>NW_027362762.1:320896786-330896786 GCF_046119375.1 Phyllobates terribilis | reverse complement strand
TTTATCTCCGACCGGGCCAAAGTGGCATTCATCATGTCCCATCTCACTGGGGAGGCACTGGCTTGGCTAAATCCCCTGTGGAAGAGAGGGGATCCCCTGGTGTCCGACCTATCGTCTTTCCTCACTGCTTTCTGGAAAGTCTTCGATGAACCGGGACGTAAGACCTCTTCAGCCTCCTCTCAGCTACGTCTCCGCCAAGGGAGTCTCACCGTGGGCCAATATGCCATACGGTTCCGCACCCTCGCTTCTGAGCTTGCCTGGGATAACGAGGCCCTGGTGTCCGCCTTCTGGGAGGGCCTGTCCGGTCGGATTAAAGATGAGCTCGCCGGTCGGGACATTTCTACCACCCTGGATGACCTGGTGTCGCTGGCTACCCGGATTGACATCCGGTTTCAAGAACGCAGCAAGGAGACCACCCGTGAGAGAAGGTTTCCCCGCCTTGCTCCTACTTTCCAGAGACCTGTCTCCTCTTCTGTCACACCCCGGGCGCACTCACCCGAGCCCATGCAGATCGACCAGACCAAGATGGTCAAATCTCGCCAAGAGTCACGCCGAGCCGAGGGGAGCTGTTTCTATTGTGGCAGTAAGGAGCACCTGATCCGTTCCTGCCCGGAGAGGCCGGGAAACTCCAGTGTCTAGGACCACTCGGAGAGGTCGCCCTAGACAAAAGTAAGCCCTCTCCATCCCTGACTTTGTCTGTCTCTATCTCCTGGGGAGAGAACTGTCACTTTGAACTCGCCCACCTGGATTCTGGAGCTGCTGGAAACCTCATTTCCCAGTCCCTGGTTGAGAAATACCGTATTCCCACCAAGTCTCTGGCTGAACCATTGTCAGTCGCCTCCGTGGATGGAAGACTCCTTCCGGTGACCATCCTGCTCGTCACGGAACCCATAACCCTGCAGGTGGGAATGCTGCACTCTGAGGAAATCTCCTTCCATGTGCTACCCGGACTCTCTCACTCCCTATTGCTAGGCCTACCTTGACTCCAGACACATGAACCCGTGTTGAACTGGCAATCCGGTGAAGTACTCCGGTGGGGGCCGGACTGCCACAAGACCTGCCTGGTTCCGGTTCGTCCACCACCTACCTCAGCTAATTTACCCGGTCTTCCGGCTCCTTATTGGCCCTATGCTGACGTCTTCGGTAAAAAGGAAGCAGAGACTTTGCCACCTCATAGGCCATATGATTGCCCGATCGACCTGGTACCTGGCGCCACTCCACCCCGTGGCCGTATTTACCCGTTGTCTGTGGCCGAAACCCGAGCCATGTCTGAGTACATTGAAGAGAATCTGGCTAGGGGATTCATCCGGAAGTCTACCTCCCCGGCTGGAGCCGAATTTTTCTTTGTCAAAAAAAAGGATGGCTCGCTACGCCCTTGTATTGACTATAGAGGACTCAATCAGATCACAGTAAAGAATAAATACCCCCTGCCACTCATCTCCGAGTTGTTTGATCGCCTTAAAGGCGCCAGGATCTTTTCCAAGCTGGATCTACGTGGAGCATATAACCTGGTCCGTATCCGGCAAGGAGACAAGTGGAAGACGGCATTCAATACTCGGGACGGTCACTATGAGTACCGTGTGATGCCATTCGGTCTCTGCAATGCTCCCGCCGTCTTCCAAGAGCTGGTCAACGACATCTTCCGTGATCTTCTTTACTCCTGCGTGGTGGTATACCTGGACGACATCTTGGTCTTCTCTCCGGATCTTCCCACACACCGGAGGGACGTTCGTCAGGTCCTGCTTAGGCTCAGGCAGAACCACCTCTATGCTAAATACGAGAAGTGCCTCTTCGAACAGACCTCTCTTCCATTCCTGGGCTATGTTATCTCCCAGACAGGCTTTCGAATGAATCCCGAGAAACTCTCTGCTGTCCTAAAGTGGCCCCGTCCGGAGGGGTTGAAGGCGATTCAGCGATTCTGTGCTTCGCCAATTACTATCGTCTCTTCATTCCACTCTTCTCGTCCCGGACGGCTCCCATATCTGCGCTCACCCATAAGGGAGCAAATCCCAAGGTATGGTCGCCCAAAGCCGAGGAGGCCTTCCTTTCCTTAAAGCAAGCCTTCTCTTCTGCCTCTGTACTGCACCGTCCGGACTGTAATAAACAATTCTACCTGGAGGTTGATGCTTCCTCTTCCGGAGTCGGGGCGGTGCTCACCCAAAAATCTTCTTCCGGGAGAATGGTAACCTGCGGCTTCTTCTCCAAAATATTCTCCTCATCTGAGCGCAACTACTCCATAGGAGACCGAGAATTGCTAGCCGTCAAATTGGCGCTGGAGGAGTGGCGCTATCTGCTTGAGGGGGCTCTATACCCGGTGATCATCTATACGGATCACAAAAATCTGGCATATCTCCAGAATGCCCAAAGACTCAATCCGCGTCAGGCCCCGTGGTCTTTGTTTTTTGCCCGCTTCGACTTCATCCTGCATTTCCGCCCGGCGGACAAGAATGTCAAAGCCAATGCCTTGCCCCGATCCTTCCTGTCCTCCGATCAAGAGGAGGAGCCTATGCACATCATCGATCCCTTCAAGGTGATGAAGGTGGCCCCCTTGGATGTAACTCGTCTTCCACCCGGTAAGACGTTTGTAGCGGTTCCAGACCGTGAGAAGGTTCTTCGCTGGGGCCATTCTTCTAAACTAGCTGGCCAAAAGAAGACCTTCCAGCTCATTTTCCGGCATTACTGGTGGCCTACCCTGCGTAAGGATGTGGTAGACTTCGTCTCAGCCTGTTCATCTTGTGCCCGCAACAAAGTTCCAGGACATTTACCAGCCGGTCATCTCCTGCCTCTTCCCGTACCTGCTGCCTCGTGGCAACATATCGCTATGGACTTTATTACCGATCTCCCTGTTTCTGCCGGTTGTACAGTAATTTGGGTGGTCGCGGACCGCTTTTCTAAAATGGCCCACTTCATTCCTCTGCCTAGTCTCCCATCTGCATCTGAGCTAGCTAAAGACTTCTTTCACCATATCTTTCGTCTCCATGGCCTACCCCTCCACATCGTGTCGGATCGAGGGGTTCAGTTCACCTCACGCTTCTGGAGAGCTACCTGTAAGCAGCTGGATGTCACCCTGGATTTCTCCTCCGCTTACCACCCTCAGTCCAATGGTCAAGTAGAGCGGATCAACCAGATCCTTACCAGCTACCTCTGGCACTTTGTCAATGCCCACCATACTGATTGGGTGGACCTCCTGCCATGGGCCGAATTCTCTTATAACAATCATGAGAGCGAATCCACTTCCAAGTCCCCGTTCTTTATTGTTTATGGCCAACAACCCCGGATTCCGTTTCCCGTCTCCGCTTCTGTGGACAACCCTGCTGCGGAGTCCCTGGTCAGTGACTTTTCCACTATTTGGGAGAATACTAGGTCCACACTTCTTCAGTCTTCCGAGCGGATGAAGAGATTTGCTGACAAAAGACGTCTGGATCCGCCTCAATTCCGTCCGGGAGACAAGGTTTGGCTCTCCTCCAAACATGTACGGCTCAAGATACCCTCCTACAAGTTAGGTCCTCGCTTCATCGGCCCTTTCGAAATCCTCAGGCAAATTAATCCAGTGGCCTACAAATTAAAACTCCCGGCCACCTTACGGATTCCCAACTCCTTCCACGTATCTCTCCTCAAACCTGCTGTCTTTAACTCTTTCTCCAATAATTCAGGTACTCCTCCTGCTCCGGTTGCTGCTGAGGATGTTTTTGAGGTAGAGAATATTCTGGCCACCAAAAGGGTAAGAGGGAGAACCTTTTTTCTGGTGGATTGGAAGGGGTTTGGCCCAGAGGAGAGAACTTGGGAACCCATGGAGAACATCCACGCCCCGCTTCTCCTTGAAAAATTTCTTGCCAGCCTAAAAAAGAGGGGGTGAAAAGGGGGGGGTACTGTAGCATCGGCGTCTCTGCCTCCTGCGAGGCAGAGACGCCGTCCCTCTCACCTCCCCGCTCCCCTCGCGGTGTCCTCCTGCGCTCCTCTTCCTGCTGCGGCCGGCGCTTTATCTCCCGGGCACTGTGCTTAGGGCACACGCGCGCTCCCTCTCTCTTAAAGGGGCCGTGCACGCCGTCCTAAGGAGTCCCCAGCCAATAGCCGGAGGACCTCCCATATTTAAGGCACCTCCCCCAAAATGGAGGTGCCCGAGCAAAAGTTGTTGCACAGTTTCTTATCTCGGCTTCAGCCCTCAGGTCCCGCTGCTAGCCTGAATCCTCGTCCTGCCTGCCAGCCTGTTTCTGCCCGTTACCTGTCCAGCCTGCCAGCCTGCTCACCTGGAGCGCTCACCTTTTACCTGCCTGTTACCTGCCCTGGCTGTCAGTCCGCTCACCTGGGAGCATCCGCCTGTTACCTGCTGTGTCTGTCAGCCCGCTCACCTGGGAGCACCCGCCTTTTTCCTGCTAGCCTACCTGGAGGCTCTGCCGTCACTTGCTGTGACCACCTGCCTGGTAAACCTAGAGACTACTACTTGCTCTGCTATCACGTACCGTGACCACCTGTCAGTTAACCAGAGACTTCTGCCTGCTTGCTGTGTCCACCCGTCTTACCGGTCAGTTCCAGCCATCTGACCCGTGAGAGCCACCTGCTCTCTTACAAGGTCGTCCCCAGAGTAGCACCTGGTCCCTCTGCCCGGATCCTCCCTGGTCACTGAGTCGTTAGCCGCCGTCCGACCAAGGTCGGTTCGGGTTGATACTTAGTTACGCCCCTCTGGGTCCCTCCTTGCACCGCGGCACAGAGGTTCCACCACCCGGAACCGTAACACAGTCTGCCACAAACCCTGCCTGCCTCCCTAACTCCTGCTATCACCACTGAATATATGCAGCTGGATTAGTCCTCAGAAGGACTCTTAGTTCAGATGGATATATAGATATGCTGTGGAATACTTTTACTAACTATAAACAAGCAAATTTCTCCCTGACTCAGCAACAGCTCTCCCTACTTTGCTTGTTTCCGGGGTAGACTGTGATGAGCCTAGTGTCACTGGGTCTTAAATAGACCCAATGACGCTATGCGGCCAGCCAATCACTGTAATGCCACAACCAACATGGCTACGGCATTACAGAGCATGGCAAGCAATCCCTGCATGTTCATTGGCTCTCTAAAGAGTGCCAAACATGCAGGGCGGGGACCCGAGTTGCTGCCTGAGCAACCCGGAAATACTCGCCGAGCTTGTCGAGCACCGTGATGCTCGGGCGAGTACCTAGTAGTGGCGAGCACATTCGCTCATCACTAGTTACTACACTTTGGAACTAAGGTCTGGTGGTATTGTTTTTCGTTTTGGGTTGTCCAGTCTTCTGATGCAAGTCTGCAGTCACCCTATGTGATTTCAGACCAGACTTCTGAATTCTATCAATGTGTGCTGTCAAGATTCTACTGGTGTTGTCAGTGACAGTGGTCGGTAACACGACCGTAAGTATGCGATTTGCATACTTCCGATCACATTCTGACAAGACATGCTCAGCCTCACTCAAGTCATGTGTACTGGGGCAGAGCATGTTTTACTGGCACATGACTAAATGTATGCAAAGCTTTTATTTGTAATCATGTGACTGCCTGCTTTCACTGGCGACACCAGAGTATCCAGACAGCGCACACTATAAGAATTCAGAAGTCTGCAATTTCATAGAATGACTTCAGCCTTTCATCAGAAGTGCAGACAATTCCTTTAAAGGGAATCTGTCAGCAGGTTTTTATTACCTCATCTGAGAGCAGTATATTCTAGGCAAAGAGAATATGAATCCAATGATGTATCACTTAGTTTACTGGGTTTAGTGGTTCTGACACAATCAGAGATTTTAGATTTAGGAATACAGCAGCGCTGAGGAACCTGCCCCCAGCGCCGCCATAAGGGCATTACTGCCCTTACTGTTGTATGGGACCCGGTGAACAGCAGTAAAGAGCAGGGGCCCGGTCCTGGGCCTCCTTGCTCTTGTGCTTCTGCTCACCGGGCCCCGGGGTATCGTGTGCCTGCGTGCCGCCACTGTGTGCCTGCGTGCCACCACTGTGTGCCTGCGTGCCGTTGCTGTGTGCCTGCGTGCCGCAGCCATCTCCTCCACACAGGGAGCCTTGGCGCTGCACGGCTGTCAAAACTGAATGGCCGTGCAGCTTCAAGGGAGTCCCTCCTCCCCTTCAGTGACACGCTGGAGAAGGCCGTACGCGATGACTCGCCTTCATCCAGCGCAAGGATGCTGTCAGGTCAGAACTGGAGCTACAGGGATCGTATAAGAGGTAAGAATGAAAGCTTTATTTTTTTTATAGAATTAAATGGTCTTGGGGACAGTACATGATGAAATGGGAGTGGGGGAGAGCTAATGATGACCTGGTAGTGGGCGGGGGGCTAATGATGCACTGGGAGTGGGGGGGGGCTAATGATGAACTGGGAGTAGGGGGAGAGCTAATGATGAACTTGGAGTGGGGGGGCTAATGATGAAATGGGAGTGGGGGGAGCTAATGATTAAGTGGGAGTGGGGGGAGCTATTTATGAACTGAGAGTGGGGGGAGCTAATGATGAACTGGGAGTGGGGGGGCTAATGATGAACTGGGAGTGGGGGGGAGCTAATGATGAACTGGGAGTGGGGGAAGCTAATGATGAACTGGGCGTGGGGGGAGCTAATTATGAACTGGGAGTGGGGGAGCTAATGATGAACTGGGAGTGGGGGCAGCTAATGATAAACTGGGAATCGAGGGAGCTAATGATGAACTGAGAGTGGAGGGAGCTAATGATGAACTGGGAGTGGGTGGGGCTAATGATGAACTGGGAGTGGGTGGGACTAATGATGAACTGGGAGTGGGGGAGGTAATGATGAACTGGGAGTGCGGGGGAGCTAATGATGAGCTGGGAGTGAGGGGGAGCTAGTGATGAACTAGGAGTGAGGGGGAGCTAGTGATGAACTGGGAGTCGGGGGGCTAATGATGAACTTGGAGTGGGGGGGAGCTAATCATGAACTGGAAGTGGGGGGGCTAATGATGAATTGGGAGTGGGAGCTAATGATGATCTGGGAGTGGGGGAGGGGAGCTAATGATGAACTGGGAGTGGGGGTTGGGGAGAGCACATGAGGAACTGGGAGTGGGGGGGGCTAATGATGAACTGGGCGTGGGGAGTGAGGAGAGCACAGGATGAGTGGGAGTTGGGGAGAGCACATGTATCCAGAGCTCCTGTGTATAATGTCACTGATGATCCCTGTATTATCTGTACACGGACACTATATACAGAGCCCCTGTGTATAATGTCACTGGTGATCACTGTATTACTTGTACACTGACACTATACACTGTATACTATGTACGGAGCTCCTGTGAATAATGGCACTTATGGTAATATTAGTTTTGTGTTTTTTTATTAATGATCAGTATTGTAGTATTCGGTCACTATGTGGTGGCAATATGTGGTCTGATCATGGTGTGGAGGTATTTATTCCTTTTATGTGGTATTATTCAGTCACTGTGGTGGTAATATGTGGTCTAGTCTTTATTCCTTGTATGTGGTATTATTCGTCACTATGGGATGGCAATATGTGGTCTGGTCATGGTATGTCAGTATTTGGTCCTTGTATGTGGTATTATTAGGTCACTATTTGGTGGTAATATGTGGTTCGGCCATGGTGTGACAGTATTTGTCCCTTGTATTTGATATTATTGGTCATTTAAAAAAATGTATGTGACACATTCCCTTAGAGAAAAATAAATAAAAATATACCTAAACAAAGTACTGGATATTTTAAGAAATTTTTAATAGGTTAGAGTAGAGTAGGGCCCAGCCAGAAGAGTCTCCTTGTTGTGATGGCGGCTTAAAAAATCTTTTAGCCAAAAGAAAAGCTGCTGGCTATGTATGTGATCTGGTGTTCAATGTGAACTATTAATGTGTGATTGGTGAGGATGTGGTGCAGAAGTGGAGTTTTGTAAGAGTGGGCAGTGGGACTGTGGAAGGGTTGAGGGGTGGGGGCAGAGCTGGGGTGGAGGCGGAGCTGGGCAGAGTCTTAATTTTCTAGTGGCAGCTCTGGCTGCCCCCACTCACATCAGGCTATCTACAATGTTCATAGACATTGAGGTGCTTATCATAGGAGGGGGCGTGTAGGACTAGCATGCACACACTGCTGTGTCCCAGCAATGATAAGCTCCTGGTGCTAAAACAATCATTGCAAGCAAACAAAACCATGGAGCTTGATGAGAGAGGAATTGCTGAAATCTGTGTTTTAACCCCTACCTCATGCTGTCTTCAAATTACATAGCAAAAACCTCCTGACAGATTCCTTTTAACTAATAAAAGTATATTGTATTGTCATGATGTGGAATAAGTTCGTTATATTTAAAGAGGACCTGTCATTACATTTTTTATTTTTTAAATTAAAAGCAGATGTAATAACATTTAGAATTTGACCAAAACTTTATAAACAAAGCATATATCAAGTGGGAGAAAAATTCCCTTTCTTGGCACGAGCCTAGACTCCAGGGCCGGCGTCAGCACCCGGCACACCCGGGCAAGTGCCGGGGCCCTGAGCAGAGGGGGGGCCCACTCACCGTCGGGCACCCCGCCGCACTATGGGACCCGTGAGCGGAGGAGAGCAGTATCAGCGCCTGCTCCCCCCGCATGCTCAGGGCCCCAGCAGCCGGTGGCACAATACTTACCTCTCCCCGTGCCTCCGCAGCAGCTCCGGTCTCTTCCGCGTCCTCTGACTGCGACGTCTCAGGTCAGAGGGCGCGGTGACGTCTTTCTACCGTGCCCTCTCCTGAGCCGTCACAGCGCAGAGCGGGAAGACGCCGGCAACGCTGGAGTCCAGAGCAGCGACAGCAGGTGAGGAGAAGTGAGGTGAGTATTTGATTTTTTTTTTAATGTATGGAGGCAGAGGCATTATAAGGGAGGAGGGGGGGTGACATCCTGCATGGGGCATTAAAAGGGGGGGGAAGTGACATCCTGCATGGGGCATTAAAAGGGGGGGTGACATCCTGCATGGGGCATTATAAGAGGGGGGAGTGACATCCTGCATGGGGCATTATAAGGGAGGGGGGGTGACATGCTGCATGCGGCATTATAATGGAGGGGGGGTGATATCCTGCATGGGGCATTAAAAGGGGGGGAAGTGACATCCCGCATGGGGCATTATATCGGAGGGAAGTAACATCCTGCATGGGGCATTATAAGGAAGGGGGGTGACATCCTGCATGGGGCATTATAAGGGGGGTGACATAGTGCATTGGGCATTGTAAGGGGAGGGTTAACATCCTGCATGGGGCATTATAAGGGGGTGGGGGTGACATCCTGCATGGGGCATTATAAGGGAGGTGACATACTGCATGGGGCATTATAAGGGGGGGTGACATAATGCATGGGGCATTATAAGGGGGGTGACATCCTGTATGGGGCATTATAAGGGTGGGTTACATCCTGCATGAGGCATTATAAGGCGGGGTGACATAATGCACGGAGCATTATAAGGGGGTGACATCCTTCATGGGGCACTATAAGGGGGTTTGACATCCTGCATGGGCCATTATATGGGGGGAACAGCTGCATGGGGCATTATAAGGTGGGAACAGCCTGCGTGGAGCATTATGTGGGGGGAACAGCCTGCATGAGGCATTATGTGAGGGGAACAGCCTGCATGGAGCATTATGTGGGGGCACAGCCTGCATGGAGCGTTATATGGGGGACAGTTTTCTGTATGGAGCATTATATAGGGGCCAGTATCCTGTATGTAGCATTATAAGGGGGCCAGTATCCTATATGGAGCGTTATATAGGTGCCAGTATCCTGTATGGAGCATTTTATGGGGGCCAATATTCTGTATGGAGCGATTTGCCGGTTTCTGAGCTATTGTGTAATTTACAATAGATATCGGTCATGTAATGTAACATAGTAACATTGTTTTTAAGGTTGAAGGAAGACTAAGTCCATCTAGTTCAACCCATAGCCTAACATGTTGATCCAGAAGAAGGCAAAAAAAAAACATGTGGCAAACACTAAGCTCCACATTGGAGAAAAAAATTCCTTCCCGACTCCATACGACAATCAGACTAGTTCCCTGGATCAATGCCCTATCAAGGAATCTAGTATATATAAACTGTAATATTATACTTTTCAAGAAAGGCATCCATGCCCTTCTTAAATTTTAATAGTGAATCACTCATTACAACATCATGCGGCACAGAGTTCCATAGTCTCACTGCTCTTACAGTAAAGAATCCCAGTCTGTGATTATGATTAAACCTTCTTTCCTCCAGACTTAGAAGATGCCCCCTTGTCCCCGTCTCAGGCCTCAGAGTAAAAAGATCAGTAGAAAGGTCTTTGTACAGTCCCCTCATATACTTGTACATAGTAATAAGATCACCCCTAAGCCTTCTTTTTTCCACAGTAAATAACCCCAAGTGTAATAACCTGTCTTGGCATTGCAGACCCCCCAGTCCTCTAATAACCTTCATCGCTCTTCTCTGCACCCTCTTTAGTTCAGCTATGTCTTTCTTACACACTGGAGACCAGAACTGTACACAGTATTCTAAGTGTGGTCACACTAATGACTTGTATAGAGGTAAAATTATGTTCTCCTCATGAGCATCTATGCCTCTTTTAATGCATCCCATTATTTTATTTGCCTTTGCAGCAGCTGCCTGACACTGGCCACTAAATGTGAGCTTGTCATCCACCAATACACCCAGGTCTTTTTCAGTTACAGATTTGCCTAGTGTTTTACAATTAAGCATATAATTATACATTTTATTTCCTCTGCCCAAATGCATTACCTTACATTTATCCCCATTAAAGCTCATTTGCCATTTATCAGCCCAAGCTTCTAGTTTACATAGATCCTCCTATAATATAAAATTGTCCTCCTCTGTATTGATTACCCTGCAGAGTTTAGTGTCATCTGCAAATATTGAAATATTACTCTGTATGCCCCCTACAAGGTCATTAATAAATATGTTAAAAAGAAGGGGGCCCAATACTGACCCCTGTGGTACCCCACTGTTAACTGAGACGCAGTCTGAGTGTTTTCTATTAATAACCACCCTTTGTTTCCTATCACTGAGCCAATTCTTAACCCACATACATATATTTTCTCATATCTCCATTGTTCTCATTTTATGTATCAACCTTTTGTGTGAAACCGTATCAAAAGCTTTTGAAAAGTCCATATACACAACATCCACTGCATTTCCTTGGTCCAGTCCGGAACTTGCCTCCTCATATATATATATATATATATATATATATATATATATATATGTGTGTGTGTGTGTATGTGTGTGTGTGTATGTATATATATGCGTGTATATATATATATATATATATATATATATATATATAAATATACAGGGTGGTCCCAAAGTAGGTGGACTGAAAGTGTAATAAGGTTATGAAGGGGGAGATTTATCAAACACTAAATTGCAACCGCTTGTCTGGATCCTCCTCCAATAAACCATGAATTAGACGTGGACGATAAGCTTTCCACCCAATAGATTTCAGGATTCACATGATAGAAGCTCGTGAAACTCCCTATTCCAAAGAGGCTCTTCTGTGGACTTTTTGGACTCTGAACAAATGTTTCAGCAACAAGTTGTTTATTATCTTCTGTACAGACTGTTTTGGGTCGACCAGTTTTTGGAGCATTAAGGATTGAGCCAGTGGCATTGAATTTGTCACGAATGCGGTAAATGGTTTGTCTCTTTGGGGCTTTAGTACCAAATGTTTCAACCCAATTGGCTCTAACGGTTTCAGCATTTTGAGATTTCCAATACTCTGTTAAAATCCATTTTCTTTGATCTGTATTTAAATTATTTGCCATTATGTGTTATCTGAATTATCTGAAAAGAAAACAGATTTGGGGGAGATCTATCTGTGAAAACTAGATCTGTGAAACTGGCTCAGTTGCCCTTAGCAACCAATCAGATTCTACCTTTCATTTTCCAAAGAGTGCGAGGAATGAAAAGTGGAATCTGATTGGTTGCTAAGGGCAACTGAGCCAGTTTCACTTTACACCATGTTTGATAAATCTCCCCCTTCATAACTTTATTACACTTTCTGTCCACCTACTTTTGGACAACCCTGTATATATAAATACACACACATATATGCACATCATATGAAAGAATATAGCGTGCACTCACCTGTTGCAGTGCAGTGACCTGTTGAAGCGCTTATACGCGTGAAACGGCCGTCGTCTATTAAGTGTTCCACAGACTCCCTGCCTTGCTGTTTTAAAGTGATGAAATAAAGAAGAAATTTTTATCTACCGGTGAGTGCACGCTATATTCTTTCACATGATGTGCCGGGACTCTGTTTTCAAGCAAAGCACCCGGATCACAAGGGAGAGAGAGAGGTGTTTGTGCTGCTGAATCAGAGATTGTGTAGGTGCAACAGTGTTTTTTTTTTCTATGAACTGACACACATATATGCGTGTGTGTATGTATGTATATATATATATATATATATATATATATATCTGTAATATATGCGTGTGTCTGTGTATAGATTATATACTCTGCTCAAAAAAATAAAGGGAATACTTAAACAACAGAATATAACTCCAAGTAAATCAAACTTCTGTGAAATCAAACTGTCCACTTAGGAAGCAACACTGATTGACAATCAATTTCACATGCTGTTGTGCAAATGGAATAGACAATAGATGGAAATTATTGCCAATTATCAAGACACCCTCAATAAAGGAGTGGTTCTGCTGGTGGGGACCACAGACCACATCTCAGTACCAATGCTTTCTAGCTGATGTTTTGGTCACTTTTGAATGTTGATTGTGCTTTCACACTCGTGGTAGCATGAGACGGACTCTACAACCCACAGAAGTTGCTCAGGTAGTGCAGCTCATCCAGGATGGCACATCAATGCGAGCTGTGGCAAGAAGGTTTGCTGTGTCTGCCAGCTTAGTGTCCAGAGGCTGGAGGCGCTACCAGGAGACAGGTCAGTACACCAGGAGGCGTGAAGGGGGCCGTAGGAGGGCAACAACCCAGCAGCAAGACCGCTACCTCCGCCTTTGTGCAAGGAGGAACAGGAGGAGCATTGCCAGAGCCCTGCAAAATGACGTCCAGCAGGCCACAAATGTGTCTGCACAAACAGTTAGAAACCGACTCCATGAGGGTGATATGAGGACCTGCCGTCAACAGATGGGGGTTGTGCTCACAGCCCAACTCCGTGCAGGATGCTTTGCATTTGCCACAGAACACCAGGATTGGCAAAGTCGCCACTGGCGCCCTGTGCTCTTCACAGATGAAAGCAGGTTCACACTGAGCACATGTGACAGACGTGACAGAGTCTGGAGATGCCGTGGAGAGCGATCTGCTGCCTGCAACATCCTTCAGCATGACCGGTTTGGCAGTGGGTCAGTAATGGTGTGGGGTGGCATTTCTTTGGAGGGCCGCACAGCACTCCATGTGCTCGTCCAGAGGTAGCCTGACTGCCATTGGGTACCGAGATGAGATCCTCAGATCCCTTGTGAGACCATATGCTGGTGCGGTTGGCCCTGGGTTCCTCCTAATGCAGGACAATGCCAGACCTCATGTGGTTGGAGTGTGTCAGCAGTTCCTGCAAGATGAAGGCATTGAAGCTATGGACTGGCCTGCCCGTTCCCCAGACCTGAATCCGATTGAGCACATCTGGGATATCATGTCTCGCTCCATCCACCAGATGGAGACTGTCCAGGAGTTGGCGGATGCTTTAGTCCAGGTCTGAGAGGAGATCCCACAGGAGACCATCTGCAACCTCATCAGGAGCATGCCCTGGCGTTGTAGGGAGGTCATACAGGCACGTGGAGGCCACACACAATACTGAGCCTCATTTTGACTTGTTTTAAGGACATTACATCAAAGTTGGATCAGCCTGTAGTGTGTTTTTCCACTTTAATTTTGGGGGTGACTTAAAATCCAGGCCTCCATTGGTTAATAAATTTGATTTCCATTGATGATTTTTGTATAATTTTGTTGTCAGCACTTTCAACTTTGTACAGAACAAAGTATTCAATGAGAATATTTCATTCATTCAGATCTAGGTTGTGTTATTTGAGTGTCCCCTTTATTTTTTTGAGCAGTGTATATATAGAGAGAGAGAGAGCAAGAGAAAGCAGTGTTATGTAACAGCACAATATGGTTGGGTCTCTGTCTACATAATACATGTACTGTATATGTAGCGCTCTCTTGAGATATATATTTATATATATATATATATATATACATACAAACACATACGCATAAATATATGTTCGTGTATGTCATAGAGAGAGATGTGAATATACCTGTGTAATATATATAGTACTATATATTACACAGATATGTTTGTGTACCTGTAGCTGTCTTCTCTATAGAAAGAGATACATACAGTATACAAACATACCTATATAATATATAGTATCATATATAAACATACCTATATAATATATAGTATCATATATAAACATACCTACATAATATATAGTACACAGGTATATTTGTATTTTTCTCTCTATGACTTATACACACACTCATACAGTTAGGTCCATATATATTTGGACAGAGACAATTTTTTCTCATTTTGGTTCTAGACATTACCACAATGAATTTTAAACAAAACAATTCAGATGCAGTTGAAGTTCAGACTTTCAGCTTTCATTTGAGGGCATCCACATTAAAATTGGATGAAGGTTTTAGGAGTTTCAGCTCCTTAACATGTGCCACCCTGTTTTTAAAGGGACCAAAAGTAATTGGACAGATTAAATAATTGTAAATAAAATGTTCATTTCTAGTACTTGGTTGAAAACCCTTTGTTGGCAATGACTGCCTGAAGTCTTGAACTCATGGACATCACCAGACGCTGTGTTTCCTCCTTTTTGATGCTCTGCCAGGCGGTGGTTTTCAGTTGCTGTTTGTTTGTGGGCCTTTCTGTCTGAAGTTTAGTCTTTAACAAGTGAAATGCATGTTCAATTGGGTTGAGATCAGGTGACTGACTTGGCCATTCAAGAATATTCCACTTCTTTGCTTTAATAAACTCCTGGGTTGCTTTGGCTTTATGTTTTGGGTCATTGTCGATCTGTAGTATGAAACAACGACCAATCAGTTTGGTGGCATTTGGCTGGATCTGAGCACACAGTATGGCTCTGAATACATCAGAATTCATTCGGCTGCTTCTGTCCTGTGTCACATCATCAATAAACACTAGTGACCCAGTGCCACTGGCAGCCATGCATGCCCAAGCCATCACACTGCCTCCGCCGTGTTTTACAGATGATGTGGTATGCTTTGGATCATGAGCTGTACCACGCCTTCGCCATACTTTTCTCTTTCCATCATTCTGGTAGAGGTTGATCTTGGTTTCATCTGTCCAAAGAATGTTCTTCCAGAACTATGCTGGCTTTTTTAGATGTTTCTTAGCAAAGTCCAGTCTAGCCTTTTTATTCTTGATGCTTATGAGTGGCTTGCACCGTGCAGTGAACCCTCTGTATTTACTTTCATGCAGTCTTCTCTTTATGGTAGATTTGGATATTGATACGCCTACCTCCTGGAGAGTGTTGTTCACTTGGTTGGCTGTTGTGAAGGGGTTTCTCTTCACCATGGAGAATATTCTGCGATCATCCACCACTGTTGTCTTCCGTGGGCGCCCAGGTATGTATATATATACATACACATACACATATATAGATAGATATAGGAAGAGAAAGTGCTACATATATACATACATGTGTTATATAGACAGAGGGGCTCAACCGCAATGTGCAGTTACATAAAGTTGCGCTAAATATAAATCTATAGATATAGAGAGATATACAGTGGGTACGGAAAGTATTCAGACCCCTTTAAATTTTTCACTCTTTCTTTCATTGCACCCATTTGGTAAATTCTAAAAAGTTCATTTTTTTTTCTCATTAAAGTACACTTTGCACCCCATCTTGACTGAAAAAAAGCAAATGTAGAATTTTTTGCAAATTTATTAAAAAAGAAAAACTGAAATACCACATGGTCATAAGTATTCAGACCCTTTGCTCAGTATTGAGTAGAAGCACCCTTTTGAGCTAGTACAGCCATGAGTCTTCTTGGGAATGATGCAACAAGTTTTTCACACCTGGATTTGGGGATCCTCTGCTATTCTTCCTTGCAGATCCTCTCCAGTTCCATCAGGTTGGAAGGTGAATGTTGGTGGACAGCCATTTTCAGGTCTCTCCCGAGATGCTCAATTGGGTTTAGGTCAGGACTTTTGCTGGGCCAGTCAAGAATGGTCACAGAGTTCTTCTGAAGCCACTCCTTTATTATTTTAGCTGTCTGCTTAGGGTCATTGTCTTGTTGGAAGGTGAACCTTCGGCCAAGTCTGAGGTCCAGAGCACTCTGGAAGAGGTTTTCATCCAGGATATCTCTGTACTTAGCCGCATTCATGTTTCCTTCAATTGCAACCAGTCGTCCTGTCCCTGCAGCTGAAAAACACCCCCATAGCATGATGCTGCCACCACCATGTTTCACTGTTGGGATCGTATTGGGCAGGTGATGAGCAGTGCCTGGTTTTCTCCACACATACCGCTTAGAATTATCACCAAAAAGTTCTATCTTCGTCTCATCAGACCAGAGAATCTTATTTCTCATAGTCTGGGAGTCCTTCATGTGTTTTTGAGCAAACTCTATGCTGGCTTTCATATGTTTTGCACTGAGTAGAGGCTTCCGTCGGGCCACTCTGCCATAGAGGCCCGACTGGTGGAGGGCTGCAGTGATAGTTGACTTTGTGGAACTTTCTCCCATCTCCCTACTGCATCTCTGGAGCTCAGCCACAGTGATCTTGGGGCTCTTCTTTACCTCTCTCACCAAGGCTCTTCTCCCACGATTGCTCAGTTTGGCTGGACGGCCAGGTCTAGGAAGACTTCTGGTGGTCCCAAACTTCTTCCATTTAAGGATGATGGAGGCCACTATGCTCGTAGGAACCTTGCGTAATTCAGAAATTCTTTTATAACCTTGGCCAGATCTGTGCCTTGCCACAATTCTGTCTCTGAGCTCCTTAGGCAGTTCCTTTGAGCTCATGATTCTCAATTGGTCTGACATGCACTGTGAGCTGTAAGGTATTATATAGACAGGTGTGTGCCTTTCCAAATCAAGTCCTATCAGTTTAATTAAACACAGATAGACTCCAATGAAGGAGTAGAACCATCTCAAGGAGGATCACAAGAAAATGGACATCATGTGACTTAAAGGGGTTGTCCAGTACTTTATATTACCTCCCCAATGTATCCACCCGGGGCCCCTATGGATTTTTGTAATTACCTTACGTTGCAGATACTGCCTGTGAGCGGCGATATCACTGGCCGCTCATAGGCATCACGTGACCCCCGGCTGCAGCCGGCTCTGACATCCGCTGACGTCACGACAAGTGCTGGCAGCAGCCGGGGGTCTCTGTCTTCTATGTTCCACAGTGGATGCCAGGCTGTGGGCGGGGTTACCCCGTCACACCCGGCATCCATCCTGCGCTCTGCCTCTCCCCATTCATTGGGAAAGCGTGCGGTGGATGCTGGGTGTGACGCGGGGGGTAACCCGGCCCACAACCCAGCAGCCACCGCGGGGACCCCAGCGTTGAGTCACGCCTCACTTGTTGTAACGTCAGCGCGGGGTCACGTGATGCCTGTGAGCGGCCAAGGATAGCGACGCTCACAGGCAGAAACAGCCCCAGGGGGATACATTGGGGGGGGTAATATAAAGTACTGGACAACTTCTTTAAATATGAGTGTCTGAGCAAAGGGTCTGAATGACGCGCCCCCTGGGCCATGTTCAAGGGATACCCGGAGCCGGATCTGGATAGGGGTAGTAGTCCTTGTGGCGGTGACCCGGTCCGTGCCCAGGGTGGTCAAACTAAGTGTGTGGCAGTCTTGGTAGATGTTGTTTCAGTGTCGACTACGCCACCCGTTGATTTGCGGTCACAAGGCCGCCGCTGCAGAACAGTCCGCTGAGGCCGGTAGTATGTGTGCAGCAATGGTGGTATAACCCCCAACGGAAGGGGTATGGCCTCAGGGCAGCTGGTGCGGATGATGGAGGTAGTGATAGTGCAGAAAGGAGAGTCAGAGACGTGAGATGCAGTTTCAGGGTTTTTACTCACTGATGTTGCTTTAGTCACTTCGGCCGGGAGTGACCACCCGAGCCGTACTGCATTCACCAGGTGCGGGACTCGGCTAACCCCCAGGCAGTTCCGGAGCGTGGTCCTGAGCTTCCCTCTCACTCTCTTTCTCCTGGCCGTCCCCACCAGGGATCCACCTTTGTCCGGTTCCCTTGGGCCTTCTACGGTAAAACCTTCTCTGGCTTTCCTGACCCTACTCTTGGTGTACCTTCCTGGTGGATGTGGTGAGGGTCGTGGCAAAACTCGACCACGACCTCCGGTTCCTGGTTAAGGGTTACTTTTGCCTCCGCCAGCTTGGGATCCGGTGCCCTCTTCTGCCAACCCTTCACCCTTTTGGCTTAATTCTGGGATCTTAGGGTTCCCTCTTTTCTGCGTCTCTGGGCCTTCCTTCTTCTTCTCCACTACAAGCCTGGCCCTGGAGCTGGGCCCAGCCGGAGCCACAGCTCCTAGTCAGCCCTCCTGGCTGAACTCTCCTTCAGCTTCTCCTCAGACTGACTGACTGACCCTGTCCTAAGATGGTGCCCACCATATATACTCCCTCTATGTGTGAGCCCAGGTGACCAGCACCCAATGGGCTCCTAGCTTTACCCAGAGTACTCCCCCTATCTGCCCCTACACTACTGGGATGTTCCACCCCCCCTCCCACTCCAGCCAGGGACAGACGCTGTCGTACCTGCACATTTACTTGGTGGGAGTACCGTAGTTCTGTCCCCCGGAAATGGGATGTATGTAGTGCATGCAGCCTACTGAGCTCAGTCCCACACTCCATCCTTACCCGGGAGTGGAATACCACACCTCTGGAGTGAGGTGCAATACCCCTGTAGCAGCCGAGTCCTCAGGGTAATACTTATGACCATGTGAGGTTTCAGTTTTTCTTTTTTAATAAATTTGCAAAACTTTCTACATTTCTGTTTTTTTTTCCATTCAAGATGGGGTGCAGAGTGTACTTTAATGAGAAAAAAAATTAACTTTTTAGAATTTACCAAATGGCTGCAATGAAACAAAGAGTGAAAAGTTTATAGGGGTCTGAATACTTTCTGGCTCTACACACAGTATATATAGACCGAAGCCCCTTTATATACATTTTCCCTCTTTCTACAACTGTACCGTCTGATAAATGAGCTCTTAGGGTCACTACACTGCTGCTGAGCAGAGGTGCTGCCTAGCAACAAGCCTCTGGGGACGTGTCTCAGAACACAGCATGCTGAGCTGCCAATCCCAAGATGGCCGCTCCCATAACTGTGATTCTCTTATTTCATAACACAA
Source organism: Phyllobates terribilis (assembly GCF_046119375.1). Taxonomy (NCBI): domain Eukaryota; kingdom Metazoa; phylum Chordata; class Amphibia; order Anura; family Dendrobatidae; genus Phyllobates; species Phyllobates terribilis. Next base: position 330,877,486 of record NW_027362762.1, on the reverse strand, counting down.
GTAATTCTTCCAAAGGTCATTTATTTATATCTACAGTCTCCTTACTGTAATATACCATAATATGTGTGGAGGTGATAGGTCCTCTTCAAGCACTGCAGGCTGTGCACAAGGCATGAGGGAGTCTGCCTCTTTAGTCATCAGTTCTATTACAATTCTGCAGGAAGGGTGAGATCAGACAGTGCAGACAAAACTCTTTCCAATGGCAGTGACCAATGGCCACACGATTTTTTAAACTCCCTTTGGCCACTGGGAGTTGGAAGTGTTTAGGTTGCCCTGTCTGCCAATTAATCTATCCAAGAGTGAGATCAGAGATAAGCTGCCTAAAGACTCATTCACACGTCAGTGTCTCCAGTACATGTGGTGCCAGTTTCCACATACACATGTAGAACCATTTAAATAAATGGGTCTGCGCACATGTTAGTGTCTTTCCTCGGACCGTGTGTCCGTGGGCAAAACACGCTGACATGTCTGTTTTTTGCATGCCACACGGACTGTAAAATGTCCCACACATGTGCACACTGATTACACACGGATGACATCCAAGTATGATCAGTATGACACATACCGGCGCCTGGGAATTAGCGGTAGAGTTTGCACTGTTCCCATGTGTCAGGTGCTGAAGGAATCTGTCATCATTGTCCCTTGCTTGCGCTGTGAAAAAAGTGTAAAAATAAGAATAAAACAAAAAACACATTATAATCACCTTTACACCTAATTCCCTGAAGCCATGATCCCCTGTAAACAAACCAAAAAGAAAAAAGAACAAAATCCCTTACCTGTCCGAAGTTTAAATAATCCAGTGTCCCGCGCCATAATCCATCTGACCGACATTTCTTCATCAGCGCGTGCGGTGGCTTGAGGTGACCGCACAAGCTGAGGAGCAGAGCAGAATGACTTGCTGCAGCGAGCGGGCCCCTGAACTGCGCTTAACTCACTGAGTGGCAGGACACCGTGTTCACATTGTCTTTCTGGCAATTTTGGATCAGAAAAAGTCAGAAAAATAGTTTCTCAAAAAGAGGAAGAGAGAAAAAACTGTGGCACTCACCCCATTGCTATAAAGTTATTCCTTTATTACTTCCGGCTGAAGGAGACAACGGTTACACTTTATTTCATGAATCAATAGTACACATGAAAATAAGCATATTTGTAATATTTCTTACCAGAGAAATCTGCTTCTTTCTCTGGCAAAATTATTCAGTGTTTATCAAAATTCTCAATTCTGGGGTAAAATCTGTATTCAGTGAAGACAGACATTTCCATTACTGATATAGGAGAAGAGAGCTGCTACTGAGGAGACCTATGTAGATGGGAGGGGGAGGAGTAGCTGTCCCTACCTCTGCCTCTAGCTCCTTCTTCCTTCCTCCAGCCATCTACATGGAATCTTATCAGTAGCAGCTCTCATCTCCTATCTCAGTAATGGGAAGGTCTGTCTTCACTGAATACAGATTTTACCTCAGGATTGAGAATTTTGATAAAGACTGAATGCAAATTGTCTCTTTAGAGAGGACGAAGGCTAGAACTCTAGTGCCACCTATTGTAAGTAGAAATCCTAAAAGTCAATATCGACTCTCTAACGAGCCTTGTCATATGACTTAGGATAAAAGCCAGAACCAGATTCTCAATTTGCAGACACTGTGTTTTGGGGCACTGCCCCTCATCAGTGCCAAGTGTGAGATCTGGTTTGGCTGGGTGAGAGGCATCTGACTGGAATCCAAGGGGTAACGTTTCTCCTTGCAGAGTGACATGTTAAGCATGTCAAGGTGAGAAAACGTTTAAGCCGCAATGCTCCTCTGGGAAATATGCAAATTGTCTCTGTGGTATTGCAGTAATTACTTAATATCACGGACTCCTAAGGAGACAGCTTAGAATCATATAATGTTAGAGTTGAAAGGGACCTGCACAGTCATCTTGTCCAGCCATATGCTCAATGCAGGATTCACTAAACCATCTCAGACAGATGTCTGTCCAGCTTTTGTTTGAAGACTTCGATTAAAGGAGAACTCACCACTAGTGTTGCACGAACGAGTTGGGATAAGGGATTATCCGAGCACACTCGAGTCCTAACCGAGTATCTTTGGCATGCTCGAAAAATATGTTCGTGTTGCCGCAGCTGCATGTTTTGCGGCTGTTAGACAGCCACAATACATGCAGAGATTGCCTGTTTGTCAGACAATCCCTGCATGTTTGACAGCCGCGGCGACATGAACATATTTTCGGAGCACGCTGAAGATACTCGGTTAGGACTTGAGCGTGCCTGATTAACCCCTTATCCGAGCATGGTCGCGCAACACTACTCACCACCTCCCCTTCCAGTTTCATACCATTGCTTCACGTGTTTCCATGTGCAAATTAAAATAAGGATGATCTCTCTATACTATGACATCCCTTCAGATATTTGGAGACAGCTTTTAAGTCTCATCTTGCCTTCTTTTTTTGCAAGCTAAACATTCCCAGATCCTTTAACAGTTCCTTGTAGGATATCGTTTGCAATCCGCTCACCATCCTGGTTGCTCTTCTCTGAACTTGCTCCAGTTTTTCAATGTCTTTTTTAAAATATGGTGCCCAGAACTGGACACAGTATTCCAGAAGAGGTCTTACCAAGGAGGACAAGAGGGGGATAATTACTTCACGTGATCTAGTCTCTATGCTTCTCATAATACATCCCAGAATTGTATTTGCCTTTTTTTCTGCTGCATCACACTGTTGAGTCATGAGCAGTCTGTGATCTATTAGTATACCCAAGTCCTTTTCACACGTGCTGTTGCTTAGTTCTATTCCTCCTATTCTGTAAAGTAATTTTCGTTTTTCTTGCCCAGATGTAGAATCTTACATATCTCCCTGTTAAATACAATTCTATTAGTCGCTGGCCATTGTTCAAGCTTATCTAGATCCTTCTGAATCCTTTCTCTGTCTTCTCTAGTATTAGCTATCCCTCCTAGTTTTACATCGTCTGCAATTTTGATTAGTTTACCTTCAGTTCCCTTATCTAGATTATTTATAAAAATGTTGAACAATACTGGGAACAGGACAGGGTCTTGTGGTATCCCACTTGAAACACTCTTCCAATTGGATCTGCAACCATTTATTACCACTCTTCGAGTATGATCACTGGGATAGTTATGAATCCACCTAACTGTAGCCTTGTCAATCCCATATTTGTTCATTTTTTTAATAAGGATAGTATGAGATACTTTATCAAATGCTTTTCTGAAGCTGAGATATACTATTTCTACTGTATTTCCCTGATCCAACCAGTTAATGGTTCCATCACTGAAGGAAATTAGATTAGTCTGGCAGGACTTGTTTGCTACAAACCCATGCTGGCTCTGGTTAATTACTGTATTCTTATTCAAGTATTTACATACATGCTGTTTAATAATTTGTTCAAAGATCTTTCCTGGTATAGAAGTAAGGCTCACTGGCCTGTAATATCCTGGCTCCATCTTCTTTCCTTTTTTGAAGATAAGGACAAAATTTGCCCTTCTCCAATCTTCTGAGATTTCTCCTGTTCTCCTGGATTTTGCAAAGATTTTGGCTAGTGGTTCTGCAATTTCCTTTGCTATCTCTCTTAGTACCCTAGGATGTAATTCATCTGGACTAGGAGATTTAAATTAATTTAAATTTGCTAAGTGTTTCCTCACCATCTGTAGCGTTGGCGTTCCTGCATGCTTCCCGTCCTCCTCTTCCCTGGCAGGGATGCCGACTCGCTCACCGCCCCGGACCTTGTCCCGCACTTCCTCTCTCTGCAGCTCCCTCCCAGTGTCTGCGCACGCCTGGCAGATCCCCGGTCACTGAGCTTAGGACATGCTCCCCGTTTCTTAAAGAGACAGCGCACGCCGTCCTAAAGTGTCCCCAGCTAATAGCTGGGAGACACTTATTAATTAAGGCACCTCCACCTGTTCAGAGGTTCCTAAGCAACATGATCACTTTGCTTCTTTGCATGCTTGCGAGTCCTCAGGTCCCCTGTTCTAGTATGTCTTGCTGTACCTGCCTGTATACCAGCCATACCTGTCTACACCTGCCGTGCCTGCATGCATACCAACCGTACCTGCCTGCACCTGCCGTGCCTGCCTATATACCAGCCATACCTGTCTGAACTTGTCGTGCACGCCTGCATACCAGCTGTACCTGCTAAACCTACCAGTATACCAGCTGTTCCTGCTAGCACCTGCCGTTCCTGCCTGTACCATCTGAGCCTTACCATTCCAGGCAGTTTCATCTCACTGCCACCTGGGGGTCAGCTGCCATGTGTCCGAGGCCCATCCAGGAGTAGCACCTGGCGTCCATCTGGAGCCAAGTCTAACCCCACCATCAGCGGCTATTGCTGAGTGACACTTATTAATTTAGGCATCTCCATCTGTTGGGAGGTTCCTAAGCAACATGTTCACTCTGCTTCTTTGCATGCTAGCTAGTCCTCAGGTCCCCTGTTCTAGTATATCTTCCAGTACCTAATAAATCCTATAAGAAGAAGGAAATACCACAAATTGCAATTATAGTATGCCCAAAATACAGGGCCGGCTCCAGGTTTTTCTGGGCCCCGGGCGAAAGAGTCTCAGTGGGCCCCTTTAACACATACCACGATTCATGATGCAGATATACGGCGGAGAAATATATATATATAGTACAATGCAAAGATTTCACTTCATGAGTGATATCTATTGTAAATTCCACAATAGCTCAGAAACCGGTGAATCGCTCCACACAGAATAGTGGCCCCCATATAAGGCTCCATACGGAATACTGGTCCCCATGATAACGCCCATACGGAATACTGGCCCCCATATAACGCTTCATACGGAATACTGGCCCCCATATAAGGCCCCATACGGAATACTGGCCCCCATATAAGACCCCATACGGAATACTGGCCCCCATATAAGGCCCCATACGGAATACTGGCCCCCATATAAGGCCCCATACGGAATACTGGCCCCCATATAAGGCCCCATACGGAATACTGGCCCCCATATAAGACCCCATACGGAATACTGGCCCCCATATAAGGCCCCATACGGAATACTGACCCCCATATAAGGCTCCATGCGGAATACTGACCCCCATATAAGGCTCCATGCGGAATACTGACCCCCATATAAGGCTCCATGCGGAATACTGACCCCCATATAAGGCTCCATGCGGAATACTGACCCCCATATAAGGCTCCATGCGGAATACTGGCCCCCATATAAGGCTCCATACGGAATACTGGCCCCCATATAAGGCTCCATATGGAATACTGGCCCCCATATAAGGCCCCATACGGAATACTGGCCCCCATATAAGGCTCCATATGGAATACTGGCCCCCATATAAGGCTCCATAAGGAATACTGGCCCCCATATAAGGCTCCATACGGAATGCTGGCCCCCATATAAGGCTCCATACGGAATACTGGCCCCCATATGGAATACTGGCCCCCATATAAGGCTCCATACGGAATACTGGCTTCCATATAAGGCTCCATACGGAATACTGGCCCCCATATAAGGCTCCATACAGAATACTGGCCCCCATATAACGCTCCATACAGGATACCGGTCCCCATATAATGCTGCATGCAGGCTGTTACCCCCCACATAATGCCCCATACAGGCCCCTCCCTTTTAATGCTCCATGCAGGCTGTTACCCCCCACATAATGCCCCATACAGGCTGCCCCCCCCTTATAATGCTCCATGCAGGCTGTTCCCCCCCACATAATGCCCCATACAGGCCCCCCCTTTTAATGCTCCATGCAGGCTGTTACCCCCCACATAATGCCCCATACAGGCTGCCCCCCCCCCCTTATAATGCTCCATGCAGGCTGTTCCCCCCACATAATGCCCCATACAGGCCCCCCCCTTTTAATGCTCCATGAAGGCTGTTACCCCCCACATAATGCCCCATACAGGCTGCCCCCCCTCTTTATAATGCCCCATGCAGGCTGTCACCCCTCCTCTTTATAATGCTCCATGCAGGCTGTCACCCCTCCTCTTTATACTGCCCCATGCAGGCTGTCACCCCTCCTCTTTATAATGCCCCATGCAGGATGTCCCCCCCTCTCTTTATAATGCCCCGTGCAGGCTGTTCCCCACCTTATAATGCCCCATGCAGGCTGGTCCCCACCTTATAATGCCCCATGCAGGCTGTCACCCCTCCTCATTATAATGCCCCAAGCAGGAATCCCCCCCTCTTTATAATGCCCCATGCAGGCTGTTCCCCACCTTATAATGCCCCATGCAGGCTGTCACCCCTCCTCTTTATACTGCCCCATGCAGGCTGTCACCCCTCCTCTTTATAATGCCCCATGCAGGCTGTCACCCCTCCTCTTTATACTGCCCCATGCAGGCTGTCACCCCTCCTCTTTATAATGCCCCATACAGGCTGCCCCCCCCTTATAATGCTCCATGCAGGCTGTTCCCCCCCACATAATGCCCCATACAGGCCCCCCCTTTTAATGCTCCATGCAGGCTGTTACCCCCCACATAATGCCCCATACAGGCTGCCCCCCCCCTTATAATGCTCCATGCAGGCTGTTCCCCCCCACATAATGCCCCATACAGGCCCCCCCCTTTTAATGCTCCATGAAGGCTGTTACCCCCCACATAATGCCCCATACAGGCTGCCCCCCCTCTTTATAATGCCCCATGCAGGCTGTCACCCCTCCTCTTTATAATGCTCCATGCAGGCTGTCACCCCTCCTCTTTATACTGCCCCATGCAGGCTGTCACCCCTCCTCTTTATAATGCCCCATGCAGGATGTCCCCCCCCTCTCTTTATAATGCCCCGTGCAGGCTGTTCCCCACCTTATAATGCCCCATGCAGGCTGGTCCCCACCTTATAATGCCCCATGCAGGCTGTCACCCCTCCTCATTATAATGCCCCAAGAAGGAATCCCCCCCTCTTTATAATGCCCCATGCAGGCTGTTCCCCACCTTATAATGCCCCATGCAGGCTGTCACCCCTCCTCTTTATACTGCCCCATGCAGGCTGTCACCCCTCCTCTTTATAATGCCCCATGCAGGCTGTCACCCCTCCTCTTTATACTGCCCCATGCAGGCTGTCACCCCTCCTCTTTATAATGCCCCATGCAGGATGTCCCCCCCTCTCTTTATAATGCCCCGTGCAGGCTGTTCCCCACCTTATAATGCCCCATGCAGGCTGTCACCCCTCCTCATTATAATGCCCCAAGCAGGAATCCCCCCCTCTTTATAATGCCCCATGCAGGCTGTTCCCCACCTTATAATGCCCCATGCAGGCTGTCACCCCTCCTCTTTATACTGCCCCATGCAGGCTGTCACCCCTCCTCTTTATAATGCCCCATGCAGGCTGTCACCCCTCCTCTTTATAATGCCCCATGCAGGCTGTCACCCCTCCTCTTTATACTGCCCCATGCAGGCTGTCACCCCTCCTCTTTATACTGCCCCATGCAGGCTGTCACCCCTCCTCTTTATAATGCCCCATGCAGGATGTCCCCCCCTCTCTTTATAATGCCCCGTGCAGGCTGTTCCCCACCTTATAATGCCCCATGCAGGCTTGTCCCCACCTTATAATGCCCCATGCAGGCTGTCACCCCTCCTCATTATAATGCCCCAAGCAGGAATCCCCCACTCTTTATAATGCCCCATGCAGGCTGTTCCCCACCTTATAATGCCCCATGCAGGCTGTCACCCCTCCTCTTTATAATGCCCCATGCAGGATGCCCCCCCTCTCTTTATAATGCCCCGTGCAGGCTGTTCCCCACCTTATAATGCCCCATGCAGGCTGGTCCCCACCTTATAATGCCCCATGCAGGCTGTCACCCCTCCTCATTATAATGCCCCAAGCAGGAATCCCCCCCTCTTTATAATGCCCCATGCAGGCTGTTCCCCACCTTATAATGCCCCATGCAGGCTGTCACCCCTCCTCTTTATAATGCCCCATGCAGGATGCCCCCCCTCCCCTCTTTATAATGCCCCATGCCTCCATACATTAAAAAAAAAAAAAAAATCAAATACTCACCTCCCTTCTCCTCACCTGCTACCTGCTGCCCGCTACCTGCTACCTGCTGCCCGCTGCCTGCTGCCCGCCGCTCGCTGCTCGGCTCCGAACTCCAGCGTTGTCGGCGTCTTCCCGCTCAGCGCTCCCTGTGACGGCTCAGGGGAGGGCGCGGTGTAAAGACGTCACCGCGCCCTCTGACCTGAGACGTCACAGGGAGCGCAGAGCAGGAAGACAGCGGATTTGCGGAGGCACGGGGAGAGGTAAGTATCGGGCTGCCGGGGCCCTGAGCAAGCGGCGGAGAAGGGCGGGCGCTGACACCGCTCTCCTCCGCCCATAGCCCAGCGGGGTGCGCGACCGCCAGTGGGCCCCTCTGCCTGTTCAGGGCCCCGGCATTTGCCCGGGTGCGCCGGGTGCTGACGCCGGCCCTGCCAAAATACCTCAATATTAGAACAAAAAACACAAAAAAAAGTATAATACGGGACCACAACAGTATAAGGTATAATTATATATTTTATTAGTCAAAGAAAATTAAAAAACAAAACACAAGACTGAAGACAGATTAAAAACACACTAAAACCAGAACAGCTCGGGAGGGGTATGTCCCCGAGAATTTGTACAGATATACAATATATGAGCCCTCTCTTTAGAATAAATATTGCCAAAAAAAGGGGATACAATTCATATAAATCTATATATATGTGACAGCATATATCTCCAGTTTAATCCCAAAAAATGTTATAAGACATATAAAATATTTAATGAACATGTATACTAGAATAATGAGAACAAATAAATAAAAAGTGCTTGTGCAAATAAATATATACTCATTAATTATACAGTGTATAATATATATATATAATAAATTCATGCTCCAATCCAAATTATCTAAATGGCATGACTGAAGGAAGCGTCAAAATCAATATCCAAACCCCAAATGGGAAAATTTAAAATATGGCAACAACGAGAGACCTCAAAAAACAATGAAAGTGAAGACATACCCCAGCCCCCTCACACCACTCCAAAACACACAGTGACAGTTCCGTACTGACAGCTGAGCGGCGCGGAAAGAGGTGCAGCGACCCATGCCATCAGTTTCCCGCACTCAGGAAACTGTGATCAGTCAGTCAATCTGAGATGTTGAAATATCAGCACCTCCCGCCCAATCATTGCCGGAGTTTGGCGCTGCTAATGGCTGAGCTCCTGCAGTGACAGCCAGGGATGGTGCCAGCACCGCCCTTGGCTGTTTAACCTTCTAAATGCTGGGATCGAGGGCAATTGCAAAATTTAGGAGGCTAGGATAGGGAGGGGGCTCCCTCTCCCTTCAGCTCGGCACCCCCGCGACGTCATCGGTGTATTGCAATGCATTGAGGCATTGCAAAGCTTTATATCAGCGATATAAACTAAGTAAAAAAAGTTAAAAAAAGTTGAAAAAATATATATCTTTTTTTTAAAAAATTACATAATATTATACCAATAAATACACATTTTATGTAAAAAAAATATAAATAAAAAAAAGAACACATATTTGGTATTGCCACGTCCGGAGCAAACCGATCCATAAAACTGTCACACTAGTTAACCCCTTCGGTGAACGATGTAAAAAAAAAAAAAACACATGTGACAAACTGTGGTTTTTCATCATACTGCTGGAAAAAAAGTGAAATGAAACATAATCAAAAAGATAAATGTAAATAAAAATGATATTGCTGAAAACGGCATCTTGTCCTGCAAGAAAACAGGCCACCATACAGCTCCATCAGCGGAGAAATAGAAAAGCTATAAGTGAAGACCCGGGGTCTTCCGTGGGCGTAATACTACTCAGACAACACAGGGTGAGGGTTAAACAGTGTGGCAATACTTTATTGACCCACCAACTGGACAATAAACACATAGAACAGTCTCAGCTAATACCCAAGATGGTACAACATTACACAGTCTCACCCTTCCACTGGCACACCGGGAATAGAACAGCTGTGACTTTGGGACTTCCAGGGCCAACTACCTTAACCAGTGGCCCCCCGCTTTTGGTGGGCCCCCACAGAGAGGAGGTAGTGGCAAGCTTAGGAAGCTGACAGTCCTTCGAGGTACAAGGCCAGGAGACCCGCGGGTCTCACCCTGGCCTCTCCGAGAGTTTCCATGGGGACAGATGACCGGCTGGTCCCAATATGGCTTCTCCGAATGTCTCCATGGGTTCCAGGCGACCGGAGGGTCCCACCTGGCAACCCCAAACAACATATCCATGAGGCCAGGTGACTTCATTGTTCCAACCTGGTCTGCCCAAATGTATCCATGGGATCTCTGATGGTCAATGGAGCAGATCCGTATCCTTCCAGTCAGGGACGTGTACCCTTAGGCCGGAATCATGTAGTCTCTCTGGATAAAGACATGCTACCAATCTGCTATCCTGAAGAGTGTGTCTGATTTTTTATTCTCCCTTTCAATTCTCTTTGCAGCAGGATAGAAAAACCCTTTTTTATATTTACATATGTGGCTAAGGTCATCAGTCACAGGTCAGAGGTAAAGGTGCAGGGCTCACTTAGGTCTCATTGTTTGAGATAATCCCCCTGCTCTTGTAAATAAACTAGCTAGCTTAGTACAATATGCAATTAGCACTGTCCTTCTTGACCAGCCAAAGAAACACATACATTCAAAGGTCAACACAAAGATAATAGTGTATTTCTCCTGGCTTAACAAATGTAGAAGTCTGGCTAATTAAGATTAGAAGTGGTTTCGTCATACTATAGCTCTCAGAATACAGCGATTCTAAAATATTTTTTTTTTATAAAAATACACTGCTCAAAAAAATAAAGGGAACACTTAAACAACAGAATATAACTCCAAGTGAATCAAACTTCTGTGAAATCAAACTGTCCACTTAGGAAGCAACACTGATTGACAATCAATTTCACATGCTGTTGTGCAAATGGAATAGACAATAGATGGAAATTATTGCCAATTATCAAGACACCCTCAATACAGGAGTGGTTCTGCAGGTGGGGAACACAGACCACATCTCAGTACCATTGCTTTCTGGCTGATGTTTTGGTCACTTTTGAATGTAGGATGGCACATCAATTTGAGCTGTGGCAAGAAGGTTTGCTGTGTCTGTCAGCATAGTGTCCAGAGGCTGGAGGCGCTACCAGGAGACAGGCCAGTACACCAGGAGACATGGAGGGGGCCGTCGGAGGGCAACAACCCAGCAGTAGGACTGCTACCTGTCACGCTGTCTCTGCGTACTGGAGGTCAGGGGCCTAAGCTGACCCTAAGCTGGAGCCCTGACTAATCCCTATACCTGGAGGTACTGTTAAAGGTACAGAGGTCCAGGCCGCCAGCGTAACCCCTACCTCCTGAGGATCCCTGCACCTCAGTAATCTAGTCCTGAGAAGGACCCCGATCACAACAATAGGGGACAGGAAATAATAAGCCAACACTCAGTACTTAGACGAACGAGACAGTACAAGGGTCAAACCAAAAACCACCTTGCATACAAAAACTACTCACAACAACAGAGGGAACACCAACGGGAAAGGAGATAAATGATAAAGCGAGGAAGGGAAAAATCACACCAAATACACTTATCTCTGAAACTCCAAATACCACGATCCGCTCTGTTAGTCTGCATGAAATGCTTTCACCGACACTTCCCTAACAGACCGGCAGGCATTTGAAGGAGTCCCACTACAGCAGCATTGATTGCAGCTGGGCGAGGCTGGACCTCGTCTAGCACAGAGAGAGAGAGAGTTAACTCCCTCACTGCCGAAAAACACAAAGCACCAAAAACTCAGCTGCGAGAAGTCAGGCTGTGTAATCGTGACGATCTTCGTGGCGACACACCCGTGACACTACCTCCGCCTTTGTGCAAGGAAGAACAGGAGAAGCACTGCCAGAGCCCTGCAAAATGACCTCCAGCAGGCCACAAATGTGCATATGTCTGCACAAACGGTTAGAAACCGACTCCATGAGGGTGGTATGAGGGCCCGACGTCCACAGATAGGGGTTGTGCTCACAGCCCAACACCGTGCAGGATGCTTGGCATTTGCCACAGAACACCAGGATTGGCAAAGTCGCCACTGGCGCCTTGTGCTCTTCACGGATGAAACCTGGTTCACACTGAGCACATGTGACAGACGTGACAGAGTCTGGAGATGCCGTAGAGAGCAATCTGCTGCCCGCAACATCCGTCAGCATGACCGGTTTGGCAGTGGGTCAGTAATGGTGTGGGGTGGCATTTCTTTGGAGCCCCGCACAGCCCTCCATGTACTCGCCAGAGGTAGCCTGACTGCCATTATGTACCGAGATGAGATCCTCAGACCCCTTGTGAGACCATACGCTGGTGCAGTTGGCCCTGGGTTCCTCCTAATGCAGGACAATGCCAGACCTCATGTGGCTGGAGTGTGTCAGCAGTTCCTGCAAGATGAAGGCGTTGAAGCTATGGACTGGCCCGCCCATTCTCCAGACCTGAATCCGATTGAGCACATCTGGGACATCATGTCTCGCTCCATCCACCAACGTCACGTTGCACCACAGACTGTCCAGGAGTTGGCGGATGCTTTAGTGAAGGTCTGGGAAGAGATCCCACAGGAGACCATCTGCAACCTCATCAGGAGCATGCCCAGGCATTGTAGAGAGGTCATACAGGCACGTGGAGGCCACACACAATACTGAGCCTCATTTTGACTTGTTTTAAGGACATTACATCAAAGTTGGATCAGCCTGTAGTGTGTTTTTTCACTTTAATTTTTGGGGTGACTTCAGATCCAGGCCTCCATTGGTTAATAAATTTGATTTCCATTGATGATTTTTGTGTGATTTTGTTGTCAGCACATTCAACTTTGTACAGAACAAAGTATTCAATGAGAATATTTCATTCATTCAGATTTAGGATGTGTTATTTGAGTGTTCCCTTTATTTTTTTGAGCAGTGTAGTTTTTATTGTGTAAAAGCGCAAAAACATAAAAAAATGATTTATGGTGGTATCGCTGTAATTGTATTGACCCGAAGAATAAATCTGTCTTATCAATTTCACCATACACGGAACGGCATAACAAAAAATTACTAAAGTGCTGTTTTTTGTTCATTTTGCCTCCCAAAATCGGAATAGAAAGCGATCAAAAATTGTTATGTGCCTGAAAATGGTACTAATAAAAACATCAACTGTAGTGCGGCGGTGTTCACACTGTGCGGTAATGAGGCAGTGACCCAGTAAAGTTCAACTTAAATGTCTTTTATTTTCCAAAAACTCACAAAGTAAATGTAAATAGTATCCTCCGAATCGCAGCCGGGTCGTAACACAGTCCATGTCCAAACCCGTTACCGTGGGCGACTGCACCGCCGTGTCGTGCTGAGGTGCGCCAGGAGTTTTGCTTTCATTGGCTCTGTGTTTGCTTCACACAGGCCAGTGTTGCAGAGCCACCTGCTCTGCAGCTTGCAGACAAACCACTGACACTCCTAAACCTTTGCTGCACGTTTTTAAATGGAATTTAAACCCCGCTCTGCTGATTGGTCGCGGTTGCCGGCCATGACCAATCAGCAGTATTGGCGCCAAATTTAAACCCCGCTCTGCTGATTGGTCGCGGTTGCCAGCCGCGACCAATCAGCGATTTTGGCGCCAAATTTAAACACCGCTCTGCTGATTGGTCGCGGTTGCCGGCCGAGATCAATCAGCAGTATTGGCGCCAAATTTAAACACCGCTCTGCTGATTAGTCGTGGTCGCCGACCACGGTTTGCCGCCCATCTCGCTCATTGGTCGTGGTGGCCGGCCGCGATTAATCAGCAGAGCGGCGTTTAAATTTCCCGGCCATCTCGCTGATTGGTTGCGGCCGGCCACCGCAACCAATCAGTGTCGTATTAGTGTGGGCCCGGGAACGGCGCTGCTTGTGTGGCTCCGTATTAGCGAGGACCGGGGAGCGGCGCTGCCTGTGCGGCTCCTTCTGCTGCGAGAAGCCGGGAGATGAGCGGCTACTCGCAGCAGAAGCATCCCGACTGGCGGCGCCGCTCCCCGGTCCTCCGTTCAAAATGGCTGTCGGGAGATCAGCGGGCCAAGCCGCTGATCTTCCGACGTTAGCCGCATGGAGGTCAGTGGCACCGGTCGGGGTAGTTGTGCTGCTAGCGCCGCTCATCTCCCCGCTGCATCGCCGCTGACCTCCGTCCGGCAGATGAGCCGCTAACGGCCGCCATCTTTTTTCAGAAATCCCGCGGCACTGATTGGCCGCTGCCGGACCAATGAGCGACGCGGGATTTCCTGGACAGACAGACAGACGGGATAAGACAATTATATATATAGATGAATCACTCTGGGTTTCATCTGAATCATGTAATTTGGAGATTTAGATGGAAACCTCGATGTAAGTGCTCAGCATAGAGCGCCGGATAAATGTGATCCCAAACATTATGTAAAATGTTCCCAATAAAAGCTTTAACTCAATCCATAAAAAAGCAAGTCCTCATTTAGGTCTTTCATCTGTCAATGGAAATATAGGGGGCTTCCACGTTACTGGTAGTACAAAGGCTCTGGAAATGCGAAATGGCTCCTCGCCCCCCAAAAGAAATCCAGCGAATTCTGCGCTCACAAATCCAAATTCTACACTCCCTTCTGAGCCCCACAGTGTGCCTAAACTGCATTTAGCTTCCACATGTTTGACAGAGGTATAATTTCCAAAATGTGGTCCCTTGAGGGGGGTATTCTGCTCTTCTAGCACTTAGGGGCTCTGTAAATGGAGTCTGCAAACTATTCTAGGAAAATCTGAGCACCAGGAGGCAAATAGCGCTCCGTCCCTTCCGAGTCTCGCTGTGTGGCTAAGCAGTACTGTACAGCCACATATGGGGTATTTACATGATAAGCAGAAAGTGTGTGACACATTTTGGTGCCATCTTTACACATTTCCCAGTGTGAAATTGTACAATCTGGGGCCAAAACATTTTTTTTGCGATAAAAATGTAATTTTTTTTTTTCACTACCCAATGATATAAAATTCTATGACCCACCCGTGGTGTCAATATGATCACTGCAAACCTAGATGAATTCATTGATAGGTGTAGTTTGTAAAATGGCGTCCCTTATGGGGGGGGTTCTGATGTGCTGGCACCTCAGGTGCTCTTCCAGTGGGTCATGGCACACGCAAAACATAAGAGTAAAAACTGCACTATAATATGGCGCTCTTTCCCTTCTGAGCTTTGTACTGTGCCTGAAAAGTAGTTCACGATTACATGTAGGGTGTTGACGCAATCAGGAGAAATAGCACAACAAACTGAGAGCTCCATTTTTTCCTATTAGCTCTTATAAAAATTAAAAATTTGGGGCTAAAGCAACATTTTAGCAGTAAAAATGTAATTATTCTTTCTTCACTGCCCAATGGTATATATTTCTGTGAGGCACATGTGGTGTCAACATGCTCACTGCACCCCTAGATGAATTCATTGAGAGGTGTAGTTTGTAAAATTATGCCACTTATGGGGAGTTCCTGCTCAGGGGCTCTGCCAATGAGACATGGCACCCTCAAACCATAACAGCAAAATCTGAACTTCAATATGGCCCTTCTTCCCTTCTGAGATTTGCACTGTGCCTCAGAAAAAATTGCGCAACAAAGTGCATTTTCTCCTATTATCCTTCTGAAAATAAAAAAGTGGGGCTAAAAGAACATATTTGTGAGAAAAATGTGACTTTTTATTTTCACGGCTCTAAATTATAAACTTCTGTGAAGCAACTGGGGTTCAAGGTGCTCACCATACATCTAGATATATTCTTTGAGGGGTCTAGTTTGCAACATGGGGTCACTTGTGGGAGGTATCCACTGTTTAGGCACATCAGGGGCTCTCCAAACGCTACATGGCGTTCGCTCTTGATTCCAGCCATCTTTGCTTTCAAAAAGTCAAACGGTGCTCCTTCTGTTCCGAGCCCTGCCATGCACCCAAACATTGTATGATTTTTACATAATTAATTTGCATTTTCTTACATGAAATAAGCATTTGCTCACAAGAAAAACAGAACTTAATATTTGGTACAGAAACCTTTGTTTGCAATTACAGAGGTCAGACGTTTCCTGTAGTTCTTGACCAAGTTTACACACATTGCAGCAAGGATTTTGGCCCACTCCTCCATACAGATTTTCTCCAGATCTTTCAGATTTTGGGGCTGTCCCTGGGCAACATTGAGTTTTACATCCAACGAAGAAAAAATGCCAGGACCAAAATACATCCACATTGTTTAAAAAGATGTAAATAGCCCAGTACTATACATACTCTAATTAATTCTGTAGGTATAAAGTGACATAGTGCTCAATAAATCTCTGATCGTATATATAACACATCAAATATATACATAAATGATGTGTTAATTGCGAAATGTGCATTGGGTTGCACAACAGCATGTGAAATTGATTGTCAATCAGTGTTGCTTCCTAAGTGGACAGTTTGATTTCACAGAAGTTTGATTTACTTGGAGTTATATTCTGTTGATTAAGTGTTCCCTTTATTTTTTTGAGCAGTGTATATTGTCTTTTCTTTATGTAAATATTTTATGAATTATTTATACGATCAGAGATTTGTTGAGCACTATGTCACTCTATACCTACAGAATTAATTAGAGTATATATAGTATTGGGCTATCTCTGTTGCTCACTCACCTTTCTGTGCATCATTACACCTGTTGTTGGATTCTTATAATAATATTTGTTTTTGTCTTTTATTCAATAAAATTTACATCTTTTTAAACAATGTGGATGTATTTTGGTCCTGGCATTTTTTCTTTGTTGGATGTATTTATAGGTAGTAATGCCCTCTAGGACACCTTATATATATATCAGGAATTCGTTGCAGTTTTTTGTAAACATTGAATTTTAGCTCCCTCCAAAGATTTTCTATTGCGTTCAGGTCTGGAGACTGGCTAGAGCACTCCAGGAACTTGAAATGCTTTTTACAGAGCAACTCCTTAGTTGCTCTAGGTGTGTGTTTCGGATCATTGTCATGCTGGAAGACCCAGTCACCACCCATCTTCAATGCTCTTACTGAGGGAAGGAGGTTGTTGGCCAAAATCTCGCAATACATGACTCCATCCATCCTCCCTTCTATACGGTGCAGTCATCCTGTCCTCTTTGCAGAAAAGTACCCCCAAAGTATGATGTTTCCTTCACCATGCTTCATGGTTGGGATGGTGTTCTTGGGGTTGTACTCATTCTTCTTCCTCCAAACACGGCGAGTGGAGTTGATATAAAAAAGTTCTATTTTGGTCTAATCTAACCATATGACCTCCCATGCCTCCTCTGGATCATCCAGATGGTCATTGGTGAACTTCAAACGGGCGTGGACATGTGCTGGTCTGAGCAGGGTACCTTGCGTGCCCTGCAGGATTTTAATCCATGACAGCATAGTGTGTTACTAATGGTAATGTTTGAGACTGTGGTCCCAGCTCTCTTCAGGTCATTGACTCCCGTGTAGTTCTGGGCTGATTCCTGACCTTTCTCAGAATCATCCATGCCTCTTGAGGCAAGTGACGCGCCCCCTGGGTCGTGGGGTACTCGGTGCCGGGCCGGACGTTGCTTGGGGAGATGTCACAGTGGCAGTGACCCGGTCCGCGACCCAGGGAGGTCAATCAAAAGGGGTTATTTTCAGGGGATTTTATAGTTTTATATATATAGTTCGTGACGCCACCTGTGGTATGCGGCTATAGGTAGCCGCCGCTGCAGCGCAGGTCCTCTGAAGCTGGTGTTTAATGCAGCAGAGTTGGTTTGGCTCTCCACAGGTAGAGCTTAGCTCCAGGGCAGCGTAGATGTTGTAGTGAAGTAGATGATGCTGGGCGGTGTAGTGCAGGGGTGATGGCGCAGTTAATAATCAGTCCACAACTCAATGGCGGTTTCCTCTTATATTTACTTGCGGTGATTAGGCAGACCGGGACACGTGTGCTGGCTAGAAGTGGAAGTCCGGGCAGCCTGGAAGCAAGTAAGGAATCCACCTCGCCAGGTGGAGTTGTAGGCCTTCCCTTTTGCACTAATCTCTCTGGCCCTGCTGCTCGTAGCTGTGTTGCGGCCCTCGTCCCTGAGTACAACGTCCTTGTGCTCATCCGTATGGCAGGCAGCTCGGGCCTTGCTGATGCGTTGCTCCCACGTGGCGGTGCTGGGCCCTGTGGTGCTGCTGAGCCTCCGGGCGTCTGGTGGGGCCAGGAGACCTGCAGTCTCCTGCCCTCCGGTTTCTGCTGCTGGGCCTTCGGTGCCCCACAACCTCGGACTCCGGTGTCCGGTCCTTCCGTGCTCCTATCCTCAGGGGTGAACTGCCACGCAGCTCCACTCCCTAGGTCTTTCCTCTTCAACGTCCTGACTTCAACTCCTCTCACTAAGTTTAACTAACCCCGCCTCCAGATCCCAGTTGCTAAGGGGAGGACCTCCCCTTGCTGGTCTGGAGCCAGGAACGTGTTGCATGTTAGTATACCTGGCTAGGGGACCCCTGCTTGCTTCCAGGCATGGCATCACCTCTTGTGATGTAGGCAATGCCACTGTGGCAACTGGACTCCTGGGGTGCCACACAAGATCTTGCATGGAGCCCCAAACTGAGGAAGATTGACAGTCATCTTATGTTTCTTCCATTTTCTAATAATTGTGCCAACAGTTGTTGGCTTTTCACCAAGCTGCTTGCCTATTGTCCTGTAGCCCTTCCCAGTCTTGTGCAGGTCTACAATTTTGTCCCTGGTGTCCTTAGACAGCTGTTTGGTCTTGGCCATGGTGGGGAGGTTGGAGTGTGATTGATTGAGTGTGTGGACAGTTGTAGTTTATATATGTAACAAGTTCAAACAGGTGCAGTTAATACAGGTAATGAGTGCAGAATAGGAGGGCTTCTTAAAGAAAAACTGACAGGTCTATGAGCCAGTATTCTTGCTGGTTGGTAGGTAATCAAATACTTATTTCATGCAATAAAATGCTATTTAATTATTTAAAAATCATACAATGTGATTTTCAGTTTTTTTATTTTTAGATTATGTCCCTCACAGTTGAAGTGTACCTATGATAAAAATTATAGACCTCTCCATTCTTTGTAGGTAGGAAAACTTGCAAACTTGCATATATATATATATATATATATATATATATATATATATATATATAGTACATACACTTGTGTGTCTGCAGCACCACACACAACATCATTGAGTCCTGTCCACACACACAGCATGGAAGACACACCATTGTGATGCCATCAAAATTCTAAGACAAGATCACAGAGAGAGTCAGAAGAGACATCACAAGTCAAAGGATTCTCAGCCAGGCAGCATGGGAGCAGGAGAGCAGCTCAGGTTGCAGAAGGATTTGAGAAGCCAGGTATTTAGTTAAGTGTCCTCTATGGCAGTTCGCTCACATGAAAGGGACTTGTAAAGTGGTGGCCATCCCCTTTAGGTTTTACTCTGGGTGTACAGACAGCTCTGGGGTCCAATTTAGGTAATCAGAGAAGAATGCACTAAGCTCCTGAAACCTTGTGACATGACGGAAGGAGGGACCCTTCCTGCAGTAATACTATGCAGTAAAATTCTAAAAAGGTCATGATTTACTTTTTGGAGGAAAAAAATGAAGTGTTACAAGAACTACCAGACAGGTACGGGGCATATTTCAGAATGTATAACACCTCACTCACTATCAGTGGCGTAGCTATAATCGGATGGACCCCGATGCAAGATTTGGACCGTGCCCCACCCCCATTCTGAATACATTTTATATATGAGTCCTCCATCCTGGTATATATGTCACTCATCTTGGCCCCATTTTGGTATATATATCGCCCATCCTGGTATGTATCCCTTATTTGTAGATTGTGAGCCCTCGCGGGCAGGGTCCTCTCTTTTGTACCAGTCGCTGTCACGTTTTGTTCAATATTATTGTAATTGTTTTTGTATGTATACCTCTTTTTCACATGTAAAGCGCCACTGAATAAATGGCACTATAACAATAAATAATAATAATAATCCTGGTCCCCATCCTGGTATATGTTCCCCATCCTGGTATATATGTCACCCTGTTCTTTAAATGTATAGAAGAAAATAAACCATTATACTCACCAGGGGCATATATAAAAGTCATGGGGTTCCATAGAAGAAGTATAGACGCAGTTAACAATAGTAATATAATGCCCCCCCATAGTCATGCATAGTAACATAATGCATCCCCATAGTCATCCATAGTAACATAATGTACCCCATAGATATCCATAGTAGTATAATGCACCCCATAGACATCCATAGTAGTATAATGCACCCCATAGACATACATAGTAGTATAATGCACCTCATAGACATACATAGTAGTATGATGCACCTCATAGACATCCATAGTAGTATAATGCACCCCCATAGACATCCATACAAGTATAATGCACTCCATAGACATCCATACTAGTGTAATGCACCCCATAGACATCCATACAAGTATAATGCACCCCATAGACATCCATATTAGTGTAACGCACCCCATACACATCCACAGTAGTATAATGCACCCCATAGACATCCATAGTAGTATAATGCACCACCATAGATATCCATAGTAGTATAATGCACCCCATAGACATCCACAGTAGTATAATGCAACCCATAGACATCCATAGTAGTATAATGTACCCCAATAGACATCCCTAGTAGTATAATGCACCCCATGCACATCCATAGTAGTATAATGCACACCCTAAGACATTCATAGTAGTATAATGCACCCATAGACATCCATTGTAGTATGGCCAATGATTTTTAAAAAATACTCACTGTTTCTTCACTCTCGCACCAGTGCTTCCTCTGGTGGAGCCAGCAGGAGCCATCCATACAAGTATAATGCACCCCATAGACATCCATACAAGTATAATGCACCCCATACACATCCATAGTAGTATAATGCACCCCATGCACATCCATAGTAGTATAATGCACCCAATAGACATCCATAGTAGTATAATGCACCCAATAGACATCCATGGTAGTATATCGCACCCCATAGACATCCATAGTAGTATAATGTACCCCCATAGACATCCATAGTGGTATAATTTACCCCCATAGACATCCATAGTAGTATAATGCACCCCCATAGACATCCATAGTAGTATAATGTACGCCCATAGACATCCATAGTAGTATAATGCACCCCCATAGACATCCATAGTAGTATAATGTACGCCCATAGACATCCATAGTAGTATAATGCACTCCATGAACATCCATAGCAGTATAATGCACCTCCTTAGACATTCATAATAGTATAATGCACCCCATAGACATCCATAGTAGTATGGCCAATGATTTTTAAAAAATAAATACTCACTGTTCCTTCACTCTCGCACCGGTGCTTCGTCTCGTGGAGCCAGCAGGACTCGATGTGTGACGTCACTGCCATGTGCCCCATCACGTGCACTTTGACGTCAGCTGCTGGCCTCTGATTGGCCGGCAGCTTGTATTGTGGTGCGCGGACTCGCACACCGCAATACTCTTCAGTTGGAGGACGCACATCCAGCTGAAGCTTTTGCTGGCAACAGAGGGCCCTGGCCCTCACCCGCCATGCTTCGTTACGCCCCTGCTCACTAGCACTGTACTATGATATATTGTCAAGTTTCTTTGCTAAGATCGACAACAAGTACATAAAGTGGTAATATGGACCAAACTTTTTTTTTTTTTTTTTTTAAATGCCTGGTCAACCCATTTAGAGGATCAAATTTTTCCTTACCGGATCAGAGAGCTACACTGTGAATAAATTACACACAGGTGGACAATTTACTAGTTATTTGACTTCTGGAGACAATTGGTCAATCAGGATTTTATTTAGGTGTATCAAACTGCAGGGGGCTGATCATAAAGGCACATCACAATTTCCAGATTTATATTTTTTAAATATTTAGAAAACCATGTATCATTTATTTTACACTTCGCAAATACTTGTTACTTTCTATTTGCTTGGGATGTTATGTGATATATTAACACATTTAGGCTAGTGGGTGTAATATGAAGAAATGTGGAAAAGTTCACGGCGCATGAACACTTTTTCAAAGGGCACTATATGTAAATAACAATAGAGAAAAGGGAAAAGCTGCACTCACCGTACCATTAGGCTGAGTGCCCACAATGCGTTTTTCAAGCATTTTTGCCGCGGAATTTCCACAGCGAAAACGCTTAAACGCTTGGTAATACGTGCCCCATGGTCCCCAATGATAATCTGCATGTGCTATGCACATGCTGCGGAAATTTCCGCTGCGGATTATCATTGCGGAAAAATCCACATTATCATTGCGGAAAAAAACGCAGCATGTCCATTAATTTTGTGGACACGCAGCGTAATTGCCGCCATTGACTTGCATTGAAACGCTTAATATCCACATGACTATATGTGCACATGCGGATATTAAGCAATTCAATGTGCAGATGGTACCCGGGTCTGGAGAAGAGGAGACTCCTCCAGACCAGGGTACCATAGTACCTGTATAAAAAAAAGAATTTAAAATAAAAAATATACATTATACTCACCTTCCGATATCCCCCGGTCTCATCTATGGTGCGTCCTAGCTCCCGGGTGGCTTGCGATGGTGTAAAAGAACCTTCCATGATGTAATTTAGTCATGTGACAGGTCACGCAACCGCTGACCTCGGCGGTCGCGTGACCTGTCACATCACTAAATGACGTCATGGAAGGTCCTTTTACACCACCGCGAGCCGTACAAGACACCGGACGCACCGGAGAAAACACCGCAGGCCATCAGAAGGTGAGTATAATGTTTTTTTTTTATTTTTTACCATTTTTATTCGTTTTTTAACTATTAACTTGGTCACACTATATAAATCCATGCCGGTTGCATGGATTTATATAGTGTGACCAAGTTGTCAAGCACTTTTCCAAGTGATGCTAAAATCGCTTGGAAAAGCGCTTGACAACCCGCATGCAGAAATGCATGCAAAAACGCTTGACAAACGCTTCTACCAGGCAGGAAAAACGCATGTAAAATCCGCATGCGTTTTTCCTGCCAGGGAGATGCAGAAAAAATCAGCAGCATTTCTGCATCATGGGCACTTAGCCTTAAAAGAAATAATCCTTTATTTCATATCCATATAAAAATAATGGCATGCAGGGAGGAGGAGGACGGACGACAACTGTTTTGCGCTGAATCAAGCGCTTCCACAGGTCCAGGTGCATTGCATTGCACCGCTATAACCATATTTGCAGATTTGTGCCTAAATTACAGGTTGTGTGTTCCTCCTGCTATATAGGTGGTGCAGGTATTCTTTCACTTATTGCACTATATGTAAATATTATCAATATCTATCTATACGCACACACTTGTGTGTCTGCAGCACCACGCACAATATCAGTGAGTGAACTCTGCTAAATGGAGTCCTATCCACACACAGCATGGAAGATACACCATTGTGATGTCACCAGAATCCACAGACAAGATCATAGGGAGAGTCAGACGTGACATCACAAGTCAGAGGATTCTCAGCCAGGCAGCATGGGAGCAGGAGAGCAGCTCAGGTTACAGAAGGATTTGAGAAGCCAGGTATTTAGTGAAGTGTCCTCTGTGGCAGTTCACTCAGATGAAAGGGACTTGTAAAGTGGTGGCCATCCCCTTTAGGTTTTACTCTGGGTGTACAGACAGTTCTGGGGTCTATTTTAGGTAATCAGAGCCGAATACACTGAAACCTGGTGACATGATGGTAGGAGGGACCCTACCTGCAGTAATACGATGCAGTAAAAATTTTAACGGTCATAAATTTACTGTTTGGAGGAAAAAAAATAAAGTCTTACAAGAACTCTCAGACAGCCCTTGTCACCGGGTGTGCGCGCCGCGGCGGCCCTTGTCATCATGCATGCAAGCGTGCACGGCGGCCGTGACGTCCTTCGTCAGCACGTGCGATACCGCAATCACATAGGGGTCTTAATCAAAAGTTTTTTTCTGCTTACCTGTACCAGGTTATCGGGATCTTCTGCTCTACATGTCAGACGCTGCACATGCTGCAGCTCCTCATCCATCCCTCCTAACCCCCATCTCAGGGATGTGGCTGTTGGTGAGTCCAAAGATAGAAACATTTTATATATATATATATACAGCATATATATACAATATATGGGTGATACTGCTACTGCTGTATATATGTCATGTAGGTGATACTCTGATTATACACCGGAGTAGCACTAGCACCTATATATTGTATATTCAGCAGTCTGTATACAATATATAGATGATGTATACAGACTGCTGTATATACATTATATAGGTACTACAGCTGTGTATACATGATCTAGCCGATACTTCTACTGCTGTGTATAATCACAGTATCACCTACATAACATATATACAGCAGTAGCAGTATCGCCAATATATTGTATGTGCAACAGTCTGTACACATTATATTAGTGATATTGCAACTGCTGTATATACATTATAAGGGTATGTGCACACGATCAGTAATTGCTGTGGATTGCACGCAGCGCACTAGCGGCCAGATCAAGAAATATCATGCCCATTACGCGTTCATCTGTGCCTGCGGCTCACTCGCGGATACGGACATGCGGCATGTCTTTCCAGACCGCAGCATGTTAATTTCTCTTGGGGAGAAATTATATCAGTGCAATGTATAGGCTGCGGTGAATCCAGTATGGTTCAATGAACATATGTGGATTCACTTGCATGCAGCGCTTTGGACGCAGCATAAAGTATGCTGCTTTCAAATCACTGACAGGACGGATCGGCACATACACTAAGTGATACTGCCACTATACACAGCAGTCGCAGTATCACCTACCAATGTATATACAGTAGTCTCAATGTGATATATAATCAGCAGTCGCGGTGTCTCCTATATGATATTTATATGTGTGCTTCCTATATGATGTATGCAACATAATATAGTATATAGTGTAATGCTGTCTTAATATAGAGTATAATGTAGAGTTGTGTGTGTATATAGTGTACAGATGTTTATATAGTATTTTTCTGTGTATATAGTGTGGAATCCACACTATATACACTGCCATATCTCCACACTATATAGTATGTACACCGTTACACTCTATATTCCTTAACACAGTATATATTGTGGAGCTGTGTACGTCGTATATACTTCTCCCGTCCTGTATACATGGTGTAAATCTCAGTATCTGCTCTAATTAGGAATGTGCGTGCGTATGTGTGTGTATGTATGTGTGTGCGTATATATATATATATATATATATATATATATATATATATACATATATATATATATACACACACACGCACGCACATTCATAATTAGAGCAGATACTGAGATTTACACCATGTATACAGGACAGGGGAAGTATATACGACGTACACAGCTCAATAATATATACCGTGTTAAGGAATATAGAGTGGAGCGGTGTTTGTGATATATATATATTATATATATACAGTATATATATACTGTATATATACAGTGAAGGAAATAAATATTTGATCCCTTGCTGTTTTTGTAAGTTTGCCCACTGACAAAGACATGAACAGTCTATAATTTTAAGGGTAGGTTAATTTTACCATTGAGAGATAGAATATCCAAAAAGAATCAAGAGAATCACATTGTATAAATCAGATAAATTTATTTGCATTTTGCAGTGAGAAATAAGTATTTGATCCCTCTGGCAAACAACACTTAATACTTGGTTGGCAAGCTCAGCAGTCAGACGTTTTTTGTAGTTGATGATGAGGTTTGCGCACATGTCAGGAGGAATTTTGGTCCACTCCTCTTTGCAGATCATCTCTAAATCATTAAGAGTTTGAGGCTGTCACTTGGCAACTCGGAGCTTCAACTCCCTCCATAAGTTTTCTATGGGATTAAGGTCTGGAGACTGGCTAGGCCACTCCATGACCTTACTGTGCTTCTTTTTGAGCCACTCCTTTGTTACCTTGGCTGTATGTTTTGGGTCATTGTCTTGCTGGAAGACCCATCCACAACCCATCTTCAGTGCTCATACTGAGGGAAGGAGGTTGTTGGCCAAAATCTCGCGATACATGACCCCATCCATCTTCCCTTCAGTACGGTGCAGTCGTCATGTCCCCTTTGCAGAAAAGCACCCCCAAGTATAATGTTTCCCCCACCATGCTTCACGGTTGGGACGATGTTCTTAGGGTCTCATCTGACCACAGCACCTTCTCCCAATAACTTACAGAATCATCCAGGTGTTCATTGGAAAACTTCAGACATGCCTGCACATGTGCCTTCTTGAGCAGGGGGACCTTGAGGGTACTGCAGGATTTTAAACCTTTAAGGCGTCATGTGTTACCAATGGTTTTCTTGGTGACTGTGGTCCCAGCTGCCTTGAGATCATTAACAAGTTCCCCCTGTGTAGTTTTAGGCTGATCTCTAACCTTCCTCATCATCAAGGATACCCCACAAGGTGAGATTTTGCATGGTGCCCCAGATCGATGTCGATTGACAGTCATTTGGTATTTCTTCCATTTTCTTACTACTGCACCAACAGTTGTCTCCTTCTAACCCAGCATCTTACTTATGGTTTTGTAGCCCATTCCAGCTTTGCGCAGGTCTATGATCTTGTCCCTTACATCCTTAGAAAGCTCTTTGGTCTTGCCCAAGTTGTAGAGGTTAGAGTCTGACTGATTAATTGAGTCTGTGGACAGGAGTCTTTTATACAGGTGACTATGTAAGACAGCTGTCTTTAATGCAGGTAACGAGTTGATTAGGAGCGTCTAACTGGTCTGTAGGAGCCAGAACTCATAATGGTTTGTAGGGGATCAAATACTTATTTTTCACTGCAAAATGCAAAAAAAATATCTGATTTATACAATGTGATTTTCTTGATTTTTGGGGGGATATTCTATGTCTCAATGTTAAAATTAACCTCCCCTTAAAATTATAGACTGTTCATGTATTTGTCAGTGGGCAAACTTACAAAAACAACAAGGGATCAAATACTTATTTCCTTCACTGTATAGGGCTCTTTATTTCTTAGCCCGTGTGGCAACGTTTCGGATTCGGATTCATAACAGAATATTTCTCTGCTATGGAACTGAAATGTTGTCACATGGGCTAATAAAGAGCCCTCCACTTTTCTCTTATTTAATTGGTGTGCTGCTTATTTTCTTTTTATATTTATATTTAGATATATTTATTTTTGATTTAAGGGTATGTGTCCTAAAAGCATTTCATGCACTGCTTAATATTTGATGGTGCTCAGTTATGACACATATCAGGGCCGACGTCCCCACCCGGCAAGTTCCAGGGCCCTGGACAAACAGGGGGTCCACTAGCCGCCAGGAACACGGCACGCTATGGGGTTCGTGAGTCGTGGGGGCCCGATGCCAGCACAGCTCCCAGTTGAAAACAATGATGGGTGAGGGAGCCGTCCGTTGATGCGTCCCCTCCCATCATTCCCCCTCTGCGTCTGAGCTCTGTAACGTCTCAGGCAGAGAGCGCAATGACGTCACTACAGTGCGCCCCCCTCTGTGCGAAGCAGTGCAGAGGGACAGAAGACGCTGGGGAGGCCGGAGCAGCGGGGGAACAGGGAGAGGTGAGTATTTGATTATTTTTTATGTATGGAACATTATATGGGGCCCATTATTCTAAATGTAGTAATACATGAGGCCCATTATACTGTATAGAGTAATATAGGGGCCCCATTATACTGTATGGAGTAATATAGGTGACCCATTATTGTATGGAGTAATATAGGGGCCCCATTATACTGTATGGAGTAATATATGGGCCCCATTATACTGTATGAAGTAATATAGGTGCCCCATTATACTGTATGGAGTAATATAGGGGCCCCATTATACAGTATAGAGTAATATAGGTGGCCCATTATTCTGTATGGAGCATTATATGGGGCCCATTATACTGCATGGAAGACTATGTGGTGCCCATTATACTGTATGGAGGGCTATGTGGGGCCCATTATACTGTATGTAGGACTATGTGGTGCCCATTATACTGTATGGAGGACTATGTGGGGTTCATTATACTGCATGGAGGACTGTGTGGTGCCCATAATAGTGTATGAAGCACTATGTGGTGCCCTTAATTCAAGCAATCTTCACACTGTGCACTTCTGACAGCCTGCATGGCATAGGGATGGTGCTTCATTCCTGTGCCATGCAGGCGATCAGAAAAAAAAAAGTGAAAGTCCCAGAGTGGGACAAAGTAATAAAGTGTATAAACTGTGTGAAAGTGCAAAAATATTATAAAAAAATAAAAAAAATAATACACCAAAAATAAAAATATAATGTACCCATCAATAAATATTATTATAAAAAAAAAAAAAAAACAATAAAAGTACACATATTTGGTATCGCCGCGTCCGGAACAACCTGACCTATAAAACTGTCCCACTAGTTAACCCCTTCAGTGAACACGGTAAAAAAAAAAAAAAAAAAAAAAAAAAAACGAAGCAAAAAACAATGCTTTATCACCATACCGCCAAACAAAAAGTGGAATAACACGCGATCAAAAAGACGCATATAAATAAAAATGATACCACTGAAAACGTCATCTCGTCCCGCAAAAAACAAGCCGCCATACAGCTCCATCAGCCGAAAAATAAAAAAGTTATAGCTCTCAGAATAAAGCTATGATAAAAAATATTTTTTTCTATAAAATAGCTTTTATTGTGTATAAGCGCCAAAACATAGAAAAATGATACAAATGTGGTACCGCTGTAAACGTACTGACCCGAAGAATAAAGCTACCTCATCAATTTTACCACACGCGGAACAGAATAAAAAAAAAAAACAATTCCTGAATTGTTGGTTTTTGTTTATTCTGCCTCCCAAAAATCGGAATAGAAAGCGATCAAAAAATGTCACGTGCCTGAAAATGGCACCAATAACAACGTCAAGTCATCCCGCAAAAAACGAGCCGTCACATGACTGTCTGCCAAAATCTGGAAAAATTATAGCTCTCAAAATATGGCGATGCAAAAACTAGATTTTACAAAATATGCGTCTTTTAGTGTGTGACAGCTCAGTCATAAAAACCCCATATGATTCTGGCATTGCTGTAATCACACCGACCCGAAGAATAAAGTCGTCTAATCACTTATACCGCACAAGGAACGGCGTCAAAAATAAACTCTTGGGTTAGGATTGGGCTAGGGCTAGGGCTGGGTTTGGGGCTAGAGTTGTGCTGGGGCTAGAGTTGTGCTGGGGCTAGGGTTGTGCTGGGGCTAGGGTTGTGCTGGGGCTAGGGTTGTGCTGGGGCTAGAGTTGTGCTGGGGCTAGGGTTGTGCTGGGGCTAGGGTTGTGCTGGGGCTAGGGTTGTGCTAGGGCTAGGGTTGTGCTAGGGTTAGGGCTGGGGTTGGGATTTTTTTCAAAAGTAAGAAAAAAAGATGACGATATGGCGACTAGTGTTGAGAGCAAGTGCTCGCTACTTGAGTTTGCATCGGGTGCTCTGGTATGCATTGAGTATCGTGGGTATTTGAGTGACATGCTCGAGTCTCTGCCCCATATGCTTCGCGGCCAAAAAACTTTACGGGGATTGCCTGCCATGCACGAGCGATCCCCGCATGGTTTTTTTTGGGTGTCTAATAACCGTGAAACATGCGGAGCAGGGACTCGAGCATGTCACTTGAGCACACGCTGTACATGGTGCATACCTGAGTACCCGATGCAAACTCAAGTAGCGAGCACTTGCGCTCAAGAATAATGACAACTTATTCAATATGATGACCTAATGTAAACAAATTCTGTGCCGTACCTCTGGGTTCAAAATGTTCACTATACACCTTAATAAAATCCTTGAGGGGTATAGTTTCCAAAATGGGGACACTTGTGGGGGAGCTCCACTGTTTAGGCACATCACGGGCTCTCCAAACGCGACATGGTGTCCGCTAACAAATTGAATGGAAAATCGGCTCAAATTGTTAGCGGACGCCATGTTGCGTTTGGAGAGCCCCTGTGTGCCCAAACATTGGAGCTCCCCCACAAGTGACCCCATTTTGGAAACTAGACCCCCCAAGGCACCTATCTAGATGCATAGTGAGCACTTGGAACCCCCAGGTGCTTCACAAATTGATTCGTAAAAATGAAAAAGTGAAAAAAAAAACACTTTTTCATTTTTATGAATCAATTTGTGAAGCACCTGGGGTTCCAAGTGCTCACTATGAATCTAGATAGGTACCTTAGGGGGTCTAGTTTCCAAAATGGGGTCACTTGTGGGGGAGCTCCAATGTTTGGGCACACAGGGACTCTCCAAATGCAACATGATATACGCTAACAAATTGTCGGCTCAATTTGTTAGCCGATATCATGTTGCATTTGGAGAGTCCCTGTGTGCCCAAACATTGGAGCTCCCCCACAAGTGACCCCATTTTGGAAACTAGACCCCCCAAGGCACCTATCTAGATGCATAGTGAGCACTTGGAACCCCAGGTGTTTCACAAATTGATTCATAAAAATGAAAAAGTGTTTTTTTTTTCACTTTTTCATTTTTACGAATCAATTTGTGAAGCACCTGGGAGTTACAAGTGCTCACTATGCATCTAGAAAGGTGCCTTGGGGGGTCTAGTTTCCAAAATGGGGTCACTTGTGGGGGAGCTCCAAAGTTTGGGCACAGAGGGGCTCTCCAAACGCAATGTGGTGTCCGCTAACAATTTGAGCCGATTTTCCATTCAATTTGTTAGCGGATACCATGTTGTATTTAGAGAGTCCCTGTGTGTCCAAACATTGGAGCTCCCCCACAAGTGACCCCATTTTGGAAACTAGACCCCCCAAGGCACCTATCTAGATGCATAGTGAGCACTTGGAACCCCTAGGTGCTTCACAAATTGATTCGTAAAAATGAAAAAGTGTTTTTTTTTTTTCACTTTTTCATTTTTACGAATCAATTTGTGAAGCACCTGGGGGTTCCAAGTGCTCACTATGCATCTATAAAGGTGCCTTGGGGGGTCTAGTTTCCAAAATGGGGTCACTTGTGGGGGAGCTCCAAAGTTTGGGCACACAGGGGCTCTCCAAACACAACATGGCGTCCGCTAATTATTCAAGCAAATTTTACAATCAAAAAGTCAAATGGCGCTCCTTCCCTTCCGAGCCCTGCCGTGTGCCCAAACAGTGTTTTTTCCCCAAATATTGGGTATCTGCGTGCCCAGGGGAAATTGCACAACAAATTTTGGGGTCCATTTTTTATTGTTACCCCTGTGAAAATAAAAAAAATTGGGTCTAAAGTAACATTTTTGTGAAAAAAGTTAAATGTTCATTTTTTTCTTCCACATTCAAAAAATTCCTGTGAAGCACCTGAAGGGTTAATAAAGTTCTTGAATGTGGTTTTGAGCACCTTGAGGGGTGCAGTTTTTAGAATGGTGTCACTTTTGGGTATTTTCTGTCATAAAGACCTCTCAAAGTGACTTCAAATTTGATGTGGTCCCTAAAAAAATGGTTTTGTAAATTTTGTTGGAAAGATGAGAAATCGCTGGTCAACTTTTAACCCTTATAGCTTCCTAACAAAAAAAAATTTTGGTTCCAAAATTGTGCTGATGTAAAGTAGACATGTGGGAAATGTTATTTATTAACTCTTTTGTGTGACATATCGCTCTGATTTCAGGGCTTAAAAATTCAAATTTTGAAAATTGCAAAATTTTCAAAATTTTCGCCAAATTTCTGTTTTTTTCACAAATAAACGCAAGTGATATCGAAGAAATTTTTCCACAATCATGAAGTACAATTTGTCACGAAAAAACAATCTCAGAATCAGGGGGATCCGTTGAAGCGTTCCAGAGTAATTACCTCATAAAGTGACAGTGGTCAGAATTGTAAAAATTGGCCCGGTCATTAACGTGCAAACCACCCGCGGGGCTTAAGGGGTTAAAAACCCTGCACTAAGGATTAGTGTTGCTCAGTGTTGGGACCTGCTAGGAGCATAGCAGGAAAGCTCGGCGGGCCTATGAGTAGCTGAACCCATGCCTGGGAAGGCTCTGCACCCATCAGGCTCTGAGCGGCCCGGCGCGGCCATTGCCCACGGCAACCGTTGTTCAAGGACTCATGTTAACCCGGCTGCGAACCGGAGGACTTTTCTGTTTACCCGTGAGTTGCTGAATAAAGCTGTTTATGTTGGACTTGCTTGGGTCACTGCCTCAGTTACTGCACGGTGTGAACACCGCAGCCTTACAATATCATAAATAAATCAATACCTAAAGAGTGAAGATGAATTCATACAAAAAGAGTGACAGTGCCCAGACCTCAAAAATATTGCATATTCATTAAATAAATAGCATAATTAAAATACAACAATACATAACCTGAAACTGTGAATAAAATATCGAAAAGTACTAGTGCAAAATATTAAATATATTATATCTTATGATACTAGTGCAAACACATAAGTATCACTTTACTGTGCATCAATAGAACCAAAAGTGTAATATATATTACTGGAGTTTCACAAAATGTCGGCGGAGCCCCCGCACCGCCGAGTATCGCCGAGGACCGTCAAACACCCCCTCCTACCAACCTGGGCATTGTACCTCCGGACATCCCCTCCTCCAAGCGCAAGACCCGCAGCATCTCCCGCAGTATCGCCCAACTCCTGCCGCCACCCCCCCCGGTACGCTACATTCGGTGTATAAGACACACCCCAATTTTCCCCCAAAATTTGGGGGGGGGGAAGTGCGTCTTATGGTCTGAAAAATATGGTACATCTTGCATAATATATCACATGTGTTGTATTGCAAGTGATATAATCATTGATTTTAAATTCTCTCTGGCCATCCGATGATGTGACCGACATGGCATGTATCAAATTTTGCCAAACAACTACCACATGGGAAAAATCCCTACTTCTGTCTTCATGCTTTGAAAATGTCTGGGGATTTAGCCACCTAATGGCTGTTGACCAAAATATCTGTTAAGTTCTTACTCCTGCGCGCTGTCATAAGTGGTGATTCAGGGAGATATTTAAATAGGATGGGATCAGTCTTGAGTATCGACCAATGTTTATTAAGAATTGTATGTATGGTGTTCCATTGGTGGTTATATGTCGAGATTGGTGGTTATATGTCGAGACAGCGTGGGAACTGCCTATGTAAGGGCCTCCCATTCACTTGAATGCGGTCTGGGTTCGGCATCAAGTTAGGGTACCCAAACCAAACTTTTTTATAAAGTTCGGCTGAATCTGACGGACCTGAACATCTACGGGTCTGCCCATCCCTAATAAACAGCAAAGTTTTATTCATAGATGACTTGCCACATATTAATTCCCCACTTTACTAAATATCTTTCCATCAATTTTCTCATATATTTATTAGTTGAAATCCTCCTTTACATGGAATCACTCACCAGGTTTTTGCATCTGAGAGCAGGGCGTCTCCTAGAGCAGCATGATGTCATTTTGATACAATCACTGTTTTATCTGCTGCAGATCTAGCAGCTCTCAAATGCTTAGCTCTGTATAACCTCACCCACAACAGTGTGCATAGGCAGAAAGCTGCCAATTAGTAGTGGTGGTGAGGGGATATACAGAGCCCATAAATATGGTGGAGTATTTGACTGCAGGTTACTTGCTCATAAAAAAGTGGTCTCCACATTATGCTGCTTTCAGATTAGGTGGCAAAAACCTACTGACAGATTCCTCTTAATACTTAGAGAACCTGGCAACAAGATTTTGACAAGTAAACTACAGGCAGTGTTGGCTTTGTTACACTGATTAAAATGATGCCTGCGGTGAAGAAATCTGTTTTGTGGTTCTTATGTAATTTTTGTTTGACGTTTTCATTTAATGAAATATTCTTGCTTCGGGGCAGGACTGTGGACAGGTCTTTTCTTGGTGCTCTGGCCTCTTCATTATCATTGTGTGCTTAAATGACAAGTCACCAAACCTTCAGTGACCTGCCTCCTACCCCTTCACGACCTATAACGTATAGGTACGTCATAGGTCGTGTCTCTCCCTTTAATGCTGGCTCCGGCGATGAGCCCGCATCTTTTCCAGCACATGATAACTGATTTGGTCACCTGTCATGTGCCCCTAACAGCTGCGGGTTGAATCGCGATCCACCCGCAGCTGTTAACATGATCACTTTGAATGTGCATCACAAATCACGCCTATCGGTGCCCCTATTACATGATCACGGTTCGCCGATGGGTTGGCATGACAACCAGGGTTCTGCAGAAGACCCTCCGCGTTTGTCATTGCTGATCTGCTATGAACGCCGGACCGTGGCCAGCGTTCATAGAAGATGATGATTTCTATTACACATATCAGGGCTGAAGCTGAAGCACTGCTATGTGTAGAACAAGCGATCAGACGATCACAGCTTCAAGTCTCCTAAGGAGACTATTGAAGCAAGTAAAAAGTAGAAAAAAATGTCTTTAAAAATATTAAAAAAATATAAAAATTCAAAACAATCCCCTTTTGCCCCATTCAAAGTAAAACAATAATAAAAAATAAAAAAAATACACATATTTGGTATTGCTGCGCTCCGTTCAGAATCACCCGATCTATCAAAATATAAACTAAATTAATCTGATCGGTAAATGGCGTAACAAAAAAAAAACTGCAAAATTAATTTTTTGGGTCGCCACAACATTGCAATAAAATGCAATAACAAGAGATGAAAACATTTTATCTACTCCAAAATGGTAGCAATAAAAAAGTCAGCTCAGCGCGCAAAAAATAAGTCCTCACCCAGCCCCAGATCCCAAAAAATGGAGATGCCACGGGTCTCGGAAAATATCGCCATTTTACTTTTACAAACTTTGTTTTTTTCTTCGCCACTTAAATAAAAAAGAACCTATACATGTTTGGTATCTATGAACTCATAATGACCTGAGAATCATAATGGCAGGTCAGTTTTAGCATTTTGTGAACATGGTAAAAAACAAAAACAAAAAGCAATTGTGCAATTGCACTTTTTTGCAATTACACTGCACTTTCCAGTACACAATATGGTAAAATCAATGGTGTCGTTCAAAACTCTAGCTCGTCCTACAAAAAACAAGCTCTCACACGGCCATATTGATGGAAAAGTGAAAAAGTTATGGCTCTGGCAAGAAGGGGAGCAAAAAGGAAAACGGAAAATCCCGCCGCCTCCCTCTGTGTATTGAGGACCAGTGCACAAGAATAGGCCGTCATCGCCACTGCACCTAGGAGCTCAGCTGCACACAGGAGTGCTCCCAACTAATTTGGTATTACTAGTATTAAAATAATAAGTTCAACCCCACTGTGCCACCAATGTATTAAAATATATAATGGATATTCATTTTCTGACTGGCTACCTAGTTAGATAGGGATAAGGTTAGATAGTGTGTGTGTGAATATATATATATATGTATATATATACACATAGGGATATTGCATATAGAACTAATCAGACAGTAAATAGCATGGTAAAGGCAATTAATGAAGATATAGATAGATTTGATATTTAATAAATAGATAGCTAGCTAAGGCTCATCTCCGTGTTCGCTGGCTGTTTCTCTATCCAGGAGCCGCAGCCCACAATGATGTAGACAGGACAATTTGGTAATCTTGACCTCTATTGCAGGCAATGAACCCAGAAGTAGGTTATACATGTCCATAGAGATATATTGTATATATAACAATTTATTTTTATGGTGCCTGTATACTGAGGTGAAGAAAAATATTTTTTTGTTCCTATAAATGTTGTAAAAATAATAAGCAATTACAAAAATGTATTTTTTTTTAGTCTTCCCAGGTCTTAAACCCACAACCTTAACATTGCAGGCAGTAGCCTAAGACAGGGTTCCCCAACTCCAGTCCTCAAGGCCCACCAACAGGTCATGTTTTCAGGATTTCCTTAGTATTACACAGGTGATAATTGCATCACCTGCACAGGCAATAATTCCATCACCTGTGCAATACTAAGGAAATCCTGAAAACATGACCTGTTGGTGGGCCTTGAGGACTGGAGTTGGGGAACCCTGGCCTAAGATACTGAGCCACAAGCTCTGATGATGTAACAGGGAGAATTTTGTATATTTGATCCGTAGTGTGAGCCACAGGCAAATTATACTGATAGAAATATACTCCTATGTACAATGTATGTAATTGTATTCTAGAGGGAGAATAATGTATTTTTTCATCCTATAAAATTACTAAAAAATAATAATGAAAAACAATTGATAATGCAAAAAAAATGTCATTTTTAATGCTTTTTTTTTAAAAATAATAAACATCACAAATCAGCAAATAACATGGACATATTTGGTGTCCCTGTAATCGTAACAACCTGTACAACACAGCGATCAGCTTATTTACGGGGGTCGGTAAATAACGTAAAAAAATGGCGTGATTGATATTTTTTTCTATTAAACCGCTAAAAAAATGTAATAAAACTGTAACGCTGAGGTCGTGTTCACACATAGCGTAAATGCGGCGTTCTTGCTACTGGTGTCCGCACCACTTAACGCAATAACAATCTTCCCTTATTACTGGGTGTTTGCTGCTTTGTGTTTTATGCGCTTTCTCCTTATTTTATGCGGTTTCGGTGCAGATATGAAGCAGATTTTTTTAACGCTTTTTTAATAGTAATCAACCATTAAAAGCAGGAGTAATTACACCCAGTTTTTATGAGGAAGGCAAACAAAAGAATTTAGTTTTTATAAAAATAAACAATTTTATTGAAGTGAGTTTTTAAAAAATTTAAAATATACTTTCACTTTAGCAGCTTACTAACATTGACAGACATTATTAATTTAATACTAAAGAAGGGGGAATAAATATATTTCAAATTCCACTTTACAGTAGATTAAGTATACATTAGTCAAGTATGAGTTCAAAATAATAAGGATTTTATTCCGGAATGATAAGGAGGAATTTTTTGAGCAATAATTAATATCTATTTATTTCCTCATTGTCTGATATTCCAATAGTCCCATATATGCATGTTAAGTGCCAGTGCCAGATAAGGGATTTCAAAAAAGTGTCAAGTGCAATGAATTAGTATAATGGGAAATAGGGAGTAGTTCAGCTCAAAAAGGATCTCTATATTATTGTCATTTGGGTATATTGCGTTTTTAATAGTACAGAACAGCTTTGATTCTGCGCTTAAAGATGCAATAATGTTTTTTTTTTCCATGCATTTTTTTCAGAAGAAGCCTATAGAGAAAAAAATGCACCAAAACCGTAGAGTTCAGCAGCATCTTCAGATGCACCGAGGGCAGAGACTTCAAGGAATCACATCTACTTTGCTTCGAAATTTAGAACTTGTTCACATGTAGCTAGAGTCTGCGTATTTTTTGCAGTTTTTTTGCACAAAAAGTGCAGAATCAAAACTTTTCTGTACTATAAAAAACATATTAATAATGCGGCTGGTTGGCACGATACCACAATATAATTTGATATTGTACATCATAAACCACAATATAATTTGATATTGTACATCATAAACCATAATATAATTTGATATTGTACATCATAACTGTGTGAGATATATATTTTAAACGAATTTATATTAGTTTGAGGAATTATGCATGCAATGATGCCAAAAACTGATTTTCTTTTAACATACACTTCCATTTACAGTACATTTGAGGAAAAAAAATGGAAGCAACAGAAACATTAATATGTTTCAAAAAGTATACAATACACTGCAATACTGTATTACTAAAATCTACTGTAAAACAAGACAGTCTCCAAAGAAGCTAAGCTGTAAAATGGCAACTCATCACCCCAAGGGGATCGATGGTCGACTAAATGGAAGGCAGAATTAATTTGTGTAATGTGATCAGAGCACGCTCATGCTTCCGACAGAACTGGTGCGATCGAACACAGCCAGCACCTGCACTGCGTGGTGGGCTCAGTGTCACACAT
The DNA here is from genome assembly GCF_046119375.1 of Phyllobates terribilis. NCBI lineage: Eukaryota > Metazoa > Chordata > Amphibia > Anura > Dendrobatidae > Phyllobates > Phyllobates terribilis. Next base: position 330,839,787 of record NW_027362762.1, on the reverse strand, counting down.
TACAAAAAGTCAGTGTGTACATCTGCAAAAAAAGATGTTGGATATCACTATGGGTTGTAAATGAAAAAAAAATGTTATCTTAAATTTTTATTTATTTATTTTTACAAACAACTAGCAAGTAGACATTCACATTTTCTTTATTACAAAACACTTATGCATTGATTTAGATTGTTTGTTGCAAACCCACTGTAGCTAACCCACTGAATGTATATTTGAAACAATATAAATAGAAGTAGAAGCAGAGGACAAAGAGGTCGCAGAGCGATGGACCGGAGGAGGAGGATGAGGACGAGGAGGTCGCAGAATGGTGGACCAGGGGAGGAGGACAAGGAAATAGTGGACCGGAGGAGGAGGAAGAGGAGGTCGCGAACCGATGGATCAAAGGGGGAGGTCGCGGACCAGAGGATAAGGTCGCAGACTAATGGACCGGAGGAGGAGGACGAGGAGGTCACGGACCGGAGTAGGTGGATGAGGAGCTCGCGGACCGGGGAAAGAGGATAAGGATATCATGGACTGGACGAGGATGTAAAGGACCAACGGACCAGAGGAGTAGGAGGAAAAGAAGGATATGGACCGGAGGAGGATGAGGAAGTTGTGGACCAACGGACAAGAAGGGGATGAAGGGGTCGCAGACCGATGGACCAGAGGACAAGAAGGTCGCTGGTCGACAGATGAGGAGGTCGCGGACCGGAGGAGGTGGATAAGGAGGTCGCCGGCCTGAGGACCGGACAAGGAGGTCATGGACCGACAGACTAGAGGAGATGGAGGAAGAGAAGGTTACGGACTGATGGACCGGAGGAGGATGAGGAGGTTGTAGACCAAGGGACCAGAGGAGGACAAGGAGGTCGCGGACCGATGGACGGGAGGAGGATGAGGAGGTTGTGGATCTATGGACTGAAGGAGGAGGGGACAAGGAGGCGGAAGGGGATCGGAAGAGGAGGACGCAGACTGATGGACCGGAGGAGGAGGACAAGGAAGTAGCGGACCGATGGACCAAAAGAGGAGGAAAACAAGAAGGTAGTGAACTGGAGGATGAAGAAGATGCTGAGGACAAGGAGGTTGCAGACTGACGGACCGGAGGATGACAAGGAGGTCACCGACTGACGGACTGGAGGAGGATGTTGCAGACCGATTGACCGGAGGAGGAGAAGATTGCGGACCGACAGAACGGAAGAGGTCATGAACTTATGGACCGGAGGAGGTCGTGGACCGACGGACCGGAAGAGGATGACGAGATGGCGGCAGACTGACGTACTGGGGGAGGAAGAGCGGCGAATAGAAGACGAGGAGGGTGCGGAATGAAGGACAGGAGGAAAAGGATGAGGAGAAAGCAAAACAAAGGACCGGAGGAGGATGAGGAGGTCGCGGACTGACGGACCGGAGGAGGAGGGGACAAAGAAGACCAGAGATGAAAGATGCGTACCAGAGGAGGTTGCAGACAGACGGACTGGAGGAAGACAAGGAGATTGCGGACTGATGGACTGGAGGAGGAGGATGAGGAGGTAGCGGACTGACAGACCAAAAGAGGAGGAAGAGGACGAGGAGGATGTGGACCGATGGACCGGAGGAGAAGGGGACAAGGAGCAACGGAAATGGAGGATGTGGACCGGAGGAGGTCACAGACCGACGGACCAAGGAGGACAAGGAGGTCGCAGACCGACGGACCGAAGTAGGATGAAGAGGATGAGGAGATTGCAGACCGACGGACCAGAGGACAAGGGGACAAGGAGGACCAGAAATGGAGGACGCGGAGCGGAGGAGGACAAGGAGGTTGCGGACCGACGGACAGGGGATCACATAGAAGACAAGGAGTTTGTGGAATGAAAGACAGGAGGAAAAGGATGAGGAGGTTGCAGAACGAAGGACCGGGGGAGAAGGTGGTCATGGATCGACGGACCGGAGGAGGATGAGGAGGACAAGGAGGTTGCAGATCAACAGACCGGAGGAGGATGTTGCAGACTGATGGCCTGGAGAAGGATGAGGAGGACAAGGATGTTGCAGACCGACGGACCGGAGGAGGGCAAGGAGGTAACGGACCGGAGGAGGAGGTCGCAGACCGATGGACCGGAGGAGGATGTTGCAGACCGATGGTCTGGAGGAGGATGAAGAGGACAACGAGGTTGCAGACCGACAAACCAGAGGAAGAGGGGACAAGGAGGACCGGAAATAAAGGATGCGGACCGGAGGAGGACAAGGAGGGCACGGACCGAAGGAGGAGGTTGCAGACCGACGGACCGAAGAAGGACAAGGAGGAAGAGCATCGGATAGAAGACAAGGAGGTTTGCGGAATGAAGGACAGGAGGGAAAGGATGAGGAGATTGCAGAACCAAGGACCGGAAGAGGTGGTGGTCATGGATCGACGGACTGGAGGAGGATGAGGAGGACAAGGAGGTTGCAGATCAACGGACCGGAGGAGGATGTGGCAGACCGACGGACCAGAGGCAGAGGGGACATAGAGGACCGGAAATAAAGGATGCGGACCGGAGGAGGACAAGGAGGTCATGGACCGGAGGAGGAGGTCACAGACCGACGGACCAGAGAAGGACAAGGAGGTTGCAGACTGATGGACTGGGGGAGGAAGAACATCGGATAGAACACAAGGAGGTCGCGGAATGAAGGACAGGAGGAGAAGGATGAGGAGGTTGCAGAACGAAGGGCCGGAGGAGGTGGGAGTCATGGACTGACGGACCGGAGGGGGATGAGGAGGACAAGGAGGTTGCAGACTGACGGACCAGAAGAAGAGGAGACAAGGAGGACCGGAAATAAAGGATGTGGACCGGAGGAGGTCACAGACCGACAGACCGGAGGAGGACAAGGAGGTTACGGACCAACGGACGGGGAGGAAGAGCATCAGATAGAAGACAAGGAGGTTGCGGAATGAAGGACAGGAGGAAAAGGAGGAGGAGGTTGCAGAACGAAGGACCGGAGGAGGTGGAGGTCATGGATCGAAGGACCGGAGGAAAATGAGGAGGACCAGGAGGTTGCAGACCGACGGACCAGAGGCGGAGGGGACAAAGAGGACCGGAAATAAAGGATGCGAACCGGAGGAGGTCACAGACCGAAGGACCGTAGGAGGAAAATGAGGTCAGGGACCGGAGGAGGTCGCAGACCGTCGGACCGTAGGAGGACAACGAGGTCACAGACCGACGGATTGGGGGAGGAAGAGCAACGGATAGAAGACAAGGAGGTTGCGGAATGAAGGACAGTAGAAGAAGGATCAGGAGGTTGCAGAACGATGGGCCGGAGGAGGTGGAAGTCATGGACAGACGGACGGGAGGAGGATGAGGAGGACAAGGAGTTTGCAGACCAACGGACCAGAGGAAGAGGGGACAAGGAGGACCGGAAATTAAGGATGCGAATCGGAGGAGGTCACAGACCAATGGACCGGAGGAGGACAAGGAGTTCACGGACCAGCGGACCCGAGGAGGAGGTTTCAGACCGACGGACTGGAGAAGGACAAGGAGGTTGCGGACCGACGGACTAGGGAAAGAAGAACATCGGATAGAAGACAAAAAGGTTGCGGAATGAAGGACAGGAGGAAAAGGATGAGGAGGTTGCAGAACGAAGGACTGGAGGAGGTGGAGGTCATGGATCAACGGACCAGAGGAGGATGCGGAGGTCATGGAGGCTGCAGACCAACGGACCGTAGAATGATGTTGCAGACTGATGGTCTGGAGGAAGATGAGGAGGACAAGGAGGTTGCAGACCGACGGACCAGAGGCGGCGGGGACAAGGAGCACCAGAAATAAAGCATGTAGACCTGAGGAGGTCACAGTACGACGGACCGGAGAAGGACAAGGTGGTCACGGACCGGAGGAGATCGCAGACCGATGGACGGGAGGAGGTCGCAGACCGACGGACCGGAGGAGGACAAGGAGATCGCAGACCGACGGACTGCGGGAGGAAGAGCATCTGATAGAAGACAAGGAGGTTGCGGAACGAAGGACAGGAAGGGAAGAATGAGGAGGTTGCAGAACGAAGGACCGGAGGAGGTGGAGGTCATGGATCGACGGATCGGAGGAGGATGAGGAGGACAAGGAGGTTGCAGACCGATGGACTGGTGGTGGATGTTGCAGACTGATGGCCTGGAGGAGGACAAGAAGGTTGCAGACCGACGGACCACAGGAAGAGGGGACAAGGAGGAATGGAAATAAAGGATGCGGACCGGAGGAGGTCACAGACAGACGGACCAAAGGAGGACAAGGAGGTTGCAGACCGACGGACCAGAAGAAGAGGAGACAAGGAAGACCGGAAATAAAGGATGCGGACCGGAGGAGGTCACAGACCGACGGACCGGAGGAGGACAAGGAGGTTGCGGACCGACGCTCAGGGTATCAGATAGAAGACAAGGAGGTTGTGGAATGAAGGACAGGAGGAAAAAGATGAGGAGATTGCAGAACAAAGGGCCGGAGGAGGAGGTGGTCATGGATCGACGGACCGGTGGAGGATGAGGAGGACAAGGAGGTTGCAGATCAACGGACCGGAGGAGGATGTTGCAGACTGATGGCCTGGAGAAGGATGAGGAGAACAAGGATGTTGCAGACCGACGGACCGGAGGAGGACAAGGAGGTCACGGACCGGAGGAGGATGTTGCAGACCGATGGTGTGGAGGAGGATGAGGAGGACAAGGAGGTTGCAGACTGACGGACCAGGGGAAGAGGGGAGAAGGAGGACATGAAATAAAGGATGCGGACCAGAGGAGGTCACAGACCGACGAACTGGAGGAGGACAAGGAGGTCATGGACCAGAGGAGGTGGTCGAAGACCGACAGACCGGAGGAGGACAAGGAGGGCGCGGACCGGAGGAGGAGGTTGCAGACCGACGGACCGGAGAAGGACAAGGAGGTTGCAGAACGACGGACTGGGGGAGGACAAGGAGAGCACGAACCGGAGGAGGAGGTTGCAGACCGACGGACCGGAGGAGGACAAGGAGGTCGCGGACTGACGGACTGGAGGAGGAAGAGCATCAGATAGAAGACAAGGAGGTTGCGGAATGAAGGACAGGAGGAGAAAGATGAGGAGGTTGCAGAACGAAGAACCGGAGGAGGTGGTGATCATGGATCGACAGACTGGAGGAGGATGAGGAGGACAAGGAGGTTGCAGATCAACGGACCGAAGGAGGATGTTGCAGACTCATGGCCGGGAGAAGGATGAGGAGGACAAGGATGTTGCAGACCGATGGACCAGAGGCGTAGGGGACATGGAGGACCAGAAATAAAGGATGCGGACCGGAGGAAGTCATAGAACGACGGACCGGAGGACGACAAGGCGGTCATGGACCAGAGGAGGAGGTCACAGACCGACAGACCGGAGGAGGACAAGGAGGGCACGGACCGGAGGAGGAGGTTGCAGACCGACGGACCGGAGAAGGACAAGGAGGTTGCGGACCGACGGACTGGGGAAAGAAGAGCATTGGATAGAAGACAAAAAGGTTGCGGAATGAAGGACAGGAGGAAAAGGATGAGGAGGTTGCAGAATGAAGGACTGGAGGAGGTGGAGGTCATGGATCAACGGACCAGAGGAGGATGCGGAGGTCAAGGAGGTTGCAGACCGACGGACCGTAGAATGATGTTGCAGACTGATGGCCTGGAGGAAGATGAGGAGGACAAGGAGGTTGCAGACCGACGGACCAGAGGCGGCGGGGACAAGGAGCACCAGAAATAAAGCATGTAGACCTGAGGAGGTCACAGTACGATGGACCGGAGAAGGACAAGGTGGTCACGGACCGGAGGAGATCGCAGACCGACGGACGGGAGGAGGTCGCAGACCGACGGACCAGAGGAGGACAAGGAGATCGCAGACCGATGGACTGCGGGAGGAAGAGCATCTGATAGAAGACAAGGAGGTTGCGGAATGAAGAACAGGAAGGGAAGGATGAGGAGGTTGCAGAACGAAGGACCGGAGGAGGTGGAGGTCATGGATCGACGGATCGGAGGAGGATGAGGAGGACAAGGAGGTTGCAGACCAATGGACTGGAGGTGGATGTTGCAGACTGATGGCCTGGAGGACGATGAGGAGGACAAGAAGGTTGCAGACCGACGGACCACAGGAAGAGGGGACAAGGAGGAATGGAAATAAAGGATGCGGACCGGAGGAGGTCACAGACAGATGGACCAAAGGAGGACAAGGAGGTTGCAGACCGACGGACCAGAAGAAGAGGAGACAAGGAAGACTGGAAATAAAGGATGCGGACCGGAGGAGGTCACAGACCGACGGACCGGAGGAGGACAAGGAGGTTGCGGACCGACGGACAGGGTATCAGATAGAAGACAAGGAGGTTGTGGAATGAAGGACAGGAGGAAAAAGATGAGGAGATTGCAGAACAAAGGACCGGAGGAGGAGGTGGTCATGGATCGACGGACCGGAGGAGGATGAGGAGGACAAGGAGGTTGCAGATCAACGGACCGGAGGAGGATGTTGTAGACTGATGGCATGGAGAAGGATGAGGAGGACAAGGATGTTGCAGACCGACGGACCGGAGGATGACAAGGAGGTCACAGACCGGAGGAGGAGGTCGCAAACCGACGGACCAGAGGAGGATGTTGCAGACCGATGGTGTGGAGGAGGATGAGGAGGACAAGGAGGTTGCAGACCGATGGACCAGAGGAAGAGGGGAGAAGGAGGACCTGAAATAAAGGATGCGGACCAGAGGAGGTCACAGACTGACGGACTGGAGGAGGACAAGGTGGTCACGGACCAGAGGAGGAGGTCGAAGACCGGCAGACCGAAGGAGGACAAGGAGGGCACGGAACGGAGGAGGAGGTTGCAGACCGATGGACCGGAGAAGGACAAGGAGGTTGCAGAACGACGGACTGGGGGAGGACAAGGAGGGAACGAACCGGAGGAGGAGGTTGCAGACCGAAGGACCGGAGGAGGACAAGGAGGTCGCAGACTGACTGACTGCAGGAGGAAGAGCATCAGATAGAAGACAAGGAGGTTGCGGAATGAAGGACAGGAGGAGAAAGATGTGGAGGTTGCAGAACGAAGGACCGGAGGAGGTGGTGGTCATGGATCGACGGACCGGAGGAGGATGAGGAGGACAAGGAGGTTGCAGATCAACGGACCGAAGGAGGATGTTGCAGACTCATGGCCGAGAGAAGGATGAGGAGGACAAGGATGTTGCAGACCGACGGACCAGAGGCGTAGGGGACATGGAGGACCGGAAATAAAGGATGCGGACCGGAGGAAGTCACAGAACGACGGACCGGAGGACGACAAGGCGGTCATGGACCAGAGGAGGAGGTCACAGACCGACAGACCGGAGGAGGACAAGGAGGACACGGACAGGAGGAGGAGGTTGCAGACCGACGGACCGGAGAAGGACAAGGAGGTTGCGGACCGACGGACTGGGGAAAGAAGAGCATCGGATAGAAGACAAAAAGGTTGCGGAATGAAGGACAGGAGGAAAAGGATGAGGAGGTTGCAGAACGAAGGACTGGAGGAGGTGGAGGTCATGGATCAACGGACCAGAGGAGGATGCGGAGGTCATGGAGGCTGCAGACCGACGGACCGTAGAATGATGTTGCAGACTGATGGCCTGGAGAAAGATGAGGAGGACAAGGAGGTTGCAGACCGACGGACCAGAGGCGGCGGGGACAAGGAGCACCAGAAATAAAGCATGTAGACCTGAGGAGGTCACAGTACGACGGACCGGAGAAGGACAAGGTGGTCACGGACCGGAGGAGATCGCAGACCGACGGACGGGAGGAGGTCGCAGGCCGACGGACCGGAGGAGGACAAGGAGATCGCAGACCGACGGACTGGGGGAGGAAGAGCATCTGATAGAAGACAAGGAGGTTGCGGAATGAAGGACAGGAGGGGAAGGATGAGGAGGTTGCAGAACGAAGGACCGGAGGAGGTAGAGGTCATGGATCGACGGATCGGAGGAGGATGAGGAGGACAAGGAGGTTGCAGACCGATGGACTGGAGGTGGATGTTGCAGACTGATGGCCTGGAGAAGGATGAGGAGGACAAGAAGGTTGCAGACCGACGGACCACAGGAAGAGGGGACAAGGAGGAATGGAAATAAAGGATGCGGACCGGAGGAGGTCACAGACAGACGGACCAAAGGAGGACAAGGAGGTTGCAGACCGACGGACCAGAAGAAGAGGAGACAAGGAAGACCGGAAATAAAGGATGCGGACCGGAGGAGGTCACAGACCGAAGGACCGGAGGAGGACAAGGAGGTTGCGGACCGACGGACAGGGTATCAGATAGAAGACATGGAGGTTGTGGAATGAAGGACAGGAGGTAAAGGATGAGGAGATTGCAGAACAAAGGACCGGAGGAGGAGGTGGTCATGGATCGACGGACCGGAGGAGGATGAGGAGGACAATGAGGTTGCAGATCAACGGACCGGAGGAGAATGTTGCAGACTGATGGCCTGGAGAAGGATGAGGAGGACAAGGATGTTGCAGACCGACGGACCGAAGGAAGACAAGGAGGTCACGGACCGGAGGAGGAGGTCGCAAACCAACGGACCGGAGGAGGATGTTGCAGACCGATGGTGTGGAGGAGGATGAGGAGGAGAGGAGGTTGCAGACCGACGGACCAGAGGAAGAGGGGAGAAGGAGGACCTGAAATAAAGGATGCGGACCGGAGGAGGTCACAGACAGACGGACTGGAGGAGGACAAGGAGGTCCCGGACAGAGGAGGAGGTCGCAGACCGACGGACCGGAGAAGGACAAGGAGATTGCAGAACGACGGACTGGGGGAGGACAAGGAGGGCACGAACCGGAGGAAGAGGCTGCAGACTGAAGGACCGGAGGAGGACAAGGAGGTTGCGGACCAACGGACAGGGTATCAGATAGAAGACAAGGAGGTTGTGGAATGAAGGACAGGAGAAAAAGGATGAGGAGATTGCAGAACAAAGGACCGGAGGAGGAGGTGGTCATGGATCGACGGACCGGAGGAGGATGAGGAGGACAATGAGGTTGCAGATCATCGGACCGGAGGAGGATGTTGCAGACTGATGGCCTGGAGAAGGATGAGGAGGACAAGGATGTTGCAGACCGACGGACCGGTGGAAGACGAGGTCACGGACCGGAGGAGTAGGTCGCAAACCGACGGACCGGAGGAGGATATTGCAGACCGATGGTGTGGAGGAGGATGAGGAGGACAAGGAGGTTGCAGACCGACTGACCAGAGGAAGAGGGGAGAAGGAGGACCTGAAATAAAGGATGCGGACCGGAGGAGGTCACAGACAGACGGACTGGAGGAGGACAAGGAGGTCACGGACAGAGGAGGAGGTCGCAGACCGACAGACCGGAGGAGGACAAGGAGGGCACGGACCGGAGGAGGAGGTTGCAGACCGACGGACCGGAGAAGGACAAGGAGGTTGCAGAACGACGGACTGGGGGAGGACAAGGAGGGCACGAACCGGAGGAAGAGTCTGCAGACCGAAGGACCGGAGGAGGACAAGGAGGTCGCAGACTGACGAACTGGAGGAGGAAGAGCATTAGATAGAAGACAAGGAGGTTGCGGAATGAAGGACAGGAGGAGAAAGATGAGGAGGTTGCAGAACGAAGGACCGGAGGAGGTGGTGGTCATGGATCGACGGACCGGAGGAGGATGAGGAGGACAAGGAGGTTGCAGATCAACGGACCGAAGGAGGATGTTGCAGACTCATGGCCGGGAGAAGGATGAGGAGGACAAGGATGTTGCAGACCGATGGACCAGAGGCGTAGGGGACATGGAGGACCGGAAATAAAGGATGCGGACCGGAGGAAGTCACAGAACGACGGACCGGATGACGACAAGGCGGTCATGGACCAGAGGAGGAGGTCACAGACCGACAGACCGGAGGAGGACAAGGAGGGCATGGACCGGAGGAGGAGGTTACAGAACGACGGACCGGAGAAGGACAAGGAGGTTGCGGACCGACGGACTGGGGAAAGAAGAGCATTGGATAGAAGACAAAAAGGTTGCGCAATGAAGGACAGGAGGAAAAGGATGAGGAGGTTGCAGAACGAAGAACTGGAGGAGGTGGAGGTCATTGATCAACGGACCAGAGGAGGATGCGGAGGTCATGGAGGCTGCAGACCGACGGACCGTAGAATGATGTTGCAGACTGATGGCCTGGAGGAAGATGAGGAGGACAAGGAGGTTGCAGACCGACGGACCAGAGGCGGCGGGGACAAGGAGCACCAGAAATAAAGCATGTAGACCTGAGGAGGTCACAGTACGACGGACCGGAGAAGGACAAGGTGGTCACGGACCGGAGGAGATCGCAGACCGACGGACGGGAGGAGGTCGCAGAACGACGGACCGGAGGAGGACAAGGAGATCGCAGACCGACGGACTGCGGGAGGAAGAGCATCTGATAGAAGACAAGGAGGTTGCGGAATGAAGGACAGGAAGGGAAGGATGAGGAGGTTGCAGAACGAAGGACCGGAGGAGGTGGAGGTCATGGATCAACGGATCGGAGGAGGATGAGGAGGACAAGGAGGTTGCAGACCAATGGACTGGAGGTGGATGTTGCAGACTGATGGCCTGGAGGAGGATGAGGAGGACAAGAAGGTTGCAGACCGACGGACCACAGGAAGAGGGGAAAAGGAGGAATGGAAATAAAGGATGCGGACCGGAGGAGGTCACAGACAGACGGACCAAAGGAGGACAAGGAGGTTGCAGACCGACAGACCAGAAGAAGAGGAGACAAGGAAGACCGGAAATAAAGGATGCGGACCGGAGGAGGTCACAGACCGACGGACCGGAGGAGGACAAGGAGGTTGCGGATCGATGGACAGGGTATCAGATAGAAGACAAGGAGGTTGTGGAATGAAGGACAGGAGGAAAAAGATGAGGAGATTGCAGAACAAAGGACCGGAGGAGGAGGTGGTCATGGATCGACGGACCGGAGGAGGATGAGGATGACAAGGAGGTTGCAGATCAACGGACCGGAGGAGGATGTTGTTGACTGATGGCCTGGAGAAGGATGAGGAGGACAAGGATGTTGCAGACTGACAGACCGGAGGAGGACGTCGCAAACCGACGGACCGGAGGAGGATGTTGCAGACCGATGGTGTGGAGGAGGATGAGGAGGACAAGAAGGTTGCAGACCGACGGACCAGAGGAAGAGGGGAGAAGGAGGACCTGAAATAAAGGATGCGGACCGGAGGAGGTCACAGACCGACGGACTGGAGGAGGACAAGGAGGTCACGGACAGAGGAGGAGGTCGCAGGCCGACAGACTGGAGGAGGACAAGGAGGGCTCGGACCGGAGGAGGAGGTTGCAGACCGACGGACCGGAGAAGGACAAGTAGGTTGCAGAACGATGGACTGGGGGAGGACAAGGAGGGCACGAACCGGAGGAGGAGGTTGCAGACCGAAGGACCGGAGGAGGACAAGGAGGTCGCAGACTGACGGACTGGAGGAGGAAGAGCATCAGATAGAAGACAAGGAGGTTGCGGAATGAAGGACAGGAGGAGAAAGATGAGGAGGTTGCAGAACGAAGGACCGGAGGAGGTGGTGGTCATGGATCGACGGACCGGAGGAGGATGAGGAGGACAAGGAGGTTGCAGATCAACGGACCGAAGGAGGATGTTGCAGACTCATGGCCGGGAGAAGGATGAGGAGGACAAGGATGTTGCAGACCGATGGACCAGAGGCTTGAGGGACATGGAGGACCGGAAATAAAGGATGAGGACCGGAGGAAGTCACAGAACGACGGACCGGAGGAAGACAAGGCGGTCATGGACCAGAGGAGGAGGTCACAGACCGACAGACCGGAGGAGGACAAGGAGGGCATGGACCGGAGGAGGAGGTTGCAGACCAACGGACCGGAGAACTACAAGGAGGTTGCGGACCGACGGACTGGGGAAAGAAGAGCATTGGATAGAAGACAAAAAGGTTGCGGAATGAAGGACAGGAGGAAAAGGATGAGGAGGTTGCAGAACGAAGGACTGGATGACGTGGAGGTCCTGGATCAACGGACCAGAGGAGGATGCGGAGGTCATGGAGGCTGCAGACCGACGGACCGTAGAATGATGTTGCAGACTGATGGCCTGGAGGATGAGGAGGACAAGGAGGTTGCAGACCGACGGACCAGAGGCGGCGGGGACAAGGAGCACCAGAAATAAAGCATGTAGACCTCAGGAGGTCATAGTACGACGGATCGGAGAAGGACAAGGTGGTCACGGACCGGAGGAGATCGCAGACCGACGGACGGGAGGAGGTCGCAGACCGACGGACCGGAGGAGGACAATGAGATCGCAGACCGACGGACTGCGGGAGGAAGAGCATCTGATAGAAGACAAGGAGGTTGCGGAATGAAGGACAGGAAGGGAAGGATGAGGAGGTTGCAGAACGAAGGACCGGAGGAGGTGGAGGTCATGGATCGACGGATCGGAGGAGGATGAGGAGGACAAGGAGGTTGCAGATCAACGGACCGAAGGAGGATGTTGCAGACTCATGGCCGGGAGAAGGATGAGGAGGACAAGGATGTTGCAGACCGATGGACCAGAGGCTTGAGGGACATGGAGGACCGGAAATAAAGGATGAGGACCGGAGGAAGTCACAGAACGACGGACCGGAGGAAGACAAGGCGGTCATGGACCAGAGGAGGAGGTCACAGACTGACAGACCGGAGGAGGACAAGGAGGGCACGGACCGGAGGAGGAGGTTGCAGACCAACGGACCGGAGAAGTACAAGGAGGTTGCGGACCGACGGACTGGGGAAAGAAGAGCATTGGATAGAAGACAAAAAGGTTGCGGAATGAAGGACAGGAGGAAAAGGATGAGGAGGTTGCAGAACGAAGGACTGGATGACGTGGAGGTCCTGGATCAACGGACCAGAGGAGGATGCGGAGGTCATGGAGGCTGCAGACCGACGGACCGTAGAATGATGTTGCAGACTGATGGCCTGGAGGATGAGGAGGACAAGGAGGTTGCAGACCGACGGACCAGAGGCGGCGGGGACAAGGAGCACCAGAAATAAAGCATGTAGACCTCAGGAAGTCATAGTACGACGGATCGGAGAAGGACAAGGTGGTCACGGACCGGAGGAGATCGCAGACCGACGGACGGGAGGAGGTCGCAGACCGACGGACCGGAGGAGGACAAGGAGATCGCAGACCGACGGACTGCGGGAGGAAGAGCATCTGATAGAAGACAAGGAGGTTGCGGAATGAAGGACAGGAAGGGAAGGATGAGGAGGTTGCAGAACGAAGGACCGGAGGAGGTGGAGGTCATGGATCGACGGATCGGAGGAGGATGAGGAGGACAAGGAGGTTGCAAACCAATGGACTGGAGGTGGATGTTGCAGACTGATGGCCTGGAGGAGGATGAGGAGGACAAGAAGGTTGCAGACCGACGGACCACAGGAAGAGGGGAAAAGGAGGAATGGAAATAAAGGATGCGGACCGGAGGAGGTCACAGACAGACGGACCAAAGGAGGACAAGGAGGTTGTAGACCGACGGACCAGAAGAAGAGGAGACAAGGAAGACCGGAAATAAAGGATGCGGACCGGAGGAGGTCACAGACCAACGGACCGGAGGAGGACAAGGAGGTTGCGGATCGACGGACAGGGTATCAGATAGAAGACAAGGAGGTTGTGGAATGAAGGACAGGAGGAAAAAGATGAGGAGATTGCAGAACAAAGGACCGGAGGAGGAGGTGGTCATGGATCGACAGACCGGAGGAGGATGAGGAGGACAATGAGGTTGCAGATCAACAGACCGGAGGAGGATGTTGCAGACTGATGGCCTCGAGAAGGATGAGGAGGACAAGGATGTTGCAGACCGACGGACCGGAGGAGGACAAGGACGTCACGGACCGGAGGAGGAGGTCGCAAACCGATGCACCGGAGGAGGATGTTGGAGACCGATGGTGTGGAGGAGGATGAGGAGGACAAGGAGGTTGCAGACCGACGGACCAGAGGAAGAGGGGAGAAGGAGGACCTGAAATAAAGGATGCGGACCGGAGGAGGTCACAGACCGACGGACTGGAGGAGGACAAGGAGGTCACGGACAGAGGAGGAGGTCGCAGACCGACAGACCGGAGGAGGACAAGGAGGGCACGGACCGGAGGAGGAGGTTGCAGACCGACGGACCGGAGAAGGACAAGGAGGTTGCAGACCGACGGACTGGGGAAAGAAGAGCATCGGATAGAAGACAGAAAGGTTGCGGAATGAAGGACAGGAGGAAAAGGATGAGGAGGTTGCAGAACGAAGGACTGGAGGAGGTGGAGGTCATGGATCAACGGATCAGAGGAGGATGCGGAGGTCATGGAGGCTGCAGACCGACGGACCGTAGAATGATGTTGCAGACTGATGGCCTGGAGGAAGATGAGGAGGACAAGGAGGTTGCAGACCGACGGACCAGAGGCGGCGGGGACAAGGAGCACCAGAAATAAAGCATGTAGACCTGAGGAGGTCACAGTACGACGGACCGGAGAAGGACAAAGTGGTCACGGACCGGAGGAGATCGCAGACCGACGGACGGGACGTCGCAGACCGACGGACCGGAGGAGGACAAGGAGATCGCAGACCGACGGATTGGGGGAGGAAGAGCATCTGATAGTAGACAAGGAGGTTGCGGAATGAAGGACAGGAGGGGAAGGATGAGGAGGTTGCAGAACGAAGGACCGGAGGAGGTGGAGGTCATGGATCGACGGATCGGAGGAGGATGAGGAGGACAAGGAGGTTGCAGATCGATGGACTGGAGGTGGATGTTGCAGACTGATGGCCTGGAGGAGGACAAGAAGGTTGCAGACCGACGGACCACAGGAAGAGGGGACAAGGAGGAATGGAAATAAAGGATGCGGACCGGAGGAGGTCACAGACAGACGGACCAAAGGAGGACAAGGAGGTTGCAGACCGACGGACCAGAAGAAGAGGAGACAAGGAAGACCTGAAATAAAGGATGCGGACCGGAGGAGGTCACAGACCGACGGACCGGAGGAGGTCAAGGAGGTTGCGGACCGACGGACAGGGTATCAGATAGAAGACAAGGAGGTTGTGTAATGAAGGACAGGAGGAAAAGGATGAGGAGATGGAAGAACAAAGGACCGGAGGAGGAGGTGGTCATGGATCGACGGACCGGAGGAGGATGAGGAGGACAAGGAGGTTGCAGATCAACGGACCGGAGGAGGATGTTGCAGACTGATGGCCTGGAGAAGGATGAGGAGGACAAGGATGTTGCAGACCGACGGACCGGAGGAGGACAAAGAGGTCACGGACCGGAGGAGGAGGTCGCAAACCGACGGACCGGAGGAGGATGTTGCAGACCGATGGTGTGGAGGAGGATGAGGAGGACAAGGAGGTTGCAGACCGACGGACCAGAGGAAGAGGGGACAAGGAGGACCTGAAATAAATGATGCGGACCGGAGGAAGTCACAGAACGACGGACCGGAGGACGACAAGGCGGTCATGGACCAGAGGAGGAGGTCACAGACCGACAGACCGGAGGAGGACAAGGAGGGCACGGACCGGAGGAGGAGGTTGCAGACCGACGGACCGGAGAAGGACAAGGAGGTTGCGGACCGACGGACTGGGGAAAGAAGAGCATCGGATAGAAGACAAAAAGGTTGCGGAATGAAGGACAGGAGGAAAAGGATGAGGTTGCAGAACGAAGGACTGGAGGAGGTGGAGGTCATGGATCAACGGATCAGAGGAGGATGCGGAGGTCATGGAGGCTGCAGACCGATGGACCGTAGAATGATGTTGCAGACTGATGGCCTGGAGGAAGATGAGGAGGACAAGGAGGTTGCAGACCGACGGACAGGGCCGGCGTCAGCACCCGGCGTACCCGGGCAAGTGCCGGGGCCCTGGAAAATCAGAGGGGTCCACCCGCCCACTCACTGTTGGGGCCCACCCGCCCACTCACTGTTGGGGCCCCACCCGCCCACTCACTGTTGGGGCCCCACCCGCCCACTCACTGTTGGGGCCCCACCCGCCCACTCACTGTTGGGGCCCCACCCGCCCACTCACTGTTGGGGCCCTGGCCTTTTTCTTCGGCTCCTGTTCAGTGACGCAGGCGCTGCTTGATTGCCGGCACTCCCTCCAGACACAGCTGCGTGCTGTGCGGCTGTGTCTGCTAGTAATGACGCGGCAGGGTCTACGGCACTGCACCTTTAATTGTGCTTGCGTGTCGCCCCTGCCGCGTCATTACTAGCAGACACAGCCGCACAGCGCGCGGCCGTGTCTGGGGGGAGTGCCGGCAATCAAACACCGTCGGAGGTCCTGCACAGATGGGGGGGAGCGGCCTGGACCCGGACCCGACCGCAAGTGGGCCCCTCTGATGGTCCAGGGCCATGATGTCTATGACACGCCGGGGGCCCTGCACTGCCTCATACCTGAGGAGCTGCTGGACAGGACACTGGACCGGGGACAGGTGAGTGAGGCTTCCCCAATCCCCATATTAAAAATATTTGTAATGGGTCTGTGTGAGTGCATGTATGTGAATGTCAGTGTGTATGACTGTGTATATATATTTGTCTGTTTTATATATGTCTTTAAAAATTTGTATAAAAATATGTGTATGTCGGTATGTGTACATATCTGTGTACCATGTGTGCGTGCATATGTCTGCGTACCGTGTGTGCATGCATATGTCTGCGTACCGTGTGTGCGTGCATATGTCTGCGTACCGTGTGTGCGTGCATGTGTCTGCGTACCGTGTGTGCGCATGTCTGCATACCATGTGTGCGTGCATATGTCTGCGTACCGTGTGTGCGTGCGCATGTCTGCGTACCGTGTGTGCGTGCATATGTCTGCATACCGTGTGTGCGTGCATATGTCTGCGTACCGTGTGTGAGCATGTCTGCATACCATGTGTGCGTGCGTATGTCTGCGTACCGTGTGTGCGTGCGCATGTCTGCGTACCGTGTGTGCGTGCGCGTGTCTGCGTACCGTGTGTGTGCGCATGTCTGCATATGTGAAGGATGAGGGGACAGGCTGGGCCCTGTGTACTATATATATATTTCTCCGCCGTATCTGTGCATCATGAATCGTGGTATGTGTTAAAAGGGCCCACTGAGACTCTTTCGCCCGGGGCCCAGAAAAACCTAGAGCCGACCCTGCCGACGGACTAGAGGCGGCGGGGACAAGGAGCACCAGAAATAAAGCATGTAGACCTGAGGAGGTCACAGTACGACGGACCGGAGAAGGACAAGGTGGTCACAGACCGGAGGAGATCGCAGACCGACGGACAGGAGGAGGTCGCAGACTGACGGACTGGAGGAGGACAAGGAGATCGCGGTCCGACGGACTGGGGGAGGAAGAGCATCTGATAGAAGACAAGGAGGTTGCGGAATGAAGGACAGGAGGGGAAGGATGAGGAGGTTGCAGAACGAAGGACCGGAGAAGGTGGAGGTCATGGATCGACGGATCGGAGGAGGATGAGGAGGACAAGGAGGTTGCAAACCGATGGACTGGAGGTGGATATTGCAGACTGATGGCCTGGAGGAAGATGAGGAGGACAAGAAGGTTGCAGACCGACGGACCACAGAAAGAGGGGACAAGGAGGAATGGAAATAAAGGATGCAGACCGGAGGAGGTCACAGACAGAAGGACCAAAGGAGGACAAGGAGGTTGCAGACCGACGCACCAGAAGAAGAGGAGACAAGGAAGACCGGAAATAAAGGATGCGGACCGGAGGAGGTCACAGACCGATGGACCGGAGGAGGAAAAGGAGGTTGCGGATCGACGGACAAGGTATCAGATAGAAGACAAGGAGGTTGTGGAATGAAGGACAGGAGGAAAAGGATGAGGAAGTTGCAGAACAAAGGACCGGAGGAGGTGGTGGTCATGGATCGACGGACCGGAGGAGGATGAGGAGGACAAGGAGGTTGCAGATCAATGGACCGGAGGAGGATGTTGCAGACTGATGGCCTGGAGAAGGATGAGGAGGACAAGGATGTTGCAGACCGACGGACCGGAGGAGGACAAGGACGTCACGGACCAGAGGAGGAGGTCGCAAACCGACGGACCGGAGGAGGATGTTGCAGACCGATGGTGTGGAGGAGGATGAGGAGGACAAGGAGGTTGCAGACCGACGGACCAGAGGAAGAGGGGAGAAGGAGGACCGGAAATAAAGGATGCGGACCGGAGGAGGTCACAGACCGATGGACTGGAGGAGGACAAGGAGGTCACGGACCAGAGAAGGAGGTCACAGACCGACAGACCGGAGGAGGACAAGGAGGGCGCGGACTGGAGGAGGAGGTTGCAGACCGACGGACCGGAGAAGGACAAGGAGGTTGCAGAACGACGGATTGGGGGAGGACAAGGAGGGCACGAACCGGAGGAGGAGGTTGCAGACCGAAGGACCGGAGGAGGACAAGGAGGTCGCCCACTGATGGACTGGAGGAGGAAGAGCATCAGATAGAAGACAAGGAGGTTGCGGAATGAAGGACAGGAGGAGAAAGATGAGGAGGTTGCAGAATGAAGGACCAGAGGAGGTGGTGGTCATGGATCGACGGACCGGAGGAGGATGAGAAGGACAAGGAGGTTGCAGATCAACGGACCGGAGGAAGATGTTGCAGACTCATGGCCAGGAGAAGGATGAGGAGGACAAGGATGTTGCAGACCGACGGACCAGAGGCGGAGGAGACATGGAGGACCGGAAATAAAGGATGCGGACCGGAGGAAGTCACAGACCGACGGACCGGAGGAGGACAAGGCGGTCATGGACCAGAGGAGGAGGTCACAGACCGACGTACCAGAGAAGGACAAGGAGGTTGCAGACCGACGGACAGGGGGAGGAAGAGTGTCGGATAGAACACAAGGAGGTCGCGGAATGAAGGACAAGAGGAGAAGGATGAGGAGGTTACAGAACGAAGGGCCGGAGGAGGTGGGAGTCATGTACCGACGGACCGGAGGAGGATGAGGAGGACAAAGAGGTTGCAGACCGACGGACCAGAAGAAGAAGAGACAAGGAGGACCGGAAATAAAGGATGCGGACCGGGGGAGGTCACAGACCGAGAGACCGGAGGAGGATAAGGAGGTTACGGACCAACGGACGGGGGAGGAAGTGCATCGGATAGAAGACAAGGAGGTTGCGCAATGAAGGACAGGAGGAAAAGGATGAGGAGGTTGCACAACGAAGGATCGGAGGAGGTGGAGGTCATGGATCGATGGACCGGAAAAGCATGAGGAGGGCAAGGAGGTTGCAGACCAATGGACCGGAGGAGGATGTTGCAGAATAATGGCCTGGACAAGAATGAGGAGAACAAGGAAGTTGCAGACCGACGGACCAGAGGAAGAGGGGACAAGGAGGACCGGAAATAAAGGATGCCGAATGGAGGAGGTCATAGACCGACGGACCGAAGTAGGACAAGGAGGTCTCAGACCAGAGGAGGAGGTCGCAGACCGACAGACCGGAGGAGGACAAGGAGGGCACGGACCGGAGGAGGAGGTTGCAGACCGACGGACCGGAGAAGGACAAGGAGGTTGCAGAACGACGGACTGGGGGAGGACAAGGAGGGCACGAACCGGAGAAGGGGGTTGCAGACCTAAGGACCAGAGGAGGACAAGGAGATCGCAGACTGACGGACTGGAGTAGGAAGAGCGTCAGATAGAAGACAAGGAGGTTGCGGAATGAAGGACAGGAGGAGAAAGATGAGGAGGTTGCAGAACGAAGGACCGGAGGAGGTGGTGGTCATGGATCGACGGACCGGAGGGGGATGAGGAGGACAAGGAGGTTGCAGATCAACGGACCGGAGGAGGATGTTGCAGACTGATGGCCGGGAGAAGGATGAGAAGGACAAGGATGTTGCAGACCGACGGACCAGAGGCGGGGGGGACATGGAGGACCGGAAATAAAGGATGCGGACCGGAGGAAGTCACAGATCGACGGACCGGAGGACAAGGAGGTCATGGACCAGAGGAGGAGGTCACAGACCGACGTACCAGAGAAGGACAAGGAGGTTGCAGACCGACGGACAGGGGGAGGAAGAGTGTCGGATAGAACACAAGGAATGAAGGACAAGAGGAGAAGGATGATGAGGTTGCAGAACGAAGGGCCGGAGGAGGTGGGAGTCATGGACCGACGGACCGGAGGAGGATGAGGAGGACAAGGAGGTTGCAGACTGACGGACCAGAAGAAGAGGAGACAAGGAGGACCGGAAATAAAGAATGTGGACCGGGGGAGGTCACAGACCGACAGATCGGAGGAGGATAAGGAGGTTACGGACCAACGGACGGGGGAGGAAGAGCATCGGATAGAAGACAAGGAGGTTGCGGAATGAAGGACAGAAGGAAAAGGATGAGGAGGTTGCAGAACGAATTACCGGGGGAGGTGGAGGTCATGGATCGACGGACCGGAGGAGGACGAGGAGGACACGGAGGTTGCAGACCAACGGACAGGAGGAGGAGGTTGCAGACCGACGGACTGGAGGAGGACAAGGATGTTGCAGACCGATGGACCGGAGAAGGAGGTCACGGAGCAGAGGAGGAGGTCGCAGACCGACGGACCGGAGAAGGATGTTGCAGACCGATGGTCTGGAGGAGGATGAGGAGGACAAGGAGGTTGCAGACCGATGGAGCAGAAGAAGAGGAGACAAGGAGGACCGGAAATAAAGGATGTGTACCGGAGGAGGTCACAGACCGAGAGACCGGAGGAGGACAAGGAGGTTATGGACCAACGGACTGGGGGGAAGAGCATCGGATAGAAGACAAGGAGGTTGCGGAATGAAGGACAGGAGGAAAAGGATGAGGAGGTTGCAGAACGAAGGACCGGAGAAGGTGGAGGTCATGGATCGACGGACCGGAGGAGGACGAGGAGGACACGGAGGTTGCAGACCAACGGACAGGAGGAGGAGGTTGCAGACCGACGGACTGGAGGAGGACAAGGAGGTTGCGGACCGACGGACTGGGTAAAGAAGAGCATCGGATAGAAGACAAAAAGGTTGCGGAATGAAGGACAGGAGGAAAAGGATGAGGTTGCAGAATGAAAGACCGGAGGAGGTGGAGGTCATGGATCGACGGGCCGGAGGAGGATGAGGAGGACAAGGAGGTTGCAGACCGACGGACCAGAAGAAGAGGAGACAAGGAGGACCGGAAATAAAGAATATGGACCGGGGGAGGTCACAGACCGACAGATCGGAGGAGGATAAGGAGGTTACGGACCAACGGACGGGGGAGGAAGAGCATCGGATAGAAGACAAGGAGGTTGCGGAATGAAGGACAGAAGGAAAAGGATGAGGAGGTTGCAGAACGAAGGACCGGAGGAGGTGGAGGTCATGGATCGACGGACCGGAGGAGGATGAGGAGGACAAGGAGGTTGCAGACCAACGGACCGGAGGAGGATATTGCAGAATATTGGCCTGGAGAAGGATGAGGAGGACAAGGATGTTGCAGACCGATGGACCGGAGGAGGACAAGGAGGTCAAGGACAAGAGGAGGAGGTCGCAGACCGACGGACCAGAGAAGGATGTTGCAGACCGATGGTCTGGAGGAGGATGAGGAGGACAAGGAGGTTGCAGACCGATGGAGCAGAAGAAGAGGAGACAAGGAGGACCGGAAATAAAGGATGTGTACCGGAGGAGGTCATGGATCAACGGACCGGAGGAGGACGAGGAGGACACGGAGGTTGCAGACCAACGGACAGGAGGAGGAGGTTGCAGACCGACGGACTGGAGGAGGACAAGGATGTTGCGGACCGACGGACTGGGGAAAGAAGAGCATCGGATAGAAGACAAAAAGGTTGCGGAATGAAGGACAGGAGGAAAAGGATGAGGTTGCAGAACGAAGGACCGGAGGAGGTGGAGGTTATGGATCGACGGACCGGAGGAGGATGAGTAGGACAAGGAAGTTGCAGACCGACGGACCGTTGCAGACTGATGGCCTGGAGGAAGATGAGGAGGACAAGGAGGTTGCAGACCGACGGACCAGAGGCGGCGGGGACAAGGAGCACCAGAAATAAAGCATGCAGACCGGAGAAGGTCACAGTACGACGGACCGGAGGAGGATAAGGTTGTCACGGACCGGAGGAGATCGCAGACGGCGCACCGGAGGCCCGGAGGAGGTCATAGACCGATGGACCGGAGGAGGACAAGGAGATCGCGGACCGACGAACTGGGGGAGGAATGAAGGACAGGAGAGAAAGGATGAGAAGTTTGCAGAATGAAAGACCGGAGGAGGAGGATGAGGAGGTCATGACTGACAGACCTTAGTAGGATGAAGATGATGAGGAGGTTGTGGACTGACGGACTGGAGGAGGATGAGGAAGACAAGGAGGTTGCAGATCGACGGACCGGAGGATGACAAGGAAGTTGCAGACTGATGGACCGGAGGAGGATGCTGCTGACAGACGAAATGGAAAAGGCCATGGACTGACGGACAGGAGGAGGATTAGAAGGTCGCGGACCTATGGTCTGGAAGATGATGAAGAGGAGGAGGAGGACCGACGAACTGGGGGTGGAAGAGCGTCGGATAGAAGACGAGGATGTTGCGGAATAAAAGGACAGAAGGAAAAGAATGAAGAGGTTGCAGAACGAAGGACCGGAGGAGGTGAAGGTCATGGATCGACGGACTGGAGGAGAATGAGGAGGACAAGGAGGTTGCAGACCGATAGACCAGAGGCGGAGGGGAGAAGGAGGACTGTAAATAAAGGATGCGAACCGGAGGAGGTCACAGACCGAAGGCCAGGAGAAGGACAATGAGGTTACGGACTGGAGGAGGTCGCAGACCGACTGACCGGAGGAGGACAAGGAGGTCCCGAACCCACGACTGGGGGAGGAAGAGCATTGGATAGAAGACAAGGAGGTTGCGGAATGAAGGACAGGAGGAGAAGGATGAGGAGTTTGCAGAACGAAGGACCGGAGGAGGTTGAGGTGATGGATCGACGGATCGGAGGAGGATGAGGAGGACAAGAAGGTTGCAGACCGACGGACTGGAGGTGGATGTTGCAGACTAATGGCCTGGAGGAGGATGAGGAGGACAAGAAGGTTGCAGACCGACGGACCACAGTAAGGGGGGACAAGGAGGAACGGAAATAAAGGATGCTGACCGGAGGAGGTCACAGACCGACGGACCAGAGGAGGACAAGGAGGTTGCAGACCAATGGACCAGAAGAAGAGGAGACAAGGAAGACAGGAAATAAAGGATGCGGACCGGAGGAGGTCACAGACCGACGGACCGACGGACAGGGGGAGGAAGAGCGTCGGATAGAACACAAGGAGGTCGTGGAATGAAGGACAGGAGGAGAAGGATGAGGAGGTTGCAGAACGAAGGGCCGGAGGAGGTAGGAGTCTTGGTTACCGATGGACCAGAGGAGGATGAGGAGGACAAGGAGGTTGCAGACCGACGGACCAGAAGAAAAGGAGACAAGGAGGACCGGAAATAAAGGATGTGGATCGGAGGAGGTCACAGACCGACAGACCGGAGGAGGACAAGGAGGTTACGGACCAACGTACGGGGGAGGAAGAGCATCGGATAGAAGACAAGGAGGCTGCGGAATGAAGGACAGGAAGAAAAGGATGAGTAGGTTGCAGAACGAAGGACCAGAGTAGGTGGAGGTCATGGATCGACGGACTGGAGGAGGATGAGGAGGACAAGGAGGTTGCATACCAACGGACCGGAGGAGGATGTTGCAGACTAATGGCCTGTAGAAGGATGAGGAGGACAAGGAGGTTGCAGACCGATGGACCAGAGGCGGAGGGGACAAAGAGGATCGGAAATAAAGGATGCGAACCGGAGGAGGTCACAGACCGAAGGACCGGAGGAGGAAAATGAGGTCACGGACCGGAGGAGGTCGCAGACCTTCAGACCGGAGGAGGACAACGATGTCACAGACCGACAGACTGGAGGAGGAAGAGCAACGGATAGAAGACAAGGAGGTTGCGGAATGAAGGACAGTAGGAGAAGGATCAGGAGGTTGCAGAATGAAAAGCCAGAGGAGGTGGAAGTCATGGACCGACGGACCGGAGGAGGATGAGGAGGACAAGGATTTTGCAGACCAATGGACCAGAGGAAGACGGGACAAGGAGGACCGGAAATAAAGGATGCGAATCAGAGGAGGTCACAGACCGATGGACCGAAGGAGGACAAGAAGTTCACGGACCGACGGACCGGAGGAGGAGGTTGGAGACCGACGGACCGGAGGAGGACAAGGAGGTTGCGGTCCGATGGACTGGGGAAAGAAGAGTATCGGATAGAAGACAAAAAGGTTGCGGAATGAAGGACAGGAGGAAAAGGATGAGGAGGTTGCAGAACGAAGGACCGGAGGAGGTCATGGATCGATGGACCGAAGGAGGATGAGGAGGATAAGGAGGTTGCACACCGACGGACCGTAGAATGATGTTGCAGACTGATGACCTGGAGGAGGATGAGGAGGACAAGGAGGTTGCAGACCGACGGACTGTAGAATGATGTTGCAGACTGATGGCCTGGAGGAGGATGAGGAGGACAAGGAGGTTGCAGATCGACGGACTAGAGGCGGCGGGGACAAGGAGGACCGGAAATAAAGGATGCGGACCGGAGGAGGTCACAGACCAACGGACCGAAGGAGGACAAGGTGGTCATGGACCGGAGAAGGTAGCAGACCAATGGACCGGATGAGGACAATGAGATCGCGGACCGACGGACTGGGGGAGGAAGAGAATCAGATAGAAGACAAGGAGGTTGCGGAATGAAGGACAGGAGGAAAAGGATGAGGAGTTTGCAGAACGAAGAACTGGAGGAGGAGGATGAGGTCTTGGACCGACGGACAGAAGTAGGATAAAGAGGGTGAGCAGATTGTGAACTGACGGACTGGAGGAGGATGAGGAGGACAAGGAGGTTGCGGACCAACGGACCAGAGGAGGACAAGAAGGTTGCGGACTGATGGACAGGAGGAGGATGTTGCAGACCGACGGAATGGAAAAGGCCATGGACTGACGGACTGGAGGAGGATTAGATGGTCGCAGACCTATGGTCTGAAAGAGAATGCTGAGGAGGCGGAGGACCGACGGACTGGGGGAGGAAGAGCGTCGGATAGAAGACGAGGACGTTGTGGAATAAAGGACAGAAGGAAAAGGATGAGGAGGTTGTGGAACGAAGGACTGGAGGATGATGTTGCAGACCGATGGACTGGAGGAGGAAAAAATTGCAGACCAACGAAACGGAGGAGATCATGTACTGACGGACCGGAGGAAGACGAGGAGGTAGCAGACCGACGGACCGGAAGAGGATGATGAGGCGGCGCCGGACCAACAGACTGAGGGAGGAAGAGCATCGGATAGAAGACAAGGAGGTTGCGGAATGAAGGACAGGAGGAGAAGGATGAGGAGGTTGCAGAACAAAGCACCGGAGGAGGGGACGAAGAGGTCGTGGACTGACGGACTGGAGGAGGATAAGGAGGTTGCAGACCGATGGACCGGAGGAGGATAAGGAGGTCACGGACCGACGAACCAGAAAAGGATATTGCAGACTGCTGGATCAGAAAAGGAAAAGTACTGACAGAATGGAGGAGGTCATGGACTGACGGACCAGAGGAGGTCATGGGCCAACGGACCGGAAGAGGATGACGTGGAGGAAGCAGACTGACGGACTGTGGGAGGAAGAGCATTGGCTAGAAGACGAGGAGGTTGCGGAATGAAGGACAGGAGGAGAAGGATGAGGAGGTTGTGGACTGACAGACCAGAGGAGGATGAGGAGGACAAGGAGGTTACAGACCGACGGACTGGAGGAGGAGGGGACAAGGAGGACCGGAAATGGAGGACGCTCACTGGAGGAGGAGAAGGCAGACCGACGGACCCGAGGAGGAAAAAGAGGTCGCAGACCGATGGACCGGAGTGGGATGTTGCAGACCAATGGACCGGAGGAGGAAAAGATTGCAGACCAACAGAACGGAGGAGGTCATGGACTGATGGACCGGAGGAGGATGAGGAGATCATGGACCGACGGACCGGAAGAGGATGAAAAGGAAGCGGCAGACCAACGGAGTGGGGGAGGAAGAAAGTCAGATAGTAGACGAGAAGGTTGCGGAATGAAGGACAGGAGGAGAAGGGTGAGGAGGTTACGGAACGAAGGACCAGAGGAGAAGGACGAGAAAGTCATGGACTGGTGGACCGGAGGAAGAGGACGAGAAGGTAGCAGACTGACGGACAGACGATGAGGAGGACGATGTCGAGGACGGATGATGAGGAGGGTGATGTCGAGGATGGACAAGGAGGAGGACGATGTCAAGGACGGACAAGGAGGAGGAGGATGTAGATGACAAAAAAGATGGAGGAGGATGTTGAGGACAGACAAGGAAGAGGAGGATGTCGAGGACAGACAAGGATGTTTAGGACAGACAAGGAGGACAATGTTGAGGACGGACGAGGAGGATGATGTAGAGGATGGAAGAGGAGGAGGAGGAATATGATGTAGAGGAGGGATGAGGAGGACTAGGAGCATGATGTAGAGGAGGGATGAGGAGGACTAGGAGCATGATTTCGAAGACAAATGTAAAGGAGGAGGATGACGAGGACGAACGAAGAGGAGGACGATGTCAAGGACAGACAAGGAGGAGGACGATGTCGAGGACGAGAACGATGTTGAGGAGAACGACGAGGTCGTGGACGAATGAGGAGGATGAGGTCGTGGACGGATGAGGAGAACGAGGTCGTGGACGGATGAGGAGAACAAGGTCGTGGACGGATGAGGAGAACGAGGTCGTGGACTGATGAGGAGAACGAGATCGTGGACGGATGAGGAGAACGAGGTCGTGGACGGATGAAGAGAACGAGGTCGTGGACGGCTCATAATATGTGTGCAATAATGATACAAATATCATGAGAAAGCCATTTTGTCATACTTCTGGACCCAAAAAATGAGAGAAATCTCAATACCAAAAAGTTTCAGAAGCTTTCCGTAAAACATGACATGAAAACCTTGGCCAATTTTATTGCTAGTGATGCAACTTAGCTTATTAAAAGTTCTTTCAGAAATTTGATTCATTTTCATTCATTCCATCATGTACAGTATAGAGATCAATTTCTTTCCTTTAATCCCAGTAAAAGATTTGTTGTAAAAAATAGAATATGCGGAGGTGGGGAACGGACAGGATGTTTACACCATACTTCAATTAGAAGAATTTAGACCATTATGGTTTGTAATTTGGTACTTACAGTTAACGGCTCTCCCTCTAGTACTTGTAGTACAAAGTTACTGACAACTTTTCCATCATTCATGTGCGTATGTGGCCCAAATGTATTAAATATGCGAGCCACTCTGACCTCCACACCTTCCTGTCAACAAGAAAAGCAGTTTAGAGACTACATTTTCTTCCAGTAAAAATTAGACTTTTTTGTTTTGTTTGTAAAATACCACCCTACACAAATAAGTATGTATTTTTCTACCATTACTTCTGTAGCCCTCGTATCCCTTTACAGGGTTATTTTCTTTACAAGTTTTGGAGAGCTACCACTAACCAGCCTCCTGGCTTCTTGCTTACCAGGGCGCGTTCCTGAATGACCGACAAAACAGACCAGCAATATGGCCACACAGTTGGTCCAAACTGTCCACTGTTGCCAGCAGAGCTAGCTTTCGCTCTACAACACCGTAAGAGTGCAGGGACAAGGAAGCTGGCTGGATCCAGCGATCTGGCTAGTTTAGAGCAGCGCTGGCAAGCTCTACTCACTACTTACCGAGGAACCTAGCTACCTCTGATAGACTACTGCATGCACCTTGTTTAGGTTACCGGCTACATCTACAAACTATGGAATTAAAAGGCCCTCTGTTCTTAAATGGGTTGTCCGGTCAAAAGTGATGTCTGCAGTCACTCTATGTGCGCTGCAGGGATTTGCAAGTATGAGACTCGGTAACGGAGGGTATGTATACATTATACATATCCTTGGCCAGTGGGCGCGGCCTCGTTCTCCATACACTTGTATTGAGCGAGGCCACGCTCCGCCTAGTGATATGGACCGCCAGTGGGCGCGTCCGACTAGAAGGTGCAGCCTCGCACCATACAAGTGTATGGAGTGAGGCGGGACTGAATGGCCGAGGGTATGTATAATGTATACATAGCCTCCGGTCCCGGGTCTCATACCGGTGAATGCCCGCAGTGCACAGTAGCTGTTATTATTATTTATTATAGCGCCAGTTATTACATGGCATTTTACATGTGAAAAAAGGTATATGTGAAGACCGGGGGTCTTCCGTGGGCGTAATACTGCTCAGACAACACATGGTGAGGATTAAACAGTGCGGCAATACTTTATTGAACCACCAAACCGACAATAAACACATAGAACAGTCCCAGCAAATACCCAAGGTGGTGCAAGTGTTACACAAGGAGTAGGAAAGACTAAGTGCAACACAAAGGGAAGGGGGAAAAGGGGGTAGTGGAGACCCCCTAGGCTGACCTATATCACACTGTCTCCTCTAACATCCCTATATTGGTTCCACACCAATCGTCGCACAGGAACCTCGCCCTGTCTTTCCCTAGCGTTTGGCCCTGGCTAGGGAAGGGAGGGGAGAGCGCTAGTCAATCCCCACTGACAACAAAAGACAACAAGGGGGAACAAACAAGGCAAGATAGCTTAGCTTTAGTTGACTTCAGAGAGATGAACACACGTCCTCTTAGCACCAGAGAGAAAGAAGTTCTGCACTAGCGCCAAGCCTTCACAAGGGGTCATGTGAGTATCGCCGGCACCTCCCTCTAGCAAACAGCAGGTATTTATACACCCAGGCCAGGGTGTTAATTAGCAAGAGGAAGGTAGCCGCTGGGTCCTAGTGAGACAGCTTCTAAGAAGGTGTCTGTAATGCCAAACGAAGAGATCTCCTGCAACCAACTGCAGGGCGGCGACTGTCTGTCACTTCTGACACACCTGTGACAGAAAGTTACAAAGTCTCACCCTTCCGCTGGCCTGCCAGGAATAGACAGTCAGATATGTGGCCAGGTGACCTGATTGACCCAACTTGGATTTCCTCATAACGTCTCTGAGAGTTCAGTGATATTCAATGGAACATATCTGTATTCCTCTTGATGGAGCCATGTGTTCTCGTTTCTGTCCTGAATAGTCTGTCTTGGCTGTCTCTTTGTCAAGTCTGCCTGCTATAGAGGCCTATGTCCCTCAAATAGTTCACAATTGTTCTTTCAAGCACACATCCACAGGTCAAGGATTAGGTATGATATTATTCCACAGGGCTCAAGTATCCACAGATCATCCCCCCAATGTTGGCTGGCAAACACCCTACAATGGTATTTACCATATCTAGCAAACATCCATTGTTCAGAGTCACTGTATAGCAGACGATACATTGTAAAAGCTGATATAAGATGTAGATAACAGCCATTCATCAATTACCAATAACACCTCAAGTGATCAGCATTCAGGTTTATACGAACAATAGTCTGTTGAGCAACCAAAGAAGAACACAGGTTAAAAAGTCAACATAAAAATAAAGGTATATTGCTCTTGGCCATCAGAAAGTATGTCTGGCATAATTAAGGATAAAAGCTGGGTTGTCACATACCTCCGCCTTCTTAATTAGCCAGACGTAATAGGTTTTCTATCACCCTTATTGGGCACAGTCCATCAGAATGTCTTTAAGCACCGACATGAATGTAAGAGGTCTCACCTTCATGAGAATGAAACTTTGTATCATCCAGTTTCCTCAAAGCATATTCCATATCTTTCTTGCGAATAAACTCCACAATCCCCATGCGATCATTATGTACATCAGCATAGCAGACACTTCCAGCTTCTCTCATATGATCTTTTAGATCCCGACAATTTCCTGATGGTGGAAGCTTGGAGACGAGGACTTTGCTCAGGACGCCGGGGAGGGGGTCCGTTCATCTGGGGAACTCCCCCATATCCTCCCCATGGTCTCTGGCTTGACCTGGGAAACTCCACGCGTAATCGACGAGAGCCAAGCTCATATTCATTGCATCCACCCACTGCATCTTCCGCATCCTGCGGATCCAGGAAGCTGATGAAGGCAAACAGTGCGGCACTTCCTCCCCCATGATTCATCAGCTCAATGCTATGGATCCTCCCGTACCGATGGAACAACTCCACCATCTCCTTTTTCCGTACATCGCCCGGTAAATTGCCCACATAAATACGCCCAATCCCCGGGTGCTGAACCCCAGCCCGGTAGATAATAACTTGGCGGCCTGGTAAATGCTGTTCTGGGGCTGCAATATCTGAACTGGCTAGGGTGATGGAAGGCCCAATTTTCTGAGGTTCCTGGGCTTTGATATCACCGACCTTGACCAGCTGGAGGTGGTTATGAAGGTTGGCTGGGGTACGGTGATCAACCTGCCATATAGTGTGAACAGGGTATATCACTTCCTCCTCTGCTGGTGTATCCTGAGGGTAGAATCCCTCAGACCCTGATGGCTCGTCTTGGCAGTCGTTAACTGGATGGGCCAGCAGACTGGCTCCAGGCATGGGGTCCCGGCCCTGTAGACAATCTTTGGCCATGTGTCCAAGATGTCCTCACGTAAAACAGCTCTGTGAGTTGGGCAAATTACAAGTCCTGTTTGTAAACCTTTGTCCTGGTTGGGGTTCTGCTGGGTAGCGGGATAGTCCTGCTTGAATGGCTGGTGGCTGCTCAAATCCTTGGTTGAGGGGTTTCCTCGGATCACTGGGCATATCGGGTCCCCAGTGGTGACGATTGGCAGTGAATTCATAGGCCAATCAGGTTGCTTGCTCTGGGGTTTCGGGCTTCCGGTCGGCTACCCATTCTCATATTTCTGGGGTAATTTTCTCCATAAGTTGTTCGAAAATGATCACATCCTGGAGGGCATTAGCAGAGTGGGCAGCCCAACCATCGAGCCAACGGTTGCAGTGTCATCGGAGTTGACAGCTAAATTCTACACAGGAGGCCCCCTGGCAAGACAAAGTCCGGAACTTGGTGCGAAATCTCTCGGGGGTGATGGTAAAAAGTGTCAACAGGGTATCCTTAATAGTCCAGTAGTCTAGGCAGTCCTGAGGCCCAAGTTGTTATGATCTGCAACAAGTACTAAGGAAAGATAGGGGAAAGCTGTCCCTACAGTAAGACTAAGCTGAATCCCTACGATGTAGTGGTCTGCCTGTTCCTTGTGAACAGACCCGCCTTAGTCCTCGGCTAGTCTGAACGAAGACCTATAGAATTAAGGGAGGGGTCCCTAAAAGAACTAAGGACTGGGACAAAAATGGGACACCTCCTAAACAGAAGTTGTTGCACAACACAAAAAGGCAAACTGACAAAAATGCACTAAAGGTCCCAGAGGACTAAGCGAACTTGACAGAGAAAGGCACCGAAGCACCAGGTTAGAGAAACAGTCAAACACTGAAGTCCAGCACAGCCAGAAGGGCGGAGCTGGAATATAAAGGCAGATGGTCACGTGACTGCAAAACACAAGATAGAAAAAACAAACAGGAGGGTTCTAACAGTACCCCCTCTTTTATGAGGATCCTCCGGATTCTCCAGGCCCAGGCCTATCCGGAAACCTCTTGTGGAAAGCTTTAACAAGCCTAGGAGCAGAGACATCATCCGTCCTTACCCAGGAGTGGTCTTCGGGACCGAAACCCTTCCAGGAGACAAGATACTGTAATCTCCCTCTATGCCATCTAGAATTCAAGAGACGAGAAATTTCATATTCGCAGTCTTTCACCACAGGAGGAACTGTGACAGTGGCGTCCCTATCAGATACGTCAGACTTTTTCAACAAGGAAACATGAAACACAGGATTAATCTTCCAGGAAGTAGGGACATCCAACCTAACAGCAGATGGGTTAACAACCTGAAGCACTTTAAATGGACCCACAAACTTAGGACTCAGTTTTTTAGAGGGAATCCTCAACCGCAGGATCTTTGAGGACAACCAAACCATGTCACCCACAGTAAACAAAACCTCTTTACGATTCCTGTCAAAATACTACTTGGACTTCTTGTTAGCCTCTTGAAGGTTGCAACGTACATTAGTCCAAACTCCAAATCACCGGAAAAATTCTCCTCCTCCGGCACCACCGACCCCAATTTGGAGAACGAACCAAAAGACGGATGTCTCCCAGTACAACAAAAAAAAAGGAGAACACCCAGCAGAGGAGGATTTATGATTGTTAAGAGCAAATTCTGCGAGAGGCAGAAACTCAGACCACACCTCTTGATTGTCCGCCACAAAACAGCGCAAAAACTGTTCAACATCCTGGTTCTTTCTTTCAGTCTGTCCATTAGACTCAGGATGATAACCAGACAAGAAAATGACAAATAGACTCCCAACCTGTCACAAAAAGCACGCCAAAAGCGAGCAACAAACTGAGGTCCTCTATCAGAAACAATATCCGTGGGAACGCCATGGAGCTTGACAATCTCCTTAACACACGCCTTAGCGAGTGTCTTGGCACAGGGCAAATTAATGAATGGAATCAAATGACACATCTTACTAAAACGGTCCACGACCACCCAGATGACAGTAAAACCCAGGAAGATCAGTAATAAAATCCATTATGAGATGCGTCCAAGGCGCACTAGGAACCTCAAGAGGACAAAGCAACCCCGCAGCAGGAGTATGTGAAGCCTTTGACCTAGCACACACAGTACACTGACGCACCCACTTGATGACTTCCTTCTGCCATCCAGGCCACCAAAAACTGTGACTGATAAGTCTCTTAGTCTCCGAAATTCCTGGATGACCTGCCAATCGAGACTCATGACACTCCACAAACAAATCTCTCCTAAAGGCTCTAGGCACGAACAACCTCCCATGGGGAGTGTTAGATGGAGCATCATCTTGAGCTTTCAGAATCCCATTCTCCAAAACGGAGTCCAAAGCCGCCACCACAACTCCTTTCTCTAAAATGCTCTCCTCCTCCTCGGCACCGACCGTAGGAGAGAAGCTGCGAGATAAAGCATCGGCTTTAACATTCTTAGTACCAGGGATATAGGTAACAGAAAAATGAAACCGAGAAAAAAAAAGCGCCCACCTAGCTTGACAGGCATTCAAGCGCTTGGCAGCATCCAGATAGATCAAATTCTTATGATCTGTGAAAACCTGAATAGGAAATCTAGCGCCTTCCAAAAAATGACGCCAATGTTCAAACGCAAGTTTAATAGCCAGCAACTCCTGATTTCCAACATCAAAATTCAGTTCTGTTTCCGAAAATTTTTTCGAAAAGAAGGCACAAGGATGTACTCCACCCTTGTTCTCCTGAGACAAAACTGCTCTGACCCCCACCGATGAAGCATCGACCTTGACCAAAAAAGGCTCGGTCTCATCAGGCTGCATAAGGATAGGGGCAGAACTGAACCTCTCTTTGAGATACTCAAACGCTTCAATGGCCTCAGTAGTCCACTGGGCCGTATTCACACCTTTCCTGGTGAGATCGGTTAGAGGTTTAACAATTACAGAAAAATTCTTAATGAATTTCCTGTAATAATTGGCAAAACCCAAAAATCTCTGTATAGATTTCAAACCAATAGGCCTAGGCCATTCCTGCACAGCCTGAACCTTCACAGGGTCCATCTCAAAGCTGGAAACAATGTAGCCCAAAAAACTAATTTTCTGCACAGCGAACTCACATTTCTCCAGCTTAGCAAAGAGTGAATTATCACTCAATAACTGCAAAACTTCACATACACTCTGCCAATGGGACTCTAGATCTGGTGAATAAATCAAAATGTCATCCAAATACACAACCACATTCTTACCAATCAAAGGTCTCAGGATGTCATTAATAAGGTTCTGAAAAAATGCAGGTGCATTGGTAAGACCAAAAGGCATCACCAGATTCTCAAAATGACCTACCGGAGTGTTAAAAGCAGTTTTCCATTCATCACCCTCCTTCACTCGTAACAAATTGTATGCCCCCTGGAGATCAATTTTGGAGAACCACTTGGCTCCCACTAACTGTTTAAACAAGTCAGGAATTAACGGCAATGGGTAGAAATTGCGTATGGTAATCTTATTAATTTCACGAAAATCCAGACATGGACGTAAACCGCCGTCCTTTTTTTAACAAACAAGAATCCAACTGCCACAGGCGACTTAGAAGGTCTAATGTGACCAGCAGCCAGGCAAGTCTCTATGTACTCCTCCAGGGCCTTTCTTTCAGGGATAGTCAGATTAAACAAGTGACTTTTGGGAAGAGCAGTGTAACGGGTCTGGGAGTTGGAACCTCTGAGCAACTATACAAGGGGGCAGTCCTTGTAAGGAAGCGGGTGGCTCCCAGGGAAGACGGGCAGGTAGTCACGGCAAGTGACAGGGACAGTCTCTGGGTAGAAGGGCAGGTAGTCACGGCAAGTGACAGGGACAGTCTCTGGGTAGAAGGGCAGGTAGTCACGGCAAGTGACAGGGACAGTCTCTGGGTAGAAGGGCAGCGGGCTGGTGGCTGGAGAGCGCTCCCAGGTGAGCGGGCGAGAGTCTCTGAACAGGCAGGTGGTCACGGCAAGTGACGGCAGAACCTCCAGGTAGACTAGCAGACAGGTAGCGGGTGGACGCTCCCAGGTGAGCGGGCAAGAGTCTCTGGACAGGCAGGTGGTCACGGCAAGTGACGGCAGAGCCTCCAGGTAGGCTAGCAGGCAGGTAGCAGGTGAGCGCTCCCAGGTGAGCGGGCAAGAGTCTCTGGACAGGCAGGTGGTCACGGCAAGTGACGGCAGAGCCTCCAGGTAGGCTAGCAGGCAGGTAACAGGTGAGCGCTCCCAGGTGAGCGGGCAGGCTGGTCCATAGACAGACTGACAGGTGTCGGAGGGCAGAACGTCGGGACCGCAGGCTTGCAAGCAGGTAAGCGGATATCAGGCAGGTATCAAGCAGGAATCTGGCAGGTGACTGGCAGGTAACAGGCAGGAATCAGGCAGGTGAGTGGCAGGTAACAAGCAGGAATCTGGCAGGTGACTGGCAGGTAACTGGAAACGGGACCTGAAGGCTGAAGCAGAGTGAAGGCTTTGCAACAACATTGCTCGGGCACCTCCATTTTGGAGGAGGTGCCTTATATATGGTGAGGTCCTCCGGCCATTGGCCGGGGACTCCTTAGGACGGCGCGCGTGGCCCCTTTAAGAGAGGGGGAGCGCGCGCGCGCCCTAAGCACAGTGGCCGGGAAGCAGCGCGCGCTGCCAGCAGAGCGGGAGGAGGACGCCGGGCACGGAGCGGAGAGGTGAGGGGAACAGCGTCCCTGCCTAGCAGGAGGCAGGGACGCCGACGATACAGTACCCCCCCCTTTAGGCCCCCCCTTTTTTAGGCCAGACAGAAATTTATCAAGGATGAGAGGGGCATGGATGACCTCCCGGGGCTCCCAAGTTCTCTCCTCAGGACCAAACCCCTTCCAATCCACTAGAAAAAAGGTTTTTCCTCTTACCCTTTTGGTGGCCAGAATGTTCTCTACCTCAAACTCGTTTTCAGCGGAAACCGGAGCAGGAGGCGTACCTGTAGACTTGGAAAAAGAGTTAAGTACCACGGGTTTGAGGAGAGATACATGGAAGGAGTTAGGGATCCGCAAGTTGGCCGGGAGTTTCAATTTATAGGCCACTGGGTTTATTTGTTTGATAACTTCCAGTGGGCCGATGAACCGAGGCCCTAACTTGTAGGAAGGAATCTTGAGCCGGACATACTTGGACGAGAGCCAGACTTTATCTCCAGGACGGAATTGTGTAGGATCCAGGCGTTTTTTGTCAGCGTGTTTTTTCATCCGCTCGGACGACTGAAGGAGTGCGGATCGGGTACTCTCCCAAATGGAGGAGAATTCGCTAACGAGAGATTCCGCAGCCGGATTGTCCACCGAGGTGGAGACGGGAAATGGGATCCGAGGATGCTGACCGAAGACTACAAAAAACGGGGATTTGGAGGAAGATTCGCTCTCGTGATTATTGTAAGAGAACTCGGCCCATGGTAGGAGATCCACCCAGTCCGAATGGTGGGCATTAACGAAGTGCCGGAGGTAACTGGTCAGGATCTGATTGATCCGCTCCACTTGACCAT
Source organism: Phyllobates terribilis (assembly GCF_046119375.1). Taxonomy (NCBI): domain Eukaryota; kingdom Metazoa; phylum Chordata; class Amphibia; order Anura; family Dendrobatidae; genus Phyllobates; species Phyllobates terribilis. The sequence continues at coordinate 330,803,978 of NW_027362762.1, read as the reverse complement.
TGGACTGTGGGTGGTAAGCGGAGAAGTCCAGGGTGACGTCCGGCAGCTTACATGTGGCTCTCCAGAAGCGTGAGGTGAACTGAACCCCACGATCCGACACGATGTGGAGGGGCAGGCCATGGAGACGGAAGATGTGGCGGATAAAGTCTTTAGCCAGCTCGGGTGCAGACGGGAGACCCGGCAGGGGGATGAAGTGAGCCATCTTGGAAAAGCGGTCAGCGACCACCCAAATGACCGTACAACCAGCAGAGACAGGGAGATCCGTTATAAAGTCCATAGCTATATGCTGCCACGGGGCAGCAGGTACTGGAAGGGGAAGGAGGCGACCAGCTGGCAGATGTCTCGGAACCTTGCTGCGGGCGCAGGACACACAGGCTGAAACAAAGTCTATTACGTCCTTGTGCAGGGTAGGCCACCAGTAATGCCGGGTAATAAGCTGGAGGGTCTTTTTCTGACCGGCGTGGCCAGCTAGCTTGGACGAGTGACCCCAGTGTAGGATCTTCTTCCGATCAGGTACTGTTACGAACGTCTTACCGGGAGGGAGACGATTTAGATTCACGGGGGCCACCTGCATTACTCTGGCGGGATCAATGATGTGCTTAGGCTCCTCCTCTAGATCAGACACCAGGAAGGATCGGGACAAGGCGTCAGCTTTGATGTTTTTGTCTGCCGGGCGAAAATGAAGAACGAAATCAAAGCGGGCAAAAAACAAGGACGACCGGGCTTGGCAGGAATCAGGCAGGTGACTGGCAGGTAACAAGCAGGAATCTGGCAGGTGACTGGCAGGTAACTGGTAACGGGACCTGAGGGCTGAAGCAGAGTGAAGGCTTTGCAACAACATTGCTCGGGCACCTCCATTTTGGAGGAGGTGCCTTATATATGGTAAGGTCCTCCGGCCATTGGCCGGGGACTCCTTAGGACGGTGCGCGCGGCCCCTTTAAGAGAGGGGGAGCGCGCTCGCGCGCGCCCTAAGCACAGTTGCCGGGAAGCAGCGCGCGCTGCCAGCAGAGCGGGAGGAGGACGCCGGGCACGGAGCGGAGAGGTGAGGGGAACAGCGTCCCTGCCTAGCAGGAGGCAGGGACGCCGACGCTACAAGCAGTACCCGGAACAAACTCAATGGCGCAATCATAATCCCTATGAGGAGGTAAAACTTGTGACTGCTCCTCCGAAAAAAACCTCCAAAAATCTTGAATAGGTACCGGTAATTCCCCTTTTTCCACAACGGCAATGCGACCATTACAACATTTATCATAGCACTTCAGACTCCAAGACTTAATCACAATAATTGACCAGTCCAATAAAGGATTGTGCAGTTTTAACCAAGGCAATCGTAGAACAACTGGAGAGGGCAAATTATCCAAAACAACCAAGTCTAAAATTTCTTGATGAACTCCATTGATAGTGAGGGGAAATGCAGCAGTTTTGTGAGTAATACATTTCAAAGGAGTGTTATCAATTGCAACCACAGAAATAGGTGATGACAAAGGTTTGGATTTCAATTTAAGGTTTTCCAAAAACCCTTTATCAATCACATTAGGTGTTGAACCACAATCCACAAATACCTGAAATTCAATCAAATCTCCCTGCAGAGTAGTACTCCCAGAAAGAAATACTCCTGCAGAGCGTAAACAAGCTATACGGGCGTAACTGACCTTTTTATTCTCTTTACTTAAACGACGCTCACAATACTTAATCAAATGGTCAGCTTTACCACAATAAAGACATAATCCCTCGGTGAAAGTCCGGTCTCTTTCCTGAGAGCGGAGTGACATCGCCCCAACCTCCATCGGTTCTCCGCCGTCAGAGCAGATTTTCTGGGGACTTGGAACTGACATTACAGGAGTCTTTACCTCATTGAGCCTGCACCTCAGTCTCCTGTCTATACAAACAGCTAACTGCATAGCATCCTGCAGAGTCTCAGGTGCAGGGAATGCAATTAGCAGATGCTTAACCCTTTCACTCAGACCAGCAAGAAATAAACATCTCAGTGCAGGATCATTCCACTTAACTTCTGAAGCCCATCTCCTGAAGTGTGTGCAATAATTTTCAACATCATCTGACCCCTGATTCAAACGTCTAAGTTCTGATTCAGCAAATGAGATTCGATCAGGATCGTCATATAATAGCCCCATAGCGGAAAAAAATTCTTCAACAGACCTTAAACACGGATCATTAGGCTGGAGAGAAAATGCCCACCCCTGTGGTTCATTGCGCAAAAGTGACATAATAAAACCAATGCGCTGTGATTCATTTCCAGAGGATCTTGGTCTCAAACGAAAATATAACAAACAAGCATTTTTAAAGGAAAAAAAATCTTGCTGTTTACTATAAAAAACATCAGGCAGTCCTACCTTGGGTTCGACAAAATGCGCTCCAGAACAGCTACTCACGTGTTGCTGAAGCTCGGCCACCTCCAGAGACAATCCCTGCAGGTGTTGAGCCAAATCCTGGACGGAAACCATACTGATCCCCGAATTTCTTTCCTTTTAGTTTTTTTGGGCTGGACTTACTGTTATGATCTGCAACAAGTACTAAGGAAAGATAGGGGAAAGCTGTCCCTACAGTAAGACTAAGCTCAATCCCTACGATGTAGCGGTCTGCCTGTTCCTTGTGAACAGACCCGCCTTAGTCCTTGGCTAGTCTGAACGAAGACCTATAGAATTAAGGGAGGGGTCCCTAAAAGAACTAAGGACTGGGACAAAAATGGGACACCTCCTAAACAGAAGTTGTTGCACAACACAAAAAGACAAACTGACAAAAATGTACTAAAGGTCCCAGAGGACCAAGCGAACTTGACAGAGAAAAGCACCGAAGCACCAGGCTAGAGAAACAGTAAAACACTGAAGTCCAGCACAGCCAGAAGGGCGGAGCTGGTATATAAAGGCAGATGGTCACGTGACCGCAAAACACAAGATAGAAAAAACAAACAGGAGGGTTCTAACACAAGTGACTGGGAAGCATCCCGTGCATGGCCAGCCAAACTAGTCCACAGGTATTTGGCCGAATCAGCTGTGGGTACCTGATGCATCAGCATCAGGGTCTCAAAATCTTGCAGATGTTCATCAACCTCTGTGTTGGACTCATTAAACAATGGCACATCTCTTTAGCGAAGATGATTTCCTTGGTTGTGGACCATCATGGAAGTAGGGTCTGGCGCTGGCGGTAGGGGTACTGGAACTCCCAAAACCAATTCTATAACACAAGCCCTCTCCTCGCTTGAGGCTCCGGGTCCCGATGCCATCAACAATTCCTGGATTCGAGCTGCTTAGGACTGGGTATTTGATTCCAGACTACCACTGGATCCTGGATTTAACAAACAGTTTAAGTCCTCTGGTTCCACCTCAGCGGAGTTTTCATTGTCCTCCATGACATTCTGGGTATCCCAATGGACCAATTCCTGTATCAAATTCGACTGAAAGTCGGTGGCCCGGTAATCGATTTGTTGGAGCAGGCACAGCTCCTGTAGTCTCTATTTCTTGTTGTGGCTGTATATCCCCTCTGGTCCTCCTCCCAAGGCTGGGCTGGTGGGGTTGGACTTGGTAGTGTCCGAAACCTGCAGTGTATGCCTTACCTATGGTCTGCTGGGTCTGTCTATATGCCTTGCAAAAAAAGGAGCATGGACCGCACCTCCAAAAAATCATACATTTGATCTAATGCCTCTCGGCAAAAATATATATAACTGAACATGAGTTTCTTAGTTTAGCATTCTGATCAGACTGTATGAAGCCCATTGCCACGTCACGGCAAACCTCGTAATGGGTCCTAACATTTCCTGCCTGAACGGGATCGGAACCGTGTACCAACCACCGACGCAGCGATAATGCACCAGCAGGGCGGGCGGCCTCGTGCCTCACAGCACCCATGCTGCAAGACAGAGTCCCCATGACTCCAGGCCACGCCGCCTCGCAAGCACAAAACCACAGCAACAATGGCCGACACACTGCACCAGCACCACATGTGTAACGGGTCTGGGAGGTGGAACCTCAGAGCAACTATACAAAGGGGCAGTCCTTGTAAGGAAGCGGGTGGCTCCCAGGGAAGGCGGGCAGGTAGTCACGGCAAGTGACAGGAACAGTCTCTGGGTAGAAGGGCAGGAGGTCACGGCAAGTGATGGGGACAGTCTCTGGGTAGAAGGGCAGGTGGTCACGGAAAGTGACGGCAGAGCCTCCAGGTAGACTAGCAGGCAGGTAGCAGGTGGGCGCTCCCAGGTGAGCGGGCAAGAGTCTCTGGACAGGCAGGTGGTCACGGCAAGTAACGGCAGAGCCTCCAGGTAGGCTAGCAGGCAGGTAGCAGGTGGACGCTCCCAGGTGAGCGGGCAAGAGTCTCTGGACAGGCAGGTGGTCACGGCAAGTGACGGCAGAGCCTCCAGGTAGGCTAGCAGGCAGGTAGCAGGTGGACGCTCCCAGGTGAGCGGACAAGAGTCTCTGGACAGGCAGGTGGTCACAGCAAGTGACGGCTAGGCCTCCAGGTAGGCTAGCAGGCAGGTAGCAGGTGGACGCTCCCAGGTGAGCGGGCAAGAGTCTCTGGACAGGCAGGTGGTCACAGCAAGTGACGGCTAAGCCTCCAGGTAGGCTAGCAGGCAGGTAGCAGGTGGACGCTCCCAGGTGAGCGGGCAGACTGATCCATAGATGGACTGGCAGGTGCTGGTAGGCAGACTGTCAGACCGCAGGAATGCAAGCAGATAGACAGGTATCAGGCAGGTATCAAGCAGGAATCTGGCAGGTAACTGGCAGGTATCTGGTAACAGGACCTGATGGCTGAGGCAGAGTTGATAGGCTTTGCAACAACATTGCTCGGGCACCTCCATTTTGGAGGAGGTGCCTTATATATGGTGAGGTCCTCCGGCCATTGGCCGGGGACTCCTTAGGACGGCGCGCGCGGCCCCTTTAAGAGAGGGGGAGCGCGCGCGCGCCCTAAGCACAAAGGCCGGGAAGCAGCGCGCGCTGCCAGCAGAGTGGGAGGAAGCCGCCGGGCACGGAGCGGAGAGGTGAGGGGAATGGCGTCCATGCCTAGCAGGAGGCAGGGACGCCGACGCTACAACATGAAAGGAGCACTGTGACTCACCTTCCTCAATCTCTCAAGTGAAAGCAAAAATAGGCTAGACCTGTGCCAAATGGCAGGAGTGCTGGTAAAAGAAAGGGGAAAGAATATGCAATGCAAAAAAAGGAGCATGTACCGCACCTCCAAAAATCATACATTTGATCTAATGCCTCTCGGCAAAAATATATGTAACTGAACATGAGGATCTTAGTTTAACATTCGGATCAGACAGTATGAAGCCAACTGCCACGTCACGGCAAACCTCGTAGTGGGTCCTAACATTGGTCTCTAATCTGAGCTGCTGTTAACCTGCGATTTCTGAGGCTGGTGACTCGGATAAACTTATCCTCAGAAGCAGAGGTGACTCTTGGTCTTCCTTTCCTGGGGCGGTCCTCAAGTGAGCCAGTTTCTTTGTAGTGCTTGATGGTTTTTGCAACTGCACTTGGGGACACTATCAAAGTTTGCCCAATTTTTCGCACTGACTGACCTTCATTTCTTAAAGTAATGATTGGCCACTTTTTTTTCTTTACTTAGCTGCTTTTTTCTTGCCATAATACAAATTCTAACAGTCTATTCAGTAGGACTATCAGCTGTGTATCCACCAGACTTCTGCACAACACAACTGATGGTCCCAACCCCATTTATAAGGCAAGAAATCCCACTTATTAAACCTGGCAGGGCACACCTGTGAAGTGAAAACCATTTCCGGTGACTACCTCTTGAAGCTCATCAAGAGAATGCCAAGAATGTGCAAAGCAGTCATCAAAGCAAAAGGTGGCTACTTTGAAGAACCTAGAATATAAGACATATTTTCAGTTGTTTCACACTTTTTTGTTAACTATATAATTCCACATGTGTTAATTCATAGTTTTGATGCCTTCAGTGTAAATGAGAAGGTGTGTCCAAACTTTTGGTCTGTACTGTATATAGTAAATGAAATATTTCCCACTTTAGACAATTATCAAGTGTAACAACCTTGAACAATCAGCATTGGGGGTATGTGCCCATGATCAGGAGCCGCTGTGGGTTTGACGCTGCATGTTTAGACGTTACAGCATAGTGGATGGGATTTCTAGAAATCACATGTCCACTATGCGTCTCTGTGCACCTGCGGATCACCCGGGGAACTGACATGCGGCGCGTCTTTCAGATCCACAGCTTGTCAATTTCTCTTGTTGGTCCGCATGTGGACTTTCTCCATCAATGAGGAAAGTCCGTATGTGAAAAAAAAAAAATCGCGGACACTCATTTAAATAATGAGGGCGGAAGCCGTGCGGTTGTTCAGCAGCTTTAGGGCCGCAGGCGGCTCCTTATCGTGGGCACATACCCTAAAACTTGGGGGAGGTGAGAAAGAAGTAATTGCAACATGTTTGTACAATTTCAACTGTAGCGTCCCTGTAGGACAAATGAAGCATTGCAGTTTTTATGGCCATCTGTGTCCTGCCAGGTCCTACATACGGCACCAGCGACCCGGCTGATAAAGAATTAAATGAGAGTCCCATTTTGATAACCAACAGTGTATTTTAGTGTGTTTTTTACCATTTCTAGCATTCTCAATGTGCAGAATATTTATGTTGCTTGTGTGCCACTGACATTTTAATATTGTAAGATTAAATGGGCACAGTCCAGATCGAGTATGCTATAAAGATTGTAATATTTATACAAAAGAGCACTATATTGGATCTAAATGAGCAGCTGGCAACACTGAGATCCATTGACAACATGGAAAGGAGTCTGCTGCTCACTGAGCAGCAGCTCACTGGGGTAGATGTGGGGGAGGGTGGTAGTCGGGAGCTGCAGGACAGTGAGGTCGCTAGTTGGGTGACAGTTAGAAGGGGTGGTAGAGGGAAGAGTGTCAGGGAGGCTAGTCCTGATCTGGCACACCCCAATAAGTTTGCAAAGTTGGCAGATGAGGGGAGTGATGGTACAGGGGTAGCACTACTGCAGCAAGGCATATCCCCTGAAAGCCGGAGGAATGTCAGCTCCAGTAAAGAGGGAAATAGGAGAGTAGGGCAGGCCAGGCAGGTGCTGGTAGTGGGGGACTCAATTATTAGGGGAACAGATAGGGCAATCTGTCACAAAGACAGGGATCGTCAAACAGTGTGCTGCCTACCTGGCGCTCGAGTCCGGCACATCGCTGATCGGGTTGACAGATTACTGGGAGGGGCTGGTGAGGACCCAACGGTCATGGTGCACATTGGCACAAATGACAAAGTTAGAGGTAGGTGGAAGGTCCTTAAAGATGATTTCAGGGAATTAGGCTGCAAGCTGAAAGCAAGGACCTCCAAGGTGGTATTCTCTGAAATACTACCGGTACTACGTGCCACGCCAGAGAGGCAACGGGAGATTATGGAGATAAATAAGTGGCTCAAGAATTGGTGTAGGAAGGAGGGATTTGGGTTCCTGGAGAACTGGCCCGACTTCTCAGTTGGCTACAGACTCTACGCTAGGGACCGGCTGCACCTTAATGGGGAGGGTGCAGCTGTGCTGGGGGAGAAAATGGCTAGAAGGTTGGAGGAGTGTTTAAACTAGGGATTGGGGGGGAGGGTATTAATTTTATAGGTGGGGAAGATAGTGCAGATAGTGACCTGGGCACAAATAAAGAAATTGGAGGTGGGGTTAGAACAGTCAATAAAGTAAGAAGGAATAGAGGTACAGAGAGATACATAAAATGCATGTACACTAATGCCAGAAGCCTCACCAACAAAATGGAGGAATTAGAATTAATTTTGTTGGAAAATAATTATGACATGGTAGGGATATCTGAGACGCGGCTGGACGAGACCCATGACTGGGCAGTTAATTTACAGGGCTATAGTCTGTTCAGAAATGACCGTACAAACAAGCGAGGGGGGGGTGTTTATATGTAAAATCATCCTTAAAACCTGTCTTGCGGTAGGATATATGTGAATCTAATGAAAATGTAGAGTCCCTGTGGGTGGAGATAAGGTGAGGGGGAAAAAATAATAAATTACTGATAGGGGTTTGTTATAAGTCTCCAAAAATAATGGAAGTAGCGGAGAATATCCTCGTAAAGCAAATAGATGAAGCAGCGACTCAAGGAGAAGTCCTTATTATGGGAGACTTCAACTACCCTGAAATACATTGGGGGACAGAAACATGTAGTTCAAGCAAAGGTAATAGGTTTTTGACAACTATGAGAGACAATTACCTTTCACAACTGGTTCAGGACCCAACAAGAAGGGGGCCACTGCTAGACCTAATATTAACCAATAGGCCAGATCGCATATCAAATATACGAGTTGGGGGTCACTTGGGTAATAGTGATCACAAAATAATACGTTTTCATGTAACCTTTAATAAGATGTGTAGTAGAGGGGTTACAAGGACACTAAACTTCAGGAAGGCAAATTTCCAACGGTTAAGAGATGATCTTAGTGCAATAAACTGGGACGATATCCTGAGACATAAAGCTACACAAAGCAAATGGGAGACATTTATTATCATCCTGAATAGGACCTGTGCACAATATATACCCTTTGGGAATAAACATGCTAGAAATAGGAGGAAACCACTATGGCTAAATAGAGCTGTAAGGGGCGCAATAAGTGACAAAAAGAAAGCATTTAGAGAACTAAAGCAAGTAGGTAGTGATGAGGCATTAAATAAATATAGAAAATTAAATAAATTATGTAAAAAACAAATCAAGGCAGCAAAGATTGAGGCAGAGAGAATCATTGCCAGAGAAAGTAACTACATAAATAGTAAAAAACTAAAAAATGATAGTGTTTGCCCCCTTAAAAATAGTCTGGGTGAAATGGTGGATGAGGATGAGGAAAAAGCCAATATGCTAAATTATTTTTTTTTCAACCGTATTTACACAAGAAAATCGCATGACAGAAAACATGATTAGTGATAACAAAAATTCTCCATTAAATGTAACTTGCTTAACCCAGCAGGAAGTACGGCGGCATCTAAAAATCACTAAAGTTGACAAATCCCCGGGCCCGGATGGGATACACCCGCGAGTACTGCAGGAATTAAGTAATGTCATAGATAGACCATTATTTTTAATCTTTAAAGATTCCATAATAACAGGGTCTGTACCACAGGACTGGTGTATAGCAAATGTGGTGCCAATATTCAAAAAGGGGACAAAAACTGAACATGGAAATTATAGGCCGGTAAGCTTAACCTCTACTGTGGGTAAAATCCTGGAGGGTTTCCTAAGAGATGCTATACTAGAGTATCTGAAGAAGAATAACCTCATGACCCAATATCAACATGGGTTTACGAGGGACCGTTCCTGTCAAACTAATCTGATCAGTTTTTATGAGGAGGCAAGTTCTGGACTGGACCAAGGAAATGCAGTGGATGTTGTGTATATGGACTTTTCAAAAGCTTTTGATACGGTTCCACACAAAAGGTTGATACATAAAATGAGAACAATGGGGATAGGGGAAAATATATGTAAGTGGGTTAAGAATTGGCTCAGTGATAGGAATCAAAGGGTGGTTATTAATGGAAGACACTCAGACTGAGTCTCAGTTAACAGTGGGGTACCACAGGGGTCAGTATTAGGCCCCTTCTTTTTAACATATTTATTAATGACCTTGTAGGGGGCATACAGAGTATTATTTCAATATTTGCAGATGACACTAAACTCTGCAGGGTAATCAATACAGAGGATGACAATTTTATATTACAGGAGGATCTATGTAAACTAGAAGCTTGGGCTGATAAATGGCAAATGAGCTTTAATGGGGATAAATGTACGGTAATGCACTTGGGCAGAGGAAATAAAATGTATAATTATATGCTCAATTGTAAAACACTGGGCAAAACTGTAACTGAAAAAGACCTGGGTGTATTGGTGGACGACAAGCTCACGTTTAGTGGCCAGTGTCAGGCAGCTGCTGCAAAGGCAAATAAAATAATGGGATGCATTAAAAGAGGCATAGATGCTCATGAGGAGAACACAATTTTACCTCTATACAAGTCACTAGTGCGACCACACTTAGAATACTGTGTACAGTTCTGGTCTCCGGTGTATAAGAAAGACATAGCTGAACTAGAGCGGGTGCAGAGAAGAGCGACCAAGGTTATTAGAGGACTGGGGGGTCTGCAATACCAAGACAGGTTATTACACTTGGGGTTATTTACTGTGGAAAAAAGAAGGCTTAGGGGTGATCTTATTACTATGTACAAGTATATGAGGGGACTGTACAAAGACCTTTCTACTGATCTTTTTACTCTGAGGCCTGAGACAGGGACAAGGGGGCATCTTCTACGTCTGGAGGAAAGAAGGTTTAATCATAATCATAGACGGGGATTCTTTACTGCAAGAGCAGTGAGACTATGGAACTCTCTGCCGCATGATGTTGTAATGAGTGATTCACTGTTAAAATTTAAGAAGGGCATGGATGCCTTTCTTGAAAAGTATAAAATTACAGGTTATAAATACTAGATTCCTTGATAGGGCGTTGATCCAGGGAACTAGTCTGATTGTCGTATGGAGTCGGGAAGGAATTTTTTCCCCAATGTGGAGCTTAGTGTTTGCCACATGTTTTTTTTTGCCTTCCTCTGGATCAACATGTTAGGCTATGGGTTGAACTAGATGGACTTAGTCTTCCTTCAACCTTAAAAACTATGTTACTATGTATGTACTACATGGGTAGTGGACAAATCAATTACTCCATGACATACAAGATTAGCTACTTATCAAGAGCCTTAAAACTGTGCAAATTACACCACATGCAACTGTTTTAAAAATCACTCCATCAGCAAAATAAACCTGTTATGTTCTGCTACCAAAGCTAAGGAAAGAGAGGAGATCTGTCCCTACTATAAGACTCAGCTGAATCCCTACGATGTAACAGGGAACCTGATCCTGCGATCAGACCTGCTAAAGTCCTAATCTAGTCTGTACGGAGACCTATAGATTTGGGGAGGGAATCCCTACAAGTACTAAGGACTGGGAGGAATATGGGACACCTCCTAACAGAAATAGCAGCAGACAGACGAACAAACAAAATAGATAGAACCTAGAGGTCCGTAGACCAAGCAAACTAACAGAGTTAGATACAGAGCACAGGCTAGCTAGAAAGTAGATATACAATGAAGTCCAGCAAAGCCAGAAGGGCGGAGCAGGATTAAATAGGCCAACAAGGTCATGTGACCAGCAAAGGAAAAAAAACCTAACAGCAAGGTTCTAACAAAACCCTCAGCAAATAAAGTCTCCCTAATGTAATTAAAGCATAACAAATACATAAGGCTTAAAGATATAGAGGTCAGAATAATAGAATAATGGCATCTGTAAAGCCTTATTAAGACGTAATTCCCCCCCACCGCCTGCAGGTACGAGAAAAAAAGGGACTGATTTCATGAGTGTTTTGGAAGAGTTTTCACCATCAGTGACTTTTTATTTATTTTTTTTAAGCAAAATAGAAAATGACTGATTGCGATAACTGATCTAAACACATGGAAATCAGTCTCTTTTTTTCACATGAGAGAAGGCAAATTCATCCCTTACATACACTGTTATTCTGACCTTGACCTCCTTTAGTCATATGTATTTGCTCGGGAGACTCAGTTGAGTGATTTTTTTATTTTTATTTTTCAAAAACTGCAAAGCTTGTCCTATATATTACAGTATAAATGGATCATGCACACAAAAATTACGTCAATGCTATCCAAGACTTTCATGGACCCACAAACTTGTATGAGCGATTTTGATCCATGACACGGGTCAAAAAACACATTATAAAAAAATGATTTTATAATAAATATATATTTACCTCCCCCCAATGAATAGAACACATACCCATTATAGTATATAGTTTATTATACACTGCTCAAAAAAATAAAGGGAACACTTAAACAACAGAATATAACTCCAAGTGAATCAAACTTCTGTGAAATCAAACTGTCCACTTAGGAATCAACACTGATTGACAATCAATTTCACATGCTGTTGTGCAAATGGAATAGACCAGGGTTCCCCAACTCCAGTCCTCAAGGCCCACCAACAGGTCATGTTTTCAGGATTTCCTTAGTATTGCACAGGTGATAATACCATCATCAGCACAGGCAATAGTTACATCACCTGTGCAATACTAAGGAAATCCTGAAAACATGACCTGTTGGTGGGCCTTGAGGACTGGAGTTGGGGAACCCTGGAATAGACAATAGATGGAAATTATTTGCAATTATCAAGACACCCACAATAAAGGAGTGGTTCTGCAGGTGGGGACCACAGACCACATCTCAGTACCAATGCTTTCTGGCTGATGTTTTGGTCACTTTTGAATGTTGGTTGTGCTTTCACACTCGTGGTAGCATGAGACGGACTCTACAACCTACAGAAGTTGCTCAGGTAGTGCAGCTCATCCAGGATGGCACATCAATTCGAGCTGTGGCAAGAAGGTTTGCTGTGTCTGTCAGCGTAGTGTCCAGAGGCTGGAGGCGCTACCAGGAGACAGGCCAGTACACCAGGAGACGTGGAGGGGGCCGTAGGAGGGCAACAACCCAGCAGCAAGACCGCTACCTTCGCCTTTGTGCAAGGAGGAACAGGAGGAGCACTGCCAGAGCCCTACAGCTCCAGCAGGCCACAAATGCGCATGTGTCTGCACAAACGGTTAGAAACCGAATCCATGAGGGTGGTATCAGGGCCCGACGTCCACATTTGGGGGTTGTGCTCACAACCCAACACCAAGCAGGACGCTTGACATTTGCCACAGAACACCAGGATTGGCAAAGTCACCACTGGCGCCCTGTGCTCTTCACAGATGACAGCAGGTTCACACTGAGCACATGTGACAGACGTGACAGAGTCTGGAGATGCTGTGGAGAGCGATCTGCTGCCTACAACATCCTTCAGCATGACCGGTTTGGCAGTGGGTCAGTAATGGTGTGGGATGGCATTTCTTTGGAGGGCAGCACAGCCCTCCATGTGCTCGTCCAGAGGTAGCCTGACTGCCATTAGGTACCGAGATGAGATCCTCAGACCCCTTGTGAGACCATATGCTGGTGCGGTTGGCCCTGGGTTCCTCCTAATGCAGGACAATGCCAGACCTCATGTGGCTGGTGTGTGTCAGCAGTTCCTGCAAGATGAAGGCATTGAAGCTATGGACTGGCCCGCCCGTTCCCCAGACCTGAATCTGATTGAGCACATCTGGGACATCATGTCTCGCTCCATCCACCAACGTCATGTTGCACCACAGACTGTCCAGGAGTTGGCGGATGCTTTAGTCCAGGTCTGGGAGGAGATCCCATAGGAGACCATCCGCAACCTCATCAGGAGCATGCCCAGGCATTGTAGAGAGGTCATACAGGCACGTGGAGGCCACACACAATACTGAGCCTCATTTTGACTTATTTTAAGGTCATTACATCAAAGTTGGTTCAGCCTGTAGTGTGTTTTTCCACTTTAATTTTGGGGGTGACTCCAATCCAGGCCTCCATTGGTTAATACATTTGATTTCCATTGATGATTTTTGTGTGATTTTGTTGTCAGCACATTCAACTTTGTACAGAACAAAGTATTCAATGAGAATATTTCATTCATTCAGCTCTAGGATGTGTTATTTGAGTGTTCCCTTTATTTTTTTGAGCAGTGTATAAAAAGATACGGTTCAAAATGGATGTCAAAAGCTCAGAATGGGGATTAAGTAGAGAATTTATTTTTTCACATTTTGGGGGGAGAGGAACTGTTGTTACTGAAGAAAAGCTCATCAGTAAATGGAGAATAAAGTTGGGGTGAGATGTAACACATACCCTAAAAGCATCTAGCTCTGATTCTGGCCATTGCTGCAGGTTCTCTGCTGTATGTTTCATACATGTATGGTTAGATACTTTACTGCTGCAGAAGAGATTTTTTTTTTTTAATATATAATTTTTATTGGTATTTTCATAAAACATAAGAACAAACCACACAACCCCTTACACAATATGATGCCCTCACAGTCCCCCATACAAATTAAAATGGCCCTACAGCTCCCAATACACAGAAATATTTCCCCACAAACCCCCTATAAACTGTATGACCCCCCCCCATAGCCCTCCTATATACATTATGATTACCCATAGCTTCCTATACACAGTATAATGCCCCCACAGCTCACTGTGGAGACACGGGGTCTCCCGTGGGCGTAATACTACTCAGACAACACAGGGTGAGGGTAAAACAGTATGGCAATACTTTATTGAACCACCAAACAGATAATAAACATACAGAACAGTCCCAAATACACAAAATGGAGCAAGTTACAGAGTCTCACCCTTCCGCTGGCCTGCCGGGAATAGAGCAGTGAGATATGTGGCCAGGTGACCTGAGTGTCCCAACCTGGATTTCTTCATAATGTCTCTAAGAGTTCAGTGATATTCAATGGAGCAGATCTGTATTCCTCTTGATGGAGCCATGTGTTCTGGTTGCTGTCCTGAAGAGTCTCTCTTGGCAGTCTTTTTGTAAAGTCTCCTTGCTACAAAGGCATATGCCCCTTAAATAGTTCACAATAGTTATTCAAGCACACATCCACAGGTCAAGGATCATGATATTAATTCACAATGCTTGAGTATCCAATGCTCATCCCCCAATGTTTACTGGTAAATACCCTACAATGGTATTTAACATATCTAGCAAACATCCATTGTTCAGAGTCACTGTATTGCAAAACTAGCAGATGATGTGACGCGCCCCTGGGCCTGCTGTGTCGCGCAGCGTCTCGCGCACGGGGGCTTACCCGGAACCGGATCAGATGAGGGTTGTAGTCTCCGAGTGGCGGGGACCCGGTCCGTGCCCAGGGGGTCAGACTCAGTGTGTGGCAGTCTTGATAGATGTTATTTGAGTGTCGACTACGCCACCCGTTGATTTGCAGCTATGGAGCTGCCGCTGCAGGGCAGACCGCTGAGGCCGGTGTAGAATTGTGCAGCGTGATAGTATAACCCCCAACGGGAGGGGTATGGCCTCAGGGCAGCCGACGTGGAAGATGGGGGTAGCAGGAACCACTCAGAGACGGTGCGGTGTAATTCAGGGTCTTTACTGGTAACAACGATAGACCCTCCCGGAGTACTTGCTAGCGAACGGGGCCTGGTCAGTCCTTGAGCAGATGGGATCTCCCCTGGCCAGGCGGAGTTGTAGGCCTTCTAAACTGACTGTACTCTTCTGGCTACCTTGCTAGAAGCGGATATAAGTAGCCCACGTCCCTGAGTGTGCCGTGTGGTGCTCACCCGTATGGCCGGTGACTCGGGGCCTTCTATTGGCTTCCGCTCCACGATGGCGGTGCTGGTCCCACACGTGTGACCGTGCCTTCGGGTTTCTGGGCCTGAGGACCTGAAATCCCCTGCCGGTTGGCTTCTGCTGCTGGGTAAGAGTTAGTCCCCACAGCCTCGGACGCCGGGTCCGGTAAGAAAGCTTCTCAGTCAGGGCGAGCTCTGCAGCTGCCAGCCCCTGACTCGTAGTAGTATTGCTCCCACTGAGCTCCAGCTGTTTCTTCCTATGACTGTCTCTTGTCTCTACTCTCCTGGACTCCTAACCCTGCTTCAGCCCCGGGTTTATATAGGGGAAGTTCTTCCCCTCCCAAGACTGGGCAGGAGGTGTGGCATGCACAGGATCCCTGACCAAAGGACCTCCCACCTGCTCTCAGACATAACATCTCTGTCACTGTGGCAACCAGACCCCTGGGGTGTCACATTCCCCCCTAGTGAAATTTAGTACTCCAGGACTAAACATATTTTAGAAAAACATAACAAGATAAAAACAATAATAATACAATAAGAAAAACATATAAAGATGGTTACGGCATGTCCGTAACCGGGTGCAGTCTTTGAAGAAAAGCAAGGTGTCCATTTCACCAAAACAGGGAGACGTAACCAGGTAGGGGTTTGTCCTACCCCGAGTCCTTAACAGTCTTTAGTCCGTCCTGGGTTACGCTCCAACTATGTACAAGGATTCCCGGTAAATCCACCAAGGACTCCTACAAATAACTAGAAACACAAAATTATACACAAGCAACAATACACAGGTAAACATAAATAAAACAATTTATACACTTCAAATCCTCCACCGTGCGGGTAACTGGCCTCTAGTGGCCCTAGTGGACCTACGGAGCTGACTGCCTAGCCCTGAACTACAGGGTGTAGGAGCTGTCAAGGGTAAACTGGGCAGCTGTCTACCGGCTCTTTGGCTCACTAGGGATATGGCAGGCTCACTGCAAGCAGAGGGTTGATCCTCCTGGTCTGCGGGTGTGGGGTCTTCTGCCTCCTGGACCGGCTGTTCTTCCAGCTCTACCTGTTGCTCCGTAGGTGCTTGGGATGCTGGTTGGAGGAAGGTGAGTACGGGTACCACAACTGCACCATTGACTTGAGTCCAAGACCGAGGGAAGTCCCCGAGCACAGTACTAACCATATCTTCCCTTTCCTCTACGGGTCGATGGTCTTCTTGTTCCTCTTCAGGGTTCCTCAGTTGTTCGGGACACTTCTTCAGGTGGTCCCGGGATACAATAGCTGTGGTTTCCCCTCCGTCTTTACTGATGATACAAACCTTCGGGTTCTCGTGGCTTGAGGGCAGTACGGTGTACGGGTCCTTTTCCCACTGGTCGTCCAACTTGTGGAGCCATCTCTTCCTCTTCAAGACCTGCTCTCCGGGTACCAGGGGAACAGCGGGAGCATACTGGTTGTAAGTTTTCTCTTGTCTTTCCCTAGCCTGACAGAGACTTCGCTCCACGCTCTCCGGTACTGCTGCTGCCTCTCCGTGTCCCAGTCTGTTTCTGGTGAAGTGTCCTCGGGTGTCAGGACTCCCATTTCCAGGTCAACAGGTAACTTACCAGGTCTTGCCCTCATTAGGTAAGCCGGGGTACAGTTGGTGGAACCTACCGGGATGTGGTTGTATAGGTCCACCAGATCGGGCAACTTCTCAGGCCACAGACTGCGTTCTTCCAGGGGCAACGTTTTTAAAAGATCCATTACCACCTGGTTCATTTTCTCACAAAGTCCATTAGTTTGCGGATGGTAGGGTGTCGTCCTTATCTTCCGGCAGCCATACAGATTGCAGAATTCCTGGAAGACCTCCGCTTCAAAGGCAGGTCCCTGGTCCGTCAGCACTTGGTCCGGGTACCCGTGTGGACGGTAAAAGTGCTGCTGGAAGGCTCTAGCTGCTGTTTGAGCCGTTAAGTCCTTGACGGGGACGACAACCAAGAACCGGGAGTAATGATCCACGATGGTTAACGCGTAGACGTAGCCACTTCTGCTTGGGGTCAGTTTTACATGATCCAAGGCTACCAGTTCCAACGGTTGCCGGGTGACGATGGACTGCAGGGGAGTCTTCTGGCTGGCACGGTCCTTCCTTCTCAGGTTGCACGGGCCACAGTCTCTGCACCACTTCTCAATGGTTCCCCTCATGCCTACCCAGTGGAATCGCTCGCGCAGCAGGAACTCTAGCTTCTTCCACCCGAAGTGTCCAGCTCCGTCGTGGTATGCCTCCATCACCATGGCTGCGTCTCTTCGTGGCACCACTACTTGCCAGAGTAGTTCATGCGTCCGGGAGTTAACCATTCTGCGGCACAACTTCCCCTTGTAAAGGAACAGTCGACTCTTCTCTGCCCATAGTTGTTTGGCTTCCTCCGGAGCGTCTGGTTCAAGGCAAGCCTCCGGGCGAGTCAGCATCTCCTTCACCAGTCGGACGGCAGGGTCGCTGTCTTGCGTTTCCGCCCAGTTGTAGTGAGGTAAGGGGTTCAACGTAGCAGCCTGCTTACTCCTTACCCGGTGGGAATACTGGATAGTCCCATGACGGTGGAACGCAGGGAGTTCAACTTCTTCCAGTCCCTCCGGATCTTCTCCTTCGTCCGGCAGGTTGGGCATCCTGGACAGGGCATCCGCGTTGGTATTGGAGCGTCCGGCCCGGTATTTGATTGTGAACTCGTAGTTGGACAGACGGGCCATCCACCTCTGCTCCAGGGCACCGAGTCTTGCCGTGTCCAGGTGTGTCAACGGGTTGTTATCCGTGTACACGGTGAACCGGGAAGAAGCGAGGTAATGCTTAAAGCGCTCGGTGACTGCCCATACTACGGCCAGGAACTCTAGCTTAAATGAGCTGTAATTCTCGGGGTTCCTTTCGGTGGGTCGCAGTTTTCGGCTGGCGTAGGCGATTACTCGTTCCTTCCCCTACTGGATCTGGGACAGTACGGCTCCTAGCCCGATGTTACTGGCGTCGGTGTAGAGGATAAAGGGCTGGCTATAATCCGGGTACGCCAGGATTTCGTCCCCCGTGAGGGCCATCTTCAGCTGGCGGAAGGACTCTTCTTCCAGCTCCTCCCATTTGAAGGGCGGCTTCTGGTTCTTGGCCTTCCGGGACTGGCCTATCAGGAGGTCCTGCATAGGTGCTGCCTTTTTGGTGAAACCGGGAATAAACCTTCGGTAGTAGCCTACCAACCCGAGGAACTGCCGCACTTCTTTTAGGCTGGAGGGGCTTGGCCATTCCTTAATTGCGGTGATCTTATCAGGGTCGGGAGCCACTCCGTCAGCGCTCACCACGTGTCCCAGATACTGCACCTTTGGTTTCAGGAGGTGACACTTGGAGGGTTTCACCTTTAGGCCGTAACTCGCCAGAGCTTCGAACACTTCCGCCAGGTGTTTCAGGTGGTCCTCATACGTCTTGGAATATACGATGACATCGTCCAGGTACAACAACACCGTCTCGAAGTTTCTGTGGCCCAGACAACACTCCATTAGTCGTTGGAAGGTTCCTGGTGCGTTGCAGAGTCCGAACGGCATGCAGGTGAACTCGCTAAGTCCCATCGGGGTGGTGAATGCGGTCTTCTCCCGGTCCGCCTCTGCTACAGGAACCTGCCAGTACCCGCTAGTGAGATCCAAGGTAGAGAAGAAGTTAGCAGATCTTAAAGCAGCCAATGACTCCTCTATCCTTGGTAAGGGGTACGCATCCTTGTGTGTGATACGGTTGATTTTCCGGTAATCTACACACATCCTCATGGTGTTGTCTTTTTTTCTGACTAAGACTAGTGGAGCTGCCCAGGGGCTACAGCTATCCCTGATCACCCCAGCCTCCTTCATGTCTCTAAGCATCCCCTTGGCGTGTTGGTAGTGGGCAGGGGGTACGGGTCGATACCTCTCTTTTATAGGAGGATGGTCTCCCGTGGGGATGTGGTGTTCTACCCCCTTGACTCGCCCGAAGTCTAACGGGTGTTTACTGAACACTCTCTCGTACTCCTGAACCACCCGATAGACTCCTTGTTTCTGGTGTGAGGGAGTGGAGTCAGTACCCAGATGTAGTTGCTGACACCAGTCCTCCATGTTTTTCTTAGAGCCGTTACCTTCCTCCGGGTGAGATGGAGGCAAGGGTTCCACAGATTGTATAGAATTTTGGTTAATGGTATATAATTTGGCTAGCGTGGCATACCGGGGCAGGTACACTTCCCTTTCCCCGATATTTATTATGCGAACGGGCACCCTCCCATGGCGCACATCAACCACCCCCCGTGCTGTCAAAATGGTGGGCCTACTGTCCGAGTAAACTGGTTCTACCATTGCCTGGTAATCCCTACCTCTCAGACCAATAGCTGCCCGGCACCAAATCATCATTTCACTTTTTGGGGGCATGGCAATAGGAAAAGGGTCACACATTCTTACGCTACCAATCTCACCGCCGGAGAGTTCCACCTGTTGCCGTCGCATCAGTGCCCGGATCTCTTTCTGGAGCACCCGCTGCTCGCCAGAGCTGGCGTTCTTGGCAACCTGCTGTAAAAGGAAAATCACCTCTGCAAGACAATTTTCAATTACATTAGTTCCTAGAGTTATTTTTGGGTGACTCTCATGTTTGTCAATATCTACAATGATCAGTCCCTGTGCTGCCAGTTCGACTCTACCGATTTTGATGGTCACCTCTTTAAATCCGATCTGTGGCACGGGCTGGCCATTGCTGGCGATGATACTCAAGTCGTCGTCAGGGTAGCGGGTAATATCCGAGTCATTCCAGTACTGCTTAAAGAGCACGTACGGGATGGTGGTGACCTGTGACCCGGTGTCCAGTAGGGCACTCATGGGAATGCCATCCAGTACCACAGGCAAGACTGGACGTCCTCCCACATATCTGTCGCGCCAGTTCGATGGGCCTGGTGATCTTTTTCCTGGGGGTTGGCCCTCTACCCCAGGTTGTGCCCGTTTAAAGAACAGTACCTTGCCATATGTCCGGGTTGATTGCAGCGGCGGCAGATGGGTCGTCCGTCCTCGCTGTATCGGTCACTGGGTCTTCCTCTGGCCGGTGGGGTCCTCCTTGGTCGACGCCACGGGATGTCCTCCGGTCCGGATGCCAGCTGGATCTTCCCTGGGGTGGAAACCTGTAAAGACTTGCGATGCTCTTCTTCCGTAGGCCGCGGCTCCGCAGTCGATCGTCGGGGTTGAGGACCTGGCGTCGCGCTCCGATGACGTCAGCGTCGCTCTTCCTCCCTTCCAGGACCTTGCGCAGTGTCAGCGTGGGGCGGAGCTTCGGATCTCGCGCTCTTTCGGCGTCCACACCCCTCTTCTTCCTGTGCGGCGTCCCGAAGATGGCGTCCGATGGCGAGA
Source organism: Phyllobates terribilis (assembly GCF_046119375.1). Classification (NCBI taxonomy): domain Eukaryota; kingdom Metazoa; phylum Chordata; class Amphibia; order Anura; family Dendrobatidae; genus Phyllobates; species Phyllobates terribilis. The sequence continues at coordinate 330,783,404 of NW_027362762.1, read as the reverse complement.
AGCAGCTGCGGATGGCGGGAAGAAGGCAGAAGATGGCGGGAAACGGTCCAAGATGGCGTCTGATTGGCGGGAATCGGCTCCGGACGGCGGGAAACTTCACCACAGGTAAGTTCAAAAAGTCTTTTTCAGGCACGCAGTACCCGGTGGTTGCGGGCACGAAATCCTGCCGACTACGCCAAAGTTGACGCGCCCCTGGGCCTGCTGTGTCGCGCAGCGTCTCGCGCACGGGGGCTTACCCGGAACCGGATCAGATGAGGGTTGTAGTCTCCGAGTGGCGGGGACCCGGTCCGTGCCCAGGGGGTCAGACTCAGTGTGTGGCAGTCTTGATAGATGTTATTTGAGTGTCGACTACGCCACCCGTTGATTTGCAGCTATGGAGCTGCCGCTGCAGGGCAGACCGCTGAGGCCGGTGTAGAATTGTGCAGCGTGATAGTATAACCCCCAACGGGAGGGGTATGGCCTCAGGGCAGCCGACGTGGAAGATGGGGGTAGCAGGAACCACTCAGAGACGGTGCGGTGTAATTCAGGGTCTTTACTGGTAACAACGATAGACCCTCCCGGAGTACTTGCTAGCGAACGGGGCCTGGTCAGTCCTTGAGCAGATGGGATCTCCCCTGGCCAGGCGGAGTTGTAGGCCTCCTAAACTGACTGTACTCTTCTGGCTACCTTGCTAGAAGCGGATATAAGTAGCCCACGTCCCTGAGTGTGCCGTGTGGTGCTCACCCGTATGGCCGGTGACTCGGGGCCTTCTATTGGCTTCCTCTCCACGATGGCGGTGCTGGTCCCACACGTGTGACCGTGCCTTCGGGTTTCTGGGCCTGAGGACCTGAAATCCCCTGCCGGTCGGCTTCTGCTGCTGGGTAAGAGTTAGTCCCCACAGCCTCGGACGCCGGGTCCGGTAAGAAAGCTTCTCAGTCAGGGCGAGCTCTGCAGCTGCCAGCCCCTGACTCGTAGTAGTATTGCTCCCACTGAGCTCCAGCTGTTTCTTCCTATGACTGTCTCTTGTCTCTACTCTCCTGGACTCCTAACCCTGCTTCAGCCCCGGGTTTATATAGGGGAAGTTCTTCCCCTCCCAAGACTGGGCAGGAGGTGTGGCATGCACAGGATCCCTGACCAAAGGACCTCCCACCTGCTCTCAGACATAACATCTCTGTCACTGTGGCAACCAGACCCCTGGGGTGTCACAGATGCGTTGTAGGAGTTGATATAAGATATAAATAACAGCCATTCATCAATTACCAAATATCGACTCAAGAGATCAACATTCATTTTGGTTGATCAACCAAAGAAAAACACAAGTGCAAAAGTAAACATAAAAATAAAAGGTGTACGACTCATGGCAGATGGATTTATATGTCTGGATAATTAAGAAAAAAAGCTGTGCTGTCACACTCACTATATACAGTATAATACCCTAAAGCCCCTTATATACACTATAATGTCCCAATAGCTCCCTATATACTATATGATGTCCCACGCAGCTTCTATATATAGTATGATGGCACTCACAGCTACCTATACACAGTATGAAGTTCCCATATCTCCCTATATAAAGTATGATGTCCCCAAAGCTCTCTATATGCAGTATGATGTCCCCACAGATCCCTGTATACAGTATGATGTTCACACATCTCCGTATATATATAGTATGATGCTCGCACCCTATTTACAGTACGATGGGCTCACAGCTCCCCTATATAGTATGTCCTACACAGCCCCCTATACACAGTATGATGGCCACTAGAAACCACTTCCTATATACAGTATGATGGCCCCCATAACCTCCTATACATAGTATGATGTCCCCCACAGCTGTCTATTCACAATATAATGCCACCATATCCCCTTATATATAGTATGAGGGACCCACAGCTTTCCTATATACAGTATGATGTCCCCACAGCTCCCTATGTAAATTATTATAGACCCCACAGCTCCCTATAAACAGTATATTAGCTCCCTAAACACAGTATACACAATTATGATGTCCCCCACAGCTGCATATACAGAGTATAATTCCCAGATAGCCAGCTACATAATAATAAAAAAAACTTATACTCACCTACTCCTGTTTCCAGTCCTTTGCAACTGATTTTACAATACTGTTAAAAGTATAGTAGACTGATGCGACCCACAGCTGGACTCTTGGGTGGAGGAGGCGATTGGAGCAGAAAAATGCCGCCCCCTGAGATTCACCCCTTGGTGCCACCTGAGTCTAGATGCTTATTCCGCCTCATGGCAGAATTGCCACTGCCTGCAGATAAAATTCTCATTGTAGAGAATATCATTTTTATTAAATTATGCACATGATCTAAGGGTTAAGGTTTCTCCTTGTGGAGAGCACCAAGTTGGCGTAGAGAGACTTATAGGCCATGCAATGCTCCCCTGGGAATTTCAATATGCAAATACTCTCTTCAGAGAGGAAAGGGATAGAAACTCCAGTGCCATTGATTGTGGGTAGCAATCCTAAAAGTCAATATCGATCATTTAAAGGGCCTTGCCACAAGACTTCGGATAAGAAGCCAAAATAGAAACTCTATGGCACTAGAGTTCCTGTACACTTCTCTTAAATAGGCAACTGGCACATGATGTAGTAAGTCCCCTGGTGTAGTCCTGGCAAGTTCTTCAGCTCTCCACACTCAACCCCACCTTACGCCTGCTCTGACTTTGAAATCATATGCATTTACTGTGCGTTCAAATAAACAAAATTGTTCAGCTCACCCTTTCCAAAATTAATCCAGTCAGTGGGGAAGCCAGGAAAGCATACCACTGCATGGCGTTTTAGACATGTCCAAGAAAGTTAAAGGATCAAGCTGGAGCATACTGTGCACCCTGCTGTGAACAATGGTCTCACTGATGAGCTCTGCATCTCAGTGAGGGCCTTTTTCACTTTCATGGTGTTATCAACAGTGACATGGATGCTACTTGTCTGTGACTTTGACTGTTGTTTTTGAGTTCTTTCTGCACTTCCGATGGCAGAGCAAAGTACTTTTCTGCACAGTGCGCCTGCGCAGGAGCCCGGAGGGGGACACTATGTGGATGACATATGAACTGGCATCCTCGCGAAGCAGAGAAGGAGGACGGCATCTCAAGAAGAGAGGAGGCGCTGGATGAAGACCAGCGATGCCCATTGGACCGTGCGACAGGTGAGTATAAAAATAGGTGTTTTTTTTCCTTTAAGGTCGAATTGGAGTCATATGTACAGCATTAAGAATGTTGTCACATGGGGATGAAAGGTGGTGGCCATAGGTTATATGGGAAAAACCTGGTGACAGGTCCCCTTTAACTTAGAAATGTTACTCCATTCCCTGACTGGAGAAGAATTTCTGGCGAGGCACACAGAGGCACGCACCATTGAGAAGATGAGCCGAAAATACTTAGTGGTGTGTGCTTTTTCATGAATCTAAACCCAAAACGCCCTTCATTAAGATGGGCATGTACAATTCCAGTCTTAACGAGTGAAGTCTTCAGTGCATTTCCTATTCTGGTATTTTTTCGAACCACATAACACAATTCAAATTGTGGTTATTACAGGCAGAACATATAAGAAGCATGTTCACAAGGCGCATATTTTATGTGGAAAAAGTCAATGGGTATTTGCGCTAAAATCTGCGGCAGAAATAAAAAACTGTCCTCTTGATTTCTGCTGTGGATTTGCAGTCTGAACTGCGGCCCCACACACATTATTACCATTTATGCTAAGATTAGCCGGAACATGTGTGACAGAGATGGTGTGTGCACATACCCCAAACTAGGCAACGTTCACACGGTCAGTATTTTACCTCAGTAAGACAAAACCAGGAGAGAACTAGCAAAGGAAAAGTATTATAGAAACACGTCACCGCTTCTGGGTTTTTCACTCACTCCTGGTTTTGGCTACAAATACTGAGGTTAAAAACTTACCACAAACTGAAAGTGTGAACGTGGCTGTAAACAGTTTTTAAATCTGCTGTGTAAAAATCTGTGCTCGTACAGATGGTTCAAATGGATATACAGTGGGGAAAAAAGTATTTAGTCAGCCACCAATTGTGCACGTTCTCCCACTTAAAAAGATGAGAGAGGCCAGTAATTGACATCATAGGTAGACCTCAACTATGAGAGACAAAATGAGAAAACAAATCCTGAAAATCACATTGTCTGATTTAGAAAGAAATTGTTTTCAAATTTTGGTGTAAAATAAGTATTTGGTCAATTATAAAAGTTCATCTCAATACTTTGCTATAGATCCTTTGTTGGCAATGACAGCGGTCAAACGTTTTCTGTAAGTCTTCACAAGGTTGGCACACACTGTTGCTGGTATGTTGGCCCATTCCTCCATGCAGATCTCCTCTAGAGCAGTGATGTTTTGGGGCTGTCGCTGGGCAACACGGACTTTCAACTCCCTCCAAAGGTTTTCTATAGGGTTTAGATCTGGGACTGGCTAGGCCACTCCAGGACCTTGAAATGCTTCTTACAAAGCCACTACCCATTGGCTTTTTCCACATAAAATATGCGCCTTGTGAACATGCTTCTATATGTTCTGCCTGTAATAACCACAAACACCACATTGCAATCAGCACACGGTTCACAATTAGAGTTTTATTATGAGGATTTTGAAGTGGATCCACGTCAGGGTATTGGAGGTAGCGTTTAATGTGGGTTTTAAGTAGATCCGCTTCAAAGCCCTTGTAAAAAAACACTCTGTGTGAATACAACCCTTCAGACTCCCATGGAGGCTTTTGGCTAAGCTTTTGGAGCTGAAACTCACCAAAAACTCAAAACTGTTCAAAAGTTTGGTGTTTTCGCTCCAAAACCTCAGCAAAACTATTCAATGTGAACACATCCTAAGGAACCTAGTGAGTGAAAACTGCGTTGTCTCCTAATTTTCTTCATACTATATAATACCATGAGAATGTCAGCCGTGACACAACGTTCCTTTGTAACAATTTATCATAGCAATAAAGTTGGGAGAAAAAAAAAAGCCACCGCATAATATCCCTATGGCTGCTATGGCAGTGCGGCACAGAGCGGTGTGTGAGCGCGTGCAGAGCCGCACGGTGATACCGGAAGGGGCCTGACATGCGCCGGGTGTCAGGAAGAGACAGCCTCACCCGGCTGCAGACCGGGCACTGAGCGGCACTGTCACCATGGACTTCCCGGCCGAGCTGCCCTTCCTCGGGCTGAGTGTGGCAGTTTTCTCCAGTCTGCTCAATGGCTCTACGTTCGTGCTGCAGAAGAAAGGCATCCTGAGAGCCCGCACCAGAGGTGAGGAGGGCGGCGTGCAGCCCGGAGGCTAGTCCTGCAGCACTGTATACGGCAGCCCCGGAGGCTAGTCCTGCAGCATAGCGCAGCCCCGGAGGCTAGTCCTGCAGCATAGCGCAGCCCCGGAGGCTAGTCCTGCAGCATAGCGCAGCCCCGGAGGCTAGTCCTGCAGCATAGCGCAGCCCCGGAGGCTAGTCCTGCAGCATAGCGCAGCCCCGGAGGCTAGTCCTGCAGCATAGCGCAGCCCCGGAGGCTAGTCCTGCAGTACTGTATAGCGCAGCCCCAGAGGCTAGTCCTGCAGAATAGCGCAGCCCCGGAGGCTAGTCCTGCAGTACTGTATAGCGCAGCCCCGGAGGCTAGTCCTGCAGTACTGTATAGGGCAGCCCCGGAGGCTAGTCCTGCAGCATAGCGCAGCCCCGGAAGCTAGTCCTGCAGCATAGCGCAGCCCCGGAGGCTAGTCCTGCAGCATAGCGCAGCCCCGGAGGCTAGTCCTGCAGCATAGCGCAGCCCCGGAGGCTAGTCCTGCAGCATAGCATAGCGCAGCCCCGGAGGCTAGTCCTGCAGTACTGTGCAGGGCAGCCCCGGAGGCTAGTCCTGCAGTACTGTATAGCGCAGCCCCGGAGGCTAGTCCTGCAGTACTGTATAGGGCAGCCCCGGAGGCTAGTCCTGCAGCATAGCGCAGCCCCGGAGGCTGGTCCTGCGGTACTGTGCAGGGCGGCCCCGGAGGCTGGTCCTGCGGTACTGTGCAGGGCGGCCCCGGAGGCTGGTCCTGCGGTACTGTGCAGGGCGGCCCCGGAGGCTGGTCCTGCGGTACTGTGCAGGGCGGCCCCGGAGGCTGGTCCTGCGGTACTGTGCAGGGCGGCCCCGGGAGCGTGGTTGGCACCACTCATTGATGCAGTACCATCCTGCCACAGAGCAGGTGAGGCCACTGACTGCAGTGACAGGGCAGCCTACTCACCCTGGGCACCACAACTCCCAGACTTCTGAACAGAGCATCATAAATAAATGATGCCCTATATACCACCTCCATCCCTGGCAGATTCTGCTGATGTGCTGGGAGGGCAGATGAGTTTGATTTTTACCCTATTACCTGAAATATTGCAAAATCTGCACGATTCACGTTTTGGGTAAAATCTCAAACAGATCCAAATAGGAATCTCCCATTACAACTGCAGGCCTATATTCTCGGAGGAAAGATCAGTAGTGTGTAAGTCCTTTGTTATTCCTCCTAGTAATGTACGAATAAGTTACTGTTCTACTTGTCTCCATGGTTTACTAGTATCGCCCGTGCCAAGACTGCCGGACTGTGTAGGGACAAGAAGAATGGTAACATCCTACTGCCAGTTTCTTCATACGTTTACCGGACGAATTACAGAGGAATGAGAAATGCCAGGATTGACTAACATAGACTGATTGCGGGTCTACCAACCCGAATTATAGCACTAGGCCTCGTTCACATGTCATTGTAAAATGTTAGTGTTTTGGATCAGTATATGATCCATGTGTCTGTTTTACCATCATTGTCAGTGTATGGTCCGTGTGTCTGTTTTTACCGGCAGTGTATGGTTCGTGTGTCTGTTTTTACCGGCAGTGTATGGTCCGTGTGTCTGTTTTTACCGGCAGTGTATGGTCCGTGTGTCTGTTTTTACCGGCAGTGTATGGTCCGTGTGTCTGTTTTTACCGGCAGTGTATGGTCCGTGTGTCTGTTTTTACCGGCAGTGTATGGTCCGTGTGTCTTTTTTTACCGGCAGTGTATGGTCCGTGTGGCCGTTGTTTACCGGCAGTGTATGGTCCGTGTGGCCGTTGTTTACCGGCAGTGTATGGTCCGTGTGGCCGTTGTTTACCGGCAGTGTATGGTCCGTGTGGCCGTTGTTTACCGGCAGTGTATGGTCCGTGTGGCTGTTGTTTACCGGCAGTGTATGGTCCGTATTTTTCATGAATGAATAAATGAATAAAGAAATGTCAAAGCTTGTCCTATTCTTTGCAATGTTAAATACGGACAGCAGACCCTACGGACAGCAGACGGATCCATGTATTGTACGTGTTTTTCACTGACCCATACACTTGTATTGCCACTTGTCATTCGTGATACTGGACACACAGTCCATGAAAAAAGACACACGTGAATAGCACCATATATTATAGTGGGTACGTGTTCTATCCGTGAAAAAAATGGATACAACACAGACGTCTGAATGAGGCCTTATAGACATATATGAGGCTGTAAGTGTGGGTCAGGAGACCCGCTGTCTGTACATTGTGGTCTGTATATGCTTCTGTCTGAACCTTAGAAAAAGACAAAATGCCAAAAGCAAGGTAAACAAGTGGGGTGTATCAATCAGAAACAGACCAAAGAAACTAAAGAAAACCCCTTAAAAAATAACTTTCAATCAATATATTTAAAAGTACCCATAACAATATATATAGGCAGAAAATCCATCAAGAGCATATAAAATATATATGGGGGAAGGGTATTGAGATACACGAAAGACAACAGACATCCAGGCATGCCCTATAATTCACTAAAGGGCTGATAACCTGCCTGTCAGCGGAGATTTTTACTCTAGCAAGTCGATTTGGTGTCCCTGCTCCACGGCGGCTATCCCTTCGTGTACCTATCCACCCCTAAACAGACATACACATTTATAGAAAAAACATCAATTGATGATGAAAGGCAGACAGTCATGTTACAGTTAATATGCTGAATGAAAAAAAATGATTTAAAGTATTCCATGCACTGATTATATGGATAAAGGGAAAGTACAATATATGAATATACACTGCTCAAAAAAATAAAGGGAACACTTAAACAACAGAATATAACTCCAAGTAAATCAAACTTCTGTGAAATCAAACTGCCCACGATGCAGAAATGCTGCATATTTTTTCCGCTTCTCCCTGGCAGGAAAAACACATGCGGATTTTACATGCGGATTTTACATGCATTTTTCCCACCAGGTAGAAGCGTTTGTCAAGCGTTTTTGCATGCATTTCTGTATGCGGGTTATCAAGCGCTTTTCCAAGCGATTTTAGCATCACTTGGAAAAGTGCTTGACAACTTGGTCACACTATATAAATCCATGCAACCGGCATCGATTTATATAGTGTGACCAAGTAATAGTTAAAAAAAGAATAAGAATGGTAAAAAATAAAGATTATACTTACCTTCCGATGTTTTCTCCGCTGCGTCCAGTCTGTTGTATCGGTCGCGGTGGTGTGAAAGGACCTGCCATGACGTCATTTAGCCATGTGACAGGTCACGTGACCGCCGACGTCAGTGGTCCCGTGACCTGTCACATGACTAAATGACGGCGTGGCAGGTCCTTTCACACCACCGTGACCCATTCAATAGACCGGACACATCGCTGAGGAGATTGGGGGCCATCAGAAGGTAAGTATAATCTTTATTTTTTATTTTAAATTCTTTTTTTAACAGGTTCTATGGTACCTGGGTCTGGAGGAGTGTCTCCTCTTCTCCAAACCCGGGTACCATCCACACATTGAACCGTGTGATATCCGCATGTGCAGATGCAGTGATTGCGGATGTCACGCGGTCCAATGCAAGTCAATGGCGGCGATTATGCTGCATGTCCGCAAAATTAATGGGCATGCTGTGTATTTTTCCGCAATGATAATCTGCAGCGGAAATTTCCGTAGCATGTGCACAGCACATGCGGATTATCATTGGGGACCATGGGGCACGTATTACCAAGTGTTTTTTAAGCGTTTTCGCTGCGGAAATTCAGTGTCAAAAACGCTTGAAAAACGCATAGTGGGCACGCAGCCTTAGGAAGCAACACTGATTGACAATCAATTTCACATGCTGCTGTGTAAATGGAATAGACAATAGATGGAAATTATTGGCAATTATCAAGACACACTCAAAGGAGTGTTTCTGCAGGTGGGGACCACAGACCACATCTCAGTACCAATGCTTTCTGGCTGAGGTTTTGGTCACTTTTGAATGTTGGTTGTGCTTTCACACTCGTGGTAGCATGAGACGGACTCTACAACCCACAGAAGTTGCTCAGGTAGTGCAGCTCATCCAGGATGGCACATGAATCCGAGCTGTGGCAAGAAGGTTTGCTGTGTCCGCGTAGTCTCTAGAAGCTGGAGGCGCTACCAGGAGACAGGCCAGTACACCAGGAGACATGGAGGGGGCTGTAGGTGGGCAACAACCCAGCAACAGGAACGCTACCTCCGCCTTTGTGCAAGGAGGAACCAGGAGGAGCACTACCAGTACAATGCAAAATGACCTCCAGCAGGCCACAATTGTGCATGTGTCTGCTGTTAAAAACTGTTAGAAACCGACTCCATGATGGTGGTATGAGGGCCCAACGTCCACAGATGGGGGTTGTGCTCACAGCCCAACACCATGCAGGACGCTTGGCATTTGCCACAGAACACCAGGATTGGCAAAGTTTCCACTAGTGCCCTGTGCTCTTCACAGATGAAAGCAGGTTCACACTGAGCAGATGTGACAGAGTCTGGAGACGCCGTGGAGAGCGATCTGCTGCCTACAACATCCTTCTGCATGACCGGTTTGGCAATGGGTCAGTAATGGTGTGGGATGGCATTTCTTTGGAGGGCCGCACAGACCTGAATCTGATTGAGCACATCTGGGACATCATGTCTCGCTCCATCCACCAACGTCATGTTGCACCACAGACTGTCCAGAAGTTGGCGGATGCTTTAGTCCAGGTCTGGGAGGAGATCCCACAGGAGACCATCCTCAACCTCATCAGGAGCATGCCCAGGCGTTGTAGGGAGGTCATACAGGCACGTGGAGGCCACACAATACTGAGCCTCATTTTGACTTGTTTTAAGGACATCAAAGTTGGATCAGCCTGTAGTGTGTTTTTCCACTTTAATTTTGGGGGGGACTCCAAATCCAGGCCTCCATTGGTTAATAAATTTGATTTTCATTGATGATTTTTGTGTGATTTTGTGGTCAGCACATTCAACTTTGTACAGAACAAAGTATTCAATGAGAATATTTCATTCATTCAGATCTAGGATGTGTTATTCGAGTGTTCTCTTTATTTTTTTGAGCAGTGCAGTTAGACTGGCACAAGTAACAAGTATACCATATTTCATAGCTTCTAATATGACAGATATGCAATCAGTTCAAAGGACCCCGGCTAGATATATAAAGTACAATAGTGCTAATAATTTTTAGGCGAAAAAGGCAATATATTAGGAGTCCATATGCTAGCTTAGCACACAGTATAGGGGAATCTGTGCCAAGTGATTAGGAACATACCAGAAATATACCATATCCCACAGCTTGCAATATGACAGATATGTAATCAATTAAAGAGACCCCGTCTAGATATATAAAATACAATCGTGTTAACAGGTTTTAGGTGAAAAGGCAATATAATAAGAGCCCATATGCTAGCTTAACATTCAGTGTAGGGGAATCTGTTCAAAGAAATTAGGAATATATCAAAAACAGATGGCAGTAGGCCTTAGGATAACAGCCCAGAACGAACAATATATTGTGTAGACCCCAATCAAAACTGATTAACATAGTACACATCCAAACATGTAATCGTTGCATAACACATGTGCCAGTCTAAACAGAGCATCGTATCAAGCAATGTAGTAACCTGTAACCAGAAGACTTATCTGTTAGTAGTCCCTTATTTGTCAGTAGTCCCAGTCCCAAAGCGTTTCTTCCCCTCCTAATTTGGGGTTCATCAGGTGACCATTTTGGGAGAAAACCTCAATGGGTTAATGGGCTTATGTGGGAAAAGGATAAAGCCCAACCGGATTCAAGGGTTTTTCTTAAGTTTCTTTGGTGTGTTTCTGTCTGAACCTTGCCTTAGGATGGTGTTACATGGCGACTTTGGCCACTGCACAGATCGTGCGTCCAAATGTCGCAGTGTGCTGCTGATACATAATACAGTGAATGGGGTCACGTGTCAATGCTCTCTACACAGCTGTACAGTGCCTGCTCTATTCTTTCTTTACATCCAGCCCATGCGGGGAGTTGGCCATCCATCAGTCTGATACTGATGACCCATCATATCACTGTCATCAGTCGGGATGACCCCTATGATGGCCTGAGCGTAGGTTCTGAATGTGGTGGGAACAGGCTGTTTCTCAAATGTCCTTACACCTTGAGGCACAATTACGATGGTATCTCCTTAATCTTGAGAAATATTAATAAATATTCTTGAACCATTATTTAGAAGTATTAATTATAACAGCTGTATCTATGCTTGTTTCTTAATATATTTCTCATTCTTTATTGAAGGTGTGTCTTACCTTACAGACCTGATATGGTGGATAGGCACAATCACCAGTAAGTGACCAATTAACATTGCTGGATTTTCTGATTTTGTCAGGATTTTTGTTCACTTACTATCAATGATGATACTATTTAATCTATTAGATTTCTGTGATGAAACATACATTACTGATATTGTAAATTAAAAAATATTCAACCTATTGGGGAAAAAAAGAGATCTTTAGGTTATGTATGTTTCCTAACTTTATATTAACTTTTTTCTAGTGGCTTTGGGGCAGATTGGAAACTTCCTTGCATATACTGCTGCTCCAGCTGTGCTAGTGACGCCATTGGGCGCTCTGGGCATTCCTTTTGGGTAAGTCCATTCTAGAGAAGCAGGAACATGAAATAGCTCCCAGTCTGCATTTTTGTGTTAGGAGAGTCTAAAACAATCTAGAAAAAGTAAACTAATCACAAAGAATTAATTTGCATTTGTATTCTATTTGCATTTAATTAAAGCTTATCTACAGTACTTTATGATGTGCCCTTTAGTGTGTACATTCCTAATCTGGGATGGAAAAAAAGTGTTCTATTTTGTTGACAAGCTCCATTTATTTACAGCCTGTGTACTGTCATTTTATTTTGGGGTAAAGTAGGTCAAGACTTTAATTACTGCAGACCTTTATTTTTTGTTGAACAAAAGAGCTAAAATATCTTGAATTTCTAACTGAAGGGAATATCTGTGTGTCTATAGAGTGAACTTTAGAGCTAATAAAGTCCTGTAATCACATCAGCATTGACACTGATTAATGTATATAGTAGTATCTCTCTACAGTTTGATAGGTGTGTAATGAGTGAGAAGGATTGTAAAAAGAGTGACCTGTGACCGGGGCCAAACGTTTAAGTCATTCTGTGCTGACAGTCCCTTTAAAATGATTTTTTTCACAATTATCTTGCAGTGTAAACAGGTTGCCGACCACCCAATGATCGAGCTAAACGCTCGTCCATCGGGTGACATGATCTTCTGCGCAGCACAAAAAATCATTGCTCTCAGCAGTGCATTAGTCCTGTGTAAGCAGTACTCGCCAAACCAAGAGCTATGGCAGCCTATGTGCACCGAGCAATCTATTACATCGTTTACTTAGGTCTACCTGTATTAAAAGTCATTTAAACCACTGCCAGTTAGCCTTACAGTGCATTTACACGGACCATCATGGGGCCTGTTGCATCCCGCAGTGCATTATTATAATTTCCTGGTGTTGGTAAATCCAGCAGCCTTTTTTCTGTGATGTTTTTTCATCACACGCCGTTCTTGATGAGCGGGTGTATTGGAGTCATAGGTGCCCCATTCATTAAGAAGTGCACGTCCCTTTCAGGTGCACCTGAAAAGTGGTGGCGCATTGTCATAAATGTTACTCCAGTCGGGGACTGGAGTAGGATTTGTGATGGAGGGTATGCCACAGCTCATCATAAATTAGATGAATGGGCATTGCCATACCCTGACTCACCTCCGCCCATTTTGGCGTGACATGAAAAAACCAAAAGTCGAAAACATTTTTTGCAAGATGCTCCGCCGTACACAGTAGACATCTGTATATCTAAAGCATAATGCGCTTCACATGTGATCGAACAGAATGTACAAGACCCAATGTCTGAAATAATAACCAATACATTATGATCGGTATTTATTTTCCTGAATACTATATATTGATTTATCTTGCTTCATGTTCGGAAGGTCTATCTTGGCCTCATATGTGCTGAAAGAAAAGCTTAATTTCTTGGGCAAACTGGGATGTCTCCTCAGCTGTGTGGGCTCCATTATCCTTATCATCCACTCTCCTAAGTCCGAAAGCATAACATCCCGAGCGGAGTTTGAAGAAAAGCTTTCCAATCCAGGTACAGACTTTCTTGAAGTGTCATTTAAAGGGGTTTTCCACTACTATAATACGTATCCTTAGTGTAGGTCATCAATATTAGATCGGTGGGTGCCATGAGACCTTGCGTACCCACCGATTACCTCTTACCAGCTTCAGTAGCATCCGGATGTAAGCGATGTACAGCGGTGAACAATACAGCTCTGTTACACTGTTTAATGGCCACTCACGGGTACTGCAGATCAGATATTAGTCAAGGGATAGGTCATAAATATCATTTTAGTGGACAGCCTGCTTAAGCCACATAACCATTAGAATTGACATACTCTTTTAATGTCATTACTGATAAATTTTACTTCAGTATTTTTTTCCAATTAAAATGTTTGTCAAATATCAGACAACCCCTCTAAATGCTGATAGCCATGGGGCTGACTCCTATAGCAACAACAGATTAAGCTGGCTATGCATTTCCTGGGTGCTACAATGGACCTACATGGCAGCCTACATTTATATCCTTTAGTAACCCCTCAATGACAAATATATGCTCTCATGTTATTTATTATTGGCTATTACCCAGAATGGTAATAATACATAGGATAATGTATGCCCCTTGGTTTATTCTGTGAAAATTAGATATTTATTACACACCTTAGAACTCTTATGGGTCTTCTGGTATATTTAAAGGGAACTTATCAGTAACGCTATGCCTGCGCAAGCAGAGGTAGTGCAGGAGAGAGCAGTATAAAATGTTCTGAAAGCTACCTATTATAGTGCTCTCCTCTGTGCTGAATTCGGCTTTCATTGCTATGCTCATTAGGCTCACAAGGGCAGTGGTAGGCGTATCGGTGCACTTGCAGTCTATGGCTCCTAAGCTTCTCCCTGATGCCACCTCCCCCACTTCTTCACTGACAGTGCAGCGCTGAGATAACATTATGTAGCAAAGTCTCTGTCTCAGCCATCAATTAAGCTTGTGGGGCAGTGCTGGCAGGAAGAAGCAAACAGGAGGCGAGGACTGCAAGTGCCCCGATACGCCCAACAGTGTATTTGTGAGCCTAATGAGCAATTTGATGAAAGAAAAAATGCGGCGCAATAGATGGCGCCCAAATAGGCATCTTTATATTGCTTTACTATGCATTGTGCAGGGGTCATGTTCCTGACAGGTTCCCTTCAATAATTTTAATAAGGTTAATGTATCACGTATGATGCATACCTTAACTCTTTACAGTGAGAAAATCTAGAGTTGTATATCATTCGTTGATTGAAAACCATTTATTTTTCAAAAGAAGTGTCAGGACCAGTTAAGGTATGCTTTAGGGCTTGTTCACATGCAGCATTTTTTTATGTATTTTTTTTTCCTCCAGTGTTTTTAAAAAAAAAACAACCGAGTATGTCACTATTTGCATTGTTTTTACTGCAGTATTGCCTTAAAGGTTAAAAAGGCACAGCACCAAACATTGCCTGCGTTTTTCATGCAGTAAAAAAAAAATCAAAAAAGCTGTGAATGAATATACCCTTATAGTGCCTCAACTCTGTATGGCACCTGCCACAAAGTACTGATGGCAGAACACGGGGATTATACACATATTATACAGACACATTAATAGAAAATTACTGTAATATATATATATATATATATATATATATATATATATATATAATTACACCTTATGAAATATTTAGAAAAATGATGCAGAATTATTTGCTTTCTGCAACATACAGTAAGGATATAACAAGAAAGTAGAAAAATGTAAGGAAAAGATAGCAGAATGAAGAGAAGAGTAGGACTTCTGATATAAACCCTGCCCCTGAGGTTCCTTATGAACGAGCGCCTCTCACTGGCAGTCTGATTAATGAAGCAGCCACTATCCCTGCATCATATGCGCCACCTGTCATGGGTCTAAGCTGATATAACAGGAGGCCTATAAGCCTGATGTAGGGTTATATGGAGCTATCAGTTTTTATCATCCAGTTAGCCAGGGCTCATATACTTGTCATGCATCAGACATATAATCAGATGATATATATTTTGTTTTTCAGTATTTCTGAGTTACCTCTGCTTCGTTCTCCTGATGTTGACGTTGCTAATATTTTGGCTTTCTCCAGCATATGGAAAGAAAAATATCATGGTTTACATAGGTGTCTGCTCTCTATTAGGCACATTTACTGTGCCCTGTACCAAAGGCATTGGACTTTTTGCTCAAGATGCTTTCACCAACAATCCAAGTAGTTCAAGCTCAACGTACCTTTTCCTCTGCCTTCTAGCAGTCCTGGGGTGTAGCATTCTCATTCAGTTTCGATATATTAACAAAGCACTGGAAGACTATGACTCTTGTGTATTTAGTGCTATTTATTATGTCATGTTCACAACATTAGTCTTGGTTGCAACTGCAATTCTCTTTCAAGAATGGACCAAAGTAGGAGCAGTAGACTTCTTGGCCATGGTGTGTGGGTTCACAACGGTGTCTACTGGAGTCATCCTCATCCAAATGTTTAAAGAGTTTAATATCAGCTTCCGAGAGCTAAACAAGACGCCAGAGAAGAAAGAGTGAAATGACAAGTGGCAATTCCCTGTCAAACTGGCCAAAGCACAATAATATTTAACACTTTGTTTTGTTAACTAAGGCAATGCAACAATACTCTCTAATGAAAAAGCAATGATAGCTCATTATGCTTGTACTGCTGGAGAAAAGAACTACAACATATACAAAGAGGTGGACATTTACTTGGAGAGGACCAGACCACTTGTATGTAGTTACCATATCTGAGTTTATGTTGGTTTGGAGGTATATTTAATTCATCTAATCTGCTGACTAGTTTCTAGTATTTGGGGGAGGGGAGGAGGGGTAGAAGTAAAGCCCAGCGCCAAACCTGATTGTCCCAGAGGCTTTGAGATTTCTGCTTATTTAGAATATGAATCTCGTGCTGATTTAATCTTTCTGTGGACTAGTTTGGCTGTAGAGTATGGCATCTACATTTCTAGGCTGCTTCAAATCGCATCCCGTTACCCTGGGGCTATGCAGGTTCTAGGGGACCCACACTAGATAAAGCAATACCTATTCTGTCAAAGGGGTTTAATGAGTGCCTGCCTTTGTATTAGCCATTGACTCTCTGCCACTAATTTTTGCTGCTTACAATAGGGAGACAGCTGAAGTTCTTCATATGTGGGAAGAGGAGGCAGTTTTCGTCAGAAATTGATGATTTATTTTATCCATACTTCATATGTCTGTTTTTATGTCTATGTGGCATCCGTTTAATGGCCAAGTCTAATCTGGAAAATGGAAGAGAAAAGTGCATGTTTCAATTTTTTTTACACACGCAGACCACTCATGTGAACTACCCCATTCTCTTGCATTAGTCCTTGTGCAGTCTGTATGCTCTATGTTTTGCATACTGACAGCACATGGATTCGAAACACATTCAGACTAACATATTTTTATGTTACTGACAGCACATGGATTCGAAACACATTCAGACTAACATATTTTTGGGTCATGTGCTGTCTATGATAAATGGACAGCAAACAGGCCCAAAGTTAGCTCATGTGTTAGTTTACATTGGAAACATTAGCTCAGCTAGGTGTGAAATTGAACAATACCTGTGGCCCAGTGAGGTGTGTAATTGAACAATGGCAGTGCTACTGACTGGCAGACCATAGTGTGAAAATAAATGGTGTCATACAAACTCAATGCCCTGCCAGTGTCTAAACTATTCCTAAACAATTCAATTTACCTCCCCCACTATGCCAAAATCAGAATTTTTTTTTTTCACAGAACTTTATGTACATGCATAAATAGAGACAGAAGGACAGCGAAAAAAACGCACAAAAAACACGGCAAAACCTGCGTTTTTGACGCAGCTGATTTCCTGCCAGAGTTGGATTTTGCTGCAGAATTGTGACGCTGAAAAAAAACAACATGTGTGCACATAGCCTTAATGTCGCCCACTGTGGCCACCTGTATCCACCACTGAAGTTACTTTTACAGGAAAGGCAATGGGTCCTATTAGTCATTTCTTCTTACATTATATGTGGCCACAAAGGTCAATAGTCTATGATTAAGAAATGGCTAATACATAGACTCTAAGGAAGTATCCTTTATATAGAGGGAATGTGTTTATGATTAATTGATTAAAATATGTAGATAGTAATGGCCAGGAGGACTGGGCTACCCACACGTCTAGTGTAATGGAATTTGGCCAGATTTGGGGGGGTAGCTCGAAGTAAGGCAACATTCACATGTTCAGTGTTTTGGTCAGTATTTCTCTTCAGTATTTGTCAGCCAAAACCAGGAGTGGGTGAAAAATACAGAAGTGGTGACGTGTTTCTATTATACTTTTCCTCTGATTGTTCCACTCTACTGATGAAATAAAGGAGGATATTTTCGGAGGGTCTAACTGGAAGCCGGCTGTGGAAAGGTATGTCCTCTACATGAGAACAGCAGGCGGGCAGTTAGGGTTAGTGCTATGTGTAGGGGGTTAGAATCGGCCTTCTGCTGAATGACACTAGCTTTAATGCCAGGGACGTGGTTGGGGCTCTCCAAGGGAAGCAATGAGGACACTAATGTGGAAGTGAGTGAACCAGACTACTGACAGCCTATCCCTGCCCTGGGGGTGGGGAATTTGTGTATTTAACCCAGTAAATATGTGCTCCGAATACAAGGGAATTATTACTGCTGTGAGATCCCCAGTGATTGATCCAGCAGACAGGTAGCCCTTTAATTATCTGAAACAGGAAGATTTGAGTAATGTATTATTACACGACATTCAACTGATTTTTTTTTTTTCTCTTAAAACTGAGATGTATGAAATGATAATTGGAATGTACTAGTGACAAGGGAAAATCACTACAAATGTATTTGTATTGTAAAATGAAGAACCTTATTATGTATTCTACACTGACATCATTCCGAGGGTATAAGGAACCGCTGTCGTGAAATGCTCGAGGTGCACTCAGGTATCACATTTAAGACCACTCAGTGTTAACTTCATTAAGACACTTGATAACTGTTTACTGATCTGTGATATTTAATGACTATTAATATGAACAAATGCAAAGGGAACAAAATACCGTGGGCGCTGCTGCTCGTATGGTGCCGCGAGCTTCTGTATGGCTGGCAGTGTCTTTAGATTACTGTAATGTAGCTATACACATGTATTATTTGCTCTGTACATGCACAGCCATGTTGAACATACCAAAAAGGGAATAGCACTGGAGAATATATCTTGGGAAACGTGGTGTTTTTCACCCATTTACTTGACAAAACTGTGGGAAAAGCAAAACGTTTGCTGTGAAAACTTGCAGATATGCATTGTACAGAATATTGCATGTTAAATATGTGAATTTGCATTGACTATTTTTTTTCTGTGTGTGACCTAAGCCAACGTCTCATTCACACAAACATGCTACGACAGGGTGCTTTTTTTATTTTATGTTTAATAAAAACAAAAATCATTGACTGTTTGATTCGCTTTGTAAACATTTTAGGTTAACCATTTTTATTTTTTTTTTGATTGTCCAAAATGAGAAACAAAAGAAACTTGGAATTGAAAATGTCCTACGGTTTTGTTTCTACAGCTCCTTTATGGACATATGTGTATCCATGGTAACCGACAACAAACAAACCCGGAATAGTCTGATCCTGTAGTCATACTTTATTTTTTTTTCTTTATTTATCTTCTCCCTTCATTAAATGTAGGTCAGCATAAAGTAGCGAGAAATTAACTATTAAGAAAGTAGGAACTAATGTGCAGTTCTTAGCAGCTGCTGCTACAGATTACACGGAGCTGTCCTGTTCAGCAGCTAATAACAACTGATACAGTGGTGGCCAAAAGTATTGGCACCCCTGCAATTCTGTCAGATAATACTCAGTTTCTTCCTGAAAATGATTGCAATCACAAATTCTTTGCTATTATTCTCTTCATTTCATTTAATTTGCTTGCAAGGAAAAACACAAAAGAGAATGAAGCAAAAATCAAATCATTGATCATTTCACACAAAACTCCAAAAAAGAGCCGGACAAAAGTATTGGCACCCTCAGCCTAATACTTGGTTGCACAACCTTTAGCCAAAATAACTGCGAACAACCGCTTCCGGTAACCATCAATGAGTTTCTTACAATGCTCTGCTGGAATTGTAGACCATTCTTCTTTGGCAAACTGCTCCAGGTCCCTGATATTTGAAGGGTGCCTTCTCCAAACTGCCATTTTGAGATCTCTCCACAGGTGTTCTATGGGATTCAGGTCTGGACTCATTGCTGGCCACCTTAGTGCTTTCTCTAAAACCATTTTATAGTGCTTTTGGAAGTGTGTTTTGGGTCATTATCCTGCTGGAAGACCCATGACCTCTGAGGCAGACCCAGCTTTCTCACACTGGGCCCTACATTATGCTGCAAAATTTGTTGGTAGTCTTCAGACTTCATAATGCCATGCACATGGTCAAGCAGTCCAGTGCCAGAGGCAGCAAAGCAACCCCAAAACATCAGGGAACCTCCGCCATGTTTGACTGTAGGGACCGTGTTCTTTTCTTTGAATGCCTCTTTTTTTTTCCTGTACACTCTATGTTGATGCTTTTTCCCAAAAAGCTCTACTTTTGTCTCATCTGACCAGAGAACATTCTTCCAAAACGTTTTAGGCTTTCTCAGGTAAGTTTTGGCAAACTCCAGCCTGGCTTTTTTATGTGTCGGGGTAAGAAGTGGGGTCTTCCTGGGTATCCTACCATACAGTCCCTTTTCATTCAGACGCCGACGGATAGTACGGGTTGACACTGTTGTACCCTCGGACTGCAGGGCAGCTTGAACTTGTTTGGATGTTAGTCAAGGTTCTTTATCCACCATTCCCACAATCTTTCATTGAAATCTCTCGGCAATTTTTCTTTTCCATCCACATCTAGGGAGGTTAGCCACAGTGCCATGGGCTTTAAACTTCTTGATGACACTGCGCACGAAGACACCGGAACATTCAGTTCTTTGGAGATGGACTTGTAGCCTTGAGATTGCTCATGCTTCCTCACAATTTGGTTTCTCAAGTCCTCAGACAGTTCTTTGGTCTTCTTTCTTTTCTCCATGCTCAATGTGGTACACACAAAGACACAGGACAGAGGTTGAGTCAACTTTAATCCATGTTAACTGGCTGCAAGTGTGATTTAGTTATTGCGAACACCGGTTAGGTGCCACAGGTAAGTTACAGGTGCTGTTAATTACACGAATTAGAGAAGCATCACATGATTTTTCAAAGGGTGCCAATACTTTTGTCCACCCCCTTTTTTAGGTTTGGTGTGGAATTATATCCAATTTGGCTTTAGGACAATTCTTTTTGTGTTTTTTTTTTTTTCATTGAAGACAAATTAAATGAAGAGAATAATACCAAAGAATTTGTGGTTGCAATCATTTTCAGGAAGAAACTGAGTATTATCTGACAGAATTGCAGGGGTGCCAATACTTTTGGCCAGCACTGTAGGTCAGAGTACCTAGTGTTGAACCCTCATTGTTCAGTGTTAACACCCAACTGCCACAGCTAATAGAAGATTGTTGGAGGTGCCTTGTGATAAAAGGACAGATCCCATCAATATTACATGTCGGACCGTCCCGTTAAAACATATTGCAAATTAAATTTTAAAGGCAATACGGCAATTGAAAATATGATTGCAATGCTAGACAATGCCTTTACTGCCATGCGCGGCTCACATGGAGAGATCAGGTGCCAGAAGTCAATGCTCCCCACGCCGGGTCTGTGTGCGCGGGGAGCAGTGACTTCACTCTCCTTCATAGCCGGCACACAGCGGAGCTGGCTACACTGTATACCGCTATTAAGGAGCATGAATATTTAGTGCTACCCACGCGCAGTGAAGATTCATTTTCTTTAGCAGCGGGGACAGTGTAGGCTGCAGTAGGCGGCTGCTGCCTCCTGTGCCCTGCACCGCTACCGCTCCCCCCACACCCCACATAAATATACACCCCCCCACCAACATTTGGACTAGAAGACGCACCCCCCATTTTCCTCCAAAATTTTGGAGGAAAAAAGTGCGTCTTATGGTCCGAAAAATACGGTAAGCGTTTGGTAGCTTGCCTTCATTAAAGGGAAATTGTCATCAGGTTTTTGCTATGTAACTTGAGAGCAGCATAATGTAGCGGCTGAGACCCTGATTCCAGGGACGTGTCACTCACTGATATGTGCTGTTTCAATAAAATCAGTGTTCTATCAGCAGGAGATTATCACTACAGGACTAGGCGTCTCCTGCCTCCTAGTCAACAGCTCTGTCTAACCTCGCCCCACCACTGATTAGCAGCTTTATGTCAGTGGTGTGGGCAAGGTTATACAGGGCGAGATTTGAAGCAATGAAAACAGTGATTGTATTAAAAATGACAGCATGGACATCAGTGAGTGACACATCACTGGGATCAGGATCTCCGCCCCTACATCATGCTGAACTCCGATTACATAGTAAAAACCTGTTGACAGATTCCCATTAATTAACTTGGGAAGTCAATTTAAAGGGAACCTGACATTTTATTCACGCATACATCAGACTGGCTCTCGCATTGCACCCATGTATATTTTATGCTTCAACTCGGCAGCCTCTCGGAGATGACATACTTTAAAAATCCAGTCAGGGACTGTGGCCCTGATTAATCATTTGCATTTTTTAAGTCCCTCTCTTTTTTAGTTTTATATTTTTTGACTATTTTTGTCAGCCAAAAACATCCAAAAATCCAAAACCTCACCCACGATGAAAAGCATTAAAAAAAAAAAAAAAAGAAAAAAAAAGCAAATATACACTGCTCAAAAAAATAAAGGGAACACTTACATTGTGTTGTTTAACTCCAAGTCAATAATACTTCTGTGAAATCTAACTGTCCAATTAGGAAGCAACACTGATTGACAATCAATTTCTCCTGCTGCTGTGCAAATGGAACAGACAACTGGTAGAAATGATAGCAATTAGCAAGATACCCTCTATAGGAGCGGTTCTGCAGGTGGTGACCACAGACCATTTCTCTGTTCTCATCCTTTCTGGCTGTTGTTTTGGTCACTTTTTCATTTTGCCATTGCTCTCACCCCTAGAGGTACAGTAACATGAGGCGGTGTCTACAGTTCAACCCACAGAAGTTGCTCAGGTAGTGCAGTTCATCCAGGATGGCACATCAGTGCGAGCTGTGGCAAGAAAGGTAGCTGTGTCTGTCAGCACAGTGTCCAGAGCATGAAGCAGATACCAGGAGATGTGGAGGGAGCCATAGGAGGGCAACAACCCAGCAGCGGTACCGTTACCTCCTCTTTTGTGCAAGGAGGAACAGGAGGAGCACTGCCTGAGCCCTGCAAAATGACCTCTAGCAGGCCACAAATGTGCATGTGTCTGCACAAATGGTTAGAAACTGACTCCATGAGGGTGGTATGAGGGCCCGACGTCCACAGATGGGGGTTGTGCTCAGAGCCCAACACCGTGCAGGACGCTTGGATTTGCCACAGAACACCAGGATTGACAAAGGCGCCACTGACGCCCTGTGCTCTTCACAGATGAAAGCAGGCTCACACTGAGCACATGTAGCAGACGTGTCAGAGTCTGGAGACGCCGTGGAGACCGATTTGCTGCCTGCAACATCCTTCAGCATGACCGGTTTGGCAGTGGGTCAATAATGGTGTGGGGTGGCATTTCTTTGGAGGGCCGCACAGCCCTTCATGTGCTCGCCAGAGGTAACCTGACTGCCATTAGGTACCGAGATGAGATCCTCAGATCCCTTGTGAAACCATATGCTGGTGCGGTTGGCCCTGGGTTCCTCCTAATGCAGGACAATGCCAGACCTCATGTGGCTGGAGTGTGTCAGCAGTTCTGGGACATCATGTCTCGCTCCATCCACCAACGTCACGTTGCACCACAAACTGTCCAGGAGTTGGCGGATGCTTTAGTCCAGGTCTGGGAGGAGATCCCACAGGAGACCATCCGCAACCTCATCAGGAGCATGCCCAGGCATTGTAGGGAGGTCATACAGGCACGTGGAGGCCACACACAATACTGAGCCTCATTTTGACTTGTTTTAAGGACATTACATCAAAGTTGGATCAGCCTGTAGTGTGTTTTTCCACTTTAATTTTGGGGGTGACTCCAAATCCAGGCTAATCTGGTTAATAAATATGATTTCCATTGATGATTTTTGTGTGATTTTGTTGTCAGCGCATTCAACTTTGTACAGAACAAAGTATTCAATGAGAATATTTCACTCATTCAGATCTTGAATGTGTTATTTGAGTGTTCCCTTTAGTTTTTTGAGCAGTGTACTTTGAAAAAAGGTGCAAATTAAATAAATAAGGAGCAAATGTAAAACACGAGGGAAAATCACCAAAAAACAGACAAAAGGAAAGTGCAAATTCAATAATGAATCCGGCCTTGTGTCTTGATTGACTATTCCATGGCAGCTTTTCTCCTCCCAATCCCCTTGACTGAAAGTTTTCCTTCTATGCACACACATTGGTAGAGTCCTGTGTATCTAGGGGAGCGGGGCATGGAGGAACCACCAGGAATCTACTTTGGACTAGTCAGCTGAGACACCTAGTCCCCTGTCAGCTTTTCACAGCTTGTTTTCTCTGAATGTTGCAGTGTTTCACAGTAAAACATGCTGGGCTTCACTAACGTAGCTAGTGTGATTCATGCTGCTTGTGGTTGGGGCAGCATGAATCTGATGACAGGTTCCATTAATAAGTCATCCCTTTTGCGTCACGGTTTTTTTTTATGCTTTCAGTGATTTTCTAAAAGTTTACAAAACTTGGCCAAGAATATGGAATGTTCTAAAATAAAGAACCAATCATTACTTAACTGATAAATCTACCTCCAGTGGCCTCAGTGGTCATGTGCCATTCATGCAAATGTCACTGCTGGGGCCACTGTTTAGCTGCAGGAGTAACAGGAATGATGTACGGGTGACTTCACTGGTAAGTTATAGTGTTTCTTTATTTTTTTCTTTCTTTTTCTACCTACTTGTTACTCAAGTTTTGCAAAATCCTGGAAAACCCCATTAATATGTCTTGTCCCATTTGTGAGTTTTACAGCGTAGACACAAAATTGACACATTTTATGCTATATGCAATGGATTATTATACAAAATATTATAAAATACCATATGGTTGTATACCAAATTCAAATACAGCAGCCTACAAAAAGATACATGACCAGAATATTGACAAAATATTTAAATTATCTTTATTAAATATGAAAATATACAGTACAGACCAAAAGTTTGGACACACCTTCTCATTTAAAGATTTTTCTGTATTTTCATGAGTATGAAAATTGTACATTCACACTGAAGGCATCAAAACTATGAATTACCACATGTGGAATTATATACTTAACAAAACAGTGTGAAACAACTGAAAATATGTCTTATATTCTAGGTTCTTCAAAGTAGCCACCTTTTGCTTTGATGACTGCTTTGCACACTCTTGGCATTCTCTTGATGAACTTCAAGAGGTAGTCACCGGAAGTGGTCTTCCAACAATCTTGAAGGAGTTTCCAGAGATGCTTAGCACTTGTTGGCCCTTTTACCTTCACTCTGCGGTCCAGCTCACCCCAAACCATCTCGATTGGGTTCAGGTCTGGTGACTGTGGAGGCCAGGTCATCTGGCGTAGCACCCCATCACTCTCCTTCTTGATCAAATAGCCCTTACACAGCCTGGAGGTGTGTTTGGGGTCATTGTCCTGTTGAAAAATAAATGATGGTCCAACTAAACGCAAACGGGATGGAATAGCATGCCGCTGCAAGATGCTGTGGTAGCCATGCTGGTTTAGTATGCCTTCAATTTTGAATAAATCCCCAACAGTGTCACCAACAAAGCACCCCCACACCATCACACCTCCTACTCCATGCTTCACGGTGGGAACCAGGCATGTAGAGTCCATCTGTTCACCTTTTCTGCGTCGCACAAAGACACGGTGGTTGGAACCAAAGATCTCAAATTTGGGCTTATCAGACCAAAGCACAGATTTCCACTGGTCTAATGTCCATTCCTTGTGTTCTTTAGCTCAAACAAGTCTCTTCTGCTTGTTGCCTGTCCTTAGCAGTGGTTTCCTAGCAGCTATTTTACCATGAAGGCCTGCTGCACAAAGTCTCCTCTTAACAGTTGTTGTAGAGATGTGTCTGCTGCTAGAACTCTGTGTGGCATTGACCTGGTCTCTAATCTGAGCTGTTGTTAACCTGCGATTTCTGAGGCTGGTGACTCGGATAAACTTATCCTCAAAAGCAGAGGTGACTCTTGGTCTTCCTTTCCTGGGGCGGTCCTCATGTGAGCCAGTTTCTTTGTAGCTCTTGATGGCTTTTGCAACTGCACTTGGGGACACTTTCAAAGTTTGCCCAATTTTTCGCACTGACTGACCTTCATTTCTTAAAGTAATGATGGCCACTCGTTTTTCTTTACTTAGCTGCTTTTTTTCTTGCCATAATACAAATTCTAACAGTCTATTCAGTAGGACTATCAGCTGTGTATCTACCAGACTTCTGCACAACACAACTGATGGTCCCAACCCCATTTATAAGGCAAGAAATCCCACATATTAAACCTGAC
The DNA here is from genome assembly GCF_046119375.1 of Phyllobates terribilis. Lineage (NCBI taxonomy): Eukaryota > Metazoa > Chordata > Amphibia > Anura > Dendrobatidae > Phyllobates > Phyllobates terribilis. Next base: position 330,757,508 of record NW_027362762.1, on the reverse strand, counting down.
AGGGCACACCTGTGAAGTGAAAACCATTTCCGGTGACTACCTCTTGAAGCTCATCAAGAGAATGCCAAGAGTGTGCAAAGCAGTCATCAAAGCAAAAGGTGGCTGCTTTGAAGAACCTAGAATATAAGACATATTTTCAGTTGTTTCACACTTTTTTGTTAAGTATATAATTCCAGATGTGTTAATTCATAGTTTTGATGCCTTCAGTGTGAATGTACAATTTTCATAGTCATGAAAATACAGAAAAATCTTTAAATGAGAAGGTGTGTCCAAACGTTTGGTCTGTACTGTATAAAACATGATAAAGGGTAAATTACCACAAATGTATGTCCTAGTAAAATGAGACTGAATAGATAGCAAGTCTACAGATTAGAGAGAGCATGGTAAAGATGAATGAAACGCACACATACAGAGTCAAAGATGGCAAGTATATGCAGCAATCCATATTGAAAGCATGATGCAGTGCATTATGATAAAGTACTGACCTCACAGAAGAAGCTTTTTCCCGACGCGTGTTTCACCGGTGGCTTTCCCTCATTTTACTGTGACATGTATGGGGACTAGGGATACGCCACCATCTGTTTAAGCACTGTTGCACTTTGTGGACACTCTTCTGATCTTATGATGGCATTGAATTAATTTATTATATCTGTGTAACGCACCCTATATGTATTTAAAGCAGAATATATATAATATAATATATACATCTCTGGCAAAAATTAAGAGAGCACTGCAAAATTTTAATTTTCTCTGATTTTTCTCTTTATAGGTATATTTTTGAGTAAAATGTACATTGTTGTTTTATTCTATAAACTACTGACAACATGTCTCCGAAATTCAAAGCTAAAAATGTTGTATTTGCAACAAATGAGAAATCTGCAAAATAATAAACAAACAGTGCTTTCAGACCTCAAATAATGCAAAGAAAACAAGTTCTTATTCATTTAGAAACAACAATACTCATGTTTTTACTCAGGAAGAGTTCAGAAATCAATATTTGGTGGAATAACCATGATTTTTAATCACAGCTTTCATGCGTCTTGGCTGCTTTCCACCAGTCTTTCACACTGCTTTTGGGTGACCTGATGCCACTCCTGGCACAAAAATTTAAACAGTTCTTTGTTTTTGATGGCTTGTGACTATCCATCTTCCTCTTGATTACATTCCAGAGGTTTTCAATGGGGTTCAGGTCTGGAGACTGGGCTGGCCATGACAGGGTCTTGATGTGGTGCTCCTTCATCCACACATTGATTTACCTAGCTGTGTGGCATGGGGCATTGTCCTAGTGGAAAAACCCGTCCTCAGAGTTGGGGAACATTGCCTGAGCAGAAGGAAGCAAGTGTTTTTCAAGGATACCTTTGTATGCGGCTTGATTCATATTTCCTGCACAAAAATTAACCTGCCCAATTCCAGCCTTGCTGAAGCATCCCCAGATCATCACCAATCCTCCACCAAATTTCACAGTGAGTGCAAGACACTGTGTCTTGTATGCCTCTCAAGGTCTCCGTCTAACCATTAGACGACCAGGTGTTGGGCAAAGCTGAAAATTAGATTCATCAGGGAAGATTACCTTGCTCCAGTCCTCTATGGTCCAATCCTTATGGTCTTTGGCAAACTTCAGCCTGGCTCTCCTTTGCTTTTCATTGATGAAAGGTTTTTTTCTAGCTTTACATGACTTGAGGCCTGCCTCTAGGAGCCTGTTACGAACTGTTCTTGCCGTGCACTTCACCCCAGCTGCCATTTGCCATGTCATCTGTAGGTCACTTGATGTCATCCTGCGGTTGCCGAGTGACATTCGAATAAGATGACGGTCATCCCGGTCAGTGGAGAGTCGCTTTCACCCTCTGCCGGTCTGTAGCTTTGTTGTCCCCAATGTCTGCAGCTTGACCTTGCTGTAATGGACTGCCGTCTTCGAAATTTTAAGGATGGAGGCAACATGACGCTCACTGTATCCCTCTGCTAGTAAAGCCAGAATTGAGCCCTTCTTTTCCTCACTCAAGTCTTTTCTTTTCAACTCCTTTGGCATGGTTAAAAGTTATTTTTTCATTCAAATTACTTTTGGGCTATTCCTAGCACTTGCTTTGCCATCCAGCTTGTCCTATTGCAAGAGGATTATGAAGACCACAGCAGTGTTTTTTATACTTTCCCTCGTTACATAAGATTTGTTTCAGGTGATCACCTAATCAGAAGCACATTAAGTAGAATAAGGTGTACTCTGGTTGGAATTCAACTGACACTGGAATGGAATGGCTGTCAGACATGTAGAGATGGTGATTTTTAGAAAACTGTGCAGTGGTCTCTTAATTTTTTCCAGAGCTGTATATACAGTATGTATATGTGCATGATCTAGCAATTATCTATTCTCAAATGAGTACCTTTTACTATTGGATGTATTTATAGTTTTTAGGCTATTTGTGGTAATTTTCCCTTTATCATGTTTTATATAATTTCATATTTAATAAAAATTATCTAAATTCATTCTGGTCATGTATCTTTTTGTCGGCTGCTCTATATGCAAAGGAGTAAATCCTGAGTGGTAAGAAGTATTAGATCTAGATAAAAATATGAAATTGTAACATTAAAGGGGTTGTCCACTACTCAAACAGCCTATTCTCAATCCCTACTTTTCCACTTGTAAAATAATAAGACCTCCGGTGCCATTCCAGCAATGTCGGCACTGGCTCCACCAGGGATCTGGTGACATTGTGATGCGATCCTTGTGGCCAATCAGCGCTGGCTTCACTCTCCCCGCTTTTGGACAAATCACATACATCCAGAGGAAGTCAGAGCTGCTGCTCTTTGTCCAGATGTATGTGATTTGTCCATGGGAGAGGAAAGTGAAGCCACCGCTGATTGGCTGCAGGGATCGCATCACAATATCACGCGATCCCTGGGAGAGCCAGTGCTGACTCTGCAGGATTGGCACCAGAGGAGAGTATATGTGTTATTATTTTACAAGGGGGAACATAGGTGTTGAGAAGGGGTTATTCGAGCAGTGGACAACCCCTTTAAAGGGATTTTACCAGTATTAAATATTACGTGTACCTGTTGGTTCAGGTAAAACAGAGCATTTTTTAAATTATAATCACTAAAAAATGTTTGTTTAATTATTCTTGCTAAATAGTTGTTATGAGCCCTCTGTGATTCTGTTGATTTGGTGTCAGAATATTCAACTAATGTATGCAGTACTGGTGAGTACAATTCCCATTAGTTGCCTGCACAATAGCAGAGATCTCTGCACCACATGCAGTGTCGAACTGGGGCGTCTGGGGCCCACAGGAGGAATTGATCCTCAGGGCCCACCCTACAGCTATATGCAAATACCTGTTAGCCGTTATCCCTGTTATAGTGGAGCGTCGACTGTAAATCACAAGCGGCTCCTGCACATATTCTGTGCGCCACTATAACAGGGATGTACAATTACGGTAGTTTGCATTAAAGGCGTTCTATGGTTAAAACAAGTTATCATCAATCCATGTGCTCCACAAAATAGGTGATAACTTATTGATCGTTTGGGTCCGAACACAGGTGTGTTTTCCAATTGGAAGAATGGGGAAGTTTTATCCCTGTCAGGACACTTATCCCCATTTTAAAATGCAACGGCAGGTGGGACATCTGACCGCAACCTCATTCATTCTCGTTGGGGCTTCCAGAAAAAAACAAGAACAGCTACTGATGGAATGAATGGATCAGTGGTCAAGTCGCACATAAGCTCCAGTCTAATGGGGATAAAAACTCCACATTCTACCAATCGGTGCAGGTCCCAGCATTCAGACCCCCACTAATCAATAATTTATCACTTATCCTGTGGAGAGGTGATTACTTGTATTCCGTGGAGAACCCTGCAAGTGCATCTTGTTCCAAGTATTGAATCACTAATGGAAATAAAGAATATTCTCCTAATTAATATCAGAGAGAACAAATGACCGCCATACACAACACAATCCACTATACCAACACCAATAATACCACATACAAGGGAGAAATACTGCCACACGATGACCAGACCACATATTACCACCACATAGTGACCGAATAATGCTACATACAAGGGAGAAATACAGTGACACCCGTGACCAGACCACATATTACCACCACATAGTGACTGAATAATACCACATACAATGGAGAAATACCACCACACCATGACCAGATATTAACAGCATATAGTGTCCAAATAATTCCCCATCCTTGCTCTCCCCCACTTCCATCATTGCTCTCCCCATCGCCATCATTGCTCTCCCCCACCTCCTCCATTGCTTTCCCCCATCCCCATCATTGCTCCTCCCCCACCTTCTCCATAATTGTCATATCTCCCCTACCTTCTCCATCATTGCCATGCTGTGACTCCCCCCGCCTCCTCCATCATCATTGCCATACCGTGACTCCCCCGCCTCCTCCATCATCATTGCCGTGTCTCCCCCGCCTCCTCCATCATCATTGCCATGCCGTGTCTCCCCCCGCCTCCTCCATCATCATTGCCATGCCGTGTCTCCCCCCGCCTCCTCCATCATCATTGCCATGTCGTGTCTCCCCCGCCTCCTCCATCATCATTGCCATGCCGTGTCTCCCCCCGCCTCCATCATCATTGCCATGCCGTGTCTCCCCCCGCCTCCTCCATCATCATTGCCATGCCGTGTCTCCCCCCGCCTCCTCCATCATCATTGCCATGCCGTGTCTCCCCCCGCCTCCTCCATCATCATTGCCATGCCGTGTCTCCCCCCGCCTTCTCCATCATCATTGCCATGCCGTGTCTCCCCCACCTCCTCCATCATCATTGCCATGCTGTATCTCCCCCCACCTCCTCCATCATCATTGCCATGCCGTCTCCCCCCCGCCTCCTCCATCATCATTGCCATGCCGTCTCCCCCCCCGCCTCCTCCATCATCATTGCCATGCCTCTCCCTCCTCCATCATCATTGCCATGCTGTGTCTCTCCCCCGCCTCCTCCATCATCATTGCTCTCCCTCTTCCCCAGTGTATTATTTAAAAAAAAACCACTTGCCTCTCTCCTCGTTCCCCTGCGGCATCCACGTTGCCGGCAACTTTCTCCCTGACGTAGGTGCGCGTTGTATGCTGACGTCATCAAGCCGCACGAGCCTGTGACAGGGAGATAACGTCAGGCAGGAAGCAGGGGATGGATCCCTCAGCTCCGTTGCCATTTCCCTCCTGTCAGTAGTGGAGCTGGAGGGATCGCTCCCTGCCCGCCGCACACGATGAGGGCAATCTGGCCATGGACCCCCGGAACCTGGGGGTCTGAGAAGCAGGCCAGATTGCCCTCATTATCAGCCGCACTGCAAGGGCCCCCCTGCACCTCTGGGCCATGTTAACCAATTGGCCCCCGTGCGTCCTGCTCAGGGGCCCGCCGAGGAACCGGGCCCACCAGAGAATTCTCTGATGTCCCGGTGCTCCAGTCTGACCCTGAACACATGTATACTGCAGGATCCAGGACTGTGTTACTGAGCATGTCTGACCAACAGCACTGGACACATTAGATGGGCGCCTAGATAGGTCCACCCGGGTCTTCTCGGCAATTATTTTGATTGTATCAAGCTATTGGGTTGCTGGTCTTCCTCTTCGCCTTGTTCCTTCTATTGTTCCAACTATGATGTTCTTCTCCAGTGAGTGCTCTCTTTGTATGATGTGTCCAAAGTGGGCAAGTCATAGCTTGGTGATCCTTGCTTCGGGTAACATGTCTGGCTTGATTTGTTCCAAAATTGATTTTGTTTGTTCTTGTCATTCATGGTTTTGACAACATCCTTCTCCAGCACCACATATCGTAGATGTCGCTTTGTCTGTCTCGTTTCTTTATCGTCCAGGTTTGGCATCCATATGTTACTACAGAAAAAAAACTAGACTACAAGCCTTGTCTGTATCACCAGTTAGTTAAAAGGAAAAAAGGGGTTTGGTACCGTGTTAGCCAGTTGAAAAAAGTTTGCTCTTAGTGAGAAAAACAAGATAATCTTGTAGTTATGATACTTTTTAATGACTAACAAAAATAAAATAAATGATGTTACAAGGCAAGCTTTCGGGACAACTTAGGTCCCTTCCTCAGGCATTGTATGACAAGATATATGTAGCATCGGTGTCTCTGCCTCCTGCTAGGCAGAGACGCCGTCCCTCTCACCTTCCTGTTCAGCGCGCGGCGTCCTCCTGCACTCCTTCCCTCGCTGCTGCCGGCGCGCGCTCCTTCCCAGGCACTGTGCTTAGGGCGCGCGCACGCGCTCCCCCTCTCTTAAAGGGGCCGCGCGCGTCGTCCTAAGGGGTCCCCGGCCAATTGCCGGAGGACTTCCCATATATAAGGCACCTCCTCCAAAATGGAGGTGCCTGAGCAAAGTTGTTTGCACTGTGTCTCACCTGTGCTTCAGCCCTCAGGTTCCGCTCCTAGCCTGACTTCTCGTCTTGCCTGCCAGCCTGTTACTTGCCTTGTCTGTTTGACCGCTCACCTGGGAGCTTCCACCAATTACCTGCCTGTTAACTGCCTCATCTGTCAGACCGCTCACCTGGGAGCGTCCACCAGTTACCTGCCTGATACCTGCCGCGTCTGTCTGACCTCTCACCTGGGAGCGTCCACCAGTTACCTGACTATTACCAGCCTCGTCTGTCAGACCGCTCACCTGGGAGCGTCCACCAGTTACCTGCCTGTTACATGCCTCGTCTGTCTGCCCGCTCACCTGGGAGCGCCCACCAGTTACCTGCCAGCCTGCCTGGAGACCCTGATGTCACTTGTTGTGACCATCTTCCTGGTAAAACCTATAGACTGCTACCTGCCCTGCTTTCTCGAACTGTATCCACCTGCCAGCTACCAGAGACTTCCACCTGCTTGCCGTGTCCATCCGCCATACCGGTCAGACCCAGCCATCTGACCTGTGGGAGCCACCTGCTCTCTTACAAGGTCGTCCCCAGAGTAGCACCTGGTCCCTCAGCCCGGATCCTCCCTGGTCACTGTGCCGTACGACCAGGGTCGGTTCGGGTGGATACTTAGTCACGCCCCTCTGGGTCCCTCCTTGCACCTCTGCACAGAGGTTCCACCACCCGGCCCCGTAACAATATATGAAGAAACACAAATATATGCACACAAAAAAAAGAGGAAAAGAAGATGCATGGCATAATAAATTGACATTTAAATAAACAAACAAACAAACTGAGCTTGGAGAGTGAGTCCTTAATTGGATTAGATTAGTTGTGTGAAAGTTTTATGGTCCCAATATCCATGTAAGATCATAGGCCTGGTGCCCTCACGGTCTCTGGAGCAGATTCCTCAGATTTTGTAGTGAGACATAAATCCTCCTGACAGATTTATTCCTGTGTGGAGGGTGCCAAAGACCCTAATCAGTTTGTATTCCCAAACTCTTCTGTGTTTTTGTGATTTGAGGTTGCCTTTTAGTATGACAATTTTCATATTGTTGATGTTGTGTCCTGGACCACAGAAATGTTTGGACACCGGTACATGTTGTTTTTTTTTTATCTGTAATTGTGTGGCGGTGAGATCTCATCCTTGCTCTGTTTCTGTCCTGTTTCTCCCACATAGAGACCCCCAGTAGGACATACAGTGCACAGAATTAAGTACACCACATTGGAAGAGGAACATGTGAATGTCCCGGGAATCTTATAGTCCTGCTGTGTGTTGGGAATATGTATCCTGTCTTTGGTCTCTACATGGGTGCAGGTTTTGCAGCTCTTCTTATTGCAAAGATAAGTCCCTCTTGGTGTATCTGAGGGCATTGAACTTCGGATCATGATGGTTCTTAAAGTTGGAGGTTGCCTGTAGCACAGCAAGGGAGGGTCTTTGAATATTGTTTTTAGTGGTCATCTTTGTTTAGGATGTGGTGACGTTTTTTAGCAGTTTTTCCAATGTGGTGTACTTAATTCTGTGCACTATGTCCTATTGGGGTTTTTTAGGTTTTGTTACTTTTGCACAGTAAACTGTTTTTACAAAAATAATTTTGCTTTTTCATCACAATCTTTTGAGAGCTGCAACTTTTTAATATTTTTTTGCCGACAGCTGAGTGAGGACTTGTTTTTTTTTTCCAAGATGAGATGATATTTTCAGTGATCTCATTGTTCACTACATAATGTTTTTTGGTCCTATTTTACTCCTTTTTTTACTTATTTATTTTGTTTAGGGGGTATGATGAAAAAATGGCATTTTTGCTGTATTTTTTTGTTTATTTAACCTGTATTTTCACTGTAAAAAAACTGACAGTTTTATAGTTCTGGTCATTAAAGATGTGGCAATACCAAATAGGTGTACTTTTTTGTCTTTTAATAGCAGAAAAAAAAACACATTTTTACTTAGTCCCTCGTCAGACTTGAATACTAAGTAATTTAATTGCTGGTCTAATGCACTGCAATACAAAAGATCTGTGAGTGAATCAAGAGTGCACCACAAATTTTACTCCAGTCCTAGATTGGAGTAAGATTTCTGGCATAAGGAACACCCACAGCTCGTCATTAATTAGATAAGCTGTGGCGTCACGCCCCTGCCACGCTTTCCCGTCCCACTTAGTTTGGTGCAGCTGGAAGAAAATTAGCGTGAAATCGCCAAAAGTCACAACATTTTTGCACTTTTCCGAGTTGTGCAAAAATTTAGCGAGTTTTTGATGTAATTTACACTTGAATTCTGGCTAAATTGCAGTGATGAATCGGGCAATAATGTTTGTACACAAAACGTTAAAGTCAGTATCGATTTTAATAATCTCCGTACGGGCCGAGTGTTCTTTATGTGAGAAGTGCCAGCAAATTGATCCCGACTTGATACCCAGAATCTTCAGTGATTAAAAAGGACCGGTCACCAGGTGAAAAGTAAACAGTTTTATTCCCGCTGCTCCCATTAATATTCTGTTGTTTTTTTTTGTTTTTTTTAATCTACCATATTATTCCAGAGATATGGGCCTTTTTATGTACGGCTACTTTTTATGGTCTCCACAAGGGGGCAGTGCTCACAGGAGTCTCTGAGGACGTGTCTACAGGCTGATCTCTATTATTGGGGTATGTGCACAGGTTAAGTATTTGTTGCAGACATTTCTGCAGGACAAATGCTGCATATAAAACCATGTTTTGATGTATGTTTTTTTTTTTTACCCCTTCATTAGAATGGATGAAAAAAATGCTGAAAGAATTGACATGCTGCAGGTGTGAATTTGCTCCAAATCTGCAAGGGAAAAAAAGCAACATGTGCTTGAGACTTCCTAAATCTCATTCACTTTGCTGGTAATAATAATAATAATAATAATAATAATAATAATAATAATTTTTATTTTTATAGTGCCAGCATATTCTGCAGCACTTTACAATTTTAGGGGGTACTTATACAAACAATACAGAATAAGTATATCTCATATCAAAAGGAGTGAGGGCCCTTCTCGCAAGCTTACAGTCTATGAGGAAATGGGGGAGACACAAAAGGTAAAATGTACATATATTGTATAATGCAGCCTTGATATACTAGATAGGATAAATAATAATACATGGACTGGTCGCCAGCCAGTATGTGTACAGTGCTGACTGAGGCTATTATGTGCATGGATGGTATGAACCTCAAATTGAAGATTTTAATATGGGGGAAAACTGGGATGGACAGATAGTGTGTGGAGGCGATACGCCAGTCTAAAGAAATGGACTTTTAGGGTCCGCTTGAAACTATGGGTATTGGGAATTGCTGATTGTTTGTCCAATAGGAGCGGTGTATAAGGAGAAAAGAAGGGGACCTAGGACTGATCCTTGAGGAACCCCGACAGTAAGGGGAAGGAGAGAGGAGGAGGAGCTGGCAAAAGACACAGAGAAGGCGCGGTCAGAGAGATAAGAGGAGAACCAGGAGAGAACAGTGTCCTTGAGGCCAATAGTGCGGAGCATAGTGAGGAGGAGCTGGTGATCCACAGTGTTGAATGCTGCAGAGAGATCCAGGAGAATCAGCAGGGAGCAGTGACCAATAGATTTAGCTGTTAGTAGATCATTAGAGACTTTAGTGAGGGCAGTTTCAGTGGAGTGTAAAGAGCAGAAACCGGATTGTAGAGGGTCAAGAAGAGAGTTGTCTGAGAGATAGCAGATTAGATGGGAATGGACTAGGCGTTCCAGGAGTTTAGAGATAAAGGGAAGATTGGAAACAGGTCTGTAGTTGGCCGTGCAGTTCTGGTCGAGGGATGGTTTTTTAAGTAATGGATGTATGCTGGCGTGTTTAAAAGAAGAGGGAAAGATACCAGATGAGAGGGAGAGGTTGAAAATTTTAGTTAGGTGAGTGGTGACAGCTGGAGAAAGGGACTGAAGGAGATGTGAGGGAATAGGGTCACTGGTGCAGGTAGTGGGGCGAGAAGATGCAAGGAGCCTGATCACTTCATCTTCTGTGACTGGTTCGAAGTCAGAAAGTGACCAAGATACAATGTGGGGGGGGTTGTTAAAGTAGGTTTGTTTGGAGAGGTGAAGGGCAGAGCTATATGTTTTCAGCATAAATTTATAATGGAGGAAATCTTCGGGCAGATTTGATTTTCTCCAGTTGTTCAGCACATCTAGAGCACCGCTGGAGAAGACGTGTTTAAGGCGTGTGCCATGGTTGTCGCCGTCTATGCCGAACTGTTCTTTGTGTAGGAGGTGCGGCTTCATCCAGGGTGCATAGCATTATTTCGTTATAATGCTTCAATGCAGATGTTACTGTAAAATGCTTTGGTTTTTGTGCGATGAAAATGCGAAGTGCGCTCGTACCCTTACACAGGAACGCTTGTAAAGACTATGAATATTAGCATTAAAGGGGTTTTCCCAGGATCAAAAGTTAATTTTAAAAATTGTCTGTGTCTGATAGTGTACGGAACATACCACAGCTCCTGGGCAGGGGAGGACGCAAAAGACAATACAGACATTACAGTACTGGGATCACAGAGGATTCATTTTGTGAGGTAAAACACTTCACTGGCTGTTTTTAAACAATATTTTACCTCATAAAATGAATCCTCTGTGATCCCCTGCTGTAATGTCTGTATTGTCTTTTGCGTCCTCCCCTGCCCAGGAGATGTGGTATGATCAGACTGTGTTCCGTACACAGTTAGACACAGCCAATATTTTAAAATGAACGTTTGTTCGTGGGAAAACCCTTTTAAATAAAAGTCGGCTATATCTGGAACTGAATGGCGGATATTTAAAAACAAAAAGCACTCCTGGCTTTGGCATACAATCATTGACACAAAATAGTGATGTGTGAATGAGGCTTAAGGCGAATCCATAGGACTGCAGTAATCCCCTGCATTCTGGACAGTGTGTGACTGAGCCCCAACATCCAGAGTGATGAAGAGCTGGTACCACATGGCATTAATGGCGCAGCCTGTGTGGAGACTAGACCACCTCTGGCCTAACATTATAGGGGCCCTGGCTGCCATAATGGGGGCAGGACTGAGAACAGATTCCCATGTACATTACATGTGGTGTTCTAGGACCGTAGATAAATATACATGTATATGAGCACAGGGCGGATATATATATATATATATATATATATATATATATATATATATATATATATGTATGTATGTATGTATATGTGTGTATAGTGTGCAGGACTCTGCTGCCTGCTCTCCCTCTCCTGTCACCTGGGATTGTCTTTTTGATAAAGTTAGTTGAAGGCACCGGTCACATGACGTGTCACTTGGCGGAAGCAGGAAGCTGGCGGAGCCGGAGTGACGTCACGCCCGGATTTAGGAGCCGCCAGCTGTGGCCCCATGGAGATATCGGCCCTGTTAGCTGGAAGGCGAGTGCGGGGCGGGATAGGGCAGGTAATGCGCCGTCCTGTGGCAGCACATGGAAGTGCAGCCCCGGTGCTCACGCATAGAGTACCGTGTCCTATCAGTCACAGCGTGTGGGAGTCCAGACCAGTGCTGACAGCCCTGGACCTGTGCAGTATCTGGGGAAATCCTTCATTAATGCTGGGACCCCCGAGTCCTCCATGCCCCCCCTTTGCACAGTAACTGCATTCTAATCCTCATGGGGGTCTTTGTAGGGATGCTTCCAGCTTTCCTTTCTCCTATAGATAGATGACTTTACCCCTTGTAATAAATTGTTTTACCCACCATGACTGATCCTCCATGAAGAGAATACTCAGGTAACTCTGATCTGTCACCGACACATCAGTGGGGTCTGAGATATTAGACCACTACCACTACTATCCATGAGAGGATGGCTGAAATAGCCCTCCAGGGTGGCAGCGGGAAGGGCATCGTTTAGGGTGAGCGCCCTCGCTGATTGCTCAGTGAGGATCTCCTGGGCCGGGCACCATACAGTGCAGTCTCCTAAGAGTTTGGGGGCTTCTCAGTGGACACAGCTGCACCCCTTGTTTATTAGTGCGGGATCGGTGTGATGGCCGGGGCCTGTTATATCATGAGTGTCCTCTTAGCATTAGCATCTTGTAAGATTTCCAGTAATGAAGATTCCAGTCTTCACAGCGTCCGCCAATGTGATCGCCTGACATGTCTATGATGTGAGATTGGAGGAGGATTCCCCCTTTAACCAGACCGAGATGTAGGTGTGATCAGACTGGTGCCATAGTAGTTATTATTGGAAAGCTCCGCCATGGTACACATACACGTCCAGATAACTCATCAGCCTGAGTAGTTATTGTATTGTGTTCTAGCACTGAACCCTTTATAGACCTGTCACCACACAACAAAAACTGAATATATTGTTAAATAGATTTCTTAGGTATGATGAGGCCGGTGTACTTACTTTGAAAATCCATGGCAGAACAATTGTATAAAACTTTTTGAAAGTTTTCTCATCTGTCATTAAGATGAGAATGTTATCAGTCTAGCTATTGCTGGACTCAAACAATGCTCAACATAATATATATGCATTATACTGCCATTTTATCCTGAATTTTCAAAGTTATTTCACCAACCTCATCAGGTCTGAGAGATTTATGTTATAATGTATGCAGTTTGTGTTGACAGATGTGCTTTTAGAGGATCTGTCACCTCCCCTGACAGTTCTGTCTTTCACCTTTTCTTACAGCTCTGCATTGTGTTGTTCCTTTGTTATCCCTCCTGGTAATGTATCAGTAAATTGACAATTGCAATTTGTGGTGTGTTCCTCTCTAATCTTGGCTGATTGTGTAGGGAGCAGACAAATAAAGCTGCACTCTGTAACAATATCAAATGTAAACATGATATATATGAAATTTGAATTGCATTACTGCTCTAGATAATGGAGCTGCTTCGCACATGTTTGCTGCTATAGTGTTAGAGTGCAACTTGTTGCTTATGTATAGAGATGGCTACTCTTAGTTCGCACCTGTACACACCAGTTTTCTGTTTGGAGTGAGGGTCAGTCTTTTGTTATTTATATACAGGCTCTATGACCCAGCACTCCACCCAGCAGCCCATGGCGGTTTTAATTATAGCAGGATCTTACCTACCCATATAAATGCAGGCTTCAGCCTAGGAGAGTGTTCACATTAGATAGGTTCCTAGTAACAGGACATCGCCTTGTCGTTTGCTGCACGAATTGGTCAAATTATGTGCTAAGCATCTCCATTTTTTCCTATTATCTAGAGCAGTAATGTAATTCATATTTAATATATTTCATGTTTACATGCTATATTACTGCAGAGTGCAGCTTTGTTAGGTATAGAGAGGGCCACTCTTAGTTTTCACCTGTACACACGGTTTCTGATTGGGTAGGCCCACCCTGTTTACAAGAGGTATGGTAGCCCCCCAGATGTCAATTTGTTTCTGAAATGTTCAGCGGGAATAACGAAGAGCATTCTCTATCTGCCATAAGCAATTACTGCTTCTCACACTTCGGAGGATGCTACAAAGTGTCATTTCTGGCCATCCAGAAATAAATGCTTTCCATGGATTTAATTACTGACCTATAAATGACTGGAAAACAATTGCCTGGCTTCCAAGCTAATTGTTATTCCGCCAGCACGCGAGAAAGCTGCTCTGCCAGCGGAGTGCGGTGTTAATTAGTCAGCCGCCTCATTGTGGCACTCCCTGGTGGTGACGCTGCTCCTCCAGGATCTAGTTCCTCATAATTAGCTGGAGTCACAGGAGACATCCAGGCATTGTTTAGCCTCGTAGCACCAAGAGAACATGTGTGATGAGGTCGGTGTGCTCCTTTACTGGCTTATTATGGACAGTCTGTAGGTGTTAATCCTAGTATATACTGTATGTTGAGGTGACTGCTTCTTCGTATGTCTGTAGTATCAGGGTGGAGATGCTTATTTCTCTGTTCCTTACTGATCAGGCTATAACAACCTCTAGCAAGTTTATCTTGTCACTGACTAAGCATGTTTTCGTAGCTGCTGTGACGTCAGTGATCATGTTTTTCCTCTTCTACACAGTTAAAGGGATGATCCTGGACTTGGATATTGATGACCTACCGTATATCCTTAGGATAGGTAATTACCATCAGACTGATGGGGGTCCGACACTCCTACCAATCAGCTGTTATCTGGTCCCTCGGTGGCCGGATGTAGATAGTATACAGATATGAAATACCCCAGGTCCATACGCCGTTTAGTGGCCATTCTTGGGTGCTGCTGTTCAGCTTCCATTGAAGTGAACATGTTATCAGGATGTTCTGAATCTTGTCTTCCTCTGTCAGAAGCCCGGCTGGGTTTGATCTTCCTGCTCTTCATATATTGCTATGACCGCATGGAGATCTCCTCCAGAGATGGAACGTGTGCTCTCTTTGACGTCACATTGTATAGATTACTGTCTATTAGTCTTAAGTCTTCCATGTGAAATGTACATGTGCTGTCCGATATTGTTTTTTGTACATGTACCTGTAGAGTTGAATGGATCTATTCACACATGCATTAAAATCACAGATCCGTGAGACTCAGAGCAGCTCCTATTCTGATCCATGTTTGCAGATCAGACTCTACCATGTAAGTCAATGGGGATTTTGCGGATCTATAGCTCAGTGATCAATTTTAACAAAAACTTGACTTTCAAGGGACTGTTTATTGGTGGAAGCACGCACACCTCTTCTTTGAAAACAAAAGGTATTAGAAAAAGAAGCGACTAGGATGACACCTGAGAATAAAAATCAGTCCGTTTCTCTTGGATGGTAGCACACACATGTGTGAATGCAGCCTTATAAATACTTTTACATACCTACTATTGGTAGAGTCCCTTCCTTAATGCTGATCTATAATTCCTAGTTGGACACTTGTTGTCCCAGTGAGTGCACACAGGAGCGGTTACTGCCAGGTACAGGATGGAAGTCATTGATTTACCCCACCATTATGCTTCTCTAGTGATCGATGTCTGTAAATACTGCAGAGGACACGTGTGGGAACTGACGTCTTGGTTGCTATAATACAACACGCAAAGTGACGCGTATATTAATATGCCAATATAGTCTCTGTCGCCTATTCATTGTCTTGTTCCACTGAAATATGTGAATAAAATGAGTGTTACCATCACTTATCAATATATCTTGTATTAGCTAAAACAAATAAGTCAGGAGAGCTGACTGGTCCATTCTAAGTAAAAAGCTATTGTATGATTGTGCCAGAAGTTTAAGAAACTTGGATTGTGTGTTGAGGTTTTTGAACCTAATAGAAAAGCCCTAAACTTCATACTACCCTCTATGAAATCAGAATTAAAGAGCGTCTAGAGATCCAACTTTGTGGGAATAGTTTGGGCGGGCTTTTCTGTTCCCGATGACAGTGCTCCAATGGAGAAAGCAAGGTCCATAAAGGAAGGGTTGGGTGAGTTTGATGAAGAAGAACATGACTCAACCCCATCAAACACCTTTGGAATGAACCAGAATGCTCATTGTGAGCCAGGACAGAGGCTTTCAACATCAGGGTCTGAACACAGAATTGTTCTTCTGAATGACAGGGTATATATTCCGCCATACATACTCCAATATCTTCTAGACAGCCTTCCCAGAAGAATGCAAGCTGTTTTGGCTGCGAAGAGAAGACAGATTCCTTACTAATACATATGTATTTCCATTGGGGTGTCATAAATGTTCCTGTAGGTGTTATGAGTAGATTTTCCAATTCTTTGGTCTATATAGTGTATAAATTAATAAATTCAGTGACCAGTGGCAGCCCACATTGTCAGGAGCACATTGCCCGAGCTCACAAGGTCAGGGTGATAGATTATAGTCCCATTGACTACTGTGCGCTTTACATGATAGGATCTCGCCATGCCGGATATTACCTGCAGTTCTGTAACCTGGCTTATTACCGTGTGCTGTTCATGATTACCCTGGAAATCAGCGTTCACATTTCTCTCTGCTCTCTTGTACAGCTATACCGGAAGACTCCAGATAAGAAGTTAGTGTGTGCGGATACCCATGAATCTCCGCTTGTAGCACAGACACCGATGTGGGTAGAATAACGGCATTTCAAGATGAGTCAAGACAAAGGAAAATATGACTTTTACATTGGGCTCATCCTGGCAATTAGCTCAAGCATTTTTATCGGAGGCAGCTTTATACTGAAGAAGAAGGGGCTGCTGCGGCTGGCAAGGAAGGGCTCTATGAGAGCAGGTATGTAATGGATTGTGCACATGGCACTGCTGTATTCTCAGATTTCTGACCAATCACACCGAGCTTAAAGATGATGACATTGGTCTGACTTTGCCATTACAACCACAGATATATTATTAGCTTACAGACAATTCTTCTCTTCTTTATGATCATCCTGAAAAAACCCTTCCCTATATTTGTTTTTTTTTTTCTGACATTTTTCAGCTGCTGTTTGCACTTTACATCCATGGTCATTTCCCGACTGATTTTTCCTAGTCCTATCGGTTTTCTGTCAGATGAGGCAGATTTCAATCAGTTAGCCATTTGCAGACACTAATTTAGTTGTAGATGGGACAGAAATGTGTCAGATATTTGTACACTTGAAAAACACTTCCGCTGGGTGGTTCTGCCACTCCTTTCCTTTATTTCTTGAACCAGTTTAACCCCTTTACTACACGGCGACTTTTTCGTTGTTGTTTTTTATTCCCCGTCTTCCAAAAGCCATAACTTTTTATATTTTTCAGGCCATATAGCCGTATAATGGCTTGTTGTGTTTTTTTTTTCGGGACAAGTTTTACTTTTGAATGACACCATTCATTTTACCACATAGTATACTAGAAAAGGGAAAAAAATTTCATTGTTTTTTGGGTATTTTTTTTTTTACCATGTTCACTATATGGTAAAACTGAACTGCCATATGATTCCCTAACGTTTTCATTTTTCAGGATATGGGGCTGATTAAGGGATTCATTTTTGCGCCCTGTACTGACTTATCTAATGATACCATTTTGGGGTAGATACAATGTTTTGATCGCCTATTATCTTTTTTTATTGCAATGTTGCGGTGGCCAAAAAAACGTAATTCCGACATTTTGATTTTTTTCTAGTTATGCAGTTTACCAATCAGATTAATTTATCTTTTATATTTTGATCGGACATTTCTGAATACAGCGATACCAAATATGTGTATTATTATATATATTTTTTTAATAGTTTTATTTCTAATTGGCAAAAGGTGGGTGATTTCATCATGGATACCCTAGCAACATACCCAATGGGCAACATCATTAAAAATAAACTCTCGACAGGTTTTTAGACTTTTAACGAATGTATGTAAAGCATCTTTAATATTGATTACAGCTATACCTTTGTATTGTAAGTTAGTTTCTTGGCGCTGCACTTACAGCTCTCCGGCCTCCTTCCTCCAGTCAATGACTGACAGGTCACTCTTCTCTGACCTTCTCCACAGCCAGAGATCATGCGAGGCGCTATCATTCATGGTGGTAGTGAAAGCGTAGTGAGGTCCTGATGACGTTGCAGGAGCCGGACTTTCGATCTGAGCATGCGCCACCCTTAGGAATGACTGTGCCTGCACGAGATCTCAGGCGAGGGAGAAAGTTACACAGAAGAGTGATCTGTCATGCACTTACAGGAGTCCAGGGCCGGGTGGGAGGTAAAAAAGTGCGAGAGGATGGAGACCTGTAAGGCTAAGCCCCCCTGCACCTGAGCTCATTTGCAAAGACGTTCTCTGTTTTCTAGAAATCCATCAGCGATACGGATTTACAATACAAAGGTATGGACATTAGTCAATATTTCAGATGTATACATAGATGACGATAGTTTAGGGTCTAGCAACCTGCTGACAGCTTCCTTATAAGCCACGCTTCCACAAGTAGATTTCTGCCCATTACTACCATACTAATGCCTGCCGACACTATAATAAGTGTATCAGGCTTTTTTGCATGAGCCGTAGCATGAATGATCTTTTAATGCAATTGGTCAGACCTCATGCAGTTTGCATATTATTGGCTGCACATTCACTGTTCACATTAGGCAATGTGCTGGGTCTGCTAGCAATCATAAAAGATGCCAAGGAACCAGTTTTTGCTTATTCATTAGTTGATCTCTGCCATGTTTGATGGGCCAGTGATTAGGAACTGTTCGAACAATTATCGGCCCACATAAAAGGGCATTAAACTGCATTGTCACCATGTAGCTGAATCACCGTTGCGCTTGTTAACAAAGCAGTAACTTTAGGCAAGAACCACAGAGTGAGCACAGGAAACGCTTTCCTATAGATTTCCTATTGATGATGAAATGGGTGCTTCACTGTAATACTAATATGATGTTGTATTGTTTTCTATAGGTCAAGGCGGCCATGCGTATCTGAAAGAGTGGCTGTGGTGGGCAGGACTCTTATCAAGTAGGTATCTAAAGAAGCCAATAAATGACTGCAGCCTCCTTATGTTTCCTTGCATTCGCCATTCTGCATACTTTATAATTATTGTGCTGCTTACACTTGTGTTTTTTTTCTTTCCTTCTTCCAGTGGGAGCAGGAGAAGTTGCAAATTTTGCCGCATATGCTTTTGCACCGGCGACACTTGTAACTCCTCTAGGAGCTTTAAGTGTTTTAGTCAGGTAAGCTGCCCATAAAGCAATATTCTTAAATTATTGAGTTGTGATTGTTGTGTCACAGTGGTTTTCTTTATGCTTTTGTTAAAAAAAAGCCTTTTCACATTCGACACTGGTGGCAAATCGTACTTCAGAGTTTTTTTTTCTTTTGGCCCGTATAAACATCCAGGCTAGTAAAGTTGCTGTGTTGTTCCATTAATATATAAAACCTCCTACTTTATGATAAGATTAACAGAAAAATCTGTAAAATATGTGCTTTGTAACAGCTGTGTGTCTTCCTGACCGGTTGCCTATCTCGGACTCTGTGGCTGAAACCTGCAGCTTGTGTGCATTACCCCATACCCCCCACATTGTAGGGTTGGGCATCAGCAGCGTCTTCAGGTGGTGGTTCAGATAACTGCTTTTCTTCAGGGTCACTGGAGGAAACTAGGATGTAAATTCATGGGATGCATCAAATCACATTAATGACAATTATCTGCTCGCACAGCTCCTCTTATCACACCTGACCATCCTGCCAAAAGGTTGGAATGTTATTATTAGACCAAAATGTGATTTTCATTGATTTATCCCACATTACATTAGTCTTTCATCATTGTCATGTGTCTTTATCATCCCTAACAATTCTCAGTTTGAGAGCCACACTTGCTTGGGCGTACTTAGTGCAGGTTTTGGTTGAAAAGGAGATTATTTGCAGTACCTGGCAGTGGCCACTAGACAGTGTATGGAGCTGGGATATTCTGCTGTGTATACACTAATTACATCCCACCAGAGCTGATACCTACTGATCGTTGGGGGTGCCATGTGTAGGACTTCCACCAACCTGATACCAATGACTTGTTATACATAGATCATCAATATACTGTGCTGGAAAACTCCTTTAAATCTCATTGTCTCCTGAGTAAGACAGTCTATATAATATAGTTGCATTGAGTCTCTTGCCAGTGTTTATCCTTTTACTGGGTTGTTGATATCTTCTCTTTCATATTTCAGTGCCATCTTGTCCTCATATTTCCTAAGTGAAAAACTAAACCTTCATGGAAAAATTGGATGTTTGCTGAGTATATTGGGATCAACAGTAATGGTCATTCATGCCCCTCAAGAAGAGGAGATTGAAAACTTAAATGAAATGTCCATCAAGTTAGCTGATCCAGGTACAGTAAATTTTTAGTGCATAGTATATATTGTAGTGGTCTTTATAGCCATTCATAAATTTATACTGTAGCTTGCGAAAGTATTCACCCCCCTTGGCATTTTTCGTGGTTTGTTACCTCACAATTCGTAATTTCACAGTTTTTTGTGAAGCAAACAACAAATAGGACAAAATTACTGAAAACTTCAGGGTGTATAACTATTCACCCCCCTAAAGTCAGTACTTTGTAGAGCCTCCTTATGCTGCAATTACAGCTTCAAGTCGCTTTGGATAAGTCTCTGAGCTTTCCACATCTTGTCACTGGGATTTCTGCCCATTTCTCAAGGCAAAACTGCTCCAGCTCCTTCAAGTTAGATGGTTTTCTCTGGTCAACAGCAATCTTCAAGTCTGACCACAGATTCTCAATTGGATTAAGGACTGGACTTTTACTAGGCCTCTCCAAAACATTTACTTATTTCCCCTTATATCACTCGAGTGTTGCTTTAGCAGTATGCTTTGAGTCATTGTCTTGTTGAAAGGTGAACCTCCATCCCAGTCTCAAATCACTGACAGACTAAAACAGGTTTTGCTCAAGAATATCCCTGTATTTCGCACCATCCATCTTCCCCTCAACTCAGACCATTTTTCCTGTCCCTGCTGCTGAAAAACATCCCCACAGCATGATGCTGCCACCACCATGTTTCACTGTACGGATGGTGTTCTTGGGGTGATGAGATGTGTTGGGTTGGTGCCAGACATAGGGTTTACTTTTGTGGCCAAAAAATTCAATTTTGGTCTCATCTGACCATAGCACCTTCCTTCATACATTGGGGAGTCTCCAACATGTCTTTTGGCAAACTCCAAAACGAATCATACAAATTTTGTGTACGTAAAGGCTTTTTCCTGCTCCCTCTGCCATAATGGGCACCTTTTATGGAGTGTACGGCTTATTGTGGTTGTATGGACAGATACTCCAGTCAAAGATTGGGAACTCTACAGCTCCTTCAGGGTTACCTTTGGTCTCTGTGCTGCCTCTCTGATTAATGCCCTACTTGCCCAGGCTCAGAGTTTTGGTGGGCAGCCCTCTCTTGGTAGGTTTGTTGTGGTACCATGTTCTTTCCATTTGATGATAATGGATTTGATGGTGCCCGGGGGATCATCAGAGATTAGGATATTTTTTTTATAACCCAACCCTGTACTTCTCAACAACTTTGCCCCTGACTTGTGTGGAGATCTCCTTGATCTTCATAGTGTTGTTTGGTTAGTGGTGCCTCTTGCCTAATGGTGTTGCAGACCCTGTGGCCTTTCAGAAAAGTTGTGTATATACTGACAGACCATGTGACACTTAGATTGCACACAGGTGGACTTCCTTTCACTTAGCATGTGACTTAGAAAATTAATTGCTTGCACCAGAAGTTTTTAGGGGCTTCATCGCAAAAGGGGTGCATACATATGTGCATGCCAATTTTTTGTTATTTGGCCCCATAAATTTAATTTATGCCTATATTTTTCTCCCTTCACTTCAACAATTTAGACTATTTAGTGCTGATGCATCACACACAAATCGGATTACGAAAATATTTAAACATAGGCTGTAATGTAACAAAATAGGTAAAAAGCCAAGGGAGGTGAATACTTTCACAAGCCACTGTACATAGAAGACAGAAACATACTCCTCTCATTGTAATAGAAGCTGCACACTGGGCAGGTATGGAGCAAACTCTTTTCTCCATTGTATGACATTTTGTAAAGCATTTAGCACAGACCACAGTCACTCTGCTCTATATCTGCAGGGGAAGGAAATATATGGCATATTCTGTAATGACTGTGCAATGTTAACTGTAAATGTGTAGCTGTACGTCCTATACATTGAGCTCCATAGGTTGTAAACTGAGAGTATTGATACTTGTAATACATCTCACTTTCATTCTTCTCCATTTACTAATCTCCTAACTACTGTACTAGTGCAATTATTATGTTTGCTATGACAATATCAACAAGAGTCATGGCGTTGGTTTATAATGGATCCATGATAGCTATGCTTTTCCAGACTAATGCCAGGGCTGGGTAATATTGGAAAAAAATTAAAATCTTGACCCAAGTGCTATACTTAGGATCACTTAAGAACTATCATTCCACTTTCTAGTCCGATATTCTATGAAATAGCAAAAACTGATGTTAGAGTTGGAAGGGACCTCCAGGGTCATCGTGTCCAACCCCCTGCTCAATGCAGGAGTCACTAAACCATCTCAGACAGATGTCTGTCCAGCCTCTGTGCTTGGCTATGATACATGCTATGTATATATGCTATGCTTGGCTGCATAATATATTTTTTAACTGATGCATTTTGTGTATAATCCTGCAGCATGACTTATAGAGAGAGGTGAAAGACCAGGATTTAGCAATCTTCTATATTGCAGTTGATGGAGGAGGAAAGTCACAGGGGCTGTGGCACAGAAGGGAGCACTTTTGAGTGGATTAACCATTGCGTTCCCTTATGGACAGTGGAAAAAAAAAACATAGTTTAATGATATGGCAAGGGATTATGGTTGTGATTAGCCTGGCGCCACCCCGGGCGGCCTCTCCCCACACAGATTTAGTTGATTTTCAGGCGGCTACCCATGTCCGAGAGAAGTGCAGGGAGAAGGGGACAATGTTAGACAAGTCTTATATCTCCCTATAGCTCCCAGCCAGCTCTTTAAACTATACTTTCCGACATTTCCAAGAAAAACTTACCTGGCTGCAACTGTGCAGCCAGGCTGATTAATGCTGTCTGTGGTTCGAAGAGCATGAAGCTACTGACAGGTTCCTTTTAAACTCTTACATCAAGTATATGCCCTGCCTTGACTTGTTAATAAGAGGTTACCTAACTGCCTTTTGTTTATTTTGTAGGTTTCTTACTTTTTGCTACAGGCGTGATCATTGTGTCACTTATCCTAATCTTTGTGGTTGCACCAACCCATGGCCAGTCCAATATACTAGTCTATATCTCCATATGCTCTGTGATTGGAGCACTGTCTGTCTCATGCGTGAAAGGATTGGGAATTGCTATTAAGGGACTGTTTGCTGGAGAACCCATTCTGAAGAATCCCTTGTCCTGGATCCTATTTATAAGCCTTATTGTGTGTGTAAGCACTCAGATTAACTACCTAAACAGAGCTCTGGACATATTTAACACCTCATTAGTGACGCCGATTTACTATGTATTCTTCACCACCTCAGTGCTTACTTGTTCTGCAATTCTATTCAAGGAGTGGCAGCATATGTCTGCCAATGACATGATTGGCACTTTCAGTGGTTTTATGACCATTATCATTGGAATATTTTTACTGCATGCCTTCAAAGATGTGTCTCTTACCCTATCGAACCTGCCAGTCTCTCTACGAAAAGAGGAGCGGCTCCTGAACGGAAGCCTGTCTACCAACACATATGAGCACTTGAACGGTGACGAGGAGAGCCACCTTTGTGACACGGACATGCAGATGAATGAGAGCACTGCTTCTCGGCGTAACGGAAGTCTAACAACGTTTTAAAGTGCAAAAAATACGTTCTTCACTGCCAGCAAAACCGCCACACAATCAGATACTGTCCTGATGAGTTACTGGGTGAATATTTTAATTGCCTTTGCCATTTTGCTCAATGACTTTAAATAAACGTTTGCCTTCCGTGTAGCTGTGGGCACCATCCTCCTGTTCTGAACGAATAGGATAGCGTGTACAAAACCAATGTAAAGGAAATATTCTGTAAAATTGCTAAACCAAAATGTTTTCATATTCTGAAGCTATGCCACTAAAAGTATTTCAATGGGGTTTTCACTAGTTTTGTGGTCGATTTGAATGTCGTGTCTTCATTTGCAGTTTCTGAATCAGAAGTAGAGCATCACCTTTACATCACGGCTTTATTATCCCTAACCCAAGTGGGGCCAGAGCAGTATATGATCTATCCACTGGAGATCCATTCCACTTCATCAGTGTCTTTAAGGGGATATTTCATAGTAAAAAAAAAATGATTGAAATTGCTTTTTTTTGTGTGCAGTAGACATTACCACCCTGGATGAGTCTAGCGCTTGCGGAGCGCTCAGTGGCACAGCATGTTGTGACTTGTTAGCCACCACTCTAGGAAGACTGTAGTATACATGATGGAGGCAAATCTGCTTTAAGGTGAACTATCAGTGATTAATGCAGAATTGCACTGCTCTTATTCCTCCTTTTGATTTCTTCACCATAGACACTGAACTATGTGTCGTCTGACAAAATAGTTCAAGTTTTCAGAAGAACCTGGATGAATCAGTATTTGATTGATGGCCTATGACCTAGATATGACACTTATGAGGCCATACCAGCTCCTTCTGAAAGTGCAGTAATCTATTTTTACCATTGGGTAAGGCTAGCTGGAGCGAGCCTGCGGCAACCGCGATTTTAGATGTGGCTGAAGTTTTAAAATTGTAGAGCCCAGTCGTTTTAACCACAAAATTGCAATCAGCCATAGCTTTGCAGGTGAAACGGCTGTTTTCTACCAAAATGATGCACACGCTTAACAGGGCTAGGTAAGCTGCTAAAGATTTTAAATGGACTGTATTGTTTTTTTTTTTTTTACCCCGTCTGTACCACCCTTTCTGCACTTACCCTTCATTTTTATAGCTAAATATCAGACTATTTTCACTTGAATGGTTTTGCGGATCTCGGCAAGTTTGCATATCATTAGCAGAATGAATTTTTCTTTTTATTATTCCCCCACTGTGTAGACAATCATTTTAACATTTTTTTTTTGTTGGACCAATTAGTGTGCAGATTTATTTTGCCTTATACCTTCATTTTCATTTGTTTTTAGTTTGAGCATGGTAAACTGTACATAACTTTTAAGTTTTGCTCTAAAATATGTTGCACTGAAATTTTAATTGTATATAAATATATGGGTACATTTTGGCTCTGGATGCAAAATGCTGTAGATTTCCGTCTTCTGTATGTTAGATTTTGCTGCAGTTGTACAAAAGGGAGTGGGTAAATACTATTAAATTGTAAAACATAACTTATTTTGAAATAAAATCTTTCAGAATCAACTTGAGAGATAGTATTTTTTTTTTTATTTAAGTAGAATGATGCTTGTATTTGATAAATGCTAGCAGTTATCAGCCATAATAACCACATTACTGATCACAACACAAACGTATGGGGTATCTACAGTGCAAGATAATTGTGAATGAGTGTTGTTAAAAACAATAATTTCATGATTATCTTGAGTAGTAAACAGGCTGCCAACCAGCTGACGAGCGAGCAAAACACTTATCAGGTGAAACAATCTCTGGTGCAGTACAACAGATCGTTATCGGCAATGCATCGTCCGGTGTAAACTCGCATTGCAGCCTATGTGCACTGAGTGATCTATTACCGACACTCAATGTGCAGTTTGCTTTGGTCTGCCTGTGTAAACAGGCATTTAAAAGACCAACTTATTGTGCTGCAGGTCGATGCATTTAAAATCACTTTCTCGTAGTCTTCATTGGGGGACACAGGAACCTTGGGATGTACGCCCACCAGGAGGCTGACAGTAAAATATCCAACTTAAGAAAAAAAAGTCAACTCCTCCCCAGCAGGCTACACCCACCTACTGACATTATTTAGTTAGTGAGAAAAGCAGTAGAAAAAGCAGAAACAATTTTTTTTCTTAACATACACACGCCCAATGAGGCAACATGAACAAAAGGGAGGGTACTGTGTCCCCAAATGAAGGCTACGAGAAAGGGATTTTACGTTAAGTACAAAAATCCTCTTTTTCTCTGGCGCGTCAATGGGAACAAAGGAGCTATGGGACATCCCAAAGCAGTCTCTAGGGTGGTTAAAATATATAAATGTGTAAGCCGGATTCTTCAGGAGGTAACCCGAGCAACTGCTGCTTGTACCGCCTTAGTGCCCAGATTTGCATCCTCTGAGGTGAAAGTGTGAACCCTGTAGAATTTAGAGAAAGTGTGAATGGAGGACAACACAGCAGCCTTACTGCTGCAAGGTAGATGCCTGATGGCAAACAGCCCTGGAAGCCCCTACTACCAGGTAGAATGAGCATGACCCCTGGCGGAGGAGCTTTCTTATTGGTTTTTATAAGCTTTTAGAGTGGCAGAGCGAATCCAGTTGGCAATGGTTGTCTTAGAGGCAGAAAGACCTTTTCATTCCTGATGGACCTTGCTAATTAGGGAATATGAACATATGAAGGACGCAGTCACCTTCATGTAGTGACGCACCGCTCTGACCAGATTCAAACAGTGTAAGGGTGCTTTTACATTGCGTCTTGTCAGACGTTCCTTGTTCTCGTCGGTGATTACGTCCGAACCCCTCGCAAAACTGGATTCGGGCAATAGACTATAATGGTGCCAACAGAGGTAACGTGTGCTCTGTCGTGCATCATTTTCGGGTGTATATGCCTACTGGAGGCAGACAGAGAGAGTAGACTGTGTCTGGGTGTCCGTCTCCAATAGGTACACATGCCCGAAAATGATGAATGACAGAGCACACGTTCACTCTGTCGGCATCATCACAGTCTATGGCCCTATCAGCGCAAACGCCCGAATCCCATTTTGAAGGGATTTGGACGTAAGTCCCGACGGGACTAAGGAATGTGTGACAAGATGCAATGTGGAAGCACCCTAAAGATTTCTCTGCAGGATTAGAAGGAAAAATGCAGAAGGAATGATGAACCATCTCTTCGTTAAAGTGGAAAGAAGAAACCACTTTAAGAAGGCACATAGGCGCCTGACACAACACTACCTCGTCCGGGTGAAGAACAAGAAAGGGAGAGCGGCAGCACAGAGGCGCCAGTTCTGATAGTAGTTATAGTAATCAGGAATGTCACCTTCCAGGAAAGCCAGTGTGGAAATGCTGTGGAATGGTTCAAAAAAAGGACACTGTAGAACACCAAGCACCTGGTTAAGATCCAAGGGAGGCTAGCAAGGAAGAACAGAGTGGGCCATACCCTGAAGTAAAGTCCTGACTAGAGGTCGTTAAAGCTTTTGGAATAGAATGGACAGGGCCAGGTCCTGGTCCCTGAGAGAGCTGAGGGCTAAGCCAGACTCAAGTCCTGACTGAAGGAAGATACCTCATGACATTCGCACCACTGGAAGTAAGCCCTCCAGGTACAATGGTAGATACAAGACGAGGATGGTTTCTGAGCCTTGATCATGATCTGTACAACCCGATCGGCAAAGGCTCAAGATTTTAGAACTGAGCTTCAAAAGCCACGCCATTAAACTGAGCAACTAAGAATATGGGTTTGAGAGGACCTATGGAGAGTAGGCCTGGTCCTTTGAAAGTCTTCACAGAATGTGTGCGAGGAGGTTGACCTATTATCTGCCAGCAACCGAGCAGAGAGACTCCATCCTGAATTGGTGTAGGCAGACATACTTGTACAGCAGTTTTAAGTCCAGAATGGGTTGGACTAAACCGTCCCATGCCAGGGACGACAAAAAGGTTTGCATAAAAGTCTTTTGTACCGTTCCTGGATAGGAAACAGAACAGTGTCACGGGTGGGAACTGGAGGAGCAGTGGAGCCTGGAGGGACCCTCAGAATGGAGAATGAAAGCTGAAGATGGAAAAAAAAAAAAAGGAAAAAAGACGACTGGACAAATGTCGTGGGGATGGGCTGCAAGTTTGCACAGCGGTATGTGGGGAGAAGATCGATCCACTAGCCTGTCCTGAAGATTGGATGCTGGATTCATCACCATCCCTGATCCGTGTTCAAGAAGATGATAATCTGCTATTTCTTAACTCCATGCACGAACCGGACTCTGGGAGCGAGACAGTCAGGAGAAAAAGGGCAAGGACTGCCCGCACCAATGCCATAATGCCGACTGTTATGAGAAGAAAAGGTCTTCCCATCCAAACAATAGGATACAGATTGACCTCTGGCAGAACTGTGCTCTCTATCCTTTGGGTTGGGAAAACCGAATAGCTCATCCTCCTCTCTTGCCCTACCTGCGAAGATGAGAAAATGAGAAAAAATAAAGTACATCATTTTGGCAAAAAAACGGTCTGGAGCTCCAGACCCATGTCTGACCCCTAAGTAACATCAAACTTAAGTGAATAGCTTGCTTGCCAGTAGATGAATTTAGCCTGTTGAGGAGAAGCAGACTTTTTTTTTTTTTTCTTAAGTTGTAATTCTTAGTGTCAGCCTGCTAGTGGCAGCAGCGTACACTCACACCATAGTTCCTCTGTCCTATGTCCTCCAATGAAGCGCCCAAGAAGCAGTCTTTTATTCTAGCAACCGAATAGGCTAATAGCAAGTATTGCTCAGCAGTGACATAGCGTGGGTTCCCAGCACCAATGAAAGTATTTTGCACCGTCTCCTTTCCACCAGTCAAGCATTAAACCCCTTATTCCCCAAGCACAGGAATTGTATTTTCAGAAAATACTGATTTAGTAAGAGTTTGCCCTTCAGCCCTCTAGTTTTTTCTGAAATGAAATTTTTAAAAATAAAAAGTTATACATTATTTTAATTTTAACCCCTTAGTGACTAAGCCAAATTTTACAATTCTGACCAGTGTCACTCTGAGGTAATAACTCTGGAACGCTTCAACGGATCCCAGTCTGAGACTGTATATGACAGTCTATATGACAGAAAATACCCAAAAGTGGCACTATTCTAAAAACTGCACCCCCTCAAGGTGCTCAAAACAACATTCAACTTTTTTTCACACAAATTTTACTTCAGACCCAATTTTTTTCATTTTCACAACGGTAACCAGAGAAAATGGACCATAAGATTTGTTGTGCAATTTCTCCTGAGCATACAGATACCCCATATGTGGGGGAAAACCACTGTTTGGGCGCACGGCAGGGCTCAGAAGGGAAGGAGCACCATTTTACTTTTTGAACGCAAAATTGGCTGGAACCGAGCGCAGACGCCATGCCGTGTTTGGAGAGCCCCTGATGTGCCTAAACAGTGGAAACCCTCTCACAAGTGACCCCATTTTGTAGCCTACACCCCTCAAGGATTTTATCCATGGGTATAGTGGCATTTTGAACCCACAGTTACAACTCAAAATTTGATAACATTAGGTCGTCATATTGAAAAGTTCATTTTTTTCACAAATGTTGCTTTAGCCCCAAATTTCTCACTTTTGCCAGAGGTAAAGCCGAAAAGTAGACCTCACAATTTTTTACCCACTTTCTTACGAGCGCGGTGATACCCCAAATGTAGTCAAAAAGTTCTATTTGGACAAACTGCAAAGCTCGGAGCGGAAAGAGCAAAGCAGGATGTACTCTTGCTCCGTGCTGAATGTTCTGCGGGCCATTAGTATTTTCTATATGCTTGCCTAACAAAAAAAACTAAACCTAATCTCTAACACTACTAGACCTACACTGTGTTCCAAATTATTAGGAGTGATAAGGTAAGAATTTTTTTGTTTGTCAGTTAAACTCATTGATGGTGATGTGTGTCAGGGCTCTTTATATCACTGTAAGCAATTGCAGACACCTGTGCTAGATAGTTTGGCAGGTGTGTCCAATGAAAGGCAAGACTACTTAAGAAGGCTGTCCCACATTATTAAGCAGCCTACATTTTCTGGCAAAATGGGAAATAAAAAGAATGTGTCGGGTGCTGAGAAGCAACAAATTGTGGAGTGTTTAGGTCAAGGCATGACTACAATCAACATTGCCAAGACACTTCATCGTGATCATCGCACAATCAAGAAGTATGTAGCTGATTCACAGTACACACGTGTGCGTGCTGATAAGGGAAAATTGAGGACTCTTTCCTACAGGCAATTACATCAGGTTAAAAGCGCAGCAGCAAAAAAGCCTTGTCATAGCAGCAGACAAGTTTTTGAAGCTGCTGGTGCCTCCAACGTCCCCCGAACAACAAGATGCAGGGTCCTTCAGAGGTTTGCAGCTGTGCGTAAGCCATCCTGTTGACCTCCTCTATCCACTGCACACAAGCAGAAACGGCTCCAGTGGGCCAAACAATACATGAAGACTGACTTCAAAACTGTTTTGTTAAGCGATGAGTGCCGTGCAACGCTCGATGGTCCAGATGGATGGAGTGGAGGATGGCTGGTTGATGGACACCCCATGCAAACACGGCTACGGCGCCAACAAGGAGGAGGTGGAGTAATGTTTTGGGCTGGAATCATGAGGAGAGAGATTGTCGGCCCCTTTAGGATCCCTGAAGGGGTAAAGATGAACTCCATAATGTATGTGGAGTTTCTCAAACAGCACTTCCTTCCATGGTTCAAGAAGAAGAACCGTGCATTCCGCAGCAAGATCATTTTCATGCATGATAATGCACCGTCTCATGCTGCACATAACATATCTGCATCTCTGGCTGCTATGGGCATAAAAGGGGACAAACTTATGGTGTGGCCCCCATGCTCCCCTGACCTCAACCCCATTGAGAACCTCTGGAGCATCATCAAAAGGAGTGTCTATGATGGCGGGAGGCAGTTCACATCTAAGCAACAGCTCTGGGAGGGTTTTCTGTCCTGATGCAAAACAATTGAAGCAGAAACTATCCAAAACCTGACAAATTCAATGGACGAGAGAGTTCAGAAGCTCCTTTCGAACAAGGGGTCCTATGTGCAAATGTTACATCACCTAGAATAAAGTTTTGAGTTGAAATCTGTTTGATTTCAGTTTGTAATAACCTGCTAATGCTTATAATTTCAAAAATGACCATTTTTTTGTTCTTTATTAAAATTAAATGGTTGAAAACTCTGCTGTGCATAATAATTTGGAACATGCATTTTTAGTGTTTTATTTTTTTAAAAATATACTGTTATCATAGGCAGTTTGTACAAAAACCTTTCAATTGTACTCTAATAGTTATTTGACTGGAAAATTACAATGACTGCAATTCATATAGGTAATTTGGGAAAATCTGAGAAAATATTTGCATAATAATTTGGAACACAGTGTAAACCTAATCTAACAAAAGTATTTTTTTTTCTTTTTTGAAGAAAACTGTAAGCCTAACCCTAACTGCAAAGAATGAAAAAGATGAAAACTTATATATATATATAAAAAAAAAAAAAAGTAATTTGACAAGGCGGATGACACAGAAGGCAGAGGGGTGAGCAATGAGGTTTAGGAGATTTACTGAAACTATTATTGGGGGATTTTGATAACTGTGATAGGGTTTATCACAGTAATCAAAAGCCATAAGCCAATGAGAAAAATCCCTGCGGGTGCAGGGAGGCAGATCTTGGCGGGCGCACTGCGCGTGTGCCCGCCATTTTCTATCTGCAGAAGAAGGAGTGGTGTCGGGGGATCACGGATCAGGTACCTAAGGTACCGTGGGGGGCTCGGGGACCCAATTTCTCTCTTCTCTGATAAGTTAGATTATATCAGAGGAGAGAGAAATTTAAAATCAGACTTTTTTTTGTGATCGTTGTAATTCGGTGAATAACAGTGATCATGTGACAGGGGGACCATAAAACCGAACCTGATCATGTTCTCCAGGATCTCATCTATCCCCGGTAGTTGAGGCCCCTGAGATTTTCCGATGCTGGAGGGCGCTACACTGTTATTCCTCAGGGATGTTAAACAGCGGCGCTGAGGAATAAGTACCTTTAATGACTGACGTGATAAGGCGTATCGGCGGTCGTTAAAAGGTTAAAGAAGCCCTCCCATTAACTTTTTTTTTTCCCCTAAACCAATGCTAGTTCAGTGTAGTGTGTGTTAATATATTCTCCTACCGCCATCTTCTCCGGTATTCAGCTTTGTTCCGCTCCTCCTATGAGTGACATGACCGCTTTTCAGACTCTCTGGGTCACACTGTGCTCTGCGTGACCCGTTAGTGGTTTTAACAATGTAAGTCTATGTAGCGTCTGAACGAGGCCCCATAGGCTTACATTGTAAAAGAGACTTTCAGCTCTGAATTAAAGGCACGTGACCCAGAAGAGGAACGGAACAGCACTCGATACCGAAGAAGACGGCGATCAGTAACTATATTAACACACTGACACTACACCACCACAACATTTACACAGGTTTAGGGAAAAAAGTTAGTGTGCTTTAGATAATATTTTTTTTTATGTAACTACTTTATCACCCTAGCTAGGACTGGATAAATTGTATACAAACAACTTTATTTTTATACTGAGGACCCTTCAACTTGGCACAGCTCTCCCAGCAGGTCTCTCTCTTCTCACAAAATTACAAGTAATGGAGAGGCCGAGTGCTGAGAAAAGTGTAAGGTGCGTTCTTTGTAAAGTAGCGTGAACACTCCTTGTATCCGTCTTTTCAGAGGAGAACAAGAACATAGTTAGGTCCAGAAATATTTGGACAGTGACACAAGTTTTGGCATTTTAGCTGTTTAACAAAACATATTCAAGATACAGTTATAATAAATGTGGGTTTAACGTGCAGACTCTCAGCATTAGTTGAAATTATTCACATCCTAATTGGAGTAGGGGTTTAGGAATTACAGCTCTTTAACCCCTTCACCCCCTGGCAATGTTCTGTTTTTTTTTTCTCCCCTTCTAAGAGCCATAACTTTTTTTTATTTTTCCGTCTATATAGCCATGTGAGGGCTTATTTGCAGGACTATTTGTACTTTTTTAATGACACCATTCATTCTACCATATAGTGCACTGGAAAACGGGAAACAAAAATCCAAGTGCAGTGAAATTGCAAATTGTAATTCCACAATTGTTTTTTTTTAATGTTCACTGTATGGTAAAACTGACCTGGCAATATGATTCTCCATGTCAATACGAGTATAAAGATACCTAATATGTGTACTTTTAAAATTTAAGTGGTGAAAAAAAAAAGTGAAAATTTGTAAGAAATTTTTTTTCCAAGACCCGTAACATTTACATTTTTCAGGGTATGTGGCTGGGTGAGGGCTCATTTTTTGCACCCTAAGCTGGCGATTTCATTGATAGCATTCTAGGGTAGATATTATGTTTTGATTGCCTCTTATTGCATTTTGTTGCAATGTTGCGGTGGCCAGAAAAACATAATTCTGTTTTTTTGAATTTTTTTTTATGCATTTACCAAAAGGATTAATTTATTTTATATTTTGATCTGACATTTCTGAATGCAATGATACTAAATGTTTTTTTTTTTTTTATTGTTTTATTTCCTATGGGCAAAAGGAGGGTGATTTGATGTTGTATTTTTTCACGTTTTTTTTTCATATTTTTACTGTACAACTTTTTTACTGTATTTAATAGTCCCCTTGGGGGACTTTAAGCTGCGATCATCCGATTGCTTGTGCTATGGACCCGTGTTCACAGGAGGATCGTAACGACAGGTGTGGAGGTCATCAGCAGACCCCAGCTGTTATGACACATCACGGGCGTGCCAATGGGAGTGTGGAATGATACGCATCCCTGCTGGTGTTTATTAAATCTCGCTTTCAGAGATTAACAGTGGGATTTAACAGGTTAACAGCCACATATGACATAAATGTACGTCATATCATAAAGGGGTTAATATATACCAGCTTCTTTTTAAAGGGATCAAAAGTAATTGGACAATTTATCTCAAGCTCTTTTTTTTTTTCTGACATCTTTTATTGAAGAGGTTATCCACTACATAGTATACTGCCCCCATCAATTTAAACCTTGTAAACAAGTCATTTTGTACATATATATGTACACATATACTGTGTATATGTATATACCGTATATTCCGGCGTATAAGACGACCTGGTGTATAAGACGACCCCCCTACTTTCCTGTTAAAATATAGAGTTTAGGATATATTCACCGTATAAGACTACCCCTTTTCCAACGCATACCAAACACCGGTAAAAATTAAAAAAAAACAGATTTGAATTTAACATGGTCCTTTTTTAATTTAAATTCTTATGACATGCAGGTATATAGCAGGAAAACTGTCACTCATAAACATATTAAAATAGGGGGGACCCCACGTCATTTTTTGGGGGGGTCCCCCATTCTAATAGCTAGTAAAGGCTAGGTATTCAGCTGGGGGCTGATATTAGTAGCCTGGGAAGCTCCGTGGGTATTACCCCCTTCCCAGACTTCAAACATCTGCCCCAGCCGTCTGCTTAACCTCCGCTAGAGACTATAATGATGGTGGATCCCACGCCAATTTTCTTTTTAAAAAATCCTTTATTTTAACACTAAATGACAATTGAGGGGTTAATAAAGATGCAGTCCCTAAATTATTATTAATTTTGTAATTAATTTTTCCCAAAAATGTTGACGTGGGCTTCGCCATATTTTTGTGTCCAGCCAGGTACAGCAGGCAGGAACGGGCTGCCCCCAACCACCAGCTGCCTATTTGTACCTGGCCGGACACAACAATATAGGGAAGCCCTTTTTTTTTAAATTATTTCATGAAATAATTAAAAAAAAAAAGACGTGGGGCTTCGCCCTATTTTTGTGTCCAGCCAGGTACAACTAGGCAGCTGGGGGCTGGAATCTGCAGCGCAGGGAGGCCCAAGCTTTCTGGGCCCCACCCGCTGCAAATTGCAGTCCGCAGCCACCCCGGAAAATGGCGCGTTCATAGAAGCGCCATCTTCTGGCGCTGTACCCAACTCATCCAGGGCCCTGGTGCGGTGGCTCACTGGGTAATAAAGGGGTTAGGGCCAGCTTGGCATTATCAGCTGGCCCTAAGCCCGAAATTCATGGGGTCACGCCAATATTAGACATGACCACCATGAATTTCTAGTAAAGTAATTAAAAAAAACACAACACCCAGAATAAAGTCCTTTAATTGAAATAAAGACACAATTTTTTAATGTTCTAAATTAAACCATACTTACCATCACGCCCATTCCAGCTGAAGCCAACGATCTCCTGCAATAAAAGTAAAATAATAAAGCAACCTCATCCTTACCTTTCCATGGTTCCCAGGACCGGTCCAGCTCTGCTACATTCACATGACAGGCTGCACCGCAGCAGAACGCTGCCGTTCAGCTTGCCATGTGGCAGACACTGAGAAGCGCAGGCATGCTTGTGCTCCTCAGTGTCTGACTGTGACGGCATCCAGATGAGCCGAGATCATGTCCAATGAACTCGGCTCACCTCATGCACGTCACTGACAGCGTGGGAAAATTCTCCTGCTCCCCGCATGCGCAGTAGAAGTTTCCCACGCTGTCAGTGACGGACGTCCAGGAGGTGAGCTGAGTTCATTGTCGGCTCATCTGGATGCCGTCACAGCCAGACACTGCAGAGCGCAAGCATGCCTGCGCTTCTCAGTGTCTGCGGGATGACAGGCTGGATGGCAGCGTTCTGCTGCGGTCCAGCCTGTCATCTCGATGTAGCAGAGCTGAAGCTGTCCTGGGAACCATGGAAAGGTAAGGATGATGTTGCTTTATTATTTTACTTTTATTGCAGGAGATCGTTGGCTTCAGCTGGAATGGGCGTGATGGTAAGTATGGTTTAATTTAGAACAATAAAGAATTGTGTGTTTATTTCAATTAAAGGACTTTATTCTGGGTGTTTGTGTTTTTTTTAACTTTGACTATGGGGTTAGTAATGGGGGTGTCTTATAGACGCCTCTCCATTACTAACCTGGGCTTGATGTCAGCTGGCATTATAAGCTGACATCAACCCCAGCCCTATTACCCCACTGCCACCGCTACAGGGCAGTGGGAAGAGCGAGGCTAAGTGCCAGAATTGGCGCATCCTATGGATGCGCCATTTCTGGGGCGGCTGACGGCTGGTGTTTCTAGCCTGGGAGGGGGCCAATATTCATGGCTCCCTTCCTGGGCTATTAATATCAGCCCCCAGCTGTCTGCCTAGCCTTTGCTAGCTATTAAATTAGGGGGGACCCCACGTCATTTTTTTGGGGGGGTCCC
Source organism: Phyllobates terribilis (assembly GCF_046119375.1). Classification (NCBI taxonomy): domain Eukaryota; kingdom Metazoa; phylum Chordata; class Amphibia; order Anura; family Dendrobatidae; genus Phyllobates; species Phyllobates terribilis. Next base: position 330,721,738 of record NW_027362762.1, on the reverse strand, counting down.
CCATTTTAATAGCTAGTAAAGGCTATGTATTCAGCTGGGGGCTGATATTAGTAGCCTGGGAAGCTCCGTGGGTATTACCCCCTTCCCAGGCTTCAAACATCTGCCCCAGCTGTCTGCTTAACCTCCACTAGAGACTAAAATTAAGGGGAACCCCACGCCAATTTTTTTTTAAATAAATCCGTTATTTTAACACTAGATGACAAGTACAGTAACCAGCACTGTCACTGTACTTCATATATATGTGACTGACATGTTTCTATCTATCTAATCTATGTGTGAAGCTCTATTCTGTCTGTTATAAATTGTCGGGTACAGATGCTGAATTGCCGGCCGGCTTTTTTAAAGAGACAGTGCATGAAAACACTATTATTTGTTTTAATAAATCCTTTACACTAAATGACAAGTACAGTAAGCAACACTGTCACTGTACTTCATATATATGTGACTGACATGTTTCTATCTATCTAATCTATGTGTGAAGCTCTATTCTTTCTATTCTAAATTGTCGGGTGCCGGCTTATGCCGCTGCTGAATTGCCGGCTTTTCATATATTGTCACAGAAGCGATGCGAACTTCCCTGCTCCGGACACAGCGCAGCGCTTCTGTGACAAGTGAAAGCTGTCAGCACAGAAGCCCTGCGCTGTGTCCGGAGCTGGGAATACGCAGCGATGTGTCAGTTTCAGCACAGAAGCGCTGACTGTCTGGACCTACCGCCGCCGTATTTTAACTCCCTCCACCTTATATTAACTCCGACATGGCAGGGATACGGCCACGGCAGCTTATTAACACCCCCAGAGTATCCCCGCATGTCAATTTCTGAAAGTTCAAAAGCATCACCGGCGTATAAGACGACCCCAGACTAGACAGAAGATTTTTCAGTCTTCAAAAGTCGTCTTATACGCCGGAATATACGGTATATATATGTGTGTATATATATATGTACACATATACATATATATATATATATATATATACATATACACAGTACAGACCAAAAGTTTGGACACACCTTCTCATTTAAAGATTTTTCTGTATTTTCCTGACTATGAAAATTGTACATTCACACTGAAGGCATCAAAACTATGAATTAACACATGTGGAATTATATACTTAACAAAAAAGTGTGAAACAACTGAAAATATGTCTTAGGCTATGTACCCACGATGCAGAAATGCTCTGGATTTTTTCCTGAGCGTTTCTGCATCTCCCTGGCAGAAAAAAACGCAAGCAGATTGTACATGCGTTTTTCCTGCCAGGGACATGCGGATGTGAAGCGTTCTTCACTTGCATTTCCGCATGCGGGTTGTCAAGCGCTTTCCAAGCGATTTTAGCATCACTTGGAAAGTGCTTGACAACTTGGTCACACTATATAAATCCATGCAGAAGGCATGGATTTATATAGTGTGACCGAGAGAATGTCAAAAAATAAAAATATACTTACCCTCCGATGGCCCGTGCTGTCTTGCTTTGCTCGGTCCCGGCTGTCGGCAGCGGTAGAGTGAAGGACCTGCCGACGTCAGCGTCGCGTGACCCGTCACATGACTCTGACGTCAGCGCAGGTCCTTCATTCCATCGTGAAGTGCCGGGAAGCAAGGAGGAGCGCAGCGTGGGCCGCCAGAAGGTAAGTATATATTTATTTTTTATTTTAGTATTTTTTTTACAGCTTTTTTAATGGTACCTGGGTGTGGATGAGACTCTCCTCTCCTCTACACCCGGGTACCATCCGCACATTAGAACGCGCCAATTACGCAAGTACAGATGCAGTCTTGCGGAATTGGCGCGTTCTAATGCAAGTCAATGGCAGCGAAAACGCAGCGCTTCCGCAAAATAATTGGTAGTGCTGCGTTTTTTTCCGCAATGATAATCTGCGGCAGAAATTTCCGCAGCATGTGCACAGCACATGCGGATTATCATTGGGGGACATGGCAGTCATTCTACCATGCGTTTTTTAAGCGTTTCTGCAGCGTTTTTGCCGCTGCAGAAACGCTTAAAAAACGCATCGTGGGCACACAGCCTTATATTCTAGGTTCTTCAAAGTAGCCACCTTTTGCTTTGATGACTGCTTTGCACACTCTTGGCATTCTCTTGATGAGCTTCAAGAGGTAGTCACCGGAAATGGTCTTCCAAGGATCTTGAAGGAGTTCCCAGAGATGCTTAGCTCTTGTTGGCCCTTTTACCTTCACTCTGTGGTCCAGCTCACTCCAAACCATCTCGATTGGGTTCAGGTCTGGTGACTGTGGAGGCCAGGTCATCTGGTGTAGCACCCCATCACTCTCCTCCTTGGTCAAATAGCCCTTACACAGCCTGGAGGTGTGTTTGGGGTCATTGTCCTGTTGAAAAATAAATGATGGTCCCACTAAACTCAAACCGGATGGAATAGCATGTCGCTGCAAGATGCTGTGGTAGCATGCTGGTTCAGTATGCCTTCAATTTTGAATAAATCCCCAACAGTGTCACCAGCAAAGCACCCCCACACCATCACACCTCCTCCTCCATGCTTCACGGTGGGAACCAGGCATGTAGAGTCCATCCGTTCACCTTTTCTGCGTCGCACAAAGACACGGTGGTTGGAACCAAAGATCTCAAATTTGGACTCATCAGACCAAAGCACAGATTTCCACTGGTCTAATGTCCATTCATTGTGTTCTTTAGCCCAAACAAGTCTCTTCTGCTTGTTGCCTGTCCTTAGCAGTGGTTTCCTAGCAGCTATTTTACCATGAAGGCCTGCTGCACAAAGTCTCCTCTTAACAGTTGTTGAAGAGATGTGTCTGCTGTTAGAACTCTGTGTGGCATTGACCTGGTCTCTAATCTGAGCTGCTGTTAACCTGCGATTTCTGAGGCTGGTGACTCGGATAAACTTATCCTCAGAAGCAGAGGTGACTCTTGGTCTTCCTTTCCTGGGGCGGTCCTCATGTGAGCCAGTTTCTTTGTAGCGCTTGATTGTTTTTGCAACTGCATTTGGGGACACTTTCAAAGTTTGCCCAATTTTTCGGACTGACTGACCTTCATTTTTTAAAGTAATGATGGCCACTCGTTTTTCTTTACTTAGCTGCTTTTTTCTTGCCATAATAGAAATTCTAACAGTCTATTCAATAGGGCTATCAGCTGTGTATCCACCAGACTTCTGCACAACACAACTGATGGTCCCAACCCCATTTATAAGGCAATAAATCCCACTTATTAAACCTGACAGGACACACCTGTGAAGCGAAAACCATTTCCGGTGACTACATATTGAAGCTCATCAAGAGAATGCCAAGAGTGTGCAAAGCAGTCATCAAAGCAAAAGGTGGCTACTTTGAAAAACCTAGAATATAAGACATATTTTCAGTTGTTTCACACTTTTTTGTTAAATATATAATTCTACATGTGTTAATTCATAGTTTTGATGCCTTCAGTGTGAATGTACAATTTTCATAGTCATGAAAATACAGAAAAAATCTTTAAATGAGAAGGTGTGTCCAAACTTTTGGTCTGTACTGTATATGTACATATATACTGCTGCCAATTGTGCCTGTGAGGGACGACATCGCTGACCGCTCACCGGCATCACGTGACCCCCGGCTGCAGCCTCAGCTGACATCTGCTGATGTCACGTCAACTTCCAGATTCTTGGACGTATGACCCAGTCGCAGGCACCTCCCTGGTTGTTGGAGGGGTTTCACTGTGCCCTTTCTCTTTGCTTTCATTGGCTGTAAGCATGCGTTGGATACTGGGCTGTGACGTGCGGTGAAACCCCGCCCACGGCCCATAATCAATTTATATTTAACACTGCATATATCAATAGTCAGACATACCATGGAACAGAGAACAACACATATGTGAGGACCCCAGAAATCTTGATGAATCAAAATAATATTTTTATTATAGATTTATTTTTGTGATCATTTACCTTTTTTTTCCATATGTGCAATGTAAAAGCATTCTTTGGACAGATGTAACTAAGATCAACCTGTACCAGAATGATGGGTAGAAAAATGTATGGAGAAAGCTTGGCACTGTTTATGATCCAAAGCACACCACATCCTCTGTAAAACATGGTGGAGGCAGTGTGATAGCATGGGCATACATGGCTTCCATTGGCACTGGGTCACTACTGTTTATTGATGATGTGACTGAAGACCGAAGCAGCCGAATGACATCTGTGTGTACAGGGCCAAACTTTCTGTTCAGATTCAACTAAATGCAGCAAGGTTAATTGAATAGCACTTCACAGTACAGATGGACCATGACCCAAACCATAATGTAAAAGTAACTCAGGAGTTTTTAAGGCAAAGAAGTGGGATAGTCTGCAATGGCCGAGTCAATCACCAGATCTCAACCCCATCGAGCATGCATTTCGCATGCTTACGACTGGGATCTAAGGGGTAAGGTTTCTCCATCCTGGCTCAGACTAGTCAGATAACGGGAACAGGGTGTCTCACAGAATTGTTCTTGTGAGAAAAGGTTAGTGTGAGAAAGTTGCATGAGAAAAGAAGGAAAGAATGTATGTTATGCAAGAAGTATAATAACATGATTTCCAAGCAAGCAGACAAAATGGAGTTGCTCTAGCATGAGTATCAATATGTCCTTTACACTTGGATAGCATGAATATTAGTATGTCCTTTACAGCACTAGAGTTCAAGTCCTCTTCCTCTCTGAAGAGACAATTCACATGCTTAAGACAAAACTTTAAAACAGAAAGACCCACAAACAAGCAACTGAAGTCAGCTGCAGTAAAGGCCTGGCGTTTGGTGACGTCCATGGCTTCCAGACTCCAGGCCATCATTGCCTGCAAAGGATTCCCTGCAAAGTATTAAAAATTAACATTTTATTCATGTTAAAGTTAAATAGTCCAGTTACTTTTGAGCCCCTGAAATGAGGAGGCTTTGTAGAATTGCAATTCCTAAACGTTTCACGGAATATTTTTGTTCAACCCCTTTAATTAAGCCTGAAAGGCTCCACTTCAATTGCATCTCAGTTGTTTCAATTTAAATAAAAACGAGTGGCATGCAGAGCCCAAATCACGAAGACTTGTACACGTCAGAAAAGACGGACACTACTGCAAAAAAAACATAAACGGGGTACATTTGAACTTTTTTGTGACAGAATCTCTAAGAAACAGCATTCAGACTGAGTCATTGCTAAACTCCTTCACCCCCAGCCTGTTTTCACCATCCTAACCAGGCAAAATTTTCCAATTCTGACCATTGTAACTTTGTGATAATAGCTCTAGAACACTTCAATGTTTCCCAGAGATTCTGATATTGTTTTTTCATGACACATTGTACTTTGTTAGTGGTAAATTTAGGCCTATATTTTTTGCTTTTATTTGTGAAAATGGGATTTTGGCAATTTTTTTTCAAACTTTCGCAATTTTCGAACTTTGAATTTTTATGCCCTTAAACCAAATTGGTGCATCACACAAAATAGTTAATAAGTAACATTTTCCATAGGTCTAATTTACATCAGCATCATTTTTGAAACATTTTTTTTTTTATTGTTATGGAGTTAGAAGGGTTAAAAGTTTCTCAGCAATTTTTTTTTCATTGACAAAACAATTTTATTTTAGGGACCACATCACGATTAAAATGAGTTTGAGAGGCCTATGTGACAGTAAATACCCAAAATTGACACCATTTTAAAAACGGCACCCCTTAAAGTGCTCAAAACCACATTGAAGAAGTTTATTAACCCTTTAGGTACTTCACAGGAATTTAAGCAATATGGAAGGGAAAAGTTAAAATGGTTTCATTTTTCCCACAACAATGTTGCTTTAGCCCCAGATTTTTAATTTTCACAAAGATAACAGGAGAAAATAAACCATACAATTTGTTATGCAGTTTCTCCTGATTACGCCGCTACTCCATATGTGGAAAACTACTGTTTGGGTGAACGGCAGGGCTCAGAAGGGAAGGAGCGCTATTGGAGTTTTGGAACACATATCGATAGCAAATGCCATGTCTCGTTTGCAGAGCCCCTGATGTGCCTTAACCCCCACAAGTGACCCCATTTTGGAAACTACACCTCTCAAAGAATTTATCTAAAACTTGAACTCGCAGGTGCTTCACAGAATTTTAGAACGTTGAGCCGTTTTAATTTTCACAAGGGTAACAGGAGATCATGGACCATAAAATTTGTTCTGCAATCTCTCCTGAGTACACAGATACCTCATATGTGGTGGAAAACTACTGTTTGGGCGCACGGCAGGATTCAGAAAGGAAGAAGCACCGTTTGACTTTTTGAGCGCAAAATTGGCTGGAATAGATGGCGGACACCATGTTGCATTTGCAGAGTCCCTGATCTGCCTAAACAGTGGAAACACACCAGAAGTGACCCCAGTTTGGAAACTACAGCTCTTGAGAAATTCATCTACGGGTGCAGTGAGCATTTTTAACCCTCAGATGATTCAAAGAATCATAACCTTGGGCTGAGTCAATGGAAAATTACCATTTTTTTTCCCACTAAAATGTTGCTTGAGTCCAAAATTTTTAATTTTCAAAAGGATTAATACGAAAAAATGAATGATACAATTTATTATATAATTTCTCCCTAGTACGCCAATATCCCATATGTGGTCAAAAACTTCTTTTGAGGCACAGTGCAAAGCTCCGAAGGGAAGGAGCGTCATATTGGAGTTCAGATTTTTGCGGGTATGGATTGAGGGTGCCAAGAGCCTCTGTGGTGCCAGAACAGCAGAACCCCCTGTGGTGCCAGAACAGCAGAACCTCCCCATAAGTGACCCCATTTTACAAACTGCACCCCTCAATGAATTCATCTACGGGTGCAGTGAACATTTTGACAACACAGATGGCTTACATAATTTATACCATTGGGCAGTGAAGAAAGAATAATTAAATTTTTTACCACTAAAATGTTGTTTTAGCCCAAGTTTTTAATTTTTATAAGGGCTAATAGGAAAAAATGGGCCTGACATGTTGTTGTGCAATTTCTACTGAGTACCCCAATGCCCTACATGTAATTGGTAACTACTTTTCAGGCACAGCGGAAAACTCAGAAGGGAAAGAGTGCCATATTATAGTGCAGATTTCATGGTAAAGGTTGGCAGGTGCCATAACCCACTGGAAGAACCCCTGAGGTGCCAGAACAGCAGAACTCCCCACATAAGTGACCCATTTTACAAACTACACCTCTCAATGAATTCATTTAAGGATTCAGTGATCATATTGACACCACGGGTGTGTCACAGAATTTTATGCCATTGGACAGTGAATAAAAAATAATTTTTGTCATAAAAATTTCGTTTTAGCCCCAGATTTTACATTTTCACACTGGAAAATGGTACGAAAATTTGTCTCACAATTTCTGCTGAACTTGGCAATACTCCATATGTGGCTGTACAGTGCTACTTAGCCACATGGCGAGACTCAGGAGGGAAGGAGCGGTATTTGACTCCCTGACAACAAGTCATCATAGAATAGTTTGCGGACTACATATACAGGGCTCCCAAGTGGCAGAAGAGCAGAATCCCCAATAGTGCACATTCATTGTAGAGCCCAGTATGTTGTAGTGCCCAGTACATTATGCCCAGCTCGTGCTTCTGGAGACACGCACCCCGTAAATTAATTGGGCTCTCATCGCTACAGAAATGCCAAACATGTGAATTCTAAATGTGGTTTATGCACACTGGGGCTCAGAAGGGAGGGGACATTTTGATTTGGGAGCACAGAATTATCTGGATTTCTTTTAAGGTGAGGGGAGGTATGAGCATCTAAAGACCTTTTCCAGAGCCTTTGTTCTACCAGTAACATGGAAGCCCCCTATACTTCGATGATGGACCTGAGTGGGGACTTGCTTTTTTTCTGGATTGATTTGAAGATTTTAATGAGAACATTTTACATAACATTTTGGATCACGTTTATCCTGGGCTCTATGCTTAGCACTTACTGCTACTGCTTACTGATGAAACCCCAAAGGATCCATTCACTATAATGAAGCAGCAGAGTTACTCTGGACTCCATCTATCCTCTGTTCAGCAGTGTCCTTTTCAGAGGTGCACAAAACTGTGGTCAACCCCACTTTTAAGCACACAAAAAAGACGGACACCGCCAGCTCATAGGACAGACTGCGTCAACGGTGCCTCTATCTGCCTTTTTATATGGAATCTTCTGCCGGGGTTTCCATCTGAATCATGTATTTCAGAGATTTACACGGAAATCCCGGTGTAAGCGCTCAGCACAGCGTGCAGGATAAATGTGAGCCAAGCCATTCTTCAATCTTTGGGAATGAACAAATAGACAGCAGGTGAAGAATTGGTTTTATTTATTTTTTATGCCGTTTCTCGTCTGGTATAAGTGATTAGACGACTATTCTTCGGGTCGGAGCGATTACAGCGATACCGGAGATAGATAGATATATTTATGCTGTTCACTCTGGTAAAAGTGATAAGACCGCTTTATTCTTAGGGACAGTACGATTAGAGATACCACATTTATGTTTTCCCGCTTTTACACAAACACAATTTAAGAAAAAAAAAGAATTGTTTTTGCATTGCTATGTTCTGAGAGCTATAAACTTTATTTCTCCACTGACTGAGCTGTATGATGGCTTGTTTTTTTTTTTGCAGGACAAGATGATGTTTTCAGCGATATTTTTATTTACATATGACTTTTTGATCACGTTTTATTTCACTTATTTTTTTCTTACAGTGTTCACTCAAAGGGATAACTAGTGAGAGTTTTATATGTCGTATCACTCTGGACACTGTGATACCAAATATATGTATTTTATTTTTGTTTTTACATATATTTATGTATTTATTTGTATTATACGTTTTTTTTGTTCTTTATTTTGTGATTTTAAAATATTTTTACAATATAAATATTTTGTTACCTCGTCTCAGGATGGGACATAAACTTTCCCTACTCGGATCGCTAGTCTAATATTCTGCACTGCTTTTGCATTGCAGGGCGTTAGCTCAGTGCATCGCACACAGGGAGGAGGCTATTGACAGCGGCATCAGAGGGGTTAAACGCCCGCAATCGGTGCTAGCACCGATCGTGTGCGTTGCCGCAGGGTGTCAGCTATCATATAGCGCTGACACCCACTCTTGATTGCACCAGGAGTGAGCCCACGCAAATGTTACATCATACATGTACAGCGGTTTGACATAACGCATCTCCTGTGCCCTGTACATATACGGCGGATTTCGTGAAGGGGTCAAAATGCAAGTCGTGGATATAAATCATCAAACCACTGCTGAATGCACATTACACTACACTGTTAGATTACACTAATGTTGGCCGATCTTGCCGGGTTCAGCTGACAGTCTATAATGTGTTGGCCACCTGCCGACTGATGTTCAGTGGAAATGTCAATCTTGAATGTCTGATTTCGGACTACTGATTGTATTGTTCTTCCGGAGAGAAGCCAACGGCCGATGTGTTGATAGTTGGCTTTCTCGTAGAGAACCTAGGAGCTGTCGAAAGAATTTTCGGCTGACAGCCCTCTTATCTGTATTGCCAATTTTGAAGGAAATCTATCAGCAGGTTTTTGCTATTATGCTGCTCTCAGATTAAATATAGGGCATGAGACCCTGATTCCAGGGATGTCTCACTTATAAGGCGGTATGTTCTAGTTTCAATGCAGTGTTTTATCAACAGGAGATTAACGCTGACAGACTACAGCTCACATGACCAACAGTCAGGCCAATCTATATATAACCCAGCCCACACCACTACCTGGCAGCTACCTGTGTGCACCGTGCATTGTGAGCAAGCTGCTACTCGGGAAGTGGGGGGTTACACAGAGTAGAAGACTTAGCTCTGCTACATCTTCATCAGATAAAATAGGTATTCTATGAAAACTACACCAAGTGCTGGAATCAGGCTTTTCCTATCACCCATGACAGCACCACAACGAAAGAGGGGATCCGCCTTTCCAGGACAGGAAACCTACAGAATAAAAGGGTGGCGCCTCTCCACCACATCAGTTGGTTTCCTGTCCTTGAGGGGGAACCTTGTTAAAACGGCAGCAGAAGAAAGAAGAGAAGATTATTCCCAGACCTGGGCCGGTCGGTTTCCAACAGGGCACAGTCTCTGCTGCAGCCGGCGCCAGGGACCTGGAACCGCCATGGTGGGTCCAAGGGGGCCTGTTCCATCGGACGGGCGTGAGCAGCAGCCGCACCATTACCTTATGGTGGCCTGGCAGCCGCGCATCCCGGTTGCGCAGGCCAGGACGCTATCCAGGAAATCGCGCCCTAAGACGCACGCCAGCAAAAAAAGTAGTAGCAGCATACCGGAGGGTCCTTGATGGGAGTACCTGTTGAAGATCTGGATACGACAGAGCGGTGCCCCTGCCTGGGGTCGGCTGCTCCAGCTCCGTGCATCAGTGGAGAAGCTGCTGTGGAACTGCGCCCCTGTCTGGGGTCAGCAGCTCCAGCTCTGCACGTCAGTGAGAGAGCAGCTGTGGATCTGCGCCCCTGTCTGGGGTCAGCAGCTCCAGCTCTGCACGTCAGTGAGAGAGCAGCTGTGGATCTGCGCCCTTGTCTGGGGTCAGCAGCTCCAGCTCTGTACATCACGGGGAGCACCTGTTGAGCTGCACCCCTACCTGGGGTCAGCAGCTCCAGCTTTGATCGGCAAACTATTGGAGGCGCCCCTGCCTGGGGTTGGCCACCCCAGTATTGCTTAGGCAAGGCCGGATGGAGAGGAACAGGCCTGTGACTTGGTCCAGCCTCCGAATCCGTACAGCTGGTGGTGAGTGATCTTCGTGAATGTTTACCTTGTTTATGGGGCCCTTTCCTTGTTATGGTTATTAGGAAAGGCTGAAGGAAGTTGGCGCAAAACTCAAAAATGGGTGTGTGCGCACTCTGTAAGACCCCATCTGGGCCTCGTGCTTTAAATTTGGCTTCAGGACGGAAGCTGGACCTTAGAACTCTAGGCTAAAAATGAGCCTCAATCTGCTCAGTAAATGTTAAACTAACACTCAGAGGTTTTTACTGTTGTCCTCCAGTCTGTTTACTCCATCCATAGGACAGCACATGGTGTTAATACAGCACATGGTCTCTGTGAAGGTCTGCTGTCCAGCTGCATCTCATCAGTTGGCTCCTTCGGGTGGGGCTAGTCTGGCAATTGAGATTTACCACCCAAAGGAAAGGTTTATCCTTCATTTAGATGGATTACTCTTTTAAATAAAAATCTGAGCGCAGTGCCTCATAAAGCCTCAGTGTGCTTCACAAAGAGCACATCATAGTGCTTCATAGCATAGCGCCTCATAGCACATCATAGTGCCTCACAGCGTAGCGCTTCATAGCACATCATAGTGCCTCATGGCACATCATAGCATAGTGCCTCATGGCACATCATAGCATAGCGCTTCATGGCACATAACAGTGCCTCACAGCGCTTCATGGCACATCACCTCACAGCGCCTCATAGTGCTTCATAGCGCCTCATAACATATCATAGTAACTCATAACATATCATAGTGCCTTATGGTGCATTCATAGTGCCGTATAGCGCCTGTTAGTACCTCATAGCGCTTCACAGTACCTGTTAGTACCTTATGGGGCCTCATAGTGTCTCTTGGTGCTTCAGGGTGCCCCTGTGCCTCATAGTCCCTCTTTGTAAAGGTACTGGTTGCACAACTAAGTTTATATCTGACAAAACCAAGTTCAGCGACTGTAAACTGTGCATGGCAAGCTTACAGAGTTCAGGTGGAAAAATATCCTAGCCTCTATTTTGAGACGGAAGGTGGCAGTATTCCTGGCTGGTGCTCAGCTGGCTCGGTGGAAGGCCGGTTGGAGGCAGGTGACAATAAGAGCGCTTCCTTAGTTTTGCAGGTTAATAATAAACCTTGTAGGGTTTCACTCTTAAAGATAGGAGGCATCACATAGTGCTCATACAGCCATTGTGGGTTTGGTTTAATCAAGCACAGTTTTAATGCTTTTTACAGGTTGCACAGAAGTCATAAACATTAATATTTCTGGTCTTGTCCAAGTGCTGACTAAATAGGACAGACCCTGACTACTCATATACAGCTCAGCTAACCCAGCTTGATCAAACAAAACAATATTTATCCAGGGCAACCACTGATACTTGCAGACTCAGCTTAGGTGGATTCTGGCCTGTGTCTCTGATTAGCTCCAAGACAAATACCGTCTGCTCTGCTTTCCGGCAGTCTGACTAAGGTGAATGCCTAGCCTGCTCTGGTGCTTAGCTCTCCAGGTGCCCTAATCAAGACCGGTAAAGCTATTATTTAACCCAGTCCTACCTGGGTTTGCTACAACCCAAAATGGGCTGTAGAGATTCCTGAGAGTTAGATCATTGGAAATGGACTCTATAAGAACCTGCTAGTAAACCTGCAGTTCCTGATTGCTATATAGTAGTACAGGTGTTTGTATACCTCCTTAATCAGGTTCCAATTCACATGAAACATCAAATTTCCTGAGAATAGTTCTTGGCATAAAATTAGGATTTAGGCTGTCAGTTTGTGTCCTTCCATTTAGATGTTAGTGAGCCCTAGGGCTTTATGGAGAATTATAGTAGTTAGGGCAACTCTCATATCGAAGGAAGAGGTATTGACAATAGTTTACCTCAACTATTTCGGGATTATGGGCAGATCCATCGAGCGCTGCAGAACTCACTGGGCAGTGAGTAAGAGTTGTGGTCTCCCAAGGTAGAATAAGGAGTCCTGCTATATGTCAAAGTTAATAAGCAGTCTGGCCACAACTCTGAACAAGACAATATTGTCGTTAATAACTCTAATCTCCTACATTCCAGTAGTAGCATGGTCACAGTTACACACACCGTGGGCTGCCTCTAAAGATCCGGTTCCTCTAACCTAAAGAAACTTTAGAAAGTATATAAGAAAGCTCCATTCATCTATACATGGTCACCATGTAAAGGTCTTGTCATACAACAGAGTAGTTTTAGCTTACGTAAACCATTATGGAGGAACTCGGCCAAGATCCCTAATGACACTTATGTCTAATTAGCTCAGATGGCGAAGTCTCACCTTTTATCTTTAACAGCACCTCATATAAAGAGGAAGAGAATTGCAAGTGGACCCTTTTAGCCGTAGACTACTGGAACAGTGTCCAACCTGCATTGAATAAGCAAAGAATGTGAAAGTGAGTTTTGGATCTAAGCCCATTTTCAGTCCAAAGATGGCACCCTGGGATCTGAATCCAGTGCTTACGGCTCTAACAAGCCTTCCCTTGAACCCATGGATTCAGGGTCTTCACATTAAAGACTATTATCCCGGTGGCCCTGACTTCAGCATGGTAAGTTAGTGACATTCAAGCTTTGTCGGTTAATCCTTTGTTTATACAGATCCTAGAAGATGGTCCGGTTCCGGGGCTACCCTATCTCCCGAAGATTTCCACAGAAGTCAGGAAATTGTGCACCCTACTTTCTGTGCTAATCCGGGGAATCCATGGCAGAACAATAAGAAAGCGGATGTCTCCATCAAGCATTATGTAAGGTTGCCATTCAGTCTTCACCTTGCACCTTCTATAGACACTATAGGCTTGATCTGGGATCTTCTGCTGTCCTTTCCTTTAGGAAAACTGTTCTACAGGCTGTGGTCCCACTCTAACTTTTAAGTTTTTCCTCTGTAAATCTCTCATTGTGGTGCTGTCATGGGTGATTGGAAAACACTAAATTACTTACCGGTAATGTGATTTTCCTGAGCCCATAACAGCACCCTTATATTCCCTCCCATCACTGGTAGAAGTTGATCACTTCATTTCCTTTGTGGTGTTTGATTCACGCTGTGTGTAGAAGGAAAAATCATGGGATATATAACTATTAAGTAGTGTCCTCTCATGCTCTGTAAACAACTGTGGTGGTGGAGAGGCGCCGCCCTTTTATTCTGTAGGTTTCCTGTCCTGGAAGGGCGGATCCCCTCTCTTGTTGTGGTGCTGTCATGGGCTCAGGAGAATCACATTACCGGTAAGTAATTTAGTGTTTCTTCTCATTTGTTATGCGGCTCTCAGACTAAATGGCAAAACCCTGCTGACAGATTCCCTTTAATTAATTTATATTTTCACACCCAGTGTTAGAATTTGAAATATTCTTATTTTCGCCAAGGAGAAGCTGTTACTATTGCAGACCTATTTAGGTAAGGACGGCAATGTGACAGAGTTAAAGCTGGTGTCATTACATATAAGCAGTTAGAGGTGTGGGCACGTTGTAAGGAAATCCCAGAAAACTCCTGCAGGTTACATGGACCTGGTTCTACATCTTAACCACAATTTGCCAAAAGTGTAACAATACAGGCTGTGTCTTCACATGAAAAGCAATTTCCTAGTGCCAATTCGTAAAACAGTGGAAACAGACGGTGCCTGGTGGACTCTACTAACTGATGGATGTGCCAGCTGTATTCCTTAAACATAGTGCTGCATACAGCACCATTTAGTTTCCATGATGGGTGACAGAATCTGAGGCAGGACACCTGACAGATGTGGTCCGAGCTCTTGAGCAATTTTGGAACAAAGTTTTCTTCAATGCAGTCACAAGCATGCATTTCTCAGAATAAACTAGATATGATTGCTCACCAATTCTAGACGATTGTGACACACAAATGGATTTAGACAAATTGTGCATCTGACTGGTGAACAAAGTGATCTACTCAGGAATTAATAGCTGTCTACAAACTTAATAGCCATCTAAAAGTATCTCAAGGGCTGTCACAGTGTAGAAGGATCATCCTTATTCTCATTTGCACATGGAAATATGAGAAGCAATGGGATGAAACAAAGGGAGAAGAGACAGAATAGATATTAGAAAAAACTTTTTGACAGTGAGGGTGATCAATGAGTGAGACAGGCTGCCATGAGAGGTGGTGAGTTCTACTTCAATGGAAGTCTTCGGAGGCTGGACAGACATCTGTCTGGGAAGGTTTAGTGAATCCTGCAATGAGCAGGGGGTTGGACACGATGACCCTGGAGGTCCCTTCCAACTCTAACATTCTAGGATTTTACAAGCAACAGTAGCTCATCTAGTCATTGACCAGTTATTCCCTGATGGATCACATACGCAAGAATAAGCCACAGGTTTGTATATTTTCAGATAACAGCCAATGGTTGTTGGAGGCAAAAAAAAATGCCAGCTGTATGTTAAGATAAACTTTTATTGAAAATTTCATGAGGAATGATTGATTATTGGAGATTACAATTTTACAATTCATAGAGATACATTGCTATTAGAAAGTACAATAAGATCCCAATAATTACAGAGTTATGCATCCTTATCCCCAAATGTGAAAATTATTTCTAAAAAGAGAATTACAGGTGGAACTGGTAGTGTTATACAGCATGAATACATTATTGGAAAAATAATTTACTATGCAGACATTACAAAACTGAGCTAAGAGTAAGGCTTGTAACGCATCCCTCGTCTTCCCTCTTCAGGGGACACCCTTGTACTGAGTATTTATAGCTCATCATTGTTATTATGATCAAATACAGTATGATAGTCATTATACAGTGGTAATGCCATGGAGAGATTACAGTGAGAAAAGCCTTAGTTGCTGGCCAGTGACTGGTGAATGGGTGGCTGAAAGCATCGCACATGTTCTACAGATGTATTTTCTCCATCTCCAGACTTCAGGTACTTATCCAAAATTGAAAAGATCTCATCATTAAGGATCTGGAACTTACGGATACGTTCAACCATTTTCTTCAAAGGCTGCATAAATAAAATCAAGATGATTAATTAAAAGGCAGAGTAACAGGTAAGATCTCGTGCTACTAATCTCCAGTACTCCCACTTCCCCTGCAAAAATACAATTCTTAAGAGAAGATCACAAGACCACTGGTGTATGCAAGGGGCATTTCACACCTGATAATCTATTAGTGATAAAAGTGGTTCTACCACTTGTCTCTCACACACCCCGCCCGCCCCTAGCACAACTCTTCTCACCGGCATGTCAGCCCTTCGGAAAAATAGACAAGCATGCAGGCTGCCATTTCATACAAGGGAGGTACAGGAAAAAAGCAAGCATTCTTACTACTTCTATTGCCAGTGGTTGCTCAGGTGGGGGAAGAATTCTTTCACTGCTTGCTATTGGGCATTCCTAAAACATCTGATGATCATGTCAGTCAGCCCGGAGGTAGCAATGCCATATCCACAATACTATATCACAAACAGGGCCGTTGAGTCAGTAAGCCAAACCACCGACTCCTCAATTTCGCTAACTCCGACTCCACAGCACGGCCTCACTACTGAGTGTGTACATAAGGTGCAGCACAGATTCATCTCAACTAAAAGCCGAGATCCTTAGATCAGGAACAGAACAGACATTTATAGGACATTTCATAACTTTCCCAAATTCTTATGAAGACATTTACAGCACATACTGAATTGAACTACTGCACCCAATGCATTATATATTTTAGGAGTCGGAGCCAGTCCATTTTCCACAGACTCCAAGTCCACAGCCCTGATCACAAGTATGGCTGTAAAACTTGTGTTTGGTGGGTGGAGATAAGGAGCTCTGAGATGTCTTAATCCAGTGAAACTCCAAGATGCCACTGAGTTAGCATTTCCAATAGTTCACCTACCACGCTCTTGATGATTTCATCTTTGCCATCATGTTTCTGCACCTTTAGCAGATGATAGCAGAAGTCCATGACATCAAATCGTCTGTGTTGTCCTAGGAGCACAATGATCATGCACCCGGCCCAGTGCAGTCCATCACCAAAGCACTGCCTGTAACAGAAGGAACAAGTCTTAACATATTGACAAGTGCACATTCAGGATTGTGGTTAACGTTCTAAGGTTGGAATATAACATGTTCCATATCCGCACAGGCAGCGGTTCACATATCAGGAATCCTGACACTGTGAGGACAATGAACTCTGTCAATGTGAACAGGCCTAGTGTTCTGTAAAAACCAACATTATTATGTCTAAGCTTGCCACTATATTTTATACAATGTCCTGTGGCTGATGATAAATAATAAGGCAATTTAAAGAGAACCTGTTTTTTCATAATTAAATTCCCCTGTGTATGTAAAGGCGCTTTAATGCCGATTACATTCTCACCTTTCTTGTAGAATTCAGTTTTGATGTTTTAGAGAAATCCATGGTTGAAATTGTACTAATGAGGCACAAGTGCAGTGGGGCGGGCATTGTACTTGCACATGGAATTGTACTTCCAGCTCTCCTGCCTCCCTCCCTATTCCCTGATCACTGCCCGTCTCCCTCCCTATTCCCAGCCTGCCTCCCTTCCTATTCCCCGCTCACAGCCTGCCTCCTGTCTCCCTTCCTATTCCCCGCTCACAGCCTGTCTCCCTCCCTCCCTATTCCCCGCCTGCCTCCTGTCTCCCTCCCTATTCCCTGATCACTGCCTGCCTCCTGTCTCCCTCCCTATTCCCTGTGCACTGCCTGCCTCCCTCCCTATTCCCTGATCACAGCCTGTCTCCCTCCCTATTCCCTGATCACAGCCTGCCTCCTGTCTCCCTCCCTATTCCCTGATCACAGCCTGCCTCCTGTCTCCCTCCCTATTCCCTGATCACAGCCTGCCTCCTGTCTCCCTCCCTATTCCCTGATCACAGCCTGCCTCCCTCCCTATTCCCTGATCACAGCCTGCCTCCCTCCCTATTCCCTGATCACAGCCTGCCTCCTGTCTCCCTCCCTATTCCCTGATCACAGCCTGCCTCCTGTCTCCCTCCCTATTCCCTGATCACAGCCTGCCTCCCATCTCCTTTCCTATTCCCTGATCACTGCCTGCCTCCCTTGCTATTCCCCGATCACAGCCTTGCTCCTGCCTCCCTATTCCCCGCTCACAGCCTGCCTCCCTCCCGTCTCCCTTCCTATTCCCTGATCCATGCCTGCCTCCCTATTCCCCGATCCATGCCTGCCTCCCTCGCTATTCCCTGATCACTGCCTGCCTCCTGTCTCCCTCCCTATTCCCTGATCACAGCCTGCCTCCTGTCTCCCTCCCTATTCCCTGATCACAGCCTGCCTCCTGTCTCCCTCCCTATTCCCTGATCACAGCCTGCCTCCCATCTCCCTTCCTATTCCCTGATCCATGCCTGCCTCCCTATTCCCCGATCCATGCCTGTCTCCCTCCCTATTCCCTGATCACTGCCTGCCTCCTGTCTCCCTCCCTATTCCCTGATCACAGCCTGCCTCCCTCCCTATTCCCTGATCACAGCCTGCCTCCTGTCTCCCTCCCTATTCCCTGATCACAGCCTGCCTCCTGTCTCCCTCCCTATTCCCTGATCACAGCCTGCCTCCCATCTCCTTTCCTATTCCCTGATCACTGCCTGCCTCCCTTGCTATTCCCCGATCACAGCCTTGCTCCTGCCTCCCTATTCCCCGCTCACAGCCTGCCTCCCTCCCGTCTCCCTTCCTATTCCCTGATCCATGCCTGCCTCCCTATTCCCCGATCCATGCCTGCCTCCCTCGCTATTCCCTGATCACTGCCTGCCTCTTGTCTCTAACTGATGGGTCACTCATGTTTCAGTGACCTATCAGTCAGAGGCAGGAGAGCTGAAAGTGCAGTGCCTGCCCTATTGCACTTGTGTCTCAGTCATTGCCATACAATTTCAACTATGCATTTCTCAAACAACAAAACAGATTTCTACAGGAAAGGTAAGGCTTTAGTCAGCATTAAAGAAACTTTACATACATGCCATTACTTTGGGCTATACAAACCAGCTGATAGGTTCTCCAAGTTTTGTGATAGTCAATTATTTAATGCCAACAGCAGAATCTGATCCCACTTGGGATGCAAAAAAAAACTAAACTCTTTTTTTTAAGTTTCTATTGTGAAAAAATTACTCTGATTTGGAAAACCCATCTAATGAGTAGGTGACATGATTTTGTGGCACTTACTAAGTATTACAGGTTCTCCTCCGCTTAGTGTAACCTTCTTCCCAGTTCACCAGTCCACATAATGGCTGCTGGTGGAGGTGCAGGTCACTAAACCTGTCTATCAGTTTACTCGAACTGAAACAACACTGCATGGGGTAGCTTCCCCACCTCACTTGAAGAAGGCTGAAGGACTGGTTTGGTACATGAACTTGTAGCAGGAGGTCTGTGTCTGCCTCCAGCTCCTCTCTTCTCTTCTGCACAGAATTCATAATTTTTTGTTTTGTTTAAACCTGAGCCAAAACACAACTGATGCCAAAATTGTGCCCCTCATGCACAGATCCAGGGTCCATAGCCAGACGAGAAAACACTACATGTGACATTTTCCTGAACTGGAGAGAAACGATTAAAAAAAAAAAAGCAAGTAATTGCAAGCAAGCTGTTAAAGGGTTTCCTCAAGCGCTGCTTACTTCCGTACTGGGAGGTAAAAGGGGCCAAGGACGTTGCATCTACACGTAATACCTGACAGGACACAAATCCGATCAGCTGGTATTGCGCACGTGTCCTATATTAATAAATAGGTCAGGTGCAAGATACCTGCCGGTATACGTACATGATTAGTAGGTATGTGAAAACGCAACGTTATCAGCACCACTCGACTCCCAAAGCAAAAGAGAGGCACGGGATAAAACATTTAAAGGAAAAAAAAAATAAAACTGTAGAGAATTATTAGACATTCATCAATCAGCTATAAAAGGGAAAAACAAATTCACATTTAATCCTGTGCAATGAGAAATCCGTAGCAGAAATTGCCACAAATTGGTGGATTATGGAGCCAGATTATGGAGCAGTCCTATTATGGCTCAGCAGCCATGTGCATGTTTTACAACAGACACTACACATTGACTCCTGATAAAACCAGAACATCCCAAAAGCCTGGTCTGTTTGAAACCATGAAGCACCCGGCTAATCTCCACTTTTTAACGTATGGATAAATATGAAGGTACATTTCATATGCAGTAAATTCTTATGTATTGTATAGGAGTGCTGCTTACTCTACGGTAAATTCATGTGTGCCCACGGGGATGCAGTACACAAACTGCATAGCACTCCAGAGCCGGTGAAACTCTACACACTCATCCACGTGCATCACTCCGTTGCTGGGCAGGGGTCCACGCCAGATGGCATCATCAAGGAAAGTGCGCACCCTGGTAAGAATCACTTCAAACATCGACAGGCCGCAGCAGAGACGCTCTTTGGTCAGCAAATCACCTTCTCTAGCTATGGCAATTTGCTGCAATAAACCGAGGGAAAACATGAACATGAAAAGAAGTTTAGAATTTTTCAAACACCGCCTCTAATAAATAAAAGTAACAAGTGTTTTCAAGCCAAGTACAATGTACAGGACTATGTAGAAGCAGGGGGACACAATTTCATTCTAGTACAATGCATTAAAAAAGTATTCATACCCCATGAACTTTTCCACAGTTTTTCACGTTACACCCACAAACTTAAATGTACTGTATTGGGATTTTATGTAATATACCAACACAATGTAGCAAGTATTCGTGAAGTGTAAAGGAAATGATACATGGTTTTCTAAATCTTTTAAAATATAAATCTGAAAATTGTGACGTGCATTTCTATTCAGCCCCCTAAATAAAATCCTGAGTGACCAATTGCCTCCAAAAGTCACAATTAGTAAATTGAGTCCACTCATATGTAATTTTTTCTCTGTATTCACAGCTCTTCTGTGAAGGTCTTAGAGGTTTGTATGAGAACATTAGGGATCAAACAGCATCATGGAAACTAAGGAACACAACAGACAAGTCAGGGATAAAGTTGTGGAGAAGAGCAAAGCATAATTAAGATAAAAAAAAATAGCCCAAAGTTCTGAACATCTCACGGATCACTGTTCAAAATCTATGATGCAAAAATGGAAGGTGTATGACAACTGCAAACTCACTAAGACATGGTGGTCCGCCTGAATGGAGATCCCAAGCAAGTAGAGCACTAATCAGAGAAGCAGCCAAGAGAAGAGGCACATGGTCACTCCGGAGGAGCTGCAGAGATCCACAGCTCAGAAGGGAGAATCTGTCCATAGGATAACTATTGGTCATCTACTCCACAAATCTGGCCTTTATGGAAGAGAAGCAAGAAATAAGAAGTCCCGTTTACAGTTTGCAAAACGCCATGTAGGGGACACAGCCAGCATGTGGAAAAAGGTGCTCTGGTCAGATGAGACCAAAGCAGAATGTTTTGGGCTAAATGCTATATGTGATGGAAAACTAATACTGCACATCATCCTGAAAACACCCGCCCCACCATCAAATATTG
The DNA here is from genome assembly GCF_046119375.1 of Phyllobates terribilis. Classification (NCBI taxonomy): domain Eukaryota; kingdom Metazoa; phylum Chordata; class Amphibia; order Anura; family Dendrobatidae; genus Phyllobates; species Phyllobates terribilis. The sequence goes on along the minus strand of NW_027362762.1, from coordinate 330,700,641 downwards.
TGGTGGCAGCATCATGCTGTGGGGATAATTTTCTTCAAAGGGGACAGAGAAGCTGGTCAGAGTTGATGGGAAGATGGATGGAGCTAAATACAAGGTAATCCTAGAGGAAAACCTGTTAGAGGCTGCAAAAGACTTGACACTGGGGCAAAGATTTACCTTCCAGCAGGACAACAACCCTAAACATACTGCCAGAGCTACAATTGACTGATTTTGATCAAAGCATAGTCATGTATTTGAATTTCTCAGTAACAGTCCTGACCTAAACCCCATTGAGCATCTGTGGAGAGACTTGATAATTGCTGTTCACAGACGCTCTCCATCCAATCTCACTGAGCTACTTTACAAAGAAAAATGTCAGCCTTTAGCTGTGCACAAAGTTGGTAGAGACATACCCCAAAAGACGTACACAGCAGTAATTGCAGTGAAAGGTGGTCCTACAAAGTATTGACTCGGGGTGAAATACAAATGCACGTCACAATTTTCTGATTTATATTATTAAAATATTTAGAAAACCATGTATCATTTCCTTTAGGCTATGTTCACACATGTTGGGTTTTTCAGCGGTTTTTGCTGCAGATTTGTATGCAAATTTTCAGCTGCGTTCTGCAGTACCAGCAAAGTCAATGAGAAAACAGAATTCTCTGTTAGCACATCTTTTTTGTTTTTTTTTTGCTGCGTATTTTGTGCCTTGGTTGGGTTTTTGGAAAATAGAGCATGTCACTTCTTTCAGTGTTTTTTCAGGGTTTTTTTCATCGCTTTGTCACCTGTAGGAAGTAATGGGTGGTGAAAAAAAGCTGAAAAAACCGCATCAAAAATGCACCAAAATTTACATCATTGTTTTTGATGGCAAAATAGAATGAGGTTATTGTTTTCACAGAACTTAATGTACATGCATAAATAGAGACAGAAGGACAGTGAAAAAAAAAACGCTGAAAAAAACACACAGAAAATGCAGCAAAACCAGCATTTTTGACAAAACTGATTTCCTGCCAGAGAGCAGTTTTGCTGCAGATTTGTGACGTAAAAAAAACCCAACATGTGTGATCATAGTCTTACACTTCACAAATACTGCTTGCTACTCACAATGTATATTGGTATATCACAAAATCGCAATAAAATACATTTAAGTTTGTGGCTGTAACGTGAAGAAAATGTGAAAAAGTTCAAGAGGTGTGAATACTTTTTCAAGGTACAGCATAGGACTGTGCAGAAGCCAAGGGCCACAATTACTTTCTAGTACAATGTATAGGGCTGTGCAGAAGCCGGGGGCCACAATTACTTTCTAGTACAATGTATAGGACTGTGAAGGAGCTGGAGGCCACAATTTCCTTCACTTATGAAGTACTAAATAGGTTTCCATACAACTAGCTCACAGGCACTCTCTCGGGCTTTGTTTGACAGCTCTTTAAATCACCGTCTCCCATTTCTTTACCAGGCCAATTAATTATCATCTATTACATTAGTAACGAGTTTGCTTCTCAGCAACACAGTAAAATCTCTGGATAATGCTGGATTGGAGACAAATAATGGCAGCTCTAGAATGGAGGTGGAAAGCAAATACCAGAATAAATCCCTTTAACATGCACTATATTGTACAGACATGATGGCTCACAGAAAACAGCAACTGCAGCACTTACCTGCGGAGTGCCTAATCTCTCTATGAGAGGCACCAGGTGAAGTGGAGCGTACTTTGATTCTAACCTCTTCATCTTCGCTTCTAGACGTTCTCCCTCTGATGCAAAGCCATATAAAGATAAAAAGCAGCAACGTTATGCAATTAGAAAATATATATATATATATATAAACTGTAAATATAAAATGTATGTAAAGACTATGTGCCCACGATGCAGAAATGCTGCATATTTTTTCCGCTTCTCCCTGGCAGGAAAAACGCATGTGTGTTTTTTACTTGCGTTTTTCCCACCAGGTAGAAGCGTTTGTCAAGCGTTTTTGCATGCATTTCTGCATGCGGGTTATCAAGCGCTTTTCCAAGCGATTTTAGCATCACTTGGAAAAGTGCTTGACAACTTGTTCACACTATATAAATCCATGCAACCGGCATGGATTTATAGTAGTGTGACCAAGTTAGTTAGAAAAAAAGAATAAAATAGTAAAAAATAAAAAAATAAGGTTTATACTCACCTTCCGTGTCCGGTGTGTTGGGCGGCTCGCGGTTGTGTGAAGGACCTGCGGTGACGTCATTGAGCCTTGTGATGGGTCACATGACTCAGTGACGTCATGGCAGGTCCTTCACAACAACGGGAGCATTGCAATAGACCGGACGGAGCAGACAAAACACCGGGAGGACATCAGAAGGTGAGTATAAACTTTATTTTTTATTTTAAATTCTTTTTTTTACAGTTTCTATGGTACCCAGGTCTGGATGAGAGTCTCCTCTCCTCCAGACTTGGGTACCATCCGCACATTGAAACGCATATAATCCGTGAGAACAAATGTACAGACACGGATATTATGCGTTTCAATGCAAGTCAATGGCAGCGATTACGCTGCGTGTCCGCAAAATTAATGGACATGCTGCGGATTTTTGAGCGCAGCATAAACGCTGCGGAAAACTCCGCAGCATGGGCATTGACATTATGGCTTGTCATTGGGGACCATGGGGGGCGGATTACCAAGCGTTTCCCAAGCATTTACGCTGCGGAAATTCCGCAGCATATACGCTTGTAAGACGCTACGTGGGCACATACCAAAACTGTAACGTTGCAATTTCACAAGGGCAGGATCCACTATTCACAATAGGTGTTAATCACTTCTTCTCCCTCGTCCCTGTTGGCCTCATCAATGAGAATCCACCACACTTCCCCCAACAGGTCGTGATCAAGATCCAGGAGGAACCGAAACTTTGGCCATCGTGTAAAGTGTAGCAGCCCTGAACACGATATGCAGTCAGATCAATAAATGTCATTTTATTCATTGCAACTAAGGAGTGTAGTGGTTTTATGTATCTTACTGTTGGGATATTCATCCTACTACTGAGCGCCACCATCCACCCAGAGTGCCGACCAGAACCTGTCTACTAATGAGCTTTGCTCAGATCAGAGCATGGCTTGGAAATACTTGTACAGAAGTCAGTAAGGTTGGAGTCAGTCTATTACTGCTTATATCTCTGGGGCCTTTTCTAATATCGGTAGTGATAAAAATAAAAAGCTACAATTATCGAAAATAAACTAATTTAAGCAATAAGTCACTTTTCAGATGACATTCCCTATAAGCAAAACGAGAAAGTAAAATAAAATAAAAATCGTTTAACCCCTTAACGCCTAGACAGTTTTTCACTTTTGCATTTTCTTTTTTCCGCCCCCTTCTTCAAAGAGCCATAATTTTTCTACTTTTCGATTGATATGGCCATGGGGGCTTGCTTTTCACAGGACAAGTTGAAGTTTTGAATGGCACCATTCATTTTACCATATGATGTATCGAAAAACAGGAAAAAAAATTCCAAGTTTGATGAAATTGTGAAATGCAATTCTGCCATAGTTTTTGCTTTGGTTTCTACGGAGGGTTTAATTCATTAATTTAAAAATTACCAGGAAACAGGATTTTGAAGGTCAGTATGATTACGTTTGTAGTAAACTTGTATAGAACCAGAAAAAAATTCAGTTCACAAAAAAAAAAAATAATTGTAAAGCTGTGTGGCGCTGTGGTAACTGAAATACTGCAATTTTGATTTTTTTATTATGGTTTTTACCATAAAGGTTAATTGATCTTCAATTTTGATAAACAAAATTTTACAGACGCAGTCATACCAGATATGATTATTTTTTAACCCCTTTACAACTATGACATATGTATACGTCATAGGTCGCCACCACCTCTTTGACTTCGGCTTCAGCGCTGAGCCCACATCTTTTCAGGCACATGAGGGCTGATCTGATCAGCTGATGTGCCCCTAACAGCCGCGGGTGAAATTGCGATCCACCCACGGCAGTTCACATGTTAAATACCACTGTCAAACTCTGACAGTGGCATTTAACATGATCACAACGGAAGCGCGTCACTAGCTTCGCCCATCAGCACCCCTGTCACATGATCACGGGGCGCCGATGGTTTGGCATGACAACATGTGGTCTGCAGGAGACTCCTATGGTTGTCATTGCCCCGTGGCTGGCACTCATAGCAGATGATCATTTTTGTTGCACATAGCTGGGCTGAAGCCTTGCTAGGTGTAGCACAGGCGATCAGATGATCGCAGCTTCAAGTCTCCTAAGGAGAATATTGAAGCAGGTGAAAAGTAAAAAAAAAAAAATAATGTTTTTAAAAATATGAAAAAAAAAATAGAAAAAGTTCAAATCACCCCCCTTTTGCCCCATTCAAAATAAAATAAAAAATAAATAAAATACACACATATTTGGTATCGCAATGTTCAGAATCGCCCGATCAATATATAATAAAAATTTATCCAATCGGTAAACGGCGTAACGAGAAAACCGTCCAAAACGCCAGAATTACGTTTTTTTGGTTGCCGCAACATTTCAATAAAATGCAATAACGAGTGACTAAAACATCGTATCTACCCCAAAATGGTATCAATAAAAATGTCAGTGTGGCACGCAAAAAATAAGCCCTCACCGGCCCCAGATCCAGAAAAATGGAGCTGCTACTGGTCTCGGAAAATGGCAATATTTTTTTTTTTTTTTTAAACTTTGGATTTTTTTCACTACTTAAATAAAAAAGAACCTATACATGTTTTGTATCTACGAACTTGTAATGACCTGGAGAATCATGATGGTAAGTCACTTTTAGCATTCAGTGAACGTGGTAAATAAAAAGCCAAAAAAACAATAGTGGAATTGCACTTTTTTTGCCATTTCTCCACACTCGGAATTTTTTTTTTAGTTTTCCAATACATTATATGGTAAAATCAATGGTGTCATTCTAAAGTACAACTAGTCCCGCAAAAAAACAAGCCCTCACACGGCCTTATTGACAGAAAAATAAAAAAAATATGGCTCTGGGAAGAAAGAGCAAAAAACGGAAACGCAAAAATGGAAAATCCCAAGGTGGTAAAGGGGTTAATAGTTGCCAAAGTAACCCATTGATTCCGCAGTGATCGCATCACAGGTAGCGGATGACAGCTATATTTAAATGGCAAAGTCTTTCAAGAGATTGACCACAGCATCTAAATGGTTAACAGCAGCAAGCACTGATGACAGCTATTTAATTTAGCTGACATCCATCGTGAGGGTTGGCTCAGCTCCTGAGCCCACTCCACACACCCCATCCCACTCCATAATGGATATATCTATCAAAGCATTAAAGGGTTAAAAAGGGGCACATAGGAAATTAAACCAAAAACAGTGTTACTGGTTTCATCAGTGCAAAGCTGATCTTTGTAGTGGAACTTGATGTGGGTGACTGAATCTCCTAAACATACCTTTAACATGGACCCTGGGCAGAATGTTCTGGAAAGGTGCAGCATGGAGCAGGTCACACACCTCTTCTAGAGACTAAGGTTATGGGAAAAAGAACACGGGTCATTTCCATAGAGACTTTACAACCATTTTTCTTACCTTGTCACATGAAGCTTTCCATCATCTTTTTCTTTGTTACAAATAAATAATAAAACTTTTCTTTCAATTAGTATCTAATGTTCCAGCTAAATGAGCCTAAATTGCTGCCCTCCAATCACTCGGCTAATTCTGTTGCTACGCTACAGTGAGCATTGGAAAGCATGCGATTAGCCCTCATTTACCAGGACCACTCAGCCCCAGAGTCATAAATGGCGCAGCATGATTGTTCTCAGATTGGCATGATTCAGTGAATGCAGAATATTGTTCTGCCAAGGTGAACAAACACCACATCACACTGTCACTTAGTCCACGCATAGAAGCCTGACAAGGACACCTACGTTATGGACATGTGGCAAAGAGATCAATGGAGAACAATAGCAGTAATAGCGCTATTATATGCTCAATTATCACGGCTGATAGGAACGAGCTGACTATTATCTCTACAAAGACGACCGCAATAGCAATTATTTACACATCGCACAGGAACAGAGAAGAATAAAACATGGTTTTCTACTGAAAAGCAACAGGTAAAAAATAATAAAATAACAAGCGACTTGTCAAGAATTATCTATGCTCTGTGTACAAAGCAAAGTAGAAAGGACACTCAGATTCTAAAAACAGGATTGAAATAATAAAAAAAAAAAACCTTTACAGTAAGCGCTACATTCACAATTAAACGGAAGCGGTCACATCCAGAATCGCTATTTACCTGCAGTTAAATAGTGATTAAACCATATAGCCAGATTATTGGAGCAGCAAGTACAGGGAGGAAATTAAGTTATATTCTCCCTGCAGCCACTGGCTTCCAGTCATCGGGGCAGTACAAGAAAATGTCAGTCTCCGCTCACTATACAGTGACAGCTAGAGCAGGTGTGTGTGTGTGCAGAGAAGGCTGTCAGTCAGTGTCGGGGAGTGACTACAACCGCACTCGCTGTGTAGTTTGTGGAGAAGGTAACTGCTCCCTGCACTGCCCCAATGATTGCAAGTGAACTGTAGAGAGAATATACCTTCATAGTCTCCCTGCAGACACTGCACCACTAGGATTATAACAATATTTGCAGGCAGATGTGGGGGTAATCTGCTGGTAAATTACCTCTATATCTGCAGGCAAATAGCATGTGTGGACGTGACAGGTTCCCTTTAATGGCGCCATGTCATGTAGAATAGATGCAAAGTGCAGTGTGTTACTACAGTCAATAAATGACTAGAACTAGGGCGTGAGCACATCTATCCATTAGATACTAATGTATTGTATAGGAGTGCCACTTGCACCACAGTAAATTTATGTGATAAGATGTAGTAATCAGCATATCACTCCAGATCGGGTGAAATTCTATACACATACATACATAAACATTACAAAAATGTGTCTTCAATAATACATGGAAGATGCCCACAGGACACTTTAGCCGATATTTGTGACAATATGTTCACTACAGATGTAATCTAAAAAGATTGGCCCATATCCATTAAAAATGTGGTCAAGACCTCTTTTGCCCTGGCTACTAAAGTGCTGCTTGTTTGCCGACAAGGCAACAGCGGTGACAGCACACCAATCGCTTAGCTCAGCCACCTTGTGCAGTCTACCGTGGCATCACCACTGGGCCCAGTGACTGGCTGCAGTGGTCGTGTGCCATTGATGGGACAGCACTGTTGCAGCCCAGTCAAACACCGCTGGGGAGAGAACACCAATTAACGTACAATATAGCTACTAAGGCCTCATTGTCACCCGTGCTGCTGGAAAAACACGGATATAACACGTGTGTGCATGAGGCCCTTATTTGTAGAGCATTTACTATTATTTAGAGGACAATGCTGCAAGCCAGACATTTTCAGCTTGAGATGAAATCTAGCATTACATTGTGGCCGTCCATATGATACAAGGATTGTTGGTGGCTGCCAGATCAGAAGACACTTCCTACACAGCGTTCCATTTGGACTCAGAGGGATCCCATTGTATAATGTAGAATGTAAAGCTGATTGTTGTGTGCATGAGAGAAGCTCAATAATTCAGCATCCACACCATTGTATGAGGGTCTACAGTACCTCTCCACATGCTTCATACAGATGCAGCCACATTTTTGTCAAATTCTGTAATAATCAATGGAAAAAAGTAGTACCATGCTCCAAGGTATGCCAGAATATGGAGGAATATCTGCACATAACATGTGAAGGAGCATCTTCTGTCCTAAGTGACTGTTCTGCCATGTGCATGCGGCCTTATGCTTCATAGTCTAGGGGGGCTATCAATTACTTTATATAAGGTTCTGTTCACACCTGCATTGTAATTTCCATTTACAATGGAAACCACAACGAACTGCTTGTTCCATCACATGACAAACACCAACCGAGCCAAACAAACTAAAACAACTTGTAATAAGACAGGTATACTTTGTGTGTAGCATCAAAATAAGGATACAAATTTGACCTAAAATATTATGGCATGGCAAATATAAAGAATTTGTTGTGAAAAAGTGGGTATGTAGCATTCATAACGGACAACGCGTGGATATTCAGGTTCTTCTACATACCAGGCTTTGTTCTATAAGAAGGCAGAAGAGGAGGGCATTCCCCACTTCCCTCAGATTTTGAAAGCACACAGTCTTCAGCTCGGCATATTCCACTATGTCCTTCAATTGATGATGGAAGAACTCCAAGATTCCTAAAGTACAAGACAAATAGTTAGATAAGCACCAAAACATAGGGTGAACATACAAACTTCTTGCAGATGTTGCCCATGGTGGGATTTGCAAGACAAAGGTGCTAACCGCTGAGCCACTAAGGCAGGGTCGCTTCTAAAAGCTCTGCTCCAGGGGTATGAACCGGCTCTCCGTGGAGCTGGTGCACAGACCTCTACAAACCCCGATCACACCTGTAGAACAGAAAATCAGCCACATGAGATCATAACCATATTGTAAAACCAATGAAATCACCTGTACTGTTATGGAAATCCATTACTTGACCTGTTGGGTTCCCTTTGAGCGGGATTTGGAAAAAAAACCTTCAGATTATACTGGTATTTAGATGAAGGGATAATTACGGCTGAGTTTACTCATTGCCTGAGCGTCACAGCAGTTTGTTACAAGACCGTTTTGCCGCAATACAGAACTATCACGTGGCAATTATCCAACTGCTTTTGGTGGCAAATTGAAAACCTCACCCGCTGATCGCACAGCGAGGCTGCTTCGTATGCATCGGTAACCCAGCCTCATTACACATCATAGAATGCCTGCATAGTCTCCACTAATTACTTACACCCAAATATTGAAAGGGGAAAATTAAGTATGGGCGACTTTCAAGAGGTTTTCTGGTATCTCAATATTGAGGTCCGTGCAGTACTCCACATAGTGCCGCAGCCTCTCCGGTCTCTACACTGCTCTGTACATAATCTACTAGTGTCTGCTGTACTTGGTATTCCACCATTGTGTCAATGAGGTGAATGGGACAACGCTGCAATATGCAGAACAGTTGCCACTAACGTGGCGTGCAGCGCTCCCCCAAGTGTTGCGCCCCTGCGAACATCTGATCAGTGGGGGTGCTGGGAGTCGGATAATGATGACCCATCTTAAGACACAATACCATGTTCCTTATTATGTGTAAAACGGTATTTAGGTTTTATGATATCTTGCCAAACCTTTAGGTACATTGCGCCAGGCACATCACACCCTAGAATTACACTGTCAATTACGATGCATCTCTTGCTCATAGTCACTGGGGCAGGTCCCTGCCAGCTCCTCCCTCTGCATGACTGACAGGTCTCTCCAATATACAAGTCAGAACAGGAGCAATTATTACATTTATTTGCATCTCTGGTCCATTTCTCCTAATACATGCGATGGGTCAATTGTGTGGGACTACAGTTTCACATATAACTACTCTTATTGGCAATCTACCTGTCATTCCAAAAATACAGACAAGCACATTAAACTTTACAAAATAGCATGCTAACTACTATGCACAACTCTACACTCAGCGGATTGAACATGATGAAGATGAATTTTTCGACAACACCGAAGCGTTACATTTCAGCTCAGTGGCAGAATTTATGGGAGCGATTGTCTCCGGTTAGGTTTATGCTGTCAAACTATCATTTCTATTCTATGCAAAAATATAACCAGAGACATGTACAGGATTAGTACAAAGGATTAGGACCTCAGCTGCATCTCCCGCTCACAAATCCCCTCTGAAGGGCTCATACGACAGATGACACATTTTAGCTTTGTATCGCTGGTACAGGCAGCAAATGTGTTTAAAAACTGACCTTTACTATAGGACCTAGGAGTAAAGCACCCCCCAAAAAGTAACACATCTGTACATCAGAGGTTATAAAGTACAGGACCGGTATCTGGGACAAATGGCGGATTAGTCTGATGAAATGGCTCCGGCCGTACTTTGCATGTTGTGCTGCACACTTTCGTTCTGCTGGAGGAGGATTACTGTTACACCTCGGCTGTCACTCCTTTCAGAAACCCTCCGCACCTGAAGAACACTGGGTACATTCTTGATGGCTCCGATAACAATTAGGATCTGCAGTTTGCACACAAAATAGTAATGTCTACACTCGTAAAGTTAGCAGTCTGTGGAAACTCTGTCATACAGTCCATAAACTAATTAAAAGCAGTCAAATGGCTCATTTACAATATACAGGTCAATCAGCGCTCATTTACTGGCAGATGTACAAAAGGCCGTCAAAAAGTGATTGAAATAGAAGAAATGATTGTTCTGTCCCATAGAGCATCATGTCATCTGCATCACATTCTCCATTTACACAGTGCTGCCGATAATGATGATTTTTATACCAGCATAAACAATCCAATCACCTGAGAATTTTACTTGTTTGTCAGATGATTGTCAGCTTGTTCACAATCAACTCATACAATTGGTTTTAGAGTCCAACGGTTATTTTAATTTTTTTTTTCAGAAATCAATAGTGCATGTGAAAATAAGAAACTTTATAATATATTTTATCAGAGAAATCTGCTTATTTGCTGATCATTCATTCTCAAAACTCTAAATTCATGGGTTAAAAACTATCTTCAATTAATACAGATTTTCAGATTACTGATGGCAGTCAGTGCTCATAAAGTTCTATGTACCTGTCATTTCAGGAGAACTTGCAGCAGAATGTCTGTCTGACTCCTCCTCTCTCCATAGAATTTTTAAAGCACCAACTGTCATCTATCTCAGTAATGGAAAAATCTGACTTTACTGAATACAGATTTTATAACTTTTAACCATGAATTGAGAGTGCAAGATCAATCCAGGAAGAGAAAGACACAAATTTCTCTGATAAAATATATTAAAAAGTTGCTTATTATCATGTGTACTATTAGTTTATTAAATAAAAAGTGAAACAGTTAATTTAAGTCTCAACAGACTAAATCCAAGCAAACAAAATTCTGACTGATGAAACAAATGTTACCATTATGACTTTTGCCTGATGAGGACTACTCATAGGATAGCAGAGCGGAATTCTTTTCATCAATAATCTATGCATACCAAACAAATTTGGATGATTACCCAGTCACTGATGTTCAGCAATAAAGGTTGTACTTACAGTGCCCCCATCTCCAATACTATAAAGTGTCAAGCTCCTGAAATATACCACAGTTGGCAGGGGGGGGGGGGGGCTCCGGGAACAGATTGGCGAGAAAACAATACAATTACATGTTATATTTTTGTATATTTGTTATATCTTGTCAATTTTAGGTCGCTCCTTCTTCATTAAAGTTACCAGTTGGCAACATGCATTTGGGCAGGGAGCAGGTGACATCTTCTCAACCCAGATTCGGCCATCAGATACAAAGTTACTTATTATTTGAGGCAGGGTATTTTTATGTCTAGATGAGGTAGTATGTTGTACTCCAGCAATGCTTTGCACTGCGCATGGCATTGCTGTGCGTCATGAAAGCCCAGTCCATGAAGCTATGAAAGCAGATTCTGTGAATGAAGTGTCCAAATGCAGCGTAAAAACTAGATAACAAGTGTTGTCACAGAGGACAGACAATTCAGATGGGCTTCTATGAAGCTCCTTCAGAAAGATATCTAGAGCAATGATACTAAAATATGCATTAATACTGGTAAACCGAGGGCGCATCAGAATTGGTTAGTATCATTCAAGTTGGGAATCGATGATAGAAAATTTACTTTTTGCAGTATTTTTTCCAATAGGCAGTGCCAATCTGTAACTTGTAACCCGGCCTTCGTATACAATAAGTAGTAGTTTTCCTCCTTGATGAGAGTATAGACTCCACCACTAGCAGCATTCTCAGGAAGAATAGGCAGTGACATTTTGTTTTTTTTGCCAACATGAAGGTTATGTGCTATTTTGAGAAGCAGCACAATATGACAGGCTTTCAATGAGAAGTAACCAAATGTGAAATGAAAAGGATTTACCCAACCGCCCTCTAAATAAAACTTCTCAACAGGCATCGAAGAAGCAATTGTGACATGCCTAAGAAGAAGCAATTTACATGATGTGCAATACGCTAGTTCTGCAGTTTTCGATGCAAATGCTCAGCTACATTTTATTACTCCAAGCAATAGAAAAACAACAGCTCAGCAATCAACTAATGACAAATTAACTGGTATAAGCAATTTAAAAAGAAAACAGACAAAAAAATGTTTTTAGATACTGTAGTTTCAAACTCTAAATAGTCGCCCATTCTTTTCTTCTTTAAAACATATAATCACCCATTGGACTTCCATCCCACGGTAGGAGAGCGTGTGTGTGAGCGAACATATATAGTATAAAATATATTCACATATAACATATACATTATATATAAGCACACAAACAGAATCTTCGTGATTTTGGATCTGCAGGTCACTATTTTGTATTTAAAATTAAAACAACTGAGATGTAATTGGAGTGTAGACTTTCAGGTTTAATTAGAGGGGTTGAACAAAAATATCCTGTGAAATGTTTAGGAATAGTAACTATTTTTCTACAAAGCCTTCTCATTTCACGGGATCAAAAGTAAATGGACAAATTAACTTTACCATGAAAAAAAGGTTCGATTTTAATACTTTAGATCTGAGCAGAAAGTATCGCCCTGTTCACTTCAGAATTCATCCGGCTGCTTCTGTCTTCAGCCACATCATCATTAAGCACTAGTGACCCAGTGCTATCGGAAGCCATGCCATCACATTGCCTCCACCATGTCATCACATTGCCTCCACCATGTTTTACAGAGGATGTGGTGTACTTTGAATCATATACAGTTCCAAGCTTTCTCCATACATTTTTTCCCATCATTCTGGTACAGGTGGATCTTAGTTTCATCTGTACAAAGAATGCTTTCCCAGAACTGGGCTGGCTTCTTTAGATGTTTTTTTGGGGCAAAACTTAATCTGACCTTTCTATTTGTAAGGCTGATTAATAGTTTGCACCTTGGGATGAAACACTTGTATTTGCACTCATGAAGTCTTCTCTTTAGGGTAGACTTAGACACTGAACCACCTACTTTCTGGAGAGTGTTCAGTGGACGTCCAGGCCTTTTTGATTTCCCAAGCTTACCCAGTGCGCTCTTTTGCAGAATGTTCCAAACTGTTGATTTGGCCATTCCTAACATTTCTGTTATCTCTCTGATGGATTTCTTTTTTTTCAGCCTAATGAAGGTCGGCTTATTTTCCATTGAGAGCTCCTTTGTCCGCATGTTGTGGGCTCACAGCAACAGCTTCCAAATGCAAATGCCACACCTGGAATCAGCTCCAGACTTTTTACCTGCTTAATTGATGATGGATTAAAGAGGAAATAGCCATGCAGCCCATTAAAGAGCTTTAATTGTCCAATTACTTTTGGTCCCTTAAGCTACATATTAAAGAGCTGTAATTCCTAAACCCTTACTCCAATTACAATGTGAATACCCTCAAATTAAAGCTGAGAGTCTGCACGTTTAAGTCCATATTGATAATATAACTATCATGAATATGTTTTGGTAAACAGCTAAAATGCCAAAACTTGTGTCACTGTCCAAATATTTCTGGACCTAACTCTACATACATACATACATACATACACACACACACACACACACACATATTTTACTCACTTATATAGCTCCATTAATTCCACAGCGCTTCACAGACAATATTGGCACTGTTCCCATCAGGGCTCACAATCTAAATTCCCTACAAACTCCTTGTAGATGTTGTCCTTGGTGGGATTTGAACCCAGGACTCCAACGCTGCAAGGCTGCAGTGCTAACCACTGAGCTATTGCGCTCGTATTTTTCTTCATCTGAACACTGCAGCTCTAATTAAGAGAAACTGGCCTTGAATGCTGGCAATTACTTGTCCGAATAGTAGGGAAATCTGCGCTCACGACATTTTCATTATGATAAGCAAATAAACAGGAACACAATGTTCTCATCTGAACAGAGCCTTTCTGACATTACAAGAGAACAAACCTGGGGAGCCGTATTCATGTCTAGGCAGCCTGCAGATCTTAGGCATCACTTCCATCAGTGTCTTCACATACTGGAGAATGGTTCCCTGCAACTACAAGTATAAAGCCATTGTCAGACGCACATTCACTTATGCAAGCTGAAAAGAAAAAAAAAATGACATCCTTCATACCACGTGTTCAAAAAGAAAATGCCAACTGTGCCAGTATGTGTACATAGAAATTATACAATAACCTTCGCCGATTCATTAACTAAAAAGGAAGATCTATAACTGGCAAAAAAGCTAGGGCCGTACATACAGGTCACCTTTCATGTGACTAGTAGACAATAAATTGTGAGGCCCAAAGAACGAGGTGCAAATAGCACTGACAAATAGTGTCAGGTCAGGGAATAATTTATGTGGGGTCATTGGAATGAGCCACCTGAAGCCCCCCTTGCACATTAGATAGATATTGAAAGATTCCTCAGCTTATCGTTAACTCTCCTGACTCCCCCACACTCAGGAACATTGAGATCGGTCAAGAGTCAGTTTGTTCTTTGTGTGAGTCAAAGGCAAAGCCCTCTGGTGGCAGCTTACCTCCAGGGAGAACAAAAGGGTCGGCTGCTGAAATTCAAAAGGAGAGGCCCCCTACATACAGTAGACTCCCACCAGTATCAGTGGGTTCTGCCAACTTTATTCTAATTTTCTGGTCATCTTTAGGTGCATAGCTAATTTTGAAGGTGTTCATAAATTGATAAAAGGGATAAACTGAAGTATGCAAAAAAACAACACCTGACATCCATTAATAGTACAATACTAAGGATGATATGCACAGAACTACTCACCAGGCTCTTTACGACTTTCAGTAATTCCTCCATCACCACAGCGATACCTTGGTATCCTAGAAGACGGCAAATCATCTTAAAGTGTGGGGGGCCCACAAAGTTCCGGTAGTTGCTGAAAATGCTGTTGTAGGCCAGGTTCAAATTCTGTGGAGACAGAAGAGGTTCTGCTGAGACACAGATGGCCAGCAGGAGTACTGCTCAGTACTGTGTCCTCTGTGGGGAGCACATGGGGTGACACTATAGTGATGTTTAGGAAAATAAGGATATCACACTTTGTGATGGAGAAAAAATAGCAAAGGAAAAAAAATAAATTCTCCTCCACTGCTCCTACACATGTAAGGGGTCTGTTAAATATGGATGATATACGGATTCGAACGAACATACAAATCTAGGAAAAAACCTGATATGTGTACAACTGTATGGGCTTGTACGAGTCAGCGTGCTGCCCACTTTTTTAAAGAATGGTCGTGCGAGAAAGGCCTAATATTTACACCATGTTTTGCACACATCACTCCTGTTCCAGATCTAAGTAGACGCACAGGTTACTGGAGGAGGCAGGTGGTGTGTAGGACATCGGATGAGCAGTTACATGTGCCTGGTTTTCTTTCATTTCTAACCAACCCTTAATATAGCAGATGCTGTACAGATTAAGCATGACCCTGTTCTGAAAGACTGCTCTGGCAAACCGAGCTTTGATTGTATTTAATTAAAAGCCTCAACCATGTCAAATCAAGCCTCAACGCAAGAAGAGACCGAGAGGGAGCGAGGGAGAGGATCCTTGGTCATCTCACCTCTTATGAACCCTAATTTCAAGCAGAATGAGAGCGGGAAAGACATACAAAAGCAGTATTGTAGGACAAAATAAACTAAACTGAAATGTAATTAATATATAGTTTCTATGTTTATTCGCTTTTTATTTTCTTCAGATTTGGCATTTTATTTTTATGTTCACAAGCAGCCCCAATAATATAGTATTAGTACTCCATACAGAATTCATTTTTCACCCAGAGTCATGGAAAATATTAAACATAATCCCATAAAATAATACATTACTGAAGGAAAACTAGAGCTGCTGGGAATTAGTTATCTATATAGTACTACGGCTTCATTAAGAAGGATAATTACAATTAAGTCCAAGGTTAGATAAAATTAAAAGAAAAAGTGGGGTAATACAGTGAGCAGTCGAGCAGCTTATATACTGGAGGGTCTGGAGTAATGATCCCGGTATCAGGTCCATGAAAGTTTCTGGACCATGGAGTAGTGGTAATGAACAGAAAAAAGATAATAAAGTTCCAGCACCTGTAGCCGTGTGCCACGGTCATGAGCAGAGCCTACGCATTTTGGATGTGTCCACTCTTAAGCTATGATCAAGGATGGAGACAGCCGAAATGTGCAGGTTTTTCTCATGGCAACGTGTTTTTAAAGTATGATTGAATAAAGAAATTACATTTTTACACCAAGTGCTCGAATTTTATAAACTTTTTGGTTCATGTCCCATGCTGGTACTTGGATGGCCATGCCAGATTTGTGAGTTTTACACCATATGTATGCTACATTATGAGCAGTTTAGTACTAACACATAAAAAGCTAAAAGGTAGAAAGGGAGTTCTTTAATCAATAATTATAAACCATCTAAATAAGTGATAAATCCCTGAGCAAGTAATTCCACCAAGCCCTATATAAATTTTCTTTTTATTTTATTTTTTTAAGTAATCAGAAAAATATCATCCATATCAATATTTTTTTTTTTTACAGGTAGCACTTAATAAGTTTTAATCCTGTAACCTTAAAAGGTGTGAAAATCTATGACAAACTGCACAATATTTCAACATGAATGGCCCTGTGGAAAAGAGCTGAACTACAGTTCTTGGCAGTGGATACTACACATTGAAATGGGCTGTGCTGTTCAGCTCCATTTAATGTCTACATCCCATCAATACCAGCTGATCGGCGGGGGTGCCGGGTGTCTGACTCTCACCCATCTGATAATGATGGCTTATCCTAAGGATAGGTTATCAGGATTTTAGAAAGATTTTTCTGCCGACAACAGCATTGGCATGTGCCCAATAGTAACCCAGCTCATAGACAATGGGGTTATACAGGACTTTTATTATTTTTGTGTATGGGGCTAAGAACTAACAGGCAGGTAGTTGCTAACCTGCCTGTTCTGCGCAGGCTTAGCCAGCGATTCTGCAGCTACAATTCACCACTCGTCAACAGAGCAGTGCCTTCTCTTCTGCTCTGCTGATGGAGCGTGAGTACAGATGATATGCTGAATGGCAACCTGCTCCCCGCAGTTAGGCAGTGGGAAGCTAGTGATCAATCAGCATGATATCGGTCAGTGAACAGAGCGGAGCGGAGCAGAAGACACTGCTCAGTTGACGCGACATCAGTGAGAGCTGCAGAATTACCGGAAGGAGCGGTCCGTGACCATTCTGAGGCAGAGATAGCCGCCGGACAGAGCAGGCAAGTATTTAGCAACTACCTGCCTGTTAGTTTTTAGCATCATAGCAAAAATAGAAGTCCTGGATGACCTCTTTAAGGAAAAGAAACTGAATTGATACACAGGCTGGATGTCAGTCAGAAGAGGCAATCAAAGAGCACTGACACGCCCCAAGTGCTCTTCCAGCTTGATTTGCATATGGATTCAACACTTGATTTCTCATGACTGACACATTAGAGGTCTACAAAAAAAAGTATATTACTGAGCGACAAATCCCAACAGAGATACAGCTCTACCACTTCTACCTTATGTATTATGTTCCCTTTTAATAAAAAAAGGTAATATGAAGATGTCAAATAAGCCAAACAATCCTTTCAATAAATATCAATTATGGAAAACTGCAGAAAATAATGAAGTAACCAAAACAAAAGCACCCATATTAGTGGGAGCAGCTCATGTATTTTGCCATTATTATATGGTCATAAATATTCCTTTCCAACTTCTGTACAATTCACCCGCTGGCCTAGCCTCGTCACCCCACTAGTCCTGAGCTGTTTCCATATATCACCACTGCAGCTCACCGCTGGCCTAGCCCCGTCATCCCACTAGTCCTGCGCTGTTCCCACATATCACCACTGCAGCTTACCGCTGGCCTAGCCTCGTCACCCCACTAGTCCTGAGCTGTTCCCATATATCACCACTGCAGCTTACCGCTGGTCTAGCCCCATCACCCCACTAGTCCTGAGCTGTTACCATATATCACCACTGCAGCTTACCGCTGGCCTAGCCTCGTCACCCCACTAGTCCTGAGCTGTTTCCATATATCACCATTGCAGCTTACCGCTGACCTAGCCCTATCACCCCACTAGTCCTGCGTTGTTCCCATATATCACCACTGCAGCTTACCGCTGGCCTAGCCCCATCATCCCACTAGTCCAGCGCTGTTCCCACACATCACCACTGCAGCTTACTGCTGGCCTAGCCCAGTCACCAAACTAGTCCTGCGCTGTTTCCCTATGTCACCACTGCAGCTTACCGCTGGCCTAGCGTTGTTCCCATATATCACCACTGCAGCTTACCGCTGGCCTAGCCCCGTCAACCCACTAGTCCTGCGCTGTTCCAACAAATCACCACTGCAGCTTACTGCTGGCCTAGCCCAGTCACCAAACTAGTCCTGCGCTGTTTCCCTATATCACCACTGCAGCTTACTGCTGGCCTAGCCCCGTCACTCCACTAGTCTGGCGTTGTTCCCATATATCACCACTGCAGCTTACCGCTGGCCTAGCCCCGTCATCCCACTAGTCCTGTGCTGTTCCAACATATCACCACTGCAGCTTACCGCTGGCCTAGCCCCGTCACCAAACAAGTCCTGAGCTGTTCCCATATATCACCACTGCAGCTTACCGCTGGCCTAGCCCCGTCACCCCACTAGTCCTGAGCTGGTCCCATATATCACCACTGCAGCTTACCGCTGGCCTAGCCCCATCACCCCACTAGTCCTGAGCTGGTCCCATATATCACCACTGCAGCTTACCGCTGGCCTAGCCCCGTCACCCCACTAGTCCTGAGCTGGTCCCATATATCACCACTGCAGCTTACCGCTGGCCCCAGTGGCCATAGTAGCGTAATGTGGGAGGATTTTTTTTCCCTAAACCTCAAAATAGTTAAAGTCATTATGCTTAACACAATAAGAAATGCGGAAAGTAGAGAATCTTCAATGTGGCTGGACAACTAGGTAACATATTGCTGTTGGATGCTACAGAAGAGAAGAGATAGAAATGATCCATGAGTGTGCAAGGAATATAAACAAGCCGCCAGCAGTAAGGGATTATGTAGAAAGTTAGATGCTGCCCATCATCAGTCGGCAGAGCCTGTAGTAGTGGATTGCCCTGAAAAGAAAATCTGTCCTAGCCTAATGACAGCTAGTTGCAGTGAGTCTGGTGATGATCTCAAAGAGAAGGGGGCAGTTCTAGAGTTCAGCGCTCTCCCTAAAGGAGAAGGAGGACATAAGGCGAGTGAGAGACGAGCTGAAGAGGGGGGAGGGTTGAAAGAAAAAAAAAATAATCTTTTTATGTCTTTTAAAAACCAAGGCAACAGAGCACTCGGGGAATATGCGCTCACATGTGAATTCATGCAGCAGAGACAAAGGAATCGTTTCACCAGTGTCCCTGGAGGACGGGAACACGAGTGACGGGCACAGGGAGCTGGCAGACTGAGGAATGCAGGGACTGATAAGCCACAGGTGCAGATCACATCCAATCTATCGCAGAGAACAGTGACATCCCGGCCATCCATTCTGCACAGGACAAGTTCACTTCTGGCAGCACGGCCGAGGTAGGCAATTACTTTTTAACTTGGACAGCGACAATTAAAAAAGGATTCTGTATCTTGGAAATACTGATATTCCCGATGTTATTTTTTTCTGCTCATATATTGGCGTCACTCATTCCATTTAATGTGCAAAGCTCTAATTAAACCTGTCAATTGTGCATAATGAGTTTACCCTACTGATAGGATGGCCGCGTTGTGTGCGGAGCTCTGGTATCGGAGGCATCAGGTCCATGTGGATGGAAAGAATAGGTCTCCTAATGCCGTAATAGTGCGTGTCCTCTGGAAATCTCAGGAGCAGATAATAACTATGTCCTGGTGTATTAATATCGGACTTCCTCTCGCATAACTTATTAAAGCAATATCAGGTTCTGAACCCTGAATAATAGCACTGAAGTCTCCAGTTCCTGAGGTTTATTCCGCACACATACAGCTGTATCTGGGAAGAACGCGGCCATAAAGCCCCGCCGGCTCAGCCCTTTACTGCAGCTGTCTGACCGTAACGTTGTCTCTGACATCAGCATGTGGGCTCTGGAGAGAATACCTAGTGCAGATTAACTAATGCATTAAGTAGAATAAATCTATTTGTAGAATGCTAAAATAAGATGCGCTTCACCATTTACAAGATAACCATTTACAGTGGAAGAATACTATAAAAGTAATGTATGTGAAAGGAGAAAACTACAACAAAAACACACAATAAACAGCTTTCTAATGCCTGGGAGACTACTTTGATATTCTATCCCCCTTTGATGTAGTAGTAAAAATGGGTTAATGTTGCCTTGTAGAATAATTCTAAAATGTACGGGACTCTAGTAACACACAGCAAAACCTTTTTAGGCGACCATAGATTGGATTGAAAAGTGGTCTTTTAGGGGGTAGTCAAAGAAGATGGCCATATATGGTAGAACGGAAAATCTGTCACAGGAAACCTGGCTCTTGTCTTCTGCTGAGCAGATTTTAATGACTTTTTTTTTTTGAGTAAAAAAATAGTGATGTATTTTTTTTTTATTATTAATAGGAAGACTCATTTCTTTTTGTAGTCTATAAATAATAATGCAGATGTAAAATTGTTTAGATTGAGTTGTAAATCTGATGTATCCAGGAACATGTCTGGCAGTGACAGGGAGACTGGAGCTTGTGTAATTGACCAGAATTCCTCATTCGGATGTCAGTTTTTTTCTATATATAAGAAAACCGGTCCCAGTTTCATCAGAGTTTTTTTTGTATGTAAATAAAAAAAAATTAAAAATGCCAACACCTCCTCATATCTAGCAGTCTGTGAAAAACGGACAGCACTCGGATGGCATCGGAGTGCTGTCCGATTTTTTTCACAGACCCATAGACTTGCATTACCAAATTTGATCCATCATTAATCAACATCGGAGAGGTCTCTGCGATTTTTGCACATACTGGATAGACGATCACAGGTACAAGTGCAATCCGTGAAAAACACAGATCACACTTGTACACGAAAAACTGATGCTGAATGAACCTTAACTGATCTTTGTTGAAACTTTCCAGAGTCAAAGTTTATATTTGTGCACAGGAACGGCCCTATGATCAAAAATCAAATAACTGCTCATTTAACTAAGTGAACTGATTTTTTAGTAGCATCATATAAGATGAAATGGATTAAATATATTATACAATATGTATGTATATACAAGCACACAAATGTGTATATATTATATATATATATATATACACACACACACATACACTGTATATAATACACACACACACATCTGAAGCCTGAAATTGAGAATATGTGAATTGTGAGGTCAGTGAACATGAGCAATCATCATAGTTTACGTTTTTGGACATGAGAAATCTTAGGTTATGAGTACACAGTTTTTCCACGTGGATTTTGGTGTGAAAAAGGTTTACAAAAAGCACTATGTGAAAGTGAACCTGAGAGCTGACACATGCTGGCTGAGATCATACAGCCAATTGTCAACTGTCAGGTTCCCTTTAAATTGAAAATCCATTAGCATTCACACAACTGCGGTTGCTACGAGCACATATTCCAAACCAGCTTGAAGCAGAATCTGGGTGGTATTTCCCAAAAACTGGAGCGACACACAGATTAGACCCATTGACTGGGGTTAATCCCTGCACATAGAGCAGCAGCAGCTTAAACTGTAAATATTTGGACTCAGACATGTGTTTACTCTGTGTGAACATAGCCTTAGGGAGGAGTTACTCAGTAATTCCATCACCTGGGCAATACTAAGGATATCCTGAATCATGCTCTGTTCGTGGCCCTTGAGAAATGGAGTTAATGAACCCTTCCTTGCACACACAGCCTTTAAAGGATTGTTTCTTTTTTTTCCTTTAAGCGCTGATCCGTTACAAAATAAAACATCTGGAAAAATTGCTCCAAACCCTTTAGAAACTCTTCCAATTCATTTCTATTGCACCACTTTGCTGTATAGGTTCAGTCTTTTGAGTGTTATTTTCAGCTTCAGTTTTTGGAAAACAGATGCAATTCACTTTAAAGTGTAATCGGCTCTAACCCAGGCACTGTCCAAGGAAAAGGCTGCAATAAAAAAGCATTAGGAAAAAATCTCTTCCAAGACACTTCAAAACTACTTTAGGAAATGAAAAATCTCCAAAGAAATGGTTTCCTAAGGCAGTTTCCATTGGAAAACTTGTTGTTTTTGAAGGTCTCAAACTTGTGTGCACATAGTCTTTGTCTTCTAAGAATTATTTTGAAGCAGATGGTTGAATTCCCGATATATCAGTGTTTACTTTTTGTTTTTAGATTTTGGCTGGCATCTCATTACTGAAGGAATCTAGAACATCACAATGGTAATCGCTGTTCAGAACGTCACTGCCAACACAGCCATGGTCATCTGGCCAACAATTCCCAGCTGTGTCGACAGCTTCTACAGTATCATGTACCAGTCTAACTGGAACACAATGATGTCCGGATACTCTCGAGAACACTTTCAAAGACAGGAGAGGATTCCCGGCAGCCGGACATTCTATATTGTTGAAAACCTCACTCCTCTGACCACATATATTCTGTGTGTCACCTGTCAGTCTGCCAACCCCACCAGTGACCAATGTAAGATCTTCCATACTTTAGCACAAGATCCGTCATCAGTCAACAGTAAGAAAAAGGATCTCGCTTTAGGCATTTGGCTCACTAGCAGCATCATACTGCTTATAATAGCTTGCATCCTTCTCTATGGTTGCCTGCATATATGGTGGCGCAAACGTCAAGAACGTGCAAGGGCTCAGAATGTAGAAAGTAATGACCTGGACAAGAGGCAAGCCTGGGTAAAAGATGAGAAGCCAGACGAGAATTATGAAAAGCCAAGTCTGCTACCTGTCAATGAGGACAAGAGAGAAGAGGCAAATACAGATGGGAGCCATGTGGCCCCTACGATCAAAGATCCATTAACTGCTGAAGAAACCAATAGCCTGACTCGTCATGAGGAACTAGCTCTACAACCAGTAGAAGTGAATTGATCATATATAGGACAATGGATTACATGCATGCTGGCATATATGATGCATAAGTAATAGTGATGAGCGAGCATGTTACTTGAGATTTACGAGCATGCTCGGGTGGTTTCCAAGTATCTTCAGCGTGCTCGGTGTTATGTTTGAGCCACTCCGTGTGCATGATTTGCGACTGTTTGACAGCTTTAATACATGTGAGGAATGCCTAACAAACAGGCATGCCTCACATGTATTAAAGCTGTCAAACAGTCGCAAATCATGCGCATGGAGTGACTCAAACATAACATTCGAGCACTCCGCAAATAATCGGTAAGCACCCGAGCATGCTCGCCGAAAGGGTTAACAGAACATGCTCGCTTATCACTAAGAAGTAAGAATAATAGGTCACGTTCTGACCATTCTGTATTTTGTTTTACTGTGAACTTTACACTGTTATATATAATAGTCAAAACTACAGTGTCAGACATGTGTAGTATGTCCTAGGAACTATTTACAGAGTTATATAGGCATTACAAAATGTATTAGGGAGGTCAGTGATATCGAAGACTGGCTTAACTTCATTTACGCACCCTGGAATACTGGCGGGGGCCAAGATCAAGACACTACTGCAAGTATCAGCAAGCCAACTAGTGCAGTGAGAATGGCCACAAAAATCAACAGCTTCATAAGGCTATGTGCACGCAGTGCGTTTTTTTCCGAGCAGAAATGGGCCAAAAACACATTGCAAACCTTATCCCATGGTTTCCTATGACATTTTGCAAGTTCTGTGCACATGATCAGGATTTTTCCTGACTGAATTTCATGTGCAGAAAAAGAAGCAGCATGTCTATTCTTTGTGCGTTTTTGCATGTTTTTTCCTATACAATGTACTGGGAAAAACACATGGTAAATCCACAGGCAAAAAAGCATCAAAAAACATATGAAAATGCATCAAAAACGCTGCAGATTTTCCGCAGCGTTATTGCTGCCAAGAGGTACAGAAATGCTGCAGAAATTTTCCTGATCGTGCGCATATAGCCTATCTCATGGTGAATATAAGAGGACGTTGAATTTTTTAGAAAATGCTTATTACCATAGTTTAAAAGGGCTTTATAGTTATTTGTACTTAAGACTTATGGGAGATGTCCGGCAAAGTTGCTTAGATGTTTTGAAAATGCAAATTAATAGAAATTAGTAATAATATGTATGAAATGTGCACAAGCACCCCGATGTTAGGGAAGGGAAATAAGCTCCCTGCTTATGTCAGTAATGCAATGAAGGGGGCTCGCTGTCTTGTTTCAATAACTAAGCCAGATCCCTTCTGTGTTATGACTGATGCAGAAACAAAGAAGGGGGCTGGCTTGGCTCACAAACAAACGACAGTCTACAAGTTAAAGTTGTAGAACTTTTAATTTATGCAGATTTTAAGGGGTTTCAATTCCTGATCATTTTAAGATGTTTGGAGGAAAACGCTCTTGTTTGTACCTAGAGGCTAGAAATCCACACTCTGCTTCACCTGTCAGCTGAGAAGACAAAACTATGGCATCCAGGCTAAACAGCAGCAACTGCTTATGGCAGGTATTTTGTTACAATGTATCCAACTGCAGTCAAGGAGTTTTGCTTGCAGAGCATTGCACTGACTGGACACATCTGAGAACAGGGCTAGATATGAATAGGAATAGAGGCTGAGAATGTATGTAGGATAGTGGTCTCATTCACTGGCAGCAAACACAGATCTTGAGCATGGAGAGGAATTAACACACACAATATCTTAGATACAGTCCATGATCACCAATAGGACCGTGCTCGACTGAAGCTCCATTCAAACTCTTAGTTGCAATTTATGGTGGGGGGGGGGGGGGGGGTCCTCCAGTCTGGGGCTAGGTGGGATCCCAAGAAAATTATTAATACTAGTAATAACCTCAATGCAGCCAGTGTACCCGTTATAAATGTTTTAGGCTAGAATACTTTAAAAGTGAGAATTTCCCCTCTCCATTACCCAGTCAACACTGTTAAAGCAGTTTCCAACTCTTTGATTTATCACCCTCCAGATTTCGTCTTTGTTATGTTTTTTTATTTGCGGCACATTTCCCTAGATAACCGCAGAATAGCAATGGCGACAGAGTATCCCTGTTAAGAACAATACTGTGTATAATAATTAAATCTTATGTGAAACTCGCAGGCTGCAGGGAATGCATGATCAAAGTAAACAGGGACATTTGAAAAAAGAGAAAACAAATAGTTGTGGTAATGGTGTAGATCAGGGATGTCAAACTCAAAACACACAGAGGACAAAATGAAAAACTTGGACAAAGTTGCGGGCCAACCAGTATACAGTATAATGGACTCCACACTGTCCTCCATACAGAATAATGGGCCCCACATAATCCTCCATACAGAATAATGGGTCCCACATAGTCCTCCATACAGAATAATGGGCCCCACATAATCCTCCATACAGAATAATGGGTCCCACATAGTCCTCCATACAGAATAATGGGTCCCACATAGTCCTCCATACAGAATAATGGGTCCCACATAGTCCTCCATACAGAATAATGGGTCCCACATAGTCCTCCATACAGAATAATGGGTCCCACATAGTCCTCCATACAGAATAATGGGTCCCACATAGTCCTCCATACAGAATAATGGGTCCCACATAGTCCTCCATACAGAATAATGGGTCCCACATAGTCCTCCATACAGAATAATGGGTCCCACATAGTCCTCCATACAGAATAATGGGCCCCACATAGTCCTCCATACAGAATAATGGGCCCCACATGGTCCTCCATACAGTATAATGGGTCCCACATGTTCCTCCATACAGTATAATGGGCCCCACAGGTTCCTCCATACAGTATAATGGGCCCCACAGGTTCCTCCATACAGTATAATGGGCCCCACAGGTTCCTCCATACAGTATAATGGGCCCCACGTGGTCCTCCATACAGAATAATGGGCCCCACATGGTCCTCCATACAGAATAATGGGCCCCACGTGGTCCTCCATACAGAATAATGGGCCCCACGTGGTCCTCCATACAGAATAATGGGCCCCACATGATCCTCCATACAGAATAATGGGCCCCACATGGTCCTCCATACAGTATAATGGGCCCCACATGGTCCTCCATACAGTATAATGGGCCCCACATGGTCTTCCATACAGTATAATGGGCCCCACATGGTCCTCCATACAGTATAATGGGCCCCACATGGTCCTCCATACAGTATAATGGGCCCCACATGGTCCTCCATACAGTATTATGGACCCCACATGGTCCTCCATACAGTATTATGGACCCCACATGGTCCTCCATACAGTATAATGGCCCCACATAGTCCTCCATACAGTATAATGGCCCCACATAGTCCTCCATACAGAATAATGGGCCCCACATAGTCCTCCATACAGAATAATGGGCCCCACATAGTCCTCCATACAGAATAATGGGCCCCACATAGTCCTCCATACAGTTTAATGGGCCTCATATAGGGGTGGTGGTTCTGGTGTCGCGGGCCATATTTGGCCCACGGGCCAGAGTTTGATACGCATGGTGTAATAAAGAAAATAAGAATAACTGCTATACAGCAGTCTCAGTGTGGTGAACACGGTACATGATACTTTCTTGTAACTGGCAATAAATACCGTTATCCCATGTGCCTCGGGGCAATGAAAGCTATACATCTTACTTGCCCTCTACATGAACCAACACTTGTGTATGGTGGGGAATATTTGGTGCCCCGGTGTAGAGATCTCAGGCATTCATCTCCATTCTCGCCTCTCTGAATGTGTTACTTTAGAAAGAACAGATTAAGGCTTTTTTTATGATCTCGGCTCAATCCAGCATACATATACTGTAGAGTTTGACTTCATAGTCGGCAGCCAAATTACACTACAAACTGTTTGGTGATAGGAGGATTAGAGGATCCATTTGAATCAAGTTGAATATTTAGGCAAATTTGTAGCAAAATGTTAAAAAAAAAAAAAATTCAGGCCATTTCTATCAGACTATTGACAACCAGAGGATTAAAGTATTGTATGAGGGGGAAAAAACCTACACCCCAATATTGCTGTCACACCTTAGACATCCCCTCCAATATTTGGAAAGCAATTGATGCCACGATAAGCAATTATTAATGTAAATATCACGTCGGCGACCCACAAGTAGTCACAAGTAGGGGAATGTTTTTATGGAGTGTATTTCTGTATTTAATAAAAATATCAAACGGGAGTCTGAAATGATTGTACAGTACGTCCGAATACTTGCAAGAAAAAAAAGTAAGAATTAAAAACTCTATAAAGAAGATGCAGAAGAATACCAAAATAAGGAGCTTTTCCAAAAAATAGTTACACCAACATTGGCAATACATTAGGACAACGCTTACCCTGGACAACAGTCCATTCCTATTGGTACCATTTTTTAGGGCATTTACCATGTGACATAAATGATGCGACAGTTTAACCCCTTAGTGACCAATAGACGTCTTTTTACGGACCTGCAATATAAGGGACTAGCGTTCCCCGACAGGTGACAATCCTGTAGCTGTCACCTGTACACTATAGCTGACAACTTGCTGCATCAGCCACAATCAGTGTTGGCACCGACCATGGACGTTTAACCCCTTAGACTCTGCTGTCAAGAGTGACTACAGAATCTAAATAGTTAACAGACTGCGGGGGCTCCCTCTTTAACCTCATCAGCACCCTGAGATCTTGATTTTTGCCTTGGCAGTGCATAGGCAAATAACGGCCTTAGACTCTGCCGGCTATAGCAGCGTGTTCAGAAGTTATCAAAATTTAGGTGGTAAAAATAAACTTTTTAAACTGTCATGCCACTTTCCATTACTTCCTGAAGAACCAGAAGGGTTAATGAACTACCTGAAAGCAATTTTAAATACGTTGAGGGGTGCAGTTTTTAAAATGGTATCACTTTTGGGTGGTTTGCAACATATAGGACCCTTAACCCCTTAACAACATTTGCCGTACTAATACGCGTCTGTGCCCTGGGACTTAAGAGCCAGACCCGTATTAGTACGTCATGGCGATCGCGCGCGCACACAGGCTGAGCGGGAGCGATCGCCGCCGGGTGTCAGCTGATTGTCACAGCTGACACCCGGTACTATGTGCAGGGAGCGGTCCTGCACCGCTCCCAGCACATTAACCCCCGCGATGCTGCGATCGAAGTCGATCGCGGCATTGCGGGGGCAAGGGGAGGTGATCGCCGATACTCACCTCCTCTTCCGGCTTCCAGCGCAGTCTGCAAAGGCTTCCCGGGTGTTGCCATAACGACCCGATGTCGTCATGACAACATCCGGGTCACCAGACAGCAGGAAGATTGCTTGGACATGCGCAGTGCATCTCCAAGCAATCTTCACACTGTGCATTTCTGACAGCTTGCATGGCATAGGGATGGTGCTGCATTCCTGTGCCATGCAGGCGATCAGAGAAAAAAAAGTGAAAGTCCCATAGTGGGACAAAGTGATAAAGTGTATAAACTGTGTGAAAGTGGAAAAAAAAAATAAAAAAAAAAATTTGCAAAAATATAAAAAAAAAAATAAAAAAAATAATCCACCAAAAATAAAAATATAATGTACCCATCAATAAATATTATTATAAAAAAAAAAAAAAACAATAAAAGTACACATATTTGGTATCGCCGCGTCCGGAACAACCTGACCTATAAAACTGTCCCGCTAGTTAACCCCTTCAGTGAACACGGTAAAAAAAAAAAACGAAGCAAAAAACAATGCTTTATCACCATACCGCCAAACAAAAAGTGGAATAACACGCGATCAAAAAGACGCATATAAATAAAAATGATACCGCTGAAAACGTCATCTCGTCCCGCAAAAAACAAGCCGCCATACAGCTCCATCAGCCGAAAAATAAAAAAGTTATAGCTCTCAGAATAAAGCGATGCTAAAAAATATTTTTTTCTATAAAATAGCTTTTATTGTGTATAAGCGCCAAAACATAGAAAAATGATACAAATGTGGTACCGCTGTAAACGTACTGACCCGAAGAATAAAGATACCTCATCAATTTTACCACACGCGGAACAGAATAAAAAAAAACAAAAAAAACAATTCCTGAATTGTTGGTTTTTGTTTATTCTGCCTCCCAAAAATCGGAATAGAAAGCGATCAAAAAATGTCACGTGCCTGAAAATGGCACCAATAACAACGTCAAGTCATCCCGCAAAAAACGAGCCGTCACATGACTGTCTGCCAAAATCTGGAAAAATTATAGCTCTCAAAATATGGCGATGCAAAAACTAGATTTTACAAAAAATGCGTCTTTTAGTGTGTGACAGCTGTCAGTCATAAAAACCCCATATGATTCTGGAATTGCTGTAATCACACCGACCCGAAGAATAAAGTCGTCTAATCACTTATACCGCACAAGGAACAGCGTCAAAAATAAACTCTTGGGTTAGGATTGGGCTAGGGTTAGGGCTGGGTTTGGGGCTAGGGCTGTGCTGGGACTAGGGTTGTGCTGGGGCTAGGGTTGTGCTGGGGCTAGGGTTGTGCTGGGGCTAGGGTTGTGCTGGGGCTAGGGTTGTGCTGGGGCTAGGGTTGTGCTGGGGCTAGGGTTGTGCTGGGGCTAGGGTTGTGCTGGGGCTAGGGTTGTGCTGGGGTTGGGATTTTTTTCAAAAGTAAGAAAAAAAGATGACGATATGGCGACTAGTGTTGAGAGCAAGTGCTCGCTACTTGAGTTTGCATCGGGTGCTCTGGTATGCATTGAGTATCGTGGGTATTTGAGTGACATGCTCGAGTCTCTGCCCCATATGCTTCGCGGCCAAAAAACTTTACGGGGATTGCCTGCCATGCACGAGCGATCCCCGCATGTTTTTTTTTGGGTGTCTAATAACCGTGAAACATGCGGAGCAGGGACTCGAGCATGTCACTCGAGCACACGCTGTACATGGTGCATACCTGAGTACCCGATGCAAACTCAAGTAGCGAGCACTTGCGCTCAAGAATAATGACAACTTATTCAATATGATGACCTAATGTAAACAAATTCTGTGCTGTACCTCTGGGTTCAAAATGTTCACTATACACCTTAATAAAATCCTTGAGGGGTATAGTTTCCAAAATGGGGACACTTGTGGGGGAGCTCCACTGTTTAGGCACATCACGGGCTCTCCAAATGCGACATGGTGTCCGCTAACAAATTGAATGGAAAATCGGCTCAAATTGTTAGCGGACGCCATGTTGCGTTTGGAGAGCCCCTGTGTGCCCAAACATTGGAGCTCCCCCACAAGTGACCCCATTTTGGAAACTAGACCCCCCAAGGCACCTATCTAGATGCATAGTGAGCCCTTGGAACCCCCAGGTGCTTCACAAATTGATTCGTAAAAATGAAAAAGTGAAAAAAAAAACACTTTTTCATTTTTACGAATCAATTTGTGAAGCACCTGGGGTTCCAAGTGCTCACTATGCATCTAGAAAGGTGCCTTGGGGGGTCTAGTTTCCAAAATGGGGTCACTTGTGGGGGAGCTCCAAAGTTTGGGCACAGAGGGGCTCTCCAAACGCAATGTGGTGTCCGCTAACAATTTGAGCCGATTTTCCATTCAATTTGTTAGCGGATATCATGTTGCATTTGGAGAGTCCCTGTGTGCCCAAACATTGGAGCTCCACCACAAGTGACCCCATTTTGGAAACTAGACCCCCCAAGGCACCTATCTACATGCATAGTGAGCACTTGGAACCCCAGGTGCTTCACAAATTGATTCATAAAAATGAAAAAGTGTTTTTTTTTTCACTTTTTCATTTTTACGAATCAATTTGTGAAGCACCTGGGGGTTCCAAGTGCTCACTATGCATCTAGAAAGGTGCCTTGGGGGGGTCTAGTTTCCAAAATGGGGTCACTTGTGGGGGAGCTCCAAAGTTTGGGCACAGAGGGGCTCTCCAAACGCAACGTGGTGTCCGCTAACAATTTGAGCCGATTTTCCATTCAATTTGTTAGCGGATATCATGTTGCATTTGGAGAGTCCCTGTGTGCCCAAACATTGGAGCTCCCCCACAAGTGACCCCATTTTGGAAACTAGACCACCCAAGGCACCTATCTACATGCATAGTGAGCACTTGGAACCCCAGGTGCTTCACAAATTGATTCATAAAAATGAAAAAGTGTTTTTTTTTTCACTTTTTCATTTTTACGAATCAATTTGTGAAGCACCTGGGGGTTCCAAGTGCTCACTATGCATCTATAAAGGTGCCTTGGGGGGTCTAGTTTCCAAAATGGGGTCACTTGTGGGGGAGCTCCAATGTTTGGGCACACAGGGGCTCTCCAAACACAACATGGCGTCCGCTAATTATTCAAGCAAATTTTACAATCAAAAAGTCAAATGGCGCTCCTTCCCTTCCGAGCCCTGCCGTGCGCCCAAACAGTGTTTTTTCCCCAAATATTGGGTATCTGCGTGCCCAGGGGAAATTGCACAACAAATTTTGGGGTCCATTTTTTCTTGTTACCCCTGTGAAAATAAAAAAAATTGGGTCTAAAGTAACATTTTTGTGAAAAAAGTTAAATGTTCATTTTTTTCTTCCACATTCAAAAAATTCCTGTGAAGCACCTGAAGGGTTAATAAAGTTCTTGAATGTGGTTTTGAGCACCTTGAGGGGTGCAGTTTTTAGAATGGTGTCACTTTTGGGTATTTTCTGTCATAAAGACCTCTCCAAGTGACTTCAAATGTGATGTGGTCCCTAAAAAAATGGTTTTGTAAATTTTGTTGGAAAAATGAGAAATCGCTGGTCAACTTTTAACCCTTTTAGCTCCCCAACAAAAAAAAATTTTGGTTCCAAAATTGTGCTGATGTAAAGTAGACATGTGGGAAATGTTATTTATTAACTCTTGTGTGACATATCGCTCTGATTTCAGGGCTTAAAAATTCAAATTTTGAAAATTGCAAAATTTTCAAAATTTTCGCCAAATTTCCATTTTTTTCACAAATAAATGCAAGTGATATCGAAGAAATTTTTCCACAATCATGAAGTACAATATGTCACGAAAAAACAATCTCAGAATCAGGGGGATCGGTTGAAGCGTTCCAGAGTAATTACCTCATAAAGTGACAGTGGTCAGAATTGTAAAAATTGGCCCGGTCATTAACGTGCAAACCACCCGCGGGGCTTAAGGGGTTAAAGTCACTTCGAAACCGAACAGGTCCCTATAAAAATAAGTTTTGTAAATTTCCTTGAAAAAATGAAAAATTACTGCTACATTTTTAAACCTTCTAAAATGCTGACAATATAAAACAACACTTTACAAATGGTGCTGATGTAAAGCGGACATGGAGGAAATGTTATTTATTAATGCTTTTGTGTGGTATGACTATTGGGATTAAAGGGATAGTTGTTCAAAGTTTGAAAATTGCAATTTTTAAAACTTTTTTGTCAAATTTCTGATATTTTTATGAACGCAAAACATATCAACCTAGATTTACCATTATTATAAAGTATCATGTGTCACAAAAAAACAGTATCAAAATCAATGGGATATGTTGAAGCCTTCCAGAGTTATTACTACATAAAGTGTCACTGGTCAGATTTCAAAAAAATTGGTCCAGTCACTAAGAGGTTAAAAATTTGGACGCTTACTGGTGACACTATATATCTTTATTTTATTGTATGGAATGAGAAAATGTAACTTTTTATTAACTATTTTTAGAGGGCTAGAACACTAGAATCCTGTCCCCATGGTAGTGTCTCTCTAGGCATCTAGAATGAAACATGAAGAAGAGGGAGCAAGGTCTGATCTTTTATCTGTCCTGTCCTCCATGATGTGTCATCCTACTAAATGGTCAAGAAACAGGATGGCACTAAATCGTTTATTGTCTGTTACCATGGAGACAGAGTTCTGCACTGAAGCTGTAGAAACAAATTAAGAATTTTTATTTTCGCGCTTTCATAGATATCTCCATCTCTCTCATAGGCCATTGTACACACAAGGCGCTTTTGTTTCCATATGGATTGGGTGCGGAAAATACGAAGCGTTTTACAGTACCGGCAAAGTGAATGAGATTACTGAAGTCTTATGCACACGTTGCTTATGTTTTCCTTGCAGATTTCCTTCAGATTCCAATCTGCAGCATTTCAATTCTTAGGTTTATGTGCACACAGTGCGCTTTTGGTGCGTTTCTTCCATGCAGAAATGGGCCAAAAATGCATTGCAAACCTTATCCCATGGTTTCCTATGACATTTTGCAAGTTATGTGCACATGATCAGGATTTTTCCTGCAATGCATTGGAAAAACGCATAGCAAATCCGCAGGCAAAAATGCATGAAAATGCCTAAAAAAAGCTGTGGATTTTCTGCAGCGTTTTTGCTGCCAAGAGGTGCAGAAACGCTGCAGAATTTTCCTGATCGTGCGCACATAGCCTTACAGTGTTTTTGAGGCAGATTTCACCCATACTAATGAGTAGGGGAAAATACGCAGCAAAAATGCAAGTAAAACAAAAAGTGAGTATTTTACCTGCCAGCACATCAGGATTTGCGGCAGAATATCCTGAATGTGTGCGCCTACCCAGAACGGGATTACTGTGGTGTAAATCATTTCTGGTCTGTTAAATATTAAGAATGCCAGAACAGCTATGGAGAAGGAACAATAAAAAGTTAAATCTATTTAAAGTGCTCACATAAGACAAATACATTAATGTGAGCGGTAAGAGGAATTCTAGCTGCTTCTAAGCTGAGATTGTTGCCCATATCGTGCACACATGAGAACGACTTACCTTGGAGCCAAACAGATACTGCGGCTGGGCGTTCGGCTGCTTGTCACGCTGAAATTCCTGAGAAAAAGGCAGAACCGTGCGAACGAACCTGGATGGGTGAAGTGAGGGTACCATTAAGCAATGCATACTATGTGCTGCTAGAAATGAAAGCTTAGACTTTTTATACTTATAACGCAATTCTAATGAAAATCAAAAACTTTGCCAAATACAAATATAAACTCCACTATAATAACGGGACTGTGACAATCCTGTACAAAAAAAGGGAACAGTGTTCAATACCACCAAAAAAAAATGCGAGTCCTTATTAAAGTACTGGTGGCTGATGTATAACCAGAAAATCCCCCCCCCCCAGACTGACAGTACACTCTAATTAATCGTTTAGGAGTATTAATTAGGATTCAGCATCCACAAAGTGTATTATCTTATGCAAGAGAAAAATATTGACTGATTGGAGCCCATTCCTCATTGTCCTAAGTCTGGCTGTAATACAACCAGCTGCAGCACAACCATCCCACTGTGCCTGCTTGCATTAGGAGAAGACATTGCTACCCTCGCCTTCTTAGCTATGAAGAGGGCCTAAGCCAAAGATAGAACTGATGGGCAGGAGACCAACTCCTTCGCTCGCTGTAGGATCTCTACAAGACTGTTTCAGGATAATGCAGAAAATGCCCTCAGTGTTCGTTAGTCTTTAGCAACTATATATCTTTTTTTTTTTACTTAAAAGTTAATTTCTAGGCTTATTGTACCATTAGGAGGAAAATATTGCAATGCCTCAATGAAATTTTGGACAGCTGAACACGAATAACAAATGTGTACTTGAGATTACAATATTTCTCACATTCCTTATCTACAATTAAAATTCATAACATTTTACAAAAACAGCTGAGTGATGTTGGTTTAAAAAGGGCTGAAATCCAATCCAACTGGTTGTCATTAGTAATTCCGCCTTTCCTTCTTTGCACTAGTGACGATAAATCTCACCCACTGCCTCGATTAAAGAATAAAAAATAATATCTGGTCATATGTAAAATAGTTCTGGGAAATATGAGTTTAATAAAAGTAGCAAGTACCTGTAGGTGGAACCGTTATAGCAATAGTTGGGGAGGAAATCATAGTTGAGCTCCCAGAAAACATGTAGAGTGATCCTGCCATAGGGGGCAGAAACATTATGATTGGCTTCTCGGAACATGGCATCAAAACTGTCCAAAGTCAGGTATTTGCTCAGCAACTTATGAGTCATTCGGTTCACTTCAATAAGGCCTTCTAGCTCCTGGGGTGTGAAGAAGAACATATAGCAGCAATGGAAAACATACAAGTGGCCAAAAGTACAGTAAAGCATATCTG
Organism: Phyllobates terribilis; assembly: GCF_046119375.1. Taxonomy (NCBI): domain Eukaryota; kingdom Metazoa; phylum Chordata; class Amphibia; order Anura; family Dendrobatidae; genus Phyllobates; species Phyllobates terribilis. The sequence continues at coordinate 330,665,564 of NW_027362762.1, read as the reverse complement.
TCACCAGATTTCATGATAAACTCTATACATTATTTAATAGATCTTTAAAGACTTGATGACACTGGTGTATTTACTTAAAAAATCTATGTGACAATGGCTGCAAAATCCTGATTTTAAAATAAGCATTTTATGAGCCTTAGATAAAGAGTGCGAGAACTCATGATCCCTAATGTATGCAGTCTCCACTTAACCATGCATGACTAACAGTTGCAGCTTGTACTGAGCAGTGCGAGATCTCAGCAGCAGCAGGGATGAGGGGCCTTGAGGAGCTGATAAACAGGTGAGGTGGGCAGAGATTGAGTTTAAACTTTCAAAAAGGCTAAAACAGTTATTGGAACAGGTTTTCTGCAATAAGTACACCAGCCTTATCAAGTTTAAGAATGTACGCAGCCTGTAAGGTGACACGTCCTCTTTAGGTTACAATTTAGGATCAATTCCCATAACTTACAAAAACAAAAAGATGAGGGGAGCAGTACCGATGATTCTGCTTCCTTTTGGGATACGTGCACAAACAGAAGTAGGGTGCAATATCCAATGAATAAGACAGGTACTTGCAGCGCATTCACACGTTTCGGTAGTGATGTGAAGGTGAGACGTCAAGGGTACCACCCTCCCCCCAAATGAAAAGAAGGAGCGTCAAACATCCCCTTCAAAAACATACTAAATACTACAATTATGACTTTGCAATTGCAATAACCCGTAATCTTGTTGTCACTGGCTTTTAATAGATATGGACTGAAAAGTACAACCCTTATGCTTAGAGTCACAACATCATAAGGACGTTTGGACATTTTTTAACCACTGAAGAAGGAAAACACACCTGACATCTGAAGAACTCAAAATTTGGGGGTTTCACTCCAGATGAAATGTGTGCATTATGAGTGAAGGAGAACAACAACTCCAAAGCCAACAGGGACAAACAAATGGAGAGATGACTTGGCTGCACTTTGTACTGTAGCCCTCCCTTTGACGACACCTTCCTAAGGGGAGAAGATTAAGCCGTACACTTGCTACATGTCTAAAAGTACACACAAACCCATTCAGACTTAAAATTCCAAATACAAGCCAAGGCCGGGGCATGGTAAGACCTCAGGCTTACATTTCAGCTAAAGCAGCTGGAAAAACAACTGCTGCGTAACTCAATCTCATCCTCCCTGCATGTTGTGAATGTGTCCCTTCTTTATGGCTTACGGAATAAGGCAAGTTCACATTCAGAAATATCTGGACAGCAAAAGGATTTAAAAGGGAGACAATTTTTGCAGTAAAACCATGTGTAAATTGTGTAGCAAAGCAGGTACAAGAGTATAGGGAAAAACGTGGCACAGCTGCCCCAAAACCCCTTAGGTTATTTTCACATGTGGCGGAAAATTTATGCTTTGGATTTGGCCACAAATCCGCCTAGTATACTGTACATTAATTTTACCCTAGTGCATTACAAAGCATTGCGTGATAGCCATGCAGCAAACCTGCAATGTGTGAACATGGTTGTAACATCTAAAGTTTTATGGTTCCAATTGATAAGGTATTTCATAAAAATTTGCACCCATGGTGGTTTTACCATTTCAAAGGGTTAACTAGGACTTTTTTTTCTTCTTTATGGGTTATGGGACGATCTCTCCCAGCTCAGAGGCAATTCTATGGATTCATTTAACCTTACATCAATAGATCAGCTTACTCTTCCTTTGTTGATGGGGAGTAACTCCTGACGTTCTGCTGATTGGTGGCGAAAAGCGGTTATCCAGCATGCCAACAGTAGTGACGCACCGGCAACAGAGCAGAAGACCAGGAGCTGACGTCACTGGCACCAATAGACTTGCCGGCAGGAGCGGTCCGTGAGTGCTCTGAGCTGAAGCAGATCGTCACAGGGCAGAACACGCAGCTAGTTAGCGACTAACTGATGGTAAGTTCTTAGATCCATAGCCAAAAAAGACTCAAAGTCCCAAATAACGCCTTTAAAACAGATCTGTCATTAGATTTGATAATACAAACAGTATACATTCATTAAAAAATAGTTTTATATCTGATAAGGCTGGTGTACTTACTTTGAAATCTATGTTAGAATGTCTGATATAGAATGAAATGGGTAATGAGTCCAAGTGTGTTCAGTCTCCATACACCCAGGCTGTCTGACAGCGTCAGCTTATACTGAGCAGTGCAAGATCTCAGCAGCAGGAGAGACAACGAGGAGCCGACAATCAGGCTAGGAGAATGGAGATTGAGTTAAACCATTCTAAGGGATTATACAGCTATCCTGACATGGAACTTCAAAGCACATAGGCGCCATACAAGGTCCAAGATCTATTTAATAATGTATGCAGTCTGTGGTCTCCCGAAATACATAAGATTGAGTCTTATTTTGACCACTGGAGCCAATGAGACTAAATAACATTTAGTAAATGTTAGTCTTTTTAGGGCATATATAGTTTGAATCTAAAAGTGGCTTTGACATCATTTGTGTTGCTTCCTTCACCATTTCTATAACATCTACATTCAGATGTAACTTCACCAGAAACACTAAAGCTGCATTTACACTGGCTGATAATCCGTCAGACAACACACCATTCAGGACAATTGTGTATGGTGAATGGGCTGAGCGACAGAACCATGTGTCCAAAATCACTCATTCAACGAGCATGAAATGGTTTAGGCAAGAAAGAAGTTCTCAAAAATTGTGCAATATAAATAGAGATTGTTCGATCAACGATCAGATCGACAAAAAGGAGGAGTAATTAAATCCCTAAATAGGGATGAGTTGAAGCATTGGAACGAGTACATAGGTCTGATTGTCGAAAAATTTTCTGGTTTGCCAATTCAATTACATTTTCTTTGTACAGCATCAACCGAAATGTTTAATACTTTATGAATTCATATATTCAAACTAAACAGTATTACGTGTAAGAATTGAACACATAATTTACACAGTCTGTGTGTGTGAACACAGTGCAAGATGTTCAATGTTGTGATGTAAAGATTACCATTCATGATCCCCGTCCTGTGGAAACACTTGTCTGACATTGTTTGCTACTCGGGAAATACGAGAGCATCGTTTAGAAAATTATCTGTTCGTGTCGATGAACTTTAAAAGGACAAATGGTCCCAAAACAATTCTGTCCACCCCGGTTTCCAGTGGGTAGAAGACGCTACTTACCACAATGGATGTAATATCTTCACTTTCAAATCGTCCAATTGCCAGTTCCAGAGATTTGTACATTGCTGCAGTAATTCTCTGAGTGATCAAGCGGTTGAGATCAATGGATCGTCCCAAGAGCTAAAATGAATAATAAGGGAAGTCACTACTATAGACTTTCAGAACACGGTCCAAGCTGTGACATCAATCATTTTCCTGAATAAAGCAAGTAACGTTTTTACAGTCAGGACGTAGCAGCTCAACCATGTCAGTTTAAGCAAAGACTTGAAGTCTGCAAAAAAAAAACAACTAATGGAGCATTTTTTCTAAGATCTGTGCGTTCTGTAATATCCCGGATATTACTCCTGGAAACGTGTAAAAAGAAAAAAAAATAGACAAATGGAGTTTACATTCATCAGCTTCTTGGTGGACAATGTCTTTAACCCCGTCTAGTTATTGTTCCCACTTTCGCTCTATAGGGTCTGTATGGGCTCACAAAGGAATAAAGTAACACTCGGGTGTCAATTAATTTATACATTTCCAGGAAGAAAGAGTAAAGGCACAATGCAAAGCTGACAAAAAGCTGCAGAAAGAGTAATGAATGTCTGTACTCCGATTATGATCAATTCAACATACATCCCAAACCCAAAAAGGGGATAAATCCAATGGTACAAAATGAAACATCTCTCATGCTCTAAACTATTCACGATCAGATTATATTACATCTTCTGCTATTTCTCCAGACATCCAACAGCACTTTCTCCACAGATTTTTTTTCCTAATGACATTTCAATTAAAAGTAAAAAAGGTAATGATCATCAATAAATCGCAATTTTGGACTACTTAATGGGCCACATGCGGTACAGCACATATACTAGAACTGATACCAGAAATTGGAATAAATTAGGGCTTGTTCACACATTGCATATTTTTCCACGCGGAAAAAAGCAACGTTTTACAGTAGAAGCAACATGAATTATATTTCTAAAATCTCATTCACATGGTGCACTTTTTCCCTGTTTTTTTTTTTTTAAACCATAGCATGTCAGTTCTTTCAGCACTTTGGCTGCATTTTTTACAAATTCAATTGAATGCATAAAAAAGCTGCAAAAAATGCATCAAAACTGTAAGTAAAGTACGCAACATTCGTACTTTACAACATTCACACATAGAAAAGCTGAAAAAAAAGCAGTGTGTGAACATACCCTGAGATCACACATGTCAAAATCTAGCTCGATGGCCAAATCTGACCCTCAGGGTGATTCGATTTGGCTCATGATGCCGGGAACTATGGGACCATTATAGTGTATGGAGGACTATGTGGGCCCATTATAGCGTATGGAGGACTATGTGGGCCCATTATAGCGTATGGAGGACTATGTGGGGCCCATTATAGCGTATGGAGGACTATGTGGGCCCATTATAGTGTATGGAGGACTATGTGGGCCCATTATAGCGTATGGAGGACTACGTGGGGATCACAGTTGGGGCATCATACTGTGATGGGTCATCATATTTTGGCGGGGGGGGGGTACAGAAGGGTCATCATATCGTGCGTGTGGATGGTACTGTGGAGTAAGTCACTGTGGGGCTATCATACTGAGTTTGGGGGGCACTTTGGTTGGCATCATACTTTATTATCTGTATTATTCATTAATTAAAGTTTTTTTATCCTTTGTTATTACATATTTTAATTGGGCCATATGCTTTTTGATGCTCTTACATAACATATCATATTATTCCAGTATGCTTCTTTTGTGATTATGTGTTTATTTTATTCTAATATCTATTAATTGAAATGTACTTTGTTCGTGGAACATGACCTTTAAGTTTGTTTCCATATGAAAGGTTTCATCATTATATTTAATAAAAAGGAAAAACTTCCTCAATTGTAGACAATTTTTTAATATAAAGGTTGGCCCGTTACTTTGTCCAAGCTTTTAATTTTGGCCCTCTGTGTATTTGAGTTTGACATCCCTGCCTTAGACTGAAAAATGCCGCCTGTTAATAGCAGGCACGGATTTCCATCTTTGACTCATGGGCAGCCAGTGTGCATCTCTTTAATAATAAGCTCATTTTACGCCAAAGTTTTTGTATTGGTATTAAAAAGCCAGTATTGGTAAATGCCCTCCATGGTCATTCCAGCGTTGGTCTTTTGGGTCAGATACACACCTGAACATGACGCTGCTTCAGTAATGTGTCATAACGGTTGGATGCTGGTTGAGTAAGATTGACTCCCTGATTTTTACAATCCGATCGAAGCCGCTTCTCCAAAAGTAAACTGCAAAATAGAAGACAAAGTCAGAACTCTAATCAACCAACATGATGAGGTATTCATGTACAATGGTGAAGCACGTACCTTCCAGCTACAACTTTATAATGAGCAAATATTTGGTCTGCCAATTTATACACAAACTGGTCAAAACACAGGTTTACCTGCGGGCAGAGTAAGAATACAAGGTTATCAGCGGAAGGGAAGATCACTAAATACAAGTCTGAAGCTCTGCGACAATACAGAATCCTGCAGCATTGATTGACAGATAGGTTCACTTACTTCAGCTTCAATCTCATCATACAGAAACTGCTTTTTGAACTTTGTGAGGGCATAGTGTGCACTGTCATTATACAGATCCAGAGAGTAAAGCACATACCTAGAAGAACATACAAAAAATACATCAAAATTATCAATCGCATCAGTGTCCTATTGACGTATGAATCTGTGACATGATCCTGACTCTGGAGCCGATGAAGAATGATAACTAATATCCATTTACCTACAGTACTAAGCAAGGTACTGCTGTACGACAGACTAGAGTAATGTACAATATGAATCCTTACTCCATCATCGACGCTTCTTTTGTCTCTAGAATGTGATCAGTTAAAATCCAAGGCATGGACATCTCAATGGGGAACTGAATTCTACGACCCATGGTCAGCTCCAAGAAGAACTCTCTGAACCATAGCTGGGAGAGGTCACAGCAATGCTGTAAGGTCTCTATAGGAGGGAGCAAAGACAGAATTACCTATTGGGACCTCAGCTTAATAAAGACAGGAAGATAGAATACTGGAAAGCAGTGAAGTCGGACATTTATGGTGTGTCATCGCATTAACAACATACACTAAGACAGATTAACACAAACTAGTACAAAGAACCAATGCCAATGACCGCCAATCACTCACCAAAAAAAGGAGCTGAAATCTGATTAGATCCCAGTGATAAATGTTCCTTTTACTATTTGCATCATAAGCTGTCTTCAAAGCACCACTACAGTTTTTTTTTTTTTTATTTCAGCGCTGGAGTGACATATTCTCTGCCTTTAATATCAGGTTATGTTCCCACGATCAGTATTACTAGCGTTTTGGACGCAGCGTATTTTCGCTGCGTCCAAAACACTGCGTTGTACAGTGGATGAGATTAATAAAAATCTGATGCCCACTGTGCTTTTTTACGCTGCGTAAACTCACCTGTGATGCGGGTTTCCGAGCTGCAGCATGTCAATTTCTCTTGCGGTAACACTCATTCTTCTGTACACAATTTCCCCATAAATTTGCATTAGATGGGGAAAATCCGCAGTTAAAAAAAAACCCACATGCATTGTGAGTGCATTTACACAGGTGTTTTTAGCCTGGTTTAACCTAATAAATATATAATTGAAAAAAATTAAGAGGGGTCCCCCCTATCCCCTATTTTTGATAACCAGCCAAGGTAAAGCAGACAGCTGTGGGCTGATATTATCCGGCTGATAAGGTTCCTGGTTATTGGGCCCTTCCCAGTTTAAAAATACCAGCCCACAGACACCCCCGAATTGGCACAACACATTAGACGTGCCGATTCTGGAGCTTGGATTCCCCTGGTCCACACCAGTTCTTGGCCTGGCTCTTTCCAATTGCCCTGGTGAGGTGGCAATCAGGGTAATGGTAGTTGGGGGTGATGACAGCTGTGATTTGTCAGAAATCACAGCTGCCATCAAGCCCTGGGGTTAGTAATGGAGAGGAGTCTATGGGATATTTTTTTTTTTATTTATTTCAATAAATTGGTGAACGAGGGATTGTGTGGGGGAGTCTTTATTGAAAAAGTATTTTTACCTCTGTATGTTTTTATTTTTTATTACCGGGTTAGTAATGGAGGTGTCTGATAGACACATTAAGTGGCGTTACAAACATGTCACAGTAGAAGTTCTTACATTATACAACAAAAGAACATTGAACGCAAAGTTTACTCACTTGCAATCAAAATTATTCACCTCCATTGTAAGTTAGGTTTACTAACAAAATTTATAAAAAGTAAAAACTTTCTGCTGTTTCTAATAAACCAAACAATCAAACAAGAATACAAATTCAACACAATTAGGCTGCGTGCCCACGTTGCGGATAACAAGCGTTTTTGATGCGGAATTTCCGCAGCGGAAACGCTTGTAAAACGCTTTGTAATCCGCACCCCATGGTCCCCAAGGGGATTCCGCAAGTTCTATGCCCACGCTGCGGATTTTTCCGCAGCGTTTATGCTGCGTTCAAAAATCCGCAGCATGTTCATTAATTTTGCGTTTCCGCAAGCGGAATTGCCTTTTGCAATGCATTAAAAAACGCAAGCCAATTCCGCATGTGGAAATCGCGCGATAAACGCGTGCGGAATTACGCATGCGTTTTTACTTGCAGAAATGAAGCAGAAATTTTCTGCTTCATTTCCGCAACGTGGGCACATAGCCTTAATGTAACAAACATATATCTCATACCCTACCATCATTATATATAAATGTAAAGCAAAGTTGCATATGAAATATAGGGTACTTAGTGAACAATTTTTGATCAAAAAAAGTATACAAGCCGTCCCACCAGCGACAAGGTGACCCTAAATTGGGACGGTCCTACACTGTCTATATTAAAAACCTTACTGTATATCAAAGTTGAAGTAATGCATATAAAAGGGTAGACACATAGAACCGGGTCCCAATATCAGACCACCTAAGCTCATGGTAAGCTACATATATACTAACCAGCTCAACAAGGGGGATGCCACACCCCTAATTTGTACAGAATGCAAACAAGACAAAAAACCAAGCAATGTGAACTGAGGTCTAAGATGGTACACATGCAAGAAATAGGAGCATGTTCACACTAGCAAAAAGATGCAAAACCTACAAAAGACAAAAAAATATATCTCATACCCTACCATCATTATATATAAATGTAAAGCAAAGTTGCATATGAAATATAGGGTACTTAGTGAACTATTTTTGATCAAAAAAAGTATACAAGCTGTCCCACCAGTGACAAGGTGACCCTAAATTGGGACGGTCCTACACTGTCTACATTAAAAACATCTTTTTGCTAGTGTGAACATGCTCCTATTTCTTGCATGTGTACCATCTTAGACCTCAGTTCACATTGCTTGCCTTAATGTAACAAGTAATTTCTGCAAATTTCACACACAATGTCACTTTTACTGACTACTGCGGTCTCAGAATTCTTCAAACCTTTCATGGACAAGAGTCTATAGTGCTTTAGTAGATCACCACCGACTGTAGCACCTGCTGCAGATGTGATGCATAGTCAGACATCAGCTTCTGGTAGTGTTCCTGAGGAGTCTTAAAAAGGGTTATGCTTGACTTTTGCATTTTTTTTTCTTATGGGGCTAAGAACTTACAGGCAGGAAGTAACTAACTACTTGCCTGTTCTGCCTGGCAACGATCTCTGCCAGCTCACAGAAATCAGACCGCTCTCCCTAGCAATTCCGGGGCTTCCGTTGACGTCAGTTAACAGAGCAAATTCTGCTCTGCTCTGTCGACGGGGTGTCACTGCTAAGGTCATGCTGAATGACGTAGGCAGTGACACCTTGTCGACAGAACAGACCGGAAGAGGAAGAGCTGCTCTGATGACGCAAGGTCAAATGAAGCAGCTGAATTGACAGCAGGAGCGATCTGTGATCTCTCTGAGCTGGCAGAGATTGGCGCCAGGTAGCAACTACCTGCCTGTAAATTCTTAGTCCCATAAGAAAAACATACAAAAGTCGTGGTAACCTTTTTAATTTTCTTGGGTTTTCAAGAGAAGTCCAGAAATTTAAGAGATCACTGCTTTACATGAACAAGTTAAAGGATACAAATAGATACATAGGCATTAATGTTCCTAGGGATACAGCTGAAAGAAAAGTTCAAAGTTATAGAAACACTGGTCACACTACAGATAGGTCCATATATATTTGGACAGAGACAACATTTTTCTAATTTTGGTTCTAGACATTACCACAATGAATTTTAAACAAAACAATTCAGATGCAGTTGAAGTTCAGACTTTCAGCTTTCATTTGAGGGTATCCACATTAAAAATTGGATGAAGGGTTTAGGAGTTTCAGCTCCTTAACATGTGCCACCCTGTTTTTAAAGGGACCAAAAAGTAATTGGACAGATTAAATAACTGTAAATAAAATGTTCATTTCTAGTACTTGGTTGAAAACCCTTTGTTGGCAATGACTGCCTGAAGTCTTGAACTCATGGACATCACCAGACGCTGTGTTTCCTCCTTTTTGATGCTCTGCCAGGCCTTCACTGCGGTGGTTTTCAGTTGCTGTTTGTTTGTGGGCCTTTCTGTCTGAAGTTTAGTCTTTAACAAGTGAAATGCATGCTCAATTGGGTTGAGATCACGTGACTGACTTGGCCATTCAAGAATATTCCACTTCTTTGCTTTAATAAACTCCTGGGTTGCTTTGGCTTTATGTTTTGGGTCATTGTCCATCTGTAGTATGAAACGATGACCAATCAGTTTGGCTGCATTTGGCTGGATCTGAGCACACAGTATGGCTCTGAATACATCAGAATTCATTTGGCTGCTTCTGTCCTGTGTCACATCATCAATAAACACTAGTGACCCAGTGCCACGGGCAGCCATGCATGCCCAAGCCATCACACTGCCTCCGCCGTGTTTTACAGATGAGGTGGTATGCTTTGGATCATGAGCTGTACCACGCCTTCGCCATACTTTTCTCTTTCCATCATTCTGGTAGAGGTTGATCTTGGTTTCATCTGTCCATAGAATGTTCTTCCAGAACTGTGCTGGCTTTTTTAGATGTTTTTTTAGCAAAGTCCAGTCTAGCCTTTTTATTCTTGATGCTTATGAGTGCCTTGCACCGTGCAGTGAACGCTCTGTATTTACTTTCATGCAGTCTTCTCTTTATGGTAGATTTGGATATTGATCCGCCTACCTCCTGGAGAGTGTTGTTCACTTGGTTGGCTGTTGTGAAGGGGTTTCTCTTCACCATGGAGATTATACTGCGATCATCCACCACTGTTGTCTTCCGTGGGCGCCCAGGTCTTTTCGCATTGATGAGTTCACCAGTGCTTTCTTTCTTTCTCAGGATGTACCAAACTGTAGATTTTGCCACTCCTAATATTGTAGCAATTTCTCGCATGGGTTTTTTCTGTTTTTGCAGCTTAAGGATGGCTTGTTTCACCTGCATGGAGAGCTCCTTTGACCGCATGTTTACTTCACAGCAAAACCTTCCAAATGCAAGCACCACACCTCAAATCAACTCCAGGCCTTTTATCTGCTTAATTGAGAATGACATAACGAAGGGATTGCCCACACCTGTCCATGAAATAGCCTTGGAGTCAATTGTCCAATTACTTTTGGTCCCTTTAAAAACAGGGTGGCAGATGTTAAGAAGCTGAAACTCCTAAACCCTTCATCCAATTTTAATGTGGATACCCTCAAATGAAAGCTGAAAGTCTGAACTTCAACTGAATCTGAATTGTTTTGTTTAAAATTCATTGTGGTAATGTCTAGAACCAAAATTAGAAAAATGCTGTCTCGGTCCAAATATATATGGACCTAACTGTATATTGACATTACATCAAAATGAAGCTGACTGCAACCCTCGACTGGCTGCAAAAGACCTGCAGCAAGATTTGGTGGCAGCAGGCAAGCAGGTTTCAGTTTGTACAGAAAGTCACATAAACATTAATGGTCTCCATAGCTGATCTTCAAGATGTTCACCTCTACTGAATCAAAAAACAAAAAATAAAGTTGGCTCTTACATGCTCAAAACCATATGAATAAACCACAGAAGTTTGGGATTCTGTTCTGTAGAGCTGGGATACAAAAGCAAAACTTTTTGGGCCTATGAATCAGCGGTATGTTGGTTGCAGCATGGAGACTCCAGAATATTAATGAACTAGAAGCCATTGGCCATGAGAAACGGGCTAAGATTCTTCCAGAATACTGCTAGAAGCTGGCGTATGACTACGTATCACTTTTGCAGCAGGTCATAACAGCCAAATGCTCTACTAAGTACTATATACATTCAATTCTGAGACTGCAATAGTCAGCACAAGTGGCATTTTGTGATTAATTTGGAGAAAGCACTTATTATATTTATTGTGCTGAGCTACTTAAACACTTCTTGTTTGATTGGTTTATTGCAAACAGCAGAAAGTTTGCTAATAAGCCTAATTACATAATTTTGATAACCGTAATATCAGCATTAAAGAAGTGGTCCGAACACGCACATTCATTTTCAACCTAAATGCCTAGTTAATGCCATAATCTAATCTATTTTCTAATATACTTTAATTAAAAAGTACCTACCATTCCTCACTATATGGTTTTATTTATATTTTAATTCTTTTTTGATGACGCTTTGTTTGAGGATCCCATTGCATGCTGGGATACTCAAACAAAGAGTCATCAGTGACCTCAGTTTCAGGGGCTGTGCTAGTCCCGCTTCTACTGAGCATGCGTCGGCTGCCAATACCTACGTATGCTCAGTAGATTGTCACTGTGAAATGCGCAGGATTTCTGGCTAGATTCCTCACCCAGCGCTGCCTCCATGAAGTCGGAGAGCATAGAGGCTGTAGTAAAACAGGAGGCGGCGGCACTGGGCGGAGAATAGAGCTGGAGTGACAGAAGCTTGAGAAGAGCTTCCATATGCAAAAAGAAAGTGACACTTACACAAATGTTTTTACTGGTGGATCTTTTTTTTCTTTTTTAAATCTTTTGGAATTTAGGTTTAGTGCTTGTTAAGATCTAGGGGCTTAATATTCAGAGTACTATATTTTATCATTAACAGGGTATTCCCATCTCCAAGATCCTATCCCAATATGTAGTAGGCGCAATAATTCATTATGTCACTGACCCTATATGCAGTGCTGTGGAGTCGGTAAGCCAAACCTCTGACTCCTCAATTTCCATGACACCGACTCCAACTCCGACTCCACCTCCCTCATACATGGCTCATGTTTAAGTGATAAATTTACTGTAGCACAGATTCATCTCAGCTAAAAGTCTAGACCCTTAGATCAGGAATAGGACAGACATTTATAGGACATTTCATAACTTTCCCAAATTCTTATGAAAAAATATTCCCCACAAACTGCATTGAACTACTGTACCCAATTTATTATATATTTTAGGAGTCGGAGTCTGTCCATTTTATACCGACTCCACGACTCCAACTGCACAGCTCTGCCCATATGCATTGCATTAGCTTGGGTATCCATGATTACGATCACTTATACAATGACTGTTAGTTAGCAGCTAGTGGTCTTCACCATGGATACCTAAGCTAATGCAATGCCTGCACATTGGGCAAGCCACATAGCAAATCAGAACAACTATACTACATTTAGAGGTGTTTGCTAATATTATTATACCTACTACATATTGGGATAGGATCTTGGAGGTGGGAATACCCCTTTAAGTATGTGGCATATTCATGACATTTACATCAGCTGCCTATTTCAAGAAATACTCAACTAGCAACCAAAATGTGCAGTTATTAAAAACAAAAGGCAATGAAGCATTATCAATAATATTCTAAAAGCCTAAATGCTTGGAACGATTCTCATGGTTGGAACAAATATTCTCGTAATAAGTAGATTTATCAGATTCCTCTTGATAAAACAGGTGATTAACCTGCATAAACCAGGGATCCTGCATTACACACTTATGTTTTACTCCGAGGCCAAATAGATAGTTGAAAGTGAGGACCGGGGATGAGATGACTAGTCATCAAAGAGGCTGGTACCTGCCAGCTACTCCCCGCCAACTCAGACTGCCGGGTCTCTACCTCTACACACAGAGACCTGTCTAGCTGAGCAGACAGGGAGAAGCCAACGGAGACCTGCCTCTTGGACTAGTCACTTAGTAAACCAAGAGCAGCATTTCGGAGAACACCATGTAGGATTGTCATGCAGGAGCCAGACTGCAGACTATGGTGCGGGCAGAATGAATCATGCAATAGGCAGCCCTGCATGTTTTGTGGCTAACAGATGCGAAACATGAGGCTGTGGGGGCTTGAACATCTCACTTCAGCGCCTGTGATACTCGGTGCATACCCGAGCGCCCGCGGCACTCGGTGCATACCCGAGCGCCCGCTGCATACTCGGTGCATACCCGAGCGCCCGCGGCATACTCGGTGCATACCCGAGCGCCCGCGGCATACTCGGTGCATACCCGAGCACCCGCGGCATACTCGGTGCATACCCGAGCACCCGCGGCATACTCGGTGCATACCCGAGCGCCCGCGGCATACTCGGTGCATACCCGAGCGCCCGCGGCATACTCGGTGAATACCCGAGCGCCCGCGGCATACTCGGTGAATACCCGAGCGCCCGCGGCATACTCTGTGAATACCCGAGCATCTGCGGCATACTCGAGTAAGGAGCACTTGCGCATATCACTACTCTTAATTATTAGGCGTGGGATTGACCCAGACCCTCGGGAAAGCTGCTGTCACCCCATGACAGTGCAAACTTAAAGGATCTGGTCATCACAAAATAAATCTGAAGCCCTTCGGATCCTCCTTATAACAGTTCTGGTGTACAGATAAAGGGCCTAACACATGTTTCTCTTTATTTTAGTAGTACAATGCTGTTCTTCTGTGTGCCATATCCCGGGACATGCAAAACCTCACTGGGACAAGTGACAGAAAACACATTGGCTGGGTGGTTAGAGGACTCATGAGGACATATAAGCAGCACACCGTTCATATCATAATCTTACCACTGAAATTAAGCAAGTGTGTGTAGAAGAATGATTCACGGTGAAACTTTTCTATATCCAATATGGTGGGACCCTCTAGGCTACTTCTGAGCGTTTTCTTGGAACCACTTTTGTCAGCAATGAGTGACTCTAGCATGGTTCTCACCATGTAAAGCTGTGTCATTTAAAAGGACAGATATTCACAGATGGAGGGACACAAGAGAGGAGAAAGTACATTAAATCAGACGCATCATCAACACAAAAATAATAAATTTTACAACTCCATATCATTTAGATATTAAACTTTGGGGAAGCCAAGAATTGGTCCCTTTGTGGGTTTTATCACATATCAGTAGTGAACACAAAATTTAATTTTTTTTTTCACAAGATTCCAATGGCCCAGGACAGAAACAGTGGCCAAGTTGCCCCGTAGACACCAACATAAGCCATTAATCCCCTGCCATTTAAAGAATGAAGAACAATCTCTTGTTCCTATGGGCCAATTTTTGAATTCTGATCCGAAAGGTCTTTGTTAAGGCCTGCATGACTTCCTCCAAGTATAATATGTAAGTGACAGACTGTAGGCATGGCGGGTGGAATATTGAAGACAGGTACAGTTTGCATTCGTTTGGAGAGGAGACCTGCACAATTGTTGGATGACCCATTAAATGGACATGGGGACATGAACATTTTACTGAAACAGGGTAAAATAAATATCGGCTTACCACCAAAGTTTAAAAGAGTTGGATAGGAGTAGGACTGCCTCAGAAACTTTTTTACCACAAGCAACAACTTTTCCATCCCCAGAGACTTGAGCTGTTTGAACAGCTCTGCAGAGCTCAGGGATTCTGCCATTGTGCGCACCATGAAGAGCTGAAAACCAACGGGCAGGGACGAAAGGAGACCAAGAACACAAGGGCGAAGAGGTAGAAGGAGGGAATCAGAAAGGAAAGAAAAGATTAGTGTGTTAGCAAAACAAAGAGGCCAAACCGACTTCCAAATGTTTTACTCAAATATGACTATGCAGGGAACAAATTCTTAGGCAAGGCTCACACTTGAGTTTTTGTCTCATCCTGTCATAATGCTGCTCTATTTTTGTCCCATTAAAATGAAGGACAATTCAAAGGAAACCCAACTTAACAATAGTCAAAATTTTCATCCCTCATGGGACAAATCTGAATTCTGGAGTAGGAACAAAGAAAACTTGACAACTATTGTGAACCTACCCTATGGAACTTGTAAATGAATATCAGACTTGGAGCCATCTTGAATATTACATCTAAGAACTGTACTAAAAGCAATTTCCTAATACATCGTCATTATCAGAAATACTCGTCTTTGATATCAGGGGAAGATGCACTGCCAAGAGCTGAAAACCCTGCCAGGTTTAGGGCAAGCGCAGATCCAGTGGATCATCTGTAGCAAATTACTATATGCCATACTGGCTCACTTTTTTCCCCAGTCTTCAAATACAAGTGAATGACGTTTTGAAAATCCAATTCACATGTATTGTACCAAATCTGCACCAAACTCTACAAAAACATTCTAGTACACCCCGAACCTGGCCTTACAGCACTCTGTAATGGGGAGTATATACCATGTGATGATCTCATGAAGCTTGGTGCTCGGTCATTTCTCTTGTCTGGAAATCTGCTGGATTATAACTTTACCTTGTAAACCAATTTAAGATACAGGATTCATTAGTAATTTCCTGATGTAATTTCTTTAAGTGACTTCAAATCTGAAAGTCTAAGGCCCTGATTCATCGTAGTCATTGCTCCTCTTTTCTGGAGTAAAAATGGTTCTAATAGTGACTTCTAGGTTTGTGTCTTATTCATTACATAATTTGCACCTTGTATTAGGTTAACTTTACTTGCTTTTTTTGAGGGTAGGGGGTGCACTAGGCCTTTTTTTCCTTACCCAGATGGTTATGGGCTATCTACAGTACGTTTAAGAGCATCAGTCGTGTTTTAATTCTGTGTCTGAAGTGCAAGGCTTTGCTTTTAGTAAGACTTTTGCTTCTAGAGATTATTAGATCATGTTGAGTAAAAAATGCCGAGAGCATGCAATAGCTGTTATTGGCAATTTTGACGATTTGCAGACTGCTAGTATAGTTACCAGATAGCAGCCCAAGGGGTATTAGCAGGACAGCGACAGACAGAAGGCGCAGAGCAATGCCCAGAGAGACGCACATCCCTTCCAGCCATCAAAGCAAAGCAAGAGAGGAGAAAAAACAGGAGGAAACATTGGTGGTAATCGATTGGTTGTAATGGAAAATTAACCTTTTCATCCTTGATTCCAATCCCAATTCCCAGCCATCATTTCATTAAAATTACAAACAAAACAAAAAATACAATTAGGTAAAATTAATGGCAATTTATATATTCTCAACACTGCATGTAAAATTACATAATGGCCAAGACTTAAAAACATGCATAACAATTATCACATGCAAAAAGAGATGGACACTCAATCAGAATTATCACTTTCTATTGTTTGTGGCCGATATGTCCTATTACTAGTATAACTTAACTAAAATTTATATAATTCCTATTAACTATAGAAAACAGATGACAAATCATTTACTGGAAAAAAAGAGCTAATGCTAACGATGTAATGGTTCTTCCATCATGGAGAATAATGGGAATACATGTAATACTACTACTGTCCCTATCTACTTGCAATTAATAAAGCTCCAAATACGATCCAGGGTAAAAAATAAATGGGTACCTGAGTGCTGGATGGTCCTACTGCACGTCTGGGAACTTTGATATCAAAACCAGTCTTAGGATCTTTCTCTCCTCTAAGAGCGGGGTCATTAAACGGTTCACATCCTGCGCCCCAATCACAAACCGTTTTCCTGATTGCCTGAAGGACACTAAAATGGACATATATACCATTAGGGCCTGAGCAAATTCTAATGCATACTATTCTATTAAGCCACACGGCAGCATATATTCTGCATGGAGTCTGTATGTTTCCCTGTGTTTGCATCTTGGGTGGACATACCAATGGTGCAACCTGTGCAGCCACACAGGGGCCAAAGAGTAAAAGGGCCCAATTCCATCACCAAAGCAGGTGGAATTGTGCATCATGATGAGCTATTGGACTGCAAGCGGTCCATATATTGTTCTTGCATAGGGGCCTCTTCTGTTTGTTTCCACCCCTGATTTGCATGGAGTATCATGTTTTCCAGTAGGTCCCCATGACAGCACCATAGGAGGAGTAATCCCATATCCTGTGTAGGGACAGGAAGCACAAGAGGTTAAAAGCCCTCCCACCCCCAATCTCCTCAGTGTTTTTCCTGTCCCTACACAGGACAGGGAGTACGGGAGGAGCGTTGGTGCAGGAGCAGTAACAGAAAGCTTACCTCAAGAGACCCCGGGGGATCGGAGGGGGCCGCGGCTCTCTCCTTCCCGCCGTCAAGTGGGTCCTGGGCCGACACTCCCTGTCGGGAGTCCCTAAGCCCTCCGGTGAGCTGGAGCCTCCGGGTGCCGCTTCCCCATTGAGGGGCTCTTGGCGTCCTGCTCTGGGCGGGTCCGGCTTCTCCCGGAAAAAAAAAACGGAAGTCCGGAGATGACGACTTCTGGTGGCGGTCGCGCAGGAAAATTCAAACCGCGGTTAGACCAGACGCCAGGGAGCAGGAGAAAATGACAGGATGACCAGGTAAGGTATAAGAAGGGGGGCTGGGAAGCAGCAAAGGCAGGCTTACAGCTTTGGCACCCCTGGCAGTACATTGGCAGATATGTCACACCCTGATACCCTCCCTGGATCGCCCCACAGTCATATAAGTGTACCATTACCCCTTTTTATATGGCTAATAGGGCTTACGCTTACCAGGCCCTCCATATTTTTTATAGGATGTCTCTGGGCAATTACCACCTCCTTCTGAAAAAGAGAAGGATATGGGGAAAAAGGCCATAGTAAAATCCAAGAGGTGCCTGGATTGTAACATAAAAGACTTCCCGACTCGTATACAAAACGTTTATGTGCTGAATGTAGAGCCTCCATGCTAAAGGAGGAGCACGGGGCTTTATTAAATGAGATGCGCAGTATAATTAAAGAAGAAGTTCAGGCTTCTAGCACGTCTCTGCAGCCCCCAGGTTCAGGACCCAAAAGACCCAGAAAAGATATAGAACCATCTTCTGAGGGTGAAATCGACCCATCTGGCGACTCTGACAATGAGACCATTAGTCTACCTCAGGTCGGGGAACGGAAAAGATACATGTTCCACTCAGATGGTATGGATATTCTTCTACGAGCAGTCCAAAACACGATGCAGGTAGAGGAAACTGAGAAGAGCAGTAACATTCAGGGTGAGATGTTTGGTGGTCTTAAAACCCAGAGATCCATGGTTTTTCCTGTTAATGCCCATGTGAAGGACATGATACTAGAGGAATGGGAGGATGCAGAGAAGAGACTCTCTATACCATGAGACTTCCGCGCCCGACTATCTTTTGACCCAGAAGACACCTATGTGTGGGACACTATTCCTAAAATCGATGTCCTGGTGGCTAAGGTGGTCAAGAAAACCTCTATCCCCTTTGAAGACTCGTCAGGACTTAAAGATCCTATGGATAGGAAGGCGGATGGACTTTTGAAAAAAGCCTGCGAAGCTTCAGTGGCAATTATTAAATCTAATGTCGCTGCTACATCTATTGCCAGATCCATGAGAGTCTGGCTAGAAGAGCTAGAGAGTCACCTACGAGATGGCACCCCGAGGGAATCTCTCCTTCAATCATTGCCCCTATTAAAAATGGCAACAAATTTTATGGCCGACGCTTCAGCGGAATCGGTCAGATTTGCGGCCAGAAATAATGCGTTTTCCAACTCAGCCCGTAGAGCTGTTTGGTTTAAAACATGGTCTGGAGATACAGCTTCTAAGACCAAGCTCCTTTCCATTTTCAGGGCTCAGAGTTTTCGGACCTGTACTAGATGACATTCTAGAAAAAGCATCCGATAAAAAGAAAGGCTTCCCTGAGGAGAAAAAGAAGGAGCAGCCCTTTTGTAAACTGTTCCCCTCCCGTAAATATAACAGGCAGAAAAAAGGGTGGTCCACAAGCTTGAGTTTTAATAAGGGGAACAAAGATAAAAGATACCAGTCCAGTACTAGTTCCCGTCCAAAACGACAATGACTATGTCAGAGTAGGGGGGCGATTAAAGTTTTTCAGAAGCAGTTGGCATCGGGTAACTCAAAATCCCTGGATACTAACAACTATAGCGCAGGGTTACAGTATAGAATTTTCTCAAAATCCCCCTCAAAAATTCCGCCTGACGAGAGGTTCCCCCACCTCTCTTTCCTGTCTGCAGGCAGACATAGAGAAGCTGCTACATCAGAGGGTTATTGTGCCAGTTCCAGAACACAAACAACATCAGGGCCATTACTCCTCTCTGTTTTCAATAAAGAAACAGTCAGGGGAGTTCCGTACGATTATCAACCTGAAACCCCTAAACAGATGGGTCCGCTACAAGAAATTCCGCATGGAATCAGTAAGATCAGCCATCCCTCTAATAGACATGGATACGGTAGTGTGCACCCTGGACCTCAGGGATGCATACTACCACCTGTTAATACATTCCTCAAGTCAGCAATATCTGAGGTTTGCACTACCATCAGGCAGTGAGATTCTACACTACTAGTTCCGATGTTTTCCCTTTGGCCTGTCATCTGCTCCCAGAATCTTTACAAAGATAATGGCAGAGGTGGTGGCCTATATCCGACTCAGGGATATTACCATTATTCCGTACTTATACGACTTCCTGTTGGTAGCAGGATCTCCTCTAGATATGATGCAACATCTGGAAATTGTCCTACGGACATTAACCAGCCTGGGTTTGATTGTGAACAAAGAAAAATCCAATCTTGTCCCAAGTACATCACACATCTTCCTGGGAGTCCATCTCGACTCCCGAAAACGAATGTCTTGTCTCCCGGAAGACAAGATGCTCTCAATTCCACAAAGGATTCATTCTTTTGCAAGAGAGAAAAAACCTTCAATCCGGAAGGCAATGAGTATTTTGGGAATTATGACGTCATGTATCACCTGCGTCAGATGGAGCCAGTTCCATTCCAGGTCTCTACAGAAATGAATCCTGGAAGTGACAGACGGACATCATAATTACTTAGACAGGAAGATGTCTTTGTCCAGAGATGCCCAGGACTCTCTACACTGGTGGCTCGATTAGAAGAATCTACAGAACAGAGTGCAGTGGATTCTGGAACCTTGTCTTTTAGTGACCACGGACGCAAGTCTCTCAGGATGGGGAGCTCGAGTGGGAGATTCTTATCTCCAAGGAACATGGTCCACAGAGATTCAGACCCGATCATCGAATTTTCGGGAACTGCAGGCAATCTGGGAAGCCCTACAGAGAAGCCAGGCGGTCTTAAAAGACAGACATGTAAAAATTGTCAGACAACATCACGGCAGTCTCTTTCATCAGACATCAGGGAGGACAAAGACATCCATTTCTCCAGTCCCTGGCCAACAGGATATTCTTAGGTATAGAGAAGATAGTGAGCTCCATTTCAGCAGGTCACCTTCGGGGATCCGACAATCAGGAGGCAGATTACCTCAGCAGGCGTCAGATGAAGGCTTCAGAATGGGAACTGAAGGAAGAGGTGTTCCAGCAATTAACCCGCAGATGGGGTCAGCCGCACCTAGAACTTTTTGCATCCAGAACAAATGCAAAGACGACATCTTTCTTCTCTCTCGACTCAGGAGATCATCCTCTGGCAGTGGACGCACTCTCACAATATTGGGGAGAGGGCCTAACATATGCCTTCCCACCTACTCCTCTAATTCCGAGAATGCTGCGGAAAATTCAGGAAGATCGGGCGACCGTCATAGCAATTGTCCTGTTCTGGCCAAGGAGAAGTTGGTTCTCCCTTCTACATCATCTAGCGTTGGAAGACCCAATCATTTTACCATTTCAGGAAGATCTTCTGACGGAGGGTCCACTGTTGCATCAGAATCTTCAACAGCTCCAGCTCTCAGCTTGGCTTCTGAAGGGGAGATCCTGAAGAACAAGAGCTTATCCGAAAGAGTGATCCAGACTATGCAGGCTAGTAGAAAACCTGTAACACAGGCCATATATAAAAAAGTCTGGGGGACCTTTTGTCATTTCCACAGGACGGTAGACACCTCTCAGCCAGACATCCCTGCGATCCTTGATTTCTTGCAGGCAGGATTTGACGCAGGTCTTAGACCAAGTACCTTGAAGGTGCAGATTGCGGCACCAGGTGCTTTCTTCGACACATCATTGTCCTCGCATCCCTGGATAATCAGGTCTGTCAAGGCAATCCAGAGACTTAGGCCTACACAGAGAATTTCTTCCCCTCCGTGGGATCTGAATCTTGTCCTGAGAGTCCTTTGCAAACCTGCCTTCGGCCCAGTTAATGATTTGGGAATAAAGAACTTGACTCTGAAAACAGTCTTCTTGGTGGCAATCACCATGGCTAAACGGTTCGGTGAAATCCAGGCTCTATCTGTCGTCAAGCCTTGTATGCAGATTCGGTATGATTGTATCATTCTGAAGCTGGATCCAAGTTTCTCCCCGAAGGTGGTGTCATCGATGACCTTAAACCAAGAAGTGGTTCTTCCATCATTCTGCAAAAACCCTAGGAATCAGAGGGAGGAAGAGTTCCACCATCTCGATGTCCGCAGAGCCGTGTTGGCCTATTTGGAAGCCACTCGGAACTGGAGATTAGACTCTAACCTTTTTATACAGTTTGGGGGAAAAAATAGAGGCAAGAAGGCTTCAAAACCATCCTTAGCTAGATGGGTCACATCCATGATTAGTCTAGCATATCTTTCAGAAGGACAGCCTCCCCCTGAAATTATCAAAGCCCATTCCACCAGAGCAATTTCCACCTCATGGGCAACTAGAGCAGGGGCTACCATTGAACAAATATGTACCGCAGCCACATGGTCAGGACATACTACTTTCTGCAAACATTACAAGCTAGATGTTCTCTCACAGCAGAGATCTGCGTTTGGTAGTTAGGTACTTCAGGCAGTTATCCCACCCTAAGCTATGAGTTCTTGGGTATACTCCTATGGTGCTGTCATGGGGACGTACTGGAAAACCGGAATTAGTCTCATCGGTAATGATGTTTCCAGGAGTCCACATGACAGCACCCTTATTTCCCTCCCTATATTTCTACTGTATGTGACTCTAACATATGTCTAAGCAGGCTAAAATAAAATTTTGTTGTACCCAGCCAATGTGGTTCTTGGAAAATCACTGAGAAGGTTGGGGGTAGGAGGGGTTTTAACCTCTTGTGCTTCCTGTCCCTACTCCTATGGGATTACTCCTCCTATGGTGCTGTCATGTGGACTCCTGGAAACATCATTACTGGTAAGACTAATTCCGGTTTTCTCCTGCGCCCCAATACTAATTGGATAAATGACTTCCTAAGGAATTGGCCATAGTGAATAATGTGTGTATTTTAAATGGGGAAATTGGATTATAAACTCCATTGGAGACAAGAACTGGTGACAATCTGAAACATGTTGCTATACGAGCAATTTTGGATGAACTATGCATAGATGGCTTATGCTCCATCACCATTCATTGACTATACAGGCACAGCGACGTGTGTAATAATAAAGTGTGACTTCATTATTCAAATGATGAAAATCCCAGAAAACCCCCAAAAAATGAAAATAAAACATGGGTTTCCTTTACCTTTGGATTACATTTTTCTTTTTCTTTATAGCTTGTCTAAGTGGTTCTCGTAGGGTAATCTGAGCAAAATCCTGCAGGGCGGCATATATAGTATGACGAATAGCATGGTTAAACACACTCTCCATGCGGCCCATCAGAACCTGCAAGCCTTTAATCATGGCAATCACCTAGTGACAGAACAAAAGGCCTATTAATCATCTATGAACTGACATTTGTCAAGCGTGTAGTCTCTAAACTGAAGTGAAACAATTTACACTCCTCCTGCAAGTCCTTTA
The DNA here is from genome assembly GCF_046119375.1 of Phyllobates terribilis. Classification (NCBI taxonomy): domain Eukaryota; kingdom Metazoa; phylum Chordata; class Amphibia; order Anura; family Dendrobatidae; genus Phyllobates; species Phyllobates terribilis. The sequence continues at coordinate 330,642,503 of NW_027362762.1, read as the reverse complement.
AAAAAAAATAAGTGAAATATAAGCAAAAAGTTTAACAATTGCATAATTTCTTGTAGTTTGTGTGATCAAGAATCATTTACGGAGTTCTCCTATAGTCGAAAATTCAGGTTTATCTATAGTTCTCGCCAACTGTTAACACATAAGACCTGGTTCTTACAACTATATTTCACGCATACAGACCGCAATGCACGTTGACTGCGGGTCTCCTAACCCAAACTTACAGCCTCATAGACACAAATGAAGCAGTAAGCTCAGAACAGGAGATCACTGGTCCTTCCGTACAGGGCTATTCATATACAGACTGTGAAATACGGCCGCCTGAACCTCACCTAAGGCGTACTTGCAAATAACCAGGAAGCTGAAAAACGTGGTGCTTTTTAAAAGAATCTGCATGCCTTTGAAAGAGAGAAAACCAAAACTCAAACACAAAACCAATGATGATCCCAGTAAGTAACGCCACATACACCAACATGAGCATGGTCAGGATGGAGAAAGAAATATTATAGTTTGAGTGTAGTTGAGCTGTAACTAGCACTGGCTGCTTATTCACAAAATATCCATAGTCTACAATGCCCACCAGCTGCATCTTTGTTAAAGGGTGTCATATTTTCCAAACTAAAGAGAACCTGTCACCAGGTTTATCCCATATGAGTTAAGACCAGTTCCTTTCAGCCCTGATATAAAGCATTCTAATATGCTGTATATATGAACCCCGATCCGGCCTGCAAGTAAAGAAAAAAGAAGATTTTTAGTACTCTCCGTAAAATCCTTTTCTCGGAGCCTTCACGGGGGGACACAGGAAGGAATGAAATGTCCCACAAACTCTATGGGTAAGATCTGGGGATCGGTTATACAAAAGGTGAACAGTTTAGAAAAGGGGACCAATGGGGGGCTGGCCCAACAGCAAGGACAGAGCCTACCTTACCTTATCCTGTGTGGGGGACCCCGGTGTGTAGGAGGATTGAACGTGAATTAATGGCTGTAGCAGTGCCAGAAGCCGTGGCTGGGGGCCTGCCAGGAGCCGCGGCTGGCGCGGTGACGGAGGCTGCAGGCGGCGTGAGTGATGGCGCCAGCGGGAGTGGGCGGAGCCACAAAGGGCACACAGTGAGCCCGCGCTGAATAAAAAAGTAAAAATCCGCAAGGCTTGGATGAAAAAAGGGCGCCAAGAAGTGTCCCTGGCTCTGAGGGGCTAATAGTGCGGCATGTCTAGTCGGGTAATGGAACTGGGCCGAAGACCGGGCCTAAATATTGAAAAGGGTCTGCAAATGAGGGCCGGGAACAAAACAGGGACGCCATCCAGCTGGAGGCCTGTTCTGTGGAGCCATGGTTTCCTTTGTCCCCCAATGAAGCGATAGAGAAACATATTTTATAATAGTCACCTGCGGGGCGGACAGGTCCAATGGTTGTCGCTGGTCTTGGTCCGGTGCCTCCCTTCTTGTGATGCCGTCCTCTTTCTGTTCTTTGTATGGATGTTGCGTCCCTATGTCATCCACACAGTGTCCTCGGCATCTCGCTCCTACGAAGGCGTACTCCTCTGCCCTGACTACGGCAGAGCAAAGTACTGCAGTGCGCATGTGCCGGGGCTCTTTGACCTTTCCCGGCGCATGCGCACTGCAGTATTTTGCTCTGTCCTAGTCAGGGCACAGAAGTATGCCTGCACACGAGCGCGATGCCGGGTGGACTGTGTGGATGACGTAGGATGTGTCATTCACCCAAAACAGAGGACGGCATTGAAATAAGAGAGGAGGCGCCAGAGTAAGACAGCGACTCCCAGATGCGTATCTGGGGGGCAGCCGGGTCGCCTAATTCGAAGGTCCGATGCGTCTCCCCCGGCGGCTGCTTCGGCCGTCCCCTGGACTGGGAGTCGGCAGTTCCCTGAGCAGGGTGTCAAGCTGACATCCAGCCCACAGAAGCTGCAGAGTGCCAGCTCCCAGCATTGAAGCTCTGACCTCAGGGTCAGAGTGACCCCAGCAGCGTGATCATGTCATGTGATCACTTTGCTGACATCACTCACCAGCGCTGCAGCTGCAGAGACATTGGTGGAAAGTGCTCTGTGCTTAAGAGCTGACGACACCAAAGATGGAATGGAGGTGAAGATTCATAGTGGGGGTGATTTACTATTGGGGGGGTGATTTATTGCATGGCTGGGGGTTTACTACGGGGGGGCGATTTACTATGGGGTGGGGTGATTTATGGTATGGCTAGGGGGTGGTTTACTATGGGGTTAATTTACGGTATGGCTGGGGGGAGATTTACTATGGGGGGATTTATGGTATGGCTGGGGGGAGATTTATTGTATTGCTGGGGGGGGGATTTATTGTATGGGTGGGGGGAGATTTAGCGTGGGGGGAGAATTATTGTTTGGCTGGGGGTGAGATTTAGTGTGGGGAGAGGGGTGGGAGAGATTTTGTGTGTGGGTGTTTGGTGCAGACACAGAATGGGGAGAATGGGTGAGTACGCAATATGGGGAGCGAAGGAGGGAATGTATGCGGACACAGTATGGGGATCGGGGTTGATGTGATATGTGCAGACACAGTATGTGGAATTGAGGGGGGATGTGTGAGGGTAAATATATGAGGAGACAGTATGGCTAGCAGGGGGGGAAGTGAGAGAAGACAGAATGAGGAGGAGGGGAGGGAGTGTGAGTGGGCACAGAATAGAGACTGAGTAGTGTTGGGGGTGTAGTATGGGGGGACAGTGTAAGGGCATAGCCTGGAAGGGACAGTAACCAAGGAGGGGGGAGTGTGATGAGGGGGGTCACAGTATAGAGAATGGGCCCTATAGGGGGGACACAGTGTGAGAGGACAGTGTGAAGAGGGGGCCCAGTATGGTAAGTAGAGGGCAGTGTGGAGAGCATGTACCATAAGAGGGACAGTGTGGGGTCATATTTTGTGCAGGGAATATAGTGAGGGGCAATTATTTATTCAGGGGATCAGTGTAGGGCAGATATTTTTATTCAGGAGCATTATAATAACTCTGTTATCTTTAAGGTCATCATGTCGGAATGTGCTGCAGAAGACCGGAGAAGATGGATGTCTGCAGAGACGAGGTGTAGATGAGAAAAGTCATCATGATGTCTGGACAAGAGGAAGAAGAAAAGAAGGAGAACTACTCCAGAGACAACGTCATCTTTCAGGTACCGGGATGTAAATGTTTTTTGTGATACTGACAAATTCTCATATTTTTATTTACGTTAGGAGCGTTAAAGGGGTTGTCCAGGTTTGTACTGAGTCCGCAATCATACTATGCGACTGCAGGCTTCTGACTTTTCAGTGTGCACTGCACGCTGTCAGGATTCTCTGGTGTCGGCGATTTGTATACTTGCGGTCACATGCTGACAAGACATGCGTGACCTCACTCAATGACAATGAATTGAGCGAGGCCAAACACGTCTTGTCGGAATGTGACCAGAAGTATACAAATCACATAATTGTACAAGGCAGAATCCTAAAAGTGTGCAGTGCATGCGCTGTGATAATTCAGAAGCCTGCAGTCACAGAGTGACTGCAGACTTTCATCTCAAACCTGGACAAGCCCTTTAATTGTAAAATGAAGCCTTGTAGCCAATCCTAACAGTGTGTAATATACTCGCTGTCAGGATTCAGCTCTGCTTGGTGGTTCCAGCAGTCATCACATGGATACCTCATTCATATAGATTTTCATACTTATGGTCACGTCACAACTCGCTTCTCTTCCTGCTTCTCTTTGTTTTCCACTGAACATTGAGAGAATTAGGGAGATCAGCTCGTTGGCACGTGACTAAGTGTGCAAATTACATATGTGCTGGGGGAGGAGGGGTGCCAAACTGAACTCTTGCCCTGGGTGCCAGAAAGCCTAGATACACCTCTGGCGACGCCCATTGGACCAGACCCCTCCGTAGGCGAGTATTATAAAATGTCTTTTTCTTGTCTTGCAGGCCGGATCGGGGGCTTATACAGCATTATAGAATTCTGTATATCAGGGCTGAAAGGTGCTGGCAGTATCTCATATGGGACAAACCTGGTGACAGGTTCTCGAAGTTATTTTGGCATGTGACAACTTCGAAAAGTGCCTTGAGTTTTCTTTTTGCAGCATTCTATAAACACTACTCATATTAGGACACAGTTAAATTGTGCCACAAGAGGAGATCCTGAGCCTCTCTACCCCTTAAAGGTAACCGGTACAATCTACAGACACCATATTATAGAGCCAGGGGAGCGGAGTAGATTGATATATAGTTTTGTGAGAAAATATTCAGTGTAACTTGTGTTTTAATCATTTAATCCTCTGCTCTTTCTGGGATTTCCGGTCCATTGGGCGGTCCTATCAGTGACTGACAGCTATCTCTATTTGCACACGTATGCAGAGATAGCTGTCACTGATAAGACCGTCCACTGGACCGGAAATCCCAGAAAGAGCAGAGGATTAAATGATTAAAACACAAGTTACACTGAATATTTTCTCACAAAACTATATATCAATCTACTCCGCTCCCCTGGCTCTATATCATGATGCCTGCGGATTGGACTGCACTTTTATGGTGACAGGTTCATTTTAAGCAAAAAAAAAAAAAAAAAAAAGCCTTAAAGTTGTCAAAGTAACAGACTCTACTGAACAGGTTCCTGGTAGCCATAACATCAGAATTTACACCACCTATAACAATGACTACTCAAACGTTGCTTATTAATATTAAAAAATAAATGATAATGAATAAAGTTTCATTTACTTCCACAAGAGCAAACTTCTCTTCGCTGGTGTAGTTGTAACGTGTGGCTCTCTCATACTCCTCCGCATTGTCTGGGCAGTCTTTATTGGAATACTTATCAGTCGGGTGCACAAGCTTCCATGAGTACTGGAAACCGAAACACAGAACAGCCATTAATTTACAATAAAGGTGACATTTTTCAGGCCTTATCTATGTAATGATCGAACAACAAGTAGAAGGTGAAATGACGGAGTGCTAACACTAAGAATCAGTTCTTGTTCAGTACAGTAAAGTGATCTGCTGCATGTATAATGATTAATTCCGCACCAAAATCATACCAAATTTTTAAAAATTTATTACGGTGAGTCGCTCAGAACAGCTCATGAGAATCAGTAAGAACAGTGCTTACAATACAAAAAGAGTAAAGGTGTGATCACGTCTTTCTCAGGGCGGATTCAGCCTGGATCTTGCCTGAAACAGCCCTCAATAAATGCTAAAAATAATGAACATCTTCAAGCAGAAGCCTGAAGAATGGCCCTATTTTATATATCAAATTGAAAGAAGAAGAAAAAAAAACGACAAAGATTACCAAGCGCTATGCCAGTGTCTAAAAGGAACCATGTACACATAACCTAAAAGACTGAACCAGTGTGTAGCACGAAGTACATGATGTCCAGCCTAAATTTCTAAAGAAACCCTGAAGAATCTTCTGATACAGTATTCATAAGTCCTCTCGATGCATGAAATTCCTGCTCCATGTTCCTTTCTCTTTATAATGGAGACATACTAAAGGTCTAGGAAATCTGCCATAAATTAATGTAAGTATGCTTCACTTCATGGAGTAGCGCTGCAAAATACAGAGAAGAATACCACTGCATGAAAGAGGCCTAAGGGCTCATGAAGACGTCGGTGCAACAAGGTCCGAGCATGGACCGCAGTGAATGGACTTGGCTGCGGCTCTCCCGATCCAAGCGTGACAGCTTTCATATATTATGAGGCAGTCACGCTCCGGTCAGGAAGCCCGCGGCCAGTCCATACATTGCGATCCGTGCTCGGACGATGTGGCACCGACGTCTGCATGAGCCCTTTGTTTGTAAAAGGTGGGACAAGAGACTGATTGAACTAGGTGCTTTTCTAGGACATACCACTTCCATCACATGTGCACTCCATTGTGACAACAGCTGAAGTCCTTGTAAGGACAAGTCAAAGAGTTTCCGGTACTCTGCATCAGTCTTCTGGGTTTCCTGGCGACCAGATCCAGTTACCACCTAATGTGCAGAAAATATGGAAAATGTTAAAATAGTTACCAATAAGTATGAACCTTTTATATTTCTAATTTGGTGTCAAGAAAGCCATTAGTTAGCAAATATACTTAGCCCTCCAACTAGTCAAACACATGGCCCTGGGTATGAACGCACCTCACTGTTACTGTACCGTGCCAGCTCGGAGATGAAGCGCATGTGGTCTTCTCTAATCTGGATCATCTGCTCACAGATGTTGTACTGAGGACTGCTGCTGGACGACGTACATGTCCATCTGTTGGAGAGAAAAAAATAGAGCTTGACAACTGAAAAAAATCTGAAAATAAAAACAAGCACTTAACAAAAATCATTCGACAGCGGATATACAGAACAAATGAGAAATACTTTACGAACAATAACCAGCCGGGAAGGCTATGGCCAATTCATCATAATTTTACTTTAGAACCTAATTTGGTCTTCATCTCCACACTTTTTTTTTCTCATTGTTACATTCCATGAGCCATAATTTTTTCATTTATTTTTTAGTTGACGGAATCTTTTGAGGGCTTGTGTTTTTCTGGGATGAGTTGTTTTTGTCAACTGCACCATTATGGAGGTACACACAACCTAATGCCTAATATTTTATTAACTCTTTAAAAGTACGGCATTTCTGTGTTTTGTTTTTTACATTTTTAATTTTAGGCACAATTACAATGCTAACTGTATTCTGTATTTGTGTTTTATGTCTTTTTTTCGGTAATTCGTTTATTAAACAACTTTTTTTTTCTGAAAAATTTGAATTTTTTTTTCTTTTACAACATCTATTAGTTTCACAAGGGGAAACTGAACATGTGATCCTTCCATCACAGTGAAAATACTCTGCACTACTTAAGTAGTGCAGAGCAATAGCAAGCCTGTTAGTGTTACACTAGAAGCCTCAGCCACGGACTACTAGGCTTTGATCTATAGCAGACTCGGAGTACATTGTTAAGTCTCCTTTCTGCCATAGGAACCATCAATTCCCTACAATCTAACTGAAGGGAGTTGATGGAATGACAGAGGGAGTGATCTTCCTCTGTCACACTCTCTACATGCAGTGGTTGTCATTGAAAGCAGCATGTAGAGCGTTACTTAAACACTGCACGATATCAGCGCTCAATTTTCTCTGCTATATCTTAGCTAGTAGGGTAAATTGAACGTTCTTGGGCAGTAGCAGCCCCATGATCATGACTTTGGGGTGAATAAGTCCTAATGGAAAGCGGCTCATCCTATTAGGATGAGAAAACACAATGAGATGACGGGAAGTGGTTAATATGGTAATCAAATATAAAAAGAAACAGCGGAAACACAAAAGAAGAAATGCAAAGAATATCATTTCTGCAAGTAAATATTGTGGAATGGCAATATGCCAAAATAAAAAAAACAAATAGTCACCTGTTCCATCACCTGTCACCCTGGTACTCCCTGTCAGCATTTGTTTACATGCCTGCAGCAATGGCATCCATCAATGTGACCTAGGCAGCAGCCAATCTCTGGCCTCAGCCATCTCATGGAGACATTACTGCTGTGGTCAGCGATATATGGCACTGCCAGCTGTGCAGAGAAGTAAGTAAAGCTCAGGAACCACCAAAGCAACGACGGATTTAGCTGTTCTATGTAAAAATACATGAAAAAAATTCCACTTGAAAAGGGTACAAAGAAAAAAAAACTCTGTGCCAAATTTTTAATAGGCAAGTATTATCTTTTCTATTTCACAATAATCTTTGATACTTTTAACAACTCCGTTAACTCTTTGCCCACCGAACTGTACATTAAAGTCAGGGTGTGGGTGTATGTAGCAGGTTAAAAAAAAGCCCTCGAAGGGCTAAGCAGACCGAAAAAAAAAGAAAAGAAAAAAAAAGGTTATGGTTCTTGGAATAATGGAAGGTAAAAATGTTAAAGGGGAGGGGATGGGGGTGAATGTCATGCAGGGGTTTAAGTGAAGAAAAATGAAACATAAGGGATTAAACATAAGACATTATGGGTATTCCCATGGGCTCATTCACAGCGCCTAAAGGTTGGCAGACACTAGGAAAGCTTACCGGGATTTGTTCTCCTCATAATGTGCGCTGGTTTTAATGTATCTTGCAAGTTCTATTTGCATGTCTCCAAAAAGAGGCACCACCTGTAGCTGCTGCGCTCAGAAGAGGGGGAGAAAGAAAACAGGAGGATGTTAGCCCTGAGAAGGCACTATTATTCCACCGATACCTCCAGACTAAGGAAACAGCACCACTCTTGTTCGGGTCTGGTACTGCAGCTGATCCCTGTTCAGGTGAATACCAGACACCGTCCATAGTGTTGTGCTGATCATTATCCTTCACTACCTTAAAGAACTTGTCTATTTTGGTGAGATTAATTCTCTTCTTTGCATCCAGTTTGTAGATGTTGCTCAAGTTTCCATCCATAAGATACAAACCAAATCCCATAACCTGAAAAAGAAAAGAAATAGAATCATGTAATCGATATGGCACAATAGTCACCTAAAGTTATACTACAGACAGGCTACAGTCTACAACCCTGAAAATCCATGGAGCTGATGATGAGCCGGCCACAAACATAAGATAGCGGACGGCACAAGGAGCACGGTGCTGGTGCACGCAGCTCCTATCTCCTGCAGAACAAAATGGCTGGGTGTTAAAGTTCAAAACTGCCCAATCCTCATCTCCCTCGACATCATCTGATGGGGGAGAGTCAGTAGACCCCCATACACATCAGACTGACAGTCAATCCAGTCAAAAGTGGCGGGCTCAGCCCACATTAGTCTAATGCATATGGGGACTTTACATTGGACATAGAAAGACTAACGTACAATTAAAGATGTTGCCCACTACTCAGACAAGCCCTTCATAAATACTGTATTCCCCAGTGTAAAAGAAAAACAACAACGCCCGTCCCGGTGCCTTTCCAGCGATGTCCGTGCCGGCTTTCCCAAGGCACGTGTGACAGTCATGCAAAGTGAGCACTGCAGCTAATCAGCCATCGATATTGGGCTGCTTTCCTTACACTTCCTTTGAATGAACCTTGGAAGTCTGAACCAAGTGTGAGCACTGCGGCCCATTAGTGATGGCTGATTGTCTGCAGGGTTCAATGTCACGCGAATCTCGGTGATGACATCGCTTCAATGGCACTGGTGTGGGAGGCATCTTATTTTTATTGTACTCTGGGAATATAGTATGTAAGAAGGGGTTGTCCAAGTAGAGGACAATCCCTCTAAATAATTATCGGATACTGAAGCCACAAAATAAAACCAAGATGACAGCCGTGTTCTGAGACACTTGGGGTGCACAACATAGCATTCATTTACTGATCTACAAGTTATTGGTATGTCCCCCAGCAATAACAGAGAACATTCCTTTTATGAAAATTGAAGTAGATAAAATATAATGGGCTGAGAATCTGATCGTTATACATTTTCTACCACCAGTCAATTTTTCACGTGATGGGTGACCTAGATTTATTAATACTGAGTGAAATTACAAAGAAAAAACAGTCTGCTAGCTTCCTTACTTTCAGTAACATGTGTTTCTCCCCAGGCGTCAAGTACATTTTGTTGTCATAGTAGTCCACACACAAATTCACAATATCAGCGAGGAGTTCTTCATAGCCGGGAATGACTTCCAGCTGCTGCTGTAATGACTGCAAAGTAAGAACAGAAGGGGAGCGGATCCGAATGTGAAAGCCAGAATGGAGTCAAAAACCCTGCACAGGCTACCGACATAGAATACTATACTAGTATCAGCTCATGATGAGACCCCCATACACCAACTTTAAAAAAAAAAATAATAATAATAATAAATATAAATATATATTTATTTATTATATACTGCTTAAAAAATAAAGGGAACACTCAAATAACACATCCAAGATCTGAATGAATGAAATATTCTCATTGAATACTTTGTTCTGTACAAAGCTGAATGTGCTGACAACAAAATCACACAAAAATCACCAATGGAAATCAAATTTATTAACAAATGGAGGCCTGGATTTGGAGTCACCATCAAAATTAAAGTGGAAAAACACACTACAGGCTGATCCAACTTTGATGTAATGTCCTTAAAACAAGTCAAAATGAGGCTCAGTATTGTGTGTGGCCTCCACATGCCTGTATGACCTCCCTACAATGCCTGGGCATGCTCCTGATGAGGTTGCGGATGGTCTACTGTGGGATCTCCTCCCAGACCTGAACTAAAGCATCCGCTAACTCCTGGACAGTATGTGGTGCAACATGACGTTGGTGGATGGAGTGAGACATGATGTTCCAGATGAGCTCAATCGGATTCAGGTCTGGGGAACGGGTGCGCCAGTCCATAGCTTCAATGCCTTCATCTTGCAGGAACTGCTGACACACTCCAGCCACATGAGGTCAGGCATTGTCCTGCACTAGGAGGAACCCAGGGCCAAGCACGCCAGCATATGGTCTCACAAGGGGTCTGAGGATCTCATCTCGGTACCTAATGGCAGTCAGGCTACCTCTGGCGAGTACATAGGAGGGCTGTGCGGCCCTCCTGAGAAATGCCACCCCACACTATTACTGACCCACTGCCAAACCGGTCATGCTGAAGGATGTTGCAGGCAGCAGATCGTTCTCCATGGAGTCTCCAGACTCTGTCACATGTGCTCAGTGTGAACCTGCTTTCATCTGTGAAGAGCACAGGGCGCCAGTGGCGACTATGCCAATCGTGCCAAATGCCAAGCGTCCTGCACGGTGTTGGGCTGTGAGCACAACCCCCATCTGTGAAGGTCAGGCCCTCATACCACCCTCATGGAGTTGGTTTCTAACCGTTTGTGCAAACACGTGCACATTTGTGGCCTGCTGGAGGTTATTTTGCAGGGCTCTGGCAGTGCTCCTCCTGTTCCTCCTTGCACAAAGGTAGAGGTAGCGGTCCTGCTGCTGGGTTGTTGCCCTCCTACGGCCCCCTCCACATCTCCTGGTGTACTGGCCTGTCTCCTGGTAGCGCCTCCAGCCCCTGAACACTATGCTGACAGACACAGCAAACCTTCTTGCCACAGCTCGCATTGATGTGCCATCCTGGATGAGCTGCACTACCTGAGCAACTTCTGTGTGTTGTAGAGTCTGTCTCATGCTACCACGAGTGTGAAATCACAGCCAAGATTCAAAAGTGACCAAAACATCAGCCAGAAAGCATTGGTACTGAGATGTGGTCTGTGGTCCCCACCTGCAGAACCACTCCTTTATTGAGTGTGTCTTGATAATTGCCAATAATTTCCATCTATTGTCTATTCCATTTGCACAACAGCATGTGAAATTGATTGCCAATCAGTGTTGATTCCTAAGTGGACAGTTTGATTTCACAGAAGTTTAATTTACTTGGAGTTATAGTCTATTGTTTAAGTGTTCCCTTTATTTTTTTGAGCAGTGTGTATGTGTGTGTGTGTATATGTACACATATGTATGTGTGTATATACACATACATACACACACACACACATATACACACACACACTTTCTGAAATGTCATTTGAAGCACCGCTATTCACGTGTATCAAGTAAGTCATAATGATAGAGCTAGTATGTGTGTTTAATATACATACATATATACATTCACAAACTACCTCTGCTGTAAACATTATGACTTACTTGATACACATGAATAGTGTTGTTTCAAATGCCATTTCAGAGAACGCTTAGTGTAGGTTATAAAGCAATAGCACGCAATAAGACTACGTAAAAGGGGTACTCCACCTTACATATTTTGGTATATCCCATAAATATGTATAAATGTCTAGTGTGAGAATACTGAAGCACTAAGCACACACCTGAGTTATCTTATTGTGATTGGCGAGAAACATGGACAAATTCTGCGACTCCTGGATTGACTGTGGATCTGCCATTTTTCGCAAAAACTGAGCAGCCCTACAAATAAATCAAATTCAAGAAAAGGAGTAAGAGCAAAAAAAAAAACCTTATCTAGTCACCATTTAGAATCATCATCCATCTGCTCAGTTACCACTAAAACGTATTTGAAGAGAGATCCTAGTGTCAAGCTTCTGCGGAGTGGTAGATTTCACTGTAACAAGCCCACCCTTCCAACACACACACACTTCCATGCTAGGCGACAGACCATTTTCCAAAATTGTTTCACATGTTCCAAAACTTAAAGGGGTTTTCCCACAAACAAAGTTCATTTTAATCAATAGATCTTGGAATAATAATAATTTCCACAATTAGATGTGTTTAAAATAAAATGTTCCTGTGCTGAGATAATCTTATAAATGTGTCCCTGCTGTGTCCTGTGTAATGGCTGTGTCTCGCGTGTAGAGGAACATGGTCTGATCATACCACAGCTCCTGGGCAGGGGAGGAAGCAAAAGGGTATACAGACAGGACAGCAGGGGATCACAGCTCCTGGGCAGGGGAGGACGCAAGAGAGTATACAGATATTACACCAGGAGATCACAGCGGATTCTTTTTGTGAGGCAAAACATTTCCCTCTCTGTTTTTAAAAAATGTTTTACCTCAGGGGCACATTTATAAGATTATCTCAGCACAGGAACATTTTTTTATAAACACATTCAATTGTGGAAATTATTATTATTCCAAGTCATATTGATTAAAATCAACTTTAAAATTAACTTTACTTGTTAAGAAAAATTATCTATAATATTCAACTTGAAAGGGTTGTCCTTATACTAGGTCATCAATATCAGACCAGTGAGATCAGATTTTTTTCAGCTCCGGGGGAAGATGAGTAAGCACATTCAATGGAGCAGCAATAAACAGCTCCAATCAATGTGTAGTGGCTGCAGCCAGGTACTGCAGAACAGCTATGTCAAGAGGATAGCAATTGTTCTGCAGTACCAGTCAGTGGCCACTACAAAATGCGGTTAGCAGCTCCATACATTGTTTTCTTTAGGCTTCGAGCTTATAGAAGCTGATCGTTGTCAGTGGACCACCAACATGATATAAACAACCTACCCTAAGCACATGTCATCGATATCATCTGACAGGGCAAACCCTTTAACTCTTTTGGTAATAAGGCTATGTGCCCACGTTGCGGAAATTAAGCGGAAAATTTGCGCTTCATTTCCGCATGTCCTCTCCCGGAAAAACGCATGCGGAATTTCGCAAGCGTTTTTTCGCGCGTTTTCGACATGCGGAATTGCCTTGCGTTTTTTATTGCATTGCAAAGGCAATTCCGCTTGTGGAAACGCAAAATTAATTGACATGCTGCGGATTTTTGTGCGCATCAAAAACGCTGCGGAAAAATCCGCAGCATGGGCATAGACCTTGCGGATTCACATTGGGGACCATGGGGGGCGGATTACCAAGCGTTTTACAAGCGTTTCCGCTGCGGAAATTCCGCATCAAATACGCTTGTAAAACGCTACGTGGGCACGCAGCCTAAGAGTTTAATTGGCTAAGGAAATTCGTTTACATTTATACAGTAATTTTCACAATAAAATTACAGCTCATTTCCTCTAAAGAAGAAAAATGAGGGAAAAACAGAATTATTTGTATTATGTACAACATGGAGCAGAATATGGCATTGCTGCAATTTTGCTTTCAGTAAGACAGAAAAGCAGAGGGACAAAGAACAAGGGGCCCCATGGACATCTCACCTCTTATATGCTGAATGGTCATTTTTCACACTGCACTTCATATTTTTGAGCTCATCTAAGACTGCAAACATATTGATGAACTTGCCCAGAGTTAATAAGTAAGCTTCGGACACAAAGTCTTTTCTTCGCTCTGCATGGCAAAGGCGTTTCACTTCGGCACAGAAGCGTTCAGTAGCATTTCTCTGTCACCAAAATCAAAGATTACACAAGTGCTGCTACCATCAGTAACATAAGACTACGGAGGAAGGAAGTTATACTGTGAGCTGTAGAGGGGAAACACATAGGCATGATCCCTGACTGTATACTCTGATCACTATGGAATAAATACCGACGTCCCCATGCATCTATGATATACCAGAAGACCAGGTAATGTCACATGGTGGCCACAATATATATACTACCCAAGATTCTACTTACTCTTCAATTGGCAAATATGGAATTTTAACAAAACATTTTTTTATATTTTACTTTTTAAACATGGACCCATCATAAAATGTAGAATATTAGTGTCAAGTAGTTATTGATTGTATAATAGTAGTCATTGATTGTATAATCAATGACTACTTGTCATTAATGGAAACAGAAAACAATTTGTCTGTTTTTGGCTTTGTGCAGTCGAACATTTACCTTCATAAATACATAGTTATATAGGTTGAAAATGACCTAGGTTCATCAAGTTCAACCTTTCTCCATCAATTACATTTTTTTTTGTGTCTAAATTATCTATAACCCACAATGTTATGTGTATTGAGGAAATCATCCAGCCCTTCTTTGAAAGCTGTTATAGTGTCTGCCATTACTACCTCTTGTGGTCGGGCATTCCACTGTCTGACTGCTCTGACTGTAAAGAACCCTTTCCTGTTTAGCTGCTGGAATTGCTTTTCTTCCACCCGTAATGAGTGCCCCCTGGTCCTTAGTATGGACTTTGGAAGGAATAAGTCATGTGTCAGTCCTTTGTACTGACCACACATATTGATACATGTAAATGAGATTCCCTCTGAGGTGCCTTTTTTCTAAGCTTAACAAGCCCCACTTTTGTAACCTCTCATCATATGAGAGGTCTTCCATCCCTTGTAATAATCTAGTCGTCCGTCTCTGAACTGACTCTAACTTCTGAATATCCTTTTTAAAGTGTGGAGCCCAAAACTGGATCCCATATTCCAGATGTGGACTCACCAGTTATTTATAAAGGGGTAACAATAAGTTGGGATCGTGGGATTTTATCTCTTTTCATACACCCTAAAATCTTGTTTGCTTTTGCGGCTGCTGCTTGACATTGAGTACTGCTGCTCAGCTTACTTGTAACTAGAATACCCATATCATAAGATAGAGTCCTCTAAGAGGATTCATTTTAATGCAAATCTCATCACAACTTATTTCTATAAAGTCAGAGACCGGTACCTGGAAATACATGAAGTTCATTAGTTTGGTGACCTCTGGTTCCAGAACTTCCACCGTTTTCTCATAGATTTCTACACGGTTTGGCTGCTCATTGCATTTAACCTTAAAAGGTACAAAAAAAGAGAATCATCAGCAAGTGCACACAACTATTTTTACATTTTAGGTGGAAATCCTCTTGTAAAAGGGAATCTGTCAGAGCAATTTTACTACTGAAACTAGTGATATGGCTGAATAGGTCCGGGTGCTATAATAAGCATGATACTTGGTCTGTAGTAATCCAATGTGCTAGAGATGAGGAATGAACATGACCACATGTAAATACGGCTGCAAGTGCACTGGGGTATGTTCACGCACTCTTAAAAGGGAATTTGCCAGCAGGCTTATTTCGGGACAGTTATGATAAATATTTATAATTTGCTTTATTATTTTAGACAATTCATATATCTTTTATAATTTTGCATTTTAATATTAGCTTTATAAGTGTTATTCATAAAAGCAGGGTGTTGTCTCTGATATAGAGATGTCTTTGTATTAAGTTTCTTTGTTATAGAAGGCATAGAAAGCTGGGTAGAAACAGTTTTCAAGGAATTTAACAGTTTCCATGATTTCTGAACTTGTTTTTCCCAACTTATCTCCCTTTTTAGGTAACGTAATGCAAGTCACCCCCACTTTCCTTGTCTTTGCGGTTTGTAATAAAAACTTGGGACCAGGCATCTGAGGGCAGACAAGAATTGTACATACAGACTGGCTGTGTTATTTTCTTTCTCCGATGCATCATATTTATGTATATAATTTGAACCCAAAATGGCAGACAGATTTAGAGATAATTATCTCAATCCAAATTAGCTCTTCTTGGAAGGGCTACCACGACAGGACAGAGACCTAGATTCCAGTGATGTGCTACTTATTAGGCTGTTTTGTGGTTTAAAAAAATGAAAATAAGATAAAATCAGTGTTTTATCAGCAGGAGATTATCCCTACAGGAATAGGTGTCTTGTGCTATGTAGACCTCCATATCCATGAGCTCTACAGTCATGGCCAAAAGTATTGAGAATGAGACAAATAGTAATTTTTCCAAAGTTTACTGCTTCATTTTTTGTAATGGCAATTTGCATATACTCCTGAATGTCAAAGAATGATCAGCTTAACAGCAATTACTGTACTTGCAAAGTCAATATTTGCCCAGAAAATGAACTTTAACCCCCAAAACACATTTCAACATCATTGCAGTCCTGCCTTAAAAGGAGCAGCTAACATCGTTTTAGTGATTGATCCATTAACACAGGTGTTGGTGTTGATGAGGACAGGGCTGGCGATCAATCAGTCATGATTAAGTAAGAATGACATCACTGGACACTTTAAAAGGAGGCTGGTTCTTGGTATCATTGTTTCTCTTCAGTTAACCATGGTTATCTCTAAAAAAACATGTGCAGCCATCATTGCACTGCACAAAAATGGCCTAACAGGGAAGAGTATCGCAGCTACAAAGATTGCACCTCAGTCAACAATCTATCGCATGATCAAGAACTTCAAGGAGAGAGCTTCCATTGTTGTCAAAAAGGCTCCAGCTCGCCCAAGAAAGACCAGCAAGCGCCAGGACCGTATCTTAAAACTGTTTCAGCTGCAGGATCGGACTACCAACAGTGCCGAGCTTGCTCAGGAATGGCAGCAGGCTGGTGTGAGTGCTTCTGCACGCACTGTGAGGCGGAGACTCTTTGAGCAAGGGCTGGTTTCAAGGAGGGCAGCAAAGAAGCCACTTCTCTCCAGAAAAAACATCAGGGACCGGCTGATATTCTGCAAAAGGTACAGGGAGTGGACTGCTGAGGACTGGGGCAAAGTCATTTTCTCTGATGAATCCCCATTTCGATTGTTTGGGACATCTGGAAAACCGCTTATTCGGAGAAGAAGAGGTGAGCGCTACCACCAGTCTTGTCTCACGCCAACTGTAAAGCATCCTGAAACTATTCATGTGTGGGGTTGCTTCTCAGCCAAGGGAATCGGCTCACTCACAGTCTTGCCTAAAAACACAGCCATGAATAAAGAATGGTACCAGAATGTACTCCAAGAGCAACTTCTCCCAACCGTCCAAGAGCAGTTTGGCGCCCAACAATGCCTTTTCCAGCATGATGGAGCACCTTGCCATAAAGCAAAGGTGATAACTAAATGGCTCATGGAACAAAACAGAGATTTTGGGTACATGGCCTGGAAACTCCCCAGATCTTAATCCCATTGAGAACTTGTGGTCAAAAATCAAGAGACGGGTGGACAAACAAAAACCAACAAATTCTGGCAAAATGCAAGCATTGATTATGCAAGAATGGACTGCTATCAGTCAGGATTTGGTCCAAAAGTTGATTGAGAGCATGCCAGGGAGAATTACAGAGGTCTTGAAGAAGAAGGGGCAACACTGCAAATATTGACTTACTGCATTAACTCATTCTAACTGTCAATATAACCTATTGGTACTCATAATATGATTGCAATTATATTTCTGTATGTGATATAAACATCAGACAAACACTAATAAAAACCAGAGGCCAGCAGATCATGTGAAGATATAATTTTGGTGTCATTCTCAAAACTTTTGGCCATGACTGTATATAACCCCCCCCCCACCACCACCACCACCACTGACTGGCATTTTCTTGCCTATGCACAGTATACTCAGAACGCTGCCAATCAGTGGTGCAAGTGGGGTTATACAGATCTCAGCGTTCAGAGAAGTAGCATATCTGCAAGCAGGTAAAACTGTGATTTTATCAAAATGTCAGCAGGCAGCCCAGTAAGAGACACAACCCTGGAATCACGTTCACTGTACCTACATCATGCTGCTCTCAGATTCCATATAAAAAAAACTGGTGACAGATTCCCTTTAAATGTATTGACACGCCCCCATGCAATTCCTGGCTAATTTGCATATGGCATCAAAGCTTGATTTCTCAGTGCGGGTACATTGGAGTACTACAAACCAAGTAAAATGTTTATTGTTGCAGTGAGGCCTACACCACTACTTCTAGAAATAAAATCCTGCAGGCGGCGGGAAGTGACCGTGACTCCCCGGTGCCTGCGTAATAGAAACCTGCGGCGCAGTGCACAGAGAGAAGGGCCAGGATGAAGCAAAGCACGCTCTATGTGAATGGCGCTTTGCGCATGCCCAGGAAGTCAGGGAGCACAGTGCACATCACAGGGCCTGTGACGTGCAGGGGAGGGGGGAATATGGTAACTAAGAATATAGGCGGGGATTTCGGGGACGCCAAGCCTGTGAAAAACAGAGTAGATAAAAACACTTCTCTCTGCAATCAAACCTCTACTATGGGCCATACCGTAAGTATAGATTTACTTTTGTATACCCTGTATGCCCATAGTAGAGGTCTGATATCTCCAAGGGGATGACAGATTCCCTTTAGGGTATGTGCCCACGATGTAGAAATGAAGCAGAAAATGTCTGCAGTGTTTATGAATGTAAAAATGCTTGCGGATTTTACATGTTTTTCACGCGTTTTTACATGCGGATTTGACTTGCGTTTTTCAAATGCATTGGGACCTCAAATCCGCATGTAAAAACGCACAAATAATGGACATGCTGCGGATTTTTCCGCAAGGAAAATACGCTGTGGAAAATTCCGCAGCATGGGCACAGAACATGCAGATTTTCATTGGGGATCATGGGGCATGGATTACCAAGCGCTTTACAAGCGTTCAAAAACGCTTGAAAAAAAACATAGTGGGCACACAGCTTTAAGGAACCAATTCACATTAACTGAAAACATGCTAATGAACAATGCTTCATTCAGTAATGGCCTGAAACACTATATCAATCAACATTGAAATTTTTTCAGCCGATGATGCAGCCATTGTTGATCATCAGCCGAAAAACAAATCCAACACACCAGACAGGTGTTTGGAATGATTACGAACATTACTCGGCCGGCGGTCAGAATGAGCAATCGTTTTTTTTCACCGAATCATTTGATGCTGATGGTTCATTATGGTCGAAATCGACCCTTTCATTCAAGTATTATCTAATTCAGTCCCATTTTACCTGCACCAATCATTTACACCAATTATTATGAGAAGAGAAAAAAAAGCAGCTGTGGTTAAAAGGAACCTGTCACCAGAAAACCCGCCATTAACCAGCAGATATGGGGTTAATCTGCAGGTTAATAGCATTCTAACCTGCCCGGCGCCTGCACGTAGCCAAATGCTGCTGGGGAAAAATTAACTTTATTCTCTCCGGCAGTGTTCTGGGTTCAGTCACAGGGGTGGCGCTTGTTTAGTCACCACTCTGAGAATACAGAGCTGCTGCTGTAACCGCACACCCAGCCCTGACCGACAGCCGACCCCAATGCAGAGCCAGTGTCAGTCAGGGGTTGGACAACACCTTCTCAATCTGTATTTAACAGTTACACTCCCCTCCAATGCAGGATCCATTCTAGTGGTGTCGGCACCGTCTCTGCCAGTGATTGCATAACAGCCTGATGTCACGCAAACCCTGCAGCCAATCAGCAGCCACTTTACACTCCCCGCATTCGGACAAATTGCTTACATCTGGGGAAAGTGAGCGATTCTGCTCTCCCTTCATCCGTAAATAAGCGATTTGTCCAAAAGAGAAGAGAATGAAGAGCCGCTGAGTTCACATGACACTGCTGGAATGGAGCCGGCACCAGCGGAGTATTATTACTATTATATAGTGTGACCAAGTAATAGTTAAAAAAAAAAGAATAAGAATGGTGAAAAATAAAAAATAAAGATTATACTTACCTTCCGATGGCCCCCGGTCTCCTTCTCCAATGCGTCCAGTCTCCCCGGTGTCTCGGGGTGGTGTGAAGGACCTGCGATGACGTTATTGAGTCATGTGACAGGTCACGCGACCGCCGACGTCACCGGTCATGTGACCTGTCACATGACTTAATGACGTCATGTCAGGTCCTCACACCACCGCGAGCCGCCCAACACACCGCACGCATCGCTGAGGAGGCCAGGGGCCATCGGAAGGTAAGTATAACCTTTATTTTTTATTTTAATTTTTTTTTTTTTTTACAGGTTCTATGGTACCCGGGTCTGGATGAGAGTCTCCTCTTCTCCAGACCCGGGTACCATCCGCACATTGAATCGCTTCATATCTGCGTGTGCACATGTAGTGATGCGGATATCAAGCGTTTCAATGCAAGTCAATGGCGGCAATTACGCTGCGTGTCAGCAAAATTAATGGACATGCTGCGTATTTTTCCGCAATGGTAATAATAATTTCCGCAGCATGTGCACAGCACATGCGGATTATCATTGGGGACCATGGGGCACGTATTACCAAGCGTTTTCGCTGCAGAAATTCCGCGGCAAAAACGCCTGAAAAACGCATAGTGTGCACGCAGCCTTAAGGTTGGTAGGGAAGTGAAGCAGAACTTGACATTGTCACATCTGTTCTCCTCTATTACCTGAACGGACACTACTCTCACAAAAACACATTAGGCAACCGCAGGGAACAATTCCTTATTATAATCTGTGAAGTGTACCCAGGGTGGGGCCTTGTGTGCCAAAACTGGGCATGTATCCAAAGCAAGAGCCATATAAGACTTTTTTTTTTTTTGCCGAAAGTTGCAAGTTGTTACAATATAACAAAAGAACGCATGTAACAATCCTGTCCACAATAAAATATGACGACTTATTAGTTTCTTACAGAGAAATATCACAATAATAAAAATAAACAAAAAGATGAAATATAAAATAGAGGAAGGGATGCGGGCTGGTGGTCACCCACCTCTAAATACAGATATACGAGACGTTGCTCTTCAGTATTGTAGGAGCGGTGGTCTCCCACAGTGTTCTGATATCTGTATACAGAGGGTAGGTGGTTCCCATCTTTCACCCCGTTCTCTATTTTACTGTGTTTCGCCATTTGTTTTATTGATATTTTGGGGGGGGATTGTGGCCAATTTTGTAAACTGATTCAGGAAGTTTGCAGTGGAGTCCTATTATTGTATAGGAAAATATTTTGTAGGTTACATGAATATTACAAAAAGTCTACAGTGAAATGAAAATGATCGACATAAAAATATGACATTTGTAAAATAAAAGATACTATCAAAAAAGCCTGTTATTATATTATAAATGCTAAGAAAAGCATTTCAACTTCATGACATTTTTACAATGCTGGGGAAAAAAAAGTGAGTCAATAAGGCTTTCTTATCAGCTACACAACAACTGCACAATGTGAACGAGGCTGAACACTCTAACATACACAGCTGTAAATCTCAGAAATATACACTGTAAATACCAGAATAAAGTATAAATGACAAGAGGTCATCAGGGAAGAGGTGTGAAATGTAATAATCAGACTGTGTAGAAAAAAACAGTGTACTGGTTACTCATCTGGATAATGATGGTTACCTGCGGTATTGCTCTTGAGCAGCTCCTCCATGTGTAAAGCATGATGGCATATTCCTGTCCTTCTTCCAGCATCACATTCTGTTATAGGCAAACAATAATCCATGTATTAATCAGCAACAGAAAACCATTCACCTTCAAGTGTATTTTATGCCCCATGCGCCAACCACTCACCATGCTAGAATGGACGGTAGCCTGCTCAATGTACCGGGCAATACCAGTGACAAAGGCAGTTCGGTCCTCAAAGTTAGTGTTAAAATTTGGCTGCAAGAAAAATGAAATCAATCAAGTTAATAAATGTATATAACACATGGTTAATGTCATCTAATCTAATGTTTTCTAGTCATCGCTACAAAATGTCACAAAAGCCTGCATATCCTCATTCTAGGAGCTCTGAACGGTTGGGGAAAAAAAATAGTATAGACCCCCACGGTGTTGCCTACAGCTTGGTAGGGCTTGTTCACATGTAATACTTAAGGCTATGTTCACATATATTGGGTTATTTTTTACGTCACAAATCTGCAGCAAAACTGATCTCTGGCAGGAAATTCGCTGCGTCAAAAACGCAGGTTTTGCTGCGTTTTTTGATGGTTTTTTTTTCACTGTCCTTCTGTCTCTATTTATGCATGTACATAAAGTTCTGTGAAAAAAAGAGCCCCATTCTATGTTGCCATCAAAAACGCTGAAAAAAAACGCTGATGTAAATTTTGATGCATTTTTTTCACCACTCATTACTTCCTATGGGTGAAAAAAACACTGAAAGAAGTGAAATAATTATTTTCCAAAAGCCCAACCAAGGCACAAAATACAAAACAGAACAGAGAATTCTGGTTTCTCATAGACTTTGCTGGTACTGCAAAACGCAGCTGAAAATTTGCATAAAAATCTGCAGCAAAAAGACCCTGAAAAACCAAATATGTGTGAACATAGCCTTAGAGAACAGGTACACAGTACCTGCTGGGCATGCACACCTGACAGGCAGCTATTTACGCACCGCTATTAGTGCCTGCCACATCCCAAAGCAGAAGTGAGCGGCAGAGGATAATCGCTGAGCTCAGTCTTCCCATTCACCTGCTGTACCATTTATAATCAACATTAGTGTTGTTGCATCCCCCCACACCATTACTGACCCACTGCCAAACCAGTCATGCTGAAGGATGTTGCAGGCAGCAGATCGCTCTCCATGGCGTCTCCAGACTCTGTCACATCTGTTCAGTGTGAACCTGCTTTCATCTGTGAAGAGCACAGGGTGCCAGTGGCGACTTTGCCAATCCTAGTGTTCTGTGGCATTTCTTTGGAGGGCCAGAGGTAGCCTGACTGCCATTAGGTACCGAGATGAGATCCTCAGACCCCTTGTGAGACCATATGCTGGTGCGGTTGGCCCTGGGTTCCTCCTAATGCAGGACAATGCCAGACCTCATGTGGCTGGAGTGTGTCAGCAGTTCCTGCAAGATGAAGGCATTGAAGCTATGGACTGGCCCGCCCGTTCTCCAGACCTGAATCCGACTGAGCACAACTGGGACATCATGTCTCGCTCCATCCACCAATGTCACGTTGCACCACAGACTGTCCAGGAGTTGGCGGATGCTTTAGTCCAGGTCTGGGAGGAGATCCCACAGGAGACCATCCACAACCTCATCAGGAGCATGCCCTGGCGTTGTAGGGAGGTCATACAGGCACATGGAGGCCACACACAATACTGAGCCTCATTTTGACTTGTTTTAAGGACATTACATCAAAGTTGGATCAGCCTGTAGTGTGTTTTTCCACTTTAATTTTGGGGGTGACGCCAAATCCAGGACTCCATTGGTTAATAAATTTGATTTCCACCGATGATTTTCGTGTGATTTTGTTGTCAGCACATTCAACTTTGTACAGAACAAAGTATTCAATGAGAATATTTCATTCATTCAGATCTAGGATGTGTTATTTGAGTGTTCCCTTTATATTTTTTTGAGCAGTATATATATATATATATTATATATATATATTTTTTTTTTAATTACATGACCTGCATTTTTCCCTCGAGAATGGCCGATTTATTCTGGGTGAACAGAAATAGGGCTTGAAGGGAACATGTTATGTGAGAAAACACTATTAACCTGCAGATATGGGGTTAATCTGCAGGTCAATAGCGTTCTGAACCTGCCCGGCGCCCGCAATTAAAGCCCCACTGTCTGGAGGAAATTAACTTTATTCCTCCCAGCAGGATGTGGGTTTCAGTCATAGGGGTAGCAGGTTCTATCACCGCTCTGTGGATCTAATGCCGAGCTGCTGTCAGTCACTGCTGGGGGCGCGGTTACAGCCACCGCTCTATATACAGCGGTTACTGAACCCACATCGGCGACACACCCATGACTGAAACCTTAATGCTGCCGGGAGGAATAAAGTGCATTTACTCCAGACAGCGGGGCTCTCAGTACACACGTCAGGCCGGTTCAGAATGCTATTGACCAGCATATAACCCCATATCAGCAGGTTAATAGCATTTTTTCACATGACAGGTTAACTTTAAAATTGTTCTGTGAATTGAGATCTAAAAGTAAGTTTACCTGATACAGCAAAGAAGACGGAGGCGGCTCAATGCAGGGCTGCTGATCTGGTAAGGGCAGCTCCTCCAACAGATCTACATTGGACAAAGCATCCTCCAGTGTCACTTGTGCCGTCATATTGAAGCTGGAGAAAACAAAAAAAATTAATATCGTATTATATTACAGAAATAAGTAGGATGTGAATGTGGAATAAACACCAAGCACAAGAGAGACAACGCTTAGTATCTCCCACTATATGAATCATTCATATTAACACATTAAGAGAATATCCAAACCCATCGGCCCATCCCATCTGTAGATTCCGACCTCACCCTTTCCTTTGAGAAAAGGCAAAGACAACCAGAGTCAGCGTAAAACACTCAATGGGGAGGGAAGAAAAGAAAGAACTGCGCGTCCACACAACATTGTTCTTTCTGTTCACTGCACTTATAAGAAGAGAGGAAAATAAGAAATAAACCTCTGACCGGACAACTGTACAAATAATCACAATCATCTTTTGGGCCACCCTTTATTTACTAAGGGATTTTAAGGAGGTCCATCACTCCTTGGTCTGTTACCGTGTCATGTCTGATTTTCTTGCTCTCTTGCAGAATACATTGGCGGTTTATAAAGATTGCAGCCAAAAAGCTACAGCGATAAACACCATTACACAAAACATCTGCTGCTCCGTTCCTATGTGTCCAGCTTCTCTTCACTCTTGTCAAGAGATAAAAAAACGGAACCAGCAACTTCCTGCAAACTGTAATCTATCACCACAACGTGCTGTGCCCGTCCACAGAACACAAATGGACAATGCTTCCATAGAGGACGAGCAAAAAGGAAGGCAAACTATAAAAAGTTACATAGAAGGCGACAGAGGAAGAAAACATCTATGTCCTATGCGAAAATACAGAAGCACTACTGTCTGTATTGTTACATACATCTCAATCTAGATGTGCATGACCTCCTTCACACGTCCGTATAAAAGACATACATGAAAAAATGGTACCGGTGTCGTCAGTGTGTCCGTTTTTACCATCAGTGTTTTTCCAGTATGGATAAAGAAATTACAAAGCTTCTCCTATACTGTTAATCACACACCCGTCCATCTGCTGTACGTGTTTTTCACGGACCCATACATTAGTATTGGCCCTAGTCATCCGTGCTGCCAGAAAAAAATGGACATGTCTGTGTTTTGAACAGACATGAACAAACCACCATAGGATATAATGGTTACATGTGGGATCCATGAAAAAAACAAAAACGGATGCCACATGTCCTTGTAACACAGACGTATGAAGGAGGCCTTAAAAGGGTTTTCCGGGCACACAGATAATTTAACCATTATGCAGCCTATGTGAAATTAAGAGACTTGATAAATTTACTTTCTTTTAAGAGTCCTGAGCTGTCACATGTGATTATGGGACCTTCAGTTTCTTACTTCCAGTTATAGTCCATTCAAAGCACAGAGTACAGAGATTTCCAAACTGTGCTTTGAACAGTCTGTTCATCAAGCAAAAAGTTCTCAGAGCAGTGTGTTCTTATGGTGATCTTATGAGGTGCATGGTCAAGTGATTCTTGATGAGTTGTGACTGGGAAGGTGTACAGGGTGAAATGGAGAACAGAATCTACAGAGGTAGGGCTGACTCCAAAGAGAGGAATAGTAAGCTTATAAACTAGTTACTAGGCAGATGGGATGGCGCTGGGCATTCCAGATGCTAGATTACATTAGAATAAATGAATCCATTATATGACTCACTGCTCCTGTACAGTATACGGAGCCTGCTTGGTACCAGTATCAGCACCTGTAACATTATTGAATGTAGCAAAGTTTCAGGATAGCTCATGCCAGGTGAAGTGGAAGGAACCTTAGGAGGGGGAAACTGTGTGGGCAGCAATTTATCCATCTTGAGACTATATTGGAAGTATCAGGCTGGTGGTTTATAAATGAAGTGGGCTGGCAATGAGGGAACTGTAGGGTAGATACAGTTTTGGCAGAGAGGACAAAGTACACAGCCTACTGCGAAAATTAGACTACAGACAGAGGGAGAAAAATTTATCGTAAGAATAACATAGGAATGGCACAATGCAAAGCGCAAAGAAAAAGATGCTCCTGACATACAGTGCCTTGTGAAAGTATTTGGCCCCCTTGAACTTTTCTACCTTTTGCCACATTTCTGGCTTCAAACATAAAGATATAAAATTCTAATTTTTTTGGGAAGAATCAACAACAAGTGGGACACAATCGTGAAGTGGAACGAAATTTATTGGATATTTTAATCTTTTTTAAAAAATTAAAGACTGAAAAGTGGGGCGTGCAATATTATTCGGCCCCTTTACTTTCAGTGCAGAAGTTCAGTGAGGATCTCTGAATGATCCAATGTTGTCCTAAATGACTGGTAATGATAAATAGAATCCACCTGTGTGTAATCAAGTCTCCGTATAAATGCACCTGCTCTGTGATAGTCTCAGGGTTCTGTTTCAAGTGCAGAGAGTATCATGAAGACCAAGGAACACACCAGGCAGGTCCGAGATACTGTTGTGGCGAAGTTTAAAGCCGGATTTGGATACAAAAAGATTTCCCAAGTTTTAAACATCTCAAGGAGCACTGTGCAAGCGATCATATTGTAATGGAAGTCATATCAGACCACTGCAAATCTACCAAGACCCGGCCGTCCCACTAAACTTTCATCTCGAACAAGGAGAACACTGATCAGAGATGCAGCCAAAAGGCCCATGATCACTCTGGATGAACTGCAGAGATCTACAGCTGAGGTGGGAGAGTCTGTCCATAGGACAACCATCAGTCGTACACGGCACAATTCTGGCCTTTATGGAAGAGTGGCAAGAAGAAAGCCATTTCTCAAAGATATCCATAAAAAGTCTCGTTTGAAGATTGCCACAAGCCACCTGGGAGACACACCAAACATGTGGGATAAGGTGCTCTGGTCAGAAGAAACCAAAATTGAACTTTTTGGCCACAATATAAAACGATATGTTTGGCGTAAAAGCAACTCAGCTCATCACCCTCAAAACACCATCCCCACTGTCAAACATGGTGGTGGCATCATGGTTTGGGCCTGCTTTTTTTCAGCAGGGACAGGGAAGATGGTTAAAATTGATGGGAAGACGGACGGAGCCAAATACAGGACCATTCTGGAAGAAAACCTGTTGGAGTCTGCAAAAGACCTGAGACTGGGACGGAGATTTATCTTCCAACAAGACAATGATCCCAAACATAAAGCAAATTCTACAATGGAATGGTTCAAAAATAAACGTATCCAGGTGTTAGAATGGCCAAGTCAAAGTCCAGACCTGAATCCAATCGAGAACCTGTGGAAAGAGCTGAAAACTGCTGTTCACAAACGCTCTCCATCCAACCTCAATGAGCTCGAGCTGTTTTGCAAGGAAGAATGGGCAAGAATTTCAGCCACTCGATGTGCAAAACTGATAGAGACATACCCCAAGCGACTTGCAAGCTGTAATCGCAGCAAAAGGTGGCGCTACAAAGTATTAACTCAAGGGGGCCGAATAAAATTGCACGCCCCACTTTTCAGTTTTTAATTTTTTTAAAAAGTTTAAAATATCCAATAAATTTCGTTCCACTTCACGATTGTGTCCCACTTGTTATTGATTCCTCCCAAAAAAATTAGAATTTGATATCTTTATGTTTGAAGCCAGAAATGTGGCAAAAGGTAGAAAAGTTCAAGGGGGCCAAATACTTTCACAAGGTACTGTATATACTAAGCAGAAGCCTCTATTGGACGCCACACAATGATCGGGTCCTGCTATAAAACAAATCATGGGATATTTTGTTTTTACCCGATACCATTGTATTAGATGTTAGGCTATGTGCCCACGATGCGGAAATGCTCCGGATTTTTTTCTGAGCGTTTCTGCATCTCCCTGGCAGAAAAAACGCATGTGGATTGTACATGCGTTTTTCCTGCCAGGGACAAGCGGATGTGAAGCGTTCTTCACTTGCATTTCCGCATGCGGATTGTAAAGCGCTTTCCAAGCGATTTTAGCATCACTTGGAAAGTGCTTGACAACTTGGTCACACTATATAAATACATGCAAACAGCATGGATTTATATAGTGTGACCGAAAGAATGGTAAAAAATAAATATTATTCTTACCTTCTGATGGCCCCAGGTGTCTTTATCCGATGCGTCCTGGCTTGCCGGCAGCTCGCGGTAGACTAAAGGACCTGCCGACATCAACGGTCGCGTGACCCCTCACATGACTAAATGATGTCATGGCAGGTCATTGAGTCCACCGCGAGCTGCCGGCAAACCAAGACAAAGACACCGGGGGCCATCAGAAGGCAAGTATAATATATATTTTTTTATTTTATTCTTTTTTTTACAGGTACTATGGTACCCGGGTCCGGAGGAGAGTCTCCTCTCCTCCAGACCCGGGTACCATCTGCACATTGAAATGCATGGATTCCGCATGTACAGATGCAGTGATGCGGATTCCATGCGTTCCAATGCAAGTCAATGGCGGCAAAAACGCAGCGCTTCCGCAAAATAATTGGTAGTGCTGCGGATTTTTCCGCAATGATAATCCGCAGCGGAAATTTCCGCAGCATGTGCACAGCACATGCGGATTATCATTGGGGGACATGGCAGGCCTTCTACCAAGCGTTTTTTAAGCATTTCTGCAGCGGAATTGCCGCTGCGGAAACGCTTAAAAAACGCATCGTGGGCACACAGCCTTATAGTTTACTACACTATTATATACCTTCTCTTTTGTGGTAAACAGAAGTTTATCAGCACAACAAAGGCCAAAGAGATACTCTCCTTGCTTAAATTGCGCTAACAAAGCCTAAAAGGACAGACTTCAGGTCAGGGCTGTGGAGTCGGAGTCAAGGAGTCGGAGCCAGTATAAGATGGACCAACTCCAACTCCTAAAATATATAATAAATTGGGTACAGTAGTTCAATGCAGTTTGTGGGGAATATTTTTTTTTATAAGAATTTGGGAAAGTTATGAAATGTCCTAGAAATGTCTGTCCTATTCCTGATCTAAGGGTCTAGACCAGTGTTTCCCAAACTCCAGTCCTCATGGCCCCCCACACGTCATGTTTTCAGGATTTCCTTAGTATTGCAAAGGTGATAGAATTATTATTAAGGCATCAGAAACAGCCACAGGTTCTTTCACCTAAGGAGATCCTGAAAACATCCTGGGGTCCGTAAGGACAGGGTTTGGGAAACACTGGTCTAGACTTTTAGCTTAGATGAATCTGTGCTACAGTAAATTTATCACTTAAACATGAGCCATGTATGAGGGAGTCGGAGTCATGGAAATTGAGGAGTTGGAGTCGGAGGTTTGGCTTACAGACTCCACAGCCCTGGTTCAGGTAGTAGCTTTCTATACCATACACACCAAGCGGAGACTAAATGTCATTCAGGTATCACCATTGCATACAAAAAAGTCAAATAAATATCAGTATTGTGGATGCAGAAGAATGAATAACTACAATACTGACATGACGGAGCACGTGTGTAGATAATTGCAGCCAAAAGCCTCAGTTTCACTTCTAAATCTTTTGTGGTTAATGCTTGGAGTAGACACCTGAACCCTATGTGGTCAAAGCACAGGAAATGTAGTGGTTAGCCATTTTGTCACATACGGTACTAACAACAGAATTGGAAATTATAAGATATATTTGTCAGTGACTACTAAACAAGAATGACACTGCAGGAGGCCCAAAAAACCAACGTCATCCGGATGTCATTAGTCACCATGACACCATTATATTAACGTTATGTAAACCCATTATATATTACCTATTTACATGCACCAATTATTTCATCTTCTAGTCTAAGAAATCAACGGTCTGTGTTACAGCCACAGTTATAGGCCTGACCGGAGGTCTACTGACCTGAACCAACATGCTTACAGCCATATATCAGGCTGTTAGTTGAGGTCAGAAAATCCATTGCAGCCGTAACATGGTCAATAAGATCTGGTTATGTGAATGCACTAAATTGGCTGCACATAATGCATGGATCTAACAGGTCTTCAAGACAGATGTTTTTGTAGATTCTCTTAAGCCGCCAATACACCTTAGATGTCTATTGGCCAAACAATGCTTCGGCTTATCGTTCGGCCAACAGCCATCTCAGCCGGCAGCTTATCTCAGGGAGAACAACGTAACCAGCAGATCAAAATCAGACATGTGCAATCGACAGTATAAACCTATTAAGAACAAACCAGAGTGCAGGGATAAAAATCTAAATTTTATTGAATAAATATATATTTAAGCATCAAACAGCTATTACAAAGTATCACATACAGTATATTGACAGGTAACAGAAACAGAGAACACAAGGCTAGGCTCCCTACCCTAAAAATGCGAATAGCCACTTATTAAAATATAGGTTATACATCATAACATGACTAATGGATAGAGAAAGGGAACAATAGGATCTGGATATCAAAATATCTATTCTGAATATTATTATATCACTACAGTAGACACAGACCACAGTGCCACTGACCCTAATCAATATGAGCAAGTCATGGCCCTGCAAATATCAAGTATCCAGACTAGCTGACTTGGTAATATGCTATCAGCAATGTGGACCACAATATACAACCACAAGAGGGATTATATACCTGAGTTCATGTTACTGGACCAATGACCAGGGGTAGAAAGGTATTAGCCAAGAAAACGCCTCGACGCACGTTTCACCATCTCACACTGCGGCTTCGTCAGGACACCTCCAATATCCAGATCCTATTGTTCCCTTTCTCTATTCATTACTCACGTTATGATGTATAACCTATATTTTAATGAGTGGCTATTCACATTTTTGGGGTAGGGAGCTTAGCCTTGTGTTCTCCATTTCTGTTACCTGTCAATATATGTGATACTTTGTAATAGCTGTTTGAGGCTTAAATATATATTTATTCAATAAAATTTAGATTTTTATCTCAACACTCTGGTTTGTTCTTGATAGGTTTATAGTTAGTATTCAGAGGAGACTTTGTATTTAGAGGAATAGTATATGTTCTATGTGCAATCGACAGGTCTCCTGATCAGTAGGCCGGAACCCTTATACACAGACTGTGGCCAAACCTGGCAATATTAGTGGGTCCAGCTGACATTAGTCTAGTGTGTACGAGGGCTTTATGGTCCTCAATGGGGAAGAATGAAGAGGAGACTTTTTTTTTGTTGTTTATAAAGGTTACATTCAGAAAAAAGTAATTTCGGTCACTGTGCACATGTCAGCGCAGTAATTAATGTAAGTCAATGTGAAAGTGCACGTGATTTATTTTTTACACAAGGACAGTAAAAAAGAAATCATGGCATACATTAATCGTGTCTGCTTAGCAGGTGAGACAGTGGTAATACAAATTGTACCGTATGGCACATAGCTGGTGCACCCATCCTCTGGGCGGGCCAGCAAAGGGGGCTGAATGTGGACACAGTCACAACCACAATTTGCAGATATGACTAGCCCACGACTTTAAAATGATTGTCTGAACATAGTCCAAATTCCTGAGTTCTTACATGGCTAGTTCTCCATATACACATTTGTTAGCAGGTTGTGATGTTTCTCATACAACTCGCCTTTAATTTCATATGTGACGGGCCAGGTATGCCTCCAGCCAAAGTTCACCGTCAGAAACCAGAATTTAACAGGGTGAATTTTCCCATCTGAAGCTTTTCTTCCCTCCACAATGCCTGTGCCTCCTTGGAATACTTGCACGATCAGTGGAATATTTAGGTTAATGGTGAAATTGGGCATAAGGATCAGTTTGCTGTCACCTGCTTAAAAGGGATGAAAAATAAAGGCCCCCATACATGTTAGACTAATGGCAGCCGCACCCGCTGATATTAATGAGTTCTGCTAACACTCTAATGTGTATGGGGGCATTGGCCAACTTACTGTCAGGCGTGACGTCAATCAAGCATCTTCGATTTTGGATTTTCAATTGCTTTGTTCTCTTGGAGATAAAGTCGCCAATAGAGAGGTCTGTCGCCAACTTTCCCATGGAGAACACACAGGCGCTCAGCTGAAAAAGCACTCCTGTGTCTGGCGGGAGATCTGACCAAAGCATCAGCCGGCCAACAGCCAACTAATGTGTACGGGGGCCTCAAGACTGTAGAAGGGTACAACATAGGGATCTATCAATCTATGAAGACCAACCATAACATTCACAGAAACACCAACCTTGACAGCAGGGGATTTAATTGTTCCCAATTATGCCAACGTGACGTACTCCTATCTCTGCAGGAAAACTCCCAAGGATTCGGCTGAAGAAATAACTGTTGGTTGAACGCTCGTTTGGTAGACAGATATAGTCAAATGGATGTGTAAAATGGCCACAATTCTCAGAGCAGAATGATAATATGGGCTAGTCATCCTTTGTACATGGTGCTGACCTCGGCGCACACCGACAATGGGGGCAGTAAACAATCAGCCCTTCTAGAACATGAAATACAGCAATAAAACTAGCTGGCGCAGAACCATGTACCCAAAGCACCCCAGATACACGATGCCAATTTAGAACAGTAAAAAATGACTCAGGTAAAAGCAGCCTTAAAACAAATCTGTCAGCTAAACATGTTGCCCTATGGAAAGACCCCATATTACTGGTGGGAATCACAGCAGAACTGGTCATCATCTAAGAGAAAAACACAATTACTAACCGTTGTCTGGAGGGATTATTTTTCCTTACAAAATGCTCAGAATGGATAAAAAGGAAAAGAAAACCAATATTGACGCTAGCTCCTGTTGTAATGCTGCCCGATTCCCTGCCAATCTCTACTTCCTGCTGCAACCATTAAACCCCATCACAGGGACTTGTGACAGCTGCAGACAATCACTACCCACTGTAGCCTGTGATTGGCTGCAGCAGCAATGGCTACATGTTGAAAACAGAAGGAATTAGAGACCAGTAGGGAAGTAACCAGCATCAGAACATGAGCAACAGGGCAACAATGAGGTGGCTTTATTTTAACCCATTATGGAGCTTTGCATGTTTTACTTATCAGAAACCTTGTTAAGCGTGTGTTCACATGGGCTGCTCTTGTCACTGTGCCAGCTGAAGCAGATACTCCATTTATACTTGCTAAAGGAGGGCTCTAACTCACATGCCACTTCTGAAGTGTTCCTCTCCCCCAACCCTACTATACAGAAAAAGAAATCCCCTAGTAAATTCCTAGCAGAACATATAGCCTCATAGTGCACGGTTAAAATCGCTGCACCGTGAAGCATGCAGCACCCTTAGAGTGAGGCAGGACCATGAAAAATGAGGGACAGCCCTTGTACTCTGCAGCTGTCACGGATAACCTGTTCTACATATACATTAGCAAAAGTTTTGGTCACTGGAAACTGCAAAAACCAGAAGTAGCTAAAGTATTACTAAATGGTGAAGAAGAAACTCCTTTTAGAGCACAAATGTCAAAACTCGGCCCGCAGGATAAGTATATTTGGCCCGCGACACCGGGCCCTCTCTTCCCCCCTGCCTGGCATTACACTTTCAACTGTATTGGTTTCCTGTATCTTGATAGAGTTAAAAGCAATCATGGAGGCGGGAGGGTCAGCTGACACTCCCTCAGCCATCATTATCCCCTCTACGTCTGACGTCTCAGCGCAGCGGGCGAGATGATGTCATTACAACGTGCCCACTGTGCAGAGCAGTGAAGAGCTTCAGAGCGCTCGCTGCAACAGCGGAGCGGCGGGGAAACAAGGAGAGTATTTATTTATTTTAATGTGGGGCCTATTATTCTGTGTGGAGCACTATTAGTGGTCTATTTTAATGTGTTGAGCACTATGTGGGGTCATTATGATGTATGGAGTACTACAGTGACGTGAAAAAGTGTTAGCCCCCTTCCTGATTTCTTATTCTTTTGCATGTTTGTCACTATTTCAGCTCACAAAACAAATTTAAATATTAGATAAAGATAACAAAAGTAAATGCAAAATGCAGTTTTTAAATGAAGGTCTTTACTACGAGAAAAAGAAATCCAAACCTACAGAGCCCTGTGTGAATGGGAATAAAGTCAGGACTTTGACTAGGCCACTCTAAAGTCTTAACTTTGTTTTTCTTAAGCCATTCAGAGGTGGACTTGCTGGTGTGCTTTGGATCATTGTCCTGCTGCATAACCCAAGTGCGCTTCAGCTTGAGGTCACGAACAGATGGCTGGACATTCTGCTTCAGGATTTTTTGGTAGACACCAGAATTGATGGTTCCATTTACCACAGCAAGTCTTCCGGGTCCTGAAGCAGCAAAACCCAGACCATCACACTACTACCACCATATTTCACTGTTGGTATGATGTTGGTATGATGTTCCTTTTCTGAAATGGTATGTTACTTCTGCGCTAGAAGTAATGGGACATACACCTTCCACAAATTTCAACTTTTGTCTCGTTGGTCCACAGAGTATTCTCCCAAAAGTCTTAGCGATCATCAAAATGTTTTCTGGCAAAACTGAGACGAGCCTTTATGTTCTTTTTGCTCAGCAGAGGTTTTCATCTTTGAACTCTGCCATGTATGCCATTTTTCCCAGTCTCTTTCTTGTGTTGGAGTCATGAACACTGACCTTAACTGAGGCAAATGAGACCTGCAGTTGTTTGGATGTTGTTGTGGCGTCTTTTTTGACCTCTTGGATGAGTCATCATTGCGCTCTTGGGGTAATTTTGGTCGGCCGGCCACTCCTGGGAAGGTTCACTACTGTTCCATGTTTTCGCCATTTGTGGATAATGACTCTCACTGTGGTTCGCTGGAGTCCCAAAGCTTTAGAAATGGCTTTATAAGAGTTTCCAAACTGATAGATCTCCATTACTTTGTTTCTCATTTTTCCTGAATTTCTTTGGATTGTAGCATGATGTCTAGCTTTTGAGGATCTTTTGGTCTACTTCACTTTGTCAGGCAGGTCCTATTTAAGTGATTTCTTGATTGAGATTAGGTGTGGCAGTAATCAGGCCTGTGTGTGGCTAGGGAAATTGAACTTAGCTTCCCAAAGATGTGATAACCACAGTTAATTCAAGTTTTAAGGAGGGGGCAATCACTTTTTCACACAGGGCCCTGTAGGTTTGGATTTCTTTTTCCCTTAATAACAAAGATCTTCATTTAAAAACTGCATTTTGTGTTTACTTGTGTTATCCTTGTCTAATGTTTAAATTTGTTCTGTGATCTGTAACATTTAAGTGTGACAAATATGCAAAAGAATAAGAAATCAGAATGGGGGCAAACACTTTTTCACACCACTGTATGTGGGGCCCTTTATACTGTATGGAGGATTATGTGGGATCCATTGTGTGTGGAGGGCTGTATGGGGAATCATACTTTGCCGGGGGTGGTTAAGTGAGGGTACAGTAGGGTAATCATACCGTGTGTGTGGATGGTACTGTGGAGGAATTTACTGTGGGGGTATCTTACCATGTTTGGGGGGCACTTTTGTTGGGATCATACTTTATTACCTGTATAATTCAAGTTTTTTTAATCCTTTTATGCTTTTTACTGCTCATACATAACATATGTTAATCCAATATTTTATTCTAATAGCTATTAGTTAAAATGTACTTTGTTCGTGGTACAACCCCTTTACGTTTTTCCATATGAAAATATTCATCGTTAAATTTGATGAGAAGGAAAAACGTCCTCAATTGTAGACATTTTTTTAAAATAAATATCAATGTTGGCCTGAAACTTTATCCAAGTTATTCATTTTGGCCCCCTGTGTTATTGAGTTTGACATCCCTGCTTTAGAGCTACGTAACATGGAGGAACACCACACAATGTAGACAACGTTGCTAAAAAATACCATTGTAGGGTGAGACATTTTTTTTTATGATTCTCTAGGAGTCCAGGCAGTATTACTAGGCTTATAGAAAGTGCTAATGATCCACACATCCTACTAGATGACAACCACAGGCAGGCACAGCAGTAAGCGTCTCATGGTGTACGCCGGGTGCCCTCACCATTGTATGAGAAACCACAACATTTTTTTTTATAACCACTAAATAAAGCAGTGGTGTGCCCCAGACAAAGATCAAAGCTGCTCATACTGCAATGGAAGGGTCATTATTGTCATTAAATCCACGTAATGTAGCGGTGAGACATGTGCACACTCCCTGCCTACTCCACTCTCCTAGACGGGTGATAGTGATAGACTACCTCCCTGTCCACCTCAAAAGTGAGCCATATAGGAAAAAGAAAACACGTTGTGTTCGGCTTCATTCACACAGCTGGTTTTCTCATTGAAAAAAATCAATTATAGATGTAAAAACAGCTGTGTGTAAGTAGCTCGGGGCGAGGAGCGCTCTGCATTCCAGCATCTAGCCGAAAGCACGTTAGGAGCTTCCGTCCATACACTGTACAGTTCCTACAGCCGTCAGTTACCAGGAGGGTGTTCTACTAGCCTCTGGGAACTATAGACCAGTCAGCTTAACGTCTGTTGTGGGTAAATTGTTTGAAGGATTTCTTAGAGATGCTATTGTAGAATATCTTAATGATAATAACTGTCTAACTCCATATCAACATGGATTCATGAGGGATCGCTCCTGCCAAACAAACCTGATGGCCTTCTACGAGGAGGTGAGCTCACAGCTGGACCAGGGAGTGTCAGTGGATGTTGTATACCTTGACTTCTCCAAAGCGTTTGATACCGTGTCACACAAAAGGTTGGTATATAAAATGAGAATGCTTGGTCTGGGGGATAATGTGTGCAAGTGGGTAAATAGCTGGCTGAGTGATAGAAAGCAGAGGGTGGTTATCAATGGAGTAAGCTCAGGGTGGGTCAGGGTTACTAGCGGGGTGCCTCAAGGGTCTGTCTTGGGTCCTATATTATTTAATACCACAGGCAGGCACAGCAGTAAGCGTCTCATGGTGTACGCCGGGTGCCCTCACCATTGTATGAGAAACCACAACATTTTTTTTTATAACCACTAAATAAAGCAGTGGTGTGCCCCAGACAAAGATCAAAGCTGCTCATACTGCAATGGAAGGGTCATTATTGTCATTAAATCCACGTAATGTAGCGGTGAGACATGTGCACACTCCCTGCCTACTCCACTCTCCTAGACGGGTGATAGTGATAGATCTAGTGGAAGGGTTGCATAGTAAAATAGCAATATTTGCAGATGATACTAAACTTTGTAAAGTAGTTAATACAGATGAGGATAGGGCACAGCTACAGGAGGATTTAGATAAATTGGGGAGTTGGGCCAAAAAATGGCAAATGGGGTTCAATGCCGATAAATGTAAGGTCATGCACATGGGAAAGAAAAACAGCAGTCACCCATACATATTAAATGGGAAACCGTTGAGGAAATCTGACATGGAGAAGGACCTGGGCGTCTTGGTTAATAGCAAATTAAATTGGAGTGCCCAGTGTCAGGCAGCAGCTGCGAAGGCAAATAGAGTCATGGCATGCATCTGAAGAGGAATAGGGGCATATGATGAGAACATTGTTCTTCCTCTGTATAAAGCGCTGGTAAGGCCGCACTTAGAATATTGTGCACAGTTCTGGGCTCCGGTGCTCAGGAAAGACATATTGGAGCTAGAGAGGGTACAAAGGAGGGCGACTAAGGTAATAAAGGGAATGGAGGGACTAGAATATCCAGAGAGGTTGTCAAAATTAGGCCTATTTACGTTGGAAAAGAGAAGGCTTAGGGGAGACCTCATAAACATGTATAAATACATCAGGGGGCAGTACAGAGATCTCTCCCATGACCTGCTTATACCAAGGATGGTGACAAAGACGAGGGGGCACACTATGCGTCTGGAGGAAAGGAGGTTCCTGCACCAGCATAGAAGGGGATTCTTTACGGTCAGAGCCGTGAGACTCTGGAACTCTCTGGGAGAGGAAGTGGTGATGTCCAACTCACTTAATGAGTTCAAGAGAGGCCTGGACGCCTTTCTTGAGAACAATAAAATTACATCTTATGCTTAGTTAAATAATCCAGGGATTTAATCTGACTGCCAGATTGGTGTCGGGAAGTGAATTTTTCTTCAATGATGTAAATTAGCCTATACCGCATGGTTTTTTTTTGGCCTTCCCCTGGATCAACGCTGCGGAATAGCTGCCGTGCACAAGAAATAGGCTGAACTGGATGGACGCTTGTCTTTTTTCGGCCTTATAAACTATGTAACTATGTAACTGCATGTATAGCATTATATAGGAAAGTGTTACAGTATAGGAGGATTTTAGCAATGGCTCAGTAAGGTGGCTGTATGCATATGTGACTGTCGGAGGTATATCTCCTTAATCTATGTGCCCAACATTAGCTACAAAAGAAGTTTGTATTTAAAGGGAACCAGTCATGTCACAAACGTTATTATGAGGTTAATCTGCAGGTTCATAGCATTACAATGCCGTAAGGCCGCTGTACTGAGAGCCCCGCTGCCAGGAGAAAATGAGCTTTACTCCTCCAGGGAGCCGCCGGCTTTCAGTCATAAAAGTGTGCTGGCGCAGTTTCAGTCACTGCTCAGTATACAGTGAGCGCCGGCTGTAAGCACGTCCTGGTATTGACCGCCATTTCACTCTGCAGCGCAATCAAAGTGAATAAAGTTAATTTCCTGCCGGTAGCCACACTTTCAGTACGGCTGCCGGACAGCAGTGGAATGCTATAATCTGCAGATATGGGGTTAATCTGTGTTTGAGTACAAGACAGGTTCCCTTTAACCTAAAGGCCCTGTCACACATAACGAGATCGCTAGCGAGATCGTTATTGCGTCACGGTTTTGGGATCGCTGGGGAAATGTCAAACATGCAGAACTTTCCAACGATCTCGGCCGCCCCAGCGATCTAACTAACGATCTCGGTGGTCGTTGGGACGCTTTCACACAGCAGCTATTTCAACGATCCACACCTTGATAGGGACTGTACTGTGTCAGAAAGGCGTGCATAAAATTGCTTTTCCGCACCCCCCTCATCTCCAGTTGGTGGACGCTACTGCATTCAGATTGGGTGGCCTTGGTTTAACACCGCGTCTCCGGTCAGATGGGATCTCTACTGCGTCTCCATTAAAAATGAAAAGTCATTTGAGACCCCAAACAATACCTACCTCGCTAAAGATGCCTGATTTCTTCAAAGTGGAGTCACAGCCGGAGAACGCTGGTGGGATCTGAAAAAACAAGGACGCAGTAGTGACCACCAATCGGGGACGAGGAGCGCAGAAAAGTCCAATTTATGCACGCCTACATGTCTCAGTTCTGAATCGCTAATGAGGTTGTTGATAAGGTGTCAAATACAGCGATGCACACTGCCCAGCGGGAGCGCAACGACCCAGGAATGGTGCAGGAAGCTTTGTAACGATCAGCGATCTCACAGCAGGGGCCTGATCGTTGCTACCTGTCAGACATAACGAGATCGCTAGCAAGATTGCTATTGCGTCACCAAAATCGTGACTCATTAACGATCTCGCTAGCGATCTCGTTATGTGTGACGGGGCCTTTACAATGTGGTAAAAAGCTTGGAGATAATTAAGCATCATTGACCTGCTGTCCTCAAAGGGATCCTTTTCTTAGAAAATTAATCAAGAACCCTGAAAACTTATGTGCAAAACATTTAAAAAAAAAACAAGAAAAAAAGAAAAACTACCATAATGATCAGTAGTAACAAAATATGTAATTAGCTGACTTTTTTTGTGATAGCATTCCATGTCTGCACA
The DNA here is from genome assembly GCF_046119375.1 of Phyllobates terribilis. Taxonomy (NCBI): domain Eukaryota; kingdom Metazoa; phylum Chordata; class Amphibia; order Anura; family Dendrobatidae; genus Phyllobates; species Phyllobates terribilis. The sequence continues at coordinate 330,603,001 of NW_027362762.1, read as the reverse complement.
TTTCACATTATTGGGCCATAGAAGAGGGGAGGAGAACTCCCAGACAACCAGCAGCCAATGCATCTTTGTCATTGCAACAAGTATTTTCAATGACAGTTTACAATAAATGAAGTGGTCCACTGGGTCGGAAAGTCTACAGTAATAGGATCACGCCCCCCTGACCAAGGCATTCCGAAACGCGCGTCGGGGTGGAAGCGCAGGTCTTTTTGAGCGCCCACACATGGTAATGCATTCTTTAGATTGATGAGGTATAATTCTATTTTCTGACACCACTATCACTATGCATGGTTCACCATTGTTACCATTGTTACTAACCAAGTCGTCTTATGTTAGTTATTGTCATGTGTGGTAGTTGAAACATGTTATGGCTTATTACTGTCATGTACTAGGTTAATTATGTAATCTGGTTAGCCATTGTTATGATTTTGCTCTTGACCTGTGCGTCTTTTGCACATGTATTACATCCCCCAGTCTGCTGTGACTATTTTTAATAATAAATTTGATACTTTTTCAGTCAAAAACTGGACTTCATGATAATTTTTTTTCTCCCCCCCTTTCAGTAATAGGGAGGACTGTAATAGGGAGGACAGAGGACTGCAACAAAGGGCAGCGGCACCATGCAGCATTCATCTGTACCACTGCCACAAGTGGAAAACTGGTCGGATGGGATTGTTAGAGGGAAAAGTGCCATCCATACATTATATAAGTGACGGCACCGTGTGTCATTTTAGGAAGATTTATCTCCTTCAAACATCAGCCACCCCCTGTTTTCATAAATGAGCCCCCTGCGCCCAGCACTGGTGCCATAAATTATTGTTGGAAGGTGACGCCCTACACAACGGCTGTGAGCACCAGCATACAGTTCCTTGTACAGTAAGTAAATGGGGAAATGAAACGTATCCATCCACAAAAATCCCGTTGACAGTGAAGAAAAATATTTAGCAACAAAGAGGAAACACTATGTGAGAACCAGAAACAGGTCCTCTTGGTTTTCACCATGACTATTAGGCCAAGGAGGGAAACTAAGCCTGCACGACAACAATTCATGTACAACATGGACGACTACAGCCTACTTCAGCAAAAGGCAATTTGTGAGGAGCCAGCATTTACACAAGCTGACAATCAGTGAGCGAGCATAAGGACACACGCTCCCAATCATTGGGAAGAATTACAAGAACAAAAAAAAAAGATAGTCTCTCAAAGAATGGACAGCTCCTTTAATGTTCGTTCTGTCGCCATACACTAATGTCGGTCTGTGTGAAAGTGAAAGGGCTATTAAAGGGGTTGTCCAGTCTGTTCACAAAAGTCTGCAATGCACGCTGTCAGGATTCTCCACTGCCGGCAGCGAGAACAAGAGGTCATGCAACTGCAAGTATGAGATATGCATACTTCCGGCCACATTTGTACTAGACGCGAGAGGCCTCTATACCCTTATATAGAAAGGGTACACCCCTTCTGAGGAAATACAAGGCGAAACGCGCGTCAGAGGGTTTAAAAGGCTGTAAATATAAGGTGTTTATTTGTCCTTTTGATGTGTATTCATGTTTATTTACTTTTTCATCATAGACCTTGATAATCATGTGTCTGGACTGTGCCTACTTCTCTTATTACAAAAGCACTTGACCTTTACATTTTTTACTTGGGAACAAGACACTTCCTGACCCATGATTGTCTTGTATATGGGACTTTTGTGAAAAGCCTGGACAACTCCTTTAAATGAAAGCCAATGGACTTGTATACAGTCAATCAATGCTGGTTAACAGGCTGATATTGCCATGCGTAAATGGGCCTTTAGAGCCTCTCCGTTCAGTCTGATAGATTGGCTAACGACAGGCGTGGTCTTTATGAGGAAACAACATTAATGGGGTGATGCCATCTTCTAAAGTGATAACACAATGAGACTAATAAAGGGGTCATCATGCTGATTTTGTGCTGCATCCCTCCTGAGTTTCGCCTGCACAGAGGTACTCCCAGAGAATGGTGGCGTATTAACCCCCTTTAACCTGTGACATCTCGGCATATGATAGCACAGCCGGGAAACCAGTGAACGAAGGTAGGTAACAACGCTCGAAAATGGGGAAAGTGTCATTTCAAGTTCAAAATACTTTCCATCAGCCCCAGACAATGAACATACCTCCAATACCCATGTAGTAATATGAGTGCACCATGCACAGGCGGAGTACAGCACGACTACACTGCAGGAATGATGGCCGGGCTCACCTGGAGCAGATACCACGTGGCAAACCGCGTATAGTGGCTGATCCGTGACAATACAAGTGATGCACATAAAGCTGAGCACTTGTTACACATCCACAGTAATGCCCATTACATCACTGCCCCGAGTACACACTGTGAACCCACCTGAAAGATAGGGGGTAATAGGACCCCAGAGACACCGCAAGTAGAGGGTTCAGACCTGACCTGACCGTATATTATATATAATACATGCATGCTTCTAATACCCCAATATTGCTGGTGGCACCAGCCAGAGCGATCTCAGAGGAAGCAAATTACTAGTAGAGGTTTAGAAAATGTGAAAGTGGTACAGCCGCCAGAAATGTGACCCTGCGACCGTGTCAGATCACACGTATCGGGCATGTACCCACCCGCAGTGTGCTGGAGCAGCAGTCAACACTTCAAATAGCAGGAGATCAAATCTACAGGAGAACTTATGCCTGAAAGGAAACTACACAGTCCTGGCCCCAGAGAGCGTGCCCGCTGACCTATGGAGAGGGGTGAAGGGCCACGCTGAAAGACAGAATGCACCAAATCTAATGACAATCATCGTGTGGACTGAGGGGCACAATCAGAGCAGAAATCACAGGAATCCCTACAGAGGAGGCAGGGGCAGCCTCAGAGCTGTAATCACAAGCAGCACTGCTGGGGGAGGCAGGGGCAGCCTCAGAGCTGTAATCACAGACAGCACTGCTGGGGGAGGCAGGGGCAGCCTCAGAGCTGTAATTACAGACAGCACTGCTGGGGAAAGCAGGGGCAGCCTCAGAGCTGTAATTACAGATAGCACAGCTGGGGAAAGCAGGGGCAGTCTCAGAGCTGTAATCACTGTCAGCACTGCTAGGGGAAGCAGGGGCAGCCTCAGAGCTGTAATCACTGTCAGCACTGCTAGGGGAAGCAGGGGCAGCCTCAGAGCTGTAATCACTGTCAGCACTGCTAGGAGAAGCAGGGGCAGCCTCAGAGCTGTAATCACTGTCAGCACTGCTAGGGGAAGCAGGGGCAGCCTCAGAGTTGTAATCACAGGCAGCACTGCTGGGGCAGCCTCAGAGCTGTAATTACAGATAGCACAGCTGGGGAAAGCAGGGGCAGTCTCAGAGCTGTAATCACTGTCAGCACTGCTAGGGGAAGCAGGGGCAGCCTCAGAGCTGTAATCACTGTCAGCACTGCTAGGGGAAGAAGGGGCAGCCTCAGAGTTGTAATCACAGGCAGCACTGCTGGGGCAGCCTCAGAGCTGTAATCACAGGCAGCACTGCTGGGGCAGCCTCAGAGCTGTAATCACAGGCAGCACTGCTGGGGCAGCCTCAGAGCTGTAATCACAGGCAGCACTGCTGGGGCAGCCTCAGAGCTGTAATCACAGGCAGCACTGCTGGGGCAGCCTCAGAGCTGTAATCACAGGCAGCAGTGCTGGGGCAGCCTCAGAGCTGTAATCACAGGCAGCAGTGCTGGGGCAGCCTAAAAGCAATAATCACAGGCAGCAGTGCTGGGGCAGCCTCAGAGCAGTAATCACAGGCAGCACTGCTGGGGCAGCCTCAGAGCTGTAATCACAGGCAGCAGTGCTGGGGCAGCCTCAGAGCAGTAATCACAGGCAGCACTGCTGGGGCAGCCTCAGAGCTGTAATCACAGGCAGCAGTGCTGGGGCAGCCTCAGAGCTGTAATCACAGGCAGCAGTGCTGGGGCAGCCTCAGAGCAGTAATCACAGGCAGCAGTGCTGGGGCAGCCTCAGAGCTGTAATCACAGGCAGCAGTGCTGGGGCAGCCTCAGAGCAGTAATCACAGGCAGCAGTGCTGGGGCAGCCTCAGAGCTGTAATCACAGGCAGCAGTGCTGGGGCAGCCTCAGAGCAGTAATCACAGGCAGCAGTGCTGGGGCAGCCTCAGAGCTGTAATCACAGGCAGCAGTGCTGGGGCCGGGAGCTCACGTAGTCCTCTCACCCGGGTGTGCCGCTTCTCCGGCCCTGCAGGCGGTGATGATCTTCCTCCCGGGCCTCTGCTCTCAGCTGCCGCCCCCTTCCTGGCACCGGCCGCGGCCTCCACAACTCTTTACTCCACTTTCCCACAAGCAGCCAGGACGAGGCCGAAACTTCCTGCATACACGGAGGAAACACCCTTCCTCCCAGGCCGGGGAGCAGTGGGCAGGGACGGCGCTCCTCCTCCTCCAGATCCCGGGCACAGCCCTCCTACATGGTGTGAGGTTACAGGCCTGCGCCTGTCTGTGCCCGGGGAGACGTCCCAGCACAGCGCTGTATGCGGCCATCTATCCACTACTCGTCCTCCAGTGCTGGGCACCGGCCTAAGTCACCACTGTCACTTGTGCCTGTCACCGGTGCTGCTGGGTGACACTGCCTGGAGCGGGTCCATAGTAGTGGTGTGCATGGTAGTGGCCCCCCACAGTGTCACTGGCCCCCACAGTGTTACTGCCTGGATCACAGGGAAGTGTAGCTATAGGATACACCAGACCCATGTAGTGTCCCCAATATCCCCAGGGCACAGTCCACCACAACATTCCCACAACAGACATAATAGGATGGCAACATTGTGAGATCGGGGCGATGGAATCGGTTACAATGAGGAGCTTATCAGACGAGTGATCCGGAGACTTCTATATTACAGCAGGTTACATCCAGCGGCTCAGCGCCATGGATGATGGGTTATGTCCAAATAACGGGCACACACAGGGTCCCAGCGAAACGTGAGTGCAGCCCAAATAATGGTGCGAGCATCCCTGACCCCAACCGGTGAATGGCTGCGAAACGAGATGAGGATACCTGTTATCATTCTATGTTGGGGAAACGTATTGATTGAGAAGGGGCATCCGAGTAGTGGATGACCCGTGTAACCCCCTCCTGACCAGGCCAAATTTTACAATTCTGGAACGCTTCAACGGCTTCCACTGATTCTGAGATCTTTTGTGACATATTGTACTTTATGTTAGTGGTAAAATAGGTCAAAATGTTTTGCGTTTATTTGTGAAAATATCGGAATTTTGGGTGAAAACTTTAACATTTTCAAATTTCAATTTTTAGATCCTTAAACCAGTTAGCCATGCTATACGAAATTTATAAACAACATTTCCCACATGTCTACTTTACATATGTAGCACCCTGAGGATTCGGCTGCTACAGGGGTATTGCACCTCAACCCAGAGGTGTGATATTCCACTCCCGGGTAAGGATGGAGTGTGGAACTGAGCTCAGATAGACTGCATGCACTACATACATCCCATTCCAGAGGAGCAGGCCGACGGTACTCCCACTTGGAAATGTGCAGGTACAACCGAGCCTGTTCCTGGCTGGAGTGGGAGGGGGGTGGTACATCCCATGTAGTGTAGGGGCAGATAGGGGGAGCAGTCTGGGTAGTGTTAGGAGCTCATTGGGTGCTGGTCACCTGAGCTCACACATAGAGGGATATATAAGGAGGGCACCAACTAGAATCAGGGTCAGACGCAGAGAGTCAGTCAGCTGCAGAGGACAAGTCTGATGCAGAGAGCAGGAAACAGCAGCCCTGGAGAGAGAGAGAGTGGAGCAGAGAAAGACCCAGAGGGGGAAGACTGAAGGGACCCAAGAACCCAAATTAGAGCATCGGGTGAGGAGTCAGCATCAGGGTACCGGAACCCAAGCTGGTGGGGGCAAAAACAATCCCCAGCCAGAGACCGGAGACCGTGGGCAGTGTCTGTCACGGTCACCCACCACATTCACCCCGAAGGCACACCACATGCAGGGTCAGGGAACCCAGGGCCAAGGGTGTCCCAAAAGAAGGCCCGAGGGAGCTGGACCTAGGTGAATCCCTGGTGGGGACGGCTGAAGAAAGGACAGAGGGAGAGCTCAGGGCCACGCTCCGGACTTGTTTGGGGGTTGGCTGTATCCAGGACCTGGTGGACGCAGCACGGCTCGGGTGGTCACTAGCAGCTGGAGTGACCGAAACATCAGCAGTAAGTAAACTCCCTTAACTGCACAACCCGAGTCTGTCTTCATTGCCGGCTGCACCGCACCACCACAACCCCCATCCTCTGCGCCTGTCCCCTCTGAGGCTATACCCCTCCCGTTGGGGGTTATCCCACCAAGCTGCGCATCCACCATCAGCCTCAGCGGACCCTGCTGCAGCGGCGGCCACAGTGACCGCATCACAACGGGTGGCGTAGTCGACACAAAAGAACTTTAGTAACATCTGTAAAGCTGCCACATAACACTGAGCTTGACGCCCTGGGCACGGGGCCGGGTCACAGCCGCTCGGAGACTACAACCCCCCCCCATCTGATCCGGTGCCGGGTATTCCCCTCAAAAAGGAATATGTCCCAGGGGGCGCGTCAACTTTGGCGTAGTCGGCAGGATTACGTGCCCGCAACACCCGGGTACTGCGTGCCTGAAGAAAAGTGCAAGTTTACCTCAGAAAGAAGTCTCCCGCCGGTTCCGGAGGGTCCACGCCATCGGACTCCATCACCAGTCGTTTCCCGCCGATTGTCCGCCATTTCCAGCTTGTTCCCGCCATCTGCAGAGTTTCCCGCCACTGGGCGACGCTTCCCGCCAAAACCGCAGATTTCCCGCCTTGGAAGAGCAGCGGACGCCATTATGGGCGTGCCAAAGGAGGGCAAGAGGCCACCTCCCATCGTGGGCCGGGACAGAAAATGGCGCCAAAAGTGGAAACCGCCCCCACCAACAGAGACTGTGATGCTGGAGGTGTCTGTCAGCGTGAAAGAACTCCCCCTGGAGCTGACAGTCACCGAGTTGCCCCGGGACCGCCCTCGAAGTGGGAGGAGACGAAAGAGAAGAGAAAAGATGGGTGTCGCTTGGAGCAGTCTGGAGCGAGCGCACCCGGAGGCAAGAGGTCTAACAAGGAGTAGCGGAGGAGCTCACCCGGAGATGGAGAGAAAGCAGAACAGCACCGGCCCGCTGGCCAGGAGTCTGCTAGAAACCGAGGAAGGAGGGCAGAGCAGCACCGGCCCGCTGGCCAGGAGCCTGCCGGAAGCCGAGCAGAGCAGCACCGACCCGATGGTCAGGAGCCTGCTAGAGTCCACAACCCCGCTAGGTCTAGCGGAGATCCTAGCGCAGCTCCCCCGAGACCGGGAGTGTGCACAAACTGCCCTGGAGGGCCTCGCAAGGAGGATGGCCCGGGTACAGCGCGAGATACTGGCGGAGTGGAGCCGGGAGATGGCCCAGCAACCAGAGACCAGTCAACGGAGCACGCTACCCTGGAAGAGGAAGCAGACCGCCTCTGAGGATGGCGCAGGAGGACCCAAGGCCGGAGACGGCGCCGAGGAGGGAGCCGAACGCATGGAGGCAGGTAAAGGGGACGCCTATACCCCAAGCCGTGACACCGCTTACCTGCCCCAGCTCCCCGTCGCAGAGCCCGAAAGTCCCCCTGCTGTGCCCGTAGCCGCCAGGTCACCGCCATGGACTAGGCCCCGACCGGAAGCCGCCGCCGCGACCCCTGTGACGTCACGCGCCTCGACCCGGAGCGTGACAAAACAGGAATTACCACCAGCCTGGTCGCAAGGCCTAGTACCCCCGGGCGCCGCATCACCAACAGCGCCCCCTACCTCCGCGGAGCCTCCGGCCTGGCCGCAAGGCCAGGTAGCCCAGGGCGCCGCCGTCCTAACGGTGCCCTTCACCTTCCAGGTGCCCCAGGCCTGGCCGCAAGGCCTGGGCAACCCGGGCGCCATCACCACCGCGCCCGCGCCCGCAATACCAAGGGTGCCACACCTGGGGGAGGACCTCTTCAGCCAGCTCACATGGCCGGACGGGCGACCCTTCATCTGGCCCGAAGGATACCATGAGCTGGAGCGGCAACAAAGACTAGGGCCCTTGTGTGAGCCCCTGATCCCGGCTCCGAAGCCCGTGACTCGGGTCTCGCCTCCTTTAGAAGAAGCCCAATTCGTGTGGGACCCCACGGGAGAAGATTTGATGGGGTTCACCGGAGAAACTCGGGCAGTCGCCGCTGAGCGTACTGAGTGTTGTCGTCAGCAGCTAGCAGAGTTTAAGAGAGAACGGGAGGAGAGGCGGGCCAGAGAACAACAGGCCCAAATCCGGAGCGCGGAGCAGAAGAGCCGGACTAGGAGGAACCCCCGTGCAGCGCATTGTCCCCGCACCATCGGGACAGTGATAAAGTTCAACCCGCAGCATGGGTGGGGCTTTATTCGGGACCGTAACAACCGCGGTGACGTTTTTGTGACCCGCAGAGACGTCGAGTCCCACCTGCCGGAAGGTCACAAAGGCCGTGACCTCTACGTCGGAGACGAAGTCACTTTCACCCGGCACAAGTGTGCCAAAGGACCTTACGCCCTCCACGTACACCGCTTGACGGAGGAGGAGTTGCGGTACGGAGAGGAGGAGCCAGAGGACCCGGACGGGTCTGAAGCAACACCATATCAAGAAAGAGCAGGAGGAAGACGCCGTTGAGTGCGGCCGAGAAGTGATGTAAATAGTTACCCAATCGGGGTATAAAGGAACTGAAACTGGAACTGTTGCTGCTGCTAAAATAGTCCCCGTTGGGACCAGTGAACTGTTTTACCCGTTAACCCCTTCATCCTACAGGCTGAGGACTGTGAGCAGCCATTCCCTTCCCTCTACCTGGCCGAGGACTGAGAGCGGCCAACTTCCAACTTCCCTGTATATAGTTGCGCGTCCTAAAGCGCCCCCTACCGGTTTTATAGAAAACCAGATTTTCTAAGAGACTGTCGCACTTTTCCCGGACACACGTTGCACAGTGTCCGGAGGAGGAACCAGAGACAAGAGAAGTCTACGAGAAAGTTTTATCTGATAAGATATGTTATATATATATAATGTTTTATATGTTTATATGAAAAATTTGTATGTTTTGGTGTTTTATGTCTTACAGCCCGAGGACGTGCTGTGATTTACCAGGGGGGAATGTAGCACCCTGAGGATTCGGCTGCTACAGGGGTATTGCACCTCAACCCAGAGGTGTGATATTCCACTCCCGGGTAAGGATGGAGTGTGGAACTGAGCTCAGATAGACTGCATGCACTACATACATCCCATTCCAGAGGAGCAGGCCGACGGTACTCCCACTTGGAAATGTGCAGGTACAACCGAGCCTGTTCCTGGCTGGAGTGGGAGGGGGGTGGTACATCCCATGTAGTGTAGGGGCAGATAGGGGGAGCAGTCTGGGTAGTGTTAGGAGCTCATTGGGTGCTGGTCACCTGAGCTCACACATAGAGGGATATATAAGGAGGGCACCAACTAGAATCAGGGTCAGACGCAGAGAGTCAGTCAGCTGCAGAGGACAAGTCTGATGCAGAGAGCAGGAAACAGCAGCCCTGGAGAGAGAGAGAGTGGAGCAGAGAAAGACCCAGAGGGGGAAGACTGAAGGGACCCAAAAACCCAAATTAGAGCACCGGGTGAGGAGTCAGCATCAGGGTACCGGAACCCAAGCTGGTGGGGGCAAAAACAATCCCCAGCCAGAGACCGGAGACCGTGGGCAGTGTCTGTCACGGTCACCCACCACATTCACCCCGAAGGCACACCACATGCAGGGTCAGGGAACCCAGGGCCAAGGGTGTCCCAAAAGAAGGCCCGAGGGAGCTGGACCTAGGTGAATCCCTGGTGGGGACGGCTGAAGAAAGGACAGAGGGAGAGCTCAGGGCCACGCTCCGGACTTGTTTGGGGGTTGGCTGTATCCAGGACCTGGTGGACGCAGCACGGCTCGGGTGGTCACTAGCAGCTGGAGTGACCGAAACATCAGCAGTAAGTAAACTCCCTTAACTGCACAACCCGAGTCTGTCTTCATTGCCGGCTGCACCGCACCACCACAACCCCCATCCTCTGCGCCTGTCCCCTCTGAGGCTATACCCCTCCCGTTGGGGGTTATCCCACCAAGCTGCGCATCCACCATCAGCCTCAGCGGACCCTGCTGCAGCGGCGGCCACAGTGACCGCATCACAACGGGTGGCGTAGTCGACACAAAAGAACTTTAGTAACATCTGTAAAGCTGCCACATAACACTGAGCTTGACGCCCTGGGCACGGGGCCGGGTCACAGCCGCTCGGAGACTACAACCCCCCCCCATCTGATCCGGTGCCGGGTATTCCCCTCAAAAAGGAATATGTCCCAGGGGGCGCGTCACATATATCATTTTTTTAACAATTTCTTTTATTAGGAAGTTACTGTAGAAGTGTTAGCTACTAGGACAACCTCTTCTTAAACTAAATGTTCAGCCCCAATAAAATAATAAAACCTATACTCACCTCCTGTGCTGGTGCCGTTCCAGCAGTGTCAACACTCACAGTCCCGTGATGCGGTGGAATGACACATGATGCCCGGCGCCCAATCAGCGCTGGCACCACTTTGGATTTTTTTTTCACCACTTAAATAAAAAAGAACCTATACATGTTTGGTATCTGCAAACTCGTAATGAACTGTAGAATCATAATGGCAGGTCAGTTTTAACATTTAGTGAACTTGGTAAAAAAACAATTGTGGAATTGCACTTTTAATGCAATTTCACTGCTCTTGGAATTTTTTTCCCATTTCCCAATTCATTATATGGTAAAATCAATCGTGTCGGTCAAAACCTGTCCCTCAAAAAAACAAGCCCTCACATGGCCATATTGACGGAAAAATAAAAACATTATGGCTCTGGGAAGAAGGGGAGCTAAAAATGAAAGCACAAAAACGGAAAATGGCCCGGGGGTGAAGGGGTGTGAAGACACGGGGTCTTCTGTGGGCGTAATACTACTCAGACAACACAGAGTGAGGGTAAAACTGTGTGGCAATACTTTATTGAACCACAAAGCGGACAATAAACACACAGAACAGTCCCAGCAAATACCCAAGATGGTACATCATTACACAGTCTCACCCTTCCTTCTCCGCCCGCCTGGGATAAAACAGCTGTGACTTTGGGACTTCCAGGGCCAACTACCTCAACCAGTGGCCCCTCGGCTTTAGGCAGGCCCCCACAGACAGGAGGTAGCGGCAAGCTTAGGAAGCCAACAGTCCATTGAGGTACAAGGCCAGGATACCCAAGGGTCTCACCCTGGCCTCTCAGAGAGTTTCCATGGGGCCAGATGACCGGCTGGTCCCAATCTGGCTTCTCTGAATGTCTCCATGGGTTCCAGGTGACCGGAGGGTCCCCCCTGACAATCCCAAACAATATATCCATGGGGCCAGGTGACTTAATCGTCCCAACCAGGTCTCCCTAAATGTATCCATGGGCTCTCTGATGGTCAATGGAGTAGATCTGTTTCTTTCCAGTCAGGGCCATATACCCTTAGGCTGGAATTATGTAGAATCCAAATCTGTGTCTCTTTGGATAAATCCATGCTACCAAGCTGATGGTCTGAAGACAGTCTGATCTTTGATTCTCATTGTAAAGTCTCTTTCAAATCTCTGTTTCAAATCTACATGCTACAGAGGCATATGTTCCTTAAATAGTTCACATTTGTTCTTCCAAGTACACATCCACATGGCAAGGTTTAGGGAGGGTATTATTCTACAGGGCTCAGGTCTCATTATTTGAGCCTTTAACCATTTTACATAGTTGGTTTAGCAGGGGGCTCTTGTAAATAAACATCTTGCTGGCTTTAGTATAATATGCAATTAGCATAGTAACAAACATCATTGTTTCAGAACCAAGAGAAGACATTAATCAGGGTTATACAAGTACTGGGCTGTCCTTGACCCACCAAAGGAACACATTCACAAGTCAACACAAACACAATAGTGTATTTCTCTTGGCTTAACAAATCTAGACGTCAGTCTGATTAAGATAAAAAGCTGTTTCATCACAAGGGGTTTTCCTAGTAGTGGACAATCCCTTGAAAGGTTTATTAGCAATTTCTAATTTTTCCAACAAAACTTACAAAACCATTTTCTTAGGGACCACATCACATTTGAAGTGACTTTGAGGTATATGACAGGAAATACCCAAAAGTGACACCATTTTAAAAACTGCACCCCTCATAGTGCTCAAAACCACATCCAAGAAGTTTATTAACCCTTTAGGTGCTTCACAGGAATTAATGCAATGTGGAAGGAAAAAATGAACATTTAAATTTTTTCCACACAAATGTTCATTTAGTCTAAAATTTTTCATTTTCACAAGGGTAACAAAAGAAATTGCACCGAACAATTTGTTGTGCAATTTCTCCTGAGTAAGCCAATTCCCTATATGTGGTGGAAAACTACTGTTTGGGCGCATGGCAGGGCTCAGAAGGGAAGGAGCACCATTTGACTTGGATTGCAAAATTGTCTGAAATAGATAGCGGACCATGTCGCGTTTGCAGAGCCTCTGATGTGCCTAAACAGTGGAAACCCCGCACAAGTGACCCCATTTTGGAAACAACACCCCTCAAGGAACTTATCTAGAGGTATGGTGAGCACCTTGAACCAACAGGTGCTTCACAAAATTTTATAACTTTGAGCCGTGAAAATTAAAAAATAAATTTTTCCCACAAAAATGTTGCTTTAGCCCCAAATATTTTATTTTCACAAGGGGAACAGGAGAAAATGGACCGTAAAATTTGTTGTGCAATTTCTCCTGAGTACACTGATACCCCATATGTGGAGGAAAACTACTTTTTGGGGGCACAGCAGGGCTTGGAAGGGAAGGAGCGCCATTTGTCTTTGGAGTGCAAAATTGGCTGGACTAGATACAGTATCTGAACTATGTCTGGACTGACGTCATGTCGCGTTTGGAAAGCCCCTGATGTGACTAAATAGTGTAAACTCCCCACAAGAGACCCCATTTTGGAAACTACACCCTCAAGCAATTTATCTAGACATATGGTGAGCACCTTGATTGAACCCACAGGTGCTTCACAGAATTTTATAACGTTGAGCCGTGAAAGTGAAAAAATAAATTTTTCCCACAAAAATGTTGCTTCAGCCCCAAATATTTCATTTTCACAAGGGTAACAGAAGAAAATGAACCATAAAATTTGTTGTGCAATGTGTCCTGAGTACTCTGATACACCATATGTGGTAGAAAGCTACTGTTTGGGCTCACGGCAGGGCTGGGAAGGGAAGGAGCACTAATTGGCTTTTGGAGCGCAAAATTGGCTGGGATAGCAGATGTCATGTCACATTTGCAGAGCCCCTGATGTGCCTAAACAGTGAAAAGCTCCCACATGTGACCATTTTGGAAACTACACCCCTCAAGGAACTTATTTAGAGGTGTGATGAGCACCTTGAACCCATAGGCACCTCAAAGAATTTTATAATGTTGAGCTATGAAAATGAAAAAATACATTTTTCCCACAAATATTTTCCTTTTGCCCCAAATTTTTCATTTTGAAAAAGGGCGACAGGAGAAAATAGACAGTACAATTGGTTATATAATTTCACCTGCCTAAACAGTGGAAACTCTCCACTAGTGACCCCATTTTGGAAACTACGCCCCTCAAGAAACTTATCTAGAGGTGTAGTAAGCACCTTGAAACCTTACTTGATTCACAGAATTTTATAACGTTGAGCCATGAAAATGAAAAAATACATTTTTCCTGCAAAAATGTTGCTTCAGCCCCAAATTTTTCATTTTCACAGGGGTAACAGGGGAAATGGACCATACATCTTTTTGTGCAATTTCTTCTGAGTACACCGATACCCCATATGTGGTGGAAAACTACTGTATGGGGACATGGCAGGGCTTGGAAGGGAAGGATCACCAATTGAATTCTGGAGCTCAATTTTGGCTGGAACAGATTGTTGATGCCATGTTACATTTGAAGAGCCCCTTGTAACGGGTCTGGGAGGCGGAACCTCAGAGCTACTATACAAGAGGGAGGTCCTTGTAAGGGAGCGGGTGGCGACCAGGGAAGACGGGCAGGCAGTCACAGCAGGTGACCGGGACAGTCTCTGGGTGAACGGGCAGGAGGTCACGGCAAATGACCGGGGCAGTCTCTGGATGAACGGGCTGGAGGTCACGGCAAGTGACCGGGGCAGTCTCTGGAAGAACGGGCTGGAGGTCACGGCAAGTGACCGGGGCAGTCTCTGGATGAACGGGCTGGAGGTCACGGCAAGTGACCGGGGCAGTCTCTGGGTAAAGGGTAGGTACGACCTGTGATGGCTGAACCTCCAGGTAGGCTAGCAGGCAGATGGAAGATGTATGCTCCCAGGTGAGCAAGCGAGAGTCTCTGGATGAACGGGTGGTCACAGCATGTGACGGCGGATCTTCCAGGTAGGCAAACAGGCAGGTAGCGGAGGAGCGCTCCCAGGTGAGCGGGCAAGAGTCTCTGGAATAGCAGGTGGTCACAGCACGTGACGGCGGAGCCTCCAGGTAGGCAAGCAGGCAGGTAGCGGAGGAGCGCACCCAGGTGAGCGGGCAGGAGTCTCTGGAATAGCAGGTGGTCACAGCACGTGACGGCGGAGCCTCCAGGTAGGCTAGCAGGCAGGTAGCAGATGTGCGCTCCCAGGTGAGCGGCCAAGCTGGTCCATAGACAGACTGACAGGAGTAGGAAGGCAGACCGTCGGACCTCAGGCTAGCAAGCAGGTAGCAGGAATATCAGGCAGGAAACAGACAGCAAACTGGCAGGACTCTGGCAGGAATCAGGCCGGTAACTGACAGGTAACTGGCAACGGGACCTGAGGGCTGAAGCAGAGTAGTGAACAGTGCAACAACATTGCTCGGGCACCTCCATTTTGGAGGAGGTGCCTTAAATATGGTGAAGTCCTCCGGCCATTGGCCGGGGACTCCTTAGGACGGCGCGCGCGGCCCCTTTAAGAGGGAGGGAGCGCGCGCGCGCCCTAAGCACAGTGGCCGGGAAGGAGCGCGCGCTGCCAGCAGAGCGGGAGGAGGACGCCGGGCTCGGAGCAGAGAGGTGAGGGGAACAGCGTCCCTGCCTAGCAGAGGGCAGGGACGCCGACGCTACAGTACCCCCCCCTTTAGGCCCCCCCTTTTTTAGGCCAGACAGAAATTTAGCAAGGATGAGAGGGGCATGGATGTTCTCCCGGGGCTCCCACGTTCTCTCTTCAGGACCAAACCCCTTCCAATCTACTAGAAAAAAGGTCTTCCCTCTTACCCTTTTGGTGGCCAGAATGTTCTCTACCTCAAATTCGTTTTCAGCGGAAACCGGAGCAGGAGGCGTGCCTGTAGACTTGGAAAAAGAGTTAAGTACCACAGGTTTGAGGAGAGATACATGGAAGGAGTTAGGGATCCGCAAGTTGGCCGGGAGTTTCAATTTATAGGCCACCGGGTTGATCTGACTGATGACCTCCAGAGGACCGATGAACCGAGGCCCTAACTTATAGGAAGGAATCTTGAGCCGGACATACTTGGACGAGAGCCAGACCTTATCCCCTGGACGGAATTGAGGAGGATCCAGACGTTTTTTGTCAGCATGTCTTTTCATACGCTCGGACGACTGAAGGAGTGCGGACCGGGTACTCTCCCACATGGAGGAAAATTTGTTAACAAGAGATTCCGCAGCCGGATTGTCCACCGAGGTGGAGACGGGAAACGGGATCCGAGGATGCTGACCGAAGACTACAAAAAACGGGGATTTGGAGGAAGATTCGCTCTCGTGATTGTTGTACGAGAATTCGGCCCATGGCAGGAGATCCACCCAGTCAGAATGGTGGGCATTAACGAAGTGCCGGAGGTAACTGGTCAGGATCTGATTGATCCGCTCCACTTGACCATTAGACTGTGGGTGGTAAGCGGAGGAGAAGTCCAGGGTGACGTCTAGCAATTTACAAGTGGCTCTCCAGAAACGAGAAGTGAACTGTACCCCACGATCCGACACGATGTGACGGGGCAGGCCATGAAGACGGAAGATGTGGCGGATAAAGTCTTTAGCCAGCTCGGGTGCAGAAGGGAGGCCTGGCAGGGGAATGAAGTGAGCCATCTTGGAAAAGCGGTCAGCGACCACCCAAATGACCGTACAACCGGCAGAGACGGGAAGATCAGTTATGAAGTCCATCGCTATATGCTGCCAGGGGGCAGCAGGTACTGGCAGAGGAAGGAGGCGACTGGCTGGCAGGTGTCTCGGAACTTTGTTGCGGGCGCAGGACACACAGGCAGAAACAAAGTCTATTACATCCTTGTGCAGGTTAGGCCACCAGTAGTGCCGGGTAATAAGCTGGAGGGTCTTTTTCTGACCGGCGTGGCCAGCTAGTTTAGACGAATGACCCCAGTGTAGGATCTTCTCCCGATCAGGTACCGATACGAACGTCTTACCGGGAGGGAGACGATTTAGACTCACGGGAGCAACCTGCATTACTCTGGCGGGATCGATGATATGTTTAGGTTCTTCCTCGAGGTCAGATACCAGAAAGGATCGGGACAAGGCGTCCGCTTTGATGTTCTTGTCAGCCGGGCGAAAATGTAGAACAAAATCAAAGCGAGCAAAAAACAAGGACCACCGGGCTTGGCGCGGATTAAGTCTCTGGGCATGCTGGAGATAAGCCAAGTTCTTGTGGTCAGTGTAAATTATTACCGGATGAAGAGCCCCCTCGAGTAGGTAACGCCACTCCTCCAATGCCAGCTTGATGGCCAATAACTCTCGGTCTCCTATGGAATAATTGCGCTCAGAAGAGGAGAAGAGTTTGGAGAAGAAGCCGCAAGTTGCCATCCTCCCGGAAGAAGATTTTTGAGTAAGTACAGCTCCGGCTCCAGAGGAGGAGGCGTCAACCTCCAGAAAGAACTGCTTGTTGCCGTCCGGACGATGCAGCACCGGGGCGGAAGAGAAGGCCTGTTTTAAGGAAAGAAAGGCCTCCTCTGCTTCGGACGGCCACTCCTTGGGATTAGTACCCTTACGGGTGAGCGCGGAAATTGGGGCAGTCCGGGAAGAGAAGTGTGGTATGAAGAGGCGGTAGTAGTTGGCGAAGCCCAGGAACCGCTGAATGGCCTTCAACCCCTCCGGTCGGGGCCATTTCTCGATGGCAGACAGTTTCTCTGGATCCATTCGTAGGCCGGTCTGAGAAATAATGTAGCCCAAAAACGGAAGCGAGGTCTGCTCAAAGAGGCACTTCTCATATTTAGCGAAGAGGTGGTTCTGCCTGAGCCTGAGCAGGACCTGACGAACGTCCCTCCGGTGAGTCTGGAGATCCGGAGAGAAGACCAAGATGTCGTCCAGGTACACCACAACGCAGGAGTAGAGAAGGTCCCGGAAGATGTCATTGACCAACTCTTGAAAGACGGCAGGAGCGTTACAGAGACCAAAGGGCATTACCAGATATTCATAGTGGCCGTCCCGGGTGTTGAATGCAGTCTTCCATTCATCCCCTTGACGGATACGGACCAGGTTGTACGCCCCACGGAGGTCCAGTTTGGTGAAGACTCTAGCCCCCCTCAGGCGATCAAATAATTCTGGAATGAGCAGAAGGGGGTACTTATTCTTCACCGTGATCTGGTTAAGGCCTCTATAGGCTATACAGGGACGGAGAGAGCCGTCCTTCTTTTTTACGAAGAAGAAGCCTGCTCCCGCCGGGGAGGTAGATTTCCTGATGAATCCCCTGGCCAAATTCTCCTCAATATATTCGGACATCGACCGGGTCTCAGCAGCGGACAATGGGTAAATACGCCCACGGGGAGGAGTAGTACCGGGTAACAGGTCGATAGGACAGTCGTATGGTCTATGAGGGGGTAATGTCTCTGCCTCCTTTTTATTAAAGACATCAGCAAATGACCAATAGGGAATCGGAAGTCCAGGTAGATTAGTTGGGGTAGGAGAAGGACGGACGGGATGAACAGGAACCAAACAAGTCTTATGACAGTCCTGTCCCCAGCGAAGGACTTCTCTGGCCTGCCAGTCAAGCACGGGTGCATGTCTCTGGAGCCAAGGTAGACCTAGTAAGAGGGCGTGAGAGAGTCCAGGCAGAACATGAAAAGAGATGCTCTCAGAATGCAGCATTCCCACCCGCAGAGTTATGGAGTCGGTGATGAGTTGGATGGGACGTGGTAAGAGGCCCCCATCCACAGCAGCGACAGATAATGGTACAGCCAGAGGTTTGGTGGGAATGCGGTATTTTTCTACCAGGGACTGTGAAATAAGATTCCCGGCCGCTCCAGAGTCAAGTTGGGCTAGTTCGAAATAACGATTCTCCCCGCAGATAATAGAGACTGAGAGTAGCAGAGATGGAGAGGATTTATTCTTGTCTAGGTCGACCTCTCTGAGCGAACCTAGACACAGGCGTTTCCCGACCTCTCCGGGCAGGTACGGATCCGGTGCTCCTTACTGCCACAGTAGAAGCAGCTCCCTTCGGCACGGCGTAAGTCCTGACGGGTTTTGACCATCTTGGTCTGGTCGACTTGCATAGGCTCAGGAGAGTGTACCTGGGGAGAAACGGAGGGAGTGACGGGTTTCTGAAAAGTAGGAGCTAGACGTGGAAACCTCCTCTCACGGGTGACCTCTTTGGCACGCTCCTGGAACCGTAGGTCAATCCGGGTGGCAAGAGTTATTAGGTCATCGAGAGTGGTAGGAATGTCTCGACCGGCAAGTTCATCTTTAATACGGCCGGACAGACCCTCCCAGAAGACAGACACCAGAGCGTTGTTATCCCAAGCCAGCTCCGAGGCAAGGGTACGGAACCGTATGGCATATTGGCCCACGGTGAGATTTCCTGGTGGAGGCGTAGCAGAGATGATGCGGATGAGGTCTTCCGTCCGGGTTCGTCGAAGACTTTCCGGAAAGCCGTGAGAAAGGCAGGTCAAGTTGGACACCAGGGGGTCTCCTCTCTCCCATAGAGGATTTAGCCAGGCCAGGGCCTCCCCGGTGAGATGGGACATGATGAAGGCAATTTTGGCCCGGTCGGAGTTAAACTGGTGGGACAGGAGTTCAAAGTGCAGGGTGCACTGATTTATGAAGCCTGAGCGGAGTCGCCTCCGAAGCGAGGAGGTGCAGAAAGCCGGGGTCCGGGGTAGGATACCATGGTATTGGTGGGCAGCGGAGCTGCCGGGTTGCGAGTCATGGCACTGGCGGTGGTTGCTGGTGGAGCAGTCAGAGTGTCCAGGCGAGAATTGACATTCCACAGGTGACCCAGGATGGACTCCTGTTGGGACCTCTGACGGGACAGTTCATGACAGAGGTCCGAGAGCGAGGGAGCTTGGGTGCCACCGGGTTCCATGGCCCGAGCAAACTGTAATGGGTCTGGGAGGCGGAACCTCAGAGCTACTATACAAGGGGGAGGTCCTTGTAAGGGAGCGGGTGGCGACCAGGGAAGACGGGCAGGCAGTCACAGCAGGTGACCGGGACAGTCTCTGGGTGAACGGGCAGGAGGTCACGGCAAATGACCGGGGCAGTCTCTGGATGAACGGGCTGGAGGTCACGGCAAGTGACCGGGGCAGTCTCTGGAAGAACGGGCTGGAGGTCACGGCAAGTGACCGGGGCAGTCTCTGGATGAACGGGCTGGAGGTCACGGCAAGTGACCGGGGCAGTCTCTGGGTAAAGGGTAGGTACGACCTGTGATGGCTGAACCTCCAGGTAGGCTAGCAGGCAGATGGAAGATGTATGCTCCCAGGTGAGCAAGCGAGAGTCTCTGGATGAACGGGTGGTCACAGCATGTGATGGCGGATCTTCCAGGTAGGCAAACAGGCAGGTAGCGGAGGAGCGCTCCCAGGTGAGCGGGCAAGAGTCTCTGGAATAGCAGGTGGTCACAGCACGTGACGGCGGAGCCTCCAGGTAGGCAAGCAGGCAGGTAGCGGAGGAGCGCACCCAGGTGAGCGGGCAGGAGTCTCTGGAATAGCAGGTGGTCACAGCACGTGACGGCGGAGCCTCCAGATAGGCTAGCAGGCAGGTAGCAGATGTGCGCTCCCAGGTGAGCGGCCAAGCTGGTCCATAGACAGACTGACAGGAGTAGGAAGGCAGACCGTCGGACCTCAGGCTAGCAAGCAGGTAGCAGGAATATCAGGCAGGAAACAGACAGCAAACTGGCAGGACTCTGGCAGGAATCAGGCCGGTAACTGACAGGTAACTGGCAACGGGACCTGAGGGCTGAAGCAGAGTAGTGAACAGTGCAACAACATTGCTCGGGCACCTCCATTTTGGAGGAGGTGCCTTAAATATGGTGAAGTCCTCCGGCCATTGGCCGGGGACTCCTTAGGACGGCGCGCACGGCCCCTTTAAGAGGGAGGGAGCGCGCGCGCGCGCGCGCCCTAAGCACAGTGGCCGGGAAGGAGCGCGCGCTGCCAGCAGAGCGGGAGGAGGACGCCGGGCTCGGAGCAGAGAGATGAGGGGAACAGCGTCCCTGCCTAGCAGAGGGCAGGGACGCCGACGCTACACCCCTGACATGCCAATACAGCAGAATCCCCCATTTTTGAAACTACACCTCTTGAGGAATTCATCTAGCAGTGTAGCAAGCATTTTTAACCCTCAGGCGATTCACAGAATTGTATAACATTGGGCTGAGTCAATTGAAAATTACTATTTTTTTCTACTAAAATGTTACTTTGGCCCCAAGATTTCAATTTTCAAAAGGGATAATAGAAGAAAATGGACCACAAAATATATTATGCAATTTCTCCTGAGTACGCCAACACCCCATATGTGGTCAAAAACTACTTTTGAGGCACAGTGCAAAGCTCAGAAGGTAAGAAGCTACATATTGTGGTGCACATTATGGTGGAATGATGTGAGGGTGCCATGTCACATGGTAGAGCCCCTGAGGTGTCAGAACAGCAGTACCCCCGATAAGTGACCTCATTGTACAAACTACACCTCTCAATGACTTCATCTAGGGGTGCAGTGAGCATATTGATACCTAGATTTAACATTTTGACAAGGGGAAATGGGTAAAAATGGCACCAAAATTTATCACACAATTTCTGCTGAACATGGCAATACCATATATGTGGCTCTACAGTACCGCTTAGTCACATGGCGAGACTCGGTAGGGACGGAGCGCTATTTGACTCTTGGAGAACAAATTATCATAGAATAGTTTGCGGACTCCATACACAGAGCCCCTAAGTGTCAGAAGACCAGAATACCCCGTCAAGTGACCCCATTTTGGAAATTACACCCCTCTGGGAATTTATCTATAGGTTCAGTGACAATTTTAACTCCATGGGTGTTTGCCAAAAACAAGCAGCAATAGGTGTTGCCGAGTGAAAATTGCAAATCTGCCACTAGTGCCCTCATACATTGTAGTACCCATACATTATGCCCAGCACATGCTCCTGGAGACACGCACGTGTAAATTAGGCGGGCTCTCATAGCTACAGAAATGCCAAATGTGGATGTTAACTGCCGTTTAGGCACATTGAGCCCTCAGAGGGAGAGGAGCATTAGGATATAGGAGCGCAGACTTATCTGGATTTCTTTTGGGGGGCAAGGAGCCATTTCGCTTTTCTAGGGTATTTGTGCTACCAGTAATGTGGAAGCCCTCTATATTTCCATTGACAGATGACGGACCTGATTGGGGACTTTTTTTGTGGATTGAGTTGAAGCTTTTATTGGGAACATTTTACATAACGTTTAGGATCACATTTATCCGGCGTTCTACACTGAGCACTTATATTGGGGTTTCCATCTAAATCTCTGAATGACGAGATTCATATGAAACCCCGAGGGATCCATTCACTATAATGAGGCAGCAGAGTTACTCTGGACCCAGTCTGGCCTCTGTTCAGTGGTGTCCTTCTTTTCAGAAATGCACAAAACTGTGACCGACAGAGCTTTTATGCACACCTAAAAAGACGGCCATCACCGGATCATAGGCTAGACAATGTCCACAGTGTCTCCTTCTGTCTCATTATAGGGAATCTTCAGCCAGGTGTTCCATCTGAATCACATATTTCTGAGATTTACACCAACACCCCGGTGTAGGCGCGGAGCGCGGAGCGCAGGATAAATGTGAGCCGAGCCCTGTTGCAATCTTTGGGAGGCAAAATGAACAAATCAACAGTAGGTAAGGAATTGGTTTTATTTATTTTTTACACTGTTCCTCATGTGGTGTAAGTGATTAGACAACTTTATTCTTCAGGTCGGTGCGATTACAGTGATACACATGACGTCATGGCAGGTCCTTCACAACACCGCGACCCATACAGCAGACCAAACGGAGGGGAGAAAACACCGGGAGGACATCAGAAGGTAAGTATAATCTTTATTTTTTATTTTAAATTCTTTTTTTAACAGATTCTATGGTACCTGGGTCTGGATGAGAGTCTCCTCTTCTCCAGATCTGGGTACCATCTGCACATTGAACCGTGTGATATCCGCATGTACAGATGTAGTCATGCGGATGTCACGCGGTCCAATGCAAGTCAATGGCGGCGATTACGCTGCGTGTCCGCAAAATTAATGGACATGCTGCATATTTTTCCGCAATGATAATCCGCAGCGGAAATTTCTGCAGCATGTGTACAGCACATGCGGATTATCATTGGGGACCATGGGGCCGTATTACCAAGTGTTTTTTAAGCGTTTTTGCTGCGTAAATTACGCTGCAAAAACGCTTGAAAAACGCATAGTGGGTACGCAGCCTTATTTTTTTTACCTTGTCCCAGTATGGAACATCAACTTTCACTGCCCTGATTGCTGATCTGATACTCTGCAATAAATTTGCATTTCATGGCATTAGATCAGTGCATCACACACAGGGAGCAGGAGCTTACAGGCCACTGTCCCTGGGTGACCTCGTGGCCATCTTTTGGCCCGGGTCACCGTGGAGACCATCAGCACAACGCGATCGCAATCGTGTTGTGCCATTCGGAGCAGAGAGGGAGCTCCCTCCTTCTGCTATGCCAATCGATGTTGCTGTCACTATTGACAGTGGCATCATAGGGGTTAAACGCCCGCAATCTGCGCGCGCACCTATCGTGGGCATTGTTGCAAGGTGTTTGCTGTCATATAGTGCTGACACCCGATTTTGATCGTGCTGGCGCTCAGAGTGAGCCCGCGCGATCGTCACACCGTACATATTTAGCGGTTTGTGGGAATGCAACTCCGCAGACCGTACATGTACGGCCGATGGGGTCTTGAAGGGGTTAAAAGAGCTTCAGGATTTTCTGGCAAGTGCTTGTTGTGTACTTCATGTGACAACAATCTTCTGTATTCTTCATATGGGGTAGGGTGGCTAGACGGAAGACCTTTCTTAGAAAGAAAAATATTCAAGCCCTATTTTTTTTTGCAAAACCTACATCAAGTCTGGCAAAAGCATGTGGGAAAACGTGTGAGACCAAGGTTGAACTTTTTGGCCATAATTCCAAAAGGTATGTTTCATGCAAAGCAACATGTTCATCGCATCAAAAGAATACCATACCCACAGTGAAGCATGGTGGAGACAGCAATAATGAACAAGTGAACAGGGTCAACCCGGAGGGTACTGGAAGGTTGGACTTCATGCTTGTCACGGACGCAGTATCCTCGGGGTCTCATTCACTTGTATTGCATTATGATGTAGCAGCAACATCTAACAAACTTTAGTTGCATTACAGGCGTTGCGCCTAAAGTCACAGAGTAGCTCTAGCTTTTTACTGGATCAAAATCTGGACTTTGACAATGCTAGATTGTTCTATTTTTTTTTCTTAGTGCTGATATTATAAAATCCCCTTTGATTATTAGCTTTATATCACTTTGTAAAATATATATACCTAAGTGACTATCTTTAAAAAAAATGTGAGGGGCTTAATACCTGGGGCTAAATTGGAACATATAATGGCATCTATTTATAGAAAACCTATCACTTGTGAATAAGCCTCAGAAAGTGATAGAAAAGCACAATATTAGCAGTTTTCTACTTTCCTAGGATTTTTTTTTGTTTTTACACACGTTTCTGTGGGTGGTGAGCTGCAGTACCTGAGAATAGCCACTAAACAGTGTATGGCGCTGTGCAGTTCTAACTTTACACAGTTTACTTCTAGCAGCAGTGGGACCTGATAACATCTGACTCCTGAGGGTGTTAGGTCTCAGACTCCAACCAACCTGATATTAGTCCTCGATTACATTACCATAGTTCTTGGCAGTGGAGGCCTTATAAGGGCTTGCTCACACGAGCGTATAACATGGCCGAGTGCTATGCAATGTTTAATCGGATAGAACTCGGCCCAGTGTTATTCTTTTGGGCAGTGTAGATCTGAGATATTTTTTTCATGCTGATTCGGCATAAGAAAACAATAGCTGCATGCTGTGAGTGGCTGCAAGACTCAACTCAAACACACCCATACAAGTCTATGAGTGCGTTTGAAACATCAGACTGCACTTGGATGTTATCAAGAGTGCAGTCCAATTTCCGCCGACACGGACAATGGAGAAGATGAATAATTAAGTTCTCCATCTTCTCCACACCTGTGCTGCGATTCTCTCGTGAGAGAATCGGAGCACAGTGCACTGACACTCCGATGAGAAAATCGATGACCGTGTGACCCCCGGTCTGGCTCCCATTTAAAAAAATAACAAAAAAACCCTCTGACAAGTCCTAGCAACACTCCCTGGTGCATGCACACAGGACACTTTCAGAATAGTACATCTGAGCTTGTTAGAGAGCAAGCCGATACAGTGATGTGCTTGTGTCACTTCATGTCACAATGACAAAAAATCATTTCTATTAAAATGTCTGCCTAATGATATGCTAGGTGTGTGGCCATGTTACTACTGGAGAACGCAGCAGGCAATGCCTGGTGCCCATTTATTAATGAATTGGCCCTCTTTTAACTCACAAACAAGCCAACGCCTCCAGGAGGAGCGTTCTCTGCTGTGAGAAATAGCTTTTGACAAATCTACATTGGTTTTCTTCTCTTCAAAATTGCAGTATATTATAGATTATGTTTAGTACCGGTCAAAAGTGTAGAAACCCCTCTTTATGCAAGAAGTTTCCTTGTTTTAATTGGGATGTGCACATTGTAGATTCAGACTGAAGGCAGAAAACCCACAAAGGGAAGCACAAGGAAGACAAACCAGAATATGTGTTAGGGCTCATTCAGACATTTGTTTTTCTCGTACGAGTGCTATCCATGTTTTTCATGGATAGCACTCATACATATGACAGTCTATGGGGTAGTTCACATGTCTAATTTTTTTCCTCAGACGCAGTGATCCGTGCAAAATCACAAAGACATGTCTGATATTGATTAAAATTGGTAATGCTAGTCTATGGAGCAGTGAAAGGAATCGGACAGTATTCGGATGACATCCATGTGCTGTCCTTTAAACCCTGACTGATAGGAGATGGTGGAGAAACTTTTTTTTTCCATCAGTGAAAAAACAACTGACTATGACCAAACTCTAATGCAATTCTGATGAAAATCATTGATGAAACCTGGTCCTTTTTTCTCGTACGTGAAAAGCCCTTAAAGGGACTCTGTCTGCACAGAATGATTGTTCAGCCCAAGTACACGCACTCAGTGCTTCACGGTGTGGCCAATCATTTATACACACCTTCCACCTTCTTGTTTTCCATCTATCTCCACCCTTTCTGGTCCAATAAAGGCAGAGCTGACAATCAAAATAGAGGGGAAAACAAGTAGGTGAGAAGGTGTACTTAATAGTTTGGCCATGCCAAGGTGCACCGAGCGCCTGTACAATGAGCAGTCAGTCTGTGCTGACAGACTCCCTTTAAACCTTAGGTTCCTCAAAGTAGCCCCATTTTATCCTACAGCGAGCTTTAAAGGGGTTGGCCACTATTTGACATGTCCCTTTCATGTGCAGTAACTCCCACAGATAAGAATTTCACCAAATACTTTACCTTTACAAATCCTGCTGTAACCTGAGCTGCTCCTCTGGTCACAGGATCTCCCTGAGGATCTCCTGCTTTCTGGGATGTCACATCAGATTGTCCCTAATTTCTGGGCTCTGGAAACGGACAGGAGGGTGTGGCTCCATTCAGCACTGTACACACTATTTCTGTGCATACTGCTGCAGAACCAGCCCCCTTTATATCTGTAAGTATACAGACACACTATTTCTGTGCATACTGCTGCAGAACCAGCTCCCTTTATATCTGTAAGTATACAGCAGGGTGTATATACATGTACATACACTGTTGTATACTCTATGTAATGTATAAAGATTGCGCTCAGTAGTTATGACTAGTGTTGAGCATTCCGATACTGTAATATCGGTTATCGGCCGATATTCGCGGTATCGGAATTCCGATACTTAATTCCGATACTTTTACAATATCGGATACCGGAATCGGAAGTTCCCATAATGCCTGCGCTCTGCAGTGTCTGTGAAGGATGACAAGTTGGATGGCAGCGCGATCCAGCCTGTCATCAGAATGCCATCCCAGCGGGGGAGAATTCTCCTGATTGTTTAAAAGCCGGCGCGCGGTATAAAGCCGCCGGCTTTTAAACAATCACACAGCCCCATACTGCTTCCCTGCAGCCTCCCACCCCGATCCTCCGCTCCCCTCGCCACCTCCCATCCCGATCGTAAGTTAAGACCGGGCGGGGAGCGCAGCTCCAAGGAGCGGGGAGTGAAGGACCCGGGCGGGGAAGCCGGCAGTGAAAAGACTTCACCGCCGGCTTTCCCGTTCTGTGCTGCGCTTTCCCGCCGGTTATTTCAAATGAACAGCTGAGGTATCAGCTGATGCCGATCAGCTGTTCATTTGAATTAGCCGCGGTGCCCTCAGAGGGTTCATGTGAGTTCATGCTTGACTGCATGAACTCACATGAACTTTCCCACGGCCGCACAGGTCAGCCTCACCTCCCAGACGATCAGACCGTCATGATTAGTGTGTGTGCGGGGTGTGTGTGCGGGGTGTGTGCGCGATGTTTGTGCGGGTGTGCGCGGTGTCTGTGCGATGTCTGCGAGTGTGTGCGGTGTCTGTGCGGGTGTGTGTGCGCGGTGTCTGTGCGATGTCTACGAGTGTGTGCGTGCAGGCAGACATAGGCCGATGTGACACTACTACTCCCATCGGCCTATGTCTGTCCCCCGTCCACTCCTGCCAGCAGGATCAGCTCGATGGGAGCAGTAGTTCCCATCAGACTGATCCTGCTATTTAAATTGCCCTACTGTGTCCCCAATAAATGTTAAATACATGTCATTGGTGGCCAGTGGTTACCTAAAAGAAATTAGTTCATACATTACCTGTCCCCGCCGATCGCCACCTAAAATAAAGTAAAAAATAAAAAACTACACCTATACTCACCAAGACACCTAATTCCCCGAAGCCATCGATCTCCTGTAATAAAATATAAAATACTAAACCACAACCTTATCCTTACCCCTCCGTAGCAGTCCACGAGTGTCCCACGAAGATCTCCAGTTCAGAGCAGCCACATAGAATGTGACCGCTCTGAACCACTGCCGCTGCTAGAATGACGGGGCCGTAAGGGTTCACCGGAGTTCAGGCAGCGCTGCTCCGGTTAGCTCCTTTACGGCCCTGCTGTATCGTGAGAAATTCCCACGGTACAGCAGTGCCGTAAAGGAGGTCTCCGGAGCTGCGCTGCCTGAATGCACTCCGGTGACCTCAGTCAGTGGCTCCCGCTGCCGGGAGCGGACGTGTTCCCGGCAGCGTGAGCTTACAGCAGCCATGCACAGCTGTCACCATCTCCAGATGTGACAGCTGTGCATGGGAGATCAGCGCAGGAACGTGGACAGGTAACTATTATTTTTAGTAAACTAAGAATTAAATAAAATTGTGTGTTTTATTTCAAATAAATTATTTTTTTCTGGGTGTAGTGTGTTTTTTCTTTTTAACACTTTGTAGGTTAGTAATGGGGGTGTCTTATAGACGCCCATCATTACTACCCTGGGCTTCATGGCAGCTGGTGCTGACATGAACCCCACCACTATTACCCCCTGCCACCGCACCAGGGCAGCGTGGAAGAGCGAGGCTAAGTGCCAGAGTTGGCGCATCCTATGGATGCGCCATTTCTGGGGCGGCTGACGACTGGTGTTTCTAGCCTGGGAGGGGGCCAATATTCATGGCACCCTTCCTGGGCTATTAATATCAGCCCCCAGCTGTCTGCCTAGCCTTTGCTAGCTATTAAAATAGGGGGGACCCCACGTCATATTTTTGGGGGGGGTCCCCCATTTTAATAGCTAGTAAAGGCTAGGTATTCAGCTGGGGGCTGATATTAGTAGCCTGGGAAGCTCCGTGGGTTTTACCCCCTTCCCAGGCTTCAAACATCTGCCCCAGCCGTCTGCTTAACCTCCGCTAGAGACTAAAATTATGGGGGATCCCACGCCATTTTTTTATAAAATAAATCCATTATTTTAACACTAAATGACATTTGAGGAGTTAATAAAGATGCAGTCCCTAAATTATTATTTATTTTTTAATTAATTTTTCCCAAAACTTTTGACGTGGGCTTCGCCATATTTTTGTATGCCAGCCAGGTACAGCATCCAGCTTCTATGAACGCGCCATTTTCCGGGGCGGCTGCGGACTGCAATTTTCAGCGGGGGGCAGAAAGCTTGGGCCTCCCTGCGCTGCAGATTCCATCCCCCAGCTGCCTAGTTGTACCTGGCTGGACACAAAAATAGGGAGAAGCTCCACGTTTTTTTTTTTTAATTATTTCATGAAATTCATGGAATAATTAAGAAAAAAAGGGCTTCCCTATATTGTTGTGTCCAACCAGGTACAAATAGACAGCTGGTGGTTGGGGGCAGCCCGTTCCTGCCTGCTGTACCTGGCTGGACCCAAATATAGTGCAAAGCCCCACGTCAATTTTTTTTTAATTATTTCAGGAAATTCATGAAATAATTAAAAAAAAATTATGTGGGGCTTCGCCCTATATTTGTGTCCAGTCAGGTACAGCAGGCAGGAACGGGCTGCCCCCAACCACCAGCTGCCTATTTGTACCTAGCCGGACACAACAATATAGGGAAGCCCCTTTTTTCTTAATTATTCCATGAATTTCATGAAATAATTAAAAAAAAAAATACGTGGGGCTTCGCCCTATTTTTGTGTCCAGCCAGGTACAACAAGGCAGCTGGGGGCTGGAATCCGCAGCGCAGGGAGGCCCAAGCTTTCTGGGCCCCACCCGCTGCAAATTGCAGTCCGCAGCCGCCCCGGAAAATGGCGCGTTCATAGAAGCGCCATCTTCTGGCGCTGTACCCAACTCATCCAGGGCCCTGGTGCGGTGGCTCACTGGGTAATAAAGGGGTTAAGGCCAGCTTGGCATTATCAGCTGGCCCTAAGCCCGAAATTCATGGGGTCACGCCAATATTAGACATGACCACCATGAATTTCTAGTAAAGTATTTAAAAAAACACAACACCCAGAAAAAAGTCCTTTAATTGAAATAAAGACACAATTCTTTATTGTTCTAAATTAAACCATACTTACAGTCACGCCCATTCCAGCTGAAGCCAACGATCTCCTGCAATAAAAGTAAAATAATAAAGCAACATCATCCTTACCTTTCCATGGTTCCCAGGACAGCTTCAGCTCTGCTACATCGAGATGACAGGCTGGACCGCAGCAGAACGCTGCCATCCAGCCTGTCATCCCGCAGACACTGAGAAGCGCAGGCATGCTTGCGCTCCTCAGTGTCTCGCTGTGACGGCATCCAGATGAGCCGAGGTCATGTCCAATGAACTCAGCTCACCTCATGCACGTCACTGACAGCGTGGGAAAATTCTCCTGCACTCAGCGCTTCAGCGTGAGAATTTTCCCACGCTGTCAGTGACGTGCATGAGGTGCGCCGAGTTCATTGGACATGACCTCACCTCATGCACGTCACTGACAGCGTGGGAAAATTCTCACGCTGAAGCGCTGAGTGCAGGAGAATTCTCCCACGCTGTCAGTGACGTACATGAGGTGAGCCGAGTTCATTGTCGGCTCATCTGGATGCCGTCACAGCCAGACACTGAGGAGTGGAAGTATGCCTGCGCTTCTCAGTGTCTGCGGGATGACAGGCTGGATGGCAGCGTTCTGCTGCGGTCCAGCCTGTCATCTCGATGTAGCAGAGCTGGAGCCGTCGTGGGAGCCATGGAAAGGTAAGGATGAGGTTGCTTTATTATTTTTCTTTTATTGCAGGAGATCGTTGGCTTCAGCTGGAATGGGCGTGATGGTAAGTATGGTTTAATTTAGAACAATAAAGAATTGTGTGTTTATTTCAATTAAAGGACTTTTTTCTGGGTGTTTGTGTTTTTTTTAAATACTTTACTAGAAATTCATGGTGGTCATGTCTAATATTGGCGTGACCCCATGAATTTCGGGCTTAGGGCCAGCTGATAATGCCAAGCTGGCCCTAACCCCTTTATTACCCAGTGAGCCACCGCACCAGGGCCCTGGATGAGTTGGGTACAGCGCCAGAAGATGGCGCTTCTATGAACGCGCCATTTTCCGGGGCGGCTGCGGACTGCAATTTGCAGCGGGTGGGGCCCAGAAAGCTTGGGCCTCCCTGCGCTGCAGATTCCAGCCCCCAGCTGCCTAGTTGTACCTGGCTGGACACAAAAATAGGGCGAAGCTCCACGTTTTTTTTTTTTAAATTCATGAAATTCATGGAATAATTAAGAAAAAAAGGGCTTCCCTATATTGTTGTGTCCGGCTAGGTACAAATAGGCAGCTGGTGGTTGGGGGCAGCCCGTTCCTGCCTGCTGTACCTGACTGGACACAAATATAGGGCGAAGCCCCACATCAATTTTTTTTAATAATTTCATGAATTTCCTGAAATGATTTAAAAAAAATTGACGTGGGGCTTCGCACTATTTGTGTCCAGCCAGGTACAGCAGGCAGGAACGGGCTGCCCCCAACCACCAGCTGCCTATTTGTACCTGGTTGGACACAACAATATAGGGAAGCCCTTTTTTTCTTAATTATTTCATGAAATAATTAAAAAAAAAAAATACGTGAAGCTTCTCCCTATTTTTGTGTCCAGCCAGGTACAACTAGGCAGCTGGGGGCTGGAATCTGCAGCGCAGGGAGGCCCAAGCTTTCTGGGCCCCACCCGCTGCAAATTGCAGTCCGCAGCCGCCCCGGAAAATGGCGCGTTCATAGAAGCTGGATGCTGTACCTGGCTGGCATACAAAAATATGGCGAAGCCCACGTCAAAAGTTTTGGGAAAAATTAATTAAAAAAATAAATAATAATTTAGGGACTGCATCTTTATTAACTCCTCAAATGTCATTTAGTGTTAAAATAAAGGATTTATTTTAAAAAAAATTGACGTGGGGCTTCGCCCTATATTTGTGTCCAGCCAGGTACAGCAGGCAGGAACAGGCTGCCCCCAACCACCAGCTGCCTATTTGTACCTGGCCGGACACAACAATATAGGGAAGCCCTTTTTTAAAAAAAATTATTTCATGAAATAATTAAAAAAAAATTGACGTGGGGCTTCGCACTATATTTGTGTCCAGCCAGGTACAGCAGGCAGGAATGGGCTGCCCCCAACCACCAGCTGCCTATTTGTACCTGGTTGGACACAACAATATAGGGAAGCCCTTTTTTTCTTAATTATTCCATGAATTTCATGAAATAATTTAAAAAAAAAATGCGTGGGGCTTCGCCCTATTTTTGTGTCCAGCCAGATACAACTAGGCAGCTGGGAGCTGGAATCCGCAGCGCAGGGAGGCCCAAGCTTTCTGGGCCACCCCCGCTGCAAATTGCAGTCCGCAGCCGCCCCAGAAAATGGCGCGTTCATAGAAGCGCCATCTTCTGGCGCTGTACCCAACTCATCCAGGGCCCTGGTGCGGTGGCTCACTGGGTAATAAAGGGGTTAAGGCCAGCTTGGCATTATCAGCTGGCCCTAAGCCCGAAATTCATGGGGTCACGCCAATATTAGACATGACCACCATGAATTTCTAGTAAAGTATTTAAAAAAACACAACACCCAGAAAAAAGTCCTTTAATTGAAATAAACACACAATTCTTTATTGTTCTAAATTAAACCATACTTACCATCACGCCCATTCCAGCTGAAGCCAACGATCTCCTGCAATAAAAGTAAAATAATAAAGCAACATCATCCTTACCTTTCCATGGCTCCCACGACAGCTTCAGCTCTGCTACATCGAGATGACAGGCTGGACCGCAGCAGAACGCTGCCATCCATCCTGTCATCCCGCAGACACTGAGAAGCGCAGGCATACTTCCACTCCTCAGTGTCTGGCTGTGACGGCATCCAGATGAGCCGAGGTCATGTCCAATGAACTCAGCTCACCTCATGTACGTCACTGACAGCGTGGGAAAATTCTCCTGCACTCAGCACTTCAGCGTGAGAATTTTCCCACGCTGTCAGTGACGTGCATGAGGTGAGCTGAGTTCATTGGACATGACCTCACCTCATGTATGTCACTGACAGCGTGGGAGAATTCTCACGCTGAAGCGCTGAGTGCAGGAGAATTTTCCCACGCTGTCAGTGACGTGCATGAGGTGAGCTGAGTTCATTGGACATGACCTCGGCTCATCTGGATGACGTCACAGAGAGACACTGAGGAGCGCAAGCATGCCTGCGCTTCTCAGTGTCTGCGGGATGACAGGCTGAATGGCAGCGTTCTGCTGCGGTCCAGCCTGTCATCTCGATGTAGCAGAGCTGAAGCTGTCGTGGGAACCATGGAAAGGTAAGGATGAGGTTGCTTTATTATTTTACTTTTATTGCAGGAGATCGTTGGCTTCAGCTGGAATGGGCGTGATGGTAAGTATGGTTTAATTTAGAACAATAAAGAATTGTGTCTTTATTTCAATTAAAGGACTTTATTCTGGGTGTTTGTGTTTTCTTTTAACTTTGACTATGGGGTTAGTAATGGGGGTGTCTTATAGACGCCTCTCCATTACTAACCTGGGCTTGATGTCAGCTGGCATTATAAGCTGACATCAACCCCAGCCCTATTACCCCCTGCCACCGCACCAGGGCAGCGTGGAAGAGCGAGGCTAAGTGCCAGAATTGGCGCATCCTATGGATGCGCCATTTCTGGGGCGGCTGACGGCTGGTGTTTCTAGCCTGGGAGGGGGCCAATATTCATGGCACCCTTCCTGGGCTATTAATATCAGCCCCCAGCTGTCTGCCTAGCCTGTGCTAGCTATTAAATTAGGGGGGACCCCACGTTATTTTTTTTGGGGGGGTTCCCCCATTTTAATAGCTAGTAAAGGCTAGGTATTCAGCTGGGGGCTGATATTAGTAGCCTGGGAAGCTCCGTGGGTATTACCCCCTTCCCAGGCTTCAAACATTTGCCCCAGCTGTCTGCTTAACCTCCGCTAGAGCCTAAAATTAAGGGGAACCCCACGCCAATTTTTTTTTAAATAAATCCTTTATTTTAACACTAAATGACAAGTACAGTAATCAACACTGTCACTGTACTTCATATATATGTGACTGACATGTTTCTATCTATCTAATCTATGTGTGATTCTCTATTCTTTCTATTCTAAATTGTCGGGTACAGATGCTGAATTGCCGGCCGGCTTTCTTAAAGAGACGGTGCATGAAAACACTATTATTTTTTTAAATAAATCCTTTACACTAAATGACAAGTACAGTAAGCAACACTGTCACTGTACTTCATATATATGTGACTGACATGTTTCTATCTATCTAATCTATGTGTGAAGCTCTATTCTGTCTGTTATAAATTGTCGGGTACCGCTGCTGAATTGCCAGCCGGCTTTTTTAAAGAGACGGTGCACGAAAACACTAATATTTTTTTTAATAAATCCTTTACACTAAATGACAAGTACAGTAAGCAACACTGTCACTGTACTTCATATATATGTGACTGACATGTTTCTATCTATCTAATCTATGTGTGATTCTCTATTCTTTCTATTCTAAATTGTCGGGTACAGATGCTGAATTGCCGGCCGGCTTTCTTAAAGAGACGGTGCATGAAAACACTATTATTTTTTTAAATAAATCCTTTACACTAAATGACAAGTACAGTAAGCAACACTGTCACTGTACTTCATATATATGTGGCTGACATGTTTCTATCTATCTAATCTATGTGTGAAGCTCTATTCTTTCTGTTGTAAATTGTCGGGTACCGGTGTATGCGCTGATGAATTGCCGGCTTTTCATGTCATTCTACATTATTCTTAGTTGTTTCCCTTCATGTAGAATTAACCTACAAGGAAAGAAAGGGTTTATTTTCATTCCGATATTTGTGTCCCATTGACTTGCATTGGTTTCCGGTATCGGAATCGGCGATATCCGATACTTTTTGGGTATCGGCCCGATCCAATCCGATACGATATTTCCTGATATCGGAAGGTATCGCTCAACACTAGTTATGACACCTTTTAATAGCCAACAAAAATAAAGTAAATGATGTTACAAAGCAAACTTTCGAGATTTCTTAGGTCTTCCTCTTCCATGGTATAACAAAATATATGAAGAAATACAAATATATACACAAAAAAAGCCAAAGGCATGGCGTAATAAATAGACATTTAAATAACAAACTGATTTTAAAGAGTGAGTCCTTAATTGGATTAGATTAGTGTTGTGAAGTTTTATCGTCCCAATATCCATGTAAGATCATAGGCCTGGTGCCCTCACTGTCTCTGGAGCAGATTCCTCAATTATTGTAATGAGTCATAAATCCTCCTGACAGATTTAGCCCTGTGCGCTATGTAATGTATATACACCCTGCTGTATACTCTCTATTATATATATATATATATATATCTTTCCTCATTCAATCGATCCATCCATTCCTTATAACTATCCCCCATCTATCTAATCCTATCTATCCATTCTATTGATCTATCTATTCTATCTCCATCTAATTTCATTTATTTATCTAGCCCATCCATCCAATCCTATCTATCCAGCCTATCTATCTATCTAGCCTATCTATCAATTTCATCCTTGCATCCATCTATGAGAGGGGGAAGGGAATAATCTTTGCTGGTAGGGCTGGTGTTCTGGTGCTTTGTGCATTACTTCTATTCCCTGTATTGGTGTCCTGTACAGGAGATCGTGCTGATGCTGTGTATGATGCTTGGGGAGGAGTGGGACGGGTTTAGTCAGAATTAGGCCTCATTTAGACATCCGTGTTTAAACACGTACATGAAAAACTGGTACCAGTGTCATCAGTTTGTCATCTGTGTGTCCATTTTTACCAGCAGTGTTTTTATGGATGAATAAAGAAAAAAATAAACTACAAAGCTTCTCCTATCCTTTAATGTTAAACGCGGACAGCACACAAATACCATCCGTGTGCCGTACGTGGTTTTTTTTTTTTTTTTTAAATCAAATCATTTTTATTGAAAAACTCCAAATACAGATTTTACATCTTTCAATAACATGAATGACATAATGATTCCATAGTATAAAACATAGATAAAGTATCACAATTTCAATTCCCTAACCCCCCCCCTAAACCCATTCCACAAAGGAACAATTTTCATTTTCAGAGCAGTTGTAGATTAATGGCGTATACAATTCGTAGAAAGGGGGAGAAGAAGGAAAAAAAAGAGGACTAACAATTAAGGGATAGCATTGTAAATATTCTATCTCTAATTAGATTTGCGGGCAGCCCTGGAGTATCCAACCAAGGACTCCATATCTTTTCAAATTTGCGAATATAGTTACGTTTATGATAGTCTCCTCTTTCCAACCAGATTATATTATTTATCTTTCGTTGTAGTTCTCCCATAGATGGAGGTTGTGTCTAACCAGTGAAATGCAAGAAGTTTACGCGCTTGAAATAAGATACGGGATACCTATGAGCAGGGGCAAGTCGGGATCCACTCCATCTTCAAATAATTCCAAAATACATACAGTTATATGAAAAAGTTTGGGCACCCCTATTAATCTTAAGATTAATGTTTTATAAAAATTGGTGTTTTTGCAACAGCTATTTCAGTTTGATATATGTAATAACTGTTGGACACAGTAATGTTTCTGCCTTGAAATGAGGTTTATTGTACTAACAGAAAATGTGCAATCTGCATTCAAACAAAATTTGACAGGTGCATAAGTATGGGCACCCTTATCATTTTCTTGTTTTAAATACTCCTACCTACTTTTTACTGACTTACTAAAGCACTTTTTTTGGTTTTGTAACCTCATTAAGCTTTGAACTTCATAGCCAGGTGTATGCAATCATGAGAAAAGCTACTTAAAGTGGCCACTTGCAAGTTGTTCTCCTGTTTGAATCTCCTCTGAAGAGTGGCATCATGGGCTCCTCAAAACAACTGTCAAATGATCTGAAAACAAAGATTATTCAACATAGTTGTTCAGGGGAAGGATACAAAAAGCTGTCTCAGAGATTTAACCTGTCAGTTTCCACTGTGAGGAACATAGTAAGGAAATGGAAGAACACAGGGACAGTTCTTGTTAAGACCAGAAGTGGCAGGCCAAGAAAAACATCAGAAAGGCAGAGAAGAATGGTGAGATCAGTCAAGGACAATCCTCAGACCACCTCCAGAGAGCTGCAGCATCAACTTGCTGCAGATGGTGTCACTGTGCATCGGTCAACTATACAACGCACTTTGCACAAGGAGAAGCTGTATGGGAGAGTGATGCGAAAGAAGCCGTTTCTGCAAGCACGCCACAAACAGAGTCGGCTGAGGTATGCAAAAGCACATTTGGAGAAGCCAATTTCTTTTTGGAAGAAGGTCCTGTGGACTGATGAAACCAAGATTGAGTTGTTTGGTCATACAAAAAGGCGTTATGCATGGCGGCAAAAAAACACAGCATTCCAAGAAAAACACTTGCTACCCACAGTAAAATTTGGTGGAGGTTCCATCATGCTTTGGGGCTGTATGGCCAATGCCGGCACCGGAAATCTTGTTAAAGTTGAGGGACGCATGGATTCCACTCAGTATCAGCAGATTCTTGACAATAATGTTCAAGAATCAGTGATAAAGTTGAAGTTACGCAGGGGATGGATCTTTCAGCAAGACAATGATCCAAAACACCGCTCCAAATCTACTCAGGCATTCATGCAGAAGAACAATTACAATGCTCTGGAATGGCCATCCCAGTCCCCAGACCTGAATATCATTGAACATCTGTGGGATCATTTGAAGAGGGCTGTCCATTCTCGGCGACCATCAAACTTTACTGAACTGGAATTGTTTTGTAAAGAGGAATGGTCAAAAATACCTTCATCCAGGATCCAGGAACTCATTAAAAGCTACAGGATGCGACTAGAGGCTGTTATTTTTGCAAAAGGAGGATCTACTAAATATTAATGTCACTTTTCTGGTGAGGTGCCCATACTTATGCACCTGTCAAATTATGTTTGAATGCAGATTGCACATTTTCTGTTAGTACAATAAACCTCATTTCAAGGCAGAAACATTACTGTGTCCAACAGTTATTACATATATCAAACTGAAATAGCTGTTGCAAAAACACCAATTTTTATAAAACAATAAGCTTAAGATTAATAGGGGTGCCCAAACTTTTTCATATAACTGTATACGGGGATCTGTTAACAATTTCACTCGATACACCTCTTCTATCAAGGAGATTACCTCATTCCAAAATGGGCCTCTCTCTCTACATTCCCACATCGTATGCATCAAATGTGCCTCATCAATCCCACACCTAGGGCATTTTGCATTATGGCGATATTCTAACTTGTGTAAAACGGCCTTTGGGCTTCACAGGGAGATAACTTGGGAACAACTTTTAGAATCTCTCTCCATTGCTCCGCTGATATAGAACCAAAATCGGCCTCCCATTTAGCTTTAACTGTCAGAGGGTAATTATCCAGGTGGGATTGTTACACTCACGCTCAGACTGTTAAGCGCGAGCGTGGGTTGTGGTCCCACAGTGCCGTGGACCGAGGAGAGCCTGGAGGGGCGTGACTGAGTGCCACACCAAGACTGCCTCGGAAGCACGGTAACTGACAGTGCTGTAATCCGAGGAGAGCCTGGAGGGGCGTGACTAAGTGCCACACCAAGACTGCCTCGGAAGCACGGTAACTGACGGTGCCGCAATCCGAAGAGAGCCTGGAGGGGCGTGACTAAGTGCCACACCAAGACTGCCTCGGAAGCACGGTAACTGACGGTGCCGCAATCCGAGGAGAGCCTGGAGGGGCGTGACTAAGTGCCACACCAAGACTGCCTCGGAAACACGGTAACTGACGGTGCCGCAATCCGAGGAGAGCCTGGAGGGGCGTGACTAAGTGCCACACCAAAACTGCCTCGGAAGCACGGTAACTGACGGTGCTGCAATCAGAGGAGAGCCTGGAGGGGCGTGACTAAGTGCCACACCAAGACTGCCTCGGAAGCACGGTAACTGACGGTGCCGCAATCCGAGGAGAGCCTGGAGGGGCGTCACTAAGTGCCACACCAAGACTGCCTCAGAAGCACGGTAACTGATGGTGCCGCAATCCGAGGAGAGCCTGGAGGGGCGTGACTAAGTGCCACACCAAGACTGCCTCGGAAGCATGGTAACTGACGGTGCCGCAATCCAAGGAGAGCCTGGAGGGGCGTGACTAAGTGCAACACCAAGACTGCCTCGCAAGCATGGTAACTGATGGTGCCGCAATCCGAGGAGAGCCTGGAGGGGCGTGACTAAGTGCCACACCAAGACTGCCTCGGAAGCACGGTAACTGACGGTACTGCAATCCGAGGAGAGCCTGGAGGGGCGTGACTAAGTGCCACACCAAGACTGCCTCGGAAGCACGGTAACTGACGGTGCCGCAATCCGAGGAGAGCCTGGAGGGGCATGACTAAGTGCCACAACAAGACTGCCTCGGAAGCACGGTAACTGACGGTGCTGCAATCCGAGCAGAGCCTGGAGGGGCGTGACTAAGTGCCACAACAAGACTGCCTCTGAAGCACGGTAACGGACGGTGCCGCAATCCGAGGAGAGCCTGGAGGGGCGTGACTAAGTGCTACACCAAGACTGCCTCGGAAGCACGGTAACTGACGGTGCTGCAATCCGAGGAGAGCCTGGGGGGGCGAGACCCGGTGCTACTCCAGGGTAGACATATGGCATATAGCCTATAGAGAACATTGAAGGAATATACGATCCATAAGTGTATATAAGAAAATAGCTTTATTAACCAAATATAAAAAAAAATGAAAAATATACGTTTCTGAACAGTCGGTGGTCCCGCAGCCCTCAGGACCCCATGGTCCTGCAAGTGCTTCGGGTGCGGTGCAGAGCGACAGCTCTGACTGGGGACATCATCGGGACCTGATTGGATCAGGTCCCAATGATGTTAACCCTTTGCTATCTTCTATATGCCGCGATCTATAGTGATCAGTATAGCTCAACAAGGTCAAGGTTATCACTCCCAGAGTAATTTTAAACAAACAAAAAAAAAAACTCAAGCTGTATAGGCCAAGTTTAAAGGAAGATAAATAGACACATATAAAATCAATATAATTTATTTCAATAGTTTTAAAATATATTTTTTTATATAAAAAACAGGTGCCTTCAAATATTACAACAACCAAACCTCCAACATAGCTATATTAGTACATGAAAATTAGCCCATCCATGGCAATTTTGATTCATAGATCCAATATTGCACTAACCCTATTATAAAGTGCTGTTGCCAATTAATCCGTGAATGAAAAATGCATATAGAACTCCCCTGAATCAAGGTAAAGTGCAAGTGCAAAAAGGGGGGGGGGGGGGTTGTTTTAAGTATGTGGAAAGATTAGCATCAAAGTAGCAGCACAACACAAGAATATTTTACAAACAGAAGTTCAAATATTGGAGCATATAGCCCCTATATGCTATAAGTAAGTCAGCAGATAAGTACAAGATATAAAGGCATCAGGCTAATGCATATTAAATGTACTAATTGCTAAGGCTGTGCATATAGTATAGCTACATATAGGGTGTGTTAGGACAAAACATTAAAGCCAGTGGAGAGTACTCACATATAGTAATTCAATAAGTTGATCAGAGGAGGGATGGTGAAGTTAACCCCGACGACGCCGTTTCGCCACAAGCTTCTTCAATAGTGATCGCGGCATTTAGAAGATAGTGAGAGGAGAGGGGGTCGTCCACTTACCTCTCCGACGGCCCCCTGATGTCTTACAGGACCTGCCGTTGTCATGGCAGCCGGAGGTCACATGACCGCCTCCGGATCTGCCATATATGGTGTCCTGCTAGGCTCAGCCTGTAGCTGAAGTCTAGCAGGAGACAGACAGTGTGAAACTGTCAGCAGAGCTCTCATGCAATGCAATACATGTCTATTGCATTGCATGAGAACAGTGATTAGAAAAATAAAAATTAATGTCCCATACAGGACTAAGTAAAAATGTAAAAAAAAA
The DNA here is from genome assembly GCF_046119375.1 of Phyllobates terribilis. NCBI lineage: Eukaryota > Metazoa > Chordata > Amphibia > Anura > Dendrobatidae > Phyllobates > Phyllobates terribilis. The sequence continues at coordinate 330,562,796 of NW_027362762.1, read as the reverse complement.
AGTCTAAAAAATGTTTTCAAACTGTTACAAAAAAAATCACAAAATAAATAAAAATAAATAAAATATTAAACCAAAAAATCCGTATATTTATGCAAAAACAAAAAAAGTACTTCTGTGCACACCGTAATAAAAATAAATAAAAAACGGAGCAAAAAACTATGCTTTTTCATCATATCGCCAAACAAAAAGTGGAAAAAAATGCAATAAAAAAGCAAAATGTAAATAAAAATGGTACCACTGAAAACGTCATCTTGTTCCGCAAAAAAAGCCGCCATACAGCTCCATCAGCCGAAAAATAAAAAAGTTATAGCTCTCAGAATAAAGCGATGCAAAAAAAATTTTTTTCTATAAAATTTTTATTGTGTAAAAGCGCCAAAACATAAGAAAATATACAGTAAGTGTAGTATCGCTGTAAACGTACTGACCCGAAGAATAATGCTGCCTTATCACTTTTACCACTCGCAGAACGGCCTAAAAAAAAACCCTCAAAAAACAATTCCTGAATTGTTGGTTTTTGTTAATTTTACCTCCCAAAAAACGGAATAGAAAGCGATCAAAAAATGTCACGTACCCAAAAATGGTACCAATAAAAATGTCAACTCGTCCCGCAAAAGACAAGCCGTCACATGACTCTGTTGGCCGAAATATGGAAAAATTATAGCTCTCAAAATATGGCGATGCAAAAACTAGATTTTGCAAAAAAAAGCGTCTTTTAGTGTGTGACAGCTGTCAGTCATAAAAACCCGATATAAATCTGGTATCTCTGTAATCGCACCGACCCAAAGAATAAAGTAATCACTTATACCGCACGAGGAACGGCGTAAAAAATAAATAAAACCAATTCTTCACCTGCTACTGATTTGTTTATGTCTCCCAAAGATTGCAGTAAGGCTCTGCTCACATTTATCCTGTGCTTTGCGCTGAGCTTACAGAGTTTCCATGTAAATCTCTGAAATACGTGATTCAGACGGAACCCATGACGGAAGATTCCCTGTAATGAGGCAGATATAGGCCACTGTGGATGCCGTCTGGCCTGTGATCCCACGGTGTCAGTTTTTTTAGGCGTGCATAAAAGTGCGGTTGGCCACAGTTTTGTGCACTTCTGAAAAAAGGACACCGCTAAACAGAGGCCAGACGGAGTCCAGAGTAACTCTGCTGCCTCATTACAGTGAATGGATCCGGCAGGGGTTTCATCTGAATTACATCACTTGGAAATTTAGATGGAAACCCCGATGTAAGTGCTCAGCCTAGAGCGCCGGATAAATGTTGCGTAAAATGTTCCCAATAAAAGCTTCAACTCAAAAAAAGCTAGTCCCCACTCAGGTCCGTCATCTGTTAAAAATATAAGGGACTTCCAAGTTACTGGTAGCAGAAAGGCTCTGGAAAAGCGAAATGGCCCTTGCCCCCCAAAAGAAATTCAGAAAATTTTGTGCTCCCAAATCCAAATGCCTATTCTACAATAATTTGTTCTCCAATTGTCAAATAGCGCTCCGTCCCTCCCAGATCTCGCCGTATGGCTAAGCGGTACGATACAGCCACATATGAGGTATTGCCACTTTTAGAAGAAATTGTGTGACACATTTCGGCACCATTTTTACCCATTGCCCTGTGTGAAAATGTAAAATCTGAGGGTAAAATATTTTTTTGTGGTAAAAATATAATTATGTTTTCTTCACTGCCCAATGGTATAAATTAAAAAATTAAAAAATACTCACTACTTCCCTAGATGAATTCCTTGAGAGGTGTAGTTTACAAAATGGGGTCACTTGTGGGGTTTCTGCTGTTTCGACATGTCAGCGACTCTTCAAATGTGACATGGTGTCTGCAACCTATCCCAGCCAACATAGCGCTCCTTTCTCTTCCGAACCCTGCCGTACACCAAATCAGTGGTTTTCCCCCACATATGGGGTATCGGCGTACTCAGGAGAAATTGCACAACAAATTTCATGGAGCAATTTCTCCTATTACCCTTATGATAATGCAAAATTAGGGGATGAAAAACATTTTTTTGTGGGAAAAATGTGAAAATTTAATTTTTACGGCTCAATATTATAAACTTCTGTGAAGCACCTTGGGGTTCAAGGTGCTCACCACACATCTAGATAAGTTCCCCAAGGGGTCTAGTTTCCAAAATGGTGACATTTGTGGGGGGGGGGGGGGGGTTGACTGTTTAGGCACATCAGGAGCTCTCCAAACGCAACATGGCGTCCGCTAATTATTCAAACAAATTTTACATTCAAAAAGTCTAATGGCGCTCCTTCCTTTCCAAACCCTGCAGTGCGCCCAAACAGTGGTTTTCCCCCACATATGGGGTATCAGCCCGCTCATGAGAAATTGCACTACAAATTGTGTAGTCCATTTTTTCCTGTTACCCTTGTGAAAATAAAAAAATTGGGTCTAAAGTAACATTTTTGTGAAAAAAAGTTAAATGTTGTTTGTTTTCTTCCACATTCCAAAAATTCCCGTGAAACACCTGAAGGGTTAATAAACTTCTTGAATGTAGTTTTCAGCACCTTGAGGGGTGCAGTTTTTAGAATGGTGTCACTTTTGGGTATTTTCTGTCATAAAGGCCCATCAAAGTCACTTCAAATAAGATGTGGTCCCTAAAAAAATGGTTTTGTAAATTTTGTTGGAAAAATGAGAAATCGCTGGTCAACTTTTAACCCTTATAGCTTCCTAACCCAAAAAAATTTTGGTTCCAAAATTGTGCTGATGTAAAGTAGACATGTGGGAAATGTTACTTATTAACTATTTTGTGACATATCTCTCGGATTTAAGGGCATGAAAATTCAAAGTGAAAATTGCAAAATTTTCAAAATTTTCAGATTTTTTCACAAATAAACGCAAGTGATATTGAAGAAATTTTACCACTATCATGAAGTACAATATGTCACGAAAAAACAATCTCAGAATCAGGGGGATCCGTTGAAGCGTTCCAGAGTAATTACCTCATAAAGTGACAGTGGTCAGAATTGAAAAAATTGGCCTGGTCACGAAGGCAAATACAGGCTCTGGCGCGAAGTGGTTAAAGAGGCTGTCTGGCCTTAGGCTGCACACTGTGAGTCTTCGGCACTGGGTGGTCGTGTGACCGCAGGTATGCAATATGTATATTTCCTTCCACATTCCGACTAGACTGTCTGGTCTCGCTCAATACACTTGCATTGAGCAAGGCTGCGCCCAACTACTCAGCATACGACTACATGCATGTAATTCAAATAACTGCGGTCACGTCTACAAGTATGTGATTTGCATGTATGTAGTCAAGTGACCGACTAGATGGGCGAAGTCTCGCTTGATGCAAGTGTATTGAGCAAGGCCGGACCCAGTCTAGTCGAATTGTGGCTGGAAGTATGCAAATTGCATACTTGCAGTCACATGACTGCCCATTCCTGGAGAATCCTCTCAGCATGCAGGATATGAGGATTCACAGTGCTGCGGTCACACAGAGTGAGTGCAGACTTGTAGCCTAAGCCTGGGCAACATCTTTAAGCATTTATGGCAAAACCAGTAACTGAGTTAGAGTAGTGGATAACCTCTTTAAATCTCTTGGCATGCTGTCATGTAGCTTCTCTGAGTAGTTAACTGAAATGGCTTCACACCATCTTGAAGGAGGTCCCTGTTCCCAGAGGTGCTGTGTACTTGTTAGTTGCTTTGCCTTCACTGTGCGGTCAAACTCATCCCAAACCATCTTATTTGCGATTAGGTGATTGTTGAGGCCATTTATCTGACACAGCACTCCATCCCTCTCCTCCTCGGTCACTTAGCCTGCAGGTGTGTTTTGTATCATGATCCTGTTGCAAACACAAATGGTTCCACTAAGTGCAAAACAGATTTGATTGCAGGCCATTGCAGAAAGCAGTGATAGCAATGCTGGGTAATTGAGCCTTTAATTTGGTATAAACCACACGGTTTCCTCCCACATTCCAGAGACATACTGATAGGGAATCTAGATTGTGAGCCTCAATGGGGACAGTGCTGATAATGTCTGTAAAGCGCTGTGGAATTAATGGCGCTATATAAGTGAGTAAAATAAAATAATAATAATAAACAGTGTCCCCCACCAGAGCATCCCCACACCATCTCATCTTCCCCTCCATGCTTTACAGTGGGCACCACACATGTAGAAAGTATCGGCTCATATTTTCAGCATCTCAAGGACATTGCAGTTAGTACCCAAAATCTTAAGTATTGTCTCATCAGATAACAATACAGATTTCCTGTAATCTAATGTCCAGTCCTTGTGTTGCTTGACCCAAAGAAGTCTCTTGTTTGCTGTCCACAGTAATGGCTTCTTTGCAGCAATTCAACCATAAAGGCCACTTTTCACAGACTCCTCTTGACAGTTGATGTTGAATTGTGTTTACTACTTGATGTCTGTACATCATTTATTAGTGCTATTATCTGAGGTGCTGTCAACTTGCAGTTTCTGAGTCTGATAACTTTGATGAACTTATTCCCTGCAGCAGAGGTAATTCTTGATCTTTCTTTCCCTTTGGTGGTCCTCATGAGAGACCGTTTCATCACATCAAGTTATGGTTTTCATGACTGTACATGAGGATACTTTCAAATGTTCTAGCAATTTTCTAGATTGAATGCTCTTCATGTTTTAAAGCACACATCTCAAACTCTGGCCCGTGAGCCACATTTGGCCCACAGGGTGATTATATTTGGCCCGTGACGCTGGCAATGCCCCTCCCTCAGCATTGCACCTTCAATTCTATTGGCATCCTGGATTTCACGCCCACTGTGTCAAGCAGTGAAGAGCTGTAGAAGACATGCTGCAGAGACTGGAGCAGCGGGGGACCGGCTTAGAGGTATTTTCATTTATTTTTTGGGGCCCATTATATTGTATGGAGGACTATGTGGGGCCCATTATACTGTATGGAGGACTATGTGGGGTTATTACACTGTATGGAGGACTATGTGGGGTCATTATTCTGTATGGAGGACTATGTAAGTTCATTATACTGCATAAAGGACTACGTAGGGCCCATTATTCTGTATGGAGGACTATGTGGGGCCATTATACTGTATGGAGGACTAAGTGGGATTCATTATTTTGTATGGACGACTATGTGGAGCCACTATTCTGTAAGGAAAAACTTCAATTGTAGACATTTTTTTTAATAAATAAGGTTTGCCTGCGACTTTGTCCAAGTTTTTAATTTTGGCCCTCTGTGTATTTGAGTTTGATATCCCTATTTTAAAGTAATGATGGACTGTCGTTTCCCCTTTACGTATTCAAGTGGTTCTTGCCGTATTCTAGCTTAGAACAGTTGTGGAATCGGGCTCAGCAATGTATGGAACTGTGTACTAACACTGCCTCTGCAAAACACACCCAATGGCCGCAAACACTTTCTGAAGGCTGGGGATTTCAAAAATGTACTCTTGACAAGGCCTGTTCATTGGAAGCCATTCCAGGTGATTCCCAGATGAAGCTGCTTGAGAGAATGCCAAGGTGGTGTAAAATTGTAATCAGAGTAAAAATGGGTACTTTGAGGATTAACACATATTCTGGTTTATTTCACACACACGTTTCTTTACTCCTTGTTTTTTTTTATGTATTCCTTCGTGGTTTTGCTGCTTTCAGTCTGAATCTACAATGTGCACAATTCTGTGTAGCTAAGGAAAACCATTGCATGAACAGGTGTGTCCAAAATTTTGGACGGGGAAAAAAAGTTAACCGCTTGGCATTTTACAAGCATTTTAACCCCAACAAAAACCCTGGGAATATGCTGGGAAGCAAATAGCTGCTCACTAATTACAGCAGAACACAAGCAATGACTATTCAGCATCTGGAAGGCTTCCAAAGCCAGGATCATCAACACTCCCCATCTCTGGACGGCTTTATGTACCCTGCGTGAGAGATACTGAACAGACAATGTGTGTCAGGAAATAAAAGACAAAGACTTATAGCAAACACAAATTTTAATGAAAAATTTATACAACACTTCTAGCTATATAGAGACCAGAAATATTTATTATTTATTGCAACTCATTAGAATATGTACAGTCTATACAGTAAGTGCTGAATATTACATAAAAGGGACATTTATACCAACCAGTACAAAAAAGAACAGCGGTGCTGCCATGAGCAAATAGGTTACAGTGTAATCCCAGGGAATAAAAACAGTGACTTGCCTGGTTGTCATTCTCAACACTACCCTTTGCTTCAGGAGATTTTTTATGGCTCCTCCAGTAATATATACAATAGATATAAACACACTTCATTTCATTTGCAGTTTTGATGGAGTCTTCTTCATATCTTGGTGAAATAAAGACTAACTTTGCTCCATGCCGGCCATGAGAGATAAAGCCAAAGATTCCACTAAGACAATGAAAGTAGTAGATATAGTCAGTAACAACCCGCAAGAGCTAATTTCATAACTTTATGGCCATGTTCATATTCAGCATAATCACTGTATTTTTCCCAATTATTATTATTATTATTATTTTTTTTTTTTTTAAAGTAGAAAGTAAATTTAATAGTTTGAGCAATGTGGATGTGATTTTATGCCAACTGTGTATTTAATAAGTATTTTGGTGTGTTTTTCTATTATCGCAATTGCAGATCAATGTACATAAAAAAACAAAAAAAACAAAGCAAAACATTTTTTTACAATTATGAAATATTTTGGGGAGAACACATGCAGAAAAAAAAGCATTTACACAAAGAGGGAACATGACTGTAGGGTGAGTTTTTACATACAAATTTTCCAATGTAGGAGTTTACCACGGATCCATAGCAAACCCACAACCAAACAAGTTACAAAATTCCCATGTGAGGGCTCCTTCACAAGTCAGTGATATTTTTCATATGCAAAAAAAAACGGTCCTTGTTTTGATCATTGTCATCAGAGTTTGGTCAGAGTGTCATCAGTTTTTCTTGAATGAAAAGTGAACTAACGAAGGTTTCGCAACCTTTTCATATGGCATTCGAGTGCTGTCCAACTTTTTCACGGACCCATACACTTGCATTTCACGGACCCATAAGACTTGTATCAATATAGAACGTCTCCATTATTTTTGTGCTGACCATTTGGTCAGAGGAAAAAGAAAAATCAGACATTATGAACTACATAAAAAGACTATCACAGGTAGTGTTCTCCGTGAAAAATACAGATAGCACTCATACAAGAAAAACAGACATGTGAAGGAGACCTTAAATGTGAATTTGTCACAGATTTTACCCTCTGCAAGATGAAATTTGGTCAGAAAATCCTCGGCAAAACCCTAGTAAAGCAATTTTGGCCTTTTGAATTTTTTTCTGTTTAACCAATCAGGTTAATTATTTGTAAATTTTGCTAGATCACACTTTTCTAGATGTGGTGATACCAAAAGTGTTTGTTTTTTTTAATTATCCAGTTTAAACGAGGAAAAGGGGAAGAGATTTAAACTTTTGTTTTTTTTTTTATTTTTTTCCATATTTTTTACCCATCACTGTATTTATTAGTCAGTCCCCTTAGGGGACTTGAACCTGAGATTGTCTGATCACTTGCACTATATACAGCAATACTGTATATAGTAAAAATCACGTTCTCAATTGAAACCAAGCAACAGGTGGGCTTTCAAAGGGGCTCCATAACGTCAGGCACCGAGATCTTCAACAGACCCACATATGACAGCAGCATCTAACAGGTTAACAGTCGCTTGAGGAGCTCCGTTCCAGCTACGGCTGTTAGAGGCAGGTCCTGGCTGTGTTATCACCCGCTGAATTCTTGTGTACCTGGTAGCCACGTTAAGGAGTCTCTCAAAATACCAGGAAGCCACCAATGTGAATACCTCTCTAAGGGACATCCGTCTGCTTATGTGTGGGAAGATCCTACTGCAATTAAAACCACCTGCGGCATAGGGGTGGAGTGCTCAGTCAAAGCTTATACATAGAAACAGGAAAAACTGACGGCACTTCCAATACAAGAAATAGGCTAAGTATGCAAACCTGAAATATATGAAATTTGAATAGCATTTCTCATTTATTTCTATAGCAGTAATGCTATTCAAATTTCATATATTTCATGTTCTCATACTTAGAGTTACAATCTGCTGCTTAGTTTGTTAGTTGTATATGGAGGTAGCTGCTCCTAGCAAGCACCTGTTCACACCTATTTCTTGTTTTGGAAGTGCCGTCAGTTTTTTCTGTTTCTGTTATCACCCGGTGAGCCCGCTTCATACACCTGCTACCTACTTGGGCTGTACATGTACGGTGGATGTCGGTAATGGGTCAACCTGTAGTCAAGATGGGAGATATTAGATTTTGGATAACAATAACTATTTACAGCAGGTCCCTGAGCAAAATAAATATAGAGACTAAAAATCTTTATAAGAATGTCTGCTTTTGTATCAATTTCAATGCAAGATAGCAGATCAGATCTTACAAGCAGATAATATACATTCCTCAACATTAGAAAAGCAACGCCAATGAGGAAAAGTTGTGGAATTATGGAAATCACAGGATAAATAGACAAGTTAATGATGTGCTAATGAAAAATAGACACAAAATTTTCTCAACATCTTTGATTTATTCAGTGTCGAGAATGAGCGCCACCCGCAGAAGTACACGCACATACAAGGTTTGTCATGCCACCAATAAGTTATTAATGGCTGTCTGAGAAATGTTCTGCCATACTAAATGTATTTGGGCACGCAAAATCACCAAGATCCGCTGCTGGCAGTTCATTTTGCAATTGCCGATCAACGACATCTTAGTTGTGTTCGATGGGAAACAAGTCCGGAGATGCTGCAGGCGTGGCAGAACACTCCTCCCACAACCATTAACCCCTTACTGGCTTCTGATGTACAGTTACATCATTTGTTGGCTCACTGACTTTGACGCAATCATCTGCCGGAAAAGATGTGGGTTCGCAAGCCGAACCCGCATCTTTTCCTGCAGATGATGGCTGTGTTTTTCAGCCATCATCTGCCTCTAACACCTTGGTTGAGCCGAGTTTGGCTCAACCTATTAAATGCCGTTATCAATGTCTGATAGCGGCATTTACAACACGCCAGCAAGGTGGCACGTTATTCTATGCTTCCATCGGCGTGCCCGTGACGCAATCGCGAGGAGCTGATGGGTTGCCATGACCACCAGGGGTCTGCTGAAAATCTGTGCTCGACATGAATGTACTCCTGTATAAGCCAGCTTGTAGCTGACGTTCATAGGAGACCGTGATTTTCGCTACACATACCAGCACTGTATCATTGCTATGCATAGTACAAGCGATCGGAGGATCGCAGGTTCAAGCCTTTAAGGGGGCTAACAGATACAGTAGAAAGTGAAAAATAAAGTTTTTAAAAATATGAAGGAAAAAAAAAATTTTAAATTGTGGGATTGCACTTTTTTCTGCAATTTCACCACACTTCAAATTTTATTCCCGCTTTTCAGTACAACTCATCCTGCAAAAAAACAAGCCCTTATACGGCTATGCGGACGAAAAAATAAAAAAGTTATGGCACTTGGAAGAAGGTGAGGAAAAACAAAAATGAAACATTGGAAATTGCCCGTGTCGGGAAGGGGCTTAATAGCCTCATTGACAACATGGCAAGGTGTGCAAGGCGGAAATGCACGGTCCTGAATAAATATTGTTTCTATTTTTTCAGAATTTATATACATACTTACAGTGTGGAAACGACCCTCTGCAGACGGCTTTATTTAATACTTTCACAAGAAACTTGTGACAGTTTGTAAAATCAGATTCCATTTTCAGGATAGATTCCACCCTGAATATATAAATTAAAAAAAACAAACATTATATGTTACCACAAGATTTTCCACATTTAACAATTCATCAAACACTTTAGGCGACAAAACTGCCACATCAAAGTCTCTAATTTTTGCGCAACACATTGAGCAAACACACGGGGCCTTATTGTGTATTTCTACACTAGCACTGTAAAAATGTGCAAAAGTGCCATAGGGTCTTATCTAAGTGTAAAAAGGTAAAAGATAAGGGGACGTGCTCACCTTATAGGGTTGTGTGTGACATAACCACTATTATGACGCAACTGACAGCAGCTGCAACATCCACAGATGATCAAAGTCGTAATGTATAAACAGGAATAGTGGATTTCTAATGCGCTGCAAGATCCAAAGGCAAAGTCATTAAAAATGGAAAGTGGTTTATTGTCAACGCGTTTCAAAGTCAATAACGACTCTTTCCACAGGTGGTTGTCCTCAGGAAGGAGTCGTTATTGACTTGGAAATGGGTTGACAAAAAAACACTTTTCATTTTTTCTGACTTCGTCTTTGGATCTTGGGATCAGCAGTGCAACTAAAATCCACTATTCTTACACTAGTTATGACATTTTAAAGAAAAAAAAAAGAGCGAGCCTAGGTGGGGGGTTTGCTAGCCACAGATTCGCCATATTTTACATCAGATAATGGCATTAATTATAGAAGAATATTCTCCAGGTCATGACGAGTTCATCTTTGACTCTTGTGCCCAAACAACCCCAAAGATGTGCCAAATTCATTAAGAGTTGTGCGTCTTCTAATAAATTTGGCACATCTTACTCCAGCGGAGCGGAGTGTTAATCAAGAAAGGCGTAATCCCCCCCCCCTCGTGTGCTTGCAGCACTTGGTCAAATTAATTTATCTAATCTTTCAAACAGTCTAAATGATAAGCTGAAGATTACAGGACTAGTTTATACATTGTACATAGAAGATTAATTTAGTCTTAAAGGGACTCTGACAGCACAGAATGACTGTTCAAATCAAATGCAGGGATTCGGTACGTCATGTTGTGGCCAAAAAATTAAGTGCACCATCCCACCGGCTTGTTTTCCAACTATCTTTGACCCCCTTCTTTGATTGACAGCTCTAACCTCAGAGTCAGAAAAGGGATAAGACAGATTGAAAACAAGCAGGTGGGAAGGTGCAGTGAAGTGTTTGGCCACGCCATGATGCATCGAGCGCCTGTACTTGGTTTGAACAGTCATTCTGCACTGACATGAGTCCCTTTAAAGGAAACCTGTCAGGCGATTCACACTGCCTCACCAGGCAGCATGAGTCACGGCCTGTCTGCACTATTGCAGCCAGGAATATATTTTTCTCTGAAACGCTTCAGTATTTCAGAAATGGTATACTTTAGGGTACGTTTCCATGTTCAGGACACGCTGCAGCCCCGACGCTGCAGAACTTCCACACTACGCCCGCACTATTTTATGCAAAATTAGCAGACATTTTTTTACACATGCAGATTTTCCCCATCCAAGCAAGTCTATGGGGATAATCCACATGTTGACCAGCAACAGAAATTGACATGTTGCAGATCTGAAAGACGCGCCGCATGTCAGTTTCCGCGGGTGATCCGCAGGTGCACATGCATGCACAGTGGACATGGGATTTCTAGAAATCCCATACACTATGCTGTAACATCTGGCTGCTGCGGTTTTGACGCTGCATAAATAAGCATCAAAACTGCAGCAAATCCTGAACGTGGGAACGCACTTTTAAAGAGCAGGCCGGTGTCAGCATGAGACTAGTCTCATCTCAGGCTATGGTCCCTGGCCGTCTCTTCCCAGCGCCGCAGCAGGTGGTTGACAGATGTATCCCTCTGTACACACAAGGGAGAGACCTTTCAATCACCTGCAGCAACACTGGGAAGAACGGGCCAGGGACGGCACTGGATTAGTCTGGTTTCCAGTTGAATCTTCAAAGTATATCTTCTATGAAATGCTGGAGCGTTTCAGAGAAAACATATGTGGCTGCAATCGTGCATCTATGCTTTGATTCATGCAGCCCGCAGTTTGTGTGGCATGAACTGTCTGACAGGTTCCCTTTAACTCACCATCCATCTAATGTGTATGGGGGAGGGGTGGGGACACCACTCTCTCTCCAGGGACAACGTCAGGGAGAATGGACAAGCATGTCTAGCTTTACTTTTCAATTTTACATCATTTTACTTACTTCCATGCTCCAAAACCAGCATGCCAGCGGTCAGCAAACATCAGCACAACATTCATTACTTTCATTATTGCTTCTTTTACAGAGCTCACCTGCAAGAAAAAGTAATGGCACATTCAAAAATATTTTATTATCGAATTCTATGGAGTGCAGGGTTTTTACAACTAAATTTAAAAAAAAAAAATTCTTAAAATCAGGTGTGAAAAAGGTTGAAGTTGAAAATATGTCACATGTATAAACATGTGCACTCTTTACGTTATATATGTACGCCAGCCATAGGAAGGACAAGAAAGGCGTCTACTGTGGTACCGAGTGGGCTGAATTTAGCATACTGCATGCACCATTAGACACAATTTTAACATTTATTTTAGCAGACTTAGAATTTCAGGCACCTTACACCACAGGTAATAATAAATCCTACTCATAATTTACGTTGGCACATTTAGTGAATCTACAGACAGTGCAAGCAGAAATACCCTATAGCCATTTTCTGGATGAATTATGTTCTGCATGTTGTTTTCTCAATAATCAGGTAATCATATATAAACAAATTAAAAGGTCCAACATCATCTTTTCCTACCTTTTCCCTTAAAAGACACCGATCATGAATAGTAGACAGATATCTATAATGAATTTTTATTAGTTGGTCCAGATCTTTTGCTTCCTCTACTTGATGTTGAAATTCCAGTCCTGTGCTATGAAGAATCTATGAAAAAAAATTCTTATTTAATAAATGTACAGGTTTTTTTCTGACTTACATTTTGGAATGTAATTAATATAATGCAAAGGTAAATCATGCATTTCTACTTAAATACAAACATTTGCATACTTAAAGTAATATATAAAAAAGGATTACAGTCTACAATATAAAGTCTGTGTAATGCCCCTTATGTAATGACCCAGAGGGGGCCATTACATCGGTACACCAGTCATTAAACAGCATACTGCCCCATCCTTCTCCCTAGGCTGCGCTCATCATTTCATATATTATTGGTAGATAAAATGCCAACCCTGGTCATCATGTAATTGTGTAAGCTGTTGACAAAATGCATCAGCTTGACTCGGAGGAGAAACATGCGGTGGATTTGCTGCTCCTTAGATTCGGTTTGTGTTACTAGACGAGCAAGAAGCTGTTGCTGCTCAGATCCGGATTCATTCTTTGGAGATTCCTTCTCCGCCATACTAGCAAGTCCTGTGAAAATATCAATAATAAAAAGCAATTACAGGCATAACAAGATTGACATAATTTATCATTGCTGGTCTATCCTAAATGAGAGAAGGGCCTGACCCCGTGGGCACTCGTCCCCCAACAATGGAGCCATGGCACTCTCCTGAATGTACTGACTACAAGTTCCAGACACAAGACATAGACATGACTGGGTTGAGTAATGCTGTGAAGGGGTTTCTCTGCTTCAGAAATTTCCAAGACAACTTCCGATCTGCTGACTGAGGATGGGGGAAGGTCCCATGGTCAGACTGAGTAATCACACATCAGCGGCCTACCCCAAGCATAAGGCATTAATGTAAAACCCTATCAAAACCCAAGTAAAATGGGTTGCCCCAAGTTCCTGTTATCCCTGAATGATCGTATAGGGGGTTTACTTATACATTGCTGGGGGTCCGAGCCCCGATTGAATGGAGCGAGAGTCAGGCACGCACACCTGCCCTGCATTCATTCTCTATGGGATGCTGGTCATAGCTTAGTGCATCATTCGGCTATCTCCTATAGAGAATGACTGGAGGGAAGGTGCGCAATTCTGCTGCATTCAGACCGGGATCTTCAGAGCCCAATCTTTGTATCGTGGAGGTCCCCAGCGGAAGGACTCCCAGCAATCAGTAAGATAATCCCTAATCTATTGATGGGGAATAATCTAGCAGCTTATAACAAGCCCTTTAAGTTATTACCTTAGTAAAACTTGCACAGATATTCCAATTCTACTAAACCTTAATAGAATGAAGGTGTTCTTACCATTAAATTGCAGGACATCCAAACTGTATTTTGCCCATTTTATTAGTAGCAAAAGCAGAAAGATCTGATTATAAATCTTTTGGCACTCTGAGCTTATAACAATATCAACAGGCCAAGGCACCTAGAGCAATAGAAATAAGACAGGCAGATGAGAAGACACATCGTATATATCACATGCAGAAAATGTTAGATGGTTAGACATGTACGATAACAGTCAGCCCAATTCAGAACCAGACGAAAGTTATTACCCAGCACCCCTCCATGGTTATCTAGCAGCAAGACCTTTAAATCCAATGCAGGATACAATCTTAAATAAGGAAAAAGCAGGGTATGTACTGGATACAATATGGAGTCACCTTATAACTCGGTACAAGGCCGGGTATATACTGAATACAATATGGAGTCGCCTTATAACTCCGTACAAGGACGGGTAAGTACTGGATACAATATGGAGTCACCTTATAACTCCATACAAGGCCGGGTATTATTATTATTATTTATTATTATAGAACCATTATTCCATTGCGCTTTACATGTTTAAAAGAGGTATACATAGCAAACAACAAGTACAATGATTTCAACAAAAACGTGTCAGCGACTGGTACAGGAGGAGCGAGGACCCTGCCCTCGAGGGCCACAACCTACAGGGGATGGGTGAGGATACAGTAGGTGAGGGTAGAGCTGGTCGTGCAGCGGTATGGTGGAGTGAGAGTTACTGAAGGTTGTAGGCTTGTCGGAAGAGATGGGTCTTCAGGTTCCTTTTGAAGGTTTCCACGGTAGGCGAGAGTCTGATGCTTTGGGGTACAGAGTTCCAGAATAGGGGGGTGCACAGGAGAAATCTTGTATGCGATTGTGGGAAGAGGAGATAAGAGGGGAGTAGAGAAGGAGATCTTGTGAGGATCGGAGGTTGAGTGCAGGTAAGTACTGGGAGACTAGGTCACAGATGTATGGAGACAGGTTGTGGATGGCTTTGTATGCCATGGTTAGGGTTTTGAACTGGAGTCTCTGAGCAATGGGGAGCCAGTGAAGAGATTGACAGAGAGGAGAGGCCGGGTAATAGCAGGGGACATGTTGATTAGTCGGGCAGCAGAATTTAGGATAGATTGGAGGGGTGCGAGAGTGGTATAAGGGAGGCCACAGAGCAGGAAGTTGCAGTAGTCGAGGCGGAAGATGATGAGGGCGTGCACTAGTGTTTTTGCAGATTCGTGGTTGAGGAATATGCGGATCCGGGAAATATTTTTTGAACTGGAGTTGGCAGGAAGTGGAAAGGGCTTGGATATGAGGTTTTAAGGAGAGATCGGAGTCAAGGGTTACCCCGAGGCAGCAAGCTTGAGGGATTGGGGAGAGTGGACAGCCATTGACTTTGATAGATAGGTCAGATGGGGGGGTTGAGCGAGATGATGGAAAGATGATGAATTCAGTTTTATCCATATTAAGTTTTAGGACTCTAGCAGAGAAGAAAGATGAAATAGCGCACAGGTAGTGTGGGATTCTGGTTAGTAAGGAGGTGATATCAGGTCCAGAGCGGTAGATCTGTGTGTCATCAGCATAGAGGTGATACTGAAAGCCGTGAGACTATGAGCTGTCCCAAGCTGAAGGTGTAGATGGAGAAGAGCAGGGGTCCTAGAACTGAGCCTTGGGGAACACTGACAGATAGGTGGCGAGGAGTGGAGGTGGTGTGTGAGACGCTGAATGTCCGGTCTGTTAAGTATGAACAGATCCAAGATAGGGCAAAGTCTGTGATGCCGAGAGATGAGACAGTCTGTAGAAAGAGGGAATGGTCTACTGTGTCAAAGGCAGATGACAGGTCCAGAAGGAGAAGGACAGAGTAGTGTTGCTTGGATTTGGCAGTCAGTAGGTCGTTGGTGACTTTATTCAGATTGGAGGCGGTCAAAGAGGGAACAGGAGGAGAGGTTGGAGGACAGCTCAACATGAACGTGTTGTTCCAGTAGTTTTGAGGCATAGGGGAGAAGGGGAGATAGCTAGACAGAGAGGATGAGTCAAGGGATGGATTTTTGAGGATGGGTGTGATCGAGGCATGTTTGAAGCATGAGGGGAAGACACCAGTTGCTAGTGACAGATTGAAAAGGTGGGTTAGGGTTGGGATGAAGACTGTGGTAAGATTTGGGATGAGGTGGGACAGGATTGGGTCAAGTTCGCAGGTGGCGAGATGTAACTTGGAGAGTAAAGAGGAAAGCTGATCTTCCGTGATGGCGGAGAAGCTGGTTTTGGAGGAGGAGAGTTGAGTAGATATGAGGAGGGACTGTGGGGACTTAAGGCAAAAGCTTTGTCTGATGGTATCAATCTTCTGCTTGCAGAATGAGGCAAAGTCTTCAGCTGAGATGAGTGGAGAGGGAGGAGAGAATTGAAAGTACTGAATAGCTTCTTAGGGTTGTGAGACAGGGAGGATATGAGAGATGAGAAGTATGTTTGTTTTGCTGCAGTGAGTGTGGACCTGAAAGTAGTGAGGGGTTGTTTGAATGTGGTGAAGTGCTCGTTGGAGTGGGACCTTTTCTATCTTTGCTCAGCACCCTGGAAGCCCGTCTCCGTTCTTTAGTCAGGCTGGTGTGCCGGGGTTGGCTGTTGATTGTTCGAGCTTTGGTATGTATGAGGGGGAAGACCGATTCAAGAGCTGCAGCTGTTGTGGTGGTATAAAAGGCGGCAGCAGCATCTGCATCGTGTAAGGAATTTATGTCTGTAAGGGGGAGGAGGGATTCAGAGAGTGAGTGTAGGTTGAGGTGTTTGAGATTTCTGCGAGATTGTACAAGTTTCTGGATGGGGGGATTGGGGACCTGGAGAGGAGAGGGGAGAGAATGTGAGTAAGTTGTTGTCAGAAAGAGGGAGAAGAGAGTTAGAGAGTAGTCTTGAGCGAATTTCAAATTAGTGTTCGTGGTTCCGACTTGTTCGCGGCAAAAAAAATCGGCCCCGAACACGAATTTGAAATGTCGAACAAATTCGCTCAACACTATTAGAGAGGTTGGATAGGGAACAGAGGCGGGTGAAGATGAGGTCCAGAGTGTGGCCATCTTTGTGAGTGGGGGCTGAAGACCATTGAGGAAGGCCAAAGGAGGAAGTGAGGGATAGAAGCTTAGAGACAGATGGGTGGGAAGTGTCAATGGGGATGTTGAAGTCGCCCATGATGATAGTGGGGATGTCAGCAGAAAGGAAGTCCTGAGGAAGTGGTGTGATCACCACGAAATGCACAGAAATAAAGTCTATTTCATCATTACATCAACTTGGATTCCTGTGGTACATTATTCTGATAGGCGAGCAGTGCAGTCTGATGCCCCATTCTCTTCACCCAACAAAGGATCATTGCTTCGGGGTTTGCTTCGGGGCTGCCAATGCCAAGTACAGTGGTTGTGTCTTACACAACCCTAATAGGTGAGTGAATTATCTTTCACAAATATTCCTTTTATCTCGGATAAGACCCTATGTGCGCTCTATATTCCTTCTAGTTACCTTGTTAAGCGGAAAGGAAGTGAAGTAATGAGGTGGTGAAGTGGTCTAAGAAGATGGTGGCTGGCCCTGGGGGGCGGTAGATAACAGCCAATTGGAGGGGGAGCAAATGCGCATGCAGTGCACTTCAAAAGAAGGGAGAGTAATGGAGGGTGGTAAGGTCCACCATAGAGGTAGGGGACGAGGGAGGAGGGGCAATCAAAGGAGATGGCAGGGACAAATTTTGGAACAAAGAGGGGGCAGTCTTACTTCTCCACCTGCACAGTCCTCCTCTTCCTCATCGTCTTTTTTAGAAACAAGGGGCCTCCTTCCCTACAAACTGCGGGAACGCACTGGGCCCCAAACACACAGGTAGTGGGTTGTAGGATAAATGATTTTATAGAGGATAGTGAAAACCAGATAATTAATATATCTTCCTATGCTTTGTCTGATTGTGAGAGGTCTGTCCTTCGGAAAGGCCTCACATTTGTTCCAACAACGAGGTTTGACCCTTTTTCTTGGATAAAAGATATAAACCTCTTTACCAGAAAATTAAAATGGAGAAAGTTTTTCCTGCATAATGACAGATTGAAGTGCCAACATTTGGGCATATCCCTGGAGGATCTCCCGGACGTGTTAACATTATCAGAATTATCAGAGGAGGGACAGAGGAGTCCTGGCCTCGGACCCTTCTCTGATCTGAAACCCAGGAGCAGTAGGATGCCCCCAGTCGGTGACATTGGGGGCATCGACATTTTCCTTAAATTGGTTTCTGAAGAGATCCGCAATATTAACCCAAGGTATGAACCAGCACGTTCTAATTTGTCTTTGGGGGAGAAAAGGGCGTTGGAATCCTTGGGTGCTAATAATGCAGTAGTGTTGAAGCCCTCTGATAAGGGCGGCAACATTGTTGTCTTGGACGATACCCAGTACATCAAAATGTGCCAGGGTCTCCTATCAGATGTGTCCACATACGAAGTTTTACGGAAGGATCCCAGCAGTGAATATATGGTGGGACTATCTAAGATTCTGTCATGTGCACTGACAATGAATCTGCTTTCGAAAAATGAATATGACTTTCCCATTCCGAAATGGCCTGTAACAGCGACGTTCTATGCACTTCCCAAGATACACAAGGGCATCAGTCCCCTCAAGGGAAGACCTATTGTTGCAGGGATTGATGCCCTGTGCCAAAATTCGAGTGTGTATTTGGATAAGGTCCTGAGACCATTTGTTCTAGCCCTCCCATCATATCTGAGGGATACGATGGACGTTTTGAATAAATTAGAAGGTATGTCCATTGATTCCAATACGATTTTGGCCTCAATTGATGTTGAGGCCTTGTATAGTAGCATTCGACATGAAGTGGGCTTAACACCCGTTGAATACTATTTGGAAAGTAGAGGGACACACCTGGGGCCACATAATAAATTTCTCCTGGAACTTTTGGATTTTGTACTACGACATCATTTTTTCCTATACAATGGGAAGTACTACCACCCACTCAGGGGCACAGCGATGGGGAGCCCTTGTGCCCCTACGTACACTAATTTGCTCCTGGGTTGGTGGGAGGATACTGTTGTGTTCAGGGACGAGGATGTCGTCTGGGCCCCACGGATACTTTTCTGGGGCAGATACATTGACGACATCCTCGTCCTGTGGGCAGGGGATGAGGCATCTTTTCGGACGTTTGTGACACATCTGAATGCAAACCCTATTGGACTATCCTTTACATGCGAGGTGGGAGTGGACGAGATCTCCTTCCTTGATTTAAAAATCTCAAGAAATGGTGATGGGACCTTAGAAACTTCACTGTATCGTAAACCTTCTGCGACCAATAGCCTTCTAGAGTGGGGGAGCTTCCATCCTCCGCCTCTAAAAAGAGGCATTCCTAAGGGACAGTTCCTTAGGGTTCGGAGGAACTGTTCCTCGTGGAATGATTTTCAATCTGAGTCATGTGACCTATCTCATAGGTTTCGAATTAGGGGTTATCCTGAAGGAGTAATAGATAAGGCATATCAACATGCAAGGATAACAGATAGATCGTCCCTCCTCACTCCAAGAGACAGATGCAATTCTGAGTCCATCACACGACTGATAGGTACCTATGATGATCAGTCAAGTAAAGTAATGTGCATTCTTGAAAAATACTGGGGGATCCTACGAGCGGATCCGGATGTGGCGGACTTGGTCTCTAAAACACCCTCGGTTACATATAGGAGGGGGAGATTCGTGAAGGATACAGTCGTACATTGTCACTTTACGCCTAAGATGAAGGAGGTCACATGGTTGAGAAATAGATCTAAGGGTACGTTCAGGTGTGGTCACTGCTCCTTCTGTAAATTTGTTACACCTTCAAAGAGTTTTGTGAGTGCAGTGACTAAACGCACATACGAGATGAAAGATTTCGCCAACTGCAAAACATCAGGAGTGGTGTACCTCTGCACGTGCACGTGTCCAATGGATTATATCGGGAAAACGAAACGTGAATTACGCGTCCGGATAGGTGAGCACCTTGGAGACGTGAGGCATGGCAGAGATACACCACTCGCCAGACATGTAATATCCAAACATGGGGGTGACGTGGGATGCATTTCGTTTAGGGTCTTGGAAGTTGTGGCACGGTCAATCAGGCAGGGTGACTGGAATAAAAAAATACTCCAACGGGAGGCCCGTTGGATCTTTTGGATGGAGTCAATGGCCCCTGGGGGCATTAATGAACAGTTGAGCTTCTCGAGTTTTATCTGATTCCAAGAATGTGATATTAGGGGCCGAATAGAACCAGCCTATATGGTATTGGTCTAATGATCACCATATGTATATACCCATTGTGGCTAAATATGTATCTACATTTTGAGGATTTATTTTTCCCTACTTTAACAGCTTTAAATACTCTGTGAATGATAAATAACATTGTAATATGTGGATAACACTTTAATTATATAATGGTCAGATTCTAACCTTCCTGTTTCTTATATATTAATGTTGAATACTTTCATCCCCTTATGTACAGCGTATATATTTATTTTGCGCTGAATAATTTTGCATATCTTAGCATTGCTGCCGCTTTGTCCGTCTATGGCGCTTTAAGTATGTGGGGTATGTTGGTGGTAGGTGTGCCTGTTAGGCCGGTGTTTACTTTTCTTGCTGGCTACCATGACAACCACTGATAAACGTTTATGGGGATGGGTGCAGACCTTGCCTCCCAATCATGTGCCGCCACATTTGGATGACATCATATCCGGTGGACGTCATTTGCGCACCGTTACTTCTGGGTGCGTGCGTTCCAGATGCGCTTCAGATACTCTTATGCATTCTGGTGATGTCATTTCCGGTGGGCGTCACCAGCATATCGTCACTTCCGGGTGCGTGCGTTCCATGTGCGGTCCACAGACCTGCATCTGGCGGTGGACGCCGGACATGTGCACGATGACAGCAGCGCACATGTTTTTGCGATTAATACTAATTGTGGGGCTGAGCTGTGTTTATAAGGGAGGTGTATGGGCAGGAATTCTTTACACATGCAGCATTGTCTGGCAATCTGGGGTGAGGGATTGAAGTCCTCCCCAGGTCCCCTGATGAACCCTGGTGGAAACTAGGGGGAAACGCGTTGAGACTACTAAGATAAGTGTCATTTTTTATTTATTAATGATAATCTATTTTCTGACTGCTGGAACTAGGGACCATTAAGGTTAAGTGTTACTGTTTACTTACTAATGAAAATTTATATTCTGATTGCCAAAAGGAACAGGGACTAATAATGATAAGTGTCCTTTTTTCTGTCCACTATTGTGTACATCTATGACAGATAAAATCTGGACCTGATACTATGTTATAGATGTTATGTTTTTTCAGATACCAGTACTTAAATCCCATTTGATGTATGGGGAGACATTTATCTGGGTGGGATTCTGTCTTTGGAGCCCCTTCTGGGGTACATAGCTGGAGTATCAAAGTGGAGCATGTGTCCATATTTTGATTGACTGCTCTGGCTGTTATCTGATTTGATCTGGCTATGGCAAAACAAGCACTGTGCTCCTCTACTCTAGAGCATTTATGTATACCCTATACCCTACCAAATAAATTTGGCCATTTATAAACATTGATTCATTATCGGCTTCTGTACTTGTACGTTCACTTTTTCTACCCTTTCTCACCATTGTGGTTTTGCTTAATTTAAGATAAGGGTCCTTGTAGGGACATTAGGGACACCGACGTTGAGCGGGGGCTCCACGAAGTACAAATTAGGGTGCCAACCTCCGCTGTCAGGTAGGGAAAGGATTTAGGGACAGAATAGGGACAGCTTTAATTTGTATTCCCTCCCGGTCGGTGTATCACCTGATTCTATATGTCCTATCATTTAGAGTATTATTGTTGTTTGTTTATGGACTTTCGGCTCCTTTTTAGAGATTATTAATAAAAGGTATTTTTTAGGGGGGCTGTGTGTCTGCTGGTTGTCTCTATTTAATAGGCCCCTCATGTGATATTTTGTTTAGGTGTCTAAGAGTAATGGAGGGTGGCAGTGGGATATGTGAGAAGGAGCAGTTGTCTGCCAGAAGAAAGCCAACTCCTCCACCATGCTTGAAGCTGGGGAGGGGGGTGTGGGAAAGGTGGAGTCTGCCATACGAAAGTGCAGCTGTTGAGGCTGTGTCAGAGGGGGTGAGCCAGGTTTCGGTGATGGCGAGGAAGGAAAGTTTGTTAGTGATGAAAAGATCGTGGGTATGTACTGGATACAATATGGAGTCGCCTTATAACGCTGTACAAGGCCGGGTATGTACTGGATACAATATGGAGTCTCTTTATACTCGGTACAAGGCCGGGTATGTACTGGATACAATATGGAGTCTCCTTATATTCGGTACAAGGCCGGGTATGTACTGGATACAATATGGAGTCTCTTTATACTCGGTACAAGGCCGGGTATGTACTGGATACAATATGGAGTCTCCTTATATTCGGTACAAGGCCGGGTATGTACTGGATACAATATGGAGTCACCTTATAACTCCATACAAGGCCATCCAATGTATGTACAAGGTACAGTATGGTGTTACCTTATAACTCAGTACAAGGCCATCCAATGTATGTACTGGAAGTTTCTTCTTAGCCAAGTCAACATTTTCAAAGAAGATGGATAACCTGTATGTGAACAGACAAATTATTCTAATATATTCTCTTTCCTTTGGTAAAACAAATCCATTCAGAATTATTATTTTGGATGGATTTGTTTTATGCATGATGCTTATATAGCAGTAAACCCATTGAGCAGCGCTGTACAGAGCATTCCATCATACATATCAGTCTCTGTTCCTAATGGGGCTCACTATCTAGTTTCCCCCATCTCAGACATTCACTAGGACAAACATCACAGGACACCAACTAACCTATCAATTTGGCTTAAGATTGCAAAAGTGCTCAGAGGAAGCCTAGACACGATTTTCCCTTTGGTTTTATGTAAATCTAAGTTCCCAGTGCTGTAAGGCTACAATGCTGACCACTGAGTGGATGTGCAATGCTGAGAAGACAAAGCCTAAGAAAGGAAAAAGTACCTGTCATTTCAAACAACTATTCAGGATGAAATGTAATGTTTCTGTACATGAGGAATAACACCATTTCTGGTCATTATATGATTCTATCCTGCATTTTCACCGGCTTTTCCCCTTAGGCTGACTTAGTGCGTAGAAACCAGGTGCTATGATGGCTCCCATGCATGACAAACAAACATGAGGGATTCCTGCTCCGCAGTTTGTGTAGCGCACAGACAGAAGCAGCAGCAGCATGAAGGACATTATACAGCAGTACTGAGCAGTCATCCTGCCAATATAAATAGAGAATTTTGTGAAGTCAGTGACTCCGTTCTCTCTACTGGATTGTTTTTTTCCCTGACACTTGGTTTACAAGTATCACCTGACTCGCTATTCAATTACACAATGTTTTTCTCATTTCTTACCGAGTACTGTCCTCTGGGTACCGCTGACTGACAGCTTCCTGCAGCTGTACATTTAGGAAGACAACATTCTGCCATTGTTCTTTCTCTCTTATTTTATCAAATATTGAAGTGTAGAAATCATACATCGTATCTCCAGCTTCCAGCAGGAAAAAATTTCTCATTGATTGTAGATATTCGACCAGCCTAAAAAAAACAAAAGCATTATGACAGTAGCTACATTCCAGGAGAAGAGTTGACTCTTAACATTCCAGCCACTCCTCTCCAGCCCATTGATTTCTTTACAGCAGTTAGCTGCACATCTCTTTCTCAGCACTTGATGGGCTACTCTTATCAGACCTGTGTAACCACAATCCCCAGCATCACGACTCTCACCGTCCCTGTGTGCTGGTTAACATGCACTATTAGTACTGTGTGTTAAAGTAGTGATAAGAGTGTAGACTGCAAACAAACCACTAAAAGCTGAATGTGTTATAGCAGAACTTGTGCTGAGCTTTATAGTTCTACTACTGCTACAGATCTACTACTCACTAGAAGTGTAACTCAAAGAGAAGTTCCTGCTCCACTAGAAGCCAGAAAGTGAAAGAGAGTGAAAAGCAGTGTCCACACAAGCGGAGAATACCCTTTAACATAGTTTTTACCGGCTTTTTGCAATTAATCGGAGTTTGGCCACTTACTTATAATCTTCCTTCAGAGTCTGCATGAGGTTCCCACAGCACTCCAGATACTGTTTGTCAATGTGGGGATAAAGACATGATCGAAGGGTCAGTTCAAACGACTGACAAGTAACAGATTCTGAGGATCTATCCACACTGATATCTTCACAGGTAAACGTCTCAAGAAAATCACTCTGCTCCAAATATAACCTTTAAGGAAAACATTTAAATTATTTTAAATAATTCACGTATTTTAATTTTTCTTTATTTCTTCATCGGCCAGGTTTTATTGTTTAAACACAAATGAAGACTAAGGGGGGCACTAACTTGAACATTTTGGCTTTTACCTTGCAAAGTTGATGGCCAGCAATGGATCATGCACATCATTCAGCTCCAGGTGCTTGGCCACTATTGACTGCATCTTTATTAAGCTCTGCTTGTTCACCTGCTGTTCTGTAATGCTGTCAGGTCCCAATTCTTTTCCATGTTGTAGTCGTGACTGCACAGACTCTAGGAAGAGGGTGTACAAACTTTTCCTATCTGCATCTGGTTCATGAGAAAAGAAATGGTCAGATTCTTTAGTACCATTAAATAACGCAATCTGAATGCACTGTTTAATATTCCATAAGTAAAAGGGGTTTTATGAAAAAAAAAAAAAAAAAAAAAAAAAAAAAGCTGTTTAAAGGGACTGTCAGCACAGAATGACTGTTTAAACCAAGTGCAGGCTCAGTGTATGTCAAGCCATCTCTTTTCATACTACACAATTCTTTCATCCTCTCTAGCATGGATGACGGTTCACGATTTTTTCCAGTACCGAGGAAATCAGTCAGTGAGCAAATGTAAGGAAATGTCCTTTCTTAGCAAAGGAGATCGAATCTGGCAACAAAGATAGCAGAGCAACCTGAGGGGTTCTAGGGACTCTGATATACAGGATTTTATTCCTAAATTATTTTAGTCAATTAGCTGGCTAACAGGGAAAGATTAGCAATTGTAAGTACTCAGTGCTATGTAATATGGCGACTGCAATATACTAAGAGGATACAAACTTTGATGGGAGGAGTGCTTCTTTAACAATGTACAGATACAGTTTAGAGGAACATGTTTTCATTGTGAAAACTTATTGGAAATCTGAGTCCTTAACCCCTTAATGACCGGAGCATTTTCCGTTTTTGTGTTTTCGTCTCCCCTTGTTCCCAGAGCCATAACTTTTTTATTTTTCTGTCAATATGGCCATGTGAGGGCTTATTTTTTGCGGGACAAGTTGTACTTTTGAACGACATCAATGATGGGAAAAAAAATTCCAAAGGTGGTGAAATTGCAAAAAAAGTGCAATATCATAGTTGTTTTTTTTTTTTTTTTTTTTTTTAACCACGTTCACTGAATGCTAAAACTGACCTGCCATTATTATTCTCCAGGTCATTAACAGTTCGTAGACACCAAACATATATAGGTTCTTCATTTATTTGTGTGGTGAAAAAAAAATCCAAATTTTGCTATAAAAAAAAAAAAAAAAAAAGGCGCCACTTTCCAAGACCTGTAGCGTCTCCATTTTTCGGGATCTGGAGCCGGGCTTATTTTTTGCATGACGAGCTGACGTTTTTATTGATACCATTTTGGGGTAGATCCGATGTTTTGATCGCCCGTTATTGCATTTTGTTGCAATGTGCGGCGACCAAAAAGACATAATTCAGGCGTTTAGAATTTTTTTATCGTTACGCCTTTTACCGATCGGATTAGTTCTTTTTTTATTTTGATAGATCGGGCGATTCTGAACGCGGCGATACCAAATATGTGTATGTGGGTTTTTTTTTTTATCGTTTTATTTTGAATGGGGCGAAAGGGGGGTGATTTCAACTTTTATATTTTTAAAAACATTAGCAATCTAGACATGACAACCACAGGGGTCTGCTGCAGACCCCGGGTTGTCATACCAACCCATTGGTGACCCGCGATCACATGACGGGGTCACCGATGGGCGGAGTCAGTGACACGCTTCCCGGAAGCACGAGTTAAATGCCGCTGTCAGAGATTGACAGTGGCATTTAACAGCTGCGGGTGGATTGCGATTCCACCCGTGGCTGTTGCGGGCACATGTCAGCTGTTTAAATCAGATGAGATGTGCCCAGTTCAGTGCGGGCTCAGCGCCGGAGCACGCGCTGAACAGGTGTTACCGACGTTGATGCGTACTAATACGCACCACGTTGGAAAGGTGTTAAGGAGGTGCCAAAGTGAGTTTCTAATGAAGTTTGGAGGTTGAAATCCAAAGTCCAAACCGTGTATTCTGTCACTGGTAAATAAGCTGAAACGTACAGGAACATTACTGGATAGGCATGATATTGGATGTCCAAAAATGTCTGAGAAAACAATTCAAGATGTGAAACCGTGACTTCTGGTGTATCCATGTAATTAGTTGCATAGACCAAGAAAGGTTGTGTTCGTCTGTACAGAGTCACTGTATTCATTTAACACTACCGGATTTTTTCCTTTGGGGCCATTTGAAGGGTCGATGTACAGTAACAAGTCATGAACATTACAGACGCTCCAAGAGAACATACAGTGATAAATTCAGGCTCTGACTCCAGACGTCCTGTGGAATAAATGCAGTAATATGGAATGGCGGGTGGATACGTGCGTGGATACGAATGGTGGACATTTTCAATACCTGCTTTAAAGTGCACCTGTCAGCAGGATTGAGCGTGCGCAGTAGCATCTCTCGGGAGTCAAAAGATGCTGCTGCGCATGTGCAGGCCGCGGCAGCCATATTGGGGGATGTAAATTTTCACTTTTGAATAGAAATTACACAGGCAATATTTAAAATAGTAGGCAGGTCACTGAAAGCAGAGAGACCTGTCAGAGGCCAGAGATAGGAATACATAATGAGAGCACCAGTTACAGCCCCTCCCCACATGCCGCCCCAAAGCACGAGCATATCATTATGGCAGAACTGAAAATAAAGATTATAGAAGAACCACTGGACGGATTTCATCAACCAAGGTATCATTTTACTCAGTGTAATGGCGCCCACCTGACAGTGTATTTGGTTTACTGTGTACAATCCTGCAGACAGGTGCGCTTTAAAACTTTAGTTTCTCATGAACCAAGGTAGCTACAGTCCAAATTTCAGTACGATAGATCTCTTTTAGAAGATACAGCAAATTTTTCCAGGTAAAGTAGTGAGTGAATCACCATGTAGTAAAGTGCCATACTGCAAACCTATGTGCGTCGGGAGCCCAGCGCAAACATATGCACGTCACGAGCCCAGTGCAAATGACCAACTTATGCAACTCACCAAGAAAGATGGTGTTCACACCAATGTTTCAGCTCTACAAGCCTTCATCTGATCACTTGGATAAATGGGTCGGTAGCTGTCATATTCTTAATGTCATTTGCACTATGACACTTTACTACTGTTGTATTTACAGACTATAGAAACTATCAGTAAATGCTTGTGCATGAACGCAATACTCACTATTGACCAGCAGATGACACTCCACTTTCCCTGTCTGATCACTCATGGTACTAAGTTATTGGGATTTTTAGTGATGCCTTCAGAACAGAATTAAAGAGAATCTGGCACCAGATTTTTGCTACCTCATCTGAGAGCAGCATAATGTAGAGACAGAGACCCTGATTCCTGCGATGTATCACTAAGTTTACTGGATGTAGCAGTTGTGATAAAACCACAGTTTTCTCTGTAGCTTTCACCGTGCTCAGATTTTGAGCCCTGTATGACCACCGCTCACACATCTGATTAGCAGCTTTCTGTGTACACTATACACGGACAGAAAGCTGCTAATCAGGGGTGGGGTTACACACAGCACTTGACTTGGAGGCACATCTAGTCCTGTAGTGATAATCTCCTGCTGCTAAAACATTGATATTATTGAAACAACAGCACACAGCCTAGTAAGTGACACATTGCTGGAATCAGGGTCTCTTCCCCAACATTATGGTGCTCTCAGATTACATAGCAAAAGCCTGGTGACAGATTACCTTTAAGCAAACACTTTTATGTTAGTTTTATATAATTTTGGTGTAATACACATTTTTTCTTGGTATAGATATCTTAGGAAGGGCTATTAATTTGTGAAATGTGGTCTGACTGCTATCCCCAACTGATTAGTAAAACAAAGTGTCTGCAGTGCTCTTTGTAGGGCCACAGACCCTCTATTTTTTAATCCATGCACAGCAGTTCATACTCCATTCATTGAGGTTCCAGGGTCAAACACACACCAATTAATATATGAATGGCCTAGTCTATGCAAAGGCTATTAAAGGGGTTGTCCAACCTTAAGGTACAAGTCTGCAGTAACTCTATGTGACTGCAGATTTGTGAATCCTCACATCATGAGCACTGCTTGCTGCGATGATTCTTCAGTGAAGGGAGCAGCAGGTGTGTGACCACAAGTATGCGGTTTAATTACATGAGGTCACATTCCGACTAGACGTGTGCAACCTAGTTCAATACAAGTGTATTGAGTGAGGCTGGACACGTGTAGTTGGAATGTGGCCGGAAGTATGCAAATCACATACTTGCGGTCACTTGACCGCCTGCTCTCAGGGCTGGCACCAGAGAATCATCACGGCCGCAGTGCACGAGATGTGAGGATTTGCAATTTTGCAGTCACAGAGTTACTGCAGATTTGTACCCTAAGGAAGGACGACCCCTTTAATCTTTTTCCCCAGAGAAACACTAGAATTGAATACTCATATACCCGAAATGGCATGACATTACCTCTTGATGAGTCTTGTTGCTGGGTTAATTTGCACTTCAGGTTCTTCAGCAGTTGCATTGATTTGCCAGCCATAATAATCTGTTTCAGTACAGGCCGCAGGAAGGAGACCATAGTGTGCTGCCTGCTGGCCGGAGCCTGGTCACTGCCGGAACTGGCGCTGGTGTTGTCACTCATTTTGTCTTCGTTCTCAGTCTTTTCAGAGACACTATACAAAGTGTATGTGGCATACCAAAAGTCCCGATGGTTAACAGGAACATCTTTATTACTACAAAAAAGACAAGTCAATCACCTTTAAGGCTAAGTGCCCACGATGCAGAAATGCTGCATATTTTTTCCGCTTGTCCCTGGCAGGAAAAACACATGCGGATTTTACATGCGTTTTTCCCGCCAGGTAGAAGCGTTTGTCAAGCGTTTTTGCATGCATTTCTGTATGCGGGTTATCAAGCGCTTTTCCAAGCAATTTTAGCATCACTTAGAGAAGTGCTTGACAACTTGTTCACACTATATAAATCCATGCAACCGGCATGGATTTATATAGTGTGACCAAGTAATACTTAAAAAAAAAAAAAGAGTAAGAATGGTGAAAAATAAAGATTATACTTACCTTCCGATGGCCCCCAGTGTTTTCTTCGCTCCATCTGGTCTGTTGTATGAGTCGCGGTGGTGTGAAAGGACCTGCCATGACGTCATTGAGTCATGTGACAGGTCACGCGACCGCTGATGTCGGCGGTCGCGTGACCTGTCACATGACTCAATGACGTCATGGCAGGTCCTTTCACACCACCGCGACTCATACAACAGGCCAGACGGAGCGAAGAAAACACTGGGGGCCACTGGAAGGCAAGTATAATCTTTATTTTTTATTTTAAATTCTTTTTTAACAGGTTCTATGTTACCCGAGTCTGGAGGAGAGTCTACTCTTCTCCAGACCCGGGTACCAGCCGCACATTGAATCGCATAATATCCGTATGTGCAAATGTGCTGACACGGATATTAAGCATTTCAATGCAAGTCAATGGCGGCAATTACGCTGCGTTTCCGCAAAATTAATGGACATGCTGAGAATTTTTCCGCAATGATAATCCGCAGCGGAAATTTCCGCAGCATGTGCACAGCACATGCGGATTATCATTGGGGACCATGGGGCACATATTACCAAGCGTTTAAGCGTTTTTGCTGCGGAAATTCCGCAGCAAAAACGCACAGTGGGCACGCAGCCTAAATCTCATAAAATAGTCTTCTAACGGCTGGTATATGAAGGGAAATCACATAAAATGCTTTGAGAATATTGTGTATTCCTTTATAATCTGCTTCTGGTAAAATGAGTATACCCAAGTGTTACTTACCGTTGAATAATAAATTCTTTTGCTGGATCAAAGAGATGTCCATGGACAATCCACTCATCTACTATTTCCAAATACGGCCTCACCGTTTCTACCCACAAGAAAAACAGAAGGGATACCTGCAAACACAACAGTGTCCTATAAATCAAGCATTGTGATGATCGCAGGTTACAAAAGTCCCCCGCAACAAAAAAACAAGTGTATCCGAAAGTTACTTGCATTCCAGGACATACCGTGCTGATTAAACTCTCATATTGTCATGTTCATACAGTTGAAACCAGAAGTTTACATACACTATATAAAAAGACACATATGCATGTTTTTCTCAATATCTGACATGAAATCAGAATAAACCTTTCTCGTTTTAGGTCAATTAGGATTACCAGAATTTTTAATATTTGCCAAATGCCAGAATAATGAGAAAGAGAGAAAAAGAGAAAGAAAGAGAGTGAGAAAGAGAAAGAGAGAGAGAAAGAGAGAGAGAAAGAGAGAGAGAAAGAGAGAGAGAAAGAGAGAGAGAAAGAGAGAGAGAAAGAGAGAGAAAGAGAGAGAAAGAGAGAGAGAAAGAGAGAGAGAGAAAAGAGAGAGAGAAAGAGAGAGAGAAAGAGAGAGAGAAAGAGAGAGAGAAAGAGAGAGAGAAAGAGAGAGAAAGAGAGAGAAAGAGAGAGAGAAAGAGAGAGAAAGAGAGAGAAAGAGAGAGAGAAAGAGAGAGAGAAAGAGAGAGAGAAGAGAGAGAGAAAGAGAGAGAGAAAGAGAGAGAGAAAGAGAGAGAAAGAGAGAGAAAGAGAGAGAAAGAGAGAGAAAGAGAGAGAGAAAGAGAGAGAAAGAGAGAGAAAGAGAGAGAGAGAGAGAGAGAGAGAGTGTATTTTAAGGCATTTTTATTACTTACTGGAAATCAATAATTACATACACTAAGATTACTATGCCTTTAAACAATGCTGGACTGCCCATATGATGATGTCATGTGTTTAGAAGCTTCTGATAGTTTTTTTGGCAATATCGAAGTTAATTAGAGACACACCTGTGGATGTATTTTAATGCACACCTGAAACACACTACTTCTTTGTGTAGCATCATAGGAAAGTCTAAATAAATCAGAAGAGATAACAGGAAGAGAATTGTGGACTTGCACAAGTCTGGCTCATCCTTGGGTACAATTTCAAGATACCTAAAGGTGCCTCGTTCATCTTGAGAAACAATTATATGCAAGTACAAACAAGATGGGAATGTCCAGCCATCATACCGCTCAGGAAGGAGACGGGTTCTGTGTCCCAGAGATGAACGTGCTTTGGTTGGACATGTGCATATCAACCCAAGAACAAAAGCAAAATAAATTGTGAAGATGATGACGGAAGCTGGTAAGATTGTGTCAATATCCACAGTGAAACGAGTACTGTATCAATATCCACAGTGAAACAAGTACTGTATCAACATGGGCTGAAAGGTCACTCTGCCAGGAAGAAGCTATTACTCCGAAAGAAACATAAAAAAGCCAGATTAATGTTTGCAAATGCACACAGGAACAAAGACCTTAATTTTTGGAGACATGTCCTGTGGTCTGATGAAACTAAAATTTAACTTTTTGGGCATAATGACCATTGTTATGTTTGGAGGAAAAAGGGAGAAGCTTGGAAGCCTAAGAACACCATCCGAAATGTGAAACACGGGGGTGGCAGCATCATGTTGTGGGGTTGTTTTGCTGCAGGAGGGATTGGTGCACTTCACAAAATAGATGGCATCATAAGAAAAGAAGATTATGTGGCAATACTGAAGCAACATCTCAAGACATCAGCCAGGAAGTTAAAGCTTGGGCTAAAATGGGTCTGCCTAATGGACAATGACCTGAAGCATACTGCCAAAATGGTAACAAAGTGGCTTAAGGATAACAAAGTCAATGTTTTGGAGTGGCCATCACAAAGCCCTGATCTCAATCCTATTGAAAATTTATGGGCAAAGCTGAAAAGACAGGTGCGAGCAAGGCGACCTAAAAACCTGGATCAGTTACACCAGTTTTGTCAGGAGGAATGGGCCCAAATTCCGACCAACTATTGTGAGAAGCTTGTGGAAGGATATCCCAAACGTTTGACTCAAGTCATTCAGTTTAAGGACAATGGTACCAAATACTAATGAAATGTATGTAAACTTTTGACTTTGCAGTAAGTAATTAAAATGCCTTAAAACATTCTCTCATTATTCTGGCATTTGGCAAATATTAAAAATTCTGGTAATCCTAACTGACCTAAAACGGGAAAGGTTTATTCTGATTTCATGTCAGATATTGAGAACAACATGAATAGGTGTCTTTTTATAAAGTGTATGTAAACTTCTGGTTTCAACTGTAGCTATACACATTATATGGACAGAATCATTGGGACACCTACACATTACAACTGCAAGAGTGTCTATAAGGCTATAATACGGTGCCGGTCCCCCCCTTTGCAGCTATAACAATTTCTACTTTTCTTGGAGGATTTTCTAAAATATTTCAGAGGTGTTGGTGGGAATGATTGCCTTTGCATCCAGAAAAGCATTGTGAGGTCAGACACTGATGTTGTACAAGAGGACCTGGCTTGCAATCTTTATTCTAGCTCATCCCAAAATTATTCAATGAGATTGGGGTCAGGGCCCTACATGTGCCTCTCATGTTCTTCCACACAACCATGCCTTCCTGGACCTAGCGTTGTATATTCATGCTGGAACAGGAAAGGGCCTTCCAACTGCAGTTCGGCCATGTCCTGAAGATCCGGGCGCACAATTTTTGTGCTGATGTTAATGCCAGAATTGTGCAGTTATTGAGTGAGCAGAGCGTTGGTTTTATGCATTATGCGCCTCAGCACTTGTTGGCCACACTCTGCGACTTTTTAAGTGAGCTGACGCTTTGTGGTTCTCTTCTCTTTCTGTTCACAGACAGTCTTTATATTGTGAGTCAAAATCTCCCCTTTTTATCTGGTTTAAGGTGTGATTTTCATATTGCCCACACCTGTTACTTGCAACAGGTGAGTTTGAACGAGCATCACATGCTTGAAACAAAGTTGTTTAACCACAATTTTGGAAAGGTGCACCAAGTAAATAAATATGTGTATAACAAAACATGTGTAATTGCAATAATTTTCTGGGAGAAATACTTCATTTTCTGGAACAATTTCAAGGGTGCCAACACTTTCGGCCATTACTGTATGAGAAAGTATCTAAAGTTAGATGCCCAAGTCATGATGTGAAAGGGGCCTTCTTCTACGTGGATATACACAAATGATACACACCGTTTGTTCTGAAGCTTCTCCAACGTTGTCATACTCCAGAATGGCTTTATACAGGGTATTCAGTAAGTGAGATGCCCTCACCACATTCCTGGTGTCAGGGGGCACTTCTGCTATGCCAGTGCTGAAAACTTTATGAAGGACTTTGAGCTGTGCCAGGCGAGGAGCCAACTTGTTAACTACCATTGCCAAAGTGATTGTTTCATCTTTCACAAAACAAGAAAAAAAACAAAACAAATAAAAACACTAATTTCAACTTTCTAGTACGCACTGGTATCAAACCTATCATATAATGTACAGATACCTTTGTTAATAATACAGTTCTCAATCTCTGTAAGTTCTTCTTTAAAGCTCATGAAGTATTTATATAAAGCCCACATAAAGGCCTGGTATGTTCGGAATGGAGCTTCGGTGCCTTTCTTGGTGGTAGGAAGGGTCCCTGGCAATGAATTCTCAGCACAATGGCCAGTGACATCATCCATAAATCTCTGAAGTCTGAAGACCACTTGGCCATATGCTGCAATTTGCTCAAGCACAGACCGAAGGCAGTTCTGGAATAAAAAAAAAATAGGAATTATTCCTACCGTTAATTACATTTCCAGGAGTCCATCATAACGGCACGACAGGAGTTAAGTCCTCTGTTCCTCTAGGGACAGGAAACACATGAGAGGTTAAAAGCCCCCCCTCATTACACCCTCAGTGTTTGTACTAATCATTTAAACCAGGATGGATGCAACTCTATTTTATTATATACATATACCAAAGTTACATTCACATTAGTGTCAAGAGCGGGGCGGGAAATATGGTGCCGTTATGATGGACTCCTGGAAAGGTAATTAACGGTAGGAATAATTCCTATTTTACCAGTACGTCCATCATAACGGCACGACAGGAGACATACCAAATCAAAGAAATGGAACATTTAGGGCGGGACTACTGCCTGAAGGACTTTACGGCCATAGGCTAATTGTTGACTGGACAATCCATCCAATTTATAATGTTTACTAAATGGATATATTGGACCAGGTTGCTGCCTGGCAAATTTGGCCTATTGATGCTCCAGCTTTCTCTGCCCAAGAAGCGGAGATTGCCCGAGTAGAATGAGCTTTAAGGGAAATTGGTGGATCCTTCCCCTCAGATTCATATGCGAGGGCGATAGTCCTTGTCAACCACCTTGCTAGAGTCGGCTTAGAAGCTTTCTTGCCCTTATTCACACCCGAAAATTGCAGAAAAAGGTTTGAGTCTCTCCTCCAGGGGGCTGTGATTTCTATATACCGAACAATTGCCCTCCTGACGTCCAAGGTATGGAAGGATTTTTCCTTTTCATTTTTGGGGGACTGGCAGAAAGACGGTAGTATTATCTCTTGATTCAGGTTCGAACTGGACACCACCTTAGGGAGAAAGGAGGGATCCAGTTTAAGAACCAATCTGTCTTCCAGAATCTTAAGGTATGGGTCCAGAACTGAGAGGGCCTGGATCTCGCCTACCCGTTTCGCTGTAGTAACTGCAACAAGAAAGGCTGATTTCATAGAAAGCAGGTCTACTGATGTTTCTTCTAGGGGTTCAAAGGGAGACTTACATAAAGCCCTCAACACAAGGTTCAGATCCCACGGCGGTACTAGACTCCTTATCGTGGGTTTAAAACGAGAAGTTGCTTTTATGAACCTTGATATCCATGGGTGGTCTTATTAAGGAGTAGTCCAAAAAAGCACTTAGGGCCGAGATATGAACTTTTAACGTATTTGGCCTCAGACCCTTATCAAATCCTTCTTGGAGGAAATCCAATATCGTTGGAATATTGGGGTGAGACGAATTTCTCTCAGACTGACCTGCAAAGCAACAGAACTGTTTCCAAATCCTAGCATAGATGGCTGACGTTACTGGTTTCCTACAGGCTTGTAGAGTCGTAATTACCCGATGGGAAAGACCCTTAGAGGCTAGGATCCACCTCTCAGGTTCCATGCTGTCAATTGGAGGAATTGGATGTTCGGATGTATCAAGGGACCCTGCAATAGAAGATCTCTCCTGGCTGGGAGTCTGAATGGGAGATCCACCGCCATCCGGTATAGCAGAGGAAACCAGCTCTTTTTGGGCCAGTAGGGCGCTATCAGAATAAGAGCTCCCCTCTCCTGTTGGATTTTCCTTAATACTCTTGAGATGAGAGGGACTGGAGGAAAGGCGTACACCAGTCTTGTCCCCCACGATTGAGAAAGGGCATCTATTCCTTCTAGGCTGTCGGCTGGGTCCAAGGAAAAAAAGGGCTGCAGCTTTCTGTTTTTTCTTGTTGCAAACAGGTCTATGAACGGGGTGCCCCATCGTTGAATGATTTGATGAAACACCTCCGGATTCAACTCCCAATCTGAAGGACCTACTCTTGCTCTGCTGAGAAAGTCTGCAACTACATTTTCGGACCCCCTTAGATGAATAGCCGATATAGAAAGGACATTTCTCTCCGCCCAGTAGAAAATTCTTGCCGCCAAGGATTGTAACCATTTCCCTCTTGGACCTCCTTGTCGACGAAGAAAAGCGATGGTGGTGCTGTTGTCTGAGAAAATCTTTATATGATTTCCTCTGAGCAAACGCTGACATCTTTGAAGAGTCTCCCAGACCGCCTTTAGCTCTCTGAAATTTGACGACCTGTGTTGTATCTCTTTGGGCCACATCCCTTGTAGATATCTGTTTCCTATGCTTGCTCCCCAGCCTCTTTGGCTGGCATCCGTATGGATCTGGATTGAAGGAAGAAGGATCCAGTCTACTGCGTTTTCCAAGTTTGAAAGGTCTGTCCACCAGGAAAGGGAGTTTTTTTAGTTCTCTTGACAGTCTCATTTTGTCTAACCCTGATGGTCGTCTGTTCCAAACTGACAGGATCGATTTCTGTAACGGCCTTGAACGGGCCTGTGCCCATTTCACGCTTGGAATGCATGAGGTCATCAGTCCTAAGATCCGCATGGCGTATCTGATTGAAGTGGTCTTCCGTTTCTCGAAGTTGCAAATTTCCAGTTTTATTTTTTCTCTTTTCTCCTGGGGCAAGGAGGACTTCTGGAGACTGGAATTTAAGAGTACCCCCAGAAATACTTTTGTAGTACTTGGATGGAGGCTTGATTTTTCCCAATTGATGTTCCATCCCAAATATTCCAGGGTTTCGATCGTATGCTCTTGATGACTGAGAAGAAGAGACTCTGACTCTGTGTTCTTAAGAAGGCCGCTACTTCTGTCATAACCTTTGTGAATATTCGAGGGGCCGAGGATAGACCGAAGGGTAGGCAAGTAAATTGAAAGTGGTGTACTGTGCCCTCCTGTTCTAGAGCGAACCTTAGGTATTGCTGGTGACTTGGGTGAATTGGAACATGGTAATATGCATCCTTGAGGTCTAGAGTGCACATTACCGATCCCTTCTCTATCAATGGAATGCTGGTTTTTATAGTTTCCATTTTGAACCTTTTGTATTCCACCCACTGATTTGAGGGCTTGAGGTTTATAACCGTACGGCGTTTGCCCGAGGGTTTTAACACCGAGAAGAGGGAGGAATAATGGCCTAAACCCTGCTCTGAAGGGGGAACCAGTTTTACCACGTGTAGGGATTGAAGGACTAATATATCCTGCCATAGACTTTTGAGATCTACGGGGGAGCAAGGACGAGTGATTTGGAAACGACGAGGGGGGGTATGGGAGAAGTCTATTTTGAAACGTTCCCCTAAGGAACGTAGGACCCATTGATTTTTTGTAATGGATGCCCATTTGTCCTGAAAGAAAAGAAGCCTGCCCCCTACTCCAATGGCGTCATGGTCTAGCTGGGGCCCCAGAGGCGACCTGATCTGCTCTGTCCTTTCCTCCCTTCCTGTAAGACCATCTCCCCGTCTTACCCTTACCCCTGTAATCACGTTTAGGGGATCGACGGGGTCCACGAAAGGGTCGGTATCTTTTAACCCTATCTTCGGGAAATCCTTTTTTCTTGTCGGATGCTCTTTCTAGGATCTCGTCCAACGCTGGACCAAAAACCCGAGCACCCGAAAAGGGAATTGAGCACAATTTATTCTTTGAGTGGCTATCCCCCGACCACGTCTTTAGCCATATTGCCCGTCTACCTGTATTAGATAATACGCTACATCTAGCTGCGAATCTGACCGATTCGGCCGAGGCATCAGCCATGAATTGCGTTGCCAGCTTTAACATGGGAAGAGAGTCTGATAGCATCTCTACAGGGGAGTCTGACCTAATTTGATCTGACAGCTCGTCCAACCAAAGGCACATGGATCTTGCCACTGAAGTGGCAGCGATATTTGATTTAATTATGGCTGCTGAGGCTTCCCAACTCCTCTTGAGCATACTCTCAGCCTTCCTATCCATTGCGTCCTTGAGGCAAGACGAGTCCTCAAAGGGGATAGATGTTTTCTTAGCCACTTTCGCTATTGGAACATCTACTTTAGGGATTTCCTCCCAAAGTTTGATATCCTCCGGATTGAAAGGAAGACGGGATTTAAAGTCTCTTGGCACAATGAGTCTTTTCTCCACTTCTTCCCATTCCTCCATAATCATTGATTTTAAATGCTCATTTACAGGGAACACTGTATTTCTCCGAGTTCTCAGACCTGCGAACATTTCATCTTGCCTGGAATGGGAGACCTGAGTGTCCTCCAAGTTCATAGTATGCCTGATGGACTTTAACAGTTCGTCCGTATGTTCTGTAGAGAAGATATATTTCTTTCTCTCTTGTGAGGGTAACTGAGAGAAGCGGTCCTCATCCTCTTCTAGACTGCGCTCTGATGCGGAATCTGAATATTCTCCTTCCTCAGACACCTCTTCCATCTCCCACCTAGGTCTTTTCTGGCGAGGAGAGGGTTGAACTATTTGGGGTGACGGTTGTGTACAGGAAAGCATGAGGCTCGAGACTGTACTCTGGACCTCCTCACGTATCATAGATCTTATATCCGTCAAAAAAGAAGT
The DNA here is from genome assembly GCF_046119375.1 of Phyllobates terribilis. Classification (NCBI taxonomy): domain Eukaryota; kingdom Metazoa; phylum Chordata; class Amphibia; order Anura; family Dendrobatidae; genus Phyllobates; species Phyllobates terribilis. The sequence goes on along the minus strand of NW_027362762.1, from coordinate 330,524,604 downwards.
TTTTTCTTCCTTTAGGACCTCGGCTATACATTTTTTACACAGCCGCTTTTTATATGAGTCCTGAAGCTTTGTGTTGCAGTCTACACATCGTCTTGACTTTTTGGAAGAAAATCCAGACCTCTGGGTTCCCCTCTCCTAATCCATAAAAACATATAAAAGGACACCGGAGATTTACTATAAAACCCTGTCCTAGAATACTCTGATCTATCCAGAGAAGGGCTTTAAGCCTGTACTCACACTGCCCAGGGACTCTGAGGGGGCTTCTGACCGTGAAGGACTAGCTTCCATGGTGTCAGTGTGTGTGTGACTGAGGTGCACCATTTAATAGGGTCTTACCTGATCCAGGTGGTAGCCATGCCCCAGCGATAAGCATTCTTAATGCCCTGGAGCTTCATCACTGCCTCCGGGCACCTGTGCATCGAAGCCCCTCTCCTCACTAGAAAGAGAAGCGGCGTGCGTTCCACCCTGGAACGCACGCTGGCCAAAGCGGATGTCCGCTCTTCTGACTCCGCCTCCCGGCCGGAAGTCTCGCACAGCGTGCGGCGTTCGTTCCGCCCTGGAACGCACGCCCAAAGCGGATGTTCCTGGATGACTCTGCCTCCCGCCGGAAGCCATACACCGCGCTCCTAAGTGGAGCGCATGCCGGCCCTTCAGCCGGTGGTACAGCGCAACGCTCAGAGCCCCCTGTCCGGGGGATACAGTGGCGGTCTTCTGGCTGAGGGTCCCCGCAAAGGGGTATCAGCATGGAGCCTCTGGACCGAAGGAAGGGGAGAGTTCTGAGACCCCCCCAATCCCCCTGGCTCTCAGGTAACTCTTTATCTTCGGAAACCTCCCATAGTGTCCTGTCCTGCTAGGGACAGGAAAAACACTGAGGGTGTGATGGGGGGCTTTTAACCTCTCATGTGTTTCCTGTCCCTAGAGGAACAGAGGACTTAACTCCTGTCGTGCCGTTATGATGGACGTACTGGTAAAATACAAATTTTCACTAACAATTGATTAGTGAATAGAGATGAGCGGATAGATTAGAGGGTCTCTACTCCAGTCTCCAGGTCAGTGGTACATGGCGGCTAGACGGGGGGCCCACAAATCTCTTACCTTCCAGCATTCACATTGCAGCATTTGAATTGTCAAGGCTGGCGCAGCATCATCTGTGCATCACGTTACACAGATGACATCGCACCAGCCTTGGCTAATCAAACTCTGCGCCAGGTATGGCGGAAGATAAGAGATTTGTGGGCCTCCCGTCTAGCTGTCATGTACTGTACCACTGACCTGGAGACTGGACCGGAGTCGCACAAATCAATCCGCTCATCTCTAGTAGTGAAGAGACATCATTGCAGGCAGTTTTTATATTCACGCAACGATTTATCATTAAGATCAACAGCAATAAATCAGGTCTTCCCAATAATTAGCTCTTGCTCAAGGACCAAAAATTTACAAAAGCTGCCCATAGATGATCATAATCCTTAAAGAGAACCTGTTATATGGAAAAATGGTATCTGCTCTGAAGTCAGGATGATAGAGAGCAGGGGGAGCTGATCAGATTGATATATATTGTGGGAAAAGTTTCAGTATAACCTGTATTTTATTCATTGAAATCCCTGTTGTTTGTAAGCATACAAGTCAAGTGGGCGGACCTAGTCAGTCACTGCATGCAGATAGCGGTCAATCACTAGTAGGACCGCCCACTGGACTCATATGCTTACAAATAACAGGGATTTCAATGGATAAAATACAGTTTATGCTGAAACTTTTCCAACAAACCTATATATATATATATATATATATATATATATATATATATATATATATCTTCTGCTCTGCTTCTCTACATTGTGCTGTCCACAGATCAGACTGCACGTACAGCATGACAGGGTTCCCTTTAATAATCAGACAGATTTACCATTATTAGCAATAATTGTTGTGAATAATTGTTGCAACTTGTCCCGCAAAAAACAAGCCCTTACACGGCTATATTGACGGAAATATAAAAAAGTTATGGCTCTTGGAAGAAGGGATGGAAAAAAATGGCCATGGCGTGAGGGGGTTAAGAATTTTCAAGAAAAAACGTCTACGACTTCTATAATAAAGTAGCTATATAAGTTTGGTATGGCCTTAATCGTACTGATCAGGAGACTCGTGGTGCCAAGAAATTTTTACCATACAACGAAGACCAAAAAAACAAACCCCACTCCCCAAACAATTGCAGAAATGTGTTTTGTTTTTTAGCAATTTAACCACGATTGGAAATTTTCTCCCGATTTCCAGTATATTGAGTGGTGAGAAAATGGTTGTAATTCACAACTATATCTCGTCCTGCACAAAACAATCTCTCATACAGTTATGTCGACAAAAAATAAAAAAGTTATGGCTCTTGAAAGAAGGTGAAAAAAAAAAACCCCAAAAAAACCACCTGGTCGGGAAGGGATTAATGAAGATCAATGGTGGCTTGCTGGGGGAAAAGGAGTAAAAAACCATGGGAGTACAATACCTGATTTCTAAATGGTAGGGACACATTCAGTAGATTTTTTTTTTCTTTTTTGTTTATTACACCAGCTAAATTTCCATCTATAATTCTTAATGGGGCTGTCTGGGACTTTTATACTGACGGCGTTTCAGCATCCCCGCCAATCAACTATTCTCGGCACCAGAGGCCAAATGTGCTCAGCACAGCGCCATCACCTGTATAGTGGCCGTGACCGTGTACTGCACTTTCACCTCCTATTATTTCGAATAGGGACAGATGTGCAGTATTCGGCCACAACCACTACACAGCTGATGGTGTTGTGCTTTGCAGCTCTGCAACAGAGCACATCCAGCCGCCGGCACCGAGAACAGATTGGCAGGGGGGCTGTGTGTACCACCCCCGCTGATCAGATATTAAGGACCAATACCAGTCCTAAGGATAGGTCTCAATATAAAAGTCCTTGACAAGACCTTTAAATGCAGAAATCTAAAGAGGATAATAAATAAGATTGTTGACCTACATGTGTCATATGTGTCACAATGATGTCAGTCCTGACCGTGACTTTTCCATCATTTAAATGAAAGATGAAAAGCTTCTTCACACCTGAAAGTAACCTAAAATAAAAAATATAGGTTACTTCTCATCAGACATGCACAAGCACAGCGGAAAAGGAGTTAAGACTGCCACAAGAAAATGACCCAATATCATTTGCTAGGCACAGCTCTGTACATGTGGCTGTGCCTGGACCTGGGGCTTAGCCTCATGTATTTACAGGGAATCTGTCACAAGGTTTCTGGTACACCACGTGAGAGCAGCAGGATTTAGGGGCTTCAATGTGTCACTTACTTGGCTGCTTGCTATAGATTTCATAAAAATCACTGTTTTATTTGCTGCAGATCTATCAGTTCTCTAAATGCTGAGCTCTGCATAACCCCACCCACATCATCGATTGGCAGCTCTCTGTCTATGCACAGTGCTGCTAAAAAGTGGTGTGGGTGGGGTTTTACAGAACTCATGAATATGGAGGACTACGTAGCACCAGGTTTACTAGTCCTCTAGTGATAATCTCCTGCTGATAAAACAGTGGTTTTATAAAAACTATACTAAGCAGCCCAGTAAGTGACACATCGCTGGAATCAGGGTCAGCTTCACTACGTTATGTTGCTCTCAGATTAAGTGGAAAAATCTGGTGACAGATTCCCATTAAATGAAACTGTAAAAAGCTGCAGTAAAATTAAAAACCATTTAAAAAAATATATGGCGTTGTATCTTATAAATAGCGCTCACACTGTGGTGTACCCCTCCAAGCAGTTAATCATGGGGGCAAAGGGGGTGTTGGTCCACCAGAAAAAAAAGTTGCCCTAACAATGAAGTATCAGCACTAGCTCTATTTCGGCTATGCCTTGACACCGGAGTGGGTTCTCTTTCCCTAGCTGATGTGACAGAGAAGCAAGCTGTCAGTTATTGAAATTAGCCAGTCAGCCAGACCCCTTCATGCACATCTCCAATACATGGGGGGGGGGGGGGGGTGAATGCTCTCTTGTCAAGACCAAGACTCCACTGATATCCTTTGTGTTTGTGCAAATGTTCATGTTCAGTATTTGCAGAAATAAAATCTGCGGCAAATACTGATGAATTGGCAGGAAAAAAAAGCAGCATATATGTGTTTTTACATGCATTTTTTAAGAGTTTTTTCACATTCATTAGTATAGGTGAGATCTGCAGCAAAAACTAGGAAAACATTGGCATGCCATAGATTTAAATCTGCACCAAATCTGCAAGGAAAAACACTGTGTGCATGAGACTTCAGGAATCTCATTCACTTTGCTTGTAATTAGGATACTGCTGAGGTTTTGTGACAAGTCTGCGCAGAAAAAAATTTGCGTCAAAAACTCAAAGTGTGCACATACCCTAAGCATGCAGCCCCAATTTTGAAATATTAGTGATTTTTATCCATTCACATTTTAAAGTATGTGTAGATGGAGGTTTAATTTAGTTGATCCACTCAAAAAAAAACACCACAATCATCTCTTAGACTCTTTCTATTCATTTCAATGTTAATCTTTTTCTTTTTTTAGTCATCAGGTTTTATTTAAGTATTTTTTCCACTTCAGGTTTGGAACGCCTGGTGGGTAAAGAAAAAAGAGAGTGCGGATTCCTCATGAGAGCTGTCCAATCAAAAGGATGCAAAAAAAAAACACTTCAGGCAAAGAAAATCTCATAAAGGAGCATTTCCTGAACCCTCTTCTGCAGTGAACAACCCTTTTAGTAAGGTAGTTATAAATAGAAGAATTCTGCCTCTATAGCGCCAACATATGCTATGTACCTAATGGGGCTGGATCTATGTATTATCTGGATATCCATCCTACCACCCGGGGTGCCCACAATACCCTTTCTATAGAAGGGAGTATGACTGCAAGATCAGACCACATCATTTGTTTATAGTCTGTTACCATGGAAACGTCCACGTCAGCATAAGAGCTGTAAACACAAAATGATAAGGTATTTGTATTGAAGATCATTTTATTTTTTTTTATTACTTGGATTGGGGCAACGGAAACTTGGTTGTAATGTGTTTGTAGCTATACATTTTAATTTCATATTTTTCTCAGTTTTACCTGGAAGAAAACGTTTCTCCTCTTAATTTAAGGGGCTGTCCACTCCTGTAAGCCTGTTCTCACGGAATAGAGAAGGCTTCCAGCCAATCAGCAGCCGCTGATGCCATGTAACAGAGGAGAGACTGCGTAGAGATCGGCACCAGTACAGACGGGAAGCATGTGCTTCCTGTAAGCTCGTACCCTGCATCAATCTGCAGCTTTTAAGGAGGGGTGTGCAGTAGGAGACATCCCCTTTAATATTACATTGGCATTATAAAAAGGCTAGGGCTACACACTGACTTTCATTCAACAGCAACTTTGTACGTCACCACTTGTCATTGGTGGGGACTTACTCAATCATCAGACCTGCACACCTACCACAGGGTCTCGCGGATCACTTGTGTTTCTGTCACAATGGTTTTCTCATCTGGTGTGAACAGGGGATCCGCGGTGTATAAATGCTGGTCCCTAGAAAACACACAATCATATTAGGACCTGCTCAGGTAAAACGTAACACTGTAAAAGAAAATGATTAAAGGGAACCGGTTACCAGTTTTGTCATATATCAACTAAAACTATGACCTTATTCAGCGCCTGTGCTGCACACCATAAATGCTTATATAACCCCTGTCGACCCCAAAAACCTGTTTAATTTGTCCCACGCTGCATGGTAATTGGGTCGATCCGATGGGCATGGTTTTGGGCCTCTCCATCCTTCCCCCCGGCTGCTGCTCACTGTCTTCCTTCTTTAATTGGCGTGGATGACTCCTCAGTTCTCTTCCACATTGCCGGGAGAAATCCTGCGCCTGCGCACAGAAACCACAGCTCGCGCCACACTGCGGGCAGAGCCAAAAACATAAGTGTCCATGCGCCCGCAGTACGGCAAAGCATAGGAGCGCAGGCGTGAGCCGCGGTTCCTGTGCGCAGGCACAAGATTTCTCCCGGCAGTGTGGAAGAGACGTGAGGAGTCATCCACGTCAATTAAAGAATGAGGATGGCGAGCTGTAGCCGGGGTAAAGTAGGAGAGGCCCAAAGTCACGCCCATCGGACCAACCTCAAACCATGCAGCATGGGACAACGTGAAAAGGTTTTTGGGGAGTATACAGGAGGAGTCAGGGGGTTATATAAGCATTTATGGAGTGCAGCACAGGCTTTGAATAAGGTGATAGTTTTAGTTGTTCTATCACAAAACTGGTGACAGGTTCCCTTTAAGCAGATTATTTACTAAGTTTTAGTAGGCCCTCTTTGTTTTGGCTGAGATGAAAAGCTATAATGATCGATTCTGAATCTATCCCTTTAGTTATGTCGGACCCTTGAATACTCCATAGTCTAGTCCTCGCAAGCTTCCCTGCTTTCTATGGCTTTTTTCAATTCCGGAATCACTCTTGTGGGTATGCAGCCAACGGTCTTGGTCTCCCCTGTTTCCAATTACCACTGACCATTCTGGGAGACATATCCTTTTCTAATGAATTTGCCCTAATCACATATCCAAACTTGGTCAATTTCTGTCTGGTGACCTGCCTTCCAGGGACGATGGTGGGTTTATATGATCATAAACATATTTGCTGGTGATCCTGGCTGTTCATGGGATTCGTAGAAGACTTCTCCAGCACGACAGATCAAAGGCATCAATCATCTTCTCTCTGACTTCATAAGTGTCCACGTCTCATCCATACATCTCAGTCGGGAACACAATTGTCATCTTTGTCGGTGACTGAGGCGTCCTTGATCTACTGCTCGGCAAGCCCGTCCTTACACAACTTCTTTATGATAAAGGACAAATGATATAAAATGAAAGTGATAGGAAAATATTTCTTACCAGACAGCAGCTAGATTAGAATGTAAATGTGAACTGTGGGAAAATCTGCTCGCCCGAGGCGTCCAGTACTGAGGGACAACGTGCTGCTCCAGCCAAGTGCGCGCGTCAGGCTCCCCAACTGTAGGGAACAGTCAGTGGAAAGGATTATCACTACTGTGATATGCAACACATCAACCTCCTACTACAGGGGAATTCTCATCCCTTACATTCATAGCATCGCCACAGGATTTGCATAAATCTATAATAAATTCGGATCTCACTGGTGTGACCCACATCTATCTCCAGATTGGTGTCTGTGGAGAGGTGGCCAGAGTTCCTATGCATTTGTATGCAAATTTCTATTACTTTTTACTGACAACGCCATGTATCAGGACCCTATACTCAAGATAGATTTTGGTAGTAATGACGTCAGTAAACGTACTAGCCAAAACTGTCATACACGAGTCCAGTTTCTCCACCTGCAAACTATAGAAGATACCATACAGAGAGCACACATAGGCCATCAGACAATCATAGGCAGTTACCTTTCCATGATACTGCAGAGCTCTTCTTCTCACCATCATCTTGTGGGGTCCTATCATCCTGAATCCCTGAGTCCTCCCTACTGAGGGTCTCCTGATCATCTTCCTCCTCACTAATATCAGACCATTCCTGAAGTCATATGAAAAGGTGTCAGTCACTGTCATTTACCACAGCATTTATAAATGTTACAGTGACCAAAGTACAGACTCAGAGGCTTATAAGATTAAATTAAAGGGGTTTTCCTGTTATTGAAATCCCATCTCCTCTGACTGCAGTTTGTTTAAAAAAAAACACACAAAAAAAGCAAAGCTTTTTTCGCCATTCCAGGCTCCAGAACTAAGTCTCCACTGCTGCTTACAGTTTCTGTTATTGTCTGCAGCATTGACGTCACGATGACAGCGCTGCAGCCAGTGACTGAGCACAGCGGCTCTGCCAAAGCTGATAGCATGAGCCGCTGTGCTAAGTTACTGGCTTAAACACAGCGATGTGACGTCAGCACTGCAGACAATAAGACACAGAGCAGCGGCGGAGACTCAGCACCAGACTGGGGAGGGTGAATAATGGTTCGGTGTCCTCACTATAAGAAAAGTGATAAATTTCGCAGTACTACCTGTGGTTTGGACGGATAGCACTCGTCCCCATGATATTCTATGGGGCTGTGCATATGTCTGAGTTATGCAGCATGCAAGATGTGCCTCAGAATAAACTCTTATGGGTCCATGGCAAAAAAATAAATAAAAAAAAATCAGACTATACTGAGATGACATTAATATAGAGAAGGGGAGAATTTTTTTTTTTTTTTTTTTTTTTTGAGACCGCATCAGATTTTCTCGGATGTGGAGAAAACAGTCGTCTGCAACTGCCCTGAAAGGTTGTCTGTCAGCACAAATAAAGTGTCCAAACCAAGCACAGATTCTTTTAAGGGTCACAGCCCTGATAAAAACGATACCTTTGGGCACCGATTACTGTAATTCAGCAGATTTCAATTTGACAAAAATTTTGCGCACTTTGGCTTTTTACTTTACATCATTCCTGGCCAGCTTCGGTAACTTTTTGAGAGGTGAGAAAAAGCATGGCTGACAAATTCATCATAATTTACACAAAAAAGTGGCAGAAATCAAGATAGAAATGTATCCAGTCTATGATTGATGCACTTGCTATACAAGAACACTTTACAGCAGCCAGTGAATCAATGAAGGGGCTGAAAGTGGAGGTACATGTATTATAAGTAGGTGCCCTGAACCATTCCACCGCGCCAAGGATGTACAGAGAACCTCACCACCTACAGATTACAGAACTATAGGTACAATTTGTATTAGGGCTTTGTCTCCTACAAGGTGCTGTGCTTAGCTTGGATCCCCCTAATGAGACTATAATTGGGTAAAACTTAATATAAAAGTTAAAAGTGAAGACGTCTTACCGGTGTGTTATCATCTGCGCGGAGACCAATGTCTTCTCCTTCCATCAGGTATTTTCCCCAGTCAAATGGCTCCTCTTCATCTACAGTAATCCACACAAAAGGTCAGGAATGCTAACCATTTACACTGAATTAAATATGTATGTCTTAGTATATAAGCTCCTTAATTTCAGCTGAAACAAAACAGCATATACATGTAAATCAATTATATGGAGTCTGAAAAGTGTATTCTGATTTTCCCCATACCTGGATGATAAGAAAATCCACTGCACTGACAAAAGTATTGGGACACAAGTCTTCCATTTAGTCCCATAACCAGAGGGGTATAACGCCCACCCCCAGCCACGCAGTCTGCGTTTCCTAACATAGGCTCCATTTTAGTGCCTATGGATTTGGAATTGGATGACATTAAAGCTCCTGTAGGTGTCCCAATAGTTTTGTCCATATATTATTACAAGATATTACAATATTTTGTACCCTTTATGTTTTAATAATAATAATAATAATAATAATAATACTTTGTAATAATATAGCCGGGTGGTCCAGTTACAAAATGCAGGAGTGGTCTGCTGCCCATAATGACGGCAGTAAATAATACAGATGGCCATCTCAACACAACGTCACTATTACAGACCAGAGAACTTAACTACAAGCACATTACAGATGTTTGCTTATTTACTACAGGGTTTTGCCATTTTGGAGATTACCCTTTTAAGCTTTATTTCCGTCATACAGAAAAGTTCACCAAAATGAGAGGCTTCCGATTACCTGCTTGTTTTTCTCTTGGCTTCTCAATAAAGTCATTTTTGGAAGGCGACTCAGACAAACAAAGCAGGAGAGACAGTATGGCATAATGAGCGTCTGTCTGGAAGAAAACAGTAGTGGAAAGGTTTTAATATTACAATATAAGGTTATAATATTACATACAACTACTTGATACACTGGTGGTGATGACTACAGAGTAAAGAGAGGGAAGACAACCACAGAGACCCCCACACAGGTTACAGAGGGAAGAGAACCACAGGGACACCCATACAGGTTACAGAGGGAAGAGACCCACAGGGACACCCATACAGGTTACAGAGGGAAGAGACCCACAGGGACACCCATACAGGTTACAGAGGGAAGAGAACCACAGGGACACCCATACAGGTTACAGAGGGAAGAGAACCACAGGGACACCCATACAGGTTACAGAGGGAAGAGAACCACAGGGACACCCATACAGGTTACAGAGGGAAGAGAACCACAGGGACACTCATGCAGATTACAGAGGGAAGAGAACCACAGGGACACCCATACAGGTTACAGAGGGAAGAGAACCACAGGGACACCCATACAGGTTACAGAGGGAAGAGAACCACAGGGACACCCATACAGGTTACAGAGGGAAGAGGGCTTCCAGCGCCAAACTGTCCCACATACGGGCATTAAGACGATGTTCGGCAAGTACGGGAAATGCAGCATCAATCTGTGGTGGGTTTATAGATTCTTATGTGGTATGCATCTGTGTGCTACACTAGTTTGTATTAGGCTCTGTTCACACATCCGTTCTTTTAAGATAAGACAAATAAAGTCTGTAAAGCGATCTGTTACATAAGTAATGCAAACGGTAGCAGAGGGGCCCCATTGATTATTATGGGAACCATCTGAGTTACGTTTTTTTTTAACAGAAAAAAAAAAAAATCTACAAGCAGTACATCAAACAGATCCCACAATAATCAATGGTGCCCTTCTGCACCTCCTTGCAAACCCAATTTAACAGATCATTTATTCCATTTGTCTGTTCCTAGAACAGACCAACAGAATGACCGAATAGACATGTGAACAGAGCCTTATTACATATTATGGTTGAAGGGGGGCATACAGTTTTAGAAAACTTTCACACAATCAGTATTTGGCAAGGTTTTTAAATCAGTATTTGTAAGCCCAAACCAGGAGTGGGTGATAAATGCAGAAGTGGTGACGTGTTTCCATTATACTTTTCCTCTGATTATCCCACTTCGGATTTTGGCTTGCAAATACTGATGTAAAATACTGACCAAATACTGATTGTGTGAACGTGACCTTATGAAAATAATGGTTAATCGCCTTATGCAGACAACTTTGTCTCAGAAGGGGATACACTTTTGAGGACTCTGCACTTTAGTCTACTATACTGTATAACCCACTAATCATGCGACCACCCGAAGAATGATTTTTATAATATATACATTTAAAGATTTTTCTGTATTTTCATGACTATGAAAATTGTACATTTACACTGAAGGCATCAAAACTATGAATTAACACATGTGGAATTATATACTTAACAAAAAAGTGTGAAACAACTGAAAATATGTCTTATATTCTAGGTTCTTCAAAGTAGCCACCTTTTGCTTTGACGACTGCTTTGCACACTCTTGGCATTCTCTTGATGGTTACTTTGAAGAACCTAGAATATAAGACATATTTTCAGTTGTTTCACACTTTTTTGTTAAGTATATAATTTCACATGTGTTAATTCATAGTTTTGATGCCTTCAGTGTAAATGTACAATTTTCATAGTCATGAAAATACAGAAAAATCTTTAAATGAGAAGGTGTGTCCAAACTTTTGGTCTGTACTGATATATATATATATATATATATATATATATATATATATATATATATATATATCATATTACGTACTCTTCAGCACTACTGGAGAATTTCTTTAAAGAGGACCTGTCACAAAGATGTGTCCAGTTTTAGCTCTTATTTTATTGCCACTGCTCTCATTAGTATGACGAAGGGACATCCGAAACGCGCGTCGGGGCTCCTGCTCCACGTGTGTAGCTTCTCTATCGCTGCCCCTGTGCCCTGACTGTTTGCCCATAGGTCTCTCCAGCAATTGATTTACTGGTAGGTATACTGAGGGCCTCTAGTGGCTATATATGTGTAGGTACATGAGTGCTATTACTATGACTTAATATGTCTAAGGGCACTTTACATTTCTCGTTATATACTTACTAATTGAAATTAATATATGGGGCTTTTGGTTTGGCGATTATCTATCTTGCAAATCTGCCAGTACAGAAATTGCTATATGCAGCACGTGGATGAGGTTCTATTTTATTGCACCTGTGTTTTATCCCCTTATGCTATCATTCTCTAATAAACTTTGATATATTTCTATATTTATGGCTTTTTGATCGTTTCTGCTTCAGCTATTGACGCATTAGTATTCTGTAGTTTTGTTTTTTTTCCTCTTTTTTTTTTTTTTTTTTTTTTTTTTTTTAAATCCGCCATATTTTTTCAGAGATATGGGCCTATTAAATTTAATACTAATTTTGATTTATCAAGGGGGTGAGGCTTACAGGATTCTCTGGGGGTCTGTCTTTAGGCCGCTCTGCATTTTTACCGTGTGAGCACCACTCCTTAGAAGAGACCATAAAAAGCAGCACTATATAAAAAGGCCCATATCTCTGGAACCGTCTGGTGGATTTAAAATATAAAAAAGGAATGCTACGAGGAACAGTGGGTACAAAATAAGAGCAAAAACTGGTCATTTTTGACCGGGTGACAGGTCCTCTTTAAGCATCAGAAACCTAAAACTAGAAAAGAACAAATGACGTTGCAAATATTACATTTTACGCTACAAACAGGAGCTATGACATGTCCATGTCACTGTCTATATACTGTCTGTTTAATAAGAATTCATAAAAAATATCACAGGACTTACTTTTGTCTCTTCTGTGCTTGAAAGAGGGCGATCCAAAAACTCCTGTGTGAGGCTCTTCCAGCTCTCGGCCTTACACAGATCTGAATGGATCACAAACTTTTCATAGATCCTATAATTAAAGCTTATTTTAATGTTTCCTCTATAATAGCATTTATGTGTATAACAATGAATTATAAAATCACATTATTACCCGTCCAAGGTGCGCTGTATCTTGTGACTGCTCACATCAAGGTACCGGTGGAATCTACAGAGAATAGAGTCACAGTACAAAGGTTTAGGTGGAACCTACAGAAAATAGAGTGACAGTGCAGATGTTTAGGCAGAATCTACAGAGAATAGAGTCACAGTGCAGAAATGTAGATGGAATCCACAGAGAATAGAGTCAAGGTGCAGAAATGTAGGTGGAATCTACAGAGAATAGCATGGCAGTGCAGAAATGTAGGTGGAATCTACAGAGAATAGCATGGCAGTGCAGAAATGTAGGTGGAATCTACAGAGAATAGCATGGCAGTGCAGAAATGTAGGTGGAATCTACAGAGAATAGCATGGCAGTGCAGAAATGTAGGTGGAATCTACACTGAATAGAGAGTCACAGTGCAGATGTTTAGGTGGAATGCACATGGAATAGAGACACAGTGCAGAAATGTAGGTGGAATCTACAGAGAATAGAGTCACAGTGCAGAAGTTTAGGTGGAATTCACATTGAATAGAGTCACAGTGCAGATGTTTAGGTGGAATCTGCAGAGAATAGAGTCACAGTGCAGATGTTTAGGTGGAATTCACATTGAATAGAGTCACAGTGCAGATGTTTAGGTGGAATCTGCAGAGAATAGAGACACAGTGCAGAAGTTTATCTAAGCACCATCTAGCACAGATGACTCAGTGACGTCATGGCAGGTCCTTCACACCACTGCGAGCAGTGCAAGAGACCGGACGCGGCGGAGAAAACACCGGGAGGACAGCGGAAGGTAAGTATAATCTTTTTTTCTATTTTTCACCATTCTTATTCTTTTTTTTTTAACTAACTTGGTCACACTACTAAATCCATACCGGTTACATGGATTTATATAGTGTGAACAAGTTGTCAAGCACTTTTCCAAGTGATGCTAAAATTGCTTGGAAAAGCGCTTGATAACCCGCATGCAGAAATGCATGCAAAAAAGCTTGACAAACGCTTCTACCTGGCAGGAAAAACGCATGTAAAAAACGCATACGTTTTTCCTGCCAGGGAGAAGCGGAAAAAATATGCAGCATTTCTACATCGTGGGCACATAGCCTAATAATATGCAGTATTGTGTACAAAAGAGACCAGTCAATCAAGCTGAGGCGTGAGAAGAGAAGATGGAGAGAAACTGCTCAGTGAACCCTTCCTTGAGGCTGGCACCTAATGCTGACCATGAGCCAGTGATGAGCCCTCCATGATGCGGCCATTTTTGTTTTTGAGCATTTGTTTTTTACTCCCCTTCTCCCATGAACCACAATTTTATTTTTATTTTTTTCTCACGATAGCCATATGTAGCCTTGTTTTTTTTGCAGGCGAATACTAGTTTTAAATGACACATTTCATTTTACTATATAATATACTGAAAGAATATATAATAGTGAAGTGAAATGGTGAAAAGTTCAATTCAGACATTATTTTCTGGGCTTCATTTTTCCAGAGTTCATTGTGCGGTCAAAATGACCTAACGATATGTTATTACAGCGGTCACAATATAGGTTTTTTTGTATTAACTTAGTAAAATTCTGAACTTTGTAAAAAACAAACAAACCCCAAATAAATAAATAACTAGTTTGTGTCGCCATATACAGAGACCTGTAACCTTCTTATTTCTCTGACAGTAAGCCTGTATGGAACGCTGCACTTTTTATGGGTACTATTTGGGGGTAAATAAAATGTTTTTATCACTTTTTATTGCATTTTTGGGGGGTGGATGTGTGGGTGCAGAGACCCAGAAAAGTAGCAATTTTTTTTTGCATGGTGTTTTTTCCATGGATTAAATAATTCTATATTTTCATAGACTGGAAGCGGCAATACCAAATTTGCTTATTTTCTTTATGCATTTTTGGATGGGGACAAGGGGTGAAGCAAACTTAAGTTTTATATATTTTTAAAACTTTTTTCTTATTCTTTTCATGATATTTTATAGAGGATTTGAACCTGCTACCATGTAATGGCTTGTACTGTCCCCTGTAGTACTATAGTATGGCAGTATACTGTACAGCAAACATCCAGGTCTCCTACAGGCTGGGCTCACATGAGCACCGTGATGGCGGAGGCGAGGGCCACTACGATCGCGGCACTGGGACACCGAGGCGTTCAGGACCAAACACACCATCAGAACTGTACCACTTACATGCTGCAGCAGAGAGCGACAGACTACAGCCCGTAACCGCAGCATGTAATGTACAAGCATGATCAGGATAATGCTGATGACTGCTGGGACTTGTAGTGCTATGTCCTGTAACAGCAGCATGTAATGTATGAGAATGATCAGGATAATGCTGATGACTGCTGGGACTTATAGTGCTACGTCCTGTAACAGCAGCATGTAATGTACGAGCACGATAATGCTGATGACTGCTGGGACTTGTAGTGCTACGTCATGTAACATCAGCATGTAATGTACGAGCACGATCAGTGTAATGCTGATGACTGCTGGGACTTGTAGTGCTACATCCTGTAACAGCAGCGTGTAATGTATGAGAACGATCAGTGTAATGCTGATGACTGCTGGGACTTGTAGTGCTACATCCTGTAACAGCAGCGTGTAATGTATGAGAACGATCAGTGTAATGCTGATGACTGCTGGGACTTGTAGTGCTACATCCTGTAACAGCAGCATGTAATGTATGAGAACGATCAGTGTAATGCTGATGACTGCTGGGACTTGTAGTGCTACGTCCCGTAACAGCAGCATGCCATGTATAGTCGCAGACCTGAAGTTGGACCAGGCGTACTGCAGCGCCAGCTGGTAGTTCTTGTCGCTCTCCTCGCGCAGGCCGCTCAGGCTGGAGATCAGCTTCTTCACATCCTTCTCCTGCTCCTTCTCAAAGCGCGTCCAATGCGCCATATCCCACACATCAGCAGGCAGCCAAGCAACCGTCACATGACCACGGACAGAACGTCGCCCAGCCAATCAGCGTTCTCCATCAGAAAACGCTAGACGCTAGAATGTATGGGCTCCTGCCTGGTATGACGTCATGTCCGCCACCTGTTGTGGGCGTGTTCTGTTTCCTTAGCGCGCCATTATTCGTAGTAGAGTAACGCGCAGGCTCCATGTTTAGTGTAAGTTTTCTGCGGGGGGTGAGGGATGGCTGTGTGGGATGTGAAGGCTCGGGGGGGGGGGGGGGGGGGTGTTGTTTGGGGAGTGCATAGAGGGGCTTTTCCTCTGAAGGTGTTCTGCAATAAGTTAGACCTCTGTTATGGCGTCTTTAAAGGGAAGGTACGGCGATTTTTATTTTTGGACTGAGGTTGTCCACTACTTATACCTGGATGCCCTATTCTTAATATAGGTCATCAAGGTCTGATGGCGGGGTCGCGCAGCCAGCACCCCCACTGATCAGGTGTTACCGGCGGCCAAACTACTTGACCGCGCTTGTATCTCTGGGAGCCGCGCATGGGCTGTGACGAGCGGCTCCCTGCGCGTGCGCCGTCAAGCTGTGTGTAGTTCCCAGCTTCATGGAGCCGCTCGTCACAGCGCATGCGCGGCTCCCAGAGATAAAAGCGCGGTTATGTCAGTGCGGGATACTTACCTCAGCACAAGCCGGGAGCAGAATTCAAATGCGTGGGTGGCGCCACCTATGACTGAACCAGCAGGTAGGCTATAAACATATAGTGCTGTATACTTATTATATTAGCGCTGATTTTAATGAAAGTGTGTTAGTGATGCACAGTACATCACGAACAACGCAATGGGGGCAGTTTAGATACTACACAGGGCATTACAGGTCCACTTTAATAATTAGATTTTAAAATCAGTTATTTTTAATACAGAATTAACTGCACTTATTTAAGTTTTTAATTTTTTTTTTTTCAGCGGCCATTGGGGGCTGCAATTTGCATTTGCTGGTGTGTAAGCATCTGAGTACGACACTTACCTCAAATCCAGCCCCCCTCCATCACTGCTCAGGGTGAGCCGACGGGTGATCGATGTCAGGATGCAAATGTGCAGTATTCACTGCCTGACTTTAGACGTACAGGGCCAGGCTGCTGATCACCGCTCCCCAACGCCGCTGTGTTCAGAGCACAGCAGTGTAATTACCAGGCCTGTGGAGTATACAGTAATAAATTGGGTAAAGTAATTCAATGCAGTTTGTGGGGAATATTTTTTCATAAGAATTTGGGAAAGTTATGAAATGTCCTATAAATGTCTGTCCTATTCCTGATCTAAGGGTCTAGATTTTTAGCTGAGATTAATCTGTGCTACAGTAAATTTATCACTTAAACATGAGCCATGTATGAGGGAGTCGGAGTCATGGAAATTGAGGAGTCAGAGGTTTGGCTTACTGACTCCTCAGCCCTGGCAGCTGATGCCTTAAGTGCGGGGATTTCTACACGTGGCTCACACTCGATACTGAATAAGGCTATGTGCCCACGATGCAGAAATGCTCCGGATTTTTTCCTGAGCGTTTCTGCATCTCCCTGGCAGAAAAAAAACGCATGCGGATAGTACATGCGTTTGTCATGTGTTTTGCACATGCGATTTTGCATGTGGGTTGTCAAGCGCTTCCCAAGCGTTTTAAGGCTGTGTGCCCACTATGTGTTTTTTAAGCATTTCCGCAGCAGCAATTCCACTGCAGAAACGCTTGAACGCTTGGTAGAAGGTTTGCCGTGTTCCCCAATGATAATCCGCATGTGCTGTTCACATGCTGTGGAAATTTCCGCTGCAGATTATCATTGCGGAAAAATCCACAGCACTACCAATGATTTTGCGGAATCGCGGCGTTTTCTCCGACATTGACTTGCATTGGACCGCATGACATCCGCATCACTAGATATGAACATGCGGATATCATGCAGTTCAATGTGCGGATGGTACCCAGGTCTGGAGAAGAGGAGACTCCTCCAGACCAGGGTACCATAGTACCTGTAAAAAAGAATAAAATAAAAAATAAATATTATACTTACCTTCTGATGGCCCCCAGTCTCCATAGCGATCCATCCTGGCTTGCCAGCAGCTCGCGGTGGTCTAAAAGCACCTTCCATGAGTCTCCTCTTCTCCAAACCCACGTACCATCTGCACATTGAATCGCTTAATATCCGCATGTGCACATGTAGTTATGCGGATATTAAGTGATTCAATGCAAGTCAATGGCGGTAAAAACGCCACGATTACGCAAAATAATTGTTAGTGCTGTGGATTTTTTCGCAATAATAATCCACAGCCGAAATTTCCACAGCATGTGCACAGCACATGCGGATTATCATTGGGGAACATGGCAGACCTTTTACCAAACGTTTTTTAAGCGTTTCTGCGGCGGAATTGCCGCTGCGGAAACACTTAAAAAACGCAAAGTGGGCACACAGCCTTAATCGATAGGTTTTGACTGTTCTTTCTTGGTGTTGCACTTTTAATGTTGAATGTATAGTAAATGTGAGCAGCCCCACAGAGTAGTGGCAGGTGAGGAGCAGAGACTGGCATGTACTAATATAGACATATCTGGATACCTCATATGTAAGAAGAATAGTAAGTGAATTAGTCCTGTGGTCTTTCATGCCTGCAACTCCACTGTAGGTCATGGTAGTTGTGAAACGTTAGGAGTAAGTACATAACCTATTGTGCATGCATGATCTCTTCATTAGGGTATATCTATTAAAAAAAATAACTTGGGAGGATATAGAAGCAGATTTTACTACAAAATCCATATAAAGTTTCTAATGTTCCATGAATAAGCTTCCTGATGATTTCACTGAGATTATCAAAATTACATGAAAAAAACAACTGCACTATACTAGCTTTTTCCCATTGCAGTCAATCGGTAGTATAATTCAGAGTATTTGAAGCATACTATATGGATTTTGGAGGGGAATCTTTTCCTAAATCCTGTATATCATCTCTGTGAATTTACCAGTAAAGTGCTGATTGGTAAAGGTAAAGAGTCCTGGAAGGAGAATTTGCACTTATCAGCATTTTGATACACCATAAATGTAACAAAAATAAATATCCTCTTCACTTTTTATTGCAGCCCTTGTGATTGATTCAGTAGGATAATATGGCTCTTGGCTCAAAAAAGGATGTGCTCCCCTGCTTTAACCCCTTTACCCCTGAGGTTGGTTTGCACATTAATGACCAGGCCAATTTTTACAATTCTGACCACTGTCACTTTGAGGTAATTACCTTGGAACGATTCAACGGATCCCCCTGATTCTGAGATTGTTTTTTCGTGACGTATTGTACTTCATGATAGTGGTAAAATTTCTTCGATATCACTTGCGTTTATTTGTGAAAAAATCGAAAATTTGGCGAAAATTTTGAAAACTTCGCAATTTTCAAAATTAAAATTTTTATGCCCTTAAATCGGAGAGATATGTCACACAAAATAGTTAATAAATAACATTTCCCACATGTCTACTTTACATCAGCACAATTTTGGAACCAAAATTCTTTTTTTAGTAGGGAGCTATAAGGGTTAAAAGTTGACCAGCGATGTCTCATTTTTACAACAAAATTTACAAAACCATTTTTTTAGGGACCACATCACATTTGAAGTCACTTTGAGGGGCCTTTATGACAGAAAATACCCAAAAGTGACACCATTCTAAAAACTGCACCCCTCAAGGTGCTCAAACACATTCAAGAAGTTTATTAACCCTTCAGGTGCTTCACAGGAACTGAGTACGCAGATACCCCATATGTGAGGAAAAAACACTGGGCTCTCGGAACGGAGGTAGCGCCATTTGACTTTTTGAATGTAAAATTTGCTTGAATAATCAGCGGATGCCATGTTGTTTGGGGAGCCCCTGATGTGCCTAAACAGTGGAAAGCCCCCACAAGTGACCCCATCTTGGAAACTACACCCCTTATGGAACTTATCTAGGTGTGTGGTAAGCAGCTTGAACCCCCAGGTGCTTCACAGAAGTTTATAACATTGAGCCATAAAAATAAAATGTTCACATTTTTTTCAACAAAAAATGTTTTTCAGCCTCCAATTTTGCATTTTCATAAGGGTAACAGGAGAAATTACACCATGAAATTTGTTGTGCAATTTCTCCTGAGCACTCTGATACCCCATATGTGGGGGAAAACCACTGTTTGGGCGCACGGCAGGATTTGGAAGGGAAGGAGCGCCATTTGACTTTTTGAATGTAAAATTTGCTTGAATAATTAGTGGATGCCATGTTGCGTTTGGGGAGTCCCTATGTGCCTAAATAGTGGAAACCACACCCCCTCCCCCCAGTGACTCCATTTTGGAAACTACACCCCTCAAGGATTTTATCAAGGGGTATAGTGTACATTTTGAACCCAGAGTTACGACACAGAATTTGATAACTTATTCAATATGATAACCTAATGTTATTAGTCTTGAGTGCAAGTGCTCGCTATTTGAGTTTGCATCGGGTACTCAGGTATGCACCATGTATCGCGGGTGCTCGAGTGACATGCTCGTGTCCCCGCCCGCATGTTTCACGGTTATTAGACACCCCAAAAAAAAACATGCGAGGATCGCTCGTGCATGGCAGGCAATCCCCGCAATTTTTTTTTGGCTGTATAACAACTGCAAAACATTTTGGGCAGAGACTCGAGCACCCGCTATACTTTGTGCATACCCGATGCAAACTCAAGTAGCGAGTACTTGCACTCAACATTAGTCACCATATCATCGTCATTTTTTTTTTCTTTACTTCTAAAAAAAAAAATTCCAACCCCAGCCCTAACCCTAGCCCAACCGACAGAATTTGATAACATTAGGTCATCATATTGAATAAGTTGTCATTAGTCTTGAGCGCAAGTGCTCACTACTTGAGTTTGCACCGGGTACTCGGGTATGCACCAAGTATCGCGGGTGCTCGAGTGACATGCTCGAGTCCCTGCCCGCATGTTTCACGGTTGTTAGACACCCAAAAAAAACATGTTGGGGTCGCTCGTGCATGGCAGGCGATCCCAGCAACGATTTTTGGCTGCGAAGTATATGGGGCAGAGACTCGAGCATGTCACTTGAACATCCGCGATGCTCAGTGCATACCCGAGCACCCGATGCAAACTCAAGTAGCGAGCACTTGTGCTCAACACGAGTCACCATATCGTGGTCGTTTTTTTTTTTTTTTTTTTTCTTTACTTTTGAATTTGAAAAAATCCCAGCCCTAATACAACCCTAACCCTAGCACAACCCTAACCCTAGAGTTTATTTCTTTACGCCGTTCCTCGTGTGGTGTAAGTGATTAGCCAATTTTATTCTTCGGTTCGGTGCGATTACAGTGATACCAGATTCTTATCGGGTTTTTATGATTGACAGCTGTCACACACTAAAAGCTTTTTTTTTTTTTTTTTTTTTTTTTTTTTTTGCGAAGTCTAGTTTTTGCATCGCCATATTTTGTGAGCTATAATTTTTCCATATTTTGTCCGACAGTCATGTGATGGCTTGTTTTTTGCGGGACAAGTTGACACTTTTATTGGTACCATTTTCAGGCACGTGACTTTTTTTTGATCACTTTCTATTCTGATTTTTGGGAGGCAGAATACACAAAAACCAGCAATTCCAGAATTGTTATTTTGTTTTTTTTATGTCATTCCACGTGTGGTAAAATTGATAAGGCAGCTTTATTCTTCGGGTCAGTACATTTACAGTGGTACCGCATTTATATCGTTTTTTGTTTTTGTGCTTTTAAACAATAAAAACTATTTTTTAGAAAAAATATATTTTTTGCATCGCTTTGTACTGAGAGCTATAACTTTTTTTTTTTTTTTTTTCGGATGATGGAGCTGTATGGCGGCCTTTTTGCGGGACAAGATGATGATTTCAGTGGTACCATTTTTATTTACATTCGTCTTTTTGATCTCATGTTCCATTTTTTGTTTGGCAGCATGATGATAAAGCATTGCTTTTTTTATAGTGTTCACTAAAGGGGTTAACTAGTGGGACAGTTTTATAGGTCAGGTCGTTCCAGACATGGTGATACCAAATATGTGTACTTTTATTGGTTTATTTCTTTTTTTTTTTTTCAGAAATATTATGAGTACAATATATTTTTACTCTTGGGGGATTATTTTTTTCTTTTTTTTTTCACTTTCCTACCCTTTTTTTTTTTTTTTTTTTTTTTTAACTTTTACACATTGTCTCACTATGGGACTTTAACTTTTTGCAGCCTGATCGGCTGTATAGCATAGAGAGCAGCAGCTCCCTATGCCATGCAGCCTGTCAGCGCTGCACACAGGGGAGACATTACTTTGGTCATGCACTGCGCATGACCAAAGTAACTTCCTGCCTCCTCGTGACCTGGATGTTTTCATGACTACATCGGGTCGTCATGACAAAATCCGGAAGCCGCCAGAGAGGAGGTGAGTACCAGCGCTTACCTCCCCCTTTGCCCCAGCAATGCTGCGATCGACTTTGATCGCAGCGTTGCGGGGGTTAATGTTCTAGGAGAGGTGCGGGACCGCTCCCTGCACATAGCACTGGGTGTCAGCTGTGACAATCAGCTGACACCCGGCGGCGATCGCACCACTTGTGTGTGGGCGCGATCGCATTATGCGTAATAGTACGAAGCTAGTCCATAAGTCCCAGGGCACAGCTGCGTACTATTACTGACATCGTCGGAAAGGGGTTAACATCTACACTTGTCTTGAAACAACCCCCTTTACACATGAGTGGACACAAAGAAATCCCAGCAAAATTACCAGCAGTGTATTGATGTCAAAACTTGGGGTGTCAACTGTGAAAGTACCGTATTTTGCGGATTATAAGACGCACTGGGTATAAAGACGCACCCCAAATTTTTGGGTGCAAAATAGGATAAAAAAAAATTTTTAAATTAAATTGGTGCGCCTTATAATCCAATTACCAGAGGGGGTTGGCAGTAGATGAGCAGGGGTCACAGGAGCCAGAGTCACAGATACAGGAGGTTGGCGGCGGCTTCAGCAGGAGTCGGGCGATGCTGCAGGCCCCGACCTCTCAAAAGAATTTGGCGGTGAGTGGAGGTTCCCTCTCCTGCGCATGTTACGGCGGCCATTTTCCTGAAACCCACTGCAGTGCTATGTACAGGAGAGGGAACCTACACTCACCACCGACTTCTTCTGAGGAAGGGGCCCACAGCATCGCCCCACTCCCGCTGTCACCACCGCCCAAGTCATCCTAAATCAGCGACCCTGCTGATTATTATCAAACACAAGACTTCCAATGAGTATAAGGCCTTCTCCAAACACTTGGTATCCCAGTTTCAACAGTGCGCAATGTTAAGTTTGCTCAGCATGGAACCGTCAGGAACCTCCCTGGACATGGGGGGGGGGGGGGGGGGAGAGGAAAATTCACAAGAGATGTCTTTGAAGGTTGGTGCGAATGGTGGAAAAAAAACACCATGTCAAACATCTAAAGACCTGAAGGCCAACCTGGAACAGTCTGGGGTCATGTTTCAACAAGTACCATATGCTGCACACTAAACCAAGCAGAGCTTTATGGGTGAAGGCCAAGGCAGAAATCATTTCTGAAGAAAAGACATAAAAAGGAATGACTGATCGTTGACAAAGAGTACATTGACAAACCACAGTCCTTCTGGGAAAATGTTCTGTGGAGAGATTAAACAAAAATAGAGCTTTTTGGCAATGCAAAGCAACAGTTTGTTTACAAACCGCACAATCAAGCTTATAAGGAAAAGAACACCTTACCAACAGTTAAGCATGGTGGAGGATCCATAATTCTGTGGGGTTGCTTTGCTGTGTCTGGTACTGGATGACTTGACCGTATAACAGGAATTGTGAAATCAGAGAATTATCAAGAGATTTTACGGCGTATTGTCCTATAAAGCATAAGAAAACTTGGTTTGAGTCGAAGATCATGGGTCCTCCAGCAAGACAATGACCAAAAGCACACGGGAATCTTTGAAAAAGAAAAAATGGACTGTTTTAAAATGGCTAACAATGAGGCCTGACCTTAATCCCATTGAAATTATTTGGGATGAGCTGAAATCTGCCATTGAAAAAAAGAACCCTGCAAACATTCAAGAGCTTGAGCAAACTGCAAAGGAAGAGTGGGAGAAAAATACAGCTGAGAAGTGCAAGAAGATTATAGATGGCTACAAGAAACGTTTGAAGGCTGTTAGCTGTTACCCCAGTTCTTAATACCGTGTATTGCACCCTCTAATATCAATGACAGCTTGAAGTCTTTTGTGGATGAGGTTCTTTATTTTCTCAGATGGTAAAGCTGCCCATTCTTCTTGGCAAAAAGCCTCCAGTTCCTGAAAATTCCTGGGCTGTTTAGCATGAACTGCACGCTTGAGATCTCCCCAGAGTGGCTCAATGATACTGATCTCAGGAAACTGAGATGGCCACTCCAGAACCTTCTATTTGTTCTGCTGTAGCCAATGACAGGTCGACTTGGCCTTGTGTTTTGGATAATTGTCATGTTGGAATGTCCAAGTACGTCCCATGCGCAGATTCTGGGCTGATGAGTGCAAATTTACCTCCAGTATTTGCTGATAACGTGCTACATTCATCTTTCCTTCAACTTTCCCCAAGTTTCCTGTGCCTTTGTAGCTCACACATCCCCAAAACATCAGCGATCCACCTCCGTGCTTTACTGTAGGAATGGTGTTCCTTTCATCATAGGCCTTGTTGACCTCTCTCCAAATGTAACGTTTATGGTTGTGGCCAAAAAGTTCAATTTTGGTCTCCTCACTCCAAATTATCTTGTTCCAGAAGTTTTGAGGCTTGTCTCTGTGCATTTGCCGTATTGTAGGCGAGATACTTTGTGGCATTTGTGCAGTAATGGCTTTCTTCTGGCCACTCAACCATGCAGCTCATTTTTCTTCAAGTGCCTCCTTATTGTGCATCTTGGAAACAGCCACACCACTAGTATTCAGAGAGTCCTGAATTTCAGCTGATATTATTTGTGGGTTTTTCATTGCATCCCAAACAATTTTCCTGGCAGTTGTGGCCGAAATATTTATTAATCTACCTGACCGTGGTTTGGTTTTTACAGAGCCCCTGATTTTCCATTTTTTAATCACAGTTTGAATGCTGCTGACTGGCATTATCAATTCCTTTGATATTTTTTTTTTTTGTATCCCTTTCCGGTGTTATACAGTTCAGCTACCTTTTTCCGTAGATTCGTTGACATTTCTTTTGCTTTACCCATGACTCACAATCCAGAAATGTCAGTGGCTGGATGAAAGATGCAAGAGTCTGTCTGGATCCCAGAAACTCACTCAGCTTTTATGCACACACACTGATTACAAGCAAACAGGTCACAGGTGAGGATGTTACCTTTAGTAGCCATTCAAACCCATTTGTGTCAAATTCTGAGCATGTTATCAGGCCAAAATCACCAGGGTATGTGAACTTTTGATCAGGGTCATTTGGATGTTTTTGGTTGTCATTAAGATTTAAACGGAGAAAACACGGTATTTTGACAATAAATGGCTTCACCCAACCAATAACCATGAGTGGAGAAAAAGTTTGTTATCATTCATATTCTCTGAAACCAGGGCAAGAAAGCAAAAATTCTGCCGGGGTATGTAAACTTTTGAGAACAACTGTATATTATAACAGTTGGTTATACTTTTTTTTTTTTTTGCATTCAAGGGCATTATATATGATACATTCACCATTATATGTACATTTGTATATTTATTTCTATTTTGTTACATGTTTGGAGTTGAATTTTTAGTTTTCCTTTTTTCTTCTTTGTTTGCTATATTTATTTTAGTCTGAAGTCTTATTGTTTGACCGAAATGTTACTTGACCACCTTGATTGCGATTCCAATAAATCAGACTTTTTTGCATCATGAAGCATGCCGGGTTCTCTTACATATGAGCACAAAACCTGTGCCTCTGCCTGAAGTTTTATGGCTGCATGGAAGCCGTACATCACCAAGCACAATGCCAAGCGTCAGATGGAGAGGTGTAAAGCAGCCACCACTGGACTCTGGAGTGTTCCATGAAGGAATGGATCATGATTTTCTATCCAGAAGTCTGATGTACAAGTCTGGTTTGACGAATGCCAGGAGAACATTACCCGCCTGATAGCATTATACCAACTGTAACTTTTGGTGGAGGATCGATAATGTATTTTCTGTTCCTCCTGAATCTGCCCAGTGCACAAAATAAGATCCCTAAAGGTATGGTTGGTAGAAGAGCTTGACCGGCCTCAACCCAGTCCAACACCTTTTCGAATAAACTAGATTGTGAGCCAGAAACTGCTATAGCTGTGAAGGGGGTCCAGCTCCATGTTAAGGTGTATGTATTTAGAATGAGACATCATAAAAGCTCCTGTAGGTGGAATGTATAGGCGTCTAATACTTTGGTCCATATAGTGTATATCTATATACACAACATTTGTCCTTTTGTTTAACCATTGATTTGCATAACTTTCTGTGGTAATCTCATTCCTGAGACCATCAAAAAAGATTTTGGTACCATGTTAGCCAGTTGGAAAAAATTGATTTGCTCTCAGTGGCGGAAACAAAAATAATAACCTTGTAGTTATTTTGTAGCCATTAAAAGGTATCATAAGTGATGTTACGAAGCACGCTTTCAAGACTATTTACGTCTCTTCCTTAGGCATGGTATAACAAAGTATCTGAAGAAACACAAATACATATACAAAAAAGAGCAGAGGCAGGCATAATAAATGGACATTTACAAAAACAAACTGAGCTCAGAGGGTAATTCCTTAATTAGCAGAAATAAGTAATGTGAAAGTTTTATTGTCTCAATATCCATGTAACATCACATCAGAGACCTGCTGCCCTCTGTCTCAAAAGAGATTCCTCAGATTTTGTAGTAAGTCATAAATCCTTGTGACAAATTTAGTCCTGTGTGAAGGGAATCAAAGCCTGTCATAAAATTTTGTTCACAGACCCTTTGGACTTTTTGTGAGTTGAAGTTGCCTTTTAATATCACAATTTTTATATTGTGTCATGGACCACAGAAATGTTTAGTCACAGGTTTATGGGGGTTTTTTTTGTCTGTAATCGTGTGGCGATAAGATCTCATCCTTGTTCTCAGTTTCTGTCCTGTTTCTCTAACATAGATACCCCCAGTAGGACAAATAGTCACAAAATTGCAAAATAGTGCACTACATTGGAAGAGGAACTTGAGAATGTCCCAGGAATCTTATAGTCCTGTTGGGCATTGTGGATCTGTATCCAGTCTGTCGTCCTTACATGAGTGAAGGTTTTGCTGCTCTTCACATTGCATGGATAAGTTCCTCTTGGTGTATCAGAGGGCATTTGGAAGCTTTCTGTAGCATAACAAGGGAGTGTCTTTGAATGTTATTTTTAACTCTTTGTGGCGGATATGTAGGACAATTTTTAGCAGTTTCTCAGCACTGGGCTGTAAGCCACCACCAGAGGTACACTATTATTTTCCTCTTTTTCTCCATATTGAAGTACTTTACTTCTAGGGACCCTTGTGGCTTTAACAATTTGATCATCTATTGAGGTGGGGTGGCAGCATTGGTTTAAAAATGTCTTTTTAAGATGGGGTAAGTGTTCATCCCTGTCTGTTGGGTTGGAACAGATATGATTATATCTGAGAGCCTGGCTGTAGACAATGGACATTTTAATATGCTTCGGGTTAAAGCTATCCCATCTAAAGTATGTGGGCTGGTCAATTATTTTTTATTTTTTTTAACTTTGGACACTGCCCGAGCTTCAGGCAACCAAGTGAAGAGATCGATGCATACCAGGACGTATTCATAAGTACCCACCTTTTAGGTAGCTGAATGTAGTCTTCCTGCAGTCTCTGAAATGGGTAATCCTGGTTTTGGTGGGCATTTTTGTGGGACTCAAATATTTCTACCAGGGTTATGTTTTTCACAAATGAGACATACTTTGTGGCTGCATTCGGGAGTGCTGGGGCACACCAGTTTTGTAGCACCACTGTACACATAACCCTTGAGTTGCACACTGGGGAAATGTGCTAACGCAGCCATCATGGGGAACTGGCAGCGTGGGAGGCAAATCCTGATGTTTACCTGTCATACCCCTGACTCTGACCATACAGCACCCACTTTGGCCCATGTGTTCTGTTCGAATGGGGGAGTCTGGGTCTGAAAAACTTGCAGTAGTTCACAATCAACGGCCGCTGGGGCTGGTGCAGTGACAGTTTCCTCTGTCAAAAGGTAACTTCCCGCACTTTCGGTTACTGAATCCCCTAGCGGGGCCGTGTCTGCTATAGCCAGTATTCCAGTCAGAGGTAGTCATGCTGCTTCCTTAGCCACCTGGTTGGCCAAGGCATTCCCTACTGCAAGGGAAGTTTGTTCCATGTGTGTCGATAGCTGCCTTTGGGGAAGGGTGAATGCTGTGAGTAGCTGCTCTACCACCTCATAGGTTTGCCAGCAAAGGCCAGAAAATTACAACTCCGCCAAATGGCACCAAAGTTATGTGCGACCCTTTAAAACATATCCGAAAATACATTACTCTCTTTACCTTTTCCCAGATTGCACGCTGCACCGAGTGCCTTGAGCTCAGCCTCTGGCGCAGAGTTGCTGGAGGAAAGTGGTTCTTGTACTACTGCCTTACCATGGTGGACTATTGCATACCCGGTGATGAACTGTCTTTGATCGTTGTACTAAGCTCTGGAACCATCTACAAAATACAGTCATGGCCAAAAGTTTTGAGAATAACACCAAAATTATATTTTCACATGATCTGCTGGCCTCTGGTTTTTATTAGTGTTTGTCTGATGTTTATATCACATACAGAAATATAATTGCAATCATATTATGAGTACCAATAGGTTATATTGACAGTTAGAATGAGTTAATGCAGCAAGTCAATATTTGCAGTGTTGCCCCTTCTTCAAGACCTCTGTAATTCTCCCTGGCATGCTCTCAATCAACTTTTGGACCAAATCCTGACTGATAGCAGTCCATTCTTGCATAATCAATGCTTGCATTTTGCCAGAATTTGTTGGTTTTTGTTTGTCCACCCGTCTCTTGATGATTGACCACAAGTTCTCAATGGGATTAAGATCTGGGGAATTTCCAGGCCATGGACCCAAAATCTCTGTTTTGTTCCATGAGCCATTTAGTTATCACCTTTGCTTTATGGCAAGGTGCTCCATCATGCTGGAAAAGGCATTGTTGGACTCCAAACTGCTCTTGGACGGTTGGGAGAAGTTGCTCTTGGAGGACATTCTGGTACCATTCTTTATTCATGGCTGTGTTTTTAGGCAAGACTGTGAGTGAGCCGATTCCCTTGGCTGAGAAGCAACCCCACACATGAATGGTTTCAGGATGCTTTACAGTTGGCATGAGACAAGACTGGTGGTAGCGCTCACCTCTTCTTCTCCGAATAAGCTGTTTTCCAGATGTCCCAAACAATCGAAAAGGGGATTCATCAGAGAAAATGACTTTGCCCCAGTCCTCAGCAGTCCACTCCCTGTACCTTTTGCATAATATCAGTCGGTCCCTGATGTTTTTTCTGGAGAGAAGTGGCTTCTTTGCTGCCCTCCTTGAAACCTGCCCTTGCTCAAAGAGTCTCCACCTCACAGTGCGTGCAGAAGCACTCACACCAGCCTGCTGCCATTCCTGAACAAGCTCGGCACTGCTGGTAGTCCGATCCTGCAGCTGAAACCGTTTTAAGATACGGTCCTGGCGCTTGCTGGTCTTTCTTGGGCGCCCTGGAGCCTTTTTGACAACAAAAGAAGCTCTCTCCTTGAAGTTCTTGATGAGGCGATAGATTGACTGAGGTGCAATCTTTGTAGCTGCAATACTCTTCCCTGTTAGGCCATTTTTGTGCAGTGCAATGATGGCTGCACGTGTTTCTTTAGAGATAACCATGGTTAACTGAAGAGAAACAATGATACCAAGAACCAGCCTCCTTTTAAAGTGTCCAGTGATGTCATTCTTACTTAATCATGACTGATTGATCGCCAGCCCTGTCCTCATCAACACCCACACCTGTGTTAATGGATCAATCACTAAAACGATGTTAGCTGCTCCTTTTAAGGCAGGACTGCAATGATGTTGAAATGTGTTTTGGGGGTTAAAGTTCATTTTCTGGGCAAATATTGACTTTGCAAGTATAGTAATTGCTGTTAAGCTGATCACTCTTTGACATTCAGGAGTATATGCAAATTGCCATTACAAAAAATGAAGCAGTAAACTTTGGAAAAATTACTATTTGTCTCATTCTCAATACTTTTGGCCATGACTGTACTCAGCAGAGGGGTTAGTGAGGGGTACATCAGTGATATTTACCAAGCCTTTTGTTTCTGCCTCTATCAATGCCTGACAGTCTTGTTCCTGTGTCAATGTCACACTGAGCTCCCTCCTCTACTAGTTTAAAAACAGGAGTGGGTATTGGCTCACAGTCCCTCCCTCTATCCCACTGATATTCTCCTCCCTTTTCTAAATCCACTGGTAATAGTGTAGCTGGGTTTAGAACATCAGTGTTTAATAGTTATATGGGGGGGCTATTAAATGGGGGGGTTATAGGGACAATAAGACCCCCTCTCTGGAGCTCTTGGACTTTTTCATGTATTACTGCATTCTGGACAGTATTTAAAGGGTACTGCTTTATACCGGGGATTGGACACCTGGTTTAAGTTTTAATGTCACTGGGGCAATGGATAGTTTTCTCAAAGTTTGTGACATGCTCACACACAGCTGGCTGGTTATGTTCTTGAACCATGTATGTAGGGATTGAAGTTCGGAGTGTGTGCTGTCCAGGGCTGTAGAAATTGTCAGGGATAAGGGACTACACAGAGTAACTTCGTCTATGGGGGTGGTCATCTTGGGGCAATTTAGAGTGAATTTTATGCAGGCTCCAATTTTCTGCAAAATGTCTGTCTCTAATAAATTACAAGATACATCAGGGGAAACTAAAACCTGAGTCACAATTGAAATTGAATCATGCAAAATCAGTCTGAGTCATTTGTAATTTAGTAGATCATCCCTCTTCCCCTTCACAAGTTACATATTCGAGGGACAGTATGTCTTCTGATCTGTGTTTTCATTAATACTGTACAGGCTGCTCCAGTATCTATCATGAATGTAACAGTTCATCCCTCCACAGGGAAATGTGGACAGTGAGTGTGGGTCCCTGGGGGGTGACAACGGGACACAGGGATACATTTGGAATGCCAGTTTCCTATGGGTGGTTCAAGATAGTAGCTGTTGATTTTGAAGGAACTTTGGCCAAAAAATGTTCTTTTTTTAACCCCAAAACCAACATTTACTTTGCTGCAGTCTCTTAATTCCTCCTTGGTTGCTTCCCCCTCTCTCCCTCCCTCTTACCTTCCTGGGCTGCACAAGTCCTAATTAACTCTTTATTTGACATGTTTTCTACTTTATCTACTTCAGATCAGTCCATTGCATATAGCGCCACTCCAGGCGACTAGTGCGTCCTACCGTCTAGACCAGGGGTCTCAAAGACGCGGGCCGCATGCGGCCCCTGAGGCTGCTTTATGCGGCCCGCAGGCACAGACCCCTTGATGATCCCGACCAGGTCCAGGAGGAGCCGCCGACAGCAGCGCTGCATTGCCGCACAGAGACTGTCTCCCAGCACAGCATTTCCAATGCCAGCCGCCGACCAATCAGAGGCCAGCAGCTGATATCTGCGTATGGCAATGACGTCATACTCGCTGCGCCGACACGCAGATATCAGCTGCTGGCCTCTGATTGGTCGGCGGCTGGCATTGGAAATGCTGTGCTGGGAGACAGTCTCTGTGCGGCAATGCAGCGCTGCTGTCGACAGCTCCTCCTGGACCAGGTCGGGATCGTCAAGGGGTCTGACTCTGTGGTGCCTGCGGGCCACATCTGCAGGAAGGACGCCGAGGGAACGGAGGACAGGTGAGAATCATCTTTTTTTTTCTATTTTATGTGTGTGAAGAACAACACAGGGGACACATAGCCACAACATGGGGACCAGGATGGGGCACATAGCCACAGGATGGGGACCTGGATGGGGCACATAGCCACAGGATGGGGACCTGGATGGGGCACATAGCCACAGGATGGGGACCTGGATGGGGCACATAGCTTCAAGATGGGGACCAGAGCCACAGGATGGGGACCTGGATGGGGCACAGAGCCACAAGATGGGGACCTGGATGGGGACCAGAGCCACAAGATGGGGACCTGGATGGGGACCAGAGCCACAAGATGGGGACTTGGATGGGGAACATTAGTACAAGATGTTTGCCATTATTACTATATGATGCTAATTGTAAGACAATATTACTGTATGTGGCCAATTGGGGGAAACAAAATTGTAAAAATCAAAAAAATAAAAATAAAGCATGAAAAAATATTGGGCACTAAAAATGCTGTTTTATATGTAAACTAAAGTAAACACAAAAAAGTGCACGTTTATTATCGCCACATCCATAACGACCCAAGCTATAAAAAAATAAACACGGAAAAAATGTTCAAAAGGTGTGCACAAAAAAAAATGGTATCACTAAAAATGTCACATTGAACAAAGAATGCGGCCCCCCAAATTCTAATTTTTTTCCATGTGCGGCCCATATACCCAGCCGAGTTGGAGACCCCTGGTCTAGACTATAAGTCTAAGGCTGTACATGAAACATTGCAGCAATAGTAAGGGGTCACTGTAAAATGATTGAGACTAGGTCATCCCATGTGGCCCAATATGTCTCCTAGACACCCTTGAGACGCATTCTAAATGTTAGGGGTATGGGAGCTTGGTAGCGAGGTGGGACCAGGGCCATTGTTATGCTATTGGCTATACCTGTGGTGGATCATGTACCAGCAATTTATTTTCTATTGTAGGAGGTAGAAAGTGTAAATGGCTCGTGGTCCTCATAGGGACAGAGTCTCCTTGGGCGTCATCCATGGCGTGGGGACCCACAGGACACAGTAATTAACCCCACAGAGTTTCTGTTGGCCACAATATCTGCAGTTCCTGCATAAAGCAGGGGTGTCAAAATGGATTCAAGTTCTACATCAAGCACAGAGACTACAGGGGTCTTTGCATTTTTATGCTATCATAGATTACATACACAGTTCTTTGTCCATTTCTTCTGATTAATTTTCACTCATTGATAGATTTTCACTACTTCTAACCATATCAAGTCTGTTCTTAGTTATCTTCCAGTCATCCTTCCCATTCACAAATACACTTCTCCCATTCCTACTTAGAGTGAAAAGACTATCACATGTGTTGAGAAGGGTGGTACCTCTGAGATTGCTTACTTCCTTGCAATTGCCAGTCCTCATGACTGCAACTTTAAAGCCCGCAGTTATCCGAAGAACTGAAATGGGCCCATTGAGTCTTAACCGTAGAAGACTCTACTCTTCTGCCAGCTACAATTTGCTCGCAAGAGAAGGATTTCAACTCTCAACCACTGTTCTCGCAAGAGATGAATTTGTAGGAAATACCAACATCAGGAACCAGCCCTATGTATCTGTGCAACTTTGATACACAACCAAACAAATAACAATCCAAAAACTATACTACCAATAGTTTTTGCAATTACTTCCACTAGTCAAAATAAAATGTCATGGGAGAATAAGTTCCTATTCTACAAAACCTTTATCGACCACCTCTGATTCAAACAGATTACATCTAGCACAAAAGAGGGGTTACCTAGATCAAAGCATAATATAAAGTTTTAACTACTTAAACAAGGAGTTCCCTTCAACATCCTGCAGGGGGCACAGCTTGACAATGAAATCTGTGTTACATCTCCCCTCTCTGGCTATTGTTTCTTGGTCTAGATACACAATCTGACTAAAAACTACTACTCCTATCATGACATTTCCTCTCTTGAGTTCACAAAGCACAGACACCAAGGGCGATGATTTATCAGAAGTAGTTAACACTACGTCACTCACTCAATCCACACTGCAAAGTCGCTGGCACAAGGCCCTTAATGGTCACTCTAAAGCCCCCCGTCTCACATAGCGAGATCGCTGCTGAGTCACGGTTTTGGTGACGCAACAGCGACCTCATCAGCGATGTCGCTATGTGTGACACTTTGCAGCGATCAGGCCCCTGCTGTGAGGTCGCTGATCGCTGCAGAATGTCCTGGACCTTTTTTTGGTTGTTGCCCTCCCGCTGGTCAGCACACATCGCTGTGTGTGACCAGCGGGAGCAGCGATCAGGCTGGTAACCATGATAAACATCGGGTTACTAGGGGCACACGCGCACCTAGTAACCAGCTGTTTATCATGGTTACGAGCCTGCTAAAGTGAGCGGTAACCTCCCGCTCACCGTAGCAGAGTGGTAACCATGATAAACAACGGGTTACTAGGTGCGCGTGTGCCACTAGTAACCCGATGTTTACCATGGTTACCAGCTTGCTCCTGCTTCAGCAGGCTGGTAACCAGGAGCAGGACATCGTGGAAAGATTCTTTCCACGATGTCGCTGCTCCCCTGATCGTTGGTGAGCCTGCCTGTTTGACAGCTCACCAGCGACCACATAGCGACTCAGCAACGATCCCGGACAGGTCGTATCGTTGTCGGGATCGCTGCAGCGTCGCTAAGTGTGACGGGGCCTTAAACTCATTCAGTCCAACATCCAAGGGACCTCATAGTTTACAACAATTTCATTCCAGACATAACAATCATATAGACAACAAGGACAACATATAACAATCCTTCGACTCCTGAAATATTATACTTGTCACTTCAGCTAATTTCATTCAACAGTTGTCAGTTATACATCTAAAGACACATTGAAACATATAAGCCACAAATCATACATACAGAATTCAAACACCGGCAAAGGTTCAACAGTGATTGTATTGTTCGGACCACCAATTACCCGTCCTGGAGCCCTCTAGGTAGCACTGAATTTTTAGTAACGCAATAGGCTACTCACTGTGACTTATTCACTGTTTTCAGAGAGAGATATCTTTGCAGTCAGGTCCAAAGGAGGTCCAGTTCTGACAATTCTGCGTTTCGGCACCATATACTAATGTGGAAACCTGTATGGAAAGCTTTAGGAGGAACTCAAAAGGTTTCACACGTTTGCCAGTTTTTCGTTTTTGAAACTGGCTATATCCAGTTTTCCTATGCCTTCTGTAACAAAGAAAACGTAACACCCTATGTCCGAGACAATGCCCTGTTATTGCTTTGTTGAATAACACTTATAAAGCTAATTTAAAAATATTAAATTATTAAAGATGTATGAATTGTCTAAATAATAATCAAAGTAAAGTATAATATTTACCGTAACAACGCCAATAAAAAAATCCAAATTTTTATTCAAAATTAGTTAAAATATTATACAGTATAATCACAAACAGTTAAAAAGCATAGTTGCCTCATAAAAATGTCAAAACGCAATGCTGCCAGGCCAAAATATTATCATAAGGGCATGCATACAGATTAAAGTCCCATATATTATATAGGTTGGTATAGATGTATCTGAATAAAACAGACCAGTATATGACATGCTTTTTAAAATACAGTGTGCTACCTAGGACTAGTATAGATTAATCAAAACACAAGGTTCAATATATATGTATGTATATGTAGTTGCACTTGCCATATAACTATAATAATGACGCCGAAGGTATCACACACATCACAGCATATCAAAAAATAAAGTGTCTGTCATGAATCCTGTGAATCCTAAAGGCAAAAATATTCTTAGAGTAATATAGTAAAGATAGGACACAGGAGTTGAAGAGAGAATTCAGAAATAGTAACCAACCTTACATAACAATGGTGCAGACCCATGTGTGTTGAGCAACTAATTTTGAATAAAATTTAGACTTTTATTATTGGAGTTGTATTACATTTTTAATTGCTCTCTGGGATTTTCCCAGGCAGCCTGTATCTGGTTTCTCACTAGATTATGTGCATCCGCATTACTTTAATTAATGGATATATATAAGGAGTGTTGTTGATAATCATTTTTTTTTCAACTGCAGATTCAGTCTGTGAATAAACTGCTCATCTGCACAGCTCTATTGAATAACATTGGTCAGAGTACCGTTGGTTTTTTTCATGGACAGCACTCAGACTGAAAATACAGTCATATGAACAAGCTCTTATCAAAATTTTTAAATTATTCTTGTGTTGAGTGAGATTTTGATTACAATCTTTCTTTTCAAATATATGCTGCCTGCCATGCAAGAGATTATGAGGTAGACTGCCAGAGAGGACCATACTTCCAGAAAAGCCGAGAAGAAATGTGTATGTAATGTTGCACCTTTTCATTCTTCTAGGTATATTTGCACACATTTTTTTAAGGAACCCAGCAGGGAAGTTATTCCAAACATCTTGGAGAACTAACCACAGAGATTCGGTCGATGTAGACTTGTGAAAATCCTTCTGGCTCTTCAGGTAATCCCAAACAGGTTAAATAATGTTGAGATAAGGGCTCTTTGGGTCCATATAATTACTTCCAAGACATTAGTTAATTATCTTTTCTGGGTTAATCCTGACCAAATACCTAACTTGATTAGCTGAAATGCCGCCCCTAATTTCCATTTAACTTAAAACAATACTTCATTGTTGCCTGGAGACACTCATTATTTTGCTCTTCAGCAGTTTAGCGAACAAACTGCCTTCTATTGCAGCCATATAGTTCAAATTTTTACCCATTAGTCCAGAGCACCTGCTGCCATTTTTTTGCAGCCTAATTCCTATGTTTTCATGCATAGTCTAATCACTTGTCCTTGTTTCCATGTCAAAAGTACAGCTTTTTGTCGACAATTCTTCCATGAGGACCACTTCTGTTCACACTTCTGTTTACACTTAACAATAAGGCTATGTGCCCACGATGCAGAAATGAAGCAGAAAATTTCTGCATCTCCCTGGCAGAAAAAAACACATGCGGCTTGTACATGCGGATTCACATGCTTTTCCGCATGCGGATTGACAAGCGCTTTCCAGGCGATTTTAGCATCACCTGGAAAGTGCTTGACAACTAGGTCACACTATATAAACAGCATGGATTTATATAGTGTGACCGTAAGAATGTTTAAAAATCAAAAAATAAAGCTATACTTACCCTCTGATGGCCCGGCGTGTGCTGCCGCGTTCGTTCCTGGCTTGTTCCTGGCTGCCGGGATATTGCGAGACACTGCGCTGAAGGGCCTGCGGTCACATGACTCTGACGTCACCGAAGGTCCTTCAGTCTTGCACGCAAGCAGAGGGAAGGTGACCGGGGGCCGTCGGAAGGTGAATATATCTTATTTTTTATTTTATTCTTGTTTTTACAGCTTTTTAATGGTACATGGGTGTGGAGGAGAGTCTCATCTTCTCCACACCCGGGTACCATCCACACATTAGAACGCGCCAATAACACAAGTACAGATGCAGTCTTGCGGTATTGGCGCGTTCTAATGCAAGTCAATGGCGGCGAAAACGCAGCGTTTCCGCAAAATTAATGGACATGCTGCGGATTTTTGAGTGCAGCATAAACGCTGCGGAAAAATCCGCAGCATGGGCACCGCACGGATTATCATTGGGGAACATTGCTGCCCTTCTACCATGCGTTTTTAATGCGTTTCCGCAGCTGCAAAAACGCTGCAGAAACGCATTAAAAACGCATCGTGTGCACACAGCCTAAATGGGTTTAGCTGGGTCCATTTGTTGATGTCAGTTCAGAGCAGATCCCCGTCAGCACTATTATAGCCCCATCAGCACTATTAGGGCCCCGATGGCGCATATGCACTAATCCAGTTTTGCGGGAGAAGAGGAGGAGTTCGGACGCAAGTCCTGACGCGACCAAAGAAGGAGTGGCAAAATGCAATGTGAAAGCACTAGTGATGGGCGAGTGTGCTCTGCACTGCTCGATACTCGATTGAGCATCAGGGTGCTCTTTCGAGTATCGAGCAGTGCGGAGTATCGTGTGGTGTTCGAGTACTGAGGTCCCCGCAAGAAGCTCATTTGTATTTGAGGAGAGAGAGAGACTGGACAATGCTCGAGTTTGCCATTCACTTCCATTATGCTCGCTACTTGAGTCGAGCAGGTCCGAGCATCCGACGTCCCTGATTCAAGTACCAAGCATTCGAGCATTTCAGTGCTTGATCAACACTAGAAAGCACCCTTATAGGGGTTGTCCTACAAACAAACTACATTTTTCTTAATAGATATTGGTATAATAATTTCCACAATTAGATGGATGTATTAAAGAAATGTTCTTGTGCTAAGAGAAAATCTTATAAATGTGCCCCTGCCTGTGTACTGTGTAATGGCTGTGAGTGACCATGCAGAGCTGCTCCAGTTCATGGTCAGCACATACCATAGTCCCTGGCCAGGGAGGGGCGAAGTAGAAGTCACTTATAAGTGAGTACACATAGGAAACAGCAAATAGTAAAACACAGTTTAAATATTTTGTTGGACTTTGTGGTCATAATTAATTAATATCTCCCTCTATATTTTTAAAATAAAAAATGCAAATATGAAAATGACAAACCTTAGGCCCCAAGCAGGGCCGGCTCCAGGTTTTTGTATACTGGCCCCCCATATAACGCGCCATGCAGGATACTGGCCCCCATATAATGCTCCATACAAAATACTGGCCCCCATATAATGCTCCATGCAGGCTGTGCCCCCACATAATGCCTCATGCAGGCTGTTCCCTCCACATAATGCCCTACGCAGGCTGCCCCCCCCCCCCCCACACACGCACACACATATAATGCCCCATGCAGGATGTCACCCCCCCTCCCTTATAATGCCCCATGCTGGATGTCACACACACCCTTATACACTGTGTTCCAAATTATTATGCAAATAATATTTTCTCAGATTTTCCCAAATGACCTATATGAATTGCAGTCATTGTAATTTTCCAGTCAAATAACTATTAGGGTATGTGCACACGATGCAGAAATGAAGCAGAAAATTTCTGCATCTCCCTGGCAGAAAAAACGCATGCAGATTGTGCATGTGTTTTTCCTGTGGAATACATGCGGATTCACATGCGTTTCCGCATGTGGATTGACAAGCGCATTACAAGCGATTTTAGCATCACCTGGAAAGTGCTTGACAACTAGGTCACACTATATAAATCCATGCAGCCGACATGGATTTATATAGTGTGACCCGAGAGAGTGTATATACTTACCTCCGATGGCCCGCGCTGTCCTGCTCAATCCATTCTCCCTCGCCGGCAACTTTGAATTGAAAGACCTGCCGACGTCAGCGTCACGTGACCCGTCACATGACTCTGACGTCAGCGCAGGTCCTACAACTCACTGCAAGTGCCGGGAACCAAGAAGGAGCGGTGCGCGGGCCGACAGAAGGTAAGAATACATTTATTTTTTATTTTATTCTTTTTTTACAGCTTTTTTTAATGGTACATGGGTGTGGATGAGACTCTCCTCTCCTCCACACCCGGGTACCATCCGCACATTAGAACGCGCCAATAACGCAAGTACAGATGCAGTCTTGCGGAATTGGCGCGTTCTAATGCAAGTCAATGGCGGCGAAAACGCCGCGTTTCCGCAAAATTAATTTACATGCTGGGGATTTTTGAGCGCAGCTTTTACGCTGCGGAAAAATCCGCATCATGGGCACAGCACATGCGGATTTCAATTGGGGAACATTGCTGCCCTTCTACCATGCGTTTTTAATGCGTTTCTGCGGCGTTTACGCAACTGCAAAAACGCCGCGGAAATGCATTAAATACGCATCGTGTGAACTCAGCCTTAGAGTACAATTGAAAGGTTTTTGTACAAACTGCCTATAACAGTTTATTTTTAAAAAAATAAAAAACTCAAAATGCATGTTCCAAATTATTATGCACAGCAGAGTTTTCAACCTTTTTCATTTTAATAAAGAACAAAAAAATTGTCATTTTTGAAATTATAAGCATTAGCAGGTTATTACAAACTGAAATCAAACAGTTTTCAACTCAAAACTTTATTCTAGGTGATGTTACATTTGCACACAGGACCGCTTGTTCGAAAGGAGCTTCTGAACTCTCTCGTCCATTGAATTTGTCAGGTTTTGGATGGTTTCTGCTTCAATTGTTTTGCATGAGGACCGAATACCCTCCCAGAGCTGTTGCTTAGATGTGAACTGCCTCCTGCCATCATAGACACTCCTTTTGATGATGCTCCAGAGGTTCTCAATGGAGTTGAGGTCAGGGGAGCATGGGTGCCACAGCAGCAAAAGATGCAGATGTGTTGTGTTACCATTATTACATGCGACTTTCACTGCTGCGGTTTTCCAAACTTCAGTTAATCTGAAGGCATTGCAGAATAAGGCAAGCTGAGGGAACAACATGGCAGCATCCTCAAATAACACTAATTAGAATAAAGAGGAAAACTACAGAGATGGTCATAAAAGTAATACCTTGTACCTCCTTATGTTATTAAAATGCGCTTTCCCTTTAAATTTAGCGCCGCATGCATCGTCATGGTATGTGCTGCTACCAACAACCAATAGCATCACAGGATTTGAATTAAAGCAAGAAAAAAACGTCAGTTGGTGGCAGTCTGTGGTTTCTCGTTCCCCTCTGGATTGGGAGACTGCCTCTACCTGCTGCTCTACAGAGGGGAGTATCATTGTGGGATGAATAAGACTGCTGATTTGTCATCCCGGATATTGACAGTTGTTAGGAAACTGAAAGCAATTGGATATAAAAAAAAAAGGAAATGATTCACCATAGTAACCCAAATATAGATAACTGGATGATTATAGATAAATATGGTAAAATTTGATGACTTTGAATAAATATAAAAAATGTGGATAATGTGTAAATATGAGAAAATACTGAGCCACATATTTTTCCTGGAAATTCACAGATACAATATATACAAGTGCGTGGTCATTATTAGCCTGTATATAATAGTAATATTATACATATAGCGGAGAGAGATATGAAGTATATTGTAATGGATCAGCAGCTACTATACAGGGAGGAACCGGATATATACAAATGTTTATATGGACAGTCAGTATAACATAGATATGTGTTTTTTTCTTATCATAGGACATAAACTCAATTTGTGTAGACATATATGACCGGTCACATTTTTTTTTTTTTTTTAAGTAGAAAATAGTTTGTTCTGTTTCCTAGATACAGCACCACTTTTGTCAATGGATCATGTTGGGTATTACAACTACAAGTACCAATCAATTCAATAAAGCTGCAATAGTGCAACACATGTAATGCAGGCTGTGCTAGTTACGTTTTGGGTTACACATTAGGTTGGTAGTACTACTCTAATAGAGGGTCTTTAGAAATTGTCATATATTGCATTATCAGGTTATAACCTTTTCTTTGTTAGTTTCCAGGAAGAATGACCACGAGGAAGCGGAAGAAAGAACTGATCGCCCAGTATGAAGAGGAGTGGTAAGTAGAGGTTACATCACTGCAGTCATCACCCTCCATACACTTACACCAGCAATCCATAGTGACCATTATACGTCACCACTACGCATATTTATACCATTTACAGCACAGAACTAATATCAGACCCCCATGAGGAATCCCCCATCAGGATATAAGTGCTGGACTGCTGGTACAGAAACGCTCACACTCACTTTGGCTATTTTGGACAGAACAGCTCACTATGGAGTTGGAGAAGTAGTAGCCGTGATCTGTGCAGAGCGGCCGTTCCCATATAATTTGAAAATTCGTTGTTCTGCACAAATCGCACAGCAGGGGGCGTGTTGGCAGATGCTACGTTTGTAAATTATCATGATAATCAGTCAACACAAACTTATCAATGTGCATCAGTATCAAAAGACCCCCTGCAATAAAGCACAATTGTGAATGAGCCCAAAATACATAGGAATCTGTGAGAAATTCCCACTCACTCACAGATATAGAGGCAGAAGTACAGGATGGGTCCATAGATTTCTACTACGGCTCCTCACAGCCCAGAACGCATGTGAAGCCATAGTGCAGCCGTGTGTACGAGGCCTAATACTATAATATCCCTCTTCTATCACAGTTCACTGTCTGCCACCCAGGAAGAGGCCAAAAGGAGAAAGAAAGAGATGGAAGATGACATCCTGCAGCCAGAAGAGCAGGCAGCTTTGTTCACACTCCTTGGTAAGACTCATTGCACCTTCCAAGGTTTCCAGACATAAAGTATTAGATTATATGACATTTATTTCTATATTAATCTATTTCATGTGTAAGGCTATGTGCGCACGTTCAGGATTTGAAGCAGAAATTTCTGCAGCGTTTCTGCATCTTTGGCAGGAAAAATGCTGTGGAAAAAACGTGCGTTTTCCCGTTTTTGTTTTTTTTTATGCATTTTTTAAGTGTTTTTGTACTGAAATGCATGCTGTTGGGAGCTAAATAAAGTTATTTGAAAAAGAGAAATGTGGGACATTGCTTTAACCCTTGGATTACCGTCAGAATTGGGGTGAGTATATTGGTTCATTTAAGAATGTGTCTGTTGTATTTTAAATAAAGTTTGTTCCGTGTCTGTGTTTATTTAACTCTTTACTTCACTTAAATTAGGGTTGGTCTGATTGACAGCTTGTCATCACCAAACAAGAGCTAGGTGTCACCTAATCCCATATACCCAATGTTATTAGCATTTCCATTCATGTCATTTCTGGGACAGCTGGGAGCTGCTATTTTTTAGCCTAGGAAGGTGCCATTAGGCAAACATTGTCCCTGGCTATTAACAGCTCACAGCTGTTTTGTTAGCCGCTACGTCCTCTCGAACAGCAACAAGCAGCGCTTAGAACACAACGTATTTTTGCTGCGACCAAAACCCGGTGTTCTAATGCCACACTTTTGTTGTCAGTACATGTGAATCCACCACATATAATGACACTTCAATCGGTCAAAATCTGCAGGGGAGACTAACGTGTCCGCTACAGAAATTGACATGCTGCGGGTGAGTTTAGGTACGTGGCCATGATCAGGAGTCACTGCGGGTTTGAAGCTGTGTGTTTATACAGCATCAAACCCGCAGCGTCCAGATGTTACAGCATAGTGAATGGGATCTCTAGAAATCACATGTCCACTATGCGTGCATCTGAGGCTGCGGATTACCCGCGGACACTGAAATGCGGCGCGTTTTTCAGGACCGCAGCATGTCAAAATCTCTTGCGGAGTCGCTAGTCTCTGCAACAGAAATGTGACCACTGGAAAGTATTTAATGCAATAAATCCGCATGGTTCAGTGAACACATGTGGATTTACCTGCATTCAATAGAATGCAATGTTTTGGACGCAGCAAAAATATGCTGCATCCAAAGCGCTGCTATGTCTGGATCATGGGCACATAGCCTAAAATTTTAAAAAAATGGCACGGGCTCCCACATCATTTTTATAACCAGCAGAGGGAAAGCCGACTGCTGGGAGGTGATATTGGTAGCCGGGGAAGGGGCCATTAGCCAACAATGTTCCCTGGCTATTAATAACAGCCCACAGCTGTTTGCTTAGCCTTTACTGGTAAGATTACAGGGGGACCCCAGAAAAAAATTGACGTAGGGTCCCCTATAAAATGTAACCAGAAAAGGATAAACAGACAGCTGAGGGCTGATAATAGCCAGGGAAGGGTCCATGGATCCTGGCCCCCTCCGCGGCTAATAATATCACCCCTCAGCAGTCCCAGAAATGGCACATCCATAAGATGCAACAAATCTGGCGCTTAGCCTCTGCTCTTCCCACTGCTCTGTAGTGGTGGCGAGTGGGGTAATGGGGTTGGCGTTCATGTCAGCCTTGTATTGGCGGCTGATATGAAGCACAGGTTAGTAATGGAGGACGTCTGTAAGATGCCCCCATTAGTAACCGCGTAGTAAAGTTTTCAACGCTTTTTCAATCAGACACGGCCGTAATAAAGTATTTTATTGAAATAAAATTACACACGGTTTTAATATTTCTTTTATTATACGCCCAGTCCCCGAATCCCTCGATCTTCTGTAAAAAAAAAAACAAAAATAAAAAACAACAATATTCTTCATCTGTCCCCCGTAACGACGTAATCCAGATTGTCCCTCGGCGATTGAGGGTCACGTTTACAGCTGCCACATCAATCACTGATGTGACTGCTGTAGAAGACAGCACTCTGTACACTGACAGGAGTGTAAAATCACTCCTGTCAGTGTACATGCTGCTATAGGAGTGAGTTCACCTGAGTTCATCAACTGATCAGCTCTGGTGACCTTATCCTGCATCAGTGGTTCATGGCAACATTCTCAGTAATGTTCCCATGCAGCATCGGTGCTGTAAACTGAGGTATTGGAGCTCATCAGCTGATCTACAGCTGATGACCTCACGTAAACTCAGCGCGCTCCCATCAGTGTACCGCTGGGCTGATCACATCGCCGGGGACATCGCGAGGACCAGAAGGACACCGGGGGGCACAGGACAGGTGAGAATAGTGTTTTTTTTTTATTCTTTTACACACAGGGCACACAGGCGCTGACTCGGCTGAGGAGACTACTGCTCCCCTCAGCCGTGCCACTCTCGCTGTTATCAGCGGGAC
Source organism: Phyllobates terribilis (assembly GCF_046119375.1). Lineage (NCBI taxonomy): Eukaryota > Metazoa > Chordata > Amphibia > Anura > Dendrobatidae > Phyllobates > Phyllobates terribilis. The sequence continues at coordinate 330,480,584 of NW_027362762.1, read as the reverse complement.
CGGTGGTCAGATGATGGGAGAAGTAGTCCTCCCCAGCCGACCCGGGTACCATTGTTTGTGCGTTTTTGCAGTGTATTTGACCCATTGACTAGTCAAATACACAGCAAAGAACCGCAGCAAATCCGCAAATATATTTATACCTGCGGGTTTGCTGAGGTTGAATTAGTCAATGGGCAGGAAACGCTGCATACAATGGACATGCTGCATATTTTACCACAATAACAATACTGAGCGGAAAATTCTGCATCATGTGCACAGCACATCAGGATTGTCATTGCATTAGCTGGCAGAAGGATTACATAGCGTTTTTGATGCATTTCCGCGCAGAAAAAAACGCTGCAAAAACACATCAAAAACTTTACGTATGCACTTAACCTAAAATGTTACTGACACATTTAGGGAATAGTGTGATCTTTCAGCCTATTACACCTGGTATGTGATAGACATACAGCACACAGGACCAGTCACTATGTGATAAGCAGTGTCATGGCTTTGCTTCACCTCAATAGTGAAGGCATATCTTTAGGATACGTCTTCAATATCAGATCAGTTGGTGTCTGGTGTGAGATCTCCACCAAACTGATGCTGATGAGCTATCTTGAGGATAAGCCATCATTAATTAAATGCTCTACAACCCCTTTAATTTAAGATTGATGGCATTATAAAGGTTCTGAGTAAATAGTTCATAGTGAAATAACTCTATTTTTCTCATTTTTATAGAAGATGATTACATCAGGTGTTTCTAGCCAGGGAGAGCTGCCTTAAGATTTCGGACAAGGTACTATTGTAATGAAGAATAGGAAATCATCCAGATGTGAGCAGACTCATCACAGGGAAATAAAGAGCTTATTCTTATGTAATAGTGGACAGGAATATACTGATATATATGTTCTGTATTATATATACCCTATAACTCTGCTTCTCATCTCCAGTATATCCTCGTCACTGTCAATTACTTTAGGAGGGCCTGACTGCGAACTTCAGAATACGGAACTTTCTTCTTTCCATCTCTGTGAGTCACTTATTGTTACACATTTATGAATATAAATAACTTTTTCTAAAATTTTATTGTTAAAACAAAATAGCTTTTCTACCCACTCAGGTAAATATATGATAACTGCACTTGTTGCTTTTTATTTTTCTGCATTTTCTTCTTTCATTTTTCTTCCCTCCAGGTTTTTAGCCAACCAGTTTGAAAAGGATGTGCTATGTCAATGGATAATCTACTGCTGGGCCCTCGGATTGACGTGGAGTATGAAGAAAGACCGACTACTACACTTACTCAACGTGCTGCTTACCAGGATGGAATTTCGGGCTTGAGTGGATCAGGTCACCTGTCATCTGGTCAGCAATATAAAGCAAAAATAATTTAAAGCTGATCTCTAATCAGATTTCACAAAAAAAACAGCATAAATAGATCCCTTAAACCTGATTGGGCTGTTGTACTTACTTTGAAAACCCATGTCAGAATGCTTAACTACTCCTGATATTCGGTTGAGCATTTTAAGAGTGCAGCAATAACTAGATTCATGAAATGCTTGTTTTAATATGAAGCAGGAAAACTTTAATAAGTGATTATACAGTCATTCTGACATGGATTTTCAAAGTGATCACGCCAGCCTCATCAGGTCTAAAATATATGCAAATAGATTATAATTAATGGTGACATATTTCCTTTAAACTTTGATTATAATGACTTATTTCAATCTAGATCATGACACCAGACCCTGACCATTGGGCATGGAAGAGAGACAGGAACGTCCATCACAGCTTGGCAGTACATTGGGTCAGGATGAATAATGCCCTATCTTGCTCTCTGTGTGAAATCGTTCCATGCAAAAGGGAAGCGGCTGATAATATCTAATGCCAGACAGACAAAAAGGAGGAAACTGAAACAGCAGATTCATATTAATCTCTGGTGAGAGTAATATTAGTCTGGCAAAAGGGTTTCAAGATCTAAATGTATAGTTCAAATGTAAAATAAATTTCCCCCCTAAGTGATCATTTATTCTAGATGTTAAAAATGGTGTGTGCTTTGTAAAATAAAATATAATCCAATCTTACTCTTAGTAATGAGAAACTCATATAGTAGGACTTGGTAATATCAATGTGCATATAATTTTTTCTTCTATTAATTTTTTTTATAACATTTATATGTACTGCTGCCAGGATGGGCAACATAACTGCTGGACAGGGAACATAGCTGCTAGACCTACAAGGAGAAGAACTTGCCAGATGGGGAACCTAGCTGCTGGACCTACATGAAGAAGAACCATGCTGTGTAAGGGGGAAGACCGGGTTGTAAGCACTTTCAGAACAAGGAATCCAGAACTGCCGGGGTCGTGCCTCTGGTTGCAGGGGGAAGACAGACTGCGAGCACAGGAGTCAGGTGACAGAGAAGCTCGGGCATGTCCACAGTGAGAACTCAGGAGTCAGGTGACTGGGGAGCTGGGGGCGTGTCTGCTGCCAGAAGGCGGAGCATTGTTTAAGTGGGGAAGCCAGAAGAAAACAACACTGGCATCAGCCAGCAACTGCCTTGTGGGGAACAAGAGTAAGCTAAGTGTAAAACTGCCGATTACAACCATTTCGACTCTGCTACATCTAGCTAAACTGTGGATTGTTGGTTATAGCCTGTTACCTGCTACTTCCCTTGTTGTACCCATATTTCCCCTGTTACTCCCTGCATGGAGACTGACGGTTACAATAAATCCCCCCTGTTTATTAACCCAGTACTGGCTGCCCTGTGTTTCTGTGTCACTGCATCTAAAGTACCTGTGTTGCAGGAACACAGCTGCTGGAGCTACAAAGAGAAGAACATTGCCGGATTGCGAACATAGTTGCTGGACCTACAAGAAGAAGAACATTGCTGGACGGGGAACATAGCTGCTGGACCTACAAGGAGAAGAACATTGCTGGACGCTGGATGCCTTAAAACATTCTCTCTCTCATTATTCTGGCATTTGGCAAATATTAAAAATTATGGTAATTCTAACCGCTTCCCGACCACCCACTGTAGATAAACGTCCGCGCTGCCCGGGCTCTGTGCAGCGCTGAAGTTTAAAAACGGTGGGTGGTCTCGCAGCACTCAGGACCCCCAGGCATATAGAAGACAGCAGGAGGAGAGGGGGTCGTCCACTTATCTCTCCGACGACCCCTTGATTCCTTTCAGGACCTGGCGTTGTTATGGCAGCTGGAGGTCACATGACCGCCTCCAGCTCTGCCATATATGGTGTCCTTCCTGCCTGGCTTCAGCCTGCAAGCTGATGCCAGGCAGGAGACTGTGAAACAGTCAGTGAAGATCTCATATAATGTAATACATGTCTATTACATTACATGAGATCAGGGATCAGAAAAATAAAAATTAATGTCCCATACAGGGACTAAGTAAAAATGTAAAAAAATATGTTTTGAAACTGTTAAAAAAAAAAATACAAAATAAATAAATAAAATATTAAACCGATAAATCCATATATTTATGCAAAAATAAAAAAAAGTACACATATTTGGTATTGCCACGTCCGAAACAACCCGAGCTATAAAACTGTCACACTAATTAACTCCTTCTGTGCACACCGTAATAAAAATAAATAAAAAACGGAGCAAAAAACTATGCTTTTTCCTCATATCGCCAAACAAAAAGTGGAAAAAAAATGCGATCAAAAAGCAAAATGGAAATAAAAATGGTACCGCTGAAAACGTCATCTTGTTCCGCAAAAAACAAGCCGCCATACAGCTCCATCAGCCGAAAAATAAAAAAGTTATAGCGCTCAGAATAAAGCAATGCAAAAAAAATATTTTTTCTATAAAATTGTTTTATTGTGTAAAAGCGCCAAAACATAAAAAAATATACAGTACGTGTAGTATTGCTGTAAACGTACTGACCCAAAGAATAACGCTGCCTGATCACTTTTACCACACGCAGAACGGCATAAAAAAAACCTCAAAAAACAATTCCTGAATTGTTGGTTTTTGTTCATTTTACCTCCCAAAAAACAGAATAGAAAGCGATCAAAAAGTGTCACGTACCCAAAAATGGTACCAATAAAAATGTCAACTCGTCCCGCAAAAAACAAGCCGTCACATGACTCTGTCGGCCGAAATATGGAAAAATTATAGCTCTCAAAATATGGCGATGCAAAAACTAGATTTTGCAAAAAAAAAAAAAGCGTCTTAGTGTGTGACAGCTGTCAGTCATAAAAACCCGATATAAATCTGGTATCTCTGTAATCGCACCGACCCGAAGAATAAAGTAATCTCATCACTTACACCGCACGAGGAACGGCGTAAAAAAATAAATAAAACCAATTCTTCACCTGCTACTGATTTGTTTATTATGTCTCCCAAAGATTGCAGTAAGGCTCTGCTCACATTTATCCTGTGCTTTGCGCTGAGCTTACAGAGTTTCCGTGTAAATCTCTGAAATACGTGATTCAGACGGAACCCATGACGGAAGATTCCCTGTAATGAGGCAGATATAGGCCACTGTGGATGCCGTCTGGCCTGTGATCCCACGGTGTCAGTTTTTTTAGGCGTGCATAAAAGTGCGGTTGGCCACAGTTTTGTGCACTTCTGAAAAAAGGACACCACTAAACAGAGGCCAGACGAGTCCAGAGTAACTCTGCTGCCTCATTACAGTGAATGGATCCCGCAGGGGTTTCATCTGAATTACATCACTTGGAAATTTAGATGGAAACCCCGATGTAAGTGCTCAGCCTAGAGCGCCGGATAAATGTTACGTAAAATGTTCCCAATAAAAGCTTCAACTCAGTCCTCAAAAAAAGCTAGTCCCCACTCAGGTCCGTCATCTGTTAAAAATATAAGGGACTTCCAAGTTACTGGTAGCAGAAAGGCTCTGGAAAAGCGAAATGGCCCTTGCCCCCCAAAGGAAATTCAGAAAATTTTGAGCTCCCAAATGCCTATTCTACAATAATTTGTTCTCCAATTGTCAAATAGCACTCCCCCCCCCAGATCTCGCCGTATGGCTGAGCGGTACGATACAGCCACATATGAGGTATTGCCACGTTTAGAAGAAATTGTGTGACACATTTCGGCACCATTTTTACCCATTGCCCTGTGTGAAAATGTAAAATCTGAGGGTAAAACATTTTTTTGTGGTAAAAATATAATTATGCTTTTTTCACTGCCCAATGGTATAAATTTAAAAATTAAAAAATACTCACTACTCCCCTAGATGAATTCCTTGAGAGGTGTAGTTTACAAAATGGGGTCACTTGTGGGGGTTTCTGCTGTTTCGGCATGTCAGCAACTCTTCAAATGTGACATGGTGTCTGCTGCCTATCCCAGCCAACATAGTGCTCCTTCCCTTTCAAACCCTGCCGTGCGCCCAAACAGTGGTTTGCCTCCACATATGGGGTATCGGCGTGTTCAGGAGAAATTGCACAACAAATTTCATGGTGCAATTTATCCTATTACCCTTATGATAATGCAAAATTAAGGGATGAAAAACGTTTTTGTGGGAAAAATGTGAAAATTTAATTTTTACAGCTCAATATTATAAATTTCTGTGAAGCAACTTGAGGTTCAAGGTGCTCACAACACATCTAGATAAGTTCCCTAAGGGGTCTAGTTTCCAAAATGGGGTCACTTGTGGGGGTTTCCACTGTTTAGGCACATCAGCAGCTCTCCAAACGCAACATGGTGTCTGCTAATTATTCAGACAAATTTTACATTCAAAAAGTCTAATGGCGCTCCTTCCCTTCCGAACCCTGCAGTGCGCCCAAACAGTGGTTTTCCCTCACATATGGGGTATCAGCGCGCTCAAGAGAAATTGCACAAAAAATTTGGGGTCCATTTTTTCCTGTTACCCCTGTGAAAATAAAAAAAATTGGGTCTAAAGTAACATTTTTGTGAAAAAAGTTAAATGTTAATTTTTTTTTTCCACATTCCAAAAATTCCTGTGAAGCACCTGAAGGGTTAATAAAGTTCTTGAATGTGGTTTTGAGCACCTTTAGGGGTGTAGTTTTTAGAACGGTGTCACTTTTGGGTATTTTCTGTCATAAAGACCCCTTAAAGTGACTTCAAATATGATGTGGTCCCTAAAAAAATGGTTTTGTAAATTTTGTTGGAAAAATGAGAAATCGCTGGTCAACTTTTAACCCTTATAGCTCCCTAACAAAAAAAAATTTTGGTTCCAAAATTGTGCTGATGTAAAGTAGACATGTGGGAAATGTTATTTATTAACTATTTTGTGTGACATATCTCTCTGATTTAAGGGCATGAAAATTCAAAGTTTGAAAATTGCAAAATTTTCAAAATTTTCGCCAAATTTCCGATTTTTTCACAAATAAACGCAAGTGATATCAAAGAAATTTTACCACTACCATGAAGTACAGCATGTCACGAAAAACCAGTCTCAGAATCAGGGGAATCCGTTGAAGCGTTCCAGAGTAATTGCTTCATAAAGTGACAGTGGTCAGAATTGAAAAAATTGGCCTGGTCACGAAGGCAAAAACAGGCTCTGGCGCGAAGTGGCTAATTGACCTAAAACAGGAACGGTTTATTCTGATTTTTTGTCAGATATTGAGAAAAACATGCACTATGTAAAAAGACACATGCATGTAAACTTCTGGTTTCAACTGTACACATCTCCACAGGCAGTATCATACATGATTGGGATGAGATATGTGGGCTTTATCACATATGATAGTATTAGATGTGTGGCTCTGCGGGCTGTATCACACATGTTCGGATTAGATACATGGTTCTGGGGGCTTTCTCACACATGATGGGATTAGTTATGCTGCTCTGTGGGCTCCATCATACATGATTGGATTAGAAAAGAGGCTCTGCTATGTCAGTATAAAGCTTTCCTCAGATGTTTGTAATGCAGGAACGTCTGAATGAGGCTTACACTGACAAAGCAGAACTCAGTCAGTGTTCAAAGCACAGCAGTGTGATGATAACAATGCAGTGCTAACAGTGGCAGGGGGGTGAAGTTCGGCAGCCTTATATTGTTCTACTAATCCCAGGCTACCACATTGTTCTCACCACTGGAAGAAGTATCTGCCGTACTCAGTGATTTTTGCCTATCAGAGCAGGGCTGCGGTGGGGACTTCTCCAGCAGTGAGAACAGTGCAGTAGTACAATGTCAGGCTGCAGATCACCTCTCACCGCATCCTGGACCTCCGATCACCATATCCCAGCATCTCCTGTCACCGCTCACTGCTAAACTACAACAAAATGGTGCCGGGCTCCCTCCTAACCTGTGACTTGGACAACCCAGGGAACATGACAAGTTCACAGCTGAGGGCAGGAGAAGCGGTCGGATGCTGACCGCAGTTTCTCCTATGCCCAGGGACTGCTGTATTTGGGGTGTGTGTCATGTTTAGACACTTACACACCAGCCAATGAAAATGGCTGCCCCCAGCATCGGCTGAAAAAAGAAAAAAAAAAAAGTTGAGGACAATTAATTATGTATTAAAAATAATTGGTTATATATTCAATAAGTACTAACACAAAGATAAAAATCAGGACACATTCCCTTTAAGTACTGCACACCTCCTACTGCAATGAGAAACATACATTGGTGTCATAATATTGGTACTGGTCTTTCCCAGAGTTAAGGCAATCGTGTTCTGATTGTAAGCAACAATTAAATGCTCAAAAATGATGAATGGGGAAGCACCTACGCTAGTAAGAATTTCAAACATTATGGTGGAGACAGGTCACCTACGGAAATATATTGAAAAAGAGGAGTACAAATGTAATATTTGTTAACCATTCCACACTAGAACACATGGTCTGCTATTTATAGAAATAGCATTAGAGTTCAGCCAAATGATTTGCAAGACTCTGGTCCTTCCGCTATGTCAGTAGTCCATGGCTGCTACACCAGAGGACTATAAAGCGCCTTCTGCTTAGTAGGCCTACTCGATGTCATGCATGTTATATAGTGATGACATGGAGCCTACTAATTAGAAGAGGTGCCAGGGATGCTGCAGGTAGTAGGAGATTCGCAGTGCTCTGGTCCGGCTGCCACGGAGTAATGACGCAGCCACTGAAGTAGTATCCTATAAGTGTTTTGCTCAACTTTAAATATCATCCATAATTCATTCTTTCTCCAACAAAAGGAAAAAAAAATGTTATATATAAAAAGATCGATTGATATTCTTTATGTCTCAGATTCAGTATATGGAATACATTAATAATCAGCCTTAATAGTGTAATGCCAGTGATGCACTACTCTGCCATAGGTCACACACATGTGGAGTGCGGGTATTACCACTTCGCTAAGGCAGGAAGAGAAGTTAAAGAAAATGTAGCTCATGACGCCAGGGTGCACTGTATTAACTTCACTAGGAGGAGAAATCTTGTATAATGAAAACCAGAGACAGTATTATCTTCTGGACTGGGTATGCCCTATAGCCTGGAAGATCGAAGTTATAGATTATTGTTTTTATTGAACAAGGCATCATCCAGGAGGCATAAAGGTTTGACTGATTTCAGATGTATACAACCAGTATGCCTATATTAACAACTCAAAAGGGTGAAAGAGTCCCTTTAAATGTCCTGACAGTCTACACTTTACTCTGAAATGATGTTCTAAAACATCAGCAGCTTTCACATGATTGTGTATCTGTGGAGGCGAGGAGCTGGTTGTGAGACACAGCCAGACTCCCTATAAATTGCATGTGCAGAGCCCCCAATGTGCCAAAACAACACACTCCCCACAGACGACACCATTTTGGAAACTACACCCCTCAAGAAATTCAAAGTTGGGTGTGTTGGCCATCTGGAACCTATTATATTTTAGAATTTTGTGTTGTGAATATTACAATTTTATTCCACAAAAATGTTCCTTTAGTTCCAAACTTCTCATTTTCACAAGGGTAAGAAGATAAATTGCACAATAGAATGCGGGGCCAGTTTTCTCCTGAGTATGCCGATACCCCACATGATTGATAACAACTGTTTGAATGCATTGCAGGGCTTGAAGGGGAACACTTAACTTTTGGAGTGCAAGTTTTACTAGAACAGATTGTGGATGCTATGTCAAATTTAGAGAGCCCCCGAAGGGCAAAAAAGTAGAAACTCCTCCATAAGTGACCCCATTTTGGAATCTGCACAGCAGGGCTCGGGCAGGGAAGGAGTGCTATTTGATTTTGGGAGCGCAAATTTGGTTGGCATTGATTGCAAATGTCAAGTCGCATTGCAGAGCCACTGAAGTGCCCAAAACAGCTGAAATGTTGTTTTAGTCTTTAATTTTCAAAAGGCCTAATCACAGAAAATGGACCACATAATTTGTTACACAATTTTTTCTGAAAATGTCAATAACCCATGTGGTTGGAATCTTTTCAGGCACAGTGCGAAGCTCAAAATTGAAGAAGTACCATATTGGAGTGAAGATTTTACTGAAATGGTTTGAGGGTGCCATGTCACACGGGTAAAGGTCTTGAAGTTCCAGGACAGCAGAAAAAACCCCCATAAGTGACTCCATTTTACAAACTAGACCCCTCAATAAATTAATCTAGGGGTGCAATGAGATTGACAGCACCGGGGTTTCACAGAGTTTTATACCATTAAAAAATGGTAATGACATTGCTTTAGCATTTAGGAAAAAATAATTACATTGCTTTAGCAAGAGGTCTCAAACAGCAGAAACCCTCCACAAGTAACCTCATTTTGAAACTAGACCCCTCAAGGATTGTGATAGCCTACATGTGGTCAATAATGAATGATTGGCACAAAGTGATGCTTGGAAATGAAACTGCATTATTTGATTTTTGGAGTGCAAGTTTGGCTGGAATATATATTGCGGATGCCATATTGCATATGCAAAGTCCCCGATGTGGCAAAACAACAGACACTCTCTAAAAGTGACATCATTTCGGAAACTACACCCTTCAAGAAATTCAAAGTCTAGTCTGTAGACCATCTTGAACCTACTAAATTTTATAATTTTGGGTTGTGAATATAAATTTTTTTCCATGAAAATGCTCCTTCAGTCCCAAATTTCTCATTATCACAAGGGTAACAAGAAATTGAACAATAGAATTCAGTGTCAATTTTTCCCTGAGTATGCGGATACCCCACATGTGGTTGAAAACTACACTTTAGATGAAATGCAGGGCTTGAAAGGGAACAACAATTGACTTTTGGAGTGCAATTTTTACTAGAACAGATAGTGGATTCCATGTCACAACTCCTGAGCCCGCATAATCGCAGTGACATACTGGTCATATGTCGGGAAGGGATTAAGTCATGTTAGAAATGTTAATTTTTCAGAAAAATTAATAAAATATTTCAGGATCTATTTCATATACTGTTATAAAGATTATAATAGTGAATTATAGATAGTTATTAAAAAAAGAATTTAATTTAAAAAAAATCAAATATCTTCATGCTATATACATTTTCAAATTAAATTTTCAAATTTCTTTTCATTTGCTATAACCTAGTTTTTCTAGAGATTTTTGGTTGAAAAGACTTTAAAACATTATAGAGTAAAGGAAGGAGTACAGGTTTAAAATATTGTTTTTCCCCATTTTCAATGTGTCATCAACTAAAGTTTAGCACTGCATAACATTCACACACTGTGGATCTTGACACTGCATACAGTTATGTTTTTCTCTATTTTAACTCCTTTTTTCTTGAAAGAATATAACAGCATGTTACCTTCCATATGTTACCTTCCATAGCCTAAATAACACCTAACATCACTTCAGTGTCTGAATAAACAGTGACTATGCATGTCTAGTAGGAGTGGACACAGACTGATGATAGCCCTGTGCAAGAACAATAGAGTGTCCATTTGCATTCCAATACCTCATCATAATGTACAATTCCTCCTGCTTTGTGGGTGGAAGTGGACACAGTTAACTATTGGGCCCCTGTGCAGCTGCACAGGTTGCACCAATGGCACAGGTGCATGTCACTAAATTAGAATATCGTCAAAAAATAAATTTATTTCAGTTCTTCAATACAAAAAGTGAAACTCATATTATATAGAGTCATGACCAACAGAGTGATCTATTTCTAGTGTTTATTTCTGTTAATGTTGATGATTATGGCTTACAGCCAATGAAAACACAAAAGTCATTATCTCAGTAAGTTAAAATAATTAACAAAAAACACAGCTTCCGAAGAGTTTAAAAAGGTCCTTTAGTCTGTTTCAGTAGGCTCCACAATCATGGGGAAAACTACTGACTTGGCAGATGTCCAGAAGGCAGTCATTGACACACTCCACAAGATCCCAGAATTCCAATTTTCATATGGACATCAAGGTCCCAGAGTCTGGAGGAAGCTGCTTGAGGTCTAGTGTGAAGTTTCCACAATCAGTGATGGTTTGGGGAGCCATGTCATCTGCTGGTGTAGGTCCACTGTGTTTTATCAAGACCAAAGTCAGAGCTGCCGTCTACCAGGAAATTGTAGAGCGCTTCATGCTTCCCTCTGCCGACAAGCTTTTTGGAGATGGAAATTTCTTTCTCCAGCAGGATTGGCACCTGTCCACACTGACAAAAGTACCAATACCTGGTTTAAAAACGACAGTATCACTGTGCTTGATTGGCCAGCAAACTCGCCTGACCTTAACCCCATAGAGAATCTATGGGGTATTGTCAAGCGGAAGATGAGATACACCAGACCCAACCATGCAGATGAGCTGAAGGCTGCTATCAAAGCAACCTGGGCTTCCATAACACCTCAGTAGTGCCACAGGCTGATCACCTCCATGCCATGCCGCACTGATGCAATAATTGATGCAAAAGGAGCCCCGACCAAGCCTTGAGTACAGTTACTGAACATAACTGTACATTTCAGTAGGCCAACATTTTGAATTTTAAAATCATTTTTCAAGCTGTTGTTATAAAGTATTCTAATTTACTGAGATAATGACTTTTGTGTTTTCATTGGCTGTAAGCCATAATCATCAACATTAACAGAAATAAACACTTGAAATAGATCACTCTGTAATGACTCTATATAATATATGAGTTTCACTTTTTGTATTGAAGAACTGAAATAAATTAACCTTTTGATGATATTCTGATTTAGAGAGATGCACCTATACAGTGGTGGCCAAAAGTATTGGCACCCCTGCAATTCTGTCAGATAATACTCAGTTTCTTCCTGAAAATGATTGCAATCACAAATTCTTTGGTATTGTTATCTTCATTTAATTTGTTTTCAATGAAAAAACACAAAAAGAATTGTCCTAAAGCCAAATTGGATATAATTCCACACCAAACCTAAAAAAGGGGGTGGACAAAAGTATTGCCACCGTTTGAAAAATCATGTGATGCTTCTCTAATTCGTGTAATTAACAGCACCTGTAACTTACCTGTGGCACCTAACAGGTGTTCGCAATAACTAAATCACACTTGCAGCCAGTTAACATGGATTAAAGTTGACTCAACCTGTGTCCTTGTGTGTACCACATTGAGCATGGAGAAAAGAAAGAAGACCAAAGAACTGTCTGAGGACTTGAGAAACCAAATTGTGAGGAAGCATGAGCAATCTCAAGGCTACAAGTCCATCTCCAAAGACCTGAATGTTCCTGTGTCTTCCGTGTGCAGTGTCATCAAGAAGTTTAAAGCCCATGGCACAGTGGCTAACCTCCCTAGATGTGGACGGAAAAGAAAAATTGACGAGAGATTTCAATGCAAGATTGTGCGGATGGTGGATAAAGAACCTCGACTAACATCCAAACAAGTTCAAGCTGCCCTGCAGTCCGAGAGTACAACAGTGTCAACCCGTACTATCCGTCGGCGTCTGAATGAAAAGGGACTGTATGGTAGGATACCCAGGAAGACCCCACTTCTTACCCCGAGACATAAAAAAGCCAGGCTGGAGTTTGCCAAAACTTACCTGAGAAAGCCTAAAACGTTTTGGAAGAATGTTCTCTGGTCAGATGAGGCAAAAGTAGAGCTTTTTGGGAAAAATCATCAACATAGAGTGTACAGGAAAAAAAAAGAGGCATTCAAAGAAAAGAACACGGTCCCTACAGTCAAACATGGCGGAGGTTCCCTGATGATTTGAGGCTGCTTTGCTGCCTCTGGCACTGGACTGCTTGACCGTGTGCATGGCATTATGAAGTCTGACGACTACCAACAAATTTTGCAGCATAATGTAGCGCCCAGTGTGAGAAAGCTGGGTCTCCCTCAGAGGTCATGGGTCTTCCAGCAGGACAATGACCCAAAACACACTTCCAAAAGCACTATAAAATGGTTTGAGAGAAAGCACTGGAGACTTCTAAGGTGGCCAGCAATGAGTCCAGACCTGAATCCCATAGAACACCTGTGGAGAGATCTCAAAATGGCAGTTTGGAGAAGGCACCCTTCAAATGTCAGGGACCTGGAGCAGTTTGCCAAAGAAGAATGGTCTACAATTCCAGCAGAGCATTGTAAGAAACTCATTGATGGTTACCTTAAGCGGTTGTTCGCAGTTATTTTGGCTAAAGGTTGTGCAACCAAGTATTAGGCTGAGGGTGCCAATACTTTTGTCTGGCCCATTTTTGGAGTTTTGTGTGAAATGATCATTGATTTGATTTTTGCTTCATTCTCTTTTGTGTTTTTTCCTTGCAAGCAAATTAAATGAAGATAATAATACCAAAGAATTTGTGATTGCAATCATTTTCAGGAGGAAACTGAGTATTATCTGACAGAATTGCAGGGGTGCCAATACTTTTGGCCACCACTGTATGCTCACCCCTGAAGTCTATGCTTTCAATTGGCAGCTCTGCAACAATTGACTTGTTTATACAGTGTTCTGTAAATAGTAGACTGTTATTTCTTACATAAAGAAACATTCTGACCAATTTTTTTCTTATCTTCTCATGAATTTTTGAGAGTCATCCATTTCTAGGTAATGTCACTGTTGTGCCAAATTTAAGGCACTTCTTAATGACCGTTTCACAGTGTCCTAAGGTATATCTAATGCATTTTAATTTTTTTGTACCCTTCTCCTAATAACTTTCAAAAAGAGATCCCTTTGCTATGTTGTAAGCTGTATACAAACTATGGTTTTTGCTGTAAAATGCAACTAAGAAAATGTTAAGAAAATCCTACTAAAAGAGCTAAGCTTTATATGAAGTTAATCAGAATCACTGTAAATGATGGAAGCTGTGTACTGACTACTATGTAACAGGACTTTAAAGGTAACCTGTCGCCTAAATAAACGCTATTAACCTGCAGATATGGGATAATCTGCAGGTTAATAGCATTGTTAACCTGCTCGGCACCGGCACTTAGACCCACTCTGCCGGGAGGAAATTAACTTTTTTCCCTCAGCAGCAATCCATTATCTGTGACGTGGGTGGTGCCGGCACAATTTTAGTCACACTGTGTATGGTATAGAGAGTGATGACTGTAAACGCGCTACCCGCACTGACTGACAGCAGTGCAGCATTAGGGCTGGCTGTCAGTCAGTGCTGGTGTCGCCTACCTCTCTATAAACTGAACGTTGACTGAAACCTCGCTGGCATAACCTCTAACTGCAACTGGAATGCTGTCGGTGAAAATAAAATTAATTTCCTACCGTTAGCAGGGCCCTTAGTGCGCCAGGCGGTTTTACAACACTATTAACCTGCAGATTAACCCCATATCTGCAGGTTAAAAGCTTTTTTTCAGGTGACAGGTTCCCTTTAAATGTGATTGGCTATTTCTGGATATAACCACATCTCCAACTATAAGAGGATGTTCACAGTTATGAAACCCATTGGTTTATTTTTTTTTTATCCCCTCAGATCCTCAAAATGATTTCAGTTTGTTTCCCAAAGGATTTGTACAAATTATGGATGACATTAAAGGTGGAAAAATTTGTGAAATAATACTTCTTGGCCGGATTTTTTAACACAACAAAAGCCTGGCATTTTAAGAGTTGTATAGACTTTTTATATCTATAATATAACGGTAGATGTGTCCTTCTGTCTGAAGCCTCTATAGACTGCGCAAGCGCGATGCGCCTGCGCAGTCTGGACAGAGACAGAAGAAGACATCAGTAGTTATAGATGGGAGGCAGGAGGATGAGGATGAAGGACTGTGGTGCCGGAGATTGCGGTATGTGGAAGCGCTGAAAACATACTTCGATCTCCGGCGAGTCTGGAGGAGGAGCGTGCCGCCGGTGCTCGCGCCGGCACTTAGTGCGATCTCCGGCGCCACTTTGTTGAAGACAAATTTGCACTGCAAATTTGTCTTCAACAAAATGGCGCCGGAGATCGCGCTATGCGCAGGAGCGAACTCCGGCGCCACACTCCTCCTTCAGACTCACCGGAGATCGAGGACACGCTGCAAGGGAGAAGGGAAAAACATGAGTAGGAGTGTTTTTTTTTTTTTTTTTTTTTTGTATGGCTGGGGGCACCACAAATACCAGGACGGGGGAGCACAAATACCAGGATGGGGGGCACAAATACCAGGATGCTGGAGCATGATGGGGGCAGCACATAACAGGATGGGGGAGCAAGATGGAGGCAACACAAAACAGGATGGGGGTGCAGGATGGGGCAGCACATAACAGGATGGGGCAGCACATAACAGGATGGGGGGCAGCACATAACAGGATGGGGGGCTGCACATAACAGGATGGGGGGCTGCACATAACAGGATGGGGGGCTGCACATAACAGGATGGGGGGCTGCACATAACAGGATGGGGGCTGCACATAACAGGATGGGGGCTGCACATAACAGGATGGGGAGCTGCACATAACAGGATGGGGGCTGCACAAAACAGGATTGGGGGGCAGGATGGGGGCTTCACAAAACAGGATGGGTGAGCAGGATGGGGGAAGCACAAAACAGGATGAGGACAGCATAAATACTGGGATGGGGGACCACAATGGGGGCACAAATACGAGGATGGGGGACCAAGATGAGGGAGCATAAATACCACAATGGGGGCACAAATACCAGGATAGGGGAGCATGGACCATGATGGGGGTGCAAATACCAGGATGGGGGCTACACAAAAGAGGATGGGGGCAGCACAAAAGAAGATGGGGTGCACATAACAGGATGGGGGCGCAGGATATGGACAGTGCATAACAGGATGAGGGCACAGGATGGGGCAGCACATAACAGGATGGGGGCAGCACATAACAGGATGGGGGAGCAGGATGGGGGCAGCACATAACAGGATGGGGGAGCAGGATGGGGGCAGCACATAACAGGATGAGGGCACAGGATGGGGCAGCACATAACAGGATGGGGGCAGCACATAACAGGATGGGGGCAGCACATAACAGGATGGGGGCAGCATATAACAGGATGGGGGGGCAGCACAAAACAGGATGAGGGCAGCACAAATACCAGGATGGGGGCACAAATATGAGGATGGGGGAGCACAAATACCAGGATGGGGACACAAATACCAGGGTAGGGGAGCATGGACCATGATGGGGGCGCAGATACCAAGATGGGGGAGCAGGATGGGGGCAGTACAAAACAGGATGGGAGACCAGGATGGGGGCAGCATATAACAGGATGGGGGGGCAGCACAAAACAGGATGAGGGCAGCACAAATACCAGGATGGGGGCACAAATATGAGGATGGGGGAGCACAAATACCAGGATGGGGACACAAATACCAGGGTAGGGGAGCATGGACCATGATGGGGGCGCAGATACCAAGATGGGGGAGCAGGATGGGGGCAGTACAAAACAGGATGGGAGACCAGGATGGGGGCAGCATAAAACAGGATGGTGGCAGCACAAAACAGGATGAGGGCAGCACAAATACCAGGATGGGGGCACAAATATGAGGATGGGGGAGCACAAATACCAGGATGGGGGAGCACAAATACCAGGATGGGGGAGCATGAACCATGATGGGGGCGCAAATACCAGGATGGGGGTAGCACATAACAGGATAGGGGAGCAGGATGGGGGCAGCACATAACAGGATGGGATAGCAGAATGGGGGCAGCACAAAACAGGATGGGGGCAGCACATAACAGGATGGGGGAGCAGGATAGGGGCAGCATAAAGCAGGATGGGGGCAGCACAAATACCAGGATGGGGGCACAAATATGAGGATGGGGGACAAGGATGGGGGAGCACAAATACCAGGATGGGGACACAAATACCAGGGTAGGGGAGCATGGACCATGATGGGGGCGCAAATACCAAGATGGGGGAGCAGGATGGGGGCAGCACAAAACAGGATGAGGGCAGCACAAATACGAGGATGGGGGAGCACAAATACCAGGATGGGGACACAAATACCAGGATAGGGGAGCATGGACCATGATGGGGGCGCAAATACCAGGATGGGGGCACCACATAACTGGATAGGGGAGCAGGATGGGGGCAGCACATAACTGGATAGGGGAGCAGGATGGGGCAGCACATAACAGGATGAGGGCACAGGATGGGGCAGCACATAACAGGATGGGGGCAGCATATAACAGGATGGGGGGGCAGCACAAAACAGGATGAGGGCAGCACAAATACCAGGATGGGGGCACAAATATGAGGATGGGGACACAAATACCAGGGTAGGGGAGCATGGACCATGATGGGGGCGCAGATACCAAGATGGGGGAGCAGGATGGGGGCAGTACAAAACAGGATGGGAGACCAGGATGGGGGCAGCATAAAACAGGATGGTGGCAGCACAAAACAGGATGAGGGCAGCACAAAACAGGATGAGGGCAGCACAAATATGAGGATGGGGGAGCACAAATACCAGGATGGGGGAGCACAAATACCAGGATGGGGGAGCACAAATACCAGGATGGGGGAGCATGAACCATGATGGGGGCGCAAATACCAGGATGGGGGTAGCACATAACAGGATAGGGGAGCAGGATGGGGGCAGCACATAACAGGATGGGATAGCAGAATGGGGGCAGCACAAAACAGGATGGGGGCAGCACATAACAGGATGGGGGAGCAGGATGGGGGCAGCACAAATACCAGGATGGGGGCACAAATATGAGGATGGGGGAGCACAAATACCAGGATGGGGACACAAATACCAGGGTAGGGGAGCATGGACCATGATGGGGGCGCAAATACCAAGATGGGGGAGCAGGATGGGGGCAGCACAAAACAGGATGAGGGCAGCACAAATACGAGGATGGGGGAGCACAAATACCAGGATGGGGACACAAATACCAGGATAGGGGAGCATGGACCATGATGGGGGCGCAAATACCAGGATGGGGGCACCACATAACTGGATAGGGGAGCAGGATGGGGGCAGCACATAACAGGATGGGGGCAGCACATAACTGGATAGGGGAGCAGGATGGGGCAGCACATAACAGGATGGGGGAGCAGGAAGGAGGTGCACATAACAGGATGGGGGCGCAGGATGGGACAGCACATCACAGGATGGGGGCGCAAATATCACGGAGGGGGAGCAGGATGGGGGCTGCACAAAAAAGGATGGGGGCTGCACTAAAGAGGATGGGGAGCACATAACAGGATGGGGGGAGCACATAACAGGATGGGGGCAGAACATAACAGGATGGGGGCGCAGGATGGGGGCAGCACATAACAGGATGGGGGCAGCACATAACAGGATGGAAGCTGCACATAAAGTTGTGCTCAAAAGTTTACATACCCCAGCAGAATTTTTCCTTTCTTGGCCTTGTTTCAGAGAATATGAATGATAACAAAAAAACCTTTTTCTCCACTCATGGTTATTGGTTGGGTGAAGCCATTTATTGTCTAACTACTGTGTTCTCTTTTTAAATCTTAATGACAACCAAAAACATCCAAATGACCCTGATTAAAAGTTCACATACATTGGTGATTTTGGCCTGATAACATGCACAGAATTTGACACAAATGTGTTTGAATGGCTACTAAAGGTAACATCCTCACCTGTGACCTGTTTGCTTGTAATTAGTGTGTGTGCATAAAAGCTGAGTGAGTTTCTGGGATCCAGACAGACTCTTGCATCCAGCTACTGATGTTTCTGAATTGTGAGTCATGGGGAAAGCAAAAGAATTGTCAACGGATCTACAGAAAAAAAGTTAGTTGAACTGTATAACACAGGAAAGGGATACAAAAAAAATATCCAAGGAATTGATAATGCCAGTCAGCAGCGTTCAAACTGTGATTAACAAATGGAAAATCAGGGGCTCTGTAAAAACCAAACCACTGTCAGGTAGACCAACAAAAATTTCGGCCACAGCTGCCAGGAAAATTGTTCGGGATGCAGAGAAAAACCCACAAATTTCATCAGCTGAAATTTAGGACTCTCTGAAAACTAGCGGTGTGGCTGTTTCAAGATGCACAATAAGGAAGGACTTGAAGAAAAATAGGCTGCATGGTCAAGTTGCCAGAAGAAAGCCATTACTGCGCGAATGCCACAAAGTATCTCGTCTACAATACGCCAAACAGCACAGAGACAAGCCTCAAAACTTCTGGAACAAGGTAATTTGGAGCGATGAGACCAAAATTGAACTTTTTGGCCACAACCATAAATGTTACATTTGGAGAGAGGTCAACAAGGCCTATGATGAAAGGAACATCATTCATACAGTAAAGCACGGAGGTGGATCGCTGATGTTTTGGGGATGTGTGAGCTACAAAGGCACAGGAAACTTGGTGAAAGTTGAAGGAAACATGAATGCAGCACGTTATCAGCAAATACTGGAGGTAAATTTGCACTCATCAGCCCAGAAGCTGCGCATGGGACGTACTTGGACGTTCCAACATGACAACGATCCAAAACACAAGGCCAAGTCGACCTGTCATTGGCTACAGCAGAACAAAGTGAAGGTTCTGGAGTGGCCATCTCAGTCTCCTGACCTCAATATCATTGAGCCACTCTGGGGAGATCTCAAGCGCGCAGTTCATGCTAGACAGCCCAGGAATTTACAGGAACTGGAGGCTTTTTGCCAAGAAGAATGGCCAGCTTTACCATCTGAGAAATTAAAGAACCTCATCCACAACTACCACAAAAGACTTCAAGCTGTCAATGATGTTAGAGGGGGCAATACACGGTATTAAGAACTGGGGTATGTGAACTTTTGATCAGAGTCACGTGGATGTTTTTGGTTGTCATTAAGATTTAAAAAGAGAAAACACAGTAGTTTGACAATAAATGTCTTCCCCCAACCAATAACCATGAGTGGAGAAAAAGTTTTTTTGTTATCATTCATATTCTCTGAAACAAGGCCAAGAAAGGAAAAATTCTGCCGGGGTATGTAAACTTTTGAGCACAACTGTAACAGGATGGGGGAGCACATAACAGGGTGGGGACAGCACATAACAGGATGGAGGCGCAGGATGGGGGCAGCACATAACATGATGGGGGTAGCACAAAACAGGATGGGGGAGCATATGCCAGGATGGGAGACCATATGGCAATAAAAATGCTCGACACCCAGGCGTAGAACGGGTTCAATAGCTATTCCACTATATTTGCATATAGCTGTAGTGTGAGCTCATAAAGTCAATTCTATCTGTGGGATCTAGGCGTTTCAGTCCATCATTGTATGCAGTGTGGCAGATTGCCTCACTCTGCTGCACATAGAGGTAGACACAGGAACACTGTCTCTTTAAATCTTCCTTTGTAGTTTTCCTTTTCACCACTGCTGTCAGCAATTTGCTAATTATCCCTTAATAATAATGATCATTTTTATTTCTACAGCGCCAACATATTCCACAGCACTTTACATTTCAGAGGGAACTTGTACAGACGATAAATACATAACAGAATAACAGTCACCAGGGCCGCCATCAGGGCATTACTGCCCTTACTGGTATATGGGGCCCGGTGAGCAGAGGGGCCCCTTTCTTCTGTGCACTGAGCCCTCAGCGGCCCCCTGCCAGTTCTGTTACTGTGAACCTGTATCCTCGGATGCAGGTTCACTTTAAAACTATTGAGGTGCAGGCGATTGGCCGGCGGCTGATGTCAGCGTGTACGTCGCTGGCGTATGATGTTACTGCCATGCGCCAGCGATCATGCCTTTGGTGATGAGAGAGAGCCTGGCTAAAGCACCGGAAGGTAAGAAGAAACTTTTTTTTTTACTTTTTTTTTTTTCTTCAAGCCGAACCGTGGAAGCAAGATGGGAGACATGGGGGGCAGCATAATATAGAGACATGGGGGGAGCAGCAGAATGGAGAGAAATGAAGGGGAGTAGCAGAATGTAGAGACATGGGTGGGCAGCAGAATGGAGAGACATGGTGGGGCAGCAGAATGGAGAGACAGAGGGGGGAGCAGCAGAATGGAGAGACAGAGGGGGGAGCAGCAGAATGGAGAGACATGGAGGCAACAGAATGGAGAGACATGGGGGGCAGCAGAATGGAGAGACGTGGGGGGCAGAAGAATGGAGGGGCATGGGACAGAACAATGGAGAGACATGGGGGGCAGAATGGAGAGACATGGGGGTCAGAATGGAGACAACGTGGTCAGAATGGAATGCAGACAAATGGAGATAATGGGGGCAGAATGAAGACAAATGGAGAAATTAGGGGCAGGATGGACTCATTGGGGGCCGGATAGAGACATTGCTGACAGGATGGAGACATTATTACTGTAGGGGCTAATTAAAGGATATTATTACTGCTGTGGTCTATTTTATTTTTGAGGATACTGTTTTCAGTGGGGGGGGGGGGTCCTACTACTGTGCAGGGCGACACTGTCACTTTTTTTTTCTTCATCCGGTGTAGTGTAGAAGTTGGGGAAAATTGGGGAATGTGCTCTGTAAGCTGCACTAGATAACTGTGTTATTTTATGCAGAGATGAGTCCTGACTAGAAGAAGTTTTGGCTGTCTGTGCTGGATGAAAAGGAAAAGATTCTAAAAGGAGTAAGGGTCCTGCTCGCAAGCTTACAATCTGTAAGGAACTAGGGGAGACATGAAAGGTGAAAGGTAAAAAGTGCTTGTATGGTATTGACGCGCCCCCTGGGCTGTGGGGTACTCGGTGCCGGGCGGGTCGTTGCTAGGGTTGATGTCACAGCGGTGGTGACCCGGTCCGTGACCCAGGGCGGTCAGTAAAAAGGGGATTTTATAGTTTTTATGTACAAAGTTCGTGAAGCCACCTGTGGTATGCGGCTAAAGGGAGCCGCCGCTGTGGAGCAGGTCCTCTGGAGCGGATGTTAGTGCAGCAAAGCTGGTGTGGCTCTCCACGGGTAGAGCTTAGCTCCAGGGCAGTGTAGTTGTTATAGGTTGTGCTTGGCGTTGTAGTGCAGGGGGTGATGGCGCAGGCAATAATCACAGAGGCAGTGGGGTGCAGTCTTCCGAGTTTACTCACAGTTGTTAAGTTCCTCAGGTTACAGGTTCCGGACTACAACCTCCCACGTTGTGCTGCGTTCACCAGGCAGGGGTTCAGCAATCCCCCAGGTAGTTCAAGAGAGCCTGACAGGACCCCTTTCTATGTGCCTTCCTCAGTCGTCTTCCTGCGCTGGCTCTCGCCCTCCTGCCCTGCGCCTCGCAACCAGTTTGCCAATCTGGTAGCCTCATGTCTTGTCGGGCGACCTGCAGTCCCCTGGACCCTGTGTGGCCACCTTTTCGGCGATATAGTTGCGGATGTGGCCACTGCACCTTGAAAGTACAGCAGCCTCCGGTTCCTAGCTGCGCCTTGTAGTTCTCTAGTTTAGGGGCCGGTCCCCTTTGCGGCTCGATCCCTCCACCGCCTGGCAGATTCGGGCGTACGGGTGGCCTCCAGCACTGCCCGTACCCCTGGGATCCCTTCTGTTCCTGGAGCCTTTCTCCTGCTCCCTCTCCTCTTCCTTCAGTCCTGGGCCTCTCCTCAGGCCCGCTCTGGAGCAGAGCTCGTGCAGAGCCTCTGCTCCCCTCACTTCCTCCTCCAACACCACTCTCACTGACTGAACTAAACTTTCAAGATGGTTCCCCCTTTTTATATCACTCCATCACCAGTGCTCCCCTGATCTACATCCTCCACCCACACCCACTACATGGTTCCCCCTCACTAGGTTCCCCTCCACTCCAGCCAGGGACCAGGGACTGTGCTGTCCCGTAGGAGCAATCTCGCCCTGCCCTACTGAAGTGGATGTGTTGGATGCAGGTGTTAGGGTCCCACGCAGCACTCTATCCTTACCTGAGAGTGGGATACCACACCTCTGGGTGAGATGCAGTACCTCTGTGGCAACTGAACCCACAGGGGCGCCACAGTATAGTCCAGCCATCAGTAGAATAACCAGAGTATTCACATAATGCTGAATGAACCGGTCACCAGCCAGAATGTGTACAAGTACAGACCTAGACATCTATTAAGTACATGGGGGGTTGTGAACAGATGCTACGAGGGTCCTGATATTGAAGATTTTTTTTTTCTATGGGAAAAATAGGGATAATTAGATAAGTGATGTGAGGCAATAGGCCAGTCTAAAGAAATGCGTTTTTAGGGCACGGAAATTAATCAAATTGTCCTGGGTAGTGCCGCCTTCTTCTGTAAGCATTATGAAATTTCTCTGGAGCTGTTCGCATTTCTAATAATGCTGTAAGTCTTGAATTGACTTTACATCTTCAGTTCCTGGGTGTGTCACTCATGGCTATGTGCCTTCTGTTCTCGTCCTCGCTATTCCATATGCCATTGCCTTCAGCCTGTTTTGTTCACCCTGATCTTCAGGTTAGAGAACCGATTTCACCCATTCAGCCCCTAAAAGAATACTCAAACCATGGATTTTATAGTTGCAGTGGCATCAACTATGTTTATGTTGAATTCTGCAGACTTATAATATATGGATTGGTTATGCAACTTGCTGTGAGCCTACTGGAGGTTGCCCAGGATATGCATGGCCTCTCAGTCCACAAGAACCCACTGCTTCAAGCTCCTGCAGTTGTACCTTCTGCTCCTCAACACCTGCCACAGCCTTATTCTTTCCCTTGACATTCAACTTGGTAACATTTCCACATTTGCCTATCCCTGCCCATTTTGAAGAAGGGGCTGGAGCCGTACTTGTAGGTATAGGCCCGCATGACTGTGATTGGGCCAGGAGAGTATAGGGATTTGAATTACGGTTAGGGCATTGGATGGAAAAAGGGGGGGGGGTGGAGTAAAGAAAGGGGGTATAAAGGGGAAAAGTGCGGGAAAGGAGCCATTATAGGGGTTATCCTATTGTGAACAGTATATCCCCCATTAACCCTCAACTGCTAGGGACAGGATGGCTAACCTGGAAGCCCTCCTGGGCCAGCTGAGAACGGCTGCAGGCTTGAGAGGTGAGGTGTGGCTGGAGGAGCGGTTGTCCGGACTGCTGGGAGCAGTAGTGCCACAGCCAGTGCAGGAGATTGCTGGTCGGCGGCCTAGAAGGACCAGGCCACCTGAGAGATTGAGCCCCGACGTGACTTCACGCTCCAGGCGTAGGCTCCGGAGCCCCTTTGGGGAACCTCCGGGAGGCGGGCGCACTAACCTCCCATCCTGATGTCGCCCGCATTCTGGAAGGAATCCGACCAGCCAGCCTGGGGCCGCGGGAGAAAGCAGGCCGCAGTGGGAGCGGGCCGCAAGGCCTGCTTCTCCTAGAAGACCGGAAGTCAGAGGTGCAGCGGTGGGCTCTGTCGGCGATGTTCCTGTCGCAGGACCTGCTTGTATTGAAGAACAGCGACATCTAGTGGACGCCGCGGGTACTGCAGGCAAGAGGACGGCAGAAAATTCAACTATGGAAGGGGAACATCGCCATCTAGTGGACGCTGCGGATATTGCAGGCAGAATGACGGCTGGTGATACAGCTGGACGACAAGTAGTGAGCAGGAGAACAGTGGGTCCTGGTCCTGATGTTTCAGGGGCAGGGACTTCTCGGGACAACAGGAAGCGGGGTCAGAAGATGAAGGTAGGAAGAAGCGGAGGGAACAAACGGGCTGCAGGGAGAAGTCAGCAGCAATGGCACGGAGGCAGGAGCGGGCAGCAAACAGCTGGCCTGGAAGAAGAAAATTCAGATGGACCACAAATACCCCCGTCCTCATCTGAGGTGAGGGGTGAGGATCGAAGGGTCGACAGGAATGGTCAAGACTCAGCGGGATCGGGGGTCATAGGTTCCCCAACTTCTGCATGGGTGGCAAATCAAGTTAACCCGGTGGGGCTGGGGAATGTAGAATCATAGAATGGTAGAGTTGGAAGGGACCTCCTGGGTCATCTGGTCCAACCCCCTGCTCAAAGCAGGATTCACTAAATCATCTCAGACAGATATCTGTCCAGCCTCTGTTTGAAGACGTCCATTGAAGGGGAACTCACCACCTCTCGTGGCAGCCTGTTCCACTCATTAATCACCCTAACTGTCAAAAAGTTTTTTCTAATATCTAATCTGTGTCTCCTCCCATTTAGTTTCATCCCATTGCTTCTAGTCTTTCCTTGTGCAAATGAGAATAAAGATGATCCTTCTACAATGTGACAGCCCTTGACATATTTGTAGACAGCTATTAAGTCTCCTCTCAGTCTTCTTTTTTGCAAGCTAAACATTCCCAAATCCTGCAACCGTTCCTCATGGGACATGGTTTGCAGACCAGTCACCATTCTGGTCGCTCTTCTCTGAACTTGCTCCAGTTTGTCGATGTCTTTTTTAAAATGTGGTGCCCAAAACTGTACACAGTATTCCAGATGAGGTCTGACCAAAGAGGAGTAAAGACCGATAATGACTTCACGTGATCTAGACTGTATGCTTCTGTTAATACATCCCAGAATTGTATTTGCCTTTTTTGCTGCTGCATCACACTGTTGACTCATGTTCAGTCTATGATCTATTAGTATACCTAAGTCTTTTTCACATGTACTGTTGCTTAGCTCTATTCCTCCCATTCTGTATATGCTTTTTTCATTTTTATTGCCCAGATGTAGTACTTTGCATTTTTCCCTGTTAAAAACCATTCTGTTGGTTGCTGCCCACTGCTCCAGTTTATTTAGGTCTTTTTGAATCCTCTCTCTCTCTTCTCTAGTATTAGCTATCCCTCCTAGCTTTGTGTCATCAGCAAATTTAATCAGTTTACCCTCAATTCCTTCATCTAAATCATTGATAAAGATGTTGAACAATACAGGTCCCAGGACGGAGCCCTGTGGTACCCCACTTGAGACATTCATCCAGCTGGATGTGAAGCCATTTACAACCACCCTTTGAGTCCGATCACTAAGCCAGTTATGAATCCACCTAACAGTTGCCTGGTCCATTGCATACTTGGTCATTTTTTCAATAAGGATGGTGTGAGATACTTTGTCAAAAGCTTTGCTGAAGTCAAGATATACTATATCTACAGCATTTCCCTGATCCACCCAGTCAGTGATTCTGTCATAGAAGGAAATTAAGTTAGTCTGACATGACTTGTTAGTTACAAACCCATGCTGACTCTGGTTAATCACTTCATTCTTATCCATGTACTTACATACATGTTGTTTAATAATTTGTTCAAAGATCTTTCCTGGTATAGAAGTCAGACTCACCGGCCTATATTTCCCTGGGTCCACCTTCTTCCCCTTTTTGAAGATAGGAACAACATTTGCTCTTCTCCAGTCTTCTGGGACTTCTCCTGTTCTCCAAGAATTTTCAAAGATTCATTTTCCATACTTCATATTTCATGCGCTAAAAATTTTTTTTAAAAAAATTTTTTTCATTTATTACTATTTTTTACAGCAGTTATGCTATTCATATTTCATATCTATATACTCAGTGTTACAGTGTGCTACTTTATTTGTTCATTATATATGGAGGTAGCTGCTCTTAGTAAGCACCTGTTCACACCTAGTTTTTGTAGTGGAAGTGCCGTCATTTTCTTTGTTACTAGATTTAGCGTTGACTGAGCACTCCACCCCCACCCCCATGCCGCAGGTGGTTTTAAATGCATCAGGATCTGTGTTTCCCACACATAAGCAGACGGAGGTCTCTTAGAGAGGTATTCACATTGGTAGGTCCTGACATCGAGAAACGCCTTACCGCGGCTGTCAGGTACACATGAATTGGCCAATTTATGCGCTAAGATTTCTCATTTATTTACAGCAGTAATGCTATTCATTTTCCATACTTCATATTTCATGCGCTAAAAATTTTTTTTTAAAAAAATTTTTCATTTATTACTATTTTTTACAGCAGTTATGCTATTCATATTTCATATCTATATACTCAGTGTTACAGTGTGCTACTTTATTTGTTCATTATATATGGAGGTAGCTGCTCTTAGTAAGCATCTGTTCACACCTAGTTTTTGTAGTGGAAGTGCCGTCATTTTCTTTGTTACTAGATTTAGCGTTGACTGAGCACTCCACCCCCACTCTCATGCCGCAGGTGGTTTTAAATGCATCAGGATCTGTCTTTCCCACACATAAGCAGACGGAGGTCTCTTAGAGAGGTATTCACATTGGTAGGTCCTGACATCGAGAAACGCCTTACCGCGGCTGTCAGGTACACATGAATTGGCCAATTTATGCGCTAAGATTTCTCATTTATTTACAGCAGTAATGCTATTCATTTTCCATACTTCATATTTCATGCGCTAAAAAAAATTTTTTTAAAATTTTTTTCATTTAGTACTATTTTTTACAGCAGTTATGCTATTCATATTTCATATCTATATACTCAGTGTTACAGTGTGCTACTTTATTTGTTCATTATATATGGAGGTAGCTGCTCTTAGTAAGCACCTGTTCACACCTAGTTTTTGTAGTGGAAGTGCCGTCATTTTCTTTGTTACTAGATTTAGCGTTGACTGAGCACTCCACCCCCACCCCCATGCCGCAGGTGGTTTTAAATGCATCAGGATCTGTCTTTCCCACACATAAGCAGACGGAGGTCTCTTAGAGAGGTATTCACATTGGTAGGTCCTGACATCGAGAAACGCCTTACCGCGGTTGTCAGGTACACATGAATTGGCCAATTTATGCGCTAAGATTTCTCATTTATTTACAGCAGTAATGCTATTCATTTTCCATACTTCATATTTCATGCGCTAAAAAAAATTTTTTTAAAGAATTTTTCATTTATTACTATTTTTTACAGCAGTTATGCTATTCATATTTCATATCTATATACTCAGTGTTACAGTGTGCTACTTTATTTGTTCATTGTACCGGTATGGGCAGTCCTTTCTCGGAGGCACAGGTGGGGGGAATCAATTCAGAACTGGGGGAGGAAACAGTCAGGGGTCACAAGGAGAAAAAGAGAAGCCAGGAACATGCTGGCTGTTTAATGTGGGGCAATGTAAATATGGGGCAAGTTGTAAATTTAGCCATATCTGCTCCCATTGTAATGGGTCATCGCATGGAGCAGCGAGGTGTTTCAAGAAAGGAAAGGGAAGGGAAGGGGTGGCTACAATAGTAAAAAAGGGGGAGACACCGGTGAGTCTTCTCGCGATGGCCCCCTTTCTAAATAGATTCCCAGATAGAGTAAGGGCAGAGTGTATTTTCCAAGGTTTTAAGGAAGGTTTTAAAATTCCAGCTCCGCAGCATCAGGAGCCATTTTCAAAAAAGAATTTAAGGTCGGCTTTATCATGCCCTTGGGTTGTGGCTGAAAAACTTCAAAAAGAGGTACAGTTAGGACGTATGGCAGGTCCCTTTTAATTTCCTCCAATAGCGAATTTAATTGTGTCACCATTGGGAGTCGTACCCAAAAAAGAGCCGAATAAATTTAGTCTCATTCATCACCTTTCATATCCGAAGGGTCGGTCGGTGAATGATGGAATTGACCCTGAATTAAGTTCAGTAGTTTACACATTGTTTGATGACGCAGTTAAATGGGTACGGAGATATGGGCCAGGGACACTATTGGCTAAGACGGACATTGAAGCAGCTTTTCGGTTATTACCGGTTCACCCAGAGAGTATACGTTTATTGGGATTGTTTTTTGGAAGGAAATTTCTACCTGGATAGGTGTTTGCCTATGGGTTGCACAATTTATTGTTCATTGTTTGAAGTGTTTAGCTCATTTTTAGAATGGGTAATTAAAGATGTATCTAGTATCCGGTCAGTCATTCATTATCTGGATGACTTTTTATTCATAGGGCCACCTGAGTCGTCAATGTGTAAGAATTTGTTAGTAACCATGTTTTGGGTTGCAAAACATTTTGGAGTACCTTTAGCTGGTGATAAAACAGAAGGACCAAACACGTGTTTGAGTTTTTTGGGCATCGAAATAGACTCAGTGGCCATGGAGTGTCACCTGCCAGACGATAAGCTGTTGCTGTTACAACAGGAAGTAAAAAGGGCGCAGCATTTGCATAAATTTACATTGAAGGAATTGCAATCATTATTGGGAAAGTTGAATTTTGCATGTAGGATTATGCCTATGGGCAGGATTTTTAGCAGGAGGTTGGCAGCTGCAACAGCGGGAGTGAGAGCTCCGCACCATTATGTGCGATTTAAAAAGGACCATAGGGAGGATTTGGTGGTTTGGAGCAGGTTTTTGGATAATTACAACGGTCGGTCCATCATTCAAAACGAGGTGCAGGACGTTTATCTGGAGATTTACACAGATGCTGCGGGTAGTGCTGGCTTTGGAGCTTATTGTAAGGGGCAATGGTGTGCAGGTGAGTGGCCGGAGGAATGGGGAAGACAAGGTTTGTTAAAGAATTTAGTTTTGTTGGAGTTATTTCCAATAGTGGTAGCAGTATCCATTTGGGGAGAAGAATTCAAGAACAATAGAGTCAGGTTTTATTGTGACAATATGGGGGTGGTAGCCATTATTAACAGTCTTACGGCTTCATCCCCACCGGTAATAAGATTGCTTAGGGAATTTAGTTTTGCGGTGCCTGGAATTAAATGCGAGTATTGTGGCAGTTCATGTTCCGGGAATTGAGAATTCTATTGCTGATTCTTTATCTCGGTTTCAGTGGCAGCGTTTTCGGAGCTTGGTCCCGGAAGCACAGGAGTCGGGTTTGGAATGTCCAGGGCACCTGTGGAGTTTGGTTACCTCGGAGCAGGATGGCTGATTCGCGGTTCGGTGGCTGACCGTACATGGGAGTCGTACGAATCGGCGTGGCGAGTATGATGTAGCTGGTTAATGTATTGGGGCAATGTTACTTCGGGTAAGGGCTGAATGTTTGCTGTGTTGTTTTTTGTTGCTCGAGCTGCTGAGCTATGCTGGTCAGTGTCAAAGGTTAATAGCTTTATAGCGGCATTGGTGTTTGGTTTTAAACTTCGGGGTCAGAAGGATGTGACAAAAGACTTTATGGTTAGTCAAGCTTTAAAAGGTTATAGAAAAGGGCATTTAATGAAGGATAAAAGGCGTCCAGTATCATTTAAAATTTTGGAAAGACTTGCGGGCCAATTGGTTTTAGTCTGTTTCGGCTTTTGAAAGAGATTTATTTAAGTTAGCCTTTTCTTTGGCTTTCTTTGGGGCAGTGAGAGTAGGAGAATTAGTGTCGTCAAGTAAAAGTAGAGTGGGGGGTTTGCTGCGGGAGGACATTCGTTGTTCAGTTTTTGACCTCCTAATCCAAAATACCAAAGAACTATCTGATCAGGCTGGTGGGGGCAGAAGAGTTGTGCTGAGGTCCGTGGCGGGATCGGTGATGTGCCCGGTGCATTGTTTCATGGAATATAAAAGGTTGGGAAAAGAGACGAGGGGCCCATTGCTGAGACACGAGGATGGTTCTTTCCTCTCTAGATATCAGTTTACGGCTGTGATACGGAAGTGTTTGAACGTGCTGGGCTTGGACTCTTCTTGTTTTGCATCTCACTCTTTTAGGATAGGCGCAGCAACTGAGGCAGCGTACAGGGGTTTCAGGCCAGAAGAAATACAGCAAATAGGGAGGTGGAATTCTAATCGCTATAAGTCATACATACGTCGTTAAAGCGAATTGGTTGTAGTGGTTTTAAGTTTAGACAGGTTGGTTTGCGATGTTCTTGTTATTTGGTTATCTATTGCAGATAGAAGTCCATATTTAGCCTGGCTTTTTGGCCACTCCTACGTGCATTGGGGCGCTCTCCGTGCTGATATCAGACCGAAAGGAAGACAACTAGGCTTCAATAGAGACAACTTGATTATTAGATGGCTCGGATTCAGAGGTATGGTGTGGAATAGGGTCTTACCGGAACTGTATAAGGCGGCGCGTTTGGATAGGATACCTGACATTCTAGTGTTACACGTGGGAGGCAATGACTTGGGGGTTAGGTCAGTCAGGGAACTGATTAAAGATACACGGTTTGACCTTTTGCGTTTTTGGATGATGTCTCCAAAAACGATAGTAGTGTGGTCGGATGTAGTGTCCAGAAAAATTTGGCGGGGAGCAAGATCGGAGAAGGGAATCAATAGAGCAAGGGTTAAATTGAAGAAAGCGATTTCAGCTTTTGTAGTGCGTAATGGGGGAGTCGGAGTGCGTCATTATGATTTGGAAACGGGTGATTGGAATTTTTGGAGAAATGATGGCGTTCATTTAAATGTGGCGGGTATAGATCTGTGGGCTCTCGCTATCCAGGAGGGGATGGAACGAGCATTGGAGTTGGTTGGGGGCGCACGCACTTGAGGTTTCAGTTTGCATTGGTGGTGGGGGGGTCCTTGGAGTTGGTGGAATTTGTTATGGGGGGAATTTATATGGATGATTCCCTTCAGGATGGAATTATGGTCGGCTGATCTGGCACTTAATGGGGCTCTGGACGGGGTGTACCCTGGGAGCCAGTGGAGGCGTTCTTTTACCAGTGATGGTGGTGTGGTGCCCTTGAGCTGGGGGTTGCGGCTAAGGGTAAAGGATAACAGATTGGAAAACACTTGGATTTTAAATGTGCCAGATCTTGGAGCTTCAAGGACCTTCCCTCCCCATAATGTTCAGCATTTAAATATTATTGTTATTGTTTGTTAATAAATGGCCGCTATGGCCAATTATATCCAAATAAACCTGTCTCAAGTGTATTATTAAATAGAAATGGAAGGGTATGGGGAGAGGGAAGAGGATCTTATCGGATGGATGGTAGGAAAGGAACGAGTTGGCCATACACGGTCAAGAAGGGGCCGGAACCGTACTTGTAGGTAATGGCCCGCATGACTGTGATTGGGCCAGGAGAGTATAGGGATTTGAATTACGGTTAAGCCATTGGATGGAAAAGGGGGGGGGTAGAGAAAATAAAGGGAGTATAAAGTATAAAGGGGAAAAGTGCAGGAAAGGAGCCATTACAGGGGTTATCCTATTGTGAACAGTCCCACCCACCCACCCACCCTTGTATTTTGATAAGGGAGCTTTTAATTTGTTTATAAAAAAAAAAAATGGTTAGACTGTTAGAGCTATATACATATATGCAGTTATAGATATCTCTAAGTTTATAAGGAAGTCATAGTGGCCGGGGCGGTGGGGGGGTCCTTGGAGTTGGTGGAATTTGTTATGGGGGGAATTTACATGGATGATTCCCTTCAGGATGGAATTATAGTCGGCTGATCTGGCACTTAATGGGGCTCTGGACGGGGTGTACCCTGGGAGCCAGTGGAGGCGTTCTTTTACCACTGATGGTGGTGGGGTGCCCTTGAGCAGAGGGGGCGCGGCTAAGGGTAAATGATAATCAGATTGGAAAACACTTGGATTTTAAATGTGCCAGATCTTGGAGCTTCAAGGACCTTCCCTCCCCATAATGTTCGGCATTTAAATATTATTGTTATTGTTTGTTGAAGCTCATCAAGAGAATGCCAAGAGTGTGCAAAGCAGTCATCAAAGCAAAAGGTGGCTACTTTGAAGATCCTAGAATATAAGACGACATTTCAGTTGTTTCACACTTTTTTGTTAAGTATATAATTCCACATGTGTTAATTCATAGTTTTGATGCCTTCAGTGTGAATGTACAATTTTCATTGTCATGAAAATACAGAAAATTCTTAAAATGAGAAGGTGTGTCCAAACTTTTGGTCTGTACTGTACATTCATCCATTTATTGCTTTTGGAGCACAGTATGTGAAGTCTCTGCTTCCAGTGCCACTTGGCCTTTCTTCAGAGTGTTCTATGGGAATGTGCGCTTTCACCTCTTCCACCCAGGCGCTGCCAATCATAGCTTGGCAGCGTCTAAAACAGCTATGTCAACTGCTGAGCTGTGTTTGACAGCATCTGGGAGGGAAGGGTGAAAATGAATGCCCCCAGAGAAGACTGAAGAAATACAGAGTTGCACTACAAGCAGAAGTTTTAGATACTGCACCCCAAATGCATCAAATGTAGCAAAGCAGTTCAAAACATATAAAAGGGGCACAATCAGAGGAGCACATGCATTTTTACAATGTTTTTAATTACATTTTTTTCAGGAAGAGTTTGGTAAGAGTTTCAGTTTTTCCAATCAATGTTCATCAGAAAAATAAACTAATGTAAGTTAATGGAGGTTTCTCAAACTTCTCCTTGCGAACATTCAATAAATAATATACAGCACTAAAATGCAAATAGAATGACAGTGTACTGTCCAAGTTTTCCACAGACTCATAGACTGGAATAGGTGAGTTTGGTCCGTGATTAAGATAAAAATCAGATATGCCTCTTTTTTTTTTTTTTTACGGACACTTGATCCGCCAAAGGAAACGAACATGAGAATAGTTCTATAGACTGTAATGGTAAATGTTCTATTCATGAAAAAACGCTAATAGAATAAGTACAAAAAAAATTGGACTTATGATATGGGCGCAACACCAAGAGAAGGAAAGGAGAGAAGATAGAGCAGTCAGAACTGATCTGGACCTCTGATGGATTTGTTAACAATTTTGCAAAGCAGTGACCTAACTGAGAACTTTAAGATATATGCAGCAGGAAAATTCTAAAAAAAGTTTAAAGGGATGTTCTCAAGTTTGAAAATTATCTCCTATCTATGGGACTGGGGATACATTTCCCATCTCTGGGAGTCTGTGGCCCCCACCAATCCCAAGAACCAGGGGTCAGCTGAATGAAGTGGAGGCCGATCATGAACACTACCTCTCCATTCAATCTAATAAGAACACAGAAGATTAGGTGAGAGGTGCGCTCAGCGATCTCCAGCACTCCCATTAAGAATGAAGCGATAGTACACACGATCAACCTTCCCTACATTGCAGGAGATGAGTATACACTGACATTGACTGATGCAGGGGCGGACCTACCGCCGGTGCAGCTGCACCGGGGCCCAGCGGTGCAGGGGGGACCTTGCAGATCTGCTAATATTGAGGGCAATCTGGCCTGCTTCTCGGAGCCCGAAGCTCCTGGGGGCCCATGGCCAGATTGCCCTCTCATGTGCGGAGGGCAGGGAGCGATCCCTGCAGCTCCACTACTGACAGGAGGGAAATGGCAGCGGAGCTGCAGAGATCCATCCTCTGCTTCCTGCCCAGCGCTTCCTCCCTGACACAGGCTCGTGCTGCTTGATGACGTCATCAAGCAGTTCGGGCCTGTGTCAGGGAGAAAGTTACTGGCAACGAGGAAGATGCTGTGGTAGGTAAGTTGTGATTTTTTGCTTTTTTTTGTACTGATACAATTCTCCTGTTCCTCTCCCAAGTGTAACATCCCTGGCGGCGTGCTTGCATGGTGCACCACCTCCCACCATGCAAGACCGCAAGCTTACCTGTAAGTCCATGCTGCACTCTTTGCTCCAGTACCTGCTGTGTCCATGTCTCTTGTCTGATTGCTTAGGGCGTCGGCGCGGCTTTCCGCTTGTTTCATATAGCCACTGTGTGCACAGTCCTAATGCGTCCCCAGACTATTGCTGTGAGTCACTGGATACTTAAACCCCCTCCACCCAGTAGGAGGGGCCTGAACAACACTTTCACTCAGTTTGTCTTTTGCTACTGAGTTGCCAGGTCCTGTCCTGTATCTAATCTGTTCTGCCACCCTGGGGGCTGAGTACTCAGGGCCGCTACCTGTACCTGTGACTTCTAGTCAGTTTCTGCCACCCTGGGGGCTGAGTTCCCAGGCTCGTTCCTGTATCTTGTTCCTGGTTCAAGTCCTGTCTGAACAGTGTCCTATTCCGTTACTTGTTTGTCTCTATGTGTGTATCTTCCCTTTTTTCTGCAGTATCTGAACCTGCACCTAACTCCAATTCGTTGTCTCTGTACTTCTGTTTGTGAGTTTTGTGTCCACTCGCTACTTCATTGCAAGTACCTTGTGTGTATCTGTTTCTGCTCATTCTGTTTCCCTGCCTCTGTATCTAACTCCTGTGTTCCAGCTTTCATCTTGTGTTTTCCAGTCTGTTCCATGTGAACAGAGCCCTGTCCTGTCTACCGCATCTGCGGGTTTTGCTTTGCTCTGCTTGCTCACCGCATCTGCGGTTTTGCTCTGCTTTGCTTGTTCACTGCATCTGCGGGTTTTGCTCTGCTTTGCTTGTTCACCGCATCTGCGGTTTTGCTCTGCTTTGCTTGTTCACCGCATCTGCGGTTTTGCTCTGCTTTGCTTGTTCACTGCATCTGCGGGTTTTGCTCTGCTGTGCTTGTTCACTGCATCTGCGGGTTTTGCTCTGCTTTGCTTGTTCACCGCATCTGAGGTTTTGCTCTGCTCTTCTTGTTCACCGCATCTGCGGGTTTTGCTCTGCTTTGCTTGTTCACCGCACCTGCGGTTTTGCTCTGCTTTGTTTGTTCACCGCATCTGCAGGTTTTGCTTTTCTCTGCTTGCTCACCCCACCTGCGGTTTAGCTCTGCTTTGCTTGTTCACCACATCTGCGGGTTTTGCTCTGCTTTGCTTGTTCACTGCATCTGCGGTTTTGCTTTGCTCTGCTTGTTCACCGCACCTGCGGTTTTGCTCTGCTTTGCTTGTTCACCGCATTTGCGTATTTTGCTCTGCTTTGCTTGTTCACCGCATCTGCGGTTTTGCTTTGCTCTACTTGTTCACCGCATTTGCGGGTTTTGCTCTGCTTTGCTTGTTACCGCACCTGCGGTTTTGCTCTGCTTTGCTTGTTCACCGCATCTGCGGTTTTGCTTTGCTCCGCTTGTTCACCGCATCTGCGGGTTTTGCTCTGCTCTGCTTGTTTACCGCACCTGCGGTTTTGCTCTGCTTTGCTTGTTCACCGCATCTGCGGGTTTTGCTTTGCTCTGCTTGTTCACCGCACCTGCGGTTTTGCTCTGCTTTGCTTGTTCACCGCATCTGCGGGTTTTGCTCTGCTTTGCTTGTTCACCGCATCTGCGGGTTTTGCTTTGCTCTGCTTGTTCACCGCACCTGCGGTTTTGCTCTGCTTTGCTTGTTCACCGCATCTGCGGGTTTTGCTCTGCTTTGCTTGTTCACTGGACCGATATTGGACCGATAAAAAGTGATGAAGGCAAAATCATAGAGAAAGATGAGGATAAAGCTAATCTATTAAATAAATTTTTTTCGTCAACTTTCACAAACGAAAAAGAACTAACAGGCGAAATGAGAAGTGACAAGCTTAATCCTCCACTAAGTATGACAAATCTAACCCAAGCTGGGGTACAGAAACGCCTCAGTAACATTAAAATAAACAAATCACCAGGACCTGATGGCATACACCCACGGGTACTAAGGGAACTAAGTAATGTGATAGACAGACCGTTATATCTTATATTTAAGGACTCTGTTGAGACTGGGTCTGTACCACTTGATTGGCGACAGGCGAATGTAGTGCCAATATTCAAAAAGGGAGCAAAAGTGACGCCGGAAACTATCGGCCGGTGAGTCTGACGTCCGTTGTGGGCAAAATTTTTGAAGGCTTTATTAATGAGGCAATCATGGAGCATCTTGACGCTAATAATCTATTAACCCCGAACCAACATGGATTCATGAGGAATCGCTCCTGCCAAACAAACCTGATTGACTTCTACGAGGAGGTTAGCTCTCGAGTAGATCAGGGGGAACCAGTGGATGTCGTGTATCTCGACTTCTCAAAAGCGTTCGATAGCGTGCCACATAATAGGTTGGTATACAAAATGAGAATGATGGGGCTGGGGGAAAATGTCTGCAAGTGGGTAGCTAACTGGCTAAAGGATAGAAGGCAGAGGGTGGTTATAAATGGAATATACTCAGATTGGGTAAGCGTCACTAG
This sequence comes from Phyllobates terribilis, assembly GCF_046119375.1. Classification (NCBI taxonomy): domain Eukaryota; kingdom Metazoa; phylum Chordata; class Amphibia; order Anura; family Dendrobatidae; genus Phyllobates; species Phyllobates terribilis. The sequence continues at coordinate 330,443,826 of NW_027362762.1, read as the reverse complement.
TGGGGTACCACAGGGGTCTGTACTAGGCCCAATGTTATTTAATATCTTTATTAACGACATAGTCAACGGGATAAATAGTAAAATATCAATATTTGCAGATGACACAAAGTTATGTAAAACAATTAATACAAAAGAGGATAGTGAAGACCTTCAGAGGGATTTGGATAAGCTGGGTAGGTGGAGCATTAAATGGCAAATGAGGTTTAACGAGGAGAAATGTAAGGTCATACATATGGGAAGGAAAAATGGAAGTCACCAGTACTCACTGAATGGGAAATCATTGGGGAATTCAGAGATGGAGAAGGACTTGGGCATCTTGATTGATAGCAAACTAAATTGGAGTGCCCAAAGTCAGGCCGCTGCTGTAAGGGCAAACAGGGTAATGGGATGTATCAGAAGAGGTATAGCTGCAAAGGATGAGAACATTGTTCTTCCACTGTACAAAGCACTGGTCAGACCACACTTGGAATACTGTGCTCAGTTATGGGCCCCAATATATAGAAAGGATATAAATGAGCTTGAAAAGGTACAAAGGAGGGCAACAAAATTAATAAAGGGAATGGAGGGACTGCAATACCCAGAGAGGTTGGCAAAACTAGGACTATTCAGCCTGGAAAAGAGAAGGTTGAGGGGGGACATAATAAATGTGTACAAATATGTTAGGGGACAGTATAGAGACCTTGCCCGGGATTTGTTCAAAAGGAGGGATATTACGGTAACAAGAGGGCACTCACTAAGACTGGAAGAGAAAAGGTTTCAGCACCAGCATAGGAAGGGGTTCTTTACGGTAAGAGCAGTGAGAATATGGAATTTACTGAGTGAGGAGACGGTAATGTCGGATTCACTACACCAGTTCAAGCGGGGACTGGATGCTTTTCTAGATACCAGGCAGATTTCTGCATATACTTAAAAATAGAATAAAATAGTAGGTTGATACAGGGATTTATTCTGACTGCTGGTTTCAGAGTCGGGAGGGAATTTTTCCTCAGGTGAAGATTGGCTAAATCATTTGGGGTTTTTGCCCTCCTCTGGATCAACTTTAGCAACTACAGAACTTACAGGTCGAACTTGATGGACGCAAGTCTTTATTCGGCTTTACAAACTATGTATGTACTATGTATGTACTGCATCTGCGGGTTTTGCTCTGCTTTGCTTGTTCACTGCATCTGCGGGTTTTGCTCTGCTTTGCTTGTTCACTGCATCTGCGGGTTTTGCTCTGCTTTGCTTGTTCACCGCATCTGAGGTTTTGCTCTGCTTTTCTTGTTCACCGCATCTGCGGTTTTGCTCTGCTTTGTTTGTTCACCGCATCTGCAGGTTTTGCTTTGCTCTGCTTGCTCACCCCACCTGCGGTTTAGCTCTGCTTTGCTTGTTCACCACATCTGCGGGTTTTGCTCTGCTTTGCTTGTTCACTGCATCTGCGGTTTTGCTTTGCTCTGCTTGTTCACCGCACCTGCGGTTTTGCTCTGCTTTGCTTGTTCACCGCATTTGCGTATTTTGCTCTGCTTTGCTTGTTCACCGCATCTGCGGTTTTGCTTTGCTCTGCTTGTTCACCGCATTTGCGGGTTTTGCTCTGCTTTGCTTGTTACCGCACCTGCGGTTTTGCTCTGCTTTGCTTGTTCACCGCATCTGCGGTTTTGCTTTGCTCCGCTTGTTCACCGCATCTGCGGGTTTTGCTCTGCTCTGCTTGTTTACCGCACCTGCGGTTTTGCTCTGCTTTGCTTGTTCACCGCATCTGCGGGTTTTGCTCTGCTTTGCTTGTTCACCGCATCTGCGGGTTTTGCTTTGCTCTGCTTGTTCACCGCACCTGCGGTTTTGCTCTGCTTTGCTTGTTCACCGCATCTGCGGTTTTGCTCTGCTTTGCTTGTTCACTGCATCTGCGGGTTTTGCTCTGCTTTGCTTGTTCACTGCATCTGCGGGTTTTGCTCTGCTTTGCTTGTTCATCGCATCTGCGGGTTTTGCTCTGCTTTGCTTGTTCATCGCATCTGCGGGTTTTGCTCTGCTTTGCTTGTTCACCGCATCTGAGGTTTTGCTCTGCTTTTCTTGTTCACCGCATCTGCGGGTTTTGCTTTGCTTTGCTTGTTCACCGCACCTGCGGTTTTGCTCTGCTTTGTTTGTTCACCGCATCTGCAGGTTTTGCTTTGCTCTGCTTGCTCACCCCACCTGCGGTTTAGCTCTGCTTTGCTTGTTCACCACATCTGCGGGTTTTGCTCTGCTTTGCTAGTTCACTGCATCTGCGGTTTTGCTTTGCTCTGCTTGTTCACCGCACCTGCGGTTTTGCTCTGCTTTGCTTGTTCACCGCATTTGCGTATTTTGCTCTGCTTTGCTTGTTCACCGCATCTGCGGTTTTGCTTTGCTCTGCTTGTTCACCGCATTTGCGGGTTTTGCTCTGCTTTGCTTGTTACCGCACCTGCGGTTTTGCTCTGCTTTGCTTGTTCACCGCATCTGCGGGTTTTGCTTTGCTCTGCTTGTTCACTGCACCTGCGGTTTTGCTCTGCTTTTCTTGTTCACCGCATCTGCGGGTTTTGCTTTGCTTTGCTTGTTCACCGCACCTGCGGTTTTGCTCTGCTTTGTTTGTTCACCGCATCTGCAGGTTTTGCTTTGCTCTGCTTGCTCACCCCACCTGCGGTTTAGCTCTGCTTTGCTTGTTCACCACATCTGCGGGTTTTGCTCTGCTTTGCTAGTTCACTGCATCTGCGGTTTTGCTTTGCTCTGCTTGTTCACCGCACCTGCGGTTTTGCTCTGCTTTGCTTGTTCACCGCATTTGCGTATTTTGCTCTGCTTTGCTTGTTCACCGCATCTGCGGTTTTGCTTTGCTCTGCTTGTTCACCGCATTTGCGGGTTTTGCTCTGCTTTGCTTGTTACCGCACCTGCGGTTTTGCTCTGCTTTGCTTGTTCACCGCATCTGCGGGTTTTGCTTTGCTCTGCTTGTTCACTGCACCTGCGGTTTTGCTCTGCTTTGCTTGTTCACCGCATCTGCGGGTTTTGCTCTGCTTTGCTTGTTCACCGCATCTGCGGTTTTGCTCCGCTCTGCTTGTCTGTGCCCATCTCTCTGCACGCCAGCCGTGCCTGCCAGTGCCCACCTGTCTGCATACCAGCTGTGCCTGTCAATATCCACCTGTCTGCTTACCAGCCGTGCTTGCCATTACCCACCTGTCTACATGCCAGTCTAACTTGCCTGTTCCTGTATTCCCCGGTGTGGGTCAACAGCTGTGACCGGGGTCTGACCTGGAGTAGCACCTGGTCCCTCTGCTCGGTTCCTCCCTGGTTCACGGAGTCGACTGAGCCACCGTGCGACCTTGGTCGGACCGGGTTGATACTTAGTTACGCCCCTCCAGGCACTCCTCGGTTCATGGTCCAGTGGGATCACTAATCACGCTCACGCTAGTCTGCCCAGGCGTGTGCCAACTGTTTGCTCAGGCCATGGTTCCCGTTGAGCCCCACGGGCCTTTGCTCTCAGAGACATTTGAATCTTTGTCTGGCGAATACGTGCACCAAGGAAAAAATTTTCGCAAGCTCAGGCCCAGGCGATTTGCGCACCAGCCCAAATGGATCTATCAGCACTCGTTCCTGCGGATCCACCACGGTACTATGGGGATCCAAAACGAAGCCGTGCATTTGTGGAGCAATGCATGCTGCATTTCAAATTCTATGCTCACCATTTTCCTACCGATCGGGTTAAAGTAGCATTCATGATGTCCTACCTAGCGGGTGATGCCTTGAAATGGCTCACCCCCATATGGGAAGCATGGGATCCTATCGTCTCTGACCTGCAGGCCTTCCTGGTGGCCTTTCTAATGGTCTTCGATGACCCTAATCCTGATGCTTCTGCTAAAGCTTCCCTTCCCAATATTCTGGAGCAGCCCCGATGGGTGATGTGTGTAGGTAGCCTACCAGTTCTCCAGCCTGAAGAGACTGCTGCCCACACAGAATCCACACAGGATGACAATGCTCTACAGAATACTTACCTTCCCAACCTCAAGAGGCAGTCTAGACGTGCAAGGCGTAGAGGTAAACCATCACGCCAGGTTGTGTCCTCCCAAAGACCTTCTGTTCCCCGGCCTGTAGAGGCAGCTTTCCGCACAGAATCCATGAAGGATGACTATGTTCGTCAGGCAAAGCAGAGGCCAGAACTCAGTCACAAAATCGGATTGCGGTCCCGCTGCGGTTGTTTGGGACCCCCTGACGGTCTTTGTCCAGCGAAGGTTGGAGAATCCCAAGACATTAGGCCTGTAGGAGAGGCTGCCCTTGGCGTTAGTGTTTCCTCTCCACAGATGACCATGACTGTCTCCGTGGCAAGTGAAGGCCTCGGATTAACCGGAAGTTTCGGGATTAAAGCCTTGAAGAGTCGGTGTTTGATTCCCGTCCAACAACTCCAGAAGCCGGTTTGGGCATTGTCAGCGGAAGGATGAGCCCTACTCAGAAACAGTCAAAATATGTCTGTACAAATTAAGCTCCAGAGTGGAGCATTACACATGAAGAAGTTCACATTCCAGTTGCTGTCTGGTTTACCCACAGGTCGTCCAGAGCCGAGAGATCTTGTGCCCGCTCAGGTCTGGAGATCCTGCATGGTATTTCCTGGGGGACTGCTGAGGTGCAAGGGGTGTCCAGTCCCCATATCTTCAGGACAGTCAGCAGTTTCTTTTTCTTCACCAGATCTGCTAGTCGCTGACTCGCTGTGCGCTGAAGTCTCCGAAGGAAGGGAAGCAGAGGCATTGTCCCCACACAGTCTCGACGATTGTACCAATGATCTGGCTTTAGGTACCGCCCCGCCTCGCAGACGTGTCATCTCAGAAACCAGACTGAGGTTGGTCCCTAAGCATGGATCCTCCATCTCTAACAAATCTGGCAATAAGTCCATCAAGGCGGTGGCTACCTCCAAGTCTCAGCACCCCTCCAACCGGGCGGAGGACCTCCAGTTGCCTCCTGAATCCTCCGGGGTGCTATCTGATAACAAATGGAGAGAGACTTTTCTGCACCCTGTACCTGGTACTTCGCCCACTTCATCCACTAAGCTTGGCAAAGTGTACGTCAAGGCGGTGGTTACCCCCGAGTCTCTGCACACCTCCAACCAGGCGGAGGACTTCCAGTTGTCTCCTGAATCCTCCGGGGTGCTACCTGATAACAAATGGAGAGAGACTTTTCTGTACCCTGTACCTGGTACTTCGCCCACTTCATCCAGTAAGCTTGGCAAAGTGTACGTCAAAGCGACAGTTAACCCCGAGTCTCTGCACCCCTCCAACCTGGTGGAGGACCTCCAGTTGTCCCGTGAATCCTTTGGGGTACTTCCCAATGATAACAAATGGAAAGAGACTTTTCTGCACCCTGTGCCTGGTACTTCGCCCACTTCATCCAGTAAGCTTGGCAAAGTGCACGTCAAGGCGGTGGTTTCCCCCGAGTCTCTGCACCCCACCAACCCGGTGGAGGATCTCCAGTTGTCCCGTGAATCCTTTGGGGTGCTACCCGATATTAATAAGTGGAGAGAGACTTTCCTGTGTCCTGTTCCTGGTACCTCACCCACTTCATCTGTTGCTGAGGATGGCCCGATGGAAGGAAGCATCCTAGTTACCAAGATGATGAGACCAGCTTTGTTCCCTCTAGTGGACAGAAGAGGAAATCTTCTTGAGGAGAAGGATCAGCCTCTGCAGAAAATCCTTGCTGGCTGGAGGAAGAGGGGGCGTAAGGGGGGGGGGAAGAGTACTGTAACATCCCTGGCGGAGTGCTTGCATGGTGCATCACCTCCCACCATGCAAGACCGCAATCTTACCTGTCAGTCCATGCTGCACTCTTTTCTCCAGTACCTGCTGTGTCCATGTCTCTTGTCTGATTGCTTAGGACGTCGGCGCAGCTTTCTGCTTGTTTCTTATAGCTACTGTGTGCACAGTCCTAATGCGTCCCCAGCCTATTGCTGTGAGTCACTGGATATTTAAACCCCCTCCACCCAGTAGGAGGGGCCTGAGCAATACTTTCACTCAGTTTGTCTTTTGCTACTGAGTTGCCAGGTCCTGTCCTGTATCTAGTCTGTTCTGCCACCCTGGGGGCTGAGTACCTAGGGCCGCTACCTGTACCTGTGACTTCTAGTCAGTTTCTGCCACCCTGGCTCGTTCCTGTATCTTGTTCCTGGCTCAGGCCCTGTCTGAACTGTGTCCTAGTCCATTACTTGTTTGTCTCTATGTCTGTATCTTCCCTTTTTTCTGCAGTATCTGAACCTGCACCTAACTCCAATTCGTTGTCTCTGTACTTCTGTTTGTGAGCTTTGTGTCCACCCACCATCATCATGGGTGACTTCAACATCCCCACTGACACACCAGTCAGCAGCCTCCAAACTCATGTCACTTACTTCTTCCTTTGGACTTACTCAGTGGTCTGTCTCAGCCACCCACACAGACGGACATACATTCGACCTTATCTACACTCAACTCTTCTCCCTATCTAATCTCACAACCTCCCCTCTCCCCCTATCTGACCATCATCTCACATTCTTATCCCTGTCCTCCTCGCCTGCCACCCATGTCCAGCAACCAGCGCACCCCCGCAGAAACCTTACACATAATCTCTGACTCTATTCTACCACTGGCATCCATATCCTCACTCCATGACACAGACAGCACCACTGCTTTCTACAATGCCACTCTCGCATCAGCTATTGACTCGGTTGCCCCTCTCATACATGGCAGAGCGCGACAAATCAATAGACAACCCTGGCACAATAACTTCACTAAAAAGCTTTGGCAAGCATCCAGGGTTGCGGAGCAGCGTTGGAAGTAAACACATTTGCAAGACAATTTCACTGCATTCAAATAAGCTACACCACCATTAGCGAATTAGCCCTCACCTCTGCTAAACAGGCCTACTTCACAACCCTCATATCTTCCTTATCCTATAAGCCCAAACAGTTATTCAACACTTTTAACTTCCTCCTCCACCCATCACTGCCCCCTACAACCTCCCTCATCTCTGCTGAGGATTTTGAAACACACTTCAAAAACAAGATTGACCAAACAAGGCAAGTCTTCATTGTTCGACAACCACAACCCCTTTGTTTACCAGACCAATGCCCTTCCCCCATAACCTCCTACTCCAACATCACTGAAGGAGAGCTTACTCGTCTCCTCTCCAAATCAAACCTCACCACTTGCACACTTGACCCCATCCCACTTACTCCCCAACCTCACCCCCACACTCATCCCATCCCCAACCCATCTCTTCAACCTGTCACTAAATTCTGGTACCATCCCTTCTGCTTTCAAACATGCCACAATCACGCCCATCCTCAAAAAGCCATCCCTCGATCCAACCACTTTGTCCAGCTACCGCCCCATATCATTGCTCCCACTTGCCTCCAAACTCCTTGAGCAACATGTTCATGCTGAACTTTCCGCTCACCTTACATCTAACTCTCTCTTCGACAAAAGACAATGTGGCTTCCATCCTCACCATTCCACTGAAACTGCCCTGACCAAAATTACTAATGACTTCCTTACAGCCAAAGCTGACAGACAATTCTCTATACTCCTCCTTCTTGTCCTGTCCTCTGCCTTTGACACAATTGACCACTGCCTCCTACTCCAGATCCTCTCTTCCTTTGGCATCAAAGACCTTGCCCTATCCTGGATCTCCTCATACCTATCCAACCGCACATTTAGCGTCTTCCACTTCCACACTACCTCCTCATCCCGCCCTCTTTCTGTTGGAGTCCCTCAAGGCTCTGTCTTAGGACCCCTTCTCTTCTCCATCTATACCCTTGGCCTGGGACAACTCAAAGTCCCATGGCTTCCGGTACCATCTGTACGCTGATGACACTCAAATCTACCTCTCTAGCCCAGACGTCATCTCTCTGCTGTCTAGAACCCCAGAGTGTCTATCAGTCATATCCTCCTTCTTCTCCTCTCGCTTCCTCAAGCTCAATGTGGACAAATCTGAACTCACTATCTTTCCTCCATCTCACTCATCTTCCCCACCTGATCCTCCTGCTCAAAAATATTTCAAAATCGGTCTTTTCCTCAACCCTCAATCTACTAAATTGCTTGTGCATGCCCTCATTACCTCCCGCCTCGACTACTGTAACATCCTCCTCTGTGGCCTACCTGCTAAGACTCTTGCACCTCTCCAGTCCGTCCTTAACTCTTCTGCCTGACTAGTTCATCTCTTATCCTCGCTACTCCTCTGATTAACCCCTTTGCAAATCCCTACACTGGCTCTAAATTCCCCAGCGTATCCAGTTCAAACTACTAACACTGACCTACAAAGCTATCCATAACCTTTCTCCTTCATGCATCTCCTAACTAATCTCCCGATATATTCCCTCACATAATCTCCGGTCCTCCCAAGACCTCCTTGTCTCCTCCACACTTATTCGTTCCTCACCCAATCACCTCCAAGACTTCTCTCGAATATACCCATCTTCTGGAATTCTGTGCCCCAACAAGTCCGATTAGCCACCAAATTTGAATCCTTCAGACGGAACTCGAAAACCCATCTCTTCAAGAAAGCTTACAACCTGCAATGACCGCATTGCCTCCTCACCACCACCAGAGCTGCTGCAACCCCCAACCTACTGTCTCCTTCCCCATCATCTGTTAGAATGTAAGCCCGCAAGCGCAGGGCCCTCTTCCCTCTGTACCAGTTTATTATTGTTAGTTTATTTACTATAAGTGATATCTGTATTTTGTATGAAACCCTTTTATCATGCACAGCACCATGGAATCAATGGTGCTATATAAATAAATAATAATAATAATGTTCCACTGATCTAGCGATAAATGGGGTTCATGGCAGTCGGAACCCCAGTGATTGGAAAGTTAGTCCCTATTTTATCGATGGGGGATAACTTTTAAACTTGAGAATATCCCATTAATGAGGACTACTTAGAAATCTGTTTGAAGTAGCATTTAGGAAACAAATGAACAATAAAAAAATCTGTGTGAAGTTTAAAATAGGAATTGGTCAAACTATATCAGAGTGCATTGGTGTGCTAATCATCATTTACATCACAGAGATTGTACACAAGAGTCTAGCAGTGTCATGTCTGTAGGTAGCTGGGAGTTTTACTTGCATAATAATGTTACCCTCAAGATACGCAGGTCTTAACCAGTCTAGTTGTGATCTCTGCATAGACATGCAAGCAAGCAGGCTCCTTAAGGTGACATCTTACCGAATAAATAATTTCTGTGGTTCTATTTATGATATAGAGCATAGTTGGCATTATTATGCCATATGAGCTCTTTACTCATGACTAGTGTTGAGCGATACCTTCCGATATCGGGAAATATCGGATTGGATTGGACCGATACCCAAAAAATATCGGCTATCGCCGATTCCGATACCGGAAGCCAATGCAAGTCAATGGGACACAAATATCGGAATGAAAATAAACCTTTTCTTTCCTTGTAGGTTACTTCTACATGAAGGAAAACAACTAAGAATAATGTAGAATGTATTACATGAAAAGCCGGCAATTCAGCAGCGGCATACACCGGTACCTGACAATTTAGAACAGAAAGAATAGAGCATCACACATAGATTAGATAGATAGAAACATGGATGCGCCATTTCTGGGGCGGCTGACGGCTGGTGTTTCTAGCTTGGGAGGGGGCCAATATTCATGGCACCCTTCCTGGGCTATTAATATCAGTCCCCAGCTGTCTGCCTAGCCTTTGCTAGCTATTAAAATAGGGGGGACCCTACGTCATTTTTTTTGGGTCCCCCATTTTAATAGCTAGTAAAGGCTAGGCATTCAGCTGGGGGCTGATATTAGTAGCCTGGGAAGCTCCGTGGGTATTACCCCCTTCCCAGGCTTCAAACATCTGCCCCAGCCATCTGCTTAACCTCCGCTAGAGACTAAAATTACGGGGAACCCGACGCCAATTTTTTATTAATAAATCCTTTATTTTAAGACTAAATGACAAGTACAGTAATCAACACTATCACTGTACTTCTTATATATGTGACTGACATATCAGTCTAATCTATGTGTGATGCTCTATTCTTTCTATTCTAAATTGTCGAGTACCGCTGCTGAATTGCCGGCCGGCTTTTTTAAAGAGACGGTGCATGAAAACACTATTATTTTTTTTAAGAAATCCTTTAACACTAAATGACAAGTACAGTAAGCTAAGCGCTGCCATCCAGCTTGTCATCCTTCAGAGACACTGCATTATGGGAACTTCCGATTCCGGTATTCGATATTCTAAAAGTATCGGAACTCAGTATCGAAACTCTGATACCGCGAATATCGGTCGATACCCGATATTTCAGTATCGGAATGCTCAACACTACTCATGACTGACATCTCTCGCTACAATTGTAAATAGAGACCTTTCAAGTGGAGTGGGATGATGAAAATCTGCCAGGGACTGGAATCTTGTACTAGTCCCCCATGGGCTTAGATGTATGTTTACTCTGAAACACTGCAGCATAAAATATACGTGCCTGAAATGACAGAGCTGATGTGTGATTAATGCTGTATGTGGTTTGAGTAGCATAAATCGCCAATAGGGTTCACCTCAAAGGAGTTGTCCAGTAGTGGACAACCTCAGCTTAATAAATTCAGGAACTAAATTAAAATAAAAACAGTGTATACTTATGTCTTGCAATGTCGGCACCAGTGTTCCCAGTAGTTACATGACGTTGTATCACGTGCTGGCTGCAGCTTTTACTATGTCATCAGGACAGACGAACGCTCTGACAGAATATTGATGAGATGCAGCTGTCGAGCGGCTGTTCCTCGGCTGTAGCCAGCACATGATAAAACAATGTCACGTCACCTCCAGGAACGGCGTAGCTGCAGGTGATGAGTATACACTGTTTTTATTTTAATTTGGGTCCCTGCACCCCCACATAAAGCCTGCACCCCCCCATATGTACCCCCACATATAGCCTGCACCCCCATATATGTACCCCTACCTAATGTACCGGCACATAACCTACATCCCATGTACCCTTGTTCCCTAATTACTTGTCACCAGTGCCGCTTCTGATTTTTCTACCCTGAAAAACATCTCACTTGCAAGCTGTCGCATGGCTCCGCACATAGGAGTCACATGGGCATAATGTCTTCACAGGTCCTTCACCTCTATCATCTATCTTCTTCCTTCGGTGCAGGGAGCTGATCGGTACCCCTCTGCCCCTCCCCCCATCACCACAATAAAGATGACGGTCTTCATACTCCATCCAGTGGAGGTAAGAAGAAGGGGGAAATCAAAAAAATATATCTTTTTTAAATCTTCCTTCATGGTGGTGCTGCCCCCCACAACCTGCTGCCCTAGGCACCTGCCCTTGGGTGCCTAGTGGGAAATGAGCATATATGAGGCTGTAAAGTTCAGGTCAGGATACCTGCAGCCGGTTAGTGAATAACTGTCTGTACTAAGCCTGTGACACACACATGTGCTGCTGCTCTCTCTCTTCCTCCGGATGTATGTGATTCATTCGAAGGCGGGTAGAGTGAGGCCAGTGCTGATTGTCTACAGGGATCACGTAACGTAACACTGGTACATGATCCAAGTGCCGACACCGCTGGAACCAGAAGTGAGTATGAGTTTTATTATTTTAAAAGGGGAAAACATTTGGATTGAGAAGGGGTTTTCCAAGTAGTGGACAACCTCTTTAAAATGGTTATCCAACACGTTTAACCCTTTTACCCCCGAGCCTGTTTTCACCTTTCTGACCAGGCCAGATTTTATAATTCTAACCAGTGTCACTTTATGAGGTAATAACTCTGGAATACCTCAATGAATCCTAGTGATTCTAAGATTGTTTTTTCGTGACACATTGTACCTTATGTTGTTGGCAAATTTACGTCAAAATTTTTTGCGTTTATTTGTGAAAATATCGGAATTTTGGCAAACATTTTGAAAATTTCTCAATTTTCAAACTTTCAATTTTTATAGCCTTAAACCAGTTAGTCATGCTGTCCAAATTCATTTATAAATAACATTTCCTATATGTCTACTTACATCTGCATCATTTTTGAAACATCTTTTTTTTTGTTAATAAGTTAGAAGGGTTAAAAGTTTATCAGCAATTTCTGATTTTTCCAACAAAATTTACAAAACCCTTTTTTTTAGGGACCACATCACGTTTGAACTGACTTTGAGGCGCCTATATGACAGAAAATGACTAAAAGTGATATAATTTTAAAAACTGCACCCCTCAAAGTGCTCAACGCCACATTCAATAAGTTTATTAACCCTTCAGGTGCTTCACAGGAATTAAAGCAATGTGGAATGAAAAAAATAAATTTTTTACAAGGGTAACAGGAGAAAATGAACCACACAATTTGTTTTGCAGCTTCCCCTTAATACGCCGATACCTCATATGTGGAGAAAACCTACTGTTTGGGCGCACAGCAGGGCTCAGAAGGGAAGGAGCGCCATTTAAGTTATGGAGTGCAAAATTGGCTGGAATACATAACGGACTCCATGCTGCTTTTGCAGAGCTCCTGATGTGTCTAAACAGTGGAAACCTCCCATAAGTGACCCTTTTTGGAAACTACACCTCTCAAGGAACGTATCTAGAGGTGTGGTGAGCACCTTGAACTCACAGGTGCTTCACAGAATTTTATAATGTGTTGTCTGAGGAACCCAGGCTCCGTTTCAGTAAAGAATTGTTCCCTGACAAACTGGTCGTGTTCTTTGTCCACGGTCCGCTGTATTCTGGGGAGACCACCCCGGTACACAATCTACATGAAAAATCAACAGCAGGTCAAGAATTGGTTTTATTTATTTTTTTACGCAGTTTCTCGTGCTGTATGAGCGATAGACGACTTTATTCTTTGGGAGAGCTCAGAGTGCACAGTGTATCTGTAGAGCGAACTGTCACTCAAAGTGCCGGGGTGTGCTTACAGCTGTCGCTCACATTATAGCGAGTGGTGATTGTAGCTGCTCTGTGCATGACAAGTGAGTGAAAGCCGGCTTCTGGGAGGAAATAAGTTAATTTTCTTCCTGTACCTGCACTTTCAGTCAGGTGGTAGGACAGCATTGTAACGCTATTAACCTGCAGATTAACCCTATTTCCTCCATTTAAATACTGCAGGTAAATGGTGATTTCCGAGTCTACAGGTTCCCTTTAACTAGAAATGTATACCATGGACTTATTGGCAAATCTGAAATAGATTTTTTTAGATCCCTTATCAGTGTGTAAACATATGTTTTAGGCTTCATTCAGACTTTTGTTTTCATGTTTGTGTCCTATCCATATTTTTCATGGATAGAATGCACGGATAGTTCACATTTCCTATTTTGTTTGAAGACTGTGTGGTGTCCATTTTTTATCCTAGTCGTGGATCAAAATTCTCCAATCAAGTCTATGGGTCCCTGTAACCACTGACAGCACGCACTGCCATCAGTGTGCTGTCTGTTTGAAACACTGTTATCATAGAATAAACTTTTCAATTTATGTATTTATTTTGCATACAAAGAAAAATGATGAAACTCTGATGGTAAAAATTTACCAAAATCTGACATTTTTTTGCATATACGAAGTCACTGAGATCTGATTAAGTCCTAAGGCCCCGTTAACGTGTACACATGTCAGGTTTTGATCAGGTTTTTTTTTATAATTTTCATTCGATTTTGGTCGGTATGTCAGTTTTTCTCTTGAATGTGGCGTATTTTTTTATATGAAAAGTAAAAAGCTTATGGTTTTCTAGCCTAGTTTGCCCTACCTTTAAACACTGGAAAAAAATGCAGTACAAGCAACATGATTGGTTCTGTCCATTTTTTTTAACAAACTCGTTGACTTCAATAGATGATCTTTACCTACAAATCGGATGAAAATCGGACCTGTGTCAGCATTGATTTGCAGATCGATTGTCCACAAAAAATAGAGTTGTACACATGTCCATAGTCCATAATGGAACATATTCTACTTGTTAAAAAACAAAGAGAATGCATAGAATAATACTGGCCATGTGAAAGGGAGCCAAGGCGGGTTATAGGCTCAAACAATACCCACTATCTTTATTACTGCCCCTCAGTGGACATCCAGATTCATACGACCCTCCAATAAAAGATTTTAGTTTAGTCTGGATATTTAAATTACAGACCTATTCACTGAAATGTGAGTTTGGTGTGCAAATTGGACAAATCTTGATTCTGTGACTTTTTGCATACTGTCGGTCTGTAAAAAAAAAAACGTGAAGAGCCATGTACTATACTTAAGGAGAACCTGTCAGCATGATTTAACACTATAAAGTAAAGCCATAATGACACTATAATGCTGATTAATCTGATACTGTCACGGCTGTGTCAGAAGTGACAGACAGTTGCCCTGCAGTTGGTTGCAGGAGATCTCTACGTTTGGCATTACAGACACCTTCTTAGAGGCTGTCTCTCTAGGACCTAGCAGCTACCTTCCTCTGATAATTAACACCCTGGCCTGGGTGTATAAATACCTGCTGTCTGCTTGAGGGAGGTGCTGACGATACTCATTACCCTTTGTGAAGGCTCTGAGAAAGTGCATTACTTCATCCTCTATGAGGACGGGTGTTCATCTCTCTGAAGTCGACTAAAAGCTAAGCTATCTTCCTTTGTTTGTTCCCCCTTGTTGTCTTTAGTGGTCAGAGGGGATCGACTAGACCCCCTCCCTTCCCTAGCCATGGCCAAACGCCAGAGAAAGACAGGGTGAGGTTCGTGTGCGGCAATTGGTGAAGAGCCAATATAGGGACGTTAGTGGAGACAGGGTGATACTAGATCAGCCTAGGAGGTCTCGACTCCCCCCTTTCCCTAGAGTCTGGGCTCCCTTTCCCTCTTCCCTTTGTGTTGCACTAAGTGTTTCCCACACCTTGAGTGACATTTACCTGCTGTGAAGGAATATGATCTGTGGTTGTTCATCTTCTAAACTTTTCATCTAATGACGTCTTCGGTGCATCGGGGCATGCCTAGCAGATAGGGTCGTCTTCTGCTTCTCCACCCCTCCACCAGCCTCCTGTTCTTTTTTACAGGTCTACGGCCAGTCTTCAAGGAAGTGGCGGCACATGCACAGATCAAGATTTCAGCTCAATGACTCTTCATTAAGCCGAAATCTTGATCTGCGCAAGCACTGTCTCCGGCGTCATGTTATTGAAGTCTGGCTGTAGAATCACACTGCGCACGTGCTGCTCACCTGAATCATGGCAGATGAAAAGATTTTTTTTAAAGGAGGTAGGTCACTGAATAACCAGTGCCCTGTAAAAGAAACAGAGGAGGTTGGTGGAGGGGCTGAGAAGCAGAAGAAGACCCTACCCCTTAGGCCCGCTCCTATGCACAGAAGACGTCATTAGATGAAAACTTTAGAGAATGAACAACTACAGATCGGATCCCTTCACATCAGGTATCAGATTAATCAGCATCAGAGTGCCATTATGGCCATGGTTATTCTTTATAGTGCTAAATCCTGCTCACAGATTCTCTTTAAAAAGTGAATATGACGTATATTACAAAAACAGACTTGTTAATTTAGGAAGTTTTACAGACTGAATTTCTTTAGTGATCTTAAGGATCAGGTCTGGGCTCTGATTTTATTTGTGTTTTGTCTGGTCTGGTCTGTGTGGTCTGGGCCAGATGGAGAAGAAAAGAAAATAACATGTGTAAAATTAGAATGGATGTCACCCATGGGTCACTTGGTTCCTAGAGGATCTGTTATCTCTCCTGAAATGTCTGGTGAATTGTTATATTCTCCATAACTATACTGAAGCATCTCTACTCAGAATTACGTTTTGTGGCAGTAAAGTTATTATCCACTGCTGGAAAAATGCAGCTTAATCAATTCAGGATCCCAATTAAAATAAAAACAGTGGATACTCACCTGCGCTCTGATGATATAGTAAAGGCTGCAGTTGACGAGCAGACACCCATTGGCTGCAGCTGGCACATGACACAACAAGTCACGTCAGTCTCCTAAGAACAGCTGAGCCAATATCATTGGCATGATGCCATTGCAGGAGGTGAGCTTCCAGTGGTTTTATCTTAATTGGGGTCCTAAAATAATTAAACAGGGGATGTCCAGGTGTTGACAACCCCTTTACTCTGTTTACCCTCCTGGAAATGTTTGAATAGCTCTGGTCTGCCAGGAAACATTTATTTTGACTCAGACGGTCCAAGCTGGTCTTGCATATTTAAGTGGGTGTGAGTGATGAGAGGCATAACCAAAAAGAGCAAAATTTGCTCTAGCTAATTTTCCTTGATAGAAGAAAGGGTTAATATTATTGTAGGACCACAAGCCAAATTGGGAAGGGGTTTCTGACTGCAGAGTCTAGGTGTTCAGAAGGCGAGAGGTTAAACGTTCCTCCCTCATTTCTTGCTCTCCCACCTTCCCATTGTGGCTGGTTAGAGCAGGGGTAAGTTTTGGTTCAGCACATTGTTGGCCCTAACAAGGTTTGGGGAGCTTCCCAATTGATCCTCCCACCATGTGTTTCTATCTGACATGGGTAGGGAATTTATCTTCACTGTTTGCTATCCACCCCTGTTCTTTGATTTTGGCACTGTCTCATAATAATTTCCCCATTGTTTGTTTGTTCTGCCTCTTCACGGTACCTGCTGATTGAACTTCCCTCCCTTTATATGGTTGAGTTGTTGTCTGTCCAATAATAGGGTTTTCTATGTTTAGTGAATTGAATAAATCACAGCTGGCAGTAAAATTATTGATTTGGAGAGTATTGAGCTGAAGACGAACTTGCCCTCCGAGAGGCGGTGGTGCATACTGTTTCGGATCCCGGATGTAACACATGTTTTACAGTTTAAAGAGAATAGTTATGTGAAAGAATAAAAGGAATAAAAGCTATGGCCGACCCTGCCCATCAAAGAGTCATGTGTCCAGTGCTTTATTAGAGCATCTTAATAGTGGGTGGGAGGCATCCTGTTTATTTAAAATGGGTTGGAGTAAGGCTATGTGCCCACGATGCAGAAATGCTCCGGATTTTTCCTGAGCGTTTCTGCATCTCCCTAGCAGAAAAAACGCATGCGCATTTTACATGCGTTTTTTCTCCCCGGGACAAGCGTTTGTCAAGAGTTTTTAGCATTCGATTTCGCATGCTTTTGTCAAGCGCTTTTCCAAGTGATTTTAGCATCACTTGGAAAAGCGCTTGAAAGTTGGTCACACAATATAAATACATGCAACCGGCATGGATTTATATTGTGTGACCAACATAATGTTAAAAAAAAAGAATTAGAACATAAAAAATAACCTCATACTCACCTTCCGATGGCCCCCGCTCTACTCCCGGCGTCGCTGCTGGCTCCGTAGCAGGTATCGGTAATGTAAAAGGACCTTCCATGACGTCAGCGGTCATGTGACAGGTCACGCGACCGCCAATGTCAACAGTCGCTTGACCTGTCACATGACCGCTGACATTATGGAAGGTCCTTTTACATTACCGATACTCGCCACGGGAGCAGAGCAGGGGCCATCAGAAGGTGAGTATAAGGTTATTTTTTATTTTAATTCTTTTTTTACTTACAGGTACTATGGTACACGGGTCTGGAGGATAGTCTCCTCTTCTCCAGACCCGGGTACCATCCGCGTATTAATCGCATAAGATCCGCATGACTACATGTAGTCATGCGGATCTTATGCGATCCAATGCAAGTCAATGGCGGCGATTTCGCAGCGAAATCGCACTAGAATTGGTCTTGCTGTGGTTTTTACCGCAATGCGAATTTCGCAGCTGAAATTTACGCATGATGTGCACGGCACATGCCGATTTGCATTGCAGTAAATGGCAGACCTATTACAAGAGATTTTAATGTGTTTTTCGCTGTGTTTTCGCATTGAGAATACGCCGCAAAAATGCATTAAAATCGCTTTGTGTGCACATAGCCTACAAAGCCTTTGTCAGTCATATGGGCTGCTGAGGTTTGTGTGTCAGGGCTGTATTTAAATCCCAGTCTGGCCATGGTCATATGACTTAACCTGTCCATCAGTCTCCTCCAAGAGAAAAGCAGCTTTCTCATCTGAGCTGTTGTACAATTGGAAGAGGCTGAGGACCGGTCTGGTCACATGTTCCCCTACCCGCAGCCATTGTATGTACAGAAGTGCTGGTCAGTGTATGAGAAAACTACACTACCAAGGCTTTGTTCACACCTGTGTTTTCAGTAATGTTTTAAGAACAAAGAAACCTAATTCATTTGGAAATTGATTTAAACTGAAGCAGAAGGGACCTATTGACTATAATGGGGTCAGTCTGCTGTCCGTTTTGGGTATTATTTTGTTGGAACAAAAAGTCCTGCATGCAAAATGGAAACCAGATGTACCCTTTATATTTAATAGGGTCCTTCTGCTTTAGTTTTTATCCAGTTTGCAATAGATCTGTTTTCCAAATAAATTTGGTTTATCTGTTTCTAAAGTGGAAAATGCAAATGTGAATAGATCTTGACAAATTTTCTGTTTGCTTTTCATTGATTATTCTGTGGTTTAGGTTGAAACCCTTTTTTTATAGTATGTGTGGCGCCCCTGAGGGTTCAGTCGCCACAGATGTACTGCACCTCACCCAGAGGTGTGGTGTCTCCCTTCTCTCAGGTAAGATGGGAGTGCTGCACAGAACCCCAACACACCTGCATCCAACACTACACTACTCCAGGCCGGCTGGAGGGGCAAGACGCAATGTATGTTTCTGCTGAGCCCTGACCCTGGCTGGAGTGGGGGGAACCCAAAGGTAGGGGGGAACCAGTAGTGGGTGTGGGTGGAGGAAGTAGTTAGAGGGAGCACTTTAGTAAGAGTATAAATAGGGAAGCCATCATAGAGGGGAGTTCAGAGATTAGTGAAGTGGTCAGTTCTAGGGAGCTGTTCAGAAGAACAGCTCGGGACTGTTCGGAGGAACAGTCCGGGAGCAGAGTCTCATTAGGAGATCTGCTCCGCAGTTAGGGCCAGGTCAGAAGGCCCAGGAGGGGAGCAGGGAGTAGGCTCCATTCTACAGAAAGGATCCCAGGGGGTATGGCGCGTGCAGGACGGCACCAGTACGCCCCGCATCTTTTAGAAGACAGAGGGATCGCTGCGGCATTCTAATCCCCAAGGAGGGTCAAGTAGGTCCCGGATAAGACGTATAGGAAGGACTTCAGAGCACCCGAGCAGGATTGAGAGTGGGCAGCGCAGAGCAGTAGGGAGAAGAACCAGAGTAAAGACGGTCAAAATAGGAACACGAGAAAGTGGGGTTCTGCCAAGTATTCCCAAATTGCCTGAGGAAGGATTGAACCTCTGCCCGGTGAATGCAGCGCGACGAGGGAGGCCTTTACCTGTAAAGTGCACTTGTGAAGTGTCTAAAGAACTGTGAGTAAAATCTTGGATGACTGCACTGCACTGCCTCTGTCCATTCTTCATCTGCACTATCGTTCCCCCTGCACTACAACGCCCAGCGCGACCCACCCTCGACTACCACACTGCCCTGAGGCCTGCTTCACCTGTGGGGAACCGTCCCATCACAAGCTGCCCTAACATCTGCCTCAGAGGACTGTTGCAGCGCTGGTGATCCTCACCAGACACCACAGGTGGCATCACGAACTTTCCCAAATCCTCCATATATTCATATTCCCCTTTTTGAGTGACCACCCTGGGCCACGGACCGGGCCAGCCACCATGATATCCCCAAGCAAACGGAGGCCCGGCTGCCGAGTACCCCACGGCCCCGGGGGCGTGTCATATGCTCCAAACAGTGGCGTACCGCCAATGACGGCAGGCCACACGACTACTATGGGGCCCATGAGCCGGGGGTGCCCCGAAGCAGCGTGGGAACGAGGAGGATAGGTGAGTATTGTATTTACCGTATATACTCGAGCATAAGTCGAGTTTTTCAGCACATTTTTTGTGCTGAAAAAGCCCCGTCAGCTTATACTCGGGTATATACACGAGTATATAGAAATTCCATTGGTGGATAGTGAAGGGGGGGTTGCGGCGGTGGAGGAGCGGTGCACAAGCTATAGACGGCTGCTGCAGCTACGACATTTGCGCGCTGCTAAAGGGAAATTAATATTCCCTCTTCTCCACTCCCGTGGGCGTGGAGAAGAATGAATATTCATTCTCTTTAGTAGCAGACACAGAGGAGCTCTTAGCCTCGGCTCCTGCTGATAGTGCCCGCTACTAAAGAGAATGCATATTCAATCTTCTCCACCCCCATAGTCCCGGCGTGCAGAGGAGTGAATATGCTGGCTGCTCACATTAGGCCAAAGACAGTACAACAAAACTAACATGGCCTTCCATACCACTGTTGGCTACTAGACCTCTATAAGATCACTGCTTTCAACTCTGCTTTGGAAATTTTTATATATTAGAACAACTACTCTTTTGTAGCAGGTGCTTTGTAATGGAACATACTAAAAAGAATAAAGGAAAGGAATTAGGTAAAGAGAATGAACATAACTTATAGGTCCAAAATATGGAGAGGTATTATAGATTTCTTGTGAATCCTGGACATGGAATGAACATGAAATGTATGTAGATAATAGAGAAATGAACACATATTCCATATAAACAGATGTATATTATATTCCCTGTGCTTGTTAGCTGGGGAATAAACATAGAATATATGTAGATAATAGGGAAATAGTCACATATACCTGTTTATATGGGAATATAATATACACCTGTTTATATGGGATATTTGTTCATGTCGCTATTATCTACATATATTTCATGTTCATTTAAGCACAGTGAATATAATATACAACTTTTATATGGGATATGTGCTTATGTACCTATTATTTACATATACAGTATTTCATGTTCATTCCCCACCCACCAGGCACAGGGAATATAATAGGGAATGAACATGACATACATGTAGATTATAGGGAAATGAACACATATCCCATATAAACAGGTGCAGATTATATTCCATGAGCTTGATAGATGGAGAATAAATAAATAAACATTGGTCGACTCTTAAAACTGAACCATCATTACGACCTTGTTTATGTACAACTCCCCACATGACCTCTAGTAGGTTCAAAAATTCTAAAAGACCTCTTAGTAAAGAGCCATTATACACTGTTGATGGTTAGTCCCTTCGGAAGTAGGGGTCCTACCCCTGATTTTTCTCTTTGCGGCCACTGTTTTGCTTGCAGCAATGTCCTTCACAGTACTTCTTTTAACTCGGCCGATGGATTATGACACTTTTTCATCAACCAACATATAACGTGCAGCAGTACCAATGTGGTGTATTATACCACATGTGGCTGCCCGAAAATTTATATTAACCCCTTAACCCCCGAGGGTGGTTTGCACGTTAATGACCAGGCCAATTTTTACAATTCTGACCACTGTCACTTTATGAGGTAATTACTCTGGAACGCTTCAACGGATCCCCTTGATTCTGAGACTGTTTTTTCGTGACATATTGTACTTCATGATTGTGGTAAAATTTCTTCGATATCACTTGCGTTTATTTGTGAAAAAAAAACGGAAATTTGGCAAAAATGTAGAAAATTTTGCAATTTTCAAAATTTGAATTTTTTATGCCCTTAAATCACAGAGATGTGTCACACAAAAGAGTTAATAAATAACATTTCCCGCATGTCTACTTTACATCAGCACAATTTTGAAACCAACATTTTTTTTGTTAGGGAGCTATAAGGGTTAAAAGTTGACCAGCAATTTCTCATTTTTCCAACAAAATTTACAAAACCATTTTTTTAGGGACCACATCACATTTGAAGTCACTTTGAGAGGTCTTTATGACAGAAAATACCCAAAAGTGACACCATTCTAAAAACTGCACCCCTCAAGGTGCTCAAAACCACATCCAAGAACTTTATTAACCCTTCAGGTGCTTCACAGGAATTTTTGGAATGTGGAAGAAAAAAATGAACATTTAACTTTTTTCACAAAAATTTTACTTTAGACCCAATTTTTTTTATTTTCACAGGGGTAACAAGAAAAAATGGACCTCAAAATTTGTTGTGCAATTTTCCCTGGGCACGGAGATACCCCATATGTGGGGAAAAAACACTGTTTGGGCGCACAGAAGGGCTCGGAAGGGAAGGAACGCCATTTGACTTTTTGATTGTAAAATTTGCTTGAATAATTAGCTGACGCCATGTTGCGCTTGGAGAGCTCTCCAAACGCAACATGGTGTCCGCTAACAATTTGAGCCGATTTTCCATTCAATTTGTTAGCAGACACCATATTGCATTTGGAGAGTCCCTGTGTGCCCAAACATTGGAGCTCCCCCACAAGTGACCCCATTTTGGAAACTAGACCCAAAATGTGTTTTTCACTTTTTCATTTTTACGAATCAATTTGTGAAGCACCTGGGGGTTCCAAGTGCTCACTATGCATCTAGATAGGTGCCTTGGGGGGTCTAGTTTCCAAAATGGGGTCACTTGTGGGGGAGCTCCAATGTTTAGTCACACAGGGCCTCTCCAAACGCGACATGGTTCCAATTTGTTAGCGGACACCATGTCGCGTTTGGAGAGCTCCTGTGTGCCTAAACATTGGAGCTCCCCCACAAGTGACCCCATTTTGGAAACTAGACCACCCAAGGCACCTATCTAGATGCATAGTGAGCACTTGGAACCCCCAGGTGCTTTACAAATTGATTCGTAAAAATGAAAAAGTATTTTTTTTTCCACTTTTTCATTTTTATGAATCAATTTGTGAAGCACCTGGGGGTTCCAAGTGCTCATTATGCATCTAGATAGGTGCCTTGGGTGGTCTAGTTTCCAAAATGGGGTCACTTGTGGGGGAGCTCCAAAGTTTAGGCACGCAGGGGCTCTCCAAACGCAACATGGCGTCCGCTAACAATTTGAGCCGATTTTCCATTCAATTTGTTAGCGGACACCATGTCGCGTTTGGAGAGCCCCTGATGTGCCTAAACAGTGGAGCTCCCCCACAAGTGACCCCATTTTGGAAACTATACCCCTCAAGAATTTTATTAAGGTGTATAGTGAACATTTTGAACCCAGAGGTATGACACAGAATTTGATAACATTAGGTCATCATATTGAATAAGTTGTCTTTAGTCTTGAGCGCAAGTGTTCGCTACTTGAGTTTGCATCGGGTACTCAGGTATGCACCATGTACTGCGTGTGCTCGAGTGACATGCTCGAGTCCCCGCCCGGATGTTTCACGGTAATTAGACACCCAAAAATAAACATGCGGGGATCGCTCGTGCATGGCAGGCAATCCCCGCAAAGTTTTTTTGGCCGTGAAGCATATGGGGCGGAGACTCGAGCATGTCACTCAAATACCCACGATACTCAATGCATACGAGAACTCCCGATGCAAACTCAAGTAGCGAGCACTTGCGCTCAACACTAGTCGCCATATCGTCATCTTTTTTTCTTACTTTTGAAAAAAATCCCAACCCCATCACAACCCTAACCCCAACCCTAACCCCAACCCCAGCCCCAGCCCTAACACTAACACAACCCTAACCGTAGCACAACCCTAACCCTAGCACAACCCTAACCTGAGAGTTTATTTTTTACGCCATTCCTCATGCGGTATGAGTGATTAGACGACCTTATTCTTCGGGTCGGTGAGACTACAGCGATACCAGAATCATATGGGGTTTTTATGACTGACAGCTGTCACACACTAAAAGACGCATTTTTTGTAAAATCTAGTTTTTGCATCGCCATATTTTGAGAGCTATAATTTTTGCAGATTGTGGCAGACAGTCATTTGACGGCTTGTTTTTTGCGGGATGAGTTGACGTTGTTATTGGTGACATTTTTTGATCGCTTTCTATTCCGATTTTTGAGAGGCAGAATAAACAAAAACCAACAATTCAGGAATTGTTTTTTTTTTTATTCTGTTCCGCGTGTGGTAAAATTGATAAGGCAGCTTTATTCTTTGGGTCAGTACGTTTACAGCGGTACCACATTTATATCGTATTTCTATGTTTTGCACTTTTACATAATAAAAGCAATTTTATAGAAAAAATTATTTTTTAGCATAGCTTTATTCTGAGAGCTATAACTTTTTAATTTTTCGGCTGATGGAGCTGTATGGCGGCTTGTTTTTTGCGGGACGAGATGACGTTTTCAGCAGTACCATTTTTATTTATATTTGTCTTTTTGATCGCGTGTTATTCCATTTTTTGTTTGGCGGTATGGTGATAAAGCATTGTTTTTTGCTTTGTTTTTTTTTTTTTTTTTTTACCGTGTTCACTGAAGGGGTTAACTAGTGGGACACTTTTATAGGTCAGGTTGTTCCGGACGCGGCAATACCAAATATGTGTACTTTTATTGTTTTTTTTTTATAATAATAATATTTATTGATGGGTACATTATATTTTTATTTTTGGTGGATTATTATTTTTATTTATTTTTTTATTTTTTTACAATTTTTTTTTTTTTTTTTCCACTTTCTGATAGTTTTTATACTTTATTACTTTGTCCCACTATGGGACTTTAACTTTTTTTTCTCTGATCGCCTGCATGGCACAGGAATGCAGCACCATCCCTGTGCCATGCAGGCTGTCAGCGCTGGACAGGGAGAAGATTGTTTGGAGATGCACTGCGCATGTCCAAAAAATCTTCCTGCTGTCTGGTGACCCGGATGTTGTCATGACAACATTGAGTCGTCATGGCAACATCCTGGAAGCCACGGCAGACAGCGCTGGAAGCCGGAAGAGGAGGTGAGTATCTGCGATCACCTCCCCTTGCCACCGCAATGCTGCGATCGACTTCGATCGCAGCATCGCGGGGGTTAATGTGCTGGGAGCGGTGCGTGACTGCTCCCTGCACATAGTACCGGGTGTCAGTTGTGACAATCAGCTGACACCCGGCGGCGATCGCGCCCGCACAGCCTGTGTGCGCGCGCGATCGCCATGACGTACTAATACGGGTCTGGCTCTTAAGTCCCAGGGCACAGACGCGTATTAGTACGTCTAATGTTGTTATGGGGTTAAGCTCATGACAAGGGAACTGCGGATCAGAGTGAGGGACATTTTTGCGACCAAGACAGTGGCTGACATGATGGATTTAAAAACAATAACGCATCATTTTACGATGCACCATGACTGTAACCATAAAAACCTTTAAAGTATGGGGGATTGACATCATACATACTTGTATAAGGGGAAGAGATGCAAAGAGGCTTCTGGTGCAATGTGAGGCAAGGTGGATTGTCTCCCTGGGCACCTTGTCTCCCTCTGGTTTAAATGAAACTTTGAGTTTTTCATCTTTTTTGTAATAAGCACCTGCCACCACATTACCACTTTCCATTGTTATTATTATTATTTATTGTCAGTTTATTGAATTCTCTTGTATGTCTTTGTAATATTTTTATTTTTATCTTACCTCTAGCTTTGCATCAGACCTGATACAGTATATCCGTGCCCTATGGCAAGCAACTGTTTATATTCACTTTACAGAATGTGGGAGAGAAAGTCTGGAATAATGATGTTCGTTTGGACCATGCGCCGATAATCCGATCTGATTGACTGATTAACAGACATGTGACCAGGGTTCATGGGGCTGTAAGGTCCTGCAAGGCATTTTTCTCTAAGCTACTTCCCCTAGAGAAAGCCATGGAAAAAAAGAAGTGAAACGCGTGTTGGGGATGTTGTTTATCTGTTGAGGGACTGTCCAGTAGAATGGGTAAGGTTTGGCACAACTAATTGGGCTTTTTTAAGTACTTGGAGGTTTTGGTGTGTGGAATAATTAGAAATATTATGGTGACCCAGGTGTAAATCAGACAAAGAAAAAAATATTCCTACCTTTTTCCTCATTCACTTATAAACCTTTTGGGCCCTTCTATTGGTACCTCCCCTTCCTTTATTCTGTTTTGTTACTTGTCTGTCTGTCTTTTTATGAATTATGTGGCTGTTTTTAGATATTTGCTTGTATTAATAAAGGAATCTTTGAGCCCTAAAACTCCATTTTGTTCTCCTTTTTCCACCAATAAGGAATAATCATGGAGTTATGGAATTAGATGGATAGAAGCAAAATTTCAAATCATCTGTCACGGTACTCTTGCAGAATTTCTCGGGGAAAGGGGCTCCTTCCTTATCCCTCACGCTAGGGGGTGCCCTAGTCTATCCTTGTCACCCAGATTATCCTGGAAGGTGAAGGTATGCTCTTGACTTACCTTTATCTGTTCCCTCCCCCACTCAGGAAGGTGTGAGGCTGAAGTGTACAGGATAACACTAACCAGACAGACAAGGGAAGACAGACAGGGATAAATGAAAGCTGTAATCATGCAAAATACACTCACAAAACAACAGAGTGGAACACGGGGTAAGGTAAGGTAGGTGAAACCAAATAGGAAAGGATGAGGATGAACAGGCATACAAACTCCACTCAGAAATCTCCAGAACAACTATTTAAACGCCAACTCCAAACAGAGACCAACTCCTCCAACTCCAAACCAGGCAGAATGAACTATCACTGGCAATTCCAAAACGCCAGAGGCAAGCGTGTATACCAGAGGGGAGTGTCCAACACAGAACAGCTGAGGCAATCCATGATGGAAAGCTCCAGGAGATCAAATGAACAGATTAACCCTAGCAATGCCAGAGCAAAGAAAACCTGCACTGTTTAGTATGATAGTGAAGCAGTTTCTAACCAGTGCAGGAGTTCGGGTGACCAGATGCCGCGATCTTCTGGCCCTTCTCTGTAGCGGTATTTCCATGACAACATCTTGATTTATTCAATATCAAGTATGAGCATCAAGCACAGAAATCCCCGCACTTACACACCTTGGCTGCTTTCAATGAGCTTATTAATGGTTATCTGAGGAAGTTTCTGCCACACTGAATGCATTTGGGCAAATCATCAATATCCGCTGCTGGCAGATCCCTGTGCAATTGCCGACCAATGACGTTCCAGATGTTCTTGATGGGAGACTAGTCTGGAGACGCTGCAGGCCATGTTAGGACATTTAGACCATGCCGGCTGCTCACAATAGCAAGGGAAATATGCGGCCTGGTGTTGTCTTGTTGAAAAATGAGTCCTGAGACACTATGGAGAAATGATCTTACCACTGGATCCACGACCAAATCAATATTATGCTGATCAATTAGTGTATTGAATTAAGACTGGTGGGGTCTGGCTACCATACATTATGCCGCCCCACACCATAACCCGAGGAGTATAACCTGTGTGATTTTCGTTTGTGAAGGCCTCTTCATTGACCTCACGCCACCACTCTCATAGGCTATGATGTGATGAGTCCTGCCTTTTTCTTGGATGCAGTGATAGCCAGAGATTGGCCTAAAAACCATGTGAGCAACGTCATGAAGCAGCGTTGCCTCTGTATGGTGGATTTAAAAAGTAAATCTAGAATACTAAGGGGAACAGCACGAATAAAATAAAAGTAAACACTGGTCACTTTTGACCTACTGACAAGTCCTCATTAAACAATAGGTAATTTTATGATGACTCATTCCCTTTAACTGCCTTAATAAAATCTAGCAGCTTATCTTTGCGCAGGAGAAAATATTCATCTGGATCATTTGAATCAGAATCACCTGAAACAATTTTCTTGGCAAAAGATGAATCTGAAGATAGATATGCCAGAGGAGAAGGGGATTTCGAGAGAGATATTTTTTTAACTTTCTCTTTCTTCCTTTTCTTTCTCTTCCAGCTGGTACACACAGGCGCCATACTGATAGTGGTATTTCCACAAGTTCCCCGAGCTGAATGCTATTTTCCAGCATCTTTCTGTGGCTTTTATTCCTTGGGCAATCCGTATATCTGAAGAAGATCTATGTGAGACCGAAATGTCATATGTTTGCTGTGGATTGCAATTAAATCACTTTTTTTATTTATCACTTGAGTCGCAAGTTCTTTATATACCATATTACGGGTTGTGCCCCTACTTGAGCACCAACATCTAAGCACATGCCTATAATAATTTTATATTTACTCGTAATTGAATTTCCTTATACCCATGACAGATCTATCAAGGGAGATGAGGAAAGAGGAGTGTGATGGCCAGCTATTAAGGAATGGAGGAAAGGTCAAAGAGCCCCGGCACATGCGCACTGCAGTACTTTACTCTCCCCTTGACAGGGCAGAGGTGTACGCCTGTGCAGGAACGCGATGCCAGGGAACACTGTGTGGATGACGTAGGGACGCATTATTCACACGAAGCAAGAAGGAGGACGGCGTCGCAAGAAGAAGGGAAGCACCGGACCAAGACAAGCGACACCCCTCTGACAGGACTGCCTCCCAGGTGAGTATAATAAAATGTCTTTTTCTTGTCTTGCAGGCTGGGTTGGGGGCATATACACAGCATTATAGACTACTGTATATCAGGGCTGAAAGGTGGTGGCCGTATCTCATATTGGTCAAACCTAATGACAGGTTCCCTTTAAAAAATACATTAAGGATGAATTTCACAGACCCGGCCTGCAAAATCCAATTAATCCCACAATTGCTAATAACAGCCATTCACATGCAGCCCTCACTTTATCAGAGCAATTTAAAAAATGAAAGCTGATCTCTGCGAGTCGCGGCACTACTGGAACGGAGCTGGCACGGGAGATGAATATAGGTGTTTTTATTTTAACCCCTTTCCGACGATGTCTGTAATAGTACGTAGCTGCGCCCTGGGACTTATGGACCAGCTACGTACTATTACGCGTGCGGCGATCGCGCCCGGGCACAAGCGGTGCGGGGCGATCACCGCCGGGTGTCAGCTGATTGTCACAGCTGACACCCGATGCTATGTATAGCAAAAAAAAACAAATGTCAACATTAAGGTGTAAATGGGGGACCACACTTCCCCTAAACACCAATTTATACCGACTCACAACAATCATTGTTTATAAGGAGAAAAAGGGAGTCATAATGGCTTAAAAAATATACATATTTTATTAAGGATAAATTCATATAACAATCAGCAGATCAAGACAATAAAGTGCTAAAAGGCTACAATAAACCAGTCCATCCGCAGCCCAAGAAAAAAGTGCCTAGTACATACTAAAGTTATGCAAAGTTGCAAGAGCAGTACATAAAGTGCAATGTAGGTAAGGTCAGGTTCCACACACCCATGACAGCTGAGTGCCAGGTAATCAGTTATTCACTAGTATCATGTTAGTACATCTATAATAAATCTATGGCTCCACAAGCTTGAAAGGGTGATGATCTTACCAATTTTGAGGGCTGAGGGCAGGCTGGCAGCACAAGGGGCGCAGTGGCATACACCGATGCGCGTTTCACGGCATCCACAGCCGCTTTCTTAAGGGTGCTATGAGAAAGTGCTATGTGCTATGTGCAGGGAGCAGTCCCGCACCGCTCCCGACACATTAACCCCCACAATGCTGCGATCGAAGTCCATCGCAGCATTGCAGTGGCAAGGGAGGAGGTGATCGCTATACTCACCTCTCCTGCCGGCGTCCAGCGATGTCTGCGGTGGCTTACGGATGATGTCATGACGACCCGATGTCATCATGACAACATCCAGGTCACCAGGAGGCAGGACGTTACTTTGGTCATGTGCAGTGCATGACCAAAGTAATGTCTCATTCAGGGATTCACATAGTAAGTGTGCGGGCTGCAACATCGTGTTGCGGAACAGTCCACGTGGTGCAGAAGCAGGGTGCCGGTCACACCTGCGCTGCTTTAGGATAGAAAAGTTTTTGGCGCTGAGTCTGACTGATGTCACTGAGACTACAGGCCTCCCTCTGTGCGAAAGGATGCCCCTAGCATTGTCCAACGCATTTCTGAGGATACGACCTCCTTCGTCAGGGATTACAAACACATAGAGCGTCACTATTCTTATAGGTGGATATCTGTTCCTATTGGTCTATGCAGCAGTATAATTAATTGAAAGCAAAAAGTTAGATTTCGCTATTTAAGCCATAAGGTTTTAATGAATTCATTATGAAAATCCATTTACTTTCCACTTTTGAGATCTGATTGATGTAGTTTCCTCCTCTCCAATGTTTTTTTTAACATTCTCTATTCCCCAAAATGTAGTACCTGCTAGTTTCCCATTATGTGCTGTTTTATAGTGCAGGGATAATGGGTGTCCCATGAATTGACACCCAATATTATATACATGTTCC
This sequence comes from Phyllobates terribilis, assembly GCF_046119375.1. NCBI lineage: Eukaryota > Metazoa > Chordata > Amphibia > Anura > Dendrobatidae > Phyllobates > Phyllobates terribilis. Next base: position 330,413,903 of record NW_027362762.1, on the reverse strand, counting down.
TTCATTCTTACTTTTAATTGTCTTCTTGTTCTTCCTATGTACTGCTTGTGGAAAGGACATTGTATACAATAAATTATTCCTTTTGAGCAACAGGACATGCGGGTTTGTATACTAAATGTTTCCTCCTCATTATTACCGTATTTTTCGGACCATAAGATGCACTTTTTTCCTCCAAAATTTTGGAGGAAAATGGGGGGTGCGTCTTATAGTCCGAATGTTGGGGGGGGGGGATGTATATTTATGTGGGGTGTGGGGGGAGCGGTATCGGTGGAGGAGCGGGGCACAGGAGGCAGCAGCCGCCTACTGCAGCCTACACTGTCCCCGCTGCTAAAGAAAATGAATATTCACTGCTCCCCACACCTCATGGGCACTGAATATTCATGCTCCTTAATAGCGGTACACAGTGTAGCCGTGCTGCGGCTGCTGCTGCTGCCGGCTATCTCCTGTGCCCGCTGTTAAAGGGCATGAATATTCAACCTCTCTCCACGCACATGGGCGTGGGGAGGGGGGTGAATATTCATGCCCTTTAATGAGCGGGCACAGGAGATAGCCGGCAGCAGCCGCAGCACGGCTCCGCTGTGTGCCGGCTATGAAGGAGAGCGAAGTCACTGCTCCCCGCGCACACAGACACGGCGTGGGGAGCAGTGACTTCCGGCAGCTGACCTCTCCATGTGAACCGCGCATGGCAGTGACGTCATGCGCAGCTCACATGGAGAGATAATATGCAGGCAGACCGGACGCAGTGCTGGAGGAGAGAAGAGAGGTGAGTAGCAGTGTTTATTTTTTTTTAATGTGCAGCCTGATGGGGATTAAGGGGACCATGCATACTAGGACAGGGATTAGGGGTGCCATGCATACCAGGACAGGGATGAGGGGTGCCATGCATACCAGGATAGGGATTAGGGGTGCCATGCATACCAGGACAGGGATGAGGGGTGCCATGCATACCAGGGCAGGGATGAGGGGTGCCAAGCATACCAGGACAGGGATGAGAGGTGCCATGCATACCAGGACAGGGATGAGGGGTGCCATGCATACATAGGCGGATTATAATGAGGGCAATCCGGGCGACCGCCCGGGGCCCCGAGCCTGCAGGGGGCCCGCGGCTCTGGGCGGGGTGTCTAATGCCGGATTGCCCTCATTATATGTGCGGGCCGCCGCGGCACATACCGGTAGCAGTGGCGGGAGGGGGGGCCCCGGACCGCTCCCCCAGCAGCGGCCGCCGCTACTTCTTCATCGGTCGGGCCAGCACTGCAGCAGTTAACTTCCCTGTGCTGGCCCAGCCGCGTCACTGCTAGGAGACACGGCCCTGTGCGCGGCCGTGTCTCCTAACTGTGACGTCACGCAGAGCACGCCCGGCCTGTACTGCTACTTACCACCGGAGAGGAGAGAGAGCAGGCAGGAGGAATGGAGCCGGGGGATGGTGAGTGTGTGTGTGTGGGCAGATGTGTGTGTGTGTGTGTGTGTGTGGGGGCAGGTGTGTGTGTGTGTGGGCAGGTGTGTGTGTGGGCAGGTGTGTGTGTGGGCAGGTGTGTGTGTGGGCAGATGTGTGTGTGTGTGGGCAGATGTGTGTGTGTGGGCAGGTCTGTGTGTGTGTGTGTGTGTGTGGGCAGGTGTGTGTGTGTGGGCAGGTGTGTGTGTGTGGGCAGGTGTGTCTGTGTGGGCAGGTGTGTCTGTGTGGGCAGGTGTGTGTGTGTGTCTGTGTGGGCAGGTGTGTGTGTGTCTGTGTGGGCAGGTGTGTGTGTGTGTCTGTGTGGGCAGGTGTGTGTGTGTGTCTGTGTGGGCAGGTGTGTGTGTGTGTCTGTGTGGGCAGGTGTGTGTGTGTGTGTCTGTGTGGGCAGGTGTGTGTGTGTGTGTGGGCAGGTGTGTGTGTGTGTGTGTGTGTGTGTGGGCAGGTGTGTGGGCAGGTGTGTGTGTGTGTGTCTGTGTGGGCAGGTGTGTGTGTCTGTGTGGGCAGGTGTGTGTGTGTGTGTGGGCAGGGATGTTTGTGTGTGTGTGTCTGTGTGGGCAGATGTGTGTGTGTGTGTGTGTGTGTGTGGGCAGATGTGTGTGTGTGTGTGTGTGTCTGTGTATGTGGGCAGGTTAGAAAGTCTTGCCCTGTTGAACACTACACCTGACTTGAGGCCACCACCTCTTGGTTGTCCAATGTTCTTGCTTCTCTAGGGCTCTTCTCAAATATTCTTTATACCAGCTCCCCAGAATACCAAAGCTAGGGTGGGTGACCGCGAGCCCTGGTGGTGGTCATAACTGCGGCCACCCAGGGGCAATACTCCATAACAACAATACCCTGAGGTGGTGTAGGATGTAAGGACCTATTCATACTACATTCAGCGCTGCTTTCAGGTCTTTACACAAGGCTACGTGCGCCCCCCGCTGTGTATAGATGGCTACGTGCGGCCCCCGCTGAGTATAGATGTCGCCGTGCGGCCTCCTGCTGTGTATAGATGGCTACGTGCGGCCTCCCGCTGAGTATAGATGGCGCTGTGCGGCCTCCTGCTGTCTCTGGGGGGAGCGCCGTGCGGCATCTATACTCAGCAGGAGGCCGCACGTAGCCATCTATACGGTGCCATCTATACACAGCGGGAGGCCGCACGGCGCCATCTATACACAGCGGGAGTCTCAGTGCTTTGCAACAGCAGTCAATAAATTCTGCTTGGCTAATTCTGAGCACCATAAAATCTGGTTCGCTTCTAACCTGCTGTCTTCATTTTCAGCTTGCTGAATTCTAACTCATTTACTGTCATTCGAGACGATGCCTTTGCTGGTCTCTTTCACCTTGAATACCTGTAAGTGCTCCACTTAATGTCATATTTTTGATTCTGTTCTTCTTCATCTTATGGCATGTGCAATTGTATGAGCAAGTATTCATATGAATGTATGACCTACTTAAACCTTCGAGGACCTTAAATTTTATTCAATCAAATTTTTTTCCAGTTTAAAACTATGGGACATATATGTGCCTTGGTCCTCAAAGGGTTTTTAAAGGGGCTGCAAACATAAATCCGAAAAAAATAATTCAATTAGTGCTTTTTGTGTTCATTTAATTTTTATTTGAAGTCCATTTTTTTATATACCTTGAAATTAAGCCCTACCCCATGGAATGAAGCCCTACCTACATGACATCTGAGAGCTACATGGATCCCGCTTGTGAGGTGCCTGTCCGTCACTACTATTCAGTTTTAGGGTCCACTCACTAAGCCATATATTCTCTCATGCAAGAGAATAGGGCCAATTATGCTAATGACACTCGGCTCAAACTCTGTCAGAGCTTCAACTGAGTGTGATCCGATTCTCTCGCAGCACAGATATGGAGAAGATGGAGAACTTAATTTCTCCATCTTCTCCATAGTCTCTGTGAGTGTTCATCGGACTGCACTTGGATGACATCCGAGTGCAGTCCAATGTTTTACGTGCACCCATAGACTTGTATGGGTGCACATGGTCCGAATATCGAATGAGATTATTTTCTCATGCCAATAATAGCAGATCTGCACTGTTCCATAGTATAACATAGGGCTGAGTCCTATCCGATAAAACATCACATAGCATTCGACCGTGTTATACGACAGTGTGAGCGAGCCCTTAGAGTCAAGGAATATTTACATGCAGATGATGATATTACTCTCCAAGTGTATATTTTTTTAAGCGAGTTCATAGTAAATGCTTTGCCTTTTTGACATGTGATCAACTAAAGAACAAGAAAGATTTAGGACCTCCCCTATAGAGAAATGGAAAATAGTTTGGAGGACTTGCATGTCCTTTTTTATTTATTATGAGAAAATCATAAAAGATCCCGTTTTTTAACCATGCTGTGACTTTCTGCTGAGGGAGAGGGAGAGAGCTGCCCTATTCAGAGTCTGTAATAAGACCTGCTGACAAAAGTGTTGAAGATACAGTCTAATGTGAATTAACAATGAAAAAAAGTTAATTTCACAAATGGCTTGTATTTTTTTAATACAAACTTTTTTTGTGTTTACAGCTCCTTTAAAGGGAATCTGTCATCAGGTTTTTGCCACCTAATCTGAGAGCAGCATAATGTAGGGTTAGAGGCACTGATTCCAGTAATGTGTCACTTACTGGGCTGCTTAGTGTTGTTTTGATAAAATCATTGATTTGTCAGAAGGTAATTATCACTAGATGACTAGTAAGTTCTGTAGGACCCCACCCCCATCACTGATCAGTAGATTTCTGTGTACACTGAGCATGGGCAGAAAGCTGCCAATCAGTGGTGTGGGCGGGGCTATACAGAGCTCAGCATTCAGAGAGCTGCTAGATCTGCAGCAGATAAAACGGTGATTTTCTCAAAATGACAACAAGCAGCTGAAAAAGTGACACATCGCTGGAATCAGGGTATCTGCCCCAATATTGTGCTGCTCTCAGATGGGGCAGCACAATTAATATTGTGCCAAATTAATTTCCCGTGAACTATCACATGATCTATCACAGGGGATCATGTGACATGTCACGTGATAAATCAGGTGTGGGGGGGGCCCGCGCCTTCTAAACTGCCCGGGGCCCTTGCTACTCTTAATCCACCCCTGCATGCATACCAGGATAGGGATTAGGGGTGCCTGCATACCAGGACAAGGATGAGGGGTGCCATGCATACCAGGACAGGGATTAGGGGTGTTATGAATACCAGGATAGGGATTAGGAGTGCCATGCATACCAGGACAGGGATGAGGGGTGCCATGCATATCAGGATAGGGATGAGGGGTGCCATGCATACCAGCACAGGGATTAGGGGTGCCATGCATACCAGGACAGGGATGAGGGGTGGCATGCATACCAGGACAGAGATGAGGGGTGGCATGCATACCAGGACAGGGATGAGGGGTGGCATGCATACCAGGACAGGGATGAGGGGTGCCATGCATACCAGGACAGGGATGATGGGTGCCATGCATACCAGGATTGGGGATGAGGGGTGCCATGCATACCAGGATAAGGATGAGGGAGCCATGCATATCAGGATAGGTATGAGGGGTGCCATGCATACCAGGATAAGGATGAGGGGTGCCAGCCATGCATACCAGGATGGAGGGATGCCAGGCATACCAGGATGGGGATGGGGACCACATATAAAAGGAAGGGGGGCGGCATATATACCAGGATGGGGGATATTGTCAGAATTGGGGGACATTAACCCTATACCAGTGTCAGCAGAAGACCCCCTCCCTCTTAAAAGTGCATCATGACCACATTTTTTGCTTAAATTTTTATTTTTTTGTTTTCCTCCTCTAAAACCTAGGTGCGTCTTATGGTCCGGTGCGTCTTATAGTCCGAAAAATGCGGTAAATGAAAATACCGGCTGTTTAGCTTTTGTTATTTTGCACATAGCACATGCCTTACATGGGAAAAAAACTTTATAAAGTAGTGGTACTTTTATTTTTGTTTTTTTTTGTCATTGCTGTGTACTACTGTTGGGGCTAGTTGGCTTGCTAGATTTTTTGCTTTCCTGTATACAAAGCTGGGTTTGGGGGTTTGGGGCTAGTTGGCTTGCTAGATTTTTTGCTTTCCTGTATACAAAGCTGGGTTTGGGGGGGGATATATTCCCCTATGATTTTGTCTCCCTTTAATAATGGCCAATGTTTGTTTTTTTTTTTTTTATAATTTTTCTTAATTTACCACATTCCTGATTATACTGTGTTATTATTGGTATTTTGAATGTGCATAAACTACTGTTATTTTCTTCTTTTTTGGCTGCTCCACTTATATTCTGTGCAGCCAATAATTGTTTCCTTGTGATCTTTCCCACTTGTTCCTTCTTGTTCCCTCCTTGTTCCTGTTTCTAGATGGGTCCGGTTGTAACCCTTTTGGGTGAATTTATCTATTTTCTGCTTCCTCTTGGTAGTCTTCATGTCTGGTACAGTTTCTTTTTGTTCTCATAAACGGGCCTCTTGGGATATTTTTTAGCCAGATGGGTAAATGACAGTTGTCCATTTTAATGTAACTGTTGCTGTCGGTTGACTTACAGTAACTTTTTGTAGTCAACCTGCCTTCATTTATATATACAGTAATATCTAAAAAAATAATCAAAAATTTACTTATGACCCATGTGAATTCCAAATAAAAATTATTTTTATTTATTTCTTTAAAAAAAAAGTTCTAATGTATTGGTTCCTCCGTACCAGATGAAAAACGCCATCGTCTATGAAGCGTTTCCATAGAACCAGACCCGCGCCAGGCTCACTGTAGGAGGGAGGGTGAGTTCCTCCCACCTCCCTACATACAAATTAGCGAAGCCTGGTGCGAATCTGGTCCCCATACCTGTCTCCCGTGTCTGTATGTAAAACTGTTCCTCATATTTAAAATAGTTATGGGCGGTAATAAAATTAATGGCCTTTTTTTAAAAAATCTGTTTGCTCTTGTGGGATCTTAAGAGCACCTTTTCCTTTTGTAAGAATTGAACCGCTTCTTCACCCCTCTTATTATCAATCACTGTGTAGAGGGATGTTATGTTGAGTGTCCCCATAATATAGTGGGGTTACCACTGGACATTATCTAAAATTTGTAAAATATTTTTTGTATCCCTAATATACATAGAAAGTTTAGGTACTTCATTTTGTAAAATACGATCCACGTATTCAGAAAGGTTGGCCGTGAGGCAATTACCGTATTTTTCGGACTATAAGACGCACTTTTTTCCTCCAAAATTTTGGAGGAAAGTGGGGGCTGCGTCTTATAGTCTGACATGTGGGTGGCTGTGGGTGGTGGGGGTTGAGGAGGGAGCGGCAGCGGCGGAGTAGCGGGGCACAGGAGGCAGGAGCCGCCTGCTGCAGCCTACACTGTGCCCGCTACTAAAGAAAATGAAAATGAATATTCACTGCTCCCCACGCCCATAGGCGTGGGGAGCAGTGAATATTCCTGGGGGGTGCCAAGCATACCTCTTCCTGGTATGCTTGTCACTCCATTGTCAGGTAAATATTAATGTCTGGAAAATGTTCTTCCATATCTGCCTGACATAGATGTTCACCCCCCTCCCTTATTCCCCTTCTGCTCAGCACAAAAGCCTCAATTAACACACGCCTGAGAACAAACACAAACAAAGGCCAGCCAAGGAGTGTTATAACTTTATTTAGAAGCACGCATCTTGTCCCTGGCACACGCGGGGGGTAATTACTGGCAGCGTTGTACTAATTTGCGTGTAACTGGGAAAGTTGCTTTCCCAAGCTTCAAAGAGAGTTTAACAGAAATTTCTAGCTGCGCCGACTCCGAAATGAAATATGAAATATTGTAAGTTCCATATTCTGACAGTAACGGAACCCATATGTTTAGTGACCAAATTGGCCCAGGAATGTATATGTAGTTTTCCAGGGCTGTAAGCAAATTCAGGGAGCTGAAGCGCAAAAACACCAGAATAGCAGACTGCAGCTATTCGGTGTGTGGTCTCTAACTGAAGATAAAATCATAAGGGAAAAAATGGTGTCGTCTGCAAGCTTCTGCGATCAATGAGTGATGAGTTATTTCAGAAGTTAGCATTTTTAATAAAAATGTACAGGCTGGACACATGATGTCGCCACAAGGGGCGTGTGGCCAGATCTCCCCTTAGGTATAAGAGAACTCATGGACCGTACAGAAGCACTCATTGCCAGGGGGGAATAAGACTTATAAGCAACGGGTCGTGTTCGATAACGCTCAAATCAACTGGGGAGCCCCTCCTCCACCTATGCTGATTTGTCCCTGCGAACTTTGGAACCCAGGGGTGTTACGCCATACGCTCACTGGTCGCTTGCCGATATCTGCGTAGTGAGTAGTCTGGATCGAGGGGGGCCATACATACCAGGATGAGGGATGAAGGGTACCAAGCCCTGTGACAGGCCCTGTGTAGTGCACTGTGCTCCCTGACTTCCTGGGCATGCGCAAAGCGCCGCTCACATAGTGCCCCGGCCCATCTCTCCGTGCTCTTTACGCCGCAGGGTTCTATTGCACGGATGCCGGGGAGTCACTGTCACTTCCCGGCGCTTGCGCAATAGAACCCTGCAGCGCAGTGCACAGGCAGACGGAGCCGGGATGAAGCAAAGCGTGCTCTATGTGATGTCGCTTTGCGCATGCCCTGCACAAGAGGGAGCACAGTGCACGTCACAGGGTCTGTCACAGGGCCCTGTGATGTGCAGGGGAGGGGGGGGGATATGATAAATAAGCATATAGGTGGGGCTTTGGGGGAATAATAAGAACATAGGCGGGGATTGCTTGGCGACCCCCGGACGCCAAGCCTGTGAAAAACGGAGTTGATAAAAACACATTTCTCTGCAATCAAACCTCTAATATGGGCCATACAGGTATGTGTAGATTTACTTTTCTATACCCTGTATGGCCAATGTAGAGGTCTGATATCTCCCAGGGGGTGGCAGATTCCCTTTAACTGCTGCTAAAACCCTACAGAGAGGTACAACATGTTTAAACATCTTTTCAGGTCTCCCATCTATAGTACTTTGCTGTTTCCATCAGTTCCATAAATATTGTGTTGAAAATACCAATATCAGTGTTTTACCACCCTCCTATCAAATCGCCCCCTGCACTGGTCAAGTGCAGGTGTCCTGTTCTAGTGATCTTGAGGGTCCCAGAATAAGATAGGTGATAAGTAGAGTTGGGAGAATTTATTCAAGTGAAATTGAATTTTACAAAAATCTGTATTCTTTTCCATATTTTTTGTAGTTTCCTCTGCAGGAATTCAGCAAAATGGTGGCCACTGTGCAGGGCCAGGAAAAGGTAGCAAAAACTAATATTTCTGCTGCTCAGTGTACCACATATGGGCCTCAACACCTTTACTTACCATCACTGTGCACTGAAACCTCAGGCATCTTCACGCTAGACTGGGAGTTGACCCTGGATGTTCCTTTGTCTGGAAGTCTTGGTCTAGAGTGCTTGTCGTAAGGTCGTGGCGCATGTCGTAACATCATGACTTGCTTCAAGGCTCTAGACCAGGACTTCCAACTGCTAGTAGTCCAGGGATATTCCTTTGCATGTGCAGGGACATCCCAGGCCTAGTCACGGCCGGAAGGCCTCGCTTAGTGTGAAGATGACCGGGTTCCATCAGTGCACACTGGCAGTAATTGTGGAGGACAGAGAGCAGAAAAAGTGAGAAGTGAGATGAGTAGTTTTTTGGGTATTTTTTTTCTACATCTTACCCTTACCATGCTTTGGGCGTCTTTCCATACCCCAGTATGCCAGAGCTTAATAAAGGAAATTGAATTAGCTGAGAATAAATTCACTGTAAATTGAATGTCCCGGTAAAATCCATGCAATTTGTCTCTAGTGATGTGTCATTATGGAAAAACCCTTTAAATGTTCATATTGTTCAACCTCATCACAGCCAAGTGTATAATGGAAATACAGTAGTGTTGAAAATAATAGCAGTGTGTTCAAAAACATGAGTTAAGCACAAAATCTTTATACTAGTTTTTATTTCCATGCATAGGGAACATTGCACACTTTTATCTAATTCAAAACATGTAGAGAAATGTATATAATTTTAACTACTCTACAGAAAATAACAAAAAATGAACATTGGTCTGTTCTAAAAAATAGCAGTGTCTGCATTTGTCTTTACAAACTCACAATATGTACTTTTTTTTGAGGATTTAACATTCCTGTGAATCACTAACCTAATATTTAGTTGTATACCCACAGTTTTTTAGAACTGCTTCACATCTATGTTGCATAGAGTCAACCAACTTCTGGCACCTGTCAACTGTTATTCCAGCCTAGGATACTTTGACTACATCCCACAATTTTTCGCCATTTGTTGTCTTTGCCTCAGAAAAGGCATTTTCAGAAGTGTTCTATCGGATTAAGGTCCAGGGATTGGGCTGGCCACTCCATAACCTCAATTTTGTTGGACTGGAACCAAGATTTTGCTTGTTTACTGGTGTGTTTAGGGTCATTGTCTTGTTGAAACACCCATTTCAAGGGCATATCCTCTTCAACATAAGGCAACATGACCTCTTCAAGTATTTTAATATATGCAAACTGGTCCATGATCCCTGGTATGCGGTAAATATGTCCGGCACCATAGTATTAGCAACATTCCCATATCATGATGCTTGCACCACCATGCTTCACTGTCTTCAGAGTGTACTGTGGCTTGAATGCAGAGTTTGGGGGTCATCTGACGAACTGTCTGCGGCCCTTGGACCCAAAAAGATTTTTACTTTCATCAGTCCACAAAATGTTTCTCCATTTCTCTTTAGGCCAGTTGATGTGATCTTTGGCAAATTGTATCCGCTTCAGTACATTGCTTTTTTTAACAGTGGGACTTTGCAGGAACTTCTTGCTAAGAGATTAGCTTCACACAGGCATCTTCTGTCACAGTACTCACAGGTAACTTGAAACTGTCTTTGATCATCCTGGAGCTGATCATTGGCCATTGGCCTTTGCCATTCTGGCTATTCTTCGATCCATTCGAATGAAAGTCTTCCGTTTTTTTCCACGTCTCTCTGGTTTTGCTTTCCATTTTAAAGCACTGGAGATCATTTTAGCTAAAAGCCTATTATTGTCTGCACTTCTTTATAAGTTTTACCCTCTGTGTAAGATGTAAGATTGATTACATGCATCCTAAGTTGCTTATTAATAAAATCCATTAACACAATTTATAAAATGACGTACAAGCTTTACTTAGAACAGAAGATTTTCTCAATCTGAAAAATGTCCTGAAAATGTTAGATTTATTGTGATATTTCCCATTTATCTCCCCTGATAGGATACAGTGGTGTTCAGCCATCCAGCTCCAGCACAATCTCTGATTCGATCAAGGAGAGAATATTATTCTACCATGTGCTCCGCGTTGGAAGCTTTGGAAAGGTCCTGATGGCGGAAGATACTTTAACCCGCCAAGAATTTGCTGTTAAGATTATCAGCAAAAGAGCCCTGCTAGCCGGAGGTGATAGGCTGGATGTCATGATGGAGAGGCGAGTTCTTCAGTTGGCATCTGGAAGCCCCTTCCTCGTCCACGCAGACTTCGCATTCCAGACCAAGGTATAATTGTGACAACTTAGTGCTAAAAGGTTTTGCTACTTTTTTATGTTGTGTAAAGATGCTGTAACTGTATTTCCCAGGGCAATGGGCTCCTTCTCTATCCCTAAAGCTAGAAGACGCCCTAGCTATCCCTGCTCCCCGGATTACCTCTGATAGGATGTCGGGGCTATGTGCCTTACTGACCTCATTAATGCACATTGAACTTTTCCCTCCCCCACCCAGGGAGGTATGGGACCGACGTGAATTGGATAGCACAAACCAGACAGACAGGGGACACAGACTGGGATGAAAGGAAACTGCAATCATGCAAATGCTCTCCTGAAACAACAAAGTGGAAATCAAGGGAACAGGAGGAGGGACCAACCAAATGGGAGAGCATAAGCAAATACACACAATATCAAAACCACGCAGATAACTCTTAGAGATAACACCAACAGAAAGCTACAAATATGGGCTACTCATTCAACAACAAACTGGGTAGTTGTAAGCTATCACCAGCAGGGAACAGAGGCAGCAGTGAGGTTTAAATAAAAGCCCCTGCAGAGTGATAAGATAGGCCAAATAGCAAAGGAAAAACACCTGCTGTAACAAAGGAGTGGACAAAAGGCAAAGGGTAATCAGCACCCAGATTGGGACAGGATCTCCTGAGGCTCAGCGGATAGAGACGCTGGTAGACAAACACAAGACTGCCGGATCAAATCCTGAGGCATAACATGTTGATGAAACCTGTATTTGTCTTTACTATATAATAAATGAAAAACGTTCCATGTTACAGATGAATGTTTTTCTTGGTATGGAATACATGAGTTGCGGGGACTTTTACCAACTTCTACACTGGAAGGGGGCCGCTTGACATCACCAGTGCCAGGTAAGTGTTCAAGGAGTTGTCAGCAGTCACTCTACATGACAATGTGTACACAGTCTCGATTTCCCTGTATTCCACTTTCAGGTGGGCAATCCTGTGATCACGTGTACAATTTGTATACTTGTGTTCAGGTGCCGACTAGTCTCACCCGGCTTCTCTCAATAGGAGAGAACTGAGAGACGTGCAGGAGAATAGTCAGCAAATAATCGCGAGTATGTAATTTGCATACATCCATTCTCGAGACTGCAGTATTGCCAGTGTGCGCGTCTTACAGTGTCGCGATTCGGAAGTCACATAGAGTAACTGCAGACCTTTATTCTGAGACTGGACAACCCCTTTAAAAAGCCTCTAAGCTATGTTGTTTATAAAAGGGCAGTTAGATTTTGTAGGTCACTGTGTTACTTCCACTCCTGACATGTCAGGTCCTGAGATTCTCTCTATTTCTGAAGGTGGAAATACTTTATAACAGTCTCTTCAGGAGCTCAGATTCATTCTGATTGTTGCTTAAAGTAACTGAAATGAAAATGCTTAGAGTAATGATAGAAAATTGTCCTGTGAGCGGAATAATATAGAATAATGCTCCTATTGACTAAAATTAATTCCCAAGTTTACTATCTATGGGTTCTGATACTTATTCGTTTTCTCTTTGTCAGATTCTATGCCGCCGAACTAGTGTGTGGAATCCAGTTCCTCCATTCTAAGGGCGTCATCCACAGGTAATGTAGTCAGTGTGACGCTGAGTCACACCAGTGTATATTCTCTCATCTAAGAAAATCCGGATGATTATTCAAATCACACTTTGATTAAACTATGAACAGATTTTTTCTCCATTCTGTCAGTCCTTGGAAATCGGACTGCACTCTGATGTTTTCCATGGACTCATTGACTTGCATGGTTGAGTGTGATCCGATAATTAGATCCAATGATTGGATCCAACTTGGGCATGCTGCGATCGTTTTTAGGTAAAAATCAGACATGTACGCGGCCCGGAAAATACGGTCATGTCCACAAGGACTTAAAGCTTAGCTGCACTCTTCTCTCCACCCCGGTGACCTGCAGACTGATGCCACCAATTATGACACCTGTAGCTGGTGTCTAGTAGTCCTATCTGGTATCACTGTCAGGAAGCTGCAGCTGAGTAGCTGTCACATGTAATACAGTGATCCCTACAGTGGGTCAGTTTGGGGATATAGTAAAGGAGTTATCTCATATGAGGAAAGTACAGCAGTAAGAGAAAATATGTTTATTTACGTATGCCATCCTTTGACGACAGATATAAGAAGAATACTTACTTTATACTCAAGTTACTTTTATTTTTCTTACAGAGACCTGAAGCCCGAGAACATCCTGATGACTGATTCAGGCCACATTAAGATCACGGATTATGGTCTTGCACTTGAGAACATGCACGGAGACCGGACAGCCACCAGTTTCGCTGGGACCATGGGTTACATGGCTCCTGAGGTGAGAATAGAATTTTTTCATTTTTTTTATATAAAAGTTTTTTTCGGGGTCATTTTCACATTGATGAGCTTTATTTATACTAGCTCATCAATATAAAATCATTGAAGGTCCGATCACAGCTGCTGCTACCTCTGGCAGCAACTAGATGTAATCAGAGCAGAACATCGCACCTCTGTACTGTTTAGTGGTCAGTGTCGAGATCTGCAGATCAGCCCATGTTCATTTAAATAGGGGCTAATCTGTAGTACCAGCAGCCGCCACTAACCAGTGAGTGGAGCTGTGACGTCTGTTTATTGGTTACATCCAACCACCGGCGGAGGAGATAACAGCTAATCAGTGGGTCTGCCGGGTGATTGCCCCCACCAATCTTATATTGATTACCTATTCTGGTTATCAATATAAAAGTGCTGGAAACCCCCTTTAAAGGGATTTTCAATATATCACCAATCCCCAGAACAGGTGAAAAATGTGTGACCTCTAAGTGCTTCACTGCAATGTACCTCACAGTCACCAAATGGGAGGACTAGCATCTCCTATTCCTCCTAGCCCACATGTCTACATGAATAGTGAACTATGACCAACCAGGTGTAATGCTGAGTTATCAGGACTATAGATGCCATAAAGTGGCAATAACATGTGTAATAATACAGGAAGATGTATTTTATGTGCATTTATTACATTAGATAACAAGTATCTGAAGTATCAAGTACACCTGACTAAGCTGCTCTGTGTATATTAGACAAGGCCAGCAGTCACCTCAATACTATCAGCCATAATGTCACAGATAGCTGCTTAACCCCTTCATGACAAATGACGTACATGTCTGTCATATGTCGTGTCCCTGCCTTGGATGTGGGCTCGCAGGCCGAGCCTGCATCTTTTCTGGCAGATTATGGCTGATTTAATCAGCCATCATGGGCATTTAACAGCTGAGGGTGTAACACTGCTCCTCCGCCTGCGGCTGTTAACCTGGTTGTGATGGTGTGATATGGCATGTGGGTATCATTTTGTGTATATTTATATTTTACTGATTTTCATAGTGTTCTCTTGTTGCTCTGTGTCCCTCTAATGTTGACTTCTCTTGTAGGTTGAGTTGATATTTGTAAATCAATGAATAGCTGTTATTTATCATCTGATATCAGCTCCCACAGCTTATTATACTGTTATCTGTGCACAGGGTCAGTGAATAATGCTGTTTGTTAATATGCTAATGACATATTGAACCAGGCCAGCTTGTTGATTTTGTAAAACAATGGAAGACCAACAATGCCACCTCCGCCCTGACCAGTGAATGAGGAGAGGGACTTTTAAATATCACAGCCAGGAGAGACACTGGTCAGATGCTGTGTGGGACAATGCCGTGAGGACAGCATGTCAGAGAGAATGGGAGAAACCTGAATGACTTTGGAAATACTGCTGGAAGGAATATATATGGAGAAACATATGGACTATTTTATCCTCTGTCTGCTGGATTGTTGGACTCTCATCTCCCAGGGCGTTTGTCTCATTACCGGACTGCATTTGTATTTCTGGACTATTTTATCCTCTGTGTGGTGGATTGTGTATGGACCTTTCAGTTTTGCCTACAATAAAGGTCTTGGGATTGTTAAATCTCGCTGTCAATCTCTGATAGTGTCATTTAACATGTGCCGGTAGGGGGGCACATTTTTCCACACGCCCATCGGCGCGTCCGTGATATGATCATGTGGCGCCGAAAGGTTACCATGACAGTCGGAGGTCTGCTGAAGACCTCTGTGCTTGTCACAACAGTACTCCTGTGAAAGCCAGCATTTAGCTGGCATTCATAGGAGATTGTGGTTTTAGCTATACATAGGAGTACATCAGAGATCAGACCGTCACAGCTTCAATTCCCCTAATTAGTCCCTAGGGAACTAATAAATACAGTAAAAAGTTTAAAAAAAATAAAAAAAATATGAGGAAAATAAAGAAAGAGAAAAGTTCAAATCACCCCGCTTTTGCCCCACTAAAAATAAAACAATAGAAAAAAAAAATACAAATGTTTGGTATCGCTGTGTTTGTAAAAGTCTGATCAATCAAAATCTAAAATAAATTAATCTGATCAGTAAACGCCATAATGAGAAAAAAATCAAAACGCCAGAATTACGTTATTTTGGTCCCTGCAACATTGCAATAAAATGAGGTGATCAAAACATTGTATCTACCCCAAAATGGTAAAATAAAAAAAAATAATCCATCACAGAACAATATCCTAAAAATTTAAAGTGTTACGGGTCTCAGAAAATGGCGACACAAGCAAAGGGTGAGCTGAGTGTTGTGTGCGCTGTCCCACTTATATATAATACATTCATTCAAATTTTAAACACTTTATTAATTTCATTTATGGAGGGTAATTATGAAAGATCATTTTTGTCTCTTGATTAAGTAGTAAGACCCAGTGTAATTTACTATATAATCACACAACAATATGAGTGACATATAAGTACGGAGACATACAAGAGGTAGCACTACTAATAATGCTTCTCTATGGCAGATCCAGGACATGAAGGAGTATAACGCCGGAGTAGACTGGTATTCGTTTGGAGCCATCTTAAAGGAAATGCTGACCAGTGAGTGTAACTACCATCCCACACTCTTTGAGGATTCTTCCTCCGGCGCCAAGGATATCATTGAACAGCTCCTCCAGGAAGATCCTGTCCAGCGATTAGGAGTCAGTGGTAACATTCGAGAATACCCCTTCTTCCAGCGAATTGATTGGGTCTCAGTGGAATCCCTTAGAATGGCTCCACCATACATCCCTGTAGTAAGGAAATGTACAGAATTGTCCCATGGATCTGAATAAGATACTCTCCCACAATCTGTGATACATTATGTTTATTGTCACGGTTGGAAAATAATTTGGATGAAATTAATCTTTACATTACTATTATAGACGATCAGGCTGGTTGGACAATTTAATTTAATTAACGATGCATGCCTAGTCTATAATATTGTACTTCTTTCAAACTGCTTTGCTGCCTATATGCAATTGTGTCACCCTGGCCTGGATGCCACAAAATCTAATAAAGCTGTGTCTGAGAGCAAGGGGGAGGTTCTCTGGTCAGGGGAACATTAGCATGCAATCAGGGCCGGCGTCAGCACCCGGGCAAATGCCGGGGCCCTGAGCAGGCAGAGGGGCCCGCTGGGCTATGGGCGGAGGAGAGCGGTGTCAGCGCCCGCCCTTCCCCCCGCTTGCTCAGGGCCCCGGCAGCCGGATACTTACCTCTCCCCGTGCCTCCGCAGATCCGCTGTCTTCCTGCTCTGCGCTCCCTGTGACGTCTCAGGTCAGAGGGCGCGGTGACGTCTTTACACCGCGCCCTCCCCTAAGCCGTCACAGGGAGCGCTGAGTGGGAAGACGCCGACAACGCTGGAGTTCGGACCCGAGCAGCGGGCAGCAGGTAGCAGGTGAGGAGAAGGGAGGTGAGTATTTGATTTTTTTTTTTTAATGTATGGAGGCATGGGGCAGTATAAAGAGAAGGGGGGGGGGCATCCTGCATGGGGCATTATAAAGAGGGGGGGTGACATCCTGCATGGGGCATTATAAGGTGGGGAACAGCCTGCATAGTGCATTATGTGGGGGGAACAGCCTGCATGGAGCATTATAAGGGAGGGGCAGCCTGTATGGGGCATTATGTGGGGGGTAACAGCCTGCATGGAGCATTAAAAGGGGGGGGGCTGTATGGGGCATTATGTGGGGGTAACAGCCTGCATGGAGCATTATAAGGGGGGGGGGACAGCCTGTATGGGGCATTATGTGGGGGGTAACAGCCTGCATGCAGCATTATATGGGGGCCAGTATCCTGTATGGAGCGTTATAAGGGGACCAGTATCCTGTATGGAGCGTTATAAGGGGACCGGTATCCTGTATGGAGCATTATAAGGGGACCAGTATCCTGTATGGAGCGTTATATGGGGGCCAGTATCCTGTATGGAGTTTTATAAGGGGACCAGTATCCTGTATGGAGCGTTATATGGGGGCCAGTATCCTGTATGGAGCTTTATAAGGGGACCAGTATCCTGTATGGAGCGTTATATGGGGGCCAGTATTCCGTATGGAGCCTTATATGGAGGCCAGTATTCCGTATGGAGCCTTATATGGAGGCCAGTATTCCGTATGGAGCATTATATGGGGGCCAGTATTCCGTATGGGGCCTTATATGGGGGCCAGTATTCCGTATGGGGCCTTATATGGGGGCCAGTATTCCGTATGGGGCCTTCTATGGGGGCCAGTATTCCGTATGGAGCCTTATATGGGGGCCAGTATTCCGTATGGAGCCTTATATGGGGGCCAGTATTCCGTATGGAGCCTTATATGGGGGCCAGTATTCCGTATGGAGCCTTATATGGAGGCCAGTATTCTGTGTGGAGCGATTCACCGGTTTCTGAGCTATTGTGGAATTTACAATAGATATCACTCATGTAATGTAAGAAGTGAAATCTTTGCATTGTACTATATATATTTCTCCGCCGTATCTCTGCATCATGAATCGTGGTATGGGTTAAAGGGGCCCACTGAGACTCTTTCGCCCAGGGCCCAGAAAAACCTGGAGCCAGCCCTGCATGCAATGCCTCCTGTCTCAGGCCAGTAGGGGGAGCAGGCTGCCCCTATAAAAGCTGGTACTGGGGGCAGGGTTAGAGAGAACTGGATGACCTGTCTCAGTACTGAGAGGCGTCCCGGAGCAGAGCAGGGACAGAAAGTTGTATTGCACCTAAGAGGAAGTGTGGCAGGAGGAGAGCCACAAGCCAGAGACAAGAGGCGAAGTGAGCCTGTCTTGGCAGATAAAGGACTTAATTTACCAGACTTTGGTGTCTGAGGCTGGGAGGATTCCACATCCTACAGCAGATAACCAGTCCGCAGGGGACTGTATATTCCTTGGCCTAAGAAGCCTGGGGGCTCTGCCACAACAGAAGGGACCAGCACAGCCGTACCAGGCCGGGAGCAGAAAGGAACCCACATCGCAGGCCATACAGGCGAGAGTACACGGAAAGCTCGGAAACGTGGGCTGTTACCCTATCAGGAGGAGATAGCCAGAAGGAGCGCAGAAAGCACGGTAGGCCTACACCCTCACCCTGACCAGGACCAATTTCCCTATTGCTCTCAGACATCCAGGTCCCTTCCTAGCCGGGACTGTTTGTGGGTCAGTTTACCTGTTCTAGTAAAGACCCTGGACTGCAACCTGTTGTCTGTGTGCTCCTTGCTCCTCCAGCACTAACGACACTGGGACTCTCACCACCATCACTCCCACCATCCATTATACTGCCCTGGGGCCGCACTCTTCCCGTGGGGAGTCACACCATCTCAGCTGCATACATCATCAGCCCCAGCGGTCTGCCTTGCAGCGGCGGTTCCTAATGACCGCAAATCCATGGGTGGCGTAGTCGGACATAATCAACAGCACATAACGGACTACCACTGGCCTGACCACCCTGAGCCACGGAACCGGGTTGCCACTACTACTCCCACCGTTTGCCTATTGCCCGGATCCAAGTGCCTCACGGCCCAGGGGGCGAGTCACAATTAACTAATTAACTAGTTCTAAATTCTGTCAGGTGCAAGCCATTTAATCTGGCAAAGCATTGCATAGGCATCTGTAGCTGGAGCTAGAGAAGATGACCCTTGACTAAAAAAAAATTGAAATGAGCTCTTCATAAGGACCAGTTCACAACATTTTGATAATTTTTCAGGCAGACCTGGAAGTGAATCTAAAGAAGATTAGTTTACATTTTTCAATAATAATTCTCCTTTTTATAGTCTCCACTGCTGATTTTGACCAGAAGAAAAATAAAACAAAAAGCTTGAACCAATTTTGTCAAAAACAGAACTGATGGTGCTAGCCAAATTCGGAAAGAGTCTATTAACAGGTCAAAGTGTTCAGAGTTGAAGTGATAAGTACAGATTGTACTTCTATAAAAACTTTTCATTCTAACCTTACTTGTGCTATTGCATATCACCTGCACATAATTCTGCATCCTATGCAGGATGAGACAGAAGTATGATTGGCCATAGAGATGATTAGTCACACTGCAGCTCATGGAAGTGACTGTCCTTGAGCTGCAATGCTCATGATGCTGGTTTTGATATTATAAGATATTATATTTACATTTGAAAATGGTTCTTCAAAATTGAGAATATTTTTTTCAAGAGTCAAGACTCTTGATTAGTCACCAAGTTCACCATGACTTTTTCTGCATCTTTTTCTATAGCTAACTAAGCCTAAACCCAGGTTCCGTGCTTTTAAGCTTGACAAGATCCAAGCGGCAGAGGCTGCGTTATCGATAACACCTGAGGACCAGGCCATGTTCAGAGGGTTTTCATTTGTCAACTAGAAAACCCTCAACAAGACATCAGCTCAATAATATCAGAGCCAGTTGTGTACCTGAGCTTCCAGACGACCATGCAGAGAAGATCAGAAGAGTCGATGTCCAACATCATGAGGGACCTCCACATGGATAACTATAAGTGATAAGGTATAGGTAAATATAGGTTAGAAAGGATAAGTATATTTAAAATTCACTAAAAATAAGGAAAAAAGTATAAGGATAAGTATAGGTAAAAAAGATACGTAATCGGTAAGTATAGCTGAGAAAGGATAAGTATAGGTAGGAAAGTATAAGTATAGTATCTAACACAGAAAGAACCCTTTTATATAAGATAATATAAGGTAGCGCAGGCACAGTTCGGCTGGAGGACGGGAGACCGCGCTAGCCCTGCAATCTATGGGAAGAAAAAATTTCAGGGCTCCGGTAGGAGGAACAAACATGCGCAATACATACGAGAAGACCTCTAGTGGTTTAGTCCTAGTTAACGCAGGCGCAGTCTGATTGAGAGACAGGAGACCTTACTGACCTAAAAGTAAAGGTTTTACTCTGACTTAGGGAAGTGATACTATCTTGATAGGCACGGTGAGCCTTTATATGGAAGGGGATGTGATGAAGGAGTATAGCTCTCTGCAGGATGACTGGATCTTCTCCTGATGAACTAGATATTAACGGGGGAACGCGTCGAGGAGCACTTGGGGCCCCCTAATATTTTTTGCAAGAAAAGTTCTTCCTTTTTTTTACCTGTATATTGTGTTACTATTGTGCAACGGCAGATGTGGAAGAAATATCTGTCCGCCACTCTAAAGCAATGCTGTGGCGTCTATCAGTGTTAAGAACCACAGCAGTACTGCATTTACAATGGGGTATGTTGATATTGTCTTGGCCTATCTTGCGGGTTGTACCCTTGATATGTTGTTTGTGTCGTTTATCCATCAAATGTAGTTTGGGGGACTGGATCTGTATGATCCACCAACATCAGACATGAGTTTGTACTCTCTAGCTATGTTTTCCTGCTGTTTTTAAAAAATAAGTTACTTGGTGCTTAGAAGGTGTTTTTCTTTTGTTTAACCCCATACTAACGTACTGTATATCCAGTGGCCAAAATTATTTTTATCACCTCTGGTGTATGTATTAGGGGGGGGGGGGGGAGTGACCATAAAGGGTTAATATCTATAACACTACCTGCACTAAGTCACTTTTACACCACCGCGAGCACTGAGTCACTTTTTTATGGGCACTTTATTTGTGTTGAATGTGTCATGTTGTGATTATTAAAGATTATCTTATATAAAAGGGTTCTTTCTGTGTTAGATGGTAGATTATTTTCCCTTTATTTTCAATTAAGACCGTGTGATCTGAAGTATAAGTATAGGTAAATAAAAGTAAGAGAGTATAAGTATAGGTACGTAAGGATAAGTGTAAGTACGATAGGATAAGAATAGGAAAAAAGGATAAGTATAGGTAACAAAGAATAACTAGGTAAATATTGGTATGAAAGTATAAAGTACAGGTAAATATAGTTAAGATAGGATAAGTATAGTTTAAAAAGGATAAGTAAGAAAAGATAAGTATAGGTAGAAAAGAATAAGTAAAAGCACGTATAGGTAAGAAAGCATGAGTATAGGTAAAATAGGATAAATATATTTAACATTCAATAACAAAAGAAAAACGATAAGTATAGGTGAGTAAGGATAAGGCTGCGTGCCCACTATGCGGTTTTTAAGCGTTTCAGCACCGGCAATTCCGCCACGGAAACGCTTAAAAAACGCTTGGTAGAAGGTCTGCAGTGGTCCCCAATGATAATTCGCATGTGCTGTGCAGATTATCATTGCTGAAAAATCTGCAGCACACCCATTAATTTTGCGGAAAGGTGGCATAATTGCCGCCATTGGCTAGCATTGAATCGCATAATATCCGCATGACTACATGTACACATGTGGATATTAAGCGACTCAATGCATGGATGGTACCAGGGTCTGGAGAAGAGGAGACTCTCCTCCAGACCCAGGTACCATAGTACCTGTAGTTAAAAAATTCAAATAAAAAAAACATTATACTCACCTTCTGATGGCCCCCGGTCTCCTGTACGGTGCATCCGGTGTATTTGGCGGCTTGTGGTGTTGTAGACACCGGAGAAGGAGACCGGGGGCCATCGGAAGGTGAGTATAATGTTTTTTGTTTTTTTTTTTCACGATTTTATTCTTTTTTACTATTGTTTGCAGCATCGTATCTTGGTCACACTATATAAATCCAAGTGATGCTAAAAATCGCTTGGAAAAGCGCTTTTCAACCCGCATGCAGAAATGCATGTGACGCGCCCCCTGGGCCATATTCTTTAGGGGAATACCCGGAGCCGGATCAGATGGGGGTTGTAGTCTTCCGAGTGGCTGTGACCCGGTCCGTGCCCAGGGTGTCAAACTCAGTTGTATGTGGCAGTCCTACAGATGTTATAAAGTTCTTAATGTCGACTACGCCACCCGTTGTATTGCGGTCACTGTGGCCGCCGCTGCAGCAGGGTCCGCTGTGGCTGATGGTGTTGGTGCAGCTATTGATAGTATAACCCCCAACGGGTGGGGTATAGCCTCAGGGGGTCAGGTGCAGAGGATGGGGGTTATGGTGGTGCAGCATAGATGTTAAATGAAGACAGAGTCGGGTTGTGCAGTTTAGGGTATTTACTCACTGCTGATGTTCCGGTCACTCCAGCTTCAAGTGACCACCCGAGCCGTGCTGCGTCCACCAGGTCCTGGATTCAGCAAACCCCCAAACAAGTCCGGAGCGTGACCCTGAGCTCTCCTTCTGTCCTTTCCTCTGGCCGTCCCCACTAGTGATCCACCCAGGTCCAGCTCCCTCGGGCCTTCTGTTGGGAGACCCTTGGCCTTGGGTTCCCTGACCCTCCACGTGGTCTGCCTTCGGGGTGGATGTGGTGGGTGGCCGTGGCAGACGCTGCCCGCGGCCTCCGGTCTCTGGCTAGGGTGTGCTTTTGCCCCCACCAGCTTGGGATCCGGTACCCTATTGCCGACTCTTCACCCGGGGATTGAATTTGG
Source organism: Phyllobates terribilis (assembly GCF_046119375.1). Classification (NCBI taxonomy): domain Eukaryota; kingdom Metazoa; phylum Chordata; class Amphibia; order Anura; family Dendrobatidae; genus Phyllobates; species Phyllobates terribilis. The sequence goes on along the minus strand of NW_027362762.1, from coordinate 330,391,214 downwards.
GTTCTCAGAGTCCTCTCTTTGTCTCCTCTGGGTCTTTCTTCTCTGCTCCTCTCTCTCTCTGCAGGCTCATCTGGACCTCTGCTTCTTACTCTGACAGACTGACCCTGTTCTCTGATGGTGCCCACCTTATATACACCCTCTATGTGTGAGCTCAGGCGACCAGCACCCAATGAGCTCCTATCTTTACCCAGGCTGCTCCCCCTATCTGCCCCTACACTACTTGGGATGTTCCACCCCCCTCCCACTCCAGCCAGGAACAGACTCGGTCGTACCTGCACATTTCTAAGTGGGAGTACCGTCGGTCTGTTCCTCGGAAATGGGATGTGTGTAGTGCATGCAGCCTACCGAGCTCAGTTCCACACTCCATCCTTACCCGGGAGTGGAATATCACACCTCTGGGTTGAGGTGCAATACCCCTGTAGCAGCCGAATCCTCAGGGTGCTACATTCCCCCCTGGTAAATCACAGCACGTCCTCGGGCTGTAAGACATAAACAACACCAAAACATACAAATTTTTTTCATAAACATATCAACAACATAGTAAAAACATGTAAAATATCAGCATCATCATAAAACTCTTCATATAAAACATTCTCGTCGCCTCTGGCTCCTCCTCCGGTCACTGTGCAACGTGTGACCGGGTACAGTGCGACAGTCTTTTCTTGAAAAATGGTTTTCCTATAAAACCGGTAGGGGGCGCTTTTAGGAAGCGCAACTATATACAAGGGGAAGGTGGCCGCTCTCGCTGTTGGTATTGCGGCGCCCGGGGGTACTAGGCCTTGCGACCAGGCTGGTGGTACTTCCTGCTTGGTCACGCTCGGGGTCGAGGCGTGTGACGTCACAGGGGTCGCGGCTCCCGTTTAAGGCCTAGTCTGCGGCGGTGACGTTGCAGCGACGGGCACGGCAGGATAGACTTCGGGCTCTGCGACGGGGAGCTGGGGCAGGTACGCGGTTTCCCGGTTTGGGGTATAGACGTCCCCTTTACCTGTCTCCACTCGTTCGGCTCCCTTCTCGGCGCCGTCTCTGGCCTTCAGTCCTCCCGCGCCATCCTCAGAGGCGGTCTGTCTCCTCGTCTCGGGTGGCGTGCTCCGCTGACAGGTCTCGGTCTGCTGGGCCATCTCACGGCTCCACTCCGCCAACGTCTCTCGCTGCACCCGGGCCATCCTCCTTGCGAGGCCCTCCAGAGCGGTCTGTGCACACTCCCGGTCTCGGGGGAGCTGTGCTAGGACCTCCACTAGGCCTAGTGGGGTCGTTGTTTCTAGCAGGCTCCTGACCAACGGGTCGGTGCTGCTCTGCTCTCCTTCTGTTGTCTCTAGCAGGCTCCTGGCCAGCGGGCCGGTGCTGCTCTGCTTTCCCTCCTCTGTTTCTAGCAGGCTCCTGGCCAACGGGCCGGTGCTGCTCTGCTTCCTCGCCATCTCCGGGTAAGCTCCTCCGATACTCTTCTCCAGGCTTCTTGCCTCCGGGTGCGCTCGCTCCAGACTGCTCCAAGCGACACCCATCTTTGCTCTCTCCTTTCGTCTCCTCCCACCTCGAGGGCGGTCCCGGGGCCACTTGGTGATTGTCAGCTCCAGGGGCTGTTCTTTCACGCTGACAGACACCTCTAGCATCACAGTCTCTGTTGGTGGGGGCGGTTTCCACTTTTGGCGCCATTTTCGGTCCTGGCCCACGATGGGAGGCGGCCTCTCACCACCCTCTGGCACGCCCATAATGGCGTCCGCTCTGGCAAGGCGGGAAATCTTCGGAAATGGTGGGAATCGCTTCCCAGTGGCGGGAAACTCTGCAGATGGCGGGAAAAAGCTGTTAATGGCGGACAATCGGCAGGAATCGATCTGTGATGGAGTCCGATGGCGGGGACCCTCCGGAACCGGCGGGAGACTTCTTTTTGAGGTAAACTTGTTCTTTTCTTCAGGCACGCAGTACCCGGTTGTTGTGGGCACGTAATCCTGCCGACTACGCCAAAGTTGACGCGCCCCCTGGGCCATATTCTTTAGGGGAATACCCGGAGCCGGATCAGATGGGGGTTGTAGTCTTCCGAGTGGCTGTGACCCGGTCCGTGCCCAGGGTGTCAAACTCAGTTGTATGTGGCAGTCCTACAGATGTTATAAAGTTCTTAATGTCGACTACGCCACCCGTTGTATTGCGGTCACTGTGGCCGCCGCTGCAGCAGGGTCCGCTGAGGCTGATGGTGTTGGTGCAGCTATTGATAGTATAACCCCCAACGGGTGGGGTATAGCCTCAGGGGGTCAGGTGCAGAGGATGGGGGTTATGGTGGTGCAGCATAGATGTTAAATGAAGACAGAGTCGGGTTGTGCAGTTTAGGGTATTTACTCACTGCTGATGTTCCGGTCACTCCAGCTTCAAGTGACCACCCGAGCCGTGCTGCGTCCACCAGGTCCTGGATTCAGCAAACCCCCAAACAAGTCCGGAGCGTGACCCTGAGCTCTCCTTCTGTCCTTTCCTCTGGCCGTCCCCACTAGTGATCCACCCAGGTCCAGCTCCCTCGGGCCTTCTGTTGGGAGACCCTTGGCCTTGGGTTCCCTGACCCTCCACGTGGTCTGCCTTCAGGGTGGATGTGGTGGGTGGCCGTGGCAGACGCTGCCCACGGCCTCCGGTCTCTGGCTAGGGTGTGCTTTTGCCCCCACCAGCTTGGGATCCGGTACCCTATTGCCGACTCTTCACCCGGGGATTGAATTTGGGTTCTCAGAGTCCTCTCTTTGTCTCCTCTGGGTCTTTCTTCTCTGCTCCTCTCTCTCTCTGCAGGCTCATCTGGACCTCTGCTTCTTACTCTGACAGACTGACCCTGTTCTCTGATGGTGCCCACCTTATATACACCCTCTATGTGTGAGCTCAGGCGACCAGCACCCAATGAGCTCCTATCTTTACCCAGGCTGCTCCCCCTATCTGCCCCTACACTACTTGGGATGTTCCACCCCCCTCCCACTCCAGCCAGGAACAGACTCGGTCGTACCTGCACATTTCTAAGTGGGAGTACCGTCGGTCTGTTCCTCGGAAATGGGATGTGTGTAGTGCATGCAGCCTACCGAGCTCAGTTCCACACTCCATCCTTACCCGGGAGTGGCATATCACACCTCTGGGTTGAGGTGCAATACCCCTGTAGCAGCCGAATCCTCAGGGTGCTACACATGCAAAAACACTTCACAAACGCGTTTCTCCTGCCAGGTAGAAGCATGTAAAATCCGCATGCATTTTTCCTGCCAGGGAGATGCAGAAATAATCTGGAGCATTTCTGCATCGTGGGCACTTAGCCTAAGTATAGCTAAGAAATGATAAACATAGTTAAGAAAGTATAAGTATAAGTAAAAAAGAGTAAGTATAGGTAGGAAAGATAAGCATAGGTAAAAAAGGATAAGTGTAGGTAAATATAGGTAAGAGGATAAGTATATTAAAAATTCAATAAAAATAAGAAAAAAAGGATAAGTATAGGTAAAGATAAGTATGGGTAAAAAGAAAACATGTAGGTAAGAAATGATAATTATAGTCAAGAATAGATAAGAAAGGATAAGTACAGGTAATTATAGTTTTGTGATATTTCTAGTAAATAAACAAAAAAAATATTTAGAATTGTTCAGGGGTTTCTAAATCAGAAAGGGTGCTTTCACATAGCATTCTGTGTCCCTGTCGGGGCATACGTGCTAAAATTCCCCGCAAAAAGGGGTCTGGATGTATTCCCTGTTTTGCGGAGAATTTTAGGACGTATGCATCGAAGGGGACACAGAACGCTATGTGAAAGCACCCTAAGCGTAGTAGAAATAATCCATTATACATCATTACTACACTTTTTTCAGTTCTCGCTTATTTGCCTCCAAGTAATCTAGATCATTGCTAGCTTTCAATTGAGTCAAGACACTGATGTCCATCCCTCCATGTCACCTCCAATGATGTATGTGAACTATGTAGCACATATACCCGCACACTTTATGACTCATTTATACACATTAATTCAAACAGACATATGTATGTTTCATATTAACATACATACATATATACATACACAGTGATCAGCCTTAATGAGTACACTCCCTCTGAAAAGTTAGATTTTAATCAGTGTCTCATCGAATGCAAGAACGATTTCAAAAATTTTGACAAGGCTGAGTTTCATAGAATGTTTTTTTTATCCATAGCATGAAAAGGAGGTTAATAATATAACTTTCATTACAAAATCTTCAGTTTTACTCAAATTAGTTGATGCAAAAATGAATATACTCCCCCCCCATCAAAAGCTACTACATCTAGAATTATGCATGACCGCCATGATTTTTAAGAATTGCACCAACTCTTCTAGGCATGGAATGAACAAGATGGGTTCATATTCCAAAATCTATATTTTTTCATTCTTCAACAATGACCTCTTTTTGGGCCTGACTTTCTGGTTAGAGAATGATGCTTAACTTGTCTCTTCAGAATTCCACATAGGTCTTTAGTTGGGTACAGAACAGGAGACATACTTGGCCACTAAATCACGTTCACCCGGTTCTCTTCAGAAATGCAACAATGACCTTAGATGTGTGTTTTGAATAATTGTCATGTTGGAAAAGTGCACATCTACCAAGGGCACGGGGTGATGGTAGCATCTTCTCTATCAATATAAAGCACTGCATCTGTAAATTTATGATACATTTTATTGAGGGCATCTCTCTGACACCAGCAACACTCATGTAACCTTACATAAGGGCACTGCCACCACTATGGTTCACTGTAGGTACCATGCATTTAGAATAATAAATTTAGAAAAATGCATGGAGCCTACATTGAAACATGGTGATGCCAGTGTCCTTATGTGGGGCTACATAAGTGCTGCTGGTGGAGTGGAATTACAGTTTGTGGAGGGTATTATAAATTCACAGATGTACTGCCACTACACACTATATATGTACTGTTCTATATTGATAGAGAAGATGCTGCCATCACTCCGTGCCCTTGTAGACATGCTCTTTTCCAACAATGACAATGATCCAAAACAAACATCTATTGGATTTCTGAAAAAGAACAGGGTGAAAGTGATTCAGTGGCCAAGTATGTCTCCTGATCTGAACCAAATCAAACACTTATGGGGAATTCTGAAGAGACAAATTGAGCATCACTGTCCATTCAATAATTTGCTGGGGTAACAGTGTGCGTGTTGCTGACGCCAACAAGCTCAACAAACTTATCAAGAAGGCTAGCGCGACGGTGGGCCTACAGCTTGGGACTTTTGAAGAGGTGGTAGAGGATAGGATTAAGAAGAAGTGCAGAGCTATAATGGGCAACAACACACACCCGCTTTATGAACTGTTTGCGAAACAGAAGAGCACATTCAGCAATCGCCTAATACAACTAAGGTGTAAAAAGGAAAAATACAGGAGATCGTTTGTTCCAACAGCTATGGGGGTGTTTAACAAATGTCTGAAAAGCAATGTCTAAAGCATTCCAAATGTTATGTTATCATATGTGTCATGTTTGAGATCTGTGTTCTGCTGCTGTGATACCGCAATTTCCTCCGGGATAAAAATAAAGTATATCTTATCTTATTCAGCATCCAGGCACTAAAATAGGTAATTTTTGAAGAATTGAAAAAGAAATATGTTGCAATATGTCACTAACTTGTTCATTTCATGCCTAGAGGACTTGGCGTTGTACTTAAAAATCATGGAGGTCATACAAAATACTAGATTTTGTGATGTGGAGTGTACTCATTTTTGCATCAACTAATTTGAATAAAACTAAAGCTTTTGTAATGAAAGTTATATTAACTTTCCTTTCATGTTATGGGTTAATAAAATGTTCTATGAAACTCAGTCTTGTCAAGATTCGAGATTGTTCTTGTATTCAGTGAGATATGGATTAAAATCTCGTTATTCAAAGGGGGTGTACTCATTTATGCTGAGCAATGTGTGTATACATTTGCCCACATATATATATTTATACTAGCTATTGAGCCCGTTCTACACCCAGGTGGCGGGCATTTTTATTGGTATATGGTCTCCCATGCTGGTATGTGCTGCCCCCATCCTAGTATTTGTGCTGCCCCCATCCTGTTATGTGTGCCCTCACCCCTATCCTGGTATGCATTGCACCCCTCACCCCCAATCCTGGTATGCATGGCACCCCTCACCACTAATCCTGGTATGCATGGCACCCCTCATCACTATCCTGGTATGCATGGCACACCTCATCCCTATCCTGGTATGCATGGTACCCCTCATTCCCAATCCTGGCATGCATAGCTCCCTCATCCTGGTATGCATGGTACCCCTCATTCCTCTCATTCCTATCCTGGTATACATGGTACCCCTCATCCCTATCCTGGTATGCATGGCCCCCCCAGATCCCCATCCTGGTATGCATGGTACGCCTCATCCCCCCCAATCCTGGTGTGCATGGTCTCCTCGTCCCCCAATCCTGGTGTGCATGGTCCCCTCATCCCCCAATCCTGGTATGCATGGTCCCCTCACCCCCCAATCCTGGTATGCATGGTCCCCTCACCCCCCAATCCTGGTATGTGTGGCCCCCTCACCCCCCAATCCTGGTATGCATGGTATCCCTCATCCTCCAATCCTGGTATGTGTGGTCCCCTCACACCCCAATCCTGCTATGCATGGTACCCCTCATCCCCCAATCCTGGTATGTGTGGCCCCCTCACACCCCAATCCTGGTATGCATGGTACTCCTCTGCAAGCATACAAAAAAAATAAACACTTATACTCACCTTTCTTCTTCCAGCACTGCTGTGTCCTGTTCTGCCGGAGGCTGGGGGAGTAGTGTGGCGCCAGAGTACGCTCGTGCCCATAGCGCGCTGTCCGGCGCCATTTTGCTCAAGACACACTGCAAATGAGTCTTCAGCAAAATGGCGCCGGATAGCGCTATGCGCATGCGCCGATTCAGACACCTTCACTCCGCCCCCGGTCTCCGGCCAGAAGAGAGGCGCCGCGGCAACGCTCCTCCCGGTCACGTAAATATGTAAGTATGGCACCGGAGATCGCGGTATGCGTTTAGCGGCGTCATACACTCCTCTTACCTGTAATGGCTCCATGCGTTCTTCTGTCTGGAGCCAGACTGCGTGTCAAGCATGCGCAGTCTATAGTGGCTTCAGACAGAGGGATGCTTGGCCGGTTATATTATAGATATGTGCATGTATTTACATGAATATGAAGCATATACATGTCCATTTGTATCAATCAGTGTGTGTGTGTGTGTGTGTGTGTGTGTGTGTTACATACTCCACATGTATGTATTTTGTGGGTGTAATTATATGTATATGTTTGTATGAATTTAAGTATGTATTGGCTTCAGTGTGTATATGTAAGTGAATGTACAGTACAGACCAAAAGTTTGGACACACCTTCTCATTTAAAGATTTTTCTGTATTTTCATGACTATGAAAATTGGACATTCACACTGAAGGCATCAAAACTGTGAATTAACACATGTGGAATTATATACTTAACAAAAAAGTGTGAAACAACTGAAAATATGTCTTATATTCTAGGTTCTTCAAAGTAGCCACCTTTTGCTTTGATGACTGCTTTGCACACTCTTGGCATTCTCTTGATGAGCTTCAAGAGGTAGTCACCGGAAATGGTTTTCACTTCACAGGTGTGCCCTGTCAGGTTTAATAAGTGGGATTTCTTGCCTTATAAATGGGGTTGGGACCATCAATTGTGTTGTGCAGAAGTCTGGTGGATACACAGCTGATAGTCCTACTGAATAGACTGTTAGAATTTGCATTATGGCGAGAAAAAAAGCAGCTAAGTAAAGAAAAACGAGTGGCCATCCTTACTTTAAGAAATGAAGGTCAGTCAGTCCGAAAAATTGGGCAAACTTTGAAAGTGTCCCCAAGTGCAGTTGCAAAAACCATTAAGCGCTACAAAGAAACTGGCTCACATGAGGACCGACCCAGGAAAGGAAGACCAAGAGTCACCTCTGCTTCTGAGGATAAGTTTATCCGAGTCACCAGCCTCAGAAATCGCAGGTTAACAGCAGCTCAGATTAGAGACCAGGTCAATGCCACACAGAGTTCTAGCAGCAGACACATCTCTACAACAACTGTTAAGAGGAGACTTTGTGCAGCCTTCATGGTAAAATAGCTGCGAGGAAACCACTGCTAAGGACAGGCAACAAGCAGAAGAGACTTGCTTGGGCTAAAGAACACAAGGAATGGACATTAGACCAGTGGAAATCTGTGCTTTGGTCTGATGAGTCCAAATTTGAGATCTTTGGTTCCAACCACCGTGTCTTTGTGTGACGCAGAAAAGGTGAACGGATGGACTCTACATGCCTGGTTCCCACCGTGAAGCATGGAGGAGGAGGTGTGGGGGTGCTTTGCTGGTGACACTGTTGGGGATTTATTCAAAATTGAAGGCATACTGAACCAGTATGGCTACCACAGCATCTTGCAGCGGCATGCTATTCCATCCGGTTTGCGTTTAGTTGGACCATCATTTATTTTTCAACAGGACAATGACCCCAAACACACCTCCAGGCTGTGTAAGGGCTACTTGACCAAGAAAGAGAGTGATGGGGTGCTACGCCAGATGACCTGGCCTCCACAGTCACCAGACCTGAACCCAATCGAGATGGTATGGGGTGAACTGGACCGCAGAGTGAAGACAAAAGGGTCAACAAGTGCTAAGCATCTCTGGGAACTCCTTCAAGATTGTTGGAAGACCATTTCCAGTGACTACCTCTTGAAGCTCAATCAAGAGAATGCCAAGAGTGTGCAAAGCAGTCATCAAAGCAAAAAGCTACTTTGAAGAACCTAGAATATAAGACATATTTTCAGTTGTTTCACACTTTTTTGTTAAGTATATAATTCCACGTGTGTTAATTCATAGTTTTGATGCCTTCAGTGTGAATGTACAATTTTCATAGTCATGAAAATACAGAAAAATCTTTAAATGAGAAGGTGTGTCCAAACTTTTGGTCTGTACTGTATGTTTGCGAGTGTCGCCATGTGCATCTGCAAATGTATGCAAGTACGTGTATGTCTCACAGCGTGCATAATGTGCGTGAATATATATGTAACGGTGTGTCACAGTTTATAAATGTATGCATTTATGTGAGTGTAAATATATGTACATTCAGCATGTTTGATCGTAGTAACTTACAGTGTATGGTTGTGAGTGTATGTATAGATGTGTGAAAATGAGTTTATGCTTGTTGTGTATATATGCATGTACATGTCAATGTGTAGTCACAGGTTCTTAGCGACTGTATACGCCGTCTCCCTGCACCTTTCCAAATCCAAATACAGACACATAATTAGAGCATATAGATGGGATAACAAAAACGGTGCCCTTACACGTTAAGATATTTTTACAATTTCTACTGAATCAGATTGATATCATTCTCGGGGTACGGCCCACGGTGCGGCAGAAGACCACATACACACGCGGGGTAGAATGAGCCCATAATAATTAAGCAACCAACCTTTTGTTTGTTGGTCGGGTGATCACCTGCCTGTTTACACTGCACAAGTATCAGAAAATGACGGTTCCTAAGAACGCCCATTCCCGATAATCGACCAGTGTAAGTGCCCCCTTAGTTAGACATAAGCTTTAAATAGTCTAGATATAAAGATAAGATAGAAATATAGGTATAAAATATTCCAAGTAAAGGTGTGACAGGCCCCATCCAGAGCTGACACTGCAGTGAACCAGGGATTATAGCCGATCGCCAGGACTTGGGATCAGGAAGGAATTTTTCCCCACACATGGGGCTGTTTTGCCTTCCTCTGGTTCACGTCCTTTTTATGCAGTAAATCCTATAAATTGCACTGGATTATTAAATAAAACGAAATTTAATAGATAAGAATAAAAATTATTAAACTCTATTCACTGTGTCTGTGTCTTCTTTATATTCTGTTCATTCCGCTGTGACTATAAGGCAGCAGTCACATTAGCGAATCACATCAGATGCAAGAACATTGGATGCGATACGCTCTGCTGTGATCGGGAGCCAAGTGTCCATGCTCTGTCCTCTCACGAGAGGACTGCAGGACAGCTGTGGGGTAGATGGAGACGACGTCGGTGGGAATCGCACTGCACTCGGGTGATATCCAAGTGCAGTACAATATTTTACTCGCACCCATAGACTTATATGGGCGAGTGCGATCCGAATCGGCATGAGAAAATAAGCGCAGATGTGAGCTGCACTATAGGGTAACATTGGGCTGAGTGCAATCCGATTTTTTATTGGATTGTACTCGCCCGATTGCATCGCAAGTGGGAGTGAGCACTTATTTTAATTTTGGACCGTACACTGATGACACAAGGATCGTACACTGATGACACCGGAATCATTTTACATGTACGTATTTAAACATGGATGTGTGAGTCAAGCCTAAAAGTACCGATTCACTTTAGATAGTAGTTAAAGGGAACCTGTCAGGTCCCCCGTGCCCTCGAAGCCAGCAGTATTCACCCAAGTGTGATAAAACCCCCTCCCTAACCAGCCCTGTGTAACATAATTAAATAAATGCTGTAAAAAAGCATTTATAACCTCCTCTTTCCCTATACTAATGAGGGCTTCGACTAGTCGATGGGGTGTTAGTTCCCCAGTCTAGTCAGCCTTTGTTCCATGTTATCTCACCCCGTGGGCGTGATAACATAATTTGCACAAGCAGAGTCATCGCCGCTCATGCAAATCTGCACAGGTGTGCCACTCACGCCCACAGGGGTGAGATAACATGGAAGGAGGGCTGACTAGTCTGGGGAAGTAACACTCCATCCACTAGTCAAAGCCCTCATTAGCATAGGGAAAGAGGAGGTTATAAATGCTTTTTTACAGCATTTATTTAACCATATTATGTTACACAGGACTGGTTAGGAAGCGGTTTTATAATTTGCATACCAGGTATGCAAATGGCACGCATGAGGTCACATGACCGCTTTCTTGCATTAGGGGAGTATAATAGCATGCTCACCACAAGCTGTCACTATGCAGCAGATACATACAGTGAATGCAGACTCTTGTTCCAAGTCTGGACAACCCCTTTTATTGTATTGGCTGTATGTTTGGGCTTGTTGTCATGCTGCAAATAAATGTGGAGCCAATCAGATGTCTCCGGACGGAAATGATGTACGACAGATCACATGGTGACTCCGTCTGCATCATTATAGTCAATGACCTCGTCAGCGCGTATCACTGAATGCTGTTTTGTGGGGGGTTCATATCTAAGCCCCACAGCCACTGAACACATTTATACAGAACAGGCTGTCAGTCACCCAATGCACGAGCAAAATGTTCATCCATTGAGTTTGCTTAAACAGGTTGTCCACTACTTTAACAATGATAACTTATCCTTAGGATAGGTCATCAATGTCTGATCAGTGGGAGTGCAAAACCCAGCAGCACCGATCAGCTGTTCTTGATGTCGGCGGCAACTGGAACTGCTCAGTTATGGAGCTGCACAGCTTCATCTATTGTAAAGTGGTCGTGGCCGATTACTGCACGTCTGCCCCCTGCGCTGTACAGCTCCGTAACTAAGCAGTTCTGGCCGCCGATATTGAGTACAGCTGATCGCACTGATCAGACGCTGATGACCTATCCTAACGATAGGTCATCAATGTTAAAGTAGTGGACAACCTCTTTAAATATCATTGTTCTTGGCAGCAAATTGTCCGGTATAAACATGCTGCCGAGAACAATCCTATTATACACTATGCGCACAGAAGGAGCATATTAAAGGAGTTGTTTAGGTTTGTCATGTCATACAAGTGAGCTGAGTGAGGCCGCGCATGTCTAGTCGGAATGTGGCCAGAAGTTGCTTATCTCATACTTGCAGTCACATGACTGACAGCTCTCACCACCGGTATTGGAGAATCCTGACAGCGCGCAGTGCACATACTGTGGAGATTCAGAAATCTGCAGTCACAGGCTATTAGATGACTGACGATCGGCTTCATATAACCGGTCGGCGGTCGTTTAAATACAGCGATTATTTAGTGAAAATGCCTCCTTAGATCCAAGTACCTTATTGGTTGACATCTTCTTTGATTGGAAATGTTCTCATCCTATTCTTCATCTGATCCAGACGCCATGGTGACATTGGACATCCACAACTCGTCTGTGCAGACTTCCCTCTTCTCTGGTCTTCTGCAGCACATCCCGACACATTGCCCTTAAAAATAACAGTGTCATTATAATTATGCCGAAATAAAAAATATCTGTACATGCTGTGCACTAAATAAGCCTTATGCTGTGCACCTCAATAAATATTTGCCCCACTGTGCTCCCTGCCCAAAAAGTGACCCTCACACGGTCATCCTTATGATACTTGGCCTTCACACTGTCCCCCATATATACTATAACCACCATCCCTCCCGCATTAACTATGGCCGCCACATTGGCTTTTCATATGAACATCCGATAAACCATCTTCCCTTAACAATTATGGCCTATACACTGTCCAAACTACACAATGCACCTGCGATATGAACTATGGCCTCCACACCATCCATATCTTCAGTGCCCCTCCCCATGCTGCCCCCTCTCCATACAGAGCCACCTTTTCACACCATACAGCCTCCATAATGTGCCCTCACGCTGTCCCTCGTATACTGCTCCCTTCCATACGGTGTCCTTACTTTTGCATACTGCCTCCTATACTGTGCCCTCCTATACTGTACTTTGTATACCGAGTGAACACCCCTATTCCCCCTCCCACAGTTCACAGTAAAAGTTTCTTACATCTTCAGCTCCACTATGGAGCACTTACCTTCTCCCTCGTCTTCACCTTCTTTGTGGTGCCCTATCTCACCCCCTGCACCCCCTCCATCTCACACCCCCTCCATCTCACCCCCCTGCACCCCCTCCATCTCACCCCCCTGCACCCCCTCCATCTCACACCCCCTCCATCTCACACCCCCTCAATCTCACACCCCTGCACCCCTCTGTCACAGTTTAGACCCCTCTATTACCCAGAGCCTGTACCCCCACACATTCCTCTGTCAATCTGCACCCCCATAGCCCACAGAGCCTGCATCCCTCTATCACATACACGCTGCACTCCCCATGTACCATTGTTCCTTCATTACCTCTCAGTTTCCCATTTTCATCCAGTTTCTTCTGCAGCTTCCCTCAACAAAACTCTGTGGCTCCTCCCCCTCAACTCACATGATCATGACATCATTGAAGGTCCTGCACCATTGGTAAGTATTTTCTTCCATTTAGGCAGGGAGCTAATTAACCCTTTCGCAACCCTAGGATTTTCCATTTTTGCATTTTCGTTTTTTGCTCCCCTTGTTCCCAGAGCCATAGCGTTTATATTTTTTGGTCAATATGGTCATGTGAGGGCTTATTTTTTGCGGGACGAGTTGTACTTTTCAACGCCATTACTAGTTTTACCATATCGTGTACGGGAAAATGGGAAAAACATTCCAAGTGCGGTGAAATTGCAAAAAAAAGTGCAATACCACAGATGTTTTTTTTTTATTTTTTTTACCACGTTCACTGAATGCTAAAACTGACCTGCCATTATTATTCTCCAGGTCATTACGAGTTCGTAGACACCAAACATGTACAGGTTCTTTTTAATTTAAGTGGTGAAAAAAAATTCCAAAGTTTGCTAAAAAAAAAAAATGGCGCCATTTTCCAAGACCCGTAGCGTCTTCATTTTTCGGGATCTGGGGCCAGGTGAGGGCTTATTTTTTGCGCGCCGAGCTGAAGTTTTTATTTATATCATTTTGGGGTAGATCCAATGTTTTGATTGCCCTTTATTGCATTTTATTGCAATGTTGCGGCGATCAAAAAACGTAATTCTGGCGTTTAGAATTTTTTTCTCGTTACGCCGTTTACCAATCGGATTAATTCTTTTTTATACTGATAGATCGGGTGATTTTGAACGCAGCAATACCAAATATGTGTATGTGTTGTTGTTTTTTATTATTTTATTTTGAATGGGGCGAAAGGGGGGGTGATTTAAACTTTTATTTTTTTTATATTTTTAAAAACATTTTCTTTTCACTTTTTGCTTGCTTCTATAGTCTCCATAGGAGACTAGAAGCAGCACTTGTCTGAACGCCTCTGCTACATAGAGGTGATCAGCAGATCACCTCTATGTAGCAGAAATGGTCCTGTGCTATGAGCGCCGACCTCTAGGTGGCGCTCATAGCGATCAGCTCATGACAACCACTGGAGTCTGCTGCAGACCCAGGGTTGTCATGCCCACTCATCGGTGACCCGCGATCATGTGACGGGGTCGCCGATGGGCGGGGTAAGTGACGCGCATCCGGTTTGCGCAAGTTAAATGCCGCTGTCAGAGATTGACAGCGGCATTTAACATGTTAACAGCCGCGGGTGGATCGCAATTCCACCCGCAGCTGTTGTGGGCACATGTCAGCTGTAATAATCAGCTGACATGTGCCCGGTTCAGTGCGGGCTCAGCGCCGGAGCCTTCACTGAACCGGGGGTTACAGCCTTGTGCGTACAATTATGGCACAGGCTGTAAAGGGGTTAAAGCTCCTCTGCCCCTGCTGCACACTCGCACATCGAATTCCCCCTTCCCATTTAAAAAAAACATCAGTTGGACAGGCCAAGGGGAAAGGGGTTTAAAAAAATTATTTTTTTTTCTTTCAAGATGGCGCTGTCCCTTTAACCTGACACCCTGGGCACCCACCCTCAAGTGCCTAATGGCTAATACAGCCCTGATGGTACCAGAAAAAAAAGCATCAAAGCAAGAGAAAATGCATGAAATGACTAAGGTTAAGAGTTTTTCAACTCATAGAAAACCCCTTTATACATTAAACAGTCTAATTATGTAACATACGTTTCTGCAGCCATTATCAGCCAGAGTGGTGATACACAAGATTTCTAGCTAGAAACCCGAGTCTCTGGGAAACCTCAGGAGTGGTGCATAGAATTCAGGGTGAAGGAGCACTTTCTGCGCAGTTCTCTGCTTGGCTACACAATAAAAGAACACATTACATGCAACACTGAGAGCTGAAGCAGCCTTGTATGCAAAAATGGCTTCTGTGTATGTAATGTGGGCTGTCTGTATGGTGGGTTTTTCTGTATTCCCTTGATGTAAATCCATCAGACCACCGTGCAAGATAATATTTTAAGCTTCTGAACTGATGAATACTATGAAATGTGGCACAGACTTAAAGATACCAAATGCAAAACCATTTTATGTTGCATTCAGGAATTTAAAGGACTTCTACTTTACTCATCAAACCTTTGCTATTTTGCAGAACAAAATGCATGTTGATGGAGTTTTTGGCTACCTACAGACAATATGCTTGGACTTACCCTAATGGGTTCACTTTCCTTTTTTTATGTTGGAATATAATTGTTGGTAGAAGGGGTGGATTAAGAGTAGCAAGGGCCCCGGGCAGTTTAGAAGGCGCGGGCCCCCCACCCCACACACACACACCTGATGTATCACGTGACATGTCACATGATCCCCTGTGATAAATCATGTGATAGTTCACGTGAGATTAATTTGGCACAATATTAATTATAATAATTTTTTTTAGGCTGTGTGCCCACTACGCGTTTTTAAGCGTTTCCGCAGCGGCAATTCCGCTGCGGAAATGCTTAAAAAACGCTTGGTAGAAGGTCTGCAATGTTCCACAATGATAATCCGCATGTGCTGTGCACATGCTGTGGAAATTTCCGCTGCGGATTATCATTGCGGAAAAATCCGCAGCACTAACAATTATTTTGCGGAAGCGTGGCGTTTTCGCCGCCATTGACTTGCACTGGAACGCATGTAATCCGCATCACTGCATCTGTACATGCAGAATCCATGCGTTTCAATGTGCGGATGGTACCCGGGTGTGGAGGGCAGGAGTACCGTCCCGGGTACCATAGAACCTGTAAAAAAAAGAATAAAATAAAAAATAAATATTATACTTACCTTCTGATGGCCCACGGTGTCTTTTTCCGATGCGTCCTGGCTTGCCGGCAGCTCGCGATGGTCTGAAAAGGACCTGCCGTGACGTCATTTAGTCATGTGACGGGTCACGCGACCACTGACGTCGGCAGGCCATCAGAAGGTAAGTATATATTTATTTTTTACTATTCTTTTACGGTCACACTATATAAATCCATGCCGGTTGCATGGATTTATATAGTGTGACCAAGTTGTCAAGCACTTTCCAAGTGATGCTAAAATCGCTTGGAAAGCGCTTGTCAACCCGCATGCGGAAATGCATGTGAAGAACGCTTCACATCCGCATGTCCCTGGCAGGAAAATAGCATGTACAATCCGCATGTACAATCCGCATGCGTTTTTTCTGCCAGGGAGATGTAGAAACGCTCAAAAAAAATCCGGAGCATTTCTGCATCGTGGGCACATAGCCTTACATTAATTGAATGACTCAATATTGAGCACACGTACCCATCTATACACAGCAGGAGGCCGCACGCAGCCATCTATACACAGCGGGAGGCCGCACGTAGCCATCTGTACACAGCGGGAGGCCGCACGGGGCAATCTATACACATTGGGAGGCCGCACGGAGCCATCTATACACAGCGAGAGGCCGCACGGAGCCATCTATACACAGCGGGAAGCCGCACTGTGCCATCTATACACAGCAGGGAGCCGCACGGTGCCATCTGTACACAGCGGGAGGCCGCACGGAGCCATCTGTACACAGCGGGAGGCCGCACAGAGCAATCTATACACATCAGGAGGCCGCACGGAGCCATCTATACACAGCGGGAGGCCGCACGGAGCCATCTATACACAGCGGGAGGCCGCACTGTGCCATCTATACACAGCAGGGAGCCGCACGGTGCCATCTATACACAACGGGAGGCCGCACGGCCCCCCCTCCAGAGACAGCAGGAGGCTGCACGGCGCCATCTATACTCAGCAGGAGGCTGCGCGCAGTCACGCACACAAACATATACAGACATATACATACACGTATAAACACATTTGAAACACAAAAATACATATAAACAGACATCACACAATGATATCTGCCTGCACGCACATACATACATACATACACACACTCACTCTCACACATACATACTCTCTCACACACACACACACACACTCACCATCCCCCGGCTCGGCTCCAGTCCTCCTAGCTCCTGCTCCTCTCCGGTGGCAAGTAGCAGTGCAGGCCGGGCGCGCACTGCGTGACGTCACAGCTAGGAGACACGGCCGCGCACAGGCCGAAGAAGAAGCAGCGGCCGTGCACCGCTGCTGGCCGGTATGTGCTGCGGGGCCACACATATAATGAGGGCAATCCGGCCATAGCCCCCCCTGGAGCCTCGGGCCCCCTGGAGACCCGAGGCCCCGGGCGGTAGCCCGGATTGCCCTCATTATAATCCGCCTATGGTTGGTAGGTTAACTGATTGTTCCATTTAAAATCAGACTCTGACATGGATAACAAGCTGTCTTAACAATCCAGGCACAATTTCCAATATGTTAGCTGACCATTTCAGAAATTGTGCTCACTATTTATTGCTGCACTTTAGTTGCTATTCACATGTCCATGTTTTTTCACGGACCGAAACGGACACACAGAAACATGTCTGTTTTTTCCAGCAGCAAGGTTGAAAAGCGCTAATACAAGTCTATGGGTCCGTGAAAAACACAAACAGCACATCTGTGTGCTCTCCGTATTTAACACTGCAAAGTATAGGAGACGCTTTGTAATTTATTTATTTATCCATCTGTGAAAAACACTGATGACACACTGATGGTAAAAAATGGAAACACTGACCAAACACTGATGACATGCTGATGGTATATACAGACATACAAACCACACATTGATGGTAAAAACAAACACACTGATGGTAAAAACGGGCATACAGACCATTCACTGATCCAAATAAAGAATAACACCGATACCATTTTTTCACGTACAGTGGCTTGTGAACGTATTCACCCCCTTGGCTTTATACCTATTTTGTTACATTACAACTTGTGTTTAAGTAGTTTTGTAATCCGATTTGTGTGTGACACATCCGCACTAAATAGTCTAAGTTGTTGAAGTGAGAAAAATATAGGCATAAATTAAATTTATGGGATAAAATAACAAAAAATGTGCATATGTATTCACCCCTTTTGCTATGAAGCCCCTAAAAATTTCTGGTGCAAGTAATTACCTTCATAAGTCACATGCTTAGTGAAAGGAAGTCCACCTGTGTGCAGTCTAAGTATCACATGGACTGTCAGTGACGCGCCCCCTGGGCCATGGGGTACTCGGCAGCCGGGCCTATGTGTCTGCCGGTGGGGAATATCACGGTGGCTGGCCCGGTCCGTGACCCAGGGCGGTCAGTAAAAAGGGGGATTATTATATGGGATTTGGAAAGTTCGTGACGCCACCTGTGGATTGCGGCTAAAGGGTGCCTCCGCTGCGGAGCAGTCCTCTGGAGCTGGTGTCACGGCAGCAGGGATAGTGTGGCTCTTCACAGGTAGAGCTAGCTCCAGGGCAGTATAGGATGTAATGGATGGTGGTGCAGGGGAGAGACGGCAGGACGGTCCCAAGGGAAAGACGGACACTCACACGGGGGTAAGCTTCAGTACCTTTACTGGTGATGCTGCAGGCACGGTCCAGGGTACTCTGGACGAAGGGCGCACTTTTGGACTCTCCCCAGTGAGCGGGTATAGGGCCTCCTGATTCGTGGCTTTATTCTCTAAGCTTCTGACCTGCCTGGAGCTAGGCCTAGCTTGGTTACTGTCTCTCTCTTGCACCTGCTGCCCTGGTGGTAGGGCTTTTTCTAGGAGATCACTCTCCCTGGTCGCTGGGGCCTCCGTTACTCCTAGCCCTGGTACTGCAATCAGCATTTGGTGAACCTAGGACCTGTAGTCCTCCAGGGGTTCTGGTGGTCCCTACTGGGTGTAAAGGGTCCCTGTAGGTGCGGACCCGGTGTCCGGTATATATATCGGGGTGAGCCTGGTATCCTCCTCTGCCCCCTCGCTACTTCTTCCTTCTCATCTCGCCTTTGGCCACACTCAGGCCTCTCACTAGGCCTTCACACATGCTGTAGGCCTTGGCTCGCCTAAGCACAGCTGCCTCTTCGCTGCTCTCTGAGCGTCAGCACGCTCTCTGCTCAACCCAGAGCTCTGTCCCTCTCTGCGTCTGAGAGACTAACTAAACACTCGACTCTAACTGAAAAAACTGAGCTGCCTGGCTCCACCCTCCCTATATATATCCCTAACGGGCTCCCTCTGGTGGTCTGAGGTGGTAGGGTGGAGGTGTGTGAATGTGTGAGGGCCTCTTGTGGAGAAGTCCATCCATGCACCTTTCTGGGTTCTGTGGCACCAGTGCATAGCAGGGCGCCACATCCATATATAAACACCTTTTATGAAAGACCACAGGGTCTGCAACACCATTAAGCAAGAGGTACTGATAGGGTGGTCCTATATCAGGACCCTCGATTGCCTACTCCTGACCTAATAGTTTAAATCAAGTGCATGCGCAGAAGAAATAACACCGGACACAGTCAGGTGCAGCTCTTCTCTTGACAGAGTAGGCGCGTCAAATCTTTATTGCGACACAAGCAAGGGGCTTTTATATCACCGCATACTAGGGCGTAGCTAGCTGAATGTCATGTCCTTTTCTATTGGATAGTCCATATATGGTCTTTGCATTGCGTAGACTTCCAGCACAAGATATCTTGCATTCCAGGGCTTGGTCCCGAGTGCAGGCGCCATCTTTTCTCACAGCATTTTCTAGCATCTCTACTGACTCATATAAGGGCAATAATTGATTTCATAAACAACTTAATTTATTCACCTTAACAGTCCCCCCTAACTCTAATTATTGACCTTAAACTGTCCCTATTGGGGTCCTATCGTATTTGTCCAATGTGTTTCTCGAACTCTTTTGGGGTGCTGCCCGTTAGACGAACAATGCTAGTCCTTTGTCCCCCTTGGTGCAGACTTTACACATTGATTTTCAGATACATATATCCCTACTTAAAGGTGTGATGTTGGGTTGTAACCGTTATTAAGGGTTTGATTAGGGGGTCTTGGTTTTCAGTGCTCTGGGTAAACGTTAGTGTAGGTGTAATCCCGTCTATACTCTTTGTGATCATTCTTTTTATGCAAGGAAACACACAGCAAAAAGCTATAGCTACAAAAATCAGAATTACCAAGATAATTGTACCAATCTGGGCCAACAATTTCTGCCACCCCGTCATCCATCCAAACCAAGTATCCCAGGGGTCTTGAATTCCCGAGTTTTTCTTTAATTCATTTGATAATGCCTCTAGTTTTTGTATAGCTAGAGTAACTTTACCATTTAGGCCTGTGTTGTTAGGGATGAAGGTACAACAAGTTTCCCCAATCATTTTACATACTCCACCTTTCTCCGCCAATAACATGTCCAGGGCCAAGCGATTTTGGAAAGTCATTGTTGATGTTGCACCCAGCTGTTCAGCTATTCCTTACAGAGCATCCCTAGTATAATTGAAAACTCTGTTGATTGTAATAAATATAGTTTATCCATTCTACATTTTTATTTGCTGTGATGGCTAGGATGATGGATTCTATTCCAGCCTTCACTTGATCTCTTGCTTTAAATTCATCCGGTACCCCCTAGGTACTCCTTTAGCATCTATATAAACATGAGGGTCAAAACTTCCCAATGGGGTACTACGTTTACTTCTCCTTTTAAGGGGTGGGTTTCCATCAGCAGCATATGGGTTTTCAGACACCAGATGGATGGGCATAATGGCCTTTGCTAGAGTACACTGACCCATCCAATCACCTTCTATTCTAGCTCTTATTTTCGTATCCTCCCATATCCAAACTATATCTGCCACAAAGAAGATCTGTGGACTTAACATATCTGCAGTGGCATTAGAGTACACAGGACAAAACCCTCTAGCAAAATTACCAAGGAATCTCCCCTTTCTTCAGCGCTCCATACTGGTATAGTTACTGGGATAGATAGTAATACCCCAGTCAGGGGATGGTATCTTTAATAACCTGGGGTAAACCTTAACCCAACTCTGACAAAGAGTATTGTTAATGGTAGTATTGGTAAATAATCCGAGTACACACTGTTCTTCTTCGGATGGGACTATGAGGGGAACAGACCCCAAGTGTGGTCGTGCTGAAGCACAAATATAACAGTCTAACTTGTTGTGTTGTTGGGCTGTATATCTCATCCATTCTAACCAGGCATTAACATCTGTGTATCCTGTTTCTATGGCAAGGGTATTTTCATGAGTAGGATCAGCAATGGCTGTCATCTTTTGGACATTGGGCATTAATGGGTTAGAGTCAGTGTGTGTAATCTCATTTGGCATCTTATTCATAGTTGCCAATCTGATTTTACCTAAATGGGAACAACCGGCACAGTCCCTGGGAATATACATGCCCAACAAATAAATACCTGCAAACCCCACCTGTGGATTTTCAAGATTGAGGATCATAGGGTTGCAACTTCCAATAAGGGCACACGACTTGGGGTTGTATACCCTTCCCTGCATTTGAGTCATGCGGATGGTTAAAGATTTCCCTTTTTCATCTTTTTTATCTAAAGCTGATTGTGGTCTGTACCCCCAGCCATTCCCTGTATTCCATCCCACAGCTCTCCAATATGCACAATTGTGTCCCCAATGATCATCTGTCACACATAAGTACTGTTGCCTGCTACGGAGCTGAGTGGGTCGCCCCATTTGAGGGATATTAAGCCCTCTGCAGTTTACTACGTCGCAATAGTCCAAATTGGAGGGCAGCAACGTGTACGGTTGGGCTATACCAAAATATTGCAACATTATCTTCTTTGGTTATAACTATCTGGTGCTCTCCCAGACCCTGAGATATGTACACCAGGTAAATTACTGTTTAGGATATAGGTTAGTCTGGTAGCTGCTCCGTCTTCTTGCAGTGGGAAGCGTGGATCCATGTTGTTCTCCCTTGGAGATTAACAGTGGTGGGACTCGTCAGGAGGACTTGGTATGGTCCAGAGCGTAGTCCCCTGGTTGCAAATGATGGGCAGACTCGTCTTGATCTGGGTCTGGAATGGAAGAGAAAACTCTAGCATGTGTTACTGACAATTCCTTTGTAAGGGCAATAACAAAATTGATTAGACCATCCTGACCTGCACTGAGCTGTTGTGGAAAATAACACCCTAACCTGGGCGGGCCCCCAAAGAGAATCTCGTAGGGTGTGAGTTTGTGCGGTTCTCTAGGTGTGTTCCTAACAGAGTATAGGGCAATGGGGAGAATATCAGGCCATGGTAGGGACACTTCCTGACTGATTTTGAGAATTTTACTTTGCAGGGTACCATTGAGCCTTTCAACTTCCCCACTACTCTGAGGATGATAGGGTATGTGTAGGCCAAGCCCCCGCTCTCACCATCTCCCAGAGTTCTTTTGTTATTGTTGATGTAAATGCTGGACCTTGATCACTTTCCATGACTTCTAGAATGCCATATCTGCAGATTACTTCTGTCATGAGTCTCTTTGCTGTGGTCCGTGCTGTTATGTTGGCCACTGGGTATGCTTCGGGTCATCCTGAAAACATATCCACCACCACTAGGGCATATTCATATTTTCTAGCCTTTGGCATCTGGATGTGATCTATCTGGATCCGCTGGAAAGTATATAGGGATTTAGCAAGATGCTTCTTCTGAACTTTTTCAGTTCTTCTAGGGTTGCAGGTGGAGCAAACTAAGCAGGATTTGGTGTAGGCCTGTATGGGTATTGTTGATAGAAGCATGCATTTGGTTCTTTCCTTTGTGCATAATCCCATGTGCCCATTCGATTATAAGGGGGGTAAAGACTTCAGGGAAGGCACACTCTTGTACCTATCCGCCACAACCCGTCGCTACTCTTGTTTGCTTTCATGTTGAGCCATGGTTCTTTTTCTTCCAGTGTTGCTTGTTCCTGATGTATTTTTAGTGTGGTTACAGGTGAAGTTGGGTCTTCAATTCCAGGGATGGCAGCATTCTTGCTCCTGGTTACTGCATATATGCCCACTTTTCCTTTTCCTGGTGTAAGGGGGATGGACGCCACCACCCCTTTAAGAAGGACCTTTCCCTGTTATTATTCCCACGTGCAGCAGTAGTTGTCCCTGTGTGAGTGTAATGTCTAATGTAATGTTGATGCTTTTATGTGTTCTCCCTGTATTGTACAGTGCAGTAGTTGCCTAGTTACAGCAGCATGGCAGAGCTGGCCAGGGGGAGGAGCGTAGCAGGGAGGAGCAGAGGCAGTGAGCTTAGAGACAGGAGACAGGAAGTCAAGGGGCAGTGTCCAGGTGGCCATGCCCAGGACAAGTTGTCAGAGAAGAGCTCCAGAGAAAGGGAGCTTGTGTGAAGACGGGGGTGGGTGTCCCCGCACAGAAGGAGTCGAGGCAGTGGGGGCCGTAAGCCCACGAGTGAGGACCTGCTCGTGACAGGTCTGGACCGAGGACAGGCTGAGGCAGTGGGGCTGTAAGCCCAGTGATGGTGTAAGTGCACTCAGAGAAGAGGCCAGTACACGAGACATCAAGGGTCCATGTGAGTACCAGAGAGTCCAGCAGCCAGAGACCTGAGACAGTATTAGAAGGTGCGCGGATCCTAGGACAGACACTAGGCACTAAGCAGAGTCCGGCAGCCATAGACCCAGGCCAGGGTTAGAAGGTGCGCGGGAGAGAGAGAGGGTGCCGACAGCCCTCAGCAGGAGCTGAGGACAGAACAGAGGCTGTGGAAAAGGGATGTACATATATATATCTATATCTGAGTAGCACAGCGAGAGAGAACAGGGACTGTGGAAAAGGGATTGGAGCCTTATCCGAGTAGCACAGCTTCCCTAGGACAAGCGGCAACCAGGACAGAAGGTGTGATGAAGGTGAAAGTCTGCCTGCTGTGATAAACTGAGTTGGAAGGTAGAGAAACGGCTTATTGTCCCTGCAGAAGACCTGGGCCTGAGAATATCTGCTGCACCTGCCTGTACACTGCAATCTGTCAGTAAAGTTGGCTTTATTTAAAAGCACTGACTCTATCCATTTATTCATGTGCGAGGTGCCGGGGTGCTCGCTGAAGGTTGCTCAGTAAACTCGCCCACGACTACCACCCCATGGCACCTTGTTATACTGGCTCCCATAGGGCTGCCTGTTTAGCCATCTGGTCGGCATAATGATTTCCTTTCGCTTGCACTGACTTCTGTTTGCTGTGTGCCTTTATCTTCATGATTGCCACCCTTTTTGGGAGGAGCAAAGCCTCAATCAGTTGATGAATTGCATCAACGTTCTTTATGGGAATCCCTGCAGATGTCTGGAATCCTCTAGCGGCCCGAATGCGTATCTGGAACCATCACCTTCCCTTCTGCCATTTTACAGGCTTCGGTCAGAGCATGTAGTTCTGCCTCTTGTGCTGACGTGGAAGGTGGTAGGGATCCTGCTGCCATGAGCTGCTCTGAGGTTATCACTGCCCATCCCATGTGGAACTTGCCTCCTTTATCCGCATACCTGGATCCATCTGTGTAGACCTCGAGGTCAGTTTCGGGCAGAGGCTGCTCCAATACTTGGGGCAGGTGTTGATTTTCCGACAGCATGTGTTCGAGGCAATCGTGATTGAATGGTCCTTCCTCATCATCCGGTATATCTAAGGGAGGGCTGAACAGTTCCCACACATGGTCTGCTTCGACGGGGTCCCCCCTCGTGAGTGGCAGCAGGGTAGACGGATTGAGTACAGTACATCTCTCTTGAGAGTGATGTTGCTAGGGAGCAGAAGAGAACACTGGAGTCGAAGGTGTCTTTGGGTGGACAGATGTTTCGGCTGTGTCTGTGAAAGAATGGCTTGAATATCATTAGGCGCGAACAAGGTGATTTCATGTCCCAGCGTGATGTCTGCCGTCTTGTCCAATAGAATCGGGGCTGCATGTACTGCTCTCAAGCAGGAGAGTGAAGCCAAAGCGACTGGGTCCAGCTTTGCAGAGTAATAGCCGAGGGGTCTCATCTTCCCTCCATGTTTTTGGCAGAGAACTCCAGCAGCATATCCATCATTTTCACTGATAAAAAGAACGAATGGCAAATCATAGTTGGGAATCCCAAGAGCTGGTTCGGTGATTATGGCTTCTTTGAGTGCGTACACTGCACATTCAGAGTCAGGGGAAAGATGAAAGTAAGATCCACTAATGGCACCCGACTTGAAATCTTCATACAGGGGTGCAAGGAGCCGTGAAGCATCTGGTATCCACTGATGGCAGTAGGTCACTAGGCCTAAGAAAGATTGGAGTTGCTTGAAACCCCCTGGGGTGGGGATGCCATAGATAGCCTGTTTCCTCTCAGTAGTAAGTTTTTTGAAGCCTTGTGATAAACAATGGCCAAGGAATATGACCTTGTCTTGACACCATTGTACTTTTGCCAATGATACTTTACAGTTCTGCCAGGAAAAGTAAAAGGCTGAGACTGGAAGAGGCACACAGCAAAAGGTCATCTACGTATTGAAGGAGATTGACTTGTGGGTTTCCTTCCTTCCATGGTTTTCTTGAGGGAGGGCAGTAATGACCCTTCACGGTTGACCAAGTGAGTGTCAAATTATTATGTTACAAGGTTGATTGCAATCCAATAGAAAACCAGACGGAGGCAAAGCTCTGTATGGGGGGATTCAAGAATCTCATAGAATGTTCCTGAGAGAAAAGGTTAGTGTGGGAAAGTTGCATGTGAATCAAGAGGAAAGAAGGAAAGAATGTATGTTATGCAAAGAGTATAATAACATGATTTTGAAGCAAGCAGACAAAATGGAGTTGCCATAGCATGAATATCAATATGTCCTTTACAATTTTAGGCAAACTTGGAGTGTCTGAGAAAACTGGTTCGGAGAATTATGGGCGCCTTGCGGCATGACTGCTAATGTATACGGAGAGCCTCTGTATGTGAAGGCAAAAAAGTACTGACAAGGAATGAAGAGGAATGCTGAAGAATGCGTTTGCCAGATTGATGACTGTAAAACAGACAGCTGAAGATGGGATTTCCGATAAAAGAGTATGCGAATTGGGCACCACTGGAGTTTCCAGAACTGTTGCAGCATTGACCGCTCTCAAGTCTTGAACCATACGGAATTTCTCAGGTTCTCCCTTTGGTGTCTTCTTTTTGACTGGAAACAGGGGTGTGTTACATGGGGAAAAACATTTGACTAGAGCCCCATTGTCCTAACCCGCAAGGCCAGGTCCCTCCTCCCTTTTATTCATTGTATACGGGGGTGGGCGCTGCTGAGAGGAAGTCACTACATCATCAGAGACCGGTGGCTGTGGGTCGAGTGCGGGGGACATGGTGTACGGATACAGCAGTACAGTTGGGAGAGTGGGAATCAGCGCCATGGGTGATATGGTACAAGATGGTGTATAATACTGTCCATTCAGGGTAAGGACAGGGTAGACCGTGGTTGGTTTCTCCATCGGGGCCTTCTCTGGGTGTGGTTTGGATGTCCCAAGATGGCCACCTGCGGAAGTAGGGGGCGGAACTTCCGGAGCCTGGGTGGGGGATGGGACCTGTGGCTGAGGGGAGGAAAAGGTGGAGTTTGCAGCAGAGGAGGTGGGGAGGGGAGGAACAGTGGTAGGTCCGGGACGTGGGGCCCCGCATGCAAAACAAGTATCGATTATCAGGATTCTGCGGACCGCAATTTGTACAGGTCCATCACCCCTGTCCGCCATTATCGGGCGGTGGCTGAAAAGCAGTATCTTTGTAATACACATAACATGGCGTCTTTCCCTTATTGTCTGTCTTTCCTTCCTCCACCCACCCTTCTTTTGACAAATTTTCTGCCAAAGCTGTTTAGAACAATCCTTCATCTTCTAGCTTGCCCTTTATCCCCTTCATAATTTCTTGCCATTCTAGCGGCTGTAACCGGCCCTTATCTGGAAGCTGGCATATTTTAGTTAACTATTTAATTTTCTGCACATATTTCTTTCCTTCTCTGGCTGACACAATCTCACTACAGTTTGACTTGTACTTTTCAGTTTCACTCCCCCGCCCTCTCCCTTTCATGTGCATCATGAATCTTTCCATCTTACATGCAATATCTTGCACAGGCTGCCCATATCTTGTGCCCTCGTGCTCTGAGTGTCCGACCTAGACAACACGCCGTGCTTCCCCTCAACATTCGGAACCCTCTACGAGACACTGTGAGTCACACGGACCTGAGCTCACCGTACCATAGAACTGTGCTCACTGGTTACCACAGATAGATATTGCCCCCTACTCCTTCCCTCCACTTCCAAAGGACTGAGCAGGTGTCACCAACAAAATCAGTAGAAATCTCGACATATACCCAGGCAACAGGCAATCAGACCTTATGGCTTCACCTCACTGTCAGTAACAGTGGGTTCTTGAGCCACCAAGAGAGCTGCACCCACTCTCCGTACAGGGTTACTCAGGCAACCAAAAACACAGACAAGGTCACCCTCAGCCCGACTCGATGACACTGGAAAGTACTACAGATACCTGTAGACTTACCGTGTTCCTTTGGAAGTGATCAGTCTCCGTATCGAGCCTGGCCCATGTGTCCCGCTGCGTCTACTTCGGTTGCGGGAGTTGGGGCGCCCCCTGCTGGTGGCCCCACGGTGAGCGCCAAGAATGATAGGGTGGTCCTAGATCAGGACCCTCAATTGCCTGCTCCTGACCTAATAGTTAAATCAAGTGCATGCGCAGAAGAAATAACACCGGACACAGTCAGGTGCCGCTCCTCTCTTGACAGAGTAGACGCGTCAAATCTTTATTGCGACACAAGCAAGGGGCTTTTATATCACCGCATACTAGGGCATAGCTAGCTAAATGTCATGTCCTTTTCTATTGGATAGTTCATATATGGTCTTTGC
The DNA here is from genome assembly GCF_046119375.1 of Phyllobates terribilis. Taxonomy (NCBI): domain Eukaryota; kingdom Metazoa; phylum Chordata; class Amphibia; order Anura; family Dendrobatidae; genus Phyllobates; species Phyllobates terribilis. The sequence goes on along the minus strand of NW_027362762.1, from coordinate 330,363,494 downwards.
ATTGCGTAGACTTCCAGCACGAGATATCTTGCATTCCAGGGCTTGGTCCTGAGTGCAGGCGCCATCTTGTCTCACAGCATTTTCTAGCATCTCTACTGACTCATATAATGGCAATAATTGATTTCATAAACAACTTAATTTATTCACCTTAACAGTACCACTAACCAAAAACAGCATGAAGACCAAGGAGATTTCCAAACAAGTCAAGGACAAAGTTGTTGAGAAGTACAAGTCAGGGTTGGGTTATAAAAAAATATCCCAATCTCTGATGATCCTCCAGAGCACCATCAAATCCATTATCATCAAATGGAAAGAACATGGTACCACAACAAACCTGCAAAGAGAGGGCCGCCCACCAAAACTCTCAGCCCAGGCAAGGAGGGCCTTAATCAGAGAGGCAGCACAAAGACCAAAGAAAACCCTGAAGGAGCTGCAGAGTTCCCAAGCAGAGACTGGAGTATCTGTCCATACGACCACAATAAGCCATACATTCCATAGAGGTGGCCTTTATGGAACAGTGGGCAGTAAAAAGACTTTAATTACACATAAAAATTGTAAGGCTTGTTTTGAGTTTGCCAAAAGACACGTGGGAGACTCCCCAAATGTATAGATAAAGGTGCTGTGGTCAGATGAGACCAAAATTTAAATTTTTGGCCACCAAGGTAAACGTTATGTCTGGTGCCAAATCAACACAGCTCATCACCCCAAGAACACCATCCCCACAGTGAAACATGGTGGTGGTGGCATCATGTTGTATTTTTTTCGGCAGCAGGGACAGGGAAAATGGTCCAAATCGAGGGGAAGACAGATGGTGCGAAATACAGGGATATGCTTGAGCAAAACATGTTTTAGACTGTCAGTGATTTCAGACTGGGATGGAGATTCACCTTCCAAGACAATGACCCAAAGTATGCTGCTAAAGCAACACTCGAGTGGTTTAAGGGGAAACTTGAGTGCAGTTTTGCCTTGAGGAAGTGGCAAGATGTGGTAAGCTCATAGAGACTTATCCAAAGCGACTTGCAGCTGTAATTTCTGCAAAAAGAGGCTGTACAAAGTACTTACTTTAGGCGTGTGAATAGTTATGTGACTCGCCCCCTGGGCCGTGGGGCACTCGGATCCGGGCAATAGGGAGACGATGGGGGTAGTAGTGGCGACCCGGTTCCGTGGCTCAGGGTGGTCAGGCCAATGGTAGTCTGCTACGTTCTGCTGATAATGTCCGACTACGCCACCCGTGGATTGCGGTTATTAGGAACCGCCGCTGCATGCAGACCGCTGGGGCTGATGAGGTGTGCAGCTAGGGTAGTGTGACTCCCCACGGGAAGAGTACGGCCCCAGGGCAGTATAATGGATGGTGGGAGTGATGGTAGTGAGAGTCCCAGTGTTAATAGTGCTGGAGGAGCAAGGAGCACACAGACAACAAGTTGCAGTCCAGGGTCTTTACTAAAACAGGTAAACTGACCCATAAACAGTCCCGGCTAGGAGGGGACCTGGATGTCTGAGAGCAACGGGGAAATTGGCCCTGGTCAGGGTGAGGGTGTAGGCCTACCGTGCTTTCTGTGCTCCTTCTGGCTATCTCCTCGTTATAGGGAAGCAGCCCACGTTTCCGAGCTTTCCGTGTATTCTCGCCTGTATGGCCTGCGACGTGGGTTCCTTTCTGCTCCCAGCCTTGTACGGCTCTGCTGGTCCCTTCTGTTGTGGCAGGGCCTCCAGGCTTCTTAGGCCAAGGAATATACAGTCCCTTGCGGACTGGTTCTCTGCTGGAGGATGTGGAATCCTTCCAGCCTCAGACACCAAAGTCTGGTAAATTAAGTCCGTGATCTGCCAAGACAGGCTCTCTTCGCCTCTTGTCTCTGGCTTGTGGCTCTCCTCCTGCCACACTTCCTCTTAGGTGCAATACAACTGTCTGTCCCTGCTCTGCTCCGGGACACGTCTCAGTGCTGAGACAGGCCTTCAAGTTCTCTCTAACCCTGCCCCCAGCACCAGCTTTTATAGGGGCAGCCTGCTCCCCCTACTGGCCTGAGACAGGAGGTACTGCATGCTAATGTTCCCCTGACTAGAGAACCTCACCCTTGCTCTCAGACACAGCTTTATTACATTTTGTGGCATCCAGGCCAGGGTGACACATTCCCCCCTAGTAAAATTTAGTACTCCGGGACTAAACAATAAACAGAGACAATATGCATGACCATAAAACATTATCAGGAAAGTGACGCACAAATTGAGTTCTTAAGGTCACAGTGTGGTCTGTGACCGGGTGTCCATATCACCAATACAACGGGGAGCCTTAACCCGGTGGGGGTCTGTCCTACCCCAAGTCCTTCACAGTCTTAGTTCATTCCTTGGTCAGGCTCCGAACGCAGTCCATACAAGGTCCCGGTTATAAAAAGTCCATAACCTGTGAGTCCTTACGGTAGCTGCAAGAAACTGAAACACAGAATTACCAAACATGCATGTAACTTGGCAAACAATTCAACATTTGGCAACAGGGTCATTTACAATCTTAGCGCGCTCTATAATTTCCAGCAAGCGGGTATCTGTCCCTTTGTGCTCCTGGTTGACCTACGTAGCCCACTGTCTGGTGGTGGACCAACCTGGCTTTCCCCACTAGCGTTAGGGGTACAGCTACCAGCTGGGTGTACAGGTAGGGCAGGCAGCTGTCTGCGGGTCCTTTGGCTTACCGCAGGCATGGCAGGCTCACTGTCAGCCGAGGGTTGACTCTCCTGGGCTGCTGGTACAGGCTCTTCTGCCTCTGGAACCGCTTGCTCCTCTTCACCTTCCGGCTCTGGTGTTGGTTGTTGCTGTGCCGGTTGCAGGAAATGCAGGACGGGTACCACTATGGCATCATTTATGCGAGTCCAGGACTGAGGGAACTCTCCGAGAATGGTGCTGATCATTTCTTCCTTGTCCTCTGCGGGTTCAAGGCCACTCTGATCCTCTTCTGCACTACGGAGTTGCTCGGGGCATCTTTTGAGGTGGTCTCTGGAGACGACACTAGTGGTTTCTCCTCCGTCCTTGGTGATTACGCACACCTTTGGGTTGTCGTGGTCAGACTGCAGTACGGTGTAGGGTTCCCTTTCCCACTGGTCGTCCAACTTATGTAGCCTTCTTTTTCGCTTTAGGACTTGCTCACCGGGTTCTAGGGGACCAGCAGGGGCGTGTTGATTGAAGAGTTTTTCTTGCCTCTCTCTCACCTGGGCCAGGCTCTTCTCCACACTCTCCTGTACCTTCTTGTACTGCAGTTGCCTTTCCGTATCCCAGTCCGCATCCGGGGAGGTGTCCTCAGGTATTAGGACTCCCATCTCCAGGTCTACGGGCAGCTTACCTGGTCTAGCTCGCATCAGGTAAGCCGGGGTGCAGTTTGTAGCATTCACCGGGATATTGTTGTATAGGTCTATCAGGTCCGGCAGTTTTTCTGGCCACAGGCTGCGTTCCTCCATGGGCAACGTCTTCAGGAGATCAATGACTATATTGTTCATCTTCTCACACATCCCATTGGTTTGGGGGTGGTAAGGCGTTGTACGAATCTTCTTACAGCCATAGAGGTTGCAGAACTCCTGGAAGATTTCAGCTTCAAACGCTGGACCCTGGACCGTGTGGACGGCAGAAGTATTGCTGGAAGGCTCTGGCCGCTGTTTGGGCTGTCAAGTCCTTTACCGGGACCACCACTAGAAAACGGGAATAGTGGTCCACGATTGTCAGGGCATAGATGTATCCTGACCGGCTGGGAGCCAATTTGACATGGTCCAGAGCTACCAGCTCAAGAGGCTGCGTGGTGACGATGGGCCTCAAGGGTGTCTTCTGGCTGGCATGGTCCTTCCTCCTTAGGTGACAAGGGCCACAGTCTCTGCACCATTTTTCTACAGCGCCTCTCATGCCGACCCAAAAAAACCTTCCTCTTAGCAGGAACTCCAGTTTCTTCCAACCGAAGTGTCCCGCTCTGTCATGGTAAGCCCCCAGGACCATGGCTGCATCCCGTCTTGGGACCACGACTTGCCAGGTCAGCTCGTGCGTCCGTTGGTTGACAATCCTTCTGCACAACTTGCCTTCGTAGAGGAACAGCTTGCTCTTCTCTTTCCATAGCTGCTTGGCTTCCTCTGGAGCATCCGGATCTATGCGGGCATCTTCCTGGGTCAGCAGATCTTTCACCAGGCGGATGGCAGGGTCACTATCTTGGGTCTCGGCCCAGCTGTGGTGAGGTAGGGGATTTATCATCACGGTTGTTAGATCCTCCTCCTTCACGCGGTGGGAGTATTGAGCGGCTCCATACCGGTGAAACGCGGGGAGTTCTACCTCCTCCAGCTCTTCTGGGTCTTCGTCACCTTCAGGTAAGTGAGGCATCCTCGATAGGGCGTCAGCATTGGCATTGGTTTTGCCGGCCCGGTACTTGATCACAAAGTCATAGTTGGAGAGACGGGCCATCCACCGCTGTTCTAGGGCACCCAGTCTTGCATTGTCCAGGTGTGTCAACGGGTTGTTGTCCGTGTACACGGTGAACTTTGCGGAGGCCAGGTAATGCTTGAAGCGTTCCGTCACGGCCCACACCACTGCCAAGAATTCTAGCTTGAAGGAGCTGTAATTCTCCGGGTTCCTCTCGGTGGGCCTCAGCTTCCGACTGGCGTACGCGATCACCCGTTCTCTGCCCTGTTGGTTTTGGGACAGCACGGCTCCCAGTCCCACATTACTGGCGTCTGTGTGGAGGATAAAAGGCTGGCCATAGTCAGGGTAGGCCAGGATCTCATCCCCCGTGAGGGCCATCTTTAGCTGGCGGAAGGACTCCTCTTCAGGTTTATCCCACTTGAAGGGTGGCTTTTGACTTCTGGACTTAGACTGTCCGATCAGGAGGTCCTGCATAGGAGCTGCCATCTTAGTGAACCCGGGGATGAACCTTCGGTAGTAGCCTACCAACCCGAGAAACTGTCTCACCTCTTTGATGTTCGAGGGGCTTGGCCAGCTCTTGATTGCCGTGACCTTGTCAGGGTCGGGGGCTACTCCTTCCGCGCTTACCACGTGCCCTAGGTACTGGACCTTTGGTTTCAGCAGGTGACACTTCGATGGTTTCACCTTCAGGCCATAGCCTGCCAGGGCTTCGAACACCTCAGCCAGGTGTTTGAGATGGTCCTCGTAGGTCTTCGAATAGACGATCACGTTGTCCAGGTAAAGGAGGACCGTCTCGAAGTTTTGGTGCCCTAGACAGCATTCCATCAGCCGCTGGAAGGTCCCTGGTGCGTTACAGAGCCCGAAAGGCATACAGTTGAACTCGCTCAGTCCCATCGGGGTGGTGAAGGCGGTCTTCTCCTTGTCTGCCTCTGCCACAGGAACCTGCCAGTACCCGCTAGTAAGGTCCAAAGTAGAAAAGAAGTTAGCTGATTTTAGTGCGGCTAAAGACTCCTCTATTCTAGGCAGCGGATATGCATCTTTGTGGGTGATACGGTTGATTTGTCTATAGTCGACGCACATTCTCATGGTGCCGTCTTTCTTTTTCACCAGAACCAAGGGGGCTGCCCAGGGGCTACAGCTGTCTCTAATGACCCCAGCTTCTTTCATTTTTCTTAGCATGTCCTTGGCGTTCTGATAATGTGCAGGGGGTACAGGCCTGTGTCTCTCTTTTATTGGTGGGTGGCTCCCTGTGGGGATGTGGTGTTCTAGCCCCTTTACTCTGCCGAAGTCTAGCGGGTGCTTACTAAAGACTCTCTCGTACTCCTGTACCACCCGGTAGACTCCTTGTTTTTGGTGCAGGGGAGTGGAGTCAGCACCCACATGGAGTTTCTGGCACCAGTCCTCCTTTTGTTTCTGGGAGCCTTTACCCTCCGCTTGTGGAGATGGAGGCAAGGGTTCCACGGCCCTGATAGCTTTGTGTTCGACAACAAACAGTTTGGCGAGTGTAGCGTACCTGGGTAAGTGTACCTCCCTCTCCCCAATGTTGAGGATGCGGACGGGCACCCTCCCATGACGGACATCAACCACCCCCCGGGCTGTCAAAATGGTGGGCCTGCTGTCTGAGTACACGGGTTCTACCATGGCTTGGTAGTCTCTACCTCTCAACCCGATTGCAGTCTGACACCAGATCATCATTTCACTTTTGGGAGGCATGGAAATGGGGAATGGGTCACTCAGTCTTACGCTACCGATCTCACCACCAGACAGTTCTACCTGCTGCCGTCTCATCAGGGCTTTTATCTCCTTGTTGAGGACTCTCTGTTGGCTGGAACTAGCATTCACCGCCACCTGTTGTAGAATTACAATTACCTCCGAAAGACAATTTTCAATAACGTTAGTACCAACAGTTATTTTAGGGTGACTTTCACGACGGTCAATGTCCACAATAATTACTCCCTGTGCCGGCAGTTCAACTTTACCAATTTTAATGGTCATCTCCTTGAACCCCATCTGCGGCACGGGTAAGCCATTACTGGCGATGATGCTCAAGTTACTGTCTGGATACCGTGTGATATCAGCATCAGTCCAATACTGCTTAAAAAGTACATAAGGGATAGTGGTTACTTGCGACCAAGTATCCAGCAAGGCGCTCATGGGGATACCGTCCAGCACCACGGGTAAAACCGGGCGCCCCCCAACGTACTTATCACGCCAATTGTAAGGGCCTGGTGATCTTATGCCTGGGGGTTGGCCCTCTGCCCCAGGTTGGACCCGTTTAAATTACAGTACCTGGAAATGTGTCCGGGCTGGTTGCATCGACGGCAAATGGGCTGTCCATCCTCTGCGTAGCGGTCTGTGGGCCTCCCTCGGAATGACGGGATCCTCCTCTGTCAACGCCACGGGACATCCTCCGGACTTGAAGCCAGCTCGATGGGTCTTGCCGGGTCCACTTGCAAGGCCTGGACGGTCCTGGTCAACGCCGCGACGCTCCTGGTCAGCTCCTGGACTTGGTGGTGCAGGTCTTTCGACGGGGCTTGGTTCAGCGCCTGTGCATCAGCCCCCACGGGGTCCATAGAGGAGGGCGCCGCCTCCTGGTGGTAGGTGAGAGCAGGGCGCCGGGGGTTTATAGCGCCACTGGTTGCAGATTCACGGAGCACCCTTATGGCCCTGTCCTTAAATTGGGCAAAGGTCAGGTCGGGGTTCTGAAAGAACATGAGGCGCAGTTGGGCCCTGTGGGCGCTAGACAGCAGACCTTCTTTGAATTGTTCTGTTAGCAGCTTATCCGTTTCCTGCACACTGCCAGGGTCAGTTTGTTAAATAGCCCTCAAGGCTTCCTGCAGATTTAGGGCATAGTCTCTGATGTTGTCCTGTGCCCGCTGCTTACATCCATAGAACCTCATTTTAATCTCAGCGGAGGTACGTGTGTCAAAGGTACCCCGCAGCCGGGCCAGAATACCCTTCACAGTCCTTTTCTCCTCAGTGGGCCATGATTTTACCTCCCTTTGGGCTGCGCCAGTTAACTGCCCTGTCAATATGCTGACCTTCTGTTCCTCTGTCAGGGGGTAAACCTGGAACAAACTGTACAGCCTTTCCTTAAAGTCAGTTAGGGCATGGGGCTCCCCTGAGTACTTGGGCAGCCAGGCCGCTCCGGGGATGTAGGGCAGGGAAAAGGGCATCACCGCTGCTGCAGCTGCATTGGTGGTAGTGGGCGCCTCTGTGTCCGACATCTTCCTCCCCCCTAGTTAAGCGTGGCCTACCTTCCGACGATCCTCTTCTGTAGGCCGCGGCTCCGCTGCTGCTGCTCTGGACGAGGACCTTGCGTCGCGTCACGATGACATCAGCGTCGCTCTCTCTCCCTTCCAGGACCTTGCGCAGCGTCGGTTCGTGGGGCGGAGCTTCGGATCTCGCGCGGTTTGGACGTCCACGCCCCTCTTCTTCCCGTCCTGAAGATGGCGTCCGACGGCGGGAAACGACTTCGGATGGCGGGAAAACAGCTGAAGATGGAAGGAACCGACTGAAGATGGCGGGAACCGACTGAAGATGGCGGGAAACGGCTCCGGATGGCGGGAACCTTCACCACGGCAGGTATGACAGTCTTTTGGGCACTCGGATCCGGGCAATAGGGAGACGATGGGGGTAGTAGTGGCGACCCGGTTCCGTGGCTCAGGGTGGTCAGGCCAATGGTAGTCTGCTACGTTCTGCTGATAATGTCCAACTACTCCACCCGTGGATTGCGGTTATTAGGAACCGCCGCTGCATGCAGACCGCTGGGGCTGATGAGGTGTGCAGCTAGGGTAGTGTGACTCCCCACGGGAAGAGTGCGGCCCCAGGGCAGTATAATGGATGGTGGGAGTGATGGTAGTGAGAGTCCCAGTGTTAATAGTGCTGGAGGAGCAAGGAGCACACAGACAACAAGTTGCAGTCCAGGGTCTTTACTAAAACAGGTAAACTGACCCATAAACAGTCCCGGCTAGTAGGGGACCTGGATGTCTGAGAGCAACGGGGAAATTGGCCCTGGTCAGGGTGAGGGTGTAGGCCTACCGTGCTTTCTGTGCTCCTTCTGGCTATCTCCTCATTATAGGGTAGCAGCCCACGTTTCCAAGCTTTCCGTGTATTCTCTCCTGTATGGCCTGCGACGTGGGTTCCTTTCTGCTCCCAGCCTTGTACAGCTCTGCTGGTCCCTTCTGTTGTGGCAGGGCCTCCAGGCTTCTTAGGCCAAGGAATATACAGTCCCTTGCGGACTGGTTCTCTGCTGGAGGATGTGGAATCCTTCCAGCCTCAGACACCAAAGTCTGGTAAATTAAGTCAATGATCTGCCAAGACAGGCTCTCTTCGCCTCTTGTCTCTGGCTTGTGGCTCTCCTCCTGCCACACTTCCTCTTAGGTGCAATACAACTGTCTGTCCCTGCTCTGCTCCGGGACACGTCTCAGTGCTGAGACAGGCCTTCAAGTTCTCTCTAACCCTGCCCCCAGCACCAGCTTTTATAGGGGCAGCCTGCTCCCCCTACTGGCCTGAGACAGGAGGCATTGCATGCTAATGTTCCCCTGACTAGAGAACCTCCCCCTTGCTCTCAGACACAGCTTTATTACATTTTGTGGCATCCAGGCCAGGGTGACACATATGCACACTGAATTTTTCAGTTATTTTGTCCCATTTATTATTTGCTTCACAAGAAAAAGAAAAGTAAATGTTCACAGTTGTAGGCATGTTCTTTACAAGAACTGATGCAAACCCTCAAAAAAAACAGTGAAATTCCAGGTTGTGAGGTAGCAAAACACGAAAAATGCCAAGGGGGGAATACTTTCACAAGCCACTGTATGTGTTTAAACATCGACATGTCAATGAGGCCTTAAAGGGAAGCTGTTGCCAGGTTTTTTCTACCTCATTTGAGAGCAACATAAGGTGGGAAAACAGACCCGGATTCCAATGATGTATCAGTTAGATTACTGGGTGCGGCAATTCTGACACAATGGGAGTAAAAACCTGCAAATACTTACATAGCAAAATCCTGCTGACAGATTCCCATTAAACAGAGAGATTGCTGATAAACAATATGTTTCACCAAGTGGCTCATTGATTTGTGCTCATATACAGTAATAGGACTCTGACTTGTGTAAGGCGCCGGAGTTCACACCGTGCAGTAACTGAGGCAGTGACCCAAGCAAGTCCAACATAAGCAGCTTTTATTCAGCAACTCAAGGGTAAAACAGAAAGTCCTCCGGTTCGCAGCCGGGTTAATATAAGTCCACAAATAACGGTTGCCATGGGCAACGGTTGCGCCGGGCCGCTCAGAGCCTGACGGGTGCAGAGCCTTCCCAGGCGTGGGTCCAGCTACACACAGGCCCGCCTAGCAGGTCCCAACACTGAACAACACTGATCCTTAATGCAGGGTTTTTAAAGGACCTGTGGCAAGAGCCACTGGAAAACCCGGGATGGAGGGAGAAGGCTGCCCCACTGCCTTCCTGTAGCCTCCTCCAAGAAATGAAGGCCCTGACGGATTTTACTTAATCTGCCTTAGCCAGAAAGCCTCACCAGGTCATTGCTCACCTTCATTCCTGCACTGCGGCGGCAGCTGTGTCTGTGACTGCAATGCACTCCAACGGGTTTAATGGGTCTCTGTACACATTCTGGGGGATATATAACATCCGTCATATACGATCTCAGTCACTGCCTCACACTTGGTTAACCACCTGTTTCAAAATCCTGGACACAAATCATGCAGCTATTTTGACAGCTATAATTAGGTTCTCAATGGGTTTGCTGTCTATTCTTACACCTGAGACTGAGTTTTTAATAGCTTTACCCACAAGTGCTTCTCACTAAATTAGAATATCATCAAAAAGTTGATTTATTTCAGTTCTTCAATACAAAAAGTGAAACTCATATTATATAGAGTCATGTAAGGCGGCGGTGTTCACACCGTGCAGTAACTGAGGCAGTGACCCAAGCAAGTCCAACATAAACAGCTTTTTTCAGCAACTCACGGGTAACAGAAAAGTCCTCCGGTTCGCAGCCGGGTTAACATCAGTCCATAAATAACGGGCCGCTCAGAGCCTGACAGGTGCAGAGCCTTCCCAGGCATGGGTTTAGCCACACTCGATCCTGCTGAGCTTTCCTGCTATGCTCCTAGCAGATTCCAACATAGAACAACACTAATCCTTAATGCAGGGTTTTTAAAGGACCTGTGGCAAGAGCCACTGGAAAACCCGGGTTGGAGGGAGGAGCCGCCCCACTGCCTTCCTGTAACCTCCCCCAAGAAATGAAGGCCCTGCCGGGTTTTACTTAATCTGCCTTAGCCAGATAGCCTGACCAGGTCAATGCTCACCTTCATTCCTGCATTGCAGCCGCAGGTGAGTTTGTGACTGCAATGCACTCCAATGGATTTAATAGGTCTCTGTACACATTCTGGGGGATATATAACGTCCCTCGTATACGATCCCGGTCACTGCCTCACAGTCATTACAAACAGAGTGATCTATTTCAAGTGTTTATTTTTGTTAACGTTGATGATTATAGCTTACAGCTAATGAAAACACATAAGTCATTATCTCAGTAAATTAGAATACTTTATAACAACAACTTGAAAAATGTTTTTAAAATCCGAAATGTTGGCCTACTGACATGTATGTTCCATAAATGCACTCAATACTTGGTGGGGGCTCCTTTTGCATCAATTACTGCATCAATGCGGCGTGGCATGGAGGTGATCAGCCTGTGGCACTGCTGAGGTGTTATGGAAGCCCAGGTTGCTTTGATAGCAGCCTTCAGCTCATCTGCATTGTTGGGTCTGGTGTCTCTCATCTTCCTCTTGACAATACCCCATAGATTCTCTATAGGGTTAAGGTCAGGAGAGTTTGGTGGCCAATCAAGCACAGTGATACTGTTATTTTTAAACCAGGTATTGGTACTTTTGGCAGTGTGGACAGGTGCCAAGACCTGCTGGAGAATGAAATTTCCATCTCCAAAAAGCTTGTCAGCAGAGGGAAGCATGAAGTGCTCTAAAATTTCCTGGTAGACGGCTGCACTGACTTTGGTCTTGATAAAACACAGTGGACCTACACCAGCAGATGACATGGCTCCCCTAACCATCACTGATTGTGGAAACTTCACACTAGACCTCAAGCAGCTTGGATTGTGTGCCTCTCCACTCTTCATCCAAACTCTGGGACCTTGATTTCCAAATGAAATGCAAAATTTACTTTCATCTGAAAACAACACAGTCCAGGTCTTTTTCTCCTTGGCCCAGGTAAGGCGCTTCTGGCATTGTCTATTGGTCATGAGAGGATTTACACAAGGAATGTGACACTTGTAGCCAGGGCCGGCCTTTGGGGCGTGCCAGCTGTGCAACTGCACAGGGCGCCTCAAACTTGAGAGTGAAGGGGGGCGCTGCGCTGGCTCCCTCCCCGTCGGTATTTTTCTTATGGAAGAGCAGAGAGGGAGCGCCCAGCGTTTCTTCTGTGCTCAGGCGCCGGCGCCCCCTCTCTGCTCTGAAATGTCCGGCCGGGACCCGGGCGCGCTGCACTCTCTCCTCCTCACACACAGGGGCGGAACTACCGCCCGTGCAGCCGGTTCATTGAACGGGGGCCCCGAGGGAGAGGGGGCCCCTTCAGCCTCCAGCAGGGCCGCCATCAGGGCATGACTGCCCTGACTCCAGTATGGGGCCCGGCCGGTAGGGGCCCCCTTGGGGGCCCCCCTCTTGTGTGTCTCTCTCCTCATGGGGCCCCCGGCCCCATGCTAAGCGCCGGGGCCGGAACATCTCTGTCATGATTTCTCTGACTTCCGGTCATGTGACGGCACCGTCACATGACCGGAAGTCAGGAGAACCTGGTGTCATCGATTTGGACGAGGATTCTGCAGGGATCGCATGGGGGTAAGTATAACAAGTTTTTTTTTTTTTTTAAATACAATTTACTAGGAGTGGGGGGAATGGGAGGTGCACATGTGGGGGAGGGGAATGAGAGAGGTGCACATGTGGGGGAGGGGGATGAGAGAGGTGCACATGTGGGGGAGGGGGATGAGAGGTGTGCACATGTGGGGGAGGGGGATGAGAGAGGTGCACATGTGGGGGAGGGGGATGAGAGAGGTGCACATGTGGGGGAGGGGGATGAGAGATGTGCACATGGGGGGGATGAGAGAGGTGCACATGTGGGGGAGGGGGATGAGAGAGGTGCACATGTGGGGGAGGGGGATGAGAGAGGTGCACATGTGGGGGAGTGGGATGAGAGAGGTGCACATGTGGGGGAGGGGGATGAGAGAGGGGCACATGTGGGGGAGGGGGATGAGAGATGTGCACATGGGGGGGTGAGAGCTGCACATGGGGGAATTGGGAGAAAATGAGCTGCACATGGGGGAATTGGGAGTAGGGGGATAATGAGCTGCACATAATGAATGTGGGGTGGGGGACAGTAAATGATGATGGGGTGGGGAGAGCAGGACATGATATAATGAATTGGGGCAGGGGGTGCATGTAAATAATGAATGCGGGGAGCAGGAAGTATAGAGTAGGGGGCGTTGCGGATGCAGGAGTGTAACTGGTAACAAATTGGCGGAAAGAGTAGAGGTTCTAATTAAATTATATATTAAGTGCCTATTTACAGTTAATGGGGGCACCGTGGTGGATTACAATTTATATTTGGAATGGTAGGTTGTATAATAACTAACCATATATTGATGGTGGATACACGTCTGTATTCAGCTGCGTAATGTAGAAGTTGGGGAATGTGCTCTAGATAACTGTGTTATTTTATGCAGAGACGAGTCCTGGCTGGAAGACGTAATGGCGGTCTGTGCTGGATGAAGGAGAAAAGCGTAGCTGAAGGACTTCACCTAGAGACGTCACCAGTGAGTCAGTGTATTACATGTACACTTACACTATATACTATGTACCGGGCTCCTGTGTATAATGTCACTGGTGATCACTGTATTACCTGTACACTGACACTATATACAGAGCTCCTGTGTATAATGTCACTGATGATCACTGTATTACCTGTACACTGACACTATATACAGAGCTCCTGTGTATAATGTCACTGGTGATCACTAGATTACCTGGACACTTACATTATACATACCATGTATAGAGCTCCCGTGCATAATGACACTTATGGTAATATTAGTAATGTGGTGGTAATATTAGTAATGTGGTGGTAATATGTGGTCTGGTCATGGTGTGGCAGTTTTTCCCCCTTCTGTGTGGTATTATTCGGTCACTATGTTGTGGTAATATGTGGTCTGGTCATGGTGTGGCAGTATTCCCTGTATGTGGTATTATTGGTCATTTTTAAAAAAAAATGTATATGACACATTCCCTTAAAGAAAACTAAATAAAAATATATCTAAAAAGAGTATTGGATATTTTAAGAAAATTTTAATAGGTTAGAGTAGGGCCCTGCCAGAAGAGTCTACCTTATCGTGGTGGCGGCTTTAAAACTTTTCAACTTTTGTTGCTTGTTATTACTTGATCATTTGATTAATAAAAAATGCACTTGTTGTTTTCACCTACATGAGTTTAATTTTTTTTCTTTGGGGGGGGGCGCCAAGAGGGATTTCGCACAGGGCGCCATATACCCTAAGGCCGGCCCTGCTTGTAGCCCATGTCCTGGATACGTCTGTGTGTGGTGGCTCTTGAAGCAATGACTCCAGCAGCAGTCCACTCCTTGTGAATCTCCCCCAAATTTTTGAATGGCCTTTTGTTAACAATCCTTTCAAGGCTGTAGGCATAGCGCGATTGTGCCTACAGCAGTCCCAGTGACTCAGCCCCTATGTGTTTCTGCACTAATTTCTTTCATTGGGTCATGTCATGTGACTCGCTGAAGGCACCTGTTCAGTGCTAAAATAGTGTACATTAGGGGATCTCTAAGACATCATCCCTTCTAGCAGCACCCGTGGGTCCTTGCTTTTCTTCTATGCTCCAATGTATTTACTGTGATTTCCATTGTGCATAACTGGAAAAAGGAGAATCACTAACTGGATTACTTCTGACAGAATTCCTGAGAGTTGGGCCTGTTAGAAGTGTATCTTATCACAGTGAATAGTTCCATTTAAGGTGCATTTACACTGCACAATCATTGTGAACAAGCGTTCCTAGGAATGCTCTTTAACCATGCAGTCTAACTCCCTGTTGACCACTCAACCAATGGGCAAAATGATCGTTCAACAGGTGAAATGATCTTTTGGTTTGCCCAACAGATCATCGTTTTTGGCAGCTCCAGAGAACAATGGCAGCCTATGTGCACTGAACAATCTATTACTGAAAAGTCTCCAAGATATATTCAATATCGACCCTTGCCACATGACTTAGTATAAAAGTCAAATCAAAATCTCTATTAGTGACTTGTTTCGGGTTGTTTTCCCTCCTCAGTTCAAAGCAAGAGATCTGGTCTGGTTGTATGAGAGGGCTCTGACTGTGGTTCTAAGGGGAAACGTCTCTCCTGCCTGACATGCCAGTGTAAGGAGACTTACAGGCCATACAATGCTCCTCTGGGAAATTAAATATGCTAATTGTCTCTTCAGAAAGGAAGCGGACATGAACTCTAGCACCACCTACTCGAAGTAGCAATCAATATCGACCCTTTAACGATTGTTTTAAACTTAGTTTGGCGGTGAACCAATCAAATGAATATGTACGATCAGCAAGGTAGATAGTAATAAAAAAATATAACTTTTACATCAATTATTAAAAGCATAAGGCTCATAAGAACATATATACACACAATATAAAAAGACAATGAACTATATGGTCACACATGTGATGTGTATATATAGAAAAAAATTACATAAGTGAGTAAATTGGTATATACAAAAATGAACAATCTCACCAAGTGGTTGTCCTATACAGGTAAATCCAGATCAGCTCCACGTAAAGCAACTCTCAGATGCCTGGCCGGGGATCATTATCACCAAACACCACACATTTCCCCAAAACCTCGCATAGATCATGAAGTATGGATGCCCCTTGATACTCCCCTATATCAAGGGGCAATCATATGCCATACTTAAAAAAATTACCTATTTTTTTATATATACATCACTTGTGAGACCATATAGATCATTGTCTTTTTATATTGTGTGTTTATACATGATGTTCTCATGAGCCTTATGTTTTTAATAATTGAAGTTATATTTTATTATTACTATCTACCTTGCTGATCGTACGACCCTTTAACGAGCCTTTCCACATGACTCAGGATAAAAGCCACAAGAAGAGGTTTCCTCTTAGATCTCAGTCTGAGGCCTCTCATAGAGCCAAATCAGATCTCTTGCTTTGCTCTTAGGAGTTGCAACACCCCTAAACATGTGTCTGCAAATAGAGATTCTGGTTTGGTTCTTATTTGGTCATGTGACAAGGCTCCTTTAGGGTATGTGCCCAAAATGCAGATTTGAAGCAGAAATTTCCTGAGCGTTTTTGTCTCTCCTTGCCAGAAAAAACGCATGCGGTTTTTACATGCGTTTTTTATGCGTTTTTTTTAAACGTTTTTGAACATCAATAAATGATTTTTGGAGCTAAATAAAGTTGGTGGGACATTGCTTAAGCCTTTGGATTACCATAGAACTGGAGTGAGAACTTGGTTCATTTAAATGATTAAAGAATGGGTCTGTTGTATTTCAAATAAAGTGTTTACACTGTGTCTGTGTGTTTCTTTACTTTGTTTGGTCATGAAAAGGTCTGATTGACATCTTGACATTACCAAACGAAAGAGCTGGGTGTCAGCTAGTCCCATTCACCCAATCTTCATTAGCGTAATTTATGCGACTGCTGTGAGATGTTTTTTTTAGCCTGGGAATGTGCCACTAGGCAAACATTTTCCCTGGCCATAATTAACATCTCACAGCTGGTTCATTAGCCCCTACGACCCTCCTCTCCGATCAGCACTCAGCAGCGCTTTGGACACAATGTATTTATGTTGCGTTCAAAACCTGGTGTTCTAATGCTGCACTTTTGTTGTCGGTAAATGTGAATCCAACGAATATAATGACACTTCAATCAGTCAAAATCTTCAGCGGAGACTAGCGTGTCCGCTACAGAAGTTGACATGCTGTGGGTGACTTTGGGTGCGTGGCCATGATCAGGAGCCGCTGCAGGTTTGACGCTGCATGTTTATACATCGTCAAACCCGCAGCGTGCAGATGTTACAGCATAGTGGACGGGATCTCTAGAAATCCCATATCCACTATGCGTGCATCAGAGGCTGCGAATCACCCGCGGACACTGACATGCGGTGCGTCTTTCAGGACCGCAGCACGTCAAATTCTCTTGTGGAGTCGCTAGTCTCCACAACAGAAATTCGACCACTAGAAAGTATAGAATGCAATAAATCTGCATGGTTTAGTGAACACGTAGATTTACATGCATGCAATAGAATGCACCGTTTTGGACGCAGCAAAAATTTGCGTCCAAAGTGCTGCTACGTCTGAACTATGGGCACAAAGCCTAAAACAAAAAAAAATTGGCATGGGCTCCCATGTCATTTTTATAACCAGCAGGGGGAAAGCCGACCGCTGGGGGATGATATTAGCCGCGGAAGGGGCCATTAGCCAACAATGTTCCATGGCTATTAATATCAGCCCACAGCTTTACTGGCTAGATTACAGGGGGACCCCAGAAAAATATTTACGTGGGGTCCCCCTATAAAATTGAGCCAGCAAAGGCTAAACTAGACAGCTGGGGGCTGATTTTAATAGCCATGGAAGAGGCCATGAATACTAGCCCCCACCGCGGTTATTAATATCACCCCTAAGCGGTCCCAGAAATGGCGCATCCATAGAATGCGCCAAATCTGGCGCTTAGCCTCGCTCTTCCACACTGCCCTGTAGCGGTAGCAGGGGGTAATGGGGTTGGGGTTCACGTCAGCCTTGTATTGGCGGCTAACGTGAAGCCCAGGTTAGTAACGGAGGGCGTCTATAAGACGCCCCCATTACTAACCACGTGGTAAAATGGTCTGCGGTTTTTCAATAAAAGACACGGCCAGAATAAAGTATTTTAATGAAATAAAATACACACGGTTCTACAATTTTTTTTATTACACGCCTCCGCGAAGCCATCGAGCTCCTGAAAAAAACGTAAAGAAACAAGCAACAATATGGCTGTGTGCCCACAATGTGTTTTTTAAGTGTTTCCGCAGCGGCAATTCCACTGCAGAAACGCTTAAAAAACGCTTGGTAGAAGGTCTGCCATGTTCCCCAATGATAATCCGCATGTGCTGTGCACATGCTGCGGAAATTTCCGCTGTGGATTATCATTGCGGAAAAATACGCAGCATTACCAATTATTTTGCGGAAGCGCTGCGTTTTCGCTGCCATTGACTTGTATTGGAACGCATGGAATCCGCATCACTGCATCTGTACATGCGGAATCCATGCGTTTCAATGTGCGGATGGTACCTGGGTTTGGAGAAGAGGAGACTCTCCTCTGGACCCGGGTACCATAGAACCTGTAAAAAAAAAAAAAAAAGAATAAAATAAAAAATAAACATTGTACTTACCTTCTGATGGCCCCCGGTTTCTTTGTCTTGGCTTGCCGGCAGATCGCGGTGGACTCAAGGACCTGCCATGACGTCATTTAGTCATGTGACGAGTCACGCGATCGCTGTCATCGGCAGGTCCTTAAATCTACCTCGAGCTGCCGGCAAGCAGAGACAAGGATACCGGGGGGCCATCAGAAGGTAAGTATATATTTATTTTTACTATTCTTTAAGGTCACACTATATAAATCCATGCCGGTTGCATGGATTTATATTGTGTGACCAAGTTGTCAAGCACTTTCCAAGTGATGCTAAAATCGCTTGGAAAGCGCTTGACAACCCGCATGTGAAGAACGCTTCACTTCCGCTTGTTCCTGGCAGGAAAAACGCATGTACAATCCGCATGCGTTTTTTCTGCCAGGGAGATGCAGAAACGGTCAGGAAAAAATCCGGAGCATTTCCGCATCGTGGGCACACGACGCAGTCCACGATCACGACTGTCCCACGACGATCCGGATCATTTCTACATCTGTGACATCAGCCATTACTGATGTCACAGCTGTAGAATACAGCACTGTATACTGACCCCGTCAGTATACAGTGCTGCAGGGGGTCACTGGGGTTCATCAGCTGATGAGCCCCGGTGAGCTAGAGACCGTGGGAACCTACCTTCTTGTGAAGGTTCCCACGGTAAGCATCAGCTGATCCGTCATGAGACCATCAGCTGATTGCTGCCGGTACTGATCACCTGATGGTCACGCGACCATCAGGTGATCGCTGACGTCACCGATCAGCTGATGGTCACATGACCATCAGGTGATCAGTGACGTCACCGCAGGTCCTGTAAGTACGCAGCGGGGCGCGAGCCCACGCCTCGCAGTGTACCGCGAGCCGCCGAAGAGACGACATCACAGAGGAGGACACCAGGGGCCGTCGGACAGGTATGAAGTTTTTTTTAAATTTTTTACTTTTTTATTCTTTTTTAACTGCCGCTGACAAGCGGGCTGGGAGGACCAGGCTGCTGCTTCTCCCATCCACGTTGCTCTCGCTGTTATCAGCCAGAGCAGCGGTCGGATGAGAGAAGTAGCAGCCTCCTCTCCCGACCCGGGTACCAGCTGCGGCGAGATTCTGCGCCTATTGATTTACATTGAAATGCAGCAAATCCGCATGTATAGATATTATACATGCGGGTTTGCTGCGATTCAATGCAAGTCAATGGGCGTGATTTCACTGCGGTTTGTGCCGCAATGATAATCCGCAGCGGAAATTTCCGCATCATGTGCACAGCACATGCGGATTATCATTGGTATACATGGCAGACCTCTTACCAAGCGATTTTAATGAGTTTCCGAGGCGGAATAACCGCTGCGAAAATGCATTAAAACTGCATTGTGTGCACTCAGCCTTAAAGGGTCGATATTGACTTTTAATATTGCTACTTCCAATAGGTGGCACTAGAGTTCAAGTCTTCTTCCTCTCTGAAGAGTCAATTTTCATATTTAATTTCTCAGAGGAGCATTGCATGGTGTACTAGTCTCCTTACACTGGCATGTCAGATATTTCCCTCAGACCTTACCCTTATACCCCAGCCAGAGGCCTCTCATACAGCCAAATCGGATCTCTTGCTTTGTACCAAGGAGGGTCAACACCCCATAACATGTGTCTGCAAATAGAGATTGTGAGTTGGCTTTTATCCTAAGTCATGTGGCAAGGTTTGTTATAGGGTCGATATTGACTTTTAGGATTGCTACTTCCAATAGGTGGGGCCATAGAGTTCAAGTTATCTTCCTCTCTGAAGAAGCATTTTGCCTATGTAGAAGATGTGTATTAGAACAATATTTCTGAAAATTGCCTCTTCAGAGAGAAAGAGGACTAGAACTCTAGTGGCACCTATTGGAAGTAGCAATACTAAAAGTCAATATCGACCATTTAACGAGCCTTGACACATGAATTGGGATAACAAGCCAAACCAGAATCTCAATTTGCAGACACTGTGTTTTGGGGTACTGCCTCGTCAGAGCAAAGTGTGAGATGTGGTTTGGCTGGGTGAGAGGCGTCTGACCGGAATCCAAGAAGTAATGTTTTTCCTTGCGGAGAGTGACATGCATATCAAGCCTGGCATGCCAAGGTGAGGAGACTTAAGCCTTGCAATGCTCCTCTGGGAAATTAAGTATGCAAATTGTCTCTTCAGAAAGGAAGAGGACTAGAACTCTAGTGCCAGCTATAGGAAGTAACAATCCTAAAAGTCAATATCGTCCTTTTAACGAGCTTTGCCACATGACTTTCGGATAAGAAGCCAAATCAGAATCTCGACTATATTTCAGGACACGTACAAAAAAAAAGAAAGCAAACTATATATTGTGCCATTTAACTACTAGTAGCGCCAAAAATACAATAGGTACATAGTTTGAGTTTGTAATTGTGAGAAGACCACCTATCAGGTATCAGAGGTCTAAACCTGTAGCTGTAGTATGCTGCCTTCACATAGGCAGAATAATTAGCCAACAGAACCGCTTTACAAGTGTGTCAAACCACAGGATTATTGACAATGTCATCCATGTATAACTACCGTATATCATAGTGTTCCAATTTATATCAGTAAAGGTCATGTCCAATTATTTGATAATGGCCTATCCTTAGGTTACGTTCACACACCAGTATTTTGGTCAAAATGCAGAAGTGGTGACTGATTGTTCCTCTCCTGGCTTTGGCTTACAAATACTGATGTAAACTACTGACCAAATACTCAACGTGAATGTAGCCTTAGGCTAAGTCATCAATATCAGATAAGTGGGGGTTCAACAACCGGCTCCCCATGTAGAGTAACTTGAAGTTTGTGGGCCCCAATGTAAAATCTTCAAAAACTCCCCCCCAACAATAACTTGACTTTAATAGTATAGGTCTTCCCATAAGTGCCAAAGGAACTTTTTTGGCCCCCTATACTCCCTGGGACCAGAGGTGATGGCAATCTCTGTACCCACTATTGTCTGTCCCCTGGGTATATCCACCGATCAGCTGTTACCAGGTGGAGGGGGGAGAAATAGGGGCACTTGCACTGGGCTCCAAAGTCAATGATGACGTGAAATTATGCCTTCTGCCATACTGAAGCTTCTACTTGGGTTGGCGGAAAGTTGCAGAGAATGCTGGGTTGGCAGCCTGTGATCTAGGTGGATGCTTTGACATCTCGGTCAGTGCCAGAGCTTCTTATGTAAAGCGCAGCAGTCAAAATGGGTTTGTCATCAGCAGCTAAGGCAGCGACTGAGATGACAGAGCTCTCAGTATAATAAACTGAGCTTTGTTATATAAGTCACTGCCTATGCAGAGCACATCAGCAGTGACTGAGACAGCAAGAGTTAAACGGTCTCTTTTTTCACTTCTAATTTTGTGGGAAGAAAAATAGAAACTTGCTGGGAAAACAATCCCAAATTTTAAAATTGTGTCCCCTGAAAAATCAAACAAACAAACCACTAACGTTGTAATAAACTTTTACTTTAAAGCAGAAAATAATTAAAGGATCAAAGAGCAAACTGGAATTACATCAGTATTTTCTTAAAATACAACATATGTGCTTGGAAGTTAAGGGGTTCAATACTGGACTGGAGGAAGGGACTTGGGCAGTGTTCATGGTTCTCGGGTTAGAAGGTGCAAACTTTTTGTCTTGTCCTGGGCCCTGGCAAACCCCGCTATAATACTGCTGTGTAGAGTTACTGCAGCTCAGTGTCTGCTATTCTCAGGGTAAGTCATCAATATCTTAGTCATGGACAACCCCTTTTGAGGACCAAGGCACATATTTTTCTTAAAAAAAATTGATTGCAGCTCCTTAAGTTTCTTAATTACAGTCCTATGCAGACAAACGTTTGCCCAGACTAACAATCCCTGTGTACTCACAACCTATAGTCGTCCTCCCATTTGTGCCCTACTTTTAGATAAACTATCAAATGTAGATTTAAATTAGGAGACAGATAGATGGAAGAAACAGCAGTCGGTAATAAGCCTTTACACTGGCTTCAAAGAGCAGATATTCCTCCTAATGTGAACATTAAAGGGAGCTTGTCAGGTCCAATAACGCTATTAACCTGCAGATATAGGGTTACTCTGCAGGTTAATAGCAATAGGAAGGTGCCCGACCACTGTACTGAAAGCGCGGTCCCCGGGAGAAAAATAACTTTATTTCTCCTGGGAACCGCCAGTCACACAGACGTGCCGGACATCTACAATCACCACTCACAGCACAGAGCAGCAACTGTAAGCACACACCGGCACTGTAACTGACAGCCGTCTCTGCACTGATGCACAGCTGAGCTGGATGTCAGTGAAAGTGCTGGGACATGCTTACTGCCACCACTTACATAGTGAGAAGTGACTGTAAGCACACACCGGCACTGTGACTGACAGCCGTCTCTGCATTGATGCACAGCTGAGCTGGATGTCAGTGAAAGTGCTGGGACATGCTTACTGCCACCACTTACATAGTGAGAAGTGACTGTAAGCAAACACCGGCACTGTGACTGACAGCCGTCTCTGCATTGATGCACAGCTGAGCTGGATGTCAGTGAAAGTGCTGGGACATGCTTACTGCCACCACTTACATAGTGAGACGTGACTGTAAGCACACACCGGCACTGTGACTGACAGCCGTCTCTGCATTGATGCACAGCTGAGCTGGATGTCAGTGAAAGTGCTGGGACATGCTTACTGCCACCACTTACATAGTGAGAAGTGACTGTAAGCACACACCGGCACTGTGACTGACAGCCGTCTCTGCATTGATGCACAGCTGAGCTGGATGTCAGAGAAAGTGCTGGGACATGCTTACTGCCACCACTTACATAGTGAGAAGTGACTGTAAGCACACACCGGCACTGTGACTGACAGCCGTCTCTGCATTGATGCACAGCTGAGCTGGATGTCAGTGAAAGTGCTGGGACATGCTTACTGCCACCACTTACATTATAGTGAGCAGTGACTGTAGCCAGGCTGGCACACCTGTGTGATTGAAAGCTGATGGCCCCAAGAGGAATAACGTTCATTCTCTATTGGGTGCCGCACTTTCACTACAGCGGTCAGGCACCTTCCTAACACTATTGACCTGCAGATTAACCCTACATTGGCAGGTCAATAGCGTTATCGGATGCTACAGAGTCCTTTAAAGTCCCATGTAAAGAGCAGGCTAACGAACTGTAGCTAGCTTTGGGTGGAGGCAGAAGAAATATGCCAAGACCAGCTTTAAAATATATATGTGTGTGTGTATGTGTCTATATAATATATATCTCACACACACACTCTATCTGCCATTAACATTGGTTTCTTAGGAATTTAGACAAGTTTAGAAAGAACAGTACTATAAATATAGCCTGTGTTCTATACGGCCCCTCTTTATACACAGTGGTGTTACCATGTTATTACAGAACATTTGTTATTACTGTTTGGGAAGGAGTCAGAGCTGGAGTTGGAGTGTGGGACCCTAATCTCCCTAACTCCACAGCCATGGAACAAAACACTATAAATGTGGGCATCTCAAATCCCCCGAACAAAATGGAGTGTAAATTCATCAACTACACAGGAGCCAAGCTTGAGCCGCTCCTAGAGGGCCATGCTCCAGCCGCTCTCCCCACAATGGACCTCAACCAGGTAGGGAGCGATCTCTACAAGCTCCTGGGCCCCAGACCTACCATTGCACCAGGATTTCTTCTCACAATGTGGAAGAAGGGACCTAAACTGGGATCAATGTAGGTTCTTTGATATTATATTAACACATTAAAAAGTATCAGACTTGTCCCTATAAATAACACTAAAAAATACATGAAATTACAGTAAAATAACCGTATATTTGTACATGAGCCCCTGGCATATCCTAGAAACACCTCTTAGTATCTGTGCCACCAGGGCAATGTAGCTAACCACAACCCTCACCACCCCATATACAAATAATGTAAACTTGCTACATTCTGATTGTCAAACACTTATCTAAGGAAACGCCGCCCCCCCAATATACCTATAAAGTATTATTCTTATCTTCACACCTAGATAAGGCCTGGAGTCAGTGGGATCTCAGCACTGTGAATACAGTAGTAACCATGGGGGGAGGGGAACACTATTCCCATTAAAGAACACTTGGGTCAGCCAGGACTGGCTGGTAACGGAAGTCTCATCTGTAGTCGGCTTTGTAGTCAGCGGTGTAGCCTCAGCCGCCCTGCGGCCGGTAGGAGAGCACCTGCATGGCGTCCCCACAGGCCTCCTCCACCCTACGGACCTGCTCCCTGCTCAGCCGCTCCCTCCAGGCGCTCACCGCCTCTCTGGCATTGCGGGCGGACACCAGGAAGGGCTTGTCTGAGGAGTAGCTGGCTCCGCGGGTCATGTTCAGCATGAAGTTCTCCAGCTCTGGCAGCGCGGACAGTCCAGTAAAGCGCAGCAGGCGGCGCAGCTCCTTCTGTGGGGCGAGCACCAGGTCCTCGTAGCGGACCTTCAGGTACCGGTGGCGGAGCCAGGGTGGGCTGGGGCCCCGCACCAGGAGAAGGTCCCGCAGCCAGGCCTGGCAGATGACCTCCAGGGACCCGCTCAGCAGGTAGTCGGCCCCTCCCTGGTGCAGCAGCTGCTGCTGTAGGGCTCTGCCGGCCGGGTCGGCTCCGCGCAGGCGGCTGCGCAGCACCTGCAGGCTCTCCCGCAGCAGGGAGCGCTTGGAGCGGAGCCGGGAGTTGTGCACGGCTCTGGGGTCCCGGAATAGCTGGACCACCCGCAGGTTGAGGCCGGGATCCCGCAGCAGCGGCCGCAGGGAGGCCAGGTCCAGGAGCCGCACGTCTTTAATGACGACCACAGGGTAGCGCCGACACTCCGCCTCCAGGTCCCGCAGCGGCCGCGTCGGGCAGTGCAGCTCGCAGTCCTTAGGCTCCACAAGTCCCACTCTGTCCCTGCGCCCCCCAGCAGTGGAGCTGGGGTCTCCCGCAGGCGCTAAACAAAAGGGGGCGCTGCAGATCACCTTGTTACTCTTCCAGCCGAACAGCCCCGCGGAGGTAAGGTTGTCCCCGGTGTACAGCCGCAGCGCGGAGAAGTCACAGCGGAACAGGGAGCCCAGCAGGTCCCTCAGCGCCCCCTGCAGGCTCTCCGCGTCCCCAGGGTACAGCGACTGCCACATGTGCCATGCCGGCTCGTACAGGTAGAAGACGCCGGGGTGCTGGTTGAAGAGTTCCCCCAAAAAGGACGAGCCGCTCCGCCAGGTGGCGTGCAGGTACACGTGTGTGCGGGGCAGCGGGGAGCCGGGGCCCTCCTCCTCATCCTCCCACAGAGACTGCTCCAGGCTGGGGCACAGCCGCCGGGGAGGGGAACGGTTCCATCTCGCTGCGTAGTCCTCCTGATCCGCCAAACCTTTCCTGTCAGTCCGCCAGCCTTCACGTAACATTACCGAGAGGAAGAGGAGCATGAGCGCCGCGTACATCAGCAGCAGCAGCCACAAGCTCCGTGCCCGCCGCCCCATGCCGTCACTCCATAGTGGCCGGTCCGTCCGCTCCTGCCTTCAGCGGAGGTGCTCGAACTTGCGGCCACTTCCTGGCATCCCGCCCCGGGGTGGGGCCGTGTCCTCCGACCACGGATTACAGTGATACCGTCAGCTCGTCACATCACAGCCGTGGGAATACCGCTGCCCGTCCTGCTGTGCGGGGGGACACGGGTGGGAGAAGGGCACAGCACTGATATATACTATATACCCTGTGTGTATATTACCCTGCTGTGCGCGGGGACACGGGAGGGAGAAGGGTACAGCACTGATATATACTATATACCCTGTGTGTATATTACCCTGCTGTGCGGGGGGACACGGGAGGGAGAAGGGTACAGCACTGATATATACTATATACCCTGTGTGTATATTACCCTGCTGTGCGGGGGTACACGGGTGGGAGAAGGGCACAGCACTGATATATACTATATACCCTGTGTGTATATTACCCTGCTGTGCGGGGGGACACGGGTGGGAGAAGGGCACAGCACTGATATATACTATATACCCTGTGTGTATATTACCCTGCTATGCGGGGGTACACGGGTGGGAGAAGGGTACAGCACTGATATATACTATATACCCTGTGTATATATTACCCTGCTGTGCGGGGGTACACGGGTGGGAGAAGGGCACAGCACTGATATATACTATATACCCTGTGTGTATATTACCCTGCTATGCGGGGGGACACGGGTGGGAGAAGGGTACAGCACTGATATATACTATATACCCTGTGTATATATTACCCTGCTGTTCTGGAGGGACACGGGTGGGAGAAGGGCACAGCCCTGATATATACTATATACCCTGTGTGTATATTACCCTGCTGTGCGGGGGTACACGGGTGGGAGAAGGGCACAGCACTGATATACTATATACCCTGTGTGTATATTACCCTGCTGTGCGGGGGGACACTGGTGGGAGAAGGGTACAGCACTGATATATACTATATACCCTGTGTATATATTACCCTGCTGTGCGGGGGTACACGGGTGGGAGAAGGGCACAGCACTGATATATACTATATACCCTGTGTGTATATTACCCTGCTGTGCGGGGAGGACACGGGTGGGAGAAGGGCATAGCACTGATATATACTATATACCCTGTGTGTATATTACCCTGCTGTGCGGGGGGACACGGGAGGGAGAAGGGTACAGCACTGATATATACTATATACCCTGTGTGTATATTACCCTGCTGTGCGGGGGTACACGGGTGGGAGAAGGGCACAGCACTGATATACTATATACCCTGTGTGTATATTACCCTGCTGTGCGGGGGGACACTGGTGGGAGAAGGGTACAGCACTGATATATACTATATACCCTGTGTATATATTACCCTGCTGTGCGGGGGTACACGGGTGGGAGAAGGGCACAGCACTGATATATACTATATACCCTGTGTGTATATTACCCTGCTGTGCGGGGGGACACGGGAGGGAGAAGGGTACAGCACTGATATATACTATATACCCTGTGTATATATTACCCTGCTGTGCGGGGGGACACGGGTGGGAGAAGGGCACAGCACTGATATATACTATATACCCTGTGTGTATATTACCCTGCTGTGCGGGGGGACACGGGTGGGAGAAGGGTACAGCACTGATATATACTATATACCCTGTGTGTATATTACCCTGCTGTGCGGGGGGGACACGGGTGGGAGAAGGGTACAGCACTGATATACTATATACCCTGTGTGTATATTACCCTGCTGTGCGGGGGGACACGGGAGGGAGAAGGGCACAGCACTGATATATACTATATACCCTGTGTATATATTACCCTGCTGTGCGGGGGGACACGGGAGGGAGAAGGGCACAGCACTGATATATACTATATACCCTGTGTGTATATTACCCTGCTGTGCGGGGGGACACGGGAGGGAGAAGGGTACAGCACTGATATATACTATATACCCTGTGTGTATATTACCCTGCTGTGCGGGGGGGACACGGGTGGGAGAAGGGTACAGCACTGATATACTATATACCCTGTGTGTATATTACTCTGCTGTGCGGGGGGACACGGGAGGGAGAAGGGCACAGCACTGATATATACTATATACCCTGTGTATATATTACCCTGCTGTGCGGGGGGACACGGGAGGGAGAAGGGCACAGCACTGATATATACTATATACCCTGTGTGTATATTACCCTGCTGTGCGGGGGGGACACGGGTGGGAGAAGGGCACAGCACTGATATATACTATATACCCTGTGTGTATATTACCCTGCTGTGCGGGGGTACACGGGTGGGAGAAGGGCACAGCACTGATATACTATATACCCTGTGTGTATATTACCCTGCTGTGCGGGAGGGACACGGGAGGGAGAAGGGCACAGCACTGATATATACTATATACCCTGTGTGTATATTACCCTGCTGTGCGGGAGGGACACGGGAGGGAGAAGGGCACAGCACTGATATATACTATATACCCTGTGTGTATATTCCCCTGCTGTGCGCGGGGACACGGGAGGGAGAAGGGTACAGCACTGATATATACTATATACCCTGTGTGTATGTTATCCTGCTGTGCGGGGGGGGACACGGGTGGGAGAAGGGCACAGCACTGATATACTATATACCCTGTGTATATATTACCCTGCTGTGCGGGGGGACACGGGAGGGAGAAGGGTACAGCACTGATATATACTATATACCCTGTGTGTATATTACCCTGCTGTGCGGGGGTACACGGGTGGGAGAAGGGCACAGCACTGATATATACTATATACCCTGTGTGTATATTACCCTGCTGTGCGGGGGGACACGGGAGGGAGAAGGGTACAGCACTGATATATACTATATACCCTGTGTATATATTACCCTGCTGTGCGGGGGTACACGGGTGGGAGAAGGGCACAGCACTGATATATACTATATACCCTGTGTGTATATTACCCTGCTATGCGGGGGGACACGGGTGGGAGAAGGGTACAGCACTGATATATACTATATACCCTGTGTATATATTACCCTGCTGTTCTGGAGGGACACGGGTGGGAGAAGGGCACAGCCCTGATATATACTATATACCCTGTGTGTATATTACCCTGCTGTGCGGGGGTACACGGGTGGGAGAAGGGCACAGCACTGATATACTATATACCCTGTGTGTATATTACCCTGCTGTGCGGGGGGACACTGGTGGGAGAAGGGTACAGCACTGATATATACTATATACCCTGTGTATATATTACCCTGCTGTGCGGGGGTACACGGGTGGGAGAAGGGCACAGCACTGATATATACTATATACCCTGTGTGTATATTACCCTGCTGTGCGGGGAGGACACGGGTGGGAGAAGGGCATAGCACTGATATATACTATATACCCTGTGTGTATATTACCCTGCTGTGCGGGGGGACACGGGAGGGAGAAGGGTACAGCACTGATATATACTATATACCCTGTGTGTATATTACCCTGCTGTGCGGGGGTACACGGGTGGGAGAAGGGCACAGCACTGATATACTATATACCCTGTGTGTATATTACCCTGCTGTGCGGGGGGACACTGGTGGGAGAAGGGTACAGCACTGATATATACTATATACCCTGTGTATATATTACCCTGCTGTGCGGGGGTACATGGGTGGGAGAAGGGCACAGCACTGATATATACTATATACCCTGTGTGTATATTACCCTGCTGTGCGGGGGGACACGGGAGGGAGAAGGGTACAGCACTGATATATACTATATACCCTGTGTATATATTACCCTGCTGTGCGGGGGGACACGGGTGGGAGAAGGGCACAGCACTGATATATACTATATACCCTGTGTGTATATTACCCTGCTGTGCGGGGGGACACGGGTGGGAGAAGGGTACAGCACTGATATATACTATATACCCTGTGTGTATATTACCCTGCTGTGCGGGGGGGACACGGGTGGGAGAAGGGTACAGCACTGATATACTATATACCCTGTGTGTATATTACCCTGCTGTGCGGGGGGACACGGGAGGGAGAAGGGCACAGCACTGATATATACTATATACCCTGTGTATATATTACCCTGCTGTGCGGGGGGACACGGGAGGGAGAAGGGCACAGCACTGATATATACTATATACCCTGTGTGTATATTACCCTGCTGTGCGGGGGGACACGGGAGGGAGAAGGGTACAGCACTGATATATACTATATACCCTGTGTGTATATTACCCTGCTGTGCGGGGGGGACACGGGTGGGAGAAGGGTACAGCACTGATATACTATATACCCTGTGTGTATATTACTCTGCTGTGCGGGGGGACACGGGAGGGAGAAGGGCACAGCACTGATATATACTATATACCCTGTGTATATATTACCCTGCTGTGCGGGGGGACACGGGAGGGAGAAGGGCACAGCACTGATATATACTATATACCCTGTGTGTATATTACCCTGCTGTGCGGGGGGGACACGGGTGGGAGAAGGGCACAGCACTGATATATACTATATACCCTGTGTGTATATTACCCTGCTGTGCGGGGGTACACGGGTGGGAGAAGGGCACAGCACTGATATACTATATACCCTGTGTGTATATTACCCTGCTGTGCGGGAGGGACACGGGAGGGAGAAGGGCACAGCACTGATATATACTATATACCCTGTGTGTATATTACCCTGCTGTGCGGGAGGGACACGGGAGGGAGAAGGGCACAGCACTGATATATACTATATACCCTGTGTGTATATTCCCCTGCTGTGCGCGGGGACACGG
This sequence comes from Phyllobates terribilis, assembly GCF_046119375.1. NCBI lineage: Eukaryota > Metazoa > Chordata > Amphibia > Anura > Dendrobatidae > Phyllobates > Phyllobates terribilis. The sequence continues at coordinate 330,333,422 of NW_027362762.1, read as the reverse complement.
GAGGGAGAAGGGTACAGCACTGATATATACTATATACCCTGTGTGTATGTTATCCTGCTGTGCGGGGGGGGACACGGGTGGGAGAAGGGCACAGCACTGATATATACTATATACCCTGTGTGTATATTATCCTGCTGTTCGGGGGGGACACGGGTGGGAGAAGGGCACAGCACTGATATATACTATATACCCTGTGTGTATATTATCCTGCTGTTCGGGGGGGGACACGGGTGGGAGAAGGGCACAGCATTGATATATGTATACTATATTCCCTGTGTGTATATTCCCCTGCTGTGCGGGGGGACACGGGTGGGAGAAGGGTACAGCACTGATATATACTATATACCCTGTGTATATATTACCCTGCTGTGCGGGGGGACACGGGTGGGAGAAGGGCACAGCACTGATATATACTATATACCCTGTGTGTATATTACCCTGCTGTGCGGGGGGACACGGGAGGGAGAAGGGTACAGCACTGATATATACTATATACCCTGTGTGTATATTACCCTGCTGTGCGGGGGGGACACGGGTGGGAGAAGGGTACAGCACTGATATACTATATACCCTGTGTGTATATTACCCTGCTGTGCGGGGGGACACGGGAGGGAGAAGGGCACAGCACTGATATATACTATATACCCTGTGTATATATTACCCTGCTGTGCGGGGGGACACGGGAGGGAGAAGGGCACAGCACTGATATATACTATATACCCTGTGTGTATATTATCCTGCTGTGCGGGGGGGGACACGGGTGGGAGAAGGGTACAGCACTGATATATACTATATACCCTGTGTATATATTACCCTGCTGTGCGGGGGGACACGGGAGGGAGAAGGGCACAGCACTGATATATACTATATACCCTGTGTGTATATTACCCTGCTGTGCGGGGGTACACGGGTGGGAGAAGGGCACAGCACTGATATACTATATACCCTGTGTGTATATTACCCTGCTGTGCGGGAGGGACACGGGAGGGAGAAGGGCACAGCACTGATATATACTATATACCCTGTGTATATATTCCCCTGCTGTGCGCGGGGACACGGGAGGGAGAAGGGTACAGCACTGATATATACTATATACCCTGTGTGTATGTTATCCTGCTGTGCGGGGGGGGACACGGGTGGGAGAAGGGCACAGCACTGATATATACTATATACCCTGTGTGTATATTATCCTGCTGTTCGGGGGGGGACACGGGTGGGAGAAGGGTACAGCACTGATATATACTATATACCCTGTGTATATATTACCCTGCTGTGCGGGGGGACACGGGAGGGAGAAGGGCACAGCACTGATATATACTATATACCCTGTGTGTATATTACCCTGCTGTGCGGGGGTACACGGGTGGGAGAAGGGCACAGCACTGATATATACTATATACCCTGTGTGTATATTACCCTGCTGTGCGGGGGGACACGGGAGGGAGAAGGGTACAGCACTGATATATACTATATACCCTGTGTATATATTACCCTGCTGTGCGGGGGTACACGGGTGGGAGAAGGGCACAGCACTGATATATACTATATACCCTGTGTGTATATTACCCTGCTATGCGGGGGGACACGGGTGGGAGAAGGGTACAGCACTGATATATACTATATACCCTGTGTATATATTACCCTGCTGTTCTGGAGGGACACGGGTGGGAGAAGGGCACAGCCCTGATATATACTATATACCCTGTGTGTATATTACCCTGCTGTGCGGGGGTACACGGGTGGGAGAAGGGCACAGCACTGATATACTATATACCCTGTGTGTATATTACCCTGCTGTGCGGGGGGACACTGGTGGGAGAAGGGTACAGCACTGATATATACTATATACCCTGTGTATATATTACCCTGCTGTGCGGGGGTACACGGGTGGGAGAAGGGCACAGCACTGATATATACTATATACCCTGTGTGTATATTACCCTGCTGTGCGGGGAGGACACGGGTGGGAGAAGGGCATAGCACTGATATATACTATATACCCTGTGTGTATATTACCCTGCTGTGCGGGGGGACACGGGAGGGAGAAGGGTACAGCACTGATATATACTATATACCCTGTGTGTATATTACCCTGCTGTGCGGGGGTACACGGGTGGGAGAAGGGCACAGCACTGATATACTATATACCCTGTGTGTATATTACCCTGCTGTGCGGGGGGACACTGGTGGGAGAAGGGTACAGCACTGATATATACTATATACCCTGTGTATATATTACCCTGCTGTGCGGGGGTACACGGGTGGGAGAAGGGCACAGCACTGATATATACTATATACCCTGTGTGTATATTACCCTGCTGTGCGGGGGGACACGGGAGGGAGAAGGGTACAGCACTGATATATACTATATACCCTGTGTATATATTACCCTGCTGTGCGGGGGGACACGGGTGGGAGAAGGGCACAGCACTGATATATACTATATACCCTGTGTGTATATTACCCTGCTGTGCGGGGGGACACGGGTGGGAGAAGGGTACAGCACTGATATATACTATATACCCTGTGTGTATATTACCCTGCTGTGCGGGGGGGACACGGGTGGGAGAAGGGTACAGCACTGATATACTATATACCCTGTGTGTATATTACCCTGCTGTGCGGGGGGACACGGGAGGGAGAAGGGCACAGCACTGATATATACTATATACCCTGTGTATATATTACCCTGCTGTGCGGGGGGACACGGGAGGGAGAAGGGCACAGCACTGATATATACTATATACCCTGTGTGTATATTACCCTGCTGTGCGGGGGGACACGGGAGGGAGAAGGGTACAGCACTGATATATACTATATACCCTGTGTGTATATTACCCTGCTGTGCGGGGGGGACACGGGTGGGAGAAGGGTACAGCACTGATATACTATATACCCTGTGTGTATATTACTCTGCTGTGCGGGGGGACACGGGAGGGAGAAGGGCACAGCACTGATATATACTATATACCCTGTGTATATATTACCCTGCTGTGCGGGGGGACACGGGAGGGAGAAGGGCACAGCACTGATATATACTATATACCCTGTGTGTATATTACCCTGCTGTGCGGGGGGGACACGGGTGGGAGAAGGGCACAGCACTGATATATACTATATACCCTGTGTGTATATTACCCTGCTGTGCGGGGGTACACGGGTGGGAGAAGGGCACAGCACTGATATACTATATACCCTGTGTGTATATTACCCTGCTGTGCGGGAGGGACACGGGAGGGAGAAGGGCACAGCACTGATATATACTATATACCCTGTGTGTATATTACCCTGCTGTGCGGGAGGGACACGGGAGGGAGAAGGGCACAGCACTGATATATACTATATACCCTGTGTGTATATTCCCCTGCTGTGCGCGGGGACACGGGAGGGAGAAGGGTACAGCACTGATATATACTATATACCCTGTGTGTATGTTATCCTGCTGTGCGGGGGGGGACACGGGTGGGAGAAGGGCACAGCACTGATATATACTATATACCCTGTGTGTATATTATCCTGCTGTTCGGGGGGGGACACGGGTGGGAGAAGGGCACAGCACTGATATATACTATATACCCTGTGTGTATATTATCCTGCTGTTCGGGGGGGGACACGGGTGGGAGAAGGGCACAGCATTGATATATGTATACTATATACCCTGTGTGTATATTCCCCTGCTGTGCGGGGGGACACGGGTGGGAGAAGGGTACAGCACTGATATATACTATATACCCTGTGTGTATATTACCCTGCTGTGCGGGGGGGACACGGGTGGGAGAAGGGTACAGCACTGATATACTATATACCCTGTGTGTATATTACCCTGCTGTGCGGGGGGACACGGGAGGGAGAAGGGCACAGCACTGATATATACTATATACCCTGTGTATATATTACCCTGCTGTGCGGGGGGACACGGGAGGGAGAAGGGCACAGCACTGATATATACTATATACCCTGTGTGTATATTATCCTGCTGTGCGGGGGGGGACACGGGTGGGAGAAGGGTACAGCACTGATATATACTATATACCCTGTGTATATATTACCCTGCTGTGCGGGGGGACACGGGAGGGAGAAGGGCACAGCACTGATATATACTATATACCCTGTGTGTATATTACCCTGCTGTGCGGGGGTACACGGGTGGGAGAAGGGCACAGCACTGATATACTATATACCCTGTGTGTATATTACCCTGCTGTGCGGGAGGGACACGGGAGGGAGAAGGGCACAGCACTGATATATACTATATACCCTGTGTATATATTCCCCTGCTGTGCGCGGGGACACGGGAGGGAGAAGGGTACAGCACTGATATATACTATATACCCTGTGTGTATGTTATCCTGCTGTGCGGGGGGGGACACGGGTGGGAGAAGGGCACAGCACTGATATATACTATATACCCTGTGTGTATATTATCCTGCTGTTCGGGGGGGGACACGGGTGGGAGAAGGGTACAGCACTGATATATACTATATACCCTGTGTATATATTACCCTGCTGTGCGGGGGGACACGGGAGGGAGAAGGGCACAGCACTGATATATACTATATACCCTGTGTGTATATTGCCCTGCTGTGCGGGGGGACACGGGTGGGAGAAGGGTACAGCACTGATATACTATATACCCTGTGTGTATATTACCCTGCTGTGCGGGAGGGACACGGGAGGGAGAAGGGCACAGCACTGATATATACTATATACCCTGTGTGTATATTCCCCTGCTGTGCGCGGGGACACGGGAGGGAGAAGGGTACAGCACTGATATATACTATATACCCTGTGTGTATGTTATCCTGCTGTGCGGGGGGGGACACGGGTGGGAGAAGGGCACAGCACTGATATATACTATATACCCTGTGTGTATATTATCCTGCTGTTCGGGGGGGGACACGGGTGGGAGAAGGGCACAGCACTGATATATGTATACTATATACCCTGTGTGTATATTCCCCTGCTGTGCGGGGGGACACGGGTGGGAGAAGGGTACAGCACTGATATATACTATATACCCTGTGTATATATTACCCTGCTGTGCGGGGGGACACGGGTGGGAGAAGGGCACAGCACTGATATATACTATATACCCTGTGTGTATATTACCCTGCTGTGCGGGGGGACACGGGAGGGAGAAGGGTACAGCACTGATATATACTATATACCCTGTGTGTATATTACCCTGCTGTGCGGGGGGGACACGGGTGGGAGAAGGGTACAGCACTGATATACTATATACCCTGTGTGTATATTACCCTGCTGTGCGGGGGGACACGGGAGGGAGAAGGGCACAGCACTGATATATACTATATACCCTGTGTATATATTACCCTGCTGTGCGGGGGGACACGGGAGGGAGAAGGGCACAGCACTGATATATACTATATACCCTGTGTGTATATTATCCTGCTGTGCGGGGGGGGACACGGGTGGGAGAAGGGTACAGCACTGATATATACTATATACCCTGTGTATATATTACCCTGCTGTGCGGGGGGACACGGGAGGGAGAAGGGCACAGCACTGATATATACTATATACCCTGTGTGTATATTATCCTGCTGTGCGGGGGGGGACACGGGTGGGAGAAGGGTACAGCACTGATATATACTATATACCCTGTGTGTATATTACCCTGCTGTGCGGGGGTACACGGGTGGGAGAAGGGCACAGCACTGATATACTATATACCCTGTGTGTATATTACCCTGCTGTGCGGGAGGGACACGGGAGGGAGAAGGGCACAGCACTGATATATACTATATACCCTGTGTATATATTCCCCTGCTGTGCGCGGGGACACGGGAGGGAGAAGGGTACAGCACTGATATATACTATATACCCTGTGTGTATGTTATCCTGCTGTGCGGGGGGGGACACGGGTGGGAGAAGGGCACAGCACTGATATATACTATATACCCTGTGTGTATATTATCCTGCTGTTCGGGGGGGGACACGGGTGGGAGAAGGGTACAGCACTGATATATACTATATACCCTGTGTATATATTACCCTGCTGTGCGGGGGGACACGGGAGGGAGAAGGGCACAGCACTGATATATACTATATACCCTGTGTGTATATTACCCTGCTGTGCGGGAGGGACACGGGAGGGAGAAGGGCACAGCACTGATATATACTATATACCCTGTGTGTATATTCCCCTGCTGTGCGCGGGGACACGGGAGGGAGAAGGGTACAGCACTGATATATACTATATACCCTGTGTGTATGTTATCCTGCTGTGCGGGGGGGGACACGGGTGGGAGAAGGGCACAGCACTGATATATACTATATACCCTGTGTGTATATTATCCTGCTGTTCGGGGGGGGACACGGGTGGGAGAAGGGCACAGCACTGATATATGTATACTATATACCCTGTGTGTATATTCCCCTGCTGTGCGGGGGGACACGGGTGGGAGAAGGGTACAGCACTGATATATACTATATACCCTGTGTATATATTACCCTGCTGTGCGGGGGGACACGGGTGGGAGAAGGGCACAGCACTGATATATACTATATACCCTGTGTGTATATTACCCTGCTGTGCGGGGGGACACGGGAGGGAGAAGGGTACAGCACTGATATATACTATATACCCTGTGTGTATATTACCCTGCTGTGCGGGGGGGACACGGGTGGGAGAAGGGTACAGCACTGATATACTATATACCCTGTGTGTATATTACCCTGCTGTGCGGGGGGACACGGGAGGGAGAAGGGCACAGCACTGATATATACTATATACCCTGTGTATATATTACCCTGCTGTGCGGGGGGACACGGGAGGGAGAAGGGCACAGCACTGATATATACTATATACCCTGTGTGTATATTATCCTGCTGTGCGGGGGGGGACACGGGTGGGAGAAGGGTACAGCACTGATATATACTATATACCCTGTGTATATATTACCCTGCTGTGCGGGGGGACACGGGAGGGAGAAGGGCACAGCACTGATATATACTATATACCCTGTGTGTATATTACCCTGCTGTGCGGGGGGGACACGGGTGGGAGAAGGGCACAGCACTGATATATACTATATACCCTGTGTGTATATTACCCTGCTGTGCGGGGGTACACGGGTGGGAGAAGGGCACAGCACTGATATACTATATACCCTGTGTGTATATTACCCTGCTGTGCGGGAGGGACACGGGAGGGAGAAGGGCACAGCACTGATATATACTATATACCCTGTGTATATATTCCCCTGCTGTGCGCGGGGACACGGGAGGGAGAAGGGTACAGCACTGATATATACTATATACCCTGTGTGTATGTTATCCTGCTGTTCGGGGGGGGACACGGGTGGGAGAAGGGTACAGCACTGATATATACTATATACCCTGTGTATATATTACCCTGCTGTGCGGGGGGACACGGGAGGGAGAAGGGCACAGCACTGATATATACTATATACCCTGTGTGTATATTACCCTGCTGTGCGGGGGTACACGGGTGGGAGAAGGGCACAGCACTGATATATACTATATACCCTGTGTGTATATTACCCTGCTGTGCGGGGGGGACACGGGTGGGAGAAGGGCACAGCACTGATATATACTATATACCCTGTGTGTATATTACCCTGCTGTGCGGGGGGACACAGGTGGGAGAAGGGCACAACACTGATATACTATATACCCTGTGTGTATATTACCCTGCTGTGCGGGGGGACACGGGAGGGAGAAGGGCACAGCACTGATATATACTATATACCCTGTGTATATATTACCCTGCTGTGTGGGGGGACACGGGTGGGAGAAGGGCACAGCACTGATATATACTATATACTGTGTGTGTATATTACCCTGCTGTGCGGGGGGACACTGGTGGGAGAAGGGCACAGCACTGATATATACTATATACCCTGTGTGTATATTACCCTGCTGTGCGGGGGGACACGGGAGGGAGAAGGGCACAGCACTGATATATACTATATACCCTGTGTATATATTACCCTGCTGTGTGGGGGGACACGGGTGGGAGAAGGGCACAGCACTGATATATACTATATACCCTGTGTGTATATTACCCTGCTGTGCTGGAGGGACACGGGTGGGAGAAGGGCACAGCACTGATATATACTATATACCCTGTGTGTATATTACCCTGCTGTGCGGGGGGACACGGGTGGGAAAAGGGCACAGCACTGATATATGTATACTATATACCCTGTGTGTATATTCCCCTGCTGTGCGGGGGGACACGGGTGGGAGAACGGCACAGCACTGATATATACTATATACCCTGTGTATATATTACCCTGCTGTTCTGGAGGGACACGGGTGGGAGAAGGGTACAGCACTGATATATACTATATACCCTGTGTGTATATTACCCTGCTGTGCGGGGGGACACGGGTGGGAGAAGGGCACAACACTGATATACTATATACCCTGTGTGTATATTACCCTGCTGTGCGGGGGGACACGGGAGGGAGAAGGGCACAGCACTGATATATACTATATACCCTGTGTATATATTACCCTGCTGTGCGGGAGGACACGGGTGGGAGAAGGGCACAGCACTGATATATACTATATACCCTGTGTATATTACCCTGCTGTGCGGGGGGACACGGGAGGGAGAAGGGCACAGCACTGATATATACTATATACCCTGTGTATATATTACCCTGCTGTGCGGGAGGACACGGGTGGGAGAAGGGCACAGCACTGATATATACTATATACCCTGTGTGTATATTACCCTGCTGTGCGGGGGGACACGGGTGGGAGAAGGGCACAGCACTGATATACTATATACCCTGTGTGTATATTACCCTGCTATGCGGGGGGACACGGGTGGGAGAAGGGCACAGCACTGATATATACTATATACCCTGTGTGTATATTACCCTGCTGTGCGGGGGAACACGGGAGGGAGAAGGGTACAGCACTGATATATACTATATACCGTGTGTATATATTACCCTGCTGTGCGGGGGGACACGGGTGGGAGAAGGATACAGCACTGATATACTATATACCCTGTGTGTATATTACCCTGCTGTGCGGGGGGACACGGGTGGGAGAAGGGCACAGCACTGATATATACTATATACCCTGTGTGTATATTACCATGCTGTGCGGGGGGACACGGGTGGGAGAAGGGCACAGCACTGATATATACTATATACCCTGTGTATATTACCATGCTGTGCGGGGGGGACACGGGTGGGAGAAGGGCACAGCACTGATATATACTATATACCCTGTGTATATATTACCCTGCTGTGCGGGGGGGGGGACACGGGTGGGAGAAGGGCACAGCACTGATATATACTATATACCCTGTGTGTATATTACCCTGCTGTGTGGGGGTACACGGGTGGGAGAAGGGCACAGCACTGATATATACTATATACCCTGTGTGTATATTACCCTGCTGTGCTGGAGGGACACGGGTGGGAGAAGGGCACAGCACTGATATATACTATATACCCTGTGTGTATATTACCCTGCTGTGCGGGGTGACACGGGTGGGAGAAGGGCACAGCACTGATATATGTATACTATATACCCTGTGTGTATATTCCCCTGCTGTGCGGGGGGACACGGGTGGGAGAACGGCACAGCACTGATATATACTATATACCCTGTGTATATATTACCCTGCTGTTCTGGAGGGACACGGGTGGGAGAAGGGTACAGCACTGATATATACTATATACCCTGTGTGTATATTACCCTGCTGTGCGGGGGGACACGGGTGGGAGAAGGGCACAACACTGATATGCTATATACCCTGTGTGTATATTACCCTGCTGTGCGGGGGGACACGGGAGGGAGAAGGGCACAGCACTGATATATACTATATACCCTGTGTATATATTACCCTGCTGTGCGGGGGGACATGGGTGGGAGAAGGGCACAGCACTGATATATACTTTATACCCTGTGTGTATATTACCCTGCTGTGCGGGGGGACACGGGTGGGAGAAGGGCACAGCACTAATATACTATATACCCTGTGTGTATATTACCCTGCTATGCGGGGGGACACGAGTGGGAGAAGGGCACAGCACTGATATATACTATATACCCTGTCTGTATATTACCCTGCTGTGCGGGGGGACACGGGAGGGAGAAGGGTACAGCACTGATATATACTATATACCGTGTGTATATATTACCCTGCTGTGCGGGGGGGACACGGGTGGGAGAAGGATACAGCACTGATATACTATATACCCTGTGTGTATATTACCCTGCTGTGCGGGGGGACACGGGTGGGAGAAGGGCACAGCACCGATATATACTATATACCCTGTGTGTATATTACCATGCTGTGCGGGGGGACACGGGTGGGAGAAGGGCACAGCACTGATATATACTATATACCCTGTGTATATTACCATGCTGTGCGGGGGGGACACGGGTGGGAGAAGGGCACAGCACTGATATATACTATATACCCTGTGTGTATATTACCCTGCTGTGCGGGGGGACACGGGTGGGAGAAGGGCACAGCACTGATATATACTATATACCCTGTGTGTATATTACCATGCTGTGCGGGGGGACACGGGTGGGAGAAGGGCACAGCACTGATATATACTATATACCCTGTGTATATTACCATGCTGTGCGGGGGGGACACGGTTGGGAGAAGGGCACAGCACTGATATATACTATATACCCTGTGTGTATATTACCCTGCTGTGCGGGGGGGACACGGGTGGGAGAAGGGCACAGCACTGATATATACTATATACCCTGTGTGTATATTCCCCTGCTGTGCGGGGGGACACGGGTGGGAGAAGGGCACAGCACTGATATACTATATACCCTGTGTGTATATTACCCTGCTGTGCTGGGGGGACACGGGTGAGAGAAGGGCACAGCACTGATATATACTATATACCCTGTGTGTATATTACCCTGCTGTGCGGGGGGACACGGGTGGGAGAAGGGCACAGCACTGATATATACTATATACCCTGTGTGTATATTACCCTGCTGTGCGGGGGGACACGGGAGGGAGAAGGGCACAGCACTGATATATACTATATACCCTGTGTGTATATTCCCCTGCTGTGCGCGGGGACACGGGAGGGAGAAGGGTACAGCACTGATATATACTATATACCCTGTGTGTATGTTATCCTGCTGTGCGGGGGGGGACACGGGTGGGAGAAGGGCACAGCACTGATATATACTATATACCCTGTGTGTATATTATCCTGCTGTTCGGGGGGGGGACACGGGTGGGAGAAGGGTACAGCACTGATATATACTATATACCCTGTGTATATATTACCCTGCTGTGCGGGGGGACACGGGAGGGAGAAGGGCACAGCACTGATATATACTATATACCCTGTGTGTATATTACCCTGCTGTGCGGGGGGGACACGGGTGGGAGAAGGGCACAGCACTGATATATACTATATACCCTGTGTGTATATTACCCTGCTGTGCGGGGGTACACGGGTGGGAGAAGGGCACAGCACTGATATATACTATATACCCTGTGTGTATATTACCCTGCTGTGCGGGGGGGACACGGGTGGGAGAAGGGCACAGCACTGATATATACTATATACCCTGTGTGTATATTACCCTGCTGTGCGGGGGGACACAGGTGGGAGAAGGGCACAACACTGATATACTATATACCCTGTGTGTATATTACCCTGCTGTGCGGGGGGACACGGGAGGGAGAAGGGCACAGCACTGATATATACTATATACCCTGTGTATATATTACCCTGCTGTGCGGGGGGACACGGGAGGGAGAAGGGCACAGCACTGATATATACTATATACCCTGTGTATATATTACCCTGCTGTGTGGGGGGACACGGGAGGGAGAAGGGCACAGCACTGATATATACTATATACCCTGTGTATATATTACCCTGCTGTGCGGGGAGGACACGGGTGGGAGAAGGGCACAGCACTGATATATACTATATACCCTGTGTGTATATTACCCTGCTGTGCGGGGGGGGACACGGGTGGGAGAAGGGCACAGCACTGATATATACTATATACCCTGTGTGTATATTACCCTGCTGTGCGGGGGTACACGGGTGGGAGAAGGGCACAGCACTGATATATACTATATACCCTGTGTGTATATTACCCTGCTGTGCTGGAGGGACACGGGTGGGAGAAGGGCACAGCACTGATATATACTATATACCCTGTGTGTATATTACCCTGCTGTGCGGGGGGACACGGGTGGGAAAAGGGCACAGCACTGATATATGTATACTATATACCCTGTGTGTATATTCCCCTGCTGTGCGGGGGGACACGGGTGGGAGAACGGCACAGCACTGATATATACTATATACCCTGTGTATATATTACCCTGCTGTTCTGGAGGGACACGGGTGGGAGAAGGGTACAGCACTGATATATACTATATACCCTGTGTGTATATTACCCTGCTGTGCGGGGGGACACGGGTGGGAGAAGGGCACAACACTGATATACTATATACCCTGTGTGTATATTACCCTGCTGTGCGGGGGGACACGGGAGGGAGAAGGGCACAGCACTGATATATACTATATACCCTGTGTATATATTACCCTGCTGTGCGGGAGGACACGGGTGGGAGAAGGGCACAGCACTGATATATACTATATACCCTGTGTGTATTTTACCCTGCTGTGCGGGGGGACACGGGAGGGAGAAGGGCACAGCACTGATATATACTATATACCCTGTGTATATATTACCCTGCTGTGCGGGAGGACACGGGTGGGAGAAGGGCACAGCACTGATATATACTATATACCCTGTGTGTATATTACCCTGCTGTGCGGGGGGACACGGGTGGGAGAAGGGCACAGCACTGATATACTATATACCCTGTGTGTATATTACCCTGCTATGCGGGGGGACACGGGTGGGAGAAGGGCACAGCACTGATATATACTATATACCCTGTGTGTATATTACCCTGCTGTGCGGGGGAACACGGGAGGGAGAAGGGTACAGCACTGATACATACTATATACCGTGTGTATATATTACCCTGCTGTGCGGGGGGACATGGGTGGGAGAAGGATACAGCACTGATATACTATATACCCTGTGTGTATATTACCCTGCTGTGCGGGGGGACACGGGTGGGAGAAGGGCACAGCACTGATATATACTATATACCCTGTGTGTATATTACCCTGCTGTGCGGGGGGACACGGGTGGGAGAAGGGCACAGCACTGATATACTATATACCCTGTGTGTATATTACCCTGCTATGCGGGGGGACACGGGTGGGAGAAGGGCACAGCACTGATATATACTATATACCCTGTGTGTATATTACCCTGCTGTGCGGGGGAACACGGGAGGGAGAAGGGTACAGCACTGATATATACTATATACCGTGTGTATATATTACCCTGCTGTGCGGGGGGACACGGGTGGGAGAAGGATACAGCACTGATATACTATATACCCTGTGTGTATATTACCCTGCTGTGCGGGGGGACACGGGTGGGAGAAGGGCACAGCACTGATATATACTATATACCCTGTGTGTATATTACCATGCTGTGCGGGGGGACACGGGTGGGAGAAGGGCACAGCACTGATATATACTATATACCCTGTGTATATTACCATGCTGTGCGGGGGGGACACGGGTGGGAGAAGGGCACAGCACTGATATATACTATATACCCTGTGTATATATTACCCTGCTGTGCGGGGGGGGGGACACGGGTGGGAGAAGGGCACAGCACTGATATATACTATATACCCTGTGTGTATATTACCCTGCTGTGTGGGGGTACACGGGTGGGAGAAGGGCACAGCACTGATATATACTATATACCCTGTGTGTATATTACCCTGCTGTGCTGGAGGGACACGGGTGGGAGAAGGGCACAGCACTGATATATACTATATACCCTGTGTATATATTACCCTGCTGTTCTGGAGGGACACGGGTGGGAGAAGGGTACAGCACTGATATATACTATATACCCTGTGTTTATATTACCCTGCTGTGCGGGGGGACACGGGTGGGAGAAGGGCACAACACTGATATACTATATACCCTGTGTGTATATTACCCTGCTGTGCGGGGGGACACGGGAGGGAGAAGGGCACAGCACTGATATATACTATATACCCTGTGTATATATTACCCTGCTGTGCGGGGGGACACGGGTGGGAGAAGGGCACAGCACTGATATATACTTTATACCCTGTGTGTATATTACCCTGCTGTGCGGGGGGACACGGGTGGGAGAAGGGCACAGCACTAATATACTATATACCCTGTGTGTATATTACCCTGCTATGCGGGGGGACACGAGTGGGAGAAGGGCACAGCACTGATATATACTATATACCCTGTCTGTATATTACCCTGCTGTGCGGGGGGACACGGGAGGGAGAAGGGTACAGCACTGATATATACTATATACCGTGTGTATATATTACCCTGCTGTGCGGGGGGGACACGGGTGGGAGAAGGATACAGCACTGATATACTATATACCCTGTGTGTATATTACCCTGCTGTGCGGGGGGACACGGGTGGGAGAAGGGCACAGCACTGATATATACTATATACCCTGTGTGTATATTACCATGCTGTGCGGGGGGACACGGGTGGGAGAAGGGCACAGCACTGATATATACTATATACCCTGTGTATATTACCATGCTGTTCGGGGGGGACACGGGTGGGAGAAGGGCACAGCACTGATATATACTATATACCCTGTGTGTATATTACCCTGCTGTGCGGGGGGACACGGGTAGGAGAAGGGCACAGCACTGATATATACTATATACCCTGTGTGTATATTACCATGCTGTGCGGGGGGACACGGGTGGGAGAAGGGCACAGCACTGATATATACTATATACCCTGTGTATATTACCATGCTGTGCGGGGGGGACACGGGTGGGAGAAGGGTACAGCACTGATATATACTATATACCCTGTGTGTATATTACCCTGCTGTGCGGGGGGACACGGGAGGGAGAAGGGTACAGCACTGATATATACTATATACCCTGTGTGTATATTACCCTGCTGTGCGGGGGGGACACGGGTGGGAGAAGGGCACAGCACTGATATATACTATATACCCTGTGTGTATATTCCCCTGCTGTGCGGGGGGACACGGGTGGGAGAAGGGCACAGCACTGATATACTATATACCCTGTGTGTATATTACCCTGCTGTGCTGGGGGGACACGGGTGAGAGAAGGGCACAGCACTGATATATACTATATACCCTGTGTGTATATTACCCTGCTGTGCGGGGGGACACGGGTGGGAGAAGGGCACAGCACTGATATATACTATATACCCTGTGTGTATATTACCCTGCTGTGCGGGGGGACACGGGAGGGAGAAGGGCACAGCACTGATATATACTATATACCCTGTGTGTATTTTACCCTGCTGTGCGAGGGTACACGGGTGGGAGAAGGGCACAGCACTGATATATACTATATACCCTGTGTGTATATTACCCTGCTGTGCTGGAGGGACACGGGTGGGAGAAGGGCACAGCACTGATATATACTATATACCCTGTGTGTATATTACCCTGCTGTGCGGGGGGACACGGGTGGGAGAAGGGCACAGCACTGATATATGTATACTATATACCCTGTGTGTATATTCCCCTGCTGTGCGGGGGGACACGGGTGGGAGAACGGCACAGCACTGATATATACTATATACCCTGTGTATATATTACCCTGCTGTTCTGGAGGGACACGGGTGGGAGAAGGGTACAGCACTGATATATACTATATACCCTGTGTGTATATTACCCTGCTGTGCGGGGGGACACGGGTGGGAGAAGGGCACAACACTGATATACTATATACCCTGTGTGTATATTACCCTGCTGTGCGGGGGGACACGGGAGGGAGAAGGGCACAGCACTGATATATACTATATACCCTGTGTATATATTACCCTGCTGTGCGGGGGGACACGGGTGGGAGAAGGGCACAGCACTGATATATACTATATACTGTGTGTGTATATTACCCTGCTGTGCGGGGGGACACGGGAGGGAGAAGGGTACAGCACTGATATATACTATATACCCTGTGTGTATATTACCCTGCTGTGCGGGGGGGACACGGGTGGGAGAAGGGTACAGCACTGATATACTATATACCCTGTGTGTATATTACCCTGCTGTGCGGGGGGACACGGGAGGGAGAAGGGCACAGCACTGATATATACTATATACCCTGTGTATATATTACCCTGCTGTGCGGGGGGACACGGGAGGGAGAAGGGCACAGCACTGATATATACTATATACCCTGTGTGTATATTATCCTGCTGTGCGGGGGGGGACACGGGTGGGAGAAGGGTACAGCACTGATATATACTATATACCCTGTGTATATATTACCCTGCTGTGCGGGGGGACACGGGAGGGAGAAGGGCACAGCACTGATATATACTATATACCCTGTGTGTATATTACCCTGCTGTGCGGGGGGGACACGGGTGGGAGAAGGGCACAGCACTGATATATACTATATACCCTGTGTGTATATTACCCTGCTGTGCGGGGGTACACGGGTGGGAGAAGGGCACAGCACTGATATATACTATATACCCTGTGTGTATATTCCCCTGCTGTGCGCGGGGACACGGGAGGGAGAAGGGTACAGCACTGATATATACTATATACCCTGTGTGTATGTTATCCTGCTGTGCGGGGGGGGACACGGGTGGGAGAAGGGCACAGCACTGATATATACTATATACCCTGTGTGTATATTATCCTGCTGTTCGGGGGGGGGACACGGGTGGGAGAAGGGTACAGCACTGATATATACTATATACCCTGTGTATATATTACCCTGCTGTGCGGGGGGACACGGGAGGGAGAAGGGCACAGCACTGATATATACTATATACCCTGTGTGTATATTACCCTGCTGTGCGGGGGGGACACGGGTGGGAGAAGGGCACAGCACTGATATATACTATATACCCTGTGTGTATATTACCCTGCTGTGCGGGGGTACACGGGTGGGAGAAGGGCACAGCACTGATATATACTATATACCCTGTGTGTATATTACCCTGCTGTGCGGGGGGGACACGGGTGGGAGAAGGGCACAGCACTGATATATACTATATACCCTGTGTGTATATTACCCTGCTGTGCGGGGGGACACAGGTGGGAGAAGGGCACAACACTGATATACTATATACCCTGTGTGTATATTACCCTGCTGTGCGGGGGGACACGGGAGGGAGAAGGGCACAGCACTGATATATACTATATACCCTGTGTATATATTACCCTGCTGTGCGGGGGGACACGGGTGGGAGAAGGGCACAGCACTGATATATACTATATACCCTGTGTGTATATTACCCTGCTGTGCGGGGGGGGGACACGGGTGGGAGAAGGGCACAGCACTGATATATACTATATACCCTGTGTGTATATTACCCTGCTGTGCGGGGGTACACGGGTGGGAGAAGGGCACAGCACTGATATATACTATATACCCTGTGTGTATATTACCCTGCTGTGCTGGAGGGACACGGGTGGGAGAAGGGCACAGCACTGATATATACTATATACCCTGTGTGTATATTACCCTGCCGTGCGGGGGGACACGGGTGGGAAAAGGGCACAGCACTGATATATGTATACTATATACCCTGTGTGTATATTCCCCTGCTGTGCGGGGGGACACGGGTGGGAGAACGGCACAGCACTGATATATACTATATACCCTGTGTATATATTACCCTGCTGTTCTGGAGGGACACGGGTGGGAGAAGGGTACAGCACTGATATATACTATATACCCTGTGTGTATATTACCCTGCTGTGCGGGGGGACACGGGTGGGAGAAGGGCACAACACTGATATACTATATACCCTGTGTGTATATTACCCTGCTGTGCGGGGGGACACGGGAGGGAGAAGGGCACAGCACTGATATATACTATATACCCTGTGTATATATTACCCTGCTGTGCGGGAGGACACGGGTGGGAGAAGGTCACAGCACTGATATATACTATATACCCTGTGTGTATTTTACCCTGCTGTGCGGGGGGACACGGGAGGGAGAAGGGCACAGCACTGATATATACTATATACCCTGTGTATATATTACCCTGCTGTGCGGGAGGACACGGGTGGGAGAAGGGCACAGCACTGATATATACTATATACCCCGTGTGTATATTACCCTGCTGTGCGGGGGGACACGGGTGGGAGAAGGGCACAGCACTGATATACTATATACCCTGTGTGTATATTACCCTGCTATGCGGGGGGACACGGGTGGGAGAAGGGCACAGCACTGATATATACTATATACCCTGTGTCTATATTACCCTGCTGTGCGGGGGAACACGGGAGGGAGAAGGGTACAGCACTGATATATACTATATACCGTGTGTATATATTACCCTGCTGTGCGGGGGGACATGGGTGGGAGAAGGATACAGCACTGATATACTATATACCCTGTGTGTATATTACCCTGCTGTGCGGGGGGACACGGGTGGGAGAAGGGCACAGCACTGATATATACTATATACCCTGTGTGTATATTACCATGCTGTGCGGGGGGACACGGGTGGGAGAAGGGCACAGCACTGATATATACTATATACCCTGTGTATATTACCATGCTGTGCGGGGGGGACACGGGTGGGAGAAGGGCACAGCACTGATATATACTATATACCCTGTGTATATATTACCCTGCTGTGCGGGGGGGGGGACACGGGTGGGAGAAGGGCACAGCACTGATATATACTATATACCCTGTGTGTATATTACCCTGCTGTGTGGGGGTACACGGGTGGGAGAAGGGCACAGCACTGATATATACTATATACCCTGTGTGTATATTACCCTGCTGTGCTGGAGGGACACGGGTGGGAGAAGGGCACAGCACTGATATATACTATATACCCTGTGTGTATATTACCCTGCTGTGCGGGGTGACACGTGTGGGAGAAGGGCACAGCACTGATATATGTATACTATATACCCTGTGTGTATATTCCCCTGCTGTGCGGGGGGACACGGGTGGGAGAACGGCACAGCACTGATATATACTATATACCCTGTGTATATATTACCCTGCTGTTCTGGAGGGACATGGGTGGGAGAAGGGTACAGCACTGATATATACTATATACCCTGTGTGTATATTACCCTGCTGTGCGGGGGGACACGGGTGGGAGAAGGGCACAACACTGATATACTATATACCCTGTGTGTATATTACCCTGCTGTGCGGGGGGACACGGGAGGGAGAAGGGCACAGCACTGATATATACTATATACCCTGTGTGTATATTACCCTGCTGTGCGGGGGGACACGGGTGAGAGAAGGGCACAGCACTGATATATACTTTATACCCTGTGTGTATATTACCCTGCTGTGCGGGGGGACACGAGTGGGAGAAGGGCACAGCACTAATATACTATATACCCTGTGTGTATATTACCCTGCTATGCGGGGGGACACGAGTGGGAGAAGGGCACAGCACTGATATATACTATATACCCTGTGTGTATATTACCCTGCTGTGCGGGGGGACACGGGAGGGAGAAGGGCACAGCACTGATATATACTATATACCGTGTGTATATATTACCCTGCTGTGCGGGGGGCGGACACGGGTGGGAGAAGGGCACAGCACTGATATATACTATATACCCTGTGTGTATATTACCCTGCTGTGCGGGGGGAGGACACGGGTGGGAGAAGGGCACAGCACTGATATATACTATATACCCTGTGTGTATATTACCCTGCTGTGCGGGGGTACACGGGTGGGAGAAGGGCACAGCACTGATATATACTATATACCCTGTGTGTATATTACCCTGCTGTGCTGGAGGGACACGGGTGGGAGAAGGGCACAGCACTGATATATACTATATACCCTGTGTGTATATTACCCTGCTGTGCGGGGGGACACGGGTGGGAGAAGGGCACAGCACTGATATATGTATACTATATACCCTGTGTGTATATTCCCCTGCTGTGCGGGGGGACACGGGTGGGCGAACGGCACAGCACTGATATATACTATATACCCTGTGTATATATTACCCTGCTGTTCTGGAGGGACACGGGTGGGAGAAGGGTACAGCACTGATATATACTATATACCCTGTGTGTATATTACCCTGCTGTGCGGGGGGACACGGGTGGGAGAAGGGCACAGCACTGATATATACTATATACCCTGTGTGTATATTACCCTGCTGTGCGGGGGGACACGGGAGGGAGAAGGGTACAGCACTGATATATACTATATACCGTGTGTATATATTACCCTGCTGTGCGGGGGGACACGGGTGGGAGAAGGATACAGCACTGATATACTATATACCCTGTGTGTATATTACCCTGCTGTGCGGGGGGACACGGGTGGGAGAAGGGCACAGCACTGATATATACTATATACCCTGTGTGTATATTACCATGCTGTGCGGGGGGACACGGGAGGGAGAAGGGCACAGCACTGATATATACTATATACCCTGTGTGTATATTACCCTGCTGTGCGGGGGGACACGGGAGGGACAAGGGTACAGCACTGATATACTATATACCCTGTGTGTATATTACCCTGCTGTGCGGGGGGACACGGGAGGGAGAAGGGCACAGCACTGATATATACTATATACCCTGTGTGTACATTACCCTGCTGTGCGGGGGGGACACGGGAGGGAGAAGGGCACAGCACTGATATATACTATATACCCTGTGTGTATATTACCCTACTGTGCGGGGGGACACGGGAGGGAGAAGGGTACAGCACTGATATACTATATACCCTGTGTATATATTACCCTGCTGTGCGGTGGGACACGGGTGGGAGAAGGGTACAGCACTGATATACTATATACCCTGTGTGTATATTGCCCTGCTGTTCGGGGGGGGACTCGGGAGGGAGAAGGGCACAGCACTGATATATACTATATACCCTGTGTATATATTACCCTGCTGTGCGGGGGGCGGACACGGGTGGGAGAAGGGCACAGCACTGATATATACTATATACCCTGTGTGTATATTACCCTGCTGTGCGGGGGGAGGACACGGGTGGGAGAAGGGCACAGCACTGATATATACTATATACCCTGTGTGTATATTACCCTGCTGTGCGGGGGTACACGGGTGGGAGAAGGGCACAGCACTGATATATACTATATACCCTGTGTGTATATTACCCTGCTGTGCTGGAGGGACACGGGTGGGAGAAGGGCACAGCACTGATATATACTATATACCCTGTGTGTATATTACCCTGCTGTGCGGGGGGACACGGGTGGGAGAAGGGCACAGCACTGATATATGTATACTATATACCCTGTGTGTATATTCCCCTGCTGTGCGGGGGGACACGGGTGGGCGAACGGCACAGCACTGATATATACTATATACCCTGTGTATATATTACCCTGCTGTTCTGGAGGGACACGGGTGGGAGAAGGGTACAGCACTGATATATACTATATACCCTGTGTGTATATTACCCTGCTGTGCGGGGGGACACGGGTGGGAGAAGGGCACAGCACTGATATATACTATATACCCTGTGTGTATATTACCCTGCTGTGCGGGGGGACACGGGAGGGAGAAGGGTACAGCACTGATATATACTATATACCGTGTGTATATATTACCCTGCTGTGCGGGGGGACACGGGTGGGAGAAGGATACAGCACTGATATACTATATACCCTGTGTGTATATTACCCTGCTGTGCGGGGGGACACGGGTGGGAGAAGGGCACAGCACTGATATATACTATATACCCTGTGTGTATATTACCATGCTGTGCGGGGGGACACGGGAGGGAGAAGGGCACAGCACTGATATATACTATATACCCTGTGTGTATATTACCCTGCTGTGCGGGGGGACACGGGAGGGACAAGGGTACAGCACTGATATACTATATACCCTGTGTGTATATTACCCTGCTGTGCGGGGGGACACGGGAGGGAGAAGGGCACAGCACTGATATATACTATATACCCTGTGTGTACATTACCCTGCTGTGCGGGGGGGACACGGGAGGGAGAAGGGCACAGCACTGATATATACTATATACCCTGTGTGTATATTACCCTACTGTGCGGGGGGACACGGGAGGGAGAAGGGTACAGCACTGATATACTATATACCCTGTGTATATATTACCCTGCTGTGCGGTGGGACACGGGTGGGAGAAGGGTACAGCACTGATATACTATATACCCTGTGTGTATATTGCCCTGCTGTTCGGGGGGGGACTCGGGAGGGAGAAGGGCACAGCACTGATATATACTATATACCCTGTGTGTATATTACCCTGCTGTGCGGTGGGACACGGGTGGGAGAAGGGTACAGCACTGATATACTATATACCCTGTGTGTATATTGCCCTGCTGTTCGGGGGGGGACACGGGAGGGAGAAGGGCACAGCACTGATATATACTATATACCCTGTGTGTATATTACCCTGCTGTGCGGGAGGACACGGGAGGGAGAAGGGCACAGCACTGATATACTATATACCCTATGTGTATATTACCCTGCTGTGCGGGGGGACACGGGTGGGAGAAGGGCGCAGCACTGATATATACTACATACAATGTGTATATATTACCCTGCTGTGCGGGGGGACACGGGTGGGAGAAGGGCACAGCACTGATATATCCTATATACCCTGTGTGTATATTACCCTGCTGTGCGGGGGGACACGGGTGGGAGAAGGGCACAGCACTGATATATACTATATACCCTGTGTGTATATTACCCTGCTGTGCGGGGGGACACGGGTGGGAGAAGGGCACAGCACTGATATATACTATATACCCTGTGTGTATATTACCCTGCTGTGCGGGGGGACACGGGTGGGAGAAGGGCACAGCACTGATATATGTATACTATATACCCTGTGTGTATATTACCCTGCTGTGCGGGGGGACACGGGTGGGAGAAGGGCACAGCACTGATATATACTATATACCCTGTGTGTATATTACCCTGCTGTGCTGGAGGGACACGGGTGGGAGAAGGGCACAGCACTGATATATACTATATACCCTGTGTGTATATTACTCTGCTGTGCGGGAGGGACACTGGTGGGAGAAGGGCACAGCACTGATATACTATATACCCTGTGTGTATATTACCCTGCTGTGCGGGGGGGCACGGGTGGGAGAAGGGCACAGCACTGATATATACTATATACCCTGTGTGTATATTCCCCTGCTGTGCGGGGGTACACGGGTGGGAGAAGGGCACAGCACTGATATATACTATATACCCTGTGTATATATTACCCTGCTGTTCTGGAGGGACAAGGGTGGGAGAAGGGTACAGCACTGATATATGCTATATACCCTGTGTGTATATTACCCTGCTGTGCGGGGGGACACGGGTGGGAGAAGGGCACTGCACTGATATATACTATATACCCTGTGTGTATATTACTCTGCTGTGCGGGAGGGACACGGGTGGGAGAAGGGCACAGCACTGATATATACTATATACCCTGTGTGTATATTACCCTGCTGTGCGGGGGGACACGGGTGGGAGAAGGGCACAGCACTGATATATACTATATACACTGTGTGTTTATTACCATGTTATGCGGGGGGACACAGGTGGGAGAAGGGCACAGCACTGATATACTATATACCCTGTGTGTATATTACCCTGCTGTGCGGGGGGACACGGGAGGGAGAAGGGCACAGCACTGATATATACTATATACCCTGTGTGTATATTACCCTGCTGTGCGGGGGGACACGGGTGGGAGAAGGGCACAGCACTGATATATGTATACTATATACCCTGTGTGTATATTACCCTGCTGTGCGGGGGGACACGGGTGGGAGAAGGGCACAGCACTGATATATACTATATACCCTGTGTGTATATTACCCTGCTGTGCTGGAGGGACACGGGTGGGAGAAGGGCACAGCACTGATATATACTATATACCCTGTGTGTATATTACTCTGCTGTGCGGGAGGGACACTGGTGGGAGAAGGGCACAGCACTGATATACTATATACCCTGTGTGTATATTGCCCTGCTGTGCGGGGGGACACGGGTGGGAGAAGGGCATAGCTCTGATACATACTATATACCGTGTGTGTATATTACCCTGCTGTGCGGGGAGAAACGGGTGGGAGAAGGGCACAGCACTGATATATTCTATATACCCTGTGTGTAAATTACCCTGCTGTTCTGGGGGGGACACGGGTGGGAGAAGGGCACAGCACTGATATACTATATACCCTGTGTGTATATTCCCCTGCTATGCGGGGGGACACGGGTGGGAGAAGGGCACAGCACTGATATATACTATATACCCTGTGTGTATATTACCCTGCTGTGCGGGGAGACACGGGTGGGAGAAGGGCACAGCACTGATATATACTATATACCCTGTGTGTATATTACCCTGCTGTGCGGAGGGGACACGGGTGGGAGAAGGGCACAGCACTGATATATACTATATACCCTGTGTGTATATTACCCTGCTGTGCGGGGGGACACGGGAGTGAGAAGGGCACAGCCCTGATATATACTATATACCCCGTGTGTATATTACTCTGCTGTACGGGGGGACACGGGTGGGAGAAGTGCACAGAACTGATATACTATATACCCTGTGTGTATATTACCCTGCTGTGCGGGAGGACACGGGTGGGAGAAGTATACAGCACTGATATTCTATATACCC
Source organism: Phyllobates terribilis (assembly GCF_046119375.1). Taxonomy (NCBI): domain Eukaryota; kingdom Metazoa; phylum Chordata; class Amphibia; order Anura; family Dendrobatidae; genus Phyllobates; species Phyllobates terribilis. The sequence goes on along the minus strand of NW_027362762.1, from coordinate 330,308,697 downwards.
TATGTGTATATTACCCTGCTGTGCGGGGGGGACACGGGTGGGAGAAGGGCACAGCAGTGATATATACTATATACCCTGTGTGTATATTACCCTGCTGTGCTGGGGGACACAGGAGGGAGAAGGGCACAGCACTGATATATACTATATACCCTGTGTGTATATTACCCTGCTGTACGGGGGGACACGGGTGGGATAAGGGCACAGCACTGATATACTATATACCCTGTGTGTATATTACCCTGCTGTGCGGGGGGACACGGGTGGGAGAAGGGCACAGCACTGATATATACTATATACCCTGTGTGTATATTACCCTTCTGTGCTGGGGGGACACGGGTGGGAGAAGGGCACAGCACTGATATATACTATATACCCTGTGTGTATATTACCCTGCTGTGCGGGGGTACACGGGTGGGAGAAGGGCACAGCACTGATATATACTATATACCCTGTGTGTATATTACCCTGCTGTGCTGGAGGGACACAGGTGGGAGAAGGGCACAGCACTGATATATACTATATACCCTGTGTGTATATTACCCTGCTGTGCGGGGGGACACGGGTGGGAGAAGGGCACAGCACTGATATATGTATACTATATACCCTGTGTGTATATTCCCCTGCTGTGCGGGGGGACACGGGTGGGAGAAGGGCACAGCACTGATATATACTATATACCCTGTGTATATATTACCCTGCTGTTCTGGAGGGACACGGGTGGGAGAAGGGTACAGCACTGATATATACTATATACCCTGTGTGTATATTACCCTGCTGTGCGGGGGGACACGGGTGGGAGAAGGGCACAACACTGATATACTATATACCCTGTGTGTATATTACCCTGCTGTGCGGGGGGACACGGGAGGGAGAAGGGCACAGCACTGATATATACTATATACCCTGTGTATATATTACCCTGCTGTGCGGGGGGACACGGGTGGGAGAAGGGCACAGCACTGATATATACTATATACTGTGTGTGTATATTACCCTGCTGTGCGGGGGGACACTGGTGGGAGAAGGGCACAGCACTGATATATACTATATACCCTGTGTGTATATTACCCTGCTGTGCGGTGGGACACGGGAGGGAGAAGGGCACAGCACTGATATATACTATATACCCTGTGTGTATATTACCCTGCTGTGCGGGGAGGACACGGGTGGGAGAAGGGCACAGCACTGATATATACTATATACCCTGTGTATATATTACCCTGCTGTGCGGGGGGCGGACACGGGTGGGAGAAGGGCACAGCACTGATATATACTATATACCCTGTGTGTATATTACCCTGCTGTGCGGGGGGAGGACACGGGTGGGAGAAGGGCACAGCACTGATATATACTATATACCCTGTGTGTATATTACCCTGCTGTGCGGGGGTACACGGGTGGGAGAAGGGCACAGCACTGATATATACTATATACCCTGTGTGTATATTACCCTGCTGTGCTGGAGTGACACGGGTGGGAGAAGGGCACAGCACTGATATATACTATATACCCTGTGTGTATATTACCCTGCTGTGCGGGGGGACACGGGTGGGAGAAGGGCACAGCACTGATATATGTATACTATATACCCTGTGTGTATATTCCCCTGCTGTGCGGGGGGACACGGGTGGGCGAACGGCACAGCACTGATATATACTATATACCCTGTGTATATATTACCCTGCTGTTCTGGAGGGACACGGGTGGGAGAAGGGTACAGCACTGATATATACTATATACCCTGTGTGTATATTACCCTGCTGTGCGGGGGGACACGGGTGGGAGAAGGGCACAGCACTGATATATACTATATACCCTGTGTGTATATTACCCTGCTGTGCGGGGGGACACGGGAGGGAGAAGGGTACAGCACTGATATATACTATATACCGTGTGTATATATTACCCTGCTGTGCGGGGGGACACGGGTGGGAGAAGGATACAGCACTGATATACTATATACCCTGTGTGTATATTACCCTGCTGTGCGGGGGGACACGGGTGGGAGAAGGGCACAGCACTGATATATACTATATACCCTGTGTGTATATTACCCTGCTGTGCGGGGGGACACGGGAGGGAGAAGGGCACAGCACTGATATATACTATATACCCTGTGTGTATATTACCCTGCTGTGCGGGGGGACACGGGAGGGACAAGGGTACAGCACTGATATACTATATACCCTGTGTGTATATTACCCTGCTGTGCGGGGGGACACGGGAGGGAGAAGGGCACAGCACTGATATATACTATATACCCTGTGTGTACATTACCCTGCTGTGCGGGGGGGACACGGGAGGGAGAAGGGCACAGCACTGATATATACTATATACCCTGTGTGTATATTACCCTGCTGTGCGGGGGGACACGGGAGGGAGAAGGGTACAGCACTGATATACTATATACCCTGTGTATATATTACCCTGCTGTGCGGTGGGACACGGGTGGGAGAAGGGTACAGCACTGATATACTATATACCCTGTGTGTATATTGCCCTGCTGTTCGGGGGGGGACACGGGAGGGAGAAGGGCACAGCACTGATATATACTATATACCCTGTGTGTATATTACCCTGCTGTGCGGGAGGACACGGGAGGGAGAAGGGCACAGCACTGATATACTATATACCCTATGTGTATATTACCCTGCTGTGCGGGGGGACACGGGTGGGAGAAGGGCGCAGCACTGATATATACTACATACAATGTGTATATATTACCCTGCTGTGCGGGGGGACACGGGTGGGAGAAGGGCACAGCACTGATATATCCTATATACCCTGTGTGTATATTACCCTGCTGTGCGGGGGGACACGGGTGGGAGAAGGGCACAGCACTGATATATACTATATACCCTGTGTGTATATTACCCTGCTGTGCGGGGGTACACGGGTGGGAGAAGGGCACAGCACTGATATATACTATATACCCTGTGTGTATATTACCCTGCTGTGCGGGGGGACACGGGTGGGAGAAGGGCACAGCACTGATATATGTATACTATATACCCTGTGTGTATATTACCCTGCTGTGCGGGGGGACACGGGTGGGAGAAGGGCACAGCACTGATATATACTATATACCCTGTGTGTATATTACCCTGCTGTGCCGGAGGGACACGGGTGGGAGAAGGGCACAGCACTGATATATACTATATACCCTGTGTGTATATTACTCTGCTGTGCGGGAGGGACACTGGTGGGAGAAGGGCACAGCACTGATATACTATATACCCTGTGTGTATATTACCCTGCTGTGCGGGGGGGCACGGGTGGGAGAAGGGCACAGCACTGATATATACTATATACCCTGTGTGTATATTACCCTGCTGTGCGGGGGTACACGGGTGGGAGAAGGGCACAGCACTGATATATACTATATACCCTGTGTGTATATTACCCTGCTGTGCGGGGGGACACGGGTGGGAGAAGGGCACAGCACTGATATGTGTATACTATATACCCTGTGTGTATATTCCCCTGCTGTGCGGGGGGACACGGGTGGGAGAAGGGCACAGCACTGATATATACTATATACCCTGTGTATATATTACCCTGCTGTTCTGGAGGGACAAGGGTGGGAGAAGGGTACAGCACTGATATATGCTATATACCCTGTGTGTATATTACCCTGCTGTGCGGGGGGACACGGGTGGGAGAAGGGCACTGCACTGATATATACTATATACCCTGTGTGTATATTACTCTGCTGTGCGGGAGGGACACGGGTGGGAGAAGGGCACAGCACTGATATATACTATATACCCTGTGTGTATATTACCCTGCTGTGCGGGGGGACACGGGTGGGAGAAGGGCACAGCACTGATATATGTATACTATATACCCTGTGTGTATATTCCCCTGCTGTGCGGGGGGACACGGGTGGGAGAAGGGTACAGCAGTGATATATACTATATACCCTGTGTGTATATTACCCTGCTGTGCGGGGGGACACGGGTGGGAGAAGGGCACAGCACTGATATATAATATATACCTTGTGTGTATATTACTGTGCTGTGCGGGAGTGACACGGGTGGGAGAAGGGCACAGCACTGATATATACTATATACACTGTGTGTTTATTACCATGCTATGCGGGGGGACACAGGTGGGAGAAGGGCACAGCACTGATATACTATATACCCTGTGTGTATATTACCCTGCTGTGCGGGGGGACACGGGAGGGAGAAGGGCACAGCACTGATATATACTATATACCCTGTGTGTATATTACCCTGCTGTACGGGGGGACACGGGTGGGAGGGCACTGATATACTATATACCCTGTGTGTATATTACCCTGCTGTACGGGGGGACACGGGTGGGAGAAGGGCACAGCACTGATATATACTATATACCCTGTGTATATATTACCCTGCTGTTCTGGAGGGACAAGGGTGGGAGAAGGGTACAGCACTGATATATACTATATACCCTGTGTGTATATTACCCTGCTGTGCGGGGGGACACTGGTGGGAGAAGGGCACAGCACTGATATATACTATATACCCTGTGTGTATGTTCCCCTGCTGTGCGGGGGGACACTGGTGGGAGAAGGGTACAGCACTGATATATACTATATACCCTGCGTGTATATTACCCTGCTGTGCGGGGGGGGGGGGGGACACGGGTGGGAGAAGGGCACAGCACTGATATATACTATATACCTTGTGTGTATATTACCCTGCTGTGCGGGGGGGACACAGGTGGGAGAAGGGCACAGCACTGATATACTATATACCCTGTGTGTATATTGCCCTGCTGTGCGGGGGGACACGGGTGGGAGAAGGGCACAGCTCTGATACATACTATATACCGTGTGTGTATATTACCCTGCTGTGCGGGGAGAAACGGGTGGGAGAAGGGCACAGCACTGATATATTCTATATACCCTGTGTGTAAATTACCCTGCTGTTCTGGGGGGGACACGGGTGGGAGAAGGGCACAGCACTGATATACTATATACCCTGTGTGTATATTCCCCTGCTATGCGGGGGGACACGGGTGGGAGAAGGGCACAGCACTGATATATACTATATACCCTGTGTGTATATTACCCTGCTGTGCGGGGAGACACGGGTGGGAGAAGGGCACAGCACTGATATATACTATATACCCTGTGTGTATATTACCCTGCTGTGCGGAGGGGACACGGGTGGGAGAAGGGCACAGCACTGATATATACTATATACCCTGTGTGTATATTACCCTGCTGTGCGGGGGGACACGGGAGTGAGAAGGGCACAGCCCTGATATATACTATATACCCCGTGTGTATATTACTCTGCTGTACGGGGGGACACGGGTGGGAGAAGGGCACAGAACTGATATACTATATACCCTGTGTGTATATTACCCTGCTGTGCGGGGGGACACGGGTGGGAGAAGTATACAGCACTGATATTCTATATACCCTATGTGTATATTACCCTGCTGTGCGGGGGGGACACGGGTGGGAGAAGGGCACAGCAGTGATATATACTATATACCCTGTGTGTATATTACCCTGCTGTGCTGGGGGACACAGGAGGGAGAAGGGCACAGCACTGATATATACTATATACCCTGTGTGTATATTACCCTGCTGTACGGGGGGACACGGGTGGGATAAGGGCACAGCACTGATATACTATATACCCTGTGTGTATATTACCCTGCTGTGCGGGGGGACACGGGTGGGAGAAGGGCACAGCACTGATATATACTATATACCCTGTGTGTATATTACCCTTCTGTGCTGGGGGGACACGGGTGGGAGAAGGGCACAGCACTGATATATACTATATACCCTGTGTGTATATTACCCTGCTGTGCTGGGGGGACACTGGTGGGAGAAGGGTACAGCACTGATATATACTATATACCCTGTGTGTATATTACCATGCTGTGCGGGGGGACACTGGTGGGAGAAGGGTACAGCACTGATATATACTATATACCCTGTGTATATATTACCCTGCTGTGCGGGGGGACACGGGAGAGAGAAGGGCACAGCACTGATATACTATATACCCTGTGTGTATATTACCATGCTGTGCGGGGGGACACGGGAGGGAGAAGGGCACAGCACTGATATATACTATATACCCTGTGTGTATATTACCCTGCTGTGCCGGGGGACACGGGAGGGAGAAGGGTACAGCACTGATATACACTACAACCCCTGGCAAAAATTATGTAATCACCGGGCTCAGAGGATGATCATTCAGTTTAATGTTGTTGAAAAAAAGCAGATCACAGACATGGCACAAAACTAAAGTAATTTCAAATGGCAACTTTATGGCTTTAAGAAACACTAAAAGAAATCAAGATAAAAAATGTGGTATTCAGTAAGGGTAATTTTTTTCCACCCTCATGGAGTTGGTTTCTAACCGTTTGTGCAGACACATGCACATTTGTGGCCTGCTGGAGGTCATTTTGCAGTGCTCTGGCAGTGCTCCTCCTGTTCCTCCTTGCGCAAAGGCAGAGGTAGCGGTCCTGCTGCTGGGTTGTTGCCCTCCTACGGCCCGTTTCACGTCTCCTGGTGTACTGGCCTGTCTCCTGGTAGCGCCTCCAGCCTCTGGACACTACGCTGACAGACACAGCAAACCTTCTTGCCACAGCTCGCATTGATGTGCCATCCTGGATGAGCTGCACTACCTGAGCAACTTCTATGGGTTCTAGAGTCCGTCTCATGCTACCACGAGTATGAAATCACAATCAATATTCAAAAGTGACCAAAATATCAGCCAGAAAGCATTGATACTGAGATGTGGTCTGTGGTCCCCACCTGCAGAACCACTCCTTTATTGAGGGTGACTTCATAATTGCCAATAATTTCCTTCTATTGTCTATTCCATTTGCACAACAGCATGTGAAATTGATTGTCAATCAGTGTTGCTTCTTCATTGGACAGTTTGATTTCACAGAAGTATGATTTCCTTGGAGTTATATTCTGTTGTTTAAGTGTTCCCTTTATTTTTTTGAGCAGTGTATATACTATATACCCTGTGTGTATATTACCCTACTGTGTCGGGGGACATGGGAGGGAGAAGGGTACAGCAGTGATATATACTATACAGTATACCCTGTGTGTATATTACCCTGCTGTGCTGGAGGGACACGGGAGGGAGAAGGGTACATCACTGATATATGTATACTATATACCCTGTGTGTATATTACCCTGCTGTGCCGGGGGGACACGGGAGGGAGGGTTATAGGAAGTTTCGGCCCCAGCAATTTGCCCCCATCAGTTTGCCTCCAGGTACATTTCGCCCCCGCACATTTCGCCCCCAGGAAGATTCGCTCCTGGATGTTTCGCCCCGCACACTGGGGGCGATATGTGCGGGGGTGAAATGTGCAGGGGCAAAACATCCTGGGGGCGAAATGTACCAGGGGGCGAACTGCTGGGGGCGAAACATCCAATTCCCGGGAGGGAGAAGGGCACAGCACTGATATATACTATATACCCTGTCTATATATTACCCTGCTTTGCTGGAGGTGACGCACCCCTGGGCCTGTGTCGCGCAGCGTTGCGCACGCGGGAGCTTACCCGGAGCCGGATCTGTTGAGGGTTGTAGTCTCGTGGCGGTGACCCGGTCCGTGCCCAGGGAGTCAGACTAAGTGGCGCTGTATTAGTGGTAGATGTTGTACGACTACGCCACCCGTTGAATGCAGCGAAGGAGCTGCCGCTGCAGGGCAGACCGCTGAGGCCGGTGGTAGGATTGTGCAGCGTGATAGTATCACCCCCAACGGGAGGGGTATGGCCTCAGGGCAGCCGACGTGGATGATGGGGGTAGCAGGAACCACTCAGAGACGGTACGGTGTAGTTCATGGTCTTTACTGGTGACAAAGATAGACCCTCCCGGAGTACTGGCTAGCGATTGGGGCCTGGTCAGTCCTTGAGCAGATGGGATCTCCCCTGGCCAGGCGGAGTTGTAGGCCTCCCAAACTAACTGTACTCTTCTGGCTACCTTGCTAGAGGCGGGTATAAGTAGCCCACGTCCCTGAGTGTACCGTGTGGTGCTCACCCGTATGGCCAGTGACTCGGGGCCTTCTAGTAGCTTCCGCTCCACGACGGCGGTGCTGGTCCCACGCGTGTGACCGTGCCTTCGGGTTTCTTGGCCAGAGGACCTGAATTCCCCTGCCGGTCGGTTTCTGCTGCTGGATAGGAGTTAGTCCCCACAGCCTCGGACTCCGGGTCCGGTGATAGCTTCTCAGTCAGGGCGAGCTCTGCAGCTGCCAGCCCCTGACTCTTTGTAGTACTGCTCCCACAGAGCTCCTGTTGTTTCTTCCTATGCTGCTTCTCTTCTCTGTCTCTACTTCTTCTCTACTCCCTAACCCTGCCTCAGCCCTAGGTTTATATAGGGGAAGTTCTTCCCCTCCCAGGACTGGGCAGGAGATGTGGCATGCACAGGATCCCTGACCAAGAGACCTCCCACCTGCTCTCAGACATAACATTGCCGTTACTGTGGAAACCAGACCCCTGGGGTGCCACATTCCCCCCTAGTGAAATTTAGTACTCCGGGACTAAACATATTTTTAGAAAAATATAACAAGGTATAAACAATAATAATACAATAAGAAAAACACATAAAGATGGTTACGGCATGTCCGCAACCGGGTGCAGTCTTTGAAGAAAAGCAAGGTGTCCATTTCACCAAAACAGGGAGACGTAACCAGGTAGGGGTCTGTCCTGCCCCGAGTCCTTAACAGTCTTTAGTCCATTCCTAGGTTACGCTCCAACCATGTACAAGGATTCCCGGTAAATCCACCAAGGACTCCTATAAATAACTAGAAACACATAATTATACACAAGCAACAAGAAAAACAGGTAACCACAAATAAAACAATTTATACACTTCAAATCCTCCAACGTGCGGGTAACTGGCCTTTAGTGGCCCTAGTGGACCTACGGAGCTGACTGTCTAGCCCTGAACTACAGGGTGTAGGAGCTGTCAAGGGTAAACTGGTCAGCTGTCTACCGGCTCTTTGGCTCACTAGGGGTACGGCAGGCTCACTATAAGCAGAGGGTTGATCCTCCTGTTCTGCTTGTGTGGAGTCTTCTGCCTCCTGGACCGGCTGCTCTTCCAGCTCTACCTGTTGCTCCGTAGGCACTTGGGATGCTGGTTGGAGGAACGTGAGGACGGGTACCACAACTGCACCATTGACTTGAGTCCAGGACCGAGGGAAGTCTCCGAGCACAGTACTAACCATATCCTCCCTTTCCTCTACGGGTCGATGGTCTTCTTGTTCCTCTTCAGGGTTCCGTAGCTGTTCAGGACACTTCTTCAGGTGATCCCGGGATACAATGGCTATGGTCTCCCCTCCGTCTTTACTGATGGTACAGACTTTCGGGTTCTCGTGGCTTGAGGGCAGTACGGTGTACGGGTCCTTCTCCCACTGGTCGTCCAACTTGTGGAGCCGTCTTTTCCTCTTCAAGACCTGCTCTCCGGGTACCAGGGGAACAGCGGGAGCATACTGGTTGTAAGTTTTCTCTCGTCTTTCCCTAGCCTGACAGAGACTTCGCTCCACGCTCTCCTGTACTTTCCGGTACTGCTGCTGCCTCTCTGTGTCCCAGTCTGCTTCTGGTGAAGTGTCCTCGGGTGTCAGGACTCCCATTTCCAGGTCAACAGGTAACTTACCAGGTCTCGCCCTCATTAGGTAAGCCGGGGTACAGTTGGTGGAACCTACCGGGATGTGGTTGTATAGGTCCACCAGATCGGGCAGCTTCTCAGGCCACAGACTGCGTTCTTCCAGGGGCAACGTTTTCAGGAGATCCATTACCACCTGGTTCATTTTCTCACAAAGTCCATTAGTTTGCAGATGATAGGGTGTCGTCCTTATCTTCCGGCAGCCATACAGATTGCAGAATTCCTGGAAGACCTCCGCTTCAAAGGCAGGTCCCTGGTCCGTCAGCACTTGGTCCGGGTACCCGTGTGGACGGCAGAAGTGCTGCTGGAAGGCTCTAGCTGCTGTTTGAGCCGTTAAGTCCTTAACGGGGACGACAACCAAGAACCGGGAGTAATGATCCACAATGGTTAACGCGTAGACGTAGCCACTTCTGCTTGGGGTCAGTTTTACATGATCCAAGGCTACCAGTTCCAACGGCTGCCGGGTGACGATGGACTGCAGGGGAGTCTTCTGGCTGGCACGGTCCTTCCTTCTTAGGTTGCACGGGCCACAGTCTCTGCACCACCTCTCGATGGTTCCCCTCATGCCTACCCAGTGGAACCGCCCACGCAGCAGGAACTCCAGCTTCTTCCATCCGAAGTGTCCAGCCCCGTCGTGGTATGCTTCCATCACCATGGCTGCGTCTCTCCGTGGCACCACTACTTGCCAGATTAGTTCATGCGTCCGGGAGTTAACCATTCTGCGGCACAACTTCCCCTTGTAAAGGAACAGTCGACTCTTCTCAGCCCACAGTTGCTTGGCTTCCTCCGGAGCGTCTGGGTCAAGGCGAGCCTCTGGCCGAGTCAGCATCTCCTTTACCAGCCGGACGGCAGGGTCACTGTCTTGCGTTTCCTCCCAGTTGTAGTGAGGCAAGGGGTTAAACGTAGCGGCTTGCTTACTCCTTACCCGATGGGAATACTGGATAGTCCCATGACGGTGGAACGCGGGGAGTTCGACTTCTTCCAGTCCCTCTGGATCTTCTCCTACGTCCGGTAGGTTTGGCATCCTGGACAGGGCGTCCGCGTTGGTATTGGAGCGTCCTGCCCGGTATTTGATTGTGAACTCGTAGTTGGACAGACGGGCCATCCATCTCTGCTCTAGGGCACCGAGTCTTGCCGTGTCCAGGTGTGTCAACGGGTTGTTATCCGTGTACACGGTGAACCGGGAAGAAGCGAGGTAGTGCTTAAAGCGTTCGGTGACTGCCCACACCACTGCCAGGAACTCTAGCTTAAATGAGCTGTAATTCTCAGGGTTTCTTTCGGTGGGTCGCAGTTTTCGGCTAGCGTAAGCGATTACTCGTTCTTTCCCCTGCTGGATCTGGGACAGTACGGCTCCTAGCCCGATGTTACTTGCGTCGGTGTAGAGGATAAAGGGCTGGCTGTAATCAGGGTATGCCAGGATTTCATCCCCCGTGAGGGCCATCTTCAGCTGGCGGAAGGACTCTTCTTCTAACTTCTCCCATTTGAAGGGCGGCTTCTGGTTCTAGGCCAGTCCCGGAAGGCCATCAGGAGGTCCTGCATAGGAGCTGCCTTTTTGGTGAAACCGGGGATGAATCTGCGGTAATAGCCTACCAACCCGAGGAACTGCCGCACTTCCTTTACACTGGAGGGACTTGGCCATTCCTTAATTGCGGTGATCTTATCAGGGTCGGGAGCCACTCCGTCAGCGCTCACCACGTGTCCCAGGTACTGCACCTTTGGTTTCAAGAGGTGACACTTGGAGGGTTTTACCTTTAAGCCGTAGCTTGCCAGAGCTTCGAACACTTCCGCCAGGTGTTTCAGGTGGTCCTCATAAGTCTTGGAATATACGATGACATCGTCCAGGTACAACAGGACCGTCTCGAAGTTTCTGTGGCCCAGACAGCACTCCATTAATCGTTGGAAGGTTCCCGGTGCGTTGCAGAGTCCGAACGGCATGCAGGTGAACTCGCTAAGTCCCATCGGGGTGGTGAATGCGGTCTTCTCCCGGTCCGCCTCTGCTACAGGAACCTGCCAGTACCCGCTAGTGAGATCCAAGGTAGAGAAGAAGTTAGCAGATCTTAAAGCAGCCAAAGACTCCTCTATCCTTGGTAAGGGGTACGCATCCTTGTGTGTGATACGGTTAATTTTCCGGTAATCTACACACATCCTCATGGTGTTGTCTTTCTTTTTGACTAAGACTAGTGGAGCTGCCCAGGGGCTACAGCTATCCCTGATCACCCCAGCCTCCTTCATGTCCCTAAGCATCCCCTTGGCGTGTTGGTAGTGTGCAGGGGGTACGGGTCGATACCTCTCTTTTATGGGAAGATGGTCTCCCGTGGGGATGTGGTGTTCTACCCCCTTGACTCGCCCGAAGTCTAACGGGTGTTTACTAAACACTCTCTCGTACTCTTGAACCACCCGATAGACTCCCTGTTTCTGGTGTGAGGGAGTGGAGTCAGTACCCAAATGTAGTTGCTTACACCAGTCCTCCATTGTTTCTTTAGAGCCGTTACCTTCCTCCGGGGAAGATGGAGGCAAGGGTTCTACGGACTGTATGGAATTTTGATTGATGGTATACAATTTGGCTAGCGTGGCATACCGGGGCAGGTACACTTCCCTCTTCCCGATATTTATTATGCGAACGGACACCCTCCCATGGCGTACATTATCCACCCCCCGTGCTGTCAAAATGGTGGGCCTACTGTCTGAGTAAACTGGTTCTACCATTGCCTGGTAATCTCTACCTCTCAGACCAATAGCTGCCCGGCACCAAATCATCATTTCACTTTTTGGGGGCATGGCAATAGGGAAAGGGTCACACATTCTTACGCTACCAATCTCACCACCGGAGAGTTCTATCTGTTGCCGTCGCATCAGTGCCCGGATCTCTTTCTGGAGCACTCGCTGCTGGCCGGAGCTGGCGTTCTTGGCAACCTGTTGTAAAAGGAAAATCACCTCTGCAAGACAATTTTCAATTACATTAGTTCCTAGAGTTATCTTTGGGTGACTCTCGTGTTTGTCAGTGTCTACAATGATCAGTCCCTGTGCTGTCAGTTCGACTCTACCGATTTTAATGGTCACCTCTTTAAATCCAATCTGTGGCACGGGCTGACCATTGCTGGCGATGATACTCAAGTCGTCGTCAGGGTAGCGGGTGATATCCAAGTCATTCCAGTACTGCTTGAAGAGCACGTACGGGATAGTGGTGACCTGTGACCCGGTGTCCAATAGGGCACTCATAGGGATGCCATCCAGTACCACAGGCAAGACTGGACGTCCTCCCACATATCTGTCGCGCCAGTTCGATGGGCCTGATGATCTTTTTCCTGGGGTTTGGCCCTCTACCCCAGGTTGTGCCAGTTTAAAGGACAGTACCTTGCCATATGTCCGGGTTGATTGCAGCGGCGGCAGATGGGTTGTCCGTCCTCGTTGTATCGGTCGCTGGGTCTTCCTCTGGCCGGTGGGGTCCTCCTTGGTCGACGCCACGGGATGTCCTCCGGTGCGGATGCCAGCTGGATCTTCCCTGGAGTGGAAACCTGTAAAGACTGCACAGTTCGGGTTAGCGCGGCAACGCTTTTAGCTAGCTCTTGGACCTGATGGTGCAGGTCTGGAGCCGGGTCATTGTTCAAAGCCTGCGCATCAGCTCCCACAGGCCCTTCCGACAAGGGTGCCGCCTCCTGGTGGTAAGTGGTAGTGGGGCGTCTGTGGGTCACAACGCCACCTGGTGCCGGTTCTCGGAGCACCCGGATGGCTCTGTCCTTGAACTGTGCAAATCCCAGATGAGGGTCCTGTAAGGCCATTGCCCGCAACTGGGTTCGGTGGGCATTGCAATATAAACCCTCTATAAATTGTTCAGTCAACAGCCTGTCCTCGTCTCCCACGCCGTCAGGGTCGGTCTGCTTAATGGCTCTCAGGGCCTCTTGTAGGTTCAGGGCATAGTCCCTTATACTCTCATGTGCCCGCTGTTTGCACCCGTAGAATCTAAGCTTGATCTCGGCTGAGGTGCGGGTATCAAAGGTGTCCCTCAGCCGGGTTAGTATCTCTGCGACAGTCCTCCTCCCAGGTGGCCAGGACTTTACCTCCCTTTGGGCTGCCCCGGTTAATTGGGCCACCAGGATGCTCACTTTTTGCTCCTCTGTGAGGGGATACACCTGGAAGAGGCTATCCAGCTTTTCTCTAAAGTCATGCAGGGTATGTGACTCCCCTGAGTACTGGGGTAGCCAGGCTGCCCCCGGGATATAGGGCATGGTGAAAGGCATGACCGCAACGGCGGTGGCGCTGGCGGGGGTTGAAGTGGTGAAGCTCTCCTCCGTATCCGACATCCTTCTCCCCCCTAGTGTACCGTGGCCTACCTTGCGATGATCCTCTTCCGTAGGCCGCGGCTCCGCAGTGGATCGTCAGGGTTGAGGACCTTCCGTCGCGCTCCTGTGACGTCAGCGTCTGCTGGGCTCCTTCCAGGACCTTACGCGACGTCTGGACGTGAGGCGGGGCTTCAGTTCTCACGCGCTTTTGGAGTCCACGCCCCTCTTCTTCCCGCGCGGCGTCTTCAAGATGGCGTCCAACGGCGGGAAAACTCCACGGAAGGCGGGAAGAAGGCTGAAGATGGCGCCGGATGGCGGGAATCTTCACCACTGGTAAGTTTGAACAGTCTTTTTCAGGCACGCAGTACCCAGTGGTTGCGGGCACGAAATCCTGCCGACTATGCCAAAAGTTGACGCACCCCTGGGCCTGTGTCGCGCAGCGTTGCGCACGCGGGAGCTTACCCGGAGCCGGATCTGTTGAGGGTTGTAGTCTCGTGGCGGTGACCCGGTCCGTGCCCAGGGAGTCAGACTAAGTGGCGCTGTATTAGTGGTAGATGTTGTACGACTACGCCACCCGTTGAATGCAGCGAAGGAGCTGCCGCTGCAGGGCAGACCGCTGAGGCCGGTAGGATTGTGCAGCGTGATAGTATCACCCCCAACGGGAGGGGTATGGCCTCAGGGCAGCCGACGTGGATGATGGGGGTAGCAGGAACCACTCAGAGACGGTACGGTGTAGTTCATGGTCTTTACTGGTGACAAAGATAGACCCTCCCGGAGTACTGGCTAGCGATTGGGGCCTGGTCAGTCCTTGAGCAGATGGGATCTCCCCTGGCCAGGCGGAGTTGTAGGCCTCCCAAACTAACTATACTCTTCTGGCTACCTTGCTAGAGGCGGGTATAAGTAGCCCACGTCCCTGAGTGTACCGTGTGGTGCTCACCCGTATGGCCGGTGACTCGGGGCCTTCTAGTAGCTTCCGCTCCACGACGGCGGTGCTGGTCCCACGCGTGTGACCGTGCCTTCGGGTTTCTTGGCCAGAGGACCTGAATTCCCCTGCCGGTCGGTTTCTGCTGCTGGATAGGAGTTAGTCCCCACAGCCTCGGACTCCGGGTCCGGTGATAGCTTCTCAGTCAGGGCGAGCTCTGCAGCTGCCAGCCCCTGACTCTTTGTAGTACTGCTCCCACAGAGCTCCTGTTGTTTCTTCCTATGCTGCTTCTCTTCTCTGTCTCTACTTCTTCTCTACTCCCTAACCCTGCCTCAGCCCTAGGTTTATATAGGGGAAGTTCTTCCCCTCCCAGGACTGGGCAGGAGGTGTGGCATGCACAGGATCCCTGACCAAGAGACCTCCCACCTGCTCTCAGACATAACATTGCCGTTACTGTGGAAACCAGACCCCTGGGGTGCCACAGAGGGACACGGGTTGGAGAAGGGTACAGCACTGATATATACTATATACCCTGTGTGTATATTACCCTGCTGTGCCGGGGGGACACGGGAGGGAGAAGGGTACAGCACTGATTTATACTATATACCCTGTTTGTATATTACCCTGCTGTGCTGGGGGTACACGGGTGGGAGAAGGGCACAGCACTGATATATACTTTATACCCTATGTGTATATTACCCTGCTGTGCGGGGAGACACGCGTGGGAGAAGGGTACAGCGCTGATATATACTATATACCCTGTGTGTATATTACCATGCTGTGCTGGGGGGGCACGGGTGGGAGAAGGGCACAGCACTGATATATACTATATACCCTGTGTGTATATTACCCTGCTGTGCGGGGGGACACGGGTGAGAGAAGGGCACAGCACTGATATATACTATATACCCTGTGTATATATTACCCTGCTGTGCGGGGGGACACTGGTGGGAAAAGGGCACAGCACTGATATATACTATATACCCTGTGTATATATTACCCTGCTGTGCAGGGGGACACTGGTGGGAGAAGGGCACAGCACTGATATATACTATATACCCTGTGTGTATATTACCCTGCTGTGCTGGGGGGACACGGGTGAGAGAAGGGCACAGCACTGATATATACTATATACCCTGTGTGTATATTACCCTGCTGTGCTGGGGGGACATGGGTGAGAGAAGGGCACAGCACTGATATATACTATATACCCTGTGTATATTACCCTGCTGTGCGGGGGGACACGGGTGGGAGAAGGGCACAGCACTGATATATACTATATACCCTGTGTATATTACCCTGCTGTGCGGGGGGGGGACAGGTGGGAGAAGGGCACAGCACTGATATATACTATATACCCTGTGTATATTACCCTGCTGTGCTAGTGGGACCCTGGTGAGAGAAGGTTACTGCACTGATATACGTATACTATATACCCTGTGTGTATATTACCCTGCTGTGCCGAGGGAGACACGGATGGGAGAAGGGCACAGCACTGATATATACTATATACCCTGTGTGTATATTACCCTTCTGTGCGGGGGTGGGGTGGGTGACACAGATGGGAGAAGGGTACAGCACTGATATATACTTTATACCCTGTGTGTATATTACACTGCTGTATCAGGGGGACACGGTAGGGAGATGGGCACAGGACTGATATATACTATATATCCTTTCTGTATATTACCCTGCTGTGCTGGAGGGACACGGGTGGGAGAAGGGTACAGCACTGATCTATACTATATGCCCTGTGTGTATATTACCCTGCTGTGCCGGGGGGGTACACGGGAGGGAGAAGGGCACAGCACTGATATACTATATACCCTGTGTGTATATTACCCTGCTGTGCTGTGACGACACGGGTAGGAGATGGGCACAGCACTGATATACTATATACCCTGTGTGTATATTACCCTGCTCTGCCGGCGGGACAAGAGTGGGATAAGGGCACAGAACTGATGATATATTCCAGTGGTATGGAAATTATTCAGACCCCTTTAAATGTTTCACTCTTTGTTTCATTGCAGCCATTTGGTAAATTCTAAAAAGTTCATTTTTTTTCTCATTAAAGTACCCTCTGCACCCCATCTTAACTGAAAAAAAACCCAGAAATGTAGAAATTTTTGCAAATTTATTAAAAAAGAAAAACTTTAATATCACATGGTCATAAGTATTCAGACCCTTTGCTCATACACTCATATTTAAGCCACATGCTGTCCATTGCCTTGTGATCCTCCTTGAGATAGTTCTACTCCTTCAGTGTAGTCCAGCTGTATTTAATTCAACTGATAGGACTTGATTTGGAAAAGCACACACCTGTCTATTTAAGACCTCACACCTCACAGCTCACAGTGCATGTCAGACCAAATGAGAATCATGAGCTCAAAGGAACTGTTCAAGGAGCTCAGAGACAGAATTGTGGCAAGGCACTGATCTGGCCAAGGTTACAAAAGAATTTCTGCATTACTCAACGTTCCTAAGAGCACAGTGGCCTCCATAATCCTTAAATGGAAGAAATTTGGGACTACCAGACGTCTTCCTAGACCTTGCCGTCTAGCCAAACTGAGCAATCATGGGAGAACAGCCTTGGTGAGAGAGGTAAATAAGAACCCCAAGATCACTGTGGCTGAGCTCCAGAGATGCAGTAGGGAGATGGGAGAAAGTTCCACAAAGTCAACTATCACTGCAGCCCTCCCAGTCGGGCCTTTATGGCAGAGTGGCCCAACGGAAGCCTCTCCTCAGTGCAAGACATATGAAAGCCCGCATAGAGTTTGCTCAAAAACACATGAAGGACTCCCAGACTATGAGAAATAAGATTCTCTGATCTGATGAGACGAAGATAGAACTTTTTGGTGATAATTGTAAGCGGTATGTGTGGAGAAATCCAGGCACTTCTCATCACCTGCCCAATACAATCCCAACAGTGAAAAATGGTGGTGGTAGCATCATGCTATGGGGGTGTTTTTCATCTGCAGGGACAGGACGATTGGTTACAATTGAAGGAAACATGAATGCGGCCAAGTACAGAGATATCCTGGATGAAAACCTCTTCCAGAGTGCTCTGGGCCTCAAACTTGGCCAGAGGTTCACCTTCCAACAAGATAATGATCCTAAGCACACAGCTAAAATAACATAAATAACAAACGAGTGGCTTCAGAATAACTGTGGCCATTCTTGACTGGCCCAGCCAGAGCCCTGAGCTAAATCCAATTTAGCTTCTCTGGAGAGACCTGAAAATGGCTGTCCACCAACGTTCACCATCCAACCTGACAGAACTGGAGAGGATCTGCAAGGAAGAATGGCAGAGGATCCCCAAATACAGGTGTGAAAAACTTGTTGCATCACTCCCAAGAAGACTCATGACTGTACTAGCTCAAAAGTGTGCTTCTACTCAATACTGAGCAAAGGGTCTGAATACTTATGACCATGTGATATTTCATTTTTTTTTTTTTTTTTAGAAATTTACAAACATTTTTACATTTCTGTTTTTTTTCAGTCAAGATGGGGTGCAGTGACCTGCTGGAGGTCATTTTGCAGGGCTCTGGCAGTGCTCCTCCTGTTCCTCCTTGCACAAAGGTAGAGGTAGCGGTCCTGCTGCTGGGTTGTTGCCCTCCTACGGCCCCCTCCACGTCTCCTGGTGTACAGGCCTGTCTCCTGGTAGCGCCTCCATCCTCTGGACACTACGCTGACAGACACAGGAAACTTTCTTGCCACAGCTCGCATTGATGTGCCATCCTGGATGAGCTGCACTACCTGAGCAACTTCTGTGGGTTGTAGAATCCGTCTCATGCTACCACGAGTGTGAAAGCACAACCAACATTCAAAAGTGACCAAAACATCAGCCAGAAAGCAATGGTACTGAGATGTGGTCTGTGGTCCCCACCTGCAGAACCACTCCTTTATTGAGGGTGTCTTGATAATTGCCAATAATTTCCATCTACCGTCTTTTCCATTTGCACAACAGCATGTGAAATTGATAGTCAATCAGTGTTGATTCCTAAGTGGACCGTTTGATTTCACATTAGTCTGATTTACTTGGAGTTATATTCTGTTGTTTAAGTGTTCCCTTTATTTTTTTGAGCAGTGTATATATATATATATATATATATATATATATATATATATATATATATATAATATAATATAATATACATTACAGACCAGAAGTTTGGACACACCTTCTCATTTAAAGATTTTTCTGTATTTTCATGACTTTGAAAATTGTACATTCACACTGAAGGCATCAACACTATGAATTAACACATGTGGAATTATGTACTTAACAAAAAAGTGTGAAACAACTGAAAATATGTCTTATATTCTAGGTTCTTCAAAGTAGCCACCTTTTGCTTTGATGACTGCTTTGCACACTCTTGCCATTATCTTGATGAGCTTCAAGAGGTAGTCACCGGAAATGGTTTTCACTTCACAGGTGTGCCCTGTCAGGTTTAATATGTGGGATTTCTTGCCTTATAAATGGGGTTGGGACCATCAGTTGTGTTGTGCAGAAGTCAGGTGGATACACAGCTGATAGTCCTACTGAATAGACTGTTAGAATTTGTATTATGGCAAGAAAAAAGCAGCTAAGTAAAGAAAAACGAGTGGCCATTATTACTTTAAGAAATTAAGGTCAGTGAGTCTGAAAAATTGGGCAAACTTTGAAAGTGTCCCCAAGTGCAGTTGCAAAAACCATCAACCGCTACAAAGAAACTGGCTCACATGAGGACCGCCCCAAGAAAGGAGTACCAAGAGTCACCTCTGCTTCTGAGGGTAAGTTTATCCGAGTCACCAGCCTCAGAAATCGCAGGTTAACAGCAGCTCAGATTAGAGACCAGGTCAATGCCACACAGAGTTCTAGCAGCAGACACATCTCTACTACAACTGTTAAGAGGAGACTTTGTGCAGCAGGCCTTCATGGTAAAATAGCTGCTAGGAAACCACTGCTAAGGACAGGCAACAAGCAGAAGAGACTTGTTTGGGCTAAAGAAAAAAGAACACAAGGAATGGACATTAGACCAGTGGAAATCTGTGCTTTGTTCTGACGAGTCCAAATTTGAGATCTTCGTTCCAACCACCGTGTCGTTGTGCGACGTAGAAAAGATGAACGGATGGACTCTACATGCCTGGTTCCCACCGTGAAGCATGGAGGAGGTGTGATGGTTTGGGGGTGCTTTGCTGGTGACACTGTTAGGGATTTATTCAAAATTGAAGGCATACTGAACCAGCATGGCTACCACAGCATCTTGCAGCGGCATGCTATTCCATCCGGTTTGCGTTTAGTTGGACCATCATTTATTTTTCAACAGGACAATGACCCCAAACACACCTCCAGGCAGTGTAAGGGCTATTTGACCAAGAAGGAGAGTGATGGGGTGCTACGCCAGATGACCTGGCCTCCACAGTCACCAGACCTGAACCCAATCGAGATGGTTTGGGGTGAGCTGGACCGCAGAGTGAAGGCAAAAGGGCCAACAAGTGCTAAGCATCTCTGAGAACTCCTTCAAGATTGTTGGAAGACCATTTCCGGTGACTACCTCTTGAAGCTCATCAAGAGAATGCCAAGAGTGTGCAAAGCAGTCATTAAAGAAAAAGGTGGCTACTTTGAAGAACCTAGAATATAAGACATATTTTCAGTTGTTTCACACTTTTTTGTTAAGTATATAATTCCACATGTGTTAATTCATAGTTTTGATGCCTTCAGTGTGAATGTACAATTTTCAAAGTCATGAAAATACAGAAAAATCTTTAAATGAGAAGGTGTGTCCAAACTTCTGGTCTGTAATGTGTGTGTATATATATATATATATATATATATATATATATATATATATATATATATTTATTATTATCCTCCTGTGAGAACGGGGTACAGCACAGATGCAGTATATCTATACCCTGTGTTGTCCTACTGAGCCTGGGATGTGATCGAGGTGTATACAGATGGGAAATCGGTATACATCACATATGCACAAATATACACCCAGAGTTATCCTGCTGCTGTCTGACAGGCAAAGTTCTCACCGCGCTCGCGCTGACGTCATTGAGATGAATGGAGTTCATTGGATATGAACCGTGCTCAACTTTATCACATTACCGCAAGTCACTGAGCTGTGCACGCACCCACAGCTCAGTGTCTTTGCTGGATGGCAGGCCAGCATTACTACAGCCTCCATTACTAACCCCTGGGCTTTATGTCAGCTGCCAATGCATCAACCCCAACCCTATTACCCCACTTGCCACTGCACCAGGTCAATTGGGAAGAGTGGAGGCTAAGCGCCAGAATTGGCGCATCTTATAGATGTGCCTTTTCTGGGGCGGCTGAGAGCTGATATTTTTAGTCTGGGAGTGGGCCAATATCCATGTCCCCTTCCTAGCCAATTAATATTAGCCCGCAGCTGTCTGCCTAGCCTTTGCTGGTTATTAATTATAAGGGTGCCCCACATCATTGTTTATGGGGGTACCCCATTTTAATAACCAGTAAAGGCTAATTATACAGCTGTGAGCTGATATTAATAGCCTGGCAGGCGACATGGGTATTACCCCCTTCCCAGGCTATAAACATCAGCCCCCAGCTGTCTGCTTTCCCTCTGCTGGTTATTAAAATTTAGGGGGATCCCACGCCATTTTTTTGAGAAAAAAAAAAATGATTAGGACTGGGGACCTGAAATCTGATTTCACCTTTTCCAATGCAGAGGCTGAAATGAAATCTGCAGTGGTTTTTACTGCTATGAAAATTTTGCAGTGGATATACATTCATACATCATCCAGTTTTGTATTTGCCAAAATGTCATCTTAGGAATCATATATTCAAAATATGAATATAATTTTATGGTCTACCTATTTATTTTTTCACAAGACAGGCCTCAACAGACAATTATTGGGAACGAGTTTATTTTGATGAAGATATATTTTGCCTAAAACAGATGTTTCATCGTGATATAATGTGCAAATTGCATCCAAATGACAGAATACATATGATGGGAGATATACTGTACAAAGAAAAAAGATTATATAATATACTGATATTTACTTTTTATACTTTTGTTTTCTCTTTTTCTATGCATTTACTTATTGATTTAGCCCTGTTGACTGCAAAGAGCACAGGATCTGTTTCTTTCCACATCTTCCTGTATACATATAATAGGAGTCAGATTGCAGCCTCAAGACACTCTCATAGAGCTAAAGCTGTCAAAGGGGCTGTCAAGGGAAAACAAGTCATCACCTATCTGCAGGCTAGGTGATAACTTACTGATCGATGGAGGTAGATTCACTGGGGAACAGAGAATCCCAATTGCTCAACAAAGCCCCAGGTCAGATGCCCGACCGACACTCAATTCACTCTCTATGAGGCTGCCAGAAGTAGGTGTGCCAATGCTCAGAAGCCCTGGATGGCGCAGCGTTCAAGCCTGCATAGTTCTGCCTATTGGTGCAGGTCCCAGCAGTCGGACCACCCCAAATCCATAAGTGATCACCTATCCTATGGGTAGGAGGCAATGTGCCTTCAACAGATAACCCTTTTAAGTTCCAAATGTGTCCGTGGCGGGGTACCATGCAGAGGATCTAAATCGCCAGCAGCCTTGTTCAGTTTTACAAGTGTGTTTTTCCTTCCTAGGAAGGATTTTTTATTTTTTTTTTATCTCCGTTGTAGTCACTTCCTTATCTGTGCAAAATTTGTCCATGAGCCAAAATCTCTGTTGATGGTTTCCTGTCAAAATGGCTGCCATTTCCCCCAAAATCAGTGACAAAGTGAAGAAGTATTTAATTCAATGCGTTTCCTTGCAGTTTAGAAAACAGTGATATAACAGAGTATCTAGTGCGCATGGGGAATATTCACAGAAAATTAACCACTAGACTCTAAAAAAAAAAAAAAAAAAAAACTTACGGTACTTTTAATGCATGTCTAATAAAATATAATAAATTCGCTTATAGAAATGCTAATGTTTGTGAGTAAAAGGTTAAAACAGACTGTGGTACTAATATTTATTCATGCTGAATAAACAGGAAATCAAACAGTGGAAGGGCTTGTGCACCCGACCGTAGAAATTGGAAAAGTGTGATCCGTGGTTTTGACGTATAGTTCTCATACCTATGTTATTCTATGGGGCTGTGCACATGTCCGATTTTTTTCCTCAGACAAGTGGTCCAAGGAAAAAAAAAAATGCATGCGCAATCTACCACCGAGAATCACACGGATGCCACTCACCCATTCAAGTCTATCAGAGTGTGGTCCGATTTTCGCAGACTGACTGGATAGAAAAGGTGGAGAAACATATATATATTTTTTTTACTGGCTAGATTATAGGGGGACCACAAAAAAAAATTGACGTGGGGTCCCCCTATAAAATCTAACCAGAAAAGGCTAAACAGACAGCTGCGGGCTGATACTAATAGCCAGGGAAGGTGCCATGGATACTAGCCCCCACCGCAGCTATTAATATCACCCCTCAGCAGTCCCAGAAATGGCGCACCCATAAGATGCGCCAAATCTGGTGCTTAGCCTCCGCTCTTCCCACTGCCCTGTAGCAGTGGTGAGTTGGGTAATGGGGTTGGGGTTCACATCAGCCTTGTATTGACGATTGACGTGAAGCCCAGGTTAGTAATGGAGGGCGTCTATAAGACGTCCCCATTACTAACTGCGTAGTAAAATGGTCGCCGCTTTTTCAATAAAAGACACAGCCAGAATAAAGTATTTTAATGAAATAAAAAACACGATTCTAAAAATTTTTTTATTACTCTGTCCGTGAAGCCATCGATCTTCTGAAAAAAACGTAAAATAACAAACAACCATATCCCTCACCTGTCCGCCGTCAAGAACGCAGTCCACGATTACGCCGATTGTCCCTCGACGATCTGGGTCACTTCTACAGCAGTGACATCAGCAATAACTGATGTCATTGCTCTAGAAGACAGCAATGTATACTGACAGGAGTGTAAAAACACTCCTATCAGTATACATTTCTGTGCAGGAGGTCACTGGGGATCATCAGCTGAAGATCAGCTGATGAGCCCCGGTGAGCTTAACACCATGGGAACATTCTTGAGAGTGTTCCCACAGAGAGGTCACGTGAGCGATCAGGTCCTGGCAGCACAGTACACTGCTGGGAGCGAGCACGCTCCCCGCAGTGTACCACTGGCCGCCGGGGAGAGAATCACCGGGGACCAGGAGGACACCGGACGCCGCCGGACAGGTGAGTATATGGATTTTGTTTTCTTTTTTACTGCCAGTGGTTCTCGGCTCTGCTGAGGAGAACTACTGCTCCCCTCAGCAGCACCACTCTCTCTGTTATCAGCGGGAGCGGCGGTCGGATGAGAGGAGTTGTAGTCCTCCTCTTCCGACCGGGTACCACCCACAGCGCGTTTCCAGAGTGTCTCCCGCCCATTGGATTTAATTGAAACGTAGCAAATCCGCAGGTATAAATATTATAATTGCGGATTTGCTGCGTTTCAATTTAAAAGTAAATGGGCGGGAAACGCTCCAGAGACGCTGGGCTTAATGGTCATGCTGCGTGTTTTTCTGCAATGGTAATCCTGAGCGGAAATTTCCACATCATGTGCACAGCACATCAGGATTACCACTGCTGTAGCTGGCAGACCCTTTAACAAGCGTTTTCGAAGCGTTTCCGCAGCAAAAACGCAGCAAAAACGCTTCGTGTGCACATTCTGGGTATTTTGCCCAGGCAAAAAAACTGCGTTTTGGAATACCAGAAAAATCAAACAGATTTCTAAAATCTCGTGCTGCTTATTTTTTTTCTTGCATATTTGAACCATCAAGATGATTTTTTCTTTTATCTCCATATCTGCAGCATGGCAATTCTTTCAGCATTTTTCACGTAACACATAAAAAACACGAGTAGTTGAGGCAATGTTTTTTTGCTGACAAAAAACCCAAAACAATGCAAATGTGTGCACATACCCTTAGATGTGCAGTATAGAGGAAACATAATTGGTGAACATAGTTAAGACTGGAAAATCTTATGATTTTTGATGCATGTTTTTGAGCCAGGCCAAGAGTGGATACAAAAGGATTAGAAATTATAAAGGAAGTACATCTACTTTTCTTTCGAGCTGGATCTCTTATGCATAGCAGTGCAAACTGTGGCCCATGGGTCATATCTGGCCCACTGGCTGCTCCAGTCCAGACTGCGGACAGAGACAGCTAAAGGGCTAAAACTGGTCCACCAGACGCATCATGACCTCCGACCGCCTCTGCCTGCTGTCACTGCTATCCACACATCCTCAGGATGCAGACAGCGGTTAATATATTGGTGGAGTACATAGCCACCATGCAACTGAGCCAGCAGACGCGATGATGTCACATCATCGCGAATGCTGTGTGGAGTGTCAGTGCACCGAAGACAGGAGCAGAGCACTGGGAGGAATGGGAGCAAGGTATGTGTTGTTTTTCATATGTGTATGGGATGTTTTCAGGTATATAGGAAGCTATGTGAGGGCTCATACTGTATATAGGAGGCTATGTGGGTGCTCATACTGTATATAGGCTGCTATGTGGGGTTTATACTATTTTTGAAGAGGCTATGTGGGGGCTCATACTATATAAAGAGGGCTATGTGAAGGCTCATACTGTATATAGGAGGGTATGTGGGGGCTCATATTGTATATAGGAGGCTATGTGGGGGTTCATTGTATAAAGAAAGGCTATGTGGGGGCTCATAATATTTTCAGGGGGCGATGTGGGGGCTCATACTGTATATAGAGGGCTATGTTTGGGCTCATACTGTATATAGGAGGCTGTGTGGGCTCATACTGTATATAGGAGTCTATTTGGGGGCTCATACTGTATATAGGCAGCTATGTGGGGTTCATACTATTTTTAAGAGGCTATGTGGGGGCACATTGTATGTAGAGAGGCTATGTGGGGGCGCATACTATATAAAGAGGGCTATGTGAAGGCTCATACTGTAAATAAGAGGCTATGTGGGTGCTCATACTCTATATAGGACATTCATACATTCATGTGGGATTCATACTATATTTAAGAGGCAATGTAGGGGTTCATTGTATATAGAGAGGCTATGTGGGGACTCAATATTTTCAGTGTGCGATGTGGGGGCTCATACTGTATATAGGGGGCTATGTTTGGGCTAATACTGTATATAAGAGACTGTGTGGGCTCATACTGCATATAAAGAGGCTATGTGGGGGCTCATACTGTATGTGGGAGGATATGTGGGGGCTCATACTGTATATAGGAGACTGTGTGGGCTCATACTGCATATAAAGAGGCTATGTGGGGGCTCATACTGTAGTAGGGGGCTATGTGGGGCTCATACTGTATGTGGGAGGATATGTGGGGGCTCATAGTGTATACAGGGGGCTATGTGAGGACTCATACTGTATATAGAGGGCTCCACAACAGTCACGGTCTCTCATGTTGCTCCTCGGGAAAATTAATTGCCCACCCCTGCTCTTATGGCTTTGGCTTAAAAAATGTAATTGTATCAAAAACTGCATGTGTGTTTCCCAAGCGGAAAAATGTCACGAAATATGGTGGTGTGGTGTCTGATATAAAATGTAGTGGACATCAATGTGGTGGGAAACATAGCACTTCGCATAGGAATGCTAGCACTGCCACAAGGGAATGTCAACAGATACTGAATACAGAAACTTGTAATTCTTGTGTA
The DNA here is from genome assembly GCF_046119375.1 of Phyllobates terribilis. Classification (NCBI taxonomy): domain Eukaryota; kingdom Metazoa; phylum Chordata; class Amphibia; order Anura; family Dendrobatidae; genus Phyllobates; species Phyllobates terribilis. The sequence goes on along the minus strand of NW_027362762.1, from coordinate 330,282,214 downwards.
AAAATCATGTGTTGCTGTAAAGGAAGCTCACTGAAGCAGAAGCTATTCATCAAGAGGAGTTGCTGCCATCCCCCACCCTTATCCTTCTGTAACTGCATATACAAGTATACTCTAAGTCTATATCCAAGCAAATGTGAGGGAGAAGATATACCATAGTCTGGTAACATGTTACATCTCAAAAAGCTCACATTTAATAAAGCATGATAGTGAAGGACATAAGGACTGTTTAAGACAAATTCAACAAATTATGACAGGTTAACAGCAGCAAGGTCACTTTGACATTGTGGTATGTTAGTCAGTATTTTGTATCACTTGGGGATGTTTACATGGTGCTTTTCTCCACACCTAAATCCATGTGAATTACACATTCCACTAAAATATCTAGATTAGACCTATTAGGACTAATGATTGTGCTATAAACTGTAAAAAAAACACAGCAGAAATGAGATTTGGATTTTTGCCAAGAAAAATACACATTTAAATGTTGCATTAGCAGACCATTAGCAAGTCAAAACCAGGAATGAATCCAAAAAAGCATGAGAGGTACACATATTTCCATTATACCTTTTCTCCATAGATTCCATTCCTGACCTTGGATGTATAGGTATGTCCAAGGTTGTGTCTCAGCCTTTGATGCGGGCTCTGGCGCTGAGTTCGCATCTTTCCCAGCACATGACAACTGATCTGATCAGCTTGTCATGTGTCTCTAACAGCCGTGGGTGGATTTGAGACCCACTCGCCAGTTAAATTCTGCTGCCAATCACTGACAGCAGCATTTAACACGGGCCGGCCGGAAGCGTGTCACAAGTTCCGCCCATTGGCGCCCCTGTCACCTGATCACAGGGCGCCGATGGGTTGTCATAACAGCCAGGGGACTGCAGAAGACTCCTGAGCCGGTCATTGTGAATCCCCTAGGCCGGAATCCATAGGAGATCGTGATTTTTGCTACACATAGCAGTGCTGAAGCTCTGCTATGTGTAGCACAGGCAATCGGATCATCGCAGCTTCAAGGTCTCCTAAGAAGACTATTGAAGCCAGTGTAAAAAAAAAAAAAAAAAAAAAAAAGTTCAAATCAGCCCCATTAATAATTTTATAATCCTTTTTTATTTCTATAGCGCCAACATATTCCACAGCACTTTACATTTTAGAGGGGACTTGTACAGACAATAAAAGACATTACAGAATAACAATAATCACATAAATCATCAGATACCAGGAGGAGTGAGGACCCTGCTCGCAACTTACAATCTATGAGGAAAATAAAGCAATTAAAAAAAAAAATGCACATATTTGGTATTGCTGTGTTCAGGAATGTCTGATCTATCAAAATATAAAGTAAATTAATCAGATTGGTAAACAGTGTAATGAGAAAAAAAAATCGAAACATTGCAATAAAATGCAATAACAGCACTTGGAATTTTTTTCCCGTTTTCCAGTACGCTATATGGTAAAATCAATGTGTGTCATTCAAAAGTACAACTCACCCTGCAAATAACAAGCCCTCGTATGGCTATATTGACGGAAAAGTAAAGTTATGGTTCTGGGAAGAATGGGAGCAAAAAAATGAAAGCGCAAAAACAGAAAATCCAAAGGTGGTGAAGGGGTTAAAAAACCTGATACACAATATGGCTCTGAGAGAGTGGAAGCGGGGCGAAACATGTGTGTCGGGGCCAGAGGCAGGAGCTCCTTTATGTATTTTTTTTGTTGGCGCTCTACTTATCAGGTGAATGAAACTTCATTTATTTACTTACTTTCTTGCTAGCATTGCTGACATCAGGACAAGGCTTACCTATTGGTAGGCAAGATCTGACCAGCATTAATAATTGCTATGGTAGGCATTTAGATTTCGTCCCTATGCTCACTGCATTGGGTTGCATCATGTGAATGCACTTTATAAGCACTAAGGCAATTTGGCAAAATCTACATCTGTATACACAGTTGAGATTGCATCACATTTACCAGGTGTCTATATTGATGCCACACTAACTGGTTGTATATTATATATATATATATATATATATATATATTAGTGACAGAGTCTCTGGTGTGATATACAAGGGGAGGTATGTGTCTCTCAGGTTGCTCTCCTGTGTGAACTGAAACCTACTAATTTTCTGCCAGCATGTTATATCCTGGGGGTTAACTCTCTTAAAGGGTGTGGTTTTATGGGGATGGTAAAGCGGGTGGGAGGCCATTCCCCTACCTCCCCTCAGGGTGTGGCTGAGTAAGGTTTAAATGCTCAGTCACCATTTTTTTCCTGTTGTGATCTGAAGAGGCAAGGTCTCCAGACTGGGAAAGCTTCAGCTCAGGACAGAGCTGAAGGCTGGAACTACAACCTGTGTGGGCAAATTCCACACTCATATGGACTGTGCTATAGTTTATCTTTTGTTTTGTCATTTTGACAGTAAGGCCGTGTTTATTTTGCTGGGGTTTCAGAGCTTTATGCCGTATTATAAAGTATGCATAGAAAACCCGGGTTCCTGAGTCTACTTCCGGAAGTGGCCGAGCGAGTCATCTTGCCACGATATTATATACATATACATATATATGTGTATATATATATATATATATGTGTGTATATATATATATATATATGTGTATATATATATATATATATATACATATATATATACACACACACACTGCTCAAAAAAAAAGGGATCACTTAGGTAGCAATACTGATTGACAATCAATTTCACATGCTGTTGTGCAAATGGAAAAGACAATAGATGGAAATTATTGCCAATTATCAAGACACCCTCAATAAAGGAGTGGTTCTACAGGTGGGGACCACAGACCACATCTCAGTACCAATGCTTTCTGGCTGATGTTTCGGTCACTTTTGAATGTTAGTTGTGCTTTCACACTTGTGGTAGCATGAGACGGACTCTACAACCCACAGAAGTTGCTCAGGTAGTGCAGCTCATCCAGGATGTCACATCAATGCGAGCTGTGGCAAGAAGGTTTGCTGTGTCTGTCACAGCATAGTGTCCAGAGGCTGAAGGCGCTACCAGGAGACAGGTCAGTACACCAGGAGACGTGAAGGGGGCCATAGGAGGGCAACAACCCAGCAGCAGGACCGCTACCTCCACCTTTGTGCAAGGAGGAACAGGAGGAGCACTGCCGGAGCCCTGCAAAATGACCTCCAGCAGGCCACAAATGTGCATGTGTCTGCACAAATGGTTAGAGACCGACTACATGAGGGTGGTATGAGGGCCTGACGTCCACAGATGGGGGTTGTGTTCACAGCCCAACACCGTGCAGGATGCTTGGCATTTGCCACAGAACACCAAGATTGGCAAAGGCGCCACTGGCACCCTGTGCTCTTCACAGATGAAAGCAGGTTCACACTGAGCACATGTGTGTAGCGTCGGCGTCCCTGCCCTCTGCTAGGCAGGGACGCTGTTCCCCTCACCTCTCCGCTCCGAGCCCGGCGTCCTCCTCCCGCTCTGCTGGCAGCGCGCGCTCCTTCCTGGCCACGGTGCTTAGGGCGCGCGCGCGCTCCCCCCCTCTTAAAGGGGCCGCGCGCGCTGTCCTAAGGAGTCCCCGGCCAATGGCCGGAGGACTTCACCATATATAAGGCACCTCCTCCAAAATGGAGGTGCCCGAGCAATGTTGTTGCACTGTTCACTACTCTGCTTCAGCCCTCAGGTCCCGTTTCCAGTTACCTGCCAGTTACCTGCCAGTTTCCTGCCAGATTGCTGTCTGATTCCTGCCTGTTATCCGCTTACCTGCTTGCTAGCCTGAGGTCCGACGGTCTGCCTTCCGACACCTGTCAGTCTGTCTATGGACCAGCTTGCCCGCTCACCTGGGAGAGCCCTCCTGCTACCTGCCTGCTAGCCTACCTGGAGGTTCTGCCGTCACGTGCTGTGACCACCTGCCAGTCCAGAGACTCTTGCCCGCTCACCTGGGAGCGCTCATCTGCTACCTGTCTGCTAGCCTACCTGGAGGCTCCGCCGTCACGTGCTGTGACCACCTGCCAGTCCAGAGACTCTTGCCCGCTCACCTGGGAGCGCTCATCTGCTACCTGTCTGCTAGCCTACCTGGAGGCTCCTCCGTCACGTGCTGTGACCACCTGCCAGTCCAGAGACTCTCCCGCTCACCTGGGAGCGCTCATCTGCTACCTGCCTGTTAGCCTACCTGGAGGCTCCGCCGTCACATGCTGTGACCACCTGCTTATCCAGAGACTCTCGCCTGCTCACCTGGGAGCACACATCTGCCATCTGCCTGCTAGCCTACCTGGAGGCTCAGCCATCACAGGTCGTACCTACCCTTTACCCAGAGACTGTCCCGGTCACTTGCCGTGACCTCCTGCCCGTTCACCCAGAGATTGTCCCGGTCACTTGCCGTGACCTTCTGCCCGTTCACCCAGAGACTGCCCCGGTCACTTGCCGTGACCTCCTGCCCGTTCACCCAGAGACTGCCCCGGTCACTTGCTGTGACCTCCTGCCCGTTTACCCAGAGACTGTCCCGGTCACCTGCCGTGACTACCTGCCTGTCTTCCCTGGTCGCCACCCGCTTCCTTACAAGGACCGCCCCCTTGTATAAGTTGCTCAGAGGTTCCGCCTCCCAGACCCGTTACAGTTTGCTCGGGCCATGGAACCCGGTGGCACCCAAGCTCCCTCGCTCTCGGACCTTTGTCATGAACTGTCCCGTCAGAGGTCCCAACAGGAGTCCATCCTGAGTCACCTGCGGAATGTCAATTCTCGCCTGGACACTCTGACTGCTCCACCAGCAACCACCGCTAGTGTCTTGACTCGCAATCCGGCAGCTCCGCTGCCCACCAATACCATGGTATCCTGCTCCGGACCCCGGCTTTCTGCACCTCCTCGCTTCGGAGGCAACTCCGCTCTGGCTCGGGGCTTCATAAACCAGTGCACCCTGCACTTTGAACTCCTGTCCCACCAGTTTAACTCCGACCGGGCCAAAGTAGCCTTCATCATGTCCCATCTCACGGGGGAGGCACTGGCTTGGCTAAATCCTCTATGGGAGAGAGGAGACCCCCTGGTGTCCGACTTGCCTGCCTTTCTCACGGCTTTCCGGAAAGTCTTCGACGAACCCGGACGGAAGACCTCATCCGCATCGTCTCTGCTACGCCTCCGTCAGGGAAGTCTCACCGTGGGCCAATATGCCATACGGTTCCGTACCCTTGCCTCGGAGCTGGCCTGGGATAACGACGCTCTGGTGTCTGTCTTCTGGGAGGGTCTGTCCGGCCGTATTAAAGATGAACTCGCCGGTCGGGACATTCCTACCACTCTCGATGACTTAATAACTCTTGCCACCCGGATTGACCTACGGTTCCAGGAGCGTGCCAAAGAGGTCACCCGTGAGAGGAGGTTTCCACGTCTAGCTCCTACCTTCCAGAAACCCGTCACTCCCTCCGTTTCTCCCCAGGTACACTCTCCTGAGCCTATGCAGGTCGACCAGACCAAGATGGTCAAAACCCGTCAGGACTTACGCCGTGCCGAGGGGAGCTGCTTCTACTGTGGCAGCAAGGAGCACCGGATCCGTACCTGCCCGGAGAGGTCGGGAAACGCCTGTGTCTAGGTTCGCTCAGAGAGGTCGACCTAGACAAGAATAAATCCTCTCCATCTCTGCTGCTGTCAGTCTCAATTATCTGCGGGGAGAGCCGTTTTTTCGAACTAGCCCAACTTGACTCTGGAGCAGCCGGGAATCTTATTTCACAGTCCCTGGTAGAAAAACACCGCATTCCCACCAAACCTCTGGCTGTACCCTTATCTGTCGCTGCCGTGGATGGGGGCCTCTTACCACGTCCCATCCAACTCATCACCGAATCCATTACTCTGCAGGTGGGAATGCTGCATTCTGAGAGCATCTCTTTTCATGTTCTGCCTGGACTCTCTCACGCCCTCTTACTAGGCCTACCTTGGCTCCAGAGACATGCACCCGTGCTTGACTGGAAGACCGGAGAAGTCCTTCGTTGGGGACAGGACTGCCATAAGACTTGTTTGGTTCCCGTTCATCCCGTCCGTCCTTCTCCTACCCCAACTAATCTACCTGTACTTCCGATTCCTTATTGGTCATTTGGTGATGTCTTTAATAAAAAGGAGGCAGAGGCATTACCCCCTCATAGACCATACGACTGTCCTATCGACCTGTTACCCGGTACTACACCTCCCCGTGGGCGTATTTACCCATTGTCCGCTGCTGAGACCCGGTCGATGTCCGAATATATTGAGGAGAATCTGGCCCGGGGATTCATCCGGAAATCTACCTCCCCGGCGGGAGCAGGCTTCTTTTTCGTTAAAAAGAAGGACGGCTCTCTCCGTCCCTGTATAGACTATAGAGGCCTTAACCAGATCACGGTGAAGAATGAGTACCCCCTTCCGCTCATTCCGGAGTTATTTGATCGTCTGAGGGGGGCTAGAATCTTCACCAAACTGGACCTCCGTGGGGCGTACAACCTGGTCCGTATCCGTCAGGGGGATGAATGGAAGACTGCATTCAACACCCGGGACGGCCACTATGAATATCTGGTAATGCCCTTTGGTCTCTGTAATGCTCCTGCCGTCTTTCAAGAGTTGGTCAATGACATCTTCCGGGACCTTCTCTACTCCTGCGTAGTGGTGTACCTGGACGACATCTTGGTCTTCTCTCCGGATCTCCAGACTCACCGGAGGGATGTTTGTCAGGTCCTGCTCAGGCTCAGGCAGAATCACCTCTTCGCTAAATATGAGAAGTGCTTCTTTGAGCAGACCTCGCTTCCGTTTTTGGGCTACATTATTTCTCAGACCGGCCTCCGAATGGATCCAGAGAAACTGTCTGCCATCGAGAAATGGCCTCGACCGGAGGGGTTGAAGGCTATTCAGCGGTTCCTGGGCTTCGCCAACTACTACCGCCTCTTCATACCGCACTTCTCTTCCCGGACTGCCCCAATTTCCGCGCTCACCCGTAAGGGCACTAATCCCAGAGAGTGGCCGCCCGAAGCAGAGGAGGCCTTTCTTTCCTTAAAACAGGCCTTCTCTTCCGCCCCGGTGCTGCATCGCCCGGACGGCAACAAGCAGTTCTTCCTGGAAGTTGACGCCTCCTCCTCTGGAGCCGGAGCGGTACTTACCCAAAAATCGTCTTCCGGGAGAATGGTAACTTGTGGCTTCTTCTCCAAACTCTTCTCCTCTTCTGAGCGCAACTATTCCATAGGAGACCGAGAGTTATTGGCCATCAAGCTGGCATTGGAGGAGTGGCGTTACCTACTCGAGGGGGCTCTTCACCCGGTAATAATTTACACTGACCACAAGAACTTGGCTTACCTCCAGCATGCCCAGAGACTTAACCCGCGCCAAGCCCGGTGGTCCTTGTTTTTTGCTCGCTTTGATTTTGTTCTTGATTTTCGCCCGGCTGACAAAAACATCAAAGCAGACGCCTTGTCCCGATCCTTTCTGGTGTCCGAACTCGAGGAAGAACCCAAACATATCATCGATCCCGCCAGAGTAATGCAAGTGGCTCCCGTGAGTTTAAATCGTCTCCCTCCCGGTAAGACGTTCGTTTCAGTATCTGATCGGGAGAAGATCCTACACTGGGGCCATTCGTCTAAACTAGCTGGCCACGCCGGTCAGAAAAAGACCCTCCAGCTTATTACCCGGCACTACTGGTGGCCTACCCTGCACAAGGACGTAATAGACTTTGTTTCTGCCTGTGTGTCCTGCGCCCGCAACAAAGTCCCGAGACACCTGCCAGCCGGTCGCCTCCTTCCGCTTCCTGTGCCTGCTGCCCCCTGGCAGCATATTGCTATGGACTTCATAACTGATCTCCCCGTCTCTGCCGGTTGTACGGTCATTTGGGTGGTCGCTGACCGCTTTTCCAAGATGGCTCACTTTATTCCCCTGCCAGGCCTCCCGTCTGCACCCGAGCTGGCTAAAGACTTTATCTGCCACATCTTCCGTCTCCATGGCCTGCCCCTCCACATCGTGTCGGATCGTGGGGTTCAGTTCACCTCACGTTTCTGGAGAGCCACTTGTAAATTGCTAGACGTCACCCTGGACTTCTCCTCCGCTTACCACCCACAGTCTAATGGTCAAGTGGAGCGGATCAATCAGATCCTGACCAGTTACCTCCGGCACTTCGTTAATGCCCACCATTCTGACTGGGTGGATCTCCTGCCATGGGCCGAATTCTCTTACAACAATCACGAGAGCGAATCTTCCTCCAAATCCCCGTTTTTTGTAGTCTTCGGTCAGCATCCTCGGATCCCATTTCCCGTCTCCACCTCGGTGGATAATCCGGCTGCGGAATCTCTTGTTAACAAATTTTCCTCCATGTGGGAGAGTACCCGGTCCGCACTCCTTCAGTCGTCCGAGCGTATGAAAAGACATGCTGACAAAAAACGTCTGGATCCTCCTCAATTCCGTCCAGGGGATAAGGTCTGGCTCTCGTCCAAGTATGTCCGGCTCAAGATTCCTTCCTATAAGTTAGGGCCTCGGTTCATCGGGCCTCTGGAGGTCATCAGTCAGATCAACCCGGTGGCCTATAAATTGAAACTCCCGGCCAACTTGCGGATCCCTAACTCCTTCCATGTATCTCTCCTCAAAACCTTGGTACTTAACTCTTTTTCCAAGTCTACAGGTACGCCTCCTGCTCCGGTTTCCGCTGAAAACGAGTTTGAGGTAGAGAACATTCTGGCCACAAAAAGGGTAAGAGGAAAGACCTTTTTTCTAGTAGATTGGAAGGGGTTTGGTCCTGAAGAGAGAACGTGGGAGCCCCGGGAGAACATCCATGCCCCTCTCATCCTTGCTAAATTTCTGTCTGGCCTAAAAAAGGGGGGGCCTAAAGGGGGGGGTACTGTAGCGTCAGCGTCCCTGCCCTCTGCTAGGCAGGGACGCTGTTCCCCTCACCTCTCCGCTCCGAGCCCGGCGTCCTCCTCCCGCTCTGCTGGCAGCGCGCTCTCCTTCCCGGCCACGGTGCCTAGGGACCGCGCGCTCCCCCCCTCTTAAAGGGGCCGCGCGCCGTCCTAAGGAGTCCCCGGCCAATGGCCGGAGGATTTCACCATATATAAGGCACCTCCTCCAAAATGGAGGTGCCCGAGCAATGTTGTTGCACTGTTCACTACTCTGCTTCAGCCCTCAGGTCCCGTTTCCAGTTACCTGCCAGTTACCTGCCAGTTTCCTGCCAGATTGCTGTCTGATTCCTGCCTGTTATCCGCTTACCTGCTTGCTAGCCTGAGGTCCGACGGTCTGCCTTCCGACACCTGTCAGTCTGTCTATGGACCAGCTTGCCCGCTCACCTGGGAGAGCCCTCCTGCTACCTGCCTGCTAGCCTACCTGGAGGTTCCGCCGTCACGTGCTGTGACCACCTGCCAGTCCAGAGACTCTTGCCCGCTCACCTGGGAGCGCTCATCTGCTACCTGTCTGCTAGCCTACCTGGAGGCTCCACCGTCACATGCTGTGACCACCTGCTTATCCAGAGACTCTCGCCTGCTCACCTGGGAGCACACATCTGCCATTGCCTGCTAGCCTACCTGGAGGCTCAGCCGTCACAGGTCGTACCTACCCTTTACCCAGAGACTGTCCCGGTCACTTGCCGTGACCACCTGCCAGTCCAGAGACTCTTGCCCGCTCACCTGGGAGCGCTCATCTGCTACCTGTTTGCTAGCCTACCTGGAAGCTCCGCCGTCACGTGCTGTGACCACCTGCCAGTCCAGAGACTCTTGCCCGCTCACCTGGGAGCGCTCATCTGCTACCTGCCTGTTAGCCTACCTGGAGGCTCCACCGTCACATGCTGTGACCACCTGCTTATCCAGAGACTCTCGCCTGCTCACCTGGGAGCACACATCTGCCATTGCCTGCTAGCCTACCTGGAGGCTCAGCCGTCACAGGTCGTACCTACCCTTTACCCAGAGACTGTCCCGGTCACTTGCCGTGACCTCCTGCCCGTTCACCCAGAGACTGTCCCGGTCACTTGCCGTGACCTTCTTCCCGTTCACCCAGAGACTGCCCCGGTCACTTGCCGTGACCTCCTGCCCGTTCACCCAGAGACTGCCCCGGTCACTTGCTGTGACCTCCTGCCCGTTTACCCAGAGACTGTCCCGGTCACCTGCCGTGACTACCTGCCTGTCTTCCCTGGTCGCCACCCGCTTCCTTACAAGGACCGCCCCCTTGTATAAGTTGCTCAGAGGTTCCGCCTCCCAGACCCGTTACAGTGTGATAGACGTGACAGAGTCTGGAGAAGACGTGGAGAGCGATCTGCTGCCTGCAACATCCTTCAGAATGACCGGTTTGGCAGGGGGTCAGTAATGGTGTGGGGTGGCATTTCTTTGGAGGGCCACACAGCCCTCCATGTGCTCACCAGAGGTAGCGTGACTGCCATTTGGTACCGAGATGAGATCCTCAGACCCCTTGTGAGACCATATGCTGGTGCGGTTGGCCCTGGGTTCCTCCTAATGCAGGACAATGCCAGACTTCATGTGGCTGGAGTGTGTCAGCAGTTCCTGCAAGATGAAGCCATTGAAGCTATGGACTGGCCCGCCCATTCCCCAGACCTGAATCCGATTGAACACATCTGGGACATCATGTCTTGCTCCATCCACCAAGGTCACGTTGCACCACAGACTATCCAGGAATTGGTGGATGCTTTAGTTCAGGTCTGGGAGGAGATCCCACAGGAGACCATCCGCAACCTCATCAGGAGCATGCCCAGGCATTGTAGGGAGGTCATACAGGCACGTGGAGGCCACACATAATACTGAGCCTCATTTTGACTTGTTTTAAGGACATTACATCAAAGTTGGATCAGCCTGTAGTGTGTTTTTCCACTTTAATTTTGGGGGTGACTCCAAATCCAGGCCTCCATTGGATAATAAATTTGATTTCCATTGATGATTTTTGTGTGATTTTTGTTGTCCGTACATTCAACTTTGTACACAGCAAAGTATTCAATGAGAATATTTCATTCATTCAGATCTAGGATGTGTTATTTGAGTGTTCCCTTTATTTTTTTGAGCAGTGTAGCCACCTTTTGCCTTGATGACTGCTTTGCACACTCTTGGCATTCTCTTGATGAGCTTCAAGATCTAGTCAGCGGAAATGGTCTTCCAACAATCTTGAAGGAGTTCCCAGAGATGCTTAGCACTTGTTGGCTCTTTTGCCTTCACTCTGCGGTCCAGCTCACCCCAAACCATCTCGATTGGGTTCAGGTCTGGTGATTGTGGAGGCCAGGTCAAATAGCCCTTACTCAGCCTGGAGGTGTGTTTGGGGTCATTGTCCCGTTGAAAAATAAATGATGGTCCAACTAAATGCAAACCGAATGGAAAAGCATGCCACTGCAAGATGCTATGGTAGCCAGGCTGGTTCAGTATGCCTTCAATTTTGAATAAATCCCCAACAGTGTCACCAGCAAAGCACCTCCACACCATCACACCTCCTCCTCCATGCTTCATGGTGGGAACCAGGCATGTAGAGTCCATCCGTTCACCTTTTCTGCGTCGCACAAAGACACGGCCTGTCCTCAGCAGTGGTTTCCTAACAGCTATTTTACCATGAAGGCCTGCTGCACAAAGTCTCCTCTTAACAATTGTTGAAGAGATGTGTCTGCTGCTAGAACTCTGTGTGGCATTGACCTGGTCTCTAATCTGAGCTGCTGTTAACCTGCAATTTCTGAGGCTGGTGACTCGGATAAACTTATTCTCAGAAGCAGAGATGACTCTTGGTCTTCCTTTCCTGGGGCAGTCCTCATGTGAGCCAGTTTCTTTGTAGCGCTTGATGGTTTTTGCAACTGCACTTGGGGACACTTTCAAAGTTTGCCCAATTTTTCGGACTGACTGACCTTCATTTCTTAAAGTAATGATGGCCACTCTTTTTTCTTTACTTAACTGCTTTTTTCTTGCCATAATACAAATTCTAACAGTCTATTCAGTAGGACTATCAGCTGTGTATCCACCAGACTTCTGGACAACACAACTAATGGTCCCAACCCCATTTATAAGGCAAGAAATCCCACTTATTAACCCCTTTACAGCCCATGACGTATTAATACGCGTCAGTGCCCTGGGCTTTAAGAGCCTGACCCGTATTAGTACGTCATCACGATCGCGCGCGCACACAGGTTGTGCGGGCGCGATCGCCACTGGGTGTCGGCACATTAACCCCCGCAATGCTGCGATCGAAGTCGATCGCAGCATTGCGGTGGCAAGGGGAGGTGATCGTTATACTCACCTCCTCTTCCGGCCTCCAGCGCTGTCTGCCCCGGCTTCCCGGGTGTTGCCATGACGACCCGATGTCATCATGACAACATCCGGGTCACCAGGCAGCAGGAACATTGTTTGGTCATGCGCAGTGCACGACCACACAATGTTCTCACTGTGCAGCGCTGACTGCCTGCATAGCACAGGGATGGTGCTCCATCCCTATGCTGTGCAGGCGATCAGAATAAAAAAACTTAAAGTCTCAGAGTGGGACAAAGTAAAAAAGTGTAAAAACTCTCAGAAAGTGAAAAAATAAAAATAAAAAATTGTAAAAATATTTAAAAAAAAAAATAAAAAAAATAATCCACTAAAAATATAATGTACCCATCAATAAATATTATTATGAAAAAAAAGCAAACAAACAATAAAAGTACACATATTTGGTATTGCCACGTCCGAAACGACCTGACCTATAAAACTGTTCCACTAGTTAACCCCTTCAGTGAACACGGTAAAAAAAAAAAAAAAAACGAAGCAAAAAACAATGCTTTATCACCATACCGCCAAACAAAAAATGGAAAAAACACGCGATCAAAAAGACAAATATAAATAAAAATGGTACTGCTGAAAACATCATCTTGTCCCGCAAAAAACAAGCCGCCATACAGCTCCATAATCCGAACAATCAAAAAGTTATAGCTCTCAGAATAAAGCGATGCAAAAAAATTATTTTTTCTATAAAATAGCTTTTATTGTGTAAAAGCGCCAAAACATAGAAAAACTATATAAATGTGGTACCGCTGTAAACGTACTGACCCAAAGAATAAAGCTCCCTTATCAATTTTACCACACGTGGAACAGAATAAAAAAAAATTAAAGAAAAACAATTCCTGAATTGGTGGTTTTTGTTTATTCTGCCTCCCAAAAATCGGAATAGAAAGCGATCAAAAAATGTCACGTGCCTGAAAATGGCACCAATAAAAACGTCAACTCATCCCGCAAAAAACAAGCCATCACATGACTCTGTCTGCCAAAATATGGAAAAATTATAGCTCTCAAAATATTGCGATGCAAAAACTAGATTTTACAAAAAATGCGTCTTTTGGTGTGTGACAGCTGTCAGTCATAAAAACCCCATATGATTCTGGTATTGCTGTGATCGCACCAACCCGAAGAATAAAGTCATCTAATCAGTTATACCGCACGAGGAACGGCGTAAAAAATAAACTCTCGGGTTAGGGTTGTGCTAGGGTTAGGGTTGGGCTAGGATTAGGGTTGGGCTAGGGTTAGGGTTGGGCTAGGGTTAGGGCTGGGGTTGGGGTTAGGGTTGTGATGGGGTTGGGATTTTTTTCAAAGGTAAGAAAAAAAGATGACGATATGGCGACTAGGGTTAGGGTTGGGCTAGGATTAGGGTTGGGCTAGGGTTAGGGTTGGGCTAGGGTTAGGGCTGGGGTTGGGGTTAGGGTTGTGATGGGGTTGGGATTTTTTTCAAAGGTAAGAAAAAAAGATGACGATATGGCGACTAGTGTTGAGCGCAAGTGCTCGCTACTTGAGATTGCATCGGGTGCTCTGGTATGCATTGAGTATCATGGGTATTTGAGTGACATGCTCGAGTCTCCGCCCCATATGCTTCGCAGCCAAAAAAACTTTGCGGGGATTGCCTGCCATGCACGAGCAATCCCCGCATGTTTTTTTTTGGGTGTCTAATAACCGTGAAACATGCGGGGCAGGGACTCGAGCATGTCACTCGAGCACACGCAGTGCATGGTGCATACCTGAATACCCGATGCAAACTCAAGTAGCGAGCACTTGTGCTCAAGACTAATGACAACTTATTCAATATGATGACCTAATGTTATCAAATTCTGTGTCGTACCTCTGGGCTCAAAATGTTCACTATACCCCTTGATAAAATCCTTGAGGGGTCTAGTTTCCAAAATGGGGTCACTTGTGGGTGTTTCCACTGTTTAGGCACACAGGGGCTCTCCAAACGCGACATGGTGTCCGCTAACAAATTGAATGGAAAATCGGCTCAAATTGTTAGCGGACACCATGATGCGTTTGGAGAGCCCCTGTGTGCCTAAACATTGGAGCTCCCCCACAAGTGACCCCATTTTAGAAACTAGACCCCCAAAGGCACCTATCTAGATGCATAGTGAGCACTTGGAACCCCCAGGTGCTTCAAAAATTGATTATTAAAAATGAAAAAGTGGAAAAAAAAAACCTTTTTTATTTATACGGATTAATTTGTGAAGCACCTGGGGGTTCCAAGTGCTCACTATGCATCTAGATAGGTGCCTTTGGGGGTCTAGTTTCCAAAATGGGGTCACTTATGGGGGAGCTCCAATGTTTAGGCACACAGGGGCTCTCCAAACGCAACATGGTGTCCGCTAACAATTTGAGCCGATTTTCCATTCAATTTGTCAGCGGACACCATGTCGCGTTTGGAGAGCCCCTGTGCCGGCATTGGCCACACAGCCCCAAAGCATGATGGAACCTCCACCAAATTTTACTGTGGGTAGCAAGTGTTTTTTTTGGAATGCTGTGTTTTTTTGCCGCCATGCATAACGCCTTTTTGTATGACCAAACAACTCAATCTTGGTTTCATCAGTCCACAGGACCTTCTTCCAAAAAGAAATTGGCTTCTCCAAATGTGCTTTTTCATACCTCAGCCGACTCTGTTTGTGGTGTGCTTGCAGAAACGGCTTCTTTCGCATCACTCTCCCATACAGCTTCTCCTTGTGAAAAGTGCGTTGTATAGTTGACCGATGCACAGTGACACCATCTGTAGCAAGTTGATGCTGCAGCTCTCTGGAGGTGGTCTGAGGATTGTCCTTGACTGATCTCACCATTCTTCTTCTCTGCCTTTCTGATGTTTTTCTTGGCCTGCCACTTCTGGCCTTAACAAGAACTGTCCCTGTGTTCTTCCATTTCCTTACTATGTTACTCACAGTGGAAACTGACAGGTTAAATCTCTGAGACAGCTTTTTGTATCCTTCCCCTGAACAACTATGTTGAATAATCTTTGTTTTCAGATCATTTGACAGAGCTATTCTCGTGATTGCACACACCTGGCTATGAAGTTCAAAGCTCAATGAGGTTACAAAACCAAAAAAAGTGCTTTAGTAAGTCAGTAAAAAGTAGGTAGGAGTATTTAAAACAAGAAAATGATAAGGGTGCCCATACTTATGCACCTGTCAAATTTTGTTTGAATGCAGATTGCACATTTTCTGTTAGTACAATAAACCTCATTTCAAGGCAGAAACATTACTGTGTCCAACAGTTATTACATATATCAAACTGAAATAGCTGTTGCAAAAACACCAATTTTTATAAAACATTAAGCTTAAGATTAATAGGGGTGCCCAAACTTTTTCATATAACTGTATATACATATATATATATATACATATATATATATATATATATACACACACACACATATATATATACACACATATATAAATATACACACACATATATATATATACACACATATATATATATATATACACATATATATACACACACATATATATATATACACACACATATATATATATATATACACATATATATACACACACATATATATATATACACACACATATATATATATATATACATACACACACACACACATATATATATATATATATATATATATATATATATATATACACTGCTCAAAAAAATAAAGGGAACACTTAAACAATAGAATATAACTCCAAGTAAGTCAAACTTCTGTGAAATCAAGCTGTCCACTTAGGAAGCAGCACTGATTGACAATTTCACATGCTGTTGTGCAAATGGAATAGACAATAGATGGAAATTATTGGCAATTATCAAGACACCCTCAATAAAGGAGTGGTTCTGCAGGTGGGGACCACAGACCACATCTCATTACCAATGCTTTCTGGCTGATGTTTTGGTCACTTTTGAATGTTGGTTGTGCTTTCACACTCGTGGTAGCATGAGACGGACTCTACAACCCACAGAAGTCGCTCAGGTAGTGATGCTCATGCAGGATGGCACATCAATGCGAGCTGTGGCAAGAAGGTTTGCTGTGTCTGTCAGCGTATTGTCCAGAGGCTGGAAGCGCTACCAGGAGACAGGCCAGTACACCAGGAGACGTGGAGGGGGCCGTAGGACGGCAACAACCCAGCAGCAGGACTTCTACCTCCACCTTTGTGCAAGGAGGAACAGGAGGAGCACTGCCAGAGCCCTGCAAAATGACCTCCAGCAGGCCACAAATGTGCATGTGTCTGCACAAACGGTTAGAAACCGACTCCATGAGGGTGGTATGAGGGCCCGACGTCCACAGATGGGCGTTGTGCTCACAGCCCAACATAGTGCAGGACGCTTGGCATTTGTCACAGAACACCAGGATTGGCAAAGTCGCCACTGGCACCCTGTGCTCTTCACAGATGAAAGCAGGTTAACACTGAGCACATGTGACAGACGTGACAGAGTATGGAGACGCCGTGGAGAGCGATCTGCTGCCTGCAACATCCTTCAGCATGACCGGTTTGGCAGTGGGTCAGTAATGGTGTGGGGTGGCATTTCTTTGGAGGGCCGCACAGCCCTCCATGTGCTCGCCAGAGGTAGCCTGACTGCCATTAGGTACCGAGATGAGATCCTCAGACCCCTTGTGAGACCATATGCTGGTTTCCTTGGCCCTGGGTTCCTCCAAATGTAGGACAATGCCAGACCTCATGTGGCTGGAGTGTGCCAGCAGTTCCTGCAAGATGAAGGCATTGAAGCTATGGACTGGCCCGCCCGTTCCCCAGACCTGAATCCGATTGAGCATATCTGGGACATCATGCCTCGCTCCATCCATCAACGTCACGTTGCACCACAGACTGCCCAGGAGTTAGCGGATGCTTTAGTCCAGGTCTGGGAGGAGATCCCACAGGAGACCATCCGCAACCTCATCAGGAGCATGCCCATTCGTTGTAGGGAGGTCATACAGGCACCTGGAGGCCACACACAGTACTGAGCCTCATTTTGACTTGTTTTAAGGACATTACATCAAAGTTGGATCAGCCTGTAGTGTGCTTTTCCAGTTTAATTATGGGGGTTACTCCAAATCCAGGCCTCCACTGGTTAATAAATTTGATTTCCATTGATGATTTTTGTGTGATTTTGTTGTCAGCACATTCAACTTTGTACAGAACAAAGTATTCAACGAGAATATTTCATTCATTCAGATTTAGGATGTGTTATTTGAGTGTTCCCTTTATTTTTTTGAGCAGTGTATATACACACACATATATATATATATATATATATATATATATATACACATACATGCACACATTATATATATATATATACACATACTTGCACACATTATATATATATATATATATATATATATATATATATATATATACAGTACAGACCAAAAGTTTGGACACACCTTCTCATTTAAAGATTTTTCTGTATTTTCATGACTATGAAAATTGTATATTCACACCGAAGGCATCAAAACTATGAATTAACACATATGGAATTATATACGTAACAAAAAAGTGTGAAACAACTGAAAATATGTCTTATATTCTAGGTTCTTCAAAGTAGCCACCTTTTGCTTTGATGACTGCTTTGATGACTGCTTTGCACACTCTTGGCATTCTCTTGATGAGCTTCAAGAGGTAGTCACCGGAAATGGTCTTCCAACAATCTTGAAAGAGTTCCCAGAGATGCTTAGCACTTGTTGGCCCTTTTGCCTTCAATCTGCGGTCCAGCTCACCCAAAACCATCTCGATTGGGTTCAGGTCTGGTGACGGTGGAGGCCAGGTCATCTGGCGTAGCACCCCATCACTCTCCTTCTTGGTCAAATAGCCCTTACACAGCCTGGAGGTGTGTTTGGGGTCATTGTCATGTTGAAAACTAAATGATGGCCAACTAAACGCAAACCGGATGGAATAGCATGCCACTGCAAGATGCTGTGGTAGCCATGCTGGTTCAATATGCCTTCAACTTTGAATAAATCCCCAACAGTGTCAACCAGGCATGTAGAGTCCATCCGTTCACCTTTTCTGCGTCGCACAAAGACCCTGTGGTTGTAACCAAAGATCTCAAATTTGGATTCATCAGACCAAAGCACAGATTTCCACTGGTCTAATGTCCATTGCTTGTGTTCTTTAGCCCAAACAAGTCTCTCCTGCTTGTTGCCTGTCCTTAGCAGTGGTTTTCTAGCAGCTATTTTACCATGAAGGCCTGCTGCACAAAGTCTCCTCTTAACAGTTGTTGAAGAGATGTGTCTGCTGCTAGAACTCTGTGTGGCATTGACCTAGTTTCTAATCTGAGCTGCTGTTAACCTGCGATTTCTGAGGCTGGTGACTCGGATAAACTTATCCTCAGAAGCAGAGGTGACTCTTGGTCTTCCTTTCCTGGGGCAGTCCTCATGTGAGCCAGTTTCTTTGTAGCGCTTGATGGCTTTTGCAACTGCACTTGGGGACACTTTCAAAGTTTTCCCAATTTTTCGGACTGACTAACCTTCATTTCTTAAAGTAATGATGACCACTCGTTTTTCTTTACTTAGCTGCTTTTTTCTTGCCATAATACAAATTCTAACAGTCTATTCAGTAGGACTATCAGCTGTGTATCCACCAGACTTCTGCACAACACAACTGATGGTCCCAACCCCATTTATAAGGCAAGAAATCCCACTTATTAAACCTGACAGGGCACACCTGTGAAGTGAAAACCATTTCTGGTGACTACCTCTTGAAGCTCATCAAGAGAATGCCAAGAGTGTGCAAAGCAGTCATCAAAGCAAAAGGTGGCTACTTTGAAGAACCTAGAATATAAGACATATTTTCAGGTGTTTCACACTTTTTGTTAAGTATATAATTCCACATGTGTTATTTCATAGTTTTGATGCCTTCATTGTGAATGTACAATTTTCATAGTCATGAAAATACAGAAAAATCTTTAAATGAGAAGGTGTGTCCAAACTTTTGGTCTGTACTGTATATATATATATATATATATATACACACACACACACACACACAATAGAGAAGAAAAAGGCAGCACTCCAAAAATACTTTAGAAAAAATGGACTTTAATGAGCCCAAAAGGCAACGTTTCGGTTCACAGAACCTTTCTCAAGCAGAGTTCAAGTGCATATGGTGCAATATATGTAGTTACAAACAGTGATTCCATAATTACAATTAATTTATACAAAAACATGATTTCACAAGGAAAGTGCAGTAGTGTATATCACAAAATACTATTCAGTTACATACATAGTGATAAAATTTTAGACAGATATATTATTAACATCAATATCATGATCTATAACTCTTATAAAGTGATAAGTGCTTTGATTAATATTCATTAGTACCAGGTGTACATTATAAATAGTAATATATTTGAGGGTGCGACTCACCCTGCAGCAATCATGCATAACCATGTTCCCTACTTCCTCCACGCTGTCCTCGGCGTCTCAGAAATCCATCTGCGCATGTCTCCCAGGAGATCCACATTATTATTATGTGTGCAAAACAGTCATCAAAGCAAAAGGTGGCTACTTTGAAGAACCTAGAATATAAGACATATTTTCAGTTGTTTCACACTTTTTTGTTAAGTATATAATTCCACATGTGTTAATTCATAGTTTTGATGCCTTCAGTGTGAATGTACAATTTTCAGTCATGAAAATACAGAAAAATCTTTAAATGAGAAGGTGTGTCCAAACTTTTGGTCTGTACTGTATATATATACATGTATATACACACACACACACACACACATATATATATACAGTGGGGGAAATAATTATTTGATCCCTTGCTGTTTTTGTAAGTTTGCCCACTGACAAAGACATGAACAGTCTATAATTTTAAGGGTAGGTTAATTTTAACATTGAGAGATAGAATATCCAAAAACAAATCAAGAAAATCACATTGTATAAATTAGAAAATGTTATTTGCATTTTGCAGTGATAAATAAGTATTTTCAAACCATTGAGTGCTGGCTCCTACAGACCAGTTAGACGCTCCTAATCAACTTGTTACCTGCATTAAAGACAGCTGTCTTACATAGTCACCTGTATAAAAGACTCCTGTCCACAGACTCAATTAATCAGTCAGACTCTAACCTCTACAACATGGGCAAGGCCAAAGAGCTTTCTAAGGATGTCAGGGACAAGATCATAGACCTGCACAAAGCTGGAATGGGCTACAACACCATAAGTAAGACGCTGAGTGAGGAAGAGACAACAGTTGGTGCATTAGTAAGAAGATGGAAGAAATGCAAAATGACTGTCAATCGACATCGATCTGGGGCACCATGCAAAATCTCACATCGTGGGGTATCCTTGATCATGAGGAAGGTGAGAGATCAGCCTAAAACTACATGGGGGGAACTTGTTAATGATCTCAAGGCAGCTGGGACCACAGTTACCAAGAAAACCATTAGTAATACATTACGCCTTAAAGGTTTAAAATCCTGCAGTGCCCGCAAGGTCCCCCTGCTCAAGAAGGCACATGTTCAGGCCCGTCTGAAGTTTTCCAATGAACACCTGGATGATTCTGTGAGTTATTGGGAGAAGGTGCTGTGGTCAGATTAGACAGAAATTGAGCACTTTGGCATTAACTCAACTCGCTGTGTTAGGAGGAAGAAGGATGAGTACAACCCTAAGAACATCGCCCCAACCGTGAAGCATGGTGGGGAAAACATTATACTTTGGGGTACTTTTCTGCAAAGGGGACATGACGACTGCACCGTACTGAAGGGAAGATGGATGGGGTCATGTATCGCGAGATTTTGGCCAACAACCTCCTTCCCTTAGAGAATTGAAGATGGGTTGTGGCTGGGTCTTCCAGCAAGACAATGACCCAAAACATACAGCCAAGGCAACAAAGGAGTGGCACAAAAAGAAGCACATTAAGGTCATGGAGTGGTCTAGCCAGTCTGCAGACCTTAATCCCATAGAAAACTTATGGAGGGAGTTGAAGCTCCGAGTTGCCAAGCGACAGCCTCAAAATCGTAATGATTTAGAGATGATCTGCAAAGAGGAGTGGACGAAAATTCCTCTTGACATGTGCGCAACCCTCATCATCAGCTACAAAAAATGTCTGACTGCTGTGCTTGCCAACAAGGGTTTTGCCACCAAGTATTAAGTGTTGTTTGCCAGAGGGATCAAATACTTGCAAAGACATTGCTTTTCAACCCTGCTTCCACAGATTTTTAAAAAAAATTAAACTCATGAAATAGGCCTGGACAGAAATGATGGTACCCCTGAAAATAATGTGACAAAAGGGACATGTTAGATCAAGTTATGTCCACTAATTAACATCACAGGTGTCTACAATCTTGTAATCAGTCAGTGGGCCTGTATATAAGGCTACAGATACTCACTGTGCTGTTTGGTGACATGGTGTGTACCACACTCAACATGGACCAGAGGAAGCAAAGGAAAGAGTTGTCTCAGGAGATTAGAAAGAAAATTTTAGACAAGCATGTTAAAGGTAAAGGACATAAGACCATCTCCAAGCAGCTTGATGTTCCTGTGACTACAGTTGCACATATTATTCAGAAATTTAATATCCATGGGACTGTAGCCAACCTCCCTGGATGTGGCCGCAGGAAGAAAATTGATGACAAATCAAAGAGACGGATAATACGAATGGTAACAAAAGAGCCCAGGAAAACTTCTAAAGAGATTAAAGGTGAACTTCAAGCTCAAGGAACATCAGTGTCAGATCGCACCATCTGTCGATGTTTGATCCAAAGTGGACTTCATGGGAGACAATCAAGGAGAACACGATTGTTGAAAAAAAATCATAAAAAAGCCAGACTGGAATATGCCAAACTATATGTTGACAAGTCACAAAGCTTCTGGGAGAATGTCCTATGGACAGATGAGAAAAAAATGTTTTTGGCAAGGCACATCAGCTCTATGTTCACAGACGGAAAAATGAAGCATATCAAGAAAAGAACACTGTCCCTTCTGTGAAACATCGAGGAGGCTCTGTTATGTTCTGGGGCTGCTTTGCTGCATCTGGCACAGGGTGTCTTGAATCTGTGCAGGGTACAATGAAATCTCAAGACTATCAAGGGATTCTAGAGAGAAATGTGCTGCCCAGTGTCAGAAAGCTTGGTCTCAGTCGCAGGTCATGGGTCTTGCAACAGGATAATGACCCAAAACACACAGCTAAAAACATCCAAGAATGGCTAAGAGGAAAACATTGGACTATTCTGAAGTGGTCTTCTATGAGCCCTGACCTAAATCCTATTGAGCATCTTTGGAAAGAGCTGAAACATGTTATCTGGAAAAAGCAACCTTCAAACATGAGACAACTGGAGCAGTTTGCTCATGAGGAGTGGGCCAAAAATACCTGTCAAGAGGCGCAGAAGTCTCATTAACAGTTACAGGAATTGTTTGATTGCAGTGATTGCCTCCAAAGGTTGTTCAACAAAATATTAAGAGTATCATCATTTCTGTCCAGGCCTATTTCATGAGTTTAATTTTTTTTTTAAATTCTGTGGAAGCAGGGTTGAAAAGCAAAGTCTGACTTTCATTTGTTCATTTTCATAGATTTTTAATTTATTACTTTTGTCAGATTCAAGTTATTCCTGTGACCATTGTGGGTTTTTCCTTTCATTAAACGAGGGGTACCAAGAATTTTGACCACGTGTGTGTATACATATATAATTGCTTGAGTATTTCTTAGAGGTGGTACAATTCATAGCTGTTATGGTTGTGAGTTATATGTAATTAAATGGATAATTCTTACATATAAAGACAAAGGCATTTAGATGGTATG
Organism: Phyllobates terribilis; assembly: GCF_046119375.1. Classification (NCBI taxonomy): domain Eukaryota; kingdom Metazoa; phylum Chordata; class Amphibia; order Anura; family Dendrobatidae; genus Phyllobates; species Phyllobates terribilis. Next base: position 330,259,297 of record NW_027362762.1, on the reverse strand, counting down.
AGCATTTTACCATCAGGTTTAATTAATTCCTTGTTTAACTTTTTTCCACTGTTTATACTAGCTAACCAGCATCATTGTACCAAAAATCTATTATACCAATTGTTTCTATTCATCTGTAGCACCACTATTATCACATTGGAGCTCGAGTCCTCCAGTCTTTTCCAGTACCTTTAACTGGTTTTATCATGTTTTTTAATGTTTTTTTTTTCAATAAATCAATTATGCTTTATGAGTAAAAATTATTTTTGTCTTTGTCACTTCTAATTCATGCCATGGTGCCACCATCACTAGGTGATGCTTTGATTAATTAATATCTTTATGAAGTGCTGCCCGTGATTAAGGGCCATTATATATAAAGAACAATTTGTTATAAATCATTACATTTTCATATATGTATTGGCATTAAATACAATACTTAAAGTGGATTTACCTTACTTTAAAACTTATTATATACAATACATATCTTCAAATCAGACGATATGTTCATATATGGCAGAATTTTTGCTGCATTTTTTGTGACTAAAAATCTGTTAACTATATCTGAATGCATTATGCATTCTTAAAGGAATTTTCCAGGCACACAGATTATTAAAACATTATATAAACTATATGCAATGATGAAACTTAATAATTTACCTTCTGTTAAAATTCTGTTCTGGCCCTGAGCTGTCAAATGTGGTGATGTGGCCTTCAGTACCTTACTTCCTGTTACAGTCCATTCAGACCATTGAGATTTCCTGTCTGTGCTTGGAATGGCTCAGTCAACAGCCCTGCAGTGTGCTTAGAAAAGTGATATCATGGGGGGCATGGCCTGTGAGCCTTGGCCAGTTTCACATGGAGAAAGAGAACATTTTTGGCTCCACACAGAACAAAGTATTCTCAGCTTGTGACTAGAGGGGATGATGCTGGGTATTCCAGAGAACTAGATTACAATATAATACGTGACTACACTATCTGACCTATAGCACACAGAGCCCCCCAGTGTCAGCACATGTAGCATTACTAACTGCAGGAGAGTCTCGGGACCGCACATACTAAGTGAAGTCGGAGGAATGTTAGGAAGGCAATTCTGTGGGCAGCAGTTTATCCATCTTGAGACTGTATAAGTCTCTAGCTGGTGATTTGTAGCTTGAGTAGATTGGCAATGAGAATGGGGGTGTTTGGGCTGTGGAACAGCTCTGGCCCATGACTAATGTAGTCTAGAGGCACTGCGGGAGAACTGGCAGGAATTTCAGGATGTAAACAATAAGAAACCACAAAGGATGGCTGCAGGGCCTTGAAGGGATGCTAAATACTGGCTGATTTCAGTCAATTGGCAAACACATTTACATATGGCAACAGAATTATCACTAATTTCAATGCTGTGACAATCCCACTCAACATGGGTGACTTTACCATCCCAACTGATAATATCTCCCCATCTGCTTCTCGCCTTCTATTAGTATTTTCCTCTGTAAACCTTTTGCAATTTCCTAACTCTCCTACCCATGAAGACTTTGGACCTGGTCTTACGACTTTACTACTTCCCTGTACCACTCTCTGACCACAACATTCTTTCCATTTCAGTTAAAGGTAGTCTGTCAGCACAGTATGACTGTTCAAGCCAATTACAGGCGCTCAGTGCACCCTTGGTGTGGCCAAACATTTAAGTGCACTTTCCAACCTACTTGTTTTTCATCTAACTGCAAAAGACAAAAAAATAATCATGCACGGACATAGGGAATCACCTGCAGGGGAGTTGAGTGAGGGAATGACTAGCTTGAGGGCATTGCACTGAGTGTGCAGGATCTAGGGATGCTTGTATGAAGCTAACTGCAGCCAGCAGATCTGCATAGCACCAGAATCCATTCAAAGGAAGACAGCAGAGGGCATCAACTACAAAAGTATCTGATAGGCACTGTACCTGGGAGGAAACCTGGTATTGCGGAGATGCTAACAAGTTGATTTGAGGGGTAAAACTCACTGCAGATACAGTTAGGCCCAGAAATATTTGGACAGTGACAAGTTTTGGCATTTTAGCTCTTAACCAAAACAAATTCAAGATACAGTTACATAATCAATATGGGCTTAAAGTGCAGACTCCTAGTTTTAATTTGAGGGTATTCACATCCTAACTGGAGTAAAGGTTTAGGTATTACAGTTCTTTAAAGGAAACCCGTCATCACGATTTAGTATGTTAAAATAAAGGTTTGGCCATAATGGAGCTAATATACTGATTTAATAGATACCTGTAGGAAAGAAATCTGCATCTTGTTTCTTGTTTAATTCACATTAGAAGTTTTGGTGAAATATCCTTTTCATGCATTGGGGCAGGACTCCGGTAGGGTTTTTGGCTGTGCCACTGCCCCTCTGCATCAGTACGAGCCACTGTTTTTAAAGTTTGCACTAGGACCGCCCTTTTCCACATTCATTTCCCAGCAATCTTCAGCAAAGTGGCGGCGCATGCGCAGAATGACATCCGACGGTCTTCAGCAAAATTGAGCTTGTAACGGCGCATGCACAGATGGAGATCTCAGCTAATCATTGAGCCGATGTCTGCATCAGCGTATGCGCTGCCGCGGCAAGGGTGGCACTAGCGCTATTAGTACCATTATGACCATACCTTTCTTTTAACATATTAAAATTGTGATTACAGATTCAGTTTAATGTGTAGCTGCCTCTTTTTAAAAGGGATCAAAAATAATTGGACAATTATCTGAAAAGCTCTTTAATGGGCTGCATGGGCTATTCCCTCGTTAATTCATCATCAATTAAGCAGTTAAAAGGTCTGCAGCTGATTCCAGGTGTGGCATTTGCATTTGGAAGTTATTGTTGTGAACCCACAATATGCGGTCAAAGGAGCTCTCAATGGAAGAGAAATCTTCATTAGGCTGAAAAAAAAAGAAATCCATCAGATAGATAACAGAAATGATAGGAGTGGCCAAATCAAGTGTGAGGTACATTCTGGAAAAAAAAAATAGGGCTTGGTGAGCTTAGTAACTGAAAAAGCCTGGACGTCCACTGAAGACAACAGTGGTAGATAATCACAGAATCCTTCCCATCGTGAAGAAAAATGCATTCACAACATCCACCCAAGTGAACAACACGCTCCAGAAAGTAAGTGTTTCAGAATCTAAGTCTGCCATAAAGAGAAGACTTGATTAAAGCAAATACAGAGGGTTCAATACAAGGTACAAACCATTTCCAGTTCTGGAAAGCATTTTTTTTTGACAGATGAAGCTATAATCAACCTGTACCAGAATGATGGGAAGAAAGTGTGGAGAAAGTTGACATGATCCAAAGCACACCACATCCTCTGTAAAATATGGTGGAGGCAGTGTGATGGCATGGGCATGCATGGCTTCCAATGACAGTGGGTCACTAGTGTTTATTGATGATGTGACTGAAGACAGAAGTAGGCGGTTGAATTCCTAAGAGTACAGGGGCAAACTTTCTGTTCAGATTCAACCACATGTAGTAAGGTTTATTGGATGGTGCTTCACAGTACAGATGGGCAGTGACCCAAAACATACTGCGAAAGCAACTCCGGAGTTATTAAGGCAAAGAAGTGGGATATTCTGCAATAGCCGAGTCAATCGCCAGATCTCAACCCCATCGAGCATGCACTTCACAGGCTTAAGGCAGAAAGACCCACAAACAAGCGACAACTGAGGTCAGTAGCAGTAAAGGCCTGGCAAGGCATCACAAAGGAGGAAACCCAGCATTTGGTGACGTCCATGGCCTCTAGACTTCAGGCAATCATTGCCTGCAAAGGTTTCTCTACAATTGGACAAATTAACTTTACCAAAAAGAAAATGTTTAAATTAAACATTTTATTTATGGTAAAGTTAATTTGTCCAATTACTTTTGAGCCCCTGAAATGAGTTGGCTTCTTAGAAAAATGATTACAATTCTTAAACGTTTCACAGGAAATTTTTGTTCAACCCCTTAAATTAAACCTGAAAGTCTCCAATTCAATTGCATAAGAAAAATAATAAAGCTAAATAGAAATATATGCATAGGAATAGTGTGTTATCATTGTTCTATTTTTAAGCAGAGGTGTGTGCATGCCCTGAAATTGGCATCTATAACAGATTTGAGATTTGTATACTGTAATTTTTCATGTGTATAATGAAAGTCAAAATATATAATAAAAATAAGTATACATCATGTGGCTATATGCAAGGGGAATAAAAATAAGGGAAATAATGTTGGATAAGGATTAGTAAATATAGACACTAAATAGGAGATTATACCCTGAGGCGACATACAGGGAGAAATAGATGTACAAAAAGGTAAGTTTTTATATATATTGTGGTGGATCGACTCACTCGGCTGGTCAAAGAGATAGTCACAGGGACACTTTCCGTTTAAGTTTTTAACTGGTTTATTAAAAACGTACTGCTTAAACCAGTCCAAAAATAGGTAAACAAACATGGCCCTTTTGGCATTATGGGAAAAACAAAATAGCATACAGAACAGTCTGTATGGCTTCAGGGTGTACCCGCTCAGGGAGAAAAAAAAACAATGTTCAGCTCTCTTTAACACAAGCACAGCTCTGGAGATCTCATCTCCAGACACACCGAACACTGAATGAGTTCAAAGGCTCCACATTTGCCTTCTGGACCTCACCATGGAGTGGAGATATGGTGAACAGCCTCCAGCCCACTCTTCAGATGTTCACCAAAAAAGCTAGCCCTATTATGGCCGATTAACCTCTCTGAGGACATAACATTCTGGAACATATCTCTGGGTTCATATCACTGAAGCCAACATCCTCAGTGACACAGATCTCCCCTCCAGTATTTTACCAATGACCTTCTCACACATTCCCCTTCTGCCCAAAGCTGGAGTTTTGGCACCATCAATCACTAGACAGGGAAACCTTGACAGGGCATCTATATTACCGTGTAGTTTCCCGGGTTTTCCACAGTAGCATAATTATTTTCACAGGAGGAAAGTTTTCTATTTAGGTATAGGATTGGATGTTCCTCACCATTTGTTTCCTGGGACAACACGGCTCCCAACCCGACCTCAATAGCGTCTGTCTGGACCACGAACTCCTTATTGAAGACAGGTGCGACCAAGACAGGCTGTTTACACAGGGCGAGCTTCAACTCTTGAAACACCATCTCCGCTTTGGAGGACTACTTGGCCATTGATATCTTTGTGCCCTTAAGGACGTCAATCAGGGGTGCGGTTATCATGGCGAAAATTGGCATAAACCGCCAATGGTATCTCACAATTCCCAGAAACGCCTTAACCTTGGTTGTGACCAATTTTGGATCGACTTTACTTTGTTCACTTTCGGCTCCATTTTGCCCCTCCCGATGATACAGCCTAAGTATATGGCCTACTCCTTCTCCATAGTGCACTTCTTTGGGTTTGCGGTAAACCTCAATGCATCCAGTACCGCCTGAACCTTCTGCAGAGCACTTCCCCAATCCGAGCTGAAGATTACCATATTGTCCAAGTAAGCTGCGGCGTAATTCTTGTTTTTGTTTTTGTCAGCACTCTTTTGTTAGGTCAAGAATGGTGATGTATCTGGCTAACCCTAGCCTCTCAATGACTTAATCGACCCAGGGCACCAGATACGCATCGAAATTTGACACCTCATTCAGCTTCCTTTAATCGTTACAAAACCGCCATTCTCCATCGGACTTCGGCACAAGGAGAATGGGGCTGGACCAGCCACTCTGACTCCTCAATGAAGTGCAGACTCAACATTTTCCTCACCACCTTCGAAATCATCTCGCAACGGGCTTCAGGGATTAGATAGGGCTTTATGTTTACCCGCACATGCGGTTCCATCAGGATTTTGTGCTCTATGACCTGCGTAAATGCCGGCAACTCTGAAAACAGGTCTCAGTTCCACTGAAGCATTTCTCTACACTGTTGTTTCTGGGCTGGTGATAGTGTCTGTGACCTCTTTGACCTTGGCTTTGGGATTGGCCTCTAGGCACGTAGCTTCCACTGGTTCCCTGTCTTGCCACGGCTTAAGCAGGTTGATGTGGTAAGGGCTTTCTTCTCCCTGGCTGGTGGACCTTGTAGTTGACGTCGCTCAGCTTTTCGACCACTTCATTGCTAAAGCAACACTCAAATGGTTTAAAGGGAAACATGTAATTGTTTTGGAGTGGCCTAGTCAAAGCCCAGACCTTAATCCAATTGAGAATCTGTGGTCAGACTTGAAGATGGCTGTTCACTAGAGGAAACCATCTAACTTGAAGGAACTGGAGCAGTTTTGCCTTGAGGAATGGACAAAAATCCCAGTGGTAATATGTGGAAAGCTCATAGAGACTAGTGTTGAGCGAGCAAGCTCGACACTGCTCAGTACTCGCCCGAGCATCACGCTACTCGGGATGTTCGGCGAGCACCAAGCATTTCCGGGTCACTCGGGCGGGAGCTCGGGTCTCCGCCCTGCATGTTTGGCGCTCTTTACAGAGCCAATGAACATGCAGGGATTGCCAGCCAGTCACTGTAATGCCGCAGCCATGTTGTTTGTGGGCATTACAGTGATTGGCTGGCCTCACAGCATCACCTCGAGAATTTAAAACCGGGCGCCGCCATCTTGGACACAGTCGCTCCGGATTAGACAGTGTAGGGACAGCGCTGCTAAGCTAGGGAGAGATTTATCCTGCGAAATAGTTAGTGTAGGGTCTGTAAAGGCTGCCAGATCAAACAAACAGTCCTTCTCAGGACTAATATCCATCCCAGATATCAGGCAGACAGGCAGGCTGTATAGGAGACGCAGTGGGGTTATACCAGCAAATGCTGCATTACAGTCCTGTGTGCTCCTGTTTCTGAAATTGCTGGACTTAGCTCCAGGTCTTGGGGGCCAGGAAAAATCCTTTTTTTCATCTAAATCCTCTTTTTTTTTCCTCCTTCACACTGTACAAATACCCGTCTTATTAACCTATTGGTGCCCCCCCCCCCCCCCCCAAAAAAAAGTGTGTCTCTGAATTTTCAGACACAAATATATCTGCTGAAAAGAGTCTGGTATAGGCCACAGAAACAGAAGTATGGTTTTGCAGTTCCACGGGTGAAATCTCTGTATTATCCAGTTTTGTGCCTTTTGTATCTAAAAAAAAAAACAGTTTGAGTGTGTCGCTCACTGTTCAGACGGAAATATATATATATTTAAAAAAGTGTGGTATACACCAGTAAATTATAACTGTGGTTTTGCTGTTCCACGGTAAAAAATCTCTATTATCCTGCTTTTGGCATTTTTTGCCTTAAAAAATAAATAATAGTGTCTCCTGATTGTTCAGACACAAATATATCTGTTGAAAATAGTCTGGTGTACACCAGTAAATTTTAACTGTGGTTTTGCTGTTCCACGGTAAAAAAATCTCTATTATCCTGCTTTTGGCATTTTTTGCCGTAAAAAAATAAATAATAGTGTCTCCTGATTGTTCAGACACAAATATATCTGTTGAAAATAGTCTGGTGTAGGCCCGAGAAATACAAGTGTGGTTTTGCAGGTCCACGGGTCAAATCTCTGTATTATCCTGCTTTTTGCAACTTTTGGCCGTAAAAAATAAATAATAGTGTCTCCTGATTGTTCAGACACAAATATATCTGTTGAAAATAGTCTGGTATACACCAGTAAATTTTAACTGTGATTTTGCTGTTCCACGGTAAAAAATCTCTGTATTATCCACTTTTGGGCCATTTGTATCTAAAAAAAACAGTTTGAGTGTGTCGCTCACTGTTCAGCCGCAAACATATATATATTTTAAAAAGTCTGGTAAACATACACCAGTAAATTATAACTGTGGTTTTGTTGTTCCACGGTAAAAAATCTCTCTCTATTATTCAGCTTTTGGTATTTTTTCCGTAAAGAAAAACAGTAATATTTTCTCCCTGATTGTTCAGATTGTTTAAAAGAGTCGAGTGTAGGCCAGGGAAATAGAACTGTGGTTTTCCTCTTCCACGGTTCTAATCTACTTTTTATTACCCTTTTTCCATTGATAGTGCGAGTGTAAGCTATTTTACTTCCTTTACAATGGGCAAGGCGCATGGCAAGGGACGTGGAAGTGGACGTTCTGGTGATGGTGCGTGCAGAGGACGGGGCCGTGGCCAAGGTGAAAATGTGCCACAACCAACAGCCACATCTTCTCGCTTCCACTTCTTGACCGAATTACTAGGGAAGCACAGAACAACACCAGTATTGCGAACTGATCAGTGTGAACAGGTTATTAATTGGATAGCAGATAATACTTCCAGTTACCTGGGCACCACCACCTCCGGCCTGTCTTCCACACGGTCGACTCTTAGTAGCCGTGAGTCTCGACCGCATACTACTCCTCACCCTGATGCTCCTTCCTCCCACCATGCCGAGTGTTGTCAGACAGCAACTGATCCCACACTAGGACACTCTGAAGAGCTCTTCACTGGTCCATTTCCAGATTTGTGCCCCTCGCCTGCTCCGCTTGAAGAGGTGGAAGAGGAGATCCCATGTAGCGATGCACAAATATTTGAACAGCCACGGCCACAGGAAGTCGACGCTGGCAATTTATCACAAGAGGTGGACGATGACGAGACACAATTGCCAGGAAGTGAGGAGGAGGATCGTGGTGCGCAAGTGGTAGAGGAGGAGGTGGTGGATTATCTAGTAACTGACCCAATGTGGCAGGAGGACATGCAGAGTGAGGCCAGCAGCACACAGGGGGAGGGAGGCAGACTACCCCAACAGGCAGGAAGAAGCAGTGTGGTGGCCACAGACAGAAGGCGGGCAACCGTTCCCTGTAACACCAACACGAGGGACGTTGCCAGTACAAGCGGTAGGTCTTCCAGAGTCTGGAATTTTTTTAAAGACTCTGCTGATAACCCCAAAAAGGCCATTTGTACCACCTGCCATGCCAGCATCAGCAGGGGTGACAAAACTACCAGCCTGACCACCACCAGCATGATCAGGCACATGACAGCAAAGCACCCAACTTTGGGGGGCGAACCCCAGGGTCCACGACCAGTATCAGCGGGTGTCACCACTGCTTCTTCCGCTGTTGTGTGTGCAATAGAACCCCCTGTTGTGTGTGCAAGGCAATCCCATGTCCATACTGCATGGAAAGATGCCCTCTCCTCTCAGTCTTCACTTGTTATGGCAGTTTCTCAAGAAACAGCATCAACGTCCACGTCCCACCGCAGCGTTCAATTGTCCATATCCCAGACCTTTGAACGAAAGCGGAAATTCGCAGCTAACGCCCCACAGGCCACAGTCCTAAATTCGCACATTTCACGACTGCTTGCGTTGGAAATGCTGCCTTTTAGGCTGGTGGAGACGGAATCCTTCCGCAAGCTTATGGCGGTGGCCGTCCCTCGGTACTTGGTCCCCAGCCGACACTATTTGTGCCATCCCCGCACTACACAAGCACGTGTCCCAAAGCATCTGCCGTGCCCTCAACAACGCAGTTACTGGGAGAGTCCACCTGACAACGGACACGTGGACAAGTGCTTGTGGCCAGGGACGGTACATCTCCCTGACGGCACACTGGGTAAACATAGTGGAAGCCGGGACCCAGTCGGACCTTGGGACGGAACACATTCTCCCCACACCGAGGATTGCGGGCCCTATGTCAGTCAGAGTTGCCCCCACAGTGTACAGCTCCTGCGCATCATCCTCCTTCTCCTCATGTTCAGCCTCCATCTCAGATATCAACACATCAGTTACAAGCTGGAAGCACTGCAGTACTGCCTCCGCCAAGCGGCAACAGGCTGTGCTGAAACTCATAAGCTTAGGTGAGAAACCTCACACTGCTTGTGAGTTGTGGACAGCTGTGAAAGGGCAGGCAGATCTGTGGCTGAGACCGTTGAACCTACATCCAGGCATGGTCGTGTGTGACAATGGCCGTAACCTGGTGGCGGCTCTGAGGCGTGGCGAGATCACACACGTACCATGCCTGGCTCATGTGCTTAACCTCGTGGTTCAGCGGTTTCTTAAATCGTACCCCGAGTTGCCAGATCTGCTCGTCAAAGTACGCCGCCTGTCAGCTCATTTTCGCAAGTCAGCTACAGCTTCCGCCGCCCTTGCTGTGTTGCAGCAGCGTTTGCTGCTTCCGTCACATCGACTGGTGTGTGATGTCCCCACACGTTGGAACTCTACCCTCCACATGTTGCAAAGGATTTGTGAGCAGAAGAGAGCAGTTGTGGAGTACCAGCTGGAACAAGGCCGTCGATATTCAGGTCAGACTCCACACATAAGACCTCAGGAGTGGACCTGGATGTCTGACATCTGTACCATCTTGACAAACTTTGAGGAGTCCACCCAGATGGTGAGTGGCGATGATGCCATCATTAGCGTCAGCATTCCACTTGTCTGTCTTTTGCAACGCTCTGCAGAGAATTAAAGAGGAGGCATTGCAGCCAGAGTATGATGAGATGGATCAAGAAGCCGTAGCGGTCGATTACACACAGCCCAGCCTCATCTCATCCCAACGTGCATTGGGGGACAATGAGGGAGAGGGGGAGGAGGAGGAAGAAGAACAGGAGCTTGTGTCATGCGCTGTAGACGGTAGTACCTGTACAACTGTCATACCGTCGGTTCAGCGTGGGTGGCCTGAGGACAGGGGGGAGGAAGAGGAGGAGAGCATGGTCAGTCGTCATCTTGGTGAGGACATGGAAGTCTTGCCCGTTACCAGTCTGGCACGCATGGCTGACTTTATGTTACGCTGCCTTAACCGTGACCCTCGCGTTGTCAAAATGTTGGGTGACAGTCATTACTGGTTGGTGACACTTTTACACCCCCGCTACAAGGAGAACTTTCACTCTCTTATTCATGAGGTGGAGAGGTCTACAAAAATGGGACAGTACCAGAAGGCCCGTGCTGCAGAACTGTTAAAAAAGTTCCCATCTGAACACGCTAGCGGCAGAGGTCACAATTCGTTGACCAACCAAGGCGTACAAGCGAGAGAGAGGCAACTCCAATCCAGCAGAGGCAGGGGAACACTGTCAACGTTCTGGGACAGTTTTCTGAGACCCGCCCAGCTTACAGGCCCTGAGGCGCGGGGTACTCTCACAAGGAGTGGAAAGTTTCAAAAGATGGTGAGGGAGTACCTTGCCGACCGTACCAGCGTCCTCCGTGATTCCTCTGTGCCTTTTAATTATTGGGTATCCAAGCTAGACACTTGGAATGAACTCGCTCTGTATGCCTTGGAGGTCCTGGCCTGCCCTGCCGCTAGCGTGTTATCGGAGCGTGTTTTTAGTGCCGCTGGGGGAATTATAACTGATAAGCGCACTCGCCTGTCAACTGACAATGCTGACAAGCTGACCCTTATCAAAATGAACAAGGGCTGGATTGGGCCAGACTTCTCATCACCACCAAATGACAGCAGAGTAACAAAGTCAAATCCACTGTGTTTTTTTCGGGAGGTGTATTCCCATGCACCGCTTCACACCCACACATGGGTATATGCTTCCTCATTTCGGCTGTTTTATGTTCTTCTCCTTATCCTCAGCCTCCACCACCACTATACCACCAGGGTGACCGTGGTTCGTGTTGCCATTATTGAAGGCTCCTCCGTCCTTATTTTTGGCAGCTTTTGCTTGGAAGGCATAAGCAAATACTATGGGAGACCCACTCCCCAATAATGGGAATAATGTTTGTAATATGCTGTACTGCATGGCTCTTGTAAGGGGCATTGCAAGTTCCTCCGTCCTAATTTTTGGCAGCTTTTAAGATGCTGTACTGTATGGCTCTTGTAAGGGGCATTAAAAGCGTCTTGTTAAGCTACTGCGACCTCCACCACTTTTCCGAGGGGCATTAAAAGCATCTTGTTAAGCTACTGGGACCTCCACCACTTTTCCGAGGGGCATTTAAAGCATCTTGTTAAGCTACTGGGACCTCCATGTCTCTTCTGAGGGGCATTAAAATCGTGTTGTTATACCACTCTGACCTCCACGTCTCTTCCAAGGGGCATTAAAAGCGTGTTGTTATACCACTCTGACCTCCACGTCTCTTCCGAGGGGCATTAAAAGCGTGTTGTTATACCACTGTGACCTCCACGTCTCTTCTGAGGGGCATTAAAAGTGTGTTGTTATACCACTCTGACCTCCACGTCTCTTCTGAGGGGCATTAAAAGCGTGTTGTTATACCACTCTGACCTCCACGTCTCTTCCAAGCGGCATTAAAAGCGTGTTGTTATACCACTCTGACCTCCACGTCTCTTCTGAGGGGCATTAAAAGTGTGTTGTTATTACCACTCTGACCTCCACGTCTCTTCTGAGGGGCATTAAAAGCGTGTTGTTATACCACTCTGACCTCCACGTCTCTTCCGAGGGGCATTAAAAGCGTGTTGTTATACCACTCTGACCTCCACGTCTCTTCTGAGGGGCATTAAAAGCGTGTTGTTATACCACTCTGACCTCCACGTCTCTTCTGAGGGGCATTAAAAGCGTGTTGTTATACCACTCTGACCTCCACGTCTCTTCTGAGAGGCATTAAAAGCGTGTTGTTATACCACTCTGACCTCCACGTCTCTTCTGAGGGGCATTAAAAGTATCTTGTTATACCACTCTGACCTCCACGTCTCTTCTGAGGTGCATTAAAAGCATCTTGTTAAGCTACTGGGACCTCCACCACTTTTCCGAGGGGCATTAAAAGCATCTTGTTAAGCTACTGGGACCTCCACGTCTCTTTTGAGGGGCATTAAAAGCATGTTGTTATACCACTCTGACCTCCACGTCTCTTCTGAGGGGCATTAAAAGCGTGTTGTTATACCACTCTGACCTCCACATCTCTTCTGAGGGGCATTAAAACGGTCTTGTTAAGCTACTGGGACCTCCACGACTCTTCGAACGGGCATTGCATTTCCTCATCATTTTTGGCAGCTTTTGCTTGGAAGGCATAAGCAAATACTATGGGAGACCCACTCCCCAATCATGGGAATAATGTTTGTAATATGCTGTACTGCATGGCTCTTGTAAGGGGCATTGCAAGTTCCTCCATCCTAAATTTTGGCAGCTTTTGCTTGGAAGGCATAAGCAAAGACTATGGGAGACACACTTCCCAATAATGGGAATAATGTTTTTAAGATGCTGTACTGTATGGCTCTTGTAAGAGGCATTAAAAGCGTCTTGTTAAGCTACTGCGACCTCCACCACTTTTCCGAGGGGCATTAAAAGCATCTTGTTAAGCTACTGGGACCTCCACCACTTTTCCGAGGGGCATTAAAAGCATCTTGTTAAGCTACTGGGACCTCCATGTCTCTTCTGAGGGGCATTAAAATCGTGTTGTTATACCACTCTGACCTCCACGTCTCTTCCAAGGGGCATTAAAAGCGTGTTGTTATACCACTCTGACCTCCACGTCTCTTCCGAGGGGCATTAAAAGCGTGTTGTTATACCACTGTGACCTCCACATCTCTTCTGAGGGGCATTAAAAGTGTGTTGTTATACCACTCTGACCTCCACGTCTCTTCTGAGGGGCATTAAAAGCGTGTTGTTATACCACTCTGACCTCCACGTCTCTTCCAAGCGGCATTAAAAGCGTGTTGTTATACCACTCTGACCTCCACGTCTCTTCTGAGGGGCATTAAAAGTGTGTTGTTATTACCACTCTGACCTCCACGTCTCTTCTGAGGGGCATTAAAAGCGTGTTGTTATACCACTCTGACCTCCACGTCTCTTCCGAGGGGCATTAAAAGCGTGTTGTTATACCACTCTGACCTCCACGTCTCTTCTGAGGGGCATTAAAAGCGTGTTGTTATACCACTCTGACCTCCACGTCTCTTCTGAGGGGCATTAAAAGCGTGTTGTTATACCACTCTGACCTCCACGTCTCTTCTGAGGGGCATTAAAAGTATCTTGTTATACCACTCTGACCTCCACGTCTCTTCTGAGGTGCATTAAAAGCGTCTTGTTAAGCTACTGGGACCTCCACCACTTTTCCGAGGGGCATTAAAAGCAGCTTGTTAAGCTACTGGGACCTCCACGTCTCTTCTGAGGGGCATTAAAAGCATGTTGTTATACCACTCTGACCTCCACGTCTCTTCTGAGGGGCATTAAAAGCGTGTTGTTATACCACTCTGACCTCCACATCTCTTCTGAGGGGCATTAAAACGGTCTTGTTAAGCTACTGGGACCTCCACGACTCTTCGAACGGGCATTGCATTTCCTCATCATTTTTGGCAGCTTTTGCTTGGAAGGCATAAGCAAATACTATGGGAGACCCACTCCCCAATCATGGGAATAATGTTTGTAATATGCTGTACTGCATGGCTCTTGTAAGGGGCATTGCAAGTTCCTCCATCCTAAATTTTGGCAGCTTTTGCTTGGAAGGCATAAGCAAAGACTATGGGAGAAACACTTCCCAATAATGGGAATAATGTTTTTAAGATGCTGTACTGTATGGCTCTTGTAAGGGGCATTAAAAGCATCTTGTTAAGCTACTGCGACCTCCACCATTTTTCCGAGGGGCATTAAAAGCGTCTTGTTAAGCTACTGGGACCTCCACCACTTTTCCGAGGGGCATTAAAAGCATCTTGTTAAGCTACTGGGACCTCCACGTCTCTTCCAAGGGGCATTAAAAGATTGTTGTTATACCACTCTGACCTCCACGTCTCTTCCAAGGGGCATTAAAAGCGTGTTGTTATACCACTCTGACCTCCACGTCTCTTCTGAGGGGCATTAAAAGCATGTTGTTATACCACTCTGACCTCCACGTCTCTTCTGAGGGGCATTAAAACGGTCTTGTTAAGCTACTGGGACCTCCACGACTCTTCGAACGGGCATTGCATTTCCTCATAATTTTTGGCAGCTTTTGCTTGGAAGGCATAAGCAAATACTATGGGAGACCCACGCCCCAATCATGGGAATAATGTTTGTAATATGCTGTACTGCATGGCTCTTATAAGGGGCATTGCAAGTTCCTCCATCCTAATTTTTGGCAGCTTTTGCTTGGAAGGCATAAGCAAAGACTATGGGAGACACACTTCCAAATAATGGGAATAATGTTTTTAAGATGCTGTACTGTATGGCTCTTGTAAGGGGCATTAAAAGCATCTTGTTAAGCTACAACGACCTCCACCATTTTTCCGAGGGGCATTAAAAGCGTCTTGTTAAGCTACTGGGACCTCCACCACTTTTCCGAGGGGCATTAAAAGCATCTTGTTAAGCTACTGGGACCTCCACGTCTCTTCCAAGGGGCATTAAAAGCGTGTTGTTATACCACTCTGACCTCCACGTCTCTTCCAAGGGGCATTAAAAGCGTGTTGTTATACCACTCTGACCTCCACGTCTCTTCTGAGGGGCATTAAAAGCATGTTGTTATACCACTCTGACCTCCACGTCTCTTCTGAAGGGCATTAAAAGCATCTTGTTATACCACTCTGACCGCCACGTCTATTCTGAGGGGCATTAAAAGCGTCTTGTTAAGCTACTGGGACCTCCACCACTTTTCCGAGGGGCATTAAAAGCGTCTTGTTAAGCTACTGGGACCTCCACGTCTCTTCTGAGGGGCATTAAAAGCATGTTGTTAAGCTACTGGGACCTCCACGTCTCTTCCGAGGGGCATTAAAAGCGTGTTGTTAAGCTACTGGGACCACCACGTCTCTTCTGAGGGGCATTAAAAGCGTCTTGTTAAGCTACTGGGACCTCCACGTCTCTTCTGAGGGGCATTAAAAGCATGTTGTTATACCACTCTGACCTCCACGTCTCTTCCGAGGGGCATTAAAAGCGTGTTATACCACTCTGACCTCCACGTCTCTTCCGAGAAGCATTAAAAGCGTGTTGTTATACCACTCTGACCTTCACGTCTCTTCCGAGGGGCATTAAAAGCGTGTTGTTATACCACGCTGACCTCCACGTCTCTTCCGAGGGGCATTAAAAGCGTGTTGTTATACCACTCTGACCTCCACGTCTCTTCCGAGGGGCATTAAAAGCGTGTTGTTATACCACTCTGACCTCCACGTCTCTTCCGAGGGGCATTAAAAGCGTGTTGTTATACCACTCTGACCTCCACGTCTCTTCTGAGGGGCATTAAAAGCATCTTGTTAAGCTACTGGGACCTCCACCACTTTCCGAGGGGCATTAAAACAGTCTTGTTAAGCTACTGGGACCTCCACGTCTCTTCTGAGGGGCATTAAAAGCGTGTTGTTATACCACTCTGACCTCCACGTCTCTTCTGAGGGGCATTAAAAGCGTGTTGTTATACCACTCTGACCTCCACGTCTCTTCTGAGGGGCATTAAAAGCGTCTTGTTAAGCTACTGGGACCTCCACCACTTTTCCGAGGGGCATTAAAAGCATCTTGTTAAGCTACTGGGACCTCCATGTCTCTTCTGCGGGGCATTAAAAGCGTGTTATTATACCACTCTGACCTCCACGTCTCTTCCAAGGGGCATTAAAAGCGTGTTGTTATACCACTCTGACCTCCACGTCTCTTCTGAGGGGCATTAAAAGCGTGTTGTTATACCACTCTGACCTCCACGTCTCTTCTGAGGGGCATTAAAACGGTCTTGTTAAGCTACTGGGACCTCCACGACTCTTCGAACGGGCATTGCATTTCCTCATCATTTTTGGCAGCTTTTGCTTGGAAGGCATAAGCAAATACTATGGGAGACCCACGCCCCAATCATGGGAATAATGTTTGTAATATGCTGTACTGCATGGCTCTTGTAAGGGGCATTGCAAGTTCCTCCATCCTAATTTTTGGCAGCTTTTGCTTGGAAGGCATAAGCAAAGACTATGGGAGACCCACTTCCCAATAATGGGAATAATGTTTGTAATGTGCTGTACTGCATGGCTCTTGTAAGGGTATTGCAAGTTCCTACATCCTAATTTTTGGCACCTTTTGCTTGGAAGGCATAAGCAAAGACTATGGGAGACCCACTTCCCAATAATGAGAATAATGTTTGTAATATGCTGTACTGTATGGCTCTTGTAAGGGGCATTAAAACCGTCTTGTTAAGCTACTGCGACCTCCACGTCTCTTCTGAGGGGCATTAAAAGCATCTTGTTAAGCTACTGTGACCTCCACGTCTCTTCTGAGGGGCATTAAAAGCGTGTTGTTATACCACTCTGACCTCCACGTCTCTTCCAAGGGGCATTAAAACCGTCTTGTTATACCACTCTGACCTCCACGTCTCTTCTGAGGGGCATTAAAACCGTCTTGTTAAGCTACTGCGACCTCCACCACTTTTCCAAGGGGCATTAAAAGCGTCTTGTTATGCTACTGCGACCTCCACGTCTCTTCCAAGGGGCATTAAAACCATCTTGTTAAGCTACTGCAACCTCCATATCTCTTCCAAGGGGCATTAAAAGCGTCCTGTTAAGCTACTGTGACCTCCACCACTTTTTCAAGGGGCATTAAAACCGTCTTGTTAAGCTACTGTGACCTCCACGTCTCTTCCGAGGGGCATTGAAATGTTGTTTTTAATTACCTCTAACCTCCACGACTCTTCCAACTGGCATTGCATTTCCTCCTAATTTTAGTCAGCTTTTGTTTTTCAATTTAAAGGCAAAAACTAACGGAGACCCACTCCCCAATAATGGGTAGAAGGATTTTAGTATGCTGTAATCCACGTCTGTTTCAAGGGGCATTGCAGTTCCTCATAATTTTTGGAAAGCCTTCCATTCACTGCTAAGGCCAACAGTGTACAGGAGACCCAATTGCTATAAATGGAAAAAACGGTTTAGTTAAGGCCCTCTGACCTCCATGTCACTTCCAAGGGGCATTGGAGTGCCTCGAAATGTTTGATAGGCATTGCACTCACTGTATGCCCTATAACTGTGTAGCAGAACCGCTCCTTTTGTTACAGAAACATATCCTACAAGACATGTGTGGTTGACTGGCCTGATATTGATGTGAATGGTCCCTGTTCCTCCTGCTATTTCTCCTTTGCCACCACCTCATCCATCATTTATCACCTAAAGCTTTGTTTTAACAGGAGTCATAGAACTGGGATAGTAGCAGGAAAACATCCAGCAATCCTCATAGGAGGTAGGATATGCACCAAAACACTGACCACCTAAGGCCTAGCCACTACTACATACATGTGCTTGCATTCCAAGAAAACAAAGCAGATGCTAACTTCTATCATCACCATGCTCCTCACCTTGGCACTCTCAACTCCCCTGATGGAGAAGCCAGGGCCCACCGGAGGAGTCTGGTTCTCTGGTGGGCTCGTCCAATGCTGCCCTAAAGCAGGCCAGTCTAAGAAAAGTGTGTGGGTCGGTAACAGGAGAAATCGGGACCGTTTATGGACACCCGGCCACCCCCAGGCGGCTGGGGACTGTGTGTGGACACCTGGCCGCAGGGTGGCTGGGGACCGAGTGTGGACACCCGGCCGCCGGGTGTCTGGGGAGTGAGTATGGATAAAAGGTCCGACAACGCAGCCATGACATGGTGGCCTGCGTCTGCCTCCACATGCCTAAAGGGCCCAATTTCAAGTGCAAGCAAGCTAGCAGTATGGTATTGCAGCCTGGGGGTGGGTGGGTGGCAGGTTGCACACTTACGCTTGCATTCCAACAAAACAAAGCAGATGCTAACTTCTATCATCATCATCATGCTCCTCACCTTGGCACTCTCAACTGCCCTGATGGAGAAGCCAGGGCCCACCGGAGTAGTCTGGTTCTCTGGTGGGCTCGTTCAATGCTGCCCTAAAGTAGGCCGGGCTAAGAAAAGTCTGTGGGGATGTTCCGTGGAGAAATCGGGGCGGCTGGGGATCGTTTATGGACACCCGGCCGCCCCAAGGCGGCTGGGGACCGTGTGTGGACACCCGGCCGCCGGGCGGCTGGGGACTGAGTATGGATACCTCGCTGCCGAAGCAGCCATGAGGTAGTGGCCAGCTTCGGCCTCCTCAAAACTAAAAGGCCCCATTTCAAGTGCAAGCTAGCAGTATGGTATTGCAGCCTGCCGGTGGGTGGGTGGTTGGCTGCATATTTGCACTTGCATTGCAAGGAATGGGGGAGGTACAATTGAATTCTGCACTGGGACAAGGACTTGCACGGGGATAGATGCAAGTCTGTATCTTCTGATGCGGCAAGGATCACTTCTGATGGGCACACTTTTAGGCAGTGACCTGGGAGTCAGAGATGCTTCCAGGGGTCTTCCCCATGCTGTCCCCATGTCTTTTCAGCACTGTATGCATGTGTCACACAGCACATGTCCAGATAAGGTTGTAAAATGTTAAAATGACATTTCCCGGTGAATGCATTTGTCACAGTTGAAAGCAATACAAAAGTGCAAAAACGCATAAAAAAATGCTACTTGTGAACATAGCCCAAGGTGTGGAGGAGTATTTTTGTTTTTGGTTATTTATTTTACCTTATACACAAGTCTTTACCCTGGAAAGGAACTTCCTTAACACATTTCACAGGAAAAAAGTTTCACTTTTGTTTTTGAACGTTTTATTATGAGCCTGTAAACGTGGCTTAATACTTCTGACCACGTTGTTGACAACAGTGACCTGGGGGTCAGAAATGCTTCCTGGGACGATCCCCATGCTGTCCCCATGTCATTTGAGCACTGTCACTATCGTTTTGGGCACTTGTTAGGCTTTTAAAAGACTGCCGGGGGTGCCGCATCAAAAATGCTCGGGTCTCCCATAGACTAACATTGGGCTCGTTGCTCGGGTCGAGCACCCGAGTATCACGGCGAGCTCGGCCCGAGCTTCGAGCACCCGAGAATTTTAGTGCTTACTCAACACTAATAGAGACTTATCCAAAGCGCCTTACAGCTGTAATTGCCGCAAAACGAGGCTCTGCAAAGGTACTGACTTTAGTGGGGTGAATAGTTATGTACACTGAAGTTTTCAGTTTTGTCCTATTTGTGGTTGGCTTCACAATAACAATAAAACTAAATGGTCACAATTGTAGGCATGTTCTGGGATGAAAATCCTTAAAAAAAACTGAAATTCCAGGTTGTGAGGTAGCAAAACACAAAAAATGCCAAGGGCTGGTGAATAGAATCAAAGAATGTTAGAGTTGGATGGGGACCTCCAGCGTCTTCTGGTCCAACTCTGCATCATGCAGGATTCACTAAACCATCTCAGACAGATGTCTGCCCAGCTTTTTGAAGACTTCCATTGAAGGAGAACTCACCACCTCTTGTGGCAGCTTGCTCCACTTGTTAATCACCCTCACTGTCAAAAAGTTTTCTCTAACATCTAATCTGTATCTTCTCCCATTCAGTTTCATCGCATTGCTTCTAGTCTTTCTTAGTGCAAATGAAAATAAAGCTGATCCCTGTACCGTGTGACAGCCCTTCAGATACTTGTAGACAGTTATTAAGTCTCCTCTCAGTCTTCGCTTTTGCAAGCTAAAACATTCCCAAATCCTCTAATCGTTCCTCATAGGACATTGTTTGCAAACCGGTAACCATTTTGGTCGCTCTTTTCTGAACTTGCTCCAGTTTCTTAATGTTTTTTTTTAAGATGTGGTGACCAGAACTGGACACAGTATTCCAGATGAGGTCTGACCAAAGAGGAGTAGAGGGGTATAATGACTTCACGTGATGTAGACTTTATGCTTCTGTTAATGAAACCCAGATTTGTGTTTGCCTTTTTTGCTGCTGTATCACACTATTATAAGAGATCCCCATGAGCTCTTCATTCAGCGGTCAACTCCTTCTGAGCTAATTTTTTGGTATGTCCTGACTCTATTTCTCCACTATGGTGCTTCAATTACAGGTTGTTTTCATGACATGGGCATATCCTCCTTACATGTTAGAGGCATGTTGATCCTGGCTATTTCTGATAACTATCAGTTTTTATTAGCATTATGATATACATATCATTTATCTGTAGTGGGGCACTGTAGTGGCTAGGCGTTTATTTAGTGGGAGTCAGACTACATTGTACTACTGTGGTGCATTAGCCCTTTCAGATGAATTTCTATACATGTTATGACTGATCTTAAATGCACTAGATTACTCTGTGGTGGTTTGTGATAGTCTAAGCTCCAGATCGAGTTGTTGGTATTTTGTCTGCTTTTCATGCATTTTAAAAAAGTTATTTATCTTTTGTATATTGGGTGTACACTTTTTTAATATTTGTAACTAATAAAGATTAACATATTGTGAAGCAACTAAACTAATATTTTTCTCCTTGGTGTTACAAATGTTTCATAGAGTGGCTTTTGAATAGGATCATCTGCGGCATGTGCCTCTAGTTGATCTAGTCTTACTATGCCGACATTATACCTGTGTGTATTTATGGGTTTATGGTTTATAATTGCATCACACTGTTGACTCATGTTCAGTCTGTGATCTATTAGTAAACCCAAGTCTTTTTCACATGTGCTGTGCTTAGCCCTATTCCTCCCATTCTGTATATGCTTTTTTTCATTTTTCTTGCCCAGATGTAGGACTTTGCATTTCTCCTTGTTAAAAACCATTCTGTTAGTTGCTGCCCGCGGTTCCAGTTTGTTTTGATCTTTTTGAATTCCTTTCCATGTCTAATAGCAGAGCTCTCAATAGTATTTGTTTGCTGTATTGCTTTCCCTGGCCTTTTGCTTCCCTTCCCACAATGTTGTAGTTTAAAGCTCTCCTGCTATGTAGCAAGGAGACTTCCAAATATGTGTTTTCCAGTCTAGGTAAGGTGCAGCCCATCTCTAGCAAGTAGTCCATTGCATAGGGAATTCACTCCATGATCCAGAAATCCAAATCCTTGCTGACTTGTTCCACCTCCTTGTTCCATGGCCATCCACTGGGAGGATAGATGAGAAGACCACTTGCACTCCCAGTTCTTTCACTTTTTTGCCTACATCTTCAAAGTCACTGCAGATGGTTTCCATGTCCTGTGTCTGCACCTGTATTAGCAGGAATGGGTAGTCATCTGTAGGTCTGAAGAGTCCTGATATCCTGTCAGACACATCTTTGATTTTTGCACCTGGAAGACAGCACATTTCTCTTGAGGTTATATCAGGTCTGCAGATAGCAGTCTCTGTTCCTCTCAACAGGGAATCTCCCATGACTACCACTTTCCTTTTCTTCTTCGCAACATTTTTCTTTCTCCATACAAGAGGACTCTGAGTGCTTACAAGGTTGTTCTTTGTTGGAAAAGTCTTATCTTGATGTATTTGATCATCGCTCTACTGCGTAAGAGCCTGGGACTGGTTCCTGAGTAGTATGGGTGCTGACTGCCTCCCGATCCTCCTGCTTCTCTGGGTCATATACTTCCATTCTTCTGTTTCTTCAGGTGCACTACAAATTTCTTCTCTTTCTGTATTCTGAAGAGATACTTCTCCTTGTCTAATAATTCCTTACCTTCCTTAATAATTTTCAATGTAGCTATTCTCTCATCTAGACTTCGCAACTTTTTCCTCCAACAGGGACACAAGCTTGCATTTCTGGCAAGTGAAGTTTGGCTTTTCCACTGGTAAGTCTGTGAACATGTAGCATGCAATGCAGCTCACCAAATGGCTATTTGGTACTTTCACAAGCTACTGTAGATTTTTTGATGACAACCACAGAAAATCCCCCACCCTAAAGATAGGAGTCTTCCTACATCTGCAGTTAGCACATGTTTTAGCTGGTCACTAGCTACCAAAAGATCCCTTTTGACCTCCTTCCAGACCTTAATTGGGAAGAAAATCTCTCCTCCTATGGCACAGAGGAGTGTAACCCTGAAAAGTTCCCAAACACTGGATGAAAACCCCTGCAACAAAAAATCAATGACAAAGTCAATGGACAAGTGGGTCCGGGGATGCAACGGAAAATCGATAAACAGCTGCAGCTTGACTAAAGGCTTTAGCCCTGGCACAGGGCATCTACGGACATACTCTTAAATATTCCTACGAGCATTCTGCCACCAAAAGGACCTAAAAAGAGATCTCCAAGTGGCTGAAGAACCAGGATGCCTAGCTAAAACTGAATCATGCACTTCATTAAAATGATCTATGCGTAAAGAGGGTGGTACATAATGTTTGTTTATAGGCAAACCATCTGTCGCACTGTCCTGAGAATCCTGAATGTGCTGCCTGACATCTACCCCCAGAGTACCAACCACCACCCCCTCACTAAGAATCTTGACTGGATTTTCCTCCCTCAACTCTGGGACAAAGCTATGGGATAAGGCATCATTCTTAGATGCAGGGAGATAAGTAATGACTAAGTCAAACCGGGCAAAAGAAAAGGGCCCACTGCGCCTGTCTGTTGTTGAAGCACTTAGCAGCGTCAATATATAACAGGTTCTTAAGATTGGTAAAGACAGTCACCTTATGTCTTGCACCCTCCAACCAATGCTTCCGTTCCTCAAAGGCTCTTTTAACCACCAGAAGTTCACTGTCATCTGTATCATAATTAGATTCCCTCGAGTAAACTTCTGGGAGTAAAAAGCACAAGGATGTAGATACCCACTCTTTTTGGGAAAGAACAGCTCCCATCCCAATCAGCTCCCATCTACGACAAAGAAAGGCAGATCGACCTTGGCGCCTTAGAGAAAGCCGAAAAAGCATTTACTGCCTCAGATGACCAAGAAGAAAAATCTGTTCCCTTTCTTAGCTGTCTGTTAAAGGCTTGGATATGACTGAAAAGTTCTTAATGAATTTTCGATAAAAACTTGCAAAGGCAAGAAACCTCTGCAACGCTTTCAGATTACTCAGTTGAACCCAATTAAGAACTACCTGCACCTGAACAAGATCTATCCAAATGCCTGATGCAGAAACCAAAAGTCCAAAGAACTGGAACTGTTGTACTTCAGATTGACATTTCTCCAGTTTAGCAAATAAATGGTTGTCATGTAGAATCTGACATGCTTACGTTGCTCCTTCTGAGTACACAAGTAAAATAGGTCATAAATCCAGGTAAATTATCACAAATCTACCCACCAGAGAAATAAAAATTTAATTTATGAAATTTTGAAAGACTGCCGGAGTATTGGTTAACACGAACAGAATCACCAAATTTTCAAAGTGACCTTTAAAGCGTATTGAATGCGGTCTTCCATTTGTCACCCTGAAGAACACGTATAAGGATATATGCCCCACTCAAGTCAAGTTTGAAAAACCATTCAGCTCCAGATAATTGGTTAAAAAGGTCAGGTATAAGGGGCAAAGGGTAAGGATTGCGAACCGTGATTTTAATCCCTCTAAAATCCAGGCACTGAAGCAACCATCCAAAACTTTTTTTTTAAACAAAAAAAATAAATCTTGGCCACTGGAGAGGTGGATAGCTGTATAGGACCCTTAGCCTAACTCTTGAATATATTCTTTCAAGGCCTCTCTCTCTAAGACAAAGGTTAAACAAACGAGTTTTATGCATTTTAGCTCCTGGTATGAAGTCAACAGCACAATCATGACCTATGCGGTGGAAGAACGTCACACTCAGTCCCAGAAAAAATGTCACAAAAGCCCTGAACGAATTCTGGAAGGAGAGTCGTGACGGAAGCCAAATATCAGACATTCAAAAAGGCAAGAATCACCTCATGACCTAATTTCTTGAGTCTCCCAATTGATTACTGGATTGTGCTTAATTAACCATGGCGGGCCTAACACTAACTTGGCAGGTAGTGAAGGAAAAACCATGAATGAAATGGATTCAGTATGTAATACTCCTACCTTCATACATTCTCGACCTTCATAGCAACGTGACTTTATGAAAGAGGAGAGTTGTCAATTGCCGAAACTTGAATGGGAAGGCTGAGAGAAGAGAAATCATAACCACAGTTTACAGTGAAATCATGATCAATTAGATTCAAGGCAGAACCTGAATCCACAAATGTAGGCGTAAAAATAAAACCAGACTTTGTCTCTCGTACAAGCATGTTTTTTTTCTTACAGGTATCCCTGGAGACCATCTCAGACTTTTGGAACCTGAAACCTTACATTGCATTTTAGAGTCTCTCCTCTTTTTTTTTTTTTTTAGAAATTCAGAATAGTTGAAACATTTAAGCACAACGTGCCGCAAATGACCACAGTATAGACAAAAACGAGCTGATGCTCAGAATTTTGTAACCCTCTGGGATCTGTGCAAGCGCCAATTTGCATAGGTTAACAAGTTTCAAGTAATGGCGAGGAAGATGCCACTGAAACGCCTTTACATGTGTCTCTCAGGTGTCTATGTAAACGAACAAGTGTCACAACTTCCTCCAGGGACTGCAGACAAGGACTGTAGACTAGCAGGTCCTTAATCTGATCCGAAAGTCTCTGGCAGAACTGACTCACAGAAGCGGGGTTGTTCCAGGTTGTCTCTACTGCCCAGCATCTAAATCAGTGTTTCCCAAACTCCAGTCCTCACGGCCCCCCACACGTCATGTTTTCAGGATTTCCTTAGTATTGCCAGGTGATAGAATTATTATTAAGGCATCAGAAACAGCCACAGGTTTTCTCACCTGTGCAATACTAAGGAGATACTGAAAACACGATGTTTTGGGGTCCGTGAGGACAGGGTTTGGGAAACACTGATCTAAATTCTGAGCAGAAGTCCTCAGTTCTACAGCCTCCTTGACCCAACGTACGGATCTTGGACTCCGCCACAGCAACTTTGTCAGGGTCATCATAAATGAGGCCAAGAGTTGAGAAAAATGCCTCAGAGGACAATACTAGGGAATCCTCAGGCAAAGAAAATGCCCAAGTCTGTGGATCTCCACAGAACAAAAACAAAACAATGTCCACTTGTTGAGTCTTGGACCCAGAGGAGACAAGACATACGCGAAAATATAATTTATACTAGGAAAAAAAAAAAAAAAAAAGTGAGCACTAACTTCTGTCCCAGTCTAAGCATTCTGGCAACTTTACCTTAGGTTCAACCGTCATGCTCTGTTTGCACGAGTCATTTGGAGCAGCAGAACATGCAAGCTATTGTTGAAGTTTGATAGCTGCAACCTTCAAGGATAAAGTTTGTAATTGTGCGGCCAAGGCATTCACTGGATCCATGCTGACACCCTAGAACACACTGTGAGCTGGCTATAATGTTATGAACATAACACACTCACAGGTAACGGAAAAGGCAACTCCTACTATAGGGAGATGCCAAACCCACACCCAACAGGTCTATGTACTGGTCTAGAAAGACCCTAGCCACACAACTCAAAACACAACCTCTGACCTGGCTCCCTAAGAGGCCATCGAGGGGTTTTTGTACCTCCTGAGGAACAAGAGGGGAGGCCACAACACACTGCCAACAAGAGGAGAGGAAAATGTGCAAGAAGATACGAAAACCCAGGGTGAGAAAATTACCTTATAAGAACGTATTTTTGGAGAGGGAAAGCTATGGAGAGCCAAAATATAAACGGAACAAGAATAACCTCCCAGAAACCTAAAGATGTGAAAGAAAAGGAACTGGGAAAGAAAACAAAACAATCACTGCAGGAATTCAACTGGTGTTTACCATGCAAGGTGAACCCCCTAAGCTGAAGGGCTGGAAATCTTAAACTCAAGTCCACCTAAAAGGTATAGCCAGCAAGGAAGTGCAGTGAAAGGTGAACATATAAAAACCCTGCAGAGAAGCTAACCAATAAGGGGGCACAAAGACAATTGGAACCATCAGCATTTGGGCAGGGAAGAAAAGGCAATAGCTCAGCAGACAGCTAACCATGAAGCAACAGGTCAGCGGATCAAATCCCCAAACCAACCCATTACACTAGGCATTTGTAAATCCAAAGGCGGTGAAGGTAGAGATATACGTCCGCGCCGCTGAAAAATCCTCAAATCAGGAACATATAATAAAATCCTTGTTTATTGGTAAATGCCTAGGCGTTTCTGGGTGTTCCACACCCCTTCATCAGGGCACCAACAAAACACCCAGAAACGCGTAGGCATTTACCAATAAACAAGGATTTTATTATATGTTCCTGATTTGAGGATTTTTCAGCGGCGCGGACGTATATCTCTACCTTCACCGCCTTTGGATTTATTCTGGTCCTGTGGGACACCTATTGGAGTCCGCTGCAGCTGCCTTTTATATGTTATGGTAGTTGTATCCTCACACAACCTAACCAGGTGAGAACCACCTTTTTACTATTATTCCCTAGGTCTACAGGTGTAACCCTATTGGGCTTTGCGCTCTCTCTCTCTCTCTTTGTATTTTAACTAGGCATTTGTGGCATCCTGCTGTTCACAGGTACCACAGGACCCAAAAGGGGGTATGGACGGACTTCTCCACAAGAGGCCCTCTTTGCATGCAGACACCTCCACCCTTCCACCTCAAACCACCAGAGGGAGCCCTGTTAGGGATATATATATATATGGAGGGTGGAGTTAGGCAGTTCAGTTTTAGTCAGAGAGTGTGCTGCCACTGAGAGCAGTCGGCTGCTGGATTGAGGGCCCCAAGTGTGGCCGGAGGCAGTAAGGAGAGGAGAGAGGAGTTGAAGGGGCAGAGGAGCATCATAGGCTCACCCCAAGACACAAACCGGACACCGGGTCCGCGCCTACAGGGTCCTCTATACCCAGTAGGGACTACCGGCTTACCAGGAGGCTTCCAGACCCCTGGTCATCCTGAAGCTACCAGCAATAACCGGACTAGGAACCACGAAGGCCCCGGCGTCCAGGGATAGTGGTTGCCAAAGAAAGCTCCTACTACCAAGCGGTCAGGTGAGAGAGCAACACAACACAGAAGCTAGGCCAAGTTTCTGGCTGGCTAGAAGCTTAGAGAGAGGGAGACACAGATCAGGAGGCCTTATACCCACTGACTGGGGAGAAGTCCTGAAGTGCACCCTTCCTAGCAAGTACCCTGGACCATACCTGCTGTTACTCCAGTAAAGGTACTGAAGCGAACCCCCTGTGTGCGTGTCCATCATTCCCCTTGACCTGGCCATCTTTCACCTGCATCCCTTCCATCAACTCTGCCCCGGGGGTCCGCTCCGCCTGTGGGGAGCAGAAACATCCCAGCTGCCATTTCATCACCCCTGGAGGTCAGCAGCAGCGCCGTTAACCATTACCGGAAACCACAGGTGGCGTCACGAAACAAACTATACACTAAAAACCCCTTTTTCAAGAGAGACCCCAGAGTACGGGCCCGGGAGCCAACTGCCGTGACATCCTAAGCAAGTTAAAAGACCCGGGTACCGAGTCCCCTATATCTCCCTGGGTGACACATCTCTCTTCCTGGCGTCACAAACAGGATTTCGTGCCCATTCCCACTGGGTACTATGTGCCTTATTGAACTGTATTTGAACTGTGGTGAACAGCATCGCCGCCATTACCGTGACGCCGCGCGGGAAGAAGAGGGGGCGTAACCGCGGGAACCAGAAGCGTGACCGTTGGTAGCGCGTGAAGCTCAAGTCCCGCCTCGCGCTCTGATGCAGCACCAGGAAGCGTCAGGTCCTGGAAGGAGACCGTCGTCTGCGGAGCTGCGGCCTACCTCAAAAAGAAACAAGAGGTAGGCTACGGTTTACTAAGGGGGCGCAACCATGGCCGATGACCAGCAAGACGCCGGAGCACTGGATAACGCTCTCGTTGCTCAACTTGCGGCCAGCACTGCTCAGGCCGGAGCGGCCGCCCCACCAGCAGGGGTGGTGACTCCGCTAATACCCATGGCCCTGCCGTATATCCCTGGAGCAAAATGGCTTCCCCAGTATGACGGCAAAACAGACACCCTGTCTGGATTCAAAAGGAAAATATGCGGTGTACTGGATATGTACTCAATGACTGGTAAGCAGAGAGCCGCTGTTGTGCTGGGACAATTGACTGGTGCCGCAGAGCGGGAAGTTGAAACCTGGCCCAGCCGCAGACCAGGAATCAGTATCCGTCATCTTTAAGAGACTGCAAACTGTCTTTGAAAATCACACTGAGACAGATCTCCGAATGAGGTTTTACCACTGTACCCAGAAACCTGAGGACAATATCCGGGACTATGCCTGGCGCTTACAGGAAGCCCTGCGGGCCCTGAAACAGGTTAGTCCAGCAAGCATACATGGTAAGGACAAAATGCTGACCGAACAGTTCATCCGGGGTTTGAGGTCTCAGGAGGAGAGCAGAACCTTACTGTGGTGGGCCTTAGATCATCCAAATGCCACCTTTGATGCCCTGAAGGACATGGCTACTAAGGGTCTGCAGCCCCTGGAACCATCAGATACTGCTATCCAGCGTTACCAGGGTGGGGCCACCCCAGTGCCCGCAGCACCCACTGCTTCATTAACGGCTGAAACAAAGATGCAAACAGTGCCCCCTAGTGAGCTGGACAGCCTGCGCTCTGAAGTGCGTCAGCTAAGTAAAACCCTGACCACTGTCCTGAGCGCCCTGCTGCTACAGACGGAGCCCGAGCCGGAGGGAAGGATCCTACTCGCCGACTGTCCTGAAGATGTCCCCTGGATGAGGAGAAGGAGGACAACGCCACCCCGTAGGAGGACAACGCCACCTCGTGGGAGGACCAACGTCGCCCTCCAGGAGACTTCATCTGCTACCGTTGCCACAAGGCAGGCCACACCGTGCGGAGCTGTCCTTTAAACGGGCAAACCCTGGGGCCAAGGGCCGACACCCAGGAGTAGATCAACCAGGCCCATCCATCCGGTACGACCGGTTTGTAGGAGGAAGGCCTTTCCTGTCCATCGTGCTGGACGGCATAGCATCACCAGCATTACTGGACACCGGCTCGCATGTAACCATCATACCTGATATCCTCTACAAAAGGTACTGGTCCATAGATGAACTCCACCCGCCAGCCCCGAACCTCTCTGTGTATGCCTCTAATGGCCTTCCTCTTAACCTAGTAGGGGTCAAGGACGTGACAGTGAAGGTGGCGAGAGTGGAACTAAAAGACCAAGGACTAATTGTCATAGAATCTAACCCTGGTGATACAGACTTGTATATGATACTTGGTACAAATGTAGTTGGTAACTGTTTGGGAGAAGTGTTGTTCTTACTCCAACAGATGGTGGACACTGCCAAACCGGGGCAGAGGAAGGTGCTGTACCAGCAACAGGTAAAACTAACAGGTGGTAAGATTGGTAATGTACGGGTGACAGATCCGATACCCATTGTGATTACCCCAATGAGTGAAATGCTGATTTGGTGTAGGGCAGCAATAGGTCTCAAGGGACAGAACTACCAGGCGGTAGTGGAGCCTATCAGTTCAGAACACAGACCTACACTCCTAACTGCTAGAGGGGTAGTTGATGTACGCAATGGAAGGGTACCTGTACGTCTCCTAAATTGTGGGGAGGAGGAAGTTAAATTGCCACGATACGCCACTGTTGCCCGACTGTATACTGTGAATGATGATGCCATACACACAGTGGAATCCTTGACCCCACCAGACACAGTGGAGGACAATGACTCCGAAGCTCAGCTGGAGGATTGGTGTCAACAGCTCCATGTTGGAACTGACGCCACTCCTGTCCATCAAAAACACAGTGTCTACAGAGTGGTTCAGGAATATGAACAAGTGTTTAGTAAACGCCCACTTGATTTTGGAAGGGTTAAAGGGGTACAACACCACATACCCACCGGTAACCATCCACCCATTAAGGAGCGTTACAGACCTGTACCAACCAGCACATTACCAAAAAGCAAAGGAAATGGTGCATGACATGAAAAAGGCAGGGGTAGTAAGGGATAGCTGTAGCCCCTGGGCAGCTCCCCTGGTCCTTGTCAGGAAAAAGGACGGTAGCATGAGGATGTGTGTAGATAATAGACAAATTAATCGAATAACACAAAGATGCATACCCTTTGCCCCATATAGAGGAATCCCTGGCTGCACTAAAATCTGCCAGTTACTTCTCTACATTGGATCTCACTAGTGGGTACTGGCAAGTCTCTGTTGCTGAGGAAGACCGGGAGAAGACCACCTTCACCAACCCGATGGGATTATGCGAGTTCAACAGTATACTGTTTGGGCTCTGCAATGCCCCTGGAACGTTCCAGAGGCTGATGGAGTGTGGCTTAGGACACCGGAACTTTGAGACAGTGCTGCTGTACCTGGATGACATTATCGTGTACTCAAGGATGTATGAAGACCTTCTGAAGCACCTGGCGGAGGTATTTGAAGCATTGTCCCAGTATGGGATGAAACTAAAACCTTCCAAGTGCCACCTGCTCAAACAGAAGGTTCAGTACCTGGGACACGTAGTCAGCTCAGAGGGAGTAGCACCAGACCCGGAGAAGGTCACTGCCATCCAGAAGTGGCCTGAACCGAGAAACATCAAGGAAGTACATCAGTTTCTGGGACAGGTCGGATACTACAGGAGGTTCATAAAGGATTACACCAAAAAGGCAGCACCTTTACAAGATCTCCTGGTAGGACAGTCCAAGAGAGGTAAAAATCCCCCATTCCAGTGGCGTAAGGAACAGGCTGAATCCTTTGCAGAAATGAAGGAAGTCCTAACTGGTGAAGAAATTCTGGCTTACCCTGACTACAGCCAGCCTTTCCTGTTGACGCCAGCAACGAGGGACTGGGAGCTATGTTGTCCCAGAAGCAAAACAGCAGAGAAAAGGTAATTGCTTATGCCAGTCGGAAGCTTCGCCCTACTGAGAGGAACCCGGAGAATCACAGTTCCTTCAAGCTGGAGTTCATGGCCTTGGTCTGGGCTATCACTGAAAGATTCAAGCATTACCTAGCCTCAACTAAGTTCACAGCCTTTACCGACAATCAATTGACACACCTGGCGACAGCCAGGTTGGGAGCCATGGAACAGCCTTGGGTGGCCAGACTGTCGAATTATCAGTTCACAATCAAGTACCGGGCAGGTCACAAGAATACCAATGCTGATGCCTTGTCGAGAATGCCCCACCAGTCGGACACCAAGGATGAAGTGGATGATCTCGAAGAAACTGAACTACCTGCTTTCCACAGAAATTGAATGGTCCACGAGCAGCACGCCTCCAGAAGATGTCATGGTAGGACGCCAAACCCTCTACCTCATCACAGCTGGAAAGAGACCCAAGACAGTGACCCGGTTGTCAGCCTCATCAAAAGACTGATAACCCAAAAAGGTTCTCACCTGGAGAATGCTCCCCCACAAGCCAAACACCTGTGGAATGAGAGAAGCCGGCTGTTCATCTACAGAGAGAAGCTGTGCAGAAGGTATGTCAACCCCAAGACCCATGAAATGGTGTGGCAGATTGTTGTACCTAGGACAGATATCCAGATGGTGTTAGAGGCCTACCACGACCAAGCAGGTCACTTTGGCTGGAAGAAGCTGGAAACCCTGCTGAAGGACCGGTTCTATTGGGTTGGAATGCAGAGTTCCTTAGAAAGGTGGTGCCGGAATTGTGGATCCTGTAGCCTCAGAAGGAAAGACTACGGCAGCCAGAAAGAACCCTTGCAGTCAATCAAAACAACCCAACCCCTGGAGATTGTCGCTCTGGATCACGTCAAACTGTCACCCAGCAGATCAGGCTACTCCTATGCCCTGACCATGGTGGATCACTATTCCCGCTTCCTGGTGGTAGCCTCTGTCAAGGACCTGACAGCAGAAACTGCAGCAAGAACGTTCCAAGCCTACTTATGCAGACCCCATGGATATACGGAAAATGTGCTCACAGATCAAGGCCCTGCTTTCGAATCTGAGCTATTCAAGGAATTCTGCCACCTGTATGGATGCAAGAAGATCCAGACTACGCCATATCATCCGCAAACCAACGGTATGTGCAAGAAAATGAACAACATTATAGACCTGTTGAAAACCCTACCTTTGGAAGAAAGGAACCAGTGGCCAGAAAAGCTACCTGACCTAGTGCACCTGTATAACCACATACTCGTGAGCTCTACAAATTGTACCCCAGCGTACCTTATGAGAGCAAGACCTGCAAAATTGCCCATGGACCTGGAGCTCGGAGTGGTAGAATCTGCTGCAGATACGTCCACTGAAGATTGGGCACAAGTCAGCAAGAACAGTACAGGAAGGTACAGGCCTGTGTCGAAGACAGTCTAAACAAGGTGAGGGAAAGACAGGAAGAGCAGTATAACAAACATGCACCAGCAGAACCCTTGGCACCTGGAGAGATAGTGCTAAAGTGGAAAAGAAGAGCTCGATGACCAGTGGGAAAGAGTGCCCTACACTGTGCTAAACTCCAGCTTTGACAACAGTAAAACCTGCCTGATTAGTAAGAATGGAGGTAAGACAACCGCAACAGTCTCAAGAGACCACTTGAAGGTGTGCCCAGGTCTACTGAAGACAACGGAGGAAGAAGTACCTCCTATAGCACCGGAAGAACCCAAAGAAGATGTGCTTCACACAGTTCTAGGAGATTTCCCTGCGGACTGGCCTCAACTTGATGGAGCAGTTATTATACCAGTAATACACTTCTATCAACCACAAGAACCACCTGTGAGCACCCTAGAGGAACCTGCTCAGGAACAGGAAGAGTCCCCAGTCAGAGGAGGATCACCCGTTGAAGCAGAGCCTGAAGGCCCAGTAATCAGTGCACTTGCCAGTCCCATAGAGAGATTGAGGTAGTTTTATAATCTACCAGCATGTACACCTGATAGGTTAGCAGAGAGTGCATGCACAGACACCAGTATCACACCAGTGCTACGAAGGTCCACACGCAGCACACAAGGCCAAATCCATGCCAGGTTTAGGGATTAAAATACAAAATGCCTAAAGTATAAAATAGTTACCCAGTTGGATATTGCCTATTGTGTAAACTGAAATTAATGTGAGCCTGTAGTTACCCGTCAGGGTATAGAGACTTGTAGGCTGAGGACTGTGAGCAGCCAAAAACTGTCCTTGTAAATAGTTGCACTCATCAAAAATGCCCCCCTTATTTGACCACTGAACGAAAACCCGTTTGGCGTGGCCGAAGACGTGGTCCAACACCTGGATCACTTATGCCCTTTAGCCACGCCCAGGGCCTACGTTGAGGGTTTTCAGGCGGGTCCCTCATGTTACTCATTTTACGCTTTCTTCGGTGAAATGGACACCGGGTTACGGGACTTACTGTAACTTTATTATTGTTATTATTATAATTATTGTTATTGTTGTAACCTGTTAAAAAATGCTTCAGTCCAGGAGTACTGAATTGTACTAGGGGGGAATGTGGCACCCCGCTGCTCACAGGTACCACAGGACCCAAAAGGGGTATATTATATATATATATATATATATATATATATATATATATATATATATATATATATATATATATATATATATATATATATATATATATATATATATATTTTGGAGTTAGGCAGTTCAGTTTTAGTCAGAGTGTGCTGCCACTGAGAGCAGTGAAGACGCAGCATGTCTGCAGCTGGATTGAGGGCCCCGAGTGTGGCCGGAGGCAGTAAGGAGAGGAGAGAGGAGTTGAGGGGGCAGAGGAGCATCATAGGCTCACCCCAAGACACAAACCGGACACCGGGTCCGCGCCTACAGGGTCCTCTATACCCAGTAGGGACTACCGGCTTACCAGGAGGCTTCCAGACCCCTGGTCATCCTGAAGCTACCAGCAATAACCGGACTAGGAACCACGAAGGCCCCGGCGTCCAGGGATAGTGGTTGCCAAAGAAAGGTCCTACTACCAAGCGGTCAGGTGAGAGAGCAACACAACACAGAAGCTAGGCCAAGTTTCAGGCTGGCTAGAAGCTTAGAGAGAGGAAGACACAGATCAGGAGGCCTTATACCCACTCACTGGGGAGAAGTCCTGAAGTGCACCCTTCCTAGCAAGTACCCTGGACCATACCTGCCGTTACTCCAGTCAATGTACTGAAGCAAACCCCCTGTGTGCGTGTCCGTCATTCCCCTTGACCTGGCCATCTTTCACCTGCATCCCTTCCATCAACTCTGCCCCGGGGGTCCGCTCCACCTGTGGGGAGCAGAAACATCCCAGCTGCCATTTCATCACCCCCGGAGGTCTGCAGCAGCGCCGGTAACCATTACTGGAAACCACAGGTGGCGTCACGAAACAAACTATACACTAAAAACCCCTTTTTCAAGAGAGACCCCAGAGTACGGGCCCGGGAGCCGACTGCCGTGACATGCTAAGCAAGGTAAAAGGCCTAGGTACCGAGTCCCCTATATCCCCCTGGGTGACACACATTAGAAATTATGTAAATGTTGCTAAACATGATTGCAGAGTCTAATACTTCTAGTTTACCACAAATCGAATATACTTTCAGAGAGACAGAATGCTATCATGTGAAATAAACCACAGTTTCCTTTCAGTGAAGTATGAAGACGACCAAATGCAGCATTTAGAAAATAAAGGAATGCAGTTTTGACATGTTTATCTACGATCGTTTCAAAAGTGGCTAACCTAGGTATTAACTACTGGTACATGAAATGCACATGAAAACTGATGAAATCTTTATCAGATCCTCTCTTCCTTTTGCACTTCAAGCAGTTATTAGAAAAATTAAGTACACCCTCATTAAATTTTATGGTTTTACAAATCAGGACACCATAACAAACAAGTGTGACGGCCTCTATAAAAGCATATGTTTTGGCAGTTTGCTTATCTGGAGCATTCAGGAATGTGTTAATACAATGCCAAGAGGGAAATGAAATCAGCAATGATCTTAGAAAAGCAATTGCTGCTGCCCATCATTCTGGGAAGTGTTATAAGAACATTTCCAAACAATTTTGAATCCATCAAAAAATGAAAAATATTTAGAACAGTTGACAATCTTCACAGAAGTTGATGTTTCAGCAAATTCATCCCTTGAGTTAGACCACGCAATGTTCAGAGAAATTGCAAAAAAAAAAACACAAACAAGAGCCACAGCTCAAACTCTATAGGCCTCGGTAATGGTAAATGTTCAAGTTCATGACTGTACAATTATAAAAAGACTGAACAAGAATGGCTTATTTGGAAATGTTGCCAGAACAAAGTCTATTTCTAAAAAAGAAAAATGACAACATGGCTAAAGTTGAATCTGAACCAATCACAAAACTTCTTGAACAATACCCTTTAGACAGACGAGACAAAAAAGTGCTGTTTTCCAAAATACACTGGGCTATGGTTGCTGAAAACTAAAATGCACCATGTCATCAGAAACACCTCATACCAACTGCTAAGCATGGTGTTGGACGGGTGATGATTTGGGCTTGTTTAGCAGCCACAGGACCTGGTCACCTTACAGTCCTTGAGTTGGCCATGAACTCCTCTATATACCAAAATATTCCCTAGTCAAATGTGAGGACACCAAACCAAAAACTAAAGCTTGGCCAAAGCTGGAACATGCAAAGATGACAGTGATCGTAAGCACAAGGACAAATTTACATCCGAATGGCTGAAAAGGAAAAGAATCAAGGTGTTACAACGGATCAGTCACAGTCCAGACCTCATGCTAATTGAAATACTGTGATGAGACTAACAGCTGTGCATAAATGAATGACCACAAACTTTAATAAACTGAAAGAGTAACCATAGTTTTATAGTACGGATTAAAATGAGAATTATGATACATCATAGAAAATATCAGAGAAATCAGCTTTACTCCTCCTGAACTGATCTTTTCTCAATTGACAGGCAAAATATCTCTTCTCTCTCCAGTGAATACAGTTTTACCCATCACTGAGATAGGGGATGGCAGCTTGTGCTCATTAAGCTTTAAGGAGAGGCGAAGGGAGGGTGTGGGAGAAGGGATCTAAAGGCAGACAGACATCCTGCTGCAACCTCACCAGAAATGACAGTTACACTTTAAGCGATGTAAAGAGTGGGCCCAAATTCCTCTAGAATGATGGGAAAAATGACGTAATCATTTTCTCTATGACTATCAAATTATATATGCTAAATGTGGTTCTTCCCGGAGTTCACGCTATTGATTCATGATGTGTATTTGTTTTTTTCACACACTGCTTTTACTTTTTGGCTTATTTTCTTTTTGTTCTATAAGGTGTAATTTGCCATGTGCTGTTCATCTAAGGACCAGACATTTTTGTCATGTCCTCATATGTAGAACCATAGAATTAAAGTAGGGTGTACTTAGTTTTTACATTCAGTCATGTGAAACACTCACTAAAATGTTAGAGTTTATATATAAACATAAGCAACATAAAAAATGCTTTATAAAATACCTCTTAATATTTATCTGGCACTGATCATCAATTCCTGATTCTATTATAGCCCAGAGCTGTGTTCACAGTGCTGTAGTCAGAACGGATCTGAGCAGTCAATAATTAGATTTGTATAGAATAGGTAGAGTCTTTACACTGTGTAATAAACTGCTGTAGGAAATATGAACACTGCAATACTGGCATTCAACTAAACTGCTGAGATGTGTGTGTCTATAACCCAGCAGTCTTTTCCAAAGACGGTCGGCAGAATAGCGACTGCAGCTCTAGGCTAGAACACAAGACATAAAGCGACTCAAGTTTTTATATAGATTACATATAAATCAACCTTATGTGCAAACCTGAAGATATTGTGTTTATATTCACTAAATCAAGGGCATCTGTGCAGTCACATAGGGGCCAAAGATTAACAGGGGCCCACTTCCAACTCCAAAGCAGGTGTAATTGTGCATTATGATGAATTATTGGACTCTGCAGCATCAAAGGCTTGGTCTTTCAAATTCAAGAGGCGCAAACCCAAAGACATTACCAGTTAATGGAAACTCATAAGGCCCCCATACAGATTATATGATCAGCCAATCCCACCAAAAGTTGGCAGGTTTGGCTAACTTATGTAATGTGTTTGTTTTTTTTTAAGACCCATTGGAAGTCTGGAAGTCTCCATAACAGCACACCTTAGACTGCGTTCTCCTGATAGGATAGGAAATAAATACAGGTTAAAAGCCTCAACCTTTTACCCATCTTGAGGTCAGAACTAGCCTTTTATCCACACTAGATCAAAAACCCATCTCCAGATGTGACAGGAAGAGAAGTCGACTTGCATGGAATTGTGATCACATAACGGCAAAGATGTAGAATGAAAAATTATACAAACTGAGCTTTAGAAAGTGGCAAATTTGTCGTTGGATCAAGTTTATTAGCTCTCATTCCTTCTAGTTCCCGAGTCCATCAGGATGCCTAAGAAAAGGTTTCTGGTGCTGCGGGAGAAGTCTGATTATTTTTCACAATTGACAATAGGTTTTAGTTTTAGGTCTGCGGTGTGGCAGACTGGCGGTGAGGCTGTGTGGTGGTGCAGCAGAGCGGCTTTCTGGTGGCCGTGACCATCTTCCTGAATCTGTGTTCTACAGGAAAATGGCCGCCTGAGCCGGCGCATCCGCCATCTGGGAGCTCGGGCGGTCATTTTTTGTGTAGATCACAGATTCAGGAAGATTGTCGCGGCCACCGGACAGAAGGCATGCCGCTCTCAGCCCGACGCCAGCCCCAGCCAGGCCACAGGTCCCAGCGAGACCGCAGTCCCCAGCCACAGCATTCCTCCACTTCCGCCGGCTTCCTGAAGGACTCTGCCTCCTGTGACCCTCGCTCCACCACCCCCCAGGTAAGATACCTATTCAGACTATAAGACAGACCCCCATCTTATACAAAATATTTTTTTTCCTATTTGCCACCCCAAAATTTGGGGTGCGTCTTATAGTCCGAAAAATACGATAACCATTAAACTTTCCTATTAGAGTTGGACATTCATCAGGCACCTTTATTACTGATCACGGAAATACTTACAGCGTGAAATTTGTGTTGTTTATTTTGCATAAAAAAAATGTATTTAATTACGAAGCATTTAAAGCGTCCGTTTTAATAAATTGTAATATACAGCTTCATGTCAGTTTACGAGTCTTAAAATATTGCACTTTGATATGAAACCAGACCTACATGAAACACACAACATGGAGTAAATGTTACTTTTCAAGCATCTTCTGCATGGCAATATTCACAGGTATACAATCTGTTCTGCTCCTTTATGCTATGATGAAATTGCTTTTTTTCAAGCAATTGTGCTTGAGGTCAGATTTTGGAACACATGTATAAATATATTAGAAGGGCAGCACTTCAATGAAGAAACGGAAAACATGGAATTGTGCACTGCATTGATTCACTAGCCTAGGTCATATTTTGTGACTATGAGATTGTTTCACTACATACAATATTACAGTTATTAGACATGCTTAATCAAACAGACATTAAACTAAATATACAAAATCATAAAAAACTAAAATAATCTTATTCTTTATGTAAACTGTCCATGTCATCATGCAGTTCAGATGCTATATACTATATAATACAAGAACTGTAAAAATCTTATTTAACACTTCCAGTCACCATAACATTGTCACTTGCTCTTTAAATGACAGGCACTTTCATAAAGAGGCTTCTCCTCGCTTGTACTGAAAGCTGCTAGTTAAACAGGATGGGCTAAAGCAGTCACATTTACTTTACAATTATATAGTTGGGATTAAGCAATTTACATTTCTACTGGAAAGGAGGGGAACAGGCAAGGATAGATCCACAGCCAAATTATATTGCAGATTTGTGTGCCATATCTAAGTATCTCAGTTTCCATACTGGATGAGGAATTAAATTAGTCTTGTAGGTTCTCCAACAGTACCACAGGAATGGCCATATTTCTAGTGTGTGAACTGCACCCAACCCCAACTCTTCACCATCACACTGGGCCTGAGATGCTTCTGGTACCACATCTGGTCGTACATCTTTCCTTCCATTGTGTTATTTGCGCTTGATGTCATGCGTTCTCTTCTAGAGGGAACACTAGTCGGGTTCCCCTATTTGTGATTTCGTAGTCTCCTCCAAGTTCTCGTTCCAATGCTTCCTCTGAACTACTTTTTGTTCTTCTGCCATCAAGGCTTGTGGTTGCTGTGTGGGAGCCAGAGGAGCCGTTGGCTGTTATGGTGGTGTCCCCATAAGTTAATGTTAGGTCACCATCATTAAGTATGAAATCTGCATCATCTTCCCTCAGCTGCTCTGGGTTCTGTATAGAACAAGTAAAGAAAAGATTTATAGGTCTTAATCCAGACTGCTAAAGGCCCAACTAGAAAAGCCAAATCAGTGATAGTTTACTTGCTTGTTAAGACAGGCCAACCAGAATTCTATGTGCACAGAACAATTGTTAACAAGATTGTTCTGTGCAGGGCTGTGGAGTCGGACTCGGTATAAAATGGACCGACTCCAACTCTTAAAATATATAATAAATTGGGTACAGTAGTTCAATGTAGTTTGGGGGGAATATTTTTTCATAAGAATTTGGGAAAGTTATGAAATGTCCTATAAATGTCTGTCCTATTCCTGATCTAAGGGTCTAGACTTTTAGCGGAGATAAATCTGTGCTACAGTAAATTTATCACTTAAACATGAGCCATGTAGGAGGGAGTCTGAGTCGGAGTCATGGAAATTGAGGAGTCGGAGTCTTGGCTTACCGACTCCACAGCCCTGGTTCTGTGCACACAGAATATCATCCTTATTGGCAGCAGTTTTTGTTTGTACAGGTTGATAGGCTGCAAAGAATGATCATTTTAATGCCTTTATGAACAATCCAACCACCTGAAGAACAAGCATTTTACTCATTTGCCCAGAGATTACTGGTATTTGCTGGAATTTCCTATCTTTTAGAAAATAATTTTTTTTAAACTGTAAATTTTTACTAAATTTTGTATAAAGTAAACAAACACCAATTCTAAAATACAAAAATAAAATATAAAAACAGTAGTAGATTAAGCATATAAGAATAAAAAAACACTTCTGAGCACAGAGAGTCCTCAAAATCGAAGAGGGGAAGAGAAATATTTTAACTGTGTAGTTTTAAAGAATGTATTGTTAGAAAATTAACAGCTTGACATAAATAAAAGTTACCGTAAGTTAAATGTATATAAAAGAATGAAGGGGATTTTTAATATTTCATGGTTCTATCTACATCTTTTTTTTTTGTAGAGATCCCTTTTCAATGGTCATTTCATTACAAACACAGACAGGATTACAATGAACCGCATCACCTCTATTATAAATCTGGAAGCAGATAATACAGGATCCACCACTGACAAGAGAAATGGTTACATTCTTGTTCCCTCTTCCTCTCTGCACAGTGACCTCTGGAGCAGAAACAGATCATGCCCATAACAACCTCTCTTAGAAGTCAATAAATGTTGTTCCCATGTAGCTGCTGTAAAGCAGTCTTTGAACTGCTGTTAACAAGTCAAAGCAGCTTAACCAGGATGGCTGTCCAATAATCATGTATGGAAAGTAGAATTAAAAAAAAAAATAAAATCTCAAATCAGAAAATAAAAACAGATAAAGAAAACATTTTCGCATCCACTATTGATTAGTAAGGCACTGTTCAGTTTTTCCTGTTCCTTAAGAGGAATAGAAAAATGAACCTCCTTCAAAAAACACATCCACTGCTATGATGGATACAAATGACATCAGATGGACCCCATTCACTGTGGTTCCGATGCACGTGTTGACCTCGCCTAATTCATGCCCTTTTTATAAGCAGTGGCTCAATTAGGCTACTTGATTGTAACTCAAAGATGACAATGTTTCATCTGCACACCCTCACTCAAAGCCAGTGCTACCAGCTCCACCATGCCAGTAACAGGACAGCTCAACACTAGATGACACAGCACTCCAAGTCTCGCGCCTGTACAGCTGAATCAATGACCTGAGCAGGCATGCCTTGCTCTGCCCTCATGGCTGAAGCATAGCCAGCAGTGCATTTCCTGGAGCTGATAACTGGGACATGAAGTAAGCGTGACTGCACACTACATGATGTTGCAGTGACCTCAGGA
The DNA here is from genome assembly GCF_046119375.1 of Phyllobates terribilis. Lineage (NCBI taxonomy): Eukaryota > Metazoa > Chordata > Amphibia > Anura > Dendrobatidae > Phyllobates > Phyllobates terribilis. The sequence goes on along the minus strand of NW_027362762.1, from coordinate 330,217,858 downwards.
GAGCAACTGAAGGTGTATTTTTGCTGGTCATTGCACTGCAAGCTGTGCTGCTGCCATGGGAGAAGACAGAAGAGCCGATGACCAAGTAGTGAAGCCAGCGCCTGCGCACTACAGGACTTTCCTCTGCCCTCAAGGGGCAGAGCAAGGTGCGCCGGAGTAGCTCATTGATTGACTATGTAGGCGCAAGGCAGAGTGCTATAAGGATGACTGTGGAGACGTCATTCACGTTCATCAAGAAAGAAAAGGCAGTGGTTGCGGCAGGACAGAGAAAACGCCGGCACAATCCAGAGACACCCATCAGTCCAGCCGATGCAATTTACTTACAGCTCGGTACAATAACAAAAGACTAAAACTCAGTGATACAAAGGAGTTATAGGAACACAATTTATATGCTTTCTAAAGGTGGTGGGTTGGGTTTATGTAAAAACCAGTGACAGGTTCCCTTTAGCAATGTTTGGTGCACATTTTACCTACAGAAAAAAATAATCACAATAGCCAACATCACTCATTTCAACATTTTCATTCAACAGATGGAAAAGTTATAGACAACAGTCTTCACCAAAGATTACAATGATTTTTAGCCAGTAAATGGATGATAAATATGGCAAATTCATAAATTAATTCAATACAGTGGAAAATAATCAAAAATATTAAAAGCATAATGCAATATATATTGGCTAATAAGTAGGAAAGGTAAGTTCACAAATCAATTTGCATAAAATCACGGCAATCATACACTAGTTGACTGCAATGTGTTTGCTTGCCCTTACCAGCAGAGTACTTACATTGTAGACTTGTGGACTTGTAAAGCATTTGGCCACAAAACCACACCAGCTGGGCAATGTTGAAGTTAATGGAGGACCACTGTGAGTCAGCATTGGTTTGAGATAGCTGATTTTTCTGAATTAAGGATTTTTACTCTTCTAGGGGATTACAAACAATGAAAAACTGAAACACCAGAGGAGACTCAAGACTCCGGGTAACATACTTCGGTTGGTGATTTTAAGAACACTAATTTAAAGCAGAAATTCAGTATTCTATCCAGAAATTAAAGGAAAACCCAAGAAATCCTTACAAGTTTGTATATGTTAAAAACTTGAAAATACATCCATAAATCAATTGCCACAACAATAAAAAAAAGTAGATCGCACCCATCAGAGTTGTGAAAATAGCAAAAAAAAAAGTTACCGTCTGCTTAATACATTGTGGCTATGTTTGGACCTAATAAAGGGCTTTGTCAAGCATATTGTTTGCTTGACAAAGACCTTTGCTAGATTGAAACATCAGTGATGTATTAGGCGGAACAAATACAGTTTTGTTCCTTTCACAACCTGGATGGAAGAAGTCTTTTTTTTTTTTATTCTTTAGATTAAAAACCCCATGTTATCAGATAATGATGGAGCCATCAAACTGATCAGAACAAATTATAATGCTTACATAGGTGTAAAGTCAACAAAACTCGTAGTGCTCCTCAAATACAGTAACCAATCAAAGAATTCACTGCACACTCTGGTCCGTTGCAAATATGAAAACATAGGGAGAGATTCAGTGAGTGACCTAGCGCACACCAGTCTTCATGAAGTACTTGTTGGAGTACACTGACCTAATTCATTAAACGGCATGCAAGTTGCGCAAAAATATTGCAACTTATTAAGGTGTTTATGAATTGCCTCCCTATGTCTTTTATTGTGAAGCACACAAGTTAAAGTAATACCAGTCTTTAGTAGCCATTCCAGCAATCATTCACTTCAGCAACAGTGATTTGTGACCCTTCTGGATCTTCTATCGTGAATGGGTTTTAGACAGGAGCGAACATGAAGGTTTGCTGGAAGGTTAGAGCTGAGTAGCATGGCGGAAGGTAAGATGAGGATCTTGTGGCTTCTCTGATCTAGCGCACCTGCAAGTCTGCTCTAATCTCAAACCCAGCGACATCTAAGGGTATGTTCCCACGATCCGTAGCCACCTGCGTCCCCGACGCTGCTGAGCAGCTGTGCGGCTTCCGCCCTCCTTATGCAGACGAGCGGCGCAATTTTTTATTTTTTTTTCACATGCGAACTTTCCTCATTGATGTTAATCTATAGGGAAAGTCCACTAGCGGACCTGCAAGAGAAATTGACATGCTGCGGTCTGAAAGACGCGCCGCCTGTCAGTTTCCACGGATGATCCGCAGGTGCACAGAGACACATAGTGGACATGTGATTTCTAGAAATCCCATCCACTATGCTGTAACATCTGGAAGCTGCGAGTTTAACACACAGTGTCACATCCGCAGAGCTCCTGACCATGGACACATACCATAAGAGTATGTTCACACGACCCTTTTTTCAGGGAGGTTTGAGCGAGTTTGCGCTGAAACTTGTCTGAAAAAGTGCTAACAAAACTCTTGAAAGAATTGACATAATAAGATAATTAAAAGAAGTGACATGAACATTCTTCAGATGTCTTCCACTCTGAAGAGGCTCTATAGTTTCCAATACAAGCTCAAAAGATGCCGTTGTGATTCAGCGTTGAATGGAGTTTAAAAAAAAAAAAAAAAAAAAAGAGCTCAAAATAACCCCAAAACACTTCTAGTTTATAAATCTCCATAGAAAAGAGAGGTTCCCAAAGAGGTCACCAGAAAAAGACTTCATGTAGACATACCCAAAGAGAGAGACCGAGGGTGGTCAAAACGTCACAAATCAATGTCTGCGAAGAGAATAATTGTTTAATTACCAACTAATGACTGTTGTACAAGGACGTATGTGCTTCACAAAAAAAATAAATAAATACTTTTTACCTTTGCAACGGACCACAGTGTGCAGTGAATTCTTCAATTTGTTACATAGATGTAAAAACAGGAGCGATGATGTTACATTCAACACAGAAAAAATTACTGTGAAAGTACTGTAGGAAGCATTTCTGCTTATTTCTTAAAGGAGTTCATACACCTTGATTGTAGGCCGGGTTGCCAAAATCATCAGGTTCAACCAACTATTCGAAATGCGCATGAAGACCTTCGTTAATGCAGGTTGTAAGCAAAAAAAAAAAAAGCGGTTTGGGGAAATCTGATCAGTTTTTCCTCTGTAGGACCCTACACCTACACCAGCAGATACAGCAGGTATATCGAGCGCAGAAGCTGTTACACTCTGACTCTTGGTTTTTGTTTTCTGGAAGAGAACAAATTCTCTGCCAACTGGATTAGCGCCCAGTAGCTTCAAGTTACCACCACAGTCTCTAGCGCTAATGTCTATGATTAGCTTACAAGCTTTTTACTTTTTTTCAGGTAACTTCCTAAACCCATGGTTAAACCACCCGTATCTGATTTACTACATGAGACCATGATATATAATCTAAGTAATTTTGCGCTCCATAAAGCTGTGCTCTTTCTTTTGTACCAGAGCATGGAGACTCAGTAAACACAATAAAAAAGTTGTGTTTTGGACATTGGAAAAATGGCGGGGGAAGGCGTGAAATTGATAAATTGATACATGATAATGTTACAGTAAGAGGATACTTGTGATCAAAGCTGTACCAAAGCCTAAATATCCAGGCACTTTCCTGCTTTGTGCGACTTATGCCATTAGAAATTCCACTGTCCTACAAGAAAGGTAAAAAACAATAATGATTGAAGCATTTCCAAGCATTGTTCACGGCACTGTTAGCTTGTTAAGGCTTGTACGGTAATAACTAAGCCACAAATACTAGATAGAAGACCATGACGACAGAAACTCAAGTTTATGTACATGTTATATAGCACAAATAATTTAAACATATATGTAATAAATACCCCCAAACTACAACTAAAAAACATGTTGGAACACATATGAAAAAAAGAGCATCTGAATGAGGCCTTATACAAAACACAATACACAGTGTTCAAAATGTAGTTAGTTTCCCATGTAAGAGATATGACGGTATAAAGTGACACTTTAAAGGGAACCTGTCACCAGGTTTTTGCCACCCAATATAAGAGCAACATAAGGTAAAGACAGAGATCCTAATTCAATCAATGCATCACTTATTGGGCGGCTTGCTATAGTTTGATAAAATTCCTGTTGATTATCACTAAAGGACATGTAAACCTACTGCCATGTGGTCCTCCATATTCATGAGCTCTGTATATAACTCTGCAATGCACCACTGATTGGCAGCTTTCTGCCTATGCAGAGTGTACACAGAAAGCTGCCCATCAGTGGTGTGGGTGAGGTTATACGGAGCTCAGCATTCAGAGAAATGGTAGATCCGCAAGAGAGAAAACCGTGATTTTATCAAGCAGCCCAGTAAGTGACACATCGCTGGACTCAAGGTCTCTGACTACATCATGTTGCTCTCAGCTAGGGTAGCAAAAACATGCTGAAAGATTCCCTTTGAGTACTTACTGCTTGTAACACTTGAAAACTATCATTAGTTGGAGGAGGGTCTTGATCTGGATCCACGCCAACCCTAAAAAAAGAAATTTGGAGCATGAAACATGGGATATAATATAACAAAAGTAAAGTACCATTGGTGAATTTTTAAGAATTTGTATAAATCGCCATCTCTGATAAACAGCACAGGAGGCCTTATGCACATGGCTATATAACAGGGATTGTTTTTAGCTCCATGGCAAGGTATATTACAGCGCTGTATCCGGAGGATTAAACCGAGCCTTATAAACAGTGCTGCTGTGTATGAGCCACATAAAAGCGTCCATATCCTGGTGCAGAGGCGTCCATTAGTTCCTTAGTGCGTGCACTAGAGAAAGCATTAGTGAAACAGATGACGCAGTCTCTTCCTTTCACTTTGCATTAATGCACAGATAAGACAAGACAAAGAGAAGTGAACATCTTTGAGAAACAAAAATGCTGAAGCAGCAGACTTAAAGCAAACACCCGAGGAGTGGGGGGGGGGTTTCCTGACTAAACTTGAAGCTTCCTGTGCTAAAGATTATAAAAAGAACTGCACTTCGTTCTTCACTGAAGCAGTATAACTCATGTGCAAATTTTTTGCTGTATTTGTACATTTTCACCACTGGCCATTATGTCACCTCACAGGGACAAGTAGACGAGGTGCAAATTGGGGAAATGAAAGGGCGCACGGCTGTAAATTCACAGAAACCACAACCTATCAACACCAGAAAGTCACACTGATGATCAGTGTATTCATGGGTGAGAAGCACAAGATCGCAGAAGTGTCCAACTGCGGAAAGGGATTGTGCGGGTGAAGTACATATAGGTAGAGTTGTGTCAGTCAATGGGATACAAGTGTGATCTCAGGCAGGCAGCAGGTCCTGCCAGTAACTTCCAGATAGGATCCCACAAGACGAAGGTAATTTGTCATCTGTTTTATCAGACCATGACTGGAATTTGCTCATTCTTCTCAGATAGCAGCTGTGGAATGACACAGTCCATTTGAAAGCGTTTTACATTCACTTGTAATCAATGGCTAAGACACCAGGAGAACAAGAGAGCCTTGATCTCACTACAGAGCCTCTATTGTTGGCCTATCGGAGAGAAGTTTATGTGATCTGAAGGGCATGTCACTGGAGCCCGGCCAGCGTGGAAATAGCCAAGCTTTCTGCAAAGTGAATTTATTCAGAGCCTATAACCGCAGTCTGACACTTTGTACTTGTATCAGAAGTGAACACTGCTGGTGACCTGATTCTAAGTTTGATTTAGGTCACTTACATTAGAGACACCATCAACCAGCAGGAAACATGGAGCCGAAGTACATGAACTAAATGGGTCCATTAAAGAACAAACAAGTCGTCTTGAAAAATCATGAGACTGCGTCAGGATAATGGCTGCTTGGTTTGGCCGTGGCTTTAGATGAAAAGTGACAAGCAAAAGTAAAATACTAGTAACACACTGCTCCCATATCGTCATGTTATGTGCCGTATATTAATGCCATCCAGCATGATTATATATGGACTATAAGAATGTCAGGATAAGACAGGATAAGGCTGTGTGCCCACGTAGCGTTTTACAAGCGTTTTTGATGCGGAATTTCCGCAGCGGAAACGCTTGTAAAATGCTTGGTAACCCGCACCCCATGATCCCCAATGGGTTTCCGCAACTTCTATGCACATGCTGCGGATTTTTCCGCAGCGTTTATGCCGCGTTCAAAAATCCGCAGCATGTCATTTAATTTTGCGTTTCCGCAAGCGGAATTGCCTTTGTCCAATGCATAAAAAACGCAAGGCAATTCCGCATGTGGAAAACGCGTGATAAACGCGCGAAAAAAGCGCGATAAACGCGTGCGGAATTCCGCATGCGTTTTTCCGGGAGAGGACTTGCATTTATGCAGCAGAAATTTTCTGCTTCATAAATGCAACGTGGGCACATAGCCTAAGACAATGACCAGACATTGCTTTTGTTCCCACTGTGTTGGAAGGATTTTTTCTACATATATTTTAATATGTTCAGATAAAAGTGAGTTTTTAGGATCTTTTTTGCTTCTCATAAAAATGTATTGCACCCATTTCTTATTAAATATATATTTTTGGTAGTAAACGCCGCAGGCCTATGACCATGACGCCTTCTCAATCAGAGTAATGCATTTATATATAAAATGTTCTGTAACATTATAATTTATGTTCTGACAACAGATCCGTCAAAGATATAAAAATATAAAAGATATAAAAGAACTTGTGGTACAAACAGCATAGAGACATGAAACACAAACAATACAAGTAGTATATTATAAAGCGCCATATGACAAGGACGGTGACAAACGCACAGGAATGCTAAAGCAAATTGTGTGCTCAATATGACTACACAGACAAGGAAAAGGTGAAAAGTTCTCAAGCACAGTAAGTACCCCCAAGAAGCCGAGTGTGAATTACACATGGCGGGAACCAATCACCTGAAATACTGCCAACGACTAACGTTCGCTTCGTCCAACGATGGGGGTTGATCACCAACTCTGGCACAGCACAAGAATGAAATGACAATGAGCTGGTGGAATGGGCAACCTGGAATATTGAGCTACTTCACAACATGAACTGATGGGTTACAAGAGAAAATCCAACAAATCTGTTCAAATGGTAGCCACAATATGTCAGCGCAAAACTTACCTTTGCTATGGGTCATACACATGGTCAGTAAACTATATAACTAGTGTTATAGCCCCAATATGAACAAGCCCCTCTAGGGGCCGGATTACCAAAAATTCAGGATTAAGGGATGGGAATAATAAATTGAAGCCACAATACAATGGGAATTTGTGGCTTTCTGAACTTATATATCCAATTGGTAAAATCTTAACCCCTTTGCTGCCAAGGGCTTCTCAACTTTGTGCGCCTGTTAGCCACAACAATTTTTGCATTTCTAACATGTACAAATAAAGCCTAAATTACTAATAAATTGATATTAAAGAGGTTGTCAACTACAATGTGTAGCCAGCAGATATTTAAACCTTGGAAATAAGACTCTTTCTTCAAATGCCTCACGTTTCCAAATGTGCCTGTGAGCGGCGCTATCGATGTCTGCTCATCCCCATGACGTGACCCCCCAGCTGCAGCTGCCTCTGATGTCTGGTGAGGTCACGTCAACTTCTATAACTGGAAGCTGACCCAGGATCACTGAGGCGGGACCCAGTCTCCCTGAGTGACTGGGCTGTGGGTGGAGTATCACCGCACCTCATAGCCCAGCATAGCGTGGGTTTGCGGCGCTCTGTTAATGAAAGCAGTGCAGGAGAGAGTGCGCGCGATGCTCGGCTGTGACGTGTGGTGATATTCCACCCTCATCCCAGTCACTCAGGGAGACTGGGTCCCGCGTCGGTGATGCCGGGTCAGCTTCCAATTCTGGAACTTGACGTGACATCACCAGACATCAGAGGCCAATTGCAGCCGGGGGCACATGATGGGGATGAGCGGACAGCAGTAGCGCCGCTCACAGGCACATTTGTAAACGCAAGATATTTGAAGAAAGCCTTATTTCCAAGGTTTAAATCAGTCTGCCCATTACACATTGTAGTGGACAACCTCTTTAACTCCCAATATCTATATATTTTCTGTAAGACATCTGACACATTGTCAAATTGCCACTTAGCACTTCATACACGCAGGCACCTTTGTGAAACTTTTGAACCAACGTGAATTTTTTTGGAAAAAAAATAAAAATTACTATTAATGGCTGAAAAGTGTACCTCTAAACAGAAAATTAGACACATCACACCTCCTTAAAATAAAAGTTTATAGAGTCCATACATGCAGTACCACATAGCTGCATGTCTATATTTTATATATTCACCATAACTGGAGACATTTTTTTCAAGTTTTCAAGAAATTTGCTGAAACCTATATTTTAGGGGTCAATTCAGTTCTCAAATGCCTTTGAGGCACCAATATATCAGAAGCCCCAAAATAAAATCACCCATGTTAAAAAAGTGCATTCCTTGTAGTATTCAAAATAGTATTTAGGATGTTTGTTAACCCTTCATGTGCTCAAAGCACAAAGATAAAAAATAAACATTTTATTTTTCCTCTAGTTATAGCTTCAAATTTTTCTTTTTCACAAAGACTAAATTAGAGGTAAATCATCACACAGTGTGTTACCCAATTTCTGCAGAGTACGGCAATACACTATATGTGGTTATACCTCTGTTTATTTTCATATATATATATATATATATATATATATATATATATATATATATATATATATATATATATATATATATATATATATATATATATATATTGTACGAGACTATTGCAGTAGCTTTATTTTTTTTCAATCGACAGCTGTGTAAGAGTTTGTTTTTTGTGCGATGAACTGTAGATTTTATTGCTACCTTTTTGGTGGTTAATATGCTTTTTGAAGTCTTTTCATTCAATTGTGAAATTATCATAAAACTGCAATACTGTATTTTTTGTTTTGTTTTACGAACTACATATAAATTTATTACTTTCTCACAATAAAATCCCACTTTAAAATTAAGGATTTTTGTGTCTCCAAATTCTGAGAGCCATATCTTTATTTTTTCAGCGACAGGGGTGTATGAGGCCTTGTTTTTTACAGTAGTTTTGGTTGATTTTATTTTTAGGGTTGTGACTTTTTTTAAACTGATGTAGCCAGTTTGGGTGAGCCAAATGACAAGTTAGTTTTATAGTTCAGGTCATTACAGACGCACAAATGTAAAAAGTATTATTTTCCAGTAATAAAGGACAAAAAAAAAAGAGAAAAACAGGAAATAGCCCTCATTTCAGTTTGCTAATATGATGCACATCTAGTGTTACGCATGGGCAGGAGGAGATCATTGAGCATCTTTCTCCTGTCCTTACTGCAGCCTGTCAATTCCATCGTAAATTGAGAGTTGGGAGTCAAGACTGCAGCTCTCACTTTTATATCAATTACATATATTATATGGTGATATAAATACACTTCATTATCTGACAGAATAACCGGCATAGCCCATATAAGCAACTATTTATTGCTTAATATCAGCCCGAGAGCGCTGTCTGTGGCATACACAGAAAATATATTGTAAGGTTTTCTTGCTTCCGTATCTCATGTTTTAAAACCAGTGAGTGGTAAAGATTGACTAGATACAATTATATCCACTTTTTAGTTATGAGAAATTTTAGGTATGTATGGGATTTCAGCTACAGGAGGTGTCTAGCAAATGCAGATCTGCATGAGACACTGTCCCTTCACTGTGCTGATCTGCAGGGATCGGACCTCCACCGATCAGATATTAAGGGGTATCTTAATCATAGACTGTACAGTTATCATTAGCCCCAATCTGCTTCCTCTCCTGTCTTGTCCTAGCTTTGATTCATCCTTTTATGACCATGAAAAGTGCCCTTGTTTAAGCAGCACCACCTACACGCAGAACACAGATGAAGATCACACTGGCATACACTTGAAATGTTTTGCCCAGCAGGGCTCTAGGTGCAGGCCGACCGTCTGTATGGAAAAAATCACATTTGGCAGAAGACTTCATTCATTGTAAGTTCATGCTCAAAAACGTACTGCAAGTCTGCCCTTCATCATAACTTTGCCTACTTCACCACCTTCATCACTTAATTATCCAATAATCCAAAACTAAATTGATACTTTTTCACTCTTTCCTATACTGCAAGTATTTTTTACCTTTTATTTCACCACTGTTCCGTTATACAGTGGGTACAGAAAGTATTCAGACCCCTTTAAATTTTTCACTCTTTGTTTCATTGCGGTCATTTGGTAAATTCTAAAAAGTTTTTTTTTTTCTCATTTATCTACACTCCGCACCCCATCTTGACTGAAAAAAAACATAAATGCAGACATTTTTGCAAATTTATTAAAAGAGAAAAACTGAAATATCACATGGTCATAAGTATTCAGACCCTTTGCTCGGTATTGAGTAGAAGCACCCTTTTGAGCTAGTACAGCCATGAGTCTTCTTGGGAATGATGCAACAAGTTTTTCACACCTGGATTTTGGGATCCTCTGCCATTCTTCCTTGCAGATCCTCTCCAGTTCCGTCAGGTTGGATGGTGAACGTTGGTGGACAGCCATTTTCAGGTCTCTCCAGAGATGCTCAATTGGGTTTTAAGTCCGGGCTCTGGCTGGGCCAGTCAAGAATGGTCACAGTTGTTCTGAAGCCACTCCTTTGTTATTTTAGCTGTGTGCTTAGGGTCATTGTCTTGTTGGAAGATGAACATTTGGCCAAGTCTGAGGTCCAGAGCACTCTGAAAGAGGTTTTCATCCAGGATATCTCTGTACTTGGCCTTCAATTGTAACCAGTCGTCCGGTCCCTGCAGCTGAAAAACACACCCATAGCATGATGCTGCCACCATGTTTCACTGTTGGGATTGTATTGGGCAGGTGATGAGCAGTGCCTGGTTTTCTCCACAAATACCACTTAGAATTATCACCAAAAAAAATCTATGTTCATCTTATCAGACCAGAGAATCTTATTTCTCATAGTCTGGGAGTCCTTCATGTGTTTTTGAACAAACTCTATGCAGGCTTTCATATGTCTTGCACTGAGGAGAGAGGCTTCCTTCGGGCCACTCTGCCATAAAGGCCAGACTGGTGGAGGGCTGCAGTGATCGTTGACTTTGTGGAACTTCTCACATCTCCCAACTGCATCTCTGGAGCTCAGCCACAGTGATCTTGGGGTTCTTCTTTACTTCTCTCACCAAGGCTCTTCTCCCACGACTGCTCAGTTTGGCCAGATCTAGGAAGACTACTGGTGGTCCCAAACTTCTTCCATTTAAGGATTATGGAGGCCACTGTGCTCTTAGGAACCTTGAGTAATGCAGAAATTCTTTTGTAACCTTGGCCAGATCTGTGCCTTGCCACAATTCTGCCTCTGAGCTCCTTGGGCAGTTCCTTTAAGGTCATGATTCTCATTTGGTCTGACATGCACTGTGAGCTGTGAGGTCTTGTATAGACAGGTGTGTGCCTTTCCAAATCAAGACCTATCAGTTTAATTAAACACAGCTGGACTTGAATGAAAGAGTAGAACCATCTCAAGGAGGATCACAAGTAAATGGACAGCATGTGACGTAAATATGAGTGTCTGAGCAAAGGGTCTGAATACTTATGACCATGTGATATTTCAGTTTTTCTTTTTTAATTAATTTGCAAAAATTTCTACATTTCTGTTTTTTTTTCAGTCAAGATGGGGTACAGAGTGTACTTTAATGAGAAAAAAAAATGAACTTTTTAGCATTTACCAAATGGCTGCAATGAAACAAAGCGTGAAAAATTTAAAAGGGGTCTGAATACTTTCAGTACCCATTGTACGTGGGGATGAGCAGACCAGTGTAAGTTCAGGTTCGACCAAACTTTAGGCCAAAGTTCAGTTCGGGAACCAGAACTGTACCTAAACTTGAACCCCATAAAAATCAATGATCTCTTTCTCTAAAACGGACTTCCAGGAGAAGTCTATGTTCAGAGTTCACCACCTAACACGGTGTCCAGTACGACCCCCGAACATTACAGTTAGAGTTCACTCATCTCTACTTAGCTTGCGAGCAGGGCCCTCATACCTCTGGTAATTGTTGATGTGCTACTCTGTAATGTCTTATATTGGTTGTACATGTCCCCTCTGAATTGTAAAGTGCTGCAAAATAAGCTGGCACTATTTAAATAAAATAATTATAGGCAATTATTATTCAAGTGCTGGGAAAGCCCTTAAAACTTTCATAACATGAAAGCAGACAAGTATTTCACTTCATCAGATACTTCCAAAATTGGCAATGGTTGTTTAACCTTCTCCTTGCCATGCACTATAGTAGGATACAGACTTCCTACTTTGCATTTTAGAATCAACTATCATAGTAATTATTAATATAATAATTACCAAAAAATGTAGGCGAAATCTCACTAAACATTAGATCAGCTCTAAAATTCTTCACGTGTATTGTCTGAAAACATCCCACCGACTAGCAAATAAATTGCAAATCTACCAGTGGCAAATGCTGCTCAAGAGAACAGATTGTGACATTTGTCTGTAAAAAATGTCACAATTTCAGTAGTTACAAAAAGTACAGCAAAACCACATCAGAAAAGCAGAAAAAAAGCTACAACAAAACTTTTAGACACGTTGAAACATGGAAGAATGAACTTAACCTAACAAAAGTCAGCCTCAATACAATTCCCTTTACTTTAGGATCTTATGAAAACTATTGAGCGTTCTTGACACTTCAATACTTGGTGGTTGCCGTCAGGTCACTGTACCCTACTCTTCCCATTTCAGGCCAGCTGGGAAGTCCCATTTCGACTATGATGAATGTGTTTATTAGCCCACTAATTAGTGTTTCTGGAGGTTGCACAGTGAGAACACTGACACTTGTTTGTTCAGCTTCATTAAGGTGTCTTTCAGATGTAAAAAGCATACTGTAATGAGTGACCATCAATAAAAGGTTGTATATTTGTGTAAAGAATAGAACGCAATTCAAATATAGCCATAGGTTAATTCACAAAAAATAAAATCATTTCATTTTAAGGGAAAGTATCATAGACTTTCAGCCATCAGTCAATGTAATAATAATAATTTTTTATTTATATAGTGCCAACATATTCCGCAGCACTTTACAAGTAAGTAGGGACATGAACATCCAATAAAAACAATACAATGTATCACATTTTAACAGTTACAGGAGGAATGAGGTCCCTGCTCGCAAGCTTACAATCTACAGTACATGGAAATGGGAGGACATAATAGGTAGAACATGGGTCATCAGCCAGTATCTGTCTAAGGGCAGTTACCGTGTGGTAATGGGTGCATGGAGGATGTGGAGACAAATGAATGGGCAGATTAAGATTAACATTTAGGAGGGAACAGGGGAGAGTTAGGTTGGTGAGTTGAGGTGATAAGCTTGTCTAGACAGATGGGTTTTTAAAGCACGTTTGAAGACATGGCGGGGCTAGATATCAGTCGGATTGTTTGGGGCAGTGCATTCCAGAAAACTGGCGCGGCACGAGAGAAGTGTTGGAGAAGGAGGTGTGAGGTTCGGATTAAGGAGCATGTTAGTTTTAGATCAATTGCAGAACGGAGGGCACGGGAGGGGTGATAGACAGAAATGAGGGATGAGCTCTAGAGCGGTGCAGAACTGTGGAGAGTTTTGTGGGTGAGAGAGATGAGTTTGTATTGTATTCTGTGATGAATGGGTAACCAGTGCAATGACTGGCACAGGGTAGAGGCGTTGGTGAAGCGGCCTGATAGAAATACGACCCTGGCTGCTGCATTCAGAATGGATTGGAGAGGAGAGAGTTTGTTTAGAGGGAGACCGATTAGAAGAGAGTTGCAGTAGTCCAGAGGAGAGTGAATAAGAGTGACAGTAAGAGTTTTTGCAGTGTCAAAGGTGAGAAACGGTCAGATTCTGGAGATGTTTTTAAGGTGCAGGTGACATGAGCGAGTGAATATGGGGAATAAAGGAAAGTTGTGTGTCTAAAATGACTCCAAGACAGCAAGCTTGCTCCTTGGGAGTTATGGTGGCGCCACCCAAGGAAATTGAAAAGTCAGGTATAGGTAGGTTAGTAGAAAGAGGAAAAATAAGGAGTTCAGTTTTGGAGAGATTCAGTTTCAGATAGAGGGAGGACAATGATGTTAGAGACAGCGGACAGACAATCACTGGTATTTTGTATTAGAGTGGGGGTGATGTCAGGTGAAGAGGTGTATAGTTGGGTGTCATCAGCATAGAGATGATACTGGAAACCAAATCTGCTGATGGTTTGTCCAATAGGGGCAGTATACAATGTATGAATAAATTGGCATTCGTCCCATAATTGCATCTTTTATGTGGCCTTACTTTTCTATATGGGACAATTTTAATGGAATTCACTTAAGATTCATTGTAATTTTTTATTTTAGTTTGAAGTGTCGCTTAAAGGGAATCTGTCAGCAGGTTTTTGCTATGTAATCTGAAGAATTCAGGGATGTGTCACTTGTCACATGCTGTTGAAGGATTTATCACTAAGATTAACATTGCTGGACTACAATAGTCCGGCAATGGCTCCCTCCCCGTGATAAGCACCTCACTGTCTATGGACTTTGTACATACAGAGCCTGGTGTGGGCAGGGTTAGCTTTCTCAGCTTTGCTTCATTCTAAATCTAAAAACCCAGATTACTGGGTGCAGCAGTTCTGACACAATCAAAGTTATACATTGTTGGATTCAGCTTCTCTTTGCCTACACCATGCTGCTCTCAGATGAGGTAGGAAAAACCTGCTGACAGATTCTTTTTAAGGCCCCCATAATGTCGTCAGAACCTACTGATATCAACGGGTTCAGCCGACAGTCTAAATGTGTATAAGGCTCTCATGACAGATGATGTCGGGGGAGATAAGGATCCCGTATGTTCTATTTTGCCCTGCTGATCCTTTTGTACTCCCTTAGATAAGCTGCTCATAGAAATTACAGGAGAGTTTGGTTGAACAAGTGCTCCAGTGTATGGGAAAGTTGGGCAAGGTAGCTGCTGGCCGAATGATCTGCCAAACCATTGTTTGTCTGACAGTTATCTAAAGTGTATGGGGGCTTTGGACACACATAATTCATATGACAGCGAGTTGTACTACAATGTATAACTCCACAGAGTGTCTAAGACCATATTTTAGATCAGTCGGATCCCAAAAAGTTACCCATCAAATGGTCTGGCTTTTACAATTCCAAGTTTACATGATGTAATTTGTTCTGTTCTGACTAAGGACAAACTACCCCAAGATTAAACATGTTAATATTATGGGGTCAAGATAAGCAGTTGTCAGACACCTCTTGTACCCCATAACTTTCCAGGAAATATAAAAGATCCAAACTAATCTAACATGGGTAGTCTCAGACAAGAGGAACTGAGCACAAGATTCTATGTATATACAGAACTTTAGTTGAGACAGTAATAAAACGATAAAAAAAAAATTTGAACAAAAGACGGTTATGAAAACAAAAAAAAATATGCAACAAATACTCACAATGGGAGCTTAGCCTAAAAGAAATAACTGGTTAGAAAAAAAAAAGATATTATTTACTTTAAAGATCTGTAACTAGCACAAGAAGAATGTAGAGGCTCCAAAGCTAGTACATAGATTTGATCTGTCCACATTAATGTGGCCATAGACCTTAGACAGCTGTTGGCCAAACATGTATGTGGCCCACAGCTATTCCTCCCAACCCCCAAACACACGAGCGCTAGGTGGAGTGTGCATGCGATAGGGTAATACAGTGGCTTCCACTACCTCAGGCAGAGGTTCCTCTACTAGAAGAACAAACTCAAAATCAGACATGCTGGATCCCAGATAATTGCACATTAGGCTATGTTCACATGTCCAGTCATCATCCGTTACCGTTAGAATGGATCCAGCAGCAATCCGTTGACAAAAAATTTGTCAACGGATTCAGATTTTCTTTAGCTGGACAAAAAAGTTATCAGCACAACTTTTTTGTCAACGAATTGCTGCAGGATCCGTTCTAATGGATGATACTGGACATGTGAAAAAAGCCTTAGACAGCTGTCTAGTAACATCTAAATCAGTGTATATATAAAAAGAAAACTAAGTCAGCTCAATCAATGAGGAGCCCGGAGCACGGAATACCAGCAGTGCCGCAGGAAGACCAATCGATAGAAAAAAAATGAATCCAGCTTCAGGAATCCATAAAAATAAAAAAAATGTATTGAACACCATTAAAAAGATTAAGACCATCCGGTCTTTAATCATTGCAATGATTAAAGAACGGATGGTCTAAAAACGCATCTGCCCAATTTCCCCCACATGGGGCTGTGACTATTATGCTTAAATACCTTAATCTTTTTAATGGTGTTCAATACATTTTTTGATTTTATAGATTCATGAAGCTGGATTAATTTTTTTTCTATCTATTTAAATCAATGGTTTTGTCCAACATTTGTCCATTGTGTTGGAGCACCTAATGCTGCATTATGACGTAGTTAGATTTAGGCCGCGGCCCCACTATCAGTATTTGGTCAGTTTTTTTTCTCAGGAGTGGGAGCTATAACCAGGTGAGGAACAATCAGAGAAAAGGTCTAATAGAAACAAGTCACCAATTCTGCATTTATCATCCACTCCTGGTTTTGGCTCCCACTCCTGAGAAAAAATACTGGCCGAATACTGAGAGTGGGGCCGTGGCCTTACACTGATACTACATCATTAGGTTTTTTCCACCTAAACTATATTTTTTCTGCTTGCTTCCAATCCTAGTTCGGGGAGAAGAGCTCCAAATTTTCCAGAGACTGATCAACAAGTATGGCATAGTGATATTCCCATAGTGTCATAAAATAATATATAGGTGGAAATATAAACGTAGTCTGGACTTCCTGATGTAACTAAATATTAACAGGCAGCTGAT
This sequence comes from Phyllobates terribilis, assembly GCF_046119375.1. Classification (NCBI taxonomy): domain Eukaryota; kingdom Metazoa; phylum Chordata; class Amphibia; order Anura; family Dendrobatidae; genus Phyllobates; species Phyllobates terribilis. The sequence goes on along the minus strand of NW_027362762.1, from coordinate 330,201,100 downwards.
CTGGCTTTCTATCACATTATGGATGACCCTCTTTGTGGCTGGCATTAGAGGTCGATTGATCCTATTTTAGTCCACTCTCTTCAGGTCTTTAGTATGGTAGCATGCTTTCCCCACACCCCCAAGGTCTTGAGTGTCCATATACAATTCAGGCTTACACTGGATTTACACTGGACAATTATTGTGACTGAGTGTTCCTAAGGCTATGTTTTGATGTTGCCGATTTTCTGCACCCATTAAGTAAAATAGGGTACCGTACTTGCATTTCTTTGAACATAAGCAGCCTAAAAAAACTCATCAAAAACTCATTGTGGGAGCAGAGCCTAAGACTGCTTGTTTCACGATAATCAAACAGGCTGGCGATCATGTGGCCAAGGATTAGTATCACGTACGGGAAGTGTCAATGCCAATGTCTGTTGGAGATCCAGACAACTGTACCAGCGAATTTGTACCTGCAGCAAAATGCTCCATCATCAATTGAAATGATTTTTAAACAGGCTTAAAAGTCATCGTTCTCGGAAGCACAGAGAATGTCATCAGTCTGTGTGCACTGACTGATCCATCACTGATCAATCCGTGCATATACTCAGTCAGTCAGTTTATCTAAACAGGCTATTAACGACAGACTGTCAGCAAACAAGTAGCTGATCGACTTTTTTTTTTTTTTTTTTAACGAAGTAAGTTGGGTGGTATAAACCCACCTTTAGGGGCAGTTTACACAGAGCGACAAGCAGCACGTTATGGCAGCAGATCAGCAAACCTTTACTGATTGGCGGTCATTTGTTACATAGGCAGATTAAGGTAGACAATCCGCACTGACTGAGCGATCTGTAATAGATTGCTCAGTGCACATAGTCTGCCATGGTTCTTGGCTTTATGAGCCCTGCTTACACAAAACAATGTGCTTCCAATAACTATGATCTTTTACGCTGCGCAGAAGATCAAGTCACCCAGGAATGAGTGTTTTACTCATTCATTGGGTGATTGGCAGCCTGTTTACAATGCAAGATAATCAGGTTTTAAGAACACTCCTTCATGATCATCTATTAGTGTAAATGCAACTCTAGGCTACAGCAGAGCTTTTTATCCATCACCTTTTATCTATTTTCAGGTATCAGGGTGTGATTCTATACCTTATAGGAAAAGTGTGGAAATTATTTATTCCCTAAAGTATTATCTCAATTTTTACCCGATGGAAAGTCGAATTCAATCCATTTTCCCATTCAATAATGTCAGAGGCTCAGTACTGTTCTGGTTTCCCCTTTTCTGCATGTCAACATGCTTTATTATGGCTTCATCCCGTTTGATTCAATATTTAATCAATTTAATCAAGACTCACATATATTAATACTAATTTTTTCAATGCAATACATTTGGAGGTAGGTACCCATTCTATTTGCTCCCTTTTTAAATAAATAGTAACATTTAGATACCGAAAATAATCACTGTAAAAATCTAATACTTGGCTTTATATAAAAATAAGTTAACCGATATTCATTTTATGAGGACGGATTCTAATCATCATATAACTATTCTAGTTTGTAAAAGTACTGACCTGATATTAAGCCAAGATAACATGGGTGTTGTTCCACCACCTATTACCCACACAGTGAAGAAGACAATCAACAGCGTAGTGGAGAACATCATCTGATGAGCATAAGTAGCAGTGTCACGTATGGAAAGGGCAAATGCCATAGCTCCTCGGAGGCCTGTTGGAGATCAAAAAAACTTTATATGTGAATTTAGAACAGTGGCAAAATATAATTTAGATTTACACATGTGGAACAGGAAATTTTGTTTTAGAAGATGCCTATTAATATTACTGCAGCACCATCGAGACAAAGGAGAATCACTGGCTGTAAATATCAGAATAAAAATGTTAAAGGAAATGTGTCATCGGAAAACAAACTTTTGTTACACGTATTTTTTAAAGAAATTTTGACTCTTCTTTTCACTTCCCTATGAAGATCTGCAATAAAAAATATAAATTTGTAATCTTCCAATTTTCTCACCGGCGACTAGAACCATTTTAGATTCATACTTCCTAACCCTTCAGGAACAGTTTTCAGCGAGCTCATTATCATCACAGGCAGGATTACAATGATGGATAACACCTCTATATACATATAGATACATATAGATAACAAGAACAACCATTCACAGCAGGAGGTGTTTAATACTAAATATAGGGTCTGATTCAGTCTATTGCTGCTAATGTACAGGTGGATTTCCTGAAAGACAGGGAAATATCAGTCTAGAATAGGCCTTTGTGAAAATTGCAATATTAATAATATATATATATATATATATATATATATATATATATATATATAGTGATCTATGAGGCAAAAAAAACACCCCAAATGTTAAAAAAACACAAAAACCTGATTTAAACCACATGTCATTTTCTGACTATATTCCCTTTAACACAAGTCAATAGGAATAATTTCTGTTAGCAGACTACTCTGTCACAGGTCTTCATCTGGAGAAAAAATACATTATGCATATTGAAATCAAACATACCTGACTTTATTTCCCCTGGATTACCTTTAGAAGGTATGGTTTGTCAAAATACCACACACACACACATAAGATGTGTTAACTAGCATTTTGTAACAAGCATTGTCATTTGAGCAGTGGCGATGTGTTGAACCTAGGATTGACTGATGGCTAGAAAACATACTTACGTAAGCAGCACACCTAGGCGCGGGAGAGCCACGTGGAGCCCAGTCAGCACTGCACCTTCCCTACATAACCCTGATTTTGCGACTTCCTTTCATTTGCATGGGTTACCTTATTTTACAGGAACCAACAACATTGTGCTAAAGACCCCGGAGGGGTCGAAACGTCATGTTACTTTGTCTCACATTTCCCAGGACCTTTTTGCCCATGTCTGCTTTCACGGATAATAAAACTTGGCATCACCTGAATTAAGAATGTATGGTGAATTTCTCTTTCCTTGGTCGAGGGGTCACACACCCCGTTCCACCAGCACCTCGTAGAACGACAGAGTGCACGCCAACTCCCCAGTATCTGGTACTTTAATACGGACGGCCTATCCGTGGAGTAGGTCATCAATTCCAAATCGGTGAGGGTGCAACACCCAGCACCCCCACAATCACCTGTTCCCGGCAATGACCCCTTTAATTTTGATCAGAGCAATCATACAGTATCTCTCTAGGACTTGAGATTTTGCATGGCAGCTCCATTCTATGCCGTTTTTATTTAGTTTTTCTCCCCAAAAAGCAATACTTTGATCTACACATATGGCAGAACTTGTACAGCCGCCCAGAGGCCACGTGTCTCTACCAGGAGGTCATACATGCCCCATGCAGTGCTGTACAAGCTCTGCCATGGGCAGGAGTCTTACAGTTTAGTTTTGGTGTTTGCTCCCCAACGCTGCAAAATATTAACCTACCCGAGAACATTAACATGTGCTGAAAATTCCAGCCAATCTTGTGTCTTCTGCCCAGGTTCAGAAAAAAAGACAGGGGGTATACATGTGCTGCTCTGCCAACAAATACAGCTATCTGAAAAGGCAGTAGTTAAGGGCTCAAGACCTGAAAGGAGACTTGTGAAAATAAAAAAAAATGTGTATTTTCAGTTTGTGTAAAAAGCACATTATAGCACAAGCTGCCACAAGCAGAGATTTCTGCTGACCTGCTACTTATCAGAGGATATGCCACCAGATTTCACAAAATAAAGTGAAAAAAAAAAAAAAAAAAAAAAAAAACTTAGACCTGATGATGCTGATGCATTTACTCTGTAATTCTAAGTCAGAATAGCTGCATATTTATTTTAGTCCAGCTATAGAACGAGATAGCTGAAGTGCAAGTGTATTCAGTCTCTACCACCCAGACTGTCCGACACCTTACTCTTATACAACCATTCAGACAAGGATTTTTAAATAAGTGAACTAGCCTCAACAGGTCTAAGATCTGTGTAGTATGTCCAGAGTTTTTATTGTGAAATCTGGTGACAGATCTGCTTTCGCTAGATTTTTTTAATTAAAATGGAGAACTTAACAAAATTGGCGCTGCTCCACTGATTTTGAAACAGTTTTTTTCAGTGCCCCTTCGTTCCAAGCTTAAGCACCCCGGTAACTAAGTGTATACCACAAAACTTCTCTGTAGGAGTTTGCTTTTTCTCCTCTGATGCAGGCCAATCAAAAAGGGCTGCACCCACACAGAAGTTCTATGGTACATGCCCAGTTGGCTGAAGGGAAAACGTTACATCTTTATAACCAAGAAGCATAAATTTGGAATGTAGGGGCACAGAAGAAAAAGAAAAACTGTTCCAGAGTTGTTGGAGCAGCAGCAATTTAAAGAGGTAGTCAATATAAATTGAAAAAATCCAGTGAAAAGTCATCTAACAGATATTTAAATTATCATCTACCTACAAATGTGAAGGGATAATATAATTTATGTACCTTTTTTGGCAACTACTTATTATACTGCTCCCTATTCTACTCAGTAAAATTCAGAAAAAAGTTAAGTTTAATGCTAATATTGTGACTTATTAGTTGAAATGATGTGCTGCATACATACATATATCGTTTTTCATAATATGGCTACATTAATTTTCTAGGGATTAGTAGTTTGATGTAAAATGGACATTTTCAGAAATGTACTACTTTCTAGTCTCAAATAACTACTGAAATGAAGGCGGCGTACTATGCATCTACTCTAGAAACTAAAGGACCCCTATACACATTTGATTAAGGTTGGGCTGACCGCCAAACCATCTAATGTGTATGGGGGCCTCTTGTTTCTCCCTGACAGATGATGATATCGGTGGACATAAAGATCAGCTGCCCATTGAAAACACAAGGGGAGCGAGTCCGGAGAGACAGCTATGTGTATGACCGGCTAAAGAATATCATTGCGTTTATTGAGAAGGTCTTCATGTACTTAGACACTAAACCTAAAGTGGTAAAATCACCAATTAAATTCATATGCGTTTTCTAGTAAAAGGATACAAATGCACCAATCACAAAGACTGGGCTAAATACATGTTTCTGAAAGGTGAATAGCGCTAATCCCATGTAGGAAAATATGAAGTTTTCAGCAAGGAAGTGCAGGACCTCGAAAAGCTGTATGAAAACAAAGACAACATGGGAAAATGAAAACATTATATAAAAAATGGCCATGTACTGACCGTTATAAATAATACAATATAGATTTACCTTAACCGGCTATTTAGAATTCTTACTTTGCAGTATTTTTTCCATACTGCAAAGAATGCGAAATAGAAGGATTAATAGTTTACTTTTATCAACTAAAACACAAAGTGAATGCACAAGACAGAAATCTAAATCAGATCAATATTTGATGTGACCAACCTTTGGCTTCAAAAGAGCATCAATTCTTCTCACTACACTTGCACAAAGTCAGGGATTAGGGAAGATTTTAGTCATCTGTATGAGTAACCAACTACACCATACAGGTGATAACCATCATTTATATTATGTAGGTTGAAACACAGTGATTACCTGAAACAGAAAGAGCTGTGTAAGAGGCTGAAGAACAGCCAACTTCTGCTACCAAGGTTGTAGAAGACATCACAGGTCATGCACCATGGGAAGATGGCACACACCAACAAGACACAATGAAGTTCTATAGTATCAGCAAGTTTTCTCCCAGGCAACATTATAGCAGGCTGAGATTTCAAGAGGCATTGATCAAGCGCTTTTCATAAAGCAACAAGATATTTGAGGACCGTAGACACAGTATTCAGCTAAGGAAACTCCGTGCAGCAGATGAAAGACAAAGCAAGGTTACTTCCCTTCTATATCAGAAGATGTCCAATAGTGCCATCAGCTCAGAACTGGCAATAACCAATGGGTCCCAGCTACATCCACTACTGTTAGAAGTCTGGCCAGAAAGTGGTTTTAAAGAGAACCTGTCACCACATTTGACCTATCTAAACTATTAATATGGGCATACAGGTTATATAGACTGCTGAGGAGAGTCCTACCTGTATGTCTCATATCAGATGCCTTGTTGTGGATAAATCATCTTTTATCACTTTATATAAATGAACTCTTCCAGGCTCTGGGGAGGACGCTGCCTGGAAGAGAACTCAGCCTCCAGAGCTTATGTTACATGGAGGGGGAGTTACCAGTGTGAGGCAAGTAACTAACACAGAGCAGGAGAAATTAACTTTGTCTTCTTGCAAACACGTTCTTTGCTCCTGTCCGCTCTGCTGTATTGTAACAATATTGCAGCCCTGTCTGTCTGTGAGATGGAAGCTGAGAGAAACCTGCATGTGTGTCAGGTATAATCACACACAGCGAGATCAGGAACGCAGAGAGCGGCCATTACATATCACACTGGTAACTCCCCCGTCATGTAACAATCTCTGGGGGCAGAGTTATCTTCTGGGCAGCGTCCTGCCCTGAGCCTGGAAGAGGTCATTCATATAAATTGATAAAAGATGATTTATCTACAAGGCATCTGATATGAGGCATACAGGGAGGACTTTTTTCAGCAGCCTATAACCAGTATGCCCATATTAATAGTTTAGATAGATCAAATGTGGTGACAGATTCCCTTTAATGGAAGAATTGCGGCCAATTCGACATGGACACAAGGCCAAGTGACTTAACTAAGCACAAAACGTAGTGTAGGGATTCTCTCTCTTTGGTAGGCATTAGGTAGCGTTCACACAGGCAATGCAGTTTAGGTCCAAACACGTGCAGTTTTTATTTCTTTCCACAGGTTGCACAGCACTAAATCAAAATCATAAACATAAATCCCTAGGCTTGTCCAGGCGCTAACTAAACAGAACAGACCTTGACTATTCATACAGAGTTAAGCTAGCCCCAGCTTGGTCAAACAAAACAGCTATTGTCCATAGCATCCACTGATATTTGCGGTTTTCTGTGCACGGCCTGTGCAGACTCTTGACAGTTGGATTCTGGCCTGTCTCACTCTTTAGCTCCAAAACACATCCAGTCTGGTGCACCGTGCCTGTGCATTCACCAGCTAACACACTTACTTCTGCTCCATCCAGCAGACAGACACTACCTCAGGAGGCTGCCACACAATGGACCTACTTTCTGATTCTTAAAGAAACACTACAAGTGCTTCTAATCAAACACGGCAGAGCTGGGATTTAACCCTGTCCTTCCCAGCTATGCTGCAGTAGGAACTGGGGTGCAGAGAAAAATGGCAGAAGGTGAACTGCACTGATGAGTCAAAATTTAAAATATTTGAGATGTCAAAATTTGAAATATATGGCTGTAACAAAAGGCAGTTCGTTCATTGAAGGGCGGTACCATAATGAGTGTCTGCAGGCAACAGTGAAGAATGGTGGAGGTTCCTTCCAAGTTTGGGGCTGCATTTCAGCAAATGGAGTAATAGATTTGGTCAGGATTAATGTCCTCAAGGATGAGAAATTCATGCAGATTCATCATGCAATGAGATCAGGGAGGCATTTGATTGGCTTCAAATTTATTCTGTAGCAGGACAACGACCCCAAACATACAGCCTGTGTCATTAAGAACTATCTTCAATTTAAAAGAACAAGGCTGTCATGATTCCTCCACTCTGTGTCTTGGACGCAGTGAGCGACAGTTTTGCTGCCCTATTGAATCATGGTTGTGCGGAGCTGTCTGTGCAAATAAGGGTGTGGCCTCCCTTTTCTTTGAGCTGGACATTACGTTTATTACCCATTGCTGGGTGTCCATTAGTTGGGGCCTCGGTCCTTCTTGGCCCTTATTCATATTTACGCCATTTGACAAAAGGTAAAGTTTTAATACTAGAGGTTAGAACCATCCTGAATAGGGTCACCGTGATGTGGTGGGATGGCTTTTACTTTTTTTGATCAAAATTTAGTTAACCAAGTACCTTATATTATTTTCATGCACTAATGCCATTTATTTACTGCAGGGTATTTGCTCACTTTGTTTTTATCTTAGGTGTTGTGCTGAGCTATCAGTTTGGTGAGTGACAGCTCAGTCACCCCAATTTAGTGCAGGGGCGTGCTGAGCTGCCGGTATTTTGACAGACGGCTCAGCTGTCCAATCTTAGACTGGGTGGTGCTGACTTTCCTTCAGGTGTTCCCTGTTTTTAGTGATTACCCAGCTATTTAGCTAAGCTGTCAATCACAGACCTACCAGTTGTAGCTTTCAGCTCAGTGGTATGTTTTCTCTGTGCTCTGAACTCAGAAATTCTGATCTTTTGTTGCTGGACCTTGGATTTGCCTTTTGACTACCCATTTGTATTACCTCTTTCGCCTTGAACCACTCTTGACCTTGGAATTCTGACCCAGGATTGTGATCTGACTTTGCCTTTGTCTCTTCCCTCTCTTTATGACATACCCTCCTGGCTCTTGACCTCAGACTCCTTGACTTCCCTGACTCACGGCATGTCAATGAGAAGTGACTCAGCGTCACAAATGAGTCCTTACAGAGCCCTAATCATCAAGTTTGTCTGGGATTACATGAAGAGAGAAGGATTTGTACAATCCTACAGCCACAGAAGATCTGTGTCGAGTTCCACAAGATGTCTGGAACAACCTACCTGTTGCTTCAAAACCTGCATTCAAGTACCTAGAAGAACTGGTGCTGTTTTGAAGGCAAATGGTGGTTACAACAAATATTGATCTGATTTAGATTTCTCATTTTTGTATTCAATTTGCAATTTGTTAATTTATAAAAAAAAAAACAACAACTATTGAACAGTTATTTGTGAAAGCATTCTTACTTTGCAGCATATTCTCTATACCTGCCTAAACATTTGTATAGTAACACATATACATACATGCACATATTATATATATATATATATATATATATATATATATATATATATATATATATATATATATATATATATATATATATATATATATATATACACACACATACACACATACATATATATACAGTACAGACCAAAAGTTTGGACACACCTTCTCATTTAAAGAAACTTCTGTATTTTCATGACTATTAAAATTGTACATTCACACTCAAGGCATCAAAACTATGAATTAACACATGTGGAATTATATACTTAACAAAAAAGTGTGAAACAACTGAAAATATGTCTTATATTCTAGGTTCTTCAAAGTAGCCACCTTTTGCTTTGATGACTGCTTTGCACACTCTTGGCAATCTCTTGATGAGCTTCAAGAGGTAGTCACCGGAAATGGTTTTCACTTCACAGGTGTGCCCTGTCAGGTTTAATAAGTGGGATTTCTTGCCTTATAAATGGGGTTGGGACCATCAGTTGTGTTGTGCAGAAGTCAGTTGGATACACAGCTGATAGTCCTACTGAATAGACTGTTAGAATTTGTATTATGGCAAGAAAAAAAGCAGCTAAGTAAAGAAAAACAAGTGGCCATCATTACTTCAGGAAATGAAGGTCAGTCAATCCAAAAAATTGGGAAAAACTTTGAAAGTGTCCCCAAGTGCAGTTGCAAAAACCATCAAGCGCTACAAAGAAACTGGCTCACATGAGGACCGCCCCAGGAAAGGAAGACCAAGAGTCACCTCTGCTTCTGAGGATAAGTTTATCCGAGTCACCAGCCTCAGAAATCGCAGGTTAACAGCAGCTCAGATTAGAGACCAGGTCAATGCCACACAGAGTTCTAGCAGCAGACACATCTCTTCAACAACTGTTAAGAGGAGACTTTGTGCAACAGGCCTTCATGGTAAAATAGCTGCTAGGAAACCACTGCTAAGGACAGGCAACAAGCAGAAGAGACTTTTTTGGGCTAAAGAACACAAGGAATGGACATTAGACCAGTGGAAATCTGTGCTTTGGTCTGATGAGTCCAAATTTGAAATCTTTGGTTCCAACCACCGTGTCTTTGTGCGACGCAGAAAAGGTGAACGGATGGACTCTACATGCCTGGTTCCCACCGTGAAGCATGGAGGAGGAGGTGTGATGGTGTGGGGGTGCTTTGCTGGTGACACTGTTGGGGATTTATTCAAAATTTAAAGCATACTGAACCAGCATGGCTACCACCGCATCTTGCATCGGCATGCTATTCCATCCGGTTTGTGTTTAGTTGGACCATCATTTATTTTTCAACAGGACAATGACCCCAAACAGACCTCCAGGCTGTGTAAGGGCTATTTAACCAAGAAGGAGAGTGATGGGGTGCTACGCCAGATGACCTGGTCTCCACAGTCACCAGACCGGAACCCAATCGAGATGGTTTGGGGTGAGCTGGACCGCAGAGTGAAGGCAAAAGGGCCAACAAGTGCTAAGCATCTCTGGGAACTCCTTCAAGATTGTTGGAAGACCATTTCCGGTGACTACCTCTTGAAGATCATCAAGAGAATGCCAAGAGTGTGCAAAGCAGTCATCAAAGCAAAAGGTGGCTACTTTGAAGAACCTAGAATATAAGACATATTTTCAGTTGTTTCACACTTTTTTGTTAAGTATATAATTCCACATGTGTTAGTTCATAGTTTTGATGCCTTCAGTGTGAATGTACAAGTTTCATAGTCATGAAAATACAGAAAAATCTTTAAATGAGAAGGTGTGTCCAAACTTTTGGTCTGTACTGTACATACATACACACACACCATTTAAAGTTGTACAACACTGCTGCACTCACCATTTTAACGTAATACATTAGACTCATCATGTCTAAGATCTGCTAAATAATGTGTGCAGTTTGTATTGTGAAATCTGGTGATAGATCAACTTTTAATTTAGAATCAGGAGAAATTGTGGTCAGTCAAATGAGCAACCGAACATCTTTAAGCCAATACGTATTAGAATAAAGTAAGATGAAATAATTTAATATGTGAATGTACTAAGTAATGTCATAAAATATATATTTTAATTTTTTTTCATAATTTTTTTTTTTTTAAGAGGAGGTGCACATGAATGCATTTTGGCTGCCTTTTCACATTATTGCCTCAATTTCCAACCCGTCCTTGGGTCTTGTGACCTGAACTAACAGCACTATATCTGGCTATGATACTGTTAGTTTGTGTCACGAGACCCACGGTTAGGCCGGAAATTGGGGCAGCAATATGATTGGCAAAATGTAGCAGCAATGAGATTATATGGACTTTTCCTTAGGATTCTAGCAGCTTGAAACAAGCAGATTGTAGCTAAACCTTGGAAATGTAAACTGCCTTTAGCTGCAGCAAAATGTACACTGCATTGTGTGCAGAGCAGAGGTTCACAGCAGCACTTGTATACTGGTAAATTGTAAGGCTGGTGTCAGTTTCTTTAGATCACAAATGCTATATGCAACGACTGATTTCTAATTGTCAGATTTAAAACCCGGGGAAGGAAGGTGTCATTACCTGTTTAGTCCTATTCCTTGATTCAGGCGATAAATTATTATATGTATAGTGAGCCTGTGTGATGCCACAGAAGAGAACAGCGACTACTCCTGTAAGTGCAAGAGAAAAGTGTCAAAGTCAATCCTAGAGTAACAAGAAAGCAAATACTTCAGCCATTACCTTCTAACATCATGATCACTCTTCCACATAGACATATTCATCAAGCACTTAGAAGTGAAGATAAAGGATTGTGGCTACATATAAGTTTGATCTACCTCTCCCTTTGCATCTGATCTTATAGACTTGACTGACTATTAGAAAAATAATAATAAATAAAAAAAAATAACAATATGAACCTGGCAGAAAGGTGTGCAAGTGTTCTGCACATTTTGTTCTGAATCTGAATGTAGGCTTAATTTCATAGAACTAAATATATCATACAGAAATAATATATATAATCGCCATAAAGCTCTGTAAACCGACACTAAGCCTGATTCACACTGGACTGGTGACTGACAATTTAGAATAAGAACGGCATAGCAAACGGCAGACATATAGGAGAAAAGGGATTGCATATTGATTTTAAAAAACACGCCTAATCCTCTTCTTGTGATGTCTGACAATGGCTTCCTCCTGCTCCCCGAAAAAGAATGCATACACACTCAGGTGAACGGAGCATAGATCTGTATGAGGTTAGGAAAAATATATCTGTTGGCCAAACAGACAGCTGCTGAAGGCGCATGGCCAGCATTAGAGGATACATGTGTATGTGTATATCTTTATCCAAGGCAAAATAACCTCATTAGTTAAAAACATAGGAACTCTCCATAGAGACACTGGTTTTATATTCTTCATTAAAGGCTTAATGTTAGATGTGATTATTGTAATGATACTTGGTGGTCTCCAACCTGTGAATCTTAAAGGGAACCGGCCACGTCATTTATGCCTACTAAACTGCCCCCAATGTCTTACAGGTCATGCAATGTGCATCACTAACATGTTCTTCTCAAGCTAAACGTCTTATTATACAAGTAAAAACACTAAATCTTTACTCAATTGCCTACCAAACTGGACAGCTTTGACGTCACCCCAATCACTGAGGAAATCCCGCGCCTGTGCGCTTACAACCAGCTCCAGGGACATGAGCATAGAAGCCCGAGGAGAAGGACAACATCTGGAAGGAGTTTGTATGTTCTCCCGTGTTTATGTGTGTTTCCTCCAGGTTCAGCTGTTTCCTCCCACACTCCAAAGACATACTGATAGGGAATGTAGATTGTGAGCCCCAATGGGGACAGTGATAATGTCTGTACAGCTCTGCGGCATATGATGGTGCTACATAAGCAAATTGTAATAGATAAAATAAATAAGCTTCATTTGCTATATGCGAATGTACTGGAAGCAGCTGAGAGTCAGAGGCTTCGTGCATGTTGTGAGCATGCGCCATTCGACATACACCCAGCTTCAATGCGCATGATCGAGGAGCTGGTTGTCAGCGCGCAAGCTTTCCTTGGCAATTGGTGTGACATCGGGGCAGGCCAGCCCATCAATCACACTGCGATGGCCATGGCTACTGTCCAGAGGACTGTGACTGAGACGATATGCAGCGCCAAACATCTAACTGAAAGCCAGGTTCTGGTAGGCAATTGAGTAAAGATTTAAAGAGCATTTTGACTTTTATACTGGGACGTTTAGCTTCAGAACAATAAGATAGCGATGCACATTGCACGACCTGTAAGACATTGGGGCAGTTTAGTAGGAATATATGATGGGACAGGTTCCCTTTAACCAATCTTTAGATGCACAATGGATCTCCATCTATAAACTTACAAAATGTACATATACAGCAGGTACATCCACAGAATATACCCCCCTACCTGTAAAGCCACAAGCTTCAGCCAGGAGGAAGGTGCTCCAAGACAATAGAAAGAACAAAGCCGTCTCCAATAAAGGAAAGCAGTGCAGCTTGGTAAACTTCGTTACGTTACCGGACAGTTAAGGAAACAAAATAAGAAGGCGATCGCAAAATTCACTCATGCAAGGAACAATATCTTGGACAATGAACAAACACGAAAAAAGCAGAGAAACATTATTTTAAATATTACCAATTCCGTCACGGTAGCTCGGAGGCTGTTTTGCATGCAAGGCAATGACCGCACAGAAGAGAATGATTATATTCTAATATTTAATGATTTTAAGTGCTTACACACACAAGTCAGAATGTGATCACATCATACACTTCGGTAAACCCCTTTTTGTTATAGAACAGAGTCAGCTCATTATTGTTTGTTAAAATGCATCTTCTTTATTGTAAATCATTATAACAAGTCAGAAAAAACATGCAAAAGTTAAAAATGGCGAATGCGTTTTTTCCGAGCTATGTTCTTAATAATTGCATGGTTTCTCAGAGCTGCTTTATTGGTTTATAATAAAGGAGATACATTTCATCAAGACATGATTCCTACTGCTGGTTTTCATCATTCCTATAGTGATTTCAGGGAACCTGACAGTATTTCATGCTGTCCTAATCACTACTGACTCTTTGTAGTCACTCTCCACTCTTGTTCATTGATTAGGAGCCAGAATGGGAGTTTCTCTTCTTTTAAATCAAATTTATAGGTACAAGGATTTTTTTTGTTAAATACAGTGCCTACAAGTAGTATTCAACCCCCTGCAGATTTAGCTGGTTTGATAAGATGCAAATAAGTTAGAGCCTTCAAACTGCAAACGAGAGTAGGTTTTATGAACAGAAGCATAAATCTTACAAACCAAAAAGTTATGTTGCTCAGTTGAATTTTATTAAATTTTAAACATAAGAGTGTGGGTCAATTATTATACAACCCCTATGTTTAATATTTTGTGGAATAACCCTTGTTTGCAATTACAGCTAATAATCGTCTTTTATAAGACCTGATCAGGCCGGCACAGGTCTGTGGAGTTATCTTGGCCCACTCCTCCATGCAGATCTTCTCCAAGTTATCTAGGTTCTTTGGGTGTCTCATGTGGACTTTATTCTTGAGCTCCTTCCACAAGTTTTCAATTGGGTTAAGGTCAGGAGACTGACTAGGCCACTCCAACACCTTGACTTTTTCCCTCTTGAACCAGGCCTTGGTTTTCTTGGCTGTGTGCTTTGGGTAGTTGTCTTGTTGGAAGATGAAATTACGACCCATCTTAAGATCCTTGATGGAGGAGCGGAGGTTCTTGGCCAAAATCTCCAGGTAGGCCGTGCTATCCATCTTCCCATGGATGCGGACCAGATGGCCAGGCCCCTTAGCAGAGAAACAGCCCCACAGCATGATGCTGCCACCACCATGCTTGACTGTAGGGATGGTATTCTTGGGGTCGTATGCAGTGCCATCCAGTCTCCAAACGTCACGTGTGTGGTTGGCACCAAAGATCTCGATCTTGGTCTCATCAGACCATAGAACCTTGAACCGGTCTGTCTCAGAGTCCTCCAAGTGATCATGAGCAAACTGTAGACGAGCCTTGACATGACGCTTTGAAAGTAAAGGTACCTTACGGGCTCGTCTGGAACGGAGACCATTGCGGTGGAGTACATTACTTATGGTATTGACTGAAACCAATGTCCCCACTGCCATGAGATCTTCCCGGAGCTCCTTCCTTGTTGCCCTTGGGTTAGCCTTGACTCTACGGACAAGCCTGGCCTCGGCACAGGAGGACACTTTCAAAGGCTGTCCTGGCCGTGGAAGGCTAACAGTAGTTCCATAAGCCTTCCACTTACGGATGATGCTCCCAACAGTGGAGACAGGTAGGCCCAACTCCTTGGAAAGGGTTTTGTACCCCTTGCCAGCCTTGTGACCCTCCACGATCTGGTCTCTGATGACCTTGGAATGCTCCTTTGTCTTTCCAATGTTGACCATGTCTGAGTGCTGTTCACAAGTTTGGGGAGGGTCTTAAATAGTCAGAAAAGGCTGGCAAAAGAGATCTTTAATCCACACATGTGAAGCTCATTATTCTTGGTGCCTGAACTACTTCTTAATACTTTTGGGGGACAAAACAGAATTCTTGTGGTTTGAGGGGTTGAATAATAAATGACACTCTGAATTAACTTTTAAAGTTTTTAAAAAAAAAATAAAAAAAAAACAAAAACAAAATTTGCTGCAGTGCATTTCCCACTTCCAGGCTGATCTACAGTACAAATGTCACAATGCCAAGTGAATTCCGCATGTGTCAACCAGCTAAATCTGCAGGGGGTTGAATACTACTTGTAGGCACTGTATATACTAGACAACCCCCCTGGATTTAAAGGAACCCTTTCACCGGGTTTTCCCTATATAAAGTACGGCAACCACCATTAACACCTTTTCTACAACACACTGGAATGCTGTAAAAAAGTCCCCAATCCAGTCTGCAGATCCCAAAAAAGACCTTTTATTTTACTCACAGATGGGGCGGTCTGGTCCGTTGGGCGTCTGTGTTCTTGATCAGGTGCCTCCTCGCTCCTTACTGTCACCGTCCTGTTTCCCTGCTTCGTGTGGATGACGCGTCCTACGTCATCCACACAGAGTCCCCATCACGGTCCTGTGCAGATTCCCTGCTGAAGGCAGAGCAAAGTACTGTAGTGCACATGCGTTGGCTTTACTTTTTGGTCATCGGCGCTCTTTGGCCTTTCCCGGCGCATGCGCACTATAGAACTATGCTCTGGCCTGGGCAGGACAGGACGCCTGCACAGGAGCGTGATTGGGACACTGTGCGGATGACTTATTACAAGTCAGCCACACGAAGCAGAGAAGGAGGACAGTGATAGTAAGAAGAGAGGAGGCGCCGAATCAAGATCAGAAACTCCCATTGGACAGGACTGTCTGTGAGTATAACAAAAGGTCTTTTTTGGGATCTGCTTTGGTCACATGATAACCGCTCCAGCAGGCAAACAGCTTAATCCTGACATCGAGCATTGCGCACACTGTTAAGGTTTGGTAACCTGCAGTCACTTAGATGGAGTGCAGGAATTCAATGCCTTGCATGGAAAACCCCTTAAAAGTTTTATTTTTGCTTGACTTTTAGTTGTTACCAATTTTAATCATAAAAAAAAACAACAATAAAGCAAAGTTACTTACATATTTGTTATTTAATTTCCTCATTCGTCTACACAGCTGCACATTAATATCTACTGACTGACCATGGAAACAGATGTCTCTATTCTACTTTGAGACACGTGATTTTACATTTTATACATTTGATATGTTGTTATCTGAGCTTCCTCAGTGCTCCGCTCTATGCTAACCGGAAACTAGCAGAATTCACAAAATGTGAGAAAAGACTTCAAACGGAACTGGGATCACCACAATGTCAAAGGTTAAAGAAAATTATTTCTAAAGTTGACACATGTTATCTTTAAAGGGAGCCTGTCACCAGGTTTTTCACACACACACACACACACACACACACACACACACACACACACACACACACACACACACACACACCAATTTGTGCCCTAATGAATGGAATTGTTATTCTGTGCAAATATGAGAAAGGATATAAGAGCTGTGGAGACTCCGGTACAAACACCCATTGCAAAAGATCCACTGAATATGCCAACAAAAACACCAACAGACTTGAAAAAGGCAGCAGCGTCAAATGTGTGCGAGTTCTCACCGGTCGGCTGATAAGCAACTATAGACCTAAGAGAAAATATAGATTATGGCAGTAGAATCACATATTGGTCACAAGGAAGAACTACTTTGATTAATTCCTTTGCTAGAAGTCAAGATAATCCTATTAAACTAAATAACAATACATATTGTTTTTACAGCATATTAGGTTGCGTTCACACTGGTGTCATGGCTTTTAAATGAGCAGGTTTTGAAAGCTTTTACAAAACCCAATTCACATGTTGCAAATATATATTTCTATAAAATAGAAAACTACATCAATTTGAGGGTCTGGAAAAGAAAATTCACAGAAAAAAAAATAAATTCATCCATTCTACTCAACGGTCTGCGTTAGGCTGGAGACACACTAGCATATCACATCCTATGCGAGAGCATCGGATGCAATACGCTAATGACACTCGGCTCCTGCTCTGCTGCAAGCGTGATCCGAGTGTCAGTGCTCTGTGCTCCGCTCCTCTCACATGAGAGAATCGCAGCACAGGTACAGTAATTTCTCTATCTCCTCTGTAGCCGGGGTCTGCAGAAGTTGCACTGCACTCGGATATCACCCGAGTGTTTAAAACGCACCCATAGATTTATCTGGGTGCGTGCGATCCAAATTTCGTCTGATTACGATTCGATTGGAGCAGGAAAAAAACGCCATTGAGAACACAAGCATAGGATTAAATTGGTACGAATGCAAATTTTTAATCGGATTGCATTTGTTCGATTTAATCGCAAGTGGGAGCGAGCCCTTAAAGCCAATATTTTCCTCATTAAAAGAGATTTTCTGATTTCAAATAACTCTTGTTCCCAGGCTGCAGTTTGTTTTATAGCAAAAAAAATTGTGCCTTACTCACTCTTCTCAGGTCCAGCTCAGAGTCTCGTGTCTACTTGTGTCTGCTGCAGCAAATTGAAGGGTTGCAGCCAAATCAGTGATTGCCCAAGTTGATGGCACGAACTGCCAGGCTGAGCCACTCAGCTCAGTTACTGGCCTCAGTGCCGTCAACTTGACGCCAGCGCTGCAGACAATAACAGACACCTGGAGCAGTGTCGGAGACTCAACACTGGACCCAAGGAGGGAGAGAAAAGCTCTATCTAGTTTTTAAAACAAACTACAGCTGGAGAAGATGGGTTTTCGGAAACAAGAAGAACTCTTTAAGCAGCAGAATGTGCACAGTGCGAAGATGTTCCTGGTAAACTGGTAAAAATACTTGATAAAATGGCTGCTAACCCTTCACTTTATGGGGGTGGCCATTGAACCCAAACATACTGATTGTTGGAACATTGCTGTGCTACAATAATTCAACTTTAGTAAAATGTAAAAGAAATAATACTCACGAAGACAACACAATGGCTACAGCATCATTAAGTACACTTTCCCCAAATAATAGTGCATATAGATCCACGTCTGCACGTAGTTCATTGAATATTGCTAGGACTGTCACTATGAAGGAGCACAGAAGGATGAAGAATTAGTTTATAAAATATGCAGATACCTTAGAAGAAATACATTGCAATAAATCATTTGTATACGCATTTATTTTACTCCATGTAAATAAAAACTACATTCTGAGAACTTTAATGTACTGTGAAACATTAAAGGGAAGCCATAATCAGAAAATGAGCCATTGTTTAAATAAGGTTTTTGTGTGTTACATGTATTTGTAAAACAAAACAAACAAAAAAAATTGGGGCAAATTTTTTTCTACGACCCAGTCATATAGATGGTTTCAATTCCATAAGACATCTCGAGGGAGGGGGTATTCAGCTCCTTCACATAAAACACCTAGGCCAAGAGCTTACACTTCAAACTCTTTGAAAACGACCTCATTGGACATATGGGGCAGAGAGTAAATTACATGTAGCTAGGTAGTGAGAAAAACTCATTAAAACGCCCTTTGAAGCTGGGACTTCCTGCCAAGACAGGTGATTAAAACAAGATAGCTATTGTGGGAAAAAGAGAGTCTAAAATTTAAGATGAAAACAAAAATGAACATATTGCAGTAGTGCATATAAATAAATTGGGTTATCTTGTGAACACAGTTTTTGATTTAAAAAAAAAAAAAAAAAGCATAAAAGCCATCCCAACAGTGTCAAAGTGTACCCAAAGTAGTTCAATTTGTGGGGAATATTTTTTCATAAGAATTTGGGAAAGTTATGAAATGTCCTATAAATGTCTGTCCTATTCCTGATCTAAGGGTCTAGACTTTTAGCCAAGATGAATCTGTGCTACAGTTTATGTACATGATACAAGTAGTGAAGCACCTCTTCTACAGATAAGGGGGAAAAAAACCAAACACACAGGGAAGGAATGCCTGTGCTCATCTCAGAACTGCTGGAGTGAACAGGAAAGCAGGATTAAGAACAAAAAAAAAAAACAGGTTCTTGCTATTATAACTGATAATGCTTCAAACATGATAAGTACAATTAAACTGATGAATGAGAATAATGAAGGTGAACAGCAGCTAGAAGAACATTTCAGATTCATTATGTTGTTGATGGAAGGCCACTGTCCTGTTCCCATAATGGAGGAACAAACAGATATTACTACAGAAGAACAGCAAAATGATTCTTTACAATTAGATGATCTTGTTGAAGCTGCTTCACACCTCTCACATTCAGCTCATGCTCTGTGATGTTTACCTGCTGAAGCTGGCAATAAGAGATAGTCTGCAAGAGGGACATGCTGCAACTCTGATTAGCAAAGTGAGGAAATTGGCTATTGCTGCCAGAACCCCTAAAGTTGATTCCATCTTGAAGAGACGTGCTGGAAAAGGGGCAATTGTGGAATTACAAAATTTTTCACTTGCTCTCAAAGAAGTAGAAGAGTTCAATTGTTCATCAAAACTGACTGCACGAGGCAATTCATATACACCGAAATTGCTAGAGATGCTGTCCATGTGGTTACGGCTTTGCCTCCAACCCAAGTTAGTGTAGAGAGGTTGTTCTCTAGCCTTAAAATTATTAGGTCAGATTTGAGGTCATCTATGAAGGAGGATCTGATGGAGGAGATACTATTTCTCAGAACAAATTCATACACTGCACAAATGTTATTCAGACGTTTCTGTTGGAAACTATTTTTTCTACTTAATGCATAGTGTATAATAAATTGTAAATATGCAAAAGTTTTTTTATTCTAAAGTTGTATTCCAATAGACAATTTTTATGTTCTATCTAAATAGCTTGATTACTGTATCATAATAATGATTAAAAGCCTGATGTTACAATTGTACATCGGTAAATTTATCACTTAAACATGAGCCATGTATGGGGGAGTCGGAGTCGTGGAGTCGGAGTCATGGAAATTGAGGAGTCTGAGGTTTGGCTTACCGACTCCACAGCCCTGGTCCTAACCTCTAGTATTAAAACTTTACCATGCATCATAGTGACGTCAGTGTGAATAAAGGCTGAGCAAGACCGGGTTCCAAACATCCTGAAGACCAGAATTTTTTTTTTTTTTGGCTGGATTTTTTATAGCAAGTTACAGTATTTCACGTGCTGGTTGGGAGGGTGTGATAATGTATAACAGCCATGGTACAGCAGACACTCATGTCATATAACTTCTATTACCTGGGTCCGTAGCAGAGATGATGGCTCCAAAAAAGAGACAATCAGTGTAGTAAAATTTACCATTCAGCTGGCCAACAAGACTCATTAATTTCACCACTCCGTACATGAGGTTTCTAAAATAAAAAAATACAAATAGTAATTTGATCAAATTAAGACAAATCAAAAATAAGAAATTGACAAAACATTATGGGCATCAAGGAGCCATGACACGTATAACTGTTACAATAGCCAAAATACCATCTTTTACCCCCGCGCCCTCCTCATACACAGCTGGGCTCATAAGTGTTCTGTATGGGGAGGGGAGAATAAGCTGCTCCCAGACATCTCCGGTGGAAGCGTCTCTCATAGTAGAACAAAAGGATTGAGCGTTCACACATAATCCTATGTATTGGGCCTTCAGACTGTAAACTGTATTATACAAGGTCCTTTCTCCTTGTGTCTATTTAGTTGTAGGTTTCAGCCTAGGTGTCAGTCTGTCACTTGTATGCAACTTTTATTCCAAGATTGTTGCAGAATATGCAAACACAAAGAAAATGAGTCAAAAGGAAATTCGTCTATTGTTTAAAATCAGGTTTTTATGTTAAAGGGAATTTATCAGTAGGATCAATCCTCCTAAGCCATCTATATGGGCATGTAGGTCATAGGAAGCTAAATAACATACCTTGATATCAGCGATCCAATGTCTTATTCCAGAGAAATCCACATTTTTCTTCTATGTAAATAAGCTGTTAAGATCTTAGGGCCGGACACTGATCGGCATAAGAATCTGCTTCCAGAGCTTAAATTTAAATAAAAGGGGCCATTCCCAGTGTGATATGTAATGGCTGCTCTCTGCTCTCCTGACCTCACTGCAGAGCTGTGTGTGATTATACACACATCTACACACATCATACACACATAGACACATCTGCCCAGGTGCTTCAGTTTCCATCTCACAGTCAGGGTAGCAATACAGCAGAGCTGTGAGAGCTGCAGCTTCTATCGTGTTTGTAAGTAGACAAAGTTCAGTTCTCCTGTTCTGGATAGTTACATGTCTAACATTAGTAACGGCCCCTTTCATAATAATCTCTGGAGATAGATTCTCATGCAGATCAGTGTCCGGCCATAGCCTGGAAGGGGTCATTTACATGTAAGAAAACGTGGATTTCTCTGGAATAAGACATTGAATAACATATCAAGGTATCATTTTATTCAGCTTCCTATGACCTACATGCCCATATAGTTGGCTTAGGTGGGTTGATCCTACTAATATATTCTCATTAAAGCCATTTTATTTATTTTATATGTAAAAGGCCAAGACACATTGCCACCGGCTGGCATTTCAATGTAGTTTTACTCTAAATTGCTGCAGTGTTTAACAATAAAAACCACCCGGCTGCAATCGCATCTGATGACAGGTTCCTTTTAGAAGAATATGGTAACAGAATTAAAACATTTGTCTGGTCACATTTGGAATTCAGGAATGTGATTAAAAGAAAATCTGAGATCAATTACAGTTGAAAATAAATCTCTCTGAAATACAAAAGATGGGTGAGAGCATTAAAAAAATTTCGAGGCCCAGCAGAGCACTTTGTAGATATGCCCGATTGCAATCTTCCAGTTTTGGCAGGGTAGTCCGCCTGTAAATATGTTATTTTCCTTCTGTGAAATAGATATCTACACTAACTCAATTATACACTCCCTGATATGGCATTGGGGAGGGTTTGGTCACACATCAACAACCTAAATCTACAACCATAACACACACGTTATAAACTGCGCTCTATATCCAGACAGGTCTGTAATTTCTCATCCATTAGCTCTCAAATGAATTATGTCAATGACCAACAATGGTAATTAACTCTAATATTCTCAGTTATTTATAATGCTACAGAACAGAATGGCTCTTGCTGCTCAATATCCACAAGAAAAATGAACACTGCTTTACACTGTTTTTTAATCTTATTAATGTTCTTATAAACATTATTACATACATATTTGTTGTCCTAAATACTGTATAGCTCACATATTTTGCATGTTATACCATTGTATAACTTTAGATAAATAATTGCCCTTCATATTTGTGGGCTTTTGGCCAGGGAAGAGGCAGGTCTGATAAAAAAGGCTAAAATCCCATCGAATAAAGGAACGTCTTGTCATGACTGTTGGCTAGTCACAATTTGGTCAATTTGTGCGCTACTTACTAAAGAGCATTGGATCTAAAAAAAATTCCAATTTGCCTGGTTGCGTGGATTTTCTTGGGAATTTCGATTCACAGTGAAGTTACTCTTCGAGAATGTCCTTTATTATTTTCTGGGTTCTCTATAGACCCTAGAGCAAGGGTCCCCAACCTGTGGTTCAGGAGCTACATGTGGCTCATGGGGCCAAGATACGTAGCTCACAGTTGTCTGCCAGCATGGTGAATTAGCACCTGGTCCACCATCTGGCTATGAAAAGAAGGCCTCCAGAAGGTGACTTGTTTGAGTACCCTGCACAGAAGAGCAGATCTGGATGTGCATGTACTGGCAGGATGGATTGGGGAGAGATAAATATTGTAAGCTGGGGATAGAAAGATAATGGTAGTTAGAGGAGAGCTTGAAGCTAGATGCAATAGTGTGGAGGGTGTCCTTCATATGAGAATACCAAGTGGGAAGAAACACAAGAATTAAAAGGTTCACAGCTGTTCAGTGTTTTGGAGCAGCTCTTGTTTTTTTTCTTACTAATACTGCTTAAATAAGAACTAGGAGGTGCTTAAAGGGAACCGGTCATGTGAAAAAAACACTATTAACCTGCAGATATGGTGTGAATAGAATTCTGAAGTCATGTGGCCGCCGCACTGGAAGCCCAGCAACTGCGAGGAAATGAACTATAATCCTCCTGGCAGCCTTGCGCTTTCAGTCATAGAGGCATGGCCAGCATCACCACTCAATACATAGTGAGCGGCTGCTGTAACCATGCCCCGGCACTGACTGACAGCCAGCTCTATAGTGCACCAGTGCTGAGCCGCCTTTCGGCTAGTGCCCGGGCATGGCATAAGCTGTCACTCATTAGGTACTGAGTGGTGACTGAAGCCGTGCCCCTATGACTGAATGCCCAAGGCTGTCGGGAGGATCAAAGTTAATTTCCTCCCGGACGCTGAGCTTTTAGTGCGACGGTCGCATGGATTCAGAATGCTATTAGCCTTCAGATTAACCCCATATCTCCACGTTAATAGTTGTTTTTTGTTTCACATGACAGGTTCTCTTAAAGCTTTTTCCTTTTACATTAGACAAAAAAAAAAAAGTAGCAAAATAAAAAAGGTCTAAATACTTACCTTTAGCGTTTCAAAAGGAAAACTGTGCTGTGGAAAGACGCAGTAACACCACCTTACTGAAAAGATGAATTATTGTTTCCTATTCTTTAGGCGTCCCGCTATTTAACAAATATTATGTGTAGTAAATTCACCTTTGTGCCTCGCGGGTTACAAGAACAAGAACCATAAACTACACAGCATAGAAAGTGTATAAATAGCAGGAGTGAGTATAAATATAGCTTCACTGCGAGCACAGACTCTGCAAGACATACAGTTACTAGGCACAAGCAGAGAGGAGATTTTCAGTTGCGCAGCTGGTGCAGGGAATGTGTGTAGATCATCTGAGCCGTCATGCTGTTATGACTCACCCAATGATGAAGCACGAGAGTGCAGTACCAAAGAAAGCATAGGTGAGGATGGAGCCAATATTTCTGAAGAAGTGTCTCTGAAAAGGAAAAAACAAGTTGGACTTCAGCACGGTTCTGTTTGATTTAATAAAAGGGGAAACACACATTCCTATGGAAATCAGACTTAACTGTGCATGGCCATTTCATGGTGGCTTCCTTAGAAATTCATATAAGCATGTTCAAAGATTTACTTTAGTTTTGTATTACGGGGCTCTCATATCCCTAAAACAAGAACTGCAGAAATTTGATAAACATTTTGGCCCCAATTCATCTTTGCTATACATTGTGTATCACTTTTTAAGTTGGCTTTCTTTTTTAAGATTTCAGCCCCGATTCATTAGGACTGCCATTACATACGTCAGTCTAAATGAGGGCTATGTAGGAATAAGATGCTCCGAATTCATTAAGAGGGGCACACCACTCAATGAATTTGGCGCATCCTATTAGTGGCATGTACTCACCAAAAATCTTGCTCCAATGAGTGCAGTAACATTTCTGGAATAAGAAAAGTCCGGAACTAGGCACTATTGATGAATTTGACGGACAGACAGAGTTTCTCCCCAGCTCTGCCCATTTTGGTGGCGCTGCCTGAAACCGGCATGAAAATGCCAAAAGTCGCAAATTGTTTGAGCAACTCCGTGTAAAAACAAGAAACTTTGCAATTTATCCGTTTTTAATTATTTAAATGAATTATGGCTTTAATTAATCATTTACATTTATGATGGCTTAGCCGTCATTTTTGTATTGCTGGCGTCTTTGCGCTATACTTTAAAGTGTAGATATAATGGGCGCCTTCATTTGGCAAAATGAACAGGTTACTTTTTTTTTTACCTGCTTCACTGCTTCCAAATGCTGATATTGTTAGAAGGAGTAAAGGACCGAGCATGTGCAGAGTAATGTCGCTTTAACATTGCTGTGCACTACGTTCGTTTTTTGCGCTGTTTGGCTTTTTCATGCAGAATTTGCCTGAAAAAATATATATTGTGTACACTCCTACTGTATAATGAAAAAGTCACACTATTTTCCAATACATTTATTTTTAATGATCTCTGCCTCTATTGCTCTAGGAGTGACAGAACGGAACCCCATGTTCGGGATTGGTGGAAGCCCAATCAGACATTTTTTATTTTGATCAAATATAAATTGAGTAAACTAATCCCACTTTCAGCTTTGCGTTTATAGGGCAGTGAGCGGTTTATTAACCATGAATTGTCCAGTAATCTATTCTCCTGCTCTTCCGCAAGAAAACGATAACATGTCAGAATGGAATATCTAATTAAGCCACAATGTAATGTAAACTGTACAGATAAAACTTGTAATTTACAATAAAAAAAAGCTGAACTGTTTTCACATTGATTCATAGGTGGCAACAGTGCCATCTAGTGGTCATTCTGCCTGCAACATTAAAGCACACCATCAAAATTTGTATCCTCTTAACATATTGCAGTCATCATGTTATATAGCACTGTGTACTTACAATTGTTCATTTCGCCTTTTTACCAGCTATTTCTTCTGTTTTCCATTAGGTCTATGACATCATGTGATTAAAAACTGACTAACTGAATCCTTCGAAACTCTATATAGAAAGAGGAGGTCAAGTTTCCCTGTATGAGTCATCACTCACTGCAAAAAATCAATGGCGGGGAGGGGGGGCAGAGCAGCTGGGTCATGAGAGAGGAATGATTTCTGCTGGGGCAAAAAAACAACAACTTTGTTTCTACATAAAGCAGAGAAAAAAAGAGAAGAATTATCTGGGTATAGGGGCAAAATGAGCAATTGTAAGTACACAGTGCTGTATAATATGATGATTGCAATATATTCATAGAATGTTACAGTTGGAAGGGACCTCCTGGGTCATCTGGTCCAACCCCCTGCTCAAAGCAGGATTCACTAAATCATCTCAGACAGATGTCTGTCCAGCCTCTGTTTGAAGACTTCCATATTAACAGGATAAAAACTGATGGGAGTGCTTCTTTAAGGGCTGTGTACACGTTTATATAGATTTTTTTTATTCTTATTTTGCTTCCTAAATGTAAAAGTTAAGCAACTTTCTAATAAGTTTTTATTAAAAATGTTGCTGGTGCAGAGTGTCTGTAAATCGTCTTTTATCTAGCCAAGTGATCTGCAAAAAAATAAAATAAATAATAATACAAACACATAAGCACTCCTGCTCAGTTCTGGCATCTTTCTGCTATCACCCCCTCCCCCATCTCTCGATGTTAGAGATAGCAAACCCTCACAGAGCGGACCGAGAACAAGGAGGAGAGCACAAAGAGGCAATAAGTGCAGGATAGAAGCTGTGCTGATACATGAGACATCAGCACCCTGGATATACGTAGTTCACACCCAGCCTATATTACTGGAAGAAAAACACTCTCACAAGAGAAAAATCTGAACCTTAGATCAGGTAGCAAAAGACCTATAAGTGAGTCTGTAAATGAATGAAGGAATTAGGATTGCACACTACAATTTAGTGGTTACCTTTAGTTAATAACACATTAGTGACATTGTAATATCATGTCTCAATGTCAAACACTCCTAAATCTAATGTAGATTTAGGAGAGTTTGACATGGAGACATGATATTAACTGTATGTACGTATACCGTATATATCGTATTTTTCGGACTATAAGACGCACTTTTTTCCTCCAAAAATTTGGAGGAAAGTGGGGGGTGCGTTTTATAGTCCAGATGTGGTGTGTGTGAGATATATAGATAATATTATATATATATATATATATATATATATATATATATATATATATATATATATATATATATATATATATATATATATATATATATATATATATATATATATATATATATATACACACACACACACTGAGGCTGGTGGGGGGAGCGGTAGCGGTGGTGTGCCTGCTGCTAAAGAAAATGAATATTCACTGCTCCCCATGTGCAGAGTGATGGGGATTAGGGTGGCCACGCACACCAGGATGGAGATGAGGGGTGCCACGTATAATAGGAAGAGGGGGACTATTTATACCTGGATGGGGAATATTATCAGAATTGGGGGACATTACCCCTATAACAGTGTCAGCAGCAGACCCCCTCCCTCTAAACAGGGCATCATGACCATATTTTTTGCTTAAATTTTTTTTCTATTTTCCTCCTCTAAAACTAGGTACGTCCTATGGTCCGAAAAATACAGTGTAATATTATATTTACATCTCTCTCTGTATGTATGTGTATATATATATATACATACATACATACACATATACATACACACGTATATACAAGATTCCTATCAATCCACCAAATAAGTACATGGTAGATAGGTAACAAAAAGCAATAAAAGCTACTACAAAGACCTTGTTAAGTAAAGATCAGCCCAACAATGGCAGTATAATTGCTGGGCTGGATCTGATTGGTCATTATGGGCTAAAGCTCTACTTTTTTTCTTACACTTGATTTAAGTATTACCCACTGTGTAGAATTTATCTCTTAACAACCTGTCACCAGGTAAAAAGTGGCCGGTTTTTACTCTTGTTTTAATCCCACTTCTCCTGAGTATTTTGTTTTAATGTCTTAAAACTCCAACAAACGTTTTCAGGGATATGGGCCTTTTTATTCCACGCTAAGGTTTCTGGTCCAAGAGGGCGTGGCTCACCATATTCTACGGGGGGCGTGGCTCACCGTATTCTACGGGGGGCGTGGCTCACCGTATTCTACGGGGGGCGTGGCTCACCGTATTCTACGGGGGGCGTGGCTCACCGTATTCTACGGGGGGCGTGGCTCACCGTATTCTATGGGGGCATGGCTCACCGTATTCTACGGGGGGCATGGCTCACCGTATTCTACGGGGGGCATGGCTCACCGTATTCTACGGGGGGCGTGGCTCACCGTATTCTACGGGGGGCGTGGCTCACCATATTCTATAGGGGCGTGGCTCTGGGCTGATTTGCATTTATACCCTATTTACTCGCTCACTGGTAAAAATAAACAAAACATAAAATTTAGCACTAAATAAAAAAAAAGGCCCATATACTCAGGGGAGAAGCAGGAATGAAATAAGAGGCAAAACTGCCCACTTCTAACCTGGTGACAGGTTTTCTTAAAATATAATATTTTGTAAACACAAAATTACAGTTTTATGAAACAAAAGTTTTTGTTGAATATTACCCAATTACACAGTGCTGCGAATAAAAAAAAAAAAAAAAAAAAAAAAAAGGTGCGCAATAGACATAATAAGTTATAACAACAGTTCCAAATTAGAGGGAAATCTTGACTTACCTTTTTTAAGCTGTAACCAGCATGGAAAATAATAGGTGGCAATAAAATGTTAAAGAAGACTTCTGGGTCAAAGGTCACCTGCAAGAAAAGCAATTCAGATGACATTGGTACTGGAATAGGGAATAAATAGCAGGTTCACTGGGAGCTAAACACAGATAAGAAGATCACATCTCTCTTAATGGATCTAAGCTCATTAAAGGGGTTGTCCGGCCTTAGGCTCACTATGTGACTGCAGACTTGTTAACCCTCACATCCTCGAGCAGTGCACGTTGTGATGATTCTCCGAAGCCGGTAGTGGGCGGTCATGTGACCGCAAGTATGAGATTGGTATACATCTGGACACACTCAGACTATACGTGTCCAGCCTAGCTCAATACACTTGCATTGAGCGAGGCCACGCATGTCTAGTGAGCACGTGACCGCATGTATACAAATGTATACAAATCACATACTTGTGGTGAAACGCCCGCCGCCGGCATGGAAAAATCATCACAGTGTACAATGTGCGCAATCTTTGGATTCACAAGTCTGCAGTCACATAGTGTAGCCCAAGGCCAGACCACCCCTTTAAGCTTGGGCACAGAAGGGAGTAGTGACAAAACACATGACATGTTACTCTTGTCATGTGTTTAAGGGAATTTGGGTTGTTACAATCCTGAAAAGGTTTACCATGAAACATCTTAAAGGGAACCTGTCACCATGAAAATGCAGCCAATCTGCCAGTACCACGTTATAGAACAGGGTGAGCTGAGTGAAGGGATATATAATTTTGCGAATAAAGATTTAGAGTAACTTGTGTTTTCATCATTTAAACCTCTGTTCTTTCTAGGATTTTCGGTCCAGTGGGCGGTCCTATCAGTGGCGGTCCTATTCTATTGAGGGCAATGAAGTTGCAGGGTGGTGATGCTGTCACTCACCCTACTTCTATCACCGCCCCCTGATAACATCTAATTTCAGGGAATAAAATGGCAGTGATAGAAGTGGGGACTGTGGCAGCAGCCATTAAAGATGAGGGAGGTGGGCACTGAAGCTGCGGTAAGTGACCGCAGTGCCGCCACCTGAAGACATACTGTTTCAAGGGAAGGGATAAAAGCTGCAGGGATGTGCATGCAAGGCCATCCCTATTGGAACACCCCTTTAATGACTTATACAGCTTGTCACTATGAGACCTCTATGTAGTAGGTATAATAATATTGGCAAATCCCTCCAATTAGTAGCGTAGTACAATTGTCACAGGTGCTGGAGCTGACCTTTTCACTGCCATCATCAGTACTCCAAATGAGTGCATTGGATTTATATAGTGTGACCAAGTAATAGTTTAAAAAAAAGAATAAGAATGGTGAAAAATAAAAAATAAATATTTTACTCACCTTCCGATGGCCCCCGGTCTCCTTCTCCGATGCGTCCGGTCTCCCTGGTGTCTCGCGGTTGTGTAAAAGGACCTGCCATGACGTCATTGAGTCATGTGACAGGTCACGTGGATGCCGACGTCAGCGGTGCGTGACCTGTCACATGACTAAATGACGTCATGTCAGGTTCTCACACCAACGCGAGCAGTGCAAGAGACCGGAGGTCATCGGAAGGTGAGTATAATCTTTATTTTTTATTTTAAATTCTTTTTTTTTTTCAGGTACTATGGTACCCGGGTCTGGATGAGAGTCTCCTCTTCTCCAGACCCGGGTACCATTCGCACATTGAATCGCTTCATATCTGCGTGTGCACATGTAGTGATGCGGATATCAAGCGTTTCAATGCAAGTCAATGGCGGCAATTACGCTGCGTGTCCGCAAAATTAATGGACATGCTGCGTATTTTTCCGCAATGATAATCCGCAGCGGAAATTTCTGGAGCATGTGCACAGCACATGCGGATTATCATTGGGGACCATGGGGCACGTATTACCAAGCGTTTAAGTGTTTTCGCTGCGGAAATTCCCCGGCAAAAACGATTGAAAAACGCATAGTGGGCACGCAGCCTTACAAGAATTTTTTTTTACAGCAATGAAAACAAATTCTCTAATAAAGTGATTTGCAAAGTTTCATAACTTTCCATGGTGGAAATAAAATAAATAAAGAAAATGTTACTCTTTAATAGATCTATACGAATGAAGACAGCATCCAAACATCTCCAAAAAATAAAAAAGTTAAAGCCAAGAAAGGTTTTTGCTGCATTATTTCAGTCCAACAAAATGTAAAAAAAAAAAAAATAAATTATTCATGATTTTGTCAAATATAAAGAGTCTACAGATAAAGATCTAGACATGGAGCTCCAGCTGTTGTAGAAGACTTCCTAAGAACTTGCCTTCAAGTGAGACACCATTTGCTTTAGAGCAGCACCCCCAACAAGCTTTGTTTCTTTGTTTTTTTTGAGAAAGGAATGAAACAGACATTAACTTATGTGCTGGCCATTTCCCAAATTTGGCCTCAAACTAACAGGCACCACATCTGTGAATGTATTACCATATTCTGATTTATGATACAGTAAAGGCAAAGGGATCATCAAATCTTCTACATGAACTGCTCTGGGCATAATGCACACTACCGTTCAAAAGTTTGGGGTCATTTAGAAATTTCATTATTTTTGAAAGAAAAGCACATTTTTTTCAATGAAGCTAACATTAAATGAATCAGAAATACACTCTATACATTGTTAATGTGGTAAATGACTATTCTAGCTACAAACGTCTTGTTCTTATTGCAATATCTACATAGGTGTATAGAGGCCCATTTCCAACACTCCTGTGTTTTAATGGTACATTGTGTTTGCTAACTGTGTAAGAAGGCTAATGGATGTTTAGAAAACCCTAGCACAAGTATGTTAGTCCAGCTGAAAACGGTTTGGCTGATTTGAGAAGCTATAAAATTGACCTTCCTTTGAGTTAGTTGAGAATCTGGAGCATTACATTAGTTTGTTGGATGAAACTCTCAAAATGGCCGGGAAAAGAGAACTTTCATGTGAAACTCGACAGTCTATTCTTGTTCTTAGAAATTAAGGCTATTCCATGCGAGAAATTGCCAAGAAACTGAAGATTTCCTACAACGGTGTGTACTACTCCCTTCAGAGGAGAGAACAAACAGGCTCTAACCAGAGTAGAAAGAGGAGTGGGAGGCCCCGCTGCACAACTGAGCAGCAAGACAAGTACATTAGAGTCTCTAGTGTGAGAAATCGACGCCTTACAGCTCCTCAACTGGCAGCTTCATTAAATAGTACACGCAAAACGCCAGTGTCAACGTCTACAGTGAAGAGGCGACTCTGGGGTGCCGGCCTTCAGGGCAAAGTGTCAAAGAAAAAGCCATATCTGAGAATGGCTAATCAAAGGAAAAGATTAATATGGGCAAAAGAACACAGACATTGGACAGAGGAAGATTGGAAAAAAGTTTTATGGACCGACGAATCAAAGTTTGAGGTGTTTGGATCAAGCAGAAGAACATTTGTGAGACGCAGAACAACTGAAAAGATGCTGGAAGAGTGCCTGACGCCATCTGTCAAGCATGGTGGAGGTAATGTGATGGTCTGTGGTTGCTTTGGTGCTGGTAAAGTGGGAGATTTGTACAAGGTAAATGGGATTTTGAATAAGGAAGGCTATCACTAAATTTTGCAACGCCATGCCATACCCTGTGGACAGCGCTTGATTGGAGGCAATTTCATCCTACAACAGGACAATGACCCAAAGCACACCTCCAAATTGTGCATGAACTATTTAGGGAAGAAGCAGGCAGCTGGTATTCTATCTGTAATGGAGTGGCCAGCGCAGTCACCAGATCTCAACCCCATTGAGCTGTTGTGGGAGCAGCTTGACCGTATGGTACCCAAAAAGTGCCCATCAAGCTAATCCAACTTGTGGGAGGGGCTTCAGGAAGCATGGGGGGAAATTTCTCAAGATTATCTCAGCAAATTAACAGCTAGAATGCCAAAGGTCTGCAATGCTGGAATTGCTGCAAAGGGAGCATTCTTTGACGAAAGCAAAGTTTGAAGGAGAAAATTATTCTTTCAAATAAAAATCATTATTTCTAACCTTGTCAATGTCTGGACTAGATTTTCTAATCATTTTGCAACTCATTTGATAAATAAAAGTATGAGTTTTCATGGAAAACACAAAATTGTCTGGGTGACCCCTAACTTTTGAACGGTAGTGTATACAGCTAGAAGCCGAGTGCAGGTTTTGCCACCATGCAACAAGGTCTATTAATTTAAGAGTTAATGAATAGCACACAGCATCCTCTACATCAGTAAATTTTAGGTCACAGAACTGAAGCCTCGTGGGCAAAACGAGTTACGTTAGTGCTAGCCTTCAAGGCAAGTTTCAGATGTGCAATGAAGCCAGAGTAACTCTCAGCCAGCAGCAAATACTCAGGCAACGATAGATCAACTCAAAGTAGAAAATTACTCTTGCATACAAAGAAATTTATCTCCAAGCACAAGATAAATGCAATTAAAGCAATTTTTGTGGCAGAAAATATGGAGACTGATACATCTTGTAGAGACTCCAAAGCCTGCCGAGCAGTATGTGTGGCACCCCAGGGGTCTGGTTTCCACAGTAACAGCAATGTTATGTCTGAGAGCAGGTGGGAGGTCTCTTGGTCAGGAATCCTATGCATGCCACACCTCCTGCCCAGTCCTGGGAGGGGAAGAACTTCCCCTGTATAAACCTGGGGCTGAGGCAGGGTTAGAGAGTTGAGAGGGAGAGTTCAGCCAGGAGGGCTGACAGGGAGCTGTGGCTCCGGCTGGGCCCAGCTCCTGGGCCATGCCAGGAGTAGAGAAGAAGTAGAGACAGAGAAGAGAAGCAGCATAGGAAGAAACAACAGGAGCTCTGTGGGAGCAGTACTACAAGGAGTCAGGGGCTGGCAGCTGCAGAGCTCGCCCTGACTGAGAAGCTATCACCGGACCCGGAGTCCGAGGCTGTGGGGACTAATCTTTACCCAGCAGCAGAAACCGCCCGGCAGGGGATTTCAGGTCCTCTGACCAAGGAACCCGAAGGCACGGTCACACGCGTGGGACCAGCACCGCCGTCGTGGAGCGGACGCCACTAGAAGGCCCCGAGTCACCGGCCATACGGGTGAGCACCACACGGTACACTCAGGGACGTGGGCTACTTATACCCGCCTCTAGCAAGGTAGCCAGAAGAGTACAGTCAGTTTGGGAGGCCTACAACTCCGCCTGGCCAGGGGAGATCCCATCTGCTCAAGGACTGACCAGGCCCCGTTCGCTAGCCAGTACTCCGGGAGGGTCTATCTTTGTCACCAGTAAAGACCCTGAATCACACCGCATCGTCTCTGAGTGATCCCTGCTACCCCATCATCCACGTCGGCTGCCCTGAGGCCATACCCCTCCCGTTGGGGGTGATACTATCACGCTGCACAATCCTACCACCGGCCTCAGCGGTCTGCCCTGCAGCGGCAGCTACTTCGCTGCATTCAACGGGTGGCGTAGTCGTCCAACATCTACCGCTAATACAGCGCCACTTAGTCTGACTCCCTGGGCACGGACCGGGTCACCGCCACGAGACTACAACCCTCAACAGATCCGGCTCCGGGTAAGCTCCCGCGTGCGCAACGCTGCGCGACACAGGCCCAGGGGTGCGTCAGATTTTGGCGTAGTCGGCAGGATCTCGTGCCCGCAACCACCGGGTACTGCGTGCCTGAAAAAGACTGTTCAAACTTACCAGTGGTGAAGATTCCCGCCATCCGGCGCCATCTTCTGCCTTCTTCTCGCCATCCGCGAGGTTTTCCCGCCATCCGGCGCCATCTTCCCGCCATCCGCGAAGTTTTCCCGCCATCCGGCGCCATCTTCTGCCTTCTTCCCGCCATCCGTGGAGTTTTCCCGCCGTTGGGCGCCATCTTGAAGACGCCGCGCGGGAAGAAGAGGGGCGTGGACTCTGAAAGCGCGCGAGAACTGAAGCCCCGCCTCACGTCAGGACGTTGCGTAAGGTCCTGGAAGGAGCCCAGCAGACGCCGACGTCACAGGAGCGCGACGGAAGGTCCTCGACCCTGACGATCCACTGCGGAGCTGCGGCCTACGGAAGAGGATCATCGCAAGGTAGGCCACGGTCCACTAGGGGGGAGAAGGATGCCGGATACGGAGGAGAGCTTCACCGCTTCAACCCCCGCCAGCGCCACCGCTGTTGCGGTCATGCCTTTCACCATGCCCTATATCCCGGGGGCAGCCTGGCTACCCCAGTACTCAGGGGAGTCACATACCCTGCATGACTTTAGAGAAAAGCTGGATAGCCTCTTCCAGGTGTACCCCCTCACAGAGGAGCAAAAAGTGAGCATCCTGGTGGCCCAATTAACCGGGGCAGCCCAAAGGGAGGTAAAGTCCTGGCCACCTGGGAGGAGGACTGTCGCAGAGATACTAACCCAGCTAACCGAGGAGGAGCTGCAGTACTACCAATACGAGGAAAGCCAAGAGGACCCGGACGGGTCTGAGGACTACCCTCAGGAGGGAGCACAAAGAGGACATAGCTACTGAAGGGAAGTAGCGTGAATAAAGAGCTGTAAATAGTTACCCGTAAGGGTACAAGGACTGCTGCTAATTAAAATATGGTCCCCGTTGGGATTAGTGAATTGTTCCCCATGTGCCCCTATCTTAAACCAGGCTGAGGACTGTGAGCAGCCATTCCTTATCCCCACTGGCCAAGGACTGAGAGCGGCCATATCCTGTAAATAATTATGTGTTTCTAGTAATTTATGGGAGTCTTTGGTGGATTTACCGGGAATCCTTTGTACATGGTTGGAGCGTAACCCAGGAATGGACTAAAGACTGTTAAGGACTCGGGGCAGGACAGACCCCTACCTGGTTACGTCTCCCTGTTTTGGTGAAATGGACACCTTGCTTTTCTTCAAAAACTGCACCCGGTTGCGGACACGCCGTGACCATCTTTATATGTTTTTCTTATTGTACTATTATTGTTTATACCTTGTTATGTTTAAAAATATGTTTAGTCCCGGAGTACTAAATTTCACTAGGGGGGAATGTGGCACCCCAGGGGTCTGGTTTCCACAGTAACAGCAATGTTATGTCTGAGAGCAGGTGGGAGGTCTCTTGGTCAGGAATCCTATGCATGCCACACCTCCTGCCCAGTCCTGGGAGGGGAAGAACTTCCCCTGTATAAACCTGGGGCTGAGGCAGGGTTAGAGAGTTGAGAGGGAGAGTTCAGCCAGGAGGGCTGACAGGGAGCTGTGGCTCCGGCTGGGCCCAGCTCCTGGGCCATGCCAGGAGTAGAGAAGAAGTAGAGACAGAGAAGAGAAGCAGCATAGGAAGAAACAACAGGAGCTCTGTGGGAGCAGTACTACAAGGAGTCAGGGGCTGGCAGCTGCAGAGCTCGCCCTGACTGAGAAGCTATCACCGGACCCGGAGTCCGAGGCTGTGGGGACTAATCTTTACCCAGCAGCAGAAACCGCCCGGCAGGGGATTTCAGGTCCTCTGACCAAGGAACCCGAAGGCACGGTCACACGCGTGGGACCAGCACCGCCGTCGTGGAGCGGACGCCACTAGAAGGCCCCGAGTCACCGGCCATACGGGTGAGCACCACACGGTACACTCAGGGACGTGGGCTACTTATACCCGCCTCTAGCAAGGTAGCCAGAAGAGTACAGTCAGTTTGGGAGGCCTACAACTCCGCCTGGCCAGGGGAGATCCCATCTGCTCAAGGACTGACCAGGCCCCGTTCGCTAGCCAGTACTCCGGGAGGGTCTATCTTTGTCACCAGTAAAGACCCTGAATCACACCGCATCGTCTCTGAGTGATCCCTGCTACCCCATCATCCACGTCGGCTGCCCTGAGGCCATACCCCTCCCGTTGGGGGTGATACTATCACGCTGCACAATCCTACCACCGGCCTCAGCGGTCTGCCCTGCAGCGGCAGCTACTTCGCTGCATTCAACGGGTGGCGTAGTCGTCCAACATCTACCGCTAATACAGCGCCACTTAGTCTGACTCCCTGGGCACGGACCGGGTCACCGCCACGAGACTACAACCCTCAACAGATCCGGCTCCGGGTAAGCTCCCGCGTGCGCAACGCTGCGCGACACAGGCCCAGGGGTGCGTCAGATTTTGGCGTAGTCGGCAGGATCTCGTGCCCGCAACCACCGGGTACTGCGTGCCTGAAAAAGACTGTTCAAACTTACCAGTGGTGAAGATTCCCGCCATCCGGCGCCATCTTCTGCCTTCTTCTCGCCATCCGCGAGGTTTTCCCGCCATCCGGCGCCATCTTCCCGCCATCCGCGAAGTTTTCCCGCCATCCGGCGCCATCTTCTGCCTTCTTCCCGCCATCCGTGGAGTTTTCCCGCCGTTGGGCGCCATCTTGAAGACGCCGCGCGGGAAGAAGAGGGGCGTGGACTCTGAAAGCGCGCGAGAACTGAAGCCCCGCCTCACGTCAGGACGTTGCGTAAGGTCCTGGAAGGAGCCCAGCAGACGCCGACGTCACAGGAGCGCGACGGAAGGTCCTCGACCCTGACGATCCACTGCGGAGCTGCGGCCTACGGAAGAGGATCATCGCAAGGTAGGCCACGGTCCACTAGGGGGGAGAAGGATGCCGGATACGGAGGAGAGCTTCACCGCTTCAACCCCCGCCAGCGCCACCGCTGTTGCGGTCATGCCTTTCACCATGCCCTATATCCCGGGGGCAGCCTGGCTACCCCAGTACTCAGGGGAGTCACATACCCTGCATGACTTTAGAGAAAAGCTGGATAGCCTCTTCCAGGTGTACCCCCTCACAGAGGAGCAAAAAGTGAGCATCCTGGTGGCCCAATTAACCGGGGCAGCCCAAAGGGAGGTAAAGTCCTGGCCACCTGGGAGGAGGACTGTCGCAGAGATACTAACCCAGCTAACCGAGGAGGAGCTGCAGTACTACCAATACGAGGAAAGCCAAGAGGACCCGGACGGGTCTGAGGACTACCCTCAGGAGGGAGCACAAAGAGGACATAGCTACTGAAGGGAAGTAGCGTGAATAAAGAGCTGTAAATAGTTACCCGTAAGGGTACAAGGACTGCTGCTAATTAAAATATGGTCCCCGTTGGGATTAGTGAATTGTTCCCCATGTGCCCCTATCTTAAACCAGGCTGAGGACTGTGAGCAGCCATTCCTTATCCCCACTGGCCAAGGACTGAGAGCGGCCATATCCTGTAAATAATTATGTGTTTCTAGTAATTTATGGGAGTCTTTGGTGGATTTACCGGGAATCCTTTGTACATGGTTGGAGCGTAACCCAGGAATGGACTAAAGACTGTTAAGGACTCGGGGCAGGACAGACCCCTACCTGGTTACGTCTCCCTGTTTTGGTGAAATGGACACCTTGCTTTTCTTCAAAAACTGCACCCGGTTGCGGACACGCCGTGACCATCTTTATATGTTTTTCTTATTGTACTATTATTGTTTATACCTTGTTATGTTTAAAAATATGTTTAGTCCCGGAGTACTAAATTTCACTAGGGGGGAATGTGGCACCCCAGGGGTCTGGTTTCCACAGTAACAGCAATGTTATGTCTGAGAGCAGGTGGGAGGTCTCTTGGTCAGGAATCCTATGCATGCCACACCTCCTGCCCAGTCCTGGGAGGGGAAGAACTTCCCCTGTATAAACCTGGGGCTGAGGCAGGGTTAGAGAGTTGAGAGGGAGAGTTCAGCCAGGAGGGCTGACAGGGAGCTGTGGCTCCGGCTGGGCCCAGCTCCTGGGCCATGCCAGGAGTAGAGAAGAAGTAGAGACAGAGAAGAGAAGCAGCATAGGAAGAAACAACAGGAGCTCTGTGGGAGCAGTACTACAAGGAGTCAGGGGCTGGCAGCTGCAGAGCTCGCCCTGACTGAGAAGCTATCACCGGACCCGGAGTCCGAGGCTGTGGGGACTAATCTTTACCCAGCAGCAGAAACCGCCCGGCAGGGGATTTCAGGTCCTCTGACCAAGGAACCCGAAGGCACGGTCACACGCGTGGGACCAGCACCGCCGTCGTGGAGCGGACGCCACTAGAAGGCCCCGAGTCACCGGCCATACGGGTGAGCACCACACGGTACACTCAGGGACGTGGGCTACTTATACCCGCCTCTAGCAAGGTAGCCAGAAGAGTACAGTCAGTTTGGGAGGCCTACAACTCTGCCTGGCCAGGGGAGATCCCATCTGCTCAAGGACTGACCAGGCCCCGTTCGCTAGCCAGTACTCCGGGAGGGTCTATCTTTGTCACCAGTAAAGACCCTGAATCACACCGCATCGTCTCTGAGTGATCCCTGCTACCCCATCATCCACGTCGGCTGCCCTGAGGCCATACCCCTCCCGTTGGGGGTGATACTATCACGCTGCACAATCCTACCACCGGCCTCAGCGGTCTGCCCTGCAGCGGCAGCTCCT
Source organism: Phyllobates terribilis (assembly GCF_046119375.1). Taxonomy (NCBI): domain Eukaryota; kingdom Metazoa; phylum Chordata; class Amphibia; order Anura; family Dendrobatidae; genus Phyllobates; species Phyllobates terribilis. The sequence continues at coordinate 330,162,396 of NW_027362762.1, read as the reverse complement.
TCGCTGCATTCAACGGGTGGCGTAGTCGTCCAACATCTACCGCTAATACAGCGCCACTTAGTCTGACTCCCTGGGCACGGACCGGGTCACCGCCACGAGACTACAACCCTCAACAGATCCGGCTCCGGGTAAGCTCCCGCGTGCGCAACGCTGCGCGACACAGGCCCAGGGGTGCGTCATATGGATGCCAGGACAATCTCACTAAAAGCTCTAGCATTCATTCTAGGTCATCTAGGCCGGGGTCACATGTGAGTAGATGCTCTCTTCAGGTCGTTTATTTAAGTGACACTTGGATCAAACTCTGATCAGAGTTTGAACCGAGTGTCAGCATAGTGTGATCCAATTATTTCTCCTTCTTTTCCATTGTGTCCGTATGCAGACATTGTACTGCACTCGGATGTCATCCAAGTGCAGTCTGATTATTTCCATGCACCCATAGATTTGAATGAGTAAGATCAGATTTGTGCCACATAACGCAGCACGCTGTGATTTTTTTTTCAAGCTGCATAGGCATGTGAAAAAAAAGCCGAATCAGCACTGCCCTATAGTATAACATTGTGCTGAGTGCTATCCAATAAAACATCACATAGCACTCATCCGATATATACGCTCGTGTGAGCGAGCCCTTGTACTGATCTACATGAAGGGAAAGAAGAAAATTCATTTAGCTTGGTCTATTATACACCAAAGGCACAGGAAGGTCACCTCTAACCCGAGGATAAACACTACATTTCACTATACCTTTTAGGGTATGTTCACACTTGGCGTTTTTACAATGTTATTTTTACATGGCATTTTACAGTACAGAATGAGATTTCTTTAGTCTCTTGCACACACTGTTTTTTTTCCAATCCTACTTGGAGCTCAGCTTTATTGTTTGCCCTGATGCAGCAGCTCAATCCTTTCAAAGCTTTTGTAACCAAATGAATGGATGAAAATTAGAGAAAAAAAACAAAAAACAAACAAACACATTGTACGCAGCGTTTTTCCTGCAGCAAAAACAAATGTGAACATACCCTTAAAATGTTTAGCAATATTACTATATTAATTTATGGCCAAGTATTATTTTCACTGAGATGACCTAATGCTGCATTTTAGGTCACGGCCCCACTATCAGGCCCCACTATCAGTATTTGGTCAGTATTTTTTCTCAGGAGAGGCAGCTAAAACCAGGAGTGGAACAGTCAGAGAAAAGGTAGAATAGAAACCAGTCACCAATTCTGCATTTATCACCCACTCCTGGTTTTGGCCCCTACTCCTGAGAAAAAATACTGACTGAATACTGATAGTGGGGCCGGGGCCTTACTGAGAAAATTCTGCTGGTCACCTAGACAGTGGTCATGTTCGTCTGGATTTTACCCTTCACAGCCACATAACCAGTCTGAGATCGGCTTTGTAACAAAGGCAGGTTAGAGCCACTTTTCCCTTGTACTCTTCACACTGCGTTCACGTAACTGGACTTAGATCAGTGAACACAAACACACAAGAAAAGGAATGTGTTAAGATAAATGCAAGCGATAAAAGCATAAAAACATGCCACAGTGCACTAATGCTGAAGATACCGCTATGAGCACCAGGTGGCGCCAGCGAGGCTATGAAAAACGCCGCTATATCTAAACATATAAAATGGGATTAAAACCAAAGCTCCACAGAGGATGCAAATTTAAAGTACCAAGTAGTTGTATATAATAGACAACTTTTAATGAATTGTCTACATAGAATTAAATTCATAGTCTAGCCCAGTTCCGTTTCCTAATCCAAGGTGGTTACATTTCAATTTATTTTGCAGAATTGTTTAATCAATGCTTTGTCAATTTTCATTTACAATAAAGGCATTTTACCTAATGAGATGAAACATATCTTTTTAGCTCCTAGTTTCCAATTATTCGCTATACGCTACAGGTCAAAGAGAAGTAGATTATCGCTCCAGACTGAATTATTTTGTGCTGTAAATAGTGGATTATGATTTGTTATGAGAACAGAAAGCCCCAAATAACTAAAGCAGATTAATCCATTTCCTCATCTGTAAATAAAAGTAGCAAGTAGCCATTGTTCTCACACTCCAGTAAATACAGCCATGCTTAATAATTTATTGCCCCAAGGACTTGAAGAGGAAAGCAAATGCAATCTATATTCCAGCTAAGCCAATCCTTGCACTGCTGAGCACCGTCAGCCGAACAGTCACCAGACAGGCCTAACCACTCGTGCTGCACGTACACACTGGATTGATCTTCCTCAATCAGACTATAGCTCGCCATCGACATTATATAGCTGTTGTGTGGTCCCATATGCATAAAGCTGGCCATAAGCTTGACATGGCTTTTTCTCCTGGATTGCTTGGCTTGGGAGACATCAACCTTTTCCTCAATAAGGAGAAAGCCACAGTCAAAAACCTAATTTTTTTGCCATAAACTGACTGCTATTTAATGTTTTTTCCTTTTGCACTTCCCGATCATAAAGCCCTTTAAAACAATTTTTAAAGGGCGTCTGTCAGCCCCAAAATGCGAATTAACTTAATTAAATATTTATATAGGGGATTTAGCCTTATAAAAATCATAGCAGCTCTATAGATTTTAGTGTATTAGTTGTTGATAAAGTTGATAAATTGACTTAATTCATAAGTGAGAGGGCTTTGGTGCACCCTCATCGTGGCCAAAAGCTCAGTGATGCCCCCCCAATTTGCACTCCCCCTAATCCTTATTGACAGCGCTCATTTGCCCAGAGTCATCGCTACATGAACTCAATCTGCATCCCTTGCATGATAATGTAATGAATACCACAAAACATCTTCTCCACCCTCTCCTGCTCTCTGAAGTTGCAGACAGGAGCCAGGGTTTACAGCGCGTGGAAGCTGTTGGCTCCTGCATTGTCAGTGCGCGCGCACAGGGAATGCAGACTGAGTTCAGCCAGCGCTGTCAACCAGGGTCAGAGGGCAAGCTAAAAGTGCAAGTTGGGGGGTAAAATGGGTCACTGAGCCTTTGGTCACACCAAGGGTGCACCAAAGCCCCCTCATTACTATACATTCAAATATATTCTGCATGTATGATTTTATAGGGGCTAAACTCCATATACACAGTACAGACCAAAAGTTTGGACACACCTTTTCATTTAAAGATTTTTCTGTATTTTCATTACTTTGAAAATTGTACATTCACATTGAAGGCATCAAAACTATGAATTAACACATGTGGGATTATATTCTTAACAAAAAAGTGTGAAACATTTGAAAATATGTCTTATATTCTAGGTTCTTCAAAGTAGCCACCTTTAATGACTGCTTTGCACACTCTTGGCATTCTCTTGATGAGCTTCAAGAGGTAGTCACCGGAAATGGTTTTCACTTCACGGGTGTGCCCTGTCAGGTTTAATAAGTGGGATTTCTTGCCTTATAAATGGGGTTGGGACCATCAGTTGTGTTGTGCAGAAGTCTGGTGGATACACAGCTGATAGTCCTACTGAATAGACTGTTAGAATTTGTATTATGGCAAGAAAAAAGCAGCTAAGTAAAGTAAAACGAGTGGCCATCATTACTTTAAGAAATGAAGGTCAGTCAGTGCGAAAAATTGGGAAAACTTTTAAAGTGTCCCCAAGTGCAGTTGCAAAAACCATCAAGCGCTACAAAGAAACTGGCTCACATGAGGACCTCCCCAGGAAAGGAAGACCAAGAGTCACCTCTGCTTCTGAGGATAAGTTTATCCGAGTCACCAGCCTCAGAAATCGCAGGTTAACAGCAGCTCAGATTAGAGACCAGGTCAATGCCACACAGAGTTCTAGCAGCAGACACATCTCTTCAACAACTGTTAAGAGGAGACTTTGTGCAGCAGGCCTTCATGGTAAAATAGCTGCTAGGAAACCACTGCTAAGGACAGGCAACAAGCAGAAGAGACTTGTTTGGGCTAAAGAACACAAGGAATGGACATTAGACCAGTGGAAATCTGTGCTTTGGTCTGAGGAGTCCAAATTTGAGAACTTTGGTTCCAACCACCGTGTCTTTGTGCGACGCAGAAAAGGTGAACGGATGGACTCTACATGCCTGGTTCCCACCGTGAAGCATGGAGGAGGAGGTGTGATGGTGTGGGGGTGCTTTGCTGGTGACACTGTTGGTGACACTGTTGGGGATTTATTCAAAATTGAAGGCATACTGAACCAGCATGGCTACCACAGCATCTTGCAGCGGCATGCTATTCCATCCCATTTGCGTTTCGTTGGACCATCATTTATTTTTCAACAGGACAATGACCCCAAACACAACCTCCAGGCTGTGTAAGGGCTATTTGACCAAGATGGAGAGTGATGGGGTGCTACGCCTCTACCTCTCATGAAGCTCATCAAGAGAATGCCAAGAGTGTGCAAAGCAGTCATCAAAGCAAAAGGTGGCTACTTTGAAGAACCTAGAATATAAGACATATTTTCAGTTGTTTCACACTTTTTTGTTAAGTATATAATTCCACGTGTTAATTCATAGTTTTGATGCCTTCAGTGTGAATGTACAATTTTCAAAGTCATGAAAATACAAAAAATTCTTTAAATGAGAAGGTGTGTCCAAACTTTTGGTCTGTACTGTATAAAAGACTTTTTCCCCAATGAGGCAATTATCATCTGTCTCATGGGATTTTTGCCTTCTTTAAACCTTAAAACTATTAAACTACTATGAACAATAAGGCTAGATATAGATATATTATAATATACACACACGCCTTCGATATGTGGTGATGGAGAAGGATGTTGTCAATACCATGGATGTCAAAAAGCACAAACAAATCAATTATGGAACAAAATCAAGCCAGACATGTCCCTTGAAGCTACAAAACTTGTCTACTTTGGAAACATCAGACAAAGACCGCAATTACTGGAGAAGGACATCATAGTTGGAAGAATAGAAGTAACAAGTCAAAGAGAAAGACCAGCAACCCGATGGATTGATACTATCAAAATAATGAATGAGAAGACCCTGGTGGACCTATCTAGGCTTGCACAAGATCGATCTTCCTACAAAACGTTCATCCATCAAGATGTCATGACTCGAGATCGAGCTGAGAGCCGCTGAATAATAAGTAATAATCGAAAATTAAAATAGCCATCAATAGAAAGGTCCATATCAGTTGAACGAAAATAGCAACACGTGGTCTTCATTAGTTTACACTGAAAACACCCACTATCCCATATATAAGGAATTAGTAGGTCAGTAAGCATTTAACCATGCTATGTGAAAATGTTGCATACCATTGTCCTCCACAACAGTCATTTTGCAATCTAGTTCTCCCGGGCTTTGGTGTTACACTGCCCTGTTCCCCCCCTTGCATCTCACTTCTCCATGAACAAAATTCATTGCTTTGTATGACACATGAGCCAAGAAATCCAAGAAAACAGTCAGATGGAACTGTGCATGGCCCACAGCACAATCAACATTTGGGTGTCAAGACTATGCACAGCCCATCTCATGACACCTTCCATGGTACAGTTGCCTTTAATGTTCCGCAATACCGCCTTAACCATAATATGTAGAACTGAAAAGCTGACTCAAGCAGCGAGACACCGCCTGAGTGTGAATAACAATGCGTGGTAGGAATTAATGTGTGAAAAGAGGTAATCTGACAGCTGCAGACATTGGGGACCAAACCACATAGGAGACTAGTCAGACAGGAGGGTCCTCAGTGGCTTCTGCCTGCCCTGCCCACTGCCCTGCAGTGAAAGACATCTCTCGACACATGTAGAGAGACCTGTCACTCAAGTAGAGGGGACGGGGAGCAGCTATCGGGGACTTGCCTGTCTGACTAGTTTCCTATGTGGTTCGGTTCTTCTCTGAAACACCACAGAGTTTCAGAGTCAAACATACCTGGCTGAGATCATACAGCCAGTGCCCGTGGATCAGCTGTCAAGTCCCCTTTAAACTATAAATAAAAAACTTATATGCAATAAGGGGACTCCCGACAAAGCTGTTCGGCGGCAATATATACTTTTGCAAAAAGACTTTAGCATGGGACTTTTTTCATTACTTACTATATGAAATATTTGATGGAGTACTTGGGTTGGGAGGTGAAAACAAGTTATTGTATTTATCCATCTAGTCAGTGTGAAAACTTGTTGACTGGCGATTGTCCAACTGTTGGCAGAACGGATTTTAACCCTTATAGGGCACTAGTGATGAGCGAGTGTATTCGTTACTATTCGCTTGGTATTTGGGTACTCGTTATATTGCAAGTATTTGTGTACTCGCCTCGCTATATTCGGCCCTGCAGTTTTGGCGCCTCCTTTGCAGCCACTAAACATGCAGGGCTTCTTAACCAATCACAGTAATGCCGCAGACATCTTGGTTGTGGCATTACTGTGATTGGCTGGCCGCCCAGCGTCATAGGGTCTATTTAAGCCCTGCCGCCGCAATTTTGTGCACATGGCATCCAGAGCCTGCATTCTACAAATATAGGGAGAGATCGCTGAGCTGCTAGGGAAAGTGTTTAGGCCTCTTGATCAAACAAAAGCCCTTTTAGGGGCTACCTGCAGTGTGTACTAATTCTATGTTTAAAGCTCCATAATACCACCAAAAAAATAGCTCTTTTCAGAGCTGAAGACACACAACAAAGTCAGCGTACAGGGAGGGAGAGATTGTGTATTAGATAGGGAGAGGTTAAAGTGTTCTTCCAGTGTCCAGCTTAAAACAGCTCTTATCAGAGGCAAAGCAATATTTTTCCAGCACACAGAGTAGTAGCATTTTGTGCTGCCTTTTTTTTTTTTTTTTTTTAAAAGCACCGGTCTATTTTCCCCGCTGTTTTAGGGGTCAGAGCCTGGCTTCTGCTGTACACATTAGTCCACTTAAAAAGGCGGTTAGTGCCCAATGCAAAGCAGTAGTCCAAACATTTCCTACTGCCTGCTACCAAGCACGCACCAGCCCATTTTACCCACTATTTTGTCTGTGACAGCTAGCTTGGCTTGTGTCATCAACATCTGAAAATCTGTCATCAAAACCCAAAATGCCAAAAAAAGCCTGTTAAGGGACGTGGACGTGGTGTTGTCAGTGGTGCGCGAGAAGGAACTTAGTCTGGGTCAGGTCAGAAGAAGCTTGATGTATCCACTATGCTCCTGGAAAAAGTTCCCGGTCTGGAAGTAAACGTGTGTGGAACCCAGAAGAATGAGAGCAGATTCTGTCTTGGATAGCAGACAAGGCCTCTATGCATAATCTCAAAGAGGAAGCTTTGAGTACCCAGCATGTTGGTATGGAACCAGATTTCCCAATGGGTGATACTACCCAGCCCAGCCAATATTCTGAGGCAACATTGGGCGATGAGGAGGAAGATGAGGAGGATGAGGAGGGAGAGGACTTGTTTTTCTGTGCTACCGAAGGGACTCTTAATGCTACAGAGGGGACACCCAACCCAAGCTTCATGTCTGTGCAGCCTGGATGGGCTGGAGAGGAGGTGTAGGAGGAGGAAGAGGTGGCGAGTTAGCATGAGGAGAGGATGGGTACTGTTTCTACTGTTGGGGACACAGAACATTTGCCTTTTTGCAGCTTGGCCCACATGGCACAGTTCATGTGTCTGTTGAAAAACCCTCACGTGATACACATTTTATCCAACAACCTATACTGGTTGGCAAACTTTCTCAATCCATGTTAAAAGGAGAAATTTCCTTCTCTGCTTTTGGAGTCAAAGAGTTTTACAATGGAATCGTTCAAGAGAGCCGTTGTAGATCAGTTGCTGAAAAAATCACCCTCAGACAATGCTGGTGGCAGAGGTACCGGCTCTTTTCAACACCAAGGGATAATGGGAGAGACAAAAACACCAGCTCCAACAGAGGGGGGTGGGGGGGGTGGGGGGAATGTGCACAAATTGGGCAATTTTCAATAAACCAGCACAAGGGCTATCTGTGCCTGTAACAATGCCAGGGAGGGATAAAGTTGCACAACATGGTCAAGGGGTACTTAAGTGACCATACGTGCGTCATTTCTGAAGCTTCAGTTCCCTTTAATTATTGGGTGTCTAAGCTGAACACTTGGCCCGACCTCTCCTTATATGCCTTGGAGGTGCTGGCCTGCCCGGCTGCTAGTGTGGTGTCTGAGCGTGCTTTCAGTTCCGCTGGGGCAATCATCACTGATAGGCGCACACGCCTCTCCACGGAAAATGCAGACAGACTTACTCTGATTAAATTCAACAAGGACTGGATATCTCCAGTTTGTAATCCCTCCAGATGAGAGCAAGCCAACCTAAATTCACCAAAAATGTAGATTCATGCTACTGCTGTTAACGTCACCCCCTTCCCATAAAAACCCATTTCCTTCCTTCGTCAACCATGTCTCAGCCCATAGGGCTAATTTTTACAAACCCTATGCACATTGTGCAGTGGACAAACCAGGACAGTATTCCTACTCCAGCCAAACTACTATTTGTGATTGGAGGCCCTTGGGATGGTGGCTTCCTGCGTCAACCATGACTCAGCCCATAGGGCTAATTTTTACAAACCCTATGCACATTGTGCAGTGGACAAATCCTGAATGTACAGTGGTCCTACCAATCTAATATTTGTCATTGGAGGCCCTTGTCACCGGTTGTGCCACATTGTGACTGAGATAGGGGATACATATTCAATAGAAATTTACACTGACTGTTGATGACCGACTGATTGACCTCTGAAAACTTGAATTGAGGGCCACAACTACTACAGTACTCCATCGTAGATAATGTTTGTCAAGGGAGGCCCTTGTCATGTAATCTTCCTGCACCTATGACAGTCCCCAGGAGTAATTTTTGGAAATACGATGCACATTCTGCACTGGACCAAGTAGTACAGTATCAAGAAGTCTTCTCTTCCTATATAATCTATCGAATATTGACAATCAAATTCTCTGAGCCATTTGGAGAAGCTTCTCCAACCCATCCTGGAGGGGGGCACCATATATCCTTTGTCCATTGACTTGTACAAGTGATATATTTGATATTGTCATTCAGTTGACTAGTGCAGCTTTATTTTTCCGGTTCACAGAGTTAAGCCAAAGCTGAAGATCGCAGTCCGCACTCACTGCTACCTTCTAGTACTCCATGTCTCTTGGCCTTTTTCTCTGTAGTCTTTGCCCTTAAATGAGTTAAATAATAGAGTGAGGGCACTCTCAAATTTTCACAAGAGGGACCTCCAAAATGTATGTTACAGGGCCACACGAGGGTTCTCACAAAACTCAGCTTTCCTACCTACTGCAGGGCCTCTGAAGATTTGAATTTAGGGCCACAGTATCACATGGTGGTGGAGGAGGAGGAGGAGGAGGGTCAAAACCAATGCTACAATGGGCACATTGTAAACTGCTATGGAATATGTATTTCACTATCTGAGTGTCAATGATGGAGGGACCGCCCAAATGTCTAAGTAACAGCAGTCCCTCCAAAACGCATGTTACAGAGCCACCTGAGGCCTCCCAGGTCAAAGATCAACATACCTACTAGTACGTTCTAGCTGTGCTTGTAAAGTGCTGGGAAATAGCGAACTAAAAATGATGTATGACAGAGGGACCTACAAAATTTATAAGTCAGGGCCCTCCCAGTTGTAAAAGGCGAAAAAAAGCCACAACCGTTTGTGTGAACAAACGCTAAAAAGGGATTTTTTTTTTTGTTTCTCTAGTTTATTTAGTCTTATATACAAGTGATAATGCAGGAAAAATCGTTTCTTAACCTTTTTGGCCTGCTAAATGCAATTTAGGTTAGGTTTGGTAGTTGTTCTTGTGTTTCTGTAAAAGTGGTGTAATATTGCGACAAACTTATTCCCAGAAACCATATGCGAGTCAGAAATGCATGCAGGCATATTCTCCAGACTCTTCCCATTCTGTTTCATCATTTTCCCATCCATTTCAGCCTTTTCCTCAGGTCCCCAGACCCCTTTGTAGGGTCCAACAGAAAATTACTCACATTTCCCATTGACTTACATTGTACTCGCTATTCGGAACTTATTACAAAAGTACTCGTTACGAGTATAGCGATTACGAATAATACGGTACTCACTCATCACTATAGGGCACTTTTATTCCTAAGAGTGGAGCAATATGAGGAAGAAAAAAGTAACAGACTTGGTGAGCACTGCCAGGAGAAAACTGACCATGGTAGGGATAAAAACCTTTTAATCCAACTACGCGTTTCAGGACCGATGTGGCTCCTTCATCAGATATAGATGTACCTGATGAGTGAGCCAGATCGGTCCCAAAACACGTAGTTGGATTAAAAAGTTTTTGTCCCTACTTTGGTCAGTTTCCTCCTAGCAGTGCTCACCAAGTCTGCAAATTTTTTCTTGCTCACATTGCCTTTCCGAGTCCTGGGGATTTACTAAGGGCTTTGCGGACACAACTGCAACCATTGGAGGGAGATTATCCACACCCTTGTCAGTGTTGTGCCTGCCACACAACATCATCACGTGAGTTTACAACTCCCATTTTCTATCTCCCTTTGTCTGTTTTGATCGCACTAATAACGCTTTTTTCTCATTTCAGAATAGAATGGACCGGCAGTATATATGCTCAACAGCCACTCAATTCATTCTCTACTGGGCTTGCAGAAAAAGCCAAGCGCCGAGTTAGGCAGCCATATTGGGAATGAATGGAGTGCCAGACGAGCATGTATGCTGCCACTTTATCACGGATAAAAGTGCCCTGTTCTGCCAATCTGTGCTGCTCCCATCATTCGGAGTCCCACCGATGAATAAGTCATCACCTATTATAAGGATAGCTGATAACGGATTGTTTTGTGAAAACAAGTTAAGAGATTATCACATGGTTTTTTCTTTGGATAGCATTTTTCTCTCTGATATTATACTCAATATTTTAGTTCTTAACCTGTGCTTCTACCTATTGGTACTTTGCATAATATTTAAGTAACAATTTCTTAAAATTTTTGTGGGGAGTTTATCATCTTTGGATTCTATACCCTACTAAGGAATTTTTTTGCTAGTTTGTGGGTCCGCATGGGAAAATAATGTGAATCCTTTAGGATATTTATAGATTTTTAAACGCTTATAAATCTTTTGAGGCAGAAGGACATGTGCTGGCCATACAGAAGACAAAATGACGTTATTGGCCTCCTTTGGGCTAATGTAACACTATGGCTAATGTTTAACGTGCAAGTCTGAAGTTTTTTCTTCAGCGTACAGGCTAAACCTATATAACAATCGTTATGTGAATTTAGTTTCAATTTCTCTTGTTCAGACATTGGAATAACTCGTGCCAAATGGAAAAACATTGCTTCTTTTCAAAACAAATTAGAAGATTATACGGATACTGTAAGAGTTGAAAGAAAAACACCAATATAGCCCCTCAAAAAAAAATTGAAGTAAGGTTCACTTACTTTTCTCAACATGTCATTCTGTTCCACATTATGAATCTTCTCAGGGATAATCTCTCCCTTTAATGTGTACTCAAAGAACTTCCCACTGACGTTGACAAGGAGAGTGGTGAATGCCCTCTGTTCGGGAGAGCAGCTGATGGCTTTGTCATAAGTGCTGGTGGAAGGCGTTCCATACCGTAATATCACCCCAACAATAAGACCTAAAAAGTAAAAAAGAGTTAGGTCAAAATCTCACTCACACAATAATTGCAGATTTGAAATGGTATTTTTTTTTACAACTTGAATCTGACAACTCAAGAGTCGACAATACCCATTTTGCCAACAGTTGTCACTAAGAAAAAAAACAAAACTAAGCACAATTCAGGAACTAGATATTGGGGCTGATTTAGTAAGCTACATGCACCAGAAGTCTGGCTTAATTTGTACAAAAAAAGAAAACAAAACTGCTTTACATGCTTCGTACCACATTTCTTATAGGTTGAAAGACAACATTTTTCAACTTAATAGACAAGGGGGCAGAGCTATAAGAAATGGGTGTCGTCTAAATTTCAATGGCGCAAATTCGACCGAGAGAACACAGTCTAAAAATGTGCCAAATTTATTGACTAGCAAAAGCCAATTTGACAAACCTAGATCACTTTAAGACTATTTAGTCTAAAGCCCCCCAACACACTTTAGATAGCTGTTGGCTGAACAACGGTTCGGCTGATCATTTAGACGGCTGCCATCTTGCCCGACTTTCCCATACACATGAGCGCTTGCTCTGTGACTAAGAGTCAAGAAAACAAAAAAGAGTCGGCAGTCGGAAATCGGACATGCTGTATTCTTATCTCCCCTATACACAGTAGATTATTGGCCGTCGATATCAGAGGGTTGGACCGATGTTATTCTAAGGTGTATGGGGGTCTTTATTCTGTACTGTCTAAAGAGCTTCAGTAAGATCAGCCCTACCATCTTATTTCAGACATCGTCAAGTCATTATTATTATTTTTAGAGTACCATTGATTCTATGGTGCTGTACATGAGAAGGGGTTACATACAAAATACAGATATACATTACAGTGAACAAACTAACAATGACAGACTGGTACAGAGGGCCCTGTCCTTGCGGGCTTACATTCTACCGGATAGTGGGAAGGAGACAGTAGATAGGAGTATTGATGCCAATGAGGATAGAACGTACCCCAGTTTTTAAAAGATTACTGACAAATTCATTAAAATCTGTTTTATTAATCTGCAACGATTAGTTTCGCCCTTTCACTGACTAATAATAGGTCAGTCATTTTTTTCCCAATACGGTTAGGGCTAAAAATGCACTGGACCCGTGGCAACACCATGGTGCCCTTAGGTAATATATTTCCAGAGAAGATATCCAAGCTGACCTTTGGATTTTTACAGTAGAATGTGGCGTGGCTTTGCAGTTTTCACTGCCGTGGGTCAGCATGAAGATTTCCCTTTTCGATGAGGCATATTTATATCAGGCAATCTGATTTTTTTGCTGTCAGGAATTGGTGTCAAATCCAAGCAGAGTTAACGTAGCATGAATCCGAACAGCGTTGTATGAGGACTGATCTGTTTTACTCTAAAACAACCAAATTAAACTTTGTCAGTTATACAAATCTTAGAACTATATACACAGGTATAAAAACACCCCTAGGGTAAGGCCAAATGGAGCAATTGGCTGCAGCTATCAGCAATCATTTGATTTTATAGGCAACAGTTCAACAAACACTAAGGCTATGCTCACAGGTTTGCCTAGTTTAGAGCAAAGTAAAGAGCATAACTGATTTTGCACAAAAATCCTCAAACTGCATGCATCATCTTGAATTTGGCACAAAAAAATGGCAGTTTTACAAGAAAAAAAAAAAGTAAAAGTGATTTTAAAACATTCAGGTCTCTATTCAACATTTCAATTTTTTGGTTATGTTTTAATAATCTGAAATGTCATTACTGCAATTACGTCAAAACGTAAACCATAGTCAAATAATATGCCATAAATGTTTGCAGTGCTCCTTGTAGAAAATATGCTGAAAAATAAGTTTGCACGCAAGATGTATGGAAGAATAAAAGTTCATGAATCTTAAAGATAGTAAAAAAGTCAAAACCATCCTCTTTCATTTGTAAATCATTCGACTCCATAATTGGATTTGTGCTTCTGAAATCCATTCCCTACAAGCTGCTGCTCACTTGTTGTTTTAGGCTTCATTACAAATTTGACTGCAATACAAATGTCAGGTACATGTCTTGCCAAGCCCTTAAGGAGGAACCTGGTAGAATAATATTAGATATGCAAAACCAGAGTCCAGAATTTAGAACAACATGGCATTTAATGACACGTGTCTTTAGTCAGCGCATATTATAGCGATACCATTTATCGGTATGAATTTATAAAATAAAAAAAAAAAACACAACAGGGCCCTGTTCTGTTCTGCCTTTAATCCCTTTGACGTTGTTGGTCACACGGTAAGGATTTAATATTAGACACAGGTTAGGACCGTCCTGATGGGTACACCTTGTCGCGGTGGTATGGCTTTTATGATTTAGGCTATGTGCACACGAAGCGTTTTTGATGCATTTTCGCGAGAGTTTTCCTGTTGCAAAAACGCTTGTTAATAGGCTTGCCAGTTATAGCAATGGTAGTCCTGATGTGCTGTGCACTTGATGCGGAAATTTCCACTCAGGACTATCATTGCGGTAAAAACTGCAGCATGAGCACTGTTCGGGCGTTTCCACCGAAAAATTCGCGCCCATTGACTTGAATTGAACCGCAGCTAAACCGCAGGTATAATATTTATACCTGCGGATTTGCTGCGTTTCCATTAAAGCCAATAGCCGCGAATTTGCGGTGGAAGCGCGGTGCGGGTGGTACCCAGGTCGGGAGAGGAGGACTACTACTCCTCTCATCTGACAGCCGTTCTCGCTGATAATGGGATCATTATAGTAGTCAATGGGACTAATGATGGGAAGGGGGGGGGGGGGGAATCAAGTCTTCCCAGCCAAGCCGGCGTGCCACCTGTTAAAAAGTAAAAATAAAAAAATCCTTATACTCACCTGTCCAGCGCACCCCCGGTGTCCTCCTGGTCCTGGTCCCCGGCGATGCTCTCTCTCCGGCACTCGCTCCCAGCAGTATACTGTGGTTCCCGGACCTGTGGTGACGTGAGCGATTAGCTGATTGCTCACATGACATCACCGTGGGAGCATTCTGAAGAATGTTCACAGGGTGATGGTGGTGAGAGCTCACTGGGGCCGATTAGCTGATGAACCGCAGGGGTCTCCTGAAGTATGTACACTGACAGGAGTGATTTTACACAGTATACAGTGCTGTCTTCTACAGCAGTGACATCAGTGATTGGCGGACAGGTGAGGAATATGGTTGTTTGTTTTTTTACTTTTTTTTTTCCAGAAGACCGATGGCATCGCGGACCCAGTACAATAAAATAATAAATAAATAAATAATAGCAAAAACCGTGTGTTTTTTTATTTCATTAAAATATTTATTCTGGCCGTATATTTATTGAAAAAGTGGCGACCATTTTACTACGCGGTTAGTAATAGGGGTGTATTATAGACGCTGTCCATTACTAACCTGGGCTTCACATCAGCTGCCAATACAAGGCTGACGTGAACCCCAACCCCATTACCCCACTCGCCACCGCTACAGAGCAGTGGGAAGAGCGAGGCTAAGCGCCAGATTTGGCACATCTTATGGATGTGCCATTTCTGAGACTTCTGAGGGGTGATATTAATAGCCTTGGAGGGACAGTCTACCTAGTTTAGCCTTTTCTGGTTAGATTTTATAGGTGAACGGAGATTTTTTTTCTGGGGTCCCCCTGTAATCTAGCCATTAAAGGCTAAACAGCTGTGGGCTGATATTAATAGCCAGGGAACATTTTTGGCTAATGGCCCCTTCCCCGGCTACTAATATGAGCCCCCAGCGGTCGGATTTCCTCTGCTAGTTTTAAAAAATTACGCGGGAGATCACTTTTTTTTTTTTAAATTTTAGGCTCTGTGCCCATGATATGCAAGTAGCAGCATTCTATTAGTAGTTGCATTCTATTGAACGCAGGTAAATCCACATGTGTTCACTGAACCATGCGTATTTACAGCATTCCATACATTCTAGTGGTCAAATTTCTGTTGCGGAGACTAGCAACTCCGCAAGAGAATTTGACACGTTTGACATGCTGCGGTCCTGAAAAAACGCGCCGCATGTCAGTGTCCACAGGTGATCCGCAGCCTCAGATGCACACATAGTGGACATGGGATTTCTAGAAAT
The DNA here is from genome assembly GCF_046119375.1 of Phyllobates terribilis. Classification (NCBI taxonomy): domain Eukaryota; kingdom Metazoa; phylum Chordata; class Amphibia; order Anura; family Dendrobatidae; genus Phyllobates; species Phyllobates terribilis. The sequence continues at coordinate 330,146,811 of NW_027362762.1, read as the reverse complement.
CCCATCCACTATGCTGTAACATCTGAACGCTGCGGGTTTGACGCTGTATAAACACGCAGAGTCAAACCTGCAGCGGCTGCTGATTGTGGCCACGTATCCAAACTCACCTGCAGCATGTCAATTTCTGTAGCGGACACGCTAGTCTCCGCTGCAGATTTTGACCAATTGAAGTGTCATTACATGCGGTGGATTCACGTTTACCGACAACAAAAGTGCGGCATTAGAACACTGCGTTTTGGACGCAACAAAACTAAGCTGTGTCCAAAGCGCTGCTGAGTGCTATCAGGGGGACGTAGCGGCTAACAAACCAGCTGTGAGCAGTTAATTATAGCCAGGGACCATGTTTTCAAATGGCACCTTCCCAGGCTAAAAATAGCAGCTCACAGCTGCCGCATAAATTACATGAATGGAAATGCGAATGAGCTTGGGTATATGGGATTAGGTGACACCTAGCTCTTTTGTTTGGTGATGACAAGGTGTCAATCAGACCTTTTCATGACAAACCCTAATTTAAGTAAAGAGTAAAATAAGTAAAGAGTTAAATAAACACACAGACATAGTGTAAACACTTTATTTGAAATACAACAGACATTCTTTAATCATTTAAATTAACCAATATACTCACCCCAGTTCTGATGGCAATCCAAGGGTTTAAGCAATGTCCCACCAAATAACTTTATTTAGCTCCAAAAACGCTTCAAAAAACGAGTGGAATTTCCCCAGAGTTTTTTCAACGAAGCAGATGCAAACCCACTCAGGAAATTTCTGCTTCAAATTCTGATCGTGTGCACATAGCCTATATTATTTACATGTACCGTACTTGTTGTAGGGTATATGCTCATTTTATTTTTTTCTTGGGTTTTGTCTGTGAAATGGCCACAGTGTGAGACCGGGGGTCACACTGGCATATGTTCTCTCTTCCAAGAAAATCGGGTCGATTCTGCTAATGACACTTGGCTCAAACTCTGTCAGAATATGATCCGAGTGTCATACGAGTGTGATCAGATTCCCTCACATGAGAGAATCGAAGCACAGGTGTGGAGAACTTTAGGTAACTTCTCCATGGTCTCTGTGTGCTTTTGTCTGTATTTAACATTAAAATACAAAAAAGTAAAGCAGCCCATTGCATTCTATTACTGATCTGTCTATCTATATGCGATGATGATCAGTGGAGGACTAAAACACCTGGCGCTATGTAACCCTCCATATTCATGAGCTCTGTATATCCTCGCCCTTGCCACTGAAAGTTTTCTGCTTCCGCACAGTGCACATAGAAAGCTCTCAAGCAATGATGTGGGTGGGGTTATACAGAGTTCTGCATTCAGAGGACTGGCAGATCTGCAGCAAATAAAACAGTGATTACTGACTGGTCTCCTTTAATGGTGGACTAAAAATGGCTGTACTTCAGTCAATGTAACTACATTTAATTGTCCAATTTGCTAAATTTGATTGCCTTGTCATTGATCATTGCCTTTAAAGTTTTTTTCAGAGCCTCTTACTAAGACGTAAAATAATATGAAATATTTATGTGGGTCAAGGCTGCTTTAACATGCCAGTTGTGTGGGTTGTTTTTTTTTTTTTTTTTAGTCTTTGTTCCTCACATGTGAAAACAACAATTTCTGTGGATTTATAGTGACATGTAAAAGTTTGGGCACCCCTGGTCAAAATTACTGTTATTGTGAGCAGTTAAGCAAGTTGAAGATGAAATGATCTCTAAAAGGCCTAAAGTTAAAGATGACACATGTCCTCTGTATTTTAGTCAGAAAATATATATAATTTTTTCATCTTTTAAATTTTAAAAATTTCAAAATGGAAAATGGGCCGATGCAAAAGTTTGGGCACCCTGGATGGTTAGTATCTAGTAGAACCTCTTTTTGCAAATATCACAGCTTGTAAACGCTTTTTGTAGCCAGCCAAGAGTCTTAATTCTTGTTTGAGGGATTTTCATCCATTCTTCCTTACAAAATTCTTCCAGTTCTGTTAGATTCCTGGGTCGTGATGCATGCACTGCTATTTTGAGGTCTAGCCATAGATTTTCAATGATGTTCAGATCAGGGGACTGTGAGGGCCATTGTATAACCTTCAGCTTGCACCTTTTGATGTAGTGTATTGTGGATTTTGACGCGTGTACAGGATCATTATCCACTTGTAGAAGCCATCCTTTTTTCAAATTCAGCTTTTTTTTTTACAGTTGGTGTTATGTTTGCATCAAGAATTTGTTTAAATTTTATTGAATCCATTCTTCCCTGTACCTGAGAAATGTTCCTGTGCCATTGGTTGCAACAAAACCCCGAATCATGATTGATCCACCCCCGTGCTTAATAGTTGGCGAGATGTTCTTTTCCTGAAATTCTGTGCCCTTTTTTCTCCACACAGACATTTGATCACTGTGGCCAAAGAATTCTATTTCAACCTCATCGGTCCACAGGACTTGTTTCCAAAATGCATGAGGTTTGTTTAGATGTTCTTTTGCATACTTCTGATGATGAATTCTATGGTGAGGACACAAGAGAGATTTTCTTCTGATAACTCTTCCATGAAGGCCATATTTGTGCAGGTGTCTCTGAACAGTTCAACAACGTACCACAACTCCAGAGTCTGCTAAATCTTTCTGAAGGTCTTTTTAAAAGTCAGGCAGGGGTTTTCATTTGCCTCTCTAGCAATCCTACAAGCAGCTCTCACTGACATGTTGCTTGGTCTTCTAGACCTTATTTTGACCTCCATTGTTCCTGTTAACTGTCATTTCTTAATTTTTCGAACTTAGGAAAAGGCAACTTGAAAACGCTTTGCTATCTTCTTATAGCTTTCTCCTGCTCTGCAGGCCTCCACCATTTTCATTTTCAGAGTGATAGGCAACGGCTTAGAAGAACCCACGTCTACTGTTTTTTGGCACAAAGTTAGAGGAGGCTGGGTTTTTATAAAGTTTATAAAATTTGCATCACCTGGTCTTTCCCAACGATGATAGTGAACAAGCCGTTACCCTAACAGGCTAATTAAGGTATGAAACCTTGGTCAAAGTTATCTGAGCACACAAATCTCCAAGGGTGCCCAAACTTTTGCATAGGCCCATTTTCCTTTTTGGAATTTGTAAAATGTAAAAAATGACTATGTATTATTTATATCCTAAAATACAAAGGAAATGTGACACCTTTAACTTTAGGCCTCTTAGAGATCATTTCATCTTCAACTTGCTGTTGTATTAAAATCTCCTGAAGGTGTAAAGTGCAGTAGTCCCGTTACTATATGGACACAGATTGGTAGGCAAAAAATGTGCTGACCATGAGGGGCTATGACTATAGCTCTGCACTGTAATTCTAGTTACTTCGGAGTATTGTGTAATATAACATTACTGGCATGTATTATTCATGGGCGATAAATGTTTGTGGCTGTGACCCCCTTCAAGTGATTCTGGAGGGGGAACTTTATATCTTTTGTAAAACGTGTGTGTTAGAGAAAAGTGCCCTCTCTGTAAAGTGCCTGTGGCAATATCTATGTTGCAATAATGTGCAGTCACCTCCTGTTCACATCTCACTAGCTCAAACCAGTATATCTCAGAGCAAGTTTTGGTAGGAGACATAGTATTTTAAACACCACAAGTATAGAGAGTATATATTTATGTTGCTACAATGTGTTCTTTTATTTTAGAATAAAAATTTTCAGGAATGTTTTATTTTTATTTTGAGAGGCATTTTTTTCTGTTCTTAGTAGTGTTTACCTTTTATTGTCATCATTTGATTTAATAAAGAAGCAATAAAAGCAATAAAGAAGACTAACAATGTTTCACTGAGAGAATTGGAAGAGGTAGTCGGCACGTGACCGCAAATATTCAAATCGCCTCTGAACAGTCATGTGACAATCACTGGGAATCGTGACGGAATTCAAAGGGTATGTGCACAACTTGAGTATTTGCAGCTGACTTTTCTGCAACAAACATCAGTGTTGACAGGAAAAACACTAAGTAAAATATGCACTTTTTTTACTTGCATTTTTCCCCATTAAATTGAATGGGTAAAAACACTGCAAAAGAGTTGAAAGAATTGACAAGCTGACTATTTTTTTTTTTTCCCCCTCAAAAACTTTGATTGTTCAAAACCACAAAGAAACAAATAAGCCTAAGATTTCAGAAATCTCATCCACTTTGCGTTTTCTGCAAAACACTGAGTTTTTTCCACAGCAAGAATAAGTGGTGAAAAAATGAGCAAACACTCAGCGTGTGTATATTACAGGCTGTTAGCATCTCCAGCGTTCCACTGCATTGCCAGTACTCTATTTGGTCTGGAAAACCATAAGGATTGGTCATAAGCAAAGAATGCGGTCACATACAGTAACTGTATTTACTCATTTTTACCACTTTTTTTTTTTATACCTTTTTTTCTTGCCCTTATTTTTTTCCAGCATTTGTTCATTTCCTGTTAGTGATCTATTTTACAGAAAATTTGATGTATGGCATTAACTCACAATTTACCATGAGTAATCGTTTGACATGAGGGGCATGGATATATCCAACGCTTGTATTAGATAACATGCAAATCGCTTAATTAAAGGGGTTGTACAGAGTTAGAGAATTCATGTATATTATCTGTAGTATCTGTACTGTCAAGGAAGTTTCCAAAGTTGTGCATTTTTAGCATCTTTTTCACATAACTGATTGACGGCTCTGTTAACAGTAAGCTTCTGGCTTCTGTTTCACCGAAACTTTTCACCTCCTTTTCAAGAGGAAACAAGTTGTTTTGGTATTTATATTTGGATCTGCCTAATAATTAGAAAAAAAACTTGAGGAGAGACCGGCAACGCTGCTCTGGAGATGCTCGTACCCAAGGAAAGGACAGCAGTTGTAGGTTTGTGTAAAGTAAACCAAAGAAGACGGAAGGTAGAAATTCTTGCTGCAAATAATTTCCACCAACAGTGGTCTTTATCAAGGACATCCGTACATGAGTAAAGGAGTACATGAGGGTTAAGGAGGATGGTGCAGTTGAATTAAAGGGAACATGGTAGCAGATACATACTGCACAATCCACGGGTAGCATAGATCAGACACTGGCTGTATGATTCATCCATACATGTTTAACTCTGAAATGCTGTGGAATATCAGAGAAGAACATAGTTTAATAGAAGCAGCATGGGAGACTAGTTGGACAGGTGGGTCCCCGGCAGCTTTTCTCTGCCTGTTGCCCTAGAGGGACGGGTCTCTCTCTATACACGCACATAGACTTGTCACTCCTGTGAAGCCGGGGACCAACCTGTCCAACTAATCTCCTGCATGGCTTAGTCCACAGCGACTATTAAACTATAGATCAGTTATGGACCTGTAGAAGCAAAACAGCCGTCGTTCACCCTCCCTCCGCACACCTGCATACCGCTGAACAATGTCCAAACGCAATGGAATAAAGGACTTTTAAGCTGCAAGAATTTAGTGAGTGCTGCTTTTCATCTTCACTTAGAATATTACGTATTTAAGTCTCAGCATATGCACCACCGCAATTAATCCAAGTGAAGTTGCCATAGTCTGATATGATAAAGACAAGCCGAAGCATCAAAAGACTGGTGCCTACACACTTCTACTCAGCACTACTACTCTCGTTATCTCAACCCTTGGAAGCAGGCACAGTCTCAAATACGCATATAATATGGATTGCGATCATTCAGACACATCAATAGTCTCTGAATGATAGCAACTTCAGCAATCAATAGTGGTTTATTAGCAAGCTGGGAGAATGCAGGGGAATTATTTTCAGACTCTCTTAACCTTCTGGCTCTCACTGAAACCTGGATCCAGCAGTCTGACACAACCGCGGCAGCTGCTCTCTAGTATGACGACCTACAATTTTCACATACCCTCAGAACTGAGAGCAGACAAGGTGAAGGTGTTGGTTTGCTCCTTTCACCACAATGTGCTTTCCAGGTCATCCACCCAGTTCCCTCACTTATGTTTCCTTCCTTCGAAGTCCACACCGTTAAGACTCTTCAAACCCTTCTCCCTGCGACTGGCGGTCGTATATCGCCCTCCTCCCATCAGTTTCTGGATCACTTTGCCACCTGGCTTCCACACTTCCTATCCTTTGATATTCCCACTCTCATCATGGGGGATTTTAACATACCCATTGATAAGCAGCTTTCTCCATCTGCCTCTCATCTTCTTTCTCTAACCACCTCATTCGGCCTCTCATAGCTTACTAACTCTCCTACACATGAAGACGGAATACTCTGGACCTGGTATTCTCACGACTCGCTGCATGACTATACTAACTCCCCTCTACCACTCTCTGACCACAACCTTCTTTCCTTGTCTGTCAAGAATTGTCTCCTGACCTGGGACACCCCACTTACCATACACACAGAAATCTACGTGCCATTAATACCCAGCAACTTATGAACAATCTACAGTCACATCTTTAGCCCCCATTCTCTCCTCTCTTGTCCAGACTCTGCATTATCACACTATAACAGCACATTGCGGAGTGCCCTGGATGAAGCAGCAAATTCATGCTCAAAACTTATAACTCTGCCCTTCATCTGGCTAAACAAGTCTACTTTACCACTCTCATCACATCTCTAGCCAATAATCCTAAACGACTCTTTGAAACCTTACACTCCCTCCTGAACCCTAAAGTACAGACCCCCATCACCAACCTAAGTGGTGACGATTTGGCCACTTATTTCCTACAAAAAAATCAATCATATCTGTCAAGACATTCTTGCACAATCCCCTCAGAGCCTGGATCCCCTTGCCTACCACACCTCAAGTTCACTTTCCATCTTCGAGCCGGTCACAGAAGAAGTGACCAGACTCCTCGCTTCTTCTCGCCCTACAACCTGCAACATTCACCCTATTCCCTCACATCTCCTTCAGTCCCTTTCCCCAGCTGTCACTACCCACCTAACTAAAATATTTAAACTCTCTTTCTTTGGGTATCTTTCTCTCTTCATTCAAACATGCCATCATTACTCCTTTACTTAAAAAGCCATTCCAGGATGAGAACTGCACTGCTAACTACAGACGGGTCTCTCATCTTCCCTTCATCTCTAAACTCCTGCAACGCTTGATCCACTCCTGTCTAATCCGCTATCTCTCAGATAACGCTCTTCTCGACCCTTTACAATCCTGTTTCCGCTCCTCACACTCTACGGAAACTGCCCTCACTAAAGTCTCTAATGACCTACTAACAGTTAAATGTAATGGTCACTATTCCCTGCTGTTTCTCCTAGATCTCTCTGCCGCTTTTGACACTGTGGATCACCAGCTCCTCCTTGCTATGCTCAGCTCTATAGGCCTCAAGGACACCGCTCTCTCCTGGTTCTCCTCCCATCTCTCTGACCGCTCCTTCACGGTATCTTTTGCCGGCTCTTCTTCCTCCAATCTTCCCCTTACTACAACCACAAGGATCAATGCTAGGTCCCCTCCTCTTCTTCTTGTATATTGCCCCTATTGGACAAACCATCAGCAGATTTGGTTTCAGTATCATCTCTACGCTGATGACACCCAACTATACACCTCTTCACCTGACATCACCCCCACTCTAATATAAAATACCAGTGATTGTCTATCTGCTGTATCTAACATTATGTCCTCCCTCTATCTGAAACTGAATCTCACCAAAACTGAACTCCTGATCCTTCCTCCCTCTACTAAACTACCTATACCTGACTTTTCAATTTCCTTGGGTGGCGTCATCATAACTCCCAAGGAGCAAGCTCGCTGTCTTGGAGTCATATTTGACACACAACTTTCCTTTCTTCAATCACTCACTCACTCATGTTTTTAAGGTGCAGGTGACATCTCCAGAATGCGACCTTTTCTCATCTTTGATATTGCAAAAACTCTTACTGTCGCTCTTATTCACTCTCATCTGGACTACTGCAACTCTCTTCTAATAGGTCTCACTCTAAATAAACTCTCTCATCTCCAATCCATTCTGAATGCAGCAGCCAGGGTCGTATTTCTATCAGGCCGCTTCACCGACGCCCCTACCCTGCCTGTGCCAGCCATTGCACTGTTTACCCATTCAACACAGAATACAATACAAATTCATCTCTCTCACCCACAAAGCTCTCCACAGTTCTGCACTGTCCTATATCTCATCCCTCATTTGTGTCTATCGCCCCTCCAGCGCCCTCCATTCTGCAACTGATCTAAAATCAACATCCTCCTTAATCCGAACCGCACACCTCCTTCTCCAATACTTCTCTCATGCCGAAACAGTTTTCTGGAATGCACTGCTCCAAACGATCCGACTGATATCTAGCCCCCATGTCTTCAAACAGGCTTGTCTAGACAGATGTGGTTTTAAAGCACATCACCTCAACTCACCAACCTAACTCTTCCCTGTTCCCTCCTAAATGTTAATCTTAATCTGCCCATTCATTTGTCTCCACATCCTCCATGCACCAAATACCACACGGTAACTGCCCTTAGACAGATACTGGCTTATGACCATGTTCTACCTATTGTGTCCCCCCTTTTCCATATAGATTGTAAGCTTGCGAGCAGGAACCTCACTCCTCCTGTAACTGTTGAAATATGATACATTGTATTGTTTACATTGTCTGTATATGTCCCTACTTACTTGTAAAGTGCTGCGGAATATGTTGGCGCTACATAAATAAAAATTATTAATAATAATAATATTATTATTATTCTGCAACCATAAAGTGATGAGCACTAAATCACTAGAAAATAAAGTTACATCTTTGTCAGAAAAGGAAATCCGACTTTTTTAGACAGTCAAGTCACTTAAATCTTATCAAGAATCTAACTGCATCCCTCGAGGACTGCGTGTGTACAACAACATTTCTCAATTTAAAGAGGCTAAAGCCTTTCGAGAAGAATGGGAATGCATTTATCTTGATTTTTCACAGAATTTGTTACAACCGGCATTATGAAAAAAGTTGTCCACTACTCAGACAACCCCCGTTCACACCCCACGCTGGGCCCCGATAAAATAAAGCTTATAGTCACCTCCCGTCCTGCGCCGTTCCCACGGTGTTGGCACTCGCTCTCCCCAGGGCTCCCGTGCTGTTGTTGTGACACCGGCGCCCAACCAGCACTGACGTCACTGTCCCCACCTCCTGTCGAATTAAGCATGAAGAGGAAGTGAGAGAGCAGCCGCAGTCCGGACTTTCTCTTCATGTTCGATTTGTCCGAAGGCGGGGACAGTAACGCCAGCGCTGATTGGGCGCCGGCATCACGTGTCACAACAGTACGTGAGTCCTGGGGAGCGCGAGTGCCAATATGGCGGGAACGGCGCCAGTACGGGAGGTGTGTATAGGCTTTTTATTATTTCATCAGGACCAAACATTTTGATCAAGAAGGGGTTGTCGTAGTAGTGGACAACCCCTTTAAAGGAATGAAAACATTGTCTACAATAAATCTAGAGTTGGAAAAAGCTAAGAAGGAACTAAAAACACACCTCACTGACAATAAATTAAAAATCTTTTTAAATAAATTGGATAAAAAATGAATTCCTCTACAAGCAGAAATAAAACAAAGGAATGGACCCGTAAAAGCGCCAGTTAGACGCAAAATGGCCTTCATCCACCCTCCCCCTGCACACCTCCCCAGCTCACCTGCATACCGCTGAACAGTGTCGGTACGCAATAGAATAAAGGACTTTTAAGCTGCAAGGATTTGGTGAGTGCTGATTTTCGTCTTCCCTTTGAATATTACATATTTAAGTCTCAGCATATGCATATGCACCACCGCAATTAATCCGTGTGAAGTTGCCAGTCTGATGTGATAAAGACACGAGTCGAAGTGTCAAAAGGCTGGTGCCTACACACTTCTACTCTGTACTACGGCTATCAAACTATGTTTGACGTCACACTTACGTGATCGCCGAGGGAGACCCTGCCATGAGCGCTGGAATGGCGCCAGCCACAAAGACGAGAGTAAGAGTGTTACTCTAAAAGGGGGAAACATACGAACTGAGATGGGGTTGTCCGAGTAGTGGACATTCCATTTAATAAATGTGAGGGGTAAAAAAAAAAAAAAAAAAAAAAAAAAAAAAAAAAAAAAACACACCACACACGAAAATTGCCCACTACCCCTCCATCCCCTACTCCTTTACAAAAAAGAAGAAGAAAAAAACCTTTCCAGAAAATATTAACAAACACACTTCTGGATAGAAAAAATAAAAAAAAAAAAAAACACCAGAGAGCAAGTGTCTTTCCAGTCTTTGGAGTGAAAAACGGACCTTGTTGAAAGCCAAGTAAAAAAAACAAAAAAAAAACATGGCATGATTTGAACAAACTTTAAAATGGAGTTCATCCCCTTTTTGCAGCAGAAAAAAAAAAAAAAAAAAAAAAGAAATCTTCCACTCTTGTGGGGAGGCTTTCAACAAGATTTTGGAGGGCTTCTGTGGGAATTTGTGAGGTCAGACATAGATGTTGGAGGAGACAGTCTGCCTCACAATCTAGATTCTAGGCCATACCAAAGATGTACAATTGGGATGAGGTCAGGGCTTTGCGAAGGCCAGTCAAGCTCTTTCACTTCAAACTCACTAACCATGCCTTTATAGAACTTGCTTTGGGCACTGTCATGCTGGAACATAAAAGGACCTTCCCCAAACGGTCTCCACAAATTTGGAATACAATTATCCAAAATCGCGATACTGAAGACCTAAGGGTTTCTTTTCACTAAACCTGAGGGGCTTAGTCAAGCCCCTGAACAACAACAACTCCATAGCATTATCCCTCCTCCACTAAATTTTACAGTTGGCACAATGCAGTCAGACATGTAATATTTTCCTGGCATTTGCCAAACTCGTCCAACAGACTGCCAGATAGAAAAGCGCGATTTGCCACTCCACAGAACACATTTCCATTGCTCCGTAGTCCAGTGGCAGCGCGTTTACACCTCTCCTTCCAACGCTTGGCATTGTGCTTAGAGATATAAGGCTTATAGATAGCTACTTGGCCATGGAAACCAATGTCATGAAGTTCCCAATGCATTTTTTGTGCCAACGTTAATGACAGAGGAGGTTTGGAGCTCTGCCGATACTGAGTCAGTAGAGCGTTGGTGACTTATGTGCATCATCACTCAGTGACCCCGCTCTAATTTTACATGATCTGCCACTTCATGCCTGAAGTGCTGTGGTTCCAAAACGCTTCGACTATTCAACAATATCACCCACAGTTGATCGTGAAATTTCCTCCCTCCTAAATATTCCACAATGCAATGGTGACATACTATTACAGGACCAGCAGGCTGCAATGCTTGTGGCTGGATTTTGTACACCTATGGCAATGGCACAGAATGAAAACCCGAGATGTGCCCTAATTCTTTTGTCCATATAGTGTATATATTGTTAGGGTATTTAGAGGTCGAAGAAGGACCCCCTAAATAATTTAAAAGAGAGATGCTCTGTAAGTGACAGCATCTCGTTTATGGATTGCACTGTCTGATCGTCTGAAATGTAAACCTGACACTATTAGGGCAGGTGCAGACGAGCGTATATTTGTATGGTGCATAGGGCCGGTAGTCATGGTCGAGGGGCAGCCTCCTGTCACCCTGGCTCCTTACAAATAAGATGCGCCCCAGTCCATATGTGTTCTGTGTGTAATGCAGAACACTCACTGTTTGGCAGGACGCCTCCCCTGCCTCCCCTGTTCTTATCAACCAGTTCAACTTTACTTATAAGGGTTGTCCAGTACTTTAGATTACCCCTCCCCCCCAATGTATCACCCCCGGCACCATCACTGGCTGCTCACAGGCATCACGTGACCCCCAGCTGCAGCTGGCTCTGACATCCGCTGACGTCACGACAAGTGCTGGCAGCAGTCGGGGGTCTCTGTCTTCCTGGTTCCACTGTGGATGCCAGGCTGTGGGCGGGGTTACCCCCCCCGCGTCACCCTCAGCATCAACCTGTGCGCTCTGCCTCTCCCCATTCATTGGGACCCCAGCGCTGAGTCACGCCTCACTTGTCGTGACGTCAGCGCAGGGTCACGTGATGCCTGTGAACGGCCAAGGATAGCGCCGCTCACAGGCAGAAAAAGCAACGTAAGGTATTTGCAAAAATCCTTAGGGGCCCCAGGGGGATACATGGTGGGGGTAATATAAAGGAATTGGCAACTTCTTTAACAGTCCGAGTTCAAAAGATGACAAAGCACAGTACGTTTTCACGTTCTGCATTTGTTCAGCCTGAACCATCCCTTTGCTTACTCGTTTCTTCATCCCCCGGGATCTTCCGTTCGGCTCCATAGTATTCAAGACCACCCCCCTCTCTCTTGTGTTTCCCTGTCCAGCTTCCACTTGTTGGAAGGGAATAAGGCACTCTTTCTAGTGTCTAGTTCGGGCCATAGGCCTCGGACGTTACAGGAAAGCCCAAAGAAAATTTACGACGTTCTCATACTACCAGAACAATATGTACTTCTCGTGTCTCCAGTCCTCTGGCCTTGAACGCTCACTAACACTAACTCTATCTAATCAAATCAGGAAATGCTCCCCTTTTTGTATGAAACCCCCTCCCATACAGGGCTGGTCCCAAACATGTTAACTGTATCCTAACCTGTTCACTTTTTCCTACTAGTAATATGCCCACCACTGCATATTTCCCTTTCTTAACTAACCTCTAAGCCCTAAACCTTATGTCCAAGATCTAACTATATACTTTCCCTATTTACTATACATTACTCACATTGTACATTAGTTACATTACAATAACCGCATCAATTGGTATGTATAAGGTTCTATGGAATTTCACATATTACATCCCTCAGTAGAATACAATAAAACCACGTTATAACTCCCACTTTACAAATGCTGTATTTCAGGAGGGAAAGCACATAACAGTCCCTGTCAAACTCATATATTCACACATCCAAGAGAATCGGGTCAGTTATGCGAATCATACTCTAATCAGAGTTTGAACATAGTGTAGTGATGAGCAAGCGTGCTTGTTTAACCCTTTAAATGAGCAAGCTTGGGTGCTCACCGAGTATTTGCGGCTTGCTCGGCATCTAGGTTTGATCCACCGTGGCTGCATGTGTCGCAGCTGTTAGACAGCTGCAACACATGCATGGATTGCCTAACAAACAAGCAATCCCTACATGTGTTACTGCTGTCTAACAGCTGCGACATATGCAGCAGCGGCGGATCAAACCTAGATGCAGAGCACGCCGCAAATACTCACTGAGCACCCGAGCGTGCTCGTTTAAAGGGTTAAATGAGCACGCTCGCTCAACACTATCAGAGTGTTATCAGATTCGCTCGGATAAGGATAAGATGGAGAAAAAATAAATAAATAAAACCAGTGAGCTATCTCAAGAACTTTGCAACCTTATTGTTGCAAGACATACTGATGGCATTAGTTAGGTTAAGTGTCCACGATGCAGAAAGCCTTAGTTACTTACCGGTAACGGGATTTTTCGAAGCCCATGACAGCACCACGAGAGAGAGGATTCGCCCATCAAGGACAGGAAACCTACAGGTTAAAAAGGGCGGCACCTCTCTCCCGCCTCAATTTAAGTTAACGGAACATGAAAGGACCGCCAAGGTTAATTACAACAACAAATTCATTTTAAGCCAATGACTTTAACTAACTTCCCGCGAGGGTGCAAAAAAGGAAATTAACTCTACAGTGGTGCGAAACACTAGTGTAGGGAGGGAATATAAGGGTGCTGTCATGGGCTCCGAAAAATCTCGTTACCGGTAAGTAAGGCTTTATTCGTACTCCCATGACAGCACCACGAGAGAATTACAGAGACGAAAGGAGATTAGGGAGGGATCACAGCCTGAAGCTTCCTTCTCCCAAAGGTGAGATCAGAGGAATCACCCAAATCCATCCTATAATACCTACAGAAGGTGGAGTGAGAAGACCAGGTGGCAGCCTTACATATGTCTTCGATGGAAACCCCCATCTTCTCGGCCCAGGAGGTTGCTACTGCTCTGGTGGAGTGTGCCCTCAACCCCTCCGGTACTTCCTTATCTCCCGAAGAGTAGGCAAGGGTGATGGCCTCTTTAATCCACCTCGCAATCGTAGATTTTGAAGCTTTACAACCTTTCCTAGCCCCCTGATGGCATATAAATAGGGAACTATCTTTCCTAAAACTGAGTGAACCCTTCAGGTATTTAAGTATGTACCTTCTAACATCTAATGTGTGTAGTTTCTCCTCCTTCTGGTTCTTAGGGGGAAAACAAAAAGTTGGAAGATTTACCTCCTGAGACATATGGAATCGTGAGACTACCTTTGGAAGAAAGAATGGTATTAAGGCCTGACGCAGCCTATCATCCATTATTTGGGTAAATGGTGGGGATATAGAAAGAGCCTGTATGTCACTTACTCTTCTGGCTGAAGTCAGGGCAACCAACAGGGCTGTCTTAAGAAGAATAATTTTATGGGAAGCTGAATCTAGGGGCTCGAAAGGAGGGTTAGTCAAGCCATTTAAGACCAGGTTTAAATCCCAGGGAGAGGATCTAGATTTAATAATAGGTCTACACCTTAAAGAGGCTTTTATAAACCGTGTTACTGTTAGAACTCTCCTGTTAGGTTTTTTTCTAGTTTGCTGGTGTCACGGGTGTGTCGCCACGAAGATCGTCACGAGTACACAGCCTGACTTCTCGCAGCTGACTTGTTGGTGCTTTGTGTTTTTCGGCAGTGAGGGAGTTAATTCTCTCTCTCTCTGTGCTAGACGAGGTCCAGCCTCGCCCAGCTGCAATCAATACTGCTGTAGTGAGACTCCTTCAAATGCCTGCTGGTCTGTTTGGGAAGTGTCGGTGAAAGCATTTCATTCAGACTAACAGAGCGGATCGTGGTGTTTGGAGTTTCTGAGATAAGTGTATTTGGAGTGTTTTTTCCCTTCCTCGCTTTATCATTTATCTCCTTTCCCGTTGGTGTTCCCTCTGTTGTAGTTGTGTAGTTGTTGTATGCAAGGTGGTTTTGGTTTTTCCCTTGTACTGTCTCGTTCGTCTAAGTACTGTGTGTGGGCATATTATTACTTGTCCCCTTTTGTTGTGATCGGGGTCCTTCTCAGGACTAGATTACTTAGGTGCAGGGATCCTCAGGAGGTAGGGGTTACGCTGGCGGCCTGGACCTCTGTACCTTTAACAGTACCTCCAGGTTGAGGGACTAGTCAGGGCCCCAGCTTAGGGTCAGCTTAGGCCCCCTACCTCCAGTATACAGAGACAGCGTGACATTTTCACCGACCCACTTAGTTTTTCTCCAGCTACCATGGATCCAGTAGCCGGTCTAGCTCGGCAGTTGCAGAGTTTGTCCATGGAGCTGGCGGACGTTAGGTCCAAGGTTTTGCATCCTCAGGAGCAAGCCGGACCAGAACCTAAAGTAGCTCTCCCTGACAGGTTCACTGGGGGGCGGGACAAGTTTTTTGTTTTCCGGGAGGCATGCAAGTTGTACTTTCGGCTGCGGCCTCGGTCATCGGGGAGTGAAGAACAAAGGGTGGGAATTGTCATCTCGCTCCTACAAGGGGACCCACAATCTTGGGCGTTCTCTCTTCCCCCGGGCTCCCCGGCTCTCCAGTCAGTGGATAGGTTTTTCGCTGCTCTGGGACTCGTATATGATGACCCAGATCGGATCTCCCTTGCTGAGTCTAAGGCTCTTAGGAGCCAGTTTTGTCATGGTTTATCCGACAAATTACAGGATGTGTTGGCACAGTATGACTCTCCCGCGTCACTGGAAGCCGCTATGGCCCTTGCTATTCGCGTTGACAGACGGCTTCGGGAGAGGTGCGGGATAACTCTACCCCCTGTGATGACTCCACCTCCTACAAGGTCCCCTCATATGGTGGTTCCCCTGGTCAGTCCAGAGGAGCCTATGCAATTAGGAGGGACATCATTTCGGGGGAGGGGACCGGTGGTGCGCCATAAGACAGGAAGGTGTTTCTTCTGCGGGAGAAAGGGACATTTTATTGGGGGGTGTCCATCCCGTCCCTTGCAGAGTGAAGAGTCGTCGGAAAACTGTTGATCCCAGGTTGTGTGGTGGACGGCAATCTGGGAGTAGGTATTTCGTCCCTAGGTTCGTCTCAGTTTCTCGTACCGGCGGAGGTGGTGGTGGGTACGAGAACTGAGAGGATATCTGTTCTTCTGGATAGTGGGGCCGGGGCTAATCTGGTTGATGCTCGGTTTGCCCGGGTTCAAGGTATGCGATTGAGTGAGTTGGCTAAACCCATCCCCATATTCTCGATCGATGCCAGGCCTCTCGGTCAGGGAAGTTTTTTGCAAGCTGTGCATGACGTAAAACTTCAAGTGGGGGCGATACATAAAGAACTGTTGTCTTGCTACGTGTTGGAGGGTCTTCCCACTCCTATAGTGTTGGGCCTTCCTTGGTTAGCTAAGCATAACCCGGTTATTAATTGGCAAACCAGAGAGATAAGCCAATGGAGTAAATTCTGTAATAAAAACTGCATGAACACGGTCATCGGTGCGGTTACTCCTTGGGTCTTACCTCCATTTCTGGCGGACTTTGAGGATGTATTCTCGGAGAAAGGGTGTCAGGAACTACCTCCTCATCGCGAGTATGACTGTTCTGTAAAACTGCTCCCTGAGGCCAAGTTACCTAAAGCTAGGTTGTATAACCTTTCTGGTCCTGAGAGGCAGGCCATGAAGGATTATATTTCAGAAAGTCTGGCTAAGGGGCATATTAGACCTTCATCTTCACCGGTGGCTGCGGGGTTCTTCTTTGTTAAGAAGAAAGATGGAGGCCTACGCCCTTGCCTGGATTTCCGTGAACTTAATCGGATTACGGTCCGAGATCCGTATCCGCTCCCACTTATTCCCGATCTCTTTAATCAGATCGTGGGCGCCAAATGGTTCTCTAAGTTGGATCTCAGGGGGGCGTACAATCTGATTAGGATGAAGGAGGGGGATGAGTGGAAGACGGCGTTTAACACTCCGGAGGGGCATTATGAGAACCTTGTCATGCCATTCAGTCTGACTAATGCCCCGGCGGTGTTCCAACACTTTGTTAATGACATTTTTCGCCGCCTGGTGGGACAGTTTGTTGTCATATATCTGGATGATATCTTAATTTACTCGCCGGATCTGGTGTCTCATCAGGAGCACGTTAGGCAGGTGTTACAGATCTTGCGGGATAATAAACTGTATGCCAAATGGGAAAAGTGTGTGTTCGCCGTACAGGAACTCCAGTTTTTAGGCTTCCTGGTTTCAGCGTCCGGTTTTCGTATGGACCCTGGGAAAGTGCGGGCAGTTCTTGAGTGGGATCGGCCAGAGAATCTTAAGGCACTACAACGTTTCCTGGGGTTTGCTAATTATTACCGGAAGTTCATTCGTAATTTCTCGTCCATGGTTAAGCCTCTCACAGACATGACTAAAAAGGGGACGGATTTTTCTAGGTGGTCTGACAAGGCTTGTCAAGCATTCTCCTCCTTGAAAAAATGTTTTGCCTCGGCACCCATACTCATTCAACCTGATGCGTCACAGCCATTCATTGTAGAGGTAGACGCTTCCGAGGTAGGGGTGGGAGCAGTATTGTCACAGGGTTCGTCCCCTGGTAAGTGGCATCCGTGCGCCTTTTTCTCTAAAAAATTGTCGTCCGCTGAGAGGAATTACGATGTCGGCAATAGGGAACTCTTGGCCATTAAGTTAGCTTTTGAGGAGTGGCGCCATTTTTTGGAGGGGGCAGTCCATCCGGTCACCGTCATCACCGATCACAAGAACCTGCTATATCTGGAGTCCGCGAAACGTCTGAATCCCAGACAAGCTAGGTGGTCATTGTTTTTTACCAGGTTTAATTTTGTCGTTACATATCGTCCTGGGTCAAAAAATGTAAAGGCGGATGCCTTATCTCGTAGTTTCCCTGGGGCCGGGAATACGGACGACCCGATTCCTATCCTTCAGGAGGGGGTGGTGGTTTCGGCAGTATGCTCTGAGCTGGAGGAGGAGGTATTGGAGGCTCAGGGGGACGCCCCTGTTGGACCTCCGGGGAGACTGTTTGTTCCAGATCAGTTGCGACAAAAGGTGATCGAGGCACACCATAACTCAGTTTTTGCAGGACACCCGGGGAGTAAAGCAACTGTGGATCTCCTCTCGCGTCGGTTTTGGTGGCCTAACTTACATAAGGAGGTGGTAACTTTTGTCGCGTCCTGTGGGGTTTGTGCGCGCTCTAAGACCTCACATACCCGTCCGTCTGGGGCCCTCTTACCTTTGAAGATCCCGGAGCGTCCTTGGACTCATCTGTCTATGGACTTTATTACGGACCTCCCTCCGTCTTCGGGTAAAACGGTCATACTCGTTGTAGTGGACAGGTTCAGCAAGATGGCACATTTTATCGCTCTTCCGGCTCTCCCTAATGCTAAAACTCTTGCGCAGGTGTTCATTGGGGAGATTGTGAGGCTTCACGGGGTACCCTCCGAGGTGGTGTCTGATCGGGGGTCTCAGTTTGTGTCCAAGTTCTGGAAGGCGTTTTGTGCACGGCGGGGGATGCATTTGTCATGCTCATCGGCTTTTCATCCTCAGACCAATGGTCAGACGGAACGTATGAACCAGAGCTTGGAGACATATCTCCGGTGTTTTGTGTCAGAGAACCAGGAGGACTGGGCTTCTTTCTTACCTCTGGCAGAGTTTGCTCTTAATAATAGGCGGAGCGAGTCCACTGGTAAGTCCCCGTTTTTTGGGGCATATGGTTTTCACCCCCAGTTTTGTACTTTCAGTAGGGGGGGCTCTTCGGGGGTTCCTGAGGAGGAACGATTTTCCTCATCACTCGCTTCAGTATGGAGAGGGGTGCTGAAGAATCTGAATACTATGGGGAACCGATACAAACGTATGGCTGATAGGAGGAGAGTGTCTGGTCCGGACCCAAGTGTGAACGATCGGGTATGGTTGTCTACCAGGAATATTAAACTTAAGGTTCCCTCCTGGAAACTGGGTCCCAGGTTCATCGGGCCGTACAGAATCAGTTCTATTATTAATCCGGTGGCATTCCGTCTTGACCTTCCCCCTACGTTTAAAATTCACAACGTGTTCCACAGATCGTTGCTTAAGAGGTATGTGGCGCCGGTGGTACCGTCACCTTTACCTCCCCCTCCAGTGGTGGTCAATGGTAACTTGGAGTTCCAGGTATCGAGGGTCATCGATTCACGCTTTAATCGCCGGTCCCTTCAGTACCTGGTTCATTGGAAAGGGTATGGTCCTGAGGAGAGGATGTGGGTTCCTGCGTCGGATATTAACGCAGACCGATTAGTTCGGGCCTTCCACACGACTCACCCGGATAAACCTGGCCCTGAGGGTCCGGAGGCCCCTCGTAGAAGGGGGGGTACTGTCACGGGTGTGTCGCCACGAAGATCGTCACGAGTACACAGCCTGACTTCTCGCAGCTGACTTGTTGGTGCTTTGTGTTTTTCGGCAGTGAGGGAGTTAATTCTCTCTCTCTCTGTGCTAGACGAGGTCCAGCCTCGCCCAGCTGCAATCAATACTGCTGTAGTGAGACTCCTTCAAATGCCTGCTGGTCTGTTTGGGAAGTGTCGGTGAAAGCATTTCATTCAGACTAACAGAGCGGATCGTGGTGTTTGGAGTTTCTGAGATAAGTGTATTTGGAGTGTTTTTTCCCTTCCTCGCTTTATCATTTATCTCCTTTCCCGTTGGTGTTCCCTTTGTTGTGGTTGTGTAGTTGTTGTATGCAAGGTGGTTTTGGTTTTTCCCTTGTACTGTCTCGTTCGTCTAAGTACTGTGTGTGGGCATATTATTACTTGTCCCCTTTTGTTATCGGGGTCCTTCTCAGGACTAGATTACTTAGGTGCAGGGATCCTCAGGAGGTAGGCGTTACGCTGGCGGCCTGGACCTCTGTACCTTTAACAGTACCTCCAGGTTGAGGGACTAGTCAGGGCCCCAGCTTAGGGTCAGCTTAGGCCCCCTACCTCCAGTATACAGAGACAGCGTGACAGCTGGTCACATGACCTTTTTTTGCCTATTTAATCCGGCTCCGCCCTCCTGGCCTTGCTGGACTTCATTGTAATTTCTACTCTTGCGCTAGCTTGGTGCTCTGTTACCTTTCTTAGTCAGTTTTGCTAGGTCTTCGGACCTCTATGTTCTATGTTGTTTGTTTGTTGGTCTTATTTCTGCTACAATTTCTGCTAGGAGGTGTCCATCTTTCTCCCAGTCCCTAGTTCTTGTAGGGATCCCTTCCTCACATCTATAGGTCTTCGTTCAGACTAGCCGAGGACTTTAGCGGGTCTGATCGCAGGATCAGGTTCCCCGTTACATCGTAGGGATCCAGCTTAGTTCTATTGTAGGGACAGATTGCCTGTCTTTCCTTAGTGCTTGTAGCAGATCATAACTAAGTCCAGCCCAAAAAATTTCTCTAAGGAAAGACCTCCAGTTTCCATCATGGTCTCGGTTCAGGATTTGGCTCAACGCTTGCAGGGACTCTCTCTGGAGGTGGCCAAGCTCCAACAACACGTGAGTAGCTGTTCTGGAGCACATTTTGTAGAGCCAAAGGTACGTCTGCCTGATCTATTTTTTGGTGAACAACAAGATTTTTTTTCCTTTAAAAATGCTTGTTTATTGTATTTTCGTTTAAGACCCGGATCCTCTGGTGATGAATCACAGCGCATAGGGTTCATAATGTCACTTTTGCGCAAAGAACCTCAGGGATGGGCCTTTTCGCTCCAACATAGTGATCCGTGCTTTAGATCAGTGGATAGTTTTTTGTCTGCTTTGGGGTTGTTGTATGATGATCCTGATCGTGTCTCATCTGCTGAGTCTGAATTAAGACGTTTGAGGCAGGGATCAGGTAATGTGGAAAATTATTGTACTCACTTCCGTCGGTGGTCTGCTCAGGTAGGGTGGAACGATTCAGCTTTGAAAAGTTTGTTTCTTGCGGGGCTAGGTGAAAGGGTTAAGGATCTTCTGATTGCTTATCCTTCACCTGGAAACTTGCAGGAGGCAATGCAATTAGCTATACGGGTGGACAGGAGACTGCGTGCAAGGGTTAAGGAGAGTAAATCCTCTGCCATGTCAGCTCCGAGTCTTGAGAGGGTCTGTACTGACATTGGAGAGCCGATGGAGATTGGGGCGATGTCACCCCGCTCTCAGGAAAAAGACTGCAGATTTTCTGAAGGTTTGTGCTTTTATTGCGGTGGATCTGACCATTTCATTAGGAACTGTGTGCTTCGTGTGAACAAAGAAAAAAAAAAGGTCAGTTACGCCCGTATAGCCTGTTTAGATACTAAGGGTGTACTTCTTTCTGCTACTACCACTGCTCAGGAAGAATTAATTGAATGTCGGGTATTTGTGGATTGTGGTTCTACTCTAAATGTGATTGATGGGGGGGTTCTTGGAAAAACTTAAATTAAAACCCAAACCTTTGTAATCCCCTATTGCTGTGGTTTCTGTCGATAGCTCTCCCTTAAAGAGTGTTACTCACAAGGTCTGTGAATTTCCCCTCACCATTAATGGTATTTACCAAGAGAATTTGGATTTGGTAGTATTAAATAATTTGCCTTCTCCAGTAGTGTTGGAGTTACCCTGGTTAAAATTGCACAATCCTGTACTGGATTGGTCTACCAATGAAATTAAGTCCTGGAGCCCTAAGTGTTATGACAAGTGTTTTAATGGGCGCATTGCTGTTGTGGATAAAGGGGAATTACCTGTACCTATTCAGGATTTTTGGAAAGTTTTTTCTGAGAAAGAATCGCAAATTTTGCCTCCCCATAGAGACTATGATTGTACCATTGAATTTGTCCCTGGAGCGACTCTTCCTAAAAGTCGTTTATTTAATCTTACTATTCTTGAGAGAAAGGCTTTGGAGGAATACATACAGACAAGCTTGGCCGCCGGTCACATTAGGCCTTCCAAGTCTCCTGTGGCTGTTGGATTTTTTTTTGTAAAAAAAAAAGATGGCGGTTTACGTCCTTGTCTGGACTTTCGTGAGATTAATAAAATTACTGTACGCAATCCTTACCCACTGTCATTGATTCCTGATTTGTTTAACCAGTTAGTGGGGGCCAAGTGGTTCTCTAAAATTGATCTCCGGGGGGCATACAATTTGTTGCGCATGAAGGAGGGTGATGAATGGAAGACTGCTTTTAACACTCTTGTGGGTCATTTTGAGAATCTGGTTATGCCTTTTGGTCTTACCAATGCTCCAGCATTTTTTCAGAATCTTATTAATGACATCCTTAGACCTTTGATCGGCAAAAATGTGGTTGTGTATTTGGATGACATTTTGATTTATTCGCCTGATCTGGAGTCTCATTGGCGGAGCGTACGTGAGGTTTTACAGTTATTAATGGACAATTCGCTTTTTGCTAAGCTAGAGAAATGTGAGTTCGCTGTACAGAGAATTCGTTTTTTGGGTTACATTATCTCCAGTGAAGGTTTTGAGATGGATCCGGTTAAAGTTCAAGCTGTGCAGGAATGGCCTAGGCCTATTGGTTTGAAATCGATACAGAGGTTTTTGGGTTTCACCAATTATTACAGAAAATTCATAAAACATTTTTCTATTATTGTCAAACCACTGACCGATCTCACCAGGAAAGGTGCTAATGCGGTTCAGTGGATTTCTGAGGCCATTGAAGCTTTTGTGTTTCTAAAGGAGAGGTTCAGCTCTGCTCTCATCCTTATGCAGCCTGATGTGACTAAGCCGTTTTTGGTTGAGGTTGATGCTTCTTCTGTGGGGGTCAGTGCGGTGTTGTCTCAGGAAAGCAAGGATGGAGTACATCCCTGTGCCTTTTTTTAAAAAAAATTTTCTGAGACTGAACTTAATTACGATATTGGTAATCAGGAATTGCTGGCTATTAAACTCGCATTTGAACACTGGCGTCATCTCTTGGAAGGTGCTGAATTTCCCATTCAGGTTTTCACTGATCATAAAAATCTGATCTATCTTGATGCTGCCAAGCGCTTGAATGCCCGTCAGGCTAGGTGGGCACTTTTTTTCTCGCGGTTTAATTTTTCCGTTACTTACATCCCGGGTACCAAGAATGTCAAAGCGGATGCTTTGTCTCGCAGCTTTTCTCCCATGGTCGGTGCTGAGGAGGAGGAGGAGGAGAGCATTTTACAAGAAGGTGTTGTGATTGCTGCTTTGGACTCCGTTTTGGAGGATGAGATTCTTAAAGCTCAGGAGAATGCCCCATCTAACACTCCCCATGGGAGGTTGTTTGTGCCTAGGACCTTTAGGAGAGATTTGTTTGTTGAGTGTCATGAGTCTCGGTTGGCAGGTCATCCAGGAATTTCTGAGACCAAGAGACTTGTGGGTCGCAGTTTTTGGTGGCCTGGATGGCAGAAGGAAGTCATTAAGTGGGTGCGTCAATGTACTGTGTGTGCTAGATCTAAGTCTTCGCATGCTCCTGCTGCGGGGTTGCTTTGCCCTCTGGAGGTTCCTAGTGCACCTTGGACACATCTGGCTATGGACTTTATTACTGACCTTCCCCCCTCTGAGGGTTTCACAGTCATCTGGGTGGTCGTGGACCGTTTTAGCAAGATGTGTCACTTGGTTCCCTTCATCAAACTGCCTTGCGCTAAGACACTCGCTAAGGCCTTTGTCAAGGAAATTGTCAGACTACATGGCGTTCCTACTGACATTGTTTCTGATAGGGGACATCAGTTTGTGGCTCGTTTTTGGCGTGCCTTTTGTGACAGGTTGGGAGTTCATTTGTCGTTTTCATCCAGATATCATCCTGAGTCTAATGGCCAGACAGAAAGAAAGAACCAGGATGTTGAGCAGTTCTTGCGTTGCTTTGTGGCAGACAATCAAGAGGGGTGGTCTGAGTTTCTGCCACTTGCTGAATTTGCTCTTAACAACCATACATCCTCTTCTGCTGGGTGTTCGCCTTTTTTTTGTTGTTCTGGGAGACATCCATCTTTTGGGTCATTCTCCAAATTGGTTTCGGCTGTGCCTGAGGAGGAGTTTTTCCGGTGATTTGGAGAGAGTTTGGACGGATGTGCGTGGTAATCTTCAGGAGGCTAACAAAAAATCTAAGAGGTACTTTGATAGGAAACGGCAAGAGGTTTCGTTTGCTATTGGTGACATGGTTTGGTTGTCCTCTAAGAATCTGCGATTGAGAATTCCTTCTAAAAAATTGGGTCCCAAGTTTGTAGGGCCCTTTAAGGTGCTTCAGATAGTTAACCAATCTGCTGTTAGGTTGGAGGTTCCTACCTCCTGGAAGATTAATCCGGTGTTTCGTGTTTCTCTATTGAAAAGAGCTGATGTGTCGGATGGTGACGCCTCTGCCACTGTTCCTCCGGTGGTGGAGGACGGGGAATATGAAATTTCCCACATCCTAAATTCTAGACGGTATAGAGGGAGTTTGCAGTATCTCGTCGCTTGGAAGGGTTTCGGACCCGAGGATAACTCATAGGTGAGGGCGGATGATGTTTCTGCTTCCAGACTTGTCAGAGCGTTTCACAGGAGGTTTCCTGATAAGCCCGGGCCTAGGGGATCCGGAGGATCCTCTTAGAAGAGGGGGTACTGTTAGAACTCTCCTGTTAGTTTTTTTCTAGTTTGCTGGTCACATGACCTTTTTTGCCTATTTAATCCGGCTCCGTCCTCCTGGCCTTGCTGGACTTCATTGTAATTTCTACTCTTGAGCTAGCTTGGTGCTCTGTTACCTTTCTTAGTCAGTTTTGCTAGGTCTTCGGACCTCTATGTTCTATGTTGTTTGTTTGTGTCTTATTTCTGCTACAATTTCTGCTAGGAGGTGTCCATCTTTCTCCCAGTCCTTAGTTCTTGTAGGGATCCCTTCCTCACATCTATAGGTCTTCGTTCAGACTAGCCGAGGACTTTAGCGGGTCTGATCGCAGGATCAGGTTCCCCGTTACATCGTAGGGATCCAGCTTAAACTTGTACTTTCAATGTACTAGTAGTAAGGCCCTGTTCTAAACCCCGTTGTAGAAATTCTAGTATCTCCCCAATAGGAACCCCATCGTCTGGTTTGGACTTTGAAAGGGACAGGAACTTCCTCCAAGTTCTAGCGTAGATGCGGGTAGTGACGGGTTTTCTGCATTTGTGGAAAACCCTTTGCTGGGTAATAGTGCCCTTTCAAATTCCATGCCGTTAAATGGAGATTTGAGGCTGGAGGATGGGAAACCGGACCCTGAGTGAGAAGGTCCAGAATCTCCGGAAGAACCCCGGGGTCCGATATCGACATTCTCTGGAGACAAGAGAACCATGGCCTCTTGGGCCAAAAGGGGCATATAAGGATCATTCTGGCTTTGTCTGCTCTGATTTTCCTTATGACTGACGGAAGCGGGACCATGGGAGGGAATGCATATGCCAAAGGAAACTCCCAGAGGACCATGAAGGCGTCCACTGCCAGGGGCCTTTTTCTGGGGTTTAGGGAACAAAATGTTGCCACCTTCCGATTGGATTTTGTCGCGAACAAGTCCACTGTTGGAAGACCCCACATTGCCACAATCTTGGAAAATATCTGAGGGTTCAAGGACCATTCTCCTTCCTTTAGGAAATGCGGCTGAGAAAATCTGCTTTGACGTTTTCTTTTCCTCTTAGATGAACAGCAGAAAGGGAGAGAAAATGAACTTCAGCTTTCTGAAGAAGTTTGTCCGCTACTCTCATTAAGTCCTTTGAACGGGTTCCCCCTTGATGATTTATATATTCTACTGAGACTTCATTGTCCGAGAGTATACGAACATCCTGGCCCTGCAAATATACAAGGAACCCATTGAGCACATAATCGACTGCCAGAAGTTCCTTAACATTCGAGGAAAACTGTACCTCATTCTCTGACCAGATCCCCTGAATTAAGTTACCTTCAAAATGAGCTCCCCAACCTGTAGCACTTGCATCTGTAGTCAAGACTGCAGTAGGTTTACATTCCCAAGGGACTCCCCAAGAAAGATTAGTGTATAACAACAACCAACGAAGGGATTGTAAGGAGCGAGGGGCCAAGGTAAACTCCCGGTCTAGATGTCCATCTAGAATTGAGTCGTTATATAATAAATCCCATTTAAAGAGCCCTTGAGTGAAATTGGGACCAACGCACCGCGGTAAAACTAGAGGTCAGGGTCCCTAATAATGACATGGCTTTATGGAGTGACATAAAGGGTCTATCCATACAATGTTTCACTAAACCCTGGATTTTTGCAATCTTTTCTTCTGATAAATGGCAACACTGTCTTTCTGAATCTAAAATGACCCCCAGGAACTGTTGAGTTTATTGTGGGGTCATCCTAGATTTTTCCAGATTTAGAAACCAACCTGGGCCTTCAAGGACAGAAATTGTCACCTGAAGGTGGGCCTCGCACTGTACAAAGGAGTTCCCCACTATCGGGAAATCATCAAGGTAAGGGATTATTAAGATATCTTTTTCTCTTAGATGGGCCATAACTTCTGCCACTATAGTTTGGTAAAAACTCTCGGGGCTATAGCCAACCCAAAGGGAAGGGCGGTATATTGGAAGTGCTTAACTACCCCTCTTATTTCAATGGCCACCCTTAAATACTTTTGATAATCCTTATGAATGGGAACATGGTAATAAGCGTCTTTAAGATCCAGGACTACCATATAACAGTGGGGGAAAAGTAATTTTATTATCGATTTTAATGATTCCATTTTAAAGGTGTCTATTTTAAGAAAGCTATTTAAGGATCTTAAATTTATGATTGTCCTGAAGCACCCATCTAGTTTGGGGACCAGGAAGAGCGGAGAGTAGAATCTGTGTCCCTCTTCTGTTTTCGGAACCTCAATCAGGACGTTTTTCTTTATTAGGTCTTGAATCTCCGATACGAGGGCAGTCAGCCACTCTGGGGAGGAACTAGAGGGAACAATCACGAATCTTCTGTAAGGAAGAGCTTCAAATTGAAATTTAATCAGGCTCAAAATCCAATTGCTATGTGAAATACGTTCCCAGGGAAAAACAATGACTATCTCCCTCCCACCTGGGCCGATTGTCATCCCCCTGGCTTCTGCTCATCTTTGGAAGAAGAACCAAAAAGAGTAGGCCTCTACCTTTGCGACCTCTTTCTTCGAATTTCTCCTGTTCTCTAAAAAAATCTTCTTCGGACAAACTTCTTTTTCCGAAATGATCTCTTAAAAGAGGGTAGAGAAACAGACGGAAACCCCTTCTTAGGATCTCCAGCTTTTTCCAAAAGTTCATCCATGGTTTGGCTGAAAAGATATTACCCCTCACAAGGAATTGTACAAAGTCTCGACTTCGTTTGTACATCTCCAGGCCAGCATTTAAGCCATAGGACATGCCGAGCAGCATTTGACAGAGCTGAAGATTTTGCTGCCAGTCTAACTGAGTCCGCAGACGTGTCAGCAAGAAAGGACGCTGCACCCTGGACAAGGGGGAGGGAAGAAATAATTTCCTTCCTGGAGACACCCTCTTTCAGTTGGTTGTCTAGCTGTTCCAGCCAGACCATCAGGGCTCTGGATGTGCAGGTGGCTGCCACTGTTGGTTTCAGGGCTCCTGCAGCTGTCTCCCATGCACCTTACAAAAAGGTATCTGCTCGTCTGTCCAGGGGGTCTTTTAATGCTCCCATGTCGTCAAAGGGGAGAGAAGACTTTTTTGATGCCTTAGAAATGGCAACATATAGCCTTGGTGCTTTTGACCAAGAGGAGCTTGCGGCATCATCGAACGGATACCTCCTTTTGAAGGAGGGAGGGATGCTGCCCTTCCTGTCTGGCTTTTGCCACTCTCTATAAATGAGATCTTTAATCTTAGTATTCACGGGGAAACATCTGTTCTTTTTCTGACCTAATCCCCCAAACATTACATCCTCCAAAGACTTTTCTGGTCTAGTGTCCACAATGCCCATGGTAGTTTAGACAGCTTTCACCAAGGCATCAATCTCATGCAGAGGAAAACATTGTCTATCAGACTCACTATTAGAGGAAGAGAAGGAAGAGGAAGAAATGTCTGAGATATCAGAGTCTGAGCCTGGCCCAGGGTCCTGACGAGAATGCGTGGTCTCAGAATTTCCTCGCAAAGCCTTGCCTATTTCTTCTTTAATTTAAGTTTTTAGACCTAAGGAAAACCCCGGGGTTTCTTCCGTCATTACCTTGTCAATACAAAGGTTGGCACAATTTCTTAATATATGCATCAGGGAGCAGATTGCTGCATAGGGCACATTCCTTATATTTTCATTTAAATGAACATTTCTAGCTCTGAAAAAAAAATTACAGACAGAGAAGTAGGAGAAGAATTAGTTGAACTTTCACGAAGATTCCACTTACCCCTTGGAATATGTGGTACCGTAGAAGCAGAGGAATCCTTCTTAACCGGCGGAAAATCACGCCGAACAACAGGACCTTCCTTCCTGCTTTTTGCGGTGAACTTCCTAGATGCACGATAGGACCCAGACCGGGAACGACGTTGCACCGCTTGTTGTGAGGGCTCCCCAGAGGGCTGCTCCTGCAGTTGTTCTTGCTGAGGTGATAGCTGCTCTTGTGTATCTCCCATGTTACCAAAAGAAAACAATGGGCTGGGAAGCACCTCTGTATGCTGCCAGTTCTTTTTAATACTGGCCATACCTGGTAACTGTGTGGTGGGTCCTCCTCCCCCTAAGGTAGGCTGATCACTGCCACCCAGCAGCACTGGCGGAACGCCCCTTGTCCGGTGAAACGTGTCCTGCTCCGGCGTCCTCACATCGCTCGCATGGGGCCCCATACTTCCTGGCCACGCGCGAACTACGCCCACTTCCGGTGTAGCCCCCGGCGCACCGGAAACACGTCACAGGATCTCTTGCATAGTTTAGCGGGGGGGGGGGGGTTGCCCGCATGCGGTCCCACACATAGCGGACCATCCACCTCCAAGAGGGGATGTCACGTTTACCGCAACGCGCACGGAGGTGCCCCAATGAGCCCTGCTGTGGCGTCTTCAGAGTCAGGATCGACTAGGGCAGGAACTTCACCGCTCCAGGCACCCTGTCTACTCCAGCTGGGCCAAGAGACCATTTCTTCATCCTGCAGGTAAGCCTGATAGGTCTCCCATCAAGGACAGGAAACCTAAACTGGGGCGGGAGAGAGGTGCCACCCTTTTTAACCTGTAGGTTTACTGTCCTTGATGGGCGGATCCTCTCTCTCGTGGTGCCGTCATGGGAGTACGAATAAATGTTCCTGATTTTTTCTGCATCTCTCTGGCAGGAAAACCGCATGCAGATTTTACATGCGTTTTTCCTGCCAGATAGAAGCGTTTGTCAAGCACTTTTGCATGCATTTTCGCATGCGGGTTATCAAGCGCTTTTCCAAGCGATTTTAGCATCACTTGGAAAAGTGCTTGACAACTTGGTCACACTATATAAATCCATGCAACCGGCATGCATTTATATAGTGTGACCAAGTTAATAGTTAAAAAAAGAATAAAAAAAGTAAAAAAAAAACGAAACATTATACTCACCTTCCGAAGGCCCCCGGCCTCCATCTCCAGTGCGTCCGGTGTCTTGGGCGGCTTGCGGTGGTGTAAAAGGACCTTCCATGACGTCATTTAGTCATGTGACAGGTCACGCGAAAGCCAACGTCAGCGGTCGCGTGACCTGTCACATGACTAAATGATGTCATGGAAGGTCCTTTTACACCATCGCGAGCCACCGGGGAGCCAAGATGTACCGGAGAGAAGACCGCGAGCCATCAGAAGGCGAGTATAATGTTTATTTTTTATTTTAAATTCTTTTTTTGTAACAGGTACTATGGTACCCAGGTCTGGAGGAGAGTCTCCTCTTCTCCAGACCCGGGTACCATCTACACATTGAATTAATATCGCTTAATATCCGCATGTGCACATGTAGTCATGCGGATATTATGCGATTCAATGCAAGTCAATGGCAGCAATTATGCCATGTTTCCGCAAAAATAATGGAAACATGCAGATTTTTCCGCAATGATAATCCGCAGCGGAAATTTCCGCAGCATGTGCACAGTACATGCAGATTATCATTGGGGACCATGGGGCACGTATTACCAAGCGTTTTTTAAGCATTTTCGCTGCGGAAATTCCATGGCAAAAACGTTTGAAAAACGCATAGTGGGCACGCAGCCTAAAAACTTCTAAACTAATGAAGGTTCCAGTGAGCACTTGTGGCACCCCAGGGGTCTGGTTTCCACAGTAATAGCAGTATTACGTCTGTGAGCAGGTGGGAGGTCTCCTGGGCAGGAATCCTAAGCATACCACACCTCCTGCCTAGTCCTGGGAGGGGAAGAACTTCCCCTACATAAACTGGGGCTGAGGCAGGGTTAGGCTGTGTGCCCACGTAGCATTTTTCAAGCGTATATGCTGCGGAATTTCTGCAGCGTAAACGCTTGAAAAACGCATGTATATCCGCACCCCATGGTCCGCAATGGGATTCCGCAAGTTCTATGCACATGCTGCGGATTTTTCCGCAGCGTTTATGCCGCGTTCAAAAATCCGCAGCATGTCATTTAATTTTGCGTTTCCGCAAGCGGAATTGCCTTTGTCCAATGCATAAAAAACGCAAGGCAATTCCGCATGTGGAAAACGCGTGATAAACGCGCGAAAAATGCGCGATAAACGCGTGCGGAATTCCGCATGCGTTTTTCCGGGAGAGGACTTGCATTTATGCAGCAGAAATTTTCTGCTTCATAAATGCAACGTGGGCACATAGCCTTAGAGAGAGGAGTTCCAGACAGAGACGGAGTCTGGTCTGGACACGCAGAAACAGGGACAGAGAGACATCAGGAGCTCTGTAGGAGCCAAGGAGAAGCGCCAGGGGCTGGAGCTGTGCAGAGCTCGCCCTGGGAGAAGGTACTAAAACCGGACACAGGAGTCCGAGGCTGTGGGGACTAAGATATACCCAGCAGCAGAATCCATCCGGCAGGGGATTCCAGGTCCTCTGGCCATAAAAGCCCGGAGGCTCAGTCACAACGAAGGGACCAGCACCGCCATCCCGGAGCGGAGGCTAACAGGAGGCCCCAGGTCACCAGCCATACGGGTGAGCACCACACGGTATACCCAGGGACGTGGGCTACTTGTAACCGCTGAAAGCAGGGTAGCCAGGAAGGGTACAGACTAACGGGAAGGCCTACAACTCCACCTGGCCAGGTGAACTCCGGCTTACTCGCAGACTAACCAGGCCCCAACTACTAGCCAGTACTCCCGGGGGAATTTGCCTTGTACCATCAGTAAAGGCCCTGAACTGTACCCTCGCGTCTCCGTGCTTCCTTGTCGCACCGTTAGTGCTGGGACATCCACACCATCACTCCCAACATCACCCACATCCGCTGCCCTGAGGCCATACCTCTCCCATTGGGGGTTATATCAACATTGCTGCACACCTATACCACCGGCCTCAGCGGTCTGCCCTGCAGCGGCGGTTTCATAACCGCATTCAACGGGTGGCGTAGTCGGACACTAATACCATCATACCAATAACTGCCACTTAGTTTGACCACCCTGGGCGCGGACCGGGTCACCGCCACACGAAGACTACTACCCCCATCGGATCCGGCTCCGGGTATCCCCCGCGCGCACGCGCGCCGCACTACAGCACTGGCCCAGGGGTTGAGTCAACTTTGGCGTAGTCGGCAGGATTACGTGCCCGCAACCACCGGGTACTGCGTGCCTGAAAAAAAAAAAAAAAAAAAAAAAAAAAAAAAAGAGACTTTTATACTTACCTGTGCTGAAGTTTCCCGTCGTCCGGAGTCGTTTTCCGCCATCTGGAGCCGATTCCCGCCATCCGACGCCATCTTCTGCCTTCTTCCCGCCATCCGTGGAGTTTTCCCGC
Organism: Phyllobates terribilis; assembly: GCF_046119375.1. NCBI lineage: Eukaryota > Metazoa > Chordata > Amphibia > Anura > Dendrobatidae > Phyllobates > Phyllobates terribilis. Next base: position 330,115,208 of record NW_027362762.1, on the reverse strand, counting down.
CATCGGACGCCATCTTGAGGGCGCCGCGCGGGAAGAAGAGGGGCGTGGACTCCGAAAGCCCGCGAGAACTGAAGCCCCGCCTCACGTCCGGACGTTGCGTAAGGTCCTGGAAGGAGCCCAGCGGACGCCGACGTCACAGGAGCGCGACGGAAGGTCTTCAACCCTGACGATCGACTGTGGAGCCGCGGCCTACGGAAGAGGATCATCGCAAGGTAGGCCACGGTCCACTAGGGGGGAGGAGGATGTCGGATACGGAGGAGAGCTTCACCGCCACAGCCGCCGCCAGCGCCACCGCTGCTGTGGTCATGCCTTTCACCATGCCCTATATCCCGGGGGCAGCCTGGCTACCCCAGTACTCAGGGGAGTCACATACCCTAAATGACTTCAGAGAAAGGCTGGATAGCCTCTTCCAGGTGTATCCCCTCACGGAGGCGCAAAAAGTGAGCATCCTGGTGGCCCAATTAATCGGGGCAGCCCAAAGGGAGGTAAAGTCCTGGCCACCTGGGAGGAAGAGGACTGTCAGAGACATACTAACCCGGCTGAAAGACACATTTGACACCCGCACCTCAGCCGAAATAAAACTAAGATTTTATGGGTGCAAACAACGGGCACATGAGAGTATAAGAGACTATGCTCTAAACCTACAAGAGGCCCTGAGAGCCATTAAGCAGGCAGACCCTGACAGCATGGGAAATGAAGATAAGCTGTTGACTGAACAATTCATTGAGGGTCTACTGTGCAATGCCCACCGAACCCAGTTGCGGGCAATGGCCTTACAGGACCCTGACCTGGACTTTGCACAGTTCAAGGACAGAGCCATCCGGGTGCTCCGAGAACCGGCACCAGGTGGCGCTGTGACCCACAGGCGCCCTGCTATCACTTATTACCAGGAGACGGCGCCCTTGTCTGCAGGGCCTGTGGGAGCTGATGCGCAGGCTTTAAACAATGACCCAGATACAGACCTGCACCATCAGGTCCAAGAGCTAACTAAAAGCGTTGCCGCGCTAACCCGAACTGTGCAGTCTTTACAGGTTTCTACTGCAGGGAAGATCGAGCTGGCATCCGGACCGGAGGACATCCCGTGGCGCCGACCAAGGAGGACCCCACCGGCCAGAGGAAGACCCAGCGATCGATACAACGAGGACGGACGACCTATTTGCCGCCGCTGCAATCAACCCGGACATGTGGCAAGGTACTGTCATTTAAACGGGCACAACCTGGGGTAGAGGGCCAACCCCCAGGCATAAGACCATCAGGCCCATCAAACTGGCGTGATAAATACGTAGGGGGACGTCCAATCTTGCCTGTGGTACTGGATGGCATTCCTATGAGTGCCCTACTAGACATTGGGTCACAGGTCACCACCATCCCGTACGTGCTCTTCAAGCAGTACTGGAATGATTCGGACATAACCCGCTACCCAGACGACGACCTGAGTATCATCGCCAGCAATGGTCAGCCCGTGCCGCAGGTGGGATTCAAGGAGGTGACCATTAAAATCGGTAAAGTCGAACTGGCGGCACAAGGACTGATTATAGTGGACATAGACCGTCATGAGAGTCACCCTAGAATCACCCTGGGAACCAATGTAATTGAAAATTGTCTTGCAGAGGTGATTCTCATTTTACAGCAGGTTGCCAAGAACGCCAGTTCCGGCCAGCAGCGTGTGCTCCAAAAAGAGATCCGGGCACTGATGAAGCGGCAACAGCTGGAACTATCTGGTGGTGAGATAGGTAGCGTGAGAATGTGTGACCCGTTCCCTATTGCCATGCCCCCGAAAAGTGAAATGATGATTTGGTGCCGGGCAGCTATTGGTCTAAGAGGTAGAGACTACCAAGCAATGGTAGAACCCGTCTACTCAGACAGTAGGCCCACCATTTTGACAGCACGGGGGGTGGTCGATGTACGCCATGGGAGGGTGCCCGTTCGCATCATAAATATCGGTGAGAGAGAAGTACACCTGCCCCGGTATGCCACGCTAGCTAAATTGTTCACCATAAACCAGAATTCTGTACAGGCCGTGGAACCCTTGCCTCCATCTCAACCAGAGGAAGGTAACGGCTCTAAGAAACCAGTGGGGGACTGGTGTCAGCAACTACATCTGGGTACCGAATCCACTCCCTCACACCAGAAACAAGGAGTCTATCGGGTGGTTCAAGAGTACGAGAGAGTGTTTAGTAAACACCCGTTAGACTTCGGGCGAGTAAAGGGGGTAGAACACCACATCCCCACGGGAGACCATCCTCCCATAAAGGAGAGATACCGACCCGTACCCCCTGCACACTACCAACACGCCAAGGGGATGCTTAGAGACATGAAGGAGGCTGGGGTAATCAGGGACAGCTGTAGCCCCTGGGCAGCTCCACTAGTCTTAGTGAAAAAGAAGGACAACACTATGAGAATGTGTGTAGACTACAGGAAGGTCAACCGTATCACACACAAAGATGCGTACCCGTTACCAAGGATAGAAGAGTCCTTAGCTGCATTAAAATCTGCTAACTTCTTCTCTACTTTGGATCTCACTAGCGGGTACTGGCAAGTTCCTGTAGCAGAGGCAGACCGGGAGAAGACCGCATTCACCACCCCGATGGGTCTCAGAGAATTTAACTGCATGCCGTTCGGGCTCTGCAACGCACCAGGAACCTTCCAACGGTTGATGGAATGCTGTCTGGGACACCGGAACTTCGAGACGGTCCTGTTATACCTGGACGATGTCATCGTCTATTCCAAGACCTACGAGGACCACCTGAAACACCTGGCAGAAGTGTTCGAAGCTCTAGCAAACTACGGCCTAAAGGTGAAACCCTCCAAGTGTCACCTCCTGAAACCAAAGGTGCAATACCTGGGACACGTGGTGAGTGCTGACGGAGTGGCTCCTGATCCTGATAAGATCACCGTGATTAAGGACTGGCCAAGACCCTCCAGCATAAAGGAAGTGCGGCAGTTCCTCGGGTTGGTAGGCTACTACCAAAGATTCATTCCCGGGTTCACCAAAATGGCAGCCCCTATGCAGGACCTCCTGATAGGTCAATCTCGAAAAGCCAAAAACCAGAAGCCGCCCTTCAGGTGGGAAAAGCTGGAAGAGGAGTCCTTTTGCCAGCTGAAGATGGCCCTCACGGGGGATGAAATCCTGGCATATCCAGACTACAGCCAGCCCTTTATCCTCCACACGGACGCAAGTAACATCGGGCTAGGAGCCGTGCTGTCCCAGATCCAGCAAGGAAAAGAACGAGTAATCGCTTACGCTAGCCGAAAGCTACGACCCACCGAGAGGAACCCTGAGAATTATAGCTCATTCAAGCTGGAGTTCCTGGCAGTAGTGTGGGCAGTGACCGAACGTTTCAAGCATTACCTTGCCTCCTCCAAATTTATCGTGTACACGGATAACAACCCGTTGACACACCTGGACACTGCAAGGCTCGGTGCTCTGGAACAGAGATGGATGGCTCGCCTGTCCAACTTTGAATTCACCATCAAATACCGGGCAGGACGCTCAAATGCCAACGCGGATGCCCTGTCTAGAATGCCGAACTTACCGGACGTAGGGGAAGATCCAGAAGATCTGGAAGAAGTTGAGCTCCCTGCGTTCCACCGTCATGGGATTACCCTGTATTCCCACCGTGTGAAGGACAGACGCTCCGCGACGTTCAATCCCTTGCCCCACTACAACTGGGCGGAGACGCAAGACAGTGATCCTGCAGTCCGTCTGGTGAAGGAAATGCTGACCCAAGCCGATGCCAGTCTGGACCCAGACGCCCCAGAAGAGACTAAGCAACTGTGGAAGGAGAAAAGTAGGCTGTTCCTCTACAGGGAGAAGTTGTGCCGGAGAATGGTTAACTCTCGAACACATGAGTTGACCTGGCAGGTAGTGGTCCCCAGACGAGACGCGGCTATGATTCTGGAGGCGTATCACAACGGAGCAGGACATTTCGGGTGGAAGAAGCTGGAGTTCTTATTGCGTGAGCGGTTCTACTGGGTAGGCATGAGAGGAGCCATCGAGAGGTGGTGCAGAGACTGTGGACCGTGCCACCTAAGAAGGAAGGACCGTGCCAGCCAGAAGACTCCCTTGCAGCCCATCATCACCCGACAGCCACTGGAACTGGTAGCCCTGGACCATGTGAAACTGGCTCCAAGCAGATCTGGGTATGTCTACGCCCTCACAATCGTAGATCATTACTCCCGGTTCCTGGTGGTGGTCCCGGTCAAGGACTTAACGGCTCAAACAGCAGCTAGAGCCTTCCAGCAGCACTTCTGCCGTCCACACGGGTACCCGGACCAAGTGCTGACAGACCAAGGGCCAGCCTTCGAAGCGGAAGTCTTCCAGGAGTTCTGCAACCTGTATGGCTGCACGAAGATAAGAACAACGCCCTATCACCCACAAACTAATGGACTCTGCGAGAAGATGAACCAGGTGGTGATAGACCTCCTGAAAACATTGCCCCTGGAAGAACGCAGTCTGTGGCCTGAGAAGCTGCCTGATCTGGTGGACCTATACAACCACATCCCTGTAGGTTCTACCAACTGTACCCCGGCTTACCTAATGAGAGCGAGGCCTGGTAAGCTGCCTATCGACCTGGATATGGGAGTCCTGACGCCCGAGGACACCTCGCCAGAGGCAGACTGGGATACAGAACGGCAGCAGCAGTATCGGAAAGTGCAGGAGAGCGTGGAGCGAAGTCTGTCTCAAGCTAGAGAAAGGCAAGAGAGGGCTTATAATCAGTATGCTCCCGCTGTTCCCCTGGTACCTGGAGAGCAGGTCTTGAAGAGGAAAAGATGGCTCCACAAGTTGGACGACCAGTGGGAGAAGGACCCGTACACCGTACTGCCATCAAGCCATGAGAACCCAAAGATTTGCGTGATCAGTAAGGATGGAGGAGAAACCACAGCCGTTGTCTCCAGAGACCACCTGAAGAAGTGTCCCGAACAGCTGCAAAACCCTGAAGAAGAAGATCAAGAAAACCCTCGACCCGCAGAGGAAAGGGAAGAAATGATCAGGACTGTACTCGGAGACTTCCCCCGGTCTTGGACACAAGTAAACGGTGCTGTCGTGGTACCCGTCCTCACCTTTCTCCAGCCAGCCCCGCAAGTGCCTACAGAGGAACCAGTAGAGCTGGAAGAGCAGCCGGCCCAAGAGGCAGAAGAGTCCACGCCAGCAGTACAGGCGGATCAACCCTCTGCTAGTAGTGAGCCTGCCGTGCCCCTAGTGAGCGAAAGAGTGCGCAGAAAGCTGCCCAGCCTGCCCATAACACCTCCTACACCCTGTAGTGCAGGACCAGTTAGTGAGCTCCGTAGGTCCACTAGGGTTACCAGAGGCCAGATGCCCGTACGTTGGAGAATCTAAGTTGGCTAGTTGCTTTAACTATTTTATGTTTACCTGTTTTGTTGTAGCCATTGCTAATTATGTTTTTCAGTTACAGATTTCTTTATATGGACTGACAGGTTATGGACAGTGAGTAACCGGAACTCTGTTGTAAATATGTTTGGAGCGTAACCCAGGAATGGACTAAAGACTGTTGAAGACTCGGGGCAGGACAGACCCCTACCTGGTTACGGCTCCCTGTTCTTTGGTGAAATGGACACCCTTATTGCTTCCCGGTTACGGACACGCCGTGACCATCTCATGTATTTAATTGTTATTGTTTATACCCTGTTATGTTTAGTCCGGGAGTACTAAATTTCACTAGGGGGGAATGTGGCACCCCAGGGGTCTGGTTTCCACAGTAATAGCAGTATTACGTCTGTGAGCAGGTGGGAGGTCTCCTGGGCAGGAATCCTAAGCATGCCACACCTCCTGCCCAGTCCTGGGAGGGGAAGAACTTCCCCTACATAAACTGGGGCTGAGGCAGGGTTAGAGAGAGGAGTTCCAGACAGAGACGGAGTCTGGTCTGGACACGCAGAAACAGGGACAGAGAGACATCAGGAGCTCTGTAGGAGCCAAGGAGAAGCGCCAGGGGCTGGAGCTGTGCAGAGCTCGCCCTGGGAGAAGGTACTAAAACCGGACATAGGAGTCCGAGGCTGTGGGGACTAAGATATACCCTGCAGCAGAATCCATCCGGCAGGGGATTCCAGGTCCTCTGGCCATAAAAGCCCAGAGGCTCAGTCACAACGAAGGGACCAGCACCGCCATCCCGGAGCGGAGGCTAACAGGAGGCCCCAGGTCACCAGCCATACGGGTGAGCACCACACGGTATACCCAGGGACGTGGGCTACTTGTAACCGCTGAAAGCAGGGTAGCCAGGAAGGGTACAGACTAACGGGAAGGCCTACAACTCCACCTGGCCAGGTGAACTCCGGCTTACTCGCAGACTAACCAGGCCCCAACTACTAGCCAGTACTCCCGGGGGAATTTGCCTTGTACCATCAGTAAAGGCCCTGAACTGTACCCTCGCGTCTCCGTGCTTCCTTGTCGCACCGTTAGTGCTGGGACATCCACACCATCACTCCCAACATCACCCACATCCGCTGCCCTGAGGCCATACCTCTCCCGTTGGGGGTTATATCAACATTGCTGCACACCTATACCACCGGCCTCAGCGGTCTGCCCTGCAGCGGCGGTTTCATAACCGCATTCAACGGGTGGCGTAGTCGGACACTAATACCATCATACCAATAACTGCCACTTAGTTTGACCACCCTGGGCGCGGACCGGGTCACCGCCACACGAAGACTACTACCCCCATCAGATCCGGCTCCGGGTATCCCCCGCGCGCCGCACTACAGCACTGGCCCAGGGGGTGAGTCACACTGTTGGGGCCATAATCCGGAAGTGGAAAGAACATAATTTCACCATAAACCGGCCATAACCAGGTGCTCGCCGCAAGATCTCAGAAAGAGGAGTGGAATGAATTATCAGAAGAGTTGTCCAAGAGCCAAGGACCATGTTTGGAGGCCAACAGGCACTGCATATCACCCCAAAAACTCCAAAGATCATGACGTGGGGCTGTTTTTCAGCATGCGGCACCGGCAAACTTCATATGGGTTAAAGGAAGGATGAATGGACAAATGTACTGAGATATTCTTGAAAAATATCTGCTGCCATCAACCAGGATGATGAAGATGTAACGAGGGTTAACATTTCAGCAAGAAAATTTTAAAAAAAAGAAGACGACAGGGACTGGCCTCTTAGACTAGTCATATGTTACTCGCCCGCTGTTCCAAAGTATGCTTTCTCTGAAACACCTTAGCATTTGCATGTGAAATATACATGGCTACAATAACGGTCTCCCACTCATGCTGCCCATGCTTCAGGCAACACCAGTCAGCTGACAGGTTACATACAATGTCAGCAATGTGTTTTTCTCATTTACATGTCATCAAGGAATGGGCTCCAAGTCATGTAAATTGCAAGGTGGAGCCTCCATGGGTCGTACTAGTTTTTCCAGTTCACCAACCAGATGAAAAGAAAAAATGTAATACATCAGCCAAGGCCACCTTCTACTACAATTCCATGACCTAGTTCTGATGCTGAAGTGCCCATTCTAGAGGCTTTCGATGGTGGACAAAGTTCAGCACTGCACTCTGCCTCACCAACATATGCAACATCTTTCTATCATAATCAGCATTACCAATTTCAGATTACCCATTTCAGAAATTTGTGCTACAGTAGGTATCTTGTGTGGGCAGTCTTCACTTCCCATGAGAATCATTGAGCCTTGGGTGCTCAAGAACAGTTAGCAGTTGTCCATCCTTGGACCACTTTGGTAGGTACCAACTGCTATATACCGGCAGGGCCATATGTGCCACTAGAACCCGAGGGCAGGTACTGTGGGCAGCAACGCTTATGATAGATCTACTTGTGTATAGCAGACCTGGCAGTATGGAGAACTGCAACAACTTATGTACTGTTATCTCCGTGGAAGAGTCCAAAGTTGTTAACTCCTAAATGGTTTATAGTGGGTCTTGAGAAAATAGGAGTGACTTGCATGTATTTTACTGTTAAATAAAAGGAGGGGGGAGTGTAGATTTTATAAGTAATAAATTAACTATATGTGAAACAGGTATTTATAAAGGTATGTTTATACTAGAGGGCTCTCTCCACTAAACGGCCGATCAGCTACATACCTGTTTGATGATAGGTTGGGGTTTCATAGCCTGTTTACACAGCAGACTACAATGAGAAATCAGTAATAGATCATTCAGTGCACATAGGCTGCCTTTGTTTTCGGTAGCGCAGGCCCTGTTTACACAGGACGAAAACTATTATCTTTGGGCACCCAAAAAGTTCATTTCACTTGACGAATTAGTGTTTTGCTCATTTCTTGGGTGATCAGGAGAATTGTGAAACGAGCGGTAATAGTAACTCTCCTCTACTATACTACATTGTATGCATTAAAAAAAAAGACTGCATATGATGGATTGGTTGCACAATTGGAAGAGAATCACATTGTTTTAATTGTACCTCCATTTATAATCTACCAATATAAATGCTTAATCTGAATGCAAAATGTAATCAGTATTGACTTATATTTAGGGTTAATGTGCACGTAGCAGGGCCAGCCCTGACATGCAGTTTTACCACACCTTGGCAAGGATTTTTCATATTATTAATGCCTGGGCAGTTTTGCTGGTAAAACTACTGCAATTTTTTTTGTTTTGCCACACTGCATGAAATACAGCACTCCACATCCAAAGCACACTGATATTAAATATGTCAATATAATTGAACAGCATTGATCTATACTGAATTTTAATGTGGAAATTATTCTTAAAGAGATTGGCTATATATCAAAATCCATCTGCTCCAGATAAAAACATAATGTAATTACTAGTATGCACCAAATTTCCTAATTTGTAAGATGCCGCCCCCTTACGGTACGACACTCTGGTCTGGAATATGACCGGATCAGTCCTCCAGTAGAACTGCACATGGCATCAGAAATTAGCAAATGCACACCAACATGCCCAGTTTTATTCAATGGCGGCCGATAATGGATGAGTCTGGTCTCATACCTGTCCATTGATCCAGAACAGACTGCAGTCTGTACTGGGGAAGGACTTCTGAAATGAGAACATTAGTGCGGCTCTAGTAGTTTGTATACATGTAAACTTTTAGGCTGGGTTCAGATGGCTGTATGAAAATCCAGACCTGTTACATTGCAAATTGCAGACGTGAATGGCTCAGTGTGCTCGTCCACAGATCGGGTTTTCTGGTAATCTGGTTTTATAAAGTCTGTTTTCCACAGGCTTGGCGTCCAGGGGACGCCAAGCAAACCCCTCCTATCTGCTTACTATTCCCCTAAATCACTGCCTCTGTACTCAATTACCATATTCCCCCCCTCCCCTGCACGTCACAGGGCCCTGTGACAGGCCTTGTGACATGCCCTGCTCTGCCTCCCCTCCCACGCAAAGCGCCGCTCCCATGAAGCGCGCTTTGTTTCCCTCCGGCCCCGTTTGGCTGCATGCCGCCAGCGGAGCGGAAGTCTCAGTGACTCACCGCCGCTTGCGCAATACAAGGCTGCGGCGCAGTACGCAGTCAAACGGGGCCGGAGGGAAACAAAGCGTGCTCCATGGGAGCGGCGCTTTGCGTATGCGCAGGAGGGGAGGCAGAGCAGGGCACATCACAGGGCCCTGTAACGTGCAGGGGAGGGGGGGGGGGGGAATATGGTAATTGAGCACAGAGGCGACGATTTAGGGGAATAGTAAGCAGATAGGAGGGGTCTGCTTGGCATCCCCTGGACGGCAAGACTGTGGAAAACAAACTTTAAAACAAGATTTCTCTGCAATCAGACCTCTTCTATGGGCCATACAGGTAAGTATAGATTTACTTTTCTATACCCTGTATGGCCATAGTAGAGGCCTGATATCGCCCAGGTGGTGACACATTCCCTTTAAATAGACAAAAAGCGGTATAACAGGCGAGGATCACAATACAATACTCGGACTAGCTGGTGGCTCTCCCGATGTGAGAGTGACAGCAGCATAGAAATACATGCTGTCATACTTGGGCCGGGAGAGCCAATGGCCAGTCCGAGCGTTGCGATCATTTTCAGAGTTATATGCCCGTCTGACTCTTCCCTTACACAAACTGATGCAACTGAACAGATGTCTTCCCTTACCTTTACTTTTTTTCTTGGAATATTAAAACACAAGTGGTGTGATATGGCCACATTTACACATCCATATTTTGCGGTTTAACTACAGAGCTCCTGACCCGAACTCGACAGCCTCATATTAGGCTGTGTGAATCCAGCCTATAGTATTTTTTATGCAAAGCTGGCCATCTCCCGTCACTCATCTCAGCTTATCTTGTCCACTTGGAAGGGTAGGCAAGGCCACATATGTATTCCTGTACATTGCCAATTTAGGAAATGAATACCTTTCAACATGCAAGCTCAAAAGAAAACTTAAAACCGAGTTAACAGGTCTTTTGCGTTTTGGAGCTTTCCTGTATGGAATTTGGACACATGGTATGGGGATGCTTGCTCTTCATTTCTTTACCCTTTGGCACAGTAGTCCCTGCCACACTTGCCCACACACCGCTATTATAAGGTCCTTCAGCACTGGCCATTTTTCCAATAAGTACACGTGGATGAAATACTGTCCAGCTTCTAGTTTTGTGTTTCAATGCCATCCAAAGCCTTTTCCAAAGATTGATACTTAATCTCTTTTTCACCTTTAATTACGGTATTCAGTATTTTATATCTGATTGTTAGATTCACTTTTTTGGACAGGTTTGTTTTTAATTTTAAAGTTGAATCCTTTATGATTACATCATGTGCAATTTTAATAGTAACGGAGTCAGTTTCCTTACCATTCTCTTTATTAGATTGTTATCTGATCCGTTCCGGTTATTCCATAGTCCCAAATGGCTGCGCTCTGTCACTGAAATTCTTACAGCATCTTTAGGGTGGGCCACGAGTCTCTATGTTTTGGTATCAGAGAGACCTCTTAGGCTAAGTTCCCACGATGAGCTTTCTATGTTGCATATTTTCTGCACCCATTAAATAACATAGGTTACCTGCATTTTTTTCAAAAATACGCAGCGTCAAAAACTCACAGAAAACTCATGTTAGAAGGGTCAGAAGGACCGGAATGAAAACTCTACTACTATTTACATCTTGTATAGAATAAAAATTATAAGAACATTGAGCAACTTTAATGAGAGAAAGCACCTTTCACTGCACCCCCTAAAGGTTACCGAGATTTTTGGGTTTATAATGTGTTAATACGCCTAATGTTAAGAAATGTGCTACTGCTCTACACAGCTGAATGACATTTGTAAAAATCAATGTGCAGAAACAACCATGTTCAGATGTGTCATTTTTTAACATGCACATCCCCTCATTTGATATAAAAAAAAAATCATGAAACTAAAAAGGAGATTTACAGGTCACAAGACGCACCGTTTAATCTCGGCATACTCATTTCTGGTGAGCTTCCTTAGAATTTATGATACTATCAAACAGTGTCAGGTCAGATCAAATTTCAGAACGCTTCTTGTCCTGATTGTTCAAGGGAAACCACTTTCATGAAAAAAAGAACACAAATGAAACCAGATACAATATTAAATATTTAGAACCAGAGGAGCAAATAGGAACATCTGTGACGTTTAACAGGAGCTCATGTTCTGACCCCCTTCTCTGTAAGAAGGCCACTCGCCCTGTAGTGCAGGAGTAAATGAAGCGCTATCCCTTGTAACAAATTGCTGCCACAAATATAAAAGGCAAACAAGACTGAAATCTTACTGCAGTTGTATGGTGTCAAATGATTAAAGGGGTCATCTTGGAAGAGGAAAAAGAACTAGTTAGGAGAATGAATGGATGACGTGCTAGAGATTTACCAATGGAGCCATCTGCTTCTACGGATAAGACAAAGTGACAAAACCAAAAGCTAATTTGGCCCAGAGCGGCCCTGGCATTGAATTACGTTATAAAATGAGGATCTGTCCTGATTATAATTACCGGGAAGACGATGAGTAATATGTGCTCAATACAAATAATATAGGTTCTGCATATGGAGACCTAAACTATGTCACAAAGTAACTGATCTCGCCAACCTCACACATAGAATATGCTGGTAACATAGGGACTGGTCCAAGGTGGCACCACTCCCCTGGTATCACAGCATGGCAGCCCTGCATAGTGACTGCTGCTGCCCAGTGCATGGGGCCCACCTGGAAGCACTGCTAGGAATGGAGACACTACTGATAAACCGCACAGTATGTACAGAAGTATGTATACCCAGCTGGAGTGATTGTCTGCCTCACCGTATATCATGGCCAGGCCAGTCTCATGCAGGAAGCGTGCCCGACGGTGCTTAAAGAGCCAGATGGTGAGGATGGTGAGGGTGAGCAGCAGGATGAATGTCAGCAGGCTCACACTGTCCTGCCTGTGGCTCTCCTCTGCCTCCTTCTCTGTAGCGATCTCCTCCATGGCGCTGTCCTCAGCCTGTGTCCAGGGGATCCAGGGGATGAGCAGGTACAGGAGCCTGTGCATGGTGGAGCAGAGCTGCTGCCTCCCTAATACTGTGGCTTCCCTGCTTGTCAGCAGCGGCAGAGCCCACGCCGGCTGCTCAGCACCGCTCACACGCACGGCTCATCCTCCGCCTCCTCCCGGTGACAATCAGCAGAGTCTCCAGTGCGCAGAATCCCCTCTGCAAGACCATAGCGATTAATGCAGCGCTGCATTACACAGCAGCAGCACAACCTGCTGAGCTCAGCCCTCAGACCCGCCCCTGGGAGGGCAAGGCCTGACCCTTCTGTTATTAATAGCTCTGCTCGATCACATTGAAGGGCACAATGGTAATGTGTATATGGGAGAGCTGGGCACAACTGGCAGATAATACACATAAAGTCTGCACTGTGGTAGAGAAGGAAGATTGTGCCAGGGACAGCTAGCCAGATTGAAATGTGAGGAAGATGGTGCCAGGGAAGCTAACCATGGTGAAATGTGAGGAAGATTGTGCCAGGGAAGCTAACCATGGTGAAATGTGAGGAAGATTGTGCCAGGGAAGCTAACCATGGTGAAATGTGAGGAAGATTGTGCCAGGGGCAGCTAGCCATGGTGAAATGTGAGGAAGATTGTGCCAGGCAAAGCTGACCGTGGTGAAATGTGAGGAAGATTGTGCCAGGGAAGCTGGCCATGGTGAAATGTGAGGAAGATTGTGCCAGGGGCAACTAACCATGGTGAAATGTGAGGAAGATTGTGCCTGGAGAAGCTGACCATGGTGAAATGTGAAGAAGATTGTACCAGGGGCAGCTAACACCATGGTGAAATGTGAGGAAGATTGTGGCAGGGGTAGCTAACCATGATGAAATGTGAGGAAGATTGTGCCAGGAGAAACTAACCATGGTGAAATGTGAGGAAGATTGTGCCAGGAGAAGCTAACCATGATGAAATGTGAGGAAGATTGTGCCAGGAGAAGATAAGCATGGTGAAATGTGAAGAAGGTTATGCCAGGGGTAGCTAACCATGGTGAAATGTGAGGAAGATTGTGCCAGGGGCAGCTGACCATGGTCAAATATGAGGAAGATTGTGCCAGGGAAGCTAACCATGGTGAAATGTGAGGAAGATGGTGCCAGGGGAAGCTAACCATGGTGAAATGTGAGGGAGATAGTGCCAGGGGCAGCTAACCATGGTGAAATCGGAGGAAGATTGTCCCAGGGAAGCTGACCATGGTGAAATGTGAGGAAGATGGTGCCAGGGGCAGCTAGCCATGGTGAAATGTGAGGAAGATTGTGCCAGGCAAAGCTGACCGTGGTGAAATGTAAGGAAGATTGTGCCAGGGAAACTGACCATGGTGAAATGTGAGGAAGATTGTGCCAGGGGAAACTGACCATGGTGAAATGTGAGGAAGATTGTGCCAGGGAAGCTGACCATGGTGAAATGTGAGGAAGATTGTGCCAGGGGTAGCTAGCTATGGTGAAATGTGAGGAAGATTGTGCCAGGGGAAACTGACCATGGTGAAATGTGAGGAAGATTGTGCCAGGGAAGCTGACCATGGTGAAATGTGAGGAAGATTGTGCCAGGGAAGCTGACCATGGTGAAATGTGAGGAAGATTGTGCCAGGGGCAACTAACCATGGTGAAATGTGAAGAAGATTGTGCCAGGGAAACTGACCATGGTGAAATGTGAAGAAGATTGTGCCAGGGGCAGCTAACCATGGTGAACTGTGAGGAAGATTGTGCCAGGGGTAGCTAACCATGGTGAAATGTGAGGAAGATTTTGCCAGGAGAAACTAAGCATGGTGAAATGTGAAGAAGATTATGCCAGGGGCAGCTAACCATGGTGAAATGTGAGGAAGATTGTGCCAGGGGCAGCTAACCATGGTGAAATGTGAAGATTATGCCAGGGGCTGCTAACCATGATGAAACGTGAGGAAGATAGTGCCAGGGGCAGCTAACCATGGTGAAATGTGAGGAAGATTGTGCCAGGGAAGCTGACCATGGTGAAATGTGAGGAAGATTGTGCCAGGGAAGCTGACCATGGTGAAATGTGAGGAAGATTGTGCCAGGGAAGCTAACCATGGTGAAATGTGAGGAAGATTGTGCCAGGGCAGCTGACCATGGTGAAATGTGAGGAAGATGGTGCCAGGGGAAGCTAACCATGGTGAAATGTGAGGAAGATAGTGCCAGGGGCAGCTAACCATGGTGAAATGTGAGGAAGATTGTGCCAGGGAAGCTGATCATGGTGAAATGTGAGGAAGATTGTGCCAGGCAAAGCTGACCGTGGTGAAATGTGAGGAAGATTGTGCCAGGGAAACTGACCATGGTGAAATGTGAGGAAGATTGTGCCAGGGGAAACTGACCATGGTGAAATGTGAGGAAGATTGGGCCAGGGAAGCTGACCATGGTGAAATGTGAGGAAGATTGTGCCAGGGGTAGCTAGCCATGGTGAAATGTGAGGAAGATTGTGCCAGGGGAAACTGACCATGGTGAAATGTGAGGAAGATTGTGCCAGGGAAGCTGACCATGGTGAAATGTGAGGAAGATTGTGTCAGGGAAGCTGACCATGGTGAAATGTGAGGAAGATTGTGCCAGGGAAGCTGACCATGGTAAAATGTGAGGAAGATTGTGCCAGGGGCAACTAACCATGGTGAAATGTGAAGAAGATTGTGCCAGGGAAGCTGACCATGGTGAAATGTGAAGAAGATTGTGCCAGGGGCAGCTAACCATGGTGAACTGTGAGGAAGATTGTGCCAGGGGCAGCTAGCTATGGTGAACTGTGAGGAAGATTGTGCCAGGGGTAGCTAACCATGGTGAAATGTGAGGAAGATTGTGCCAGGAGAAACTAAGCATGGTGAAATGTGAAGAAGATTATGCCAGGGGCAGCTAACCATGGTGAAATGTGAGGAAGCTTGTGCCAGGGGCAGCTAACCACGGTGAAATGTGAAGATTATGCCAGGGGCAGCTAACCATGGTGAAACGTGAGGAAGATAGTGCCAGGGGCAGCTAACCATGGTGAAATGTGAGGAAGATTGTGCCAGGGAAGCTGACCATGGTGAAATGTGAGGAAGATTGTGCCAGGGAAGCTGACCGTGGTGAAATGTGAGGAAGATTGTGCCAGGGAAGCTGACCATGGTGAAATGTGAGGAAGATTGTGCCAGGGAAGCTGACCATGGTGAAATGTGAGGAAGATTGTGCCAGGGAAGCTGACCATGGTGAAATTTGAGGAAGATTGTGCCAGGGGCAGCTAGCCATGGTGAACTGTGAGGAAGATTGTGCCAGGGGTAGCTGAACATGGTGAAATTTGAGGAAGATTGTGCCAGGGGCAGCTAACCATGGTGAAACGTGAGGAAGATAGTGCCAGGGGCAGCTAACCATGATGAAATGTGAGGAAGATTGTGCCAGGAGAAGATAAGCATGGTGAAATGTGAAGAAGGTTATGCCAGGGGTAGCTAACCATGGTGAAATGTGAGGAAGATTGTGCCAGGGGCAGCTGACCATGGTCAAATATGAGGAAGATTGTGCCAGGGAAGCTAACCATGGTGAAATGTGAGGAAGATGGTGCCAGGGGCAGCTAACCATGGTGAAATAGGAGGAAGATTGTGCCAGGGAAGCTGACCATGGTGAAATGTGAGGAAGATGGTGCCATGGGCAGCTAGCCATGGTGAAATGTGAGGAAGATTGTGCCAGGCAAAGCTGACCGTGGTGAAATGTAAGGAAGATTGTGCCAGGGAAACTGACCATGGTGAAATGTGAGGAAGATTGTGCCAGGGGAAACTGACCATGGTGAACTGTGAGGAAGATTGTGCCAGGGAAGCTGACCATGGTGAAATGTGAGGAAGATTGTGCCAGGGGTAGCTAGCTATGGTGAAATGTGAGGAAGATTGTGCCAGGGGAAACTGACCATGGTGAAATGTGAGGAAGATTGTGCCAGGGAAGCTGACCATGGTGAAATGTGAGGAAGATTGTGTCAGGGAAGCTGACCATGGTGAAATGTGAGGAAGATTGTGCCAGGGAAGCTGACCATGGTGAAATGTGAGGAAGATTGTGCCAGGGGCAACTAACCATGGTGAAATGTGAAGAAGATTGTGCCAGGGAAACTGACCATGGTGAAATGTGAAGAAGATTGTGCCAGGGGCAGCTAACCATGGTGAACTGTGAGGAAGATTGTGCCAGGGGTAGCTAACCATGGTGAAATGTGAGGAAGATTTTGCCAGGAGAAACTAAGCATGGTGAAATGTGAAGAAGATTATGCCAGGGGCAGCTAACCATGGTGAAATGTGAGGAAGATTGTGCCAGGGGCAGCTAACCACGGAGAAATGTGAAGATTATGCCAGGGGCTGCTAACCATGATGAAACGTGAGGAAGATAGTGCCAGGGGCAGCTAACCATGGTGAAATGTGAGGAAGATTGTGCCAGGGAAGCTGACCATGGTGAAATGTGAGGAAGATTGTGCCAGGGAAGCTGACCATGGTGAAATGTGAGGAAGATTGTGCCAGGGAAGCTGACCATGGTGAAATGTGAGGAAGATTGTGCCAGGGAAGCTAACCATGGTGAAATGTGAGGAAGATTGTTCCAGGGGCAGCTGACCATGGTCAAATATGAGGAAGATTGTGCCAGGGCAGCTGACCATGGTGAAATGTGAGGAAGATGGTGCCAGGGGAAGCTAACCATGGTGAAATGTGAGGAAGATAGTGCCAGGGGCAGCTAACCATGGTGAAATGTGAGGAAGATTGTGCCAGGGAAGCTGATCATGGTGAAATGTGAGGAAGATTGTGCCAGGGGCAGCTAGCCATGGTGAAATGTGAGGAAGATTGTGCCAGGCAAAGCTGACCGTGGTGAAATGTGAGGAAGATTGTGCCAGGGAAACTGACCATGGTGAAATGTGAGGAAGATTGTGCCAGGGGAAACTGACCATGGTGAAATGTGAGGAAGATTGGGCCAGGGAAGCTGACCATGGTGAAATGTGAGGAAGATTGTGCCAGGGGTAGCTAGCCATGGTGAAATGTGAGGAAGATTGTGCCAGGGGAAACTGACCATGGTGAAATGTGAGGAAGATTGTGCCAGGGAAGCTGACCATGGTGAAATGTGAGGAAGATTGTGTCAGGGAAGCTGACCATGGTGAAATGTGAGGAAAATTGTGCCAGGGAAGCTGACCATGGTGAAATGTGAGGAAGATTGTGCCAGGGGCAACTAACCATGGTGAAATGTGAAGAAGATTGTGCCAGGGAAGCTGACCATGGTGAAATGTGAAGAAGATTGTGCCAGGGGCAGCTAACCATGGTGAACTGTGAGGAAGATTGTGCCAGGGGCAGCTAACCATGGTGAACTGTGAGGAAGATTGTGCCAGGGGTAGCTAACCATGGTGAAATGTGAGGAAGATTGTGCCAGGAGAAACTAAGCATGGTGAAATGTGAAGAAGATTATGCCAGGGGCAGCTAACCATGGTGAAATGTGAGGAAGCTTGTGCCAGGGGCAGCTAACCACGGTGAAATGTGAGGAAGATTATGCCAGGGGCAGCTAACCAAGGTGAAACGTGAGGAAGATAGTGCCAGGGGCAGCTAACCATGGTGAAATGTGAGGAAGATTGTGCCAGGGAAGCTGACCATGGTGAAATGTGAGGAAGATTGTGCCAGGGAAGCTGACCGTGGTGAAATGTGAGGAAGATTGTGCCAGGGAAGCTGACCATGGTGAAATGTGAGGAAGATTGTGCCAGGGAAGCTGACCATGGTGAAATGTGAGGAAGATTGTGCCAGGGAAGCTGACCATGGTGAAATGTGAGGAAGATTGTGCCAGGGAAGCTGACCATGGTGAAATTTGAGGAAGATTGTGCCAGGGGCAGCTAGCCATGGTGAACTGTGAGGAAGATTGTGCCAGGGGTAGCTGAACATGGTGAAATGTGAGGAAGATTGTGCCAGGGGAAACTGAC
Source organism: Phyllobates terribilis (assembly GCF_046119375.1). Lineage (NCBI taxonomy): Eukaryota > Metazoa > Chordata > Amphibia > Anura > Dendrobatidae > Phyllobates > Phyllobates terribilis. The sequence goes on along the minus strand of NW_027362762.1, from coordinate 330,096,897 downwards.
CATGGTGAACTGTGAGGAAGATTGTGCCAGGGAAGCTGACCATGGTGAAATGTGAGGAAGATTGTGCCAGGGGTAGCTAGCTATGGTGAAATGTGAGGAAGATTGTGCCAGGGGAAACTGACCATGGTGAAATGTGAGGAAGATTGTGCCAGGGAAGCTGACCATGGTGAAATGTGAGGAAGATTGTGTCAGGGAAGCTGACCATGGTGAAATGTGAGGAAGATTGTGCCAGGGAAGCTGACCATGGTGAAATGTGAGGAAGATTGTGCCAGGGGCAACTAACCATGGTGAAATGTGAAGAAGATTGTGCCAGGGAAACTGACCATGGTGAAATGTGAAGAAGATTGTGCCAGGGGCAGCTAACCATGGTGAACTGTGAGGAAGATTGTGCCAGGGGTAGCTAACCATGGTGAAATGTGAGGAAGATTTTGCCAGGAGAAACTAAGCATGGTGAAATGTGAAGAAGATTATGCCAGGGGCAGCTAACCATGGTGAAATGTGAGGAAGATTGTGCCAGGGGCAGCTAACCACGGAGAAATGTGAAGATTATGCCAGGGGCTGCTAACCATGATGAAACGTGAGGAAGATAGTGCCAGGGGCAGCTAACCATGGTGAAATGTGAGGAAGATTGTGCCAGGGAAGCTGACCATGGTGAAATGTGAGGAAGATTGTGCCAGGGAAGCTGACCATGGTGAAATGTGAGGAAGATTGTGCCAGGGAAGCTGACCATGGTGAAATGTGAGGAAGATTGTGCCAGGGAAGCTAACCATGGTGAAATGTGAGGAAGATTGTTCCAGGGGCAGCTGACCATGGTCAAATATGAGGAAGATTGTGCCAGGGCAGCTGACCATGGTGAAATGTGAGGAAGATGGTGCCAGGGGAAGCTAACCATGGTGAAATGTGAGGAAGATAGTGCCAGGGGCAGCTAACCATGGTGAAATGTGAGGAAGATTGTGCCAGGGAAGCTGATCATGGTGAAATGTGAGGAAGATTGTGCCAGGGGCAGCTAGCCATGGTGAAATGTGAGGAAGATTGTGCCAGGCAAAGCTGACCGTGGTGAAATGTGAGGAAGATTGTGCCAGGGAAACTGACCATGGTGAAATGTGAGGAAGATTGTGCCAGGGGAAACTGACCATGGTGAAATGTGAGGAAGATTGGGCCAGGGAAGCTGACCATGGTGAAATGTGAGGAAGATTGTGCCAGGGGTAGCTAGCCATGGTGAAATGTGAGGAAGATTGTGCCAGGGGAAACTGACCATGGTGAAATGTGAGGAAGATTGTGCCAGGGAAGCTGACCATGGTGAAATGTGAGGAAGATTGTGTCAGGGAAGCTGACCATGGTGAAATGTGAGGAAAATTGTGCCAGGGAAGCTGACCATGGTGAAATGTGAGGAAGATTGTGCCAGGGGCAACTAACCATGGTGAAATGTGAAGAAGATTGTGCCAGGGAAGCTGACCATGGTGAAATGTGAAGAAGATTGTGCCAGGGGCAGCTAACCATGGTGAACTGTGAGGAAGATTGTGCCAGGGGCAGCTAACCATGGTGAACTGTGAGGAAGATTGTGCCAGGGGTAGCTAACCATGGTGAAATGTGAGGAAGATTGTGCCAGGAGAAACTAAGCATGGTGAAATGTGAAGAAGATTATGCCAGGGGCAGCTAACCATGGTGAAATGTGAGGAAGCTTGTGCCAGGGGCAGCTAACCACGGTGAAATGTGAGGAAGATTATGCCAGGGGCAGCTAACCAAGGTGAAACGTGAGGAAGATAGTGCCAGGGGCAGCTAACCATGGTGAAATGTGAGGAAGATTGTGCCAGGGAAGCTGACCATGGTGAAATGTGAGGAAGATTGTGCCAGGGAAGCTGACCGTGGTGAAATGTGAGGAAGATTGTGCCAGGGAAGCTGACCATGGTGAAATGTGAGGAAGATTGTGCCAGGGAAGCTGACCATGGTGAAATGTGAGGAAGATTGTGCCAGGGAAGCTGACCATGGTGAAATGTGAGGAAGATTGTGCCAGGGAAGCTGACCATGGTGAAATTTGAGGAAGATTGTGCCAGGGGCAGCTAGCCATGGTGAACTGTGAGGAAGATTGTGCCAGGGGTAGCTGAACATGGTGAAATTTGAGGAAGATTGTGCCAGGGGCAGCTAACCATGGTGAAACGTGAGGAAGATAGTGCCAGGGGCAGCTAACCACGGTGAAATGTGAAGATTATGCCAGGGGCAGCTAACCATGGTGAAATGTGAGGAAGATTGTGCCAGGAGAAGCTAACCATGGTGAAATGTGAGGAAGATTGTGCCAGGGGCAGCTAACCATGGTGAAATGTGAGGAAGATTGTGCCAGGAGAAGCTAACCATGGTGAAATGTGAGGAAGATTGTGCCAAGCAAAGCTGACTGTGGTGAAATGTAAAGAAGATTGTGCCAGGGGCAGCTAACCCTGGTGAAATGTGAAGAAGATTGTGCCAGGGGCAGTTAACTATGGTGAAATGTGAAGAAGATTGTGCCAGGGGCAGCTAACCATGGTGAACTGTGAGGAAGATTGTGCCAGGGGTAGCTAACCATGGTGAAATGTGAGGAAGATTGTGCCAGGAGAAACTAACCATGGTGAAATGTGAGGAAGATTGTGCCAGGAGAAGCTAACCATGGTGAAATGTGAGGAAGATTGTGCCAGGAGAAACTAAGCATGGTGAAATGTGAAGAAGATTATGCCAGGGGCATCTAACCATGGTGAAATGTGAGGAAGATTGTGCCAGGGGCAGCTAACCATGGTGAAATGTGAGGAAGATTGTGCCAGGAGAAGCTAACCATGGTGAAATGTGAGGAAGATTGTGCCAGGGGAAGCTGACCATGGTGAAATGTGAGGAAGATTGTGCCAGGTACAGCTAACCATGGTGAAATGTGAGGAAGATTGTGCCAGGGGAAACTGACCATGGTGACATGTGTGGAAGATTGTGCCAGGAGAAGCTAACCATGGTGAAATGTGAGGAAGATAGTGCCAGGGGCAGCTAACCATGGTGAAATGTGAGGAAGATTGTGCCAGGGAAGCTGATCATGGTGAAATGTGAGGAAGATTGTGCCAGGGGCAGCTAGCCATGGTGAAATGTGAGGAAGATTGTGCCAGGCAAAGCTGACCGTGGTGAAATGTGAGGAAGATTGTGCCAGGGTGTAACGGGTCTGGGAGGCGGAACCTCTGAGCTACTATACAAGGGGGCGGTCCTTGTAAGGGAGCGGGTGGCGACCAGGCAGGCAGTCACAGCAGGTGACCGGGACAGTCTCTAGAAGAACGGGCAGGAGGTCACGGCAAGTGACCGGGGCAGTCTCTGGATGAACGGGCAGATGGTCACGGCAAGTGACCGGGGCAGTCTCTGGGTGAACGGGCAGATGGTCACGGCAAGTGACCGGGGCAGTCTCTGGGTGAACGGGCAGATGATCACGGCAAGTGACCGGGGCAGTCTCTGGGTAAAGGGTTGGTACGACCTGTGGCGGCTGATGGTAGACGTGAGCTCCCAGGTGAGCAGGCGAGAGTCTCTGGATAAACGGGTGGTCACAGCATGTGACGGCGGAGCCTCCAGGAAGACCAACAGACAGGCGGCAGATGAGCGCTCCCAGGTGAGCAGGCAGAAGTCTCTGGACAGGCGGGTGGTCACAGCACGTGACGGCAGAGCCTCCAGGTAGGCTAGCAGACAGGCAGCAGATGAGCGCTCCCAGGTGAGCGGGCAGGAGTCACTGGACAGGCAGGTGGTCACAGCACATGACGGCAGAGCCTCCAGGTAGGCTAGCAGGCAGGTAGCAGATGTGCGCTCCCAGGTGAGCGGGCAAGCTGGTCCATAGACAGACTGACAAGAGTTGGAAGGCAGACCGTCGGACCTCAGGCAAGCAGGCAGGTAGTTGATGTGCGCTCCCAGGTGAGCGGGCAAGCTGGTCCTTAGACAGACTGACAGGAGTAGTAATGCAGACCGTCGGACCTCAGGCTAGCAGGCAGGTAGCAGAATATCAGGCAGGAATAAGACAGCAAGCTGGCAGGAATCTGGCAGGTATCTGGCAGGTAACTGGCAACGGGACCTGAGGGCTGAAGCAGAGTAGTGAACAGTGCAACAACATTGCTCGGGCACCTCCATTTTGGAGGAGGTGCCTTATATATGGTGAAGTCCTCCGGCCATTGGCCGGGGACTCCTTAGGACGGCGCGCGCGGCCCCTTTAAGAGGGAGGGAGAGCGCGCGCGCCCTAAGCATAGTGGCCGGGAAGGAGCGCGCGCTGCCAGCAGAGCGGGAGGAGGACGCCAGGCACGGAGCAGAGAGGTGAGGGGAACAGCGTCCCTGCCTAGCAGAGGGCAGGGACGCCGGCGCTACAGTACCCCCCCCTTTAGGCCCCCCCTTTTTTAGGCCAGACAGAAATTTAGCAAGGATGAGCGGGGCATGGATGTTCTCCCGGGGCTCCCACGTTCTCTCCTCAGGACCAAACCCCTTCCAATCTACTAGAAAAAAGGTCTTTCCTCTTACCCTTTTGGTGGCAAGAATGTTCTCTACCTCAAACTCGTCCTCAGCAGAAACCGGAGCAGGAGGCGTACCTGTAGACTTGGAAAAAGAGTTAAGTACCACAGGTTTGAGGAGAGATACATGGAAGGAGTTAGGGATCCGTAAGTTGGCCGGGAGTTTCAATTTATAGGCCACCGGGTTGATCTGACTGATGACCTCCAGAGGACCGATGAACCGAGGCCCTAACTTGTAAGAAGGTATCTTGAGTCGGACATATTTAGATGAGAGCCAGACTTTATCTCCAGGACGAAATTGTGGAGGATCCAGGCGTTTTTTGTCAGCGTGTCTTTTCATCCGTTCGGACGACTGAAGGAGTGCGGATCGGGTACTCTCCCAAATGGAGGAAAATTTGCTAATGAGAGATTCCGCAGCCGGGTTGTCCACAGAGGTGGAGACAGGAAAAGGAATCCGAGGATGCTGACCGAAGACTACAAAAAACGGGGATTTGGAGGAGGATTCGCTCTCGTGATTGTTATAAGAGAACTCGGCCCATGGTAGGAGATCCACCCAGTCTGAATGATGGGCATTAACGAAGTGCCGGAGGTAACTGGTCAGGTTCTGATTGATCCGCTCCACTTGACCATTGGACTGTGGGTGGTAAGCGGAAGAGAAGTCCAGGGTGACGTCTAGCAGTTTACAAGTGGCTCTCCAGAAGCGTGAGGTGAACTGTACCCCACGATCCGACACGATGTGGAGGGGCAGGCCATGAAGACGAAAGATGTGACGAATAAAGTCTTTAGCTAGCTCGGGTGCAGACGGGAGGCCTGGCAGGGGAACGAAATGAGCCATCTTGGAGAAGCGGTCAGCGACCACCCAAATGACCGTACAACCGGCAGAGACTGGGAGGTCAGTTATAAAGTCCATTGCTATATGCTGCCAGGGGGCAGCAGGTACAGAAAGCGGAAGGAGGCGACCGGCTGGCAGATGTCTCGGAACCTTGTTGCGGGCGCAGGACACACAGGCAGAATCAAAGTCTATTACGTCCTTGTGTAGGGTAGGCCACCAGTAGTGCCGGGTAATAAGCTGGAGGGTCTTTTTCTGACCGGCGTGGCCAGCCAGTTTAGACGAGTGACCCCAGTGAAGGATCTTCTCCCGATCAGGTACTGATACGAACGTCTTTCCGGGAGGGAGACGATTTAGACTCACGGGAGCCACCTGCATTACTCTGGCGGGATCGATGATGTGTTTCGGATCTTCCTCGAGATCAGACACCAGAAAGGATCGAGACAAGGCGTCCGCCTTGACGTTTTTGTCAGCCGGGCGAAAATGAAGAACAAAATCAAAGCGAGCAAAAAACAAGGACCACCGGGCTTGGCGCGGGTTAAGTCTCTGGGCATGCTGGAGGTAAGCCAAGTTCTTGTGGTCAGTGTAAATTATTACCGGGTGAAGAGCCCCCTCGAGCAGGTAACGCCACTCCTCCAATGCCAGTTTGATGGCCAATAACTCTCGGTCTCCTATGGAATAATTGCGCTCTGAGGAGGAGAAGAGTTTAGAGAAGAAGCCGCAAGTTACCATCCTCCCGGAAGATGATTTTTGAGTAAGTACCGCTCCGGCTCCAGAGGAGGAGGCGTCAACTTCCAGGAAGAACTGCTTGTTGCCGTCCGGGCGATGCAGCACCGGGGCGGAAGAGAAGGCCTGTTTTAAGGAAAGAAAGGCCTCCTCTGCTTCGGGCGGCCACTCTTTGGGATTAGTACCCTTACGGGTGAGCGCGGAAATTGGGGCAGTCCGGGAAGAGAAGTGCGGTATGAAGAGGCGGTAGTAGTTGGCGAAGCCCAGGAACCGCTGAATGGCCTTCAACCCCTCCGGTCGAGGCCATTTCTCGATGGCAGACAGTTTCTCTGGATCCATTCGTAGGCCAGTCTGAGAAATAATGTAGCCCAAAAACGGAAGCGAGGTCTGCTCAAAGAGGCACTTCTCGTATTTAGCGAAGAGGTGATTCTGCCTGAGCCTGAGCAGGACCTGACGAACGTCCCTCCGGTGAGTCTGGAGATCCGGAGAGAAGACCAAGATGTCGTCCAGGTACACCACTACGCAGGAGTAGAGAAGGTCCCGGAAGATGTCATTGACCAACTCTTGAAAGACGGCAGGAGCGTTACAGAGACCAAAGGGCATTACCAGATATTCATAGTGGCCGTCCCGGGTGTTGAATGCCGTCTTCCATTCATCCCCCTGACGGATACGAACCAGGTTGTACGCCCCACGGAGGTCCAGTTTGGTGAAGATTCTAGCCCCCCTCAGACGATCAAATAACTCCGGAATGAGCGGAAGGGGGTACTTATTCTTCACCGTGATCTGGTTAAGGCCTCTATAGTCTATACAGGGACGGAGAGAGCCGTCCTTCTTTTTGACGAAAAAGAAGCCTGCTCCCGCCGGGGAGGTAGATTTCCGGATGAATCCCCTGGCCAGATTCTCCTCAATATATTCGGACATCGACCGGGTCTCAGCAGCGGATAATGGATAAATACGCCCACGGGGAGGAGTAGTACCAGGTAACAGGTCGATAGGGCAGTCGTATGGTCTATGAGGGGGTAGTGTCTCTGCCTCCTTTTTATTAAATACATCAGCATAAGACCAATAAGGAATCGGAAGTCCAGGTAGATTAGCTGGGGTAGGAGAAGGACGGACGGGATGGACGGGAACCAGACAGGTCTTATGGCAGTCCTGTCCCCAGCGAAGGACTTCTCCGGTCTGCCAGTCAAGCACGGGTGCATGTCTCTGGAGCCAAGGTAGACCTAGCAAGAGGGCGTGAGAGAGTCCAGGCAGAACATGAAAGGAGATACTCTCAGAATGCAGCATTCCCACCTGCAGAGTAATGGATTCGGTGATGAGTTGGATGGGGCGTGGTAAGAGACCCCCATCCACGGCAGCAACAGACACGGGTACAGCCAGAGGTTTGGTGGGGATGCGGTATTTCTCTACCAGGGACTGTGAAATAAGATTCCCGGCTGCTCCAGAGTCAAGTTGGGCTAGTTCGAAATAACGGTTCTCCCCGCAGACGATTGAGACTGACAGCAGCAGAGATGGAGAGGATTTATTCTTGTCTAGGTCGACCTCTCTGAGCGAACCTAGACACAGGCGTTTCCCGACCTCTCCGGGCAGGCACGGATCCGGTGCTCCTTACTGCCACAGTAGAAGCAGCTCCCCTCGGCACGGCGTAAGTCCTGACGGGTTTTGACCATCTTGGTCTGGTCGACCTGCATAGGCTCAGGAGAGTGTACCTGGGGAGAGACGGATTTCTGAAAAGTAGGAGCTAGACGTGGAAACCTCCTCTCACGGGTGACCTCTTCGGCACGCTCCTGGAACCGTAGGTCAATCCGGGTGGCAAGAGTTATTAGGTCATCGAGAGTGGTAGGAATGTCCCGACCGGCAAGTTCATCTTTAATACGGCCGGACAGATCCTCCCAGAAGACGGATACCAGAGCGTCGTTATCCCAGGCCAGCTCCGAGGCAAGGGTACGGAACCGTATGGCATATTGGCCCACGGTGAGACTTCCCTGACGGAGGCGTAGCAGTGATGACGCGGATGAGGTCTTCCGTCCGGGTTCGTCGAAGACTTTCCGGAAAGCCATGAGAAAGGCAGGCAAGTCGGACACCGGGGGGTCTCCTCTCTCCCATAGAGGATTTAGCCAGGTCAGGGCCTCCCCGGTGAGATGGGACATGATGAAGGCAATTTTGGCCCGGTCGGAGTTAAACTGGTGGGACAGGAGTTCAAAGTGCAGGGTGCACTGATTTATGAAGCCCCGAGCCTGGGCGGAGTCGCCTCCGAAGCGAGGAGGTGCAGAAAGCCGGGGTCCGGGGTAGGATACCATGGTATTAGTGGACAGCGGAGCTGCCGGATTGCGAGTCATGGCACTGGCGGAGGTTGCTGGCGGAGCAGTCAGAGTGTCCAGGCGAGAATTGACATTCCGCAGGTGACCCAGGATGGACTCCTGTTGGGACCTCTGACGTGACAGTTCATGACACAGATCCGAGAGCGAGGGAGCTTGGGTGCCACCGGGTTCCATGGCCCGAGCAAACTGTAACGGGTCTGGGAGGCGGAACCTCTGAGCTACTATACAAGGGGGCGGTCCTTGTAAGGGGGCGGGTGGCGACCAGGCAGGCAGTCACAGCAGGTGACCGGGACAGTCTCTAGAAGAACGGGCAGGAGGTCACGGCAAGTGACCGGGGCAGTCTCTGGATGAACGGGCAGATGGTCACGGCAAGTGACCGGGGCAGTCTCTGGGTGAACGGGCAGATGGTCACGGCAAGTGACCGGGGCAGTCTCTGGGTGAACGGGCAGATGATCACGGCAAGTGACCGGGGCAGTCTCTGGGTAAAGGGTTGGTACGACCTGTGGCGGCTGATGGTAGACGTGAGCTCCCAGGTGAGCAGGCGAGAGTCTCTGGATAAACGGGTGGTCACAGCATGTGACGGCGGAGCCTCCAGGAAGACCAACAGACAGGCGGCAGATGAGCGCTCCCAGGTGAGCAGGCAGAAGTCTCTGGACAGGCGGGTGGTCACAGCACGTGACGGCAGAGCCTCCAGGTAGGCTAGCAGACAGGCAGCAGATGAGCGCTCCCAGGTGAGCGGGCAGGAGTCACTGGACAGGCAGGTGGTCACAGCACGTGACGGCAGAGCCTCCAGGTAGGCTAGCAGGCAGATAGCAGATGTGCGCTCCCAGGTGAGCGGGCAAGCTGGTCCATAGACAGACTGACAAGAGTTGGAAGGCAGACCGTCGGACCTCAGGCAAGCAGGCAGGTAGTTGATGTGCGCTCCCAGGTGAGCGGGCAAGCTGGTCCTTAGACAGACTGACAGGAGTAGTAAGGCAGACCGTCGGACCTCAGGCTAGCAGGCAGGTAGCAGAATATCTGGCAGGAATAAGACAGCAAGCTGGCAGGAATCTGGCAGGTATCTGGCAGGTAACTGGCAACGGGACCTGAGGGCTGAAGCAGAGTAGTGAACAGTGCAACAACATTGCTCGGGCACCTCCATTTTGGAGGAGGTGCCTTATATATGGTGAAGTCCTCCGGCCATTGGCCGGGGACTCCTTAGGACGGCGCGCGCGGCCCCTTTAAGAGGGAGGGAGAGCGCGCGCGCCCTAAGCACAGTGGCCGGGAAGGAGCGCGCGCTGCCAGCAGAGCGGGAGGAGGACGCCGGGCACGGAGCAGAGAGGTGAGGGGAAGTATGCAATGGACCAGGCAACTGTTAGGTGGATTCATAACTGGCTTAGTGATCGGACTCAAAGGGTGGTTGTAAATGGCTTCACATCCAGCTGGATGAATGTCTCAAGTGGGGTACCACAGGGCTCCGTCCTGGGACCTGTATTGTTCAACATCTTTATCAATGATTTAGATGAAGGAATTGAGGGTAAACTCATTAAATTTGCTGATGACACAAAGCTAGGAGGGATAGCTAATACTAGAGAAGAGAGAGAGAGGATTCAAAAAGACCTAAATAAACTGGAGCAGTGGGCAGCAACCAACAGAATGGTTTTTAACAGGGAAAAATGCAAAGTACTACATCTGGGCAATAAAAATGAAAAAAGCATATACAGAATGGGAGGAATAGAGCTAAGCAACAGTACATGTGAAAAAGACTTAGGTATACTAATAGATCATAGACTGAACATGAGTCAACAGTGTGATGCAGCAGCAAAAAAGGCAAATACAATTCTGGGATGTATTAACAGAAGCATACAGTCTAGATCACGTGAAGTCATTATCGGTCTTTACTCCTCTTTGGTCAGACCTCATCTGGAATACTGTGTACAGTTTTGGGCACCACATTTTAAAAAAGACATCGACAAACTGGAGCAAGTTCAGAGAAGAGCGACCAGAATGGTGACTGGTCTGCAAACCATGTCCTATGAGGAACGGTTGCAGGATTTGGGAATGTTTAGCTTGCAAAAAAGAAGACTGAGAGGAGACTTAATAGCTGTCAACAAATATGTCAAGGGCTGTCACATTGTAGAAGGATCATCTTTATTCTCATTTGCACAAGGAAAGACTAGAAGCAATGGGATGAAACTAAATGGGAGGAGACACAGATTAGATATTAGAAAAAACTTTTTGACAGTTAGGGTGATTAATGAGTGGAACAGGCTGCCACGAGAGGTGGTGAGTTCCCCTTCAATGGACGTCTTCAAACAGAGGCTGGACAGACATCTGTCTGAGATGATCTAGTGAATCCTGCTTTGAGCAGGGGGTTGGACCAGATGACCCAGGAGGTCCCTTCCAACTCTACCATTCTATGATTCTATGATTCTATGAATATAATATGTCCCGAACAGCGTCCCTGCCTAGCAGAGGGCAGGGACGCCGGCGCTACACAGGAAAACTGACCATGGTGAAATGTGAGGAAGATTGTGCCAGGGGAAACTGACCATGGTGAAATGTGAGGAAGATTGTGCCAGGGAAGCTGACCATGGTGAAATGTGAGGAAGATTGTGCCAGGGGTAGCTAACCATGGTGAAATGTGAGGAAGATTGTGCCAGGGGAAACTGACCATGGTGAAATGTGAGGAAGATTGTGCCAGGGAAGCTGACCATGGTGAAATGTGAGGAAGATTGTGTCAGGGAAGCTGACCATGGTGAAATGTGAGGAAGATTGTGCCAGGGAAGCTGACCATGGTGAAATGTGAGGAAGATTGTGCCAGGGGCAACTAACCATGGTGAAATGTGAAGAAGATTGTGCCAGGGAAGCTGACCATGGTGAAATGTGAAGAAGATTGTGCCAGGGGCAGCTAACCATGGTGAAATGTGAGGAAGATTGTGCCAGGGGCAGCTAACCATGGTGAACTGTGAGGAAGATTGTGCCAGGGGTAGCTAACCATGGTGAAATGTGAGGAAGATTGTGCCAGGAGAAACTAAGCATGGTGAAATGTGAAGAAGATTATGCCAGGGGCAGCTAACCATGGTGAAATGTGAGGAAGCTTGTGCCAGGGGCAGCTAACCACGGTGAAATGTGAAGATTATGCCAGGGGCAGCTAACCATGGTGAAACGTGAGGAAGATAGTGCCAGGGGCAGCTAACCATGGTGAAATGTGAGGAAGATTGTGCCAGGGAAGCTAACCATGGTGAAATGTGAGGAAGATTGTGCCAGGGAAGCTGACCATGGTGAAATGTGAGGAAGATTGTGCCAGGGAAGCTGACCAAGGTGAAATGTGAGGAAGATGGTGCCAGGGGAAGCTAACCATGGTGAAATGTGAGGAAGATAGTGCCAGGGGCTGCTAACCATGGTGAAATGTGAGGAAGATTGTGCCAGGGAAGCTGATCATGGTGAAATGTGAGGAAGATTGTGCCAGGGGCAGCTAGCCATGGTGAAATGTGAGGAAGATTGTGCCAGGGAAACTGACCATGGTGAAATGTGAGGAAGATTGTGCCAGGGGAAACTGACCATGGTGAAATGTGAGGAAGATTGTGCCAGGGAAGCTGACCATGGTGAAATGTGAGGAAGATTGTGCCAGGGGTAGCTAGCCATGGTGAAATGTGAGGAAGATTGTGCCAGGGGAAACTGACCATGGTGAAATGTGAGGAAGATTGTGCCAGGGAAGCTGAACATGGTGAAATGTGAGGAAGATTGTGTCAGGGAAGCTGACCATGGTGAAATGTGAGGAAGATTGTGCCAGGGAAGCTGACCATGGTGAAATGTGAGGAAGATTGTGTCAGGGAAGCTGACCATGGTGAAATGTGAGGAAGATTGTGCCAGGGAAGCTGACCATGGTGAAATGTGAGGAAGATTGTGCCAGGGAAGCGGACCATGGTGAAATGTGAGGAAGATTGTGCCAGGGAAGCTGACCATGGTGAAATTTGAGGAAGATTGTGCCAGGGGCAGCTAGCCATGGTGAACTGTGAGGAAGATTGTGCCAGGGGTAGCTGACCATGGTGAAATTTGAGGAAGATTGTGCCAGGGGCAGCTAACCATGGTGAAACGTGAGGAAGATAGTGCCAGGGGCAGCTAACCACGGTGAAATGTGAAGATTATGCCAGGGGCAGCTAACCATGGTGAAATGTGAGGAAGATTGTGCCAGGAGAAGCTAACCATGGTGAAATGTGAGGAAGATTGTGCCAGGGGCAGCTAACCATGGTGAAATGTGAGGAAGATTGTGCCAGGAGAAGCTAACCATGGTGAAATGTGAGGAAGATTGTGCCAGGCAAAGCTGACTGTGGTGAAATGTGAAGAAGATTGTGCCAGGGGCAGTTAACTATGGTGAAATGTGAAGAAGATTGTGCCAGGGGCAGCTAACCATGGTGAACTGTGAGGAAGATTGTGCCAGGGGTAGCTAACCATGGTGAAATGTGAGGAAGATTGTGCCAGGAGAAACTAACCATGGTGAAATGTGAGGAAGATTGTGCCAGGAGAAGCTAACCATGGTGAAATGTGAGGAAGATTGTGCCAGGAGAAACTAAGCATGGTGAAATGTGAAGAAGATTGTGCCAGGGGCATCTAACCATGGTGAAATGTGAGGAAGATTGTGCCAGGGGCAGCTAACCATGGTGAAATGTGAGGAAGATTGTGCCAGGAGAAGCTAACCATGGTGAAATGTGAGGAAGATTGTGCCAGGGGAAGCTGACCATGGTGAAATGTGAGGAAGATTGTGCCAGGGGCAGCTAACCATGGTGAAATGTGAGGAAGATTGTGCCAGGGAAGCTGATCATGGTGAAATGTGAGGAAGATTGTGCCAGGGGCAGCTAGCCATGGTGAAATGTGAGGAAGATTGTGCCAGGCAAAGCTGACCGTGGTGAAATGTGAAGAAGATTGTGCCAGGGAAACTGACCATGGTGAAATGTGAGGAAGATTGTGCCAGGGGAAACTGACCATGGTGAAATGTGAGGAAGATTGTGCCAGGGAAGCTGACCATGGTGAAATGTGAGGAAGATTGTGCCAGAGGTAGCTAGCCATGGTGAAATGTGAGGAAGATTGTGCCAGGGGAAACTGACCATGGTGAAATGTGAGGAAGATTGTGCCAGGGGCAACTAACCATGGTGAAATGTGAAGAAGATTGTGCCAGGGAAGCTGACCATGGTGAAATGTGAAGAAGATTGTACCAGGGGCAGCTAACCATGGTGAACTGTGAGGAAGATTGTGCCAGGGGCAGCTAACCATGGTGAACTGTGAGGAAGATTGTGCCAGGGGTAGCTAACCATGGTGAAATGTGAGGAAGATTGTGCCAGGAGAAACTAAGCATGGTGAAATGTGAAGAAGATTATGCCAGGGGCAGCTAACCATGGTGAAATGTGAGGAAGCTTGTGCCAGGGGCAGCTAACCACGGTGAAACGTGAGGAAGATAGTGCCAGGGGCAGCTAACCATGGTGAAACGTGAGGAAGATAGTGCCAGGGGCAGCTAACCATGGTGAAATGTGAGGAAGATTGTGCCAGGGAAGCTGACCATGGTGAAATGTGAGGAAGATTGTGCCAGGGAAGCTGACTATGGTGAAATGTGAGGAAGATTGTGCCAGGGAAGCTGACCATGGTGAAATGTGAGGAAGATGGTGCCAGGGGAAGCTAACCATGGTGAAATGTGAGGAAGATAGTGCCAGGGGCAGCTAACCATGGTGAAATGTGAGGAAGATTGTGCCAGGGAAGCTGATCATGGTGAAATGTGAGGAAGATTGTGCCAGGGAAGCTGATCATGGTGAAATGTGAGGAAGATTGTGCCAGGGGCAGCTAGCCATGGTGAAATGTGAGGAAGATTGTGCCAGGCAAAGCTGACCGTGGTGAAATGTGAGTAAGATTGTGCCAGGGAAACTGACCATGGTGAAATGTGAGGAAGATTGTGCCAGGGGAAACTGACCATGGTGAAATGTGAGGAAGATTGTGCCAGGGAAGCTGACCATGGTGAAATGTGAGGAAGATTGTGCCAGGGGTAGCTAGCCATGGTGAAATGTGAGGAAGATTGTGCCAGGGGAAACTGACCATGGTGAAATGTGAGGAAGATTGTGCAAGGGAAGCTGACCATGGTGAAATGTGAGGAAGATTGTGTCAGGGAAGCTGACCATGGTGAAATGTGAGGAAGATTGTGCCAGGGAAGCTGACCATGGTGAAATGTGAGGAAGATTGTGCCAGGGGCAACTAACCATGGTGAAATGTGAAGAAGATTGTGCCAGGGAAGCTGACCATGGTGAAATGTGAGGAAGATTGTGCCAGGGAAGCTGACCATGGTGAAATTTGAGGAAGATTGTGCCAGGGGCAGCTAGCCATGGTGAACTGTGAGGAAGATTGTGCCAGGGGTAGCTGACCATGGTGAAATTTGAGGAAGATTGTGCCAGGGAAGCTGACCATGGTGAAATGTGAGGAAGATGGTGCCAGGGGAAGCTAACCATGGTGAAATGTGAGGAAGATAGTGCCAGGGGCAGCTAACCATGGTTAAATGTGAGGAAGATTGTGCCAGGGAAGCTGATCATGGTGAAATGTGAGGAAGATTGTGCCAGGGGCAGCTAGCCATGGTGAAATGTGAGGAAGATTGTGCCAGGTAAACTGACCATGGTGAAATGTGAGGAAGATTGTGCCAGGGGAAACTGACCATGGTGAAATGTGAGGAAGATTGTGCCAGGGAAGCTGACCATGGTGAAATGTGAGGAAGATTGTGCCAGGGGTAGCTAGCCATGGTGAAATGTGAGGAAGATTGTGCCAGGGGAAACTGACCATGGTGAAATGTGAGGAAGATTGTGCCAGGGAAGCTGACCATGGTGAAATGTGAGGAAGATTGTGCCAGGGAAGCTGACCATGGTGACATTTGAGGAAGATTGTGCCAGGGGCAGCTAGCCATGGTGAACTGTGAGGAAGATTGTGCCAGGGGTAGCTGACCATAGTGAAATTTGAGGAAGATTGTGCCAGGGGCAGCTAACCATGGTGAAACGTGAGGAAGATAGTGCCAGGGGCAGCTAACCACGGTGAAATGTGAAGATTATGCCAGGGGCAGCTAACCATGGTGAAATGTGAGGAAGATTGTGCCAGGAGAAGCTAACCATGGTGAAATGTGAGGAAGATTGTGCCAGGGGCAGCTAACCATGGTGAAATGTGAGGAAGATTGTGCCAGGAGAAGCTAACCATGGTGAAATGTGAGGAAGATTGTGCCAGGCAAAGCTGACTGTGGTGAAATGTGAAGAAGATTGTGCCAGGGGCAGCTAACCCTGGTGAAATGTGAAGAAGATTGTGCCATGGGCAGTTAACTATGGTGAAATGTGAAGAAGATTGTGCCAGGGGCAGCTAACCATGGTGAATTGTG
This sequence comes from Phyllobates terribilis, assembly GCF_046119375.1. Lineage (NCBI taxonomy): Eukaryota > Metazoa > Chordata > Amphibia > Anura > Dendrobatidae > Phyllobates > Phyllobates terribilis. The sequence continues at coordinate 330,081,162 of NW_027362762.1, read as the reverse complement.
AGGAAGATTGTGCCAGGGGTAGCTAACCATGGTGAAATGTGAGGAAGATTGTGCCAGGAGAAACTAACCATGGTGAAATGTGAGGAAGATTGTGCCAGGAGAAGCTAACCATGGTGAAATGTGAGGAAGATTGTGCCAGGAGAAACTAAGCATGGTGAAATGTGAAGAAGATTATGCCAGGGGCATCTAACCATGGTGAAATGTGAGGAAGATTGTGCCAGGGGCAGCTAACCATGGTGAAATGTGAGGAAGATTGTGCCAGGAGAAGCTAACCATGGTGAAATGTGAGGAAGATTGTACCAGGGGAAGCTGACCATGGTGAAATGTGAGGAAGATTGTGCCAGGGGCAGCTAACCATGGTGAAATGTGAGGAAGATTGTGCCAGGGAAGCTGATCATGGTGAAATGTGAGGAAGATTGTGCCAGGGGCAGCTAGCCATGGTGAAATGTGAGGAAGATTGTGCCAGGCAAAGCTGACCGTGGTGAAATGTGAGGAAGATTGTGCCAGGGAAACTGACCATGGTGAAATGTGAGGAAGATTGTGCCAGGGGAAACTGACCATGGTGAAATGTGAGGAAGATTGTGCCAGGGAAGCTGACCATGTTGAAATGTGAGGAAGATGGTGCCAGGGGAAGCTAACCATGGTGAAATGTGAGGAAGATAGTGCCAGGGGCAGCTAACCATGGTGAAATGTGAGGAAGATTGTGCCAGGGAAGCTGATCATGGTGAAATGTGAGGAAGATTGTGCCAGGGGCAGCTAGCCATGGTGAAATGTGAGGAAGATTGTGCCAGGGAAACTGACCATGGTGAAATGTGAGGAAGATTGTGCCAGGGGAAACTGACCATGGTGAAATGTGAGGAAGATTGTGCCAGGGAAGCTGACCATGGTGAAATGTGAGGAAGATTGTGCCAGGGGTAGCTAGCCATGGTGAAATGTGAGGAAGATTGTGCCAGGGGAAACTGACCATGGTGAAATGTGAGGAAGATTGTGCCAGGGAAGCTGTCCATGGTGAAATGTGAGGAAGATTGTGTCAGGGAAGCTGACCATGGTGAAATGTGAGGAAGATTGTGCCAGGGAAGCTGACCATGGTGAAATGTGAGGAAGATTGTGTCAGGGAAGCTGACCATGGTGAAATGTGAGGAAGATTGTGCCAGGGAAGCTGACCATGGTGAAATGTGAGGAAGATTGTGCCAGGGAAGCGGACCATGGTGAAATGTGAGGAAGATTGTGCCAGGGAAGCTGACCATGGTGAAATTTGAGGAAGATTGTGCCAGGGGCAGCTAGCCATGGTGAACTGTGAGGAAGATTGTGCCAGGGGTAGCTGACCATAGTGAAATTTGAGGAAGATTGTGCCAGGGGCAGCTAACCATGGTGAAACGTGAGGAAGATAGTGCCAGGGGCAGCTAACCACGGTGAAATGTGAAGATTATGCCAGGGGCAGCTAACCATGGTGAAATGTGAGGAAGATTGTGCCAGGAGAAGCTAACCATGGTGAAATATGAGGAAGATTGTGCCAGGCAAAGCTGACTGTGGTGAAATGTGAAGAAGATTGTGCCAGGGGCAGCTAACCCTGGTGAAATGTGAAGAAGATTGTGCCAGGGGCAGTTAACTATGGTGAAATGTGAAGAAGATTGTGCCAGGGGCAGCTAACCATGGTGAATTGTGAGGAAGATTGTGCCAGGGGTATCTAACCATGGTGAAATGTGAGGAAGATTGTGCCAGGAGAAACTAACCATGGTGAAATGTGAGGAAGATTGTGCCAGGAGAAGCTAACCATGGTGAAATGTGAGGAAGATTGTGCCAGGAGAAACTAAGCATGGTGAAATGTGAAGAAGATTATGCCAGGGGCAGCTAACCATGGTGAAATGTGAGGAAGATTGTGCCAGGGGAAGCTGACCATGGTGAAATGTGAGGAAGATTGTGCCAGGGGCAGCTAACCATGGTGAAATGTGAGGAAGATTGTGCCAGGGAAGCTGATCATGGTGAAATGTGAGGAAGATTGTGCCAGGGGCAGCTAGCCATGGTGAAATGTGAGGAAGATTGTGCCAGGCAAAGCTGACCGTGGTGAAATGTGAGGAAGATTGTGCCAGGGAAACTGACCATGGTGAAATGTGAGGAAGATTGTGCCAGGGGAAACTGACCATGGTGAAATGTGAGGAAGATTGTGCCAGGGATGCTGACCATGGTGAAATGTGAGGAAGATTGTGCCAGGGGTAGCTAGCCATGGTGAAATGTGAGGAAGATTGTGCCAGGGGAAACTGACCATGGTGAAATGTGAGGAAGATTGTGCCAGGGACAACTAACCATGGTGAAATGTGAAGAAGATTGTGCCAGGGAAGCTGACCATGGTGAAATGTGAAGAAGATTGTGCCAGGTGCAGCTAACCATGGTGAACTGTGAGGAAGATTGTGCCAGGGGCAGCTAACCATGGTGAACTGTGAGGAAGATTGTGCCAGGGGTAGCTAACCATGGTGAAATGTGAGGAAGATTGTGCCAGGAGAAACTAAGCATGGTGAAATGTGAAGAAGATTATGCCAGGGGCAGCTAACCATGGTGAAATGTGAGGAAGCTTGTGCCAGGGGCAGCTAACCACGGTGAAACGTGAGGAAGATAGTGCCAGGGGCAGCTAACCATGGTGAAACGTGAGGAAGATAGTGCCAGGGGCAGCTAACCATGGTGAAATGTGAGGAAGATTGTGCCAGGGAAGCTGACCATGGTGAAATGTGAGGAAGATTGTGCCAGGGAAGCTGACTATGGTGAAATGTGAGGAAGATTGTGCCAGGGAAGCTGACCATGGTGAAATGTGAGGAAGATTGTGCCAGGAGAAGCTAACCATGGTGAAATGTGAGGAAGATTGTGCCAGGAGAAACTAAGCATGGTGAAATGTGAAGAAGATTATGCCAGGGGCATCTAACCATGGTGAAATGTGAGGAAGATTGTGCCAGGGGCAGCTAACCATGGTGAAATGTGAGGAAGATTGTGCCAGGAGAAGCTAACCATGGTGAAATGTGAGGAAGATTGTGCCAGGGGAAGCTGACCATGGTGAAATGTGAGGAAGATTGTGCCAGGGGCAGCTAACCATGGTGAAATGTGAGGAAGATTGTGCCAGGGAAGCTGATCATGGTGAAATGTGAGGAAGATTGTGCCAGGGGCAGCTAGCCATGGTGAAATGTGAGGAAGATTGTGCCAGGCAAAGCTGACCGTGGTGAAATGTGAGGAAGATTGTGCCAGGGAAACTGACCATGGTGAAATGTGAGGAAGATTGTGCCAGGGGAAACTGACCATGGTGAAATGTGAGGAAGATTGTGCCAGGGAAGCTGACCATGGTGAAATGTGAGGAAGATTGTGCCAGGGGTAGCTAGCCATGGTGAAATGTGAGGAAGATTGTGCCAGGGGAAACTGACCATGGTGAAATGTGAGGAAGATTGTGCCAGGGGCAACTAACCATGGTGAAATGTGAAGAAGATTGTGCCAGGGAAGCTGACCATGGTGAAATGTGAAGAAGATTGTGCCAGGGGCAGCTAACCATGGTGAACTGTGAGGAAGATTGTGCCAGGGGCAGCTAACCATGGTGAACTGTGAGGAAGATTGTGCCAGGGGTAGCTAACCATGGTGAAATGTGAGGAAGATTGTGCCAGGAGAAACTAAGCATGGTGAAATGTGAAGAAGATTATGCCAGGGGCAGCTAACCATGGTGAAATGTGAGGAAGCTTGTGCCAGGGGCAGCTAACCACGGTGAAACGTGAGGAAGATAGTGCCAGGGGCAGCTAGCCATGGTGAAACGTGAGGAAGATAGTGCCAGGGGCAGCTAACCATGGTGAAATGTGAGGAAGATTGTGCCAGGGAAGCTGACCATGGTGAAATGTGAGGAAGATTGTGCCAGGGAAGCTGACTATGGTGAAATGTGAGGAAGATTGTGCCAGGGAAGCTGACCATGGTGAAATGTGAGGAAGATGGTGCCAGGGGAAGCTAACCATGGTGAAATGTGAGGAAGATAGTGCCAGGGGCAGCTAACCATGGTGAAATGTGAGGAAGATTGTGCCAGGGAAGCTGATCATGGTGAAATGTGAGGAAGATTGTGCCAGGGGCAGCTAGCCATGGTGAAATGTGAGGAAGATTGTGCCAGGCAAAGCTGACCGTGGTGAAATGTGAGTAAGATTGTGCCAGGGAAACTGACCATGGTGAAATGTGAGGAAGATTGTGCCAGGGGAAACTGACCATGGTGAAATGTGAGGAAGATTGTGCCAGGGAAGCTGACCATGGTGAAATGTGAGGAAGATTGTGCCAGGGGTAGCTAGCCATGGTGAAATGTGAGGAAGATTGTGCCAGGGGAAACTGACCATGGTGAAATGTGAGGAAGATTGTGCCAGGGAAGCTGACCATGGTGAAATGTGAGGGAGATTGTGTCAGGGAAGCTGACCATGGTGAAATGTGAGGAAGATTGTGCCAGGGAAGCTGACCATGGTGAAATGTGAGGAAGATTGTGCCAGGGGCAACTAACAATGGTGAAATGTGAAGAAGATTGTGCCAGGGAAGCTGACCATGGTGAAATGTGAGGAAGATTGTGCCAGGGAAGCTGACCATGGTGAAATTTCAGGAAGATTGTGCCAGGGGCAGCTAGCCATGGTGAACTGTGAGGAAGATTGTGCCAGGGGTAGCTGACCATGGTGAAATTTGAGGAAGATTGTGCCAGGGGCAGCTAACCATGGTGAAACGTGAGGAAGATAGTGCCAGGGGCAGCTAACCACGGTGAAATGTGAAGATTTTGCCAGGGGCAGCTAACCATGGTGAAATGTGAGGAAGATTGTGCCAGGAGAAGCTAACCATGGTGAAATGTGAGGAAGATTGTGCCAGGGGCAGCTAACCATGGTGAAATGTGAGGAAGATTGTGCCAGGAGAAGCTAACCATGGTGAAATGTGAGGAAGATTGTGCCAGGCAAAGCTGACTGTGGTGAAATGTGAAGAAGATTGTGCCAGGGGCAGCTAACCCTGGTGAAATGTGAAGAAGATTGTGCCAGAGGCAGTTAACTATGGTGAAATGTGAAGAAGATTGTGCCAGGGGCAGCTAACCATGGTGAACTGTGAGGAAGATTGTGCCAGGGGTAGCTAACCATGGTGAAATGTGAGGAAGATTGTGCCAGGAGAAACTAACCATGGTGAAATGTGAGGAAGATTGTGCCAGGAGAAGCTAACCATGGTGAAATGTGAGGAAGATTGTGCCAGGAGAAACTAAGCATGGTGAAATGTGAAGAAGATTATGCCAGGGGTATCTAACCATGGTGAAATGTGAGGAAGATTGTGCCAGGGGCAGCTAACCATGGTGAAATGTGAGAAAGATTGTGCCAGGAGAAGCTAACCATGGTGAAATGTGAGGAAGATTGTGCCAGGGGAAGCTGACCATGGTGAAATGTGAGGAAGATTGTGCCAGGTACAGCTAACCATGGTGAAATGTGAGGAAGATTGTGCCAGGGGAAACTGACCATGGTGACATGTGTGGAAGATTGTGCCAGGAGAAGCTAACCATGGTGAAATGTGAGGAAGATTGTGCCAGGGGCAGCTAACCATGGTGAAATGTGAGGAAGATTGTGCCAGGGAAGCTGATCATGGTGAAATGTGAGGAAGATTGTTCCAGGGGCAGCTAGCCATGGTGAAATGTGAGGAAGATAGTGCCAGGCAAAGCTGACCGTGGTGAAATGTGAGGAAGATTGTGCCAGGGGTAGCTAGCCATGGTGAAATGTGAGGAAGATTGTGCCAGGGGAAACTGACCATGGTGAAATGTGAGGAAGATTGTGCCAGGGAAGCTGACCATGGTGAAATGTGAGGAAGATTGTGTCAGGGAAGCTGACCATGGTGAAATATGAGGAAGATTGTGCCAGGGAAGCTGACCATGGTGAAATGTGAGGGAGATTGTGTCAGGGAAACTGACCATGGTGAAATGTGAGGAAGATTGTGCCAGGGAAGCTGACCATGGTGAAATGTGAGGAAGATTGTGCCAGGGGCAACTAACCATGGTGAAATGTGAAGAAGATTGTGCCAGGGAAGCTGACCATGGTGAAATGTGAGGAAGATTGTGCCAGGGAAGCTGACCATGGTGAAATTTGAGGAAGATTGTGCCAGGGGCAGCTAGCCATGGTGAACTGTGAGGAAGATTGTGCCAGGGGTAGCTGACCATGGTGAAATTTGAGGAAGATTGTGCCAGGGGCAGCTAACCATGGTGAAACGTGAGGAAGATAGTGCCAGGGGCAGCTAACCACGGTGAAATGTGAAGATTATGCCAGGGGCAGCTAACCATGGTGAAATGTGAGGAAGATTGTGCCAGGAGAAGCTAACCATGGTGAAATGTGAGGAAGATTGTGCCAGGGGCAGCTAACCATGGTGAAATGTGAGGAAGATTGTGCCAGGAGAAGCTAACCATGGTGAAATGTGAGGAAGATTGTGCCAGGCAAAGCTGACTGTGGTGAAATGTGAAGAAGATTGTGCCAGGGGCAGCTAACCCTGGTGAAATGTGAAGAAGATTGTGCCAGAGGCAGTTAACTATGGTGAAATGTGAAGAAGATTGTGCCAGGGGCAGCTAACCATGGTGAACTGTGAGGAAGATTGTGCCAGGGGTAGCTAACCATGGTGAAATGTGAGGAAGATTGTGCCAGGAGAAACTAACCATGGTGAAATGTGAGGAAGATTGTGCCAGGAGAAGCTAACCATGGTGAAATGTGAGGAAGATTGTGCCAGGAGAAACTAAGCATGGTGAAATGTGAAGAAGATTATGCCAGGGGTATCTAACCATGGTGAAATGTGAGGAAGATTGTGCCAGGGGCAGCTAACCATGGTGAAATGTGAGAAAGATTGTGCCAGGAGAAGCTAACCATGGTGAAATGTGAGGAAGATTGTGCCAGGGGAAGCTGACCATGGTGAAATGTGAGGAAGATTGTGCCAGGTACAGCTAACCATGGTGAAATGTGAGGAAGATTGTGCCAGGGGAAACTGACCATGGTGACATGTGTGGAAGATTGTGCCAGGAGAAGCTAACCATGGTGAAATGTGAGGAAGATTGTGCCAGGGGCAGCTAACCATGGTGAAATGTGAGGAAGATTGTGCCAGGGAAGCTGATCATGGTGAAATGTGAGGAAGATTGTTCCAGGGGCAGCTAGCCATGGTGAAATGTGAGGAAGATAGTGCCAGGCAAAGCTGACCGTGGTGAAATGTGAGGAAGATTGTGCCAGGGGTAGCTAGCCATGGTGAAATGTGAGGAAGATTGTGCCAGGGGAAACTGACCATGGTGAAATGTGAGGAAGATTGTGCCAGGGAAGCTGACCATGGTGAAATGTGAGGAAGATTGTGTCAGGGAAGCTGACCATGGTGAAATATGAGGAAGATTGTGCCAGGGAAGCTGACCATGGTGAAATGTGAGGGAGATTGTGTCAGGGAAACTGACCATGGTGAAATGTGAGGAAGATTGTGCCAGGGAAGCTGACCATGGTGAAATGTGAGGAAGATTGTGCCAGGGGCAACTAACCATGGTGAAATGTGAAGAAGATTGTGCCAGGGAAGCTGACCATGGTGAAATGTGAGGAAGATTGTGCCAGGGAAGCTGACCATGGTGAAATTTGAGGAAGATTGTGCCAGGGGCAGCTAGCCATGGTGAACTGTGAGGAAGATTGTGCCAGGGGTAGCTGACCATGGTGAAATTTGAGGAAGATTGTGCCAGGGGCAGCTAACCATGGTGAAACGTGAGGAAGATAGTGCCAGGGGCAGCTAACCACGGTGAAATGTGAAGATTATGCCAGGGGCAGCTAACCATGGTGAAATGTGAGGAAGATTGTGCCAGGAGAAGCTAACCATGGTGAAATGTGAGGAAGATTGTGCCAGGGGCAGCTAACCATGGTGAAATGTGAGGAAGATTGTGCCAGGAGAAGCTAACCATGGTGAAATGTGAGGAAGATTGTGCCAGGCAAAGCTGACTGTGGTGAAATGTGAAGAAGATTGTGCCAGGGGCAGCTAACCCTGGTGAAATGTGAAGAAGATTGTGCCAGAGGCAGTTAACTATGGTGAAATGTGAAGAAGATTGTGCCAGGGGCAGCTAACCATGGTGAACTGTGAGGAAGATTGTGCCAGGGGTAGCTAACCATGGTGAAATGTGAGGAAGATTGTGCCAGGAGAAACTAACCATGGTGAAATGTGAGGAAGATTGTGCCAGGAGAAGCTAACCATGGTGAAATGTGAGGAAGATTGTGCCAGGAGAAACTAAGCATGGTGAAATGTGAAGAAGATTATGCCAGGGGTATCTAACCATGGTGAAATGTGAGGAAGATTGTGCCAGGGGCAGCTAACCATGGTGAAATGTGAGGAAGATTGTGCCAGGAGAAGCTAACCATGGTGAAATGTGAGGAAGATTGTGCCAGGGGAAGCTGACCATGGTGAAATGTGAGGAAGATTGTGCCAGGTACAGCTAACCATGGTGAAATGTGAGGAAGATTGTGCCAGGGGAAACTGACCATGGTGACATGTGTGGAAGATTGTGCCAGGAGAAGCTAACCATGGTGAAATGTGAGGAAGATTGTGCCAGGGGCAGCTAACCATGGTGAAATGTGAGGAAGATTGTGCCAGGGAAGCTGATCATGGTGAAATGTGAGGAAGATTGTTCCAGGGGCAGCTAGCCATGGTGAAATGTGAAGAAGATAGTGCCAGACAAAGCTGACCGTGGTGAAATGTGAGGAAGATTGTGCCAGGGAAACTGACCATGGTGAAATGTGAGGAAGATTGTGCCAGGGGAAACTGACCATGGTGAAATGTGAGGAAGATTGTGCCAGGGAAGCTGACCATGGTGAAATGTGAGGAAGATTGTGCCAGGGGTAGCTAGCCATGGTGAAATGTGAGGAAGATTGTGCCAGGGGAAACTGACCATGGTGAAATGTGAGGAAGATTGTGCCAGGGAAGCTGACCATGGTGAAATGTGAGGAAGATTGTGTCAGGGAAGCTGACCATGGTGAAATGTGAGGAAGATTGTGCCAGGGAAGCTGACCATTGTGAAATGTGAGGAAGATTGTGCCAGGGGCAACTAACCATGGTGAAATGTGAAGAAGATTGTGCCAGGGAAGCTGACCATGGTGAAATGTGAAGAAGATTGTGCCAGGGGCAGCTAACCATGGTGAACTGTGAGGAAGATTGTGCCAGGGGCAGCTAACCATGGTGAACTGTGAGGAAGATTGTGCCAGGGGTAGCTAACAATGGTGAAATGTGAGGAAGATTGTGCCTGGAGAAACTAAGCATGGTGAAATGTGAAGAAGATTATGCCAGGGGCAGCTAACCATGGTGAAATGTGAGGAAGCTTGTGCCAGGGGCAGCTAACCACGGTGAAATGTGAAGATTATGCCAGGGGCAGCTAACCATGGTGAAACGTGAGGAAGATAGTGCCAGGGGCAGCTAACCATGGTGAAACGTGAGGAAAATAGTGCCATGGGCAGCTAACCATGGTGAAATGTGAGGAAGATTGTGCCAGGGAAGCTGACCATGGTGAAATGTGAGGAAGATTGTGCCAGGGAAGCTGACCATGGTGAAATGTGAGGAAGATTGTGCCAGGGAAGCTGACCATAGTGAAATGTGAGGAAGATTGTGCCAGGGAAGCTGACCATGGTGAAATGTGAGGAAGATTGTGCCAGGGAAGCTGACCATGGTGAAATTTGAGGAAGATTGTGCCAGGGGCAGCTAGCCATGGTGAACTGTGAGGAAGATTGTGCCAGGGGTAGCTGACCATGGTGAAATTTGAGGAAGATTGTGCCAGGGGCAGCTAACCATGGTGAAACGTGAGGAAGATAGTGCCAGGGGCAGTTAACCACGGTGAAATGTGAAGATTATGCCAGGGGCAGCTAACCATGGTGAAATGTGAGGAAGATTGTGCCAGGAGAAGCTAACCATGGTGAAATGTGAGGAAGATTGTGCCAGGGGCAGCTAACCATGGTGAAATGTGAGGAAGATGGTGCCAGGAGTAGCTAACCATGGTGAAATGTGAGGAAGATTGTGCCAGGCAAAGCTGACTGTGGTGAAATGTGAAGAAGATTGTGCCAGGGGCAGCTAACCCTGGTGAAATGTGAAGAAGATTGTGCCAGGGGTAGTTAACTATGGTGAAATGTGAAGAAGATTGTGCCAGGGGCAGCTAACCATGGTGAACTGTGAGGAAGATTGTGCCAGGGGTAGCTAACCATGGTGAAATGTGAGGAAGATTGTGCCAGGAGAAACTAACCATGGTGAAATGTGAGGAAGATTGTGCCAGGAGAAGCTAACCATGGTGAAATGTGAGGAAGATTGTGCCAGGAGAAACTAAGCATGGTGAAATGTGAAGAAGATTATGCCAGGGGCATCTAACCATGGTGAAATGTGAGGAAGATTGTGCCAGGGGCAGCTAACCATGGTGAAATGTGAGGAAGATTGTGCCAGGAGAAGCTAACCATGGTGAAATGTGAGGAAGATTGTGCCAGGGGAAGCTGACCATGGTGAAATGTGAGGAAGATTGTGCCAGGTACAGCTAACCATGGTGAAATGTGAGGAAGATTGTGCCAGGGGAAACTGACCATGGTGACATGTGTGGAAGATTGTGCCAGGAGAAGCTAACCATGGTGAAATGTGAGGAAGATTGTGCCAGGGGAAGCTAACCATGGTGAAATGTGAGGAAGATTGTGCCAGGGGAAGGTAACCATTGTAAAATGTGATGAAAATCGTGCCAGGTGAGACTAGCCATGGTGAAATGTGAAGAAAAATGCGCTGGTGCAGCCAATTACAAGTGCTTCTCACTAAATTAGAATATCATCAAAAAGTTAATTTATTTCAGTTATTCAATACAGATTGATCTATTTCAAGTGTTTATTTCTGTTAATGTTGATGATTATGGCTTATAGCCTATGAAAACACAAAAGTCATCATCTCAGTAAATTAGAATAATTAATAAAAAACACCTGCAAAGGCTTCTGATGCATTCAAAAAGGTCCCTTAGTCTGATTTCAGTAGGCTCCACAATCATGGGGAAGACTGCTGACTTGACAGGTGTCCAGAAGGCAGTCATTGACACACTCCACAAATCACAAAGGTCATTGCTAAAAAAGCTGGCTGTTTACAGAGTGCTGTATCCAAGCATATTAATGGAAAGTTGTGTAGTAGAAAAAGGTGCACAAGCAACCGGGATAACCGCAGCCTTGAAAGGATTGTTAAGAAAAGGCCATTCAAAAATTTGGGGGAGATTCACAAGGAGTGGACTGCTGCTTGAGTCATTGCTTCAAGAGCTACCACACACAGATGTATCCAGGACATGGACTACAAGTGTCGCATTCCTTGTGTCAAGCCACTCATGACCAATAGACAATGCCAGAAGCGTCTTACCTGGGCCAAGGAGAAAAAGACCTGGACTTTTGCTCAGTGGTCCAAGGTGTTGTTTTCAGATGAAAGTAAATTTTGTATTTCATTTGGAAAAATCAAGGTCCCAGAGTCTGGAGGAAGAGTGGGGAGGCACACAATCCAAGCTCCTTGAGATCTAGTGTGAAGTTTCCACAATCCGTGATGGTTTGGGGAGCCATGTCATCTGCTGGTGTAGGTCCACTGCGTTTTATCAAGACCAAAGTCAGCGTAGCCATCTACCAGGAAATTTTAGAGCACTTCATGCTTCCCTCTGCCGACAAGCTTTTTGGAGATGGAAATTTCATTCTCCCACAGGACTTGGCACCTGCCCACACAGCCAAAAGTACCAATACCTGGTATAAAAACAACAGTATCACTGTGCTTGATTGGCCAGCAAACTTGCCTGACCTTAACCCCATAAAGAATCTATGGGGTATTGTGAAGAGGAAGATGAGAGATATCAGACCCAACAATGCAGACGAGCTGAAGGCTGCTATCAAAACAACCTGGGCTTCCATAACACCTCAGCAATGGTACAGGCCGCATTGATGCAGTAATTGATGCAAAAGGAGCCCCCACCAAGTATTGAGTGCATTTACTGATCATACATTTCAGTAGACCAACATTTCGGATTTTAAAAACATTTTTCAAGCTGTTGTTATAAAGTATTCTAATTTACTGAGATAATGACTTTTGTATTTTCATTGGCTGTAAGCCATAATCATCAACATTAACAGAAATAAACACTTGAAATAGATTACTTTGATTGTAATGACTCTATATACCGTATTTTTCGGACTATAAGACGCACCGGACCATAAGATGCACCTAGGTTTTAGAGAAGGAAAATAGAAAAAGTGTAAGCAAAAAATGTGGTCATGGTGCCCTGTTAAGGGGGAGGGGGTCTGCTGCTGACACTGTTATAGGGGTAATGTCCCCCAATTCTGGTAATATCCCCCATCCTGGTATATATGGCCCCCTCCTTCCTGTTATACGTGGCCCTCATCCCCATCCTGATATGCATGGCACCCCAATCCTCCATCCTGGTATGCATGGCACCCCAATCCCCCATCCTGGTATGCAAGGCCCCCCTCATCCATCTTCCTGGTATGTATGGCGCCCTAAATCCTGGTATGTATGCCCCCCCCCCTCACACCCATCCTGGCATGTATGGCACCTTCATCCCTCTTCCTGGTATGTATGGCACCATGGGAGTGGTGAATATTCATGGACTACAGTGTGCGCGTTATTAGGGAGAATGAATGGTCACTGCTCCCCACGCATACAGTCCCGGCGTGGGGAGCAGTGACTATTCTGGCACAGAGCAGGACTCAGCGCTGGAGGAGAGAGGAGGTGAGTATAATTTTTTTTTTTTTTTCCTGTGCAGCGCGACGGGGATCAGGGGGTGCCAAGCATACCAGAATGAGGGGGGCCATACATACAGGGATGAAGGGTGCCATACATACCAGGAAGAGGGATGAGGGGGGCCATACATACAGGGATGAAAGGTGCCATACATACCAGGAGCCGCGCTGCAGGCACAGTGTGCCGGCTAATAAGGAAAATGAATATTCACTGCTCTTCATGCCCATGGATATGAATTAATTTTCTTTAGTAGCGGGCACAGTGTAGGCTGCAGCAGGCGGCTGCTGCCTCCTGTGCCCCGCTACTCCGCCGCTGTCACTTCCCCCACAGCCACAGTATTCATGTTTATTGGACTATAAGACGCACCCCCCACTTTCCTCCTAAATTTTGGAGGAAAAAAGTGCGTCTTATAGTCCAAAAAATACGGTAATATATGAGTTTCACTTATTTGTATTGAAGAACTGAAATAAATTAACTTTTTGATGATATTCTAATTTAGTGAGAAGCACTTGGATGTTTTAATGTGAAGAAGAATGGGCCAATGACAGCTAACCAGAGTGAAATGTGAGGAAAAATGGGCCAATGGTAGACCAACCATATTGAAATACGAAGAAAAATGTGCCAGGGTCAACTAAATATGGTGAATATGGTGAAATGTGATGAACGTCGGGCTAGGGGAAGCTAACCTTGGTGAAATGTGAAGAAAATGTGTCAGGGCATCTGACTGTGGTGAAATGTGATGACATTCTTGCCAGGGAAATCTAACCAGGGTTAAAAATGTGCTAGGGGCAGCTAACCAGAGTTACATGTGAAGAGACACGTGCTAGGGAAAGCTAACCATGGTGAAATGTGCAGCACACATCTATTGAGTTGGTTTGGGCTGCTTTTTGTTGGCCTGCAAGAAAAAAAAAACAGTAGATGGAAATAGAGAAATAGGCAGATAAAAATACAGCAATATTGGGGATCCCTACTTATTTGGAATCACGGTACTTCACAAAAAATGAATGCAATACTCAGGGCCGTATTTTCCACTAAGCAGGTTGTGGGTGAAGATTTAAAATTTTTTGCTTGAAATTTCCCCTTCTTCTTACCTCCACTGGATGGAGTATGAAAACTGCCATTTTTATGAGGGGTGGTGGGGTGCATGAGCAGAGGGGCACCGATTAGCTCCCTGCCCCAAAGGAGGAAGATAGATGATAGGGGTCAAGGACCTGTGATTATGCCATCGCCATGTGACTCTTATGGGCAGGAAAAGCAGAAGAGGCACTTATGGAACAGGGGTACATAGGAGGGTACATTAGGTGGGGGTACATATAGGAGGTGCTGGAAATGTGGGGGTTGCAGGCTATATGTGGGGGTACATATGGGGGTGCAGGCTATATGTGGGGGTATGTAAGGGGAATGCAGGCTATATGTGTGGGTACATATGGGGGGGCACAGGCTATATGTGGGGTACATAAGGGGGGTGCAGGCGATATACGGGGTGCAGGGTTTATGTGTAGGTAAATTGGGGTGCACGCTATATGTGGAGGTACATATGGGGGGTGCGGGCTGTATATGGGGTGCAGGCTTTATGTGTGGGTAAATATGTTGGGTGCAGGCTATATGTGGGGGTACATTTGGGGGTTGCAGGCTGTATATGAGGTGCAGGCTTTATGTGTGTGTATATATGTGGGCTGCAGGCTATATGTGGGGGTACATATGGGGGGTGCAGGCTATATGTGACGTACATATGGGGGGTACAGGCTATATGTAGGGGTACATAAGGGGGTGCAGGCTATATGTGGGGGTACATATGGGGTTACAGGCTATATGTGGGGTACATAAGGCGGGGGTGCAGGCGATATGTGGGGTGCAGGGTTTATGTGTGGGTAAAATGTGGGGTGCAGGCTATATGTGGGGGTACATATCGGGGATACAAGCTGTATATGGGGTGCAGGCTTTATGTGTGTACATATGTGGGCTGCAGGCTATATGTGGGGGTACATATGGGGGTGCCGGCTGCATGTGGGGGTACATATCAGGCTGCAAGCTATATGTGGGGGGAACATATGGGGTGAAGGCTATATTTGAGGGAACATATTGGAGGTGCTGGAGATATGTGGGGGTATATATGGGGGTGCAAGCTGTATGTCAGGGTACATATGGGGGTGCAAGCTATATGTGGGGGTACATATGGGGTGTGAATGCTATATGTGGGGATACATATGGGGGTGAAGGCTATATGTGGGGGTTACATGGTGGTGCAAGTTGTATGTGGGCGTTACAAGGGGGTGCAAGCTGTATGTGGTGGTTACATGGGGGTGCAAGCTGTATGTGAAGGTTACATGGAGGTGCATATGGTATATGGGGAGCAGATGGTTGCATGCTGTATGTGTGTGGTACATGGAGTGCGAACTGTATGTGATACAGCGCCACAAAGGAGGGGAAGGTAAGCACTCCTTAGTGGAGCTGAAGATACATGGAATTTTTACTGTAGACAGTGAGGGGAGCGGTATTTATTGAGGGCACAGTATGGAGGGAGTACAGTGTGGGGAGGGGCACTGAAGATGGGAACATGTTGGAGACAATATTTTATAACGCAGGTACAGTGTGGTGGGCGGACAGTGTATAGGCCATAGTTGTTAAGGGAGGATGGTTTGACAGTTATTGTTTATAAGGAAGGACAGTGTGACGGCCAAAGTTCCCAATGTGATTAGAGGCATGCGCCGAGAACACTGGGAAAGGCACCTGCTCAGAAGACACTTAATGCCTCTGCCAATAAAAGGACAGAAGACTGCAAAGGAAAGAAGAGAACAGTGATGTGCACATGTGAGATTCAAGCAGCCGATGTCACAGGGACAGAGTGATGCTGATGGGAGGCGAGGTATATGGAGATAAAGTGAAGAGGCAGCGTTATCTTCCGAGCAGCCTCCTCACTAGAGCCTGAAGAGGTAATTTACATAAAGTGATAAAAGAGGATTTCTCAACAACAATACATCTGATATGAGGCATACAGGGAGGACTATACATCTGATATGAGGCATACTTGGAGGACTATTTTCAGCATTCTATAACCTGTATGCCCATATTAATTGTTTAGATAGGCATTTGGCCGACATTAGTCTGGTGTGTATGGGGGACTTTAACCACTTCGCGCCAGAGCCTGTTTTTGCCTTCGTGACCGGGCCAATTTTTTCAATTCTGACCACTGTCACTTTATGAGGTAATTACTCTGGAACGCTTCAACGGATCCCCTTGATTCTGAGATTGTTTTTTCGTGACATGCTGTACTTCATGATAGTGGTAAAATTTATTCGATATCACTTGCGTTTATTTGTGAAAAAATCGGAAATTTGGCAAAAATTTTGCAATTTTCAAACTTTGAATTTTCATGCCCTTTAATCAGAGAGATGTGTCACACAAAATAGTTAATAAATAACATTTCCCACATGTCTACTTCACATCAGCACAATTTTGGAACCAAATTTTTTTTTTTGTTAGGAAGCTATAAGGGTTAAAAGTTGACAAGCGATTTCTCATTTTTACAACAAAATTTACAAAAACATTTTTTTAGGGACCACATCTTATTTGAAGTGACTTTGAGGAGCCTTTGTGACAGAAAATACCCAAAAGTGATACCATTCTAAAAACTGCACCCCTCAAGGTGCTCAAAACCACATTCAAGAAGTTTATTAACCCTTCAGGTGCTTCACAGGAATTTTTGGAATGTGGAAGAAAACAATGAACATTTAACTTTTTTTCACAAAACTGCTACTTTAACCTCAAATTTTTAATTTTCACAAGAGCAGCCAGAAAAAATGGACCCCAAAATGTGTTGTGCAATTTCTCCTGAGCACGTTGATACCCCATATGTGGTGCAAAGCCACTGTTTGGGCGCACGGCATGGCTTGGAAGGTAAGGAGCGCCATTTGACTTTTGGAATGGAAATTTGACTGGAATCGATACCGGATGCCATGTTGCATTTGGAGAGCCCCTGAGGTGCCTAAACAGAGGAAACCCCCAACAAGTGACCCCATTTTGGAAACTAGACCCCTTAAGGAACTTATCTAGATGTGTGGTGAGCACCTTGAACCCCCAGGGGCTTCACAGAATTTTATAATGTTGAAGTGTGAAAATAAAAAAACACATTTTTAACACAAAACTGTTACTTTAGCCTCAAATTTTTAATTTTCACAAGGGCAGCCAGAAAAAATGGACCCCAAAATGTGTTGTGCAATTTCTCCTGAGCACGCTGATACCCCATATGTGGTGCAAAGCCACTGTTTGGGCGCACGGCATGTCTTGGAAGGTAAGGAGTGCCATTTGACTTTTGGAATGGAAATTTGACTGGAATCGATACCGGACGCCATGTTGCATTTGGAGAGCCCCTGAGGTGCCTAAACAGAGGAAACCCCCAACAAGTGACCCCATTTTGGAAACTAGACCCCTCAAGGAACTTATCTAGATGTGTGGTGAGCACCTTGAACCCCCAGGGGCTTCACAGAATTTTATAATGTTGAAGTGTGAAAATAAAAAAACACATTTTTAACACAAAACTGCTACTTTAGCCTCAAATTTTTAATTTTCACAAGGGCAGCCAGAAAAAATAGACCCCAAAATGTGTTGTGCAATTTCTCCTGAGCACGCTGATACCCCATATGTGGTGCAAAGCCACTGTTTGGGCGCACGGCATGGCTCGGAAGGTAAGGAGCACCATTTCACTTTTGGAATGGAAATTTGACTGGAATGGATAGCGGACGCCATGTTGCATTTGGAGAGCCCCTGAGGTGCCTAAACAGAGGAAACCCACAACAAGTGACCGAATTTTACAATCTACTCCTCTGTATAAATTAATCTAGTGGTGGGAAAATAAGTAGATAGGTAAATGGTCACTAAACCCATAGATGAATTCCCACAGAGGTGTAATTTCCATAATGGGGTCACTTCAGTGGGGATTATGCTGTTCTGGCACTTTTCAGAGTACCAGAGCTAAAGAATCCCCCCTGAAGTGACCCCATTTTGGAAATGACACCCCTCTGGGAATTCATCTATGGGTTTAGTGACCATTTTAACTCAATGGATGATTTCCAGAAACAAGCACGCAATGGAATGTTTAGATTCTGGAGAACCCCCCCCTGGAAATTAAGTGAGCTCTACTCGAATGCGTCATTCACTAAATGAACCAAATGTTTGAATGACAAATTGGGATACATTTTTACAGTTTAAAAACGTGGTTCTGTGTGGAAGATTTTAAAGCAGTCAGTGACGCATAAGGCTGGCAATGATGGGCATTGTGGGCAATAGTAGCGGGTATCACGCCTCATTCCTCTCTTAGTACATACACAACATCTTTTCTGGGGGTTCCTTCTTGTTTCCGTTGCTGGAATAAGTGCAATAAAATGTTGCTCAGTGAGTCTTTTCACATCCTCAGATTCTAATGGATGAGCGGGGCTAACACTATGAAAGACAAGATTTTCAATTACCTTTTCTTGATAATCAAGAAAAGGATCTGAATTTCCTGCTTTTTTGTACAACACAAAAGAATTGTATGTGGCCACCTGAAACAAATAAATAACCAACTTTTTATACCAGGTATAGGACTTTCTTGATACCTGGTATGGCTGTAGAACCTGGTCTGCAAGGTCCACACCCCCCATGTGTTTGTTGTAGTCAATGACTGACACAGGTTTTTGCTTCGGAGTGGTGGATCCTAGTTCTACAGTGGCCCTTGTGGCATCTGTGTGGATCGAGCTGAGGACAAAAATATCCCTCTTATCCCTATATTTCAGGGCAAGCAGCTCTCCGTTGCGTACAGCCCCTGACTGCCCCTTTTGAAACTTTTGGTTGACCAATGGTTGTGGAAACCCCTGACGGTTTTTACGGATGGTCCCACAAGCCCCGATGTTGTGTTCAACCAGACTTTTAAATAGGGGTATACTGGTGTAATAATTGTCCACATATAGATTGAAGCCTTTTTGAAAAAATGGACTTATCAGCTCCCAAACAATTTTTCCAGATGTCCCCAGATAAGTAGGGCATCCTGGTGGGTTTAGTTGGCTATCTTTCCCCTCATATATGCGAAAAGCGGATGTGTATCCGGTTGAACTTTCGCACATTTTATAGAGCTTTATTCCAAACCTTGCCCTTTTAGATGGGATAAATTGCTTGAGGTGCAGTCTTCCTTTGAATTTTACAAGGGACTCATCTATAGAAATATTTTGTGTTGGGGTGTAGAGGCTTAAGAATTTTTCTGACAAATTTTCAATGATGGGTCTAATTTTATATAACCTGTCATGTTCTGGGGCATTTCTGGGCAGGCATTGACTATTGTCGTTAAAATGCCAAAACCGCATGAGCATTTCATAACGGGTCCTAGGCAGAACGACTGAAAACATAGGGGTGGCTTGAACAGGGTGGTTGGACCAGTAGGATCGAATGCTCGGTTTTTTAACAAGCCCCATGGCAAATGTAAGTCCTAAAAATTTTTTTATTTCCGGGACATTAGTTGGTGTCCATAAATTTGCCCTAGCATAGTAAGATCGGGGATTCTGGCTTATGAATTGGGATGCATATAAATTTGTTTGCACGACAATATGCTCTAGCAAGCTGTCTGTAAAAAACAAATTAAAAAAATGAATTGGTCCAAAATCTTCCACCTCCACATTTATACCAGGAATGGCGTTGAAATCAGGGCTGAATGGAGCAGCCGAATCCGAAGCCTCCCATCTGGGAAATGCTAGATCATGTGGCAACGCCCCTTGTACACTGGCGTGCGCCAATTCACTAGTAGCAGGGACAGCGCTTGTACTGGGCAGTGTTCCCTGATTTGGAGACGTTTCTCCAGTAGCGCTATTTGCCCCTATTGCTGTACTGGTCCTTGGGCTTGAGGATGGAACAGAATCACTGCTCATTTCTGAGCTCTCAGTGTCGCCGCTACTAAAGCCCTCAAAATCCATATCTCCATCTGAGATTGCACTGTCATCAGTGTCAGAACATAGCAGGGCATACACCTCTTCTGCGGTATAAGTCTGACGGGCCATTTTATTTTTATATTTTTTGACTGGACTGAACGGACCGGACTGAACGGACCGGACTGAACGGACCGGACTGAAAGGACGGGACCGGACTGGACTGACCGGACTGGACTGACCGGACAGGACTGATCTGACAGGACTGACTGACCTGACAGGACTGACTGATCTGACAGGACTGACTGACTGATCTGACAGGACTGACTGGACTGATCTGACAGGACTGACTGACTGACAGGACTGACTGATCTGACAGGACTGACTGACTGATCTGACAGGACTGACTGACTGACAGATCTGAAAGGACTGACTGACTGACAGATCTGACAGGACTGACTGATCTGACAGGACTGACTGACTGATCTGACAGGACTGACTGACTGACAGATCTGACAGGACTGACTTATCTGACAGGACTGACTGACTGACTGATCTGACAGGACTGACTGATCTGACAGGACTGACTGACAGATCTGACAGGACTGACTAACCCTAACTCTTACTTTCTTTTTTATTTTTTTCACTTTTACTGTGGCAAGGCTGACAGCTCTTGTCACAGTGTTTCTCCTCTGCTCTCTCACTGAGATTGGAGGAGAAACAGTGTATTTATCAGGCAGATCGCCCGGGAAAGTTTGTTGCTAAAACAAACTTCCCTGGTGATCTCTCTGATTGGCTGGTGTGACGCTGACATCATCGAGACCTGAGCCAATCAGGTCTCGATGATGTCAGAGGTCACAGCACCGGGATCCCCGCCGCTGGCAGGTACGTGGGGGGTCCCGATCGCCGACCACCGGCTGTCACTATCTTTTAAATGCCGCGATAGCTATGGATCGCAGCATCTAGAAGATAGGAACAGGTTAACATCATGGGGACCTGATCCAATCAGGTCCCCATGATGCCACATGTCAGAGCTTTCGCTCTGAACCGGTACCGCAGCGCTAGCAGGACCCTGGGGGTCCTGAGCGCTGCGAGACCACCCACCGTTTTTAAACGTCGGCGCTGCACAGAGCCCAGGCAACCACATGTACAGTGGGCCGTCGGGAACCGGTTAAGTACTAGCTAAAGGGTATGGGCACTTTTAGTCTGACTTATCAGTAAGGGGGCGTCCCGACTTAAAGTGTCTAGGGCAACATGACCACCAAATACGGCCCTGGCAGTATTAGTTACTGTCAGGGCATATGGACATAGAACCACCTAGGATACCGTAGCTCAACTATGCCCTGCAAGTGGTTATGGTCAGCAGCTCTGCCGGAGCTATGGCCTGGCTGATATAGGGATGACAAATAGGTGATGTTTTGTGATTTGGAACCAGATTCCTAAAATACATTTATTTTAATAATGTGTTTTGTTAAAGAGGTTGTTTCCTTTCAGATAATGCTCAGCTCCGGGTGTAGGTTATTAAAACATAACAAACTGCGCTATACTCACCTTTCCTGGGTCCACCGGCGAGTTTCCACTACTGCCCTCAGTGTCTAGCATTGGCTGTGGCACTGATGTCACCTCCACAGTGCGGCAGTCAATCAGTGAGCTCAGCAGTTCTGCCAGTGTAGACGGAACTCCCCTTTTAGTGCTGCTGAGCTCACTGATTGGCTGCAGCCCTGATGATGCACTGCAGATAATGTTACACACCAGGAGCAGTGGCAGAGACTCACCCGTGGACCAGGGGAATGTGAGTATAATGCGATTTGTTATGTTTTAACCAAAAAGGAATAATCCCTTTAAGGTTAAGTTCACACAATAAGTTTTTGACACTGCGTATTTTTGCTCAGAAAAAAAATAAGTGTCTTACAGTTCCAGAAAATTGGATGGGATTTATAGAAATCTCTTGCCCACTGTGGGTTTTTTTCACGCTGCCATACTGACCTGCGATGCGTTTTTGAAATCCGCAACATGTCAATTTCTGTTGCAAGTATGCAGAGTTTTAGGTCTGATTTTTCCCCATAGAAATGCATCAGATACTGAAAATCCGCAGGTAAAAACACATATTCTTTTTTAGGGCTTATCCACTGTGGAAATGCATTAGACATCATGTCAGCTACACATGGCTGCATCAATGGTTTGTCAAAGCCAAATAACATGGAGTATAAAAAACAAATCAGCTTTATTTAATTCATGACATATCAAAAATCGCAGAGTCAAAAACTAGATAAAAACGCAGTCAAAAATGCAATGAAAAAAACACAACTTAATTTAGCTGATTGGTCCACAAATGGTGACGAAAATCTGCAACACTGAAATGCAACGGACAGGATTTCTGTTGCCATTCTAAATTTGACCACTAGTGGCCACTATTGTTCACTTTAATAATTGTTCTGCAGTTTCACTCCTTACCACTGGAGGCTGCTGTTGTGTTCTGCAATTGCCCTTTACCAAGATGGCAGATTCTGAATCAATGGAATCCACCTTGTTTCCTGTTTGGGCCTACTTTAAGCCACATGGACCTCTCACCCATTGCTTGAGTATTGTGTCTAGCTGTTAGCCTAGTTTCAGTCTCCAGCTCCCGAAAATTCATACCCAGACTGTTCTCACCAAACTGCGGATTGTTTTCTACAACTCCTTGCTCACTCCAAGAACTTCTACCACCACTTGCTGTTCTTGCTTGTGGTCCTTTCGCCACTGGTTTCCAGCAGTACTACGCCAGTATCATAACAGCAACATATACTCATAGTGGGAACTTAGCCTATAAGGGTAATCCCGCAATCAGTATTTTTAGCTAAAATCAAAGCTTCCTTCTAACGGCTGCTTCAGACGTCATTGCAAATCAGTCCAAGCATGGACTGCAATGCATGGATTGGCCACGGCTCTCCTGACCTGAGTGTCACAGCCTCATACACATATATGATGTTGTCGCACTCGGGTTGGGAGACCTGCGACCAGTTCGTGCATTGCTGTCTGTGTTCAGATCGATTTGCACGGGTGTCTGAAGCAGCCCTAAGACTCAATTCACACATCTGTTTGATGCCTAGAGGTCTTCAGACACAAAGTCGAATGCATCATAGGCATATACACTGCTCAAAAAATAAAGGGAACACTTAAAAGACACAATGTAACTGCAAGTTAATCACACTTCTGTGAAATCAACCTTCCTGCTGTTGTGCAAATGGAACAGACATTCGGTAGAAATGAAAGGCAATTAGCAAGACAACACCTATAAAGGAGCGGTTCTGCAGGTGGTGACTACAGACCATTTCTCTGTTCTCATCCTTTTTGGCTGTTGTTTTGGTCACTTTTGCAATTTGTCATTGCTCTCACCCCTAGAGGTACAGTAGCATGAGGTGGTGTCTACTGTACAACTCACAGAAGGGTCTCAGGTAGTGCAGTTCATCCAGGATGGCACATCAATGCGAGCTGTGGCAAGAAGGGTAGCTGTGTCTGTCAGTACAGTGTCCAGAGCATGGAGCAGATACCCAGAGACAGGCCACTACACCACGAGATGTGGAGGAGGCCGTAGAAGGGCAGCAGCGGGAGCGCTATCTCCTCCTTTGTGCAAGGAGGAGTAGTGCCAGAGCCCTGCAAAATGACCCCCAGCAGTCCACTAACATCCATGTGTCTGCTCATACTGTCAGAAACAGACTCCATGAGGGTGGTATAAGGGCCCGATGTCCACAAGTGGGTGTTGTGCTTACAGTCCAACACAGTGCAGGGCAATTAACATTTGCCAGAGAACACCAAGATTGGCAGATTCCACATTGGCGCCCTGTGCTCTTCACGGATAAGAGCAGATTCACACTGAGCACATGTGACAGAGTCTGGAGACGCCATGGAGAACGTTCTGCTGCCTACAACATCCTCCAGCATGACCAGTTTGGGAGTGGGTCAGTAATGGTGTGGGGAGGCATTTCTTTGGAGGGCCACATAGCCCTCCATGTGCTAGCCAGAGGTACCCTGACTGCCATTAGGTACCAGGATGAGATCCTCAGACCCATTTTGAGACCATCTGCAGGTGCTGTGGGCCCTGGGTTCCTTCTGATGCATGACAATGCTAGGCCTCATGTGGCTGAAGTGTGTCAGCAGTTCCTGCAAGATGAAGGCATTGAAGCTATGGACTGGCCCGCCCATTCCCCAGACCTGAACCCAATCGAGAACATCTGGGATATTATGTCTCGTTCCATCCACTAACGTCACGTTGCTCCACAGGCTCTCCAGGAGTTGACTGATGCTTTAATCCAGGTCTGGGAGGAGATCCATCAGGAAAACATCTGCCGCCTCATCAGGAGCATGCCCAGGTGTTGTAGGCTGGTAATGAAGGCATGTGGAGGCCACACACACTACTGAGCATCATTTCCTTGTCTTGAGACATTTCTGCTGAAGCTGGATCAGCCTGTAATTTGATTTTCCACTCTGATTTTGAATATCATTCCAAATCCAGACCTCCATGGGATAGTAATTTGGTTTACTTTGATCATTTTTATGTTTTATTTTTCTCAACGCATTCCACTATGTAATGAATAAAGATTTGCAGCTGGAATATTTCATTCAGTGATATGTAGGATGTTGTATTTTATTGTTCCCTTTATTTTTTTGAGCATTGTATGAGGCTCTTTAGACTTGCGGTTGGTCCATACCTCAAAAACGCATGTGTGAATTTGCCCTAACTTGCATATATAGAATCCTCTGTGCTAAAAACTTAGTGTGCATTTACACTACCCGAAAATCAGAACAAACGTTTTTAGAAACGTTTGTTCCTGATTATTGACCTGTCTAAATAGGCTGCCAATAACTGAAAGAATAATGATTTTTAAACTTGCTTAAAAATCTTCTTTCTTGGCAGCACACATTTCTCTGTAAACAGTACACGTGCTTTCAAGAACAATGATATTCTATGCACACAGAACAATTGTATTGCCAATCATTTTGTGTGAAGGTGTGGTCTGCCTGTACAAATAGGCTATTAAACAACCACCCTTTGGTTTACATGTAGCCCATCGGCAGTCATTAAACGGCTGTTGCGGCCAGTGCAAATGCAGCCTGTGCATGTAGCCACCATACATTCTTCATCAGTGGCTGCTCTCGGGTACTGCAGTTCAAGCGAATAGGAGATAAGGCACAGTACTCAGCAGCAGCCACTGAACAAAAGAATGGGCTCGCAGAGATCGTGACGGGACTCGTGCAGGAGGGGGGACCGCAGACGCCAGTGCATACTTCAGAGGATGCACATTCAGCTGAAATGTATTGCGGCGCAGAGACCCGCAGAGGCTGGCAGCTGACATTGGCGAGCCAGTCACAGGCTGCGCCTGTCAGTGACATCATGCACTGCTCGTCGCAGAAGTCCGCTGACAGCTTCAGAATAGAACGCCGCACAGCGGGGGAGTGGAGGGAAGATGAGTAGAATCATTTTTTTTTATGCGTTAAAGAATAGCGGCAAAACGGGGAACATATATACCAGGATGTTTCCAGATGGGGAACATATATACCAAGATGGGGGGCATATATACCGGGATGGGGGAAATATATACCAGAATGACCTCAGATGCGGAACATACAGTACAGACCAAAAGTTTGGACACACCTCATTTAAAGATTTTTCTGCATTTTCATGACTATGAAAATTGTACATTCACACTGAAGGCATCAAAACTATGAATTAACACATGTGGAATTATATACTTAACAAAAAAGTGTGAAACAACTGAAAATATGTCTTATATTCTAGGTTCTTCAAAGTAGCCACCTTTTGCTTTGATGGCTGCTTTTCACACTCTTGGCATTCTCTTGATGAGCTTCAAGAGGTAGTCACAGGAAATGGTTTTCACTTCACATGTGTGCCCTGTCAGGTTTAATAAGTGGGATTTCTTGCCTTATAAATGGGGTTGGGACCATCAGTTGTGTTGTGCAGAAGTCTGGTGGATACACAGCTGATAGTCCTACTGAATAGACTGTTAGAATTGGTTTTATGGCAAGAAAAAAGCAGCTAAGTAAAGAAAAACGAGTGGCCATCATTACTTTAAGAAATGAAGGTCAGTCAGTGCGAAAAATTGGGAAAACTTTGAAAGTGTCCCCAATTGCAGTTGCAAAAACCATCAAGCGCTACAAAGAAACTGGCTCACATGAGGACCGCCCCAGGAAAGGAAGACCAAGAGTCACCTCTGCTTCTGAGGATAAGTTTATCCGAGTCACCAGCCTCGGAAATCGCAGGTTAACAGCAGCTCAGATTAGAGACCTGGTCAATGCCATACAGAGTTCTAACAGCAGACACATCTCTTCAACAACTGTTAAGAGGAGACTTTGTGCAGCAGGCCTTCATGGTAAAATAGCTGCTAGGAAACCACTGCTAAGGACAGGCAACAAGCAGAAGAGACTTGTTTGGGTTAACCACTTCGCGCCAGAGCCTGTTTTTGCCTTCGTGACCGGGCCAATTTTTTCAATTCTGACCACTGTCACTTTATGAGGTAATTACTCTGGAACGCTTCAACGGATCCCCCTGATTCTGAGATTGTTTTTTTGTGACATATTGTACTTCATGATATTGGTAAAATTTCTTTGATATCACTTGCGTTTGATTGTGAAAAAATCGGAAATTTGGCAAAAATTTTGCAATTTTCAAACTTTGAATTTTCATGCCCTTTAATCAGAGAGATATATCACACAAAATAGTTAATAAATAACATTGCCCACATGTCTACTTCACATCAGCACAATTTTGGAACCAAAATTTTTTTTTGTTAGGAAGCTATAAGGGTTAAAAGTTGACCAGAGATTTCTCATTTTTACAACAAAATTTACAAAAACATTTTTTTAGGGACCACATCTTATTTGAAGTGACTTTGAGGAGCCTTTATGACAGAAAATACCCAAAAGTGATACCATTCTAAAAACTACACCCCTCTAGGTGCTCAAAACCACATTCAAGAAGTTTATTAACCCTTCAGGTGCTTCACAGGAATTTTTGGAATGTGGAAGAAAACAATGAACATTTAACTTTTTTTCACAAAACTGCTACTTTAACCTCAAATTTTTAATTTTCACAAGGGCAGCCAGAAAAAATGGACCCCAAAATGTGTTGTGTAATTTCTCCTGAGCACGCTGATACCCCATATGTGGTGCAAAGCCACTGTTTGGGTGCACGGCATGGCTTGGAAGGTAAGGAGCGCCATTTGACTTTTGGAATGGAAATTTGACTGGAATGGATAGCGGACGCCATGTTGCATTTGGAGAGCCCCAGAGGTGTCTAAACAGAGGAAACCCCCAACAAGTGACCCCATTTTGGAAACTAGACCCCTCAAGGAACTTATCTAGATGTGTGGTGAGCACCTTGAACCCCCAGGGGCTTCACAGAATTTTATAATGTTGAAGTGTGAAAATAAAAAAACACATTTTTAACACAAAACTGCTACTTTAGCCTCAAATTTTTAATTTTCACAAGGGCAGCCAGAAAAAATGGACCCCAAAATGTGTTGTGCAATTTCTCCTGAGCACGCTGATACCCCATATGTGGTGCAAAGCCACTGTTTGGGCGCACGGCATGGCTTGGAAGGTAAGGAGCGCCATTTGACTTTTGGAATGGAAATTTGACTGGAATGGATAGCGGACGCCATGTTGCATTTGGAGAGCCCCTGAGGTGCCTAAACAGAGGAAACCCCCAACAAGTGACCCCATTTTGGAAACTAGACCCCTCAAGGAACTTATCTAGATGTGTGGTGAGCACCTTGAACCCCCCGGGGCTTCACAGAATTTTATAATGTTGAAGTGTGAAAATAAAAAAACACATTTTTAACACAAAACTGCTACTTTAGCCTCAAATTTTTAATTTTCACAAGGGCAGCCAGAAAAAATGGACCCCAAAATGTGTTGTGCAATTTCTCCTGAGCACGCTGATACCCCATATGTGGTGCAAAGCCACTGTTTGGGCGCACGGCATGGCTTGGAAGGTAAGGAGCGCCATTTGACTTTTGGAATGGAAATTTGACTGGAATGGATAGCGGACGCCATGTTGCATTTGGAGAGCCCCTGAGGTGCCTAAACAGAGGAAACCCACAACAAGTGACCGAATTTTACAATCTACTCCTCTGTATAAATTAATCTAGTGGTGGGAAAATAAGTAGATAGGTAAATGGTCACTAAACCCATAGATGAATTCCCACAGAGGTGTCATTTCTATAATGGGGTCACTTCAGGGGGGATTATGCTGTTCTGGCACTTTTCAGAGTACCAGAGCTAAAGAATCCCCCCTGAAGTGACCCCATTTTGGAAATGAAACCCCTCTGGGAATTCATCTATGGGTTTAGTGACCATTTTAACTCAATGGATGATTTCCAGAAACAAGCACGCAATGGAAGGTTTAGATTCTGGAGAACCCCCCCTGGAAATTAAGTGAGCTCTACTCGAATGTGTCATTCACTAAATGAACCAAATGTTTGAATGACAAATTGGGATACATTTTTACAGTTTAAAAACGTGGTTCTGTGTGGAAGATTTTAAAGCAGTCAGTGACGCATAAGGCTGGCAATGATGGGCATTGTGGGCAATAGTAGCGGGTATCACGCCTCATTCCTCTCTTAGTACATACACGACATCTTTTCTGGGGGTTCCTTCTTGTTTCCGTTGCTGGAATAAGTGCAATAAAATGTCGATCAGTGAGTCTTTTCACATCCTCAGATTCTAATGGATGAGCGGGGCTAACACTTTGAAAGACAAGATTTTCAATTACCTTTTCTTGATAATCAAGAAAAGGATCTGAATTTCCTGCTTTTTTGTACAACACAAAAGAATTGTATGTGGCCACCTGAAACAAATAAATAACCAACTTTTTATACCAGGTATAGGACTTTCTTGATACCTGGTATGGCTGTAGAACCTGGTCTGCAAGGTCCACACCCCCCATGTGTTTGTTGTAGTCAATGACTGACACAGGTTTTTGCTTCGGAGTGGTGGATCCTAGTTCTACAGTGGCCCTTGTGGCATCTGTGTGGATCGAGCTGAGGACAAAAATATCCCTCTTATCCCTATATTTCAGGGCAAGCAGCTCTCCGTTGCGTACAGCCCCTGACTGCCCCTTTTGAAACTTTTGGTTGACCAACGGTTTTTACGGATGGTCCCACAAGCCCCGATGTTGTGTTCAACCAGACTTTTAAATAGGGGTATGCTGGTGTAATAATTGTCCACATATAGATTGTAGCCTTTTTGAAAAAATGTACTTATCAGCTCCCAAACAATTTTTCCAGATGTCCCCAGATAAGTAGGGCATCCTGGTGGGTTTAGTTGGCTATCTTTCCCCTCATATATGCGAAAAGCGGATGTGTATCCGGTTGAACTTTCGCACATTTTATAGAGCTTTATTCCAAACCTTGCCCTTTTAGATGGGATAAATTGCTTGAGGTGCAGTCTTCCTTTGAATTTTACAAGGGACTCGTCTATAGAAATATTTTGTGTTGGGGTGTAGAGGCTTAAGAATTTTTCTGACAAATTTTCAATGATGGGTCTAATTTTATATAACCTGTCATGTTCTGGGGCATTTCTGGGCAGGCATTGACTATTGTCGTTAAAATGCCAAAACCGCATGAGCATTTCATAACGGGTCCTAGGCAGAATGACTGAAAACATAGGGGTGGCTTGAACAGGGTGGTTGGACCAGTAGGATTGAATGCTCGGTTTTTTAACAAGCCCCATGGCAAATGTAAGTCCTAAAATTTTTTTTATTTCCGGGACATTAGTTGGTGTCCATAAATTTGCCCTAGCATAGTAAGATCGGGGATTCTGGCTTATGAATTGGGACGCGTATAAATTTGTTTGCACGACAATATGCTCTAGCAAGCTGTCTGTAAAAAACAAATTAAAAAAATGAATTGGTCCAAAATCTTCCACCTCCACATTTATACCAGGAATGGCGTTGAAATCAGGGCTGAATGGAGCAGCCGAATCTGAAGCCTCCCATCTGGGAAATGCTAGATCATGTGGCAACGCCCCTTGTACACTGGCGTGCGCCAATTCACTAGTAGCAGGGACAGCGCTTGTACTGGGCAGTGTTCCCTGATTTGGAGACGTTTCTCCAGTAGCGCTATTTGCCCCTATTGCTGTACTGGTCCTTGGGCTTGAGGATGGAACAGAATCACTGCTCATTTCTGGGCTCTCAGTGTCGCCGCTACTAAAGCCCTCAAAATCCATATCTCCATCTGAGATTGCGCTGTCATCAGTGTCAAAACACAGCAGGGCATACACCTCCTCTGCGGTATAAGTCTGACGGGCCATTTTATTTTTATATTTTTTGACTGGACTGAACGGACCGGACTGAAAGGACGGGACCGGACTGGACTGACCGGACTGATCTGACAGGACTGACTGACTGATGTGACAGGACTGACTGACTGATCTGACAGGACTGACTTACTGACTGATCTGACAGGACTGACTGACTGACAGATCTGACTGACTGACAGATCTGACAGGACTGACTGACTGACAGATCTGACTGACTGACAGATCTGACAGGACTGACTGACTGACAGATCTGACAGGACTGACTGACTGACAGATCTGACAGGACTGACTGACTGACAGATCTGACAGGACTGACTGACTGACAGATCTGACAGGACTGACTGACAGATCTGACAGGACTGACTGACAGATCTGACAGGACTGACTGACTGACAGATCTGACAGGACTGACAGGACTGACTGACAGATCTGACAGGACTGACTGACAGATCTGACAGGACTGACTGACTGACAGATCTGACAGGACTGACTGACTGACAGATCTGACAGGACTGACAGATCTGACTGGACTGATCTGACAGGACTGACTGACTGACAGATCTGACTGGACTGATCTGACAGGACTGACTGATCTGACAGACTCACTAACCCTAACTCTTACTTTCTTTTTTCTTTTTTACTTTCACAGTGGCAAGGCTGACAGCTCTTGTCACACTGTTTCTCCTCTGCTCTCTAATGAGATCGGAGGAGAAACTGCATTTATCAGGCAGATCGCCCGGGAAAATTTGTTGCTAAAACAAACTTCCCTGGTGATCTCTCTGATTGGCTGGTGTGACGCTGACATCATCGAGACCTGAGCCAATCAGGTCTCGATGATGTCAGAGGTCACAGCACCGGGATCCCCGCCGCTGACAGGTATGTGGGGGGTCCCGATCGCCGACCACCGGCTGTCCCTATCTTTTAAATGCCGCGATCGCTATGGATCGCGGCATCTAGAAGATAGGAACAGGTTAACATCATGGGGACCTGATCCAATCAGGTCCCCATGATGCCACATGTCAGAGCTATCGCTCTGAACTGGTACCGCAGCGCTAGTAGGACCCTGGGGGTCCTGAGCGCTGCGGGACCACCCACCGTTTTTAAACGTCGGCGCTGCACAGAGCCCAGGCAGCGCCGACGTTTATGTACAGTGGGCGGTCCTGAACCGGTTAAAGAACACAAGGAATGGACATTACACCAGTGGAAATCTGTGCTTTGGTCTGATGAGACCAAATTTGAGATCTTTGGTTCCAACCACCGTGTCTTTGTGCGACGCAGAAAAGGTGAACGGATGGACTCTACATGCCTGGTTCCCGCCGTGAAGCATGGAGGAGGAGGTGTGATGGTGTGGGGGTGCTTTGCTGGTGACACTGTTGGGGATTTATTCAAAATTGAAGGCATACTGAACCAGTATGTCTACCACAGCATCTTGCAGCGGCATGCTATTCCATCTGGTTTACGTTTAGTTGGACCATCATTTATTTTTCAACAGGACAATGACCTCAAACACACCTCCAGGCTGTGTAAGGGCTATTTGACCAAGAAGGAGAGTGATGGGGTGCTAGGCCAGATGACCTGGCCTCCACAGTCACCAGACCTGAACCCAATCGAGATGGTTTGGGGTGAGCTGGACTGCAGAGTGAAGGCAAAAGGGCCAACAAGTGCTAAGCATCTCTGGGAACTCCTTCAAGATTGTTGGAAGACCATTTCCAGTGACTACCTCTTGAAGCTCATCAAGAGAATGCCAAGAGTGTGCCAAGCAGTCATCAAAGCAAAAGGTGGCTACTTTGAAGAACCAAGAATATAAGACATATTTTCAGTTGTTTCACACTTTTTTGTTAACTATATAATTCCACATGTGTTAATTCATAGTTTTGATGCCTTCAGTGTGAATGTACAATTTTCATAGTCATGAAAATATAGAACAATCTTTAAATGAGAAGGTGTGTCCAAACTTTTGGTCTGTATTGTATATTCCAGGATGGGAGACATAAATAGCAGGATGGGGGACATATTAACCAGGATGGGCCCAGATGGAAACATATATATACCAGGATGGGGACATAAGGGATGTCTTTCATAGTTGAAGTGTACCTACAATAAAAATTACAGACCTCTCCATTCTTTGTAGGTGGGAGAACTTGCAAAATCGTCAGTGTATCAAATACTTATTTTCCCCACTGTATATACCAGGATGGGAGACATATATACCAGGATGGAGGACAAATATACCAGGAAGGGAGACATATATACCAGCATAGGGAACATATATGTTATGATCTGCAACATGAAAGATAGGGGAAAGCTGTCCCTACAGTAAGACTAAGCTGAATCCCTACGATGTAGCGGACTGCCTGTTCCTAGTGAACAGACCCGCCTTAGTCCTCAGCTAGTCTGAACGAAGACCTATAGAATTAAGGGAGGGGTCCCTACAAGAACTAAGGACTGGGACAAAAATGGGACACCTCCTAAACAGAAGTTGTTGCAGAACACAAAAAGACAAACTGACAAAAATGTACTAGAGGTCCCAGAGGACCAAGCGAACTTGACAGAGAAAGGAAATGAAGCACCAGGCTGGAGAAACAGTAAAACACTGAAGTCCAGCACAGCCACAAGGGCGGAGCTGGAATATAAAGGCAGATGGTCACGTGACCGCAAAACACAAGATGGAAAAAACAAACAGGAGGGTTCTAACAGTACCCCCTCTTTTATGAGGATCCTCCGGATCCTCCAGGCCCAGGCCTATCCGGAAACCTCCTGTGGAAAACTTTAACAAGCCTAGGAGCAGAGACATCATCCGTCCTTACCCAGGAGTTGTCTTCGAGACCGAAAACAACGCAAAAACTGTTCAACATCCTGGTTCTTTCTTTCAGTCTGTCCATTAGACTCAGGATGATAACCAGACGAAAATGACAAATGGACTCCCAACCTGTCACAAAAAGCATGCCAAAAGAGTGCCACAAACTGAGGTCCTCTATCAGAAACAATATCCGTGGGAACGCCATGGAGCTTGACAATCTCCTTAACAAACGCCTTAGCGAGTGTCTTGGCGCAGGGCAACTTAATGAATGGAACCAAATGACACATCTTACTAAAACGGTCCACGACCACCCAGATGACAGTAAAACCCTCGGACACAGGAAGATCAGTAATAAAATCCATTGTGAGATGCGTCCAAGGCGCACTAGGAACCTCCAGAGGGCATAGCAACCCCGCAGCAGGAGTATGTGAAGCCTTTGACCTAACACACACAGTACACTGACGCACCCAGTTGATGACTTCCTTCTGCCATCCAGGCCACCAAAAACTGCAACTGATAAGTCTCTTAGTCTCCGAAATTCCTGGATGACTTGCCAACCGAGACTCATGACACTCCACAAACAAATCTCTCTTAAAGGCTCTAGGCACAAACAACCTCCCATGGGGAGTGTTAGATGGAGCATCATCTTCAGCTTTCAGAATCCCATTCTCCAAAACGGAGTCCAATGCCGCCACCACAACTCCTTTCTGTAAAATGCTCTCCTCCTCCTCGGCACCCACCGTAGGAGAGAAGCTGCAAGATAAAGCATCAGCTTTAACATTCTTAGTACCCGGGATATAGGTAACCGAAAAATTAAACTGAGAAAAAAAAAGTGCCCACCTAGCTTGACGGGCATTCAAGCGCTTGGCACCATCCAGATAGATCAAATTCTTATGATCTGTGAAAACCTGAATAGGAAATCTAGTGCCTTCCAAAAAATGACGCCAATGTTCAAACGCAAGTTTAATAGCCAGCAACTCCCCATTTCCAACATCATAATTCAGTTCGGTTTCCGAATTTTTTTTAGAAAAGAAGGCACAAGGATGTACTCTACCCTTGTTCTCCTGAGACAAAACAGCTCCGACCCCCACCGATGAAGCATCGACCTCGACCAAAAAAGGCTTGGTCTCATCAGGCTCCATAAGGATAGGGGCAGAACTGAACCTCTCTTTGAGATACTCAAATGCTTCAATGGCCTCAGTAGTCCACTGGGCCGTATTCGCACCTTTCCTGGTGAGATCG
This sequence comes from Phyllobates terribilis, assembly GCF_046119375.1. Classification (NCBI taxonomy): domain Eukaryota; kingdom Metazoa; phylum Chordata; class Amphibia; order Anura; family Dendrobatidae; genus Phyllobates; species Phyllobates terribilis. The sequence continues at coordinate 330,047,166 of NW_027362762.1, read as the reverse complement.
GTTAGAGGTTTAACAATTATAGAAAAATTCTTAATGAATTTCCTGTAATAATTGGCAAAACCCAAAAATCTCTGTATAGATTTCAAACCAATAGGCCTAGGCCATTCCTGCACAGCTTGAACCTTCACAGGGTCCATCTCAAAGCCCTTGCTGGAGACAATGTAGCCCAAAAAACTAATTTTCTGCACAGCGAACTCACATTTCTCCAGCTTAGCAAAGAATGAATTATCACTCAATAACTGCAAAACTTCACGTACACTCTGCCAATGGGACTCTAGATCTGGTGAATAAATCAAAATGTCATCAAAATACACAACCACATTCTTACCAATCAAAGGTCTCAGGATGTCATTAATAAGGTTCTGAAAAAATGCAGGTGCATTGGTAAGACCAAAAGGCATCACCAGATTCTCGAAATGACCTACCGGAGTGTTAAAAGCAGTGTTCCATTCATCACCCACCTTCACTCGTAACAAATTGTATGCCCCCCGGAGATCAATTTTGGAGAACCACTTGCTCCCCACTAACTGGTTAAACAAGTCAGGAATTAACGGCAATGGGTAGGAATTGCCTACGGTAATCTTATTAATTTCACGAAAATCCAGACATGGACGTAAACCGCAGTCCTTTTTTTTAACAAAGAAAAATCCAACTGCCACAGGTGACTTAGAAGGTCTATTGTGACTAGCAGGCAGGCTAGTCTGTATGTATTCCTCCAAGGCCTTTCTTTCAGGGATAGTCAGATTAAACAAGCGACTCTTGGGAAGAGTAGCTCCCGGGAACAAACTCAATGGCACAATCATAATCCCTATGAGGAGGTAAAACTTGCGACTCCTCCTCCAAAAAAACCCTCCAAAAATCTTGAATAGGTACCGGTAATTCCACTTTTTCCACAGCCGCAATGTGACCATTACAACATTTATCATAGCACTTCGGACTCCAAGTCTTAATCACATTAGTAGACCAGTCCAGTAAAGGATTGTGCAGTTTTAACCAAGGCAATCCTAGAACAACTGGAGAGGGTAAATTATCTAAAACAACCAAGTCCAAAATTTCTTGGTGAACTCTATTGATAGTGAGGGGAAATGCAGCAGTCTTGTGAGTAATACATTTCAAAGAAGTGTTATCAATTGTAATCACAGAAATAGGTGATGACAAAGGTTTGGATTTCAATTTAAGGTTTTCCAAAAACACCTTATCAATCACATTAAGTGTTGAACCATAATCCACAAATACCTGAAATTCAATCAAATCTGCCTGCAGAGTAGTACTCCCAGAAAGAAATACTCCTGCAGAGCGTAAACAAGCTATACAGGCGTAACTGACCTTTTTTTTTTCTTTACTTAAACGACGCTCACAATACTTAATCAAATGGTCAGCTTTACCACAATAAAGACACAATCCCTCGGTAAACCTCCGGTCTCTTTCCTGAGAGCGGAGCGACATCGCCCCAACCTCCATCGGTTCTCTGCCGTCAGAGCAGATTTTCTGGGGACTAGGACCTGACATTACAGGAGTCTTTACCTCATTGAGCCTGCACCTCAGTTTCCTGTCTATACGAACAGCTAACTGCATAGCATCCTGCAGAGTCTCAGGTGCAGGGAATGCAATTAGCAAATCCTTAACCCTTTCACTCAGACCAGCAAGAAATAAACATCTCAGCGCAAGTTCATTCCACTTAACTTCTGAAGCCCATCTCCTGAAGTGTGTGCAATAATTTTCAACATCATCTGACCCCTGATTCAAACATCTGAGTTCTGATTCAGCAGATGAGATTCGATCAGGATCGTCACATAATAGCCCCATAGCAGAAAAAAATTCTTCAACAGACCTTAAACACGGATAATTAGGCTGGAGAGAAAAGGCCCATCCCTGTGGTTCATTGCGCAAAAGTGACATAATAAAACCAATGCGCTGTGATTCATTCCCAGAGGACCTTGGTCTGAAACAAAAATATAACAAACAAGCATTTTTAAAGGAAAAAAAATATTGCTGTTTACCATAAAAAACATCAGGCAGTCCTACGTTGGGTTCGACAAAATGCGCTCCAGAACAGCTACTCACGTGTTGCTGAAGCTCGGCCACCTCCAGAGACAATCCCTGCAGGCGTTGAGCCAAATCCTGGACGGAAACCATACTTATCCCCGAATTTCTTTCCTTTTAGTTTTTTGGGCTGGACTTACTGTTATGATCTGCAACATGTACTAAAGAAACATAGGGGAAAGCTGTCCCTACAGTAAGACTAAGCTGAATCCCTATGATGTAGCGGGCTACCTGTTCCTAGTGAACAGACCCGCCTTAGTCCTCGGCTAGTCTGAACGAAGACCTATAGAATTAAGGGAGGGGTCCCTAAAAGAACTAAGAAATGGGATGCCTCCTAAACAGAAGTTGTTGCAGAACACAAAATGACAAACTGACAAAAATGTACTAGAGGTCCCAGAGGACCAAGCGAACTTGACAGAGAAAGGCACCGAAGCACCAGGCTAGAGAAACAGTTAAACACTGAAGTCCAGCACAGCCACAAGGGCGGAGCTGGAATGTAAAGGCAGATGGTCACGTGACCGCAAAACACAAGATGGAAAAAAACAAACAGGAGGGTTCTAACAATATATACCAGGATGGGGGACAAATATACCAGGATGGGAGACATATATACCAGGATGAGCTCATATGGGGGGCATACAGTGGGGAAAAAAGTATTTAGTCAGCCACCAATTGTGCAAGTTCTCCCACTTAAAAAAATGAGAGAGGCCTGTAATTGACATCATAGGTAGACCTCAACTAAAAGAGACAAAATGAGAAAACAAATCCTGAAAATCACATTGTCTGATTTAGAAAGAAATTGTTTTCAAATTTTGGTGGAAAATAAATATTTGGTCAATTACAAAAGTTCATCTCAATACTTTGCTATAGATCCTTTGTTGGCAATGACAGAGGTCAAACGTTTTCTGTAAGTCTTCACAAGGTTTGCACGCACTGTTGCTGGTATGTTTGCCCATTCCTCCATGCAGATCACTAGAGCAGTGATGTTTTGGGGCTGTCACTGGGAAACACGGACTTTAAACTCCCTCCAAAGGTTTTCTATAGGGTTTAGATCTGGAGACTGGCTAGGCCACTCCGGGACCTTGAAATGCTTCTTATGAAGCCACTCCTTTGTTGCCCTGGTGGTGTGCTTGGGATCATTGTCACGCTGAAAGACCCAGCCACGTTTCATCTTCAATGTCCTTGCTGATGGAAGGAGGTTTGCACTCAAAATCTCACGATACATGGCCCCATTCATTCTTTCAAGTACAAGGATCAGTCGTCCTGGTCACTTGGCAGAGAAACAGCCCCAAAGCATGATGTTGCCACCCCCATGCTTCACAGTAGGTATGGTGTTCTTTGAATGCAACTCAGCATTCTTTCTCCTCCAAACACGATGAGTTGTGTTTCTACCAAACAGTTCTACTTTGGTTTCATCTGACCATATGACATTCTCCCAATACTCTTCTGGATCATCCAAATGTTCTCTAGAAAACTTCAGACGGGCCCGGACATATAATGGCTTAAGCAGGGGGACACGTCTGGCACTGCAGGATCTGAGTCCCTGGCGGTGTAGTGTGTTGCTGATGGTAGCCTGTGTAACGTTGGTCCCTGCTCTCTGCAGGTCATTCACTAGGTCCCCCCGTGTGGTTCTGGGATTTTTGCTCACCGTTCTTGAGATCATTTTGACCCCACGGGGTGAGATCTTGTGTGGAGCCCCAGCTCAAGGGAGATTATCAGTGGTCTTGTATGTCATTTTCTAATTATTGCTCCCACAGTTGATTTCTTCACACCAAGCTGCTGTTAGAACCCTACTGTTTGTTTTTTCCATCTTGTGTTTTGCGGTCACGTGACCATCTCCTTTATATTCCAGCTCCGCCCTTCTGGCTGTGCTAGGCTTCAGTGTTTGACTGTTTCTCTATGGTGCTTCGGTGCCTTTCTCTGTCAGTTCGCTTGGTGCTTCTGGGACCTCTAGCTCCTTTTGTCAGTTTGTCTTTTTGTGTTCTGCAACAACTTCTCTATTTAGGTGGTGTCCCATTTTTGTCCCAGTCCTTAGTTCTTTTAGGGACCCCTCCCTTAATGCTATAGGTCTTCGTTCAGACTAGCCGAGGACTAAGGCGGGTCTGTTCGCTATGAACAGGCAGCCCGCTACATCGTAGGGATTCAGCTTAGTCTTACTGTAGGGACAGCCTTCCCCTATCTTTCCTTAGTACTTGTTGCAGATCATAACAGCTGCTTGCCTATTACAGATTCAGTCTTCCCAGCATGGTGCAGAGCTACAATTTTGTTTCTGGTGTCCTTCGACAGCTCTTTGGTCTTCACCATAGTGGAGTTTGGAGTGTGACTGTTTGGGGTTGCGGACAGTTGTCTTTTATACTGATAACAAGTTCAAACAGGTGCCAGTACTACAGGTAATGAGTGGAGGACAGAGGAGCCTCTTAAAGAAGAAGTTACAGGTCTGTGAGAGCCAGAAATCTTGCTTGTTTGCAATTGACCAAATACTTATTTTCCACCAAAATGTTAAAAAAAATTCTTTCCAAATCACACAATGTGATTTTCAGTATTTGTTTTCTCATTTTGTCTCTCATAGTTGAGGTCTACTTATGATGTCAATTACAGGCCTCTCTCATCTTTTTAAGTGAAATAACTTGCACAATTGATGGCTGACTAAATACTACAATATATCAGGATGGTGGACATATATACCAGGATGGGGGATATATATATGTATACACACCAGGATGGGCCCAGATGGAGGACATACTGTATATACCAGGATGAGAGACATAAATACCAGGATGGGGGACATATATATACTGGGATGGGCTCAGATGGGGAACATGCATATCAGGACGGGGGAAATGCATATCAGGATGAGGGAAATGCATATCAGGATGGGGGACATATATACCAGGATGGGGGACATATAAATTAGGATGGGCCCAGGATGGGGGACATTTAAACCAGGATGGGGGACATATAAATCAGGATGGGGACATATATACCAGGATGGGCCCAGATGGGGGACATATATACCAGGATGTGGGGACATATATACCAGAATGGGGGACATATATACTAGGATTGGCCCGGAAGGGGGACATTTTTACCAGGATGAGCCAAGATGGGGACATATATACCACGATTGGCCCAGATGGGGGACATATATACCAGGATGGGGAACATTTAAACCAGGATAGGCCTAGGATGAGGGACATATATACCAGGATGGGCCCCAATGGGGACATATATACCAGAATGGACCCAGATGCGAGACATATATACTAGGATGGGTACAGATAGGGGAACATATATACAAGGATGTGGGACATATACAGTGAAGGAAATAATTATTTGATCCCTTGCTGTTTTTGTAAGTTTGCCCACTGACAAGAACAGTCTATAATTTTAAGGGTAGGTTAATTTTACCATTGAGAGATAGAATATCCAAAAAAAATCAAGAGAATCACATTGTATAAATCAGATAAATTTATTTGCATTTTTCAGTGAGAAATAAGTATTTGATCCCTCTGGCAAACAACACTTAATACTTGGTGGCAAAACCCTTGTTGGCAAACACAGCAGTCAGACGTTTTTTGTAGTTGATGATGAGGTTTGCACACAGGTCAGGAGGAATTTTGGTCCACTCCTCTTTGCAGATCATCTCTAAATCATTAAGATTTTGAGGCTGTCACTTGGCAACTCGGAGCTTCAACTCCTTCCATAAGTTTTCTATGGGATTAAGGTCTGGAGACTGGCTAGGCCACTCCATAACCTTAATTTGCTTCTTTTTGAGCCACTCCTTTGTTGCCCTAGCTGTATCTTTTGGTTCACTGGCTTGCTGGAAGACCCAGCCATGACCCATTTTTAATGTCCTGGCGGAGGGAAGAAGGTTCTCATTCAGGATTTTACGGTGCATGACTCCATCCATTCTCCCATTGATGCAGTGAAGTAGTCCTGTGCCCTTAGCAGAGAAACACCCACAAAACATAATGTTTCCACGTCCATTCTTGACAGTGGCGACGGTATTCTTTGGGTCATAGGCAGCATTTCTCTTCCTCCAAACACGGCGAGTTGAGTTAATGCCAAAGAGCTCAATTTTTGTCTCATCTGACCACAGCACCTTCTCCCAATAACTCACTGAATCATCCAGGTGTTCATTGGCAAACTTCAGATGGGCCTGAACATGTGCCTTCTTGAGCAGAGGGACCTTGCGGGCACTGCAGGATTTTAAATCTTTAAGGCGTAATGTGTTACCAATGGTTTTCTTGGTGACTGTGGTCCCAGCTGCCTTGAGATAATTAACAAGGATACCCCACGATGTGAGATTTTGCATGGTGCCCCAGATCGATGTCGATTGACAGTCATTCTGTATTTCTTCCATTTTCTTACTATTGCATCAACAGTTGTCTCTTTCTCACCCAGCGTCTTACTTATGGCTTTGTAGCCCATTCCAGCTTTGTGCAGGTGTATTATCTTGTCCCTGACATCCTTAGAAAGCTCTTTGGTCTTGTCCATGTTGTAGAGGTTAGAGTCTGACTGATTAATTGAGTCTGTGGACAGGATTCCTTTATACAGATAACTATGTAAGACAGCTGTCTTTAACCCCTTCCCGACCCATGTCACACTGTCTGTGACATGGAAAACAGTTCGTTCCCGACCCATGTCACAGCGTCTGTGACATGGAGGGATCGCGCCCCTGCAGCGCCTGCGAGCGGGGTCGCTCAGGTGTCACAGTTGCTACTGCAACTGGACATCCTGAAGTCGACCCCACGGGGGGTGGATTAACCCCCCCGTGCCTGAGACCCCTCTGATTGTCAGTTTCATTTTCACTTTTAGTGAAACTGCCAATCGGAATGAATTAAATATTTCACCAATGAAAATTGGTGAAATATTTAAATCTGGGCATGGCCTGATGCTTACAGCATCAGCCATTGGCTGGGGGGAGTGTCACCTCTGTCCCCCCCTCCCCCCAGATCTGATTGGGGGGCTAGCGTCACATGGATACTAGCCCCAATCAGATGTGGAGGGAGTTGTTAATGATGGCCGCAACTGCCCAGCTCCTACCCGTCCATGGATCGTGTGCTGCCGTTGTGGACCCTCTGCTGCTGCCCAGTGGACCCTCTGCTGCTGCCCAGTGGACCCTCTGCTGCTGCCCACGTGGACCCTCTGCTGCTGCGCACGTGGATCGCTTCTGCCGCCGCCGATCGTCTGCTGCCGCCGCTGATTCGCAGCAGGTAGTATTGCCCCCACTCCCCCCCGACCCCCCTCCACCTCTCTCCACCCCAGTCCCAATTTCTCACCTGTACCCCGACCTCCGCTCCCTCCATCTTCCACGTCTTCATCCACCGGCTGCTGCTCTCCTTCTGACAGCCGGTGGACTGTGATCACAGGCAGCTGCAGGCTCAGTGTAAATCTCCTGCGCCTGTGATCACACCACCATCCCCCAGTCCCAGGGATCACACCACCATCCCCCAGTCCCAGTGATCTCACCCACCATCCCCCAGTCCTAGTGATCTCACCCACCCCCCCAGTGATCACCCCCCCAGTGATCACCAGCCCCCCCCTCATCCGAGTGATCACCCCCCCTGCTGCTGCCAGCTACTGCCTGCCGGCTCCTACCCCCCTTGCTGCTGCCGGCTCCTGCCCCCCTTTCTGCCCCCCTTCTGCCCCAGTGATCACCCCCCCAGTGATCACCAGCCCCCCCCCCTCATCCGAGTGATCACCCCCCCTGCTGCTGCCAGCTACTGCCTGCCGGCTCCTACCCCCCTTGCTGCTGCCGGCTCCTGCCCCCCTTTCTGCCCCAGTGATCACCCCCCCCCTGCTGCTGCTGGCACTTCCGTCTCCTCAGCCCCCTCCTGCGCCCCGTACGCCTGAGCGCGCCCCCTCCTGCACCCCGTACGCCTGACCGCCCCCACACGTGATTTACACCAAGCCCTCACACATACACACGTACACTCACACTATAATAAAGTGTCTTTTTTTTTTTTTTACACACGCACACAGCACACAAAATGTCCCGCCCGTCCCTTCTCATCCCAGTCTAGGGCATACTCAGCTGAGGAGGCTATGTCAGGTTGGTGTGTGTGTTGTAGTGTGTGTGTGGTGTATACACTACACTATACCACACCGCACACCAACCTGACATACACTACACAATTTGTGAAGCACATGGGGGTGCTCACTATGCATCTAGATAAGTTCCCTGGGGGGTCTAGTTTCCAAAGTGGGGTCACTTGTGGGGGAGCTCCGATGTTTAGGCACACGGGCTCTCCAAACACGACATGGTGTCCGCTAACAAATTGGAACCATGTTGCGTTTGCAGAGCCCCTGATATGCCTAAGCAGTGGAGCTCCCCCACATGTGACCCCATTTTGGAAACTAGACGCCCCAAGGCACCAATCTAGATGCATAGTGAGCACTTGGAACCCCCAGGTGCTTCACAAATTGATTCGTAAAAATGAAAAAGTGGAAAAAAAAACTCTTTTTTATTTTTACGGATTAATTTGTGAAGCACATGGGGGTTTCAAGTGCTCACTATGCATCTAGATAGCTGCCTTGGGGGATCTAGTTTCCAAAATGGGTCACTTGTGGGGGAGCTCCACTGTTTAGTCACATCAGGGGCTCTCCAAACGCGACATGGTGTCCGCTAACAAATTGGAACCATGTTGCGTTTTCAGAGCCCCTGATATGCCTAAACAGTGGAGCTCCCCCACAAGTGACCCCATTTTGGAAACTAGACGCCCCAAGGCACCAATCTAGATGCATAGTGAGCACTTGGAACCCCCAGGTGCTTCACAAATTGATTCGTAAAAATGAAAAAGTGTAAAAAAAAATCTCTTTTTTATTTTTACGGATTAATTTGTGAAGCACATGGGGGTTTCAAGTGCTCACTATGCATCTAGATAGGTGCCTTGGGGGATCTAGTTTCCAAAATGGGGTCACTTGTGGGGGAGCTCCAATGTTTGGGCACACAGGGACTCTCCAAATGCAACATGGTGTCCGCTAACAAATTGTCGGCTCAAATTGTTAGAAGACACCATGTTGCGTTTGGAGAGCCCCTGTGTGCCCAAACATTGGAGCTCCCCCACAAGTGACCCCATTTTGGAAACTTGACCCCCCAAGGCACCTATCTAGATGCATAGTGAGCACTTGAAACCCCCAGGTGCTTCACAAATTGATTTGTAAAAATGAAAAAGTGGAAAAAAAAACACTTTTATTTTTACGGATTAATTTCTGAAGCACCTGGGGGTTCCAAGTGCTCACTATGCATCTAGATAGGTGCCTTGGGGGGTCTAGTTTCCAAAATGGGGTCACTTGTGGGGGAGCTCCACTGTTGAGGCACATCTGGGGCTCTCCAAACGCGATATGGTGTCCGCTAACAAATTCAATGGAAAATCGGCTCAAATTGTTAGCGGACACCATGTTGCGTTTGGAGAGCCCCTAATGTGCCTAAACAGTGGAGCTCCCCCACAAGTGACCCCATTTTGGAAACTAGACCCCCCAAGGCACCTATCTAGATGCATAGTGAGCACTTGGAACCCCCAGGTGCTTCACAAATTGATCTGTGAAAACAAAAAAGTACTTTTTTTTTCACAAAAATTTTCTTTTAGCCTAAATTTTTAAATTTTCACATGGGTAACAGGATAAAATGCATCATAAAATTGGTTGGGAAATTTCTCCTGAGTACACTGATACCTCATATGTGGTCATAAACCACTGTTTGGGTGCATGGCAGGGCTCAGAAGGGAAGGAGCGCAATTTGACTTTTGGAGCTAATTTTACATTCAAAAAGTGAAATGGCGCTCCTTCCCTTCTGAGCCCTGCCGTGTGCCCAAACAGTGGTTTATGACCACACATGAGGTATCAGTGTACTCAGGAGAAATTGCCCAACAAATTTTAGGATGCATTTTATCCTGTTACCCATGTGAAAATTAAAAAATTTAGGCTAAAAGAAAATTTTTGTTAGAAAAATTAAAATGTTCATTTTTTTCTTCCATGTTGCTTTAGTTCCTGCGGTGCACCTGAAGGGTTAATAATCTTCTTGAATGTAGTTTTGAGTAGCTTGAGGGGTGCAGTTTTTGGAATGGTGTCACTTTTGGGTGTTTTCTGTCATGTACACCCCTCAAAGGGACTTCAAATGTGATGTGGTCACTAAAAAAAATGGTTTTGTAAATTTTGCTGGAAAAAAGATAAATTGCTGATGAACTTTGAACCCTTCAAACTTCCAACCCCAATTTTTTTTTTTTCCAAAATTGTGCTGATGTAAAGTAGACATGTGGGAAATGTTATTTATTAACTATTTTGTGTCACATCACTCTCTGGTTTAGCAGAATAAAAATTCAAAATTTGAAAATTGTGAAATTTTCAAAATTTTTCCCATATTTTTGATTTTTTTCACAAATAAACGCAAAATATTATCGACCTAAATTTAATACTAACATGAAGCCCAATATGTCACGAAAAAACAGTCTCAGAATTGCTAGGATCCGTTGAAGTGTTCCAGAGTTTTTACTTTGTAAAGGGACACTGGTCAGAATTGACAAAAATGCCAAGGTCTTTAGGGTCAAAATAGGCTGGGTCCTGAAGGGGTTTTAATGCAGGTAACGAGTTGATTAGGAGCGTCTAACTGGTCTGTAGGAGCCAGAACTCATAATGGTTGTAGGGGATCAAATACTTATTTCTCACTGTAAAATGCAAATACAGTTGTACTCAAAAGTTTACATATCCCGGCAGAATTTTTCCTTTCTTGGCCTTGTTTCAGAGAATTTGAATGATAACAAAAAAACTTTTTCTCCACTCATGGTTATTGGTTGGCTGAAGCCATTTATTGTCAAACTACTGTGTTTTCTCTTTTTAAATCTTAATGACAACCAAAAGCATCCAAATGACCCTGATCAAAAGTTCACATACCCCAGTTCTTAATACAGTGTATTGCCCCCTCTAATATCAATGACAGCTTGAAGTCTTTTGTGGTAGTTGTGGATGAGGTTCTTTATTTTCTCAGATGGTAAAGCTGCCCATTCTTCTTGGCAAAAAGCCTCCAGTTCCTGTAAACTCCTGGGCTGTCTAGCATGAACTGCGCTCTTGAGATCTCCCCAGAGTGGTTCAATGATATTGAGGTCAGGAGACTGAGATGGCCACTCCAGAACCTTCACTTTGCTCTGCAGTAGCCTATGACAGGTCGACTTGACCTTGTATTTTGGATTGTTATCATGCTGGAACGTCCAAGTACGTCCCATGCGCAGCTTCTGGGCTGATGAGTGCAAATTTTCCACCAGTATTTGCTGATAACGTGCTGCATTCTTCTTTCCTTCAACTTTCACCAAGTTTCCTGTGCCTTTGAAGCTCACAAATCCCCAAAACATCAGCGATCCACCTCCGTGCTTTACTGTAGGAATGGTGTTCCTTTCATCATAGGCCTAGTTGACTTCTCTCCAAATGTAACGATTATGGTTGAGGCCAAAAAGTTCAATTTTGGTCTCATCACTCTAAATGACCTTGTTCCAGAAGTTTTGAAGCTTGTCTCTGTGCTGTTTGGCGTATTGTAGGCGAGATACTTTGTGGCATTTGCGCAGTAATGGCTTTCTTCTGGCGACACGACTATGCAGCCCATTTTTCTTCAAGTGCCTCCTTATTGTGCACCTTGAAACAGCCACACCGCTAGTTTTCAGAGAGTACTGAATTTCAGCTGATGTTATTTTGGGGTTTTTCTTTGCATCCCGAACAATTTTCCTGGCAGTTGTGGCCGAAATTTTTGTTGGTCTACCTGACCGTGGTTTCATTTTTACAGAGCCTTTCATTTTCCATTTGTTAATCACAGTTTGAACGCTGCTGACTGGCATTATCAATTCCTTGGATATTTTTTTGTATCCCTTTCCTGTGTAATACAGTTCAACTACCTTTTCCTGTAGATCCGTTGACAATTCTTTTGCTTTCTCCATGACTCACAATCCAGAAACGTCAGTGCCTGGATGAAAGATGCAAGAGTCTGTCTGGATCCCAGAAACTCACTCAGCTTTTATGCACACACACTGATTACAAGCAAACAGGTCACAGGTGAGGATGTTACCTTTAGTAGCCATTCAAACCCATTTGTGTCAAATTCTGTGCATGTTATCAGGCCAAAATCACCAGGGTATGTGAACTTTTAATCAGGGTCATTTGGATGTTTTTGGTTGTCATTAAGATTTAAAAAGAGAAAACACAGTAGTTTGACAATAAATGGCTTCACCCAACCAATAACCATGAGTGGAGAAAAAGTTTTTTTGTTATCATTCATGTTCTCTGAAACAAGACCAAGAAAGGAAAAATTCTGCCGGGGTATGTAAACTTTTGAGCACAACTGTAAATGGATCTAATTTATACAATGTAATTTTCTTGATTTTTTGGGATATTCTATCTCTCAATGTTAAAATTAACCTGTCATGTCTTTGTCAGTGGGCAAACTTACAAAAACAGGGATTAAATAATTATTTCCTATTTTCTTCACTGTACACAAGAATGGGGGACATATATGCCAGGATTGGGGGATATATATTGATGAGCAAAAGGGTGACAATGTTTTGAACTTTCAACTTTCAGGCTCCATATCTCACCATCCACTATTGCTTCAAACGTGAGACTACCATCATTTTATGGACAATCATCTTGGCTATCTCATACATTAATTTGACTTGCAACTATTTAGCATATGATTAGTTATGCAAATTCTTGTCATGTCACTGCATTGTTACTGTTTTGGGAAAAAAACAACAACTCTAACTCCAACCCGAAAACAACCCTATTCTTAACACAACCCTAATCCTAACCCCAATACAACCCTAACCCCAACCCTAGCACTAACACAACCCTAATCCTAACCCCAACACAACCCTAATTCCAATCCTACCCCAAATCCTAACACAATCCTAATCCTAACCCTACCCCTAATCCTAACACAACCCTAATTCTAATCCTAACCCTAACCCCAACCTTAACTGCAAACAATGGAGAAAAAAAAAATATTTCATCATTTTTATCTAACTAAGGGGCGGACAAAGGGGGATTTGATTTTTTTTTTCTTTTGATCATGTGATAAGGTTTATCACAGTGATCAAAAGGAACCAATAGGGGAAATTCCTTATTGTTGCCGGGGACTGGCCGGCAGATCTCGGCAGGCGTACTGCGCATGCGCCCGCCATTTTTTTTTTACAGGAAGATGATGGACGGCCGAGGGACAGATCAGGAGATCCGGGGGAAGGTGGAGGTACCGGGCAGGCTTGGGGGGCGTAATTTCTCTCTCCTCTGACATGTGTATCATGTCAGAGGAGAGAGAAATCATTGTATGCGCGGGCACACTTTTTTTTTTCATGATCGTAGCTATTTACTGAATAGCGGCGATCATGTGATCGGGGACCGGAAAACTGGGCCTGATCATGTTTTCCAGGATCTCAGCTACCCATTGTAGCTGAGACTCCAGAGAATTTACAACGCTGCGGGGGCGCTACAGCCTTATTCCTCAGCGCCGTGAAAGAGCGTCGCTGAGGCATAAGTACTCTTAACTGCCGCTGTGAAAATGCGTTACGGCGGACGTTAAGGGGTTAAAGGTTGTTTTCCGTGTTTCCACACACAAAATTTATATTTGAGTGCAGTTTGCACTATTTTTTGGTCTACAGATCTGCAGGTACATCCTCCTCTAGATACTGTCTTTAGAAAATCTTGTGACATATGCCCTTAAAAATTTGAGTCAGTAAATGAAATGTAATAATCGTCTCAATAATGTTGTAATGCATAGTCCATTGCGCTATCATTAGTCATTGCTGAGTAAACTGGAACAAAAAAAAAAGATAAGAGGAAGCAGCAAAGTGCTACACTAGGAACATCTGTGAGCTGTCGGAAGGAGGGATCTGTGATCAGTGTGGAGAAGTGAGAATAGAGTTCATTAGTCAGTGGTGGAGGCTGAAAGAGACCAGTGTTCCCCTCTAGTAGTCCCACTGTCTTCTTTCTTGCTGAACTTGCATATCAATGAACAGAGCCAAGAAAAAGACTATTTAAATTTGTGAAGAGTGGTCCCATGCTATTATTGTCCCAGACCCCGAGGAGGAAGCAGGGAACACAATAAGGCCCCCATCTTTAAAAAACAGTAGAGTAGATGTCTACTAGCCTGAGATACACTTTTGTAAGAGAAATGACCGACATTAAACTCTGATCATTAGAAAACGTGTGACCTTTTTATACCATAAAGTATTTGATCATTATAAATTAAAAGTTAGAAATTTACCACATGAAATAATATTTTATATATAATAGAGGTTCCAGAGAATAATCCCTAGTTTTTGGTAAAAGGGACTGTGCACTATATTATGAAAATGAACTCAATTTAAATATTTAACAAAAACGGCGCAAAAGGAATGCCGGTGGATCACCATATTGGGAACAATGGTACCACATGGTCTGAACGAATCCTTAGGATTCGCTTCATATTTGTAAAATGTGTCTCAACTCTTCTGTTCCCCCAAGTGAATTTCTAATGACATGTTGGTCCTATTTTTCTGTTATCTTTTAATTGTTTTTAACCATTATATTGCATCTTCTCTAATTACCTTTTTCTTATATTTCAAGATCACTCTCTATTACAATTTGATGTGTATTCTTACCGTATGCAAAGATTCGGGTTGCCTCGTATGGGCTGTGTCGTTCCTGCTCCCATATTACTTGTGACAGAAATGCATACTTGATCAGGACTACAGAATAAAAAGTGATCCCTATATGTTATGTGCAATTCAAGCTGTGAACTTTTTTCTGTCATTGCTGCATTACTGCATATTATGACGTGGGTAGTATCAGAATATTGGTCTAATTAGCTTGGATAATGGGAAAATGTGCCTCTAAATGTTTACATACTTGTCCTAATACCTATGACTCATATGCATAGGGCACATACAGTGAGCTTACACTGCCAGCACACATGCACTTTATAGTGAGATTACAACCTACAACTATGTTTCATGCCCCCTTTAAACTATGCGGCCAGTCAGCCCATCTGATGGCACCGTAGGCGTTATGCCTGTTTCACTGCACATGTGCCTTCCTTGCCGGCGACTCGCCACACCCAGCCCCCTGTCAGAAGCTCCCTGCCGCACTTGCGTGATCGCAGCCTGGCGCCGGCTGCACCACATGACTGCCGCGGGGATTGACGAGGGGACGGGTGGCCGTGACTTCCGGTATGGGAATGCGCAATCACCGCATATGGCATTGTGATTGGACCATTCCGATCACCCGATCAGAAGGTCCTGGAAGGTAAAAAGGGACCGATAACACATGTTAGCAATGCCCCCTGAGGAAGCATACGAGCGAAAGCGCACATTCGGGGTCCTGGGCTGGAGGTCTGCTGCAGTGCATAACAATGGGCAAATAATCATTCTATTTATTGCCAGACATGCAATGGCCAGTGGAGTTTTATGCACTTGCATGTACTTTGGGGACTTAATAAGCTGCATTTGATGTATGACTCTCTTTATTTGGGCTGCTGAGCACAGGTTGTGCCTATACTACATAGGCTGTCATTGCTCGAATGGTTTGGAGCCCTTACACCTAGGGTGTGTTATTTGGTTGTACATAGACCAACCTTACAAGCTCTTACAGCCCTAAGAGCGACACATATGAGACTCGCCTAATAACTTATTTTTTCATTCCCCTAAATTGCTCTCTGTTCATTTGAAGGTGGATGATACTATAACCCTAATTAGGTACTGGGTAGATTTTACTCCTAGCCCATACACTGGGTTTCTACACTGTCTTGCTTCACGTTCTATATGTATGTAATCAAGTATGCAATAATTGTTTTAACTATATATTAAATAAAATATGGATTTTTTTATATTTTCAAACTCTGTGTGCTCCATTTTTGTTAAATGAAATAATATTTGTATTATCAAACATACATACTAATGAAAGAAAAGTACCGTATTTTTCGGACTATAAGACTCACCGGACCATAAGACGCACCTAGGTTTTAGAGGAGGAAAATAAATTTAAAAAAAATTTAAGCAAAAAATGTGGTTATGGTCCACTTTTAAGGGGGAGGGGGTCTTCTGCTGACACTGGTATAGGGGTAATGTCCCCCAATTCTGACAATATCCCCCATCCTGGTATATATGCCGCCCCCCTTCCTTTTATACATGGTCCCCATCCTGGTATGAATGGCACCCATCATCCCTATCCTGGTATGCATGGCACCCCTCATCCCTGTCCTGGTATACATGGCAACCCTAATCCCTGTCCTGGTATGCATGGCACCCCTAATCCCTGTCCTGGTATGCTTGGCACCCCTCATCCCTGTCCTGGTATGCATGGCACCCTTAATTCCTGTCCTGGTATGCATGGCACCCCTAATCCCTGTCCTAGTATGCATGGTCCCCCAATCCCCATCATGCTGCACATTAAAAATAAATAAACACTCCTACTCACCTTTCTTCTCTCCTCCAGCGCTGCGTCCGGTCTGCCTGCACTGATCTCTCCATGTGAGCCGCGCATGACGTCACTGCCATGCGCGGCTCACAAGGAGAGATCAGCTGCCGGAAGTCACTGCTACCCACGCCAGGTCTGTGTGTGCGGGGAGCAGTGACTTCACTCTCCTTCATAGCCGGCACACAGCGGAGCCGCGCTGCGGCTGCTGCTGCTGCCGGCTATCTCCTGTGCCCGCTCATTAAAGGGCATGAATATTCACCCCCTCCCCACACCCATGGGCGTGGAGAGAGGTTGAATATTCATGCCCTTTAACAGTGGGCACAGGAGATAGCCGGCAGCAGCAGGAGCCGCAGTGCGGCTACACTGTATACCGCTATTAAGGAGCATGAATGTTCAGTGCTCCCCACGCCACATGGGCGTGGGAAGCAGTGAATATTCATTTTCTTTAGCAGCGGGGACAGTGTAGGCTGCAGTAGGCGGCTGCTGCCTCCTGTGCCCCGCTCCCCCACCGATACCGCTCCCCCCACACCACACATAAATATACACCCCCACCCAACATTCGGACTATAAGGCGCACCCCCCAACTTCCTCCAAAATTTTGGAGGAAAAAAGTGTGTCTTATAGTCCGAAAAATACGGTAAATGGAATTTATTATCTAAATTTTTTTCTTACTAATTAAAGACTGATACTGAAATATACTGAGACTGATGCATCAAGACTGGCGTAATGCACAATTGCACTGCACCAGTCTTGCTGAAATAGAAGTTGCCAAATTCATTAAGAAGCGCACACAACTTAACACAATTTGATAACTCTTCTTAGTGACATGAGCCTCCGTGTGTTCAGCTATAAATGAGACTGGAGTAGCATTTCTGGCGTACAAAGGGTTGGCATTTTCGATGAATGTTACAGGTGAGCGTGGCCAGAGAGGGATTTGAAGAGTGGGACGCTAGTGTAGAAGTTATCTACGTAGAGGTGATAACCCTGATCCAGCAGTGGGTGCACCAATTCCCACACAATTTTCCCACTCACTCCCAGGACAGGGGAGCATTCTGGTGTTTGAATCTGGGTGTCCTTCCCTTCATAAACCCTTACACAGTTTGTACAATTTTATTCCGTACCTGACCTCTTACTGGGCAGGTATTGCCGGAATTTAAGCCTCAGCTTGAAGAGTACTAGGTACTCATCTACGCAGATGTCCCTTTGGGGAATGTACACCTCAGCAAATTTGTTGCTGAAGTGATCAATGACCGGCCGAAGTTTGAAAAGTTGGTCAAAGTTGGGGTCATCTCGGGGTGGACACTGTGCATTATTGTTGAAATGCAAGAATTTGTGAATGGCCTCAAAGCGTTTCCAGGTCATAGCCATGCGGAAAACTGGAGTGTTATATAAAACACCAACCATCAACACTCCAATATTGCTGGATTTTTGGCTTCTTCACTATCCCCATGGGAAGGACAAGGCCCCAAAACTTTGTCATTTCTATTTTGTCTATGGGAGTCCAGTTAACAAATGATGAAGTGGAATTTTGAGCTCACAATTGTTGGACATATAAATTTGTTTCAGCCACCATGAGGTTTACAGTATCCTCAGAGAAAAAGACTTAAAAAAAGACACAAAATAAGGAACCTGAGGTTGAAGGAATCTTCGATGATGAAGTTAATGGGGGGTCACTAAAGGGCTCTGGCTCAAAGTCTGTTGTAGCTTGATTGGCGCTGATACTAGCTGATGGTGTATAGTCAGAGAACATGTGTGCTGTGCAGTCATACTGTCACGCTGTCTCTGTATACTGGAGGTAGGGGGCCTAAGCTGACCCTAAGCTGGGGCCCTGACTAATCCCTCAACCTGGAGGTACTGTTAAAGGTACAGAGGTCCAGGCCGCCAGCGTAACCCCTACCTCCTGAAGATCCCTGCACCTCAGTAATCTAGTCCTGAGAAGGACCCCGATCACAACCAAAGGGAACAAGAAATAATATGCCCAAACACAGTATTTAGACGAACGAGACAGTACAAGGGAAAAACCAAAACCACCTTGCATACAAACAACTTCTCAACTACAACAGAGGGAAAACCAACGGGAAAGGAGATAAATGATAAAGCGAGGAAAGGGAAAAAACACTTCCAAATACACTTATCTCAGCAACTCCAAACACCACGATCCGCTCTGTCAGTCTGAATGAAATGCTTTCACCGACACCTCCCAAACAGACCAGCAGGTATATGAAGGAGTCTCACTACAGAAGTATTGATTGCAGCTGGGCGAGGCTGGACCTCATCTAGCCCAGAGAGAGAGAGAGAATTAACTCCCTCACTGCCGAGAAACACAAAGCACCAACAAGTCAGCTGCGAGAAGTCAGGCTGTGTACTCGTGACGATCTTCGTGGCAACACACCCGTGACACATACCTGTTGGATGTCTCTGGTTTAGTCCAACTGGTGTAGTACCTTTCTGAAGCAAAGGGAGTCTCTCTAAATCGGCAGATTCTGGATCTTCTGTTCTGGAGAAAGATTATTGTAATGTCTCACCCCAATGTGTATTTTCTTGTTCGCGGCAGGGCAACTGATAGCTGGTTTTCTGGCGGTCCGAATAATCTGGTTGGCTTGACTTGTTGACAAAATGTTCTGTCTCTGGCTGTAGGTCTGGGTATTCATCTGATTTGGAATGTTGATGAACATACTCCGAAGTGCGCTGCAGTGAATCGTGGGGAGCTTGCTGTAGGCCTAGTACACTCCTGTTTTCTCCGTCAGAAGAAATGGCAGCCCCTAACGCTTCTGCTTCCGCTATGGCTGCTGCTGTT
Organism: Phyllobates terribilis; assembly: GCF_046119375.1. Classification (NCBI taxonomy): domain Eukaryota; kingdom Metazoa; phylum Chordata; class Amphibia; order Anura; family Dendrobatidae; genus Phyllobates; species Phyllobates terribilis. Next base: position 330,027,896 of record NW_027362762.1, on the reverse strand, counting down.
TCTTTTTCGCTTCTAAGCATGCCTTTTCTGCATCAAGGAATGCTTGTTGGCATGCTTTTACTGCATCCAGGGATGCCTTTTCTGCATCAAGGGAAGCCAGTTGGCGTGCTTTTTCTGCATCCAGGGATGCATGCTGTAGTTTCAGTTGGATCTCTTGTTCAGCAAAGGCGGCTTATGCTTTCGCTGCTTCAGCTTTTGCGCGGGCTATGACAGCGGCATTGCTGATGGATGATGCCTTGGAGGAACCAAGTTGTGATCTCGTCTTGATAAAGGATGCTTGTCCTTCAGACATAATGCAACCGTTAGGAGACCGCTGCAATATCTGTATGCAGGCTCTGCGTGGCCAATGGTGGGCTCCGTATGGTATGACAATTTGGTGCGACCGTTAGGAAGCTGCTGCGATATCCGTTGCGGGCTCCGCGTGGATAATAATGGCGCGCGTCGTATAATCAGATCTTCTGAGCTTGTTCTTAGCAGTTGTTTCACTATACTGTCCTCACATGTCAGCACGGTGTGCAGTGAGACACGTATCTAAACCCAGTCTTCTTTAAGAAAAAGAGGCTGTGAAGTTGTAACCTTCTTTTCTTGATTGCAGATTGTGACATGAAAGGTTAAACTATAGGATGTAATAACGGGTATTTCAGAACATATAACGGTACAGTGCATACAGATAGTCTGCAATACACAGTATAACATGAGGTAATATACAAACTGATGATTATGACGCGCCCCCTGGGCCGTGGGGTACCCGGTGCCGGGCCGGTAGATGCTGGGGGTTGTAGTCACAGTGGCGGTGACCCGGTCCGTGACCCAGGTTGGTCAATCCAAGGGGAATTTTATATGTATGGTTTTTATTAAAGAGTCCGACTACGCCACCTGTGGAATGCGACTAAAGGGGGCCGCCGCTGCGGAACAGTCCTCTGGAGCTGGTGGTATTGCAGCAAGGATGTTATGACTCCCCACAGGAAGAGTTAGCTCCAGGGCAGTGTAGAAGATGTTGGTGGTTGTGCTGGGCGTTGTAGTGCAGGGAGTGTTTGTGCAGCAAGAAACACAGAGAAAAGATGGTGCAGTCCCAGGGTCTTTACTCACGGTTATTGCAGTCCAAGTTACAGACGTTAAAGTAACTTCCCGGGCCGTGCTGCGTTTACTCAGTGAGGGGTTCAGTCCACCCTCAGATATCTCTGGAGTACTTAGCAGGACCCCCTTCTGTGTCTTCTGGCTGTCTCCCTGAACCTCATACCAAGTGTCCCAGTCCAGTATCTGCGGGCCTTGGCGGGCGACGTCTGTTCCGTCCCCTGGGTCCTATGTAGTTACCTTCCTGGTGAGACTGGTATGGAATGTTGGCTACAGGACATGAAATACTGCAGCCTCCAGTTTCTAGTTAAGATATGCAATCTTCTGCTAGTTGAGGGATCCAGTACCCTGTTTACAGCCTGACCCTTCCACCTCCCGGTAGATGCGGGCGTACGGGTGGCCTTCTGCACGGCCCGTACCCCTAGGGTCCCTTCTTCCGTTCCTGGAGCCTTCCTGCTCCCTTTCCTCTCTTCTCTCCTTCCTTTCCAACTTGGGCCTCACTGTCCAGGCCCGCCTCTGGAGCAGAGCTCCTACAGAGCCTCTGCTCCTGTCACTTTCCTCCTCACTACTCATCTGTCTTTCTAAGATGGCTTCTCTTTTTATATCTTCCTTCTATGTGCTCCCCTTAACTACGTCCTCCACCCACGCCCACTACATGGTTCCCCTTTACTAGGTTCCCCCCACTCCAGCCAGGGAAGGGGCTCAGCAATTACGTGGGAGGCATCTTGCCCCTCCAGCTGGTCTGGAGTGGTGTGTTGGATGCAGGTGTTAGGGTCCTGAGCTATACTCCTTCCTTACCTGAGAGTGAAATTCCACACCTCTGGGTGAGATGCAATACCTCTGTGGCGACCGAACCCTCAGGGGCGCCACAATTACCTATCTAATACATCAACATACTTGCAGCAACACTACATTAAAACACATAGATAATGTCTTACCAACTATGCTTTGGACCGGATGTTTGCAAGGAGCACAAGACAAAAAAAAGAGGGATGTGGTTTCTCTTCAGGACCATACAGGAAATGGCTGCACAGTGTCATAAAAAGACCATAATGCAACAGGAACAATCCCACAATGCCCCAGAAACCTCCCACAATACAATGCATACTGAAACTAGAATACAAACATTAAATCACCAGCCAAACAGGGCCGGAGGGAAACAAAGAGCGCTCTATGGGAGCGGCGCTTTGCGCATGCGCGGGAGGGGGAGCAGAACAGGGCACGTCACAGGGCCTGTCACAGGGCCCTGTAACGTGCAGGGGAGGGGGGGAATATGGTAATTTCGTACAGAGGTGGTGATTTAAGGGAATAGTAAGCAGATAGGAGGGGTTTGCTTGGTGTCCCCCGGACGCCAAGCCTCTGGAAAATTGACTTTATAAAACCAGATTTCTCTGCAATCAGACCTCTGCTATGGGCCATAGAGGTAAGTATAGATTCACTTTTCTATCACCTGTATGCCCATAGTAGAGGTCTGATATCGCCCAGGGGGGGGTGACACATTCCCTTTAAACATAAAGTAAATGACTTGCAGATAGCAAATTCAGTGTCAGGACAGAACAGTAGTCATGGATCAAAATTCTCCAATCATGTCTATGGGTCCATGTAACCACTGACAGCACGCATTTCCATCATTGTGCTGTCTGTTTTAACGCTGTTATCACAGGATAAACATTTCAATTTATGTATTTATTTTGCATACAAAAAAAAATGATGAAATTCTGATGGTAAAAATTGACCAAAATCTGACATTTTTTTGCACACACGAAAAGTCATTGACATCTGATTAAGGCCTAAGGGCCTGATCACATTTCAGGTTTTAATCAGTGTTTTTTTTCTAATTTTCATCCGATTTTGGTCGGTGTGTCAGTTTTTCTTTTGAGAGTGGCATATTTTTTATATGCAAAGTAAAAAGCTTATGGTTTCCTAACCTGCTTGCCTTACCTTTAGACACTGGAAAACGGGCAGTACAAGCAATGTGGTTGGTTCTGTCCATTTTTTTAACAAACTCATTGACTTCAATACGTGATCTTTATCTACAAATCGGATGAAAATCGGACCTGTCTCAGTTTTGATTTGCAGATCGATCGTCCACAAAAAATAGAGTTGTACACATGTCCACAGTCTATAACAAAACATATTCTACCTGTTAGAAAACAAAGAAAATGCATAGAATAATACTGGCCATGTGAAAGGGACCCAAAGGTGGTTATAGGCTCAAACAATACCCACTATTTTATTAGGACCCCTCAATGGACCTCCAGATTCATAGTGTCACGGAAGGTGTGGGAAAGACTTAGTGCAACACAAAGGGAAAGGGAGCCCAGGCCCTAGGGAAAGGGGGAAAGTGGAGACTTCCTAGGTTGAACTAGCGTCACCCTGTCTCCCCTAACGTCCCAGTATTGGTTCTTGACCAATCGCTGCACGCGTGCCTTGCCCTGTCTTTCCCTGGCGTATGGCTAAGGCTAGGGAAGGGAGGAGATGAGCACTAGTCGATCTCCACTAAACACTATAGACAACATGGGTGGACAAACAGGGGGAAATTGCTTAGCTTTAGACGAATTCAGACTAATGAGCACACGTCCTCATGCTCCAGAGAGGACGAACTACTGCTCTTGCTAAAACCTTCACATGTAGTAATGAATATCACCGGCACCGCCCTCTGAAACACAGCAGGTATTTATACACCCAGGCAGGGTGTTAATTAGCCAGAGGGAGATAGCCGCTGGGTCCTAGAGACAGCCTCTAAGAAGATGTCTGTAATTCCAAACGTAGAGATCTCCTGCAACCAACTGCAGGGTGACTGTCTGTCACCTCTGACACACCCGTAACAGTACCCCCTTCTCTACGAGTGGCCTACGGACACTCAGGACCGGGTTTCTCAGGATAAGAGGTGTGGAATGAGCGAACCAACCTGGGAGCATTCACTTCTGACGCTGAAAATGGCATCCTCTCCTCTGGACTATGTAGCGTCGGCGTCCCTGCCTCCTGCTAGGCAGGGACGCTGTTCCCCTCACCTCTCTGCTCCGTGCCCGGCGGCTTCCTCCCGCTCTGCTTGCAGCGCCCGCTCTCCCCCGGTCACTGTGCTTAGGGCGCGCGCGCGCTCCCCTCTCTTAAATGGGCCGCGCGCGTCGCCCTAAGGAGTTGCCGGCCAATGGCCGGAGGATCCCTCCATATGTAAGGCACCTCCTCCAAAATGGAGTTGCCCGAGCAATGTTGTTGCACTGTTCACTACTCTGCTTCAGCCCTCAGGTCCCGTTGCCTGTTACCTGCCAGTTACCTGCCAGTCTCCTGCCAGTTTGCTGCCTGATTCCTGCCTGTCATCCGCTTTCCTGCTTGCTAGCCTGAGGTCCGACGGTCTGCCTTCCGACACCTGTCAGTCTGTCTACGGACCAGCTTGCCCGCTCACCTGGGAGCGCTCACCTGCTACCTGTCTGTTAGCCTACCTGGAGGCTCCGCCGTCACGTGCTGTGACCACCTGCCAGTCTAGAGACTCTTGCCCGCTCACCTGGGAGCGCTCATCTGCTACCTGCCTGTTAGCCTACCTGGAGGCTCCGCCGTCACGTGCTGTGACCACCTGCCAGTCCAGAGACTCTTGCCCGCTCGCCTGGGAGTGCTCATCTGCTACCTGCCTGTTAGCCTACCTGGAGGCTCCGCCGTCACGTGCTGTGACCACCTGCCAGTCCAGAGACTCTTGCCCGCTCACCTGGGAGCGCTCATCTGCTACCTGCCTGTTAGCCTACCTGGAGGCTCCGCCGTCACGTGCCATGACCACCTGCCAGTCCAGAGACTCTTGCCCGCTCACCTGGGAGCGCTCATCTGCTACCTGCCTGTTAGCCTACCTGGAGGCTCCGCCGTCACATGCTGTGACCACCTGCCTATCCAGAGACTCTCGCCTGCTCACCTGGGAGCACTCATCTGCCATCTGCCTGCTAGCCTACCTGGAGGCTCAGCCGTCACAGGTCGTACCTGCCCGTTTACCCAGAGACTGTCCCGGTCACTTGCTGTGACCTCCTGCCCGTTTACCCAGAGACTGTCCCGGTCACTTGCTGTGACCTCCTGCCCGTTTACCCAGAGACTGTCTCGGTCACTTGCTGTGACCTCCTGCCTGTTTACCCAGAGACTGTCCTGGTCACTTGCCGTGACCTCCTGCCCGTTTACCCAGAGACTGTCCCGGTCACCTGCTGTGACTGCCTGCCTGTCTTCCCTGGTCGCCACCCGCTTCCTTACAAGGACCGCCCCCTTGTATAAGTTGCTCAGAGGTTCCGCCTCCCAGACCCGATACAGTTTGCTCGGGCCATGGAACCCGGTGGCACCCAAGCTCCCTCGCTCTCGGACCTTTGTCATGAACTGTCCCGACAGAGGTCCCAACAGGAGTCCATCCTGGGTCATCTGCGGAATGTCAATACTCGCCTGGACACTTTGACTGCCCCACCAGCAACCACCGCTAGTGTCATGACTCGCAGCCCGGCTGCTCTGCTCTGGAATCCGGCTTTCTGCACCTCCTCGCTTCGGAGGCGACTCCGCTCAAGCTCGGGGCTTCATTAACCAGTGCACCCTGCACTTTGAACACCAGTCCCACCAGTTTAATTCCGACCGGGCCAAAGTAGCCTTCATCATGTCCCATCTCACGGGAGAGGCACTGGCTTGGCTAAATCCTCTATGGGAGAGAGGAGACCCTCTGGTGTCCGACCTGCCAGCCTTTCTCACGGCTTTCCGGAAGGTCTTCGAAGAACCCGGACGGAAGACCTCATCCGCCTCATCTCTGCTACGCCTCCGTCAAGGGAGTCTCACCGTGGGCCAATATGCCATACGGTTCCGTACCCTTGCTTCGGAGCTGGCCTGGGATAACGACGCCCTGGTGTCCATCTTCTGGGAGGGTCTGTCCGGCCATATTAAAGATGAACTCGCCGGTCGGGACATTCCTACCACTCTCGACGACTTGATTACACTTGCCACCCGGATTGACATCCGGTTCCAGGAGCGCGCTAGGGAGGTCACCCGTGAGAGGAGGATTCCACGTCTAGTCCCTACCTTCCAGAGACCCGTCACTCCCTCTGTTTCTCCCCAGGCACACTCACCTGAGCCTATGCAGGTCGACCAGACCAAGATGGTCAAGACCCGTCAAGACTTACGTCGTGCCGAGGGGAACTGTTTCTACTGTGGCAGTAAGGAGCACCGGATCCGTTCCTGCCCTGAGAGGTCGGGAAACGCCTGTGTCTAGGATCGCTCAGAGAGGTCGCCCTAGACAAAAGTAAATCCTCTCCATCCCTGATGCTGTCTGTTTCTATCTTCTGCGGAGAGAACCGCTATTTTGAACTGGCTCAACTTGACTCTGGAGCTGCTGGAAATCTCATCTCTCAATCCCTGGTAGAAAAATACCGCATTCCCACCAAACCTCTGGCCGTACCTTTATCTGTCGCCGCCGTGGATGGGGGTCTCTTACCACATCCCATCCAACTCATCACTGAATCTCTGACTCTACAGGTGGGAATGCTGCATTCTGAGAGCATCTCCTTTCATGTTCTGCCTGGACTCTCTCACGCACTATTGCTTGGCCTGCCTTGGCTCCAGAAACATGCACCCGTGCTTGACTGGCAGACCGGAGAGGTCCTTCGCTGGGGACAGGACTGCCATAAGACTTGTCTAGTTCCCGTTCGTCCTGCCCGTCCTTCTCCTACCCCAGCCAATCTGCCCGGTCTTCCGGTTCCCTATTGGTCTTATGCAGATGTCTTCAATAAAAAAGAGGCAGAGACTTTACCTCCTCATAGACCATACGACTGCCCAATCGACCTGATGCCCGGCTCTACTCCTCCCCGTGGGCGAATCTACCCTTTGTCCGCTGCTGAAACCCGGTCCATGTCTGAATATATTGAGGAGAACCTGGCCCGGGGATTTATCCGGAAATCTACCTCCCCGGCGGGAGCAGGCTTCTTCTTTGTCAAAAAGAAGGACGGCTCACTCCGTCCATGTATAGACTATAGAGGCCTAAACCAGATTACTGTGAAGAATAAATACCCCCTTCCGCTTATTCCTGAATTATTTGACCGTCTGAGGGGTGCTAGAATCTTCACCAAACTGGATCTCCGTGGGGCGTATAACCTGGTCCGTATCCGTCAGGGGGACGAGTGGAAGACGGCATTCAATACCCGGGACGGCCACTATGAGTACCTTGTGATGCCCTTCGGTCTCTGTAACGCTCCTGCCGTCTTTCAAGAGTTGGTCAATGACATCTTCCGTGATCTTCTCTACTCCTGCGTGGTGGTGTACCTGGACGATATCTTGGTCTTCTCTCCGGATCTTCCTACTCACCGGAGGGACGTTCGTCAGGTCCTGCTCAGGCTCAGGCAGAACCACCTCTACGCTAAATATGAGAAGTGCATCTTTGAGCAGACCTCTCTTCCATTTCTGGGCTACATAATCTCTCAGACAGGTCTACAAATGGATCCTGAGAAACTGTCTGCCATCCAGAAGTGGCCCCGACCAGAGGGGTTGAAGGCTATTCAGCGGTTCCTGGGCTTCGCCAACTATTACCGCCTGTTCATACCGCACTTCTCTTCCCGGACCGCCCCTATCTCTGCTCTCACCCGTAAAGGTACGAACCCCAGAGAATGGCCGCCCGAAGCAGAGGAGGCATTTCTTTCCTTAAAACGGGCCTTCCTCTCCGCCTCGGTGCTGCATCGTCCGGACGGCAACAAACAATTCTTCCTAGAAGTTGACGCCTCCTCCTCCGGAGCTGGGGCGGTACTTACCCAAAAATCTTCTTCCGGAAGAAAGGTAACCTGCGGCTTTTTCTCCAAACTTTTCTCCTCTTCTGAGCGCAATTATTCTATAGGAGACCGAGAATTGTTGGCCATTAAGATGGCACTGGAGGAGTGGCGTTACCTGCTCGAGGGGGCTCTCCACCCGGTAATAATTTACACTGACCACAAGAACTTGGCATATCTCCAGAGCGCCCAGAGACTTAACCCGCGCCAAGCCCGGTGGTCCTTGTTTTTTGCCCGCTTTGATTTCATTCTTCATTTTCGTCCGGCTGACAAAAACATCAAAGCTGACGCCCTGTCCCGATCCTTTCTGGTGTCTGATCTTGAGGAGGAGCCTAAACACATCATCGATCCCGCCAGAGTAATGCAGGTAGCCCCCGTGGGCCTAAATCGTCTCCCTCCCGGTAAGACGTTCGTAACGGAGTCCGATCGGGAGAAGATTCTACACTGGGGTCACTCGTCTAAGCTAGCTGGGCATGCCGGTCAGAAAAAGACCCTCCAGCTTATTACCCGGCACTACTGGTGGCCTACCCTGCACAAGGATGTAATTGACTTTGTTTCTGCCTGTGTGTCCTGCGCCCGCAACAAAGTTCCGAGACACCTGCCTGCCGGCCGCCTTCTTCCTCTGCCTGTGCCTGCTGTCCCGTGGCAACATATAGCTATGGACTTCATAACAGATCTCCCCGTCTCTGCCGGTTGTACGGTCATTTGGGTGGTCGCTGACCGCTTTTCCAAAATGGCTCATTTTATTCCCCTGCCAGGTCTCACGTCTGCTCCCGAGCTAGCTAAAGACTATATCCGCCACATCTTCCGTCTCCATGGTCTGCCTCTCCACATCGTGTCGGATCGTGGGGTTCAGTTCACCTCACGCTTCTGGAGAGCCACATGTAAACTGCTCGACGTCACCCTGGACTTCTCCTCCGCTTACCACCCACAGTCCAATGGTCAAGTGGAGCGGATCAATCAGAATTTGACCAGTTACCTCCGGCACTTCGTTAATGCCCACCATTCAGACTGGGTGGATCTCCTACCATGGGCCGAGTTCTCTTACAACAATCACGAGAGCGAATCTTCTTCTAAATCCCCGTTTTTTGTAGTCTTCGGTCAGCATCCTCGGATCCCTTTTCCTGTCTCCACCTCTGTGGACAACCCACCCGCGGAATCTCTCGTTAGCAAATTCTCCTCCATTTGGGAGAGTACCCGATCCGCACTCCTTCAGTCGTCCAAGCGGATGAAGAGACACGCCGACAAAAAAGGCCTGGATTCCCCACAATTTCGTCCCAGAGATAAAGTCTGGCTCTCATCCAAATATGTCCGGCTCAAGATTCCTTCCTATAAGTTAGGGCCTCGGTTCATCGGTCCTCTGGAGGTTATCAAACAGATCAACCCAGTGGCCTATAAATTGAAACTCCCGGCCAACTTACGGATCCCTAACTCCTTCCATGTATCTCTCCTCAAACCCGTGGTACTTAACTCCTTTTCCAAGTCTACAGGTACGCCTCCTGCTCCGGTTTCTGCTGAAGACGAGTTTGAAGTAGAGAACATTCTGGCCACCAAAAGGGTAAGAGGAAAGACCTTTTTTCTAGTGGATTGGAAGGGGTTTGGTCCTGAGGAGAGAACATGGGAGCCCCGGGAGAACATCCATGCCCCTCTCATCCTTGCTAAATTTCTGTCTGGCCTAAAAAAGGGGGGGCCTAAAGGGGGGGGTACTGTAGCGTCAGCGTCCCTGCCTCCTGCTAGGCAGGGACGCTGTTCCCCTCACCTCTCTGCTTCGTGCCCGGTGGCTTCCTCCCGCTCTGCTTGCAGCACCCGCTCTCCCCCGGTCACTGTGCTTAGGGCGCGCGCGCGCTCCCCCTCTCTTAAAGGGGCCGCGCGCGTCGCCCTAAGGAGTCCCCGGCCAATGGCCGGAGGATCCCTCCATATATAAGGCACCTCCTCCAAAATGGAGGTGCCCGAGCAATGTTGTTGCACTGTTCACTACTCTGCTTCAGCCCTCAGGTCCCGTTGCCTGTTACCTGCCAGTTACCTGCCAGTCTCCTGCCAGTTTGCTGCCTGATTCCTGCCTGTCATCCGCTTTCCTGCTTGCTAGCCTGAGGTCCGACGGTCTGCCTTCCGACACCTGTCAGTCTGTCTACGGACCAGCTTGCCCGCTCACCTGGGAGCGCTCACCTGCTACCTGTCTGTTAGCCTACCTGGAGGCTCCGCCGTCACGTGCTGTGACCACCTGCCAGTCCAGAGACTCTTGCCCGCTCACCTGGGAGCGCTCATCTGCTACCTGCCTGTTAGCCTACCTGGAGGCTCCGCCGTCACGTGCTGTGACCACCTGCCAGTCCAGAGACTCTTGCCCGCTCACCTGGGAGCGCTCATCTGCTACCTGCCTGTTAGCCTACCTGGAGGCTCCGCCGTCACGTGCTGTGACCACCTGCCAGTCCAGAGACTCTTGCCCGCTCACCTGGGAGCGCTCATCTGCTACCTGCCTGTTAGCCTACCTGGAGGCTCCGCCGTCACGTGCCGTGACCACCTGCCAGTCCAGAGACTCTTGCCCGCTCACCTGGGAGCGCTCATCTGCTACCTGCCTGTTAGCCTACCTGGAGGCTCCGCCGTCACATGCTGTGACCACCTGCCTATCCAGAGACTCTTGCCTGCTCACCTGGTAGCACTCATCTGCCATCTGCCTGCTAGCCTACCTGGAGGCTCAGCCGTCACAGGTCGTACCTGCCCGTTTACCCAGAGACTGTCCCGGTCACTTGCTGTGACCTCCTGCCCGTTTACCCAGAGACTGTCCCGGTCACTTGCTGTGACCTCCTGCCCGTTTACCCAGAGACTGTCCCGGTCACTTGCCGTGACCTCCTGCCCGTTTACCCAGAGACTGTCCCGGTCACCTGCTGTGACTGCCTGCCTGTCTTCCCTGGTCGCCACCCGCTTCCTTACAAGGACCGCCCCCTTGTATAAGTTGCTCAGAGGTTCCGCCTCCCAGACCCGTTACAGACTATAGCCTTTCCAGTGCACCAAGTATTGTAGAGAACGACATTGGAGACGAAAATCTACAATCCTCGAAATTTGGAACTCCAGATTACCATCAATCATTACTGGGGGCAGTGGTAGAGGTGAGGGCTCAAGAGGTTCCACATACTTTTTCTGTAAGGACATGTGGAACACGTTGTGGACCTTAAGGGCCTGAGGAAGTTCAAGACGAAACGCTGCTGGGTTAATGACGGTGGTTATTTTATAGGGACCAATAAACCCAGGTCCTAGCTTTCAAGAAGGAACTTTCAATCTTATATTCCTGGTAGACAACCAAACAAAGTCATTCACATTCAGGTCCGGACCTGGCAAGCGTTTTCTGTCAGCCATACGCTTATACCTGTCTCCCATTATCTTTAAATTACTCAGAACACCCTGCCATACCGAGGAGAGCAACGAAGCAAACCGTTCCTCCTCAGGAATCCCTGAAGCTCCTCCCCTACTAAAGGTACCAAACTGTGGGTGATAAACGTATGCACCAAAGAACAGTGACCTGCCAGTGGATTCTTGACGATGATTATTAATGGCAAATTCTGCCAGCTGTAAGTAGGATGCCCAATCCTCCTGATTTTCGGAGACGAGACACCTGAGGTAGGTCTCCAAATTCTGATTGACATGCTCAGTCTGACTATTTGACTGAGGGTGGAAGGCAGAAGAAAAGGACAGCTGCACCCCCAGTCGAGAACAGAATGCCTTCCAGAACTTGGAAACAAACTGGGTCCCCCGATCTGACACCACATCGGAGGGAACCCCGTGAAGCTTCAAGATCTCATTTATGAACACCAGAGCCAGTATCTTGGCAATTGTAAGTGCAGGCAATGCGACAAAGTGAACCATTTTACTGAACCTATCTACTACCAACAAAACCACCGTTTTGCCTGCAGAAACCGGTAGGTCAGTAATAAAATTCATGGACAAGTGTGCCCATGGCCTACTAGTGATAGGTAGTGGAAGAAGAGTACCAGACGGACGGGTATTCGAAACCTTAGAACGCGCGCAAATACTACAAGCAGCTACTTGTTCAATGACATCCCGATGCAACCCCGGCCACCAAAAACAATGAGAGAGGAGATCCACGGTTGCTTTACCACCTGAATGCCCAGCAAGCACAGAGTTATGATGTTCCTTAATTACTTTGTGGCGCAGATTAGATGGTACAAATAACCTTCCTGAAGGGCAGGAGGCAGGGGCATCCCCCTGAGCCTCCAACACCTCACCCTCCAGTTCAGGATACTACCCCTTTCTGTAATATCGGTGCAGGGTTCTCATGATCACAACCACCAGGGAAGCTCTGGGAAAAAAAGCATCAGCCTTGACATTTATGACCCCTGGATGAAAAGTGACAACAAAATTGAACCTAGTAAAAAACAGGGACCATCTGGCTTGCCTAGGGTTGAGACGTTTAGCTGACTGGAGATATGACAGGTTCTTATGGTCATTGTAATGCACACGCCCGGGCTGAGTGATTCCACTGGACCGTGCCGGAGAGTGAATGCCTGGAGGGGCGTAACTAGGTATTCACCCGATCCGACCAGGGTCGCACGACGGCATACGACGCCAGTGCACCCAGGAGGAACCGAGCAGAGGGACCAGGTGCTACTCCAGGACAGACCCCGGACACGGCTGTTGACCCACACAGGGGAATACAGGAACAGACTGGTTAGGCTGGCACACAGACTGGTGGGAATAGGCAGGCACGACTGGTATGCGGGCAGGCGGGTATGCAGGCAGGGGGGTACTGGCAAGCACGGCTAGAGTGCAGACAGGAAGGCACTAGCAGGCAGGAACACAGGCGGGATAGGACCCAGTACACACTGGGACTCTGGAACAGAACCACAGATGTGGCAGACAAACACAGCAGAGTGAGGCCGCCCAGAGAGGTGAGCGAGAGCAGGGCAGGACGAGACCGCCTGGAGCGGTGAGCAAGAGCAGAGCAGGACAAGACCGCCTGGAGCGGTGAGCAAGAGCAGAGCAGGACGAGACCGCCTGGAGCGGTGAGCAAGAGCAGAGCAGGACGAGACCGCCTGGAGCGGTGAGCAAGAGCAGAGCAGGACGAGACCGCCTGGAGCGGTGAGCAAGAGCAGAGCAGGACGAGACCGCCTGGAGCAGTGAGCAAGAGCAGAGCAGGACGAGACCACCTGGAGCGGTGAGCAAGAGCAGAGCAGGACGAGACCGCCTGGAGCGGTGAGCAAGAGCAGAGCAGGACGAGACCGCCTGGAGCGGTGAGCAAGAGCAGAGCAGGACGAGACCGCCAGGAGCGGTGAGCAAGAGCAGAGCAGGACGAGACCGCCAGGAGCGGTGAGCAAGAGCAGAGCGGAGCGAGACTGCCGGAGCAGTGAGCAAAGGAGTCAGAGCGGAGCGAGACTGCCGGAGCAGTGAGCAAAGGAGTCAGAGCGGAGCGAGACTGCCGGAGCAGTGAGCAAAGGAGTCAGAGCGGAGCGAGACTGCCGGAGCAGTGAGCAAAGGAGTCAGAGCGGAGCGAGACTGAGCAGGGGGAACAGGGCTCTGCTCACACGGAACAGACAGGAAGGGAAAGGCAGAGCCAGATACCCACAAGGTACTCGCAGTGAAGTAGCGAGTGGACCACAAACACACAAACGGGAGTACAGAGACAACAAGCAGGAGTTAGGTACGAGTTCAGACTCTGCAGAAAAAGGAAAGGAACGGACATAGAGGCAAAACAGGTAATGGATAGGAGAGAGTTCAGACTGGAACTGAGTGTACGGAAGAGACCGACACTGCAGCGGGATACAGGAGCGGGTCTGGGAATACGGCCCCCAGAGAGGCGGGACGAACAGGCAAGGAGCGTGTTCAGACAGGACAGACAAGATACAGGAGCGGGTCTAGGTAATCGGCCCCTAGAAGGCGGGAGGAACAGGCTAGGAGCGAGTTCAGACAGGACAGACAAGATACAGGAGCGGGTCTAGGTAATCGGCCCCTAGATGGCGGGAGGAACAGGCTAGGAGCGAGTTCAGACAGGACAGACAAGATACAGGAGCGGGTCTAGGTAATCGGCCCCTAGAAGGCGGGAGGAACAGGCTAGGAGCGTGTTCAGACAGGCCTGGATATACAGCCTCCAGGATAGGCAGACAAGAGAACACAGAATGGGACCTGGCACCTTCAGAGTGCAAGCACACACTGAATGAAACACAATGCTCAGGCAGGGATTGATTGGAGCAGCTGGGTTATATACCAGGTGACAGACAGCAATAGGCTGAGGAAGCACAAGGGGTGTGACCCACAGCAGGTACAAAAAGCAGGAAGTGATCGGGCGCCGCCCTTAAGCAGCAGAAACAGACACAAACAGACAGCATGGAGGGAAGCCAGAGAGACATTCTGGACTGGAGATCAAGTGCGCGCTCTTGCACAGTGGGAGATGGACCACCATGCAAGGGCGCCGCCAGGTATGTTACAGTCATTAATAACAGTAATAGGAGGGACAGCCCCCTCCAACCAATGTTGCCATTCCTCGAACGCCAATTTGATAGCCAAAAGTTCCCTATTACCCACGTCATAATTTCTCTCAGCCAAAGACAATTTTTTAGAAAAGAAGGCGTAGGGACGCCATTTACCACGAGACGAACCCTGAGACAACACAGCCCCAATTCCGACATCCGACGCATCAACCTCCACAATAAAGGGTTGGGAAACATCCGGTTGACTGAGTATAGGTGCAGTGGCAAAATGATTCTTTAAAGAAGAAAATGCCTGGAGGAAAGCATCCGACCATTTGGAAAAATCAGACCCCCTCTTAGTCATGTCAGTAAGGGGTTTCACAATAACAGAGTAATTTTGGATGAATTTCTGGTAAAAATTAGTAAAGCTAAGAAAACGTTGTAGAGCCTTCAGGTTCTCGGGATGTTCCCAATCAAGGACTGCACGGATCTTCTCCGGATCCATCCAAAAACCCGAAGATGACAACAAGTACCCCAAAAACTGCACCTCCAGGACGGCGAAAACACATTTTTCAAATTTGGCATAAAGTTTGTTATCCCTTAGTATCTGGAGCACCTGCTTAACATGCCTCCAATGAGTCTCAAAATCAGATGAGTAAACCAAAATATCGTCCAGATAAACTACCACAAACCTCCCCACCAAATGATGGAAAATATCATTTATGAAATGCTGGAATACCGCAGGTGCATTGGTCAAACTAAAAGGCATAACCAGAATCTCAAAATGTCCTTCCGGGGTATTGAACGCTGTATTCCATTCATCCCCTTCTCTGATTTTAACCAGGTTGTAGGCTCCCCTTAAATCCAACTTGGAGAATACCTTAGCTCCTACAACCTGGCTGAACAAATCAGGAATCAGAGGAAGAGGGTGTGGATCACGGATGGTAATTTGATTTAATTCCCGGAAATCTAAACATGGACGTAGACCGCCATCTTTTTTCTTCACAAAGAAGAACCCTGCCACCACGGGCGAAGATGAGGGTCTGATATGTCCCTTCTCCAGACTTTCTGCAATGAAATCCTTCATGGCTTGTCTCTAAGGGCCAGAAAGATTATACAGTCTGGATTTCGGTAGTTTAGCTCCGGGGTCAGGTTAATAGGACAGTCATAAGCACGACGAGGAGGCAAATCCTGACACCCCCTCACAGAAAAAATGTCCTTAAAACCAGACAGAAAAGCAGGTAATATTTCCGTAGAGACCGTAGCAAGGGAAATATCTAAACAGTTCTCATGGCAGTAATCTCCTCATTCAATAATCTGCCCGGTTTGCCAATCTGCCAACGGATTATGTTTAACAAGCCAAGGAATACCTAAAACAATCGGTGTGGGAAAATTGTCCAGGACATAGCAAGGTATTATTTCACAATGAACTGACCCTACCCTCAGTTTTACATTATGTACAATCTGAGTAAATGCTTTCTGTGCAAGTGGCACAGAGTCAATGGCAAAGATGGAAATCGGTTCAGCTAAAGCACAGCAAGTACAAACTCAGCATCAACCATGCTGACTCCGGCTCCATTGTCAACAAACACAGAAATTTTCTTGGTTTTGCTCTAGCACCACATCTGCTGATAGGACAAAGCGGGAACTGCAGATTGGTAACAAATGAACCCCTTGTTTATCCAACTCCAGACTACCAAGAGTTAATCGAGACTCCTTTGTTTAGGAATTGCAGGACAGGTCCCAACAAAATGTCTCTTTTTCCCACAAAAAAACATACGACTTTTTTCCTGTGAATCTCCGGGGAGATGTATGATGTAAAGACACCCCCTAACTGCATGGGTTTCTCCACCTCCCCCAGTAATGGCTCAACCCCAGACCGCTGTTCTGGCAGAGTTACACAACCCCGACAAGAATGCCCTGGAGATATTGGTCTCACCCGTCTATCCCGAAGGCGTCTATCAAGACATATGGCCAACGACATGGCAGCCACCAAGGACTGAGGGGATTCATATACTGCCAAGGCATATTTCAACCTTTCAGTAAGCTCCTCACAAAATTGACTTCTAAGGGCTGAGTCATTCCATTTGGAATCCGTTGCCAATCTACAGAATTCCGAACTGTACATCTCCACTGACCAATTCCCCTGCTGAAGACGAGATAGCCTAGAATCAGCCAAGGCGATTCGGTCAGGGTCTTCATAGATGAGGGCCAGAGCTACAAAAAAAACCTCCTCAGACTGGAGACAAACCCGAGTCCTGCGGTAAAGAAAACCTCCACGACCGAGGATCTCCCTGCAGTAGAGAGATCACAATTCCAACCCGTTGCTCCTCATTTCCGGAGGAATAGAGACAAAGATTAAAATGCAGTTTGCAGGCCTCATTGAGTACAAAAATCTTGTCTCTACCTCCAGAAAATCTGTCCGGGAGGGCAACCTTGGGTTCAGGCTGGGCAGGTCTACCTGCAGAGACCTCCACATTGGCGACCTGTAGCTGCTGATGCTGCTGTTGAACCTCACAGCAGAGGTCATTTACCTCCAGAGACAGCCAGTGCAGCCGCTCTGAGGGCTCTGCAACTGAACCCATACCAAGGGAGAAAGGAAAAAAAATGGTCCATGCCCAAAAACACACAGAAAATAAACAAACAAAATTGTCAGTTTTTTTTTTTCCTTTTCAAAATGTGCTTGGCCGGCTATAATGTCACGCAAGGTGTGGGAAAGACTTAGTGCAACACAAAGGGAAGAGGGAAAGGGAGCCCAGACCCTAGGGAAAGGGGGAAAGTAGACACCTCCTAGGTTGGTACTGGCTTTTCACCAATTGCCGCATGCGTGCTTTGCCCTGTCCTTCCCTGACGTATGGCTAAGGCTAGGGAAGGGAGGAGATGAGCACTAGTCAATCTCCACTAAACACTATAGACAACAAGGGTGGACAAACAGGGGGAAATTGCTTACCTTTAGACTAATCCAGACATCCTCTAAGAAGATGTCTGTAATGCCAAACTGTTACAGGTGTGTCAGAGGTGACAGACAGTCGCCCTGCAGTGAGCTGCAGGAGATCTCTACGTTTGGCATTGCAGACAGCCTCTTAGGTAAGAGGCTGTCATTAGGACCGAGCGGTTACCTCTCTCTTGCTAATTAGCTCTCTGTCTGGGTGTATATATATCTGGTGTGTCTGAGAGGGAGTTGCCAGCTATATCCATTTCTACTTGTGAAGCTTACCAGGAACAGTACTTTGTCCTCTCTGGAGCTTGAGGCCGTGTGCTTATTTGGAGTTCATCTAAAGCTAAGCCATTTCCCCTGTTTTGTCCACCCTTGTCTATAGAGTTTAGTGGAGATTGACTAGTGCTCATCTCCTTCCGTCCCTAGCTATAGCCATATGCCAGGGAGAGTAGGGCGAGGCACATGTGCGACAATTGCTGAGGAGGCAATATAGGGACGTTAGGGGAGACAGGGTGACGCTAGACCAGACTAGAAGGTCTCCACTTCCCCCTTTCCCTAGTGTCTGGGCACCCTTTCCCTTTTACCTTTGTGTTGCACTAAGTCTTTCCCACACCTGGCATGACACAAACATAGAGCTCTCCTGCAACCAATCGCAGGGCGACTGTCTGTCACCTCTGACAAACCCGTGACACATCGGGCCCTCCAATAAAACTTTTTAGCTGTCTAGTCTGGATATTTAAATTACAAACCTATTCACTAAAATGTGAGTTTGGTGTGCAAATTGGAGAAATCTTGATTCTGTGACTTTTTGCATACCGTCGGTCTGTAAAATAAAAAAAACAGACGTGAAAAGAACCATGTGCTATACTTAAAGAGAACCTGTCAGAAGGACATTATAAAGTAACGTCATTACCAAAATGGCACTGTGATGCTGATTAATCTCATACCTGCTGTGAATGAATCCGATCTGTGGTTGTTCATCCTCTAAAGTTATCATCGATTGACGTCTTCTGTGCATTGGGGGCCTAGCGGGTAGGGTCGTCTTCTGCTTCTCTACCCCTCCACCAGCCTCTCCTGTTTCTTTTACAGGTCTACAGCCGGTCTTCAAGGAAACGGCGTTGTGGCAGGACATGCGCAGATCGAGATTTCAGCTCAATGACTTCTTCATTAAGCCCAAATTGTGGCATTTAAGTTATTATCCACTGCTGTAAAACTGCAGCTTAATCAATTCAGGACCCCAATTAAAATAAAAACAGTGGATACTCACCTATGACCCATAAGCGGCCGCTGTATGGCTGCAGCTCATCAATATTCTGTCAGGGTGGACATCCACTTTGATGATATAGTCAAGGCTGCAGTTGACAAGCAGACGCCCATTGGCTGCAGCTGGCACATGATACAACAAGTCACGTCACTCTCCTGAGAACAGCTGAGCCAACATCATTGGCATGATGCCATTGCAGGAGGTGAGCTTCAAGTGGTTTTATCTTAATTGGGGTCCTAAAATGATAAAACAGGGGTTGTCCAGGTGTTGACAACCCCTTTACTCTGTTTATCTTCCTGGAAATGTTTGAATAGCTCTTGTCTACCAGGAGACATTTATTTTGACTCAGACGGTGGAAGCTGGTTTTGTATATTTAAGTGGGTGTGAGTGATGAGAGGCATGACCAAGTAGAACAAAACTTGCTCTAGCTAATTTTCCTTGATAGAAGAAAGGGTTGATATTATTGTAGGACCACAAGCCAAATTGGGAAGGGGTTCCTGACTGCGGGGTCTAGATGTTCAGGAGGCAAGAGGTTAAACGTTCCTCCCTCACTGCTTGCTCTTTCACCTTCCCATTGTGGCTGGTTAGAGCAGGGTTAAGTTTTGGTCCAGCACATTGTTGGCCCTAACAAGGTGTGGTGAGCTTCCCAATTGATCCTCCCACCATGTGTTTCTATCTGACATGGGTAGGGAATTTATCTTCACTGTTTGCTATCCACCCCTGTTCTTTGATTTTGGCACTGTCTCATAATAATTTCCCCATTGTTTGTTTGTTCTGCCTCTTCACGGTACCTGCTGATTGAACTTCCCTCCCTTTATATGGTTGATTTGTTGTCTGTCCAATAATAGGGTTTTCTATTTTTTAGTGAATTGAATAAATCACAGCTGGCAGTAAAATTATTGATTTGGAGAGTAATGAGCTGAAGACGAACTTGCCCTCCGAGAGGCGGTGGTGCATACTGTTTCGGATCCCGGATGTTACACATGTTTTATGGTTTAAAAAGAATAGTTATGTGAAAGAATAAAAGGAATAAAAGCTATGGCCGACCCTGCCCATCAAAGAGTCATGTGTCCAGTGCCTTATTAGAGCATCTTATTACTGGGAGGGGATTGGTGTAATGGTTTCGGCAGTCATGTGGTCTGCTGAGGTTTGTGTGCCAAGGCTGTATTTAAATCCCAAAAGCATGACCAAGTGGCGCCCACCCCCCCCGAGTGACTGGGTTGTGGGTGGGGTTTCACAGCATGTCACAGCCCAGTATCCAGCACGCACTTTACCTCTCTCCTCTGCATTCATTGCCCGCAAGCGCGCACTGGATGCTGGGCTGTGACGTACAGTGAAACCCTGCCCGCAGCTCAGTCACTCAGGTGGGTACATGCAACTGGGTCACGCCTCTGGGTTCCTGGAACTTGACTTGACATCAGCGAATATCAGAGGAGCCTGCAGCTGGGGTAACGTGATGCCCAGTGAGCAGTCAGCGATAGCGCCGCTCACAGGCAAGAATGACATTGGAAGGTAATTACAAAAACACTTATTTCCACTGTTCAAATTGATGAGGGCATTATTTACTGTAGTGGACAACCTCTTTAAGCTCTGCCCCAAAGTCCGTTAATCTCCAGCGCACCATATTACCCTGGTGACAGACAGTGCACAGGTTATGTTTATGAAACCATGGCATTCCTAAGACCACAGCTATTATCAAGGACAAAGATTACTGTAAATATATTCTAAATGTAAAGCACCAACAAGCAGGGACACCTCCTTAGTAATAACCTTTGGCACACCATGAATGAAAGCTGAATCATCAGCAGCAGTGACTTTCATAGGAAAACATAATTTAGGAAGAGTAATCCTTGCCGCCTTAGCTTTAACAAAATTGGATGAAGGAACTGCAATAAATAAAGGCCTAATCAACACAGATTTTTCTAGATTAGAAAAACAAACAGGAACAAGAATCATAACAAAATATTTGTGTGCCTAGGTGGGCATCCACAGACCTATTTAGGCACTGGCACTTTTCTGGGGGTGGTTGTCTTGAGCAGGAATGCATCTTACATCCGGACTCTCCACAATTTTTACCAAGAACCAATTTATGTAGCTTAATCCTTTGGTTTTGACGGGACTGAGTCATCCCAATTTGAATGACCTTCTCAGTAAGAGTAGTAAGCACACAGCTTTTAGGTGGAGGTGTAGAGTCAGCGTTCCTGTCTACGTTTGCGCAACCAGTTATCCAGATGGATTGCCTGGGACATGACTGAATCAAAGAGCATCAGGAGAAGTAAACTGTACTAACATATCCTTAATTTGGTCAGAAAGTCCAGTATGAAACTAAAAGTAAAGGGCCTTGTCATTTCACTGTGAGTCAGTGGCCCAGTACCGCAACTGTAGCACCCTGAGGATTCGGCTGCTACAGGGGTATTGCACCTCAACCCAGAGGTGTGGTATTCCACTCCCGGGTAAGGATGGAGTGTGGAGCTGAGCTCAGTTAGCTGCATGCACTACACACATCCCATTTCCGAGGAACAGACCGATGGTACTCCCACTAGAGAAATGTGCAGGTACGACAGAGTCTGTTCCTGGCTGGAGTGGGAGGGGGGTGGAACATCCCAGTAGTGTAGGGGCAGATAGGGGGAGCAGCCTGGGTAAAGCTAGGAGCTCATTGGGTGCTGGTCACCTGAGCTCACACATAGAGGGAGTATATAAGGTGGGCACCATCTTAGGACAGGGTCTTTGCAGAGGAAGAGAGCAGAGGAGAAGAGCAGCTCCAAGGCCAAGAGAGAGAGAGAGGAGAAAGAAAGATCCAGAGGGGGAGAAAGAAGGAACTCCAAGAGCCCAAATTAGACCAGAGGGTGAAGAGTTGGCAACAGGGTACCGGATCCCAAGCTGGCAGAGGCTACAGCACACCTTAGCCAGGAACCGGAGGTCGTGGGCAGGACCGATCTGCCACGATCACCCACCAAATCCACCCAGAAGGCAGACCAGGAATAGGGTCAGGGAACCCAGAGACAAGGGTTTACCACCAAGAGGCCCGAGGGAGCCGGACATAGGTGGATCCCTGGTGGGGAAGGCCAGAGAAGAGGACAGGACAGAAAGGGAGCTCAGGACCACGCTCCAGAATCACCTGGGGGTTGGCCGAGTCCAGGACCTGGTGGACGCAGCACGGCTCGGGTGGTCACTTAAGGCCGGAGTGACCAGAACAACTGCAGTAAGTAAACAAACCCTGAACTGCACAGCCCGACTCTGAGTCTCATTTCCATCCCCGCTGCACCACCACAACCCCCATCCTCTGCACCTGACCCCCTGAGGCTATACCCCTCCCGTTGGGGGTTATACTACCTGGGCTGCACAAACACCATCAGCCTCAGCGGACCCTGCTGCAGCGGCGGCCGTAGTGACCGCAATTCAACGGGTGGCGTAGTCGACATAAAGAACTTTCGTAACATCAGTAAGGACTGCCACACACTGAGCTTGACACCCTGGGCACGGACCGGGTCACAGCCACTCGGAGACTACAACCCCCATCTGATCCGGCTCCGGGTATTCCCCTAAAGAATATGGCCCAGGGGGCGCGTCAACTTTGGCGTAGTCGGCAGGATAACGTGCCCGCAACAACCGGGTACTGCGTGCCTGAAGAAAAGTTCATCGTTACCTTAAAAAGAAGTCTCCTGCCGGTTCCGGAGGGTCCCCGCCATCGGGCCCCATCACAGGTCGTTTCCCGCCGGTTGTCCGCCATTTGCAGCTTTTTCCCGCCATTTCCGAAGATTTCCCGCCTTGGAAGAGCGGACGCCATTATGGGCGTGCCAGAGGGTGGCAAGAGGCCACCTCCCATCGTGGGCCAGGTCGAAGAATGGCGCCAAAAGCGGAAACCGCGCCCACCAACAGAGACTGTGATGCTGGAAGTGTCCATCAGCGTGAGAGAACTGCCCCTGGAACTGACAATCACCAAGTTGCCCCGGGACCACCCTCGATGTGGGCGGAGACAGAAGAAGAGAACAAAGATGGGTGTCGCCTGGAGCAGTCTGGAGAGAGCGCACCCGGAGACAAGACGTCTGGAAGAGAGTCCAGAGAGAGCCCACCCGGAGATGGAGGGAGAGCCAGGCAGCACCGACCCAGCGGTCAGGAGCCTGATGCGGGCCGCCACTCCAGGCAGCACCGACCCAGTGGTCAGGAGCCTGTTGCAGGTCGCCACTCCAGAAGGCCTGCTGGAGACAACGAGAGGAGAGCAGAGCAGCACCGACCCGTTGGTCAGGAGCCTGCTAGAAGCAACGACCCCACTAGGCTTAGTGGAGGTCCTGGCACAGCTCCCCCGAGACCGGGAGTGTGCACAGACTGCGCTGGAGGGCCTCGCACGGAGGATGGCCCGGGTGCAGCGAGAGACGTTAGCAGAATGGAGCCGTGAGATGGCCCAGCAGACAAGAACCCGTCAGCGGAGCACGCCACCCGAGACGAGGAGACAGACCGCCTCTGAGGATGGCGCAGGAGGACTGAAGGCCGGAGACGGCGCCGAGAAGGGAGCCGAACGAAAGGAGGCAGGTAAAGGGGACGTCTCTACCCCAAACCGGGAAACCGCGTACCTGCCCCAGCTCCCCGTCGCAGAGCCCGAAGTATCCCCTGCCGTGCCCGTCGCTGCAACGTCACCGCCGCAGACTAGGCCTCAAACGGGAGCCGCGACCCCTGTGACGTCACACGCCTCGACCCCGAGCGTGACCAAGCAGGAAGTACCATCGGCCTGGTCGCAAGGCCTAGTACCCCCGGGCGCCGCAATACCAACAGCGCCCCCTACCTCCGCGGAGCCACCGGCCTGGTCGCAGGGCCAAGTAACACAGGGCGCCGCCGTCCTTACGGTGCCCTTTACTTTCAAAGTGCCCCAAGCCTGGTCGCAAGGCTTGGGCAACCCGGGCGCCGCTACCATCACAGCGCCCGTAACATCAAGAGTGCCGCACCTGGGTGAAAATCTATTTGCCCAGCATACGTGCCCGGACGGGTCTGAAACTGAAACTGTCCACAAAGAAAGAGCAGGAGGACGCCGTCGTTGAGTACGGTAGTATAGAGACTGTATATAGTTGCCCGTCGGGGCACAGTGAACCGTTGCTGCTAATATAGTCCCCGTTGGGACCAGAGAACTGAACTGTTAACCCGTGTGTCCCTATTCCCACTGACCGAGGACTGAGAACGGTCAATCCTCCCTAATACCTGGCCGAGGACTGAGAGCGGCCATATCCCCTTGTATATAGTTGCGCTTCCTAAAGCGCCCCCTACCGGTTTTATAGGAAACTGTTGTTTTTACTAAAAGAGACTGTCGCACTTTACCCGGTCACAAGTTGCACCGTGACCGGAGGAACCAGAAGATAAGAAAGTTTATATGAAAAGTTTATGCTGATATATATATGATGTTTTATATGTTTTGTATGTTTGTGTTTATGAAAAAAATTGTATGTTTTGGATGTTGTTTATATCTTACAGCCCGAGGACGTGCTGTGATTTACCAGGGGGGAATGTAGCACCCTGAGGATTCGGCTGCTACAGGGGTATTGCACCTCAACCCAGAGGTGTGGTATTCCACTCCCGGGTAAGGATGGAGTGTGGAGCTGAGCTCAGTTAGCTGCATGCACTACACACATCCCATTTCCGAGGAACAGACCGATGGTACTCCCACTAGAGAAATGTGCAGGTACGACAGAGTCTGTTCCTGGCTGGAGTGGGAGGGGGGTGGAACATCCCAGTAGTGTAGGGGCAGATAGGGGGAGCAGCCTGGGTAAAGCTAGGAGCTCATTGGGTGCTGGTCACCTGAGCTCACACATAGAGGGAGTATATAAGGTGGGCACCATCTTAGGACAGGGTCTTTGCAGAGGAAGAGAGCAGAGGAGAAGAGCAGCTCCAAGGCCAAGAGAGAGAGAGAGGAGAAAGAAAGATCCAGAGGGGGAGAAAGAAGGAACTCCAAGAGCCCAAATTAGACCAGAGGGTGAAGAGTTGGCAACAGGGTACCGGATCCCAAGCTGGCAGAGGCTACAGCACACCTTAGCCAGGAACCGGAGGTCGTGGGCAGGACCGATCTGCCACGATCACCCACCAAATCCACCCGGAAGGCAGACCAGGAATAGGGTCAGGGAACCCAGAGACAAGGGTTTACCACCAAGAGGCCCGAGGGAGCCGGACATAGGTGGATCCCTGGTGGGGAAGGCCAGAGAAGAGGACAGGACAGAAAGGGAGCTCAGGACCACGCTCCAGAATCACCTGGGGGTTGGCCGAGTCCAGGACCTGGTGGACGCAGCACGGCTCGGGTGGTCACTTAAGGCCGGAGTGACCAGAACAACTGCAGTAAGTAAACAAACCCTGAACTGCACAGCCCGACTCTGAGTCTCATTTCCATCCCCGCTGCACCACCACAACCCCCATCCTCTGCACCTGACCCCCTGAGGCTATACCCCTCCCGTTGGGGGTTATACTACCTGGGCTGCACAAACACCATCAGCCTCAGCGGACCCTGCTGCAGCGGCGGCCGTAGTGACCGCAATGCAACGGGTGGCGTAGTCGACATAAAGAACTTTCGTAACATCAGTAAGGACTGCCACACACTGAGCTTGACACCCTGGGCACGGACCGGGTCACAGCCACTCGGAGACTACAACCCCCATCTGATCCGGCTCCGGGTATTCCCCTAAAGAATATGGCCCAGGGGGCGCGTCACAACTATGTATAGTACTTCTCAGCTGTATGTCGCCACTGGCAAAGGACTGTTAATTTCCTTTCTGCAAAAGCTATTAGTTTAGGGTTATCATATAAGAGCCCTAAGGCCTCAAAAAAAGTCTACTGTGCAGATTTCTGGAGCATCATCGGGTAAAGAAAAAGCCCATGCCTGTGGGTCATCCTGAAGCAGTGAAATGATGAGTTCCACATGCTGGCTCTCAGAACCAGATGAATGTGGCTGGAGCCTGAAATACAGTTTCCTTCTTTAAAGGAAAACAAAAACTTTATAATCACATGAAAATTTGTCAGGCAGATTAACCTTAGGTTTAGAAATGGTCAAGGGAGGTGCTGCAGTGGCTTGGCCCTGAGCAGTTTCATGATGCCAAAACTACTCTTTAAAGCTATGTTTACATATTTAGTATTTGGTCAGTATTTTTCATAAGTATTTGTAAACCAAAACCAGGAGTGGAACAATCAGAGGAATAGCCTAATAGAAACACGTCACCACTTCTGTATTTTTCACCCACTCCTGGTTTTGGCTTACTAATATTGTTGTAAAATACTGATCAAATACTGAATGTGTGAACATGGCCTACGATTCTGGACTAAATGGGTCAGGTTTTGTATCTGATTCACCACTGATTGGAGGGATCTATAATTTGTTTTTGGCCAGACTGTATACTGTACTGTATACTATACTGGTTTTGGCTGTATACTGTAATGGGGCTCTGTCAGTGGTTGCCTGGCAGCTCTAAAATGGCTTCTATGGACAGGCTTAGCCAATGCCACTTCATTTACCAGATCCCAGGGCTTGCCCTGGCCTTCACCCTTTAACCTCTGTATAAGGATCAGGATTTACAAAGGAAACCCTAGGCTGGTGCCCCAGATTCAGCTGGAAGTCAATAGCGCAGGGAATGAACCAAAACAGAACTCTGTAGAAACATAACATTTTTTTTTTCATTTTTGTGTATCATGTTTATGTTTTATGCCATTTTGCGACATCATATGCACAATGCACGTATCTTAATCCCTTAAGAACCGAGCCGCTTTGTAAGTTAATGAGCAGCCTCATCATTTTTTAAATCTGAGCAGTGTCACTTTATGAGGTAATAACTCTGGAACGCTTGAACATATCCCAGTGATTCTGAGAATGTTTTTTTCATGATAAATTGTACTTCATGATAGTGGTAAAATAACATTTCCCACATGTCTATTTTACATCAGCACAATTTTAAAAACATAATTTTTTTGTTAGGAAGTTAGAAGGGTTAAAAGTTCATCAGCAATTTCTCATTTTTCCAACAAAATTTACCAATCCATTTTTTTAGGGACCACATCACATTTGAAGTGACTTTAGGGGGCCTATATGACAGAAAATACCCAAAAGTGACACCATTCTACAAACTGCACCCCCAAAGTCCTAAAAAACACATTCAAGAAGTTTATTAACCCTTCAAGTAACAATAACAGGAGAAAAAAAACCTCAAAATTTGTTGTGCAATTTCTTCTGAGTACGCCAATACCCCATATGTGGTGGAAAACTACTGTTTGGGTGCATGGCAGGGCTCGGAAGAGAAGGAGAAACATTTTACTTTTTGAACGCAAAAATGGCTGGAATCATTAGCAGGCGCCATGTCGCGTTGGGAGAGCCCCTGATGTGCCTCAACACGGGAAATCACCACAAGTGACTCCATTTTGAAAACTAGACCCCTCAAGGAATGTATCTATACATTTCATGACAGAAATTATGTCGCTTATCCATGTCATGTAAATAAAAGCTTATAACCTGACGTTAAATTCATCCATTGGTTTTATAAATTACTCTTTAGAAAGCTGAAACCCTCCCAAATTTGGTTTAGGTTAAGAAAATAAATTGGCATCAATGCTGAAATACTGATCATTTAATGAACACAGAATGGTCATATTTTGGCAAGACAAAAGTTTTGTCGCCCACAGAAAGTAATGTGATATTCAAACAAATAATTATCTTAAAATACAAATATATGTTGCATAACATTGGTGAATGAAGTTGTGGTGCTATTAGACTCATATTTAATACTAGATGGTGGCCCGATTCTAACGCATCGGGTATTCTAGCATATGTCTCCCGACCCTCCTTTATAATGCCCCATGCAGGATGTCACATCCCCCCCCCTCCCTTATAATGCCCCTTGGAGGAAGTCTCATCCCCCCTATATAATACCCCATGCAGGATGTCACATCCCCCGTATATAATACCCCATGCATATAATACCCCATGCAGGATGTCACATCCCCCGTATATAATACCCCATGCAGGATGTCACATCCCCCCTATATAATGCCCCATGCAGGAAGTCACATCCCCCCTATATAATACCCCATGCAGGATGTCACATCCCCCTATAGTGCCCCATGCAGGATGTCGCATCCCCCCTATATAATACCCCATGCAGGATGTCACATCTCTCCATAGTGCCCCATGCAGGCTGTCACATCCCCCGTATTTAATACCCCATGCAGGATGTCACATCCCCCGTATATAATACCCCATGCAGGATGTCACATCCCCACTATATAATGCCCCATGCAGGAAGTCACATCCCCCCTATATAATACCCCATGCAGGATGTCACATCCCCCTATAGTGCCCCATGCAGGAAGTCACATCCCCCTATATAATACCCCATGCAGGATGTCACTTCTCTCCATAGTGCCCCATGCAGGCTGTCACATCCCCCCTATATAATACCCCATGCAGGATGTCACATCTCTCCATAGTGCCCCATGCAGGCTGTCACATCTCTCCATAGTGCCCCATGCAGGATGTCACATCTCTCCATAGTGCCCCATGCAGGATGTCACATCCCCCCTATATAATACCCCATGCAGGATGTCATATCTCTCCATAGTGCCCCATGCAGGATGTCACATCCCCTATATAATACCCCATGCAGGATGTCACATCTCTCCCTAGTGCCCCATGCAGGATGTCACATCTCTCCATAGTGCCCCATGCAGGATGTCACATCCCCCCTATATAATACCCCATGCAGGATGTCACATCTCTCCATAGTGCCCCATGCAGGCTGTCACATCCCCCCTATATAATACCCCATGCAGGATGTCACATCCCCCATAGTGCCCCATGCAGGTCCCCTATGGCCCCATACAAAAAAAAAAAATCTAATACTCACCTCACTGCTTCTCTGGACTCCAGCGTAGCCGGCATCTTCCCGCTGTGCGCTGTGACCACTCAGGAGAGAGCGCGGTGTAAAGACGTCACCGCGCCCTCTGACCTGAGAAGTTACAGAGCATCAGCGGAAGACACAGGAGCTGCTGCGCAGGCACGGGGAGGGGTAAGTATGACGCCGGGTGCCGGGGTCCTGATCAAGCGGGGGGAGGGACGGGAGGAGAGGGGAGGGGAGGGGAGGGGAGAGGAGGGGAGGGGAGAGGAGAGGAGGGGAGGGGCATCACACTTGTCCTCGGGAGATAAGCGGTCGTAGCCGCTGATCTTCTGACGATAGCCGCATGTAGGTCAGCGGCGCCTGCGGTCGGGGGACTTATGCTGCGAGCAGCCGGCTGCATCTCCCGGCTGCATCGCCACTCACCTCCATGCCGCACATGAGCCGCTAATGGCCGCCATGTTTTTCTGAAATGCCGCGTCGCTGATTGGCCGCGGCCGGACCAATCAGCGACCCGGGATTTCCTGGACAGACAGACAGACAGAAAGACGGGATAAGACAATTATATAGATAGATTTTGTGTGACTTCCATGAGCTTGAAGGACTGGATCCATGCGGTTCAACAATGATTCATACAGTTTATTAATGAAGTCATCAGGAATAGCAAAGAATGCAGTCTTACATGCCTCCCAGAGTTCATCTAGATTCTTTGGTTTTGTCTTCCAAGCTTCCTCTTTCATCCTACCCCAAACATGGTGACTGGGCTGGCCAGTCCTTGAGCACCTTGATCTTTTTTGCCTGGAGGAACTTTGTTGTAGAGATGGATGTATGAGATGGAGCACCATCCTGCTGCAGAATTTGACCCCTTTTATGATTTGGAATGTAAGAGGTAGCTAATACTTCTTGATATTTTAGGCTATTGACATTGCCTTCCACCTTGCAAATGTTTCACACACCCTCATACTGAATGTAATCCCAGACCATGATCTTTCCACCACCAAATTTAACTGTTTTCTTGTGTATTTTGGATCCATACGGGCTCCAGTAGGTCTCCTGCAGTATTTGCGGCGGCTGTGATGTAATGCTACTGAAGATTCATCAGAGAAATCCACCTTCTGCCACTTTTCCAGCGTCCATCTGTTTAGCAGGCTGTGGGACTTTGCAAATGGCACACGGTTTTTTATTTGCCTTTTGTTTAGTGCTGACTTCTGGGTAGTGTTCGGGTTCGGTTCGGTTCATCGAACACTGGCATGTTCGCCGAACGGTTCGTCGAACGGTTCGTCGAACACCGTCGAACACCGTTAAAGCCAATGGCAGGCAAACCAAAACACATAGAAACACATAGAAAACACATAGAAAACACCTTCAAAGGTGTCCAAAAGCTGACAAACTGCTCAGAAGACACAACTAACACATGGAAAAGTGACAAGTACATATAGTCATGTGAAAAGAAAAGAGGTGGAGGAGTAAAAGGAGGAGGAGACAGAGATATAGGCATGTCATGCCCTTCTAAAATCAAGAAAGGCTGGAGTAAAAATCTAAAATCAGCCTACCAACACCCAGACGTCGTGACAAGAAAATTATAAAAAGAAATATCTTTAGGTAGAATGGCGGTTCCATTCAGAACACTTTCCTTACAAGACGTAGTGGTATCCCCGTTGGGAGTCGTGCCAAAAACGGAACTAATACATTCAGACTAATCCACCATTTGTCATATCCAAGGGGCAGGTCAGTAAACGACAACTTCGACGCGGAACAAAGTACAGTAGTATATACTGTACCTCCATTGACAAGGCAATCAGGCGGGTCAAGAAGTTGGGAAAGGGCACCCTAATGGCCAAAACAGACATTGAGGGGCCATTCTGGTTACTTACTACCTGTGCCTCCGAATAGTGTCCGCCTATTGGGCTGCTTCTGGGAAGGAGCATACTATATAGATTGCTGTTTGCCCATGGGGTGCTCCATATCCTGTTTGAGGCGTTTAGTTGCTTCCTCGAATGGGTCGTCATGGATTTTTCTAAGGGGGCACATATTATCCATTACCTCGACGACTTCTTATGCCTGGGCCCAAAAGATTTGCCACAGTGTGAATACACGCGGTAGTCCACTTGTGGGAAGGAGAGAGCTGGAGGGAGAGCGGACACCACAGAGCTGAGGGGTTAGATGGAAAACGGAAGAAGGAAAGAGGGCGAGGGAGGTAAGGGAGTACGGTGGAAGGCCGACCTGAGCTCCCCCATGTTCCTGCTGGGCGGGGAACAGCCCTGGGAAGAAAAGCCGCTTGCGCATCCCTTTGAGGTTACGGGCACGAGCGGGCAGAGGGACTACGCTGGAGTGCGAAGCCGACACGGCCAGGCCGTTCCTGCCCGTGCGACCTCCGTGTCACCGGGTTTGTGCCAGAGCCACGGTGGACCCTGACGGCCAGCCCCCCTCTCCCAATACTGGTGCCTGTCCGCTGGTGGGTCGAGACCCCCCGCGGTGGAGGCAGGTCTAAGCTCTGTAATTTAAATTTGCTCTGTAATTTGAATGAGTACACTTTAAATCCTTTTACAAGGATCGATTGGAGGGCAGGTCTGGTGCCAGCAGCCATGGTAATTCCAGCTCCAGTAGCGTCCACTAAAGCTGCTGCAGTTAAAAAGCTTTTATAAGGATCGAGCTTGGATGTCCGCCGCAAGGCGTGCTACCGCCAGTCCCAGCCCCTTTGCCTTGGGGCGCCTCCCCGATGCTCTTGACTGAGTGTCCCGGGGGCCAGAAGCATTTCCTTTGAAAAAATTATGCGTCCAAAGCACAGGTGGTGTAGCTTGCTTAACAGCTGGGCTACTCCGCTGACTAGCAGACACTGCTACTAGGCCCAAAGTATTGCCTGGGCTAGATGCAGTTAAAAATTTGTAATTAGATCTACAGGCGGTGTAGCTTGCTTAACAGCTGGGCTACTCCGCTGACTAGCAGACACTGCTACTAGGCCCAAAGTATTGCCTGGGCTAGATGCAGTTAAAAATTTGTAATTAGATCTACAGGCGGTGTAGCTCGCTTAACAGCTGGGCTACTCCGCTGACTAGCAGACACTGCTACTAGGCCCAAAGTATTGCCTCGGCTAGATGCAGTTAAAAATTTGTAATTAGATCTACAGGCGGTGTAGTTTGCTTAACAGCTGGGCTACTCCACTGACTAGCAGACACTGCTACTAGGCCCAAAGTATTGCCTGGGCTAGATGCAGTTAAAAATTGTTATTAGTTACAAAGGCGGTGTAGCTTGCTTCAGAAGGGCTACTCCGCTGACTACGAGACACTGCTACTAGCCCAAAAGGATTTCCAGGGTTAGATGCAATAAAAAAATTGTTATTAGATACACAGGTGGTGTAGCTTGCTTCAGATGGGCTACTCCGCTGACTACGAGACACTGCTACTAGCCCAAAATGATTGGCTGGGTTAGATGCAGTAAAAAATTGTTATTACATACACAGGCGGTGTAGCTTGCTTCACAGCTGGGCTACTACGCTGACTAGCAGACACTGAAGTTTTGGAGCAGACCTCTGATTCCCAGGCTATAGTATGAGTAAACAGCTCTGCAGACTCAACCATCTGTGTTACCCCATACTCAGACGGGCAGCTGGAGACTTGGGAGCTGTGAGGAATCAAGTGCGATTGGGGTGACACCTCTGAGGACTGGAGTATTTGTGATGTTGAAGTTGAGGTGGAGGAGAGCCCACTTGAAGGAGCACTTGATATCCGTTGAAGCTCCTGCTGTTTTTGTGCCTCATCTGGAATTTGTAGCGATGGGCGTGTCCGTAAGAAAGGGATCATATCACATTGTCCACGAAAAGAAGTAGACATCTTAGTTTGGCTGGAAGATGGTCTTTCTTCTGCAGAGGTTACTGTTGCTTTACCACCTACCCCATGGACACAACCTTTTTTTCCCTTTCCAACAGCCTATTCCCCTTTCCAACAGGTGGTGTAGCTTGCTTCAGATGGGCTAACTCCGCTGACTACCAGATACTGCTACTAGGCCCAAAAGGATTTCCTGGGTTAGATGCAGTAAAAAATTAGAATTAGATACACAGGCGGTGTAGCTTCCTTCACAGGTGGGCTACTCCGCTGACTACCAGACACTGCTACTAGGCCCAAAAAGATTTCCTGGGTTAGATGCAGTAAAAAATTAGAATTAGATACACAGGCGGTGTAGCTTCCTTCACAGGTGGGCTACTCCGCTGACTACCAGACACTGCTACTAGGCCCAAAAAGATTTCCTGGGTTAGATGCAGTAAAAAATTAGAATTAGATACACAGGCGGTGTAGCTTCCTTCACAGGTGGGCTACTCCGCTGACTACCAGACACTGCTACTAGGCCCAAAAAGATTACTAGGCCCAAAAAGATTTCCTGGGTTAGATGCAGTAAAAAAATAGAATTAGATACACAGGCGGTGTAGCTTCCTTCACAGTTGGGCTACTCCGCTGACTACAAGACACTGCTACTATGCCCAAAAGGATTTACTGGGTTAGTTGCAGTAAAAAATTGTTATTAGATACACAGGTGGTGTAGCTTGCTTCAGATGGGCTACTCCACTGACTACCAGACACTGCTACTAGGCCCAAAAGGATTTCCTGGGTTAGATGCAGTAAAAAATTAGAATTAGATACACAGGCGGTGTAGCTTCCTTCAAAGTTGGGCTACTCCGCTGACTACGAGACACTGCTACTAGGCCCAAAAAGATTTCCTGGGTTAGATGCAGTAAAAAAATGTTATTAGATACACAGGCGGTGTAGCTTCCTTCACAGGTGGGCTACTCCGCTGACTACCAGACACTGCTACTAGGCCCAAAAAGATTTCCTGGGTTAGATGCAATAAAAAATTAGAATTAGATACACAGGCGGTGTAGCTTCCTTCACAGGTGGGCTACTCCGCTGACTACAAGACACTGCTACTAGGCCCAAAAAGATTTCCTGGGTTAGATGCAGTAAAAAATTAGAATTAGATACACAGGCGGTGTAGCTTCCTTCACAGGTGGGCTACTCCACTGACTACGAGACACTGCTACTATGCCCAAAAGGATTTACTAGGTTAGATGCAGTAAAAAATTGTTATTAGATACACAGGTGGTGTAGCTTGCTTCAGATGGGCTACTCCACTGACTACCAGACACTGCTACAGGCCCAAAAGGATTGGCTGGCTTAGATGCAGTAAAAAATTGTGTTACGCTCGCGCCCGGACTGACTGACGTGAGCGTGATTAGTGATCCAACTGTACCATGAACCAAGGAGTTCCTGGAGGAGCGTAACTAAGTATCAACCCGATCCGACCAAGGTCGCACGGCGGCTTAGTCGACTCCATGGACCAAGGAGGAACCGAGCAGAGGGACCAGGTGCGACTCCAAGTCAGACCCCGGTCACAGTTATTGACCCACACCGGGGAATGCAGGAACAGGCAGGTTAGACTGGCATACAGGCAGGTGGGTATTGGCAAGTACGGCTGGTATGCAGACAGGTGGGTACTGGCAAGTACGGCTGGTATGCAGACAGGTGGGCACTGGCAAGGATAGCTGGTATGCAGACAGGTGGGCACTGGCAAGCACGGCTGGTATGCAGACAGGGAGATACTGGCGAGCACGGCTGGAGTGCAGGCTGGATAGGGTCCAGTACAGACTGGGAGACAGGTACAGAGCCGCAGATGCGGTAGACAAGCAGAATAAAGCGAAACCGCCGGAGCGGAGGACAAGGCAGTGCAGAGAGGAACTGCTGGTGCGGTGAGCAAGCAGAGTGGAGCTAAAACCGCAGGTGCGGTGGGCAAGGCAGAGCAGAGCGGAACCGCCAGAGCGGTGGATAAGGCAGAGCAGAGAGAAACCGCAGGTGCGGTGGACAAGGCAGAGCAGACCGGAACCGCCGGAGCGGTGGGCAAGGCAGAGCAGAGAGAAGCCTCCGGAGCGGTGGGCAAGGCAGAGCAGAGAGAAGCCGCCGGAGCGGTGGGCAAGACAGAGCAGAGAGAAACCGCTGGTGCGGTGAGCAAGGCAGAGCAGAGAGAAGCCGCCGGAGCGGTGGGCAAGTCAGAGCAGAGAGAAGCCGCCGCAGCGGTGGGTAAGGCAGAGCAGAGAGAAACCGCTGGCACGGTGAGCAAGGCAGAGAGGACAGGGCTCTGTTCACATGGAACAGACTGGAAAATACAGGAAGATGGCTAGAACACTGGAGGAAGATTCGAAGGAAGGGAAAAGGGACAAGCAGAACCAGATACACACAAGGTACTTCCTATGAAGTAGCGAGTGGACACAAAACTCACAAACAGAAGTACAGAGACAACGAGTTGGAGTTAGGTGCAGGTTCAGATACTGCAGGAAAAGGGAAGGTACGGACATAGAGACAAACAGGTAACAGGCTAGGATACAGTTCAGACAGGAATTGCTACTGCAATGAGATACAAGAACGAGCCTGGGTATACAGCTCCCAGAGTGGCGGAAACAGACTAGATGTAACAGGTAACAGGCCTGGGTATACAGCCCCCAGAGTGGCGGAAACAGACTAGAAGTCAGAGATAACAGGTCTGGGTATGCAGCCCCCAGAGTGGCGGAAACAGACTAGAAACAGGACAGGACCTGGCAATTCAGTAGCAAAGACTAACTGAGTGAAGGTGTTGCTCAGGCACCTCCTTCTGGGTGGAGGGGGTTTAAATATCCAGTGACTCACAGCAATAGGCTGGAGACGCATTAGGGGTGCGCCCACAGCAGCTATAAGAATCAGGAAGTAACCGGGCTGCCGCCCTAAGCAGTCAGTCAAAAGACATGCACACAGCATGAACTGGAGCAAGGTTTGTAGGCTGGACTGACAGGTAAGATTGCGGTCTTGCATAGTGGGAGGTGGTGCACTATGCAAGCACGCCGCCAGGGATGTTACAAATTGGTATTAGATACACAGGTGGTGTAGCTTGCAACACAGATAGGCTACTCCACTGACTAACAGACACTGCTACAGGCCCAAAAGGATTGGCTGAGCTACATTTCGCCAAATGCTGTGAAAAACACTTGCACAGCACTGGCACAGACCTGCCTGGCAAAAAGTGCTATGAACTGCTGTAACCTAGCCCTCAAAAGGGCTGCAATTAGAACTAGTCCCTACTCCCTAAACCTATCTCTCTATGTAACTGGAAATTCGCTCGCAATTCACACAGTTATACTGTATAGCGCCCACAGCAGCAGCGGTGCCGTCTAACACTCAGCTGCAGCAGTGAGAAAATGGTGGCGACGGGGAAAATGGCTGGGTCTTATAGGGCAAGGACATGTGACATACACAGCCAATGACACATGCCCCTGCTTGTGTGAAAAAAAGCACTTCGCTGCGTGTGTGCGCTGCTGATAGGCTGACAGACTGCACCGCCCCACTGTAAATGCGGGAAAGAAAAAAAAAATGGAGATCGGCATTATTTCTGCAGAGATCCATCCCCTGCCCCTCCCCCCGCCCACTCTACACTGAAACTGTCTATTAACATTGATTAACAGTATTGCTGTGAAAAAATCCAGTTACGCTTTTGGTGCACGAACAGTTATCGAACATAACCTCGAACAGCCAAATTTTTTGAAAATCGTTCGAGTTCGTCGAACGACTCGAACACCGCCCAAAACAGCTCGAATTTGAGATTGTCGAACAGTTCGAGTTGAACACCGCTCATCTCTACTTCTGGGCACTGATTGGACCATGGAGGCCATTTTGAGACAGAATCCTACAAACTGTTCTAGTTGACACAGGGACTTGAGGTGACCAGGCCTGTTAGAGCTCTGCTGCAGTGGAAGAGGGGCTTGCTTTGGATTTTCTAACCAACAAATGTTCCTCCTGAGCAGTTGTCTTGCGGGGTCTGCCGGACCTGGGCTTGTCAAACACATCTCCAGTCTCTTAAAATCTTTTTTTAATTCTTTGTACTTGACGCTGAGACGCATTAAAGGTGCCAGCCACCTCTGCAGTGGATCTGGTCTTCAGCCTCTTGATAATCAAGGCTTTGGTCGCAGGGTGGATTTTTGGAATGTTGTCAGAGCTCAAGTTGCAGTTCAAGTGAAGGTCTGGGTGCTGAGTTTCTTTTTATACACACCCACTAATTTACCGATCATTTACTGAGCACTGCTGAGGATGTAAACTAGGATTGGGTGCATTATATGACCAGGCGACAAAACTTTTGTCTTGCCAAAATCTGACCATTCTATATTCATTAAATGATCAATATTTCAGCATTGATGCCAATTTATTTTCTTAACCTAAACCAAATTTGGGAGGGTTTCAGCTTTCAAAAGAGTAATTTATAAAACCAATGGATGAATTTAACGTCAGGTTATAAGCTTTTATTTACATAACATGGATAAGCGACATAACTTCTGTCAGGGAGTGTATGTGTGGTGAGCACCTTCAACCCCCAGATGCTTCACAGAAGTTTATAAGGTAGAGACATGAAAATAAAAAAAAAAATCACATTTTTCCCACAAAAATGTTCTTTTAGCCCCAATTTTTTAATTTTCACAAGGGTAAGGGGAGAAAATGCACCATACAATTTTTTGTGCAATTTCTCCTGAGTGCGCCAATACCCCATATGTGGTCAAAAACTACTTTTGAGGCACAGTGCAAAGCTCGGAAGGGAAGAAGCGCCATATTGGAGTTCAGATTTTTCTGCAATGGTTTAAGGGTGCCATGTCACATTGGCAGAGCCCGTGAGGTGTCAGAACAGCAGAAAACCCCATAAGTGACGCCATTTTACAAACTACACCTCTTAATGAATGCATCTAGTGGTGCAGTGAGCATATTAACACTATATGTGCCTCACATAAATTTATACCACTGGGCGATGAAGAAAGAATAATTACATTTTTACTGCTAAAATGTTGTTTTAGCCCCAAATTTTTAATTTTTATTTTTTATAAGGGCTAATAGGAAAAAATTGACTTTTCAGTTGGTAATCGAGAACTACTTTTCAGGCACAGTGCAAAGCTCAGAAGGGAAATAGCACCATATTATAGTGCAGATTTTACTGTTATGATTTGCGGGTGCCATGACCCACTGGAAGAGCCCCTGAGGTGTTAGAACAGCAGAACCCCCCATAAGTGACCCCATTTTACAAACTACACCTCTCAATGAATTCATGAATGCATCTAGGGAAGCAGTGATCATATATAGACACCGTGGGTATGTCACAGAATTTTATACAATTGGGCAGTGAAGAAAAAATAATTACATTTTTACCATAAAAATATTGTTTTAGCCTCAGATTTTACATTTTCTCACTGGGAAATTGATAAAAATGGCACCAAAATTTGTCCTACAATTTCTGCTGAATGTAGAAATACCCCATATGTGTACAGTACTGCTTAGCCACACGGTGAGACTCGGGAGGGACAGAGCGCTATTTGCCTCCTGGAGCGCAGATTTTCCTAGAATAGTTTGTGGACTCGATATACAGAGTCCCTAAGTGGTAGAAGAGCAGAATATCCCCCTCAAGTGACCCCATTTTGGAAATTATACAAACGCTAACATGTGGATGCTAAATGTTGTTTAGGCACACTGTGGGGCTCAGAAGGGAGGGGAGCATTTGGATTTGGGAGCACAAAATTTGATTAATTTCTTTTGGGGGAACAATAGCGCTTTATCTAGAGCCTTTGTACTAGCAGTAATGTGGAAGCCATCATTAGACAGGCTTTATTAGTAATGTCACCAAGAAAAAATACAGTACAGACCAAAAGTTTGGACACACCTTCTCATTTAAAGATTTTTCTGTATTTTCATGACTATGAAAATTGTACATTCACACTGAAGGCATCAAAACTATGAGTTAACACATGTGGAATTATATACTTAACAAAAAAGTGTGAAACAACTGAAAATATGTCTTATATTCTAGGTTCTTCAAAGTAGCCACCTTTTGCTTTGATTACAGCTTTGTACACTCTTGGCATTCTCTTGATGAGCTTCAAGAGGTAGTCACCGGAAATGGTTTTCACTTCACAAGTGTGCCCTGTCAGGTTTAATAAGTGGGATTTCTTGCCTTATAAATGGGGTTGGGACCATCAGTTGTGTTGTGCAGAAGTCTGGTGGATACACAGCTGATAGTCCTACTGAATAGACAGTTAGAATTTGTATTATGGCAAGAAAAAAGCAGCTATGTAAAGAAAAACGAGTGGCCATCATTACTTTAAGAAATGAAGGTCAGTCAGTCAGAAAAATTGCAAACAATACAGGTGACGAGCATTAAATAATAAATGCAGTGCAATGAAAAATAAATAATTCATAAAGCATGAATTACTGCATTTATTATTTCATGCTCGTCACCTGTATTGTTTGCAACTTTCTCTGCAGCATTGATTTGAGCTCCACCTATTGTTTTTGCTCATTTATTGCAAGTTTGGTATAAAGTCTGGTCTGTTACATGTTGCCTCAGTCGTCCTATGAATAAGGGTGTTGTATACACCAGAAACGCGTCAGGTTTCTGAGGTTTCATTTTAGCATGTTTTAGTTTTTTCTTCAATAAAGAACAATTTTTAATTATTTCCTGTTGGATGTGCCGGTGGATTTCCCTTTTCTTTTTCATTTGCTTGAGATCACCAATGGGTGCGGCACCCTCAGGATGGATTCCGTCTGACATATGATTTTGAAATTGACAACGTGGTAAGCTTTCTACAATTCCTCTCCCCTCCTCCCTTCTACGCTATAACGTATACCCTTTAGCTTCACATGCTTAATCTACATAGGCATGATCTATGGTTTGCATTTGACCCCTTGATGTCTGTATTCCGGTGAGGTTGTTAAACGTCCGTTGCCTCATTGGATATAGATTCCAATTGAGTCAAACACCAGTAATCTTGCTGTTCTCTAAAGGTTGATTTCTGGGACTACCCCTTGTGACGCCACTGATGGGGCGTTGCCCTCTATGCCGCTCCGTCCTGTGTGATTGGCCTGCGCTGTAATAAGACCCCCGGCGATCACGTCACTCGATGTGATGTCACCGGAAGTGTTGTCACTGAAAGTGACGTCTGAGCTCTCCACGCGGCCAGCGTGCGTTCCACATGCCACTGTGTCATGGTTATCCAGCACCTGGTAAGCACGTTCAACAAATGCTTACAGCTGAATGTTTTTACACATACTGGCTCATGGATTGGACGAGTATCCACTTAGTTACTTGCATTTGATTAGTGATTATTTAAACTTCCTCCCCCTGCTATAACACTACTTCACAGGAGATTAGTGGAGACAGTTATGTTCTGTTACTGCTGAGACAGCCTAGCCTTGATTGTGCTACAGTTTAGGGACCCCAGATGACTCCAGAAGGAAGAAATGCGTCGGGACGATAGGGCAAGCACAGGGCCATCAGAGCAGCAGTCTTAGATGTGGACTGCCCTTGTTAGGGCAGGAGTAAAGGGTGACAAGTCAGTGCAGATCGTGTAGGGTGATATCAGGGGCAGATCTGTATGCCCCCCTTCGGTCTTTTGCCTGCCTACCTGCCTTCCCTTCAGGAAGAATTTTCCTCTCCCTCTCTGCTGTGACGTGTACTACTCCACAACTAACGGGTGAGAACGTTCCATTACTCTTATAGTATATCTCAGTGCTACATGTTGTGTTTCATGCACTTACATCTATTGTGAACGTTTTCTCTAGCTGGTGACAGGATTCATAAAACTAGTGTTGCATACATTTTTGTTATCTGAGAAACGTTCAATTTGGTACATGCAAAATTGATTGGATGCTGCACACAGACTCTAAGTCATCAGGGTATTACTTATATCCCAATTCACTGTATGAGGACCTAAAACTCACAATACTGAATCCACCAACAAAAATCAAATTAAATATCACTGACTGTAGTAGACCAACAATAAAAAATAACCTTTATTAATAATTTAAAATAGCTAATTAATGTCCGCCGTGCTATACAACAGTCTATTCACTATATTCCACACTTTATTATAGTATATACTATAATAAAGTGTGTATTATAGTATATACTATAATAAAGTGTGGAATATAGTGAATAGACTGTTGTATAGCACGGCGGACATTAATTAGGTATTTTAAATGATTAATAAAGGTTATTTTTTTAATGTTGGTCCACTACAGTCAGTGATATTGCTTATATCCTGTTTGACCACTGTCCGTTGCTACCAATAGGAGACTTTGATTGCTCTCTTGAAACAGTTACCTTTACGGCTTGGGGAACTGATTACTATTGGCTCCTTTGTCATAATTTAAATTTATATCTATGTTTTAATTCCTTTATTAAAAGTTATGTTTTAGAGTTTAATATACCCTTGCTGTGTTCTATTGATGACTGGGTTATGATGTAAATGATCAAAATAATTTTTCTGCAGCTCTTTAATGTGGAAGCCCCCCATATTTTCGTTAACAGATGACGGACCTGAGTGGGGACTTGCTTTTTTTGCAGATTGAGTTGAAGCTTTTGTTGGGAACTTTTTACATAACATTTTGAATCATTCAGATGAAACCCCCGAGGGATCCATTCTCTATAATGAGGCAGCAGAGTTACTCTGGACTCCGTCTGGCCTCTGTTCAGCGGTGTCCTTCTTTTCAGAATTGTGGCCGACCACACAGATATGCATGCCTAAAAAAACAGACACCGCTGGATCATAGGCCGGACGTCGTCCACAGTGGCTCCATCTGCCTCATTGTAGGAAATATTCTGCCGTGGGTTCAGTCTGAATCACGTATTTCAGAGATTAACATGGAAACTCCAGTGTAAGCGCTCCGCGTAGAGCGCAGGATAAATGTGAGCTGAGCCTTACTGCGATGTGTGAATGAAAAAATCAACAGCAGGTGAAGAATTGGTTTTATTTATTTTTTACACTGTTCCTCGTGCGGTATAAGTGTGATGATATGATGACAAAATATAGTTTGCCACGTATTGTTGTTTTTTTTTTACGGCGTTCACTGAAGGGGTTAACTAGTGTGACAGTTTGATAGATTGTGTCATTTCGTAAGCGGCGATACCAAATATGTGTAATTTTTTTGTTTATTTAATTTTTTACATAAAAAATACGTATTTATTGGTGTAATTTTTTTTTTTATTACTATTATTTTGTAATTTAAAAAAAAATATTTTTACAATTTTTTACTTTTTACTTAGTCCCTCTATGGGACGTTCACGTTTTTTCACTTTGATCGTAGGTATAATGCATTGCAATGCGCCAAGTTCCTGCTGTGATTGGGCAGAAGGTAATGATATTTAGGCACCTTCTTCACGATCACAGCGCCCTGAGTGTGGGGACCTATGGCATGGGTTCCCCGCACCTCTTCCCGTGCCGCCCAGCTGTCAGTGACAGCTGTCGGCACAGAACTGCCACTGCATGTTTGCACACAGTGTCAGTTCAAAGTCATGATGGGCATAGCACGTCAGAGTGCGGGAACTGACATCCGCTCATGACGTGCTATGGTCGTTAAGGGGTTAAAAGCAATTCTGCTTGAAAACAAGTTTCAAATTTGACTCCCAAATCATTTCAAGCAGAAAAAAACACCCCACGTACAAAACAGAACTCCAAAAACTATTCAAAAGTATGTTTTTAATGGTTTTTTTAGATGTGGATTTTCAGCTACAAAAATCCATGTTTAAAAAACTACTTGTGAGAGTACCCTGAAGGTTGTCATGCATAGTAGATAAATGTTGGTCAAATCACCAATTGTGACTAAATCACACAAATCTCAATGTTCTGATCATGAAATAGGAACTATTGAAACATAACCTTATTACTTCCCAAAGGATCACAACAAACCATGGAGGTTTCAGGGCTTTTCATAGCCTGAGTAGCTAGGGATTTGTTTGCTTTAGTGAATGGAAAAATCTACACAACTACTTCCAATTACCTAGCTGCACAAACACAATACAATTTTTACTTCATTCATTAGGAACAGTGTACTGAAATAGTACAGTTTGTTGATCATTCATTTCTGTATATTTTTCTTTATATTTCCTCTTTGTTATGTAGACTGCAAGGGTATGTTCGCACATGGCGTTTTTCGTGCGTTTTTCTGCAGTAAAACCTGCTGTCTTAGCAGAAAAGAAGCCGCGTCAAAAAGCAGGTTTTGGTGCATTTTATTGTGCATTTTTCGGAATCCCAAAGTTCAGCTTTGCTTCCACCACAGAAGCATGAACACAGGTCACCAATGCAAGACCTATATGAAGCCATATTAACCAGAATTACAAATGTAACAGTGGGGGAGGTGAATTGTTCAGGAATAGTTTACCTAAGACACTGGCAGAGCATTCAGTTTGTAAGACACTTTACTTTCACACTTTGGTGGGCCATTGAGTTACTCAGGCATTGTTTAATCTCACACCTTGGTCAGCCAATGTTTACTTTGAACGCATCACTAATTTAATTAAACTGTACTAATGCAAACTGCCATCTCAAGTGACCAAGACAAGATGATAAACTTGGGAAAATCACAAGAATAAATAGGTTTCACATACTGCTGTACTTGCTTTTTTTTTTTTTTACTAAAAAACGTGTTGCAGCGTTTTTTCAGTGTTTTTGCAAGACCCATTGCAATGGGTGATAAAGCGCTGAAAAAACACTGAAAGAAGTGACGTGCTCTATTGTGCAAAAAACATGCAAAACACGAAATACTGAGGACAAAAAAAAACAAACTGTGTGCCTGAGATTTCTGAAATCTCATAGACTTAGTTGGTACTGTAAAACGCAGCTGAAGCTAAATCGGGTATGCATACGGGTATTATAAGTGTATTGAATGGTTTATGAATAATAATGTAAATTGTAGCGCCGGCGTCCCTGCCCTCTGCTAGGCAGGGACGCTGTTCCCCTCACCTCTCTGCTCCGTGCCCGGCGTCCTCCTCCCGCTCTGCTGGCAGCGCGTGCTCCTTCCCGGCCACTGTGCTTAGGGCGCGCGCGCGCGCTCTCCCTCCCTCTTAAAGGGGCCGCGCGCGCCGTCCTAAGGAGTCCCCGGCCAATGGCCGGAGGACTTCACCATATATAAGGCACCTCCTCCAAAATGGAGGTGCCCGAGCAATGTTCTTGCACTGTTCACTACTCTGCTTCAGTCCTCAGGTCCCGTTGCCAGTTACCTGCCAGATACCTGCCAGATTCCTGCCAGCTTGCTGTCTTATTCCTGCCTGATATTCTGCTACCTGCCTGCTAGCCTGAGGTCCGACGGTCTGCCTTACAACTCCTGTCAGTCTGTCTAAAGGACCAGCTTGCCCGCTCACCTGGGAGCGCACATCAACTACCTGCCTGCTTGCCTGAGGTCCGACGGTCTGCCTTCCAACTCTTGTCAGTCTGTCTATGGACCAGCTTGCCCGCTCACCTGGGAGCGCACATCTGCTACCTGCCTGCTAGCCTACCTGGAGGCTCCGCCGTCACGTGCTGTGACCACCTGCCTGTCCAGTGACTCCTGCCCGCTCACCTGGGAGCGCTCATCTGCTGCCTGTCTGCTAGCCTACCTGGAGGCTCTGCCGTCACGTGCTGTGACCACCCGCCTGTCCAGAGACTTCTGCCTGCTCACCTGGGAGCGCTCATCTGCCGCCTGTCTGTTGGTCTTCCTGGAGGCTCCGCCGTCACATGCTGTGACCACCCGTTTATCCAGAGACTCTCGCCTGCTCACCTGGGAGCTCACGTCTACCATCAGCCGCCACAGGTCGTACCAACCCTTTACCCAGAGACTGCCCCGGTCACTTGCCGTGACCATCTGCCCGTTCACCCAGAGACTGCCCCGGTCACTTGCCGTGACCATCTGCCCGTTCATCCAGAGACTGCCCCGGTCACTTGCCGTGACCTCCTGCCCGTTCTTCTAGAGACTGTCCCGGTCACCTGCTGTGACTGCCTGCCTGGTCGCCACCCGCTCCCTTACAAGGACCGCCCCCTTGTATAGTAGCTCAGAGGTTCCGCCTCCCAGACCCGTTACATAAATAACACAGTATGTACGGTTTTATACCTATTTCATATGTGGATGATTTGAATATACTCTGATAATGTGTGTTGTATTAAGATAGG
Organism: Phyllobates terribilis; assembly: GCF_046119375.1. Taxonomy (NCBI): domain Eukaryota; kingdom Metazoa; phylum Chordata; class Amphibia; order Anura; family Dendrobatidae; genus Phyllobates; species Phyllobates terribilis. Next base: position 329,983,625 of record NW_027362762.1, on the reverse strand, counting down.
GACAGTATAGGAATAAGATCAGGAAATAGTTACTACAGATAGGATTAGGAAGTGCAGTGGAGGGCACTTTAGTTCAGGAAGTTAAATAGGTTTCGTACAGAAACAGTTAAGCTTCAGGGAAGTCACCCCATTTGGGAGGGGTAGGAGTAGATATAAGGGGAAGCATTTCCTGGTTGGGGAAGTTAGAGATAAATGTAGAAATAGTGACAAGTGTTGATAAGATCATAAAGATTGTTGGAGCAGAAGTTCAAGGACAGAGGGATGAAGATCACGTTAGATACGGACAACAGAGAGCAACATGACAACGACCGCGACAAATTCCTGTCGACCATCCCGTAACGTCAGGGGCCTATGGCCCGAATTAGGTATATAGGAGTCTGCTTTACTTTCTTCCTCTATGGGGAAGCTGGATGGGGGACCATGAAAGGAAACTGTGTTGGGACTCTGGAAAGATGCGAAGCCGGGCGGGACATCCAAGGGGCAAGAGGGGCCAGCATCAAGAGGGATAACACAGGCTGAAGAAATTGTTACCACTTTGACGTATTGTGCTGTATCTGTGACCCAAACTGAACTTGATCTGCTGAGTAAAGTTGAATTGTTTAAAAAAGGCTAAAGTGTCTGCTGGTGACTGTGTGGCTGGATCTGGATCTGGAATCGCTGAGAAAGTGGAGTCCTCATGACCAAAAGTGAGTGTTATCCACTTTACACAGACCACACGACAGACAGGACATTATTTAATTGTAGGGTGACAGGGTGTGGGAGAACAACAGCCCCTTGACCATGACTACTGTCTGGCACACCTTACACATGTTTTAAGCAACTGTTAAGTGGATTTCAACTAGTATTTGCACTAGAGATTCTGCTCTGCAGATCCCAGGGATTTTTCAGTGTCCACCCAGGGATCTGGCCTTTGCTGTAAAAGCCTCTGTGTTGTGTCCATGGAGTAGCTGTATGCCGGTTGAGTGGGTTGGCAGTTAACGGTACCAGGGACGGTACCAGGACAATATCAGCAGGCAAAGATGAGTTCTTAAGGAAAACCAGGATTAAAGACAAAGACAGCATGCCAGGACCCCATAACCCAGAAGTTTGGACATGGTCCATTGTTTTATAATAGAAAAGTAAGAATAGCCACATACAGGTGATAGGTCCCATATATCTGTACAAGAGGTATACTGCTGAGTTTAGATTATTAGGGTATGTTAAAAAAAAAGCTTTTTTCACTTTAAAATCCATATAAAAATGCTTCAGAGTAAATAAATGTGTGGGAAAGACGTAAGTGCAACATGAAGGGAAGAGGAGAAGGGAGCCCAGACTCTAGGGAAAGGGGGAGTGGAGACCTCCTAGGCTGATCTGTGTACTATCCCTGGCGGAGTGCTTGCATAGTGCACCACCTCCCACTATGCAAGACCGCCATCTTACCAGTCAGTCCAGCCTGCAAATCTTGCTCCAGTTCATGCTGTGTGCATGTCTCTTGACTGGCTGCTTAGGACGGCGGCCCGGTTACTTCCTGATTCTTATAGCTGCTGTGGGCGCACCCCTAATGCGTCTCCAGCCTATTGCTGTGAGTCACTGGATATTTAAACCCCCTCCACCCAGTAGGAGGTGCCTGAGCAACACTAAAATTCAGTGTGCTCCTTGACTCTGAAGTTGCCAGGTCCAGTTCTGCTTTTTGTCTGTTTCCGCCATCTCTGGGGGCTGCATACCCAGACCTGTTATCTGTGACTTCATGTCCATTTCTGCCATCTCTGGGGACTGTATACCCAGGCTCGTTCTTGTATCTCATTGCAGTAGCAGTTCCTGTCTGAACTGTATCCTAGCCTGTTACCTGTTTGTCTCTATGTCCGTACCTTCCCTTTTCTTGCAGTATCTCAACCTGCACCTAACTCCAACTCGTTGTCTCTGTACTTCTGTTTGTGAGTTTTGTGTCCACTCGCTACTTCATAGGAAGTACCTTGTGTGTATCTGGTTCTGCTTGTCCCTTTTCCCTTCCTCCGTATCTTCCTGTATTTTCCAGTCTGTTCCATGTGAACAGAGCCCTGTTCTCTCTGCCTGGTCCACCGCATCTGCGGTTTCGCTCCACTCTGTCTTGCCCACCGCTCCGGCGGTTTCTCTCTGCTCTGACTTGCCCACCGCTCCGGCGGTTTCTCTCTGCTCTGCCTTACCCACCGCTCCGGCGGTTTCTCTCTGATCTGACTTGCCCACCACTCCGGCGGCTTCTCTCTGCTCTGCCTTGCCCACTTCTCCGGCGGTTTCTCTCTGCTCTGCCTTGCTCACCGCACCAGCGGTTTCTCTCTGCTCTGCCTTGCCCACCGCTCTGGCGGCTCCTCTCTGCTCTGCCTTGCCCACCGCTCCGGCGGTTTCGCTCTGCTCTGCCTTGTCCACCGCACCTGCGGTTTTCGCTCCGCTCTGCTTGCTCACCGCACCAGCATTTCCTCTCTGCTCTGCCTTGTCCTCCGCTCCGGCGGTTTCGCTTTACTCTGCTTGTCTATCGCTCTGTACCTGTCTCCCAGTCTGTACTGGACCCTATCCAGCCTGCGCTCCAACCTGCTAGTACCTCCCTGTCTGCTCTCCAGCCGTGCTTGCCAGTATCTCCCTGTCTGCATACCAGCTGTGCTTGCCAGTGCCACCTGTCTGCATACCAGCCGTGCTTGCCAGTGCCCACCTGTCTGCATGCCAGCCGTGCTTGCCAGTGCCCACCTGTCTGCATACCAGCCGTACTTGCCACTACCCACCTGTCTGCATACCAGCCGTACTTGCCAATACCCACCTGCCTGTATGCCAGTCTAACCTGCCTGTTCTTGCATTCCCTGGTGTGGGTCAACAACTGTGACCGGGGTCTGACCTAGAGTCGCACCTGGTCCCTCTGCTCGGTTCCTCCTTGGTCCACGGAGTCGACTAAGCCGCCATGCGACCTTGGTTGGATCGGGTTGATACTTAGTTACGCGCCTCCAGGCACTCCTCGGTTCATGGTACAGTGGGATCACTAATCACGCTCATGCCAGTCAGTCCGGGCGCGAGCGTAACAGTTTGCTCAGGCCATGGTTCCCGTTGAGCCCCACGGCCTTTCGCTCTCAGAGACATTTTGAATCCTTGTCTGGCGAATACTTGCACCAAGAAAAATTTTTTTTTTTCAAGCTATGGCCCAGGCGATTTATGCACCAGCCCAAATGGATCTATCAGCACTCGCTCCTGAGGATCCACCACGGTACTATGGGGATCCAAAACGAAGCCGTGCATTTGCTCGTATGCTTCATAATAGTGAGATCACAGACGTCCATGCAAGCACTGTGCGACGCACGTTACACAAGTCTGGAATGGTGGCCTGAAAAAAGGTGAAGAAGCCTTGACTTCAATATCGTCATAAGAAGAGTCGGCTCGAGTTTGCAAAAAAGTACGAAAAGTAGACAGTAGAAGATTGGAAATGGGTGATTTAGGGAGACGAGACGAAAGTCAATAGAGCAGGCTCTGATGGGTGCAAATGGGTCTGGAAAAAACAAGAAAAAAATGGGCTAACGGATCGAGAAATTTAAGGAACTGTCAAGTTCAGTGAAGGAAGCCTGATGATATGTGGTTCTTTCACAGCCAAAGGCGTTGGATACTTGACTATGGGGTATGGAAAGGACAACATAGTGTTCCAGTAGGACAGTGACCCGAAGCATACGTCGAGATTGGCGAAGAAATGGTTCAATGACAATGAAGTTGAGGTGCTGGATTGGCCCCCACAATCCCTAGACCCCGACCCAATCAAACACTTGTGGGTAGAGTTGGAGAAAAAGCTGTATACATACCCAAGTGAGTCGATCAGTATACACCAACTTTGGGAACGTGTAGAAGAAACCTGGGATCAGATTTTGGAAGAGACATATTTCCCAGCTTTATAAAATTCAATCATACTCTAACCTTGTGCCATAAAACAGCAACCATGGGTTCTTTTAAGCAGCTGCCTATCACACTAAAAATGGTGGAGGGCCACAAATCAGGAGAAGGCTATAAGAAGATAGCAAAGCGTTTTCAAGTTGCCCTTTCCTCAGCTCGAAATGTAATTAAGAAATGGCAGTTAACAGGAACAGTGAAGGTCAAGATAAGGTTTGGAAGACCAAGCAAAATTTCAGTGAGAGCTGCTCGTAGGATTGCTAGATAGGCAAATGAGAACCCCCTCTTGAGTGCAAAAGACCTTCAGAAAGATTTAGCAGACTCTAGAGTTGTAATACATTGTTCTACTGTTCAGAGACAACTGCACAATATGGCCTTCATGGAAGAGTCATCAGAAGAAAACATCTCCTGCATCCTCACCATAAAATTCAGCATCATAAATATGCAAAAGAACATCTAAACAAGTCTGATGCATTTTGGAAACAAGTCCTGTCAAACCGATGAATTTAAAATAGAACTCTTTGGCCACAGTAATCAGAGATATGTGTGGAGAAAAAAGGGCACAGAATTTCAGGAAAAGAACATCTTGCCAACCATTAAGTATGGGGTGGATTAATCATGCTTTGGGCTGTGTTGCAGCCAATGGCATGGGGAACATTTCATGGGTAGAGGGAAGACTGGATTTCATGAAATTTCAACAAATTCTTGATGCAAACAGAACACCATCTGTAAAAAAGCTGAAGTTGAAAAGAGGATGGCTTCTATAAATGGATAATAATCCTAAACACACATCAAAATGCACAATAGGTTACCTCAAAAGGCGCAAGTTGAAGGTTTTACAATGGCCTTCACAGTCCCCTGATCTGAACATCATTGAAAATCTGTGGCTAGACCTCAAAATAGCAGTGCATGCAATACCGAGCCAGGAATCTCACAGAACTGGAAGAATTTTCCAAGTAACAATGGATGAAAATCCTTCAAACAAGAATTGATAGACTCTTGGCTGGCTACAAAAAGTGTTTACAAGCTGTGATACTTCCAAAAGGGTGTGCTACTAGGTATTAAACATGCAGGGTGCCCAAGCTTTTGCATCGGACCATTTTCTTTTTTGTAATTTTTAAAGTGTAAAAAATAATGATATTTTTTTTGCCTAAAATACAAAGTAGATATGTCATCTTTAACTTTAGCCCTTTTAGAGATCATTTCATCTTCAACTTCCTTAACTTTTCACAATAACAATAATTTTGACCAGGGGTGCCCAAACTTTTACATGCCACTGTATATACCCCATGTCTCCTGTGACATATACCCCAACCCCAGGGCATATACCCCATCCTATGTGATGTATATGCTTCAGTCTCAGCATCTCCTGTGTAATGTATATGCTCCAGCCTCAGTGTCTCCTACGTGATATATATGCTCCAGTCCTAGTGTCTTCTATGTGATGTATATAGAGATGTCTCAGTGTCCCCTATGTGATGTACTGTGTATACTGCAAATCCCTCACTGCTTAAGTCCTTCTGAAATGATTGTTTACATTACCATATTTTCGGTCTAAGAGAAATTTGACAAAACATCGGATCGCACTCAGACAAAAGGTATTCTATGGAGCCGTGCATATGTTAGATTTTTTACTCAGGTTAAGCCAATCCGAGGAAAAACAATGCAGCATGCCCGAGTTTGATCCGATATTCGGATTGCACACTGCCATGTAAGTCAACGAGTGCTTGGTAAACATCCGACTGCACTCGTATAACATCTGAGTGCAGTCCAATTTCCACACACTGACAGAATGGAGAAGATGGAGAATTTTTTTTCTCCATTTTCTCCGGATTCGAGAGAATTAGATCACACTATGCTCACACTCTGATCATAGTTTGATGAGAGCGTGATTTGAATAACTGACCCGATTCTCTCAGATGAGAGAATATACGTTTGTCTTTTCCTGCCCTTAAAGTGTAATTTTCATAGAAAAGCAACTTTTATCCTATTTCAGATCTGCTCTTTTCCATTGTCAAATGTAAGTGCCTTTATTGTTAGGTGAAAGCATATAGGAGTAACAACTGCTCAGCCACAGAATGGTTAACTAAGTAATCTAACAGAACACCGCCACTGAGCGCTGAAACGCATGGCGTGTAAAAGTCATGAATCTTCCGTTATGTCACTGTCTACAGGATGAAGGAGGTGACATAAGCACAAGAACTGTGAGCTGCGATCTTCATGAAATGGGTTTCCATTTGGGTAGAGCAACTTCAGACAAGCCTAAGATCGCACACAAGGCAAAGCTCTAGGGCAGGACATCTTTTTTGAGTGCTTAATGACATTTTTATCATCTGTCTAATTGAGACATCTATGCTTTGTGGATGCCCAGAGCTCACTACCTACTATAATGTGTAATGCCTAGTGGAAAATTTGGTGGAAGTGGGATAATAGCATGGAGCTGTTTTTCAGGCTTTGCGCTAAACCCCTTATTGGCAGTTAATAGTCATGTTAATGCTGAAGCATCTGAAGACGTCTTAGACAGGCCTGACTGAGCAGCAAAGCTTAGAGGGAAAAGGCACAGAACACAAGATATCAGGGTCAACTATCATACAAACATTTTGATTAATCCAAGTTTGAAGAAAGAGGAAATTAGAATTATGCTTAGAGCTGGAGGTGGCTGCCCAGATTCCTGAGTGTGGGGTCTGAATAAGGAATAATCACAAGGCAGCGTATGTTCAGGGTGTATTATAGTGAACCGTGACTGGTGAATAGATTACTGGGGACAAGAATGAGGAAGGTAAGCGAACTTTGCTGATTAAACATTAGCCATGAGGATTTCACATGAATCTGTAGAGTTTAAGAAATATGCCGACTGGTCAGTTATTAATAAGAGTGCAATTACCTTTCATTCATATGTCTGTAACGCCACCTTCAGTATATTTAAGGTATAGCATTTTAAATTGAATTAAAAAATCTGCATTTATCCTACTGTATGTTGATTTTTGCAAAAAGTGCAATTTATAGGTACACTACGCTCCTGTCATATTGTATGCAGCTGAGAATGAAGTATAGGCATCACAGATGAAGGTATATGATCCCCAGAACAGTCCTGTTGGAAGTATGTAGAGCTCATTGATGTCAATGCAAGGTGTGTAAGTGCATGTATTTATGCACATGGCTCTCATACGCCATACTGAATAAATCAAGATGTTTTAAAATTTTTGTTCCAATTTTTCATCTTTGAAATTTTTGTTCCAATTTTTCATCTTTTGCATATTATTAGGTAAATTGATCACATGATTTCCATAATTCCACGACTTTTCTTTCTTTGTGCTGCAATTTTACTGTTGATGAGTGCATATTGAGTGTGCTCTAAAGAACAAATAGCAATTCAGAAAAATAACCTAGACGTCACTAAAGCTCAGCATTCCGATGTTAACAGCTGAATATTCATTTTGGTGTTTAAAGGGAACCTGTTAGCACATTTATGCCGGCTTAACCATAGGCAATCTGGAATAGGGAAAGGTTCCCTCATCACAATGAACTATATTTCAAGCTGAAACTCTATCAAGTTTTATAAAAGAGAAACCTTAAAAAAGCGAAGTGTCCAGTGCACGGCTTTCTATTGGCTCAAATCTGCTTACTGGTTTCCTTTAAATTTTACCTTCTTTACACTATTGTATTTGTCTCTGTACAGTGTTGTCTTCTCTTCTCCCTTCTTATTTTTACATCTTTCACTGTGAAATTTATTTAGTAGATGATTTATAGAAAATGGCCTTTTTATAGATTTTGCTTGTTTTGCTTTAATTTAGAGTTCACATAGAAACCATGTATTAGTCATTCTACAAGTATTGGAAAAAGGATCTAAAAAAAGTATGTTCCTCTTTTTATCATGGGCGAAGTTATATAATGAAAGAGAAGTGGTTTTAGTTTGAATGTTTTAATAATGTATTCCTATAAATGAAGTTAGTTGAAATTATAACATGACTGGAGCAAGATGCAGGGGCTCCTGGGTAAAAAATGTTGCTCCCTAGTAGAAGTTTAATGGTAAGTTTGACTTATTTAGGGTACATTCCTCCGTGCCCTCTCTGTTGCTGAAAAACTAAAATGTAATTTTAGAAAAGCTGTGGTATTACCATGAATAACGCAAAGGGTGGAATCCACTGTGATATCCACAAATAAAATAACACGCTGAAGGTTCCAAAAGCAAAGCGCTGCAGAATTAGTGCAATCTCATTCGCAATGCTGTCACTGTAATCCATGGTATATTCACCCCTTACAGGTCTTTTACATTGGGCATTATCATTACCATTGATTAGATCAATGTTTCCAATTATCGTTCAGTGTAAACTTTTGCATCGAGTGATCGATCAGTGATCATTTTTTGTAAAATTATTGAGGATTTTTTTTATTGATCTCAAAAATTTCCATTAGTCGCCAATACATTCAGTGTGAACAGGCATCCATTGTCGTTAGTATGGGAAACAACAGAAGAGATAATCAAAATGATGAAACAACATGGTTATTGTAACATACAAATAAGTCTTACATTTATTATGCTTATATTGGTGATCGGCACTTGCTTCATTTATCTTACTGTGGAAACAGAGCCTTACTATGGCCATAAACATACAATAATTGTCCCCATATCTCTCACCTTTACCATTATCAATTGGTAATACTGTAAAAGGTTCTTAGATGACAGCATTTTGGTTCGTATTTGACACTGGTTAGTCCCTACAAGAAGTCCATAGGTACGCTAAGGTGAAGACTGAAACATCCATTACACGGGCCCTCATTCCTGATCTGAGACATGGCGCTGATTCTGAGACTAAAACTTTGTAAAGGAGGATTCATATTGGATTAGTCCTTCTTTTGGATCCATGACACAAATTCAGTAGAAATCCAAGGGTCAGCCCAGGATTCCGGTCGAGTAAAAGAAATGTTGGAATTAATCTGACATGTGAACGTAACCTAGGACCATGAAGTGGTTAAAAGAGTGAAGCAAAAAAAAACAAAGGCCCCGATTCATCAAGATCAGCATTGTTCACACTGGTCTTGATGAGGGGGACGTGCTGGAGTCAGAGGGGCGTGATTCATTAAGAGGTGCATGCTTCTTAATGAATCAGGTCCGTCTGAAAAGACTGGTGCGGCTCCATGTGCCACACCACAAATTTTATTTCAGTCTCTGTGACAGAGACAGAGGTAAGATTTGTGGCATAAGGCTTGCTGGAGCTCGTCATGAATTTGACAAGCAGGCATTGCCATGCCCCGTCTTCCCCCGTCATCACTTATTTTAGCGGAGCTGGCCGTTACTCACGTGAAAATGCCAAAAGTTGCAAATCCAGAATTCTGGCATTAAGCTTTAATGAATCAAGGCCAAAAACTATGGATAAATACATTTTTATTTCGTGAAAATGAAGCTTAATTTACATAGGGATCTTTTGGTTTGCTTTATATCCCTATAAATACAAAGCAAATATGATGTTCATTATGCTTTAAATACAAATCAACAAAAATGAACTAAGAAGTACTAAAGTGACCACAATGTTGGCGGCCTTCCACTTTCTGTTGCAGTGAACAGGAAATTTACAAGATCCCCTTTATTACACGTAAAACCAGATCCTTCATAAACGAATACTGTCTTTTCTATACAAGTGAATGACAACTTCAGATTGTCAGTGGTGTTAGTTTTGACATTTTTTTAAACTAGAAAAATGTCTCTCTCATAATCTGTACGGAAAAATGTAGAGTGCAGTCAACCAGGCTAGGATCTCGCGCATCTAGTATAACTGTGTCTTCCACTAGAATTCTCCCATATCACCAAGCAGAACTGAACAGCTAAAATTGCAGCTTACTACTGATGCTGCGATCAGGGCTCAATGGGGCTATATAAGTATATAAGTGTCAGCACTTCCAGGACTCGTTCTTCTTCTTTACACTGAAGATAAACATTGGCTGTATGTTTTGGTCGTTGTCCTGCTACAGAATAAATTTGGAGCAATTTCTGCACCCCAGTTCCTATGTTTTTATGCATACTTGAGTCGTTGGCCTTGTCTCCATGTCAAAGGGTTGGCTATTTGGCTGCAAATCTTCCATGAAGACCAACTTTTGACCAGACTTCTCTGAAGAGCAGATCGTTTTAGCTGGGTCCCACTGGTTACTGCCAGTACTGAGCTGATGTCACTGGCCGATCACTGTGTCTACGGTCCTCAGAATTGAGGAAAAAACATGCACTAATACAGCTCCATTACCCAAAAATTGAGTGTTACAGCTCTTGGAAAATGGCAACACAAGCTACATTGTATTTTATTTATTTACAAATTTCTTAATTTTTTTTTTTTACCACTTAAAAAAAAACCTATGCATGTTTGGTGTCGTCATAATTGTACTGACTTGGGGAGTTATTCACTTAGCTATCATCCTCACCCCTATCTCCACTTGGCCGTGGTATTGCAGACAGAGGATGGGGGCGTAAAGCCACATTCTGGTGATCAGTGGTGGTTGTGACCTATCAACACTTATCTCTTATCCCTATGAGATATGGAGATATTATTAAGCACTGTACGGGGCTTTGGCTGTGACGCATGTGCAGATCCATTGGGGGAGGGGTTTTATCATCCATCTTTCTGCACATTGGGAGTGAGCTGAGCCGATGACATTATGACCAGCAGTGGCGTACCGCCAATGTCGGCAGACGAAGCGACTGCTATGGGGCCCGTGAGCCGGGGGGGCCCCATAGCAGTCCAGGGGTGGACATACCGCCGCCGGTGCAGCTGCGCCGGGTCCCCACCATGCAGCTGCACCAAGGGGCCCGCAAGGTGCAGCTGCTCCCTGCACGCGGCGGTCAGGGAGCGATCCCTGCAGCTCCGCTGCTGTCAGGAGGAGAATAGCAGCGGAGCTGGAGGGTTCGTCCTCTGCTTCCTCCCTGACCCAGGCGCGCAGCTTGATGACGTTATCATGCAGCGCGCGCCTGGGTAAGGAAGAAAGCTGCCGGCAACCAGGAGGATGCTGCAGGGGAGCGAGCTCAGGTAAGTTGTTGTTTTTTTTGTTTTTTTTTACTGAAACGCTGGGGAGGGGAGGTGGGGGGAGAGCAATGGTGGGATGATGGGGCTCGGGAGAGCAATAATGGGGCTGATGGGGCTGGGGAGAGGAATGATGGGGCTGGGAAGAGCAATAATGGGGCTGATGGGGCTGGGGAGAGGAGTGATGGGGCTGGGAAGAGCAATAATGGGGCTGATGGGGCTGGGGAGAGGAGTGATGGGGCTGGGAAGAGTAATAATGGGCCTGATGGGACTGGGGAGAGGAGTGATGGGGCTGGGAAGAGCAATAATGGGGCTGAGAAGAGCAATAATGGGGCTGATAGGGCTGGGGAGAGCAATGATGGGGGTGCTGGGAGAGAGCAAGGACGGGGGTGCTAGGAGAGAGCAATGATGGGGGTGCTGGGAGAGAGCAATGACGGAGGTGGTGGGAGAGAGCAATGACGGAGGTGGTGGGAGAAAGCAATGATGGGAGTGCTGGGAGAGAGCAATGATGGGGGTGCTGGGAGAGAGCAATTATGGGGGTGCTGGGAGAGAGCAATGATGGAGGTGCTGGGACAGAGCAATGATGGAGGGGGCTGTGAGAGAGCAATGATGGAGGAGCTTGGACAGAGCAATGATAGGGGTGCTGGGACAGAGCAATGATGGGGGTGCTGGGACAGAGCAATGATGTGGGGCTGGGAGAGAGCAATGATGGAGGTGCTGGGACAGAGTAATGATGGGGGTGCTGAGAGGAAATGATGGGGGTGCTGGGAGAGAGCAATGATGGGGGTGCTGAGAGAGAGCAATGATGGGGGTGCTGGGAGAGAGCAATGATGGGGGTGGTGGGACAGAGCAATGATGAGGATGGTGGGGATGCGGAGAGCAATGACGGGGGTGCTGGGACAGAGCAATGATGGGGGTGCTGGGAGAGAGTAATGATGGGGTGCTGAGAGAGAGCAATCATGGGGGTGCTGGGAGAGAGCAATCATGGGGGTGCTGGGAGAGAGCAATTATGGGGGTTTCACTTTGCTTGTACTGTGAAGCCTTGCATGTTTTCCGTGTGCACATAGCCTTGCAGTTAATTGGGGAGAGTCACAGAGACTGAATAATTTATATTATTGGCTCGTGGAGATTATAGTTAATGGGGGACACAGTGCTGCTTATCACTTTATATTTTGATTACTAAGTGACTGTGATGAAGGCCGGCCGGTGGGTGCAGCTCTCTGGCGCCCCCTTACCTCTCAGGTCAGTCAAGGTACTGCACCTAGAGAAAGTAGTGCCAGGAAGCTGCAACCAGCGCAGGGAACACGGTAGAGTGTTCCCTTCAACGTCACTAAACCGTAACGTCACTACACAGCACAACTCGCTAGCGCCCTCTTAGCCTCAGGTCAGTCAAGGAACTGCACCTAGGATAAGCGGTCGCCAGAGAGACTGTCCTGTAACCTACTGGGTATCGGGGCCCTCTGTAGTGAGGGCGGTATATATATCTTCCTTGGCCGCGCCAGGAATATATATATCTGAACCTCCGACCGTCACTACCAGCCTTCCCCAATCCCCAGTTGGTATGCTGCCACCAGTCCCTATTTTAGATATACGCCCAGTCCGTGAATGGGCCTATATCGGGTCAGGAACCAACCCTGGGTAGCGTTTTTGGCTTGAGCCGAGCTCACACGGACGTGCGTTCGTTATGCAGAATAAAAGGCAGGCCCACAATTACTTGAGGTAATTGATTATAATAATACACTAGATACACGATATACAACTAAATATACACAGGTATAAGGTCAGGCTAAACTATACAACAATGGAATACAACACACAGAATCACCACAGCATATCAGTTACCGGTTTCTTGATTTTCTTGTGACGCAGGGAGAGGATTCTGCGGTCGCAGGCACGGTTCTTTGTTACAGGCTGAGGCCTACCACCGCATGGTCAAACTGCTCCTCCCCTTGGTGGCCTCAGCTGGTGCTCAGATGTTCAGCACACCACTCTTGGGTCAAGACTGACTTGTCTCTTGTCTGTCCTGCTATCTTACCTGCCCCGTCCCGCCCACTGCTGGTGAGGTCAGCTGGCTCAGTCTCCACCCTCAGGTCTAACTTCGATCAGAAGCCCAAATTCTAAGGAACCCAATAACTTCTTCTGGGATGGTCTCAGGATACCCACAGGGGTTCCCACGGATTCGGGCCGCCGTAACCGACCTTTTGATATCAATTATGATACCATACGGTCCTCAGGAATGGCTCAGCGCTATATCTTGGCTTCCAGAGCACGTACAAACGTCTACCGCGGAGGCTTGTGTGCGCAATGGCTCCGGGACGCCGTGATATTTTTTTATTGGCCCATCCCACGCAACATGCGTGTACTTTTCATGTTTCTATATCTTATGCCTCCATGCTTGTGACAGACAAAGAAACTAGTCCTATGGGACAAATGGTCAGGTACAGATAGACGAAGCACCCCCCCCTGCTGGCTGTGTTTCCTCTCGAAGTCTTTGAAGCTCCTAGCATTCAAGTGTTAAGTAGGCTTCTTATCTTACAGGAGCCTGGATGGGGGGAAACTATCTAGTTGACGTTTTAACAGAAGGTCCCAAGGGTGGGGGCTGCTGAAGTGTGGCCATCCCTGGATATGATTTATCATTACCAAGATGGCGGCTACAGGTTCATCACACCTCCCCCTATACGAGGGCGCGAGGGGGTAGCACATTCCTGTGTTCCCCCGTGCGTCCTTCTGCACCCTCCCCTTGCCGGGATAACCCGTCAGCGTTACCGTGGTCACGGCCTCTTCTGTGGCGAATGGACAAGTGGTACTGCTGGAGAGCGAGGCTCCAGCGTAGCAACCTGCCATTCGACCCAGAGACCGTGTGTAACCAGCTGAGGGGGTTGTGGTCCGTCTCCACGGTGAAATGGCTCCCGTACAAGTAGGGCTGCAGACGCTGCAGGGCCCATACAATTGCCAGGCATTCTTTTTCCACCGTGGAGTAAGCCACCTCCCGGGGCAGTAGCTTCCTGCTCAGGTACAAGACAGGATGTTCCTGGCCTGTCGTGTTGACCTGACTTAGCACAGCACCGAGGCCAAAGTCACTGGCGTCGGTCTGTACCACAAACGGCCGGTCGAAGTCGGCAGCTTGCAGTACAGGGGAGCTACTTAGGGCGGCCTTGAGTGCCCCGAAAGCTGTCTCGCAGGCGACTGTCCAGTCGACTGCGACGGGCAGCTTCTTCTTGGTGAGGTCCGTCAGGGGCTTGGCCAGGGTGCTATAGTGTGGGACGAACCTCCTATAGTACCCGGCGGTCCCCAAGAAGGACATCACCTGCTTTTTGGTCCTAGGAGTGGGCCAGGATGCGATGGCATCCACTTTCCCCGGTTCTGGCTTCAGAACCCCCCCGCCTACCCGGTGACCCAGGTAGAGGACCTCACTCATGCCCAGCTGGCACTTTTCCGGCTTGATGGTCAAGCCTGCCCGGTGGATCCGACCGAGCACCTGCCGCAGGTGCTCTAGGTGATCCTCCCAAGTGGGACTGAAGACTGCAATATCGTCCAAGTACGCAGCCGCGTACCCTTCAAGTCCCTCAAGCAGCGTATTGACCATCCGCTGAAAAGTGGCAGGGGCATTCTTCATGCCGAATGGCATCACTGTGGACTCGTACAGTCCAAAAGGGGTGATAAAGGCAGAGCGTTCCCTTGCCGCGGGGGTCAGAGGAATCTGCCAGTACCCCCGGCTCAGATCCATGATGGTCAGGTACTTAGCCCCGGCCATCCGATCGAGCAGGTCATCGATGCGTGGTATGGGGAACGCATCGGTGGCCGTTACAGCGTTGAGCCCCCGGTAGTCCACGCAGAACCGTGTAGTTCGGTCCTTCTTTGGTACGAGGACTACAGGCGAGGCCCACGCGCTGCTGGATGCCTGGATCACCCCCAGCTTCAGCATCTCGTCTATCTCTTGGCGCATGTTTCCCTGCACCTCGAAAGAGACCCGATATGCTGAACGCCGGATCGGCGGGTGATCGCCAGTGTCCACGTCGTGGACAGCCATCTCAGTCCTTCCGGGCAGGCTGCTGAACAGCCCCCGGAAGGGGTGCAGGGTGGTCCCCAGCTGGGACCGTTGGTCCTCCGTGAGCTGGTGGCCAACCCCCACATCCTCGATGGACCCACCCGCCTTGGCTTGGGTGAGCAGATCCAGGAGGGTTTCTACCTCTCCTTCCTCGGGAAGGTTGCACACTGGGTGGGCAGTCGCTTCCCGCTCATGATGAGCCTTCATCATGTTCACGTGGAAGGCCTTCCTCCTTCCACGGGCGTGATCCAGGGTGACCAGATAGGTGACGGCATTGAGTTTCTGGTGCACGAAGTAGGGACCTTCCCAGGCTGCCTGAAGCTTGTTCTGTGGTACGGGGACCAGTACCCACACCTTTTGACCCACCTGGTAGGTCCTCTCACAAGCATTCTGGTCGTACCACCGCTTCTGGTCGGCCTGGGCCTGGGCCATATTGTCCTGCACCAGCTTTGCCAAGGCCATCATCCTGTCCCGGTGGCGCACGACATACTCGATGACCGACACCTCGGGGGTGGCCAAATCCCCTTCCCATGCTTCCTTCACCAGAGCCAGGGGGCCCCGTACCCGTCGCCCGTACAGGAGCTCAAAGGGGGAGAACCCCGTTGAGGCCTGCGGAACCTCCCGGTAAGCAAATAGGAGGTGTGGGAGGTAACGCTCCCAGTCTCTCCCGTGGGAGTCGACCAACATCTTAAGCATCTGCTTTAAGGTGCCATTGAACCGCTCACACAGGCCATTAGTCTGTGGGTGATACGGGCTGGCCACCAGATGTTGCACCTGCATTTGCTTACAGAGGGACTCCATCAGCCGCGACATGAACTGGGTCCCTCGGTCGGTGAGCATTTCTTGGGGGAAACCCACTCTGGAGAAGATCTCCAGTAAGGCGGTAGCCACCTTGTCGGCCCGAATGGACGACAAAGCTACCGCTTCCGGGTACCGGGTGGCATAGTCCACTACCGTGAGTATGAAGCATTTCCCGGAGTGGCTGGGAGTGGACAGAGGTCCAATAAGATCCACAGCGACCCTCGAGAAAGGCTCTTCGATGATTGGCAGAGTTACCAGTGGGGCTTTGGGGAGCGGCCCCGCCTTCCCCACCCTCTGACAGGTGTCACACGAACGGCAGTAGGCACCCACCGCGGCTCCCATCCCAGGCCAGTAGAAATGCTGAGCTATCCTGGCCTTGGTTTTAGCGATCCCTAGGTGTCCGGCCATCGGAATCTCGTGTGCGATCCGCAACAATTCCGCCCTGAACGGATAGGGTACCACTAACTGTCGGTCCCTGGGCCACGCCTCCGGTGAACCCTGCTGGACCGTTACCCGGTACAGCCGTCCCTGGTCCCAGACCACACGCTCGCAGTGTGACTCCATGGGAGGCTGTGCCGCCTGTTCCTTGAGAGCTTTCAGGCTGTCGTCTGCTTCCAACGCAGCCTGAAATTCCTGACTTGATGTGGCCAGAATCGACGAAACTGCCACATCCTCTGTCAGCCCCTCCGGGCATGTCACCTGGCCGCTGTCTGACCCGGCAGACACTTGGTCAGAAGTGGGGAAGCCGTCGGACCTCTGCAAGGCTCCTTGGGCTCCGGCGCTCCCACTCCTGGTGACAGCGGCTATGACCGCTGTGACCGTGGGTAGTGCCTGCTTCCCCTCTGTTTCTGACCAAGCCGCCCGATCAGGCAGGCTTCCTAGGCCTTTGGACATCTCGGATGTGGGGAACTCCTGCCCTGGGGTCTTACCTGGCGGCTCCTCTCTTGGGACACCCCCACCTCCCATGGCCTGTTCCTCCCCCTGCAGTGGGCCTATACTCAGCAGCCTGGATACCCCTGGGAGCCCTACACTGCCGGTAGCTGCCCCCCTCTCCATCCCTGAGCTTCCCTCTACAGAATCCTGCCCGCCCCCTCCCTCACCGGAGGACAAGAGGTCACGGCACGCCGGCTGAGCACCTCTGCGGGCATCCCCACACTCCCCACCTGCTTTCACTAACCCTGTTTGTGTTGTGTCTGTGCAGGTGTTACCCTCAGGTTTCACTCCCTCCTCCTCAGCAGGACGCACACTACATACAACATGGTTGGCATTAGCAGCAGACAAATCAATACACTCTTGGGGGGCCGAACTTGGGGGTTCAGAGGGTACATACTGCGATACAAGACGCCCCAAGTCGGTCCCTAATAAAACATTTGCGGGAATATTTGGCGTTACTCCCACCTCCCGCATCCCCCTTCCGGCACCCCAGTCCAAATACACCATGGCAACGGGAAGTGCCGGCTCCACGCCTCCAACCCCGGAGACGGAAAGAGTCTTTCCTGGTACCAAGTCCTGGGGGGACACCACCTCAGGCCGTACCAGTGTTCGTTCAGCGCCCGTGTCCCGCAGTCCCATGACCGCAGAACGGCCTATGGTGACGGGTTGGATGTTGTCCAGGGACCTACCACCACCCCCTCCCACACACAAAACATTGGGCGCTCTCTGGGACTGGGATGGGGTCTTTTGGCGCTGGGGACACTCAGCCCTAAAGTGTCCTGGTTTGTTGCATAGATGACAACGTCTTACGTCTGGTCCTTGCCTGGAGAGGGCAACAGGGGGATACACCCCTTGTGTTCTAGGGGCCGGGGAAACAGGGGCATGACTGGGCTTACCCCCTCTCCAGGTGCTGCTGGCAGACTTCTTCAGCTCAGGCGCCCTGTTATTGGCATACTCGTCTGCCAGGGCGGCTGTAGCAGAAGCCCCTGTTGGTTTTCGGTCACGGAGGAACTGTCGGAGGTCCTCTGGGCAGTTCCACAAGAACTGCTCCGTGACGAACAGTTCCTGGACCTCCTGGCGGGTAGTAAGCGCTAGACCCGAGGTCCAGTGCTCTGCGGCTCTCAACAGCGCCCGCATATGATCGGTCCAGGTGTCCTTGGGGCCACGCAGCAGGCTCCGGAACTTCTGGCGGTACGACTCGGGAGTGAGGTTGTACTGCCGGATCAGGGCCCGCTTGATGCAGTCGTAGTTCTGTACCTCCCCGGCAGGTAAGTCCCCCAAGGCATCCAGGGACTTACCCCTCAAACGGGGGGTCAGGTATCTGGCCCACTGATCCCGGGCCAGATGGTGCTGAAGACAGGTCCGTTCAAATGCCACCAGAAAGGAGTCCAGGTCCCCATCCTTCTCCAGTAGAGGGAAGTCCTCAGCTCGGACTTTGGACGACTTGGTCTCCTGATGGGTTGGTTGCTCTAGCGGAAGCCCCCGCTGGGCCAGGTCCAGTTGGTGCTGGCGCTCCGCAGCTCGCTCTGCACGCTCCGCAACCTCCCGGCGCTCTGCAGCTTCACGCTCCGCAGCCTCCCGGCGCTCTGCAGCTTCACGCTCCGCAGCCCGCTCCGCAGCCCGCTCCGCAGCCCGCTCTGCACGCTCCTCCTCCGCTGCCTTCTCTGATGCTGCCAGGAGGGTTTTGTAGACGGCATCGCCATGAGACTGGAGACTTGCCATAGCCGCTTGTAAAAGGGCTTGTGATCTGGACAGGCTGGGCTGGGTAGGTGGTGGGCAGCCCACTGCGGGACCGTATACTGGGGACTGGCTCCCTGAGGTGCCCGGGCTGGACTCCTCCTCGCCATGAGTAACAATGTCCTCCCCTCCTGCCACACGGACCGTAGCATTAGCCTCTTGCAGGGTCTTGCTCCTGGTGCCGTCTGCCATCTTGGTAACCGACACCGCTGCAACCCTGAGTTTGCACACACCTTGTTATACTTTTAGCCTGACCGTCTAACGTTGGGCTGACCTTAAGACTCCAGCAGTGGAAGTTACCACTGGCAGTCTTTAGTGCCTGGGAGTAGGGGTCCCACAACACTATTATTCTGCAATCCCACCGCTCTGCCACCAATGTGATGAAGGCCGGCCGGTGGGTGCAGCTCTCTGGCGCCCCCTTACCTCTCAGGTCAGTCAAGGTACTGCACCTAGAGAAAGTAGTGCCAGGAAGCTGCAACCAGCGCAGGGAACACGGTAGAGTGTTCCCTTCAACGTCACTAAACCGTAACGTCACTACACAGCACAACTCGCTAGCGCCCTCTTAGCCTCAGGTCAGTCAAGGAACTGCACCTAGGATAAGCGGTCGCCAGAGAGACTGTCCTGTAACCTACTGGGTATCGGGGCCCTCTGTAGTGAGGGCGGTATATATATCTTCCTTGGCCGCGCCAGGAATATATATATCTGAACCTCCGACCGTCACTACCAGCCTTCCCCAATCCCCAGTTGGTATGCTGCCACCAGTCCCTATTTTAGATATACGCCCAGTCCGTGAATGGGCCTATATCGGGTCAGGAACCAACCCTGGGTAGCGTTTTTGGCTTGAGCCGAGCTCACACGGACGTGCGTTCGTTATGCAGAATAAAAGGCAGGCCCACAATTACTTGAGGTAATTGATTATAATAATACACTAGATACACGATATACAACTAAATATACACAGGTATAAGGTCAGGCTAAACTATACAACAATGGAATACAACACACAGAATCACCACAGCATATCAGTTACCGGTTTCTTGATTTTCTTGTGACGCAGGGAGAGGATTCTGCGGTCGCAGGCACGGTTCTTTGTTACAGGCTGAGGCCTACCACCGCATGGTCAAACTGCTCCTCCCCTTGGTGGCCTCAGCTGGTGCTCAGATGTTCAGCACACCACTCTTGGGTCAAGACTGACTTGTCTCTTGTCTGTCCTGCTATCTTACCTGCCCCGTCCCGCCCACTGCTGGTGAGGTCAGCTGGCTCAGTCTCCACCCTCAGGTCTAACTTCGATCAGAAGCCCAAATTCTAAGGAACCCAATAACTTCTTCTGGGATGGTCTCAGGATACCCACAGGGGTTCCCACGGATTCGGGCCGCCGTAACCGACCTTTTGATATCAATTATGATACCATACGGTCCTCAGGAATGGCTCAGCGCTATATCTTGGCTTCCAGAGCACGTACAAACGTCTACCGCGGAGGCTTGTGTGCGCAATGGCTCCGGGACGCCGTGATATTTTTTTATTGGCCCATCCCACGCAACATGCGTGTACTTTTCATGTTTCTATATCTTATGCCTCCATGCTTGTGACAGACAAAGAAACTAGTCCTATGGGACAAATGGTCAGGTACAGATAGACGAAGCACCCCCCCCTGCTGGCTGTGTTTCCTCTCGAAGTCTTTGAAGCTCCTAGCATTCAAGTGTTAAGTAGGCTTCTTATCTTACAGGAGCCTGGATGGGGGGAAACTATCTAGTTGACGTTTTAACAGAAGGTCCCAAGGGTGGGGGCTGCTGAAGTGTGGCCATCCCTGGATATGATTTATCATTACCAAGATGGCGGCTACAGGTTCATCACAGTGACTAATAGTATATTAATGGTGGGGTACATATCTGTATTCAGGGGCGCAGAGCGCGAGAGACACATATATGCATACAATATATGTGACCTTGTTATTTTCTAGGCTGGAGATCATCGAGACAAGACGAGTCGTGGCTGGGAGATGTCGACATGAAGGTCTGACCAGATGGAGAAGCAGCAGAAACCGACTCTGATCAGATGAGACGTCAGCAGTAAGTGCCTGGATGTAAATATTATTCTATATCTGCACTGTGTGACTTGAAGTGATAGTTATCTGTAAAATCCCTTAGGCCACATTCTCACATTTGTGTGAAATGTCCATGTGCTGCCAGATTTTTTTATTGGATGGTCTACGGACTCGTACAGCTTTATAGATCCATTCACACATCCATGAAAATCACGGATCTGAGAGTGAGATCTGTGAGGGTCAGAGAATGTCCTGTTCTGATCCAATTTTGAGGATCAGAATAGGACATGCTCAATGCGTCTGTAAAAGCGGGCAGCACACTGGCACTGCACATGGATACAGGAATGTAGCCTTATTATGTATAGCACAGTCCCTTAGTATATACACTGTGTTCCAAATTATTATGCAAATAATATTTTCTCAGATTTTCCCAAATTACCTATATCAATTGCAGTCATTGTAATTTTCCAGTCAAATAACTATTAGAGTACAATTGAAAGGTTTTTGTACAAGCTGCCTATGATAACAGTATATTTTAAAAAAAAATAAAAAACTCAAACTGCACTCAAAATGCATGTTCCAAATTATTATGCACAGCAGAGTTTTCAACCTTTTCATTTTAATAAAGAACAAAAAAAATGGTCATTTTTGAAATTATAAGCATTAGCAGGTTATTACAAACTGAAATCAAACAGTTTTCAACTCAAAACTTTATTCTAGGTGATGTTACATTTGCACATAGGACCCCTTGTTCGAAAGGAGCTTCTGAACTCTCTCGTCCATTGAATTTGTCAGGTTTTGGATGGTTTCTGCTTCAATTGTTTTGCATGAGGACAGAATACCCTCCCAGAGCTGTTGCTTAGCTGTGAACTGCCTCCCGCCATCATAGACACTCCTTTTGATGATGCTCCAGAGGTTCTCAATGGGGTTGAGGTCAGGGGAGCATGGGGGCCACACCATAAGTTTGTCCCCTTTTATGCCCATAGCAGCCAGAGATGCAGATATGTTATGTGCAGCATGAGACGGGGCATTATCATGCATGAAAATGATCTTGCTGCAGAATGCACGGTTCTTCTTGAACCATGGCAGGAAGTGCTGTTTGAGAAACTCAACATACATTATGGAGTTCATCTTTACCCCTTCAGGGATCCTAAAAGGGCCGACAATCTCTCTCCCCATGATTCCAGCCCAAAACATTACTCCACCTCCTCCTTGTTAGCGCTGTAGCCGTGTTTGCATGGGGTGTCCATCAACCAGCCATCCTCCACTCCATCCATCTGGACCATCGAGATCATTTCATGCATGATAATGCCCCGTCTCATGCTGCACATAACACATCTGCATCTCTGGCTGCTATGGGCATAAAAGGGGACAAACTTATGGTGTGGCACCCATGCTCCCCTGACCTCAACCCCATTGAGAACCTCTGGAGCATCATCAAAAGGAGTGTCTATGATGGCGGGAGGCAGTTCACATCTAAGCAACAGCTCTGGGAGGGTATTCTGTCCTCATGCAAAACAATTAAAGCAGAAACCATCCAAAACCTGACAAATTCAATGGATGACAGAGTTCAGAAGCTCCTTTCGAACAAGGGGTCCAATGTGCAAATGTAACATCACCTAGAATAAAGTTTTGAGTTGAAAACTGGTTGATTTCAGTTTGTAATAACCTGCTAATGCTTACAATTTCAAAAATGACCATTTTTTTTGTTCTTTATTAAAATGAAAAGGTTGAAAACTCTGCTGTGCATAATAATTTGGAACATGCATTTTGAGTGCAGTTTGAGTTTTTTATTTTTTTAAAAATATACTGTTATCATAGGCAGTCTGTACAAAAACCTTTCAATTGTACTCTAATAGTTATTTGACTGGAAAATTACAATGACTGCAATTCATACAGGTAATTTGGGAAAATCTGAGAAAATATTATTTGCATAATAATTTGGAACACAGTGTAGTGTACCCACTTATTATGTATAGTGCCATCCTTAGTTATATAGTTTCCTCTTTTATTATGTATAACACCCTCCCTTATTATGTACCATCCTCTCTAGCTTTAGGGGCTCACAGTTGGGGGATCATACTGTGTTGGGGTCAGCATACTTTGCCCTGGGAGTTGAGGTGGGGTACAGTAGGGTCAACATACTGCGTATGTGGAGGAATTCACCATGGGGGTATCATACTGTGTTTGGGGGGCCCTTTTATTGGCATCACACTTTATGGGGCAATGAAAGAGAGATCTAGGACTTTAGCGGGAGGAAAATTACTATGTAAAGGATGGAAAGTTATGAGATCTTATCTTAGGTGACCTGACAATTATTAATTTTTTTTTTTGGGGGGGGGCAATTAGAGCTTCTGCTATGGGGCCCCATGATTCCTATGTACACCCCTGATGACCAGGATATCTCCAGAGATGTGTGCATGATCGGAAGATATTGTGCACAATACCTGATGAGGCTGGTGTACTTACTTTGGAAGATCACTTCAGAAGAGTTGTTTATTATGAGTTTTCCTGCCTGACATAAAAATGAACAGTACAGCAGTAAATATTAATATCAGTATTACACAGGCATTCTGACATGGGTTTACACCAGCCTCATCAGGTCCAAAAGATCTCTTTAGTAATGTATGCAGTTAGTATTGAGAACCATAGTGACAGTATGAGAACAACTAGAATACAAAGAGATATACATGGGCAGCTCAGCACACAATGCATTCTGGATGCTGTATGTCCGTCTGTAAGGACACGAGAGGACGATGCTTGTCGGGGCCATAATCTCCTCTGTCTGATACTACTTTGAGAAGAACGACCAACTTCTAGTCTTATGTTATTGTTAATAAAGCTGTTTAATAAAGATAAAAAAAAAACAGTGGTGACAGCAGGAAGTGACGCGCGGCCAATCAGTGCGCGCGGCCGAGGAGCAGCCGTAACACACAGCCGTGTTGCCGGGCAGCGCTCTAGGCGTGGAACGTGCGCGCTCCCGCTGACAGTCTGGCGAGGACGCGCTGCTCGTCCGTGTGGTGGTTACAGCACTCGCTGGAAGTGGAGAGTGCGGCTTGTGAGAGTGATCCCGCGGATCCGCCGACCCCCCGCAGTCACCGTCTTCCCGGGGCTCTGAGATGGGGTGTTGTTTCTCCAAACAAGCAAAGAGGAAGGAAAGCGCCAAGGAGTCTGCGGGAGGAGAGCAGCTGCAGCAGGTGGATGGTGGCGAGAGCAAGCAGTACAGCTGGGACAAGAGGGAGAAGGTGAGCGCTGCCTGCGGGGTCTGTCACCTGCTCCGGCGGCCATAGTGTGAGCCCAGGGAAGCCCCCTGTCATCTGCCCGTGTGTGGGACGGGGCTGCGCTACCAGAGCACTGAGGAGCGTTATAGGGGAGTGTGAGGCGTGCACAGGATCCTCCATCTATGGGAAATGGAGATCCCACCAATGGGACCACCAGGCGCTGCTGTCAGTGGAGAGGTGGTCAGACCCCTCACATGAATGGAAATCCTGGCCACCTCTACCCTGATGGCGGCAAGCAATGAGGCCCGGCTCTGGAGATGGGTGCGAGTGCATCTACAGGGTATCCTGAGCGCACAGCAGAAATGTACTAGATGGGAATACCCCGTAAGGCTATGTTCACACATTGCAATTCTTTATGCAAATTTTCAGCAGCGTTTTACAGTACCAGTAAAGTCTATGAGATTCCAGAAATCTCATGCACACAGCTTGGTTTTTATCTGGTTAGTATTTTGTGCTTTGCATGTTTTTGTTTTTTTTCAGAATAGAGCATGTCACTTCGTTCAGCGTTTTTTCATCCATTGGAAGTAATGGGTGGTGATAAAAGAGCTGAAAAAACGCACCAAAAATGCAGGTGTCAGGTTTTTCAAAGTTTTTTTGTGCAAAAACCAGAATGAGATTTGTTTTTTTTTCCCACTGAACTTTATATACATGCATAACGAGACAAAAGGACAGTGAAAAAAAAACGCACCAAAAAAGCAAGAAAATCCTGAACAAACTTCCTGGCAAGAGATCAGGTTTTGCTGCAGAAAAAAAAGATGAAAAAATGCAATGTGTGAACATAGCCTTGTGGTGGTGAGTAGTGTGGTGATGAGAACTATTGTGTGTGGTTAGCAGTCCTCCCTGCTTGGCCACGTTATCCCTGTCCCCCCCCCCCCCTCCTCTGCTTGGCCGTGTTGTGTCCCCCCCTCCTCAGCTTGGCCGCGCTCACCCCCCCCCCACCCGCTCCCCTGGTTTGCCGCTCTGTCTCCCACCCCCTGATTGGTTGCGCTGTCCCCCCCCCCACTTGGCCGTGCTTACACCACAAGCTGGTAAATTACATTGGAAATACACTGCAGTCCTTCAGTGGAGTGTAATATTTGTTGTTGTGGTGGCGCATGGCAGCTAAAAGATGTGCCAAATTCATTAAAGGGTTTATCCAGGACTATATATATATATATATATATATATATATATATATATATATATATATATATATATATATATATATATATATATATATATATATATATATATATATATATTACATTTTTTTTATTTTTTTTACTATGTGTCTAAAATGAACTGACCGGTAGTTGCTAACTAACCTGCCTGTTCTACCCAGCACAGAATGGTCACGACCCCTCCTGCCAGCGATTCAGCTGCTCAATGTCAACAAAGCAGTTCTCTTCTTTTCCAGGCTGCTGTTGATGAGTCATGACTGCCAATATCATGCTGATTGACAGCCGGCTCCCCGCAGTAAAGCAGAGGTGAGCCAGCTGTCAATCTACATGACTTCGGCAGTCACGACCCATCAACAGCATAGAGTGGAAGAGAAACCGCTGCTCTGCCAATGTGACACCAGCGGAAGCCGCTGTATCGCCAACAGGAGCAGTCTGCGGCCATGCTTGCCGGCAGATGTCGGTTCTGGGCACAACAGGTAGGTAGGTAGGAACTACCTGCCTGTTAGTTTTTCTGCCCTTAGTAAAAAAAAAAAAAAAAGTTATGGATAAACCCTTTTAAGAGGCGCCCACACATTTTTCTCCAACGTACCCTTCAGGCTTTCGTGTTCAGTTTCAGCATCCCTACTGGGCACATTGAGCATTACACAGTACCCAATAGATTGTCTAATACAGGACAGGTCCTCAGTGCAAAATACAGTATTTGTGGCCACTCTGCTCTTGCCAAGATTAAAAGGGCCGTCTGGTTTATAAGACACATTTGTTGGGGTCATAAAAGGATGATCACAGCAGGGGAGACTTTGTGATCATTTTTAAGGGTTTCTTCTAACTACTACGGGGGAGGGGGGGGGGCACTTTCCTGTGCTCCCCATTAACTTTGAATTCTCCAATGGGCTATATGAAAATGGGTTAGGCAACTGTTTAGGGGTATGTGCACAAGTCTTTTTCCTGAAATTTTTGAGCAGTAAAAACTACGTTTTTGAGGATGATTTAAATAGTTTCTGCCCTAAAAACTCATCTAAAGGCCTTCATGTGCACACAGGCTAAGGAGTGAGGGAACGGACCTAAATTCTGTCAGGTTAAAGGGACATATAACCTCCTGGGCAGTGCTTCTGCATAGGTGATTTTTGCTCCATATGTTATGCATTTTGTGTCCCATACAATATGGAAATCCCTAGATCTCTGTGTGTGTGTGTGTGTGTGTGTATGTGTATGTATAATATATCACAAAATATGATTTAGAAAAAAAAGGACCATTTACCATGAAATGCTGCTCATTTTGTCAAAGCAAATTTAAGACTATACTGAAGGGTTGCACCTAACAAACAGACCTTCAAGTGTCCAGTTACCCTTCCGGAGTCATAACTGCTTGAAGAAACCCTCACATGAGCCCACGTGATGATAAATTACATGCCTAGGGAAGGGCTCACATTGGCATATAGTACAAGTAATCTACCATCTTCCCACTATAAACCTTTTAGCATAAGGAGCTCTGGGAAGTAATGACACCCCCCCCCCCCCCCCTGTTTACTGAGTCCCATGATTGTTGAGGCCACTAATTTGCTGCAGGGTCAGGTGAACTATAGCTCTTTATTTTATAATGATCCGCTCCCTGTGGTCAGTTAGGAAAGTTGTGGAAACCCCCTGTAAATGTTATTTTTATGTAAAATGTAATGTGTTCAATGACTAAGCTTTGCGTAATTTCTCATTTGAGAAAAGCAGAAGTTCACTCAATAAGACTTGGATCAAGGTGTGTCCGGATGACTAATCCTGTATAAGAAAGATGCCGGAAGTGTGGGGGCTTTAGTAATGACTGGGATTTTTCTCTGATCACAGCTTTTGTAATTTTGTTGATGCTGTCTATCCCCTACTCCACATTTCTGAATTTTTTGTCAATATTCTCACTAAATATATTGTAAATTACCGTATTTTTCAGGCCATAAGACGCACCTAGGTTTTAGAGGAGGAAAATAGAAAAAAAAATGTAAGCAGAAAATGTGGTCATGATGCCCTGTTAAGGGGGAGGGGGTCTGCTGCTGACACTTTTATAGGGGTAATGTCCCCCAATTCTGTTAATATCCCTTTTCCTGGTATGCATGGCCCCCCTCATCCCTCTTCCTGGTATGTATGACACCCTTCATCCCTCTTCCTGGTATGTATGGGCGCCTTCATCCCTCTTCCTGGTATGTATGGGCGCCTTCATCCCTCTTCCTGATATGTATGGTACCTTCATTCCTCTTCCTGGTATATATAGCCCACCCCTGTATGTATGGCCCACCCCCTCATCCCTGTATGTATGGCCCACCCCCTCATCCCTGTATGTATGGCCCACCCCCTCATCCCTGTATGTATGGCCCACCCCCTCATCCCTGTATGTATGGCCCACCCCCTCATGCAAGTCACGCTGCACAGAAAAAAAATAATAATACTCACCTCCTCTCTCCCACGCTGCGTCCGGCTCTGTTGCCGACAAGGATCTCGCTGTGTGAGCCGCGCATGGCGTAACTGCCATGCTCCCTCACACAGCGAGTTGCTGTGCCGAAATAGTCACTGCTCCCCACTGCACACAGTCCCGGCGTGGGGAGCAGTGACTATTCCGGTACAGGGTGGGACACAGCGCTGGAGGAGAGAGGAGGTGAGTATGATTGATTGTTTTTTTTTCTGTGCAGCGTGACGAGAGGATGAGGGGGGCCATATATACAGGGATGAAGGGGGTCATACATACAAGGAGCCGTGCTGCAGGCACAGTGTGCCGGCTATTAAGGAAAATGACTATTTACTGCTCCCCACGCCTATATTCATTTTATTTAGTAGCGGCCGGGCACAGTGTAGGCCGCAGCAGGCAACTGCTGCCTCCTGTGCCCCGCTACTCAGCTGCTGTCACTTCCCCCACCACCCACACTCATAATATTTATGTATATCGGACTATAAGACGCACCCCCCACTTTCCTCCAAAATTTTGAAGGAAAAAAGTGTGTCTTATAGTCCGAAAAATACGGTATAATGGGGGGACTCCCATATGCTATGCAGCGAGTTCCTACATAGGCTTCTACTGAAACTCAATTTCAGTTTTTCACATTGCACGGGACAAATGTTTGCATTGCGTTTCAGCCTGGTTCGTTTGCTTTCACCTTACTTCTAGTAGCTACTGTAGTTCAGCAGCTAAGAATTTAGCGAGTTCTAGTACATACCAACCGGTCAGGTCCCCCAATGCAATTAAACTGGCCTCATGTTTTATATCCTTATTTTGCCCTTAAATAATGTCCTTATTTTGTACAAATGCACGTATCTGTGCATTATGAAGTCTTCTCCTTAGTCTCCCCTACTCTTGGCTGGCACCTGTCACCAGGTTTGCCCCATATGAGATACGCCACCACCTTTCAGCCCTGATATACAGCATACTAATATGCTGTATATATGCCCCTGATCCGACCTGCAACAAAAGAAAAACACCTTTTATTATACTCACGTACGGGGCGGTCGGGTCCGATGGGTGTCGCTGGTCTTGGTCCGGCGCCTACTCTCTTCTTGCAATGCTGTCCTCCTTCTTGCGACGCGTCCTATGTCATCCACTTCTTTGTCCTGACCAGGGCAGAGCAAAGTACTGCAGTGCGCAGGCGCCGGGAAAGGTCAAGGATCCCTGGCGCATGTGCACTGCAGTACTTTACTCTGCTGTAGTCACGGCAGAAAAGTACGGCTGTGCAGGAGCACGATGCTGGGGAACACTGTGTGGATGACGTAGGGACGCATCATCCACATGACGCAAGAAGTAGGATTGCGATCAGAAGGGAGGTGCTGAACCAAGACCAGCGACACCCATTGGATCTGACCGCCCCGCAGGTGAGTATAATAAAATGTGTTTTTCTTTTGTTATAGGCCGGATCGGGGGCTTATACAGTATATTAGTATTCCGTATATCAGGGCTGAAAGGTGGCGGCGTATCTCATATGGGGCAAACCTGTTAACAGGTTTCCTTTAAGAACCTTGTGTCTATAATGGTTATTCCCCTTGCACCAACCACTCCACAGGCTCCGTGCTCCCTCGGGGCAACTTCCCACCAAGTTACCAGCAAATCCCAGAGGATAGAGCATTTCCAAGGCACTAGAGTTGTAGTTTCATTCCTTTATTATCAAAATGCATCATCGTAGCTACTTTTGCTACAATGATGCATTTTAAATTGTGAACCCTGGTAGATCCATGATTTGGTGGTGCTGTATACTGTGGCATGTAAACGTTTGTGCACCCCTGGTCAAACTTACTGTTATTGTGAACAGTTAAGCAAGTTGTAATTATCTCTAAAAGGCCTAAAGTTGAAGATGACACATTTCCTTTGTATTTTAGGCAAAAAATAAATAAAAATATTGTAATTTTTTATATTTTAAAAATTACAAAAAGGAAAATGGGCCGATGCAAAAGTTTGGACACCCATGAAGATTTGTTTGCTCAGATAACTTTGACCAAGGTTTCAGACCTTAATTAGCCTGTTAGGGTTATTGCTTGTTCACTATCATCGTTATGAAAGGCCAGTTGATGCAAATTTCCCAGCTTTATGAAAACCCAGCCTCCTCTATCCTTCTGCCAAAAAACTGCAGCCATGGGTTCTTCTAAGCAGCTGCCTATCACTCTGAAAATGAAAATGGTGGAGGCCCACAAAGAGAAGGCTATAAGAAGATAGCAAAACATTTTCAAGTTGCCCTTTCCTCAGTTCAAAATGTAATGGCAGTTAAGAGGAAATTTCAGTGAGAGCTGTTTGTAGGATTGCTAGAGAGGCAAATCAGAACCCCCGTTTGACTGCAGAAGACCTTCAGAAAGATTCAGCAGACTCTGGAGTTGTGGTACATTGTTCTACTGTTCAGAGACACCTGCACAAATATGGCCTTCCTAGAAGAGTCATCAGAAGAAAACCTCTCCTGTGTCCTCACCATAAAATTCAGCATCAGAAGTATGCAAAAAAAACAAGCCTGAAGCATTTTGGAAACAAGTCCTGTGGACCGATTAGGTTAAAATAGAACTCTTTGGCCACAATGATCAAAGGTATGTGTGGAGAAAAAAGGGCACAGAATTTCAGGAAAACATCTCGCCAACCATTAAGCATGGGGTTGGTTCAATCATGCTTTGGGGTTGTGTTGCAGCCAATGGCACGGAAATATTTCTTGGGTAGAGGGAAGAATGGATTCAATAAAATGTCAACAAATTCTTGATGCAAACATAACACCCTATGTTAAAAAGCTGAAGTTGAAAAGAAGATGGCTTCTACAAACAGATAATGATCCTATACACGTCAAAATCCACAATAGACTACCTCAAAAGGCACAAGCTGAAGTTTTTACAATGGCCTTCACAGTCCCCTGATCTGAACATCATTGAAAATCTGTGGCTGGACCTCAAAATAGTAGTGCATGCAAGACGACCCAGGAATCTCACAGAACTGGAAGAATTTTCCAAGTATGAATGGATGAAAATCCCTCAAACCAGAATTGAAAGACTCTTGTCTGGCTACAAAAAGTGTTTATAAGCTGTGATACTTGCAAAAGGAGGTGCTACTAGGTACTAACCATGCAGGGAGCCCCAACTTTTGTATCGGCCCATTTTCCTTTTTATATTATATTTATTTGCCTAAAACACAAAGAAAATCTTTAACTTTAGGCCTTTTAGAGATCATTTCATCTTCAACTTGCTTTACTGTTCACAATAACAGTAATTTTGACCATGAGTGCCCAAACCTTTACATACCACTGTATATAAGAGACTGTAACTATGCCTGTGACAAGACCCTGTTATGCAGATGCATGTACAATCATGAGAAAAACAGTACATTTTCTTTGAGGTTCTATGGTTTTTATGTATTGGGTCATAAGAAAAAAAACAAACGCATGGTCCTTACCTTTATAAAGTCTTAAAATTTGGTAAATGCAATCTCAAGTGAAGAATACATGATAAATTGCACAGTGTCATTATTTATTTACCAGTGTTTAAAAAAAATCTAGTACACCCTTACTTGCCCTCTTCATTCCCTTGAAAGCGGTATCCGCCAGATGCTGCAAATCAAATGCCCCTTGATTAATTGTTCATCAGCAAGGATGAGCACCTCTGTAAAAGCAGAAGTTTGGGCAGTTTGCTGGTCTGGAGCATGCAGGAAAGACATCTGCAATGATCTTGGAGAAGCAACTGCTCCTGTCCATCAATTTGGGAAGCTTTATAAGGCTATTTCAAAACTATTTGAAGTCCATCATTCTACACGGAGAAAAATTATTCACAACATTCAAGACAGTTCACAATCTTCTCTGGTGTGAATTTGCTGGGATGTCCACTCCTAAGTTAGATTGTGCAGTGCTAAGAGAAACTGGGAAAAACAACTTCCTAGAGCTACAACATAGACTCTAAAGGCCTCAGCATGTTACATGATCAGGTTTGTGACAGTACTATTAGAAAAACTGAACAAGTAAGGCTTGTTTGGAAGCCTTGCCAGGAGAAATCCTGTTATGAAAAGAACGTGTCAGCACGGCTAAACTTTTCAAAGTTGCATCTGCACAAACCACAAGTTTTATGGAACGTTTTTACTTTCAAAATTGTTTTATTGAATCGTTTTCCTAACAACATAGAGTATAAACTCTTTTACATAATATGTTTTCCACATAGGGAAGTCTCAGACAGCAAGGCTTACATACCAATATACAACATTTAGAAACCGACAATAAAAAAATGAGAAGGAAAATTTGGGAAAGAAGGGGAGGGTTGGGGGTTTCTTAGTTGGGAACGTTGACTTAATGATTAGAATCTATATTCAGCAGTAATTATCGAAATTTACAGTAGGGGAAGCTTCCAACTAAAGTTACTAAATGACAAGTACACCAAGTATAGCAATACGGCGTGTTATATCCAGGGCTGTGGAGTCGGTAAGCCAAACCTCCGACTCCTCAATTTCCATGACACCAACTCCGACTCCCTCATACATGGCTCATGTTTAAGTGATCAATTTCCTGTAGCACGGATTCATCTCAGCTAAAAGTCTAGACCCTTAGATCAGGAATAGGACAGACATTTATAGAACATTTCATAACTTTCCCAAATTCTTATAAAAAAATTATTCCCCACAAACTGCCTTGAACTACTGTACCCAATTTATTATAGATTTTAGGAGTCGGTCCATTTTATACCGACTCCACGAAAATGGGCTCCGACTCCACGACTCTGACTCCACAGCCCTGGTTATATCATCATCTGTGTTAGGTTACATTCGTCAGTCGGGTATAATGTCACAACTTCTTGTTTCTCCGTATAGATCACTCACGGGGAGATTTGTAGGGAGCGAGTCAGGAGGGGGTGCAGGTGGGAGTCTATCCAGCGAGTCCAAACTTCAAAGAATAATTCCAATGTGTCAGTTTTAGTAGCTTCAATTCGTTCATACATCATAATGTTATCTAGATTCTTTTTTACTAAAGATAAAGAGAGAATTGGTGTTTTCCATTGAGAAGCTATGTGGATTCGGGCAGCCATTGTAATATAACTAAGTAGGCTGAGTGTTTTATTGGACAAGCCTAAAGGCCTATCACCAAACAGTAGAACTGCATGGTCAAGCTGGATAGACCCCCTATCACCCGTTTAATAACTTTTTGGCAAGAGGTTAAATCTCTTATATGGTGGTCATGCCCGCTGGTTATATGTTTCATGTCTCCTGGAGCATCACATCCTCTAAAACATCTATCCGTGACATTAGGGTAAATTTTATGTAATTTTACCAGGACGTAGTAGGCTCTGTGTAGGACTTTCACTGAAGTCTCAGTGAGCGAAGTCTGGTGGCTACCTTTTGATAAAACGTCTCAACATCGGTTCCATCTGTCAATAGACATGTCAATTCCAAAGTCGTTTTCTCATTGCTCTATACATAACAGCTTTTCTCCCTCCGGGTGGGGGGGGAGATTGAATAAAGATTACAGCAGTGAGATAACCCCTCGCCCAAAAGGATTGTAAATGCATTTTCTTTCAAACGCTGTAGGTGGGGTGGTAGGTCTGTTGTTGGAAATTTTTTTTTTAGCAAAGTGTAAAACTTGATTAATGCACATCATTTCACTTAATGGGGGTTATATTTCTGTACAAATTCCTGTCTAGAGATGATGGATTTATTGGGTGCCCAGAGGTGATTTATGTTAGTTTTTCCCCTCATCATCCACCATTTAAAGGAATTTGTCTCGAGTCCAGGTGTGAACATAGGATTATTGAACAGTGACAATAAAGGGGAAGGGTTAGATTGCATTTTAAATTGAAACCGGAGCTTTCTCCATAGCATAAGTGAGTGGTAAGTATATGGAGAGAGGGTGGCTAATTTGGAAGGTAGTTGATCTGTCTATGGAACGTCTTTTAGACAGATATGACTAAAGTTTGAGGTGTTTAACCATAATGCCATGCAACGTGTTTTATGAAAACTAAACATTGCATACCGGCAGAAACACTTCATACCAACGATCAAGCACTGTGGCGGAGGGGTTGATGATTTGGGTTTGATTTGCAGTCGCAGTACTTGTGCACCTTGTACTCATTGAGTTGACCATGAACTCTTCTGTATACAAAAGTATTCTACCGTCAAATGTGAGGACATCTATCCAAAAGATAAAACTTAGGCAAAATTGGGTCATGCCATAGAACAATGATCTCAAGCATAAATCTACATCCGAATTGTTGAAAAAGAAAAGAATAGAGTTGGTGCAATGGACCAGTCAAAGTCCAGACATCAACCCAACTGAAATGCTGTGCCAGGACCTTAACAGAGCTGTGCATAAACGAGTATCCACAAACCTCAATGAACTTTAGCAAAGTTGTAAAGCATCAGACTAAATTGTAAAACTATTACGGAAAGTTATTTCTCCTAAAGTTGGTTCTGCAAATTCATGGGGTGTTTGGAATTTTTCAGGCTGCTTCTGCATTTTGGCCTATTTTTGTTAATGGCACTGTAATGTGTCATGTGTTGATGTTCACCTGGGTTGTTCACTCTGTGTCGCTCTTTTTGTTTTTTTCCCTGATGCATGAAAACTATAGAATTGAAATAGGGTGTACTTTTTTTTTTTTTTCATGACTCTAAATGTTTTACGTGCAGTGTGAACTATAATGATTTTGCTTGGCTGTTTTTGATAATTCTCAGTGACAAAATCTCCAGGAATGTTCTTCGTCTAGTCATTGAGCTGGTGAATGTTGTCTTTGTGAAAGTCTATCTGGGAGGTTGCAGCTATGCACAGTACAGGATAAAGCTGCTGGGACAACTCTGAGTGTATGTATGGAGGACGCAGCCAAATGAGCTCAATAGGAGCATTCTCACAGCGAAACCTCAAGTTAATACTGTTTGTATGTTGTCTTGTTTCTGAATGAGGCTTATTAAGTAAGACTTGTTAAAGCATGGAAATTTCCTTCCTGATTTACATGCTTCCTGGCAAATTGTTCCTTTTACATCCTTGAGAAAGCATATAAAAATAAAAGCTACAAATCTAAAGTAAGAAGCTACAAACAAGCTATGGCTTTCTTGTCTTCATTAATGTATTTTTCTACACTGTTTGGTGCAGTATTTGATCAACTCTTTTGTGCTAAAACCAAATCCAGCAAGAAGCAGAAGTATAAACCTTTGTGTATTTCCAATTCCTTTTGAATCTATTTATGGGTTTAGCCCCAAAAAACTACAGCTAAATCTAATGTGGGATAAAAGGTTCTCTTGTCTTTTGACCTGATGTTCTCATCTCCCAAATCTCATTAATGTATTGGCTGTTTGCTGTGTTTATGGTCCTTGGATGTCCTCATGACATTGTTCTGTACTATTTTCCATATTCTATGCTTTTTGACCTGTTGGTTGCTTGGCGTAGGTCTATTGGCCATTGTATCTGTGGGATTCCCCCATTTATGGAGCTGTTTACTTTTCCCTGTTATCTGCAGGATAACTGCCATGCCCCTCTCCTCCCTCCTTGAGACCCCCTCTTGGCTTCTAGTGTATTCATGACTTTCTCTTAGTCATTCTTGTGTGTGCATATACTTTATCTTCTATATGGTGGCTCTTTAGGATCTTCTCTTTAGCGCAGCGCACTTTACATTTACCCATTCGGGTTTTATTATAATACGTAAGTTTGCGTTCCATATTACTGGAACGCATATGTCACCTTGCTCTAGTTTCACGTCACTTCCGGCTGGAAGTGACGTCTTTTGCGTTCCACCGCTATTCTTGGTGTAACG
This sequence comes from Phyllobates terribilis, assembly GCF_046119375.1. Classification (NCBI taxonomy): domain Eukaryota; kingdom Metazoa; phylum Chordata; class Amphibia; order Anura; family Dendrobatidae; genus Phyllobates; species Phyllobates terribilis. The sequence continues at coordinate 329,948,535 of NW_027362762.1, read as the reverse complement.
CATATGATTAAGCCGGACCGGAAGTGACGTTCATAACGTCACATGTGCACATCCGGCCGGAAATGGTGCGCACTGCACTCCACAGTCGCTGCGGTGAAACGCACGCAGCATACCTCTAGGACACATGCAATGGCTGCCACTGACTATGACTGCTTATGCATTTGTCCATCTGGGATCCAAACAATTTGTGAGTCTAATATTGACCAATCTATCACAGCTGATGCTCCCTCCCTGAACATCCTAAATATAGACGGTGTACCACACTTTTGGATTACCCCTGACAAAGCTGCAAGTTGGCAGCGACACGAGTTGGGTGACAACAGATATTATGACCCTGACCTTTTAATGGTGCCTATATGCATTGTAATTTGTTTTATACTTATATACTATTGCACTTTATATTGTATCTATTTGCACATTGGGCTGCTATTGATTAACTCTATGGTGAATACTATCTTGAATTTAAACTTTAATTGATTCTAGCATTACAAATTATACAAATACCTGTTGGTGCATGTTTGGGATGATCCTACCCTTGCATGGGTCTTTTGTGTTTTAAATGTTTTTAATTTTTTCTAGTATGGTCACATTGCTTTTGTCAAACTGTCTAATAAAATTATTATATGTTTACAATACAAATATTTGGGTGTGCTTGGCTCTCTGTACCTTTTGGCTTTCCTCCTTTTTTTTTTTTTTTATCTTTTCTCGTAGGCTGTGTGCCCACGATGCGTTTTTTAAGCTTTTCCGCAGCGGCAAAAACGTTGCTGAAACGCTTAAAAACTGCATGGTAGAAGGCCTGCCATGTTCCCCAATGATAATCCGCATGTGCTGTGCACATGCTGTGGAAATTTCCGCTGCGGATTATCCTTGCGGAAAAAAATGCAGCACTACCAATTATTTTGCGGAAGCGCTGCGTTTTCGCCGCCATTGACTTGCATTGGAACGCATGGAATCCCCATCACTGCATCTGTACATGCGGAATCCAAGTGTTTCAATGTGCGGATGGTACCCGGGTGTAGAGGAGAGGAGACTGTCCTCCGGACCCGGGTACCATAGAAACTGAAAAAAAGAATAAAATAAAAAATAAATATTATATTTACCTTCTGACGGCCCTCGCTCTCCGTGTCTTCGCTTGCCGGCAGCTCGCGATGGACTGGAGGACCTGCGCTGACGTCATAGTCATGTGACGGGTCACGCGACGCTGACATCGGCTGGTCCTTCAGTGTACTGCAATCTGCCGGCAAGGGAGAACGGAGGGAAGCAAGACTGCGGGGGCCATCGGAAGGTAAGTATAGATTTATTTTTTTATTTTTAAACATTCTTTTACGGTCACACTATATAAATCCATGCCGTTTGCATGGATTTATATAGTGTGACCAAGTTGACAAGCACTTTCCAAGTGATGCTAAAATCGCTTGGAAAGCGCTTGTCAACCCGCATGCGGCAATGCATGTGAAGAACGCTTCACATCCGCTTGTCCCTGGCAGGAAAAACTCATGTACTATCCGCATGCTTTTTTTCTGCCAGGGGAGATGCAGAAATGCTCAGGAAAAATCCAGAGCATTTCTGCATCGTGGGCACACAGCCTTAATGCATGTGTCAGAACAGCTTCTATCCTGAACTTCCTTTCTTCTTGTACCGCCTGTTCCCTGCTCTACCTCAGTCTGTACAAGTCCCCCACCACCATTGTGCTACTGCTTTCTCTAACAATCAGAGAAGGGGGCAGAAGCTCCAACAGATTTGTATCCGTTTTGCAAAAGCACTGATCTAGATGAAGGACATAGACACTGCAGAAGGAAAGTGGTAGAAAGTTTTTAATGGAGACTATTGCATGTAGGAAGCAAATGAGCAATAATAAAATTCTGTGTGAAGATATACCTGATTTAGGTGTGCACATTTTTATTTTTTTTAAGTAAAAAAAAATATTCATGATTAACTAAATATCTAATGTCTATTTACAGGTGGACCCAAAGGACTACATGTTTAATGGCCTGAAAGATGAAACCATAGGAAAGTTGCCAGATAAAGTTGCAGGACAACAATTTGTCATACAGGAATGTGAGAACTGCAACATCTATATTTTTGACCACTCTGCTACCATCACCATTGATGACTGTACAAACTGCCGCATCTTCTTGGGGCCTGTTAAAGGCAGCGTCTTCTTCCGTGACTGTAAGGACTGTAAATGTATTGTGGCCTGCCAGCAGTTTCGCACAAGGGACTGCAGGAAAATGGACATATTTCTGTGCTGTTCTACACAACCCATCATAGAGTCCTCCACCGGCATGAAATTTGGATGTTTCCAGTTCTATTACCCAGAACTAGCTGCACAGTTTAAGGATGCTGGTCTGAGTATCTTCAACAACACATGGAGCAACATCCATGACTTCACCCCAGTGTCCGGAGAGACAAATTGGAGTCTTCTTCCCAGTGATTGTAGAATCCAAGATTTGGTTCCTTTACCTGACAGTGATGAACTAAAAGCTGTACGCGTTTCTATGGATGTTAACAGGAGCATAGTTCCGGTTACTTGGGGGCAGAGACAGAAGAAAAGTGATGAGTCCTGTTTGGTGGTTTTCTTTGCTGGAGATTATACAATAGCAAACGCCAGAAAGATGATAGATGAGGTAATTGGATAATAATACATCCTACAAAACCTTTTGAAATGACCCCTGCTGCTATTTGGTGTTTTCTGTTATGGATCTTAGTGTCTCTCATTTACGATAAAGAAGCACTCCCATTACGTTTTTTTGTTCATTAAATATGTGTGTGCATGTAATCTAGTATGAGTGAATATACTCACCTACCGCTGCTCTCTCCGGGAACCAGCGCCGTTCTTCTCAGTGACGTCACTGCAATTGTGTGTAGCTGGAAATGAATGCCCATGTAGCCGGCAATGAATGCCCATACAGCCTTGTTCTGAGGCTTCATAGGCTTATAGTGTAAAAGTCACTTCTGGGTCATGCAGAGTGACCTGGAGAGTCTGCAGAGCGGTGATGTCACTGAGAAGAGGAGCAGAACAGTGCTGAACACCGGAGAGAGTGGTGGTAAGTGAGTATATTAGCAAACTCGTACTAAAGCCTAAAGTAACTTCTGTATATGTGCTTCTAACCATTATGCCATAATTCACAGATGATCGGCAAGGGGTTATCGCTCATTCAGACTAAAGAGGTTGTAATGAAACCGGAAGATGCAAACAGAGTTTTTAAAGAACGAGCCACAGAGTTTTTACCCTTATTGGAGCATGGTATGGCATATATTGTTTTTAACGTTATTGTATATTGTTTTTTTAATTAAAAGGTTCTGTCCATCCTCTAAAGTAATGGCATATTATTAGGGTATGTCATCATTATTTAACTATGGGGGTCTTGCCCTCTATCAAGCCGGAGAGTGAAACTGCTGCCTTGTTGAAGCAGCGCTGTAGCCCCTATTATTCTCTGGATTAGTGCTGGTACCAGAGGTCAGATCCCAACTGTTCATGAAGTGTTGGCATAGCTATAAGATGAAAATAACTCTTCAAATCACAGTACAGGTTAAAGGAAGTCTGTCGGCGCAAAATGACTGTGCAAGCCAAGCACACGCACTCGAGACACCCTTGGTGTAGTCAAACATTTCAGGGCACCTAATTTTGCATCTATATCTGCCCCCTTCTTCCTTGATTGACAACTCTGGATTTATAGGGGTTGGGATAGATGGAAAACAAGTAGGGGGAGAGTGCACTAAACCGCTTATCTATGCCAAGAGTGCAGAGAGCGCCTGTGCTTTGTTAGAACAGTCATTTTGTGCTGACAGACTTCCTTTAATAGAGGCAGAATTCATTCAGTATGACTGTATTGTGTGCCAGATACCAATCTAAGATGGCTTTTCTTGAAACATCCAGTGGTCTTGAATGCTCTAATGAATAAATTCATAATCTAAAACTTCTCTTTTCCCTCATTGTATTAATTCTACAGACATAATCTAACAGAAGGTTTTAAATAGATTCTTGACTAAAATCCTCTGAGTTTTCCAGAAATCTAAAGGAAAGTTTTCACGTGTTACATGCTGTTTATTTGCTTTTCCTCAATGCATAATAATGTTTGTAGGTTTTTGTTAAATGCCAGTCACATTCATTGCGGTGTATTTTAGTTGTGGTTTTGTACACTGAAAATCACCGCTGTATGCTCATAGTTTAATAGGACCAAAATACTAATGCGATCTTATAGCTATTATCCTTACATGGAGTTATTTAATGTATTGATACATAGCCATCCATCAAAATGTATGTATTTACTTTTTCTTCAAGGGTCGGTTGTTGCTTTGGAGTTTAATGGAGAAGGAGCAGTGCAGACCTGTCAGGAGGCCTCTGCCGGCATCTTTAGTGGTACAAAGGTGAGTTCTTTATAACCGAGGCAGGAATAACCACGTCCAAGCAGCAGCCAATAGAAGTAGGGCTATGGCCATAGCCAAGTGCAACTGAACTACTTGGGAATTTACAGAAACAATGTAGCCCGCTGTGCAATACTGTCCTGAGTACCTGCTACTTCATGGGAGTTATAGAAAGACATATAACGCAGTGGCGCTCAGCTGATTCTATTACTCTGGTCTCCGCCATGAACAGCTGAGAATGGGGTTGATCCTTCTAAACATTTTTTTTTCTCTTTTAAATGTCATGTATTAAAACTATCATTCCTGCATTCTTCCACGAAAAATTTAAGCAATGTGCCTACGAAGCAGGATGCTCTGGATTTTTTCTGCATCTCCCTGGCAGGAAAAAAACGTATGTGGATTTTACATGCGTTTTTCCTGCCAGGTAGAAGCGTTTGTCAAGCGTTTTTACATGCATTTCTGCATGCGGGTTATCAAGTAAAGTGTGACCAAGTTAATAGTTAAAAAAAGAATAAAAATGGTAAAAATTAAGAAATAAAAAAAAAAAACCCCATTATACTTACGTTCTGATGGCCCGCGGTCTTCTCAGCGATGCGTCCTGGCTCCCCAGGAGAACGGGGGCCATCAGAAGGTGAGTATAATGTTTTCTTTTATTTTAATTCTTTTTTTTACAGGTTCTGTGGTACCCAGGTCGGGATGAGAGTCTCCTCTTCTCCAGACCCGGATATCATCCGCACATTGAATCGCTTAATATCTGCATGTGTACATGTAGTCATGCGGATATTATGCGGTTCAATGCAAATCAATGACACGCCTCGTATCCGCAAAATTAATGGACATGCTGCGTATTTTTCCGCAATGATAATCCGCAGTGGAAATTTCCGCAGCATGTGCACAGCAGATGCGGATTTTCATTGGGGACCATGGGGCACGTATTACCAAGTGTTTAAGAGTTTTCGCTGCGGAAATTCCGCGTCAAAAATGCTTGAAAAACGCATAGTGGGCACGCAGCCTGAATCATCACTCCAGCTTTTTTTCTTTTTATTTTTATTGCACCACTGGAGTGGTGCTTTAAATGTAATTCCCCTGCCCCCTGTCTGATACTCACCTGCCGCCTTCATCAGTTTCCAGCATCTCTCCAATCGGTCTCCGGCGAAAAGTGACCTGCCGGCAGCTCCAGTGTTCATGAGGCTGCATGGAGGACACTTCTCAATACTAATCTGAGATCCTCGTTCTGGCTTTCATAGACTTGTATTGAGAGCGTGTGACGTAGCTTCTGACTTTCGGCCAGTCAGAAGCTATGGTCAGAAGATGGCGCTGCAGGGACCAGAGCAGCACCAAAAAAACTATGAAGACACCGGAAGGCAAGTTTATGACCGGGGGTAGGGAGCTTAGATTTAAAGCGCACTCCAACGCTGGAAAAAAAACAAAACGCTGGAGTGGTGCTTTAAGCATATCACACACACAACTTCACAGCACCTGACATGGTGCAGGGGATTGTAAAAGGTAATCTTTTTCCACTCTGATTGCAAGTTGAGCATAAATTACAGTCCACATATACCTTCACTACGTACTAAACTTTGGGGCACTAGGTACCCAGACCCCTACGCAGGTTTACCAACTACACTATTCAGTGATTCAAACACATTGCGGGTTGTTCCTTTTTTATTACTCCCAATTTTCTCAAATAGTCTCTACAGATGAAAAGCCTTACATTTTGGTCATTGTTAGGGTGAGTTCACATGTTTTGTATTTTCTTCTGCACCTGCCAAATTGTTGAGATTTCAACATTTCTCTACAGGTTGTGGACAATTTCTGCATGGAAATTGACATGAGATGATATGGACGCATTTAACATTGCATAGGTACATCAAAGGTCATGTCCCGCCATTGGTGCGGGCTCCGACGCTGAGCTCTCATCTTTCCCCGCAAATGACAGCTGGTCTGTTAAGCTGTCCTGTGCTTCTTACAGCTGCGGGTGGATCGGAGATCCACCCACTGCTGTTAACCAATTAAATGCCGCTGTCAATCCCTGACAGCGGCATTTAACACGTGACGGGAGGAATCGCGTCACAAGTTCCGCCCATCAGCGCTCTGTCTCGTGATCCGGTGGTGCAGATGGGTTGTCATAACAGCCGAGGGTCTGCAGAAGATCCTCATGCCTGTCATTGTGATTCTCCTATGAACGCAGGCTCGTGGCTAGCATTCATAGGAGATCGTGATTTTTGCTACACATAGCAGGGCTGAAGCACAGGCGATCGGATGATCGCAGCTTCAAGTCTCCTAAGCGGACTATTGATGCCAGTAAAAAAAAAAAAAAAATGTAAATATTAAAAAGAAAACACCAAATCAACCCCCTTTTCCCCTTGAAAAGAAAACAAAATAAAAAATACAAATTTGGTATCGCTTTGTTCATAAATGTCCAATCTATCAAGTTATAAAGTAAATTAATCCGATCGCTACATGGCGTAACAAGAAAAAAAATTGAAATGCTAGAATTACATTTTTTTTTTTTGGGGCTGCCGCAACATTGCAATAACGGGAGATCAAACCATTATCTACCCCAAAATTGTATCAATAAAAACATCATCTGAGGGCTCCCATTCTATTGATTATAGGAGGATCCCATCAATACTGTAATTTCTTACTACAGTTACAAGGAATACCAGTAAATTGAGAAGCTATTGAGCATTCATAGGGTTTACTGAGACAGACCATAAAGGTCTCTTAGGAAATCCCCCTTTAAATGTATGACTTAATGTATACATCTACATTGTGTGCATTTTAAGCAAAATAGACAGGAGTTTACTAGGTATCAGGCAATACAAACTTTTAGCTCCATTTTCATTTTAATCTGAGTTTTATAATGTTGGTCATAAATCATGAAGTAGTGTGGTTTTTTTTGGGTCATCGATCTCTGACATTAACACATGCATATTTTATCTCCTTTTGCACCAAATAGATATTTGTTTCGGAGAGCAAGGCCGCCTCTTCTCATGATGTGGACAACTTCTACAACTTTGCTGACATGCAAATGGGAGTGTAGAATTCGGCTTTAATTGATGCTAATGTTGACCTGCAACAAGTTCCAAAATGGATTACTGTGACGCTCCATTATTCATCTAAAACTAAATAATATGCAAGGATTTAAGGAGTGTATAGATGAAGAGATGCTACATTTACGACGTATAAGGTTCTTTCTACCGCAGTATGAAGCATAGTTTTCTAAGTGCATCAGTTATGAAAAATAATAATAAAAATCAGAAAAAAATACAGTTCACACAACATCTGTTATCGAAGAAATAGAAGCCCTTTACATCTGGGAAGCTGAGAATTGGATTTTCTTTTCACATAGTTGCTAATCATCTAGTAATGAACATGTGAATAAGAGCTTACATTAATAGTATAGCAAATTTCCACATCTCATCTCAGTTTTCTATTGAACTGGAAATGAATGAAATCTTTTCTATTCAGGACGAATTTCAATCAAAATGGTAAATATGCATTCCAAATTGTTGTATCTCATTAAAGTGGTGACAATGGCAGAATTCCATGTAATCTATTACTGTTTGTAATTATTAATTTTACACAAATGCATTTTACATTTTAATATAGTTTATAAAATGCACTTAAATAGATTTTTATACTGTGAAAGCAAAAGGTTTATAGGCAAAACTGTCAAATTGTTTTTGTTTTACATGTGAAAAAAACAGTAAATGCTACTCAAAATAATGCACATTTCTTTAAAATGGCAGTGAAGTTCATAAAAAAAACAGCTGTCTCTAAAAAAAAATAATATATTAAAGATCAGCTTTTCCTACTAATGGGGTTGTGCAACACTAGAAAAATGTGGCTGTCAGACGCAGCACCACACCTGTCTACAGGTTGTACGTGGTATTGCAGTTTATACCCATTCATCTCAGATGAGCGGAGCTATAATACCAGACACAAGCCCAGAACAACGGTTTGTGGAAGAAAGTGGTCGCATACAACCCCATTAAATCATACAAAAAATACATTGCGTCTATGGACTTTTTTTTGGGGAGGATAAAGGGTGACCATGTTGCGGCCTGATGTTTGCCGGCAGGCTATAATTTGTGTGACCGCACAAATTTAGGATCAGAATTGACCAGAAAGAATACATGTCCATTCAAAGCAAGGTGGTGTATGGAAGAAAATCTGAAGCTGATATAAAACTCTTTGAGCCCCCCATCCTCGAGTTTAACAGCAGCCAGCTTATCTGTGGGCATATGAGACGTCTGATATTCAATGCTGCACTGCATTCCAAAGACTCCATTAAGCCTCATTCACACTGCGCTGGAGCTCTGCTGCATCCACAACACCCATGGTAAAAAGAGGCTTCTAATATCAAGTGATTGCAAGTACTGCCTTGCTGTATACATTTTTATAGGCATTGGTATTAGAACCTGTATATGTCAGTGCTTGGTAACTGTTTATATTTTAATGCTGTTTGTATTTTTTTAATAGTTTACAACTGGATAATTCATGCTTTTATATCAAAATCAGATATATGCATGCATTTAAAATAAACATTGAATTCTCACTGTAGTCTATTTGCTTTATCTCCTCAGAATTGTACATTGGTGCTGTCTTGTCCTCATTATCGCCGTTTATGTATAAATTTGTGCACTATATTTACCGTACATTTTTTTTGCCTTTGTTCTGATGTGGTGGCCCCAGCGGCTTCTGACCTGCTCCCTCTCCCTGTATCCATGTATAAGGAGAGACCTGCCATTCAGTGGCAGGGGGGGCGGGGGAGCAGCGGCTGTAGACCTACAGTACCTGTCCAACTAGTCTGCTTTACCCCTTTACCCCCGAAGGTTGTTTGCATGTTAATGACCAAGCCAATGTTTACAATTCTGACCAGTGTCACTTTAAGAGGTAATAACTCGAATGCATCAACGGATCCCACTGATTCTGAGATTTTGTTTTATCGGGACATATTGTACTTCATGATTGTGGTAAAATTTATTTGATATGACTGGCGTTTATTTGTAAAAAAAAACAAAACGGAAATTTGGTGAAAATTTGAATTTTTATGCCTTTAAATCAGAGAGATGTGCCACACAAAGTAGTTAATAAACAACATTTCCCCCATGTCTACTTTACATCAGCACAATTTTGGAACCAAAATTTTTTTCTATTAGCCAGCTATAAGGGTTAAAAGTTGACCAGCGATTTCTCATTTTTCCAACAAAATTTACAAAACCATTTTTTTTAGGGACCACATCACATTTGAAGTGACTTTGAAGGGCCCTTATGACAGAAAATACCCAAAAGTGACACCATTCTAAAAACTGCACCCCTCAAAGTGCTCAAAACCACATTCAAGCAGTGTATTAACCCTTAAGGTGCTTCACAGGAATTTTTGGATTGTGGAAGAAAACAATGAACATGTAACATTTTTGTGAAAAAAAGTTAATTTAGACAAATTTTTTTATTTTCGCAGGGGTAACAGGAAAAAATGGAACCCAAAATTTGTTGTGCAATTCCTCCTGAGCACGACAATACCCCATATGTGAGGAAAATCCACTGTTTGGGCGCACGGCAGGGCTCGGAAGGGAAGGAGCGCCATTTGACTTTTTGAATGTAAAATTAGCTTGAATAATTAGCGGACACCATGTCATGTTTGGGGAGCCCCTGATGTGCCTAAACAGTGGAAACCCCCCACAAGTAACCCCATTTTGGAAACTAGACCCCTTAAGGAACTTATCTAGATGTGTGGTAAGCAGTTTGAACCCCCAAGTATTTCACAAAAGTTTATAACGTAGAGGCACAGTGCAAAGCTCAGAAGGGAAGAAGCGCCATGTTGGAGTTCATATTTTGCTGGGCTGGTTTGACGGTGCTATGTCACATTAGCAAAGCCCCTTAGGTGCCAGAACAGCAGAATCCCCACAAGACCCCATTATACAAACTACACATCTAAATGAATTCATCTAGGGGTGCAGTGAGCATGTTGACACGACATGTGCCTTACAGAATTTTACACCATTGGGCGGTGAAAAAAGAATAATTGCCTTTTTACCATCAAAGTTTTGTTTTAGCCAAAGATTTTACATTCTCACACTGGGAATGGGTAAGAATGGCACCAAAATTTGTCACACACTTTTTGCTGAATGTAGAAATACCCCATATGTGGCTGTACAGTACTGCTTAGCCACATGGCGAGACTCAGGAGGGACGGAGCGCTATTTGCCTCCTGGAGCGTAGATTTTCCTAGAATAGTATGCAGACTCCATATACACAGCTCCTACGTAATTCAGATGAACCCCCGAGGGATCCATTCACTATAATGAGGCAGAAGAGTTAGGCCTCTTTTACACGTTGGTGTGTCCGGTACGTGTGGTGACATTTTCCACATGTACCGGAGACACGTTGGCAAAACACGTTGACATGTCCATTTTTTTTTTTTGCGCTGCACGGGCCGCAAAATGTCCACACTGATGACATCAGTGTGTCATCAGTGTACAGTTAGCTCTGTTCCCGAGTGCTGAACGCTGCCCTCATCATTGCCCTTGCTTGCGCTGTAATCAGCGCGAACAAGGGACAATGATGAGAGTAGTATTCTGCTCCCACTGTGTCCTGGTGTAAAAATAAGAATAAAATAAAAAAAAATCCTTATACTCACCTGTCCGAGGATGTCCCCCCGCTGTAATCCACCTGACCGCTCATGGAGAGGAGCCAGGGAGAATGACTGGCTCCAGCGAGCTAGCCCTGGAGCAGAGCTCAGTGAGTAACAGAACATCGCTCGCTGAGCGCAGCTCCAGGACCCACTCGCTGGAGCAAGTCATTCTTCCCAGCGTGAGAATGAGCGGTCAGATGGGTTACAGCGGGGGACATCTTTGAACAGCAGAGTATAAGGATTTTTTTTATTCTTATTTTTACACCAGGACACAGCAAGAGCAGAATACTAGTCTCAACATTGTTCCTTGCTTGCACTGATCACAGCGCATATAGGCAACAATGATGAGGGCAGCATTCAGCACCTGGCGCTTGGGAACAGCGCTAACTGTACCGCTGATTCCCAAGCACCGGTACGTGTGCTCCTGATGTGGGACACGGTTGCCACACGTGTGCACACGGACATGGATATCTCTGGTACTGAAGATGTGAAACCGGCCTTACTTTGGACTCCATCTGGCTTCTGTTTAGAGGTTTCCTTTTTTTCAGAGGTTCACAAAACCGGCCAACGGCACTTTTATGCAAGCCTAATAAAAAGACTGACACCCTGGGATTACAGGCCAGACTGCATCCACGGTGCCTCCATCTGCCTCATTACAGGGAATCTTCCGCTGAACACCGGGGTTCAGAGATTTACACGGAAACCCCGGTGTGAGCGCTCAGCGCAGGATAAATGTGAGCCAAGCCATACTGCGATCTTTGGGAGGCTGAATGAACAAATCAGCAGCAGGTGAAGAATTGGTTTTATTTATTTTTACGCCGTTTCTTGTGCAGTATAAGTGATTAGATGACTTTATTCTTCGGGTTGGTGCAATTACAGCGATACCAGATTTATATTGGGTTTTTATGTGTGGCAGCTTTCACACACTAAGGCTGTGTGCCCACGATGCGGTTTTAATGCGTTTCCGCGGTGGCATTTCCGCTGCGAAAACGCATTAAAATCGCTTGTTAACCCCTTCGCAACCCTGGGATTTTTCGTTTTTGCATTTTCGTTTTTTGCTCCCCTTGTTCCCAGAGCCATAGCATTTTTATTTTTTGGTCAATATGGCCGTGTGAGGGTTTATTTTTTGCGGGACAAGTTGTACTTTTCAACGCCATTACTAATTTTACCATATTGTGTATGGGAAAACGGGAAGAAAATCCAAGTGCGGTGAAATTGCAAAAAAAAAGTGCAATACCACAGATGTTTTTTTTTCTTTCTTTTTTTTTTTTACCACATTCACTGAATGCTAAAACTGACCTGCCATTATTATTCTCCAGGTAATTACGAGTTTGTAGATACCAAACATGTATAGGTTCTTTTTTATTTGTGGTGAAAAAAAATTCCAAAGTTTGGTTAAAAAAAAAAAAAATGGCGCCATTTTCCAAGACCTATAGCGTCTCCATTTTTGGGGATCTGGGGCCGGGTGAGGGCTTATTTTTTGCGCACCGAGCTGAAGTTTTTATTGATATCATTTTGGGGTAGATCCTATATTTTGATCGCCCGTGATTGCATTTTATTGCAATGTTGCGGCGACCAAAAAAAACATAATTCTGGCGTTTAGAATTTTTTTCTCGTTGCGCCACTTACCGATCGGATTAATTCTTTTTTCATATTGATCTGGCGATTCTGAACGCGGTGATACCAAATATGTGTTTTTTTTTGTTTTTTTAATTTTATTTTGAATGGGGGCGAAAGGGGGGTGATTTAAACTTTTATATTTTAATATTTTTAAAAACATTTTTTTTTCCACTTTTTGCTTGCTTCTATAGTCTCCATAGGAGACTAGAAGCAGCACTTATCTGATCGCCTCTGCTACATACAGATGATCAGAAGATCACCTGTATGTAGCAGAAATGGTCCTGTGCTATGAGCGCCGACCACTAGGTAGCGCTCATGACAACCACTGGAGTCTGCTGCAGACACAGGGTTGTCATGCCCACCCATCGGTGACCCGCGATCACGTGACGGGGTCACCGATGGGTGGGGTAAGTGACGCACTTCTGGCTGTTAAATGACGCTGTCAGATATTGACAGCAGCATTTAACATGTTAATAGTTATCCACCCGCGGCTGTTGCGGGCACATGTCAGCTGTAATAATCAGCTGACATGTGCCCGGTTCAGTGCGGGCTCAGCGCCGGAGCCCTCACTGAACCGGGGGATTACAGCCTGTGCGTACTAATACGGCACAGGCTGTAAAGTGTTTAAGATGTCTGCCATGTCTCCCAATGATAATCCGCATTTGCTGTGCACATGCTGTGGAAATTTCCGCGGCAGATTATCATTGCGGAAAAATCCGCAGCACAACCAATTTGGCTGCGATTTTGCGTCGAAATCGCGCCCATTCACTTGCATTGAAACGCATAAAATCCGAATGTATAGATTTTATACATGCGGACTTTATGCGGTTCAATGTGTGGATGGTACCCGGGTCTGTAGAAGAGGAGACTCTCATCCGACCCTGGTACCATCGTACCCGCAAGTTAAAAAAGAATATAAAGTAAAAAAAAATTATTCATACTCACCTCTCCGGCGGCCCCCGGTCTTCTCCTCGGCGGCCCGCGATCTACTGGCAGGACCTGCGGTGACGTCAGAGCGGGGGCCGCCGGAGAGGTGAGTATAATTTTTTTATTTTTTTTTTATTTATTTTTTTTTAGTATAGATGCACCATTGAAAATCAGAACTCTCCTCTTAAGTTGGTCACACAATATAAGTCCATGCCAGTTGCATGTAAGGCTATGTGCCCACGATGCAAAAATGCTCCGGATTTTTCCTGAGCGTTTAGCATCACTTGGAAAGTGCTTGTCAACTTGGTCACACTATATAAATCCATGCAAACAGCATGGATTTATAAAGTGTGACCCGAGAGAATGTAAAAAAATAAATCTACACTTACCTTCCGATGGCCCCCGGTGTCTTGCTTCCCTCCGTCCTGGCTGCCGGCACATCGCGGTACACTGAAGGACCTGCCGACGTCAGCGTTGCGTGACCCGTCACATGACTATGACATCAGCGCAGGTCCTTCAGTCCATCACGATCTGTCGGCATGAGAGGAGGAGCGCAGTGGGGGCCATCAGAAGGTAAATATAACATTTATTTATTTATTTTTTATTTTTACAGTTTTCTATGATACCTGGGTCCGGAGGAGAGTCTCCTCTCCTCTAGACCTGGGTACCATCCCCACATTGAACGCATGTATTCCGCATGTGCTTATTTAGTGAAGCGGAATGCATGCGTTCTAATGCAAGTCAATGGCAGTGAAAACGCAGCGCTTCCGCAAAATAATTAGTAGTGCTGTGTTTTTTTCCGTAATAATAATCCGCAGCATGTGCAGAGCACATGTGGATTATCATTGGGGAACATGGCAGACCTTCTACCATGCGGTTTTTAAGCATTTCTGCTGCGTTTTTGCATCTGTGGAAACGCTTAAAAAATGCATTGTGGGCACACAGCCTAAAAACTGTATGTGCTTTTTCTACCAGGGAGAGGAAAAACCGCTCAGGAAAATTGTGCCCACGATGCAGATTTCCTAAAAAACATTTTTTTTTTTTTTTTTTTGCAAAGACTAGTTTTTGCATTACCATATTTTTGAGAGCTATAATTTTTCGATATTTCGGCCGACAGAGTCATGTAAGGGCTTGTTTTTTCCGGGACAAGTTGACATTTTTATTGGTACCATTTTCAGGCACGTGATATTTTTTGATCGCTTTCTATTCTGATTTTTGGGAGGCAGAATAAACAAAAACCAACAATTCAGGAATAATTTTATTTTTTTATTTTTATGCCATTCCGTGTGTGGTAAAATTGATATGGCAACTTTATTCTTCTGGTCTGTACATTTACAGCGATACTACATTTGTATAGTTTTTTATGCTTTGGCGCTTTTACACAATAAAAACTTTTACAGAAAAAAAATTTTTTTTGCATCGCTATAACTTTTATTTTTCGGCTGATGGAGCTGTATGGCAGCTTGTTTTTTTGCAGGACAAGATGAAGTTTTCAGCGGTACCATTTTTATTTACATTCGTCTTTTTGATCGCGTTTTAGTCCACGTTTTGTTCAGCGGTATGATAAAGCACTGTTTTGTAATTCGTTTTTTTCTTTTTTTTTCTTTGTTTACGGTGTTCACTAAAGGGGTTAACTAGTGGGACAGTTTTATAGGTCAGGTCGTTCTGGACGCGGGGATACCAAATATGTGTACTTTTATTGTTTGTTTTTTTCATAATATTTGAGTACCATAATATATATATTTTTACAACTTTTTGTTTACGTCTCACTTTTTTTTTTACTTTCACTTTTAGCAGTCTGGTCACAGTTATAAGGTATAGCAGTGCAAGGTCACTGCTATACCTCATAACTGTCAGTGCTGCAGACACAAGTTAGTTTGATCATGCGCGGTGCATGATCAAACTAACTTGCTGGTGCCTGGTGACCCGGATGTTTTCATGACGCCATCGGGTCATCATAGCAACGATCGGGACCCCGCGAGGGCGCCGCTCCAAGAGCAGAGGGGCTTTTGTCCCTCTGCTCGCTTGCTAAATGCTGCGATCACAGCATTTAGGGGGTTAAAGTGCCGGGTGTCAGAATCAGCTGACACCCGGCGGCGATCCCACCCGCACAGCCTCTGTGCGGGCGCGATCGCCTGGGTGTAATAATACGTACCTGGTCCATAAGGCACGGGGACGTATTATTACATAGCATGTCAGAAAGGGGTTAGAGTATATTTTTCAAACCTGGCTGAGATCATTCAGCCAATGTCTGATGCATGCTGCCTATGGATCAGGCAGCATGTGTCAGCTGTCGGATTCCCTTTAACCCTTTTCATTCTACCAACTAAGTCATATGAGGGCTTGTCTTTTTGAGGGACGAGCTGTAGTTTTCACTGATGCCTTTCATTTTACCATATAATGTACTAAAAAAGAAAAAGGGCCAAAAAAATTGTGCTGTGAAATGGTGTAGGAAAAAAAATCTATTTCATCATAGTGTTTTGGGTTTTTACACAGTATTCATTGAGCAGTAAACCTCACCTGGCTTCATGCGGCTTATTACAAACCTGTTGATACCAAGTTTTAAATAGTTGCTATCACAATACCTGGATTCAAATCAGCAGAAGCAAGCTGCGACTGGGGGCGCACTATGCCAGGAGCTAACCATCCAATCGTCAGTTGCAGAATGGATCATATTAAGTTATTTTCAGTCTGATCTGGATGAGAATGGCCCTGAAAGGATCCATCAAGGATCCATTTTCGAACTGACGAGTGGATGATTAGTTCTTGGCATAGTGTGCCCACAGTAATATCAGTTTGCTTCTTGTGATGTGAATCCAGTTATTGTGATGGCCCCATTCTCCTGGGCATTGATCAGTGACTTAAAGGGATATTCCCATCTCTAGGATCCTATCCCAATATGCAGTAGGTGTAATAATATTAGCAAATACCTCTAATTAGAAATGTAGTATAGTTCTTCTGATTCACTGTCTCTTTTTTCATGTGCAGGCATTGCAGCCACTTAGGTATCCATGGTTACGACCACTGATATAATGAGTTAGTTAGCTGGTTGCTAGTGGTTGTAACCATGGATACCTAAGCTGCTGCAATGCCTGCACATGAAGAAAGAGCTAATCAGAAAAACTATACTACATTTCTAATTGGAGGTATTTGCTAGTAGTATTATTATTACACCTACTTCATATTGGGCTAGGATCTTGGAGGTGGGAATACTCCTTTAAGCCTACAGGATACAGACAACAGGCGGCACTGTGACAAACCCATGCCTACAATCGTTTTATGCCTTATCTAGAACAATGCTGCAAGGTGAGCCTCTTTTATCCACTATCCATTATACTACATTGCTGTTTCTACTTATTCACCCTATGAGGACCTCTCCTGTGTTTTATATTTTTTTTTTTTTATCCATCGCTTTACTGTCACCCTCTTTGCTTTGGCTGTTGAAGCTTAAAGGGGTATCGCCGTCTACAAGATCCTATCCCAATATGTAATAGGTTTAATAACAAATATGTCAAATTAGAAATGTAATATAGTTCTTCTAATTCACTATGTCACGTACCCCATGTGCAGGGTGTCACGCCGGCGACTCGCACGGCTGCTAAGCGCCGCCCTACTCAATGCAGTCATCGCTCTGCTCTCCCCAGTCGCGGGATGTCTTGCTGAGCTGCCTCTTGTAGCATTCCCAACAGGGCTGCATCCTTCACCCACCTAGCTATAAGGAGGCGTGGCCACTTCCTGCAAGCTTTTAACCACATCATGTCCTGCAGAGGTGAGATTCTCTGGCCTATCCCCAAGCAGCTCCTCCCATCACTCATCGCCTGATCTAAGGCTGCGTGCACACGATGCGTTTTTCATGCGTTTATGCTGCGGAATTTCCGCAGCGGAAACGCATCAAAAACGCATGGTAATCCACACCCCATGGTCCCCAATGGCATTCCGCAATGTCAATGCACATGCTGCGGATTTTTCTGCAGCGCAAATAAATCCGCAGCATGTTCATTAATTTTGCGGAAGCGCAGCCATTGACTTGCATTGAGACGCATAGAATCCGTGTCTGTACATTTGTACAAGCGGATTATATGCGTCTCTATGTGCGGATGGTACCCAGTTCTGGAGGAGAGAAGACTCTCATCCAGACCTGGGTACCATTGTACCTGTGAAAAAAAGAATAAAATAATAAAGTTTATATTCACCTGTCCGGCGGCCCCTGCAGCGCTTACCTTCCAGGACCTGAGATGACGTCGTGGTCATGTGACCGCAGGCTGTCTCGCGAGATGCCGACAACCAGGAAGAAGCCAGGACGAGCGCGACAGCACACGCGGCGGGGGATCGGGGGTAAGTATAGCTTTATTTTTTTATTTTTACGGTCACACTATATAAATCCATGCCTTTTGCATGGATTTATATAGTGTGACCTAGTTGTCAAGCACTTTCCAAGTGATGCTATCGCCTGGAAAGTGCTTGTCAGTCCGCATGCGGAAACACATGTGGGTACGCATGTGAATCCGCATGTATTCTGCAGGAAAAACGCATGCACAATCTGCATGCGTTTTTTCTGCCAGGGAGATGCAGAAATGCTGCAGAAATTTTCTGCTTCATTTCTGCATCGTGGGCACATAGCCTAAGATTCTAGTTCAGTCTCTGTCTAGATTCCTGTAAGATGCACTGTTGTATTGTCTCTTGTTTTCTGACCTGTTTATCCTGACCTCTCTGCACCAGACCTCAGCTACTTACGTTGAACCTGTGCTGGCTGCCCTGACCCTGGATTGTCTGACCACGTCTTTGCCTCTGTCCACCTGTACCTTGTACCCATGTCTCTGACCATCCGGTCAGCTGCTGCAGACCTGGGTACTGCCTTGGAGTGGTCCCTAGTGACTGCTGGTGGCAAAGCCTATCCTTACCAGCCTACCCTCATCAGAGGCTCTAGTGAATACCTGGTAGTCAGTTACACCGCCCCTGGGTAATCCCGGCCCTTGGCGCAGTAGGTCTACACCCACCAGTGTTAGATCATGCCCTGGATCCCGCTGACAAATTGGGACCCAGAGATCCCGAGTCTAACATGCAAGTACTGTACGAGGTGTGCTTTCAATGTGAGTATCCGAACGAGATGATGCAGGCAAAATAATGTAGTGGCAACCTAGCTGCAAGGTCTGTCCGTCGCAATGTCCACCCTGCCTACCGCATCTAACACATCTGGCCTACCCTCCTCAGGACAATCAGTCTCCCTGAGGGAACTGCCTATGGCCTCAGTTTTTGGTGGAACTGCTAAGCTCCAGCTTCCACTTCTGTCCTGCTACGATGGAGATCTCAAGGAGAACCGCAGCTTTGTTAATCAGTGCCAGATCCATTTCACGCTCCAAGCTCATCTCTTTCCTTCGGACCAGACCAAGATAGCGTTTATGGTCTCTCTGCTGTCTGGATAAGCCCTGGACTGGGCAAATCCCATTTAGTAGCATAGCAGTGCGATGACCCAAAATGTTGGTATTGCTGTCTGTAGATGTTCCGAGCGGTATTCTAGGTTCCAGGTCACACCTCCTCAGCTGCTTCGTTTCTTTTATCCCTAAGGCACAGCATTTATACCATGGCCCAGTATGCCTTACGCTTCCATACCTTGGCAGCCAAGCTGGCTTGGAAAGAAGAAGCCCTGGTGGCACCCTTCTGACAGGCTCTGTCCAGTTGTATAAAAGATGAGTTGGCAGGCCGAGATCCTTGCTGGATGCCCTTGTACACCTGGCCACAGGGATAGATCTACGCTTTCATGAGCGAGCTCTAGAGCAAGCTTCAGAGCCTACACATGCCAGAAGACCACCTAGACTGGCTCCAAACTTAGTTTCCATTACTACCACAAGTCGCACCACCAGTCACTGAGCCAATGCAGATTGAGGGGGCCAAACTTTCTGTGCAGGAACGACAGCGGAGTGTCACAGAAAACCTATGCATGTACTGTGGAGGCAAGGGACATTTTGTTCACAAGTGCCCTGTGAAACTGGGAATCTCCAGCACCTTGGGTTGGCCAGAGAGACGACTCTATATGAGAGTAATTGCTCTCCAAAGCTAGTGACCAACGTTACCCAGACCCAGAAGGAGAGGTCTCTCTCCGCAACTGCCCATCTGGATTCCGGCTCCACGGGCAACTTCATCCATCAGTATCTGGTCCATCGACTTCAGCTTCCAACACAACAGCTGGATCAACCCCCGACTATTACCTCCATTGATGGTCAACTCCTGGCAGAGCCTATTAGATTCATCGCGCTGTCAGTCATGATTTGGATTGGAGTCCTGCATTCAGAAAAAATGTCCTTATACGTGGTACCCAGATCCGTGAATTCTGTTCTCCTTCCTTGGCTGTGTCTACACGCATCGGTTGTTGATAGGTCTACGGGTTAGGTGCTTCTCTGGGGACCGTATTGTGCTTCCAACTGCCTTGCCAAGGTCACGCCCAAGACTCCGCCTTCGAACCGTGGTTCTCTGCCCGTCCATTATTGTGCCTTTGCAGAAGTCTTCTGTGAAAAAAAGACAGAGGTCCTACCACCCCACAGACCTTATAACTGTCCCGTCAATCTCCTACCTCATGCTTCAACATACAGGAGTTGGGTGTATCCGCTATCTCTACCTTAGACTCGGGCCATGTCTGAATATATTCAAGAAAATTTTGCCAAGGGATTCATTCATAAATACTCTTCTCCGGCTGGTGCCGGCTTCTTCTTCGTGGCCAAGATGGTTGGTTTCTTATGCCCCTTTATAGACTATCGAGGTCTTAACAAAATCACTATATAGAAAAAGTTCCCCCTGCTTTTGATTTCTGACCTTTTTGACAGAATTCGTGGAGCTAAGATTTTCATCAAATTAGATCTGCAGGGAGCTTATAACTTGGGTACTGCCCTTGTTAGGACGGGAGTTAATGCAAGGGGCATCACAGGGTAGACATCTTGATCCAGTCGACCAGTATGAAGGGAACCCCTTCCATTTTGGCATTTCCACTGTGAAAATGGGTGAGATCTATGCATGTCTTTTCATTTATGCACTATATCACTTTAAATTTATTTAAGTACTTTGTTTGGATTTCTCTGATAGATAAATGAACCTGTCTGGGAGAGTCTAAAATTATTGCTATTTATGGCTTGTGTATGGTTTACTAGTGGACCCTGAAAAAGGGGTCTTAAAATCTTTATCCATGTTTTTGCTTTGCTGACGGATAGGGGTTCGTAGATTAAGACATCTAAAGGGTGTTCAGGAGATTTTTTTCACCCTAGGTATGTATTTTTCCTACAGGAAAATAGGACTTCATGGTTATATTTTATTTGTATGATTAAAGGTTATCCTCTACGCCAGAGGTCTCAAACACGCGGCCCATGGGCCGCATGCGACCCCTGAGGCTGCTTTATGCGACCCGCAGGCACAGATCCCTTGACAATCCCGACCTGGTCCAGGAGGCTGCATTGCCGCACAGAGACCGTCTCCCGGCACAGCATTTCCAATGCCAGCCGCCGGCCAATCAGAGGCCAGCAGCTGACATTTGCGTGCCGGCGCAGCGAGTATGACGTCACTGCCATGCGCGGATGTCAGCTGCTAGCCTCTGATTGGCTGGCGGCTGGCATTGGAAATGCTGTGCTGGGAGACAGTCTCTGTGCGGCAATGCAGCGCTGCTGTCAGCGGCTCCTCCTGGACCAGGTCGGGATCGTCAAGGGGTCTGACTCTGTGGTGCCTGCGGGCCACATCTGCAGGAAGGACGCCGAGGAAACGGAGTATAGGTGAGAATAATCTTATTTTTTTCTCTTTTATGTGTGTGAAGAACAGCACAGGGGGCACATAGCCACAAGATGGGGACCTGGATGGGGCACATAGCCACAAGATGGGGACCTGGATGGGGCACATAGCCACAAAATGGGACCCTGGATGGGTACATAGCCACAGCACAGGATGGGGACCTGGATGGGCACATAGCCACAAGATGGGGACCTGGATGGGGCACATAGCCATAGGATGGGGACCTGGATGAGGCACATTAGTACAAGATGGGGACCAGGATGGGGCACATAGGCACAGGATGGGGTACATAGCCACAGGATGAGGACCTGAATGGGGCACATAGCCACAGGATGGGGCACATAGCCACAGGATGGGGATCTGGATGGGGTACATAGCCACAGGATGGGGACCTGGATGGGGCACATTAGTACAAGATGGGGACATGGATGGGGAACATTACTACAAGATGTTTGCCATTATTACTATATGGTGCTAATTGTAAGACAATATTACTGTATGTGGCCATTTATAGATTCTGGCCTCTCGCTCGGTCCGCTTGGAACTCGAAAGAGCTTGGATATGTGGTTTGAAGGAGAGATTAGAGTCCAGGTTTACCCCAAGAGCTGTTCACTTTTCCATTGATAAATTTGGGCCTCTCGACCGGCCAGCTTCGGGCAGGGCAACAGAAAAACACATGTAGCGATTTGAGGAGCCATGGTCACCCGAAAGTGACGGTGAGAAAGTGTCACAAGAGGTGGATAATGATGAGACACAATAGACAGAAAGTCAGCAGGAGGACCTGGGTGCGGAAGTGGAAAACGAAGCGGTGGATGATGAAGTCACTAACCCAACCTGGCAAGGGGACATGTAGAGCGAGGACAGCAGCACACGGGGGAGGAAGGTGTAGCACCACAACAGGCAGGAACAAGCAGTGTGGTGGCCACAGACACAAGGCGGGCAACTGCTCCCCGGAACAGCAACACTACGGAAGTTGTCAGTACAACTGTTAGGTCTTCCCGAGTCTGGTTCTTTTTTAAAGACTGTTTAGATAACCCTATAAAGGCCATTTGCAACATCTGCCAGGCCAGCATCAGCAAGAGCACCAACACTACTAGCCTGACCACCACCAGCATGCTCAGGCACATGACAGCAAAGCACATGACAAGCTGGGCCAAACACCAAGGTCGAGAAACAGTGTCTGCGGGTGATACCACTGCCTCTTCCGCTGTTGTGTGTGCACGTCAATCCCCTGTCCATGGTGCATGCGAAGATGCCTCCCGCCCTACACCTACCATTGCAGACTTGCAACCATCACCAGCCTTTGCAGCGTTCAGTTGTCCCTACCCCAGTTCTTGGAATGCAAGCGCAAGTATGCAGCCAGTCACCCATCCACCCACAGGCCGCAATACTAAACTGCCACATTTCTAGACTGATTGCACTTGAAATGTGACCTTTTAGGCTCATGGAGGCGGAAGCTTTCCACAACCTCATGGCAGCGGCAGCCGGGTGTCCATACTCGGTCCTCAGCCACTATTTCTCCCTGTAGCACCTTACACAAGCCCAGAAAATTACCCGCGCCCTTCCCAGTCCACTTAAGTGGTTAGGACTGCATAACCACAAACACGTGGACAGGTGAATATGGCCAGGGACGGTACATCTCACTGACGCATGCGCAAGTATGCAGCTAACCACCCACACACAGGCCGCAATACTAATCTGCCACATTTCTGGACTGCTTGCTTGCACTTGAAATGTTGCTTTTTAGCCTCGTGGAGGCGGAAGCTTTTCACAACCTCATGCTGGCAGCGGCTGGGTCTGCATACTTGGTCCCCAGCCACTACTATTTCTTCCAGTATCGTCTCCATCTTCCACAAGCGCGGGTTCCAGGTAATTACCCGTGCCCTCCTCAGTGCACTTACTGGGAAGGACCACCTCACCACAAACACGTGGACAGGTAAATGTGGCCATGGATGGTACAGAGCCAGTCCACAGTAAAAAAACAAAAAAAACAGCCATAGAGTGTCTGGGAACCTTCACACACACTTTTCTTAGCCAGTGCTGCTTCTCAGCAGGGTTGGACGGGCCCACCAGAGAACCAGAGACTCCTCCGGTGGGTCCTGGCTTCAAAATCAGGAAAGTTCATAGTGCCGATGTGAGGATGTGATGATGATAGAGGCCACCATCTCCTTAGCTTGCTGCTGTTACTTTTCTATGGGAATCAGTTTGGCTCCAACCAGCCTGGAATATTTCCAGTGAACTATGGTACGACGCCATGGTATTAGCAGTGCCCCCAGTACCAGTATCGAAGCCATCCACAATTTCCTCCTCAGGGATTTTATTTGGTGGACTGAGTGGCTGCCCAAATACATTAGTTTCTCATAAAGGAGCTGAAGATACTGAGTGGCAGTAGGTGCAAGTTTCTACAGCATGTTAGATATCAGAGGGAGAACAGAGAGGGCAGCACAGTGGCTCAGTGATTAGCACTGAAGCCTTGCAGCACTGGGGTCCAGGGTTCAAATCCCATCAAGGACAACATCTGCAAGGATTTTGCATGTTCTCCCCGTGTTTGCGTGGGTTTTCCCCTCAGTAAAAAAGCAGCCATAGAGTGTCCAGGAACCTTTCCTCACACTTTTCTTAGCCAGGGCTGCTTCTTGGCAGGGTTGGACAGGCCCACCAGAGAACCGGAGAATCCTCCAGTGGGCCCTGGTTTCTCCTTCAGGAGAGTTCATAATGATGATAGAGGCCACCATCTGCTTAGTTTTCTGTTACTTGGAATGCAAGCGCAAGTATGCAGCCAGCCATCCACCCACCCACCCGCAGGCCGCAATAATAAACTGCCACATTTCTGCACTGCTTGCACTTGAAATGTTGCCTTTTAGGCTTATGGAGGTGGAAGCTTTCCAAAACCTCATGGCGGCGGCGGCCGGGTGTCCATACTCGATCCCCAGCTGCCACTATTTCTCCTGGTATCGTCTCCGCCTTCCACAAGCGCGAATCCCAAAACATCACCCGTGCCCTCCCCAGTGCACTTAAGTTGGAAGGACCGCCTAACCACAAACACGTGGACAAGTGAATGTGGCCATGGATGGTACAGAGCCAGTCCACAGTAAAAAAAATAAAAAAAACAGCCATAGAGTGTCCAGGAACCTTCACACACACTTTTCTTAGCCAGGGCTGCTTCTCAGCAGGGTTGGATAGGCCCACCAGAGAACCAGAGACTCCTCCAGTGGGTCCTGGCTTCAAAATCAGGAAAGTTCATAGTGCCAATGTGAGGATGTGATGATGATAGAGGCCACCATCTCCTTAGCTTGCTGCTGTTACTTTTCTATGGGAATCAGTTTGGCTCCAACCAGCCTGGAATATTTCCAGTGAACTATGGTACGACGCCATGGTATTAGCAGTGCCCCCAGTACCAGTATCGAAGCCATCCACAATTTCCTCCTCAGGGATTTTATTTGGTGGACTGAGTGGCTGCCCAAATACATTAGTTTCTCATAAAGGAGCTGAAGATACTGAGTGGCAGTAGGTGCAAGTTTCTACAGCATGTTAGATATCAGAGGGAGAACAGAGAGGGCAGCACAGTGGCTCAGTGATTAGCACTGAATCCTTGCAGCACTGGGGTCCAGGGTTCAAATCCCATCAAGGACAACATCTGCAAGGATTTTGCATGTTCTCCCCATGTTTGCATGGGTTTTCCCCTCAGTAAAAAAGCAGCCATAGGGTGTCCAGGAACCTTTCCTCACACTTTTCTTAGCCAGGGCTGCTTCTCGGCAGGGTTGGACGGGCCCACCAGAGAACCGGAGAATCCTCCAGTGGGCCCTGGTTTCTCCTTCAGGAGAGTTCATAATGCTGAGGTGAGGTCATGATGATGATAGAGGCCACCATCTGCTTAGTTTTCTGTTACTTGGAATGCAAGCGCAAGTATGCAGCCAGCCATCCACCCACCCACCCGCAGGCCGCAATACTAAACTGCCACATTTCTGCACTGCTTGCACTTGAAATGTTGCCTTTTAGGCTTATGGAGGTGGAAGCTTTCCAAAACCTCATGGCGGCGGCGGCCGGGTGTCCATACTCGATCCCCAGCTGCCACTATTTCTCCTGGTATCGTCTCCGCCTTCCACAAGCGCGAATCCCAAAACATCACCCGTGCCCTCCCCAGTGCACTTAAGTTGGAAGGACCGCCTAACCACAAACACGTGGACAAGTGAATGTGGCCAGGGATGGTTCATCTCACTGACGCATTCCACTGGGTTAACATTGTGGAAGCCGGGACCCAGTGGGACCTTGGGACGGAACATGTCCTCCCGACGCAGAGGATTGCGGGCCCTGGGTCAATCAGGGTTACCCCTACTTTCTACAGCTCCTGCACTACCTCCTCCTCCTCTTTAGCTTCCATCTCCATCACTTGATTCATTTTTTCAGGACATATTAGAGATTATTTACTTAAACTTCGTGTGTGGCAATAACAATAAGCAGGACTGTATGCTTAGGCAACAAACCGCACACCGTTGCAGAGTTGTTAAAAGCTGTATCAGAGAACCTGGTGTCAGCTCTGAACCTAGGCAAGCTCACACATGTACCATACCTGGCCCATGTGCTCAACTTAGTGGTTCTGCAGTTTCTCAAAATCTACATGGATCTGCCAGAGCTGCTTGTGAAAGTACGCCGCGTGTGTGCCCATTTCAGAAAGTCAGCTACAGCTTCCAGGCAGGGCTTTAGCAACGTTTGCAGCTTCCAACGTTTGAGATGTGACTATGCATTGGAAATCAACATTGCAGGTGTTTGGAATGATTTTGAGCAGCAGAGAGCAGTTGTTGAGTACCAGCTTCAACACACCCGTCGGCATTCAGGTCAGCCTCCGCACATAAGAGCTAATGAGTGGGCATGGATGTCTGACATCTGTGCCCATCTCCAAAACTTTGAGGACTCCACGAAGATGGTGAGCGGTGATGATGCCATAATTAGCATCACCATCCCGCTTCTCTGTCTCCTGAAACGCTCGCTGCTCACAATTAAAGTGGAGGCATTGCAGGTGGATCAAGGAACTGTACAGGGTGATGCTACCCAGCCCAGCCACATCTCAGCGCGGACTGGGTGATAATGAGGAGGAGGAAGACAACATAGACAGTAATACTCTTGGTCAGAACAGGGAAGACTTAGCTGTTGGCAGTCTGGCACACAAGGCCAACGTTATGTTCCCCTGCCTTTACCGTGACCATCGCATTGTAGGCATTTTGGGCATTACAGAAAACTGGCACGGCACGAGATAATTCTTGGAGACGGAGGTGTGAGGTTCTGATTAAGGAGGATGTTTGTCTTAGATCAGTTGCAGAACAGAGGGAACAGGAGGGGTGATACACAGAAATGAGGCCAGTGCAGAACTGAGGACAGCATGGTGGGTGAGAGAGATGAGTTTGTATTGTATTCTGTAGTGATTGTTTAACCTAACTTGTGCAATGACTGGCACAGCGTAGAGGCGTTGGTGAAACGGCTTGAAAGACCCTACTACTGCATTCAGAAGGGATTGGAGAGGAGATAGTTTGTTTAGAGGGAGACCGATTAGAAGAGAGTTGCACTAGTGAATAAGAGTGACAGTAAGAGTTTTTGCAGTATCAAAGGTGAGAAAAGGTCAACTTCTAGAGAAGTTTTTAAGGTGCAGGTGATATGAGCGAGTGAGTGATTTTCCAAGTTGAATAAAGGAAAGTTGTGTGTCAAATATGACTCCAAGATAGCAGGCGTGCCGAGTGGGAGTTTTGGTGGCAGCAGCTAAAGGAAATTGCAAAGTCAGATATAGGTAGGTTAGTAGAGGGAGGAAACTGAAGGAGTTCATTTTGGGAGATATTAAGTTCAGGCTCTTGTTGAAGAATTATAACAAAAAAAAAATTCTCATATGAAAATGCTGGCGGCAGAGGTCACAGTCAGACAGTTCATTGGACAACCAAGGAGTACAAGCGAGGAAAACACAAACCAGATGCGGCAGAGGCAGGATAACGCTGTCAATGGTCTGGGACAGTTCTCTCAGACCCTCCCAGCGCCCACGCCCTGATACACGGGGTACTCTGACAAGGAGGGAAAAGTTTTGGAAGATGCAAGCTGGACATGTGGCATGAACTGTCTTTCTACGCCTTGGAGGTCCTGGCCGCCAGCGTTTTGTCAGAGATAGTTTTTAGTGCCACAGGGGCCTTGTAATTGATAAAACTGATAGGCGCATCCATCCGCCTGTCAACTGAAAATGCTGACAGGCTGCCTCTTATAAAAATGAACAAGTGCTGAATTGGGCCAGACTTCTCAACACCACCAGATGATAGCATCAAACATAAACTCAAATCCAGTGGTTATTTTTTTGGGGGTCTATTCCCATGCACCCCTTCACACCCAGACATGTGTAAACCCTTCTGGAATTGTTCTATTTTATGTCGCCCTCCTCCTTCTACTCATCATCCACCACCATATCACCAGGGAGACTGTGATGCAACACTCACATAATTTTTTTAAGGGTGTTTCTGATTAGAGATGAGCAAATATTTCAATATTAGTTTCGGATTACAATCGCCGTTTTTGCAATATTTGCCAATGTAATTGTCGAATATTTGCTGAACATTGCCAAACGCCATTGGATTCAATGGGTGAGGTGGTGTGTAAAACCAAACGTATACACAACACCTTCAAACGGGACTAAAAGCTGCCAAAATACATAAATTTAGGGGCAGTCACCAGGAAAGTGGCATCAATTGACCCAGAGTAGAAGTAGTATAATTATTATTATTCATTATTACAGAACCATATATTCCATTTCTCTTTACATGTGAAAAGAAGTCACTGACTGGTACAAGAGCAGAGAGGACCCTGCCCGTGAGGGCGCACAAGCAGTCTATAAGGGATGGGTGAGGATACAGTAGGTGAGGGTTCAGCTGGTCGAGCAGCGGTATGGTGGAGCGAGGGTTACTGAAGGTTGTAGGCTTGTTGGAAGAGGTGGGTCTTCAGCTTTCTTTTAAAGATTTCAACAGTAGGCCAGAGTCTGATATGTTGGAGTATACAGTTCAAGAGTAGAAGGGATGCACAGGAAAAATCTTGTATGCGATTGTGGGAAGAGGAGAGAAGACGGGAGTAGAGAAGGAGATCTTGTGAGTATCGGAGGTTGCGTGCTGGTATGTGCCGGGAGACTAGGTCACAGATATATGGAGCAGACAGGTTGTGGATGGCTTTGCATGTCATGGTTACGGTTTTGAACTGAAGTCTCTGGCCAATGGGGAGCCAGTGAAGGGATCATAGATTGCAATCTTATGGATTGCTTGAGCCAGTCCATAGTAAAAAAGCAGCCATAGAGTGTCCAGGAACCTTCCCACACACTTTTCTTAGCCAGGGCTGCTTCTCAGCAGGGTTTTACGGCCCACTCAAGAATCCTTGGGTGGGCCCTGGCTTCTTCATCAGGAGAGTTCATGATAGCTCAAACTTTGCAGCTGCTATGGGGCTCATGAGCGGGGGAGAAAGGTGGGCCCTCAAAATCAAATCCTCTGGTGGGCCCAATATTTTTCACTGACACTGCTTCTCGGTGAGAGTTGTATTTCACCACAGCCATATTCTTTAACTCAGTGAAAGGACTGGCATAGAGGAAAACCGTATCTACTCCGGCTGTCATTTCTCCGCCACCAGGTTCCGCCCATTGTCACACACGACCATGCCTGGCTGTATGTTCAGCGGTGAGAGCCACAGATCAGGCTGCTGTGTTACAGCTTTCAACAACTCTGCAGTGGTGGGCGGTTTGTCACCTAAGCATTAAGCATATTATCTTCAGCACAGCCTGTTGCCGCTTGGCTAAGGCAGTGCTGCAGTGCTTCCAGCTTGTGACTGATGTGGTCATTTTGGAGATGGAGGCCGAACAGGAGGAGGAGGAGGTGCAGGAGCTGAACAATGTGATTACATTGAGGTTACATTGGCGAGTCTGGTTTTTATACTAAAGAAAGATCCTACTGTGTTTTTTATTATTTTTTTTACGTCTCTTCAAATGTGTATTGGAGTGTGTCCTAATTTTTGGCAGCCCTTGAAATTGTTGCATATGCAATAACAGTATAGGAGACACACTCCTTAATAATGGAAAGGACAATTCAAATAGATTCTATGTTCTATAATATTAACTGTCTTATCTAAAATACTTTTACGGGTGAGGTATCGCAGTGTGGATAGCGTATTACACCGATCCAGCCAGGTATTATTGCCTTATACTACATGCCGCTCAAAATTTTTTAAAATCTATTCTATTCCCTATCAATAACACTGCCAGATGCATTTACAATAAGAACAGGTGCTGCTGCTAGGTGGTATCATCACCAGCTACATGAGTGTTCATTCTGGTCGCATAAATGTCTTCCACAGCCCATAACTTATTTTTTTTAAATTTCTTTGGCCTTATATACAAGTCATTGCCTTGGAATGTTTCTTAACATTTTTTCCATTTTAGCTTGTTTTTTTTTGTCAGTCTGCAAAAGTGGCGTAATACTCTGACAACATTATTTACAGATATGTTATTTGTCAGCGGCCAACTCAGAATAGGTTGAACCCTCAACTGCAATACTTTAAATGGAGTGTAATATTTGACACGCTCACAATAATTGCTGAATTATTAGGACAGTCATATGGGATAACGTCTGATGGCCACGGTTTCAGGCAGTTTCCTAATAGTATGGTATTTGTCAGCAACCAAGTGTCAATTGGTTCAACAAACACAGGTGACTGACTTAAAAAGGAGTGGAATATTTGGCATGCTCTACAAAATTTCTGCATTATTATGGCAGTCATATGGATCACGTGCGTCTGATCATTGAAAAAAGTTCCTCTGCTTCCACAATACAGTAATATGAATAAAACGAAAAAAATGTGGCTGTATTCTGTGAACAAGCAAATGGAGCTGTAAAATGGTGTACGCTGACACACTGCTACAACCTATAAATGGAGGACAATATTTTCCACGTTCACTACAAATGGCTGGATTTGAACCGCAGTTACATGTAATACGTCTGACAGAGAACCACGGTTTTATATAGCTGGCCTGTAATTTACTGCTATTATTCTACACAGAGACCTAGTGTGAATAGCTTGACCGACACACTGCAACAGAATGGAAATGGAAGAAATGTTTGATTTTGGAACAGTCTTATAGGTGATATGTCTGACAGAGAACCACGGTTTTAAATAGCAGGCCTGTAATTTACTAATACTATTCTTAACAGACACCTAGTGTGAAAGGTGTGCTTGACTGACACACTGCAACAGAATGGAAAAGGAGGCCAATATTTTCCACGTTCAGTTCAAATTTCTGGATTCTTATCGCTGAAACATGGAACAGATCTGAATTTATTCTGCAGTGAGAACAAGCAAATGGAGCAGAAAAATGGTGTACTCTGGATTGCTTTTTAAGCAAATAACCAGGATTAAGATAAAAAAAAAAATTGCCCTGGCCCCTGATATCTGGGGCTATGTCTACAAATATCTGTAATTATTACAGCAGCAGCAGACAGGACGTTCAATGGACCCTCTTGCGCTATATGCACTGCAGTCTTCCACATACACTGTCTGCCTGCCTAACTCCTGCCTAGCACTGATTATATGCAGCTGGATTAGTCCTCAGAAGAACTGTTAGTTCAGATGGATATATGACGCGCCCCCTGGGCCGTGGGGTACTCGGTAGCCGGGCAGGTCGGTGCTGGGGGATGTCACAGTGGCGGTGACCCGGTCCGTGACCCAGGGCGGTCAATAAAAGGGGTTTTAAAGAAAAGGGAATAGAGTTTCTATATATAATGTTCGTGACGCCACCTGTGGTATGCGGCTATATGGAGCCACTGCTGCGGAGCAGATCCTCTGGAGCTGATGATGACGCAGCAGGGTTGGTTCAGCTCTCCACAGGCAGAGCTTAGCTCCAGGGCAGGAAATGGTGATGTTATAGATGTTGCTGTGCAGTGTAGTGCAGGGGATGGTGAGGATAATGACCAGTCCACAATTTAATGGCGGTTTCCTCTTATCTTTACTTGCGGTGGTTAGGCAGACCGGGGCACAGGTACTATCTGATAGTAGAGGTCCGGGCGGCCTGGAAGAAAGTTGGGAATTCACCTCACCAGGTGAAGTTGGAGGCCTTCCCTTTGCGCTAATATCTTCGGCCCTGCTGCTTATAGCTGTGCTGTGGCCCTCGTCCCTGAGTAAAACGTCTTTGTGCTCACCCATATGGCAGGCAGCTTGGGCCTTCCTGGAGTGGTGCTCCCACATGGCGGTGCTGGGCCCTATGTGCTGCTGAGCCTCCGGGCGTCTGATGGGGCCAGGAGACCTGCAGTCTCCTGCCCTCCGGTTTCTGCTGCTGGGCCTTCAGTGCCCCACAACCTGGGACTCCGGTGTCTGGTTCTTCTACGCTCCTCTCTGGGGTGAACTGCCATGCAGCTTCACTCTCCAGGTCTTTCCTCTTTGCTGTCCTGTATTCAACTCCTTTCACTAACTCTAACTAACCCCGCCTCCAGATTCCAGTTGCTAAGGGGAGGAGCTCCCCTTGCTGGTCTGGAGCCAGGAAAGTGTTGCATGCTAGTATACCTGACTAGGGGACCCCTGCTTGCTTCCAGGCATGGCATCACCCCTTGTGAGGGAGGTAATGCCACTGTGGCAACCGGACTCCTGGGGTGCCACATTCCCCCCTAGTTAACTTCAGTACTCCCGGACTGAGGATACCTTTTTGAATTAACAATTCACATTACAAATAGTTCACAAAGTTAAAAATTACAAAAAACCCAACCAAAAACGTATAGCAGTCACTGCGGTGCTTAGTCTTTACGCCACAATCCTGATAACTGAAATTTGGCTGGTGGGAACCGCATCAACCCACTTTGTGTATCGTCCCTGGGCGTGTGGCTTCAGGGCACTCTGTCGTTGGGCCTAGTCTTCGGCCACGCCTGCGGTTTATTTTCAAGGCCACTTACTAACTATTTTCAATATTGTCCTGACCACACCTAGTCCTGTGGTCCAATTGTCCATAAATGTAACAAATATATATATATCCAGGATTATTTAATGGTTACAACTATATATAACAAACACTTTAGTTCCTCCAGCGGGCAGGGAGCTGACCTTTAGTACTCCGGGTCGATCTACATAATACATTTGTTGTCACTAACCTACCCTGGTCCCTAGTGTCTACCCCTGGTGTGGTGGGTTCAGTGTGAACTACACTACGGGTAGCCTGAGGTAACACCGGTAGGCTGGGTAATCTCCTACGAATTTTTTGACTCACCATAGGTATGACAGGTTCACCGCTAGCAGAGGGTAGATTCTCCTGATCTGCTGCTGATGAAGCATCTGTATCTGAGGTCGACTGGTCTTCTAGATGTTCTGGAGCCTCTGCAGCTTCCGGTGAGGCCGCTTGGAGAAAGGTCAGGAAAGGTACCACAATTGCTCTGTTCACCTGCATCCAAGACCGGGGAAATGCTCCAAGGACTGTCTGGACCATTTCTTCCACTTTTTCTGTGGACTGAGGGCTGTCTTGGTCTTCTTCTGGGTGTTTCAACTGTTCAGGGCATATCTTCAAGTGGTCTCTTGAGACTGCCCCTGAAGTTTCCCCTCCATCTTTACTGATGAGGCACACCTTGGTGTTATCGAAGTTCGAAGGTAAGATGGTGTATGGCTCAACCTCCCACTGGTCATCTAATTTGTGGACTTGTCTTTTCCTCTTGAATACCTGTTCTCCAGGTGATAAGGGAACGGCAGGTGCATGCTGATTATAAGTTTTCTCCTGCCTCTGTCTCGCCTGGGACAAACTTCTCTCAACACATTCTTGCACCTTGCGGTATTGTTGCTGCCGTTCGTTATCCCAATCCGCATCTGGTGATGTCGTCTCTGGTGTTAAAACTCCCATGTCTAAGTCGATGTGTAGCTTACCAGGTCTTGCTCTCATCAGGTAAGCGGGTGTACAGTTGGTGGAATTCACCGGGATGTGGTTATATAGGTCCACCAAATCTGGTAATTTCTCTGGCCACAGGCTACGTTCTTCAAGGGGCAACGTCTTCAACAGGTCTATTACCACCTGGTTCATCTTCTCGCACAACCAGTTGGTCTGGGGATGATACGGCGTCGTCCTTATTTTCTTGCAGCCGTACAAGTTACAGAATTCCTGGAACACCTCTGCTTCAAAGGCTGGACCTTGGTCGGTAAGCACTTGTTCAGGGTAACCTTGCGGGCGCAAAAGTGTTGTTAAAACGCTTTGGCTGCCGTCTGATCTTTCACTGGCACTACTACCAGGAATCGGGAGTAGTGGTCTACTATGGTGAGAGTGTAGACATAGCCTGACCGGCTTGGAGCTAGCTTCACGTGGTCCAAGGCTACCAGTTCAAGTGGTTGTTTGGTGATTATGGGCTGCAGGGGAGCCCTCTGGCTATCGCGGTCTTTTCGTCTCAGGTTGCATGGACCACATTCTCGACACCATCTCTCGATTGCTTTCCTCATGCCAGCCCAGTAGAATCGCTCACATAGCAGGGCTTCCAACTTCTTCCACCCGAAGTGTCCTGATCCATCGTGGTACGCTTCTAAGACCATTGGCGCATCCTGCCTCGGGATTACCACCTGCCAGACCAGTTTGTGTGTCTGGGAGTTGATACTTCTTCAACACAGCTTTCCCTCGTAGATGAACAGCTTGCTCTTCTCCTTCCACAACTGTTGGGTCTCCTGTGGAGCATCTGGATGAGGGTGCGAGTCAGCTTGTGTCAGCAACTCCTTGATTAGGTGGACAGCCGGGTCGCTATCCTGCGTCTCTGCCCATCCATGGTGGGGCAATGGGGTGAATGTGGCCTCTCTGTTGGCGGAGCGCTTGTGCCTCACACAGTGGGAGCACTGGGTCACCCCGTGACGATGGAAAGCGGGTAGCTCTATCTCCTCCAGCTCTTCCGGGTCTTGTCCCCCATCTGGCAAGTTGGGCATCCTGGACAGCGCATCAGCATTAGTGTTTTTATGCCCCGCCCGATACTTGATGGTAAACTCGTAGTTAGACAGTCAAGCTATCCATCGTTGTTCTAGGGCACCAAGCTTCGCAGTCTCCAGGTGCGTCAGCGGGTTGTTATCCGTGAAGACTGTAAATCTGGAGGAGGCGAGGTAGTGTTTGAAGCGCTCTGTTATAGCCCAGACTATGGCTAAAAACTCCAACTTGAAGGAACTATAGTTGTCGGGGTTCTGTTCCGTAGGATGGAGCTTCCTGCTGGCGTAGGCAATCACTTTCTCTCTGCCCTGCTGTACCTGGGACAGCACCGCTCCGAATCCCACATAGCTGGCATCCGTATGAAGTATAAAGGGTTGGCCACAGTCGGGGTAGACCAGGACTTCGTCTCCAGTAAGAGCCATTTTCAGTAGAAAGATTCGTCTTCTGGTTTACCCCATTTGAACGGAGGTTTCGGGTTCTTGGCCTTCTTGGACTGGCCCACTAAGAGGTCCTGCATGGGTGACGCTATCTTGGTGTAACCCTTGATGAATCTCCTGTAGTAGCCTTCCAGCCTGAGGAACTGCCGCACTTCCTTGATAGTGGAGGGTCTTGGCCAGTCCTTGATCACAGTGACTTTTTCAGGGTCTGGTGCTACACCTTCGGCGCTTACCACATGACCTAGGTACTGCACCTTGGGCTTTAACAGGTGGCACTTGGACGGCTTTATCTTCAGGCCATAACCAGATAGGGCTTCGAACACCTCGGCCAGGTGCTCCAGGTGATCTTCATATGTCTTTGAGTAGACAATTACATCATCTAGGTACAGCATGACAGTTTCAAAGTTTTTGTGTCCTAGGCAACACTCCATTAACAACTGGAAGGTTCCTGGGGCATTGCAGAGCCCGAATGACATGCAGTTGAACTCACTGAGGCCCATTGGTGTTGTAAATGCG
Organism: Phyllobates terribilis; assembly: GCF_046119375.1. Classification (NCBI taxonomy): domain Eukaryota; kingdom Metazoa; phylum Chordata; class Amphibia; order Anura; family Dendrobatidae; genus Phyllobates; species Phyllobates terribilis. The sequence continues at coordinate 329,913,335 of NW_027362762.1, read as the reverse complement.
GTCTTTTCTCTGTCCGCCTCTGCCACATGAACCTGCCAGTACCCACTGGTGAGATCCAAAGTGGAGAAATAGTTAGCTGATCTCAATGGCTGCTAATGATTCCTCAATTCTGGGTAATGGGTAGGCGTCCTTATGTGTAATGCGGTTAATCTGCCTGTAATCAACACACATCCTCATTGTACCATCTTTCTTTCTAACGAGAACTATTGGAGCTGTCCAGGGGCTACAACTATCTCTGATCACCCCAGCCTCCTTCATCTCCCGTAACATTCCTTTGGCACATTGATAGTGAGCTGGGGGTACAGGCCGGTACCTCTGTTTAATGGGCGAATGATCTCCCGTGGGGATATGATGTTGGGCCCCTTTTACCTGCCCAAAGTCTAGTGGGTGTTTGCTGAAGACTCGCTCATATTCTTGGACCATCAGGTATACTCCATGCTTTTGGTGCAAAGAGGTGGAGTCAGTGCCCACTTGTAGCTTCTGACACCAATCCTCCATCTGCCCCTTGGAGCCATTATCCTCCGCCGGTTTGGATGGAGGAAAGGGTTCCACTGTCCTTATTGCGTTGTTACTGACAGGGAATAGCTTAGTAAGGGTAGCATACCGGGGTAAATGGACCTCTTTCTCCCCACAATTCAGGATGCGTATCGGTACTCTCCCCTTGCGAACATCGACTACCCCCCTGGCTGTCAAGATGATGGGCATACTATCAGAGTACACGGGTTCTACCAGGGCCTGATAATCTTGACCCCTGAGACCGATTGCTGCCCAACACCATATTAACATTTCACTCCTACGAGGCATTGCAATGGGGAATGGATCACTCATCCTGACACTGCCAACTTCTCCACCAGACAGCTCTACCTGTTGTCTTTTCATCAGGGCTCTGATTTCCTTCTGCAGAACTCACTGCTGACTGGAACTGGCAGTCTCTGCAACCTGTTGCAACAAAACAATAATTTCCCCAAGACAATTCTCTATCACACTGGTGCCTAAGGTTATCATAGGATGACTTTCTCGGCGATCAATATCAACAATAATCAATCCTTGTGATGGCAATTCTACTCGGCCAACTTTTATGGTCACCTCTTTATACCCCACCTGAGGCTAGGGCTGACCATTGCGGGCATAGATGCTAAGATGTTCATCTGGACGGCGGGTAATGTCTGAATCAGTCCAGAATTGTTTATAAAGGATATATGGCATCGCTGTCACCTGGGACCCAGTGTCCAGCAGTGCATTCATCGGGATGCCATCAAGCACGACAGGTAGGACCGGTCGTCCTCCCACGTACTTGCCAGCTTTGTGGGCCTGGGCGTCTTACTCCTGGGGGTTGGCCCTCTGCCCCAGAGGTTGCTCGTTTAAATTACAGAATCTTCCGAAGCGCCCCGCCTTTTGACAGCGGCGGCAGATGGGTTGTCCGTCCTGGTCGTAGCGATCTCTGTTCCTCCCTCTGGTCAGTGGAATTCTTCTCTGTCGATGCCACGGGACGTCATCTGGACTGGAAGCCAGCTGGATCTTTTCCTTTGGAGACACTTGCATGGCCTGCACGGTTTTGGTTAGTGTAGCCACACTTTTGGTCAGCTCCTGGACCTGAAGGCGTAGGTTTGCAGACGGGTCATTTTCTAGGGTCTGCGCGTCAGCCTCCACAGGTGCCAGGGAAAAGGGCGTCACCTCCTGGTGGTATGTGATAGCTGGGCGCCGGAGGGATGCAGTGCCACTTGGGGTTGATTCTCCCAGCACCCGGATGGCTCGGTCTTTAAATTGCGCAAAGTCCAGATCAGGGTTTTGCAGAGCCGTAATACGCAGCTGTGTCCGGTAAGCATTAGACAGAAGCCGCTCAATAAACTATTCAGTTTGCAATATGTCCTCGTCTCGCACACTGTCGGGGTCTACCTGTTTAATGGCTCGCAGCGCCTCCTGAAGGTTTAGATCATAGTCCCGTACACTGTTCTGCACCCTTTGTTTGCACCCGTAGAACTTCATCTTAATTTCTGCTGCGGTGTGGGTGTCAAAGGTATCCTTCAACCGGGCCAGTATTTCCTTAACAGTGTCTTTGTCCCTGCCGGCCAGGACTTCACTTCTCTCTGGGCTACACCAATTAGCTGGCCTATGAGGATGCTGACTTTTTGCTCCTCAGACAGGGGGTACACTTTAAACAAACTGCGCAGTCTCTCCTCAAAGTCGGTCAGGGTGTGCAACTCCCCTGAGTACTGGGGCAACCACGCCGCCCCCGGTATATACGGCATTGATAACGGCATGACAGTGGCGGCGGCTGAATCCTCTCCCAGGTTGGGCATCTCCCCTCCCCCCCCCCCAGTAAACCTCAGCCAGGTCCTGGATGGCTGCTGACGTACCAGTATGCTGCTCTGCAGGTGGGAGGGATCGCTTACCCAGCGGTTCCGGATCAGGGCCTCTTGCTTCCCCTCGGCGGACGGCATGTGATAACACAGTTCAGTAAAGTCTATGGCACACACAGAATCCGGTTATACCGGGCTTCGTGAATCCTGTTCGTAACGCCAAGTTGACGAGTCCCCTGGGCCGTGGGGTACTCGGTAGCCGGGCAGGTCGGTGCTGGGGTATGTCACAGTGGCGGTGACCCGGTCCGTGACCCAGGGCGGTCAATAAAAGGGGTTTTAAAGAAAAGGGAATAGAATTTCTATATATAATGTTTGTGACGCCACTCGTGGTATGCGGCTATATGGAGCCGCCACTGCGGTGCTGATCCTCTGGAGCTGATGATGACGCAGCAGAGTTGGTTCAGCTCTCCACAGGCAGAGCTTAGCTCCAGGGCAGGAAATGGTGATGTTATAGATGTTGCTGTGCAGTGTACTGCAGGGGATGGCGCAGATAATGACCAGTACACAACTTAATGGCGGTTTCCTCTTATGCAGACCGGGGCACGGGGTACTAGCTGGTAGTAGAGGTCCGGGCAGCCTGGAAGCAAGTTGGGAATCCACCTCGCCAGGTGAAGTTGGAGGCCTTCCCTTTGCGCTCATCTCTTCGGCCCTGCTGCTTATAGCTGTGCTGTGGCCCTCACCCCTGAGTAAAACGTCTTTGTGCTCACCCATATGGCAGGCAGCTCTCCTGAAGTGTCGCTCCCACGTGGCGGTGCTGGGCCCTATGTGCTGCTGAGCCTAAGGGCGTCTGATGGGGCCAGGAGACCTGCAGTTTCCTGCCCTCCGGTTTCTGCTGCTGGGCCTTCAGTGCCCCACAACCTCGGACTCCGGTTCTTCTACGCTCCTCTCTGGGGTGAACTGCCGTGCAGCTCCACTCCCCAGATCTTTCCTCTTCGCTGTCCTGTATTCAACTCCTTTCACTAACTCTAACTAACCCCGCCTCCAGATTCCAGTTGCTAAGGGGAGGAGCTCCCCTTGCTGGTCTGGAGCCAGGAAAGTGTTGCATGCTAGTATACCTGACTAGGAGACCCCTGCTTGCTTCCAGGCATGGCATCACCCCTTGTGAGGGAGGCAATGCCACTGTGGCAACCGGACTCCTGGGGTTCCACATATACACTGCTCAAAAAAATAAAGGGAACACTTAAATAACAGAATATCACTCCAAGTAAATCAAACTTCTGTGAAATCAAACTGTCCACTTAGGAAGCAACACTGATTGACAATCAATTTCACATGCTGTTGTGCAAATGGAATAGACAATAGATGGAAATTATTGGCAAATATCAAGACACCCTCAATAAATCAGTGGTTCTGCAGGTGGGGGACCACAGACCACATCTCAGTACCAATGCTATCTGGCTGATGTTTTGGTCACTTTTGAATATTGATTGTGCTTTCACACAGAAGTTGCTCAGGTAGTGCAGCTCATCCTGGATGGCACATCAATGTGAGCTATGGCAATAAGGTTTGCTGGAGGCGCTATCAGGAGACAGGCCAGTACAACAGGAGACGTGGAGGGGGCCGTAGGAGGGCAACAAGCCAGCAGCAGGTCCGCTACCTCTGCCTTTGTGCAAGGAGGAACACTGCCAGAGCCCTGCAAAATGACCTCCAGCAGGCCACAAATGTGCATGTGTCTTCACAAACGGTTAGAAACCGACTCCATGAGGGTGGCATGAGGGCCCAAAGTCCACAGATGGTGGTTGTGCTCACAGCCCAGCACCGTGCAGGACGCTTGGCATTTGCCACAGAACACCAGGATTGGCAAAGTCGCCACTGGCGCCCTGTGCTCTTCACAGATGAAAGCAGGTTCACACTGAGCACATATGACAGACGTGACAGAGTCTGGAGACGCCGTGGAGAGCGATCTGCCACCTGCAACATCTTTCAGCATGATCGGTTTGGCAGTGGGTCAGTAATGGTGTGGAGTGGCATTTCTTTGGAGGGCCGCACAGCCCTCCATGTGCTTGCCAGAGGTAGCCTGACTGACATTAGGTACCGAGATGAGATTCTCAGACCCATTGTGAGACCATATCCTGGTGCGGTTGGCCCTGGGTTCCTCCTAATGCAGGACAATGCCAGACCTCATGCGGCTGGAGTGTGTCAGCAGTTCCTGCAAGATGAAGGCATTGAAGCTATGGACTGGCCCGCCCGTTCCCCAGACCTGAATCCTATTGAGCACATCTGGGACATCATGTCTCGCTCCATCCACCGTCATGTTGCACCACAGACTGTCCAGGAGTTGGCGGATGCTTTAGTCCAGGTCTGGGAGGAGATCCCACAGGAGACCATCCGCAACCTCATCAGGAGCATGCCCAGGCATTGTAGGGAGGTCATACAGGCACGTGGAGGCCACAGACAATACTGAGCCTCATTTTGACTTGTTTTAAGGACATTACATCAAATTTGGATCAGCCTGTAGTGTGTTTTTCCATGTTAATTTTGGGGGTGACTCCAAATTCAGGCCTCCATTGGTTAATAAATTTGATTTCCATTGATGATTTTTGTGTGATTTTGTTGTCAGCACATTCAACTTTGTACAGAACAAAGTATTCAATGAGAATATTTCATTCATTCAGATCTAGGATGTGTTATTTGAGTGTTCCCTTTATTTTTTGAGCAGTGTAGATATATATATATATATATATATACATATATATATACAAAAAAAGTGTGAAACAACTGAAAATATGTCATATTCTAGGTTCTTCAAATTAGCCAACTTTTGCTTTGATGACTGCTTTGCACACTCTTGGCATTCTCTTGATGAGCTTCAAGAGGTAGTCACCGGAAATGGTTTTCACTTCACAGGTGTGCCCTGTCAGGTTTAATAAGTGGGATTTCTTGCCTTATAAATGGGGTTGGAACCATCAGTTGTGTTGTGCAGAAATCTGGTGGATACACAGCTGATAGTCCTACTGAATAGACTGTTAGAATTTGTATTATGGCAAGAAAAAAGCAGCTAAGTAAAGAAAACGAGTGGCCATCATTACTTTAAGAAATGAAGGTCAGTCAGTCCGAAAAATTGGGCAAACTTTGAAAGTGTCCCCAAGTGCAGTTGCAAAAACTATCAAGCGCTACAAAGAAACTGACTCACATGAGGACCGCCCCAGGAAAGGAAGACCAAGAGTCACCTCTGCTTCTGAGGATAAGTTTATCCGAGTCACCAGCCTCAGAAATCGCAGGTTAACAGCAGCTCAGATTAGAGACCAGGTCAATGCCACACAGAGTTCTAGCAGAGGACACATCTCTACAACAACCGTAAAGAGGAGACTTTGTGCAGCCGGCCTTCATGATAAAATAGCTGCTAGAAAACCACTGCTAAGGACAGGCAACAAGCAGAAGAGACTTGTTTGGGCTAAAGAACACACGGAATGGACATTAGACCAGTGGAAATCTGTGCTTTGGTCTGATGAGTCCAAATTTGAGATCTTTGGTTCCAACCACCGTGTCTTTGTGCGAGGCAGAAAAGGTGAACGGATGGACTCTACATGCCTGGTTCCCACCGTGAAGCATGGAGAAGGAGGTGTGATGGTGTGGGGGTGCTTTGCTGGTGACACTGTTGGGGATTTACTCAAAATTGAAGGCATACTGAACCAGCATGGCTACCACAGCATCTTGCAGCGGCATGCTATTCCATCCGGTTTGCGTTTAGTTGGGACCATCATTTATTTTTCAACAGGACAATGGCCCCAAACACACCTCCAGGCTGTGTAAGGGCTATTTGACCAAGTAGGAGAGTGATGGGGTGCTATGCCAGATGACCTGGCCTCCACAGTCACAAGACCGGAACCCAATCGAGATGGTTTGGGGTGAGCTGGACCGCAGAGTTAAGGCAAAAGGGCCAACAAGTGCTAAGCATCTCTGGGAACTCCTTCAAGATTGTTGGAGGACCATTTCCGGTGACTACCTCTTGAAGCTCATCAAGAGAATACCAAGAGTGTGCAAAGCAGTCATCAAAGCAAAAGGTGGCTACTTTGAAGAACCTAGAATATAAGACATATTTTCAGTTGTTTCACACTTTTTTGTTAAGTATATAATTCCACATGTGTTAATTCATAGTTTTGATGCCTTCAGTGTGAATGTACAATTTTCAAAGTCATGAAAATACAGAAAAATATTTAAATGAGGTGTATCCAAACTTTTGGTCTGTACTGTATATATATGTTGTGGAATACCTAAACTAACAGGATGTTCAATGGACCATTTTGCACTACATGCACTGCAGTCTGCCACATACCCTGCCTGCCTAACTCCTGCTATCACCACTGAATATATGCAGCTGGATTAGTCCTCAGGAGGACTGTTAGTTCAGTTGGATATATATATGTTGTGGAATACCTACACTAACTATAAACAAGCAAATCTCTCCCGGACGCAGCAGCACCTCTCCCTACTCTGCCTGATTCCGAGGTAGACTGTGACGAGCATGGCAGCGCCCGGTCTTATATACACTTGATGATGCTGTGCGGCCAGCCATCACTGTAATGCCCACAACCAACATGGCTACGGCATTACAGTGCATGGCAGGCAATCCCTGCATGTTCATTGGCTCTCTAAAAAGCGCCAAACATGCAGGGAGGGGACCCGAGTTCCCGCCCGAGCAACCCGGAAATACTCACCGAGCTTGTCGAGCACAGTGATGCTCGGGCGAGTACCGAGCAGTGGAGAGCACGTTCGCTCATCACTAATAATGATCCTAAACAGAAGTCAAAATCCACAATAGACTACCTCAAAAGGCGCAAAATTAAGGTTTTATAATGGCCATCACAGCAGGGCTGTGGAGTCGGTAAGCTAAACCTCCAACTCCTCAATTTCAATAACATAGACTCACTCATACATGGCTCATGTTTAAGTGATAAATTTACTGTTGCACAGATTAATCTCAGCTAAAAGTCTAGACCCTTAGATCAGGAATAGGACAGACATTTCTAGGACATGTCATGACTTTCCCAACTTCTTATTAAAAAATATTCCTCACAAACAGCATTGAACTACTGTACCCAATTTATTATATATTTTAGGAGTTGGAGTCGGTCCATTTTATGCTGTCTCCTACTCCACATCCCTGCCTCACAGTCCCCTGATCTGAACATCACTGAAAATCTATAGCTAGACGTCAAAAAAGCAATGCATGCAAGACGACCCAGGAATCTCACAAAACTGGAAGAATTTTCAAGGAAGAATGGATGAAAATCCCTCAAACAAGAATTGAAAGACTCTAGACTGGCTACAAAAAGTGTTTAGAAGCTGTGATACTTTTAAAAGGAGGTGCTACTAGGTACTAACTATGCAGGGTGTCCAAACTTTTGCATTGGGCCATTTTCCTTTTTGTAATTTTTAAAATGTAAAAGATGAAAATATATATTTTTTGCCTAAAATACAAAGGAAATGTGTCATCTTTAACTTCAGCCCTTTTAGAGATCATTTCATCTTTAACTTGCTTAACTGTTCACAATAACAGATATGCAAATTGCCTCTTCAGAGAAAAAGAGGACTTAAAATCTATAGCGCCACCTATTTGAAGCAGCAATCCTACAAGTCACAATCAACCCTTTAACGAGTCGTCCAATATGACTTAGGATAAAAGCCAAATCAGAATCTCAATTTGCAGACAGTGTTTCTGGCTGTTGGTCCTCGTCAGTTCTAAGTATGAGAACTGATTTGGTTAGATGAGAGGCTCTGGACTGAGGTCTAAGGGGCAACGTTTCTCCTTGTGGAGAGTGACATACCGGCTCTGGCATGTCAAGGTAAGGAGGCTTATTCACCGTGCAATGCTCCTCTGGGAAATGTAATATGCAAATTGCCTCTTCAGAGAAAAAGAGGAATTTCCCAAAGGAGCATTGCACGGCGAATATGCCTCCTTTCCTTGACATACCAGAACAGGTATATGACACAATAAAAACAGACACATTTTTTCAAAGAAATTATAGAAGCCATGTAACCAATAGAAAACAGGGAACTGAACCAAGAGGTTGAATGTCCCCTCAACCCCCTTTCATATCTCTACATCTTCAGATGTTACAGTCGCTATTCCCAAAGGCTTCTTCGGTCTTAAAAAAAAAGTTGAAGAAACCAGCTTCCAAAAGTGCAAATATTTATTGAAGCAAATCCACGCAGTTTAAAAATTTCCAAATTACATCGGGGAATCTCACATGGAAAAAACGCAACGCGTTTCGAACACAAAGCTGTGTTCTTTGTCAAAGCTAACATGCATATGACACTCTATAGTATTATATCCAATAACAACCAATCAGATCGATATGCTTGGTCACATGAGAGTGTGAATAGGGTGCATAATTAGTGTGAGCCAATCACATAAAATGGAAAAAACAATAAAACCATTATGGAGAGAAAGAACAAAAAAAGAGATAAAATTCATTTTAACATAGAATGTTACATGAAATAAATAAAATAAACTGACAGAAACATGAAGTAGAATCAATAATGAAACATGATTTCACGGCGTGCATTGAGTCCGTCTGGGAAACGGGATCCAAGGTTGTAAATCCAGAATGCTTCTCTGGTGAGTAAACGATGTCTGGAATCTCCTCCTCGATGTGCAGGTTTAACCCTCTCTATACCAATGACCTGTAGAGAACTGCACGATCTCTGGTGAAATTGAATAAAATGCCTAGAGGCATGTGAAATATTACGGTTGGTACTAGAAAGAGAAGATATATCAGTTAAATGTTCTGAAATGAGAACTTTAAGATTTCTTGTTGTGCAACCAACATATATAAGATCACAAATTTTGCATAGAATTATATAAACCACATTCGTGCTGTTACAATTTATGTGTCCTTTGATTTTGAAAGTTTCTGTGTGGTTATAATTGAAAAATTCTTTAGTAGCTGATGTATATTTGCATGTCCGACATCTATTTTGGCCGCACTTATAGAAACCAGAGTAATTTAGCCAAGTATTACTTTTTAAATTATTAGAGGAGAAAAAAGACGGTGAAACGATGTTACCAATAGTGACACCTCTCCTTGCTACTACAGAGCAATTGGATTGTAAAATTTTAGATAAAGTTGCATCCTCATACAAAATGGATATGTGTTTGAAAAAAATAGATTTGATTATATTAAACTGAGGGCTATACTGCAATGACAGGACTAGTCTATTAGAATTATTGTGAACAATACGTGCTCCCAAATTTTGGTGTCTCTTGTGTTTGATTATATGTTTGGCTCTACTCAGGGTCCATTTAGGATACCCCTTTTCTGAAAGTTTGGACCATGTATGTGTAAGTTCTGTAGATAGAGTGTTTTCATCATTGCAGTTCCTTGCAACACGTGTAAATTCACCCACAGGTAATGCTTTGATAGTATGGGGCGGATGACTACTACTTGCATGCAAAATAGTATTTCCAGACTGTGGTTTACAGTAAGTACTAGTCAATATGTGTTGATCTGGAATGCCCCGCAAATTCAAATCCAAAAATGAAATGGCAGAAATTTCAACCCTATCCGTAAATGTCAGATTGCAATGATTGACATCTAAATATTGCACAAAGTCGGGTATGGCAGACACATCGCCCGACCAAACGAACAGTAGGTCATCTATGTACCTGCCATACCAAACCAGGTGTTTGGTAAAAGGATTATCAGTACTGTAAAGATAACCTTCCTCCCAATAGGCCATAACTAGATTGGCTAATGATGGAGAGTGTTTAGCACCCATTGACACGCCTCTCGATTGTAAATAATATTGGCCATCAAAAGAAAAATAATTACATGTCATAAGAAAATTGACCACTTGTATAATAAATGTACATAGGTCTTCCGTATAATCACTATATTTTTTCAGATGATATGAGAGTGCTTCCACTGCAATTTCTCCGGGGATTGAGGTATATAATGTCGTTGCGTCACAAGTAGTGTTGAGCATTCCGATACTGAAATATCGGGTATCGGCCGATATTCGCGGTATCGGAATTCCGATACTTAATTCCGATACTTTTACAATATCGAATACCGGAATCGGAAGTTCCCATAATGCCTGCGCTCTGCAGTGTCTCTGAAGGATGACAAGTTGGATGGCAGCGCTCAGCTGAGATCCAGCCTGTCATCAGAATGCCATCCCAGCGGGGGAGAATTCTCCTGATTGTTTAAAAGCCGGCGCGCGGTAAAAAGCCGCCGGCTTTTAAACAATCACACAGCCCCATACTGCTTCCCCGCAGCCTCCCACCCCGATCCTCCGCTCCCCTCGCCACCTCCAATCCCAATCGTAAATTAGGACCGGGCGGGGAGCGCAGCACCAAGGAGCGAAGGACCCGGGCGGGGAAGCCGGCAGTGAAAAGACTTCACCGCCGGCTTTCCCGTTCTGTGCTGCGCTTTCCCGCCGGTTATTTCAAATGAACAGCTGAGGTATCAGCTGATGCCGATCAGCTGTTCATTTGAAGTCGCCGCGGTGCCCTCAGAGGGTTCATGTGAGTTCATGCTTGACTGCATGAACTCACATGAACTTTCCCACGGCCGCACAGGTCAGCCTCACCTCCCAGACCATCAGACCGTTCATGATTAGTGTGTGTGCGGGTGTCTGTGCGTGTGTGTGCGGGGTGTGTGTGCGATGTCTGCGTGTGTGTGCGGGTGTGCGCGGTGTCTGTGCGTGCAGGCAGACATAGGCCGATGTGACACTACTACTCCCATCGGCCTATGTCTGTCCCCCGTCCACTCGTGCCAGCAGGATCAGCTCGATGGGAGCAGTAGTTCCCATCAGCCTGATCCTGCTATTTAAATTGCCCTACTGTGCCCCAATAAATTTTAAATACATGTCATTGGTGGCCAGTGGTTGCCTACAATAAATTAGTTCATACATTACCTGTCCCCGCCGATCGCCACCTAAAATAAAGTAAAAAATAAAAAACTACACCTATACTCACCTAGACACCTAATTCCCCGAAGCCATCGATCTCCTGTAATAAAATATAAAATAATAAACCACAACCTTATCCTTACCCCTCCGTAGTAGTCCACGAGTGTCCCACGAAGATCTCCAGTTCAGAGCAGCCACATAGAATGTGACCGCTCTGACCCGCTGCTGCCGCTAGAATGATGGGGCCGTAAGGGTTCACCGGAGTTAAGGCAGCGCTGCTCCGGTTAGCTCCTTTACGGCCCTGCTGTATCGTGAGAAATTCCCACGGTACAGCAGTGCCGTAAAGGAGGTCTCCGGAGCAGCGCTGACTGAATGCACTCCGGTGACCTCAGTCAGTGGCTCCCCCTGCCGGGAGCGGATGTGTTCCCGGCAGTGTGAGCTTACAGCAGCCATGCACAGCTGTCACCATCTCCAGATGTGACAGCTGTGCATGGGAGATCAGCGCAGGAACGTGGACAGGTAACTATTATTTTTAGTAAACTAAGAATTAATTAAAATGGTGTGTTTTATTTCAAATAAATTATTTTTTTCTGGGTGTAGTGTGTTTTTTCTTTTTAACACTTTGTAGGTTAGTAATGGGGGTGTCTTATAGACGCCCATCATTACTAACCTGGGCTTCATGGCAGCTGGCGCTGACATGAACCCCACCACTAGTACCCCCTGCCACCGCACCAGGGCAGCGTGGAAGAGCGAGGCTAAGTGCCAGAATTGGCGCATCCTATGGATGCGCCATTTCTGGGGCGGCTGACGGCTGGTGTTTCTAGCCTGGGAGGGGGCCATTATTCATGGCACCCTTCCTGGGCTATTAATATCAGCCCCCAGCTGTCTGCCTAGCCTTTGCTAGCTATTAAAATAGGGAGGACCCCACGTCATTTTTTTTGGGGGGGTCCCCCATTTTAATAGCTAGTAAAGGCTAGGTATTCAGCTGGGGGCTGATATTAGTAGCCTGGGAAGCTCCGTGGGTTTTACCCCCTTCCCAGGCTTCAAACATCTGCCCCAGCCGTCTGCTTAACCTCCGCTAGAGACTAAAATTATGGGGGATCCCACGCCATTTTTTTTTTAAATAAATCCTTTATTTTAACACTAAATGACATTTGAGGAGTTAATAAAGATGCAGTCCCTAAATTATTATTTATTTTTTAATTAATTTTTCCCAAAACTTTTGACGTGGGCTTCGCCATATTTTTGTATGCCAGCCAGGTACAGCATCCAGCTTCTATGAACGCGCCATTTTCCGGGGCGGCTGCGGACTGCAATTTTCAGCGGGGGGGGCAGAAAGCTTGGGCCTCCCTGCGCTGCAGATTCCATCCCCCAGCTGCCTAGTTGTACCTGGTTGGACACAAAAATAGGGAGAAGCTCCACGTTTTTTTTTAATTATTTCATGAAATTCATGGAATAATTAAGAAAAAAAGGGCTTCCCTATATTGTTGTGTCCAACCAGGTACAAATAGGCAGCAGGTGGTTGGGGGCAGCCCGTTCCTGCCTGCTGTACCTGGCTGGACACAAATATAGTGCGAAGCCCCAAGTCAATTTTTTTTTAATTATTTCAGGAAATTCATGAAATAATTAAAAAAAATTGATGTGGGGCTTCGCCCTATATTTGTGTCCAGTCAGGTACAGCAGGCAGGAACGGGCTGCCCCCAACCACCAGCTGCCTATTTGTACCTAGCCGGACACAACAATATAGGGAAGCCCTTTTTTTCTTTATTATTCCATGAATTTCATGATATAATTAAAAAAAAAAATACGTGGGGCTTCGCCCTATTTTTGTGTCCAGCCAGGTACAACTAGGCAGCTGGAGGATGGAATCTGCAGCGCAGGGAGGCCCAAGCTTTCTGGGCCCCACCCGCTGAAAATTGCAGTCCGCAGCCGCCCCGGAAAATGGCGCGTTCATAGAAGCGCCATCTTCTGGCGCTGTACCCAACTCATCCAGGGCCCTGGTGCGGTGGCTCACTGGGTAATAAAGGGGTTAAGGCCAGCTTGGCATTATCAGCTGGCCCTGATATTAGTAGCCTGGGAAGCTCCGTGGGTATTACCCCCTTCCCAGGCTTCAAACATTTGCCCCAGCTGTCTGCTTAACCTCCGCTAGAGCCTAAAATTAAGGGGAACCCCACACCAATTTTTTTTTAAATAAATCCTTTATTTTAACACTAAATGACAAGTACAGTAATCAACACTGTCACTGTACTTCATATATATGTGACTGACATGTTTCTATCTATCTAATCTATGTGTGATTCTCTATTCTTTCTATTCTAAATTGTCGGGTACCGCTGCTGAATTGCCGGCCGGCTTTCTTAAAGAGACGGTGCATGAAAACACTATTATTTTTTTAAATAAATCCTTTACACTAAATGACAAGTACAGTAACCAACACTGTCACTGTACTTCATAGATATGTGACTGACATGTTTCTATCTATCTAATCTATGTGTGAAGCTCTATTCTGTCTGTTATAAATTGTCGGGTACCGCTGCTGAATTGCCGGCCGGCTTTTTTAAAGAGACTGCACGAAAACACTAATATTTTTTTAAATAAATCCTTTACACTAAATGACAAGTTCTGTAAGCAACACTGTCACTGTACTTCATATATATGTGACTGACATGGTTCTATCTACCTAATCTATGTGTGAAGCTCTATTCTTTCTGTTGTAAATTGTCGGGTACCGGTGAATGCCGCTGATGAATTGCCGGCTTTTCATGTCATTCTACATTATTCTTAGTTGTTTTACTTCATGTAGAATTAACCTACAAGGAAGGAAAGGGTTTATTTTCATTCCGATATTTGTGTCTCATTGACTTGCATTGGTTTCCGGTATCGGAATCGGCGATATCCGATACTTTTTGGGTATCGGCCCGATCCAATCCGATACGATATTTCCTGATATCGGAAGGTATCGCTCAACACTAGTCACAAGCAATCCATGCAAAATCTTGTCTCCAAACTATATTATAAAGTTGTCCCAATACATCTCCAGTATCTTTGAGAAAACCAGCTGTTCATTGTGATAATGGTTGCAAAAGCGAGTCAACCCACTCACTTAATCGTTCAGTGACTGATCCTATGCCCGAGATGATGGGCCTCATAGGGGGTGGGCTGACTCCCTTATGTACTTTGGGCAATGCATGCATAATAGGGGTGATTGGAAAATCTACCAAAAGGTAATCTCTTTGGTTTTTAGATAATACACCCAACATATAACCGTCACTTACAATTTCATAGGTTTGTTTTTTAATATCTACAATCGGATCACACCTTAATTTACGATATGTGGATGAGTCCTCCAATAAAGATGCAACCTGGGATCTATATGTGTCAGTGTCCAGCACAACTACTAAGCCCCCCTTATCAGCCATACGTATAACAATATGTGGCATATTTCTCAATTCCTGCAATGCTTGATAGTGTAAAGATGATAAGTTATGGTGGGAACCATGATGCTTGACATCCTGTGCCAGCGATTTGAGCTCTCTTTCCATTGTGTCCTGGAAGCGATCCATACAGTCCACCCGTGTTTGTAAGGGATAAAAAGAAGGATTTCTGGTTTTGAACGAAGTAGACATCGAGGTTTGAATAGAAGCCGGTTCCAAAGGATTCTGAAGATCCTGCAAATGCAATAAAGACATCTGTTCCTTGAAATTCAAGTCTCTGTATTCATTGACAGTAATTTGAGGGAGTTCAGGTTGCTCATTATCCTCTGTTGTAAAGTGTTTTTTTTATAGTAAGATTCCGTATGAATCTATTCAGATCCAATAGAGTGGAGAAAAGGTTGAAATTACGGTCTGGTACAAAATTCAAGCCAAGTGAAAGAACTTCATCTTGTTTCTGAGTTAAAACTTGTTTTGACAAATTCAGAACATTGGATTTATGTGATGTTAGAAATATTTCTTTCGGCGAGTTGTCATGCCTGGGGGGTTTGCTGTGTTTGCGTCGTCCCCTCCTTTTCCATTTTTTGTCTGTTTGTGGCTCTTGTAATATTTGGGCTTGCGATAATAAGTGAGATTCTCCCGAGTTTCTGTGTCTGTGACATTACTGTCTATTGACTCTTGGTCAGAGGAACTAAAACTGACGTGGAAATCAGATGGAATATTAGACTGATTCTTTTTCTTTTTTAGAATGGACTTAGGTGATTGGGAGGTGCGTGCCCACCTACCCCAATCATACACCTGTTGTTGTGAATAATCCATTTGATCCCTTTGGAATTTAGACTTTTTCCGTGTCATAATAGTGGTTTCTAATCTGGAAACTGCTTGTTGTATGCGATCATTATAAGTCTGATAATCAGGGTTAATTTTGTATTGCTCCAATTTATTGTGTGTGGCTTCAATCTCTTTTTGTAATTCAGTGAGTTTTGACTCCTCATGTTTGATAATGAGCCTCATCAGATTCAAGGAGCAGTCTGAAAGGAGCTGATTCCAGTTCACAACAAATTCCTCAGAGTAAATAGTTGTGGGTATTTTTTTGATTCTTAAACCTCTAGGGATCATATTTTTGTGCATGTAATTTGACAGAGTAGTCTGATCCCACCAGACTTTGGTTTAATTTAGCATGAGTTTTTCCAATTGCTTAAATAAAGCGCTCATGTCATTCACATCTGAGGGGTTAAGAGTCCACAGAAAAAACACTCTCCGCCTTACGTAGGCGTTCAGATTGAGAGTGTGCCATCTGATTTTTATGCACCAAAAAATCTAAGTATATAGCCTTAAGCAAATGATTCCACAATATTTGTTATCTTCATTAGTCCTAATATGGTTCAATATGAAAAAAATATTATAGTGGAATTGTGAGCACGAAAATGTGACCATTCAAAGGTGGCCTCACGTGTTTGCATGAAAAAAAAGTTGAAGAAACCAGCTTCCAAAAGTGCAAATATTTATTGAAGCAAATCCACGCAGTTTAAAAATTTCCAAATTACATCGGGGAATCTCACATGGAAAAAACGCAACGCGTTTCGAACACAAAGCTGTGTTCTTTGTCAAAGCTAACATGCATATGACACTCTATAGTATTATATCCAATAACAACCAATCAGATCGATATGCTTGGTCACATGAGAGTGTGAATAGGGTGCATAATTAGTGTGAGCCAATCACATAAAATGGAAAAAACAATAAAACCATTCTTCGGTCTTAAGCTGCCTAAATTACAGATGTCTCTGGTCCTAGCGGCTGACTGTAATAAAATGCTGACACACATAGTATATGGAGATCACTCAGATTCAGACTACTCTCCATACACATGGATGTGACCAATAACGGATATTTCTGTCACTGGTCGTTAAAAGGATTGTTCCGATTTCACTCACTGTATCAGGAGGCAAACAGTGATGGTGATGTCACGTCTATAGATACCTTCCAGAACATGTGCATAATCAGCAGGTATCGTGCACTTGTTACACACTGCAGGGGGAACTCACCAATTTTGAGAATGGGGGTCTTGTGTCCCCAAGTTTGAATGGAAGTCCAGTATGCACACTGCTGCCACATTCAGTGTATGGGACTGGCAGAGACAGCTGAGTGCAGAACAGGTTATCTCTGTCATGGAGTAGCACCATGCATGCTCAATGAACACGCCATTCAAAAAAAGGACACTCAAGACCTTAGTTCATGTGATTGGAGCGGAGTACCAGTGATCAGCAACTTGTTACGTCTTCTGTGGTTAGGTGGCAAGTTGTGATTGTTGGACAACCTCTTTATATACAAGGAATTTTACCTGGTAGAAGAACAGCACTTTCTACAATGTGAGTGACCATAGCAAGCTCCGAACCATATTCATCATTGTTGTTTCTGGAGTAATTTGCTCTCTTTTTCATGGCTTTAGAATTTGCTACTTATTCTCTACTTATGTTTTTTGCCATTGTTTGGCTGCGTGCCCACAATGCGTTTTTTAAGCATTTCCAAAGCGTCAATTCCGCCGCGAAAACGCTTAAAAAACGCTTGGTAGAAGGTCTGCAATGTTCCCCAATGATAATCCGCGTGTGCACATGCTGCCGAAATTTCCTCGGCGGATTATCATTGCGGAAAAGTGCGCAGCACTACCATTAATTTTGTGTAATCACGGCGTTTTTACCGCCATTGACTTGCATTGAATTGCTTAATATCCGCATGACTACATGTACACATGCGGATATTAAGCGATTCACTGTGCGGATGGTACCCGGGTCTGGAGAAGAGGAGACTCTCATCCAGACCCTGGAACCATAGTACCTGTATAAAAAAAAAAATTAAAAAAAAAAAAAAATTAAAATGAAAAAAAACAACAACATTATACTCACCTTCTGATGGCCGCCGGTCTCCGGTACGGTGCGTCCTGGCTCCTCGGTGGTGTAAAAGGACCTTCCATGACGTCATTTAGACATGTGACAGGTCACGCGACTGTTGACGTTGGCGGACGCGTGACCTGTCACATGACTAAATGACGTCATGGAAGGTCCTTTTACACCACCGCGAGCCGCCAAAGACACCAGAAAAGGAGACCGGGGGCCATCGGAAGGCGAGTATAATGGTTTTTTTTTTTTTACCATTTTTACTTTTTTTAAACTTAACTTGGTCACACTATATAAATCCATGCCAGTTGCATGGATTTATATAGTGTTACCAAGTTGTCAAGCACTTTTCCAAGTGATGCTAAAATCGCTTGGAACAGCGCTTGACAACCCGCAAGCGAAATCGCATGTGCAAAACGCTTGTCCCTGGCTGAAAAAAAGCATGTTAAATCCGCATGCGTTTTTTCTGCCAGGGAGATGCAGAAACGCTCAGGAAAAATCCAGAGCATTTCTGCATCGTGGGCACATAGCCTTTAAGTCTGTTGTGATTTTTCCTCACCAACTTTGCTTATCCAGATCTTGTAGAGATATTCATGAAATGCAGACAAGCGTATGAGAAAGCGTCCGAGTTTCATCCAGAAAACTCGTCCAATTTACATCTAGTTTTCATCCATGTGTCCGTTTTTTACGTCCGTGTCCGTTTTCATCTCTATTAAAAAAATGTACATGATCAAATAATTTCCTAGGTTAATAATAGAAATGTATCCGTAAAAATCAGATAGGATATTCTATGTGGGATCCGATTTTTTTGTTTTATGCACCCATATGTGAATGGGTAAGACTCGGAAGAAATCGTGCTGCTGTGATTTTTTTTCTCACGGACAGTTGGACCGAGAGGGAAATCGTTTATCTGAACAGTTCTATTGAATAACATGGGTCAGTGCACTCTCTGATTAAAAAACTACAGCACCGTCTGATTTATACGCTCATCTGTACGGGCCCAATGTCATTTTGTAGGGGCGTATCTCACTATAGTTCCTGCCTGGAGTAAGTTTTTTTTTCTCTAGATATATTTTTCATTTGTGCCTAATTCTTCTTTTAATTTGCGCCTTTTTAAAGTCTATTTTATACCTGTTCTGCTGTTATTGTATAGTGGCGATTGCTGGCAGAGTTTATAGTTTCCAGATGCTTTTAGCTGATTCATCACTTGCAACTTTTCAAAAAAGCCACAAAATCCTGGAGCGATTTTATGTACACCTGATATTTTGTCACATATTTTGTGTCACTTTGCACTAAAAAGTCTCAAAATAAAAAAGGTTAAAAGACAGAAGTAAAAACCAATTTTTGAGTTTATGTAAAGTTCACTAACCACATGCACTACTTTGAAGAATTTGGCGCAAAAAACAGCAACAAGTACCATGATACAAAAAAGAAAAGTGACACACACAGAGTGGCACAAAAAAACCACAAGACAATAGGAGTGACTTAAAAAAAAATCTCGAGACCATTAAATCAATGCAGATTTCAGCTCTGAGGCGGGCAGAATTGTGAATACAGCTCTGGAGTACAATACAGGCTGTAACATGGAGGCGTAGCAGAAACTAGAAGTAGTCTTGCAGCTGAATCCTGTGAGAGCAGAGCTGGAAGTCTTATTAGAAAGTGTGAGCAGCCATTCGTAGCGGTGAATGTACTAGACAGTGTCGCACCTGCCGGCAGGCACCCGAGCACACAGCAGCCGCCGCCACCCCGGCTCATCCCTCCGTGTGCAGGGAGGGGAGGAAGGGATGGACACCAGGGAGGAAGTGGAAGAGGAGGAGCGGAGGAAGCCAGCGAGCAGTGTCAATACAATAGGCTTCTTGTGTGTGGATGTGTGCGCCTGCTGGGAGGAGAGGCTGTGCAGCGCCTCAGCTCGGTCACCGGCCTGTCTGTGCTCCGGCATCTGGATGGCCAGCGCTCAGGACTGACCGGGACGTGACAGACTAAGGGCGGACGAGCTCGGGAGAAGGTGAGAGACTGCTGGGTGCCCGTCCTGCAGGCCGTGCCTGCCTCCACACATGCGGTGTGCTGCCTGCTTGTACGTGTGCCGGCAGCTGGCGCGGTGCCGCTGTGGTGTGTATGTGTTCCGGGTGATGCGGTCCGCACACTGCCCGTCTGTCACCTCAGGCGGCGCCTCCTCCGCGCGCACTCTGCAGCTTACACTGAAATTTGGCGCCAAGGCTACCTCAGGACGAGCGCTGTCTGGACCCGGCCTGTGACGTCAGCACTGCTCTGACCTGCAGTGACTTGTGCCCGGCTCCTGTCAGTCACAGTCTGGACCTCAGTCACATCCTATCCAGCAGGCAGTGCAGCCATGGCCATTGTGGGATTGGTTTTCTTCACAAAAATTACATTTTGTGTTAAAAAACGCATGAATGCCATAGTCAGGCTGCGTGCCCACTATGCGTTTTTCAAGCGTTTTTGCCGCGGAATTTCCGCAGCGAAAAGGCTTAAAAAACCCTTGGTAATACGTGCCCCATGGTCCCCAATGATAATCCGCATGTGCTGTGCACATGCTCCAGAAATTTCCGCTGCGGATTATCATTGCGGAAAAATACGCAGCATGTCCATTAATTTTGCGGACACGCAGCGTCATCGCCGCCATTGACTTTAATTGAAACGCTTGATATCCGCATCACTACATGTGCACATGCGGATATGAAGCGATTCAATGTGCGGATGGTACCCAGGTCTGGAGAAGAGGAGACTCTCATCCAGACCCGAGTACCATAGAACCTGTTAAAAAAATAATTTAAAATAAAGATTATACTTACCTTCCGATGGCCCCTGGTGTTTTCTCCGCTACGTCCGGTCTGTTGTATCGGTCGCGGTGGTGTGAAAGGACCTGCCATGACGTCATTTAGTGATGTGACAGGACACGTGACCGCTCACATGACTAAATTATGTCGTGGCAGGTCCTTTCACACCACCGCGAGCAGTGCAAGAGAGTGGACACAGCGGAGGAAACACCGGAGGCCATCGGAAGGTAAGTATAATCTTTATTTTTTTACCATTCTTATTCTTTTTTTTTTTTAACTATTACTTGGTCACACTATATAGATCCATGCCGGTTGCATGGATTTATATAGTGTGACCGAGTTGTCAAGCACTTTTCCAAGTGATGCTAAAATCGCTTGGAAAAGTGCTTGATACCTTGAAACGCTTCTACCTGGCAGGAAAAAAAGCATGTAAAATCCGCATGCGTTTTTCCTGCCAGGGAAAAGCAGAAAAAATATGCAGCATTTCTGCATCGTGGGCACTTAGCCTTATGTCTGGAAATTTGTTATGTCATTGATAAATTTTCCCTGTTTCATTTGCCTCAATTGTTATATAGTTTAAAATATAACAGGCTGAAGTCTATCTGTGAGAGATTAGCTGCGAAAAGTCCAAACTAAAGCCTGTACCCAGTCAAGTCTGCACTATAGACTAGCACGACTAAGGTATGGCCGTCCGTGTGATCCATCGGGCCCCTGGACCAAAATTACGCTTGACCGAACGAGCCCTAAAGCCATTGTTCAGACAGGAGAATTTCACAGTCCATATCTGAACTTCAATGCCAAAAATGTCAGCAGGTCTCCTGACCCAAAATTAAAGCGTCAAACATGTCTGAGGCTGTAAGATCTGTGCACGGGACCAGCGGTCAGTTCGAGCATTGCAGTCCGGATACAGACCGTGAAAGATGGCCGTCTGAACCTAGAAATGGTGAATATCAATTCACAGGACCTGGACCAGTGACCACATCAATAATTTGTGCCCATTGGACAGGAGCCTTGCAAGACACTTTCTATCTGCCAGCAACACAACACTTCTTTTGATTAGCCGGCCTGGTGCACCGTCACATCTGCCTCACGCTGCAACAATGATGTGCCATCTGATGCCTGCTCTTCCCCACTCATGACTGACAGGTGTCTCCAGATATGATGCGAATCGATTTGCAGGACCCATTCCAGCACCTACAGGTTATCAACATGGGATTGGGAGGCTTGTGAACCACCTCTTAACTGACAACATCCACGACCTGGCACAACGTCGTCATTGTGGCTTGACACACATGTGATGCCAGGCTGGCTGTTTAAAAGAAGAGCTACAGATGGTGACAGATAGGAGGCAATTCACATGGCTTCCATCCAGCAGTCACAGCTTACTGACATGCGGTTGCAGGACACTGTGCAGCAAATCGATTTGCACCATATCTAGGAGAGATCTGTGAGTCTTGAGGAGCCAGGTGGGGAGCAAGTTTTTGATTGGTCTCCAGATGACTTTACAAAGTGTGTTTTCATTGAAATACTGTTGTTTGGGCAGTTTGAAGCAATTGTTAGGTTCACTTTAAAGGAGTTTTTCCAAGATTAAAAGTTATCCCCTATCTCTGTGAGAGTGGATAAGGCTATGTTCACATGTCCAGTAATTATCGGAACGGATCCAGCAGCAATCCGTTAACAAAAAAGTTGTGTAGACACCTCTTTTTTTTGTCCAGCTAAAAAAATTATTTCAGCAGCATCCGTTTTAACATTGAGCTCTATTGAGAACTGATCTGTTAAATAGCCATCAGTTTTTCTTTCATTTGAAAAGGATCTTTTTTGTGCTCAGTGGATCAGTTTCAATTGGAACAAAACTCATGGCTATTTAATCGATACGTTTTCAATCAACGTCAGTGTTAGAAAAAAAAACGGATCCAGTTGAATTTTTTTTTTCTTTAGCTGGACAAAAAAGATGTCTGCACAACTTTTTTGTTAATGGGTTTTTGCTGGATAGGTCTACAGCAATAAACATACGTAGACTCTTCCTTAATCTGCAGCTGCCATCGGATAACTGGGGTTGTAGGGTGGTAGTGTCGTTGGATGCACGTAAAGCATTTGACAGCGTTGAATGGAGCTATCTTTGGAAGGTGTTGGCGTGCTTTGGATTTTACCAACCTTCATATCGTGGATACGGCTGTTGTACACATCCCCAACTGCTAGGGTCAGGGTTAATGGGCGGACATCCAGACAATTCGCTCTTCATAGGGGGACCAGACAGGGGTGTCCGCTGTCTCCACTGCTTTTTGCTTTGGCAGTGGAGCCCTTGGTGCAGACAATTAGAAAGTCAGCCTCGGTCAAGGGGTATAGATATTGATTTATAGAAGAAAAAATAGCTTTATATGAAGATGATGTGCTGCTTTTCCTGAAAGACCCTCATGAGTCCTTGCAGGGTGTGATGAGCATCCTTGGGAGATTTTGGGCTATATCGGGCCTGGAAATTAATTGGGAGAAATCCAACGTTCTAGCTGTGGACGATGGTGGTGAAGACCTTAGGATAGAGGGGGATGGTAATATGTTGGCGGTTGTGCAGCAGTTCAAGTACCTGGGCTTTCAGGTATCGCTCCCGCTCTCGAGCTATATATAGACCTGAATCTGATCCCACTACTGGGTAAGTTCAGAAGCAAGTGGGGGCGTGGAATAGATTACATCTATCAGTGGTGGGGAGGACAAACCTGATTAAAATGGTGCTAATGCCCCAGGTGCTGTACGTTCTGCAGAATGCCCCCATATGGTTACCTATACGGTGGTTCCGTACAATCAATTCTATATTTAGGGATCTTGTATGGGGGGAAAAACAACCGAGGATTAGATTGAAAATATTACGGAGGCCCAAAGATGAGGGGGGCTGGCTCTCCTGAGCCTGTGGATCTACTATCTAGCAGCTCAAGGTCAACAGCTGAGGGGATGGAGAGAGGCAGAAGGAACGGGTTCGGTGTCACGGATATTGACTCACGTACTGGGGAGAGATTTATTGGTTCAAGGACTGGAGGCAGGTAGTTTTAGGAAACTGGGACTGTCATGCCCCACTCTGGCCCTGATATACAAGGTATGGGAGGAGATTAAAAGGATTAGGGGAGTGGAGGCCCTGACTAATTATTCCCCTATATGGCAAAATTAAAAACTGCCGGAGTTTGACAAAATGGGGAAATTTAAAAACTAGACGAGGAAAGGAATTCAATACATGGCCCAATTACAGGACTCGCGAGAACTAGTGACTTTTGAGAAACTACAGGAGGAATATGAGTTATCTCAGATCTGTAGATTCCAGTATAGACCATTCTGTCACTCTTACATAGTGCCGGGTAAGACTGCTTCTATGAGGGTCCAAAAAGACATATTAGTGGACTGTGTGTAGTGATGGGGGAACAAAAGGAGTTATGTCAGGTATTTATAAGGACTTAATCCACACCTTTTTAATCAACTACCCGATTAAGGCTAAAGAAAAGTGGGAAGACGAATTGGGACCGATAGAAGAGGATAAGTGGGAGGTGATTATAGAATACATACCCCAATTGTCACTGAGTGAGCCAGGTAGACTCTCACAAATATATGTGCTCCATAGAGTATACAGGACCTCTGAAAGACTAAATAGGGCAGGACTGAGACAGACTTCTGAATGCCCTCGTTGTGAGGCCGATGGGGCCGGGATCTTACATATGTTGTGGCAGTGCTCCAGACTAGACTCATACTGGACAGCGGTTATTAACACTATAGAGGGAGTGTATGACTGTAGAATTGAGAGGGATCCTGTGGTTTCTATTTTAGGTTATGTGGAGGAGATCCAGATTCAAAATCAGTTCAAATTGGCGATAGCTAGATTGTTATACATTGCACGTAAATTAATAGCCAGGCATTGGATAAATGAAGAACCGCCGACGATACAAGAATTTTTTAGACAATCAGACTTTATTGTAAATATGGAAAAAGGTATTTATGCCAAAAGAAAAAAGGAAAAAAACGTTCAATACATTGTGGACACTGTGGTTGGAGAGACGATGATCCCGAAAGGAGGATGTACTTTTGAGTATTTGTTGTTGATGTTTTTTTTATAAGGGGGGAGGGGATGCGCTGTAATTTGAAAATATGTGACCTTGTTGGACATTGTAATGTCTGAACTCTGTTTCTTTGTTTGAATTTTGTTAATAAAAATTTATCTGATTAAAAAAAAAAAAGTAAACCTTATATAGGCTGCCATAGCTCTCGGTTGTGCCAGTCTAGTTTACACAGAACGATGCAATGCCGAGAATGATAATATTTTGTGTTGCATAAAAGATAATTTCACCCGTGATGTGCCTAAAAGAGGTGACCAGTCCATTCTTCTGGCGACTTGTGGTTGGAAGCTGCTGCTGTTTTATATATATAGAATGTAAAAAGAAAAATATGCCACAAAGCACAGAAAAGACATGTCAAGTAAAACTCCACTGTCATTTTCTTGAAGCGTCTTTCTACAGCGAAAACTATGCAGGGACGCTGGTATTACATGTTGAGTATTTGCAGCAGAGTTTTCTACACCAAAAACAAAAGTTTTGACAGGAAAAATTATGTGTAAAATATGCACATATTTGATTCTTTTTTGTGTTTTTTTTCAATGTGTTTTTGTTTGCATTTTTTCCTCCCCATTTATTTGAACAAAAAAAACACGCTGAAAGAATTGTCAAGCTGCAAGTTTGGAAAAACGCTTTGATTCTAATCCACAAGGAAAAAATAGGCAGCATGTGCATGAGATTTCAGAAATCTTTCACTTTGCTGGTACTGTAAAGTGGAGCATTGTCTTACCCTTGTAAACCATGCAGAAAAAATGTGACAAACGCAGTGTGTAAACCAGCCTTAACAGTGGACAATCTCCATTTACTAATCCACCAGTTCTACACATGGCCTCATAGTCATCTACTGTTACTGGGAGATTACATGAACTTTACAGTTTTGTGGAAGAGATATATTAAAATTTGTCTACCCCTTCACAATATGCAACTTGGTATTTACACTACGTCAATTAAAATAATCAGATGGCTCCTTGGTTCCAACCAATGTGTCATCCAAATGCTGTCCGTTTTTCACTAGCAGTTGATCGAAGAGTTGACTTTTGTTTTCATACTAGAAGAGTGGATGCTACATGGATTGTAAAAACTGACAAACGCATCAAAAATGTGTGGCAAAAAATGTGAATTCAACCAGAACAGGAACCTGTCAAGTAAAAAACCCCCGCTATTAACCTTCAGATATGGGGTTAATCTGCAGGTTATTAGTTTGATAATTTTGTTTCCCTTTAACCCCCTTCAGCCCCAATCTTGTTACCTTCCTGACCAGGCCAAATTTTACAATTCTGACCAGTGTCACTTTAGTTAGTAATAACTCTGGAACGTTTCAACAAGTCAATGATTATGAGATTGTTTTTTTTTTTTTTTCCTGACATGTTGCACTTTGTTAGTGGTAAATTTAGGCCAATATTTTTTTTGTTTATTTGTGAAAATTTCAAAATTTTGGCAAAAATTTAGCAGCTTTCAAACTTTAAATTTTTATATCCTTATACCAGTTAGTTATGCTGTACAAAATAATAAAAAACATTTCTCATATGTCTACTTTACATCAGCATCATTTTTGAAACATAATTTTATTTTTTTATTTTTAGAAAGGTAGAAAATTACCAGCAAAATTTACAAAACCGTTTTTTTTAGGGATCGCATCACGTTTAAAGTTAATTTGAGGGGCTTATATGACAGAAAATACCCAAAAGTGATACCATTCTAAGAACTGCACCCTCAAAGTGCTCAAAACCACATTCGAGAAGTTTTTAAACCCTTTAAGCACTTCACTGGAACTAAAGCAATGTGAAAAGAAAAAATTAAAACTTTAGCATTTTTACAAGGGTAACATTAGAAATTGAACCATACAATTTTTTTGTGCAATCTCTCCTGAGTACGCCAATACCTCATATGTGGAGGAAAACTACTGTTTGGACGCTCGGAAGGGAAGGAGCGACATTTCACTTTTGGAGCGCAAAATTGGATGGAATAGATAGTGGATGCCATGTCGCATTTGCAGAGCCCCTGATGTGCCTAAACAGTGAAAACCTCCCACAACTGACTCCATTTTGGAAACTACACCCCTTAATTGAATTTACACCCCTCTGGGAATTAATCTACAGATGTAGTGTCAATTTTTGACTCTATGGCCGTTTTCCAGAAACAAACGGGCAGTGGAAGTGGCAGAGTGAAAATTGTAAATATGCCATTGCAGTGCCCAGCTTGTGCTTCTGGAGCCAGGCACCCGTAAATTAAGGGGCTCTCCTCACTACATTAACATGTCAAGCATGTGGACGCTAACTGCGGTTTTGGCACATTGTGGGGCTCAGAAGGAAGGGGATCATTTGGATTTGGGGGCGCTGATTTCACTGGATTTCTTTTGTTGGGAGCCATGTCGTTTTTCCAGAGCCTTTGTGCTACCTGTAATGTGGAATCCCACTATATTTCTGTTAACAGATGACAAACCCGAGTGGGGACTTTTTTTTTTTTTTTTTGTGGGTTGAGTTGAAGCTTTTATTGGTGGCATTTTGGGGTACAGAGCATTTTGTATCCGTTCACATTTATTTAGCGATCTACGCTGTGCACTTACATTGAGGTTTCCGTCTAAAATCTAAAAGATGTTATTCAGATGAAACCTCCAACTGATCCATTCACTATAATTGGGCAGCGGAGTTGCTCCGCACTCCATTTGGCCACTGTTAGCCGTGTCTGGCTTTTCAGAGGTGCACAAAACTGTGACTGACCGCAATTTTGTGCTTGCTTAAAAAGACCTAACCCCCTCCCCCCCCTGCTGATACCGCTGGATCATAGGCCAGACTGAGTCCACAGTGTTTCTACCTGCCTCATTATAGGGAATCTTCCGTCCGGGGTTTCGTCTAAATACCGTATTTCAGATATTTATTTACTCCAATGTTAATGTGAGCCGAGCCTTACAGAGATCTTTGGGAGGCAGAATAAAGAAATCAACAGCAGGTGAAGAATTGGTGTTGTTTATTTTTTACGCAGTTCCTCGTCCAGTATAAGTGATTAGACGACTTTATTCTTCAGGTCAGTGCGATTGCAGTCATGACAGATTTATTTTTATATTTGGCTGTTGTCACACATTAAAAAATGCTTTTATTTTAGAAGAAAAAGCTTTTGCATCACCATATTTTGAGAGCTATAATTTTTCTATATTTCTGTCGACAGTCATCTATGGGCTTGTTTTTTGGGGGACGAGTTGACGTGTTTATTAGTGCCATTTTTGGGCACATCATTTTTTGATTTCTTTCTATTTTTGGGAGGTAGAATGAGCAAAAACTAGCAATTTAGGAATTGTTTTGAGTTTTTTTTTTTTTTTTTATGCCGTTCACCGTGTGGTAAAATTGATAGGACAGATTTATTCTTCAGGTCAGTACGTTTACAGCGATACCACATTACATCATTTTTTTTAATGTCTTGACACTTTTACACAATAAAAACAATTATATAGAAAAAATAGTTTTTGTATCTCTTTATTCTGAGAGCCATAGCTTTTTTATTTTTCTGCTAATGGAGCTGTATGGCTACTTGTTTTTTGCAGGACAAGATGACTTTTTAAGCTATACGTTTTTGATCAATCATGTTTTATTCCACTTTTTTTGGCGGTTTAATGAAAAAGCATAGTTTTTTGTCACTTTTTTATGGTGTTCACTGAAGGGGTTAACTAGTGTGACAGTTCTATAGTTCAGGGTTTTTTTTGCATACGGCGATACCAAATGTGTACTTTTTTTGTTTTTACATACATATTTATTTGTATAATAATTTTTTTTTGTTCTTTATTTTGTGTTTTTATTTTTTACCCCTTCACCCCCGGGCAATTTTCTTGTTTTTGCGCTTTTGTTTTTTGCTCTCCTTCTTCCCAGAACCATAACTTTTTATTTTTCTGTCAATATGGCCATGGGAAGGCTTATTTTTTGCGGGACAAGTTGTACTTTTGATCGACGCCATTGGTTTTACCATATCATGTACTGGAAAACGGAAAAAAATTCCAAGTGCGATGAAATTGCAAAAAAAAGTGCAATTCCACTGTTTGGATTTTTGGGTTTGTTTTTTTACCATGTTCACTAAATGCTAAAACTGACCTGCTTTTGATTCCCTAGGTTATTACGAGTTCATACCTACCAAACATATGTAGGTTCATTTAAGTGGTGAAAAAAAAAAAGTTTGTTAAAAGAAAAGTCACCATTTTCCATTTACAGAGACCCATAGCGTCTCCATTTTTTTGGGATCTGGGGCCGGGTGAGGGCCTATTTTTTTGTGTGCCGATTTTGACGTTTTTCTTGATACCACTTTGGGGTAGATCTGATGTTTTGATCATCCGTTATTGCAGCGACTAAAAAAACGTAATTCTGGCGTTTTGTTTATTCTCATTACGCCGTTTACCGACTGGATTAATTTTTTTTAGATATTGATAGATCGGGCGATCCTGAATGCGGCGATACCTAATATGTGTATATGTAATTTTTTTATTGTTTTATTTTAAATGGGGCGAAAGAGGGGTTATTTAAACTTTTATATATTTTATTTTTAAAAACCTTTTTTTTTCTTTTACTTTACACTTGCTTCAATAGTCTCCATGGAAGACAAGAGACTGCGATTGTCTGATCGCCTCTGCTACACACAGACGATGATCAGATCACCGTTGAGCATTTCTGCTATGAGCGCCGACTGCTGGGCAGCGCTCATAGTCTCCCGGCAATGACAACCGCGACGGTTTCCTGCAGACCCTGGATTGTCATGCCGACCCATGGTCATGTGACATGGGCGCTGATGACGTCCTTCCGGCGCGACGATGTTAAATTCCGCTGTCAGAGATTGACAGCGGCATCTAACATGTTAACAGCTGCGTGTGGATCGTGATTCCACCCTCGGCTGTTAGGGGCACATGACAGCTGATCAGATCATCCCTCATGTCCCCGGAAAGGTGCGGGCTCATTGCCGGAGCCCGCACCAAAGGGAGAGACTCGACATGTCGGAAAGGGGTTAATATATTTTTACAATCTTTTTCTTTTTTTTTTACTTTTTTATTTAGGGACTTTAAATTTTGTTACAATGATTGCTGATGTAATGCATTGCAATGCATTATACCTGTCAGTTTTACACTGACAGAAGCCTCTTAGACCATGCTCCGGGTATGGTCTAGGCAGGCCACCGTAGCTGACAGAATACTTGGTAGCCATGTGACCTCCTGCTGTCATGGCAACCATTGGTCCCCCGTGATGACGCTGATTAGATGGGAGAGGGAGCCCCCTCCCTCTCCCAGCCTTTTTAACCTTCAACTGGTGAGGTGGGGTTTGCCACACCCCAGGGAATTTTTGTTCGACTGCCATTCATTGAAAAATGCTGGTATGAGGATACGTGTCTCACTAGCTTCCATCCATTTGTGGGTGTCAACAATTTATTATACTCATGTGTAATCAATCGCCAATAAGAAAACGATTAAAACAAATGTGATCTTTGCATTTTCTGTAAAAATAAGAGATCTCTAAACACTGGGGTATAGGAAACCCCACCTCACCAGTTGAGGGTTAATGCTGTGATTGCTATTGAATGAGGCCTAAAAAAACGTATTCTGATACTGCATGCACCGCACTGCAGTTTCACTCTGAATTTATGTGGTTTTAATCACCATACATTTTATTGGTTGGATTTTCATGATGGTTTTATCTGAGTTCTGATCCAAAAGCCCTCGCAAAATTGTCAATTGTAAAAAAAATATAAAAATGTAAATACTGTGCTTTTAGTTGCTGCTTCTTAGTCCATTCATGCAAATGGAATAAATCCACACGTAAACTGCATAATAAACGCATGTGAAAGGACATGCCGTAGCTGAAAACCACAATGTGTATAAGCGCAGCATTTGAACACCTTTTGCTATCCATGTGTTGACATTAATTTTTATAGGAAATTTATTTGTGTGGATTTTAAATCCACAACATGTCATTTCTTTGAATTGTCACACTGGATTTTCATTGTTTGCAATACTTAGGTGAAATCCTTTCAAATCTACTTCAAAATCTGCAAGGTTTTTTTGTACCACAGGTGATGGTAGCTGAACAGTGGCAGTAAGGGCTTTTATAATTGTTTTAGTATGTTCTATACCATTGTGTACATAGCAAATTTTCTGTATATCAGGACTGGACTAGTCCCAAGATCCTCATAAGCCAATTTATCTAACAGGTGTGTAACTGATTTGTTTTCTTTTGGTCTTTGGAAACTTATTGTCTAGCTGCTATAAAAATATCAGGCTCCTACAATTTGTCCACCCCTCTTTGTCAGCACTGGTGGAAAATGCAGAGCAGTAAACATGATCTGTCTCATTCTAATAAGGGTTTTAGTTTTTCTGCCTTCTTCTCAGACATTTGTAATGTAATGTGGGTTATTTTTAAGGAAATTACTGACCTGTTTGAGGTGTATGGTTACCTGGTTGTTCATGCTATCCTGAAATCATCTTACCCCATACATTGCCAGAGTAGCTCTATAGTGACCCACAGTGCGATCCTTGGCATCACCCGACACACCTGTTCTCAGATTTTCTTCTACATTCAGATTGTGACTTTCATTCTGCCTTTCTCGGGCCAGAACAGTCTATTTTAAGGAACAGCGGTTTTATCAGCTGTCTTCTCAGTTTAGATTTGATGCCTGTTACAGCAAACTGAAGAATTCACATAAGAGTGCTCCAGCTATGTCCATTATAGATAAAAAAACCGATTGTACATTTATACACAACACTACGTTTAAAAAATATGTATTCTTCACTACATTCTTTTTACTAGTTTGGAACTGCGATTTGGTACTTGGACTGTATAGATAATCAGATGAGAGAAGTCAAGTGGATGTGGTCATTAGGATGTCTCAGTAGTAAAGCTCACACTCTACACCGTCCTCTATGGCCAAAATTGTGGTCCTTCCTCAAAATCAAAGCAGTTTAACCAACAGAATAAAAACTAAATAGGTGTGCTGCAATCTCACATATTACACTGCAGATTATGCTTAGTCTGTACTGTCCTAAATTGAAAGTGGTGTTAAGCATTTCTTTTAGTCTGGCTTCAAATTCCCCATGCTAGTGTTACAACATCTAAGCCTGCACCACAATGAAGGCTAAACACTGGGAATAGGTGTCACTGGCAACGTTTTCGGATTGTTTCAAAACAGACTGTCACTCTTCTTCCTAGCAACGTTTTGCTCTCACACAAAGACAATTGCTCTGTTACCTGACATACACAATTACTAGAATATACCCGCAATTTTCGACCAGGGTGTGTGCACATGCTGCATGGAAACTGCATAAAAAAGAATGCATTATGTTTTTAGTCCTTCACATTTTGGTTCTAAAGAGCAGATATTAGACTGGTATGTACTACACGCTCACTTCATAGGCTTTACCAGGCAAAATGCATAGGTGGAGCACCGTGTATGCTTCTGGCCACGTGCCTGCTCTCAAAGATACCATTGTGGACTAGTCCCATACCGAATATCTGAAGAACGACACCATTCCGTAAATGCAGTCAGACATCATTGCAATTTTCTTTTTTCTAAAGACCGAAATATAGCACTAGAGATGACCAAGCACATTAGATTCAAAATTGTTTTTTCTTTTAAATGATTGTTCAATCATCTTACCGATACAGCCATTCATGTTTTAGACCACACTGGCTAGAACCTGACAGCTGATACATGCTACCCAATCCATATATATATATTTTTTTTCAAAAAGTGTTTTTTTTTTTTTTTTTTTTTTTTTTAAATTTCATTAAAATTCTTTATTCTAGCCGTGTATTTATTGAAAAAGCGGCGACCATTTTACTATGCAGTTAGTAATGGGGGCGTCTTATAGACTCCCTCCATGACGTCTTATAGACTCTCTCCATTACTTACCTGGGCTTCATGTCAGCCGCCAATACAAGGCTGACGTGAACCCCAACCCCATTACCCCACTCGCCACCGCTACAGTGCAGTAGGAAGAGCAGAGGCTAATCGCCAGATTTGGCGCATCTTATGGATGCGCCATTTCTGGTACTTCTGAGGGGTGATATTATTAGCCACGGAGGGGGCTAGTATTCATGGCCACTTCCTTGGCTATTAATGTCAGCCCGCAGCTGTAATCTAGCCAGTAAAGGCTAAACAAACAGCTGTGGGCTGATATTAATAGCCAGGGAACGTTTTTGGCTAATGGCCCCGTCCCCGGCTATTAATATCAGCCCCCAGCAGTCGGCTTTCCCTCTGCTGGTTATAAAAATGATGCGGGAGTCGACACATTTTTTTATTTTTTTTTATTTTAGGCTCTGCTCACGCTCCGGACGTAGCAGCTCTTTGGATGCATATTTTTGCTGTGTCCAAAATGTTGCATTCTATTGAACGCAGGTAAATCCACATGTGTTCACTGAACCTTGCGAATTTACTACATTCAATACATTCTAGTGGTCAAAGTTCTGTTGCGGAGACTAGCGACTCTGCAAGAGAATTTGACATGCTGCGGTCCTGAAAGACGCGCCGCATGTCCGTGTCCACGGGTGATCCGCAGCCTCAGGTGCACACATAGTGGACATGGGATTTCTAGACATCCCATCCACTATGCTTTAACATCTGGACGCTGCAGGTTTGACGCTGTAGAAACACGCAGCGTCAAACCTGCAGCTGCTCCTGATCGTGGCCACGTACCCAAACTCACCCGCAGCATGTCAATTTCTGTAGCGGACACGCTAGTCTCCGCTGCAGATTTTGACTGATTGAAGTGTCATTATATGTGATAGATTCACATTTACCGACAACAAAAGTGCGGCATTAGAACACCGCGTTTTGGACAGAACAAAAATGCGCTGCATCCAAAACGCTGCTGAGTGCTGATCGGGCGGACGTAGCAGTTAACGAACTAGCTGTGAGCAGTTAATTATAGCCAGGTACCATATTTGCAAATGGCACCTTCCCATGCTAAAAAAAAATAGCAGCTCACAGCTGCTGCATAAATTACGTGAATAGAAAAAGCTAATGAAGATTGGGTGAATTGGGACTAGCTGACACTCGGCTCTTTTTTGTTTGGTGATGACAAGGTGTCAATCAGACCTTTTCGTGACCAAACCTAAGTAAAGTAAAGAGTTAAATAAACACACAGATGCAGAGCACTTTATTTGAAATACAACAGACATTCTTTAATCATTTAAATTAACCAATATACTCACCCCAGTTCTGAAGGTCATCCAAGGGTTTAAGTTATGTCTCACCAAATAACTTTATTTAGCTCCAAAAAGCATTCATTGATGTACAAAAACGCTTCAAAAAACGCACGGAATTTCCGCAGCGTTTTTCCTGCCAAGGAGATGCAGAAACGCTCAGGAAATTTCTGCTTCAAATCCTGATCGTGCGCACATAGGCTAAAATTAAAGAAAATAAAAAGAAACATATTTGGTATTGTCCTGTCTGTAAAAGTCTGGTCTAAAAATATATGTGGTAAACACAATAAGTAGGAAAAAAAATTAAAATGCCAGAATTGCAGGTTTTTGGTCACCATTCCTTCTGTAAAAAAATAAAAATAAAATACAGTAAAAGGAAATCCAAAGATGTTATATGGATCCCAAAATATCATCAATAAAAGTATCCGCTAACCACACAAAAAGCAAGCCCTTGGACAGCTCAATTGACAGAAAAATAAAAACGTTATTGATCTCTGTGGCGACACAAATTAATTTGTGTGGGGTTTTTTTTTCTTGTTTTTTTTCAGGTGTTTGTAAAAAAATAAAAAAATAAAAAAAATATATACATATATGCAAGTTTTGTAGTGCCTTAATTGTACTGACCAGGGGAATAATGTAGCCAGATAATTTTTTACCATATATTGATTGTTGTAAAAGGAAAAACCAAGAAATAATGGCGGAATTGTTTTTTTTTTTTTTTACCATTTTATCCCACTTCAAAAAAAAATTTCTTTTACATTTTATGGTAAAATAGTGTGTTTTTTTCCGAAAGTACAAGATAAAAAAAGAAGTTTTGATACGGCTGTGTAGATGCAAAATAAATAAGTCATGCCCCTTGGAAGATGGGGAGGAAAAAGTAATCTGGTCCTTAAGGCACTTGTCCACCACTTTATCGTTGATGACATCACTGTCTGATCGGTTAGGGTCCGACACACGGCACCCCTGCTGATCAGCTGGTGTTGGTGGCGGCTGCCGGAAATGCTCAATTGAATTGCAGAGCTGCTCTGTCGTCTGATAGTGTCCGCGGCTGGGTACTGCACATCCGCCTCCTATTGAAATCAATAGGAGGCTGATGTATAGTGCTCGGCCGTGGCCACTATCGGTAGACGTAGCAGCTGCGTACACAGGCAGAGCCGTTGAGGTAGGTGAGTGAGTGGCTGCAGTGCTGTTGATGTGATGTCAGCGCTGCTGCCAATATTGGACAATGAGTAAAACTGTTTATTTCTATTTATAACAAACTGTGCCAGAAACTTGGGGTTTTCAGAAAGGCAGCAGTCACCATTACATTTTATAAAAAAAAAATGCTTAGATAAACGATCTTTTTAAATTTTAAGAGAAATTATAAAATTATAAGAGAAATTCACTTTTGCCTCCTGGTTGAACTTGCACGCTATAAATCCCATGATTGATATAGGAGATGGCAGTTTGTGCTCATAAAGGTCTATGGAGGGGGGGAAGGCGCTAAAAGGAGACGCAGACATTCAGCTGCAAGTTTTCCTGAAATTACTGTTATGGCTTACTATTAAAAAAGTTGTACAGCATTGAAGAAGCATGTCTTATTTTCTTTCAGAAACAGTGCCATGCCTGACCACAGGTTGTGTGTTGTATTGCAGCTCGGCTCTATTACTTCACTGGTGCCGAGCAGCAGTATCATTGACAGGTATGGTTCTGTTTCTGAAAAGCAAACATGGATGGCACAGGAGTTGTGCCCATGCCATTATAAGTAGGAGCCGACTGTAATACGTGGGCAGGCTCCTGCTGCATGTGCTGAAACCAGACATCACACCGATCTCAACACTAAGGCTGTGTGCCCACGTAGCGTTTTTCAAGCGTTTTTGATGCGGAATTTCCGCAGCGGAAACGCTTGTAAAACGCTTGGTAACCCGCACCCCATGGTCCCCAATGGGATTCCGCAAGTTCTATGCACATGCTGCGGATTTTTCCGCAGCGTTTATGCTGCGTTCAAAAATCCGCAGCATGTCAATTAATTTTGCGTTTCCGCAAGCAGAATTGCCTTTGTCCAATGCATAAAAACGCAAGGCAATTCTGCATGTGGAAAACGCGTGATAAACGCGCGATAAACGCGTGCGGAATTCCGCATGCGTTTTTCCGGGAGAGGACTTGCAGAAATGAAGCAGAAATTTTCTGCTTCATAAATGCAACGTGGGCACATAGCCTAACTCCAGATGCAGCTGTAAATGGTGACCGCAGCCAATGAGGTATTAGACAAAGGTAGATCGCTCCCTTTGTCAGACCATCAACATGCCCGCAGCACAATTGCGGGGAGTCAACCAGTTGCTGTGGCAACAGGGCGTCCAACAATGGCCTCCGTTTCTGCCATTTCCCATAGCCAATCCTATCCCGCCAGGAGGCGGCCCTGATAGGCTAATTGTCAGTCAGATACTGACAGGTTAGATAATGTACAGTGTTATCAATGCCATCAATAGATCGCATGTTCAAGTCCCCTTGTGGAATCAGTAAGCATTGCAAAAAGAAGAAAAAATGTTTTTAAGTGTTAAAAAACATATTTTGTATTGTCGCATTCTTAACCCGTACTGTAAAACTATATAATTTGTCATACCATATGGTGAACATTGTGTATGTGTGTGTATATATATATCAGCTGTATGTATTTTAAAATTGTACCAGTAAAAAAAAAATACCATACATCTCAATATGCAAAACAACAAGTTCTTATACAGTTCTGTAAATAGAAAAGTTAAAGTTAGTGCTCTTACAACACAAAGACCAAAAAATGGGATTCTTTTTAAGTGATTTTTCTTGTAAAACAAAGTAGTAAAAGTAACATAGGATTACATTGATACCCACTTTATACCATCAACCCACAGAATAAAGGTAACATGTCAATTATACTGTACTCCATAAAAATTAAAATGTGAAAACCATTGCCGATTTAATACTTTTGGTTCATGCTTCCTACCAAAAACTGTGATCAAAAAGTACTATGTACCAATAGTGGTACGAGTAAAACTGCAGCTTGTTCCCCCAAAACACAAGCTGTCATATAGATGCATCTATGGAAGAATAATAAAGTTATGGATGTCAGAATATGGTGACCAAAAACATTTTTTTTTTAAAAAAAAGTCAGTGCAAAAATAGCAAAACATAAAAAACACCCCACTATATAAATATGGTATTGGTGTGCTCCTTTCAACCCACAGCATAAAGATAACATGCCAATTGTAATGAATGGTGATTGGAGTTTTAAAATAAATAAATAAATAAATAAATAGAATTATTATTTTGCCTCTCTTAGAGGTTATAAAAGTGATTTAAAAAAAAAAAAGTCACACTTTCCACAAAATGGCACCAATGAAAAGTACAGCTTACTGCGCAAAAATAAGCCCTAATATCGCTTCGCTGAAGGAAAATTGTGAAACTTGTCACTCTAAAAATTCGACGACCCAGTAACAAATGTTTGTTTTTTTCAAGAGTTTATTAATTGTACAAAAGTAATAAAACTATAAATGTAGTATTGTCGTATTTGTACTGACCCAGAGAATAAATGTAATACTTTTTTTTGTTTGTTTTCAGCCTGGTGAAAAGTGTTAACTTGTAAAAAAATAAAAAAATAAATTCTGCCATTTGTTTTTTTTTTTGTGTTTTTATGTTCCTTCCAAATCAGTTAATATAAGCGTAATAAGTTATATGTACCCCATATACAACTCATCCCCCATAAAACACAATTATGGTAACAATAGAAAAAATATGTACTGGCATAAAGGGCAAAACTGGCTGCATTGCCGAGGGGTTAATATTTGTGGCTAGCAGATGTACATGGACATGACACTATATGGCATGTATGAACTATCAGGGCTGTGGAGTCTGCAAGCCAAACCTCCGACTCCTCAATGTCCATGACATCGACTCTGACTCCTTCATACATGGCTCATGTTTAAGTGATAAATTTATTGTACAGATTCATCTCAGCTAAAAGTCTAGACCCTTAGATCAGGAATAGGACAGACATTTATAGGACATTTCATAACTTTCCCAAATTCTTATGAAAAAAAATATTCCCCACAAACTTCATTGAACTACTTTAGACAATTTATTATATATTTTAGGAGTCGGAGTTGGTCTATTTTATACCGACTCCACCAAAATGGGCTCCGACTCCACAGCCCTGATGTCTACACACATGTTCACTAGAGCTAAACATACCACCACCTCCTGATCCAGATAATACTTTGGTCATGGAGTTGACAAATGTCTTGATAAGGTGCGGGGAATTAATAAATATTAAGCTGTTCTCTTGTCTTTAGTAGGAAAAAAAAGACACCTGAGAATTTGAGCACACATTAGATCTGATGGCAAGAGGGGTAAAACATAGAGAACATTTCCTTCATGCAGGCTATACAGGGGGAAAGATGAGTAAGAGTCGGGGATCTTCCTGCTTCTATTGCATCTTCACCCTCATTTAGGCTAAGTTCACACAAGCATTTGAAAAATCGTCCATTTTTGACATTCGAATGACATCTATTTTTCACATCCACAATTAAAAAAATGGTAAAATGTCTCATCGTTCTTATTTAGTCTTTGGTTTGTCTCTTATGGTTCACACACAAGTCATTCACTGAGCACTCGCGCTGGACAAATGACCCTTTCCTAGTGAGACACCTTTTTCAGTGAATGTAATACACACGGGATGTTGTCATGAAGAAATGTGCTAACATTCATTCTGTACAAATTACTGTATGAGGCTTAAATCTCCACCGGTAGTGAAGACGATGATGAAAAGCCGCTTTGTTACCATTCAGGATTTCCATGACTAGAACGTTTTTTTTTTTTTTTTCCTGGTTCATGTGTCTGCAGCTGCCATTTTTCCAGTAGCTCTTCACATGGGTTTCTATTGCAGTCTATATTTTTCCACCTTTCTATCAGGAAGTTCCTTCACAGTTACCTATTGGAATGAATGTAGAAGACATCACAGGAAACGTTAGTTTCCTGCTAAGATTTTCTTGGTTAAAATCAAATTAACTGATACTTTACAATACTTCACGGCCAAGTTCTATGTCACACTACTGCTTGTCTGGCAACAATCAGGGGGAAGCATTTGGAATAAGAGTTAGATATCCAGTTTACCTGTAAAATATATACTTGCAATTTGGAAAATGTGTATGTTGGTGCCTAGGTCTCTTCCAGTAGCACCCAGTAATGATATGGTATGGGAATGTGCACATGTGTTTTGCTGTAGAAAAATCTGCTGGAAGTACTTGAATGTTGGTAGGAAAAAAATTGTGTAAAATACATGCGTTTTGTGTTTTTGCGCTAGTTTTTGATGCTTTTTTTTTTAGTTTTATTGGTGAAAAATGCTGCAAAAATGTTAAAAGAATTGATTAGCTACTGATTTGAAAAAACGCTTTGCTTATTTTTTCCTTGTAGATTAGAACCACCAGTGTGTGCATGAGATTTCAGAAATCTCATTCACTTTTCTGGTACATTAAAACTGTGGATTTTTTTTGTCCCCTGCAAAAACGCAGCGTGTGAACAAGCCGTAAATGTCCTGCACGTCGGAGGCCCAGGTTGCTCCCCCATGTCACTTCCCAGTACAACTCAGATTAACTGTTGTGCAGAAGCTTGAGCTAACTAGGAATTCAATGTTCAACCTATTACCTATTGTGTTGATCTAGATAAAAACCCCATGAGACAAATGCTAATTGCCCCATATTAGGGCAATTGTCAATCAGATTAGTTCCCAGAATAAATGTCCAATAACGTAATATTACATTTATCAAGAAAGGCCCTCCTTGAATTTGGCCAGTGAATCGACCATCACAAAATCCAGCTGCAGAGTTCCATAGTCTTGGTGCTCACACACTAAAAATTAGTCTAAAACTATGAAGTACCACGGGTATATATACAGTGGGGTAAAGTGTTTGATACACTGCTGATTTTGCAAGTTTTCCAACCTACAAAGAATGGAGTGGTCTGTAATTGTTATCATAGGTATACTTCAATTGTGAGAGAGAGAATCTTACAATGTGATTTTTCTGGATTTTTTTAATGATTTTTACATAATTGATTTGCATTTTATTGCATGAAATAAGTATTTGATACAGTTGAAAAACAGAACTTAATATTTGGTACATAAACCTTGGTTTGCAATTACAGAGGTCAGATGTTGCACACACTGCAGCAGGGATTTTGGCCCACTTCTCCATACAGATATTCTCCAGATCTTTCAGGTTTCGGGGCTGTCACTGGGCAACTTTGCGTTTCAGCTCCCTCCAAAGATTTTCTATTGGGTTCAGGTCTGGAGACTGGCTAGGATGCTCCAGGACCTTGAAATGCTTCTTATGGAGACGCTCCTTAGTTGCCCTGGCTGTGTGTTTCGGGTCATTGTTATGCCGGAAGACTCAGTCACAACCCATCTTCAATGCTCTTACTGAGGGAAGGAGGTTGTTGGCCAAAATCTTGCGAAACATGACCCCATCCATCCTCCCTTCAATACAGTGCAGTTTTCCTTTCCCCTTTGCAGAAAAGCACCCCCAAAGTATGTTGTTTCCCCCACCATGCTTCACAGTTGGGACGGTGTTTTTGGGGTTGTACTCATCCTTGTTCTACCTCCTAAGGCTGTGTGCCCACAATCCGGAGTCGCTGCGGGTTTGACGCTGTGGACTTATGCAGTGTCAAATCCGCAGCGGCCATCTGTTAAAGCA
This sequence comes from Phyllobates terribilis, assembly GCF_046119375.1. Classification (NCBI taxonomy): domain Eukaryota; kingdom Metazoa; phylum Chordata; class Amphibia; order Anura; family Dendrobatidae; genus Phyllobates; species Phyllobates terribilis. Next base: position 329,873,040 of record NW_027362762.1, on the reverse strand, counting down.
TAGTAGATGGGATTTCTAGAAATCCCATGTCCACTATGCGTCTGCGGCGCGTCTTTCCAGACCGCAGTATGTCAGTTTCTCCGGCGGGTCCGCATTCGGGCTTTCCCTATAGACTTAACCTCTGTGAGGAAAGTACAAATGGGGGAAAATTAAAAATATGGCGCCACTCATTTGCATAGATGAGCGGAAGCCGCCGGAGGCTCTTCCGCAGCGTCTAGGCCACAGGCCTGGACTCATCGAGGGCACATACCCAAACACTGCGAGTGGAGTTGATACCAAAAAGTTCTATTTTGGTCTCATCTGATCACGACCTCACATGCCTCCTCTTGATTATCCAGATGTTCACTGGCAAACTTCAAATGGGCCTGTCATTGTGCTGGCGTGAGCAGGGGGACCTTGCGGGACCTGCAGGATTTTAATCCATGATGATGTAGTGTGTTACTAACGTAATGTTTGAGACTGGTCCCAGCTCTCTTCAGGGCATTGACTAGGTCCTCCCGTGTAGTTCTGGGCTGATTCCTGACCTTTCTCATAATCATCCTTACCCCACGAGGCAAAATCTTGCATGGAGCTCCAGACAGAGGAAGATTGACAGTCATCTTGTGTTTCTTCCATTTTCTAATAATCGTGCAAACAGTTGCAGAGTAGGAGGGCTTCTTAGAGAAAAACTAACAGGTCTGTGAGAGCAAGAATTCTTGCTGGTTGGTAGGTGATCAAATACTTATTTCATGCAATAAAATGCAATTTAATTATTTAAAATCATACAATGTAATTTTCTGTTTTTTTGTTAGATTTTGTCTCTCACAGTTGAAGTGTACCTATGATAAAAATTACAGACCTCTCCATTCTTTGTAGGTGGGAAAACTTACAAAATCGGCCTTGTACCAAATACTTATTTTCTCCACTGTATATACCATACCCTTGTTTCCGTTACAGCAAAGTTATAAAGTGATAACTGCTACACTTATACTGGGGAGAATGATTCTCAATAAGTAATGTTGGAGTTCTCTAACATACAGAAAGTAAAGAAGTTATCATGGACAAATTTGTGCATCATGAACAGTGTAATTGTGATGGTTGTTTTTTATGCCAGCAAAAGATATTCAGGAAGGGTAAAAATCGTTAACAAAATGAATTTGTCAATTTTTACTGAAGTTTCCATTTGAAAGGCTCTTGTCCATCATAGGCTATACATAGCTGTAAAGAATTAACTTTCACTAAAGCCCCGATTCATCCAGCCTGTGATTTTTACGTCCTTGTTGATGAAGTGCTCTAGAGAGTAAGATGTGTCATATTCATTAAAAGGTGTGCACCTTTTAATGAATTTGGCTTATCTTTCAGACTTCCGTGCGCTACCAAAAGGAATGTACTGTGTCAGGTCCTGAAATACATCTTTGTTGTAATTTCTGGTACTTTTTGGCACAATTATGAGAATTGTGCTGGGCTGAGCTGTTTTTTTTTGAAAGGTAGGCGGGACTGTCATAAAAAAAGACAAAAGTTGCAAAAAATAGCATTTCTAACAGTTTTGGCAAGAACTGCTTGATAAATCGAGTCCTTGGTGGTTTGGTTTTCTCCCGTTACTGCTGTTTTTTAAAAAATGTTTTCTTTTTTTTTTGTAGAGGATGCGTCAGGATGAAGCGACATAGGCACCTCAGCAGCAGCGACAGCTCAGACAATGAAAGTGAGTACTTTGTGTGCTATATTACCCTAATCTTCACATAAGTATAGGTTGGATCCTTGTGTACATTACATATGGAGCTTGTCCTCACAAGACCAATAGCTGTGCACCTTACTGCCTTTTTCACATAATAGAAGGAAAAAATTGAAATAATCCTAACCCCAGATTATTTGTTATTTTCACAAAGATGTAAAATGAATTCAGTATTCTTCAAATATTCTAGTGCGGAGGTAGTCTGCTAGTTCTTGCTAGGCATATGCAACATTTGGCAGCTTATGATGTACAAGTATTGTACTGATGAAACCTTGGTGCATATGAACATGGCCTAACCATGCTCCTGTCATATTGCAGTTATGTCTTTCCGGAGACTCACACTTCAACATTTTATTCATCTGTTGCAGGTCTTTTAAGAATTTGTTTGGCCACATTTTTCTAAGTAACAAAAAAAGCTGTTAAATATCACATATGAGCATTGGCGATACTGAATGTTGTCGCAGTATGGCTATAATACCTATAGAATGTAGTGTTACTAGTTGGAGCATTTTCAAGTTCACTTTGTACAGTAAAAAAGTGCTGGCCCTTGTAGTGCACCGCCAGTAATGTAGGTTTGTTTTATTTACAGGTCCTTCCACTTCCTTTTCTTCCTGTTTTCAGTACAAGAATAAGGCTAAACTCACAACAGAGGATGAAAAGAAATCTGCCGAGGTATTTGGAGACACTTGAGAATTAATAGTACTGCAATTGGTTGCATGAATTTAGAAAAGAGTGGGGGGGTGGAGTGGTGAAAATTGCAAGCAATGTATCGCTTTGTATGTTGGAGGCATTTCTAATCACGGTTATTTTGTGCAGAAGTGCTGGACATCTTCAGTACACTTGTAGGGATGATTTAAGATTTGTCATAATGAGAAGTTTTTCATTGTTTAAAACACACAATAAATGTTGTGCGTGTCTGGCATATTTTGCTTAGTTAATCTTCCCAATTGTAGCTGCACAAAGTCTCTGCTGATATTTTTTCTATGTTTGAGGTTTAAAGCACCACTCTGGCATTTTTTTTAATTTGACTGCTGGAGAGGTATCATTAATGCATGTGCCCTGCCCCTAGTAAAATACTTGCCAGCCACCATCTTCTGCTCTACCCGGTGCCACTCTGGTCCCGTTCCACCATCTTGTGACGCAGCACCTGACTGGCTGGAAGTCAGCGCTAACCATCACAAGCTTTGAATGCAAGTCTGAGAAGCTCGTTATGGCTTTCATAGACTTGTATGGAGAAGCGACGTCCAGCTCGCCCAGCAAACATTTGTGGGCTGTTTACTATCTACATAAAGAGTATATGCTGTACTCAAAAGTTTACACCATGACCTTTTTACAGTGCTATGTTTTCCAATGAATGTCCATCATTTTCTCTTTATTGATAGTGCATCCACTGTCTGATTGCTTACAGTTTTAATGTCCCAGATCGTACCCCCTTACAGAGCAGCCGCCATTTAACTACCTGTTGGATCATGATATGTGGATGTATGAAACTGGTCAGAGTACGAACCGAGATGAGCAGACTGGCCTCAAGAACACTGACCCGAACTTGACAGCCTCTTAGGTGTATATGAGGCTGTTGAATTCAGGTCAGAAGATCGGCAGCCAGTCTGTGCATCATGATCTGTTCTCTAACCATATTACATGGATCTGTGAAACAGTTCTAAACTCCTCCACACCCCCCCTTGAAGTTTCGTTTTATAAGGTGGGGGCAACGTACACATTGTGTACTCAATTTCCATTTTGTGCATTTTCTAGTGGTAACTGCACATGGTACCCCGTGGAATCAAAAAAAAATATCTTCTAGATGATTTTGTGCTGGAGTAGATTTAGATAAAAGCAAATTATAATCCACAGTTTTATTAACCGCTGGTACACAGGCACATGTGTTAGTGACTCCGAACCCCAGGCTTCCTACAGTATTGGTTTCCATAGGGCCTCCAGCTGCTGCTGTTATTAAAGAAGTCCTCCCATGAAGATTTTTTTTTTAAATTAATCTGTGTATATGTGTATGTAGAGTAGTGATTGTTTTAATATACTCACTTACCGCTTCTCCGGGATCCAGTTCTGTTCTGGTCCTCTTCTAGGTGACGTCACTGCTCTTCAGACTCTCTCGCTCACTCTATGCTTGGGCCAGAAGTCTCATTTACAGTGTAAATCTATGGAGCCTCGTTATGACGCTCCATAGACTTACATAGAGTTTTACAAGTGTAAAAGGAACTTCTGGGTCAAACAGAGCACAGAGAGACTGAAGAGCAGTGACATCACTGAGAAAAGGAGTAGAAGAGAGGAGAGAGCACACATTCACAGGTTTATCAAATAAACATCTTCAGGGAAGGGCTTCTTTAACATATGTGTTACCACTCTAACATCTCAGTCCACATTTGAGAGCTTTATCACATTTTCCTTCTTAATAATAGACCTCAATGGATGCAGTATAGCCAGAGCCCATATCGCTGGTGATAAAGAAAAAGTTTTCCTTATAACATGTTTTTGCTACAGCGCTTTTAAAGCGGCAGTCTTGAAAATTGATATTATATATGTGGCTTTATATTCTAGAAAATTGAGTTTTAATTTTTCTCTCTCCACTCTGGTTAAAATAAATACGATAAAGTATGTGGGATGAGACAAACAAACTAGATTTTACATTTGCTGACTATATAGTTAATGTTAATTAATGCTAATTAAAACTGTATGCTCTTCTTGTACCAAAGCCACTTGGCAGAGGCACACAGCTAAGCTCCTTCCGTAGGTGACAAAAATGTAAAAATAGAAGTTAGGAAACATGCAGTAAAAACACTGATCTTTATATGCTCAAACCAAGAGCTTGCATGAATTTGTGAAGTGCCTCCAATAAAAAACACCAATCAAGTGATACAGGATGTCATCTTATCTCTTTTTACATGATTGTTAATAACAGTTGAATATATGTAATAAAAAAGAAAATTGAAATGAGAATGTAATTGTACAAATGAATACAATCCTTGTATATTGATACAAAATGAAAGCAGATGCCATGTGTCACGCCTACAGAGAATAGAAGCATATGGTATGAGGAGTGAAAATGGTGCATCATTGGCTTAGCTATTCCCAAAGTCTTGTCCTTCAGTTTGATGTCGTTAAATTTAATTTTCATTTAAACTTTTATTTTTTTTGGCAGCACAGTATTCAGAGATGTCATCATAATCCTATTGCTGGGGATCCGTCTCTAAGCACCCTCGAAGATCAGCTGTGTGAAATGGCAATGGTGCTTGTGCCAGCCATGTAGCCTCTTGAATGCTTACACTGCTTTATATACACTGCTCAAAAAATTAAAGGGAACACTCAAATAACACATCCTAGATCTGAATGAATGAAATACTCATTGAATACTTTGTTCTGTACAAAGTTGAATCTGCTGACAACAAAATCACACAAAAATAATCAATGGAAATCAAATTTATTAACCAATGGAGGCCTGGATTTGGAGTCACCCCCAAAATTAAAGTGGAAAAACACCCTACAGGCTGATCCAACTTTGATGTAATGTCCTTAAAACAAGTCAAAATGAGGCTCAGTATTGTGTGTGGCCTCCACGTGCCTGTATAACCTCCCTACAATGCCTGGGCATGCTCCTGATCAGGTTGCTGATTGTCTCCTGAGAGATCTCCTCCCAGACCTGGACTAAAGCATCCACCAACTCCTGGACAGTCAGTGGTGCAATGGTGGATGGAGCGAGACATGATGTCCCAGTTGTGATCAATCGGATTCAGGTCTAGAGAACGGGCAGGCCAGTCCATAGCTTCGATGCCTTCATCTTGCAGGAACTGCTGATACACTCCAGCCACATGAGGTCTGGCATTGTTCTGCATTAGGAGGAACCCAGGGCCAACCGCACCAGCATATGGTCTCACAAGGGGGTCTGAGGATCTTGGTACCTAATGGCAGTCAGGCTACCTCTGGCGAGCACATGGAGGGCTGTGCGGCCCTCCAAAGAAATGCCACCCTACACCATTAGTGACCCACTGCCAAACCGGTCATGCTGAAGGAAGCTGCAGGCAGCAGATCGATCTTCACAGCGTCTCCAGACTCTGTCACGTCTGTCACATGTGCTCAGTGTGAACCTGCTTTCATCTGTGAAGAGCACAGGGCGCCAGTGGCGACTTTGCCAATCCTGGTGTTTTGTGGCAAATGCCAAGCGTCCTGAACGGTGTTGGGCTGTGAGCACAACCCCCATCTGTGGATGTCGGGCCCTCATACCACCCTCATGGAGTCGGTTTCTAATCGTCTGTGCAGACACATGCACATTTGTGGTCTGCTGGAGGTCATTTTGCAGGGCTCTGGCAGTGCTCCTCCTGTTCCTCCTTGCACAAAGGTGGAGGTAGCGGTCCTGCTGCTGGGTTGTTGCCCTCCTACGGCCCCCTCCATGTCTCCTGGTGTACTGGCCTGTCTCCTGGTAGCGCCTCCAGCCTCTGGACACTACGCTGATAGACACAACAAACCTTTTTGCCACAGCTCGCATTGATGTGCCATCCTGGATGAGCAGCACTACCTGAGCAACTTCTGTGGGTTGTAGAGTCCGTCTCATGCTACCACAAGTGTGAAAGCACAACCAACATTCAAAAGTGACCAAAACATCAGCCAGAAAGCATTGGTACTGAGATGTGGTCTGTGGTCCCCACCTGCAGAAACACTCCTTTATTGAGGGTGTCTTGATAATTGCCAATAATTTCCATCTATTGTCTATTCCATTTGCACAACAGCATGTGAAATTGATTGTCAATCAGTGTTGCTTCCTAAGTGGACAGTTTGATTTCACAGAAGTTTGATTAACTTGGAGGTATATTCTGTTGTTTAAGTGTTCCCTTTATGTTTTTGAGCAGTGTATGTGCTATTAACGTAAATACCAGTTGATCTTAATAGGGTATTTCAAGACTTGAAAATCATCCCCTATACATACGATAGGTGATAACATCCTGATCATTGAGCGTTCAACCACTGAAAACCCTCAGCAGCTCTAAAAACAGCACTCTGCAGATCCCCATCTTAACTGGAGTACTTGGGTGCATTCATTCATTTATTCATTCACTATCTATGGAAATGCCGGAGACAGCAGACTATATTTTTTACTTGGTGTTTTGGTTTGCTGTATTAGTTGGGTTCTAATTTTACTGCTGTTTGTACATACACTTTAAACTGCACTAAAAAAACTTTTATAAATTTACATCTATACTTTGTATGTGTGATAGTATGTCCAAACCCCAAGACCGCAAGCTGATACAATGGGCATTTATAAACGATTGCTGAGATCCCATTACATCTTTAAAAGAGTATTTCTAGCATCTAAAATGATGTCTTAGCAATATGCTATCACAGCACTTCTTGATTGGTGTGGGTCTGGCCTTTGGGATACCCGTCAATCCTCCTTAGAGGCCATCGTGCTATTTTATGTTTTCTCTGCTTAGATGAGTAGTCAGGGCACTGCTGTGCAGGGTAAACTTAGGAGACTCAGAACTGCACCATTTCTGTGGCGTCTTTTAACCTGCCCAACCACAGTGCAGTGAAAGGAAAGCAGAACTAAACAAGTGCTGAGAACATTCATTGTCCGAATTGGTGATTGCCCAGATGTCTTACCCTCACCATTCATAAAGTGATAGCATATCTTGGCGATATACCATTACTTAAGAAAATGGCAATTTTAAGTGAATGGGTTTGAAATCAAGTGAGCAACAGTATCAGGCACAGTGATACTCATACATTTCTGCTGCTCAGAATGGTTTTGAGGAGTCAAAAAATCACCAATCACACATTGGTATGAAGTCCTAGAAAGTCCCTTTTTAGATTATTCTGTACATGAAGGGGTTACCCAGAATTCAGCAGTCTTTTGTCAAGTGCAGAACCTGTGCAAATTGGAAGGAAAAAAAATAAACCTATTACTCTACTTGTCTTAGGATTTCTTTTATTCTCTACCGCTAATCTCCCTCTAGGCCTGAAGACTGGCCGTCAGCGAGCGCCTGTCACCCAATGGCTGTGAGGCCACAGTGATTGTCATTTTCAGGCACGGTTTTCTCATCACCCCAGTTTGGGCGAAGCTTCTGAATAGGAGGAAAATTCTGACGGTCATAGACTATGATGTATTTTATTATATAAATACAGTATTACTGAGGATTGCCTCATGAATGGAATTCCCTTGGCACTCCTATCTGAACATAGATACCATTTAGATTCACAAATATGAAGGCTATATTATAAATTATGAAGGAAATGGCACCATGGTCTGTTGTGACCTAATGATTCAAAGTGCTTTACGATGAATTTCAGTCTGCATATTCGCGGATGGGTGATTTTATACCTGTGAGCTCTTGTGTAGGTATGGTGCAGATTTCTGAATTACTAAACCTTGTACACTCGGTGCCCCACTGAATATTCTGCTACTGCAGTGCCGTTCATCATTCCAAGTTTCAGACAAGGCTAGATGTAAATGCCTTGCCAAGTCTGGGACATTTGCCAGGAGCAGCTTTTATGTCTCAGTAGATTTCTAGACACCTTGTTTCCGATTTCAGAATTCAGTGAAGAAAGCTTTTCATTTTTTGCTAAGCTCACTTGCATTCTATTTCTACATGATCAATGCAACTATTAACTTCTCTTTCTACAATACTTATTACCGTAATGGCATTGTACATGAGCTTTTGCGAATCTCTCGGATCCCCGCACATCGCAAAAACTGGAGCTCTTAATCCCCATTCCAATGGACTGGTGGTGGATATCGCTCACTGCCACTACATTCCAAGTCTATGGCACTGATGGAGATGGCAATGTACTCTGATATAGCTGTCAGTCTCATATACCATGAATGGAGCACCAGTGCCTATGCTTGATCGCCACTCTACTCAAATATTGGCAGAAAGACCCCCATTTTCATAACAGGTGTGGGTCCCAATGGTGTGGTCCTCAACAATCCGATACTCATCCCCTATCATGTGGCTAAGAGATTGTAATTTCAGGACAATGATTGTGGGAAAACATTCTGTAACGACTTTAAGGAATAAGGTTCTAATCTCTAAAACTAAAGTGAATTATTTTTGGCTAAATGTTTTATTTTTGCTGATCTGCTGACATTCTACATTTTATCTGATCTTTAGTTTTGCACACTGAGTCTCATATCTTTGTGCATTATCAGGTATTCCGGAAAGACCTAATCAGTGCCATGAAGATTCCAGATTCCCAACATGTCAATATGGATGAATACTATCACTTTGCAGACACGTGGAAACAAGAGTGGGAGAAGGGTGTCCAAGTACCTGCTAATCCGGAGTCCATCCCACAGGCTTCTCTCAGGTAGAAATGGAAGCATCAGCAATAACCTAATCTGTTTTATAAAATGTTTCCTGCCCCACATACATTACTTTCTTATGCTTTAGATACAGGATTTTTTTTTCTTAATTTCACAACTTGTGCTGCTGTATTTTACTATTTCACTCTGGTGGCCACTTGTGCGGTGTGAGGCTAGGTTTATACTAGAATTTTGCAATTAGTTGAAAGTTACTGCTTCTTTTGGGAGTGGAGGGAGGACAAATGCACCATTAAAAAATATGGCGCAGGCTATTTTTCTACCCCAGTTTTGTGTGTGTTTGTTTTTTTCAAAAAATTTAACCGCAGGAGCTACCTAGGCACCTGTTTCAAATCTTGAAGAAAGACAAATTTAACAGCTTGCGTATTTTGGCCAAAATATCGACCAATACCCCATGTGGTGTATTTATCTTATACACTATTTTTCATCTTTTTTGCACATTTTTGTGCAGGATGCGGCCGGGCCTCTTTAGTGTTGGCTGGGTGAATTGGGGTGTCTGTCCTCTGGGGGTGCACGTATATAGTGCTGGGCAGCCCGCCTGATCTAATAGTATGGGCGTCATCAATAGGCTGCAAGCTAGACACTGTGCATCACACACATCTGTGTGACTGGCGCCCTATGCAGACTCCATCGGTGTGCATGTATAATACTACACAGCCACCCCCTCCTTGAATTGGTAGGTTAGGGAGTGGCTGTCTGCATCAGTATTTCATACCTGTGCTGCCCCTGCCTTTATCATGGAGGCCTGCTGCATCCTGCAGTGCATTAGTAATCTGTCCTGGTGTTTGTAAGGCATTATCTTTTACTGTGATGTTTCTGGAAATTATGTCCAATGTTCACCAAATTTAACAGCATGCAGTAATGTGGTGTAGATAAGAGGAAATTAAGTATGAAATTCTATTTATCTGTTGGATTTTTCTTCGGTGATTGTGCAGCAGTATCACTGCATTTTCTTTTTTCCTTGATTTTGCTTTAAAACCAAAATATAAACCACTCTAGAATTTGGAAGGTCACTTTTTTTTTAAAAATGTGTGATGGTCTACCTTTGTTACCGCAGCCTTATTTGGTTATAGATGTGATCATAACCTTTGAGAGTATCTGCTTGCCCAGTCCGCCTTCTGTCCTCTCAGGCTTAAAGAGAATCTGTCAATAGGATCAAGCCTCTTAAGCCGTCTACATGGGCACGCAGGTCAATGGAAGTTGAACAAAATTATACCTTGACATCTACGATTTAATGTCTTATTCCAGAGAAAGACAGACACATTTTTATTAATATGTAAATTTGCTGTTAAGATCTCTGGGCTAAACACAAATCTCCCTGAGAATCTGCCCCCAGAGCTTATTTTGAAAGAAAGAGGGCATTACCAGTGTGAGACATGTACTGACTGACAGTTGTAATCACACGCTCTGCAGTGAGATCAGGCGAGAAGACTAACACGGTACAGCAGAGTTGAACTTTCTCACTGCAAACATGTTTGCGGCTACAGTTACCCTCTCATAGTGCTTTAGCTTTCATCTAACAGGCAGCCAATGTGCGGGAAAAGGCAGTACCGCAGAGCTGACATCACTGAGAAGAGAGCTGCTACTGTGTAAATGTGTTCCTAATGAGACGAAGTTCAACTCTGCTGTACTTTTGTTAGTTATAATCAAGCACAGCTATGAGAGGACATTTTATATCCTCAGATGTGTTTTGTAGTTCTTTTGTACTGCTTTTCCCCAACACTGTCTGTCTGTGAGATGGAAGCAGAAGAAGTATTAGTTGTAGTCAGGCACAGTTCGGTAGTGCGAGCAGAACAGCAGACTGTTGGTCATTACATGTCTCACACTAGTAATGCCACCTTTCATTTAAAATTAACACTGGAGGCAGATTCTGTTGAGATCTGTGCCTGATCCAGAGATTGAACTACTGTACCCAATTTATTATATATTTTAGGAGTCTGAGTCGGTCCATTTTATTCCGACTCCACCAAAATGGGCTCTGACTCCACGACTCCGACTCCTCAGCCCTGGTTAGGAGGGTTGATCCTATTAAGAGATTCCCTTCAAAAGGAAATCTTTCAGCAGGATTTCAAACCCCAAACTATTTATATCACCATGCAGTTTTTTGAAAGACAAGTCCAGCTTTACCTTGACATTCCCTTCCTCTGTTACTGAGAAATCAGCATTTTAATATCCAAATGTGGCTGTAGACCTGAAGCCTTTATCACTCAAGCTCTATTCTCCACCTCTTTTTGCTTGACTGGCGGCTCCTTTGCCTGAAGATACACAGCATAGAGGCAATCGATCAAACAGGAGTATGTGCTACTGGGGTGGGAAATAGAGCTGGAGTGACAGATGCTTCAGATCTACAGCCTCATATGCATATCAAAGAACTGATTTCTCAGTAACAGAGGAATGAACTGGCAATGTAAAGGTATTGTTGGACTTGTCTTTGTAAGAGCTACATGCACATATAAATAGTTGGGGCTGAAATCCTGCTGGCAATTTCTCTTTAAGGCCGTGACGTTAGAAAAAAGTCTGCCGAAGGCCCCAATTTCAGCTGGGCGCTGTGTATGGAATCCTTCTGAGCCTCCTTAAAAGATTATTTTAGGGAAGAGAAAGGTTAGGCTAATGGAATTTACAAACATAACTTCCTTCTCCCATCACCCGGGAGGTAAATCTCTACCAGACTCCACTCCACTTTACCTACACAGAATAAATGCACACTTAGTCAAATCATGTGTGGATGTGTATAGGGGGAAATGGAGGTCTGGTAAAGTCTGTCTGCCAAATGAGCGTTGAACCCAGTAGCATTTTTATGTTCTTTTACTATCAAGACAGTCAAAACAAGTATTGCCTTCAATGGCTATATGGCACAAATTGGTCATTGCTCTAGTTTGTAAGACTTTTATTTTTATTTTTTTTAGGGTAATCGCAGAGAAAGTGAAGGAGGTGCTCTATTCTCGTCCACGAAAATACATCCATTGTTCAGGCCAAGAACCTACAGAGCCTGGTTATATCAACATTCTGGAATTGGCGGAGAGCATGTGTCGTTATGATCTTGATGATGTCGATCTCTTTTGGCTTCAAGAATGTAACCTTGAGTTAGCAGACATGGGTAATAATACACTACATGTTTATTACTGGACCTTCATTTGCAGAAGTAGATATTTTAAAGGGATCATCTGGGACTTTGCTTATTTTTTTGTATGGGGCTGAAAATATACCGGCAGGTAGTTGCGAACTACCTGCCTGTTCTGCCCGGTGATGATCTCTGCTGGCTCAGGTGGTGATAATGTTGCTTTCTTTGACCTCATGTCAAGTAGAGCAGCTCTTCATCTTCCCGGCTGCTCTGTCAACGTCATGCTGATTGACAATTGGCCCCTCGTAGTTTGGCATCTTATTGTCAATCAGAATGACCTCAGCAGTAACGCCTGTCGACCGAGCGGAAGAAAAGACGCTGCTTTGTTGAAGTGTCGTCACCAGAAGCAAGAGAATCTCTGACAGGAGCAGTCCGTGACTGCTCTGAACCGATAGAAATCATCGCTGGGCAGAACAGGAGTTAGTTGGTTTCATATGAAAAAATAAGCAAAGTCTGGGATAACCCCTTTACACAGTGGATCAAATATTAGGACTTGTTAATGATGGAACACAGTATCAGTGTTTTTTTATTTTTCAGTATTCTCTGTTTCTGCTATGCTTATCTACTTTGTTACCATAATTTATTTCCCTCTTGATTGTTAAATTGACACCGGAATAAATTATTTATCTATGTTCTTCCTTTTGTAGGTAGTGCTCCTTTGGATGAAAGCACCATGGAAAAGACATTAGAAGTGCTGGAACGACAATGCCATGAAAACATGAGTCATGCCATAGAGACAGAAGAAGGTCTAGGTATCGAGTATGATGAGGATGTCATTTGTGATGTGTGTCGTTCACCTGACAGTGAGGAAGGCAATGACATGGTGTTCTGTGACCGATGCAACATCTGTGTTCACCAGGTGGGTTTCATGTTTTAAGATGTTTTATTGCATAATTCCTGCTAAGAACCAACCATTGTTAAATGGCTCCTGATGCACACGCCAGGTCTGGCAGGTGTAAAACAATGTCCTTCTCTTTCCAATGACAAGTTTATGTCCATTATTTTAGCTGTTTCGATAATCTACCACACTATGGATTATAGAGTTTGGACTTTGTGTGGTGTTAGTTATTTTTGAGTCTTGGCTAAAAAATACTAATGGGTATAACTACTGTTAAAATGAATTGTTGTTAGCTTTGTTATAGTACTTTTTTAGTGAAAAACAAAGTGTAGATTGAATGCAAAGATTGATGCTGTGATTCTGATGAGAAATTATCTGCACTGAAGCTTGTACAAAAAGACATGTCTATTATTTTTTCTTTACATATCGGTAGGCATGTTATGGCATCCTAAAGGTTCCAGAAGGCAGTTGGCTGTGTCGCACCTGCGTGTTAGGTGTTCATCCACAATGTATTTTGTGCCCAAAGAGAGGAGGAGCCATGAAGCCCACAAGGACGGGAACAAAATGGGCTCATGTCAGTTGTGCACTCTGGATACCAGAGGTACTTGTGATTTTGTGATGTTAAAGTGGTCTGTGACTTGCACGAGATTTTGGACCACTGGGTTCTTTGCTTGCTGTCTTTCCATATTACCTTTTTTTTTTTTTTTTCCAATCCGAATACATTGAGAGCTGTGCTGAACTTGTACCTTGTTGCCTTACTTTTATGTGTGGTGATAATTGAGTCTTTCACTCACCTAAGGGATACCTTTTATTATGCAGTAGCCTTGATTGAAGCAGCATAGTATAGGTGCAGGTCAAAATACCAGTCATTTCTGTAAAGTGTTAATAAAAGCTACAGTACTGACTTAGTCCACTGTTTTCAAGAGCTGCTTTTTGCCCTGACGCCAGCTGCTGTATACAAAATCCTTTTTTTCATCCAGAATTAAAGACAGACTATTGTCTCATCGTATTGTCAACCGTATGTCATCTGTATCCACAAATTACAATCAATTCCTCATGTTGTGTTAATTGATAACCTCATAATTAGAATTTGAAAGCTATAGTGAAAAAGAAGGAAGCCTCCATTATGATAAAAAATATGAAACGTATACTGATCCGCCTACAGGTACCTGGTTCTTCTACGAACAAATAAAAAGCTTCATAAATGCAACTTCTAAACAAAATGACAATTTATAGACCACATACTCCCTTTGAAAGCCTCTGTCTGACAAAGCCCTCCGGACCAGACTGTCTCCCTATTATACAAAATCTTCCAAGAAAGCCAGATAGTGCTTCAGGGACCCCCCCCCCTGTTCTTCTCAAAATGGGAGGAGGATTTGGGAAGACCTCTTTCTTCAGAGCACCGTGCCAAAATTCTTTTATTTACATTCAGATCCTCGCTATGTTCAGTGTCACAGGAGAGGAGCGTCAAGGTATTAACTAGGTGGTATAGGTGTCCCTCTACCATGCATTTAATATTTCCTACAACTCCGGATACCTGCTGGAGATGTTGGAAAGAAAGAGGCTCATACATTCATATCTGGTGGTCATGTCCAATTATAAAGAGTTTTTGTCTAAAAATTGTTGACCTATTTAACAAACTTTCCCTATACAGGGCACAACCTTCCTTAGAATTAGCCTTATTATCACTAAGTGACATCTCAATATCAGGGTTCAAAAAAGGTCTGTTGAGACATTTCCTCACAGCTGCCAGGAATCTAATTCCTCATTATTGGAAACAAGAAAAAATACTGTCTCTTTCAGAATTTATAACGGAACTCAATAACATATTTAGAATGGAACAACTAATAGGTCAGATCACAGGAACTTCAGATAAGATTTACAATACTTGGGCTCCTTGGATTGCGTTCAGAGAAACCCCAGACTTGGATTCCTGGTTAAATCGACTAAGTCACACTGAGCCCAATTGTTGATTATGTACAATGAGTACCCTGATACAGTTTCAACTCGCTACGAAAACTCTCAAGAGTTGCAATACCCCAGGAGAGAGACCCACCACCTACAGTACCTACTGTTCCCTCATCCTCCCCTCTTTCTTTCTTTCTTTCTTTTCTCATTTCTGTCCTGACTCTGGTCTTCCCCTCTGTCACTCTAGTCTAACACTTTCTTTCACCAACACAATTTTGTCATATTATTGTTATTCATGCACTATTTTTGTTCAGATATAATACAATTTTACATTAATCAATGATATATATTGTTACTAAGTAATATGATCGAGAAGTTAAATTGCTCCATTTTGACAATTTGTTGTCGTGTAGATACTGTACCATTTATTACTGTTCATTCTTGTTATACTTCACATATTCAATAAACTTCTAATTTATAAAAAAAAATATGAAACGTATAACGAAAAAGGAGGGAGCATCCACTGATAAAAAAAAATATAAATATTTGTTACACATTGAAAAAATGTTTACAGATAGGTCCATATAATATGAGAAAAGAGAGGAAGCAGAAGCAGGAAGAGAGTAAAAACCGCACATATAGTATCTCATCAAACTTAAGAAAGTAAGGTACTAAACTATGAATAATCCTAGTAACATACACGTATATGCATATATGAATGATCTGGTATATGACTGGTGTAGCAAATGGGTATTTAGTATCAAGTACAGATATGGTAATGTGAACCAGTCACCTAAGATACGTCACAATAGAGCATAGGTCAGCTATTCCACATAGCATGACATTGAGCGTAATGTTATTACATAACATAATGTAAAGCTTATTCTGTACTGTCTGTATAAGTCCCCCCTAAAATTTGTAAAGTGCTGCGGAATATGCTGGCACTATAAAAATAAAAACTATTATATTATTATTAAAGCAATGTAATTGGCTTTTAGCCATTACAGTATAGGATGTGGAGTAAAGAAGCACCTCGACACGCGTTTCACTACCACCTGCGGCTTCATCAGGCGATCTCAATGTAAATGGACTGTAGTCCCGGCACAGCCACACTCCCATGTACAATGCTTTTTCTGCATATACAATGAACTGGCTGCAGCGTTACACCACTTATATTTTAAGGGCTTATCCTAAGGAAAAACAATCAAATTATCCAATTATATTATAGTAACATGTCCACTTTACTCAGAAGGCCTTTTAGAATTTTTTACCTAATGACAAGCAACATTTACCAGTTGTTACTTACTTTTCTAGTGTAACATGAGTTTCTATTCGTAATAAAACAATGCTGTCATTGCACATACAGGTGAGCATTGCTTGCCCTGAAAGGATGGAGCCAATCACCAAGCTTTCCCATATACCTCCGAGCCGGTGGGCATTGGTGTGTAGTCTTTGCAAACTGAAGACCGGAGCCTGCATACAGGTACGGTACACATCTCTATTTTTTTTTTTTTTTTTACTTAAATCAAAGAATTGTCTTTTAATAGATTAACTTGCTTTACATGTATATGATTATTTGTAATTTATTACAATCTGCCATGTTTAAAGGAGTCAAAGATCAATGCATGCATGGTTTCCATTGTATTAAAAAGTTGGAATGGGACTTGCGCTTTCACAACATAGATGAGATTCCTGACTGTGGACTCTCACCAATGGTGACATGTCATAAGTAGTGTTGAGCGAGTATGTTCTATTAACCCTTTCGCCGAGTATGCTCGGGCCGAGCGCCGAGCATTTATAGCTGCTCGGTGATATTGTTGAATCGCTCCCGTGTGTATGATTTGCAACTGTTTGACAGTTTTATTACATGGGAGGAATGTCTATTTCTTACACATTCCTCACATGTAATAAAGCTGTCAAACAGTTGCAAATCATGCACACGGGAGCGATTCAACCATATCACCGAGCAGCTGTAAATGCTCGGAGCTCGGCCCGAGCATACTCGGCGAAAGGGTTAATAGAACATACTCGCTCAACACTAGTCAAAAGTCTTCAGAAAAAAAACCTTTAACCATGGAGGATTGTAAGAACCATATACATTAGTTTTGGACTTCTTGAACTCCAGGTGAATAATTCTGTAGCAGACTGTAATATAAGATGCCATGTTACTGTCATGTCATTAATTCTACAGATTTCTGATGTCTGTATGCTCTTCATCCTAGTTTACCATTGTGTAAGTATATTGCTTGTGTTCTGTGTCACTAATTTATGCTTTCTTTGTGTAGTGCTCCGTTAAGAGCTGTATCACAGCCTTTCACGTCACTTGCGCATTTGAGCACAGTCTGGACATGAAGACTATACTAGATGAAGGTGATGAAGTAAAATTTAAGTCCTATTGTCTAAAGCACAGTAAGAACAAGCACTGTTCAGCAGAACAGGACGAGCCTGAGAAGCCTCCTGTGGACAACAGACAGAGTGAGAGTGAAAAGACCAGCCTCCGAGCCCAGAAACTGAAGGAGCTGGAGGAAGACTTTTACACTATGGTGAACGTGGATGACGTGGCAGCTGAATTGGGATTGCCCAAGCTAACAGTGGACTTGATCTATTCTTTCTGGATGTTAAAACGAAAAAGTAATTTTAACAGGCCGCTTGTACCACCTAAAGAGGAAGAACAGAATGGCTTGATACAGCCCAAAGAGGACAGTATTCATACCAGAATGAGAATGTTCATGCACCTGAGGCAGGATCTTGAAAGAGTAAGTTGGGTGTTGCATTTAATCAGTTTTTTTTTTTGAACTAAAGAATTACATTTATAGAAATCACATCTTGGTAAACTGCCATTTTAAGAGGTTATTCCCCTAAAATTTAGCTTCCGAATGAAGGGTGTCTGCTACCACCGAATGGGTTCAAGAGATTTATCTTGATTTTCAGATAATGGTGGGAGGGGGTGCCGTAGAGGAGTGGCATCTCAGTAGTACAATGATGGTAACCATTTTGACATGATGGCTATATTCCTCTTACATTGTTTTCTGTAACTCTAAAAAGAATGTGCGGTCAGAAAATATTTCTCTATCAGTTGTTCAAATTGCCTCTTCAGAGAGCTCTAGTGTCACCTGTTGCAAGGCTTAAAAGCCTCCTCACATAAGCATGTCACTATCAACAAAGAGAAACATTACCCCTTAGATCCCTATCAGAGGTAGGATGGCAATGACCGGTAACGCCTCTATACACAGATGATGACAAAGCATCCACCACGCAATAAGTGATGTCACAGCTGACCCTCCAGCCCTTTCCTTCACAATGACTTTTGTACATGCTCATCAGATGCGTCACTACAAAAGATAGGGTTAGAGTGTGTTCATTGTGGCTAATGTGCATGTAGATTTCCTGAATCGGGAAGTAGGAGTCTAAAAAAACCCCAGTGGCCAGTGTGGATTCCGATCTAAAAAAAAAACATTGTCAAGATGGAAGGGAAGCAATAGAAATAAAATAAAAAAACTGTGGACACTTGACTTGAAAGCATACGTACGCAGAGAAAATCTGACATTTTTATTAGGATGCCTCCTACAGATTCCATACAGTGGCATTCATCAATCAACCTTTGAGGTTATTTTCAAAGGTCCCATTCTATATTGTCCAGTCAGAGGCCAAAAAGACGCTGTATTCTCTCCTGTCTTCCCCAGCATGCTAAATTTTCTGACTGGTCCCATCGATAGGGGTTAAGCTTTAAGCTGGGAAAACCTCTGTTAAAGCAGCAAAATGTTAAAACATCTGTTAGATCTCTATATGTTTTTCATTAAACAGGTAAGAAACTTGTGTTACATGGTCAACAGAAGAGAGAAGCTCAAACTGTCCCATAGTAAACTCCACGAGCAAATCTTCAATCTACAAGTCCAGCTTGTCAATCAAGAGATGGCAGCAGGTAACCTACATTTCATTGGGCTCCGTGAGAGACATGAGAATTCAGAACTACATGAATTTTAGAACAGATTGTGGCTATATCTGCATTGCATATTATACATAAATTACATTCATTTACATTCTGTTTTGTAACTTTTTTTGAAATAATAAACCAATGGGGGAATTAACTGCATGCATTCTGTACATAAGCTTATGCATTTAGGCCAGAGTGTCTGTCTTTATTAATTTTTTTGGACAAGTGTGTTGCTGTGCATTGTATGAGACTTGTTGCAAATTTCAGAGATAAAGTGGGTACGAAAAGTATTCAGACCCCTTTAAATTTTTCACTCTGTTTCATTGCAGCCATTTGGTAAATTCTAAAAAGTTCATTTTTTTTCTCCTTAAAGTACACTCTGCACCCCATCTTGAATGAAAAAAAAACAAATGTAGAAATTTTTGCAAATTTATTAAAAAAGAAAAACTGAAATATCACATGGTCATAAGTATTCAGACCCTTTGCTCAGACACTCATATTTAAGTCACAGATCCTCCTTGAGATGGTTCTTCTCCTTCATTGGAGTCCAGCTGTGTTTAATTAAACTGATAGGTGTGTGCCTTTCCAAATCAAGTCCTGTCTATATAAGACCTCACAGCTCGCAGTGCATGTCAGACCAAATGAGAATCATGAGCTCAAAGCAACTGCCCAAGGAGCTCAGAGACAGAATTGTGGCAAGGCACAGATCTAGTCAAGGTTACAAAAGAATTTCTGCATTACTCAAGGTTCTTAAGAGCACAGTGGTCTCTATAATCCTTAAATGGAAAACGTTTGGGACCACCAGAAGTCTTCCTAGACCTGGCTGTCCAGCCAAACTGAGCAATCGTGGGAGAAGAGCCTTGGTGAGAGAGGTAAACAAGAACCCCAAGATCACTGTGGCTGATAATAATAATAATCTTATTTATATAGCGCCAACATATTCCGCAGCGCTTAACAAGTCAAAGGTTCATATACAACAGTCATAAGTAACATAGTTAAAGATAGTACAATAATTGCAGCAAAAATAATGACGACCCTGCTCGTAAGAGCTTACAATCTACAATGAGGTGGGGGTGACACAAAGTACAATGGCTTATTTACAAGGATGGTCCAGCCACCTTGGGGGGATGAGGGATAGATAAAGGCGGCATGAGCTCATCACCAGCCGATATCTGTAGTGCTTTTTGGTTCGGTGGAGACTTTGGAGAAATAAGGGATGGGCTATAAGAATATAAAAGGACTTAGATTAGGGAACGTGGTAGGCCGCCCTAAACAGGTGTGTTTTTAGGGAGCGCCTAAAACTGTGTAAGTTGTGGTTCATCCTAATTTTTTGGGGTAGAGCATTCCAAAGAATAGGTGCAGCTCGGGAGAAGTCTTGAAGCTGGGAGTGGGCGGTACGGATTAGTGTGGATGTTAGTCGAAAGTCGCTAGTGGAGCGTAGAGAAACGGGTAGGTCGATAAACAGAAATGAGGGAAGAGATGTAGGGGGGTGCCACACTGTGGAGAGCTTTGCGGGTGAAAACAAGCAATTTAAATTGGATCCTATAATTCATGGGCAGCCAGTGCATTGACTGGCACAGAGTGGAGGAGTCTGAGTAACTTTTAGCCAAATAGATGACTTTCCCCTCTCCAGTCCATCCTTAATGCTGCTGCCAGGGTCGAGTGAGAGGGAGGCCAATTAATAGAGAGTTACAGTAGTCAAGGCGGGAGTGGATCAGGGCAACAGTGAGGGTTTTTGTTTCCAAGGTGAGAAAGGGGCGGATTCTAGAGGTATTCTTCAGGTGCAATTGACAAGAGTGGGCAAGAGATTGTATATGGAAGGTGAAGGAGAGATTGGTGTCAAACACAACGTCCAGACAACGCTCCTGCTGGCTTGGCGTTATTGTGGTGCCACACGGAGAGAGAGATGTCAGATTTAGGGAGGTGAGTAGACAGCGGGAGCAGAAGAAGTTCAGTTTTGGAAAGGTTGAGTTTCAGATAGAGAGCGGGCATGATGATAGAAACTCCGACCAGACAGTCACTGGTGTTCTGTAGTACAGTGGGGGTAAGGTCAGGGGATGAAGTGTAGAGTTGTGTGTCATCAGCATAAAGATGGTACTGAAAACCAAAATTGCTGATGGTCTGTCCAGTTGGGGCTGTGTAGAGAGAGAAGAGGGCCAAGGACTGAACCCTGAGGAACCCCAATAGTGAGAGGAAGAGTGGAAGAAGTGGAGCCAGCGAACGATACACTGAAAGAGCGGTCAGATAGGTAGGAGGAGAACCAGGAGAGAGCAGTGTCCTATATGCCGATTGAGTGGAGCATAGAGAGTAGGAGGTGGTGGTCAACGGTGTCAAAAGCTGCAGAGAGGTCAAGAAGAATGAGTAGAGAGTGGTCACCATTACGTTTTGCTGTCAGAAGGTCATTGGTTACTTTGAGTGCAGTTTCTGTAGAATGTAGGGGGCGGAAGCCGGACTGTGATGGGTTAGAAGAGAGTGAGTGGAGAGGTAACTGGTAAGGCGGGAGTAGAAAAGGCGCTCGAAGAGTTTAGAGATGAAGGGAAGATTGGAGACTGGTCTGTAGTTGTTTGTGCAGGAAGGGTCAATGAAGGGACTAATGGAGTGCTTGAAGGAGGAGGGGAAGATACCAGAAGAGAGGGATAGGTTGAAGATTTTAGTTAGGTGAGTAGTGACGACTGAAGAAAGAGACTGGAGTAGATGTGAGGGGATGAGGTCATGTAGTGGGATGAGAAGAAGAGAGGAGCCTGGAGACTTCTTCTGTGACTGGGTCAAATGTGGAGAGTGATCCAGAGGAGATGTGAGAAGAGATGGGAGTCACGGCACTTGGTGGCTGGGAGCTGATTTCCTGATGGATGGTGTCTATTTTCTCTGTGAAGTAGGAGGCCAAGTCCTCGGCACAAATGTCCGTGATGGGGGCCTGCGCTTTAGGACTGAGGAGAGAGTGAAAGGTATCGAAGAGTTTTTTGGGGTTGGATAGTGAGGAGATCAGGGTGGGGAAGTAGGTCTGTTTGGCGAGGTGAAGGGCAGAGTTATGTTTTTAACATAAATTTATAGTGGATAAAGTTTTCTAGTGTGCGAGTTTTCCTCCATAGGCATTCGGCACTTCTAGAGCAACGCTGGAGAAATCGGGTTTGTGGTGTGAGCCAGGGCTGTTTTACTCTGTGTTTAGAGGTTCTGAGGGTGAGGGGCGCTACTTGGTCCAGCGTGCTTCTGAGAGTGTCATTGTAGTGATTTACAGCCAGATCAGGACAGGAAAAAGAGATGCAGTAGGGAGATGCGAGAAAGTTCCACAAAGTCAACTATCACTGCAGCCCTCCACCAGTCGGGCCTTTATGGCAGAGTGGCCCGACGGAAGCCTCTCCTCAGTGCAAGACATATAAAAGCCCGCATAGTTTGCTCAAAAACACATGAAGGACTCCCAGACTATGAGACATAAGATTCTCTGGTCTGATGAGACGAAGATGGAACTTTTTGGTGATAATTCTAAGCGGTATGAATGGAGAAAACCAGGCACTGCTCATCACCTGCCCAATACAATCCCAACAGTGAAACATGGTGGTGGCAGCATCATGCTATGCGAGCGTTTTTCAGCTGCAGGGACAGGATGACGGTTTGCAATTGAAGGAAACATAAATGCAGCCAAGTACAGAGATATCCTAGATGAAAACCTCTTCCAGAGTGCTCTGGACCTCAGACTTGGCCGAAGGTTCACCTTCCAACAAGACAATTACCCTAAGCACACAGCTAAAATAACAAAGGAGTGGCTTCAGAACAACTCTGTGACCATTCTTGACTGGCCCAGCCAGAGCCCGGACCTAAACCCAGTTGAGCATCTCTGGAGAGACCTGAAAATGGCTGTCCACCAACTTTCACCATCCAACCTGAAGGAACTGGAGAGGATCTGCAAGGAAGAATGGCAGAGGATCCCCAAATCCAGGTGTGAAAAACTTGTTGCATCATTCCCAAGAAGACTCATGGCTGTGCTAGCTCAAAAGGGGGCTTCTACTCAATACTGTGTGTGTGTGTGTGTGTGTGTGTGTGTGTGTGTGTGTGTGTGTGTGTGTGTGTGTGTGTGTGTGTGTATATATGTATGTATATATATATATATATATATATATATATATATTATATTCTATATGTGATATTTCAGTTTTTCTTTTTTAATAAATTTGCAAAAATTTCTACATTTCTGTTTTTTTTCAGTCAAGATGGGGCGCAGAGTGTACTTTAATGAGAAAAAAAAGAACTTTTTAGAATTTACCAAATGGCTGCAATGAAACAAAGAGTGAAAAATTTAAAGGGGTCTGAATACTTTCCGTACCCACTGTATGTCTGCTACTGAAATTTAGTAAGGAAATTGCACAACTGTTACTTAACATGGGAGAAAACTTTATGCAGAGAACCTCTTTTTCTATGGGCTTTTTGTTCTACTTTGTGTGAGACGTATATGATACTAGCCAGGGCCAGGTGCTTCAGTGGGTATTCACAGCACTTGGCACTTACATAGTGAATATCTTGTGACGGCACAAGACTTGGCAGCTGTATGAGCTATATGAAGCTAATTAATATTCTTAACACGCTGTGAGTGCCAGACAGTCCTTCTGTCTTGGCAAATAGAGACATTCCTAAACATTATCTCTATATGTAAATGAAATGACTGAAAACGTTGGATATTAGTAGATTAATGGCTGAAATATGTAAGCACGATTTCTAACCTAGTAGTTTTTGTTTTCTCTTCTGTATTTAGTGAACTCTTTTGGGACTGTCCTCAGGATGTGGCATGCATGGGCAGCCAGGTGCTCAGGGTTATTCCTAGATGGCCTCATGTGAATGAAAGCATCCTTTGTAATGTGGCACTGAATAATTTTCTCTAGTAAAGTCAGTCTGTTATAATGGCTAATAACAATTTACAAGTCCCACGACACATGCATATTCTGGTTCAAAAGGGATCTTCAGGTTTCAGAAATTAAATTATTTACTTTTACTGACAAGTTTGACAATTTTATAATATCTTGTCTCTTTACATTTCTCACAGTATTCTAGATATCTGCTTTCAGATTTGCAGAGCTAAAGTCCGCAGTAATTTACTGCACAGTGGATTTAGAAAACCCCATCCACATGTATCAAAATAAAACAAAAACCTTTCAAATCTATAGCGTGCTTATAATTAATGCGGATTTCCACACTTTTAATGTGTTGGGGTGACATTCTCATTGAGCACAGTGTGTTGTGTTTTTGTGGATTCCCAGCAGGATTTATTCACCAAGTGTGGGTCAGCAGGAGGAAGGGTGGTGCACTTATGTTTCCATAATCAGACGGATGCTAGTAAGTGACTGAAAGTAGAGCTCTTGAAAAACCTGAGCTCGCAAAGTATATTTGGAATATAAGTTTATTTAGCAAAGAATAGCACTTACACCTGCTGAAACTGGAATACCCCTTTAATTCCCAGGTGAAATAAAAATTCTGTTGCCAAGCAAGGCCTGTAAGGATCCCTGATCTTTTACTACACAACCACTCTATTATAATAAGAATATTGAACAGTTAGGTCATTTTTACTTCCATATATAAAGCTCGCCGTTAATCAGATTAGCAGATTTGTTATTTGTTGCTTTGGCTGTTCATAGGAATGTGCCTTACGCTGCTTCTATAATATGAAAGACGGCAGAAATGTTGCAAAGGGTTCCAATATCGTTAAAATATGACTATATTGGCTTATGGTCCCAATCACATCCTGTATTCAAAGCTTTTTCACTTTTTTATAATATATATATATATATATATATATATATATATATATATAATATTATTTATATAATTATTTATTAGTATACAATTAACACTAAGAACAGTTTTACGCATCCGGCACAGTTCCAAGTATGGACCTGGATGCACGGACCGGCCACTGGGCTCCGGACCCGAACTCAGCAGCCTAATAAGCTTGTATAAGGTTACATTTGGTTCAGGAAACCCATGGCCGGTCCGTTCTCGGGACTGTGTGTATCGGATATGTATAGCCAGCCTCTGTTTAATCATGACCTAGCGTTCCTTTCTTCCATGTCTGTGCTAGATTACCTTTTTAATATATTTTGCTGGTTTTATGTCTCTAGGACAACCGTTATCGAGTGCACTGGAGAATACATTATTTTACCCGCCTCCAAGAATAACTTTGAAGTTAAAAATGCCAAAATCCACAGTAGCAGACTGTAAAAACAGTTCAGTGAAAACTGGGAAGCGATCAGGCCTTCTTGATAAGAACAATAGTTCACATCGTGGCCGAGAACTGCAGAAATCTTCAGAGGTCCTCACTAAACACTACTCTCACTTTGCCTCTGAACAAAGAAGGAATGGATTACTAGAAAGTAGTAATCCCCGGATTGAAATTCAGGAACCAGTGACGCAGCAAACATCACGATATAGGAGCTCAGGTAAACCAATGTCTCTACAAGCTGTAATCCATGGACAGTCTTCAAATGGAAGTGGGAAAGTTCAGCACGAACATGTCAAGTCAAGCAAGTCTAATGGGATTTTACGTTCTAGTGCCGACAGAATCCAAAGGGAGAGCTTAAGCCAAACATCTCATGAGCAGGAATCTTTAATCACAACACATCTGCCCAATCCGGGAAATTTTAGGAAGTCCAAGATTGAGCATTATAGCCGATCAATCAAAGAAACAACAAATAGCATGGTAAGGACCACAGAAGATCAACGAAGCTGTGAAAAAACACAAAAAAGGCAGTCAGCAAAAGAGAGATTGTGGAGCAAACAGACTGTTGAATGTCAGTCTTCTGGGACTCCGTATCAGGACAATGATGGCTATTGTCCGGACCTAGAATTAAGTGACTCCGAAGCTGAAAGTGATGAAAATAAGGACCACATGCACCTGAGGAGAGGCAGTTCAAGTAGGGAAAGCCCTAATAGAGACTCTAATAGAAACAGTCGTAACAGAAGCAAAAAGAGTGCGATTCCACACAGTTCAGGACAGAGGTGATGGTTCGTGACCCCTCTCAATCCTGTTATGTTATGCTTGTGCATATTGAAATGCCAAAAAAGTCTACATTTCCAAAAATCCAGTAATGAAGGGGGATTCTTTTCTTTAAAGCTGGGTTTTTAGCAGCAATGCAATTCTTAAATGGGAAGTAGAGATGAGCGAATCTTTTTGAAATTCAAATTCTCCAGTTTTGTCAAATTTTTCAAAATTTGATTTGCCTTGAATCTGAAAACACGTGTGTAACACGCTGAACTCTGTATCAAACACTTTTTCAAGTTGTTGAAAGACCACCCAGCCTTAGCAATTTCCGAGTGACCTCAGCATATAGGGTTATGGCTAAACAGATGGTAGTTCTTTAGCACTGATCTCCTGTCACACACTATCTGTAATGATTGTTCAGTGTTTTAAAACTTTCCCATCTTATAACTATCGCTAAGCTGTGAGCAATGAGCTCTCACTATCCTGATTCACTACAAAATATCTGCTGCATTTCCTGCCTCTGCTTTTAAACAGGATATCCTAGTACCTCCTGATTGGCTGTAATATATACCATGATGAGATAGGCGCAAGGCATTATGGGACTGCCTGCTTGGCCGATCCTGAGGCCCATATAAGCCTTCTCAAGCCCATGCAATCTTTTGCTTTGTGAACAAATGGCGTTGGGCATTTTTTGAGGGGTTACAGTTTGCACAAATCAGATTGCAAATTTTTTAATTCGCCGGGTCCAGCAAATTTCCAAAAATTCAACATGAATTCGCTCATCTCTAATCTGAAGTGAATAATACTGTAGGAGAATGCACAAGCAGCAGCATTGCTTTTTATCAAGTACAGCCGGAAGTAATATGCACAATGACATTTTTATATTGTTTGTAACACCAAAATTTTCTTAATATAAAATACAAACAAATTGATTAATTTATGTGGAGGCAAAGCTCTGTAACATAGTTTAATATGCTTTTAAATATCTTTGCTAACAAGTGAAAGTATTACATTGTGTAAATACTTTGTTTAAAGTGCATTTTAAAAGCAGTGTACAGGAATTGCTGGTTGTGCAATGCATTTAATGTAAATATTTTACCTGTATAACTGCGAGATGCCAATACGTGAATATTGTTTACAAAGAGAAATGGTAGATTTACATGATTTATCATCATTCTGTTTCAGTCACACTGAAATATAAGCTGAACATGGGGCATATGCATGAAAAGTCATCTAGATCTGCAGAATTTCTCCATGGCAGCTTAGGAAATTAGCACTGAGAATTTACAACAAAACGCACTACTTTCAGTCTACCCAAACAGGCCTTTCCAAGTTGGTGCAATATGTACAATGTGTGAACACAAAGGAGTATTAAGGTTGAGACCTGCTTCAATATTTGCTTTGTTTTTATATATATTTTTTAATTATGGAGGCTAAACTGTCTGTGTAAGGGGAACACCATTTTAAAAATGGCAACATCAGTATAACTAGATTGCAGATGAGCAAATATATTTTGATGGAACTAAATTCTACTTGAATATTACAAAAATACGCATTCACCAAAATGAATTTGCAGTTTCAGTAAAATGGTGCCAGCTGTCTGCAATTTAGCTGAACAGTAAAGGGTCATTGAGAGGCTTAAAAAAAATAAATGTATACTCGCCTTAGCCCTCACCTTTTTGCCCCTCCTTTCCTCAGTCACTCGTTCTGTTCTTGTTTCATCTTATCACCACTACCGAGCGCTGAATCCTCAGGACTCTTAGGGACTGTTCTGCGCATGCATCTGCAAAGTCGTGGCGCATGCCATGACTTTACACACACTTGAGCAGAATAGTCCCAGGTCTCATCGGCGCGGAGAAGCCTGGAGATTCAGGACTTGCATTGGTGATTAGAAGATGCGACAAGGAATGGAGGGGCCGGAGAGGTGATTAGTGAGGTGAGTATAAAATATATATTTTTTTATATTCAACGTTTATAATGCGCATGAGTATTGAGAGACCACAAAGCGTAATAAGGGACATTCAACCAGCTGATCCGCTAATCTCTAGTATTGATCATTAAAGGGATTGTCTGGTCAAAACTGATAAGTTTGCAGTGACTGTGTGTCAGCAGACTTATGAATCCCCCCCAGTGCGCACACTGTACACTGCGAGGATTCGCCGGTTTCAGACCGGGGACTGGAGGATATGTATGAGTTATACATACTCCCAGCCAGTGTACATACGAGTGTATGGAGCGAGGCCACGCCCCATCTAGTGATGGGAGTGTCCGACTAGAGGGCGTGGCCTCGCTCAATACAAGTGTATGGAGAGCAAGGCTGCACCCATTGGCCAGGGTATGTATAACACATAATACCCTTCGGTTCCGGATCTGAAACCGGCGGATCCCCACAGCGCACATTGCATGCGCTGCCGGGATTCATTAGTCTGCAGTCGCACAGAGTGACTGCTGACTTATCGGTTTAAACCAGATAACCCCTTTAAGCTTTAGGCCCAATTCTTACGTCTAAATCATGTGCCGTATCTGAATCTCAACTCCACATTCGGTTTCCCGTCCAGAGCTAACTGCCTTATTTATGCCAGCGAGGCAGTTGATCGGGTCAGAGAGACCCACTGTTAGCACTGTGTATTGTGGTCCGTGCTTGATGGATTTAACAATTTTATATACAGTATTGTGGGAAACTTTTGGGCAGGTGTGGGAAAAATGCTGTAATGTAACAATATTTTAAAAATCTAAATCAAATCCGTAATCCTTATTTAGTGTGACCACTAGTGATGAACAAGCATGCTCTCTTATAGAGTTATCCGAGTGTCCTCAAGTCAAATGCTCGTGTACCCGCGGCCGCATGTATCATGGCTGATGCACACGTTTCAGGCATTCTCTGCATGTGTAGCGGCTGTGTATCAGCAGCGATAAATGCGGCTGCGGGTACACAAGCATTTGACTCTACCACGCTGGCTACTTTATCGGAACGTGAGCACGCTTGGATAACTCTCTATCTGAGCTTGCTTGTTCATCACTAGTGACCACCCTTTGCCTTCACAAAAGCATCAATTTCTCTAGGTTCACTTACACACAATTTTTTTTTTTAAGGAACTCTGTAAAGAGGTTGTTCCAAACATCTTGGAGAATTAACCACAGATCTTCTGTGGATGTAGGCTTCTGCAAATTCTTCTCTCTTCATGTGATCCCAGACAGATTAGATGTTGAGATCAGGCCTCTATTGGGGCCATATCATAATCTCCAGGTTTCCTTGTTCCTCATGCTGAAGATAGATCTTAATGACATTGGCTGTGTATTTAAGGTAATTGTCCTTCTGCAAAATAAATTTGGAGCCAATCAGTCATCTCCCTGATGGTATAGCTTGATGGAACTTTGCAATGGCCCGTCATACCAAACTTTTGCACAGTACTGTATTTTACAAGTAGAATTTGCTAAGGCTGCTGTTTTATATGCCCGTTTTAAACAGAAGCCTGCTGGAGTACGATGCAATAAATTTGGCACCTCTTGGGCTGTGCATGCATGCGCCATAGAATGCAGTCTACACCAACAACTTGAACATTTTAAATACACGTTTCCTAATAAATAGAAGTTGGCCATAGTACATAAGGTTTTTTTTCTTCCCAAATATCTAACAGCTTCTGCATTAGTATGTTAGGCTAAAGCTCAAAACAAATTATTACACGTGATGTGTGATCTATCACATATGTTTTTTTTTACAAGATTCTATGGTGTCCTGCAATTTGGTATAACCTTTTTTTTTTAGGGAAAGATTAAAATTGGGTTTAATAGCACTCTTTGTGGACAAGAGAGATTACATTCAGTTATCACAAAAACAATCCAACAGTGTTATAATTTTATAAGGCGGTGACATTGCAAGAAAAATATATATTTTATTTACATACATGCATTCCTGATTTAATTAACGCCTACAAATGCATTTTGTAAGCATACACTTTATAACCATAGAGCACTAGCCTAAGATCCGTAGTAACAATATTGCTACAAAAGACTTCTCATTACTTGCGACACCAGCTTTGCCCTTTATCTACATGTACAATTTTATAGGGGAAAACAAGCCATCATGTAGGTTTGTTTCATTGCTGCCAATTTTTGCAACCAACTAATGTTTTATACAATTATCAGTATTAGTAGATGATCTCTGTGTAGATTCAACACTATATCAGTTTACATGTTTCAAAACGATTGCTCGGGAAAAAGTGCCCTCCTCAATAGTTGGTGTTTAGTTGTGACAAGACCACTGTTTCTCTGAGACCTTTTTGATGCATGACTCCAATTATTTTGGAAAACGTTTATAGATTTTTAGTGCTTTTCACCAATACTAACTTATCATGTATATGTATGGGTTGATAAAACCATGGGGGAGCCTTTCAGACAACAGAGAAATCGACATTCTGAGTTAGTTTAAAGAATGATTTCACTTAGACATTTGTGGACCAGAGACCTCTGTTAGATTCTTAGTTTGTAAGTTCAGCATTTTATGGCCCAGCAAATGCTATAAAAGAACACCCTACAAATATTTACTTGATGAGGTAAATGTCCCAATTGAATGTGTCTACTGAATACAATCTATGCATTTTACTACCAATAATTACTGTAACTTATTTATTTAAGCTTGTTTTATGTTTCTTCCTACACTTGTATACAGAGCAGTGTGGAATACTATTTACGATATAAATTTGCCCTTGCCAGAGAAATGGTTATCAGTCATGACTTAATCGATTGCTCCAACTAGATAGAACCTTGTTCCTTCATAAGCATATATTTGGCTTTCAAATGATGCCAGGATGAAAGCACTAGGTGCAGAGTTTGGTGGGAGTGATGGTTCTTGTTAAGAAGAGCGTTTTATCTTATTGCTGTGATAGGGAGCTCATTACTTTCATCTCTTCACTTGTACCTCCACTTGTTACATTTTGTTATTTTGTTTTTTACTGAAGGTGCTCACACACATTTGACTAAAATTGGACAATTTTCTAACTGTACTGAATATTTGTCTGGTGAAAGGTAACAAAGAACATTAACCTACTCATCGTGACCGTCATTGTCTGGAACAAAGTCAGATACCATTTAAAAAAAATCTTTTGTTCATTTGATCATACTTTTGTCTTCATTGAAAATGTATGGCCAGTTAAAACGACCTTAAGTGCCAATATAAACTAAAATGTCTGGCGCTCTGGGTGAAATGACACTTCAGCAGATAGACTGCGATGGTTGTTTAACCATCAGCCTACTTATGTCTAATGAGTAGGGTCACATTAAGGGTTCACTCACACTGGCATATAACACGGCCGAGTGCTATGCAACATTTAATCGGATAGCACTCGGCCCAATGTTATACTACGAGGCAGTGCAGATCTGCAGAAAATAATCGCAGCATGCTGCGTGTGGCTCTGATATTCGGATCACCCGCAGCCATATAAGTCTGAGTGCGTGTGAAACATTGGACTCCACTGGGATTGCATCTGAGTGCAGTTCTATGTACGCACATGGAGAAATTAAGTTCTCAATCTTCTCCGTACTTGTGCTGCGATTCTCTAATGCAAGATAACCGGATGACACTCGGCTCAAATTCTGATCCGAGTTTGGGCCAAGTGTCATTGGCATAATCGGCCCGATTCTCTCACGCCAGAGCATTGACGCCAGTTTGAGCGTACCCTAAAAGTGAGAAGATGAGCAGTTGCACATCCAGGCGATTTGCAGGCTTCCCATACATCAGTTACAGATTACTGACCTGGCCGGTGCACCGGAGTCCTGCGAATTAATTCTCCATTTACCAATCTATTTAAAAGCTTAATTTTGCTGAGTTTGTTAAAATATCACAGTGCAAAATTGCTTCAACTCCGCAGTGTAACATGTAGAATTCTTTTCACATTACTCAATTTTATAACTTTTTTTTTTCAAATATTTTTATTGAATTTTAATAGAAGAAAACAAATCAACCTCATCTGCCGATCACAGCTCCCTCTTCCGTTAATGATGCATATCAGATTTCTCAATTTCTGAGAAAATAATCTCGTATACGAGTAGTTATTTTCTTGTTTAAGGGTATGAGAGATCACGTCTGCCATGTTTACATCACTTCAATTGGCCAGAGAGACATTCTTTTTCAATATTTAAAAGGGGATATTAATAAAACAGTCACAACCCTTTGAAACTATAAGGCCTCTTATAATTGAGAAATATGTCCTACAATAAATACCTTTCTTCATTGAAATAAGCCATATAACAAGGCTTTATTTGTGTATGGTATACGTTTGAAAATTGACCTGAACCTGTTTTCAGTGAAAGTGTTAGAGAATGTAAATCAGAAAATTAACTTTTGTTAAATAGGGTTTTATGTTAAATGTATTTTTTTATTTCTGTTTTTATATAGTGAAGCAAAAACAATCTTGCAATATTCACACTAGTCAATTAATACCAAAACTAGACTCATCCTTCCTGTTCTATTCAGTAGCCACATTGACATAATAGACTGGCTCTAATGCATTGACTGCTATAGAAAAGCAAAAGTCATTGTGAAGGGAGCAGTAACTATCACCTTATGAATATTGGAACCGGTGTTGTCTACTCTGTATAGAGGTGATATCTGTTACTGTAATCTTGCTTGTAATGATGATGACAGCAGGATCCGGAAGTAAGAGTCTAGTATTAGACTTAGTGGTCTGAAAATTGCAAGACTTCAGAGTATGTATGCGTGTGTATGTATATATATATGTGTATATATATATATTAGAAAATTGAATTTAAAAACTTTTAACTGGATTTAACATACAACCTTATTTAAAAAGGTATTTTTCATTACAAATCCCCTTTTGAAATGGCTGTCCCAGAAATATTTTTTGCTACCATTTCAGACATGATTATAATAGGTGATTCAGCTGGCAGTCTGTGGAGATGAAGCTCAAGAATAGTTGTCAACTATTGAAATTAATGGGAATTTTAGTACCTCTGAGCGCCCTAACTTGCCAAAATTCATGTCTATTTCTTCAGTGCATTGACTGTTCACTGAATCGATAAGTGTACTGGCAGCTAGACCCCACCGGACAAAATTGTGTGTAGTGCAGTGTTGGGGCTTATTCTAACATTCCCGCAAATTGGTCCGAGATCGGACCACAGTGCACGGACTGGCCACGGCTCTCCCGACCCGAGCATGATAGCCTGGTAGTAATACATGAAGCTCTCACACTCTGGTTGAGAATAAAGGAAATACTAGGGAGCAAAGAGTGCAAAGTAGGGTTTTAAACGATTAATAGATAAGGTATGACGATGAATTCACGCTCACCTGTTGCGCATTGCAACAATTCAAAAGCACATATCAGCTGCTGCAGGACACTGGTCGTCACACTAGGAAAGTGTGCTGTTCGGATTAAGAGTGGTTTTTCTGTGCTGCTTATGGGCTCACAAAGAGGAGCTCAATAAAAGATGGAATTAAAGATGCATTGTTTATTAGGACAGTTAGAAGGTCAACGCGCTTCGAAGTTGGTTATCCAAAATTCTTCCTCAGGACATAACCTTATTGAAAATCTATACCAGTCTGACAGTTTTATGCTGATTTTTGGGGAAAAAAAACACATGACATGTCAAAGTTCAGTTATGGTCCATTGCTGTGATGTAAGAAATGACAAAAACATATAAAGCGTGAAAACATATTAAAAACAATAATGAAAATACATGCTATCAATATGATAGTGCAGGAAAACCACTCTTACTCCGAACAGTACACTCTGTTTGGGAGACTCATGACCAGTCCGTATATTATCTCAGACCAATGTGCACGGACATCTGAATGAGCCCTTAGTTGGGACTACCACTATGCAGAATGTTAGTGCTTTATAAGCAATGGAAAATAAATGTTTTATTATCCAGTATGACCCAATACAGAAGTCCAAAAATAATAATTGATTTTATAGATGATGGTTTAATCCAAACTTTAGATCTTCCGACAGTATTACATTGGTGCTAAGCTATTGCTGTCTCCTGAAAACTGAGAATACAAACTGGCCAATAACTAGTATAGCCAACATATGAAGGAACATAATAAAATGGTTTACTCATCTGCAGATCTGTTTTCCCTGGTACATTTGTAAATCCTCATTTCTTTTTGTGTTAATTGTTTTTTTCTTTTGTTCAAATCTATATAAATATGTATATATTCAATTTTCAAAAACGGACTGAGCCTTTTCTGATGTCCCTGATGTTTTACAAGTACTTTTGCATTAAATTATGTATTTGCCAACCTGATATAGTCTGATTTCTTTAAGTTAAGTTCTTTGATTTACATGTTTTCCCATTCTAGTTAACCAATGTAGCAAAACTGTGGTTAAAGGCTTGTTTGTACCATTTCATTCATAGTCTTCAGATCTGTAATCTATAACCATTTTTGGCTCCTAAAAGTAGTTGGAAATAAGGAAAACTTTTCTATTGTGAAAGCTTCCCCTTTTCCTCAATTTGAACATATTCCTACAGAAGTAGCCATGGTTAGCAGAACACACACAACACAGCACTGGGATATCACGGTGCAGAAAAGTGTAAGCTGACATCTAACTTGAGATCAGTCAATGACTTTTGCAGTGTTGATGTCGCATTATTTGTATAGTTAAGTTTGGCTACATCTTTACTTATACCACAGATACAGCCATGAAGATAAACCTTTTAAAGGGGTTGTCCACTGCTCAGACAACACTCTTTTCAGTCTCTATATTCTCCTCCACTCACCCCCCCTCCTTCCTTTATAAAATAGCAGCTATACTTTTCTCCTGTGCCCGCACTGTTCCAGCAGTGTTGGCACTGGCTCTCCCGGGGCTCGCATGACATCATGCCACGAGATCCTTGCAGCCACTCAGCAACAGCTTTACTCTTCCCTCCTTTGGAGAAATCAGATATCTGGAGGAAGTGAGAGAGCAGCTGCAGGTCTCACTCTCTCCAGATGTCAGTTATGTCTGAAGGAGGGGACAATGAAGTGGCCGCAGGGATTGCATGATATAAATTCATGCGAGTCCTGGGAGAGCCAGTGCAGACACTGCTGGAATGGTACCTGCCCCAGAGGTGAGTATAGGTGTTATTGTTTTATGAGGGGGAACATAGTGATTGAGAAAGGATTGTCCGAGTAGTGGAGTACCACTTAAAGATTTCTTTTCCATACGTGTTTTGGGAACATTTTATGAGTATGATAAAATTACTTTCCTGTATGCCTCTGCAGAGAGCGGCCATTACACGTCACACTGGTAACTCCCCCTTCATATAACATAAGCTCTGGAGGCAGAGTTATCTTCCGGGCATCGTCCTCCCCAAAGCCTGGAAAAGGTCATTTACAGAAAGCGATAAAAGATTATTACACTGTCGCCTCATTGGGGGACGCCGGACCATGGGTGTTATGCTGCTGTCCACTAGGAGACGACACTATGCATAATCTGAAAAAGATTAACTGTGGCTCCTCCTCTGCAGTATACACCCCTGAACAGCATCAACCTTCTCCAGTTTTTGTTTAGTGTCGCATAGGAGGCACACCTAAAACTTTTACTCCTTTTTCACCGACGGGATTACAGATGAAGAAAAGTGGGTCTACTGCGAGACTCCCGGCATGGCTCCTTCCTCGGCCCCTTATTATGGGGTGCACGGTTGAAGTTGAGATGGCTATTCCCCATGTCGCTCCTTCCGCAGCCCCTCGGGTGCTGGTTCGAAGTCGAGACCCCCCCCCCTTCCCCAATTCCTTTTGGTTTCTGGGTTGAGGTCGAGGTGAGGATATAGCCCCCTGATGGTGACAACAGCACCTCCCTAATCCCCCCTGGGGGTGTTAGGTTGAAACGCCTCAGGTAGGGCCTGTACAGGCAGCAGCCAGCACACTACGGCTGAATCCAGGGACCCCAGCCCTGCTGCGGGCTCCTGTCGGGGCCGGGGGAAGCGCAGGCAGAACACAACAGGCACAGGCCTCTCTGCACCCTGTTTCTGTGGCAGCAGGGCCCCCCCTTCCGCTTATACCCCACCGCTATCCTGCCTTTAAATCCGGGGGGGTCCGGTTCAGATCCGGCCCCCTCCCGGACTTCTGCGCCGGCCTGCAGTCCCTACGGGTATCAGGCTGCCACCTCCTCTCCCCGGCCCGCCCCCCCGGATGACAAATATGACACTACAGTGTCATAGAGGGGGCGGATCGAGACTGAAAGTGTGCGATTTCACACCGTTCTGCCTCCCTTTTCAGCTCCTCGCCCCCCTTCTTTCTTAACTTTACTCCAGCGGCCATTATCTGCTGCAGGATAAGGGAAGACCAGCCAGTCTCCGGGGGGCACAGGACCGTGGATCTTCGGCGCTGGACCTAGGGGCACACCGGTGGGATAAGATCACAGCTGGAGTTCTTCCTCGGCTGTGAGTCCAGGCTCCTCTGCATAGCCACCCCTGTAGGGCCCTCTGCATAGCCACCCCAGTGCACTATGCCGGGCTCAAGGTCCAAGAGAACCAGACAGGACTGCTATTATGCACTCTGTACAGCCTGCAGCAATACTCTCCCAAGTGGCAGCACGTACCCGCACTGCCAGGATTGCATCCAGACTACTGTGCCAGAGCCCCAAGAAGCCCCTGCCAATGCTTCGGTGTCTAATGCCATGCCGGAATGGGTCACTCAGATGTCGCAAACTATGACGCAGTCTATAGATAACCTCACATCCACATTGCTTCAGGCTCTGCAGAGTCATGCCTCGGCTATGAACGCTACCCAGCAAAGGGAAGGCTCGACTCGGGGACATGACGACTCGGGCACATCCACGTCTAGGTCAGGACGCAAGCGGACCCACAGGTCGCGTTCATCTGCGTCATCCCATAGCACACGGTCATCCCCTTCTAGGGAGAGACACCGTAGTTCCAGGTCATCTAGACCGTCCCCTACCAGGGACAGACAATGCAGTTCTCCGCAGCGATCCCCGACCAGAGAAGGCCTCCACCCTGGTTCACCCAGCAGGAGACGCCTTAGCGATACACAGGATTCGGAAGGCATCTGTGATTCCGACTCAGACAAGGAAACTGAAGGGTCTCTGATCCCAATCCCCCATAGCAATACAGCGCTAGTTGAGGACGTAATCTCGTCCATCCATCGGGTGCTGGACATTCCTGATCCACCCCCGGAGGCACCAATACACAAGATTTCCTTTGAATGACTTCTGAAGCCGCCTAATGTCTTTTTTGACCACACAGAGTTTAAGTCGATCCTTAAAAAGCAGTTCTCACAGCCTGAGAAGAAGTTTACCAATCGCAACTATCTGGAGGCGCGGTACCCGAAGTGGATCCCCCAGTCTCTAGGCTAGCAGCACAGTCACTCCTTTCACTACCAGATAGCTAAACCCTCAGGGACACAGCAGATCGGCAGGTAGAACGCATGGCTCATTCAATTTTTGAGGCCGCAGGGGCCTCCCTGGCTCCTGCGTTCGCTTCAGTTTGGGCTGCCAAGGCCATCCTGGCTTGGGCCCAAAATTTACAAGCTGGCCTCTAAGTATCTGCTCCTGAGCTGTCGGACCAAGCGGTTCAAATAGCAGTTGTAGCAGAATACATGCTTCATGTAGCTCTGGATTCTGCAAGGGGTGCAGCGGGGATAGCATCAAATGCCATCACGATTCGGCGTATCCTCTGGCTGTGGGAATAGAAAGCAGACGCAGGCTCAAAGAAGTCCCTCACGCACCTCCCGTACCTCATTGGTCGACTTTTTGGTGAACAGTTGGACACGATGATATCCAACGCCACCGGGGGTAAGAATACCTCTCTCCCCCAACTGAAGCCGAAACGCACTTACAAGAAGCGTAACCAAACTCTATTCCGATCCTTTCGGAACTCTTCGGGTTGGTCAGTTTCGCGGCCAGTACAAAATAGCAACCGCTCCCTACGCAGGGACAACTCGCGGTCGACGCAAAAGTTTGACAAGACCTGGCAGTCAAAAGCAGGCCAGTCAAAGTTCAAAGGAGGAAAATCTCAGACTTCCTCCTCATCATGACTCACGGACTCCGGAAGACACCCCACCTGTAGGCGGCCGACTTTTGCTCTTTCATCAAGTCTGGCTGCCTATTACAGAAGACAGGTGGGTCAGGGAACTAGTGTCTTTGGGATACATGATAGAGTTCACTTCCAACCCACCAAACAGACTCTTTCTTTCTGTTCCCCCAAAACCGCCAGCCAAAGCTTGTGCCTTCCGCCAAGCGGTCTTCTCGCTTCTTCAAGCAGGAGTCATAGTACCGGTCCCCGCAGCCGAGCGCTTCCGTGGGTTCTACTCCAATTTATTCGTAGTCCCCAAGA
Organism: Phyllobates terribilis; assembly: GCF_046119375.1. Classification (NCBI taxonomy): domain Eukaryota; kingdom Metazoa; phylum Chordata; class Amphibia; order Anura; family Dendrobatidae; genus Phyllobates; species Phyllobates terribilis. The sequence goes on along the minus strand of NW_027362762.1, from coordinate 329,834,946 downwards.
AAGGAGGCAGCGTACCGCCCACACTGGACCTAAAACAGCTCAACAAATATGTACGGGTACGTCACTTCCGCATGGAGTCCCTTCGGTCCATCATTGCGTCCATGAGAAAGGGAGAATTTCTCGCCTCCATAGACATACAAGACACATACCTGCATATACCAATTTCACCCGCCCATCAGAGATTTCTCAGGTTCGCAATCGACCAGGACCACTACCAGTTCGTGGCTCTTCCGTTCGGACTCGCCGCGGCTCCCAGAGTGTTTACCAAAGTCATGGCAGCCACCATGGACGTCTTGCACTCCAGAGGCATAGTAGTCGTTCCATACCTGGACGATCTCCTTATCAAGGCGAGCTCAGCGTCTCAATCACAATCGACACTCTGAGTCGCCTGGGTTGGTTAGTCAACCTACAAAAGTCATCACCAATGCTATTCAACACCTTCAGGGGTCTAGTGCTCCTTCCCAAGGACAAGGCACTGCCTCTCCGTCTAGGAGTTCGTACTCTCCTCAGCAAACGCCCTCGATCTCTCGGTTTGCCATGAGAGTCCTCGGCAGGATCGTGGCGGCAATAGAAGCGGTCCCATTTGCCCAGCTTCACCTCAGGCCTCTCCAACTAGCCATCCTCAAGTCATAGGACAGGAACCCTTTTTCTCTCGACAGGGAGTTCCCCCTGACGTCGTCAACCAGGAGGTCCCTGCACTGGTGGCTCAAGCCAACCTCACTAACAAAGGGGAAATCCTTTCTCACGGGTCAATGGAAGGTTCTGACCACCGACACGAGCCTGACTGGTTGGGGTGCGGTGCACCTACACCACAGAGCACAGGGCAAGTGGTCCCCAGCGGAAGCGACCATGCCCATCAACATCTTGGAAATTCGTGCCATCCTCCTGGCATTGAGAGCCTTCCATCACTTACTAGCAGCCTCTCACATCAGAGTACAGTCAGACAATGCCACGGCTGTAGCATATGTGAATCACCAAGGGGGGACCCGCAGTGCCCAGGCGATGCGCGAAGTGACACACATTCTCCACTGGGCGAAAGACACAGGTTCGGTTCTCTCTGCGGTCCACATTCCGGGTGTTGACAACTGGGAAGCAGACTTCCTCAGCCGGCAAGGAATGGACTCGGGAGAGTGGTCTTTCCATCCCGAAGTTTTTCGACAGATCTGCCATCGCTGGGGGACTCCAGACGTGGATCTAATGGCATCCCACGTCAATGCCAAGGTTTCCAACTTCATGGGCAGAACTCACGACCCGCGGGCGCTAGGAGCGGACGCCCTGGTTCAGGACTGGACCCAGTTCCAGCTCCTGTACATTTTTCCACCTCTCCCCCTGATATCCAGAGTGGTGAGGAAGATCAAGCAAGAGGGAGTTCCAACCATCCTAATCGCACCAGACTGGCCCAGACATACATGGTACACCGACATCGTACATCTCACAGCAGACGTCCCCTGGCGTCTCCCCGACCACCCGGATCTTCTGTCACAAGGCCCGTTCTACCACCAGAACTCAGGGGCCCTCAATTTGACGACGTGGCCATTGAGACCTGGGTTCTAACCCAGTCAGGGTTCTCGCCGGACGTCATTGGAACCATGATCAGGGCACGGAAGCTAACCTCTGCTAAGATTTATTACCGTACCTGGAAAGCCTTCTTTACCTGGTGCGAATCTCGTGGCCAGACCCCATTCCCTTATTCCCTCCCCAGGGTACTTGGGTTTCTCCAATCGGGTCTGGAGGCCAGACTGTCCCTGGCCTCCCTTAAGAGCCAGGTGTCCGCTCTCTCAGTGCTTTTTCAGAGGTGCATTGCTAACAAGCCGCAAGTAAGGACATTTCTTCAGGGGGTTTCTCGATTGGTTACCCCCCTACAGACGACCACTAGAAACGTGGGACCTCAACCTGGTGCTGACAGCATTGCAGGAAACACCCTTTGAATTCCTTAGGGAAGTCCCACTTCGCCTTCTATCCCAGAAAGTGGTTTTCCTGGTGGCAATCACCTCGCTACGCAGGGTGTCTGAACTGACAGCACTCTCCTGCAGACGGCCCTTCCTGGCTTTTTACGAGGACAAGGTAGTTCTCCGTACGGTCCCATCCTTCCTTCCGAAGGTTGTGTCCAACTTCCACCTCAATGAGGAAATTTCACTGCCATCCCTCTGTCCGGTCCCGGTTCATAGAGTGGAGAAGGCTCTGCATACGCTTGACCTTGTCAGGGCATTGCTTATCTATGTGTCTAGGACTGCGCCCTTCCGGAAGTCTGATTCTCTTTTCCTTCTTCTGGAAGGTGGCCGCAAGGGTCTACCAGCTTCCAAAGCTACCCTTGCCAAGTGGATCAAATCGACCATACAAGAGGCCTACTGCCTCAAAAATTCTCCTCTTCCAGCAGGTATTACGGCACACTCTACACGTGCGGTAGGGGCCTCCTGGGCCATTCGGCACCAGGCTTCAGCACAAGTGTGTAAGGCAGCCACCTGGACTAGCCTACACACGTTTACCAAACACTACAGGGTTCATACCCAGTCCTCAGCAGACGCGAGCCTGGGTAGATGTGTTCTGCAGGCAGCAGTACCCCAATTGTAGGGGCCCGTCTACACAATATTTGTCCATTGCTTCCCAGGAGGAGCCACGGTTAATCTTTTTCAGATTATGCATAGTGTCGCCTCCTAGTGGACAGCAGCATAACACCCATGGTCCTGTGTCCCCCAATTAGAGGCTAAGATAAAGATTTTACGGTGAGTACACAAAAATCTCCTTTTTCTCAACAACAAGTCATCTGATAGGAATACAGGTAGGACTTTTTTCAGCAGCCTATAACCCGTATGCCCATATTAATAGTTTTACAAAGGTCAATTGTGGTGGCAGATTCACTTTGAAACCTTACCATGTGTCAAGAATTACCTCAATGGGAATAAGAGCCAAGCAGGACTGAGGCCCAACTATGATCACCCAGCAATGGGAAGTCATATAAATGTAATGCCCAGCTCAAAGAAAGGGAGGCCACGCCCTTGCATGCATGGCGTGCTAGAACCTAAAGCAAAACCTAAAGAAATTAACTACTCTGCCCTTATTCACATACTAGAGGTTAGGAGAATCCTGACTGGGTACACCTTGGCACTGGTGGGATGGCTTTACACTTTTTTTTTTAAATCAAAAACAGTGTTAACTAAGTACTCTATGTTGTTTATATGCTGCGCTATTGCGTTTAATTATATCAGGGTATATGTTCATTTTTTTTTCTATCTTAGGTTTTGTCTTTTTTAGTTGCTAGTGTGAACATGCTCCTACATGTTGCCACTTGTACTCCAGGTCATTTCTTTCAATTTTGTGCTTGTGAGATAGTAGCCTATATTCCCATCTTAAGTTCATAGTCAAACTTCAAGATCATTTTCCATTCTTCACTCCCTCTAAGATAAAATACACAGAAAGTAGCTCTGCTTAAAGGGCCATTATCAAGCCGACAACCCCTTTTCGCATTCCCTATTAGAACATATGGAGGTGGATCTGCCACTGGGCTACACTCAGAGCCAGAATGGGGTTTCTATATGAGAGCAGGTCCCAGACCTATGTGCCATTTATCTTGTATATATCCTGCAAACACTGCAAGGAAATGTCTTTAGCCATGATTTCCCTGGAAAAGCATCAGTATTATTTATTTTTAGCGCACCATTGATTCCATGGTGCTTTAGATGAGGAAGTGTTACATACAAATATAAATTACAGTGACTAACTAACAATGACCGACTAGTACAGAGAGGAAAGGGCCCTGCCCTTGTGGGCTTACAGTCTAAAGGATAATTGGGAAGGAGACAGTAGGTTGAGGGGTTGTGGCAGTGGTGAGGTGGGTTATTGCAACGTGTAAGCTTTCTTGAAAAGATGAGTTTTCAAGTTCCGTCTGAAAGTTCCAAATGCAGTCGGACGTGTTGGAGAATTGAATTCCAGTGGATGGGGGATACTCTGGAGAAGTTTTGGAGGTGATGGGGTGAGGAATGTATAAAGGTGGAGGAGAGAAGAAAGCCTTGGGAGGACCAGAGTTTGTGTTGAAAGCTATTGGGAGAGAAGTTAGTTATGTGCACTGTTTTTGGCATTAAAGATCATAAAACATGAGAAAAACCATTCACGACTAGTTGTAGGCGAGTAATGGGCGACCAACAGAATCAACATTCATGACATGCATGCTGCTAATTGGGGGTAATTGACTCATTTAATGAAAGGGGGTGTTCTAATTATTCGCAGTGCAGCGTTAAATTAGTGGCTGGTTTCAGCCCTTGCGTCGTAAATATAATAGGTTGTTCCAGATATTGTACAGAAAGAACTTTGATAAAGAACATTATTGGAGAGGGGAAAACATATAAAGTGCCGAAAATAATTGGCTGCTCAGCTAAATAGATTTCTAATGCTTTAAAATGGCAATCGAAACCTGAAACACATGGTAGAAAATGAAATACAGCCATCCGCATAGATCATAGACAGCCCACAAGAATAGCAAAGAAGCATCCAATTATCAGCTCCAGTGAGATCAAAGAAGATCTTCATTTACAGTGGGGGAAATAAGTATTTGATGCCTTGCTGTTTTTGTAAGTTTGCCCACTGACAAAGACATGAACAGTCTATAATTTTAAGGGTAGGTTAATTTTAACATTGAGAGATTAGAATATCCAAAAACAAATCAAGAAAATCACATTGTATAAAGTAGATATCTTTTTTTTTTTTTTTTGCATTTTGCAGTGAGAAATAAGTATTTGATCCCCTACAAGCCATTGAGTTCTGGCTCCTACAGACCAGTTAGATGCTCCTAATCAACTCGTTACCTGCATTAAAGACAGCTGTCTTACATAGTCACCTGTATAAAAGACTCCTGTCCACAGACGCAATTCATCAGTCAGACTCTAACCTCTACAACACGGGCAAGACCAAAGAGCTTTCTAAGGATGTCAGGGACAAGATCATAGACCTGCACAAAGCTGGAATGGGCTACAAAACCATAAGTAAGACGCTGGGTGAGAAGGAGACAACTGTTGGTGCAATAGTAAGAAAATGGAAAAAATACAAAATGACTGTTAATCGACCGATCTGGGGCACCATGCAAAATCTCACCTCGTGGCGTATCCTTGATCATGAGGAAGGTGAGAGATCAGCCTAAAACTACATGGGTGGAACTTGTTAATGATCTCAAGGCAGCTGGGATCACAGTCACCAAGAAAACCATTGCCAACACATTACACCTTACAGGTTGAAAAATTCTGTTGTGCCCGCAAGGCCCCCGTGCTCAAGAAGGCACATGTGCAGACCCGTCTAAAGTTTGCCAATGAACACCTGGATGTTTCTGTGAGTTATTGGGAGAAGGTGCCGTGGTTAGGTGAGACAAAAATTGAGCTCTTTGGTATTAACTCAACTCGCCGTGTTTGGAGGAAGAAGAAGGATGAGTACAACCCTAAGAACATCGTCCCAACCGTGAAGCATGGTGGGGGAAGCATTATACTTTGGGGGTGCTTTTCTGCAAAGGGGAGAAGACGACTGCACCGTACTGAAGGGAAGATGGATGGGGTCATGTATCGCGAGATTTTGGCCAACAGCCTCCTTCCCCCAGTAAGCATTGAAGATGGGTCAGGACTGGGTCTTCCAGCATGACAAAGACCCAAAACATACAGCCAAGGCAACAAAGGAGTGGCTCAGAAAGAAGCACATTAAGGTCATGGAGTGGCCTAGCCAGTCTCCAGACCTTAATCCCATAGAAAACTTATGGAGGGAGTTGAAGCTCTGAGTTGCCAAGCGACAGCCTCAAAATCTTAATGATTTAGAGATGATCTGCAAAGAGGAGTTGACCAAATTTCCTCTTGACATGTGCACAAACCTCATCATCAACTACAAAACATGTCTGACTGCTGTGCTTGCCAACAAAGGTTTTGCCACCCAGTATTAAGTGTAGAGGAATCAAATACTTATTTCTCACTGCAAAATGCAAAAAAATTATCAAAATCATACAATGTGATTTTCTTGATTTTTTTTTTTTTTTTTTTTTGGGGGGGGGGATATTCTATCTCTCAATGTTAAAATTAACCTACCCTTAAAATTCTAGACTGTTCATGTATTTGTCAGTGGGCAAACTTACAAAAACAGCAAGGGATCAAATACTTATTTCCCCCACTGTACCTGTGAGTCCTGCAACCATCAGAAGACGCCTATGTGAAGTCAAACTATTTGCAGGAAACCCTCGTAAAGTACCATTGCAGAAAAAAACATGTTTAAAAGGTTAGTTTGCCAAATAACACATTGACTGGCCTAAAGACAAGTAGCGTAATATTCTATGGACCGGTTACAGCAAGATTGTTCTTATTGGGTTTAAAGGCCGCAGACAGTTCGTGAGACGATCCATAAACACTGAATTCAAGCCACAGTACACTGTGAAGGCTGTAAAACATGGAGGTGCAAACATAATGGAGGATGTTTTTCATACTATGGAGTTGGGCCCATTTATTGCGTACCAGCGCTATGGACCAGTTTGACTATATCAAAATATTGGAAGAGGTCATGTTGCCTTATGGAGCACTTGTACGTGGTTCTCACTGTCGCACTCAATACACTTAATAGAGATTACAGTCTCTAGCAAAGTGTGCAGTAGACGCACATCTGTAACATACCCCAAACTTCTTTAGAAGCTCCTTACGTTCCTGGAGAAGTTTCTTTCTGAAGCCGATGCACTTCTTTAGGGGATGTGGCATCTTATGAATGGGACACACAAGATTAGGATTTTCTACCTTTTCACATACCTCGCTCTTGTCTGGAGCTGGTGAAGGTGTGGGAAGAACATCAGTCTTCACTGACCATGGGTTGACACAGTTTCTGTTGCTTAAACGTGGACTTTCATACTTGGGAGGGAATGAACCAGGGTCACTGGGTTCTCCATAGAAGAAGCTTGGGTCAGTCTTACACTCAGCAATATTTTCGATAAACTCACAGAAGTAGGAAAATGAAGGAAAGGAGACTCTGGTTTTCCCTTTTGTATTTTGATCCAAGTGTGGCTCACCTATCTTGGATATTGAATGGTAGCTTAGAAACTATTGGGATTATCCCACGAGCAGTGTCCAGGTAGCTGAGGCCAAGCAGGTGCGGATCTGCTTTGGCTAGCTGAAGCTCTAACAGGAGGTCACTGAGCTCTTGGAATTTTAAACTGTCCTTATTGGATATTTTTTGAAAATCCTCTAGATGCTTGAACAGAGCATATTGTATGGCCTCAGGACTACCATAGCTTTGTTCTAGTCTCTCCCATGCAGCAGTGAGACCTGCCATTGGATTACAGATGTGGACAGATCCAAGTCTCTTGACGCGTTCTGTGGATTGTGGCCCGAGCCACCTGATCAGCAGATCTAGTTCTTTAGCAGCGGTGATGCCGAGGTCACAAATTGCGGTTCTAAAGGCGCATTTCCAACCCCTGTAGTTTTCAGGTTGATCATCAAACTTTGTAAGACTGTTCTTAGTTAGTTCGCGACGAACCATGTACCTTGCAAAGGCAGACATGTCAGTATTCTCTGATTTTGGAAAGACAGTTGCTGGCTGAGTAGCATTGTTCATATAGTCTGTGGTGTTTTGACCTAGGAATGCAGGAAAGTACAGTGCAGCATAGGTATTCAGTCCAGTAACTGGCTTAATGTGCATAGTTTCTGCCACACATGGGACTGGAACTGTGTGGCTGACCGGAATGTGATGACTTGCCTGCATATTGGCCTGCACGTGTGCTTCTGTGTATAGGGTTTGGTGAGGTGCAGGGGCCTGGTACATTGTGGTGCACAAAGGAGCTTCAGGATGCAGGGTTGGCAGCGTGTTGTACTGTCCTTGAATGCAGGATGCTGATAAACGCTCTGCGCTCTGATGCCTTAGAGGAATGTCTGTGCTGTCAGGAATGATTGCTGGAATCAGGGGTGCAGTATTTTGGCTTTGTATATAGTCTCTTGTACGCTTAAGAGGGTCTTCAGTATCAAAATCACTTAAACTGATGCTGTCTCTTTGGCTCCCACTGATAGCTTGTTCCAGGATCTTTAACCTTGCAATGGCTGCGGCGTGTTCACATTCCTTTTCTAGGGTCTCCATTTCTGCCTTCTTGTGTGCTGCGCTGGCTTCAATTTCTGCCTTCTTGCATGCTGCGCTGGCTTCAATTTCTGCCTTCTTGCGTGCTGCGCTGGCTTCAATTTTTGCCTTCTTGCGTGCTGCGCTGGCTTCAATTTTTGCCTTCTTGCGTGCTGCGCTGGCTTCTATTTCTGCCGCCTTGCATGCTGCGCTGGCTTCAATTTTTGCCTTCTTGCGTGCTGCGCTGGCTTCAATTTTTGCCTTCTTGCGTGCTGCGCTGGCTTCTATTTCTGCCGCCTTGCATGCTGCGCTGGCTTCAGTTTCTGCCTTCTTGCGTGCTGTTTCTGCTTTCATCAGTTTTCTTTTGCGCAAAAGTGGCTTGTACCTTTAGTAGCCTCAGCTTTTGCACGTGCTCTTATAAGCTGTTCGCTGAGGGTTGAAGATTTTGAGCGTGACTTAGATGATCGCTTTGACTGCCTGGCTGAGCCAGAAATGCGAGATGACATCTTGGCCATTAGTGCAATTCTTGCCTCTGTCTTGGCTTTAATATCACGCACCATGCAATATCTCTCATAGTTAAGTTGTTGAAAAGCTTGCAGCTCTTTACAGGAAACAGATGTATTAAGTTTTTGTAGAATTGTGACATTCATTCGTTCTTTTGACATACTGTTGATAATATGAACACAGCTGTGCAAGGGCTCCCTCTAGTGGTAGTTTGAGAGAAGCAGGCTGAGAGAGGATGTCAATGTGACTCAGCAGTTTTTGCCATAAGTCTGCTATAACACAGGAAAGTTCATGTTTAATGGTTTCAAAGTTCTCTCTAACTTTCCATGTAGGTATTGTAGGACATTTAGCCTTCTCACTAAACGGTAGATCAAGTTCTATACGTTCTTCATCTAACAATGGGTCTGGCAGAGACCGGGTAGTCGTTCCCTCAGATATTAATTCACAGGGAGAAGGAACACTGGATGATCTCTTATATGCTGAGAGCTGCTGAATGTGTTGTAGCTTTATAGAAGCTGTGGCTTCCTTTACAGATGAATCTGGGAAAGTTCTTTTTACTATTCTGTCTGTCCCCATGGCTGTGCTGTAAGTATAGGGCACTGTGAGACAGTTTCCAGACTGCCTCTTCACTTTAAGATAGCTTTAAATCGACCGCAGGGTGGCACGTTGATGAAGATTTAGAAGAAACTTTATTTTTCTTGCAGGAATCTTGTCATAGTGCATACAGCAGCAAGTAAAAAGAACTTTTCCTGAGAGACAGGCTGTGAGCACATGAGCTTCTAATTGTGGTAAGATGGAGAATGAGAAGAAGCAGGAAGAAGAAGGGAGGGGTTAGTTGCATCATAGCCACATGAGAGAGAGACAGGCAGAGAGAAGGGACAAATTTCAAGGAAAGTAAACATTATAGCAATGCAATAAACAGTAATACATAGCAACTGTAAGAAGTCCATTATAGTCTATGAAATTCTCAATCATGGGACATAACAGTTGTGACCATTTTTTTTCAATTTTGCCAAAATTGGTGAAAGAATCTTGGCCAGACTGTATCATCTAAATAAGCCTTTGTGCATACTGCTGTCTTATGACTCCATACAGTCTTAAGGTGCAGACCTCCTTTTTGTACATACGCCTTTGATTTTCCAAGTCAAATTCAGGAAAAAAAATGTGGCATGTTCCATTGGCTGTTGTATTGTGGAAGTTTTCTCCCTAAAAGCATTGCTACACAGTAGTAAATAGCTCTATAAGTTTCCACGTAGGCCCCTGTACTCTGCTTTTAAGTTTCCGTACTGCTACTGGAGGTTTAGAATGTTTATTCAGTGTAGAGCTTTTGGCCATTTTAATTTTACACTTAAATACTACATTTCTTTACAAAATGATCATCTCTGTTAAAAGTATAATTCTATTTTAACTGTACAAACTGCAGAAACCAATAGTACGGGCAATTATAAGAAACTTTGGAATGTATCTTATCAGAGAGTTCTGCTTCCTTCCTCACTTATCAGACACTTATTCCCCAATCTACCTGCCCCCCCTCCTGAACTTGTCATCCACTGTGAAAAGGCAGGTCAAGTCCCTCTTGCTTGGAGCAGGCAGACTGTTGATATCATGTCACCCAGCCCATTATCCTCTATGGAGTGGGAAGTTGGTAGGGGGTGAGCTGTAGAGAAGTGAACAGAGAGAAAACCATTGTGCACAGCTCTGTAAGGGTATGTTCACACGCAGCATTTTTGCCACTTCTTTTTCGGCAGAAAAGCTGCTTTTTACAGTACCTGCAACAGCTAGTAGATTTCACAAATTTCATGCAGGTGCCTGCTTTTTTTCCTCACTGCATTTTCGTCAGTTTAAGCTTAGTGTCAGTAGGAGGCAGACCTGGATCTGATCCCAGATCTGTCTTTTTTCCTTTTAGGTACGCTGTTGTGTTTTATTAATCTTTTTCCTTTTTTTTTCAGATTTTTCCTTCCTAGGGTAACAGGATGTAATGTCTCACCCTGTTTTCCTTCACAGGTGCGACAAAGAGAGCCGTATGGTGCCACCCACATCACCCACTCTCTGGTCTGCGAAACAGGACCCTTTCCCTGTCACCTCCCGGTGTTCAGGACGGTCGGAGCGGTTCAGTCCTTGCCTTTTCCCACACCCAGCACGCTCCTCTGAGCAGGGGGGGGGGCAGCGACCTTCCCCCTCTCCAGGAGTTGATACAGCCTTCTGCAGGGACCGCCAGGGACCAAGACGGTGCGGGATGGACTTCTTCCAGCGACCCCCCCCGATGCCATCATAAGATGTGGAGAACAGACTACTTGTCTCCGCGTCAGTACCTCATAGGTACCGTGCCTCCTCTTCTCTATCCACCAACGCGACGGGCAGTGTCACAGACACCTGCCTTCTCTCCTCTCCCAGCAACGGGGGTGCATTGGGAATTATTCTACTCCCGATGCCCCGACAGCTCCTGATACCTGGCTCCAAATTTAGTCCCCGGTCTCGGCCTGCTACCGGACATGCCCCCCTTTCCTGTCATGCGGCCTATCACAGCGGGCTTCCGGTCCTCCGCGCCCACCCTCTGGTTTCCGCCCACATCCTTGCGGCCTGCACGCCTTCCTGTTGGCAAAACCACGCCCCTCATTCAAACGGCCCATTCAGCATGTGGATTTTCCTTCGCGCGCTCCTCACCATCTATGGGGATGTCTCCCTTGGTATTCCCGCACCCTGCATGGGACCGCCCTCTGTCTCTCTCTGCCGCCATCATCGGTCACCACAGAGAACAATAGCGCTGCTGCCAAATCACGGCTGCTCCTGCCTGGGGGACACTGCACCAAACTACCATCTCAGGATCCTTCTTCAGACTGGGTAGGCTCTGTCTAGACTACTTTTTTCTTCTTCACAGTATTAGCCCCTCTTGGCAGTACCCCAGGCACTCACAGTCTCAGAGAACTTCTCTCCTGTCCCTCTCCCAACATAATCCACTACGCCTGTGCCCTCTGTAAAAAAAAAAAAAAAAGTGTCCCACAGACCAGGCCTCTGTTTTCTGCCTAAGCTGCAGCCCCTCCACAATGCTATCCTCACAGGAGCCCCCTGCCGCCCGAGACGAGAGCACACCCCCTCCTCCGGAGTGGGCTGTTGCCCTATCTCAATCAGTATCAGATCTTACCAAGGTCTCCCAATCCTTAGTCCAGGTCATGGAACGTTTACCCAGCCTACTGGCCGCTTCCACCGCTCCGAGCGTCCTTCAGAAGTATTCGCAGGCACACAGCCACCACTCTCTCAAGGACAGATCAGGGACTAGACCGTAGAAGCGAGCGCGCTCCCCTTCCTCATCAGTCATTATATGGTCTCAATTTCACCTTCCTTATCTCTTCCTGGCCCTCCCGTTGATTCCCAAAGTCATCAAGAAGATCAAGATGGAGGGAGTTCCAGTCCTCCTAGTGGCTCTGGACTGGCATAGAAGGGCCTGGTATCCAGAGCTGGTCAATCAGCTTGCAGACGCCCCCTGGAGATTTCTAGACTGTGCAGAACTTCTCTCCCAAGGGCCACTCTTCCACCCAAATTCTCGGTATCTCAGTTTAATGGTTTGGTCGTTGAAGGAGGTGGGTTTTTCTTCCCAGGTCATACAGACCATGATCAGCGCAAGAAAGCCCGCTTCTTCTCGCATCTATCACCGCACCTGGAAGGCCTTTTTTTCAATGGCGTGATGAAATCAATTCAGCTCCCATGTCTTTTTCCCTGCCTTCCATCTTGGCCTTTCTCCAGTCTGGCCTTGATTCCGGCTTATCCTTCAGCTCCCTCAACGGTCAGGTCTTCACGCTTTCCATCCTGTTTCAGAGCAATTTGGCCTCTCGTTCTCAGGTAAAGTCCTTAAGGCTGTTGCTCCTTTGGCTTCACTGTATCGTCAACCTGTAGATCCGTGGGTCATTAACCTCGTGTTAGGTGTTCTTCAGGATCCTCCCTTCGAACCTATTCAGGAAATTTTTTTGTCCTTCCTTTCCTGGAAGGTTGCATTTCTGATTACATCCATTAGAAGATTTTGCGAATTGGCAGCTCTTTCCTGTCGTTCCCCGTCCTCAATCTGCATAAGGTAGTTCTTAGGCCAGTACCTTTTTTTCTTTCACATCAATGAAGATATAGTCTTGACTTCTTATTGCCCTTCTCCTGTGCATCCACTCGAAAAGGCTCTGTACAAGCTGGATTTGGTTAGAGCTTTGCGCTGCTACCTCTCAAGGTCCGCTTCTTTCAGGCGTACTGACTCGCTGCTTGTCGTTTCTGAGGGACGTCATAGGGGTCTCTGCTTTTCCTTGGTGGATTCACTCGACGATATTCAAAGCTTATCGAGTAAAGGACAAGCTGCCCCCTCCGGGAGTAAGGGCTCATTCCACCCAGGCGGTAGGGGCATCCTGGGCCGTTTGCCACCAGGCTTCAGCGGCTCAGGTTTGTGCAAGGCGAAAACCTTGTCGTCTGTGAAAACCTTTGCCAGATTCTACAGGGTTCATACCTACTCTTCGGTGGATGCCGGACTAAGTAGAAAGGTGCTGCAGGTGGCGGTTGCCAGTCGACCGACCTGATCTGCGCAAGTTCTTTTGTTCCCTCCCTTAGGATTGTTTTTGGATGTCCCATGGTTACCTGTGTGCCCCAATGAGTTGATAAAACATGGACTTCTGGTACTCACCGTAAAATCTTTCTCGGAGCCTTCATTGGGGGGACACAGCACCCTCCCTGGCTTGTGTCTATGTTTTGGTCTATGTGCCAGGGGCTAACATAGAAATCATGGGGCACATAGCAGAAGTTCCAATTGGGCCCCCCCCCCCAAAATAAATAAATAAATAAATAATTGTCGGCGTCACAGAAGAGCAGGTCTCACAACTTTCCAGCCTTTACATAGTAATTTTCCTCCTGCTGAAGTCCAAGATTCCCCTTTCATTGCCCCCATAAAAAGTATGATGCCAACAAAAGTGGCCGCCCCTAAACACAGTATGATACCCCCATAGTGAATTCCATCACATGCACAGTATAATGACCCTACTGTACCCCACCTCAACTCCCAAGGCAAAGTATGGTGACCCCAACACAGTATTATCCCCTCCAACTGTGACCCCCACAGAGCCCTCCATGCACATTAAAGGGCCTACATACAGTATAATGGCCCGCACTAGCCCTCCAAACAGTAAGATGGCCCCCACACAAACCTTCACACTGTATAATTGCTTGCACACGGTATAATAGTCCCACATAACCCTCCAAATATTATAATGGCCCCACATAGCCTTCCATATAGCATAATGCGCCCCCCCATAATCATCCATATAGTATAATGCACTCCCCATGGTCTACGATGCAATAAAATGCACTCTCCATGGTCCTCCATGCAATGAAATGCACCCCATGGTCCTCCATATAGTATACTGCACTCCTCATAGTCCTCCACACAATATATTGCAGCCCCCATGGTCCTCCATACAGTATAATGCGCCCCCATAGGGCATAGTACGGCCCCCATAGGGCATAGTGCGGCCACAGTCCTCCAGTAATATGGGCACCATATTTAAATAAATACACACTTACCGCTCCTCGTTCCCCCACTGCTTCAATCTCTGCAGCGCGTCTCCTCAGCTCCACTGCCTGACCCAGTGGCGCGGTGAAGTGACGACATCGCGCTGCTGCGTTAGATGCAGAGGGGGAATGATTGGAGAGGCAGGGCCGGTTTTAGACAAAGTGGGACCCTCCCTAGGCAAAAGTTTAAAGTGGGACCACAAATGCTCACATATTGCACCATCACACTCAAAGATTTTGGTTGTATTTACATGCTCTGAGCACAGGCCATTAAACGGGCATGATTGACAATACTGAAGTCGTTCTACACTTTTTTCCCGGCCTCTTTACACTGGCTGAGGAAGAATGATGAGGACAGAACGATCACTAATAGATTAATATGTCCCTATACACATCATGTTATCCACAGCACATCTGTAGCTTACACCGGCGATGTGCTGCTGAGAACAATGATGTTTGTTCTGCCATAAACAATCCAATCATCCGATGAATGAGCAGCATTTTGCTCATTTGTTGGATGATTGCCAATATGTTTACACCTATGCGCTCTCGTCTGTGCAGCCGCGATTTATAAATGTGGAAGCTATACACACACAAACACACACACACAGTTTCACATACTGCCACTGTGTCTATACCTGGCCATCTACATATACTATTAACATACATACAAGTTAGAATAATGCAATAAAATATATAAACATACATATTTAAAGGAATATTCCCATATCCAAGATCCTATTCCAATATGTAGCAGGTGTAAGAATAATAATATTAGCAAATACCTTCAATTACAAATGTAGTATAGTTTTTCTGATTCGCTATGTCTTTCTTCATGTGCAGGGTATTGCAGGACATTGGGTATCCATGGTTACGACCATAGGCGGATTATAATGAGGTCAATCCGGGCTACCGCCCGGGGCTGCCATGGGGCCCGGGGCTCCCAGGGGCCTGTGGCCGGATTGACCTCATTATAATGTGTGACAGGAGGGCCCGGGAGTCGGAAGATGGAATCTGCTCTGCTGTGTCCTACATACATAGGGGGATGTCAGCATACTTAATTGTGCTCAATGTTAAGTCATACAATTAATATAAAAAAATAATTATAATTAATATTAATATTGTGCAGAATTAATTTCACATGAACTATCACATGATCTATCAAAGGGGGATCACGTGACAAGTCATGTGATACATCAGGTGTGAGTGTGTGTGTGTGGGGGGGGGGCGGAATTTCCACAGCATAAATGCTTGGGAAACGCTTGGTAATCCGCCCCCCATGGTCCCCAATGACAAGCCGCAATGTCAATGCCCATGCTGCGGATTTTTCCGCAGCATTTATGCTGCGCTCAAAAATCCGCAGCATGTCCATTAATTTTGCGGACACGCAGCGTAATCGCTGCCATTGACTTGCATTGAAATGCATAATATCCGTGTCAGTACATTTGTACACACAGATATTATGCGTTTCTATGTGCGGATGGTACCCAAGTCTGGAGGAGAGGAGACTCTCATCCAGACCTGGGTACCATAGAAACTGTAAAAAAAAGAATTTAAAATAAAAAATAAAGTTTATACTCGCCTTCCGATGTCCTCCCAGTGCTTTGTCCGCTCCGTCTGGTCTCTTGAAATGCTCGCGCTGTTGTGAAGGACCTGCCATGACGTTACTGAGTCATGTGACCCATCACATGACTCAATGACGTCACCGCAGGTCCTTCACAACAGCGCGAGCCGCCCAACACACCGGACGCAGCAGAGAAAACACCGGGAGGACAACGGAAGGTAAGTATAAACTTTATTTTTTACCATTCTTCTTCTTCTTTTTTTTAACTAACTTGGTCACACTACTATAAATCCATGCCGGTGACATGGATTTATATAGTGTGAACAAGCTGTCAAGCACTTTTACAAGTGATGCTAAAATCGCTTGGAAAAGCGCTTGATAACCCGCATGCAGAAATGTATGCAAAGACGCTTGACAAACGCTTCTACCTGGCAGGAAAAACGCATGTAAAAAACGCATGCGTTCTTCCTGCCAGGGAGAACCTTAAAAAATATGCAGCATTTCTGCATCGTGGGCACATAGCCTAAAACACCACGTGAGCCCTGGGAATGGGAGTGCCGACACCACTGGAACGGAGCTGGCACGGGAGGGGAGTATAAGTGTTTTTTATTTTAATGGGGCAAACATTCAGATTGAAAAGGGGTAGTCCTAGTAGTGGATAACCCCTTTAATACTAATATATACCGTACATTGAATGGATTTATGAATCTGTAATTCCACTTAACTCAGAAATAAATAGTTAATGAAGTTAAATGTTGATGTTTGGTTAATTTCAATGTGTAACCTTTGATCATAAGCACACTACTTCTGTAAATGCAAGTCAGCTGTACAGGTTTATTTACTACCAAAACCCAGATCAGCCACAGCCATTTACAGCACAAGTTTCAAAGATCTTCCCATTTACAATATATTCACATGTGGCAGGTTTATTGCAAACGTTTTGCATATAAATGAGTGCTAATCACAAGTTTTCTTTAATTGAAAAAACTGGTTCTTTTTCCTTTCACTCAGATGCAGAAAAAAATTGTGTAAGCATGCCACACATCAGTAGAGGCTTCTTATAAGAAGGATACTGCATCCTGAAACATCCATTTAATTGACAAACATGAAAAAGAGTACAGTGAATGAAGTGTCATGCTATGCTGGACAACATTGTTGCCTGTTATGTTAAAAATATATTCTTATTAAAGGAGTTGTCCATGTTTGGGGCTCAAGTCTGCAGTCCCACTGTGTGACTACAGACTTGTGAATCCTAACAGTATGCTCAGTCAGGATTCTCCAGGATTATGCAATTTACATACTTCTGGCTACATTCCGACTAGACTTTCAGCAGCAGAAGGGAAGGAAGGGAGACACAGATTCTCTACTTCGTGGGTAGGCGGAGCCCCATAGGATAGTCACCTCAGATTGGAAAATGAAGACCGGCCCCTCCAGTATATAGGCTCCTCCTACTCCCATGTTCATCAGTCTTTTTATCTGAGGTCTCAGAGGATAGTCGCTGCTTCGGCAGCTCCTCAGAAGAGTTTGTTATTTTATATCCAGCGAGTCCTGGACCCCCCGTGGTCTAGAGGTCTCTAGGGGTCTCGGCGCTGCTGAGACCCCTGACCCTCCCCTGGCAGCTCTGTGTACCCCTTGAGGAGGTTCCCACTTATGCCTGCCGGCCCCGGGGGATTCAGGGTGCTCCCTGGCGGAGGCGCACACCACACATCTGAGAGGGTCCCTGCGTGCTCCGCCATAGGGGGGAGCAAAGGGCCATGGCGCCACACATCCCTGAGGATCCCTGTGGCGTTCAGCCGGGTAAGTGCTCTTTGGTCTAAAGAGTATCTTTGACGGCTACGGCAAGTGTACTGCCTGTGTGTTTCTTGTCTATTTCAGACGCTGCCTTGACTGGGGAGCAGAGACGGAGGCCAGTAATTTTAATTTTTTATTTGCGCATGCTTTTTCGTTTTTGCTTCCTGCCTTCATTGAGGCAGGAAGCTCCCTGTATTTGCGCGCGTTTCCTTGCTTTTATTGACTTGCTTCCTGCCTTCATAGAGGTAGGAAGTTTTCTGCCCTCGTTTTTTGAATAAGCGCGGGCTTTGGCGGGGGGCGTGGCCTAGCGGGGGCATGGCCTAGCGGGCGTGGCCTAGTGGGGGCGTGGCTTAGCGTCTCCTGGCTTCCTGCCGTCATTACTTAGACAGGAAGTGCTTGGTTGAGCACGCGCTGGCAGTCCCTGCTTCTCCCTCCGGCGTCCAGCGGCATCTCCTGCTCTCTGCTCCCCGTCCGTCCGTCCACACACTCAGGAGGAGCGGTCGCCGCAGTACCGGTGAGTCCCCTCTGCCTCTGGCAGGGGTTCTTTGTCAGTGCTGTCACTTCGGCTACCTATTAGGAGTCCTCGTGAGCACTGCCGCTTTCTCTCCTAAAGCTATTTACTTCACTGACCTTTTAGGCAGCGTAGTATTATAGTTGCTGTGATGTTAACCCCTTCTGAAAAAGTGGAACTTTAGGGGAAACACATGGTGTTTAAGGGAGTTTCCCCCTATTGATTTTTGCTCGGCTTTCTGGGGTAGCTCTTTTCTAAGGGTGAGCTTTAACCCCTCAGAGCCTGACGCATATATAAAAAAAAAAAAAAAGAGTGAGTTTTGAAAACAGGCTGTGCAGCTTTTACACTTTTTTTGCCATCCTTGTTGTACATCCTGGCATCTGGTGTGGGTGGCATGTCGGATCAGGGGCCTGGGAGTGCGGATCGGTCTCCTGAACCGTTTCAGGTTCAGTCGCACGCCTCTGATACACTCAGGCCTTCTACTACATCAAGTTCAACGCTCAGTGATGTTAAAGTGGAGGCGCTCACTCGCTCCATTGATAGTCTCTCTAGTCTCCTGGGACAGTGGGTGTCAGCTAGATCACACCCAATGCCACGAGGTAAAAAGCGCCACAAGACTATGGTGGCGTTGTCTCCCTCGCAGAGCGCATCAGAGGCTTCGGATTCACCAACAGATTCGGTTGATGAAATTTCTGAGTCCGAAGAGGAGGATCAACAGGATCGCTCTGTTTCTCTTTCAGGTCGTGTAGATGGGCTTATTAAGGACATGCGGGAAGTATTAGAGCTGTCTGAAGAGCCGACAAGGCCGTCTGTATCAGAAGACGCGCCGTGTTCGTTCTACATTACCTGCGCATGAGGAACTTAACAAAGCGGTGGAGAAGGAGCGTCAGTGTCCGGATAAACGCTTCCGAGGAACGCGTTTTTTTTTGATGCCCTATATCCCTGTGCCAAGGAGATGGTTATTAATTGGGTTCCCTCTCCTGAGGTGGATATATCTCTGTCTCAGCTGACCAAGTCTTCCCTGCTTCCTGTTAAAGGGAGAGCCAATCTTCAGGATCCTTTGGATCGGAGTCAGCGGCGAAATCCATCTATGAAGCAGCAGGTCATGGTTTCCAAGCGGCCTTGGGGCCATGTGGGCCGGTGAGGCTTCTCTGCGGTGGTTGGATCAGCTGCGTGCGGCGTGGCAGGATGGGACTTCGCGTTCAGAAGTGGAAAAGCTTTTTCAGCGAATGGAAGAAGCTATGTGTTATGGCAGAGATGCAGTACTGGACACTGCTTCAATTCTATCCAGGGCTCAGGCTTCGGCAGTCACGATTAGAAGAGCTCTGTGGCTTAAACAGTGGACCGGAGATGCGGTATCTAAACAGGGATTGCTTAGTCTGGCATATAAGGGCGGTCAGCTCTTTGGTTCAGATCTTTCGGAACTAATTGCCAAAGCTAAAGCTAAGGATGTTACGCTGCCTGGGAAAAAGGCAGTGGCATCCACAGCCAGCAGGACAGGGCCCGGCAGAGGTCTTCGGTCCTTTCGGGCCAGGGGACGATTCAGTCAGCCTTCTTGGAGATTGGGTCGTCCCTCATCCTCCGGCAGATCCGCCCAGAAATCTCGTACTCCCTGGAAGCAACGGTCCCATCAGGACAGACGGGAGGTTGATAAAAAGTCCGCTAAGGCTGACTGACGCCAGGGATCCCCCCGAGGGCTCTCGGGTGGGAGGTCGTCTGCTACAATTCGGGTCGATCTGGGCATCCCACATAGCAGATGCCTGGGTGACACGGGTTATGTCAGCAGGCTATTTCATAGAGTTTCATTCTCTACCTCCAGACAGGTTTCGTCTGACGGGCATTCCGTTCGTGCCAAGACTGGCTGCCGCACTGTTTCAGGAGGTCGACTCTCTCCTACAGCAGGGTGTGGTAGTTCAGGTTCCTCCGGAAGACCAGGGAAAGGGTTTTTATTCCAACCTTTTTGTGGTCCCCAAAAAGGAGGACAAGTTTCGTCCGGTGCTGGATCTCAGGGATTTGAATATTTACGTCCAGACACGGAAGTTCCGCATGGAGTCTCTCCGATCGGTGATAGCGACCCTGTCGCAGTACGATTTCTTGGTGTCGATAGACATCCGCGACGCCTATTTGCATATCCCTATCGGCAGGGCTCACCAGCGTTTCTTGCGTTTCGCTATAGGTCAAGCCCATTACCAGTTTGTGGCCCTACCCTTTGGGTTGGCCTCAGCTCCCAGGGTTTTTACAAAAATTCTGGCTCCTCTCATGGCGCTTCTTCGAAGACAGGGGGTTACGATCCTCCCCTACCTGGACGACCTGTTCATAGTGTCACCCACAGCAGAGGAGGCAATAACGGCTCGCGATCTCTCCCTTCAGTACCTGATGGACTTCGGGTGGCTGATCAATTGGAAGAAATCGTCATTGGAGCCAGCACAGTCCATTCTTTTCCTGGGGATGCAGTTCGATACAGTTCGGGCAGTTGTGTCCCTACCTCCTGTCAAACAGACGAACCTTCGTCTTCTGGTCCAGGCTATGAGGTTGGCGCTGTCAATGTCCCTTCGGGAATGCATGCGCCTTCTGGGTCAAATGGTGGTAACTATGGAAGCAGTACCGTTTGCACAATTTCATTCCCGGGATCTCCAAAACCTTATTCTGACCCATTGGGATCGATCGCTAACTTCTCTGGATCGCTCGGTCATTATCTCCCGCAGGGTGCGAGAGTCTCTTGGATGGTGGTTACGTCCGGAGACTCTATCCGTGGGGAAATCCTTCCTTCCCCCGAGATGGTCGGTGGTGACAACCGATGCCAGCCGGACAGGCTGGGGGGGAGTTTGGAACGACCTCTGGATTCAGGGGGTCTGGTCGCCAAAGGAGTCGTCTCTCCCGATCAACATTTTGGAGTTGAGAGCAATATTTCTCTGCCTCCAACATTGGACGGTCTTATTAAGCGGTCTACCGGTCCGGATCCAGTCGGACAACGCTACGGCTGTCGCGTACATCTACCACCAAGGCGGGACGAGGAGTTCCAGTCTCATGTCGGAGGTCTCTCGGATCCTGGTCTGGGCCGAGTCCAAAGTTCCAGCAATTTCTGCAATTCACATTCCAGGGGTGTTGAATATCTCGGCGGACTTCCTCAGTCGCGAGCAAGTGGACCCTGGGGAATGGAGTCTCCATCCAGAAGTGTTTTCTCTGCTGTGTTCCCGTTGGGGGACTCCTCAGGTGGACTTGATGGCATCCAGGCTGAACGCCAGGGTTCCGACGTTCATGTCCAGGTACAGGGACCCGGAGGCGGTGGCGGTGGATGCTTTAGTGGCCCCGTGGGGTCAGTTCAAGCTGATCTATGCGTTTCCGCCGATATCCTTACTGCCTCTGGTGATCCGATGGATCAAACTCGAAGGGGTATCAATAATTCTGATAGCACCAGACTGGCCGCGGAGGACATGGTATTCGACGCTGGTGTCTCTTCAGGCGGCACCTCCGTTTCCGCTGCCCCTTCGCCCGGACTTGCTCACTCAGGGGCCCATTCGTCATCCGGACCTGAGGTCCCTTCGTTTGACGGCGTGGCTCTTGAGACCGAGATCTTGACCCGTCGCGGTTTTTCGCCTGAGGTCATTGCTACCTTGCGGGCGGCCCGGAGTCCAGCTACGTCCAGGATTTATCACAGAACTTGGGAGTCTTTCTATTCATGGTGTTCTGGATCCTCAAGAAACCCGAGGGTTTTTTCCATCCCCAACTTCTTGGCCTTTCTGCAATCTAGTCTGGCCAGGGGTTTGGCAGTAAGTACGGTGCGGGGACAGGCTTCTGCTCTTTCCGCACTTTTTAGGAAGGCTATTGCCTCTCGCAGGGATGTTCGTTCTTTTTTTCGCGGAGTCGCACGTCAGTTTCCGCCACGGAGGGCAGTTGTGGCTCCATGGCGGCTTAATCTAGTCCTGGAAGCCCTTCAGCATAGGCCTTTTGAGCCTATGGATTCTGCTAAACTTTTACTACTTTCTTGGAAGGTGGCCTTCTTGGTGGCAGTCACCTCTTTGAGAAGGGTATCGGAATTGGCAGCACTTTCTTGCTTACCTTCTTTTCTGGAATTTTTTCCGGATCGCGTGGTGCTTCGTACTCGTGAAGATTTTTTGCCTAAGGTAGTGTCACAATTCCACATCAGGACATTGTGTTGCCTTCGCTTTGTCCAGGACCTAAGAATCCAAGGGAGCGGGCCTTGCACTCGTTGGACTTAGTGCGGGCATTGAAGTTCTATCTTACGATCACTCAAGGTTTTCGGAAGTCGGACTCTCTTTTTGTAATTCCGGCAGGTCGTCAGCGTGGTCAACGTGCTTCCAAAGACACGATAGCTCGGTGGATCCGTTCAGCTATCCTGGAAGCGTACCGGCTCAAGGGTGAGCCATTGGCTCATCGTGGGCTTTTCGTCAGGGGGCCTCGGCAGCGCAGCTCTGCCGGGCGGCCACCTGGCGCTCCGTTCACACCTTTACTAAGTTTTATAAGGTGGACGTAAGTGCTTCAGCCGATGCGGCCCTGGGACGCAGGGTCCTGCAGGCAGCGGTAATTTAAGTTATCCCTTTATTTAGTTTTCCATTATTTAGCGCGGTTTGCGCCCTTGCCTAAGTTTTGGGGTATGGAAGCTTCTGCCTCTATTTCCCACCCTTAAGTAGGTACAGCTTTAGGACGTCCCACGAAGTAGAGAATCTGTGTCTCCCTTCCTTCCCTTCTGCTGCTGAAAGACGGATTTTGGTAAGAACTTACCTGTAAAATCCTTTTCAGCGAAGGAAGGAAGGGAGACACAGCACCCTCCCAGGGCAGAAGTGTGTTGTTGTGTTTCTAGATGTAGCGCGTCTCCTTCCTGATGTCGATCTTCTGGACTGGGTTTAGCGCTCTACGGCTCTCCATCCAGTTTCGCCAGCTCTACACAGTTGTCAGGTCCAATGGGGTATGCCTAAGACTGTGTGTTTCTATTACATAACCTATTTTCTCTCATTCCTGAAATTTCAGAAGGGGATATGTTGTTCTGCTGGTTGGTCTGCTCTTCCTTAGCTTGTGTACGGACTGATGAACATGGGAGTAGGAGGAGCCTATATACTGGAGGGGCCGGTCGTCATTTTCCAATCTGAGGTGACTATCCTATGGGGCTCCGCCTACCCACGAAGTAGAGAATCTGTGTCTCCCTTCCTTCCTTCGCTGAAAAGGATTTTACAGGTAAGTTCTTACCAAAATCCGTCTTTTCAGGACATGCTCAATTCACTTGTATTGGGTAAGACCGCACACGTCTAGTCGGCATGTGACCACCTGCTCCTGGCATCGGAGAATCCTGACTGCACACACACCGTACACTGTGAAGATTCATAAGTCTGTAGGACATCGCGTGACTGCAGACTTGAACCCCAAGCCTGGACAACCCCTTTAAAGCCTAGCTTGAGCATCAAGTATAATTGAAAAAAATGTAAATAGAAAGCCATTTTGGAAAACATGACTTTTTGCACTAAAAAGTGGAAAGCAGTTTAAAGGAAAAATAAAGACTACTTTTTACTTTGTGTAAAATTCATTAACTGTGAGTGCTATGTTGAAGAATTTGGAGCAAAAGCAACAACAAATACCGCAAGACAAAAAAAGAAAAGTGACTTTAAAAACCCACAAATGAATCTTTAAAAATAATTTTATGTATACCAACTGTGTGTCAGTAGAATATTTCATGAGCAAATACATTCAAACAAAAAAAGCTGACCTGTCATACACTATATGGACAAAAGTTTTGGCTCACAGGTCTGCAGGAGATTTTTTGTAATTCGTGTGTCAGCATAAGTAAAGTTTGTGTCATAGTTTATATGTCATAATTAAGGTCAGTTGGGCCGTTTTGAAATGCGTAATTGTTTTTTACATTTTTGTGGAGATGCATGAAGATTTTAAACGTATATTAACCCATTACCGACATGACGTGCTAGTACGTCACATCCCTGCTCCTTGACTTCGATGTAGGCTCGCATGACATGCCCACATCATTCCCGACAGATGATGGCTGATTTAATCAGCCATCATGTGCTTCTAACAGCCGCACAATCTCTGACAGTGGCATTTAACATGCGCCAGCAGGGGGCGCATCATTCGATGGACTTGCAGCGCTCTGTTAATGAAGGCAGTGCAGGAGAGAGCGAGCGTGCACACAATGCTCGGCTGTGACGTGCGGTGAAATTCCGCCCACAGCCCAGTCACTCAGGGAGACTGGGTCCCACCTCAGTGATCCTGGGTCAGCTTCCAGTTATGGAAGTTGATGTGACATCATCAAACATCAGAGGCAGCTGCAGCCGGGGGTCACGTAATGGGGAGGAGCGGATAGCAATAGCACCGCTCACAAGCACATTTGGAAACGCTAAGTATTTGACGAAAGCCTTATTTCCAAGGTTTAAATTGATCTGCCCACTATGCATTGTAGTGGACAACCTCTTTAAGACTTATTGCTGGCAAGTTTAAGACCGTCCATTCTTTCTTCTTAAATGTTCTTGTCTACTTTTTGGATGTTAGTTTGGCTCATTATCCAAAGGGTATGTGCCCACGTAGCGTTTTACAAGCGTATTTGATGCGGAATTTCCGCAGCGGAAACGCTTTAAAACGCTTGTCAATCCGCACCCCTTGGTCCCCAATGAGAATCCGTAAGTCCTATGCCCATACTGCCGATTTTTCCGCAGCGTTTTTGATGCGCACAAAAATCCGCAGCATGTCAATTAATTTTGCGTTTCCGCATGCGGAATTGCCTTTGCAATGCAATAAAAAACGCAAGGCAATTCCGCATGTGCAAAACGCGCGAAAAACACATGTGAAATCCCGCATGCGTTTTTCCGGGAAAGGACTTGCGTAAAATGAAGCGCAAATTTTCCGCTTCATTTCCGCAACGTGGGCACATAGCCAAATGATGGAACTTTTTTTGTTTGACTCAGACCTAGTTTACTTACCTTTGGGAGCATATTTCTCACTAAAATGCTGTGATTATATGCTCCTTATATCTGTGACCTAGTCTCCCGGTACATACCTGCACGCAACCTCCGATCCTCACAAGCTCTATTGCTCTACTCCCCTCTTATCTCCTCTTCCCACAATTTTATACAAGATTTCTCCCGTGCATCCCCCCTACTCTGGAACTCTCTACCCCAACATATCAAACTCTCGCCTACCGTGGAAACCCTCAAAAGGAACCTGAAGACCCAACTCTTCCGACAAGCCTACAACCTGCAGTAACCCTCGCTACACCATACCTCTGCATGACCAACTCTACCATCACCTACTGTATCCTCACCCATCCCCTGTAGATTGTGAGCTCTCCCGGGCAGGGTCCTAGCTCCTCCTGTACCAGTCGCCGTTACGTTTTGTTAAAGATCATTGTAATTGTTCATGTTCATGTTTGGTCTGTACTGTATACTATTGTGTTCATGTTGGCTTAGAATTGTATTTTTCTTGGCTTAACTAATCTAATCATCTGGCTTTGCTCCCCCAATCTTAATTAGCCAGACATGATAGGATCCCAATCATCCTTCTCCACTTATTGGAGACAGTCCATCAGCATGTCTTTAAGCACAGACACGAATGTAAGAGGTCTTACCTTCATGAGAACAAAACTTTGCATCATCCAGTTTCATCAACATATTCCATGTCTTCCTTGCAAATAAAATCCACACATAATTGACGAAAACAGACTGGTATCCATAGCGTCCACACATGCCGTCCTCTGCATCCTGTGGTTCCTGAATTAAGATGAGTTTCGGTGGCCTGATATTCAATCTGTTGAAGCTGGCACAGCTCCTGTAGTTGCCGTATGTTGTTGCTGCTGTATATCCTCTCCTCGGGTCCTCCTCCTAAGACCGGGCTGGTGGGGTTAGACATGGTAGCATCCGAAACCCGCTGTGTATGCCTCACCTATGGTCTGCTGGGTCTGTCTACATGCCTCACTGGTTGTGGAGCCCTTTTGGATGGTGTGTGCTAACACCTGTCCCCTGCAGCTCCCCAAAATCTGCTGTGCTGAGTAGTATCCCACCGCTGCCACCATGGGTGTAATACTACTCAGACAACACAGGGTGAGGGTAAAACAGTGTGGCAATACTTTATTGAACCACGAAGCGACAATAAACACACAGAACAGTCCCAGCAAAATACCTAAGATAGAACAACATTGTACAGTCTCACCTTTCCGCTCCGCCTGCCTGGGATAGAACAGCTGTGACTTTGGGACTTCCAAAGCCAACGATCTCAACCAGTGGTGCCCCGCTTCTGACAGGTCCCCACAGATAGTAGGCAGCGGCGAGCTTAGGAAGTTAGCAGTTCATCGAGGTACAAGGCCAGGAGACCCAAGGGTCCCACCCTGGCCTCTCCAAGAGTTTCCATGAGTTCCAGGTGACCGGTGGGTCCCTCCTGGCAACCCGAAACAACATATCCATGGGCCAAGTGACTTCATCGTCCCAACCTGGTCTCCTCAAATGTATCCATGGGCTCTCTGATGGCTAATGGAGCTGATCATATCTTTCCAGTCAGGGCTATATACCCTTAGGCTAGAATCATGTAGAATCCAAATCTGTGTCTCTTTGGGTGAAGCCATCCTACCAAGCTGATGGTGTGAAGAGAGTCTGAGTGTTCTATTGCTTCTCTTTTATTCTCTGTCCCAAGTCTGACTGCTACAAAAGTACATGTCCCTTAAAAATACACTGTGTGCAGAATTATTAGGCAAATGAGTATTTTGATCACATGATACTTTTTATACATGTTGTCCTACTCCAAGCTGCATAGGCTTGAGATCCGACTACCAATTAAGTAAATCTGGTGATGTGCATCTCTGTAATGAGGAGGGGTGTTAACTAATGAAATCAACACCCTATATAAGGTGTGCTTAATAATTGGGCAACTTCCTTTCCTTTGGCAAAATGGGTCAGAAGAGAGATTTGACGGGCTCTGAAAAGTCCAAAATTGTGAGATGTCTTGCAGAGGGATGCAGCAGTCTTGAAATTTCCAAACTTTTGAAGCGTGAACGCCGAACAATCAAGCGTTTCATGCTAAATAGCCAACAGGGTCGGAAGAAGCGTGTTGGCCAAAAAAGGCACAAAATAACTGCCCATGAATTGAGGAAAATCAAGCTTGAAGCTGCCAAGATGCCATTCGCCACCAATTTTGCCATATTTCAGAGCTGCAACATTACTGGAGTATCAAAAAGCACAAGGTGTGCGATACTCAGGGACATGCCAAGGTAAGGAAGGCTGAAAAACGGCCACCTTTGAACAAGAAACATAAGATAAAATGTCAAGAATGGGCCAAGAAATATCTTAAGACTGATTTTTCAAAGGTTTTATGGACTGATGAAATGAGAGTGACTCTTGATGGGCCAGATGGATGGGCCAGAGGCTGGATCAGTAAAGGGCAGAGAGCTCCACTCCGACTCAGACGCCAGCAAGATGGAGGTGGGGTACTGGTATGGGCTGGTATAATCAAAGATGAACTTGTGGGACCTTTTCAGGTTGAGGATGGAGTGAAGCTCAACTCCCAAACCTACTGCCAGTTTCTGGAAGACAACTTCTTCAAGCAGTGGTACAGGAAGAAGTCGGTATCGTTCAAGAAAAACATGATTTTCATGCAGGACAATGCTCCATCACATGCATCCAACTACTGCACAGCGTGGCTGGCCAGTAAAGGTCTAAAAGAAGAAAAAATAATGACAAGGCCCCCTTGTTCACCTGATCTGAACCCCATAGAGAACCTGTGGTCCATCATAAAATGTGAGATCTACAGGGAGGGAAAACAGTACACCTCTCGGAACAGTGTCTGGGAGGCTGTGGTGGCGGCTGCATGCAATGTTGATCGAAAACAGATCAAGCAACTGACAGAATCTATGGATGGAAGGCTGTTGAGTGTCATCATAAAGAAAGGTGGCTATATTGATCATTAATATTTTTGTTTTTTGTTTTTGCATGTCAGAAATGTTTATTTCTAAATTTTGTGCACTGATATTGGTTTACCTGGTGAAAATAAGCAAGTGAGATGGGATTATATTTGGTTTTTATTAAGTTGCCTAATAATTCTGCACAGTAATAGTTACCTGCACAAACAGATATCCTCCTAAGATAGCCAAATCTAAAAAAAACCCACTCCAACTTCCAAAAATATTAAGCTTGGATATTTGAGTCTTTTGGGTTGATTGAGAACATAGTTGTTGATCAATAATAAAAATAATCCTCTAAAATACAACTTGCCTAATAATTCTGCACACAGTGTAGTTGCAGTTGTCCTTCAAGTACACATTCACAGGTAAGAGGTTAGGGAGGGTATTACTAGCAGGGCTCCGGTCTCATTGTTTGAGCTAATCAATTTACATAGTTGGAATACAGTGGGCTCTTTAAATCAACATACATCTGGCTTTTAGTACAATATGTAATTAGCATATTTGCAAACATTCATTGTTTCCAAACGAAGATATGTCAACATCCAGTTTTATACCAATAGTTTGACATTCTTGACCAGTCACAGAAATACACATACAATTATAAGTCAACATGAACACAATAGTGTATTTTTCTTGGCTTAACTAATCTAATAGTCGGGCTTATTAAGATTTTCAGCTGTATCATCACAATCCCCTTCCTCCCCCTTCTCCAGCGAGGGGGTCAGGGTCTCACTAAGCCATAAATGCTGTGCAGCTCCTGCATAAGTCTAATGGAATTTTTTTTCTCTCAAACTTGATCCCTCACCATTTTTGTTTCTTATGATGTTACTGCCATTCTTTCTCAGTACTGCCCGACAACATCTCAGAATTTAATGTGCCCTCCTCATGCCTGATAACATCATATTCACCGTTGCACTACTCTGAATCTAACCACCTTGTTGCCTCTGGAGGGGGGAGAGGGGAGGTAGTGGTAACGTGGGTGACGTGCTAGATGAGCAACAGGAGGAACATGACTGTGTACAAATAATGTCACACGGGAGGGTTTCAGTCATGTTACCGATGTCCCACTAGATTACCCTGACCATGAGCTCTTTGTGGATGGATCGCGGTATGGCGTGGATGACTGGTTCTACACTGGATATGCTGTTTTCCTCCATGAAACTATGAAAGCAGGATCATTGCCCCCACACATGTCCGCCCAGGAAGCTGAACTCCATGCCCTAGAAGAAGCCTGCAGACATGCTGAAGACCAGACTGGCACATTTTATTCAGACAGCCGCTATGCTTTCACGACTATGGATGTATATGGAGAGCTTGATCTTTCCTCGCAGTGGCAAGTAAGCCTATCAAGAATAATAAATCCATCCAACGCTTGATGGAGGACCTATCTTTACCCAAAAAAGTTGCTATAGTGAAAGTCAAAGGCCATGCAAAGGATGACTCAACTACAGCTAAAGGCAACCACCTAGCAGACCAGACAGCAAACCCTGCAGCTTGCCAACCAAGAGACAACCCTGCTGGGGTGGCAACTGCACAGGTGGCCTCTGCCGTGACCCACCTTTGACCTACAACCTTCTCCAGAAGCTACAACAATAGGCCTGTGTTGAAGAATTTGCCAGGTGACAAGAGAAGGGAGCTGTGCAGTCACCAGAAGGACTGTGGCACGTGGGGGACAAAGTTTGCCTTCCCTGAGTTCTGTATCCCATGATGGCTAAAGTCACCCACGGCAATGCCCATCAGTCAAAGACTGCCATGATAGACCTCATCCACTGCCATTGGTATGCTCCTTGGTTCAGTTTCACTGCAGCCAAACAAGTTCAAGCCTGTCTGACCTGTGCGCTCAACAATGTGAGACGCACCACCAAGATGCCTATGAGACACACACCGAGGCCCCTATACCCGTTCCAGCTTCCAGTCTTCAGAAGGACTACATTCAACTTCTCAAGATGCAAACCTACGAGTATCTCCTTGTTTGTGTCAACCTCTTCTCAGGATGGACAGAAGAGTAACCCGTATGGAAAGCCACCGTTAAAGGCCACAGTGAAGAGATTAATCTCTGAAGTCGTCTGCAGATACGGGGTGCCTGAAACCATAGAGAGTGAAAGAGGCACCCACTTTACCGGAGAAGTAATGCAGGAGACAATGTCCTGAGAGTGGAAAAGGCCTTTTATACTATGTACCATTCACAAAGTAGCGGTAGAGTAGAGAGATTGAATGGGACTCTGAAACTGAAAATCAAGAAAGCCATGGCTGAAACGGGCAGACCATGGACAGAATGCTTGCCCCTTGCACTCTTCTCAATCAGGTATATTTCCAACAAAAAGACAGGCCTCAGCCCATATGAGGTGTTATTTGGGACAGCCCCTACGCTAGGGTTGTATTTTCTACAGCAGCTCCAAATGCAACATGATAGGCTGTCATCTTATGTTACAAAACGCTTGTCTAACATATACTCTCGAGTTTTCTCTTCTTTTCTAGATTCAGATTCTGTGGAAGGGAGCCACCAACTGCAGACTAGGGACAAGGTGGTGGTCAAAAGAAAAGCCAGGACAGCCCTTAAAGCTTCCAAGTTCTGATGACAACTTTGAGAGAAAGCCCAACTGGATCCACGCCTCACTGCAGGAGGACAGCTGAGCCCAAGAAAGCCACCAAGTGATGTGGATGCACACCCTGTGCCTTATCCTTGATAAATGGGGGCTCATCGAGGACTATGTCCCAAGAAAGAAAGAATGGGGAAGTAGTTACCACTTTCTGGTTTAATACCTCAGACCCTGTAGTCCGTTATAAATTTGACCCGTGAAACATAGTCTCCAGCACTAGGGTGGAGTGGCAACATTGGGACACCTATAGACTCGCCCAAAAGCATATATGTGTCACCACCACCAGTACAGGCTATGGGTCTGATTGTAAGTCCTGGAGTATGGTGGGGTAGAACACTGGAGAAGACTGGGTCTACAAACCTTCCGCAGCCCAAGAAAAGACAGACAGCAAGGGTAGAAGCCTCCTTACTAGAATGACTCTGCTACAACCAGAATACTTATCCAAACGTTAAACAGTAGAGTCTTGCCTTACTTGTAAGTCTGACAACTGTCTTCCCCTATACTTAACGACAGAGAACCCCTCTGTTACGGACACAGGACTATAGATGTGATGGGCATAAATATCCTGGGAGGCACTGACCGATTAGGACACTTTTATCTTAAGTATATCAGGAATCGGCCTGTTCTAAATAAGACTGAGAGCCCGCAACTTAATACTTCCAAAGACTTATTCCTGGTGTCCTTCCCTATAAGCAACTAGACAAACCTCATTTCTTTCGGCTGCCTAATTCAGCTATTTTCTGCAACAGAAAAAAAATACTTCAGAGTGTAATCTGCTCCTGCAGTTGTATCCCTTTATAAACCCTAAAAACGTAAAGGCCAATGGGCCCAGGAATTACACTTGTTTCCAGAGTTTAACATGTACCATTGAAATATAGCATTTAGGTTCCTCCTACTGCAGTTCCACCACCACTAACTTGGTACGAAGCCATGCCCTCCTAAATCAGATGGTAGCAAGGGATGACTTGTAATGGGTGTGTGGAAATGGTGACTTTTATTTAGTACTGCCATTGGGATGGGAGAGCTCTTCTGCTATTGTTTAATTCCTGATACCACTTCAGATTTTGACTCCAAATACAGACAAATGTGACATCAGCATTCCTACTTCTTTCGACTCTCATGTGTACATCAATGCTATTGGAGTCCCAAGAGGAGTACCAGATGAGTTTAAATCCAGAGATGAAGTAGCAGTGGGACTTGAATCACTATTCCCAATCTTTAGGCTGTGTGCCCACAATGCTTTTTTTTTAAGCGTTTCCGCAGCGGCAAAACCGCTGCAGAAACGCTTAAAAACGCATGGTAGAAGGCCTGGCATGTTCCCCAATGATAATCCACATGTGCTGTGCACATGCTGCGGTAATTTCCGCTGCGGATTACCATTGCGGAAAAAAACGCAGCACTACCAATTATTTTGCGGAAGCGCTGCGTTTTCGCCGTTATTGACTTGCATTAGAACGCATGTATTCCGCTTCACTAGATAAGCACATGGGGAATACATGCGTTCAATGTGCGGATGGTACCCAGGTGTGGAGGAGAGGAGACTCTCCTCCGGACCCGGGTACCATAGAAAACTGTAAAAAAAAGAATAAAATAAACAATAAATGTTATACTTACCTTCTGATGGCCCCCGGTGCGCTCGTCCTCTCATGCCGGCAGATCGCGATGGACTGGAGGACCTGCGCTGACGTCATAGTCATGTGACGGGTCACGCGACGCTGACGTCGGCAGGTCCTTCAGTGTACCGCGATCTGCCGGCAGCCAGGATGGAGTGAAGCAAGACACCGGGGGCCATCGGAAGGTAAGTT
The DNA here is from genome assembly GCF_046119375.1 of Phyllobates terribilis. Lineage (NCBI taxonomy): Eukaryota > Metazoa > Chordata > Amphibia > Anura > Dendrobatidae > Phyllobates > Phyllobates terribilis. Next base: position 329,802,677 of record NW_027362762.1, on the reverse strand, counting down.
TAGATTTATTTTTTATTTTTTACCATTATTTCGGTCACAGTATATAAATCAATGCCGTTTGCATGGATTTATATAGTGTGACCAAGTTGTCAAGCACTTTCCAAGTGATGCTAAAATCGCTTGGAAAGCGCTTGTCAACCCGCATGCGGAAATGCAACTGGCAGGAAAACGCATGTACAATCCGTATGCGTTTTTTTCTGCCAGGGAGATTCAGAAACGCTCAGGAAAAATCCGGAGCATTTCTGCATCGTGGGCACATAGCCTCGCAGTGAATAAAAATGTGGACTGGATAAATGATATCTACAATGACAAACTGTTGGATGCCAACTGTGACCAGCACATGGATGTGGCATCCGATGGTGTGACAGACTGACCGAGCCAGAGAATCCTGCGAAGCAGTGTAGGAAGACCGGCTTCTTCTATTAGGGGAGGAGAACGTGTATGGGGGAGTTTGTAGACGGGCACTTCGACAGGAACAGTCACCCACTGCCACAAGAGAAAGGAATTGTGAGAGCAGTTATTTTATCTATCCTGTTTCATCAACATTAACATTAACATTAAACAACTGAATGAACATCCTCCGAGCCTGATGATTCCATAATTTTTGCCAGGGGTTGTGTGTGTATATATATATATATATATGTGTGTGTGTGTATATATATATGTATATATATGTGTGTGTGTGTGTGTGTGTGTGTGTGTGTGTGTGTGTGTGTGTGTATGTATATATGTGTATATATATATATATATATATATGTGTGTGTGTGTGTGTATGTATATATGTGTGTGTGTGTGTGTGTGTGTATATATATATATATATATATATATATGTGTATGTATGTGTATATATATATATATATATATATATATATGTATGTATGTGTATATATATATATATATATATATATATATATATATATATATATATATATATGCTCAAAAGAATCAGTGTAGTTCTTACGTGCACATATGTGAATTTTACATTTTAATTTGGAACAGTCACGTCTCAGAACGTCCCACATAATGTGGTGACGACACTTTTTTTCCCTCCCTTTCTTCCAAAAGCCATATCTTTTTACTTTTCGTCAACATAGCAATTTGAGGGTTTGTTTTTATGGAGGAAGAGTTTGCTTCAAAGGAAACCAGTCACTTTACCACATAGTGTACATAAAAACAGCAGCAAAATTTCAAGTGAGGTGAAATGGTAAAAAAAAAAACAACCCTCACTTCCACAATTGTTTTTGGGTTTCACTTTTACGACAATCATTGTGCGTTGAAAAGGACGTGTCAACATAATTCCCCAGGTCAGTGTTAAAGTAATACCATGCATGCATAGTCCTCTTTTTTTTTTTTTTTTTAAATCATTTTTAGAGGAAGTAAAAGTGGATACAAAAAGTAGACACACACCTGTTAAACTGTCAAGTTTTTGTCATGAAAAAAAAATCATACCAAGAAGAATCACTTTAGAACTTTTTCCAGCTTTAATGTCACCCATAATCTGTATAAATGTACTGAGAAACAAACTAAGATCGTTTTGAAGGAAAAAATAAAAATAACACATCTAAAATAATGTGGTTGCATAAGGCTATGTGCCCACGTTGCGGAACTGAAGCATATTTTTTACGCTTCTCCCTGGCGGGAAAATCGCATGCGGATTTTACATGCAGTTTTCCCGCCAGGTAGAAGCGTTTGTGAGGCGTCTTTGCAGCGTCTTTGCATGCATTTCCGCATGCGGGTTATCAAGCACTTCTCCAAGTGATTTAAGCATCACTTGGAAAAGTGCTTGACAACTTGTTCACACTATATAAATCCATGCAACCGGCTTAAATTTGGCACAACAGTGACATTTACCTAGAACTGGACATCATTAATCTTCCAGGACATGGTGAAAAGAACAAAATTGATGAGAGACCTCTGTAAATGGTTGGTTTGACACCACAGTCAACATCCAAAGAACTTCAGGCTGAGCAGGAGACATCTAGAGTAATGGTTTCAACATGTCCCACATGCTGCATGCAGAACAAATCATGGCTCTATGGGTGAATACCAAGGATAATTACTTAAAGAAAGGCATAAAAAACAAGTGATTGAACTTGCGAAAAGTTATAGACAAACCACAAACCTTTTGAGAAAATGTTCTATGGACAGATGAAACTAAATTAGAGCTGTTTGATAATGCATACCAACAAAAAGCTCAAAGATGGCTGCAATGTTTTGGGGCTGTCATTATTTCCCGAGGTTGTGCAGCCAAGAATAAGAGAAAGAAGCCTTCTAAGGCTAAGTGCCCACATAGCGTTTGTCAAGCGTATATGCTGCGAAATTTAAACGCTAGGTAATCCGCCCCCCATGGTCCCCAAGGGGATTCCGCAAGTTCTATGCCCATGCTGCGGATTTTTCTGCAGCGTTTATGCTGCGCTTAAAAATCCGCAGCATATCCATTAATTTTGCGGAAATGCGGCGTAATTGCCGCCATTGACTTGCATTGAGACGCATATAATCCGTGTCTGTACATTTGTACTCACAGATTATATGCGTTTCAATGTGCAGATGGTACCCAGTTCTGGAGGAGAGGAGACTCTCATCCAGACCTGGGTACCATTGTACCTGTAAAAAAAAGAATAAAATAAAAAATAAAGTTTATATTCACCTTCTGATGGCCCCCGGTCTCCTTACCTGGGCTTGGGGGCAGGACTGAAGGACCTTCGGTGACGTCACAGTCATGTGACCGCAGGCCCTTCAGTGCAATTTCCCGCGATCAGCTGGCAGCCAGGAACGAGCACAGCTACACACGCCGGGCCATCGGAAGGTAAGTATAGGTTTATTTTTTTTATTTTTAAACATTCTTACGGTCACACTATATAAATCCATTCAGTTTGCATGGATTTATATAGTGTGACCTAGTTGTCAAACACTTTCCAAGTGATGCTAAAATCGCCTGGAAAGCGCTTGTCAACCCGCATGCAGAAACGCATGTATAGTACAGACCAAAAGTTTGGACACACCTTCTCATTTAAAGATTTTTCTGTATTTTCATGACTATGAAAATTGTACATTCACACTGAAGGCATCAAAACTATGAATTAACACATGTGGAATTATATACTTAACAAAAAAGTGTGAAACAACTGAAAATATGTCTTATATTCTAGGTTCTTCAAAGTAGCCAACTTTTGCTTTGATGACTGCTTTGCACACTCTTGGCATTCTCTTGATGAGCTTCAAGAGGTAGTCACCGGAAATGGTTTTCACTTTACAGGTGTGCCCTGTCAGGTTTAATAAGTGGGATTTCTCTCCTTATAAATGGGGTTGGGACCATCAGTTGTGTTGTGCAGAAGTCAGGTGGATACACAGCTGATAGTCCTACTGAATAGACTGTTAGAATTTGTATTATGACAAGAAAAAAGCAGCTAAGTAAAGAAAAACGAGTGGCCATCATTACTTTAAGAAATGAAGGTCAGTCAGTGCGAAAAATTGGGAAAACTTTGAAAGTGTCCCCAAGTGCAGTTGCAAAAACCGTCAAGCGCTATAAAGAAACTGGCTCACATGAGGACTGCCCCAGGAAAGGAAGACCAAGAGTCACCTCTGCTTCTGAGGATAAGTTTATCCGAGTCACCAGCCTCAGAAATCGCAAGTTAACAGCAGCTCAGATTAGAGACCAGGTCAATGCCACACAGAGTTCTAGCAGCAGACACATCTCTTCAAAAACTGTTAAGAGGAGACTTTGTGCAGCAGGCCTTCATGGTAAAATAGCTGCTAGGAAACCACAGCTAAGGACAGGCAACAAGCAGAAGAGACTTGTTTGGGCTAAAGAACACAAGGAATGGACATTAGACCAGTAGAAATCTGTGCTTTGGTCTGATGAGTCCAAATTTGAGATCTTTGGTTCCAACCACCGTGACTTTGTGCGACGCAGAAAAGGTGAACGGATGGACTCTACATGCCTGGTTCCCACCGTGAAGCATTGAGGAGGAGGTGTGATGGTGTGGGGGTGCTTTGCTGGTGACACTGTTGGAGATTTATTCAAAATTGAAGGCATACTGAACCAGCATGGCTACCACAGCATCTTGCAGTGGCATGCTATTCCATCTGGTTTGCGTTTAGTTGGACCATCATTTATTTTTCATCAGGACAATGACCCCAAACACACCTCCAGGCTGTGTAAGGGCTATTTGACCAAGAAGGAGAGTGATGGGGTGCTACGCCAGATGACCTGGCCTCCACAGTCACCAGACCTGATCCCAATCGAGATGGTTTGGGATGAGCTGGACCGCAGAGTGAAGGCAAAAGGGCCAACAAGTGCTAAGCATCTCTGGGAACTCCTTCAAGATTGTTGGAAGACCATTTACGGTGACTACCTCTTGAAGCTCATCAAGAGAATTCCAAGAGTGTGCAAAGCAGTCATCAAAGCAAAAGGTGGCTACTTTGAAGAACCTAGAATATAAGACATATTTTAAGTTGTTTCACACTTTTTTGTTAAGTATATAATTCCACATGTGTTAATTCATAGTTTTGATGCCTTCAGTGTGAATGTACAATTTTCATAGTCATGAAAATACAGAAAAATCTTTAAATGAGATGTGTCCAAACTTTTGGTCTGTACTGTATATAACGCTTCAAATCCGCATGTATTTGGCAGGAAAAACGCATGCACAATCTGCATGCGTTTTTTCTGCCAGGGAGATGCAGAAATGCTGCAGAAATTTCCAGCTTCATTTCTGCATCGTGGGCACATAGCCTAAAGGGGTTTTCTGCTTTCAGTAAACTACTGTCCTCAGGTGCACCTCAGTGTATAATAAAATCAAACTCCGCTTTACTTACCCTCACCAGGTTCAGCGTTGTGTTTCCACTGCTGTCCCAGTCTCTGTTGTTTTTCTGCAGGGCTGATATCATATTGACAGCATTGTGGCCAATCACCGAGCTTAGTAGTATCTATTGCCTACAGCAGCAGAGCTGGTGAGCTCAATGATTGCAGCCCTGTTAACATGCTGTTAGTTATATAGATGAACAACCATAGCTCCCAATCAATTGAGTGGGACTGTCCTGGTTTGAGGGCTTAGTCCTGCCACATCAGGTCTTTGGCTCGACTTCTAATACTCACCGCTCTCCAACGTCTTCATTGTAGCTTCTCCTCCTCAGGATTCAGTGGGAATGTCCCGGTTTGAGGGCTTAGTCCCGACTTCTAATGCTCACCTCTCTTCGTCGTCTTCATCATAGCTCCTCTTCCTCAGGATTCAGTGGGACGGTCCCGGTTTGAGGGCTCAGTCCCGACTTATAATGCTCACCTCTCTTCTCGCTGATGTCTTCATTGTAGCTCCTTCTACTTGGGGCGGAGCTGCATATTTACTTGTACATAAATTAAACTATTCCCTTCTTCTCGGGTTTCTCTTAGTCTCAAACTTGCGATACCAAGTTCACAGACAGCAGCTCTAGCTATGAGCACAACCCACAATGATATAGATAGGAGAATTTGGTTATCTTGACCTGTGTTACAGGCAGTGAAACCACAAGCAGATTATACATGGAGATACATTGTCTATAACAGGGTATTTCTATATTCCCTGAATACTAGAGATGAAGAAAAAGTCAGATATTTTTGTTCCTATAAAGCTACTAAAAATAACAAAAAGCAATTAAAAAAATGTATTTATTTCTTTTTTTGTCAGTCTCCCCAATATTTGAAGCCACAACCTTCAACGTTACAAGAAGGAGCTAAAGCAATTGAGCCACAGGTTCTGGTGATGTTACTGGGAGAATTTTGTATACTTGATCTGTATTGCAGGCACTGACTCCACAGGCAGAATATACTGATACATTGCATGTAAGGCCACATCCCCACTATCAGTATTTGGTCAGTATTCGGTAAGTATTTTTTCTCAGGAGTGGGAGACAAAACCAGGAGTGGGTGATAAATGCAGAAGTGGTGACTTGTTTTTATTATACCTTTTCTCTGATTGTTCCTCACCTGGTTTTGGCTCCCACTCCTGAGAAAAAATACTGACCGAATACTGACCAAATACTGATAGTGGGGCCATGGCCTTACGGTATATTTCTATGTCTCTGTATTCTAAAGGAAGAATAAAACAGATTTTTCTCTTCCTATAAAATTACTAAAAAATAATGAAAAACAATTACAATAATGTCATTTTTAATACGCTTTTTTTTTTAAATAATAAACATCACAAAGCGGCAAATATCATGGACATATTTGGTGTCCCTGTAATTGTAATGATCCACACAACACAGTGATCAGATTATTTACGGTAATAGGCAAATGGTTTTAAAAAAATCGTAATTGATATTTTTTCCTTTTAAACCCATACATTGCGTAATAAAAATGTAAAGCTGAAGCCATGTTCACACTTAGCGCAAATGCAGCGTTTTTTCTACAGATTTTTTTTCAGCACATTTTCTGCAGGGGTCTTCGCCAAATGATGCAATAACAATCTTTTCTGATTATTGCTTGTTTGCTGAGTTTCTTTTATCTGTTTTCCCTTTTAATTAATGCATTTTTGATGCTGATCTGAAGCCGCATTTTTAACGCTTTTTTAATAATAGAGAAAAGCTTTAATTCTGTGCTTAAAAATGCAATGGGTTTTTTTTTTCCTTGCGTTTTTTTCAACCTCCACAAAGCCTATAGAGTAAAAAAGCACCAAGAACACAGAGTACAGCATCGTCTTTAGACGCACAGATGGCGGAGATTTAATGAAATCACATCCACTTTACTTGGAAATTTAGGCCGTGTTCACATGTAGCGTAAATTACATGCTGCTTTTTTTCTGCTGCTTTTTGTACAGAAATTCTGCTGTGTTTAACTGTCCAAATAAAGTGGATGTGATTTCATGAAAACTGCGCCCTGTGTGTCTAAAGACACTGATGAACTGTGTGGTTTTGTTGTTTTTTTTCTCTATAGGCTTCTTTGTGGAGCAAAACAAAACCACATGTAAAAAACGGCAGTTACTTTTTTAAGCACAGAATCAAAGCTTTTCTGTACTATAAAAAAAGCATTAAAAACACAGCTGCAATAATAGCACACTGAATAAGGGGGAAGAGGCCTAAAAAAATACAGCAAAGATGTAATAATCAGAGAAGATTGTTATTGCACAGTTTGTTGCGGAAAACCTGCAGAAAACAAAAAAACACAGTATTTCTGCAACGTGTGAACATGGTCTTACAGACATAAAAAAACCATACGTATGTCATACAGTGAAGCTACATAAAGATGAGAAAGTTCTGACTGCTACCACTGTGAATGAAAGAACAAAAAATAAATCCATAGGTCCAAACTAGAGATGAGCTTGAGGCACAAATGACATCGCTCCAGCCCTGGCCAATCAAAAGTTGTACAGGGGAAGCTGGAACGTAAGAGATTTGTGGCCCCCCGTCCAGCCGCTAAGTAGCACTGACCTGGATGCAGCACCAGAGTCCCATGAATCGATCCATTCATCTCTAGTCCCAACTGTCCCAGATACAGCGGACAGTCCCGGATTTGGGTCTATGCCCTGCAGTCTTGGGCGTCTGCTGAATGTCCCTCACTGCCACCGCCCTCTGACATCTCCTCCTGCCAGGAAGAAAGAAATTGTATATGGGTGTGGATTGAGGTGTGAACAGGCGTGTGGCCAAACTTTGCCATACTTTGTCCCTCTTTCTGTTCATCAAAAGTTGGGAGGTATGGAACAACAGACACTGGGGCAGCAGGGAAAAGACCGTGCTGGAGCTGGGGAGGGTAGGTAAAGCAAAGGTTGTTTTTTTTACTAATTACTGAAAATACAAAACTCCTTTAATCATGTCCATGTCATATGTGATGATTCTTTTTTTTTTATTAATGACTGTGACGCGCCCCCTGGGACATATTCCTTTTTTTGAGGGGAATACCCGGCACCGGATCAGATGGGGGGTTGTAGTCTCCGAGCGGCTGTGACCCGGTCCCGTGCCCAGAGCGTCAAGCTCAGTGTGATGTGGCAGTCCTACAGATGTTACTAAAGTTCTTTTGTGTCGACTACGCCACCCGTTGTGATGCGGTCACTGTGGCCGCCGCTGCAGCAGGGTCCGCTGAGGCTGATGGTGGGTGCGCAGCTTGATGGGATAACCCCCAACGGGAGGGGTATAGCCTCAGAGGGGACAGGCGCAGAGGATGGGGGTTGTGGTGGTGTAGTGCAGACGGCAGTGAAGACAGAGTCGGGTATTGCAGTTAAGGGTGTTTACTTACTGCAGATGTTGTACTGGTCACTCCAGCTGCGAGTGACCACCCGAGCCGTGCTGCGTCCACCAGGTCCTGGATCCAGCCAACCCCCAAACAAGTCCGGAGCGTGGCCCTGAGCTCTCCCTCTGTCCTTTCTTCAGCCGTCCCCACCAGTGATCCACCTAGGTCCAGCTCCCTCGGGCCTTCTGTTGGGACACCCTTGGCCCTGGGTTCCCTGACCCTTCATGTGGTGTGCCTTCGGGGTGAATGTGGTGGGTGACCGTGACAGACACTGCCCACGGTCTCCGGTCTCTGGCTGGGGATTGTTTTCTGCCCCCACCAGCTTGGGTTCCGGTACCCTGATGCTGACTCCTCACCCGGTGCTCTGATTTGGGTTCTTGGGTCCCTTCTCTTCTGTGCTCTGGGTCTTTCTCTTTTCTCCTCTCTCACTCTGGGTCTTGGTCTTTCTTCTCTCCTCTGCTCCTGACTTGTCCTCTGCAACTGACTGACCCTGATTCTAGTTGGTGCCCACCTTATATATCCCTCTATGTGTGAGCTCAGGTGACCAGCACCCAATGAGCTCCTAACTTTACTCAGGCTGCTCCCCCTATCTGCCCCTACACTACATGGGATGTTCCACCCCCCTCCCACTCCAGCCAGGAACAGACTCGGTCGTACCTGCACATTTCTAAGTGGGAGTACCGTCGGCCTGTTCCTCGGAAATGGGATGTGTGTAGTGCATGCAGCCTACCGAGCTCAGGTCCACACTCCATCCTTACCCGGGAGTGGAATATCACACCTCTGGGTTGAGGTGCAATACCCCTGTAGCAGCCGAATCCTCAGGGTGCTACATTCCCCCCTGGTAAATCACAGCACGTCCTCGGGCTGTAAAGACAAAAACACCAAAACATACAAATTTTTATAAACATATAAAACATCATATAAAACTTTTCATATAAACATTCTCGTAGTCGTTTCTTGTTTCAGGTTCCTCCTCCGGACGCTGTGCAACGTGTGTCCGGGAAAAGTACGACAGTCTCTTAGAAAAACTGGTTTTCCTATAAAACCGGTAGGGGGCGCTTTAGGAAGCGCAACTATTTACAGGGGAAGTTGGCCGCTCTCAGTCCTCGGCCAGGTAGAGGGAAGGGAATGGCTGCTCACAGTCCTCAGCCTGTAGGATGAAGGGGTTAACGGGTAAACAGTTCACTGGTCCCAACGGGGACTATTTTAGCAGCAACGGTTTCAGTTTCTTTATACCCCCATTGGGTAACTTATTTACAGCACCTGCTTCGCTGTACTTAGCGACGGCGTCCTCCTGCTCTTTCTTTATTGTCGTACAGGTCCTCTCCCAGATGCGGCACTTTAGGTCTTATGGGCGCGGTGGTGTTAGCGCCCGGGTTGCCCGGGCCTTGCGGCCAGGCCTGGGGTATCTGGAAAGTGAAGGGCACCGTAAGGACGGCGGCGCCCTGGGCTACTTGGCCCTGCGACCAGGCCGGGGGCTCCGCGGAGGTAGGGGGCGCTGTTGGTATTGCGGCGCCCGGGGGTACTAGGCCTTGCGACCAGGCTGGTGGTACTTCCTGCTTGGTCACGCCCGGGGTCGAGGCGTGTGACGTCACAGGGGTCGCGGCTCCCGTTTGAGGCCTAGTCTGCGGCGGTGACATTGCAGCGATGGGCACGGCAGGATAGACTTCGGGCTCTGCGACGGGGAGCTGGGGCAGGTACGCGGTTTCCCGGTTTGGGGTATATACGTCCCCTTTACCTGCCTCCACTCGTTCGGCTCCCTTCTCGGCGCCGTCTCCGGCCTTCAGTCCTCCCGCGCCATCCTCAGAGGCGGTCGGTCTCCTCGTCTTGGGTGGCGTGCTCCGCTGACGGGTCTCGGTCTGCTGGGCCATCTCTCGGCTCCACTCCGCCAACGTCTCTCGCTGCACCCGGGCCATCCTCCTTGCGAGGCCCTCCAGAGCGGTCTGCGCACACTCCCGGTCTCGGGGGAGCTTTGCTAGGACCTCCACTAGGCCTAGTGGGGTCGTTGTTTCCAGCAGGCTCCTGACCAACGGGTCGGTGCTGCTCTGCTCTCCTTCTGTTGTTTCCAGCAGGCTCCTGGCCAGCGGGCCGGTGCTGCTCTGCTCTCTCTCTTCTGTTTCTAGCAGGCTCCTGGCCAACGGGCCGGTGCTGCTCTGCTTTCTCGCCATCTCCGGGTAAACTCCTCCGATATTCTTCTCCCGGCTTCTTGCCTCCGGGTGCGCTCGCTCTAGACTACTCCAAGCGACACCCATCTTTTCTCTTCTCTTTCGTCTCCTCCCACTTTGAGGGCGGTCCCAGGGCAACTCGGTGACTGTCAGCTCCAGGGGTAGTTCTTTCACGCTGACAGACACCTCCAGCATCACAGTCTCTGTTGGTGGGGGCGGTTTCCACTTTTGGCGCCATTTTCTGTCCTGGCCCACGATGGGAGGTGGCCTCTTGCCCTCCTTTGGCACGCCCATAATGGCGTCCGCTGCTCTTCTAAGGCGGGAAATCTGCGGTTTTGGCGGGAAGCGTCGCCCAGTGGCGGGAAACTCTGCAGATGGCGGGAACAAGTTGGAAATGGCGGACAATCGGCGGGAAACGACTGGTGATGGAGTCCGATGGCGTGGACCCTCCGGAACCGGCAGGAGACTTCTTTCTGAGGTAAACTTGCACTTTTCTTCAGGCACGCAGTACCCGGGTGTTGCGGGCACGTAATCCTGCCGGCTACGCCAAAGTTGACGCGCCCCCTGGGACATATTCCTTTTTTTGAGGGGAATACCCGGCACCGGATCAGATGGGGGGTTGTAGTCTCCGAGCGGCTGTGACCCGGTCCCGTGCCCAGAGCGTCAAGCTCAGTGTGATGTGGCAGTCCTACAGATGTTACTAAAGTTCTTTTGTGTCGACTACGCCACCCGTTGTGATGCGGTCACTGTGGCCGCCGCTGCAGCAGGGTCCGCTGAGGCTGATGGTGGGTGCGCAGCTTGATGGGATAACCCCCAACGGGAGGGGTATAGCCTCAGAGGGGACAGGCGCAGAGGATGGGGGTTGTGGTGGTGTAGTGCAGACGGCAGTGAAGACAGAGTCGGGTATTGCAGTTAAGGGTGTTTACTTACTGCAGATGTTGTACTGGTCACTCCAGCTGCGAGTGACCACCCGAGCCGTGCTGCGTCCACCAGGTCCTGGATCCAGCCAACCCCCAAACAAGTCCGGAGCGTGGCCCTGAGCTCTCCCTCTGTCCTTTCTTCAGCCGTCCCCACCAGTGATCCACCTAGGTCCAGCTCCCTCGGGCCTTCTGTTGGGACACCCTTGGCCCTGGGTTCCCTGACCCTTCATGTGGTGTGCCTTCGGGGTGAATGTGGTGGGTGACCGTGACAGACACTGCCCACGGTCTCCGGTCTCTGGCTGGGGATTGTTTTCTGCCCCCACCAGCTTGGGTTCCGGTACCCTGATGCTGACTCCTCACCCGGTGCTCTGATTTGGGTTCTTGGGTCCCTTCTCTTCTGTGCTCTGGGTCTTTCTCTTTTCTCCTCTCTCACTCTGGGTCTTGGTCTTTCTTCTCTCCTCTGCTCCTGACTTGTCCTCTGCAACTGACTGACCCTGATTCTAGTTGGTGCCCACCTTATATATCCCTCTATGTGTGAGCTCAGGTGACCAGCACCCAATGAGCTCCTAACTTTACCCAGGCTGCTCCCCCTATCTGCCCCTACACTACATGGGATGTTCCACCCCCCTCCCACTCCAGCCAGGAACAGACTCGGTCGTACCTGCACATTTCTAAGTGGGAGTACCGTCGGCCTGTTCCTCGGAAATGGGATGTGTGTAGTGCATGCAGCCTACCGAGCTCAGGTCCACACTCCATCCTTACCCGGGAGTGGAATATCACACCTCTGGGTTGAGGTGCAATACCCCTGTAGCAGCCGAATCCTCAGGGTGCTACAACTGTAAACCTGAGTTGGAATATATGTAAGATGAGGGAGTACAAGAGGAAGATTGTGCTTTATTGATTATACAAAGGCTTTTGATTGTGTTGAGCATGATAAACTTTGGGAAGCACTTAGTGAGATGAGTGCCAGTGATTAGGTTAATCAGGTTGCTCTGTGACAATCAAGAAACGTGGATTATGAAATCAGACAGAAGAAAAACTGATGCCTTTGAGATATGCTGCTGGGGAAGACATACAGTATATGAATCCCATGGACAGTGAGGATCACCAACAAAGAATCGTGTCTGTAAAGCAAGATCACCAGATAGAAGCTAACCTAGGTGCGTACATAGAAATCATGGGGCCCCATAGCAGCAGCTCTAATAGGGCCCCCCTCCCACTCCCCACAAAAAATAAATAAATATTTGTCTGTGTCACAGAAGAGCAGATCTCACAATTTTTCAGCCTTTACATAGTAATTTTCCTCCTGCTAAAGTCCTAGATTCCTCTTTCATTGCCCCCATAAAGTATGATGCCAATAAAATAGCCCCCCAAACACAGTATGATACCCCCATGGTGCATTACTCCACATTAACCTCCACATGCACAGTATAATGACCCTACTGTGTCCCACCTCAACTCCCAAGGCAAAGTATGGTGACCCCAACACAGTATGACCCCCAACTGTGACCCCCACACAGCCCTCCATACAGTATAAAGGGCCTACATACAGTATAATAGCCCACACTAGCCCTCCAAACAGTATTAATGGCCCCACACAGCCCTCCAAACAGTATGATGGACCCCACACAAACCTTCACACCGTAAAATTGCTTTCATACAGTATAATGGCCCCCCACATAGCCCTCAAAATATTATAATGACCCCACATAGCCTTCCATATAGTATAATACGCCACCCATAATCCTCCATATAGTATAATGCACCCCCCATAATCCTCCATATAGTATAATGCTCCCCCATAATCCTCCATAAAGTATAATGCGCCCCCATAATCCTCCATAAAGTATAATGCACCGCCCATAATCCTCCATATAGTATAATGCAGCCCCCATAATTCTCCATATAGTATAATGAACTTCCCATGGTCCTCCATAGAATATAATGCACTCCCCATAGTCCTCCATACAGTATATTACATACCCCATAGGGTAGAATGCAGCCCCCATATAGTATAATGTACCCCACAGTCCTGCAGTCCACAGTCAAGCTTTGACTGAGCACTCCACCTCTATGCCACAGGCGATTTTAATTACAGCTGGATCTTATTATCCCACACACAAGCTGATATAGTCACTTAGAGAGGAGTTCACATTGTGTCCTAGAAGTCTTTGTCCCCATCCTGTCCTGAGATCCACTATCTTTCTCTCCCTCTGTGAACCGGCCGACATCTTCCTCATCAGGGGACAGAAGTCAGCTTCTCAGACTCTCTTAGGGGATTGGGGGGTCCCAGTGCCCGTGGTCCCGGTCAAAGCTTTTGGGCGTAGCCCATGGCAGGGGAACAGATGAAGGAACAGGGATCGGCTGAGGTACAGGAGCCGGCAGGGGGATAGGAGCAGGCTGGGGGAGGTCCTCTTCCTCCTCTTCGGCCACCTGAGGGGATATATATGGCCCAGGGGTTATACCGACCTTCTGGAGAAGCATATTCCAGGGCCGGCATTTTCAGTTCTCCATCCATTTGGCTCCAATATCCCAAGTGAATTTCATGCTGGATGAGGCCCAGCTCTGGACACGGAGTGGCCTCCTAGTGAGCCTCAGCCACTATAGGAACTTCCTCTGGCTCATGGAGGATGTTTCCTGCGGCGGACGCCGGGGTGGTGATTTGTATCACCTCTTCATCAGAGGAATCGTCCATGACTTCACCTCTCAGTAAAAGAAAAGACAACTGCGGCTCATCTTCCCGCTTTCCTCACACTCGTCTGACCTGATGTAACAATGGAAGGAAAATGGCACAGGTGAGTCACTTCCGATGCGTTTCCCATCAGATAGGCTCCGCCCTTCTGGCATTCTCACCAATGACTCGAATGACCTCTCCGCTGTCACTCCCCTTGACTCTGCTGCCAGACGCACCCTCTGATCTTGTCGTCACTTACCAGGTGAGGCCTCTCTTGTCCTGGTCCGTGCCTTCTCCTGTGTCGCTCCACCTTTTCTGGGATGGATCCTGGATCCGGAACACCTCTTGGAGGTCAGTTGTTTGGTGGGCCAGGCACACAGCTTTCGCATCATTGGACACTGACCACTCCCACGATGGGCAGGATCTCCCCTCCTCGGACCAACGGCAGTTGCCATCTTTGCACTCACGTTGCTGTCTGCCATCTTGGGAATCATGTCACCATCTGTTATTTAGGAGCTCAAGTCACTGTCCGCCATTTTCTTCGCCTTTAAGGTACTAAATTCCTTGGTTTCCCGGCTTTCTTATTTTCTTCACTTTCCAGGGCCTGACCCTACTCACAGTGTGAGGGGCTCAGGGTGGTAGTTGTGGTGAGGGACTGCTGCGTTCCCACACCCTGGCTCCCTGACAAAGACAAATGTCCCAATTCTCCTGTGCTGTGAGTGTGGTGTGTAACACTCACGTTTTGGTTGCAGATCTCAGCTGCCTTCAGTTGTTCCACCTCAGGAACCGCCGTACACATAGTTAGGTACTTCCACTCCATTTTATAAAAAAGAACTTTACTTGAATGCTTGAATTGAACTTCATACAGCATGCAGCATTGATCACATACTTTTCCAGGGTTACCATCTGTGGCACCGCACGTAGTGATGTTCACTGTCCGTTTGTCCTGAGCTGTCCCTTCCATGGTCGACCTTTTTTGCCTATGAGACGCTCGCAGCTCTAAGAGTCCCGTACTGTCTTTTCTGTACTATTACCCATCCGACTTCCCTTCCTGGAAGATTTTGAGACAAGCTTCTCTGCTGGCTCCTATTTCAGAGTTCCTCACTGACGTTCCTCTGCTGCTGGACAGGCTGTGCTTCTTGTGCACCCCCCTGGACCTCCAACTGCTGCTCTGTCACATCTCTCTCACTTTCCCACGCTCACTAGAACTGCCTGCAATCAGGATGTATCTTAGTTCTTCACTGAACCTGCTCCTCCCACACTGGAGCAGCTCCTAAACCCCTTAATTCTTTCCTAACTTACAACCAGATCCTCTCTAAGCTATATTGCCCACCTCTGCACTACTCTTCTATTAATCTAATACTCTATCTGCACTAAGCTATACTCTACTTGCACTAACTTATACAGACCCTGTAACTGACTCATCATTTTCAGACAGTTGGTCATAACACAATCTCACATATAAAATAGAGTATACATAATGTGTATAAAGAGGGGAGAGGCGCATGACCATCCCCGTCACCCTCTTATATTCCTCACTCCTAAAACATGGTCATCCCGACCATGACAACACCTGTAAAAACACCAATGCACATTTAAAACATTCAACACATATGTTTATATTTATATGCACGATAGATTAATACACTTTAATCACTTCTTCAACCTTGTCCCACTCGGTTGGGACCCTGGAACACAGTTCCACACAAATGTTCAAGTTCCTTTAAACATGGGTCCGTCTGACCCCGGTCCCCTTGCTTCTGGGACCCACAAAAAAATGTCCATCAGAGGCCCTTTGGCCAAACAAATCCTGTCCGGGGTTTGCCAAACACAGGAAGTCCTTTATTTAGACACAATGGCCCACTGGCCAACTTACATCAGCTCCGACAGTCCTGGAGCAGTGACCCGGCACGATCCTCGAGTCATCCTGACAGTTTCCCCCCTCCCTCCTTTTTGCTGGGTAGGTCCCTTTAAGACCAGTGGGTTGCTCAACGGCCCCTATAGCAACAGTTCATGGTAAAACAAGGGCACAGTCCATAGAGCAGTTGCACACAATCCTTTGGTGCGGGCCACTTAACCCTATCAGGGTCTTAGTCCTGTAATCCAGCAGGGGAATGCGCAGCAGGCACAAAGGAACTTGGAGGGAAAAAACACACAAACAAATTTAACTTGTGGCCTTTCTGGCCAGCACCGAAGCTCCTCGATGCTTCCAGGGCTCCCTGCCCTTTAAGAGATGCAGAACAGTCTCTTTTGCTAAGGCCACACTTGGCCAATACTGGGCACTTCTGTTTTTTTTTTCATTCAGGGCTCCTGCCCACGGACACGCAGAACAGTCTCCATTTTTTCTGGTGCAACAAGTACAAGACACCTTTTTTCAAGGTGGTCACCTAACTCGGGGATCTCATGGTGGCTGCCATAATGGGCCACTCCCTGGCCTTGAATATAAATAATGGTGGTCCCAGAGGATGAACCACTGGAGGCAGACTCTGCTGTTGCTCCTGCTTCTCGCCTCCGATGACGACAGGCTCAGGGATTCAGACCTAGCACTCACTTGAGAGCTCGCTGTAGCCCCCAGTGACTCTGGAACAGGGGGCTCCGCTCTGAGACTCACGCCCTGGTCTTGGGCCACCGCCACCTGTACTACGGCCATCACAGTTGGCTGCACAGGCCTTTGTATTTCTCTTTCCTGCTGACTACGCCAATTTTGTGAGGGGCACAGGGTGGTAGTTGTGGTGAGGGGTAGCTGCGTTCCCACACCCTGGCTCCCTGACAAAGACAAATGTCTCAGTTCTCCTGTGCTGTGCGTGTGGTGTGTAACACTCTCACATTTCGGTTGCAGATCTCTGCTGCCTTCCGTTCTTCCACCTCAGGAATCACCACACACACATTTAGAGACTTCCACTCTATTTTGTAAAAAAGAACTTTACTTGAATGCTTGAATTGAACTTCATACAGCATGCAGCATTGATCACATACTTTTCCAGGGTTACCATCCGTGGCACCGCACGTAGTGATATTCACTGTCCGTTTGTCCTGAGCTGTCCCTTCCATGGTCGACCTTTTTGGCCTATGAGATGCCCGCAGCTCTAAGAGTCCCATACTGTCTTTTCTGTTCTATTCCCCATCCGACTTCCCTTCCTGGAAGATTTTGAGACAAGCTTCTCTGCTGGCTCCTGTGGACCGTTGGCCCCGAACTTTAAGGGAAAGTCTATTTCAGAGTTCCTGACTGACGTTCCTATGCTGCTGAACAGGCCGTGCTTCTTGTGCCCCCCTGGACCTCCAACTACTCTTCTATTAATCTAATACTCTATCTGCACTAAGGTATACTCTACCTGCACTAACCTATAATGACCTGTAACACATCAGACAGTTGGTCATAACACAATCTCACATATAAAACAGAGTATACATAATGTGCATAAAGAGGGGAGAGGCGCATGATCGTCCCAGTCACCCTAATACAGCAGCGCCACATGAAGGGGGGTACAGGGCCAGTTTGCTGTGGGCTGGAACTGAGTTCTCTTCGCCCTGAAACCCCTCCTCTAAATAAGAATGAGAGTGGAGTGTACTGTGTGGTGGGATTTGTTTCTTACTCACTGTTGCTTTGGGAGTCATAGTTACTTCTCCATCTTTAAGACCGGAACAGGATTCAAATAAGATAGGAGACCTTGGGTCCGGGTTAACAGGTTTGTCTTTACTGTGCAATTAATTTAAACACTGATGCAGCATACAGATTAAGACAGAGTCTTTTTGTGGTGATGGTGTTTCCATGGTTTAGTGTCCTAGCACTCTTTGTCCCCATCCTGTCCGGAGATTCACTATCTTTCTCTCCCTCTGCAACCCGGCCGACATTTTCCTCATCAGGGATTTTTTTTCTGGTCAGATTGTTGAAACATATTGATGATATATATATACCCCTCAGCCCACTAGTATCTATATTGTACATATTTATATATGTTCTTTACATATTGTCTGACACCTATTGAGGATGCCTGGTCAGTTAGAGTAGTGTTAGGGCTACATAGGGGCGGGGGCGCCATACCGTTTCAACTTAGGGTGTCAACCTCCACTGTCAGGAAGGGCATTGTGAAGGGTGAAACTAGTCCCTGTCTCCCCTCATTTCTGCTCTTTATTTTTTTTAAATCACTACCTTTCTGTGCAATAATGTGTGCAGTTGTCTTCGTGTATTGGGTTTATAAATTAACTAAATAAAAATAGAATTTTTTAAGTTTTTTTTGTTACGGTTTACATGTATAAGGGCCCTATAGGTTGATCGATTTGGTTGTTGATTGTGGGGGCTATGTTGGGGCAGTTGACAGCAGTGGACCAGCATCTACCAGTTCTCTAACCGATTTGGAGAACGGCTGAATCCCAGCCCAGAGACCATGACATGTGGCCAGATAGTAATCTTGCTGCATGGCAGAAGTAGCCCGATAGAACCCCGCTATTAACTATGCCCAGGACAAAAGCCTAGGCTGCCCCTCCACCCCCCTGGGTAAAAATTAATTTCTAATGGGCACACACATGCATCATATGCAGTGTTTTAGTTACCGTATGTAACTTATTAATATACTAACAATTTTTTCTAAAGGCAGAATATGAAGAAAGAGTTCAAACCTGTTAGGACAGTCAGGATTATGTTACTTCTGCCTCTTTTTATTATGCTCAAAATCTTAAGGAATTATATCAGATTTACACCATTGTAAATTATTTGCAAGTTCTCAACCTTAGGTTTTTTTCATATTGTGATTACACTTTTTGTTTTATCATTTTTGGAAATTGAAACCATTATTCTTTATAAATTAGCTCCTTTGCTCTCTGCCAGCACTTATTGTTTAATCAGTGCAGCTGCCCACCTATTACCCAGTTGGCACACTTATTTAGGTTCAGGTTTTGCAGCATAGACTTTTATCGAGGGGACATTTAAAATGTACCAATGAAAGACTACACAAAGCTGAATTTGCTAACATTTTATTGATTGACTTTGTAGAGGTGGTAAGGATCTGTTAAGGCTCTGGTTATAGATTTGTGCTGGGCTAGTGAGAACGGACATCCTTGCTGAATTCCAGTTCATGGAGAAAGTGCTGAAGAAGCCTAAAATTTCTGCCTGAGAAGACAGGAATATTTTGCTAATCATACTCAGCTACAGTCTTTTAGCCATATCTCAAAGGTGCTTCAACTATTGGAGTTAAATATTAATAGGCTTGAAATATATAAGACAGGAATTATTACAACCTGTTGCAATCAGGTCATTGCAGGGACTCTGGGCCCCGATTTCTCTAGGTAATATCTGATTTCTTACATTTATGATGTCTGTATCATATAAAAGGTAAATGACAGCTTGTACTCTATATTGAAATACTTTGCGATTGCAAGCTGAATATACGGTATGTAACACAATGCAGTAATGCAAATCCTTGGAGATTCAGTCTCTTATGTTCTAGAAACAGCACTGTTTCCATAACTTACATTCATTTCAATAGGAGTTACAGAAACTGTGTAGCTCACTTGCAATCAGCTCTTTCCGTAGTTCAATCTCAGGTGGCCGGCACTTGGATAGCTGAGACTGGAATAACCTTGAAAGCAGTTATTTCTTGCCATCGATGTGTTTTTCTGTTTTCATATTCTAATAGGAGCTGGAATGTACAACAGCTGCAGGGATATGCTGAGAAGGGACTGACTATGCTGGGAAGGGACTGACTATGCTGGGAAGGGACTGACTATGCTGAGAAGTGAACAGATAGCACAGTTTCTATTGTTGGAGTTTTATAAACTGAATCTGTTAACATGTTTTTGCCACTTAATCTGAGAGCATCATAATGTAGAGACAGAGATCCCGATTCCAGTGATGTGTCACTTACTGGGCTGCTTGCTGTAGTTTTGATAAAATCACTGTTTTATCAGCAGCAGATTATCACTGGAGGACTAGTAAACCTGCTGCCATGTAGTCCTCCATATTCAAGAGCTTTGTATAATTTCCCCCCATGACTGATTGTCAGCTTTCTGACTATACAAAGTGTACACAGAAAGCTGGGTCTCTGCCCCTTCACCATGCTACTCTCAGATGTGGGAGCAAAAACCTATTGACAGATTACCTTTAATGAGGTTTTCCGGGCTAATCATACATTTTTTAATTATTTCTATGTGACTGCAGATTACTAAATCCTGTCAGCCTGCAATACACACACTGTCAAGATTCCCTTCTTTTGCCAGTTTGAGTGGACATCAGTTGACCGTAACTATGTAATTTGAATATTTATGGTCACGTGCAGAATAAAAACTTTTCCAGCATCTCTCAATGTTCTATTAAGAAAATCACATGAGAAACTAATTGGCACATGACTGCAACTATGCAAACTACCTGTGGTAGTCCTTGTGGTCACATGAAGACTTCTTAAATTGGCAATGGAGGAGAATCATGACAGTGTGCGTACTACAGACAGTCAAGATTTGAAAATTTGCAGAAATGTATGCTTAGCCCAGAAAACTATTTTAATACTGTACAGTGGTAATAGATATCTTGTTTTAATCCAGTTTCTCCTGTAATCCTCCATGTTGTGATGATGAAGATGTTGGCTGTATGTCCCACATAAAATAGTTCATTCTACCACATTGTCTGAGTGCTGATTATTCTGCTGAAAGCTGAAATCTACGACAAATGAAACTTGATTAGTCGTATAGCAATTTGCTTTTGTCCAAATAATGCAGAATGAGTAAATCAGGGTTTCCAACCATCCTTTAATTCATGGGCAGAGCTCAAAATTAGAGAGCTTTTTTCCAGTGTCTGAAAAAATAATATGGGTGCGATTCATCAAAGCTTTTTTGCCAGATTTCAGATTTTTGCGCAAAAAGGCAACTTTTGGCGTTTTCCTGCCGTTCTTGTCAAAGCTCCAACAAAGTGGGCGAGGAGTGGTGACCTCGATTCATCAAATTCATGACGAGATGTGGCGTTCGCTACTCCACAAACCTTACTCGAGCAGGAGCTGGAGTAAGATTTATGGCAAGGCACACATAGCCACACACGCCACTACACGTCTCACCTGATTCATTAAGAGGCGAGAGTGTCTGCTCTAAAACACCCCCTCATTATACCTGGCCTGAGGAAGACATCTGTCCAATGTTGAAACGCGTAGCCCTTATTCTTTCAGTAAATTTCTATGAAGATATTACTTGCCTGTCTGTCGCAATCCGCAGCGCTTTTATCACCCCCTTTTTTATTTCAATTTTTTTAAACATTTTTTCTGATACATGGTGGTTCCTGGACCATAACCTGGGGCAAGCTGCAACTGATTCCTTCCCTGGATATGCAACAGAGTTCTGCCCAGGGCCGGCGTAACCGGGTAAGTGCCTGGGCCCACTTGCCGTTGGGGACACTGGCTCGCTATGGGACCCATGAGTCGGGGGAGCCCGATGCCAGCGCTTGCACCAGACCCCCCTCTCATATACTCACCTCTCCTCGTTCCCCATTGGTCAGGTCTCTTCCGCATCTTCTGACTCTCTGTGATGATGTCACTAAAGCGCGCCCTCTGTGCTGAGCAGTCAGAAAACGCTGAGGAGACCGGAGAAGTGGACAAAGAGCAGAAGTGAGTACTTGATTATTATTTTCTTTATGTATGGAGCAATATATGGGCCATTATATACTGTATGGAGCAGTCTATGGGGCCATTATACTGTACAGAGCAATATATGGGGCCATTATACTGTATGGAGCAATATATGAAGCCCATTATACTATATGGAGCATTATATGGGGCCCATTATATTGTATGGAGCAATATATGGGGCCATTATACTGTATGGAGCATTATATGGGGCCCATTATACTGTATGGAGCATTATATTGGGCCCATTATATTGTATGGAGCAATATATGGGGCCATTATACTGTATGGAGTATTATTTGGGGCCCATTATACTGTATGGAGCATTATATGGGGCCCATTATATTGTATGGAGCAATATATGGGGCCATTATACTGTATGGAGCAATATATGGGACTATTATACTGTATGGAGCAATATATGGGGCCATTATACACTGGAGCAATATATGAGGCCATTATACTGTGTGGAGCAATATGTGGGGCCATTATACCGTATGGAGCAATATATGGGACCATTATACTGTATGGAGCATTATATGGGGCCCATTATACTGTATGGAGCTATATATGAGGTCCATAATACTGTATGGAGAAATATATGGGGCCCATAATACTGTATGGAGGACTAAGTGGTGCCTATAATACTGTATGGAGGACTATGTGGTGCCCATAATACTGTATGGAGGACTATGTGGTGCCCATAATACTGTATGGAGGACTATGTGGTGCCCATAATACTGTATGGAGGACTATGTGGTGCCCATAATTCTGTATGGAGGACTATGTGGTGCCCATAATTCTGTCTGGGGGACTATGTGGTGCTGATAATACTGTCTGGAGGACTATGTGGTGGCTATAATACTGTATGGAGGACTATGCTGTCCGGTCTGCACTGTGCACTGCTGGTTTCTGTGCTATTGTAGAATTTACAACAGATATCACTCATGTAATGTAAGTGAAATTTTTGGCATTGTACCATACCTATATTTCTTATCTGTGCATCATGAATCGTGGTATGTGTTAAAGGGGCCCACAAAAACCTGGAGCCGGCCCTGGTTCTGCTTGGTATTTGCACATCCCTCCAAGCTGAGCACACTCCCATATGGCCTTTCTTTCAGCTCTCACCATCTCCCCTTTTATAAAGGGGTTGTCCACTTCTAGGACAACCCCTTCTCTATACTCTCATCCCAAGCTGGCACCATCCCAGCCGTGTCGGCATCATCCCAGCCGTGTCGGCACTCATTTTCTCGGGGCTCATGTGAGGTTGTTACGTCATGTGAGCCCCGCGCCCAATCAGCACCGGTGTCACTGTAATTAACAGGAAGTGAGCGGCCAGACACTGCATTCCCTTCCTCTTGATTACTAATACATCCGAAAGCAGGTATAAGTAATCAAGAGGAAGTGAGTGCAGTGGCTGGCCGCTCACTTCCTGTTAATTACTTATACGTTCTAAAGCGGGGACATTGACGCCAGTGCTGATTGGGCGCGGGGCTCACATGACATAACAACTTCACATAAGCCCCGAGAACATGAGTGCCGACACGGCTGGACCAACGCCTGCACCAGAGGTGAGTATAGGTGTTTTTTTTTTTCACAAGGGTAAACATTCAGATCGAGAAGGGGTTGTCCTACTAGTGAACAACCCCTTTAAGAATTTCTCCACAATGGAGTGCCCTGCTTTTTTATTTTCATTATAGATTCTTCAAAAATAATAGGTCATAGAAGTAACTGAGCACACACCATTTTTTAATTTTTTAATCACGTTTAAAAAAAAAAATTGTCATGAATTGAGCTTTTCAAGCCCTAAAGAGATGACTGTGTGGAATGTCAGAAAGAAAATACCATATCCAAATCCTGATGTGTTTTGAAGACACACCATATGACACCAATCAAAAAAAACCCACACAAAACAAAAATTTCCATGTATGTATACTTTTCAACAATTCCTATAATAATTTCCTAATGTAAAATATGGCCTAATGTTTTTGATCTGAAAAAAGATCAAAACCCCCTTTATTAGAATGTGTGAAAATTAAGTTTTGTTTCATGTCCCTTTTCTACGAGCATGTGTCAGTGACGTGCTGCGCTGCTCCAATAGGTGGCCTACTTGGATAACTGCTGGATCTTTTTTTTTTCTGCTGCGCAAACAAATCCTTTGACCTCTCAGCAGGCAAGAGAGTTGCAGGAAATGTTCTTACAGAGGAGAACTTCCTATTTGTTAGATCAGGCTTTTCACTGTTCCCTCAAGCTTTTCAAAAAGCATCTTTCTGATTTCTGAGAAAAATATCTATTTTTGTGTTGGCTCATTAGGGTGATTTAGAAAAACAGTGCTGAATCCTGGTATGTTTTTAATCTCTTCTAGTTTTATGTGGTGTACATGTGTTTGGCCTGGTTCTGGAATATTCTCAATGTGTTTAGGAAAATTTTGAATCTTTACTTTTCTGATATTCTGAATTCAATTATTTGTTACTTGAATTTGGTCAAGCTAATCCTATATTTTTCATACTATCCAACAAACCTTACAAAGTCCAAAATGATTCAATAAGTCCAAGTGTGACTTGACAGTAATTTTTACAAACATTACAACCGAGCAGTCATGAACTAACCTCACCAAGCCAAATGACCAGGTGAGCATGTGATCCGACCCAACTTCAACCGAAAATATAAGACAGCTGTCATTGCAGCCATGCTGTTGAATGCTATATGTATGATCAGTATATCCGATTTACAATTCTACATATTCAGAATTTCTTTTAATGTCTCCATTAATACAGAGTCATGTCTTCCATCAAGATTGAATGTGTAATCACTGAGAGGTATCGGATTGGAGAGTCACCAGTCTGGGATGAAAGGGAAAGTCTTTTAGTATACGTTGATATTACAGGACAGAAGGTCTGTCGCTGGGACCCCAGTAATAACAAAATCCAAAGTGTATCTTTAGGTAAGTTTCACACTTACAAAATCAGTTGTTTTCAGGGGGCTGGAACCATTATGATTGGAAATTATTACATATTTAGATGCAAACAATTATTGGTCTGATTATATACAGTATTAATAAAAGTGCAGAAAAGTGTATAGGTAACATATAATATATTTTTTAATTATTTATGTGTATGTGTGCTTCAAGAACAAATTGATTTAATGTAAGCCCCGTTAAGAATAATCTAAGCTGCATACAGTGCCTTGAAAAAGTATTCATACCCCATGAACTTTTCCACATTTTTTTCAATTTTTTTCACATTACACCCACAAACTTAACTGTTTTTTTATTTGGATTTTATGTGATATATTAACACAAAGTAGCAAGTATTTGTGAAGTGTAAAGGAAATGACACATGATTTTCTAATTATTTAAAAAAAAAAAAATCTGAAAATTGTGATGTGCATTTGTTTTTACCCCAGTAAGTCAATACTTTTGTAGGAACACCTTTCGCTGCAATTACTGCTGCAAGTCTTTTGGGATATGTCTCTATCAGCTTCGCACATCTAGAGGCTGAAATTTTTGCCAATTCTTCTTTCCAAACTAGCTCTAGCTCAGTGAGATTGGATTGAGAGCTTCTGTGAACAGCAATTTTCAAATTTTGTCACAGATTCTTAACGGGACTTAGGTCTGGACTGTGACTCATCCATTCAAACATATAAATATGCTATACCATGCCATTGTAGCTCTGGCAGAATGTTTAGGGTCTTTGTCCTGCTGGAAGGTGAACCTATGCCCAGTCGCAAGTCTTTTGCTGCCTCTAACAGGTTTTCCTCCAGGATTGTCATGTATTTAGCTCCATCCATCTTACCATGAACTCTGATCAGCTTTCCTGTCCTCATGTACACTGTGAGCGGCGGGCGACTGTAATCTCGCCAGCACTTTGACAGCTCACTCTGCACAGATGCACTGCAGAGCGAGTTGTTAATGAAAGTGCCAAGGTGTGCTTACAACCACTGCTCACTGTATACTGAGCGGTGACTCAATCCATTCCGGGCATGCTTCTATGACAAAAAGCTGGTGGCTCCCAGGAGGAAAAGAGTTAATTTCTTCTCAGTAGTCATGATTTCAGTAAGGCGGCCAGGCAACTTTTGAATGCTGTTATCTTGCAGATTAACCCTACTTAATAGTATATAGGGACATGAAAGTTTCCTTTTTAAATTGTATATAATTCTAATTTTCAGTTTATTATTGAAGATGTCAACTTCTTTTGTCGTCTCTGTAGAGGAACCAGTCGGGTCAGTTGCTCTTCGAAAGTCTGGTGGCTATGTAGTTGCCACAGGCACTACATTTGCTGCCCTAAATTGGGAAGACCAGTCCGTAACTTCCCTTGCTCAAGTAGATGAAGATAAACCAAACAATCGTTTTAATGATGGAAAAGTGGATCCAGAAGGAAGATTCTTTGCAGGTACAATAGAATATCATAGAATCATACTTTTTATTTAAAGAAGCTCTCCTGTGAACTTTTACTTTTGCAAAATCTGTAAATATGTGTATATACTGTAGTGTGTGTATGTATACGTAATCAAGAGGAAATGAGAGCTACGGCTGGCCATTCACTTCCTCTTGAAAACTTACACGTCTGAAGGCGGGGACAGTGAAGCCAGTGCTGATTGGGTGCAGGGTTCACGTGACGTAACAACCTCATGTGAGAGCCACCACCCCTCGAACGGCGCCGGCATGGGTGGTGAGTTTAGGTGTTTTTATTTTAACTGGGCCAAACATTGGGAATGACAAGAGTTTGTCCTAGTACTGGACAATCCCTTTGATATATATAACTATCACAGTCTTCAGTATCCAGCACCATTCTGCTCATCTGCTCAGTGATGTCACCAGTCTTCAGACTCTCCATATCACACTGCACTCTGCGTGACTTGGAAGTGTTTTTTACAATATAAGTCCATGAACTTGTGAACAAGTCTTCATAGGCTTACATTATAAAAGATACTTCTGACTCACGCATAGAGTGAAACGGATAGTCTGAAAAGCAGGAGGGCTTCTTTAATAAAAGTGTGGCTATCCCCAGACTGGTGCTTTGTCTAAATATAGTCCAGTAACAAAACTACTCAGAAGTGTCTCTACTGTCCCCCAAATGTGCCCGAATTTCTAGCAAAGTCATGACTGAATGTCTGGATTGTGGGATTCCCTCCATGGCCACTTTTGCAGAGGAAGAGCAAGATCTCATGAAATCTCACTCTTCCCACTAATCCGATGCTCCCACGTACTTTATTAATCTGTTACTGGATAGTAATGTTATTGATCACTATAGCAGTAACAGTTCGATAAAAGCTTGAAGGGGTGGTCAGAAATGCAAATTCATTGTCATCCTAAATCCCTATATATTTAATGTCATAATCTAAACTATTTTCTAATATACGTTAAGTAAAGATTCCCTATCCTTCCCTAACTACACTATGTAACCGCTTTTTCTTTTTTTCCTACTTACTTTTTGATGACACTTTGTTTAAGAATCCCAGTGCATGTTGGGATACTCAAATGAAGCGTCATCAGGAGGCAGAGGCTGCGGTCACTACCCCCTCCCTGAAGCGAAGCGTCATCAATAACCTTCGTTTCATGGGCTGGGCTAGTCCCTGCACAATGTTCACAATGACAGTGCTCTCTCTCGCCGGCTCAGATCAGTAGTAACGAGCTGGTAACAGAGCACGCTGTCAGTGCGCATTGTTAGGGTAACCGACATGCTGAGACCAGTACCACCCCCGCAAGTGACCACAGCATCTGCCCCCTGATGACACTTAGTTAGGGAAGGATAAAGAATTTTTATTATTTTATTAGAAAATAGTTTAGATTATAGCATTAAATAGATAGGGATTTAGGATAACAATGAATTTGTATTTCAAACCAGCCCCTTAATAAAGTATGCAAGCAGTGCTGGGTTAGTGAAAAGAGTGAGATTGTGCTCTTTCCCTACGAGAGAGGCAGTGGAGAGTTGTGGGATCCTGCTATACATACTGAGATCCAACAGCCCAGAAGCTCGGGCTCATCTTTCACCTCCATAGTGGTAAGTATCTTCTGTTACACAAACATAAGGGGGTGCACTTCTGTAGGACTCAAAATGGCAGTTTATGAAGGGGCATGTGACCAGACCTACAGTCACATGGGTAATCTGGCATGAGCCTCGATCAGCAGCAATTTTGAGAACAGAAGAATATATAGTATTCACAGTATAATATAGTATATGTATTAGTAAATGGCACAAATGTTAAAGATTATGTGGACAACCCCTGTGAATAACGAGTGTGTTTCCTATTAAATCAATATTTTAGAACGATATGGACAATTGTGTAGTTATTAGACTCAATATTTGTATTTTTTAAAAGCCAGAAAGAAAGCTATCTCTCTTGCTGATTAAGGGTGGTTTCACACGTCCTGATATTTCCGGCACCTGAAAAACCCGTACCAGAGATATCCATGTCCGTGTGCCCGTGTGCACCTGTGTGGCACATGTGCGGAAACCGTGTGCCGCATCAGGAGCACACGTTCCGGCGTTTGGGAATCAGTGGTAGAGTTAGCGCTGTTCCCAAGCGCCGGGTGCTGAACGCTGCCCTCATCATTGTCCCTTGCTCGTACTGTGATCAGCACGAACAAAAGACAATGTTGGGAGTGGTAGTCCACTACCGCAGTGTCCATGTATAAAAATAAGAATAAAATACAGCGGGGGACATCTCTGGACAGGTGAGTATAAGGATTTTATTATTTTATTTTTATTTTTACACATGGACACAGCAGGAGCAGACTGCTACTCCCAACATTGCCCCTTGCTCGTGTTGATCGCAGTGCTAGCAGGGGACAATGATGAGGACAGTGTTCATCACCCGGTGCTTGGGAACAATGCTAACTGTACACTGATTCCCAGGCACTGGTACATGTCACACTGATGACACACAGATGTCATTTGTGTGTATTCAGAGTGGGGCATTTTGCGGACCGTGCAGCGTGTAAAAAAACCGACATGTCAGCGTGTGGAGAACATGGACACACGGTCCGTGGAAACACACTGACATAGGCGGAGACCCATAGATTTGAATGGGTCTGCGTGTGTCAGTGTCTCCAGTACGTGTGGAAACTGTCACTACACGTAGTGGACACACTGACATGTGAAGGAGCCCTAATTATTATAGAAAAAGGACAAAATATGATTGCATGCTTTAATTAATATCACTGCATTATTATTTTCATAAGTGACCCCAGGCATTTGTGAAGGCTAACTTGTATTATCTCCTCGTAGGCACCATGTCCCAGGAGATACGCCCAGCAGTAGTGGAGAGGAACCAGGGCTCACTTTTTACTTTATATGCAGATCACTCTGTGGTGAAACACTTTGACATGGTGGATATCTCCAATGGTTTAGACTGGTCTTTGGATCACAAAACCATGTATTACATTGACAGCCTCTCATATACAGTTGATGCATTAGATTATGATGTGAAAACAGGAAAAACATGTAAGTTATATTTATAGACTGCAATACTGAAATTAAAAAATATGGCCCCGTGTTTTCACGACAATTCCGGTGTAAAACTTCTTGAAATGTCATAAAAATTTAGCTTAACTACATGTTGCTCAAAAATTTTGCAACTTTTTTCATTTTTATACCAGATTTGGCCAAGTTATCCCCCTTTTAGAAAAGTGTGAGTAACTGAGTCAGGATGTTGCGTGGTGAAGCCCACCCAAGTTCATCATATTTTATGCTAAAATGTGGCATAAATATACACCAGTCGCTGGCTGAAGTAACATTTCTGGCGGAGGTGCACGGCAGTTGTAAGAGGCACCGAATTCATTCACACACGTGAGCCTCTTAACGTGGTTTGTACATTTTACTACAGCACCCCTTCATTTACACTGACATACAAAACACTAGTCTGAATGAATCGGGCCTAAATGTATGTGGTCACATTGTGTGCTAAAATACAAATAAAACACAAAGGAAATATATCATTTGAGGCATTATTCATATTAGTTTTACGTTTGTGACGTTTTGTGACGTTTTTCTTTTCTGTACTGTCGGATGTGATTCACTTATTTTAGGGTAAAATCTGGATTATAAATTGTTACCTGAGCACCTGATTTTTCTTGGAATTAACTGTTTTCCATAAACATCAAGTAGCACTTTACAAAATATTTTTAAGGCTAAGTTCCCACAATGAGCTTTTGGTGAGTTTTGATGTTGTAGAATTTCTGCACCATTTCTGCACCCATTAAGTAAAAAAGGTTACTTGCATTTTTGACAATATAAGCCAAGTATAAGCAGGGGATATAGACCCTATAAAAATCACTCCTTCAGTGTTCTAATCTCTGCCTCTATTCTGCAGAAACGGATGTTTAATCCAATATACAGATTATGGTGCTGGGTGCACCCTTGGAGTGGCCAAGAAGCTCAGTGCACTGTTCTGCCTTTTGGTTTTGCATGGTTCCGCCTTTCTCACTGGTGATTGACAGCTGTGGCTTGCCCAGAATGAGCACTGTCTGCAGAAAAAGCTCAGGCAAGCCAGTGCTGTCAATCACTACTAAGGGATATGGGGGCATGCAAAAACAGCGGAACGGTGCATCAAGTCTCTTGGCTACACCAAGGATGCAGCAAGCACCATAATCAGCATACTTGATTAAGCTTCAGTTTGTGCAGAATGGAAGTGGCTATTAGAACACTAAGGCCACGACCCCACTATCAGTATTTGGTCAGAATTCGGTCAGTATTTTTTCTCAGGAGTGGGAGTCAAAACCAGGAGCGGGTGATAAATGCAGAATTGGTGACTTGTTTCTATTATACCTTTTCTCTGAATGTTCCTCACCTTGTTTTGGCTCCCACTCTTGAGAAAAAATACTGACCGAATACAGACCAAATACTGATATTGAGGCTGTGGCCTAAGTCCGCTTTCACACATTCAGTATATGGTCAGTATTTTACCTCAGTATTTGTAAGTCAAAACCAGGAGTGGGTATAAAATACAGAAGTGGTGACGTGTTTCTATTATACTTTTCCTCTGATTGTTCCTCTCCTAGTTTTGGCTTACTAATGCTCATGTAAAATGCTGACCAAATACTAAAGGTGTGCACGTGGTCTAAGGCCATTGTCCCACATAGCATAAATACTTTTTTTCCGCTGTGTATTTTTTTGCAGAAAATTTGCTGTATTTAGCTGTCCAAGCAAAGTTTATGAAAATTCATGCCCACTGTATTTTTTTTAATACATCATTTTTATTGGTGTTTTCATAAAGCTTAAGAACAAACCAGATTAAAGTGATAATCAGATACCCGTATGCAGACTGGGTGGATAATGACATTGCTTCTAGGATTGACTGGTAATACGAACAATACAAGGATTAAAAACCATACAACGTTATAACTTTCATCAACTAAGCTGACAAAAAATCTAGCTGATATTATAACTTATTGAAGCCATCATGGTAAAGTGGTCCATCTATATTCATACTATAAATCCTTACCTAATGATTTCTCTACCCTACTCTTTCATCCCCTTCTTTAATTTAAGAGTAGTAGTCGACTCCCAGGCTATTTTTAATATCATCCAATATGTACCAAGCTGTAGAAGTGAAGGGTTCAACCATTTTCTTTTTTTCGTTTAGTGAGCAACAATTTCTGAAGAAATTTACCAGCTTGCGTCTCCTTATTACTAAGGGCGTCTTGTAGCTCCACTTCCATAAAATGTTTAATTTGAGCTGTCAATTCTGCAATGGGGGTGGAGGTGTCGGGGTCTAGCCAATATTTAAGTATCTCTTTTTTTTCCTGTATAAGCAGGGTGTGGAGCAATGTGGGTGGGCCTCCTATCTTCCCATCAGGGTTCTCTGTGCTACTCCAGAAGTGCAACAAAGCTAGATAAGGAGAAAGGGTATACCCTGGACCCCAGATGGTGTTAATCATGTCGGAAACCTGTCCCCAATATGAAACTGACGCAGGGCATGACCAAAGGCTGTGTATAAGGTCGTAATATGCAAGTTGGCATTTAGGACATGCAGTTAGCCTATTTGATTGTGAATCTCTTTTAGGTATGTTAAAGGCATAAATGGCCCCATACATAATTTTATACTGAGTTTCTCTCCACGCTTCATTTATAATGTGTTTTCTTAATAAATTCCAACCTGTCCTGATCTTATCGGGAATCTCCACATCCTCCAACTGTTGCCTCCAATATTTTAAAATGTCCAGGTGCACCCCTAGTAGATTTGACCTCATTACAAAATAAAGAACAGATATTGAGGGGGTACCCAATGGAGATAGCTAAATGGCATCCAACTCGTTTTGGGAAACCTCAAAGGTAATGTTTTTTTAAATTGGCCATAATGGAGAGTTTGATTTGTTCATATTGGAAATAATGTTGGGGAGGTAGCTTCTATCATTCGAAACACTCTGCACATGTCAGCCATCTCCGCTCAGTTGGATGGAGAAGATGAGATACGTTGTCTACACCTACCTGCTGCCATTTCAAAAATAATTTATTTTCATTACCCTGGGGGAATTCTGGGTTTTGCCAAATCGGAAGGTATTTTGAGATTCTGAAGGAAAGGCCATATTTTTTCCTGACTTCCTTCCATGTGGAAATAGTGTCCCTAAGAATCACCGATTTTTTTTAACTGCCAGGGGTAAAGAGGTAAACCGGGAATGAAGGAGAGCAGTTAAGTTAAAGGGGTATGCATAGTCGGATTCCAACGTGTAATTAGAATATGTACCCACTGTATTTTTAACGACATTGATGATTTGTGCGGTTTTTGGTGCATTTTTCTCTTTATGCTACAGAGAGCCTGAAAAAGACATGTAAAAAATGCATTTTTGTTTTTAATTGTAGGATCAAAGCTTTAGGCCACGTTCACATGTTGACATTTGGTTACATTTTACCTCAGTATTTGTAAGCCAAAACCAGGAGTGGAACAATCAGAGGTAAAGTATAATAGAAACACGTCACCACTTCTGTATTTTTAACCCAATCCTCCTTTTGGCTTACAAATACTGATGTAACAAATTCACCAAATACTCATCATGTGCACAGGGTCTTATTGTACTAAAAAAAAGCATTATAAAACACTTTCAAATCTGACCCCAAAACACCTCAAATAAATGCCAAAACATAAACAAAAAAACACAGCAAGCTCACAATAATCGGATAAGATTGTTATTGGATATTTTGCTTTGGACAATTAAAAAAACATTATTCTCTGATTGAAGCAGTCTCATGCCAGGGTCGTTTTGGGCCCTGTCGCTGTGGGATGTAGCTGACGCACATTATCAATTGTGAAGTGATTTACCTAAAACCAGCTGTTCCACCAAAATACATCTGTTTTACTGCAAAATCCAAGAGCAACTTATATAAATGACAGCGGCCACATGCCACTTTAGAATTTGGCTATATCATAACCATGTTAGTGTGGCCCTAAGTTTAATATAGAGGTAGGTGCAAATATTTTGCCCAAATTAATAACAAATGGAAGTGGGAGGAAACGTCACAAAAACTCATGAAATTGGTTGAATAAACCTACGTGGTAATTACACAGCAAATATGCTCATCCCCTCTACAGCTAAAGGTGGAGCTGCCTATTTCTCACTGATGAAGCCCAGTTTTTACACCACCTTTTTGTAGTGAATAGACCTTGGACAAAAATTTGTCGCCTATTTTAAAAGGCACAATTAGTAAATGTGACCATATCGATCTAATTTTACAGACCGCAAGGTGCAAATAGGTGGAAAAAATGTGGCAACAGAATAATAACTGCACTGCACGTAGCTTAGACAGATAAAAAAGGCACAAAAAATGGTGAAAAAGGGCAAATATATTCCCCCCCAGAGAGTGTGTAATTTTATAAATTTTTTTATAAAAGATACAAGCCTTCATACCTCTAAATGTGACATGTTCAAATGCAAAGTGATGTATTTGGTAAAATAAGATGCCATGCTAAAATACAACTGTACACTCTTCATCCTAACATGCCTTTGGGAGTAACCACTTGTTGATGCCCATAGACTTACAGACACTGGCAGCAAGCATAGAAGTCAAGTCATGGGCAGCTGGCTGGGAAGCCGCCAACTCCCTACAGAATGGGTTGTATCATCTATTGCTGTGGATCCGAGACTCTTTTGATTACTTTGGTTGTAACGTCTATTGAACAATATATACGATTAACTATATTTTATTTTCAGTCACGATACGTGAGAGCTACAGTTTTGCAAATTCTGCATTGGTACTAGCCAGTATAAATTACCATAACTGCTTCTCTCCACAGCCAACCGCCGCCATGTCTACAAGTTACAGCAGGATGAAGGGATCCCTGATGGCATGTGCATGGATGCAGAAGGAAAACTTTGGGTTGCTTGCTATAATGGAGGGAGAGTAATTCGTATTGATCCTCAGGCTGGTAGGATATATAAACATGTTATTCTTGATGTTTTTTATAGTAGGGTTTTTTTTTCTTTAGGATATTTTTATTGCATGATTTACCACCCTTATTGCAACAGTGCCCGCCTTGAAAATCCTAGTAATGTAATATAGTAGGCACACAGCGGCAAGTTGTTAGGTGCTCATTGGTAAATATCAACGATAGCATTTATAAGTGTGACTCCCTGCGGCTGCAGGCTGTCACAGAACTCCTGGTTGTTGCACAGACGGATTCTCCCCAGTGGCCTCAATTCATGCAGACACCTCCACCTAAGTCCACTAGATGGAGCCCTGTCAGGTATATATATACTGGGTGGTGGAGTTCAGGAAGTCAGTCAGTGGGAAGCAGTGAGTGTGACACGATGCTGCAGCACCAGACAAGCTGAAGTCTGTGTGGCTGAAAGCCAGGCTAGGCCCAAGCTGCGGGCTAGTCTGGCCAGTGAGAGCCTAGAGTGGGCTAGAAGGCAAGGAGAAGAGAAGAGCCATGATGGACAGAGGAACCGCAGAGGGTTCGTCCCCTGTTGCAAGCCAGGCACCGGGCCCGAGCCTATTGGGATCTCTATGCCCAGTAGGGAATCCGGCATACTGAGGAGGATTTCATATCCCTCAGTTCACCCGTGAATACCGCACATTCAGAAGACTAGGTACCACGAAGGCCCCAGCGTCCACGGATCGTGGTAACCAGTGGGAAAGCCCTCGCCGCCAAGCAAGACGGGTGAGAGAAACATCAAGGGAGCTAGACCCTGTTCCAGGCAGGTCAGAAGCTCCAGGGAGAGAGACAGGAAGATACAGAAAGGAGGCCTTACACCCGCTCACTGGGGAGCAAGACCAGAAGTGCACACCACCTACAAGTACCCCGGACCGTACCTGACTACCATCTGCAGTAAAGGTACTGAAACTAGCCCCGATGTGTGTGTCTGTTCTTCCTCTTACCCGGATGGGTCCCATCTCTCCTGCATCCCTTCACACCATCCCTGCCCCGGGGGCCTGCTCCACCTGTGGGGAGCAGAAACACCTCAGCTGCCATCCCAACACCCCCGGAGGTCTGAAGCAGCGCTGGTAATCATTACCAGGTACCACAGGTGGCGTCACAAACTGTTTATTTATTTTCTATCCAAGTTCCATTCCCCTTTTTCAAGAGTGACCCCAGGGTACGGGCCCGGGAGCCGACCACCGCGACATCCCCAAACTAGGTAAAGGCCTGGGTACCGAGTCTCCCCCATATTCCCCCCTGGGCGATTCATAAGGAAAACCAAGGCACTCCAGTAATGCAAAAAGATTTATTGAGATATTAAGTTCATTGGCATATTTATGTATATGAAGATGGGTCAATGTTTTGGTTCTATTCGGTCCTTAATCACAGCTGCATCGGACCTCTCTTACCTACAGACTTCATGCTGCCATGATCAAGGTCCGAATAGGACCGAAACGTTGGCCATCTTCATAGGAATTAATATAATGATGAGCACATTGTCTCAATAAATCACATAAGTGTATTGTTAGAAACGCGTCAGTGGTTACATTTTATTTGCCTGTTATGGATTTTTAATACATGTCCAAAACAAAGGCTGAAGATTTTTTATTTCTTCGATGCTGGAGCACATTTTTCTTTGGATTCTAATCTGGTGTACCAGGACTGCTCTGTGCACATCTGTGGAGGTGAGCTGGCAAATATCCTATGTTACTTCCTTCCTTCCTTTACTGTACCAGCAACCAGTCAGTTAGCTAACTGGAATAAAAAAATGACTTTTTTTTGTTTATTGGCTGACTGCACGTGGAGTTTCATCCCTACTAGTTATACTTGTTTTACAATGCAGAAGAGGCCGAGAGGAGGAGGAAGGTGGAAGTGATATAGCTCCATATTGGTATAGCTTGAAACTCTGCGAAGAAGAAAGCCTTTGGTTACATTGTCATATGACATCTCGACTCAGCAAGAGGAAGGCAGTTTGTTGTTTTTTGAGCCAAGATGAACCACATAGCTTTCAGTTTGCATATAGTAAAATATATCACTTAGAAATATGCTGAGTGTGCTGGAATGACTGTCAGTAAATGTGATAATATTTGATTGATCATAAATTTGTAACGCTCAAAATAAGTAGGCACAAATACCTGTAAGTACTGTGGGTGTATGATGTTCAATCAAATGTTCAAAAGTGTGCAAATAGTTTAAGCACCCACTTTAGGTTCTTCAGTAGGTGATTATTTTCACCAGTGTTGCGTAGGCTTGTAACAATCCCATGCTCTTGTGATTTTATGCTGAGGCTTTCATGTTTATTCATGTTGATGAATCTAGTCACAAAGTTGCGTCTGCTGGTGATCAGCCTCTAACTTCTTCTTCATTAGCACAAATGTATTTGTCACAGAGATACAGTGACAGTGAGGGGCATGATGTCACGGGTGTGTCAGAGGTGACAGACAGTCGCCATGCATTTGGTTGCAGGAGATCTCTACGTTTGACATTACAGACATCTTCTTAGAGGCTGGCTGTCTCTAGGACCCAGTGGCTACCTCCCTTTGGCTAATTAGCTCCCTGGCCTGAGTGTCTAAATACCTGATGTGTCTGAGAGGGCGGTGCCGGCGATATTCATTACTACTTGTGAGGCTTTAGAAAGAGCAGTAATTTGTCCTCTCTGGAGCTTGAGGCCGTGTTTGTATTTGTCTGGAGTCGTCTAAAGCTAAGCAATCCCCCCTGTTTGCCTACCCTTGTTGTCTATAGAGTTTAGTGGAGATCGACTAGTGCTCATCTCCTCCCTTCCCTAGCCTTAGTCATACGCCAGGGAAAGTCAGGGCGAGGCACGCATGCGGCGATTGGTGAAGAGCCAATATAGGGATGGTAGTTGAGACAGTGTGAAACTAGACCAGACTAGGAGGTCTCCACTCCTCCCTTTCCCTAGTGTCTGGGCTCCCTTTCCCTCTTCCTTCTGTGTTGCACTAAGTCTTTCCCACACCTGGTGTGACATTATCGCCGGCCGAGCACGTTTCGAAAAGGGGAAAAAAAAACTGACTTTTTTTTTTTTCTTTGTGTGTTTTTGGGCGTGGACGGTATGAGTTCAGTTGCAGAGCTCGCAGAGCAGTTCCATCATCTGTCTCTGGAGGTGAATGACCTCCGCTGTAAGGTTCAGCAGCAGCATCAGCGGTTACAGGTCACCAATGTGGAGGTCTCTGCAGGTAGGCCTGTCCAGCCTGAACCCAAGGTTGCCCTCCCGGACAGGTTTTCAGGAGGTAGGGACAAGTTTTTTATATCTAAGGAGGCAAGCAAATTGTATTTCAAACTTCGTCCTTACTCTTCCGGTAATGAGGAGCAACGAGTTGGTATTGTGATCTCTCTATTGGGAGATCCTCCGTCATGGGCTTTTTCGTTACCGCAGAACTCGGTTTGTCTCCAGTCTGTGGAGGGGTTTTTCGGGGCTCTGGCCCTCATCTATGATGACCCTGACTGAGTCGCCTTGGCTGAGTCTAGGCTACGTCGCCTTCAGCAGGGGAATTGGTCAGTGAAAACGTACAGTTCGGAATTCCATAGATAGGCAATGGATTCCAAATGGAATGACTCAGCCCTTAGAAGTCAATTTTGTGAGGGGCTTGCTGAAAGGTTGAAAGATGCCTTGGCAGTATATGAATCCCATCAATCCTTGGAGGCTGTCATGTCGTTGGCCATACGTCTTGATAGACGCCTTCGGGATAGATGGGTGAGACCACCTTCTCCGGGACCTTCTTCTCGGGGTAGTGTACCTCTGCCGAGGGAGCAGTCTGGGGTTGAGCCAATACTGGGGGAGGTGGAGGAACCCATGCAGTTAAGGGGTGTCTCTACATCATACATCTCCCCAGAGATTCGCAAGAAAAAAGGCGTATGTTTTTTTGTGGGAAAAAGGGACATTTTGTTGGGACCTGTCCTTCAATTTCTAAACAAAAGGAGACTCAATTAACTCTTGGTAGTCTGGAGTTGGATAAACAGGGGGTGCATTTGTGGCTAAACTGCAGTTCCCGCTTTGTCCTGACAGAGCAGAAGTGGTGCTAGAGAGCAAAACCGAGAAAATTTCTGTGTTTATTGACAGTGGAGCCAGAGTTAGCATGGTTGATGCTGAGTTTGTGAAAACTCATGGTCTTGCTTGCTGTGCTTTAGCTGAACCTATTTCCATCTTTGCCATTAACTCGACACCACTTGCACAGAAAGCATTTACTCAGATTGTACATAATGTAAAACTGAGGGTGGGCTCAGTTTATTGTGAAATTATCCCTTGCTATGTTCTGGACAATCTTCCCACACCGATTGTTTTGGGTATCCCTTGGCTTGTTAAACATAATCCGTTGGTGGATTGGCAAATCAGAGAGATTATTGAATGGGGAGATTACTGCCATGAGAACTGTTTAGATATTTCCCTTGCTACTGTCTCTACAGAAATATTACCTGCTTTTCTGTCTGGTTTTGAGGACGTTATTTCTGAGAGGGCGTGTCAGGATTTGCCTCCTCATCATGCTTATTACCATCCTATTAACCTAACTCCCAGAGCTAAACTATCGAAGTCCAGACTATGTAACCTTTCAGGCCCTGAGAAACAAGCCATGAAGGATTTCATTGCTGAAAGTCTGGAGAAGGGACATATCAGACCCTCATCTTTGCCTGTGGCGGCAGGGTTCTTCTTTGTGAAGAAAAAAGATGGCGGTCTACGTCCATGTTTAGATTTCTGGGAATTAAATCAAATTACCATCCTTGATCCATACCCTCTTCCCCTGATTCCTGATTTCTTCTGCCAGGTTGTAGGAGCTAAGGTATTCTCCAAGTTGGTTTTAAGGGGAGCCTACAACCTGGTTAGAATCAGAGAAAGGGACGAATGGAAAACAGCGTTCAATACCCCAGAAGGACATTTTGAGAGTCTGGTTATGCCTTATAGTTTGACCAATGCACCTGAGGTATTCCATCATTTCATAAGTGATATTTTCCATCATTTGATGGGGAGGTTTGTGGTGGTCTATCTGCATGATATTTTGGTTTACTCATCTGATTTTGAGACTCATCGGGGACATGTTAAGCAGATGCTCCAGATATTAAGGGATAACAAACTTTAGGCCAAACTAGAAAAATGTGTTTTCGCTGTTAAGGAGGTGCAGTCTTT
Organism: Phyllobates terribilis; assembly: GCF_046119375.1. Lineage (NCBI taxonomy): Eukaryota > Metazoa > Chordata > Amphibia > Anura > Dendrobatidae > Phyllobates > Phyllobates terribilis. The sequence goes on along the minus strand of NW_027362762.1, from coordinate 329,763,623 downwards.
GGGGTACTTGTTGTCATCTTCAGGTTTTCGGATGTATCCGGAAAAGATCCGTGCAGTCCTTGACTGGGAATTTCCCTAAAACCTGAAGGCTTTACAACGTTTTCTGGGCTTTACTAATTTTTACCGGAAATGAATCCAAAATTACTCTGTTATAGTGAAACCCCTTACTGACATGACTATGAAGGGGTCTGATTTATCCAAATGGTCGGATGCTTCCCTCCAGGCTTTTTCTTCCTTAAAGAATCATTTTGCCACTGCACCTATACTCAGTCAACCTGATGTTTCTCAATCCTTTATTGTGGAGGTTGATGCGTCGGATGTCGGGGTTGGGGCTGTGTTGTCTCAGGGTTTTACCCTGGTAAATGGCTTCCACGTGCCTTCTTTTCTAAAGAATTGTGTTCGGCTGAGAGAAATTATGACGTGGGTAATAGGGAACTTTTGGTGATTAAATTGGCGTTCCAGGAATGATGACATTGGTTGGAGGGGACTGTCCATCCTATTACTGTTATTACTGACCAGAAGAACCTGTCATATCTCCAGTCAGCTAAATGTCTCAACCCTAGGCAAGCCAAATGGTCCCTGTTTTTTACTAGGTTCAATTTTGTTGTCACTTTTTGTCCAGGGGTCAAAAATGTCAGGGCTGATGCATTCTCCAGGAGCTTTCCTGGTGGTGGTAACCATGAGAACACTGCCCCGATATTACAGAAAGGGGTAGTCTTTTCGGCACTGTATACTTAACTGGAGGGTAAGGTGTTGGAGGCTCAGGGGGACGCCCCTGCCTATTGCCCTTCAGGAAGGTTATTTGTACCATCTGATCTGCGCCGCAAAGTAATTAAAGAACATCATAACTCTGTGCTTGCTGGGTACCCAGGTAGTAAGGCAACCGTGGACCTCCTCTCTCGTCATTTTTGCTGGCCGGGGTTGCATCTGGATGTAATTGAACATGTAGCTTCTTTGTCTGTGGGTGCATCCTCATCCTCTCCTGTTTGGCTTCTCCTTCCTTTAACTCCCCTGTGTCCCACTCTGTTGTTTGGTGTGTGTATTTTGTATGGTTGGTATTTTCATGTATCCCTGTCTATCTTCCCTTGTTTGTCTGGTTAGTGTTTTCCTATACACTTTAGCTTCCCACTACCTTGGGTGGGGGAGGGGACAGGTCAGGGTAGATATAAGAGCATAGCAAGGAACGAGAACCCGGCATCTCCACCTTCAGGAGTAATCCGGGAGACAGGGATAGACTAGGACGCCCCTAGTTCTAGGGACCTGCTTAGCGCCCAAAAAGTCCCAACTCATCGTGACATTAACTCTGGCCTATATCTTTTTTGATCCATTATGGATCCAGTAGCTGCTCTGGCAGGGCAACTGAAGCAACCCAGCCTAGTGGTGGCAGACTTACGCACTGTTATTTTACAGCACCCTAACACCTCAGGTTTAGGGCCCATGGTCAGATGGTTAGACTATGGCACCTCTAGTTCTAGGGACTTGGTTAGAGCCCAAAGTCCCAACCTATCGTGACAGTATTATTGTATTCCTGTGTAACCAGAAGTAGTGTGATTACTTGATATTGTACTAGGAATATAACTACTTTTTATGTTAAAGGCAAAGTGATCCAGACTGTGAAGCTGCCAGTGGATAAGACAACTTCTTGTGCCTTTGGAGGAAAGGATTATTCAGAAATGTACGTCACATCGGCCTGTGATGGCATGGATGAGGACTGGAGTGCCCGGCAGCCCCAGTCTGGAGGAATCTACAAGGTAAGTAATTGTTTTTCCTAATTTGGTTCAGTTCAGTCTTAATACACATACACATGGCAGCAATGAGCAACAGACAGAGGGTCATCAAGTCTATTTGATACATTCAAAACCAAGTATGGAAAAATCTTATCTTTTCATTATCAGCTTTTGTAATAACTATTGTGCAAGAAATTTACTATAAATAGGTTTCAAAGAATGAAGGAAATGTAATAAGCTGACATATAACGAAAAATTATTTAGTTATCCCATCCTGATGGAATTGTGTTTGAGTAGGTTCCCTAATACAGACATTACTTTACATGAGCTGCCACTCTGTCTGGAAAGATATTGAACGCCATCAAGACATGCTTCATGCGACATGCTCATAGATTCTGTTCAAATTAATATTTTTAGATCAGTTTTCTGGTGGTATGTTTGATAAACAATATGGAAACTTTGAAAGAAAATCGACAGATCTCATTGTAATTCAATTAGAGATTATAGGATTAATTTAGGATCTATTTGAAAATAAATCCTTTAAACCATTCATGGCTCCATTAGGAATAATGGTGGCACAGTAGTGTAACCAGAGACATAAGCTGATTACATTTTTAGAGTGGAAGTAGATGGTGCCTAAGAATTTTAGTATATTTTCTAATGATATAATTGAGGAATTGTCCAGGATTTATATATTGATAAGTCATCAATTTCAGCTTAGTCAGGATTCAACATCCATTACTCCATTATCAGCTATTTGCTGCCTCCATGTTGCTTGTATGTACACAGTGTACAGAGACATAACAGCACAGCTCTGTATATAGTGTAGTGGCTGTTCCTGTGTCCTTCTATTGAAGTGAATGGGAGGTGCAGTGCCTGAGATCAGCCACTATGCAGTGTACAGATCTGAGTTATTCTAGCTCTGCCCACTGTCTACATCCAGCTAGTGTAAGGGCTATGAGAAAATCGAGTGTCGGATCTCAACAATTTGGTATTGATGACCTAACCTAAATCATGGACAACCCCTTTTAAATGTATTTAATTATTTTACAGATAACTGGACTTGGTGTAAAAGGAATACCACCAACTTCATTTGTTGGGTAATTAAAGGAGCACCACTTGCCAAGTAAAATTATCCAAAAACATCTTCTACAGTTTGCACTCGGAAAGTCACTGCATTGCTTGATTAATAAACTTTTATAGACTAAAATCAATAACTTGGGGGTGCAGTTTATTTCCTAATCAAGGTGATCACATATAATATGATATATGTTTACCTGCTTTTTCTATGACTGTGAAGATCGCATAGTTCATTCTTATTACAGTAATCATTAGTATAAATATTTTGCACAAAAAAATTCATAAAATTAATAAATGGAGATCGCTGATGGACATTCCAACAACATCTGAAGCCTAGGGCTTGGGCCAGGTACCATTGTGTCGGCCTGGTCTTCCAACATCACAAGGTCGGTGGACATGGAGTTACCTGGGGGCTGGTGGTTGGACCCGGGTGGACTACGAATTTCTGAGGCTGATTGAGTCAGCGGGCTTAGGGGTAGTTCAGAATGAATGTGTGGCAGAACAGAAAACGGAGTTGTACTATGCAGGAGGGAAGTCTGAATTGCTGTGCCCTATCCGATCTCTATCCACTTGATGAACTTGGACTGTTTAGTAAAAGTTTGACTGTTGCAAAAAACCTGGTGTCCCATGCATTGTGTGTGGCAGCTCCTGAGGACAGAAGCCTGGAGGCAGCGGAGACCTGCAGCCTACACTTGGACTGGGGCACCCCTTATCTGTAAAGTGTCAGAGCGCAACCGGACTGCACCTCGGTCGCGACTACCGCTCTGCAGCACTTTACAGCACCACCAGGAACAGTGGCTTCAACATTGTTGGAACGGCACCGCTGCAGTAGGTGAGTATATACTGTTTTTATTTTAATTTGGATCCTGAATAGTTAAGCTGTGGTTGACCAGCAGTGGACAACCCCTTTTTCTATGGTAAAAAAGGCCAGTCAGAGAAAACGTATAGGGAAGTGACTGAAATGTCTTCTCTTCTATGTATCCATTCCTGTGTTTTGCTTTAAAAAAATTAATTAAATGAGACCTAATGCAGCATTTTCCATGTTCACTACATCTTTACAAATGACTATATTTTTATGAAAAATTAGTAATCAATATAGCAAAATTATTTTATTACAGCTGCACGTGTCCGTTTATATTGAAGAAGGCAAATTAATTTTAAAGGAAACCAGTCACATCCAGAAACGCTATTTACCTGCAGATATAGGAGTAATATGCAGATAAATAGCCTTTAAACTAGAGATCAGCAGATCTTTGGAAGCTTAAAGAGGTGGTCCACTACATTGTATAATGCGCCCAACGATTTACACCTTTTAAATAAGTCTTTTTGTAAATACCTTCTGCTGCCATATGTGCATGCTTGCGGCCAATGAAAGCAGAGGAGAAAGGGAAAGCGCGTATTGAATGCTGGGCTGTGATGTGCAGTGAAACATCGCCCACAGCCCAGTCAATCAGGGGGGGTGCCCGCGACTGGGTCATGCCTGGGTGAATCAAGGAAGTCCAGAAGTTGACATGACATCAGAGGATACCAGCGGCGACTGCAGCCGGGGTCACGTGATGCAGACTGAGGGAGCAGCGGTAGTGCCACTCACAGGCACATATGGCAGCAGAAGGTATTTATGAAAAGACTTATTTAAAAGGTGTAAATCGATGGGCACATTATACAATGTAGTGGACCACCTCTTTAAATTTGCCGGCTTTGCTTAATTTTCCCAAAAGATTAGATTTGTGGCCAAAAAGTTTGCATGAATCTTAAAACTGGAAAGTTTGTAATTCCTTGGGAAATTCACATGGGGTAGAGGAGAGTGAGAACCTCGCTCACTATAAGAGCTTAAAGAGGTTGTCCACTACTAGGACAACTCCTTTTCATACCCCAAGCTTGGCCCCAATAAAATAAAGCTTATACTCGCCTACCATGCTGGCGCCGTTCCAGCTGTGTCAGCAGTCATGTTCCCGGGGCCCTTTTGCGGTTGTTATGACAGTTGAGCCTGGCGCCCTCAGCGCTGGCGTCACTGTCCCTGCCTTTGTACGAAATGAAGATGAAGAAGTGAGAGAGCAGCCGCAGCCCTGACTTTCTCTTCATGTTCAATTAGTAAGAAGGCGGGGACAGTGACGCCAGCGCTGATTGGGCGCCAGGCTCATATGTTATAACAGTCACACAAGAGCTCAGAGAATATGAGTCCTGACACTGTTGGAACGGCGCCTGCATGGGAGGAGGCTATAAGCTTTTTTATTTTATCGGGGCCAAGCGTGTGGTATGAAAAGGGGTTGTCCTAGTAGTGGATAGCCCCTTTAAACACTAAAGGTGAGAGAGTGAGAGGACCCCGCTGATCATAAGAGCTTACATTCTACAGGAAAGAGAGGACACCGCTGATCATAAGAGCTTACATTCTACAGGAGAACGAGGACCCCGCTGATCACTGATCATGTGAGGTTATACTCTAGAGCACACATGCCAAATCTGGCTCACAGGGTGATTAAATGTCATGCACAGTGTGGGAAAGACTAAGTTCAACACGAAGGGATGAGGGGAAGGAAGCCCAGACACTAGGAAAAGGGGAGTGGAGACCCCTAGGCAGATCTAATAACACCCTGCCTACCCTACCATCCCTATATTGGTTGCACACCAATCACTGAGCAGGAAACCTAAGCCCTGTGTATCCTTAGAACTAGGCCCTAGATAAGGAGGGGGGTGAGCACTGTTCAGTCCCCACTATAAACTAAGGACAACAAGGGAGACAAACAAAGGGGGGAAAACTTAGCTTGAGAAGACACAAGAGAGATGACACCAAACGTCCTCCAAGGGCACCAGAGAGGAGGATAGCCGACTGCTATAGCTCCAAGCCTTCACAAGGGAAAAATGAGAATATCACCAGTGACTCCCTGAAGCAGACTGAGACCAGGGTGTGTCAATCAGAGCAGGAGGGAGGTTGCCGCTGGGTCAAAAAGTGAGAAGGATTAAGAAGGCATCTGCAATGCCAAACGTAGTGACCTTCTGTAGCCAGATGCAGAGCAACTGTCTGTTACATCTGACACACCCGTGACATTATATTTGGCCCGTGACGCAGGCACTGCCCCCCAAGGCATTGCACTTTCAACTGTATCAGCATTGTGGATGCCAATACAGTTGACAGCAATGATGGAAGAGGGAGCTGTCAGCTTAAGCTCCCTCCACCACCATTCTTCCTCTGCATCTGACTTCTCAGTACAGCAGGCGCGATGATGTCACTATTTCGTGCTCGCTGTGCCGAGCAGTGAAGAGCTTCAGAGCGCTCGCTGCTGAAACTGGAGTAGCTGGGACCGGGAAGACATGAGTACTTATATTTTTTTTTAATGTGGGGCCCATTATACTGTATGGAGGACTATGTGGGTCCATTTTACTGTATGGAGGATTATGTGGGGCCCATTATACTGTATGGAAGATTATGTGGGGCCTATTATTCTGTATGGAAGAAAATGTAGGGTCCATTATACTGAATGAAGAATTATATGGGGCCTATTATTCTGTAAGGAGGACAATGTGGGGCCATTATTCTATATGGAGGACTATGCGAAGCCATTATTCTGTTTGGAGGACTATGTAAGGCCCATTATACTGTATTTAGGGCTATGTAGGGCCCATTATACTGTGTGGAGGACTATGTGGGGCCCATTATACTGTATGGAGGACTATGTGGGGCCTATTTTTCTGTATGGAGGAAAATGTGGGGTCCATTATTCTGTATGGAGGACTATGTGGGGCCCATTATACTGTGTGGAGGGCTATGTGGGGCCCATTATTCTGTGTGGAGGGCTATGTGGGGGTCATTATACTGTGTGGAGGACTATGTGGGGCCCATTACACTGTGTTGAGGGCTATGTGGGGCCCATTATACTGTGTGGGGATCATAGTTGGGGCATCATACTGTGTTGGAGTCACCATACTTTGCGGGGGGGTGTACAGTAGGGTCATACCATACCATACCATGAATACGGAGGATACTGTGGAGGAATTCACTGCGGGGGTATCATACAGTGTTTGGGGGGAACTTTTGTTGGCATCATAGTTTATTATCTGTATTATTTATTAATTCATGTATTTTATATTTTATTACTTTTTTAAATTGGGCAATTGGGCCATATGCTTTTTACTGCTCTTACATGGCATATTATGTTATTCCAGTATTTCCCATTTGTGATTGTGTTTATTTTATTCTAAGATCTATTAATTAAAATGTACTTTGTTCATGGAACAACCCCTTTAAGTTTGTTTCCATATGAAAAGGTTAATCGTTATATTTTTGATGATAAGGAAAAACTTGCTTAGACTTTTTTTTAAGAAATATCAAGGTTGCCCCGCGCCATTGTCCAAGTTTTTAATTTTGACCCTCTGTGTCTTTGAGTTTGACATTCCTGCTGTACAAGAAATAGAGAGTGGACCCCGCTGACCATAAGAGTTTATACTCTACAGGAGAAAGAGGACCGGCACTGATCATAAGAGCTTACATTCTACAGGAAAGAGAGGACCCCCCTGATCATAAGAGCTTACACTTTACAGGCGAGGGAGAGATACCCCACTAATATAAGGGCATTAGTAAATCTTGACAATACTGGATCTACCCACAACTATGTGAACCACAGATAATGGTTTGATGACAAACCGGTCATCAAATAATATTGTTTCTCGTGGTTTGAAATAGTAATAATTGGGGACATTCCACAACATGGCACATGATAAAAAAAAATCCCATATGCAATAATTGTCAAGAACTCAATAACCTACGACTGTGCTGATGGCTGGTAGTAGAGAGAGAGGCTATGAACTCATTAAGAGCACACAGGTCTCACACTGACATTTTTGTTAGTGAACAGATATCCAGAACAAATCCAATCTGTTGCTTAACCCCTTAATGACCAGGTCTGAAAAATCATTAGTGACCTGTCAATTTTATTTATTTTTTATTTTTTTGCCTCTCAGTATTTTAACAGCCATAATTGTTTTCACTGATGTGGCTGTATGTTGATTGTGTTTTTCTTTTTTTTTCATTGCTGTTTTGGGGTACATGTAAAATGCTGTGTAGTTTTTGGCTTTTTTATTTACATTTTGTTTTCATACTAATGTTTCCCAGTGAATAACCAACTGAATGTATTCTTCAGGTTATTGTGGTCGTGTTGGTATCTAATGTGTGTAGACTTTTTGTTATTGTGTATTAATGGCAGTACAGGTGCCCAGTGCAGCCTTGGTGTGACCAAACAATTCAGTGCAACTACACACCTGCTTGTTCTCCATCTGTTACAAATTATTCAATATTCATTTTATTGCAGTTTTATACGTTTGTGTTTTTTATGTGATCTACAACTTAAACCAAGCTCAAATTTTGTGTTTATACTGTATCTTTGTACGTTGCACGTTGAGACATGTTTGAATCTCATCGAGAGCATGCCCAGAAGGGTTCAGGCAATGTTAAAAGCCAAAGGTGGATATAAAAAATACCGACAAAATAGTAAAAATTTAAATTTCGATTTTTAGGAGCAGAACAGTAACAATGCAGTGAAGTGACAAAAATCTGCATAAATAATTATGTGCTAAATAGTTACAAGTCAAATTTATGAATGAGATAGCCAAGATGATTGTCTATAAAGTGATGGCAGTCTCACATTTGAAACTGTAGTGGATGGTGGGATATGGAGCCTGAAAGTCAAAATTTGAAAACTTTGTTACCCTTTTGCTCGTCAGTGTAGTATAATGTGCCCCCCATAGTCCTCCATATAATATAATGCACCCCATAGTCCTCCATATAATATACAGTTGAAACCAGAAGTTTACATAGACTATATAAAAAGACACATATGCATGTTTTTCTCAATATCTGACATGAAATCAGAATAAACCTTTCATATTTACCAAATGCCAGAATAATGAGAGAGAATGTTTTAAGGCATTGTTATTATTTACTGTAAAGTCAAAAGTTTATATACATTTCATTAGTATTTGGTACCATTGCCCTTAAACTGAATGACTTTGGTAAAACATTTGAGATATCCTTCCACAAGCTTCTCACAATAGTTGGTCGGAATTTGGGCCCATTCCTCCTGACAAAACTGGTGTAACTGATCCAGGTTTGTAGGTCGCCTTGCTCGCACCTGCCTTTTCAGCTTTGCCCATAAATTTTCAATAGGATTTAGATCAGGGCTTTGTGATGGCCACGCCAAAACATTGACTTTATTATCCTTAAGTCACTTTGTTACAATTTTGGCAGTATGCTTTGAGTCATTGTCCATTTGAAAGACCCATTTCCGTCCAAGCTTTAACTTCCTGGCTGATGTCTTGAGATGTTGCTTCAGTATTGCCACATAATCTTGTTTTCTCATGATGCCATCTATTTTGTGGAGTGCACCACTCCCTCCTGCAGCAAAACAACCCCACAACATGATGCCACCCCCATGTTTCACAGTTGGGATGGTGTTCTTAGGTTTCCAAGCTTCTATCATTTTCCTCCAAACTCAATGATGGTCATTATGCCCAAAAAGTTCAATTTTAGTTTCATCAGACCACAGGCCATGTCTCCAAAAATTAAGGTCTTTGTTCCTGTGTGCATTTGCAAACATTAATCTGGCTTTTTATGTTTCTTTTGGAGTAACGGCTTCTTCCTGGTAGAGTGGCCTTTCAGTCCATGTTGATACAGTAATCGTTTCACTGTGGATATTGATACAATCTTACCAGCTTTCGCCATCATCTTCACAAGGTCTTTTGCTTTTGTCCTTGGGTTGATATGCACATGTCGGACCAAAGCACGTTCATCTCTGGGACACAAAACCCGTCTCCTTCCTGAGCGGTACGATGGCTGGACATTCCCATCTTGTTTGTTCTTGCATATAATTGTTTGTACAGATGAACGAGGCACCTTCAAGTATCTTGAAATTGTACCCAAGGATGAACAAGACTTGTGCAGTCCACAATTCTGTGGCCCATGGACATATCACCCTTTATCAGTGTGTGCAGAATTATTAAACAGCTTGTTTTCCTCAGGCAAAATTAGTCAAAAACATTTAATTGACTCAGAAAAGTAAAATATTGTTACAAGTATTGTTACAAGTCTTACAGAGGGATTCAGCATTCTTGAAATTGCTAAAATATTGAGGCGTGATCAGAGAACCATCAAGTCTGCTAAAGCTTTGAGAAAAAAGTCAAACTTGAAGAGACCAGGAACCCATTATTATTATTATTATTATTATTATTTTTTATATAGCACCATTAATTCCATGGTGATGTACATAAGAAGGGGTTGCATACAAAATACAGATATCATTTACAGTAAATGAACTAACAATGATAGACTGGTACAGGGGGGAGAGGACCCTGCCCTTGCGGGCTTACATGCTATAGGATAGGGAAGGAGACAGTAGGTGGGGGGTTGCAGCAGCTCTGGCGGTGGTGGTGATGTGGCAGCGTGGTCATTGCAAGTTGTAAGCTTTCATGAAAAGATGGGTTTTCAGGTTCCGTCTGAAGGATCCAAATGTGGTGGATAGTCGGACATGTTGAGGCACAGCGTTTCAGAGGATAGGGGACTTTCAGGAGAAGTCTTGGAGGCGGTTGGGTGAGGAACGAATAAGTGTGGAAGAGAGAAGGAAGTCTTGGGAGGACCAGAGATTACGTGAAGGACTATATCGGGAGATTAGTTCAGAGATGTACTGAGGAGAAAGGTTATGGATGGCTTTGTAGGTCAGTGTTAGTAGTTTGAACTGGATACGCTGGGCAATTGGGAGCCAGTGAAGAGATTTGCAAAGGGGGGTAGCAGAGGAGTAGCGAGGAGAGAGATGAACTAGTTGGGCAGCAGAGTTAAAGACAGACTGGAGAGGTGCGAGAGTGTTAGCAGGTAGGCCACAGAGGAGGATGTTTTAGTAGTCAAGACTGGAGATCATGAGGGCATGCACAAGCAGTGTAGTAGATTGAGGGTTCAGGAAAGGACCGATTCTGGAAATATTTTTGAGCTGGAGGTGACAGGAGGTGGCGAGGGCTTGGCTGTGGAGTTTAAAGGACAGGGCAGAGTCGAGAGTTACTCTGAGTGGATTGCCGGTACAGGGGAAAGAGTGATGTCGTTTATTGTTATAGAAAGGTAAGCTGGGGAAGATACGCGAGATGGAGGAAAGATGATGAGTTCAGATTTGTCCACATTGAGTTTGAGGAAGCGAGAGAAGAAGGAGGAAATGGCTGATAGACACGCTGGGATTCTAGACAGCAGAGAGGTGACGTCTGGGCCAGAGAGGTAGATCTGAGTGTCATCAGCGTACAGGTGGTACTGGAAACCATGGGACTTTATGAGCTGTCCCAGGCCAAGGGTATAGATGGAGAAGAGTAGGGGTCCTAGAACCGAGCCTTGAGGGACTCCAACAGAGAGAGGGTGGGTTGAGGAAGTAGTATGGGAGTAGGAGACACTAAAAGTGCGGTTGAAAAGGTATGAGGAGATCCAGGATAGGGCAAGATCTTTGACACCAAAGGAAGAGAGAATCTGTAGTAGGAGGCAGTGGTCAACTGTGTCAAAGGCAGGGGACAGGTCTAGAAGGAGGAGTATGGAGAATTGTCTGTTAGCTTTGGCTGTAAGTAAGTCATTAGTAATTTTGGTAAGGGCAGTTTCAGTGGAATGGTAGGGATGCAAGCCAGATTGTTGGTTGTTGAAGAAAGAGTTAGATGAGAAATGGGAGGAAAGTTCAGCGTGAACATGTTGCTCAAGGAGTTTGTAGAATAGATAGTTAGCGTGCACTCTCGTCAGAAAGAGGGAGGTGCTGATGAAGGGACACGTTGTGCCCAATACGTACAGTAAATTATATCATCACACACTCAGAGGTTCAAATGCAGTGTTCGTTTATTAATGAGGCATAACATCAAACCAAATAGTTGTAGTTGCGACAGTGATTGGCGACTGAAGACGTTTCGGCCTCATCCAGGCCTTATTCATTGAGTCGCGCTACTAAAAAAGGGAAATACAGTGTTAAGGATACAGACATATGAAATTAAAACATGATGTAAGTAGGAGTTCCACTGTGAAAGATATTAATAGACGAAAAAAGAGGAAATGGGATGGGGAAAGGTAGAGGGGAGGGTGGGGGTGGGAAAAAGGGGGGAAAGGATGGAGGGTGGGAGGGAGGGAGGGAAGGGTATCAGGAGAGAGGAAGAGGGATAGAGGCAGGTGACAGAGATAAGACTTAATAAAATCACAATTATTACATATATACATTATATACAAAAAAAGAGGGGGTTGCCGAGTATCGTACAGTATTTAGTAGGGTTACCTTGTATAGGTTTAGATGCAGGTATGTGCCGACAGAGGTTAAGATAGAAATCTTTTTAATGGTGCTGTAATAGCAAAAAATGCATGTTAAGGGAATGCACACAACATGGTCAAATAGTAGATTTTTATAAAAGGATCTATACCTCTTGTATCACGTGTTCCACAATCTATAAGAGATTCATTTGCTGGTGTGATATGACACGTCTGTGTCTTGGTACAGTGCTGGTGTCCCAGATATGGCAGGGAGAGGAGAGGAGGGGCGGTATAGCCGTTTCTCTGTATTGTTATTTGTGCACCATGGGAGGCTGGAGTGGAAAGAGCGTCCCAGTTAGTAACCAGTGTACAAGGGGGGGAAAAGGGGATAAAAAGGGGTGGGGGGGCGCTCCTAGGAGCTGCGTACCTTGTTCCTGTTTGTTGTCTGTGGTGGTGTGGGGCTCCCAGGTATGGCCTGTGGAGGAAGGGCAGCATGACCGTCTCCCAGCGCTGTGGGTTATGCACTGGGAGCTCTCACTTAAGTATGTGCGCGCCCGGCGTTGGGGCGGAAGTGCGTCACACACGTGGGCGGGAACCCGGAAGTGACGTCGCGCTACTAAGAGGCTCATGTGTGGATGTTTCGGTTGCTATGGTGCGGTAGCTAACGCATGCGCAGAGCATAGTGAAGCATGTAGAGCAGAGTATAGGGTAATGTGCCACAGGGGAGATATTCCAAGGCAGCCAGAAGTAAGATTTGGTATTGTGCTTATGGTGGCATGTGTTATAAACCAGGGCCTTCCTACTTGATACCAACGCCTTTTTAGAAATCATCAAAAATACCCCATATCTTCCACCAACCAGTCAATTAGTCACACTAGATGTTAACAGTCTATACACCTCCATAACCCACGACCTAGGCCTAGAAGCTACAGCACATCTTCTCTCAATATCCGATCTTTCCCCTCTCTCTATCCAATTCTGCTTGGAAATACTGTCCCTAGTCCTACACCAGAACTATTTCCTGTTCGGCGATGACTTCTATATACAAAAACGGGGCACCGCGATGGGTTCGAACGTAGCTCCAGCTTATGCTAACGCCTACATGAACAAGTTTGAGGAGACCTTCATATACCCCGATGAGTCATTTAAACAACACTGTACCACCTACCATCGATACATAGATGACATCTTCTTGATATGGCAGGGCCCGCCAGAAACACTTAACTCCTTCTTCACATACATTAATTCAATCAGACCTGAATTACAGTTCACAATCACCCATGACTATAACCAAATTTCTTTCCTTGATACCTTGGTCATCCGAGATGACAACAATAGACTAATAACCGACATCTTCTCAAAACCCACCGACTGTAACAGCCTCTTACATTTCTCAAGCTGCCATACCAAATCGATAAAAAACAGCCTCCCACGTTCCCAATTCCACAGAGTGACCAGGATCGTGTCCAACCCTAACACACTTCCCCAACGCCTACAAGATATGACGACCAAATTCAAAGAACGCGACTACCCTACCCAACTCCTACGACAGGAGGCAGGTCGGGCACTAGAACCCAGATCCCCCCACCTGACCACCACAAGTCCGGAGAGGATACCATTTGTACATACCTACCATCCACTAATACCCAAAGTCCAATCAATCATTAGGAAACACTGGCCTCTTCTATCCAGAGCCTATCCAGAAATCCCCGCATTTTCCAACTCTGCACTCATGTGCGTCAAGCGAGCCCCTAATATTAAAGACAAGATCATTAGAGCCGACATAGGACCTTCCCGCACAACTGCCTCCCAACGCCTACTCAGTACTCGCCGTCACGGCACCTTCCCCTGTCTCAACTGTGCAGCATGTTCCAACATTATCAAATCCGACACTATTACGCACCCGAGGACAGGAAAGAGTTATCCCATTAAAGGTTTTTTCACATGCAACTCAAACTTTGTGATCTACATCATCAAATGCCCCTGTGGTCTCCTATACGTAGGGGAAACTACGCAGCACATTAGAGACCGCATAGCAAGCCATAAGTCCACTATCCGCTGCGAAAAAAATTGGCTCCCACTCCCTGATCATTTCACCAGAGCCAGACACACAGTGGCCCAACTCCGTTTTCAAGTGATCGAACAGGTGACGAGACCCAGGAGGGGGGGCAACCATATTAAGCTACTGAAACAACGGGAATCCTACTGGATTTACACACTCCAGACATTGTCCCCAAAAGGTTTGAACCGCGAGATTGATTGGATTTATTAGTTCTCATCCTTAAACAGCCCTTTTTTTCCTACAGACCCATTGAATACATGCATAGGTGAGTTATCATCCAACCTAAAGATACACTACATGTACATATAACAGTACACTTTTAGCACCTCCCCCCCCCCCCTAATGCACAAGTCTACCACCACAGTGTCAATATGACACTCCGCCCCCCCGGGGATTATATGATATACATATGGGGTGCTTATTACCTATATTTCTCTGGATATACTCCCTATAGACAATGTACTGCTCTATAACATATGCCACCATAAGCACAATACCAAATCTTACTTCTGGCTGCCTTGGAATATCTCCCCTGTGGCACATTACCCTATACTCTGCTCTACATGCTTCACTATGCTCTGCGCATGCGTTAGCTACCGCACCATAGCAACCGAAACATCCACACATGAGCCTCTTAGTAGCGCGACGTCACTTCCGGGTTCCCGCCCACGTGTGTGACGCACTTCCGCCCCAACGCCGGGCGCGCACATACTTAAGTGAGAGCTCCCAGTGCATAACCCACAGCGCTGGGAGACGGTCATGCTGCCCTTCCTCCACAGGCCATACCTGGGAGCCCCACACCACCACAGACAACAAACAGGAACAAGGTACGCAGCTCCTAGGAGCGCCCCCCCACCCCTTTTTATCCCCTTTTCCCCCCCTTGTACACTGGTTACTAACTGGGACGCTCTTTCCACTCCAGCCTCCCATGGTGCACAAATAACAATACAGAGAAACGGCTATACCGCCCCTCCTCTCCTCTCCCTGCCATATCTGGGACACCAGCACTGTACCAAGACACAGACGTGTCATATCACACCAGCAAATGAATCTCTTATAGATTGTGGAACACGTGATACAAGAGGTATAGATCCTTTTATAAAAATCTACTATTTGACCATGTTGTGTGCATTCCCTTAACATGCATTTTTTGCTATTACAGCACCATTAAAAAGATTTCTATCTTAACCTCTGTCGGCACATACCTGCATCTAAACCTATACAAGGTAACCCTACTAAATACTGTACGATACTCGGCAACCCCCTCTTTTTTTGTATATAATGTATATGTGGCACCCCAGGGGTCTGGTTTCCACAGTAACAGCAATGTTATGTCTGAGAGCAGGTGGGAGGTCTCTTGGTCAGGAAACCTATGCATGCCACACCTCCTGCCCAGTCCTGGGAGGGGAAGAACTTCCCCTATATAAACCTGGGGCTGAGGCAGGGTTAGGAAGTTCAGAGGGAGAGTTCAGCCAGGAGGGCTGACAGGGAGCTGTGGCTCCGGCTGGGCCCAGCTCCTGGGCCAGGCCAGAAGTAGAGACAGAGAAGAGAAGCAGCTATGGGAAGAAACAACAGGAGCTCTGTGGGAGCAGTGTTACAAAGAGTCAGGGGCTGGCAGCTGCAGAGCTCGCCCTGACTGAGAAGATTTCTTACCGGACCCGGAGTCCGAGGCTGTGGGGACTAACTCCTATCCAGCAGCAGAATCCGTCAGGCAGGGGATTGCAGGTCCTCTGGCCAAGAAACCCGAAGGCACGGTCACACGCATGGGACCAGCACCGCCGTCGTGGAGCGGAAGCTACTAGAAGGCCCCGAGTCACCGGCCATACGGGTGAGCACCACACGGTACACTCAGGGACGTGGGCTACTTATACCCGCCTCTAGCAAGGTAGCCAGAAGAGTACAGTTAGTTTGGGAGGCCTACAACTCCGCCTGGCCAGGGGAGATCCCATCTGCTCAAGGACTGACCAGGCCCCAATCGCTAGCCAGTACTCCGGGAGGGTCTATCTTTGTCACCAGTAAAGACCCTGAACTACACCGTACCGTCTCCGAGTGGTTCCTGCTACCCCCATCATCCACGTCGGCTGCCCTGAGGCCATACCCCTCCCGTTGGGGGTTATACTATCACGCTGCACAATCCTACCACCGGCCTCAGCGGTCTGCCCTGCAGCAGCAGCTCCTTAGCTGTACTCAACGGGTGGTGTAGTCGTCCAACATCTACCGCTAATACATCGCCGCTCAGTTTGACTCCCTGGGCACGGACCGGGTCACCGCCACGAGACTACAACCCTCAACAGATCCGGCTCCGGGTAAGCTCCCGCGTGCGCAACGCAGCGCGACACAGGCCCAGGGGCGCGTCATATATATGTAATAATTGTGATTTTATTAAGTCTTATCTCTGTCACCTGCCTCTATCCCTCTTCCTCTCTCCTGATACCCTTCCCTCCCTCCCTCCCACCCTCCATCCTTTCCCCCCTTTTTCCCACCCCCACCCTCCCCTCTACCTTTCCCTATCCCATTTCCTCTTTTTTCGTCTATTAATATCTTTCACAATGGAACTCCTACTTACATCTTGTTTTAATTTCATATGTCTGTATCCTTAACACTGTATTTCCCTTTTTTAGTAGCGCGACTCAATGAATAAGGCCTGGATGAGGCCGAAACGTCTTCAGTCGCCAATCACTGTCGCAACTACAACTATTTGGTTTGATGTTATGCCTCATTAATAAACGAACACTGCATTTGAACCTCTGAGTGTGCGATGATATAATTTACTGCTCAAGGAGTTTGGACGCGAATGGGAGCAGCGATATGTGGCGATAGCTGGACAAAGCGGTTGGGTCGAGGGATGGCTTTTTGAGGATAGGCGTGATTGTGGCATGTTTGAAAGCAGAGGGGAAGGTACCAGAAGTTAGTGATAGGTTGAAGAGATGGGTTAGGGATAGGATGAGTGTGGGGGATAGGTTGGGGAGGAGGTGGGTTGGGATGGGGTCAAGTGCACTAGTGGTGAGATGTGATTTGGAGAGGAGGTGGGTAAGCTCTCCTTCAGTGATGTTGGAGAGGGAGGTTATGGGGGAAGGACAATGGTTTGGAAAACAAAGGGGATGTGGTGGTCGGACAATGAAGGCTTGCCTTGTTTGGTCAATCTTGTTTTTGAAGTGTGTGGCAAACTCCTCAGCAGTGATGAGGGAGGTCGGAGGGGGCAGTGGAGGTCGGAGGAGGGAGTTAAAAGTGTTGAATAACTGTTTGGGGTTGTATGATAAGGAAGATATGAGGGTTTTGAAGTAGGCGTGTTTGACAGAGGTGAGGGCTGATTTGAATGCGAGTGTTGCTTGTTTGAATGCAGTGAAGTCATCTTGCGAATGTGTTTTCTTCCAATGCCGCTCTGCAACCCTGTATGCTTGCCAAAGCTTTTTGGTGAGGTTATTGTGCCAAGGTTGCCTATTGATTCGTCACGCTCTGCCATACACAAGAGGGGCGACTGAATCAATAGCAAATGCGAGAGTGGCATTGTAGAAAGCAGTGGCACTGTCTTTGTCGTGGAGTGAAGATATGGATGTCAGTGCTAGAATAGAGTCAGAGAGTGCAAGGTTTCTGTGGGGGTGTGCTAGTTCCTGAACATGGGTGACAGGTGAGGAGGACAGGGATGAGAAAAAGTGAGTAGATGATGGTCAGATAGGGGGAGGGAGGAGATTGAAAAGTTAGATAGGGAGCAGATTCGGGTGAAGATAAGTCCAGTGTATGTCCGTCTGTGTGGGTGGCTGAGGAGGACCACTGAGTAAGTCCAAAAGATGAAGTGAGCGACAGAAGTTTGGAGGCTGCTGACTGGTGTGTGTCAGTGGGGATGTTGAAATCGTCCATGATGATGGGAACCTCAGCAGAGAGAAAGTGGAGAAGCCAGGTGGAGAATTGGTCAATAAAGGGAGTCACAAGGCCCGGAGGTCTGTATATGACAGCCACTTGGAGGTTGGAGGGAGAGTAGATGCAAACAGAGTGGACTTCAAAAGAAGGGAAGATGAGGGAAGGTAGATGTGGGTTTGGGTTAGAGGTGCAGTTGGCAGAAAGGAGAAGACCCACTCCTCCACCATGTTTGCTACCAGGGCGAGGAGTGTGGGTGAAGTGCAAGCCACCGTAATGCAGTGCAGCAGGGGGGGGCAGTGTCGGAGGGCGTCAGCCATGTTTTGGTGATGCCCAGGAAGGAGAGATTACAAGAAGTAAAGAGGTCGTGAATAACATGTAGCTTATTGCAGACAGAGCAGGCATTCCAGAGTGCTCCAGAGAGAGGGAGCAGGGGAGTGGGCGTCAAGGGCACAGGTTTAACGTAGGGGAGATTGCGGTAGTTTGTATTTGGTTGGGAGCTATAGTAAGGTGAGTTACTGAAGGGCGTAAGCTGTGGGGGTCCAGGATTGGTAGATATGTCGCCAGCAGTGAGAAGAAGTAGAGAGAGGGAGAGCAGGTGGGAGAAGGAGAGTGCCCGGCTTGTTTTCTGTTTGAGTAGGACAGACCTGAAGTTGAGGAGCAGGTTGGCAGATGAAGTCAGGTGGGGAGGTAATAGGAAAGGAGATATGATTATTTGGTTAGAGGGTGCTGGGGTCTGGGGATAGCAGAGAAGAGTGAGGATTAATGGAGCAAAAACTGTGAAGACACCTGTAAGCATGGTGAAAGTGTAAGGGAGAATATAGAAGCTAAGTACAGTTAATAGGTGGTTACTCGTACCTTCTGGTCACTTCTGGCTCATTTCTGGCATATTTCTGCAGGTTACTCAAGGAGACATACTCATGGAGACAGACCACCATCACACAGACCTGTATGTCTCAATTTATACAGCTTCCAAAGCACATGGAATAGGCCAGGTGTGAGTAGGAGGGAGGAGTCACAAGGAGACAATTCACAAACACAGGAGGGGATAATTAGGAGAGAGAGGCCATATAAACAATTTTGAATGGAGATCAATGAATATGCATAGTATTGCACATTGAAATGTACCAACATAACAGAAGCACAGCCTTGAATGGGAGATCAATGAATATGCAGAGTATTGCACAGGGCTGTCATATTCCAAAATTGCAACCTCCCTGGAGTACCAAGGTAAGATAGGCTCAAACCAACCATCACTGATCAAGAAGTTGAAGCGTTAATATTGGGCCAAGAAATATCTGAAGACAGATTATTTAAAGGTTTTATGAATTTATGAGATGAAAGTGACTCTTGATAGACAAGAAGGATGGGCCGGTGGCTAGATCAGTTATGCGGACAGACCTTTACTTCGACTCAGATGCACCAAGGTGGAGTTGGGGAACTGCTCTGCCCTGGTGTTATTAATGATGAGCTAGTTGGATCTGTTTGGATTGAAGATGAACTCAAAATGTACTCCCACACCTACTGCAAGTTTTTAGAAAACACTTTCTTCTAGCAGTGGAACAGGAAAAAGTCTGTATCTTTCAAGAAAACCATTATTTTTATGCAGGAGAAAGCCCTTCCATCTGCATCGAAGTCATCCACTGCTTGGCTAACCAGTAAAGGCCTTAAAGATGAAAGAATAATGACATGGCCCTGTGGAGACCCGTGTCTTCCGTGGGCGTAACACTACTCAGACAACACAGAGTGCGGGTAAAATAGGGTGGCAATACTTTATTGAACCACAAAGCAGACAATAAACATGTAGAACAGTCCCAGCAAATACCAAAGATGGTACAACATTACACAGTCTCACCCTTCCGCTCCACCCGCCTGGGATAGAAAAGCTGCGACTTTGGGACTTCCAGGGCCAACTACCTCAACCAGTGGCCCCCCGCTTCTGAAGAGCCCGCACAGAGAGAAGGTAGTGACAAGCTTAGGAAGCTATCAGTCCATCGAGATACAAGGCCAGGAGACCCGAGGGTCCCACCCTGGCCTCTCCGAGAGTTTCCATAGGGCCAGATGACCGGTCGGTCCCTCCTGGCAACCCCAAACAACATATCCATGGGGCCAGGTGACTTCATCGTTCAACCTGGTCTCCCCAAATGTATCTATTGTCTCTCTGATGCTTAATGTAGCAGATATGTATCTTTCCAGTCATTGCCGATACCCTTAGACTCATGTAGAATTCAAATCTGTGTCTCTTTGAATGGAGCCGCCATGCTATTGATCTACTTTCCTGAAGGATGTTTCTCATTCTCCTTGTAAAGTCTTTGTGATGCTTCTTGATTTTGCTTGTAAAGTCTCTTTCAAATCTGACTGCTACAGAGGCACATGTCCCTCAAAATAGTCATAGTTCTCCATGCAAGTACACATTTACAAGTCTGGGGGCAAGGGCAGCCTCATGTCTCATTGTTTGAGCATTTAATAATTTGCATAGTTTGTCCTCCTGTCTTCTGAGTCAACAAGCCACAGAGGCCACACAAAGCTTAATCAACATAGTTAACAAACATTCATTGTTTCCAAACCCAAGAGGAGATAACAATCAGGGTTATACAAATACTGGTCTGTCATTCCCCAGCCACAGAATTACACATACAGTTACAAGTCAACAGAACACACAAAGATAATAGGGTATTTCTCTTGACTTAACAAATCTAATTGTCTGGCTAATTAAGATTTTAAGCTGTATGGTCACAGGCTCCCTTCCTCATCTGACCAAAATGTTGATAGTCAACAGATTAAGACACACACAGAATCCATGGATGGAAGGCTTATGGCTGTTATTGAAAATAAGGATGGCTATGTTTGTCACTGATATATTTTTTTAATGTCAGAAATGTATTTCTGTGCATTTTCTGTTGTTTGGTTACTATTCTCACTTTAACAGAAGAAAACAAGTAACTGAGATGGGAAAATGTATGTTTTTCATTTAGTTGCATAATAATTCTGTACACTAATAGTTGCCCATAAATTCAGTATACATAGATATTCTCCTAATAAAGACAAAGCCTCACTTTTACTTTGTTAAATATTCAGGTTTATTTTTGGATTGACCAACAGCACTGTAGTTATTCAATAATAAAATAAATTCTTAAAAATACAAATTGCATAATAGTTGTGCACATAGTGTATATCATATATCAGAGGCAGACAATGACAAATGGGGGGCCTCTGTGGAAGAAATGTGTCTGGGCCCCCCTCTCTGACCGCCATGACGCTTATGATGAGGGCAATCTGGCAATGAGACCCCCGGAGCCTTGGGATACGAGCAACAGGCCAGGTTCCCCTCATTACTACTGCCCTGCAAGCAGGGGTGTACATAGGCATCACAGGGCCCCATTGCAAAAGTTCTATTTGGCCCTCTCCACACCTCTATTTATATATATATATATATATATATATACAGACCAAAAGTTTGGACACACCTTCTCATTTAAAGATTTTTCTGTATTTTCATGACTATGAAAATTGTACATTCACATTGAAGGCATCAAAACTATGAATTAACACATGTGGAATTATATACTTAACAAAAAAGTGTGAAACAACTGAAAATATGTCTTATATTCTAGGTTCTTCAAAGTAGCCACCTTTTGCTTTGATGACTGCTTTACACACTCTTGGCATTCTCTTGATGAGCTTCAAGAGGTAGTCACCGGAAATGGTTTTCACTTCACAGGTGTGCCCTGTTGGGTTTAATAAGTGGGATTTCTTGCCTTATAAATGGGGTTGGGCCATCAGTTGAGTTGTGCAGAAGTCTGGTGGATACACAGCTGATAGTCCTACTGAATAGACTGTTATAATTTGTATTATGGCAAGAAAAAAGCAGCTAACTAAAGAAAAATGAGTGGCCATCATTACTTTAAGAAATGAAGGTCAGTCAGTGCGAAAAATTGGGAAAACTTTGAAAGTGTCCCGAAGTGCAGTTACAAAAACCATCAAGCGCTACAAAGAAACTGGCTCACATGAGGACCGCCCCAGGAAAGGAAGACCAAAAGTCACCTCTGCTTCTGAGGATACGTTTATCCGAGTCACCAGCCTCAGAAATCGCAGGTTAACAGCAGCTCAGATTAGAGACCAGGTCAATGCCACACAGAGTTCTAGCAGCAGACACATCTCTACAACAACTGTTAAGAGGAGACTTTGTGCAGCAGGCCTTCATGGTAAAATAGCTGCTAGGAAACCACTGCTAAGGACAGGCAACAAGCAGAAGAGACTTGTTTGGGCTAAAGAACACAAGGAATGGACATTAGACCAGTGGAAATCTGTGCTTTGGTCTGATGAGTCCAAATTTGAGATCTTTGGTTCCAGCCACCGTGTCTGTGTGCGACGCAGAAAAGGTGAACGGATGGACTCTACATGCCTGGTTCCCACTGTGAAGCATGGAGGAGGAGGTGTGATGGTGTGGGGGTGCTTTGCTGGTGACACTGTTGGGGATTTATTCAAAATTGGAGGCATACTGTACCAGCATGGCTACCACAGCATCTTGCAGCGGCATGCTATTCCATCCGGTTTACGTTTAGTTGGACCATCATTTATTTTTCAACAGGACAATGATCCCAAACACACCTCCAGGCTGTGTCAGGGCTATTTGACCAAGAAGGAGAGTGATGGGGTGCTATGCCAGATGACCTGGCCTCCACAGTCACCAGTCCTGAACCCAATCGAGATGGTTTGGGGTGAGCTGGACCACAGAGTGAAGGCAAAAGGGCCAACAAGTGCTAAGCATCTCTGGGAACTCCTTCAAGATTGTTGGAAGACCATTTCCGGTGACTACCTCTTGAAACTCATCAAGAGAATGCCAAGAGTGTGCAAAGCAGTCATCAAAGCAAAAGGTGGCTACTTTGAAGAACCTAGAATATAAGACATATTTTAAGTTGTTTCACACTTTTTTGTTAAGTATATAATTCCACATGTGTTAATTCATAGTTTTGATGCCTTCAGTGTGAATGTACAATTTTCATAGTCATGAAAATACAGAAAAATCTTTAAATGAGAAGGTGTGTCCAAACTTTTGGTCTGTACTGTATATATAAAAGATATATTGAAGACAGCACCATTTAATCATTACTCACTCGTGGGTGCCAGGCCTCCAAACAGTCTGTCCAAACTGTTGCATATCCAAAGAAAGTATATCAAAAGGCAGCACTCCAAACAATCTTTAGAAAAAAATGGACTTTAATGAGCCCAAAAAGCAACGTTTTGGTTCACAGAACCTCTTTCAAGCCTACATATATATATATATATATATATATATATATATATACAGTGCCTACAAGTAGTATTCAACCCCCTGCAGAATTAGCTGGTTGACACATGCGGAATTAACTTGGTATTGTGACATTTGTACTGTAGATCAGCCTGGAAGTGGGAAATGCACTGCAGCAAATTTTTTTTTTAAAAAAACGTTAAAAGTTAATTCAGAGTGTCATTTATTATTCAACCCCTCAAACCACAAGAATTCTGTTTGGTCCCCCTAAAGTATTAAGAAGTAGTTCATGCACCAAGAATAATGAGCTTCACATGTGTGGATTAAAGATCTCTTTTGCCAGCCTTTTCTGACTATTTAAGACCCTCCCCAAACTTGTGAACAGCACTCAGACATGGTCAACATGGGAAAGACAAAGGAGCATTCCAAGGCCATCAGAGACAAGCTCGTGGAGGGTCACAAGGCTGGCAAGGGGTACAAAACCCTTTCCAAGGAGTTGGGCCTACCTGTCTCCACTGTTGGGAGCATCATCCGTAAGTGGAAGGCTTATGGAACTGCTGTTAGCCTTCCACGGCCAGGACAGCCTTTGAAAGTGTCCTCCCGTGCCGAGGCCAGACTTGTCCGAAGAGTCAAGGCTAACCCAAGGACAACAAGGAAGGAGCTCCGGGAAGATCTCATGGCAGTGGGGACATTGGTTTCAGTCAATACCATAAGTAACGTACTCCACCGCAATGGTCTCCGTTCCAGACGAGCCCGTAAGGTACCTTTACTTTCAAAGCGTCATGTCAAGGCTCGTCTACAGTTTGCTCATGATCACTTGGAGGACTCTGAGACAGACCGGTTCAAGGTTCTATGGTCTGATGAGACCAAGATCGAGATCTTTGGTGCCAACCACACACGTGACGTTTGGAGACTGCATGGCACTGCATACGACCCCAATAATACCATCCCTACAGTCAAGCATGGTGGTGGCAGCATCATGCTGTGGGGCTGTTTCTCTGCCAAGGGGCCTGGCCATCTGGTCCGCATCCATGGGAAGATGGATAGCACGGCCTACCTGGAGATTTTGGCCAAGAACCTCCGCTCCTCCATCAAGGATCTTAAGATGGGTCGTAATTTCATCTTCCAACAAGACAACGACCCAAAGCACACAGCCAAGAAAACCAAGGCCTGGTTCAAGAGGGAAAAAGTCAAGGTGTTGGAGTGGCCTAGTCAGTCTCCTGACCTTAACCCAATTGAAAACTTGTGGAAGGAGCTCAAGAACAAAGTCCACATGAGACACCCAAAGAACCTAGATAACTTGGAGAAGATCTGCATGGAGGAGTGGGCCAAGATAACTCCACAGACCTGTGCCGGCCTGATCAGGTCTTATAAAAGACGATTATTAGCTGTAATTGCAAACAAGGGTTATTCCACAAAATATTAAACATAGGGGTTGTATAATAATTGACCCACACTTTTATGTTTAAAATTTAATAAAATTCAACTGAGCAACATAACTTTTTGGTTTGTAAGATTTATGCTTCTGTTCATAAAACCTACTCTCGTTTGCAGTTTGAAGGCTCTAACTTATTTGCATCTTATCAAACCAGCTTAATCTGCAGGGGGTTGAATACTACTTGTAGGCACTGTATATATATATATATATATATATATATATATATATATATATATATATATATATATATATATATATATATGAGAGAGGGAGAACACCAATTGTAGGGTTTTGTACTCGCTCAGCCATGTTAGAGGTAGGCACAGAACACTGTTTCTTTAAAATGTCCAAGGCAGCTTTACTCAGGCTTCATAAACTGCGCTTTCAAAGGAAACAAAACACAGCCTTCTCCGGCACAAAGTAACAAAACAGGAAAATAAACAGTCCATATAGCACTGCAGGTTCGCCCCCTCACAGTCAGTGTCTTTTAGCACAGACACGCTGGAGGTCTCCACACTTCCAGCCACAGACATTTAATGAGACACTCGGTCTCCATTTTATACACACACCCTGGGTTGGGGATATGTGAACAGCCAATCCCACCAGTCTCTTATGACTGCTCAAAAAAAACGGCCCTGATGCGCCCTATTAACCCTCTCAGCACTATGTGTGCTGGAGCATGCATTCCCAGGTTATACATCACTGAAGCTACCAACCTCAGCGATACATATCTCCCCTCAAGGACATGTCCGGCGGCCATCTTACATAACCCCCCTCTGCCCAAAGCCAGGGGGCTTGGCACCTTCCACTAACATATAGTAGACCCTTGACAATGCATCAGCATTGCCATACAGTTTCCCAGGCCTATGCTATACATGGAAGCTGAACTCCTTAAGAGCTAGGGACCACCTGGTCACTCGAGCATTGTTCCCCTTCTTCTCGCTCATCGACCTTAGTGGGGCATGGTCTGATACCAGCCTGAACTTCCTGCCTAAGATAAGAGGTAGTATCTTAGGGTGTCTAGCACCCACTTGATGGTCAAACATTCCTTCTCCACTGTGGAGTAATTTCTCTCACAAGACGTCAGCTTCCGGCTTAAATACATTATGGGTTAGCTCTTCGCCGTTCATCTCTTGTGAAAGGACCGCACCCAGCCCGAAATCTGACATGTCCGTCTGGACCACGAACTCCTTCGAGAAATCCGGTGCCACCAACACCGACTGTGTACACAGGGCTTGCTTGAGTTCCTGAATATTGCTCATCTAGCAGTGCTCTATTAAATATGGAGGCGATATGCCTCTATGCACATCAGGCATGCGCGGAATCCGTGCTATTTAGAGGCCTATTAATACTTAGCCCTGAAGGTTAGTAATAGCGCATGCGCGATACCATCGTCTCTTCTGCGTTCCAGCAGGAGACGCATACGTCACTTCCGTTCGGGAAGTGACGTATCTGCGCATGCGCAAAGCGTCCATCTAGCTCCATGCGGCTCACTGTGGGACACACAAGTCGCTTCCAGTTACAGAGATGACATGTGCACACATGCGCCCCTATCAGAGACGGAGCCTCTAGCATCTAAAAAGTTAGGGCATGCACAGTTTTTATCAGGGGACAGGAGCCTAATAGAAAGAGGACGAATATTTTGGGAAATAGGCTTATGGGACCTATTAGATTATGATTGATAAGTGTATTTAAACACAGCCACTGGATAGACCAGCACAGCCTGCCACTACCTTTCATCTTTCCGTATCCATGCTAATATCTTTCTGGAGTTTTGTACATCTGGCCTCCTGATGAACCAACAAGATGGGGAAAAGCGTTGAGGCGGTTTCCAGAATTACGAGATAAGTTTGTTTATCATGCTGTATCTATCTATTTATCTATTAGCATAGTATGCAATCTGTATTAGAGTAGGCAGTCACTCATTACTTGTTTATAGTTCACTTTATCAGGACTATACAGGGAGAGTGAGGAACAGCCGTCGATGAACCGGGGCGCCAAATTCGTTTTATAGGGTGCCGCCAGCCCCCATGACAGGCAGTATCAGTCGAGGTACGAGATAGGGCATGTTAAGAAATTGTGTCTATAAGACATGTTTGTCCATATCTTGTTATTATCCCTAATAAGTCCCTTAGGGACATTAGTTTTTTTGTGTGACTAAAATAAAACTCTCTCATCACATGGGTTTTGGTGTTTTTAAAGAATCTGAATAAATGTTGTTAATTTTAGAAGATTTATATGTTTATACAATTTGAGTTATTGGAAGGCCGTCTCGGTTTCTGGAGACCACTTAGCCATAGCCGGTTTTGTCCCCTTAAGGAGGTCTGTCAAAGGGGCGGCTGTCATGGCGAAGCTAGGGATGAACCGGTGGTAGTAGCCCACGATGCCCAGGAACGCTCTGACCTGCTTTTTTGTGAGAGGTTGTGGCCAACCCCGGATTGCGTAAATTTTATTTATTTGGGGCTTTATCACGCCACTACCTACGACATAGCCCAAATATCTGGCCTCCTGCATGCCCATGGCACATTTCTTCGGGTTGATGGAAAACCCTGCCTTCCGTAGAGCATCGAATATCGCCTGGTCTTTGCTCAGATGACAACCCCAATCCTGGCTGTAGATCATGATATCATCCAGGCATACTTCTTGTGGTGAGCTAGAATCCGGTCCATGGCTCTCCGGAAGGTAGCTGGAGCTCCTTGCAACCCAAACGGCATTCTGGTATATTGGAAACACCCATCTTGCATTGTAAAGGCCATCTTCTCCTTGGCCTCTTGGGACATAGGGATCTGCCAATACTCTTTTGTAAGGTCAAGGGTGGTAATGTACCTGGCCGGCCCTAGTCTCTCAATTGATTCATCTACCCTGGGCATTGGATACGAATCAAACTTAGAGACCTCATTCAGTTTCCTATAGTCATTGCAGAACCCCCATTTTCCGTCTGGTTTCGGCACTAAGAAGATGGGACTGGACCAGCCACTCTTGGACTCCTCGATGACCCCAAGATTCAGCATGCGCTTCACCTCCTTCGAAATTATCTCTCAGCGGGCTTCAGGAATCTGATATGGTTTCATATTCACTCGGACATGAGGCTCCGTGAGTACCTCATGCTCTATGACCTGAGTACAGCCCGGTAGATCCGAGAACAGGTCCTTGTTCTGCTGCAGCAACTCTCGGCATTGTTGCTTCAGGGCATGTGACAGCGACTCTGCCACCTCGACTTCCTCCATGTCTGTTTCAGTCTTCGCCATCAGACATGGAGCTTCCACCGGCTCCCTGTCTCGCCACAGCTTTATGAGGTTGACGTGGTACACCTGGTAGGGCTTCCTTCTCCCAGATTGGTTGACCCAATAGTTGACGCCGCTAAGCTTTTCAACCACTTCATAGGGGCCCTGCCACTTGGCCAGGAACTTGCTCTCCACAGTAGATACCAGCACTAGTACCTGATCCCCAGGGTTGAAGTGTCTCACCCTCACTGATCTATTGTACACCCTCGACTGTGCCTCTTGTGCTTTGAGGAGGTGTTCTTTCACAATGGGCATCACCTCTGCAATCCTCTCTTGCATCTGGGCCACATGTTCGATTACACTCCTGTTGGGTGTAGACTCCGCCTTTCAGGTCTCCTTTGCTGCGTCCAGGAGTCCGCAGGGTGTCGGCCATATAACAGCTCAAAGGGGGAGAACCCAGTAGAGGCCTGTGGGACTTCTCTGATGGAGAATAGAAGGTACGGCAGTAGACGGTCCCAGTCCCGGCCGTCTTTCTCCATGACCTTCTTTAACATGGCCTTTAAGGTTTTATTAAACCTCTCCACTAAGCCATCTGTCTGGGGGTGGTAGACCGTGCTCCTGAGTTGTGTTATTTGCAGGGTTTTGCACAATTCCCTCATCACTGTGACATAAATGGGGTCCATTGGTCCATTAGGATCTCCTTAGGTAACCCCGTTCTAGAGAAGATATGGACCGATTCCGGGGCTATACATTAGACAGAGGAGCTACGTAGTGGCACGGCCTCCGGATACTGCATAGCATAGTCCAGTACCACCAGGATATACTGATGTCCTCAGGCAGACTTAACCAGGTGTCCCACTAGATCCATGGCAGCGTGTGATGTGGTTTCTTCAGGAGCGACCGGGTTGTTGTCCAGACAACCTGGCTTCCTCCCCTTCTCCCACAAGTCCCAAAACAAGACAGAGTCCCGCCCTATTATGACAGGGTGCAACAGGTCCTTAACTACGCCCACCTCATGGGGCTTGGCACCACAGTTTGTGTCTATGACCAATCGGGCCACAGGGTAGTCCTTAGCGTCCCCATGGATACAATGGACGCTGACCCTTTTTTCCCAGAACCAGCCGACGAGGAACTGTGGCCCTCACTAGGGTCACCAACTTCCCTAGTCCAACAGACCAGTCACTTGCACTCCATTTACTGATACGAGGCACGCCTGCGGTCCCTTTCCTGGTTGAGGAACAGCACTGCAGGCTGGATATACAAAGTACGAACGGCGCCATCCTGCACTGCAGTCCATTTGTTCATTGGTCATGGGGCAACGGGCGGCTATGTGACCTGGGATGTGACATATCCAACATACTATGCTATGGGGTGGGACCTTTGGCAGCAACTCAGACCCCTCCTGAACTTTAAGACGCCCCCCAAGGTGTGGCTCTAGCTCCCCTCTTTTGGGTGTCCGCCCCTATTTGGGAACCCCAGTATGGAGAGGCTACGACCCCTTACTTCCCCAAGGAACTTTCAACCCCCTGGTACCTTTCCACCAACCCCACCAAGTCATCGGCATTACGGGGATCTCCCTGGGCAGCCCAGGATTGCACTGATCTTGGAAGGGAGTGTATGAACCTCTCTATGACGACCATCTCCACCATCTGTGCTGGGGAGGAAGTTTCAGGCTACAACCACTTTTGAACCAGGTGTAGGAGGTCTAACATTTGGGAATGGGGAGGTTTGTCACTGTAATAGGCCCAGTGGTGCACCCATTGCTCCCTGACAGTCAGATTAACTCCCAAGCACGCCAGGAGTGGGCCAAGATAACTCCACAGACCTGTGCCGGCCTGATCAGGTCTTATAAAAGACGATTATTAGCTGTAATTGCAAACAAGGGTTATTCCACAAAATATTAAACATAGGGGTTGTATAATAATTGACCCACACTTTTATGTTTAAAATTTAATAAAATTCAACTGAGCAACATAACTTTTTGGTTTGTAAGATTTATGCTTCTGTTCATAAAACCTACTCTCGTTTGCAGTTTGAAGGCTCTAACTTATTTGCATCTTATCAAACCAGCTTAATCTGCAGGGGGTTGAATACTACTTGTAGGCAATGTTAGAGGTAGGCACAGGACACTGTCTCTTTGAAATGTCCAAGGCAGGTTTATTCAGACTTCATAAAATGCGCTTTCAAAGGAAACAAAACAGCCTTCTCCGGCATAAAGTAACAAAACAGGAAAATAAACAGTCCATATAGTACTGCGGGTTCGCCCCCTCACAGTCAGTGTCTTTTAGCACAGACACGCTGGAGGTCTCCACACCTCCAGCCACAGACACTGAATGAGACACTCGGTCTCCATTTTATACACACACCCTGGAGTGGGGAAATGTGAGCAGCCAATCCCACCCATCTCTTATGACTGCTCAAAAAAAACGACCCTGATGCGCCCTATTAACCCTCTCAGCACTATGTGTGCTGGAGCATGCTTTTCCGGTTTTACATCACTGAAGCTACCAACCTCAGCGATACATATCTCCCCTCAAGGACATGTCCGGCGGCCATCTTACATACTTCCCACTCTGCCCAAAGCATACAGTACAGACCAAAAGTTTGGACACACCTTCTCATTTAAAGATTTTTCTGTATTTTCATGACTATGAAAATTGTACATTCACACTGAAGGCATCAAAACTATGAATTAACGCATGTGGAATTATATACTTAACAAAAAAAGTGTGAAACAACTGAAAATATGTCTTATATTCTAGGTTCTTCAAAGTAGCCACCTTTTGCTTTGATGACTGCTTTGCACACTCTTGGCATTCTCTTGCTGAGCTCCACACTACTTAAGTGACAACTCAAATGTCAGCATTGTCAGTGAACCAGCAGAGCCCAACCATGTATATATTATATTAAATAATAAAGGGTGGGCCATTTATATGGATACACCTAAATTAAATAGGAATAGTTGGTGATATCGACTCCCTGTTTGTGGCACATTAGTATATGGGAGGGGGGAAACTTTTCCAGATGGGTGGTGACCATGACAGCCATTTTGAAGTTGGCCATTTTGGATCCAAATTTATCTTTTTCAATGGGAAGAGGGTCATGTGACATATCAAACTTATTGAAAATTTCATAAGAAAAACAATGGTGTGCTTGGTTTTAACGCAACTTTATTCTTTCATGAGTTTCTTACAAGTTTATGACCACTTATAAAATGTGTTCAAAGTGCTACCCATTGTGTTGGATTGTCAATGCAACCCTCTTCTCCCACTCTTGACACACTGATAGCAACACTGCAGAAGAAATGCTAGCACAGGCTTCCAGTATCCGTTGTTTCAGATGCTGCACATGTCGTATCTCGTATGGTGTTGTATATGGGGTACAAAGATAGTGGGGCCATTCTTCATCAATGGAAACCTCAATGCCACTGGATATCTGAAATTTCTACATGATGATGTATTGCCCTCTTTATGCATTGAAGATGGCACGTTCCCTGAGTTTTTCCAGCAAGATGGTGCACCACCACATTATGGGTATCAGGTCTGAGCATTCCTACATGAACAGTTTCCTGGAAAGTTGATTGGTCGTCGTGGGCCAGTTGAATGGCCACCAAGGTCTCCTGATCTGACCCCCTTAGACTTTTATTTTTGGGGGTCATCTGAAGGCAATTGTCTATGCTGTGAAGAAACGAGATGTGCATCATCTCAAACAACGGATACTGGAAGCCTGTGCTAGCATTTCTTCTGCGGTGTTGCTATCAGTGTGTCAAGAGTGGGAGAAGAGGGTTGCATTGACACCCAACACAATGGGCAGCACTTTGAACACATTTTATATGTGGTCATAAACTTGTAAAAAACTCATGAAAGAATAAAGTTGCGTTAAAACAAAGCACACCATTGTTTTTCTTATGAAATTCTCCATAAGTTTGGTGTGTCACATGACCCTCTTCCCATAATGAGTAGAGCAGAGGCCAAGTATATGCTCCATTCAAGACGAGTTCTCAGAAAACTCTCGGGGCCCAGTGGTCGATTCCCCAGTGATCAGCAAGTTATCCACGATCCAATGGATCAGGGATATCTTGATTATTTGGTGAATAACCCTTTAACCCCTTAGTGACAGAGCCAATTGTGTCCTTAATGACCAGGTCAAATGTTTGAATTCTGACCAGTGTCACTTCATGTGGTAATAACTCATGATTGCTTCAATGGATCCTACTGATTCTGAGAATATTTTTTGGGGAAATATTGTACTTCATAATAGTAGTAAAATTTATTTGATACGACTTGCGTTTATTTGTGAAAATATCATAAATTTAGGGAAATTTTTGAAAATTTCACAATTTTCAAACTTTGAATTCCTATGCCCTTAAGCCAGAGTATTATGTCACACAAAATAGTTAATTAATAACATTTCCCACATGTCTACTTTACATCAGCACAATTTTAGAAAAGGGGTTAGAAGGGTTAAAAGTTGACCAGCGATTTCTCATTTTTCAAAAAAAATTTACAAAACCATTTGTTTAAGGACCACATCACATTTGAAGTGACTTTGGGGACCTATATGACAGAAAATATCCAAAAAGTGAAACCATTCTAAAAACTGCACCCCTCAAAACCTATGAGACCCATGAGCGGAGGAGTGTGGTGCCGGTGCCAGCGCCCGCCACACCCCCCCGCGCTTGCTCAGGGCCCCGGCAGCCAGCACATTACTTACCTCTCACGGGGCCTCCGCAGCAGCTTCGGCGTCTTACGCAGCTGCTGCACTGTGACATCTCAGACCAGAGGGTGCGGTGACATCTTTCCACCACGCCCTCTGCTGAGCAATCACAGGCAGTGCAGAGTGGGAAGACGGCAGCATGGGCGAGGAGTCCGGTCAGAGCAGCGGCAGCAGGTGAGAAGTGAGGTATTTGATTTTTTTTCTTTATGTATGGACGAATGGGGAATTATATGGGAGGGGAACGACATCATGCATTAGGCATTATATGGGGGGGAAGTGACATCCTTCATGGGGCATTATATGGGTGGGGAATGACATCCTGCATAGGGCATTATATGGGGGGAGGGGAAATGACATCCTGCATGGGGCATTATATGGGGGGGGGAATGACATCCTGCATGGGGAATGGGGCATTATATGGGGGGGGGTGACATGCTGCATGGGGCATTACATGGGGGGAAGTTACATCCTGCATGGACCATTATATGGGGGGGGAGAGGTGACATCCTGTATGGGGCATTATATGAGGGGGGGGGAGTGACATCCTGCATAGGCCATTATATGTGGGGGAGTGACATCCTGCATGGAGAATTACAGGGTCGGCTCTAGGTTTTTGGGGGCCCCAGGCGAAAGAGTCTCAGTGGGCCCCTTTAACACATACCGTGATTCATGATGCACAAATACTGCAGAGAAAAAAAAAAAAATATATATATATATATATATATATATATATATATATATATAGTACAATGCCAAAGATTTCACTTCCTACATTACATGAGCGATATCTATAGTAAATTCTACAATAGCTCAG
Organism: Phyllobates terribilis; assembly: GCF_046119375.1. Taxonomy (NCBI): domain Eukaryota; kingdom Metazoa; phylum Chordata; class Amphibia; order Anura; family Dendrobatidae; genus Phyllobates; species Phyllobates terribilis. Next base: position 329,730,215 of record NW_027362762.1, on the reverse strand, counting down.
AAATCGGCGAATCCTTGCAGCGCACAGTGCAGACCAGCCATTATAGTCCTCCATACAGTATTATGGGCGCCACTAAGTCATCCATACAGTGTTATGGGCCCCATATAACGCTCCATACAGAATACTGGCCCCCATATAATGCTCCATACAGGATACTGGCCCCCATATAACGCTCCATACAGGATACGGGCCCCCTTTTAATGCCCCATGCAGGCTGTGCCCCCCCCACATAGTGCCCCATGCAGGCTGTCCCCCCCACACACATAATGCCCCATTCAGGTTGTCCCCCCCCCACATAATTCCCCATGCAGGCTGTCACCCCCACATAATGCCCCATGCAGGTTGCCCCCCACACACATAATGCCCCATTCAGGCCCCCCCCCCACATAATGCACCATGCAGGCTGTTCCCCCCCACATAATGCTCCATGCAGGATGTCACTCCCCCCATATAATGCCCATGCAGGATGTCACTTCCCCCCCATATAATGCCCCATGCAGGATGTCACCTCTCCCCCCATATAATGCCCCATGCAGGATGTCACCCACCCCCCATATAATGTCTCATGCAGGATGTCACCCCCCCATATAATGCCCCATGCAGGATGTCATTCCCCCCCCATATAATGCCCCATGTAGGATGTCACTCCCCCCCCATATAACGCCCCATGCAGGAAGGATGTAATTCACCCCCCCATATAATTCCCCATGCAGGATGTCACTTTCCCCCCCATATAATGCCCCATGCAGGATATCATCCCCCCCATATAATTCCCCATGCGTCCATACATAAAGAAAAAAAAAATCAAGTACTCACCTCACTTCTCACCTGCGGCCGCTGCTCCGACCGGACTCCTCACCCGCGCCGCTGTCTTCCTGCACTGCACTGCCTGTGACGGCTCAGCAGAGGGCGCAGTGGAAAAACGTCACCGCGCCCTCTGACCTGAGACGTCACAGTGCAGCAGTCGCGGAAGACACCGGAACTGCTGCGGAGGCACAGGGAGAGGTAAGTATTGTGCTGGCTGCTGGGGCCCTGAGCAAGCGGATGTGAGGGGGGGGTGCCAGGCACCGGCACCGCACTCCTCCGCTCACAGGTCCCATAGCGCGCAAGTTGTGCCCGACGGCAAGTGGGCCCCCCGCCTGCTCAAGTGCCCGGGTGCTGACGCCGAGCCTGATACACACATATGGAGACAATTAAAAACATTTAAAAACAAACCAGAAGACCTTGTCCACATATTGCACAATGCAAGCTCTCTCTAAATAAAAAATATTATATATAGTCCTGCAGAAAAATACAGAACAAGCAATGGCATATAACAACATATAAAGAAAACCTTCAACCTCAGTAGAGACCACCTTATACACAATAGGCCAGTGCCCGATAAGTAATTAGTGAATCACAATCCAAAGGATTGTTTTGTAGGGAAATCCCATGGTATACCTACAGTGGCAGGAAGGCATCAGGCCAAAGTTTGGCTGGTGTGGAGCAGGTTTTTGGCGCTGAAGGTTGAAGGTTTTCTCTATATTTTGTTATATGGTATTTACTTCTGCCAAATAGACGTTTATTTTACGTCTTATGAGGGGTGTTTGCCATTCCTTGTTCAGTATTTACCTGTATGACTATATAAAATATTCTTTATTTACAGGGAGCTTGCATTGTGCAATATGTGGACAAGGTCTTCTGGTTTGTTTTAATTGTCTCCGTGTGTGTATCAATTTTTTGAATAAATTTGTACATGTTAATTCATTTTTGGTGTGCATATCCATTGCGCATTGTTTCTTTTTTTTTTTTTGTCATAAAACTGGGGAGGCATAAAACAAGGGAAGTGACACACTGGGGAGGCGACACACTGGGGAGGCATAAAAACAGGCGACACACTGGGGAGGCATACACTGGGGAGGCATAAAACTAGAGGAGGCATAAAACTGGGGGAGGAATAAAACTGGGAAAGGCGACACACTTGGGAGGAATAAAGTTGGGGGAGGCGACACACTGGGGAGGCAGAAAACTGGGGTAGGCATAAAACTGGGAAGGCCTCACACTGGGGGGGCATAAAACTGGGGAGGCATTAAACTGGGGAGATGACACACTGGGGAGGCATAAAACTGGGGAAGTGACACACTGGGGAAGCATAAATTGGGGAGGTGACACACTGGGGAGGAATAAAACTGGGGAGGCATAAAATTGGGGAGTTGACACACTGGGGAGGCATAAAGCTGGGGAGGCAGAAAACTAAGGATGCGACACACTGCAGAGGTGACACATTGGAGAGGCATAAAAATAGGCGACACACTGGTGAGACATACTGGGGAGGCATAAAACATGGGGAGGCATAAAACTGGGGGAGGCGTAAAATTAGAGAGGCATAAAAGTGGGTAAGACGACACACTGGGGAGATATAAAACTGGGGGGAGACATAAAACTGGGGAGGTGAAACACTGTGGAGGCAACACACTGGGGAGGTATAAAATTGGAAAGGCATAAAACTGGGGAGGCGACACACTGGGGAGGCATAAAACTGGAGGAGGCATAAAACTGGGGGAGGCATACCGCTAGGGAGGCATACAACTGGATCAGGAAACACACTGGGGAGGAATAAAACTGGGGAAGGCATAAAACTGGGGAGGGGACACACTAAGGAGGCAAAAAACTGGGGAGGTATAAAACTGGGGAGGCGACGCACTGAGGAGGCTTAAAACTGGGGAGGCAACACTCTGGGAGGCATAAAACTGGGGAGGTGACAAATCTGGGGAGGTGACACAATTGGGAGACATAAAACTGGGGAAGTGATATACTGGGGAGGCGACACACGGAGGAGGCATAAAACTGGGGACGCGACACACTGGGGAGGTAACACATTGAGGAGGTGACACACTAGGGAGGCGATACTCTGGGGAGGCAACACAGACTGGGGAGGCGACAAATCGGGAGAGGAGACACACTGGGGGAGGAATAAAGCTGGGGGAGGCATAAAGCTGGGGGAGGCATAAAACTGGGGAGGCGACACACTATGGAGGCAGAAAAATGGGGAGGTTACCCACTGGGGAGGTATACACCTGGTAAGGCACAAACCTGGGGAGGCATAAACCTGGGGAGGAATAAAACTGGGGAGGCGACACACAAGGGAGGTGATACACTGGAGAGACATAAAACTGGGGAGGCAAAACACCGGGGTGGCATAAAATTGGGGAGGCGACACACTGGGGAGGCGACACTTTGGGGAGGCATAAAACTGGGAAGGCCACACACCTGGGAGGCATAAAACTGGGGAGGCGACACACTGGGGAGGCAACACAGTAGGGAGGCATAAAACTTAGGAGGTGACACACTGGGGAGGGGAAACACAAGGAAGGCATAAAACTGGGGTGGTATAAAACTGGGGAGGCGATACACTGGGTAGGCGACACACTGTGGAGGCATAAAACTGGGGAGGCAACACACTGGGGAGGCGACACACTGGAGAGGCGACAAACTGGGGAGACGACACACTGGGGAGGTGACAAACTGGGGAGGCATAAAATTGGGGAGGCATAAAACTGAGAAGTGACACACTGGGAAGGCAACACAATGGGGAGGCAACACACTGAGAAGGCAACACACTGGGGACGCGACACACTGGAGAGGCATAAAACTGGGGAGGCGACACACTGGGGAGGCGACACAAAGGAGAGGCATAAAACTGGGAAGGAGACGCAATGGGAAGGCGACGCAATGGGGAGGTGACACACTGGGGAGGCATGAAACAGGGGAGGTGACACACTTGGAAGGCATAATATTGGGGAGTTGACATAAAGCTGGGGAAGCAAAAAACTAGGGAGGCAACAAACTGGGGAGCTGATAAACTGGGGAGGTGACACTGGGAAGACATAAAAAAAGGCGACATACTGAGGAGGCATAAAACTGGAGGAGGCATAAAACTGGTGGAGGCGTAAAACTATGGAGGCATAAAACTGGGTAACGCGACACACTGGGGAGGCATAAAACTGGAGGAGGCAAAAAACTGGGGAGGCATAAAACTGAGAGAGGCATTAAACTAGGGAGGCATAAAACTGGATAAGGCGACACATTGGGGAGGAATAAAACTGGGGGAGGCATAAAACTGGAGTGGTGACACACTGAGGAGGCATAAAACTGGGGAGGTATAAAACTGGGGGAGGCATAAAACTGGGATGGCGCAAACTTGGTGAGGCATAAACTTGGGGAGGAATAGAACGGGAGAGGCAACACACAGGGGAGACGACATAATGGAGAGGCATAAAACTAGGGGAGGCATAAAACTAGGGAGGCATAAAACAGGGGAGGTGACACACTGGGGAGGCATAAACTGGGGAGGTGACACACTGGGGAGGAATAAAACTGGGGGAGGCATAAAACTGGGGGCGACACACTGGGGAGGCAACAAATGGGGGAAGCATAAAACTGAGGAGGCTAAAAACTAGTAGGCATAAAACTGGGGAGGCGACACACTGGGGGGGCATAAAATTGAGAAGGCGACACACTGGGGGGCATAAAACTGTGGAGGCGACAAACAGAGGAGGCGACACACTGGGAAGGCATAAAACAGGGGAGGCAACAAACTGGGGAGGCATAAAACTGGGGAAGCGACACACTGAGGAGGCGACACACTGGGGAGGCAACACACTGGGAGGCATAAAACTGGAGAGGCATTAAAGTGTTGAGGCGACACACTGGGATGCATAAAACTGGCGAAGAATAAACATGGGAAGACAATACCCTAGGGAGGCGTAAAACTGGGGAGGTGACACACTGGGGGAGTAGAAAACGGGGGGGGGCAACACACTGAGGAGGCATAAAACTGGAGAGGTCACACAATGGAGAGACATAAAATTTTGGAGGCGACACACTGGGGAGGCACATACTGGGGAAGGTACAGTGTTTCGCCTCCCCAGTTTTATGCCTCCCCAGTTTTATTCCTCCCCAGTGTGTCGCCTTTCACAGTTTCCTGCCTCCCCCAGTTTTCTGCCTCCTTCAGTTTCATGCCTCCCCAGTTTCATGCCTCCCAAGTGTGTCGGCTCCCCAGTTTTTTGCCTCCCCCAGTTTCATTCCTCCCCAGTTTTAGGCCTCCCTACTTTTAAGCCTACCCCAGATTTATACCTCCTCCAGTTTTATGCCTCCTCAGTGTGTTGTCTCTCCAGTTTTATGCCTCCCCAGTTTTATGGCTCCCCAGTTGTTTGCCTCCCTCCTCAGTGTCTCACCTGACCAGTTATAAACCTGTCCAGTGTGTCGCCTCCCCAATTTTATGCCTCCCCCAGTTTTATGCCTCCCAAGTGTGTGGCCTCCCCAGTGTGTCGCCTCCCCAGTTTTACACCTTCTTAGTGTGTCGCCTCCCCAGTATGTCTCCTTTCCAGTGTGTCGCATCCCCAGTATGTCGCTTCTCCAGTTTTATGCCTCCCCAAATTTATGCCTCCCCAGTGTGTCGCCTCCGCAGTATGTCGCCTCCCCAGTGTGTCACCTCCCCAGTGTTTCCCATCCCCATTGTGCTGCCTCCCCAGTTTGTCGCCTCCGCAGTGTGTTGCCTCCCCACTTTTACGCCTTCCTATTGTGTTGCCTCCCCAGTTTTACACCTTCCTATTGTGTCACCTTCACAGTATTATGCCTCCCCAGTATGTCTCCTTTCCAGTGTGTCGCCTCCCCAGTGTGTCACATCCCCAGTGTGTCGTTTCTCCAGTTTTATGCCTCCCCAATTTTATGCCTCCTCAGTGTGTCTCCTCTCCAGTGTGTCGCCTCCGCAGTGTGTTGCTTCCCCAGTGTGTCGCCTCCCCACTTTGTCACCTTCCCAGTTTTTTGCCTCCCCAGTTTTATGCCTCCCCAGTTTTATGCCTCCTAGTGTGTCACCTCCCCAGTTTTATGCTTCACAGGTGTGTTGCCTCCCCAAATTTATGCCTCCTTAGTGTGTCGCCTCCCCAGTTTTACGCCTCCCCAGCGTGTCGCCTTCACAGTTTTATGCCTCCTCAGTGTGTCGCCTCCCCAGTGTGTCGCTTCCCTAGTTTTATGTCTCCCCAATTTTATGCCTCCCCAGTGTGTCTCCTCCCCAGTATGTTGCCTCTCTAGTGTGTCGCCTCCCCAGTGTGTCGCATCCGCAGTGTGTTACCTCCCCAGTTTGTCGCCTCCCTAGTTTGTCTCCTCCCCAGTGTGTTGCCTCCCCACTTTGTCACCTTTCCAATTTTTTGCATCCCCAGTTTTATGCCTCCTAGTTGTCACTTCCTCAGTGTGTCTCCTCCTCAGCTTTATGTCTACCCAGTGTGTCGCCACCCCAGTGTGTCGCCTCTCCAGTTTTATGCCTCCCTGGTGTGTCACTTCCCCAATTTTATGCCTCCTTAGTGTCTCGCCTGCCCAGTGTGTCACTTCCCCAGTGTGTCGCCTCCCCAATTTCATGCCTCCGCAATTTTATGCCTCCCCGTGTGTCGCCTCCCCAGTTTTATGCCTTCCCAGTGTGTCACCTCCAAAGATTAATGCCTACAGCAGTTTTATGCCTCCCCTGTTTTATGCCTCCTCCAGTTTTGTGCCTTCCCAGTTTTATGCCCCCCAGTTTTATGTCTCCCCAGTTTGCCGCCTCCCACAGTGTTTTGCCTCCCCCAGTATGTCGCTTTTCCAGTGTGTCAACTCCCCAGTTTTACGCTGCCCTAGTGTGTTGCCTCCCCAGTTTTATGCCTCCCCAGTGTGTCTCCTTTCCAGATTTATGCCTCCCCAGTTTTATGTCTACTCAGTGTGTCACCACACTGGAGAGGTGACACACTGGGGAGGCGACACACTGGGGAAGAGACACACTAGGGAAGTGACACACTGGGGAAGCGACAGTCTGGGGAGGCGACACACTGGGGAGGCATAAAACTGGGGAGTCATAAAACCGGGGACGCAACACACTGGGGACATAACACACTGTGGAGGCTTAAAACTGGGAAGGCAACACACCAGGGAGGTATAAAACTTGGCAGATGACACTCTGGGGGAGTTGACACATTGGGAGAAATGACAGGCACACTGGGGGAGGAATAAAATTCGGGGAGGCATAAAGCTGGGGGAGGCATAAAACTGGAGAGGCAACACACTGGGGGGGGCATAAAACTAGGGAGGTGACACACTGGGGAGGCATAAAACTGGGGAGGCATAAAACTGGGGAAGGCGACAAACTGGGAAGGAATAAAACTGGGGGAGGCATAAAATTGGGGAGGCATAAAAGTGGGGGAAACATAAAACTGGGGAGGAAACACACAGGGGAGGCGACACACATAGGAAACTTAAAACTGGAGAGGCATAAAACTAGCAGGCATAAAACTGGGGAGGCGACACACTGGAGAGGCATAAACATGGGTAGGTGACACACTGGGGGCATAAAACTGGGGAGACGACACACTGGGAAGGAATAAAACATGGGAGGCAACACACTGGAGAGGCGACAAACTGGGGAGGCGACACACTGGGAAGGCATAAAACTGGGAAGGTGACACACTAGGCAGGCAGCACACTAGGGAAGCATAAAACTGGGGAAGCGACACACTGAGGAGGCGACACACTCTGGAAGTGACACATTGGGAGGTTTAAAACTGGGGCATTAAACTGGGGAGGTGACACACTGGGGACGAGACACACTGGGAGTCATAAAACTGGGGAGAAATAAACTTGGGGAAGCGAAACCCTATGGAGGCATAAAACAGGGGAGGCAACACACTGGGGAGGCAGAAAACTGGGGACGCGACACACTGGGAGACATAAAACTGGGGAGGAATAAACTTGGGGAGGCGAAACCCTAGGGAGGTGTAAAACAGGGGAGGCGACACACTGGGGAGGCAGAAAACTGGGGAGGCGACACACTGGGGAGGCATAAAACTTTGGAGGCGATACACTGGGGAGGCACACACTGGGGAAGCCTCCCCAGTTTTATTATTGCTCCCCAGTGTCTCACTTTCCCCAGTTTTATGCCTCCCTAGTTTTATGCCTCCCCCAGTTTTATGCCTCCTTCAGTTTTATGCCTCCAAAGTTTCATGCCTATCCAGTTTTATGCCTCCCCAGTTTCATGCCTCCCCAGTGTGTCGCCTCCCCAGTGTGTCGCCTCCCCTTTTTTTTGCCTCCCCCAGTTTTATTCCTCCCCAGTGTGTAGCCTTCCCAGTTTTATGCCTCCTTAGTTTTAAGCCTCGCCCAGATTTATGCCTCCTCCAGTTTTATGCCCCCCTATTGTGTCACCTCCTCAGTTTTAAGCCTCCCCAGTGTGTCGCCTCCACAGTTTTATGCCTCCCCCAGCTGTATGCCTTTCCCAGTTTTATGCCTCTCCCAGTGTGTCATCTCTCCCAATATGTCGCCTCCCAAGTGTGTCGCCTCCCGAGTTTTATGCCTCCCCAATTTTATGCCTCCCAAGGTGTTTGCCTCCCCAGTGTGTCACCTCCCCAGTTTTAAGCCTGATCAGTGTGTCACCTCCCCAGTTTTATGCCTCCCCCAGCTTTATGCATCCCACAGTTTTATCCCTCCCCCAGTGTGTCACCACTCCCAATGTGTCGACTCCCCCAGTGTGTCGTCTCCCCAGATTTATGCCTCCCTAGTTTTATTCCTCCCCATTGTGTCGCCTTCCCCAGTTTTATGCCTCCCTAATTTTATGCTTCCCCCAATTTTATGCCTCCTTCAGTTTCATGTCTCCCCAGTTTCATGCCTCCCCAGTTTTATGCCTCCCCAGTTTTATTCCTCCCGGATGTGTCGCCTTCCCCAGTTTTATGCCTCCCTAGTTTTACACCTCCCCCAGATTTATGCCTTCTCCAGTTTTATGCCTCCCCAGTGTTTCGCCTCCCCATTTGTATGCCTCCCCAGTGTTATGCCTGTCCAGGTATATGCCTCAAAAAATTGTGTCACCTTCCCAGTTTTAAGCCTGCCCAGTGTGTCGCCTGCCCAGTTTATGCCTCTCCCAGCTTTATGCCTCCCCCAGTTTAATGCCTCCGCCAGTGTGTCGCCTCTCCCAATGTGTCGACTCCCCCAGTGTATCGTCACCCAAGTGTGTCGCCTCCCAAGTGTGTCGCCTTCCTAGTGTGTCGCCTCCCTAATTTTATGCCTCCTCAGTGTGTTGCGTCCCCAGTGTGTCGTCTCTCCAGTGTGTCGCTTCACCAGTTTTATGCCTCCCCAATTTTATGTCTCCCCAGTGTATTGCTTTCACAGTATGTCACTTCCCCAGTGTGTTGCCCTCCCAGTGAGTCGCCTCCCCAGTATGTCGCCTCTCCAGTTTTTCACCTTCCCAGTTTTTTGCCTTCCCAGTTTTATGCCTCCCCAGTTTTATGCCTCCTAGTCTGTCGCCTCCCCAGTGTGTCTCCTCCCAAGCATGTCGCCTCCCCAGTTTTATGCCTCCGTGGTGTGTCGCCTCCACAATTTTATGCCTCCTCAATTTTATGTCTCCCCAGTGTGTGTCCCTCCCAGTTTTATTTCTCCCCAGTGTGTCACCTTCCCCAGTTTTATGCCTCCCTAGTTTTACGCCTCCCCGAGATTTATGCCTCCTCCAGTTTTATGCATTCCCAGTGTTTCGCCTCCCCAGTTGTATGCCTCCCCAGTTTTGTACCTCCCCTGGTGTATGCCTCCCAATTGTGTCACCTCCCCAGTTTTAAACCTGCCCACTGTGTTGTCTCCCCCGTTTTATGCCTCCCCCAGCTGTATGCCTCCCCCAGTTTTATGCCTTCCCCAGTTTGTCGCCTCTCCCAATGTGTCGACTACCCCAGTGTGTGGCCAACCCCAGTGTATCGCCTCCCCAGTTTTATGCCTCCCCAGTTTTATGCTTCTCCAGTGTGTCGCATCCCCAGTGTGTCGCCTCTCCGGTGTGTCGTTTCCCCAGTGTGTGGCTTCCCCAATTTTATGCTTCCCCAATGTGTTGGCTCCCCAGTATGTCGATTCCCTAGTGTGTCGCCTCCCCAGTGTGTCGCGTCCCCAGTTTTACGCCTTCCTAGTGTGTCGCCTCCCCAGGTTTGTGCCTCCCCAGTATGTCTCCTTTCCAGTGTGTCGCCTCCCCAGTATATCGCATCACCAGTATGTCGCTTCTCCAGTTTTATGCCTCCCCAATTTTATGCCTCCCCAGTGTGTCGCCTCCTCAGTGTGTCCCTTACCGATTGTGTCGCCTCCCCAGTTTGTCGCCTCCGCAGTGTGTTGCCTCCCCAGTGTGTCACCTCCCCACTTTGTCACCTTCCCAGTTTTTTGCCTCCCCAGTTTTATTCCTCCCCAGTTTTATGTCTCCTAGAGTGTCACCTCCCCTCCTCAGTTTTATGCCTCCCCAGTATGTCGCCTCCCCAGTTTTTTGCCTCCCCCAGTTTTATTCCTCCCCAGTGTGTCGCCTTCCCCAGTTTTATGCCTCTCCCAGTTTTATTCCTCCCCAGTTTGTCGCCTTCCCCAGTTTTATGTCTCCCTAGTTTTAAGCCTCCCCTAGATTTATGCCTCCTCCAGTTTTACGCATCCTCAGTTTGTTGCCTCCCCAGTTTTATGCCTCCCCAGTGTTTGCCTCCCTCCTCAGTGTGCCTCCTCCCCAGCTTTATTCCTCCCCCAATGTTATGCCTCCCCAGTGTATTGCCTCCCCAGTGTGTCGCCTCCGCAGTTTTACACCTTTCTAGTGTGTCGCCTCCCCAGTATATCGCATCCCCAGTATGTCGCTTCTCCAGTTTTATGCCTCCCCAATTTTATGCCTCCCCAGTTTCTCGCCTCCCCAGTATGTCTCCTTTCCAGTGTGTCACATCCCCAGTGTGTTATATCCCAAGTGTGTCGCTTCTCCAGTTTTATGCCTCTCCAATTTTATGCTTCCCCAGTGTGTCGCCTCCCCAGTATGTCGCCTCCCCAGTGTGTCGCCTCCTCAGTGTGTTGTTTCCCCAGTGTGTCGCCTCCCCAGTATGTCTCCTCTCGAGTGTGTCGCCTCCGCAGTGTGTTGTTTTCCCAGTGTGTCGCCTCCCCACTTTGTCACCTTCCCAGTTTTTTGCCTCCCCAGATTTATGCCTCCCCAGTTTTATACCTCCCCAGTTTTATGCCTCACCAGTTTCATGCCTTCCCAGTGTGTCCCCTCCCCAGTGTGTCGCCTCCCCTTTTTTTATGCCTCCCCAGTTTTATTCCTCCCCAGTGTGTAGTCTTCCCAGTTTTATGCCTCCTTAGTTTTACACCTCGCCCAGATTTATGCCTCCTCCAGTTTTATGCCCCCCCCATTGTGTCACCTCCCCAGTTTTAAGCCTGCCCAGTGTGTCGCCTCCGCAGTTTTATGCCTCCCCAGCTGTATGCCTTTACCAGTTTTATGCCTCCCCCAGTGTGTCGCCTCTCCCAATGTGTGGCCTCCCCCAGTGTGTGGCCTCCCCAGTGTGTGGCCTCCCCAGTGTGTCACCTCCCAAATGTGTCGCCTCCCCAGTTTTATGCCTCCCGAGTTTTATGCCTCCCCAATTTTATACCTCCCAAGTTGTTTGCCTCCCAAGTGTGTCACCTCCCCAGTTTTAAGTCTGCCGAATGTGTCGCCTCCCCAGTTTTATGCCTCCCCATTGTTTGCCTCCCTCCTCAGTGTGCCTCCTCCCCAGCTTTATTCCTCCCCCAATGTTATGCCTCCCCAGTGTCTGGCCTCCCCAGTGTGCTGCCTCCCCAGTGTGTCGCATCCGCAGTTTTACACCTTCCTAGTGTGTCGCCTCTCCAGTTTTGTGCCTCCCCAGTATGTCTCCTTTCCAATGTGTCGCCTCCCCAGTATATCGCATCCCCAGTATGTCGCTTCTCCAGTTTTATGCCTCCCCAATTTTATGCCTCCCCAGTGTCTCGCCTCCCCAGTATGTCTCCTTTCCAGTGTGTCGCATCCCCAGTGTGTAATATCCCAAGTGTGTCGCTTCTCCAGTTTTATGCCTCTCCAATTTTATGCTTCCCCAGTGTGTCGCCTCCCCAGTATGTCTCCTCTCAAGTGTGTCGCCTCCCCAGTGTGTCGCCTCCGCAGTGTGTTGTTTCCCCAGTGTGTCGCCTCCCCACTTTGTCACCTTCCCAGTTTTTTGCCTCCCCAGTTTTATACCTCCCCAGTTTTATGCCTCCCCAGTTTCATGCCTTCCCAGTGTGTCTCCTCCCCAGTGTGTCGCCTCCCCTTTTTTTATGCCTCCCTCAGTTTTATTCCTCCCCAGTATGTAGTCTTCCCAGTTTTATGCCTCCTTAGTGTTATGCCTCGCCCAGATTTATGCCTCCTCAAGTTTTATGCCCCCCCATTGTGTCACCTCCCCAGTTTTAAGCCTGCCCAGTGTGTCGCCTCCGCAGTTTTATGCCTCCCCAGCTGTATGCCTTTGCCAGTTTTATGCCTCCCCCAGTGTGTCGCCTCTCCCAATGTGTCGACTCCCCCAGTGTGTGGCCTCCCCAGTGTGTCACATCCCAAGTGTGTCGCCTCCCCAGTTTTATGCCTCCCGAGTTTTATGCCTCCCCAATTTTATACCTCCCAAGTTGTTTTCCTCCCCAGTGTGTCACCTCCCCAGTTTTAAGCCTGCCGAATGTGTCGCCTCCCCAGTTTTATGCCTCCCCAGTGTTTGCCTCCCTCCTCAGTGTGCCTCCTCCCCAGCTTTATTCCTCCCCCAATGTTATGCCTCCCCAGTGTCTGGCCTCCCCAGTATGTCTCCATTCCAGTGTGTCGCCTCCCCAGTATATCGCATCCCCAGTATGTCGCTTCTCCAGTTTTATGCCTCCCCAATTTTATGCCTCCCCAGTGTCTCGCCTCCCCAGTATGTCTCCTTTCCAGTGTGTCGCATCCCCAGTGTTATATCCCAAGTGTGTCGCTTCTCCAGTTTTATGCCTCTCCAATTTTATGCTTCCCCAGTGTGTCGCCTCCCCAGTATGTCTCCTCTCGAGTGTGTCGCCTCCCCAGTGTGTCGCCTCCACAGTGTGTCGTTTCCCCAGTGTGTCGCCTCACCACTTTGTCACCTTCCCAGTTTTTTGCCTCCCCAGTTTTATGCCTCCCCAGTTTTATACCTCCCCAGTTTTATGCCTCACCAGTTTCATGCCTTTCCAGTGTGTCCCCTCCCCAGTGTGTTGCCTCCCCTTTTTTTATGCCTCCCCCAGTTTTATTCCTCCCCAGTGTGTAGTCTTCCCAGTTTTATGCCTTCTTAGTTTTACGCCTCGCCCAGATTTATGCCTTCTCCAGTTTTATGCCCCCCCCATTGTGTCACCTCCCCAGTTTTAAGCCTGCCCAGTGTGTCGCCTCCCCAGTTTTGTGCCTCCCCAGTATGTCTCCTTTCCAGTGTGTCGCCTCCCCAGTATATCGCATCCCCAGTATGTCGCTTCTCCAGTTTTATGCCTCCCCAATTTTATGCCTGCCCAGTGTCTCGCCTCCCCAGTATGTCTCCTTTCCAGTGTGTCGCATCCTCAGTGTGTTATATCCCAAGTGTGTCGCTTCTCCAGTTTTATGCCTCTCCAATTTTATGCTTCCCCAGTGTGTCGCCTCCCCAGTGTGTCGCCTCCCCAGTATGTCGCCTCCCCAGTGTGTCGCCTCCTCAGTGTGTTGTTTCCCCAGTGTGTCGCCTCCCCAGTATGTCTCCTCTCGAGTGTGTCGCCTCCCCAGTGTGTCGCCTCCGCAGTGTGTTGTTTTCCCAGTGTGTCGCCTCCCCACTTTGTCACCTTCCCAGTTTTTTGCCTCCCCAGTCTTATGCCTCCGCAGTTTTATGCCTCACCAGTTTCGTGCCTTCCCAGTGTGTCCCCTCCCCAGTGTGTCGCCTCCCCTTTTTTTATGCCTCCCCCAGTTTTATTCCTCCCCAGTGTGTAGTCTTCCCAGTTTTATGCCTCCTTAGTTTTACGCCTCGCCCAGATTTATGCCTCATCCAGTTTTATGCCCCCCCATTGTGTCACCTCCCCAGTTTTAAGCCTGCCCAGTGTGTCGCCTCCGCAGTTTTATGCCTCCCCAGCTGTATGCCTTTACCAGTTTTATGCCTCCCCCAGTGTGTCACCTATCCACAACGTGTGGCCTCCCCAGTGTGTGGCCTCTCCAGTGTGTCACCTCCCAAGTGTGTCGCCTCCCCAGTTTTATGCCTCCCGAGTTTTATGCCTCCCCAATTTTATACCTCCCAAGTTGTTTGCCTCCCCAGTGTGTCACCTCCCCAGTTTTAAGCCTGCCGAATGTGTTGCCTCCCCAGTTTTATGCCTCCCCATTGTTTGCCTCCCTCCTCAGTGTGCTTCCTCCCCAGCTTTATTCCTCCCCCAATGTTATGCCTCCCCAGTGTCTGGCCTCCCCAGTGTGCTGCCTCCCCAGTGTGTCGCCTCCGCAGTTTTACACCTTCCTAGTGTGTCACCTCCCCAGTTTTGTGCCTCCCCAGTATGTCTCCTTTCCAGTGTGTCGCCTCCCCAGTATATCGCATCCCCAGTATGTCGCTTCTCCAGTTTTATGCCTCCCCAATTTTATGCCTCCCCAGTATGTCTCCTTTCCAGTGTGTCGCATCCCCAGTGTGTAATATCCCAAGTGTGTCGCTTCTCCAGTTTTATGCCTCTCCAATTTTATGCTTCCCCAGTGTGTCGCCTCCCCAGTATGTCTCCTCTCGAGTGTGTCGCCTCCCCAGTGTGTCGCCACCGCAGTGTGTTGTTTCCGCAGTGTGTTGCCTCCCCACTTTGTCACCTTCCCAGTTTTTTGCCTCCCCAGTTTTATACCTCCCCAGTTTTATACCTCCCCAGTTTTATACCTCCCCAGTTTTATGCCTCACCAGTTTCATGCCTTCCAAGTGTGTCCCCTCCCCAGTGTGTCGCCTCCCCTTTTTTTGTGCCTCCCCCAGTTTTATTCCTCCCCAGTGTGTAGTCTTCCCAGTTTTATGCCTCCTTCGTTTTACGCCTCGCCCAGATTTATGCCTCCTCCAGTTTTATGCCCCCCCATTGTGTCACCTCCCCAGTTTTAAGCCTGCCCAGTGTGTCGCCTCCGCAGTTTTATGCCTCCCCAGCTGTATGCCTTTACCAGTTTTATGCCTCCCCCAGTGTGTCGCCTCTCCCAATGTGTCGACTCCCCCAGTGTGTGTCCTCCCAAGTGTGTCGCCTCCCAAGTTTTATGCCTCCCGATCTTTATGCCTCACCAATTTTATACCTCCCAAGTTGTTTGCCTCCCCAGTGTGTCACATCCCCAGTTTTAAGCCTGCCGAATGTGTCGCCTCCCCAGTTTTATGCCTCCCTAGTTTTATTCCTCCCCATTGTGTCGCCTTCCCCAGTTTTATGCCTCCCTAATTTGATGCCTACGCCAATTTTATGCCTCCTTCAGTTTCATGTCTCCCCAGTTTCATGCCTCCCCAGTTTTGTTCCTCCCCAGTGTGTCGCCTTCCCCAGTTTTACGCCTCACTAGTTTTACGCCTCCCCCAGATTTATGCCTCCTCCAGTTTTATGCCTCCCCAGTGTTTCACCTCCTCATTTGTATGTCTCCCCAGTTTTATGCCTCTCCAGGTACAGTACAGACCAAAAGTTTGGACACACCTTCTCATTTAAAGATTTTTCTGTATTTTCATGACTTTGAAAATTGTACATTCACACTGAAGGCATCAAAACTATGAATTAACACATGTGGAATTATATACTTAACAAAAAAGTGTGAAACAACTGAAAATATGTCTTATATTCTAGGTTCTTCAAAGTAGCCACCTTTTGCTTTGATGACTGCTTTACACACTCTTGGCATTCTCTTGATGAGCTTCAAGAGGTAGTCACCGGAAATGGTTTTCACTTCACAGGTGTGCCCAGGCTTAATAAGTGGGATTTCTTGCCTTATAAATGGGGTTGGGACCATCAGTTGTTTTGTGCAGAAGTCTGGTGGATACACAGCTGATAGTCCTACTGAATAGACTGTTAGAATTTGTATTATGGCAAGAAAAAAGCAGCTAAGTAAAGAAAAATGTGTGGCCATCATTGCTTTAAGAAATGAAGGTCAGTCAGTCCGAAAAATTGGGCAAACTTTGAAAGTGTCTCCAAGTGCAGTTGTAAAAACCATCAAGCGCTACAAAGAAACTGGCTCACATGAGGACCGCCCCAGGAAAAGAAGACCAAGAGTCACCTCTGCTTCTGAGGATAAGTTTATCCGAGTCACCAGCCTCAGAAATTGCAGGTTAACAGCAGCTCAGATTAGAGACCAGGTCAATGCCACACAGAGTTCTAGCAGCAGACACATCTCTACAACAACTGTTAAGAGGAGACTTTGTGCAGCAGGCCTTCATGGTAAAATAGCTGCTAGGAAACGACTGCTAAGGACAGGCAACAAGCAGAAGAAACTTGTTTGGGCTAAAGAACACAAGGAATGGACATTAGACCAGTGGAAATCTGTGCTTTGGTCTGATGAGTCCAAATTTGAGATCTTTGGTTCCCACCACTGTGTCTTTGTGCGACGCAGAAAAGGTGAACAGATGGACTCTACATGCCTGGTTCCCACCGTGAAGCATGGAAGAGGAGGTGTGATGGTGTGGGGGTGCTTTGCTGGTGACACTGTTGGAGATTTATTCAAAATTGAAGGCATACTGAACCAGCATGGCTACCACAGCATCTTGCAGCAGCATTCTATTCATTTGCGTTTAGTTGGACCATCATTTATTTTTCAACAGGACAATGACCCCAAACACACCTCCAGGCTGTGTAAGGGCTATTTGACCAAGAAGGAGAGTGATGGGGTGCTACGTCAAATGACCTAGCCTCCACAGTCACCAGACCTGAACCCAATCGAGATGGTTTGGGGTGAGCTGGACTGCAGAGTGAAGGCAAAAGGGCCAACAAGTGCTAAGCATCTCTGGGAACTCCTTCAAGATTGTTGGAAGACCATTTCCGGTTACTACCTCTTGAAGCTCAACAAGAGAATGCCAAGAGTGTGCAAAGCAGTCATCAAAGCAAAAGGTGGCTACTTTGAAGAACCTAGAATATAAGACATATTTTCAGTTGTTTCACACTTTTTTGTAAAGTATATAATTCCACATGTGTTAATTCATAGTTTTGATGCCTTCAGTGTGAATGTACAATTTTCATAGCCATGAAAATACAGAAAAATCTTTAAATGAGAAGGTGTGTCCAAACTTTTGGTCTGTACTGTATATGCCTCAAAATTGTGTCACCTTCCCAGTTTTAAACCTGCCCAGTGTGTCGCCTGCCCAGTTTATGCCTCTCAGAGCTTTATGCCTCCCCCAGTTTTATGCCTCCTCCAATGTGTCGCCTCTCCCAATGTGTCGACTCCCCCAGTGTGTGGCTACCCCAGTGTGTCGCCTTCCTAGTGTGTCGCCTTCCTAGTGTGTCGCCTGCCCAGTTTTATGCCTCCACAGTGTGTTGCGTCCCCAGTGTGTCATCTCTCCAGTGTGTCGCTTCACCAGTTTTATGCCTCCCCAATTTTATGCCTCCCCAGGGTATTGCTTTCCCAGTATGTCGCTTCCCTAGTGTGTTGCCCTCCCAGTGTGTCGCCTCCCCAGTGTGTCGCCTCTCCAGTTTTTCACCTGCCCAGTTTTTTGCCTTCCCAGTTTTATTCCTCCTAGTCTGTCGCCTCCCCAGTGTGTCTGCTCCTCAGTTTTATGCCTAACCAGTGTCGCCTCCCCTGCGTGTCGCCTCCCCACTCCCCAGTTTTATGCCTCCGAGGTGTGTCGCCTCCACAATTTTATGCCTCCTTACTTTGTCGCCTCCCCAGTGTGTCATCTCCCCAGTGTGTCACCTCCCCAATTTTCTGCCTCCTCAATTTTATGCCTCCCCAGTGTGTGTCCTTCCCAGTTTTAAGCCTTTCCCAGTTTTATTTCTCCCCAGTGTGTCACCTTCCCCAGTTTTATGCCTCCCTAGTTTTACGCCTCCCCCAGATTTATGCCTCCTCCAGTTTTATGCCTCTCCAGTGTTTCGCCACCCCGATTGTATGCCTCCCCAGTTTTAAACCTGCCCAGTGTGTCGTCTCCCCCGTTTTATGCCTCCCCCAGCTTTATGCCTCCCCCAGTTTTATGCCTTCCCCAGTGTGTCACCTCTCCCAATGTGTCGACTCTCCCAGTGTGTGGCCAACGCCAGTGTATCGCCTCCCCAGTTTTATGCCTCCCCAGTTTTATGCTTCTCCACTGTGTCGCATCCCCAGTATGTCGTTTCCCCAGTGTGTGGCTTCCCCAATTTTATGCCTCCCCAATGTGTTGCCTCCCCAGTATGTTGCTTCCCCCGTGTGTCGCCTCTCCAGTGTGTCGCCTCCCCAATGTGTTTCCTCACCAGTTTGTTGTCTCCAAGTGTGTCGCCTCTTTTTCAGCTTCCCAGTTTTTTGCCTTTCCAGTTTTGTGCCTCCCCAGTGTGTCGCCTCCCCAGTGTGTCGTCTCACCAATTTTTTGCCTCCTTAGTGTGTCGCCTCCCCAGTGTGTCGCCTTCCCAGTATGTCTCCTCCCCAATTTTATGCCTCAGCAATTTTATGCCTCCCCAGTGTGTGGCCTCCCCAGTTTTATGCCTTCCCAGTGTGTCGCCTGCCCAGTTTGTCGCCTCTCTAGTTTTATGCCTCTCCAGTGTGTCGCCTCTGCAGTTTCATGCCTCCCCTGGTTTTATGACTCCCCAGTTTTATGCCTCTCCAATGTGTCGCCTTTCCCAGTCTTATGCCTGCCCAGTTTTATGCCTCCTCCAGTTTTATGCCTCCCTAGTTTTGTCTTCCCAGTGTGTCGCCTCCCCAGTTCTATGACTCCCCCAGCTTTATGCCTACCCTAATTTTATGCCTCCCCTTGTGTTTTGCTTCCCTCAGTATGTTGAATACCCAGTGTGTCACCTCCCCAGTTTTATGCGTCCCCAATGTGTTGCCTCCTCAGTATGTCGCTTCCCCAGTGTGTCGCCTCTCCAGTGTGTCGCCTCCCCAATGTGTTTCCTCCCCAGTTTGTTGTCTCCGCAGTGTGTTGCCTCCCGTGTGTCGCCTCTTTTTCAGCTTCCCAGTTTTTTGCCTTTCCAGTTATATGCCTCCCCAGTGTGTCGCCTCCCCAGTGTGTCGCCTCCCCAGTGTGTCGTCTCACCAATTTTTTGCCTCCTTAGTGTGTCGCCTCCCCAGTGTGTCAACTTCCCAGTATGTCTCCTCCCCAATTTTATGCCTCAGCAATTTTATGCCTCCCCAGTGTGTGGCCTCCCCAGTTTTATGCCTTCCCAGTGTGTCGCCTGCCCAGTTTGTCTCCTCTCTAGTCTTATGACTCTCCAGTGTGTCACCTCTGCAGTTTCATGCCTCCCCTTGTCTTATGACTCCCCAGTTTTATGCCTCTTCAATGTATCATCTTTCTCAGTCTTATGCCTGCCCAGTTTTATGCCTCCTCCAGTTTTATGCCTCCCCTGTTTTGTCTTCCCAGTGTGTCGCCTCCCCAGTTCTATGACTCCCCCAGCTTTATGCCTACCCCAATTTTATGCCACCCCTTGTGTTTTGCTTCCCCCAGTATATCGAATGCCCAGTGTGTCACCTCCCCAGTTTTATGCGTCCCCAATGTGTCTTCTCCCCAGTTTTCTTCCTCCAAAGTGTGTCGCCTGCCCAGTGTGTCGCCTCTTTAGTGTATCACCACCCCAGTGTATCGCATCCTCAGCTTTATGTCTCCACAGTTTTATGTCTCCCTAATGTGTTACGTCCACAGTTTGTTAACTCCCCAGTTTGCCGCCTCCTCAGTGTGTCAGGTCCCCAGTGTGTCACCTCCCCAGTTTGTCGCCTCCCCAGTTTGTCACCTCCCCAGTTTTATGTCTCCACAGTGTGTCACCTCCCAAGTGTGTTGCCTCCCCAGTTTTACATCTCCCCAGTTTTATGCCTCCCCAGTGTGTCGCGTCACAAGTGTGTCGCCTCCCCAGTGTGTTGCCTCTCTAGTTTTATGCCTCCCCAGCTTTATGCCTCCACAGTGTGTCACGTCTCCAGTATTTCGCCCCACCCAGTTGTATGCCTTCCCGGTGTTTCGGCTCCCCAGTTTTATGCCTCCCCAATGTGTCCTCTCCCCAGTTTTATGCCTCCCCTGTGTGTCGTCTTACCAGTGTGTCGCTTCTTCAGCGTATCACCTCCCCAGTTTATCGCATCCCCAGTGTATCGCATCCCCAGTTTTATGCCTCCATGATGTGTTGCCTCCCCAGCTTTATGTCTCCCCAGTTTTATGCCTCCCCAAAATGTCAAGTCCCCAGTTTGTCACCTTCCCAGTTTGTCGCCTCCCCAGTGTGTCACGTCCCCAGTGTGTCACCTCCCCAGCTTGTCAACTCCCCAGTTTTTTGCCTCCACAGTGTGTCGCGTCCCCAGATTTATGCATCCCCAGTTTTATGCCTCATCGATGTTTCGCCTCCCCAGTGTTTCGCCTCCCCAGTGTTTCGCCTCGCCAGTGTATCGCCTCCCCAGTTTGCCGCATCGCCAGTTTTATGCCTCCCTGGTGTGTCGCCTTCCCTGCTTTTTGTCTCCCCAGTTTTATGCCTCCCCAATGTGTCACATCCCCAGTTTGTCGCCTCCCCAGTTTATCGCCTCCCCAGTTTGTCGCATACCCAGTTTCTCGCCTTCCCAGTGTGTCGCGTCCCCAGTGTGTCGCCTCTCCAGTTTGTCACCTCCCCAGTTTTTCGCCTCCACAGTGTGTCGCCTCCCCAGTATTTCGCCTCCTCAGTTTTATGCCTCCCCAGTGTGTCGCCTTCCCAGTTTTATGCATCCCCAGTTTGTCGCCTTCCCACTTTTCTGCCTCCCCAGTATGCCAAGTCCAAAGTGTGTCGCCTTACCAGTTTAATGCCACCACAGTGTGCTGCCTCTCCAGTTTTATGCATTCCCAGTTCTAAGCCTCCCTGGTGTGTTGTCTCCCCAGTGTGTCACCTCCCTAGTTTTATGCCTCCCCAGTGTGTTGCCTCCCCAGTGTGTCGCTTTCCCAGTTTGTCACCTCTCCAGTTTTTTGCCTCCACAGTGTGTCGCCTCCCCAGATTTATGCCTCCCCAGTGTGTCGCCTTCCCAGTTTTATGCCTCCTCAGTTTGTCGCCTCCCCAGTTTTATGCCTCCCCAGTGTGTCGCCTACCCAGTTTTATGCCTCTCCAGCTTTATGCCTCCCCAGTGTGTCGCATCTCTAGTGTTCCCCCTCCCCAGTTGTATGCCTTTCAGGTGTTTTGCCTCCCCATTTTAATGCCTACTCAATTTCATGCCTCCCCAGTGTGTCGCCTCCCCAGTGTGTCTCCTCCCCAGTTTTATGCCTCCCCCAGTTTTATGTCTCCCCAGTGTGTCGCCTTACCCACTTTTATGCCTCTCTAGTTTTACGCCTTCCCCAGTTCTATGCCTCCCCAAGTTTTATGCCTCCCCAGTTTATGCCTCCCCAGTGTGTCACCTCTGCAGTGCGTCGCCTCCTTAGTTTTTTGCCTCCCCAGCTTTATGCCTCCCCAATGTGTCGTCTCCCCAATTTTATGCCTCCCCAGCTTTATATCATGTCACCTCCCATGTTTATGCCTCCCCAGTGTGTCTTCTTTCCAGTTTTCAGCCTCCCCTTTGTCCGTCTCCCCAGTGTGTCGCCTTTTCAGTGTATTGCATCTCCAGTTTTATGCCTCCTTGGTGTGTAGCCTCCCCAGCTTTATGTCTCCCCAGTTTGTCGCATCCCCAGTGTGTCGCCTCCCAAGTTTGTCACCTCCCCAGTTTTATGCCTCCACACTGTGTCTCCTCCACAGTGTTTCGCCCCCTCAGTTTCATGCCTCCCCAGTGTGTTACCTTCCCAGTTTTATGCCTCCCCAGTTTGTCGCCTCCCAAGTTTTATGCATCCCCAGTTTTATGCTTTCCTGGTGTTGCCTCCCCACTGTGTCACCTCCCTAGTTTTATGCCTCCACAGTGTGTTGCCTCTACAGTTTTATGCATCCCCAGTTTTATGCCTCCCTGGTGTGTTGCCTCCCCAGTGTGTCAACTCCCTAGTTTAATGCCTCCCCAGTGTGTTGCCTCCCCAGTGTGTCGCCTCCCCAGCTTTGTGCCTTCCAGTGTGTCGCCTCCCCAGTGTGTCGCCTCTCCAGTTTTATGCCTCCCAGCTTTATGCATCTCCAGTGTGTCGTGTCTCCAGTGTTTGGCCCCCCCAGTTTTATACCATCCTAGTGTTTTGCCTCCCCAGTTTTATGCCTCCCTAATGTGTCTTCTCCCCAGTTTTCTACCTCCCCTGTGTGTCACTTCCCCAGTGTGTCGCTTCTTCAGTGTATTGCCTCCCCAGTGTATCGCATCCACAGTGTATCGCATCCCCAGTTTTATGCCTCTCTAGTGTGTGACCTCCCCAGCTTTATGTCTCACCAGTTTTATGCCTCCCCAATGTGTCACGTCACCAGTTTGTCACCTTCTCCATTTGTCGCCTCCCCAGTGTGTCACTTCCCCAGTTTGTCTCCTCCCCAGTTTTTTTGCCTCCACAGTGTGTCGCCTCCCCAGATTTATGCATCCCAAGTTTTATGCCTCCCCAGTATTTCGCCTCCCCAGTGTTTCGTCTCCCCAGTGTATCGCATCCCCAGTTTTATGCCTCCCTGTTGTGTTGCCTCCCCAGCTTTTTGTCTCCCCAGTTTTATGCGTCCCCAATGTGTCACGTCCCCAGTTTGTCGCCTCCCCAGTGTCTCGCATCTCCAGTGTGTTGCCTCCCCAGTTTGTCACCTCCTCAGTATTTTGCCTCCACAGTGTGTCGCCTCCTCAGTTTTATGTCTCCCCAGTGTGTCGCCTTCCCAGTTTTCTGCCCCCCCCAGTGTGCCGCATCCAAAGTGTGTCGCCTCACAAGTTTAATGCCTCCACATTGTGTCGCCTCTCCAGTTTTATGCATCTCCAAGTTTGATGCCTCCCTGATGTGTTGCCTCCCTAGTTTTATGCCTCCCCAGTGTGTCGCCTCCCCACTTTGTCACCTCCCCAGTTTTTCGCCTCCACAGTGTATCGCCTACACAGATTTATGCATCCCCAGTTTTATGCCTCCCCGGTGTTTCGCATCCCCAATGTTTCGCCTCCCCAGTGTTTCGCCACCCCAGTGTTTCTCCTCCCCAGTGTTTCTCCTCCCCAGTGTATCGCCTCCCCAGTTTTATGCCTCGCTGGTGTGTCGCCTCCCCAGCTTTTTGTCTCCCCAGTTTTATGCCCAATGGGTCACTTCCCCAGTGTGTCGCTTCTTCAGTGTATTGCCTCCCCAGTGTATCGCATCCCCAGTGTGTCGCATCCCCAGTTTTATGCCTCTCTAGTATGTCACCTCCCCAGCTTTATGTCTCCCCAGTTTTAGGCCTCCCCAATGTGTCATGTCACCGGTTTGTCACCTTCCCCATTTATCGCCTCCCCAGTGTGTCGTGTCCCCAGTGTGTGACCTCCCCAGTTTGTCTCCGCTCCAGTTTTTTTGCCTCCACAGTGTGTCGCCTCCCCAGATTTATGCATCCCAAGTTTTATGCCTCCCCGGAGTGTTGCCTCCCCAGTGTTTCGCCTCCCCAATGTTTCGCCTCCCCAGTGTTTCGCCTCCCCAGTTTTATGCCTCACTGGTGTGTTGCCTCCCCAGCTTTTTGTCTCACCAGTTTTATGCCTCCCCAATGTGTCACGTCCCAGTTTGTCGCCTCCCCAGTTTCTCGCCTCCCCAGTGTGTCGCATCTCCAGTGTGTTGCCTCCCCAGTTTGTCATCTCCCCAGTTTTTTGCCTCCACAGTGTGTCGCCTCCCCAGTGTTTCGCCTCCTCAGTTTTACGTCTCCCCAGTGTGTTGCCTTCTCAGTTTTATGCCTCCCCAGTTTGTCGCCCTCCCAGTTTTCTTCCCCTCCAGTGTGCCGCGTCCAAAGTGTGTCGCCTCACCAGTTTAATGCCTCCACAGTGTGTCGCCTCCCCAGTTTGTCATCGCCCCAGTTTTTTGCCTCCACATTGTGTCGCCTCCCCAGATTTATGCATCCCCAGTTTTATTCCTCCCCGGTGTGTTGCTTCCCCAGTGTTTCACCTCCCCAGCGTTTCGCCTCCCCAGTGTATCGACTCCCCAGTGTATCGCATCCTCAGTTTTATGCCTCGCTGATGTGTCGCCTCCCCTGCTTTTTGTCTCCCAAGTTTTATGCCTTCCCAATGTGTCACATCCCCTGTTTGTCGCCTCCCCAGAGTATCGCGTCCCTAGTGTGTCGCCTCTCCAGTTTGTCACCTCCCCAGTTTTGTGCCTGCACAGTGTGTCGCCTCCCCAGTTTTATGCCTCCCCGGTATTTCGCTTTCCCAGTTTTATGCCTCCCCAGTTCGTCGCCTTCCCAGTTTTCCTCCTCCCCAGTCTGCCGTGTCCAAAGTGTGTCGCCTCACCAATTTAATGCCTCCACAGTGTGTCGCCTCTTCAGCTTTATGCATTCCCAGTTCCATGCCTCCCTGGTGTGTTGCCTCCCCAGTGTGTCGCCTCTCTAGTTTTATGCCTCCCCAGTGTGTTACCACCCCAGTGTGTTGCCACCCCAGTGTGTTGCCTCCCCAGTGTGTCGCCTCCCCAGTGTGTCACCTCCCCAGTGTGTCACCTCTCCAGTTTTTTGCCTCCACAGTGTGTCGCCTCCCCAGATTTTTGCATCCCCAGTTTTATGCCTCCCCAGTGTTTCGCCTCCCCAGTGTTTCGCCTCCCCAATGTTTCGCCTCCCCAGTGTTTCGCCTCCCCAGTTTTATGCCTCACTGGTGTGTTGCCTCCCCAGCTTTTTGTCTCACCAGTTTTATGCCTCCCCAATGTGTCACGTCCCAGTTTGTCGCCTCCCCAGTTTCTCGCCTCCCCAGTGTGTCGCATCTCCAGTGTGTTGCCTCCCCAGTTTGTCATCTCCCCAGTGTTTTTTGCCTCCACAGTGTGTCGCCTCCCCAGTGTTTCGCCTCCTCAGTTTTACGTCTCCCCAGTGTGTTGCCTTCTCAGTTTTATGCCTCCCCAGTTTGTCGCCCTCCCAGTTTTCTTCCCCTCCAGTGTGCCGCGTCCAAAGTGTGTCGCCTCACCAGTTTAATGCCTCCACAGTGTGTCGCCTCCCCAGTTTGTCATCGCCCCAGTTTTTTGCCTCCACAGTGTGTCGCCTCCCCAGATTTATGCATCCCCAGTTTTATTCCTCCCCGGTGTGTTGCTTCCCCAGTGTTTCGCCTCCCCAGCGTTTCGCCTCCCCAGTGTGTCACCTCCCCAGTGTGTCACCTCTCCAGTTTTTTGCCTCCACAGTGTGTCGCCTCCCCAGATTTTTGCATCCCCAGTTTTATGCCTCCCCGGTATTTTGCCTACCCAGTGTTTCGCCTCCCCAGTTTTATGCCTCCCCAGTGTGTCGCCTTCCCAGTTTTCTACCTCCCCAGTGTTTTGTCTCCAAAGTTTTTTGCCTCCCCAGTTTTATGCCTCTCCAGCTTTATGCCTCTCCAGCTTTATGCCTCTCCAGCTTTATGCCTCCGCAGTGTGTCGCATCCTTAGTTTTTTGCCTCCCCAACTTTATGCCTCCCCAATGTGTCGTCTCCCCAATTTTATGCCTCCCCAGTGTATCATCTCCCCAGTTTTTAGCCTCCCCTGTGTGTCGCTTCCCCAGTGTGTCGCATTTTCAGTGTATCGCATCTCCAGTTTTATGCCTCCCTTGTGTCGCCTCCCCAGCTTTATGTCTCCCCAGTTTTATGCCTCCCTAATGTGTCATGTCCCCAGTGTGTTGCCTCCCCAATTTGTCACCTCCCCAGTTTTATGCCTCCACAGTGTGTCGCCTCCACAGTGTGTCGCCTCCACAGTGTTTGGCCTCCTCAGTTTTATGCCTCCCCAGTGTGTTGCCTTCCCAGTTTTATGCCTCCCCAGTTTGTCGCCTCCCAATTTTATGCATCCCCAGTTTTATGCTTTCCTGGTGTGTTGCCTCCCCAGTGTGTTGCCTCCCTAGTTTTATGCCTCCCCAGTGTGTCGCTTTCCCAGTTTAATGCCTCCACAGTGTGTCGCCTCCACAGTGTGTCGCCTCCACAGTGTTTGGCCTCCTCAGTTTTATGCCTCCCCAGTGTGTTGCCTTCCCAGTTTTATGCCTCCCCAGTTTGTCGCCTCCCAATTTTATGCATCCCCAGTTTTATGCTTTCCTGGTGTGTTGCCTCCCCAGTGTGTCGCCTCCCTAGTTTTATGCCTCCCCAGTGTGTTGCCACCCCAGTGTGTCTTTTCCCCAGCTTTATACCTCCGCAGCTTTATGTCTCCCCAGTGTGTCGCCTCCCCAGTGTGTCACTTCTCCAGTTTTATACCTCCCCAGCTTTATGCCTCTCCAGTGTGTCGTGTCTCCAGTGTTTCGCCCCCCCCAGTTTTTTACCTTCCTAATGTGTCTTCTCCCCAGTTTTCTGCCTCCCCTGTGTGTCACTTCCCAAGGGTGTCGCTTCTTCAGTGTATTGCCTCCCCAGTGCATCGCATCCCCAGTTTTATGCCTCCCTAGTGTGTCACCTCCCCAGCTTTATGTCTCCCCAGTTATATGCCTCCTCAATGTGTCATGTCACCAGTTTGTCACCTTCCCCGTTTGTCGCCTCCCCATTGTGTCGCATCCCCATTGTGTCACCTCCCCAGTTTTTTTTCTTCAACAGTGTGTCACCTCCCCTGATTTATGCATCCACAGTTTTATGCCTCCCCAGAGTGTTGCCTCCCCAGTGTATCGCCTCCCCAGTTTTAAGCCTCCCTGGTGTGTTGCCTCCCCAATGTGTCGCCTCTCTAGTTTTATGCCTCCCCAGTGTGTTGCCTCCCCAGTGTGTCGCCTCGCCAGTGTGTCACCTTTCCAGTTTTTTGCCTCCACAGTGTATCGCCTCCCCAGAGTTATGCATCCCCAGTTTTATGCCTCCCCGGTGTGTTGCCTCCCCAGTATTTCGCCTCCCCAGTTTTATGCTTCCCCAGTGTGTCTCCTTCCCTGTTTATTGCCTCCCCAGTTTGTCGCCTCCCCAGTTTTATGCCTCTCCAGCTTTATGCCTCCCCAGTGTGTCGCTTCCTTAGTTTAATGCCTCCACAGTGTGTCTCCTCTCCAGTTTTATGCATCCCCAGTTTTATGCCTCCCTGGTGTATTGCCTCCCCAGTGTGTCGCCTCCCTAGTTTTATGCCTCCCCTGTGTGTTGCCTCCCCAGTGTGTCACCTCCTCAGCTTTATACCTCCGCAGCTTTATGCCTCCCAGTGTGTCGCCTCCCCAGTGTGTCACTTCTCCAGTTTTATACCTCCCCAGCTTTATGCCTCTCCAGTGTGTCGTGTCTCCAGTGTTTCGCCGCCCCCAGTTTTATACCTTCCTGGTGTTTCGCCTCCCCAGTTTTATGCCTCCCTAATGTGTCTTCTCCCTAGTTTTCTGCCTCCCCTGTGTGTCACTTCCCCAGTGTGTTGTTTCTTCAGTGTATTGCCTCCCCAGTGTATCGCATCCCCAGTTTTATGCCTCCCTAGTGTGTCACCTCCCCAGCTATATGTCTCCCCAGTTATATGCCTCCTGAATGTGTCATGTCACCAGTTTGTCACCTTCCCCGTTTGTCGCCTCCCCAGTGTCGCATCCCCCTTGTGTCACCTCCCCAGTTTGTCACCTCCCCAGTTTTTTTGCCTCAACAGTGTGTCGCCTCCCCAGATTTATGCATCCCCAGTTTTATGCCTCCCCGGAGTGTTGCCTCCCCAGTGTTTCGCCTCCCCAGTGTTTCGCCTCCCCAGTGTTTCGCCTCCCCAGTGTGTCGCCTCTCTAGTTTTATGCCTCCCCAGTGTGTCGCCTCCCTAGTGTATCACCTCTCCAGTTTTTTGCCTCCACAGTGTATCGCCTCCCCAGATTTATGTATCCCCAGTTTTATGCCTTCCCGGTGTGTTGCCTCCCTAGTGTTTTGCCTCCCCAGTTTTATGCATCCCCAGTTTTTCGCCTCCCCAGTTTGTCGCCTCCCCAGTTTGTCGCCTCCCCAGTTTGTCGCCTCCCCAGTTTTATGCCTCTCCAGCTTTATGCCTCCCAAGTGTGTCGCCTCCTTAGTTTTTTGCCTCCCCAATGTGTCGTCTCCCCAATTTTATGCCTCCCCAGCTTTATTCCTCCCCAGTGTGTCACCTCCCATGTTTATGCCTCCCTAGTGTATCTTCTCCCCAGTTTTCAGCCTCCCCTGTGTGTCGCTTCCCCAGTGTGTCGCCTTTTCAGTGTATCGCATCTCCAGTTTTATGCCTCCCTTGTGTCGCCTCCCCAGCTTTATGTCTCCCCAGTTTTATGCCTCCCTAATGTGTCATGTCCCCAGTTTGTTGCCTCCCCAGTTTTTTACCTCCCAGTGTGTCACGTCCCCAGTGTGTTGCCTCCCCAGTTTGTCGCCTCCCCAGTTTGTCGCCTCCCCAGTTTTATGCCTCCCCAGTGTGTTGCCTTCCCAGTTTTATGCCTCCCCAGTTTGTCGCCTCCCAATTTTATGCATCCCCAGTTTTATGTTTTCCTGGTGTGTTGCCTCCCCAGTGTGTTGCCTCCCTACTTTTATGCCTCCCCAGTGTGTCGACTTCCCAGTTTAATGCCTCCACAGTGTGTCGTCTCTCCAGTTTTATGCATCCCCAGTGTTATGCCTCCCTGGTGTGTTGCCTCCCCAGTGTGTCCCCTCCCTAGTTTTATGCCTCCCCAGTGTGTCGTGTCTCCAGTGTTTCACCCCCCCAGTTTTATACCTTCCTGATGTTTCGCCTCCCCAGTTTTATGCCTCCCTAATGTGTCTTCTCCCCAGTTTTCTGCCTCCCCTGTGTGTCACTTCCCCAGTGTGTCGCTTCTTCAGTGTATTGCCTCCCCAGTGTATCGCATCCCCAGTTTTATGCCTCCTTAGTGTGTCACCTCCCCAGCTTTGTCTCCCCAGTTTTATGCCTCCTCAATGTGTCATGTCACCAGCTTGTCACCTTCCCCGTTTGTCGCCTCCCCAGTGTGTCGCCTCCCCAGTGTATCACATCCCCAGTTTTATGCCTCCCTAGTGTGTAACCTCCCAAGCTTTATGTCTCCCCAGTTTTATGCCTCCCCAATGTGTCATGTCACCAGTTTGTCACCTTCCCCGTTTGTCTCCTCCCCAGTGTGTCGCGTCCCCAGTGTGTCACCTCTCCAGGTTTTTTGCCTCCACAGTGTGTCGCCTTCCCAGATTTATGCATCCCCAGTTTTATGACTCCCCGGAGTGTTGCCTCCCCAGTGTTTCGCCTCCCCAGTGTATCGCATCCCCGGTGTATCGCATCCCTGGTGTGTCGCCTCCTCAGCTTTTTGTCTCCCCAGTTTTATGCCTCCCCAATGTGTTACGTCCCCAGTGTGTCGCCTCCCCAGTGTGTCGCATCCCCAGTGTGTCGCCTCCCCAGTGTGTCGCCTCCCCAGTGTGTCGCCTCCCCAGTGTGTCGCCTCCCCAGTGTGTCTCCTCCCCAGTGTGTCGCCTCCCCAGTTTTAGGCCTACGCAGTCTGTCGCCTTCCCAGTTTTAAGCCTCTCCAGTTTTATGACTCCTCAGTGTGTCGCCACACTGGAGAGGCGACACACTGGGGAGGCGACACACTCGGGAGGCGACACACTCGGGAGGCGACACACTCGGGAGGCGACACACTGGGGAAGAGACACACTGGGGAAGAGACACACTCGGGAAGAGACACACTCGGGAAGAGACACACTGGGGAAGAGACACACTGGGGAGGCATAAAACTAGGGAGGCATAAGAGCTGGGATGCGACACACTGGAGACGCGACACACTGGGGAGGCATAAAATTTGGCAGATGACACACTGGGAGAGTCGACACATTGGGAGATGCAACTGGCACACTGGGGGAGGAATAAAATTCGGGGAGGCATAAAGCTGGTGGAGACTTCCCAGTTTTTTGCCTCCCCAGTTTTATTCCTCTCCAGTGTGTCACCTTCCCCAATTTTACACTGTCAGGAATTTCAACACACACAGAGGGATGACACCGGGGAGATCACGTTATATCTCACCTTGCCGTCACGCTGTCCTTATTTTGTCCAGAGTCGCGAGCACGCGATCCATACTACTCGCTACGTGGATATCGGCAAGCGATCAGTGAACGTATGGCGCCACACCTCGGGGATTCCAAAGCCTGGAATCCGTGTTTAACGCCCTCCGAACGGTCACTGTCAGATTCATGATAGCCCAACTATTATTACTCTCTACCACACTGGCCGAGTTTGAAATATAATACAGACCTGACCCGACGCCTGCGTTTTGGTAGCGTATATTGCTTCGGGGCAGGGAACGATTACAGAACAAAAAAACAGAACTATTAAATTTTATGTTTAATCCAAAAGGGAGGCAGTGTTTAGGAAAAATATATACAAGGATGTTACAAAGGAGACATTAAAATACATACGCAGTTACATAAAATAAACAGGAAGAAAGAAGATAACTTTACTTACACTATACAATCGCTGAGATGATTCAATATAGGTGGAGGATGGGTTCTCCAGTTAGATTATGCTGTTATTGAACAGGACCCGTTGTTTATAATTCTTATTCCCCCTGGCAATGAGTGCTCCTGTCTTCTCCATGGATTCTCTTATACCTAAGGGGAGATCTGGCCACACGCCCCTTGTGGTGACATCATGTGGGCCGGTCTCCAGCCTATACATTTTTATTAAAAACGCTAACTTCTGCGATAACTCACCGCTTGTTGATTGCAGATGCTTGCAAACAACGCCATTTTTTCCCTTATGATTTTATCTTTATTTAGAGACCACACATCGCAGTCTGCTATTCTGGTGTTTTTGCGCTACAGCTCCCTGATTTTGGTTACAGCCCTGGAAAACTACCTATACATTTCTGGGCTGATTTGGTCACTAAACATATGGGTCCCGTTACTGTTGGACGTATGGAACTCAGAATATTTCATAATTCATATCGGAGTCAGTTCGTCTGCAAATTCCCCTTTGAGGCTCGGGAAGCAGCCTCACGGGTACACGCAAATTAGTGCAAGCCTGGGTCTTAATTACTTCCTGCGTCTTTCAGAGACAGGATGCTTGCTTCCTAACAAAGTTATAACACTGCTTGCCTGGCATTGTTTGCATATGCTATTTCCCAGGAGTGTGCTAATTGGGGCTTTTGTACTGAGGAAAATGGGATAGCTCGGTGCTGACAAGTGGTGATAATTTGCAGTAAGACACTGTATAATTGTCATCTCTGGACAAACACTACAGCAGAGGGCATGGGAGAAGAGGCTAATATTCTGTTAATATGTCCCTGACATTAATATTTCCCTGACATACGCCTCACTAGTTTTACGCCTCCCCCAGATTTATGCCTCCTCCAGTTTTATGCCTCCTCCAGTTATATGCCTCCTCCAGTTATATGCCTCCCCCAAATGTATGCCTCAAAATTGTGTCACCTCCCCAGTTTTAAACCTGCTCAGTGTGTCGCCTGCCCAGTATATGCCTCTCCCAGCTTTATGCCTCCCCCAGTTTTATGCCTCTCCCAGTGTGTCGCCTCTCCCAATGTGTCAACTTCCCCAGTGTGTCACCTCCCTAGTGTGTCGCCTCTCTAGTGTGTCGCCTTCCCAGTTTTATGCCTCCTCAGTGTGTCGCGTCCCCAGTGTCGCCTCCCCAGTGTGTCGCCTCCCCAGTGTGTCATCTCCCCAGTGTGTTGCCGCCCCAGTGTGTCGCCTTTCCAGTTTTTCACCTTCACAGTTTTTTGCCTTCCCAGTTTTAGGTCTCCCCAGTTTTATGCCTCTTAGTCTATCGCCTCCCCAGTGTTTCTCCTCCTCAGTTTTATACCTCTCCAGTGTGCCGCCTCCCCAGTTTTATGCCTCCCTGGTGTGTCGCCTCCACAATTTTATGCCTCCCCAGTATGTCGCCTCCCCAGTATGTCACCTCCCCAATTTTATGCCTCAGCAATTTTATGCCTCCCCAGTGTGTGGCCTTCCCAGTTTTATGCCTTCCCAGTTTTATTTCTCCCCAGTGTGTCGCCTTCCCCAGTTTTATGCCTCCCTAGTTTTACGCCTCCCCCAGATTTATGCCTCCTCCAGTTTTATGCCTTCCCAGTGGTTTGCCTCCCCAGTTGTATGCCTCCCTAGTTTTTTGCCTGCCCAGGTGTATGCCTCAAAATTGTGTCACCTCCCCAATTTTAAACCTGCCCAGTGTGTTGCCTCCCCAGTTTTATGCCTTCCACAGCTTTATGCCTCCACCAGTTTTATGCCTCCCCCAGTGTGTCGCCTCTCCTAATGTGTCGACTCCCCCAGTGTGTGGCCAACCCCATTGTGTCGCCTCCCCAGTTTTATGCCTCTCCTCTGTGTCGCGTCCCCAGTGTGTCACCTCCCCAGTGTGTCGTCTCCCCAGTGTGTCGCTTCCCCAATTTTATGCCCCCCCAATTTTATGCTTCCCCAGTGTGTCTCCTCCTCAATGTGTCGCCTCCTCAGTGTGTCGCCTCCGCAGTGTGTCGCCTCCGCAGTGTGTCGCCTTCCCTGTTTTTTGGCTTCCCAGTTTTATTCCTCCCCAGTGTGTCGCCTTCCCCAGTTTTACCCCTCCCTAGTTTTAAGCCTCCCCCAGATTTATGCCTCCTCCAGTTTTATGCCTCCCCAGTGTTTCGCCTCCCCATTTGTATGCCTCCCCAGTTTTATGACTCCCCAGGTGTATGCCTCAAAATTGTGTCGCCTGCCCAGTTTATGCCTCTCCCAGCTTTATGACTCCCCCAGTGTCGCCTCTCCAATATGTCGCCTCCCCAGTGTGTCGCCTCCCCAGTTTTATGCCTCCTCAGTGTGTTGTGTCGCCTCCCTAGTGTGTCGCCCTCTGAGTGTGTCGCTTCTCCAGTGTGTCGCCTCTCCAGTGTGTCGCCTCTCCAGTGTGTCGCCTCTCCAGTGTGTCGCCTCTCCAGTGTGTCGCCTCTCCAATTTTTCACCTTCCCAGTTTATTGCCTTCCCAGTTTTATGCCTCCTAGTCTGTCAACTACCCAGTGTGTCTCCTCCTCAGTTTTATGCCTCCCCAGTGCGTTGCCTCCCCAGTGTGTC
Source organism: Phyllobates terribilis (assembly GCF_046119375.1). Classification (NCBI taxonomy): domain Eukaryota; kingdom Metazoa; phylum Chordata; class Amphibia; order Anura; family Dendrobatidae; genus Phyllobates; species Phyllobates terribilis. The sequence goes on along the minus strand of NW_027362762.1, from coordinate 329,697,520 downwards.
GCCTCCCCAATTTTATGCCTCCCTGGTGTGTGACCTCCACAATTTTATGCCTCCTTAGTGTGTCACCTCACTAGTGTGTCACCTCCCCAGTGTGTGACCTTACCAGTTTTATGCCTTCCCAGTTTTATTTCTCCCCAGTGTGTCACCTTCCCCAGCTTTATGCCTCCCCCAGTTTTATGCCTCCCCCAGTGTGTCGCCTCTCCCAATGTGTCGACTCCCCCAGTGTGTGGCCAACCCAAGTGCGTAGCCTCCTTGATTTTATGCTTCCACGGTGTGTCGCGTCCCCAGTGTGTCACCTCCCCAGTGTGTCGTCTCCACAGTGTGTTGCTACCCCAATTTATGCCTCCCCAATTTTATGCCTCCCCAATGTGCTGCCTCCCCAGTATGTCGCTTCCCCAGTGTGTTGCCTCCCCAGTATGTCGCCTCCCCAGTGTGTCTCCTCCCCAGTTTGTCGCCTCCGCAGTGTGTTGCCTCTTCAGTTTTTCACCTTCCCAGTTTTATGCCTCCCCAGTTTTATGCCTCCACAGTGTGTCGCATCACCAGTGTGACTCCTCCTCAGTTTTATGCATCCCCAGTGTATCGCCTCATCAATTTTATGCCTCCTTAGTGTGTCGCCTCCCCAGTGTGTCAGCTCCCCAGTTTGTCTCCTCCCCAATTTTATGCCTCAGCAATTTTATGCCTCCCTAGTGTGTGGCCCCAGTTTTATGCCTTCACAGTATGTCGCCTGCCCAGTTTGTCGCTTCTCTAGTTTTATTCCTCCCCAGTGTGTCACCTCCTCAGTTTCATGCCTCCCCTGGTTTTATGACTCCCCTGTTTTATGCCTCTCCAGTGTGTTACCTTTCCAAGTCTTATGCCTGCCCATTTTTATGCCTCCTCCAGTTTTATGACTCCCCAGTTTTATGTCTTCCCAGTGTGTCGCCTCCCCAGTTCTATGACTCCCCCAGCTTTATGACTCCCCCTGTGTTTTTCTTCCCCCAGTATGTCGCCTCCCCAGTTTGTCACCTGCCCAGTTTTATGCGTCCCCAATGTGTCTTCTCCCCAGTTTTCTGTCTCCCCAGTGTGTCGCCTCCCCAGTGTGTCACCTCTTCAGTGTATCACCTCCCCAGTGTATCGCATCCCCAGCTTTGTCTCCCCAATTTTATGCCTCCCCAGTGTGTCACTTCTCCAGTGTTTCGCGTCCCCAGTGTGTCGCCTCCCCAGTTTGTCACCTCCCCAGTTTTATGCCTCCATAGTAAGAAAAATAAATTTGGTGAGTCCCACCAAACGCCTCCCCAGTGTTTCACCTCCTCAGTTTTATGCCTCCCCAGTGTGTCGCTTTCCTAGTTTTATGCCTCACCAGTTTGTCGCCTCCCCAGTTTTTTGCCTACCCAGTGTGCCTCGTTCAAAGTGTGTCACCTCACCAGTTTAATGCCTCCACAGTGTGTCGCCTCCCCAGTTTTATGCATCCCCAGTTTTATGCCTCCTCAGTGTGTTGCCTCCTCAGTGTATCGCCTCTCTAGTTTAATGCCTCCCCAGTGTGTCGCCTCCCCAGTGTGTCGCCTCCTCAGTTTTATGCCTCCCCAGTGTGTCGCCTCCTCAGTGTGTCGCCTCCTCAGTGTGTCGCCTCCCCAGTTTTATCCCTCCCCAGCTTTATGCCTCCCCAGTGTGTTACGTCTCCAGTGTTTCGCCCCCCAGTTGTATGCCTTTATGCCTCCTCAAAGTGTCTTATCCCCAGTTTTCTGCCTCCCCTGTGTGTTGCCTTCCCAGTTTGTTGCTTCTTCAGTGTATTGCCTCCCAATTGTATCGCATCCCCGGTGTATCACATACCCAGTTTTATGCCTCCATGGTGTGTTGCCTCCCAAGCTTTATGTCTCCCCAGTTTTATGTCTCCCCAATGTGTCACGTCCCTAGATTGTTGTCTTCCCAGTGTGTCGCGTCCCCAGTGTGTCGCCTCCCGTTTTATGTATCCCCAGTTTTATGCCTCCTCAGTGTGTTGTCTCCCCAGTTTTATGCCCCCTCAGTTTGTTTTTGCCTCCCCAGTTTTCTACCACCCCAGTGTGCCCAGTCCAAAGCGTGTCGCCTCACTAGTTTTATGCCTCCCCAGTTTGTCGCCTCCCCTGTGTGTGAACTCCCCAGTGTGTCACCTCCCCAGTGTGTCATCTCTCCACTTTAATGCCTCCACAGTGTGTCGCCTCCCCAGTTTTATGCATCCCCAGTTTTATGCCTCCCCGGTGTGTTGCCTCCCCAGTGTGTCGCCTCCCAAATTTTATGGCTCTCTAGTGTGTCGCTTCCCCAGTTTTATGCCTCCCCAATTTTCCACCTCCCCAGTTTTCTGCCTTCCCAGTGTGTCACTTTCCCAGTGTGTCGCCTCGCCAGTTTTATGCCTCCACAGTTTTATGCCTCCACAGTTTAAGACCTCCCCAGTGTGTTGCCTCCCCAGTGTTTCTCTTCTCCAGTTTTATGCCTCCCCAGTGTGTCGCCTCCCCAGCTTTATGCCTCCGCAGTGTGTCGCATCCCCAGTGTGTCGCCTCCCCAGTGTTTTGCCTTCCCAGTTCTATGCCTTCCCGGTGTGTCGTCTTTCCAGTTTTCTGCCTTCCCTGTGTGTCGCCTCCCTTGTGTGTTGCCTCCTCAGTATATTGCATCCCCAGTTTTATGCCTCCCTGGTGTGTCATCCCCCCAGTTTTCTGCCTCCCCAATGTGCCGCGCCCAAAGTGTGTTACCTCACCAGTTTTATGCCTTCCCAATTTGTCGCCTCCTCTGTGAGTGACCTCCCCAATGTGTCACCTCCTCAATGTGTCGCCTCCCCATTTTGTCGTCTCCCCTGTTTAATGCTTCCACAGTGTGTCACCTATCTAGCTTTATACCTCCCCAGTTTTATGCCTCCCCGGTGTGTTGTCTCCCCAGTTTTATGCCTCCCCAGTTTTATGCCTCCCCAGTTTGCTGCCTCCCCAGTTTGCTGCCTCCCCAGTTTGCTGCCTCCCCAGTGTGCCGCCTCCCCAGTGTGCCGCCTCCCCAGTTTGCTGCCTCCCCAGTGTGCTGAGTCCAAAGTGCGTTGCCTCACCAGTTTTATGCTTCTCCAGTTTGTCGCCTCCCTCGTGTGTGAACTCCCCAGTGTGTCGCCTCCCCATTTTGTCGCCATCCCAGTTTTATGCATTCCCAGTTTTATGCCTCTCCGGTGTGTTGCCTCCCCAGTGTGTCGCCTACCTAATTTTATGCCTCCCCAATTTGTCGCCTCCCCAGTTTTCTGCCTTCCCAGTGTGTCACTTTCCCAGTTTCATGCCTCCCCAGTTTTATGCCTCCCCAGTGCAAAACCTCCCCAGTGTGTTGCCTCCCCAGTGTCTCTTCTCCAGTTTTATGCCTCCCCAGTTTTATGCCTCCCCAGTTCTATGCCTGCCCAGTTCAGTGTGTCTCCTCCCCAGCTTTATGCCTCCGCAGTGTGTCGCATCCCCAGTGTGTCACCTCCCCAGTGTTTCACCCCCACAGTTCTATGCCTTCCCGGTGTGTCGTCTCTCCAGTTTTCTGCCTTCCCTGTGTGTCGCCTCCCTTGTGTGTCGCCTCCTCAGTATATTGCATCCCCAGTTTTATGCCTCCCTGGTGTGTCCCCCCCCCAGTTTTCTGCCTCCCCAATGTGCCACGCCCAAAGTGTGTTACCTCACCAGTTTTATGCCCTCCCAATTTGTCGCCTCCTCTGTGAGTGACCTCCCCAATGTGTCACATCCTCAATGTGTCGCCTCCCCATTTTGTCGTCTCCCCTGTTTAATGCTTCCACAGTGTGTCACCTTCCTAGCTTTATGCCTTCCAAGTTTTATGCCTCCCCAGTTTTATGGCTCCCCGGTGTGTTGTCTCCCCAGTTTTATGCCTCCCCACTTTGTTGCCTCCCCAGTTTTCTACCTCCCCAGTGTGCCGAGTCCAAAGTGCGATGCCTCACCAGTTTTATGCTTCTCCAGTTTGTGGCCTCCCTCATGTGTCGCCTCCCCAGTGTGTCGCCTCCCCAGTTTGTCGCCTCCCCAGTTTAATGCCTCCACAGTGTGTCGCTTTCCCAGTTTTATGCATTCCCAGTTTTATGCCTCTCCGGTGTGTTGCCTCCCCAGTGTGTCGCCTACCTAATTTTATGCCTCCCTAGTGTGTCACTTCCCCAGTTTTATGCCTCCCTAATTTGTCGCCTCCCCAGTTTTCTGCCTTCCCAGTGTGTCACTTTCCCAGTTTCATGCCTCCTCAGTTTTATGCCTCCCCAGTGTAAAACCTCCCCAGTGTGTTGCCTCCCCAGTGTGTCTCTTCCCCAGTTTTATGCCTCCCCAGTTTTATGCCTCCCCAGTTCTATGCCTCCCCAGTTCAGTGTGTCGCCTCCCCAGCTTTATACTTCCGTAGTGTGTCGCCTCCCCAGCTTTATGCCTCCGCAGTGTGTCGCATCCCTAGTGTGTCACCTCCCCAGTGTTTCACCCCCTCAGTTCTATGCCTTCCCGGTGTGTCGTCTCTCCAGTTTTCTGCCTTCCCTGTGTGTCGCCTCCCATGTGTGTCGCCTCCCATGTGTGTCGCCTCCCAAGTGTGTCGCCTCCCAAGTGTGTCGCCTCCCAAGTGTGTCGCCTCCCTTGTGTGTCGCCTCCCTTGTGTGTCGCCTCCTCAGTATATTGCATCCCCAGTTTTATGCCTCCCTGGTGTGTCCCCCCCAGTTTTCTACCTCCCCAATGTGCCACGCCCAAAGTGTGTTACCTCACCAGTTTTATGCCTTCCCAATTTGTCGCCTCCTCTGTGAGTGACCTCCACAATGTGTCACCTCTTCAATGTGTCGCCTCCCCATTTTGTCGTCTCCCCTGTTTAATGCTTCCACATTGGGTCACCTTCCGAGCTTTAAGCCTCCCCAGTTTTATTCCTCCCCGGTGTGTTGTCTCCCCAGTTTTATGCCTCCCCAGTTTTCTACCTCCCCAGTGTGCCGAGTCCAAAGTGCGTTGCCTCACCAGTTTTATGCTTCTCCAGTTTGTCGCCTCACTCGTGTGTCGCCTACCCAGTGTGTCGCCTCCCCAGTGTGTCGCCTCCCCAGTTTTATGCCTCCCCAATTTGTCGCCGCCCCAGTATTCTGCCTTCCCAGTGTGTCACTTTCCCAGTTTTATGCCTCCCCAGTGTAAAACCTCCCCAGTGTGTTGCCTCCCCAGTGTGTCTCTTCTCCAGTTTTATGCCTCCCCAGTTCTATGCCTCCCCAGTGTGTCGCCTCCCCAGCTTTATGCCTCCCCAGTGTGTCGCATCCCCAGTGTTTCACCTCCTCAGTTCTATGCCTTCCCAGTATGTCGTCTCCCCAGTATTCTGCCTTCCCTGTGTGTCACTTTCCCAGTTTTATGCGTCCCCAGTTTTATGCATCCCCAGTGTAAAACCTCCCCAGTGTGTTGCCTCCCCAGTGTGTCTCTTCTCCAGTTTTATGCCTTCCCAGTTCTATGCCTCCCCAGTGTGTCACCTCCCCAGCTTTATACCTCCCCAGTGTGTCGCATCCCCAGTGTTTCACACCCTCAGTTCTATGCCTCCCCAGTGTGTCGTCTCCCCAGTTTTCTGCCTTCCCTGTGTGTGAACTCCCCAGTTTTTTGTCTCCCCAGCTTTATGCCTCCCCAGTGTGTCGGGTCCCTAGTGTGTCGACTACCCAGTGTTTCACGCCCCCAGTTCTATGCCTTCCTGGTGTGTCGCCCCCCCCCCAGTTTTATGCCTCCCCAGTGTGTTTCATCCCATGTTATGCCTAACCAGTGAGTCGCCTCCCCAGTGTGTTGCCTTCCCAGTGCATCGCTTCCCCAGTTTTATGCCTTCCCAGTTTTATGCCTCTCCATTGTGTCACTTCCCCTGTGTGTTGCCTCCCCAGTGTGTCTCTTCTCCAGTTTTATGCCTCCCCAGTTCTATGTCTCCCCAGTGTGTCACCTCCCCAGCTTTATGCCTCCCCAGTGTGTCGCATCCCCAGTGTGTCGCCTCCCCAGTGTTTCACCCCCTCAGTTCTATGCCTCCCAAGTGTGTCGTCTCCCCAGTATTCTGCCTTCCCTGTGTGTCACCTCCCTTGTGTGTTGTCTCCCTTATGTATCACCTCTTCAATGTATCGCATCCCCAGTTTTATGCCTCCCTGGTGTGTCGTCTCCACAGTTTTCTGCCTCCCCAATGTGCCGCGTCCAAAGTGTGTCGCCTCACCAGTTTTATGCCTACCCAATTTGTCACCTCCCCTGTTAGTGACCTCCCCAGTGTGTCACCTCCTCAATGTGTCGCCTCCCCAGTTTGTCGCCTCCCCTGTTTAATGCTTCCACAGTTTGTCGCCACCCTAGTTTTATGCATCCCCAGTTTTATTCCTCCCCGGTATGTTGCCTCCCTAGTTTTATGCCTCCCCAGTTTTATGCCTCCCCAGTGTGTCACTTTCCCAGTGTGTCGCCTCCCCAGTTTTATGCCTCCCTAGTTTTATGTCTCCCCAGTGTGTCGCTTCTCCAGTTTTATGCCTCCCCAGTTTGTCGCCATCCTAGTTTGTCACCTCCCCAGTGCGTGAACTCCCCAGTTTTTTGTCTCCCCAGCTTTATGCCTCCCCAGTGTGTCAGGTCCCTAGTGTGTTGACTACCCAGTGTTTCGCGCCCTCAGTTCTATGCCTTCCTGCTGTGTAGCCCCCCCCAGTTTTATGCCTCCCCAGTGTGTTTCATCCCATGTTATGCCTAACCAGTGAGTCGCCTCCCCAGTGTGTTGCCTTCCCAGTGCGTCGCTTCCCCAGTTTTATGCCTTCCCAGTTTTATGCCTCCTTCAGTTTTATGCCTCTCCATTGTGTCACTTCCCTTATGTGTTGCCTCCCCAGTGTGTCTCTTGCCAGGTTTATGCCTCCCCAGTTCTATGCCTCCCCAGTGTGTCACCTCCCCAGCTTTATGCCTCCCCAGTGTGTTGCATCCCCAGTGTGTCGCCTCCCCAGTGTTTCACCCCCTCAATTCTATGCCTCCCAAGTGTGTCATCTCCCCAGTATTCTGCCTTCCCTGTGTGTCACCTCCCTTGTGTGTTGTCTCCCTTATGTGTCACCTCTTCAATGTATCGCATCCCCAGTTTTATGCCTCGCTGGTGTGTCGTCTCCCCAGTTTTCTGCCTCCCCAATGTGCCGCGTCCAAAGTGTGTCGCCTCACCAGTTTTATGCCTACCCAATTTCTCACCTCCCCTGTTAGTGACCTCCCCAGTGTGTCGCCTCCCCAGTTTGTCGCCTCCCCTGTTTAATGCTTCCACAGTGTATCGCCACCCTAGTTTTATGCATCCCCAGTTCTATTCCTCCCCGGTATGTTGCCTCCCTAGTTTTATGCCTCCCCAGTTTTATGCCTCCCCAGTTTTATGCCTCCCCAGTGTGTCATTTTCCCAGTGTGTCGCCTCCCCAGCTTTATGCCTCCCTAGTTTTATGTCTCCCCAGTGTAATCCCTCCCCAGTGTGTTGGCTCCCCAGTGTGTCGCTTCTCCAGTTTTATGCCTCCCCAGTTTGTCACCTCCCCAGTTTTTTGTCTCCCCAGCTTTATGCCTCCCCAGTGTGTTGGGTCCCTAGTTTGTCGACTACCCAGTGTTTCGCTCCCTCAGTTCTATGCCTTCCTGCTGTGTTGCCCCTCCCCCCAGTTTTATGCCTCCCCAGTGTGTTTCATCCCATGTTATGCCTAACCAGTGAGTCGCCTCCCCAGTGTGTTGCCTTCCCAGTGCGTCGCTTTCCCAGTTTTATGCCTTCCCAGTTTTATGCCTCCTTCAGTTCTATGCCTCTCCATTGTGTCACTTCCCCTGTGTGCCACCTCTCAAGTTTTATTCCTCCCCAGGTTTCTGCCTCGCCAGGTTTTTGCCATCCCAGTTTTATGCCTCCCCAGTTTAATGCCTCCTCATAGTGTCACCACCCCAGATTTATGCCTCCCCAGTTTTATTCCTCCCCAATGTGTCGCCTTATCCAGTTTTATGGCTCCCTAGTATTATGCGTCCCAAGTTTTATGACTCCTCCAGTTTTTTGCCTTCCCAGTTTTATGACTCCTCCAGTTTTATGCCTCCCCAGTTTTATGCCTCCCCCAGTTTTTTTCATCACTAGTGTGTCGCCTTACCCAGTTTTATGGCTCCCTAGTTTTACACCTCTGCCAGTTTTATACCTACTCAGTGTGTCGCCTCCCCAGTGTGTTGCCTGTTTTTATGCCTCCCCAGTGTGCCACCTCCCCAGTGTATTGCCTCCCCAGTGTGTTGCCTCCCCAGTGTGTTGCCTCCCTAGTTTTTTGCCTCCCCTGCTTTATGCCTCCCCAGTGTGTCACCTCCCCAGTTTTATGCCTCCCCAGTGTGCCACCTCCCCAGTGTATCGCCTCCCCAATGTATCGCCTCCCCAGTTTTATGCCTCCCCAGTGTGTCGTGTCCCCAGTGTGTCGCCTCTCCAATGTGTTGCCTCCCCATTGTGTTGCCTTCCCTGTATGTTGCTTCCCTAATTTTATGCCTCCCCAATTTAATGCCTCTCCAGTTTGTCGCCTCCCCAGTGTGTCGTCTATCCAGTGTGTAGTCTCACTAGTGTGTAGCCTCCGCAGCTTGTCGCCTCCCCAGTGTTTCACCTCCCCAGTGTTTCACCTCCCCAGTTTTATGCCTCCCCAGATTTATGCCTCCCTAGTGTGTCGCCACCCCAGTGTGTCGCCTCCCCAGTGTGTCGTCTCCCCCCGGTTTTATGCCTCCCCAGTGTGTCTCATCCTGTTTTATGCCTCCCCAGTGAGTCGCCTCCCCAGTTTTATGCCTCTCCATTGTGTCGCTTCCCCTGTGTGTCGCCTCTCCAGTTTTAATCCTCCCCAGGTTTATGCCTCATAAGGTTTGTACCATCCCTGTTTTATGCCTCCCCAGTTTTATGCCTCCTCAGTGTTTCACCACCCCAGTTTTATGCCTCCCCGAGTTTTATTCCTCCCCAATGTGTCGCATTATCCAGTTTTATGCCTCCCTAGTTTTATGCCTCCCCAGTTTTATGACTCCTCTCTTTTTATGCCTCCCCAGTGTGTCATGTCTCCAGTTTTATGCCTCCCCAGTTTTATTCCTCCCTAGTGTGTCGCCTTACCCAGTTTTATGGCTCCCTAGTTTTACGCCTCCACCAGTTTTATGCTTCCTCAGTGTGTCGCCTCCCCAGTGTATTGCCTGTTTTTATGCCTCCCCAGTGTGTCACCTCCCCAGTGTATCATCTCCCTAGTGTGCTGCTTCCCTATTTTTTTGCCTCCCCAGCTTTATGCCTCCCCAGTGTGTCACCCCCCCAGTTTTATGCCTCCCCAGTGTGTCATCTCCCCAGTTTTATGCCTCCCCAGTGTGTCACCTCCCCAGTGTATCGCCTCCCCAGTGTGTTGCTTCCCCAGTGTGTCGCCTCCCCAGTTTTATGCCTCCCCAGTGTGTCGTGTCTCCAGTGTGTCGCCTCTCCAATGTGTCGCCTCCCCATTGTGTTGCCTTCCCAGTATGTCGCTTCCCTAATTTTATGCCTCCCCAGTTTGTCCCCTCCCCAGTGTGTCGTCTATCCAGTGTGTAGTCTCACTAGTGTGTCACCTCCGCAGCTTGTCGCCTCTCCAGTGTTTCGCCTCCCCAGTTTTATACCACCCCAGTTTTATACCACCCCAGTTTTATGCCTCCCCAGATTTATGCCTCCCAAGTGTGTCACCACCCCAGTGTGTCACCTCCCCATTGTGTTGTCCCCCCAGTTTTATGCCTCCCCAGTGTGTCTCATCCTGTTTTATGCCTCCCCAGTGAGTTGCCTCCCCAGTGCGTTGCTTCCCCAGTTTTATGCCTCCCCAGTTTTATGCCTCTCCATTGTGTAGCTTCCCCTGTGTGTCACCTCTCCAGTTTTTTTCCTTCCCAGTTTTATGCCTCCCCCAGTTTTATGCCTCCCCAGTTGTATGCCTCCCCAGTGTTTCACCACCCCAGATTTATGCCTCCCCCAGTTTTATTCCTCCCCCATGTGTCGCCTTATCCAGTTTTATGCCTCCCCAGTTTTATGACTCCTTTCGTTTTATGCCTCCCCAGTTTTATGCCTCCCCAGTTTTATGCCTCCTCAGTGTGTTGACTCCCCAATTTTATGCCTAGCCATTTTTATTCCTCCCCAGTGCGTCACCTCCCCAGTTTTATGCCTCCCCAGTGTGTCACCTCCCCAGTTTTATGCCTCCCCAGTGTGTCGCCTCCCCAGTGTGTTGCCTCCCCAGTTTCCTGCCTCCCCAGTGTGTCGCGTCCTCAGTGTGTCGCCTCTCCAATGTGTCGCCTCCCCATTGTATTGCCTTCCCAGTATGTTGCTTCCCCAGTTTTATGCCTCCCCAATTTTATGCCTCCCCAGTTTGTCGCCTCCCCAGTGTGTCGTCTCCCCAGTGTGTCGCCTCCCCAGTGTGTCGCCTCCCCAGTTTTATACCACCCTAGCTTTATGCCTCCCCAGTGTGTCGCCTCCCCAGTGTGTCGCCTCCCTAGTTTTATGCCTCCCCAGTGTAAGACCTCCCCAGTGTAAGACCTCCCCAGTGTGTTGCCTCCCCAGTGTGTTTTTTCTCCTGGTTTATGCCTCCCCAGTTTTATGCCTCCTCCATGTGTCGCCTCCCTAGTGTGTTACCTGTTTTTATGCCTCCCCAGTTAGTCACCTTCCCTGTGTGTCGCCTCCCCAGTTTTTTGCCTCCCCAACTTTTTGCCTCCCCAGTGCATCGCATCCCCAGTGTGTCGCATCCCCAGTGTGTCGCCTGTTTTTATGCCTTCCAGTGTGTCATCTCCCCAGTGTATCACCTCCCCAGTGTGTTGCCTCCCCATTTTTTGCCTCCCCAGCTTTATGCCTTCCCAGTGTGTTACGTCCCCAGTGTGTCGCCTCCCCAGTGTTTCGCCCCCTCAGTTCTATGCCTTCCTGGTGTGTCATCCCCCCAGTTTTTTACCTCCCCAGTGTGTTTCATCCCGTTTTATGCCTAACCAGTGAGTCGCCTCCCCAGTGTGTTGCCTTCCCAGTGTGTTGCTTCCCCAGTTTTATGCCTCTCCATTGTGTCGCTTCCACTGTGTGCCGCCCCTCCAGGTTTATGCCTCACCAGGTTTGCACCATCCCAGTTTCATGCCTCCCCAGTTTTATGCCTCCTCATAGTGTCACCACCGCATGTTTTATGTCTCCACCAGTTTTATTGCTCCCCAATGTGTCGCCTTATCCAGTTTTATGCCTCCCTAGTTTTATGCCTCCCCACTTTTATGACTCCTCCAGTTTTATTCCTCCCCAGTTTTATGTCTCCTCCAGTTTTATGCCTCCCCAGTTTTATGCCTCCCCCAGATTTATTCCTCCCTAGTGTGTCACCTTACCCAGTTTTATGGCTCCCTAGTTTTACGCCTCCACCAGTTTTATGCCTTCTCCAGTTTTATGCCAACTCAGTGTGTCGCCTCCCCAGTGTGTCGCTTGTTTTTATGCCTCACCAGTGTGTCACCTCCCCAGTATATTGCCTCCCCAGTGTGTTGCCTCCCTAGTTTTTTGCCTACCCAGCATTATGGCTCCCCAGGGTGTCGACTCCCCAATTTCATGCCTCCCCAGTTTTATTCCTCCCAAGTGTGTCACCTCCCCAGTTTTATGCCTCCCCAGTTTTATGCCTCCCCAGTTTTACGCCTCCCCAGTGTGTCACCTCCCCAGTGTTTTGCCTCCCCAGTGTGTCACCTCCCCAGTGTGTCATGTCCCCACTGTCTCGCCTCTCCAATGTGTCGCCTCCCCATTGTGTTGCCTTCCCAATATGTCGCTTACCCAATTTTATGCCTCCCCAATTTTATGCCTCCCAAGTGTGTCACCTCTGCAGTTTGTCGCCTCACCAGTGTTTCGCCTCCCCAGTTTTATTCCTCCTAGTTCTTTGCCTCCCTAGTGTGTCGCCTCCCCAATGTGTCACCTCCCCAGTGTGTCCCCCCCCAGTTTTATGCCTCCCCAGTGTGTTTCATCCTGTTTTATGCCTCCCCAGTGTGTTGCCTTCCTATGTGCGTCGCTTCCCCAGTTTTATGCCTCTCCATTGTGTCGCATCTCCTGTGTGTCGCCTTTCCAGTTTTATTCCTCCCCAGGTTTATGCTTCACCAGGTGTGTGCCATCCCAGTTTTATGCCTCCCCAGTGTTTCACCACCCCAGTTTTATGCCTCCCCCAGTTTTATTCCTCCCCAATGAGTCAGATTATCCAGTTTTATGCCTCCCCATTTTTATGACTCCTCTGGTTTTATGCTTCCCCAGTTTTATGCCTCCCCAGTGTGTCACCTCTCCAGTTTTATGGCTCTCTAGTTTTACGCCTCCACCAGTTTATGCCTCCTCCAGTTTTATGCTTCCTCAGTGTGGCGCTTCCCCAGTGTGTCACCTGTTTTTATGTCTCCCCAGTGTGTCACCTCCCAGTGTATTGGCTCCCCAGTGTGTTGCCTCTCTAGTTTTTTGCCTCCCCAGCTTTATGCCTCCCCAGTGTGTCGACTCCACAATTTTATGCCTCCCCAGTTTTATTCCTCCCAGTGTTTCACCTCCCCAGTTTTATGCCTCCCCAGTGTGTCACTTCTCCAATCTGTCGCCTCCCCATTGTGTTGCCTTCCCAGTATGTCGCTTCCCCAGTTTTATGCCTCCCCAATTTTATGCCTCCCCAGTTTTCGCCTCCCCAGTGTGTTGTCTCCACAGTTTGTTGCCTCCGCGGTTTTATACCACCCCAGTTTTATGCCTCCCCAGTTTTATGCCTCCCCAGTGTGTCGCCTCCACAGTTTTATGCCTCCCTAGTGTGTTGCCTCCCCAGTGTGTTCCTTCCCCAGTATGTCCCCCCCAGTTTTATGCCTCCCCAGTGTGTCTCATCCCATTTATGCCTCCCCAGTGAGTCGCCTCCCCAGTGTGTTGCCTTCCCAGTGTGTCGCTTCCCCAGTTTTATTCCTCCCTAGTATGTCACCTTACCCAGTTTTATGCCTCTGCTAGTTTTATGCCTCCTCCAGTTTTATGCTTCCTCAGTGTGTCGCCTCCCCAGTGTGTCGCCTGTTTTTAAGCCTCCCCAGTGTGTCACCTCCCCAGTGTGTCGCCTGTTTTTATGCCTCCCCAGTGTCACCTCCCCAGAGTATTGCTTCCCCAGTGTGTTGCCTCCCTATTTTTTTTGCCTCCCCCGCTTTATGCCTCCCCAGTGTGTCGACTCCCCAATTTTATGCCTCCCCAGTTTTATGCCTCCCCAGTATGTCGCCTCCCCAGAGTGTCGCCTCCCCAGTGTGTCGCCTCCCCAGTTTTATGCCTCCCCAATTTGTCTCCTCCCCAGCGTGTTGTCTCCTCAGTGTGTCGCCTCCGCAGTTTGTCGCCTTCCCAGTGTGTCGCCTCCCCAGTTTTATACCACCCTAGTTTTATGCCTCCCTAGTGTGTCGCTTCCTCAGTTTTATGCCTCCCCAGTGTAAGACCTCCCCAGTGTGTTGACTCCCCAGTGTGTCGTTTCTCCAGGTTAATGCCTCCCCAGTTTTATGCCTCCTCAGTGTGTCACCTCCCCAGTGTGTCGCCTGTTTTTATGCCTCCCCAGCGTGTCACCTCCCCAGTGTATCACCTCCCCAGTGTGTTGCCTCCCTAGTTTTTTACCTCCCCAGCTTTATGCCTCCTCAGTGAGTCGACTCCCCAATTTTATACCTCCCCAGTTTTTTCCTCCCCAGTGTATCACCTCCCCAGTTCTATGCCTCCGCAGTGTGTCACCTTCCCAGTTTTATGCCTCCCCAGTGTGTCACCTCCCCAGTGTATTGCCTCCCCAGATTTATGCTTCCCAAGTGTGTCGCCTCTCCAATGTGTCATCTCCCCATTGTGTTGCCTTCCCAGTGTGTCACTTTCCCAGTTTTATGCCTCCCCAATTTTTCCTTCCCAGTTTGTCACCTCCCCAGTGTGTCGCCTCCCCAGTGTGTCGTTTCCCCAGTGTGTAGTTTCCCCAGCGTGTCGCCTCCCCAGCGTGTCGCCTCCCCAGCGTGTCGCCTCCCCAGTGTGTCGCCTCCCCAGTGTGTCGCCTCCTCAGTATGTTGTGTCGCCAGTGTTTCGCCTCCTTAGTTTTATGCCTCCCCAGTGTGCCGCCTTCCCAGTTTTATGCCTCCCCAGTTTCTCGCCTCCCAGTTTTCTGCCTCCCCAGTGTGCCACATCCGAATTGTGTTGCCTCACCAGTTTAATGCCTTCCCAGTGTGTTGCCTACCCAGTGTGTCGCCTCCTCAGCTTTATGCTTCCTCAGCTTTATGCCTCCCCAGCTTTATGCCTCCCCAGCTTTATGCCTCCCCAGTGTGTCGCCTACCCAGTGTGTCACCTACCCAGTGTGTCGCCTCTCCAATTTTATGCCTCCCCAACTTCATGCCTCCCTAGTGTGTCTCGCCTCCAGTGTTTCGTCCCCCCTAGGTGTGTGCCTTCCCGGTGTTTCGCCTCCCCAGTTTTATGCCTCCTCAATGTGCCTTCTCCCCAGTTTTCTGCCTCCCCTGTATGTCACTTCCCCAGTGTGTCACTTCTTCAGTGTATCGCCTCCCCAGTGTATCGCATCCCCAGTTTTATGCCTCTCTAGTGTGTCGCCTCCCCAGCTTAATGTCTCCCCAATTTTAAACCTCCCCAATGTGTCACGTCCCCAGTTTGTCGCCTCCCCAGTGTGTCACGTCCCCAGTCTGTCACCTCCCCAGTTTTTTGCCTCCACAGTGTGTAGCCTCCCCAGATTTATGCATCCCAGTTTTATGCCTCCCTGTTGTGTTGCCTACCCAGTGTGTCACCTCCCTAGTATTATGCCTTCCCAGTGTGTTGCCTTTCCAGTGTGTCGCCTCCTCTGCTTTATGCCTCCCCAGATTTATGCCTCCCCAGTGTGTCGCCTCCAGCTTTATGCCTCCCCAGTGTGTCGCGTCTCCAGTGTTTCGCCCCCCCCAGGTGTATGCCTTCCCAGTGTTTCGCCTCCCAAGTTTTATGCCTCCCAATGTGTCTTCTCCCCAGTTTTCTGCCTCCCCTGTGTGTCACTTCCCCAATGTGTTGCTTCTTCAGTGTATCACCTCCCCAGTGTATCGCATCCTCAGTGTATCGCATCCCCAGTCTTATGCCTCTCTAGTGTGTCGCCTCCCCAGCTTTATGTCTCCCCAGTTTTATGCCTCCCCAATGTGTCACTTCCCCAGTTTGTCACCTCCCCAGTTTGTCACCTCCCCAGTTTTTTGCCTCCACAGTACGTCGCCTCCCCAGTTTTATGCCTCCTCGGTGTGATGCCTCCCCAGTTTTATGCCTCTCCAGTGTGTCGTCTTCCCAGTTTTATGCCTCCCCAGTTTCTTGCCTTCCAGTTTTCAGCCTCCCCAGTGTGCCACATCCAAGTTGTGTTGCCTCACCATTTTAATGCCTCCACAGTGTGTCGCCTCTCCAGTTTTATGCATCCCCAGTTTTATGCCTCCCTGTTGTGTTCCCTCCCCAGTGTGTGTCGCCTCCCTAGTATTACGCCTTCCCAGTGTGTCGCCTACCCAGTGTGTCGCCTACCCAGTGTGTCACCTCCTTAGCTTTATGCCTCCCCAGGTTTATGCCTCCCCAGCTTTATGCCTCCCCAGTGTGTCGCGTCTCTAGTGTTTCGCCCCCCCCCAGGTGTATGCCTTCCCGGTGTATCGCCTACCCAGTTTTCTGCCTCCCAATTTGTCTTCTCCCCTGTTTTCTGCCTCCCCTGTGTGTCACTTCCCCAGTGTGTAGCTTCTTCAGTGTATCGCATCCCCAGTGTATCACATCCCCAGTTTTATGCCTCTCTAGTGTGTCGCGTCCCCAGCTTTATGTCTCCCCAGTTTTATGCCTCCCCAATGTGTCAGGTCCCCAGGTTGTTGCTTTTCCAGCTTGTCGCGTCCCCAGTCTGTCACCTTCCCAGTTTTTTGCCTCCACAGTGTGTCACCTCCCCAGATTTATGCTTCCCTAGTTATATGCCTCCCTGGTGTGTTGCCTCCCCAGTATGTCGCCTCCCCAGTTTTATGCTTTCCAGTGTGTCGCCTTCCCAGTTTTATGCCTCCCCAGTTTCTCGCCTTCCAGTTTTCTGCCTCCCCAGTGTGCCACATCCAAATCGTGTTGCCTCACCAGTTTAATGCCTCCTCAGTGTTTTGCCTCTCCAGTTTTATGCATCCCCAGTTTTATGCCTTCCTGTTGTGTTGCCTCCCCAGTGTGTTGCCTCCCCAGTTTTATGACTCCTCAGTGTATCGCCTCCCCAGTTTTATGACTCCTCAGTGTATTGCCTCCCTAGTTTTATGCATCCCCAGTTTGTCGCCTCCCCAGTATTCTGCCTCACTAGTGTGATGCTTCAGTTTTATGCCTCCCTAGTTTTATGTCTCCCCAGTGTGTGACCTCCCCAGTTTTTTGCCTCCCCTATGTTGCTTCTCCAGTTTTATGCCTCCCCAGTGTTTCGCATCCACAGTGTGTCGCGTCCCCAGTGTGTTGACTCCCCAGTGTTTCCCCCCCAGTTGTATGCCTTCCTAGTATGTCGCCTAACCAGTTTTATGCCTCCCCTGTTTGTCGCCTCCCCAGTGTGTCGCCCCCTCAATGCATCCCATCCCCAGTTTTATGCCTACCAAGTATGTCACGTTCCCAGTGTGTTGCCTCCCCAGTTTGAAGCCTCTTCAAATGTATGCCTCCAAAGTGTGTAGCCTCCCCAGTGTGTTGCCTCCTCAGTGTGTCGCTTCCCAAGTTTGTCACTTTCCCAGTTTGTAGCCTCCCCAGTGTGTCGCTTCCCGAGTTTTATGCCTCCAAAGTGTTGCCTCCCCAGTTTTATGCATCCCCAGTTTCATGCCTCCCCACTGTGTTGCCTCCAAAGTGTGTCACCTCCCCAGTTTTATCCCTCCCTAGTGTGTCACCTTCCCAGTTTTATGCCTCCCCAATGAGTGCCTCCCCAATATTATGCCTCCCCAGTGTGCTGCCTCTCCAGTTTCATGCCTCCCCAATGTGTCGCCTCCTCAGTTTTATACCTCCCCAGTTTTATTCCTCTCCAGCGACACACTGGGGAGACGACACACTAGAGGAGGCGACACACTGGGTGAGGCATAAAATTGTGGGAGGCATAAAGCTGGGGAGGTATAAAACTTGGGAGGCAACACATTGGGGAGGAACAAAACTGGGGAAGCAACACTCTGAGAAGGCATAAAACTGGAAGAGGCATAAAATTGGGGAGGCAAAAAACAAGGGAGGCATAAAAATGGGGAAGGTTACACACTGGGGAGGAAAAAAACTGGGGAGGCATAAAACTGAGGAAGCATCACATTTGGGAGGCATACAATTGAGGGAGGCAAAAAACTGAGGAGGCGACACAATGAGGAGGTATAAAACTGGGGAGGCGACACACTGGGGATGCATACATCTGGGGAGGTATAAAACCGGGCAGGCGACACACTGGGGAGGAAAGAAACTGAGGGAGGCATAAAACTGGAGGAGGCATAAAACTAGGAAGGCATAAAACTGGGGGAGGCATGAAACTGGGGAAGGTGACACACTGGGGAACTACACACTGGGGAGGCCTCGGTGTGTAGACGCCCCAGTTTTATGCATCCCCAGTTTTATTCCTCCCCAGTGTGTCGCTTTCCCCAGTTTTATGCCTCCTTAGTTTTATGCCTCCCCCAGTTTTATGCCTCCCCCCGTTTTATGCCTCCCCCAGTTTTATGCCTCCTCAGTTTTATGCCTCCTCAGTTTTATGCCTCCTCCAGTTTTATGCCTCCCCAGGGTTTCGCCTCTTCAGTTGTATGCCTCCCCAGTTTTATGCCTCCCCACGTGTATGAATCCCTATGGTGTCACCTCCCCAGTTTTAAGCCTGCCCAGTGTTTTGAATCCCCAGCTTTATGCCTCCCCCAGTTTTATGCCTCCCCAGTGTGTCACCTCCCCAGTGTGTTGTCTCCCCAGTTTAATGCCTCCCAGTCTTATGCCTCCCCAGTGTGTCATCTCCCAGTGTGTCACCTCCCCAAGTGTGTCGTCTCCCCAGTGTTTCGCCTCCCCAACTTTATGCCTCCCCAGTGTGTCTCCTTCTCAGTTTTATGTCTCCCCAGGTGTATGCCTTCCCAGCGTGTTACCTCCCCAGTTTTACACCTCCCTTTGTGTGTCGCCTCCCCAGTTTTATGCCTCCCCAGTGTGTCACGTCCCCAGTGTGACGTCTCCCCAGTGTGTTGCTTCCACAGTTTTATGCCTCCCCAATTTCATCGCCTCCCCATTGTGTCGCCTCCACATGGTGTCTCCTCCCCACTTTGTCGTCTCGGAGTGTGTTGCCTTCCCAATGTGTTGCCTCCCCAGTGTGTCGCCTCCCCAGTTTGTCGCCTCTCCAGTTTTTTGCCTCCCCAGTGTGTCACCTCCTCGGCGTGTCACCTCCCCAGTTTTATGACTCCTCAGTGTATCGCCTCCCCAGTTTTCTGCCTCCCTAGTGTGTCGCTTCACCAGTTTTATGCCTCCCTAGTTTTATGCCTCCCCAGTGTGTGACCTCCCCAGTTTGTTTCCTCCCCTGTGTTGCTTCTCCAGATGTAGGCCTCCCCAGTGTGTCGTATCCCCAGTGTGTCGACTCCCCAGTGTTTCCCCTCAGTTACATGCTTTCCTACTGTGTCGCCTTCCCAGTTTTACGCCTCCCCAGTGTGTCGCCTCCTCAGTGTGTCGCCTCCCCAGTGCATCCCATCCCCAGTTTTATACCTACCCAGTATGTCACATCCCCAGTATGTCGCCTCCCCAGTTTTAAGCCTCCTCAAATGTATGCCTCCAAAGTTTGTTGCATCCCCAGTGTGTTGCCTCCTCAGTGTCTCGCTTCCCAAGTTTGTCGCCTTCCCAGTTTGTAGCCTCCCCAGTGTGTCGCTTCCCGAGTTTTATGCCTCCAAAGTGTTGCCTCCCCAGTTTTATGCCTCCCCAGTGTGTTGTCTCCACAGTGTGTCGCCTCCCCAGTTTTATCTCTCCCGAGTGTGTCGCCTCCCCAGTTTTATGCCTCCCCAATGTGTGGCCTCCCTAGTGTGTCGCCTCCCCAATATTATGCCTCCCCAGTGTGTTGCCTCTCCAGTTTTATGCCTCCCCAATTTGTCGCCTCCACAGTTTTATACCTCCCCAGTGTTACGCCTCTCCAGCGACACACTGGGGAGGCGACTCACTGATGGACGCGAATGAACAAATAAAGTAGCACACTGTAACACTGAGTATATAGATATGAAATATGAAATATGAATAGCATAACTGCTGTAGAAAATAGAAATAAATGAAAAAATGTTTTGAAATTTTTTTTTTAGCGCATGTAAATATGAAGTATGAAAAATGAATAGCATTACTGCTGTAAAATAAATGAGAAATCTTAGCGCATAAATTGGCCAATTCATGTGTACCTTACAGCAGCGTTAAGGCATTTCTCGATGTCAGGACCTAGCCATGTGAATACCTCTCTAAGAGACCTCCGTCTGCTTATGTGTGGGAAAGTCAGATCCTGATGCATTTAAAACCACCTGTGGCATGGGGGTGGAGTGCTCAGTCAAAGCTTAAATCTAGTAACAAAGAAAATGACGGCACTTCCACTACAAAAAATAGGTGTGAACAGGTGCTTACTAAGAGCAGCTACCTCCATATATAATGAACAAATAAAGTAGCACACTGTAACACTGAGTATATAGATATGAAATATGAAATATGAATAGCATAACTGCTGTAGAAAATAGAAATAAATGAAAAAAATTTTTGAATTTTTTTTTAGCGCATTGGGGGATGGATGCCACACATAGGGGGAGACAACACGCTAGAGGAGGCGACACACTGGGTGAGGCATAAAATTGCGGGAGGCATAAAGCTGGGGGAGGTATAAAACTTGGGAGGCAACACATTGGGGAGGATTAAAACTGGGGAGGCAACACTCTGGTGAGGCATAAAACTGGAGGAGGCATAAAACTGGAGGAGGCAAAAAACAAGAGGAGCATAAAAATGGGGAAGGTGACACATAGTGTTGAGCCACCCCCGTAGTGTTCGAGTTCGGTTCGGTTCGTCGAACACCCGTGTGTTCGCCGAACTGTTCGTCGAACACCTTCGAACACGGTTAAAACCAATGGCAGGCAAACAAAAACACATAGAAACACATAGAAAACACCTTCAAAGGTGTCCAAAAGCTGACAAACTGCTCAGAAGACACAACTAACACATGGAAAAGTGACAAGTACATATAGTCATGCGAAAAGAAAAGAGGTGGAGGAGTAAAAGGAGGGGGAGACACAGATATAGGCATGTCATGCCCTTCTAAAATCCAAAAAGTGAGAAGCCGACACGGCCAGTCCGTTCCTGCCTGTGCCACCTCTGTGTCGCCGGGTTTGTGCAAGAGCCGCGGTGGACCCTGACGGCCAGACCCCCTATCCCAATACTGGTGCCTGTCCGCCGGTGGGTCGAGGCCCCCCACGGTGGGGGGGGGGGGGAGTAACATCTGCAGAAGAAAGACCATCTTCCAGCCAAACTAAGATGTCGACTTCTTTTCGTGGACAATGTGATACGATCCCATTCTTACGGACACGCCCATCGCTACAAATTCTAGATGAGGCACAAAAACAGCATGTGCTTCAACGGATATCAAGTGCTCCTTCAAGTGGGCTCTCCATCACCTCAATTTCAACATCACAAATACTCCAGTCCTCAGAGGTGTCACCCCAATCGCACTTGCTTCCTCACAGCTCCCAAGTCTCCAGCTGCCCGTCTGAGTATGGGGTAACACAGATGGCTGAGTCTGCCCAGCTGTTTACTCATACTATAGCCTGGGAAACGGAGGTCTGCTCCAGAGCTTCTGTTAATCCAGATGAGGAAATGATCTGATCCGATGCCCAGAATCTTTATAAGTTGGATCCAGGACCAGATGAAGAAGGTTCTGAGCATAATGTAGACCCTTGTTCCCAAACTGTAACTCCTGTTGGTGGAGACAATGATGAAGACGATGATGAGACTCAAATACCTGATTGGAGCGACAACTTGACTTTTCGGTCAGGGCAGGAAGAGGTTGGCTCTGAGGGCGACGGGTGTGATAACACACAGGGTGATGATGACGAGGTTGGAGATCCCACTTACTGTCAACCCACAGTCAGACAGTCGATGAGGTCAGCAGAGGAGGTGGAGGAGGATGTGACTAGCCCTGGGGATGGGGATGACTCGGTACCCGGGCATTTGCCTGGCCTTGGGGATGTCGCGGTGGTCGGCTCCCTGGCCCATACCCTGGGGTCTCTCTTTAAAAGGGTGGATAATTGTTAATTTTATAAGAGTTCATGACGCCACCTGTGGTATCTGGTGACAAGCACCAGCGCTGCAGCAGTCCACTGAGGCCGGTGATAAGGCAGCTCGATGGTATAGCTCCCCACAGGTGGAGCTAGGTCTCAGGGCAGCGTATGCAGGGGGAATGCAGGACAGGTGAGACCCAGCTGGGTCAGAGCAAGAACGGGAACGGACACGGTAGTCACTTCAGTACCTTTTACTGGTGGAAATTCAGGCACATCCCAGAGCACTGTAGGGTGAAGGGTGCATATCAGGATCCTCCCCAATGAGCGGGTGTAGGGCCTCCTGTTTCTTGCCTCTGCGTAGTAAGTTTCTGACCTGCCTGGAGCTAGGCCTAACTTTGTCTCTGTCCTGCGCTGGCTGACCTTGTGGTAGGGCCTTCTCTTGGAGTTCACGCTCCCAGTATGCGGGGCCTAAGCGTCTCCTGGCTCTGTTACATATCAGCACCTTAGCGATCCTGGGACTTGTAGTTCTCCAGGGATTCCGGTTATGCCTTACTGGGTCATAGAGATACCGGTAAGCTCGGATCCTGTGTCCGGTAAATGCTTCGGGGTGAGCTGGTTAAGCTCCTCTGCCCCTTATGTACTAACTCGCCACTCGCCTTCGGCCTACTCGGGCCCTCACTAGGCTATACACACTAACGGCAGCTTGCCGCGCTTCACTGATCTTACGGCACCGGCACACCTTAAGCTCTATCTGGGCTCCCTGAATCTAGCAAGCAGGAGCCTCGTGCTCCACTGCTGAACTATTAACTGCGTTCTCTAGACTAGACTGAGCTCCACTGCAGACTGACCTCTCTTAGGCTTCTCTACTGCAGGAACTCTTCAGAGGAACTGAACTGCCTAGCTCCACCTTCCCTATTTATATCCCTAACGGGCTCCCTCTGCTGGTCTGAGGTGGAAGGTGGAGATGTGTGAATGTTTATGGGGGCCTCTTGTGGAGGATTCCATCAATGCACTCTTGTAGGATCTGTGATACCAAGCGCAGCGGGGCATCACAGATGCTATTGACGACGAGGTTAGGTTGCGCCTTCCTGGACACAGATGGAGTACTGGAAGCACGTCAACAACTGCATCCTCAACCACAACTCTGCCTCTGACCACAAGTCGTAGTGGCTCTTCAGGTCACATGGGCTCTAAGCCTTGCATAGCCTGGGCATTTATTCAGATCGATAAGGATGACCCAACTCGTGTTATCTGTAATATTTGTCAGCAAAAGCTAAGTAGAGGCCAAAAAATACATAGTTTGAGTACTTCATGCATGTACCGTCACATGGATATGAAGCATAAGTTGCAGTGGGAAGCTCACTGTGCTACAATGTGGCCTAGCCGGCTAGGCCAACCACCGTCTGCCCCATCTTGTGCATCCGCAGCCTCTTCATCCTCTGTGACTGGGGGGACAGCAGTCACACATGTTTTTGGACGCAGACCTGCCACCTCTTTACCCGCAACAGCCAGTGTGATTGGCAGGTCGTCAGTTCATTGGGAAGTGGAAACACCTGCTAGTGTTGAGCGCTCTCCGACATCGAGAGCACCACCTTTGGATCAAGGCAACCTAACATGTCCGCCTGCATCTTCCTCACAGACCGGCAGTTGCCGGGGACACCCTACTCAACACCGTCTAAGCACAACAGCCAGCCCTCGGTCCCTCAGATGTGGAAAAGTAAAAGACCATTTCCTCCTAGCCATGAGAAAGCTAAGAGGTTGAATTTCACCATCTGCAAGCTGTTGGCTACAGAAATGCTGCCTTTCCACCTGGAGGACACAGAGGATTTTCAAGACCTTATGTCCGTCACAGTGCCCCAGTACCAGATGCCCAGTCGGCACTACTTCTCAAAGAAAGGTGTGCCTGCGCTCCACTAGCATGTCGCACACAACATCACCGTTTCTTTGAGAAACTCTGTGTGTGACAGGGTGCACTTCACCACAGACACTTGGACGAGAAGGCATGGACAGGGGCGTTACATGTCGCTGACTAGGCACTGGGTAACTATGGTGACAGCAGGACAAGGGGCTGCTGTCCAAGTCTTACCGTCCCCACGAGTTGTGTGTTAATCCTCTTTATCTCGAACTTCCTCCACTGCTTCTGCCTCCTCAACCTCCTCTCGGTCCTCCACCTGCACCCAAAGCCTGTCTGGTAATGCCACCTGCTTTCTAACTGCGCAGAAGGAATCCTGCACACCTCCTTACTATGCTGGCAGCAGGGCTCAACGCATCAGTGTTTACTTTGAAATGTCTGGGAAATGTGAGTCACACAGCTGAGGAGTTTTGGTCAGCTCTGGAGACCCAGTTTCATGAAAGGTTGTCTCCACTGGACCTGCAACCAGGGAAGGCCATGTGCGACAATGCTGCAAACCTGGGTGCGGCACTTCGCCGGGGCAATGTCACACACGTGCCTTGTATGGCTCACGTGTTGAACCTGGTTGTCCAGCAATTTTTAGCCCACTATCCCGGACTAGATGGCCTTCTGCAGAGTGCACGGTCGCTGTGTGCTCACTTCCGCCGTTCGCATCCCGCAGTTCAACGACTTACATCTCTACAGAAGTCGTTGGGCCTGCCAGTTCACCGGCTGAAATGTGATGTGCCGACACGGTGGAATTCAACTCTGCAGCGACTGTGGCAGCACCGACAAGCCCTGGTGCAATACGTTCTGACGTATAGCCTGGGCCAACGAGATCCAGAGGTGGGGGAAATCACGCTGGAGGAGTGGTCTCAGATCAGGGACCTATGCACCCTTCTGCACAGTCTTGAAATGGCGACGAAGATGTTTAGTGCTGACGATGCCATTATCAGCATGACTATTACGGTGATTTACATGCTGGAGCACATGTTAAACAGAATTCGGAGTCAGGTGGTTGGACAAGAGGAGGTGGAGGAAGTAGAGGAGGAGTCGTATGCGGAAGGGCTAACATCTCCAAGGTCCAGACGGTTGGCAGCACCAAGGCGGCAGGCATGGGAGGGTGGGGGAGAGGGATTAACCAGGGCGCATGGTAGCAGCCAAAACTGTTGAGGAAGGTGCAGGAGCCGAGGAAGAAGTGGAGGACGAACTGGCAATGGGCATGGAAGACTCATCAGATGAGGGAGACCTTGATCACATTTCTGTTGTGCGAGGTTGGAGGGAGAGGGCAGAGGAAGGAAGCATGATTCTTACCTCGCTACCAACACAACAAGGACTTGGTCCTTCTGGATGCGCAAGACACATGAGTGCCTTCTTGCTGCACTACCTGCAACATGACCCCCGGATTGTCAGAATTCGAAGTAATCCCGACTACTGGGTTGCCACACTCTTGCCACACTCTTAGATCCCCGGTACAAAAGTATATTTGCCGAAATAATTCCTGCCATAAAAAGGTATTGAGTAATGCAGGAGTATCTGTTGCAGAATCTTACATGTGCTCTTCCACAAAACACCAGTGGTGCACGTAGTGAATCTCACAGTTCTAACTTGCCAACGGTGGGACTGTCGAGTCTTCATCACTCAAACAGTAACAGTAACACAGTATCTGCTGGTAACAGCAATTTTGTGGAATCGTTTCACCACTTTTTTAGACCATCCTTTGCAAGGCCACAGGAGACAAGAAGTCTGACACATAGTCAATGCCTAGAGAGGATGGTACAGGAGAATCTCCAAGTGAACATCGAAGCCATGACTGTGTCACTGGACCCTTGCTCATTTTGGTATTCCAATCTTGAAAAATCGCCAGAGCTCGCCACTCACGCCTTGGAGATCTTGTCATGCCATGCAGCCAGCGTTCTCTCTGAACGTGTGTTCAGCGCTGCTGGTGGTGTGCTGACAGATAAGCGCACGCGGCTGTCCACTGAGAATGTAGACAGACTCACGTTCATAAAGATGATCAAATCATGGATTCGCAAGGACATTTCTACCCCTGTGTCATCCTTGGGAGACTAAAAGCTTGGGGATTTGGTAAAATCACCTCACCAACCGTTTTAAGCAACAGTGGGGCAATTGATGCCACTTAACCCTAGAGCGCATGACCATAAAAATCTACACTTTCACATACCTGGGGCCCTTTATGCCCGTGTGCAAATAACATGGAATAACTCAAACTCAAATGACAAACAACTATATACATGAAGAATACCTAGAGTTTCAAAATTCTAACTAAAGCAATCTTGCAGAAAATAGAAAACAATTAACTGGGCGGGCCTGCAAGGCCACAGGTATGCGTTCTAGGGTTAAGTGGTGTCTGTGCCACAATTTTGGGAGTCCCCTTGCTGTGTCTTACGTGACGTTGGCATCGTCAATTCCAGGTGGGTTGGGTCGCACCCCCCCCTTTTAACTGTAAGAAACTACATACACTATGGCTTGGGGTAACACAGATGGTTGAGTCTGAAGAGCTGTTTACTCAGAGGTCTGCTCCAAATCTTCAGTGTCTGCTAGTCAGCGTAGAATTTTTAACTGCATCTAGCCTAGGCAATACTTTGGGCGTAGTAGCCCAGCTGCGAAGCAAGCTGCACCGCCTGTGTATCTAATAAGAATTTTTAAATTAATCTAGCCTAGGCAGACTGTGGGGACCCCCAACCAAACCCAGATGCTCAGCCCCCCTACCGCCCCCCTTTCATGGACAACCCAATAATGTAACTCTTACAACTGGATGGGTGAGGATCGGTCACAGCTTTATTAACTCTTTATACTCATTCCATTAGAAAGGCATTTTATTTCTAAAATAATTCAGCTTGTTGCAGCATGCCCTGGGTCCCCACTCCGGCAAGTTGGCCAACAAGTGTAACTCTCCAACATGTCCTTTCTATTTCCAGGCCACGGAGGATCCAGCGTACTCGTATGCAGGACTCTGACCCCCACCCATCACTCTTAACGCTTGTTCCACTCCGTCCTGGAGTCCTGACAGGAATATGTCCAGTCCAATATCTATTAAGTGAACACCGTCGGGCCGTATGAGGCCTGCTTTATCTCCTTCCAGTTGTCGGTGTCGTATCACTACACCGCCTCTGTCTCTTCTAAATTTTGCCATCTGAATATTTATTACCCGCCTTGTCCATTCGATGGCCGTGATGTCTCGCGCACCTTGCCATACCGCTATCGGCACAATCTCTGACCATACTATAGCTAATTTTGTGAAAAATTCTCTGAAGCGCTCAGTGTCTAGTTTCATTATTGCCATTAGTTATGCGCTCTTGTGATGACCTAGGTTGTTTCCCCCGGCCTGTATAACTAAGATGACCGGACCTCTTGCCTCTCTCCCTACCTTGATTACCTCCATTAGTACCTGTGGCCATAGCAGGCCTCTAATACCTCTCCAGTTGAAATATGTGTTATGAAACTCTAATTTCCTCCCGCCTGGGCGGACTTTCGCCCTTTTTTGTGCCCAATATATATACGAGTGGCCTATCACTCACACTGTTGGCTTAGCGTCACCTGTAAAAGAAACAAACCACGTTAGGATAACAAGTCCGGTCTTATGTATCTCGCCAAACACGTGGATCGCCATCTCCCTATCCTCTGAACTTCCGTTTCTGACAGTCCTGCTCTTGCTGCTTCCGTGGCCGCACCTATGCGGAATGAGTGTGTCCCGTAATCTTTGGGGTGGTTCCCTGCCGATATTATGCATTTATTAAATATAGCTTTGAACAGGTATCTTGATAATGGCGTTCCATCAATGTGTGATACGAAGAAATTACTTTGTGATCTGATGGTTAGATATGTTTTTACTATTGTTACCCGACTCAGTGTACCGTTTG
Source organism: Phyllobates terribilis (assembly GCF_046119375.1). NCBI lineage: Eukaryota > Metazoa > Chordata > Amphibia > Anura > Dendrobatidae > Phyllobates > Phyllobates terribilis. Next base: position 329,670,692 of record NW_027362762.1, on the reverse strand, counting down.
TGGGTTGTAGAAGTACCCAAGTACCCCTGCCCGCTGGAACCGTTTTCGATTGGTGTATGCGTACACGTATTGCATTATTGGCTATGACTACTTCCTGGTGTAATAAGCGTCCACTGGTGGTAATTTTGGATTGAGGGACTAATTCGCTTATACATAGCGCCCCGAAGAAGGCGATCACAAATGCAGTAGACATTAGTGTTGCTTCAAATTGTGAGTGTCATGTTAATGGTGTTAGGGATAAGATGTGAGAAATCAGTTTTAGTGACACGGGACGGGACGTCTACATTCCTGACTTGGCTGACCCCTTTTCCACCCTTTTATGGATTGTCTGATGATGAATCTTTGTCACATCTCCCCAATTCAGTAGTTGGAAGTGAAATGCTACTCCGGTCAGACACCGCTGCGCTGACGCCCCTGATATGCCCCTCATCATTAGCTGGTGGAGAAATTCTATGGTGACTTGTGATCTGGCTTGTTCACATTGGTCAACCCGTCTGCCTGCTACTAGTCGTGTCCACTCTTCCCATGCCTTACCGTATGCTTGCCACGTTGACGGGGCAACTGACGCTCTGATTAATGGCATCAACTATTCGCCACTAGATCCCATAGGGAGGGTGGGCAACTGTTGCCCGATGGGTGGGCGTTGTGGAAGAGCTCTGTGAAAATCTGCCAATTGAATTGTTATAAAGCGTTAGCAGCAGCTTTATACCCCTCAGCATAGTGGCTAGCGCGGACCCATACATTGTGTTTTAGGCACAGGAATACTAGCCTGCGTAGTAGGCCTAGCACTGGGAGAGACGATGATGCCATCTTATTAATGCAGTGCGCTAGGCTGGTGTTTTGTGTTATGAAGCGTATATTTTTGTTAGCCAGGCGCGCGCCCCATATTTCTATTGCTACCACTATTGGGAAAAATTATTTTCAGGGCTAGATGCAGCTAAAAATTATTATTAATTTCAAAGCTGGTGGAGCTTGGTATAGATGGCCTAATACAATGAGTCCCACACACTGCTAGAAGCCCAAATTTTTTTTCAGAGGTAGATGCAGATAAAAATTATTTTTAATTTGCAACCTGATGGAGGTCAGTATAGATGGACTAATAGAGAAAGTCCCACACACTGCTAGAAGGCCAAATATTTTTTCAGAGCTAGATGCAGATAAAAATTATATTCAATTTGCAACCTGATGGAGGTCAGTATAGATGGACTAATAGAGAAAGTCCCACACACTGCTAGAAGGCCAAATATTTTTTCAGAGCTAGATGCAGATAAAAATTATATTCAATTTGCAACCTGATGGAGGTCAGTATAGATGGACTAATAGAACAAGTCCCACACAGCTAGAAGCCCAAATATTTTTTCAGAGGTACTGTAGATGCAGATAAAAATTATTTTTAATTTGCAACCTGATGGAGGTCAGTATAGATGGACTAATACAACAAGTCCCACACACTGCTAGAAGGCCCAATATTTTTTCAGAGGTAGATGCAGAAAAAAATATATTCAGTTTGCAACCTGATGGAGGTCAGTATAGATGGACTAATACAACAAGTCCCACACACAGCTAGAAGCCCAATATTTTTTCAGAGGTAGATGCAGAAAAAAATATATTCAGTTTGCAACCTGATGGAGGTCTGTATAGATGGATTAATAGAACAAGTCCCACACACAGCTAGAAGCCCAATATTTTTTCAGAGGTAGATGCAGAAAAAAAAATATTCAGTTTGCAACCTGATGGAGGTCTGTATAGATGGATTAATAGAACAAGTCCCACACACAGCTAGAAGCCCAATATTTTTTCAGAGGTAGATGCAGAAAAAAATATATTCAGTTTGCAACCTGATGGAGGTCTGTATAGATCGATTAATAGAACAAGTCCCACACACAGCTAGAAGCCCAATATTTTTTCAGAGGTAGATGCAGAAAAAAATATATTCAGTTTGCAACCTGATGGAGGTCTGTATAGATGGATTAATAGAACAAGTCCCACACACAGCTAGAAGCCCAATATTTTTTCAGAGGTAGATGCAGAAAAAAATATATTCAGTTTGCAACCTGATGGAGGTCAGTATAGATGGACTAATACAACAAGTCCCACACACAGCTAGAAGCCCAATATTTTTTCAGAGCTAGATGCAGACAAAAAATTATTTTGAATTTGCAACCTGATGGAGGTCAGTATAGATGGACTAATAGAGAAAGTCCCACACACTGCTAGAAGGCCCAATATTTTTTCAGAGGTAGATGCAGAAAAAAATATATTCAGTTTGCAACCTGATGGAGGTCAGTATAGATGGACTAATACAACAAGTCCCACACACAGCTAGAAGCCCAATATTTTTTCAGAGGTAGATGCAGAAAAAAATATATTCAGTTTGCAACCTGATGGAGGTCAGTATAGATGGACTAATACAACAAGTCCCACACACAGCTAGAAGCCCAATATTTTTTCAGAGCTAGATGCAGACAAAAAATTATTTTGAATTTGCAACCTGATGGAGGTCAGTATAGATGGACTAATAGAGAAAGTCCCACACACTGCTAGAAGGCCCAATATTTTTTCAGAGGTAGATGCAGAAAAAAATATATTCAGTTTGCAACCTGATGGAGGTCAGTATAGATGGACTAATACAACAAGTCCCACACACAGCTAGAAGCCCAATATTTTTTCAGAGGTAGATGCAGAAAAAAATATATTCAGTTTGCAACCTGATGGAGGTCTGTATAGATGGATTAATAGAACAAGTCCCACACACAGCTAGAAGCCCAATATTTTTTCAGAGGTAGATGCAGAAAAAAAAATATTCAGTTTGCAACCTGATGGAGGTCTGTATAGATGGATTAATAGAACAAGTCCCACACACAGCTAGAAGCCCAATATTTTTTCAGAGGTAGATGCAGAAAAAAATATATTCAGTTTGCAACCTGATGGAGGTCTGTATAGATGGATTAATAGAACAAGTCCCACACACAGCTAGAAGCCTAATATTTTTTCAGAGGTAGATGCAGAAAAAAATATATTCAGTTTGCAACCTGATGGAGGTCTGTATAGATGGATTAATAGAACAAGTCCCACACACAGCTAGAAGCCCAATATTTTTTCAGAGGTAGATGCAGAAAAAAATATATTCAGTTTGCAACCTGATGGAGGTCAGTATAGATGGACTAATACAACAAGTCCCACACACAGCTAGAAGCCCAATATTTTTTCAGAGGTAGATGCAGAAAAAAATATATTCAGTTTGCAACCTGATGGAGGTCTGTATAGACGGATTAATAGAACAAGTCCCACACACAGCTAGAAGCCCAAATATTTTTTCAGAGGTAGATGCAGATAAAAATTATTTTTAATTTGCAACCTGATGGAGGTCAGTATAGATGGACTAATAGAGAAAGTCCCACACACTGCTAGAAGGCCAAATATTTTTTCAGAGCTAGATGCAGATAAAAATTATATTCAATTTGCAACCTGATGGAGGTCAGTATAGATGGACTAATAGAACAAGTCCCACACACAGCTAGAAGCCCAAATATTTTTTCAGAGGTACTGTAGATGCAGATAAAAATTATTTTTAATTTGCAACCTGATGGAGGTCAGTATAGATGGACTAATACAACAAGTCCCACACACAGCTAGAAGCCCAATATTTTTTCAGAGCTAGATGCAGACAAAAAATTATTTTGAATTTGCAACCTGATGGAGGTCAGTATAGATGGACTAATAGAGAAAGTCCCACACACTGCTAGAAGGCCAAATATTTTTTCAGAGCTAGATACAGAAAAAAATTATATTCAGTTTGCAACCTGATGGAGGTCAGTATAGATGGACTAATAAAGAAAGTCCCACACACTGCTAGAAGGCCACATATTTTTTCAGAGGTAGATGCAGAAAAAAATATATTCAGTTTGCAACCTGATGGAGGTCTGTATAGATGGATTAATAGAACAAGTCCCACACACAGCTAGAAGCCCAATATTTTTTCAGAGGTAGATGCAGAAAAAAATATATTCAGTTTGCAACCTGATGGAGGTCAGTATAGATGGACTAATACAACAAGTCCCACACACAGCTAGAAGCCCAATATTTTTTCAGAGGTAGATGCAGAAAAAAATATATTCAGTTTGCAACCTGATGGAGGTCTGTATAGATGGATTAATAGAACAAGTCCCACACACAGCTAGAAGCCCAAATATTTTTTCAGAGGTAGATGCAGATAAAAATTATTTTTAATTTGCAACCTGATGGAGGTCAGTATAGATGGACTAATAGAGAAAGTCCCACACACTGCTAAAAGGCAAAATATTTTTTCAGAGCTAGATGCAGATAAAAATTATATTCAATTTGCAACCTGATGGAGGTCAGTATAGATGGACTAATAGAACAAGTCCCACACACAGCTAGAAGCCCAAATATTTTTTCAGAGGTACTGTAGATGCAGATAAAAATTATTTTTAATTTGCAACCTGATGGAGGTCAGTATAGATGGACTAATACAACAAGTCCCACACACAGCTAGAAGCCCAATATTTTTTCAGAGGTAGATGCAGAAAAAAATATATTCAGTTTGCAACCTGATGGAGGTCTGTATAGATGGATTAATAGAACAAGTCCCACACACAGCTAGAAGCCCAATATTTTTTCAGAGGTAGATGCAGAAAAAAATATATTCAGTTTGCAACCTGATGGAGGTCAGTATAGATGGATTAATACAACAAGTCCCACACACAGCTAGAAGCCCAATATTTTTTCAGAGCTAGTTGCAGAAAAAAATTATATTCAATTTGCAACCTGATGGAGGTCAGTATAGATGGACTAATAGAATGATGCTATGCCCAAAAGATTTTACTTCACTAGGTGCAGTAAAAAAATTGGTATTCTATACACAGGTGGTATATCTTGCAACACAGATAGGCTACTCCACTGACTAACACACTCTGCAATAGGCCAAAAAGGAGTAGCTTTGCTAGATTCAGCCAAATGCTGTGAAAAAAACTTGCACAGCACTGGCACAGACCTGTCTGGCAAAAACTGATAGGAATTGATGTAACCTAGTCCTGAAAAGGACTCCAATTACAATTAGTCTTTACTCCCACAACCTATCTATTTAAGAGCACAGACCTGCCTGATAAAAGTCATAGGAAATGCTGTAACCTAGTCCTTAAAAGGACTGCAATCACAACTATTCCCTACTCCCAAGCTATCTGTAGATTTGTGCGAAAATTGGCTTGAAATTAACAAGGTATAGCGCACACAGCAACAGCGGTGCCGTCTAACACGCAGCTGTAGCAGTGAGAAAATGGTGGCGACGGGGAAAATGGCTTGGTCTTATAGGGCAAGGACATGTGACATACACTGCCAATGACACATGCCCTTGCTTGTGTGAAAAAAAGCACTTCGCTCCGTGTGTGCGCTGCTGATAGGCTGACAGATTGCACCTCCCCACTGTAAATGCGGGAAAGAGAAAAAAAAATGGAGATCTTCATTGTTCCTGCAGAGATCCATCCCCTGCCCCTCCCCCCACCCCGCTGTACACTCAAACTGCGTATTAACATTAATTTTCATCATTACTGAGAAAAAATCCAGTTATGATTTTGGTGCACGAACAGTTATCGAACATAACCTCGAACAGCCGAATTTTTCTCAAATTGTTCGTGTTCGCCGAACGGCTCGAACACCGCCCAAAACAGCTCGAATTTGAGATTGGCGAACAGTTCGAGTAGAACAACGCTCATCTCTAGTGACACATTGGGGAGGAAAAAAACTAGGGGAGGTATAAAACTGGTGAGGCATAAAACTGAAGGAGGCATAAAACTGAAGAGGCATCACACTGGGGAGGCATACAATTGAGGGAGGCAAAAAACTGGGGAGGCAACAGTGGGGAGGTATAAAACTGGGGAGGCGACACACTGGGGAGGCATAAAACTGGGGACGTGACACACTGGGGAGGCATAAAACTGGGGAGGCGACACACTGGGGACGCGACACACTGAAGAGGCAAAACACTGGGGAGGCGTCAAACTGGGTAGGTGACAAACTGGAAAGGCGACACACTGGGGAGGTGAAACAATGGGGAGACATAAAACTGGGTAGGCAATAACTGGGGAGGCATAAAACTGGGGGGCATAAAACTGGGGAGGCGATACACTAGGGAGTCATAAAACTGTGGAGGCATAAAACAAGGGAGGCGACTCACGAGGGAGCCGTAAAACCTGGGAAGAGGCATAGTAAGAAAGCGACACACTGGGGGAGGCATTTCATTGGGGGAGGCATAAAGTTGGTTGAGGCATAAAACTGGGGAGGCAACACACTGGGGAGGTGACACATTGGGGAGGCGACAAATGAGGTAGGCATAAATCCGAGGAAACAACAAAATGGGGAGAAAACACACTGGGGACCCAACAAACTGGAGAGACGAGACACTGGGGATGCGACACACTGGGGAGGCATAAATCTGGTGAAGCATGAAACTGGGGAGGTGTAAAACTGGGGAGGCAACACACTGTGGAGGCCCCACAATGAGGGAGGCGACACACAGGGAGAGGCGACACATTGGGGGAAGCATAAAACTGGGGGAGGCATAAAGCTGGGGGAGGCGTAAAACTGGGGAGGTGACACACTGGGTAGGCATAAAACTGGGGAAGTGACATACTGGGGATCCATACATCTGGGGAGGCATAAAACTGGGGAGGCATAAAACCGGGCAGGCGACACACTGGGGAGGAAAGAAACTGAAGGAGGCATAAAACTGGAGGAGCCATAAAAACTAGGAAGGCATAAAACTGGGGGAGGCATGAAACTGGGGAAGGTGACACACTGGGGAGGCACACATTGGGGAGGCCTCAGTGTATAGACTCCCCAGTTTTATGCATCCCCAGTTTTATTCCTCCCCAGTGTGTCGCTTTCCCCAGTTTTATGCCTCTCTAGTTTTATGCCTCCCCCAGTTTTATGCCTCCTTCAGTTTTATGGCTCCCCAGTTTCATGCCTCCCTAGTTTTATGCCTCCTCAGTTTTATGCCTCCTCAGTTTTATGCCTCACCAGTTTCATGCCTCCCTAGTGTGTCCCCTCCCCAGTCTGTTTCCTCCCCAGTTTTTTGCCTCCTCCAGTTTTATTCCTCCCCAGTGTGTCGCCTTCCCTAGTTTTATGCCTCCCTAGTTTTACGCCTCCTCCAGTTTTATGCCTCCCCAGTGTTTCACCTGTTCAGTTGTATGGCTCCCCAGTTTTATGCCTCCCCACGTGTATGAATCCCTATGGTGTCACCTCCCCAGTTTTAAGCCTGCCCAGGGTGTTGCCTCCCCAGCTTTATGCCTCCCTCAACTTTATGCCTCCCCAAATATTATGCCTCCCCAGTGTGTTACCTCTCCAGTTTTATGCCTCCCCAATGTGTCGCCTCCATAGTTTTATACCTCCCCAGTTTTACACCTCTCCAGCGACACACTGGGGAGGCGACACATTGGGGGAGACGACACGCTAGAGGAGGCGACACACTGGGCGAGGAATAAAATTGCGGGAGGCATAAAGCTGGGGGAGGTATAAAACTTGGGAGTCAACACATTGGGGAGGAATAAAACTGGGGAGGCAACACTCTGGGGAGGCATAAAACTGGAGGAGGCATTAAACTGGGGAGGCAAAAAACAAGAGAGGCATAAAAATGGGGAAGGTAACACACTGGGGAGGAAAAAATCTAGGGGAGGTGTAAAACTCGTGAGACATAAAACTTCGGGAGGCATAAAACTGAGGAGGCATCACACTGGGGAGGCATACAATTGAGGGAGGCAAAAAACTAGGGAGGCGACAGTGGGGAGGTTATAAAACTGGGGAGGCATCACACTGGGGAGGCATAAAACTGGGAAGATGACACACTGGGGAGGCATAAAACTGGGGAGGCATAAAAATGGGGAAGCGACACACTGGGGACACGACACACTGAAGAGGCAAAATACTGGGGAGGCGTCAAACTGGGTAGGTGACAAACTGGAGAGGCGACACACTGGGGAGGCGAAACAATGGGGAGATATAAAACTGGGTATGCAATAACTGGGGAGTCATAAAACTGGGGAGGCATAAAACTAAGGAGGCGACTCTCAAGGGAGCCGTAAAACCTGGGAGGAGACATACTAAGAAGGCGACACACTGGGGGAGGCATAAAATTGGGGGAGGCATAAAGGTGGTTGAGGCATAAAACTGGGGAGGCGACACACTGGGGGAGGCATAAAACTGGGGAGGCTTAAAACAGGGGGAGACAGAAAACTGGAGAGGTGACAAACGGGGGAGGCAGAAAGCTAGTAGGCATAAAACTGAGGAGGCGACACAATGAGGAGGCATTAAACTATGTAGGCAACACACTGATGGGGCATAAAACTGGGGAGGTGACACACTGTGGAGGCGACTAATGAGGTAGGCATAAATCTGAGGAAACAACACAATGGGGAGAAAACACACAGGGGACCCAACACACTTGAGAGGCGAGACACTGGGGACACGACACACTGGGGAGGCATAAATCTGGTGAAGCATGAAGCTGGGGAGGTGACACATTAGGGAGGTGTAAAACTGGGGAGGCAACACACTGTGGAGGACCCCAGAATGAGAGAGGCGACTCATTGGGGGAGGCATAAAACTGGGGGAGGCATAAAACTGTGGAGGCGACACACTGGGTAGGCATAAAACTGGGGAAGTGACATACTGGGGATCCATACATCTGGGAAGGCATAAAACTGGGGAGGCATAAAACCGGGCAGGCGACACACTGGGGAGGAAAGAAACTGAAGGAGGCATAAAACTGGAGGAGCCATAAAACTAGGAAGGCATAAAACTGGGGGAGGTATAAAACTGGGGGAGGCATAAAACTGGGGAAGTTGACACACTGGGGAGGCCTCAGTGTGTCGACTCCCCAGTTTTATGCATCCCCAGTTTTATTCCTCCCCAGTGTGTCGCTTTCCCCAGTTTTATGCCTCCCTAGTTTTATGCATCCCCCAGTTTCATGCCTCCCTAGTTTTATGCCTCCTCAGTTTTATGCCTCACCAGTTCATGTCTCCACAGTGTGTACCCTCCCCAGTCTGTTGCCTCCCCAGTTTTTTGCCTCCCCCAGTTTTATTCCTCCTCATTGTGTCGCCTTCCCTAGTTTTATGCCTCACTAGTTTTACGCCTCTTCCAGATTTATGCCTCCTCCATTTTTATGCCTCCCCAGTGTTTCGCCTCTTCAGTTGTATGCCTCCCCAGTTTTATGCCTCCCCACATGTATGAATCCCTATGGTGTCACCTCCCCAGTTTTAAGCCTGCCCAGTGAGTTGCCTCCCCAGCTTTATACCTCCCTCAACTTTATGCCTCCCCCAGTTTTATGCCTCCCCAGTGTGTCGTGTCTCCCTATGTGTCAACTCCCCCAGTATGTAGCCTCCCCAGTGTGTAACATCCCCAGTGTGTCGCCTCACTGGTGTCACCTCCCCAGTTTTAAGCCTGCCCAGTGTTTTGCCTCCCCAGTTTTAAACCTCCCTCAACTTTATGCCTCCCCCAGTTTTATGCCTCCCCAGTGTGTTGCCTCTCCCAATGTGTCGACTCCCCCAGTGTGTGGCCTCCCCAGTGTGTCACCTCCCCAGTGTGTCGCCTCCCCAGTTTAATGCCTCCCCAGTCTTATGCCTCCCCAGTGTGTCGCCTCTCCCAATGTGTCGACTCCCCCAGTGTGTTGCATCCCCAGTGTGTCACCTCCCCAAGTGTGTCGTCTCCCCACTGTTTCGCGTCCCCAATTTTATGCCTCCCCAGTGTGTCGCCTCCCCAGTGTGTTGCCTCCCCAGTGTGTCTCCTCCCGAGTGTGTCTCCTCCTCAGTTTTATGCCTCCCCAGTTTTATGTCTCCCCAGGTGTATGCCTCCGCAGCGTGTTACCTCCCCAGTTTTACACCTCCCTAGTATATCGCCTCCCCAGTTTTATGCCTCCCCAGTGTGTCGCGTCCCAAGTGTGACATCTCCCCAGTGTGTTGCTTCCCCAGTTTTATGCCTCCAAAATTTCAGGCCTCCCCATTGTGTCGCCTCCACAGTGTGTCTCCTCCCCAGTTTTATGCCTCCACAGTTTTATGCCTCCCTAGTGTGTCGCCTCCCCAGTGTGTCTCCTCCTTAGTTTTATGTTTCCCCAGTGTGTTGCCTCCCCAGTTTGTCGCCTCCCCAGTTTTATGCCTCCCTGGTGTGTCGCCTCTCCAATTTTATGCCTCCTTAGTGTGTCGACTCCCCAGTGTGATACCTCCCCAGTTTGTCGCTTCACCAATTTTATGCCTCCTCAATATTATGCCTCCCCAGTGTGATGCATCCCCAGTTTTATGCTTTCCCAGTGTGTCGCTTCCCCAGTCTTATACTTCCCCAGTTTTATGCCTCCTCCAGTTTTATGGCTCCCCAGTTTTATGCATCCTCAGTTTTATGCCTCCCCAGTGTGTTGCCTCCCCAGTTTTATGCATCCCCCAATTTTATGCCTCCCCCAGTGTTTTGCCTCTCCCAGTATGTCGCCTCCCCAGTGTCATCTCCACAGTTTTAGGCAGACCTAGTGTGTTGCCTCCCCAATTTTATACCTCCCCAGTTTTATGCCTCCCCAGTGTGTCGCGTCACCAGTTTGTCGCCCACCCAGTTTGTCGCCTACTCAGTGTGTCACCTCCCCAGTGTGTCGCGTTCCCAGTGTGTCGCCTCCCCAGTTTTATGCCTCCCCAGTGTTATTCCTCCCCAGTTTTATGCCTCCCCAGTGTGTCGCCTCCCTAGTTTTATGCCTCCCCAGTTTGTCATCTCACCAGTTTTATGCCTCCCCAGTGAGTCGCCTCCCCAGTGTGTCGCCTCCCTAGTTTTATGCCTCCCCAGTTTTATGCCTCCCCAGTTTGTCATCTCACCAGTTTTATGCCTCCCCAGTGTGTCCCATCTCTAGTGTGTCCCTTCCCCAGTTTTATGCCTCCCCAGTGAGTCGCCTCCCCCATTTTATGCCTCCCCCATTTTATGCCTCCCTAGTGTGTCGCCTCCCCTGTGTGTCGCCTCCCCAGTGTGTTGACTCCCCAGTTTGTTACCTACCCAATTTTTTGCCTGCCCAGTTTGTTGCCTCCCCAGTGTGTTGCCTCCCCATTTTTTTGCCTCCCCAGTGTGTCACCTCCCCAGTTTTATGCCTCCCCAGTGTGTCGCGTCCCCATTGTGTCGCTTCCCAGTTTTATGCCTCCCCAGTTTTATGCCTCCCCAGTGTGCTGTCTCCTCAGTTTTATGCCTCCCCACTGTGTTGCCTCCCTAGTTTTATGCCTTCCCCATTTTTATTCCTCCCCAGTGTGTCAAATTCCCCAGTTTTATATCTCCCTTGTTTTTTCCCTCCCCAAGTTGTATGCCTCCTCCAGCTTTATGCCTCTCCAGTTTTATGCCTCCGCAATGTGTGTTCTCCCCAGTTTTATGCTTCCTCAGTTTCATGCCTCCCCTGTGTGTCACCTCCCCAGTTTTATGAATCCTCACTGTGTCGCCTCCCCAATTTTATGCCTTCCTCAACTTTTTGCCTCCTCCAGTTTTATGCCTTCCCCATTGTGTCGCCTTCCCATTGTGTCGCATCCCTAGTGTGTAGCCTCCCGAGTTTTATGCCTCCCCAGTTTTTCGCGTCCCCAGTGTGTCTCCTCCCCAATTTTATGTCTCCCCAGTGTATCACCTCCAAAGTGTGTGGCCTGCCCTGTGTGTTGCCTCCCCAGTGTGTCACTTCCCCAGTTTTATGCATCCCCAATTTTATACCTCTCCAGTTTTATGCCTCACCAGCTTTATACCTCCCCAGTGTGTCGCTTTCTCAGTTTGTCGCCTTCCCAATTTTATACCTCCCCAGTTTTATGCCTCCCCAGTGTGTTGCCTCCACAGTTTTATGATTCCCCAGTGTGTCACTTCCTCAGTTTTATGCCTCCCCCAGTTTTAAACCTCCCCCAGTTTTATGCCTTCCCCACTTTTATGCCTCCCCACTTTTATGCCTACCCAGTGTGTCGCCTCCCTAGCTTTATGCCTCCCCTAGCTTTATGCCTCCCCCAGTGTCTCACCTCCCCCAATTTGTCACATACCCCAGTTTGTGGCCTCCCCAGTGTGTCGCCTCACCAGTTTTATGCCTCCCCAGTGTGTGACCTACCCAATGTGTTGCCTCCCCAGTGTGTCGCTTCTCCAGTTTCATGCCTCCCCAGTTTTATGCCTCCCCAGTGTGTCGCCTCCCCTGTGCTTCTCTCCCCTAGTTGTATGCCTTTCCAGTGTGTCGTCTCCACAGTTTTAGGCCTCCCCTGTTTGTCGCCTCCCCAGTTTGTCGCCTCCTCAGTGTATCGCCTCCCCAGTGTATCGCCTCCCCAGTTTTATGTCTCCCTTGTGTGCCGCCTCCTCAGTTTTATGCCTCCCCAGTATGTTGCCTCCCCACTTTTATGTCTCCTTGAATTTATGCCTCCTCAGTGTGCTGCTTCCCCAGTTTGTCGCCTTCCCAGTTTGTCACCTCCCCAGTTTGTCACTTTTCAAGTGTGTCATCTCCCCAGTGTGTCTCCTCTACAGTTTTTCGCCTCCCCGGTTTTATGCCTCCCCAGTGTGTCACCTCCCCAGTTTTATGCCTCCTCAGTGTGTTGCGTCCCCAGTGTGTCGCCTTCCCAGTGTTTCTCTCCCCCAGTTGTATGCCTTCTCGGTGTGTCGTCTCCACATTTTTATGCCTCCCCAGTGTGTCACCTCCCCAGTTTTCTGTCTCCCCTGTGTGTTGCCTCCCCAGTTTGTCGCCTCCTCAGTGTATCACTTCCACGCCATATCACATCCCCAGTTTTATGCCTCCCTGGTGTGTCGCCTCCCCAGTTTTATGCCTCCCCAGTGTGTGACCTACCCAATGTGTTGCCTCCCCAGTGTGTCGCTTCTCCAGTTTCATGCCTCCCCAGTTTTATGCCTCCCCAGTGTGTCGCCTCCCCCGTGCTTCTCTCCCCTAGTTGTATGCCTTTCCAGTGTGTCGTCTCCACAGTTTTAGGCCTCCCCTGTTTGTCGCCTCCCCAGTTTGTCGCCTCCTCAGTGTATCGCCTCCCCAGTGTATCGCCTCCCCAGTTTTATGTCTCCCTTGTGTGCCGCCTCCTCAGTTTTATGCCTCCCCAGTATGTTGCCTCCCCACTTTTATGTCTCCTTGAATTTATGCCTCCTCAGTGTGCTGCTTCCCCAGTTTGTCGCCTTCCCAGTTTGTCACCTCCCCAGTTTGTCACTTTTCAAGTGTGTCATCTCCCCTGTGTGTCTCCTCTACAGTTTTTTGCCTCCCCGGTTTTATGCCTCCCCAGTGTGTCACCTCCCCAGTTTTATGCCTCCTCAGTGTGTTGCGTCCCCAGTGTGTCGCCTTCCCAGTGTTTCTCTCCCCCAGTTGTATGCCTTCTCGGTGTGTCGTCTCCACATTTTTATGCCTCCCCAGTGTGTCACCTCCCCAGTTTTCTGTCTCCCCTGTGTGTTGCCTCCCCAGTTTGTCGCCTCCTCAGTGTATCACTTCCACGCCATATCACATCCCCAGTTTTATGCCTCCCTGGTGTGTCGCCTCCCCAGTTTTATGCCTCCCTAGTGTGTCACGTCCCCAGTATGTCGTCTCCCCTCTTTTATGTCTCCTCAAATTTATGCCTCCTGAGTGTATTGCCTACTCAGTGTGCTTCTTCCCCAGTTTGTTGCCTCCCCAGTGGTTGCCTCCCAAGTGTGTCGCCTCCCCAGTGTGTCTCCTCTCCAGTTTGTCGCCTCCCCAGTTTTATGCCTCCACAGTGTGTCACCTCCCACGTTTTATGCATCCTCAGTTTTATGCCTCCCCGTTGTGATGACTCCCCAGTCTGTCGCCACCCCAGTTTTATGCCTCCCCAGTGTATCGCTTCCCTAGTTTGTCACCTCCGCAGTTTGTCACCTCCCCAGTTTTTTGCCTCCCCAGTGTGTCACGTCCAAAGTGTGGTGCTTTACCAGTTTTATGCCTCCACAGTTTGTCGCCTCCCCTGGGTGTGACCTCCCCAGTGTGTTGCCTCCCCAGTGTGTCACCTCCCCAGTTTAATACCTACACCGTGTGTCACCTCAACAGTTTTATGCATCCCCAGTTTTATGCCTCCCAGGTGTGTTGCCTCTCCAGTGTGTCGCCTCCCTAGTTTTATGCTTCCACAGTGTGTTGCCTCCCGAGTTTTATGCCTCTCCAGTTTGTCCCTTCCCCAGTTTTCTGCCTCCCCAGTGTGTCACCTCACCAGTTTATGCCTCCCCAGTTTTATGCCTCCCCAGTGTAAGACCTCTCCAGTGTGTTGCCTCTCCAATGTGGCGCTTCTCCAGTTTTATGCCTCCCCAGTTTTATGACTCCCCAGATTGTCACCTCCCCAGTGTGTCGCCTTCCCAGATATATGCCTCACCAGTTTTATACCTCCCCAGTGTATCGCGTCTCAAGTGTGTCGCCTCCCCAGTGTTTTGCCCCCCTAGTTGAATTCCTTCCCAGTGTTTCGCCTTCCCTGTTTTATAACTCCCCAATGTTTCGTCTCCCCAGTTTTCTGCCTCCCTTGTGTGTTGCCTCCCCAGTGTGTCACCTCTTCAGTGTATCGCCTCCCCAGTGTATCGCATCCCCAGTTTTATGCCTCCCTGGTGTGTCGCCTCCCCAGTTTTATGCCTCAACAGTTTTATGCATCCCCAATGTGTCACGCCCCCAGTTTGTCTCCTCCCCAATGTGTCGCCTCCCCAGTTTGCCACCTCCCCAGTTTTATGCCTCCACAGTGTGTCGCCTCCTCAGTTTTATGCCTGCCCAGTGTGTTGCCTCCCCAGCTTTATGCCTCCCCAGTATGTCGCATCCCCAGTTTGTCAACTCCCCAGTGTTTCGTTCCCTCAATTTTATGCCTTCCCGGCGTGTCGCCTCCACAGTTTTTTGCCTCCCCAGTGTGTCACCTCCTCAGTATATCGCCTCCCCGGTGTATCGCATCCTCAGTTTTATGCCTCCCTGGTGTGTCACCTCTTCAGTTTTATGCCTCCCCAGTTTTAAGTCTCCCCAGTGTTTCGCCTCCCCAGTTTTATGCCTCTCCAGTGTACCGCGTCCAAAGTGTGTCGCCTCCCAAGTTTAATACCTCCACAGTGTGTCGTCACCTCAGTTTTATGCATCCCCAGTTTTATGCCTCCCCGGTGTGTTGACTACCCAGTGTGTCGCTTCCCTAGTTTTATGCCTCCCCAGTGTGATGCCTCCCCAGTGTGTTGCCTCCCCAGTTTTATGCCTTTCCAGCTTGTTGCCTCCCCAGTTTTCTGCCTCCCCAGTGTGTCGCTTTCCCAGTGTGTCCCCTCTCCAGTCTTATGCCTCCCCAGTGTAAGACCTCCCCAATGTGTTGCCTCCTCAGTGTGTCGCTTCTCAAGTTTTATGCCTCCCCAGTTTGTCGCCTTCCTAGTTTGTCACCTCCCCAGTTTTATGCCTCCCCAGTTTTATGCCTCCCCAGTGTGTCGCGTCCCCAGTGTGTCACGTCCCCAGTGTGTCGCCTCCCCAGTGTTTCGCCCCCTCAGTTCTATGCCTTCCCTGTGTGTCGCCCCCCCAGTTTTATGCCTCCTCAGTGTGTCATCTCCCCAGTTTTCTGCCTCCCCTGTGTGTCGCCTTTCCAGTGTATTGCATCCCCAGTTTTTTGCCTCCCTGGTGTGTCACCTCCCCAGTATTATGCCTCTCCAGTTTGTCGCGTCCCCAGTGTGTCGCCTCCTCAGCTTTATGCCTTTTTAAATTCATGCCTCCCCAGTCTGTCGCCTCCCCAGTGTGTTGCCTCATCAGTGTGTGGCTTCCCCAGTTTGTCACCTTCCCAGTTTGTCACCTCCCCAGTTTGTTGCCTCCCTAGTTTTATGCCTCCTCAGTGTGTCACCTCCCAAGTTTTAAGCCTCCCCAGTTTTCTGCCTCCTCAGGGTGTCGCTTCACCAGTTTTATGCCTCCCCAGTTTTATGCCTCCCCAGTCTGTTGCCTCCCCAGTGTGTTGCCTCCCCAGTCTGTGGCTTCACCAGTTTTATGCCTCCTCAGTGTATTGCCTCCTCAGTTTTATGCCTCCCCAGCTCTATGCCTCCCCACTGTGTCGCCTCCCCAGTGTTTTGCCTCCCCAGTCGTATGCCTTCCCCGTGTGTTGGCTCCCCAGTTTGATGCCTCCACAGTGTGTCGTCTCCCCAATTTTATTCCACCCCTGTTTGTTGCATCCCCAGTGTGTCACCTCCTCAATGTGTCGCCTTCCCATTATATCGCATCCCCAGTTTTATGCCTCTCTGGTGTGTCACCTCCCCAGTTTTTTGCCTCCCCAGTCTGTCACGTCCCCAGTGTGTCGCCTCCTCAGTTTTATGGCTCTTCAAATTCATGCCTCCCCAGTGTGTCGCCTCCCCAGTGTGTTGCCTCCTCAGTGTGTTTCCTTCTCAGTGTGTGGCTTCCCCAGTTTGTCACCTTCCCAGTTTGTCGCCTCCTCAGTGTGTCGCCTCCTCAGTGTGTCGCCTCCCCAGTGTGTTGCCTCCCCTGTTTGTCGCCTCCCCAGTTTTATGCCTCCCCAGTGTGTCACCTCCCAAGTTTTAAGCCAACCCAGTTTGTCGCCTCCCTAGTTTTATGCCTCCCCAGTTTGTCATCTCCCCTGTTTTCTTCCTCCTCGGTGTGTCGCTTCACCAGTTTTATGCCTCCCCAGTTTTATGCCTTCCCAGTGTGTGACCTCCCTAGTGTGTTGCCTCCCCAGTGTTTGGCTTCTCCAATTTTATGCCTCCCCAGTTTTATGCCTCCTCAGTGTATTACCTCCCCAGTTTTATGCCTCCCCAGTGTGTCGCATCCCCAGTGTGTTGCATCCCCAGTGTTTCGAGCCCCCAGTTTTATGCCTTCCCGGTGTGTCGCCTCCCCAGTTTTATGCCTCCACAGTGTGTCATCTCCCCAGTTTTCTGCATCCCCAGTGTGTCACCTCCTCAATGTGTCGCCTCCCCAGTGTATCGCATCCCCAGTTTTATGCCTCTCTGGTGTGTCACCTCCCCAGTTTTATGCCTCCCCAGTGTGTCGAGTCCCCAGTATGTTGCCTTTCCAGTTTTATTCCTCTTCAAATTCATGCCTCCCCAGTGTGTCGCCTCCTTAGTGTGTTGCCTCCTCAGTGTGTTGCTTCCCAAGTTTGTCACCTTCCCAGTTAGTAGCCTCCCCAGTGTGTCACCTCCCCAATGTGTTGTCTCCCTAGTTTGTCGCTTCCTGAGTTTGTAGCCTCCAAAGTGTGTCGCCTCCCCAGTTTTATGCCGCCCCAGCTTTATGCCTCCCCAGTGTGTCGCGTCCCCAGTGTATCGCCCCCCCCCCAGTTGTATACCTTCCTGAAGTGTCGCCTCCCCAGTATGTCATCTCCCCAGTTTTCTGTCTCCCCTGTTTGTCACATCTCCAGTTTGTTGCCTCCTCAGTGTGTTGCCTCCCCATTGTATCGCATCCCCAGTTTCATGCCTCTCTGGTGTGGCACCTCCCCAGTTTTCTGCCTCCACAGTTTTCTGCCTCCTCAGTGTATCACGTCCCCAGTATGTCGCCTCCCTAGTTATATGCCTCCTCCAATTTATGTCTTCTTAGTGCGTCTCCTCCCTAGTGTGTTGATTCCTCAGTGTGTCGCTTCCTAAGTTTGTAGCCTCCCCAGTTGTATGCATCCCGTGTGTTGCCTCTCCAGTGTGTCTCCTCCTTACTTTTATCCCTCCCCAGTGTGTCGCCTCCTCTGTTTTATGCCTCCCCAGTGTGTCGCCTCCCAAATTTTATGCCTCCCCAATTTGTCGCCTCTCCAGTTTTATGCGTGCATGTGACATCATAAATATGTACGCCTCTATACCACATTACATTGCTTTAGATAGCTTGGAACGTTTCTTGAGAAAACATAGTACCTACCCAGATGTTTTTTGCTTACACATAATTATTTTTCATTTGACAAAAGTTTTTTTTTGCAAAAGTGTGGTGTGAGCAAGGGGGGAAAATTTTCCCCCTCACTAGCAAATATTGTGGTAGCCATATTTGAAGAACAATTTATTTTCAATAAAAATAATATTTTTTTTGATAAAAAATATTTTTTGGGCAGATATATAGACGATTTAGTATTAATCTGGATGGGTACAGAAGAGGAGGCAGTAATGTTCATAAACTATATCAACATTAACCCTTTCAATTTAAAATTTACCCATGCCTTCAACAAGAAAGAAGTTAATTTCCTGGATGTCATTCTAAAAGGTAATAATGATGTTATAAGTGTGTTTCCATACCGTAAAAAAACTGATAGTAATTCAATTTTAAGAGCTGATTCCTGCCATCCACCGCATGTGATTAAAAATATTGCGTTAGGTGAATATATTAGAACTAAAAGAAATTGCTCTCAGAATGAGACTTTTCCTATTGAAGCTGAAAAAATAAAAAAAACGCTTGAAACACAGAGGCTACAAGACTTGGAGTCTGAATAGTGCCCAAAATATTGCTAGCAATATGGATAGAAAAGTCTTATTGCAAGAAAAAAATATTAATAAAAACACTTTGACAAGTTCAAATAATATTACATTCACAATGGAATTTTCTTCCCAATACAAGGACATAGTTGACATCATAAAAAAGTATTTGCCTATTTTTGAATAATGATACAGTTTTCAGTAATATCCTGAAAATGTGGTTAGATTTGTACCAAAGCGTGCCCCCACCTTGGCAAGTTTGCCTTCACCCAGTTTATTATTGAGTGATAGCACATGTAGTAAACATCCTTGGTTATCCTGCACAGGTTTTTATGGCTGTTGTCATGCCCAATGCACTGCTTGTGGTTGTTATTATTATTATTATTAATTATTATTATTAATTTATATAGCGCCATTGATTCCATGGCGCTGTATATAAGAAGGGGTTACATACCAAATACAGATATCACTTACAGTAAACAAACTAACAATGATAGAATGGTACGGAGGAAACAGGACCCTGTTCTTGCGGGCTTACATTCCACAGGAATGGGGGAGGAGACAGTAGGTTGAGGGGTTGCAGTAGATCCGGTGTTCTTGGGGGTGGCAAGAACCAAGGTCATGGCAGCCTGTAAGCTTGTTTGAAGACATGGGTTTTCAGGTTCCGTCTGAAGGATCCAGGTGTGGTGGATAATCGGACGTGTTGAGGCACAGAATTCCATAGGACGGGGGATATTCGGGAGAAATATTGGAGGTGATTGCGTGAGGAACGAATAAGTGTGGAGGAGAGGAGGTCTT
Organism: Phyllobates terribilis; assembly: GCF_046119375.1. NCBI lineage: Eukaryota > Metazoa > Chordata > Amphibia > Anura > Dendrobatidae > Phyllobates > Phyllobates terribilis. Next base: position 329,651,543 of record NW_027362762.1, on the reverse strand, counting down.
GGGAGGACCGGAGGTCACGTGAGGGAATATATCAGGAGATTAGTTCAGAGAGGGAGGAATAAAACTGGGGAAGGTAACACACTGGGAAAGAATAAAACTGGAGGAGGCATAAAACAGGGGAGGTGACACACTGGGGAGGCATGAAACTGGGGAGGCACAAAACTGGAGGAGGCATAAAACTGGATAAGGTGACACACAGGGGAGAAATAAAGGTGGGTGAGGCAAAAATTGGGGAGGTGACACACTGAGGAGGCATAAAACTGGGCAGGCGACACACTGGGGGTACATAAAATTTAGGAGGCATAAAGCTGGGGAGGTGACACTAGAGGCATGACACACTGGGGAGGTATAAAACTGGGAGGCGATACACTGGGCAGGCATGAAACTGTGGAGGCAATAAGCTGGGGAGGAGACAAATTGGGGAGGTGACACAGTGGAGAGGTATAAAACTGGTGAAGCAACACATTGGGGAGGCGGTACACTGGGGAGGCATAAAACTGGGGACGCAACACACTGGTGACATGACACACTGGGGAGGCATAAAACTGGGGAGGCAACATAATAGTGAGGTGTAAAACTGGGGAGTCAATACACTGGGGAAGGCGACACATTGGGGGAGGCGACACACTGGGGAAGGCATAATACAAGTAGGCATAAAACTGGGGAGGCGAAACTGGACTGGGGAGGCATAAAACTGGAGGAAGCATAAAACTGGGGAGGCATAAAACTGGGGGAGGCATAAAACTGGGAAGGCAGCAGACGAGGAAGCATAAAACTGGGGAGGCATAAAACTGGAGAGGCATAAAACTAGTGGGCATAAAACTGGGGAGGAGATACACTGTGGAGGCATAAATCAAGGTAGGCGACACACCGGGGAGGCATAAAATTGGGGAGGTGACACTCTGAGGAGGCATAAACCTGGGGAGGCGACACACTGGGAATGCGATGCACGGAGGAGGAAAAAAGCTGGGGAGGTGACACACTGGGGAGGCGACACACTGTGGAGGCATAAAACTGGGAAGGTGACACACTGGGGAGGCATAAAACTGGGGAGGCATAAAATTGGGGAAGTGACACACTAAGGAGGCAATACACTGGAGAGATGATGCAATGGGGAGGCATAAAACTGGGTAGGTGACACACTGGGGACGCAACACACTAGGGAGGTATAAAACTGGGGAGGCAACACCCTAGGGAGGCTTAAAAAGGGGAGGTGACACACTGGGAAAGAGACACACTGGAGAGGCAGAAAACTGGGAGGCGACACACTGGGGAGGCAAAAAACTGGGGAGGTGACACAAAGAGGAGGCATAAAATTTTAGAGGCAACACACTAGGGAGGCGACACACTGTGGAGGCGACATAAAACTGGGGAGGCAACACACTGGGGAGGCATAAAACTTTGGAGGCCACACACTTGGGGAGGAATAAAATTTGGGAAGGTATAAAGCTGGAGGAGGCATAAAACAGGGGAGACAACACAATGGAGAGGCTGAAAACTGGGGAGGCGACACACTGGGGAGGCAAAAAAATGGAGAGGTGACAACGGGGAGGCATAAAATTTTTGAGGCGACATATTGTGGAGGCAACATACTGGGGAGGCATAAAACTGGGGAGACAACACACTGGGGAGCAAAGAAACTGAAGGAGGCACAAACAGGAGGAGGCATAAAACTGGGGGAGGCAAAAACTAGGGAGGCATAAAACTGGGAAAGGTAACACACTGGGAAAGAATAAAACTGGAGGAGGCATAAAACAGGGGAGGTGACACACTGGGGAGGCATAAAACTGGAGGAGGCATAAAACTGGGGAAGGTGACACACAGGGGAGGAATAAAGGTGGGGGAGGCAAAAACTGGGGAGGTGACACACTGAGGAGGCATAAAACTGGGGAGGCGACACACTGGGGGTACATAAAACTTAGGAGGCATAAAAATGGGGAGGTGACACTAGGGGCGCGACACACTGGGGAGGTATAAAACTGGGAGGCGATACACTGGGCAGGCATGAAACTGTGGAGGCAATAAGCTGGGGAGGAGACAAATTGGGGAGGTGACAGAGTGGGGAGGTACAAAACTAGTGAAGCGACACACTGGGGAGGCGGTACACTGGGGAGGCATAAAACTGGGGACGCAACACACTGGTGACATGACACACTGGGGAGGCATAAAATTGGGGAGGCAACATAATAGGGAGACGTAAAACTGGGGAGTTGATACACTGGGGAAGGCAACACATTGGGGGAGGCGACACACTGGGGAAGGCATAATACTACTAGGCATAAAACTGGGGAGGCGAAACTGGACTGGGGAGGCATAAAACTGGAGGAAGCATAAAACTGGGGAGGCATAAAACTGGGGGAGGCATAAAACTGGGAAGGCAACAGACAAGGAGGCATAAAACTGGGGAGGCATAAAACTGGAGAGGCATAAAACTGTGGAGGAGATACACTGTGGAGGCATAAATCTAGGTAGGCGACACACTGGGGAGGCATAAAATTGGGGAGGTGACACACTGAGGAGGCATAAACCTGAGGAGGCGACACACTGAGGAGGAAAAAAGCTGGGGAGGTGACACACTGGGGAGGCGACACAGTGTGGAGGCATAAAACTGGGAAGGTGACACACTGGGGAGGCATAAAACTGGGGAAGTGACACACTAAGCAGGCAATACACTGGAGAGATGATACAATGGGTAGGCATAAAACTGGGAAGGTGACACACTGGGGACACAACACACTGGGGAGGAATAAAATTTGGGGAGGCATAAAGCTGGAGGAGGCATAAAACTGGGAGACAACACACTGGAGAAGCATAAAACTGGGAAGGAGACAAACTGGAGAGGCATAAAACTGGGGGAGGCAAAAAACTGAGGGATTGGGGGGGCATAAAACTGGGAGAGGCAAAACTGGTAGGGCATAAAACTGAGGGAGGCATAAAAATGGAGAGGCGACACATGGGGGAGGCATAAAACTAGTAGGCATAAAACTGGGGAGGCGACACACTGGGGACGCAACACACTGGGGAGGTATAAAACTGGGGAGGCAACACCCTAGGGAGGCTTAAAAAGGGGAGGCGACACACTGGGAAGGAGACACACTGGAGAGGCAGAAAACTGGGAGGCGACACACTGGGGAGGCAAAAAACTGGGGAGGTGACACAATGAGGAGGCATAAAATTTTGAAGGCAACACACTAGGGAGGCGACACACTGTGGAGGCGACATAAAACTGGGGAGGCAACACACTGGGGAGGCATAATAAGGGATGTCTCTCCCTGTTTTATGCCAGACCATGGTGTCACCTTCCCAGTTTTATGCTTCCCTGGTGTGTCGCCTCCCCAGTTTTATGCCTCCCTCACTTTTATGCCTTCCCCACTTTTATGCCTCCCCCTGTTTTATATCTCCCCAGTGTGTCGCCATCCAGTTTTATGCCTAACCAGTTTTATGCCTCCCCCAGTTTTATGCTTTCCCATTTTTTGCCTCCCAAGGTGTATTCCTCCCCAATTTTTCACCTTCCAAGTTTTATGCCTCCCCCATTTTATGCCTCCCTCAGTTTTATGCCTCCCACAGTTTAAAGCCTCCCCCAGCGTGTTGCCTACCTCGGTGTGTCGCCTTTCCCAGTTTTATGCCTCCCCCATTTCATGCCTCTCCCAGTTTTATGCCTCCCCAGTGTGTCACCTCCCCCAGTTTTATGCCTTTCACAGTGTGCCGCTTACCCCAGCTTTATGCCTCCTCCAGTTTCATGCCTCCCTCAGTTTTATGCCTCCTCAGTGTGTCGCCTCCCCAGTTTTATGCCTCCCCCAGTCTGTCACCTGCCCCAGTGTGTCATCTGTCTAGTTTTATGCCTCCCCCAGTTTTATGCCTCCCCAAGCATTATGCACCCCCAGTGTGTCACCTGCCCCAGTGTGTTACCTTCCCCAGGTTTATGCCTCTCCCATGTGTCGCCTCATTCAGTTTTATGCCTCCCCCGTGTGTCACTTCCCCATTGTGCTGCCTCCCCCAGTGTGTCACGTCCCCATTGTGTCGACTCCCCCAGTTTTATGCCTCCCCAGTGTGTCTCCTCCCCAGTTTTATGCCTCCCCAGTGTGTCTCCTCCTCAATTTTATGCCTTACCCATTTCATGACTACTGCAATTTTATGCCTCGCCCAGCTTTTTGCCTCTCTAAGTGTGTTGCCTCTCCTAGTGTGTCGCCTTCCCAGTGTGTCGCTTCCCCAGTTTTATGCCTCGCCCAGTGTTTCGCCTTCCCCATTGTGTTGCCTCCCATAGTATGTCACCTCACTCCTCAAGTTTTATGCCCCCCCAGTGTGCCGCCTTCCCCAGTGTGTCGCCTCCTCAGTTTTATGCCTCCTCCAGTTTTACTCCTCTCCAATGTGTTGACTCCCCAGTGTGTCCCCTTCCCAGTTTTATACCTTACCCAATTTTATGCCCCCCCATGTGTCAGCTCCCCCAATGTGCCGCCTCCCACAGTGTGTCGCCTCCCCAGTGTGTTGCCCCCCCAGTTTCTCACCTCCTTAGTGTGTCTCCTCCCAAGTTTTATGCATACCCAGGTTTATGTCTCCATAGTGTGTCGCCTCCCCTGTGTTTTGCTTCCCCAGTTTTATGCCCCCCAGTGAGTGACCTCCCCAGTGTGTCGCCTGCCCCAGTGTGTTGAATCCCCCAGTTTTATGCCCACCCCCAGTGTTATGTCTCCTGCAGTTTGGAGCCTCCCCCAGTTTTATACCCCCCCAGTGTGTCGCCTGCCCCAGTGTGTCGCCTACCCCAGTTTTATGCCTCGCCCAGTGTGTCTCCTCCCCCTTTGTGATTCCTCTACCCAATGTGTCACCTCCCCAGTGTGTGACCTCCCACAGTTAATTGCCTCCCCAGTGTGTCGCCTCCCCCAGATTTATGCCTTCCCCAGTTTTATGCCTCTCCCAGTTTTATGCCTCCCCGCAGTGTGTCACCTCCCCCTGTGTGTCACCTTCCCAGTATGTCGCTTCCCCAGTTTTATCTCTCTCTGTTTTATGCCTCACCAGTGTGTCGCCTTCCCAGTTTTATGCTTCCCCAGTGTGTCGCTTCCCCAGTTTTAAGCCTCCCTAGTTTTATACCTCCCCAGATTGTCACCTTCCCAGTTTGTTGCCTGTCCAGTTTGTCGTCTCCCCAGTTTTATGCCTCCCCAGTGTGTGGCGTTCCCAGTGAGTCGTCTCCCCCAGTTTTATGCCCCCCCAGTGTGTCGTCCCCCCAGTTTTATGCCACCCAAAGTGTGTCGTCTCTCCCGGTTTTATGCCCCTCCATCAGTTCCCCCCCCCCAGTGTGTCGCCTCCCCCAGTTTTAAGCCTCCCCAGTTTGTCGCCTTCCCAGTTTGTTGCCTGTCCAGTTTGTTGTCTCCCCAGTTTTATGCCTCCCCAGTGTGTGGCGTTCCCAGTGAGTCATCTCCCCAGTTTTATGCCTCCCCAGTGTGTCACCCCCCCCGTTTTATGTCTCCCCAGTTTTTAGCCTCCCCAGTTTAACGCACCCCAGTTTTATGCCTCCTCCATTGTTATGCCTCCCCAGTTTTATGCCTCCCCCAGTTTTTTGCCTCCCCAGCTTTATGCCTCCCCAGATTTATTCCTATCCATTGTGTCGCCATCCCCAGTTTTATGCCTCCCCCAGTTTTATGTCTCCCTAGTGTGTATGCTCCCCATCTATATGCCTCCTCAGTTTTATGCTTCCCTCAGTTGCCTCCTCCATTGTGTCACCTCCCAAAGTGTGTCGCCTCACCAGTGTGTTGCCTTTCCAGTGTGTCACCTACCCCGTTTTTTTCCTCCTCAATATCATGCCTCCAAAGTGTGTCGCCTCCCCAGTGTTTCATCTCCCAGTTTTATGCCTCCCCAGTTTTATGCCTCCCTATTGTGTCATATCCTCAGTGTGTCAATGCCCCAGTTTTATGCCTCTGCAGTGTGTCTCCTCCCCAGTTTTATGCCTCCCCCAGTCTGTCACCTGCCCCAGTGTGTCATCTGTCTAGTTTTATGCGTCCCCCAGTTTTATGCCTCCCCAAGCATTATGCACCCCCAGTGTGTCACCTGCCCCAGTGTGTCACCTCCCCCAGTTTTATGTCTCTCCCATTTGTCGCCTCATCCAGTTTTATGCCTCCCCAGTGTGTCACTTCCCTATTGTGTTGCCTCCCCCAGTGTGTCACGTCCCCATTGTGTTGTCTCCTCCAGTTTTATGCCTCCCCAGTGTTTCATCTCCCCAGTTTTATGCCTCCCCAGTGTGTCTCCTCCCCAGTTTTATGCCTTACCCATTTTATGACTACTGCAATTTTATGCCTCCCCCTGTTTTATGCCTCTCTAAGTGTGTTGCCTCTCCTAGTGTGTCGCCTTCCCAGTGTGTTGCTTCCCCCGTTTTATGCCTCGCCCAGTGTTTCGCCTCCCCCATTGTGTTGCCTCCCATAGTATGTCACCTCACTCCTGAAGTTTTATGCCCCCCCAGTGTGCCGCCTGCCCCAGTGTGTCACCTCCTCAGTTTTATACCTCCCCCAGTTTTACTCCTCCCCAATGTGTCGACTCCCCAGTGTGTCCCCTTCCCAGTTTTATGCCTTACCCAATTTTATGCCCCCCCATGTGTCAGCTCCCCCAATGTGTCGCCTCCCACAGTGTGTCGCCTCCCCAGTGTGTCGCCCCCCCAGTTCCTCGCCTCCTTAGTGTGTCATCTCCCAAGTTTAATGCATACCGAGGCTTATGCCTCCCTAGTGTGTCGCCTCCCCAGTGTTTTGCTTCCCCAGTTTTATGCCCCCAGTGAGTGACTTCCCCAGTGTGTCGCCTGCCCCAGTGTGTTGCCTCCCCCAGTTTTATGCCCACCCCCAGTGTTATGTCTCCTGCAGTTTGGAGCCTCCCCCAGTTTTATACCCCCCCAGTGTGTCGCCTACCCCAGTTTTATGCCTCGCCCCATGTGTCTCCTCCCCCTTTGTGATTCCTCTACTCAATGTGTCACCTCCCCAGTGTGTGACCTCCCACAGTTAATTGCCTCCCCCAGTTTTATGCCTCTCCGCAGTGTGTTACCTCCCCCAGTTTGTCACCTTCCCAGTATGTCGCTTCCCCAGTTTTATCTCTCTCTCAGTTTTATGCCTCACCAGTGTGTCGCCTTCCCAGTTTTATGCTTTCCCAGTGTGTCGCTTCCCCAGTTTTATGCCTCCCTAGTTTTATGCCTCCCCAGTTTGTCGCCTTCCCAGTTTGTTGCCTGTCCAGTTTGTCGTCTCCCCAGTTTTATGCCTCCCAGTGTGTGGCGTTCCCAGTGAGTCGTCTCCCCCAGTTTTATGCCTCCCAAAGTGTGTCGTCTCTCCCGGTTTTATGCCCCTCCATCAGTTTTTTGCCCCCCCAGTGTGTCGCCTCCCCCAGTTTTAAGCCTCCTCTGTGTTTCGCCCCGCAGTCTATGCCTCCTGCAGTTTGGAGCCTCCCCCAGTTTTATGTCCCCCCTAATGTGTCGCCTGCCCCAGTGTGTCTCCTCCCCTAGTTTTATGCCTCCCCGCAGTTTGTCACTTCCCCCAGTGTGTCACCTTCCCCGTGTGTCACTTCCCCAGTTTTATGTCTCTCCCTGTTTTATGCCTCACCAGTGTGTCGCATTCCAAGTTTTATGCTTCCCTGTTGTGTCACCTCCCCCGTTTTATCCCTCCCTCACTTTTATGTCTTCCCCAGTTTTATACCTCCCCAGGTTTTATGCCTCTCCATCAGTTTTATGCCCCCCCAGTGTGTCGCCTCCCCCAGTTTTAAGCCACCTAGTTTTATGTCCTTCAGCTTTATTCCCCCCCAGTGTGTCACTTCCCCCAGTTTTATGCCCCCCCCAGTGTTTCGCCCCGCAGTTTATGCCTCCTGGAGTTTGGAGCCTCCCCCAGTTTTATGTCCCCCCTAATGTGTCGACTGCCCTAGTGTGTTGCCTCCCCCAGTTTTATGCCACCCCAGTGTTTCACCCCGTCAGCTTTATGCCTCCTGCAATTTGGAGCCTCCCCAAGTTTTGTACCCTCCCAGTGTGTCGCCTGCCCCAGTGTGTCACCTCCCCCAGTTTTATGCCCCGCCCAGTGTGTCTCCTTCCCCATTGTGATGCCTCTACCCAATGTGTCACCTCCCCAGTGTGTCGCCTCCCCCAGTTATATGCCTCCCCAGTGTGTCGCCTCCCCCAGTTTTATGCCTCCCCTAGTTTTATGCCTCCCCACAGTGTGTCAATTCCCCCAGTGTGTCACCTTCCCAGTGTGTCGCTTCCCCAGTTTTATGTCTCTCCCTGTTTTATGCCTCACCAGTATGTCGCCTTCCCAGTTTTATGTTTCCCTGGTGTGTTGCCTCCCCAGTTTTATGCCTCCCTCACTTTTATGCCTTCCCCAGTTTTATGCCTCCCCCAGTTTTATATCTCCCCAGTGTGTCACCATCCAGTTTTATGCCTAACCAGTTTCATGCCTCCCCCAGTTTTATGCCTTCCCATTTTATGCCTCCCAAGGTTTATGACTCCCCAATGTGTTGCCTCCCCAGTTTTATGCCTCCCCCATTTTATGCCTCCCCCAGTTTTATGCATCCCACAGTTTAAAGCCTCCCCCAGTGTGTTGCATTCCTTGGTGTGTCGCCTTCCCCAGTTCAATGCCTCCCCCATTTCATCCCTCTCCCAGTTTTATGCCTCCCCAGTGTGTCACCTCCCCCAGTTTTATGCCCCCTCTAGTGTTTCACCCCCTCAGCTTTATGCCTCCTGCAGTTTGGAGCCTCCCCCAGTTTTATACTCCCCCAGTGTGTCGCCTGCCACAGTGTGTCGCCTCCCCCAGTTTTAAGCCTCGCCCAGTGTGTCTCCTTCCCCATTGTGATGCCTCTACCCAATGTGTCACCTCCCCAGTGTGTCACCGCCCCCAGTTATATGCCTCCCCAGTTTGTCGACTCCCCCAGTTTTATGCCTTCCCTAGTTTTATGTCTCCCCGCAGTTTGTCACTTCCACCAGTGTGTCACCTTCCATGTGTGTCGCTTCCCCAGTTTTATGTCTCTCCCTGTTTTATGCCTCACCAGTGTGTCGCCTCCCCAGTTTTATGCCTCCCTCACTTTTATGCCTTCGCCACTTTTATACCTCTCCCAGTTTTATGCCCCTCCATCAGTTTTATGCCCCCCCAGTATGTCGCCTCCTCCAGTTTTAAGCCTCCTAGTTTTATGTCCACCAGTTTTATTCCACCCCAGTGTGTCACTTCCCCCAGTTTTATGCCCCCACCAAAGTGTTTCGCCCCACAGTTATGCGTCCTGCAGTTTGGATCCTCCCCCAGTTTTATGTCCCCCCTAATGTGTCGCCTCCCCCAGAGTGTCGCCTCCCCCAGTTTTATACCCCCCCCCAATGTTTCACCCCCTCAGCTTTATGTCTCCTGCAGTTTGGAGCCTCCCCCAGTTTTATATCCCCCCCAGTGTGTCGCCTGCCCCAGTGTGTCGCCTCCCCCAGTTTTAAGCCTTGCCCAGTGTGTCTCCTTCCCCATTGTGAGGCCTCTACCCAATGTGTCACCTCCCCAGTGTGTCGCCTCACCCAGTTATATGCCCCCCCAGTGTATCGCCTCCCCCAGTTTTATGCCTCCCCCAGTTTTATGCCTCCCCGCAGTGTGTCACTTCCCTCACTGTGTCACCTTCCCAGTATATCGCTTCCCCAGTTTTATGTCTCTCCCTGTTTTATGCCAGACCATGGTGTCACCTTCCCAGTTTTATGCTTCCCTGGTGTGTCGCCTCCCCAGTTTTATGCCTCCCTCACTTTTATGCCTTCCCCACTTTTATGCCTCCCCCTGTTTTATATCTCCCCAGTGTGTCGCCATCCAGTTTTATGCCTAACCAGTTTTATGCCTCCCCCAGTTTTATGCTTTCCCATTTTTTGCCTCCCAAGGTGTATTCCTCACCAATTTTTCACCTTCCAAGTTTTATGCCTCCCCCATTTTATGCCTCCCTCAGTTTTATGCCTCCCACAGTTTAAAGCCTCCCCCAGCGTGTTGCCTACCTCGGTGTGTCGCCTTTCCCAGTTTTATGCCTCCCCCATTTCATGCCTCTCCCAGTTTTATGCCTCCCCAGTGTGTCACCTCCCCCAGTTTTATGCCTTTCACAGTGTGCCGCTTACCCCAGCTTTATGCCTCCTCCAGTTTCATGCCTCCCTCAGTTTTATGCCTCCTCATTGTGTCGCCTCCCCAGTTTTATGCCTCCCCCAGTCTGTCACCTGCCCCAGTGTGTCATCTGTCTAGTTTTATGCCTCCCCCAGTTTTATGCCTCCCCAAGCATTATGCACCCCCAGTGTGTCACCTGCCCCAGTGTGTTACCTTCCCCAGGTTTATGCCTCTCCCATGTGTCGCCTCATTCAGTTTTATGCCTCCCCCGTGTGTCACTTCCCCATTGTGCTGCCTCCCCCAGTGTGTCACGTCCCCATTGTGTCGACTCCCCCAGTTTTATGCCTCCCCAGTGTGTCTCCTCCCCAGTTTTATGCCTCCCCAGTGTGTCTCCTCCTCAATTTTATGCCTTACCCATTTCATGACTACTGCAATTTTATGCCTCGCCCAGCTTTTTGCCTCTGTAAGTGTGTTGCCTCTCCTAGTGTGTCGCCTTCCCAGTGTGTCGCTTCCCCAGTTTTATGCCTCGCCCAGTGTTTCGCCTTCCCCATTGTGTTGCCTCCCATAGTATGTCACCTCACTCCTCAAGTTTTATGCCCCCCCAGTGTGCCGCCTTCCCCAGTGTGTCGCCTCCTCAGTTTTATGCCTCCTCCAGTTTTACTCCTCTCCAATGTGTTGACTCCCCAGTGTGTCCCCTTCCCAGTTTTATACCTTACCCAATTTTATGCCCCCCCATGTGTCAGCTCCCCCAATGTGCCGCCTCCCACAGTGTGTCGCCTCCCCAGTGTGTCGCCCCCCCAGTTTCTCACCTCCTTAGTGTGTCTCCTCCCAAGTTTTATGCATACCCAGGTTTATGTCTCCATAGTGTGTCGCCTCCCCTGTGTTTTGCTTCCCCAGTTTTATGCCCCCCAGTGAGTGACCTCCCCAGTGTGTCGCCTGCCCCAGTGTGTTGAATCCCCCAGTTTTATGCCCACCCCCAGTGTTATGTCTCCTGCAGTTTGGAGCCTCCCCCAGTTTTATACCCCCCCAGTGTGTCGCCTGCCCCAGTGTGTCGCCTACCCCAGTTTTATGCCTCGCCCAGTGTGTCTCCTCCCCCTTTGTGATTCCTCTACCCAATGTGTCACCTCCCCAGTGTGTGACCTCCCACAGTTAATTGCCTCCCCAGTGTGTCGCCTCCCCCAGATTTATGCCTTCCCCAGTTTTATGCCTCTCCCAGTTTTATGCCTCCCCGCAGTGTGTCACCTCCCCCTGTGTGTCACCTTCCCAGTATGTCGCTTCCCCAGTTTTATCTCTCTCTGTTTTATGCCTCACCAGTGTGTCGCCTTCCCAGTTTTATGCTTCCCCAGTGTGTCGCTTCCCCAGTTTTAAGCCTCCCTAGTTTTATACCTCCCCAGATTGTCGCCTTCCCAGTTTGTTGCCTGTCCAGTTTGTCGTCTCCCCAGTTTTATGCCTCCCCAGTGTGTGGCGTTCCCAGTGAGTCGTCTCCCCCAGTTTTATGCCCCCCCAGTGTGTCGTCCCCCCAGTTTTATGCCACCCAAAGTGTGTCGTCTCTCCCGGTTTTATGCCCCTCCATCAGTCCCCCCCCCCCCCAGTGTGTCGCCTCCCCCAGTTTTAAGCCTCCCCAGTTTGTCGCCTTCCCAGTTTGTTGCCTGTCCAGTTTGTTGTCTCCCCAGTTTTATGCCTCCCCAGTGTGTGGCGTTCCCAGTGAGTCATCTCCCCAGTTTTATGCCTCCCCAGTGTGTCACCCCCCCCCGTTTTATGTCTCCCCAGTTTTTAGCCTCCCCAGTTTAACGCACCCCAGTTTTATGCCTCCTCCATTGTTATGCCTCCCCAGTTTTATGCCTCCCCCAGTTTTTTGCCTCCCCAGCTTTATGCCTCCCCAGATTTATTCCTATCCATTGTGTCGCCATCCCCAGTTTTATGCCTCCCCCAGTTTTATGTCTCCCTAGTGTGTATGCTCCCCATCTATATGCCTCCTCAGTTTTATGCTTCCCTCAGTTGCCTCCTCCATTGTGTCACCTCCCAAAGTGTGTCGCCTCACCAGTGTGTTGCCTTTCCAGTGTGTCACCTACCCCGTTTTTTTCCTCCTCAATATCATGCCTCCAAAGTGTGTCGCCTCCCCAGTGTTTCATCTCCCAGTTTTATGCCTCCCCAGTTTTATGCCTCCCTATTGTGTCATATCCTCAGTGTGTCAATGCCCCAGTTTTATGCCTCTGCAGTGTGCCGCCTTCCCAGTTTTATGCCTCCACAGTGTGTCGCCTACCCAGTTTATTTCTCCCCAGTTTTATGCCTGCTCAGTGTGTCGCTTCCCCAGTTTTATGCATCCTGTGTTTTGCCTCCCAACTTTTATGCCTCCCCAGTTTGTCGCCTACCCCAGTTTTATGCCTTCCCCAGTTTATGCTTTCCCAGTGTGTTCTCTCCCCCAGTTTTATATCTCCCCCAGTTTTATGCCTACCCAGCGTGTTGCCTCCCCCAGTTTTATGCCTCCCCAGTGTGTCGCCTCCCCCAGTTTTATGTCCTCCAGTTTTCTGCCCCCCAATTTGTCACCTCCCCCAGTTTAATGCCCCTCCCAGTGTTTCACCCCCAGTTTATGTCTCCTGCAGTTTGGAGCCTCCCCCAGTTTTATGCCCCCCCTTAGTGTGTCACCTGCCCCAGTGTGTCGCCTCCCCCAGTTTTATGCCCCCCTCCAGTGTTTCACCCCCTCAGCTTTATGCCTCCTGCAGGTTGGAGCCTCCCCCAGTTTTATGCCCCCCCTAGTGTGTCGCCTGCCCTAGTGTATCGCCTCCCCCAGTTTTATGCCTCACCCAGTGTGTCTCCTCCCCCATTGTGATGCCTCTCCCAGTGTGTCGCCTCCCCCAGTGTGTCGCCTCCCCCAGTTATATGCCTCCCCAGTGTGTCGCCTCCCCCATATTTATGCATGCCCCAGTTTTATGCCTCCCCCAGTTTTATGACTATCCAGTGTCGCCTCCCCCAGTTTTATGCCTTCCCCAGTGTTTCACCTCCCCCAGGTTTATGCCTCCCCCAGTGTGTCGCCTCCCCAGTTTTATGCCTCCCCAGTGTGTCGCCTCCCCAGTTTTATGCCTCCCCAGTGTGCCTCCTCCCCAGTTTTATGCCTTACCCATTTTATGACTACTGCAATTTTATGCCTCCCCCAGTTTTATGCCTCTCTAATTGTGTTGCCTCTCCTAGTGTGTCGCCTTCCCAGTGTGTCGCTTCCCCAGTTTTATGCCTCGCCCAGTGTTTTGCTTCCCCCATTGTGTTGCCTCCCATAGTATGTCACCTCACTCCTCAAGTTTTATGCCCCCCCAGTGTGCCGCCTGCCCCAGTGTGTCGCCTCCTCAGTTTTATGCCTCCCCCAGTTTTACTCCTCCCCAATATGTCGACTCCCCAGTGTGTCCCCTTCCCAGTTTTATGCCTTCCCCAATTTTATGCCCCCCCATTTGTCAGCTCCCCCAATGTGTCGCCTCCCACAGTGTGTCACCTCCCCAGTGTGTCACCCCCCCAGTTTCTCACCTCCTTAGTGTGTCTCCTCCTAAGTTTTATGCATACCCAGGTTTATGACTCCTCCAATTTTATGTCTCTCTCTGTTTTATGCCTCCACAGTATGTCACCTTCCTAGTTTTATGGCTCCCTGGTGTGTCGCCTCCCCAGTTTTATGCCTCCCTCACTTTTATGCCTCCCCCACTTTTATGCCTACTCCAGTTTTGTATCTCCCCAGTGTGTCGCCATCCACAGTTTTATGCCTAATCAGTTTTATGTGTCCCCCAGTTTTATGCCTCCCCCAGTGTTATGCTTTCCCATTTTATGCCTCCTGAGATTTATGCTTCTCCAGTGTGTTGCCTCCCCAGTTTTAAGCCTGCCCAGTGTGTCGCTTCTCCAGTGTGTCCCCTTCCCAGTTTTATGCCTTGCCAGTTTTATGCCTCCCCAGTGTGTCGCCTCCCCAGTGTGTTGCATCCCTATTGTGTCGTCTCCCCAGTTTTTTGCCTCCCCAGTGTGTCGACTCCCCAGTGTGTCCCCTTCCCAGTTTTATGCCTTCTCCAATTATATGCCTCCCCCAATGTGTCGCCTCCCCCAATGTGTCACCTCCCACAGTGTGTCGCATCCCCAGTGTGTCTCTTCCCTAGTGTGCCTCCTCCCCAGTTTCTCACCTCCCTAGTGTGTCGCCTCCCCAGTTTTATGCCTCCCCAGTGTGTCGCCTCCCCAGTGTTTTGCATCCCCAGTTTTATGCCTCCCCAGTATGTCGCCTCCCCAGTGTGTCGCTTCCCCAGTTTTATGCCTCCCCAGTTTGTCGCCCCCCAGTGTATCGCCTCCCCAGTATGTCGCCTCCCCAGTGTGTTGCCAGCCCAGTTTTATGCCTCCCCAGTGTGTTCTCTCCCCCAGTTTTATATCTCCCCCAGTTTTATGCCCCCCCCAGTGTGTCGCCTCCCCCAGTTTTTCGCCTCCCCCAGTGTGTCGTCTCCCCCGGTTTTATACCCCTCCATCAGTTTTAAACCCCCCTGTGTGTCACCTCCCCCAGTTTTAAGCCTCCCAGTTTTATGTCCTTCAGTTTTATTCTCCCCCAGTGTGTCACTTCCCCCAGTTTTATGCCCCTCCCCCAGTGTTTCACCCCCCAGTTTATGCCTCCTGCAGTTTGGAGCCTCCCCCAGTTTTATGCCCCCCAATGTGTCGCCTGCCCCAGTGTGTCGCCTCCCCCAGTTTTATGCCTCACCCAGTGTGTCTCCTCCCCCAGATTTATGCCTGCCCCAGTTTTATGCCTCCCCCAATTTTATACCTACCCAGTGTGTCGCCTCCCCCATATTTATGCCTGCCCCAGTTTTATGCCTCCCCCAGTTTTATGCGTACCCCATGTGTCGACTCCCCCAGCTTTCTGCCTTCCCCAATGTGTCACCTCCCCCAGTTCTATGCCTCCCCAGTGTGTCGCCGTCCTTAGGTTTATGCCTCCCCAGTGTGTCGTCTCCCCAGTTTTATGCCTTCCCTGTTTTATGACTCCTCCAGTTTTATGCCTCTCTGCAGTGTGTCACCTCCCTCAGTGTGTCACCTTCCCAATGTGTCACTTCCCCAGTTTTATGTCTCTCCCAGTTTTATGCCTCCACAGTGTGTCGCCTTCCCAGTTTTATGCTTCCCTGATGTGTCGCCTCCCCAGTTTTATGCCTCCCTCACTTTTATGCCTCCCCCAGTTTTATGCCTCCGCCAGTTTTATATCTCCCCAGTGTGTCGCCATTCAAAGTGTTATGCCTAACCAGTTTTATGCCTCCTCCAGTTTTATGCTTTCCCGTTATATGCCTCCCCAGTTTTATGCCCCCCCAGTGTGTCGCCTCCCCAGTTTTATGCCTCCCCAGTGTGTCGCCTCCCAAGTTTTATGCCTCCATAATATGTTACCTCCCCAGTTTTATGCCTTTCCAGTGTGTCGCCTCTCCAGTATGTCCCCTTCCCAGTTTTATGCCTTGCCAGTTTTATGCCTCCCCAGTGTGTCGCCTCCCCAATGTGTTGCATCCCTAGTGTGTCGCCTCCCCCGCCCCCATTTTTTGCCTCCACAGTGTGTCGACTCCCCATTGTGTCCCCTTCCCAGTTTTATGCCTTCTCCAATTTTATGCCACCCCCAATGTGTCGCATTCCCCAAAGTTTCGCCTCCCACAGTCTGTCGCCTCCCCAGTGTGCCTTTTCCCCAGTGTGTCTCATCACCAGTTTCTCACCTCCCTAGTGTGTCATGTCCCCAGTTTTATGCCTCCCCAGTTTTATGCCTCCGCAGTGTGTCGCCCCCCCCAGTGTGTCGCCTCCCCAGTTTGTTGCCTATCCAGTTTGGCGCCTCCCCAGTTTGGCGCCTCCCCAGTGTGTTGCATCCCAAGTGTGTCATCTCCCCAGTTTTATGACTCCCGAGTGTGTCACCTCCCCCGATCTTTGCCTCTCCAGTTTTTTGCCTCCCCAGTTTTATGCCCCCCCCCAGTTTTATGCCTCCCCAGTTTTAGGCCTCCCTCAGGTTTATTCCTAACCAGTGTGTTGCCTCCCCAGTTTTATGACTCCCCCAGTTTTATGCCTCCCCAGTTTTATGCCCTCTCAGTTTTATGCTTCCCCCAGTTGCCTCGCTCATTGTGTCGCCTCCCCCAGTGTGTCGCCTTGCCAGTGTGTTGCCTTCCCAGTGTGTCACCTACCAAGTGTGTCGCCTACCCAGCTTTATTCTTCCCCAGTTTCATGTCTCCCAAGTGTGTCGCCTCTCCAGTGTTTTATCTCCCCAGTTTTATGCCTCTCCAGTTTTATGCCTCCCCAGTGTGTCGCATCCCCAGTGTGTCAATGCATCAGTTTTATGCCTCCGCAGTGTGTCGCCTCCCTAGTGTGTCCCCTTGCCAGTTTTATGGCTCGACAGTGTGTCGCCTCCCCAGTTTTATTCCTCCACAGGGTGTCACCTACCCAGTTTTAATCCTCCCCAGTTTTATTCCTCCCCAGTGTGTCGCCTCCCCAGTTTTATGCCTTCTGTGTTTTGCCTCCCCACTTTTATGCCTCGCCCAGTTGTCTGACGCCCCAGTTTTATGCCTTTCCAGTGTGCTGTCTCTCCAGTTTTATGCCTCCCCAGTTTCATGCTTTCCCCAGTTGCCTCCCCCATTGTGTCGCCTCCCCCAGTGTATCGCCTCGCCAGTGAGTTGCTTTCCCAGTGTGTCGCCTACCCAGTGTGTCGCCTACCCAGTTTTATGCTTCCCCAGTTTCATGCCTCCCAAGTGTGTTGCCTCCCCAGTGTGTCACCTCCCCAGTTTTATGCCTCCCCCAGTGTGTCACCTCACCAGTGTGTTGCCTTCCCAGTGTGTCACATACCCAGTGTGTCGCCTACCCAGTTTTATGCCTCCCCAGATTCATGCCTCCACAGTGTGTCGCCTCCCTACTTTTATACCTCCACAGTGTGTCACCTACCTAGTTTTATGCCTCCCCAGTTTTATGCCTCCCCAGTGTGTTGCCTTCCCAGTTTTATGCCTCCTGTGTATCGCCTCCCCAGTGTGTCGCCTCCCTAGTCTGTCGTCTCCCCAGTTTTATGCCTCCCCAGTGTGTCGACTCCCCAGTGTGTCCCCTTCCCAGTTTTATGCCTCCCCCAATTTTATGCCTCCCCCAATGTGTCTCCTCCCCCAGTGTGTCGCCTCCCCAGCATGTCTCTTCCCGAGTGTGTCGCCTCCCTAGTGTGTCGCCTACCCAGTTTTATGCCTCCCCAGATTCATGCCTCCACAGTGTGTCGCCTCCCTACTTTTATACCTCCACAGTGTGTCACCTACCTAGTTTTATGCCTCCCCAGTTTTATGCCTCCCCAGTGTGTTGCCTTCCCAGTTTTATGCCTCCTGTGTATCGCCTCCCCACTTTTATGCCTCCCCAAGTTTTATATCCTCTCCAGTTTTATGCCTCCTCAGTGTGTCGCCTCCCCAGTTTTATGCCTCCCCAGTGTGTCGCCTCCCCAGTGTGTCGCCTCCCCAGTTTTATGCCTCCCTCAGTTTTATGCCTCGCCAGTTTTATGCTTCTCCAGTTTTATGCCTCTCCAGTGTGTCACCTCCCCAGTGTGTCGCCTCCCAAGTTATATGCCTCCCAAGTGTGTCGCCTCCCCAGTTTTATGACTCTCCAGTGTATCGCCTCCCCAGTGTGTCGACTCCCCAGTGTGTCCCCTTCCCAGTTTTATGCCTCCCCAGTGTGTCGACTCCCCAGTGTGTCCCCTTCCCAGATTTATGCCTCCCCCAATTTTATGCCTCCCCCAGTGTGTTACCTCCCCCAATGTGTCTCCTCCCCCAGCGTGTCGCCTCCCAAGCGTGTCTCTTCCCCAGTGTGTCGCCTCCCTAGTGTGTCGCCTCCCCAGTTTTATGCCTCCCCAGATTCATGCCTCCACAGTGTGTCGCCTCCCTACTTTTATACCTCCACAGTGTGTCACCTACCTAGTTTTATGCCTCCCCAGATTTATGCCTCCCAAGTGTGTTGCCTTCCAAGTTTTATGCCTCCTGTGTATCGCCTCCCCACTTTTATGCCTCTCCCAGTTTTATATACTCTCCAGTTTTATGCCTCCTCAGTGTGTCGCCTCCCCAGTTTTATGCCTCCCCAGTGTGTCGCCTCCCCAGTTTTATGCCTCCCTCAGTTTTATGCCTCCCTCAGTTTTATGCCTCGCCAGTTTTATGCCTCCCCAGTGTGTCGCCTCCCCAGTGTGTCGCCTCCCAAGTTCTATGCCTCCCAAGTGTGTCGCCTCTCCAGTTTTATGACTTTCCAGTGTATCGCCTCCCCAGTGTGTCGCCTCCCTAGTGTGTCGTCTCCCCAGTTTTATGCCTCCCCAGTGTGTCGACTCCCCAGTGTGTCCCCTTCCCAGTTTTATGCCTCCCCCAATTTTATGCCTCCCCCAGTGTGTTGCCTCCCCCAATGTGTCTCCTCCCCCAGTGTGTCCCCACCCCAGCGTGTCTCTTCCCCAGTGTGTCGCCTCCCCAGTTTTATGCCTCCCCAGATTCATGCCTCCACAGTGTGTCGCCTCCCTACTTTTATACCTCCACAGTGTGTCACCTACCTAGTTTTATGCCTCCCCAGTTTTATGCCTCCCCAGTGTGTTGCCTTCTTAGTTTTATGCCTCCTGTGTATCGCCTCCCTACTTTTATGCCTCCCCCAGTTTTATATCCTCTCCAGTTTTATGCCTCCGCAGTGTGTCACCTCCCCAGTTTTATGCCTCCCCAGTGTGTCGCCTCCCCAGTTTTATGCCTCCCTCAGTTTTATGCCTCGCCAGTTTTATGCCTCTCCAGTGTGTCGCCTCCCCAGTGTGTCGCCTCCCAAGTTCTATGCCTCCCAAGTGTGTCGCCTCCCCAGTTTTATAACTCTCCAGTGTATCGCCTCCCCAGTGTGTCGCCTCCCTATTGTGTCGTCTCCCCAGTTTTATGCCTCCTCAGTGTGTCGACTCCCCAGTGTGTCCCCTTCCCAGTTTTATGCCTCCCCCAATTTTATGCCTCTCCCAATGTGTTGCCTCCCCCAATGTGTCTCCTCCCCCAATGTGTCTCCTCCCCCAGTGTGTTGCCTCCCTAGTGTGTCGCCTCCCTAGTGTGTCGCCTCCCCAGTTTTATGCCTCCCCAGTGTGTCACTTCCCCACTGTGTTGCCTCCCCAGTTTGTCATTTTCCCAGTTTTATGCCTCCCTAATTTTATGGCTCCCCAGTCTGTCACCCCCCCCCCCCCAGTGTGTCTGTTAGAACCCTCCTGTTAGTTTTTTTCTATTTTGTGGTCACGTGACCTGCTGCCTATTTATTCCAGCTCCGCCGTTCTGGCTTTGCTGGACTTCAGTGTTACTTTGACTCTTAATCTAGCCAGGTGCTTTGTACCTTTCTCTATAGTTTGCTTGGTCCTTGGACCTCTAAGTATTTTTGTCTGTTTGTCTTTTTGCTCCGCTACAACTTCTGCTAGCAGGTGTCCAATTTTGTCCCAGTCTTTAGTACTTTTAGGGACCCCTCCCTTATATCTATAGGTCTGCATTCAGACTAGCTGAGGACGAAGGCGGGTCTGTTCACAAGGAACAGGTTGCCCGCTGCATCGTAGGGAATCAGCTTAGTCCTATTGTAGGGACAGTTTTCCTATCTTTCCTTAGTTCTTTTAGCAGATCATAACAGTAAGTCCAGTCAAAAATCAAAAAAAAATAAAAAATCCTAAGGAAAGAGATCCGGAGGTCAGCATGGTGTCTGTTCAGGAATTGGCTCAACGGCTGCAGGGATTGTCTCTTGAGGTGGCCGAGCTCCAGCAACACGTGAGTAGCTGTCCTGGAGCGCATTTTGTTGAACCGAAGGTAGGACTGCCTGATTTTTTTTATGGTAAACAACAAGATTTTTTTCCCTTTAAAAATGCTTGTTTATTATATTTTCATTTGAGACCCAGGTCCTCTGGGAATGAATCACAGCGCATTGGGTTTATCATGTCACTTTTGCGCAAGGAACCACAGGGATGGGCCTTTTCTCTCCAACCTAATGATCCGTGTTTTAGATCAGTGGAAGATTTTTTTTCTGCTATGGTGTTGTTGTATGGTGATTCTGATTGAGTCTCTTCTGCTGAGACACAACTGAGATGCTTAAAGCAGGGGTCAGGTGATGTTGAGAATTATTGTACACACTTCAGAAGGTGGTCTTCTGAAGTGAGATTGAATGATTCGGCGTTAAAATGTTTGTTTCTTGCTGGTTTAAGTGAAAGGGTTAAGGATCTGCTGATTGCTTTCCCTGCACCTCGAAACTTGCAAGAAGCCATGCAATTAGCTATGCGGGTGGACAGGAGACTGTGTGCCAGGGCTAATGAGGAGAAAACTCCTGCTATGGCAGCTCCTAGTCATCAGAGGGTCTGCTCGGACGACGGAGAACCGATGGAGATTGGGGCGATGTCACTCCGCTCTCAGGAAAAAGACCGCAGGTTTTCCAAGGGATTGTGTTTTTATTGTGGTAAATCTGACCATTTTGTTAAGAACTGTGAGCTTCTGTTGAACAAAGAAAAAAAAAAGGTCAGTTACGCCCGTATTGCTTGTTTAAACTCTAAGGGAGTATTTCTTTCAGGGAGTACCTCATTGCAGGAGGAGTTGATTGAATTTCAGGTATTTGTGGATTGTAGTTCTACACTGAATGTGATTGATAAGGGCTTTTTGGAAAAACTTAAATTGAAACCCAAACCTTTGTCATCTCCTATTTCTGTGGTTGCTGTTGATAACACTCATTTGAAATGTGTTACTCACAAGGTTTTTGAATTTCCCCTCACTATTAATGGTATTTACCAAGAGAATTTGGATTTAGTGGTATTAAATAATTCACCTTCTCCAGTAGTTTTCGGTTTGCCTTGGTTAAAACTGCACAATCCTTTACTGGACTGGTCTACTAATGAGATTAAATCTTGGAGTCCTAAGTGTTATGATAAATGTTGTAACGGTCGCATTGCTGCTGTGGAAAGAGGGGAATTACCGGTACCTATTCAGGGTTTTTGGAAGGTTTTTTCAGAGGAGGAGTCGCAAATTCTACCTCCTCATAGGGACTATGATTGCACCATTGAGTTTGTTCCTGGTGCTACTCTTCCCAAGAGTCGGTTATTTAATCTTACTATCCCTGAAAGAAAGGCCTTGGAGGAATACATACAAATGAGTTTGGCTGCTGGTCACATTAGACCTTCTAAGTCACCTGTGGCTGTTGGATTTTTTTTTGTAAAAAAAAGGACGGCGGTTTACATCCATGTTTGGACTTTCGCGAAATTAATAAAATTGCTGTACGCAATTCCTACCCACTGCCGTTAATTCCTGACTTGTTTAACCAGTTAGTGGGGGCCAAGTGGTTCTCTAAAATTGGTCTCCGGGGGGCATACAATTTGTTGCGAATGAAGGAGGGTGATGAATGGAAGACTGCTTTTAACACCCCGGTGGGTCATTTTGAGAATCTGGTTATGCCTTTTGGTCTTACCAATGCACCAGCGTTTTTTCAGAACCTTATTAATGACATCCTGAGACCTTTGATTGGTAAGAATGTGGTGGTGTATTTGGATGACATTTTGATTTATTCGCCAGATCTGGAGTCTCATTGGCAGAGCGTACGTGAGGTATTGCAGTTATTAAGTGACAATTCACTTTTTGCTAAGCTGGAGAAATGCGAGTTCGCTGTGCAGAGAATTAGTTTTTTGGGCTACATTATCTCCAGCGAGGACTTTGAGATAGACCCGGTGAAGGTTCAGGCTGTGCAAGAATGGCCTAGGCCTATTAGTTTAAAATCGATACAGAGATTTTTGGGTTTCGCCAATTATTACAGAAAATTCATTAAGAATTTTTCTACAATTGTTAAGCCGCTGACCGATCTCACCAGGAAAGGTGCGAATACGGTCCAGTGGACTTCTGAGGCCATTGAAGCTTTTGTGTATCTCAAGGAGAGGTTCAGTTCTGCCCCCATCCTTATGCAGCCTGATGAGACCAAGCCTTTTTTGGTCGAGGTTGATGCTTCTTCGATGGGGGTCGGTGCGGTTTTGTCTCAGGAGAACAAGGATAGGGTTCATCCCTGTGCTTTTTTTTCGAAAAAAATTTCTGAAACAAAACTTAATTACGATGTTGGTAATCGGGAATTGCTGGCTATCAAACTCGCATTTGAACATTGGCATCATTTCTTGGAAGGTGCTAAGTTTCTCATTCAGGTTATCACTGATAATAAGAATCTGATCTATCTAGATGCTGCCAAGCGCTTGAATGCCCGTCAGGCTAGGTGGGCTCTTTTTTTTTCGCGGTTTAATTTTTCTGTTACTTACATCCTGGGTACTAAGAATGTTAAAGCTGATGCTTTATCTCACAGCTTTTCTCCCATGGTTGGTACCGAGGAGGAGGAGAGCATTTTACAGGAAGGAGTTGTGATAGCAGCATTGGACTCCGTTTTGGAAGATGGGATTCTGAAAGCACAGGAGGATGCCCCATCTAACACTCCCCATGGGAGGTTGTTTGTACCTACAGTCATGGCCAAAAGTTTTGAGAATGACACCAAAATTATATTTTCACATGATCTGCTGGCCTCTGGTTTTTATTAGTGTTTGTCTGATGTTTATATCACATACAGAAATATAATTGCAATCATATTATGAGTACCAATAGGTTATATTGACAGTTAGAATGAGTTAATGCAGCAAGTCAATATTTGCAGTGTTGCCCCCTCTTCTTCAAGACCTCTGTAATTCTCCCTGGCATGCTCTCAATCAACTTTTGGACCAAACCCGGACTGATAGCAGTCCATTCTTGCATAATCAATGCTTGCATTTTGCCAGAATTTGTTGGTTTTTGTTTGTCCACCCGTCTCTTGATGATTGACCACAAGTTCTCAATGGGATTAAGATCTGGGGAGTTTCCAGGCCATGGACCCAATATCTCTATGTTTTGTTCCATGAGCCATTTAGTTATCACCTTTGCTTTATGGCAAGGTGCTCCATCATGCTGGAAAAGGCATTGTTGGGCGCCAAACTGCTCTTGGACGGTTGGGAGAAGTTGCTCTTGGTGGACATTCTGGTACCATTCTTTATTCATGGCTGTGTTTTTAGGCAAGACTGTGAGTTAGCCGATTCCCTTGGCTGAGAAGCAACCCCACACATGAATGGTTTCAGGATGCTTTACAGTTGGCATGAGACAAGACTGGTGGTAGCGCTCACCTCTTCTTCTCCGAATAAGCTGTTTTCCAGATGTCCCAAACAATCGAAAAGGGGATTCATCAGAGAAAATGACTTTGCCCCAGTCCTCAGCAGTCCACTCCCTGTACCTTTTGCATAATATCAGTCGGTCCCTGATGTTTTTTCTGGAGAGAAGTGGCTTCTTTGCTGCCCTCCTTGAAACCAGCCCTTGCTCAAAGAGTCTCCGCCTCACAGTGCGTGCAGAAGCACTCACACCAGCCTGCTGCCTTTCCTGAGCAAGCTCAGCACTGCTGGTAGTCCGATCCCGCAGCTGAAGCAGTTTTAAGATACGGTCCTGGCGCTTGCTGGTCTTTCTTGGGCGCCCTGGAGCCTTTTTGACAACAATGGAAGCTCTCTCCTTGAAGTTCTTGATGATGCGATAGATTGTTGACTGAGGTGCAATCTTTGTAGCTGCGATACTCTTCCCTGTTAGGCCATTTTTGTGCAGTGCAATGATGGCTGCATGTGTTTCTTTAGAGATAACCATGGTTAACTGAAGAGAAACAATGATACCAAGAACCAGCCTCCTTTTAAAGTGTCCAGTGATGTCATTCTTACTTAATCATGACTGATTGATCGCCAGCCCTGTCCTCATCAACACCCACACCTGTGTTAATGGATCAATCACTAAAACGATGTTAGCTGCTCCTTTTAAGGCAGGACTGCAATGATGTTGAAATGTGTTTTAGGGGTTAAAGTTCATTTTCTGGGCAAATATTGACTTTGCAAGTATAGTAATTGCTGTTAAGCTGATCACTCTTTGACATTCAGGAGTATATGCAAATTGCCATTACAAAAAATGAAGCAGTAAACTTTGGAAAAATTACTATTTGTCTCATTCTCAATACTTTTGGCCATGACTGTAGAACCTTTAGGAGAGAGTTGCTTGTGGAGTATCATGAGTCTCGGTTGGCAGGTCATCCAGGAATTTCTGAGACTAAGAGACTGGTAAGTCGCAGTTTTTGGTGGCCTGGGTGGCAGAAGGAAATCATTAAATGGGTGCGTCAATGTACGGTGTGTGCTAGATCAAAGGCTTCACATGCTCCTGCTGCGGGGTTGCTTTGCCCTCTGGAGGTTCCTAGTGCACCTTGGACGCACCTTGCAATGGATTTTATTACTGACCTTCCTGTGTCCGAGGGTTTCACTGTCATCTGGGTGGTCGTGGACCGTTTTAGCAAGATGTGTCACTTGGTTCCTTTCATTAAACTACCCTGCGCTAAGACACTCGCTAAGGCTTTTGTCAAGGAAATTGTCAGACTCCATGGCGTTCCCACCGACATTGTTTCTGATAGGGGACCTCAGTTTGTGGCTCATTTTTGGCGTGCTTTTTGTGACAGGTTGGGAGTCCATTTGTCATTTTCATCTGGGTATCATCCTGAGTCTAATGGACAGACAGAAAGAAAGAACCAGGATGTTGAGCAGTTTTTGCGTTGTTTTGTGGCAGACAATCAAGAGGGGTGGACGGAGTTTCTGCCACTTGCTGAATTTGCTCTTAACAACCATACTTCCTCTTCTGCTGGGTGTTCTCCGGTTTTTTGTTGTACTGGGTGACATCCGTCGTTTGGTTCGTTCTCCAAATTGGTGTCAGCTGTGCCGGAAGAGGAGAATTTTTCCGGTGATTTGGAGAGAGTTTGGACTGATGTACGTTGTAACCTTCAAGAGGCTAACAAAAATTCTAAGAAGTATTTTAACAGGAAACGTCAAGAGGTTTTGTTTACGGTTGGTGACATGGTTTGGTTGTCCTCAAAGAATCTGCGATTGAGGATTCCTTCTAAGAAATTGGGTCCGAAGTTTGTGGGACCATTTAAGGTGCTTCAGGTGGTTAACCAGTCTGCTGTTAGGTTGGAGGTTCCCTCCTCCTGGAAGTTTAATCCGGTGTTTCATGTTTCCTTGTTGAAAAAAGATGATGTATCGGATAGGGATGCCACTGTCACAGTTCCTCCGGTGGTGGAACACGGTGAATATGAAATTTCTCGTATCCTGAATTCCAGAAGGCATAGACGGAGATTGCAGTATCTCGTCGCTTGGAAAGGTTTCGGTCCTGAGGATAACTCCTGGGTAAGGGCAGATGATGTCTCTGCTCCTAGACTTATCAAAGCGTTTCACAGGAGGTTTCCTGATAAGCCTGGGCCTGGAGGATCCGGAGGATCCTCATAGAAGAGGGGGTACTATTAGAACCCTCCTGTTAGTTTTTTTCTATTTTGTGGTCACGTGACCTGCTGCCTATTTATTCCAGCTCCACCCTTCTGGCTTTGCTGGACTTCAGTGTTACTTTGACTCTTAATCTAGCCAGGTGCTTTGTACCTTTCTCTATAGTTTGCTTGGTCCTTGGACCTCTAAGTATTTTTGTCTATTTGTCTTTTTGCTCCGCCACAACTTCTGCTAGGAGGTGTCCAATTTTGTCCCAGTCCTTAGTACTTTTAGGGACCCCTCCCTTATATCTATAGGTCTGCGTTCAGACTAGCTGAGGACGAAGGCGGGTCTGTTCACAAGGAACAGGTTGCCCGCTGCATCGTAGGGAATCAGCTTAGTCCTATTGTAGGGACAGTTTTCTTATCTTTCCTTAGTTCTTTTAGCAGATCATAACAGTGTCACCTCCCCAGTTTGTTGCCTGTTCACTTTGTCTCCTCCCCAGTTTTTCGCCTCCCCAGTTATATTCCTCCCCAGTGTGTGGCGACCCCAGTGTGTCACCTCCCCAGTTCTATGCCTCCACAGTTTTATGTCTCCCCAATGTGTCACCTCCCCAGTTTTATGCCTCCCCAGTGTGTCATCTCCCCCGTTTTATGCCTCCACAATTTTTCGTCTGCTCATTTTTATGCCCACTCCAGTTTTATGCCTCCCCCATTTTTATGCCTCCCCAATTTTATGGCTCCCTAGTTTTATTCTGAACCAGTGTGTCACCTCCCCAGTTTTGTGCCTCCCCCAGATTTATGTCTCCCCAGTTTGTCTCCTCCCCAGTTTGTCTTCTCCCCAGTTTTATGCCTCTCCAGTGTATCGCCTCACCAGTTTGTCACTTTCACAGTTTTATGCCTCTCTAATTTAATGTCTCCCCAGTCTGTCGCCCCCCCAGTGTGTCACCTCCCCAGTTTGTTGCCTGTTCACTTTGTCTCCTCCCCAGTTTTTCACCTCCCCAGTTATATGCCTCCCCAGTGTGTGGCATCCCCAGTGTGTCACCTACCCCGTTTTTTGCCTCCCCAGTTTTATGCCTCCCCAATGTGTCACTTCCCCCATTTTATGCCTCCCCAATTTGTCACCTGCTCAATTTTATACCCACTCCAGTTTTATGCCTCCCCCATTTTTAAGCCTCCCCAGTTTTAAGGCTCCCCTGTTTTATTCTGAACCAGTGTGTCACCTCCCCAGTTTTGTGCCTCCCCCAGATTTATGTCTCCCCAGTGTGTCTCCTCCCCAGTTTTATGCCTCTCCAGCGTATCGCCTCACCAGTTTGTCACTTTCCCAGTTTTATGCCTCCCTAATTTTATGGCTCCCCAGTCTGTCGCCCCTTCCAGTGTGTCAACTCCCCAGTTTGTTGCCTGTTCACTTTGTCTCCTCCCCAGTTTTTCGCTTCCCAAGTTATATGCCTCCCCAATGTGTCACCTCCCCAGTTTTATGCCTCCCCAGTGTGTCACCTCCCCCATTTTATGCCTCCCCAATTTGTCGCCTGCTCAATTTTATGCCCACTCCAGTTTTATGCCTCCCCCATTTTTATGCCTCCCCAGTTTTATGGCTCCCCCAGTTTTATTCTGAACCAATATGTCGCCTCCCCAGTTTTGTGCCTCTCACAGATTTATGTCTCCTCAGTGTGTCTCCTCCCCAGTTTTATGCCTCCCTAGTTTTATGCTTACCCCAGTTGCCTCCCCCCTTGTGTCGCCACACCCAGTCTGTCTATTTCCCAGTTTCTTGCCTACCCAGTTTTAGGCCTCCTCAGTGTGTCGCCTCCCCAGTGTGTCACCTCTCCAGTTTTATGCCTCCCCAGTGTGTCGCCTCCCCCAGTTTTAAGCCTCCCCCAGTGTGTCGTTTCCCCCGGTTTTATGCCCCTCCATCAGTTTTATGCCCCCCCCAGTGTGTCGCCTCCCCCAGTTTTAAGCCTCCCTGTTTTATGTCCTCCAGTTTTATGCCCCCCACAGTGTGTCACCTACCCCAGTTTTATGCCCCCCCAGTGTTTCGCCCCCCAGTTTATGCTTCCTGCAGTTTGAAGCCTCCCCCAGTTTTATGCCGCCCCAGTCTATCGCCTCCCCAGTTTTATGCCTCGACAAGTGGGTCTCCTCCCCCATTGTGATACCTCTACCCAATGTGTCACCTCCCCAGTGTGTCGCCTGCCCCAATGTGTCGCCTCCCTCAGACTTATGCATGCCCCAGTTTTATGCCTCCCCCAGTTTTATGCCTACCCAGCGTGTCACCTCCCCCAGTTTTGTGCCTCCCCCAGATTTATGTCTCCCCAGTGTTTCTCCTCCCCAGTTTTATGCCTCCCCAGTTTTATGTTTACCCCAGTTGCCTCCCCCCTTGTGTCGCCTCACCCAGTCTGTCTATTTCCCAGTTTGTCGTCTACCCAGTTTTATGCCTCCCAAGTGTGTCTCCTCCCCCATTGTGATGCCTCTACCCAATGTGTCACCTCCCCAGTGTGTCGCCTCCCCCAATGTGTCGCCTCCCTCAGACTTATGCATGCCCCAGTTTTATGCCTCCCTCAGTTTTATGCCTACCCAGCGTGTCACCTCCCCAGTTTTATGCCTTCCCCAGTGTGTCACCTCCCCCGTTTTATGCCTCCTCAATTTGTCGCCTGCTCAATTTTATGCCCACTCCAGTTTTATGCCTCCCCCATTTTTATGCCTCCCCAGTTTTATGGCTCCCCAGTTTTATTCTAAATCAATGTGTCGCCTCCCCATTTTTGTGCCTTCCCCAGATTTATGTCTCCCCAGTGTGTCACCTCCCCCAGTTCTATGCCACCCCCAGTGTGTCGCCTCCCTTAGTTGTATGCCTCCCCAGTGTGTCGCCTCCCCAGTTTTATGCCTTCCCTGTTTTATGACTCCTCCAATTTTATCCCTCCCTCAGTTTTTTGCCACCCTGCAGTGTATCACCTCCCTCAGTGTGTCACCTTCCCAGTGTGTCGCTTCCCCAGTTTTATGTCTCTCCCAGTTTTATGTCTCCACAGTGTGTCGCCTTCCCAGTTTTATGCTTCCCTGGTGTGTCGCCTCCCCAGTTTTATGCCTCCCTCACTTTTATGCCTCCCTCACTTTTATGCCTCCCCCACTTTTATGCCTCCTCCAGTTTTATATCTCCCCAGTGTGTCGCCATTCACAGTTTTATGCCTCACCCAGTTTTATGCTTTCCCGTTTTATGCCTCCCAAGATTTATGCCTCCCCAGTGTGTCGCCTCCCAAGTTTTATGCCTCCATAGTTTGTCACCTCCCCAGTTATATGCCTCCCCAGTGTGTCGGCTCTCCAGTGTGTCCCCTTCCCAGTTTTATGCTATGCCAGTTTTATGCCTCCCCAGTGTGTCGCCTCCCCAGTGTGTTGCATCCCTAGTGTGTCTCCTCCCCAGTTTTTTGCCTCCCCAGTGTGTCCCCTTCCCAGTTTTATACCTCCCCCAGTTTTACGACTCCCCCAGATTTATGCTTTCCCGTTTTATGCCTCCCGAGATTTATGCCTCCCCAGTGTGTCGCCTCCCCAGTTTTATGCCTCCCGAGTGTGTCGCCTCCCCAGTGCGTCATCTTTCCAGTGTGTCCCCTTCCCAGTTTTATGCCACCCCAGTGTGTCGCCTCCCCAGTGTGTTGCATCCTTAGTGTGTCACCTCCCCTGTTTTTTGCCTCCCCAGTGTGTCGTCTCCCCAGTGTGTCCCCTTTCCAGTTTTATGCCTTCTCCAATTTTATGCCTCCCCCAATGTGTCGCCTCCTCCAATGTGTCGCCTCCCACAGTGTGTCGCCTCCCCAGTGTGGCTCTACCCCAGTTTGTCTCATCCCCAGTTTCTCAACTCCCTAGTGTGTCGTCTCCCCAGTTTTATGCCTCCCCAGTTTTATGCCTCCCCAGTTTTATGCCTCCCCAGTGTGCTGCCTGCCCAGTGTGTTGCCTCCCCAGTTTGTCACATCCCCAGTGTGTTGCTACCCCAGTTTTATGCCTCCCTAGTTTTATGCCTCCCCAGTTTGTCGCCCCCCTGTGTGTCTCCTCCCTAGTTTGTCGTCTCCCCAGTGTGTCACCTCCCCAGTTTTATGCCTCTCCAGTGTGTTGCGTCCCAAGTGTCACCTCCCCAGTGTGTCACCTCCCCCTATTTATGCCTCCCCAGATTTATGATGCCCCAGATTTATGCCGCCCCAGTTTAATGCCTCCCCATTTTCATGCTTCCCCCAGTTGCCTCACCCATTGTGTCACCTCCCGCAGTGTATCACCTCGCCAGTGTGTTGCCTTCCTAGTGTGTCGCCTACCCAGTTCTATGCCTCCCCAGTTTCATGCCTCCCAAGTGTGTCGCCTTCCAAGTGTGTCACCTCCCCAGTTTTATGCCTCCCCAGTGTGTCGTATCCCCAGTGTGTCAATGCCCCAATTTTAAGTCTCCGCAGTGTGTCGCCTCCCTAGTGTGTCGCCTTCCCACTCTTATGCCTCCCCAATTTTATGCCACCACACTATTATGCCTCCCCAATGTTATGCATCCTGTGTTTCACCTCCCCACTTTTATGCCTCCCCCAGTTTTATATCTTCTCCAGTTTTATAACCTCCCAGTTTTATGCCTTGTCAGTGTGTTACTTCTCCAGTTTTATGCCTCTTCAGTGTGTCGCCTACCCAGTTTTATGCCTCCCCAGTGTGTCGCCTGCCCAGTGTGTTGCCTCCCCAGTGTGTCACCTCCCCAGTGTGTCGCTACCCCAGTTTTATGCCTCCCCAGTTTGTCACCCCCCCGAGTGTGTTTTCTCTCCAGGTTGTCGCCTCCCCAGTGTGTCACCTCCCCAGTTTTATGCCTCCCCTGTGTGTTGCATCCCAAGTGTCACCTCCCCAGTTTTATGCCTCCCCAGTGTGTCACCTCCCCCTATTTATGCCTTCCCAGATTTATGACGCCCCAGATTTATGCCGCCCCAGTTTTATGCCTCCTCATTTTCATGCTTCCCCAGTTGCCTCACCCATTGTGTCACCTCCCCCAGTGTATCGCTTCACCAGTGTGTTGCCTTCCTAGTGTGTCGCCTACCCAGTTCTATGCCTCCCCAGTTTCATGCCTCCCCAGTTTCATGCCTCCCAAGTGTGTCACCTCCCCAGTTTTGTCTCTCCAGTTTTATGCCTCCCCAGTGTGTCGTATCCCCAGTGTGTCAATGCCCCAATTTTATGTCTCCGCAGTGTGTCGCCTCCCTAGTGTGTTGTCTTCCCACTCTTATGCCTCCCCAATTTTATGCCTCCACAGTTTTATGCCTCCCTAGTTTTATGCCTCCTGTGTTTCACCTCCCCACTTTTATGCCTCCCCCAGTTTTATATCTTCTCCAGTTTTATAACCTCCCAGTTTTATGCCTTGTCAGTGTGTTACTTCTCCAGTTTTATGCCTCTTCAGTGTGTCGCCTACCCAGTTTTATGCCTCCCCAGTGTGTCGCCTGCCCAGTTTTATGCCTCCCTCAGTTTCATGCCTCCCCAGTTTTATGCCTCTCCAGTGTGTCGCCTCCCCAGTGTGTCATCTCCCAAGTTTTATGTCTCCCAAGTGTGTCGCCTCCCCAGTTTTATGACTCTCGAGTGTATTGCCTTCCCAGTGTGTCGCCTCCCCAGTTTTATGCTTCCCCAGTGTGTCAACTCCCCTTTGTGTCCCCTTCCAAGTTTTATGCCTCCCCCAATTTTGTGCCTCCCCCAGTGTGTTGCCTCCCCCAATGTGTCTCCTCCCCCTGTGTGTCTCTTCCCTAGCGTGTCTATTCCCCAGTGAGTCGCCTCCCTAGTGTGTCGCCTCCCCAGTTTTATGCCTCCCCAGTGTGTCACCTCCCCACTGTATTGCCTCCCCAGTTTTATGCCTCTTCAGTGTGTTGCCTCACCAGTTTGTCACTTCCCCAGTTTTATGCCCCCTAATTTTATGGCATTCCAGTCTGTCGCCCCCCCCCAGCGTGTCGCCTCTCCAGTTTGTCTCCTCCCCAGTTTTTCTCCTCCCCAGTTTTATGCGTCCCCAATGTGTCACCTCCCCAGCTTTATGCCTCTCCAGTTTGTCTCCTCCCCCGTTTTAAGCCTCCTCAGTTTGTCGCCTGCTCAATTTTCTGTCCCCCTCCAGTTTTATGCCTCCCCCATTTTTATGCCTCCCCAGTTTTATGGCCCCACCAGTTTTATTCTGAACCAGTGTGTCGTCTCCCCAGTTTTATGCCTCCCACAGATTTATGTCTCCCCAGTGTGTCTCCTCCCCAGTTTTATGCCTCCCCAGTTTTATGCTTATCCCAGTTGCCTCCCCCATTGTGTCACCTCACCCAGTCTGTCGCCTTCCCAGTTTGTCACCTACCCAGTTTTATGCCTCTCAAGTGTGTCGCCTCCCCAGTGTTTCGCATCCCCAGTGTGTCACCTCCCCAGTTTTATGCCTCTCCAGTTTTATGCCTCCCCAGTTTGTCGCCTCCCCAGTTTTATGCCTCACGTGTTTCACCTCCCCACTTTTATGCCTCCCCCAGTATATATCTCCTTCAGTTTTATGACTGCTCAGTTTTATGCCTCCCCATTGTGTCGCCTCCCCCAATGTGTCAACACCCCCAGATTCTACCCTCCCCAGTGTGTCGCCTCCAAGTTTTATGCCTACCTATTGTGTCGCCTCCCCAGTTTTATGCCTCCCCAGATTTATGCCTCCCCTTTGTCGCATCACCAGTGTGTCACCTCCACAGTTTTATGCCTCCCCAATTTTATGCTTCCCCGGTGTGTCGCCTCCCTAGTTTTATACCTCTTTTGTGTGTCGCCTCCTCAGTTTTATGCTTCCCCAGTTTTATGTCTCCCCAGTGTTTCGCCTTCCCAGTTTTATGCCTCTCTAGTGGGTCGCCTCCACCATGTTATGCCTCCCTAGTTTGTCACCCCCCCAGTTTTCTGCCCTCCCCGGTTTTCTGCCTCCCCCATCTTTATGCCTCCCCAGTTTTATGCCTCCCCCAGTTTTATTCCTAACCAGTGTGTCGCCTCTCCAGTTTTATGTCTCACCAGTGTGTCTCCTCCCCAGTTTTATGCCTCCCCTGCTTTGTGCCTCCCCAGCTTTATGCTTCCCCAAGTTGCTTCCGCCATTGTGTCGCCTCGCCAGTATGTTGCCTGCCCAGAGTGACACCTTCCCAGTGTGTCGCTTACCCGGTTTTATGTACCCCCAGTTTCATGCCTCCCAAGTGTGTTGCCTCCCCAGTGTGTCACCTCTCCAGTTTTATGCCTCTGCAGTGTTATGCCTCCCCAGTGTGTCGCATCCCCATTGTGTCAATGCCCCAGTTTTATGCCTCCACAGTGTGTCGCCTTCCCAATTTTACGCCTCCCCAGTTTTATGCCTCCACAGTGTGTCGCCTCCCCAGTTTTATGCCTCCACAGTGTGTCGCCTACCCAGTTATATGCCTACCCAGTGTGTCGCCTCCCCAGTTTTATGTCTCCCGTGTTTTGCCTCCCCACTGTTATGCCTCCCCCAGTTTTATATCTCCTCCAGTTTTATGATGCCTCAGTTTTATTCCTTCCCATTACGTTGCCTCTCCAGTTTTATGCCTCCCCAGCGTGTCGCCTCCCCAGTTTTATGCCTCCCCAGTTTTATGCTTACCCTAGTTGCCTCCCCCATTGTGTCACCTCACCCAGTATGTCGCCTTCCCAATTTGTCGTATCCAGCTTTATGCTTCTTTCAGTTTTATGCCTCCCCACTGTGTCGCCTCCCCCAATGTGTCAACTCCTCCAGAATGTACCCTCCCCAGTGTGTCGCTTCCCAAGTTTTATGCCTCCCTATTTTGTCGCCTCCCCAGTTTTATGCCTCCCCAGTTTTATGCCTCCCCTTTGTCGCATCACCAGTGTGTCGCTTCCTCAGTTTTATGTCTTTCCAGTGTTTCGCCTTTCCAGTTTTATGCCTCCCCAGTTTTATTCTTCCCTCAGTTGCCTCCCCATTGTGTCGCCTCTCCCAGTGTGTTGCCTACCCAGTGTTTCGCTTACCCAGTGTGTCGCCTACCCAGTTTTATAGCTCCCCAGTTTCATGCCTCCCAAGTCTGTCTCCTCCCCAGTGTGTCACCTCCCCAATGTTATGCCTCTCCAGTTTTATTCCCTCCCAGTGTGTCGTATCCCCAGTGTGTCAATGCCCCAGTTTCATGCCTCCACATTGTTTTGCCTCCCCAGTGTGCTGCCTTCCCAGTTTTATGCCTCCCCAGTTTTATGCCTCCACAGTGTGTCGCCTACCCAGTTTTATGCCTCCCCAGTGTGTCGCCATCACAGTTTTATGCCTCCCGTGTTTCGCCTCCCCAATTTTATGCCTCCCCCAGTTTTCAGCCTCCTCCATCTTTATGCCTCCCCAATTTTATGCCTCCCCCAGTTTTATTCCTAACCAGTGTGTCGCTTCCCCTGTTTTATGCTTCCTTCAGTTTTATGTCTCCCCAGTGTATCTCCTCCCCAGTTTTATGCATCCCCAGTTTTGTGCCTCCCCAGTTTTATGCTTCCCCCAGTTGCCTCACCCATTGTGTCGCCTCCCTCAGTGTGTCTCCTCGCCAGTGTGTTGCCTTCTCGGTGTGTCGTCTACCCAGTGTGTCGCCTACCCAGTTTTATGTCTCCCAAGTTTGATGCCTCCCAAGTATGTCGCCTACCCAGTGTGTCACCTCCCCAGTTTTATGCCTCCCCGGTTGTATGCTTCCACAGCATGTTGCCGCCCCAGTTTTATGCTGTCCAAGTTTTATGCCCCCCCTCAGTTTGTCACCTGCCCGGTGTGTTGCCTCCCAGTTTTATGCCTCCCAAGTTTTATGCTTCTCCAGTGTATCACCTCCCCAGTGTGTGGCTTCCCCAGTTTTATGTCAGGCCATTATGTTGCCTCCCAAGTTTTATGCCTCCCTCAGTTTTATGCCTTTCCTGTTTTATGACTCCCCAGTTTTATGCCTCTCCAGTGTGTTGCCTCCCCAGTGTGTCACCTCCCAATTTTTACGCCTCCCTAGTGTGTCGCCTCCCCACTTTTATAACTCCCCAGTGTGTCGCCTCCCCAGTGTGTCGCCTCCCCAGTTTTATGTCTCGCCATTATATCGCCTCCCCAGTTTTATGCCTTCCTCAGTTTTATGCTTTCCCTGTTTTATGCCTCCCCATTTTTATTCGTCTCCAGTGTGTCGCCTCCTCAGTGTGTTGCCTAGCAAGTTTTACGCATCCCTCGTGTATCGCCTCCCCAGTTTAATGGCTCCCCGGTGTGTCGCCCCCCCAGTGTGTCGTCTCCCCAATTTGTTGCCTGTCCAGTTTTTCGCCTCCCCAGTTTGTCATCTCCCCAGTGTGCTGCCTCCCCAGTTTTATGCCTCCCCAGTGTGTTGCGTCCCAAGTGTGTCACCTCCCCAATTTTATGCCACCCCAGTGTGTCACCTCCCCCGATTTATGCCTCCCCAGTTTTTTGCCTCCCCTGTTTAATGCCTCCCCCATTTTTATGCCTCCCCAGTTTTATGCCTCCCCAGTTTTATGCCTCCCTAGTTTTATGCCTCCCCCAGTTTTATTTCTAACCAGTGTGTCGCCTCCCCAGTTTTATTCCTCCCCCAGTTTTATGCCTCTCCAGTTTTATGCTTCCCCCATTGCCTCCCCCATTTTGTCGCCTCCCCCAGTGTGTCACCTTCCCAGTGTGTTGCCTTCCCAGTGTGTCACCTACCCAGTATCTTGCCTACTCAGTTTTATGCTTCCCCAGTTTCATGCCTCCCAAGTGTGTTGCCTCCCCAGTGTTTTATCCCCCCAGTTTTATGCCTCTCCAGTTTATGCCTCCACAGTGTGTCGCCTCCCCAGTTTTATCCTGCTACAGGGTGTCACCTACCCAGTTTTATGCCTCCCCAGTTTTATGCCTCCACAGTGTGTCGCCTCCCCAGTTTTATGCCTTCTGTGTTTTGCCTCCCCAGTTTTATGCCTCCCCAGTTTCATGCTTCCTCCAAGTGCCTCCCCCATTGTGTTGCCTCCCCCAGTGTATCGCCTCGCCAGTGAGTTGCCATCTCAGTGTGTCTCCTTTCCAGTGTGTCTCCTCCCCAGTTTTATGCCTCCCCCAGTGTGTCGCCTCGCCAGTGTGTTGCCTTCCCAGTGTGTCACCTACCCAGGGTGTCACCTACCCAGTTTTATGCCTCCCCAGTTTCATGCCTCCCAAGTGTGTCCGCCTCCCCAGTGTTTCATCTCCCCATTTTTATGCCTCTCCAGTTTCATGTCTCCCCAGTGTGTCGCAACCCCAGTGTGTCAATGCCCCAGTTTTATGCCTCCATAGTGTGTCGCCTCCCTAGTGTGTAGCCTTTCCAGTTTTATGCCTCCTCAGATTTATGCCTGCGCAGTGTGTCTCCTCCCCACTTTTATACCTCCACAGTGTGTTGCCTACCCAGTTTTATGCCTCCCCAGTTTTATGCTTCCCCACTGTGTCGCCTCCCCAGTTTTATGCCTCCTGTGTATCGCCTCCCCACTTTTATGCCTCCCCAGTTTTATATCTTCTCCAGTTTTATGATGCCCCAGTTTTATGCCTTCCCAGTTTGTTGCCTCTCCAGTTTTATGCCTCCCCAGTGTGTTGCCTCCTCAGTTTTATGCCTCATCCAGCTTTATGCTTCTTTCACTTTTATGCCTCCCCCAGCGTGTCGCCTCTCCCAATGTGTCACTTCCCCCAGTGTGTCTCCTCCCCAGTGTGTCGCCTCCCAAGTTTTATGACTCCCTATTGTGTCGCCCCCCCAGTTTTATGCCTCTTTTGTTTTACCTACCCACTTTTATGCCTCCCCAGTTTTATGACGCCCCAGATTTATGGCTCCCCAGTTATATGCCTCCTCATTTTAATGCTTCCCCCAGTTGCTTCAACCATTTTGTTGCCTCCCCCAGTGTATCGCCATGCCAGTGTGTTGCCTTCCTAGTGTGTCGCCTACCCATTTTCATGCCTCCCCAGTTTTATGCCTCCCAAGTGTGTCACCTCCTCAGTGTGTCACCTCCCCAGTTTTATGCCTCTCAGTTTTATGCCTCCCCAGTTTGTCTTATCCCCAGTGTGTCACTGCCCCAATTTTATGCCTCCGCAGTGTGTCGCCTCCCTAGTGTGTCGCCTTCCCACTCTTATGCCTCCCCAGTTTTATGCCTCCACAGTTTTATGCCTCCCCAGTGTGTCATCCCCCCAGTTTTATGCCTCCTGTGTTTCGCCTCCCCACTTTTATGCCTCCCTCAGTTTTATATCTTCTCCAGTTTTATGACGCCCCAGTTTTATGCCTTGTCAGTGTGTTACTTCTCCAGTTTTATGCCTCCCCAGTATGTCGCCTACCCAGTTTTATTCCGTTCCAGTGTGTCGCCTCCCCAGTTTTATGCCTCCCTCAGTTTTATGCCTCCCCAGTTTTATGCCTCTACAGTGTGTCACCTCCTCACTGTGTCGCCTCCCTAGTGTGTCACCTCCCCAGTTTTATGACTCTCCAGTGTATCGCCTCCCCAGTGTGTCGCCTACCTAGTGTATCGCCTCCCCAGTTTTATGCCTCCCCAGTGTGTCGACTCCCCAGTATGTCCCCTTCCCAGTTTTATGCCTCCCCCAGTGTGTTGCCTCCCTTAATGTGTCTCCTCCCCAATATGTCTCTTCCCCAGCGGGTCTCTTCCACAGTGTGTCGCCTCCCTAGTGTGTCTCCTCCCCAGTTTTATGCCTCCCCGGTGTATCACCTCCCCACTGTGTTGCCTCCCCAGTTTTATGCCTCTCCAGTGTGTTGCCTCACCAGTTTGACACTTCCTCAGCTTTATGCCTCCCTAATTTTATGGCTCCCCAGTTTTTCACCCCACCAGTGTGTCGCCTCCCAAGTTTGTTGCCTGTCCAGTTTGTCTCCTCTCCAGGTTTTAGCCTCCCCAGTTATATGCCTCCCCAGTGTGTGGCATCCCCAGTGTGTCACCTCCCCAGTTCTGTGCCTCCACAGTGTGTCACCTCCCCCATTTTATGCCTCCCAAGTTTGTCGCCTGCTCAGTTTTATGCCCCCCTCCAGTTTTATGCCTCCCCATTTTTATGCCTCCCCAGTTTTATGGCTCCCCCAGTTTTATTCTGAAACATTGTGTTGCATCCGCAGCTTCGTGCCTCCCCCAGATTTATGTCTCCCCAGTGTGTCTCCTCCCCAGTCTTATGCCTCCCCAGTTTTATGCTTACTCGATTTGCCTCCCCATTGTGTCGCCTCACCCAGTCTGTCACCTTCCCAGTTTTTCGCCTACCCAGTTTTATGCCTCCCAAGTGTGTCGCCTCCCCAGTGTGTCTCCTTCCCAGTTTTATGTCTTCCCAAATTTTATTCCTCACCCAGTGTGTCGCCTCCCCCAATGTGTTGCCTCCACCAGTGTATCGCCTCCCCAGTGTGTTTCTTCCCCAATGTGTCACCTTCCCAGTTTTTCGCCTCCCCATGTGTGTCCTTCCCAGTTTTATGTCTCCCTAGTGTGTTGACTCCTCAGTGTGTCCCCTTCCCAGTTTTATGCCTCCCCCAATTTTATGCCTCCCCCAGTGTGTTGCCTCCCCGAATGTGTCACCTCCCCCATAGTGTCACCTCCCCAGTGTGTCTCTTCCCTAGTGTGTCTCCTTCCCAGTTTTTCACCTCCCTAGTGTGTCTCCTCCCCATTTTTATGCTGTCCAAGTTTTATGCCCCCCAGTGTGTCACCTGCCTAGTCTGTTGCCTCCCAGTTTTGTCTCCCCAGTGTAATGCTTCTCCAGTTTTATGCCTCCCCAGTGTGTCACCTTCCCCTTTTTATGCCTCCCCCAGTTTTATTCTGAACCAGTGTGTCGCCTCCCCAGTTTTGTGCCTCCCCAAGTTTTATGTCTCCTCAGTCTGTCTCCTCCCCAGTTTTATACCTCCCCAGTTTTATTCTTCCCTCAGTTGCTTCCCCATTGTGTCGTGTCTGCTAGTGTATTGCCTCGCCAGTGTGTTGCCTTCCCAGTCTTTCGTTTACTCAGTGTGTCGCCTGCCCAGTTTTATGCCTCCCAAGTGTCTCCCCTCCCCAGTTTTATGCCTCTCCAGTTTTATGCCTCCCCAGTGTTTCGCATCCCCAGTGTGTCACCTCCCCAGTTTTATGCCTCTCCAGTTTTATGCCTCCTCAGTTTGTCGCCTCCCCAGTTTTATGCCTCACGTGTTTCGCCTCCCCACTTTTATGCCTCCCCCCGTTTATATCTCCTTCAGTTTTATGACGGCTCAGTTTTATGCCTTCCCAGTGTGTTGCCTCCCCAGATTTATGCCTCCCCAGTGTGTCGCCTCCCCAGTTTTATGTCGTATCCAGCTTTATGCTTCTTTCAGTTTTATGCCTCCCCCAATGTGTCAAGTACCCCAGAATGTATCCTCCCCAGTGTGTCGCTTCCCAAGTTTTATGCCTCCCTATTTTGTCGCCTCCGCAGTGTGTCGCTTCCTGAATTTTATGTCTTCCCAGTGTTTCGCCTCCCCAGTTTTATTCTTCCCTCAGTTGCCTCCCCATTGTGTCGCCTCTCCCAGTGTGTTGCCTCGCCACCGTGTTGCCTTCCCAGTGTGTCGCCTACCCAGTTTTATAGCTCCCCAGTTTCATGCCTCCCAAGTCTGTCTCCTCCCCAGTGTGTCACCTCCCCAATGTTATGCCTCTCCAGTTTTATTCCCCCCCCAGTGTGTCGCATCCCTAGTGTGTCAATGTCCCAGTTTCATGCCTCCACATTGTTTCGCCTCCCCAGTGTGTTGCCTTCCCAGTTTTATGCCTCCCCAGTTTTATGCTTCCACAGTGTGTCACCTCCCCAGTTTTATGCCTCCACAGTGTGTCGCCTACCCAGTTTTATGTCTCCCCAGTGTGTCGCCTTCCCAGTTCTATATCTCCTGTGTTTCGCCTCCCCACTTTTATGCCTCCCCCAGTTTTATATCTTCTCCAGTTTTATGACGCCCCAGTTTTATGCCTTGTCAGTGTGTTACTTCTCCAGTTTTATGCCTTCCCAGTGTGTCGCCTACCCAGTTTTATGCCTCCCCAGTGTGTCGCATACCCAGTTTTATGCCTCCCTTAGTTTTTTGCCTCCCCAGTTTTATGCCTCTACAGTGTGGCGCCTCCTCAGTGTGTCATCTCCCATGTTTCATGTCTCCCAAGTGTGTCGCCTCCCCAGCTTTATGACTCTCCAGTATATCGCCTCCCCAGTGTGTCGCCTCCCTAGTGTGTCGCCTTCCCAGTTTTATGCCTCCCCAATGTGATGACTCCCCAGTGTGTCCCCTTCCCAGTTTTATGCCTCCCCCAATTTTATGCCTCCCCCAGTGTGTTGCCTCCCCTAATGTGTCTCCTCCCCCAGTGTGTCTCTTCCCCAGAGAGTCTCTTCCCCAGTGTGTTGCCTCCCTAGTGTGTCGCCTCCCCAGTTTTATGCCTCCCAAGTTTTATGCCTCCCCAGTGTGTCACCTCCCCACTGTGTTGCCTCCCCAGTTTTATGCCTCTCCAGTGTGTCGCCTCACTAGTTTGTTACTTCCTCAGTTTTATGCCTCCCTAATTTCATGGCTCCCCAGTCTGTCGCCCCCCCCCCAGCGTGTCGCCTTCCCAGATCGTTGCCTGTCCAGTTTGTCTCCTGCCCAGTTTCTCGCTTCCTAGTTATATGCCTCCCCAGTGTGTGGCGTCCCCAATGTATCACCTCTCCAGTTTTATGTCTCCCCAGTGTGTCACCTCCCCCGTTTTATGCCTCCCCCATTTGTCGCCTGCTCAGTTTTATGCCCCCCTCCAGTTTTATGCCTCCCCCATTTTTATGCCTCCCCAGTTTTATGGCTCCCCCAGTTTTATTCTGAACCAGTGTGTCGCCTCCCCAGCTTTGTGCCTCCCCCAGATTTATGTCTCCTCAGTGTGTCTCCTCCCCAGTTTTATGCCTTCCCAGTTTTATGTTTACCCTAGTTGCCTCCACTATTGTGTCACCTCACCCAGTATGTCGCCTTCCCAGTTTGTCGCCTACTCAGTTTTATGCCTCCCAAGTGTGTCACCTCCCCAGTTTTATGCCTCTCTAGTTTTATGCCTCCCCAGTGTTTCGCATCCCCAGTGTGTCACCTCCCCAGTTTTATGCCTCTCCAATTTTATGCCTCCCCAGTTTGTCGCCACCCCAGTTTTATGCCTCATGTGTTTCGCCTCCCCACTTTTATGCCTCCCCCAGTTTATATCTCCTTCAGTTTTATGATGGCTCAGTTTTATGCCTTCCCAGTGTGTTGCCTCCCCAGTTTTATGCCTCCCCAGTGTGTCGCCTCCTCAGTTTTGTCGTATCCAGCTTTATGCTTCTTTCAGTTTTATGCCTCCCCTGTGTGTCTGCTCCCCCAATGTGTCAACTCCTCCCAGAATGTACCCTCCCGAGTGTGTCGCTTTCCAAGTTTTATGCCTCCCTATTGTGTCGCCTCCCCAGTTTTATGCCTCCCCTTTGTCGCATTGCCAGTGTGTCGCCTCCTCAGTTTTATGCTTCCTCATTTTTATGTCTCCAGAGTGTTTCGACTTCCCAGTTTTATGCCTCCCTAGTGGGTCACCTCCCCCATTTTATGCCTCCCTAGTTTGTCACCTCTCCAGTTTTCTGCCCTCCCCAATTTTCTGCCTCCCCATCTTTATGCCTCCCCAGTTTTATGCCTCCCCCAGTTTTATTTCTAACCAGTGTGTCGCCTCCCCAGTGTGTCTCCTTTCCAGTTTTATGCCTTGCCAATTTTATGCCGCCCCAGTGTGTCGCCTCCCCAATGTGTCACCTCCCCAGTTTTATGTCTCCCCAGTGTGTTGACTCCTCAGTGTGTCCCCTTCCCAGTTTTATGCCTCCCCCCAATTTTATGCCTCCCCCAGTGTATTGCCTCCCCGAATGTGTCATCTCCCCCATAGTGTCGCCTCCCCAGTGTGTCTCTTCCCCAGTGTGTCGCCTTCCTAGTTTTTCACCTCCCTAGTGTGTCGCCACCCCATTTTTATGCTGTCCAAGT
Source organism: Phyllobates terribilis (assembly GCF_046119375.1). Classification (NCBI taxonomy): domain Eukaryota; kingdom Metazoa; phylum Chordata; class Amphibia; order Anura; family Dendrobatidae; genus Phyllobates; species Phyllobates terribilis. Next base: position 329,610,388 of record NW_027362762.1, on the reverse strand, counting down.
TTTATGCCCCCCAGGGTGTCACCTGCCCAGTGTGTTGCCTCCCAGTTTTATGTCTCCCCAGTTTTATGCTTCTCCAGTGTGTCACCTCCCCAGTGTGCCACCTCCCCAGTGTGTCACTACCCCAGTTTTATTCCTCCGTAGTTTTATTCCTTCCCAGTTTGTCGCTTCCCTTGTTTTATGCCTCCCCAGTGCGTGGCGTCCCCAGTGTGTCGCCTCCCCAGTTCCATGACTCCCCAGTTTTATGCTTCCCCAGTGTGTCACCTCCCCCGTTTTATGCCTCCCCAGTTTGTCGCCTTCCCAGTTTTATGCCCTCTCCAGTTTTATGCCTCCCCAGTTTTATGCCTCCCCCAGTTTTATTCTGAACCAGTGTGTTGCCTCCCCAGTTTTATGCCTCTGCACTTTTATTCTTCCCTTAGATGCTTCCCCATTGTGTCGCGTCTACCAGTGTGTTGCCTCGCCAGTGTGCCACCTCCCCACTTTTATGTCTCTCCAGTTTTATGCCTCCCAAGTGTTTTGCATCCCCAGTGTGTCACCTCCCCAGTTTTACGCCTCTCCACTTTTATACCTCCCCCAGTTTTTGTCTCCTTCAGTTTTGACGGCTCAGTTTTATGCCTTCCCAGTGTGTTGCCTCTCCAGATTTATGCCTCCCCAGTGTGTCGCCTCCCCAGTTTTATGTCGTATCCAGCTTTATGCTTCTTTCAGTTTTATGCCTCCCCACTTTGTTGCCTCCCCCAATGTGTCAACTCCCCCAGAATGTACCCTCCCCAGTGAATCACTTCCCAAGTTTTTTGCCTCCCTATTTTGTCGCCTCCCCAGTTTTATGCCTCCCCAGTTTTATGCCTCCCCTTTGTCGCATCACCAGTGTGTCGCTTCCTCAGTTTTATGTCTTTCCAGTGTTTCGCCTTTCCAGTTTTATGCCTCCCCAGTTTTATTCTTCCCTCATTTGCCTCCCCATTGTGTTGCCTCTCCCAGTGTGTTGCCTCGCCAGTGTGTTGCCTTCCCAGTGTTTTGCTTACCCAGCGTGTTGCCTACCCAGTTTTATAGCTCCCCAGTTTCATGCCTCCCGAAGACTGTCTCCTCCCCAGTGTGTCACCTCCCCAATGTTATGCCTCTCCAGTTTTATTCCCCCCTAGTGTGTCGCATCCCCAGTGTGTCAATGCCCCAGTTTCATGCCTCCACATTGTTTCGCCTCCCCAGTGTGTTGCCTTCCCAGTTTTATGCCTCCCCAGTTTTATGCTTCCACAGTGTGTCACCTCCCCAGTTTTATATCTCCACATTTTGTCGCCTACCCAGTTTTATGCCTCCCCAGTGTGTCGCCTTCCCAGTTTTATGCCTCCCGTGTTTCGCCTCCCCAATTTTATGCCTCCCCCAGTTTTCAGCCTTCTCCATCTTTATGCCTCCCCAATTTTATGCCTCCCCCAGTTTTATTCCTAACCAGTGTGTTGCTTCCCCCATTTTATGCTTCCTCCAGTTTTATGTCTCCCCAGTGTATCCCCTCCCCAATTTTATGCATCCCCAGTTTTGTGCCTCCCCAGTTTTATGCTTCCCCCAGTTGCCTCCCCCATTGTGTCGCCTCCCCTAGTGTGTCTCCTCGCCAGTGTGTTGCCTTCTCGGTGTGTCGTCTACCCAGTGTGTCACCTACCCAGTTTTATGGCTCCCAAGTTTGATGCCTCCGAAGTGTGTCGCCTTCCCAGCGTGTCACCTCCCCAGTTTTATGCCTCCCCAATTGTATGCTTCCACAGCATGTTGCCGCCCCAGTTTTATGCTGTCCAAGTTTTATGCCCCCCCCCCAGTGTGTCACCTGCCCGGTGTGTTTCCTCCCAGTTTTATGCCTCCCCAGTTTTATGCTTCTCCAGTGTATCACCTCCCCAGTGTGTGGCTTCCCAAGTTTTATGTCTGGCCATTATGTCGCCTCCCAAGTTTTATGCCTCCCTCAGTTTTATGCCTTTCCTGTTTTATGACTCCCCAGTTTTATGTCTCTCCAGTGTGTTGCCTCCCCAGTGTGTCACATCCCAATTTTTACACCTCCCTAGTGTGTCGCCTCCCCACTTTTATGACTCCCCAGTGTGTCGCCTCCCCAGTGAGTCAACTCCCCAGTTTTATGTCTCGCCATTATATCGCCTCCCCAGTTTTATGCCTCCCTCAGTTTTATGCTTTCCCTGTTTTATGCCTCCCATTCTTATGCGTCTCCAGTGTGTCGCCTCTCCAGTGTGTCGCCTAACAAGTTTACGCATCCCTAGTGTATCGCCTCCCCAGTTTTATGGCTCCCCAGTGTGTCGCCCCCCCAGTGTGTCGCCTCCCCAATTTGTTGCCTCCCCAGTTTGTCATCTCCCCAGTGTGCTGCCTCCCCAGTTTTATGCCTCCCCAGTGTGTTGCGTCCCAAGCGTGTCACCTCCCCAGTTTTATGCCTCCTCAGTGTGTCACTCTAAAGGGTCTGGGAGGCTTAACCTCTGAGCAACTATACAAGGGGGCGGTCCTTGTAAGGAAGCGGGTGGCTCCCAGGGAAGACGGGCAGGTAGTCACGGCAAGTGACAGGGACAGTCTCTGGGTAGAAGGGCAGGTAGTCACGGCAAGTAACAGGGACAGTCTCTGGGTAGAAGGGCAGGTAGTCACGGCAAGTGACAGGGACAGTCTCTGGGTAGAAGGGCAGGTAGTCACGGCAAGTAACAGGGACAGTCTCTGGGTTTACTAGCAGACAGGTAGCAGGTGGACGCTCCCAGGTGAGCGGGCAACAGTCTCTGGACGGGCAGGTGGTCACAGCAAGTGACGGCAGAGCCTCCAGGTAGGCTAGCAGGCAGGTAGCAGGTGAGCGCTCCCAGGTGAGCGGGCAAGAGTCTCTGGACAGGCAGGTGGTCACGGCAAGTGACGGCAGAGCCTCCAGGTAGGCTAGCAGGCAGGTAGCAGGTGAGCGCTCCCAGGTGAGCGGGTAAGAGTCTCTGGACAGGCTGGTGGTCACGGCAAGTGACGGCAGAGCCTCCAGGTAGGCTAGCAGGCAGGTAGCAGGTGAGCGCTCCCAGGTGAACGGGCAGGCTGGTCCATAGACAGACTGACAGGTGTCGGAAGGCAGACCGTCGGACCACAGGCTTGCAAGCAGGTAAGCGGATATCAGGCAGGTATCAAGCAGGACTCTGGCAGGTGACTGGCAGGTAACTGGTAACGGGACCTGAGGGCTGAAGCAGAGTGAAGGCTTTGCAACAACATTGCTCGGGCACCTCCATTTTGGAGGAGGTGCCTTATATATGGTGAAGTCCTCCGGCCATTGGCCGGGGACTCCTTAGGACGGCGCGCGCGGCCCCTTTAAGAGAGGGGGAGCGCGCGTGCGCCCTAAGCACAGTGGCCGGGAAGCAGCGCGCGCTGCCAGCAGAGCGGGAGGAGGACGCCGGGCACGGAGCGGAGAGGTGAGGGGAACAGCGTCCCTGCCTAGCAGGAGGCAGGGACGCCGACGCTACAGTACCCCCCCCCTTTAGGCCCCCCCTTTTTTAGGCCAGACAGAAATTTATCAAGGATGAGAGGGGCATGGATGTTCTCCCGGGGCTCCCACGTTCTCTCCTCAGGACCAAACCCCTTCCAATCTACCAGAAAAAAGATTTTTCCTCTTACCCTTTTGGTGGCCAGAATGTTCTCTACCTCAAACTCGTTTTCAGCGGAAACCGGAGCAGGAGGCGTACCTGTAGACTTGGAAAAAGAGTTAAGTACCACGGGTTTGAGGAGAGATACATGGAAGGAGTTAGGGATCCGCAAGTTGGCCGGGAGTTTCAATTTATAGGCCACTGGGTTGATTTGTTTGATAACTTCTAGTGGGCCGATGAACCGAGGCCCTAACTTGTAGGAAGGAATCTTGAGCCGGACATACTTGGACAAGAGCCAGACTTTATCTCCAGGACGGAATTGTGGAGGATCCAGGCGTTTTTTGTCAGCATGTTTTTTCATCCGCTCGGACGACTGAAGGAGTGCAGATCGGGTACTCTCCCAAATGGAGGAAAATTTGCTAACGAGAGATTCCGCAGCTGGATTGTCCACCGAGGTGGAGACGGGAAATGGGATCCGAGGATGCTGACCGAAGACTACAAAAAACAGGGATTTGGAGGAAGATTCGCTCTCGTGATTATTGTAAGAGAATTCGGCCCATGGCAGGAGATCCACCCAGTCTGAATGGTGGGCATTAACGAAGTGCCGGAGGTAACTGGTCAGGATCTGATTGATCCGCTCCACTTGACCATTGGACTGTGGGTGGTATGCGGAGGAGAAGTCCAGGGTGACGTCTAGCAGCTTACATGTGGCTCTCCAGAAGCGTGAGGTTAACTGAACCCCACGATCCGACACGATGTGGAGGGGCAGGCCATGGAGACGGAAGATGTGGCGGATAAAGTCTTTAGCCAGCTCGGGTGCAGACGGGAGGCCTGGCAGGAGAATGAAATGAGCCATTTTGGAAAAGCGGTCAGCGACCACCCAAATGACCGTACAACCGGCAGAGACAGGGAGATCTGTTATGAAGTCCATAGCTATATGCTGCCAGGGGGCAGCAGGTACTGGAAGAGGAAGAAGGCGACCGGCTGGCAGGTGTCTCGGAACCTTGTTGCGGGCGTAGGACACACAGGCAGAAACAAAGTCTATTACGTCCTTGTGCAGGGTAGGCCACAAGTAGTGCCGGGTGATAAGCTGGAGGGTCTTTTTCTGACCGGCGTGGCCAGCAAGCTTAGACGAGTGACCCCAGTGTAGGATCTTCTCCCGATCAGGTACCGTTACGAACGTCTTACCGGGAGGGAGACTATTTAGACTCACGGGGGCCACCTGCATTACTCTGGCGGGATCGATGATGTGTTTAGGTTCCTCTTCAAGATCAGACACCAGGAAGGATCGGAACAAGGCGTCAGCTTTGATGTTTTTGTCAGCCGGGCGAAAATGAAGAACAAAATCAAAGCGAGCAAAAAACAAGGACCACCGGGCTTGGCGCGGGTTAAGTCTCTGGGCACTCTGGAGGTAAGCCAAGTTCTTGTGGTCCGTGTAAATTATTACGGGTGAAGAGCCCCCTCGAGCAGGTAACGCCACTCCTCCAATGCCAGCTTGATGGCCAATAACTCTCGGTCTCCTATAGAATAGTTGCGCTCGGAAGAGGAGAAGAGTTTGGAGAAGAAGCCGCAAGTTACCATTCTCCCGGAAGACGATTTTTGGGTAAGTACCGCTCCGGCTCCAGAGGAGGAGGCGTCAACTTCCAGGAAGAATTGCTTGTTGCCGTCCGGGCGATGCAGCACCGGGGCGGAAGAGAAAGCCTGTTTTAAGGAAAGAAAGGCTTCCTCAGCTTCGGGCAGCCATTCTCTGGGATTAGTGCCCTTACGGGTGAGCGCAGAGATTGGGGCAGTCCGGCAAGGGAAGTGCGGTATGAAGAGGCGGTAGTAGTTGGCGAAGCCCAGGAACTGCTGAATAGCCTTCAACCCCTCTGGTCGAGGCCACTTCTCGATGGCAGACAGTTTCTCAGGATCCATTCGTAGGCCGGTCTGAGAAATTATGTAGCCCAAAAACGGAAGCGAGGTCTGCTCAAAGAGGCACTTCTCATATTTAGCGTAGAGGTGGTTCTGCCTGAGCCTGAGCAGAACCTGACGAACATCCCTCCGGTGTGTGGGGAGATCCAGAGAGAAGACCAAGATGTCGTCCAGGTACACCACTACGCAGGAGTAGAGAAGGTCCCGGAAGATGTCATTGACCACCTCTTCAAAGACGGCGGGAGCGTTACAGAGACCCAAGGGCATTACCAGGTATTCATAGTGGCCGTCCCGTGTGTTGAATGCCGTCTTCCATTCATCCCCCTGACGGATACGGACCAGGTTATACGCTCCACGGAGGTCCAGCTTGGTGAAGATTCTAGCCCCCCTCAGACGGTCAAATAATTCCGGAATGAGCGGAAGGGGGTATTTATTCTTCACCGTGATCTGGTTAAGGCCTCTATAGTCTATACAGGGACGGAGTGAGCCGTCCTTCTTTTTGACGAAGAAGAAGCCTGCTCCCGCCGGGGAAGTAGATTTCCGGATGAATCCCCGGGCCAGATTCTCCTCAATATATTCTGACATGGATCGGGTCTCAGCAGCGGACAAAGGGTAAATGCTCCCACGGGGAGGAGTAGCGCCGGGCATCAGGTCGATCGGGCAGTCTTATGGTCTATGAGGGGGTAATGTCTCTGCCTCCTTTTTATTAAAGACGTCCGCATACGACCAATAAGGAGCCGGAAGACCAGGTAGATTGGCTGGAGTAGGAGAAGGACGGACAGGATGGACGGGAACTAAACAAATCTTATGGCAGTCCTGTCCCCAGCGAATGACTTCTCCGGTCTGCCAATCAAGCACGGGTGCATGTCTCTGAAGCCAAGGTAGGCCTAGTAAGAGGGCGTGAGAGAGTCCAGGCAGAACATGAAAGAAGATGCTCTCAGAGTGCAGCATTCCCACCTGCAGGGTTATGGATTCGGTGATGAGTTGGATGGGATGTGGTAAGAGGCCCCCATCCATGGCAGCGACAGATAAGGGTACAGCTAGAGGTTTGGTGGGAATGCGGTATTTCTCTACCAGAGACTGAGAAATGAGATTTCCGGCAGCTCCAGAGTCAAGTTGGGCTAGTTCAAAATAACGGTTCTCCCCGCAGATGATAGAGACCGACAGCAACAGAGATGGAGAGGGTTTACTCTTGTCTAGGACGACCTCTCTGAGCGATCCTAGACACAGGCGTTTCCCGACCTCTCAGGGCAGGAACGGATCCGGTGCTCCTTACTGCCACAGTAGAAGCAGCTCCCCTCGGCACGGCGTAACTCTTGACAGGTTTTGACCATCTTGGTCTGGTCGACCTGCATAGGCTCGGGTGAGTGCGCCTGGGGAGTAGCGGGAGAAGTGACAGGTTTCTGAAAGGTAGAGGCTAGACGTGGAAACCTCCTCTCACGGGTGACCTCTATGGCGCGTTCCTGGAACCGGATGTCAATCCGGGTGGCAAGAGTTATTAAGTCGTCGAGAGTGGTAGGTATGTCCAGACCGGCGAGTTCATCTTTAATACGGCCGGAAAGACCCTCCCAAAAGACAGACACCAGGGCGTCATTATCCCAGGCCAGCTCCAAAGCAAGGGTACGGAACCGTATGGCATATTGGCCCACGGTGAGATTTCCTTGATGGAGGCGTAGCAGAGATGATGCGGATGAGGTCTTCCGTCCGGGTTCGTCGAAGACCTTCCGGAAAGCCGTGAGAAAGGCTGGCAGGTTGGACACCAGGGGGTCTCCTCTCTCCCATAGAGGATTTAGCCAAGCCAGTGCCTCCCCCGTGAGATGGGACATGATGAAGGCTACTTTGGCCCGGTCGGAGATAAACTGGTGGGACAGGAGCTCAAAGTGCAGGGTGCACTGGTTTATGAAGCCCCGAGCTTGAGCGGGGTCGCCTCTGAAGCGAGGAGGTGCAGAAAGCCGGGGTCCGGGACAGGATGCCATGGTATTGGTGGGCAGCGGCGCTGCCGGGCTGCGAGTCATGACACTAGCGGTGGTTGCTGGTGGAGCAGTCAGAGTGTCCAGGCGAGAGTTGACATTCCGCAGGTGGCTCAGGATGGACTCCTGTTGGGACCTCTGACGTGACAGTTCATGACATAGGTCCGAGAGCGAGGGAGCTTGGGTGCCACTGGTTTCCATGGCCCGAGCAAACTGTAACGGGTCTGGGAGGCGGAACCTCTGAGCAACTATACAAGGGGGCGGTCCTTGTAAGGAAGCGGGTGGCTCCCAGGGAAGACGGGCAGGTAGTCGCGGCAAGTGACAGGGACAGTCTCTGGGTAGAAGGGCAGGTAGTCACGGCAAGTAACAGGGACAGTCTCTGGGTAGAAGGGCAGGTAGTCACGGCAAGTGACAGGGACAGTCTCTGGGTAGAAGGGCAGGTAGTCACGGCAAGTAACAGGGACAGTCTCTGGGTAGACTAGCAGACAGGTAGCAGGTGGACGCTCCCAGGTGAGCGGGCAAGAGTCTCTGGACGGGCAGGTGGTCACGGCAAGTGACGGCAGAGCCTCCAGGTAGGCTAGCAGGCAGGTAGCAGGTGAGCGCTCCCAGGTGAGCGGGCAAGAGTCTCTGGACAGGCTGGTGGTCACGGCAAGTGACGGCAGAGCCTCCAGGTAGGCTAGCAGGCAGGTAGCAGGTGAGCGTTCCCAGGTGAACGGGTAAGAGTCCCTGGACAGGCAGGTGGTCACGGCAAGTGACGGCAGAGCCTCCAGGTAGGCTAGCAGGCAGGTAGCAGGTGAGCGCTCCCAGGTGAGCGGGCAGGCTGGTCCATAGACAGACTGACAGGTGTCGGAAGGCAGACCGTCGGACCGCAGGCTTGCAAGCAGGTAAGCGGATATCAGGCAGGTATCAAGCAGGAATCTGGCAGGTGACTGGCAGGTAACTGGTAATGGGACCTGAGGGCTGAAGCAGAGTGAAGGCTTTGCAACAACATTGCTCGGGCACTTCCATTTTGGAGGAGGTGCCTTATATATGGTGAAGTCCTCCAGCCATTGGCCGGGGACTCCTTAGGATGGCGCGCGCGGCCCCTTTAAGAGAGGGGGAGCGCGCGCGCACGCCCTAAGCACAGTGGCCAGGAAGCAGCGCGCGCTGCCAGCAGAGCGGGAGGAGGATGCCGGGCACGGAGCGGAGAGGTGAGGGGAACAGCGTCCCTGCCTAGCAGGAGGCAGGGACACCGACGCTACAGTCACCTCCCCCGATTTATGCCTCCCCAGTTTTTTGCCTCCCCAGTTTAATGCCTCCCCCATTTTTATGCCTCCCCAGTTTTATGCCTCCCTAGTTTTATGCCTCCCCAAGTTTTATTTCTAACCAGTGTGTCGCCTCCCCAGTTTTATGCCTCCCCCAGTTTTATGCTTCCCCCACTGCCTCCCCCATTGTGTCGCCTCCCCCAGTGTGTCACCTTCCCAGTGTGTTGCCTTCCCAGTGTGTCACCTACCCAGTGTTGTCTACCCAGTTTTATGCTTCCCCAGTTTCATGCCTCCCAACTGTGTTGCCTCCCCAGTGTTTTATCCCCCCAGTTTTATGCCTCTCCAGTTTTTGCCTCCAAAGTGTGTCGCCTCCCCAGTTTTATGCTTCCACAGGGTGTCACCTACCCAGTTTTATGCCTCCCCAGTTTTATGCCTCCACAGTGTGTCGCCTCCCCAGTTTTATGCCTTTTGTGTTTTGCCTCCCCAGTTTTATGCCTCCCCAGTTTCATGCTTCCTCCAGGTGCCTCCCCCATTGTGTTGCCACCCCCAGTGTATCGCCTCGCCAGTGAGTTGCCTTCTCAGTGTGTCTCCTTCCCAGTGTGTCTCCTCCCCAGTTTTATGCCTCCCCCAGTGTGTCGCCTCGCCAGTGTGTTGCCTTCCCAGTGTGTCACCTACCCAGGGTGTCGCCTACCCAGTTTTATGCCTCCCCAGTTTCATGCCTCCCAAGTGTGTCTGCCTCCCCAGTGTTTCATCTCCCCATTTTTATGCCTCTCCAGTTTCATGTCTCCCCAGTGTGTCGCATCCCCAGTGTGTCAATGTCCCAGTTTTATGCCTCTGCAGTGTGTCGCCTCCCTAGTGTGTAGCCTTTCCAGTTTTATGCTTCCTCAGATTTATGCCTGCACAGTGTGTCGCCGCCCCACTTTTATACCTCCACAGTATGTTGCCTACCCAGTTTTATGCCTCCCCAGTTTTATGCCTCCTGTGTATCGCCTCCCCACTTTTATGCCTCCCCCAGTTTTATATCTTCTCCAGTTTTATGATGTCCCAGTTTTATGCCTTCCCAGTTTGTTGCCTCTCCAGTTTTATGCCTCCCCAGTGTGTCGCCACCCCAGTTTTATGCCTCATCCAGCTTTATACTTCTTTCACTTTTATGCCTCCCCCAGCGTGTCGCCTCTCCCAATGTGTCACCTTCCCCAGTGTGTCTCCTCCCCAGTGTGTCGCCTCCCAAGTTTTATGACTCCCCATTATGTCGCCCCCCCAGTTTTATGCCTCTTTTGTTTTACCTACCCACTTTTATGCCTCCCCAGTTTTATGACGCCCCAGATTTATGGCTCCTCAGTTTTATGCCTCCTCATTTTAATGCTTCCCCCAGTTGCCTCACCCATTGTGTCGCCTCCCCCAGTGTATCGCCAAGCCAGTGTGTTGCCTTCCTAGTGTTTCACCTACCCATTTTTATGCCTCCCCAGTTTCATGCCTCCCAAGTGTGTCACCTCCTCAGTGTGTCACCTCCCCAGTTTTATGCCTCTCAGTTTTATGCCTCCCCAGTGTGTCTTATCCCCAGTGTGTCAATGCCCCAATTTTATGCCTCTGCAGTGTGTCGCCTCCCTAGTGTGTCGCCTTCCCACTCTTATGCCTCCCCAGTTTTATGCCTCCACAGTTTTATGCCTCCCCAGTGTGTCGCCAACCCAGTTTTATTCCGTTCCAGTGTGTCGCCTCCCCAGTTTTATGCCTCTCTCAGTTTTATGCCTCCCCAGTTTTATGCCTCTACAGTGTGTCGCCTCCTTAGTATGTCACCTCCCTAGTGTGTCGCCTCCCCAGTTTTATGACTCCCCAGTGTGTCGACTCCCCAGTATGTCCCCTTCCCAGTTTTATGCCTCCACCAATTTTATGCCTCCCCCAGTGTGTTGCATCCCTTAATGTGTCTCCTCCCCCAGTGTGTCTCTTCCCCAGCGGGTCTCTTCCCCAGTGAGTCGCCTCTCTAGTGTGTCACCTCCCCAGTTTTATGCCTCCCCAGTGTGTCACCTCCCCACTGTGTTGCCTCCCCAGTTTTATGCCTCTCCAGTGTGTTGCCTCACCAGTTTGTCACTTCCAAAGCTTTATGCCTCCCTAATTTTATGGCTCCCCAGTTTGTCACCCCCCAGTGTGTCGCCTCCTCAGTTTGTTGCCTGTCCAGTTTGTCTCCTCCCCAGTTTTTTGCCTCCCCAGTTATATGCCTCCCCAGTGTGTGTCATCCCCATTGTGTCACCTCCCCAGTTCTATGCCTCTACAGTTTTATGTCTCCCCAATGTGTCACCTTCCCAGTTTTATGCCCCCCTCCAGTTTTATGCCTCCCTCATTTTTATGCCTCCCCAGTTTTATGGCTCCCCCAGCTTTATTCTGAAACAGTGTGTTGCCTCCCCAGCTTTGTGCCTCCCCCAGATTTATGTCTCCCCAGTGTGTCTCCTCCCCAGTTTTATGCTTACCCCAGTTGCCTCCCCATTGTGTCGCCTCACCCAGTCTGTCACCTTCCCAGTTTTTCGCCTACCCAGTTTTATGCCTCCCAAGTGTGTCGCCTCCCCAGTGTGTCTCCTTCCCAGTTTTATGTCTTCCCCAATTTTATTCCTCACCCAGTGTATCATCTCCCCCAATGTGTTGCCTCCACCAGTGTATTGCCTCCCCAGTGTATTTCTTCCCCAATGTGTCACCTTCCCAGTTTTTCGCCTCCCCGTGTGTTTCCTCCCCAGTTTTATGCCTTTCCCTATGTTATACCTCCCCAGTTTTATGCCTCCCCAGTGTGTCACCTCCCTAGTTTTATGCCTCCCCAGTGTGTCGCCTCCTCAATTTTAAGCTTCCCGATTTTTATGTCTCCCCAGTGTGTCGCCTCCCCAGTTTTATGTCTCCCCACTGTTTGGCGTCCCCACTTTTATGCCTCCCCAGTGTGTTACCTCCCCAGTTTTATGCCTCCCACAGTTTTATGCCTCCCAAGTGTGACACCTTCCCCAGTTTTAAGTCATCCCAGATTTATGCCTCCCAAGTATGACGCCTTTCCCAGTTTTATGCCTCCCCCAGGTTTATGCCTCCCCAGTTATATGCTTTCCTCAGTTTTATACCAGCCAGTTTTATGCCTCTCCAGTGTGTCACCTCCCCAATTTTATACTTCCTCAGTTTGTTGTTTTCCTAGTTTCATGCCTCCCCAGTTTTATGCCTCTCTAGTGTGTTGCCTCCCCAGTGTGTCGTCTCTCAAGTTTTACGCCTCCCTAGTGTGTCGCCTCCCAAGTTTTATACCTCCCCTGTTTGTCGCCTCTACATTGTGTCTCCTTCCCAGTTTTATGCCTCTCCAGTTTTAAGCCTCCTCAGTGTGTTAGCTCCCCACTGTGTTGCCTCAATAGTGTGTCGCCTCCCCAGTTTTATGCCTCCCAAGTGTGTCGCCTCCCCAGTGTTTCTCCTTCCCAGTTTTATGTTTCTCCCAATTTTATTCCTCACCCAGTGTGTCACCTCCCCCAATGTGTCGCCTCCCCCAGTGTGTCACCTACCCAGTGTGTCTCTTCCCCAGTGTGTCACCTTCCCAGTTTTTCACCTCCCTAGTGTGTCGCATCCCCAGTTTTTTGCCTCCGCAGTGTCACTTCACCAGTGTGTCACTTCCCCAGTTTTATGCCTCGCTAGTTTTATGCCTCCCCAGTTTGTCACCTCCCTAGTGTATCGCCTTCCCAGTTTGTTACCTGTCCAGTTTGTCGCCTCCCCAGTTTGTTGCCTCCCCAGTGTATCGCCTCCCCAGTTTTATGCCTCCCCAATGTGTGGCGTCCCCAGCGTGTCACCTCCCCAGTTTTATGCCTTGCTATTTTTATGCCTGCCCAGTTTGTTGCCTCCACAGTGTTTCCCCTCTCCTGTTTGCTGCCTGTCCAGTTTGTCGTTTCCCCAGTTTTATGCCTGCCCAGTTTTACTACTAACCAGTATGTCGCTTCCCCAGCTTTATGCCTCCCCCAGTTTTATGTCTCCCCATTATGTTTCCTCCCCAATTTTATGCCTTCCCATTTTAATGCCTTCCCAGTTTTATTCCTCCCCAGTTTTATACCGACCCAGTTTTATGCCTCTCCAGTGTGTCACCTCCCCAATTTAATACTTCCTCAGTGTGTTGTCTCCCTAGTTTCATGCCTCCCCAGTTTTACGCCTCCCCAGTATGTCACCTCCTTGTTTTATGTCTCATCATTGTGTCGCCTCCCCAATTTTATGCCTCCCTCAGTTTTATGCCTCCCTCAGTTTTATGCCTCCCCACTGTGTTGCCTCCCCAGTGTGTCGCCTCCCCCAATGTCTCACCTCCCAAGTGTGTCCCCGACCCAGTGTGTCGCCTCCCAAGTTTTATGCCTCCCTATTGTGTCTCCTCCCCAGTTTAATGCCTCCCTAGTTTTTTGCCTCCCCAGTTTTATACCTCCCCAGTGTGTCGCCTCCCTTATTTTATGCCTCCCCAGTGTGTCGCCTTCTCAGTTTTCTTCTTCCCCAGTTTTATATCTCCCCAGTGTTTCGCCTCCCCAGTTTTATGCCTACCAAGTTTTATGCCTCCCCGTTTTATGCCTCCTCAGGGTGTCGCCTCCCTAGTTTTATGCCTCCCCAGTGTGTCGCCTCCCCAGTTTTATGCCTCCCCAGTGTCTCACCTCCCTAGTTTTATGCCTCCCCAGTTTTATTCCTAACCAGTGTGTTGCCTCTCCAGTTTTATGCCTCCCCCAGCTTAATGCCTCCCCGGGGTGTCTCCTCCCTTTTTATGTCTCCCCAATTTTAGGATTCCCCCAGTTGCCTCTCCCATTATGTCGACTCCCCCAGTGTGTTGCCTACCCAATTTTATGCCTCCCAAGTTTCATGCCTCCCTAGTGTGTCAATGTCCCAGTTTTATGCCTCCGCAGTTTGTCACCTCCCCAGTGTGTTGCCTTCCTAGTTTTATGCCTCCCCAGTGTGTGACCTCCCCAGTTCTATGCCTCCACAGTGTGTCACCTTACCAAGTTTTATGCCTCCCCAGTTTTATGCCTCCCCAGTTTTATTCCTAACCAGTGTGTTGCCTCTCCAGTTTTGTGCCTCCCCCGCTTTATGCCTCCCCGGGGTGTCTCCTCCCCAGTTTTATGTTTCCCCAGTTTTATGATTCCCCCAGTTGCCTCTCCCATTGTGTCGACTCCCCCAGTGTGTCGCCTACCCAGTTTTATGCCTTCCCAGTTTCATGCCTCCCTAGTGTGTCAATGCCCCAGTTTTATGCCTCCACAGTGTATTGCCTCCCCAGTTTGTCTCCTTCCTAGTTTTATGCCTCCCCAGTGTGTTGCCTCCCCAATTCTATGCCTCCCCAGTTTTATTCCTAACCAGTGTGTCGCCTCTCCAGTTTTGTGCCTCCCCCAGCTTTATGCCTCCCCGGGGTGTCTCCTCCCCAGTTTTATGTTTCCCCAGTTTTATGATTCCCCCAGTTGTCTCTCCCATTGTGTCGACTCCCCCAGTGTGTCGCCTACCCAGTTTTATGCCTTCCCAGTTTCATGCTTCCCTAGTGTGTCAATGCCCCAGTTTTATGCCTCTCATGTTTCGCCTCCTCACTTTTATGCCTCCCCCAGATTTATATCTCCTCCAGTTTTATGATGCCCCAGTTTTCTGCCTTCCCAGTGTTTTGCCTCTCCAGTTTTATGCCTCCCCATTGTGTTGCCTCCCCCCAATTTTATGCCTCATCCAGCTTTATGATTCTCCCAGTTTTATGCCTCCTCCAGTCTGTCACCTCCCCCAAGGTGTCACCTCCCTAGTGTGTCCCCTCCCCAGTGTGTCACCTCCCAAGTTGTATGTCTCTTTATTGTGTCGCCTCCCCAGTTTTATGCCTCCCCAGTTTTATGCCTCCCCTGTGTCGCGTCACCAGTATGTTACCTCCCCATTTTTATGCCTCCCCAATATGTGTCCCCTCCTCAGTTTTATGCTTCCTCAGTTTTATATCTCCCCAGTGCTTTGCCTCCCCAGTTTTATGCCTCCCTAGTGTGTCACCTCCCCAGTTTCTTGCCTCCCCAGTTTTATGCCCCTCCTATTTTTATGCCTCCCCAGTTTTATTCCTAACCAGTGTCGTCTCTCCAGTTTTGTGCCTCCCTCACTTTTATGTTTCCCCGGGGTGTCTCCTCCCCAGTTTTATATTTCCCCAGTTTTATGATTCCCCCAGTTGCCTCTCCCATTGTGTCGACTCCCCCAGTGTGTCGCCTACTCAGTTTTATGCCTCCCCAGTTTCATGCCTCCCTAGTGCATCAATGCACCAGTTTTATGCCTCCACAGTGTGTCGCCTCCCCAGTGTGTCACCTTCCTAGTTTTATGCCTCCTCAGTTCTATGCCTCCACAGTGTGTCACCTACCCAGTTTTATGTCTCCCCAATGTGTCGCCTTCCCAGTTTTATGTCTCTCGTGTTTCGCCTCCCAACTTTTATGCCTCCCCAATATGTGTGCCCTCCTCAGTTTTATGCTTCCACAGTTTTATATCTCCCCAGTTTGTTGCCTCCCCAGTTTTATGTCTCCCTAGTGTGTCACCTCCTCAGTTTCATGCCTCCCCAGTTTGTCGCCTCCCCAGTTTTATGCCCCTTCCATTTATATGCCTCCCCAGTTTTATTCCTAACCAGTGTGTCGCCTCTCCAGCTTTGTGCCTCCCTTATGTCTCCCCGGGGTGTCTCCTCCCCAGTTTTATGTTTCCCAAGTTTTATGATTCCCTCAGTTGCCTCTCCCACTGTGTCGACTCCCCCAGTGTGTCGCCTACCCAGTTTTATGCCTCCCCAGTTTTATGCCTCCCCAATGTGTTGCCTTCCCAGTTTTATTCCTCTCGTGTTTCGCCTCCCCACTTTTATGCCTCCCCAATGTGTGTCCCCTCCTCAGTTTTATGCTTCCCCAGTTTTATATCTCCCCAGTATGTTGCCTCCCCAGTTTTATACCTCCCTAGTGAGTCACCTCCCCAGTTTCATGCCTCCCCAATTTTGTCTCCCCAATATGTGTCCCCTCCTCAGTTTTATGCTTCCCCAGATTTATATCTCCCCAGTGTGTTGCCTCCCCAGTTTTATGCCTCCCTAGTGTGTCACCTTCCCAGTTTCATGTCTCCCCAGTTTGTCGCCTCACCAGTTTTATGCCCCTCCCATTTTTATGCCTCCCCAGTTTTATTCCTAACCAGTGTGTCGCCTCTCCAGTTTTGTGCCTCCCTCACTTTTATGTCTCCCCGTGGTGTCTCCTCTCCAGTTTTATGTTTCCCCAGTTTTATGATTCCCCAGTTGCCTCTCCCATTGTGTCGACTCCCCCAGTGTGTCGCCTACCCAGTTTTATGCCTCCCCAGTTTCATGCCTCCCTAGTGCATCAATACCCCAGTTTTATGCCTCCACAGTGTGTCGCCTCCCCAGTGTGTCGCCTTCCTAGTTTTATGCCTCCCTAGTTCTATGCCTCCACAGTGTGTCACCTACCCAGTTTTATGCCTCCCCAGATTTATGCCTCCCCAATGTGTCGCTTTCCCAGTTTTATGCCTCTCGTGTTTTGCCTCTCCAATGTGTGTCCCCTCCTCAGTTTTATGCTTCCCCAGTTTTATATCTCCCCAGTGTGTTGCCTACCCAGTTTTATACCTCCCTAGTGTGTCACCTCCCCAGTTTCATGCCTCCCCAGTTTGTCGCCTCACCAGTTTTATGCCCCCCCCATTTTTATGCAAGTCCAGTTTTATGTCTCCCCCAGTTTTATGTAATATAATATAATTGCTGCCCTCCCTATAGGGTGCTCAAGTAGGGGCCGAACCCTAAATTTGTGGAAATAACCTTGGCACTCAAATGTTTTCCGCTTATGGAGATTTATTGCAGTCCAAAAATTGCACACAGTAATAACAAAATGTTTCGGTCTTTCCGACCTTCTTCAGTTGACCGTGTGTACTGTTGGTAAGTATAAGGGAGGGTATTGCTGGAGGGGTACCTCAGTACTGCCTGGTTGAAATGTGCGTGGGGTATCAGGTAACGCAACGCGGCGTCCACCGCTTCCCAGTGTGTTGCCTCTCCTGTTTTATGCCTCCCCAGTGTGTCGCCTCCCCAGTTTAATGCCTCATCCAGCTTTATGCTTCTCCCTAGTTTTATCCCTCCCTAGTGTGTCGCCTCCCTAATTTTATGTCTCACCAGTGTGTCTCCTCCCCAGTTTTATGCCTCCCCAGTGTGTCGTCTCCCTAGTTTTATGCGTCCCCAGTGTGTCGCCCCCTCAGCTTTATGCTTCCCCAGTTTTATGTCTCCCCAGTGTGTCGCCTCCCCAGTTTTATGCCTCCCCACTGTTTTACCTCCCTACTTTTATGCCTCCCCAGTGTGTCTCCTCCTCAGTTTATGCCTCCCCGAGCTTTATGCCTCCCACTGTTTTATGCCTCCCAAGTGTGACACCTTCCCCAGTTTTAAGCCATCCCAGTTTTATGCCCCACTTGGTTTATGCCTCCCCAGTTTTATGCTTTCCCCAGTTTTATACCTCCCCAGTTTTATGCCTCTCCAGTGTGTCACCGCCCCAATTTTAAACTTCCTCAGTCTGTAGTTTCCCTAGTTTCAAGCCTCCCTTGTTTTATGCCTCCCCAGTTTTATGCCCTAGTGTGTTGCCTCCCCAGTGTGTCGTCTCCCAAGTTTTATACCTCCCCACTGTGTCGCCTCTCCAGTGTGTCTCCTTCCCAGTTTTATGCCTCTCCAATTTTAAGCCTCCCCAATGTGTCACTTCCCCACTGTGTTGCCTGAATAGTGTGTCGCCTCCCCAGCTTTATGCCTCTCAAGTGTGTCGCCTCCCCAGTGTGTCTCCTTCCCAGTTTTATGCCTCCACCAATTTTATTCCTCACCCAGTGTGTCGCCTCCCCCAGTGTGTGGCCTCCCCCAGTGTGTCGCCTCCCCAGTGTGTCTCTTCCCCAGTGTGTCGCCTTCCCAGTTTTTCGCCAACCTAGTGTGTTGCTTCCCCAGTTTTATGCCTGCCCAGTGTATCACTTCCCCAGTGTGTCACTTCCCCAGTTTTATGCCTCGCTAGTTTTATGCCTGCCCAGTTTGTCGTCTCGCCAGTGTGTGGTGTCCCCAGTGTGTCACCTCCCAAGTTTCATGCCTCGCTCTTTTTAAGTCTGCCCAGTTTGTCATCTTCCCAGTGTTTCACCTACCCTGTTTGTTGCCTGTCCAGCTTGTCGGCTCTTCAGTTTTATGCCTTCCCAGTGTGTCGCCCTCCCAGTTTTATACTTCTCTCACTTTTATGCCTGTCCCCGTGTGTCGCCTCCACCTGTGTGTCACCTCCCCCAGTGTGTCCACTCCCCAGTGTGTTCGCCTCCCAAATTTTATGCCTCTCTATTGTGTCGCCTCCCCAGTTTTATGCCCACCCCAGTTTTCTACCTGCCCTGTTTAATGCCTCCCCTATTTTTATTCCTCCCCAGTGTGTTGTTTCCCCAGTTTTATGCCTGCCCCAGTTTTATTCCTGACCAGTGTGTCGCTTCCCCAGTTTTATTTCTACCCATTGTGTCTTTCTCCCCAGTTTTATGCCTTCCCATTTTAATGCCGTCTGTAGTGTCGGCTTCCCTGCCTCCTGCTAGGCAGGGACGCTGTTCCCCTCACCTCTCCGCTCCGTGCCCGGCGTCCTCCTCCCGCTCTGCTGGCAGCGCGCGCTGCTTCCCGGCCACTGTGCTTAGTGCGTGCGCGCTCGCGCTCCCCCTCTCTTAAAGGGGCCGCACGCGCCGTCCTAAGGAGTCCCCGGCCAATGGCCGGAGGACCTCACCATATATCAGGCACCTCCTCCAAAATGGAGGTGCCCGAGCAATGTTGTTGCAAAGCCTTCACTCTGCTTCAGCCCTCAGGTCCCGTTACCAGTTACCTGCCAGTCACCTGCCAGATTCCTGCTTGTTACCTGCCAGTCACCTGCCAGATTCCTGCCTGTTACCTGCCAGTCACCTGCCAGATTCCTGCTTGATACCTGCCTGATATCCGTTTACCTGCTTGCAAGGCTGCGGTCCGACGGTCTGCCTTCCGACACCTGTCAGTCTGTCTATGGACCAGCCTGCCCGCTCACCTGGGAGCGCTCATCTGCTACCTGCCTGCTAGCCTACCTTGAAGCTCTGCCGTCACTTGCCGTGACCACCTGCCTGTCCAGAGACTCTTGCCTGTTCACCTGGGAGCGCTCACCTGCTACCTGTCTGCTAGCCTACCTGGAGGCTCTGCCGTCACTTGCCGTGACCACCTGCCTGTCCAGAGACTCTTGCCTGCTCACCTGGGAGCGCTCACCTGCTACCTGTCTGCTAGCCTACCTGGAGGCTCTGCCGTCACTTGCCGTGACCACCTGCCCGTCCAGAGACTCTTGCCCGCTCACCTGGGAGCGCTCACCTGCTACCTGCCTGTTAGCCTACATGGAGGCTCTGCCGTCACTTGCCGTGACCACCTGCCTGTCCAAAGACTCTCGCCCGCTCACCTGGGAGCGCTCACCAGCCACCTGCCTGCTGTCCTTCTACCCAGAGACTGTCCTTGTCACTTGCCGTGAGTACCCGTCCTTCTACTCAGAGACTGTCCCTGTCACTTGTCGTGACTACCTGCCCGTCTTCCCTTTGAGCCACCCGCTTCCTTACAAGGACCGCCCCCTTGTATAGCTGCTCAGAGGTTCCGCCTCCCAGACCCGTTACACCGTCTCAGTTTTATGCCTCCCAAGTTTTTACCTCCCCAATTCAATGCCTCTCCAGTGTGTCACTTCCCCAATTTAATACTTCCTCAGTGTGTTGTCTCCCTAGTTTTATGATCCCCAGTTTTATGCCTCCCCAGTATGTCACCTCCTTGTTTTATATCTCATCATTGTGTCACCTCCCCAGTTTTATGCCTCCACAGTGTGTTGCCTCCCCAGTGTATCGCCTTCCACGTTTTATACCTCCCTAGTGTGTTGCCTCCCCAGTTTTATGCCTCCCTAGTGTGTTTCCTCTCCAGTTTTATTCCTCCCCAGTGTGTCGCCTCCCCCAATGTCTCATCTCCCCCAGTGTGTCCCCTCCCCAGTGCGTTGCCTCTCAAGTTTTATGCCTCTGTATGGTGTCGCCTCCCCAGTTTTATGCCTCCCCAGTTTTATGCCTCCCTAATTTTATCCTTCCCCGGTGTGTCGCCTTCTCAGTTTTATGCTTCCCCAGTTTTATATCTCCCCACTGTGTCGCCTCCCCAGTTTTATGCCTCCTCAGTATGTTGCCTCCCTAGTTTTATATCTCCCCAGTGTGTCGCCTCCTCAGTTTTATGCTTCCCCAGTTTTATATCTCCCCAGTGTGTCGCCTCCCCAGTTTTATGCCTCCTCAGTATTATGCCTTCTCAGTGTGTAGCCTCCCCAGTTTTATACCTCCACAGTGTGTCGCCTCCCCAATTTTATGCCTCACCAGTTTTATGCCTCCCCAGTGTGTCGCTTCCCCACTGTGTTGTCTCAATAGTTTGTCACCTCCCCAGTTTCTTGCCTCCCCAGTTTTATGCCCCTCCTATTTTTATGCCTCCCCAGTTTTATTCCTACCCAGTGTCGTCTCTCCAGTTTTGTGCCTCCCTCACTTTTATGTCTCCCCGTGGTGTCTCCTCCCCAGTTTTATGTTTCCCCAGTTTTATGATTCCCCCAGTTGCCTCTTCCATTGTGTCGACTCCCCCAGTGTGTCGCCTACCCAGTTTTATGCCTCCCCAGTTTCATGCCTCTCTAGTGCATCAATGCCCCAGTTTTATGCCTCCACAGTGTGTCGCCTCCCCAGTGTGTCACCTTCCTAGTTTTATGCCTCCCCAGTTCTATGCCTCCACAGTGTGTCACCTACCCAGTTTTATGCCTCCCCAATGTGTCGCCTTCCCAGTTTTATGTCTCTCGTGTTTCGCCTCCCCACTTTTATGCCTCCCCAATATGTGTCCCCTCCTCAGTTTAATGCTTCCCCAGTTTTAGATCTCCCCAGTTTGTTGCCTCCCCAGTTTTATGTCTCCCTAGTGTGTCACCTCCTCAGTTTCATGCCTCCCCAGTTTGTCGCCTCCCCAGTTTTATGCCCCTTCCATTCATATGCCTCCCCAGTTTCACTCCTAACTAGTGTGTCGCCTCTCCAGCTTTGTGCCTCCCTTATGTCTCCCCGGGGTGTCTCCTCCCGAGTTTTATGTTTCCCAAGTTTTATGATTCCCTCAGTTGCCTCTCCCACTGTGTCGACTCCCCCAGTGTGTCGCCTACCCAGTTTTATGCCTCCCCAGTTTTATGCCTCCCCAATGTGTTGCCTTCCCAGTTTTATTCCTCTCGTGTTTCGCCTCCCCACTTTTATGCCTCCCCAATGTGTGTCCAATCCTCAGTTTTATGCTTCCCCAGTTTTATATCTCCCCAGTATGTTGCCTCCCCAGTTTTATACCTCCCTAGTGAGTCACCTCCCGAGTTTCACACCTCCCCAATTTTATGCCTCCCCAATATGTGTCCCCTCCTCAGTTTTATGCTTCCCCAGATTTATATCTCCCCAGTGTGTTGCCTCCCCAGTTTTATGCCTCCTTAGTGTGTCACCTTCCCAGTTTCATGCCTCCCCAGTTTGTCGCCTCCCCAGTTTTATGCCCCTCCCATTTTTATGCCTCCCCAGTTTTATTCCTAACCAGTGTGTTGCCTCTCCAGTTTTGTGCCTCCCTCACTTTTATGTCTCCCCGGGGTGTCTCCTCCCCAGTTTTATGTTTCCCCAGTTTTATGATTCCCCCAGTTGCCTCTCCCATTGTGTCGACTCCCCCAGTGTGTCGCCTACCCAGTTTTATGCCTCCCCAGTTTCATGCCTCCCTAGTGCATCAATACCCCAGTTTTATGCCTCCACAGTGTGTCGCCTCCCTAGTGTGTCGCCTTCCTAGTTTTATGCCTCCCTAGTTCTATGCCTCCACAGTGTGTCACCTACCCAGTTTTATGCCTCCCCAGATTTATGCCTCCCCAATGTGTCGCTTTCCCAGTTTTATGCCTCCCGTGTTTTGCCTCCCCAATGTGTGTCCCCTCCTCAGTTTTATGCTTCCCCAGTTTTATATCTCCCCAGTGTGTTGCCTACCCAGTTTTATACCTCCCTAGTGTGTCACCTCCCCAGTTTCATGCCTCCCCAGTTTGTCGCCTCACCAGTTTTATGCCCCTCCCATTTTTATGCAACCCCAGTTTTATGTCTCCCCCAGTTTTATGTAATATAATATAATTGCTGCCCTCCCTATAAGGTGCTCAAGTAGGGGTCGAACCCTAAATTTGTGGAAATAACCTTGGCACTCAAATGTTCTCTGCTTATGGAGATTTATTGCAGTCCAAAAAATTGCGCACAGTAATAACAAAATGTTTCGGTCTTTCCGACCTTCTTCAGTTGACCGTGTGTACTGTTGGTAAGTATAAGGGAGGGTATTGCTGGAGGGGTCCCTCAGGACTACCTGTTTGAAATGTGCGTGGGGTATCAGGTAACGCAACGCGGCGTCCACCGCTACCCAGTGGGTCGCCTCCCCAGTTTAATGCCTCATCCAGCTTTATGCTTCTCCCTAGTTTTATCCCTCCCTAGTGTGTCGCCTCCCTAATTTTATGTCTCACCAGTGTGTCTCCTCCCCAGTTTTATGCCTCCCCAGTGTGTCGTCTCCCTAGTTTTATGCGTCCCCAGTGTGTCGCCCCCTCAGCTTTATGCTTCCCCAGTTTTATGTCTCCCCAGTGTGTCGCCTCCCCAGTTTTATGCCTCCCCATTGTTTTACCTCCCTACTTTTATGCCTCCCCAGTGTGTCTCCTCCTCAGTTTATGCCTCCCCGAGCTTTATGCCTCCCAAGTGTGACACCTTCCCCAGTTTTAAGCCATCCCAGTTTTATGCCCCACTTGGTTTATGCCTCCCCAGTTTTATGCTTTCCCCAGTTTTATACCTCCCCAGTTTTATGCCTCTCCAGTGTGTCACCGCCCCAATTTTAAACTTCCTCAGTCTGTAGTTTCCCTAGTTTCATGCCTCCCTTGTTTTATGCCTCCCCAGTTTTATGCCTCCCTAGTGTGTTGCCTCCCCAGTGTGTCGTCTCCCAAGTTTTATACCTCCCCACTGTGTCGCCTCTCCAGTGTGTCTCCTTCCCAGTTTTATGCCTCGCTCTTTTTAAGTCTGCCCAGTTTGTCGTCTTCCCAGTGTTTCACCTACCCTGTTTGTTGCCTGTCCAGCTTGTCGCCTCTTCAGTTTTATACCTTCCCAGTGTGTCGCCCTCCCAGTTTTATGCTTCTCTCACTTTTATGCCTCTCCCCGTGTGTCGCCTCCATCAGTGTGTCACCTCCCCTAGTGTGTCCACTCCCCAGTGTGTTCGCCTCCCAAGTTTTATGCCTCCCTATTGTGTCGCCTCCCCAGTTTTCTACCTGCCCTGTTTAATGCCTCCCCTATTTTTATTCCTCCCCAGTGTGTCGTTTCCCCAGTTTTATGCCTGCCCCAGTTTTATTCCTGACCAGTGTGTCGCTTCCCCAGTTTTATTTCTACCCATTGTGTCTTTCTCCCCAGTTTTATGCCTTCCCATTTTAATGCCGTCTCAGTTTTATGCCTCCCAAGTTTTTTACCTCCCCAATTCAATGCCTCTCCAGTGTGTCACTTCCCCAATTTAATACTTCCTCAGTGTGTTGTCTCCCTAGTTTTATGATCCCCAGTTTTTTGCCTCCGCAGTATGTCACCTCCTTGTTTTATGCTTCGTCATTGTGTCACCTCCCCAGTTTTATGCCTCCACAGTGTGTTGCCTCCCCAGTGTATCGCCTTCCACGTTTTATACCTCCCTAGTGTGTTGCCTCCCCAGTTTTATGCCTCCCCAGTGTGTTGCCTCCCCAGTTTTATGCCTCCCCAGTGTGTCGCATCCCTAATTTTATGCCTCCCCAGTGTGTCACCTCCTCAGTTTTATGCTTCCCTAGTTTTATATCTCCCCAGTGTGTCACCTCCCCAGTTTTAAGCCTTCCCAGTATTATGCCTCCTCAGTGTGTCGCCTCCCCAGTTTTGTGCCTCACCAGTTTTATGCCTCCCCAGTGTGCTGCTTCTCCACTGTGTTGCCTCAATAGTATGTCGCCTCCCCAGTTTTACGCTTCCCCAGTGAGTCGCCTCTCCAGTGTATCTTCTTCCCTGCTTTATGCCTTCCCCAGTGTGTTACCTTCTCAGTTTTATGCTTCCCCAGTTGTATATCTCCCCAGTTTTCTTCCTCCCCAGTTTTATGCCTTCCCAGTTTTATGCCTTCCCAGTTTTATGCCTCCTCAGTGTGTCGCCTCCCTAGTTTTATGCCTCCCCAGTGTGTCACCTCCTCATTTTTATGCTTCCCCAGTTTTATATCTCCCCAGTGTGTCGCCTCCCCCGTTTTAAGCCCCCCCAGTATTATGCCTCCTCAGTGTGTCGCCTCCCCAGTTTTATACCTCACCAGTTTTATGCCTCCCCAGGGTGCCGTTTCCCACTGTGTTGCCTCAATAGTATGTCGCCTCCCCAGTTTTATGCTTCCCCAGTGTGTCGCCTCTCCAGAGTTTCTTCTTCCCAGTTTTATGCCTTCCCCAGTGTGTCGCATCGCCCAATGTGTAGCCTCCCCCAGTGTGTCGCCTACCCAGTGTGTCTTTTTCCCAGTGTGTCGCCTCTCCAGTTTTTCACCTCCCTAGTGTTTCACCTCCCCAGTTTTATGCCTCCCCAGCTTTATGGCTTCCTGGTTTTATGCCTCCCCAGTTTGTCGCCTCCCCAGTGTGTCGCCTCCCCAGTTTGTTGCCTGTACAGTTTGTCGCCTCTAGAGTTTGTTGCGTCCACAGTGTGTCGCCTCCCCAGTTTTTCACCCCCCTAGTGTGTGGCATTCCCAGTGTGTCACCACCCCAGTTTTCTGCCTCCCCAGTGTGTCGATTTCCCAATTTTACTCCTTCCCAGTTTTATGCCTCTCCCAGTGTGTCGCCTACCCAGTTTTATGCTTCCCCAGTTTTATGCCTGCCAAGTGTGTCGCCTCCCCATTGTTTCACCTCCCCCTTTTATGCCTCTCTAGTTTCATGCCTTTCTATTGTGTCAATACCTCAGTTTTATGTCTCCGCATTGTGTCGCCTCCCCAGTGTGTCACCTTCCCAGTTTTATGCCTCCCCAGTTTTATTCCTACACAGTGTGTTGCCTCCGCAGTTCTAAGCCTCCACAGTGTGTCACCTACCCAATTTTATGCTTCCCCAGTTTTTTGCATTCTGAGTGTGTCACATCCCCAGGTTTGTGCCTCCCGTGTTTCGCCTCCCCACTTTTATGCCTCTCCCAGTTTTATATCTCCTCCAGTTTTATGTCTCCCCAGTTTGTTGCCTCCCCAGTTTTATGCCTCCCCAGTGTGTCACTTCCCCAGTTTTATGCTTCCCCCAGCTTTATGCCTTCCCCAGTTTTATGCCTCCCAAGTGTCACACCTTCCCCAATTTTAAGCCTCCCCACTTTTATGCCTCCCTCAGTTTTATGTCTCCTCCAGTGTTATGACGCCCCAGTTTTACGCCTTCCCAGTGTTTTGCCTCTCCAGTTTTATGTCTCCCCAGTGTGTTGTCTCCCCAGTTTTGTGCCTCCCCAATGTGTCACTTCCCCAATTTTATGCCTCCCCCAGGTTTGTGCCTCCCCAGTGTGTTTCCTCCCCAGTTCTATGCCTCCACAGTGTGTCACCTACCCAGTTTTATGCCTCCCCAGTTTTATGCCTTCTCAGTGTGTTGCATCCCCAGGTTTATGTCTCCCGTGTTTCGCCTCCCCACTTTTATGCCTCCCCCAGTTTTATGACGCCCAAGTTTTATGCCTTCCCAGTGTTTTGCCTCCCCAGTTTTATGCTTTCCCCAGTTTTATGATTCTCCCAGTTGCCTCTCCCATTGTGTCGACTCCCCCAGTGTGTCGCTTACCCAGTTTTATGCCTCCCCAGTTTCATGCCTCCCTAGTGTGTCAATGCCCCAGTTTTATGCCTCTGTAGCGTGTCGCCTCCCCAGAGTGTCGCCTTCCTAGTTTTATGCTTCCCCAGTGTATCGCCTCCTCACTGTGTTGCCTCAGTAGTATGTCGCCTCCTCAGTTTTATGCCTCCCCAGTGTATCTTCTTCCCAGTTTTATGCCTTCCCCAATGTGTCGCCTAGCCAGTGTGTCTCTTTCCCAGTGTGTCGCCTCCCCAGTTTTTCACCTCCCTAGTGGTTCACTTCCCCAGTTTTATGCCTCCCCAGTTTTATGGCTCCCTAGTTTTATGCTCCCCCAGTTTGTCGCCTCTCCAGTGTGTCGCCTCACCAGTTTGTTGCCTGTACAGTTTGTCGCCTCTAGTGTTTGTTGCCTCCCCAGTGTGTCGCCTCCCCAGTTTTATACCTTCCCAGTGTGTGGCGTTTCCAATGTATCAACACACCAGTTTTATACCTCCCCAGTGTGTTGCCTCCCCAACTTTATGCCTTCCCAGTTTTATGACGCCCCAGTTTTATGCCTTCCCAGTGTTTTGCCTCTTCAGTTTTATGCCTTCCCAGTGTTTTGCCTCTCCAGTTTTATGTCTCCCCAGTGTGTCGGCTCCCCCAATTTTATTCCTTCCCAGTTTTATGCTTCTCCCAGTGTGTCGCCTACCCAGTTTTATGCCTTCCCCAGTTTCATACCTCCCAAGTGTGTCGCCTCCCTATTGTGTCACCTCCCTAGTTTTATGCCTCTCTAGTTTTATGCCTTTCTATTGTGTCAATGCCCCAGTTATATTCCTCCGCATTGTGTCGCCTCCTCAGTGTGTCACCTTCCCAGTTTTATGCCTCCCCAGTTTTATTCCTACACAGTGTGTTGCCTCCCCAGTTCTATGCCTCCATAGTGTGTCACTTACCCAGTTTTATGCCTCCCCAGTTTTTTGTCTTCTTAGTGTGTCGCATCCCCAGGTTTTTGCCTCCCGTGTTTTGTCTCCACACTTTTATGCATCCTCCAGTTTTATATCTCCTCCAGTTTTATGACGCCCCAGTTTTTTGCCTTCCCAGTGTTTTGCCTCTCCAGTTTTATGTCTCCCCAGTGTGTTGCCTCCCCAGTTTTATGCCTCGCCAGTGTGTCACCCCACCAGTTTTATGTTTCCCCCAGCTTTATGCCTTCCCCAGTTTTATGCCTCCCAAGTGTCACACCTTCCCCAAATTTTAGCCTCCCCAGTTTTATGCCTTTCCCAGTTTTATGCCTCCCCAGTGTGACTCCTTCCCCAATTTTATGCCTCCCCCAGGTTTATGCCTCCCCAGTTTTATGCTTTTCCCAGTTTTATGATTCTCCCATTTGCCTCTCCCATTGTGTCAACTCCCCAGTGTGTCGCTTACCCAGTTTTATGCCTCCCCAGTTTCATGCCTCCCTAGTGTTTCAATTCCCCAGTTTTATGCCTCCCCAGTGTGTCGTTTACCCAATTTTATGCCTCCCCAGTTTAATTTACTCACTAGTGTGTCAATTCCCCAGTTTTATGCCTCCGCAGTGTGTCGCCTCCCCAGTGTGTCGCTTACGAAGTTTTATGCCTCCCCAGTTTCATGCCTCCCTAGTGTGTCAATGCCCCAGTTTTATGCCTCTGTAGTGTGTTGCCTCCCCAGTGTGTTGCCTTCCTAGTTCTTTGCTTCCCCAGTATGTCGCCTCCCCAGTGTGTTGCCTCAATAGTATGTCGCCTCCCCAGTTTTATGCCTCCCCAGTGTGTCAGCTCCCCAGTGTATCTTCTTCCCAGTTTTATGCCTTCCCAGTGTTTCGCCTGCCCAGTGTATCTCTTTCCCAGTGTTTCTCCTCCCCAGTTTTTCACCTCCCTAGTGGTTCACCTCCCCAGTTTTATGGTTCCCTAGTTTCATGCTCCCCCAGTTTGTCGCCTCTCCAGTGTGTCGCCTCCCCAGTTTTATACCTCCCCAGTGTGTGGCGTTCCCAATGTATCACCACCCCAGTTTTATGCCTCCCCAGTGTATCGCCTCCCCAACTTTATGCGTTCCCAGTTTTATGCCTCCCCAGTGTGTCGCCTACCCAGTTTTATGCCTCCCCAGTTTCATGTCTCCCAAGTGTGTCGCCTCCCCATTGTGTCACCTCCCTAGTTTTATGCCTCTCTAGTTTTATGCCTTCTTATTGTGTCAATGCCCCAGTTTTATGCCTCCGCCTTGTGTCGCCTCCCCAGTGTTTCACCTTCCCAGTTTTATGCCTCGCCAGTTCTATGCCTCCACAGTGTGTGACCTACCGAGTTTATGCCTCCCCATTTTTATTGCTTCTCAGTGTGTCAAATCCTCAGGTTAATGCCTCTCGTGTTTCGCCTCCCCACTTTTATGCCTCCCCCAGTTTTATATCTCCTCCAGTTTTATGACGCCCCAGTTTTATGCCTTCCCAGTGTTTTGCCTCTCCACTTTTATGCCTTCCCAGTGTTTTGCCTCTCTAGTTTTATGTCTCCCCAGTGTGTCGCCTCCCCCAATTTTATTCCTTCCCAGTTTTATGCCTCTCCCAGTGTGTCGCCTCCCAAGTGTGTCGCTTACCCAGTTTTATGCCTCTCCAGTTTCATGCCTCCCTAGTGTGTCAATGCCCCAGTTTTATGCCTCTGCAGTGTCGCCTCCCTCAATTTTATTCCTTCCCAGTTCTATGCCTCTCCCAGTGTGTCTCCTACCCAGTTTTATGCCTTCCCCAGTCTCATGCCTCCCAAGTGTGTCACCTCCCCATTTTGTCACCTCCCTAGTTTTATGTCTTTCTATTGTGTCAATGCCCCAGTTTTATGCCTCCGCATTGTGTCACCTCCCCAGTGTGTCACCTTCCCAGTTTTATGCCTCCCCAGTTTTATTCCTACACAATGTGTTGCCTCCCCAGTTCTATACCTCCATAGTGTGTCACCTACCCAGTTTTATGCCTCCCCAGTTTCATGCCTTCTTAGTGTGTCGCATCCCCAGGTTTATGCCTCCCCACTGTTGTGCCTCCCCCAGTTTTATATCTCCTCCAGTTTTATGACGCCCTAGTTTTTTGCCTTCCCAGTGTTTTGACTGTCCAGTTTTATTTCTCCCCAGTGTGTTGCCTTCCCAGTTTTATGCCTCCCCAGTGTGTCACCCCCCCAGTTTTATGCTTCCCCCAGCTTTATGCCTTCCCCAGTTTTATGCCTCCCAAGTGTCGCACCTTCCCCAATTTTAAGCCTCGCCAGTTTTATGCCTTTCCCAGTTTTATGCCTCCCCAGTGTGACTCCTTCCCCAATTTTATGCTTTCCCCAGTTTTGTGATTCTCCCAGTTGCCTCTCCCATTGTGTCGACTCCCCCAGTGTGTCGTTTACCCAATTTTATGCCTCCCCAGTTTCATGCCTCCCTAGTGTGTCAATTCCCCAGTTTTATGCCTCCGCAGTGTGTCGCCTCCCCAGTGTGTCGCTTACCCAGTTTTATGCCTCCCCAGTTTCATGCCTCCCTAGTGTGTCAATGCCCCAGTTTTATGCCTCCCCAGTGTATCGCCTCCCCAACTTTATGCGTTCCCAGTTTTATGCCTCCCCAGTGGGTCGCCTACCCAGTTTTATGCCTCCCCAGTTTCATGTCTCCCAAGTGTGTCGCCTCCCCATTGTGTCACCTCCCTAGTTTTATGCCTCTCTAGTTTTATGCCTTCTTATTGTGTCAATGCCCCAGTTTTATGCCTCCGCCTTGTGTCGCCTCCCCAGTGTGTCACCTTCCCAGTTTTATGCCTCGCCAGTTCTATGCCTCCACAGTGTGTGACCTACCGAGTTTATGCCTCCCCATTTTTATTGCTTCTCAGTGTGTCAAATCCTCAGGTTAATGCCTCTCGTGTTTCACCTCCCCACTTTTATGCCTCCCCCAGTTTTATATCTCCTCCAGTTTTATGACACCCCAGTTTTATGCCTTCCCATTGTTTTGCCTCTCCACTTTTATGCCTTCCCAGTGTTTTGCCTCTCTAGTTTTATGTCTCCCCAGTGTGTCGCCTCCCCCAATTTTATTCCTTCCCAGTTTTATGCCTCTCCCAGTGTGTCGCCTCCCAAGTGTGTCGCTTACCCAGTTTTATGCCTCTCCAGTTTCATGCCTCCCTAGTGTGTCAATGCCCCAGTTTTATGCCTCTGCAGTGTGTCGCCTGCCCCAATTTTATTCCTTCCCAGTTTTATGCCTCTCCCAGTGTGTCGCCTACCCAGTTTTATGCCTTCCCCAGTCTCATGCCTCCCAATTGTGTCGCCTCCCCATTTTGTCACCTCCCTAGTTTTATGTCTCTCTAGTTTTATGTCTTTCTATTGTGTCAATGCCCCAGTTTTATGCCTCCGCATTGTGTCGCCTCCCCAGTGTGTCACCTTCCCAGTTTTTTGCCTCCCCAGTTTTATTCCTACACAATGTGTTGCCTCCCCAGTTCTATACCTCCATAGTGTGTCACCTTCCCAGTTTTATGCCTCCCCAGTTTCATGCCTTCTCAGTGTGTCGCATCCCCAGGTTTATGCCTCCCGTGTTTCGCCTCCCCACTGTTGTGCCTCCGCCAGTTTTATATCTCCTCCAGTTTTATGACGCCCTAGTTTTTTGCCTTCCCAGTGTTTTGACTCTCCAGTTTTATTTCTCCCCAGTGTGTTGCCTTCCCAGTTTTATGCCTCCCCAGTGTGTCACCCCCCCAGTTTTATGCTTCCCCCAGCTTTATGCCTTCCCCAATTTTATGCCTCCCAAGTGTCGCACCTTCCCCAATTTTAAGCCTCGCCAGTTTCATGCCTTTCCCAGTTTTATGCCTCCCCAGTGTGACTCCTTCCCCAGGTTTATGCCTACCCAGTTTTATGCTTTCCCCAGTTTTGTGATTCTCCCAGTTGCCTCTCCCATTGTGTCGACTCCCCCAGTGTGTCGTTTACCCAATTTTATGCCTCCCCAGTTTCATGCCTCCCTAGTGTGTCAATTCCTCAGTTTTATGCCTCCGCAGTGTGTCGCCTCCCCAGTGTGTCGCTTACCCAGTTTTATGCCTCCCCAGTTTTATGCCTCCCCAGTTTCATGCCTCCCTAGTGTGTCAATGCCCCAGTTTTATGCCTCTGCAGTGTGTCGCCTCCCCAGTGTGTCGCTTACCCAGTTTTATGCCTCCCCAATTTCATGCCTCCCTAGTATGTCAATGCCCCAGTTTTATGCCTCTGTAGTGTGTCGCCTCCCCAGTGTGTCACCTTCCCAGTTTTATGCCTCCCCAGTTCTATACCTCCACAGTGTGTGACCTACCGAGTTTATGCCTCCCCATTTTTATTGCTTCTCAGTGTGTCAAATCCTCAGGCTAATACCTCTCGTGTTTCGCCTCCTCACTTTTATGCCTCCCCCAGTAATATATATCCTCCAGTTTTATGACGCCCCAGTTTTATGCCTTCCCAGTGTTTTGCCTCTCCACTTTTATGCCTTCGCAGTGTTTTGCCTCTTCAGTTTTATGTCTCCCCAGTGTGTCGCCTACCCAGTTTTATGCCTTCCCCAGTCTCATGCCTCCCCCAGTCTCATGCCTCCCAAGTGTGTCACCTCTCCATTTTGTCACCTCCCTAGTTTTATGTCTCTCTAGTTTTATGTCTTTCTATTGTGTCAATGCCCCAGTTTTATGCCTCCGCATTGTGTCGCCTCCCCAGTGTGTCACCTTCCCAGTTTTATGCCTCCCCAGTTTTTTTCCTACACAGTGTGTTGCCTCCCCAGTTCTATGCCTCCACAGTGTGTCACCTACCCAGTTTTATGCCTCCCCAGTTTTATGCCTTCTCAGTGTGTCGCTTCCCCAGGTTTATGCCTCTCGTGTTTCGCCTCCCCTCTTTTATGCCTCCCCCAGTTTTATATCTCCTCCAGTTTTATGACGCCCCAGTTTTATGCCTTCCCAGTATTTTTCCTCTCCAGTTTTATGTCTCCCCAATGTGTCACCTCCCTAGTTTTATGCCTCCCCAATGTGTCACACCCCAGTTTTATGTTTCCCCCAGCTTTATGCCTTCCCCAGTTTTATGCCTCCCAAGTGTCACACCTTCCCCAATTTTAAGCCTTCCCAGTTTTATGCCTTTCCCAGTTTTATGCTTCCCCAGTGTGACTCCTTCCCCAATTTTATGCCTCCCCCAGGTTTATGCCTCCCCAGTTTTATGCTTTCCCCAGTTATATGATTCTCCCAGTTGCCTCTTCCATCGTGTTGACTCCCCCAGTGTGTCACTTACCCAGTTTTATGCCTCCCCAGTTTCATGCCTTTCTAGTGTGAATGTTCCAGTTTTATGCCTCCGCAGTGTGTCGCCTCCCCAGTGTGTCGCTTACCCAGTTTTATGCCTCCCCAGTTTGATGCCTCCCTAGTGTGTCAATTCCCCAGTTTTATGCCTCCGCAGTGTGTCACCTCCCCAGTGTGTCGCTTACCCAGTTTTATGCCTCCCCAGTTTCATGCCTCCCTAGTGTGTCAATGCCCCAGTTTTATGCCTCTGCAGTGTGTCGCCTCCCCAGTGTGTCACCTTCCTAATTTTATGTCTCCCCAGTGTGTCGCCTCCCCACTGTGTTGCCTCAATAGTATGTCGCCTCTCAGTTTTATACCTCCCCAGTGTGTCGCCTCCCCAGTGTATCTTCTTCCTAGTTTTGTGCCTTCCCCACTGTATCGCCTCCCCCAATGTGTAGCCTCCCCCAGTGTGGCGCCTAACCAGTGTGTCTCTTTCCCAGTGTGTCGCCTCCCCAGTTTTTCACCTCCCTAGTGGTTCACCTCCCCAGTTTTATGCCTCCCCAGTTTTATGGCTCCCTAGTTTTACGCCTCCCAAGTTTGTCGCCTCCCCAGTGTGTCGCCTCCGCAGTTCGTTGCCTGTACAATTTGTCGCCTCTAGAGTTTGTTGTCTCCCCAGTGTGTTGCCTCCACAGTTTTATACCTCCCCAGTGTGTGGCGTTCCCAGTTTATCACCACACCAGTTTTATGCCTCCCCAGTGTGCTGCCTCCCCAATTTTATGACGTCCCAGTTTTATGCCTCCCCCAGTGTGTCGCCTACCCAGTTTTATGCCTCCCCAGTTTCATACCTCCCAAGTGCGTCGCCTCACCATTGTGTCACCTCCCTAGTTTTATGCCTCTATAGTTTTATGCCTTCTTATTGTGTCAATGCCCCAGTTTTATGCCTCCGCATTGTGTCGCCTCCCCAGTGTGTCACCTTCCCAGTTTTATGCCTCCTCAGTTTTATGCCTACACAGTGTGTTGCCTCCCCAGTTCTATGCCTCCACAGTGTGTCACCTACCCAGTTTATGCCTCCCCAGTTTTATGCCTTCCCAGTGTTTTGCCTCTCCAATTTTATGTCTCCCCAGTGTGTCGCCTCCCACAATTTTAATCCTTCCCAGTTTTATGCCTCTCCCAGTGCGTCGCCTACCCAGTTTTATGCCTCCCCAGTTTCATGCCTCCCAAGTGTCGCCTCCCCATTGTCACCTCCCCAGTTTTATGCCTCTCTAGTTTTATGCCCTTCTGTTGTGTCAATGCCCCAGTTTTTTGCCTCCGCATTGTGTCGCCTCCCCAGTGTGTCAACTTCCCAGTTTTATTCCTCCCCAGTTTTATTCCTACACAGTGTGTTGCCTCCCCAGTTCTATGCCTCCACAGTGTGTCACCTACCCAGTTTTATGTCTCCCTAGTTTTATGCCTTCTCAGTGTGTCGCATCCCCATGTTTATGCCTCCCGTGTTTCGCCTTCCCACTTTTATGCCTCCCACAGTTTTATATCTCCTTCAGTTTTATGACACCCCAGTTTTATGCCTTCCCAGTGTTTTGCCTCTCCAGTTTTATACGTCTCCCCAGTGTGTCACCTCCCCAGTTTTATGCCTCCCCAATGTGTCACCCCCCCAGTTTTATGCTTCCCCCAGCTTTATGCCTTCCCCAGTTTTATGCCTCCCAAGTTTCACACCTTCCCCAATTTTGAGCCTCCCCAGTTTTATGAATTTCCCAGTTTTATGCTTTCCCAATGTGACTCCTTCCCCAATTTTATGCCTCCCCCAGGTTTATGCCTCCCCAGTTTTATGATTTCCCCAGTTTTATGATTCTCCCAGTTGCCTCTCCCATCGTGTTTACTCCCCCAGTGTGTCACTTACCCAGTTTTATGCCTCCCCAGTTTCATGACTCCCTAATGTGTCAATGCCCCAGTTTTATGTATCCGCAGTGTGTCGCCTCCCCAGTGTGTCGCTTACCCAGTTTTATGCCTCCCCAGCTTGATGCCTCCCTAGTGTGTCAATTCCCCATTTTTATGCCTCCGCAGTGTGTCGCCTCTCCAGTGTGTCGCTTACCCAGTTTTATGCCTCCCCAGTTCATGCCTCCCTAGTGTGTCAATGCCCCAGTTTTATGCCTCTGCAGTGTGTCGCCTCCCCAGTGTGTCGCCTTCCTCGTTTCATGCTTCCCCAGTGTGTCGCCTCCCCACTCTGTTGCCTCAATAGTATGTCGCCTCCCAGTTTTAAGCCTCCCCAGTGTGTCGCCTCCCCAGTTTATCTTTTTCCCAGTTTTATGCCTTCCCCAGTGTGTTGCCTCCCCCAATGTGTAGCCTCCCCCAGTGTGTCGCCTACCCAGTGTGTCTCTTTCCCAGTGTGTGGCCTCCCCAGTTTTTCACCTCCCTAGTGGTTCACCTCCCCAATTTTATGCCTCCCCAGTTTTATGGCTCCCTAGTTTTATGCCTTCCAAGTTTGTTGCCTCCCCAGTGTGTCGCCTCCACAGTTTTATACCTCCCCAGTGTGTGGCGTTCCCAGTTTATCACCAAACCAGTTTTATGCCTCCCCAGTGTGTTGCCTCCCCAATTTTATGCCTTCCCAGTGTTATGCCTCCCCCAGTGTGTCGCCTACCCAGTTTTATGCCTCCCCAGTTTCATGCCTCCCAAGTGTGTCGCCTCCCAAGTGTGTCACCTCTCTAGTTTTATGCCTCTCTAGTTTTATGCCTTCTTATTGTGTCAATGCCCCAGTTTTATGCCTCCGCATTGTGTCGCCTCCCCAGTGTGTCACCTTCCCAATTTTATGCCTGCACAGTGTGTTGCCTCCCCTGTTCTATGCCTCCACAGTCTGTCACCTACCCAGTTTATGCCCCCCCAGTTTTGACTCCCCAGTATGACACCTTCCCCAATTTTAAGCCTCCCCCAGGTTTATGCCTCTCCCAGTGTGTCACCTACCCAGTTTTATGCCTCCCCAGTTTCTTGCCTCCCAAGTGTGTCGCCTCCCCATTGTGTCACCTCCCCAGTTTTATGCCTCTCTAGTTTTATGCCTTCCTATTGGGTCAATGCCCCAGTTTTATGCCTCTGCATTGTGTCGCCTGCCCAGTGTGTCACCTTCCCACTTTTATTCCTCCCCAGTTTTATTCCTACACAGTGTGTTGCCTCCCAAGTTCTATGCTTCCACAGTGTGTCACCTACCCAGATTTATGCCTCCCCAGTTTTATTGCTTCTCAGTTTGTCGCATCCCCAGGTTTATGCCTCCCGTGCTTCGACTCCCCACTTTTATATCTCCTCCAGTTTTAACCCCCAGTTTTATGCCTTTCCCGTGTTTTGCCTCTCCATTTTTATGTCTTCCCAGTGTTTTGCCTCCCCAGTTTTATGCCTCCCCAGTGTGTCACCCCATTGTTTTATGCTTCCCCCAGCCTTATGCCTTCCCCAGTTTTATGCCTCCCAAGTGTCACACCTTCCCCAATTTTAAGCCTCCCTAGTTTTATGCCTCCCCTAGTTTTATGCCTCCCCAGTGTGACACCTTCCCCAATTTTATGCCTCCCCCAGGTTTATGACTCCCCAGATTCATGCTTTCCCCAGTTTTATGATTCTCCCAGTTGCCTCTCCCATTGTGTCGACTGCCCCAGTGTGTCGCTTACCCAGTCTTATGCCTCCCCAGTTTCATGCCTCCCTAGTGTGTCAATGCCCCAGTCTTATGCCTCCGCAGTGTGTCGCCTCCCCACTGTGTTGCCTGAATAGTATGTCGCCTCCCCACTTTTATGCCTCCCCCAGTGTGTCACCTATCCAGTTTTATGCCTCCCCATTTCATGCCTCCCAAGTGTGTCGCCTACACATTGTGTCACCTCCCTAGTTTTATGCCTCTCTAGTTTTATGCCTTCTTATTGTGTCAATGCCCCAGTTTTATGCCTCCGCATTGTGTATCCTCCCCAGTGTGTCACCTTCCCAGTTTTATGCCTCCCCAGTTTTATGCCTACACAGTGTGTTGCCTCCCCAGTTCTATGCCTCCACAGTGTGTCACCTACCCAGTTTATGCCTCCACCAGTATTATGCCTTCTCAGTGTGTCGAATCCCCAGGTTTATGCCTCCCGTGTTTCGGCTACCCACTTTTATGCCTCCCCCAGTTTTTTATCTCCTCCACTTTTATGACGCCCCAGTTTTATGCCTTGCCAGTGTTTTGCCTCTCCAGTTTTATGTCTCCCCAGTCTGTCGCCTCCCCAATTTTATTCCTCCCCAGTGTGTCACCCCCCCAGTTTTATGCTTCCCCCAGCTTTATGCCTTCCCCAGTTTTATGCCTCCCAAGTGTCACACCTTCCCCAATTTTAAGCCTCCCCAGCTTTATGCCTCCCTCAGTTTTATGCCTCCCCAGTGTGATGCCTTCCCCAATTTAATGCCTTTCCAAGGTGTTTGCCTTCCCAGTTTTATGCTTTCCCCAGTTTTATACCCCTCCAGTGTGTCACCTCCCTAATTTTATACTTCCTCTGTGTTTTGTCTCCCTAGTGTCATGCCTCCCCAGTTTTATGCCTCCCCAGTGTGTCACCTCCTTGTTTTATATCTCGCCATTGTGTCGCTTCCCCAGTTTAATGTCTCCCTCAGTTTTATGCCTTTCTTGTTTTATGCCTCCCTTGTGTGTTGCCTCCCCAGTGTGCCGCCTCCCAAGTTTTACGCCTCCCTAGTGTGTTGCCTCCCCAGTTTTATACTACCCCAGTGTGTCGTCTCCCCAGTGTGTCCCCTTTCCAGTTTTATGCCTCTCCAGTTTTATGCCTCCCCAGTGTGTCGCCTCCCCACTGTGTTGCCTCCCCAGTTTTATCCCTCCCCAGTGTGTCACCTCCCCAGTGTTTCTCCTTCCCAGTTTTATGTCTCCCACAATTTTATGCCTTTCCCAATGTGTTGCCTCCCCCAATGTGGGGCCTTCCCCAGTGTGTTGCTTTCCCAGTGTGTCGCCTCCCCAGTTTTATACTTCCCCATTGTGTCACCTCCCCAGTGTGTCCCTTCCCCAGGTTTATGCCTCTCTAGTTTTATTCCTCCCCAATTTGTCGCCTCCCCAGTGTGTCACCTCCCCAGTTTGTTACCTGTCCAGTTTGTCGCCTCCCCAGATTGTTGCCTCCCCCCTCAGCCTGTCACCTCCCCAGTTTTATGCCTCCCCAGTGTGTGACATCCTCAGTGTGTCACCTCCCCAGTTTTATGCCTACCCAGTTTTATTCATAACCAGTGTGTCGCCTCTCCAGGTTTGTGCCTCCCTAAGTTTTATGCTTCCCTGGGGTGTCTCCTCCCCAGTTTTATGTTTCCCCAGTTTATGATTCTCCCAGTTGCCATTCCCATTGTGTCGACTCCCCCAGTGTGTCGCTTACCCAGTTTTATGCCTCGCCAGTTTCATGCCTCCATAGTGTGTCAATGCCCTAGATTTATGTCTCCGCAGTGTGTTGCCTCCCGTGTGTCGCCTTCCTAGTTTTATGCCTCCCCAATGTGTTGCCTCGCCAGTTCTATGCCTCCACAGTGTTTTACCTATCCAATTTTATGCATCCCCAGTTTTATGCCTCCCCAGTGTGTCGCCTCCCCAGTTTTATACCTCTCGTGTTTCACCTCCCCACTTTTATGCCTCCCTCATTTTTATATCTCCTCCAGATTTATGATGCCCCAGTTTTCTGCCTTACCAGTGTTTTGCCACTCAGGTTTTAAGCCTCCCCATTGTGTTCCCTCCCCCCCAGTTTTATGCGTCATCCAGCTTTATGCTTCTCCCAGTATTATGCCTCCTCCAGTGTGTCGCCTCCCCCAATGTGTCACCTCCCCCAGTGTGTCCCCTTCCCAGTCTGTCACCTCCCAAGTTTTATGCCTCCTTATTGTGTCGCCTCCTCAGTTTTATGCCTCCCTAGTTTTATGCCTCCCCTGTGTCGCGTCACCAGTGTGTTACCTCCCCAGTATTATGCCTCCCCAATGTGTGTCCCCTCCTCAATTTTATGCTTTCCCAGTTTTATTTTTCCCCAGTGTGTTGCCTCCCCAGTTTTATGCCTCCCTAGTGTGTCACCTCCCCCGTTTCATGCCTCCCCAGTTTGTCGCCTCCCCAGATTTATGCCCCCATTTTTATGCAACCCCAATTTTATGCTCCCCCAGTTTTATTCCTAACCAGTGTGTCTCCACCCCAGTTTTATGCCTTCCCCAGTTTTATGTCTTCCCAGTGTGTCTTCTCCCCAATTTTATGTTTCCCCAGTTTTATGATTCCCCCAGTTGCCTCACCCCTTGTGTCACCTCCCCCAGTATGTCACCTACACAGTTTTATGCCTCCCCAGTTTAATGCTTGATTCAGTTGCCTTCCCCATTGTGTCGCCTCCCTCAGTGTTTCGCCTCGCCAGTGTGTTGCGTTCCCAGTTTTTCGCCTACCTAGTGTGTCGCTTACCCAGTTTTATGCCTCCCCAGTTTCATGCTTCCCATGTGTGTGGACTCCCCAGTATGTCACCTCCCCAGTGTTATGCCTCTCCAATTTTTTGCCTCCTCATTGTGTCGCATCCCCACTGTGTCAATGCCCCAGTTTTATGCCTCCGCAGTGTGTCGCCTCCCCAGTGTGTCGCCTTCCCAGTTTTATGCCTCCACAGTGTGTCACCTACCCAGTTTTATGCCTCCCGTGTTTCGCCTACCTTCTTTTTTTGCCTACCCCAGTTGTATATTTTCTCCAGTTTTATGACACCCCAGTTTTTTGCCTTCTCAGTGTGTTGCCTCTCCTGTTTCATACCTCCACCGGGGGGTTGCCTCCCCAGTTTAATTCCTCATCCAGCTTTATGCGTCTCCTAGTTTTATGCTTCCCCAGTGTGTTGCCTCCCCAGTGTGTCGCCTCCCAAGTTTTACACCTCTGTAGTGCGTCACCTCCCCAGTTTTATGCCTCCCTAGTGTGTTCCCTCTCCAGTTTTATTCCTCTCCAGTGTGTCGCCTCCCCAGTTTTATGCTTCTCCCATTTTTATACCTTCCCCAGAGTGTTGCCTCCCCCAATGTCTCACCTCGCCCAGTGTGTCCCCTCCCCAGTGTGTCGCCTCTCAATTTTTATGCCTCCCTATTGTGTCGCCTCCCCAGTTTTATGCCTCCCTAGTTTTTTGCCTCCCCAGTTTTATCCCTCCCCAGTGTGTTGCCTCCTCAGTTTTATGCCTCCCCACCGTTTTGCCTTCCCGCTTTTATGGCTCCCTAGTGTGTCACCTCCCCAGTTTTATGCCTCCCCCAGCTTTATGCCTCACACAGTTTTGTGCCTCCCAAGTGTGACACCTTCCCCAGTTTTAATCCATCCCAATTTTATGCCTCCCCAGGTTTATGCCTCCCCAGTTTTATGCTTTCCCCAGTTTTATGCTTTCCCCGGTTTTATTCCTCTCTAGTGTGTCACCTCCCCAATTTTATACTTCCTCAGTCTGTCTTTTCACTAGTTTCATGCCTCCCTTGTTTTATGCCTCCACAGTTTTATACCTCCCTAGTGTGTTGCCTCCCCAGTGTGTCGTCTCCCAAGTTTTACGCCTCCCTAGTGTGTCGCCACCCAAGTTTTATACCTCCCCACTGTGTCACCTCTCCAGTGTGTCTCCTTCCCAGTTTTATGCCTCTCCAGTTTTAAGCCTCCCCAATGTGCACTTCCCCACTGTGTTGCCTCAATAGTGTGTTGCCTCCCCAGTTTTATGCCTCCCAAGTTTGTCGCCTCCCCAGTGTGTCTCCTTCCCAGTTTTATGCCTCCCCCAATTTTATTCCTCACCCAGTGTGTCGCCTCCCCCAGTGTGCCGCCTCCCCAGTGTGTCTCTTCCCTAGTGTGTCGCCTTCCTAGTTTTTCGCCTCCCTAGTGTGTTGCCTCCCTTGTTTTATGCCTGCCCAGTGTGTCACCTCCCTAGTGTGTCACTTCCCCAGTTTTATGCCTCGCTAGTTTTATGCCTCCCCAGTTTGTCGTCTCCCCAGTGTATTGCCTCCCCAGTTTGTTGCCTTCCCAGTATGTCGCCTGCTTAGTTTTATGCCTCATCAGTGTGTGGTGTCCCCAGCATGTCACCTCCCCAGTTTCATGCCTCACTCTTTTTATGCCTGCCCAGTTTGTCGCCTCCCCAGTGTTTCGCCTCCCCTGTTTGTTGCCTCTCCAATTTTATGCCTCCCCATTGTGTCGCATCCCCAGTGTGTCAATGCCCCAGTTTTATGCCTCGCTGTGTTTCGCCTCCCTAGTGTGTCGCCTTCCCAGTTTTATGCCTCCACAGTGTGTCGACTACTCAGTTTTATGCCTCCCGTGTTTCGCCTACCTTCTTTTTCTGCTTCCTCCAGTTGTATATCTTCTCCAGTTTTATGACTCCCCAGTTTTATGCCTTCCCAGTGTGTTGCCTCTCCTGTTTTAGGCCTCCCCAGTGTGTCTCCTCCCCAGTTTAATGCCTCATCCAGCTTTATGCTTCCCCCAGTTTTATGCCTCTTCAGTGTGTTGACTCCCCAGTGTGTCACCTCCCAAGTTTTACGCCTCCCTAATGTGTCGCCTCCCCAGTTTTATGCCTCCCTAGTGAGTTCCCTCTCCAGTTTTATTCCTCACCAGTGTGTCGCCTCCCCAGTTTTATGCTTCTACCACTTTTATACCTCCCCCAGTGTGTCGCCTCCCCCAATGTCTCACCTCCCCCTGTGAGTCTCCTCCCCATTGTGTCGCCTCCCAAGTTTTATACCTCCCTATTGTGTTGCCTCCCCAGTTTTATGCCTCCCTTGTTTTCTGCCTCTACAGTTTTATCCCTCCCCAGTGTGTCGCCTCCCTAATTTTATGCCTCCCCAGTGTGTCGCCTTCTCAGTTTTATGCTTCCCCAGTTTTATGTCTCCCCAGTGTGTCGTCTCCCCAGTTTTATGCCTCCCCAGTTTTATGCCGCCCCAGTTTTATGCCTCTTCTGTGTGTTTCCTCCCTAGTTTTATGCCTCCCCCGTCTGTCGCCTCCTCAGTTTTATGCTTTCCCAGTTTTGTCTCACCAGTGTGTCGCCTCCCCAGTTTTATACCGCCTCACCTCCCCAGTGTGCCACCTCCCCAGTTTTATGCTTCCCCAGCTTTATGCCTCCCTCAGTTTTATGTCTCACAAGTGTGACACTTTCCCCAATTTTAGACCTCCCCAGTTTTATGCCTCTCCAGTTTTATGCTTTCCCCAGTTTTATACCTCGCCAGTTTTATTCAGTGTGTCACCTCCCCAATTTCATACTTCCTCAGTATTTCGTCTCCCTAGTTTCATGCCTATCCAGTGTGTCACCTCCTTGTTTTATATCTCGCCATTGTGTCACCTCCCTAGTTTAATGCCTCCTTCAGTTTTACACCTCCCTTGTTTTATGCCTCCCCAGTTTTATGCCTCCCTTGTGCATTGCCTACTCAGTGTGTCTCCTCCCTAGTGTGTCGCCTCCCCAGTTTTATACCTCCCCAATGTGTCGCCTCCCCAGTTTTATGCCTCACCAGTTTTTTACCTCCCCAGTGCGTCGCCTCCCCACTGTGTTGCCTCAATAGTATTTCGCCTCCCCAATTTTATGCCTCCCTCAGTGTGTCACCTCCCCCAATGTGTGGTCTCCCCCAGTGTGTCGCCTCCCCAGTGTGTCTCTGACCCAGTGTGTCGCCTCCCAGTTTTTTGCCTCCCTAGTGTTTCACCTCCCCATTTTATGCCTTCCCAGTGTTATGCCTCCCTAGTTTTATGCCTCCCCAGTGTTGTGTCATCCCCAGTGTGTCACCTCCCCAGTTTTATGCCTTCCGAGTTTTATGCCTCCCCAGTTTTATGCCTCCCCAGTGTGTGGCATCCCCAGTGTGTCACCTCCCAAGTTTTATGACTTCCCAGTTTTATGCCTCCCCAGTGTTTCGCCACAGCAGTTTTATGCCTCCCCCAGTGTGTCGCCTACCCAGTTTGTCGCCTACCCAGTTTTATGCCTCCCCAGTTTCATGCCTCCCAAGTGTGTCACCTCCCCATTTTGTCACCTCCCTAGTTTTATGCATCTCTAGTTTTATGCCTCTCTAGTGAGTGAATGCCCCAGTTTTATGCCTCCGCAGTGTGTCGCCTTCCCAGATTTATGCCTCCCTAGTTTCATGCCTCCACAGTGTATTACCTCCCCAATTTTATGCCTCCACAGTGTGTCACCTACCCAGTTTTACGGCTCCCCAGGTTTATGCCTCCCCAGTGTGTCACCTCCTAAGTTTTATGGCTCCCTAGTGTGTCACCTCCCCTGTTATATGCCTCCCCAGTTTGTCACCTCTCCAGTTTTATGCCCCCCCAGTTTTATGCCTCCCCCATTCTTATACAACCCTAGTTTTATGCCTCCTCCAGTTTTAATCCTAACCAGTATGTCACCTCCCTAGTTTTATGCCTTCCCCAGCTTTATTCCTCCCTCAGTTTTATGCCTCCCCCAGTGTGTTGCCTACCAAAATATGTTGCATCCCCAGTGTGTCGCCTCCCCAGTTTTACGCCTCCTTAGTGTGTCGCCTCCCCCGTTTTATGCCTCCCCTGTGTCTCGCGTACCGAGTTGTATGCCTCCCAAGTTTTATTCCTCCCCAGTGTGTTTCCTTCCCAGGGTGTTGCAGCTCCTGTGTTTTTTGCCTTTCCAGTTTTGTGCCTCCCCAGTTTTTTGCCTCCCCAGTGTTTCACTTCCTCAGATTTATGCCTCACCAGTTTCATGTTTTCCCAGTGTGTCGCATCCCCAGTTTTACTCCACACCAGTTTTATGCTTCCACTGTGTTTCACCTCCCCAGTTTGTCGCCTTCCCATTTTTTTGCCTCCCTAGTTTTATGCCTCCCCAGTTTATGCCTCCCTAGTTTTATGCCTCCCCAGTGTGTTGCTTCCCCAGTTTTATGCCCCCTCAGTTTTATTCTTTCCCAGTGTGTCTCCTCCCCAGTTTTATGGCCTCTGAGTTTCATGCCTCCCGAAATTCATGTCTCCACAGTGCTTTACCTCCCCAGTTTTATGCCTCCTTAGTTTTATGCTTCACCAGTTTGTCGCCTTCCCAGTTTTATTTCTCCCGAGTGTGCCGCCTCCCCAATTTTATTTCCACCCCAGTTTTATACCTCCCCAGTTTTATGCCTCCCCAGTGTGTCATCTTCCCCAGCTTTATGCCTCCACAGTTTTATTCCTCCCCCAGTGTGTTGCCTCCCAAAATAAGTCGCCTCCCCAGTGTGTCGCCTCCCCAGTGTTTCGCCTCCCCATTTTTCTGCCTCCCCAGTTTTATTCCTCCCCAGTCTATCGCCTTCCCAGTGTGTTGCCTCCTCAGTGTGTCACTTCCCCAGTTTTATGCCTCCCCAGTTTTATGCCTTCCCAGTGTGTTGCCTCCCCAGTGTGTCACCTCCCCTGTTTTATGCCTCCCCTGTTTTATGTCTCCCCAGTGTGTCACTTCCCCAGTTTTATGCCTCCCCAGTGTGTCACCTCCCCCGTTTTATTCCTCTCCAGTTTGTCGCCTCCCCAGTTTTATGTCTCCCCAGTGTGTCACCTCCCCAGTTTTATGCCTCCCCAGTGTGTCACCTCCCCCGTTTTATGCCTCTCCAGTTTGTCGCCTCCCAATTTTTATGCCTCACCAGTTTTATTCCTAACCAGTTTGTCGCCTCCCCAGTTTTATGTATCCCCAGGGTTTATGCTTCGCCTAGTTGCCTCTCCCACTGTGACGCCTCCCCCAGTGTGTAGCCT
Source organism: Phyllobates terribilis (assembly GCF_046119375.1). Lineage (NCBI taxonomy): Eukaryota > Metazoa > Chordata > Amphibia > Anura > Dendrobatidae > Phyllobates > Phyllobates terribilis. The sequence continues at coordinate 329,567,139 of NW_027362762.1, read as the reverse complement.
CGCCAGTGTGTCACCTCCCTAGTTTTATTCCTCTCCAGTTTTAAGTTTCCCTATTGTGTCAATGCCCCAGTTTTATGCCTCTCAGTGTGTCGCCTCCCCAGTGTGTCACCTTCCCAGTTTTATGCCTCCCCAGTATCATGCCTCCACATTGTGTTGCCTCCCTAGTTCTATGCCTCCACAGTGTGTCACCTACCCAGTTTTATGCTTCTCCAGGTTTATGCCTCCCCAGTGTGTCGGCTCCCAAGTTTTATGGCTCCCTAGTGTGTCACCTCCCCTGTTTTATGCCTCCCCAGTTTGTCACCTCCCCAGTTTTATGCCCCCCAGTTTTATGCCTCCCCCATTTTTATGCAACCCTAGTTTTTTGCCTCCTCCAGTTTTATTCCTAACCAGTATGTTGCGTCCCCAGTTTTATGCCTTCCCCAGCTTTATTCCTCCCTCAGTTTTATGCATCCCTCAGTGTGTAGCCTACCAAAGTATGTCGCCTCCCCAGTGTGTCGCCTCCCCATTTTTATGCCTCCCTAGTGTCGCCTCCCCAGTTTTATGCCTCCCCCAGTTTATCGCCTCCCCCATTGTCGCCTCCCCAGTTTTACGCCTCCCTATTGTGTCGCCTACCCCATTTATGCCTCCCCAGTGTCTCGCGTCCCCAGTTGTATGCCTCCCCAATTTTATTCCTCCCCAGTGTGTCGCCTTCCCAGGGTGTTGCCTCTCCTGTGTGTTGCTTCCCCAGTTTTATGCCTCTCCAGTTTTGTGCCTCCCCAGTTTTTTGCCTCCCCAGTGTGTCGCCTCCCCAGTGTTTCGCCTCCTCAGTGTGACACCTCCCCAGATTTATGCCTTCCCAGTTTCATGTTTCCCTAGTGTGTCACATCCCCAGTTTTGCACTACTCCAGTTTTGTGCTTCCACTCTGTGTCACCTCCCCAGTGTGTCGCCTTCCCATTTTTTTGTCACTCCAGTTTTATGCCTCCCCAGTTTCATGCCTCCCCAGTGTGTCTCCTCCCAAGTTTTATTCCTCCCCAGTTTATGCCTCCCTAGTTTTATACCTCCCCAGTTTTATGCCCCCTCAGGTTTATGCTTTCCCAGTGTGTCACCTCCCCTGTTTTATGCCTCCCCAGTGTGTCACTTCCCCATTGTGTCGCCTCCCCAGTTTTATGGCTGCTCAGTTTTATGCCTCCAGAAATTCATGTCTCCGCAGTGTTTTGCCTCCCCAGTTTTATGCCCCCTTAGTTTTATGCCTCACCAGTTTGTCGTCTTCTCAGTCTTATTTCTCCTGAGTGTGTCTCCTCCCCAGTTTTATTCCCACCCTAGTTCTATACCTCCCCAGTTTTATGCCTCCCCTAGTTTTATTCCTCCCCAATGTGTTGTTTCCCTAGTTTTATGCCTCCCCAGTTTTATGCCCCCTCAGGTTTATGCTTTCCCAGTGTGTCGCCTCCCCTGTTTTATGCCTCCCCAGTGTGTCACTTCCCCATTGTGTCACCTTCCCAGTTTTATGGCTGCTCAGTTTTATGCCTCCCGAAATTCATGTCTCCGCAGTGTTTTGCCTCCCCAGTTTTATGCCCCCTTAGTTTTATGCCTCACCAGTTTGTCGCCTTCTCAGTTTTATTTCTCCCGAGTGTGTCTCCTCCCCAGTTTTATTCCCACCCTAGTTTTATACCTCCCCAGTTTTATGCCTCCCTTAGTTTTATTCCTCCCCAATGTGCTGTTTCCCTAGTTTTATGCCTCCCCAGTATGTCATCTTCCCCAGCTTTATGCCTCCCAAGTTTTATGTCTCCCCCAGTTTTATGGCACCACCATTGTGTTGCCTCCCAAAATATGTCACCTTCCCAGTGTGTCGCCTCCCCAGTGTTTCACCTCCACATTTTTATGCCTCCCCAGTTTTATTCCTCCCCAGTCTATCGCCTTCCCAGTGTGTTGCCTCCTCAGTGTGTCACTTCACCAGTTTTATGCCTCCCCAGTTTTATGGCTCCCCAGTGTGTCGCCCCCCCCCCAGTTTTATGCATCCCCAGTGTGCGGCATCCCTAGTGTGTCACCTCCCCTGTTTTTTGCCTCCCCAGTTTTATGTCTCCCCAGTGTGTCACCTCCCCAGTTTTATGCCTCCCCAGTCTGTCACCTCCCCTGTTTTATGTCCCCCCAGTTTTGTGCCTCCCCCATTTTTATGCCTCCCCAGTTTTATTCCTAACCAGTTTGTCACCTCCCCAGTTTTATGTATCCCCAGGGAGCTCCTCCCCAGTTTTATGCCTCCCCAGTTTTATGCTTCCCCAAGTTGTCTCTCCTATTGTGTCGCTTCCCCCAGTGTCGCCTCACCAATATGTTGCCTTCCCAGTGTGTTGCCTACCCAGTGTGTCACCTACCCAGTTTTATGCCTCCCTGGCTTCATGCCTCCCAAGTGTGTCGCCTCCCCAGTGTGTCACCTCCCTAGTTTTATGCCTCTCCAGTTTTATGTCTCCCTAGTGTGTCAATGCCCCAGTTTTATGCCTCTGCAGTGTGTTGCCTCCGCAGTGTGTCACCTCCCCAGTGTGTCTCCTTCCCAGTTTTATGCCTCCCCAGTTTTATGCCTTCCGTGTTTCGCCACCCCACTCTTATGCCTCTCTCAGTTTTATATCTCCTCCAATTTTATGATGCCACAGTTTTATGCCTTCCCAGTGTTTTGCCTCTCCAGGTTTATTCCTCCCCATTTTGTCGCCTCCCCAGTTTATGCCTCATCCAGCTTTGTGCTCCTCCCAGTTTTAAGCCTCCTCCAGTGTGTCGTCTCCCCCAATGTGTCACCTCCCCCAGTGTGTCACCTCCCAAGTTTTATGCCTCCCTATTGTGTCACCTCCACAGTTTTATGCCTCAAAGAGTTGTATGCCTCCCCTGTTTTATGCCTCCCTAGTTTTGTCTCTCCCAGTTTTATGCCTCACCCATTTTTGTCTCACCTAATTTTATGCATCCCCGTGTGTTTCTCCTCCCTCAGTAAGTCACCTCCCCAGTGTGTCGCCTCCCCAGCTTTACGGCTCTCTAGTGTGTCGCCTCCCCAATTTTAGGCCTCCCCAGGTTTAAGCCTCCTCAGTGTGTCACGTCCCCAATGTGTCGCCTCCCCAGTTTTATGCCTCTCCAGTTTTATGTCTCCCCAGTGTGTCGCCTCTCCAGTGTGTCGCTTCCCCAGTTTCATGCCTCCCTAGTCTGTCACCTCCCCAGTATGTCGCCTCTCCAATTTTTTACCTTGCCTCCCAGGTGTGTCGCCTCCCCAGTTTTATGTCTCTTCAGCTTTATGCCTCCCCCAATGTGTCGCCTCCCCAATTTTATGCCTCTCTATTGGGTTGTCTCTTCACTTTTATGCCTCTCCAATTTTTTACCTTGCCTCTCCAGTGTGTCGCCTTCCCAGTTTTATGCCTCCCCAGTTTTATGCCTCCCCAGAGTGTCGCCTCCCCACTGTTATGTCTCCCCCAGTTTTATACCTCCCCCAGTTTTATCCCTCCCCAGTTTTACTCCTCCTCAGTGTGTCGCCTACCCCTGTTTTACGCCTCCAGTTTTTTGACTCCTCCAGTTTTACGCATCCCCGGGTTTATTCCTCTCCAGTGTGTTGCCTCCCCAGTTTTATGCCTCTCCAGTGTGTCACCTCCTTACTTTTATGCCTCCCCCACTGTGTTGCCTCCTCCAATGTGTCACCTCCCCAGTGTGTCGCCTCCCCAGAGTGTCGCTTCCCTAGTTTATTGCCTCCCCAGTTTAAGCCTCCCTAGTGTGTCACCTCCCCAGTTTAATGCTTCCCCACTGTGTCACGTTCCTAGTGTGTCATGTCCCCAATTTTATGCCTCCCCAATGTGCCGCCTCCCCAGTGTGTCGCTTTTCCAGTGATATGCCTCCTCAGTTTTATGCCTCTCCAGTTTGTCTCCTCCCCAGTGTGTCACCTCTCCAGTTTTATGCCTCCCCAGTGTGTCGCCTCACCAGTTTTATACCTCCTCAGTTTTATGCCCCCCAGTGGGTCGCCTACCAATTTTTATGCCTCCCCAATGTCGCCTCCGCAGTTTTATATGTCCCCAGTTTTATGACTCCTCCTATTTTATGTGTAACATACCTGGCGTCGTCCTTGCATAGTGGTCCATCTCCCACTGTGCAAGAGCGCGCACTTGATCTCCAGTCCAGTCTGCTAGCCTGGCTTCCCTCCATGCTGTCTGCTTGCCTCTGTTTCTGCTGCTTAAGGGCGGCGCCCGATCACTTCCTGCTTCTTGTAGCTGCTGCAGGCACACCCCTTGTGCGTCCTCAGCCTATTGCTGTCTGACACCTGGTATTTAACCCAGCTCCTCACTGGAATCCATGCCTGAGCATTGTGTTCTGTCAGTTGGCTTCCAGTCACTGATGTGCCAGGTCCAGTCTATGCTTCCTGCCTTGCGGTATCAGTTCTCGTGTCTGAACTGTGTCCTGTCTGAACTATCTTCTAGCCTGTTGTCTTCTGCCTATCCTGGAGGCTGTATTTCCAGGCCAGTGTGAACACGCTCCTAGTCTGTTCTTTCCGCCTTCTAAGGGCCGCATACCTAGACCCGTTCCTGTATCTTGCCTTTTCCTGTCTGAACACGCTCCTAGCCTTTTTGTTCCGCCTTCTAGGGGCCGCATACCTAGACCCGCTCCTGTATCTTGCTGCTGTGTCTGTTCTTGTCTGAATACTCTCCTAGCCTGTTCCCTGTTTTTCTCTATGTCCATACCTTCCCTTTTCCTGCAGAATCTCATCCCGTACCTAACTCTTACTCGTTGTCCCTGTACTCCCGTTTGTGAGTTTAGAGTCCACTCGCTACTTCACTGCAAGTATCCTGTGTGTACCTGGTTCTGCCTTTCCCTTCCAGTCTGTTCCGTGTGAACAGAGCCCTGTCCCCTCTGCTCTGCCTTGCTCACTGCTCCTCGGCAGTCTCACTCTGCTCTGACCCTTTGCTCGCTGCTCCGGCAGTCTCGCTCTGCTCTGACCCTTTGCTCGCTGCTCCGGCAGTCTCGCTCTGCTCTGACCCTTTGCTTGCTGCTCCGGCAGTCTCGCTCTGCTCTGACCCTTTGCTCGCTGCTCCGGCAGTCTCGCTCTGCTCTGACCCTTTGCTCGCTGCTCCGGCAGTCTCGCTCTGCTCTGACCCTTTGCTCGCTGCTCCGGCAGTCTCGCTCTGCTCTGACCCTTTGCTCGCTGCTCCGGCAGTCTCGCTCTGCTCTGACCCTTTGATCGCTGCTCCGGCAGTCTCGCTCTGCTCTGACCCTTTGCTCGCTGCTCCGGCAGTCTCGCTCTGCTCTTACCCTTTGCTCGCTGCTCCGGCAGTCTCGCTCTGCTCTGACCCTTTGCTCGCTGCTCCGGCAGTCTCTCTCTGCTCTGACCCTTTGCTCGCTGCTCCGGCAGTCTCGCTCTGCTCTGACCCTTTGCTCGCTGCTTCGGCAGTCTCTCTCTGCTCTGACCCTTTTCTCGCTGCTTCGGCAGTCTCGTCCTGCTCCTCTCTCGCTCACCGCTCCAGGCAGCCTTGTCCTGCTCTTCTCTCGCTCACCGCTCCAGGCGGTCTCGTCTTGTTCTGCTCTTGCTCGCCGCTCTGGGCGGCCTCACTCTGCTGTTTGTCCACCGCATCTGCGGTTCTGTTCCTGAGTCCCAGTCTGTACTGGGTCCTATCCACTAATCCACTCGGTGCTCCAACCTGTCGTACCTGCCAGTACCTCCCTGCCTGCATACCAGTCGTGCTTACCAGCATCCGCCAGTCTGCATACTAGCCGTGTCTGCTATATACCCAACAGTCTGTGTGCCAGCCTAACCTGCCTGTTCCTGTATTCCCCTGTGTGGGTCAACAGCCGTGTCCGGGGTCTGTCCTGGAGTAGCACCTGGTCCCTCTGCTCGATTACTCCTTGGTGCACTGGCGTCGTATGCCGTCGTGCGACCCTGGTCGGATCAGGTGGATACTTAGTTACGCCCCTCCAGGCATTCACTCTCCGGCATGGTCCAGTGGAATCACTACATATACACGCACACGCCACTCAGCCCGGGTGTGTGCATTACATTATGCTTCCCCAATTTTAAGCCTCCCCAGTTTTATTCCTCCCCCAGCTTTATGTCTCCCCAGCTTTATGCCTCCCTTAATTTTATGCACCTCCCAATGTTTTGTCTCCCTCAGTGTGTCGCCTCTCCAGTTTTACTGCTCCCTACTATGTCTCCTTCCCAGTTTTATGCCTACTCAGTTTTAAGCCTCCCCAGTGTGTCGTGTCCTCAGTGTTTTGCCTCCCCAGTTTTATGCCTCCCAAGTGTGTGGTGTCCCCAGTGTGTTGCTTCCCAAGTTTTATGCCTCCCCAGTTTTATGCCTCCCCAGTGTGTCGCCATCCCAGTTTATTGCCTTCTCAGTGTATCGCTTCCCCAGTTTAATGCCTCTTTAGTTTGTCGCCTCCCCAGTGTGTCGCCTTCCTGTATGTCGCTTTCCCAGTTTGTCACCTTCCCAGTTTTATGCCTCCTCAGTGTGTTGCCTCCCCAGTTTTATACCTCCCCAGTGTATCGCCTCCCTAGTTTTACGCCTCTCCAGTGTGTCGCCTCCCCAGTTTGTCGCCTCCCCAGTTTGTCGCCTCCCCAAGTTTATGCCTCCCTAGTATTATGCCCCCCAGTGTGTCACCTACCCAGTTTTATGCCTCCCCAGTGTGTCGCTGTCAGGCAAAATGTATTTTTGTCCTAGTTTTAAAAATATTGAAAGGACAGCCAGAGATGTCTTAAATCTCCGCCCCCTGTTCACTTGGAAGGGACATCCATAGAACTCTACTCTTGCTTCCCCCAAACAAGGAATTTTTATATATGCCATAAACCTCAGCCAAGAGCAAGCATACTGGTCAACACTGGATTTCCCCTCCAAAGTCCTATTGTGTAACTGTACAAACTTTTAATGTCGAGTTTAATAATGCACATGACTGTCACAAACACATGGACCGCATCTTTGGAATGCTCAGCTTTTTCCAGTTATGATGGTGTATCTTTCATAACTGGGAAACCACCAGAAACCTAGGAAATGGGTTCTGAGCTTCTGAACGTCATAGAAATATCATATTTGATATCAATCTTCGTGAATATTGGTGACGGCAAACATGATGTATCCATCTTGGATGTGGGGCCCCCCCATACCAAGATATGGAAGATGAAGGATTTTTATGTCTTGTGCAGCTGGGTGGGTTCACAAAACCGAGCCCCCGTGTGAGGTAAACAACATGGGTGTGTCCTATTGTTTTGCCTCCTTACTAAAAGCCAGAACGTCCATTTTGGCTTTTTCCAACCCAGGGACGTCAGACGCAAGCACACCTCGCTGCGTGGAGGAATCACACCTAATTTCCGGGGAGCCGTCCCCCCCACAGAATATGAGACCATCACCTCTTGGCGCAGGTTTTGCTATTATTAACCCCTTTTATTTTAATAACTGTTTTATACATATATGTAAATTGTCTCTTTTAAAATATCTTGTATATCTTTTGTAAACACTGCCAACTTTTGGGAGTAAATTATTACTATTTACCAGCTTCGTTCTTCTTGTCCTATGTCGAGCAAACACGTTCCTCACCCGCTAATTCACATTACCTAACGGGTACCCCATCCACATGTTAAGAGATCGATGGTGGCAGCATACGGTGTATTTATGTGATATTGTGGTTGAGGGTGGCTGGATTGAGGTATATATACGTTCCTGGAAGGAACTGGTGGTATATATATGTCCTGTCACATCACGTGCCACAATAGTCGACATAAATGAGAGCAGCTGCGCCCTGTTGCTTATCCTCGGTCAATACCGTGTTTGACAAGCAGGATAAGGGGGCGCCAGAGGGCTGCAAGGTCTGACCAAGTTTTCCTGACAGTCGCCTTCCCAGTTTTATGCCTCTCCAGTTTCAAGCCTCCTCCAGTTTTATGCCTCTCCATTGTGTGTCCTCCACAGTTTTATGCCTCAAAGAGTTTTATGCCTCCCCAGTTTTATGCCTTCCCCAGTTTTATGCCTCCCCAGTTTTTAGCTTCCCCAGTTATATGCCTCACCATTGCATCGCATCCCCAGTGTCGCCTCCCCAGTGTGTTGCCTCCTCACTGTGTCGCTTCCCCAGTTTTATGCCTCCCCTGTATGTCGCTTCCCCAATGTGTCACCTCCCCAGTGTGTAGTCACCTCAGTTTGTCACCTCCCCAGTTTTAAGCCTCCCCAGTTTTATGCCTCCCCAGTTTTACGCCTCCCCAGTTTTACGCCTCCCCAGTTTTATGCCTGCCCAGTGTGTCGCCTCTCCAATGTGTCATCTCCCGAGTTTTATGCCTCACCAATGTGTCTCCTCCCCAGTGTATTGCCTCCCTAGTGTGTCGCCTCCCCAGCGTTTTGACTCACCAGTGTGTAGCGTCCCCAGTGTCTAGCATCCCCAGTGTGTCACCTCAACAGTTTTATACCTCCTCAGTTTTATGCCCCCCCAGTGTGTCGCCTACCCAGTTATATGCCTCCCCAGTGTGTCACCTCCCCAATTTTATGCCTCCTCCAATTTTATGCTTCCCTAATTTTATGCCTAACCAGTTTTATTCCTCCCCCAGCTTTATGTCTCTCCCAGCTTTATGCCTCCCTTAATTTTATGCATCCCCCCAATGTTTTGCCTCCCTTAGTGTGTTGCCTCCCCAGTTTTACTGATCCCTACTGTGCCACCTCCCCAGTTTTATGCCTACCCAGTTTTAAGCCTCACCAGTGTGTCGCCTCCTCAGTGTGTCGCTTCCCCAGTTTAATGCCTCCCCAGTTTGTCGCCTCCCCAGTGTGTCGCCTTCCTGTATGTCGCTTCCCCAGTTTGTCGCCTTCCCAATTTTATGCCTCCTCAGTGTGTCGCCTCCCCAGTTTTATGCTTCCCCAGTGTGTTGCCTCCCTAGTTTTTTGCCTCCCCAGTTTTATGTCTCCCCAGTGTGTCGCCTCTCCAGTCTGTCCCCTCCCCAGCTTTTTGCCTCACCGCTGTGTCACGTCCCAAGTATGTCGCCTCCCCAGTGTGTCGCCTCACCAGTTTGTTGCCTCCACAATTTTATGCCTCCCCAGTATTATGCCCCCAGTGTGTCGCCTACCCAGTTTTATGCCTCCCCAGTTTTAAGCCTCCTCATCCAGTTTTATGCCTCTCCAGTGTGTCACCTCCACAGTTTTATGCCTCAAAGAGCTTTATGCCTTCCCATTTTTATGCCTTCCCCAGTTTTATGCCTTCCCCAGTTTTATGCCTCCCCATGTTTTTTGCCTCTCCCAGTTTTATGCCTCCCCTAATTTTCTGCATCCCAGAGTGTTTTGCCTGCCTCAGTGTGTCACCTCCCCATTGTGTCGCCTCCCCAGTTTGACGGCTCTCTAGTGTGCTGCCTCCCCAAGTTTAAGCCTCCCCAGTGTGTCACATCCCCAATATGTCGCCTCCCCATTTTTATGCCTCCCCAGTGTGTCCTGTCCCCAGAATGTCACCTCCCCAGTTTTATGCCTCCCTAGTTTTATGCTACCGCAGTGTGTCGCCTCCCCAGTGTGTCGCTTCCCCAGTTTCATGCCTCCCCAGTCTGTCGCCTCCCTTGTGTGTCGCCTTCCCGGTTTGTCGCCTCCCCAGTGTGTCGCGTCCTCAGTGTGTCGCCACCCCAGTTTTATCCCTCCCCAGTTTTATGCCTTCCCAGTGTGTCACCTCCCCAGTTTCATGCCTCCCCAGTATTATGCCTCCCAGTGTGTCGCCTCCCCACTGTCGCCTCCCCAGTTTCATGCCTCCCCAGTGTATCACCTCCACAGTTTTATGTCTCGCCACTGTGTCGCCTCCCTAGTTTTATGCCTCCCTCAGTATTTTGCCTCCCCAGTGTTTTGCCTCCCCAGTTTTATGCCTCCCCAGAGTGTCACCTTCCCCAGTTTTATACTTCCCCCAGTTTTATTCCTCCTCAATGTATCGCCTCCTCAGTGTGTCGCTTTCCCAGTTTTATGCCTCTCCAGGGTGTCGCCTATGCACTGTGTCGCTTCCCCGGTTTTATCCCTCTCCAGGGTGTCGCCTCCCCTGTGTGTTGCCTCTCTAGTTTGTCTATTCCCATCTTTGTCACCTCCCCAGTCTTATGCCTCTCCAGTGTGTTGCCTCCCCAGTTTTGTGCCTCCCCAGAGTATCGTGTCCCCAATGTCGCCTCCCTAGTTTTGTGCATCCTGTTTTTTGCCTCCCCACTGTGTCGCCTCCCCAGTGTGTCACCTCTCCCAATGTGTCGCCTCCCCCATTGTGTGGCCTCCCCAATGTGTCAGCTCCCCAGTGTGGCCTCTCCAATTTTACGCCTCCCTAGTGTTTTGTCCCCAAGTTTTATGCCTCCTCAGTTTTATGCCTCCCCAGTGTATCGTGTCCCCAGTGTGTCGCCACCCCAGTGTTTCACCTCCCCAGTGTGTTGCCTCCTCAGTGTGTCGATTCCCCAGTTTTATGCCTCTCCAGTTTTATTCCTCCCCAGTGTGTCGTCTCCCCAGTTTTATGCTTCCCTAGTGTGTAGCCTCCCCAGTGTGTCGCCTCCTCAGTTTTATGCCTCCCCAGTGTGTCGCCTCCCCAGTTTTATTCCTCCCCGGTGTGTCGCCTCCCCAGTTTTCTGCCTCTTCAATGTATCCCCTTCCCAGTGTATCTCGCCTCCCTAGTGTGTCGCCTTCCCAGTTTTATGCTTCTCCAGTTTTATGCCTCCCCAATGTGTCACGCCCTCAGTGTGTTGCCTCCCCAGATTTAAGCCTCCCCAGTGTGTTGCCTCTCCAGTATGTTGCCTTCTCAGTGTGTCGCTTCCCCAGTTTTATGCTTCCACAGTTTTCGGCTCCCCAGTGTCTTGCCTCCTTCGTTTTATGCCTCCCCAGTGTTTCACCTCCCCAATTTTATGCCTCTCCAGTTTTATGCCCCCCCCAGTGTGTCGCCTTCCTAGTATTATGCCTCCCCAGTGTGTTGCCTCCACAGTTTTATGCCTACTAGTTTAATGCCTCCCCATGTGTCCCCTCCCCATTTTTATGCCTCCCTCAGTTTTATGCCCCACCAGTTTTGCCTCCCCAGTTTTATTCCTTCCCAGTGTGTCGCCTTCCCCAGTTTTATATCACCCCATGCCCCCAGTTTTTTGCCTCCCCCCATTTTTATACCTTCTCAAGTTTTATGCCTCTCCAGTTTGTCACCTCCCCAGTTTTATGCTTCTCCAGTGTGTTGTCTCCCCAGTTTTATGCCTCCTCCAGCTTTATGCCTCCCCAAATTTTATTCCTCCCCAAGTGTGTGGCCTCCAAAGTTTTATGCCTCCCCAGTGTGTCATCTCCCCAGTTTTATGCCTCCCCAGTATGTCGCCTCCACAGTGTGTCGCCTCACTAGTGTGTCACCTCCAAAATGTTATGCCTCCCCGTTGTGTCACCTCCCCAGTTTCTTGCCTCCCCAGTGTGTCGCCTCCCCAGTTTTCTGCCTCTCCAGTGTGTCTCCTTCCCAATTTTATGCCTCTCCAGTTTTATGCCCGTCCCCAGTGTCGCCTTCCCAGTATTATGCCTCCCCAGTGTGTTGCCTCCCCAGTTTTATGCCTACTAGTTTAATGCCTCCCCATGTGTCCCCTCCCCATTTTTATGCCTCCCTCAGTTTTATGCCCCACCAGTTTTGCCTCCCCAGTTATATTCCTTCCCAGTGTGTCGCCTTCCCCAGTTTTATACCACCCCATGCCCCCAGTTTTTTGCCTCCCCCCATTTTTATGCCTTCTCCAGTTTTATGCCTCTCCTGTTTGTCACCTCCCCAGTTTTATGCTTCTCCAGTGTGCTGTTTCCCAAGTTTTATGCCTCCTCCAGCTTTATGCCTCCCCAAATTTTATTCCTCCCCAAGTGTGTGGCCTCCAAAGTTTTATGCCTCCCCAGTGTATCGCCTCCCCAGTTTTATGCCTCCCTAGTATGTCGCCTCCCTAGTGTGTCACCTCCAAAATTTTATGCCTCCCCCTTGTGTCACCTCCCCAGTTTCTTGCCTCCCCAGTGTGTCGCCTCCCCAGTTTTCTGCCTCTCCAGTGTGTCTCCTTCCCAGTGGGTCACCTCCCTTTTTTAAGCCTCCCCAGTGTGTTGTGTCCCCAGTGTATCGCCTCCCCAGTTTTATGCCTCCCCAGTGTGCTGCCTCCTAAGTGTGTAACTTCCCCAGGTTTTATGCCTCCCCAATTTTATGCCTCCCAAGTGTGTCACCTTCCCAGTTTTATGCCTCCACAGTGTGTCACCTCCCCAGTGGGTCACCTCCCCAGCTTTTTTCCTCCTCAGTGTGTTACATCCCCAGTGTATTACCTCCCCAGGTTTATGCCTCCCCAGTGTGTCGCCTCCCCAGTTTTATGCTTCCCTAGTGTGTCACCTCCCCAGTTTTATGCCTCCCCAATGTGTCGCCTCCCCAGTTTTATGCCTCCCCGGTGTGCCGCCTCCCCAGTTTTCTGCCTCTCCAATGTGTCCCCTTCCCAGTGTATCGCCTTCCCAGTTTTACGCCTCCCTAGTGTGTCGCCTCCCCAGTTTTATGCATCTCTAGTTTTATGTGTGTCACATCCTCAGTGTGCTGCCTCCCCAGATTTAAGCCTCCCCAGTGTGTCGCCTCTCAAGTATATTGCCTTCTCAGTGTGTCGCTTCCCCAGTTTCATGCTTCCCCAGTTTTTGGCTCCCCAGTGTTTTGCCTCCTTAGTTTTATGCCTCCCAAGTGTTTCACCTTCCCAGTGTGTCACCTCCCATGTTTTTTGCCTCCCCAGTGTGTCGCCTCCCCATTGTGTCGTCTCCCAATGTTTATGCTTCCTCATTGTGTCGCTTCCCCAGTTTCATGCTTCCCCAGTTTTTGGCTCCCCAGTGTTTTGCCTACTTAGTTTTATGCCTCCCAAGTGTTTCACCTCCCCAGTGTGTCACCTCCCCAGTTTTTTGCCTCCACAATATGTCGCCTCCCTAGTGTGTCGCCTCAAAAATTTTAGGCCTCCCCGTTGTGCCACCTCTCCATTTTTTTGCCTCCCCAGTGTGTCGCCTCCCCAGTTTTCAGCCTCTCCATTGTGTTGTCTCCCCAGTTTTATGCCTCCTCCAGCTTTATGCCTTCCCAAATTTTATTTCTCCCCAAGTGTGTGGCCTCCAAAGTTTTATGCCTCCCCAGTGTGTTGCCTCCCCAGTTTTATGTCGCCTCCACAGTGTGTCGCCTCCCTAGTGTGTTGCCTTCAAAATTTTATGCCTCCTCATTGTGTCACCTCCCCAGTTTTTTGCCTCCCCAGTGTGTCGCCTCCCAGTTTTCTGCCTCTCCAGTGTGTCTCCTTCCCAGTGTGTCGCCTCCCCTTTTTAAGCCTCCCTAGGGTGTTGCCTCCCCAGTTTTATACCTCCCCAGTGTGTTGCGTCCCCAGTGTGTCGCCTCCCCAGTTTTATGCCTACTAGTTTTATGCCTCCCCCATGTGTCGCCTCTCCATTTTTATGCCTCCCTCAGTTTTATGCCCTACCAGTTTTGCCTCTCCCAGTTTTATGCCCCCCCAATCCCTCAGTTTTTTGCCTCCCCCAGTTTTATGCCTCTCCAGTTTGTCTCCTTCCCAGTTTTATGCTTCTCCAGTGTGTTGTCTCCCAGTTTTATGCCTCCTCCAGCTTTATGCCTCCCCAAATTTTATTCCTCCCCAGTGTGTTGTGTCCCCAGTGTGTCACCTTCCCAGTTTTATGCCTACCCATTGTATCATCTCTCCAGTGTATTGCCTGCTTAGTGTGTCACTTCCCCAGTTTTATGCCTCCCCAGTGTGTCACCTTCCCAGTTTTATGCCTCCACACTGTGTCGCCTCCCCAGTGTGTCACCTCCCCAGCTTTTTTCCTCCTCAGTGTGTCGCCTCCTCAGGTTTATGCCTCCTCAGTGTGTCACCTCCTCAATTTTATGCCTCCCCAGTGTGTCGCCTACCTAGATTTATGCCTCCACAGTGTATCTCCTCCACAGTTTTATGCCTCTCCAGTTTTATGCCTCCCCAGTTTTATGCCTCCTTGTCTGTTGCCTTCCCAGTTTTATGCCTCCCCCAGTTTTATGCCTCCCCAGTTTTATGCTTCCTCCAGTTTTATGCCTCCCCAGTCCAGTTTCGCCTCCCCAGTTTTATGCCTAGTAGTATTATGCCTTCCCCAGTGTGTCGCCTCCCCCAATGTGTTGCCTTCCCCAGTGTATCAACTCCCCAGTTTTACGTCTCCCTATTATGTTGCCTCCCCAATTTTATGCCTCCCCAGTGTGTCATGTCACCAGTGTGTTGCGTACCCAGTTTTATGCCTCCCCAGTGTACCGCCTCCCCAGTGTGTCGCTTCACTAGTTTTGTACCTCCCCACTCTGTCACCTCCCCAATTTGTCTCCTCCCCAGCTTATTGCCTCCACAGTTTCATGCTTGCCCAGTGTATCGCCTCCCAGTTTTATACCTCCCCAGTGTGTCGCGCCCCTAGTGTCACCTCCCCAGTTTTATGCCTCCTAAGTTTTATGTACCCCCAGTGTGTCGCCTCCCCAGTTTTATGCCTCCTCAGTGTGTCACCTCCCCAGTTTTTGCCTCCCCCACCTTTATTCCTCCCCTGTGTGTCACCTTCCCCTGTTTTATGCCTCCTCCAGCTTTATACCTTCCCAAATTTTATTCCTCCCCAAGTGTGTGGCCTCCAAAGTTTTATGCCTCCCCAGTGTGTTGCCTCCCCAGTTTTATGTCGCCTCCACAGTGTGTCGCCTCCCTAGTGTGTTGCCTCTAAAATTTTATGCCTCCTCTTTGTGTCACCTCCCCAGTTTTTTGCCTCCCCAGTGTGTCGCCTCCCAGTTTTCTGCCTCTCCAGTGTGTCTCTTTCCCAGTGTGTCACCTCCCCTTTTTAAGCCTCCCTAGGGTGTTGCCTCCCCAGTTTTATACCTCCCTAGTGTGTTGCGTCCCCAGTGTGTCACCTACCCAGTTTTATGCCTCCCCATTGCATCATCTCTCCAGTGTATTGCCTCCTTAGTGTGTCACTTCCCCAATTTTATGCCTCCCCAGTTTTATGCCTCCCCAGTGTGTCACCTTCCCAGTTTTATGCCTCCACAGTGTGTCGCCTCCCCAGTGTGTCACCTCCCCAGCTTTTTTCCTCCTCCGTGCATCGCATTCCCAGTGTGTCGCCTCCCCAGGTTTATGCCTCCTCAGAGTGTCACCTCCCCTATTTTATGCCTCCCCGGTGTGTCGCCTACCTTGATTTATGCCTCCACAGTGTATCTCCTCCCCAGTTTTATGCCCACTAGTTTTATGCCTCTCCAGTTTTATGCCTCCCCAGTTTTATGCTTCCTCGTCTGCTGCCTTCCCAGTTTTATGCCTCCCCCAGTTTTATGCCTCCCCAGTTTTATGCTTCCTCCAGTTTTATGCCTCCCCAGTCCAGTTTCGCCTCCGCAGTTTTATGCCTACTTGTATTATGCCTTCCCCAGTGTGTCGCCTCCCCCAATGTGTCGCCTTCCCCAGTGTATTGACTCCCCAGTTTTACACCTCACTATTATGTTGCCTCCCCAGTTTTATGCCTCCCCAGTGTGTCATGTCACCAGTGTGTTGCGTCCCCAGTTTTATGCCTCCCCAGTGTACCGCCTCCCCAATGTGTTGCTTCACCAGTTTTATACCTCTCCACTGTGTCACCTCCCCAATTTGTCTCCTCCCCAGCTTATTGCCTCCACAGTTTCATGCCTGCCCAGTGTATCGCCTCCCAGTTTTATACCTCCCCAGTGTGTCATGCCTCTAGTGTCACCTCCCCAGCTTTATGCCTCCTAAATTTTATGTACCCCCAGTGTGTCGCCTGCCCAGTTTTATGCCTCCTCAGTGTGTCACCTCCCCAATTTTTGCCTCACCCACCTTTATTTCTCCCCTGTGTGTCACCTTATCCAGTTTTATGCCTCCTCCAGTTTTGTGCCTCCCCAGTTTCATGCCTCCCCAGTGTGTCACCTCCCCTGTTTTATGCCTCCTCCAGTTTTATTCTTTCCCAGTGTGTTACCTTCCCCAGTTTTATTCCTCCCTCTCTGAACTAATCTCCTGATATATTCCCTCACGTGACCTCCGGTCCTCCCAAGACCTCCTCTCCTCCACACTTATTCGTTCCTCACGCAATCACCTCCAATATTTCTCCCGAATATCCCCCGTCCTATGGAATTCTGTGCCTCAACACGTCCGATTATCCACCACACCTGGATCCTTCAGACGGAACCTGAAAACCCATGTCTTCAAACAAGCTTACAGGCTGCCATGACCTTGGTTCTTGCCACCCCCAAGAACACCGGATCTACTGCAACCCCTCAACCTACTGTCTCCTCCCCCATTCCTGTGGAATGTAAGCCCGCAAGAACAGGGTCCTGTTTCCTCCGTACCATTCTATCATTGTTAGTTTGTTTACTGTAAGTGATATCTGTATTTGGTATGTAACCCCTTCTTATATACAGCGCCATGGAATCAATGGCGCTATATAAATTAATAATAATAATTAATAATAATAATAATAACAACCACAAGCAGTGCATTGGGCATGACAACAGCCATAAAAACCTGTGCAGGATAACCAAGGATGTTTACTACATGTGCTATCACTCAATAATAAACTGGGTGAAGGCAAACTTGCCAAGGTGGGGGCACGCTTTGGTACAAATCTAACCACATTTTCAGGATATTACTGAAAACTGTATCATTATTCAAAAATAGGCAAATACTTTTTTATGATGTCAACTATGTCCTTGTATTGGGAAGAAAATTCCATTGTGAATGTAATATTATTTGAACTTGTCAAAGTGTTTTTATTAATATTTTTTTCTTGCAATAAGACTTTTCTATCCATATTGCTAGCAATATTTTGGGCACTATTCAGACTCCAAGTCTTGTAGCCTCTGTGTTTCAAGCGTTTTTTTATTTTTTCAGCTTCAATAGGAAAAGTCTCATTCTGAGAGCAATTTCTTTTAGTTCTAATATATTCACCTAACGCAATATTTTTAATCACATGCGGTGGATGGCAGGAATCAGCTCTTAAAATTGAATTACTATCAGTTTTTTTACGGTATGGAAACACACTTATAACATCATTATTACCTTTTAGAATGACATCCAGGAAATTAACTTCTTTCTTGTTGAAGGCATGGGTAAATTTTAAATTGAAAGGGTTAATGTTGATATAGTTTATGAACATTACTGCCTCCTCTTCTGTACCCATCCAGATTAATACTAAATCGTCTATATATCTGCCCAAAAAATATTTTTTATCAAAAAAAATATTATTTTTATTGAAAATAAATTGTTCTTCAAATATGGCTACCACAATATTTGCTAGTGAGGGGGAAAATTTTCCCCCCTTGCTCACACCACACTTTTGCAAAAAAAAACTTTTGTCAAATGAAAAATAATTATGTGTAAGCAAAAAACATCTGGGTAGGTACTATGTTTTCTCAAGAAACGTTCCAAGCTATCTAAAGCAATGTAATGTGGTATAGAGGCGTACATATTTATGATGTCACATGCACGCATAAAACTGGAGAGGCGACAAATTGGGGAGGCATAAAATTTGGGAGGCGACACACTGGGGAGGCATAAAACAGAGGAGGCGACACACTGGGGAGGGATAAAAGTAAGGAGGAGACACACTGGAGAGGCAACACACGGGATGCATACAACTGGGGAGGCTACAAACTTAGGAAGCGACACACTGAGGAATCAACACACTAGGGAGGAGACGCACTAAGAAGACATAAATTGGAGGAGGCATATAACTAGGGAGGCGACATACTGGGGACGTGATACACTGAGGAGGCAGAAAACTGTGGAGGCAGAAAACTGGGGAGGTGCCACACCAGAGAGGCATGAAATTGGGGATGCGATACAATGGGGAGGCAACACACTGAGGAGGCAACAAACTGGGGATGTGACAAACAGGGGAGACAGAAAACTGGGGAGATGACATACTGGGGAGGCGACACTTCAGGAAGGTATACAACTGGGGGGGGGGCGATACACTGGGGACGCGACACACTGGGGAGGCATAAAGCTGGGGCGGCATAAAACTGGGGAGGCGACACACTTTGGAGGCTACAAACTCAGGAAGCGACAAACTAGGGAGACAACACATTGGGGAGGTGACACACTGGGGAGGCTACTAACTGGGAAGGTGACAAACTTGGGAAGCAACACACTGAGGAGGCAACACACTAAGGAGGCGACACACTGGGGAGGCATGAATTTGAAGAGGAATAAAACTGGAAAGGCAACATACTGGGGACTCGACACACTGGGGAGGCATAAAACTGGGGAGGTGACACACCAGAGAGGCATAAAACTGGGGATGCGATACACTGGGGAGGCGACACATTGAGGAGGTGACACACTGGGGATGCAGAAAACTGGGGAGATGACACACTGTGGAGGCATAAAACTGGGGAGGCGACACACCGGGAAGGCATAAAACTGGGGGCTCGAAACACTGGGGATGCAACACACTGGGGATGCGACACACTGGGGAGGCATAAAGCTGGGGAGGCATAAAACTGGGGAGGTAATACACTGAGGAGGCATAAAACTGGGGAGGCATAAAATTGGAGAAGCCAAACACTGGGGAGGCAACACACTAGGGAGGTCACACACTGGGAAGGCATAAAACTGGGGAGGCATAAAACTGGTGAAGCGACACACCGAGGAGGAAGAAAACAGGGGAGATGACAAACTGGGGAGGCATAAAACTAGGGAGGCGACAAACTGGGTTGGCTTAAAACTTGGGAGGTGACACACTGGGGAGGCATAAAACTGGGGAGGCGACAAACAGGGGAGGCAACACACTGGGGAGGCGACACACTGAGGAGGCGACACACTGAGGAGGCGACAAACTGGGAAGGTGACAAACTGGGGAAGCCACACACTGAGAAGGAAACACACTGAGGAGGCAACACACTGGGGAGGCGACACACTGGGGAGGCATGAATTTGAAGAGCCATAAAACTGAGGAGGCGACACACTGGGGACGTGACAGACTGGGGAGGCAAAAAACTGGGGAGGTGACACACCAGAGAGGCATAAAACTGGGGATGCGATATAATGGGAAGGCGACACATTGAGGAGGTGACACACTGGGGATGCAACAAACAGGGGTGGAATAAAATTGGGGAGACGACACACTGTGGAGGCATCAAACTGGGGAGCCAACACACGGGGAAGGCATACGACTGGGGAGGCAAAACACTGGGGAGGCGACACAGTGGGGAGGCATAGAGCTGGGGAGGCATAAAACTGAGGAGGCAATACACTGAGGAGGCATAAAACTGGTGAAGCCACAGACTGGGGAGGCAACACACTGGGGAGGCAACAGACTGGGGAGGCATAAAACTGGGGAGGCATAAAACTGGTGAAGCGACACCCTGAGGAGGCAGAAAACTGGGGAGGCTTAAAACTTGGGAGGTGACACACTGAGGAGGCATAAAACTAGGGAGGCAACAAACTGGGGAGGTGACAAACTGGGAAGGTGACAAACTGGGGAAGCCACACACTGATGAGGCAACACACTGGGGAGGCGACAGACTGGGGAGGCATGAATTTAAAAAGGCATAAAGCTGAGGAGGCGACACACTGGGGACGCGACAAACTGGAGAGGCATAATACTGGGGAGGTGACACACCAGGGAGGCAAAAAACTGGGGATGCAATACACTGGAAAGGCGACACACAGGGGAGGCAGAAAACAGGGGAGATGACACACTGAGGAGGCATAAAACTGGGGGGGCGACACACAGGGAAGGCATAGAACTGAGGGGGCGAAACACTGGGGAGGCGACACACTGGGGACGTGACACACTGGGGACGCGACACACTGGGGAGGCATAAAACTGGGGAGGCATAAAACTGGGGAGGTGACAAACTAGGAAGGCGACAAACTGGGGAGGCATAAAACTTGAGAAGCGACACACTGAGGAGGCAACACATTGGGGAGGTCTTACACTGGGGAGGCATAAGACTGGAGAGGGGACACACTGGGAAAGCGACACACTGGGGAGGCAGAAAACTGGGGAGGCAACAAGCTGGAAAGGCATAAAACTGGGGAGGCAACACACTGGGGAGGCATCACACTGGGGAGGCATAAAACTAGGGAAGCGACACACTGGGTAGTCAACACACCGGGGAGGCATAAAACTGGGGATGCATAAAACTGAGGTGACGACACACTGTGGAGGTATTAAACTTGGGAGGCGACACACTTTGGACGCGGTACACTGGAGAGGCATAAAACTGGGGAGGCGAAACACTGGGGAGACTTAAAACTGGGGAGGCATAAAACTGAAGAGGTGACACACCAGGGAGGCATAAAACTGAGGATGCGATACACCGGGGAGGCGATATACTGAGGAGGTGACACACTGGGGAGGCAAAAAACTGTGGAGGCGACACGCCGGGAAGGCATAAAATTGAGGGAACGAAACACTGGGGAGTTGACAAACTGGGGATGCGACATACTGGGGAGGCATAAAGCTGGGGAGGCAACACACTGGGCAGGCATAAAACTGAGGAGGCGACACACTGTGGAGGCATAAAACTGGGGAGGTGGCAAACTGGGGAGGCGACACATTGGGGAGGAGACAAACTGGGGGCGTGACACATTGGGGATGCATAAAACTGTTGAGGCATAAAACTGGGGAGGCGACACACCAGGGAGGCATAAAACTGGGGATGCGATACACTGGGGAGGCGATACACTGAAGAGGTGACACACTGGGGAGGCAACACACAAGGGAGGCAGAAAACTGGGGAGACGAAACATTGGGGAGTTATAAAACAGGGAAGGCGAAACACTGGGAAGGAATTCAACTAGGGGGGCAAAACACTGGGGAGGCGACACACTTGAGACGCGATACACTGGGGAGGTATAAAACTGGTGAGGCATATATCTGGGAAGGCGACACACTGGGGAGGTGACAATCTGGGGAGTCATAAAACTGGGGAGGCATAAAACTGGAGAAGCGCCACATTGGAGAGGCAACACACTGGAGAGGTCTTACACTGGGGAGGCATAAAACTGGGGAGGCATAAACTGGTGAGGTGACACACTGGGGAGGCAGAAAACTGGGGAAGGGACAAACTGGAGAGGCATAAAACTCGGGAGGCAACACACTGTGGAAGCATAAAACTAGGGAGGCGACACACTGGAGAGGCAACACACCTGGGAGGCATAAAACTGGGGATGCATAAAACTGTTGAGGTGACACACGGTGTAGGTATTAAACTGGGGAGGTGACACACTGGGGAGGCAACACACTGGGGAGGTCACACCCAGGGGAGGCGACAAACTGTGGAGGCATAAAACTGGTAAAGCACCACACTTTGGACGTGACACACTGGGGAGGCAAAAAACTGGGGAGGTGACAAACTGCGGAGGTGACAAACTAGGGAAGCGATACACTGGGGAGGCATAAAACTGGGGTGGCGACAGACTGGGGAGTCATCACAACGGGGAGGCATAAAACTGAGGATGCATAAAACGTGGGAGGTGACACACTGTGGAGGCATAAAACTGGGGAGGCGACAAACTGGAGAGGAGACACACTGGGGAGGCGACACACTTGGGAGGCAACCACTGGGGAGGCAACAAACTGGGGAAGAAGCACACTGAGTAGGCAATACACTCAGGAGGCATAAATTTGAGGAGACATAAAAGAGGGGAGACGACATACTGGGGACGTGACACACTAGGGAGGCATAAAACTGGGGAGGCGACACACCAGGGAGGCATAAAACTGGGGATGTGATATGGCGTGGAAGTGATACACTGAGGAGGCGACAAACTGGGGAGGCAACACACAGGGGAGACAGAAAACTGGGGAGGTGACACACTGGGGAGGCATAAAAATGTGGAGACGACACACCGAGAAGGCATACAACTGGGGGAAACACTGGGAAGGCGACACACTGGGGACGCAACACACTGAGGAGGCATAAAACTGGGGAGGTGACACACTGGGGAGGCATAAAACCGGGGAGGCAAAAAACTGTAGAGGAGACACACAGGGGAGATGACACACTTGAAAAGTGACAAACTGGGGAGGTGACAAACTGGGAAGGCGACAAACTGGGGAAGCAGCACACTGAGGAGGCATAAATTCAAGGAGACATAAAAGTGGGGAGGCAACATACTGGGGAGGCATAAAACTGAGGAGGCGGCACACAAGGGAGACATAAAACTGGGGAGGCGATACACTGGGGAGGTGATACACTGAGGAGGCGACAAACTGGGGAGGCGACAAACAGGGGAGGCCTAAAACTGTGGAGACGACACACTGGAAAGGCATACAACTAGGGGAGAGAAGCACGGGGGAGGCGACACACTGGGGAGGCATAAAACTGGGGAGGCATGAAACTGGAGAAGCGACACACTGGGGAGGCAACACATTGGGTAGGTCACACACTGGGGAGGCATAAAACTGGGGAGGCGACACACCAGGGAGGCATAAAACTGGGGATGTGATATGGCGTGGAAGTGATACACTGAGGAGGCGACAAACTGGGGAGGCAACACACAGGGGAGACAGAAAACTGGGGAGGTGACACACTGGGGAGGCATAAAAATGTGGAGACGACACACCGAGAAGGCATACAACTGGGGGAGAGAAACACTGGGAAGGCGACACACTGGGGACGCAACACACTGAGGAGGCATAAAACTGGGGAGGTGACACACTGGGGAGGCATAAAACCGGGGAGGCGAAAAACTGTAGAGGAGACACACTGGGGAGATGACACACTTGAAAAGTGACAAACTGGGGAGGTGACAAACTGGGAAGGCGACAAACTGGGGAAGCAGCACACTGAGGAGGCATAAATTCAAGGAGACATAAAAGTGGGGAGGCAACATACTGGGGAGGCATAAAACTGAGGAGGCGGCACACAAGGGAGACATAAAACTGGGGAGGCGATACACTGGGGAGGCGATACACTGAGGAGGTGACAAACTGGGGAGGCGACAAAACAGGGGAGGCCTAAAACTGTGGAGACGACACACTGGAAAGGCATACAACTAGGGGAGAGAAGCACGGGGGAGGCGACACACTGGGGAGGCATAAAACTGGGGAGGCATGAAACTGGAGAAGCGACACACTGGGGAGGCAACACATTGGGTAGGTCACACACTGGGGAGGCATAAAACTGGTGAGGCGACACACTGGGGAGGCCACAAACTGGGGTATGTGACAAATTGGGGGAGGTGAGACACTGGGGGAGGCATAAAGCTTGGGGAGGCATAAAGCTAGGGAGGCGACACACTGGGTAGGCATAAAAGTGGGGAGGCATAAAAGTGGGGAAGGCATAAAACTGGGGGAGGTTTAAAACTGGGGGAGGCATAAAACTGAGGAAGTGACACACTGGGGAATCATAAAACTGTGGAGGCAACACACTGGGGAGGCATAAAACTGGGGAGGTATAAAATTGGGAAGGCGACAAACTGAGAAAGCGACACACTGGGGAGGCATAAAGCTGGTGAGGCATAAAACTGGAGAGGTATAAAATTGGGGATGCATAAAACTGGGGAAGTGACACACTGGGGAGGCAACACACAGGGCAGGCCACACACTTTGGAGGTGATACACTGGGGAGACATAAAATTGGGGAGGAGACACACTGGGGACGCGAAAAACTGGGGAGGCATAAAACTCGGGAGGCTACACACTAGGGATGCGACACAATGGGAAGGCGACACAATGGGGAAGGCATAAAACTGGAGGAGGCAAAAAGTTGAGGAAGGCATAAAATTGGGGAGGCGACACAGTGAGGATTCATAAAACTGGGGAGGTGACACACAGGGGAGGCATGAAACTGAGGAAGCATAAAACTGGGGAGAACACACATTGCGGAGGCATAAAACTGGAGAGGCATAAAGCTGGAGGAGGCATACAACTTGGGGAGGGAAAAAACAAGGGAGATATAAAACTGGGGAATTTGACACACTGGGGAGGAATAAAAATGGGGAAGGCATAAAACTGGGAAGCGACACAATGGGGACGCGACACACTGGGGAGGCATAAAACTGGGGAGGTGACACACTGGGGAGGTAAAAAAATGGGGAGGCAACACACTGGGGAGGCAACAAACTGGGCAGGCAAAAAATTGGGTAGGTAACAAACTGGGGAGTCAACACACTGGGGAGGCGACACACAGGGGAGGCGACACACTAGGGAGGCATAAAATGGGGGAGGCATAAAATGGGGGAGGCGACTCACTGGGGAGGCATAAAACTGGGGAAGGGACACACTAGAGATGGGACACACTGGGGAGGCATAAAACTGGTGAGATGACAAACTGGGGAGGCATAAAACTGGGGAGGCATAAAACTAGGGAGGCGACACACTGGGGAGGCGACTCACTGGGGAGGCATAAAACTGGTGAGATGACAAACTGGGGAGGCATAAAACTAGGGAGGCGACACACTGGGGAGGCATAAAACTGGGGAGGAATAACACTGGGGAGGCATAAAACTGGGGAGGCGACACACTGGGAACGCGACACACTGGGGAGGTGACACACTGAGTAGGCGACAAACTGGGTGGGCGACAAACTGGTGACGTGACACACTGGGGAGGCATAAAACTGGGGAGGTATAAAATTGGGGAGGCAACACACTAGGTCTGCCTAAAACTGTGGAGATGACACTGGGGAGGCGACATACTGGGAGAGGCAAAACACTGGGGGAGGCATAAAATTGGGGGATGCATAAAACTGGGGAGGCAACACACTGGGGAGGCATAAAACTGAGGATGCATAAAACTGGGGAGCCATAAAACTGGAGGAGGCATAAAACTGGGGAAGTATAAGACTGGGGAAGCGACACACTGGGAAAGCATAAAACTGGGGATGCATCACACTGGGGAGGCATAATTTTGAGGAGGCATAAAATTGGTGAAGCGACAAACTGGGGAGGTATCACACTGGGGAGTCGACACACTAAGGAGGCATAAAATTGGAGAGGCGACACACCAGGGAGGCATAAAACTGGGGAGGCGACAAACTGCGGAGGCAACACACTGGGGAAACATAAAACTAAGGAGGAGACACACTGGGGAGGCGACACACTAGGGAGGCATAAAACTGTGGAGGCATAAAACTGGGGAGGAGACACACTGTGGAGGCGACACAATGGGGAGGCCTGAAATTTTGGAGGCATAAAACTGGGGAAGCAACACACTGGGGAGATGTCACACTTGGGACGCGACACACTGGGGAGGCATAAAACTGGGGAGGCGATATACTAGGGAGGTGTAAAACTGGGGAGGTAACACGCTGCGGAGGCATACACCTGGGGAGACATAAAACTGGGGAGGCATAAAACTGAGGAGGAGACACACTCGGGAGGAGACACACTGGGGAGGCAACACACTGGGGAGGCGACACACTGGGGAGGCATAAAATTGGGGACGCGAAACAGTGGGGAGACGACACACTTGGGGAGGTGACACACTGGGGATGCAACACACTGGGGGAGTCGACACATTGGGAGAGGCGACACACTGGGGAGGCATAAGACTGGGGAGGCATTAAACTGGGGAGGCGACACACTGGGGAGGTGACACACTGGGGAGGCCACACACTGGGGGAGTCGACACATTGGGAGAGGCAACACACTGGGGAGGCATAAAACTGGGGGAGGCATAAAGTTGAGGGAGGTTTAAAACTGGGGAGGCAAAACACTGGGCAGGCTTAAAACTGGGGAGGTGACACCAGTGAGGCGACACACTGGGGATGTTACACACTGGGGAGGCTACATACTGGGGGAGTTGACACATAGGGAGACACGACACACTGGGGAGGCATAAAACTGGGGGAGGCATAAAGTTGAGGGAGGTATAAAGCTGGGGAGGCAACTCACTGGGCAGGCTTAAAACTGGGGAGGTGACACCATAGGGATTCATACATGCGGGGAGGCATAAAACTGGGGAGGCATACAACTGAAGAGGCGAAACACTGGGGAGGCATAAAAATGGAGGAGGCATAAATCTGGAAGAGGCGTAAAACTAGTGAGGCATAAAACTAGGGAAGGCGACACAATGAGGAGGAATAAAACTGGGGGAGGCAAAAAACTGGGGAGGCAACAGACTGGGGAGGGTACACACTGTGGAGACATGAACTGGTGAGGCATAAAACTGAGGAGGCATAAAACTAGGGAGGCATGAAACTGGGGGATGCATAAAACTAGGGAGGCATAAAACTGGGGAAAGCGACACACTGGGGAGGAATAAAACTGGGGATGCATAAAACTGGGGAGTCGACACACTGAGGCCTTCCCAGTGTGTCAACTTCCCCAGTTTTATGCCTCCCCCAGTTTTATACCTCCCCCAGTTTTATGCCTTCCTAGTTTTATGGCTCCTCCAGTTTTATGCCTCCTTCAGTTTCTTTCCTCCCCAGTGTGTCGCCTGCCCGGTTTTATGCCTCCCCAGTTTTATGCCTTCCCAGATGTATGGATCCCCAGTATGTCACTTCCCCAGTTTTATGCCTACCCAGTGTGTCGCCTCCACAGTTTTATGCCTCCCCCAGTTTTATGCCTCCCCCAATGAGTCGCCTCTCTCATTGTGGGGTCCTCCACAGTGTGTTGCCTCCCCAGTTTTACACCTCCCTAATGTGTCACCTCCCCAGCTTCATGCTTCACCAGATTTATGCCTCCCCAGTGTGTCGTGTCCCCAGTGTCTCGCCTCTCAAGTGTGTTGGGTCCCCTGTGTGTTTTCTCCCCATTGTGTTGTTTCCTCAGATTTATGCCTACCTCATTAGTCGCCTCCACAGTGTGTCACCTCCCCAGTTTTATGCCCCATCAGTGTGTTGCCTACATAGTTTAATCACTCCTCATTGTGTCGCCTCCCCAGTTTTATGCCTACTAGCTTTCTGCCTCCCCCGTTTGTCACCTCTCCAGTTTTCTGTCTCCCCCTGTTTTAAGCCTCCCCAGTTTTATGCCTCCCCCAGTGTGTCGCCTCCCCAGTTTTATGCCTCAACCACCTTTATGCCTCCCCCAATTTTATGCCTCCCCCAGTGTGTCGCCTTCTTAGTATGTCTCCTCCCAGGTTTTACGGCTCCCTTGAGAGTCGCCTCCTTAGTTTTATGCCTCCCCAGTTTTATGACTCCCCAGTTATTGCATACCCAGTTTTATATCTCCCCATTGTTTCGCCTCCCCAGTGTGTCGCCTCTCCAGTTTGTCACCTACCCAGTTTGACGCCTCCCCAGTGTTTTGCCTCTTCAGTGTGTCGTGTCCCCAGTGTGTCGCTTCCCCATTTTTATGCCTCCCCAGTTTTATGCCTCCCCAGTGTGTCATCTTCCCAGTTTTATGCCTCCCCAGTGTGATGCCTCCCCAGTTTTATAACCTCCCCACTGTCGCCTCCCTAGTTTTTTGCCTCCCTCAATTGTATGCCTCCCCAGTGTGATGCCTCCTCAGTTTTATGCCTCCCGAAGTTTTATGTCTCACGAGTTTTACACCTCCCCTAGATTTTTTCCTCCCCAGTGTGTTACCTTCCCCATTTTTATGCCTCTCTTGTTTTTTGCCTCCCCAGTTTAATGCCTCCTCCAGTTTTATGCCTCCCCAGAGTGTTGCCTCCCCAGTTTTATTCCTCCCCAATGTGTTGACTCCCAAGTTTTATACCTCCCCCAGCTTTATGCCTCCCGCAATTTTATTCCTCGCCCAGTGTGTCGCCTCCTCTAGCGTGTCGTCTCCCCCAATGTGTCGCCTCCCCAGTGTGTCGCTGGAGAGGTGTAAAACTGGGGAGGTATAAAACTATGGAGGCGACACATTGGGGAGGCATAAAACTGGAGAGGTAACACACTGGGGAGGCATAATATTTGGGGAGGCATAAAGTTGAGGGAGGCATAAAGCTGGGGAGGCAACACCCTGGGCAGGCTTAAAACTGGGGAGGTGACACCATAGGGATTCATACACGTGGGGAGGCATAAAACTGGGGAGCCATACAACTGAACAGGTGAAACACTGGGGAGGCATAAAACTGGAGGAGGCGTAAAACTAGGGAGGCATAAAACTAGGGAAGGCGACACACTGGGGAGGAATAAAACTGGAGGAGGCAAAAAACTGGGGAGGAAACAGACTGGGGAGGGGACACACTAGGGAGGCATGAAACTGGTGAGGCATAAAACTGAGGAGGCATAAAACTGAGGAGGCATAAAACTAGGGAGGCATGAAACTGGGGAGCCATAAAACTGAAGGAGGCATAAAACTGGGGGAGGCATAAAACTAGAGAGGCATAAAACTGGGGAAAGCGACACACTGGGGAGGAATAAAACTGGGGATGCATAAAACTGGGGAGTCTATACACTGAGGCCTCCCCAATGTGTGCCTCCCCAGTGTGTCACCTTCCCCAGTTTCATGCCTCCCCCAGTTTTATGCCTTCCTAGTTTTTATGGCTCCTCCAGTTTTATGCCTCCTTCAGTTTCTTTCCTCCCCAGTGTGTCGCCTGCCCGGTTTTATGCCTCCCCAGTTTTATGCCTCCCCAGATGTATGGATCCCCAGTATGTCACTTCCCCAGTTTTATGCCTACCCAGTGTGTCACCTCCCCAGTTTTACGCCTCCCCCAGCTTTATGCCTCCCCCAGTTTTATGCCTCCCCCAATGTGTCGCCTCTCCCTGTGTGTCGCCTCCCTCATTGTGGGGCCTCCACAGTGTGTTGCCTCCCCAGTTTTACACCTCACCAGTTTCATGCTTCACCAGATTTATGCCTCCCCAGTGTGTCGCATCCCCAGTGTCTCGTCTCTCCAGTTTGTTGGGTCCCCAGTGTGTTTTCTCCCCATTTTGTTGTTTCCTCGGATTTATGCCTACCTCATTTGTCGCCTCCCCAATGTGTCACCTCCCCAGTGTGTTGCCTCCCCAGTTTTATGCCTCAACCAACTTTATGCCTCCCCCAATGAAATGCCTCCCCCAGTGTGTCGCTTTCTTACTATGCCTCTTCCCAGGTTTTACGGCTCCCTCGTGAGTCGCCTCCCTTGTTTTATGCCTCCACAGTTTTATGACTCCCTAGTGTATCGCCTCCCCAGTTTTATGCCCCCCAGTTTTATGCCTCCCCAGTTATTGCCTACCCAGTTTTATGTCTCCCCATTGTTTCACCTCCCCAGTGTGTCGCCTTTCCAGTTTGTCACCTACCCAGTTTGACGCCTCCCCAGTGTTTTGCCTCTTCAGTGTGTCGCGTCCCCAGTGTGTCGCCTCCCCAGTTTTATGCCTCCCCAGTGTGTCACGTCCCCAGTTTTATGCCTCCCCAGTGTGTCGCCTCCCCAGTTTTATACCTCCCCACTGTTGCCTCCCCAGTTTTTTGCCTCCCTCAATTGTATGCCTCCCCAGTGTGATGCCTCTTCAGTTTTATGCCTCCTTCAGTTTTATGCCTCACCAGTTTTATACCTCCCCTAGTTTTTTTCCTCCCCAATGTGTCACTAGAGATGAGCGTTGTTCTACTCGAACTGTTCGCCAATCTCACATTCGAGCTGTTTTGGGCGGTGTTCGAGCCGTTCGGCGAACACGAACAATTTGAGAAAAATTCGGCTGTTCGAGGTTATGTTCGATAACTGTTCGTGCACCAAAATCATAACTGGATTTTTTCTCAGTAATGATGAAAATTAATGTTAATACGCAGTTTGAGTGTACAGCGGGGTGGGGGGAGGGGCAGGGGATGGATCTCTGCAGGAACAATGAAGATCTCCATTTTTTTTTCTCTTTCCCGCATTTACAGTGGGGAGGTGCAATCTGTCAGCCTATCAGCAGCGCACACACGGAGCGAAGTGCTTTTTTTCACACAAGCAAGGGCATGTGTCATTGGCAGTGTATGTCACATGTCCTTGCCCTATAAGACCAAGCCATTTTCCCCGTCGCCACCATTTTCTCACTGCTACAGCTACGTGTTAGACGGCACCGCTGTTGCTGTGTGCGCTATACCTTGTTAATTTCAAGCCAATTTTCGCACAAATCTACAGATAGCTTGGGAGTAGGGAATAGTTGTGATTGCAGTCCTTTTAAGGACTAGGTTACAGCATTTCCTATGACTTTTATCAGGCAGGTCTGTGCTCTTAAATAGATAGGTTGTGGGAGTAAAGACTAATTGTAATTGGAGTCCTTTTCAGGACTAGGTTACATCAATTCCTATCAGTTTTTGCCAGACAGGTCTGTGCCAGTGCTGTGCAAGTTTTTTTCACAGCATTTGGCTGAATCTAGCAAAGCTACTCCTTTTTGGCCTATTGCAGAGTGTGTTAGTCAGTGGAGTAGCCTATCTGTGTTGCAAGATATACCACCTGTGTATAGAATACCAATTTTTTTACTGCACCTAGTGAAGTAAAATCTTTTGGGCATAGCATCATTCTATTAGTCCATCTATACTGACCTCCATCAGGTTGCAAATTGAATATAATTTTTTTCTGCAACTAGCTCTGAAAAAATATTGGGCTTCTAGCTGTGTGTGGGACTTGTTGTATTAATCCATCTATACTGACCTCCATCAGGTTGCAAACTGAATATATTTTTTTCTGCATCTACCTCTGAAAAAATATTGGGCTTCTAGCTGTGTGTGGGACTTGTTCTATTAATCCATCTATACAGACCTCCATCAGGTTGCAAACTGAATATATTTTTTTCTGCATCTACCTCTGAAAAAATATTGGGCTTCTAGCTGTGTGTGGGACTTGTTGTATTAGTCCATCTATACTGACCTCCATCAGGTTGCAAATTAAAAATAATTTTTATCTGCATCTACAGTACCTCTGAAAAAATATTTGGGCTTCTAGCTGTGTGTGGGACTTGTTCTATTAGTCCATCTATACTGACCTCCATCAGGTTGCAAATTGAATATAATTTTTATCTGCATCTAGCTCTGAAAAAATATTTGGCCTTCTAGCAGTGTGTGGGACTTTCTCTATTAGTCCATCTATACTGACCTCCATCAGGTTGCAAATTAAAAATATTTTTTATCTGCATCTACCTCTGAAAAAATATTTGGGCTTCTAGCTGTGTGTGGGACTTGTTCTATTAATCCATCTATACAGACCTCCATCAGGTTGCAAACTGAATATATTTTTTTCTGCATCTACCTCTGAAAAAATATTGGGCTTCTAGCTGTGTGTGGGACTTGTTGTATTAGTCCATCTATACTGACCTCCATCAGGTTGCAAACTGAATATATTTTTTTCTGCATCTACCTCTGAAAAAATATTGGGCTTCTAGCTGTGTGTGGGACTTGTTCTATTAATCCATCTATACAGACCTCCATCAGGTTGCAAACTGAATATATTTTTTTCTGCATCTACCTCTGAAAAAATATGTGGCCTTCTAGCAGTGTGTGGGACTTTCTCTATTAGTCCATCTATACTGACCTCCATCAGGTTGCAAACTGAATATAATTTTTTTCTGTATCTAGCTCTGAAAAAATATTTGGCCTTCTAGCAGTGTGTGGGACTTTCTCTATTAGTCCATCTATACTGACCTCCATCAGGTTGCAAATTCAAAATAATTTTTTGTCTGCATCTAGCTCTGAAAAAATATTGGGCTTCTAGCTGTGTGTGGGACTTGTTGTATTAGTCCATCTATACTGACCTCCATCAGGTTGCAAATTAAAAATAATTTTTATCTGCATCTACAGTACCTCTGAAAAAATATTTGGGCTTCTAGCTGTGTGTGGGACTTGTTCTATTAGTCCATCTATACTGACCTCCATCAGGTTGCAAATTGAATATAATTTTTATCTGCATCTAGCTCTGAAAAAATATTTGGCCTTCTAGCAGTGTGTGGGACTTTCTCTATTAGTCCATCTATACTGACCTCCATCAGGTTGCAAATTAAAAATAATTTTTATCTGCATCTACCTCTGAAAAAATATTTGGGCTTCTAGCTGTGTGTGGGACTTGTTCTATTAATCCGTCTATACAGACCTCCATCAGGTTGCAAACTGAATATATTTTTTTCTGCATCTACCTCTGAAAAAATATTGGGCTTCTAGCTGTGTGTGGGACTTGTTGTATTAGTCCATCTATACTGACCTCCATCAGGTTGCAAACTGAATATATTTTTTTCTGCATCTACCTCTGAAAAAATATTGGGCTTCTAGCTGTGTGTGGGACTTGTTCTATTAATCCATCTATACAGACCTCCATCAGGTTGCAAACTGAATATATTTTTTTCTGCATCTACCTCTGAAAAAATATTGGGCTTCTAGCTGTGTGTGGGACTTGTTCTATTAATCCATCTATACAGACCTCCATCAGGTTGCAAACTGAATATATTTTTTTCTGCATCTACCTCTGAAAAAATATTGGGCTTCTAGCTGTGTGTGGGACTTGTTCTATTAATCCATCTATACAGACCTCCATCAGGTTGCAAACTGAATTTTTTTTTTTCTGCATCTACCTCTGAAAAAATATTGGGCTTCTAGCTGTGTGTGGGACTTGTTCTATTAATCCATCTATACAGACCTCCATCAGGTTGCAAACTGAATATATTTTTTTCAGCATCTACCTCTGAAAAAATATTGGGCTTCTAGCTGTGTGTGGGACTTGTTGTATTAGTCCATCTATACTGACCTCCATCAGGTTGCAAACTGAATATATTTTTTTCTGCATCTACCTCTGAAAAAATATTGGGCCTTCTAGCAGTGTGTGGGACTTTCTCTATTAGTCCATCTATACTGACCTCCATCAGGTTGCAAATTCAAAATAATTTTTTGTCTGCATCTAGCTCTGAAAAAATATTGGGCTTCTAGCTGTGTGTGGGACTTGTTGTATTAGTCCATCTATACTGACCTCCATCAGGTTGCAAACTGAATATATTTTTTTCTGCATCTACCTCTGAAAAAATATTGGGCTTCTAGCTGTGTGTGGGACTTGTTCTATTAATCCATCTATACAGACCTCCATCAGGTTGCAAACTGAATATATTTTTTTCTGCATCTACCTCTGAAAAAATATTGGGCTTCTAGCTGTGTGTGGGACTTGTTCTATTAATCGATCTATACAGACCTCCATCAGGTTGCAAACTGAATATATTTTTTTCTGCATCTACCTCTGAAAAAATATTGGGCATCTAGCTGTGTGTGGGACTTGTTCTATTAATCCATCTATACAGACCTCCATCAGGTTGCAAACTGAATATTTTTTTTTCTGCATCTACCTCTGAAAAAATATTGGGCTTCTAGCTGTGTGTGGGACTTGTTCTATTAATCCATCTATACAGACCTCCATCAGGTTGCAAACTGAATATATTTTTTTCTGCATCTACCTCTGAAAAAATATTGGGCTTCTAGCTGTGTGTGGGACTTGTTGTATTAGTCCATCTATACTGACCTCCATCAGGTTGCAAACTGAATATATTTTTTTCTGCATCTACCTCTGAAAAAATATTGGGCCTTCTAGCAGTGTGTGGGACTTGTTGTATTAGTCCATCTATACTGACCTCCATCAGGTTGCAAATTAAAAATAATTTTTATCTGCATCTACAGTACCTCTGAAAAAATATTTGGGCTTCTAGCTGTGTGTGGGACTTGTTCTATTAGTCCATCTATACTGACCTCCATCAGGTTGCAAATTGAATATAATTTTTATCTGCATCTAGCTCTGAAAAAATATTTGGCCTTCTAGCAGTGTGTGGGACTTTCTCTATTAGTCCATCTATACTGACCTCCATCAGGTTGCAAATTGAATATAATTTTTATCTGCATCTAGCTCTGAAAAAATATTTGGCCTTCTAGCAGTGTGTGGGACTTTCTCTATTAGTCCATCTATACTGACCTCCATCAGGTTGCAAATTAAAAATAATTTTTATCTGCATCTACCTCTGAAAAAAAATTTGGGCTTCTAGCAGTGTGTGGGACTCATTGTATTAGGCCATCTATACCAAGCTCCACCAGCTTTGAAATTAATAATAATTTTTAGCTGCATCTAGCCCTGAAAATAATTTTTCCCAATAGTGGTAGCAATAGAAATATGGGGTGCGCGCCTGGCTAACAAAAATATACGCTTCATAACACAAAACACCAGCCTAGCGCACTGCATTAATAAGATGGCATCATCGTCTCTCCCAGTGCTAGGCCTACTACGCAGGCTAGTATTCCTGTGCCTAAAACACAATGTATGGGTCCGCGCTAGCCACTATGCTGAGGGGTATAAAGCTGCTGCTAACGCTTTATAACAATTCAATTGGCAGATTTTCACAGAGCTCTTCCACAACGCCCACCCATCGGGCAACAGTTGCCCACCCTCCCTATGGGATCTAGTGGCGAATAGTTGATGCCATTAATCAGAGCGTCAGTTGCCCCGTCAACGTGGCAAGCATACGGTAAGGCATGGGAAGAGTGGACACGACTAGTAGCAGGCAGACGGGTTGACCAATGTGAACAAGCCAGATCACAAGTCACCATAGAATTTCTCCACCAGCTAATGATGAGGGGCATATCAGGGGCATCAGCGCAGCGGTGTCTGACCGGAGTAGCATTTCACTTCCAACTACTGAATTGGGGAGATGTGACAAAGATTCATCATCAGACAATCCATAAAAGGGTGGAAAAGGGGTCAGCCAAGTCAGGAATGTAGACGTCCCGTCCCGTGTCACTAAAACTGATTTCTCACATCTTATCCCTAACACCATTAACATGACACTCACAATTTGAAGCAACACTAATGTCTACTGCATTTGTGATCGCCTTCTTCGGGGCGCTATGTATAAGCGAATTAGTCCCTCAATCCAAAATTACCACCAGTGGACGCTTATTACACCAGGAAGTAGTCATAGCCAATAATGCAATACGTGTACGCATACACCAATCGAAAACGGTTCCAGCGGGCAGGGGTACTTGGGTACTTCTACAACCCACAAACGGTACACTGAGTCGGGTAACAATAGTAAAAACATATCTAACCATCAGATCACAAAGTAATTTCTTCGTATCACACATTGATGGAACGCCATTATCAAGATACCTGTTCAAAGCTATATTTAATAAATGCATAATATCGGCAGGGAACCACCCCAAAGATTACGGGACACACTCATTCCGCATAGGTGCGGCCACGGAAGCAGCAAGAGCAGGACTGTCAGAAACGGAAGTTCAGAGGATAGGGAGATGGCGATCCACGTGTTTGGCAAGATACATAAGACCGGACTTGTTATCCTAACGTGGTTTGTTTCTTTTACAGGTGACGCTAAGCCAACAGTGTGAGTGATAGGCCACTCGTATATATATTGGGCACAAAAAAGGGCGAAAGTCCGCCCAGGCGGGAGGAAATTAGAGTTTCATAACACATATTTCAACTGGAGAGGTATTAGAGGCCTGCTATGGCCACAGGTACTAATGGAGGTAATCAAGGTAGGGAGAGAGGCAAGAGGTCCGGTCATCTTAGTTATACAGGCCGGGGGAAACAACCTAGGTCATCACAAGAGCGCATAACTAATGGCAATAATGAAACTAGACACTGAGCGCTTCAGAGAATTTTTCACAAAATTAGCTATAGTATGGTCAGAGATTGTGCCGATAGCGGTATGGCAAGGTGCGCGAGACATCACGGCCATCGAATGGACAAGGCGGGTAATAAATATTCAGATGGCAAAATTTAGAAGAGACAGAGGCGGTGTAGTGATACGACACCGACAACTGGAAGGAGATAAAGCAGGCCTCATACGGCCCGACGGTGTTCACTTAATAGATATTGGACTGGACATATTCCTGTCAGGACTCCAGGACGGAGTGGAACAAGCGTTAAGAGTGATGGGTGGGGGTCAGAGTCCTGCATACGAGTACGCTGGATCCTCCGTGGCCTGGAAATAGAAAGGACATGTTGGAGAGTTACACTTGTTGGCCAACTTGCCGGAGTGGGGACCCAGGGCATGCTGCAACAAGCTGAATTATTTTAGAAATAAAATGCCTTTCTAATGGAATGAGTATAAAGAGTTAATAAAGCTGTGACCGATCCTCACCCATCCAGTTGTAAGAGTTACATTATTGGGTTGTCCATGAAAGGGGGGCGGTAGGGGGGCTGAGCATCTGGGTTTGGTTGGGGGTCCCCACAGTCTGCCTAGGCTAGATTAATTTAAAAATTCTTATTAGATACACAGGCGGTGCAGCTTGCTTCGCAG
Source organism: Phyllobates terribilis (assembly GCF_046119375.1). Classification (NCBI taxonomy): domain Eukaryota; kingdom Metazoa; phylum Chordata; class Amphibia; order Anura; family Dendrobatidae; genus Phyllobates; species Phyllobates terribilis. Next base: position 329,531,186 of record NW_027362762.1, on the reverse strand, counting down.
CTGGGCTACTACGCCCAAAGTATTGCCTAGGCTAGATGCAGTTAAAAATTCTACGCTGACTAGCAGACACTGAAGATTTGGAGCAGACCTCTGAGTAAACAGCTCTTCAGACTCAACCATCTGTGTTACCCCAAGCCATAGTGTATGTAGTTTCTTACAGTTAAAAGGGGGGGGTGCGACCCAACCCACCTGGAATTGACGATGCCAACGTCACGTAAGACACAGCAAGGGGACTCCCAAAATTGTGGCACAGACACCACTTAACCCTAGAACGCATACCTGTGGCCTTGCAGGCCCGCCCAGTTAATTGTTTTCTATTTTCTGCAAGATTGCTTTAGTTAGAATTTTGAAACTCTAGGTATTCTTCATGTATATAGTTGTTTGTCATTTGAGTTTGAGTTATTCCATGTTATTTGCACACGGGCATAAAGGGCCCCAGGTATGTGAAAGTGTAGATTTTTATGGTCATGCGCTCTAGGGTTAAGTGGCATCAATTGCCCCACTGTTGCTTAAAACGGTTGGTGAGGTGATTTTACCAAATCCCCAAGCTTTTAGTCTCCCAAGGATGACACAGGGGTAGAAATGTCCTTGCGAATCCATGATTTGATCATCTTTATGAACGTGAGTCTGTCTACATTCTCAGTGGACAGCCGCGTGCGCTTATCTGTCAGCACACCACCAGCAGCGCTGAACACACGTTCAGAGAGAACGCTGGCTGCATGGCATGACAAGATCTCCAAGGCGTGAGTGGCGAGCTCTGGCGATTTTTCAAGATTGGAATACCAAAATGAGCAAGGGTCCAGTGACACAGTCATGGCTTCGATGTTCACTTGGAGATTCTCCTGTACCATCCTCTCTAGGCATTGACTATGTGTCAGACTTCTTGTCTCCTGTGGCCTTGCAAAGGATGGTCTAAAAAAGTGGTGAAACGATTCCACAAAATTGCTGTTACCAGCAGATACTGTGTTACTGTTACTGTTTGAGTGATGAAGACTCGACAGTCCCACCGTTGGCAAGTTAGAACTGTGAGATTCACTACGTGCACCACTGGTGTTTTGTGGAAGAGCACATGTAAGATTCTGCAACAGATACTCCTGCATTACTCAATACCTTTTTATGGCAGGAATTATTTCGGCAAATATACTTTTGTACCGGGGATCTAAGAGTGTGGCAAGAGTGTGGCAACCCAGTAGTCGGGATTACTTCGAATTCTGACAATCCGGGGGTCATGTTGCAGGTAGTGCAGCAAGAAGGCACTCATGTGTCTTGCGCATCCAGAAGGACCAAGTCCTTGTTGTGTTGGTAGCGAGGTAAGAATCATGCTTCCTTCCTCTGCCCTCTCCCTCCAACCTCGCACAACAGAAATGTGATCAAGGTCTCCCTCATCTGATGAGTCTTCCATGCCCATTGCCAGTTCGTCCTCCACTTCTTCCTCGGCTCCTGCACCTTCCTCAACAGTTTTGGCTGCTACCATGCGCCCTGGTTAATCCCTCTCCCCCACCCTCCCATGCCTGCCGCCTTGGTGCTGCCAACCGTCTGGACCTTGGAGATGTTAGCCCTTCCGCATACGACTCCTCCTCTACTTCCTCCACCTCCTCTTGTCCCACCACCTGACTCCGAATTCTGTTTAACATGTGCTCCAGCATGTAAATCACTGTAATAGTCATGCTGATAATGGCATCGTCAGCACTAAACATCTTCGTCGCCATTTCAAGACTGTGCAGAAGGGTGCATAGGTCCCTGATCTGAGACCACTCCTCCAGCGTGATTTGCCCCACCTCTGGATCTCGTTGGCCCAGGCTATACGTCAGAACGTATTGCACCAGGGCTTGTCGGTGCTGCCACAGTCGCTGCAGAGTTGAATTCCACCGTGTCGGCACATCACATTTCAGCCGGTGAACTGGCAGGCCCAACGACTTCTGTAGAGATGTAAGTCGTTGAACTGCGGGATGCGAACGGCGGAAGTGAGCACACAGCGACCGTGCACTCTGCAGAAGGCCATCTAGTCCGGGATAGTGGGCTAAAAATTGCTGGACAACCAGGTTCAACACGTGAGCCATACAAGGCACGTGTGTGACATTGCCCCGGCGAAGTGCCGCACCCAGGTTTGCAGCATTGTCGCACATGGCCTTCCCTGGTTGCAGGTCCAGTGGAGACAACCTTTCATGAAACTGGGTCTCCAGAGCTGACCAAAACTCCTCAGCTGTGTGACTCACATTTCCCAGACATTTCAAAGTAAACACTGATGCGTTGAGCCCTGCTGCCAGCATAGTAAGGAGGTGTGCAGGATTCCTTCTGCGCAGTTAGAAAGCAGGTGGCATTACCAGACAGGCTTTGGGTGCAGGTGGAGGACCGAGAGGAGGTTGAGGAGGCAGAAGCAGTGGAGGAAGTTCGAGATAAAGAGGATTAACACACAACTCGTGGGGACGGTAAGACTTGGACAGCAGCCCCTTGTCCTGCTGTCACCATAGTTACCCAGTGCCTAGTCAGCGACATGTAACGCCCCTGTCCATGCCTTCTCGTCCAAGTGTCTGTGGTGAAGTGCACCCTGTCACACACAGAGTTTCTCAAAGAAACGGTGATGTTGTGTGCGACATGCTAGTGGAGCGCAGGCACACCTTTCTTTGAGAAGTAGTGCCGACTGGGCATCTGGTACTGGGGCACTGTGACGGACATAAGGTCTTGAAAATCCTCTGTGTCCTCCAGGTGGAAAGGCAGCATTTCTGTAGCCAACAGCTTGCAGATGGTGAAATTCAACCTCTTAGCTTTCTCATGGCTAGGAGGAAATGGTCTTTTACTTTTCCACATCTGAGGGACCGAGGGCTGGCTGTTGTGCTTAGACGGTGTTGAGTAGGGTGTCCCCGGCAACTGCCGGTCTGTGAGGAAGATGCAGGCGGACATGTTAGGTTGCCTTGATCCAAAGGTGGTGCTCTCGATGTCGGAGAGCGCTCAACACTAGCAGGTGTTTCCACTTCCCAATGAACTGACGACCTGCCAATCACACTGGCTGTTGCGGGTAAAGAGGTGGCAGGTCTGCGTCCAAAAACATGTGTGACTGCTGTCCCCCCAGTCACAGAGGATGAAGAGGCTGCGGATGCACAAGATGGGGCAGACGGTGGTTGGCCTAGCCGGCTAGGCCACATTGTAGCACAGTGAGCTTCCCACTGCAACTTATGCTTCATATCCATGTGACGGTACATGCATGAAGTACTCAAACTATGTATTTTTTGGCCTCTACTTAGCTTTTGCTGACAAATATTACAGATAACACGAGTTGGGTCATCCTTATCGATCTGAATAAATGCCCAGGCTATGCAAGGCTTAGAGCCCATGTGACCTGAAGAGCCACTACGACTTGTGGTCAGAGGCAGAGTTGTGGTTGAGGATGCAGTTGTTGACGTGCTTCCAGTACTCCGTCTCTGTTCAGGAAGGCGCAACCTAACCTCGTCGTCAATAGCATCTGTGATGCCCCGCTGCGCTTGGTATCACAGATCCTACAAGAGTGCATTGATGGAATCCTCCACAAGAGGCCCCCATAAACATTCACACATCTCCACCTTCCACCTCAGACCAGCAGAGGGAGCCCGTTAGGGATATAAATAGGGAAGGTGGAGCTAGGCAGTTCAGTTCCTCTGAAGAGTTCCTGCAGTAGAGAAGCCTAAGAGAGGTCAGTCTGCAGTGGAGCTCAGTCTAGTCTAGAGAACGCAGTTAATAGTTCAGCAGTGGAGCACGAGGCTCCTGCTTGCTAGATTCAGGGAGCCCAGATAGAGCTTAAGGTGTGCCGGTGCCGTAAGATCAGTGAAGCGCGGCAAGCTGCCGTTAGTGTGTATAGCCTAGTGAGGGCCCGAGTAGGCCGAAGGCGAGTGGCGAGTTAGTACATAAGGGGCAGAGGAGCTTAACCAGCTCACCCCGAAGCATTTACCGGACACAGGATCCGAGCTTACCGGTATCTCTATGACCCAGTAAGGCATAACCGGAATCCCTGGAGAACTACAAGTCCCAGGATCGCTAAGGTGCTGATATGTAACAGAGCCAGGAGACGCTTAGGCCCCGCATACTGGGAGCGTGAACTCCAAGAGAAGGCCCTACCACAAGGTCAGCCAGCGCAGGACAGAGACAAAGTTAGGCCTAGCTCCAGGCAGGTCAGAAACTTACTACGCAGAGGCAAGAAACAGGAGGCCCTACACCCGCTCATTGGGGAGGATCCTGATATGCACCCTTCACCCTACAGTGCTCTGGGATGTGCCTGAATTTCCACCAGTAAAAGGTACTGAAGTGACTACCGTGTCCGTTCCCGTTCTTGCTCTGACCCAGCTGGGTCTCACCTGTCCTGCATTCCCCCTGCATACGCTGCCCTGAGACCTAGCTCCACCTGTGGGGAGCTATACCATCGAGCTGCCTTATCACCGGCCTCAGTGGACTGCTGCAGCGCTGGTGCTTGTCACCAGATACCACAGGTGGCGTCATGAACTCTTATAAAATTAACAATTATCCACCCTTTTAAAGAGAGACCCCAGGGTATGGGCCAGGGAGCCGACCACCGCGACATCCCCAAGGCCAGGCAAATGCCCGGGTACCGAGTCATCCCCATCCCCAGGGCTAGTCACATCCTCCTCCACCTCCTCTGCTGACCTCATCGACTGTCTGACTGTGGGTTGACAGTAAGTGGGATCTCCAACCTCGTCATCATCACCCTGTGTGTTATCACACCCGTCGCCCTCAGAGCCAACCTCTTCCTGCCCTGACCGAAAAGTCAAGTTGTCGCTCCAATCAGGTATTTGAGTCTCATCATCGTCTTCATCATTGTCTCCACCAACAGGAGTTACAGTTTGGGAACAAGGGTCTACATTATGCTCAGAACCTTCTTCATCTGGTCCTGGATCCAACTTATAAAGATTCTGGGCATCGGATCAGATCATTTCCTCATCTGGATTAACAGAAGCTCTGGAGCAGACCTCCGTTTCCCAGGCTATAGTATGAGTAAACAGCTGGGCAGACTCAGCCATCTGTGTTACCCCATACTCAGACGGGCAGCTGGAGACTTGGGAGCTGTGAGGAAGCAAGTGCGATTGGGGTGACACCTCTGAGGACTGGAGTATTTGTGATGTTGAAATTGAGGTGATGGAGAGCCCACTTGAAGGAGCACTTGATATCCGTTGAAGCACATGCTGTTTTTGTGCCTCATCTAGAATTTGTAGCGATGGGCGTGTCCGTAAGAATGGGATCGTATCACATTGTCCACGAAAAGAAGTCGACATCTTAGTTTGGCTGGAAGATGGTCTTTCTTCTGCAGATGTTACTCCCCCCCCCCCCCACCGTGGGGGGCCTCGACCCACCGGCGGACAGGCACCAGTATTGGGATAGGGGGTCTGGCCGTCAGGGTCCACCGCGGCTCTTGCACAAACCCGGCGACACAGAGGTGGCACAGGCAGGAACGGACTGGCCGTGTCGGCTTCTCACTTTTTGGATTTTAGAAGGGCATGACATGCCTATATCTGTGTCTCCCCCTCCTTTTACTCCTCCACCTCTTTTCTTTTCGCATGACTATATGTACTTGTCACTTTTCCATGTGTTAGTTGTGTCTTCTGAGCAGTTTGTCAGCTTTTGGACACCTTTGAAGGTGTTTTCTATGTGTTTCTATGTGTTTTTGTTTGCCTGCCATTGGTTTTAACCGTGTTCGAAGGTGTTCGACGAACAGTTCGGCGAACACACGGGTGTTCGACGAACCGAACCGAACTCGAACACTACGGGGGTGGCTCAACACTATGTGTCACCTTCCCCATTTTTATGCTCCTCTTGTTTTTTGCCTCCTCCAGTTTTATGCCTCCTCCAGTTTTATGCCTCACCAGAGTGTTGCCTCCCCAGTTTTAATCCTCCCCAATGTGTTGCCTCCCAAGTTTTATACCTCCCCCAGCTTTATGCCTCCCGCAATTTTATGCCTCACCCAGTGTGTCGCCTCCTCTAGCGTGTTGTCTCCCCCTATGTGTGGCATCCATCCCCCAATGCGCTAAAAAAAAATTAAATGAAAAAAATTTTTGATTTCTATTTTCTACAGCAGTTATGCTATTCATATTTCATATTTCATATCTATATACTCAGTGTTACAGTGTGCTACTTTATTTGTTCATTATATATGGAGGTAGCTGCTCTTAGTAAGCACCTGTTCACACCTATTTTTTGTAGTGGAAGTGCCGTCATTTTCTTTGTTACTAGATTTAAGCTTTGACTGAGCACTCCACCCCCATGCCACAGGTGGTTTTAAATGCATCAGGATCTGACTTTCCCACACATAAGCAGACGGAGGTCTCTTAGAGAGGTATTCACATGGCTAGGTCCTGACATCGAGAAATGCCTTAACGCGGCTGTAAGGTACACATGAATTGGCCAATTTATGCGCTAAGATTTCTCATTTATTTTACAGCAGTAATGCTATTCATTTTTCATACTTCATATTTACATGCGCTAAAAAAAAAATTTCAAAACATTTTTTCATTTATTTCTATTTTCTACAGCAGTTATGCTATTCATATTTCATATTTCATATCTATATACTCAGTGTTACAGTGTGCTACTTTATTTGTTCATTCGCGTCCATCAGTGAGTCGCCTCCCCAGTGTGTCGCTGGAGAGGCGTAACACTGGGGAGGTATAAAACTGTGGAGGCGACAAATTGGGGAGGCATAAAACTGGAGAGGCAACACACTGGGGAGGCATAATATTGGGGAGGCGACACACTAGGGAGGCCACACATTGGGGAGGCATAAAACTGGGGAGGCGACACACTCGGGAGAGATAAAACTGGGGAGGCGACACACTGTGGAGACAACACACTGGGGAGGCATAAAACTGGGGAGGCAACACTTTGGAGGCATAAAACTCGGGAAGCGACACACTGGGGAGGCTACAAACTGGGAAGGCGACAAACTTGGGAAGCGAGACACTGAGGAGGCAACACACTGGGGATGCAACAAACTTTGGAGGCATACATTTGAGGAGGCTTAAAACTGGGGAGGCGACATACTGGGGATGTGACATACTGGGTAGGTATAAAACTGGGGATGGGATGCACTGGGGAGGCGACACACTGAGGAGGCGACACACTGGGGAGGCGTAAAACTGGGAAGGCGACACAGTAGGAAAGCATGTAACTGAGGGGAAACACTGGGGAGTCGACACACTGGGGATACGACACACTGGGGAGGCCTACATCTGGAGAAGCAACACAGGGGAGGCAACAAACTGGGGAGGTCACACACTGGGGAGGCATAAAACTAGGGAGGCATAAAACTGGTGAAGCGACACACTAGGGAGGCAGAAAACTGGGGAGGCGATACACTGAGGAGTCATAAAACTGGGGAGGTGACACGCCGAGGAGGTGACACACTGGGGAGGCAAAAAACTGGAGAGGCGACAAACTGGGGAGGCGACACACTGGGGAGGCAACACATTGGGAAGGCAACACACTCCGAGACGACAAAGTGGGGAGGAGACACCATGTGGAGGCGACACAATGGGGAGGCGATGAAATTGGGGAGGCATAAAACTGTGGAAGCAACACACTGGGGAGACGTCACACTGGGGACGTGACACACTGGGGAGGCATAAAACTGGGGAGGCGACACACAAAGGGAGGTGTAAAACTGGGGAGGTAACACGCTGGGAAGGCATACACCTGGGGAGACATAAAACTGAGAAGGAGACACACTGGGGAGGCATAAAGTTGGGGAGGCGAAACACTGGGGAGACGACACACTTGGGGAGGTGACACACTGGGAGATGACACACTGGGGAGGCATAAGACTGGGAGGCATTAAACTGGGGAGACAACACACTGGGGAGGTGACACACTGGGGAGGCATAAAACTGGGGGAGGCATAAAGCTGGGGATTCAAAACACTGGGCAGGCTTAAAACTGGGGAGGTGACACCATAGGGATTCATACACGTGGGGAGGCATAAAACTGGGGAGGCATACAACTGAAGAGGCGAAACCCTGGGGAGGCATAAAACTGGAGGAGGCATAAAACTGAGGAGGCATAAAACTGAGGAGGCATAAAACTGGGGGAGGCATAAAACGGGGGGAGGCATAAAACTGGGGGAGGCATAAAACTAAGGAGGCATAAAACTGGGGAAAGCGACACACTGGGGAGGAATAAAACTGGGGATGCATAAAACTGGGGCGTCTACACACCGAGGCCTCCCCAGTGTGTAGTTCCCCAGTGTGTCACCTTCCCCAGTTTCATGCCTCCCCCAGTTTTATGCCTTCCTAGTTTTATGCCTCCTCCAGTTTTATGCCTCGCTCAGTTTCTTTCCTCCCCAGTGTGTCGCCTGCCCGGTTTTATACCTCCCCAGATGTATGCATCCCCAGTGTGTCGCCTCCCCAGTTTTATACCTCCTCATTGTGTCGCCTCCTCAGTTTTTTGCCTCCCTCAATTGTATGCCTCCCAAATGTGATGCTTCCTCAGTTTTATGCCTCCCCAGTTTTTTTCCTCCCCAGTGTGTAACCTTCCCCATTTTTATGCCTCCCTTGTTTTTTGCCTCCCCAATTTTATGCCTCTTCCAGTTTTATGCCTTCTCAGAGTGTTGCTTCCCCAGTTTTGTTCCTCCCCAATGTGTTGCCTCCCAAGTTTTATACCTCCCCAGCTTTATGCCTCCCACAATTTTATGCCTCACCCAGTGTGTCGCCTCCTCTAGTGTGTCGTCTCCCCAGTGTGTCGCTGGAGAGGAATAAAACTGGGGAGGTATAAAACTGAGGAGGCGACACATTGGGGAGGCATGAAACTGGAGAGGCAGCACACTGGGGAGGCATAATATTGGGGAGGCACTCATTGGGGAGGCATAAAACTGGGAAGGTGACACACTAGGGAGGGATAAAACTGGGGAGGTGACACACTTTGGAGGCAACACAGTGGGGATGCATAAAACTGGGGAGGCAACACTTTGGAGGCATAAAACTCGGGAAGCGACACACTGGGGAGGCTACAAACTGGGAAAGTGACAAACTTGGGAAGCGACACACTGAGGAGGCAACACACTGGGGAGGCTACACACTTTGGAGGCATACATTTGAAGAGGCTTCAAACTGGGGAGGCAACACACTGGGAACGTGACATACTTGGTAGGCATAAAACTGGGGATGGGATGCATTGAGGGGGCGACACACTGGGGAGGCGACAAACAGGGGAGGCATAAAACTGGTTAGGCGACATACTAGGAAGGCATACAACTGGGGGGGAAACACTGGGGAGTCAACACACTGGGGACGCGACACACTGTGGATGCGAAACACTGGGGAGGCATAAAACTGGAGAAGCAACATAGGGGAGGCAAAAAACTGGGGAGGTCACACACTGGGGAGACATAAAACTAGGGAGGCATAAAACTGAAGCATCACACTAGTGAGGCAGAATACTGGGGAGGCGACAAACTGGGGATGCATAAAACTAGGGAGGCAATACACTGAGGAGTCATAAAACTGGGGAGGCGATACACTGAGGAGTCATAAAACTGGGGAGGCAACACACTGGGGAGGCAACACAACAGGAAGGCATAAAACTGGGGATGCATAAAACTGGAGAGGCAAAACACTGAGGAGGCATTAAACTGGTGAGGCAACACGATTTGGATGTGGCACACTGGGGAGGCAGAAAACTGGAAGGCGAGAAACTGGGGAGGCATAAAACTGGGAAGGCGACACACTGGAAAGCATAAAACTGGGGAGGCGACATACTGGGGAGGCAACACACCAGGGAGGCATATAACTAGGGAAGCATAAATCTGGGGAGGTGACACACTGTGGAGGCAAAAAACTGGGAAGGTGACAGACTGGGGACGCGACAAGCTGGAAAAGCAACAACCTGGGGACCTGACACATTGGGGAGGCATAAAACTGAGGAGACATAAAGCTGGGGACGCGACACACTAGAGAGGCATAAAACTTGGGATGTGATACACTGGGGATGCGATACACTGAAGAAGCTACACACTGGGGAAGTGACACACAGGGGAGGCAGAAAACAGGGGAGAAGACAAATTGGGAGGCAGAAAACTGGGTAGGCGATACACCGGGAAGGCATACACCTGGGGGGGGGCGAAACACTAGAGACGCGACACACTGGGGAGGCATAAAGCTGGGGAGGCATAAACCTGGGGAGGCATAAAGCTAAGGAGGTGACACACTGGGTAGGCGACACACTGGGTAGGCGACACACTGGGAAGGCGTAATACTAGGGAGGCGACACACTGGGGAGGGAACACAACAGGGAGGCATAAAACTGGGGATGCATAAAACTGGAGAGGCGACACACTGTGGAGGCATTAAAATGGTGAGGCAACACAACTTGGATGTGGCACACTGGGGAGGCTGAAAACTGGAAGGCAAGAAACTGGGGAGGCATAAAACTGGGAAGACGACACACTGGAGAGGCATAAAACTGGGGAGGCATCACACCGAGGAGGCATAAAACTGGGGAGGCGACGTACTGTGGAGGCAAAAAACTGGGGAGGTGACAAACTGGGGAGGTGACAAACTGGGGAAGTGACACATTGGGGAGGCATAAAACTGGGGAGACATAAAGCTGGGGAGGCGACACACTAGAGAGGCATAAGACTGGGGATGCGATACACTGAGGATGCGATACACTGGGGAGGTGATACACTGAAGAAGCAACACATTGGGGAAGTGACACACAGGGGAGGCAGAAAACTGGGGAGAAGACACATTGGGAGGCATAAAACTTGGGAGGCGAAACACTGGGAAGGCATACACCTGGGGGGGGCGAAACACTGGAGACGCGACACACTGGGGAGGCATAAAGCTGGAGGCGACACACTGGGGAGGCATAAATCTGGGGAGGCATAAAGCAGAGGAGGCGACACACTGGAAAGGCAACACACTGGGAAGGCATAATACTAGGGAGGTGACACACTGGGTAGGCAACACAACAGGGAGGCATAAAACTGGGATGCATAAATCTGGGGAGGCTACACACTGTGGAGGCAAAAAACTGGGGACGTGACACACTGGGGAGGCGACAAACTGGGGACGTGACACATTGGGGAGGTTTAAAATTGGGGAGACATTAAGCTGGGGAGGCGACACACTAGAGAGGCATAAAACTGGGGATGCGATACACTGGGGAGGCGATACACTGAAGAAGTGACACACTGGGGAAGTGACATACAGGGGAGGCAGAAAACTGGGGAGAAGGCACATTGAGGAGGCATAAAACTGGGGAGGCGAAACACCGGGAAGGCACACACCTAGGGGGGACGAAACACTGGAGGCGAGACACACTAGGGAGGCATGAAGTTGGGGAGGCATAAAATTGGAGAGGCGACACACTGGGTAGGTGACACACTGGGTAGGCGACACACTGGGGAGGCATAAAGCTGGGGAGGCATAAAGCTGGGGAGGCATAAAGCTGGGGAGGCATAAAGCTGAGGAAGCATAAAGCTGAGGAGGCGACACACTGGGTAGGCAACACACTGGGAAGGCATTAAACTGGTGAGGCAACACAATTCGGATGTGGCACACTGGGGAGGCAGAAAACTGGGAGGCGAGAAACTGGGGAGGCATAAAACTGGGAAGGCGGCACACTGGGGAGGCATAAAACTAAGGAGGCGAAACACTGGCGACACAACATACTGAGGAGGCGACACACTGGGGAGGCGACACACTGGGGAGGCGACACGCTGGGGAGGCGACACGCTGGGGAGGCGACACGCTGGGGAAACTACACACTGGGGAAACGACACACTGGGGAGGCGACACACTGGGGAGGTGACAAACTGGGAAGGAAAAATTGGGGAGGCATAAAACTGGGAAAGTGACACACTGGGAAGGCAACACAATGGGGAGATGACACATTGGAGAGGCGACACACTTGGGAAGCATAAATCTGGGGAGGCAATACACTGGGGAGGTGACACACTGGGGAGGCATAAAACTGGGAAGGTGACACACTGCGGAGGCATAGAACTGGGGAGGTGATACACTGGGGAGGAAAAAACTGGGGAGGTATAAAATTGGGGAGTCGACTCACTGAGGAGGCATAAAGCTGGGGAGGTAAAAAACTAGGGAGGCAACACACTGGGGAGGTGATACACTGGGGAGGTGACACGCTGGGGAGGCATAAAAACAGGCGACACACTGGGGAGGTGACACACTGAGGAGGCATAAAACTGGGGAGGCATTAACCTGGAGAAACGACACACTGGGGAGGCAACACACTGGGGAGGTCTTACACTGGGGAGGCATAAAACTGAGGAAGCGACACACTAGGGAGGCATAAAACTAGGGTGGTATAAAACTGGGGAGGCGACACACTGGGAAGGCGACAAACTGCGGAGGCGACACACTGAGGAGACAACACGCTGGGGAGGAGACAAATTGGGGAGGCATAAAACTGGGGAGGCGACACACTGGGGAGGCGACACTCTGGGGAGGCGACATACTGGGGAGGCATAAAACTGGGGAGGCATAAAATTGGGGAGTCGACACACTGGGGAGGCATAAAGCGGGGGAGGCAAAAAAAATAGGGAGGCAACACACTGGGGAAGCAATACTCTGGGGAGGTGACACTGGGGAGGCATAAAAACAGGCGACACACTGGGGAGGTGACACACTGGGGAGGCTTAAAAACAGGCGACACACTGGGGAGGCGACACACTGAGGAAGCATAAAACTGGAGGAGGCATAAAACTAGCAGAGGCATAAAACTGGGTAAGGTGACATACTAGGGAGGAATAAAACTGGGGAAGCGACACACTGGGAAGGCAACACACTGGGGAGGCGACTCACTGGGGAGGCATAAATGGGATGAGACACACTGGGGAGGCATAAAACTGGGGGGGACATACTGGGGAAGGAACACACTGGGGAGGCAACACACTAGGGAGGCATAAAACTGTGGAGGCGACACACTGGGGAGGCATAAAACTGGGGAGGCATAAAACTGGGGTGGTATAAAACCGCGGAGGCAACAAACTGTGGAGACAACACACTGGGGAGGCGAAAACTGGGGAGGCATAAAATTGGGGAGGCATAAAACTGGGGAAGCGACATACTGGGAAGGCAACACAATGGGGAGGCGACAGATTGGAGAAGTGACACACTGGGGAGGCATAAAACTGGGGAGGTGAAACACTGGGAGGAATAAAACTGGGGAGGCATAAAATTGTGGAGTCGACACACTGGGGAGGCATAAAGCTGGGGAGGCAAAAAACTAGAGAGGCAACACACTGGGGAGCCAATACACTGGGAGGTGACACACTGGGGAGACATAAAAACAGGTGACACACTGGGGAAGCGCCACACTGAGGAAGCATAAAACTGGAGGAGGCATAAACTGGTGGAGGCGTAAAACTAGAGAGCCATAAAACTGGAGAGGTGACACACTGGGGAGGCATAAAACTGGGGAAGCATAAAACCAGAGGAGTCATAAAAATGGGGAGGCATAAAACTGGATAATCTGACTCATTGGGGAGGAATAAAACTGGGGGAGGCATAAAACTGGGGTGGTGAAACACTGGGGAGGCATAAAACTGGGATGGCACACACCTGGTGAAGCATAAACCTGGGGAGGAATAAAACTGGAAAGGCGACACACAGGAGATGCGACACAATGGAGAGGCATAAAACTGGGGAAGCGACGCACATAGGAAGGCAACACACTGGGGAGGCATAAAACAGGATGAAACACACTGGGGAGGCATAAAACTGGGGGGGGACACACTGGGGAGGCGACACATTGGGGAGGCGACACACTAGGGAGGCAAAGAACTAGGAGGAATAAAACTGGGGAGGCGAAACACTGGTGAGGCGACAAACTGCAGAGGTGACACACTTGGGAGGCATAAAATTGGGGAGGCATAAAATTGGGTAAGCGACATATTGGGAAGGCAACACAATGGGGAGGCGACACATTGGAGAGGCGAGACAGTGGGGACATGACACACTGGGGAGGTGACACACTGGGGAGGCAAAACACTGGGGAGGTGACACACTGGGGAGGCGTAAAACTGGGGAGGCATAAAACTGGGGAGGCATAAAACTGGGGAGGTGACACACTTGGGAGGAATAAAACTGGGGAGGCATGAAATTGGGGAGTCGACACCCTGGGGAGCCATAATGCTGGGTAGGCAAAAAACTAGGGAGGCAACACACTGGGGAGGCAATATACTGGGGAGGTGACACACTGGTGAGGCATAAAAACAAGCGACACACTGGGGAGGCGACACACTGAGTTGGCATAAAACTGGAGAAGGCATAAAACTGGTGGAGGCGTAAAACTAGGGAGCCATAAAACTGGGTAAGGTGACACACTAGGGAGGAATAAATCTGGGGGAGGCATAAAACTGGGGAGGCATAAAACTGGAGGAGACATAAAACTGGGGAGGAATAAAACTGGAGGAGTCATAAAAGTGGGGAGGCATAAAACTAGGGAGGCATAAAACTGGATAAGGCGACACATTGGGGAGCAATAAAACTGGTGGAGACATAAAACATGCGGTGGTGACACTATGAGGAGGCATAAAACTGGGGAGGCATGAAACTGGGATGGTGCAAACCTGGTGAGGCATAAACCTGGAGGGGCGGCACACAGTGGAAGCGACACAATGGAGAGGCATAAAACTGGGGAAGCAACACACTGGGAAGGCAACACACTGGGGAGGAGACTCACTGGTTAGGCATAAAACGGGATGAAACACACTGGGGAGGTAAAAAACTGGGGGGATGACACACCAGGAAGGCATAGAACTGAGGGGGCGAAACACTGGGGAGGCGACACACTGGGGACGTAACACACTGGGAAGGCATAAAGCTGGGGAGGCAAAAAATGGGGAGGCAACACACTGGGGAGGTGATACACTGGGGAGATGACACACTGGAAGGCATAAAAACAGGCGACACACTGGGGATGCGACACACTGGGGACGCGATGCACTGGGGAGGCAAAAAGTTGGGGAGGCAAAAAACTGGGGAGGCGACACACAGGGGAGGTGACTAACTGGGGAGGCATAAAAACAGGTAACACACTAGGGAGGCGACACATGGAGGAGGCATAAAACTGGGGAGGCATAAACCGGGAGAAAAAACACACTGGGGAGGCAACACACTGGGGAGGTCTTACACTGGGGAGGTCTTACACTGGGGAGGCATAAAACTAGGGAGGCGACACACTGGGGAGGCGACACACTGGGGAGGCATAAAGCTAGGGTGGTATAAAACTGGGGAGGCGACACACTGGGGAGGCGACACACTGGGGAGACGACACACTGGGGAGGCGACAAACTGGGGAGGCATAAAATTGGGGAGGCATAAAACTGGGGAAGCAACATACTGGGAAGGCAATACAATGGGGAGGCGACACATTGGAGAGGCGACACACTGAGGACGCGACACACTGGGGAGGCAGGAAACTGGGGAGGCAACACACTGGGGAGGCGACACACTGGGGAGGCATAAAACTGGGGAGGTGACACACTGGGGAGGCATAAAACTGGGGAGGTGACGCACTGGGGAGGAATAAAAATGGCTAGGCATAAAATTGGGGAGTCAACACACTGAGGAGGCATAAAACTGGGGAGGCATAAAACTGGGGAGGCATAAAACTAAAGGAGTCATAAAACTGGGGAGGCATAAAACTGGATAAGGCGACACATGGGGGAGGAATAAAACTGGGGGAGGCATAAATCTGGGGTGGTGAAACACTGGGGAGGCATACAACTGGGGAGGCATAAAACTGGGGGAGGCATAAAACTGGGAAGGAAAAAAACTGGAGAGGTGACACACAGGGGAAGCTACACAATGGAGAGGCATAAAACTGGGGAGGCATAAAACTGGGGAAGCAACGCACTGGGGAGGCAACTCACTGGGGAGGCATAAAACAGGATGAGACACACTGGGGAGGCATAAAACTGGGGGGACAACACAATGGGGAGGTGACACACTGGGGTGGTGACACACTTGGGAGGCATAAATCTGGGGAGGCATAAAACTGGGGTGGTATAAAACTGGGGTGGTATAAAACTGGGGAGGCGAAACACTGGAGAGGCGACAAGCTGCGGAGGTGACACACTAGTGAGACTACACACTGGATAGACGACACACTGGGGAGGGGACAAACTGGGGAGGCATAAAATTAGGGAAGCGACATACTGGGAAGGCAACACAATGGGGAGGCGACACATTGGAGAGGCGACACACTGGAGACACGACACACTGGGGAGGCATAAAACTGGGGAGGCGACACACTGGGGAAGCAACACACTGGGGAGGCAATACACTGGGGAGGTGACACACTGGGGAGGCATAAAACTGGGGAGATGACACACTGGGGAGGCATAAAACTGGGGGGGTGACACACTGGGGAGGCATAAAGCTGGGGAGGCAAAAAAATAGGGAAGCAGCACACTAGGGAGATGATACACTGGGGAGGTGACACACTGGGGAGGCATAAAAACAGGCAATACACTGGGGAGGCGACACACTGAGGAAGCATAAAACTGGTGGAGGCGTAAAACTAGGGAGCCATAAAACTGGGTAAGGCGACACACTAGGGAGGAATAAAACTGGGGAGGCATAAAACTGGAGACATGACACACTGGGGAGGCATAAAAAGAGAGGAGTCATAAAACTGGGGAGGCATAAAACTAGGGAGGCATAAAACTGGATAATGCGACACATTGGGGAGGAATAAAACTCGGGGAGGCATAAAACTGGGGTGGTGAAACACTGAGGAGGCATAAAACTGGGGAGGCATAAAACAGGGATGGTACAAACCTTATGAGGCATAAACCTGGGGAGGATTAAAACTGGAGAGGCGACACACAGGGGAAGCGACACAATGGAGAGGCATAAAACTGGGGAGGCGACTCACTGGGGAGGCATAAAACAGGATGAGACACACTGGGGAGGCATAAAACCGGGGGGAGACGACACACTGGGGAGGCGACACACTGGGGTGGCGACACACTAGGGAGGCATAAATCTGGGGAGGCATAAAACTGGGGAGGTGAAACACTGGGGAGGTGAAACACTGGGGAGGCGACAAGCTGCGGAGGCTACACACTAGTGAGACTACACACTGGATAGACGACACACTGGGGAGGCGACAAACTGGAGAGGCATTAAATTGGGGAGGCATAAAATTAGGGAAGCAACATACAGGGAAGGCAACACAATGGGGAGGCAACACATTGGAGAGGCGACACACTGGGGACACGACACACTGGGGAGGCATAAAACTGGGGAGGCGACACATTGGGGAGGCGATACACTGGGGAGGTGGCACACTGGGGAGGCATAAAACTGGGGAGGTGACACACTGGGGAGGCATAAAGCAGGGGAGGCAAAAAACTAGGGAGGCAACACACTGGGGAGGCAACACACTGGGGAGGCAATACACTGGGGAGGTGGCACACTGGGGAGGCATAAAAACAGGCAACACACTGGGGAGGCGACACACTGAGTAGGTATAAAACTGGCAGAGGTGTAAAACTAGGGAGCCATAAAACTGGGTAAGGCGACACACTAGTGATGAAAAAAACTGGGGGAGGCATAAAACTGGGGAGGCATAAAACTGGAGGAGTCATAAAACTGGGAAGGCAAAAAACTGGAGGAGTCATAAAACTTGGGACGCATAATACTAGGGAGCCATAAAACTGGATAAGGCGACACATTGGGGAGGAATAAAACTGGGGAGGCATAAATCTGGGGTGGTGACACTATGAGGAGGCATTAAACTGGGGAGGCATAAAACTGGGATGGCAAAAACCTGGCGAGGCAGAAACCTGGGGAGGAATAAAACTTGAGAGGTGGCACACAGGGGAAGTGACACAATGGAGAGGCATAGAACTGAAGGAGGCATAAAACTGGGAAGGCATAAAACTGGGAAAGCGACGCACTGGGAAGGCAACACACTGGGGAGGCGACTCACTGGTTAGGCATAACATGGGATGAAACACACTGGGGAGGCATAAAACTGGGGGGAGGGGCAACACAGCAGGAAGGCATAGAACTGAGGGCGCGAAACACTGGGTAGTCGACAAACTAGGGACCCAACACACTGGGGAGGCATAAAGCTGGGGAGACAAAAAACTGGGGAGGTGACAAACTGGGGAGGCATAAAACTGGAGAAGCGACACACTGGGGAGCCAACACACTGGGGAGGGATTACACTGGGGAGACATAAAACTAGGGAGGCATAAAGCTGGGGAGGCGACACACTGGGAAAATGACACACTGGGGAGGCATAAAACTGGGGAGGCATAAAACTGGGGAGGCATAAAACTAGGGAGGCAACATACCGGGGAGGAATAGAACTGGGGATGCATAAAACTAGGGTGGCGATACACTGTGGAAGCATTAAACAGGGGAGGCGACAAACTGGGGAGGCGACACACTGGGGAGGTCACTAACAGGGGAGGTGACAAATTGGGTAGGCATAAAACTGGTGAGGCGACACACTTTGGACGCGGCACATTGGGGAGGCAGAAAACTGGGGAGACGACACACCAGCGAGGCATAAAACTGGGGATGCGATACATTGAAGAGGTGACACATAAGGGAGACAACACACAAGGGAGGTGACACACAGGGAAGGCAGAATACTGGGGAGATGACACACTTGGGAGGCATAGAATTGAGGGGGTGAAACACTGGGGAGGCGACACACTGGGGATGCAACACACTGGGGAGGCATAAAGCTGGGGAGGTGACACACTGGGGAGGCATAGAACTGGGGAGGCATAAACCTGGCAAGAGACACACTGGGGAGGCAACACATAAGGGAAGTGACACAATGGAGAGGCATAAAACTGAAGGAGGCATAAAACTGGGAAGGCATAAAACTGGGGAAGCGACGCACTGGGAAGGCAACACACTGGGGAGGCGACTCACTGGTTAGGCATAACATGGGATGAAACACACTGGGGAGGCATAAAACTGGGGGGGGCTACACAGCAGGAAGGCATAGAACTGAGGGCGCGAAACACTGGGTAGTCAACACACTAGGGACCTGACACACTGGGGAGGCATAAAGCTGGGGAGACAAAAAACTGGGGAGTTCACGCACTGGGGAGGTGACAAACTAGGATGGCGACAAACTGGGGAGGCATAAAACTGGAGAAGCGACACACTGGGGAGACATAAAACTAGGGAGGCATAAAACTGGGGAGGCGACACACTGGGAAAGTGACACACTGGGGAGGCATAAAACTGGGGAGGCATAAAACTAGGGAGGCAACATACCGGGGAGGAATAAAACTGGGGATGCATAAAACTAGGGTGGCGACAAACTGTGGAAGCATTAAACGGGGGAGGCGACAAACTGGGGAGGCGACACATTGAGGAGGTGACACACTGGGGAGGTCACTAACAGGGGAGGTGACAAATTGGGTAGGCATAAAACTGGTGAGGCGACACACTTTGGACGCGGCACATTGGGGAGGCAGAAAACTGTGGAGACGACACACCAGGGAGGCATAAAACTGGGGATGCAATACATTGAAGAGGTGATACATAAGGGAGACAACACACAAGGGAGGTGACACACAGGGAAGGCAGAATACTGGGGAGACGACACACTTGGGAGGCATAGAACTGAGGGGGTGAAACACTGGGGAGGCGACACACTGGGGATGCGACACACTGGGGAGGCATAAAGCTGGGGAGGTGACACACTGGGGAGACATAGAACTGGGGAGGCATAAAACTGGAGAAGAGACACACTGGGGAGGCAACACACAGGGGAAGTGACACAATGGAGAGGCATAAAACTGGGAAGGCATAAAACTGGGGAAGCGATGCACTGGGAAGGCAACACACTGGGGAGGCGACTCACTGGTTAGGCATAACATGGGATGAAACACACTGGGGAGGCATAAAACTGGGGGGGGGGCGACACACCAGGAAGGCATAGAACTGGGGGCGTGAAACACTGGGTAGTCGACACACTAGGGACCCGACACACTGGGGAGGCATAAAGCTGGGGAGACAAAAAACTGGGGAGTTCACACACAGGGAAGGCAGAAAACTGGGGAGACGACACACTGGGGAGGCATAGAACTGAGGGTGTGAAACACTGGGGATGCGACACACTGGGGAGGTATAAAGCTGGGGAGGTGACACACTGGGGAGGCATAGAACTGGGAAGGCATAAAACTGGAGAAGAGACACACTGGGGAGGCAACACACTGGGGAGGTTTTACACTGGGGATGCATAAAACTGGGGACGCATAAAACTGGGAAAGTGACACACAGGGAAGGCAGAATACTGGGGAGACGACACACTGGGAAGGCATAGAACTGAGGAGGTGAAACACTGGGGATGCGACACACTGGGGAGACATAAAGCTGGGGAGGCGACACACTGGGGAGGCATAGAACTGGGGAGGCATAAAACTGGAGAAGAGACACACTGGGGAGGCAACACACTGGGGAGGTTTTACACTGGGGAGGCATAAAACTGGGAAAGTGACACACTGGGAAGGCAGAATACTGGGGCGGCGACAAATTGGGGAGGCATAAAACTGGGGAGGCGACACACTGGGGAGGCGACACACTGGGTAGGCGACACACGAGTGAGGCGACAAACTGGAGAAGCATAAAACTGGTGAGGCAACGCACTTTGGACTCGGCACACTGGGGAGGTAGAAAACTGGGGAGGCATAAAACTGGGGAGACAACACACTGGGGAGGAATAAAACTGGGGAGGCTTAAAGCTCGGAAGGTGACCCAATGTGGAAGCATTAAACAGGGGAGACGACAAAATGGGGAGGCGACACATTGAAGAGGTGACACATTGTGGAGGTCACTCACAGAGGAGGCGACAAATTGGGAAGGCATAAAACTGGTGAGGTAACACACTTTGGGCGTGGCACATTGGGGAGGTAGAAAACTGGGGGGGACACACCAGGGAGGCATAAAACTGGGGATGCAATATACTGAGGAGGCGACACACAAGGGAGGCGACACACAAGGGAGGCGACACACTTGGGAGGCGACACACTTGGGAGGCGACACACTTGGGAGGCGACACACTTGGGAGGCGACACACATGGGAGGCGACACACATGGGAGGCGACACACAGGGAAGGCAGAAAACTGGAGAGACGACACACCGGGAAGGCATAGAACTGAGGGGGTGAAACACTGGGGAGGTGACACACTAGGGATGCGACACACTGCGGAGGCATAAAGCTGGGGAGGCGACACACTACGGAAGTATAAAGCTGGGGAGGCGACACACTGAACTGGGGAGGCATAGAACTGGGGAGGCATAAAACTGGGGAGGCATAAAACTGGGGAAGAGACACACTGGGGAGGCAACACACTGGGGAGGTTTTACACTGGGGAGGCATAAAACTGAGGAGGCATGAAACTGGGAAAGTGACACACTGGGAAGGCAGAAAACTGGGGAGGCGACAAATTAGGGAGGCATAAAACTGGGGAAGTGACACACTAGGGAGGCATAAAATTAGGTAGGCGACACACTGGGGAGGCAACACACCGGAGAGGCATAAAACTGGGAATGCATAAAACTGGGAAAGCGACACACTGTGGAGGCATTAAACTGGGGAGGCGACAAACTGGGGAGGCGACACACTGGGGAGGCGACACATGAGGGAGGCCACAAACTGGAGAAGCATAAAACTGGTGAGGCATCGCACTTTGGACTCGGCACACTGGGGAGGTAGAAAACTGGGGAGGCAACAAAGTGGGGAGGCATAAAACTGGGGAGACAACACACCGGGGAGCCATAAAACTGGGGAGGCATAAAACTTGGAAGGCATAAAGCTAGGAAGGTGACACACTGTGGAAGCATTAAACAGGGGAGACGACA
The DNA here is from genome assembly GCF_046119375.1 of Phyllobates terribilis. NCBI lineage: Eukaryota > Metazoa > Chordata > Amphibia > Anura > Dendrobatidae > Phyllobates > Phyllobates terribilis. The sequence continues at coordinate 329,509,340 of NW_027362762.1, read as the reverse complement.
AAATGGGGAGGCGACACATTGAGGATGTGACACATTGGGGAGGTCACTCACAGAGGAGGCGACAAATTGGGAGGGCATAAAACTGGTGAGGTAACACACTTTGGGCGTGGCACATTGGGGAGGCAGAAAACTGGGGGGGGGACACACCAGGGAGGCATAAAACTGGGGATGCAATATACTGAGGAGGCGACACACAAGGGAGGCGACACACAGGGAAGGCAGAAAACTGGAGAGACGACACACCGGGAAGGCATAGAACTGTGGGGGTGAAACACTGGGGAGGTGACACACTGGGGATGCGACACACTGCGGAGGCATAAAGCTGGGGAGGAGACACACTGAACTGGGCAGGCATAGAACTGGGGAGGCATAAAACTGGGGAGGCATAAAACTGGAGAAGAGACACTGGGGAGGCAACACACTGGGGAGGTTTTGCACTGGGGAGGCATAAAACTGGGGAGGCATGAAACTGGGAAAGTGACACACTGGGAAGGCAGAAAACTGGGGAGGCGACAAATTGGGGAGGCATAAAATTAGGTAGGCGACACACTGGGGAGGCAACACACCGGAGAGGCATAAAACTGGGAATGCATAAAACTGGGATGGCGACAAAATGGGGAGGCGACACACTGGGGAGTTCACACACGAGGGAGGCGACAAACTGGAGAAGCATAAAACTGGTGAGGCAACGCACTTTGGACTCAGCACACTGGGGAGGCAGCAAACTGGGGAGGCATAAAACTGGGTAAGCGACACACTGGGGAGGCGACACACTGCGGAGGCATAAAACTGGGACATTCACACTAGAAAGGCATGAAACTGGGGAGGCATAAAACTGGGTAAGTGACACACTGGGGGAGTCAACACGATGGAAGAGGCAACTGGGAGAATCATATAACTGGGGAAAGCATAAAACTGGGGAGGCATAAACCTGGGGGAGGCATAAAATTGGGGAAGGAGTCACACTGGGGAAGCATAAAACTGGGAAAGGCATAAAACTGGGAAGGCTTAAAATTGGGGAAGGTGTGACACTTGGGAGGCATAAAACTGGGGAAGGCATAAAGCTGGGGGAAACATAAAACTGGGGTGTGACACATTGGGGAGGCATAAAACTAGGGAGGTGACACATTGGGGAGACATAAAACTGGAGAGGAAAAATACTGGGAAGGCATAAAACTGGGGCGTCATAAAACTGGAGGAGATATAAAACTGGGGGAGGCATAAAAGTGGGGAGGCGAAACACGAGAGGCATTAACCTGAGGATTTGACACACTGAGAAGCAATAAAAATGGGGAGGCATAAACTCGGTAGGTCACACACTGTGGAGGCATAGAACTGGGGAGGCATAAAACTGGGAAGGTGACACACTGGGGAGGCGACACACTACAGAGGCATAAAACTGGGGCATTGACATACTAGGGAGGCATGAAATTGGGGAGGCATAAAACTGGGTAAGCGACACACTGGGGAGGCGACACACTGCAGAGGCATAAAACTGGGGCATTGACACACTAGGGAGGCATGAAACTGGGGAGGCATAAAACTGGGGAGGCATAAAACTGGGTAAGCGACACACTGGGGAGGCGACACACTGCGGAGGCATAAAACTGGGGAATTGACACACTAGGGAGGCATGAAACTGGGGAGGCATAAAATTGGGTAAAAGACACACTGGGGGAGTCGACACAATGGGAGAGGCAACTGGGAGAATCACAAAACTGGGGAAAGCATAAAACTGGGTAGGCATAAACCTGGGGAAGGAGTCACACTGGGGAGGCATAAAACTGGGAAAGGCATAAAACTGGCGAGGCTTAAAATTGGGGAAGGTGCGACACTTGGGAGGCATAAAATTGGGGAAGGCATAAAGCTGGGGGAAGCATAAAACTGGGGGGGTGACACACTGGGGAGGCATAAAACTGGGAAGGCAACACACTGGGGAGAAATAAAACTGGAGAGTCAAAACACTGGGAAGGCAAAAAACTAGGGCGTCATAAAACTGGAGGAGATATAAAACTGGCGGAGGCACAACAGTGGGGAGGCGAAACACGGGAGGCATAAACCTGGGGATGCGACACACTGAGAAGGCATGAAACTGGGGAGGCATAAAACTGGGAAGGTGACACACTATGGAGGTATAGAACTGGGGAGGCAACACATTGTGTAGGAATAAAACTGGGGAGGCAAAAAACTGGGAAGGTGACACACTGGGGAGGCGACACAATGCGGAGGCATAAAACTGGGGCATTGACACAATAGAAAGACATAAAACTAGAGAGACATAAAACTAGGGAGGTGACAAAATGGGGAGGCGACACACTTGGGAGGCATGAGACTGGGGAAGGCATAAAACTGGGTAGGCGACACACTGGGAGAGGCATAAAACTGGGAAGGAATAAAATTGGGGCAGGCGACACACTGCAGAGGCATAAAACTGGGGCATTGACACACTAGGGAGGCATGAAACTGGAGAGGCATAAAACTGGGTAAGCGACACACTTGGGAGGCGACACACTGGGAGAGGCATAAAACTGGGAAGGAATAAAATTGGGGGAGGCGACACACTGGGGAGACATAAAACTAGAGAGGCAAAACACTGGGAAGGCATAAAAGTGGAGAGGCAAAACAATAGGAAGGCATAAAACTGGGGTGTCATAAAACTGGAGGAGATATAAAACTGGGGGAGGCATAAAAGTGGGGAGGCGAAACACGAGAGGCATTAACCTGAGGATTTGACACATTGAGAAGCAATAAAAATGGGGAGGCATAAACTCGGTAGGTCACACACTGTGGAGGCATAGAACTGGCGAGGCATAAAACTGGGAAGGTGACACACTGGGGAGGCGACACAAGGCGGAGGCATAAAACTGGGGCATTGACACAATAAGAAGGCATAAAACTAGAGAGGCATAAAACTAGGGAGGTGACACAATGGGGAGGCGACACACTTGGGAGACATGAAACTGGGGAGGCATAAAACTGGGTAGGCGACCCACTGGGGAGGCATAAAACTGGGAACGCATAAAGTTGGGGAGGCGATACACTGGGGAGGCATAAAACTGGGGTGGTGATACATTGGGAACGCAACACACTGGGGAGGTATAAAACTGGGGAGGCGACACACTGGGGAGGCAACAATCTCTAGAGGCGACAAACTGTGCAGGCAACAAACTGGGGAGGCGACACACTGGAGAGGCGACAAACTGGGGAAGCATGAAACTAGGGAGCCATAAAACTGGGGAGGCATAAAACTGGGGAGGTGAACCACTAGGGAGGTGAAAAACTGGGGAGGCGACACACTGGGAAAGAGACACACTGGGTAGGCGAAACACTGGGGAAGGCATAAAACTGGGAAGAAGATACACTGGGGAGGCGACACACTGGGGAGGCATAAAACTGGGGAGGCGACATACTATTGAGGCAACACACTGGGGAAGCATAAAACTAGGAAGGCGACACACTAGGGAGGCGACACACTACAGAGGCATAAAACTGGGGCATTGACACACTAGGGAGGCATGAAACTGGGGAGGCATAAAACTGGGTAAGTGACACACTGGGGAGGCGACACACTGCAGAGGCATAAAACTGGGGCATTGACACACTAGGGAGGCATGAAACTGGGGAGGCATAAAACTGGGTAAGCGACACACTGGGGAGGCGACACACTGCGGAGGCATAAAACTGGGGAATTGACACACTAGGGAGGCATGAAACTGGGGAGGCATAAAATTGGGTAAACGACACACTGGGGGAGTCGACACAATGGGAGAGGCAACTGGGAGAATCACAAAACTGGGGAAAGCATAAAATTGGGGAAGGAGTCACACTGGGGAGGCATAAAACTGGGAAAGGCATAAAACTGGCGAGGCTTAAAATTGGGGACGGTGCGACACTTGGGAGGCATAAAACTGGGGAAGGCATAAAGCTGGGGGAAGCATAAAACTGGGGGGGTGACACACTGGGGAGGCATAAAACTGGGAAGGCAACACACTGGGGAGAAATAAAACTGGACAGTCAAAACACTGGGAAGGCAAAAAACTAGGGCGTCATAAAACTGGAGGAGATATAAAACTGGGGGAGGCACAACAGTGGGGAGGCATAAACCTGGGGATGCGACACACTAAGAAGGCATGAAACTGGGGAGGCATAAAACTGGGTAGGTGACACACTATGGAGGTATAGAACTGGGGAGGCAACACATTGTGTAGGAATAAAACTGGGGAGGCATAAAACTGGGAAGGTGACACACTGGGGAGGTGACACAATGCGGAGGCATAAAACTGGGGCATTGACACAATAGAAAGACATAAAACTAGGGAGGTGACAAAATGGGGAGGTGACACACTTGGGAGGCATGAGACTGGGGAAGGCATAAAACTGGGTAGGCGACACACTGGGAGAGGCATAGAACTGGGAAGGAATAAAATTGGGGGAGGCGACACTGCAGAGGCATAAAACTGGGGCATTGACACACTAGGGAGGCATGAAACTGGAGAGGCATAAAACTGGGTAAGCGACACACTTGGGAGGCGACACACTGGGAGAGGCATAAAACTGGGAAGGAATAAAATTGGGGGAGGCGACACACTGGGGAGACATAAAACTAGAGAGGCAAAACACTGGGAAGGCATAAAAGTGGAGAGGCAAAACACTGGGAAGGCATAAAACTGGGGCGTCATAAAACTGGAGGAGATATAAAACTGGGGGAGGCATAAAAGTGGGGAGGCGAAACACGAGAGGCATTAACCTGAGGATTTGACACACTGAGAAGCAATAAAAATGGGGAGGCATAAACTCGGTAGGTCACACACTGTGGAGGCATAGAACTGGCGAGGCATAAAACTGGGAAGGTGACACACTGGGGAGGCGACACAAGGCGGAGGTATAAAACTGGGGCATTGACACAATAAGAAGGCATAAAACTAGAGAGGCATAAAACTAGGGAGGTGACACAATGGGGAGGCGACACACTTGGGAGACATGAAACTGGGGAGGCATAAAACTGGGTAGGCGACACACTGGGGAGGCATAAAACTGGGAACGCATAAAGTTGGGGAGGCGATACACTGGGGAGGCATAAAACTGGGGTGGTGATACATTGGGAACGCCACACACTGGGGAGGTATAAAACTGGGGAGGCGACACACTGGAGAGGCGACAAACTGGGGGAGCATGAAACTAGGGAGCCATAAAACTGGGGAGGCATAAAACTGGGGAGGTGAACCACTAGGGAGGTGAAAAACTGGGGAGGAGAAACACTGGGAAAGAGATACACTGGGCAGGCGAAACACTGGGAAGGCATAAAACTGGGAAGAAGATACACTGGGGAGCTGACACACTGGGGAGGCATAAAACTGGGGAGGCGACATACTATTGAGGCAACACACTGGGGAGGCGACATACTGGGGAAGCAAAGAACTAGGAAGGCAACACACTGGGGAGGCAACACACTACAGAGGCATAAAACTGGGGCATTGACACACTAGGGAGGCATGAAACTGGGGAGGCATAAAACTTCGTAAGCGACACACTGGGGAGGCGACACACTGCGGAGGCATAAAACTGGGGAATTGACACACTAGTGAGTAAATTAAACTGGGGAGGCATAAAATTGGGTAAACGACACACTGGGGAGGCATAAAACTGGGGAATTGAAACACTAGGGAGGCATGAAACTGGGGAGGCATAAAACTGGGTAAGCGACACACTGGGGAGTTGACACAATGGGAGAGGCAAATGGGAGAATCATAAAACTGGGAAAAGCATAAAACTGGGGAGGCATAAACCTGGGGGAGGCATAAAATTGGGGAAGGAGTCACACTGGGGAGGCATAAAACTGGGAAAGGCATAAAACTGGGGAGGCTAAAATTTGGGGAAGGTGTGACACTTGGGAGGCATAAAACTGGGGAAGGCATAAAGCTGGGGGAAACATAAAACTGGTGGGGTGACACACTGGCGAGGCATAAAACTGGGGAGGCAACACACTGGGGAGACATAAAACTGGAGAGGCAAAACACTGGGAAGGCAAAAAACTGGGGCGTCATAAAACTGGAGGAGATATAAAACTGGAGGAGGCATAAAAGTGTGGAGACAAAACACGGGAGGCAAAAACCTGGGGATGCGACACACTAAGAAGACAAAAAACTGGGGAGGCATAAAACTGGGTAAGTGACACACTATGGAGGCATAGAACTGGGGAGGCAACACACTGTGTAGGAATAAAACTGGGGAGGCATAAAACTGGGAAGGTGACACACTGAGGAGGCGACACAATGCGGAGGAATATAACTGGGGCATTGACACAATAGAAAGGCATAAAACTAGAGAGGCATAAAACTAGGGAGGTGACACAATAGGGAGGCGACACACTTGGGAGGTATGAAACTGGGGAAGGCATAAAACTGGGTAGGCGACACACTGGGAGAAGCATAAAACTGGGAAGGAATAAAATTGGGGGAGCCGACACACTGGGGAGACATAAAACTGGAGAGGCAAAACACTGGGAAGGCATAAAACTGAAGAGGCAAAACACTGGGAAGGCATAAAACTGGGGCGTCATAAAACTGGGAAGGCATAAAGTTGGGGAGGCAACACACTGGGGAGGTATAAAACTGGTGTGTTGATACATTGGAAACGCCACACACTGGGAAGGTATAAAACTGGGGAGGCGACACACTGGGGAGGCAACAAACACTAGAGGCGACAAACTGTACAGGCAACAAACTGGTGAGGCGACACACTGGAGAGGCGACAAACTGGGGGAGCATAAAACTAGGGAGCCATAAAACTGGGGAGGCATAAAACTGGGGAAGTGAACCACTAGGGAGGTGAAAAACTGGGGAGGCGACACACTGGGAAAGAGACACACTGGCTAGGCGACACATTGGGGAAGGCATAAAACTGGGAAGAAGATACACTGGGGAGGCATAAAACTGAGGAGGCGACATACTACTGAGGCAACACAGTGAGGAGGCGATACACTGGGGAAGCATAAAACTAGGAAGGCGACACTCTGGGGAGGCGACACGCTACAGAGGCATAAAACTGGGGCATTGACACACTAGGGAGGCATGAAACTGGGGAGGCATAAAACTGGGTAAGCGACACACTGGGGGAGTCGACACAATGGGAGAGGCAACTGGGAGAATCATAAAACTGGGGAAAGCATAAAACTGGGGAGGCAAAACACTGGGAAGGCATAAAACTTGGGCGTCATAAAACTGGGGGAGGCATAAAAGTGGGGAGGCGAAACACGGGAGACATAAACCTGGGGATGCAACACACTGAGAAGGCATAAAACTGGGGAGGCATAAAACTGGGTAGGTGACACACTGTGGAGGCATAGAACTGGGGAGGAAACACACTGGGGAGGCACAAACCTGGGGGAGGCATAAAATTGGGGAAGTGACACATTGCGGAGGCACAAAACTGGGGAGACAACACACTGGGGAGACATAAAACTGGAGAGGCAAAACACTGGGAAGGCGTAAAACTGGGGCGTCATAACACTGGAGGAGACATAAAACTGAGGGAGGCATAAAAGTGGGGAGGCTTAAAATTGGGGAAGGTGTGACACTTGGGAGGCATAAAACTGGGGAAGGCATAAAGCTGGGGGAAGCATAAAACTGGGGAAGTGACACACTGGGGAGGCATAAAACTGGGGAGGCAACAAACTGGGGAGACATAAAACTGGAGGAGATATAAAACTGGGAGAGGCATAAAAGTGGGGAGGCGAAACACGGGAGGCACAAACCTGGGGATGTGACACACTCAGAATGCAAAAAACTGGGGAAGCATAAAATTGGGTAGGTGACACACTGTGGAGGCTTAGAACTGCGGAGGCAACACACTGTGTAGGAATAAAACTGGGGAGGCATAAAACTGGGAAGGTGACACACTGGGGAGGCGACACAATGCGGAGACATAAAACTGAGGTATTGACACAATAGAAAGGCATGAAACTAGAGAGGCATAAAAGGGGGAGGTGAAACAATGGGGAGGCGACACACTTGGCAGGCATAAAACTGGGGAAGCATAAAACTGGGTAGACGACACACTGGGAGAGGCATAAAACTGGGAAGGAGTAAAATTGGGAAATCGACACACTGGGGAGGCAGAAAACTGGGGTGGTGACACACTGGGAATGCCACACACTAGGGGGGTGAAAAACTGGGGAGGCGACACACTGTGGACGCAACAAACTCTAGAGGCGACAAACTGTACAGGCAACAAACTGGGGAGGCGACACACTGGGGAGGCGACACACTGGGGAGGCATAAAACCAGGAAGCCATAAAGCTGGGGAGGCATAAAACTGGGGAGGTGAAACACTAGGGAGGTGAAAAACTGGAGAGGCGACACACTGGGAAAAAGACACACTGGGTAGGCGACACACTGGGGGAGGCTACACATTGGGCGATGCGACACACTGGGGAAGGCATAAAACTGGGAAGAAGAAACTCTGGAGAGGCGACACACTGGGGAAGCATAAAACTGGGGAGGCGACATACTATTGAGGCAACACAGTGGGAAACGGCACCCTGGGGAGGCATAAAACTGGTGAGGTATAAAACTGGGGAGGCGACACACTGAGGAGGCATAATACTGGGGGGGCTTAAAACGGGTGAGGCGACACACTGGGGAGATATAAAACTGGGGAAGCATAAAAATGAGGAGGTGACACACTGGGGAGGCATAAAACTAGGGAGGCGACACACTGAGGAGGCATAAAACTGGGAAGGCATAAAACTGGGAAGGCATAAAACTGGGGAGGAAGAAAACTGGGGAGATATACAACTGGGGAAGCATAAAACTGAGAAGGTAACACACTGGGGAAGGCATAAAGCAGGGAAGAAGATACACTGGAGAGGCGACTCACTGGGGAAGCGTAAAACTGGGGAGGCGACATACTATTGAGGCAACACAGTGGAGAAGCAGCACACTGGGGAGGCATAAAACTGGTGAGGCACAAAACTGGGGAGGCGACACACTGAGGAGGCATAATACTGGGAAGGCTTAAAACTGGGGAGGTGACACACTGGGGAGATATAAAACTAGGGAAGCATAAAACTGAGGAGGTGACACACTGGGGAGGCATAAAATTAGGGATGCGACACACTGGGGAGGCATAAAACTGGGGAGGCAACACACTGGGGAGGCATAAAACTGGGGAGGCAACACACTAGGGAGGTATAAAACGTGGAAGGCGATACACTGGGGAGGCAACACACTGTGGAGGCATAAAACTGGGGAGGTGACACAATGACGAAGCATAAAACAAGGAGGTGACATACTGCGGAGGCAAAAAACTGGGGATCATAAAACTAGGGAGACAACACACTGAGGAAGTATTAAATTGGGGAAGTGACACACTGGAGAGGCATTGAATTGGGGAGGTAAAAAACTTGGGAGGCATAAAACTGAGACGGCATTAAAATGGGAAGGCATAAAACTGGGGAGAAAGACACAATGGGTAGAAATAAAACTGGGGAAGCGACACACTGGTCAGGAATAAAACTGGGGCAGGCATAAAACTGGGGAAACGACACACTGGGGAGGAATAAAAATAGGGGAGGCATTAAACAGGGCAGGTAGAAAACTGGGGAGGCGACACAATAGGGAGGCATAAAACTTGGGAGGCGAACACACTGGGGAGTGGACACACTAGGGGAGGTGACACACTGATGGAGGCGACACACGGGGAGAGGCATAAAAGTGAGAGAAGCATAAAACTGGGAGGGCGACACACTGGGAAGGTATAAAACTGAAGAGGCGACAAGCTGGACAGGCAACAAACAGGGTAGGTGAAACACTGGGAAGACGACAAACTGGGCAGACTTAAAAAGAGCGAGGCATAAAACTGGGAAGGAGACACACTGGAGAGGCGACACAGTGGGGAGGTATAAAACTTGGGAGACGACACACTGGGGAGGCAACACACTAGGGAGGCATAAAACTGGGGAGGCATAAAACAAGGGAGGCATGAAACTAGGGAAACTACAGACTGAGGAAGTTTAAAATTGGGGCGGTGACACACTGGAGAGGCATAAAACTGGGGAGGTATAAAACTGGGGAAAGCATAAAACTGGGGAGGCATAAACCAAGTGGGGCATAAAACTGGGATGGCTTAAAACTGGGGAAGGTGTCACACTTGGGAGGCATAAAGCTCGGGGAGGCATAAACTGAGGAGGAGACACACTGGGGAGGCATAAAAGTAGGGAGGTAAAACAATGGGGAGGCATAAAACTGGGGAGGCGACACACTGGGGAGACATAAAACTGGGGAAGCATAAAGCTGAGGGGGCGACACACTGGGGACGCATAAAACTAGGGAGACGACACACTGGGGAGGCATAAAACTGGGGAGGAGACACACTGGTGAGACATAAAATTAGGGAGGCGACACACTAGGGAGGGATAAAACTAGGGAGAAGCATAAAGCTGGATGAGGCATTAAACTGGGGAGGCGACCCACTGGGTAGCGGTGGACGCCGCGTTGCGTTACCTGATACCCCACGCACATTTCAAACAGGTAGTCCTGAGGGACCCCTCCAGCAATACCCTCCCTTATACTTACCAACAGTACACACGGTCAACTGAAGAAGGTCGGAAAGACCGAAACATTTTGTTATTACTGTGTGCAATTTTTTGGACTGCAATAAATCTCCATAAGCAGAGAACATTTGAGTGCCAAGGTTATTTCCACAAATTTAGGGTTCGACCCCTACTTGAGCACCTTATAGGGAGGGCAGCAATTATATTATATTACATAAAACTGGGGGAGACATAAAACTGGGGTTGCATAAAAATGGGAGGGGCATAAAACTGGTGAGGCGACAAACTGGGGAGGCATGAAACTGGGGAGGTGACACACTAGGGAGGTATAAAACTGGGTAGGCAACACACTGGGGAGATATAAAACTGGGGAAGCATAAAACTGAGGAGGGGACACACATTGGGGAGGCAAAACACGGGAGGCATAAAACTGGGAAAGCGACACATTGGGGAGGCATAAATCTGGGGAGGCATAAAACTGGGTAGGTGACACACTGTGGAGGCATAGAACTAGGGAGGCATAAAACTAGGAAGGCGACACACTAGGGAGGCGACACACTGTGGAGGCATAAAACTGGGGTATTGATGCACTAGGGAGGCATGAAACTGGGGAGGCATAAAACTGGGTAGGCGACACACTGGGGGAGTCGACACAATGGGAGAGGCAACTGGGGGAATCATAAAACTGGGGAAACATAAAACTGGGGAGGAGACACCCCGGGGAGACATAAAAGTGAGGGAGGCACAAAACTGGAGAGGCAACACACTGGTTAGGAATAAAACTGAGGAGGCATAAAAATGGGAGGGGCATAAAACTGGGGAGGCGACAAACTGGGGAGGCATGAAACTGGGAAGGTGACACACTAAGGAGGCATAAAACTGGGGAGGCAACACACTGGGGAGATATAAATCTGGGGAAGCATAAAACTGAGGAGGGGACACATATTGGGGAGGCATAAAATTGGGGAGGTGTGAAACTCGGGAGGTGACTCACTAGGGAGGTATAAAACTGGGGAGGCAACATACTGGGGAGATATAAAACTGGGGAAGCATAAAACTGAGGATTGGACACACATTGGGGAGGCATAAAAGTGGGGAGGCGAAACACGAGAGGAATAAAACTGGGAAGGCAACACATTGGGGAGGCATAAAACTGGGGAGGCATAAAACTGGGTAGGCGACACACTGGGGGAGTCGACACAGTGGGAGAGGCAACTGAGGGAATCATAAAACTTGGGAAACATAAAACTGGGGAGGAGACACCCCGGGGAGACATAAGGGAGGCACAAAGCTGGAGAGGCGACACACTAGTTAGGAGTGAAACTGGGGAGGCATATGAATGGAAGGGGCATAAAACTGGGTAGGCGACAAACTGGGGAGGCATGAAACTGAGGAGGTGACACACTAGGGAGACATAAAACTGGGGAGGCAACAAACTGGGGAGATCTAAAACTGGGGAAGCATTAAACTGAGGAGGGGACACATATTGGGGAGGCATAAAAGTGGGGAGGCGAAACACGAGAGACATAAAACTGGGAAGGCGACACATTGGGGAGGCATAAAACTGGGTAGGTGACACACTGTGGAGGCATAGAACTGGGGAGGCATAAAACTAGGAAGGTGACACACTGGGGAGGCGACACACTGTGGAGGCATAAAACTGGGGCATTGATGCACTAGAGAGGCATGAAACTGGGGAGGCATAAAACTGGGTAGGCGACACACTGGGGGAGTCGACACAATGGGAGAGGCAACTGGGGGAATCATAAAACTGGGGAAACATAAAACTGGGGAGGAGACACCACGGGGAGACATAAAAGTGAGGGAGGCACAAAACTGGAGAGACGACACTGGGTAGGAATAAAACTGGGGAGGCATAAAAATAGGAGGGGCATAAAACTGGGGAGGCAAGAAACTGGGGAGGTGACAAACTATTGAGACAACACAGTGGGGAAGCGACACACTGGGGAGGCATAAAACTGGTGAGGCATAAAATTGGGGAGGCGACACACTGTGGAGGTATAAAACTGGGGAGGCTACACACTGAGAAGGCATAATACTGAGGAGGCATAAAACTGGGGAGGCGACACACTGGGGAGATATAAAACTGGGGAAGCATAAAACTGAGGAGGCGACACACTGGGGAGATATAAAACTAGGGAGGCAACATACTGAGGAGGCATAAAACTGGGGAGGCGACACAGTGGGGAGATATAAAACTGGGGAAGCATAAAACTGAGAAGGCGACACACCGGGGAAGGATAAAATTAGGGAGGCATAAAACTGGGGAGGCATAAAACTGGGGAGGCGACACCATACAGAGGCATAAAACTTGAGAGGCAACACACTGGGGAGGGGACACACTGGGGGAGATGAGACATTGGGGGAGGCGACACACTGGGGAGGAATAAAACTGGAGAGGAAACACACTAGGGAGGCATAAAACTGGGGAGGCAACACACTAGGGAGGTATAAAACGTGGAAGGCGATACACTGGGGAGGCAACACACTGTGGAGGCATAAAACTGGGGAGGTGACACAATGATGAGATATAAAACAAGGAGGTGACATACTGGGGAGGCATAAAACTGGGGATCATAAAACTAGGGAGACAACACACTGAGGAAGTATTAAATTGGGGAAGTGACACACTGGAGAGGCATTGAATTGGGGAGGTAAAAAACTTGGGAGGCATAAAACTGAGACGGTGTAACGGGTCTGGGAGGCGGAACCTCTGAGCAGCTATACAAGGGGGCGGTCCTTGTAAGGAAGCGGGTGGCTCAAAGGGAAGACGGGCAGGTAGTCACGGCAAGTGACAGGGACAGTCTCTGGGTAGAAGGGCAGGTAGTCACGGCAAGTGACAGGGACAGTCTCTGGGTAGAAGGGCAGGTAGTCACGGCAAGTGACAGGGACAGTCTCTGAGTAGAAGGACGGGTACTCACGGCAAGTGACAAGGACAGTCTCTGGGTAGAAGGACAGCAGGCAGGTGGCTGGTGAGCGCTCCCAGGTGAGCGGGCGAGAGTCTTTGGACAGGCAGGTGGTCACGGCAAGTGACGGCAGAGCCTCCATGTAGGCTAACAGGCAGGTAGCAGGTGAGCGCTCCCAGGTGAGCGGGCAAGAGTCTCTGGACGGGCAGGTGGTCACGGCAAGTGACGGCAGAGCCTCCAGGTAGGCTAGCAGACAGGTAGCAGGTGAGCGCTCCCAGGTGAGCAGGCAAGAGTCTCTGGACAGGCAGGTGGTCACGGCAAGTGACGGCAGAGCCTCCAGGTAGGCTAGCAGACAGGTAGCAGGTGAGCGCTCCCAGGTGAACAGGCAAGAGTCTCTGGACAGGCAGGTGGTCACGGCAAGTGACGGCAGAGCTTCAAGGTAGGCTAGCAGGCAGGTAGCAGATGAGCGCTCCCAGGTGAGCGGGCAGGCTGGTCCATAGACAGACTGACAGGTGTCGGAAGGCAGACCGTCGGACCGCAGGCTTGCAAGCAGGTAAACGGATATCAGGCAGGTATCAAGCAGGAATCTGGCAGGTGACTGGCAGGTAACAGGCAGGAATCTGGCAGGTGACTGGCAGGTAACAAGCAGGAATCTGGCAGGTGACTGGCAGGTAACTGGTAACGGGACCTGAGGGCTGAAGCAGAGTGAAGGCTTTGCAACAACATTGCTCGGGCACCTCCATTTTGGAGGAGGTGCCTGATATATGGTGAGGTCCTCCGGCCATTGGCCGGGGACTCCTTAGGACGGCGCGTGCGGCCCCTTTAAGAGAGGGGGAGCGCGAGCGCGCACGCACTAAGCACAGTGGCCGGGAAGCAGCGCGCGCTGCCAGCAGAGCGGGAGGAGGACGCCGGGCACGGAGCGGAGAGGTGAGGGGAACAGCGTCCCTGCCTAGCAGGAGGCAGGGAAGCCGACACTACAGACGGCATTAAAATGGGAAGGCATAAAACTGGGGAGAAAGACACAATGGGTAGAAATAAAACTGGGGAAGCGACACACTGGTCAGGAATAAAACTGGGGCAGGCATAAAACTGGGGAAACAACACACTGGGGAGGAATAAAAATAGGGGAGGCATTAAACAGGGCAGGTAGAAAACTGGGGTGGGCATAAAACTGGGGAGGCGACACAATAGAGAGGCATAAAATTTGGGAGGCGAACACACTGGGGAGTGGACACACTGGGGGAGGTGACACACAGGTGGAGGCGACACACGGGGACAGGCATAAAAGTGAGAGAAGTATAAAACTGGGAGGGCGACACACTGGGAAGGCATAAAACTGAAGAGCCGACAAGCTGGACAGGCAACAAACAGGGTAGGTGAAACACTGGGAAGATGACAAACTGGGCAGACTTAAAAAGAGCGAGGCATGAAACTTGGGAGGTGACACACTGGGGACACCACACACTGGCGAGACGACAAACTGGGCAGGCATAAAACTAGCGAGGCATAAAACTGGGGAAGTGACACACTGGGGAAGTGATACACTGGGCAGGCATAAAACTGGGGAAGCAACACACTAGGTTGGCGAAAAACTGGGAAGGCGACACACTGGGGAAGAGACACACTGGGGAGGCGACACACTGGGGGAGGCCACACACTGGGGGAGGCGACACACTGGGTGAGGAATAAAATTGGTGGAGGCATAAAACTGGGAAGGAGACACACTGGGGAGGCGACACACTTGAGAGGCATAAAGCTGGGGAGGCGACACACTATTCAGGCAACACAGTGGGGAAGTGACACATTGGGGAGGCTTAAAATTGGAGAGGCATAAAACTGGGAAGGAGACACACTGGAGAGGCGACACAGTGGGGAGGTATAAAACTTGGGAGACGACACACTGGGGAGGCAACACACTAGGGCATAAAACTGGGGAGGCATAAAACAAGGGAGGCTTGAAACTAGGGAAACTACAGACTGAGGAAGTTTAAAATTGGGGCGGTGACACACTGGAGAGGCATAAAACTGGGGAGGTATAAAACTGGGGAAAGCATAAAACTGGGGAGGCATAAACCAAGTGGGGCATAAAACTGGGATGGCTTAAAACTGGGGAAGGTGTCACACTTGGGAGGCATAAAACAGTGGGAGGCATAAAGCTCGGGGAGGCATAAACTGAGGAGGAGACACACTGGGGAGGCATAAAAGTAGGGAGGTAAAACAGTGGGGAGGCATAAAACTGGGGAGGCGACACACTGGGGAGACATAAAACTGGGGAAGCATAAAGCTGAGGGGGCGACACACTGGGGACGCATAAAACTAGGGAGACGACACACTGGGGAGGCATAAAACTGGGGAGGAGACACACTGGTGAGACATAAAATTAGGGAGGCGACACACTAGGGAGGGATAAAACTAGGGAGAAGCATAAAGCTGGATGAGGCATTAAACTGGGGAGGCGACACACTGGGGAGGCATAAAACAGGAGAGGCAACACACTGGGAAGCGGTGGACGCCGCGTTGCATTACCTGATACCCCACGCACATTTCAACCAGGCAGTACTGAGGTACCCCTCCAGCAATACCCTCCCTTATACTTACCAACAGTACA
This sequence comes from Phyllobates terribilis, assembly GCF_046119375.1. Classification (NCBI taxonomy): domain Eukaryota; kingdom Metazoa; phylum Chordata; class Amphibia; order Anura; family Dendrobatidae; genus Phyllobates; species Phyllobates terribilis. The sequence goes on along the minus strand of NW_027362762.1, from coordinate 329,493,253 downwards.
CACGGTCAACTGAAGAAGGTCGGAAAGACCGAAACATTTTGTTATTACTGTGTGCAATTTTTGGACTGCAATAAATCTCCATAAGCGGAGAACATTTGAGTGCCAAGGTTATTTCCACAAATTTAGGGTTCGGCCCCTACTTGAGCACCCTATAGGGAGGGCAGCAATTATATTATATTACATAAAACTGGGGGAGACATAAAACTGGACTTGCATAAAAATGGGGGGGGCATAAAACTGGTGAGGCGACAAACTGGGGAGGCATGAAACTGGGGAGGTGACACACTAGGGAGGTATAAAACTGGGTAGGCAACACACTGGGGAGATATAAAACTGGGGAAGCATAAAACTGAGGAGGGGACACACATTGGAGAGGCAAAACACGAGAGGCATAAAACTGGGAAAGCGACACATTGGGGAGGCATAAATCTGGGGAGGCATAAAACTGGGTAGGTGACACACTGTGGAGGCATAGAACTAGGGAGGCATAAAACTAGGAAGGCGACACACTGGGGAGGCGACACACTGTGGAGGCATAAAACTGGGGTATTGATGCACTAGGGAGGCATGAAACTGGGGAGGCATAAAACTGGGTAGGCGACACACTGGGGGAGTCGACACAATGGGAGAGGCAACTGGGGAATCATAAAACTGGGGAAACATAAAACTGGAGAGGAGACACCACGGGGAGACATAAAAGTGAGGGAGGCACAAAACTGGAGAGGCGACACACTGGTTAGGAATAAAACTGGGGAGGCATAAAAATGGGAGGGGCATAAAACTGGTGAGGCGACAAACTGGGGAGACATGAAACTGGGAAGGTGACACACTAGGGAGGCATAAAACTGGGGAGGCAACACACTGGGGTGATATAAATCTGGGGAAGCATAAAACTGAGGAGGGGACACATATTGGGGAGACAAAATTGGGGAGGCATGAAACTGGGGAGGTGACTCACTAGGGAGGTATAAAACTGGGGAGGCAACATACTGGGGAGATATAAAACTGGGGAAGCATAAAACTGAGGAGGGGACACACATTGGGGAGGCATAAAAGTGGGGAGGCGAAACACGAGAGGAGTAAAACTGGGAAGGCAACACATTGGGGAGGCATAAAACTGGGGAGGCATAAAACTGGGTAGGCGACACACTGGGGGAGTCGACACAGTGGGAGAGGCAACTGAGGGAATCATAAAACTTGGGAAACATAAAACTGGGGAGGAGACACCCCGGGGAGACATAAGGGAGGCACAAAGCTGGAGAGGCGACACACTGGTTAGGAATAAAACTGGGGAGGCATATAAATGGAAGGGGCATAAAACTGGGGAGGCGACAAACTGGGGAGGCATGAAACTGAGGAGGTGACACACTAGGGAGACATAAAACTGGGGAGGCAACAAACTGGGGAGATATAAAACTGTGGAAGCATAAAACTGAGGAGGGCACACATATTGGGGAGGCATAAAAGTTGGGAGGCGAAACACGAGAGACATAAAACTGGGAAGGCGACACATTGGGGAGACATAAAACTGGGTAGGTGACACACTGTGGAGGCATAGAACTGAGGAGGCATAAAACTAGGAAGGTGACACACTGGGGAGGCGACACACTGTGGAGGCATAAAACTGGTGCATTGATGCACTAGGGAGGCATGAAACTGGGGAGGCATAAAACTGAGTAGGCGACACACTGGGGGAGTCGACACAATGGGAGAGGCAACTGGGGGAATCATAAAACTGGGGAAATATAAAACTGGGGAGGAGACACCCCGGGGAAACATAAAAGTGAGGGAGGCACAAAACTGGAGAGACGACACTGGTTAGGAATAAAACTGGGGAGGCATAAAAATAGGAGGGGCATAAAACTGGGGAGGCAAGAAACTGGGGAGGTGACACACTAGGGAGGCATAAAACTGGGCAGGCAAAGCACTGGGGAGATATAAAACTGAGGAAGCATAAAACTGAGGAGGGGACACATATTGGGGAGGCATAAAAATGGGGAGGTAACATACTGGTGACGCGACACAGGGGAGGCATAAAACTGGGGAGGCATAAAACTGGGGAGGCGACACAATAAAGAGACATACAACTTGGGAGGTGACACACTGGGGAGGGGACACACTAGGGAGGTGACACCTTGGGGGAGGTGACAGACTGGAGGAGGCATAAAACTGGGAGAATCATAAAGCTGGATGAGGCATAAAATTGGGGGGAGGCAACACAATGGGGAGGCATAAAACTGGAGAGGCAAAACACTGGGAAGGCAGAAAACTGGGGCATCATAAAACTGGAGGAGATATAAATCTGGGGGAGGCATAAAAGTGAGGAGGCGAAACATGAGAGGCATAAAACTGGGGAGGCTGCACACTGGGGAGGCATAAAACTGGGGAGGCATAAAACTGTGTAGGTGACACACTGGGGAGGCAATACACTGTGGAGGCATAAAACTGGGGCATTGACACACTAGGGAAGCATGAAACTGGGAAGGCATAAAACTGGGTAGGCGACACACTGGGGGAGTCGACACAATGGGAGAGACAACTGGGGGAATCATAAAACTGGGGAAACATAAAACTGGGGAGGAGACACCCCGGGGAGGCATAAAGCTGGGGGAGGCACAAAACTGGAGAGGCGACACACTGGTTAGGAATAAAACTGGGGAGGCATAGAATTGGGGAGGCAACACACTGGGGAGGCATAAAACTAGGAAGGAGACAAACTGGGGAGGCAATACACTGTGGAGGCATAAAACTGGGGCATTGACACACTAGGGAGGCATGAAACTGGGAAGGCATAAAACTGGGTAGGCGACACACTGGGGGAGTCGACACAATGGGAGAGGCAACTGGGGGAATCATAAAACTGGGGAAACATAAAACTGGGGAGGAGACACCCCGGGGAGGCATAAAGCGGGGGAGGCACAAAACTGGAGAGGCAACACACTGGTTAGGAATAAAACTGGGGAGGCATAAAACTGGGGAGGCATAAAACTTGGTAAGGTGACACACTGTGGAGGCATAGAACTGGGGAGGTCACACACTGGGGAGGCATAAAACTAGGAAGGCAACACACTGGGGAGGTGACAAACTGCGGAAGCATAAAACTGGGACATTGACACACTAGGGAGGCATGAAACTTGGGAGGCATAAAATTGGGTAGGCAACACACTGGGGGAGTCGACATAATGGGAGAGGCAACTGGGGGAATCCTAAAATTGGGGAGACATAAAAAGGGAGGAGACACCCCGGGGAGGCATTAAGCTGGGGGAGGCATAAAACTGGAGAGGCAACACACTGGTTAGGAATAAAACTGGGGAGGCATAAAACTAGGGAGGTGAGACACTGGGGAGGCATAAAACTGGGGAGGCGACACACTGGGGAGGCATAAAACTAGGGAGGCGACACCCTGAGGAGGCATAAAACGGGGAGGCATAAAACTTGGTAGGCATAAAACTGGGGAGGCGAAACACTGGGGTGATATAAAACTGGGGAAGAAGAAAACTGAGAAGGCGACACACTGGGGAGGCATAAAATAAGGGAGGCGACACACTGGGGAGGTATAAAACTGGGGAGGTAAAAAACTAGGGAGGCATTAAACTGGGGAGGAGACACAATAGGGAGGCATAAAACTTGGGAGGCGACACACTGGGTCGGGGACACACTTGGGAGGTGAGACATTGGGGGAGGCGACACACTGGGGAGGCAACACAGTGGGGAGGCATAAAACTGAGGGAGGCATAAAACTGAGGGAGGCATAAAATTGGGGAGGCGACACAATGATGAGACATAAAACAAGGAGGTGACATACTGGGGAGGCGTAAAACTGGGGAGGCATGAAACTAGGGAGACAACACACTGAGGAAGTATTAAATTGGGGAGGTGACACACTGGAGAGGCATAAAACTGGGTCGGTATAAAACTGGGGAGGAATAAAACTGGGAAGGCATTAAAATGGGAAGGCATAAAATTGGGGAGGAAACATAATGGGGAGACATAAAACTGGGGGAGGCATAAAGCTGGGGAAGCGACATACTGGTTAGTAGTAAAACTGGGCAGGCATAAAACTGGGGAAACGACAAACTGGACAGGCAGCAAACAGGAGAGGGGAAACACTGTGGAGGCAACAAACTGGGCAGGCATAAAAATAGCAAGGCATAAAACTGGGGAGGTGACACGCTGGGGACGCCACACATTGGGGAGGCATAAAACTGGGGAGGCGATACACTGGGGAGGCAACAAACTGGGGAGGCGACAAACTGGACAGGTAACAAACTGGGAAGGCGATACACTAGGGAGGTGACAAACTGGGGAGGCATAAAACTAGCGAGGCATAAAACTGGGGAAGTGACACACTGGTGAAGTGACACTGCGGAGGCAAAAAACTGGGGATGCGACACACTAGGGAGGTGAAAAACTGGGAAGGTGACACACTGGGGAAGAGACACACTGGGTAGGTGACACACTGGGGGAGGCGACACATTGGGGGAGGTGACACACTGGGTGAGGAATAAAATTGGGAGAAGCATAAAACTGGGAAGGAGAAACACTGGGGAGGCGACACACTTGGGAGGCATAAAACTGGGGAGGCGACACACTATTGAGGCAACACAGTGGGGAGCTAACACACTGAGGAGGCTTAAAACTGGAGAGGCATAAAACTGGGAAGGAGACACAATGTAGAGGCGACAAACAGGGGAGGTATAAAACTTGGGAGGCGACACACTAGGGAGGCGTAAAACTTGAGAGACGACACACTGGGGAGGCAACACACTAGAGAGGCATAAAACTGGGGAGGCATGAAACTAGGAAAACAACAAACTGAGGAAGTATAAAATTGGGGAGGTGACACACTGGAGAGGCATAAAACTGGCTGGTATAAAACTGAGGAAAGCATATAACTGGGGAGGCATAAACCTGGGGGAGGCATAAAACTGGGAAAGGCGTCATACTTGGGAGGCATAAATCTGGGATGACTTAAAACTGGGGAAGGTGTCACACTTGGGAGGCATAAAACTGTGGGAGGCATAAAACTGGGGAGGTAACACACTGGGGAGGCATAAAAGTGGGGACGCCAAACAGTGGGGAGACATAAAACTGGGGAGGCGACACACTGGGGAGACATAAAAATCGGGAAGCTTAAAATTGAGGAGGCGACACACTGGGGAGGCATAAAACTAGGGAGGTGACACACTGGGGAGGCATAAAACTGGGGAGGTATAACATAGAGAAAGGCATAAAACTGGGGAGGAAACACACGGGGAGGCGAAAAACTGGGAAGGTGACACATTGGGGAAGAAATACACTGGGGAGGCAATACACTGGTGGAGGCAACACATTGGGGGAGATGATACACTGGGTGAGGAATAAAATTGGGGAAGACATAAAACTGGGAAGGAGACACACTGGGGAGGCGACACACTTGGGAGGCATAAAACTGGGTAGGCGAAAAACTGGGAAGGTGACAGACTGGGTGAGGCGACACAATGGGGAGGCAACTGGGGTAAGCATAAAACTGGGGAGGAGACACACTGGGGAGACATAAATCTGGGGGAGGCACAAAGCTGGGGAGGCAACACACTGTTTCAGAATAAAGCTGGGGGAGCCATAAAACTGGGGAGGCATAAAAATGAGGGAGGCATAAAACTGGAGGGGGGCATAAAACTGGGAAGGTGACACATTGGGGAGACATAAAACTGTAGAGGCATAGAACTGGGGAGGTGACACAATGGGGATGACACACACTGGGGAGGCATATAACTGGGGAGGCAAAAAACTGGGGAGGAGACAAACTGGACAGGCAACAAACTGAGGAGGCGACACACTGGGGGGTGACAAACTGGGGAGCCATAAAATTAGGGAGGCATAAAGCTTTGGAAGTGACAAACTGGTGAGGCAACACACTGGAGAGGCATAAAACTGGGGAGGCAACACAGTGGGGAGGTGACACACTGGGGAGGCATAAAACTGGGGAGGTGACACACTAGACGGGCGACTCACTGGGGAAGAGACCCGCTGGGGAAGAGACACACTGGGGGAGGAGACACATTAAGGGATGCAACACACTGGGGGAGGCATAAAATTGGTGGAGGCATAAAACTGGGAAGGGGACATACTGGGGAGTCGACACACTGGGGAGTCATAAAACTGGGGAGGCGACACACTAGGGAGGTGACATACTAAGGAGGCGACACACTGTAGAGGCATAAAACTGGGGAGGCATAAAACTGAGAGAGGCATAAAACTGGGGAGGCGACACACTGGAACGGAATAAAACTGGGTTGGCGACACACTGGGGAGGCATAAAACTGTGGAGGCATAAAACTGGGGAGGCATAAGAGTGGGAAGGCGACACACTAGGGAGGCGACACACTGCAGAGGCATAAAATTGGGGCATTGACACACTGGGGATAAGACACACTGGGGAGGCATAAAACTGAGAGGCATAAAACTGGGGAGGTGACACACTGAGGAGGTGACACACTTGGGAGGCATGAAACTGGGGAGGCATAAAAATGGGTAGGTGAAACACTAGGAAGGCAACACACTGGCTTGGCGATACACTGGGGGAGGCGACACAATGGGTGAGGCAACTGGGGGAAGCATTAAAATGAGGAGGCATAAAACTGAGGAGCCATAAATCTGGGGCGTCATAAAACTGGGGAGGCATAAAAGTGGGTAGGTAAAACAAAAGAGGCATAAAACTGGGGGGGCGACATAATGGGGAGTCATAAAACTTGGGAGGCGACACACTGGGGAGGAGACACACTGGGGAAGGTGACACATTGGGAGAGGCGACACGCTGGGGGAGGCATAAAAGTGAAAGAAGTATAAAGCTGGATGAGGCATAAAACTGGGGTGGCGACACACTGGGGAGGCATAAAACTGGAGAGGCAACAAACTGGGAAGGCATAAAACTGGGACATCATAAAACTGGAGAAGATATAAAACTGGGGGAGGCATAAAAGTGGGGAGGCGATACACAGGAGGCATAAAACTGGGGAGGCATAAAACTGGGTAGGCAACATACTGTGGAGGTATAAAAGTGGGGCGGCGACACACTGTGCAGGCATAAATCTGAGGAAGCATAAAACTGGAAAGGCTACACACTAGGGAGGCGACACACTGCAGAGGCATAAAACTGGGACATTGACACACTGGGGATGCGACACACTGGGGAGACATGAAACTGGAGAGGCATAAAAATGGGGAGATGAAACACTGGGGAGGCAGACACACTTGGGAGGCATGAAACTGGGGAGGCATAAAACTGGGTAGGCACCACCCTGGGTAGGTGACACACTGGGAAGGCAACACACTGGCGAGGCGACACACTGGGGGAGGCATAAAACTGGGGAGGAGACACACTGGGAAGGAGACACACTGAGAAGGCAACTCACTGGCGAGGCGATACACTGGGGGTGGCAACACAATGGGGGAGGCACCTGGAGGAAGCATGAAACTGGGGAGGCATAAAACTGGGGAGGCAAAACACAAAAGGCATAAAACTGGGGAGGCGACACACTGTGGAGGCATAAAACTGGGGAGGCATAAAACTGGGTAGGTGACACCCTGTGGAAGCATAAAACTGGGGAGGCGACACACTTTGGAGGCAAAAACTGGAGAGGCATAAAACTGGGGGGATAAAACACTGGGGAGGCAACACAGTTGGGAGGCATGAAACTGGGGAAGCATAAAACTGGGTAGACAACACTGGGTAGGTGACACACTGGGAAGGCAACACACTGGGAAGGTGACACACTGGGGGAGGCGACACAATGGGGGAGGCAGTGGGGGAAGCATAAAACTGGGGGAGGCATAAATCGGGGGAGGTGACTGTAGCGTCGGTGTCCCTGCCTCCTGCTAGGCAGGGACGCTGTTCCCCTCACCTCTCCGCTCCGTGCCCGGCATCCTCCTCCCGCTCTGCTGGCAGCGCGCGCTGCTTCCTGGCCACTGTGCTTAGGGCGTGCGCGCGCGCTCCCCCTCTCTTAAAGGGGCCGCGCGCGCCATCCTAAGGAGTCCCCGGCCAATGGCTGGAGGACTTCACCATATATAAGGCACCTCCTCCAAAATGGAAGTGCCCGAGCAATGTTGTTGCAAAGCCTTCACTCTGCTTCAGCCCTCAGGTCCCATTACCAGTTACCTGCCAGTCACCTGCCAGATTCCTGCTTGATACCTGCCTGATATCCGCTTACCTGCTTGCAAGCCTGCGGTCCGACGGTCTGCCTTCCGACACCTGTCAGTCTGTCTATGGACCAGCCTGCCCGCTCACCTGGGAGCGCTCACCTGCTACCTGCCTGCTAGCCTACCTGGAGGCTCTGCCGTCACTTGCCGTGACCACCTGCCTGTCCAGGGACTCTTACCCGTTCACCTGGGAGCGCTCACCTGCTACCTGCCTGCTAGCCTACCTGGAGGCTCTGCCGTCACTTGCCGTGACCACCAGCCTGTCCAGAGACTCTTGCCCGCTCACCTGGGAGCGCTCACCTGCTACCTGCCTGCTAGCCTACCTGGAGGCTCTGCCGTCACTTGCCGTGACCACCTGCCCCTCCAGAGACTCTTGCCCGCTCACCTGGGAGCGTCCACCTGCTACCTGTCTGCTAGTCTACCCAGAGACTGTCCCTGTTACTTGCCGTGACTACCTGCCCTTCTACCCAGAGACTGTCCCTGTCACTTGCCGTGACTACCTGCCCTTCTACCCAGAGACTGTCCCTGTTACTTGCCGTGACTACCTGCCCTTCTACCCAGAGACTGTCCCTGTCACTTGCCGCGACTACCTGCCCGTCTTCCCTGGGAGCCACCCGCTTCCTTACAAGGACCGCCCCCTTGTATAGTTGCTCAGAGGTTCCGCCTCCCAGACCCGTTACAGTTTGCTCGGGCCATGGAAACCAGTGGCACCCAAGCTCCCTCGCTCTCGGACCTATGTCATGAACTGTCACGTCAGAGGTCCCAACAGGAGTCCATCCTGAGCCACCTGCGGAATGTCAACTCTCGCCTGGACACTCTGACTGCTCCACCAGCAACCACCGCTAGTGTCATGACTCGCAGCCCGGCAGCGCCGCTGCCCACCAATACCATGGCATCCTGTCCCGGACCCCGGCTTTCTGCACCTCCTCGCTTCAGAGGCGACCCCGCTCAAGCTCGGGGCTTCATAAACCAGTGCACCCTGCACTTTGAGCTCCTGTCCCACCAGTTTATCTCCGACCGGGCCAAAGTAGCCTTCATCATGTCCCATCTCACGGGGGAGGCACTGGCTTGGCTAAATCCTCTATGGGAGAGAGGAGACCCCCTGGTGTCCAACCTGCCAGCCTTTCTCACGGCTTTCCGGAAGGTCTTCGACGAACCCGGACGGAAGACCTCATCCGCATCATCTCTGCTACGCCTCCATCAAGGAAATCTCACCGTGGGCCAATATGCCATGCGGTTCCGTACCCTTGCTTTGGAGCTGGCCTGGGATAATGACGCCCTGGTGTCTGTCTTTTGGGAGGGTCTTTCCGGCCGTATTAAAGATGAACTCGCCGGTCTGGACATACCTACCACTCTCGACGACTTAATAACTCTTGCCACCCGGATTGACATCCGGTTCCAGGAACGCGCCATAGAGGTCACCCGTGAGAGGAGGTTTCCACGTCTAGCCTCTACCTTTCAGAAACCTGTCACTTCTCCCGCTACTCCCCAGGCGCACTCACCCGAGCCTATGCAGGTCGACCAGACCAAGATGGTCAAAACCTGTCAAGAGTTACGCCGTGCCGAGGGGAGCTGCTTCTACTGTGGCAGTAAGGAGCACCGGATCCGTTCCTGCCCTGAGAGGTCGGGAAACGCCTGTGTCTAGGATCGCTCAGAGAGGTCGTCCTAGACAAGAGTAAACCCTCTCCATCTCTGTTGCTGTCGGTCTCTATCATCTGCGGGGAGAACCGTTATTTTGAACTAGCCCAACTTGACTCTGGAGCTGCCGGAAATCTCATTTCTCAGTCTCTGGTAGAGAAATACCGCATTCCCACCAAACCTCTAGCTGTACCCTTATCTGTCGCTGCCATGGATGGGGGCCTCTTACCACATCCCATCCAACTCATCACCGAATCCATAACCCTGCAGGTGGGAATGCTGCACTCTGAGAGCATCTTCTTTCATGTTCTGCCTGGACTCTCTCACGCCCTCTTACTAGGCCTACCTTGGCTTCAGAGACATGCACCCGTGCTTGATTGGCAGACCGGAGAAGTCATTCGCTGGGGACAGGACTGCCATAAGATTTGTTTAGTTCCCGTCCATCCTGTCCGTCCTTCTCCTACTCCAGCCAATCTACCTGGTCTTCCGGCTCCTTATTGGTCGTATGCGGACGTCTTTAATAAAAAGGAGGCAGAGACATTACCCCCTCATAGACCATAAGACTGCCCGATCGACCTGATGCCCGGCGCTACTCCTCCCCGTGGGCGCATTTACCCTTTGTCCGCTGCTGAGACCCGATCCATGTCAGAATATATTGAGGAGAATCTGGCCCGGGGATTCATCCGGAAATCTACTTCCCCGGCGGGAGCAGGCTTCTTCTTCGTCAAAAAGAAGGACGGCTCACTCCGTCCCTGTATAGACTATAGAGGCCTTAACCAGATCACGGTGAAGAATAAATACCCCCTTCCGCTCATTCCGGAATTATTTGACCGTCTGAGGGGGGCTAGAATCTTCACCAAGCTGGACCTCCGTGGAGCGTATAACCTGGTCCGTATCCGTCAGGGGGATGAATGGAAGACGGCATTCAACACACGGGACGGCCACTATGAATACCTGGTAATGCCCTTGGGTCTCTGTAACGCTCCCGCCGTCTTTGAAGAGGTGGTCAATGACATCTTCCGGGACCTTCTCTACTCCTGCGTAGTGGTGTACCTGGACGACATCTTGGTCTTCTCTCTGGATCTCCCCACACACCGGAGGGATGTTCGTCAGGTTCTGCTCAGGCTCAGGCAGAACCACCTCTACGCTAAATATGAGAAGTGCCTCTTTGAGCAGACCTCGCTTCCGTTTTTGGGCTACATAATTTCTCAGACCGGCCTACGAATGGATCCTGAGAAACTGTCTGCCATCGAGAAGTGGCCTCGGCCAGAGGGGTTGAAGGCTATTCAGCAGTTCCTGGGCTTCGCCAACTACTACCGCCTCTTCATACCGCACTTCCCTTGCCGGACTGCCCCAATCTCTGCGCTCACCCGTAAGGGCACTAATCCCAGAGAATGGCTGCCCGAAGCTGAGGAAGCCTTTCTTTCCTTAAAACAGGCTTTCTCTTCCGCCCCGGTGCTGCATCGCCCGGACGGCAACAAGCAATTCTTCCTGGAAGTTGACGCCTCCTCCTCTGGAGCCGGAGCGGTACTTACCCAAAAATCGTCTTCCGGGAGAATGGTAACTTGCGGCTTCTTCTCCAAACTCTTCTCCTCTTCCGAGCGCAACTATTCTATAGGAGACCGAGAGTTATTGGCCATCAAGCTGGCATTGGAGGAGTGGCGTTACCTGCTCGAGGGGGCTCTTCACCCGGTAATAATTTACACGGACCACAAGAACTTGGCTTACCTCCAGAGTGCCCAGAGACTTAACCCGCGCCAAGCCCGGTGGTCCTTGTTTTTTGCTCGCTTTGATTTTGTTCTTCATTTTCGCCCGGCTGACAAAAACATCAAAGCTGACGCCTTGTTCCGATCCTTCCTGGTGTCTGATCTTGAAGAGGAACCTAAACACATCATCGATCCCGCCAGAGTAATGCAGGTGGCCCCCGTGAGTCTAAATAGTCTCCCTCCCGGTAAGACGTTCGTAACGGTACCTGATCGGGAGAAGATCCTACACTGGGGTCACTCGTCTAAGCTTGCTGGCCACGCCGGTCAGAAAAAGACCCTCCAGCTTATCACCCGGCACTACTTGTGGCCTACCCTGCACAAGGACGTAATAGACTTTGTTTCTGCCTGTGTGTCCTGCGCCCGCAACAAGGTTCCGAGACACCTGCCAGCCGGTCGCCTTCTTCCTCTTCCAGTACCTGCTGCCCCCTGGCAGCATATAGCTATGGACTTCATAACAGATCTCCCTGTCTCTGCCGGTTGTACGGTCATTTGGGTGGTCGCTGACCGCTTCTCCAAAATGGCTCATTTCATTCCCCTGCCAGGCCTCCCGTCTGCACCCGAGCTGGCTAAAGACTTTATCCGCCACATCTTCCGTCTCCATGGCCTGCCCCTCCACATCGTGTCGGATCGTGGGGTTCAGTTAACCTCACGCTTCTGGAGAGCCACATGTAAGCTGCTAGACGTCACCCTGGACTTCTCCTCCGCATACCACCCACAGTCCAATGGTCAAGTGGAGCGGATCAATCAGATCCTGACCAGTTACCTCCGGCACTTCGTTAATGCCCACCATTCAGACTGGGTGGATCTCCTGCCATGGGCCGAATTCTCTTACAATAATCACGAGAGCGAATCTTCCTCCAAATCCCTGTTTTTTGTAGTCTTCGGTCAGCATCCTCGGATCCCATTTCCCGTCTCCACCTCGGTGGACAATCCAGCTGCGGAATCTCTCGTTAGCAAATTTTCCTCCATTTGGGAGAGTACCCGATCTGCACTCCTTCAGTCGTCCGAGCGGATGAAAAAACATGCTGACAAAAAACGCCTGGATCCTCCACAATTCCGTCCTGGAGATAAAGTCTGGCTCTTGTCCAAGTATGTCCGGCTCAAGATTCCTTCCTACAAGTTAGGGCCTCGGTTCATCGGCCCACTAGAAGTTATCAAACAAATCAACCCAGTGGCCTATAAATTGAAACTCCCGGCCAACTTGCGGATCCCTAACTCCTTCCATGTATCTCTCCTCAAACCCGTGGTACTTAACTCTTTTTCCAAGTCTACAGGTACGCCTCCTGCTCCGGTTTCCGCTGAAAACGAGTTTGAGGTAGAGAACATTCTGGCCACCAAAAGGGTAAGAGGAAAAATCTTTTTTCTGGTAGATTGGAAGGGGTTTGGTCCTGAGGAGAGAACGTGGGAGCCCCGGGAGAACATCCATGCCCCTCTCATCCTTGATAAATTTCTGTCTGGCCTAAAAAAGGGGGGGCCTAAAGGGGGGGGTACTGTAGCGTCAGCGTCCCTGCCTCCTGCTAGGCAGGGACGCTGTTCCCCTCACCTCTCCGCTCCGTGCCCGGCGTCCTCCTCCCGCTCTGCTGGCAGCGCGCGCTGCTTCCCGGCCACTGTGCTTAGGGCGCGCGCGCGCTCCCCCTCTCTTAAAGGGGCCGCGCGCGCCGTCCTAAGGAGTCCCCGGCCAATGGCCGGAGGACTTCACCATATATAAGGCACCTCCTCCAAAATGGAGGTGCCCGAGCAATGTTGTTGCAAAGCCTTCACTCTGCTTCAGCCCTCAGGTCCCGTTACCAGTTACCTGCCAGTCACCTGCCAGAGTCCTGCTTGATACCTGCCTGATATCCGCTTACCTGCTTGCAAGCCTGCGGTCCGACGGTCTGCCTTCCGACACCTGTCAGTCTGTCTATGGACCAGCCTGCCCGTTCACCTGGGAGCGCTCACCTGCTACCTGCCTGCTAGCCTACCTGGAGGCTCTGCCGTCACTTGCCGTGACCACCAGCCTGTCCAGAGACTCTTACCCGCTCACCTGGGAGCGCTCACCTGCTACCTGCCTGCTAGCCTACCTGGAGGCTCTGCCGTCACTTGCCGTGACCACCTGCCTGTCCAGAGACTCTTGCCCGCTCACCTGGGAGCGCTCACCTGCTACCTGCCTGCTAGCCTACCTGGAGGCTCTGCCGTCACTTGCTGTGACCACCTGCCCGTCCAGAGACTGTTGCCCGCTCACCTGGGAGCGTCCACCTGCTACCTGTCTGCTAGTAAACCCAGAGACTGTCCCTGTTACTTGCCGTGACTACCTGCCCTTCTACCCAGAGACTGTCCCTGTCACTTGCCGTGACTACCTGCCCTTCTACCCAGAGACTGTCCCTGTTACTTGCCGTGACTACCTGCCCTTCTACCCAGAGACTGTCCCTGTCACTTGCCGTGACTACCTGCCCGTCTTCCCTGGGAGCCACCCGCTTCCTTACAAGGACCGCCCCCTTGTATAGTTGCTCAGAGGTTAAGCCTCCCAGACCCTTTAGAGTGACACACTGAGGAGGCATAAAACTGGGGAGGTGACACGCTTGGGACGCAACACACTGGGGAGGCATAAAACTGGGGAGGCAGCACACTGGGGAGATGACAAACTGGGGAGGCAACAAATTGGGGAGGCGACACACTGGGGGGGCGACACACTGGGGAGCCATAAAACTGGGGAGGCGATACACTAGGGATGCGTAAACTTGTTAGGCGACACACTGGAGACGCATAAGAATGGGAGGCATAAAACAGGGAAAGCATAAAACTGAGGGAGGCATAAAACTGGGGAGGCGATATAATGGCGAGACATAAAACTGGGGAGTTGACTCACTGGGGAGGCGACACACTGGGGAGTCATAAAAGTGGGGAGGCGACACACTAGGGAGGTGTAAAAATTGGGATGTGACACACTGGGGAGGCAACACACTGGAGAGACATAAAACTGGGGAGTCATAAAACAGGAAAGGCATAAAACTGAGGGAGGCATAAAACTTGGGAGGCGACATAATGGCCAGACATAAAACTTGGGAAGCCACACACTGGGGAGGTGATACACTGGAGAAGCATAAAACTGGGGAGGCATAAAACTGGGAGGAAACACACCGGGCAGGTGACACACTGGGGGGGGGGCATAAAACTTGGACAGCATAAAACTGGGGCGGCAACATGCTGTGGAAGCATACAATTGGGGAGGCATAAAACTGGGGAGGTGACACGCTGGGAAGGCGACACACTTCGGAGGCATCAAACTTGGGAGCCATAAAACTGGGTAGGTGACACACTGGGTAGACGACACACCGAGAAGGCAACACACTGGCGAGGAGACACACTAGGGGAGGCGACACAATGGGGGAGGCAACTGGGGGAAGCATAAAACTGGGGAGGCACAAAACTGGGGATGCATAAAATTGGGGAGGGGATACACTGGGGAGACATAAAACTGGAGGAAGCATAAAATGGGGGAAGCAACACACTGGTTAGGAATAAAACTGGGGGAGGCATAAAATTGGGGAGGCATAAAGATGGAGAAGGCTGAAAACTGGGGGAGGCATAAAATTGGGGAGGCGAAACACGGGAGGCATAAAACTGGGAAGGCGACACACTGGGGAGGCATAAAACTGGGTAGGCGACAAAATGTGGAGATATAAAACTGGGGAGGTGACACACTGTGGAAGCATAAAACTGGGGAGGCATAAAACTGGGAAGGCAACACACTGGGGAGGCGAAACAATGTGGAGGCATGAAACTGGGGCATTGACACACTGGGGATGCGACACACTAGGGGGGAATAAAACTGGAGAGGCATAACATTGGGGAGGTGACACACTGGGGAGGAGACAGTCTTCGGGAGGCATGAAACTGGGGAGCTATAAAACTGGGTAGGCAACACGCTGGGTAAGCAAAACACTGGGAAGGCAACACACTGGCGAGGCAACACACTGGGAGAGGCAACACAATGGGGAGGCAAATGAGGGAAGAATAAAACTGGGGAGGCATAAAACTGGAAAGGCGAAACACTGGAAAGACATAAAACTGAGGAAGCGACACACTGGTGATGCGACAAAGGGGAGGCATAAAACTGGGGAGGCATAAAACTGGGGAGGCGACAAAATAGGGAGGCAAAAAACTTGGGAAGTGATTCACTGGGGAGGGTACATTCTGGGGGAGTTGACACATTGGGGGAGGCAACAAAGTGGGGAGGCATAAAACTGAAAGAAGCATAAAGCTGGATACGACATAAAACTGGGGAGGCGACACACTGGGGAGGCATAAATCTGGAGAGGCAACACACTGGGAAGGCATAAAACTGAGCCGTCAAAACTGAAGGAGACAAAAACTGGGGGAGGTATAAAAGTGGAGAGGCGTAAAACTGGGGAGGTGACACACTGGGGATGCAAAACACTTGGGAGGCATAAAACTGGAGAGACATAAAAGTGGGGAGGTGGCACACTGGCGAGGCAACACACTGGGAGACGCGACACAATGGGGAAGCATCTAAGGGAAGAATAAAAGTGCAGAGGCATAAAACTGGGGAGGCAACACACTGGTTCAGAATAAAACTGGGGGAGGCATAAAACTGGGGAGGCATAAAACTGGAGAGGGCATAAAACTGGGAAGGCGACAAACTGGGGAGGCATAAAACGGGGGAGGTGACACACTGGGGAAGCATAAAACTGGGGAGTCATGGAACTGGGGAGGCGACACACTGGGGACGCCACGCACTGGGGAGGCATAAAACAAGGGAAGCGACAAACTGGGAAGGAATAAAACTACGGAGGAATAAAACTGGGGTAGTGACACACTGGGGAGGTGGCACACTGGGGAGGTGACACACTGGAGAAGCATAAAACTGGGGAGACATAAAACTGGGAGGCAACACACTGGGCAGGTGACACCCTGGGGGGCATAAAACTTGGACAGCATAAAAATGGGGTGGCGACACACTAGGGAGGTGAAAAACTAGGAAGGCGACACACTGGGGAAGAGACACACTGGGGAGGCGACACTATGGGGGAGATGACACATTCGGGGAGGCAATACACTGGGGGAGGCATAAAATTGGGGGGAGGCATAAAACTGGGAAGGGGACACACTGAGGAGTCAACACACTGGGGAGACATAAAACTGGGGAGGTGACACATTGGGGAGGCGACACACTGGGGCGGCATAAAATTGGCAAGGCATAAAACTGGAAAGGAGACACACTGGGGAGGCGACACACTGGTTAGAAATAAAACTGGGGGAGGCATAAAACTGGGGAGGCATAAAGATGGGGAGGCAGAAAATTGGGGAGGGCAGAAAACTGGAGAGGTGACAAACTAGGGAGGCATAAAATGGGGGAGGTGACCCACTAGGGAGGCATAAAACTGGGAAGTCGAAACACTCTGGAGACATAAAAATGAGGAAGCATAAAACTGAGGAGGCGACACACTGGCAATGCGACAAAGGGGAGGCATAAAACTGGGGAGGCGACACAATAGGGAGGCATAAAACTTGGAAAGCGACACACTCGGGAGGGTACATTCTGGGAGGAGTTGACACATTGGGGGAGCAGACACACAGGGGAGGCATAAAACTGAAAGAAGCATAAAGCTGGATACGACAAAACTGAGGAGGCGACACACTGGGGAGGCATAAAACTGGGGAGGCAACACACTGGGAAGGCATAAAACTGAGCCATCATAAAACTGAAGGAGATATAAACTGGGGGAGGCATAAAAGTGGGGAGGCGAAACACATGAGGCATAAAACTGGGGTGGCGACAAACTGGGGAGGCATAAAATTGGAGAGGCATAAAACTGGGGAGGTGACACACTGGGGATGCGAAACACTGGGGAGGCATAAAACTAGAGAGGCATAAAACTGGGGAGGTGACACACTTGGGAGGCATAAAACTGAGTAGGCGACAAACTGGGAAGGCGACATACTGGGTGAGGTGACACAATAGTGGAGGCAACTAGGGTAAACATAAAACTGGGAAGGCATAAAACTGGGGAGGAGACACACTGAGGAGACATAAATCTGGGGGAGGCACAAAGCTGGGGAGGCGACACACTGGTTCAGAATAAAACTGGGGGAGCCATAAAACTGGGGAGGCATAAAAATGGGGGAGGCATAAAACTGGAGGGGGGCATAAAACTGAGCAGGCGACAAATGGGGGAGGCATAAAACGGGGGAGGTGACACACTGGGGAGACATAAAACTGGAGAGGTGATACATTGGGGACGCCACACACTGGGGAGGCATATAACTAGGAAGCGAGAAACTGGGCAGGAGACAAACTGGACAGGCAACGATCTGGGAAGGCGACACGCTGGGGGGGGGGCGACAGACTGGGGAGCCATGAAATTAGGGAGGCATAAAACTGAGGAAGTAACAAACTAGTGAGGCGACACACTGGAGAGGCATAAAACTGGGGAGGCAACACAGTGGGGAGGTGACACACTGGGGAGGCATAAAACTTGGGAGGCATAAAACTGGGGAGGCGACACACTAGGGAGGCAACACACTGGGGAAGAGACTCTCTGGGGAAGAGACACACTGGGGGAGGAGACACATTAGGGGAGGCAACACACTGGGGGAGGCATAAAATTGGGGGAGGCATAAAACTGGGAAGGGGACACACTGGGGAGTCATCACATTGGGGAGGCATAAAACTGGGAAGGCGACACACTAGGGAGGCGACACACTGGGGAGGCGATATACTGGAGAGTCATAAAGCTGGGGAGGCGACACACTTGGGAGACATGAAACATGGGAGATGACACACTGAGGAGGCGCCACACTGTAGAGGCATAAAACTGGGGAGGCAAAAAACTAAGGGAGGCATAAAACTGGGTATGCGACACACTGGGGAGGCATAAAACTGGGTAGGCGACACACTGGGGAGGCATAAAACTGGAGAAGTAACACACTGACAAGGCATAAAACTGGGGCGTCATAAAACTGGAGAAGATATAAAACTGGGGGAGGCATAAAAGTGGGGAGGCGAAACACAGGAGATATAGAACTGGGAAGGCGACACACTGGGGAGACATAAAACTGGGTAGGCGACACACTGTGGAGGCATAAAACTGGGGAGGTGACACACTGTGGAAGCATAAAACTGGGGAGGCATAAAACTGGGAAGGCAACACACTGGGGAGGCGAAACAATGTGGAGGCATGAAACTGGGACATTGACACACTAGGGATGCGACACACTGGGGGGGGAATAAAACTGGAGAGGCATAACATTGGGGAGGTGACACACTGGGGAGGAGACAGACTTGGGAGGCATGAAACTGGGGAGCTATAAAACTGGGTAGGCGACACACTGGGAAGGCAACACGGTGGCGAGGCAACACACTGGGAGAGGCGACACAATGGGGAGGCAACTGAGGGAAGAATAAAACTGGGGAGGCGAAACACTGGGAAGACATAAAATTCAGGAAGCGACACACTGGGGAGGCGACAAAATAGGGAGGCATAAAACTTGGGAAGCGACACACTGGGGAGGATACATTCTGGGGTACTTGACACATTGGGGGAGGCATAAAACTGAAAGAAGCATAAAGCTGGATACGACATAAAACTGGGGAGGCGACACACTGGGGAGGCATAAATCTGGGGAGGCAACACACTGGGAAGGCATAAAACTGAGCCGTCATAAAACTGAAGGAGATATAAACGGGGGGAGGCATAAAAGTGGGGAGGCGAAACACGTGAGGCATAAAACTGGGGAGGCGACAAACTGAGGAGGCATAAAACTGGAGAGGCATAAAACTGGGGAGGTGACACACTGGGGATGCGAAACACTGGGGAGGCATAAAACTGGAGAGGCATAAAACTGGGGAGGGGAGACACTTGGGAGGCATAAAACTGGGCAGGCGACACACTGAGTAAACGAAAGACTGGGAAGGCAACACACTGGCGAGGCAATACACTAGCAGACACGACACAATGGGGAAGCAACTGAGGGAAGAATAAAACTGGGGAGGTATAAAACTGGGGAGGAGACAGACTGAGGAGACATAAAACTTGGGGAGGCACAAAACTGGGGAGGCGACACACTGGTTCAGAATAAAACTGGGGGAGGCATAAAAAGGGGAAGGTGACACACTGGGGAAGCATAAAACTGGAGAAGCATTACACTGGGGAGACAAAACTGGGAGGCAACAGACTAGGCAGGTGACACACTGGGGGGCATAAAACTTGGACAGCATAAAAATGGGGAGGAGACACACTAGGGAGGTGAAAAACTGGGAAGGAGACACACTAGGGAAGAGACACACTGGGGAGGTGACACTATGGGGGAGGTGACACATTCGGGGAGGCAACACACTGGGGGAGGCATAAAATTGGGGGAGGCATAAAACTGGGAAGGGGACACACTGAGGAGTCAACACACTAGGGAGACATAAAACTGGGAAGGACACACATGGGGAGGCGAAAAACTGGGAAGGTGACACATTGGGGAAGAAACACACTGGGGAGGCGATACACTGGTGGAGGCAACACATTGGGGGAGGCGACACACTGGGTGAGGAATAAAATTTGGGAAGACATAAAACTGGGAAGGAGACACACTGGGGAGGCGACACACTTGGGAGGCATAAAACTGGGTAGGCGAAAAACTGGGAAGGTGACAGACTGGGTGAGGCGACACAATGGGGAGGCAAATCGAGTAAGCATAAAACTGGGGAGGCATAAGACTGGGGAGGAGACACACTGGGGAGACATAAATCTGGGGGAGGCACGAAGCTGCGGATGCAACACAATGTTTCAGAATAAAACTGGGGGAGCCATAAAACTGGGGAGGCATAAAAATGGGGAGGCATAAAACTGGAGGGGGGCATAAAACTGAGCAGGCGACAAACTTGGGAGGCATAAAATGGGGGAGGTGACACACTGTGGAGGCACAGAACTGGGGAGGTGACACACTGGGGATGCCACACACTGGGGAGGCATATAACTGGGGAGGCTAAAACCTGGAGAGGAGACAAACTGGACAGGCAACAAACTTGGGAGGCGACACACTGGTGGGGTGAAAAACTGGGGAGCCATAAAATTAGGGAGGCATAAAGCTGAGGAAGTGTCAAACTGGTGAGGCAACACACTGGAGAGGCATAAAACTGGGGAGGCAACACAGTGGGGAGGTGATACACCGGGGAGGCATAAAACTGGGGAGGAGACACACTAGGGAGGCGACACACTGTGGAAGAGACCCGCTGGGGAAGAGACATATTGGGGAGGAGACACATTAAGGGAGGCAACACACTGGGGGAGGCATAAAACTGGGAAGGGGACATACTGGGGAGTCGACACACTGGGGAGGCATAAAACTGGGGAGGCGATACACTAGGTAGGCGACACACTGGGGAGGCGATACACTGGAGAGTCATAAAACTGGGGAGGTGACACACTAGGGAGGCGACACAGTGAGGAGGTGACACACTGTAGAGGCATAAAACTGGGGAGGCATAAAACTGAGGGAGGCATAAAACTGGGGAGGCGACACACTGGAACGGAATAAAACTGGGTAGGCGACACACTGGCGAGGCATAAAACTGGAGAAGTAACACACTGACAAGGCATAAAACTGGGGCGTCATAAAACTGGAGAAGATATAAAACTGAGGGAGGCATAAAAGTGGGGAGGCGAAACACAGGAGGCATAAAACTGGGGGGATGACACACTGGGGAGGCATAAAACTGTGGAGGCATAAAACTGGGGAGGCATAAGAGTGGGAAGGCGACACACTAGGGAGGCGACACACTGCGGAGGCATAAAATTGGGGCAGTGACACACTGGGGATAAGACAAACTGGGGAGGCATAAAACTGAGAGGCATAAAACTGGGGAGGTGACACACTGAGGAGGTGACACACTTGGGAGGCATAAAACTGGGGAGGCATGAAAATGGGTAGGCGACACACTAGGAAGGCAACACACTGGCATGGCGATACACTGGGGGAGGCAACAAAATGGTTGAAGCAACTGGGGGAAGCATTAAAATGAGGAGGCATATAACTGGGGAGCCATAAATCTGGGGCGTCATAAAACTGGGGAGGCATAAAAGTGGGTAGGTAAAACAAAAGAGGCATAAAACTGGGGGGGCGACACAATAGGGAGTCATAAAACTTGGGAGGCGACACACTGGGGAGGAGACACACTGGGGGAAGTGACACATTGGGAGAGGCGACACGCTGGGGGAGGCATAAAAGTGAAAGAAGCATAAAGCTGGATGAGGCATAAAACTGAGGAGGCAACACACTGGGGAGGCATAAAACTGGAGAGGCAACAAACTGGGAAGGCATAAAACTGGGGCATCATAAAACTGGAGAAGATATAAAACTGGGGAGGCATAAAAGTGGGGAGGCGATACACAGGAGGCATAAAACTGGGGAGGCGACACAGTGGGGAAGCATAAAACTGGGGAGGCATAAAACTGGGTAGGCAACACACTGTGGAGGTATAAAAGTGGGGAGGAGACACACTGCGCAGGCATAAATCTGAGGAGGCATAAAACTGGAAAGGCTACACACTAGGGAGGCGACACACTATGGAGGCATAAAACTGGGGCATTGACACACTGGGGTTGCGACACACTGGGGAGACATGAAACTGGAGAGGCATAAAAATGGGGAGATGAAACACTGGGGAGGCGGACACACTTGGGAGGCATGAAACTGGGGAGGCATAAAACTGGGTAGGTGACACCCTGGGTAGGTGACACACTGGGAAGGCAACACACTGGCGAGGCGACACACTGGGGGAGGCATAAAACTGGGGAGGAGACACACTGGAAAGGAGACACACTGAGATGGCAACTCACTGGCGAGGCGATACACTGGGGGAGGCAACACAATGGGGGAGGCACTTGGAGGAAGCATGAAACTGGGGAGGCATAAAACTGGGGAGGCAAAACACAGAAGGCATAAAACTGGGGAGGCGACACACTGTGGAGGCATAAAACTGGGGAGGCATAAAACTGGGTAGGTGACACCCTGTAGAAGGATAAAACTGGGGAGGCGACACACTGTGGAGGCATAAACTGGAGAGGCATAAAACTGGGGGGATAAAACACTGGGGAGGCAACACACTTGGGAGGCATGAAACTGGGGAAGCATAAAACTGAGTAGGCAAGATACTGGGTAGGTGACACACTGGGAAGGCAACACACTGGGAAGGTGACACACTGGGGGAGGCGACAAAATGGGGGAGGCAATGGGGGAAGCATAAAACTGGAGAGGCATAAAACTGGGGGAGGCATAAAACTGGGGAGGCGACACACTGGTTAGAAATAAAACTGGGGGAGGCATAAAACTAGGGAGGCATAAAACTGGGGAGGCATAAAACTGGGGAGGCATAAAAATGGGGGAGGCATTAAACAGGGGAGGCAAAAAACTGGGGAGGCATAAATCGGGGGAGGTGACACACTGGGGTGGCATAAAATTGGGGAGGTGACACACTTGGGACGCAACACACTGGGGAGGCATAAAACTGGGGAGGCAGCACACTGGGGAGATGACAAACTGGGGAGGCGAAAAACTGGACAGGCAACAAATTGGGGAGACGACACACTGGGGGGGCGACACACCGGGGAGCCATTAAACTGGGGAGGCGATACACGAGGGATGCGTAAAACTTGCTAGGCAACACACTGAGGAGGCGACACACTGGAGACGAATAAAAATGGGGAGGCATAAAACAGGGAAAGCATAAAACTGAGGAAGGCATAAAACTGGGGAGGCGATATAATGGCGAGACATAAAACTGGGGAGGCGACACACTGGGGAGGCGACACACTGGGGAGTTATAAAAGTGGGGAGGCGACACACTAGGGAGGCGTAAAAATTGGGAGGTGACACACTGGGGAGGCAACACACTGGAGAGGCATAAAACTGGGGAGTCATAAAACAGGAAAGGCATAAAACTGAGGGAGGCATAAAACTTGGGAGGCAACATAATGGCCTGACATAAAACTGGGGAAGCCACACACTGGGGAGGTGATACACTGGAGAAGCATAAAACTTGGGAGGCATAAAACTGGGAGGCAACACACCGGGCAGGTGACAAACTGAGGGGGGGCATAAAACTTGGACAGCATAAAACTGGGGCGGCAACATGCTGTGGAAGCATACAACCGGGGAGGCATAAAACTGGGGAGGTGACACACTGGGTAGGCGACATACTTGGGAGGCATCAAACTTGGGAGACATAAAACTGGGTAGGCGACACACTGGGTAGACGACACACCGAGAAGGCAACACACTGGCGAGGAGACACACTGAGGGAGGCGACACAATGGGTGAGGCAACTGGGGGAAGCATAAAACTGGGGAGGCACAAAACTGGGGATGCATAAAACTGGGGAGGAGATACACTGGGGAGACATAAAACTGAAGGAAGCATAAAACAGGGGAAGCGACACACTGGTTAGGAATAAAACTGGGGGAGGCATAAAATTGGGGAGGCATAAAGATGGAGGAGGCTGAAAACTGGGGGAGGCATAAAATTGGGGAGGCGAAACACGGGAGGCATAAAACTGTGATGGCGACACACTGGGGAGGCATAAAACTGGGTAGGCGACACACTGTGGAGGCATAAAACTGGGGAGGCATAAAACTGGGAAGGCAGCACACTGGGGAGGCAAAACAATGTGGAGGCATGAAACTGGGGCATTGACACACTGGGGATACGACACACTGGGAGGGAATAAAACTGGAGAGGCATAACATTGGGGAGGTGACACACTGGGGAGGAGACAGACTTGGGAGGCATGAAACTGGGGAGCTATAAAACTGGGTAGGCGACACACTGGGTAAGCGAAACACTGGGTAGGCAACACACT
The DNA here is from genome assembly GCF_046119375.1 of Phyllobates terribilis. Taxonomy (NCBI): domain Eukaryota; kingdom Metazoa; phylum Chordata; class Amphibia; order Anura; family Dendrobatidae; genus Phyllobates; species Phyllobates terribilis. The sequence goes on along the minus strand of NW_027362762.1, from coordinate 329,468,824 downwards.
GGGAGAGGCGACACAATGGGGAGGCAACTGAGGGAAGAATAAAACTGGGGAGGCATAAAACTGGAAAGGCGAAACACTGGAAAGACATAAAACTGAGGAAGCGACACACTGGTGATGCGACAAAGGGGAGGCATAAAACTGGGGAGGCATAAAACTGGGGAGGCGACAAAATAGGGAGGCATAAAACTTGGGAAGCGACACACTGGGGAGGGTACATTCTGGAGGAGTTGACACATTGGGGGAGGCGACACAGTGGGGAGGCATAAAACTGAAAGAAGCATAAAGCTGGATACGACAAATTGGGAAGGCGACATACTGGGTGAGGTGACACAATGGGGGAGGCAACTAGGGTAAGCATAAAACTGGGGAGGCATAAAACTGGGGAGGCGACACGCTGGGGAGGCATAAAACTGGAGAGGCAACGTAATGGGAAGGAATAAAACTGAGGCATCATAAAACTGGAGGAGATATAAAACTGGGGGAGGCATAACAGTGGGGAGGCAAAACACGGGAGACATAAAACTGGGGAGGCGACACACTGGGTAGGCATATAACTGGGTAGGCGACACACTGTGGAGGCATAAAACTGGGGAGGCGACACACTGTGGAGGCATAAAACTGGGGAGGCGTAAAATTGGGAAGGCGACACACTGTGGAGGCATAAAACTGGGGCATTGACACAATGGGGATGCGACACACTGGGGAGGCATAACACTGCAGAGGCATAAAACTGGAGAGGTGACACACTGGGGAGGCAACACACTTGGGAGGCATGAAACTGGGGGTACATAAAACCGGGTAAGCGACACACTGGGAAGGTGTCACTCTGGGCAGGCAACATACTGGCGAGGCGACACAATGGCGGAAGCAACTTGGGGAAGCATAAAGCTGGGGAGGCACAAAGCAGGGGAGGCATAAAACTGGGGAGGAGACACACTGGTGAGACATAAAACTGGAGAGGCGACACACTGGTTAGGAATAAAACTGGGGGAGGCATAAAACTGGGGAGGCATAAAGATGGGGGAGGCAGAAAACCGGGGAGGGCAGAAAACTGGGGGGGTGACAAACTAGGGAGGCATAACATGGTGGAGGCGACCCACTAGAGAGGCATAAAACTGGGAAGGCGAAACACTGGGGAGACATAAAACTGGGGAAGCATAAAACTGAGGAGGCGACACACAAAAGAGGTATAAAACTAGGGAGGCGACACACCGGGGAAGCATAAAATTGGGGAGGCATAAAACTGTGGAGGTGACACACTGGTGATGCGACAAAGGGGAGGCATAAATCTGGGGAGGCATAAAACTGGGGAGGCGACACAATAGGTAGGCATAAAACTTGGAGGCGACACACTGGGGAGGGTAGAATCTGGGGGTGTTGACACATTGGGGGAGGCGACACAATGGGGAGGCATAAAACTGAGCAGTCATAAAACTGAAGGAGATATATACTGGGGGAGGCATAAAAGTGGGGAGGTGAAACACGTGAGGCATAAAACTGGGGAGGCGACAAACTGGGGAGGCATAAAACTGGAGAGGCATAAAACTGGGGAAGTGACACACTGGGGATGCGAAACACTGGGGAGGCGACACACTTGAGAGGCATAAAACTGGGTAGGTGACAAACTGGGAAGGCGACAGACTGGGTGAGGTGACACAATGGGGGAGGCAACTGGGATAAGCATAAAACTGGGGAGGCATAAAACTGGGGAGGAGACACACTGGGGAGACATAAATCTGTGGGAGGCACAAAACTGGGGAGACGACACACTGGTTCAGAATAAAACTGGTGGGGCCATAAAACTGGGGAGGCATAAAAATGGGGGAGGCATAAAACTGGAGGGGGACAGAAAATTGAGCAGGCGACAAACTGAGGAGGCTTAAAACGGGGGAGGAGACAAACTGGAGAGGCATAAAGCTGGGGAGGTGACACATTGGGGACGCATAAAACTGGGGAGGAGAAAAACTGGGGAGGAGACAAACTGGAGAGGCGACACGCTGGGGGGGGGCGACAGACTGGAATGCCATAAAATTAGGGGGCATAAAACTGGGGAAGTGACAAACTGGTGAGGCAACACACTGAAGAGGCATAAAACTGGGGAGGCAATACAGTGGGGAGGTGACACACTGGGGAGGCATAAAACTGGGGAGGCGACACACTAGGGAGGCGACTCACTGGGGAATAGACACGCTAGGGAAGAGACACACAGGGGGAGGAGACACATTGGGGGAGGCAACACACTGGGGGAGGCACAAAATTGGGGGAGGCATAAAACTTGGAAGGGGACACAAAGGGGAGTTGACACACTGGGGAAGCATAAAACTGGGGAGGCGACACACTGGGAAGGCAATACACTCGAGAGTCATAAAACTGGGGAGGCGACACACTTGGGAGACATAAAACTTGGGAGATGACACACTGGGGAGGCGACACACTGGAGAGGCATAAAACTGGGGAGGCATGAAACTGAGGGAGGCATAAAACTGGGCAGGCGACACACTGGGGAGGCATAAAACTGGGTAGGCGACACACTGAAGAGGCATAAAACTGGAGAAGTAACACACTGACAAGGCATAAAACTGGGAGGTTATAAAACTGGAGAAGATATAAAACTGGGGGAGGCATAAAAGTGGGGAGGTGAAACACAGGAGGCATAAAACTAGGGAGGCATAAAACTGTGGAGGCATAAAATTGGGGAGGCATAAGAGTGGGAAGACAACACACTAGGGAGGCGACACACTGCGGAGACATAAAATTGGGGCATTGACACACTGGGGATACGACACACTGGGGAGGCATAAAACTGGAGAGACAAAACTGGGGAGGTGACACACTTGGGAGGCATGAAACTGGGGAGGCATGAAACTGGGGAGGCATAGAACTGGGTAGGCGACACACTAGGAAGGCAACACACTGGTGAAGCGATACACTGGGGGAGGTGACACAATGGGTGAGGCAACTGGGGAAGCATGAAAATGAGGAGGCATAAAACTGGGGCGGCATAAATCTGGGGCGTCATAAATCTGGGAAGGCATAAATAGGGGGAGGTGACACACTGGGGAGGCATAAAACTGGGGAGGTGACACTTGGGATGCAACACACAGGGGAGGCATAAAACTGGGGAGGTGACACACTGGGGAGGCGACAACCTGGAGAGAAAACACACTCGGGGGGGTGACAAACTGGGGAGGCATAAAACTGGGGTAGCGACACACTGGGGAGGTGACACACTGGGGAGGCAACACACTGGGCAGGCGACACACTGGGGAGGCATAAAACTGGGTAGGCGACACACTGAAGAGGCATAAAACTGGAGAAGTAACACACTGACAAGGCATAAAACTGGGAGGTTATAAAACTGGAGAAGATATAAAACTGGGGGAGGCATAAAAGTGGGGAGGTGAAACACAGGATGCATAACATTGGGGAGGCATAATAGTGTGGTGGCATAAAATTGGGGAGGCATAAGAGTGGGAAGGCGACACACTAGGGAGGCGACACACTGCGGAGACTTAAAATTGGGGCATTGACACACTGGGGATACGACACACTGGGGAGGCATAAAACTGGGGAGGTGACACACTTGGAAGGCGACACACTTGGGAGGCATGAAACTGGGGAGGCATAGAACTGGGTAGGCGACACACTAGGAAGGCAACACACTGGCGAGGTGATACACTGCGGGAGGTGACACAATGGGTGAGGCAACTGGGGGAAGCATGAAAATGGGGAGGCATTAAACTGGGGCGGCATAAATCTGGGGCATCATAAATCTGGGGAGGCATAAATAGGGGGAGGTGACACACTGGGGAGGTGACACTTGGGACGCAACACACTGGAGAGGCATAAAACTGGGGAGGTGACACACTGGGGAGACGACAAACTAGGGAGGAGACACACAGGGGGGCGACAAACTGGGGAGGCATAAAACTAGGGAGGCATAAAACTGGGGTAGCAACACACTGGGGATGTGACAAACTGGGGAGGCAACACACTGGGCAGGCAGCACACTGGGGAGGCATAAAACTGGGGAGGCATAAAACTGGGGAGGCATAAAACTGGGGAGACGACACACTAGGGAGTTGAGAAACTGGGGATGAGACAAACTGGGGTAGAGCCACACTGGGGAGGCGACACACTGTGGGAGGCGACACATTGGAGGAGGCGACACATTGGGGGAGGCATAAAATTGGAGAAGGCATAAAACTGGAAAGGGGACACACTGGGGAGACGACACACTGGGGAGGCAAAAAACAGGGGAGGTGACACACTAGGGATGCAACACACTGGGGAGGCGACACACTGGGGTGGCATAAAACTGGGAAGGGGACACACTGGAAAGACGACGCACTGGGGAGGCGACACACTCGGGAGGCATAAAACTGGGGAGGCGACAAACTGGGGAGGCATAAATCTCGGGAGGCATAAAACGGGAAAGCATAAATCTGGGGGAGTCGTAAAACTGGGGGAGGTATAAAACTGGGAAGGGGACACACTGGGGAGGCAAAAAACTGGGGAGGAGACACACTAGGGATGCAACACACTGGGGAGGCGACACACTGGGGAGGCATAAAACTGGCATAGCATAAAACTGGGAAGGGGACACACTGGAGAGCCGACACACTGGGGAGGCATATAACTGGGGAGGTGACAAACTATGGAGGCATAAAACTTGGGAGGCGACACACTGGGGAGGCATAAATCTTGGGAGGCATAAAACGGGAAAGCATAAAACTGGGAGAGGCATAAAACTGTGAATGGCGACACACTGGGGAGATATAAAACTGGAGGAGGCATAAAAGTGGGGGAGGCATAAAAGTGAGGGAGGCATAAAAGTGAGGGAGGCATAAAACTGGGGAGGCGACACACCAGGGAAGCATAAAACTGGGAAGGCGACACACTGTGGAGACATAAAACTGGGAGAGACATAAAACTGGGGAAGCGACACACTGGGAAGGTGACACACTGAGGGAGGTGATACACTGCAGGGTGGCAAAAAACTGAGGGAGGGATAAAATTGGAGGAGTCATAAAACAGGGAAGGCATAAAACTGGGGAGGCGACACACTGGGGAGGCATACAACTAAGGGAGGCGACACACTGGGGGTGGCATAGAACTGGGGGAGGTGACACACTGGGGAGACATAAATCTGGGGAAGGCACAAAAATGGGGAGGCGACACATTGATTTAGAATAAAACTGGGGGAGCCATAAAACTGGGGAGGCATAAAAATGGGGGAGGCATAAAACTGGAGTGGGCATAAAATTGAGCAGGCGACAAATTGAGGAGGCATAAAACGGGGGAGGTGACACACTGGGGAAGGCATAAAACTGGGGAGGTGACACGCTGGGTAGGCATAAAACTGAGGGAGGCATAAAACTGGGGCATGCATAAGTCTGAGGGAGGCGACACATTGGGGGAGGCGACACACTGGGGAGGTGACACATTGGGTAGAGGCATCACAATGGGGGAGGAGACACACTTGGGAGGCATAAAACTGGGTAGACGACAAACTGGGAAATAGACAGACTGGGTGAGGCGACACAAGGGGGGAGGCAACTGGGGTAAACATAAAACTGGGGAGGCATAAAACTGGGGAGGAGAAACACTGGGGAGACATAAATCTGGGGGAGGCACAAAACTGGGGGAGGTGACACGCTGGGTAGGCATAAAACTGGGGGAGGCATAAAACTGGGGCATGCATAAGTCTGAGGGAGGCGACACATTGGGGCAGGCGACACACTGGGGAGGTGACACATTGGGTAGAGGTATCACAATGGGGGAGGAGACCCACTTGTCGAGGCATAAAACTGGGGAGGCGATAGACTGGGGCGGCATAAAACTGGGGGAGGCTTCAAACTGCAGGAAGCATAAACTGGGGGGCGAAACACTGGGGGGGGGCATAAAACTGGGGTAGGTGACACACTGTGGGGGGCATAAAACTGGAGGACATAAAACAGGGAGGCTTAAAACTGGGGGAGGCGACACACTGGGGGGGGCATAAAACTGATGGAGGGGCATAAAACCGGGGGAAACGACACACTGGGGGAGGCTTAAAACTGGGGGAGGCGACACACTGGGGAGGCATAAAACTGGAGAGGTGACACACTGGGGAGGCGACACACTGAGGAGGCCTAAAACTGGGTAGGCAAGAAACTGGGAAATAGACAGACTGGGTGTGGCGACACAAGGGGGGAGGCAACTGGGGTAAGCATAAAACTAGGGAGGCATAAAACTGGGGAGGAGACACACTGAGGAGACATAAATCTGTGAGAGGCACAAAACTGGGGAGGCGACATATTGGTTCAGAATAAAACTGGGGGAGCCATAAAACTAGGGAGGCATAAAAATGGGGGAGGCATAAAACTGGAGTGGGCATAAAATTGAGCAGGCGACAAATTGGGGAGGCATAAAATGGGGGAGGTGACACACTGGGGAGGCATAAAACTGGGGAGGTGACACATTGGGGAGGCATATAACTTGGGAAGCGAAAAACTGGGGAGGAGACAAAGTGAACAGGCAACAAACTGGGGAGTAGACACACTGGAAGGGGCGACAGACTGGGGAGCCATAAAATTAGGGAGGCATAAAACTGGGAAAGTGACAAACTGGTGAGGCGATACGCTGGAGAGGCATAAAACTGGGGAGGAGACACACTGGGGAGACATAAATCTGGGGGAGGCACAAAACTGGGGAGGTGACACACTGGTTCAGAATAAAACAGGGGAGCCTTAAAACTGGGGAGGCTTAAAAATGGGGGAGGCATAAAACTGGAGTGGGTATAAAATTGAGCAGGCGACAAATTGGGGAGGCATAAAATGGGGGAAGTGACACATTGGGGAGGCATAAAACTGGGGAGGCAAAAAACGGGGTAGGTGACACACTGGGGATGCCACACACTGGGGAGGCATATAACTGGGGAGGTGAAAAACTGGGGAGCAGACAAAGTGAACAGGCAACAAACTGGGGAGGTGACACACTGGGGGGGCGACAGACTGGGGAGACATTAAATTAGAGAGGCATAAAACTGTGAAAGTGACAAACTGGTGAGGCGATACACTGGAGAGGCATAAAACTGGGGAGGAGACAAACTGGGGAGGAGACAAACTGGGGAGACATAAATCTGGGGGAGGCACAAAACTGGGGAGGTGACACACTGGTTCAGAATAAAACTAGGGAGCCATAAAATTGGGGAGGCATAAAAATGGGGGAGGCATAAAACTGGAGTGGGCATAAAAATGAGCAGACGAAAAATTGTGGAGGCATAAAACGGGGGAGATGACACACTGGGGAGGCATAAAACTGGGGAGGTGACACATTGGGGAGACATAAAACTGTGGAGGCATAGAACTGGGGAGGTGACACACTGGGGTCGCCACACACTGGGGAGGAATATAACTGGGGAGGCGAAAAACTGGGGAGGAGACAAAGTGAACAGGCAACAAACTGGGGAGGTGACACTGTTATGATCTGCTAAAAGAACTAAGGAAAGATAAGAAAACTGTCCCTACAATAGGACTAAGCTGATTCCCTACGATGCAGCGGGCAACCTGTTCCTTGTGAACAGACCCGCCTTCGTCCTCAGCTAGTCTGAACGCAGACCTATAGATATAAGGGAGGGGTCCCTAAAAGTACTAAGGACTGGGACAAAATTGGACACCTCCTAGCAGAAGTTGTAGTGGAGCAAAAAGACAAACAGACAAAAATACTTAGAGGTCCAAGGACCAAGCAAACTATAGAGAAAGGTACAAAGCACCTGGCTAGATTAAGAGTCAAAGTAACACTGAAGTCCAGCAAAGCCAGAAGGGTGGAGCTGGAATAAATAGGCAGCAGGTCACGTGACCACAAAATAGAAAAAAACTAACAGGAGGGTTCTAATAGTACCCCCTCTTCTATGAGGATCCTCCGGATCCTCCAGGCCCAGGCTTATCAGGAAACCTCCTGTGAAACGCTTTGATAAGTCTAGGAGCAGAGACATCATCTGCCCTTACCCAGGAGTTATCCTCAGGACCGAAACCTTTCCAAGCGACGAGATACTGCAATCTCCGTCTATGCCTTCTGGAATTCAGGATACGAGAAATTTCATATTCACCGTGTTCCACCACCGGAGGAACTGTGACAGTGGCATCCCTATCCGATACATCATCTTTTTTCAACAAGGAAACATGAAACACCGGATTAAACTTCCAGGAGGAGGGAACCTCCAACCTAACAGCAGACTGGTTAACCACCTGAAGCACCTTAAATGGTCCCACAAACTTCGGACCCAATTTCTTAGAAGGAATCCTCAATCGCAGATTCTTTGAGGACAACCAAACCATGTCACCAACCGTAAACAAAACCTCTTGACGTTTCCTGTTAAAATACTTCTTAGAATTTTTGTTAGCCTCTTGAAGGTTACAACGTACATCAGTCCAAACTCTCTCCAAATCACCGGAAAAATTCTCCTCTTCCGGCACAGCTGACACCAATTTGGAGAACGAACCAAACGACGGATGTCACCCAGTACAACAAAAAACCGGAGAACACCCAGCAGAAGAGGAAGTATGGTTGTTAAGAGCAAATTCAGCAAGTGGCAGAAACTCCGTCCACCCCTCTTGATTGTCTGCCACAAAACAACGCAAAAACTGCTCAACATCCTGGTTCTTTCTTTCTGTCTGTCCATTAGACTCAGGATGATACCCAGATGAAAATGACAAATGGACTCCCAACCTGTCACAAAAAGCACGCCAAAAATGAGCCACAAACTGAGGTCCCCTATCAGAAACAATGTCGGTGGGAACGCCATGGAGTCTGACAATTTCCTTGACAAAAGCCTTAGCGAGTGTCTTAGCGCAGGGTAGTTTAATGAAAGGAACCAAGTGACACATCTTGCTAAAACGGTCCACGACCACCCAGATGACAGTGAAACCCTCGGACACAGGAAGGTCAGTAATAAAATCCATTGCAAGGTGCGTCCAAGGTGCACTAGGAACCTCCAGAGGGCAAAGCAACCCCGCAGCAGGAGCATGTGAAGCCTTTGATCTAGCACACACCGTACATTGACGCACCCATTTAATGATTTCCTTCTGCCACCCAGGCCACCAAAAACTGCGACTTACCAGTCTCTTAGTCTCAGAAATTCCTGGATGACCTGCCAACCGAGACTCATGATACTCCACAAGCAACTCTCTCCTAAAGGTTCTACAGTCATGGCCAAAAGTATTGAGAATGAGACAAATAGTAATTTTTCCAAAGTTTACTGCTTCATTTTTTGTAATGGCAATTTGCATATACTCCTGAATGTCAAAGAGTGATCAGCTTAACAGCAATTACTATACTTGCAAAGTCAATATTTGCCCAGAAAATGAACTTTAACCCCTAAAACACATTTCAACATCATTGCAGTCCTGCCTTAAAAGGAGCAGCTAACATCGTTTTAGTGATTGATCCATTAACACAGGTGTGGGTGTTGATGAGGACAGGGCTGGCGATCAATCAGTCATGATTAAGTAAGAATGACATCACTGGACACTTTAAAAGGAGGCTGGTTCTTGGTATCATTGTTTCTCTTCAGTTAACCATGGTTATCTCTAAAGAAACACATGCAGCCATCATTGCACTGCACAAAAATGGCCTAACAGGGAAGAGTATCGCAGCTACAAAGATTGCACCTCAGTCAACAATCTATCGCATCATCAAGAACTTCAAGGAGAGAGCTTCCATTGTTGTCAAAAAGGCTCCAGGGCGCCCAAGAAAGACCAGCAAGCGCCAGGACCGTATCTTAAAACTGCTTCAGCTGCGGGATCGGACTACCAGCAGTGCTGAGCTTGCTCAGGAAAGGCAGCAGGCTGGTGTGAGTGCTTCTGCATGCACTGTGAGGCGGAGACTCTTTGAGCAAGGGCTGGTTTCAAGGAGGGCAGCAAAGAAGCCACTTCTCTCCAGAAAAAACATCAGGGACTGACTGATATTATGCAAAAGGTACAGGGAGTGGACTGCTGAGGACTGGGGCAAAGTCATTTTCTCTGATGAATCCCCTTTTCGATTGTTTGGGACATCTGGAAAACAGCTTATTCGGAGAAGAAGAGGTGAGCGCTACCACCAGTCTTGTCTCATGCCAACTGTAAAGCATCCTGAAACCATTCATGTGTGGGGTTGCTTCTCAGCCAAGGGAATCGGCTAACTCACAGTCTTGCCTAAAAACACAGCCATGAATAAAGAATGGTACCAGAATGTCCACCAAGAGCAACTTCTCCCAACCGTCCAAGAGCAGTTTGGCGCCCAACAATGCCTTTTCCAGCATGATGGAGCACCTTGCCATAAAGCAAAGGTGATAACTAAATGGCTCATGGAACAAAACATAGAGCTATTGGGTCCATGGCCTGGAAACTCCCCAGATCTTAATCCCATTGAGAACTTGTGGTCAATCATCAAGAGACGGGTGGACAAACAAAAACCAACAAATTCTGGCAAAATGCAAGCATTGATTATGCAAGAATGGACTGCTATCAGTCCGGGTTTGGTCCAAAAGTTGATTGAGAGCATGCCAGGGAGAATTACAGAGGTCTTGAAGAAGAGGGGGCAACACTGCAAATATTGACTTGCTGCATTAACTCATTCTAACTGTCAATATAACCTATTGGTACTCATAATATGATTGCAATTATATTTCTGTATGTGATATAAACATCAGACAAACACTAATAAAAACCAGAGGCCAGCAGATCATGTGAAAATATAATTTTGGTGTCATTCTCAAAACTTTTGGCCATGACTGTAGGTACAAACAACCTCCCATGGGGAGTGTTAGATGGGGCATCCTCCTGTGCTTTCAGAATCCCATCTTCCAAAACGGAGTCCAATGCTGCTATCACAACTCCTTCCTGTAAAATGCTCTCCTCCTCCTCGGTACCAACCATGGGAGAAAAGCTGTGAGATAAAGCATCAGCTTTAACATTCTTAGTACCCAGGATGTAAGTAACAGAAAAATTAAACCGCGAAAAAAAAAGAGCCCACCTAGCCTGACGGGCATTCAAGCGCTTGGCAGCATCTAGATAGATCAGATTCTTATTATCAGTGATAACCTGAATGAGAAACTTAGCACCTTCCAAGAAATGATGCCAATGTTCAAATGCGAGTTTGATAGCCAGCAATTCCCGATTACCAACATCGTAATTAAGTTTTGTTTCAGAAATTTTTTTCGAAAAAAAAGCACAGGGATGAACCCTATCCTTGTTCTCCTGAGACAAAACCGCACCGACCCCCATCGAAGAAGCATCAACCTCGACCAAAAAAGGCTTGGTCTCATCAGGCTGCATAAGGATGGGGGCAGAACTGAACCTCTCCTTGAGATACACAAAAGCTTCAATGGCCTCAGAAGTCCACTGGACCGTATTCGCACCTTTCCTGGTGAGATCGGTCAGCGGCTTAACAATTGTAGAAAAATTCTTAATGAATTTTCTGTAATAATTGGCGAAACCCAAAAATCTCTGTATCGATTTTAAACTAATAGGCCTAGGCCATTCTTGCACAGCCTGAACCTTCACCGGGTCTATCTCAAAGTCCTCGCTGGAGATAATGTAGCCCAAAAAACTAATTCTCTGCACAGCGAACTCGCATTTCTCCAGCTTAGCAAAAAGTGAATTGTCACTTAATAACTGCAATACCTCACGTACGCTCTGCCAATGAGACTCCAGATCTGGCGAATAAATCAAAATGTCATCCAAATACACCACCACATTCTTACCAATCAAAGGTCTCAGGATGTCATTAATAAGGTTCTGAAAAAACGCTGGTGCATTGGTAAGACCAAAAGGCATAACCAGATTCTCAAAATGACCCACCGGGGTGTTAAAAGCAGTCTTCCATTCATCACCCTCCTTCATTCGCAACAAATTGTATGCCCCCCGGAGACCAATTTTAGAGAACCACTTGGCCCCCACTAACTGGTTAAACAAGTCAGGAATTAACGGCAGTGGGTAGGAATTGCGTACAGCAATTTTATTAATTTCGCGAAAGTCCAAACATGGATGTAAACCGCCGTCCTTTTTTTTACAAAAAAAAATCCAACAGCCACAGGTGACTTAGAAGGTCTAATGTGACCAGCAGCCAAACTCGTCTGTATGTATTCCTCCAAGGCCTTTCTTTCAGGGATAGTAAGATTAAATAACCGACTCTTGGGAAGAGTAGCACCAGGAACAAACTCAATGGTGCAATCATAGTCCCTATGAGGAGGTAGAATTTGCGACTCCTCCTCTGAAAAAACCTTCCAAAAACCCTGAATAGGTACCGGTAATTCCCCTCTTTCCACAGCAGCAATGCGACCGTTACAACATTTATCATAACACTTAGGACTCCAAGATTTAATCTCATTAGTAGACCAGTCCAGTAAAGGATTGTGCAGTTTTAACCAAGGCAAACCGAAAACTACTGGAGAAGGTGAATTATTTAATACCACTAAATCCAAATTCTCTTGGTAAATACCATTAATAGTGAGGGGAAATTCAAAAACCTTGTGAGTAACACATTTCAAATGAGTGTTATCAACAGCAACCACAGAAATAGAAGATGACAAAGGTTTGGGTTTCAATTTAAGTTTTTCCAAAAAGCCCTTATCAATCACATTCAGTGTAGAACTACAATCCACAAATACCTGAAATTCAATCAACTCCTCCTGCAATGAGGTACTCCCTGAAAGAAATACTCCCTTAGAGTTTAAACAAGCAATACGGGCGTAACTGACCTTTTTTTTTTCTTTGTTCAACAGAAGCTCACAGTTCTTAACAAAATGGTCAGATTTACCACAATAAAAACACAATCCCTTGGAAAACCTGCGGTCTTTTTCCTGAGAGCGGAGTGACATCGCCCCAATCTCCATCGGTTCTCCGTCGTCCGAGCAGACCCTCTGATGACTAGGAGCTGCCATAGCAGGAGTTTTCTCCTCATTAGCCCTGGCACACAGTCTCCTGTCCACCCGCATAGCTAATTGCATGGCTTCTTGCAAGTTTCGAGGTGCAGGGAAAGCAATCAGCAGATCCTTAACCCTTTCACTTAAACCAGCAAGAAACAAACATTTTAACGCCGAATCATTCAATCTCACTTCAGAAGACCACCTTCTGAAGTGTGTACAATAATTCTCAACATCACCTGACCCCTGCTTTAAGCATCTCAGTTGTGTCTCAGCAGAAGAGACTCAATCAGAATCACCATACAACAACACCATAGCAGAAAAAAAATCTTCCACTGATCTAAAACACGGATCATTAGGTTGGAGAGAAAAGGCCCATCCCTGTGGTTCCTTGCGCAAAAGTGACATGATAAACCCAATGCGCTGTGATTCATTCCCAGAGGACCTGGGTCTCAAATGAAAATATAATAAACAAGCATTTTTAAAGGGAAAAAAATCTTGTTGTTTACCATAAAAAAAATCAGGCAGTCCTACCTTCGGTTCAACAAAATGCGCTCCAGGACAGCTACTCACGTGTTGCTGGAGCTCGGCCACCTCAAGAGACAATCCCTGCAGCCGTTGAGCCAATTCCTGAACAGACACCATGCTGACCTCCGGATCTCTTTCCTTAGGATTTTTTATTTTTTTTTGATTTTTGACTGGACTTACTGTTATGATCTGCTAAAAGAACTAAGGAAAGATAGGAAAACTGTCCCTACAATAGGACTAAGCTGATTCCCTACGATGCAGCGGGCAACCTGTTCCTTGTGAACAGACCCGCCTTCGTCCTCAGCTAGTCTGAATGCAGACCTATAGATATAAGGGAGGGGTCCCTAAAAGTACTAAAGACTGGGACAAAATTGGACACCTGCTAGCAGAAGTTGTAGCGGAGCAAAAAGACAAACAGACAAAAATACTTAGAGGTCCAAGGACCAAGCAAACTATAGAGAAAGGTACAAAGCACCTGGCTAGATTAAGAGTCAAAGTAACACTGAAGTCCAGCAAAGCCAGAACGGCGGAGCTGGAATAAATAGGCAGCAGGTCACGTGACCACAAAATAGAAAAAAACTAACAGGAGGGTTCTAACAGACACACTGGGGGGGGGGTGACAGACTGGGGAGCCATAAAATTAGGGAGGCATAAAACTGGGAAAATGACAAACTGGGGAGGCAACACAGTGGGGAAGTGATACACTGGGGAGGCATAAAACTGGGGAGGCGACACACTAGGGAGGCGACACACTAGGGAGGCAACACACTGGGGGAGGAGACACATTGGGGGAGGAGACACATTGGGGGAGGCAACACATTGGGAGAGGCATAAAATTGGGGGAGGCATAAAACTGGGAAGGGGACACACTGGGGAGTCGACACACTGAGGAGGCATAAAACTGGGGAGACGACACAATAGGGAGGCGACACACTGGGGAGGCGATACACTGGAGAGTCATAAAACTGGGGAGGCGACACACTTGGGAGGCATAGAACTTGGGAGGCGACACACTGGGGAGGCGACACACTGGAGAGGCATAAAACTGGCGAGGCATAAAACTGAGGGAGGCATAAAACTGGGGAGGCGACACACTGGGGAGGCATAAAACTGGGGAGGTGACACACTGCGGAGGCATAAAACTGGAGAGGATATAAAACGGGGGGAGGCATAAAAGTAGGGAGGCGATACACAGGAGGCATAAAACTAAGAAGGCAACACACTGGGGAGGCATAAAACTGGGGAGGCATAAAACTAGGTAGGTGACACACTGTGGAGGTATAAAAGTAGGGAGGCGACACACTGTGGAGGCATGAATCTGGGGAGGCATAAAACTGGGGAGGCGACACACTGGGGAAGAGACACGCTGGGGTGGGGACACACTGGGGGAGGAGACACATTGGGGGAGGCAACACACTGGGGGAGGCATAAAATTGGGGGAGGCATAAAACTGGGAAGGGGACACACTGGGGAGTCGACACACTGGGGAGGCATAAAACTGGGGAGACGACACACTAGGGAGGCGACACACTGGGGAGGCGATACACTGGAAAGTCATAAAACTGGAGAGGCGACACACTTGGGAGGCATAGAACTTGGGAGGCGACACACTGGGGAGGCGACACACTGGGGAGGCATAAAACTGGCGAGGCATAAAACTGAGGGAGGCATAAAACTGAGGGAGGCATAAAACTGGGGAGGCGACACACTGGGGAGGCATAAAACTGGGGAGGCGACACACTGAGGAGGCATAAAACTGGAGAGTATATAAAACTGGGAGAGGCATAAAAGTGGGGAGGCGATACACAGGAGGCATAAAACTTGGAAGGCAACACACTTGGGAGGCATAAATCTGGGGAGGCATAAAACTAGGTAGGTGACACACTGTGGAGGTATAAAAGTAGGGAGGCGACACACTGTGGAGGCATGAATCTGGGGAGGCATAAAACTGGGGAGGCGACACACTAGGGAGGCGACACACTGGGGAAGAGACACGCTTGGGAGGCGACACGCTGGGGGAGGAGACACATTGGGGGAGGTAACACACTGGGGGAGGCATAAAATTGGGGGAGGCATAAATCTGGGAAGGGGACACACTGGGGAGTCGACACACTGGGGAGGCATAAAACTGGGAAGGGGACACACTGGGGAGTCGACACACTGGGGAGGCGATACACTGGAGAGTCATAAAACTGGGGAGGCGACACACTTGGGAGGCATATAACTTGGGAGGCGACACACTGGGGAGGTGACACACTGGAGAGGCATAAAACTGGAGAAGCATAAAACTGGCGAGGCATAAAACTGAGGGAGGCATAAAACTGGGGAGGCGACACACTGGGGAGGCGACACACTGGGGAGGCATAAAACTGGGGAGGCGACACACTGAGGAGGCATAAAACTGGAGAGGATATAAAACTTGGGGAGGCATAAAAGTGGGGAGGCGATACACAGGAGGCATAAAACTGGGAAGGCAACACACTGGGGAGGCATAAAACTGGGGAGGCATAAAACTAGGTAGGTGACACACTGTGGAGGTATAAAAGTAGGGAGGCGACACACTGTGGAGGCATGAATCTGGGGAGGCATAAAACTGGGTAGGCGACACACTAGGGAGGCGACACACTCGGGAAGAGACATGCTGGGGAGGCGACACACTGGGGGAGGAGACACATTGGGGGAGGCATAAAATTGGGGGAGGCATAAAACTGGGAAGGGGACACACTGGGGAGTCGACACACTGGGGAGGCATAAAACTGGGGAGACGACAGACTAGGGAGGCGACACACTGGGGAGGCGATACACAGGAGGCATAAAACTGGGAAGGCAACACACTGGGGAGGCATAAAACTGGGGAGGCATAAAACTAGGTAGGTGACACACTGTGGAGGTATAAAAGTAGGGAGGCGACACACTGTGGAGGCATGAATCTGGGGAGGCATAAAACTGGGTAGGCGACACACTGGGTATGTGACACACTGGGAAGGCAACACACTGGTGAGGTGACACACTGGGGGAGGCATAAAACTGGGGAGGTGACACACTGGGGAGGCAACACACTTGGGAGGCATGAAACTGGGGAAGCATAAAACTGGGTAGGCGACACACTGGGTAGGCGACACACTGGGTAGGCGACACACTGGGAAAGCAACTCACTGGCGAGGCGATACACTGGGGGAGGCGACACAATGGGGGAGGCAACTGGGGAAAGCATGAAACTGGGGAGGCATAAAACTGGAGAGACAGCACACTGGAAAGGCATAAAACTGGGGCGTCAGACAACTGGGCGAGGCATAAAAGTGGGGAGGCAAAACACAGAAGGCATAAAACTGGGGAGGCGACACACTGGGGAGGAATAAAACTGGGGAGGATTAAAACTGGGTAGGTGACACCCTGTGGAGGAATAAAACTGGGGAGGCGACACACTGTCGAGCCATAAAACTGGCAAGGGGACACACTAGGGAGGCGACACACTGCGGAGGCATAAAACTGATGCATTGACACACTGGGGATGCGACACACTGGGGAGGCATAAAACTGGAGAGGCATAAAACTGGGGAGATAAAACACTGGAGAGGCGACACACTTGGGAGACATGAAACTGGGGAAGCATAAAGCTGGGTAGGCGACACACTTGGTAGGTGACACACTGGGAAGGCAACACACTGGCAAGGCGACACACTGGGGGAGGCGACACAATGAGCGAGGCAACTGGGGGAAGCATAAAACTGAGAGGGCATAAAACTGGGGAGGCATAAAACTGGGGGAGTCATAAAACTGGGGAGGCAACACACTGGTTAGGAATAAACCTGAGGGAGGCCTAAAACTGGGGAGGCATAAAACTGGGGGGGGGCATAAAACTGGGGAGGCAAAAAACTGGAGAGGCAAAGATCGGGGGAGGTGACACACTCGGGAGTCATAAAACTGGGGAGATGACACACTTGGGATGCAACACACTGGGGAGGCGCCAAACTGGGGAGGCGCCAAACTGGATAGGCAACAAACTGGGGAGGCGACACACTGGGGGGGCGACACACTGCGGAGGCATAAAACTGGGGAGGCATAAAACTGGGGACATGACACACTAGGGAGGTGAGAAACTGGTGATGAGACACACTGGGGAAAAGGCACACTGGGGAGGCGACAGACTGTGGGAGGCGAAACTTTGGGGGATGCGACACATTGGGGGTGGCATAAAATTGGAGAAGGCATAAAACTGGGAAGGGGACACAATGGGGAGTCGACACACTGTGGAGGCAAAAAATGGGGGCGGGGGAGGCGACACACTAGGGATGCAACACATTGGGGAGGCGACACACTGGGGAGGCATAAAACTGGCAAGGCATAAAACTGGGAAGGGGACATACTGGAGAGGCGACACACTGGAAAGGCATAAAACTGGGGAGGTAACATATTATGGAGGCATAAAACTTGGGAGGCGACACACTGGGGAGGCATAAAACTGGGGAGGCGACACACTGGGGAGGCATAAAACTGGGGAGGCATATAACGGGAAAGCATAAAACTGGAGGAGGCATAAAACTGGTTAGGCATAACACTTTGAATGGCGACACACTGGGGAGATATAAAACTGGCGGAGGCATAAAACTGGGGGAGGCATAAAAGTGAGGGAGGCATAAAACTGGGGAGGCGACACATCAGGGAAGCATAAAACTGGGAAGGCGACACACTGTGGAGGCATAAAACTGGGAGAGACATAAAACTGGGGAAGTGACACATTGGGAAGGTGACACACTGAGGGAGGTGACACACTGCAGAGAGGCATAAAACTGGAGGAGTCATAAAACAGGGAAGGCATAAAACTGGGGAGACGACACACTGGGGAGGCATAAACCTAAGGACGGCGACACACTGGGGAGGCATAGAACTGGGGGAGGTGACACATTGGGGAAGGCAGAAAGCTGGGGGAGTCGACACATGGGGTACGCATAAAACTGGGGGAGGCATAAAACTGGGGCAGGCATAAATATGGGGGAGGCGACACACTGGGTAGGTATAAAATTGGGGGAGGCATAAAACTGGGGCAGGCATAAATCTGGGGGAGGAGACACACTGGGTGAGGCATAAAACTGGGGGAGGCGACACACTGGGGCAGGCGACACATTGGGGGGCATAAAACTGGGGGAGGCTCCAAACTGCAGGAGGCATAAACTGGGGGGTGAAACACTGGGGGAGGGGCATAAAACTGGGGGAAGTGACACACTGGGGGAGAATAAAACTGAAGGACATAAAACTGGGAGGCTTAAAACTGGGGGAGGTGACACACAGGGGGGTTTAAAACTGATGGAGGGGTATAAAACCGGGGGAGACGACACACTGGGGGAGGCGAAAAACTGGGGGAGGCGACACACTGGGGGGGCATAAAACTGGGGGAGATATAAAACTGGGGGAGAGAACACACTGGGGAGGCATAAAACTGGGCTGGCAACACACTGGGGAGGCGACATACTGGGGAGGCGATACACTGGGGGGCGACAAACTGGGGAGGCATAAAACTGGGGAAGCGACACACTGGGGAGGCGACATACTGGGGAGGCATAAAACTGGGGATGCAAAACACTGGGGAGGCGACACACTGGGGAGGCATAAAACTGGGGAGGCGACACACTAGGGAGGTGAGAAACTGGGGAGGAGGCACACTAGGGAAGAGACACACTGGGGATGCGACACACTGTGGGAGGTGACACATTGGGGGAGGCGACACATTGGGGGAGGCATATAATTGGAGAAGGCATAAAACTGGGAAGGGGACACACTGGGGAGTCGACACACTGGGGAGGCAAAAAACTGGGGAGACGACACAATAGGGATGCAACACACTGGGGAGGCGACACACTGGGGAGGCATAAAACTGGCAAGGCATAAAACTGGGAAGGGGACACACTGGAGAAGCGACACACTGGGCAGGCTTAAAACTGGGGAGGCAACACACTGGAGAAGCATAAATCTCAGGAGGCATAAAATGGGAAAGCATAACACTGGGGGAGGCATAAAACTGGGGGACATATAAAACTGATTAGGCATAAAACTGTGGATGGCGACACACTGGGGAGATACAAAACTGGAGTAGGCATAAAAGTGGGGGAGGCATAAAAGTGAGGGAGGCATAAAACTGGGGAGGCGACACACCAGGGAGCCATAAAACTAGGAAGGTGACATACTGTGGAGGCATAAAACAGAGAGAGACATAAAATTGGAGGAGTCATAAACCTGGGTATGCATAAAACTTAGGAGGAGACACACTAAGGAGGTGAGAAACTGGGGGGGGTGACACACTGGGGAGGTGACACACTGTGGGAGGCGACACATTGGGGGAGCTGACAAATGGGGGGGCATAAAATTGGGGAAGGCATAAAACTGGGAAGGGGACACACTGGGGAGTCGACATATTGGGGAGGAGTAAAACTGGGGGAGGCATAAAACTGAGGAGGCGACACACTGGGGCAGGCGGCACACTGGGGGGGCATAAAACTTGAGGAGTGAGGTGACATACTATGGGAGGCAACACAATGGGGGAAGCAAAACACTGGGCGAGGCATAAAACTGGGGAAGCGACACACTGGGAAGGCG
Source organism: Phyllobates terribilis (assembly GCF_046119375.1). Classification (NCBI taxonomy): domain Eukaryota; kingdom Metazoa; phylum Chordata; class Amphibia; order Anura; family Dendrobatidae; genus Phyllobates; species Phyllobates terribilis. Next base: position 329,448,819 of record NW_027362762.1, on the reverse strand, counting down.
ACACACTAGGAGAGGCAACACAATTAGAGAGGCATAAAACTGGGGGAGGCATAAAATTGCAGTAGTCATAAAATGGGTAAGGCATAAAACTGGGGAGGAGACACACTGGGGAGGCATAAAACTGGGGAGGCGACACACTGGGGAGGCATAAAACTGGGGAGGCGACACACTGGGGGAGGCATAAACCTGGGGGAGGTGAAACACTGGGGAAGGCATAAAACTGGGGGAGGCGACACTGGGTAGTCATAAAACTGGGGGAGGCATAAAACTGGGGCATGCATAAATATGGGGGAGGCGACACACTGGGGAGGCATATAACTGGGGGAGGCGACACACTGGGGGAGGCGACACACTGGGAGAGGCATCACAATGGGGGAGGAGACACACTGGGTGAGGCATAAAACTGGGGGAGGCGATACACTAGGGCAGGCGACACACTAGGGGGGCATAAAACTGGGGGAGGCTCCAACCTGCAGGAGGCATAAAGCTGAGGCGGTGAAACACTGGAGGGGGGCATAAAACTGGGGGAGGCGACACACTGGGGCAGGTGACACACTAAGGGGGGGCATAAAACTGGGGGAGGCTCCAAACTGCAGGAGACATAAACTGGGGGTGAAACACTGGGAGGGGCATTAAACTGGGGGAGGTGACAAATTGGGGGGCAGAAAACTGGAGGACATAAAACTGGGGGAGGCGACACACTGGGGAGGCATAAAACTGGGGGAGGTAACACGCTGGGTAGGCATAAAACTGGGGGAGATATAAAACTGGGGGAGAGAACACACTGGGAAAGCATAAACTGGGGAAGGCATAAAACTGGGGTAGGCGACAAACTGGGGAGGCATAAAAGTTGGGAGGCAAAACACAGGATGCATAAAACTGGGGAAGCGACACACTGAGCAGGCATAAAACTGGGGAGGAATAAACTGGGTAGGCGACACACTGTGGAGGCATAAAACTGGGAAGGCGGCACACTGCAGAGGCATAAAACTGGGGCATTGACACACTGAGGATATGACACAATAGGGAGGCATAAAACTGGGGAGGCATAAAACTGGGAGATGAAACACTGGGGAGGCGACACACTTTGGAGGCATGATATTGAGGAGGAAAAAAACGGGGTAGGTGACACACTGGAAAGGCAACACACTGGTGAGGCGACACACTTTGGGAGGTGACACAATGGAGGAGGCAACTGAGGGAAGCATAAAACTGAGGAGGCATATAGATGGGGAGCATACACACTAGGGAGACATAAAACTGGGGGAGGCATAAAACTGGGGATGGCGACACAATGGATAGGAATAAATCTGGGGAGGCATAAAGCTGGGGAGGCAAAAAACTGGGGGAGGCATAAAACTGGGGAGGCATAACAATGGAGGAGGCATAAAACTGGGGTGCGTTAAACTGGGGAGGCTAAAAACTGGGGAGACATAAAACGGGGGGGGTGACACACTGGGGAGGCATAAAACTGGGGAGATGACTCACTGGGAACGCCACACACTGGGGAGGCATAAAACTGGGGAGACAACAAACTGGACAGGCAACAAACTGGGAAGGCGACAAACTGGGGAGGCTTAAAACTGGGGGAGGCGACACACTGGGGGGGGGGAACTGATGGAGGGGCATAAAACCGGGAGAGACGACACACTTTGGGTGGCATAAAACTGGGGGGACGACACACTGGGGGGGCATAAAACTGGGGGAGACGACTCACTGGGAACGCCACACACTGGGGAGGCATAAAACTGGGGAGACGACAAACTGGACAGGCAACAAACTGGGAAGGCGACAATCTGGGGAGGTATAAAACTAGGGAGGCTTAAAACTGGGGAAGCGACACACTGGGGAAGCATAAAACTGGGAAGGCGACACACTGGTGAGGCATAAAACAGAGAGAGATAAAACTGGGGAAGCGACATACTGGGAAGGTGACACACAGGGGGAGGTGACACACTGCGGGGAGGCATAAAACTGGGAGAGGCATAAAACTGGGGAAGGCATAAATCTGGGGGAGGCGACACACTGGGGAGGCAATTAACTGTGGGAGGTCACACACTGGGGAGGTGACACATTGGGTAGAGGAATCACAAAGGGGGAGGAGACACACTGGGCGAGGCATAAAACTGGGGTAGGCGACACACTGGGGCAGGCGACACACTGGGGGGGTATAAAACTGGGGGAGGCTCCAAACTGCAGGAGACATAACACTGGGGGTGGGCATAAAACTGGGGGATTCAACACACTGGGGCAGGCGACACACTGGGGAGGTCACTCACTGGGGGGCATAAAACTGGGGAAGCAAAACACAGGGGAGGCGACACACTATGGAGACATAAACCTGGGTATGCATAAAACTTGGGAGGAGACACACTAAGGAGGTGAGAAACTGGGGGGGCGACACACTGGGGAGGCGACACACTGTGGGAGGCGGCACATTGGGGGAGCTGACACATGGGGGGGGCATAAAATTGGGTAAGGTATAAAACTGGGAAGGGGACACACTGGGGAGTCAACACATTGGAGAGGAGTAAAACTGGAGGAGGCATAAAACTGAGGAGGCGACACACTGGGGAAGGCGGCACACTGGGGGGGCATAAAACTTGAGGAGTGAGGTGACATACTATGGGAGGCAACACAATGGGGAAGGCGAAACACTGGGCGAGGCATAAAACTGGGGAAGCGACACACTGGGAAGGCGACACACTAGGAGAGGCAACACACTTAGAGAGGCAAAAAGCTGGGCGAGGCATAAAATTGCAGTAGTCATGAAATGGGTAAGGCATAAAATTGAGGAGGAGACACACTGGGGAGGCATAAAACTGGGGAGGAGACACACTGGGGAGGCATAAAACTGGGGGAGTCGACACAATGGGGACGTGACACACTGGGGGAGGCAGCACAATGGGGAAGTGACACACGGGGGAGGCATAAAACTGAATGAGGCGACACATGGGAGAGGCATAAACCTGGGGAAGGTAACACACTGGGGCAGGTGACACACTGGGGGTGCATAATGCTTGGGGAGGCATAAAACTGGGGGAGGCATAAAACTAGACAGATGACACACTGGGGCAGGTGACAGACTGGGGGAGGCATAAAACTGGGGAGGCGACACACTGAGGAGGCATAAAACTGAGGGAGGCATGAAACTGGAGGAGGCATAAAGCTGGGGTAAGCGGCACACTGTGAAAGGCATAAAACTGGGGGAGGTGACACACTGGGGAGGCATGAAACTGGGAGAGGCATGAAATGGGGGAGGCATAAAACTGGGAAAGGCGACACACCGAGGTAGGCAACACGCTGGGGGAGGCTTTAAACTGTGGGAGGCATAAAACTGAGGGAGGCATAAAATGGGGGAGGCATAAAACTTGGAAGGTGAAAAATTGGGGAGGAATACACCTTGGGAGGCAAAAAATGGGAAAGCATAAAACTGGGGGAGGCATAAAACTGGTTAGGCATAAAACTGGATGGCGACACACTGGGGAGATATAAAACAGGGGGAGGCATAAAAGTGGGGAAGGCATAAAAGTGAGGGAGGCATAAAACTGGGGAGGCGACACACCAGGAAGCATAAAACTGGGAAGGTGACACCATGGTCTGGCATAAAACAGGGAGAGACATAAAACTGGGGAAGCGATATACTGGGAAGGTGACACAGTGAGGGAAGTGACACACTGCGGGGAGGCATAAAACTGGGGGAGGCGATACACTGGGGGGGCATATAACTGGGTGAGGCGACACACTGGGGAGGTGACACATTGGGTAGAGGCCTCACAATGGGGAAGGAGACACACTGGGCAAGGCTTAAAACTGGGGGAGGCGACACACTGGGGCAGGCGACACACTGGGGGGATATAAAACTGGGGGAGGCTCCAAACTGCAGGAGACATAAAGCTGAGGGGGTGAAACATTGGGGGGGGGTATAAAACTGGGGGAGGCGACACTCTGGGGGAGGCGACACATTAGGGGGGACATAAAACTGGGGGAGGATCCAAACTGCAGGAGGCATAACTGTGGGGCGAAACACTTTGGTGGGGGCATAAAACTGGGGGAAGTGACACACTGGGGTGGAATAAAACTGGTGGACATAAAACTAGGAGGCTTAAAACTGGAGGAGGCGACATACTGGGGGGGCATAAAACTGATGGAGGGGCATAAAACTGGGAGAGGTATAAAAGTGGCGAAGGCATAAAAGTGAGGGAGGCATAAAACTGGGGAGGCGACACACTGGTGAGGCATAAAACAGGGAGAGACATAAAACTGGGGAAGCGACACACATGGAAGGTGACACACTGGTGGAAGTGACAAACTGCGGGGAGACATAAAACTAGGGAAGGCATAAAACTGGGGGAGTCAACAAACTGGGGAGGCATAAAACTGGGGGCGGTGACACACTGGGGAGGTGACACATTGGGTAGAGGCATCACAATGGGGAAGGAGACACACTGGGCGAGGCTTAAAACTGGGGGAGGCGACACACTGTGGCAGGCGACACACTGGGGGAGTATAAAACTGGGGGAGGCTCCAAACTGCAGGAGGCATAAAGCTGAGGGGGTGAAACACTAGAGGGGGGCATAAAACTGGGGGAGGTGACACACTGGGGAGGCATAAAACTGGGAGAGGGATGAAATGGGGGAGGCATTGAACTGGGGAAGGCGACACACCGAGGAATGCAACACACTGGGGGAGGCTTTAAACTGTGGGATGCATAAAACTGGGGGAGGCATAAAATGGGGGAGGCATAAAACTGGGGAGGCAACACATTGGGGAGTCATAAACCTTGGGAGGCATAAAATGGGAAGGCATAAAACTGGGGGAGGCATGAAACTGGTTAGGCATAAAACTGGATGGTGACACACTGGGGAGATATAAAACTGGGGGAAGCATAAAACTGGGGAAGGCATAAAAGTGAGGGAGGCATAAAACTGGGGAGGCAACACACCAGGGAAACATAAAACTGGGAAGGCGACACACTGGTGAGGCATAAAACAGGGAGAGACATAAAACTGGGGAAGCGACACACTGGGAAGGTGACACACTGGGGGAATTGACACACTGTGGGGAGGCATAAAACTAGGGGAGGCATAAAACTGGGGGAGGCGACACACTGGGGAGGCATATAACTGGGGGAGGCGACACACTGGGGAGGTGACACATTGGGTAGAGGCATCACAATGGGGAAGGAGACACACTGGGCGGGGCATAAAACTGGGGGAGGTGACACACTGGGGCAGGCGACACACTGGGAGGGTACAAAACTTGGGGAGGCTCCAAATTGCAGGAGGCATAAAGCTGACGGGGTGAAACACTGGGGTGGCATAAAACTGGGGGAGGCAACACACTAGGGCAGTCGACACATTAGGGGGGACATAAAACTGGGGGAGGCTCCAAACTCCAGGAGGCATAAACTGCGGGGCGAAACACTGGGGGGGGCATAAAACTGGGGGAAGTGACACACTGGGGGGGAATAAAGCTGAAGGACATAAAACTAGGTGGCTTAAAACTGGGGGAGGCGCCACACTGGGGGGGCATAAAACTGATGGAGAGGCATAAAACCTGGGGAGGTATAAAACTGGGGAAGACATAAAAGTGAGGGAGGGATAAAACGGGGGAGGTGACACAACAGGGAAGCATAAAACTTGGAATGCGACACACTGGTGAGGCATAAAACAGGGAGAGACATAAAACTGGGGAAGTGACACACGGGGAAGGTGACACACTGGGGGAAGTGACAAACTGCGGGGAGGCATAAAACTAGGGGAGGAGACACACTGGGGCAGGCGACACATTAGGGGGGACATAAAACTGGGGGAGGCTCCAAACTGCAGGAGGCATAGACTGCGGGGCGAAACACAGAGGAGGCTTAAAACTGGGGGAGGCGACACACTGGGGGGGCAAAAAACTGATGGAGGGGCATTAAACCGGGAGAGACGACACACTTTGGGAGGCATAAAACTGGGGGAGACGACTCACTGGGAACGCCACACACTGGGAGGCATAAAACTGGGGAGACGACAAACTGGACAGGCAACAAACTGGGAAGGCGACAAACTGGGGAGGCATAAAACTAGGGAGGCATAAAACTGGGGAAGCGACACACTGGGAAAGCATAAAACTGGGAAGGCGACACACTGGTGAGGCATAAAACTGAGAGAGAGATAAAACTGGGGAAGCGACATACTGGGAAGGTGACAAACTGGGGGAGGTAACACACTGCGGAGAGGCATAAAACTGGGGGAGGCAATTAACTGTGGGAGGTCACACACTGGGGAGGTGACACATTGAGTAGAGGAATCACAAAGGGGGAGGAGACACACAGGGCGAGGCATAAAACTGGGGTAGGCGACACACTGGGGGGGTATAAAACTGGGGGAGGCTCCAAACTGCAGGAGACATAACACTGGGGGTGGGCATAAAACTGGGGGAGGCAACACACTGGGGCAGGCGACACACTGGGGAAGTCACTCACTGGGGGCATAAAACTGGGGAAGCAAAACACTGGGGAGGCGACACACTAGGGAGGCATAAGCCTCGGTATGCATTAAACTTGGGAGATGACACACTAAGGAGGCGAGGAACTGGGGGGGCGACACACTGGGGAGGCGACACACTGTGGGAGGCGACACATTGGGGGAGCTGACACATGGGGGGGCATAAAATTGGGTAAGGCATAAAACTGGGAAGGGGACACACTGGGGAGTCGACACATTGGGGAGGAGTAAAACTGGGGGAGGTATAAAACTGAGGAGGTGACACACTGGGGCAGGCGGCACACTGGGGGGGCATAAAACTTCAGGAGTGAGGTGACATACTATGGGAGGCAACACAATGGGGGAGGCGAAACACTGGGCGAGGCATAAAACTGGGGAAGCAACACACTGGGAAGGCGACACACTAGGAGAGGCAACACACTTAGAGAGGCATAAAACAGGGGGAGGCATAAAATTGCAGTAGTCATAAAATGGGTAAGGCATAAAACTGGGGAGGAGACACACTGGGGAGGCATAAAACTGGGGAGATGAAATACTGGGGAGGCATAAAACTGGAGGAGACAACACAATGGGGACGTGACACACTGGGGGAGGCAACACAATAGGGAAGTGACACACTGGGGAGGCATAAAACTGGATGAGGCGACAAATGGGAGAGGCATAAAACTGGGGGAGGTGACACATTGGGGCAGGTGACACACTGGGGGTGTATAATGCTTGGGGAGGCATAAAACTGGGGGACGCATAAAACTAGACAGATGACACACTGGGGCAGGTGACAGACTGGGGGAGGCATAAAACTGGGGAGGAGACACACTGAGGAGGCATAAAACTGAGGGAGGCATGAAACTGGAGGAGGCATAAAACTGGGGTAAGCGGCACACTGTGAAAGGCATAAAACTGGGGGAGGTGACACACTGGGGAGGCATAAAACTGGGAGAGGCATGAAATGGGGGAGGCATAAAACTGGGGAAGGCGACACACAAAGGGAGGCAACACGCTGGGGGAGGCATAAAACTGAGGGAGGCATAAAATGGGGGAGGCATAAAACTGGGGAAGCGACAAATTGGGGATGCATAAACCTTGGGAGGCAAAAAATGGGAAAACATAAAACTGGGGGAGGCATAAAACTGGTTAGGCATAAACTGAATGGCGACACATTGGGGAGATATAAAACTGGGGGAGGCATAAAAGTGGGGAAGGCATAAAAGTGAGGGAGGCATAAAACTTGGGAGGCCACACACCAGGGAAGCATAAAACTGGGATGGCGACACACTGGTGAGGCATAAAACAGGGAGAGACAAAAAACTGGGGAAGCGACATACTGGGAAGGTGACACAGTGAGGGAAGTGACACACTGCGGGGAGGCGTAAAACTGGGGGAGGCATAAAACTGGGGGAGGCGATACACTGGGGGGGGGCATAAAACTGATGGAGGGGCATAAAACCGGGAGAGGTATAAAAGTGGGGTAGGCATAAAAGTGAAGGAGGCATAAAACTGGGGAGACGACACAACAGGGAAGCATAAAACTTGAAAGGAGACACACTGGTGAGGCATAAAACAGGGAGAGACATAAAACTGGGGAAGCGACACACTGGGAAGGTGACACACTCGGGAAAGAGACAAACTGCGGGGAGGCATAAAACTGGGGGAGGCATATAATTGGGGGCGGCGACACACTGGGGAGGTGACACATTGGGTAGAGGCATCACAATGGGGAAGGAGACACACTGGGTGAGGCTTAAAACTGGGGGAGGCGACACAATGGTGCAGGTGACACACTGGGGGGGTATAAAACTGGGGGAGGCTCCAATCTGCAGGAGGCATAAAGCTGAGGGGGTGAAACACTGGAGGGGGGCATAAAACTGGGGGAGGTGACACACTGGGGAGGCATAAAACTGGGAGAGGGATGAAATGGGGGAGGCATAAAACTGGGGAAGGCGACACACCGAGGGAGGTAACACACTGGGGGAGGCTCTAAACTGTGGGAGGCATAAAACTGGGGGAGGCATAAAATGGGGGAGGCATAAAACTGGGGAGGCGACACATTGGGGAGGCATGAACCTTGGGAGGCATAAAATGGGAAGGCATAAAACTGGGGGAGGCATGAAACTGATTAGGCATAAAATTGGATGGCGACACACTGGGGAGATATAAAACTAGGGGAGGCATAAAAGTGGGGAAGGCATAAAAGTGAGGGAGGTATAAAACTGGGGAGGCGACACACCAGGGTAGCATAAAACTGGGAAGGCGACACACTGGTGAGGCATAAAACAGGGAGAGACATAAAACTGGGGAAGCGACACACTGGGAAGTTGACACACTGGGGGAAGTGAGACACTGTGGGGAGGCATAAAACTAGGGGAGGCATAAAACTGGGGGAGGCGACACACTGGAGAGGCATATAACTGGGGGAGGTGACACACTGGGGAGGTGACACATTGGGTAGAATATATTAGAAAAACCTGGCACTCAAGATTTTAGTGAAAAATTATATAGAGTTTTTAATGAAGTAGGTATAATAGAATAGACAAACGTTTCGGTCCCTCGGGACCTTCATCAGTGTACAAGGCAAGGGTCATGAGGGTGGATAAAATCCACTATGGTTGCTGAACTGAAAACTGTCAATGTATACTTTGTAATATAACTCAGAAATGGTACGTGCGTGGCAATGGCTGTGGTGTGCTGACCTGTATGCAGTCCAGTGTGAACGCGGTGTCCACCGCTTGTTCAATGGTGGTGCCAAAACACTGGGAAGGTGACACACTGGGGGAAGTGACACACTGTGGGGAGGCATAAAACTAGGGGAGGCATAAAACTGGGGGAGGCGACACACTGGGGAGGCATATAACTGGGGGAGGCGACACACTGGGGAGGTGACACATTGGGTAGAGGCATCACAATGGGGAAGGAGACACACTGGGCGAGTCATAAAACTGGGGGAAGCGACACATAGGGCAGGAGATACACTGGGGGAGTATAAAACTGGGGGAGGCTCCAAATTGCAGGAGGCATAAAGCTGAGGGGGTGAAACACGGGGGGGGCATAAACTGGGGGAGGCGACACATTAGGGGAACATAAAACTGGGGGAGGCTCCAAACTGCAGGAGGCATAAACTGCGGGGCGAAACACTGGGGGGGGGGCATAAAACTGGGGGAAGTGACACACTGGAGGGGCATAAAACTGGAGGACATAAAACTGGGAGGCTACACACTGGGGGGGCATAAAACAGATGGAGGGGCATAAAACCGGGGGAGACGACACACTGGGGGAGGCATAAAATTGGGGGGATGACACACTGGGGGGCATAAAACTGGGGGAGATATAAAACTGGGGGAGAGAACATACTGGGGAGGCATAAAAGTGGGGGAGGCGACACACAGGGGAGGCAACACACTGGGGAGGAATGAAAGTGGGGAGGCAAAAACACAGGAGGCATAAAACTGGGGAGGCGACACACAGGGGAGGCAACACACTGGGGAGGAATGAAAGTGGGGAGGCAAAAACACAGGAGGCATAAAACTGGGGAGGCGACACACTGAGGAGGCATAAAACAGGGGAGGCATAAAACTGGGTAGGCGTCACACTGTGGAGGCATAAAACTGGGAAGCGACACACTAGGGAGACAACAAACTGCAGAGGCATAAAACTGGGGCATTGACACACTGGGGATGCGACACACTGGGGAGTCATAAAACTGGAGAGGCAGAAAACTGAGGAGATGAAACACTGGGGAGGCCACACACTTGGGAGGCATGAAACTGGGGAGGCATAAAACTGGGTAGGCGACACACTGGGTAGGTGACACTCTGGAAAAGCAACACACTGGCAAGGCGACACACTGGGGGAGGTGACACAATGGAGGTGGCAACTGGGGGAAGCATAAAACTGAGGAGGCATAAAACTGGGGAGGAGACACATTGGGGAGACATAAAACTGGGGAGTTGACACACTGGTTAGGAATAAACCTAGGGGAGGCATAAAACTGGGGAGGCATAAAAATGGGAGAGACATAAAACTGGGGGGGCATAATACTGGGGAGGTGAAAAACTGGGGAGGCATAAAACGGGGGAGGTGACACACTGGGGAGGCATAAAACTGGGGGATGACACACTGTGGAGGCATAAAACTGGGGAGGCAACACATTGGGAATGCCACACACCAGGGAGGCATAAAACTGGGGGAGGCGACACACTGTAGAAGCGACACAATGGGGAGGTGACACACTGGGGAGGTCACACACTGGGGGGCATAAATCTGGGGAGGCAACACACTGGGGTGGCGACACACTAGGGAGGCATAAAACTGGGGAGGCGACACACTAAGGAGGCGAGAAAGTAGGGAGGCGACACACTGTGGGAGGTGACACATTGGGGAGGCGACACATGGGGGGACATAAAATTGGGGAAGGCATAAAATTGGGAAGGGGACACACTGGGGAGTCGACACACTGGGAGGCATAACACTGGGGAGGCGACACACTAGGGAGGCAACACACTGGGGAGGCATAAAACTGGCAAGGCATAAAACTGGGAAGGGGACACACTGGAGAGGTGACACACTGGGAAGGCATAAAACTTGGGAGGTAAAGATAGAAATCACTGCACTCCCTATGAGTGTGCACGAACCCTGGTATATCAGATCAAAGAGCCTCGGCACTCAATCGTCCTTTTGCAAGAGAAAATTTATTGACTTTGTGAAATAAATCTGTACACAGAAATAACACCAAAACGTTTCGGTCTTAGCGACCTTCTTCAGTTGACGGGTAATTCTGTGAGAGATGTGAGCAACAAGTGGGTCCCAATAGGGCTGCCTGCTGAGAAGCGCGTGGGGGCATGGACATCACAACGCGGTCTCCAACTAGCGGTGGAGACCGTGTTGTGATGTCCATGCCCCCACGCGCTTCTCAGCAGGCAGCCCTATTGGGACCCACTTGTTGCTCACATCTCTCGCAGAATTACCCGTCAACTGAAGAAGGTCGCTAAGACCGAAACGTTTTGGTGTTATTTCTGTGTACAGATTTATTTCACAAAGTCAATAAATTTTCTCTTGCAAAAGGACGATTGAGTGCCGAGGCTCTTTGATCTAAAACTTGGGAGGTGACACACTACGGAGGCATAAAACTTGGGTGGCGACACACTGGGGAGGCATAATACTGGGGAGGCGACACACTGGGGAGGCATAAACCTTGAGAGGCATAAAACGGGAAGGCATAAAACTGAGGGAGGCGAGACACTGGGGGAGGCATAGAACTGGGGGAGTTGACACACTGGGGAAGGCATAAAAGTTGGGGAGGCGACACTGGTTAGGCATAAAACTGGGGGAGGCATAAAACTGGGCCAGGCATAAATCTGGAGGAGGCGACACACTGGGGAGGCATATAACTCAGGGAGGCGACACATTGGAGGAAGTGACACACTGGGTAGAAGCAACACAATGGGGGAGGAGACACATTGGGCGAGGCATAAAACTGGGGGAGGCGACATACTGGGGAAGGCGACACACTGGGGGGGGCCATAAAACTGGGGGAGGCTCCAAACTGCAGGAGGCATAAAGCTGGGGGGCGAAACACCGGGGGGGCATAAAACTTGGGGAGGCGACACACTGGGGCAGGCGACACACTGGGGGTGGCTTAACAATTGGGGAGGCACAAAACTGCGGGAGGCTCCAAACTGCAGGAGGCATAAAACTGGGGGGGGTGAAACACTGGGTGGGGGCATAAAACTGGGGGAGGCAACACACTGGGGGGCATAAATCTGGAGGACATAAAACTGGGAGGTATAAAACTGGGGGAGGCGACACACTGGGGGGGCATAAATCTGATGGAGGAGCATAAAACTGTGGGAGGCGACACACTGGGGGAGTCATAGAACTGGAACAAGCGACACACTGAGGGGGCATAAGACTGGGGGAGGGAACACACTGGAGAGGCATAAACTGGAGAGGCATAAAACTGGGGTACGCGACAAACTGGGGGGGCATAAAACTGGGGGGTGAAAACACTGGGGGGGGCATAAACCTGGGGGAGGCAACACACTGGGGGGGGATAAAACTGGAGGACACATACATACAGACCAAAAGTTTGGACACACCTTCTCATTTAAAGATTTTTATGTATTTTAATGACTATGAAAATTGTACATTCACACTGAAGGCATCACAACTATGAATTAACACATGTGGAATTATATACTTAACAAAAAAGTGTGAAAAAACTGAAAATGTGTCTTATATTCTAGGTTCTTCAAAGTAGCCACCTTTTGCTTTGATGACTGCTTTGCACACTCTTGGCATTCTCTTGATGAGCTTCAAGAGGTAGTCACCGGAAATGGTCTTCCAACAATCTTGAAGGAGTTCCCAGAGATGTTTAGCACTTGTTGGCCATTTTGCCTTCACTCTGCGGTCCTGCTCAAACCAAACCATCTCGACTGGGTTGAGGTCTGGTGACTGTGGAGGCCAGGTCATCTGGCGTAGCACCCCATCACTCTCCCTCTTGGTCAAATAGCCCTTACACAGCATGGAGGTGTGTTTGGGGTCATTGTCCTGTTGAAAAATAAATGATGGTCCAACTAAACGCAAACCGGATGGAATAGCATTCCGCTGCAAGATGCTGTGGTAGCCATGCTGGTTCAGTATGCCTTCAATTTTGAATAAATCCCCAACAGTGTCACCAGCAAAGCACCCCCACACCATCACACCTCCTCCTCCATGCTTCACGGTGGGAACCAGGCATGTAGAGTCCATCCGTTCACCTTTTCTGCGTCGCACAAAGACACGGTGGTTGGAACCAAAGATCTCAAATTTGGACTCATCAGACCAAAGCACAGATTTCCACTGGTCTAATGTCCATTCCTTGTGTTCTTTAGCCCAAACAAGTCTCTTCTGCTTGTTGCCTGTCCTTAGCAGTGGTTTCCTAGCAGCTATTTTACCATGAAGGCCTGCTGCACAAAGTCTCCTCTTAACAGTTGTTGTAGAGATGTGTCTGCTGCTAGAACTCTGTGTGGCATTGACCTGGTCTCTAATCTGAGCTGCTGTTAACCTGCGATTTCTGAGGCTGGTGACTCGGATAAACTTATCCTCAGAAGCAGAGGTGACTCTTGGTCTTCCTTTCCTGGGCGGTCCTCATGTGAGCCAGTTTCTTTGCAGCGCTTGACGGTTTTTGCAACTGCACTTGGGGACACTTTCAAAGTTTGCCCAATTTTTCGGACTGACTGACCTTCATTTCTTAAAGTAATGATGGCCACTCGTTTTTCTTTACTTAGCTGCTTTTTTCTTGCCATAATACAAATTCTAACAGTATATTCAGTAGGGCTATCAGCTGTGCATCCACCTGACTTCTGCACAACACAACTGATGGTCCCAACCCCATTTATAAGCCAAGAAATCCCACTTACTAAGCCTGACAGGGCACACCTGTGAAGTGATAACCATTTCCGGTGACTACCTCTTGAAGCTCATCAAGAGAATGCCAAGAGTGTGCAAAACAGTCATCAAAGCAAAAGGTGGCTACTTTGAAGAACCTAGAATATAAGACATATTTTCAGTTGTTTCACACTTTTTTGTTAAGTATATAATTCCACATGTGTTAATTCATAGTTTTGATGCCTTCAGTGTGAATGTACAATTTTCAAAGTCATGAAAATACAGAAAAATCTTTAAATGAGAAGGTGTGTCCAAACTTTTGGTCTGTACTGTAACTGGGAGGCATAAAACTGGGGGAGGGAACACACTGGGGAGGCATATTCTGGGGGAGGCATAAAACTGGGGTAGGCGACAAACTGGGGGGGCATAAAACTGGGGGGGGCAACACACTGGGGAGGCATAAAGCTGGGGGAGGCAACACACTTGGGCAGGCAACACACTGTGGGGGAGGCGACACACTGGGGGGGCATAAAACTGCAGGACATAAAACTAGGAGGCATAAAACTGGGGGAGGCGACACACTGGGGGGCATAAATCTGATGGAGGAGCATAAAACTGTGAGAGGCAACACACTGGGAGAGTCATAAAACTGGAGCAGGCGACAAACTGGGGGAGGCATAAAACTGGGGGAAGCAACACACTGGGGAGGCATAAAACTGGAGGAGGTGATACACTGGGGAGGCATAAAACTGGGGGAGGGAACACACTGAAAAGGCATAAACCGGGGAGGCATAAAACTGGGGTAGACAACAAACTGGGGGGGCATAAAACTGGGGGGCGAAAAACTGGGGGGGACATAAACCTGGGGGAGGCAACACACTGGGGGGGCATAAAACTGGAGGACACATAACTGGGAGGCATAAAACTGGGGGAGGCGACACACTGGGGGGCATAAAACTGATGGAGGGGCATAAAACCGGGGAAGGTGACACACTGGGGGAGGCATAAAACTGGAGGAGGCGACACACTGGGGGGGATAAAACTGGGGGAGATATAAAACTGGGGGAGGGAACAAACTGGGGGAGGCATAAAACTGGGGTAGGCGACAAACTGGGGGGGGCATAAAACTGGGGGAAGCGACACACTGGGGAGGCATAAAACTGGAGGAGGTGATACACTGGGGAGGCATAAAACTGGGGGAGGCCACACACTGGGGAGGCCACACACTGGGGAGGGCAGAAGAATGGGGGACGTGATACACTGGGGAGGCATAAAAATGGAGAGCCATAAAACTGGGGGAGGCATAAAAATGAGAAGTGACACATTGGGAAGGCGACACACTGGGGGAGTCGACACACTGGGGGGGGCATAAAACTGGGGAAGGCATAAAATTGAAAGAGTCATAAAACAGGGAAGGCATAAAACTGGGGAGGCGACACACTGGGGAAGACATAAAACTGGGAGAGGCATAAAACTGGGGGAGACAAAACTGGGGGAGGCGACACACTGGGGAGGTATAAACTGGGGGAGGCATAAAACTGGGGGAGGCAACAAACTGGGGGGGTATAAAACTCGGGGAGGCGACACACTACACTAGGGAGGCATAAAACTGGGGGAGGTGTTACCCTGGGGAGGCTTAAAACTGGGGGAGTCGACAGACTGGGGGGGATATAAAACTGGGGGAGGTGACACACTGGGGAGGCATAAAACTGGGGAGGCAACACACTGGGGTGGCATAAAACTGGGGAGGCATAAAACTGGGGGATGCAAAAAACTGAGGGAGGTAACACACTATAGGGGAGGCGACACACTCGTGGAGGCGACTCACTGGGGGAGGCAAAAAGCTGGGGGAGACAACACACTGTGGGAGGCAACACACTGGGGGCGCAATAAACTGGGGAGTCAATACAGTGGGGGAGCAGCACACTGAGGAGGCATAAAACTAGGGAGGCATAAAACTGGGGGAGGCAAACACTGGGCGAGGCGACACACTGGGAGAGGCATAAAACTGGGAGAGGCATAAAACTGGGGGAGGCGACACACGGGGAGGCATACATCTGGGGGAGGCATAAAACTGGGGGAGGCGACACACTGGGAGCATAAAACTTAGGGAGGCATAAAACTGGGGGGGGCTCAAAACTGCAGGAGGCATAAAACTGGGTGATGAAATACTGGGGAGGGCATAAAACTGGGGGAAGCAACATACTGGGTGGGCATAAAACTGGGGGATATAAACCTGGGGGGCATAAAACTGGGGGAGGTGACACATTGTGGGGGGGCATAAAACTGATGGGGAGGCATAAAACCGGGGGAGGCAACACACTGGGGGAGGCTTAAAACTGGGGGAGGCGACACACTGGGGAGGCATAAAACTGAGGGAGGCATAAAACTGGGGGGGTATAAAACTCGGGGAGGCGACACACTACACTAGGGAGGCATAAAACTGGGGGAAGTGTTACCCTGGGGAGGCTTAAAACTGGGGGAGTCGACAGACTGGGGGGGATATAAAACTGGGGGGAGGCGACAGACTGGGGGAGGCATAAAACTGGGGGAGGCGACACACTTGGGCAGGCGACACACTGGGAGCATAAAACTTAGGGAGGCATAAAACTGAGGGAGGCTCAAAACTGCAGGAGGCATAAAACTGGGTGGTGAAATACTGGGGAGGGCATAAAACTGGGGGAAGCAACATACTGGGTGGGCATAAAACTGGGGGATATAAACCTGGGGGGCATAAAACTGGGGGAGGTGACACATTGTGGGGGGGCATAAAACTGATGGGGAGGCATAAAACCGGGGGAGGCGACACACTGGGGGAGGCATAAAACTGGGGGAGGCGACACACTGGGGAGGCATAAAACTGAGGGAAGCATAAAACTGGGGGAGACATAAAACTGGGGGAGGCGACACACTAGGGAGGCATAAACTGGGGGAGGCATAAAACTGAGGGAGGCAACAAACTGGGGGGGTATAAAACTCGGGGAGGCGACACACTACACTAGGGAGGCATAAAACTGGGGGAGGTGTTACCCTGGGGAGGCTTTAAACTGGGGGAGTCGACAGACTGGGGGGGATATAAAACTGGGGGAGGCAATACACTGGGGAGGCATAAAACTGGGGGGGCAACACACTGGGTGGCGATACACTGGGGAGGCGACACACTGGGGGAGCATAAAACTGTGGAGGTATAAAACTGGGAAGGCATTAAACTGGGGAGGCGACACACTGGGGTGGCATAAAACTGGGGAGGCATAAAACTGGGGGATGCATAAAACTGAGGGAGGTAACACACTATAGGGGAGGCGACACACTCGTGGAGGCGACTCACTGGGGGAGGCAAAAGGCTGGGGGAGACAACACACTGTGGGAGGCAACACACTGGGGGCACAATAAACTGAGGAGTCAATACAGTGGGGGAGCAGCACACTGAGGAGGCAATACATTGGGGTAGGCAATACCCCCGGGCAGGCAATTCATTGGGTGAACAATACACTGGGGAGGCAATATGCTGTGGAACAATAAACTACAGTATAGGGAACAATACACTGAGGAAAGGACGATGAGAGGTTGTTTGTGGAGGGATGGGATGGGATTAAGGGATGGAAGTGGGACTTCAAGAACCTATAATAAACAAGTTTAGGGGGGAGGAGGACGTTTGATATGGATTTAAAATTAATTGCGTGGTGGGGGAGGATGCCAAGTCACTGATAGTGTCATCATGAATTGTGGGATGGGAGAAAGCGCTGTCAAGGACTAAACATTCAAGCGCAAATTTATTATAAGGCCCTGATAACGTCATTATGAATTATGAGATGGGAGAAGACACTATCAGGGACTTATAATGAATAGGGGGGGTTGGACACGGGTCTGGGACTAAGACTATGTGTACACATTCAGGATTTGCAGTAGAAAATTCTGCTGCAAATCCTGATGTGTTGGCAGGAAAAACGCTGCATAAAATATGCGGTTTTGCCTTGCTTTTTAAAGGAGTTTTTGCTGCAAATTTTTCTCCACTCATTAGAATGGGTGAAATATACTGCAAAAACTTAAAGAATTTACATTATTTGAATCTGCTGCAAAGAAAAAACTTGCAGCGTGTTCATGAGACTTCAGTATTCTCATTCCATTTGCTGTTACTGTAAAATGTTGCATATTTGCTGCGACAAAAGCACAACATGTGCACATATCATTGATATTAATTCGGGGAGAGTCTAATTAATTTATATTTATTGGGTGCAGGAAATTATAGTTAATGGGAGACACACATCTAGTTTATCACTTTATATTTTTAATGGTGTGTGGCTGATTGTATATAAATGGTGGGGTACATATCTGTAGTCAGGGGCGCAATGTAGGGAAGACAAATGTACAGTACAGACCAAAAGTTTGGACACACCTTCTCATTTAAAGATTTTTCTGTATTTTCTTGACTATGAAAATTGTATATTCACACTGAAGGCATCAAAACTATGAATTAACACATGTGGAATTATATACTTAACAAAAAAGTGTGAAACAACTGAAAATATGTATTATATTCTAGGTTCTTCAAAGTAGCCACCTTTTGCTTTGACGACTGCTTTGCACACTCTTGGCATTCTCTTGATGAGCTTCAAGTGGTAGTCACCGGAAATGGTCTTCCAACAATCTTGAAGGAGTTCCCAGAGATGCTTAGCACTTGTTGGCCCTTTTGCCTTCACTCTGCGGTCCAGCTCACCCCAAACCATCTCAATTGGGTTCAGGTCTGGTGACTGTGGAGGCCAGGTCATCTGGCATAGCACCCCATCACTCTCCTTCATGGTCAAATAGCACTTACACAGCCTGGAGGTGTGTTTGGGGTCATTGTCCTGTTGAAAAATAAATGATGGTCCAACTAAAAGCAAACCGGATGGAATAACATGCCGCTGCATGATGCTGTGGTAGCCATGGTGGTTCAGTATGCCTTCAATTTTGAATAAATCCCCAACAGTGTCACTAGCAAGCACCCCCACACCATCACAACTCCTCCTCCATGCTTCACGGTGGGAATCAGGCATGTAGAGTCCATCCGTTCACCTTTTCTGCGTCACACAAAGACACGGTGGTTGGAACCAAAGATCTCAAATTTGGACTCATCAGACCAAAGCACAGATTTCCACTGGTCTAATGTCCATTCCTTGTGTTCTTTAGCCCAAACAAGTCTCTTCTGCTTGTTGCCTGTCCTTAGCAGTGGTTTGCTAGCAGCTGATTTACCATGAAGGCCTGCTGCACAAAGTCTCCTCTTAACAGTTGTTGAAGAGATGTGTCTGGTGCTAGAACTCTGTGTGGCATTGACTTGGTCTCTAATCTGAGCTGCTGTTAACCTGCAATTTCTGAGGCTGGTGACTCGGATAAACTTATCCTCAGAAGCAGAGGTGACTCTTGGTCTTCCTTTCCTGGGGCGGTCCTCATGTGAGCCAGTTTCTTTGTAGCGCTTGATGGTTTTTGTAACTGCACTTGGGGACACTTTCACAGTTTTCCCAATTTTTCGAACTGACTGACCTGCATTTCTTAAAGTAATGATGGTCACTCGTTTTTCTTTACTTAGCTGATTTTTTCTTGCCATAATACAAATTCTAACAGTCTATTCAGTAGGACTATCAGCTGTGTATCCACCAGACTTCTGCACACCACAACTGATGGTCCCAACCCCATTTATAAGGCAAGAAATCCCACTTATTAAACGTGGCAGGGCACACCTGTGAAGTGAAAACCATTGCCGGTGACTAACTCTTGAAGCTCATCAAGAGAATGCCAAGAGTGTGCAAAGCAGTCATCAAAGCAAAAGGTGGCTACTTTGAAGAACCTAGAATATAAGACATATTTTCAGTTTTTTCACACTTTTTTGTTAAGTATATAATTCCACGTGTGTTAATTCATAGTTGTGATGCCTTCAGTGTGAATGTACAATTTTCATTGTCATGAAAATACAGAAAAATCTTTAAATGAGAAGGTGTGTCCAAACTTTTGGACTGTACTGTAGACACAGCACATTGTTCCTGAAAATCTGAAAATTGAAGGTAGGAGCAGGCATGATAGAAGTATTGTTGGTATTGGCATTCTGATTGGAGCTGTGTCCTCTGTGGGGCATTCATTGTCTGTGTCAAAAAAATGCTTTTTTACAGTGAGTAGTCTCATAAATTTGTTAATATCCAGTAATGTGATGAACAAGTCTGCTTTTCTAGAGGGGACAAAATGTAAGCCCATTGCTAAAACTTTAAGTTGTTCTGCAGATAGAATTGTAGCAGATAAGTTCACCACTGTATAAGTGTCCATCCCAGGGGTTGGTATGGAGTCACAGTTTAGTATATTCTACTTCTCGTGTAATATGAAAGGGGTCTTAAGGTGTTTTTTGCCTGCCCAGTGCCCTGGTTGTTTTTTGACTGTGTTGATTGATGCATGCGAGGCCTAACTTGGTTGGATATTCCATTGGTTTTGTTGTTATTGGAAAACAAATCAATTCTGAACCACTTGTGTCTGCGCCGTCAGATGTAGCATCTGAAGAATCCCACTCGGATATGCTAAAACTGACATGAAAAGGGTGTTGTTTCTTGTGAAAGCGGTTGTTTTTGAGGATAGATTTAGGTGCGTAGGTTTTCCTTTCTTGTTACCAGGTGTAGACTAGGTTACTCTTATAGTTTGAGAGGTCTCTGTTAAATTTCCGTTTTTTAATCGCTATGATGGCGTCCTCATGTTCACTTAGTGTTTTTTTGCAGTTTATCTTTGAGAGTTGTATAATCAAGTTCTATAGCAAATTTTTTCATGGATTCCTGTTGCTGGGAAATAATATTTTCTAAATCTTTGAGTTTGATATGCTCATATTTAATAATGAGGTGCATGAGATGAGATGAGCAAGTATTAAAGATGTTATACCATTCCTTCTCAAAGTCACTATTGAAGTTAGTTGTGTAATTCTTTTTTAATCTTAGACCTCTTGGGATCATATTTAGATCTAAATATTTTTGTAGAGTAGTGGCGTCTCATCATGTACGTAATCTTTATGACAATAGTTTTTCTAAATCCCTGAAATTATTTTTCATAGTCGTATGGGATTGGTTATCTTGGGTGTTCTCAGTAGATTTTTTTTTTTTGAATTGTCACATGGTGAGACAGGAGGAAAGCCCATTTTTATAGAAATGTTATGTCTATGTTCCCAAACAAAATGCCTATAGCTCACCATAATGTTGGAACCGATGAGGTTTGTAGTCCTTCATACGGTGTTGGCTTTTTAATGTTGTTTACGTCCAACGTAGCGTATCTCCTTGAGTCCTATTCAGACATGTAGGGTTCTTTGCAATGTAGCAATTATATCCACACTAAACAATTGATCCTCCACGGATATTTCCAGGCAAATATCATAGTGACCGAATAATTTCTGAAGTCTAATGTTAGATTTACGGTCTACTCCCTTATACAGTAAGACTGTATTTAGATTTAGACATCTTTTACACCATTATTTTATGTTTGGAAATATAGGGCAATGTTCACACTGGCTAAACTAGCTGCCTTGGTAAGGGATTGCTTCCAAACATTGTCTCAAAGCCTGGTTTCACCTACACACCACCAATAGACAGCACACACCTGAAACAATCATGTGCTCCATGTGCTAATCTCCTCCTTTTTCCTGTTTGCTATAAATTCAGTCCATTTGGACACATTCATTGTCAGGACTAAGAGCTCCACAGCTTGAAATGCGTAGACCCGCGTCCTTTTTATCTCCCTACCCCATGTCACCCCTTCTCCCACTTCATTGATATGTTTTTGCAAAAAAACTTTTTTTTAATAGTTTTTCATTAAAAGTCATGTTTTAAACTTCTAATCATTGGTGGTTGCTGGAATCCTTTTGAGTTTTTTTTCTGTGGTGTGAGATCAGTGGCCCAAAGTCATTTAACCCTTGAAAAATACCACTTATTTAAATATGTGAAAATTGGCTATTTGCCCACTTTGATGCCCGTTCTGATGACCAGAACCCATTTGGGCTAGGATAGGGGGATCTGAATTTGATGTGGGTCATCACTGTTTGTGTATTGGTGGTGTGAGATCAGTGGCCCAAAGTAATTTAACCCCTGAAAAATACCACTTATTCAAATCTGTGAACATTTGCTATTTGCCCACTTTGATGCCCGTTCTGATGCACTGAACCCATTTGAGCCAGGATGGAGTGATCCGAATTTGATGTGGGCCATCACTATGTATGCAATGGTGGCATGAGATCAGTGGCCCAAAGTCATTTAACCTGTGAAAAATACAAGCTACTTATTCAAATCTGTGAAAATTGGCTATTTGCCCACTTTGATGCCCGTTCTGATGCTCAGAACCCATTTGGGCCATGAGATCAGTGCCCCAACGTCATTTAGCACGTGAAAAAACACCAATTATTTATTCAAATCTGTGAACATTTGCTATTTGCCTACTTTGATGCCCTTTCTGATACCCAGAATCCATTTGGGCCATGCTAGAATGACCTGAATTTGATGTGGGCCATCACTATGTATATAATGGTGGCATGAGATCAGTGGCCCAACTGCATTTAACCCCTGAAAAACACTAGTTACTTGTTCAAATCTGTGAAAATTGGCTATTTGCCCACTTTGATGCTCGTTCTGATGCCCAGAACCCCTTTGGGCCAGGATAGAGTGACCTGAATTTGATGCAGGTCATCACTCTATATGTAATGGTGGTGTGAGATCAGTGGCCCAAAGACATTTAACCCCTGAAAAATACCACTTATTCAAATCTGTGAAAATTGGCTATTCTCACACTTTACTGCCCGTTCTGATGCCCGGAACACATTTGGGCCAGGATGTAGTGACCTGAATTTGATGTGGGCCATCACTATGTATGTAATAGTGGCATGAGATTAGTGGCCCGACGTCATGTAACCCGTGAAAAACACCTGTTACTTATTCAAAACATCAAAATTGACTGTCTGCCCGCTTTGATGCCCGTTCGGATGCCCATAATCCATTTGGGCCAGGATAGAGTGACCTGACTGTGATGTGGGGCACCCTGATCTATGTGTCTGCAGTGTGAGATCAGTGGCCCAAAGTCATTTAGCCCTTTCTATAACGTCCTTCAGTGCCCACTTTGATGCCCATTTTGCGCCAGTTTTATACATTTTGTAGCTGCTTTTAAACATATTCACATCAGGGCACCTCGCTGCATTATATTTTATTATTGCAATTTTTTATTTTTGTTGTTAATCCGGATCACTAAGAAACCAACTTCAGTATCGTTTCAGTGCATCATTTTGACAAATCTCCCCCATAGCCTATTACACGCCTCACACACTGCCAGAAATCCCCCAGTCTGTGCATAGCTGATTTATCTCCACCCCCCGCAGACGTAATGCACAGTTCTTCCTCTATTGCTACAATAGACACTCTGCCGGACTGATCCATTGTTCGGTCTCTAGGGGGAGAACCGTTGATGTCCTCCTGTACGTACGCGTCGTGAATTCTAGGACTACCTCGGTGGAGTGAGGGACCGGTGCACGGACCAGTCGCTTGTGTGGGGATGGCTGAGGACTGTGGTGCAGTCCAGGCTCCGGGATGTGCCGGGGTCAGAGGCTGGGACCAGACGTCTCCGTGCTGAGTGCAGCGCTCATGTCCTGCATTGTACAGGTAAACTCTGCGCACCAGGGGGGCCTGGCAGTGGCTACCACCCCTCACCTAGGTCACTGTGGCTAGTTATACAGTGCTACTTTGTATCTAGGGGCACAGACAGGATGTGGCACCTGCCAGCTCCTCATCGTGGCTCACAACTTTACTTATTACTAGATCCCTGGTAACATTGGGCTCTGTACAGACAGTCAGGATTGGCCACATTCCCAATCTGTGCCATCAGGGCAGACACTCAGATCTCTCTTGTGGATGTGTTGGCGGATTAGTACCCAGATTAGCCCCATCCTAAACATATTTGAGTAATCTGCAGTTTTCTGGCCCTAATCTGTGCACATAATGGCATTCTGCAGATTGGCAGATCTGTAGAACTAATTCACACAATGAGTATTTGGTGCGTTTTTTTTCCACTGCACATTTTTATGTGCAAAAAACGCAGCGTTAGGCTGTGTGCCCACGATGCGTTTTTCAAGCATTTACGCTGCGGAAACGCTTGGTAAACCTTCCCCCATGGTCTCCAATGCAATTCCGCACTTTCAATGCCCATGATGCTTATTTTTCCGCAGCGTTTAGGCTATGTGCCCACGATGCCGAAATGCTCAGGATTTTTTCCTGAGCATTTCTGCATCTCCCTGGCAGAAAAAAACGCATGCGGATTGTACATGCGTTTTCCTGCCAGGGACATGCGGATGTGAAGCGTTCTTCACTTGCATTTCCGCATGCAACCAGCATGGATTTATATAGTGTGACCCGAGAGAGTGGTTAAAAATAAACCTAATAGTTACCTTCCGATGGCCCCCGAGACTTGCTGCGCTCCTGTGCTGGCTGCCGTCAGATCGCAGTACGCTGTACTGAAAAGACCTGCCGTCACATGACTGTGACGTCACCGCAGGTCCTTCAGTCCTGCGTGATTGCCGGCAGCCAGCACAGGGGAGGGAGTCCGGGGGCCTTCGGAAGGTGAATATAATCTTTATTTTTTATTTTATTCTTTTTTTTATGGTACCTGGGTGTGGAGGAGAGTCTCCTGTCCTCCACACCCGGGTACCATCCGTGTGACACCTACTTTGCTTCTCGCTAGCCCACCCTGAGAGATGGGGGGGGTACTCGGAACCGAGCCTCCAAGTGGAAGGTGGATGCAGTCGTGGCCTAGGCCCGGCCCGTGCCCAGGGTTGTCACAATCAAAAAATAAGGGCTAGGAGGGACGGTGGTAATCGAGTGGATTCAATGACTACGCCACCTGTGGAGTCTGGTGATTCGCCACCAGCGCTGCGGCAGTCCTCTGAGGCGGGATGTAGTGGCAGCAGAAGATGGTACTACTCCCCACAGGCGGAGCAGGGCCTCAGGGCAGAGAAGACAGATCAGGGGGGTCGTAGTGGGTGGTGTCGCGCTGAAATAAGAGACCGGAGGCAATGGATGCAGTCTTTCAAGCTTTACTAACGTTGTAAGGTGTCAGCTGCAAGGCTTCTCCTTGCTCCTCACGGCGCGCTGCGGCCACCAGGAAGGGGTTCAGCACACTCCGGGTAGTTCGGGTGCATAAATCAGGACCCACTGCACCGGAGTGTTCCTAGACTTTCCCACTAGGTCCTCTCCTGTCCGTATGTGGTGCGTGTTACAAGGCTGGGTCTCCCTCTGGACTATGCGCAGAACAAGGGTACGGGTGGCGGCTCCGCTCCGTCCGTTACCCGGTGGGATCCACTGAGCCTCCGGGCTTCTCCGACTAAGACTTAAAGTGACAGAGTCAGATTTCGGGGGCCTGTACCCCTTTTGCAGCAGGAATCCCTCTGACTAGGCCAGTATAGCGAGGACAGGTGGCGTATGCCGCTCCGTCTGCATCCCTCTGGGATCCTTTTACCTGTGGCTCTTATCTCCTCTGCTCCCCTCCAGGCCTTCTTAGGTAGGGACCTTGACCGGGTAGAGTAAACCGTTAACTCTAGCCCACTCCTCGCCTCAAGGCCAGAGCACGAGAACCGTGTATCTTCAATCAGCTGCAGGTTCACACAGAAAGCCACGTTCAGTGATGAAGATCACAATCAAAGACCCATAAGCCCAAGATGGCCGTTTATTAAATATGAATTTTGTGGTGTAACCTCTAAGTGCGTCCTCCACCCTCACCCACTACATGGTTCCCCCTAACTTTGGTTCCCCCCATCTCCTCTTTCCCGGCTGGGGCAGCATTATGGTGCCTTAAAGCCCCCCCTTCAGGACAGGAGTGGTGTAGTGTTGAATGGATGGCTGAGTCCTGAGAGGTGCTCCTTCCTTACCTCGGAGAGGGGATACCACACCTCGGTCTGAGGTGCAGTACCCCTGTGGCGACTGAACCCTCAGGGGCGCCACATTCCGCACATTAGAACGCGCCAATTACGCAAGTACAGGTGCAGTCTTGTGGAATTGTTGCGTTCTAATGCAAGTCAATGGCGGCGAAAACGCAGCGCTTCCGCAAAATTAATGGACATGCTGCGGATTTTTGAGCGCAGCATAAACGCTGCGGAAAAATCCGCATCATGGGCATTGAAAGTGTGGAATTGCATTGGAGACCATGGGGGAAGGTTTACCAAGCGTTTCCCAAGCGTTTACGCTGCGGAGATTCCGCAGCGTAAACGCTTGAAAAACACATCGTGGGCACACAGCCTTATACTGCGCTCAAAAATCCGCAGCATGTCCATTAATTTTGCGGAAGCGCTGCGTTTTCGCCGCCATTGATTTGCATTAGAATGTGCCAATTCCGCAAGACTGCATCTGTACTTGCGTAATTGGCGCCTTCTAATGTGCGGATGGTACCCGGGTGTGGAGAAGATGAGACTCTCCTCCACACCCAGGTAGCATAAAAAAAAGAATAAAATAAAAAATAAAGATTATATTCACCTTCCGACGGCCCCCGGACTCCTTCCCCTGTGCTGGCTGCCGGCAATCGCGCAGGACTGAAGGACCTGGGTGACGTCACAGTCATGTGACGGCAGGTCTTTTCAGTACAGCGTACTGCCATCTGCCGCCAGCCAGCACAGGAGCGCAGCAAGACTGGTGGGGCAATCGGAAGGTAAGTATTAGGTTTATTTTTTTTATTTTTAACCACTGTCTCGGGTCACACTATATAAATCCATGCCGTTTGCATGGATTTATATAGTGTGACCAAGTTGACAAGCACTTTCCAAGTGATGCTAAAATCGCTTGGAAAGCGCTTGTCAACCCGCATGCGGAAATGCAAGTGAAGAACGCTTCATTTCCGCATGTCCCTGGCAGGAAAACGCATGTACAATCCGCATGCGTTTTTTTCTGCCAGGGAGATGCAGAAACGCTCAGGAAAAAATCCTGAGCATTTCTGCATCGTGGGCACATAGCCTTAAACAGTTCCAGCAAAGTGGATGGGATTTCTCACAATCTTATGTCCACTGTGCTTTTTAAACTGACCCGCAGTGTTTTTTTGAAATCTGCAACATCAGTTATTCCTGCGGTTTTATGGGTTTTCTTTGTGGATTTTCGCCATAAACTTGAATGAGGTGGAGAAAATCTGCATGTAAAAAAAAAGCCGATGTATGTTTTTATTGCTTTTCCATAGCAGAAACCAACTAAAAACGCACATAACCCGCACATGACTGTGTCAATAAAGTATTAAAAGGAGATAAAAACTGTAGCTGAAAAAAGGCAATAAAAACACGTAAAGAAATGCAATGAAATAAAACACAAGTAACCTAATTTACCTAATAGGCACAGAAATGGTGCATAAAACCTACATCAAAAACCATATTCTCATCATGGGAACTTAGCATAAGGATACAGTCACACCATGATTTCTATGAGGTGGAAAATCTAATGTGGTTTTTAAAAAAGCCCCTGTAGAGTAGTAAGTGTGGTAATATACTCACCTACCGCCTTCTCCAGCTCCATTCTGCTCCTCTTCTCAGTGACATTACTATAATTGTGACCAGCCGGCTTATTCTATGCTCTGTGTGAGCCGGAAGCCTCTTTTACAATGAAAGCCTATGAGGCCTCGTTCTGACTCTCCATAGACTTACATTGGAAAAGCTACTTCCGGGTCACGCAGAGCAGCATCACCTGGCCAGTCTGCAGAGCGGTGAGGGCACGGACAAGAGGAGCAGAACAGAGCTGGACACCGTGGTGGTGGGTGAGTATATTAACACTCACACTACATTACATACACATATACAGAGATTCATTGAAAACATAACTTCATGGGGGGCTTCTTTAAGAAAAATCAACATCAGAAATCAAATGCAGTTTTTTTACATAGTTTTTCAGATGGGGTTTTTATAGCGTTTTTATTCCACACCCTTTTTCACAGGCTTTTGACTTTAGTGTAACTTTTGGTGTGGATTCCTTGATGAATTCACATCAAAGAAGCAACTTTTCTTTTTACATGACATGAGTCTGACTTCAGAGCCCCCAGTAACTACAGCTGATCATCGATGGAGAGGTGAGCGTGTAATGTATAAATGGGCAGGATCAACCTGAGTGAGAGTGCAGAGGAGGAACCCCGCTTTATATTATCCAAATGCCCCGATTGGGGGGGAAATGATGCCCAATTAAGTCTATGAAAACAGACTGATTGCTCGACTACTCATTTTTCAACCTTTTCAATCCTTTTGTTTGTTTGTTTATTCCCAACTTTTCAAGCAGGGGTGCATTGTTACCCAGCTTCCCACCTTCCTTAATGCTGGGTGAATATTTTATACACTATTAGGATTCCTAAGTTTAACCCCCTCTGCCTCCACCTGTTTAAAGTAATGCCTGATAACCCCCTTAAAGAGGTTGTCCGGCCTTAGACCTCTAGTTTGGTGCCAAGATTGGGCAGTCATGTGACCGCATGTATGCCATTTGCATACTTCCGGCCACATTCTGACTAGACATGTGCAGCTTCGCTCAGTTCACATTCATTGAGCTAGGCCGTACACATCTAGTCGGCATGTGACCGCATTATGCATATCACTTACTTGCGGTCATGTGCCTGCTGCTAATAGCGCTGGCATCGTAGAATCCTCACAGCTCATAGTGCGATGTGAAGATTCACAACAAGTCTGCACTTACAGTGACTGCAGACTTGTAGCCTAAGGCCGGACAACCCCTTTTACTTGCATAAGTACTGTAATGTGAGCTGAGTAGCTACATGTCTAGCTCACTGCAATCCAGTTGTATCACATTCCATTGTGTTCTTCTTTCTGAAAGGAGGGAAATGAAATTTCCACTCTCAGGCTAAGTTCATAAAGGTGTATAAAAATCAGCTGATTTTCATCCCGAAAAAAATGGATGATTTTCATCTGTATTTTCATCGGTGTTGTCATACATATGCCATCGTTGTTGTCATACATGTGGCATCCGTGTTTAAACTATGTTAAAAATTGCAATGTATCCATAAAAATCCTGTTATAAGGTCGATCCACCCCACTGGCTTCTCCCTGCCCTGCTCCAGATGATTGACAGCTCCCTCCCCACACTCATGGGAGAGACCTGTCAATCACCAAGAGAGGGACCCGACTAGTCTTGTCTCTTATTGTGATCACCGGCTGGATATAAACTATATTTTATCTGAAACGCCGGAGTGACAAACACGATTGATAGCCAAGAGGTGGGTATATAATATTACACCTACGAGACCGGTGGGTGTAACTGCACAATATGCCCTGCTCACTACCATACCTAGTTTTCCCACTGGCACCCCCATGCTATTGTTTCCATGATTCTCTCTAAATTATTTTTACTTGTCTCAATGATTTTTTTAGGTCCCATGATGAGTCTGTCATATGGATAGAAACATGTCGGGAAAGCGATTTTTATATGAGACATGGTATAGGCTATTTAATTGGGTCCAGTGGAGGACCATGCATCTTGGGGAGCCCTTGACATACACTGGGGCCTTAGTGACGTAACGACTTGAGCAATAAGGCTGGGTTCACACAAGCATATTTAACGGTCCATATTTGGACCTCAATGCACGTCTGGTGGCGGGTATCCAGACCTGAAATTACAGCCTCATATGTGTGTATGAGGCAGTAAGTTTGGGTTAGGAGACCTGTGGTCAGTCCGGACATTGTGGTTCATACACGGAACGTGAAGTACACGCTTGTGAACTTGGCCTTAGACTGATCTGATGTTTATGCCGCACTGTTGTGTTCTTGTGTACTTTCCTTTACACCACATGAGTGACATTCTGAATTGTTACCTTGACTTTTAGTCATCTTGTGCTATCATTGATACATGACTAAGTCTTGCTCTGGATACCCATGTCAATTGGTGCTTAGGATTCTTTTTTTACCCCATGTACAGTAGTTACAGGCATCCACCAGTCTTGTAGGAGCAATTTTAAATACCCACCTTGTATTGGGGGTATCGTACACGTGTTTAATGCATATTTGAATAGAAGTTAAGGTTTCTAGTCCTCAGCTAATCACTTCTTTTTATTTGGGCTGACCTGGTGAGCTGAGGCTATTCTTTTGGTATCAATAAGAATTTTTTTGTATTATTATTATTATTACTACCGTATTTCCCTATAATTTCAGGTCTATTACAAATGCAACATGGAAAATGTTTTACAGAAATTTAACAATCAGATGGCTGAAAACCAACAATGGATGTCCAATCTGTGTGAAGACCTGTGGGATATTCCCCTGTATGACCTATCAATTCCAGGTATTATTTTGTGTATCACTGGTCCTTGGCTTCATTTTCTATTATTTGTAATGTTGAAACCCCATCTTTTACGGCAGGGTAAAAATACACCACTTAGCATTTCTGAGGAGTATTTTTAGCCATCAAGGTGTACGTAATTTGCAGTAACTTCAACCTGTAATAGATAGGAATATATAATCATAGGAGATTGCTAGATATGCAGAAAAACATTCCTATATCTTGTACCAATGTTTGAATGCCTAAAATATAGAATTGAGGTCATTTTAAGGCTCCATTCACACTACGTTTTTGACTAACATTTAGTGTATGCACCTGGAAAGTGCCCAACATATGTGCTAAATGTGTATATAGCCCAGTATACCGCAAAAAAAAAGGTTATGCAATAATGCAGTAAACTACATTTTTCACCCCACAGGGTCCAGTTAAAAAAAAAACATGAAACAAATAGGCACCAATTTTCTTGCTAGACTTGATGAGGGGACGTGGAGTCAGATGCTCCTGACTCCACGTCAGGAGCATCTGCCAAAATGCCAAAAGTTGCAAAATTTTTGCACAATTCAAGAGTTGCTCCAAAATGTTGTGACTTTTCAAAGTAATTTAAGCCAGAATTCTGGTGAAATTGCGTTGATAAATTGCGTCCATCCTTTTTTTTTTTACTTAGAAGTCTATGGCTGACTGTGAGGCATCAGTCTGAGCCTCTGTTTAGCATAAATGACTTTCTATCATTCATCACAGTTTATAAAATGTGGTGTGAACGTAGCCTATTGTGGGATTAGTGTGTGATACCAATGACGAAAAAAGGTAGAAGGGCTCTCTCTGTACAGGTAACCGCTGGGACCGGTTAGGTGCTCCTTGTACAGTTCTTCTAATCATCCAGTAGAGTGATCTATAGAAGCTTTGGCCAATCGCCAAGCAAGCAGTCTTGTGCATTGGTAAATCAAATTCCATTATAACCTGCTTTTTTTTTTTCTTTAAATCTCTGCTCATTTTAGGCTTAGAAGTCAAATGGCTGTCCTGGTCAGTGATTGACCGCCTTCCTTGTATAATACTGCACACAGAGATAGCTGTCAATCACTGACTCCTAAGCTCAGAATGTGCAGAGATTTAGTGACTAAGGCCACGTTCACACGTTCAGTATTTGTAAGCCAAAACCAGGAGTGGAACAGTCAGAGGAAAAGTATAATAGAAACACGTCACCACTTCTGTATTTATCACCCACTCCTGGTTTTGGCTTACAGATACTGATGTATTGTAAAATACTGACCATATACTGAACGTGTGAACGTGGTCTGAAGTTGAAGTTTTATATCTGAGCCTGATTTACCTGTCTGCTCAGCCCCTCATGTTGTATGACTCGCTGTTATCAGATCTGATGGCACGTTCTCTGTGACATGCTCCTTTTAAATAAATAATAATAACTCTCTATTTCAGTTGTTTAATTTTCCACTTCTTTGGATGTAGTAATGGAATGGAAGCACGCGATATATTCAGAGACTAAAATCTTCCTCTGAAATTCTGCTGTACAGGTTTGGTCAGCTGCTATGATATAGTTCTGTTTTAGCCTCTGAACAGTTATCTCATCTGTGTGTGATGACAAGCTTGCTGACTGTGTCCAATTACACCCAGAAGCTGTGACTGACCTGTATAATACAGGCTGTAAGCCATTACTCAGTAGTAATGTGGTGTACACACAAAGGTACTCACCATTAGATTGATAAACTGTAAATTGGTGTATACTGTAGTATACGTAACGCACATTCGGACCCAACCATCACATTGGTCGTCAGCCTTTCATTGCATTTTTTTTTATCATTTATCTAAAGGATTATCTCATAAAGGGTTATGACACAGAAGAAAATGTATGATAATTACTGAAGCTTACAAAATGACTGCAAATCCCTGAGCGGCAAGCATGAAAGAATGTGACCTACATTTGGTCCCAGTGCTGACTGTTCTAGCTAATCTCAGCCCCATCTTGTCTGAAATATTTAGTTTCTGACAACTGAAATTTAATTCACAATATAAGTAATCTGAGAACCATTGTTCATATGATTTTTAATATATAGACAGTGATATATAGTGTAATTTCCAACCACATTTTTTTTTTAACCCCTTGCCAACATGTGACTTACCTTTACATCACACTTTGAGTGGGATCAGAAACAGAGTCCACTCCATACAAAGCAGCTGCCAGATGTACCTGCCTCTAACTGCAGAGACCAGAGCTAGTTTTAATCACTGCTGTCTACCTGATAGCAGCATTTAACTGTTGTGATCTCTGTGAGTGTTCATTCTGCCGCCCATAACCACCTCTCCTCGCACAATGCATACAATACCATGACAGCTAGGGGCTGACTGAAGGCCTTCATTGCCACCATCTTGGTAGATCCATGACACCCAGCCTCCTTCATAGGAGATCATTGTTTTTACTGTATACTTCAATATGAAGGTATTGCAGCTGTCATGCTCCTGGGTTCGAACCCTTGAGCCTGTGTTTGGTTGTCGGCTTCTCTGTCCGCCAAGCCACAGCAGACACACTTTTTCCTTGGTGTTTTAGTTCTGTTATTCTGGCTACAGTCTGCTTAGCATAACATTTGTCTACCCTATCACCTTTTGGGTGCAGCTTTATATTCCCCCTCCCTGCTGGCATTTCCTACTAGTGATAGTTTCATTAGGATGTTCAGACATTCTGTTGCTGTTTAAAGCCAGTCAGTGAAATTCCAGCTAAGGGTTTTCTCTTTGCTGTTTGTGTACTTTACTCTGCACCTTTCTTCTGTTGTTTTCTAGGAAGTAGGTGGCATATTATCTAACAGTACGTACTTTATTCTTTATTTTGTGGTTTATTCTACTCATTTTAGGATCTTTCCTTCTTTCAGCACACTTTCCCTTTTGTAGGCAATTCACACTTTGCTCTGCCCTCCGGTTCTTTAGGAGGAATATGATGCAACTCAAAAACCTTTCAGGCAGTTTAGGTCCAAGCTGCCATCTTCTAGTTTGTGGTTAGGGCTATCTCTGCTCACGCAGGAACCATTAGGGACTGCGGGTCAGGATCTCTAGTTTGTACAGAAACCGGAAGGGTCAGTTGCCGTTTTTTAGCATATTACCTATTTTCCCGAGTGAATTGCTATATAAGCAGCAGCATGTAGTACAATCAAAGACTCAAGTCCCCGAGTGGACCAAAAATAAAATGAGAAATTAAAAAAAGGTTTTATAACTTTTATGTTTTTTTTTACTATTTGTAATCACCTTTTTCCTAATCTGCAAATAAAGAAATATATGCATATTTCATATTGTTGCTTTCATAAAAGAGATCAATCAAAATACAAAATTATTTAACCCATTTCATAACTTCTGTAAAGAAAAAAACTTGCAATGCCAGAATGAATGTATTACTGTACCCACTTTAAAGAATATAATAAAAAGCAACTTAGCCCATATACAAATCATTCAACCCCAATTCCAAAAAAGTTGGGACGCTGTATAAAATATAAAGAACAAACGATTGCAATGATTTGCAAAAATTCTTATATTTTATTCACATCAGAACACAAATCAGAAGTGGAAAGTCGGACATTTTTCCATTTCATTTGAAAAAATTAACTCATTTAGAAATTGATGACAGCAGCACATCTCAAGGAAGTTGGGACAGGCCCATGTCTACCACTGTGTCTGGGAAGTGAGGAGACCAATTGCTGGAGTTTTGGGAAAGGAAGGTTGTCCCATTCTTCTCTGATGTAGGATTCTAGCTGCTCAACAGTCCTGGGTCTTTGCTAGATTTTTTGTTTCATAAAATATTTTCTATTTACTGATCGTAGGGGTCTTTGCACTTTTACTTACACCATTTGAATGTTCTGAAGTGTCTAAAGTTTTCTGAAAGTGCAGTTTCACTTTAAAAATTAAAAAACATTCTGTCCTCACATTCTCTTCATGCAAATTGGAATAGATTATCATGTATTTTGTTGGCATTTTATAATTCACGTTCTTAATAATTTGTTTTGTCTCTATTTCAGGGAGTCATGACACCATGACTTATTGCTTAGATAAAAAATCCCCAGTCGATCCTAGCTCTCCTAAACTACTGCTGTTTTTAGAGAAATATGTGCCTAATATCACTCGTGCCATTATTTTAAGATGGAGCGCTACACAGGTCTGTAAACACAATTGTTTTTTTCTTTACAATACTTAAAAAAAAAAAAAAAAAAAAAAAGAGGATAACCCCTTTTATAACAAATGTGTTGTAGCAGTTGCTAATACATTAGTATTACAGATTCAGCACCGTTTTACGGTGCCCAACCTCACATTAAATGTGTATTTTAAGCCATTTCTTTTCACTTTACGGTTATCACTTTATCTACTGTACATAGTTTGTATTTTACCAAATATATTTTTAAAGGAAAATGGTAAAAAAGATAAATAAACTGCAGCTTATAGGATAACTTTCCCCTTTTTAAGACTTCTGAATTGTCAGTTATGGGATTCCCTATTGGTCTGTGTTTACATTTCTATGGTCCCCATTCATATTATATTAATATTCGCATGATCAGACAACCATTCAGTGTGTAAGGGGCTTCCTGACTCTCCCCTGACTCTTGCCCAACCCTTCCCACTGGATATAAGGCGCTGCCTGAGTTGTCAGGCAGTAGCTTCTCCCCTCTCCTAATTAAAAACACAGTATTATGAGAACTGAACGTCATATACGGGGGAGACCGAATGCATAATTGCTTGTCGAACATGTTCAGCCAACAGCTATTTAAGATTTATAGGCAGCTTAAAGGAATTATCCAAGGCTGTCAGTTAGACTGGAATCACACGAGTGTATAGCATCTGCTGCGAGAGCATTGGATGCGATATGCTAATGGCACCCGGCTCCTGCTCTGCTGTGAGGGTGAGCGGAGTGTCAGTGCACTGTGCTCCGATCCTCTCGCATGAGATAATCGCAGCACAGGTGCGGAGGAGACATAGAAAGTAATTTCTCCCTCTCCATTACCTTGGCGTATATCAGACTGCACTGGGATGACATATGAGTGCAGTCTGATGTTTTACACGCGCTCATAGACTTGTATATGTGCTTGTGAGCAGAGTCTCGGTGCCAATGGCAGCATGCTGCTATTGTTCTCTTATGCAGAATCAGCATGAGAAAATAATCGCAGATCTGCACTGCCCCATAGAATAATACTGGGCCGAGTCTATCCGATAAAACATTGCATAGCACTCGGCCATGTGATATGCTTGTATGACACCAGCCTAATAATCACACACTCCTGCAGTGAGATCAGGAGATCAGAGAGCAGCCATTACACATCACATTGGTAACGCCTCCTTTCATTTAAAATAAGCTTTGGGGGAAGATTCTCAGGGAGATTTATGTCCGGCCCATAGTCCTGAACAACTGATGTACATATAGGAAAAACGTGGATTTCTCTGGAATAACACATTGGATTGCGGACATCAAGGTACCATTTTATTCAGCTTCCTATGACCTGCATGCCCGTATAGATAGCTTAGGAGGATTGATCCTACTGATAAATTCCCTTTAAACAAACCCATGGCCGGATAACTGGCCAGTGATTAAGAGCATTGCTGGAAGCAGCAACTCTTGGGGGTCAGGGGCTTGTTATCAGCGATAGGACAGCGTATAGAAAAAAGCAAGTCAATTGCAAACTGGCTTATTTTCACAATGTCTAATTATACTAGTTTCAGAACACAAGAGGGAACAGCTCGGAATGATGAACCCCTGATCTAATA
Organism: Phyllobates terribilis; assembly: GCF_046119375.1. Lineage (NCBI taxonomy): Eukaryota > Metazoa > Chordata > Amphibia > Anura > Dendrobatidae > Phyllobates > Phyllobates terribilis. Next base: position 329,412,941 of record NW_027362762.1, on the reverse strand, counting down.
TGAACATCATAGAGTTGGGCTTCATTAATTTTATCGGACACATTCTATGATCGATCCAAGACAGTGGATGTCAATTTAGCCACAGTAAGATGCAAAGTAAAGACATTTTTATTTCCAGCTTTGCATTTAGACCATGATCCCACGTAGCATAAATGCTGCATTTTTTGTGTGTAGAAAATCATCTGCATTTAACAACTGAGGCAAAGTGCATGTGATTTAAGGAAAACTCATGCCCACTGTGTGTAACAGTGGTTCCCCATGTATGATGACCCTACATCATACCCAGCATGGGATGGCCTCTTACAGCAGCCACCATAGCTGAGCTGCACCCACTGCTGTTAACCTTTTAAATGCCGCTGTCAATCTCTAACATTTAAAGCATGCGGCCCTGGAGTGGGGTCGCAATGTTCCACTTCCATCGCCATCCCCCACGAGACGGTCACAGGGTGCCAATAGGTTCCCATGGCATTTAGGGGGTCTGCTGAAGGGGCCTGCCATAGATACTGAAGAATTCAATGTACACTCAAATTGTATGATGCAAAGTGTCCAAAAGGTATTCAGGCTGCTGGATTTCATAATTCCCATATACCTTGTTGTGCTCCAAAGTTTCAATGCACAGGATGTGCCTGACTTCCATGATTGGGATTACAGGTGAACTGACTTTGTTCCAAGTTTACAAAAAATGTGTTCATTGTGATATACAATTCTCAGAAGATGCCATGAAGATAGACTAGTAAGCGACAATTAAATGTTTCGACCCTCTTGGGTATTTCTTCATGATGTCGCCGGTAGTCGAGGTGTTCCTGTGCTGAGATAATCTTATAAATGCGCCCCTGCTGTGTACTGTGTAATGGCTGTGTCTCCCTGTACAGGAACACAGTCTGATCATACCACATCTCCTGGGCAGGGGAGGATGCAAAAGAGAGTATACAGACATTACAGCATGGGATCACAGCGGATTCTTTCTTGTGAGGTAAAACATTTCCCTGCCTGTTTTTAAACAATGTTTTACTTCAAAGAAAGAATCAATTGTGTTCCCCTGCTGTCCTGTCTGTATACTCTTTTGCTTCCTTGCCTGCCCAGGTGTTGTGGTATGATCAGACCATGTTCCTGTACGGTCAGTCACAGCCATTACACAGTACACAGCAGGGGAACATTTATAAGATTATCTCAGCACAGGAACATTTTATTTAAACACATCCAATTATGGAAATTATTATCATTCCAATATCTATTGATTAAAATTAACTTTTGTTCATGGGAAAACCCCTTTAAGACCTTTCACTATACACTACATACTGCAGTGCACAGTATTGCAGTATATCAGACAATCGTGTGTTCAAGTCCCCTAAGGGACTACAATTTTTTTAAAAAAAGGTTTTAAAATCTAAAATTAAAATATAAAAATTTGAAACACCCTCTGTTTGCTCCATGTAAAATAAAGAAATTAACATAATTAACAAAATAAACAGATGTGGTATGTACAAGTCTGATCTGTCAAAATTTAAAATTAATGAATTCGATCGGTAAATGCCTTAAACAGAAAACAGGCAAACTCCTTAATTGCATTTTTTCATTCTACACAACTCCATCAAAAAATGTATTAAAAAGCAGTGAAAACATCATATCTACCAGAACATATCAATAGTCATCAGCTCATCACACAAAACAAGCCCCCTCGCAGATCCATTGACGTAAAAATGAAAACGTCTCGAAAAATGCTGACAAAAAAATAATTTAATTTTTTTCAAATTTCCAATAATTTTTTTCATTAAAGGAGTTGTCCAGGATAGGGCATCAATGTATGATCGGCCGGGGTCCCGCACGCGGCACCACCGCCGATTAGCTGTTATCAATGTGGGCTGTGGCGGCCACCGGCCAGAAGTGCTCACTTGTGGGGCCCCGCCGTCAAGTGGTAGTGGCTGCCGTGGTGTACTGCACATCCGCCTCCCATTCGAGCATTCCGGCCAGTGGCCGCCACCGATAACAGCTGATCGGCGGGGGTGCCGTGTGCGGGACCCCGGCTCGTCATACATTGATGCCCTATCCTACGGATAGGGCATCAATGTAAAAGTAGTGGACAACTTCTTTAATTAAATAAAAAAAAATGTGTCACATTTGGTGTCATCGTATTCATACTGACCTGGGGAATCATGTTGCCAGGTCATTTTTACGGTACAATAAATACTGTAAAAACAAAAACCAATGTTTTAGTTGCAATTTTTCTGCACTCTGAATTTTGTTCTGTGAAATGATAGAAGGATAATGATAAAAAGAACTCATCCCAGAAAAAAACAAGCCCTCATCCGGATATATCAATTGAAAAATAAAGAAAGATATGGCTTTGGGAAGACAATACGTCAAATCTCCACCAAAAGCTAATCAGATAAATAAGAAAACGCATAATGAAAACTGCAGCAAAAACACAATAAATTGAAGAGTATTGCTATTGCGTATTTTGGTGCATGTAGAAAATACACAGCAGTAAAAAACAATGTTTTTATATGTGGGAAAGCGCATTTTATCTAGATTTCCCCGTACTTTATGGGAATAAATGGATGTATCTTTTGTCGCATAGTTGTTTTGTATAACATATGATTGTATAATAATTTTTACAGAATATTTTGTGTTTGATAGACTGTAAGCGTTACGGGGCAGCTGGATGCGGGAATCCGATACCTGGATCTCCGAATAGCTCCCAGGCCTGATGTCTTCTCGAATCTGTACTTTGTACATGGCCTTTATACGTCCCGGACTGTAGAAGTAAGGCAGACTGCAGTTCTTCATATTTGTTCCTACGTCTCAGTCTTTTCACTTCACACACATAGTCCCGATTCGTTAAACTGTTTACTCCAAAAATCTGCCGAAAACACTTTAAAAAAAAAATCGTTACATTTTTGAGCAATGCGTCTTTTCACACTAGCTGCGCCAAAGTGGACGGAGCTGGAACGAAATGAACGTTGGGACGCCTGCTTGTCTAATTCATGTGATCGGTGGCACGTTAAGCTACAAATCTTCCTCCAGTCTCTAGAGCAGGGGTCTCAAACTCGGCTGGGTATATGGGCCGCACATGGAAAAAATTTGAATTTGGGGGGCCGCATTCTTTGTTCAATGTGACATTTTTAGTGATACCATTTTTTTTGTATACACCTTTTGAACATTTTTGCCGTGTTTATTTTTTTATGGCTTGGGTCGTTATGGATGTGGCGATAATAAACGTGCACTTTTTTGTGTTTACTTTAGTTTACATATAAAACAGCATTTTTAGTGCCCAATATTTTTTCATGCTTTATTTTATTTTTTATTTTTTTTACAATTTTATTTCCCCCAATTGGCCACATACAGTAATATTGTCTTACAATTAGCATCATATAGTAATAATGGAAAACATCTTGTAGTAATGTTCCCCATCCAAGTCCCCATCTTGTACTAATGTGCCCCATCCAGGTCCCCATCCTGTGGCTATGTGCCCCATCCAGGTCCCCATCCTGTGGCAACGTTCCCCATCCTGGCGCCCATCTTGTACTAATGTGCCTCATCCAGGTCCCCATCCTGTGGCTCTGTGCCCCATCCAGGTCCCCATCCTGTGGCTCTGTGCCCCATCCAGGTCCCCATCCTGTGGCAACGTTCCCCATCCTGGCGCCCATCTTGTACTAATGTGCCTCATCCAGGTCCCCATCCTGTGGCTCTGTGCCCCATCCAGGTCCCCATCCTGTGGCTCTGTGCCCCATCCAGGTCCCCATCTTGTGGCTCTGTGCCCCATCCAGGTCCCCATCCTGTGGCTCTGTGCCCCATCCAGGTCCCCATCCTGTGGCTATGTGCCCCATCCAGGTCCCCATCCTGTGGCAACGTTCCCCATCCTGGCGCCCATCTTGTACTAATGTGCCTCATCCAGGTCCCCATCTTGTGGCTATGTGCCCCATCCAGGTCCCCATCTTGTGGCTATGTGCCCCATCCAGGTCCCCATCTTGTGGCTATGTGCCCCATCCAGGTCCCCATCTTGTGGCTATGTGCCCCATCTTGTGGCTCTGTGCCCCATCCAGGTCCCCATCTTGTGGCTATGTGCCCCATCCAGGTCCACATCTTGAGGCTATGTGCCCCATCCAGGTCCCCATCTTGTGGCTATGTGCCCCATCCAGGTCCCCATCTTGTGGCTCTGTGCCCCATCCAGGTCCCCATCTTGTGGCTATGTGCCCCATCTTGTGGCTCTGTGCCCCATCCAGGTCCCCATCTTGTGGCTATGTGCCCCATCCAGGTCCACATCTTGTGGCTATGTGCCCCATCCAGGTCCCCATCTTGTGGCTATGTGCCCCATCTTGTGGCTCTGTGCCCCATCCAGGTCCACATCTTGAGGCTATGTGCCCCATCCAGGTCCCCATCTTGTGGCTATGTGCCCCATCTTGTGGCTCTGTGCCCCATCCAGGTCCACATCTTGAGGCTATGTGCCCCATCCAGGTCCCCATCTTGTGGCTATGTGCCCCATCTTGTGGCTCTGTGCCCCATCCAGGTCCACATCTTGTGGCTATGTGCCCCATCCAGGTCCCCTCTTGTGGCTATGTGCCCCATCCAGGTCCCCATCCTGTGGCTATGTGCCCCATCCAGGTCCCCATCCTGTGGCTATGTGCCCCATCCAGGTCCCCATCCTGTGGCTATGTGCCCCATCCAGGTCCCCTCTTGTGGCTCTGTGCACCATCCCGGTCCCCATGTTGTGGCTCTGTGCCCCATCCAGGTCCCCTCTTGTGGCTCTGTGCCCCATCCAGGTCCCCATCTTGTGGCTCTGTGCCCCATCCAGGTCCCCTCTTGTGGCTCTGTGCCCCATCCAGGTCCCCATCTTGTGGCTATGTGCCCCATCCAGGTCCCCATCTTGTGGCTCTGTGCCCCCTGTGCTGTTCTTCACACACATAAAATAGAAAAAAAAAAAGATGATTCTCACCTGTCCTCCGTTCCCTCGGCGGCCTTCCTGCAGATGTGGCCCGCAGGCACCACAGAGTCAGACCCCTTGACGATCCCGACCTGGTCCAGGAGGAGCCGCCGACAGCAGCGCTGCATTGCCGCACAGAGACTGTCTCCCAGCACAGTATTTTCAATGTCAGCCGCCGGCCAATCAGAGGCCAGCAGCTGACATCTGCATATGGCAATGACGTCATACTCGCTGCGCCGACACGCAGATATCAGCTGCTGGCCTCTGATTGGCCGGCGGCTGGCATTGGAAATGCAGTGCTGGGAAACAGTCTCTGTGCGGCAATTCAGCGCTGCTGTCAGCGGCTCCTCCTGGACCAGGTCGGGATCGTCAAGGGGTCTGTGCCTGCGGGCCGCATAAAGCAGCCTCAGGGGCCGCATGCGGCCCGCGGGCCGCGTGTTTGAGACCCCTGCTCTAGAGTAAGATTTGTGGTGAGGGGAACACTACTTTTAAGACGTGTTTGATTCATTAAGCGGCATGCACCTCTGAACAAATCAGATGCGCCTTACTCCAACACGCTCCCTCATCAAGACTGGTGTGAACAACGACTTGCCATTTTTATCCATCTTCATCCTACAATTTCAACCTATATAAAAAAAAAAAAATGGATCCAAATGTAGGTTTAATTTTTTTACTATATGTGTATTTTATAACAAATATTGTGCTTTATGATAAATCTTTCAATTTAGGCTACGTTCACAGCCTTTGGACATAAAAACAGGACAGACAAACAGATGTGTTGCATAACTGATACAAACGGCAGCAGCTGGACACCATTGATTATTATGGGGTCCAATTAGGTTACGTTATGTGTTTGTTTTTAGAATGGAAGAAAAAGCGCAGCATGCAGAACTTTTTCTTCCATTCTAAAAATTGACATAATGGAACCCACGGGCCCCTAATACGGTCGCTGTGGTTTTTCTGCTTCTGTTTGCATCAGTTATGCAACATCTTTTTTAGCCATTAATGCCATTTGTCTGTTAAACATTGTTCAAATGGACTGTCCACACCGATATAAATGTTTCATTATGTGCATAGTTCACTTTAATGCTACATTCCCATGATGAGTATATAGTGAGTTTATGTTGCAGATTTTCTGTACCTATTAGGTTTTGTGGGGTTTTTTTCCATTGTGTTTTTGACACTACAGTTTTTGTCTCGTCTTATGTTAAATTAAGCTGCTCTGTTTTTGAAACTTTCTAGTATTTAGCTTTCAGCATCTAATGCAATTCTATAGAGAAAATCCGAACATAAAACTCTGAAACAAGCACCGCTGGTCAGTTTATGCAGCATAAAAGAAAAAAAGCAGTGGGCATGAGATTTCTATAAATCACATCTACTTTGCTGAAACTGCGTTTTTGGCACAGCGAATATATGTAGCGTCAAGTACTTATTGTGGGAACCTAATATGAGAAAATATAAACTACGTACAGTAAGTGCACTAAACAAATCTAAATTTACTGTTTATTTTTTCTAGGAAACACTTTTGGAGATTGCCGACTGGTTACAGCAGAATCCGCGAGAGGTCCTCATCCTTGGGTGTGATAATCTGCAGTCCATGTCCCCACAGCATCATGTGTATTTAATTAACTCCATACACAGGATATTTGGACTCAAATTATGCCCAAAGCATGTACGAACATGAACTATAATCCTAAACTTGTATGTGTTCTGTTAGGGAGCTTCACTGCTAAAAGCCTGGGGTGAATGTAGTAAAGTAGGAGAAGAAAAAGCAGATTGGCTTAAAAAGTGTACCCAAAATCAATAATGGATACAATACAATAGAAATATAAATGTTGTAGTATGTTGTTTTTATGTTTAGAATCCAGTTCAGGTTTTTGTGATGCAAAATAGGCAAGTGTGAATGTGGATCGAGGATGCTAGTACATTTTTGTACCCAAATTACGGTTGCAGTACCCTGACCTCCTGGAGAATAATTTAGACCACCAACCAGGGCTGTGGAGTCGGTAAGCCAAACCTGCGACTCTGACTCCGACTCCTCAATTTCCCTTACACCTACTCAGACTCTGACTCCGCGACTCCAACTCCCACATATATTGCTTATATTTTAGTGAAAAATTTATTGTAGTACAATGTGAACATCAGACATTTCATAATTTTTATGATACAATAATCAAGATATTTAGATAGAATATAATATATATTTATTGGAATACAACTTTAGAACACAAAAAACTAATAAATTGTAAATATTGACTACACTATGTAATATCGATTATACACATATATATATATATATATATATATATATATATATATATATATATATATACACATATACACACACACACACACACACACACACACATACATATATACACACTATGTAATAAACTATGTAAGTGGCAAAACACAGTTTTCAACAAAGATATACTAAATAACATTTGTGCAGTCTATGAATTTGTTCTAAGAAATAGTATCGCCTCCATCAGATCCTCCTTCATAGATGACCTCAAATCTGACCTAATTATTTTAAGGCTAGAGAACAACCTCTCTACACTAACTTGGGTTGGAGGCAAAGCCGTAACCACATGGGCAACATCTCTAACAATTTCCGGGTATAAAGGAATTGCTTCATGCACAGTCAGTTTTGATGAACGGTTGAATTTTTCTATTTCTTTGAGAGCAAGTGAAACATTTTGTTGAAATATGGTCAATCTGCTTGCTATAGGAGACGGAGTGAAATCTTTTTCCTTGCGGCAACGCTTTGCCTGCTCCATGTCATCCAAATACTTGTCAAAGTCAAACTCCTCATCTGATGAGGATGAAGATATGGCAGCAGTAGCACTGTCAGGACCCAAGTCCTCTTGCGCCTGGCAGTCCTCCTGTAGGCCACTCATCCTAACTGCTACCTCAGTCAGAGCTTCTTTTCCTTTAGTAAGCTGTTGATCATCAAGCAGTATACGATGACTTGGGTCCACATAAAACAGCTGCCAGAAAAATTTTAATTTTCCAATAGCTGTGTCTCTCTCCGTTTCATTGAAGCAGAAATGCCATCTGCGATTAAACCTCCTCTTTGGGACAGGCAAAATAGCAAGTTCTTCCACTCCCTTATGAAAATGCCAGGAGTTAAATCCTCAGCTTGTAATTTTTTAGTCACGGTAAATGGGTGATTAAGCAATTCCTGCAACTCAGCCACCTGTGTCCATTGACCTTCATTTAGGGTTACCTGAGGGTTCACCATATCTATAAGAAACGGTTTTAGTTCAAGCCATCGCTCAATCATTAAATAAGTGCTGCCCCACCGAGTGGCTTGATCGACAATTGCCCCTTTCCCAGCACGTCTCTTCGAGATGGAATCAATTTTAGGGGCTCTGGCAGCAATAGCCAATTTCCTCACTTTTCCAATCAGATTTCCAGCATGTCCCTCTTGCAGACTATCTCTTATTGCCAGCTTCAGCGTGTGCACAACACAGCGCATGTGATGAATAGAAAAGTGTTTTGAAGCAGCTTCAACAAGATCATCTATTTCTAAAGTATAATTTTGCTGTTCTTCTGTTGTAATCTGTTTGTTCCTCAGTTACATGAACAGCACTGTGGCCTTCCATCTCAAACATACTGAATCCTAAATTTTCTTCTAGCTGTTGTTCATTACTCTCATTCATCAGTTTAATTGTACTTATCATGTTTGAAGCATTGTCCGTTACAATAGCAAGAACCTGTTCTGCAAGATTACGAACTCAAAAAAGAACTTTTTCCACTAAGGCCTGGAGAAACTGGCTGCTGTGATGAGCTTTAGGATCTTTTACTGCCAGTGTCTTGGTAACAATTTCTTTGTTGTCACAAACATATCGAACATTGATGGCAAAATAGTTCACTCCGTGATCTGTGCAGGCATCCTTTTTAAGAAACATGAAACGTCTTTTGAGAGTCTTTTTAAGATCTTCCTTTTGTTTGCTTCTTCAATCACTAATTTTCTAATACTTTCTCTTTCCAGAGAAACATCAAGTTTGCGGGCCATTTCTCCATTAAGAGCTGTAAAAGCTGGTCGTGCAAATAATGATAATGGTACACCGTCCTTCACAATTAGCTGTATGAGCGGTCTTTTAAACATATCTGCTGTCATTGTTACAGTAACTTTGTCACTTACAAAATATCTTGTTAATGATGTTTGAGATGCTCTTTCCTCCTCCTTTGCCTGGCGGGAAGTACTGGGCGCTGGTTTCTTGGTGCTGCTGTTATCTTTCTCAGTCACAGCTTTGAAAACTTCTGGGTGGAAGCGTTGTAAAGGTCTTTTTTAGATTGGAAGCGCTTGTAGGAGCATTTGTATCACTGCCTGACTATGCACTGATTTTGGCTTCACAGCATTTGTTTTCCTCTGGGTCACTTGTCATACATTGACACCCAAAATATTTTTCATCTTGAGTCACTGAAATGCTCAAATACAGCTGACTTCATGGGGAGCTTCTTAGACATTTTGTAATCATATAAATTCACTCTCAAAATCATTTTGTCCTATAAAATAATGTATATTATAATTCCAGCAAGAACAGGGAACCATGTACAGTGGGGAAAATAAGAATTTGATACACTGACAATTTTCCAAGTTTTCCCACCTACAAAGAATGGAGAGGTCTGCAATTGTACACTTCACCTGTGAGAGACAGACTAAAAAAATCCAGAAAATCACATTGTATGATTTAAATAATATGCATTTTAGTGCATGAAATACGTATTTGATACAGTAGAAAAACAGAACTTAATATTTGGTACAGAAACCTTTGTTTGCAAATACAGAGGTCAGACGTTTCCTGTATATTCTGTTTCTCACAGGTGAATTGTACCTACGATTAAAAATTTCAGACCTCTTCATTCTTTGTAGGTGGGAATCAACAGTGTATCAAATACATACTTTCCCCACTGTATAATTTTAGATAGAAATAAAACAAACTTTGCATAAATCAATAGTACAGATGACAAATATAAAGTTTGTAAAATATGTTATTAGAATTTACAATCTCAGGCTTTTCTTAGGGTACAGCTCACTAAATGCTTCACAGTCTATGAAGAGGGGAGGAGGGAGGGAGCAAGTTTGTTGTGTATCATACTCCAGGAACAAAGAAACTGATAACAGAGCTAATAACTTGATGTTTTGGCTTCTATACCTATACAAGTCCTCATATAAGTCCTCATCAATCCTGTTGCTGTATGTTCCCTGTATATTGTATAGTAGCCTAGCTTCCCAAAAGTATATGAGCTCAAAGAAAAAACAAACAAGCATCAAGCATACAGAGAACATACAGTATACTGGACTATTGATTTATGCACAGTTTATTGAAAGTTTAAATATGCTTTAAGAAGTAATTACCTTAATCTTGTTATCCTGTTCACTCTAGCAATTCTTCTGAGATGAGTGCAGACCTTCCTTCTTTCTGAGTGTGTTTACTTTTTACCCTTGTCTGTAGAGGAGGAGCTTCACTGGTGCTGGATACAGTGCAGACAGACTTATCTTAGCTAAGACAAAGCCTAGATCCTCAGGCTGCATTCACACCATGGGCGTAGCCAGGATCAAAACTGGGGGGGGGGGCAGAACCTCATACTGCACACCCCTACACTTGAAAATAAAGCCTGCACCTTAAGAATATGTGGTGAATGCAGTCTATTTATTCCAACTATCAATTGATGTTGATGTGTTACTGAAGATGAGCATTGCCTGCCCTGGGCGTCCTTTTGGGCAGCTATGAGGTGTACCTGACTGATGCTAAAAAAAAAAAAAAAAAAGGAGTGCTAGTCTGTGTGCTACCCGGCTTTCATTCTTTTTGGTACAGATAAGATATGGATAGACAGATATGGATAGATAAATATATGGAAAGATAGATGATAGATAGCCATATGGATGGATAGCGGGATAGAGTGTGATAGACAGATGACAGCTACAGATAGCAAATAGTACATTGCACATATCGCACACATTGTACAGAGAGCACATAATAATCACCTACAATATTAGCATTAGTTACCTTCCTGTGACAGAGATGAGCAGTAGTACTTTCACTTTCTCCAGCTCGGGGCCCAGGAATTGGATCCTGTGCAGGGCAGGCGCCCCTCCTCTCTCTGGTGAAGACGGCAGAAGACAGGACAGAGGAGGGGAGATTACCCCCTGCAATCTGGAGCCAGTGCAGGACAGGAGCATTGCAGCATACAAGTGAGTTTTGATAGGTGCGTGCCTCTGCTTCTAGGGGTGGGGGCAGCTGCCCCTCGCTGGCTATGGCCATGATTCATACACAGCATTTTTGCGAATCCATTTTTTGCAGTAAAATGCAGTGTCTCTGGGCATCCCAGTAAAGTCAGTGGGTTTCAAGATATGACATTCAGACACATCGTTTTTGTGAGGATCTGTTTTTGGGATCAAAAACGGATCCTCACTAAGAATGAGCATGTCAGTTTGTTCGGCGTTTTTCTAATCTGCTTTGGCTATTGAAAACATTATCTATGAGCTCAAAAACCTTCCAGGTGATGCGGTTTTTTAAAAAGCTGATCTGCTTTTGCAGCTGAAAAACGTATCCTCAAAAAACGCTGTGTGTGAATGTAGCCTTAGATCAGGAATAGAACAGCCATTTATAGGACATTTGATAACTTTCCCAAATTCATATGAAAAAATATTCCCCACAAACTGCATTGAACTACTGCACCCAATTTATTATATATTTTAGGAGTCTGAGTTGGTCCATTTTATACCGACTCCGACTCCACAGCCCTGCCACCAACAAACATGCTATATAAACAGAGCAGCATGATGTAGGGACAGAGACCCTGATTCCATTAATGTGTCACTTGCTGATCTGCATGCTGTCATTTTGATATAATCACAGTTTTCTTTACAACAGATCTAGCCGTGCTCAGCATACCGAGTCCTGTATAACCCAGCCCTCACCATTGACTGGCAGCTTTCTATGTATACTGTGCATAGGCAGTAAGCTGCTAATTAGCAGTGGGGGTGGGGTTACACAAAGCAATTGACTAGGAGGCACGAGACACCTAGTCCTGTAGTGATAAAATCAGTGTTTTATCAGCAGGCGATTATGAAAACAGCAACACACAGCTTAGTAAGTGACACATCACTGGAATCAGGTTATCACCCCCTGCATCATGCTGCTCTGAGATTACATGGCAAACATCTGATGACAGATTCCCTTTCAATGTGGGGGGCATAATTCACAGAAGTGCAATATCTACAAGTTTTTATGTACCAGTTTGCTTGAGGAATCCAGAGTTTCCACTTTTATAGATTTTCCTCCTATTATCTGTAAACAGCCTTATTCACATTTCCGCAAATGAAGCACTCAGCCAGGCAGAACAGTACCTCATAACAGATTACCCATTTTTCACAGTTATTTTTTTTGTGTGGATATCAATAGATATATAACAGATATCCGAGACCATGACAAATCATACTGTAACAATGGCACAACTAAATGTTCAACTAATCTTATTGTCAGCCTGTAAGTTTATACTCCGAACTTCAAAGCCATGTCAAATCCGTAGAACGACCTATTCCAACAGTGCCCAACGGATCTCATTGACCTATGATGGGTTCTGGTATAATGTCAGTAACTTTGACAGAGTAAGAAAAACTCTGCACTACAAATATTTACGAAGATAATGCAATTTTCCATTTCTTTATTTGAAAAAGGTGCACGTTCCACATTGTGACAACACTAAGGCTGCGTGCCCACTATGCGTTTTTGCCGCGGAATTTCCGCAGTGAAAACACTTAAAAAATGCTAGGCAATACGTGCCCCATGGTTCCCAATGATAATCCGCATGTGCTGTGCACATGCTGCAGAAATTTCCGCTGCGGATTATCATTGCGGAAAAATATGCAGCATGTCCATTAATTTTGCGGACACGCAGCGTAATCGCCGCCATTGACTTGCATTGGACCGCGTGACATCCGCAATCACTGCATCTGTACATGCGGATATCACACGGTTCAATGTGCGGATGGTACCCAGGTCTGGAGGAGAGGAGAGACTCATCCAGACCTGGGTACCATAGAAACTGTAAAAAAAGGATTTAAAATAAAGATTATACTTACCTTCCGATGTCCTCCCGGTGTTTTCTCCCCTCCGTCTGGTCTGCTGTATGGGTCGCGTTGTTGTGAAGGACCTGCCATGACGTCATTGAGTCATGTGATCTGTCACATGACTCAATGGTGTCAACGCAGGTCCTTCACACCACCGCGAGTCGCCCAAGACACCGGACGCAGCAGAGAAAACACTGGGAGGACATCGGAAGGCGAGTATAATCTTTATTTTTTACCATTCTTATTCTTTTTAACTAACTTGGTCACAATTTGTCAAGCACTTTTCCAAGTGATGCCAAAATTGCTTGGAAAAGCGCTTGATAACCCGCATGCAGAAATGCATGCAAAAACGCTTGACAAACGCTTCTACCTGGCAGGAAAAACGCATGTAAAATCTGCATGCATTTTTCCTGCAAGGGAGAAGCGGAAAAAATATGCAGCATTTCTGCATCGTGGGCACATAGCCTTAAGGCTACTGCAAAATGCAAGTTGTCAGCCAGATTAATGTGAACTTGTAAACATCTGTAAGAATATTTTTATGAATGTTCGCTCTAATTTCCAGGAACGGCCAACCCTGAGGAACTTGTGGAAGCAAAATTATCAAGTCATTGTGTGCTATGATCATCCCCAGGCACTGATATTTGACTACCTCTGGCCATCTATGCCGTACTGGTGGGCAAACACAACCAATACACACTACTTGCTGCACTTTCTGGAGATGAAAAAACACAGTGGGCGGCCAGGTATCTGGTTCTTCATTTCTATTCTTAGACTGATTGCAAATTACATGTCTTTAAGGTGTTTATATAACGTTATTGTTAGCCTAAAGAGACAATTTGGGGGTTTCAGTATTTTATCCACTGTATTCTGACATTTTTAGGGAATATTATGCGACACCTTTTGGCATCCTTGGATTAGCAATATCCCATGTCCATTTTGAAAACATAAAAAAACAAACACTCATTATTGCATTTGTGCCTATTTTTTTTTTCCAGTTTTTAATTTTTTTTAAGCTGTTTTTTTGTTTTGCGCTATATTATTCTATCCTACAGGGTGGGCCATTTATATGGATACACCTAAACTAAATGGGAATGGTTGGCAATATCAACTTCCTGTTTGTGGCACATTAGTATATGGGAGGGGGAAAACTTTTCCAGATGGGCGGTGACCACGGCGGCCATTTTGAAGTTGGCCATTTTGGATCCAACTTTATTTTTTTCAATGGGAAGAGGGTCATGTGATACATCAAACTTATTGAGAATTTCATTAGAAAAACAATGGTGTGCTTGGTTTTAACGCAACTTTATTCTTTCATGAGTTTTTTACAAGTTTATGACCACTTATAAAATGTGTTCAAAGTGCTGCCCATTGTGTTGGATTGTCAATGCAACCCTCTTCTCCCACTCTTGACACACTGATGGCAACACCGCAGAAGAAATGCTAGCACAGGCTTCCAGTATCCGTTGTTTCAGATGCTGCACATCTCGAAACTTGATGGTATGGTGTGGTATATGGGGTACAAAGATAGTGGGGCCATTCTTCATCAATGGAAACCTCAATGCCACTGGATATCTGAAATTGCTACATGATGATGTGTTGCCCTCTTTATGTACTGAAGATGGCACATTCCCTGAGTTTTTCCAACAAGATGGTGCACCACCACATTATGGGTGTCAGGTCCGAGCATTCCTACATGAACGGTTTCCTGGAAGGTGGATTGGTCGTCGTGGGCCAGTTGAATGGCGACCAAGGTCTCCCGATCTGACCCCCTTAGACTTTTATCTTTGGGGTCATCTGAAGGCAATTGTGTATGCTGTGAAGATACGAGATGTGCCGCATCTGAAACAACGGATACTGGAAGCCTGTGCTAACATTTCTTCTGCGGTGTTGCAATCAGTGTGTCAAGAGTGGGAGAAGAGGGTTGCATTGACAATCCAACACAATGGGCAGCACTTGGAACACATTTTATAAGTGGTCAAAACTTGTAAAAAAAACTCATGAAATAATAAAGTTGCGTTAAAACCAAGTACACCAGTGTTTTTCTTATGAATTTCTCAATAAGTTTGTGTCACATGACCCTCTTCCCATTGAAAAAAATAAAGTTGGACCCAAAATGGCCACCTTCCAAATGGTCACCACCCATCTGGAAAAGTTTTCCCCCTCCCATATACTAATGTGCCACAAACAGGAAGTTGATATCACCAACCATTCCCATTTAATTTAGGTGTATCCATATAAATGGCCCACCCTGTATATTGTTCTCGTACTGCAATATATCGCGAAACAAAAAAAAAACAGCCTAAAAAATTAATGAATCTTTGGTTTTCAAAACGTAAAATTCACTTAAAAAGCAGGTCTAGAAAGTGTATTTAGGCCTGCAGCTACATAAAACTGTGCTACTTCACACAAAAATCTAAAATGTGAAACCATGGAAAATCTGATTGGATTCTTAAGCATTGTCGTTTTTTCCATTTCCCTTTTTTCGTAGCACAAAACAAAAATCTGCTATGATGAGATCTATTCTACTGTCACCCCCTCCCCCATCCCCAGGGTATCTTTTCCATTTCGAAGAATAAATTTCTAAAACAAACTTAATTTAAAAAAAGAAAAAAGTTTTCTACATAAAATATTTTTATCGCCTGCATTTTCACTTTACATGTTTAAATACATTAAAGGGGTATTCCCATCTTCAAGATCCTATCCCAATATGTAGTAGGTGTAATAATAATAATATTGGCAAATACCTCCAATTAGAAATTTAGTATAGTTCTCCTGATAACCTATGTTCCTTACATCATGTGGAGGCCATTGCAAGTTGCTTGGATATCCATTGTTACGACCATTAACCACCCACTGTCACTATATAGGTCACTATGGATACCTAAGCTACTGCAACTCAGAGCATTTACATGCTGCAGATCTGCAAGAAACAAATATATAGAATAGTCATCGAGATTTTAGAAATCTCATCCACTTTGCTGGGAAAAAAACGCGACGTGTGAACATGCTCTAAAGATTCCACCTGTTTTATCCACTTGCAAGGCAGTGAAATCCCATATGTTGGGCTTTGGTAAGGGATAACAATTTAAAAATAGCTAAAGAACATTGATAGAAAATTCTGAATCTGTCTAGTTGCTAAAGATTACTATATAATCAATATGGTATATAATACAGTAAAAAAAAACTGAAAAAATTCTGTTTTTTATCTTTGATCCTAATTGTACTATATATTTTACAGATGGATTTTTTGTGGCTGGTCTTAATTTAACGGAGAATGGGTCTTACATCTTAAAACATCCATTTGGTTCCATGAAAAGCATGACTTTGCCTAAACTTCCATTTTTGTATAAGTGGGTGCAGAAGCAACATCCAGGAGGGAGCGGTGATGCCACCAATATTATTGCAGAAGATCTTATTGGATCTGATGACTTTGTTTCTGCTGTGATTAAGCTCAATATGAAGCTTTTAGACAGAACTGATGCACTGCTTAGCTACAAGACTTGAAATGGTGTAGTACTTTGCACTATGCAGTTAAATACGCTGTATGTATGGATAGCAATATCACCTATTAAAGCACCACTCCAGCGGGTTTTTTATTGCAACGCTGGAGTGGTGCTACTAATCCAAGTTCCCTCCCCTAGTCTTATACTTACCAGCTGCTGTCTTCATCTGTTATCCACGGTTCTCTGGATCTTCTGCAGGTTGTGACATGCCAGATTGCTCTAGTGTTTGCTGGGCGATCCGGAAGTCACAACTAGGGATGAGCGGACCTGTGGAAGTGCAAGTTCTGGTACCCAACCCGAACTTTAGTCCAAAGTTCGGTTCGGTACCAGGACTATACCTGAACTTGAACCAGAACCCCATTGAAAACAATGGAGTTCCGAACTTTGGACCTGGAAAAAAAAAATTCTCTCTCGCTCCCCCCAACAGACTTCCCCCTGAACTCTACACTTTGCAACAGACTTCCGGGAGAAGTCAGTGTTCGGCGTTTAGCTGCGGACACTAACTGTCTGGTACGATCCCCAAACTTTTAAGTTCAGGTTCTCTCATCTCTAGTCACAACTCAATGTAAGCTCTCATAGACTTAATATAAGAGCCTGTGACCGTTCCTTCCAACTTCCGGGCCTGGAGTAGCGCCAGTAATGGCTGCTGGAAATATAATACCAGGATAAGGGTACCTACATTAGTGGCACCACTGCAGCGTGGAAATAAAAAAAAAAAATGCTGGAATGGTGCTCTAATGGGAAGCCATCATCAGACAATAACCTATTGTTTTAATCCGGTTTTTGTATTAAATGATTTTTTTTTTTTAAACAACTCGCAATCAATCAATATAAAAAATAGAAATCTTGCCATTTTCTCACTGGCCACTGGGGCTTTCTTAGACTCCAACTTCCTATTGTTTCAGGAAATAACACATGTACATAGCCACAGTGGTTTGATCCCAACCCTAACTTTTGTACGGATGTATCTAATGAGCATGTGCAAAGGTCATTGTGTCAACTCTGACATTGCCTATTGTGTATAGTGTTCTTTGTCATTGTACATTGTAATCCTGCCTCTGATAATATGGAGTTTTGCTATAAACTGTTCCTGAGAGAAAACTGCAAGATTACTATTTTTTTTAATAAAAATTTGCAATATAAAAATAAAAAAATTCTAAATTAAAAATAATCATCATCATCATTTAAATCAGCGTTTTGTGTTATAAGTAATTTTCTGAGGCTACTCTCCCTTTAACGTCTTTCCTCTTTACGACCAAGCCCCAATTTTCAAGTCTGACATGTGTCACCTTATTGTAATTACTTAAGAATGCTTCTACATAGCGCAGTGATTCTTTGACTGCTTTTTTTCCATGACAAATTGTACTTTAGGTTTGTTGTAAATTTAGGTCAATATATTTTGCATTGATCGATGAATAATCTGAAATTTACTGAAAATGTAGAAAAAGTACTAATTTTCAAACTTTGAAGTTTTATGCCTTTAAGGTTGCGTGCCCACGATGCGGATTTAATGCTTTTCCGCGGCTGCATTTCCGCCGCGAAAACGCATTAAAAACGCATGTTAAGTTGTCTGCCATGTTTCCCAATGATAATCCGGATGTGCTGTGCACATGCTGCGGGAATTTCCGCTGCGGATTATCATTGCGGAAAAATCCGCAGCACGACTATTAATTTTGCGAAATCGCCGCCATTGACTTGCATTGGACCGCATAACATCCGCATGCGGATATTATGTGGTTCAATGCGCGGATGGTACCCAGGTCTGGAGAAGAGGAGACTTCTCCAGACCCGGGTATCATAGTAGCTGTAGTTAAAGAAATAAAAAAAAATAAAAAACATATACTTACCTTCTGATGGTCCCCTGTCTGCTCCTGGCGGTGCTGCTGGCTCTTCGGCTGCTCGCGGTGGTAAAAGGACCTTCCATGACGTCAGCGGTCGCGTGACCTGTCACATGACTAAATGACGTCATGGAAGGTCCTTTTACCACCGCGAGCATCCGAAGACACCAGACGCGCCGGAGGAGACCGGGGGCCATCGGAAGGAGAGTATAATTTTTTATTTTTTTATACTATTGATGCCGCATTTGCAGCATCGTAACTTGGTCACACAACATAAATCCATGCCGGTTGCTTTTCCACGTGATGCTAAAATCGCTTGGAAAAGAGCTTCACAACCCGCATGTGAAATCGCATGTTCAAAACGCTTCACAAACGCTTCTACCTGGCAGAAAAAAAACGCATGTAAAATCCGGATGCGTTTTTTTTCTGCCAGGCAGATGCAGAAACGCTCCGCAGCATTTCTGCATCGTGGGCACTTAGCCTTAGGGTGCAGGACTGCCATAATACTCACGAGTGGATTGCATCGCGATGCTCAGACTGGCCGGTGGCACTACTAACTTGAGCGTGACAGCATTTATTTCTTTACAGCTGTCACACTCAGGTCAGGGGAGCCGACGGCCAGTCTGAGGATTGCGATGCGATCATCGCACGATTAATACGGCAGTCTGACTGCACAATAGACCAGATAGTTGCACCACACACAAAAAAAGTTATTAAACTCCATGTACCACATTTTACTTTCATCGGTATAATTTTTCAACCCTCTTTATATTGTGAGGACACTAGAAGACAGTAATTTTTCATATTTCCAAGGGAATTTCCAAGAGCTGTTCACTTTGAAGTAATTATTAATACAAAAATTAAAATCACGGCACTTTCCCTTTAAAAACAAAAGTGATCTCATTTTAAAAAAAAATTGCTCCCCTCAAGATATTCAAAACATCAATCAGAAAATTTGTAAACCCTTCAGTTGCTTCACATGAATTAACACAATGGAATGTGTAAGTGAAAAAATATTTTTTTCCACTAATTTAGCCACAAATTTTTCATTTTTTTAAGGGTAAGTAACTCCACAATTTGATACGCATATGTGGTCATGAACTACTGTTTGGGCACACAGTAGGGCTATGAAGGGAAGGAGTGTCATTTTACTTTTGGTGCACAAATTTGGCTGAATAGATTGCAGATGCCAGGTCATATTTGCAGAGCCCCTGAGGTGCCTGAACAACAGAAACACCCCACAAGTGGCCATCATTTTTGAACACTACATCTCTCAATCATTTCCTCTGTGGTTCTATTAAGCATTTTGACAAAACAGGCGATTCGCAGAAGGTTACGACATTGGGCCGTGAAAACAATGGCTGTTCACATTTACGATCTATGCACCTTTCTAGTGAGCATGTTTGAAAATCGCAAAAAAATAAATAAAAAAACGTATTGAAAAAGCAAAGCCACAGACCGTAACAGTCAGACGTAATACAATCATACTTATGTTTAACTATATTTCTTAAAAGGTGTATGTTTTTAAGGAGAATAGCAGTGTGGTATGCTGTACCTTTTTTTTTTTTTTTTTTTTAGGTTTGCTGTTTTTAAACCAAATAACCACATTAACAAAAACATTTTTTGCTGTTGACATTGCTGTTTATTGTACAGTATCAATAACCGTAGTTTTGCATCTTTTGATACAGCATTTATATAATTGTTTTATGTTTTACTACTTCTGCAGAGCAATAAATTTACTTTTTTTTCCAACAATCGTGTTTTTTTTGTCACTTCCAAACAGAAAAACAGGTGTGAACAGGTGCAAGCTAAAAGAGCTACTTCCATATGTAACTAACAAATTAAAGCTGCACTCTGTAACGCTATAGTATGCAAACATGAAATATATGAAATTGGAATGGCATTGCTGTTCTAGAAAAGAAAAGTTAAAAAATGAGATGCTTAGCGCATAAATTCATGTGTGGTCAACAGTCATCCACAAGGCGACCTTCTTTGCTGGGAACCTAACTTAATATATATTTCATATATGGGGCTGACCTGACATTACAATTGATCACTATATTAAACTTGGTGCTATATACACGTACTGATTGCGGATCTGGCGATCTGTTTGTGTAATGACAGTGGTTCTGGCGCTGCATTCTTGTACTGATGTAGTTTCTGGCGCTACATGCTTGTACTGACGGTGGTTCTGATCTTGTGCACATGTAGCAATCCATAATGTGCTTCATGGCTATATTAAAACCTAAAAACTTAGATTTGAGATTATGAGCATTTGGCGAGTTTCTGCTCCAAACACTCAGTTTAAGTTAGCGTGTGTTCACACTGATTTTTTTGGAACAGAAACTCTCCAAATCCTCCTCAAATACTCAAAACTTGGTTCAGATGTATTAACCCCTTCACCCCAGGACCATTTTCTGCTTTCGTTTTTTGCTCCCCTTCTTCCCAGAGCCATAACTTTTTTGCAATTACGATTCTCCACGTCATTACGAGTTCGTAGATACCAAACGTATAGATTTTTTTCTGTTTTCCGGTGCTCATAGCAGTTTGGCAATGACAACGGCAGGGGTCTCCTGCAGATCCTGGGTTTTCATGCCAACCCATCGGCGCCCCGTGATCATGTGATGGGGCACCAACGGGCAGAAGTAGTGACGCGCATCTGGTTTGCGCAAATTAAATGCCACTGTCAGAGATAAACAGTGGCATTTAACATGTTAATAGCCGCGGGTGGGTCGCAATTCCACCCACGGCTGTTAGGGGCACATGACAGCTGCTGGAAAAGATGCGGGCTCACCGCCGAAGCCCACATCAAAGGGGGAAACACGACATATGACGTATTTACACATCGTATGTTGTTAAGTGGTTAATGTACTGATGGTGGTTCTGGTGATGTATTTATAGAAGTACCCCTTTAAAAAAAACTTTGTTGCCCTTGGAATTGGTTTAGTATGGAAATGTGGCCCTTGGATCAAAAAAATGTTGTGCACCCGTTTTACACCAAACTCACTGAAGCATCCCTTTATGGCCTTGCTTTGTACACAGTCAGGCAGGAACAGAAAAGGGACTTCCTCCAAAGTGTTCCGATAAATTTGAAAACAAGCAATTGTTCAAAATGTTTGGCATGCTGAAGCATTAAAGGGGTTGTCCCACAAACAAAGTTAATGTTAATCGCTAGATCTTGGAATAAAAATTTGTTCCACAAGTGGATGTTTTTGTTTTGTTTTTTAAATGTTCCTGTGCTGAGAATCTTGTAATATAACGAAATGTAATGGCTGTGTCTGACTGCAGGAAAATGGTCTGATCATACCACAGCTTTTGGCCACGTGAGCATGTAAAAGAGTATACAAACAGGACAGTATGGGATCACAGTTGGTTCTTTCTGTGAGCTAAAACTTTTCACCGACTGTTTTTAGGCAAGGTTTTACCTAAAAGAAAGAATCATTTTGCTTCATTCCCTGCCCAGGAGCTGTGGTATGATCAGACCATGTACAGTTAGACACAGCCATTACACAGTACATAGCAGGGGCACATTTGTAAGATTATCAGCACATGAACATTTTTTATTTAAACACATCCAATTGTGGAACTTATTATTCCAAAACCTACAGTGGGTACGAAAAGTATTCAAACTGATAGGACTTGATTTGGAAAGGCACACACCTGTCTATATAAGACCTCACAGCTCACAGTGCATGTCAGACCAAATGAGAATCATGAGCTCAAAAGGAACTGCCCAAGGAGCTCAGAGACAGAATTGTGGCAAGGCACAGATCTGGCCAAGGTTACAAAAGAATTTCTGCATTACTCAAGGTTCCTAAGAGCACAGTGGCCTCCATAATCCTTAAAAGGAAGAAGTTTGGGACCACCAGAAGTCTTCCTAGACCTGGCCGTCCAGCCAAACTGAGCGATCGTGGGAGAAGAGCCTTGGTGAGAGAGGTAAAGAAGAACCCCAAGATCACTGTGGCTGAGCTTCAGAGATGCAGTAGGGAGATGGGAGAAAGTTCCACAAAGTCAACTATCACTGCAGTCCTCCACCAGTCGGGCCTTTATGGCAGAGTGGCCCGACGGAAGCCTCTCCTCAGTGCAAGACATATGAAAGCCCGCATAGAGTTTACTCAAAAACACACGAAGGACTCCCAGACTATGAGAAATAAGATTCTCTGGTCGGATGAGACGAAGATAGAACTGTTTGGTGACACACACACACACACACACACATATATATTTGGCATCTGCATTCTCATATTGACCTGGAGAATCATATTATCAGGTCAGTTTTACCATATAGTGAACATGGTAAATAAAATAAAGAACAAAACAAAATTGTGGAATTGCACTTTTTTTTGTAATTTCACCACCCGATTTCCAGTACACTGTGTGGTAGAATGAATAGTGTAATTCAAAAGCACAACTGGTTACGCAAAAAAACAAGCTCTCACACGGCTATATTGATGGAAAAATGAAGAAGAAAAAAAAAAAAAAAAAAATCGTCCGGGGGTTGGAGGGCTAAAAGACGGACACATCTATATAGATGGTTTTGTTGATTACTAGTTGTGTCCTACTACATTGTCCAGGGTCAGTTTTGTATTTTATCTGCCTGTAAACTCACATTCACTCAATATATGCCAAATGAATGTTACATTGAGGCCATTTGGCCAAAATATAAAAAAATGTAGTTTATTATGGGTTTTAGTACTGAGGCATCAAACAAAGAAATCCATGTCTCACTTAGAATATCTCTTTAAAGGAACACTCCAGCAATTTTTGTATTGTTTCCTCTGTTAGCAATCAATCACTAATGTGTTTGTAGAGAGTGTGTAAAGGCCCTGTCACACACAACGAGATCGCTAGCGAGATCGTTATTGCGTCACGGTTTTGGGATCGCTGGGGAGATTTCAAACATGCAGAACTTTCCAACGATCTCGGCCACCCCAGCGATCTAACCAACGATCTCGGTGGTCGTTGGGACGCTTTCACACAGCAGCTATTTCAACGATCCACACCTGGATAGGGACTGTACTGTGTCAGAAAGGCGTGCATAAAATTGCTTTTCCGCGCCCCCCTCATCTCCAGTTGGTGGACGCTACTGCATTCAGATTGGGTGGCCTTGGTTTAACACTGCGTCTCTGGTCAGATGGGATCTCTACTGCGTCTCCATTAAAAATGAAAACTCATTTGAGACCCCAAACAATACCTACCTCGCTAAAGATGCCTGATTTCTTCAAAGTGGAGTCACAGCCGGAGAACGCTGGTGGGATCTGAATAAACAAGGACGCAGTAGTGACCACCAATCGGGGACGAGGAGCGCAGAAAAGTCCAATTTATGCATGCCTACATGTCTCAGTTCTGAATCGCTAACGAGGTCGTTGATAAGGTGTCAAATACAGCGATGCACACTGCCCAGCGGGAGCGCAACGACCCAGGAATGGTCCAGGAAGCTTTGTAACGATCAGCGATCTCACAGCAGGGGCCTGATCGTTGCTACCTGTCAGACATAACAAGATCGCTAGCGAGATCGCTATTGCATCACCAAAATCGTGACTCATTAGCGATCTCGCTAGCGATCTCGTTATGTGTGACGGGGGCCTTTACAAAACTTACCGGTCGCTGTCTTATGCTGTTTTCAATGCAGTTACGGCATCAGATAAAAGCATTTGCGGACTGCCAGTTCCCACTGTGTCTGTTGTGTGGACCGGAAGTCACTTTCTCAGGATAAGTCTATTAGACTCAGAATGAGCCTAGGAGAGCCTCACTGAGCTCAGGGCATCTTCAGCCCTCCGCAACAGCACCAGTTCCTTATTTGGCCCATTGTATAAATGATTTGCCCACCCATGCTTTACAGACATTGTGACCCCCCTTTGGGGACAGTGAGTGATGACTATCTACATTGCTTATCAGTAAGTCTTTGTATGTTCTCCCCATGTTTTGCATGGGTTTCCAAACTCCATGCAGATGCTGTCATTGTTGGTTTTCGAACACAAGACTTCAGCGCTGCAAGGCTACAGCGCTAACCACACTGCAAAAAACAAACATTCAGATACTTACATACAAAAATAGATAACATTCATTAGTATGAAAATATTTTATTTATGGCAGTGATAATCATCTCATTAGATATTGTGCGGCATCCCATATTCCTGAATCTTCAGAGATCCATACGGTATACGGGCTGCAGCCCATCAATAAATAGCAGGATGCTCCCTCTTGAGTTGTAGCCACGCTGTACTTGATTTGTGTAAAATACTATTACTCTGAGCTCATTTACAAAACAGTTTTTTGTATTTTCCATACACAGCACTGGTTATAATGACTAGCACATCCGCTGATCCTTCTTCTGGTAACACCTTCACTTCTTGGACTGAGGCTTCCTTGTACAGCCAGCTGTCAGACATATGCAAGACAGGTTAAGGGAGTATTATTCTAGGAAGGTCGCCAAGAGAATTTGATATTCAATAAATAGTGGTGTACAATAAAACCACTGCATTACTTACCCCTTCTCATTATCACTGTGCAACTAAACTTCCAATAATTCCCTTTTATGACCTTGAAGAACTTCTGACAGCTCCACATAGAAGTATAAAGAAGAGCGAGCAGCACACCAGGAGCAAGAGTCAAAACGGGCACTCGCATTCAGGTAGATCAGTTTGGAAAGGTCTCCCAATGCATAATTCATATGTACTGATATATTATAATCCACAGGTTGTGGTGACATGTTGGCCTGTCTTGAACATTCTCAAGCATACCTATGGGCACAGCAACCTGTGGATTATAATATATCATCACATTGAAAAAAGAAGGGCTCACTCAAAGTAGTTACACTTCTATGAGACCAGACCGGCCATTCTAACATAAGTGTTTAATTTAATCTTAGTAATAGCAAAATCTAGGAGAAGTAGTAAACCCCCTTTTTCAAGACTGCATACGCCCTGAAGGCAATCCCTTCACACAGTGGCCCAGCTCGCTACATGAAACGCACAACATTCCCTCACTATAGCGATCTCCTTGATGGAGGTACTCACCAAGTAAATCACACTAAGTGATATTGCAGAGTGCCTACAGTTCCAAAATAAGGAGCATTTTGTGTGTGATGTAAGGGGTCTTTGGTTGGGGGGTTGGGGGGGGGGGGGGTTATATTCTGCCCTAGTTGCAAATGATTGTAAAGAGAGAAAAAAAGTCTTTACAGCAGATAAGACATTATATTGCAAAAATCTTAGACCTTATGAGGCTGGTGTATTTAATTATTATTATAATAATAATAATAATAATCTTATTTATATAGCGCCAACATATTAAGCAGCGTTTTACAATTCAGACAATTTACAGACATTATGGGCACTGTCCCCATTGGGGCTCACAATTTACATTCCCCATCAGTATGTCTTTGGAGTGTGGGATGAGACCGGAGAACCCGGGGGAAACCCAAGCAAACACGAGAACATACAAACTCCTTGCAGATTTTGACCTTGGTGGGATTTGAACCCAGGACCCCAGCGCTGCCCTTTATTTACTTGTAAAATTTATGTCAGAATGGCTGTATAATCCTTTATGAAAGTTGTCCAGCCCAACAATAACATTATCATGGTCACTTTATAAGTCTAGTTGTAGTTGTACTCATAAAATGATCATTTTAACTTAAGGATTATACAACCTGAGATGAATTAATAAAGCTCAGGAGAAGATTAGTATATTAAAAGGGGTTGTTCATGACAGACAACCCCTTCCTAAATACTTTAGTGCACATTGTGCGGAAGGTGAGTATCTGTTTTCAGTTTACAAACACCATTCCAGCAATGTCGGTACTGGGTTTGCCAGTGCTCGTGTGACGTTGTTATGCCATGTGAGCACTGCAGCCAATCAATGGCCACTAATGAGTTATTTCACTCATATTTCCTTTACATGAATCTAGGATTTCTGAAAAAAATATGAGCATTGCAGCCCATTAGTGACCGCTGTTTGGCTACAGAGCTCACGTGTTATAACAATATCACGAAGCCCAACATCACTGGAACAGCATCATTGCGGGAGGAGGGTATAGGATGTTTTATATTTTACGCTGGGGACTACCCCTTAAATGTATGCAGTCTGCATTGCAAGATACAACATGTGATAATACATACCATAAAATAAAGTAAAAAGAAAAAAAAAAGAAGCTATTTAGATAATGCAGTTCACATGGACATTACAAATCTGCACCCAAAAAATAGACAACACAATTTTCTAGCAGAAAACTGGGCAAAATTTTCTAATACGTTAGTTACATTCTGCTCCAAAGTTGAAGCTCCACTTTAAAAGGGAATCTGTCAGTAGGAATAACACTCCTAAGAAGTCTATAAGGGCATGCACGTCATAGAAAGTTGAATAAAATTATACCTTGATATCGGAGATCTGATGTCTTATAAACAGATATGTAAATTAGCTAACAACATCTATGGTCCGGACACAGAGCTTATTTTAGATCAGAAGAGCAGACTGTCAGTCATTAGATGTCTCACACTAGTAACATCCCTTTCATTTAATATAAGCTCTGCAGACAAATTCTCAGTGAGATCTGTGTCCAGCCCACAGATCTTAACAGCTCATTTACATATTAAAGAAAAATGTGGATTACTCTGGAATAAGACTTTGGATCCCAGATATCAAGGTTTCATTTTATTCAACTTTCTATTACCTGTATGCCCATATAGACTGCATAAAAGGGTTGATCATAAAGACAAATGCCCTTTAAAGCATCACAGCAGATTAGCTGTAGAGGAATAGGGAGCTTGTAAAATCAGACAAGCTTTAAAAAGTTGTTTTGTTTTTTTTTACTTGATTTCCGAAGACTTTTTACCATTTTGAGCATATTAAACTGACCACACCATGGAATGGTGGCAGCAAAGCTGAGTAAAACGTACTTTTTAATTTCTCTTCTCTGTGATATTAGCTTGTAAAGTTTATGTGATATTTTATGTTATAGTTCTACTGGGTGTCACCAGAGATTTATGTTTGGGGGCGAGTACTTCTTCCCCTGCATGAGGTTGACCTATCATAAGCAGGTAGCGTTATGCAGAGGGAAAAAAGAAGATGCCCTCCTCTCCTTACTGATCCCTGCTGCTGTTGTGTAGAGATACATAACTCAGCTCTGCTGTACCATTACAAACACTTCCAGATTTCATCTTAAGGCAGTCGGTGTGGGGGAGGATGAGAGCTGACAGCACTGTGAAAAGAGATCTTAAAGTATTTGTAACAAAACTATGTTTTAAATAAATCTGCAGCCACCATTCCATAATGTGGCCAGTTTAATATGCTCAAACTTGTGAAAGGTCCTTTTTAGTAGCTATACTCTTCTACCAGCATTTATTGGGATCCAGCGAAGGTCACCTCGCGGTCAGCATTTACACTGGAAGGAAATAGACACCATTTAAATCAGCAGCAAGACTCCTGGGACCTGTGATTGGCGGGAGTGTTTAGGTGTCCTTAGAAGCATGTCATCAACATGCGAAGTCACCTGACCATAGCAGCCAATCACCGGTTCCAGTGGTCCTGCTGTCACAGTGAATGGTGACTACTTCCTTCCGGTGTAAATGCAAACCACGGATCGACATTCGCTGGATCCTAATAAGTGCCGGTAGAAGAGTAAAGGTTCATTTGTCAATTTTTATTACATCAAGCCACAGGTAAAATTTTTATTTTGTTTGGACAACTACTTTAACTCATTCTGCAGCCAGCAGTAGAGTGCAACACAATGGCTATAAAAGGCAAAACAGTGCAAAATCGTAATGAAACTCAATTGCGAAAAATGCATTTAAGCACTTAAAAAAATGTCCCCAAAGATGGACAGCAATATTAACACTAGATTTAAGTTCCTCATAAATAACATGCAATAATGTGATACAGAAATATAAAATTAACGAGGTGCTAAATTTTGTGACAAGGTTTAGCCATGCTGTATCTACTCCTTTAGGATAGTAAAGCATACCTTAATTGAGGACTTTCCAGGTTTACTCTAATTGTCTTTATCAACCTCTCCGTATTTGTCAGCACTATACTTTCTACACGTTGTTTAAGTTCATCTACGCCAACACCGAAAAGAGCAGACACAGGTATGGCGGTATCACCGGGGTCATGGCTAATAGACACAAAAGAAAAGGTTTTGATTTTATAATAATTAAATTATACTTATGGCAGCAATAAGGGTATGTTCACATGTTGCATATTTACAGTGTTTCTTTTTGCATTGAAAGACCAGAGTGGTGGCAGGAAAAATGCACGTTGTTGATGCGGTTTTACGATGCATTTTTGCAGCGTCTTCTGCCATTCATCTTCTGCAAAATCAGAAAGAATGGGACATATTCCGACTTGGCATAAATGCAGATAGGCTCAAAATACGCATCGAAAAAATATTCAGTGTGTGCATGAGATTTCAGAAATCTCATTGATTAAACTGGTAATGTAAAATGCTGCGTATTTTATGAACCAAATACACTGCATAAAATACACAGCAAAAACGCAACGTGTGAATGTACCATCATAACGTACTTACATTGCGTTTGTTAGAACTGCAACACAATTTTTGACAAAACTGTCACAAATGACTTAGGATAGATTTACACAGTGCAGCACAAAGAACAGAAAAAAAAAGTTAAAGTCAACATTTGTATTACCATAATGAGGAATTCCAGACATGCTAGTAGGGATAAGCCGAGAGCAGCAACAGGGACAAAACCCCCATGTGGGACAAGACACTTAAGACAGTCTGAGAATCTGAATTATTGTGCATCCATTATCTTAAACCATTAAATAGGTACATATACTTTTTGTTGCTGTAAATACTTCAATACTTGTTTGCTAAGCATTAACAATGCATAATAGACTAGAAAAAGAAAAAAAACATAATAGGCATAAGAACATGCTCTCAGATACAAATTATCAGATCGTATAATTAGATGAAAGTAGTCCAATCCAACTTCTAGCAGGATCGGAGAACCATCTGGTATGTACGGAGGCCTCCTAAATCTCACCTGACTTCTAAAATTTATGTACAGTCATGGCCAAAGGTATTGAGAATGAGACAAATAGTAATTTTTCCAAAGTTTACTGCTTCATTTTTTGTAATGGCAATTTGCATATACTCCTGAATGTCAAAGAGTGATCAGCTTAACAGCAATTACTGTACTTGCAAAGTCAATATTTGCCCAGAAAATGAACTTTAACCCCCAAAACACATTTCAACATCATTGCAGTCCTGCCTTAAAAGGAGCAGCTAACATCGTTTTAGTGATTGATCCATTAACACAGGTGTGGGTGTTGATGAGGACAGGGCTGGCAATCAATCAGTCATGATTAAGTAAGAATGACATCACTGGACACTTTAAAAGGAGGCTGGTTCTTGGTATCATTGTTTCTCTTCAGTTAACCATGGTTATCTCTAAAGAAACACGTGCAACCATCATTGCACTGCACAAAAATGGCGTAACAGGGAAGAGTATCGCAGCTACAAAGATTGCACCTCAGTCAACAATCTATCGCATCATCAAGAACTTCAAGGAGAGAGCTTCCATTGTTGTCAAAAAGGCTCCAGGGCGCCCAAGAAAGACCAGCAAGCGCCAGGACCGTTTCTTAAAAAGGTTTCAGCTGCGGGATCGGACTACCAGCAGTGCCGAGCTTGCTCAGGAATGGCAGCAGGCTGGTGTGAGTGCTTCTGCACGCACTGTGAGGCGGAGACTCTTTGAGCAAGGGCTGGTTTCAAGGAGGGCAGCAAAGAAGCCACTTCTCTCCAGAAAAAACATCAGGGACCGAATGATATTCTGCAAAAGGCACAGGGAGTGGAGTGCTGAGGACTGGGGCAAAGTCATTTTCTCTGATGAATCCCCTTTTCGATTGTTTGGGACATCTGGAAAACAGCTTATTCGGAGAAGAAGAGGTGAGCGCTACCACCAGTCTTGTCTCATGCCAACTGTAAAGCATCCTGAAACCATTCATGTGTGGGGTTGCTTCTCAGCCAAGGGAATCGGCTCACTCACAGTCTTGCCTAAAAACACAGCCATGAATAAAGAATGGTACCGGAATGTCCTCCAAAAGCAACTTCTCCCAACCGTCCAAGAGCAGTTTGGCGCCCAACAATGCCTTTTCCAGCATGATGGAGCACCTTGCCATAAAGCAAAGGTGATAACTAAATGGCTCATGGAACAAAACAGAGATTTTGGGTCCATGGCCTGGAAACTCCCCAGATCTTAATCCCATTGAGAACTTGTGGTCAATCATCAAGAGACGGGTGGACAAACAAAAACCAACAAATTCTGGCAAAATGCAAGCATTGATTATGCAAGAATGGACTGCTATCAGTCAGGATTTGGTCCAAAAGTTGATTGAGAGCATGCCAGGGAGAATTACAGAGGTCTTGAAGAAGAAGGGGCAACACTGCAAATATTGACTTGCTGCATTAACTCATTCTAACTGTCAATATAACCTATTGGTACTCATAATATGATTGCAATTATATTTCTGTATGTGATATAAACATCAGACAAACACTAATAAAAACCAGAGGCCAGCAGATCATGTGAAAATATCATTTTGGTGTCATTCTCAAAACTTTTGGCCATGACTGTATGTGATTATATAGATTTTGTAGCACATAGTTAGTGTTTCAATCATAGTCATCAGTATTTCTGCATTAGCTCCATTCTATCCTGTTCACACCTAATAGCGATTTCACATCTATGGATGTAGGGGCAATCTTTATATGGAGGCGTTGCAATATATATGTGATATTTATGCATGTGACTATATAGATTCGCATCAGTTTTTTTTGTTATGTTTTATTTATGGTCAAATTTTTATAAGAATTTCTGCTGCAAATGGAGATTTTGGTTTGGATTGGTTGTTTAGTATTGTTACATCCAATAGATGGCACAAGAGATCAAGTCCTCTTCCACTTTAAAGAGGCTAGTCACATATTTAAATTCCCATAGGAGCATTGCAATGACTTGGTGCTGAACAAGCATAAACGTTCCTCCTTACACCACCTGTCAGTGGCCCCTCACCCAGCCAAATCACACCTCTGGCTTTGCACTGATGAGGGGCATGCAACTCAAAACACCCTATTACATTAATGACCTTTTCACCCCGACAGTGGCATGAGGCAGGAGCACTCTATTATCCCCGCATGTTTTGTGACTGTCTAACAGCCGCGAAACACGTGGGCATGGGGACTCGAACATGTCACTTGAGCACCCGCGATACTCCGTGCATACCTGAGCACCTCAATGCAAACTCGAGTTATGAGCACTTGAGTTAATCACTAGTTATAACTTAATAAACATTTGTTACTCCGGTGTGCAATTTGGTGGATTTTCACTCTGCTTTTTTAATCAACTAGATGTTCGATGCTCACTTATTTCAAGAGGAATTCAGGATCCAAAGTTATTTGCACAAACAACTGAGGATTTCTTCAAGGACATCACCAGTAGGGACACAGAACAACCTGCTGGTATTTCTACATCAAGTCGGAACTATAAGATGGTGATTAGTGAGACACACTCCACCCTCTTCTTCTCCGAATATAAGGCGTTAAAAGCACAGTGGTTTTCTTTTGCTGTTGCTCCTCTGAACTGTGAGGTGGATTGATGCAGCAACACAGAATCCATATAATGTTGGAATTTCAAACGTTCTATGTAGTGGTTTTCATGGGAGACAAACCGCTGCCAGAAGAGTCAGACAAACTGAGCACCCGTGTTTATGGGGAAGTTGGGAGAGAGTTGTCTGCTGAAAAAAAACTTTGGTCGATAGTTATCACATGTGTATGGCCAGCTTGAGGCTATGCTCACATCATGTTCATGGCATTCTTAATGGAGCCATGAACTCTATGACAGATCCTTTTAAAAAGGATCCCAATAGATTCATGATGAGGTACAGGCTTGGACTGGCCCACTAGAAAGCCAATGAATCCCCTGAAGGAACAAGCTTCCACCATGATCTGCCAGTAAACCCCATCCCCTGAACGACACAGAAGCACTTGCTGTGATTACTTTGTCCTAGAGTCAGCACAAAGGGGCCTCTCTCACTCCTTCCATGGACCCCAAACCTTTAATTATAGGGAGAATGTTTGCCCAAGGGCTGCAAGATGCAGCAATCCTGGTGAAGTAAGGCTGTGTTCACATGTTCCGATTTTCACAAAATCGCTGCAAACAGATGCAATATTTTACTGCTATTTTCGGGGAAAATCAGAACATGCAAAAGTCACATTATATCTTCCAGATGAAGACCATCTTCAGCAGGTAAGGAATATACACACACACGTGCGTAATATGTGCAGTAGCGTGAATGTATGCTTACATGTGTAGAAGAAGATGTATAAAAATGTGCATTTGTATATAGAGGGGTGTGTAAATGCATGTCTAGGTTTCTACAAAAAGTCTAAAAGCATTCCTGTGGGTGTGGAAGCATGTAAGATCATGCAAGCTTTCAAAGTGTATGTGCGTGTGTGATAACTTTGTGCAGACAGGCACACTTTTGCATAAGAGAGAGCATGCCTTCATGGCTAGATGTAGGTATTGTAAAACCATGCTGTCATACAGTGCTGGCCAAAAGTATTGGCACCCCTGCAATTCTGTCAGATAATACTCAGTTTCTTCCTGAAAATGATTGCAATCACAAATTCTTTGGTATTATTGTCTTCATTTAATTTGCTTGCAAGGAAAAAACACAAGAGAATGAAGCAAAAATCAAATCATTGATCATTTCACACAAAACTCCAAAAATGGGCCAGACAAAAGTATTGGCACCCTCAGCCTAATACTTGGTTGCACAACCTTTAGCCAAAATAACTGCGAACAACCGCTTCCGGTAACCATCAATGAGTTTCTTACAATGCTCTGCTGGAATTGTAGACCATTCTTCTTTGGCAAACTGCTCCAGGTCCCTGATATTTGAAGGGTGCCTTCTCCAAACTGCCATTTTGAGATCTCTCCACAGGTGTTCTATGGGATTCAGGTCTGGACTCATTGCTGGCCACCTTAGAAGTCTCCAGTGCTTTCTCTCAAACCATTTTATAGTGCTTTTGGAAGTGTGTTTTGGGTCATTGTCCTGCTGGAAGACCCATGACCTCTGAGGGAGACCCAGCTTTCTCACACTGGGCCCTACATTATGCTGCAAAATTTGTTGGTAGTCTTCAGACTTCATAATGCCATGCACACGGTCAAGCAGTCCAGTGCCAGAGGCAGAAAAGCAACCCCAAAACATCAGGGAACCTCCGCCATGTTTGACTGTAGGGACCGTGTTCTTTTCTTTGAATGCCTTTTTTTTTTCCTGTACACTCTATGTTGATGCTTTTTCCCAAAAAGCTCTACTTTTGTCTCATCTGACCAGAGAACATTCTTCCAAAACGTTTTAGACTTTCTCAGGTAAGTTTTGGCAAACTCCAGCCTGGCTTTTTTATGTCTCGGGGTAAGAAGTGAGGTCTTCCTGTGTATCCTACCATACAGTCCCTTTTCATTCAGACGCTGAAAGATAGTACGGGTTGACACTGTTGTACCCTCGGACTGCAGGGCAGCTTGAACTTGTTTGGATGTTAGTCGAGGTTCTTTATCCACCATCCGCACAATCTTGTATTGAAATCTCTCGTCAATTTTTCTTTTCCGTCCACATCTAGGGAGGTTAGCCACAGTGCCATGGGCTTTAAACTTCTTGATGACACTGCGCACGGAAGACACAGGAACATTCAGGTCTTTGGAGATGGACTTGTAGCCTTGAGATTGCTCATGCTTCCTCACAATTTGGTTTCTCAAGTCCTCAGACAGTTCTTTGGTCTTCTTTCTTTTCTCCATGCTCAATGTGGTACACACAAGGACACATGACAGAGGTTGAGTCAACTTTAATCCATGTTAACTGGCTGCAAGTGTGATTTAGTTATTGCCAACACCTGTTAGGTGCCACAGGTAAGTTACAGGTGCTGTTAATTACACAAATTAGAGAAGCATCACATGATTTTTCAAAGGGTGCAATACTTTTGTCCACCCCCTTTTTTAGGTTTGGTGTGGAATTATATCCAATTTGGCTTTAGGACAATTCTTTTTTTCATTGAAGACAAATTAAATGAAGAGAATAATACCAAAGAATTTGTGATTGCAATCATTTTCAGGAAGAAACTGAGTATTATCTGACAGAATTGCAGGGGTGCCAATACTTTTGGCCAGCACTGCATGTAGAAAAAAATTGCCCATGAAATGTTAGAGACTGGGGTCCTATATAGTATTTGGAGCAAGTGTGGGTGCTAAAAATAATTACATTGAAGATGTATTTGTTAAAGTGCGTCCATTAGCAATAAACAACTTGCTAGCTTATTGATTAAGGTCTTTCAATTTTTTCTAAAGAGTTCGCCCCATGCACCACTTCCCAGGAGACTTCCTGCTTGCTGGGGAACATTGCACTCCTATTTTTTCAATCAGATCATTTTTATTGAACAAAACAAAGAATTACTGACATTTTGGTTTTTGTTGTTCTTCTACAAACATTGTGACGAAAAAAACAAAAAAAAAACCACAAACAGTAAACAATACAAGCTGCAGTCCTACTTGATTGACAGTTTGAGGAAGCCATAATCATATGGCGTAACGCG
The DNA here is from genome assembly GCF_046119375.1 of Phyllobates terribilis. NCBI lineage: Eukaryota > Metazoa > Chordata > Amphibia > Anura > Dendrobatidae > Phyllobates > Phyllobates terribilis. The sequence continues at coordinate 329,377,996 of NW_027362762.1, read as the reverse complement.
TAGGTTTTGTATTATTGACATCTCCTTTTTATCTGTGCATATACATTGTTGGTACTTTTATATTTATTCCCTATTCTGGTACCACTCTTCTCTCTAGGATATACTCTATATATAGGATATTCTCCTTGTGAGAACTGTGTATGAACTATTAGATATAGAGTGGGTCTGGAGGTTATTTGCAAATCATGCTTTTTTATTGATTGTTCTATTTAAATCATGTTATTATACTTATACTAGGTGGATTTAAAATTATGTACCACAATTATTGACTACTCTGCACATATCAATTATTCACTATTTCAGATTATATTGATATGTTATTTTCTGCAAGGGGATTTCTTCTCTTTTTTTGTTTATTTGTTTTTTTTCTGTCCTATATGTTTTTTAATGTTCGTGTCTAATGTCCTGAGAACAATAATAAATTTTGTATGAATTTTTCACGATATTGCGTACCTATTGAATTATTCGGTGTTTGGTGCCTTTTATGTCCCATGTCCTCTTTTCTCGCTCTCACATGCTTTTCTCACTATGCCATACCCTCCAAAAAGAAGCTTTTTAACTCTGACATTTCAGAGAAAAACATAGCAGGCTGCAGCCCGATTCCTGCTGCCATGGTTTGGGCAGCATGAATAGAGTTACAGGTTCCCTTTACATGCACTGGAGCCATGTTCTGTTAGCTTATCTTAGTTGTATGCTCAATGCAGGATATAAAAATAAATGTATGTATACACATATACACACACATTTTTTTTTATCTCATGCCTTTCCCCAAAAATAATTACATTTACAAATTAAAAAAAAAAAAAAAAAAAAAAAAAAAAAAAAAAAAAAAAAAATCGGGAAGTATTCCAAAATGGAGTCTATAGAAGCTATAAGCCCTAATAGGTCAAGGGGAAAAGTTACAGCTCTGAGAATGCTGCGCCCTGAAGATTAACTGGACTTATTTGCTTACAATGATAGGGTGGGCCCTTATAGTTACTTCTTCTGGTGGGCCCTGGACACCCCAGTCCGACTGATGGGGTCATTCATGTTTCAAATGTTTTTGATGACAAGAGTAAAGATTCAGAATACTATCTGGCAAGAATGGTGATTGCATCAACAATATGGCAAGAGTAGCAATTCAATCTACAATATTCTTGGTGTCAAAATAACAGAATCCCTGATGTAATGGAAGGAAAATAAGCAAGTCATTAAAAGGCCTTTCCATTGAAACCAAGTTAGTACCTATCCACAGGATAGGTGATAACTTACTAATCAGTGGCGGTCTGACCGCTAGGACCCGCATCAAATCGGCAGAATGGAGAATTTTTAACCCCCGACTGGGCTTTTTGATCTGCATTACAAAATAGGACTGGCAGGTCGGATACCCATCCACGACTCCATTCTTCTTCTTCTATGGGGCTGCCGGAAAAAGCAGAGTGCAGATTTAGGCAGCCCTATAGAGAATCAATGGACCAGCGGCTGAGCATGAACATGGTTGCTCCAGTCTAACAGAGGTAAATGTACTCCATTCATCTGTGCAGGTCCCAGTGGTCAGACCCCCACCAATCAACAAGTTATCATCTATTGGATATGGAAGAACTTGTTTTCACATGTGACAAAGTCACTGGTATGATATACGAGGGGAGGTATGTGTCACTCAGGTTGCTCCCCTGTGTGAACTGAAACCTACTACATTTCTGCCAGCATGTTATATGCTGGGGGTTAACTCTCTTAAAGGGTGTGCGGTTTTATGGGAATGGTAAAAAGGGTGGGAGGCCATTCCCCTACCTCACCTCAGGGTGTGGCTGAGAAGGGTAAATAGTCAGTAGTTTGCTCTGGGTGGTGTGTGGCTTGGAGAAGGAAGTCTCCAGGCTGTGTTGGGCTGAAGCCAGAGAGCAACACCGGAGGAATGGTGTTGCTGAAGACTTCGCTGTGCTACCTGGAGCAGGCAGAGCCTTGCTTGCTAATAGACTCTGTTGTACTTTCTCTTTTGTTTTCCCGTTAACCCCAAGAGGGCCTGTTTATTTTTTATGGGACCCTGCTGGAGTTTATGCCGCATAATAAACCCGCAGGAAGTTTTACCTGAACCGTTTGTCCTGTATCTACCTCCGGAGGGCTGAGCAAGTCGCTTTACCACACACAAGACAACCCCTTTAAATATTGTGCACAGATGCAAAAAGAATTGTTCTGATATTTTACAAAAAGAAATAATAAACTTTTTAATTTCATATGCAAGCTGAAAACAGTGAACTTACATTTCAATTAAATCAATTTTGTTATGCACCTCTATCATGGTTTCAAGGAGTTGCTGTGGAACCTTCAAGTTCTGGAGAACAGAAAGCACACTTTTCTTCTGATTGTCAGCTTCCGGGTGGCTAATATCTCTTACATGAATTAATAAATCCTGATATGTTAAAAGAAAAAAAAAAAAAAAAAAAAAGATCAAGACATGCTGAAAACAGAACAAGTATGGACTATCTAGATGAGGTAGTGAAAATGGTCAATTATTACATTTGATAGTCGTTTATAACCCTTGGGATTTAAAAATTTATATAAAAGATGGAATTCCAAATGATAGCATAATGTAAAATTGTGATACATCAGATGTTTAGATTAATGGAAATTTATGAGGAGGAATTCCTGTTGATTTATACATTACAAATTTATGGCAGTTCTAGAGATGATCAAAAAGTTTTGGAGGACCTGCCGGGGGGAGGTTCACAGCAGCTCTGGTCCAGCAGCCATGGACTACCAACGTGGCTGCTAGACCAGAGCCACTGCGAACCTCCTATCTGCAGGAATCTCGGGCGCCTCTTCTAATTCGTAGGCCCGATGCAAAGAATGTATGGCGTCACACTGGACCCACTATTCAGAATAGGCTCTGGGGATTCCTGCAGGTAGCAGGATGTACGCTGGCCACTGGACCAGGTTACTGCTAATCTTTTTGATTATCTCTAAGCACAACCATCAAAATTTTTGAAGATCTGCTTAAATTTGGAGATAGTTAGTCCAATGGCTGAAATGACTACGCAAAGCCATTTTAATAAAATGCATAGTATTGCTCTTTGCTGAACATAAAAAATAAAAAAGCCATTAAAATATGACTAAGACATGGCTTTTACCCTATTGTTACAAGGGTTGTCCACTTTCTAAATCCCTTTTCATTAAAAGGCTTTTCGAAGATCTGGAGGTGCCAGTGCTGGACTAAGGTCTACGAATACGAGACTTACTGAATGGATAACATCCTCCAATGTGGCAGAAAAGGACTCTATCAAATTGTGGGGGAGTTGAGACAGAAATCCAATAGTGTCCACATAAATCACTGGCATACGACAAGGAAGTAATCCACCGTGTGCGGTGACATCAAGGGTGGCAAAGAGCTGGTTTCGTGGATGTAAGGTTGCATCTCCTGTAAGTGCTTGTATTAATGTTGTTTTTCCTGTAATTACATACACTCAGGTTTTAAAAGACATTTTTTTAATACATACATCATCAGTACTGTACACCTGGCTCATGCTGGCATCAGACAGAACAATTACTACACTGACCGGAGTTGGTGTAGCCCATTACAGAGATAACTGGAAACTCTCGTCGTCTGCGCTGGGTTCTTAGTAGTTTTCTCTTATTCCTCAACTTATCCAAAGCTTTTTTAATCCTCATTTCTCTTTCTTTTAAAAGCCTCTGCTGGATCTCAATGAAGGTTTCACCTTAACAGAAAAAATATCAATATTGAAATAATCCATTTAAATTAATAAGCAATTACTGATCAATATAAATTGCAGAATAAGGTCCATTAACCCCTTAATATCCTTCTTGCAAGAATCAAAACTTATCTTTGCACCTAAAAGGCTACAGTCATGTCCGAAAGTGTTGGCACTCTTGAAGTTGTTCCAGAAAATGAAGCATTTCTTCCAGAAAATTATTGCAGTTACACGTTTTGTTATACACGTTTATTTCCTTTGTGTGTATAGGAACAAAAAAAAAAAAAAAAAAATTGGACATAATTTCACACAAAACCCTGAAAATGTGCCGGACAAAATTGTTGGCACGTGATGCTCGTTCAAACTTACCTGTGGCAAGTAAAAGGTGAGGGCAATATGAAAATCACACCTGAAACCAGATAAAAAGGGGAGAAGTTGACTCAATCATTGCATTGAGTGTCAGTGTGTGCCACATTAAGAGCGGCGAACAGAAAGAGGAAGAGAAAATAAATTGCTGAACAATAATAACAATCTCAAGTTTACAAGTCCATCTCCAGAGATATTGATGCTCCTTTGTCCATGGTGCGCAACAGAATCAAGAACTTTAAAACCGATGGCACTGTTGCTTATCTCCCTGGACGGCAGAGAAAAATTTAAGAAAGGTTGCAATGCAGGATAGTCCGGATGGTGAATAAGCAGCCCCAATCAAGTTCCAAAGAAATTCAAGCTGTTCTGCTGGCTCAGGGTGCATCAGTGTCAGCGCAAGCTATCCGTTGACATTTGATAGAAATGAAATACTATGGCAGAAGACCTAGGAGGACCCCACTGCTGACACAGACATAAAAAAGCTAGCCTGCAGTTTGCCAAAATGTACATGAGTAAGCCAAAATCCTTCTGGGAAAACATATAATTCAACAGTTTACCGAAAAAGAAATGAGGCCTACAAAAAAAAAAAAAAAAAAAACACACTGTACCTACAGTCAAATATGGTGGAGGTTCAAAGATGTTTTAGGGTTGTTTTGCTGCCTCTGGCACTGGGTGCCTTGACTGTGTGCAAGGCATCATAAAATCTGAAGATTACCAAAGGATTTTGGGTGGTAATGTAGTGCCCAGTGTCAGAAAGCTGGGTTTGCATCCCAAGTCATGGGTTTTCCAGGAGGACAATGATCCTACACATACTTCAAGAAGCACCCAGAAATGGATTGAAACAAAGCGATGGAGAGTTCCGAAGAGGCCAGCAATGAGTCCGGATCTAAATCCCATTGAACACCTGTGGAGAGATATTAAAATTGCTGTTGCGAGAAGGCACCCTTCAAATATGAGAGACCAGGAGCAGTTTTCAAAAGAAAAGTGGTCCAAAATTCCAGTTGAGAGGTGTAGGAAGCGATTTATTACAGTTGTTTATTCCAAAGGGTGTGCAACCACATATTAAGTTGAAATTCTGAAATTGGTCAGAATTTTGTGAAATTCTGACCAATTTGCCTTTTTTTGTGTTGTTCCAATACAACAAAAGGAAATAAAACGTGTGTATAACAAAACTTGTGTAATTGCAACCATTTTCTGGGAGAAATGGGTAATTTTCTGGAACACTTACAGTCATGACTGTATATAAAGGCTTGTTTTTTTGTCGGGTGAATGGTTTTGAATGATTCCTTTCTTTTTTCCATATAATGTACTGAAAAAAGGAAAACAAGATCCAAAGTGCGAGGAAATGGTGAAAAAAAATCCAATTCCATTGTTTTTTGGTCTTTGTTTTAACAACATCAGTGCCCGTGACCTGTATGTGCTTCTATATCGTTGTGTAAAATTTAAGGCTAGAATAGTTTCATTTTGTTTATTCTATCTGACAAAACAAAAGTAAAAACAAAAAAATTGCATAGACTCAAAATGGTACAGATAAAAACTACAGTAATCATAGTAAAAAAAAAAGAATATTTTTGGTACTCATTGTAAAATCTCTTTGTCGTAGCCTTCATTTGGGGACACAGAAACCATGAGTTAATTCTGCTGCCACTAAATACTCCTTAACAAAAAAGGTCAACTCCTCCCCAGCAGGCTTTACCCAGCCTACCAGCACCAATCAGTTTAGTTTAGTGTCATGTCGGAGGCAGACATGGGTCTGAGTTTCAAAATTGTCTTGGCCGTGGTTAGGGAACTATCCTTTTATCACTTCTGTTTTCCCTGCTCCCTGACTTTCATTAGGATAGGTAACAGAGCGGATTGATGTTACTCTATAGTTAGTGTCAGCAGATTTAACCCATGGTTTCTGTGTCCCCCAATAAAGAAAAGTAAGTATTTTTTTTTTTTTTTTAACTGCTCCTGGACTGCCCATAAACTTTATATGTCCGGGCAGTCCTCTTATTCCTGCACTGACATTCTAAAACAAATGCAGTGTAAGCAGCCAGCACCAGATTGTGTAGCTGTGGAAGAGGGAAGCAGGCTGTCAGACACAGCCAGACTCCCCAGACAGAAGATAAACAAGGTTTATTACCTTGTCTACCTTCCCAGTCTCTGTATACACAGAACTGAAGCTGTGTATACAGATTAGGAAGCACTCACCATGCTTTCATCTCCTAGCTTTGTTAAGCAGCCAGGAGGCTGAAATGTTTTTTTTTTTTTTAGCTAGAGCTAATACACTGTCCACAGCTACAGGGAGAAATCAACATAAAAAAGAATGTATTGTTATGTTAAAATGACCCCAAAATCTTATGCGGGGCATGGAGTATAAAATAAAATAAATAAAAATAGCAAACATAGTAGAAAAAGAAAAAAAAAAAAGTAGAAATTAAAAACAAAAGCCAATACTAGTCTAAATGGAATATTATATATATATATATATATATATATATATATATATATATATATATATATATATATATATATATATATATATATATATATATATATATATATATATATATATATATATTAAGCCCTATGTGTCACGCAAAAAAAAAAAAAAGGCAAAAAGTATGTCAGTATTGGAATAAGAAAAAAAATTAAAGAGCAGTTAAAGGTATGTTACAACTCGAAAATGTGACTGGTCTGGAAGGAAAGGTGTGTGTTACCAGGGGGAATTATCTTGTCATGAACTGATTGATCAAAAAACCTGGCATCACTAACTATACTGACCCAAAATAATAACATCAACATGTAACATATTTACATTATTTCAAGTTATATAGGGCATTTTGGACCCGATTCACTATTGCATTTGCGCCTGTTTTGTTTGCGCTGTATTCATTTTTCCATTTGCGCCTTTTTTATGTCTATTTCATATGTATTCTCCAGTTTTTTGCCACTGTCGGCTGAGTTTAGAGAGTCTCCAGATGTTCCTGCCCGATTCATGATTTGCAACAAGTTGCAAATGTACTCCAGTCCCCTTGGAATGATTTTTAGGTATGCCAATTACTTTGGTGCAATTTTTGCACAAAATTTTGCAAAATGTGCGACTTTAACGCGAAGGAAAAAATAAAAACACCATTTTTAGTTTAAGCAAAAGTCATGAACTGCATGTACCATTATTGAAGAATCTGCTGCAAAAAAACAATGAATACCACAAGGTAAAAAAAGAAAAAAAAAGGAACAAATGTTGAATCAAGGCCTATATGTTCTCCAAAACGGTGGCTACTTATCTAGCTCTAAGTAGCTATGTTAAGAGGAAAAGCTGGAAAAAAACAACAAAAACACTAAATCCTTCAGCAGGATAATATATATATATGATTTAGGGTGTGCATACCTGATCCCATGATATATCGAGATCCACCACCCTGCTGGTCTAAGTGAGCCATTTCATTTTTAAGTCTTGTCCTGTGGTAGACATTCCACAATTAATAAAATGTTTTCAAGAAACAAAAAAACAAACAGAAAAAAAAACAAAGAGAAGGACATAATTATTACAATTATTACCATTAGGGATTCTAAATGTAAATTTTTTTAAAAGTCCTAATCCTAATATCAAACTGATTATCCATCAAAGAATAGAAAAGGAAACTGAGTTTTTGCAATTAAAGCGAACCTGTCAGAACCATTTTGCTAAGTAAACTACAGGCATTGTCATGTTGGGGCTGCTGCACTGATTAATATGATACCTGAGGTGAAGAAATCAGTCTTGTGGTTCTTGTGTAATCACTGTGTTTGCAGTTTTCAATTAATGAGATGCTCGTGCTCCGATGCAGGACTGTAGGCAGGGTCTTATCCTGGTGCTCTAGGCTGCTCTAGGCCAGATCAGCAAGATAAGACCTGCCCACAGACCGCCCCCATCTGTCTCTATGGGTCTGTCTCTATGATGAGGAACATACTTGTGCTTCGGGGCGGCCTGTGGACAGGTCTTTTCTTCTTCATCTCGCCTAGAGCACCAGGATAAGATCCTGCCTACAGTCCCTCCCCGGAGCACAAGCATCACATTAGCTCAAAAGTGCAAACAATGATTACACAAGACGGATTTCTTCATCTCAGGTTATCATATTAATCAGTGCAGAAACCTCAACATGACAATGCCTGTAGTTTACTTAGCAATATCCTGCTGACAGGTTCGCTTTAAATATAACAGCTAAGATGAAGCTAAAAATGGCTAAATAGAATGTCACCTTCAAAATAAATATTAAAAAAAAGTTGATATGGGGACTTAACCCATATAATAATCCATACCAGTCCTGTACATTTATATTGTACAGTGTAATTCAAATGCATATGAGTGGGCTTCAGTTCATCCATGGCATGGCCAAGGGTTCAGTGCACAGATACATCCACCTCAATTAGCATTTCCTTCACTTCTGATTGACAGTGCACGTTTGCCTAGAGTGAGAGCTGCCTGAATTTCGCCTGGGTGTCTGAGCATGCACAATGACACAGCCTGAGCCTGGCAGCATGCACATAGTGTTATACTGTGTAGGCACCAGCACTAAGTAACAAATTAAAGCTGCACTCTGCAACACTAGAGCATGAAAACGCGAAATATATGAAACTGGAATTGCATTATTGCTCTAGAAAATAGGTTAAAATGAAGATACTTCGTGCATAAATTGGCCAATTCATTCAGCAACCAACAACAAGGTGATCCTCTTTGCTGGGAACCTAACATGATACCGCTCCTGGGCTGATATCCTACATTTATGTGGGTAGGTAGGATCGTTGGTTGCTTGGCATACATGAATTGGCCAATTTATGGGCTAAGCATCTTTATTTTAACCCATTTTCTAGAGCAGCAATGCAATTCCAATTTCACAGATTTCATATTTGCATACTATAGCATTACAGACTGCAACTTTAATTTGTTAGTTATATATGGAGGTGACTACTCTTAGCTTGCACCTGTTCACACCTGTTTTCTGTTTGGAAGTGATGGTCAGTCTTCTGATATTTAGGCAGTGTAAGTACGCATGTTATCCTTCCCTGGCTCCTCTCTGAAACTGCTGGCCAACTATACTTTCAGGTGTATCAATGTAGAGTCAGGAAGGAGAATGTATCCACCCACAGACACGCAGGCGGCATTCAGGCAGCTCTTTTGCAGGACAAGCAAATGCTGTCAATCACGAATGAAGCGGAGGAAGTCCAGAAAATGCTAATTAAGGGGATGTAACAGTATACTGAGCCCTTGATGACACCAAGGGAACCTTAAAAGGTCTCATTAAAAGTAATATTCACAAGCACTGCACCAATAAAATGCACAGTGCTGGTATGATTTTTATAGGGCTAAGTTCCCTATTTCACTGTACAGCTAGTTTAAAATGCATTTTGGGGCTAACACATTTCCATTTAAGAGGTTCCATTTAAGAGGTGAATCTCCGCGTGGGTAGTCATGGGGTTAAAACAATAAAAGATGGCATACACACCCCTAGACGCAGATCCCTGCTTTGCAATTAGCACTGCAGCTTTGAGGGTCTCCGCCAGCCCAGAAGCACTGATGTCACTGGTCATCAGAGGCCACGCCAATCAGGTCAATGCCGGATGGTGACATCACCCAGCCCAGAGAGACCTTCGGAGCAGAGTGCAGGAGTGAGTATGCCGTCATCGCTGCCCACAGAGAAATTTACCTATTCAGCGGAAAGTCCATTTAACACCTTAAGATAGGAGAAAACTGTATATTTACTGGTGAATATTTGTATCTTATTGTAAAATATCACTTTAAGAAATTATATAACATATTCTGAATGTGAAACAACAAAACCAAGAGAAAAGGGAATATATCTAGTGTCTCCATGCCTCAGCAGTGGAAGCTCAGCTAGGGCAATCTGTAACTTGGCTTCTTTTGTGCGTGCATTGTAACGAAAAATACTTAAGACCACACTGTATCTGTCATATACCCTCACTCCCCAGCCGGCTTCCATCTCTTTCTGTTTATAGAAAATACAAGAACAGTAACATTGTCAGAATAAACATTGGCATTAAAATAAGAATATACAAAGTTTCAAAAGGGTTTGTGCAAAATTCTTACAAAAAGCCTAATGACTGAAAAACAGTGTGAATGATAGACTTGATGTTATAGATGCAGAATCAGTGTGAGCCAATACAGCAGGGGATTAAATAGCTCTGAAAACCTTATTCTATTATTTAACATATTTCGTCCTCTTAGAGCTTTTTTCAAAAATCTCAGTTGATCCATTTAAGTAAGGGGACAAGCACATAAATGACATAACTGGGCGGTCATAGATGGAGTATTTTAATATGCCTCCAATATGAAGGCATAATGAGTGATTTTTCTGTTGGATTCCTTAAATGGGTTGTCCCAACAACAGAGTACATCTTAATTAATAGATCTTAGAATTAAGAGTTCCACAATTGGATGTGTTACAAAAAAAAAAGTGTTCCTGTGCTGAGATAATCTTATAAACGTACCACTGCTGTGTACTGAGTGATGGCTGTGCCTGATAATGCAGAGCTGCTCCAGTTCATGGTCGGCACATACCACATCTACTGGCCATGGGAAAAAATAAGACAATATACAGACAACACAGCATGGGCTTGCAGTTACCTCTTTCTGTGAGGTAACACATTTCAATGCCCATTTTATCAGTGCAGTGAGTGTTTCTGCTGCATCTCCAGCTCATCATAATTGAAGTCAGTGGCTTAGGAGCTCCAGCAGCCGCTGAGCTCCAACGTCACAGTCTTGAGGTCAGAGAGCAGGACACAGCAAATAAAAGTACACAGCAGGGGCATATTTATAAGATTAAGATATCTTAATAAATGTTAAGATCTCCACACAGGAACATTTTTTTAACATATCCAATTGTGGAACCTATTAGTCCAAGATTTCTTGATTACAGTTTAATGCGTCTGTGCAACAGCTCCTTTAAGTACCTAGAAAAAAAAAAAAAAATAAATAATAATAATAATAATAATATATATATATATATTCCATAAGGCTCCTTATGAACAGGTGCCTTCACCCCTAAAAGTGTTGATTACTGGGGAAAAAAAAATCTCTATCTGCACAAAGTCTATTTATATGACTCCATATGAAGGAGTACCACAGGATCTGTGCACAGCTGATGAAAGACTATGAGCAGAACATGAGCTCTCAAAGCAAGTCCCCCCCCCCCCCCAAAAAAAATAAATTAACCATAAAATAAGCAGCAATATACATTACACTATACATTTACAAATGAAGGGGTTGTCTCATCTTATCAACGGGTAAAATTGCAAAGTGCTTGTACAAAAAACAAACAACTTTGCAATTTCCCTTTTATTAAAAATCCTCTCAGTTCTCAAGATCGGAGCGACTTTTGAGTCTATTGTGTACTGCTCATTGCTTAGGTTACGGGCCAACACAGCAGTCTCAAAAGGTGGCCACCTCCCAGACCAGGAGCACGTGTTCTGAAGGTGGCCATATCACTGGATCTGGCCACCTTCAGTGTCCATGCTCTTCTCCATGCTATAGAGACAAAAAAGCTGCCCCTGCTAGCAGCATGGGAGCGCAATGAGTTCCAGGACCAGTGCCACAACCAAGGTGCTGGTCTGAACTGTCAATCTTCAGGAGCACCCTCCCACCCTCCACCAGAAAGCAGCGAGTTTGGAAGCGGTGCAGTCCTGGAGAGATAAGATGATACAACCCTTGTAAGGGCTCATACTTACATGCGAGGAAAGCGGACGAGTGCAATCCGATAAAACATTGCATTGCACTCGGACCAATGTTAATCAATGAGTGCGATTTTTTTCTCAGCTCAAATCGGACAAAAAAAAAAAAAAGAGAGTTAGATAGAAAAGATGTCAGTCATATATATAATTATTACAGGGACTGATTGTTACTGTACTTGTCATTTATTGTAAAATTAAAGAATTAAAAAAATAAAACAAAAAAGAGAAAAACAATGGCGTGGGGTCCACCGTAATTTTATACTCTAGCAGAGGTTAAGCAGACAGCTGGGGCAGATGTTTGTAGCTTCCCAGGCTATTAATATCAGCCCTCAGCTGAATACTTAGCCTTTACTGGCCATTAAAATGGAGGACCGCTTAAAAAAATATATATAGATACGTGGGATCCCCCTATTTTAACAACTAACAAAGGATAGCCAGACAGCTGGGGACTGATATTAATAGCCTTGAAACACCATACCTCAGCCGCCCCAGAAATGGCGCATCCATAGGATGCTCCAAATCTGCCACTTAGCCTCAATCTGCCCACTGCGTGAAAATCACATGACACTCGTCCGTTTTTTCGGTCCAGATATAGGAACGTTTTTTATTCTCACATATGGGTATGAGCCCCAAGAGTCCTTATTCTCGTGGTGAGAATAGAAACGAGGCATTCCCCGCAGATTATGAGAGGTCTCAGAAGTGTCTTGGGCTTGTCCAGACTGGGCATCCTTATTTAAACAATCCTTTTGCTATATACTCAGAGAATGTAGTAGAATATATTCATCACTGTGGCACGGAGGATGGGGTTGAGAATCTATAAGCCGCCATGATTATAGGTTTCATTAAATCATCTTGTACAACCATCACAGTAGTGATCATACAATTCAAAAGTACCTCACTCAATGAAGAAAGTCTGTCAACATTCAGGAAAACTGCTGTGAGCTGCGGAAGGCCTTTAATTGTTTCTGTAAGACAGTAAATGTAATAAATATATAATAGACTGAACATTTAGCGATGACATCCTGTAGATAAATCATGAGACTGTAATATGGAAACCCCCTTCTTGCCTTTGATGACAACGTCTAGCTTTCAGTCCTGCTATCCTGCTTGCACTTTTTACCCCAAGAAGTAGAATAGAAGGGATTAGGAAACCTTGGCTAGGTATGTGGTTTCTATTAAGTTCTCCTGGAGTGTAATTTGACAAATTTTGGCACTGCATACAAAAAAAACGTGCATTAAAGGGATTATATCAGGGGCAAGGGACCTCCGGCACACTGACCGTTAGGCTGTGTGCCCACGATGCGTTTTTTAAGCGTTTCCGCAGCGGTAATTCTGCTGCAGAAACGCTTAAAAAACGTTTGGCAGAAGGTCTGAAATGTTCCCCAATGATAATCCGCATGTGCTGTTCACATGCTGCGGAAATTTCCGTTGCGGATTATCATTGAGGAAAAATCCGCAGCACTACCATTAATTTTGCGTAATCATGGCATTTTCGCCGCCATTGACTTGCATTGAATCGCATAATATCCACATGACTACATGTGCACATGCGGATATTAAGAGATTCAGTGTGCGGATGGTACCCGGGTCTGGAGAAGAGGAGCCTCTCCTCCTGACCCGGGTACCATAGTACCTGTAAAAAAATAAATAAATTTAAAATAAAAAATAAACATTATACTCGCCTTCTGATGGCCCCCGGTCTCCACAGCGATGCGTGCTCTCTCCCCGGCAGCTCGTGATGGTCTAAAAGGACCTTCCATGACGTTATTTAGTCATGTGACAGTCACATGACGGAAGGTCCTTTTAGACCACCGCGAGCGGCCCAACACACCGGACAAGGAGACCGGGGGCCATCGGAAGGTGAGTATAGTGTTTATTTTTTACCATTCTTTTACTATTAACTTGGTCACACTATATAAATCCATGCCAGTTGCATGGATTTATATAGTGTGACAAAGTTGTCAAGAACTTTTCCAAGTGATGCTAAAAATCGCTTGGAAAAGGGCTTGACAACCCGCATGCGAAATCACATGTGAAAAACGCGGGACATACGCTTGTCCCTGGCAGAAAACACATGTACAATCCGCATGCGTTTTTTTCTGCCAGGGAGATGCAGAAACGCTCAGGAAAAAATCCAGAGTGTTTCCGCACCGTGGGCACATAACCTTAATGGCTGACTATGTCCTTTCTTCTGCCCCCAGGTAGATTCTAAGGGACTGCAGTGCTTTTGCCAGCCGTCGTCCTGTTAACCACTTCGCGCCAGAGCCTGTTTTTGCCTTCGTGACCGGGCCAATTTTTTCAATTCTGACCACTGTCACTTTATGAAGTAATTACTCTGGAACGCTTCAACGTATTCCCCTGATTCTGAGACTGTTTTTTCGGGACATATTGTACTTCATGATAGTGGTAAAATTTCTTCGATATAACTTGTGTTTATTTGTGAAAAAATCGGAAATTTGGCAAAAATTTTGAAAATTTTCCAATTTTCAAACTTTGAATTTTCATGCCCTTAAATCAGAGAGATATGTCACACAAAATAGTTAATAAATAACATTTCCCACATGTCTACTTTACATCAGCACAATTTTGGAACCAAAATTTTTTTTTGTTGTTAGGGAGCTATAAGGGTTAAAAGTTGACCAGCGATTTCTCATTTTTCCAACAAAATTTACAAAAACATTTTTTTTAGGGACCACATCATATTTGAAGTCACTTTGAGGGGTCTTTATGACAGAAAATACCCAAAAGTGACACCATTCTAAAAACTGCACCCCTCAAGGTGCTCAAAACCACATTCAAGAACTTTATTAACCCTTCAGGTGCTTCACAGGAATTTTTGGAATGTGGAAGAAAAAAATTAACATTTAACTTTTTTCACAAAAATGTTACTTTAGACCCAATTTTTTTTATTTTCACAGGGGTAACATGAAAAAATGGACCCCAAATTTTTTTGTGCAATTTCTCTTGAGCGTGCTGATACCCCATATGTAAGGGAAAACCACTGTTTGGGCGCACGGCAGGGTTCGGAAGGGAAGGAGCGCCATTAGACTTTTTGAATGTAAAATTTGTCTGAATAATTAGCAGACGCTATGTTGCGTTTGGAGAGCTCCTGATGTGCCTAAACAGTGGAAACCCCCCACAAGTGACACCATTTTGGAAACTAGACCCCTTAGGGAACTTATCTAGATGTGTGGTGAGCACCTTGAACCCCAAGGTGCTTCACAGAAGTTTATAATATTGAGCTGTAAAAATAAAATTTTCACATTTTTCCCACAAAACCGTTTTTCATCCCTTAATTTTGCATTATCATAAGGGTAATAGGATAAATTGCACCATGAAATTTGTTATGCAATTTCTCCTGAACACGCTGATACCCCATATGTGGAGGCAAATTACTGTTTGGGCACATGGCAGGGTTTGAAAGGGAAGGAGCGCCATTTGACTTTTTGAATGTAAAATTTGTTTGAATAATTAGCGGACGCCATGTCACATTTGGGGAGCCCCTAATGTGCCTAAACAGTGGAAACCCCCCACAAGTGCCACCATTTTGGAAACTAGACCCCTTAGGGAACTTATCTAGATGTGTGGTGAGCACCTTGCACCCCCAGCTGCTTCACAGAAGTTTATAATATTGAGCCGTAAAAATAAAATTTTCACATTTTTCCCATAAAAAATGTTTTTCATTCCCTAATTTTGCATTATCATAAGGGTAACAGGATAAATTGCACCATGAAATTTGTTGTACAGTTTCTCCTGAGTACGCCGATACCCCATATGTGGGGGAAAACCACTGCTTTGGTGTACGGCAGGGTTCGGAAGAGAAAGAAGCGCTATGTTGGCTGGGATAGGCAGCAGACACCATGTCACATTTGAAGAGTCGCTGACATGCCAAAACAGCAGAAGCCCCCACAAGTGACCCCATTTTGTAAACTACACCTCTCAAGGAATTCATCTAGGGAAGTAGTGAGCATTTTTTAATTTTTAAATTTATACCACTGGGCAATGAAAAAAGCATAATTATATTTTTACCACAAAAAAATGTTTTACCCTCAGATTTTACATTTTCACACAGGGCAATGGGTAAAAATGGTGCCGAAATGTGTCACACAATTTCTTCTAAAAGTGTCAATACCCCATATGTGGCTGTATCGTACCACTTAGCCATACGGTGAGATTTGAGGGGGAAGGAGTGCTATTTGACAATTGGAGAACAAATTATTGTAGAATAGGCATTTGGATTTGGGAGCACAAAATTTTCTGAATTTCTTTTGGGGGGCAAGGACCATTTTGCTTTTCCAGAGCCTTTCTGCTACCAGTAACTTGGAAGTCCCTTATATTTTTAACAGATGATGGACCTGAGTGGGGACTAGCTTTTTTTGAGGACTGAGTTGAAGCTTTTATTGGGAACATTTTACGTAACATTTATCCGGCGCTCTAGGCTGAGCACTTACATCGGGGTTTCCATCTAAATTTCCAAGTGATGTAATTCAGATGAAACCCCTGCAGGATCCATTCACTATAATGAGGCAGCAGAGTTACTCTGGACTCCGTCTGGCCTCTGTTTAGTGGTGTCCTTTTTTTCAGAAGTGCACAAAACTGTGGCCAACCGCACTTTTATGCACGCCTAAAACAAATGACACCGTGGGATCCCAGGCTAGACGGCGTCCACAGTGGCCTATATCTGCCTCATTACAGGGAATCTTCCATCATGGGTTCTGGCTGAATCACGTATTTCAGAGATTTACACAGAAACTCTGGTGTAAGTGCTCAGCGTAGAGCACAGGATAAATGTGAGCAGAGCCTTACTGGGATCTTTGGGAGACATAATAAACAAATCAGTAGCAGGTGAATAATATTTGTTTTATTTATTTTTTATGCCGTTCCTAGTGTGATATAACTGATTAGATTACTTTATTCTTCGGGTCGGTGCGATTACAGAGATACCAGATTTATATCGGGTTTTTATGACTGACAGCTGTCACACACTAAAATACGCTTTTTTTGCAAAATCTAGTTTTTGCATCACCATATTTTGAGAGCTATAATTTTTCCATATTTCGGCCGATAGAGTCATGTGATGGCTTGTTTTTTGCGGGACGAGTTGACATTTTTATTGGAACCATTTTTGGGTACGTGACATTTTTTGATCGCTTTCTATTCCGTTTTTTGGGAGGTAAAGTTAACAAAAACAAACACTTCAGGAATTGTTTTTTTGAGTTTTTTTTTATGCCGTTCTGCGTGTGGTAAAAGTGATCAGGCAGCGTTATTCTTCGGGTCAGTACGTTTACAGCGATACTACACTTACTGTATTTTTTTTATGTTTTGGCGCTTTTACACAATAAAACTATTTTATAGAAAAAAATATTTTTTTTTTGCATTGCTTTATTCTGAGCGCTATAACTTTTTTATTTTTCAGCTGATGGAGCTGTATGGCGGCTTTTTTTTGCGGAACAAGATGAAGTTTTCAGTGGTACCATTTTTATTTCTATTCTGCTTTTTGATCGCATTTTTTTCCACTTTTTGTTTGGCGATATGATGAAAAAGCATATTTTTTTGCTCCGTTTTTTATTTATTTTTATTACGGTGTGCACAGAAGGAGTTAATTAGTGTGACAGTTTTATAGCTCAGGTTGTTTCGGACGCGGCGATACCAAATATGTGTACTTTTTTTGGTTTTGTAATAATATACGGATTTATTGGTTTAATATTTTATTTATTTATTTTTATTTATTTTGTGATTTTTTTTTAATAGTTTAAAAACTTTTTTTTTACATTTTTACTTAGTCCCTGTATGGGACATTAATTTTTATTTTTCTGATCACTGATCTCATGTAATGTAATAGACATATATTACATTACATGAGATCTTCACTGACTCTTTCAGTCAGTTTCCTGTCTGGCATCAGCTACATACAGGCTGAAGCCAGACAGGAAGAACACCATATATGGCAGAGCTGGAGGCGGTCATGTGACCTCCAGCTGCCATAGCAACCCCAGGTCCTCAAACGAAACGGAGGTCTTCGGAGGTAAGTAAGACGACCCCCTCTCTTCCTGCTGTCTCCTATATGCCGCGATCACTATAGATCACAGCATATAGAAGACAGCAAAGGGTTAACATCACTGGGACCTGATCTAATCAGGTCCCGATGATGTACCCTGTCAGAGCTAACGCTCTGCACCGGAATCGCAGTGCTTGCAGGACCCTGGGGGTCCTGAGCACTGCGAGACCACCCACCGTTTTTAAACGTCGGCGCTGCACAGAGCCCAGGCAGCGCGGACGTTTATCTACAGTGGGCGGTCGGGAACCGGTTAATTTGTCCTTACACTGTGAGTATGCACATGTAGCGTTCACTACTGAACACTGTGACACCTGCAATGAAAGACTACGTTCTTTTTAGGTGTAGCTAGCGCGCGTTGCGCTCCTGTCCCTCTGCTGAAGATAGCAGCCCCAGCGCCTCCTATGCCCTGCACATGCTCCTACCCAAGAGTCTACTATATGATGTATATGCTCCAGTCCCAGCATCTCCTATGTGAGATATACTGCGGACCTCCCATTGCTTGAGCTCTATAAATGTTACATAAGCAGTGATTAATTTCCCCCTTTGAGGAGACCAGCAGTGTAATATGCATCTATGTTGAGAGTAACATACTGCTGCAAGTTCTTTGCAAAACTTATGGACTGAGTCAATTGCTCTCCAGACCGACGCAAATATCAGTTACAAGTAGCAACATCATCACTATCACCTAACATCACAGCCGCACCAAAGAGAAGCCGTTCCAGCCATCACATTAGGGGGCGAGTTAATTATTGGTTTGACCAAATATAGCCGGATCGTTTTATGTTGATGATTTTTTACAGCCAGTGAATTATGTTATATATATATATTCAAATGGCCATTGACAGAAAGAAAAAAAAAAAAAAAAAGGCTCTCCACTCCTGGATTACATCATCTAAACAAGCTCTACCCATATGCCCCACTTGGTGATATGAAACTCACATAGGGGGGGGGAATTTGGAATCTTCTTTAGCAAAAAGTTGTTACATTATTACTTATTCTTCTGAAAGGATTGAAGATAAATTGCAGATCGATGGGGATCCGACAACTGGGAATGATCTGTGAAGGGTCCTGTCATTAGAGATAGTTTTCAAACTGGACATTTAAGAGCACCATACTTAATGGGATTCCCAGCAATTAGACCCCCACCAATTAGCAAAATATTTCCTATTCAAAAGGACAATAACTTTTAATGTTGTGAATAACCCTATAAAATAGTTCATAGATATAATCTAGGTATCCCTGCCAATCAGCTGTTTAAAAGGCCTGCATTACCCAGCATACCTGTGAGCCGTCTGGTTAGTCACAGCCGTGCTGGGTTTTGTTGTCCTTTTCACTTCAATACAATATTCTTGTAGTTGAGAAAAAAAAGATTTGCAGAACACTGGTACAGCAGCAATGTTGGTAATTCTTGGCCGCTGGACCACAGCACTGTGAACCTCCTACCTGCAGCATCCCCGGGTCCTCTTCTGATTAGAAGGCCCCTGCGATGTTGTGTTACGATATGATGCATACATGATGTAGCTATAGGAGGCTTGCAGTGCTTTGGTCCGGTGGCCAAAGTCTGCCAACAAGGATGCTGGACCAGGATTCTGCAAATATTTTTGTTCAACTCTACCTTGCATTGCCGCTACTAGAAAGAGTGCAGTAAAGAGGAGCAGTGTAAGCATCGAAGGGGCTGGTGGGCTCCAATATGCACAGTTGTGCTTTAAAAGAGCTGAATAGTAGGATTGCTGAGATTCGTGCCCCCCCGCAGTCTGATATGGATGGCTTAACCCAAGGAAGGGCAATCAATATGGTGATCCATAAAAGCCATGGATACCTGAGCTACTGCAATGCCCTGCACATGGGAATCAGAGGAACTATGCTAGTTGGAGGTGTTTGCTAGTATGGTTATCGTTGCACCCATTATATATTGGGATAGGATCTTGGAGATGAGAATACTCCTTTAAGGCCTCATTCACTTGTCCAGTTTTGCTTTTTATTACGTACGAGGAAAACAGACTGAGTTTCAACAGTGATTTTAATCATTTTTTGTTTTTTCGCCGATTAGGAAAAACAAATTTCTCAAGCTTCTATCAGTCAGTGAAAAACAGATGACTTCCAAGTGCAGTCCAATTTTTTTTTTTTTTTTTCTTTTTTTAACGGACCCCTAGACTTGTATTACTGATTTTGATCTGACATTCGGCAATATGTCTCCATGATTTTGCTCGATCCAAGGGTAAAAAAAAAAAAAAAGAAAAAAAAAAGCCCCTTATACAATCCTAGGTACAAGTGCCATTCATGAAAGAAAAAAAAAGGATCATGTTTGTGCATGAAAAACTAATGTCTGAATGAGGCCTAATTCTTAAGGTAAAATAGTAACTTCTCAGATTGTTTCCGTGTGATCCCTGTAGTTCTAAGCTCGGCCATCTTCACATCCCAGGTATCAGGGTGGCACAGTGGCGCAGTTGTTAGCACTGCAGCCTTGCAGCGCTGGGGTCCTGGGTTCAAATCCCACCAAGGACAACATCTGAAAGGAGTTTGTATGTTCTCCCCGTGTTTGCGTGGGTTTCCTCCGGGTTCTCAGATTTCCTCCCACACTCCAAAGACATACTGATAGGGAATCTAGATTGTGAGCCCCAATGGGGACAGCGACGATAATGTATGTAAAGCGCTGCGGAATATGTTAGCGCTATATAAAAATAAAGATGATAATAATAATTAATTATTATTATTAAAGCCTCAGAATTTAAAGGGAACCTGTCAGCCGATTCATGCAGCTGTGGGAAGCATGAATCAGAGCCTGGTTGTACAAACGCAGCCAGGCTCTATCTTTATCTGAAACTTTCAGGCGTTTCAGAGAGAATATATGCTTAAGATCCCGGCAGGAACCATAGCAGGAGAAGAGACTAGTCCAACCCCACCCAGGGCTGTTAGAGGCGATTTAGGACTCATTCACACATCCGATTTTCGCATACGAGAGCTATCTGTCATTTTCATGGATAGCACTCATACCCATGATGTTCAATGGGACCATTCACATGTCTAATATTTTCCTTGGACGAAGTAGTCCATGGCAAATATCAGAGACACGTTTGAGAAAAGCGGATGATACGCTAATCAAACTCTAACAGAATAATCGGTCCCATTGTACGCAAAAAAAAAAAAATATTGGATGTGTGAATGAGGCCTAGCAGTTCTCTTGCTATGGAAGAGACCTGTCAATCACCTGCATGGGTGCTGGGAGAAGCACTATGGTCTTTGGTTGGATCTTTACAGTATAGCTTCTCTGAAGTGCTGGAGCGTGTCAGAGAAAAGCTTACAAGGATGTAATCGTGCAGCCAGGCTGTGATTCATGCTGCCCGCGGTTTGGACAGCATGAATCAGGTGATAGCTTTCCTTTAATGTCCTGCTGACTGCAAATGTAATTATGATACAATATAATCAAGGAGGCAAAGTAACAATACAGTATATACCGTACCTGTAAGAGCCTGAAAATTCCCTTTGCCGAAAATGTGTTTACTATCAGGTGTTTTTGTAGACATGATTATCTGATCCACAACCGTCCAGTTAGGAATACTCTGCACAAGAGCGACAGCCTCAGCGACCTGCAGATCAGCTAGGAGAAAGCAAAACCATTATAAACACTACAACACAAACAGGTCCCATCCATGTCAGGAACCATCTGCATATGAGACAGGAAAAATTCCACATTGTTTCACCCAAACACTGAGTGGGATACTGCAGCTGCATCCCCCTCTTCCCCACCTAGTACTGATGCACAGCTGTCAGTAGGTGATAAATGTATTCAGTAGGAAAACCCCTTTGATCCTCTGAAAGTGGAATACCTAGATATTGCTGGCCTATCCTTAGGCCAAGTCATCAATATAAGATTGGTGGGGTTCTGACACTTGGCACCCCCACAATCAGTATTTGCAGTGCCTCGATGAATATCATTTTTAGTGTCCGAGCACTTCAATAGGAGCTGAGCTGCAGCACCGGAGAATGACCGCTGCCGGTCCAGATCTGTGCACCGGGTACATGCGGCTGTTGCTGCAAACAACTGATCGATGGGGGGGTGCAAAAGACCCCCAATTATTTGATATTGATGACCTATCCTAAGGATAAGCAACCAATATTTAAGTAGTAGACAAACTTCTTTAAGTAAGAATGCTGGCGTTCACAAAAATAAAAATAGTATAGTCTTAAAGGGGATTTCCAGGATTTTTTTATGCATCCTCTGCTTAAAAACAAAAACCTTTCACCCCCTGCCTCAGTCATTGTATACATCGCTGCAACAGTGCCGCCATGACAACAACATGAGTTGAATAGGGGGTGGATGTGCAGTACCCCGACGAGGCCACAATCACAAGAAGGCCAGCTCCGCAACTGAGCAGTTCGGCCTGGCAACCGCAGCCGTCACCGAGAATAGCTGATTGGCGGGGGTGCCGGGTGTCGGACCCCGGCTGATCAGACATTGATGACCTATCTTAAGGACATAGCGGGCGAGCGCTACAGCGCGCCACAGGGGGGAGGGCGAGCGCTACAGTGCGCCTGAAGGGGAGGGCGAGCGCGCCACAAGGGGAGGGCGAGCGCTACAGCGCGCCACAAGGGGAGGGCGAGCGCTACAGCGCACCACAAGGGGAGGGAGAGCGCTACAGCGCGCCAAAGGGGGAGGGAGAACGTTACAGCGCGCCAAACGGGGAGGGAGAACGTTACAGCGCGCCAAAGGGGGAGGGAGAACGTTACAGAGCGCCAAAGGGGGAGGGAGAACGTTACAGAGCGCCAAAGGGGGAGGGAGAACGTTACGGTCCACCAGGGGCTGCACTACCTGTGGTGCTGCGCGGCTTCTTTGCTCCCCACTTGACATCAGGGTGCACTATTAGGATCCTTTGGGCCTCTTGAAGGGGCGTGGCATAAGAGACTAAGAGATCCTCATCCTCCTCGTCGTCGTCGTCCGTGTCCTCCTCTGTGGAGCTCCAGCCTCCGCTCCCTCCTCCCTTCCAGCCCCCGGGTCTCCTGGCACTGCAGTGGTGTGCGCCGCTCCACAGGCACCGCAGCCTCAGCGCAGGGAGCACGTCTCCGCTGCCGGGGCGCCCGCCATACACTCCCTTCTTGGCAGTGACGCTCCGACAATGACATCTGACAAGACTCCAGACCGTCCGCGGGAGCAGCATGCTGCCTAGTGCCGGGTCACATGACTCAAAGAGCATCAACTTGGAAATATGGGCGTGTGAGAGTAATCTCCTCCCCTTCTCGGCTGGTCATGTGACAGTGACGTCACGTCCTGCGGCCGGGTCACCCTGGGAGGCTGGAGGGTAGAGGCTGCTGAAGATGACAGCACGGGGCTCCCCCAGCCGCTTCCTGCAGAGTGTGCTGCACAATGGAGTCGGGCGGTACGTGTGCCAGCTCAAGAGGCTCACCCTGATCTTCAGCAAGGACGCCCAGCCCTCCCGGGGAGCCAGGTATATGTGACTGCCGCCATGTGCTTCTGTGTAGAAGGATGGCTGTTATTCATTGATTATTGCTTATATTTCCAATTCATGACAGGCGTCTATACTACTGATTATAGTCCCCTGGCTGTTATAACCTGCTGTAGACATGCTGCATAGTCATACACTAGCTTCTGGCAATATTGAGAAAGCTGCCCATCTTAGCCTCCACTACACTAATATTCTGGGGTTTGCATGCTGCATGCCTTCTTCAAATCCTACCAAAGATTTTCTATGCGGTTAATGTAAGGAGACTGTGATGACCACTCCAGAATCTTCCAGGGCTTCTGTAAGCAAGCCTTGGTGGACCTTTAGAAATGCTTGATGGATAATTTCCTGGTTGCCAGAGGAAGCCAAACCAACACTGAGCCACCATCATGCTTCGCTGTAGGTGTGATGTTCTATTCTGCATATACTTCACCCCCTCTTCCCGACTGATCCATAGGTGCGAAAAAATTCCAGTTGTGTTTTATTGCTCCCCATACTGGAATTCCAAACCTTCTGTGGATTACTTCTCCTCCTTTCAGCATATTGACACAACTTTGCTTGTGCTTTTGATTCATTAGAAGCGGACATCTTTGAGCTCAGGCACAGAGACCTTCAGTGTTTAGTACCTGACTTTTCAAACTGAAACCTCCTCGTCTGCTGCCTCCAAATCTTGCTGCAGTCACTTTTGCAGTGTTTTTGACCACCTGCCTCCTCTGAAATCTGGTGGCAGCCGGCGATAGCTTCCTCTAGAATCCAACTATCAACTTGTGCATTCTGCTTTCACCTTTATCTCTAGGAACATTCAATGCCTTTGTATCCTTTTCCTAGGCCAACCAAGAATATCAGTGAACTGGAGGCCATTGCCCATAAGGGATAGGCCAAGATTCTTCAGGAACGCTACAAGAAGCTGGTGTCTGGCTGTGCCTCATGTTTGCAGCATGTCATAACAGCCAGAGGTGCTCTACTAAGTAATAATATCGCTTGTAATAAGGGGGTTGAATAATTCTGAGACTGCAGTAGTCAGTAAAAGTGGCATTTTGTGGTGAGTTTGGAGAAACCACTTGGTTGTGTTGAGCGATTTAAATTGTTCTTGTTGATTAGTTTATTACAAGCATCAGAAAGATTATAAATGTTACCAATAAACCTAATTTTCAATAGCAATTGTATTGCAGTGGTATGATCATGGTATGGTCTGGTCATGTAAGGCTAAGTGCCCACGATGCAGAAATGCTCCGGATTTTCCCTGAGCGTTTCTGCATCTCCCTGGCAGAAAAAACGCATGCGGATTGTACATGCGTTTTCCTGCCAGGGACATGCGGTGGTGAAGCGTTCTTCACATGCATTTCCGCATGCGGGTTGACAAGCGCTTTCCAAGCGATTTTAGCATCACTTGGAAAGTGCTTGACAACTTGGTCACACTATATAAATCCATGAAACCGGCATGGATTTATATAGTGTGACCAAGTTAGTTAAAAAAAAAAGAAAAAAAACATATACTCACCTTCCAATGCGCCCGGTCTCCCCGGTATCTCGCGGTTGTGTTAAAGGACCTTCCATGACTAAATGACGTCATGGCAGGTCCTTTTAGATCATCGCGAGCTGCCGGGGAGCTAGGACGCATCACTAAGAAGACCGGGGGCCATCAGAAGGTGATTATAATGTATTTTTTTATTTTAAATTCTTTTTTTTTTTTACAGGTGCTATGGTACCTGGGTCTGGAGGAGAGTCTCCTCTTCTCCAAACCCGGGTACCATTCGCACATTGAATTGCTTAATATCCGCATGTGCACATGTAGTCATGCGGATATTAAGCTATTCAATGCAAGTCAATGGCGGCGGCAAAAACGCCGCGATTCCACAAAATAATTGGTAGTGCTGCGGATTTATCCGCAATGATAATCCGCAGCGGAAATTTCCGCAGCATGTGCATAGCACATGCGGATTATCATTGGGGAACATGGCAGACCTTTTACTAAGCGTTTTTTAAGCGTTTCTGCTGCGGAAATGCTTAAACGCATAGTGGGCACACAGCCTAAGGGTAACGAGACATTCATGAGACTTTAGCGCATCTTTCAGTTATGTGTCGTCATTGACCACACTTTTGTATCAAAACTGCAAAGTGTAGATTGAGCCAATGTGTCCCTGAGTTATCTGTACTTGGACCTGCCGGCATCAGGTTGTCAGCCACTGAATGTAAGCCATTATTTATTTCATACATTGTTAAAATGGTGCGGAATAAAAATGTAAAGTATACTAGTATGTTTCATTACTATAGGGCTTCGCTAGAATCTAAAGCTGGTCGTATAGATTAAAGTCAAAAATCCAAGTTATTATAATTGTGTACAGCAGCAAAAATAATCATTCCCCATTACATAAATCTAGCACATCTGAAGGATAAAATATCTTAAAATGTGTGTAAAAGTGAAATGTATGCAATTTCCATATCTTGTAATTGTCCACTACAATTCCCCTTCCGGCTGTGCTCCGATACAGTAGAGAAGTGAAGGGGCTGGCTTACTGGCTCATTATAATAAGCCAGCCTCCTTCTGTAGATTAATCAGCAGTGAGGGGCTGGCCTAGATATTTTTCTGAAAATAAATTTGGAAATGACAATGACATATTTGTCCATTTTATTTCTTTTCAGGGAATATATTGAAGAAAAAGTCGTTGACTTTGCCAATCAGAATCCTGGTATTGTTGTGTATATCAGTCCCAAACAATGCAGAGTACCCAAACTGGTGGGTGAGTACTGTAAGTACCTGTACATTACACTCTTAGATTCTATTTCCTAGAAGACCACAGTTCAGTAAATGAAGCAATGTTTTCATGACGAATTTTCCATTATGAAGTTGTTTGTTGGTTGTATTTGCCTCATATGTCTGACATGGAGTGTGTATCCGTAGTCCTGAAGTTTCTCGCTTTGCTGGTCTCTTTAACTTTACTCTCTCTCAAAATCCATGTCTGTTCAGCTCCACCAAATAGGCCTATCCGTGGCCCTATGTTGTAGGCCAGCAGCATTAGGGCTTGCCCGTTTTACTTGGGTTCTGTTGGTGATTTCTTGATAATTGTCTGCACTTAAAGCAAGATCAGGTTTGGACTGGCCCACAGGAGAACAGGACAATCCTCTGGTGGGCCACCACCCTCTTACATGAGCAGTATTTGGCACAATATACTTGAATCACTATGTACAGACAAAGGCAGCATCTTATTCATTTAATAATCTACCCAGTTCATTGTTATATAAATTTGTGATTGAGGATAATGTCACATTTGCATGTAGCTGAAAAGAGGGGCCCTGGAGTTGGCTACTAGTGGGCCCTTGGCTCCCCAGTCTGACACTGTATACCCCATTTATCCATTACTCGAGGCTGTTTTAGTGCACTGTACTTGATGCTTGTGAAATTTAGCCAACAACAGCCAAAAAAGTGGTTGCCAATCCTGTATATACCATCAGGTAGAATAAATTGGCACGTGCCGCCATAGTCTTTTTAGCTTGTACCATTAGAAAAAAGATTGTCTTTACTAATTTGTAATTTCCCACTTACTATATATCTGTCTCCAGTGAATGGAAGCATCAGAGAAGAGGCCATCAACAGCAAGACCGCCGAGGAAATAGCACAGCTCATACAGAAAATGGCCAGCCAGTCTGGTTTGGATATCATCCGTATCCGCAAGCCGTACCACACAGACAGCCCAAGCATTCAGGGACAGTGGCACCCTTTTACCAACAAGCCAACCTCTATGAACCTGCAGTCTTTTGGTGCCATCAGCCAACAGACAGACTCTCCATGAAGGGCTGAATGCCAGGGTTTGGCCTGCACCAGACGGGAGTTTTTTGGATGAAACTTCTTAGTGGATGGAAAATATCTGAATTAAATTGCTTTTGATAAATGTTTCTTTGGTTTTAATGAATAATTTGCTAATCCTAAATGTATATATATAAAAAAAAAAAAAAATTGTTTAATTTTTCATGAATCTGTTTTCTGTATGGGAGGCCATATGGATGTGACAAGCTGTCAGCCAAGCGCTTATTCGGCTGAGGTGGTCCCGTGGCTGCCTGGGTATGCCCAGAGTATCGCGTCTTCGCGGTCGCATGTTTAACAGCAACAAAACATGCAGATATTTCCTGTGTATATTAGGCAATCCCTGCATGTTTTGTGGTTGTCTAATAGACGCAAAACATGCGGCCGTGGGGACTCGAACATGTTACTTGAGCACCCTCGATACTCCGTGCATACCCAAGAACCCTAGGGAAACCCGAGTAACGATTACTTGCGTTCATCACTACGTCATATATCATCCGCAGAGCATGCATGTGTTTGTCAGCTGCTTATTACCCTTGTTTTATTACAAACTCCTCTTGCGGCGACTAATTTCACTTATCTCCTTCGGGTGGTACCTCTGGGCCACCTTTAGTATGTACCAAGCTGGGTATCTCTTAGGCTACGTTCACACAGTTTTTGCAGGGTTTTTTCTGCAGCCAAAACCTGCTCTCTTGACAGCAAAAATTTTGCATTCAAAATGCCTGGTTGTGCAGCGTTTTTTAGCTACTTTTTTTTTTTGTGCTGATTATATGTGTGATTTGTCTACAGTACATGTTTCATAAAGTGGTTTTTATTTACCAAAAATGCGGCAAAAACACTGCAAAGTTGCAGCAAAATCTTTTTCTCTCTGTTTCTATTGCATTTTCTCATGGCTTTCTATGGGTAAAAAAATGCTGCAAAACACTGAAAGAAGTGACAAGCTGCAGATTTTAAAAATGCTGCAAGTGCTCAAATGCAGTCAGTAAAAAAAAATAACCATGTGCATGAGGTTTCTGAAATCTCAGCTTTTGCTGTTACTGTAAAATGTAGCTTCTTATTTGCATAGAAAAAGCAGCCTGAGCATAACCTTACTGTATAGGAAAGTGCAGCTACTGTATATATTGTGTATTTATGGTATAAATTTTAATTTACTAATTTAGACACACAGAATAACAGTGGGACAGATTTGCTCTTGTGTGTGCCCACATAGTATCTAAAACGATTATGAGTTTAAAACCCAGGATTAGTAAGTCTGTCGTAATGTTGTGTGCCTACAGTTTGCGGGTGTAATTCTGAGACAAACTAAATCATGTGACCAGGTGCATAACACTATAATAAGTGCATGGGGGGCAATAACACACTGGCCCTGGAGAGGGGACTGTGGGAGGGGAGACAAAGTTCCTTTTGTCCAATTTGAGAATACCAATCAATACTATTAACGATTTTTGATAGTTGGGTGTCCTGTTGGAGATTTTGCATTGGAGCCCACAAGGTTCAAGTGACTATTCCAGCACAGCATCTCCCTGTGTGAGTTCACATGGCAGTAACGCCATGCTCGGCTCACACAGTGAGATCCGTGTCGGCGGCAGAGTGGAGGTGAGAAAGAGTGTTTGTTTATTTTTTTGTGTGCAGCGTGATGGGGATCAGGGAGTGCCATGCATACCAGGAAGAGAGATGAAGGGTGCTATGCATACCAGGATGAGGGATAAGGGGTGCCATACATACCAGGAAGAGGGATGAATGGTGCCATACATACTAGCAGGGCTGTGGAGTCTGCAAGCCAAACCTCCAACTCCTCAATTTCCATGACACTGACTCCCTCCTACATAGCTCATATTTTAAGTGATAAATTTACTGTAGCACAGATTCATCTCAGCTAAAAGTCTAGACCCTTAGATCAGGAATAGGACAGACATTTATAGGACGTTTCATAGCTTTCCCAAATTCTTATGAAAAAAAATATTCCCCACAAACTGCATTGAACTACTGTACCCAATTTATTATATATTTTAGTTGGAATCGGTCCATTTTATTCCGACTCCACCAAAATGGACACCGACTCCACAGCCCTGCATACCAGGATGAGGGATGAAGGGTGCCATACATACCAGGAAGAGGGATGAGGGAGGTCATGTATACTAAGAAGAGGGATGAGGGGGGGGGGGCATGCATACCAGGATGAGTGCCATGCATACCAAGATGAGGGGGGCCATGCATACCAGGATGAAGGATTAGGGGTGCCATGCATACCAGGATGGGGATCAAGGGGTGCCATGCATACCAGGATGGGGATCAAGGGGTGCCATGCATACCAGGATGGGTGATATGCATACCAGGATGGGGATGAGGGGTGCCACGCATATCAGGATGGGGATGAGGGCCACGTATAACAGGAGGAAGGGGACCATATATACCAGGATGGGGGATAGTAACAGAATTGGGGGACATTACCCCTATAGCAGTGTCAGCAGCAGACCCCCTCCCCCTTAACAGTGCATCATGACCATTGCTTACATTTTTTTTTCTATTTTCCTCCTCTAAAACCTAGGTGTGTCTTATGGTCCAAAAAATACGGTAGATAGTGTAATTTATGCAGGATAGGGAATTTTTAATTAAAGTATACTAGAAAATAGATTGTCATTTTGAATGAAAATTAAATTGTTTCGATCCACCCCTTTAATCACATCTGCAGGTTCCTCTTAGTGCCTCCATGCCACAGGCAACCTGTGCTGCAATATTGGTGCAATACAGCAAAGCTGTGAGAGAAGCGGCTACTAACGTGTTTGTTATGAGACAAAGTTCAGTTCCCCTGTTCTGTGTTTGTTACAGGTCTCACACTGGTAATGCCCACTTTTATTTAAAATAATATGGGTATATATTTAAATGAACATTGCTGATACACCTAGACCAAAATACAGAGCAAAAATAATAGTCCATGCCCCTACTGTGCTTTTAATACTTTACACTTCATATACAGTTGTGCTCAAAAGTTTACATACCCCGGCAGAATTTTTCCTTTCTTGGCCTTGTTTCAGAGAATATGAATGATAACAAAAAAACTTTTTCTCCACTCATGGTTATTGGATGGGTGAAGCCATTTATTATCAAACTACTGTGTTTTTTCTTTTTAAATTTTAATGACAACCAAAAACATCCAAATGACCCTGATCAAAAGTTCATATACCCTGGTGATTTTGGCCTGATAACATGCACATAATTTGACACAAATGGGTTTGAATGGCTACTAAAGGAACATCCTCACCTGTGACCTGTTTGCTTGTAATCAGTGTGTGTGCATAAAAGCTGAGTAAGTTTCTGGGATCCAGGAAATTTTTTCTTTTTACAAAGGCCAAGATATCCGCTTCAAAGGGGATTTATTGTTATAAATAATAGGTAAAACTGCAAAGTGTTGGAAAAAAAATTGTGCAATTTATTTCTTATTAAAAATCCTCTTCGCTCTCCAGAACAAAGGGATTTTAAAATTCTATAGTGTATTGCTTGTTGTCCAGGCTGCCAGACACCTCTGCAGTCTATTATAAGTGGCTGGTTTCCTAGGCAAGGAAGGCACACTTGCTAGTCTAAAGCTGGCTGGATTCAGCTTCAGTCCACTTGCGCTCCACAGATACGGCAGAGGCAAATCTGCGCCGAACTGTCAATTATCAGGGGCGCAATGATTCCCATCTAGCTGGAGATAGGAGTGATGTGCTCCTGAAGTATGATTATGAGCATGACCATTTAAGCATCTGTCACCAAATTTGCAATACAAACTGCATACTTTATAAAGTTGATCTCTTCGACATGATGAGGATGGTGTACTTACTTTTATATGTAATCTTTTCTGATCCCAGCTGTAAAAAGAAATTCATAAAATGCAAATATAACATTAGGGGTGAAAACTTTCAAAAAAGGATTGTTCAGTTATTATGACAAGTAATTTCAAAGTAAGAACACCAGCCTCATCCAGTGTAAGAGACTACAGTATATAATAATGTGCACAGTTTGTATTGTGAAATCTGGTAACAGCCGCTTTAGCTTGTGTCATGACGGCATGGGGCCTAGTAAAATGGCAGGATGCTACGGTATAGGAATCCGGTGGTGTGTTATGTTGTACTATTGTGTGGCAATTAAATCTGCCCTTGTGTTAGCAAGTATGGCCTGTTTCAGTGATATCTTGCCAATCTGAAATCGTTTTCAGAGAACTGATATTGTGTAACATTAAAAAAAAAATGCAGCAGGGCTTTAACAACCTCCAACCTCAATTTTTTAAAAAAAATATCTATCTATCTATCTAGCTATCTACCAATCATCTATATATCCATCTATCTGTCCATCTTTATATCCATCTATCTATCCATATAACTATTATGCATCTATCCATCTTTATATCTATCTATCTATATATTATCTGTATATCTATCTATCTCTATTTATCATCTATCCATTTATCTAACCATCTTTATATCCATCTATCCATCCATCTATCTAGATGTCTATTTATCAATCATCTACTGTATATATCATCTATCATTTATCTATCTATCATCTATCTATTTATCCATCTAGCATCTTTCTAGCATCTATCTATCATCTATCCATCTCAAGGTTGAAGGAGACCTTCAGAGCGCTATAAGCTGAAGTGCTTCTCTCTCTACTTCATCCTTTGTTCTGAGGCCAATGTATATGAGCACAGAGCATGCCTCTGTAGATGAGCAGCCATTGGTCGACCGGCGTTCATCTCAGCAGCAGCATCATCCGGCTGGTAATACACCCCCCAGCCGCAAGATACTCTCAGCATTCCTGGTGATGAGCTGCACAAACCCCATCGCTTCCATGCCCTTCTTGGAAGAATTGTCCTCTCTCTGTAATTAGTGCCTGGCATAAGGATGGCTGCGGTGAGCCAGTCTCAGCCCCTGCGCCAGCCCTGCCTCTACCACTCGAGTAGCAAAGGTAGATAATCTGTATTCAGTATTTTGCATTTTTCTGCATTTGATGTGTCATTATTGTATCTTTGCTTTGATGAAACCCACGGTGTATAATGTGTACAGCCATGATATACCCAGACACGGTAAAGATTGTCATAGAGGTATACAACAGAGTTAGTAACACAGATGCTTCCTAGCCCAAAATTCTTTCAATGTGCCAAACATATTCTGTGAACAAATATCTAATATTGGCCATTTTGCACTTCGAGGGTTCCTTCTGGTACCTGCTATGCAGTTAGTGCTTTAAATCAATTACGATCCCAAAAATGTTCTTGACGTGATTTAGTAACTTCTGTACAGTATCTCGTTTTTTTTGCAGTTACCTAAGCTTGTGTAACGTGTTTTAGACATTATATACCCACAAAGAACTTGCCTAGATGTGAATATATCCTAATTCTGAAAATTGGAGATATTCTGAAGTAGGTCTTCATGGCCCCGATTCATTTATGGGTTGTTTTTTTCAGTTACTTTTTTCTTCTGGTATTCGTTGCTCTTTTTATGAGTTTATAAATTTCGTGCAAAGATTCTCTTCCTTTTCTTTTACCTTTTTGCGACTTTTAGAGTAAAAAGTGGCATGATGCTTTAAAACGTTGTATATTAGTCTTCAACTATAAAAAAAAAAAATTGCAACATTTCCAAAAGTTAAAAATAATGAATTAGGCTAAAACATCTGGATAAGGAAAAACCATGCCCACAAACACAATAAAATAAAGTTATCACCTATTCACAGGACATATGATGACTTATTGATCAATGGGGGTCTAATCGCTAGGACCTGCACCGATTGGCAGAACGGGGAACTTCTATCCCTGTAAGAATGCAGTGGCAGTGCGCACGTGCGAGCTGCACTCTATTCATTCCCTATGGGCTGCCGAGCACTGTGCTCAGCTTTTTCCAGCAGCCCCATTATAAAGATCAGTCTGGGTCTCAGTGGTTGGACTCTCACGATCTGTAAGTTACAGTGATATCTCGTCTTCACTGGACAATTCCTTTAGCTTAAAAAAATATTCAAATAATGAATAAGTTGCAAATAAAAAAAGTCACTATAAGGCTATGCTCACACTAGCGTAAAAAAATCGGTCCCATTCTCATCCAGATAAGTGGTACAATTTTTTTCTCACTTGCCATCCATGTGCTGTCTGTTTTTTTTACTCAGCAGCTATTAATCTTTTACAGGACCATTTACAGTTTCCTATGCAACAGAATTGCAATGTATCAGTAAAATTCGGATGCCACTCTGATGGTCCATATGGCAGGCGATTTTCTTTTTTTTTATCACACGTATCAGATTTTGTAGTGAAATCGCAGCACGTTACAATTTTTTCAGTAAAAATACTCAGATCTGCACTGCCTCATTGAATGACCTTGATCCAAGTACAATCCCTTTTTATTCTCGCATTGCACCCGTCCAATTTATACGCCAGTGTGAGCGAGCCCTTCCAATCAAAAGGCACAAAGCCAATGATGAATCGGGGTCTATGTATTAGTCTTGTGCTGCACATACTACTGTTTTCATTAGACTGGATCATGTTCCTGAGAGCTAGCCTTAGATGTTCCGTAAAGGAGTTTTGCTACCGTTACAGATCATGGCATATGAGGCCTTGTCTAAACTTCCTGATTGAGTTTGGACCTGCTAGAACTTTTACTAAACCTCATAATAAATGATTTTTTTGCACAGTGTAGTGTCTGTCCATCCTCTATGAAGCGGAAGCTGCCACATGGCCCTTGGAGCTTGAATGGAGCTAAATTGCAATTTTCTACAAGGTGAAGGAGATTGGTGAGGTCCATACGATTAAGAGATACAGATGCCTAACGTAGTACCAATCAAAGATTTTACAGATTCCCTATTCCTAGCGTCAGTTGTCACCCATAAGGATCAAGCATGTGTTTATCTCCGAGTCATATGTGTGTAATAAGTGGAAATGAAATGGCTTTGTCTTAACAGTCAATTTCTGTTTGTCTTTAAGTCATCGTCAATGTGAAGAAACCTCTGCAGCCAGTTCAGATGAGCTGTAAGCAAGTGGCGCTGGAAATGTTTTCTCTATGTTCACAGCTTGATATTCTGATCAGAGGAGAAGTCCAGCAGGTGAGTACAGGCCAAACACGTTGCAATGCTACAAATGTAAGGTTCCCTATCAGTATGTCTTTGGAGTGGGGGAATAAAGCATACAAACTCCATGCAGATGTTGTCCTTGGTGGGATTTGAAACCAGGACCCCAGCGCGGCAAAGCAACAGTGCTAGCCACTGAGCCACTGTGCTGCCTATATTCATCCTAGTGTCTCATTCAGGCATTTACTACTGTTCGGGGGCTTAGTAATGAAGTGGGTCGTCCTGAGATAAACGAGCCACTTTGCCTCAGGCCTCTTACAACTATCAGTATTATTTTTGCGTATGAGAATAGAAGACCGTTTTTCATCATTGTGCTGGATCTGATTTTCATATATTTTTGGTACTTGAATTTGTTTTTAACATCAGAGTGGCATTTTTTCTCTGTTCTATTATGCAAAAAAAAACAAACTCCAAGCTTTTCCTACTCAGCACGTTGATGGTATCTGAGTTCTATTTGTTTTTTTTTTTATGGAATAATTCATTTGATTGGGCGAGTTTGTTCCGCTAATCGGATTGAAATCAGTCATGTTTCAGTTTTGTTTGTTTTTTTCTTGTGGAGAAGCTGTCCACTAAAAAAAACACCGAAAAAAAGATAAGTGAGAACACAAAACATTCGTAGCCTAAAATGGGTGCTTGTTCAATCAGAGAAAAACACAAATAAAACACTTGAAAAATGGACGTCTGAATTTATTTATTTCTTTTACTCACTTACATGGCGCCGGACATACCATTGGTGTAACCTGTGCAGCCGCACGCGGGCCCAAGGCGTAAAGGGGCCACTTTAAGCTCCAAAGCAATTGTAATTGTGCATTATGATGAGGAATTGGACTGCAAAGAGCCCATTTACTGGTCTTGCATAGGGGCCCTTTTCTGTCAATGTCCGCCAGTGGCCCTCAAATACCACATTTCATTTGTAGGACTGTTTTCACAATGTTGGACCTTCTGAGGCCAGCGTTCGGGTGCACATCCTATAGTAATTCTGCGCTCTCAGCCTATATGCAGTATGTACACTTCATGTTATAAAATGACGGATGGCCCAGGGCTGAGTGGAGCTGGAATATACAGAATCACCCCTCTATTGTATATAATGTTTGGTATTTTCAAAATGTTTAATTGCTGCTCAAAATTGTACTTTAATTTAAACTAACTTTTTCAATAGTTACAGGAGCAAGTTGCGGACGGTATGATCCTTGGGGAATCTGACATATTTCACATATTAGGTGAGTGTAATTAAAAAATAATATTTATTTGGGTAAATAGCGTTCTCTTGTCTACAAATAACATCTGTGTGATGACATTTGATGACATTTGATGAGTAAAATGTGATATTTACTGTTGATATTTTTGTGATCTATATATAAGACATAAAAACATAACCAGAACAAAAAGAATGTAAAAATTAGACTAAATAATTTTCCCTTCAATCTAGGTTCTGAACTTGTTGAGAGAATGAAGGAGTGTTTAAGCCTCTTACCTGAGCCAGCACCAGGCCTAGAGGTGGGTATCACTACAATATCATGTACTTTTGTCCTCAAGATGAAGCCAGAATGAACTTACAATGTCAGAGATAGAGACATGATTAGGTGGCACATGCGATTTAGAGGAATATCCAATCTGCATGCACATTTCACTGGTGAAATAACTTGAATGAGGTGCATCAAATTGGGGAAATCTGTTAAAGGTGGAAGTGCTTTAGGTATTTCTTGTAGGACATTTATTTCTAAACATTGTAAGGGGGTTGGTACTCACTCAGCCGCTTTCAAAGTAATCACAGGAGTCAGTTTCTTTAAAAATGTCTAAGGTGGGTTTATTCGGACTTCATAAACTGCACTCTCCAGGTAAATGAAAGATAGCCTTGTCCAGCACAAAGTAACAAAACAAGCAAAACAGTCCATACAGTGCTGGGGTTTCGCCAGTCAGTGTCTTGTAGCACAGACACGCTGGAGGTCTCCACACCTCCAGCCACAGACACTGAATGAGACACTCGGTCTCCATTTTATACACACGCCCTGGGGGTAGGGATATGTGAGCAGCCAATCCAACCCGGTTTTACATCACTGAAGCTGCCAACATCAGCGATACATATCTCCCGTCAAGGACATGTCTGGCAGCCATCTTACAACATATACTGTATAGTGAATATACACATCAATGATATTGTATATTGAGTATACAATTCTTTTTCCTGCAGGACTATCTTGACACTTCAGGTTTATCTGTACTGTTCCCAAGGGTTGAGATATATATTATACACGAGAGACCCGTTGATATTCTAGAGAGACCTCCAATGGATGGTAAGTTTTTAGGAGCCAGAATGTCTTAATTATCCTCATTTACTATGTGCCACTTAATATACAGTGGGGTGAAAAAGTGTTTGCCCCCTTCTTGATTTCTTATTCTTTTGCATGTTTGTCACTTAAATGTTTCAGATCACAAAACATATTATATAAATATTAGACTAAGATAACACAAGTAAACACAAAATGCAGTTTTTAAATGAAGGTCTTTATTATTAAGGGAAAAAGAAATCCAAACCTACAGGGTCCTGTGTGACAGAGTGTTCACCCCCCCTTAAAACATAAATTAACTGTGGTTTATCACATCTTTGGGAAGGTGAGTTCAATTTCCCTAGCCACATGCAAGCCTGATTACTGCCACACCTGATCTCAATCAAGAAATCACTTAAATGGGACCTGCCTGACAAAGTGAAGAAGACCAAAAGATCCTCAAAAGCTAGACATCATGCTACAATCCAAAGAAATTCAGGAACAAAAGAGAAACAAAGTAATTGAGATCTATCAGTCTGGAAAAGGTTATAAAGCCATTTCTAAAGCTTTGGGACTCCAGTGAACAACAGTGAGAGCCATTATACTCAAATGGTGAAAACATGGAACAGTGGTGAACCTTCCCAGGAGTGGGCAGCTGACCAAAATTAACTGAAGAGCGCAGCGATGACTCATCCAAGAGGTCATAAAAGACCCCACAACAACATCCAAACAACTGCAAGCCTCACTTGCCTCAGTTAAGGACAGTGTTCATTACTCCACCATAAGAAAGAGACTGGGAAAAATGGCATACATGGCAGAGTTCCAAGACGAAAACCACTGCTGAGCAAAAAGAACAGTTTTGCCAGAAAACATCTTGATGATCGCCAAGACTTTTGGGAGTATACTCTGTGGACTGACGAGACAAAAGTTTAACTTTTTGGAGCATATGCACACACAAAAAAAAAACTCTCACAAAAGATACTTGACTACTTTTTTATGGTTCTGAGCTTTAATAAGCATTGCTCAAAATTGTTTTAACATATGCCTGCCATTTAGGAAGGTCATGCTCCCAAACACCTCTAACTATATGTTAATCACACACCCAAATTAATAAAAACCATAGATCATATCCCATAGTAAAAGCAGACGTGACTAAATTCTAAAATAATATAGGCTCATATAGCCTCAAATACAGACACCAAACTTAAAAAAATGACACTCCAAGAAAAAAACATGTTCCCCATGTACAGACTCAGACCAATGGCCAAAGAAAATGTAAGCACTCTACCAGACCCTTAAATAAATACCGGCCCCAGAGATCTACATTGTGGAACCTTGCTGTTTGGCCATGGCTTCAGGATCCCCTGCGTACATTTGGGCTATAGTGTCATTGCACAGTAAAATTTGATTACTTTTTTCCCCACAGTTTGTAGGAAAAATATGGCAAAAACTAAATGACCATCACATTCCTATAATTTTTTTTTTTTCTAAAATTACCCCCTGCAATTCCTTTTGCAACATGGCACCCCGAGTCAGCTGCCCACCAGCATGGCTCACTTCTATGGCACTTTTGGGTACTATAAACAATGTAGCACTGATATCGACTGGAATTATAGTAACAAATCTGCCACTTGTCAGTTCACCTTTATATCTCAGGTAGTAGGAGATAAATCCAATACTATGGGAAAACCAGTGAGTGTGTTGTAATCTAGAAACATTGCAGCAATCTCTTTTTTATGACTTACTTATGCTACTTTTGTGCTTTTTTTTTTTTTACAGACTACTATGCTCACATAGGCAAACTTAATCAGCTGTTGGTTTTGAGCCAACAACTTGAAGACGACGTAAAGCACTTAGGAAGCCATAAATACGTAGCTCATCAGCTGTCGGTGCTGTATGTGAGTTATTTTCTATATTCTTTATTACCATACTTCATATTTATTAGAGAGTATGCTATTTATTTGATTTGCTTTGTATTCAGGGCATTGTGCTAAGCGAATTGCTGTCTTCTTTGTTGTGGCACCCAAGGAAATCAGTAGAATGGGATTGACTATAAGGCTGTGTGCCACTATGCATTTTTTAAGCGTTTCCACAGCGGCAATTCTGCCGCAGAAACGCTTAAAAAACGCTTGGTAGAAGGTCTGCAATGTTCCCCAATGATAATCCGCATGTGCTGTGCACATGCTGCGGAAATTTCCGCTGCGGATTATCATTGCGGAAAAATCCGCAGCACTACCAATTATTTTGTGGAATCGCAGCGTTTTCGCCACCATTGACTTGCATTGGAACGCATGACATCCGCATCACTACATATGCACATGCGGATATCATGCGGATATCATGCGGTTCAATGTGCGGATGGTACCCGGGTTTGGAGAAGAGGAGACTCTCATCCAGACCCGGGTACTATAGTACCAGTAAAAAAAAGAATAAAATAAAAAATATACATTATACTCACCTTCTGATGGTCCCCGGTGTCCTTTTCCGATCCGTACTGGCTTGCCGGCAGCTCGCGATGGTCTAAAAGGACCTGCCATGACATCACATGACTAAATGACGTTATGGCAGGTCCTCTTAGACCATCACGAGTTGCCAGCAAGCCAGGACGGATCGGATAAGGACACAAGGGGCCATCAGAAGGTAAGTATAATATTTATTTTTTATTTTTTACCATTCTTTTACGGTCACACTATATAAATCCATGCTGGCTGCATGGATTTATATAGTGTGACCAAGTTGTCAAGCACTTTCCAAGTGATGCTAAAATCGCTTGGAAAGCGCTTGACAACCCGCATGCGGAAATGCATGTGGAAAATGCTACACTTCCGCTTGTTCCTGGCAGGAAAAACGCATGTACAATCCGCATGTACAATCCGCATGCGTTTTTTCTGCCAGGGAGATGCAGAAACGCTCAGGAAAAGTCCGGAGCATTTCTGCATCATGGGCACATAGCCTAATAGTCCCCTGGAAAAAAAAAAGGAAATAGAAAAGATGGTCCTATAGCAAGTGATCTTTAAAAATATAAATCCAATGAAGTACTGTGTAGCTATCCCATCACTGTGGGGGAGATTTAATAAATAAAATGTTCCATTGTGTTTTAAACATTTTTTTTACACCTTCCTCAACAGGTTTGAAAAATGTATAGAAAATGTTCTCAGTGATTTATTAGTACAGGCATAAACCACTGTAAAGTCCATCAAATTAAACAGGCCTTTCTTGACCAAAAAGGGTAAATAAAAGAAAACAGATAGCATAGTCCATAGGCCTGTTTGTTTTCAACTTGTCCAGGGATTAAATATTCACAGTATTGTGCAAAAGTTTTAGGCAGGTGTGGAAAAACCCTACAAAGTAAGAATACTTTTTAATATAGAAGTATCAATAGTTTGTTTTTATCAATTAAAAAATGCAACAAAAGGTGAATGAATAAAATAATTCTAAATCAAATCAATATTTTGTGTGACCGTCCTTTGCCTTCACAACAGCATCAAAGTATGAATTTTTCCAGATACAGTTGCACACAGTTTTTAAGGGAACTCAGCAGGGAGGTTCTCCAAATGTCTTGGAGATCTAACCACAAATCTTTTGTGGATGTAGGCCTGCACAAATCCTTATATCTCTTCATGTGATCCCATATAGACTCAATAATGTTGAGATCAGTACTCTGTGGGGGGCCATTTCATCACTTCCAGGATTCCTTGTTCTTTTAAACACTGAAGATACTTCTTAATGACATTGGCTGTATAGGCCCCGTCACACTTAGCGATGCTACAGCGATCCCGACAGCGATACGACCTGTCAGGGATCGTTGCTGCGTCGCTATGTGGTCGCTCGTGAGCTGTCAAACAGGCAGACTCACCAGCGATCAGGGGAGCTGCGACATCGTGGAAAGAATCTTTCCACGATGTCCTGCTCCTGGTTACCAGCCTGCTGAAGCAGGAGCAGGCTGGTAACCATGATAAACAACGGGTTACTAGGGGCACACGCGCACCTAGTAACCCGCTGTTTATCATGGTTACCACTCTGCTACGGTGAGCGGGAGGTTACCACTCACTTTAGCAGGCTCGTAACCATGATAAACAGCGGGTTACTAAGTGCGCGTGCGCCCCTAGTAACCCGCTGTTTGGGCCTCCATATAGCTCCCTATATACACTATGAGGCCACATGCAGCTCCCTATATACACTGTGAGGCCGCACGCAGCTCTCTATACACAGTGTGAGGCCGCATGCAGCTCCCTATATACAGTGTGAGGCCACACGCAGCTCCCTATATACACTGTGAGGCCACACGTAGCTCCCTATATGCACTGTGAGGCCGCACGCAGCTCCCTATATACACTGTGAGGTTGCACGCAGCTCCCTATATACACTGTGAGGTTGCACGCAGCTCCCTATA
The DNA here is from genome assembly GCF_046119375.1 of Phyllobates terribilis. Lineage (NCBI taxonomy): Eukaryota > Metazoa > Chordata > Amphibia > Anura > Dendrobatidae > Phyllobates > Phyllobates terribilis. The sequence continues at coordinate 329,337,166 of NW_027362762.1, read as the reverse complement.
TACACTGAGGCCGCACGCAGCTCCCTATATACACTGTGAGGCCGCACGCAGTTCCCTATATACACTGTGAGGCAACACGCAGCTCCCTATATACACTGTGAGGCCACACGCCGCTCCCTATATACACTGTGAGGTCGCACGCAGCTCCCTATATACACTGTGAGGTTGCACACAGCTCCCTATATACACTGTGAGGCCGCACGCAGCTCCCTATATATACACACACATATATACACACATACATACATGCACATACGCACGTGTAGCACCCTGAGGATTCGGCTGCTACAGGGGTATTGCACCTCAACCCAGAGGTGTGGTATTCCACTCCCGGGTAAGGATGGAGTGTGGAACTGAGCTCAGTTAGCTGCATGCACTACACACATCCCATTTCCGAGGAACAGACCAACGGTACTCCCACTTAGAAATGTGCAGGTACGACCGAGTCTGTTCCTGGCTGGAGTGGGAGGGGGGTGGAAAATCCCAGTAGTGTAGGGGCAGATAGGGGGAGCAGCCTGGGTAAAGCTAGGAGCTCATTGGGTGCTGGTCACCTGAGCTCACACATAGAGGGAGTATTTAAGGTGGGCACCATCTAAGATCAGGGTCAGTCGGTCAGTCTGTGAGAAGACAGTTAGTAAGCCTTTGCAGAGGAGTGGAAGAGAGCAGAGGAGCAGAGCAGCCCCAGGCCAGAGAGAGAGAGGAGAGAGAAAGACCCAGAGGGGGAGAAAGAAGGAACTCTGAGAGCCCAAATACAACCACAGGGTGAAGAGTTGGCAACAGGGTACCGGATCCCAAACTGGTGGGGGCTACAGCATACCTCAGCCAGAGACCGGAGGCCGTGGGCAGCATCTGCCACGGCCACCCACCATATCCACCCAGAAGGCAGACCACGCATAGGGTCAGGGAACCCAGAGGCAAGGGTTCGCCAACAAGAGGCCCAAGGGAGCCGGACATAGGTGGATCCCTGGTGGGGAAGGCCAGAGACGAGGACAGGACAGAAAGGGAGCTCAGAACCACGCTCCAGAACTACTTGGGGGTTGGCCGAGTCCAGGACCTGGTGGACGCAGCGCGGCTCGGGTGGTCACTCAAGGCCGGAGTGACCGGTACAAGAACAGCAGTAAGTAAAGAACCCTGAACTGCACAACCCGACTCTGACTCTCATTACCATCTTCCCTGCACTTCCACAACCACCATCCTCTGCACCTGACCCCCTGAGGCTATACCCCTCCCGTTGGGGGTTATACTACCTAAGCTGCACAAACACCATCAGCCTCAGCGGACCCTGCTGCAGCGGCGGCCGTAGTGACCGCAATTCAACGGGTGGCGTAGTCGACATAAAGAACTTTAGTAACATCAGTAAGGACTGCCACACAGAGTTTGACACCCTGGGCACGGACCGGGTCACAGCCACTCGGAGACTACAATCTGATCCGGCTCCGGGTATCCCCTAACAGCACTGGCCCAGGGGGCGCGTCACACGCACACATCTATAAATACAGACAATTCAACATACATAGATATATTCACATATATACACACAAGCATACATTAACACATGTATACAACCTCAGCTACATACAAATACATTTTAGATGCTTTTACAGCCCTTGATTGGAGCATCCAGACACATAGCACTCACCTGCTGGGAGGCTTGCCTCCGGTCCGGTCCGGCCCACACTCCTCGATCTTGTTCTTCAAGTCTCCCGCGCTCCGTGACATGGAGGCTGGCAGACACAACCGCGCACAGTGGGGTGCGTCATGCTGCTGCATCTGCTATACCATGATGCCACCGGCCGGGCACAGCAGCACGCAGAAGTACAGTGCCGGTCGGCGGCTGCTAAGACTGCAGGCCCCTCAGTTGATTGGGGCCCGGCGCAGTTCTCCTCTGCTCTGCACAGTTAAGTGCGGTAGTCACAGGAGGTCCGGGACTCAGGCAAAGAAGTCCCCGGATTTACAGCGACACCACTTGCACCACCAATGGCGGCGCACAAAACATTATAGGGAGGGCAATCTGGCCTGTCATCTCGATGTAGCAGAGCTGAAGCTGTCGTGGGAACCATGGAAAGGTAAGGATGAGGTTGGTTTATTATTTTACTTTTATTGCAGGAGATCGTTGGCTTCAGCTGGAATGGGCGTGATGGTAAGTATGGTTTAATTTAGAACAATAAAGAATTGTGTGTTTATTTCAATTAAAGGACTTTTTTCTGGGTGTTGTGTTTTTTTTAAATACTTTACTAGAAATTCATGGTGGTCATGTCTAATATTGGCGTGACCCCATGAATTTCGGGCTTAGGGCCAGCTGATAATGCCAAGCTGGCCTTAACCCCTTTATTACCCAGTGAGCCACCGCACCAGGGCCCTGGATGAGTTGGGTACAGCACCAGAAGATGGCGCTTCTATGAACGCGCCATTTTCCGGGGTGGCTGCGGACTGCAATTTGCAGCGGGTGGGGCCCAGAAAGCTTGGGCCTCCCTGCGCTGCGGATTCCAGCCCCCATCTGCCTAGTTGTACCTGGCTGGACACAAAAATAGGGCGAAGCCCCACGTATTTTTTTTTTTAACTATTTCATGAAATTCATGAAATAATTAAGAAAAAAAGGGCTTCCCTATATTGTTGTGTCCAACCAGGTACAAATAGGCAGCTGGTGGTTGGGGGCAGCCCGTTCCTGCCTGCTGTACCTGGCTGGACACAAATATAGTGCGAAGCCCCACGTCAATTTTTTTTTAATTATTTCACGAATTTCCTGAAATAATTAAAAAAAAATTGACATGGGGCTTCGCACTATATTTGTGTCCAGCCAGGTACAGCAGGCAGGAACGGGCTGCTCCCAACCACCAGCTGCCTATTTGTACCTGGCCGGACACAACAATATAGGGAAGCCCTTTTTTTCTTTATTGTTTCATGAATTTCATGAAATAATTAAAAAAAAAAAATACGTGGGGCTTCTCCCTATTTGTGTGTCCAGCCAGGTACAACTAGGCAGCTGGGGGCTGGAATCTGCAGCGCAGGGAGGCCCAAGCTTTCTGCCCCCCCCTCCGGTGCAAATTGCAGTCCGCAGCCACCCCGGAAAATGGCGCGGTCATAGAAGCTGGATGCTGTACCTGGCAGGCATACAAAAATATGGCAAAGCCCACGTCAACATTTTTGGGAAAAATTTATTAAAAAATAAATAATAATTTAGGGACTGCATCTTTATTAACTCCTCAAATGTCATTTAGTGTTAAAATAAAGGATTTATTTAAAAAAAAAATTGGCGTGGGATCCCCCATAATTTTAGGCTCTAGCGGAGGTTAAGCAGACGGCTGAGGCAGATGTTTGAAGCCTGGGAAGTGGGTAATACCCACAGAGCTTCCCAGGCTACTAATATCAGCCCCCAGCTGAATACCTAGCCTTTAATAGCTATTAAAATGGGGGACCCCCCCAAAAAATGACGTGGGGTACCCCCTATTTAATTGCTAGCAAAGGCTAGGCGGACAGCTGGGGGCTGATATTAATAGCCCAGGAAGGGTGCCATGAATATTGGCCCCCTCCCAGGCTAGAAACACCAGCCGTCAGCCGCCCCAGAAATGGCGCATCCATAGGATGCGCCAACTCTGGCACTTAGCCTCGCTCTTCCACGCTGCCCTGGTGCGGTGGCAGGGGGTAATAGTGGTGGGGTTCATGTCAGCGCCAGCTGCCATGAAGCCCTGGTTAGTAATGATGGGCGTCTATAAGACACCCCCATTACTAACCTACAAAGTGTTAAAAAGAAAAAAAACACTACACCCAGAAAAAAATAATTTATTTGAAATAAAACACACAATTTTATTTAATTCTTAGTTTACTAAAAAAAAATAGTTACCTGTCCACGTTCCTGCGCTGATCTCCCATGCACAGCTGTCACATCTGGAGATGGTGGCAGCTGTGCATGGCTGCTGTAAGCTCACGCTGCCGGGAACACGTCCGCTCCCGGCAGCGGGAGCCACTGACTGAGGTCACCGGAGTGCATTCAGGCAGCGCAGCTCCGGAGACCTCCTTTACGGCACTGCTGTACCGTGGGAATTTCTCACGATAAAGCAGGGCCGTAAAGGAGCTAACCGGAGCAGACCTGCCTGAACTCCGGCGAACCCGCTTATGCAGTGACGGGGCTGCTTTACGGCCCCGTCATTCTAGCGGCGGCAGCGGTTCAGAGCGGTCACATTCTATGTGGCTGCTCTAAACTGGAGATCATCGTGGGACACTCGTGGACTACTACGGAGGGGTAAGGATAAGGTTGTGGTTTATTATTTTATATTTTATTACAGGAGATCGATGGCTTCGGGGAATTAGGTGTCTAGGTGAGTATAGGTGTAGTTTTTTATTTTTTACTTTATTTTAGGTGGCGATCGGCGGGGACAGGTAATGTATAAACTAATTTATTTTAGGTAACCACTGGCCACCAATGACATGTATTTAAAATTTATTGGGGACACAGTAGGGCAATTTAAATAGCAGGATCAGGCTGATGGGAACTACTGCTCCCATCGAGCTGATCCTGCTGGCACGAGTGGACGGGGGACAGACATAGGCCGATGGGAGTAGTAGTGTCACATCGGCCTATGTCTGCCTGCACGCACACACCCGCAGACATCGCACAGACACCGCACACACTCGCAGACACCGCGCACAGACACCCACACACGCCAATCATGACGGGCTGATCGTCTGGGAGGTGAGGCTGACCTGTGCGGCCGTGGGAAAGTTCATGTGAGTTCATGCAATGCAGTCAAGCATGAACTCACGTGAACCCTCTGAGGGCACCGCGGCGACTTCAAATGAACAGCTGATCGGCATCACCTGATACCTCAGCTGTTCATTTGAAATAACCAGCGGGAAAGCGCAGTACAGAACGGGAAAGCCGGCGGTGAAGTCTTTTCACTGCCGGCTTCCCCGCCCGGGTCCTTCGCTCCCCGCTCCTTGGTGCTGCGCTCCCCGCCCGGTCCTAACTTACGATCGGGATGTGAGGTGGCGAGGGGAGCGGAGGATCGGGGTGGTAGGCTGCGGGGAAGCAGTATGGAGCTGTGTGATTGTTTAAAAGCCGGCGGCTTTTTACCGCCCGCCGGCTTTTAAACGATCAGGAGAATTCTCCCACGCTGGGATGGCATTCTGATGACAGGCTGGATCTCAGCTGAGCGCTGCCATCCAGCTTGTCATCCTTCAGAGACACTGCAGAGCGCAGGCATTATGGGAACTTCCGATTCCGGTATTCGATATTGTAAAAGTATCGGAATTAAGTATCGGAATTCCGATACCGCGAATATCGGCCGATACCCGATATTTCAGTATCGGAATGCTCAACACTAGTGGTCACACCAAATATTGATTAGATTTAGATTTCTCTTTTGTTCATTCCTTTTTGCATTTTGTTAATTGATAAAAATGAACCATTAACACGTAAATTTTTTAAAGCATTCTTACTTTTCACTTTTTTTTTCCATACGTTCCTAAAACAATTGCTGAGGACTGTTTATATAGAATATTTCCTAGGGTCCAGATTGCAGGTAAAGTATGTAGAAATATTAGGCATAGCTAAGCAAAGGTCTGAAAAAGCTGGGTGACAATTAAGTTGACAGTATAATCAGGTACCATACATGATTTCCAGAAAAAAAATATTTAAGAAACAGCTGAAATGAAACTTTACTTAGGTTATAGACACGCATCATCTTTTAGATGCTGGCGTGCCTGCTGAATGTTTGATGCAGCAGATGCTTCAAGTAAAAGCCAGCGGTATTTTTCCTGAAGCACCTTCTTTGGTGTCTTTTGATAGTTTTTGTGTCATCTTTTTTTAAAACTTCATATACTGTATAAATTAGTGAGTAGCTTCCAAACTGAAGCCACCTGAAGACTGGACCGTTCACTTCCTTTAGCTCCTTCACTGTTTTTGAAGACTGAATCGGTTAAAAGATCAAAAAGACTGAACATATGCACAGCAAGTTGTTTTGACATTGCAGTGCATATACTAATTCTTTGTAGTATTTTTTAAGTGATTTTTCAGGCGAAATCTGCTATGTGCACATACCATTGCTCGACTGAAGGAGATGGCAAAATATTTCTTCTCCAAGGAGGAAATGTTCATTAATCATTTTATTTGTTCTTTTTCCCAGAAAGTACTCAGTTATTTTAATGGATGCCTATACTTAGATGTTCTAAAGAGAGATATTGAAACCAACTTTAAGTCTGTGAAATCCGCATTGACTACTTGTGAGGGGACAAGACAGGAACCTCTCTTACCAGGACATCTTCTTACATGGTAATATAACCTGAGTATGTCATTTCTAGAACTGTAAAGAGGTCACAGAGTGTAGAATGTTGACCATCACTAGGCTGTGAAGACTATGCCATTTATAGTTCCATTACTCATTGTCCCAGCCACTGTGCTGTCTTCATTGCAGGATGTTTCATGGCCAGTGTATAACCCATATAAGTGATAATCCATAATATAGAAGAATAGAGGATTGCTGCAAATGGAACTCCCTAAGGTTTAAGCAAAGCTTCACCATCTGTCCTAACATTTTACCATTGATAACTGAATATCAGGATCAGACTGAGAGTGATCTGCGCACTTGGGCACTGAAGGTCTTGGGCCACTAAACCGACCACTACAGTCATAATAAACCTAAACTTTAAAGAGAGTTGTAAATGACTAAGAGGTCTTGAAGCCTTACAGTCCTTGGCCCACGGGCACTGCCCTAATGCCCAAACTTTGTCCAGTAAACATTCAAAACCTTTTTAATGTACATTTTGAATACAGTAAGTATGAAGTATGAATTGACTGACTTCGTATTCTTTCTTTCCAGGTTGCTAGGTCTAACTCAAACCATTATTACAACAGTCTCCTTACTTCCTGAAGAACTTACTGGCGAAATAATGTCTGTTCTAGCGTTCTCTTTGACATACTGATTTTCAGTCATTGTTGAAGCCAGTTTCATATATACTGAACTATCACTATCACAGAATTCTCCAGATGTGAAGTCTTGTTCAAAATTATCAACTCTGCAAAATCTAATCTGACAGCGCAAACCGACAGTATAAAGTAAGCACACTGCCTTGTAGGGGATGCAGCCCCTATAAAAAATTACACCTTCAGTGTTCTAATCGCTGCCTCAGTTCTGCAGAAACTGGAGATTAATGCAGATTATGGTGCTCAGTGCACCCTTGGTGTGCCCAAGAGGCTCAGTGCAGCTTTCTACCCACTAGTTTAGCATGCCCCCTTCTCACTCAATGGTGATTGACAGGGCTGGCTTGCCTGAACTTTCTTTGCAGACAGTTCTCACTCCAGGCAATCCAGTGCTGTCAATCACCAGTAAGGGAGTGGGGACATGCAAAATCAGTGTGCGGAAAGAAGCACTCAGCCTCTTGGCCACAGCAAGGGTGCACTGAGCGACATTATTAGCATATTCAATTACACTTTGGTTTCTGCAGAATGGAGGCAGCAGTTAGAACACTAGAGGTGCGATTTTTGTAGGGACTGTATCCCCATCAAGGCTATGTGCTTAGTTTATACTGTCAGTTTGGATTGACTGACTCCATTTAAAAGCTGTTCAATTCTGTGCTCAAATGTAAGACGAAAAAATAATAAAATGTATTTATTGTGACTTAATGTATAGTAACAGCTCAGGCATGCTGGATGTCTGAAGAAGTACATAGTGCACCTTATAGTGTAACCTGTTTAGATAAAACATCTGAGAAAAAAACAGGAACCATTTAGCACGACCTGCATAAACTAGAAGAAGATATCAGCAAGGTGAGGGGAGAGAGGGCATCTATCGAGCCTTCCCTTTGACTTCTATTCTAAAGTATAGCACGTCTTTAGAGTAGACAACACCTGAAGAATGGTCTGCCCACTTCTCTAAACCACTTGGTGTCTTTGGAAACCCAAAGCGGTTAAGAAATGCATATGTTCAGTCTCTTGAGAGCTTACATAGGGCTTTATCTAGGAAGTTTTTGGAGTAGAATCTGCCTGATAAAGACGTTGTATGCACATTCTCTTACTCTGAAAACCTGTAGAATTTCAGGACAGCTGTTTGAAAAAGAACCAGAAAGGGAGGGAAGTGTCAGGTGGACGGTCTCCCCACTCTGGCTTCTCTATATTGGGCTTAGCTTGATTGACAGGTTTTTCCGTATTTGTATATAAAGATAGTTTATGATCGATTTACTTAAATTCACATAAAAACAAACACAAATAAATGAATAGAAGTTGAAGAAAATACACCTTGGCTACTATGAATGCACTTGCTGTGGCAGGCTGCTTTATAGACCTTGATCTGTTGTAATATCTGTGAGGAGGGAAGAAAATAAAGGGACACATTATTCCTCTAAATGGTAGGTAGGTTTGTTGGTAATGCACATTAAATGAACGTTACCTGAAACTGATCATTTTGGGATTATTTGTTGATCTACTTGGTATGAGAGCAGCCCAACCTACAACACGATCGACCATTGAGGTTAAGAAGCGGATATTAGTAATGGTCTCGTAAGGTTGCCATTCTGGAAAACAATGCCACAAGTTAAAAAAATTAATTATTAATCAACTTCTGATGGTGGGATTTAGATGTGGTATGGAACAACTTCCCAACAACTGCACATCGAAAAATGCTGAAAAAAATCCAAAACTGCAATCCCCATTTCATATAGATATCAGCCTCCAATTGGCACTTGTCACACTCATTAATGTTGTAAAAAGGCACTGACGATGGCAGAGGGTAGTCTAATTTGACCTTTTTGGATGTCCAAAATCTATAGATCTATAGTATACATAATAGATAGGCTGAGACATGTTGGATTTCAACATGTTTGATCTTTTGCCAAATCATTTACACTAATCGGAACAATACAAAAAGAAGCCTATGAAGCTGTACAGCAAAAATGCACACCAGTGACCCTTGTGCATCATGAAAATGATTGCATCTTGCCAGTATGTCAAGGGGTATGTCACCTAAAGGCCCCCTCACATATTAGACTAAAATTTTCCCAATTAGCTGATATAGGGTGGCTCAGCCAACAGTCTAATGTGTGTGGGGCCCTCCCATCAAAGGATATCGGGGGAGATAAGGATCCGTCATGTCCTATTTTGGACTGGTGATCCTTTTGTTCTCGGTGAGATGGCTGCCACCAGAACAGTCTAGCAGCGCTCTCTCAAAGAACCAGGATCTATCTGCAGAGTGTTCTTGTGTACGGAAGAGTCCGGAGAGATGGCTGCTGGACAAACCATCATTCGTCCAACAGCTATTATGTACGGGGTCCTTTAGGTTCTTGGATGTGTTCGATACCTGATGAAGACCCATCCAGAGAAGAAAATCTGCTTGTGCTGTAAACCTTCATATATCTACCAATAAAGAAATGTTTTTTTAGGCCAAGTTCACAGGTTCAGTATTTGGTCAGTATCTGTAAGCCAAAACTACAAGTGGAACAATCAGAGGAAAAGTATAATAGAAACACGTCACCACTTCTGTATTTATCACCCACTCCTGGTTTTGGCTTACAGATACTGAGGTAAAATACTGACCAAATACTAAATGTGTGAACTTGGCCTTACTCCACAATCTGGAAGGATCATCTGTTTGATCTCCTCTGAATTGCCTTAGTCTCTGGCTGTCCTTTACCGATTACTACTGTGTGGGTTTAGTAGTTGGTTGTTAGATGTTTTACTTTGGGACGGCAATCATCATTTGTGTGGGAACACCAGTCCCAGATGCCATCAGTGATATCTAGAGTAGGTAATTTTATCGATGTCTGTGTAAAGAACTCACATGGAATGCACAGCGCCCTCTGCAGCCATGACTGAATATTACACTGGGAGCCCGACAAGAAACCAACACGAGAAACCGTTCAACAGGGTTTTATTTAAGGGTGTCCAACATGGAGCTTAAAACCACCATGCAGGCCCCTCAGACCCCCCCACTGCATACACTTGACTTTTCACTGTTCTCCTCTGCCATTCTCAGGCCTCTTCCTATGTATGTTCATGAGGCTTATTGTTACACAGGTCGTCACTGTGGTACTCCACTTCAAAATTCTCTGTATTGGGGTCTTGCCCTCGTAGTGCCCACTTACACAAGTGGACGGTCCCCTCCTGACATGCAGTCAAGGATCTTGCTCTTATAGTGTCCATTTGCACAGTGCCCTTCTGGACTCCAACCTTCACCAAAGACCCTCGTGCCGACACTTGTCACTCTCTCCTGGCCTTTGGTTTGGACACTCACCACTCTGGTGAATCCCCCATACTGTTTCCTAGAGGTCAGCTTATCCTCCTCTCCTTAATGGCCCGAACAGCTTCTTAAACAAGGGACAATTACAGACGTAATCTGGTGCTGTCATGGGGCAGTGTGGTGCGCAATGTTGTGGCGACAATGTGATAACGTTTGGACAAAGAGTCAATGTACAGTGTGGCTGGCAGTTAAGGGGCACAACTAGTAGAAAGTCAAATTAGGTCACGGCCCCACTATCACTATTTGGTCAGTAATTTTTCTCAGGAGTGGCAGCCAAAACCAGGAGAGGAACAATCAGAGAAAAGGTATAATAGAAACCAGTCACCAATTCTGCATTTATCACCCACTCCTGGTTTTGGCTCCTACTCCTGAGAAAAAATACCGACTAAATACTGATAGTGGGGCCGTTGCCTGACACTCTAATTGTATAGCCTCTCTGTCACTTCTGGGGCAATGACATTATAATAATTCCTTAGCACTGTGTGTTTGGAATTTGAGGGTAAAAGGAGTGTTATTGGCACTGCTATAGGATAGTGTGGTTGGCACTGCTATAGGACAGTGTGACTGGCACTGCTATAGGAGAGTGTGACTGACACTACTACAGGAGAGGGTGGCTGGCACTGCTATAGGAGAGTGTGGTTGGCACTGCTATAGGGTGGTGTGACTGGTACTGCTATAGGAGAGTGTGGTTGGCATTGCTATAGGATGGTGTGACTGGCACTACTATAGGAGAGTGTGGTTGGCCCTCCTATAGGACAGTGTGACTGCCACTTCTATAGGACAGTGTGGTTGGCACTGCTATAGGACAGTGTGACTGGTACTTCTATAAGAGAGTGTGCTTGGCACTGCTATAGGAGAGAGTGACAGACACTGCTATAGGACGGTGTGACTGGCACTGCTGGGCACAGTGTGACTGGCACTATTATAGGAGAGTGTGGTTGGCGCTGCTATAGGACAGTGTGACTGGCACTACTACAGGACAGTGTGGTTGGCACTGCTATAGGAGAGGGTGACTGGCACTGCTTATAGGACAGTGTGCCTGGCACTGCTATAGGAGAGTGTGGTTGGCACTGCTATAGGACAGTGTGACTGGCACTGCTTATAGGACATTGTGACTGGCACTTCTATAGGAGAAGGTGACTGGCACTGCTATAGAACAGTGTGGTTGGCACTGCTATAGGACGGTGTGACTGGCACTACTATAGGAGAGTGTCGTTGGCACTTCTATAGGACGGTGTGACTGGCACTACTATAGAAGAGGGTGACTGGCACTGCTATAGGAGAAGGTGACTGGCACTGCTATAGAACAGTGTGGTTGGCATTGCTATAGGACAGTGTGACTGGCACTACTATAGGAGAGTGTGGTTGGCACTGCTATAGGACAGTGTGACTGGCACTACTATAGGAGAGTGTGATTGGCACTGCTATAGGACAGTGTGACTGGCACTACTATAGGAGAGTGTGGTTGGCACTGCTATAGGACGGTGTGGTTGGCACTGCTGGGCACAGTGTGACTGGCACTGCTATAGGACAGTGTGGTTGGCACTGTTATAGAGCGGTGTGGTTGGCACTGCTGGGCACAGTGTGACTGGCACTGCTATAGGACAGTGTGGTTGGCACTGCTTTAGGACAGTGTGACTGACACTACTATAGGAGAGTGTGGTTGGCACTGCTATAGGACGGTGTGGTTGGCACTGCTGGGCACAGTGTGACTGGCACTGCTATAGGACAGTGTGGTTGGCACTGCTATAGGACGGTGTGGTTGGCACTGCTGAGCACAATGTAACTGTCACTGCTATAGGACAGTGTGACTGGCACTGCTATAGGACGGTGTGGTTGGCACTGCTATGGGACGGTGTGGTTGGCACTGCTATAGGACGGTGTGGTTGGCACTGTTATAGGACGGTGTGGTTGGCACTGCTATAGGACAGTGTGGTTGACACTGTTATTGGACAGTGTGGTTGGCACTGCTATAGGACGGTGTGGTTGGCACTGCTATAGGACAGTGTGGTTGGCACTGCTGGGCACAGTGTGACTGGCACTGCTATAGGACAGTGTGGTTGGCACTGCTATAGGACGGTGTGGTTGGCACTGCTGGGCACAGTGTAACTGTCACTGCTATAGGACAGTGTGACTGGCACTGCTATAGGACGATGTGGTTGGCACTGCTATGGGACGGTGTGGTTGGCACTGCTATAGGACGGTGTGGTTGGCACTGTTATGGGACGGTGTGGTTGGCACTGCTATAGGACGGTGTGGTTGGCACTGCTATAGGACGGTGTGGTTGGCACTGCTATAGGACAGTGTGGTTGACACTGCTATTGGACAGTGTTGTTGGCACTGCTATAGGACAGTGTGACTGGCACTGCTATAGGACAGTGTGGTTGGCACTGCTATAGGACAGTGTGACTGACACTACTATAGGAGAGTGTGGTTGGCACTGCTATAGGACGGTGTGGTTGGCACTGCTGGGCACAGTGTGACATCGCACTGCTATAGGACAGTGTGGTTGGCACTGCTATAGGACGGTGTGGTTGGCACTGCTGGGCACAGTGTAACTGTCACTGCTATAGGACAGTGTGACTGGCACTGCTATAGGACGGTGTGGTTGGCACTGCTATGGGACGGTGTGGTTGGCACTGCTATTGGACAGTGTGGTTGGCACTGCTATAGGACGGTGTGGTTGACACTGTTATTGGACAGTGTGGTTGGCACTGCTATAGGACGGTGTGGTTGGCACTGCTATAGGACAGTGTGGTTGACACTGCTATTGGACATTGTGGTTGGCACTGCTATAGGACAGTGTGACTGGCACTGCTATAGGACAGTGTGGTTGGCACTGCTATAGGACAGTGTGACTGGCACTGCTATAGGACAGTGTGACTGGTACTACTACAAGAGAGGGTGGCTGGCACTGCTATAGGATGGTGTGTCTGGCACTACTATAGGAGAGGGTGACTGGCTCTGCTATAGAAGAGTGTGGTTGGCACTGCTATAGGACAGTGTGACTGGCACTGCTATAGGAGAGTGTGACTGGCACTACTACAGGAGAGGGTGGTTGGCACTGCTATAGGAGAGTGGTTGGCACTGCTATAGGATGGTGTGACTGGCACTGCTATAGAAGAGTTTGACTGGCACTGCTATAGGAGAGTGTGGTTGGCACTGCTATAGGACAGTGTGACTGGCACTACTATAGGAGAGTGTGGTTGGCCCTCCTATAGGACAGTGTGACTGCCACTTCTATAGGACAGTGTGCTTGGCACTGCTATAGGAGAGAGTGACAGGCACTGCTATAGGACGGTGTGACTGGCACTGCTGGGCACAGTGTGACTGGCACTATTATAGGAGAGTGTGGTTGGCGCTGCTATAGGACAGTGTGACTGGCACTACTATAGGACAGTGTGGTTGGCACTGCTATAGGAGAGGGTGACTGGCACTGCTTATAGGACAGTGTGCCTGGCACTGCTATAGGAGAGTGTGGTTGGCACTGCTATAGGACAGTGTGACTGGCACTGCTTATAGGACATTGTGACTGGCACTTCTATAGGAGAAGGTGACTGGCACTGCTATAGAACAGTGTGGTTGGCACTGCTATAGGACGGTGTGACTGGCACTACTATAGGAGAGTGTCGTTGGCACTTCTATAGGACGGTGTGACTGGCACTACTATAGAAGAGGGTGACTGGCACTGCTATAGGAGAAGGTGACTGGCACTGCTATAGAACAGTGTGGTTGGCATTGCTATAGGACAGTGTGACTGGCACTACTATAGGAGAGTGTGGTTGGCACTGCTATAGGACAGTGTGACTGGCACTACTATAGGAGAGTGTGATTGGCACTGCTATAGGACAGTGTGACTGGCACTACTATAGGAGAGTGTGGTTGGCACTGCTATAGGACGGTGTGGTTGGCACTGCTGGGCACAGTGTGACTGTCACTGCTATAGGACAGTGTGGTTGGCACTGTTATAGAGCGGTGTGGTTGGCACTGCTGGGCACAGTGTGACTGGCACTGCTATAGGACAGTGTGGTTGGCACTGCGATAGGACAGTGTGACTGACACTACTATAGGAGAGTGTGGTTGGCACTGCTATAGGACGGTGTGGTTGGCACTGCTGGGCACAGTGTGACTGGCACTGCTATAGGACAGTGTGGTTGGCACTGCTATAGGACGGTGTGGTTGGCACTGCTGGGCACAATGTAACTGTCACTGCTATAGGACGGTGTGGTTGGCACTGCTATGGGACTGTGTGGTTGGCACTGCTATAGGACGGTGTGGTTGGCACTGTTATAGGACGGTGTGGTTGGCACTGCTATAGGACAGTGTGGTTGACACTGTTATTGGACAGTGTGGTTGGCACTGCTATAGGACGGTGTGGTTGGCACTGCTATAGGACAGTGTGGTTGGCACTGCTGGGCACAGTGTGACTGGCACTGCTATAGGACAGTGTGGTTGGCACTGCTATAGGACGGTGTGGTTGGCACTGCTGGGCACAGTGTAACTGTCACTGCTATAGGACAGTGTGACTGGCACTGCTATAGGACGGTGTGGTTGGCACTGCTATGGGACGGTGTGGTTGGCACTGCTATAGGACGGTGTGGTTGGCACTGTTATGGGACGGTGTGGTTGGCACTGCTATAGGACGGTGTGGTTGGCACTGCTATAGGACAGTGTGGTTGACACTGCTATTGGACAGTGTTGTTGGCACTGCTATAGGACAGTGTGACTGGCACTGCTATAGGACAGTGTGGTTGGCACTGCTATAGGACAGTGTGACTGACACTACTATAGGAGAGTGTGGTTGGCACTGCTATAGGACGGTGTGGTTGGCACTGCTGGGCACAGTGTGACATCGCACTGCTATAGGACAGTGTGGTTGGCACTGCTATAGGACGGTGTGGTTGGCACTGCTGGGCACAGTGTAACTGTCACTGCTATAGGACAGTGTGACTGGCACTGCTATGGGACGGTGTGGTTGGCACTGCTATGGGACGGTGTGGTTGGCACTGCTATTGGACAGTGTGGTTGGCACTGCTATAGGACGGTGTGGTTGACACTGTTATTGGACAGTGTGGTTGGCACTGCTATAGGACGGTGTGGTTGGCACTGCTATAGGACAGTGTGGTTGACACTGCTATTGGACATTGTGGTTGGCACTGCTATAGGACAGTGTGACTGGCACTGCTATAGGACAGTGTGGTTGGCACTGCTATAGGACAGTGTGACTGGCACTGCTATAGGACAGTGTGACTGGTACTACTACAAGAGAGGGTGGCTGGCACTGCTATAGGATGGTGTGTCTGGCACTACTATAGGAGAGGGTGACTGGCTCTGCTATAGGACAGTGTGACTGGCACTGCTATAGGACAGTGTGACTGGCACTGCTATAGGAGAGTGTGACTGGCACTACTACAGGAGAGGGTGGTTGGCACTGCTATAGGAGAGTGGTTGGCACTGCTATAGGATGGTGTGACTGGCACTGCTATAGAAGAGTTTGACTGGCACTGCTATAGGAGAGTGTGGTTGGCACTGCTATAGGACAGTGTGACTGGCACTACTATAGGAGAGTGTGGTTGGCACTGCTATAGGACAGTGTGACTGGCACTTCTATAGGAGAGTGTGGTTGGCACTGCTATAGGAGAGGGTGACTGGCACTGCTATAGGAGCGTGTGGTTGGCACTGTTATAGGACAGTGTGGTTGGCACTGCTATAGGATGGTGTGGTTGGCACTGCTATAGGAGAGTGACTGGCACTGCTATAAGACGGTGTGGTTGGCACTGCTGTAGGACAGTGTGGTTGCCACTGCTATAAGATGGTGTGGTTGGCACTGCTGGGCACAGTGTGACTGGCCCTGCTATAGGACAGTGTGGTTGGCACTGCTATAGAACGATGTGGTTGGCACTGCTGGGCACAGTGTGATTGGCACTGCTGGGCACAGTGTGACTGGCACTGCTATAGGACAGTTTGATTGGCACTGCTATAGAACGGTGTGGTTGGCAGTGCTGGGCACAATGTGACTGGCACTGCTATAGGACAGTGTGACTGGCACTGCTATAGGACAGTGTGGTTGTCACTGCTATAGGACAGTGTGGTTGGGACTGCTATAGAACGGTGTGGTTGGCACTGTTATTGGACAGTGTGGTTGGCACTGCTATAGGACGGTGTGGTTGGCACTGCTATAGGACGATGTGGTTGGCACTGCTATAGAACAGTGTGGTTGGCACTGCTATAGGACGGTGTGGTTGGCACTGCTATAGAACAGTGTGGTTGGCACTGCTATAGGACAGTGTGGTTGGTACTGCTATAGGACAGTGTGGTTGGCACTGCTATAGGACAGTGTGGTTGGCACTGCTATAGGACAGTGTCGTTGGCACTGCTATAGGACATTGTGACTGGCACTGCTATAGGACGGTGTGGTTGGCACTGCTATTAGACGGTATGACTGGCACTGCTATAGGACGGTGTGGTTGACCCTGCTATAGAACAGTGTGGTTGACACTGCTATAGAACAGTGTGGTTGGCACGGCTATAGGACAGTGTGGTTGGCACTCTGGGCACAGTGTGACATCGCACTGCTGTAGGACAGTGTGGTTGGCACTGCTATAGGACGGTGTGGTTGGCACTGCTGGGCACAGTGTAACTGTCACTGCTATAGGACAGTGTGACTGGCACTGCTATAGGACGGTGTGGTTGGCACTGCTATTGGACAGTGTGGTTGGCACTGCTATAGGACGGTGTGGTTGACACTGTTATTGGACAGTGTGGTTGGCACTGCTATAAGACGGTGTGGTTGGCACTGCTATAGGACGGTGTGGTTGGCACTGCTATAGGAAAGTGTGGTTGACCCTGCTATAGAACAGTGTGGTTGGCACGGCTATAGGACAGTGTGGTTGGCACTGCTATAGGACGGTGTGGTTGGCACTGCTATGGGACAGTGTGGTTGGCACTGTTATGGGACAGTGTGGTTGGCACTGTTATGGGACGTGTGGTTGGCACTGCTATAGGATGGTGTGGTTGGCACTTCTGGGCACAGTGTGACTGGCACTACTATAGGACAGTTTGGTTGGCACTGCTATAGAACGGTGTGGTTGGCACTGCTGGGCACAGTGTGACTGGCACTGCTGTAGGACAGTGTGGTTGTCACTGCTATAGGACGGTGTGGTTGGCACTGCTGGGCACAATGTGACTGGCACTGCTGTAGGACAGTGTGGTTGGCACTGCTATAGGACAGTGTGGTTGGCACTGCTATTGGACGGTGTGGTTGGCACTGCTATAGGACAGTGTGGTTGGCACTACTATAGGACGGTGTGGTTGGTACTGCTATTGGAGAGTGTGGTTGGCACTGCTATAGGACGGTGTGGTTGGCACTGCTATTGGACGGTGTGGTTGGCACTGCTATAGGACAGTGTGGTTGGCACTGCTATTGGACGGTGTGGTTGGCACTGCTATTGGACGGTGTGGTTGGCACTATTATAGGACGGTGTGGTTGGCACTGCTATTGGAGAGTGTGGTTGGCACTGCTATAGGACGGTGTGGTTGCACTGCTATTGGACAGTGTGGTTGGCACTGCTATAGGACAGTGTGGTTGACACTGCTATAGGATAGTGTGACTGGCACTGCTATAGGACAGTGTGGTTGGCACTGCTATTGGACAGTGTGGTTGGCACTGCTATTGGATGGTTTGGTTGGCACTGCTATTGGACGGTGTGGTTGGCACTGCTATTGGACGGTGTGGTTGGCACTGCTATAGGACAGTGTTGTTGGCACTGCTATAGGACGATGTGGTTGGTACTGCTATAGGACAGTGTGGTTGGCACTGCTACAGGATGGTGTGACTGGCACTGCTATAGAACAGTGTGGTTGGCACTGCTATAGGACAGTGTGGTTGGTACTGCTATAGGACAGTGTGGTTGGCACTGCTATAGGACACTGTGACTGGCACTGCTATTGGACGGTGTGGTTGGCACTGCTATAGGACAGTGTGGTGGGCACTGATATAGGAGTGTGGTTGGCACTGCTATTGGACAGTGTGGTTGGCACTGCTATTGGACAGTGTGACTGGCACTGCTTATAGGATAGTGTGACTGGCACTGCTATAGGATAGTGTGACTGGCACTGCGATAGGACAGTGTGACTGGCACTGCTATTGGACATTGTGGTTGGCACTGCTATAGGACAGTGTGGTTGGCACTGCTATAGGACAATGTGGTTGGCACTGTTATTGGACAGTGTGATTGGCACTGCTATAGGACGGTGTGGTTGACACTGCTATTGGGCTGTGTGGTTGACACTGCTATTGGGCTGTGTGGTTGGCACTGTTATAGGACGGTGTGGTTGGCACTGCTATAGGATAGTGTGACTGGCACTGCTATAGGACAGTGTGGTTGGCACTGCTATAGGACAGTGTGGTTGGCACTGCTATAGGACAGTGTGATTGGAACTGCTATTGGACAGTGTGGTTGACACTGCTATTGGACTGTGTGGTTGGCACTGTTATAGGACGGTGTGGTTGGCACTGCTATTGGAGAGTGTGGTTGGCACTGCTATAGGACAGTGTGGTTGGCACTGCTATTGGACGGTGTGGTTGGCACTGCTATTGGACGGTGTGGTTGGCACTGCTATAGGACGGTGTGATTGGCACTGCTATTGGACGGTGTGGTTGGCACTGCTATTGGACGGTGTGGTTGGCACTGCTATAGGACTGTGTGGTTGGCACTGTTATAAGACGGTGTGGTTGGCACTGCTATTGGAGAGTGTAGTTGGCACTGCTATAGGACGGTGTGGTTGGCACTGCTATTGGACGGTGTGGTTGGCACTGCTATAGGACGGTGTGACTGGCACTACTATAGGACAGTGTGGTTGGCACTGCTATTGGACAGTGTGGTTGGCACTGCTATAGGACGGTGTGGTTGGCACTGCTATTGGACGGTGTGGTTGGCACTGCTATAGGACGGTGTGGTTGGCACTGCTATAGGACGGTGTGGTTGGCACTGCTATTGGACGGTGTGGTTGGCACTGCTATAGGACGGTGTGGTTGGCACTGCTATAGGACGGTGTGGTTGCACTGCTATTGGACAGTATGGTTGGCACTGCTATTGGACAGTGTGGTTGGCACTGCTATAGGACAGTGTGGTTGGCACTGCTATAGGATAGTGTGACTGGCACTGCTATAGGACAGTGTGGTTGGCACTGCTATTGGACAGTGTGGTTGGCACTGCTATTGGATGGTTTGGTTGGCACTGCTATTGGACGGTGTGGTTGGCACTGCTATTGGACGGTGTGGTTGGCACTGCTATAGGACAGTGTTGTTGGCACTGCTATAGGACGATGTGGTTGGTACTGCTATAGGACAGTGTGGTTGGCACTGCTACAGGATGGTGTGACTGGCACTGCTATAGAACAGTGTGGTTGGCACTGCTATAGGACAGTGTGGTTGGTACTGCTATAGGACAGTGTGGTTGGCACTGCTATAGGACACTGTGACTGGCACTGCTATTGGATGGTGTGGTTGGCACTGCTATAGGACAGTGTGGTGGGCACTGATATAGGAGTGTGGTTGGCACTGCTATTGGACAGTGTGGTTGGCACTGCTATTGGACAGTGTGAATGGCACTGCTTATAGGATAGTGTGACTGGCACTGCTATAGGATAGTGTGACTGGCACTGCGATAGGACAGTGTGACTACCACTGCTATTGGACATTGTGGTTGGCACTGCTATAGGACAGTGTGGTTGGCACTGCTATAGGACAATGTGGTTGGCACTGTTATTGGACAGTGTGATTGGCACTGCTATAGGACGGTGTGGTTGGCACTGCTATAGGACGGTGTGGTTGGCACTGCTGGGCACAGTGTGACATCGCACTGCTATAGGACAGTGTGGTTGGCACTGCTATAGGACGGTGTGGTTGGCACTGCTGGGCACAGTGTAACTGTCACTGCTATAGGCCAGTGTGACTGGCACTGCTATAGGACGGTGTGGTTGGCACTTCTATGGGACGGTGTGGTTGGCACTGCTATTGGACAGTGTGGTTGGCACTGCTATAGGACGGTGTGGTTGACACTGTTATTGGACAGTGTGGTTGGCACTGCTATAGGACGGTGTGGTTGGCACTGCTATAGGACAGTGTGGTTGGCACTACTATAGGACAGTGTGACTGGTACTACTACAAGAGAGGGTGGCTGGCACTGCTATAGGATGGTGTGTCTGGCACTACTATAGGAGAGGGTGACTGGCTCTGCTATAGAAGAGTGTGGTTGGCACTGCTATAGGACAGTGTGACTGGCACTGCTATAGGAGAGTGTGACTGGCACTACTACAGAAGAGGGTGGTTGGCACTGCTATAGGAGAGTGGTTGGCACTGCTATAGGATGGTGTGACTGGCACTGCTATAGAAGAGTTTGACTGGCACTGCTATAGGAGAGTGTGGTTGGCACTGCTATAGGACAGTGTGACTGGCACTACTATAGGAGAGTGTGGTTGGCACTGCTATAGGACAGTGTGACTGGCACTTCTATAGGAGAGTGTGGTTGGCACTGCTATAGGAGAGGGTGACTGGCACTGCTATAGGAGAGTGTGGTTGACACTGTTATAGGACAGTGTGGTTGGCACTGCTATAGGATGGTGTGGTTGGCACTGCTATAGGAGAGTGACTGGCACTGCTATAAGACGGTGTGGTTGGCACTGCTGTAGGACAGTGTGGTTGCCACTGCTATAAGACGGTGTGGTTGGCACTGCTGGGCACAGTGTGACTGGCCCTGCTATAGGACAGTGTGGTTGGCACTGCTATAGAACGATGTGGTTGGCACTGCTGGGCACAGTGTGATTGGCACTGCTGGGCACAGTGTGACTGGCACTGCTATAGGACAGTTTGATTGGCACTGCTATAGAACGGTGTGGTTGGCAGTGCTGGGCACAATGTGACTGGCACTGCTATAGGACAGTGTGACTGGCACTGCTATAGGACAGTGTGGTTGTCACTGCTATAGGACAGTGTGGTTGGGACTGCTATAGAACAGTGTGGTTGGCACTGATATTGGACAGTGTGGTTGGCACTGCTATAGGACGGTGTAGTTGGCACTGCTATAGGACGATGTGGTTGGCACTGCTATAGAACAGTGTGGTTGGCACTGCTATAGGACGGTGTGGTTGGCACTGCTATAGAAC
Organism: Phyllobates terribilis; assembly: GCF_046119375.1. Taxonomy (NCBI): domain Eukaryota; kingdom Metazoa; phylum Chordata; class Amphibia; order Anura; family Dendrobatidae; genus Phyllobates; species Phyllobates terribilis. The sequence continues at coordinate 329,315,774 of NW_027362762.1, read as the reverse complement.
AGTGTGGTTGGCACTGCTATAGGACAGTGTGGTTGGTACTGCTATAGGACAGTGTGGTTGGCACTGCTATAGGACAGTGTCGTTGGCACTGCTATAGGACATTGTGACTGGCACTGCTATAGGATGGTGTGGTTGGCACTGCTATTAGACGGTATGACTGGCACTGCTATAGGACGGTGTGGTTGACCCTGCTATAGAACAGTGTGGTTGACCCTGCTATAGAACAGTGTGGTTGACACTGCTATAGAACAGTGTGGTTGGCACGGCTATAGGACAGTGTGGTTGGCACTCTGGGCACAGTGTGACATCGCACTGCTGTAGGACAGTGTGGTTGGCACTGCTATAGGACGGTGTGGTTGGCACTGCTGGGCACAGTGTAACTGTCACTGCTATAGGACAGTGTGACTGGCACTGCTATAGGACGGTGTGGTTGGCACTGCTATGGGACGGTGTGGTTGGCACTGCTATTGGACAGTGTGGTTGGCACTGCTATTGGACAGTGTGGTTGGCACTGCTATAGGACGGTGTGGTTGACACTGTTATTGGACAGTATGGTTGGCACTGCTATAAGACGGTGTGGTTGGCACTGCTATAGGACGGTGTGGTTGGCACTGCTATAGGAAAGTGTGGTTGACCCTGCTATAGAACAGTGTGGTTGACACTGCTATAGAACAGTGTGGTTGGCACGGCTATAGGACAGTGTGGTTGGCACTGCTATAGGACGGTGTGGTTGGCACTGCTATGGGACAGTGTGGTTGGCACTGCTATAGGATAGTGTGACTGGCACTACTATAGGACAGTTTGGTTGGCACTGCTATAGAACGGTGTGGTTGGCACTGCTGGGCACAGTGTGACTGGCACTGCTGTAGGACAGTGTGGTTGTCACTGCTATAGGACGGTGTGGTTGGCACTGCTGGGCACAATGTGACTGGCACTGCTGTAGGACAGTGTGGTTGGCACTGCTGTAGGACAGTGTGGTTGGCACTGCTATAGGACGGTGTGGTTGGCACTGCTATTGGACGGTGTGGTTGGCACTGCTATAGGACAGTGTGGTTGGCACTGCTATTGGACAGTGTGGTTGGCACTGCTATAGAACGGTGTGGTTGGCACTGCTATTGGACGATGTGGTTGGCACTGCTATTGGACGGTGTGGTTGGCACTGCTATTGGACGGTGTGGTTGGCACTACTATAGGACGGTGTGGTTGGCACTGCTATTGGAGAGTGTGGTTGGCACTGCTATAGGACGGTGTGGTTGCACTGCTATTGGACAGTATGGTTGGCACTGCTATTGGACAGTGTGGTTGGCACTGCTATAGGATAGTGTGACTGGCACTGCTATAGGACAGTGTGGTTGGCACTGCTATTGGACAGTGTGGTTGGCACTGCTATTGGATGGTTTGGTTGGCACTGCTATTGGACGGTGTGGTTGGCACTGCTATTGGACGGTGTGGTTGGCACTGCTATAGGACAGTGTTGTTGGCACTGCTATAGGACGATGTGGTTGGTACTGCTATAGGACAGTGTGGTTGGCACTGCTACAAGATGGTGTGACTGGCACTGCTATAGAACAGTGTGGTTGGCACTGCTATAGGACAGTGTGGTTGGTACTGCTATAGGACAGTGTGGTTGGCACTGCTATAGGACACTGTGACTGGCACTGCTATTGGACGGTGTGGTTGGCACTGCTATAGGACAGTGTGGTGGGCACTGATATAGGAGTGTGGTTGGCACTGCTATTGGACAGTGTGGTTGGCACTGCTATTGGACAGTGTGACTGGCACTGCTTATAGGATAGTGTGACTGGCACTGCTATAGGATAGTGTGACTGGCACTGCGATAGGACAGTGTGACTGGCACTGCTATTGGACATTGTGGTTGGCACTGCTATAGGACAATGTGGTTGGCACTGTTATTGGACAGTGTGGTTGGCACTGTTATTGGACAGTGTGATTGGCACTGCTATAGGACGTTGTGGTTGGCACTGCTATAGGAGTGTGGTTGACACTGCTATTGGGCTGTGTGGTTGGCACTGTTATAGGACGGTGTGGTTGGCACTGCTATAGGATAGTGTGACTGGCACTGCTATAGGACAGTGTGGTTGGCACTGCTATAGGACAGTGTGGTTGGAACTGCTATTGGACAGTGTGGTTGACACTGCTATTGGACTGTGTGGTTGGCACTGTTATAGGACGGTGTGGTTGGCACTGCTATTGGATAGTGTAGTTGACACTGCTATAGGACAGTGTGGTTGGCACTGCTATAGGACAGTGTGGTTGGCACTGCTATTGGACGGTGTGGTTGGCACTGCTATTGGACGGTGTGGTTGGCACTGCTATAGGACGGTGTGATTGGCACTGCTATTGGACGGTGTGGTTGGCACTGCTATTGGACGGTGTGGTTGGCACTGCTATAGGACTGTGTGGTTGGCACTGTTATAGGACGGTGTGGTTGGCACTGCTATTGGAGAGTGTAGTTGGCACTGCTATAGGACGGTGTGGTTGGCACTGCTATTGGACGGTGTGGTTGGCACTGCTATTGGACGGTGTGGTTGGCACTGCTATAGGACGGTGTGGTTGGCACTGCTATAGGACGGTGTGACTGGCACTACTATAGGACAGTGTGGTTGGCACTGCTATTGGACAGTGTGGTTGGCACTGCTATAGGACGGTGTGGTTGGCACTGCTATAGGACGGTGTGGTTGGCACTGCTATTGGACGGTGTGGTTGGCACTGCTATTGGACAGTATGGTTGGCACTGCTATTGGACAGTGTGGTTGGCACTGCTATAGGACAGTGTGGTTGGCACTGCTATAGGATAGTGTGACTGGCACTGCTATAGGACAGTGTGGTTGGCACTGCTATTGGACAGTGTGGTTGGCACTGCTATTGGATGGTTTGGTTGGCACTGCTATTGGACGGTGTGGTTGGCACTGCTATTGGACGGTGTGGTTGGCACTGCTATAGGACAGTGTTGTTGGCACTGCTATAGGACGATGTGGTTGGTACTGCTATAGGACAGTGTGGTTGGCACTGCTACAGGATGGTGTGACTGGCACTGCTATAGAACAGTGTGGTTGGCACTGCTATAGGACAGTGTGGTTGGTACTGCTATAGGACAGTGTGGTTGGCACTGCTATAGGACACTGTGACTGGCACTGCTATTGGATGGTGTGGTTGGCACTGCTATTGGACGGTGTGGTTGGCACTGCTATAGGACGGTGTGGTTGGCACTGCTATAGGACGGTGTGGTTGGCACTGCTATTGGACGGTGTGGTTGGCACTGCTATTGGACAGTGTGGTTGGCACTGCTATAGGACGGTGTGGTTGGCACTGCTATTGGACGGTGTGGTTGGCACTGCTATTGGACAGTGTGGTTGGCACTGCTATAGGACGGTGTGGTTGGCACTGCTATTGGACGGTGTGGTTGGCACTGCTATAGGACGGTGTGGTTGGCACTGCTATAGGACGGTGCGGTTGGCACTGCTATAGGACGGTGCGGTTGGCACTGCTATAGGACGGTGCGGTTGGCACTGCTATAGGACGGTGCGGTTGGCACTGCTGTACACAGTGTGAAAGGTGCAGTAATGATAGTGGGAGACATGAGTCTGGAGACATGGCTTCCTCCTGTCTCGCTCCTGGGCACAGCCTGTACTGCCCCCATGTCGCACACACTTGCAGCTGTCTCAGCCTCCTCGGTGCAGACATTACAGCTGTGATCTGGTCCAGGGTGAAGGAGGAAGCAGGAAGAATGAGGGGCGGGCAGAGCACCAATCACAGCGCGTCACACGGGAGGCTCCGGGGGAGGAGGAGGAGGAGGACAGGTACCGGGGCCGGGGGAGGAGCCGGAGACCTGCTTGTAAACACCGCACTGTGGAGAAGAGGCAGCTCGGCCCCGGTTGGCATGGTAGCACTTCCCCGGTATGTAAAGCCGCTGTGACCTCCCACATGCCGCCATGTTGCCTTGTCTTGTCTGCAGTGTTTGCCTGATAGATCTGGTGCCTAAGTGCAGCATGTCCAGGGTCTACAGGGCAGTGTTCCCTGCTGCCTGCAGGGGCATGGGGAGGGGGCACCTTTTCCCTGTACCCATGTGTGGGGGGCACAATACACCCATCACCATAGCTGTGCTCTGAGTACGTTATAGAGAATGGGCAGTCAGCAGACTCTCCAGATGGCGCTATTTAACCCTTACTGACCAGACCAATTTCCATTTTTAGGCTTCTGTGTTTTTCCTCCCTTCTGCCCAGAGCCAGTCCCTCTTCTTCATGGGCACAGCCTTATGAGGACTTGCCTTTCTTTTGTGGGTTGAGTTTTCGTTTTGGGGCGAGCTGTGGACTTGTATGAGCTGATACCATTACTCTCCCGGCCCGTTCGATTACAACGATGTCAGAGTTACATAACATAGTAACATAGTTTGTAAAGCCGAATAAAGACTTGCGTCCATCAAGTTCGACCTGTTAGTTCTGTAATTGCTAAAGTTGATCCAGAGGAGGGCAAAAACCCCAAATGATTTGGCCAATCTACACCTGAGGAAAAATTCCCTCCCGACTCTGAAACCAGCAGTCAGAATAAATCCCTGTATCAACCTACTATTTTATTCTATTTTTAAGTATAAGCTGAAATCTGCCTGGTATCTAGAAATGCATCCAGTCCCCGCTTGAACTGGTGTAGTGAATCTGACATTACCGTCTCCTCACTCAGTGAATTCCATATTCTCACTGCTCTTACCGTAAAGAACCCCTTCCTATGCTGGTGCTGAAACCTTTTCTCTTCCAGTCTTAGTGAGTGCCCTCTTGTTACCGTAATATCCCTCCTTTTGAACAAATCCCGGGCTAGATCTCTATACTGTCCCCTAACATATTTGTACACATTTATTATGTCCCCACTCAACCTTCTCTTTTCCAGGCTGAATAGTCCTAGTTTTGCCAACCTCTCTGGGTATTGCAGTCCCTCCATTCCCCTTATTAATTTTGTTGCCCTCCTTTGTACCTTTTCAAGCTCATTTATATCCTTTCTATATATTGGGGCCCATAACTGAGCACAGTATTCCAAGTGTGGTCTGACCAGTGCTTTGTACAGTGGAAGAACAATGTTCTCATCCTTTGCAGCTATACCTCTTCTGATACATCCCATTACCCTGTTTGCCCTTACAGCAGCGGCCTGACTTTGGGCACTCCAATTTAGTTTGCTATCAATCAAGATGCCCAAGTCCTTCTCCATCTCTGAATTCCCCAATGATTTCCCATTCAGTGAGTACTGGTGACTTCCATTTTTCCTTCCCATATGTATGACCTTACATTTCTCCTCGTTAAACCTCATTTGCCATTTAATGCTCCACCTACCCAGCTTATCCAAATCCCTCTGTAGGTCTGCACTGTCCTCTTTTGTATTAATTGTTTTACATAACTTTGTGTCATCTGCAAATATTGATATTTTACTATTTATCCCGTTGACTATGTCGTTAATAAAGATATTAAATAACATTGGGCCTAGTACAGACTCCTGTGGTACCCCACTAGTGACTCTTACCCAATCTGAATATATTCCATTTATAACCACCCTCTGCCTTCTATCCTTTAGCCAGTTAGCTACCCACTTGCAGACATTTTCCCCCAGCCCCATCATTCTCATTTTGTATACCAACCTATTATGTGGCACGCTATCGAACGCTTTTGAGAAGTCGAGATACACGACATCCACTGGTTCCCCCTGATCTACTCGAGAGCTAACCTCCTCGTAGAAGTCAATCAGGTTTGTTTGGCAGGAGCGATTCCTCATGAATCCATGTTGGTTCGGGATTAAAAGATTATTAGCATCAAGATGCTCCGTAATTGCCTCTTTAATGAAGCTTTCAAAAATTTTGCCCACAACGGACGTCAGACTCACCGGTCGATAGTTTCCGGCGTCACTTTTCGCTCCCTTTTTGAATATTGGCACTACATTCGCCTGTCGCCAATCAAGTGGCACAGACCCAGTCTCAACAGAGTCCTTAAATATAAGATATAACGGTCTGTCTATCACATTACTTAGTTCCCTTAGTACCCGTGGGTGTATGCCATCAGGTCCTGGTGATTTGTTTATTTTAATGTTACTGAGGCGTTTCTGTACCCCAGCTTGGGTTAGATTAGTCATACTTAATGGAGGATTAAGTTTGTCATTTCTCATTTCTCCTGTTAGTTCGATTTCCTTTGTGAAAGTTGTCGAAAAAAAATTATTTAATAGATTAGCTTTATCCTCATCTTTCTCTATGATTTTGCCTTCATCACTTTTTATCTGTCCAATATTATCCGATTTAATCCTTTTACTATTTATATACGTAAAGAACAGTTTGGGATTTGATCTACTTTCCCTAGCAATACGTCTCTCTGTTTCCTCCTTCGCTATTTTTATTTGTTTTTTTACAGGTTCTCGTTTTTTCCTTGTAACACATTAGTGCCTCCTTACTGTTTTCCTGTTTTAATCTCTTGAATGCCTCTTTTTTGCCATTTAACGCCCCTTTTACGTTCTTGTTCAACCATATTGGTTTCCTCTTATTTCTGGCCCTTTTATTCCCATACGGTATATATCTCTCGCACTGAGTATTCAGAATTCTTTTGAAGGTTTCCCATTTACTATTCGTATTCCTTTGATTAAGAACTTTGTCCCAGTCAATAAGTTGAAGGCTTTCTTTCCGCTGATCAAACTTCGCCCTCCTAAAGTTTAATGTTTTTGTTGTTCCCTTATTGATAACCCTACTGAAGGGCATTTTGAAGTCGATAATATTATGGTCGCTATTACCTAGGTGCCCCCCTATCTGTACCTCAGTTATTCTATCAGGCCTATTAGTCAATATTAAGTCCAACACGGCCTTCCCTCTCGTTGGTTCCTGCACTAGTTGGGAGAGATAATTATCCTTAATATTTGTCAAGAACCTTTTTCCTTTCTGAGATCTACAGGTTTCTGTTTCCCAGTCAATATCCGGGTAGTTGAAATCCCCCATTACAATCACTTCATTATGTTTTGCTACTTTGTCTATTTGTCCTAATAGCAGATTCTCATTCTCCTCTGTTATATTTGGTGGCTTATAGCAGACCCCCAGTAATATTTTATTATTATTTTTAGTTCCCTCTATCTCTACCCACATGGACTCGACCCCCTCTTCTCCCTCTCCTATATCTTCCCTTAGTCTGGGTTTTAGACATGACTTTACATATAAGCAGACTCCTCCGCCTTTCCCCTGTTTCCGGTCCCTTCTAAATAAACTATAATCTAATAAATTTACCGCCCAGTCGTAGCTATCGTCTAGCCAAGTCTCTGTTATACCTACGATGTCATACCTCTCCTCCGATATAAGCGCCTGCAGCTCATCCGCCTTATTGGTCAGGCTTCTTGCGTTGGTCAGCATGCAAGATAAAACTTTGGGGTTATTTAGCATCCGATTCTTCTCTAACGATCTAACTGTACTATCCCCACCCCCCTCTCCACCCTCATTATATTCACTTCTCCCCTTCCCCCTTGCTTGCCTCACATCCCACCTATTTCCTTGGTTCCCCCCCCCCCCGTCTCTAGTTTAAAAACTCCTCCAACCTATTAGCTATCTTCTTCCCCAGCACCGCTGCACCCTCCCCATTGAGGTGCAGCCCGTCCCTACGGTAGAGCCTGTAGCCGACCGCGAAGTCGGCCCAGTTCTCCATGAACCCAAACCCTTCTGCCTTGCACCAACTCTTTAGCCACTTATTCACCTCCCTAACTTCCCGTTGGCGCTCCTGTGTGGCTCGCGGGATTGGTAGTATTTCTGAGAAAACTACCTTGGAGGTCCTTGCCCTAAGCTTCCTACCTAGGTCTCTGAAATCATTTTTAAGGACCCTCCATCTACCACTCACTTTGTCATTGGTGCCGATGTGGACCATGACCGCTGGGTCTTCGCCAGCCCCACCCAGTAACCTGTCAACCCGATCCGCGATGTGCCGGACTCGAGCGCCAGGGAGGCAGCACACCGTTCGGCGATCCCGGTCTTTGTGACAGATTGCCCTGTCTGTCCCCCTAATAATAGAGTCACCCACTACCAGAACCTGTCTTGCCTGCCCTACACTTCCCCCCTCCCCCTCATTACTGGAGCATACACTCCCCCGGCGGTCAGAGGATCTGTCGTGCTCCAATAATGCCGGTTCTGAACCAGCCTTCCTATACTTCTTCCCTCTATCCCTCCTAACTGTTATCCAGCTCCCTGGATAATAATAATAAATAATAAATTAATAAAATGTTGGTTGGTGTCGCCAGGTCCTGGGAGCCATAACCTTATTAGAATTGTTCTTGTGAACTATTTGAGCTCTTGTTTTTTTCCATGTCGAACTGTAGTTTTTATTGGGGTCATACTGTGTCCTGATTTTGCAATTCTGTTGACCGTAAACCGGTATTTGATTATCTCTTTTTCTTAATAGCATTTCCAGTATGGGTTAAATAACTTTTCATATATTGGACTTTTATAGATACTATAACATTTTTTTTTTGTTTTCATAACGGGTGTGACTAAAATATTTATGGCCTCTTTTTATTATATTAAACTTTTTTTAAAATGTATTATTATTTATTATTATTATACTTTATTATTATAGTGCTATTTATTCTATGGTGCTTTACATGTGAGGTTTAATTTTAGACCATCTAGGGGACTTGGATGTGCAGTTGTTTGATCCTTTGTACTATATACCCTCAGTATGTAGTGAAATTAAAATTTTACTCGTTTATACCGCCATTAAAGGGGTTGGCCGGTACTTTAAAAAAAATGCCAGTGTGTTTTGATGATAAATACAAGCTTCTTTCTAATTACCTTGCGCTACTGATACTGCCTGTGAGTGGCGCTATCGGTGGCCGCTCACAGGCATCATGTGACCCCCGGCTGCAGCCGGCTCTGACATCCGCTGACGTCACAAGTTGCTGCTGCAGCCGGGGGTCCCTCTTCCGCGTTCCACCGGAGGCTGCTGGGTTGTGGGTGGGGTTACCCCCCCCCTCGCATCACACTCCAGCATCCACCATGCGCTCTCCTTCTCATTCACTGGAAAAGCGCACGGTGGATGCTGGGTGTGACATGGGGAATAACCCCGCCCACAATCCAGCAGCCACCGCGGGGACCCCAGCGCTGAGTCACGCCTCACTTGTCATGACATCAGCGTGGGGTCTGGTGCTGCCTGTGTTTTATCATTAAAACACACTGGCATTTTTTTAAAAGTACCGGACAACCCCTATAATTCCACACATCAGTATCATTGTCCCCATTGGGGCTCACAATCCAGATTCCCTATCAGTATGTCTTTGTAGTGTTGGAGGAAACCAGAGGACGCCCTTACATAGTCTGGGTTTCATTACAGTACAAATGTGGTGGTGATGGTGGCCTTAAGTAGGCTCCAGGCTGCCAGGGCAACCCGCATTGCGTCACCAAGTACACGATGCACGTGTTTCTTGTCTGGCGTGTATTGCTTAGTTTGGGGGTGAGTGATATAAACGACTCAAGAAATGTACCTTGGTTTTGTGGGGTGATTTTTCAGTATTCCTTTACTTTGGTAAGATTTTTTCATCCTTTGTTAGTAGATTACATAGCAGAAACCTGGTCACGAATACATCAACTCAGTTACCGTTGATGGCAGTCCACAATGATCAGGTGTGAATAAACTGAATATAAATACAATATTAAATACATCCTTAAAGGGTTTATTCAGTATCGCTCATTTCCACATTGGACAGGTATATCGGACAGGTGCATGATACGTTCTGATCTGAAGAACGCAAATATTTCTGTAAGTAAAACCACTATACTGAACAAAGTATAGGAAGCTTCAGTTATCCCAACAATCGCATAAAGAATGAGTCGAGCAGCATTTCACATAATTATCCACTGCTCTATTCAAATGAATGATAGAAGTCCCCCAGTCTAACAATCTCAAAAGTCAGACCCCCACAGATCTAGTAGTTATCACCTATGCTTTCCTATAATATATGACACAAGTCTTCTAAAGTATCATTTCTTTATGTGCAGTTTAGGAAATGCTTGTGGAGGCCCAATGTATAAGTGGCACTGAGAATGTACAAATGCCCTGGCATGTACCCATACGTACCCATTAATTTATTTTATTTTTTACACTTTTGTTATGTAGCGCCATCATATTCCATAGCGCTGTACAGACATTATCATCTTTGTTCCCATTGGTGCTCACAATCTAGATTCCCTATCAGTCTGTCTTGTCTTTGGAGTGTGGGGGAAACCCACGCAAACACGGGGAGAACATACAAACTCCTTGCAGATGTTGTCCTTGGTGGGAGATGAACCCAGGACCCCAGCGCTGCAAGGCTGCAGTGCTAACCACTGCTCATATTGATCATAGTGTGTTTTTTGTGTAAGGCCAGGGCCCCACTATCAGTACTTGGTCAGTATTTTTTCTCCGGAGTGGGAGTCAAAACCAGGAGTGGGTGATAAATGGAGAAGTGGTGACTTGTTTCTATTATACATTTTCTCTGATTGTTCCTCTCCTGGTTTTGGCTTACAAATACTGATGAAAAATACTGACCAAATACTGACCAAATACTGATAGTGGGGCCGTGGCCTAAGGGAAATACTTTCCTAACCATCATGTACAATTCCACAGGTTATTTTTTACAAGACTGAAATTGGTGAGCAAGACTAAGACGTGTTGGCTGTATCCTGAAGGCAAAATGCAGAAGATATGATAGCTGTGTCTAATTCATCAGCAGATCTCTGCCAAAAGTAAGATGTCATACTGGTGGTACTGATTTTTAGGATGCCCAAAATATCTGTAGAAAATATGTTTCTCATCATTTATCGGTATTGAGACACAGGAATATTTTTTAAATGATTTCAATTGATAATTTGTCGTTCAATGAGCTTAGTGTCTCATGCCGCCCACTCGGACAGGGCCACGTAGCTCACTTATTGGCTGCAGCACTGTCACAGTGATGTTGGCGCTGCAGACAGTAACAGACACCAGGAGCAGCAGTGGCGATTCATTGCTGGACCTGGAAAGGGCGAGTAATGGACAGGGCTCAGCATTCAGAGGTCTGCTAGATCTGCAACAGAGAAAACAATCCGCTGCACCCAATAAACTAAGGCATACATCGCTGGCGTAAGGGTCTCTGCCCCTATTTCATGATGCTCTCAGATGAGGTAGCAAAAATCTGGTGACAGATTCCATTTAAAGGGAACTTTTTACATTGTTTTTCGCTATTAAACTTCCCCAGTGTGTTGTTAATGATGTGATGTGCATCACTAACATGGTTTTCGCAAAGAAAAGCTCCAAGTATTATGTTTAAAAAAACACGTTATATCATTAGGGGATTCTTTTCTTTCAGTCATAGGGGTGGCGCTTTTTATATTTTCAGTCACGGATCAGTCAGTGTCCTGTTCAAATTATGCACGCCCACAGCATTGAGAGTGATGGCCGTGACTGGCCCGACATCACAGCAACCACCTAGCACATCTCCAAAAGGGTTGGAGATCAAATGTTCAAACTTTATTAAATACATAATACAAATATTAAATTAATTAAAAATGTACTGCAAAGAGAAAACACTCCGATATCACAGAGATATACTGTACTTCCAAACGGTTAACAGCTTAATCAAAGTCCCTGAAATGTACAAAAGGGATCCTAGAAATATTTCTATGTGGTGTTTGTTGGTAAGTTGATATTACAGTTCACATGAAGAAATATATGGAAGCAATCTATCACCAGATAAAAATTCAGCAGAAATAGTAAGTATCATACTAGAAAGAGTATTAGGCCAAGTAAAGACAAAAAGATGTCTCCCCCTAGTGGGGTGAATAGATATGACAGAGACTCTTGATATTTCATACATACAAATATATGAATTAAGGCATTATTCAGATATACAACCCCTGGCAAAAATTATGGAATCACCAGGCTCGGAGGATGTTCATTCAGTTGTTTAATGTTTTTGAAAAAAAGCAGATCACAGACATGGCACAAAACTAAAGTCCTTTCAAATGGCAACTTTAGGGTTTTAAGAAACACTAAAAAATCAAGATTAAAAATGTGGTACTCAGTAAGGGTATTTTTTTTCAGAACAAGCAGAGGGAAAAAAATATGGAATCACTCAATTCTGAGGAAAAAATTATGGAATCATGAAAAACAAACACACAAAAGAACACTCCAATACATCACTAGTATTTTGTTGCACCACCTCTGGCTTTAATGACAGCTTGCAGTCTCTGAGGCATGGACTTAATGAGTAACAAACAGTACTCTTCATCAATCTGGCTCCAACTTTCTCTGATTGCTGTTGCCAGATCAGCTTTGCAGGTTGGAGCCTAGTCATGGACCATTTTCTTCAACTTCCACCAAAGATTTTCAATTGGATTTAGATCCGGACTATTTGCAGGCCATGACACTGACCTTATGTGTCTTCTTTCAAGGAATGTTGTCACAGTTTTTTCTCTATGGCAGGATGAATTATCATCTTGAAAAATGATGTCATCATCCCCAAACATCCTTTCAATTGATGGGATAAGAAAACTGTCCAAAATATCAATGTAAACTTGGGCATTTATTGAAGATGTAATGACAGCCATCTCCCCAGTGCCTTTACCTGACATGCAGCCCCATATCATCAATGACTGTGGAAATTTGCATGTTCTCTTCATGCAGTCATCTTTATAAATCTCATTGGAACGGCACCAAACAAAAGTTCCAGCATCATCACCTTGCCCAATGCAGATTCGCAATTCATCACTGAATATGGCTTTCTTCCAGTCATCCACATTCCACGATTGCTTTTCCTTAGCCCATTGTAACCTTGTTTTTTTTTGTTTAGGTGTTAATGATGGCTTATGTTTAGCTTTTCGGTATGTAAATCCCACTTCCTTTAGGCGGTTTCTTACAGTTTGGTCATAGACATTGACTCCAGTTTCCTCCCATTCGTTCCTCATTTGTTTTGTTGTGCATTTCTTGTTTTGGAGACAAGTTTCCAGTCTTTACGCTTTGATGTCTTCCTTGGGCTACCAGCATGTTTGCCTTTAACAACCTTCCCATGTTGTTTGTATTTGGTCCAGATTTTAGACACAGCTGACTGTGAACAACCAACATCTTTTGCAACATTGCGTGATGATTTACCTTCTTTTAAGAGTTTGATAATCCTCTCCTTTGTTTCAATTGACATCTCTCGTGTTGGAGCCATGATTCATGTCAGTCCACTTGGTGCAACAGCTCTCCAAGGTGTGATCACTCCTTTTTAGATGCAAACTAACCAGCAGATCTAATTTGATGCAGGTGTTAGTTTTGGAAATGAAAATTTACAGGGTGATTCCATAATTTTTTCCTCAGAATTGAGTGATTCCATATTTTTTTCCCTCTGCTTGGTCTGAAAAAAATTACCCTTACTGAGTACCACATTTTTAATCTTGATTTCTTTTAGTGTTTCTTAAAGCCCTAAAGTTGCAATTTGAAATGACTTTAGTTTTGTGCCATGTCTGTGATCTGCTTTCTTTTCAACAACATTAAACAACTGAATGAACATCCTCCGAGCCCGGTGATTCCATAATTTTTGCCAGGGGTTGTATTAGCCCGACCCAAAGCTCATCAGGAAGGCACCAGGAGGGGAGTTGAAGTAACACCACCCACTGGACGCACATGGAAAAGACCTGCTTACTTCGGAAATAGGAGTCTGTTTATCTGTACGGGGACTTGAGATATACAAGGAGCATATGGAATAGGAGCTGTTTATATAGGTAGCATAACTCAATATTTCAGAGAGGTAGCCCATGTTATTAGGGTGTATGTGTGTGTATGTACATATATATATATACAGTACAGACCAAAAGTTTGGACACACCTTCTCATTTAAAGATTTTTCTGTATTTTCATGACTATGAAAATTGTACATTCACACTGAAGGCATCAAAACAATGAATTAACACATGTGGAATTATATACTTAACAAAAAAGTGTGAAACAACTGAAAATATGTCTTATATTCTAGGTTCTTCAAAGTAGCCACCTTTTGCTTTGATGACTGCTTTGCACACTCTTGGCATTCTCTTGATGAGCTTCAAGAGTTAGTCACCAGTAATGGTTTTCACTTCACAGGTGTGCCCTGTCAGGTTTAATAAGTGGGATTTCTTGCCTTATAAATGGGGTTGGGACCATCAGTTGTGTTGTGCAGAAGTCTAGTGGATACACAGCTGATAGTCCTACTGAATAGACTGTTAGAATTTGTATTATGGCAAGAAAAAATCAGCTAAGTAAAGAAAAATGAGTGTCCATCATTACTTTAAGAAATGAAGGTCAGTCAGTCAGAAAAATTGGGAAAACTTTGAAAGCGTCCCCAAGTGCAGTTGCAAAAACTATCAAGCGCTACAAAGAAACTGTCTCACATGAGGACCGCCCCAGGAAAGGAAGACCAAGAGTCACCTCTGCTTCTGAGGATAAGTTTATCCGAGTCACCAGCCTCAGAAATCGCAGCTCAGATTAGAGACCAGGTCAATGCCACACAGAGTTCTAGCAGCAGACACATCTCTACAAAAACTGTTAAGAGGAGACTTTGTGCAGCATGCCTTCAAGGTAAAATAGCTGCTAGGAAACCACTGCTAAGGACAGGCTACAAGCAGAAGAGACTTGTTTGGGCTAAAGAACTCAAGGAATGGACATTAGACCTGTGGAAATATGTGCTTTGGTCTGATGAGACCAAATTTGAGATCTTTGGTTCCAACCACCGTGTCTTTGTGTGACGCAGAAAAAGTGAACGGATGGACTCTACATGCCTGGTTCCCACTGTGAAGCATGGAGGAGGAGGTGTGATGGTGTGGGGGTGCTTTGCTGGTGACACTGTTGGGGATTTATTCAAAATTGAAGGCATATTGAACCAGCATGGCTACCACAGCGTCTTGCAGCGGCATGCTATTCCATCCAGTTTGCGTTTAGTTGGACCATCATTTATTTTTCAACAGTACAATGACCCCAAACACACCTCCAGGCTGTGTAAGGGCTATTTGACCAAGAAGGAGAGTGATGGGGTGCTACGCCAGATGACCTGGCCTCCACAGCCACCAGACCTGAACCCAATCGAGATGGTTTGGGGTGAGCTGGACCGCAGAGTGAAGGCAAAAGGGCCAACAAATGCTAAGAATCTCTGGGAACTCCTTCAAGATTGTTGGAAGACCATTTCCGGTGACTACCTCTTGAAGCTCATCAAGAGAATGCCAATAGTGTGCAAAGCAGTCATCAAAGCTAAAGGTGGCTACTTTGAAGAACCTAGAATATAAGACATATTTTCAGCTGTTTCACAATTTTTTGTTAAGTATATAATTCCACATGTGTTAATTCATAGTTTTGATGCCTTCAGTGTGAATGTACAATTTTCATAGGAAAAAAAAATACAGGAAAATCTTTAAATGAGAAGGTGTGTCCAAACTTTTGGTCTGTACTGTATATATTTATATATTGTGTGTTTGAGAATAAAATTAATGTAATATGTAAAATAAAACTAAGAATAATAAAGAGTGAGCAAATAAGAATAATAATACATAATGAATAAATAAAATATTTGTGTGTACAGAGATGTGTGTAGACTGGTGTTACTCAGGTGTCAAAAGAGTGAATATTTTAATAAAGTTAACAATGTTCAAAAATCAATAAATAGTGTGTATAAATATCAGTGCTAAAAATGCATGTTAAATAAACCAAAAGTATAAACAAACTGAAGTGTATGGTCAATAAAAGTATATCAATGTGATACCATTTTCTCTTTGCAGTACCTTTTAATTGATTTTATATTTGTATTATGTATCTAATAAAGTTTGAACTTTTGATATCTAACCCTTAGAGAATTTATTTCCATGTATTGTTTTTTCCTGTAAAGATAAGTTAGTCCATCCGGACCAGGGAATTTACCATTGGGAAGTGATACGAGCACATCTGTTATTCCTCCTGAGAGATCTCTATATTGAGAGAAGCAATTGCTTCCGCAGACAGGGTGTAGGGAGTTTCCGTTGTTGGAGGAAGGTTTGGATGATTTTTACTTTACTTGTTTGGATCAGTAGGCAGAGGGTCAGGGAGAGAGTATAATTTAGATAAGTACTCTTGAAAGATTTTAGCTATTTTAGTGGACTCATACAATACTGTCCCTTTATTACCTACCCCTAAGGGTGTATATTGACCGCTGACCTCTATCCTCTCTGAGTTGTCTCTCCAAAAGCGAGTGCCATTTATTTCCCTTTTCATAATATTTTTGTCTACTATATAGTAGCATTTTTTGCAGTTTTATAAATAGTGATGTCTTTTAGCAGTGGTGATTAGTGTTGAGCATTCCGATACTGAAATATCGGGTATCGGCCGATATTCGCGGTATCGGAATTCCGATACTTAATTCCGATACTTTTACAATATCGAATACCGGAATCGGAAGTTCCCATAATGCCTGCGCTCTGCAGGGTCTCTGAAGGATGACAAGCTGGATGGCAGCGCTCAGCTGAGATCCAGCCTGTCATCAGAATGCCATCCCAGCGGGGGAGAATTCTCCTGATTGTTTAAAAGCCGGCGCGCGGTAAAAAGCAGCCGGCTTTTAAACAATCACACAGCCCCATACTGCTTCCCTGCAGCCTCCCATCCCGATCCTCCGCTCCCCTCGCCACCTCCAATCCCAATCGTAAGTTAGGACCGGGCGGGGAGCGCAGCACCAAGGAGCGAAGAACCCGGGCGGGGAAGCCGGCAGTGAAAAGACTTTACCGCCGGCTTTCCCGTTCTGTGCTGCGCTTTCCCGCCGGTTATTTCAAATGAACAGCTGAGGTATCAGGTGATGCTGATCAGCTGTTCATTTGAAGTAGCCGC
This sequence comes from Phyllobates terribilis, assembly GCF_046119375.1. NCBI lineage: Eukaryota > Metazoa > Chordata > Amphibia > Anura > Dendrobatidae > Phyllobates > Phyllobates terribilis. The sequence continues at coordinate 329,298,945 of NW_027362762.1, read as the reverse complement.
GGTGCCCTCAGAGGGTTCATGTGAGTTCATGCTTGACTGCATGAACTCACATGAACTATCCCACGGCCGCACAGGTCAGCCTCACCTCCCAGACCATCAGCCCGTCATGATTAGTGTGTGTGCGGGTGTCTGTGCGTGTGTGTGCGGGGTGTGTGTGCGATGTCTGCGTGTGTGTGCGGGGTGTCTGTGCGATGTTTGTGCGAGTGTGTGCGGTGTCTGTGCGATGTCTGCGGGTGTGTGCGTGCAGGCAGACATAGGCCGATGTGACACTACTACTCCCATCGGCCTATGTCTGTCCCCCGTCCACTCGTGCCAGCAGGATCAGCTCGATGGGAGCAGTAGTTCCCATCAGCCTGATCCTGCTATTTAAATTGCCCTACTGTGCCCCAATAAATTTTAAATACATGTCATTGGTGGCCAGTGGTTGCCTACAATAAATTAGTTCATACATTACCTGTCCCCGCCGATCGCCACCTAAAATAAAGTAAAAAATAAAAAACTACACCTATACTCACCTAGACACCTAATTCCCCGGAGCCATCGATCTCCTGTAATAAAATATAAAATAATAAACCACAACCTTATCCTTACCCCTCCGTAGTAGTCCACGAGTGTCCCACGAAGATCTCCAGTTCAGAGCAGCCACATAGAATGTGACCGCTCTGAACCGCTGCCGCCGCTGGAATGACGGGGCCGTAAGGGTTCGCCGGAGTTCAGGCAGCGCTGCTCCGGTTAGCTCCTTTACGGCCCTGCTGTATCGTGAGAAATTCCCACGGTACAGCAGTGCCATAAAGGAGGTCTCCGGAGCAGCGTTGACTGAATGCACTCCGGTGACCTCAGTCAGGGGCTCCCGCTGCCGGGAGCGGACGTGTTCCCGGCAGCGTGAGCTTACAGCAGCCATGCACAGCTGTCACCATCTCCAGATGTGACAGCTGTGCATGGGAGATCAGCGCAGGAACGTGGACAGGTAACTATTATTTTTAGTAATCTAAGAATTAAATAAAATGGTCTGTTTTATTTCAAATAAATTATTTTTTTCTGGGTGTAGTGTGTTTTTTCTTTTTAACACTTTGTAGGTTAGTCTTATAGACGCCCATCATTACTAACCTGGGCTTCATGGCAGCTGGCGCTGACATGAACCCCACCACTATTACCCCCTGCCACCGCACCAGGGCAGCGTGGAAGAGCGAGGCTAAGTGCCAGAATTGGCGCATCATATGGATGCGCCATTTCTGGGGCGGCTGACGGCTGGTGTTTCTAGCCTGGGAGGGGGCCATTATTCATGGCACCCTTCCTGGGCTATTAATATCAGCCCTCAGCTGTCTGCCTAACCTTTGCTAGCTATTAAAATAGGGGGGACCCCACGTCATTTTTTTGGGGGGGGGTCCCCCATTTTAATAGCTAGTAAAGGCTAGGTATTCAGCTGGGGGCTGATATTAGTAGCCTGGGAAGCTCCGTGGGTTTTACCCCCTTCCCAGGCTTCAAACATCTGCCCCAGCCGTCTGCTTAACCTCCTCTAGAGACTAAAATTATGGGGGATCCCACGCCATTTTTTTTTAAATAAATCCTTTATTTTAACACTAAATGACATTTGAGGAGTTAATAAAGATGCAGTCCCTAAATTATTATTTATTTTTTAATTAATTTTTCCCAAAACTTTTGACGTGGGCTTCGCCATATTTTTGTATGCCAGCCAGGTACAGCATCCAGCTTCTATGAACGCGTCATTTTCCGGGATGGCTGTGGACTGCAATTTTCAGCGGGGGGGGGGGGGGGCAGAAAGCTTGGGCCTCCCTGCGCTGCAGATTCCATCCCCCAGCTGCCTAGTTGTACCTGGCTGGACGCAAAAATAGGGAGAAGCTCCACGTTTTTTTTTTTTTAATTATTTCATGAAATTCATGGAATAATTAAGAAAAAAAGGGCTTCCCTATATTGTTGTGTCCAACCAGGTACAAATAGGCAGCTGGTGGTTGGGGGCAGCCCGTTCCTGCCTGCTGTACCTGGCTGGACACAAATATAGTGCGAAGCCCCACGTCAATTTTTTTTTAATTATTTCAGGAAATTCATGAAATAATTAAAAAAAAATTATGTGGGGCTTCGCCCTATATTTGCAGGCAGGAACGGGCTGCCCCCAACCACCAGCTGCCTATCTGTACCTAGCCGGACACAATAATATAGGGAAGCCCTTTTTTTCTTAATTATTCCATGAATTTCATGAAATAATTAAAAAAAAAAATACGTGGGGCTTCGCCCTATTTTTGTGTCCAGCCAGGTACAACTAGGCAGCTGGGGGCTGGAATCTGCAGCGCAGGGAGACCCAAGCTTTCTGGGCCCCACCCGCTGCAAATTGCAGTCCGCAGCCGCCCCGGAAAATGGCGCGTTCATAGAAGCGCCATCTTCTGGCGCTGTACCCAACTCATCCAGGGCCCTGGTGCGGTGGCTCACTGGGTAATAAAGGGGTTAAGGCCAGCTTGGCATTATCAGCTGGCCCTAATCCCGAAATTCATGGGGTCACGCCAATATTAGACATGACCGCCATGAATTTCTAGTAAAGTATTTAAAAAAACACAACACCCAGAATAAAGTCCTTTAATTGAAATAAACACACAATTCTTTATTGTTCTAAATTAAACCATACTTACCGTCACGCCCATTCCAGCTGAAGCCAACGATCTCCTGCAATAAAAGTAAAATAATAAAGCAACCTCATCCTTACCTTTCCATGGATCCCACGACAGCTTCAGCTCTGCTACATCGAGATGACAGGCTGGACCGCAGCAGAACGCTGCCATTCAGCCTGTCATCCCGCAGACACTGAGAAGCGCAGGCATACTTGCACTCCTCAGTGTCTGGCTGTGACGGCATAAAGATGAGCCGAGGTCATGTCCAATGAACTCAGCTCACCTCATGCACGTCACTGACAGCGTGGGAAAATTCTCCTGCACTCAGCGCTTCAGCATGAGAATTTTCCCACGCTGTCAGTGACGTGCATGAGGTGAGCTGAGTTCATTGGACATGACCTCGGCTCATCTTTATGCCGTCACAGCCAGACACTGAGGAGCGCAAGCAAGCCTGCGCTTCTCAGTGTCTGCGGGATGACAGGCTGGATGGCAGCGTTCTGCTGCGGTCCAGCCTGTCATCTCGATGTAGCAGAGCTGGAGCCGTCGTGGGAACCATGGAAAGGTAAGGATGAGGTTGCTTTATTATTTTTCTTTTATTGCAGGAGATCGTTGGCTTCAGCTGGAATGGGCGTGACTGTAAGTATGGTTTAATTTAGAACAATAAAGAATTGTGTGTTTATTTCAATTAAAGGACTTTATTCTGGGTGTTTGTGTTTTTCTTTAACTTTGACTATGGGGTTAGTAATGGGGGTGTCTTATAGACGCCTCTCCATTACTAACCTGGGCTTGATGTCAGCTGGCATTATAAGCTGACATCAACCCCAGCCCTATTACCCCACTGCCACCGCTACAGGGCAGTGGGAAGAGCGAGGCTAAGTGCCAGAATTGGCGCATCCTATGGATGCGCCATTTCTGGGGCGGCTGACGGCTGGTGTTTCTAGCCTGGGAGGGGGCCAATATTCATGGCACCCTTCCTGGGCTATTAAAATCAGCCCCCAGCTGTCTGCCTAGCCTTTGCTAGCTATTAAATTAGGGGGGACCCCACGTTATTTTTTTGGGGGGGTTCCCCCATTTTACTAGCTACTAAAGGCTAGGTATTCAGCTGGGGGCTGATATTAGTAGCCTGGGAAGCTCCGTGGGTATTACCCCCTTCCCAGGCTTCAAACATTTGCCCCAGCCGTCTGCTTAACCTCCGCTAGAGCCTAAAATTAAGGGGAACCCCACGCCAATTTTTTTTAAAATAAATCCTTTATTTTAACACTAAATGACAAGTACAGTAATCAACACTGTCACTGTACTTCATATATATGTGACTGACATGTTTCTATCTATCTAATCTATGTGTGATTCTCTATTCTTTCTATTCTAAATTGTCGGGTACCGCTGCTGAATTGCCGGCCGGCTTTTTTAAAGAGACAGTGCATGAAAACGCTATTATTTTTTTAAATAAATCCTTTACACTAAATGACAAGTACAGTAAGCAACACTGTCACTGTACTTCATATATATGTGACTGACATGTTTCTATCTATCTAATCTATGTGTGAAGCTCTATTCTTTCTGTTGTAAATTGTCGGGTACCGGTGAATGCCGCTGATGAATTGCCGGCTTTTCATGTCATTCTACATTATTCTTAGTTGTTTTACTTCATGTAGAATTAACCTACAAGGAAAGAAAGGGTTTATTTTCATTCCGATATTTGTGTCCCATTGACTTGCATTGGTTTCCGGTATCTGAATCGGCGATATCCGATACTTTTTGGGTATCGGCCCGATCCAATCCGATACGATATTTCCTGATATCGGAAGGTATCGCTCAACACTAGTGGTGATATAAAACAAATTTCTGTATGATTTTCCGGAAGTTAACTGATAATTTACGTTGTGATCTGTTTGGCATGCCTCCATGTACCGACAACGTGTCCACTGTGTCTGAAAAAATAACATTGAAGTCCCCTCTAATGACCCAGGCAGATGGGGGTAGATGAATCAGTTTCGGGATCCCATTATTTTGATATACTAAATATGAACATTTGCCAGTGTTTTATGTAAAGTAATTGATCTTAGGTTTCTTGGTTTAATAATGAAGATATTTGTATTTTAATATCCCTATAGGGAGAATGCCAACATCAGTTCCCTTGCTAGCATAAGCAATGGCAGTGTGGACTACCTGATGACCCCGGTAGGTTGTTATTGTACTTCTCACATATTTAGTGTGGTATGGGCCAGTGTACATAGTAAGAAAGCATCACTTCTGTAAATTATCTACTGTACAAAATGTCTTTATAATAGAAATCATGTTATGTGGTATTGAGTGTGTCTATTTTATTGCATAGTTACGTTTTTCCTTTCTCAGTATCAGTATGTGCGAATATTTTTTTTTTCAGCTGCATGTAACATATATTGTATCTGCTATAATAGTAAATTCACATTGTGTGGAAAGTGATAATTACAACTTATATCCACAATTGATAGAGAAGTAATAGAAACCGACGTGTCACTAGGTCACAAAACGTCAGGCTGTATTTTTAGTCACTGGCTTCTCTTTATCTCTCAGACTATGATAACTATGATAATACTACATTATTATGTAATCTGTCTTTTGCTTTCTCCTCGTGCGACAAACAGCAATAAAAAGTATCTGTATGCTTCACTGGCTGCCGGATTTTACTTGCTTCATTTTCATTACTTTGATTATGACGTGATAGGTAAAGAGAGGCCGAAGACAGTCCGAAAACCTCTCTCGTAGAAACTCCTCAAGGCGCAGCAGGGACAGCCGCATATCAACTGGGGAAGTGACTGAAGCTGTCACTCTGTTTGAGGTTATCAGCATTGGAAAGAGAGCTATACAGGTAAGTTCAGGGGGTCTTTTGCCAATCCCCATATATTGTAATATCTGATATTGTACTGTATATTGTGGCGCTGAGATCATCTCCTAAGTGATGCACGGTTGTGTTTTTGAGCAAGCATTTTGCCTGTAGTAGAATTCTTACCAGCTGCTGTCTTCTACTATTGTCAGCACCGCTCTGGTCCTGTTCTGCTCATTGAGACTAGTTGGATCACTCCAATGTTTGCTAGCTGATCCAGTGTTTTCTCACTTCTTAATCTAATGTTAATAGGGTAGGTGGCACATCCTTAAAGATGGTCTGAATTGTACAGGGTGCCAGTTCCTCTGGAGCTAAGCACTGAGCTCCTGTAGAACCATAGGAGATAGGAGTAAGAAGCTGGACCCGGAAGGCACACAGAGATGCTTCTTTAAAATGTATTCAGCATATATCAAATCCATTAATCAGACCGTAGTCGGTATAGAAATAAGTAGGGGGGGGCATGTCTGAAGGCCGAAGGAGACGGACGTGTGAAGCAACGCTCCTGCTGGCACCCGCGTCCTATCTCGGCCATACCCGGCTGTTTACTGCTTCACCTACCGGGAACAACACCGAGTCGACGTCGGGAGTCAGCGGAGACGTCGGGTGTGAGTCCGGAGCTCTTGAGAGGCTGTTGTGGAACACCGCGGAGTCGGCGGCCTGGTCGGGCGGCCTCCTGGATCACTGCTTCCGCCCGCTCTTCCCCCGGAGCGGTCCGACACTCAGTGAGCTCTGCAGTCTCTGGGAGATCAGCAGCAATGGGGAGGTCCACGGAGACACGCATCGGAGTCCTGTGATCGGAGTCGGTGGTGAGTGGGAGAGACAGCCGGGAGGGAAGAATGGACGGCGGCCATCTTACTGATTCCCTCCCCTCTGGAAACGGAGAGCAAAGTTTGCCGCACTTCGCTCCTCATTCCACAGTAAAGGTTAGACGGGCCAGGACTGTAATGGTGATTTAACCCCACATGGGTTGGACCCCACTTTATTTTCTTATACCGTGATTCCATTCCTGTGGAGATAGCTGCGTGGAGTTACCTATGATACAAGCTATAGTCTCCACGCTGCTGCTGTGAGATTCTTCTCCTGTGTTTTCTAACGCAAGTCTGCCATCTGCTGGAGCTTCTGGGTAAAGTAGATAACACCATGCTATTCCCAATATACAGTAACATGACTTGGTCCGGTGCTTAACCCACTATGTTAACCCCAAGATGAGGTGACTCCTATTGCATAGACTTCTATAAAAGCGGCATGACGCATTTCTACTCACAGAGAACAGTGAAGCTAAGCTAATACTCCAAGACAGAGAACACGCTTAATACTGTTATATTTTGATCCCATTAATAAAACCAAAATGACCAGGGGCAGACCTCGTAAAACAGCGCCCCCTAATAAACTAACTGAATTTTTCTCATGGGGAGCGGCACAATCCACATCCAATCTGAGCGAATCCCAACGAGTCTCCTTGCCACCCTCTGGTCGCTCCTCCCGTGAAAGTTCAACTATGGGAGAAGACCCAGGGTCTGCAGATGCTCCGTTAACCAAAAACACGATGCAAGAACTACTGAGCACTCTGCGTAAGTCTCTAAAAGATGACATGAAACAAATGGTGAGTGCCTTGAAAAAAGATGTGAGAAACCTGGAGGAGCGTACCTCACGGTTAGAGGACAAAATGGTGGATTTTGCGGATTCTCACAACTCTCTGGTTGATGCATACTACAAACTAAAAGATACATCAGAATATCTCAGAAATAAAATGGGAGACCAGGAGGACAGGTCTCGTGGGATTCCTGAAATCGTTAAGAACTCTATCCCAATTCTTTCACAATCTGCTGCAGTTCGTACTCCCAGACGCATCTAACTCTGAGTTGGTAGTGGATAGAATTCACAGGGTTCCTAAACCTAAACATGTAAATCCCTCACTGCCTAGAGACACTCTGGCAAGGATTAACTTTTTCACCATCAAAGAAAAATTTCTACGCTGTATCAGAGCTAAACCAGATCTACCTGCTCCGTTTCAAGGGATCACTATTTTTCAAGATCTGTCAGCCGCCACTTTAACAAAACGCAACGAGTTTGCTCCTTACACAGCAATTTTGAGAAACGTCGGCATTCCCTACCGCTGGGGATACCCAGTCAAACTGTTAATCAGTAAAGATGATGACGTGGTGGTCTGCCTATCACTGCGACATGCAGAAAAACAACTCGGCAAATGGAAGCTGCTTCCGGAGGGGTTTGTTTCACCTCTCCCCACAGAGCAACAGTATAAAAAAATTCCAACTGATTGGATCACTGTAAATCGTTGAGGTCTGCAATCTTTCCTTTTTAGGAGTTCACCTCTAATCTCTGAATCTGTACTTGCTGTTTCCTTCTGTTGCCTTCCGGCACGGGAGTACGGTCCTGACGACCTCGGTCGTCCTCTTCTGTTATGTCCGTACTCTTTGAATACCCCCACTCGATAGCGTATATCCAGATGGTTCGCTATCTTTTGGACATTTGTTCCATATATGTGTTTTTAGTTGTTTTATTTTATCTTTTCCCTAAATGTGTTTATGTTTGGTTAATTAACCTTCAACCATTGGATCCCTATTCTCCAAATGCACGATATTGTATTGTTCTACCTCTCTCCATGCCAGAAATATGTATTGATGTACAAATGTTCTATTCTTTGATCGTACTCGAGAACTTTGAACCCCACCATGGGTATTAAGATCTTATCTCTTAATGTAAGGGGTTTAAACTCCCCCTTTAAAAGGTCTCTCCTTTGGAAAGAGATAGGATCATCCAAATGCGAAGTTATCTGTTTACAGGAGACTCATTTGCTTTCCCAAGATGCACCTAGATTATCCAATATTCACTTCCCCACAATAATTCAGGCTAATGCCCCACATAAAAAAGCGGGTGTTGCGATACTCATAAAACCTACCATATCATACTCCATGTTGTCCCTTTATACTGATCCCAGAGGGAGATATATAGTCCTATCTTGTTTACTAAATAATTCCCAATACACGATTGTGACCTCATATAGCCCTAATAATAAGCCCAAAATTTTCTTCTCTAAAGTTCTTAAAAAAATTCGCTCCGTCTCTCAGGGACCATTGATAATTTGCGGAGATTTCAATGCCCCTGTATCTAGAGATTTAGACATGGACTCAGATCGAAATACAGGTCGGGAGGATTTAAAAGGTATTATATCAGATGAAGCTCTCCACGATGTTTGGAGATACCATCATGCCAACGAAAGAGACTATACGTACTTTTCCCCTAGATTTTCATCACTTTCTCGAATAGACTATTTTTTAGTAAATAGAACAGCCTTACCATTATGTAAATCCTCACATATAGGTTCGATAACCTGGTCTGATCATGCCCCAATTATGTTAGAACTCGCTGATGGCGGCGCTCCACCCTCTGCGTTTACCTGGCGTTTGAATACTTTTCTTTTAAAATCTGCTTATAATAGGGAATATCTTTCTAATGAGCTGAAACATTTTCTTGAAATTAATGACAATGGAGAAGTTTCTGATGAGATTTTATGGTTATCGCAAAAAGCATTTATGAGAGGTTTATGTATAAAATTGGCTTCACGAGAAAAGAGACGCATAGAGTGCTAAGTGTAATCGGTCATAAATAAAATTAAAGTTTTGGAAAACGACCAAAAACAAAACAAATCCCTGGCAGTTAATAATGCTTTACTGGAGAGTAGAAATGACCTTCGGAAACTCTTATTATTCAACTATGAACATAATTTAAAGTGGGTTAAAGCAAAATACTATGCTTTGGGTGATAGAGCAAGCGCTGTACTGGCCCGTAGAGTGAAAAAACTGACTGCTAAGGGGAGGATTGCCTATTTGCTCCAGCCGAACGGGGATAAAATTTATGACCCAATAGAGATAGCCAATGCATTTGCGGACTATTATTCCCATCTGTACAATCTGAACATGGACCAGACCATCCGTCATCCCTCGTCCCCACATATAGAACAATTTCTAAAATCTATAAACTTACCGAAAATCTCACAATCCCAACTTGAATCATTGAACTCGCCTATACAGGTTGGTGAAATAAAAAGTGCAATTAAAGCGTCTAAACTACACTCCACTCCAGTGCCAGATGGCTTTGCTAACGAATTTTATAAACTGCTCTCGGAGCAGCTATCCCCATACTTGCAGCGACTATTTTTACATTGGAGAGGCAAGGGTAAAATCAACCCATTATTTTTGGAAGCGACTATCGTTACCTTCCCAAAACCAGGCAAACCCCCAAATAAACCTGAGAATTTTCGACCTATTTCACTACTGAACTGTGATCTTAAATTGTACTCTAAGATCCTAGCTCAAAGAATTAATACGGTCCTCCCTCAGCTGGTAGCACCAGATCAAATGGGTTTTGTGCCGGGGAGGCAAACCAGAGACGCCACCCGACGTGTTCTAAACCTGATCCACAGAGCAGAAAAATCTGGGGTCCCCAGTGTGCTCGTTTCGTTGGACGCAGAAAAAGCGTTTGATCTAGTACACTGGGGATACCTCCAAGCAGTCTTGACTAAATTCGGGTTAATTGGACACATACAGAAGGATATAATGGCATTATACTCCTCCCTGAGTGCGAAGGTATTAACAGCAGACTTTAGTTCAGACCAGTTTCATATCTCGAATGGAACCCGCCAGGGGTGCCCGTTATCGCCTGCAATTTTTGCATTGGTAATAGAACCCTTGGCGCAGGAGATTCGCACCTGTAAAGATATCTTTGGAATAAAAATAGAGTCCGTGGCTCACCCAGTTGGTCTGTATGCGGATGACGTAATTATCTCTGTAACACACCCCGAGACTTCCCTTCGAGCACTGCTGTCCATTCTCTCTCGGTTCTCAGAGGCATCCCTTTACAAATTGAACTCAGCAAAATCAATGGCCCTTCCAATTGATTGCCCCCCAGGACTAATTTCCAATTTAAAAAAATCTCTGCCATTTACATGGGCTAAAAACTCCATTATCTGCCTAGGGATTCACCTAGTCTCTCCCTCAAAAAACTTAGTCACTAAAAATATTTCAGAGCTACTAAATTCAATCAAGCCAGAGCTCAAAAGACTGAGCACTTTAGAACTTTCTTGGATGGCCCGTATACAAACGTGTAAAATGACCTTTTTACCTAAAATTCTATACCTTTTAAGATGTATACCACTTCCCATACAAAAAACCTACTAGACGAAATCCAAACTTTACCACTTCGTTTTATATGGGGTGGCAAAAAATCCAGATTCCAGAGCTCCTTGCTGTTTTATAAATTGGGAGAGGGAGGTTTGGGACTACCAAATATCCACCTCTACTATAGAGCATGCACGATTGACGCTCTTAGAGAGTGGTGGGACACTAAGTCCAATCTCTCCTGAGTTCAAATGGAAAAATCGGATACCAAATTTCATTCCACTAGACTCATGTTGGAAGCGGAATTTCTGCTCCCGAAGTCTCAATCTTGCTCCCTCCCGACAATGACACATGCTCTTAAAATGTGGAGAGAGCTGATTTTTAAAAAGATTATACACATTCCGTTGAAATATATCTCGCTTAGGAGCGTTGATTTGGTGGTCCCATTCTCCTACTTCCGCCGTTGGGAAGATTACGGCATTTCTAATTTGCAATCTATGTTTTCAGCTAGTTCTATCAAGACGTTTGACGAACTATCCTCTATATATCAACTCCCCGGTAATCTTCACTTTTCCTATGTTCAACTGAAGAGTTTTCTTTCTTCTTCTCCAGCAATTGTGTCACGGCTAGCTCCATCCACAATACAACACTTTGTGTTGGGGAAGAAGGGATTCTCTAGGGGTGTTTCTGTTTCGGTAGCATATAATTTTCTCAATTCTCCCTCTAATAATACTAAGCTTCCGTGCATGGTTAAATGGGAATCGGATTTGGGCACTTCTTTTACTCTTGATCAATGGCAATTAGCTTTATCATGGCCCCTTAAAAGTTCATCATGCATAAACCACCTAGAAATTGCAAAAAAAATCCAACTCCGTTGGTATTTACCACAAAACCGTATAGCTCACCTATCTCAAGGTACATCTCCCTTATGTTGGTAAACATGTGGAGGAGTAGGCACACTTCTGCACTCTTGGTGGTCATGTTTTAAACTAAATAGCTTTTGGAAAGATGTATTTAAGATATTATCATTCTGTGCGGGAAATGGCGTCCCAATGAATCCAGCTTTGGCCCTATTGAACATAGGCATTACCGACCTCCCATACAAGAACAGATGGCTCTGTTCTTTTATATTAACGGCGGCCAGACAAGCCCTTGCCTCTAAGTGTAAAGCCCAATCTGCTCCATCAATGGACGACATCTGGTGCAGAATGGACTCATATAACTCTTATGAAATGATTCTGTCATGGGACGGTTCGAAAAAAGATAAGACCCAACAATGCTGGTGTGCATGGCTGGAAGTTAAAGCACTTTTTCATAGCCAAAAATCTTAGGGGTAATTTGTTCACAGTAGTTATTTTGTAGAATACACTCCTTTTCCTGGTCCCCCCCCCCCTCCTCCTTTACTGAGAGGTTGGCGTATATTTTGCTGCCCTTCCTCTCTTTTTCCCCAGGTTCATGACACTAGAAGTTTCTTGTTATTTTCTCTTAGATACTTTATTGTATTCTATGTTGCATGTGATGTACCTGATACCCCTCTCCTATGTTATGTTGAAAAACTTCAATAAAAATCTTATTGTTTAAAAACAGGTATAGAAATAAGTAACGTTTACCCTTTATCAGGCATGTAAGCAGTGAGCACTGTTCACTGTGTGCACACTAGATGAAATACTAAATCCTGATTTGCCTTATTTTGGGGGGAGCCCACCCCATACCCTTGATTTTTCTAATTTGTGAAAAGTGACCACTGCTTACTCTTCGGATGAAGGGTATTTATCCGAAACGTTACGTATTCCTATACAGACTACAGCGTGATTTATGGATTTGAGATATTCTGAATACACTTTAATTAAGCATCTCTACGTGCCTTACGTTGTGCTGCTGCTTACTCCTATCTACAATACTTCTAATTGTACTTTTATGAGACCCAGAAAGTGGGCCTCCTAGATTTACATTGAGAGCTTGTGACTGCTACCTGTGATTTCCGGTCAGTCAAGAGCTGCGGTCACAAGATGATGGTATATTACTATAGGCAGGATATAGGCCTTAGTGACACCACTGCAGGGGTGAAGAAAAAAAAGCACTGGAGTGGGGCTTTAACCAATTAACAACTAATGATATGTATAGTATGTCATGAGCAGGTGTCAGTTCCCGCATCATGACGTGCAATATGCATCATGTAATTGAACTGTCACTGTGTGAAAACACACAGTGACAGCTCAGTGCCGACAGTGGTCACTGGCTGCTGATCAGCATGGCTAGAGATGCGGGGACCCATTTCAACGGTCTCCGCTCTCTGATTGCTGTGATCAGTCAGTCACTCTGATTAACTGACCACAGCATGATCGTGCGGGAGGTGCTGAAATATCTGCACTTCCCTTCATGGGAGCTGTACACAGCTGACTGCCAAGCTCTTACGGTAACAGCCACAGACGGTGCACGCACCGCCCCTGGCTGATTGACCCTCTTGATTGATATCTATTGCGACATTTAGAAGGTTGTGAGAGTGAGAGAGCTCCCTCTCTCACCCCCCATTGGCGCCCCCTGCGACAAAATTATGGTGAGCCGATGGTTGTAATGGTACCCGAAGGTCAAACAATGACCTCCTGGTGTGCCAGGTAGGGTGGCCTGTTAGACCTAGCCATAGGCAGGGTGTGACTGGCGATATGCCTGTGTAATATCACAGGTCTCATGCATTGCAGTGCTGGTGCATTACAATGCATGAGACAAGTGATCAGCGTAATAAAAGTTAAAGTACCATAGAGAGACTAAGTAAAAAAGATAAGAAGAAGATTGTTTCTTAATAATTTTTCAATCAACCCTCCTCCCCCTCCCTAAAATAAAGAACAAAAAATATTATACCAATAAATACACATGTATGTAAAAACAAAAATTAACAAAAAAGTACAGATATTTGGTATCGGCCGTGTCCGGAGCGACCCGATCTATCAAGCTGTCAAACCAGTTAACCCCTACAATGAACACCGCAAAAAAAATTATAAAAAATGTGGCAAAAAAGCTATGCTTTTTCATCATACCACTGGGAAAAAAGTAGAATAAAACGTGATCAAAAAGAAAATAAAATGGTATCTCTGAAAACGTTATCTTGTCCTGCAAAGAACAATTCCCAATGCAGCTCCATCAGTGGAAAATAGAAAAGCTCTCAGAATACAGTGATGCAAAAACAATATTTTTTCTATAAAATTTTTTATTGTGTGCAAACGACAAAAAAAACCCCACATAAATGTAGCTTCGTTGTAATCGTACTGACCCGAAGTATAAAGTTGGCTTATCAATTTAACCACACTCTGAATGGCATAAACCCCCCAAAAAACAATCTCTGAGTTGCTGTTTTTGCTCATTCTGCCTCCCAAAAATTGTAATAGAAAGAAATCAAGAAATATTATGTACCCAATTCCAATAAAAACTCCAACTCATCCAGCAAAAAACAAGCCCTCCATGACTGTCAGCAGAAGTTTACAAAAACGATGGCTCTTAAAATATGAGGATGCAAAAACTTTTTTTATTTTTTACAAAAACAAGTTTATTTAGCGTGTGACAGCAGCAAAAAACTAAAAAAACTATATAAATCTGGAATCTCTGTAAGGCTATGTGCCCACGACGCAGAAATGCTCTGGATTTTTCCTGAGCGTTTATGCATCTCCCTGGCAGAAAAAACGCATGCGGATTTTACATGCGTTTTTTCAGCCAGGGACAAGCGTTTGTCACGCGTTTTGCGCATGCGGGTTGTCAATCGCTTTCCAAGTGACTTTAGCATGACTTGGAAAAGTGCTTGACAACTTGGTCACACTATATAAATCCATGCAACCGGCATGGATTTTATATAGTGTGACCAAGTTAGTTAAAAAAAAAGAATAAAAATGGTAAAAAATAAAGAAAAACCATTATACTCACCTTTCGATGGCTCCCGGTCTCCTTCTCCGATGCGTCCGGTCTCCTCGGTGTCTCGTGGTGGTGAAAAAAGGACCTTCCATGACGTCATTTAGTCATGTGACAGGTCACGCGACCGCCGACGTCAGCGGTCATGTGACCTGTCACATGACTGAATGACGTCATGGAAGGTCCTTTTACTCCATCGCGAGCCATCGGGGAGCCAAGACGTACCGGATAGAAGACCACGGCCATCAGAAGGTGAGTATAATGTGTTTTTTTTATTTTTTTTTATTTTAAATTCTTTCTTTTTTAACAGATACTATGGTACCCGGGTCTGGAGGAGAGTCTCCTCTTCTCCAGACCCAGATACCATCCGCACATTGAATCTCTTAATATCCGCATGTGCACATGTAGTCATGCGGATATTAAGCGATTCAATGCAAGTCAATGGCGGCGGCAAAAACGCCGCGATTCCGCAAAATAATTCGTAGTGCTGCGGATTTTTTCCGCAATGATAATCCGCAGCGGAAATTTCCGCAGCATGTGCACAGCACATGCGGATTATCATTGGGGAACATAGCAAACCTACTAACAAGCGTTTCTGCAGCGGAATTGCCGCTGCCGAAACGCTTAAAAAAAACCGCATAGTGGGCACACAGCCTAATTCGCACCGACCCGAAGAATAAAGTCAGCTTAAAAAAAGAGTAAAGGAACGGCTTAAAAAATAAATAAAACCAATTCTTCACCTGCTGTTGATTGGTTCATTCTGCCTCCCAAAGATCGGCTCACATTTGTCCTGGTCATTTTTACCTATTTCCCTCTGTGAACATGTAAAGTCTGGGGCTAAAACAACGTTATAGTGGTAAAAATGTATTTTTTTTCTCTTCATCGCGCAATGGTATAACATTTTGTGAAATGCATGTGGTGTCAATATGATAACTGCACCCCTAGATAATTTTATTAAGAGGTGTAGTATGAAAAATGGGGTTACCTATGGGATGTCCTGCTGTCCTGACACCTCAGGGGCTCTGCCAATGTGACATGGTACCCACAAACCATTCCAGGCAAATCTGCACTCCGATATGGCCCTTCTTCCCTTCCGAGCTTTACACTGTGTCTCAAAAGTAGTTTTCAACCACATATGGGGTATTGCCGTACTCAGGAGATATTGCTTAACAAATTTTGTGGTCCATTTTTTCTTATTAGCCCTTTTGGAAATTTAAAAACTTGGGGCTAAAACAACATAGTTAAAAAGATTGAAAAAAAGACCTAGGTTCATCAAGTTCAACCTTCCTCTACCAATTGTACATTTTGTCACTAAATTAACTGTAACCCAAAATGTTAAGCGTTTTGAGGAAATCATCCAGCCCTTTTTTGAAAGCTGTTATAGTGTCACCCATTACTACCTCTTGTGGTAGGGAATTCCACAGTCTGACTGCTTTGACTGTAAAGAACCCTTTCCTGTTTAGCTGCTGGAATCGCCTTTCTTCCACTCGTAATGAGTGCCCCCTGGTCCTTAGTGTTGTCTTTGGAAGTAATAAGTCATGTGTCAGTCCTTTGTACTGACCACACATATATTTATGCATGGAAATGAGATAACCTCTGAGGCTTCTTTTTTCTAAGTTTAACAAACCCAACTCTACTAACCTCTCATCATATGAGAGGTCTTCCATCCCTCATAATAATCTAGTTGCCGCCTTTGAACTGACTCTAACTTCTGAATATTCTTTTTAAAATGTGTAGCCCAAAACTGGATCCCATATTCTAGATAACATTACATTTAATGGAAAAAATGTAACTTTTCAATTTCACAGCCCAATGTTATACAATTCTGTGAAATACCTGTGGGTTTAGAATGATCACTACACCCCTGGAGGAATTCTTCGAATGGTTTAGATTCCCAAATGGGGTCACTTGTGAGGGTTTCTTCTGTTTTGGAACCTTGATGGCTCTGCAAATATGTAAGATATAAACCTTCGGCACAATAATTTGTAGGACAAAAGTTGTAGATGCCAATAAATGTTATTTAGAGCAACCCAAAAGAATAGACCAACATTTTGGCTAACGCTTCTATCAAGGTTTTATCTAAATATAGAAAAAATAAAATAAGTATGTACTTATACAAAGTAAAATATAATAGAGTTGCTATGTATTACTCATGAAAAAGACGTTCATAAAAAGAAAACCAATTATAAACACAAAATTGCTCATAAGAAATAATAACAACAATGATAACTCAGGGAAACTAAGGAATGTTGTAACATTATCAATGTATATCAAAGGTGTAATTAAAGTTTGGTCATCCAGAGACTGCCAGGTAACCAGGGACCATGGGTAGGAGTCTCAACCTCCATATGGGAAAACCGCAGAAGAAATGTAACAATATATAGACCAAAGGCCTAATGAAAGTATACCTTATCCGGTGATCGGTGCTCCTTGGGTCAGGCATGTGAAGAGATGGGAATCCACATGAAGTGTGCGCCAATGTGCGGAAGAAAATGAAGTGTCCCACTAAATACCGGTGCCAGAGAGAGAAAGCGGAAATGACGTCAGTGGAATGCGTTCCAAAGAGCGGAACTACGTCACAGCGAGGCTTGGAAGGCAGAAAACAGGATGCAGGCGTAATAGAGATTACTGTCTCATTTAAATATATAGGCGCATTCGTGGAATCAGAGCCAAACTCAGAATAGGAATTGTATTAATTAAAAAAGGGGATAACGGACTCTAATGGTATAAGAGGAGAGAAAGATTTGTATAGTAAATATAGGGAAAATAAGAGACATAAAAGGAGAAAAAAGGGGAGAAAAAAAAAAAAAAGGGGGGAGAGGAAAAAGGAGGAAAAGGGGTGAAAAACGGGGGGGAAGAGCAATAAGGAACTAATTCTAAATAAAACTAGATAGGACCAAAATGAAGGATAAGGAACAGATACTTCATGGAAACCTTATGGCACCTGTAATCAAAAGAGACAAAATTAATAATTATAACATCATGTCATATCAAGAAGGAAGACGAGAACCATGTGTCTTAATAATATTATACGCAACTCAATAAAGAATCTCATACTCCCGATTAAGACCATTAGGTTCAACGGTATTAAGACGAAATATCCAGAATGCGTCCCTTTCCGTCAACTTCAGTGTCCTATTTCCACCTCGTCTGGGACTTGGTATTGTTTCCAATATTTGGAAACGTAATTGTGAGACATTATGTCCTGCTGATAAAAAATGAGCAGGAATCGGGAGCATTGTTCTCTTACATCTTATAGTAGACTTGTGTTGGGATATACAGTCTCGGATATGTTGGGTAGTCTCACCAACATATCCGAGACCACATGGACACTTAATCAAGTATACAGCAAAAGAAGAATTACATGTATAAAAACCACGTATTGGAAATTTCTCTCCTGTTCTAGGATGACAGAAGTAGTTCACTTTGATAACATTAGAGCACTGAGGACAGTGTAGACACAGAAAAGTGCCTTTCCTAGGTGTAGCTCTGCAAATATGACATGGCATCTACCATCTATTCCAGACAATTTTTCACTCCAAAAATCAAATGTCGCTTTTTCCCTTCCAAGCCCTGCCATGTGCCCAAACAAGAGTTTCTGACCACATATGGGGTATCCCTGTGGGTTCAAGATGCTCACCACATTTCTAGATAAGTTCCTTTAGGGGTGTATTTTCCAAAATGGGGTCACTTGTGGGGAGTTTTTACTGTTTAGGCACACCAGGGGCTCTCCAAATGCGATGTGGTGTCTGCTATCTATTACAGCCAATTTTGTGTTCCAAAAGTCCTTCCCTTTCAAGCCCTGCCATGCAGCCAAACATCATTCCAGTGGTATCGGCATACTTAGGAGAAATTGCATAACAAATTGTATGGTTCATCCTTGTGAAAATGTAAAATTTGGGGCTAAAGCAACATTTTTGTGGGAAAAATTAACATTTTTATTTTTACCTTCCACATTGCATTAATTCCTTTGTCACTTTTGGGTATTTTCTGTCATATAGGCCCCTCAAAGTCACTTCAATTGTCCCTAAAAACAGTGGCTTTGTAAATTTTGTTAGAAAAATGAAAAATTTCTGATCAGCTTTTAACCCTTCTAACTTCCTAACAAAATTTAAAAAAAAAAAAATGATGCAGATGTAAAGTAGACATGTGGTAAATGTTATTTATTAACTATTTTGTGTGGTATAACTATCTGACTTTAAGAGCATAAAAATTCAATATTTGAAAATTGCAAAAATTTCTAATTTTTTGTCAAATTTTCGATATTTTCATAAATAAACACAAATCATAGCGACCAACATTTACCATTATCATGAAGTACAATATGTCTCGATAAAACATTCTCAGGATCACGGGTATGTGTTGAAGCGTTCCAGAGGTATTACCTCATAAAGTGACACTGGTTGGATTTTAAAAATGAGGCTATATTTCCTCTGATTGCCCACGAGAATGGATGGGTTTGTGAATTGAGGAACAGTAGATCAGGCAAGGCATGTTAAAGAGGTTGTCCACTACTTTATCATTGATCATCAATGTCTGATTGGTCGGTGTCAACCCCTGCTGATCAGCTGCACTCGGTGTTGACGGCGGTGGCCGCCAGCCGGAAATGCTCAATTGCGGAGCTGTTCCACCTTCTTATGGTGGCCGCAGCCAGGTACTGCACATCCACCTCATAATTAAATCAATAGGAGGCGAATGTGCAGTACCCTGCTGCGGCCACCATCAGAAGATATAGCAGCTTCGCAGTTGAGCATTTCCGCCCAACATCCACTACTATCACCGTCAGCAGCTGATTGGTCAGGGTTAGTGTTGAGTTAGTATGTTAGGTTAACCCTTTCACCGAGTATGCTCGGGCCGAGCTCCGAGTATTTATAGCTGCTTGGTGATAAGGTTAAATCGCTCCTGTGTGCATGATTTGCAACTGTTTGACAGCTTTATTACATGTGAGGAATGTCTATTTCTTACACATTCCTCACATGTAATAAAGCTGTCAAACAGTTGCAAATCATGCACACGGGAGCGATTCAACCATATCACCGAGCAGCTGTAAATACTCGGAGCTCGGCCCGAGCATACTCGGACAGAACATACTTGCTCAACCCTAGTCAGGGTCCAACCGCCGGCACCTCCGCCGATCAGTCATTGATGACGTATATTAAGGATAAGTCATCAATGATAAAGTAGTGGACAACCTCTTTAAGAATATAAAATGCCTGATCCCTTTCTCCACTATCAGCAATGTCAGGTGACTGCAGAATTGTCAGAGAACCACTGATGAATAGAACTATTCTTCTGTACCAGTGTGATGGGTGTACATACATAGATGTAATGTATTTCATGGAGCTCCTTTGTAGTCTGTTGTAGATGACTGGATTAAAGCCTATCAGGAGGACAGGGATGCAGCTCTGCTCGATCTCATTACTTTCTATATTCAGTGCTCAGGATGTCAAGGTAAGTGCATTCATCCAATACTTTTAGAAATTATATATAATTGATCAGCGGGAAAACTAAAGTGATTGTTATGTAAATAAAGATTAATCAGTTATACAACATTAAAAACCACTTCAGGGGATCATTTTCTAGTGTGTAGTGTAGATAGAATAAATATTATGCAAAAAAATGTATAAGGCTGTGTGTCCACGATGCGTTTTTAAGCGTTTCTGCAGCGGCAATTCCGCTGCAGAAACGCTTAAAAAACGCTTGGTAGAAGGTCTGCCATGTTCCCCAATGATAATCCGCATGTGCTGTGCACATGCTGCGGAAATTTAAGCTGCGGATTATCATTGCGGAAAAAAACGCAGCACTACTAATTATTTTGCGGAAGCACTGCGTTTTCGCCGCCATTGACTTGTATTGGAACGCATGAAATCCGCATCACTGCATCTGTACATGCGAAATCCATGCGTTTCAATGTGCGGATGGTACCCGGGTGTGGAGGACAGGAGACTCTCCTCCGGACCCGGGTACCATAGAACCTATAAAAAAAAGAATAAAATAAATATTATACTTCCCTTCTGATGGCCCCCCGTGTGCTTGTCTCTTCTTGCCGGCACCATTCTTTACGGTCACACTATATAAATCCATGCTGGTTGCATGGATTTATATAGTGTGACCAAGTTGTCAAGCACTTTCCAAGTGATGCTAAAATCTCTTGGAAAGCGCTGACAACCCGCATGTGGAAATGCATGCAAAAACGCTTCACATCCGCTTGTCCAGGGCAGGAAAAACGCATGTAAAATTCGCATGTACAATCCGCATGCGTTTTTTCTGCCAGGCAGATGCAGAAACGCTCAGGAAAAATCCGGAGCATTTCTGCATCGTGGGCACATAGCCTTACTATGTTATTATGGTTTATTTACACAAAGACCCCTTAAATATTAAGAACAGTATGCATTAAAACGGTTGTATGGGACTACAACATTGATGACCTTTCCCATTGAGACAAAAAAGAGCAGAGCTGTAGTAAAGGAGAACAGCGACTTTACAGTGTAGTGAGCTGTTCTGGCTTTGTACATTGTGCACTTCCACAGAGTCTGCTTACACTTGAATGGTGGGATCAACACTGATCTGATATTGATGACTTATTTTAACCCCTTCACAACATATAACGTACATTTACATCATATGTCGTGTCCCTCACTTTGATCTGGCTCACACGCTGAGCTTGCATCTTTGCATCTTTCCCGGGGCGACATTTAATATACACCGGCAAGGGGGTGCGTGACATTATCGCAGGGCGCCAATGAGTTGACATGACAGCCAGGGGTCTGCTGTCATGACGATTCTCCTGTGAAAGAAAGCGTTTATCTGGCGCTCATAGGAGACCTTTATTTTCTCTACACATAACAGTGCTGATGCACTGTTATACGGTCATGGCCAAAAGTGTTGGCACCCTTGAAATTGTTTCAGAAAGTGAATTATTTCTCCCAGAAAATTATTATAATTACACATTTTATAATTCCAGTTGATAGTTATAGGAAGCAATTGATTTACAGTTATTTATTCCAAAGGGTGTGCAACCAAATATTAAGTTGAGGGTGCCAATAATTTTGTCCAGCCCATTTTTGGGGGTTTGTGTGAAATTATGTCCAATTTGCCTTTTATTCCTCAGTTTTTTGTGTTGCTCCAACACTCACAAAGGAAATAAACATGTGTTTGTATATAGCAAATTGTCTTTTCAGAGAGGAAGAGGACCAGAACTCTAGTGCTACCTACAGAAAGTAGCAATCCTAAAAGTCAATAGTGACCCTTTAACGAGCCTTATCACATGACTTAGAATATAAGCCAGAACCAGAAACTCAATTTGCAGACACTGTGTTTTGGGGTACTGCCCCTCGTCAGTCTAAAGTGTGAGTTCTGATTTGGGTGGATGAGAGGCGTCAGACTGGTATCTAAGGGGTAACATTTGTCCTTGCGGAGAGCGACATGTTAAGCATGTCACGTTGAGGAGACTTTTAAAGCCACAATGCTCCTCTGGGAAATATGCAAATTGTCTCTTCAGAGAGGAAGAGGACCAGAACTCTAGTGCCACCAGAGGAAGTAGCAATCCTACTTTAAAAGTCTCCTCACCGTGACATGCCTAACATGTCGCTCTCAGCAAGGAGAAATGTTACCCCTTAGATACCGGTCTGACGGGTGATGCAAAAAATCCCTGCCTATTAACTTCATTTCCATATCCCCCTCCCCTCCCCTGCATGTCACAGGGCCCTGTGACGTGCCTTTCCCGGTCGGATCCCGCGCCTGCGCAATTTACCCTGTACGGACGGCGCTCTTCTTCCTGCAGTCTGTGTAGCCTTGTGGAGCAGGAAACTTGTGTGCAGGCGCCGCGAAGGCAGAGTGACTCACCGGCGACTGCGTCCGCTCTCCAAGCTTTAAGCCAAAGGACTCTACAGAGGGCAATGATGTTGCTTGAAGCATGAGCCAAGCAACTGGCAGGGTAAAGTGAGGCAGAATAGAGATACTTACCCACCTGTGCAATCTGGTGTACGAGATTGGGCAGTTCTGAGACTGAGGTGCCTGAAAGGATGCCTCGGCTAAGTAGTTTGGATCAGGCAGAAACTGCCTCAAGACCTAGCTGGCTTTGAAGACCGGTCATAAGACCAAGTAGGCACGTCTCTCTCTCAGCTACAGCTCACATTTTGGCTAGTTACTCACCAGCAGCACACTCGATTCTGTTCAACATCCAGCAGACTGACAACTCTCGTGAACACAGGCCCAGGGTTTTAGTTAAAGCTAGCCAAGTGCATCCAATCAAGACCTGAAGTGCGAGGATTTAACTCAGTCCTACCCAGCTCTGTGGTTCTTGTTATAAATAACAAGGACAAGTCTAAGAAAAATGCTATTACGTAATTATATACACTGCTCAAAAAAATAAACGGAACACTCAAATAACACATCCTAGATCTGAATGAATGAAATATTCTCATTGAATACTTTGTTCTGTACAAAGTTCAATGTGCTGACAACAAAATCACACAAAAATCATCAATGGAAATCAAATTTATTAACCAATGGAGGCCTGGATTTGGAGTCACCCCCAAAATTAAAGTGGATAAACACACTGCAGGCTGATTCAACTTTGATGTAATGTCCTTAAAACAAGTCAAAATAAGGCTCAGTATTGTGTGTGGCCTCCACGTGCCTGTATGACTTCCCTACAACGCCTGGGCATGCTCCTGACGAGGTTGCGGATAGTCTCCTGTGGAATCTCCTCCCAGACCTTGACTAAAGCATCCACCAACTCCTGGACAGTCCGTGGCGCAACGTGACGTTGGTGGATGGAGCGAGACATGATGTCCCAGATGTGCTCAATCTTATTCAGGTCCGGGGAACGGGCGGGCCAGTCCATAGCTTCAATGCCTTCATCTTGCAGGAACTGCTGGCACACTCCAGCCACTTGAGGTCTGGCATTGTCCTGCATTAGGAGGAACCAAGGGCCAACCGCACCAGCATATGGTCTCACAAGGGGTCTGAGAATCTCATCTCGGTACCTAATGGCAGTCAGGCTACCTCTGGCGAGCACATGGAGGGCTGTGCGGCCCTCCAAAGAAATGCCACCCCACACCATTATTGACCCACTGCCAAACCGGTCATGCTGAAGGATGCTGCAGGCAGCAGATAGCTCTCCACGGCGTCTCCAGACTCTGTCATGTCTGTCATGTGCTCAGTGTGAACCTGCTTTCATCTGTGAAGAGCACAGGGCGCCAGTGGCGACTTTGCCAATCCTGGTGTTCTGTGGCAAATGCCAAGCGTCCTGCGTGGTGTTGGGCTGTGAGCACAACCCCCATCTGTGGACGTCGGGCCCTCATACCACCCTCATGGAGTCGGTTTCTAACCGTTTGTGCAGACACATGCACATTTGTGGCCTGCTGGAGGTCATTTTGCAGGGCTCTGGCAGTGCTCCTCCTGTTCCTCCTTGCACAAAGGTGGAGGTAGCGGTCCTGCTGCTGGGTTGTTGCCCTCCTACGGCCCCCTCCACGTCTCCTGGTGTACTGGCCTGTCTCCTGGTAGCGCCTCCAGCCTTTGGACACTACGCTGACAGAAACAGCAAACCTTCTTGCCACAGCTCGCATTGATGTGCCATCCTGGATGAGCTGCACTACCTGTGCAACATCTGTGGGTTGTAGAGTCCGTCTCATGCTACCACGAGTGTGAAAGCACAGCCAACATTCAAAAGTGACCAAAACATCAGCCAGAAAGCATTGATATTGAGATGTGGTCTGTGGTCCCACCTTTATTGAGGGTGTCTTGATAATTGCCAATAATTTCCATCTATTATCTTTTCCATTTGCACAGCAGCATGTGAAATTGATTGTCAATCAGTGTTGCTTCCTAAGTGGACAGTTTGATTTCACAGAAGTTTGATTTACTTGGAGTTATATTCTGTTGTTTTAAGTGTTCCCTTTATTTTTTGAGCAGTGTATATATAATATACAGTACAGACCAAAAGTTTGGACACACCTTCTCATTAAAGATTTTTCTGTCTTTTCATGACTATGAAAATTGTACATTGACACTGAAGGCATCAAACTATGAATTAACACATGTGGAATTATATACTTAACGAAAAAGTGTGAAACAACTGAAAATATGTCTAATATTCTAGGTTCTTCAAAGTAGCCACCTTTTGCTTTGATGACTGCTTTGCACACTCTTGGCATTCTCTTGACGAGCTTCAAGAGGTAGTCACCGGAAATGGTTTTCACTTCACTGGTGTGCCCTTTCAGGTTTAATAAGTGGGATCTCTTACCTTATAAATGGGGTTGGGACCATCAGCAACAAGCAGAAGAGACTTGTTTGGACTAAAGAACACAAGTAATGGACATTAGACCAATGGAAATCTGTGCTTTGGTCTGATGAGTCCAAATTTGAGATCTTTGGTTCCAACCACCGTGTCTGTGCGACGCAGAAAAGCTGGACTCTACATGCCTGGTTCCCACCATGAAGCATGGAGGAGGAGGTGTGATGGTGTGGGGGTGCTTTGCTGGTGACACTGTTGGGGATTTATTCAAAATTGAAGGCATACTGAACCAGCATGGCTACCACAGCATCTTGCAGCGGCATGCTATTCCATCCGGTTTGCGTTTAGTTGGACCATCATTTATTTTTCAACAGGACAATGATCCAAAACACTCCTCCAGGCTGTGTAAGGGCTATTTGACCAAAAAAGAGAGTGATGGGGTGCAACGCCAGATGACCTGGCCTCCACAGTCACCAGACCTGAACCCAGTCGAGATGGTTTGGGGTGAGCTGGACCGCAGAGTGAAGGCAAAAGGGCCAACAAGTGCTAAGCATCTCTGGAAACTCCTTCAAGATTGTTGGAAGACCATTTCTGGTGACTACCTCTTGAAGCTCATCAAGAGAATGCCAAGAGTGTGCAAAGCAGTCATCAAAGCAAAAGGTGGCTACTTTGAAGAACCTAGAATATAAGACATAATTTCAGCTGTTTCACACTTTTTTGTTAAGTATATAATTCCACATATGTTAATTCATAGTTTTGATGCCTTCAGTGTGAATGTACAATTTTCATAGTCATGAAAATACAGAAAAATCTTTATATGAGGTGTGTCCAAAGTTTTGGTCTGTACTGTATGTAATAGCGTTTTGCTTAGACTAGACTTGTCCTTGTTATTTATACTTGGTATTTAATATGACGTACTCATCCAATAACCACTTGGGTGGGCAGACATGGCATTTCTGTAAGTGAGATTGTAGTGTGTGTTATGTATGAGTTTCCCCCACACAGATATCCAATACACTAAAAGAATGCAAATTGGATGATCATTTGTGAGTTTGTTGGGCTCGTGTTGCAGGAATTAGATTTGTTTTCCTGAACACATTGTAAGTTACTATGTCCTAGAAGGTCTCCATCTCAGATTTCAGGCATGTGCTCAGCATCTATCGTTACTTGTCTATACATGACAGCCCGTTCTCTTTGTATCTGCACAGGGGTGGTCACAGCAGAGCTCTTCCAGAATCCAAACAACAGAAACATAATGCAGAAGCTGACGGAAGAGTTTGATGAGGTACTTAGATAAATATGACATGAGTTTTTCTCTACAACCTGGTAACATCTCTATATTTAGCTTTTGCATGGATGTATCCATTTCTAGGAAATCTGGCACAGTGGGAACAATCATGACTGCTTCATTAGCTGGTACTCCTCTTCTTTATATACACTAATATAACGAAAGCCAGCCATGCATTACTGATTTTATATGGCCGATATCTGTCATATGATGTGAACAGCTGCACCCTAAAACAACAGAAAAAAATCCAATACAGCACATCAACGTTTCCACAGATATCTGCCTTTGGTCGGCATTTGTCATGGTCATACCTGTCACGAGAAGGTGCTGACTGCAGAATATGGTATAACTCTGCCAATGCCAGCCATCGATATTCTATAGTGTTTTATATGTGTCATTTAGGGGAAAATGCTTTTGTTGCTTCAGTTTACCCATGGCGAATCCTCTGTGATTGCTGTGAGGCAATCTGATTCTTTTTTTAAAATTGATACAATCCAGCTATATAAGATATCACATAAAAATTAGTACAAAGTATAGTGCAAAACATGAATAAGTCTATAAAGTTACAATAAGATGAGGGTACACTGGAGAATTTATGGATATTTTTGAGCATTTTTTTCTTTCTGAACTAAATTTAAATTTTGGTTTTTGCTTAATAGTAATTTGTTTGCCTTGTTTTAGGAGAAGCCCACCCCATACCCCAATTTTTATGAATTGTGCGCTGGAATAAAGCGTGCACCTCTTCATATATTTGGTGCCCCTTTCAGCTACTGTGCGTCACCAGGGACAGGAGTACATTTCTGCCTTGATTTGAAGCCATAAAATGTAATAAATTTGATGGGCACACTCAGACAAGCCCCCGTCAAACCACACATCCTGCTTTTCACCACTGGGGTAAAATGTCAAAAAGGTCACAAAATTTTGTACAACTACAAGTTATGGAAAACAATGCCTCATTTCAAACTATTTACTCCAGAATTCTGTAGAAAACTGGTAAATCGACATCTCTGTGTATATGGAAAGCTTCACAAGAAAAGTGTGACCCTGCCATTGGAGAGCTTAAAAAGTGCCTCTCCCAAAACGTACAAGTGCACGTGTGTGTGCACAATTGTTTTAGGATCTATACTTGCCCTACATTTCAAAGCCTATTCTCTGCGGGTGTTCTCCTTCATAGACTGACTGTTTTATCCTGATGCTGACATTGCTTGTTCTTCTTAGGAAACTGGCTTGCAGTTTAAGAAATTCATGGCTTATCCTTGGATTTTAACCATCACCTGGCCAGTCAATTTGGTAAGGTACATTATATGCTGCAAAAATTTGCTGTTACTTTTAATATGTCTTATTTCATGGGGTGTAAAGAAAAAAAAGTTTTACTTAGATTTGGGTGTATCAGGGATTTAGCAGACAGGTGACGGATGGACTGGACCACCTTACTTTCTGTACCAGAATAAACCACCAGAGTGTCTGGCAATTTGTATTAAGTAATACTTCATTATATTATAACAATCCCTTCCCTCTGGCAAGTATTGAAAAATCCAGGAAATTGCCTTTAATATGCCTAGGGGAACCATTTGGCCAGCACATAAACATGCCTATTTTTTATTGGGGGCAATTTTAGTAAGTAAGTCTGTCCTTTTGAAACATACATATATGATGCAGAATATGTAGAAACATTATAGACCCTGATTAACACAATTCTGTGTCTCGCAGGACTCTGAAGATTACCCTCTAATCAGGCCAGGAATTTACTGGAAAAAATTTCGGTCAAACTTCTGTGAATTCACATCTGTGCTGATTCAGCAGTGTCAGTACAGTGTCATATATGATGGCTATCTGCTGAATACCCTTATTTCCCTGCTTTTGGGACTGTCAGACTCCTGTGTTAGAGCTTTCCGGCACACCAGTACATTGTCTGGTAGGTTTTCAGTATACAGGCAAGACCTTATTATACAGTTTACTCTTTTATCACGTATCTAATGTCTATTAGCTGAGCAACTGTTTGTCCTGATTCTTGAACTCCATAACCAATGTCATGGGACTTCTCTGCATTATGCAGTACATGGCTGCTCCTATGAGTCCTGTGTAGTGTATTCTTCAAGGAAACCTAGCAGTCGCTCCTTCATCTGCAAAGTTTAGAGTATGAAAAAAGAACCTCATTAATAAAACTGTCGCTGGTCAGTTAATATTCTGTATTTATCACTATTTTTCTCCTTTGCACTAGCTGTAAAATTGCTGACTGCTCTTATAAGAGTTATCCTAAACCTGGATATCAATATAGACAACTCAGACAGACTGTATGAAGTAGAGAAAAAACGAAGCCATCTTCAAAAGATAAATCCAAGGCTTGAGCAGCTGGACAAAAAGCGGAAAAAGGTATAAAATAATATCTTACATGGTGCAGGTTTTAAGCAGTTTGTTCAGGAGCGCTCTGCTCCACAGGGAACTGTGACTTCCTGATTGCTGGGGGCCACGTACTCCTACTTGATTGACAGTTCGGACCAGTAGCATCGTTATGCTGCTGATCCATACTGTGCTCTCTCCAATGCTGTTAAATGTGCCAGCTTTGCCTCTACAGCATTGAAGGAATACAGCAGACGTGACCTGGTGATAACTGCACTCCAGCAATCCCGTTTTGTTTCAGTGCAGTGTTTACAAGCTTAAAGGGAATTTGTCACCCCCTGGGACGCTTTTAGCCTATTACTATGGGCATACAGGTGGTACAGTAGAATTGTTAAAATAGTCCTACCTGTATGTCTCATAGCTGCTGTCTTGTTGTTGAGAAATCGTCTTTTAATTCTATATGTTAATGTAGGACTATTTTAACAATTCTATCACCTGTATGCCCATTGTAATAGGTATATATTAAAGGGGGTGACAGATTCCCTTTAATATAAAAGAGCTTGTAAATACTGCTCATTTTCGTCCACCACTGATAGGCAGCAAGCTGTAATCCACAAAAGCGGAAATTTTGGCATTAAAGGAACTGGGGGAAAATTTTAATATATAGTATATTTCAAACAATGCACATCAATAAAGATGGGGATAACCATTTTAACGCACTTAGAATGTAACCAACAAGGTGTCATTAGTGACGATTGGTGACAATCACTTTGTTTCCATGAAACAAGTGTGTGTTTGGACGGAACTAGTATGATGGAAAGGGAAAATCATATGAATGCCTAAATGGAATGATATTAACGGCATAGATAAAACAATAAAACCAACAAAGTAGGATGGAAGTTTTGTTTTGGTGTTGTTATCAGTGATTTCTCATTTTGCTTAGTTGCAACAAAGACATCGTGAAATAGAAGATATGATGGATGCGCTATTAAAAGGAACCTTTCTGCAACGGTATCGGTAAGTAACAGTAATAACCCTGGTCCCTTTACCCTTAGATTAGACTGTGCAGATTATCTCTGCTGACCTGTTATCTTTAAAAAGGTTGTCCACTACACTGCATAATGCCCCCATCTATTTAAACAGTGGAAAGAAGATTTTTTTGGAATTACCGTCCATTGTTTTTTGTTGCCTGTGAGCGGCGCTATCATTTCACCGCACGTCACAGCCCAGCATCCAGCGCACGATTTTCCTACAAATGCAGAGAAGAGGGAAAGCGCACGGTGGATACTGGGCTGTGACGTGCAGTGACACTCTGCCCACAGCCCATCAATCGGGGGTGTACATCACTGGGTCATGCCCGGCTGCAGCCGGAACTTGACGTGACATCAGCGGATGTCAGCCAGAGCTGCAGCCGGGGGTCACGTGATGCCTAATGAGCGGTCAGCGATAGCGCCGCTCACAGGAAACAAAAACAATGAAAGGTAATTACAAAAAACTTCTTTACACTGTTTAAATAGATGGAGGCGTTATGTAGTGTAGTGGACAACCTCTTCAATGTTTTGACATATTTTATAATGCACAACTGGGTAATTATTTATTGAGAATTTTTTTTAGTTATACAGATGGGAAACTTTGTGTTATATGCTCGACCTGCTTTAGACATTTCAATATGCTCCTTATCTAATTAGCATTCTAATATTTTTTTCATTGATGGCTATTTAATAGGCAAACATTGCAAGATGTCTGTAAATTTCTACATACATAAATGTGGATCATTGTACATATTTTTGCTGTAAGTGTTGTGCACAACAATATTAAACTAAAAGTAATGAATGTAGCCTATAATACCAGCCAGCATCTTGTCTTCTCTAATATTAGAGCCACTCATGCTTGGAAAAGGAGTAATTTGGGTGATAGATAGAGTCATCGCCGAAAGTGCTGGTACCCTTAAAATTATTCCAGAAAAGGAATACACATGTTTATTTCCTTTGTGTCTATTGGAACAACAGAAAAAAAGACTGCGGAAAAAAAGGCAATTGGACATATTTTCACAAAAAAAAAAATAGGCTGGACAAAATTGTTGGCACCATTCCGAAATTGTGGGTAAACAACTTTGTTTCAGGCATGTGATGCTCAGTCAAACTCACCTGTGGCAAGTAATAGGCATGGTTAATATAAAAATCACACTTGAAACCGGATAAAAAGGGGAGAAGTTGACTCAATCATTCCATTGTGTATCTGTGTGTGCCACACTAAGGATGGAGAACAGAAAGTGGAGAAGAGAACTGTTTGAGGACTTGAGAACCAAAATTGTTGAAAAATATCAACAATCTGAAGGTTACAAGTCCATCTCCAGAGATCTTGATGTTCTTTTGTCCACGCAACATAATGGAAGTTTACAAGCTATGGCACTGTAGTTAATCTCCCTGGAGGTGGATGGCAGAGAAAAATTGATGAAAGGTTACAATGCCGTATGGTCCGGATGGTGGATAGGCAGCCCCAATCAAATTCCAAAGAAAGCTGTCCTGCAGGCTGAGGGTGCATCAGTGTCAGCGCGAACTATCTGTCGACATTTGAATAAAATTATACATCATGACTGTATCTATCACCCAAATTACTCCTTTTCCAAGCAGTGTCAGGAAGACCTCACTGCTGACAGAGACATAAAAAAGTTTGACTTCAGTTTGCCAAAATGTACATGAGTAAGCCAAAACCCTTCTGGGGAAGTGTCTTGTGGACAGATGAGACCAAGATCGAGCTGTTTGGTAAAGCACATCATACCCTTTGTTGTTGCATTTTTACCATAGACTTCTTTATGGGCCTTGAAAATGAAGAAAAAAAACAGTTACAAAATATAAAATGCCATCAAAAATACTATAAAACACATACAGGTGCATCTCACTAAATTAGAATATCATCAACAAGTTAATTTATTTCAGTTCTTCAATACAAAAAGTGAAACATATATTATATAGAGTCATTACAAACAGAGTGATCTATTTCAAGTGTTTATTTCTGTTAATGTTGATGATTATGGCTTACAGACAATGAAAACAAAAAAATCATTATCTCAGTAAATTAGAATGTTTGTAATGACTCTATATAATATATGAGTTTCACCTTGTATTGAAGAACTGAAATAAATCAACTATTTGATGATATTCTAATTTAGTGAAATGCACCTGTACATACTTGAATATATTAGATACATTTTACAGTTTTTCAACTAATGATTAATGTTTGTTGTTTTTAATTCTTTTTACAGGGATGTTGTTTCTGAGATAAGAGCGTTATGTATAGAAGAAATTGGCGTGTGGATGAAAATGTACCCAGATTTGTACTTGAATGACAGTTGCTTAAAGTATGTTGGCTGGATGCTGCACGATAAGGTGGGTTTGTAATGACATTTTCTGCTTGATATGCCAACGTGTCGTCCTTGTCTTGTCTGATCATTGTGTAACTAAAGCAGCTTCTATATATCAGGTATGTTGGTAAAATCTTCAACCTGCAGCATGATCTGCCAGCTGTCTAATATGTGCAGCAAAAGGCTCAGCTGTGTTGGATTTTTCTCACTTTTTTGCTCTTCCCAGTGATGAAAAGATGTCCCGTGGCCTCTCCCATCTCTTCCTATCACATTTCATCATATATGTTTCACCAGGCCTTTTTTTTCTATTCTACAGATGTCATACAGTGAAAAAAATACAGAATGGTATATACATATTTACTAAAACTGGAGATTATTGGGCATGTACACAACTACCTGCACTATAATTGTTTTCTAAATCCTCATAAAGGGATTGTCCACTTTATCTGTATATTATTGTTGGAGACATGATTTTTTGGCACTTACTATTATATATTATGACAGGTTCTGCTCCTTACAGACAGCACAGCTCTCCTGTTCACAAATTGGCTGCTGACGGGGGAGCATGTGACCAGATCTGTCCATCAGCTTCCTCCAATTGTAAAACACTGCATATGCATTAGCTAAACCTGTAATATTAGTAAGTGCCACAAAATCATGTCCCCAACCTCATCTATTAAACTAAACATAAAGAGGACAAATCCTTGAAATAGCAACGCAGAGAGGGACTGGCTGCAGTGAGGATTCTCTCCTAGGTTTGTGTCTTTAGTACTGTGATCTCACATTAAATTGTACAGCGCTGGAGAACGAAACATTGGAAACAGCGGGGACGATAGATGGTTCAAGATGCCAATTCAGGTGATTTAAACAGGAAAATAAAAACCAATAAGCGTGCAGACTCTTCTGGGTTGCTCATAGACTTTAAACATCCAGGCGGTCTGCGTTCTCTGCAGTGATGTTCTAAAACATCACTGCATAGTAGAGCAGCTGCATTCAGGAGCAGGGAGCCGCCGGCTGTCAGACACAGTCATAGAGAAGGCAAAGACGGTTTATTTCCATCTCTGCCTTTTCACAATGAACAAGTGCTGTGTATAAAGTAATAGGAAACACGAACGATGCTTCCTCTTTTTCGTTACAGAAAGGGGAACAAAATTAAAAATGTATTTTTGTTGTCATAAAAAAACAGTGAAAAACAGAAATGTATTTCCTTTTCCACCAAAATCGCATGACATCAGCAAAACATTTAAAAGAGAGAGTATGAAAATTACATAAAAATAAAGCCCCATGTGCCACGAAATAAAAATGAAAAAATTATTTAAATAAACCTCATTCACAAAAAAACCCCTGAAAATATGCCTGCTTAGGAATAGGGGTAAATAGCCCAGTCCTGAACAGCTTAATAAATAACTAGTCCTTCATTATTACTCCGGCCTAACTGCATCTATTTTACACTGCTCTTTTTGTTCTTCATTATTTGTGGCTGCTTTCAGGTCCCAGACGTACGTTTGAGAAGTCTGATTGCACTGCAAGGCATTTATGAGAAAAAGAATCTTGTTTCCAAAATGGACCTTTTTACAATAAGATTCAAGGTAAATACGATAGAAAATGACACTAACGTTATATTTGGTAACAAATTGTTCTGTGTCAATATGCAAATGTGAGAAATGTTATGTTCACGAGGTATAATTCACACAATTTAAAAACTGTTGAAAAATCTCACCCTCAATTTTTCTATGCGTATTTCTTTATTACATCTATTATTTATTGCACCCTTGAAATTGTTCCAGAAAATGAAGTATTTCTCCCAGAAAATTATTGCAATTACACATGTTTTGTTATACACATATTTATTTCCTTTGTGTGTATTGGAACAACACAAAAAAACAGAGAAAAAAAAGGCAGATTGGTTATAATTTCACACAAAACTCCAAAAATGGGCCGGACAAAATTGTTGGCACTTTTTCAAAATTGTGGGTAATCAACTTTGTTTCAAGCATGTGATGCTCGTTCAAACTCACCTGTGGCAAGTAACAGGTGTAGGCAATAAGAAATTCACACCTGAAACCAGATAAAAAGGGGAGAAGTTGACTCAATTTTTGCATTGTGTGTCTGTGTATGCCACACTAAGCATAAAAGAATAAAAGAGAACTGTCTGAGGACTTGAGAACGAAAAGTGTTGAAAAATATCACCAATTTCAAGATTACAAGTCCATCTCCAGAGATCTAGATGTTCCTTTTTCCACAGTTCGCAACATAATCAAGAAGTTTACAACCCATGACACTGTAGCTAATCTCCCTGGACGTGGAAGGCAGAGAAAATGTTATGAAAGGTTGCAACACAGGATAGTCCAGATGGTGAATAAGCAGCACTGATCAAGTTCTAAAGAAATTCAAGCTGTCCTGCAGGCTTAGGGTTGACATCTGAATGACATTTGAATGAAATTAAACTCTATGGCAGTAGACCCAGAGGACCCTGCTGCTGACATAGAGACATAAAAAAGCTAGACTGTAGTTTGACAAAATGTATGTGAGTAACCCAAAGCGTCTTGTGGACAAATGAGACTAAGATAAAGCTTTTTGGTAAAGCACATCATTCTGCTGTCTACAAAAAATGGAATGATGCCTACAAAGAAAAGAACACAGTACCGACAGTCAAATATGGTGGAGGTTCAAAGATGTTTTGGGGGTATTTTGCTGCCTCAGGCACTGGGTGCCATGACTGTGTGAAAAGCATCATGAAATCTGAAGATTACCAAAATATTTTGGGTCGTAATGTAGTGCCCAGTGTCAGAAGACCCATGATTTAGGACGCAAACCCAGCTTTCTAACAGGACAATGACCCCAAACATACTTCAAGAGAAATGGATGGAAACAAAGCGTTGGAGAGTTCTGAAGTGGCCAGCAATGAGTCCGGATCTAAATCCAATTGAAGATCTTAAAATTGCTGTTGGGAGAAGGCGCCCTTCAAATATGAGAGATCTGGATCAGTTTGCAATAAAACAGTGGTCCAGAATTCCAGTTGAGAGGTGTAAAGAAGCTTGTTGATGGTTGTAGGAAGCGAGTGATTGCAGTTAATTATTCCAAAGGATGTGTGACCAAATATTAAGTTGAGGGTGCCAACAATTTTGTCCAGCCCATTTTTCCACTTTGGGGGGTTTTGTGTGAAATTATGTGCTGTTCCAAAACACACAAAGGAAATAAACATGTGTATAACAAAACATGTTGCAATAATTTTGTGGCAGAAATATTCCATTTTCTGGAACAATTTCAAGAGTGCCAACACTTTCGGCCATGACTGTGTTAGTTACTTTTAACTTCTCGTAACGTCTATGCCTTTCCTTTCTTATTTAAAATCTAGGATCGCATTATATCAATGACTCTGGATAAGGATCATGAGGTCTCGGTTCAATCAATGAAGCTCCTTGTCCATATGTTAAGGTACATGTTTTATCAGTTCATGATATTTTACGTGTATGATCTGTAACCATGGAAATATATAGGTGGACACTCTTTACACAACAAAATGTGAATGCATACAAACCATTGGGATACCTAGGTGCAATAGGTGCAATGTTTATAAACGTACACAGAATTTTTTAAAGGGGTTGTCCACTACTCACATATTAATGGCCTATCCTTAGCATAAGTCAGTAATATGAAATCTGTGGGAGGGTCCAGAGCCGGCAGAACCACTGATCAGCTGTAATCACCTCTGGCAACTGTTGGATGTAAACGGTGTATGGAGTGAGAACATCACTGTTCTGTCACACTGATTAGTGACTACTCCTGGGTACTGCTCAACTGCAAAGGAGCAGATCTTCAGTACCCAGCAGCGGGCACAAAACAGTGTGCGGACAGTGATGCTCCCACTCTGTACACTGGTTACACTCGACTGCTCAGCTAACATCAAGGCCAGATTGGTCATCAATATGATAGAAGTAGTCAACTTTTATTAGATTTTGTAAATTGCCCCTAAAATGCCTATTCGGTAGACTTACAGATAAAAACAGCATTCATAAAACTGGAGCTTAATAACTAAGAGTGTAAGATATGTGTTATCATGAACGTTTATCACAATAGTGGTAGGGAGACCAGTAGAAAAAGTGTATGCCAAATATTTGGCCAAGACTTCATAGTATGGTTCCTTTTATATTTGTAGCTTCATTATAAAAGAACAGTATTGTTCACATTTTTACCAATAATGCCAAAAATCTGCTCCAGACAGACTCATTTTATACTGGGGGCTTACCTTTTCAAGCTGTGCATTGTCTAAATTACTTTGTATGACGGTGAAAACATTTGTCACACAGCCATAAATGTATAGTCTTTCTTTACTACTCAAATTGTCTAATGGACTTCAAGTACATCTCAATTTTATACATTGAAATCCCTGGCCTTTGTATGCGTATGAGTCCAGTGGGCGGTCCTACTCAGTGACTGACAGTCTTCCCTATATGACTATATGACGATATAGCTGTCAATCACTGAGTAGGACCGCCCACTGGGATTTCAATAAATAAAATGCAAGTTACACTGAATCCTTTCCCACAAACCTATATATCTTCTGCTCAGCGATACAGGCTCCCTTTAATTGCTTTAAAAAGAAACCTTATACCAAACGTAACTGATGGTGGATCTTTGCTTGCCACTTAAGTTGCTGCTCTGGTTTTGCCTTGATACGCTGTGTTATCACGGTGTGCTGCTTATAGCTATTTAGTATACACTAAAATTATATACCTCCTTATTAATTTGTAATATCTCCCTATGTTTGTGTGGACTTCCTCTGGGTACTCTGGTTCCTCCCACACTGCATACTGATAGGGAATCTAGATTTTGAGCCCAAATGGGGACAGTGATGATAATGTCTGCAAAACGCAGTGGACTATCATGGCACTATGTAAGTAACACTTTAATTTGTCACAGTTGTAATGACATGATCTGTCACTAGGGGGCAGTAGAAGATCTTTATTTACTAAAGAGTGAATGCCAGTATCAGTTTGTACTAGTGACTAGTGTTGAGCGATACCTTCCGATATCAGGAAATATCGTATCGGATTGGATCGGGCCGATACCCAAAAAGTATCGGATATCGCCGATTCCGATACCGGAAACCAATGCAAGTCAATGGGACACAAATATCGGAATGAAAATAAACCCTTTCTTTCCTTGTAGGTTAATTCTACATGAAGTAAAACAACTAAGAATAATGTAGAATGACATGAAAAGCCGGCAATTCATCAGCGGCATTCACCGGTACCCGACAATTTACAACAGAAAGAATAGAGCTTCACACATAGATTAGATAGATAGAAACATGTCAGTCACATATATATGAAGTACAGTGACAGTGTTGGTTACTGTACTTGTCATTTAGTGTAAAGGATTTATTAAAAAAAATATTAGTGTTTTCGTGCACCGTCTCTTTAAAAAAGCCGGCCGGCAATTCAGCATCTGTACCCGACAATTTAGAATAGAAGGAATAGAGCTTCACACATAGATTAGATAGATAGAAACATGTCAGTCACATATATATGAAGTACAGTGACAGTGTTGATTACTGTACTTGTCATTTAGTGTTAAAATAAAGGATTTATTTAAAAAAAAATTGGCGTGGGGTTCCCCTTAATTTTAGGCTCTAGCGGAGGTTAAGCAGACAGCTGGGGCAAATGTTTGAAGCCTGGGAAGGGGGTAATACCCACGGAGCTTCCCAGGCTACTAATATCAGCCCCCAGCTGAATACCTAGCCTTTACTAGCTATTAAAATGGGGGACCCCCCCAAAAAAATGACGTGGGGTCCCCCCTAATTTAATAGCTAGCACAGGCTAGGCAGACAGCTGGGGGCTGATATTAATAGCCCAGGAAGGGTGCCATGAATATTGGCCCCCTCCCAGGCTAGAAACACCAGCCGTCAGCCGCCCCAGAAATGGCGCATCCATAGGATGCGCCAATTCTGGCACTTAGCCTCGCTCTTCCACGCTGCCCTGGTGCGGTGGCAGGGGGTAATAGGGTTGGGGTTGATGTCAGCTTATAATGCCAGCTGACATCAAGCCCAGGTTAGTAATGGAGAGGCGTCTATAAGACACCCCCATTACTAACCCCATAGTCAAAGTTAAAAGAAAACACAAACACCCAGAGTAAAGTCCTTTAATTGAAATAAAGACACAATTCTTTATTGTTCTAAATTAAACCATACTTACCATCACGCCCATTCCAGCTGAAGCCAACGATCTCCTGCAATAAAAGAAAAATAATAAAGCAACCTCATCCTTACCTTTCGATGGTTCCCAGGACAGCTCCAGCTCTGCTACATCGAGATGACAGGCTGGACCGCAGCAGAACGCCGCCATCCAGCCTGTCATCCCGCAGACACTGAGAAGCGCAGGCTTGCTTGCGCTCCTCAGTGTCTCTCTGTGACGTCATCCAGATGAGCCGAGTTCATGTCCAATGAACTCAGCTCACCTCATGCACGTCACTGACAGCGTGGGAAAATTCTCCTGCACTCAGCGCTTCAGCGTGAGAATTCTCCCACGCTGTCAGTGACATACATGAGGTGAGGTCATGTCCAATGAACTCAGCTCACCTCATGCACGTCACTGACAGCGTGGGAAAATTCTCACGCTGAAGTGCTGAGTGCAGGAGAATTTTCCCACGCTGTCAGTGACGTACATGAAGTGAGCGGAGTTCATTGGACATGACCTCGGCTCATCTGGATGCCGTCACAGCCAGACACTGAGGAGTGGAAGTATGCCTGCGCTTCTCAGTGTCTGCGGGATGACAGGATGGATGGCAGCGTTCTGCTGCGGTCCAGCCTGTCATCTCGATGTAGCAGAGCTGAAGCTGTCATGGGAACCATGGAAAGGTAAGGATGAGGTTGCTTTATTATTTTACTTTTATTGCAGGAGATCGTTGGCTTCAGCTGGAATGGGCGTGATGGTAAGTATGGTTTAATTTAGAACAATAAAGAATTGTGTGTTTATTTCAATTAAAGGACTTTTTTCTGGGTGTTGTGTTTTTTTAAATACTTTACTAGAAATTCATGGTGGTCATGTCTAATATTGGCGTGACCCCATGAATTTTGGGCTTAGGGCCAGCTGATAATGCCAAGCTGGCCTTAACCCCTTTATTACCCAGTGAGCCACCGCACCAGGGCCCTGGATGAGTTGGGTACAGCGCCAGAAGATGGCGCTTCTATGAACGCGCCATTTTCTGGGGCGGCTGCGGACTGCAATTTGCAGCGGGGGTGGCCCAGAAAGCTTGGGTCTCCCTGCGCTGCGGATTCCAGCCCCCAGCTGCCTAGTTGTATCTGGCTGGGCACAAAAATAGGGCGAAGCCCCACGCATTTTTTTTTTAAATTATTTCATGAAATTCATGGAATAATTAAGAAAAAAAAGGGCTTCCCTATATTGTTGTGTCCGGCCAGGTACAAATAGGCAGCTGGTGGTTGGGGGCAGCCTGTTCCTGCCTGCTGTACCTGGCTGGACACAAATATAGGGCGAAGCCCCACGTCAATTTTTTTTAAAATAAGTCCTTTATTTTAACACTAAATGACATTTGAGGAGTTAATAAAGATGCAGTCCCTAAATTATTATTTATTTTTTAATTAATTTTTCCCAAAACTTTTGACGTGGGCTTCGCCATATTTTTGTATGCCAGCCAGGTACAGCATCCAGCTTCTATGAACGCGCCATTTTCCGGGGTGGCTGCGCACTGCAATTTTCAGCGGGGGGAGGGGGGGGGGCAGAAAGCTTGGGCCTCCCTGCGCTGCAGATTCCATCCCCCAGCTGCCTAGTTGTACCTGGCTGGACACAAAAATAGGGAGAAGCTTCACGTATTTTTTTTTTTTAATTATTTCATGAAATTCATGAAATAATTAAGAAAAAAAGGGCTTCCCTATATTGTTGTGTCCAACCAGGTACAAATAGGCAGCTGGTGGTTGGGGGCAGCCCGTTCCTGCCTGCTGTACCTGGCTGGACACAAATATAGTGCGAAGCCCCACGTCAATTTTTTTTAAATCATTTCAGGAAATTCATGAAATAATTTAAAAAAATTGATGTGGGGCTTCGCCCTATATTTGTGTCCAGTCAGGTACAGCAGGCAGGAACGGGCTGCCCCCAACCACCAGCAGCCTATTTGTACCTAGCCGGACACAACAATATAGGGAAGCCCTTTTTTTCTGAATTATTCCATGAATTTCATGAATTTAAAAAAAAAAAAACGTGGAGCTTCGCCCTATTTTTGTGTCCAGCCAGGTACAACTAGGCAGCTGGGGGCTGGAATCTGCAGCGCAGGGAGGCCCAAGCTTTCTGGGCCCCACCCGCTGCAAATTGCAGTCCGCAGCCGCCCCGGAAAATGGCGCGTTCATAGAAGCGCCATCTTCTGGCGCTGTACCCAACTCATCCAGGGCCCTGATGCGGTGGCTCACTGGGTAATAAAGGGGTTAAGGCCAGCTTGGCATTATCAGCTGGCCCTAAGCCCGAAATTCATGGGGTCACGCCAATATTAGACATGACCACCATGAATTTCTAGTAAAGTATTTAAAAAAAACACAAACACCCAGAAAAAAGTCCTTTAATTGAAATAAACACACAATTCTTTATTGTTCTAAATTAAACCATACTTACCATCACGCCCATTCCAGCTGAAGCCAACGATCTCCTGCAATAAAAGAAAAATAATAAAGCAACCTCATCCTTACCTTTCCATGGCTCCCACGACGGCTCCAGCTCTGCTACATCGAGATGACAGGCTGGACCGCAGCAGAACGCTGCCATCCAGCCTGTCATCCCGCAGACACTGAGAAGCGCAGGCATACTTCCACTCCTCAGTGTCTGGCTGTGACGGCATCCAGATGAGCCGACAATGAACTCGGCTCACCTCATGTACGTCACTGACAGCGTGGGAGAATTCTCCTGCACTCAGCGCTTCAGCGTGAGAATTTTCCCACGCTGTCAGTGACGTGCATGAGGTGAGGTCATGTCCCATGAACTCGGCGCACCTCATGCACGTCACTGACAGCGTGGGAGAATTCTCACGCTGAAGCGCTGAGTGCAGGAGAATTTTCCCACGCTGTCAGTGACGTGCATGAGGTGAGCTGAGTTCATTGGACATGACCTCGGCTCATCTGGATGACGTCACAGAAAGACACTGAGGAGCGCAAGCATGCCTGCGCTTCTCAGTGTCCGCGGGATGACAGGCTGGATGGCAGCGTTCTGCTGCGGTCCAGCCTGTCATCTCGATGTAGCAGAGCTGAAGCTGTCCTGGGAACCATGGAAAGGTAAGGATGAGGTTGCTTTATTATTTTACTTTTATTGCAGGAGATCGTTGGCTTCAGCTGGAATGGGTGTGGCGGTAAGTATGGTTTAATTTAGAACAATAAAGAATTGTGTCTTTATTTCAATTAAAGGACTTTTTTCTGGGTGTTTGTGTTTTTTTTAAATACTTTACTAGAAATTCAT
Source organism: Phyllobates terribilis (assembly GCF_046119375.1). Taxonomy (NCBI): domain Eukaryota; kingdom Metazoa; phylum Chordata; class Amphibia; order Anura; family Dendrobatidae; genus Phyllobates; species Phyllobates terribilis. The sequence continues at coordinate 329,257,736 of NW_027362762.1, read as the reverse complement.
GGCGGTCATGTCTAATATTGGCGTGACCCCATGAATTTCGGGCTTAGGGCCAGCTGATAATGCCAAGCTGGCCTTAACCCCTTTATTACCCAGTGAGCCACCGCACCAGGGCCCTGGATGAGTTGGGTACAGCGCCAGAAGATGGCGCTTCTATGAACGCGCCATTTTCCGGGGCGGCTGCGGACTGCAATTTGCAGCGGGTGGGACCCAGAAAGCTTGGGTCTCCCTGCGCTGCAGATTCCAGCCCCCAGCTGCCTAGTTGTACCTGGCTGGACACAAAAATAGGGCGAAGCGCCACACATTTTTTTTTTTAATTATTTCATGAAATTCATGGAATAATTAAGAAAAAAAGGGCTTCCCTATATTGTTGTGTCCGGCTAGGTACAAATAGGCAGCTGGTGGTTGGGGGCAGCCCGTTCCTGCCTGCTGTACCTGGCTGGACACAATTATAGGGCGAAGCCCCACATAATTTTTTTTTAATTATTTCATGAATTTCCTGAAATAATTAAAAAAAAATTGACGTGGGGCTTCACACTATATTTGTGTCCAGCCAGGTACAGCAGGCAGGAACGGGCTGCCCCCAACCACCAGCTGCCTATTTGTACCTAGCCGGACACAACAATATAGGGAAGCCCTTTTTTTCTTAATTATTCCATGAATTTCATGAAATAATTAAAAAAAAAAAAACGTGGAGCTTCTCCCTATTTTTGTGTCCAGCCAGGTACAACTAGGCAGCTGGGGGATGGAATCTGCAGCGCAGGGAGGCCCAAGCTTTTTGCCCTCCCCCCCCCGCTGAAAATTGCAGTCCGCGGCCGCCCCGGAAAATGGCGCGTTCATAGAAGCTGGATGCTGTACCTGGCTGGCATACAAAAATATGGCGAAGCCCACGTCAAAAGTTTTGGGAAAAATTTATTAAAAAATAAATAATAATTTAGGGACTGCATCTTTATTAAGTCCTCAAATGTCATTTAGTGTTAAAATAAAGGATTTATTTAAAAAAAAAATGGCGTGGGATCCCCCATAATTTTAGTCTCTAGCGGAGGTTAAGCAGACGGCTGGGGCAGATGTTTGAAGCCTGGGAAGGGGGTAAAACCCACGGAGCTTCCCAGGCTACTAATATCAGCCCCCAGCTGAATACCTAGCCTTTACTAGCTATTAAAATGGGGGACCCCCCAAAAAAAAATGACGTGGGGTCCCCTCTATTTTAATAGCTAGCAAAGGCTAGGCAGACAGCTGGGGGCTGATATTAATAGCTCAGGAAGGGTGCCATGAATATTGGCCCCCTCCCAGGCTAGAAACACCAGCCGTCAGCCGCCCCAGAAATGGCGCATCCATAGGATGCGCCAATTCTGGCACTTAGCCTCGCTCTTCCACGCTGCCCTGGTGCGGTGGCAGGGGGTAATAGTGGTGGGGTTCATGTCAGCGCCAGCTGCCATGAAGCCCAGGTTAGTAATGATGGCCGTCTATATGACACCCCCATTACTAACCTACAAAGTGTTAAAAAGAAAAAACACACTACACCCAGAAAAAAATAATTTATTTGAAATAAAACACCATTTTATTTAATTCTTAGTTTACTAAAAAAAAAATAGTTACCTGTCCACGTTCCTGCGCTGATCTCCCATGCACAGCTGTCACATCTGGAGATGGTGACAGCTGTGCATGGCTGCTGTAAGCTCAGGCTGCCGGGAACACGTCCGCTCCCGGCAGCGGGAGCCACTGACTGAGGTCACCGGAGTGCATTCAGGCAGCGCAGCTCCGGAGACCTCCTTTACGGCAGTGCTGTACCGTGGGAATTTCTCACGATACAGCAGTGCCGTAAAGGAGCTAACCGGAGCAGCGCTGCCTGAACTCCGGTGAACCCTTACGGCCCCGTCATTCTAGCGGCGGCAGCGGTTCAGAGCGGTCACATTCTATGTGGCTGCTCTGAACTGGAGATCTTCGTGGGACACTCGTGGACTACTACGGAGGGGTAAGGATAAGGTTGTGGTTTATTATTTTATATTTTATTACAGGAGATCGATGGCTTCGGGGAATTAGGTGTCTTGGTGAGTATAGGTGTAGTTTTTTATTTTTTACTTTATTTTAGGTGGCGATCGGCGGGGACAGGTAATGTATGAACTAATTTCTTTTAGGTAACCACTGGCCACCAATGACATGTATTTAACATTTATTGGGGACACAGTAGGGCAATTTAAATAGCAGGATCAGGCTGATGGGAACTACTGCTCCCATTGAGCTGATCCTGCTGGCACGAGTGGACGGGGGACAGACATAGGCCGATGGGAGTAGTAGTGTCACATCGGCCTATGTCTGCCCGCACACACACCCGCACACACACACCCCGCACACACACACCCCGCACACACACACCCGCACACACACACACCCCGCACACACACACACCCCGCACACACACACACCCCGCACACACACACACCCCGCACACACACACACCCCGCACACACACACACCCCGCACACACACACACACACACCCCGCACACACACACCCCGCACACACACACACCCCGCACACACACACACCCCGCGCACACACACACACACACCCCGCACACACTAATCATGACGGGTCTGGGAGGTGAGGCTGACCTGTGCGGCCGTGGGAAAGTTCATGTGAGTTCATGCAATGCAGTGAAGCATGAACTCACATGAACCCTCTGAGGGCACCGCGGCTACTTCAAATGAACAGCTGATCGGCATCACCTGATACCTCAGCTGTTCATTTGAAATAACCGGCGGGAAAGCGCAGCACAGAACGGGAAAGCCGGCGGTGAAGTCTTTTCACTGCCGGCTTCCCCGCCCGGGTCCTTCGCTCCTTGGTGCTGCGCTCCCCGCCCGGTCCTAATTTACGATCGGGATGGGAGGTGGCGAGGGGAGCGGAGGATCGGGGTGGGAGGCTGCGGGGAAGCAGTATGGGGCTGCGTGATTGTTTAAAAGCCGGCGGCTTTTTACCGCGCGCCGGCTTTTAAACAATCAGGAGAATTCTCCCACGCTGGGATGGCATTCTGATGACAAGCTGGATCGCAGCTGAGCGCTGCCACCCAGCTTGTCATCCTTCACAGACACTGCAGAGCGCAGGCATTATGGGAACTTCCGATTCCGGTATTCGATATTATAAAAGTATCGGAATTAAGTATCGGAATTCCGATACAGTGAATATCGGCCGATACCCGATATTTCAGTATCGGAATGCTCAACACTACTAGTGACATCTCTGAGCCACAGTTACTGATCACACTAACCACAGTTTTTCCCAAAAACTACCCAAAAAATTAGCAAATGTGATCTTCAAGGAAATGGAGTTTGTCACAGTTATTTAATTAATTCAAAATTATGGCAATGTATTCTTGCTCAAAGCCTATGCCTTTTTGAATACATTTTGTAAAAAAAAAGTGCAATCTGCCTGCTCATCTGATTGGCATAAGATACAGTGAATGGCGGCAGTGTCAGTAACAACCTTTTGAAAATCAGTCTAAATCAGAAATAAGGCATTTGACACAGCGAATTTCTGTGAAATAGGAGAATTGTGGAGTAACCAAGAAGTCTGGGTATTTGCTGTATGAAACTTTGAAATGGAAGGAAGTTCTGCTATTATACCCGTTATATGACACGTTTTCTGGTGGTCTGACAGTTCTGCTCAGGGAAACATTCACGGGTTAGCGTGTCACCCCCACACTGCCATGATATTCTAGGACTTAAAGAGAATAGGATGTGGGGCCAAATAGGTGGTAAGGAAAGGCGGCTCATTATGATTACAGATACATCGAAACAAATGTCAATTACACTTCATTTTTGCAAAAAATTCAATACTCGTTTCTCATTTGAATTTTTTTTTTACACTATGTCTCCCTGTAATGTTACTTGGAAATTCTGAAGATCTAGAAACCGCCAGAAGCAAAATGTGTATGATAGATCGGAGAGATCCACGATTGTCAGGCGAAAGGAGACAGTGATTTCCCGTCATTACATAGTGGTGTATATAGAGGTCTTGTATGAGCCGAACACCTCGGTATTAATGGCTGCCCATCATCTGGAGGATGTCACTGTCTTTCAGTAATGACTTTTTTCCTAGTAAGCAGTTCTGTCAGATGGCTAACTGAGCCAGAGTTCATAGACGCTTATGTAATAAGCTGACGAGCTATTGCAGTAGTACTCTACAGTGATATTTGGTCACACAGTAGCTCCTGTAAAATCAATGGTTACATTAATCATTGTCTGCGGCTGTCATTTTATTTTATTTTTAAAGCAGTGGGCAGCCTGAGACAGGTGATTTTAGAGAATAACATTAACCCCTTCACCCCCGAGCCTGTTTTCACCTTCATGACTGGGCCCAATGTTACAATTCTGACCACTGTCACTTTATGAGGTTATAACTCTGGAACGCTTCAACAGATGTCACTGATTTAGAGATTGTTTTCTTGCGACATATTGTACTTCATGAAAGGGTAACATTTATTCGATATGATTTGCGTTTATTTGTGAAAAAAAAATACATTTGGAAAATGTTGCAATTTTCAAACTTTCAATTTTTATGCCCTTAAGTCAGAGAGTTCTGTCACACAAAATAGTTAATAAAATAACATTTCCCACATATCTACTTTACATCAGCACAATTTTGGAAACAATTTTTTTTTTGCTAGGAAGTTAGGAGGGTTAAAAGTTGAACAGCGATTTCTAATTTTTACAACAAAATTTAAAAAATAATTTTTTTTTAGGGACCACATCACATTTTGAAGTGACCTTGAGGGGTCTATATGACAGAAAATACCCAAAAGTGACACCATTCTAAAAACTTCACCCCTCAAGGTGCTCAAAACCACACTCAAGAAGTTTATTAACCCTTCAGGTGCTTCACAGGAATTAATGGAACGTGGAAATAAAAAATGAACATTTGACTTTTTTTCACAAAAATTTAACTTTAGAACCAAATTTTTCAATTTTCACAGAAGAAAATAGACCCCAAAATTTGTAGTGCAATTTCTCCTGAACATGCCGATACCCCATATGTGGGGGAAAACTACTGTTTGGGTGCACGGCAAGGGCTCGGAAGGGAAGGAGCGCCATTTGACTGTTTGAATGCAAAATTTAATTAGCGGACAACATGTCACGTTTGGAGAGCCCCTGATGTGCCTAAACAGTGTAAACCCCCCACAAGTGACACAATTTTGGAAACTAGACCCCTCAGGGAATTTATTTAGATGTGTGGTGAGCACCTTGAACCCACAGGTGCTTCACAGAATTTTACAACGTGGATCTGTAAAAATGAAAAAAATATATATTTTTCCCACATAAATGTTTTAGCCCAAACTTTTTTCATTTTCACAATGATAGCAGGAGAAAATGGACCTCAAAATTTTTTGTGCCATTTTTCCTGTGTACGCTGATACACCATATGTGGTCAAAAACTACTTTTGAAGCACAGTGCAAAGCTCAGATGAGAAGGAGCACCATATTGGAGTTCAGATTTTGCTGGACTGGTTTGAGGGTGCCATGTCACACTGGCAGAGCCCCTGAGGTGCCAGAACAGCGGACCCCCCACAAGAGACCCCATTTTACAAACTACACCTTTCAATGAATCCATCTATGGGTGCAGTGATCATATTGACACCTGACACCACAGGTGGGTCACAGAATTTTATACCATTTGGGCAGAGAAGAAAAAAAACAATTACATTTTTACCACCAATATTTAGTTTTAGCCCCAGATTTTACATTTTCACACTGGGAAATGGGTACAAATTGCACCAAAATTTGTCCCACAATTTCTGCTGAATGTTGAAATACCCCATATGTGGCTGTACAGTACGGTGAGACTCGGAAGGGACGGATAACTATTTGCCTCCTGAAGCGCAGATTTTTCTTGAATAGTTTGCGGACTCCATATACAGAGCCCCTAAGTGCTAGAATAGCAGAATCCCCCCTTAAGTGTCACCATTTTGGAAATTAAACCCTTTTGGGAATTTATCTACAGGTGTACTGACGATTTTGACTCCATGGGTCTTTTCCAGAAACAAGCAGCAGTGGATGTTGCTGAGTGAAAATTGCAAACTTCTGTTGCAGTGACCAGTATAGACACGCACCTGTAAATTAGGTGTGCTCTCATCGCTACAGAAATGCCAAACATATGGATGCTAAATGTAGTTTAGACACACTATGGGGCTCAGAAGGGAGGGGGGGCATTTGGATTTGCGATCGCAAAATTTTCTGAATTTCTTTTGAGGGGCGAGGAGCTATAGCGCTTTTCCAGAGCTTTTGTGCTTCCAGTAACGTGAAAGCCCCTATATTTTCTTTGAGAAATGATGGACCTGAGTGGGGGCTTGCTTTTTTTTGTGAATTGATTTGAAGTTTTTGTTAGGAACATTTTACATAACATTTTGGATCACATTTTTCCGGTGCTCTACGCTGAGCGCTTATATAGGGGTTATTCGCTACTGGCACTGAGTCCCGGGTGTCAGCTGTCAGGCTCATGTGACACCCGCGGCAATCGCTCGCGCACAGCCCTCTGTATTGGTCGGGAAGTCCTTCCTGACAATGACATATACATACTTCATATGTCGGGAACGGATTAATTAGAAAAAATGTACAGATGTGCCCCTAATGCCATCCTAATGGACTCGACTTTCTATCAAAAATTGCGCCCGAACGTCCAGGTTGGGAGCGCTTGGCATGCATAGCAGGATCCCAAACCCTCTAGGTCCCCCCTCGTTGGCAAAGACCAAGGACTTGCGTGTTATCAGGGCTGTGGAGTGGGTAAGCCAAACCTCCGACTCTGACTCCTCAATTTCCCTGATACCCGACTCCAACTCCGACTCCACTACTCCGACTCCACAGCACGACCTCACTACTGAGCGTGTACATAAAGTGCAGCATAGATTCATCTCCACTAAAAGCCTAGATCCTTAGATCAGGAACAGTATAGACATTTATAGGACACTTCATAACTTTCCCAAATTCTTATGAAAACATTTACAACACATCCTGCATTGTACTACTGTACCCCATGTATTATATGTTTTAGAAGTCAGAGTCGGTCCATTTTATTCCGACTCCACCAAAATGGACAAAGACTCTGACTCCACAGTCCTGGTTATCATGAGATGTCATGCTTTTAACTAAAACATAGCTTCTGTATTATGTACACAACAGTTACCAATCGATAATGACTATAATGATGTCTCTTCACTTCACTCCCAAACATGCAATAAAAAGCAACTAAAACATTGTATTTACCTCAAAATGGTATCAATAATAAAAATGATAGTTGGCCACACAAAAAGCAAGCCCTCACACAGGTCTCAGAAAGCAACAACTCAAATAATTTTTTTTTACAAAGTTCTGAATTTTATCCTAACCACTATAATATATGTAAAAACAAAACGCGCCTTATTTTTGCTGCCAGGTAATTTTTACTGCTCAATGAATGCCATAAAAGCAGAAACCCAAAAAATAATAGCGGAATTGTGTTTGCTTTCACTATTTCACCAGACTTATATTTTTTTCTGCTTTCCAGTACATTGTATGGTAAAATTGATGGGGTTATTTAAATCTACAACTTGTCCCACAAAATAAAAACCCTCATGGGACTATGTTGATTCAACAATAAAAAATATGTGAGGCTGTTGGAAGTAGAGGACAAAGCAAAAATGCAAAAACAAAATCACTCCCTTTTTCCCGAAACATAAATGGCAAAATCTAAAAGAATTTAAAATGATAACCTATTTAGTATCATTGCTTGTGTAATTGTCCAAACTACAAAAATATCAAGATTTACATCCCATATTGCAAAAAAGTGCAAGTAAAACAAATCGTAATTACAGTTGATTTTTTTTTTACTTTACTTTCCCAAAAATAGGAATTATAAGAAATCCGTATAATCATGTGGTCTCAAATTATGGTGACTAAAGCCAATTTTATTAAATATACAGCAGCGATCAGAGCTAACTCCAGTTGCTGCTGTTCTGAAAAAAAGTATAGAAAAATAAAAAAATATATATAAATTTAGTAACTGTATTACCCCGTAAAAAAGTCACCTGGTCATTCTTACCACAAAGTAAAAGTTCTAAAAAAAGCAAAATTTTATTTTTATATTTTATAAAAAATGTCTGCATTTCTATCTCAATAACTTTTAAGTCATACAATATGCTGCTTACTCAATTGATATATTATTGCGGTACAGAAATGTATAAAATTCTGGTATAGTGAGAATAAAACAAAAAAGCCTCCATACCAGAGAGGGGCTCATCTGAGTGGCACTGCCAGCGTGCAGCAGAGGGGACATGAAGTCTTTGGACACAGTGAAGAATCACTTGGATTGTATAGCTGAACAATGAATTTATTGGTCTTTGTTGTGACATTGAAATGAGATAATGGATGCTGTCCATTCTTCTCACAGGAATTGTGAAGATCTATTCACCACTGAGGAGTGTGAAACCTTGTACCAGTTTGTGTTTGCCTCTCACAGGCCACTGGCGGCAGCAGCTGGAGAATTTTTTTATATAAGGTAATTGAAATGATCTTGCTTTCTAAAATGCTGTATGCTGTTGAAATTTAAAGGGTATGAGCCAAAATTAAAATCTGATTGATGGGAAATACTGGGTGTATTGTTTCCAGTTTTTTTTTTCAGAAAGTATACAGTGGCATGTAAAAGTTCGCCCCCCCTCCCCTGGTCAAAATTACTGTTATTGTGAACAGTTCAGCCAGTTGAAGATGAAATGATTTCTAAAAGGCCTAAAGTTAAAGATGACACATTTCTTTTGTATTTTAGGCAAAAAAAAAAATATTGTCATCTTTTACAGTTTAAAATTACAAAAAGGAAAAATGGGCTGATGCAAAAGTTTGGGCTCCCTGCATGGTTAGCAACCAGTAGCACCCCGTTTTGAAAGTATCACAGCTTGTAAACACTTTTTGTAGCCTGCCAAGAGTCTTTTTATTCTTGTTTGAGGCATTTTCATCCATTCTTCCTTGGAAAATTCTTCCAGTTCTGTGAGATTCCTGGGTCGTCATGCATGCACTGCTATTTTGAGGTCTAGCCACAGATTTTCAATGATGTTCAGATCATCGGACTGTGAGGGCCACTGTAAAACCTTCAGCTTGTGCCTTTTGAGGTAGTCTATTATGGATTTTGATGTGTGTTTAGGATCATTATCCATCTGTAGAAGCCATCCTCTTTTTAGCTTCAGGTTTTTTACAGATGGTGTTATGTTTGCATCAAGAATTTATTGAAATTTCATTAATCCATTCTTCCCTCTTCCCTTGAAATGTTCCCTGTGCCATTGGCTGCAACACAACCCAAAGTATGATTGATCTACCACCATGCTTAATGGTTGGCGAGATATTCTTTTCATGAAATTCTGAGCCCTTTTTTCTTCACACATACCTTTGATCATTGTGGCCAAAGAGTCCTATTTTAACCTCATCGGTTTCCAAAATGCATCAGGCTTGTTATTCTTTTGCATACTTCTAACGCTGAATTTTATGGTGAGGATGCAGGAGAGGTTTTCTTCTGATGACTCTTCCATGAAGGCCATATTTTTGTCTCTGAACAGTAGAATAATTTACCACAACTCCCAAGACTGCTAAATCTTTCTAAAGGTGTTTTGCAGTCAAGTGGGGGTTCTTATTTGCCTCTCTAGCAATCCTATGAGCAGCTCGCACTGAAATTTTGCTTGATCTTCCAGACCTTATCTGAACCTCCACTGTTCCTGTTAACTGCCATTTCTTAATTACATTTCGAACTGAGGAAAAGGCAACTTGAAAACATTTTGCTGTCTTCTTATAGCCTTCTCCTGCTTTGTGTGACTCCACCATTTTCATTTTCAGAGTGCTAGACTGCTGCTTACAAGAACCAATGGCTGCAGTTTTTTGACACAAGGTTAGAGGAGGCTGGGTTTTTATAAAGCTGGGAAATCACCTGGCCTTTCCTAACGATAATAGTGAACAAGCCATAACCCTAGCAGACTAATTAAGGTCTGAAACATTGGTCAAAGTTATATGAGCACACAAATCTCCAAGGGAGCCCAAACTTTTGCATTGACCCACTTTCCTTTTTGTAATTTTTAAAATGAAAAAATGTCAAAATATGTATGTATATATCTATCTAAAATATATATATATTTTTTTGTCTAAAATAGAAAGTAAATGTGTCATATTTAACTTTAGGCCTTTTAGAGATCATTTAATGTTCAACTTGCTTAATTGCTCACAAAAGCAGTAATTTTGACCATGGGTGTCCGAACTTTTACATGTATGTGGACATCAGCAGTAAAAAATACACAGCACTCCATAGCACTTTTCTTCTAGCCAATTTTATTAAAGGTGTTGTGTTTCATTGTATTAAATGATGGCGCAATACTAGGACTGGTCATCACCTACTGAACATTGCAGATCCACCTGCTGAGACCTACAATACGTAAAATAAAGGGGATTCACAGTGATTCCCTTCACCACATTGTCCAAGTCCCCCTGTGTGCATGGAATTACATGGAAATCCCATTTACTTGCATTCATCTTCTTTTTTTTTTTTTTAATTACCGTAAATAGGGCTGTGTTGTTTCTTTCTGTGCAGTAATTGGCTTTTCTCCTATAAAATGATGGATCTAGTCAAAGTGACAACAGTTTTCAGTGTCACCGAGGGTCTCAGAGTTCGCTCCTCTAACTTATTGATATCCCATAATGTTACCAAATGGTAATATCCATTTTACATTTAGAATAACTAAAGTGACATTTATTCTGGTGACCAGAGGTATTAAGGTTATCTTAAAAAATAGCCTTTATCACTAGGACAATTAGTATGGTCTTTATGATAGTTGGCTATCGTGTGAAAGAAAGTGAGATATTCTAAGGTTAGGTTCACATTTGTACTTCTCCAGAAGTATGCGTCGGACATATACGTCAAAAACATATGCAAGCATGTGCCATACGTTGAAGATCTGTCTGAATTTCGAGTCATTATCTCAGTAAATTAGAATAATTAACAAAAAACATCTGCAGAGGCTTCCTACGCATTTAAAAAGGTCCCTTAGTCTGTTTCAGTAGGCTCCACAATCATGGGGAAGACTGCTTACTTGACAGATGTCCAGAAGGCGGTCATTGACACACACCACAAGGAGGGTAAGCCACAAAAGGTCATTGCTAAAGAAGCTGGCTGTTCACAGAGTGCTGTATCCAAGCATATTAATGGAAAGTTGAGTGGAAGGAAAAAGTGTGGTAGAAAAAGGTGCACAAGCAACCAGAATAACCACATCCTTGAAAGGATTGTTAAGAAAAGGCCATTCAAAAATTTGGGGGAGATTCACAAGGAGTAGACTGCTGCTGGAGTCATTGCTTCAAGAGCCACCACACACAGACGTATCCAGGACATGGGCTACAAGTGTCGCATTCCTTGTGTCAAGCCACTCATGACCAATAGACAACTCCAGAAGCGTCTTACATGGGCCAAGGAGAAAAAGACCTGGACTGTTGCTCAGTGGTCCAAGGTGTTGTTTTCAGATGAAAGTAAATTTTGAATTTCATTTGGAAATCAAGGTCCCAGAGTCTGGAGGAAGAGTGGAGAGGCCACAATCCAAGCTGCTTGAGGTCTAGTGTGAAGTTTCCACAATCCGATGGTTTAGGGAGCCATGTCATCTGCTGGTGTAGGTCCACTGGGTTTTATCAAGACCAAAGTCAGCGCAGCCATCTACCAGGAAATTTTAGAGCACTTCATGCTTCCCTCTGCCGACAAGCTTTTTGGAGATGGAAATTTCATTCTCCAGCAGGACTTGGCACCTGTCCACACTGCCAAAAGTACCAATACCAGGTTTATAAACAATAGTATCACTGTGCTTGATTGGCCAGCAAACTCGCCTGACCTTAAACCCATAGAGAATCTATGGGGTATTGTCAAGAAGAAAATGAGAGACACCAGACCCAGCAATGCAGACGAGCTGAAGGCTGCTATCAAAGCAACCTGGGCTTCCATAACACGTCAGCAATGATACAGGCTGATCACCTCCATGCCACGCCGCATTGATGCAGTAATTGATGCAAAAGGAGCCCCGACCAAGTATTGAGTGCATTTACTGAACATACATTTCAATAGGCCAACATTTTGGATTTTAAAAACATTTTTCAAGCTGTTGTTCTAAAGTATTCTAATTTACTGAGATAATGACTTTTGTGTTTTCATTGGCTGTAAGCCATAATCATCAACATTAACAGAAATAAACACATGAAATAGATCACTCTGTAATGACTGTATAATATATGAGATTCATTTTTGTATTGACGAACGGAAATAAATTAACTTTTTGATGAATTCTAATTTACTGAGAAGCACTTGTATATGTTATCTATGTCCATCTACGTCTATGTATGTATTTTTTTTAAGAATACATTTTTTTGTTCTTTCAACTTGCGTTTAGTGGTCCAGACAGGAAAACGTACTGCTATATATTTCAATATGTCTCCATTTGAGAATAATGGAGAGAAAAAATGCACACGTCTTTTAGGGGGTTTTTTTTGGGGACGAAAAAAATGTGGTCAACTACATTGTCCAAAAAAAACACAATATGATGTAAACCTGACAAATAGTAGTCAATAGAACTTTTTTTTACCAAGCCATGCTCATTTTAGTATATTGATACCTTGCAATACACTTCTTATCCAGTTTTTTTGCAAATCAGATGTATATGTCCAGCGCGGAATGAACCATATCTATGTTAATCTAGCCTATGCTGTGCTTGTGAGATTCATGTCATACACGCAGCTGAAAAGTCAACATTCATTATCATTTCCAACCCCTGTACGATACCATTTAGCATTTCTTCTAATGCTGTACATTTCATATATCATTCATAGTCATCTATGTCCAATAACAGAAGCAATGAATGCGCAGAAGACAGAAAACTCAGAGCACAAAATAGACCAGTTGATGAAGCTTTTAGACTTCTTCCTTGAAAGCAAGGTATGATGATGACAATAATGGTGGATGATGATAATGATGGTGGATGATGAGGATGAATACATATATGAAAACTTGTATTGTCAATATAAATATGAAAATATACATTAACATTTTAAAGTTAACCTATTTAACCAAGTAGAGTAGAACTACCAAATTTTCATATTGGTGGCAATTTACATAAACATTATAACAAGAATTGCAATAGGACATGAGCTGCACTAATCTATGATCCTTGTGGATGGGATAAAGTTCAATTTAATACCTTTAAAGGGAGTCTGTCAGCAGATTTTTGCTATGTAATCTGAGAGCACCATAATTTAGAAACATAGAAAGGTAGAGTCGGAAGGGACCTCCAGGGTCATCGTGTCCAACCCCCTGCTCAATGCAGGTCACTAAATCATCTCAGACAGATGTCTGTCCAGCCTCTGTTTGAAGACTTCCATTGAAGTAGAACTCACCACTAGTGTTGAGCGATACCTTCCGATATCAGGAAATATCCGATCGGATTGGATCTCGCCGATACCCAAAAAGTATCGGATATCGCCGATTCCGATACCGGAAACCAATGCAAGTCAATGGGACACAAATATCGGAATGAAAATAAACCCTTTCTTTCCTTGTAGGTTAATTCTACATGAAGGAAAACAACTAACAATAATGTAGAATGTATTGGGGGAAGTGGTTGCCCAAATCGATGGGAACAGTGCTCACAGTGAAACATGAAAAGCTGGCAATTCAGCAGCGGCATACACCGGTACCCGACAATTTAGAACAGAAAGAATAGAGCTTCACACATAGATTAGATACATAGAAACATGTCAGTCACATATATATGAAGTACAGTGACAGTGTTGCTTACTGTACTTGTCATTTAGTGTAAAGGATTTATTTAAAAAAATATTAGTGTTTTCATGCACCGTCTCTTTAAAAAGCCGGCCGGCAATTCAGCATCAGTACCCGACAATTTATAACAGAAAGAATAGAGTATCACACATAGATTAGATACATAGAAACATGTCAGTCACATATATAAGAAGTACAGTGACAGTGTTGCTTACTGTACTTGTCATTTAGTGTAAAGGATTTATTTAAGAAAATATTAGTGTTTTCATGCACCGTCTCTTTAAAAAAGCCGGCCGGCAGTTCAGTATCAGTACCCGACAATTTATAACAGAAAGAATAGAGCATCACACATAGATTAGATACATAGAAACATGTCAGTCACATATATAAGAAGTACAGTGACAGTGTTGCTTACTGTACTTGTCATTTAGTGTTAAAATAAAGGATTTATTAAAAAAAAAAATTGGCGTAGGGTTCCCTGTAATTTTAGTCTCTAGTGGAGGTTAAGCAGACGGCTGGGGCTGATGTTTGAAGCCTGGGAAGAGGGTAATACCCACGGAGCTTCCCAGGCTACTAATATCAGCCCCCAGCTGAATACCTAGCCTTTACTAGCTATTAAAATGGGGGACCCCCCCAAAAAAATGACGTGGGGTCCCCCCTATTTTAATAGCTAGCAAAGGCTAGGCAGACAGCTGGGGGCTGATATTAATAGCTCAGGAAGGGTGCCATGAATATTGGCCCCCTCCCAGGCTAGAAACACCAGCCGTCAGCCGCCCCAGAAATGGCGCATCCATAGGATGCGCCAATTCTGGCACTTAGCCTCGCTCTTCCCACTGCCCTGTAGCGGTGGCAGTGGGGTAATAGGGCTGGGGTTGATGTCAGCTTATAATGCCAGCTGACATCAAGCCCAGGTTAGTAATGGAGAGGCGTCTATAAGACACCCCCATTACTAACCCCATAGTGAAAGTTAAAAAAAACACAAACACCCAGAATAAAATCCTTTAATTGAAATAAACACACAATACTTTATTGTTCTAAATTAAACCATACTTACCGTCACGCCCATTCCAGCTGAAGCCAACGATCTCCTGCAATAAAAGAAAAATAATAAAGCAACCTCATCCTTACCTTTCGATGGTTCCTAGGACAGCTCCAGCTCTGCTACATCGAGATGACAGGCTGGACCGCAGCAGAACGCTGCCATCCAGCCTGTCATCCCGCAGACACTGAGAAGAGCAGGCTTGCTTGCGCTCTGCAGTGTCCGGCTGTGACGGCATAAAGATGAGCCGAGGTCATGTCCAATGAACTCAGCTCACCTCATGCACGTCACTGACAGCGTGGGAGAATTCTCCTGCGCATGCGGTGAGCGTGAGAGACTCGGCTCATCGGGATGCCGTCACAGCCTGACACTGAGGAGCGCAAGCAAGCCTGCGCTTCTCAGTGTCTGCGGGATGACAGGCTGGATGGCAGCTTTCTGCTGCGGTCCTGCCTGTCATCTCGATGTAGCAGAGCTGAAGCTGTCCAGGGAACCATCGAAAGGTAAGGATGAGGTTGCTTTATTATTTTTCTTTTATTGCAGGAGATTGTTGGCTTCAGCTGGAATGGGCGTGATGGTAAGTATGGTTTAATTTAGAACAATAAAGAATTGTGTCTTTATTTCAATTAAAGGACTTTATTCTGGGTGTTGTATTTTTTTTTAAAATACTTTACTAGAAATTCATGGCGGTCATGTATAATATTGGTGTGACCCCATGAATTTCGGGCTTAGGGCCAGCTGATAATGCCAAGCTGGCCCTAACCCCTTTATTACCCAGTGAGCCACCGCACCAGGGCCCTGGATGAGTTGGGTACAGCGCCAGAAGATGGCGCTTCTATGAACGTTCCATTTTCCGGGGTGGCTGCGGACTGCAATTTGCAGCGGGTGGGGCCCAGAAAGCTTGGGCCTCCCTGCGCTGCAGATTCCAGCCCCCAGCTGCTTAGTTGTACCTGGCTGGACACAAAAATAGGGCGAAGCCCCACGTCAATTTTTTTTAAATTATTTCATGAAATAATTAAAAAAAAAGGGCTTCCCTATATTGTTGTGTCCGGCCAAGTACAAATAGGCAGCTGGGAGTTGGGGGCAGCCCTTTCTTGGATGCTGTACCTGCTGGCATACAAAAATATGGCAAAGCCCACGTCAAAATTTTTGGGAAAAATTAATAAAAAAATAAATAATAATTTAGGAACTGTATCTTTATTAACCCCTCAAGTATCATTTAGTGTTAAAATAAAGGATTTATTAAGAAAAAAATTGGCGTGGGATCCCCATAATTTTAGTCTCTAGCGGAGGTTAAGCAGACAGCTGGGGCAGATGTTTGAAGCCTGGGAAGGGGGTAATACCCACGGAGCTTCCCAGGCTACTAATATCAGCCCCCAGCTGAATACCTAGCCTTTACTAGCTATTAAAATGGGAGACCCCCCAAAAAAATGACGTGGGGTCCCCCCTATTATAATAGCTAGCAAAGGCTAGGCAGACAGCTGGGGGCTGATATTAATAGCCCAGGAAGGGTGCCATGAATATTGGCCCCCTCCCAGGCTAGAAACACCAGCCATCAGCCGCCCCAGAAATGGCGCATCCATAG
This sequence comes from Phyllobates terribilis, assembly GCF_046119375.1. NCBI lineage: Eukaryota > Metazoa > Chordata > Amphibia > Anura > Dendrobatidae > Phyllobates > Phyllobates terribilis. The sequence goes on along the minus strand of NW_027362762.1, from coordinate 329,241,309 downwards.
GATGTGCCAATTCTGGCACTTAGCCTCGCTCTTCCACGCTGCCCTGGTGCGGTGGCAGGGGGTAATAGGGTTGGGGTTCATGTCAGCGCCAGCTGCCATGAAGCCCAGGTTAGTAATGATGGGCGTCTATAAGACACCCCCATTACTAACCTACAAAGTGTTAAAAAGAAAAAACACACACTACACCCAGAAAAAAATAATTTATTTGAAATAAAACACACCATTTTATTTAATTCTTAGTTTACTAAAAAAAAATAGTTACCTGTCCACGTTCCTGCGCTGATCTCCCATGCACAGCTGTCACATCTGGAGATGGTGACAGCTGTGCATGGCTGCTGTAAGCTCACGCTGCCGGGAACACGTCCGCTCCCGGCAGCGGGAGCCACTGACTGAGGTCACCGGAGTGCATTCAGGCAGCGCAGCTCCGGAGACCTCCTTTACGGCACTGCTGTACCGTGGGAATTTCTCACGGTACAGCAGGGCCGTAAAGGAGCTAACCGGAGCAGCGCTGCCTGAACTGCGGCGAACCCGCTTATGCAATGATGGGGCTGCTTTACGGCCCCGTCATTCTAGCGGCGGCAGCGGTTCAGAGCGGTCACATTCTATGTGGCTGCTCTAAACTGGAGATCATCGTGGGACACTCGTGGACTACTACGGAGGGGTAAGGATAAGGTTGTGGTTTATTATTTTATATTTTATTACAGGAGATCGATGGCTTCGGGGAATTAGGTGAGTATAGGTGTAGTTTTTTATTTTTTACTTTATTTTAGGTGGCGATCGGCGGGGACAGGTAATGTATAAGCTAATTTATTTTAGGTAACCACTGGCCACCAATGAAATGTATTTAAAATTTATTGGGGACCAAAAAAAACATGTATAGGGGCAAAAATAGCACATGGGGCAGTTTAAATAGCAGGATCAGGCTGATGGGAACTACTGCTCCCATCAAGCTGATCCTGCTGGCACGAGTGGACGGGGGACAGACATAGGCTGATGGGAGTAGTAGTGTCACATCGGCCTATGTCTGCCTGCACGCACACACCCGCAGACATCGCACAGACACCGCGCAGACACCCACAGACATCGCACAGACACCGCAGACATCGCACAGACACCCGCAGACATCGCACAGACACCCGCACACACCAATCATGATGGGTCTGATGGTCTGGGGGGTGTGGCTGACCTGTGCGGCCGTGGGAAAGTTCATGTGAGTTCATGCAATGCAGTCAAGCATGAACTCACATGAACCCTCTGAGGGAACCGCGGCTACTTCAAATGAACAGCTGATCGGCATCACCTGATACCTCAGCTGTTCATTTGAAAAAACCGGCGGGAAAGCGCAGCACAGAACGGGAAAGCCGGCGGTGAAGTCTTTTCACTGCCGGCTTCCCCGCCCGGGTCCTTCGCTCCCCGCTCCTTGGTGCTGCGCTCCCCGCCCGGTCCTAACTTACCATCGGGATGGGAGGTGGCGAGGGGAGCGGAGGATCGGAGTGGGAGGCTGCGGGGAAGCAGTATGGGGCTGTGTGATTGTTTAAAAGCCAGAGGCTTTTTACCGCCCGCAGGCTTTTAAACAATCAGGAGAATTCTCCCACGCTGGGATGGCATTCTGATGACAGGCTGTCATCCTTCAGAGACACTGCAGAGCGCAGGCATTATGGGAACTTCCGATTCCGGTATTCGATATTGTAAAAGTATCGGAATTAAGTATCGGAATTCCGATACTGCGAATATCGGCCGATGCCCGATATTTCAGTATCGGAATGCTCAACACTACTCACCACCTCTCATGGCGGCCTGTTCCACTCATTGATTACCCTCACTGTCAAAATTTTTTTTCTAATATCTAATCTGTATCTTCTCCCATGCAGTTCCACCCCATTACTTTTACTCTTTTTTTGTGCAAATTAGAATAAAGCTGATTCCTCTACAGTGTGACAGCCCTTGAGATATTTGTAGACAGCTATTAAGTCTCCTCTCAGTCTTCTCTTTTGCAAGCTAAACATTCCCAAATCCTGCAACCGTTCCTCATAGGACATTGTTTGCAGACTGATCACCATTCTGGTTGCTCTTCTCTGAACTTGCTCCAGTTTCTTCATGTCTTTTTTTAAAATGCAGTGCCCAGAATTGGACACAGTATTCCAGATGAGGTCTGATCCAAGAGGAGTAGAGTGGGATAATTACTTCATATGATCTAGCCTCTGCACTTCTGTTAATATAACCCAGAATTGTGTTTGCCTTTTTTGCTGCTGCATCACACTGTTGACTCATGTTCAGTCTGTGTCTTTTATTATTCTCAGGTTTTTTTCACATGTGCTGTTGCTTAGTTCTGTTCCTCCCATTTTGTATACGCTTTTTTCATTCATTCATTCTTGCCCAGATGTAGGACTTTGTTTTTTAAACAGGGAGAAATGCATTCTGTGTGTTGCTGCCCACAGTTCCAGTTTGTTTAGATACTTTTGAATCCTGTAGAGACTCTGATTTTAGGGATGTGTCATTTACTAGGCTGTGTTTTTCTGTTTCGATACAGTCATTGTTTTATCAGCAAGAGATTATACGCAGAGGACAACTGGCCTCATGCCTCCTAACTATGTCCCAAGCACTGATCAGCAGCTCTCTGTCACTACACAATGTACACATAAAGCTGTGGTGTGGATGGCGTTATACACAGCTCCACATATGAGCTATGCTAGATCTGCAGCAGAGAAATCTGTGACTATCACAATTGCTGCTCCCAGTAAACTAATTGATACATAACTGGTATCAGGGTCTCTGTCCCCACTTCATGCTGATGTCAAATTACATAGCAAAAACCGGCTGACAGATTCCCTTTAAAAAGGAGGAAAAGTTTTCTTTTAGCGTTGATATAACTTTTTCACTCCATTACTCCATGTTATCGGGAGCTGACACAATTTTTAAGTGCTGATAATTTACATTTATATGACAATCCTTCTATTCTCCTAGTTACATGACCATGTGACGTACCTTGTTGACAGCCTCTGGGATTGTACACCTGGATTTTTAAAAGACTGGAAATGTATGACATTCTTCCTTTTGCAAGACTCCTCTGAAAAGAGACTTGGTGAGCTCTTACAACCAAACAATAATGGGATTTCAATGCCATGTTTTAGTAAACCTTTGAAATAAATGATTCAAACTGATAATTTATAACAACGCAAAGGGTGATACTTGCAGTAATTGTAACATATGCTGATTTTACTGTGGAATTACAGCAAAATTAAATGAATAGCTTTAAAGGGAACCTTTCACGTTGTACATACAGTCTGATCTGTGAACAGCCTGGTATAGAGAAGGAGAAGCTGAGCAGAAGATATATTCATTTGTTGGAAAAAAATTAGTATAACTTGTATTTTATTAATTGAAATCCCTGCTGTTAGTATGTATGAGTCCAGTGGATGGTCCTATTCAGTGATTTCACAGCTCTGCATGCACAGTCATACAGTGGAGACTGTCAATCATTGAATAGCATCACTCACTGGATTCCTATGTATCCAAACACCAGGGATTTCAATGAATGAAGGAAAAGATGTACTGAAACTTTTCCCACAAAAAGTATATCAATCTGATCAGCTCCTCCTGCTCTCTATCATCCTGACTGCAGATCAGATACCACTTTCATCATGACAGGCTCCCGTTAAGGCTTTTATCATAGTAAGGATAGGCCATAACCTTATGACCAGTGCTGATCCCAGTAGTCATACGTCTACTGATCAGCTCAGCTCTGGCTCAATCCCATGGTTGTGTAGGACTGCTGTTTTACAAACTCTGTAGGAAAAAAACATTTCCCAGTTCACCTTACAAGAATTAGGGTATGTGTACACGATCAGGAGCCACTGCGGGTTTGATGCTGTGTGTTTATGCAGCGTCAAACCCGCAGCTGCCAGATGTTACAGCATAGTGGATGGGATTTCTAGAAATCCCATGCCCACTATGCGTCTCTATGCACCTGCGGATCACCCGCGGAAACTGACAAACGGCGCATCTTTCAGACCCGCAGCATGTCAATTTCTCTTGCGGGTCCGCATGTGGACTTTCCCCATAGATTGACATCAATGAGGAAAGTCCCCATATGAAAAAGAAAATAAATCGCACCACTCATTTACATAATGAGGGCGGAGCCGCGCGGCTATTCAGCAGCGTTCGGGCAACAGGTGGCTACGGATCATGGGCACATACCCTTATAGATAACTAGCTATTGAGCCCGTTCTACGCCCGGGTGTTAGGCATTTTTATTGGTATTTGGTCTCCCATGCTGGTATTTGTGCTACCCCCATCCTGGTATTTGTGCTGCCCCCATCCTGTTATTTGTGCTCCCCAATCCTGTTCCCCCATCCTGTTATGTGCTGCCCTCATCCCTATCCTGGTGTGCATGGCACCCCTCACCCTCAATCCTGGTACGCATGGCACCCCTCACCCCCAATCCTGGTATGCATGGCACCCCTCACCCCCAATCCTGGTACGCATGGCACCCCTCACCCTCAATCCTGGTATGCATGGTACCCCTCATCCTTATCCTGGTATACAGTACAGACCAAAAGTTTGGACACACCTTCTCATTTAAAGATTTTTCTGTATTTTCATGACTATGAAAATTGTACATTCACACTGAAGGCATCAAAACTATGAATTAACACATGTGGAATTATATACTTAACAAAAAAGTGTGAAACAACTGAAAATATGTCTTATATTCTAGGTTCTTCAAAGTAGCCACCTTTTGCTTTGATGACTGCTTTGCACACTCTTGGCATTCTCTTGATGAGCTTCAAGAGGTAGTCACCGGAAATGGTCTTCCAACAATCTTGAAAAATACAGAAAAATCTTTAAATGAGAAGGTGTGTCCAAACTTTTGGTCTGTACTGTACATGGTACCCCTCATCCCTGTCCTGGTATGCATCGCCCCTCATCCAAATCCTGGTATGCATGGCCCCCCAGATCCCTGTCCTGGTATGCATGGTACCCCTCATCCCCCAATCCTGGTATGCATGGCACCCGTCTTCCCCCAATCCTGGTGTGCATGGCACCCGTCTTCCCCCAATCCTGGTGTGCATGGCACCCGTCTTCCCCCAATCCTGGTATGCATGGCACCCCCCATCCCCAATCCTCGTATGCATGGCACCCCCCATCCCCAATCCTGGTATGCATGGCAACCCTCATTTCAAATCTGGTATACATTGCACCCCTCATCCCAATCCTGGTATGCATGGCACCCCTCATCCTCCAATCCTGGTATACATGGTACCCAATCCCTCATCCTGGTATGTATGGCACCCAATCCCTCATCCTGGTATGCATGGCACCCCCCATCCACCAATCCTGGTATACATGGTACACCTCATCCCCCAATCCTGGTATGCATGGTACCCCTCATCCCCCAATCCTGGTATGCATGGCACCCCCCATCCCCAATCCTGGTATGCATGGCACCCCTCATTTCAAATCTGGTATACATTGCACCCCTCATCCCAATCCTCGTATGCATGGCACCCCTCATCCTCCAATCCTGGTATACATGGTACCCAATCCCTCATCCTGGTATGTATAGCACCCAAGCCCTCATCCTGGTATGCATGGTACCCCTCATCCCCCAATCCTGGTATGCATGGTACCCCTCATCCCCCAATCCTGGTATGCATGGTACCCCTCATCCCCCAATCCTGGTATGCGTGGTACCCCTCATCCCCCAATCCTGGTATGTGTGGTACCCCTCATCCCCCAATCCTGGTATGCGTGGTACCCCTCATCCCCAATCCTGGTATGCATGGTCCACTCATCCCCCAATCCAGGTATGCATGGCACCCCTCATCCCCCAATCCTGGTAAGTGTGGTCCCCTCATCCCCCAATCCTGGTATGCATGGCACCCCTCATCCCCCAATCCTGGTATGCATGGTACCCATCATCCCCCAATCCTGGTATGCATGGTACCCCTCACCCCTGATATGCATGGTACCCCTCACCCCTCAATCCTGGTATGCATGGCACCCGTCTTCCCCCAATCCTGGTATGCATGGCACCCCCCATCCCCAATCCTCGTATGCATGGCACCCCCCATCCCCAATCCTGGTATGCATGGCACCCCTCATTTCAAATCTGGTATACATTGCACCCCTCATCCCAATCCTGGTATGCATGGCACCCCCCATCCACCAATCCTGGTATACATGGTACCCCTCATCCCCCAATCCTGGAATGCATGGTACCCCTCATCCCCCAATCCTGGTATGCGTGGTACCCCTCATCCCCCAATCCTGGTATGCATGGTACCCCTCATCCCCCAATCCTGGTATGCATGGTACCCCTCACCCCTGGTATGCATGGTACCCCTCACCCCTCAATCCTGGTATGCATGGCACCCGTCTTCCCCCAATCCTGGTATGCATGGCACCCCCCATCCCCAATCCTCGTATGCATGGCACCCCCCATCCCCAATCCTGGTATGCATGGCACCCCTCATTTCAAATCTGGTATACATTGCACCCCTCATCCCAATCCTGGTATGCATGGCACCCCTCATCCTCCAATCCTGGTATACATGGTACCCAATCCCTCATCCTGGTATGTATGGCACCCAATCCCTCATCCTGGTATGCATGGCACCCCCCATCCACCAATCCTGGTATATATGGTACCTCTCATCCCCCAATCCTGGTATGCAAGGAACCCCTCATCCCCCAATCCTGGTATGCATGGTACCCCTCATCCCTCAATCCTGGTATGTGTGGTACCCCTCATCCCCCAATCCTGGTATGCGTGGTACCCCTCATCCCCCAATCCTGGTATGCGTGGTACCCCTCATCCCCAATCCTGGTATGCATGGTCCACTCATCCCCAGTCCTGGTATGTATGGCACCCGTCATCCCCCAATCCTGGTATGCATGGCACCCCTCATCCCCCAATCCTGGTAAGTGTGGTCCCCTCACCCCCCAATCCTGGTATGCATGGCACCCCCCATCCCCAATCCTGGTATACATGGCACCCCTCATTTCAAATCTGGTATACATTGCACCCCTCATACCAATCCTGGTATGCATGGCACCCCTCATCCTCCAATCCTGGTATACATGGTACCCCTCATCCCCCAATCCTGGTATGCATGGTACCCCTCATCCCCCAATCCTGGTATGCGTGGTACCCCTCATCCCCCAATCCTGGTATGTGTGGTACCCCTCATCCCCCACTCCTGGTATGCGTGGTACCCCTCATCCCCAATCCTGGTATGCATGGTCCACTCATCCCCCAATCCAGGTATGCATGGCACCCCTCATCCCCCAATCCTGGTAAGTGTGGTCCCCTCATCCCCCAATCCTGGTATGCATGGCACCCCTCATCCCCCAATCCTGGTATGCATGGTACCCATCATCCCCCAATCCTGGTATGCATGGTACCCCTCACCCCTGGTATGCATGGTACCCCTCACCCCTCAATCCTGGTATGCATGGCACCCATCTTCCCCCAATCCTGGTATGTATGGCACCCCCCATCCCCAATCCTCGTATGCATGGCACCCCTCATCCCCCAATCCTGGTATGTATGGTACCCTTCATCCCCCAATCCTTGTATGTATGGTACCCCTCATCCCCCAATTCTGGTATATGTGGCCCCCTCATCCCTCAATCCTCGTATGCATGGTCCCCTCAACCCCAATCCTGGTATACATGGTCCCCTCATCCCCCAATCCTGGTATGCATGGTCCCCTCACCCCCCAATCCTTGTATGTATGGTACCCCTCATCCTCCAATCCTGGTATACGTGGCCCCCTCATCCCTCAATCCTCGTATGCATGGTCCCCTCATCCCCCAATCCTGGTATGCATGGTCCCCTCACCCCCCAATCCTGGTATGTATGGTGCCCCTCATCCCCCAATCCTGGTATACATGGTCCCCTCATCCCCATATCCTGGTATGCATGGTCCCCTCACCCCAAATCGTATGCATGGTCCCCTCACCCCAAATACTGGTATGTGTGGCACCCCTCACCCCCCAATCCTAGTATGTGTGGTACCCCTCACCCCCCAATCCTGGTATGTGTGGCTCCCTCACCCCCAATCCTAGTATGTGTGGCCCCCTCATCCCTCAATCCTGGTATATATGGTACCCCTCACCCCCCAATGCTGGTATGTCTGGCCCCCTCATCCCTCAGTCCTGGTATGTATGGTATCCCTCATCCCCCAATCCTGGTATGTATGGTACCCCTCATCCCCCAATCCTGGTATGTGTGACCCCCTCATCCCCCAATCCTGGTATGTATGGCACCCCTCATCTCTTTCACGCTGCACATATACAAAAAAAATAAACACTTATACTCACTTTTCTTCCCTGTGCTCCATTGCTGCTGTGTCCTGTTCTGCCAGAGGCCGGGGGAGGAGTGTGGCGCCGGATAGCGCTATGCTCATGCGCCGATTCCGACGCCTTCACTCCGTCCCCGGTCTCCAGCCAGAAGAGAGGCGCCTCGGCAACGCTCCTCCTCGTCAGGTAAGTATGTAAGTATGGCGCCGGAGATCGCAGTATGCGTTCAGTGCCTAAGCATACCGCAATCTCCGGCGCCATACACTCCTCTTACCTGTAATGGCTCCATGCGTTCTTCTGTCTGGAGCCAGACTGCGTGTTGCGCATGCGCAGTCTATAGAGGGAGTCTTGGATGGTTATATTATAGATCACGTGGCATGAACTATTTTTTATCTGGTAGACCGTGCACGGCAGTGGATCCTAATCGACTAATGGATGCCACAATATACTTATTTGCTTAGGAAAAAAAAAATGTCCAAATAGAAGAGAGTAGCTTTGTGAGCCTATGCGTTTTGAACTGATATTGTTAAATGGTTCTTAGTCATGGGTAGTTTTTTTCATCATACTGAATGTTAACCTTTTGAAATAAAGCATTCAGATTTGTTTCATTTAAAGATGAGTGCTGGACCCTTCTTTTCTCCTAGATTTACAAACTCTGCAGCCTCTTTCATGTAGTAATTAGTGTCTAGTCACTGAGTCAGTAAGGTAAAGCCTTCTCATAGTAGGAAAAACGTTTTTAATAATCAGCTAAACTCCTTTCAGCAGAGACAGAGCTTTTCCCTGCAAGAGTAATCATTAGAACTACAATTCTACTCCATGTAAAGTCCCTGGCAGGGGGAGGAGTGGAGCAGATGGGTCAGGAGTTGAAGAAGGAGATGACTCATGCAGGGAAAAGAGACTTCCTGTTTCAGGTGGCTACGGATCATGGTCACATACCCTTATAGATAACTAGCTATTGAGCCCGTTCTACGCCCGGGTGGTGGGCATATTTATTGGTATTTGGTCTCCCATTCTGGTATTTGTGCTGCCCCTATCCTGGTATTTGTGCTGCCCCCATCCTGTTATTTGTGCTCCCCAATCCTGTTCCCCCATCCTGTTATGTGCTGCCCTCATCCTGGTGTGCATGGCACCCCTCACCCTCAATCCTGGTGCGCATGGCACCCCTCACCCCCAATCCTGGTATGCATGGCACCCCTCAGATTTACAAACTCTGCAGCCTCTTTCATGTAGTAATTAGTGTCTAGTCACTGAGTCAGTAAGGTAAAGCCTTCTCATAGTAGGAAAAACCTTTTAATAATCAGCTAAACTCCTTTCAGCAGAGACAGGGCTTTTCCCTGCAAGAGTAATCATTATAACTACAATTCTACTCACTGCAAAGTCCCTGGCAGGGGGAGGAGTGGAGCAGATGGGTCAGGAGTTGAAGGAGATGACTCATGCAGGGAAAAGAGACTTCCTGTTTCTTCATAGAGCTTAGAAGGAGTCAGCTAGTCAGTTTTTAATCACGTGATGTCATAGACCTAATGGAAAACAGAAGAAGTTACTGGGTAGAAAGACAAAATGAGCAATTGTAAGTATAGAGTTCCATATAATATGATGATTGCAATATATTAAGAGGATAAAAACTTTGATAGGAGTGCTTCTTTAAAAGCAGTTGTGCCAAAATGAACTTTTTTGACCTCTCAATTACAATTGGGAGATCATTGGAGGTTGATCTCCACAGATCTAACATTGATTTTTTTTGTCATCTAACAGTTGTTTCATTGTCTTTTAGGTTTGAGTGCAATACAAGAAAACTTGCTTGTGGAACTCATGTTGGCAACTGTCCGACAAGCAGTTGAAGGTCATCCTCCTGTGGGCAGAGGGGCAGCCAAGAAGGTGCTTTTTTTTCCCTATGTTTCCAAGAGGGAATGTCTTTTATTGAACTATTCTAATAGACACTTCCAATCTGCATGCTCTGTTATATACAGGATGTTCTTGTACGGATATATAGTAGTTGAAGTACTCTATAGAGGGGCAAAAGCGCACACACTAGGGCAGTACTGTTTAAAATGGTCACCACTGAGGGTGTGGTTGCACTCACTTGGTGGTGTCGTGTGAAGGCACAACATCTGTTTAATTGTGAATATCGGCTGCTGCTGTCCCGTTGCTAGAGGAGAAGATACCTTCCAGATGCGTATTTACCAGAATGGAGAGAATCACCTTAGGCGGGCTTCTCTGCGGGAAATGAGGAGCCCTGGAGATTCAGATTTTATTTAGTACCAACACAGACTGCCGCCTTTCTCAAGGTCAAAGAATCAAATGCCATTTGTTTTGTTTTGGTCTTGAGAAAGAAGCCGTTCTGGCGCCGAAATGCGTTGGAACTAGAAAAACTTTATCTGGCGCTCCAAGCCTCCTCATTTCTCGCAGTGCAGCCCGCCTAACATGCGTCTCTCCGCTCTGGTAGATATATAGCTGTTGGTGGAATATATGCAGCGTCACTCTTAGCTGCTACTTCTTGTGCTGTATAGTCAGTATATTCCCTGTGATATCCCAGAATAAGAGCAGCTGCTGGACCTTAGCTATAAGCCTATTTATAGGGCATATTCTCTCCTAAACTGTGCACCATTATGCTTTTATCAGTGGCATCATGTTCCTACTCCTAGTCTGTGTTACACTGAATACATTCCCTTCATAGTAAAGATGTTCTAGTGTTACTGGCCAGCTGTAGTCTGAATTCACACCACTGCTGTTTTATGTAAGGTCCTGTCTGCCAAAGAGAAGAAAGCACAACTGGAAGACAAGGAAAGAATTACTCAACACTTTGCCGAAACCCTTCCCTTGATGCTGGCTAAGGTAACACAAGAGAGGATCAGGGCCTTTTCATCTGCTTTGTGTTCTTATTTTTTTATCACTCCTATTCCATTTTTCAGATTTGTGCTTTATGTCAGAGACTGGATATATGGAGGGAGAATTATCATGCAGCAGATTTCTGGCACAATTTGTGAAAAAAAACCCTGCACCACATTTATTATGTGTGTTAGACACTTTTTACGCTTTGGCCAAAAAGGGAGTGTGGCCTTGCAGAAAAGGGGTCTGGCTTAATGTGCTAAAAAATGTGCCAGATTTGTGGCATATATTTCTGGCACAAAGTAAGCGAACTAAAAAATAGTGTAAACCTAGACTAGGCAGTCTTAAAATTAAAGAGAAAATGTCAGCTCACCCCTGAGATGTAATCCCAGTCTGGCATGGAGCACGGAGTCCTCGCTGCTGCACAGCGCCTGGGTCAATGAGGAAGTGAAGATGGATCCAGCTCAACACACCAGGCAATTGATTAAAATTCAACAATCTTTATTGGCAAATCCTTTTAAAAATTTGTAGAAAAGACAAAAAATGGACATTTTTACTCGAAACGCGTATGGCATTTTTTATACACACCACCCCATAATATATGCTTTCTCGTCTGAGATGTCTATTTTTTGTCTTTTCTACAATTTTTTAAAAGGATTTGCCAAGACAGATTGTTGAATTTTAATCAATTGCCTGGTGTGTTGAGCTGGATCCATCATCACTTCCTCAGTCTTTAAAATTAGACAGATTTATCAAACAGCATTAAAAGCGTTGATGAATTTGATGCATTTTAAGACTGTAGTCAAAAGCCCCACATGCGCTTTAGTCTAATGTGGGCCGAACCTGCCGATATTGACGGGTTCCCCTGATATTTTAATGCGTATGGGGGTCCTGGACATTTAAGGATCTGGCATGTTCAATTTCGTACTGCCAATCCTTTTGTTCTCAGCGAGATAAACTACTACAAGACATGTCTGACAGCTGCTCTCATAGAGAACACAGGAGCGCTCAGCGAAACCTACTGTTACTGTGTATGGTGGACTCAGGAGAGATAGCTGCCAGCTGAATCATTGGTTAGATGACAGGGCGCAGCCTCGTTGCATACACTTGTATAGAGCAAGGCCGCGCACACTAATCAGGTTCTGGCCGGGAGTTTACATATCGCATACGTACCCGTTGGTCCTGGCTCAGAAACCGGCGAATCCCCGCACTGCACAGCGCGTGTGCTGGGGAGATTCATGAGTCTGCAGTCACACAGAGTGACTGCAGACTTATCATTTTAAACTGGACAACCCCTTTAATCAATAGATCTTTAAATAATAATTTTCACAATTGGATGTGTTTAAAAAAATGTTCCTGTGCTGAGATAATCTTATAAATGTGCCCCTGCCTGTGTACTGTGTAATGGCTGTGTCTGACTGTGCAGGAACATGGTCTGATCATACCACCGCTCCTGGGCAGGGGAGGAAGCAAAAGGGTATACAGACATTACAGCAGGAGATCGCAGTTGGTCCTTTCTTTGCTTTCGCAGTTGGTCCTTTCTTTGCTTTCGCAGTTGGTCCTTTCTTTGCTTAAAACAGGCAGTGAAATGTTTTACCTCACAAAAAAAAAATCAGCTGCGACCCCCTGCTGTAATGTCTGTATACTCTCTTTTGCTTCCTCCCAGGAGCGGTGGTATGATCAGACCATGTTCCTGTATGGTTAGACACAGCCATTACACAGTACACAGCAGGGGCACATTTATAAGATTATCTCAGCACAGGAACATTTTTTATAAACACATCTAATTGTGAAACTTATTGTTATTTCAAGATCTATTAATTAGAATGTTCTTTGTTTGTGGGACAATCCCTTTAAGTTTCCTCTTTCAGTAGACAGTATTGATAAATCTGTCCCATTGTTTAAATCAATAATTTTTCCATTCACTGACCAAAATAAGAGACCTGAGAATAACTAACACATAAGCATGTTGAAAAGTTATAGAACTTTTTGTATTATTTTATTATAGAATGAGTGTATTTGATTTAAAGAGTAACCGGCATTTTAATTTATATTTCATAAATCAATAGTACACATGAAAATAAGCAGAATTGACAGTTTTGATAAAGACTTATCAATTTTGGCAGAGAAAGAATCAAATTTCTCTGATAAGATATATTATAAAGTTGCTTATATTCATGTGTACTATTGATGTATGAAATAAAAATTAAAATGACGGTTACTCTTTAAAGGGGTTGTCTGGTCAAAAGTGATAGGTCTGCAGTGACTGTGTGTGACTGCAGAGTTATGAATTCCCCCAGCGCAAGCAATGTGTGCTGCGGGGATTCGCCGGTTTCAGACCCGGGACCGGAGGGTATGTGTGTGTTATACATACTCCCAGCCAGTGGGCGTGGCCTAGCTCTTCATACACTTGTATAGAGCGAGGCCGCGCCTTCTAGTCGGACGCGCTCACTGGCCGTCTGCGTCACTAGACAGGTTGTGGCCTCGCTCAGTACAAGTGTATGGTGCAAGGCGGTGCTGACTGGCCAGGGTCTGAAACCGGCGAATCTCCACAGTGCCTGCACTGGGGGGATTAATAAGTCTTCAGTCACACAGATTGACCGCAGACTTATCACTTTTGACCGGACAACTTTGTGCACATGACTGTACTGTATTTTCGGTCCAATGTCATGCTAGGGGCCATGCACCTGTCCGATTTTCTTCCTCTGACTGAGCCAGTCCAAGGAAAAAATCACAGCATTCCTGAGTTGGATCTGATTATCAGATCCAATAACTGTCAATGAGTCCGTGAAAAACATCAGACGGCACTCGGATGACACCTGAGTGCAGTTCGATTTCCACAGACTGACACAATGGAGAAAATGGTGAGATTTTTTTCTCTGTCTTCTCCTCATCCAAGAGAATAGGAGCACACTATGCTCACGCTCTGACCAAATGCCGATCAGCCCTATTCTCTCGGATGAGAGAGTATACGCTGATGTGACCCTAGCATTGAACTGGGAAATTATCTCATGATTTGTGTGATTTCCATACTGCCATCATTCAGTTGTTTCCTTATTATTTTTTTACACAGTTCTCAACAAATCCTGATAAAGTGATAAATCTTTTGCAAATCCCACGGTATTTTGATAAAGATATATATTTTGAGGCCCCTATGGAAAAAGTAAGTAATGAAATTCTTACCAGTCTGCTTACAAACTGCCCACTTCACCCTCTGTGACCAGCTGGCGTAGACAGATTTGGAGTTATTGAATACTAGTTGTGATATGTGCATACATTATATAATATAGGTGCGCTCCTGAGCAAGATAACATTACTTCTAATGCTGTTTTGTGACTAAGATCTATTTCTTCAAATACAAATAACTGAGACAAAGAATTGCTAAGTGACAAGTTACTTCTCAGCTAAACCGAAAAGATAATGTAATATACTAACAGTTTGTCTGGCTGCTTCTGTCCTGTGTTAGGCTCCGTTCACACATCTGTGTCTCCAGTACGTGTGGTGCCATTTTTCACACGTACAGGAGAAATTTACACAAGCACACGGATTATAATCTATGGGGCAGCACACACGTCCCTGTAACTCACATGTAGATATGTGTTTTTTTCCAGGAGCACGGATTACTATACGTCCCATACACGTGCATACAGATGACATAAAGAGTGACATCCGTGTGACAGGTGCCGGAATAGAAGGCCGAATAGAAATGACAGTTGTTTAGGTGTTAAAGCTGTGCAAAGATATAGATAGATACAGATAGCTAGATAGATATGGGGATAGATATGGGGTAGATAGATAGCTAGATAGATATCAGTGAGATATACAATTAGTAATTTATTAAGAATTTATTAAGCTAATAAATAAATGAAAAAAATGATGTGGGGTCCCCCTAGTTTTGATAACCAGACAAGGTAAAGCAGATAGCTGTGAGCTGATATTATCAGGCTGGAAAGGTCCATGGGTATTGGGCCCTTCCCAGCCTAAAAATACCATCTCTCAGCTGCCCCAGAAGTGGCGCATCACATTAGATGCCCCAATTCTGGCGCTTGGCCCGGCTCTTTGTGATTGCACTGGCAATCGGGGTAATGGTAGTTGAGGTTGATGTCAGCTGTGATTTGTCAAAAATCACAGCTGGCATCAAGCCCTGGGGTTTCTAATCAAAAATAAAAACACACACACAGAAAAAATAGTTTATTTGAAAAAACCACCCCCACACTATCCCCGGTTCACCATTTTATAAAAAAAAAAAAAAAAAAAAGCCATGCATGTCCGACGTTGTCCTGGGAATCCGCTGTAGGCTACCAAATCTGACCTAGTCCAGAAATGGATACCTGAAAAACGTAACAAGTGAGAATTAAAAACCAGAGATTGTCCCTCGTTCACCAATTTATTAGAAAGAATGTTCCCACGCAGGTCCGACGTAGTTCAGCGTTCCCTGAATCCAGTACAGATAGGTACAGTTGTGCTCAAAAGTTTACATACCCCTGCAGAATTTTTCCTTTCTTGACCTTGTTTCAGAGAATATGAATGATAACAAAAAACTTTTTCTCCACTCTTGGTTATTAGTTGGGTGAAGCCATTTATTGTCAAACTACTGTGTTTTCTCTTTTTAAATCTTAATGACAACCAAAAACTTCCAAATGACCCTGATCTAAACTTCACATACCCCATTTCTTAATACTGTGTATTGCCCCCTCTAACACCAATGACAGTTGAAGTCTTTTGTGGTAGTTTTGGATGAGGTTCTTTAATTTCTCAGATGGTAAAGCTGCCCATTCTTCTTGGCAAAAAGCCTCCAGTTCCTGTAAATTCCTGGGCTGTCTAGCATGAACTACGCTCTTGAGATCTCCCCAGAGTGGCTCAATGATATTGAGGTCAGGAGACTGAGATGGCCACTCCAGAACCTTCACTTTGTTCTGCTGTAGCCAATGACAGGTCGACTTGGCCTTGTGTTCTGGATAGTTGTCATGTTGGAACGTCCAAGTACGTCCCATGTGTAGCTTCCGGGCTGATGAGTGCAAATTTGCCTCTAGTATTTGCTGATAACATGATGCATTCATCTTTCCTTCAACTTTTACCAAGTTTCCTGTGCCTTTTGTAGCTCACACATCCCCAAAACATCAGCGATCCACCTCCATGCTTTACTGTAGGAATGGTGTTCCTTTCATCATAGGCCTTGTTGACCTCTTTCCAAATGTAACGTTTATGGTTGTGGCCAAAAAGTTCAATTTTGGTCTCATCACTCCAAATTACATTGTACCAGAAGTTTTGAGGCTTGTCTCTGTGCTGTTTGGCGTATTGTAAGCGAGATACTTTGTGCCATTTGCGCACTAATGGCTTTTTTCTGGCGACTCGACCATGCAGCCAATTTTTCTTCAAGTGCCTCCTTATTGTGCATCTTGAAACAGCCACACCGCTAGTTTTCAGAGAGTCCTGAATTTCAGCTGATGTTATTTGTGAGTTTTCCTTTGCATCCTGAACAATTTTCCTGGCAGTTGTGGCCAAAATTTTGTTGGTCTACCTGACCTAGGTTTGGTTTTTACAGAGCCCCTGATTCTCCATTTGATAATCACAGTTTGAATTCTGCTGACTGGCATTATCAGTTCCTTGGACATTTTTTGTATCCCTTTCCTGTGTTGTACAGTTCAACTACCTTTTCCTGTAGATCCGTTGACAATTCTTTTGCTTTCCCCATGACTCACAATCCAGAAACATCAATGGTTGCATGAAAGATGCAAGAGTCTGTCTGGATCCCAGAAACTCACTCAGCTTATATGCACACACACTGATCACAAGCAAACAGGTCACAGGTGAGGAAGTTACCTTTAGTAGCCATTCAAACCCATTTGTGTCAAATTCTGTGCATGTTATCAGGCCAAAATCACAAAGGTATGTGAACTTTTGATCAGGGTCATTTGGATGTTTTTGGTTGTCGTTAAAGGGAACCTGTCACGTCCTAGCTACCCTCTACACGGCCCCCATAGCATTGTTAGTGATGCAATGTGCATCACTAACAAGCTTTTTCCATTAAAATTGGTGCAGCTATAATGATTTTATAATCTTTAATATACTTAGATCCTACCTGCTCATTCAGTCATAGGGATGTGCTTGTCATGTTCAGTCATGGGCGGGCGCAGCATTCACTCACTGCTGGCGCCGCCCATGTATTACCAGCTTCACTGCGCATGCGCTATGACGCTCTATTTCCCGCGCTTGCGTAGTGAGGATATGTGATTACCAGCTTCACTGTGCACGTGCGAGGAACATAGTGCGTCATAGCGCATACGCAGTGAAGCTGGTAATCACACAGCCTCACTGCGCAGGCGGCCAGGCATCTACAAGTGCGCATGCTCCCCACAATATCAGCACTTGCCGGGAGCAGTATTCAAATACATGGGTGGCGCCAACAGTGACTGAATGCGATGCCCACCCATGACTGAATATGACAAGCACACCCCTATGACTGAATGAGCAGGTAGGATCTAAGTATAATAAAGATTATAAAATCATTATAGCTCCACCAATTTTAATGGAAAAAGCTTGTTAGTCATGCACGTTGCATCACTAACAATGCTATGGGGGCAGTGTAGAGGGTAGCTAGGACGTGACAGGTTCCCTTTAAGATTTAAAAAGAGAAAACACAGTAGTTTGACAATAAATGGCTTCACCCAACCAATAACCATGAGTGGAGAAAAAGTTTTTTTGTTATCATTCATATTCTCTGAAACAAGGCCAAGAAAGGAAAAATTCTGCTGGGGTATGTAAACTTTTGAGCACAACTGTATATCAAGAATCTTATTCCAAGCCAGAAAATGTATTAATTCTAGATGGATTCAAAATTCGCCTCCTCGATGATTGAGTTTCCAAATAAAATGAATTCAATTATCAGATTGGAGAAGGGAATACAGGTGCATCTCACTAAATTAGAATATCATCAAAAAGTTAATTTATTTCAGTTCTTCAGTACAAAAAGTGAAACTCATATATTATACAGTCATTACAGAGTGATCTATTTCAAGTGTTTATTTCTGTTAATGTTGATGATTATGGCTTACAGCCAATGAAAACACAAAAGTCATTATCTCAGTAAATTAGAATACTTTATAACAGCTTGAAAAAGGTTTTTAAAATCCGAAATATTGGCCTACTGAAATGTATGTTCCATAAATGCCCTCAATACTTGGTCGGGGCTCCTTTTGCATCAATTACTGCATCAATGCGGCGTGTCATGGAGGCGATCAGCCTGTGGCACTGCTGAGGTGTTATGGAAGCCCAGGTTGCTTTGATAGCAGCCTTCAGCTCGTCTGCATTGTTGGTTCTGGTGTCTCTCATCTTCATCTTGACAATACCCCATAGATTGTCTGTGGGGTTAAGGTCAGGCGAGTTTGCGGGCCAATCAAGCACAGTGATACTGTTGTTTTTAAACCAGATATTGGTACTTTTGTCAGTGTGGACAGGTGCCAAATCCTGCTGGAGAATGAAATTTCCATCTCCAAAAAGCTAGTCGACAGAGGGAAGCATGAAGTGCTCTAAAATTTCCTGGTAGATGTCTGCGCTAACTTTGGTCTTGATAAAACACAGTGGACCTACACTAGCAGATGACATGGCTCCCCAAACCATCACTGATTGTGGAAACTTCACACTAGACCTCAAGCAGCTTGGATTGTGTGCCTCCCCACTCTTCCTCCAGACTCTGGGACCTTGATTTCCAAATGAAAATTGGAGCTCTGTGTCAGTGACTGCCTTCTGGACATCTGTCAAGTCAGCAGTCTTCCCCATGATTGTGGAGCCTACTGAAACAAACTAAGGGACCTTTATAGACGCTTAGGAAGCCTTTGCAGGTGTTTTTTGTTAATTATTTTAATTTACTGAGATAATGACTTTTGTGTTTTCTTTGGCTGTAAGCCATAATCATCAGCATTAACAGAAATAAACACTTGAAATAGATCACTCTGTAATGACTCTATATAATATATGATTTTTACCTTGTATTGAAGAACTGAAATAAATCAACTATTTGCTGATATTCTAATTTAGTGAAATGCACCTGTATATATGAAAAGAAAATCTGTGGGTAAATATGAAAAAGTATGGGGTCCATGGCTAGACACTTCAAGACTTACCTCTGCACAGTTACTTAGGGATAGAATGATGGATTTAGTATTTTAACTATATTTACAATACGAGGTACCAGATTCTATATAAATGTAATAAGATGGTTCAGAATCTATGGTAGGGGTGACAGTAAAAATGTAACGTATAATGCATTCTGTTATGAAAGAAAGGGGGGGGGATATGGTTGGGGCATATAACTGTCTTCTGTATATCCATATACACACTGTTTCAATGTTCTTTCTATGTCTATGGAAAATTGGAAAATGTTTTTTGTGGTTATAAAAAATTACCTAATTAAAAAAAAGAAAGAAAATGAAGCTAACTTTAGAGTGGTCACTGTTTTCACATTGAATTGCAGCATGTAGAGGCCTTGATGAAACAGATGAAAAGCATAGCTGTAAGTCACTCAGACCTAGAGGTGCTAGAAGTCTGTTCCAAAACATACGGCAGTCTCAGTAATGAAAACCAGAGCAGCCAGAACTGTCAGGTCAGTCTTTCCAAAAAAGAATTGATCAAGCATCTCGTGGACACCTACAGTCAAATGCTGGATGATGTTCTGCAGGAGGTGAGTCACATTGGGGTGTTTATCCATTGGACTTAGCCCTATAGTTCTGAGAATGAGACTTTGACTTTCTTTCCCATTATGGAACTCTACTAAGAAATGACTTAACATTTCCTACTTTGGTATTGTGATTGTGTACCAGCACATTTCCTCCTCGAATGAAGACTTGGATATCATTTCAGTGAAAGTACCCTGAAGCGATTGCTCTGTTGGTTGTACAGTAAAGGTTACAACAATCCCTTCATTGTATAACATGTGACCTCTTTTCCATAACACATAATAACACATTATCATGGAACTACAATGCTCAGCTTGTGAATGGCATTTTATTGTTTTTTACCCACCTATAATTTCCTGTTCACAAGCACTGTCACCTTAGAGGATTATATAAGGACTAGATTCATGTTTTCATCCACAGCTTTTTTCCTAATTTAAAGGGAACTTGTTACATGATTCACACCAGCCAAACCACAGAGAGCGTGAATCAAAGAGCGGTTGTTTTCAGGGGCAAACCCTGACAGCTTGGGGCCCCTGTGCAAGAAATGTGTTTGGGCCCCCTTCTTTTATGGCGACCATGCTACAAATTATGTAATATATATATCTACCATCCTCTCTTGTTAGATGTATAATGCAATGACTGCTGATGGAGCATGGGAAAGCTTCTTTTCTTATGGAGGAGCTGATGAACTGGTCTACTGGTCAGATGCTGCTCCATCAGCAGTCATTATATATCTTAACAAGAGAGGACTCTATGTAATAAAGAGAGGGCGCTGTGATTAACAATAACAAGGATATGCTATGTAAGGGCCGGTGCTGTGCATGACAAGAGATGGTACTATGTAACACATAACAAAGAAGGATGCTATATAATAAGGGTGGCGACATAAATAACTAGAGAGCATGGTACATAATAAGGGACTGTTATATATAATACAAGAGGAATCTATGTAATTAAGGACGGCGCTATTTATAACAAGAGTGTACACTATATACTACGGGACTATACTATACATAATAAGTCTACATTCCTTTATCTGTGTGAAGTGTCGGTGTACTGCCTGATTTTTTTTTTTCTCTGACCGCACACAGACCCATTGAGTTTGTCCTCAAAATTGGATCAGAAATAGACACGCTCTCAGTATCACAGATCTCATTCTCGGATTCATGATTTACAAAGATATGTGAATGGACCTGTAAAACTCTGAGCCTTTGTGCCTTCTGCTAAAAAAAAAATCTGGCAGCTCACGGACCTTTCACACAAATGTGAGAATTTGGCCTAAGGAAGGTCGTTTTACAAATAACAGAATTACTCCAAGTCCCACAGTATAATGAATAAATAATTAATCCAATGCCTACCGCTGATGTTTCATCTGAGTCGTTTTTTTGTTGTTTCTTCTCCATCTGGTCAGACCTTCATGTCGATATCTCCCAGCCACAACTCGTCTTGTCATGCTGATCACCGCAGCCCTGAAAATAACAAGGTCACATATATTGTATACATACATTTGTCTCCCAAATAAAAAGTCTTGCCAAGAAATATGTACCCCACCATTAATATACTATTAGCCACATACCATTCAAAATATAAACTGATAAGCCAGAATTGTGCCCCCCATTAACTATAATCTCCGTCGCCCAATAAATATAAATTAATCAGTCTCTGAGACTCTACCCCCAATTCATTTGAAGGCTATGTACACACATTGCGTTATTGTTGCTGAAAATAAGCAACGTTTTACAGTACAAGCAAAGTGAATGAGATTCCTGAAGTCTCATGCTCACGTTGCTTAGTTTTTCCTTGCAGATTTGCAGCAGATTAAAATCTTGCAACGTTTTCCACTCATACTAATGAGTGGGGAAAATACGCAACAAAAAACGCAAGTAAAAAAACATGTCAAAACTATGTATTTTACGCAGCACTTTTCCTGCTAACACATCAGGATTTCCAACAGAATTTTCTGCTGCAAATCTTGAACATGTGCACATCCTGGTATAATGTCCCCCAGTCTGGGCCCCTTCCTGGGAATAATGTGCCCCATCCCGGGCCCCTATCTTGTGTCCTTCCTTCCCTCCCTCTCACATACACATTGATTATAAGGCCCTGATAGCATCATAATTAATTGGGAGGTGGGAGAAGACATTATCAGGGTCTTCTATTGTAATGGGGGTGGGAGAGCATGCTATCAGGTAATAATCAGGCTTCCTTTAATAATGTCCTCCATACTGGGCCCCTTCCTGGGATAATGTCTCCCAACCAGGCCTCCTTCTTGGTATAATGTGCCCCATCCTGGTCCCCTTCTTGGGGTAATATGCCCCATCCTGGGTTCCTTCCTGGGGTAATGTGTCCCATCCTGGTATAATATGCCCCATCATAGTCCCCTTTCTGGTACAATGTTCTCCATCCTGCTCCCTTTACTGGGGTAATGCTACCCATCCTGGTATAATGTCCCCCATTCTGGGGTAATGTTCCCCATCCTGTGCCCCTTCCTTTGGTAATGTGCCCCTTCCTCTGAATAATATACCCCATCCTGGGCCCCTTCCTGGGGTAATGTGCCCCTTGATGGGGATATTATGCCTCATCCTGGGCCCCTTTCTGTGGTAATGTACCCCTTCCTGGGGGTTATGTGCCCCATCCTGGGCCCCTTCATGGGGAAGTGTGCCCTTCCTGGGGTAATGTGCCCAATTCTAGACTCTTCCTGGGGTAGTGTGTCCCTTCCTGGGGATAATGTGTCCCATTCTGGACCCCTTCCTGGGTCATTGTGCCCCTTCCTGGGGTAGAGTGCCTCTTCCTGGAATAATGTGCCTCATCCTGGGCCCCTTCCTGGGTTCATGTGTCCCTTCCTGGTATAGTATGCCCCATCCTGGTCCCCTTACTGGAGTAATGTTCCCATCCTGGTATAATGTCCCCCAATTTGGGGTAATGTTCTTCATCCTGGGCCCCTTCCTTGGGTAATGTGCCCCATCCTGGACCCATTCCTGGGGTAATATGCCTCATCCTGGGCCCCTTCCTGGGGTAATGTGCCCCTTCCTGGGGTAGGTTCTCTCATCCTGGGCCCGTTACAGGGGATAATGTGCCCCATCTTGGGCCCCTCCCTGGTATAATGTGTTTCTTCCTGAGGTAGTGTGCCCATTCCTGGGATAATGTGCCCAATCCTGGACCCTTCCTGGGGTAATGTGCCCCTTCCTGGGGTAGGTTCTCTCATCCTGGGCCCCTTCCTGGGATAATGTGCACCTTCAGTCACGTGCATGCCGACGCCAGCTGCCGGCCTCTGATTGTGTGTATTGCCGGCCCCCTGTTCCGCAATACGTTTCATTTCAACTAAAGGTGCGTCCAGCTGAAATAGTCGCTGGTGCTGGCGGGCCCCCTCCAGCTCTGGGTCCTGGTGCAGCCAATATGATATGTCCGCCCCTGGTTCTTGCATTCTAAACATCTATATTTTACTGTGAATCACTGCAGTGTTTATGAAAAAAAAAACTAGTTGAAAGCTTCTCCTCGCCTGTTCTGCTAAGCTGATGGAGTGTGTATAGGCAGAGACCTGTCAGTCTTGCTGAGTGGGCATGGAGAAATCAGCAGAGATCTGCCTCTTAGACTAATCCCCTCGTCCACGGCTGCACTTTTAATTATGATTTTTTTTAAATACTGCTAGATGTTAAACTGTTTAAAAGGCAGTAGCCGGTTCCGGATTTATGTTACTCATGGTTCGGACAGTATTAATCATGTGGCAGGTTCCCTTTAAGTACTCCTAGCTAGTTCAAAGTGAACCATTAGAGCTTTTGTTTTAGGGAGAAGAGCCTGTGACTGCAGAAGATGTGCATCCGATGTCCTGCACGCTAAGAAGACTCGCAGCTTTTCACAAGTGAGCCATTTGCAAAGCTCTTTCATATATTGCATGTGTTGCTTCAGTGCTAAGACCTGCTATCCAGCTAGATCTTCATATGACATGACATTTTTAAATTAAAGGGGTCGTTCACTACTGGACAACCTCTGCTTAATCAAGTGTTTAAATACAAACAGTGGATACTAACCCCCAAAGCAGCGCCGTCCGACTGATGTCGGTGCCTCTGCTCCTGGAGAGTGACTTGTTGCGTCACATGCTACTTGCCGCCAATGAGCGGCTTCAGCTCATCAATATTTCATGAAGATAATTGCTCTGACGAAATAGTAAAAGCTGCAGCTGACGAGCAACTTCTCATTGGCTGCAGCTGTCACATCTCTCCCCAGGAGCAACGGCGCCCCCATCGTTGGAATTGCGCCACTGCTGGAAGTCAGTATCCATAGTTTTTATTTTAATTAGGGTCCTGAATTGATTAGGCAATGTTGCCCAGTAGTGGACAATCCTTTTTAATTCTTTGATGTTTAAAAAGTAATAATCTGAAATGACTTCTGTAGAGGTTAAAGTAACCCCGCACGGTTCCTGTACCTATTCATACATTTCTTCAACATTTAGGTACATTTTTGGTTTTGGTGGACACTTTGTTCTATCTAGGTCATCCTCACAGCATGAACAGAGAAGATTTAGTTAACCTTGTAAGAAGGAAGTAAAATCCCTCCTGAACCTACAGAAGGTAAATTAGCACCTTCTACAGCAGTGACTTGGTGACCCTAAGACAAAACAGAACCTTAAGCACACTTTCATTTCTCACATTCTTTTTTTTTATGATGATTTTTACTGTAGTTTTGCAAACTACCAAATAAAAGAGTAGCAACATCCAGAAAAACTATAAAACGGATGGCCGCAAAGAGAATTTGATTATCTGTGATAATCGCAAATTAGTGTAAATTGTCAATGAGAAAACGGAGGTTCTGTAAATCGGCACTTGGGAACGACAGTATTAGGTGGTGAGATTAAAAGAAATGGCAAGGAAAAAGCCAACTCAGAACCAGTATTCACGTCTCACTTCTAACCCCTCTGCAGATCCATTCTTTTAGATTAATGCAGGAAGCTGCTGAGAGTCAGATAGTCCAAATTTTCTTTTAAATCAGATTGAATATTTTAGAAAAGTAGAACAAAAAGCGATAAATGCATCGGACAATTTGCCATTTCCAGGACCTTTGCTACTTACACTCGTTTCCATTCCCGATGATTTTTAGACATATATTAATGTGTGATGTTGTCTTCCATGTCTGTCATTTACAGTGCTCACAACCTCAGTGAGTGGGATCTGTATCAGAAGACGTCTGAACTGCTTACTTTTGATGCGCAGCGACAACGCTTGCCAGCTGAGGTAAAAATATGGGCATCGCAGCTGTACATATCCCTTTATGTGTCTTGTAATATAATGGATAACACAACCTCAGAAATCCTACTCCTTGGCTGCATGGCCGTCATCTACATCAGTATTATATTTGAAGCTACTATTTTGCTGCATCATTTTGACAAAATCTTCCTTATTTCACAAACTTGGGCAGAAGACCTATTTAAAGGGGTATTTCTCTCTGATTATGGTATGGCATATAGCTCTATGATGGATCAGACCTCTGGACTCCCTATATATGCAGCGTACCAATGGACAGAGCTTACTCTCTGTGTTCCTATACAGACCCAGAAGAAGCCAAGGCTATGGTGCAGTTAGATAGATGGTAGCGCTAATATGGAGGTAAATACTTTAAAGGAGCCCCACCTCTTAACTAGTGCTGTGACTCTTTTACTTTTTGGGATCCCGTCAGTTGGACATCCACCATGCAGGAAATTATGGCAAATGCTAGCAATATTCCACCACTTTTTATACAGTTTCTTCTTTAGATAGAAAACAAACATCCACTATAAAAGTGAAGTTGTTCTTTACTCACAAGTTAAGCAAACTATTTAATCGATATATATTATCTTCCTTGTCTAGCTGATGCTGCCTGCTCTCCAATGCACGTATTATAGCATTCTATGGCAGCTGTTACCTATCATAGAAGATCTACATACACAGGTACTTAGCTCCAATTTTTTCTTTTGTTATAATTAATTTGTTTTGCTGTCTACCTAAACTTAGGTGCACATTCACCCTGTGGCCATTAACAAACATAACCTAGGGTAAAAATAAATTGAGCAAATACCCTGCATAAAGCAACATGTAAACAATGTAGTGTACCTAGTTGACATTGTTCCAACCAAAAAAGCGCAAAAGACATCTCACCGCAACAAGGTGTACCCAGTCTAATGTAAAACCTCTCTATGTGCCAGCAGGCCTCAATAGACCGGGGCAGAGCAATGCTCCATTGAATGTTGAAACATGAAAAATTTATATACTAGAAGCATTGCTTCAAGGAGATAATGCTGTATACCGTATTTTTCGGACTATAAGACGCCCTTTTTTCCTCCAAAATTTTGGAGGAAAGTGGGGGGTGCATCTTATAGTCCAATATACATAAATGCTGTGGGTGATGGGGGATGTGGGGCAAGCGACAGTGGCGGAGTAACTGTGCACAGGAGGCAGCAGCCGCCTGCTGCAGCCTACACTGTGCCCGCTACTAAAGAAAATGCATATTAATTATCCTTAATAACTGGCACACTGTGCCCGCACCCATGGGTGTGGTGAATATTCATGCGCACGCAGTCCCGGCGTGGGGAGCAGTGACTATTCGGGCACAGAGCGGAACACAGCACTGGAGGAGAGAGGAGGTGAGTATGATTGTTTTTTTTTCTGTGCAGCGTGACGGGGATCAGGGGGTGCCAAGCATACCAGGATGAGGGGGCCATACATACCAGGATGAGGGGGGCCATACATACAGGGATGAAGAGTGCCATACATACCAGGAAGAGGAATGAAGGTACCATACATACCAGGAAGAGGGATGAAGGTGCCATACATACCAGGAAGAGGGATGAGGGGGCCGTGCATACCAGGCTGGGGGATTGGGGTGCCATGCATACCAGAATGGTGGATTGGGGTGCCATGCATATCAGGATGGGGATGAGGGCCATGTATAACGGGAAGGAGGGGGCCATATATACCAGGATGGGCCATATTAACAGAATTGGGGGACATTACCCCTATAACAGTGTCAGCAGCAGACCCCCTCCCTCTTAACAGGGCATCATGACCACCTTTTTTTCTTAAATTTTTTTTTCTATTTTCCTCCTCTAAAACCTAGGTGCGTCTTATGGTCTGGTGCGTCTTAAACTCAGAAAAATATGGTATATGTGGTTTACAGAGTCAGTACTTAGCTGTACAGACTAAGTGCACATGAATCACAAAGGTAGCTACTACACATAACTTAAAGAGGACCTGTGACCGTGTAAAAAGGGGCCCGTTTTTGCTCTTTATTCCCTCTGGTCCCTTAAGCATACAGTTTTATTATTAAATCCGCCATACGGTTCCATAGATATTGTCATTTTTATTTAGTGCTTATTTTTATGGCATCTACAAAGGGGCTTTGCTCACAGGGTAACTATACAGAACAGCCTAAAGACAGACCCCCAGAGAATGCTGTGAGCCGCACCCCTTTGGTGAAGACTATTAGCACTATATTAAAAATATCCTTTTGTTCTAGCAACTTTTTTGCGTTTCTTGAACTTTTCTCTGCATAGAGAAGTTAATACAATAACAATTTTTTTTTCTGGCAAATTTCTAGGAAGAGCTTAGTTTCTATGCAACTCGGGTGAAACAGTTTTGTCAGCTGTGTAGAAAATACTTGGGTCATAAAGATCAATTTATAGGCGAGCAGGTGAGTGATGGTGTCCAGTCTTCTCAACCCCTCGTCCACATTATCTCCAGATAATGCCCGTAAGAGGATAGATATGAGCCAGGAGCCCTGCAATATATTGGGTAAGTAAAATGGAGAGTGTACTTTAGTAAATGCTACTCATTGTTGATTGCTGAGATATTCCATTCCCATTTCAATAATGCAATATGGCTTCTCTGTAATTTTAGTAGGGGCAGTAACCTAACTGTTGTACCACCAGAGCATTGCTCCTCTGTATGACAGATTAAGTATGGTTGTGTGAACCCGGCCTGAATGCCTTTGTCTAACACGTCTTTTTCAGGCATTTCTTTCCCTGTGTGACCTCCTTATGTTACTACACTATAGAGGAGGCAGAATGCTTGGCTGTGTAGATTCAGTCCTGGAGTCTGAGCTGCTTTCCTTTGTCCGTCAACACGTTTTCCAGGGTCAGGAAGAGAAAGGTGATTTATTTAGAATTGTTTCACAATATATTTAAATAACATCTACTATATGTTAAAATTCAGAATAGTGAGAATGTAACATAAATGCAGCGAACGGTACACCCAAAGCAGAGGTGACCGGTGCTCCTAGTGTCAGCTATATGGTCATCTATTACTCTTTACATACATGTACATGGAAATTAGTCCATTAAAGTGGATCTCTAGTTCACAAAACGGTTTACCCTATCAAGGAATTCTGAGTTAATATAGGGGGGTCCGGCATTCAGGATTTTCATGTCTTGGCTGGAATGAGGAATGGTCTGTGTAATGCAGAACTTCTATACTCTATTACACAGAGAGACTAATAATTTTAATGGGCAGTGTGTAATGTTTTATTATCCCTGTAGTGGCGCTGCAGGGAGACTGTACAGTTACTATCAGGTTTCCCTGCAGATAAGTGCTGACCACTGAGTGACACTTTGTGAACATCTTATTGTGAAATGATATGAGTTGAGCAAAAAGATTTGCAGTACCTGGCCGGCAACCACAGCAGTTCTCCATGGCAGCCGGATCGGGGCAGTGTGAACTTCCTCGGCCGACACTACAGTGCCCACATCTTAGACCTAGTAATCAGAGGAGGAGTCAAGGATGCTGGCATTCAAGTGCCAGCCAAGGAAGTTCACACTGTCCTTGTGCAGTTGCCAACAAAAATTGATGGGGACGAAGTTGGTGGCCTAGTAATTGCATCCGCACCCAAGATGCAAGCATTCAAGTTCCGGCCAAGGAAGTTTACTCTGTCCTGATCTGGCTTCCATGGAGTACCTGACATAGACGAAGTTGCTGGCCTAGTAATTGTAAGAGGAACATGTCATGATTCCTCTTATCAGTGTTCTGGACGCACAGTTCTGCCATCCAATCTAGGTCAGGGGTGTGCTGAGCTGTCGGTATGGTGATAGACAACTCAGCTGTCCAATCAGATGCTGGGGCGTTCTGAGCTGTCAGTGTCTTGAGTGACAGTTTAGATGTCCAGTCAGGGTGTGTCGGGGCTTCATCCATGTGTTTCCTGCTCAGGGTAATTACCTGGATATTTAGCCTGCTCTCTGCCTTAAATTACTGCCAATTGTAGCTTTGTGCACGAGGTGTGTGTGCGTGCGCGCGCTCTGTGCTCCTAGTCTTGTATTCTTATCTTTGTTGCTCAACCTTGGATTTGCCTTTGACCTTGCATTTGCCTAGCCATTTTGTCATGATCTGCTCCCTTTTTGGAATTCTGACCCTGGACTGTGACACTGTGACCTGACTATGCCTTTGTCTCACACCTCTGTCTATGACGTACCCTCCTGGCTTTTAACCTCGGACCTCTTGACTACACAAGCCTCGCAGCTTGTCCGTGAGTATTGACTAGCGTGACAAAACCCACTTGATACCAACATTTGAGTGCCAGCCGAGGAAATTGACAATGCCCTGGTTCAGCTGCCTCAGGTACTGATGTGAACAATGTGGAGGCCTAGTAATGATGTGAGGCGCCCAGGACTCCAGCATTTATGTGCCAGCCGAAGAAGTTCGCATGGCTCTATACCAGCTGCCATGGAGTACTGATGAGGGCACCAAGGTCCTACAAATCTTTTAGGTTAACTCGATTAAGTGACCCTTCTTGGGATTATCCAAAGTAGACAGTCCTATGTATGTGTATTGAATTTATTTTGAAACATACTTTTACGTTGAAAACATTTTCCAGTTTTACATAACTCTACCAAATACATATGAATAAATACTGTAAATTGCGTACAAATAATGATACTAGAAAACATGACTGCACAAGCGTTATGTGGCTGTTATAGTGCACACCATCCTTTGGGGGAGTCTTTGTAGTCTTCTCAGACAATGTAAAGGGCAGCAGATCTCTTAGGTTTTAGAAGTTTTGACCCTTTTGATAGTCACATTTAAGACGCCTGTTTTTAGAACTCCTATATGAAGGGTTACTGTGGATAAAACTATTGTCAGATCTGTGCCAGCAGCGGCACACAATGAGGGCAGTATCATCTGAGGCTAAAAGCACTACTGCTGTGGGTTTTTTGTTATAGTTAAAAATGAAATGTCATATAATTATCACTTGTCCAGTATTTATGTGTCACTGTGGAGGAACTAACTGTCCTTTATTATTTTAAGACGCAGTTGTGCCTGAGACCAATGAGGACATGACCCTGGTTATTTTACATAGGAAGAGGATGCTGCTGGCTGTTTATTGCAAGCTAATAGCTTCCAGCGTAGTTGAAATGTCTGCAGTAGCCGAGATTTATAAGCAGTATATGAAGGTAAATTACAACCCTATGTCCAGCATTTCTTTCTTACGTTACTATGTGTTTCTGTTCGCATTACACTGAACATTCTCCTTTATGAACCATTCTTTATTACAATCAACTATGTTAAGAGATTGACTATCTGTTCAGAAATTTGGAAAATGCAGTATATTACACTGATCGGTTAGTTTTCTATTTATTGTCACTTTATGCAGCTTATGAAAAATGTATTGCTACCTGCTGGTGACAAATCCAATCAGGGCACTATTTGTTCACACATTTGGGATTCTGCTGACATCCTATTGGCAATGTATAGGAATGAGGTATATTGTACCCTATTCAGATGTGGAAAAATAGTAAAAAAAAGTAATATAAAATGTTAAAATTAACAGTAGAAAACCCCCAAAATATCTCCATAGCTGGAGCCTAATCTATGCGCAGATCCAACAGCCAATGGAGGAATCCATGTTTTGGCTCTCCTGTATATTTTTTGAAAAATAATAAAAAAAAATCCTTGTTTGCATGAATAATGCATATGTTTCTATTAATCATTAAAGATACCGCATTCGCATTAGATAAAAGTCAGCCGATCCCACCCAAATCCCAGAACTGATCAGCGACTATTGTGAATACAATACACTTTATTGATCCTGGGGGAAATTGTAGTATCACAACAGCACAACATAAACAAGAACATGAAACGCCAAGTTGCAATATTTTTTTGTGCAAATTTCAAGTTACGCAAAAATATTGCAACTTATTAAGGTGTTTAGTTTAGAAGAAAAAAGGTCACCTCACCCAAATATGAATGAAGGATCAATGCAGGGAAACTTGTGGTGCCACAGGAAAGCCAATGAGAACAAAAAGAAATTCCAGCATCAGGATCTTCATTAAAACACCCTTTAATTCAAAATAATGAAAAATATCACAACTCCAAAACCTACTATAACTATCAAACTCATTTCAGAATGGTGTCTTTAGTCATTATAATAATTATCTAAAAATATTTAGATTTGAGAGTCCTCAGTGGTTGATACCTTTTAATGGCTAACTGAAAAGATGGTAACAAATTGCAAGCTTTCAAGACTACTCTCTTCATCAGGCATAGTATAACCCAATATCTGAAGAGTCACATATTTATACACAATAAGACACACAAGGGGAAAAAAAATGCACTAGGTAAGACAGATGATGAAAAGCAGAGTTATTATGGGAGAGGTAAACAGTTCTGGCTATAAATATTTTAGCAGTTAATAGATAAGGAGTGTGAAGGTTTTATTGTCCTTTGACCAGGTCCAGTGTTGTGATGGCCTCACAATTCTGAGGAGCACATTCCTTAGTTGATGTAGAATGACATAAATCCATGTGACACATTCATTCCTGCTCTGGAAGTGTTAAAGGTCATCATCAGTTTATATTCTGAGATTCTTCTTTCTCTTTGAGATTTGAAGTTACCTTTTAATACTAGTAATTTCATATCTTTTATGCTGTGATCAGGGGAACAAAAATGCTTGGCTACAGGCAGATCTATTCTTTTTTCTTTTATTGTGTGGCGATGATGATTCATCCTTGTTCTAAGTTTTTGCCCTGTCTCCCCTACATAAAGACCCCCAGCTGGACATTTGGTACATATAATTAAGTACACTACATTAGATGTGATACAGCTGAACGTACCTGGGATCTTATAGTCCTGATGTGAATTGGGAATCTTTATCTTGTCTGTGGTCGTTATAAACGGACAGGTTTTATATTTTTTCTGGTTAAAAGGAAAGGTACCTGTAGCTGGTGGAGATGACAGGGAGCTTCTGACAATGATGCTTCTTAGATTTGGGGGCTGCCTGAAACACAGAAGTGGGGGGTCTGGAAATATGGATTGTAATCGGGCATCTTTTTGTAGTAAGGGTTGTAGTTTCCGTACAGCTCTTCTTAGCACCTCCAGATTTGGATTGTAGGTGACTACTAGAGGCACCCGGTTGCTTTCTTGTTTGGTTTTGTAATGTAGGAGATGATTCCTTCATATTCTGGTGGCTCTTGTAATCTGGTTCTCAATTGTTCTCAGATGGTAGCTCTGTTTCAAAAAGGTCTTTCTGAGGCCATCAAGGTGTTTGTCTCTATCCATCTGGTTGGAACATATCCGATTGTATCTGATGGCTTGGCTGTAAACAATAGAGTTTTTTATGTGTTTTGGATGGAAACTGTCCCAATTAAGGTATGTAGGACGGTCGATTGGTTTCCGGTACAAGGATGTCTCTATTTCATTGTTCTGTAGCTTGATGATGGTGTCCAAAAAGTTAATTTCAGTACAGGAGTAGTTGAGTGTTAGGTTGATGGTGGGATGAAATCGATTAAAGTGTTCATGGAACGTCTTCATTTGTTGCTCAGACCCCGTCCAGATGATTAAAATATCGTCAATGAAACGATAGTAGGCCAGAGGCCTGATGGGACATGAGGACAAAAAGTCACTTTCAAGCTTGGCCATGAAAAGATTTGCGTACTGTGGAGCCATTTTACTTCCCATCGCTATACCAGTTTCCTGTAGATATATGTTGTTATCAAATTCAAAGTAATTGTGGGTGAGGATGAATTCTGTAAGTTTGACCACAGAATCAGCAACAATTCCTTTATTTTCTATGAAGATTTTGCAGGCATTTAATCCATCCTTGTGTGGGATATTAGAATACAAAGATTCCACATCCATGTTGGCCAGGATGGTTCCTTCTGGTAGAGGACCTACTGCTGCTAGTTTATTCAGTAGGTCTGTCGTGTCCTGAATGTAGCTGGGTGTACTCTTTACCAGTGGTTTAAGAACACACTCTACCCATCCAGAAACTTGCTCAGTAAGGGTGCCCACACATGAAATAATTGGTCTTCCTGGATTTCCAGATTTGTGGATTTTGGGGAGCATATAGAATGTCCCTATTCTTGGACTCTCTGGTATCAGGTCATCGGCTCTTATGGATTCATCAGGCAGACACGATATCAACTTGTTTACTTCCTTGTAATAGTCCTGTGTAGGATCAGACTCCAGTTTTTTGTAGTAGCGCGTGTCCACCAGTTGTCTGTTTGCTTCCTTCATGTAGTCTGATGTGTTCATCATGACTATTGCACCACCCTTGTCAGCAGGTTTAATGATGATTTCTTTGTTGGTTTTCAAAGATTGTATGGCCTTTCTCTCCTGGGCACTGATGTTGGATGCTTGTCTCCTGTTTGTGTCTAAGATGGTGGATTTTATCACATGTCTGAAGGAGTCTATATATGTATCCAAATGAGGGTTTCGTCCAGGTGGAGGTGGCCAATCTGACCTCTTCTTGGTTGTCAAGATTCCTTTTCCTTCAGTTAGGGTGGGTTCTGAATCTTCTGTAGCATTGACGTAGTCCCTCAGGCGCAGTCTCCTGAAATAATTTTCCATATCACTACAGAGTTCAGTTTTATCTAGGGCCTTAGTAGGACAAAATGAGAGTCCTCTAGAAAGCACGGTCAGCTCCGCTTTGTTTGGTGTATAATCTGAGAGATTGATGACACAGTTAGATGCTTCTTTGTCTGGAATGGAGTGGTTGTCCAAATTGTCAGGTTTTGGCTTTGTTTTGTAACTGTTTGTATATCATCCTGAGTTTAGGCGCAATCTGTGCAGTTTCTTTTCCTTGTTATGAATCAGAAGGGTCCGTAGTTTGTTATAGTATTGCTGTAATTTTTGCTCTGTGTTTTCTGCAAGTGTTTTCCTCCGAGTTTCAAATTGCCCTTGGACTTTACTCTTGATGCTGTAGAAGACATGCAAAAGGTGGTTCCTTAGTCTCTCAGAAGTCCTGTGGCAAAGGTTTTGTGCATAATGAGTATTGTAGGTATGAAGAATTGGGTTTGTAATCCAGAGTCCTTTGGGAATTAGATTCTCCTTTTTGCATTTAGATAAGAAAAAAATGTCGCTGTCCAATTGTGCACGTTTCTTCAGAAGTGGCTTAAGTTCCATGAAGATGCGGTACATTCTGGTATCCTCCATTTTGATATAGGGAAAATATATATTCTTGTACCGTGTTAGCCAGTAGATAGAAAAATATTTAGATTTGAGAGTCCT
This sequence comes from Phyllobates terribilis, assembly GCF_046119375.1. NCBI lineage: Eukaryota > Metazoa > Chordata > Amphibia > Anura > Dendrobatidae > Phyllobates > Phyllobates terribilis. Next base: position 329,207,039 of record NW_027362762.1, on the reverse strand, counting down.
CAGTGGTTGATACCTTTTAATGGCTAACTGAAAAGATGGTAACAAATTGCAAATTGTGTCATCAATCTCTCAGATTATACACCAAACAAAGCGGAGCTGACCGTGCTTTCTAGAGGACTCTCATTTTGTCCTACTAAGGCCCTAGATAAAACTGAACTCTGTAGTGATATGGAAAATTATTTCAGGAGACTGCGCCTGAGGGAATACTACAATGCTACAGAAGATTCAGAACCCACCCTAACTGAAGGAAAAGGGATCTTGACAACCAAGAAGAGGTCAGATTGGACACCTCCACATGGACGAAACCCTCATTTGGATACATATATAGACTCCTTCAGACATGTGATAAAATCCACCATCTTAGACACAAACAGGAGACAAGCATCCAACATCAGTGCCCAGGAGAGAAAGGACATACAATCTTTGAAAACCAACAAAGAAATCATCATTAAACCTGCTGACAAGGGTGGTGCAATAGTCATGATGAACACATCAGACTACATGAAGGAAGCAAACAGACAACTGGTGGACACGCGCTACTACAAAAAACTGGAGTCTGATCCTACACAGAACTATTACAAGGAAGTAAACAAGTTGGTATCGTGTCTGCCTGATGAATCCATAAGAGCCGATGACCTGATACCAGAGAGTCCAAGAATAGGGACATTCTATATGCTCCCCAAAATCCACAAATCTGGAAATCCAGGAAGACCAATTACCGTATATTCCGGCGTATAAGACGACTTTTGAAGACTGAAAAATCTTCTGTCTAGTCTGGGGTCGTCTTATACGCCGTTAATGTTTTTGAACTTTCAGAAATTGACATGCGGGGATACTCTGGGCGTGTTAATAAGCTGCCGTGGCCGTATCCCTGCCATGTGGGAGTTAATATAAGGTGGAGGGAGTTAAAATACGGCGGCGGTAGGTCCAGACAGTCAGCGCTTCTGTGCTGAAACTGACACATCGCTGCGCTGTGTCTTCTCAGGCCTGGGACACAGCGCAGCGTATTCCCAGCAGCGGAGACAGACAGAACCTAGCGAACTTTTCTGACGCATCGCAGTGTCTTCCCAGCTCCGGACACAGCGCAGGGCTTCTGTGCCGACAGCTTTCACTTGTCACAGAAGCGCTGCGCTGTGTCCGGAGCTGGGAAGTTCGCATCGCTTCTGTGACAAGTAGTGTTGAGCATTCCGATACTGTAATATCGGGTATCGGCCGATATTCGCGGTATCGTAATTCCGATACTTAATTCCGATACTATTACAATATCGAATACCGGAATCGGAAGTTCCCATAATGCCTGCGCTCTGCAGTGTCTCTGAAGGATGACGAGCTGGATGGCAGAGCTCAGCTGAGATCCAGCCTGTCATCAGAATGCCATCCCAGCGTGGGAGAATTCTCCTGATTGTTTAAAAGCCGGCGGGCGGTAAAAAGCCGCCGGCTTTTAAACAATCACACAGCCCCATACTGCTTCCCCGCAGCCTCCCACCCCGATCCTCCGCTCCCCTCGCCACCTCCCATCCAGATCGTAAGTTAGGACCGGGCGGGGAGTGCAGCACAAAGGAGCGGGGAGCGAAGGACCCGGGCGGGGAAGCCGGCAGTGAAAAGACTTCACCGCCGGCTTTCCCGTTCTGTGCTGCGCTTTCCCGCTGGTTATTTCAAATGAACAGCTGAGGTATCAGGTGATGCCGATCAGCTGTTCATTTGAAGTCGCCGCGGTGCCCTCAGAGGGTTCATGTGAGTTCATGCTTGACTGCATTGCATGAACTCACATGAACTTTCCCACGGTCTCACAGGTCAGCCTCACCTCCCAGACCCGTCATGATTGGTGTGTGCGGGTGTCTGTGCGTGTGTCTGCGAGTGTGTGTGGGGTGTCTGTGCGATGTCTGCGGGTGTGTGCGGTGTCTGTGAGATGTCTGCGAGTGTGTGCGGTGTCTGTCCGATGTGTCTGTGCGATGTCTGCGAGTGTGTGCGGGTGTGCGCGGTGTCTGTGCGATGTCTGGGGGTGTGTGTGGTGTCTGTGCGATGTCTGCGGGTGTGCGCGGTGTCTGTGCGATGTGTGCGGGTGTGTGCGTGCAGGCAGACATAGGCCGATGTGACACTACTACTCCCATCGGCCTATGTCTGTCCCCCGTCCACTCCTGCTAGCAGGATCAGCTCGATGGGAGCAGTAGTTCCCATCAGCCTGATCCTGCTATATAAATTGCCCTACTGTGTCCCCAATAAATGTTAAATACATGTCATTGGTGGCCAGTGGTTACCTACAATAAATTAGTTCATACATTACCTGTCCCCGCCGATCGCCACCTAAAATAAAGTAAAAAATAAAAAACTACACCTATACTCACCTAGACACCTAATTCCCCGAAGCCATCGATCTCCTGTAATAAAATATAAAATATTAAACCACAACCTTATCCTTACCCCTCCGTAGTAGTCCACGAGTGTCCCACGAAGATCTCCAGTTTAGAGCAGCCACATAGAATGTGACCGCTCTGAACCGCTGCCGCCGCTAGAATGACGGGGCCGTAAAGCAGCCCCGTCATTGCATAAGCGGGTTCGCCAGAGTTCAGGCAGCGCTGCTCCGGTTAGCTCCTTTACGGCCCTGCTGTATCGTGAGAAATTCCCACGGTACAGCAGTGCCGTAAAGGAGGTCTCCGGAGCTGCGCTGACTGAATGCACTCCGGTGGCCTCAGTCAGTGGCTCCCGCTGCCGGGAGCGGACGTGTTCCCGGCAGCGTGAGCTTACAGCAGCCATGCACAGCTGTCACCATCTCCAGATGTGACAGCTGTGCATGGGAGATCAGCGCAGGAACGTGGACAGGTAACTATTTTTTTTTTAGTAAACTAAGAATTAAATAAAATGGTGTGGTTTATTTCAAATAAATTATTTTTTTCTTGGTGTAGTGTGTGTTTTTTCTTTTTAACACTTTGTAGGTTAGTAATGGGGGTGTCTTATAGACGCCCATCATTACTAACCTGGGCTTCATGGCAGCTGGCGCTGACATGAACCCCGGCCCTATTACCCCCTGCCACCGCACCAGGGCAGCGTGGAAGAGCGAGGCTAAGTGCCAGAATTGGCGCATCCTATGGATGCGCCATTTCTGGGGCGGCTGACGGCTGGTGTTTCTAGCCTGGGAGGGGGACAATATTCATGGCACCCTTCCTGGGCTATTAATATCAGCCCCCAGCTGTCTGCCTAGCCTTTGCTAGCTATTAAAATAGGGGGGACCCCACGTCATTTTTTTGGGGGGGTCCCCCATTTTAATAGCTAGTAAAGGCTAGGTATTCAGCTGGGGGCTGATATTAGTAGTCTGGGAAGCTCCGTGGGTATTACCCCCTTCCCAGGCTTCAAACATCTGCCCCAGCTGTCTGCTTAACCTCCGCTAGAGACTAAAATTAAGGGGAATCCCACGCCAATTTTTTTTTAAATAAATCCTTTATTTTAACACTAAATGACAAGTACAGTAATCAACACTGTCACTGTACTTCATATATATGTGACTGACATGTTTCTATCTATCTAATCTATGTATGATTCTCTATTCCTTCTATTCTAAATTGTCGGGTACAGATGCTGAATTGCCGGCCGGCTTTTTTAAAGAGACGGTGCATGAAAGCACTAATATTTTTTTAAATAAATCCTTTACACTAAATGACAAGTACAGTAAGCAACACTGTCACTGTACTTCATATATATGTGACTGACATGTTTCTATCTATCTAATCTATGTATGATTCTCTATTCCTTCTATTCTAAATTGTCGGGTACAGATGCTGAATTGCCGGCCGGCTTTTTTAAAGAGACGGTGCATGAAAGCACTAATATTTTTTTAAATAAATCCTTTACACTAAATGACAAGTACAGTAAGCAACAATGTCACTGTACTTCATATATATGTGACTGACATGTTTCTATCTATCTAATCTATGTGTGAAGCTCTATTCTTTCTGTTGTAAATTGTCGGGTACCGGTGTATGCCGCTGATGAAAATGGATGATAGTAATGTTGTTGTTGTATGCCTTATGTTTATGAGTGACAGTTTTCCTGCTATATACCTGCATGTCATAAGAATTTAAATTAAAAAAGGACCATGTTAAATTCAAATCTGTTTTTTTTTTATTTTTACCGGTGTTTGGTATGCGTTGGAAAAGGGGTAGTCTTATACGGTGAATATATCCTAAACTCTATATTTTAACAGGAAAGTAGGGGGGTCGTCTTATACACCAGGTCGTCTTATACGCCGGAATATACGGTATTTCATGTGTGGGCACCCTTACTGAGCAAGTTTCTGGATGGGTAGAGTGTGTTCTTAAACCACTGGTAAAGAGTACACCCAGCTACATTCAGGACACGACAGACCTACTGAATAAACTAGCAGCAGTAGGTCCTCTACCAGAAGGAACCATCCTGGCCAACATGGATGTGGAATCTTTGTATTCTAATATCCCACACAAGGATGGATTAAATGCCTGCAAAATCTTCATAGAAAATAAAGGAATTGTTGCTGATTCTGTGGTCAAACTTACAGAATTCATCCTCACCCACAATTACTTTGAATTTGATAACAACATATATCTACAGGAAACTGGTACAGCGATGGGAAGTAAAATGGCTCCACAGTATGCAAATCTTTTCATGGCCAAGCTTGAAAGTGACTTTTTGTCCTCATGTCCCATCAGGCCTCTGGCCTACTATCGTTTCATTGACGATATTTTAATCATCTGGACGGGGTCTGAGCAACAAATGAAGACGTTCCATGAACACTTTAATCGATTTCATCCCACCATCAACCTAACACTCAACTACTCCTGTACTGAAATTAACTTTTTGGACACCATCATCAAGCTACAGAACAATGAAATAGAGACATCCTTGTACCGGAAACCAATCGACCGTCCTACATACCTTAAATGGGACAGTTTCCATCCAAAACACATAAAAAACTCTATTGTTTACAGCCAAGCCATCAGATACAATCGGATATGTTCCAACCAGATGGATAGAGACAAACACCTTGATGGCCTCAGAAAGACCTTTTTGAAACAGAGCTACCATCTGAGAACAATTGAGAACCAGATTACAAGAGCCACCAGAATATGAAGGAATCATCTCCTACATTACAAAACCAAACAAGAAAGCAACCGGGTGCCTCTAGTAGTCACCTACAATCCAAATCTGGAGGCGCTAAGAAGAGCTGTACGGAAACTACAACCCTTACTACAAAAGATGCCCGATTACAATCCATATTTCCAGACCCCCCACTTCTGTGTTTCAGGCAGCCCCCAAATCTAAGAAGCATCATTGTCAGAAGCTCCCTGTCATCTCCACCAGCTACAGGTACCTTTCCTTTTAACCAGAAAAAATGTAAAACCTGTCCGTTTATAACGACCACAGACAAGATAAAGATTCCCAATTCACATCAGGACTATAAGATCCCAGGTACGTTCAGCTGTATCACATCTAATGTAGTGTACTTAATTATATGTACCAAATGTCCAGCTGGGGGTCTTTATGTAGGGGAGACAGGGCAAAAACTTAGAACAAGGAAGAATCATCATCACCACACAATAAAAGAAAAAAGAATAGATCTGCCTGTAGCCAAGCATTTTTGTTCCCCTGATCACAGCATAAAAGATATGAAATTACTAGTATTAAAAGATAACTTCAAATCGCAAAGAGAAAGAAGAATCTCAGAATATAAACTGATGATGACCTTTAACACTTTCAGAGCAGGAATGAATGTGTCACATGGATTTATGTCATTCTACATCAACTAAGGAATGTGCTCCTCAGAATTGTGAGGCCATCACAACACTGGACCTGGTCAAAGGACAATAAAACCTTCACACTCCTTATCTATTAACTGCTAAAATATTTATAGCCAGAACTGTTTACCTCTCCCATAATAACTCTGCTTTTCATCACCTGTCTTACCTAGTGCATTTTTTTTCCTTGTGTGTCTTATTGTGTATGTATTGTGTATGTGACTCTTCAGATTTTGTGGTATACTATGCCTGATGAAGAGACCTGAGTAGTCTCGAAAGCTTGCAATTTGTTACCATCTTTTCCGTTAGCCATTAGAAGGTATCAACCACTGAGGACTCTCAAATCTAAATATTTTTCTATCTACTGGCTAACACGGTACAAGAATATATATTTTGCCTATATCAATAATTATCTATTTATTTATATAGCGCCAACATATTCCGCAGTGCTTTACAATTCAGACAGTTTACAGACATTATCGGCACTGTCCCCATTGGGGCTCACAGTATGTCTTTGGAGTGTGGGAGGAAACCAGAGAACCCAGAGGAAACCCCCGCAAACACGAAACACGGGGAGAACATACAAACTCCTTGCAGATGTTGTCCTTGGTGGGATTTGAACCCATCGCTGCAAAGGAACAGCGCTAACCACTGAGCCACAGTGCTGCTTATGAACATTAAAGAGTGTTTTTAATAAAGATCCTGATGCTGGAATTTTTTTTTCTTCTAATTGTTTACTCCAGATTCCTGGTGTAAACACCTTAATGAATCACCCCCTATATGATTTGAACAATTTCATAGCCTAATATTTATTGTTATTATTTCAAGGGGCTACAAAGTGCAGGGTCACTAACTGCTTGATTTTTTTTATTCTTGCATGAATTAATAAATAAGCTGGATAGTATGGATAGTACAATGACCTACATATTTCTAAATTGATATTTTAGACTTACAATGATTTTGGTGATATAATTAAAGAGACCCTGAGTCGAACAAGACAAAACAACAGGATAGAGAGTGCAAAAACACTGGTCCTTTGCTTAAAGCAGGTAAGAAACAACTATAAAGATATTGATTGTCACTGTATAAAATTAGAATGCTGTACAGAATATCATGTTCTCTCTTAATGTAACAATTATCACAGCTCTGAAAATGTGAAGCCTGGACCTAGGTGGCTGCTGGAGTCAGGCCTCATTCAGACGTCCTTTATTTTTGTGTTCAAGAATAACACATTGATTTGGATCAGTGTTTTTCAATTGATTTTAATCCATTTTTAGTCCATGTGCTTTCTCCATCATTACAGTATCCATTTTTCTTGTATGCCAGTAAAAAGTTTCTAACTATTAAACAGTAAAAATAGGACAAGCGTTACTGTGCAACACTATTGACATCTGCATGGTGACAAGTTTTTTTGAAAGACCCGTCAACTTGAATGGCTTTTAAGCCACAAATCGCATCTTTATCAGACATGTCTCAGTTTTGTTTTGTTTTTTTTCCCGATAATCGATTTGGGAAAAAAACATGAAATTTGGGCATGCCTACATGTTTGGCCTAAATTTGCAGTATTCTACCTCTGAAGTCAGAGCCTGTATTTACGTATGGGTCAGAGCACTGGAAGAAGCTGTGTATTTGTAGGTGCATGTGTGAATATTGGAAGAAACTTCCTGGAAAGGCCAAAAGATTGCATTCTGTTTACCGAAAATAAGAGTAAAATGTTTGTATGGAGTAAGTGTTTATGGTAATAACATTGATGGCCACAAAGTGTCAGATATCTAATGAAATAACATGCTGTTGTAGGAAAAACATCAAACACCAGCAAAAGACGTACCTAGATCTGTCTGATGGTTTCTTCCTCTTTATAGTTTTGCCACAACAGATTTTTAACATTTCTTGCATGTGCTGCATTCTCTATAACATAACGAGACATAAATGCACAGACTCATCCAGGTTTAACTGATGTTCCTGCATATAGTCATGGCCAGCATGTTTGATGTCAAACAACATATATGTACAGGTTACACAGCGATACTTGTCTTAAGTCACAAAATCATGAAATATTTTTAGAACCATGTCACCAACAGTGTCTGCACCAAATCGCAACAATACTGTCCAAATCATCTATGTCACGGAATCCTCCCTCTACTAGGTATTTTTATATGTAGATGATTCATGATACCAATCAGTGGTGTAATGTACCATGGACTCCTAGCAGGACTGAGTGAGGGTGCCTTAATAGGAACCACAGGGCAACTGTCTATTGAAACTGAAATAATTTTTGGACTACATATAAAAGATATCTTGTTTACATAATGATCACAGATCGGGGACAGCTGCACATTCCCGCTAGTGTAAATGTAGGAACATTATACTACATGTTTCTAGATTTGCACTGGCTGGAATGTGGAGTTGTATCTAATCTGGAATCATTAGGTAAACAAGATACCTTTTATATGTAGTCCAAAAATTATTTCATGTACAAAAGACATTGGCCATACATAATTGTCAGCCAAACTATTGTTCGGCTGACGGCAATCTCTCACGATTGCTTAAGTGGTTTGACTCGTTCCTATATTCTCTATGAAAGCGTCCCTGTCAGAATCATCTGGCAGCACCTTATCTCCATGCTAAACAAAAGGATCAGGAGATTGAAATTCAATCTCCTCCTTCTTCTGTCATGGGTGGAGGTGGGAAGTCCCCTGACATTAGATGGTCAGCCTATCCCTCCGAAATCGACAGGTGCAGCCAACTTTTATCTAAAGTGCATGGGGGCCCTTACTCCTAAAACTACCCATGTATTAGAATTGATGGCATTGCTGTAGTATTTTTGAAACATATTAAGTAATATAATACATGAATGTTAATAGCAACTTGTTCTCATCAAACAAATTGCATGTTTGCTTTATTTCTGAAACTGTCCTTTAAGTGTAAGCTGACAGTAATGTGTGAGCTGGAGTGTTGCGATTTGTGAGAGCAATGCATATTTGCTGGCTGATCTAGCCACATAATTGAAAGCTTGACTTATCACGTCTATGGTCTTGTTATTAGACAAATACAGATGCTTGCCATTTCATTTAGTAGAACAAAAATAGCCCCCCTTGACACCAGGAAGGAAGGTCATTTGGAGACAGCTGAAAATGAATGCAAATTAACAAAACTAAAATGTCCTTGTTCTGGAAAAAGACTTGACCCATTACAGCTTTGCTTTTTTCCCCTGCATGGTGATGTGTCTGCAGCTGTTTCTGGAGCACAGAGAAGCCCATGACAGTGCCATCCAGTCCTCCTCGTCATTCTCTAACATAAAGGAGCTGGCTCGCCGCTTTTCTCTAACGTTTGGCATGGACCACGTGAAATGCAGGGAATCTATAGCGATGATGCACAAGTATGTGGAGTGAAGGTTTTTCCCCTGACATCTACTGCGCTATTTATATTCGTATCCACACAACAATGAATGCAGCATTAGGCTATGATTTATTTAAAAGAACATGGCTTACTGCAGTTTGCATCCTATTAAATTACACACACAAATACAGCACTTGCTACAAACTGTACAACACCCCAATGTTTTCATCATAGAGCGGTAACCTACAGCTTGTATCAGTAGTGAAGATTTTAAATACCATGGATTCAAATGGAGATATAGGAGATAAATTAGTGAGGAGTGCAGACATGTCTTCACTAATCCCATTAAAGAATATTCTGGTCACCTAAACGCAGCTTGAAATTGCTGCTCACAGACACAGAGCAATTGCTGTACCGGCTCTATTAAACGCCACAGTGTGTGGAATAACCCAGAAAGAAACCTCAGTATTCCTGTGTATGAAATCAGTCATAAGAAAATACAGTAGAGGACTCCATAACACACACTCTATATAAAGATTATACTAAAAAGGCGAGTGAGTAGAAACGGTCTATGGCTGTTTTTATATAAATATATAGCACCAACATGTTTTGCAGCACTTTACAGACCTAATCCTCACTGTCCCCATTGGGGCTCACAATCTACATTCCCTATCAGTATGTCTTTGGAGTGTGGGAGGAAACCGGAGAACCTGGAGGAAACCCACGCAGACACAGGGAGAACAGACAAACTCCTTTCAGATGTTGTCCTTGGTGATATTTGAACCCCGGACCCTAGCAGTGCTAACCATTGAGCCACCATGCTGCCCCCAGTATTCATATGCCCTTTAATAGGGTGTGAATAGATATGTATATGGTGCCCAGATGGGTGGGTGCGGTGTCAGTGTTTGTTAACCTTCTGATCCTGATTAACAGCTTGTATTGTAGCCCAGAAATACATCAACAGGTTTGCAGTATTCAGAGCTGAAATATCTTTGGATTATTTTTATTGTATGTTCATAAAGAGCTTGCACTCTAGAAAGTGTAATTGTTTCATCAGGCATTGTACTGATGTAGTAAAAACTACTTACTTCATTGTGGGAACTGTTAGGAATAGCAATCTGCTGACTTGGGAATACAGGATCAGTTTAAAGGGGTATTCCCATTGCCAAGATCCTATCCCAATATGTAGTAGGTGTAATAATAATAATAATATTAACAGATACTTCCAATTAGAAATATAGTATAGTTCTTCTGATTCGCTATGTCACTTAACTCAGGTGCAGGGTATTGCCGCAGCTTAGGTATCCATGGTTACAACCATTAGCCACACGGTGGCTCAGTGGTTAGCACTGCAGCCTTGCAGTGCTGGGGTCCTGGGTTCATATCCCACCAAGGACATCATCTGCAAGGAGTTTGTATGTTCTCCCTGTCTTTGTGGGGGTTTCCTCCGGGTTCTCCGGCTTCCTCCCACACTCCAAAGACATACAGATAGGGAATCTAGATTGTGAGCCCCGATGGGGACAGTGCTGATAATGTCTGTAAAGCGCTGTGGAATTAATGGCGCTATATAAGTGAGTAAAATAATAATAATTAGCAACTAACTGTCAGTATTTGAGTGGTCATAACCATGGATACCTAAGCTACTGCAATGGCCTACACATGAAGTAAGCAACATAGGTTATCAGAAGAACTGTTCTACATTTCTAATTGGAGCTATTTTCTAATATTATTATTGTTACACCTACTACATATTGGGATAGGATCTTGGAGATGGGGATCCCCCTTTAAGTAAAGCACTGTAATTGTAAAGTCACCTGTTTCATGTAAATAGTGTATTAGCTTACAGCGTCTTTAAGCTTGTCTTTGTTATGATGGTTGTTCCTCTGTCTATTGTATTTACCATGGACGGTTTGCTTGTCTATACTTTCAGGCAAGGCATTGAGTTTGCGTTTAAGGAGCCAGCAGCACAGGACAGTCTTCCTCCACCCAATCTGCCTTTTCTCGTGCTGATCAGTGAGTTCTCCAGCAAACTGCTAAGAGCCGACAAAAGACTAGTGTAAGTGTTTGGAGTTAGATCAGTTCTGTATACGTGAATGCTTATGCTGCCACCTAAAAGCCTGATGTAACAACATTATGGAGATATAAAATCATTGAAGGCTGATTAGAATGGAAACATTGTCTAAAGACATATTATTGTCCACAGCCATAAATGTCATAAATTGCCCTAGAAAAATGGCAGATAAAAGTTGCTTGGTTAATGTCTTATGGGGAAGAACAGAGACATAAATAAGTCTGAGAACCGTTTCAATGGGAAAGCACAATTTCCCACAGTTGAATCCATAGAACCAAAAATACAGTAAAAACATATTACAACACACATTTTAAATGTCAAGAGTATTTGCACCCTTAAGGAGCCTATACACCTTAGACAACGGCTGGCTCATTCGGCTGAAAGCCATCTCTGCCAACTACCCCGTACACATAAATGCTCGGCTCGGTCAAGTGTTTATGTGCTCTCCATGGGGAGAGTGGAGTAAGCTGCTGGCAGATCAACCTGGTAGTGTCTTATGTGCCTGAAGAATAGAAGGATCTGTTGGGGGAGAGTCAGAAGGCCTCATACAGATTAGATGCTCAGTCAATGCTGCCAAAATCAGTGGGTTCGGCAGACTATAGTGGTCTTACTTGCATATAGTATATGTTAAAGAGGTTTTCACACAATTCACAGCACCTATCATACGTTAGAAATGTTTATTCGCTGGGGGACACACCTATGGGACTTCCACGATCAATAGACTTGGTATCCGTAATCAGTCATGCAGCGAGGAAGAGTTAGAATGGGACTGCGGGGTGAGCATGCCCTCTCCAATATGAGCTGACCTAAAAAGAAGAGGCCTCGGCTCCATACAGTACCCTGCTCATGAAATAAGGAGGAATGGGGTCTCATGATTTCTGTGATTTTGGGGGTCCCAGCAGTCAGGCTCCCTGTGATGATACATTTATTAACCATTGTATAAATAGGTGATAAGTGTCAATTAAAGAAAAATGTCTTTCATAGTCTTTTAGATTGTAAAAGGGCAATAAGCACTGGCATATTTATAGCCAGAGGTGTGTCAGTCACAGGCGAAACCTTAATAATTGTGCCAAAAAATAAATTCTGCTTATCTATGTGGGTCTTTTTTGCGCATAGATGTGAGTTACAGCTCCCATTCCTTGCCACTCAATTGGAAAAAAGTACTCTTACTGATTGATAGTTGGGACTCATCTCTCAATTTGCTATGAGGCTCCAATAAATTTTAGTTACACCCCTGAGTAGAAGTAAAGGCTGCATATCATAGCAAGACTAAAGTATAGAACAGCGGTAAAAGTACATTATATACCCACCTATATAATCTCACTTGAGATATGATGTACGACAGCTTGTACTTTAGATTTAGTTGCTCCTGAATTGTACTTGTCATCTTTTAGTCCAAGGATCTCTGGTGCATGACTTTACATTGGGTTATTTTGAGCTCACTCTGCCTACGCTGCAATATACTTCTTTTTAGATATGCTTTTTAAAAGAAAATTGAAATTTTCCCTATTTCTGTGAGTCACACGCTGCTAAATGTGCCACTTCAGGCATAAAAGCTTATTATGAAATGAGGACACTTCAAATCTGTAAATATTAAACGTGACAATTTGTCATATTCTAATGTAGTAAAGCAAGACGTATACTAGATATAAATGGTAGTGCTTCTAATAACATTACTAGTGATTAGAATTCTGTTTGGTGATATATGGTGTATCTTTCTATTGTGTACATGAATGTAGACATCATTAGGGGCTTCTTTACAATGTACATTTATGGCAGATTCATAGAATATTCCATAAATGCTTGCATGGAAATCTAGCCTATTGTGACTGACCAAATGTACTGGAAAATAGGGGCCATGGGATATTTCTAGGGAACCTGTCAGCTGCTTGAAGATGCATAAATTCGAGACTTGCTGTGCTATCGCAGCCATGTATGTTTTACTCTGAAATGCTTTGAAAAGCCGGCCAGAAATTGTAGCCGCTATTAAAAGTGGTGTTATACATCAATCTAAAGCAAAAAGGAGCGTGGTGGAATAGGAAGCGCTTAAGAGGCGCACCCCACTTAATGAATCAAGTGCATCTTACAAGTGACGTGCTCCTCACTAGAAATGATACTTCAGTCATGGACTGGAGTAAGATTTCTGGCATAATGTACACCACAACTGATCATGAATTAGACAGGCAGGTGTTACCATGCCCCCACCCCGCTGTCTGATACTGGTGTGAAAACACCAAAAGACTTTTTAATGATTTGGGGCGTATGTGTCTCATTAGACTAGTCTAAGCCTCTGCTTCCCTAAACTAACAGGTTTCTACATATGCACATATATTGTTTAGGGGAGTGTGACGTGAACACTTGCCTCGGTCGCTTTCAAGCCATGTTTTGTTCAAAAAACATAAATGTCTGCATTGGTGCAGCTAGTATCAGATTCATGGTGGATGTGGTGCCAGTGTCATGAATCTGCTGACAGGTTCCCTTTTAATGGAATATGCAGCATTGGAAGAAATGAAAGGCAACATTGGAGGCCCCACTTACTCTCAGAACTGTTATTTAATCCAGTCGCGGTCGTGTCAAGCACGTGCAGAGTGTCGCCTATGCACTGTATGAATTCACAAATTAACTAGTACAGAGGAGGAAAGCACTCCTGTCCCTCCAATATCAAATGCTTCCAAGCAGATCTTTCAGCATCCTGCAGAATCTTCTTTTACGTAAGCGCTATTTGGCCATGTTCATACATTGCAGAAAATTTTCCGCTGCGGATTTGGTTTCAAATACTCATGTTACTTACGGATTTCTCCCTACTCTATTACTAATGTTGAATAGAGTGAAATCTGCAATGAAAATTCACACAAGAATGAGCAGGTTGCAGATTCGAATTCCGCACCTCGCTTTCATTTTCATGCGGACTTTTTCTATGCAATGTGTGGAAGGGAATAAAGTATTAAACTGTAAATTGCTGCAGAGTTGCAATGTGGAATCCACACTGCAAATACACTATGTGTGAACCTGCCTTCTTTTATCATAGACGAAAGATGGAGAGCATACTGCATGGTTAAAAAAATCTAACGAGGTGTTCACACCCCTATAGGGATAACACATAGCAAATACGTTATTACTCAGAGGGGTACATGAACCCTAATTTAGGGGTGCGTTAAAACATGACTTTTATTTTATACTTTCTAAAAATATTTGTGATAAGGAATTAAAAACACACTAGCGTGACAGTGTTTTCTTTGTCTTATTTTTGATCAAACTGATCTATCCATAAAGCAAACTGATTCAGATCCTACCTATCCATATCATTATCATGACTGCAGCTCATGACTTATAATTAAACTCAACTGAATTACTGTTGCTGACACACCTAGTGCTATTAAGAATGACAATCACATAGCCACCCCAACAAGTTTCACCGCAAGGGCTTCCTCAATACAAAAATAAAGAAATGGAAATATCAAACCAATTGTGAATGGCGACAGTACAAGACGTTTCGGCCTATTAGTTGGCAGCCTGAAGCAGCAAGGCGCGGGAGTGCTGCTCTAACTACCCCCTCAATCACAGGATGCTGGTTCTCCTTGACCAACTGAACCCAGGTGCTACTTTTCATCATATAAGGCCTTAATAGCCCTACTTGTATATGGGACAACTACAAGTCCCCTACCCTTGTGGATCATCCACCATTACCTTCTATTGAATTCTGATCTGCCTACAAACCAATTCACAATAGCGACCAAAATGATTAAGGCCAGCTAATAGGCTGAAACGTCTTGTACTGTCACCATTCACAATTGGTTTGATATTTCCATTTCTTTATTTTTGTACTAATAAAGGAATTTTTGCATCTTTACAACCCGAGTGTGCGATGAATCATATTTGAACCAATCACATCAGGTACAGTACAGACCAAAAATTTGGAGACATCTTCTCATTTAAAGATTTTTCTGTATTTTCATGACTATGAAAATTGTACATTCACACTGAAGGCATCAAAACTATAAATTAACACATGTGGAATTATATACTTCACAAAAAAGTGTGAAACAACTGAAAATATGTCTTATATTCTAGGTTCTTCAAAGTAGCCACCTTTTGCTTTGATGACTGCTTTGCACACTCTTGGCATTCTCTTGATGAGCTTCAAGAGGTAGTAACCGGAAATGGTTTTCACTTCACAGGTGTGCCCTGTCAGGTTTAATAAGTGCGATTTCTTGCCTTATAAATGGGGTTGGGACCATCAGTTGTGTTGTGCGGAAGTCTGGTGGGTACACAGCTGATAGTCCTACTGAATAGAATGTTACCTGCTTTTTTCTTGCCATAATACAAATTCTAAGTAAAGAAAAACGAGTGGGCATCATTACTTTAAGAAATGAAGGTCAGTCAGTCCGAAAAATTGGGAAAACTTTGAATGTGTCCCCAAGTGCAGTTGCAAAAACCAGCAAGCGCTACAAAGAAACTGGCTCACATGAGGACCGCCCCAGGAAAGGAAGACCAAGAGTCACCTCTGCTTCTGAGGATAAGTTTATCCGAGTCACCAGCCTCAGAAATCGCAGGTTAACAGCAGCTCAGATTAGAGACCAGGTCAATGCCACACAGAGTTCTAGCAGCAGACACATCTCTTCAACAACTGTTAAGAGGAGACTTTGTGCAGCAGGCCTTCATGGTAAAATAACTGCTAGGAAGCCACTGCTAAGGACAGGCAACAAGCAGAAGAGACTTGTTTGGGCTAAAGAACACAAGGAATGGACATTAGACCAGTGGAAATCTGTGCTTTGGTCTGATGAGTCCAAATTTGAGATCTTTGGTTCCAACCACCGTGTCTTTGTGTGACGCAGAAAAGGTGAACGGATGGACTCTACATGCCTGGTTCCCACCGTGAAGCATGGAGGAGGAGGTGTGATGGTGTGGGGGTGCTTTGCTGGTGACACTGTTGAGGATTTATTCAAAATTGAAGGCATATTGAATCAGCATGGCTACCACAGCATCTTGCTGTGGCATGCTATTTCATCCGGTTTGCGTTTAGTTGGACCATCATTTATTTTTCAACAGGACAATGACTCCAAACACACCTCCAGGCTGTGTAAGGGCTATTTGACCAAGAAGGAGAGTGATGGGGTGCTACGCCAGATGATCTGGCCTCCACCGTCACCAGACCTGAACCCAATCGAGATGGTTTGGGGTGAGCTGGACCACAGAGTGAAGGCAAAAGGGCCAACAAGTGCTAAGCATCTCTGGGAACTCCTTCAAGATTGTTGGAAGACCATTTCCGGTGACTGCCTCTTGAAGCTCATCAAGAGAATGCCAAGAGTGTGCAAAGCAGTCATCAAAGCAAAAGGTGGCTACTTTGAAGAACCTAGAATATAAGACATATTTTCAGTTGTTTCACACTTTTTTGTTAAGTATATAATTCCACATGTGTTAATTCATAGTTTTGATGCCTTCAGTGTGAATGTACAATTTTCATAGTCATGAAAATACAGAAAAATCTTTAAATGAGAAGGTGTGTCCAATCTTTTGGTCTGTACTGTATACATAACTTTCCTCTTTTCTTCCGTTCTTACGCACCTATAGCTCCCCGCTGCGTCAGATGCTGGTGAACCACATGCCCATACCAGTTGATCCAATAGGTGGTTCTTTAATCATTCACCGCCGTTGCCCGCTCACATGCGCTGACGTCAGGATATTTACATACCTTCTCATTGGCTGCCAATGCTGGCCAATCGGCACATGCGAAAGAAAAAAAAAACACTGGAAAAATTGACCTGCTGCAGATTTCAACTCTGCAGTGCTCATATTCAGTCAGGGAAAAAAAAAAAAAAAAAAAAAAAAAAACCAACGAGATGTGTGCACGAGATTTCTGAAATCCCATAGCTTTTGCTGGCACTGTAAAAAGCTTTTAATTTGCATAAAAAACCTCTGCATGGGAACATGGCCCTAATATACTAATTGTTCTCTAGTTATATTATATAATATCTCTATATCTAAATTGTCTGTTTGGTACAATGAATACTATAATATCAATATTTGTATCAACAGGTATGGATACCTGCAGAGATTTGCCAGTGAGCAGATGATGCTTTGTAAAGGCGCAGGATGGCATCCTCTTACTGTGTACAGTAATTCTTTGCTAGATCATGATGAAGAAAGTTCTTCATGCGGAAGCCTCTTTTCTAGAGACCGTATTTTCTCCAGCACACCTTATCCTTTAAAAAGAAAATCAATGTGTGGTGAGATTCAGCAGCTCATTGGTTCATTTTTCTTTAAATATCCTGCTGCGCTGTACAGATTATAGTCACCTAGAAAATCCAAGCCTGAACTATTGTATGAAGTTATCAATGTACCGTATTTTGCAAATTAT
The DNA here is from genome assembly GCF_046119375.1 of Phyllobates terribilis. Lineage (NCBI taxonomy): Eukaryota > Metazoa > Chordata > Amphibia > Anura > Dendrobatidae > Phyllobates > Phyllobates terribilis. The sequence goes on along the minus strand of NW_027362762.1, from coordinate 329,189,506 downwards.
AAGATGCACCGGTTGATAAGACACACCCCAAATTTTGGGAAGGAGAATAGGAAAGTTTTTTTTTTTTTAATAAACCAGTGCCTGTTATATCAGCTTACCTTGAGGGCCTGAGGCGTTGGTGGAGCAGGGTCCCAGGTGGCAGGGTCGAGGCAGGAATCAGAAGTTGGCTGCGGGTCCCATTGCGTGCAGTTGGTGTCCGGTGGTGCAGGAGCGCCACCGACATTTTGTAAAAGCCAAAGCCCTGCACCTTCCATACTGAGGCAGCGCTTGCTCAGATTGAAATCTTGGCACCGACCTCTCAATTGCATATGCGCTGCCTTCTGCGGCCATTTTCCCGGAGACCGCCGCATGGATCAGTATGGAAGGTGCATGGCTCCGATTTTTACAACACGTCGGCGGAGCCCCCGCATCACCGGTAACCTACCGTACTGCAAGCAAGGGACCTGCAGCATTAGGACCGCAAGCAATGGGAGCGAAGTCATGTTCAGACTCCTGCCTCTGCCAGAAGCTTCCCAGAGCAGCGATCCTGGTATATGTATAGTTTGCATTATTAGACTCACACACATTTCCCCCCCAAAAACAGATAAAACATACCAACTCTAGAAACAGGTTGCCATTGTGTGAATTCTGGGTAAATGTTTTAGATCAGTCACCCTAATGATACTCCTGGGAATATTTAGCAACTCTAATGTTAGGCTTGTAAACACTATTCATGATTCTTTGCAGTTCTAGGCCCTTATTAGAAATACAACTTGATGATGCCCACTTGTTTTTCCTAAACTTAAGGCCACGTTCAGTATTTGGTCAGTTTTTTACCTTAGTATTTGTAAGCCAAAACCAGGAGTGGGTGATAAATACAGAAGTGGTGACATGTCCCTATTATACTTTTCCTCTAATTGTTCCTGATTTTGGCTTAGGCTATGTTCACATGTCCAGTAATCAGCTGTTAGAATGGATCCAGCAGCAATACAGTGGGGAAAAAAAAAAGTGTAGACACCAACTTTAGTCTTTGTTTAAAAAAAAAAAAAAGTTCCAGCAGAGATCAGTTTTTAACACTGACGTTTATGGAAAACAGATCCGTTAATTAGCCATCCATTTTGTTCTATTTGTAACGGATCCAGTAACCAAAAAGTGGATCAGTTACAAATTAAATAAAAATGTATGCTAATTAATGGATCCGTTTTCCATAGACTTCAATAGTTGGGAATGTCGTGCAAGGGCTACTAATCTTAGCGATACCCCTACACTTTATGGGATGTGTGTACTTCTAGCTGTGTATTCTGCATTACAGAACAAGTTCCAGGAAGAAGTCTGGTGCACAAAAGAGCATTTGATGATCTGGAGTCTCATCCTGCTAAAAGCCGAAAACAAAATGCACTTCACCTGCTACCATCAGAAAACTCTGCATCATTCAACAGGTTTGCAAATTACATTTTTCAGTTTATTTTCCATAAAATATTATCTTTTCTAAGGGATTGTCGTTTGTCTGGCCTGCAGGACCCCAAATTTAACTTTGGAGTTTAGCTGTGCTTTGTACAGATCCATGGCCATCAGGCCTCTGCCAATCAAACCTTAAGTTTGTACCAAAACTTGAAGAGATCCCCTACCTTCGGGATAGGCAATAACTTCCTGATCAGCAGTGGTCCGACCACTGGGACTCTCACCGCTCCATTCTACAAAGCCCTGATTTTGGAATCTGTGGGGGTCCAGTAATAGTTGTTATCTTGGCACACTTTAATGGTCTATCCTAAGAAGTTTGTTCTCACAGTAATGAGGGACTAAAAGACAACTGGGAACAGGAGGTAGAGCAGGTGACTGACTCAACAGCTGTGAAACAATAGATCCTTGGAGGCACAACTGTTTATAGGGGGTTAAAGTAAGGGATAGAAGCAGCTGAGGTTGAGGATTCTAGAGAGATAAGCAACAACTGTTCCTCAGTTGTGTTTTCTTCAAAAGCAAAACCTAAGTAGACATGACACTACAACTTTCATCTTGTTGAATAGCAAATAACTAGCAATACCAGCTGCTCCCTAGGGATTCCAGTTATAATCTGCTGACTAGAGCTGGTCAAGAACTGCTAAATATTATATAATGGAGGAAATGTTAGACTAAGTGATACAAAGAACTGTGCACAGAGGATTAAAAAATAAAAGAGACGCAATGCCAAGTACTATTCAAAAAAATAATAATCCATTTCCTTTGTCTAGTGATCCAATATCTATTAATCTAAAATCACAAAATATGCTCATGGATGAAAACAATGAAGATGTTGATGTCGATGAAATAGAAACAGACCAGGTACTGATTTTTACATTATTCTGGTTTCTTACCCAAATTTATTTTCTCTTACATATGCATTACTCATAATTTATTATATTCACTACAGGTTGGCAAAATGAAAGTGGAAGGAAGTGACATGAACATAGACTCCTCTACCTAATGATGGACGTGTCAGTCTTCTGCTAATCCTGCCCCCTGAATCCAGCCGTATATCATAGAAATTCAGTTTCCGCACGAGATAGTGTAAGGCAGTCTGGATTGGCCACAGGCCTTTGCTTTGCTAGAAACTATTCTGATGACCAACAGGGCAAACTTTGTTTTTATCACTCTGCAGCCGCATAGTTTGCCATCACTTTCCTCTATTTACATTAAAAGAAAATTCCTGGTTTAGGATATTTCACTTAGGATCGCAGTCTTCTGTCAATGAAATAACTAACAGTAGTGCCATGTTATCACATCCTATTCCATTGAGAGACATTAACTCATTTTGTCACACAATCTACTGCCATCAGACCATCCCATAGAAATTAATAGGATGTGAAGTTAGTGATATGGATGATGTTGCTACTGGTATCTGCTTTTCCAGATCTGCGCCAGTCTGGAGCACAGGCGACGCTTTGCAATAAGTTTTGTAATAAACTGATTGCAGCAGTTAAGTTGTACCGAACAGAGATGTATATTACACTGTGGATCTCCTCAAAGTGGGAAATTCATCACTGCTTAGGTTACATTTGTAGAACTCAAGCAGTATACATCACATAGGAGACGCAGACTGTCGTATATAACATCACATAGGAGACATTGGGGCTAGAGTACATACATCACAGGAGACTTGGGGGGGGGGGGGGCCTACAGCATAGATATCACAGGAGATATGGGGCTATGCACCTCAGCGTTCAGTAGTGAATGCCACGCGTGTGTGCTCGCAGAGCAAGTAGCTGCCAGCCCAAGCACTGCAGTCACCAGGAATCTGCTAGACTGCACCCACTAAGCTAGTCCTGGCCAGGATTGTGCATATCGCATACTTGACCACCATTCCCGGTGCAGACACTGGAGAATCCTCGCAGTGCATAGTGAAACTATCCACAGGACCACAGCGGTGGTACACCTATGATATTAAAAAAATAAAACTTAAAATGGTGCAAGAAAGCCTTAGTCCAGCATTAGTAAAAGTTGACTGCATTACCAGAGTAGCTACACCATTGCAGGTACTGTGCTGATTAGTACAAAAACAGCATTTTCCCAGCTCCAAGAGCTTCCAGCCACATTGTGAACAATGAGACCACACGACCTAGAATTGAGAAGCACTTTTTATAGTTACATTTTTCTAAATAAAATATATGTATATTTCTGAGATCTTCATAATACTTACATTTCCATCAAGATGGGAACATTTTGTACTGAAGCTTTTATTCTGTGAATGGATATTTTTTATTAAAGTATGTTTTCAATCAGCCTAATTTGTGTCCCAGTTACTGAGCAGTATTAAAGTTTAGACCGTTCACAATCGGAAAGTTTGAATAAAAGTTTTGCACTCATTTACATAAATATGTATCCCAGCAAAACAGATCTTAGCAGAGTGAGACGAGTTCTTGCTCTTGTGGACTGGACTGCGGAGTCCAAAATAATAAAAGGGCTAGCAAAGACAAGTCCAGAACAGTGACCGAAGACTGAACGTTATGTGATCTTAATGAGGTGCTGGGCTAGATAAAGCAGTATTATCAGAGGCAGATTTTATGACAGACCTATAGAGTGGAGTCTAGGTGGCTGATTCATTAAGACTGACGTTGCGCACCCCAGTCTTAAAATTGAATCAGCACAGAATGACTGTTCAAGCCAAGTACAGGTGCTCGGTACTTCACGGCAGGGGCAATCATTTATATACACACCTTCCCACCTGCTTGGTTACCATTTATCTCCACCCTTCTCTGACCCAGAGATGTCAATTACAGAAGAGGGAGGTGGAGATTGAGGGAAAACAAGCAGGTGACACACGGAGCGGTGGGACTTGTCAGTACAGACTGACTGTTCAAACAGTCTATTTAAAAGCCACCGGGGGACCAAGACTAGTCGGACAGGCCGGTCCCCTTATCAACTTGATGGGTAGGCGTAGCCATGCCCCATCCCACCCATATTCACAGAGCTAGTCAGGGCTGGCCTGTAATTGCCAAAATGTCAAATTATTTGTGAAATTTCCGGAGATGCACAAAAATATTGCAACTAAAGGTGTTTTACACCATAGTTCTGGCGTAAACACCTAAATGAATTACCCCCTAAAATGTTCGTTTACACTGTATGATTATTGTGAACGAGCAGTCAAACTGGCTGCCGATCTCCAGACAGACAAGCAAAATAAATGTTTTGGACTGCACAAAAGAATCATCTTTGGCAGCACATTGTCCTGTGTAATCAGGACCTGCACTGCTAAGAACAATGACAGCCTGTGTGCACTCCACTATCAATTACGGATCGTTCAGTACACGTCTAATGCACGATTTGCCTGTGTGAACAGGCTACTAAACGACCACCAATCAACAAACAAGTACCTGATCTGCGGTTGTTTAGTGCCACATACCAAGTAATTTAAATGTACCATAACATGGGAGAAGCGTCACCATAAATGATAGGCCACCTTCTTTACTCACGTCTTCCGTACAAGGGTTGGTAATGTAACCCCAAAGAAAGTCTCAAGCAAATGCTTCAAATGGCTTTTGAGATAATACAGGCCTACACTGCAATGCCAGCCATACGACACAGAAACCTTCATTGAAGACTTTACAACTGTGTGCAAAATATAGTTTATTTGAAAATACAATATATAAATTCATAAGGTCTTTCAACTTCTCTACACAGCAAAGATTTACATAATTAGTTTTATCCAATTTAATATATTGAAATAATGAAAAAAAATGGCAGAATTTACATATGTACATATAAAGGCACTTTTCCAAATCGCTTTTTTTCCTTTCTTCTGGAGACTACAACAAAAGTCTTTCGTTGATGGGTCCTGTTACAAAATGGAATGTGACAAGAGCAACACCAAAGCGAACGAGTTCTATAGTATATGCTGCCTAAGCAAACAGCTCAGCATAGGATCAGCATACCCTGGCACAACTAGGACATAATGACACAAATAAAGAGACACCCTTCTATCCAAAGGGCAGTCAGGATTACCAAAAGTCCTCAGGTCACTGAAAAACAAAGACTGAAGATCTCAGGGGTAAAGGTGTCCCCTTAAAAATATAAAAGCTCTATTGCTGCCCTCAAACTTCCCATTGGAATATTAGTTATCATACATGTTGCCAGTTTTCTACTCACTGAATTTAAAAGGGTATATCACAATGTAAATATGAATGCACTCACACTACTGAAATGGAGGACTCAACAATGCACAGCAAAATAAATGTGATCAACATAAATAAATATTTGTTTAGCAATAAATAAAAAAGAAAAAAAAATGTTTCTTAAGTCACGGTTGATTGTTGCAGTTCTTCTATTTTACATATATAAAGTGCTGTCCACAGCAAATAAGACATGGCAGACCAGCTGCTGGATTCTCTTTACAGTCCACTTTATTCAAAGTCATCTTCATAGTCGTACTCAATGTCCACTGGTGACTCTTCAGAGGCCATGTCCACGAAAGGTCTTTTATCCGTTGCATAGTTTTTGCCATTCACTAGATCACTCTCCAAAGAATTTAATTCTGCATCATACCTGACATAGAAAAACAGTGATAAGACAGGCCCAACACAAAATGTACCCGATTTAGAATGGAGGAAAGGAATGTATTTTGGGGGAGAAGAAACATAGCCCAGAATAACTTACCAATATATTAGGATTTAAATTCTAAAGTTTGTCCCAAATAGTTAAAATATTTATCCATTAACCATTTTGAAAATATACAAAAGCTTGTCCCAGCACAAAGAATAATGTATTTGTGCCCTTAGACCCAGTAATGCTATACTAGGTGAAATCGCTGTTATCCTAATAGGAACTGATGAAGCCGTAAAATACTACATTGTCCACAATCCATGAACATTTTTTTCTTCCTACCCATCATTCCACTGTTCTGATGCAGCCTCTTCAGCTACCAAGATGGCATATTCTTCAGCAGCGTATTTTTCCCATTCTGAGTGTTCTTGTCCTTCATTTTCCCCAACCTACAATAGAATTAAAGTCATTGAACGGAGTGTCTGAATAACATACCAAAACCTTACACAAACCTATTAGATACAAATCGTTCTTCACTTACCCGCATTACAGAAAATGGATCCTTTTGTTCATGATCCAAATATTTGTCAAGATTTAGAAAAGTATCAAAAAACAGATTTGCTTGTTTGCTTTTCTTCAAATCGTGGAGTGTAATTTTACCTTTGGAGAAAAAGGACATCATCAAAAGGATTCTCCGATACGTCACATCAATATCAACTTGCACAAACATATACTGGCATAAAAATAAAAGTCACTTGATAAAAATGTACATCATGGTCAGATGCTAGGTCTAGCGGAAGGTACATCAAATATTTAAGATCAACTACAGGAGCATGGAAGAAATTGCTTTATCAAACCCCTTATTATTGAAACAAAAAAGACTTACAAATGCTGAAATACAAACTGATAAATTATTTTTAAGTGATAAATGTCACGAGAAAACTGGCACAAAAACAATGATAAATTTCCCCCAAAGTCTCAAATTTTTTCGCCTGTAGTTTGAGCAAAAATTTGCACCTTGTAATTTCACACTGGTTCTAGCCACTTTTAAACTGAGCAAATAGACTTAAAAGGGGTATTCCCAATATGTAGTAGGTGTCATGTTAGCCAATACGTCCAATTAGAAATGTAGTATAGTTTCTCTGATTCACTATGTCTCTTTCCTCATGTGCAGCCACTGCAGGACCATAGGTATCCATGGTTACGACCACTGATATAGTGACAGTTAGCTAGTTGCTAGTGGCCGTAACCATTGATGTCTAAGGTTCTGCAATGGCTGCACATGAGGAAAAAGACAGCAAATCAGAAAAACTATACTACATTTCTAATTGGAATTATTGGCTATTATTATACCTACTACATATTGGGATAGGATCTTGGAGATGGGAATAACCCTTTAAGTCAGATTAATGCATTGTGATTTTCTAAAGCGTCACAATTCTCACTCCAGTATAATAGTGTAAAACTGAAGAAACAAATCTGCACAGCAGTGTTGCATCTAAGGTGTGCCAAATGTAACAAAACATTGTGTTGCCTTTTTCAATAATAAATTGACAAAAAAAACAGATTTAAATGGACTTCAAAAAATTGCCCTCATGATAAATCCCCCACCATTCGCTAACAATTCCGGTGAATGCAGTCGAAATAAAAACTAAATAAACGGCTATAATTGCACATTTTTTTTGTTATCTCCCTTCCCCAAAACAAAACACAGTATAAATGAAAAAGCGATCACAGGTTAGTCAGCTATAACACCCAGAAAACAGCAAGAATTTTTTTTCTACGTTGGTGTAAACGTTTGTTTTCCTTTTCTCCCCACTGTGGTGTAGCACATTTTCTTATGGTTCAACTGGGCACTTCACTATATTACTGCCAATATGTGCAGGAAGGAATGCATACTTTATAATGCTGAGACTTGTGAAAGGTCCTTTAAGTTTTCTCTGAACATCTGCACATTTTAGAGGACATAAACATGCAATAAGAGTCTGTCCTTGCTGCCTTTGGATGCCTAGAATAAAAGCTTGACACATACCATCACACTGAGGTTTCACAAGATCCAACATTTGACACAGACAGTCTTCAAATGGTAAGGGCTCAATGGCCATGCTCTCCATCTTCTGGCATTGTTCTTCATAGAAGTACTCCAGTTCGTACATGGATAACACTCCGTCTCCATCAAGGTCCATACAGCGGAACCAGTACTCTATGCTGAAGGATAATGATAAAAAAAAAAAAAAAAAATTAAAAATCAATAACTCCAAGAACAATTTCTTTGCTTCAAGAAAACTTCTGTTGGGACTCACCTTGTCTGTGTTTTCTTGTCCTCTTCGGATAAGAGAAACCACACAAAGTCTGCATAGCTAATCTTTCCTTCTTTTGCTACTTTTCGACTACTAGGATACAGAATAAAACAGAAATCGGTCATTGTTTATACAGGAGAAAGATCCAACTGCAGAGATTCTAAATATGTAAAGGCATATAAACCATGTACATCAATATAAAATTCAATACAGTGCATATTGAAAAAGCAGACAGGAGGTATAATATGAGCCACAAAAGATTGACATCTTAACACTCCGTCACATACAATATCGGTTCTAACGAGTTCACATACAATGTGACTGTCAGGCGCAGGCTAGAAAAATACCTATAATATCTAATATTTGCAATTTCAGTGCTCTAAAAGTGATCAGTGACCTTCATAGGGATGTAATAAAAGAGACTACACATAATCAGGTGCTGCTAGAGACAGGAGACTACCTGGAGGGAGGGGATTTCCTCACAATCTGGTGAGGAAGGAGAAATGAAAGTAAAAGATGTGCCTGTCAGGTCTATTGTATGTGACAGAGGGTTTTAATATAAAACAGACACACATCAGGCTTTTTAAGAAAGGAGGACTTCACAGGAAAGGGGGCATGGCCTAGAAACACAACATGATCGTTCTGTGCTCAGAGCAGCATGATCTCGGCAGCATAACATCCCGCTTACACAGAACTGTGTGCTGCTGAGAACAAGGATTTTTAAGCAAGGTTAAAAATTATTTCCCTAACGAGTGTTTTGCTTGTTCATTTGGTGATTGGCAGGCTGATTATCGGGAAGTGCTTAGAATGCTCTAGTAGAAAGCTGGGCAAAGTGCGGATCAAGACAGCTGAGGGGCTGAAAACAATGGCCCATGGGCAACACCATGCACTCCGCTGCCCACTGTCCCCGCTATCCGCATCCTCGGGATGCAGAAAGCAGTGAATATATTGATGGACGACGGGGCCACCGGCTCCTTCTTCCACCAATCAGTGTGAGACAGCAGACGAGATGACGTCACTTCATTGCGCTGCTACTCAGAGTCAGTGCACTGGAGACAGCAGCAGAGCGCCGGAGGAACGGGAGCAAAGAGTATGTGCTGGTTCTTCCTCTTTCATAGGTGTGTCGGATGTTTACGTGTATATAGGGAGGCTGGGTGGGGTTCACGCCGTGGATGGCGACTCACGCTGCATATTGAGGGATGTCTGCATACTTAATTCTGCTCAAGATTAACTGATAATATAAAATAATTCTAATGTTAATATTTAGCATAATTAATTTCAACCTATTGGTTCGGCCCTCAACAACAGTGAACAGTGAAAATTAACTGCCCATCCCTGCTTTAGTGTAAGTGCACTGTCAAACAAGAGACTATTGAGAAAAAGGCCCTATTTCCTATTTTAGGTACTGACTTTTTTGCAGCATTGCTTGCTGTATATGGCTGTCAAAAGCAATTTTTGTGTACAACAGAAACTTCATACAGCTGCACCCATGCCTGAAGCACGGAGCTATTGAAAACGTACTGTGAATATTACATTTCGCTCCTGTGATTAAAGCAAAAACACAATAATTGTGTAACAATGGATCTGACTGTATTAAAAAATGTGTGGGACAGACAGATTTTTCTTTTTGTGGTTACGTTTTTAACTCCCCTTCTTGGAAGAGCCCTAATTTTTTATTTTTTTTTAATTATTTCATACAACTGTGTGAGGGCTGGTCTTTTTGCACTACAGTTGTAGTTTTGAATGAACCCATTCACCTTACCATATTGAGTACTGAAAAAAAAAAAATATATAGGAAAAAAAAAAATTCCAAGTGAGGAGAAATTAAGGAAACAAAAATGCAATTACATACGCCATTGTCTTTACAGCATTCATTGTGCAGCAAATACGACCTGGCAACATGATTTTCCAGGTCAGGTCTTTTTTACTGGTAAACTATATAAAATAAAAGTGTAATGAATCCCCCCCCCCCCCCCCCTCCCAAAAAAAAAACAAAACAAAAAAAACACGTTAGGGGGACTTAGAAAACGGAGACAAACTTTTTTTTTTCCCCCATGCCAAGCTGAGCGTTTTAGCGATATCCCTTTGGGGTACATACAACAAATTGAATCACTTACATTTATTTTGGAGAACTGTGGCCACTGAAAAAACACATATCTGCCATTTTAGTTATTTAGTTTTCAGTGTGTAAAAGTTTTACATTTTATATTTTGGCAGAATCTACTTTTATGGAAGTAGTGATACCAACTGTTTTAAAATAAACAGTCAAGGACTTTAAGATGCGATAATTTGATTGCTTGCACAAAGATACTGCAGTACCACAGTAAAAATCATGGTCTCCTATGAAGCCCAGGCACAGACTGGTCTTGAGTACCAAGGAGGCAGGTCTCAGATAAACAGCAGTGATCGGTGCAGATGCCAGCTATGTATCACAGCCGCTATCTGTCCTGTAGCTTTTTATCTTATTTGGGGTCACAATCCTGTATGGAGTAGACAGGTCTTGAGACTGATCCATACACGCACACCCTGACCGTCAATAAAAGCAAGAAGACACTCACCGAGTCACTGCTCCAGAAAATATTCTTTCAATAATTCTACTTGATATGGCTGTGGAAAAATAAATAAGATTAGTGCAACAGATTTTTTTTTTGTAATAAAATATGGAAGGAAATGACAATTTGCTCCTCTTTATTAATTTTACTCACTTATATAGCACCATTAATTCCACAGCGCTTTACAGACATCACCACTGTCCCCCTGGGGCTCCCAGTATGTCTTTTTAGTGTGGGAGGAAATCCATGCAAACAAAGGGAAAACATACAAACTCCTTGTAGATGTTGTCCTTTGTGGGATTTGAACCCAGGACCCCAGCGCTGCAAGGCTGCAGTGCTAACCACTGATCCACCTTATAGAAGGTCAGTGAGGTTCTGACTACAATTGAAAAGTTTGTAGTAAGATCTTACACTGGATTTATCATTCCGTTTTTATTCTTCAGAAATGTGCCAGACAATCCTTAAATTTTTCCACTGATCAAACAATATGAAAACACTCAAAGAATACTTCTTAAAACAAATATTATTGAAGAAAAATAAATGAAAGTAAAAAAAAAAATGATTTGTACCATGGTCGTTGTGCTTGGATAGGTCCTGCTCATCAATGTACAAGTCATGGTCAGTGTCCAGCTCCCAGAACTTGCAGTAGATGACATAAAAGTGTTCATATGAAAAATAGTCAGTTGACTGGTTGATATCTTCCTCCTCCAGCAGTGTCACATGCTGAAAACATAAGTGAATGACTGTCAGTGCTTTTAGGATTGTTCCCCTCGGACTGGCGGGCCACGTAAAGACCATCAACAGCCACATAACACAAGCCGCTTAGAATACCTAGGTCAATGAAAAAAATAAGGGGGGGGGGGGGGGGACAGGATTTTTGCCTTCTTCAAAAAGGGGTTAGCCACTATTTTTTTTTTTTTAACTGATGGCCTATCCTAGAAATAGGCTATCCGTATCTGATTGATGGGGGTGTGATGCCCGGCCTCCACCCTGCCGATCGGCTGGTACTGGCTCTAGCCAGAAGTTCTCCAATGTTGCCAGAACAGATCCGTCAAAACCAAAGTGGCAGCAGCTGGGTACTAGAGATCTACCTATTTGCATCTGAATAGGGGGCAGATCTGCAGTACCCAGTAGTGGCCACTATAGAAAGGACGCAGCTGCTGTGTTCAGGAAGCATACAAGAGCCATTAACAGCTGATAGGTGGGGGTGTCAGGTGTTGTACCCGCACCAATAAAAAGTAGTGGCCAACCCCCTTTAACTATTACTTATAAAGTATCACTTTTCATTCATGATTACTTTCCAAAAATTATAGCCATAATCACTTGACCAGTCTAGGATTTAAAATACTCTATGCACTATATGGTGTGTGAGCCAATACCCACTGCAAATCTTGACCAAATAAGCAAGCAGCCTACATTCTACGTCCACATAGGTTGTGCAGTCTCCCAAAGAGCAATATAGAAGGATTCTGGATAACAAAGTATCCAGTACACACTATCATCTAAGCACAGCGCACATCTACATAAACTGGTCAGACTCACCTGTAGAAAATTGCTTTTCCTGAGCTCTGCAGTTGTGATGCGACCAGTCCACGACCGGTTAACAATGTAGAATATCCTCTGAACTACCTAGGAAAATCAACAAAAGATATTCTGCAGTAAAGAACGGTTTTATGTCATTGAATATTAGGGGAGACACTAACAAAAGAATTAGACCACATTAGCAGGTTCCTAAATAGTGCTGGGTCAGTGTGGACAATGGTTTTTATATTTACATTGTGGGTTCTGGCATTTTGCCATCAAGAAAACTGCAATCTTCAGTGCTATTCTTGCTGTCAGAAGTACCAACTCTTAATAGAGGCCTGGTAATCCTTACAATAAGCCAACGGGGTCCATCAGGATTCAGCATAGCTGAAGTGTTCCCTTCAGGTCACATCTAGATATAGCAATAACTGTTCTCTATTAGGAAGACACTGTCATGTAATTCCCAATATCTCACCAACCTATATTGAAGTAATGTGGAGAGATGGACACTTTGTATAAATTAACGTGCATCTGAATATTCAGGTTTTCAGATAAAGAGGGTGTTAAACAATAACAAAACTGCAGTGGTAGACACTGCACACTTGGAAACAAGTAAGCATGTGTCTCTCTCCCCCCCCCCCCCCACCCGCGGCTGTAAACTAGTTAAATGCCGCTGTCAATCTCTGACAGCGGCATTTAACAGCTCCGTGACGGAAGCGCGTCACTTACCCCGCCCATCGGTGACCCCATCATGTGATCGCGGGTCACCGATGGGTCGGCATGACAACTTGGGGTCTGCAGCAGACCCCAATGGTTGTCATGAAAAGATTGCTATGAGCACCACCTAGTGGTCGGCGCTCATAGTACAGGAGCATTTCTGCTACATACAGGTGATCTGCAGATCATCTGTATGTAGCAGAGGCGATTGGACAGTTGCTGCTTCTAGTCTCCTATGGAGACTATTGAAGCATGCAAAAAGTTTTTAAAAAATGTTTTTAAAAATATTAAAAAAATATAAAAAAGTTTAAATCATCCCCCTTTCGCCCCATTCAAAATAAAATGATAAATAAATCACACATACACATATTTGGTATCGCTGCGTTCAGAATCGCCCGATCAATATAAAAAAAGAATTAATCCGATTGGCAAACGGCGAAACAAGAAAAAAATTCCAAATGCCAGAATTACGTTTTTTTTGGTCGCTGAAACATTGCAATAACGGGCGATCAAAACATCATATCTACCCCAAAATGGTATCAATAAAAACGTCAGCCCGGCGTGCAAAAAATAAGCCCTCACCGGCCCCAGATCCAGAAAAATGGAGACGCTATGGGTCTCGGAAAATGGCGCCTTTTTTTTTTTTTTTTTTTTTAGAAAACTTTGGATTTTTTTTTACCACTTAAATAAAAAAAGAACGTATACATGTTTGGTATCTATGAACTCGTAATGACTTGGAGAATAAGAATGGCAGGTCAGTTTTATCATTCAGTGAATGTGGTAAAAAAAAAAAAAAAAAAATCAATCTGTGGTATTGCATTTTTTTTGCAATTTCACCGCACTTGGAATTTTTTTCCCGTTTTCCAGTACACGATATGGTAAAACTAGTAATGGCGTTTAAAAGTACAACTCGTCCCGCTAAAAATAAGCCCTCACATGGCCATATTGCCCAAAAAATAAAAACGCTATGGCTCTGGGAACAAAGGGAGCAAAAATCGAAAATGCAAAAACGGAAAATGCTCAGGTCATGAAGGGGTTAAAATCATTTCTAGATTATACTGCAATACTTTTTTTTTTGCAGTGCTTTGGGCTTGTCTGTAAAAAACACACACACGACGTCCAGGGTAGAACAGAAATTCAATGCTGGTAGTAATAGGGAATTTGTTAGGCCCCAGTTGCCATACAAAACTATCAGCTTCCTGCAAAAAAAGGAAACTTGGATTCCAGTGCCTTAGGTGTCACAGTAAATAGTGACCCGTACGGACAAAGGAAACTCTCCTACATAAAACCAAAGCACCAAGTGAACGTACTGTACCAGTATCGGCCAACATTCTTAGTTTAATTATATTATACACAACTTTTTAAAAATAATATGTTTTGTAGTTTAACAGCCCCTGTAAGCGCTCTTGTATTCTAGAGCTCTAAATAACTGTTCCTTAAGAGATGATATTCGCATAATACCAAATCACATATTCGCGCACTATTCCATCAATGTCCAACTCGTGGGAGGCTACCATGCTATTCACCTCCAGAAGGCAAAACACTATTTAAAAGCCATGTGACAACTCCTTCATGGCTTTCAAAATGATCTCTGCCGTAATTTCAGTGCTGAGAGAAATGCCACTTACTGTGGTGATGTACCGGGAATGAAATTCTGAGGCTTCTCGCAAAAATGTTAAGTGAGGGTGAGTATTCACCACATCCTATAGGACAGAGGAGAAAACTGACATTAACAAACAAGGAATCCAAAACGTCTCAGTTTGAAGTTGTATAAAGTGAATGCTCTAACAGGGAATGTAGTCTTATGAAAAGATCTTTTGTAGACTAGGGACAAAAACAATAAAACGACAAACACTGAAAAAAAAAAAAAAAAAAAAAAATGATGATGACTTCTTTCAAGATCATTATGATCTGTCATTAGTTGCCAAAAAGTTTAATCGTTAAACCTCGTAGAAACTCATAACACTGAAGCCAAGCAACAAGCTTATACATTTGCAATTCTAAAAATTACTACCATGATAATGAGGGTTACTTGGGGTCCGACCGCTGTGCCCCTCACCGATTCCGAAGAGTTCTGGCTGAATGGAGCGGAAGATGATCAAGCGCACTACCGCTCCATTCATTTCTAATGGGAGTGCTGAAGATCAGCGGAGCACGACAATTTCCGGTGCTCCTATTAAGAATTAATGGAAAGGCAGTGCGCCTGATTGACTTCCGTTACATTCAACTGTGGCTTTTTAGAGCATCGGTTCTCAGGGTCAATGGGGGCCACGTTGGTCAGACCCCTAGCAAGTAGAAAGTTATCCTCTTTCCCTCTTTATCCTCTTTCTCATGGAAATACTGCAAGCACAGTATAGTTAAAATTATACGAAGGGCAGGGCCTACAGAAAGGAAATTATAATGCTTACTTGTAAAAAGGGTATTAAATCCTCCTGCTCCAAATACACACAGCCTGGTTTGGCCAACAGCTGTACAAACTTTGCAGCATCATCGTGGCAAGTCTGTAAAACCCTGAAATATACAAAAGTCAGTGTAGTGAAAGATCCTTAATTGGGATACCGAGACCACCCTTCGTATATAGACCATATACATGTAGTGTGCAGGGGGCTGACCACCAATCATTAAAAGCACAGCCGAACAACGTGAGTTGTACAGGGTAATAAGAGGGCCACTACTGCACCCTTATATGCCTATTACTACACAGTGCCTAGCACAGTGGACTATGTGTGCTGCCGTACAGCCTGTGTGTCTAGGCTAGGCCATGGGTATGAGGCAAGAAGAGACAGCCTTCACATGCAACTGCAACTTGTCAATTATGAGCAAACTGTACAAATGTCACACTTACTTTCGCCACATGGCCACAAACTTATGAACAGACACGTATCCAGTCCTGTCCCCACCAGCTGCATAAAACAATGGAGCTTTCCAGTAAAGCGGGCATTCACAAGCCTTAGGATAGAGAATATTGGAACGTGATAAAGACGCATTCTCAAATTAGAAATACTTTTGTCAAAGCCAAACTATTCCTTTTACTGCTATACCTGTAGTCACTGGAATTAACACACATAATATTTTATGGCAAGAACAAAATAAGTGTAAGAACTTACTAATGTTTTTATTCCTAAAAGAAGCTCCATTTCAGTGTGTGCTTTACAATGTGCCAGAGAAGGGGTCTGGCTTACTTACTGAAATGAGCCAGTCATCCAGCCCCCTTCATACAGACGATCTGCTGACAAAGGAAACACTGCCCTGCGTTAAGCACAGAGGGGAGCAGCAAGGACCGAGCCTGTTATTGGGAGGGTAGGACAGTTTTGGAAATAAAAGTATATTAGAAAGTTTTAGATATTTAAAGCAGGAACACAGCTAAACATATATATGCATTACCCTTTAAAACGCTACAATTCTTTACCATCAGCATAACTTCATAGCTGGCACTAGAACCCTACATGTGAACTTTGGAGAGTGGGAATATCTGGCCCATAGGCAGAAAAAAAGCATGTCACATTTTACCCATAGTTTGATTCCCTTTACCCTTGGTTTTTTAATTGGGCTTTAATAATATTTTGCCTGCACAGAAGAGGAGGCAGCAGCACTTGTATGCGGCAACAGAGGACTTACTAGGTGAAGAGTCAGCTCAGAGCATGTGGGGCCAGACAGTCCTACAGTGTAAACCTTGAGGCTGAAACAAACATTAGCAGATGGCCATATATAGCCTTGTGGAAATGACAAGCTGTAATACAAAGTAATGATAGAAGACAGGCCAGAGAGCTCCACAATTCTCCAATTAAATCACACGAGCAGCATTTGTCTTCTACGCTGTCCTGGGAGTATGTCCCAGTAGGGAATTATGGGCACACAGCAAAAATGCTAAACAATGTGCATGTAGATAGAAGATTCTCTCACTAGCGGCAGTGAAGAAAACACCTTGCTGCTTAACCAAGACAAGCCCAGAGTAAACCGTGCACTGATGTGAATGGTCGTTACAGGCCGGATACTATACATAACAGAAGAAATCCTCATGGCATTGAGCCATAAAATATTAACTTAAATCCATTTTATATAGAGGCCAGGATAAGGCCTAATTATTTCTGAACAGAATGCCCTATCACTAGGCAGCCCTTTGTATCTCACTAAAGCCTCTGGGAAATATTTTGATCTCCCTGCAAAATATTGAAGTTAACCCCTTCACGACCTATGACGTATGGTATACGTCATAGGTAGTGTATCCCCCTTTGATGCGGGCTTCGGCACTGAACCTGCATCTTTACCGGCACGACAGCTGATTTGATCAGCTGTCATGTGCCCCTAACAGCCGCGGGTGGAATCACGATCCACCCGCAGCCATTAACATTAAATGCCACTCTCAATCTCTGACAGCGGCATTTAACATGATCGCGCCAAAAGTGCGTCAAAACCACGCCCATCAGCGCCCGTTTCATGATCACGGGGCACCCATGGGTTGGCAAGACAACCCGGGGTCTGCAGAAGACCAACGTGCTAGTCCTTGCTGTTTTGGCATCTATCTAAAATAAATTAATCCGATGGTAAACAGCACAACGAGGAAAAAAAAACAAAGAAAAAAAAAACGGCAGAATTATTTTTGGTCGCTGCAAAATTGCATTAACAAGCGATCAAAATATCATATCTACCCTAAAATGGTATCAATAAAAGTGAACATGGTAAAAATACAAAAAACACAATTGTGCAGTCCCCCCCCCCCCCCCTGTTTTCAGTACGCTACGTGGCAAAAATCAATAGTGTCGATCAAAAGTACAAATCGTCTCGCAAAAAACAAGCCCTCACACGGCCATATTGATGGGAAAATAAAAAAAGTTATGGCTCTGGAAAGAAGGGGAGCAAAAAACGAAAGCGCAAAAATGGAAAATCACAAGGTTGTGAAGGAGTTAAGAGACACCGGAGTTCTTAAATACAACTGATGAACAATAAAAACTTAGGTTTTTTTTTCCCAGAAATTAACTTTCCCTTACCCATAGAATAGGTTAAAACTTGCTGATTGGTGGGGTCTGAATGCTGGAACCCCCACATATCCTAAAAACAGGGATTTAAGGAGACCTGTCTGAATTTGAACAATTTAAATAAATATTCAACATCTGAAGGAATAACTTAAAATACCTTAGCCACTTTCCTCATGTCTTCAAGACTTGCCCGCTCATTAGGAAGAGTAGAAAAAGTCTTCTCAATCTTTGAAATTATACTATCCACATTAATATTGGCTTTTGGGCAGCCTTTAGGAAAATAAAATTTTGGAATGTGCTGGCTTAGGGTAGGTGTCCTTGGTTCTTCCCTCTTTGGTTGTACCTAAAAGAAAAATCAATGCAAGAAACTTATTTGAAATGCTGACAATTTAGATCACTGTAATTTTGCAGTTACTATAAAAGAGCATATAATTATTAAAAGCGTTATCCAGAACTTTTATTATTCTTGTGTATAGGGCTAAGAACTAAGCAGGCAGGTACTTGCTAACTACCTGCCTGTTCTGTACAGGGCTATATCTGCCAGCTCAGCCGGCTATTCCAATGCTTTATTTCAAATCTCCTCAACGAAGGACGCCCACGTCCGAAACGCGCGTCGGGGTCAGCCGCACATCCCTTCTCCTATATCCCACTAGCAGGTATGATGTTCATGTTTCTCTTACATATATATTTTTTTGCTGCTACATTAATTATGCACCACATATAATTCCAGTACTAATTATACAGTATAATGAATGATACATTGACCTGGTTCCCATCATATGTTTTTGGTGTTTTCTGCTTTTTTGCTGTCTGTATTGATACTTTCTAGGTGATTAGTAAAACCATGTATTGACTTTTTTGATAGCAGCAATAGGCTTCATTCATATTTGCTGGTGGAGTATTAATATGTTTACCATAGTCATTTTCGATTTATATCGTTTGATGATACTATTTTAGGGATGGCGACTCTCCATGTGTTTGTCACACCACTATTTTGACCATTTTCTTTAATAAAGGTCTTTTATAAATATATTGAATCATGTTCTTTATTCTGGACTAGACATTCGGTAGTTCTCCTTCCTTTTTGTGTGCACACATTGCAGATTTGGTGCGTTTTTTGCCACGCATATTTGCTAGCAAAACGAGAAAAACTGTCATGCACACGTTGCTTATTTTTGACTTGCAGATTTGGTGCAGAAAATAATATGTGCGGTTTTTTGCCCTGTGTTCTTCACGCCAAGAGATGCAGAAATTTTGCTCAACATGTACACATGCCCTCGGTGTAGAGCGCATACCACTACCACTACTACTACTTTATGGATTTCATTCAAAATTATTAGTTTCCAAGGCATGCAAACAGATCTAAAATACTCCATTCACATGTATTGGAGTCTAACATTCGGCAGTCAGGAGTAAGGCACAAAATTCAAGACTAAAATCCTAGAAAAATTCTCTAGCATCTGGCCGCCTACGGGATTGAGTCTTTGAATGTATAATACAGTGATCTCATTAACTAACCAAGAAAATCAGATCAAGATATATATTTAGAAATTATGTATTTTTTTCTGATCGTGAATTTTATTGTTCCATTTATTGTGCAGGATTATGGAGGCAGCCATATTGCCTCTGTTACTGTTAACATTATACAGTGGTTTGCTTTATAGCTGCCAGACAAACATGCTAGCAATGGCCAGAAGATGTTCAATGACTTCTATGGTAGAGTGTAGAGGACATGCTTTGTAACCTGTGCAGAGGTCAGAAAGGGAGGCGTGACCTAGGGTCATCACATACTTCATGGGCTCACTAGATATAACATGAAGAAAAAAAAAAACCCTCTTAACTAATACATTTACCATTTTCTAATTACACAACCTTTAACCCCGGTCACACTATGAAGAATATATATAAGTCATGTAGCATATCAGGGACTTTGGAGCTCAGAACCAGAACCCACTCCACTACATAGCCAGCATCTGCCTCTAGCAGCTGTGATCGGTGCACCAGCTGATCGCTGCAGTTAATTTCTTAAAATGCTACTGTTAATCACAAATGGCAGCATTTAAGCACCTAAATTCAGGTCAGACATTGGTTCGGGGGCCCATCGCCTCACCGCAACACAATTGTGGGGAGTCTGTGGGTTGCTACTACAGAGGAAGTTCATTTTGACCGTCGTGACATTCTGCAACACCATGCCTATGGCTTGATATCATAGGAGACTGGTATTGCTGTATATAGTAGAAACGATCGTAAGTTCAAGTCCCCTAATGGGATTACCAACTACAGTTGAAAGTTATTTTTTCTACACAATGTACTGTAAATTTGAATCCTCTTTCTCCAGTTAAAAAAAAAAAAAAAAAAAAAAAAAAAAGAACAAAAAAACAAAACACTGTCACGTATTTGGTGGCATTGAGGAGTCCAAAAAAATTCTGTCAAAATATAAAATTAAGACCAAAAAAAAAAACCACACACACACACGTAAATATCGCAAAGAGGGAGGTAAAACAAACATACCAGGGCTGTGGGGGCAAAAAAAAAATAATTCTGAATTTATTTTTTTTTTCTAAGTCAACAAAATAGTTAAACTAAACAAAACCCACTATAAGAGTTTGGCATCATCTCCGAAATGGTAACGACCTTAGGAATCATGTTTCCTGATCACCAAAGACTATGGCGTAATTGAATTTTTTTTTTTTTTTTATTTCCCCTTCACAATTTCGTCGGAATGGTTTTTGCCATCTTCCATTATTCTATGTGGTAAAATGAACTTTATCATTCAAAACTGCAGCCCATCCCACAAAAAACAAGCCATTAAACGTCAATAAAATAAAAATGTTATGGATATACAAAAAAAAAAATGCAAAAATCGAAATTTTTGATATTCGGAACCACAGTATTTGGCCTCATTTTTGTTAAGGCCAAGTGGGTGTTATCACGAAGGGTGAACAATACTTCCCCTTGTATGCCCAATCCTAAGCATGTAGCAATACTCAGGAGAAAACACACCACATCATAGCTTACAGCAGTGTGCGATGTACAATGTCAGACAGCCTGATCTCCTGGTCTAACCACCTGCATGATTAGAAGGTACTGTGAGTTTGGTCCATATCACCAACACCTTTCAGATAGGGTCTCATCAGTTTGAGATGGGAGAAGGTGCAGATACAGCTAATCTCAGCTGTGTTAACAGCTCTCCTCCTCTAATAGTACTGTCACCTCTGCTGTTCTGCCCCACCATACACAGCCTGCGTTCTCCACAACTTGTATTCGCTATGCAGCAAGATCGGAGCAGCGTGTCACAAGTCTCAAAAGGAATAGCCTGCTTCCGTCTCCTCCTGGAATGATTATTCATTTTAGAAATTCAGAGAAAACAGAATTTTACATTTCTGAGAAATCACCATTGCTACTGATAAGATTCTATGTAGAGAGTATGAGGATCTAGAGGCAGGGCTCCTCCCTCCTCTAATCTACATAGAATCTCATGAGTAGCAACGATCATCTATGTCAGCAAAGTAAAAATCTGTCTTTACCGTTCACGCCCATATAAGCGGTTTGTGTGGTTGAGAGTACAGACAGTTTCAGTTTTAAAAAGCTTGTCCACTACTTTTTTCATTGAGGTCATCAATGTCTAATAGGCCGGGGTAATCACACCAAGGACAACATCTCTACGGAGTTTGTATGATCTTCCCTTGTTTGCGTTGGTTTCCTCCGGGAACTCCGGTTTCCTCCAACACTCCAAAGACATACTTGGTAGGGAATTTATATTGTGAGCCCCAGTGGGGACAGTGATGATGATGTCTGTTAAGCACTGTGGACTATGATGGTGCTTTACAAGTAAAGTAAATAAATATGCAAATAAGGCATTAAGTGATCTGGGCATGACAGAGCATTTAAGGAACCACTGGCTTTCGAGGTAGTTTCTGCAAACACTGATCACTCACTGCCTGTGTAAACCTGCGTACCAAGCATGGAAATCTGGCTTGATTGATATCTCATGTTCTGATTTCTGTGCCTGACACTCGACTTCACACAGGCAGTGAAGTTATCAATCAAGCTAAAGAGGATAGGGGAGAAAATATCCCCAGGAGACAGTGGCTTCAACCCTGCTGTACTGTTCGGGTCTATTGGGAAAAAAAAAAAAAAAAGTTTGTGAAGCTGTAGACTATAAGGATCTGAAAATCGTGGTTAGGCAAGCTAGTCTATGGATAGGTGTTATTTTGAGTGGTTTTTTTTGCATGAAATAAAGATTGTTACATATGTGCTGTTCAGGTCAATATGACCCAATAGTGTTTTATACAGATCTCCAGCCATATTTTCATTCACAAACGATTTATAGTATCATTGTGGATTATCTATTGCATCTACTATTATTTATCGATTTCTTCAGTTCCTGCCGGTAAGTGCGCTCATTACATTTGTAAGTTACTGCAGATGGATGGGCTTTGGAGTATAGGTCTGTTTCACCTTAGTATATAAGCTCTTATTGCATCTAAACCGGTTAGTGTTTGCTGCGATTTTATTATTATTGTTGCTTATTAATATAGTGCTATTTTATCTGCAACAATGATTTTACCCCGTGAAAGTCTTGAGTGTCCATCATTTTGAAAGTTGGATAAGATGTGAAGACGTAGATTAAGTGAAGCAGATTTGTAAAAGCTTGCCAACGCCTCAGATTCTGAAGAAGATATCCAACTACAGAAAGTGTCCAAAGATGAGGACGCCATAAGTGGCGGGGAAAGAGATTAAGATAATTCTGATTCTGAAGTTGAATCTGATGAGGCACAATACTCAGACAATTAGTCCGATGCAAGCAATTCAGTCTGAAAACAAAAAATGTCATTTGTAACTATCCCTGACAATACAGTATTTAAACTGCGCTGACATATCACAATGAGTTGTGTGTTGGCATGGCACTGTATACATACTCAATGCTGCCAGCCCTGGTAATATGTATGGGGTTAAGAACAGGCAACAGGGGTGCTTAAATAGTAGTGGAGGAATGACCTGTTAAACTTTTGATGAAACTTCAAGTCACATTGAGTAGCATGAGAAGCAGCAATAAAATGGTTCTGCTAAAGGAAGCACGTAAATGAGCTGTAACAAGAAAGATCTTTATAGTAGTGCCCAATTGGATGCCTGCCGTGGGACCACATACTTTGGCCATCATTTACATAAGCCCCACCAACTCTCTATAGCACAATCTACAGGACTGTCATTGAATCACTGCATGCTGCAAACAGAGTAGCTGGTAGGTATGCTATGAGGGGTGTTCAATAAGTAATCCACCCCAGCATGTTCTGTCATAGTTCTGCTAGAAGCAAGACAGCACACAAGGAAACTGAAGGGAAGGGGGAGCTCTGCCATTAGAGAAGAATTAAAAAAGGTGGGCACCCCTGACACTTGTCCTGCGCAACCCTACACTCCCTAGACTGGTTCTTTCATCCTGTGCCACGATCACGTTCCTGTCCCTGTCTTACCCTGAGAACGACCCTGACTAGTGCGTAGGGCAGCAGGAACGTTTGTCCTGCTCTAACACAAAGACACAAAGGAAAACAGACAGGGATGAAAGAAACCGTAATCACTCAACGCACTCCAAGACTACAGAAAGAGGAAGGATAAAAGGTGAGGCAAAACAAATAGGAGGAGGTAAGGAAGACGCTCAAACTTCCAAACAGATATTTCCAGAGATGACTCCTAGACCAGTGTTCCCTAACAGATCATGTTTTCAGGATTTCCTTAGTATTGCACATGTGATGGAATTATCGCCTGTGCAGGTGATGTAATTATCACCTGTGCAATACTAAGGAAATCCTGAAAACATGACCTGTTGGTGGGCCTTGAGGACTGTTGTTTGGGAACCCTGTCCTATCCTACACGATCTCTCTTCACACAGCTCCAAACCAGGTTATAGCAAGCCATCATTGGCAACTACTCAAGCTAAGAGGTGAGCATTTATACCAGAGGGGAGTGGCAAACTCAGAACAGCTGAGAACGCAGGATGGAGAGCTCTAGGAGACAAAAAGAGCTGTTTAACCATTGCAACAACAGAGCAAGGGAAATCTGCACAGATAACTGGAAGGCAAAGCAGATCCATCCAGTGCAGGTGCATATGTAGCCAGATGCCGCAATCTTGTGACCCCTCTGTCAAGGTTTTCCAGTGACAGTGAGTAGCGATGAGTGAGTATGTTCTGTTTACCCTTTTGCCAAGTATGCTCGGACGAGCACAGAGTATTTACAGCGTGCTCTGTGTTCTGTTTGAATCACTCCCGTGAGCATGATTTGCGACGGTTTGACAGCTTTAATACATATGAGGAATGTGTAAGAAGCAGACATTCCTTACATGTATTTACCCCTTTACAACCCAAGGTGGTTTGCACATTAATGACCAGGCCAATTTTTACAATTCTGACCACTGTCACTTTATGAGGTAATTACTCTGGAATGCTTCAACGGATCCCCCTGATTCTGAGATTGTTTTTTCGTGACATATTGTACTTCACGATGGTGGTAAAATTTCTTCGATATCACTTACGTTTATTTGTGAAAAAAAAAAAAAAAAAAAAAAGGAAATTTGGTGAAAATTTTGCAATTTTCAAAATTTGAATTTTTATGCCCTTAAATCAGAGAGATGTGCCACACAAAATAGTTAATAAATAACATTTCCCACATGTCTACTTTACATCAGCACAATTTTGGAATTTTTTTTTTTTTTTTATTGGGGAGCTATAAGGGTTAAAAGTTGACCAGCGATTTCTCATTTTTCCAACAAAATTTACAAAACCATTTTTTTTTTTTTTTTTAGGGACCACATCATATTTAAAGTCACTGAGGGGGTCTTTTTGACAGAACATACCCAAAAGGGACACCATTCTAAAAACTGCACCCCTCAAGGTGCTCAAAACCACATTCAAGAACTTTATTAACCCTTCAGGTGCTTCACAGGAATTTTTGGAATGTGGAAGAAAAAAAAAATGAACATTTAACTTTTCACAAAAATGTTACTTTAGACCCAATTTTTTTTTTATTTTCGCAGGGGTAACAGGAAAAAATGGACCCCAAAATTTGTTGTGCAGTTTCTCCCGAGTAAGCAGATACCCCATATGTGGGGAAAACCACTGTTTGGGCGCACGGCAGGGTTCGGAAGGGAAGGAGCGCCATTTGATTTTTTGAATGTAAAATTAGCTTGAATAATTAGCGGACGCCATGTTGCATTTGGGGAGCCCCTGATGTGCCTAAACAGTGGAAACCCCCCCACAAGTGACACCATTTTGGAAACTAGACCCCTCAGGGAACTTATCTAGATGTGTGGTGAGCACCTTGAACCCCCAAGTCCTTTACAGAAGTTTATAACATGGAGCCGTGAAGATAAAAAAATAAAACTTTTTCCACAAAAATGTTTTAGCCCCAATTTTTTTTATTTTCACAAGGGTAAGAGGAGAAAATGGACCCAAAAACTTTTGTGCAATTTCTCCTGAGTACGCCAATACCCCATATGTGGGGAAAATACAGTGTTTGGGCGCACGGCAGAGTTCAGAAGGGAAGGAGCACTGTGTGACTTTTTGAACGCAAAATCGGCTGGAATCGAGAGAGGACGCCATGTCACGTTTGGTGAGCCCCTGATGTGCCTAAATAGTTGAAACCCCCCACAAGTGACCCCATTTTGGAAGCTACACCCCTCAAGGATTTTATCAAGGGGTATAGTGAACATTTTGAACCCAGGGGTAAGACGCAGAATTTGATGACATTAGGTCATCATATTGAATAATTGTCATTAGTCTTGAGCACAAGTGCTCACTACTTGAGTTTGCATCGGGTACTCTGGTATGCATCATGTATCGCGGGTGCTCAAGTGGAATGCTCGAGTCCCCGCCCGCATGTTTCATGGTTATTAGACACCCCAAAAAAAAACATGCAGGGATTGCTTGTGCATGGCAGGCAATCCCCACGAGGTTTTTTTTGGCCGCGAAGCATATGGGGCGGAGACTCGAGCACCCGCGATACTCAATGCATAACCGAGCACCCGATGCAAACTCAAGTAGCGAGCACTTGCGTTCAACACTAGTTGCCATATCGTCTTTTTTTTTTTTTTTTCAAAAGTGAAAAAAAATAACAACCCTAACCCCAACCCCAGCCCTAGCGTTTATTTTTTACGCCGTTCCTAGTGCTGTATAAGGGATTAGACAACCTTATTCTTCGGGTCAGTGCGACTACAGAGATACCAGAGTGATATCGGGTTTTTATGATTGACAGCTGTCACACACTAAAAGACACATTTTGTAAAATCTAGTTTTTGCATCGCCATATTTTGAGAGCTATAATTTTTCCATATTTTGGCAGACAGTCATGTGACTGCTTGTTTTTTGTGGGATGAGTTGACGTTTTTATTGGTGCCATTTTCAGGCACGTGACATTTTTTGATCGCTTTCTATTCCAGCTTTTGGGAGGCAGAATAAACAAAAATCAACAATTCAGGAATTTTTTTTTTTAATTTTTTTTATTCTACTCCGCGTGTGGTAAAATTGATAAGGTAGCTTTATTCTTCGGGTCAGTACGTTTACAGCGGTACCACATTTATATCGTTTTTTTCTATGTTTTGCCGCTTTTACACAATAAAAAGCTATTTTATAGAAAAAAAATTTTTGCATCGCTTTATTCTGAGAGCTATAACTTTTTGATTTTTCGGATGATTGAGCTGTATGGCGGCTTGTTTTTTGCGGGACAAGATGACGTTTTCAGCGGTCCCATTTTTATTTATATTAGTCTTTTTGATCGCGTGTTATTCCATTTTTTGTTTGACAGTATGATGATAAAGCATTGTTTTTTGCTTCGTTTTTTATTTTTATTTTTTTAAAGTGTTCACTGAAGGGGTTAACTAGTAGGACAGTTTTATAGGTCAGGTAGTTATGGACGTGGCGATACCAAATATGTGTACTTTTATTGTTTGTTTTTTCATAATATTTATTGATGGGTACTTTATATTTTTATTTTTGGTGGATAATTTTTTTTTTTTTTTTTTAAATATTTTTTTCACTTTCTGAAAGTTTTTTTTTTACTTTACTTTGGCCCACTCTGGGACTTTCACTTTTTTTTATTCTGATAGCCTGCATAGCATAGGGATGGAGCACCATCCCTGTGCCATGCAGGCAGTCAGCGATGCACACTGAGAAGATTTTTTGGTCATGCACTGCGCATGACCAAACAATCTTCCTGCTGTCTGGGGACCCGGATGTTGTCATGACGACATCGGGTCGTCATGGCAACACCCGGGAAGCCGTGGCAGACCGCGCTGGAGGCCGGAAGAGGTGGTGAGTATTGCGATCGCCTCCCCTTAGCCACCACAATGCTGCGATCGACTTAGATCGCAGCATTGCGGGGGTAAATGTGCCGGGAGCGGTGCGGGACCGCTCCCTGCACATTGTCACAGCTGACACCCGGCGGCGATCGCGCCCGCACAGCCTGTGGGCGAGCGCGATCGCAATGACGTACTAATACGGGTCAGGCTCTTAAGTCCCAGGGCACAGACGCGTATTAGTACGTCATGGGCTTTAAAGGGGTTAAAGCTGTCAAACCGTCACAAATCATGCACACAGGAGTGATTGAAACATATCACCAAGCACGCTGTAAATACTCGGTGCTCATCCGACCGGCGAAAGGGTTAACAAAACACGCGCTCATCAATATTAGTGAGCTGAGCTTTTCTGGGCATGTTAAGACATATCTGGAAAGAGGGATTTTGAGCTTTGTTCCATGATGAAACTCCGTAGAAAAGGAAGCCTAAAAAAATTCATGAACAGTGGCATATAAAAGTTTAGGCACCCCTGGTCAAACTTACTGTTATTGTGAACAGTTAAGCAAGCTGATGATGAAATGATTTCTAAAAAAGCCTAAAAGTTAAAGATAAGATGCAAAGGAAATGTGTTAGGCTAAACAAAAAAAAAAAAATATTTTATTTTACATTTAAAAAAAAAAAAGAAAAATGGGGTATATGGAAAAGTTTTGGCACCCTGCTCGGTTAGTACAGAGTGGCACCCCCTTTTGAAAGTATCCGCTTATAAGACGCTTTTTGTAGCCAGCCAAGTGTCTTTCAATTCTGTCTTTCAAACCTTGGTCAAAGTTATTTGAGCACACAAATCTCCAAGGGAGCCCAAACTTTTGCATCAGCCCATTTCCCGTTTTGTAATTATCAAAAATGACAAATGACAAAACACACACACACTAAATTGTGGACTTTAATCCAGCACCAAGTGGTGCAACATTTCGACCTCACAACACGGTCTTTGTCAAGCACTGTTGTGAGGTCAAAACGTTGCACCACTTGGCGCTGGATTAAAGTCCACAATTTTTCCTTGAACTGGAGTGCTGCCCGATTTTTTCCATTTATATACTTTGCGTTGGACAACCAGATTACTCAGAAACTATTGCCGCTACCTGTTTTTTTCTTATTTACGTGCATCTAAATAAAAAAGACAGATAGCAGCACAACCTTAAGCAGATTTTGGATGCAATACTTCCTGAGTAGTGCGGTTGTCCCACGCAAAATACTCTGGTTAAAATAAATACGATAAAGTATGTGGGATGAGACAAAAACTAGATTTTACATTTGCTGACTATATAGTTAATGTTAATTAAAACTGTATGCTCTTCTTGTACCAAAGCCACTTGGCAGAGGCACACAGCTAAACTCCTTCCGTGGGTGACAAAAATGTAAAAATAGAAGTTAGGAAACATGCAGTAAAAACACTGATCTTTATATACTCAAACCAAGAGCTTGCATGAATTTGTGAAGTGCCTCCAATAAAAAACACCAATCAAGTGATACAGGATGTCATCTTATCTCTTTTTACATGATTGTTAATAACAGTTGAATATATGTAATAAAAAAAAAATTGAAATGAGAATGGAATTGTACAAATGAATACAATTCTTGTATATTGATACAAAATGAAAGCAGATGCCATGTGTCACGCCTACAGAGAATAGAAGCATATGGTATGAGGAGTGAAAATGGTGCATCATTGGCTTAGCTATTCCCAAAGTCTTGTCCTTCAGTTTGATGTCGTTAAATTTAATTTTCATTTAAACTTTTATTTTTTTTGGCAGCACAGTATTCAGGGATGTCATCATAATCCTATTGCTGGGGATCCGTCTCTAAGCACCCTCGAAGATCAGCTGTGTGAAGTGGCAATGGTGCTTGTGCCAGCCATGTAGCCTCTTGAATGCTTACACTGCTTTATATACACTGCTCAAAAAAATAAAGGGAACACTCAAATAACACATCCTAGATCTAAATGAATGAAATACTCATTGAATACTTTGTTCTGTACAAAGTTGAATCTGCTGACAACAAAATCACACAAAAATAATCAATGGAAATCAAATTTATTAACCAATGGAGGCCTGGATTTGGAGTCACCCCCAAAATTAAAGTGGAAAAACACACTACAGGCCGATCCAACTTTGATGTAATGTCCTTGAAACAAGTCAAAATGAGGCTCAGTATTGTGTGTGGCCTCCACGTGCCTGTATGACCTCCCTACAATGCCTGGGCATGCTCCTGATCAGGTTGCTGATTGTCTCCTGAGAGATCTCCTCCCAGACCTGGACTAAAGCATCCACCAACTCCTGGACAGTCAGTGGTGCAATGGTGGATGGAGCGAGACATGATGTCCCAGATGTGCTCAATCGGATTCAGGTCTGGGGAACGGGCGGGCCAGTCCATAGCTTCAATGACTTCATCTTGCAGGAACTGCTGACACACTCCAGCCGCATGAGGTCTGGCATTGTCCTGCATTAGGAGGAACCCAGGGCCAACCGCACCAGCATATGGTCTCACAAGGGGTCTGAGGATCTCATCTCGGTACCTAATGGCAGTCAGGCTACCTCTGGCGAGCACATGGAGGGCTGTGCGGCCCTCCAAAGAAATGCCACCCCACACCATTACTGACCCACTGCCAAACTGGTCATGCTGAAGGATGTTGCAGGCAGCAGATCGCTCTCCACAGCGTCTCCAGACTGTCACGTCTGTCACATGTGCGCAGTGTGAACCTGCTTTCATTTGTGAAGAGCACAGGGCGCTAGTGGAGACTTTGCCAATCCTGGTGTTCTGTGGCAAATGCCAAGCGTCCTGCATGGTGTTGGGCTGTGAGCACAAGCCCCATCTGTGGACGTCAGGCCCTCATACCACCCTCATGGAGTCGGTTTCTAACCGTTTGTGCAGACACATGCACATTTGTGGCCAGCTGGAGGTTATTTTGCAGGGCTCTGGCAGTGCTCCTCCTGTTCCTCCTTGCACAAAGGCGGAGGTAGCGGTCCTGCTGCTGGGTTGTTGCCCTCCTACGGCCCTTTCCATGTCTCCTGGTGTACTGGTCTGTCTCCTAGTAGCGCCTCCAGCCTCTGGACACTACGCTGACAGACATCGCAAACTTTCTTGTCACAGCTCGCATTGATGTGCCATCCTGGATGAGCTGCACTATAACCCACAGAAGTTGCTCAGTTAGAGTCAGTCTCGTGCTACCACGAGTGTGAAAGCACAACCAACATTCAAAAGTGACCAAAACATCAGCCAGAAAGCATTGGTACTGAGATGTGGTCTGTGGTCCCCACCTGCAGAACCACTCCTTTATTGAGTGTGTCTTGATAATTGCCAATAATTTCCATCTATTGCCTATTCCATTTGCACAACAGCATGTGAAACTGATTGTCAATCAGTGTTGCTTCCCAAGTGGACAGTTTGATTTCACAGAAGTTTGATTTACTTGGAGTTATATTCTGTTGTTTAAGGGTTCCCTTTATTTTTTTGAGCAGTGTATATAAAATAGAAAAAGTCAGGCAGCACTCCAGTTCAAGGAAAAATTGTGGACTTTAATCCAGCACCAAGTGGTGCAACGTTTCGACCTCACAACAGTGCTTGACAAAGACCGTGTTGTAAGGTCAAAACATTGCACCACTTGGTGCTGGATTAAAGTCCACAATTTTCCCTTGAACTGGAGTGCTGCCTGACTTTTTCCATTTATACACACACCATTTTTTTTTTGCCTAAAATACAAAAGGATGCGTGTCATCTTTAACTTCAGGCCATTTAGAGATTATTTCATCATCTTCAACTTGCTTACCTGTTCACAACAGCAATTTTGACCAAAGGTGCCCAAACTTTTACATGCCACTGTATTTGGTGATTATGCACCTTCCTAATCCCAAGTAAAGTTTGGGGCCAAGTAGTTTAAATGGGGGTAGGGAATTAATTGAAGACGACCCTCGTCCAGGAAGACCTGTGGAAGAATTTTCAGAGGAAGTGTGCCACAGAGTGGAGGGCATGATTTTGGAAGATCATCAGGGTCAAAGTCAGGGTATGTGACCAGGATGCTGAATTGATGCAGATTTTTCCTGAGCGTTTCTGCCTCTCCCTGGCAGAAAAAAAAAATGCATGCAGATTTTACATGCGTTTTTTTTTCTGCCAGGGAGAAGCATTTTTTCAAGCTTTTTTTTGCATGCATTTTTTCAAGCGATTTTGAGCATCACTTGAAAAAGTGCTTGACAAGTTGGGCACACAATATATAAATCTATGCAACTGGCAACTTATGTTGCTTTAAATGCAGCATCAATAGTAAAAAAAAAAAAAAAAACAAAACCCACCACATTATACTTACCTCTCCGGCACCCCCCGTCCTCTGTGTTCTGAAAGGACCTGCGGTGATTTCTTTTAGCGGTCGCGTGACCTTTCAGCTGACTGAAGTCAGCGGTCACGTGACCATCACATGACTAATTAAAGATAGAGCACGCTGCACAACTGGACCAGGGTGCACGAGAGGAATGAAAGACCATGAAGTTAGCAGTAAAATCTCGGCACACCATTAGCTGAATATTAGTTAGTTTTTATTATAGCAGTCCACATCAAACGTTTCAGCCCTTTTACGGACCTTAGTCAGTGTACCAAATGCTAACGAGTTGGGGAGAGGAGGGAGGAATGAGGAGCGCAGTGTCCTTGGAGGGATGTCCTTGTGCACAGAAGTGTCCTCTCCAGACAGACAAACGCGGTATCCGCTGGTAAATGGTCACATGACTAAATGAAATCACCGCAGGACCTTTCAGAACACCGAGGGACGCCGAGGAAGCCACCGGAGAGGAGACAGAGGGCCGCCAGATAGGCAAGTATAATTTTTATCTTTTACGGTTTAGTTTTTTTTTTTTTTTTTTTTTTTACTAATGGTACCCGGGTCTGGAGGAGTCTTCTCTTCTCCAGACACGAGTACCATCCGCCCACTGAACCGCATTACATTCGCATGCATACATGCGGATGTTATACGGTTCAATGCAAGTCAATGGCGGCGATTTCGCCGCAATTACGCACAAGAAATGGTTGTGCTGCGGATTTTTCCGCAATGATAATCCGCAGCGGAAATTTCCGCATGTGTATGGCACATGCGGATCATCATTGGGAAACATGGCAGACAACTTAACAAGCGTTTAATGCGTTTTTGCAGCGGAAGCGCATTAAATCCCCATCGTTGGCACACAGCCTCACAGTTCTAGCTCATGAATTAAGCATTTTAGTTGGAAAGGTTTGCAGTATCATCCATGATGTTTTGATGATGTCAAAAGATCAGTTCCGGCTGGGTGCCACAAATGTTGACGCATGAGCAAAAAGCAATGTCACCAGTAATTTAGTCAAGAGAATTCAGACATGCTTAGAGAAAATTTAGGAGACTATTCTCAAATTATTACGGGTGATGAAACATGGGTCCACTACCATGATTTGGAGACCAAACAAGAGTCCACTTTTAGAGAAGACAAATCAATTCTCAGATGCATGGCAAATCAGTCATTTTGCCCAGAATTCAGAGCACCTTGAGATAGGTAGTGGGGCCCAGGAAAGGAATTATTTTTGGTGGATTGGGAATCACTGGCATGGTTGAAGATATTGATCCAGACCTAATTATTTTAAATATGGGAATTATATATAAAAAAATAAATAAAAGTAAAGTCAAAACATGTTTTTCTACCCTTTACATAGCCTCACCAGTCACTCCTTAGGGCTTCTGGGCATTGTGTGCTGCATTTTCCTCAATCTTTTTTTCAATGCACCTTCCCACCAACTGACTTCTCTACCCAGCGTTTTTACCCAGTCCACCCCCTTACTACTTCCGTTCCTTCTACCTTTTCCCTGCACCTGAGTACTTATACATGCTACATAGCTCTTGTTGGCCTGCTTATCCGCACTATATAGCCCAGGTGGCCTGTGAGTCTACAGTGACTATGTACTATAGCAGAGGTAGTCTGAGTAAGCATGGACCACACATAGTCAGCTTGTAATTCTTTATGCTCAAATGATCTACTTGACCTAGCCCACCATCGAGAGGTACAAATGTACATTTAGTATATATCTATCTAGTAGTAAACTGGAGGATTAAAGAGGACCTTTCACCAGATACAGCATGATAAACTACTCACATCATGGAAATGTGGCTGCAGAGCTGAATAAAAAAAAAAGTTTTTTTTCCTTCTAAATTTTTCATCCTCGTTGCAGACACATTAGCTTGTAAAGGTTAGATTCTAATTTATGCTAAGACCAAGTGAGCAGAGATTCTTCTCTGGGGGCATCTACTTTTCCCCCTGCATGGTGTTTACCAATCATAAGGAGGAGGTGTAATACAAGAGACCAAATAAAATAAATAAGTTTATATATAACCCAAGAACTGTGGGTTATTGCAAACACCTCTTATAGCTTTCATCTCTGGGTGTTGTCAACACTTCTGTAACTACACAGCTCTGCACATTAGATGCCAGCAGTGGGATCACAGAGGAGATCAGGGCTGTCATTACAGGTCTCACAGGAGAAAGCCTTTTCTGATATTCTCTGGGAATGTGTTTTTTGGGTATTGAAATATTGTACCAAGTGCCATCTGTACATGAACAGGGAACATTTTGCAAAAGGGTTCACACATTGCGTTTTTTTTGTTCTTCAGCAAAACATGATCTCTTGCCAGGAAAGTTTGTTCAGGAGTTTGCTTGTTTTTTTGTGCATTTTTTCTACTGTTCTTTTGTCCCTTTATGCATGTACATAAAGTTCAGTGAAAAAAAAAATTCTCATTCCATTTCATCACATTTCTGCACCAAAAACGCTGAAAAAAACCACAAAACTGACACCTGCATTTTTTTCACCACCAATTATTTCCAATGGGTGAAAAATGCTGAAAAAAAAAAAGAAAAAAAAAGCTAAAAGAAAAGCACAAAATACTGACCAAACAAAAACCAAGGCGTGTGCATGAGATCTCAGACTTTGCTGGTACTGTAAAATGCAGCTGAAAATTTAAATAAATAAAAAAAAAAAAAACACAATGTGTGAACATAGCCTTATTCTCTTGTCCTTTGCACTTCAGTATGACATAACCGTAGTGAAGCCATTTGGACACACAAATAACAATACAGTTGTAACTTTTGGCCAGGATTTTAAGTGCATTCCCATTCTGAAGTTCAGTATAAGAGTCAAATCCAAAACTAACAGAGTGGCAGAATAATGGGTTTTGTTATAAAACTAGACCAGCAAGAACTTCATATCCAACACAACATAATTTGTATATTTGGTACCAAAGATCCTATTCTGTCCTTTGCACCAAAAGATGTCTTTTAAAACCTGCAACATTGTATACTGAAGGCCTGGACTTGTGTTTCCTCTATGGCCCCGCCACCTGAGTTGTTGTTTTTTTAACCTTATCTGACATGCATGTCACATACACAAGGGCCTTCGTTGTTTCTGATAATCACATGACTTGATCATGTGATAGCTGTACCATCGATAGCAGGGGGCTGCTGCTGGACCCATTTACACCCCACACAGCCCCAGCAGAGACAAGCGTCAGTGGATCAAGGCAGATTTCCTGTAACTGGGGCAGCTATGTCCCCCGCACACGTTGTAGCATGAGAACAGAGCGTACAGAAAAGGCTCGAATCCTACACAGTGTGAAACACATTGTACCACAACATTCTGATAAAGCTACACATGCTGCACTTTACACAACTGACATGTGATGGGGGAGGAAGGGGACTTTAGTGAAACATAAAATTAAAAGTTTTTTTCTATCCGTTTAGAGTGCGAAAAATAAAAAAGTTCAAATAAATAATATCAATATACATAATATATCTTATCCTCCTGCCAATCACAATCATACTGGCACCAATGACGAAAATCAGAATGTTACCATAAAATAGTATTTTTCTTTTTAATTTGTAAGTATTTAATAGAACACACAAAAAAGAACCCGAAACGCATACACATGCAAATCTGGGACATTTTTTTATGGCTAATATTTGAATGCTCTTTGGGAGTCTTTCACTCAGCAGAGGTGGTACAGGGGTATAAAGCGGGCAGAGCAGGAACTCTGTACCGTAATACCTTACTTCTATGGAACATGCATAAGGAACCCAACATAGTAAAATAAACCTTTGTATGAAATTGGGGGCACAATATAGGACTTTAGCAATCTTTGCACACAAACAGTAAAGCTGGGTTTCCATCAGTTGTGTTTACTCCCCCACCATCTAGCATGAGCCAGTCACAAGCGATGCAATTTTGTGCTCTGGTCTGCCATCCATAGCCAGGTCAGCAAATGCTGGTTTTAGAGCAGAAATATTACATGCAGCAACTAATGCAACTGATAACTGGGAATGATCCCATTCAAAACAATAGGAAATGCTGCACAGAAACTCCAGAGGGTGGGGGACGAGACGACCAAAAAAGCCAAAATGTTCAGATACACAGAAACCAGGCCTAATAATAAAAAAAAAACATACACATTTCAGTTTTTTTTTGTCATCATGTAAAATCCCAAACCCCCTCCCACTAGAATAGTGTTTCATTTTGTGTTTATCGTCCATTTATACTGATATTTAACATGTCTTCATAAAGTGGAACTACTTATAGTCAGCACTTCTACATAACCATCTTCAGCAACTAGTGCTGCTCTAGTACTACTAGTCACCGGTGTAAAAAACCCATACAGGCCATCAAGGGGGCATTTTGAGGTATCCATTAGATCCAGTGGCCCAGATAAAGCAGCAATGCCACTTTCTCTACCATACACACACACACCACGTATTGAACTTTGATGTCTCTCTATTAGGCGATCTAGGTATACAGACTTAAGCGGTGCGTTGACCAATTCCAGAGCATAAAGGCCTCACAAACTGGAACAAGGCCCCTCTAATGACTTTCGTAGAAGTATGCACGGTCATCATGTACAATCACCCATGTTTAGTTAGCCCTGTGTTCGGGAAAGTGACATTGCTGGAGCAGCTGGGACAATACTTAGCAGTTTGCTATGAGAGGTCACTGCCCATTTACTGAATAGGCTGCTATTACAATTGCTCATATATTGCCAATACCCAAAAAGAACAGTTTTTTGGTTGCACATTGGAAGTGCAGGTATTGTTCATGTTAGGGAATTGTTATTTCTGCAATTGTCTAACAGAATATTGTCCGTAGAGTTCTGTAGCTTCTTAAAGACAGTGTATATGAACAGTCATGCCATGACAGTATTCTGGAAAAGTATTAATAAACTTAGACCTATAATGCAATAGAAATGCATTCAGTAGTTAATACCTTTCCTGTTCAATATTGTTAGAAAGAAAATCATGTTCATGGCATTAACAATTGTAGTAGAGTATCACTATTAATATATTAGTCTGCATTAGTTGTGGCATTGCCCAGGCGGTAAATAATTATGCCCATTTCATGTAGTATCACAAGATCCCAAATTGACAGCTGTTCTCTGAGCAGTGAAGTTATCATTTCTGTCTTTTCCTTTCAATGGAAGGATTCCCGCGTCTAATTAAGGAATAGGAAACTTATCCAAAGTCCACCAGATACAATCTCACATATTAATAAAATATCCTGGCTGCAAGGTTCATTATTAATACAACAGGTTGTTAGATCCTCAGCCAACATGCCAAAAATGCCAGGAAAGAGAAAATTGCTGAAAATTATCCCGCACACAATAAAAGACTTCCTTGTAAACTCTGTTAAATGCCTGAAACCATAATAAATACAAGCAGCCGCGGTTATATGTGCTATCATAAGCAAGTCTTACTATGTGATCACACCATAAACATTCTGCTCATGCTACAAATTCTTCTGCTACTTTTAGATAAGGAAAAAAAAAAATCTTCTACACATAGCCAAGACAAAGAAATTGTGAAATGCATTTGCATTAAAGGCTTCACAAGTGTGAAAGCAATCCTTTACCTTCAAACAAAGTGTTAAATAAAAGGAAATCTCCAAAAGCTAAGCTCCCACAAGGCAGTCATTTCCAGGGCTAGCTACCAACCTGAATCTGCTGAAATGCCTTCAGTCGCTTCTTAAATCTGGATGGCAAAACAAAGTCGCATCCACGAGCCAACAATGCCAGTTCCTTCCTAAGATCTGGGTCTTGCCTCAGAGAAATCTCCTTTATCCTCATGTTTCCAGATTTCATATAAAAATAGGTTACTGAGAAAAGCTTCTAGAATGAGAGAATTTCAATCCCTTTTTTCCCCAAAATAGGAAGCAAACTTGTAGAACAGAAGAGCAATGCAGGAGCAGTCCAGGATGCACTCTCTAGGTCCAAACATTGACAGAGACTAGCAGCTAGCCAGGGAAAGGCACAGCGAGCACAGTCACCATGGGGAGGGGGCTGCCCTTTACAAAAGGCATTCCAGGCACTTTGTGATCTCCTCTACTCCATCCAAAGAACCTGTTGGAGAGCAGAGTCCCAATCGGGGGCAGGGAATAGGAAGCGTCATACAGAGAATCTAGGGGCAGCTTGTGCCTGTCGGATATGGGCAGCAGGGCTGTGCAGAAAGTGCCCTCCACCATACACAGGCTTTCACATTCCAACTCCCTTCAATGTGGCCTCTATCACATCAGCAAATGTGTAGCAACTGATAAACCAGAGAGGACAGTGCAGTCATTCAATCAGCAAAATCTGCCTCTGCAAAGCACAGTGCTTCTCATTGATTTCACCGTGACCTTGTTTAGGTAGAAAAACATTAACCAGCCTACAGTGTGAGATTATACACATCGTTTCACACAAGAAGCGCCATTTCCTCCTGGCACACTCAATACCCAAGTTTGAACCACTAGGGAAACCTCTTCCCATGGATCAGTCACTCCCATCACTCAGGACCCTGACACACAGACAGCACTTCTTACAGTCTGTTTTCTTATACTATATCACCGGTATGATAACTTTGCCAGGATGTGCACAAATCAGAAGTAGTTGTGATAGAGAAAGCATTAAAGAGCTGAACGAGATCAGAACAGGATGGCTTTCTTCCAGAAGAAGTACCACTCTGGTTCATGGACATATTGTGGTATTACAGTTCAATCTCAATAGGGTGTGAGCAGAAAGAACTCATTGACAAGACTGGTGTAATTCCTGGAAGAAAGTAGCAATATTTTCTTAAAGGGTATTCAAATATTTTAAGAAAGCACAGTGGCTCTTGTGGTCACCACTCTTGGCAGCCCTAGGGTCAAATCCCACCATGGATAACATCAGCAAGGGGTTTGTATGTTCTCCCCATGTTTGCGTGGGTTTCCTCTGGGTTCTCCGGATTCCTCCCACACTCTAAAGACATACTGATAGGGAATCTAGATTGTGAGCCCCGATGGAGACAGTGATGTCTGTAAAACACTATGGAATTAATGGCAATGTATAAGTGAGCAA
This sequence comes from Phyllobates terribilis, assembly GCF_046119375.1. Lineage (NCBI taxonomy): Eukaryota > Metazoa > Chordata > Amphibia > Anura > Dendrobatidae > Phyllobates > Phyllobates terribilis. The sequence goes on along the minus strand of NW_027362762.1, from coordinate 329,150,753 downwards.
AATAAAATCGTACAGCATGTTATAAAATAAAAGAAAGACTTGCAAATATTACCGCTGATGCCGGCGATTGGTAGTAGTGGTCATGTGGCACGTTATTGCTGAAGGTAATTAGTATTTCTTTATAACATTATCTACTCTTGGCCAAAGTCTACTAATATTCTGGATAACACCTTTAATCACAAAACTACCATATTAAAACAGATAACACTCAATTCTTTGTCTGCCCTGTTACAAGCATCACTGAATAAGAGGAGGAGGACACAACTTTATTGCCAATTGGATTCTCCACACCAAAGTTCTGGAGAACACTGGTTTACAGCATATATAGAAGAAATTACTTTTTCACACTGTCACGAGAAAGGTAACGATATTTAAGACTGAATAGGGACCATTTCCTTGTGTAATATATGATGGCGGTTTCAAATATGAAACATCCTGAGTTTATAGGAATGTAAAGAACATTTACCAAGACAATGTGAACCTTCTCTATAAAGTAGGTCTGGGAAATCAATCACTACAAAACAGCTTTTTATAGTGAAAGACCAAACAAAACCACGAAAGTGCCCATCAGTCACTCCACATACCTGGTCAGTACTAGCTCCAACAATAAAGGTCCTCATGGCCATAATTTCCTCATGTCCCGTAAGCAACATACATTCATAGTACAGTCAGAGTAAAGGTAAGAAATTACCCTATTTGCATATTTTTCTAGCAATATCCTCACCCTACCTTTCTCCGCAGGCTGTTTAACCATTAAACACTGATGACGCTGTGCACTACACTTCATTTTTTTTACTGTAGGCAGAGATCTAGATAAGGCAAGTTTATGGAAACTCTTGGCCAAAATTGACAAGACTACTTTGTACGGCTAAGATCAAACCACTTCATTAGTGTTGAGAGAGTATGTTCTGTCCGAGTATACTCGGGCCGAGCTCCGAGTATTTATAGCTGCTCGGTGATATGGTTGAATCGCTCCCGTGTGCATGATTTGCAACTGTTAGACATTCCTCACATGTAATAAAACTGTCAAACAGTCGCAAATCATGCACACGGCGAAAGGGTTAATAGAACATACTCGCTCAACACTACACTTCATGAAAAGGGGAGAACACCTTTATGCCTTTCTTCACAAGTTAAAGAGAAGAGGACGGGGTGGGAAGCAGCTAAAATTTGTAAAACAACCCAAATTTACTGAAATTAGTGCACCACTAAAGAAAAGGGACAGCAAGTACTCTGGACTGAGGAGTCAAAATGAAATATTTGGCGGTAAAGAGGGCAGTTTGTTTGCCGAATGGCTGGAGAGCAGTGCAATAATGAGTGACTGCAGGCAACAGTGGAGTATGGTGAAGGTTCCTTGCAAGTTTGGGGCTGCATTTTAAAAATAAAAAATGGAGTTTGGGATTTGGTCAGGATAAATGCTGTTCTCAATAAGGAGAAATAGTCAGATTCTTATACATCATGTAATACCATCAGGGAGGCGTGCGACTCCAAATGTAACCAGGCTTAGGACACGTGCCACAAACATACAGCAAATGCCATATAAGAACTTCAGGCTAGAGAAGAATACAGAGTCCTGGAAATGATATGGCACCCACAGAGCCCTGATCCAAGCATCGACAAAAGGATTTGCGCATGCTTGTCTTTTGTAATATATGTGGGGAGTTCTCCAAGAGGTTTGGAACAACTTCCCTGCTGAATTTTTTCAATAACTGTATGCAAATGTTCCTAGAAGAATTCATGCTGAAGGCAAATGGTGGTCACCTAAAATATTGATTTTAGATTTTACTTTGCATTCAAAAATAGAAGAAATGTTAGGGATTTATTTTTAGCAGTTTACAAAATGCATTCTTAGCATTTCCCTCACAATTGTCTAAAACTTTTCCACAGTACTGTACCTCCATGATCAAGGTTTTGAAAAAAAAAAAAAAAAAAATGTACAATAAAAACTCAGTTCTAGGGGAGGCCATTTGCTAGGACAACGACCCAGTGATTGTCCCTTTAATTGTATGCTGCGTCTATTTTTTACTGATAGATTGTGGAGTTGGAGGTTATTTTTAGTAGAGACATGCAAGTTATTTATCACTCCCCACGTGACAAACCACATCACACATTCCCAGTACATGTTATACCATATGTAAGAACCAACAGAAACAATTAGCCATGTTAAATATAACACTAAAGCCCGGTCTTCTGGACGATGGCCGAGTGTTCCACGTTTAGAACAATACAAGTCGCGTATTATTTAATAGTAATTCATGGGTCTGGGGTAAAGATCTCGGTCCAAGTTTGAAATAAAATCACCTCAAAACCCTGGCAATGTATCATATCTTTGGCATGGAGAGCTTTCTCAACAGTATATTCGAGAAGGCTCATACATGCCCATCTTCAGGACGGACCACCCAGGAGCAAAAGTTTGAGAATTCTTGTAGATATCACAAGACAACTTATACAAGTTCTCATACAATGAGCATTCATCATATGGTTTATAGTTTCTCAAAGAAAATACACCAGGAAGCACACCTATGCCCTTCACTCCTCTTTTAGAAACAGGGGATGGAAGGGAGTGTGCCTGCAGCCTTAAACTGCCCGATCCTTCTTTTCCCAAACATCATTCGCCAGGGAAAAGTCTGGAGGTCACTATATTCCATATATTCAGAATGATAAATACTAGCTTACCTCAAACCCAGGTTTGTAAAACAGATTCACCATGATTATCTGTTCTTTAACAAGCATATCAGAGACGGTGACCACAGAAGAAGTTGTCCACTACTTGGACAACCCATGTTCATGCCCCACCTCGCTTAGCTCCGATAAAATAAAGCTTATATTCACCCCCCGTGCCTGTGCCGTTCCCGCGGTGTTGCACTCGCTCTCCCTGGGTATGAAGTGCTGGTGTTGTGACACGTGATACCCAGTAAGCGCTGGGTCATTGTCCCTGCCTCCAGTCGAATTGAGCATGAAGAGGAAGTCAGAGAGGAGCTGCAGCCAGGACTTTCTCTTCATGTTTGATTTGTACAAAGGCGGGGACAGATGCCAGCGATTGGGCATCGGCGTCACAACAACTGCACAAGAGCCCAGGGACCACAAGTGCAGACACCGCGGGAATGGTGCCGGCACGGGAGGCAAGTATAGGCTTTAATTATTTTATGTGGGCCAAACATTTTGAACAAGAAGGGGTTGTCCTAGTAGTGGACAACTTCTTTAACTCCCCACACCTATGACTACAGGTATCAGTACAGCCATCATGTTTATCAATTAAGTGTTTGGGGGTTGCTGAACTTTTAACCCCTTTACCCCTGAGGGTGGTTTGCACATAATGACCGGCTCTAAATTCTGACCAATGTCACTTTAAGAGGTAACTCTGGAACGTTAAAATTTCTTCCATATGACTTGCGTTTATTTGTGAAAAACAAACAAAAAAAAATTGGAAATTTGGCGAAAATATCGCAACTTTCAAAATTTGAATTTTCATGCCCTTAAATCAGAGATGTGTCACAAAATAGTTAATAAATAAAAAGTAGACATGTGGGAAATGTTATCAGCACAACTTCGGAGCCTAATTTTTTTGTTAGGAAGTTAAGGATTAAAAGTTGACCAGCGATTTCTCATTGTTCCAACAAATTTTACAAAACTTTTTTTTTTGGACGACATCACATTTGAAGTGATTTTGAGGGGCCTTCATGACAGAAAATACCCAAAAGTGACACCATTCTAAAAACTGCACCCCTAATGGTGCTCAAAACCACATTCAAGAACTTTATTAGCCCTTCACATGCTTCCCAGGAATTTTTGGAATGTGGAAAAAAAAAATAATTAACATTTAAACTTTTTCACAAAAATGTTACTTTGGACCCCAATTTTTATTTTTTTTTCATTTTCCCAAGGGTATCAGGAAAAAAAAATGGACCCCAAAATTTGTTGTGCAAGTCCTTCTGAGCACACAGATACCCCATATGCCACACGGCAGGGCTTGGAAGGGAAGGAGCGCCATTTGACTTTTTAAATGTAAAATTTGCTTGAATAATTAGCGGACGCCATGTTGCATTTGGGGAGCCCCTGCTGTGCCTAAACAGTGGAAAACCCAGACAAGTGACATCATTTTGGAAACTACATCCCTCGGGGAACTTATCTAGCTGTGTGGAGAGCACCTTGAACCCCCAGGTGCTTCACAGAAGTTTAGAACATTGAGCCATAAAAATACAATTTTCACATTTTCCCTACAAAAATGTTTTCCAGCCTCCAATTTTGCATTTTCATAAGAGTAACAGGAGAAATTGCACCATGCAATTTGTTGTGCAATTTCTCCTGAGTAAGCAGATACCCCATATGTGGGGGAAAACCGCTGTTTGGGCGCACGGCAGGATTCAGAAGGGAAGGAGCGCCATTTGACTTTTTGAATGTAAAATCTGCTTGAATAATTAGCGGACGCCGTGTTGCGTTTGCAGAGCCCCTGATGTGCCTAAACAGTGGAAACCCCCCACAAGTGACACCATTTTGGAAACTACACCCCTCAAGGATTTTATCAAGGGGTAAAGTGAACAATTTGAACCCAGAGGTACAATACAGAATTTGATAACATTAGGTCATCATATGGAATAAGGTGTCATTAGTCTTGAGCGCAAGTGCTCGCTACTTGAGTTTGCATCGGATACTCGGGTATGCACCATGTATCGCAGGTGCTCAAGTGACATGCTCGAGACCTGGCTGCATGTTTCACGGTTATTAGACAAAAAAAAAAAAAAAAAGACACATGCAGGGATGGCTTGTGCAAGGCAGCCAATCCCCGCAAGGTTCTTTTGGCTGTATAAGGCTATGTGCCCACAATGCAGAAATGCTCAGGATTTTTTTTTTTGAGCGTTTCTGCATCTCCCTGGCAGAACAAAAAAGCGCACGCAGATTGTACATGCGTTTTTTCCTGCCAGGGACAAGCAGAAGTGAAGCGTTCTTCAAATGCATTTCCGCATGCGGGTTGACAAGCGCTTTCCAAGCGATTTTAGCATCACCTGGAAAGTGCTTGTCAACTTGGTCACACTATATAAAGCCATGCAACCGGCATGGCTTTATATAGTGTGACCGCAAAGAAAGGTAAAAAATCTTTTAAAAAATTATACTTACCTTCTGATGGCCCCCGCAGCCTTGCTTCGCTCCATCCTGGCTTGCCGGCAGCTCGCGGTACACTACACTGAAGGACCTGCCGTCACATGACTGACGTCAGCGCAGGTCCTTCAGTCCACCTCGATCTGTCGGCAAGCAAAGACAAGGAGACCGGAGGCCATCAGAAGGTAAATATCATATTTATTTTATACTGTTTTTTTTACAGGTTCTATAGTACCCGGGTCCAGAGGAGAGTCTCCTCTCCTCCACACCCGGGTACCATCCGCACATTGAAACATTTGGATTCCGCATGTACAGATCCAGTGATGCGGATTCCAAGCGTTCCAATGAAAATCAATGGCGGCGAAAACGCAGCGCTTCCGCAAAATAATTGGTAGTGCTGCGTTTTTTTCCACAATGATAACACGCAGCGGAAATTTCCACAGCATGTGCACAGCACATGCGGATTATCATTGGGGGACATGGCAGGCCTTCTAGCATGCGTTTAAGCGTTTCTGCAGCGTTTTTGCCGCTGCGGAAACGCTTAAAAAACGCATCGTGGGCACACAGCCTAACAGCTGCAAAACTTATGGGGCGGAGACTCGAGCATGTCACTCGAGCACCGGCGATACTCTGTGCATACCCGCGCAAGACTAGCCGCTATATATATCTTTTTTTTTTTTTCTCTCTTTACTCTTGAAAAAATCCCAACCCTAACCCCAGAGTTTATTTTTCACGCCGTTCCTCGTATAAGTGATTAGACGACATTATTCTTCGGGTTGGTGCGATTACAGCGATACCGGGTTTTTATGATTGACAGCTGTTTTTTTTTTTGTTTTTTTTTTTGCAAAGGCTAGTTTTTGCATCGCCATATTTTGAGAGCTATAATTTTTCCATATTTCGGCCGACAGTCATGTGACGGCTTTTTTTTTTTGCGGGACAAGTTGACGTTTTTATTGGTACCATTGTCAGCCACGTGACATTTTTTTGATTGCTTTCTATTCCGATTTTTGGGAGGCAGAACAAAAAACAATTCAGGAACAGTTTTTTTTTGGGTGGGGGGATGGGGGAGGGGTATTTATGTTGTTCCGTGTGTGGTAAAGTTAATAAGGCAGTTTTATTCTTGGGGTCAGTACTCTTACAGCGGTACCACATTTATATTGTTTAGGTTTTAGCGCTTTTACACAATAAAAAGTATTTTATAGAAAAAATATTTTTTTAGTATCGCTTTATTCTGTGAGCTATAACTTATTTTTCAGTTGATGGAGCTGTATGGCGACTTATTTTTTGCGGGACAAGATGACTTTCAGTGGTAGCATTTTTATTTACATTTGTCTTTTTGATCGCATTTTATTCCATTTTTTGTTTGACGGTATGATGAAGTTTTGTTGTTTTTTTTTAACCACAGTGTGTTCACTAAAGGGGTTAACTAGTGGGACAGTTTTATAGGTCAGGTTGTTCCGGAAGAAGCGATACCAAATGTGTACTTTTATTGTTTTGGTTTTTTTTCATAATATTTATGGGTACAGTATATTTTTACAATTTTTTCTTCACTTTGACACTTTTCTTACTTTTACACATTGTCCCACTATGGGACTTTCACTTTTTGCAGTCTGATCGGCTGTATAGCATAGGGATGCAGCAGCATCCCTGTGCTATAAATGCTGTCAGCGCTGCACAGGGAGAAGTCACTTTGATCGTGCACTGCGCATGATCAAAGTAACTTCCTCCTGTCTGGTAACCTGGATATAGTCATGACATCCGGGTCACCGTGACAACCACCGGGACCTGACCTCAGACAGCGCGGGATGCCAGAGAGGAGGCAAGTATCTGCGCTTACCTTCCCTTGCTCCCGGAATGCTGCGATCGACTTTGATCGCAGCATTTTGGGGATTAATGTGCAGGGAGCGGTGCGATCCCGCTCCTGGCACATAGCACCGGGTGTCAGCTGTGATAATCAGCTGACAGCCGGTGGCGATCGCCCCGCATTATGCATAATAGTACGTCCCTGGCCCAATGACGTACAATTATCACAAATGTCAGAAAGGGGTTAAACATTAAAGGCATTTGCTGCATCTCAGAAATCTCCCGATACGTATTGTTAGAGCTCCCGTAGTGCAACTGATATTTTAGATAAATTTAACACTCTTACAAAGTCAGTAGATGGCTAAAATCAATTTAGTTTTAGAGGAAAAAAATATATTAAAAAAATCCAGCACATGGAAAAGTACCTTGTGCGCTTCATCAGTCCCCTGGACTTCAAAAAGAGCAACATTGTGCACTGCCTCTCAAACGGTAGACACGGAATCCCCAGGACATAAAAGGAAGTTGTTGGAATATACAAAAAGAGGTCTTCAGGAAAAATGCTGCTGTCATTTTTTTCCTCAAGCATCTCCTGCAGGTACGTCAGACTCCTAAGTTAATTACTGATGAATAGGTAGCATTATCTGCAGACACCTTTCCTAAAACACCTTTCCTAAAACATAGATAATCATTTCTTAGTATGTAGTAAAAAGAACAAGAGTACAGCTTGATGGAAGGGATTCCTTTCCTCTAATAAAAAGTGCAAGCACATATGTAAGAAGGCTAGATTTGGCCAATAGCATTACAAGCACTAAATAAAGTGGTGGAGGGAGCAAAGCAGCAAGAGATTGGTCACTTGTTTTCAGCATTTTACTTTAAAAAAAAACAAACAAAAAAAACAACTATCAATTATTGGCAAAAATTGGATGGGTGAAGGATGGGGTGGGAGGGAAGTTAAAATTAGAGTACACATTTCAGCTAATATTTATCTAATGTCATTGCTTAGATACAGGCTTAATGCCTGCTTGTGTTTATCTATGACAAAACAATTGTGTCACTTAAAATCCAAGAGCAAAAAAGAAAATAAAAAAATTATATTTATATACACTGCTCAAAAAATAAAGGGAACACTCAAATAACACATCCTAGATCTGAATGAATGAAATATTCTCATTGAATACTTTGTTTTGTACAAATTTGAATCTGCTGACAACAAAATCACACAAAAATCATCAATGGAAATCAAATTTATTAACCAATGGAGGCCTGGATTTGGAGTCACCCCCAAAATTAAAGTGGAAAAACACCCTACAGGCTGATCCAACTTTGATGTAATGTCCTTAAAACAAGTCAAAATGAGGCTCAGTATTGTGTGTGGCCTCCACGTGCCTGTATGACCTCCCTACAATGCCTGGGCATGCTCCTGATGAGGTTGCGGATGGTCTCCTGTGGGATCTCCTCCCAGACCTGGACTAAATCATCCGCCAACTCCTGGACAGCATGTGGTGCAACGTGACGTTTGTGGATTGAGCGAGAAATTATGTCCCAGATGTCCATGCTTCAATGCCTTCATCTTACAGGAACTGCTGACCCACTCCAGCCACATGAGGTCAGGCATTGTCCTGCATTAGGAGGAACACGGGGCCAACCGCACCAGCATATGGTCTCACAAGGGGTCTTAGGATCTCACCTGGGTACCTAATGGCAGTCAGGCTACCTCTGGCGAGCACATGGAGGGCTGTGTGGCCCATCAAAGAAATGCAACCCCACACCATTACTGACCCACTGCCAAACCGGTCATGCTGAAGGATGTTGCAGGCAGCAGATCGCTCTCCACAGCGTCTCCCGATTCTGTCACGTCTGTCACATGTGCGCAGTGTGAACCTGCTTTCATCTGTGAAGAGCACAGGGCGCCAGTGGCGACTTTGCCAATCCTGGTGTTCTGTGGCAAATGCAAAGCATCCTGCACAGTGTTGGGCTGTGAGCACAAGCCCCATCTGTGGACGTCGGGCCCTCATACCACCCTCATGGAGACATGCACATTTGTGGCCTGCTGGAGGTTATTTTGCAGGGCTTTGGTAGTGCTCCTCCTGTTCCTCCTTGCACAAAGGAAGAGTTAACGGTCCTGCTGCTGGGTTGTTACTCTCCTATGGCTCCCTCCACATCTCCTGGTATCTGCTTCATGCTCTGGACACTGTGCTGACAGACACAGCTACCCTTCTTGCCACAGCTTGCACTGATGTGCCATCCTGGATGAACTGCACTACCTGAGAAACTTCTGTGGGTTGTACTGTAGACACCGCCTCATGCTACTGTACCTCTAGGGGTGAGAGCAACGGCAAAATGAAAAAAGTGACCAAAACAAAAGCCAAAAAGGATGTGAACACAAATGGTCTGTGGTCACCACCTGCAGAACCACTACTTTATAGGAGGTATCTTGCTAATTGCTATCATTTTTACCAGTTGTCTGTTCCATTTGCACAACAGCAGGAGAAATTGATTCACAATCAGTGTTTCATATCTGGAAAGGTAGAATTCACAGAAGTGTTATTGACTTGGAGTTACATTGTGTTGTTTAAGAGTTCCCTTTATTCTTTTGAGCAGTGATATCTCTATATACAGATACATCACAACTCAATCAGGAGCCACACATTGGACAGCACATGAAAGACAATGTCCTAGAATAACCTTTGCCAGTGTCTACATGATATGTGTCTTTATATTCATAAAGAGGATTTATTACATCTAATTCTAGGCAATGAGGAACGATATTCAAGCCCATGTGGTAGAGATATGGCCAGTGACATGGAATGTCATTACAGAGCCCAGCTCCGTATGTGCCATTCAGTGGGTGGCTATTTCAGAAAATATGAATGATGCTATATTTAGTGCCTGGTGCCAGTATTACACCAGCTGTCAAACACATAGGCCCATGAATGACACGGATTGAAATTTTAGCTAATCCTTTCAAGAATGCCAATGTACCATGGAAATTTCACAGGCAGTCCTAAAATAGACCATTACTATGCAGGGGAGTAGCTTCAACAATAGTTCTAGAGAATATATACAGCTTTAGTCCCAGCACAGATCACCAGTGGCAGTAACCAGCAATCCACTTATAGGGGTTATCTCACCAACAAAGTACACTTGAAAATCAATAGATCTTGGAATACAAATAAAAGTTTTACATTGGAGGAGTTTAAAAGTAAAAAAATAAAAAAAAAGTGTTTCTGTGCTGAGAATCATAAATGTGCCCCTGCTATGTACAGTGTAATGGCCGTGTAGGAACATGGTCTGATCATACCACATCTCCTGGGCAGGGGACGAAACAAAAATTATCAAATATACAAGAGAGTGTCTGCATTGCCAAAATGTGTATATATTTAGATATCTATTAAACTAACGAAACAGTTCCTCTCATGCTCTGTAAACCACTGAAGCAGCTTTAACCCCTTAATGACCAGAGCATTTTCAATTTTTGTGTTTTCGTTTTTTGCTCCCCTTCTTCCAGAGCCATAGCCTTTTTAATTTTTAGGTCAATATGGCCATGTGAGGGCTTATTTTTTTCAGGACGAGTTGTACTTTTAAAACGTCATAACTGGTTTTACCATATCTTGTACTGGAAAACAGGAAAAAAAATTCCAAGTGCAGCGAAATTGACAAAAAAAAAAAAAAGAAAAAAAAAAAAAAGAAGCAATTCCACGGTTGTTTTTTGGTTTTGTTTTTTACCACGTTCACTGAATGCTAAAACTAACCTGCCGTTATTATTCTCCAGGCCATTACAAGTTTGTAGACACCAAACATGTATAGGTTCTTTATTTAAGTGGTGAATTTTTTTTTTCCAAAAGTTTGCGCCATTTTCTGAGACCCATAGCGTCTCCATTTTTTGGGGTATGGGGCCGGGTGAGGGCTTATTTTTTGCGCGTTGAGCTGACGTTTTTATTGATACTATTTTGGGTCAGATGTGATTTTTTGATTGCCCGTTATTGCATTTTATTTCTATGTTTCGATGACCAAAAAAAAAGTAATTCTGGAGTTTAGAATTTTCTCGTTACACCATTTACTGATCAGATCGTTTCTTTTTTTATATTCATAGATCGGGAGATTCCAAATATGTGAATGTGGAGGTTTTTTTTTATTATTTTGAATGGGGCGAAAAGGGGGGGGGGTGGAGGGTGATTTAAACTTTTAAAAACATTTTTTTTCCCCACTTTCTGCATGCTTTAATATAGTCTCCAAAGGAAACTAGAGGCTGCAGCTATCTGATCGGCTCTGTTACACAGAGACGATGAGCAGATCGCCTCTGTGTACCAAAAATGCTCACTTGCTATGAGCGCCAACCACTGGGTGGCGCTCATAGCAAGCGAGACATGACAACCACAGGGGTCTGCTGCAGACCTCGAGTTGTCATGCTCACCCATGATCACGTGACGGGGTCAGCGATGGGCAGGGCTAATGCCACGCTTCCGGCACGACACTGTTAAATGCTGCTGACAGTGGCATTTAACTGGTTAACAGCCGCGGGTGGATTGCAATTCCACCCAAGGCTGTTGCGGGCACATGTCAGCTGCAAGAATCAGCTGAAATGTGCCCGGTTCAGTGCGGGCTCAGCGCCGGAGCGTACTAATATGCCCCATGCCAGTAAGGGGTTAAAGCAGTAGTTTTCCAATCCTTGAGGGGCGGATCCTCCCTCTATGGTGCGGTCATGGGTCTGGAAAATCAAATTACCGGTAAGTAGTTATTTTTCCCTTCCCTGCGACAGCACCATGGAGAGATTTCAGAGGAATCCCTTATGGAGGGAGCACCGCTTGCAGGACTTTCCTCCCAAAAGAAAAGGTCATTAGAGCCCAAATCCAACCTATAGTGCTTAAAAAAGGTGGAAAGTGAAGACCACGTAGCTGCCCTACAAATATGCTAGAGAGGAGTTGGCCTTCTCCACCCAAGATGTGGATATAGCCCTGGAGGAGTATGCCTTCAAGTTCGGAGGGGGTACAGACCCCCTGACGTGTATGCCAGTGAAATCCCAGTTTTGACCCATCTGGCCAGAGACCCTTTTGACACCGCCTAGCCTCTCCTGGAACCCTGAAAGAGAACTCTCTCTTGGGACTTATGTAACACTGAGGCCACTTTAGAGAGGAAGGCTGGGTCAGGTCTGAGTGTGACTATCTGGAAGGAACCATGTAAAAAGGTTAGTTTGCTGACAGAGCCTGCAATTCTCCAATCCTTCTGGCCGATGTAAGGTCTACTAAAAAGGGCAGTCTTAATGATTAGTATCCTGACTGAGCATTCTGATAATGCTTCCAATGGGGTAGAGTAGAGATTACCAAGTTTTTTGACAATCTCCTGGCCACTAACAGCTGTCACTCAAACACCACGCAGCCAGATGTGGACCCCTCACGTTGGGGTGCAGGGCTGGCCCTTGAGAAACTAGGTTTGGGACTTCTGGAAGGTCCCCTAATGCCATGACGCGCAGCCATGTGCACCAAGTCCTTCAGGGCCAGAAAGGTGCAATAAGTATTACTTCCGCCTGATCTGTCTGAGACTTCCTCAGCACTGATGGGATCAGTGAAAATGGGAAGGAAGGCAGACCAACCTCCTGGGCCATTTCTGGAGGAGGGCATCCACCCCATTAGGGAATGTCCTTGGGTCTAGGGAGAAGAATGTCCAAACTTTTTCTTGGTTTGCAAACAAGTCCATTTATGGTTCCCCCCTTCCCCATCTGCAAGTAATTCTCAAAATATTTCTGGGTTTAGAGACCACTCGTCCTGGTTTATTTCATGATGGCTGAGGTAGTTACTTCTAGGGTTTTCTTTCCCCTTTATGTAACTTTGTCAGGGACCGAAAATTTTCTTCGGCTAAGGCTATTATCCATCTTGCCTCTGTCATAAGTTTTTTTTTTAAACTTTGTACCTCTTTGCTTGTTCACATATGTTACTGCTGTCCTTTTGTCTGCCCCAACATGGTGGCCCCTTAATTCCGGTAGACTTCAAGTAGCGTTAGTTTTATTGCTGCTAGTTCTTTCACGTTTGACAATGAATTTTACAACTTGGCAGCAACTTTCCCCTAAGAGTTTAGCCCCATGTGGGCCCCTTCCAAAAGGGCTCAACCCCCCCCCCCCCCCCACAGGACTCCCCTGGAGAGGTTCTTTGTAAGGCCATTAGCTTGGAGAATACTGCGTACCTCTTCAGATGGTGATTCTTCCCATTGAGGTTCCCTTCGATATCTTTGCCCTTCTTTAAGATTTCCCACTGAAGTCTCAAAGTGGGTTAAGGTCCAAGTTACTGCAGGAATACAAGATGCTATTATTTCTAGTATCGACATTGCTTTCCTCAGAATGGTCACCCGGTTGATTTTTTATTTCGGATCGGATGTGGACTTGCACTTTTTTTTTTTTTTTTTTTACAATGGAAGAAAGGATGTTTGTTTCGTGGAGTCTGGTAATATTCCCAGAAAAGTTTGCCTCTGTTCTGGGGTTGTTTTAATTTTTCTGAATCAACAACCTTAGCAAGGTTAATTTGTCTTTGACTTGATCTATTGCCCTCCTGCGATGTGACCTCGATTTTCCTGCTATTAGAAAATCGTCCAAAGTATTGGATGAATAGAATGTTTTTTTCCCTGATATGAGACGAAATTTCTACCATTGAATTCCCTTCGAGAGTCCAAAAGGGAGGGCATGGAATTGCAGGTGGGTTAGATATCTCTGAATCTTGACCGCCAATTGGTCTAATTTTTGGTGTTTCTGAAATATCAGGATGTGATAAAGGCATCCTGGAGATCTATAGTTGGCATAAGACAGAGACAGAGAACAGAAGTTTTACCACTGACCCAGTTGTTTCCATTTTAAAAGGTTTTGTTATTAAGAATTGGTTTAAATTTTTTAGGTTTATAATCGTCCTGAATGATGGGTCCAGTTTTCTTAAGAGGAGGACTGTAAAACCCTTTCCCCATGTCTCCCTCTGGGACCGGGGTGAGTACTCCCTTCTCGAATAGTGACAAGACTTTCCATTCTAGGGTTTGTTGACCCCATCTTGATCGCAGGTCTTCCGTGAACATGAACTTTTCAACCCTTTACCTATGGTATCCAAGACCCACCAGCTTAAAAAGATACAGGTGCTTCTCACAAAATTAGAATATCCTAAAAAATTTAAAGGGAATCTGTCACCCCCTGGGAGATATCAGACCTCTAATATGGGCATACAAGTGATAGAAATGTGAATCTATACATGTCCCATATTAGAGGCTTGCTTGCTTTGAAATAGCTTTTTGTTAAGTTAGTTTTGACAAGCTTCCCGTTCGGGGGACACAAAGAAATCCCCGCCTATTAACTTAATTTCCATATTCCCCCCCTCCCCTGCACGTCACAGAGCACGGCAACGTGCAGTTCCCAGCCAGAACCCGCACAGCTTACCTTGTACGGAAGGGCACAGTAATCCCTGCCGTCTGTGTAGCAGGAAACTTGTGCGCAGGCGCTGGTGAGTCACTCAGCCTTCCTGGCAGAGAATATGGAAGTTAAAGTTAAAAGCCGGGAATTTCTTCACGTCACCCAGACTAGAAGCTTGTTAAAACTAATTTAATAAAAAGCTATTTCAAAGCAAGCAAATCTCTAATATGGGACATACATGTCTGAAGGTCTGAGAAGTCCAGGGGGCTGACAGATTCCCTTTAATTTATTTCAGTTCTTCAATACAAAAAGTGAAACTCATTATTTAGAGTCATTACAAACAGATCTATTTCAAGTGTTTATTTCTGTTAATGTTGATGATTATGGCTTACAGCCAATGAAAACACAAAAGTCATTATCTCAGTAAATTAGAATACTTTATAACAGCTTGAAAAAGGTTTTTAAAATCCAAAATGTATGTTCAGTAAATGCACTCAATACTTGGTCGGGGCTCCTTTTGCATCAATTACTGTATCAATGCGGCGTGGCATGGAGGTGATCAGCCTGTATCATTGCTGAGGTGTTATGGAAGCCCAGGTTGCTTTGATAGCAGCCTTCAGCTCGTCTGCATTGTTGGGTCTGGTGTCTCATCTTTCTCTTGACAATACCCCATAGATTCTCTATGGGGTTAAGTTCAGGCGAGTTTGCTGGCCAATCAAGCACAGTAATACTGTTGTTTATAAACCAGGTATTGGTACTTTTGTCAGTGTGGACAGGTGCCAAGTCCTGCTGGAGAATGAAATTTCCATCTCCAAAAAGCTTGTCGGCAGAGGGAAGCATGAAGTGCTCTAAAATTTCCTGGTAGATGGCTGCGCTGACTTTGGTCTTGATAAAACACAGTGGACCTACACCAGCAGATGACATGGCTCCCCAAACCATCACTGATTGTGGAAACTTCACACTAGACCTCAAGCAGCTTGGATTGTGTGCCTCTCCACTCTTCCTCCAGATTCTGGGACCTTGATTTCCAAATGAAATGCAAAATTTACTTTCATCTGAAAACAAAACCTTGCACCACTGAGCAACAGTCCAGGTAAGACGCTTCTGGCGTGGTCTATTGGTCAAGAGTGGCTTGATACAAGAACAAGAAATGCGACACTTGTAGCCCATGTCCTGGATACGCTGTGTGTGGTGGCTCTTGAAGCAATGACTCCAGCAGAGGTCCACTCTTTGCGAATCTACCCCAAATTTTTGAATGGCCTTTTCTTAAAGGGAATCGGTCACCCCCTGGGAGATATCAGACCTCTAATATGGCCATACAGGTGATAGAAATGTAAATCTATACATACCTGTATTGTCCATAGTAGAGGTCTGCTTGCAGAGAAATGTGGGTTTATAAAATTGTTGTTTTCACATGCCTGATGCCAAGAAACACCTGCCTATCTGTTTAGTAAGGCAAGAAATCCCCGCCCATCTGCTTATTTTGCATCCTCCACCTCACCGCGTCACAGATCCACAGGGCATTTGCCAGGAGAACTTCCTCGGGATTAATCCACATGGTCCGAGGCACAGAGAGCAGAGGTGCTGATCTCCTGTGATCCTCAGAGAGTCTCCATGGCCATGATGAGCTACAGAGGCGCAGTACAATAATATAGTCCTTCTGCTGCAGTCAGCTGCTCCTGGAGGAGGGGAGGAGACAGCGCCTCTGTAGCTTATTGTGGCCATGGAGGCTCTGAGGATCACATGAGATCAGCACCTCTGCCCTCTGTGCCCTGGACCATGGGGATTAATCCCGAGGAAGTGCTGCTGGCAAACACACTGCACATCACAGATCCACAGGGAAGTGGGGTGGGGGGGGGATGCAAAATAAGCAGATAGGCGGGAATTTCTTGGTGTCCGGGGGACGCCAAGCATGTGAAAACAGATTTTATAAAACTACATTTCTCTGCAAGCAGACCTCTAATATAGGACATACAGGCAAGTATAGATTTACTTTTCTATAACCTGTATGCCCATATTAGAGGTCTGAAATCTCCCGGGGGGGGTGACAGATTCCTTTTAACATTCCTTTCAAGGCTGCGGTTATCCCGGTTGCTTGTGCACCTTTTTCTACCACACTTTTTCCTTCCACTCAACTTTCCATTAATATGCTTGGATACAGCAATCTGTGAACAGCCAGCTTCTATAGCAATGACCTTTTGTGGCTTACCCTCCTTGTGGAGTGTATCAATGACTGCCTTCTGGACAGCTGTCAAGTCAGCAGTCTTCCCCATGATTGTGGAGCCTACTGAAACAGACTAAAAGACCTTTTTAAAATGTGCAAGAAGCCTTTGCAGGTGTTTTTTGTTAATTATTCTAATTTACTGAGATAATGTCTTTTGTGTTTTCATTGGCTGTAAACCATAATTAAAGTCAGGGAAATATTGAGAAAATATTGACAATTTCTCCCAAAACTCTGAACCCCTCTCACCCCTTCCTTATCTAGCTTTTGTCACAAGACAAGACCTAGCAATCAACCACTTGTCCGTACAAGAGCTGTCTCCATGTAAATCTCAGCAAAAAAAACCAATTAAACTCATGAGTAAGGCCCTGTAAAGCTACAACCTAATTAAAATGCGAGGGTGTTTCTCACTGGCAGAAACAGGGGGTGA
Organism: Phyllobates terribilis; assembly: GCF_046119375.1. Classification (NCBI taxonomy): domain Eukaryota; kingdom Metazoa; phylum Chordata; class Amphibia; order Anura; family Dendrobatidae; genus Phyllobates; species Phyllobates terribilis. The sequence goes on along the minus strand of NW_027362762.1, from coordinate 329,133,824 downwards.
TTAGACACAGGCTGGCGATCAATTTACACGTAAATGTTGAAGCTTGCTTCAAAAGGAAATCTATGATCAGGCCGGCACCGATACGGAATATGGAATATTGTAAGTACCATAATTCCGATAGTAATGGGACCTATATTTTTAGTGGCAGGGACAGCCAAGGAGCGATATGCTTTGTTTTTCCATAGCTGTAAACCACTCCGTGGAGCTGTGGCGCAAAAGCACCAGAATAACGGGTCGCAAATACGCCATATGTGGTTTAATGAATGTAAAATCATAACGGAAAAAAATGGCGTTGGTTGCAAGCTTCTGCGATCAACGAGCGATAAGTCATCCCAGAAGTTAGAGTTTTTAATAAAGACATGAAGGATGGAGCCAAGCCCCCGTGTGTGGGCAAATTTCCCCTTAGACATGAGAGACCATGGAGGATAGAGGAGCACTCATTGCCAGGGGGGGGTATAGATATTATAAGGAACAGGTCACGTTCTATAACGTTCAAATCAAATTGGGGAGCCCCTCCTCCACCTATATTGAATCGTCTCAGCGATCTTCTAGTGAGTCTCTTTAATCCTTATTATTTTGTGTACAAAATAGACACTTGTCTGCTTATGTGTAATGTCTCCTTTGTAAAATCCTTGTATATATTTTTCCTAAACACTGCCTCCCTTTTGGATTAAATCTAAAATTTTATATTTCTAATATTTCTATATTTAATAGTTCTGTTTCTTTTGTCCTGTAATTGTTCCCTTCCCCGAAGCCATATACGCTGCCAAAAAGCAGGTGTCCGGCCCAGCCTGTATTATAGTTCAAACTCGGCCGGTGGTGGCAGCAAATAATATTAATAAATCAGGCTATTGTGAAGCTGACAGTGACCGTATGGAGGGCGTAGACTCATATTCCATGTGTTGGAACCCAGAGGTGTGATGCCATATGCTCACTGGTCGCTTGCCGATACCTACGTAGAGAATAGTGGGGACCGGGTTCCCTGACGAAATCCGTAACATAGTGACGGCAGCGGTGAGATATTGTGTGATCTCCCCGATGTCGTCTGAGAGGAGTAAGTGGCTACTAGTCTCAGAACATAGATCGTAAGGTTGAAATCCAAAATGTCTATTCCACATCTTCCCGCCATCTGACAGTGAGGATTAGCCTTCATGCTCAGTTGGTTCATCATAAAATGTGAATTCTCAGACAAGTCATGCTCACAAATTGAAGAAATCTGCAAAATGGAGTAAAACACAGCATGCTGCAATTCCTACTGTATGTAGCACAAGAGCTTCCTACGGTATATAGCACAAGAACTTATCACATATGGGTCCTAAAGTCACAACGAGCAGATCCAAAAGAATCTTCTGGAGTTGTGACTGCATGCAATCAGATTGTGCCTTTCATTGGTAAAACACTGCAACTGGCCTGGTGATTGAAAGAATGGATCATTACAGTTTTTTACAGCCTCAATTTAGGAGCATCTTAGTTAATAGATATCCATAAGATTACAGCTAAGTTCAGGTACCATATATATGCCAAAGCAGACACTTGTGTCCAGAAAAGGTTTTTTTTTTTTTAGCTTATACCCATGTACCAATCATTGCAAAAATACCCATTAAGTTAAGTTTCACACATCCAAGTACTGATCGCCTGCAGGTCTCCTGACCCACATTCAACAGAAACATAGGCAGAAATCAGCCAGTCCAGTTTGGGTAAGGAGACCTGCAGGTGATCCATATTCGAAAGTTAAGACTAGTGAAATGGACCTAACAGTATTTCCTGAAGCACAGTGTCCATGCTTTCTAAGTGGGTGGGCTATTCCTGTAAGCACAGTATTCTCCCCCTAACTACAGGCTCACAGACCATCTGGGGCCAATACTACAGCTGCATCCCCTACACCTAGTCTAAAATTCATCATTTTATACTTAAACTATAGTTTAGAAAGTCCCCAAGGAAGAATAGGGCTGCTACAACTGGAAGAAAATGCAATGCAGCAGTGAATATACTCATTTGTGTCCCAGCTGTCGGAACACAGGAGAGACCCACATGAACCTGATTCATGGCTTATCCTTTGGTTAGGCCATGAATGTATGACGTTAGAATACCTCTGTAGGCTACATTCCTACAATGAGCTTTTGATGTTGCAGATTTTCTGCACCTATTAAAGGTGCTTCCACACTGCGTTTAGGCACCCGTTCAGTGACTCAGTCGTGTCTTATGTCTAGATACCCCGCAAAACATATCACTGTAATTTATATCTGTATTTTGTATGTAACCCATTCTCATGTACAGCACCATGGAACCAATGGTGCTTTAAAAAAATAAATAATATTACTACATCTACACACATTTTCCTTTCTCCAAGAACTGTATATGTTGTGAGTCATATCCAAGACAATAGTACCCCAAAATGTCTACACTGTTAAAAGCTACTTACCAATCTTGACCCACCGGATCTGTGCGTTCTTGGAGTGATTCCATTTCTTGGGCTACCAAAAGCTCCAATGGGCAGAGCAGAAGGAGAGCGAGTTGGAGGGCTAGAGGTCACTGGGGATAAGGAGAGGTGATCTAGCATTTTATTAGTGGATTGCATCTTGGACACATCGCTGCTGTCATCAAGGTTTTCAGGCATAACATTTTCTCCATTTTTTATTCTTCTTAAATAGTCCTTCAGTAAAAGCTGTGTTGGTGTCTCACTCAGCCAATACAGAAATAACTCATCTACTTTCATTTTTAAAACGGGCTGTAAAACCTTGTTGGCAGGCATGATAAGGCTTATCAGAGGGAGTTACTCCTCCTACTCTCCAAGTCCACACTAGATGGGCCTGTAATACAAAGAAAAACATAATGAACATGCCATGTATTGGCCACAAATTCACTTCTTCAGGTTACCAGTCTTTAGGACAGCACTGTCAGTGTGCCCAGTGAGCATCAAGCACATTTTGGCCCAGATTCAGCATTGCCCTCTGCGGCTATTTTCTGTCTACATTTTTTACAAATGTATTATTCAATGTTTCTTTTTCGAAGTCTATTTTATTAGTGCTCGCCTGTAGGTGTTTTTTTTTGCTTTCTGCTTTTTGGGCAGATGTTAGGGATTTCAGATGTTTTTGCCAGATTCAGCAATAGCAACCTTTTTGGCACAATTGCACTCCCGTCCCTCCTCATGTATTTTTGAGCACGGCAACATTTTGGGACAATTTTTGTGCTATTTTGCACAATGTGTGACTTTTCGCACCAAAAAGTTGCAAAACAGTTCAAAATTTATAGAAATTATGAATCAAGGCCTTCTAGTTTTAGGTGATGGGAGCATGAGGGTCAGAATCGGCATTTTAGAAAAAGTACCATAGATGTCATCTAGCAGTGGGGAATTTTCCCATTAGGGTTTTATTCACACAGTGTATAGGAAATAGAGCTGAAACCTGGGGTTAAAAAAAGAAGCGTCACAGAGCAACAGTTAAAAAGGGTTGACACAACCCCTATAGAATTATTTATGATGAAGGCTAGGGCTACACAGCGACTTTGGTAGCAACAGCAGTCACGCGACTTAAAGCGCACCTGTCAGCAAGTTTGTGCTCAGTAAACTACATACACTGTCAGGTGGGCAACGTTACACTGATTAAAATGATACCATTGTTGATGAAATTCGTCCAGTGGTTCTTTTATAATCTTTATTTTAATTTCTGACATAATAATATGCTCGTGCTTCGGGGCGGCCTTTGGAGAGGGGCTTTATCTGTGCTCTGCTTATTTATGCCTATGTCTGCCTTCTGACAGGTAACTGTGCCTTCAGCGACCTGCCTACGGTTTTAAATGCTGCCTGTGTAATTGTGTTCCAAACCTAAAGTTTCCATGCAGCAAAACACTGAAGACACAGTGAGCTGTCAGAAGGCAGACATAGGAATACATAAGCAGTGCACAAGATAAAGCCCCTCACTAAAGCACGAGCATCTTATTAACTGAAAAAGGTTATAAAAGAACCACTGGACGGATTTCATCAACCAAGGTATCATTTTAATCAGTGTAACATCTCCCTCCTGACAGTGTATGCGGTTTACGGTGCATAATCCTGCTGACAGGTGCACTTTAAGTTTGCTTGATGCAGTTTTACAGCACTATAGAAGTGAATGGGGTCACCTGGGGTCTACTGCAACAAGTAAGCTACAAAAAAAAAAAACCGGTCGTGTAGTTGACGCAGTGCAAAATAGCAGCGGCACCAAGCAAACATCAGTTGAGGCAAAAGTCGCTGTGTAGCCCTAGCCTAAGGCTACGGCCCCACTATCAGTATTTTTTCTCAGTAGTGGGAGATAAAACCAGGTGAGGAACAATCAGAGGAAAAGGAATAATAGAAACAAGTCACGAATTCTGCATTTATCAACCACTCCTGAGAAAAATTACTGACCAAATACTGATAGTGAGGTTGTGGCCCAATAGTGGGGATAAGGTCTCTGTCAGTCAACATCATTCAGAAATATACATTCTATAGTTAAATACTAATTGAGAATAATCAGGATATATTTTCAGACAAGGACATCAAGTCTGTAGTCATATTCTGTCCTAATGGCTGTTACTTGCAGATTTAGTTTTCAGGGGTACTGTACACTGGAACCCTCTACTGCAGTATATGCTATATCCCTAACGAAGGGAACAATGTGCTCCACATTTGGGACATAAGTTCCATCCCTCCAGGCCCTACTGGTACCGACATTCACAAACAATAGTGGAATAGAAAAAAAAGAAATAACTGACATCACTAGAGACATCATTTCCATGCACAAAGCAGATACACACGTTGGCTTCATAACTGCAGTAAACAATGGCTTTTAACCACTGGAGAAACAGGGTATGTGCACACGGTCAGGAAAAACTGCACTGCATGCAATCCTCAGCGTTCTACATTATAAGCAAAGTGGATGGGATTTCAAGAAATCCCATGCCCACCACGAGTCTCCATGCACCTGCAGACACAGACATGTGGCACGTCTTTCCAGACCGCAGCATGTCAATTCCTCTAGCGGAGACGTCAGTCTCCACAAGAGAAATGCTACCAGTGTAATGTATAGGATGCGGTGAACCCCCATGGTTCAATGAAGACATGCGGATTCACCTGCGTGCAGCGCTTTGAACGCAGCATAGAGTATACTACGCTGACAGGACGGATCGTGTGCTCATGCCCCAATACCAAATGATAGAGGTAATTGTATAAATACATATCACACGTATATTACAGTATACAGCACAGGGTGTACACATACACACAGCTCCCGCACTCCTTGCACATACCTGCCCTCCAGTGCAGCCCCCATACACCCCGCAGACAGGTAGAAGCCCCCATACACCCCGCAGACAGGTAGAAGCCCCCATACACCCCGCACCCTGCAGACAGGTAGAAGCCCCCTTACTCCCCGCACCCTGCAGACAGGTAGAAGCCCCCTTACTCCCCGCACCCTGCAGACAGGTAGAAGCCCCCTTACTCCCCGCACCCTGCAGACAGGTAGAAGCCCCCTTACTCCCCGCACCCTGCAGACAGGTAGAAGCCCCCTTACTCCCCGCACCCTGCAGACAGGTAGAAGCCCCCTTACTCCCCGCACCCTGCAGACAGGTAGAAGCCCCCTTACTCCCCGCACCCTGCAGACAGGTAGAAGCCCCCTTACTCCCCGCACCCTGCAGACAGGTAGAAGCCCCCTTACTCCCCGCACCCTGCAGACAGGTAGAAGCCCCCTTACTCCCCGCACCCTGCAGACAGGTAGAAGCCCCCTTACTCCCCGCACCCTGCAGACAGGTAGAAGCCCCCTTACTCCCCGCACCCTGCAGACAGGTAGAAGCCCCCTTACTCCCCGCACCCTGCAGACAGGTAGAAGCCCCCTTACTCCCCGCACCCTGCAGACAGGTAGAAGCCCCCTTACTCCCCGCACCCTGCAGACAGGTAGTAGCCCCCTCACTCCCCGCACCCTGCAGACAGGTAGTAGCCCCCTCACTCCCCGCACCCTGCAGACAGGTAGAAGCCCCCTTACTCCCCGTACCCTGCAGACAGGTAGAAGCCCCCTTACTCCCCGCACCCTGCAGACAGGTAGAAGCCCCCTTACTCCCCGCACCCTGCAGACAGGTAGAAGCCCCCTTACTCCCCGCACCCTGCAGACAGGTAGTAGCCCCGCACCTGTGGTAACAGAACACACGTTACACCGTCGCTAGGTTACGCGGCAGCCACATACCGCCACCCCCGCAGCAGCTGCTCAGTCACGGGTCCCTCCAGGCTGCACACACTGACAGGAATGCAGGGACTGGCACTTCCGTTCTGGAGACCGCTCTTTTACACCTGAATAGAAGGCTCGGCGGAAGCCGACATAACTTGTAGCAGGAGGCGAGCGTGGGGCTGGCTGCAGTCATGTGACCCGGCAGGAAGGGGCGGGGCGGGGCTTTGTATCAAAGTTGCTGCGGTCTGTGATGGAGCGCACGGATCCGGTGTATGGTGGTGCGGTCTGTGGTGCTGTACATAGAGGGGACACTGGGGCGGGAAGGAATGGTTCCTAAGGGAAGCTTGTGATGTGTAAGTGGCTGTCCCACACGGTGGGTGATGCTCTGCACATGGACGTCACCACCTCCTCACCTGCCTCTGTAGGTTTTTGTCTGCTGCCCCCCCTCCATCCCTTCTGCAGTGAAGACGTTCTGGGATATGTAGTTCTTCTGAACTTGTCACCAGACAGACCTGTTTCTATTATTCTTTATGTAGGGCACCATACCTCACATGACGGTATGCCCAGCCTGCTCTCTAATACGGTGGCACCTCTCGGCTCATAGTGACCTATTCTGCTTCAGTTCATGATATAGTGTGTGATAGCATGACGTCATCAGGACAGCATTATCAATGGCGTAATAAAAACCATCTACATGGACTGCCGCACCCCACTATTATAGGGATCTAGAGTTACATGGAAAACATTTACCATGATGAAGTTGGTTTCATATTCTGCAATTTTTTTTCTAAGGTTTAACACCAAAAATAAAAAAATTACAATAATAAAATATAATGCAGCGAGGTGCCCTGATGTGAATACACTTAAAAGCAGCTACAAAAGTTATGAAACTGACACAAAAATGGGCAACAAAGTGGGCACTGAAGGACGTTATTGAAAGGGTTAAATGACTTTGGGCCACTGATCTCACACTGCAGACACATAGATCAGGGTGCCCCACATCACATTCAGGTCACTCTATCCTGGCCCAAACGGGTCCTGGGCATCAAAGCGGGCAAATAGCCGATTTTCACACACCCCTGAAAAACAAATCTGTGAAAATTGGCTATTTGCCCGCTGTGATGTCCGTTCTGATGCCCAGGACCCATTTGGACCAGGCTGGAGTGACCTGAATTTGATGTGGGCCGTCACTGTCTGAGTAATGGTGGTGTGAGATCAGTGGCCCAAAGTAATTTAACCCCTGAAAAACACCAGATACTTATTCAAATCTGTGAAAAAGTGGCTATTTGCCTGCTTTGATGCCCATTCTGATGCCCAGGACCCATTTGGGCCAGGATAGAGTGACATGAATTTGATGCGGGGAATCACTATATATGTAATGGTGGTGTGAGATCAGTGTCACAGCCATTTAAGCCCTTTAAAACAGTTACTTATTCTAATCTGTGAAAATTGGATGTTTTCCCGCTTTGATGCCCGTTCTGATGCCCAGAACACATTTGGGCCAGGCTGGAGTGACCTGAATTTGATGCAGGCCATCACTGTCTGTGTATTGGTGGTGTGAGATCAATGGCCCAAAGTCATTTAACCCCTGAAAAACACTAGTAACCTATTCAAATCTGTGAAAAGTGGCTATTTGCCCATTTTGATGCCCATTCTGATTCTTAGAACCCATTTGGGCCAGGATAGAATGACCTGAGTTTGATGCCTGCCATCACTATCTGTGTATTGGCGTTGTGAGATCAGTGGCTCAAAGTCATTTAACCCCTGTAAAACACCAGTTACTTATTCAAATCTGTGAAAATTGGCTATTTGCCCACTTTGATGCCAGTTCTAATGTCCATAACCCATTTGTGCTAAGCTGTAGTTACATGAATTTGATGCGGGCCTTCACTCTCTATCTCTAAGCTGAAGATATGGATGAACTCTTTATGTATCAAATGACCAAGTTCTCCAAAAAATATGACGTAGTGGTCATGGGAGATTTCAACTATCCAGACATTTGTTGGGAATCTCTCAAGTAAAACTAACAGGTCAAGCAAATTCTTATCCTCTCTTGCTGACAACTTTATCTTCCAAAAGGTAGGGGAGAAAACAAGGGGATCTGCTACTTTGGATCTAATCCTTATAAACAGGGAGGAAATGGTTGAGGAGGTAAAGGTGGCTGGGACCCTAGGAGGCAGCGATCATGCTATTATAGAATTTTGGATAACTAGAGGAGGAAGACATGTGAAGACTCAAACTTCAAGGTTAGATTTTAGAAAGGCAGATTTTAAGAGACTCAGAAAGAGAATAGGAGGGATCCAATGGCTGGATGTCCTTAAGGACAAAAATGTCCAGGAAGGATGGGAAATTTTTAAAAATGAGATTCTCAAAGCACAATCGTTAACAATCCCGAAAAGTAGGAAGAATGGGAAGCATTTAAGGAAACCAGGATGGATGAACACAGAACTTAAACACATGCTAAAAAGAAAGAAAGAAATGTTTATTAAATGGAAAGAGGGAGGCATATCTAAAGAAGATTATAATGCAGTCTGCAGATCCTGCAGGGCACGTATCAGGTTAGCTAAAGCTGACAATGAATTAAGGCTTGCAAGAGATGTCAAAAGCAATAAAAAAGGATTTTGGGGGTATGTCAAAAGTAAAAGAAAAGTCAAAGATGCTATAGGATTTTTACAGGATGAAAATGGAGAAATGGTAAGAGAGGATGTTGAGAAGGCCGAACTTTTTAACGCCTATTTTGCATCTGTTTTCTCTCAGAAAGAAAATGTAACATCAACTAATCTTCACTGTCCTTTTAAAGGAATAGCGGAATCCAAGTTATCTGTAAACAGAAAGATTGTGAGGGAATATTTAGCTAACATAAATGAGTTCAAGTCTCCAGGTCCAGATGAATTACACCCCAGATTACTGAAGGAGATCGTAGAAGAAATTTTAGAACCACTCTCCATAATCTTTGAAAATTCTTGGAGAACAGGAGAAGTCCCAGAAGACTGGAGAAGAGCAAATGTTGTTCCTATCTTCAAAAAGGGGAAGAAGGTGGACCCAGGGAACTGTAGGCCGGTGAGTCTGACTTCTATACCAGGAAAGATCTTTGAACAAATTATTAAACAACATGTATGTAAGTACCTGGATAAGAATGAAGTGATTAACCAGAGTCAGCATGGGTTTGTAACTAACAAGTCATGTCAGACTAACTTAATTTCCTTCTATGACAGAATCACTGACTGGGTGGATCAGGGAAATGCTGTAGATATAGTATATCTTGACTTCAGCAAAGCATTTGACAAAGTATCTCACACCATCCTTATTGAAAAAATGACCAAGTATGCAATGGACCAGGCAACTGTTAGGTGGATTCATAACTGGCTTAGTGATCGGACTCAAAGGGTGGTTGTAAATGGCTTCACATCCAGCTGGATGAATGTCTCAAGTGGGGTACCACAGGGCTCCGTCCTGGGACCTGTATTGTTCAACATCTTTATCAATGATTTAGATGAAGGAATTGAGGGTAAACTGATTAAATTTGCTGATGACACAAAGCTAGGAGGGATAGCTAATACTAGAGAAGAGAGAGGGAAGATTCAAAAAGACCTAAATAAACTGGAGCAGTGGGCAGCAACCAACAGAATGGTTTTTAACAGGGAAAAATGCAAAGTACTACATCTGGGCAATAAAAATGAAAAAAGCATATACAGAATGGGAGGAATAGAGCTAAGCAACAGTACATGTGAAAAAGACTTAGGTATACTAATAGATCATAGACTGAACATGAGTCAACAGTGTGATGCAGCAGCAAAAAAGGCAAATACAATTCTGGGATGTATTAACAGAAGCATACAGTCTAGATCACGTGAAGTCATTATCGGTCTTTACTCCTCTTTGGTCAGACCTCATCTGGAATACTGTGTACAGTTTTGGGCACCACATTTTAAAAAAGACATAGACAAACTGGAGCAAGTTCAGAGAAGAGCGACCAGAATGGTGACTGGTCTGCAAACCATGTCCTATGAGGAACGGTTGCAGGATTTGGGAATGTTTAGCTTGCAAAAAAGAAGACTGAGAGGAGACTTAATAGCTGTCTACAAATATGTCAAGGGCTGTCACATTGTAGAAGGATCATCTTTATTCTCATTTGCACAAGGAAAGACTAGAAGCAATGGGATGAAACTAAATGGGAGGAGACACAGATTAGATATTAGAAAAAACTTTTTGACAGTTAGGGTGATTAATGAGTGGAACAGGCTGCCACGAGAGGTGGTGAGTTCCCCTTCAATGGACGTCTTCAAACAGAGGCTGGACAGAAATCTGTCTGAGATGATTTAGTGAATCCTGCTTTGAGCAGGGGGTTGGACCAGATGACCCAGGAGGTCCCCTCCAACTCTACCATTCTATGATTCTATTGGTGGTGTGAGGTCAGTGGCCCAAAGTCATTTAACCCCTTAAAAACACCAGTTACTTATTCCATTCTGTGAAAATTGGCAGTTTTCCCCCATTGATGCCCGTTCTGATGCCCAGGATGTGCAGGCCATCACTATCTTTGTATTGGTGGTGTGAGATCAGTGGCTCAAAGTCATTTAACCCCTGAAAATCAATTACTTATTCAAATCTGAGAAAATTATCTATTTGCCCGTTCTGATGCCCAGGACCCATTAGGGCCAGGCTGGAGCGACCTGAGTTTGATGCGGGGCATCACTATCTGTATAATGGTGGCATGAGATCAGTGGCCCAAAGTCATTTAACCCATGAAAAACACCAGTTACTTATTCAAATCATCAAAATCGACTGTCTGCCCACTTTGATGCCCGTTCTGATGCCCAGAACCCGTTTGGGCTAGGCTGGAAAGACCTGAATTTGATGTGGGGCACCCTGATCTATGTGTCTGCAGTGTGAGATCAGTGGCCCAAAGTCATTTAACCCTTTCAATAACATCCTTCAGTGCCCCATTTGATGCTTATTGTGCAGTTTTATAACTTTTGCAGCTGCTTTTAAGCGTATTCACATCAGGGCACCTCGCTGCATTGTATTTTATTATTGTAATTTTTTTAGTTTTGTCGTTAAACCTGTAAAAAAACAAAAAAAAAAGAAATCCAGCCCCGAATAAGAAACTGGACGAATAAGAAACCAACTTCAGCATCGTAAATGTTTAATTTATTGTAATAAATATTGTTTTCTTTTCACTTGTGTCTTGCACTGATCATTCACTTAGTGGTAAAGTTATTTCATACATCCACAATAGAGAGTTGTTGTTGTAACCTCTCGGTACGCCAGACAGGAAAAAATGCTGTGTAAAATATACTTATTTTCAACCTGTTTCTGATGTCCTTTTTTTGACGCGTTTTTACTTGGGTTTTTTGTTCCCCATTTATTTGAATGGGTGAAAAACACTGAAAGAACTGACATTCTTGTAGATTTGAAAAATTGCTTTAATGGTTCAAATCTGCAAGGAAAAAAATAAGCAGCTTGTGCTCGAGATTTCAGAAATATCATTCTGTTTGCTGCGTTTTCATCCTTTGAAAACCGTGCGGAAAAAAATGTGACTAAAACGCTGCTTGTGAACAAGCCCTTAGTTAAATTCTCAGTTTATTGCAGAAATGCCCTGTTATTAATGTGATGCAGAATATTGTAATCAATTTAACACAATGTATCACAAGCCAGAATTAAAATCTTGGAGTACATATAAGATTATTTTATTATTGCTAAAGAGTGCTTTGTAGGCTAACTTCCCAGAAAGTGTTTTATACGTTTTTTCCGTTGAGTATTTTCTGCCCAAGAAAAGTTGTATATTGCAGTTTTAGCAAAGTGGATCAGATTTATATGAATTTCATGCACACTGCTGTTTTTTAACACCGCAGCATGTCAATTTCTCTTGTGGTAAATAAGTGTTTTATTTGTACATTTCCCCATAAGCTTGAATGAGAGGCTGAAAAATCTGCAGATAAAAAAACGAATATGTGTTTTTAGAGCTTTTCTGCAGCGAAAATGTTGAAGCCTGCACATGACTTTTATCTTACTTAGCAACCAGGAAGTTTCCAAAACTATGTCATATTATTTAAAACACGACACGCCAAAAAGAGACGAAAAACACATCCAAACTAGGGACACAATACATTTATAGCCATGGTCTGGCACATATGCACAGAAGGTAGTTTTTTAAGTTAAAAAGTTGATGTGATTATGTGACTAGACCATTATTCAAGCAAGTACAGCACTCTACGTAAACCTCACATATCAGAGGTTTTGAGGCTCATGATCAGCACCACAAAACGCATCCGCACAGTTCCATTTTCCATAGAGCGTTAGGACTGCCTGAGATGATCATACATTAGGCCTTTTTCAGACATGCTGTGCCCACCGTGATTGCTAACATGATAGCACCTCGTTCCTCCCACTGCACTCTTCCGATTACCCAACCCTATCTCTCTCTGGGCGCTGTGAATGGCTGGCATCCATAGGCGGATTATAATGAGGGCAATCCGGGCTACTGCCCGGGGGCCCGAGCCTGCAGGGGGCCCACGGCTCCGGGCGGGGTGTCTAATGCCGGATTGCCCTCGTTATATGTGCGGGCCGCCGCGGCACATACCGGTAGCAGTGGCAGGAGGGGGGGCCCCGGACCGCTCCCCCAGCAGCGGCCGCCGCTACTTCTTCATCGTCCGGGCCAGCACTGCAGCAGTTACCTTCCCTGTGCTGGCCCGGCCGCGTCACTGCTAGGAGACACGGCCCTGTGCACGGCCGTGTCTCCTAGCTGTGACGTCACGCAGTGCGCTCCCGGCCTGCACTGCTGCAACGGAGAAGAGACAGCAGGAAGGAAGAATGGAGCCGGGGGATGGTGAGTCTGTGTGTGTATGTGTGTGTGTGTGTGTGTATGTATGTGTGTATGTGTGTGTATGTATGTGTATGTGTGTGTGTGTGTGTATGTATGTGTGTGTATGTATGTGTGTGTGTGTGCAGGCAGATATCATTGTGTGATGTCTGTTTATATGTATTTTTGTGTTTCAAATGTGTTTATGTGTGTATGTATATGTCTGTATATGTTTGTGTGTGTGCGTGACTGCATGCTTGACTGCGTGCGGCCTCCTGCTGAGTATAGTTGGCGCCGTGCAGCCTCCTGCTGTCTCTGGCGGGGGCGCCGTGCGGCCTCCCACTATGTATAGATGGCGCCGTGCGGCCTCCCACTATGTATAGATGGCGCCGTGCGGCCTCCCACTATGTATAGATGGCGCCGTGCGGCCCCCTGCTGTGTATAGATGGCGCCGTGTGGCCCTCTGCTGTGTATAGATGGCGCCGTGCGGCCTCCTGCTGTGTATAGATGGTGCCGTGCAGCCTCCTGCTGTGTATAGATGGCGCCGTGCGGCCTCTTGCTGTGGATAGATGGCGCCGTGCGGCCTCCTGCTGTCTCTGGGGGGGGCGCCGTGCGGCCTCCCGCTGTGTATAGATGGCGCTGTGCGGCCTCCTGCTGTGTATAGATGGCTACGTGCGGCCTCCTGCTGAGTATAGATGGCGCCGTGCGGCCTCCCGCTGTCTCTGGGGGGGGCGCCGTGCGGCCTCCCGCTGTGTATAGATGGCGCCGTGCGGCCTCCTGCTGTGTATAGATGGCTATTTGTGGCCTCCTGCTGAGTATAGATGGCACCGTGCGGCCTCCTGCTGACTCTGGGGGGGGCGCCCTGCGGCCTCCCGCTTCGTATAGATGGCGCCGTGCGGCCTCCTGCTGTGTATAGATGGCGCCGTGCGGCCTCCCGCTGTGTATAGATGGCTACGTGCGGCCTCCCGTTGTGTATAGATGGCTACGTGCAGCCTCCCGCTGTGTATAGATGGCTACGTGCAGCCTCCCGCTGTGTATAGATGGCTATGTGTGCTCAATATTGAGTCACACAATTAATACAATACAATTAATTTTGTCATACAATTAATGTAAGGCTATGTGCCTGTAACGGGTCTGGGAGGCGGAACCTCTGAGCAACTATACAAGGGGGCGGTCCTTGTAAGGAAGCGGGTGGCTCCCAGGGAAGACGGGCAGGTAGTCACGGCAAGTGACAGGGACAGTCTCTGGGTAGAAGGGCAGGTAGTCACGGCAAGTGACAGGGACAGTCTCTGGGTAGAAGGGCAGGTAGTCACAGGGACAGTCTCTGGGTAGACTAGCAGACAGGTAGCAGGTGGACGCTCCCAGGTGAGCGGGCAAGAGTCTCTGGACAGGCAGGTGGTCACGGCAAGTGACGGCAGAGCCTCCAGGTAGGCTAGCAGGCAGGTAGCAGGTGAGCGCTCCCAGGTGAGCGGGCTAGAGTCTCTGGACTGGCAGGTGGTCACGGCAAGTGACGGCAGAGCCTCCAGGTAGGCTAGCAGGCAGGTAGCAGGTGAGCGCTCCCAGGTGAGCGGGCAAGAGTCTCTGGACTGGCAGGTGGTCACGGCAAGTGACGGCAGAGCCTCCAGGTAGGCTAGCAGGCAGGTAGCAGGTGAGCGCTCCCAGGTGAGCGGGCAAGAGTCTCTGGACTGGCAGGTGGTCACGGCAAGTGACGGCAGAGCCTCCAGGTAGGCTAGCAGGCAGGTAGCAGGTGAGCACTCCCAGGTGAGTGGGCAAGAGTCTCTGGACTGGCAGGTGGTCACGGCAAGTGACGGCAGAGCCTCCAGGTAGACTAGCAGGCAGGTAGCAGGTGAGCGCTCCCAGGTGAGCGGGCAGGCTGGTCCATAGACAGACTGACAGGTGTCGGAAGGCAGACCGTCGGACCGCAGGCTTGCAAGCAGGTAAGCGGATATCAGACAGGTATCAAGCAGGAATCTGGCAGGTGACTGGCAGGTAACTGGTAACGGGACCTGAGGGCTGAAGCAGAGTGAAGGCTTTGCAACAACATTGCTCGGGCACCTCCATTTTGGAGGAGGTGCCTTATATATGGTGAGGTCCTCCGGCCATTGGCCGGGGACTCCTTAGGACGGCGAGCGCGGCCCCTTTAAGAGAGGGGGAGCGCGCGCGCGCACCCTAAGCACAGTGGCCGGGAAGCAGCGCGCGCTGCCAGCAGAGCAGGAGGAGGACGCCGGGCACGGAGCGGAGAGGTGAGGGGAACAGCGTCCCTGCCTAGCAGGAGGCAGGGACGCCGACGCTACAGTACCCCCCCCCCTTTAGGCCCCCCCTTTTTTAGGCCAGACAGAAATTTATCAAGGATGAGAGGGGCATGGATGTTCTCCCGGGGCTCCCACGTTCTCTCCTCAGGACCAAACCCCTTCCAATCTACCAGAAGAAAGGTTTTTCCTCTTACCCTTTTGGTGGCCAGAATGTTCTCTACCTCAAACTCGTTTTCAGCGGAAACCGGAGCAGGAGGCGTATCTGTAGACTTGGAAAAAGAGTTAAGTGCCACGGGTTTGAGGAGAGATACATGGAAGGAGTTAGGGATCCGCAAGTTGGCCGGGAGTTTCAATTTATAGGCCACTGGGTTGATTTGTTTGATAACTTCTAGTGGGCCGATGAACCGAGGCCCTAACTTGTAGGAAGGAATCTTGAGCCGGACATACTTGGACGAGAGCCAGACTTTATCTCCAGGACGGAATTGTGGAGGATCCAGGCGTTTTTTGTCAGCGTGTTTTTTCATCCGCTCGGACGACTGAAGGAGTGCGGATCGGGTACTCTCCCAAATGGAGGAAAATTTGCTAACGAGAGATTCCGCAGCCGGATTGTCCACCGAGGTGGAGACGGGAAAAGGGATCCGAGGATGCTGACCGAAGACTACAAAAAACGGGGATTTGGAGGAAGATTCGCTCTCGTGATTATTGTAAGAGAATTCGGCCCATGGTAGGAGATCCACCCAGTCTGAATGGTGGGCATTAACGAAGTGCCGGAGGTAACTGGTCAGGATCTGATTGATCCGCTCCACTTGACCATTGGACTGTGGGTGGTATGCTCCAGGGTGACGTCTAGCAGCTTACATGTGGCTCTCCAGAAGCGTGAGGTGAACTGAACCCCACGATCTGACACGATGTGGAGGGGCAGGCCATGGAGACGGAAGATGTGGCGGATAAAGTCTTTAGCAAGCTCGGGTGTAGACGGGAGGCCTGGCAGGGGAATGAAATGAGCCATTTTGGAAAAGCGGTCAGCGACCACCCAAATGACCGTACAACCAGCAGAGACAGGGAGATCTGTTATGAAGTCCATAGCTATATGCTGCCAGGGGGCAGCAGGTACTGGAAGAGGATGGAGGCGACCGGCTGGCAGGTGTCTCGGAACCTTGTTGCGGGCGCAGGACACACAGGCAGAAACAAAGTCTATTACGTCCTTGTGCAGGGTAGGCCACCAGTAGTGCCGGGTGATAAGCTGGAGGGTCTTTTTCTGACCGGCATGGCCATTAAGCTTAGACGAGTGACCCCAGTGTAGGATCCTCTCCCGATCAGGTACCGTTACGAACGTCTTTCCGGGAGGGAGACGATTTAGACTCACGGGGGCCACCTGCATTACTCTGGCGGGATCGATGATGTGTTTAGGTTCCTCCTCAAGATCAGACACCAGGAAGGATCGAGACAAGGTGTCAGCTTTGATGTTTTTGTCAGCCGGGCGAAAATGAAGAACAAAATCAAAGCGAGCAAAAAACAAGGACCACCGGGCTTGGCGCGGGTTAAGTCTCTGGGCACTCTGGAGGTAAGCCAAGTTCTTGTGGTCCGTGTAAATTATTACTGGGTGAAGAGCCCCCTCGAGCAGGTAACGCCACTCCTCCAATGCCAGCTTGATGGCCAATAACTCTCGGTCTCCTATAGAATAGTTGCGCTCGGAAGAGGAGAAGAGTTTGGAAAAGAAGCCGCAAGTTACCATTCTCCCGGAAGACGATTTTTGGGTAAGTACCGCTCCGGCTCCAGAGGAGGAGGCGTCAACCTCCAGGAAGAATTGTTTGTTGCCGTCCGGGCGATGCAGCACCGGGGCGGAAGAGAAAGCCTGTTTTAAGGAAAGAAAGGCTTCCTCAGTTTCGGGCGGCCATTCTCTGGGATTAGTGCCCTTACGGGTGAGCGCAGAGATTGGGGCAGTCCGGGAAGAGAAGTGCGGTATGAAGAGGCGGTAGTAGTTGGCGAAGCCCAGGAACCGCTGAATAGCCTTCAACCCCTCTGGTCGAGGCCACTTCTCGATGGCAGACAGTTTCTCAGGATCCATTCGTAGGCCGGTCTGAGAAATTATGTAGCCCAAAAACGGAAGCGAGGTCTGCTCAAAGAGGCACTTCTCATATTTAGCGTAGAGGTGGTTCTGCCTGAGCCTGAGCAGAACCTAACGAACATCCCTCTGGTGTGTGGGGAGATCCGTAGAGAAGACCAAGATGTCGTCCAGGTATACCACTACGCAGGAGTAGAGAAGGTCCCGGAAGATGTCATTGACCAACTCTTGAAAGACGGCGGGAGCGTTACAGAGACCGAAGGGCATTACCAGGTAATCATAGTGTCCGTCCCGGGTGTTGAATGCCGTCTTCCATTCATCCCCCTGACGGATACGGACCAGGTTATACGCCCCACGGAGGTCCAGCTTGGTGAAGATTCTAGCCCCCCTCAGACGGTCAAATAATTCCGGAATGAGCGGAAGGGGGTATTTATTCTTCACCGTGATCTGGTTAAGGCCTCTATAGTCTATACAGGGACGGAGTGAGCCGTCCTTCTTTTAGACGAAGAAGAAACCTGCTCCCGCCGAGGAAGTAGATTTCCGGATGAATCCCCGGGCCAGATTCTCCTCAATATATTCTGACATGGATCGGGTCTCAGCAGCGGACAAAGGGTAAATGCGCTCACGGGGAGGAGTAGTGCCGGGCATCAGGTCGATTGGGCAGTCGTATGGTCTATGAGGGGGTAATGTCTCTGCCTCCTTTTTATTAAAGACGTCTGCATACGACCAATAAGGAGCCGGAAGACCAGGTAGATTGGCTGGAGTAGGAGAAGGACGGACAGGATGGACGGGAACTAAACAAGTCTTATGGCAGTCCTGTCCCCAGCGAAGGACTTCTCCGGTCTGCCAATCATGCACGGGTGCATGTCTCTGAAGCCAAGGTAGGCCTAGTAAGAAGGCGTGAGAGAGTCCAGGCAGAACATGAAAGAAGATGCTCTCAGAGTGCAGCATTCCCACCTGCAGGGTTATGGATTCCGTGATGAGTTGGATGGGATGTGGTAAGAGGCCCCCATTCACGGCAGCGACAGATAAGGGTACAGCTAGAGGTTTGGTGGGAATGCGGTATTTCTCTACCAGAGACTGAGAAATGAGATTTCCGGCAGCTCCAGAGTCAAGTTGGGCTAGTTCAAAATAACGGTTCTCCCCGCAGATGATAGAGACCGACAGCAACAGAGATGGAGAGGGTTTACTCTTGGCTAGGACGACCTCTCTGAGCGATCCTAGACACAGGCGTTTCCCGACCTCTCCGGGCAGGAACGGATCCGGTGCTCCTTACTGCCACAGTAGAAGCAGCTCCCCTCGGCACGGCGTAGCTCTTGACGGGTTTTGACCATCTTGGTCTGGTCGACCTGCATAGGCTCGGGTGAGTGCGCCTGGGGAGTAGCGGGAGAAGTGACAGGTTTCTGAAAGGTAGAGGCTAGACGTGGAAACCTCCTCTCACGGGTGACCTCTTTGGCGCGTTCCTGGAACCGGATGTCAATCCGGGTGGCAAGAGTTATTAAGTCGTCGAGAGTGGTAGGTATGTCCCGACCGGCGAGTTCATCTTTAATACGGCCGGACAGACCCTCCCAAAAGACAGACACCAGGGCGTCGTTATCCCAGGCCAGCTCCGAAGCAAGGGTACAGAACCGTATGGCATATTGGCCCACGGTGAGATTTCCTTGATGTTGGCGTAGCAGAGATGATGCGGATGAGGTCTTCCGTCCGGGTTCGTCGAAGACTTTCCGGAAAGCCGTGAGAAAGGCTGGCAGGTTGGACACCAGTGGGTCTCCTCTCTCCCATAGAGGATTTAGCCAAGCCTTTGCCTCCCCCATGAGATGGGACATGATGAAGGCTACTTTGGCCCGGTCGGAGATAAACTGGTGGGACAGGAGTTCAAAGTGCCGGGTGCACTGGTTTATGAAGCCCCGAGCTTGAGCGGGGTCGCCTCCGAAGCGTGGAGGTGCAGAAAGCCGGGGTCCGGGCAGGATGCCATGGTATTGGTGGGCAGCGGCGCTGCCGGGCTGCAAGTCATGACACTAGCGGTGGTTGCTGATGGAGCAGTCAGAGTGTCCAGGCGAGAGTTGACATTCCGCAGATGACTCAGGATGGACTCCTGTTGGGACCTCTGACGGGACAGTTCATGACATAGGTCCGAGAGCGAGGGAGCTTGGGTGCCACCGGGTTCCATGGCCCGAGCAAACTGTAACGGGTCTGGGAGGCGGAACCTCTGAGCAACTATACAAGGGGGCGGTCCTTGTAAGGAAGCGGGTGGCTCCCAGGGAAGACGGGCAGGTAGTCACGGCAAGTGACAGGGACAGTCTCTGGGTAGAAGGGCAGGTAGTCACGGCAAGTGACAGGGACAGTCTCTGGGTAGAAGGGCAGGTAGTCACAGAGACAGTCTCTGGGTAGACCAGCAGACAGGTAGCAGGTGGACGCTCCCAGGTGAGCGGGCAAGAGTCTCTGGACAGGCAGG
This sequence comes from Phyllobates terribilis, assembly GCF_046119375.1. Classification (NCBI taxonomy): domain Eukaryota; kingdom Metazoa; phylum Chordata; class Amphibia; order Anura; family Dendrobatidae; genus Phyllobates; species Phyllobates terribilis. Next base: position 329,114,077 of record NW_027362762.1, on the reverse strand, counting down.
TGGTCACGGCAAGTGACGGCAGAGCCTCCAGGTAGGCTAGCAGGCAGGTAGCAGGTGAGCGCTCCCAGGTGAGCGGGCAAGAGTCTCTGGACTGGCAGGTGGTCATCGCAAGTGACGGCAGAGCCTCCAGGTAGGCTAGCAGGCAGGTAGCAGGTGAGCGGGCAAGAGTCTCTGGACTGGCAGGTGGTCACGGCAAGTGACGGCAGAGCCTCCAGGTAGGCTAGCAGGCAGGTAGCAGGTGAGCGCTCCCAGGTGAGCGGGCAAGAGTCTCTGGACTGGCAGGTGGTCACGGCAAGTGACGGCAGAGCCTCCAGGTAGGCTAGCAGGCAGGTAGCAGGTGAGCGCTCCCAGGTGAGCGGGCAAGAGTCTCTGGACTGGCAGGTGGTCACGGCAAGTGACGGCAGAGCCTCCAGGTAGACTAGCAGGCAGGTAGCAGGTGAGCGCTCCCAGGTGAGCGGGCAGGCTGGTCCATAGACAGACTGACAGGTGTCGGAAGGCAGACCGTCGGACCGCAGGCTTGCAAGCAGGTAAGCGGATATCAGGCAGGTATCAAGCAGGAATCTGGCAGGTGACTGGCAGGTAACTGGTAACGGGACCTGAGGGCTGAAGCAGAGTGAAGGCTTTCCAACAACATTGCTCGGGCACCTCCATTTTGGAGGAGGTGCCTTATATATGGTGAGGTCCTCCGGCCATTGGCCGGGGACTCCTTAGGACGGCGCGCGCGGCCCCTTTAAGAGAGGGGGAGCGCGGGCGCGCGTGCCCTAAGCACAGTGGCCGGGAAGCAGCGCGCGCTGCCAGCAGAGCGGGAGGAGGACGCCGGGCACGGAGAGGTGAGGGGAACAGCGTCCCTGCCTAGCAGGAGGCAGGGACGCCGACGCTACAGTGCCCACGATACAGAAATGTTCCGGATTTTTTTTGAGCGTTTCTGCATCTCCCTGGCAGAAAAAACGCATGCGGATTGTACATGCGGATTTTACATGCGGATTGTACATGCGGATTGTACATGCGTTTTTCCTGCCAGGGACATGCGAATGTGAAGCGTTCTTCACTTGCATTTCCGCATGCGGGTTGACAAGCTCTTTCCAAGCGATTTTAGCATCACTTGGAAAGTGCTTGACAACTTGGTTACACTTTATAAATCCATGCAACCGGCATATATAGTGTGACCGTAAAAGAATGGTAAAAAATATATACTTACCTTCTGATGGCCTGCCGACGTCAGCGGTCGTGTGACCCGTCACATGACTAAATGACGTCATGGCAGGTCCTTTTTAGACCATCGCGAGCTGCCGGGGAGCCAGGACGGATCGCCATAGACATCGGGTGCCATCAGAAGGTAAGTATAATGTATATTTTTTATTTTATTCTTTTTTTACAGGTTCTATGGTACCCGGGTCCGGAAGAGAGTCTAATGCAAGTCAATGGCGGCGAAAACGCTGCGCTTCCGCAAAATAATTGGTAATGCTACAGATTTTTCCGCAGCGGAAATTTCCGCAGCATGTACACAGCACATGCGGATTATCATTGGGGAGCATGGCAGACCTTCTACCAAGCGTTTTTTAAGCGTTTCTGCAGCGGAATTGCCGCTGCGGAAACGCTTAAAAAACGCATAGTGGGCACACAGCCTAAAAAAAAATATTATAATTAATATTGTGCCAAATTAATTTCACTTGAACTATCACATGATCTGTGTGTGGGGGGGGGGAAGGCCCGCGCCTTCTAAACTGCCCGGGGCCCTTGCTACTCTTAATCCACCCCTGCTGGCATCTCTAGCCTCTATTATAACTACAGGCAAGCTGGTGTCAGCTACCTTTGCATCTAAGGGCACAGTCAGACAGCCACATAAATTGAAGCAAGATCGTAATGAAGTGCATGGACTGACCGGTGGCTCTCTCGACTCGAGCATAACAGCTTCATAGAAATACTGCGCCCTAATCTGCGGCAGTTACCAAGCATAATAGATATTTATAATAAAACTGCAGTCCAGTTGTGCTTCCTTCCTTCACATTCGCTCCCTGCTGTGGTTGATGACCTATCTGCATAAGGCCACATTCACACGTTCAGTGTTTGGTCAGTATTTGTAAGCTAAAACCAGGTGAGGAACAATCAGAGGAAAAGTATAATAGAAACAAGTCACCAATTCTGCATTTATCACCCACTCTTGGTTTTGGCCAAATACTGAGGTAAAATACTGACCAAATACTGAACGTGTGAACATGGCCTAATGGGCATATATAATAGTCTCAAGTGCCCCTCCAGTGCTCCGATACTCATGCTACCTCCATGTCCGCTGCTCCTGAATCCACCTCATCCTTTCTTGTCCATTGATTCTGCTCCTTTATCTGCTTATGCTTCTGATAGCACGATGGTTCAGTTGCAGCTAAAAAGATGTGCCAAATTCATTTCGGGGTGTGCACCTTCAGTGAACTTTTGTTCAAGACTGATGTAAGAGACGACAGTTTTCATGAATCCCTCCCCCCTAACAGCATCAATCATTTCAGTGGAAATAGAGTCTATCACCCGTTCTACAGCTTGAAGAGGTCATACTGTATGTGATTAGACAACTCCCTGAAGATTTTGGCATAGAACATTGCCTTACAAATTTTATGCTTCCAAGCTCCAATTAGCTTCCGACATTTCATCTAACAATAGTTAGGTGGTAATGACTGCAAGTTTTATTTGTGCCTTTACAAGAGGGGGCACAGTTTTGGAAAAGGTATCGGTGACTAGGTAGTGACTGTTTTAAGTGTAAGAATAGGTTATGAAGTGTAGATGTTGGGTGGTTTTAGTGGCTCATAGGTCTGCAATGAGGGTCCTTAGTATCAGCATGGGTTTTAAGGTATACTTATTCTCCTGCCAACAGGCTTGATTTTGCAGGGACAAATTCTGCCCAAAAGTGGGTGTTTGTGGCCATTCCATGACAGTTTGCGGGGCATTCCAGGTTAAAATATCACCATTTTGGCTATTGAAAAATTGGCAAGTATGTTAGAAGTTGGGTTACTTATTCTAACCTACTGTTTATATCTGATTATATATATTTTTTTTAGTGAACATTGATATTCTTCTATTGTACAGATAAGATGCTAATGTAATAAGTTCTTGTTGTCTTCCTTACTGTTTAATTGAAGGTAAATGAGGAGGACTATCCAGATGAGATGCACTATATGTATATCACATAAAACTATGATTATTGATTCTACCACATCGTTGCAGCAGTAATCCACCATTTAAATATTCACCGTGTGTCTGTATTGTAGAAAAAAGAAAAAAAGTCAGACATCTAATGCTGAAGGACTCATGTTATTCACTGACAAGGATTAATGAAGGTTTTCTGAAACGCGTCTGTTTCTGAGAATTATCCTGGTGTGTCACACATTGTTTGTCTCTTGGAAATATCCTTTTAATATTTTCTAATAAAACATCAAATTTTTAGAAGCTAACTACGCTGGACTTTTTCTTCCCTGTGTGTCTGTATTGGTGGGACTTATTGTATAATGTATCTTAAAATAAAATTTACAAAAATAGAGCGCAAGGCACAATATCTTAAGAAAATATTTATTCAGTTGTATTTAATAATGATTAAAATAGTACATCAAAGTTAAGACATTAGAAATACTACAAACCAGTGAGTATTGACATAATCAATACACACCCCTTGACGAAGCTAGATGCGAAACGTGCGTCATATGTGGTTTTCCTGGCTGGAGAGGTCTTCTATATATCACTGTGCATTTCTTTTTACATTCATTTATATTTGACATCTCTCTCTATATTCTCTGGTTGGCCCATTTACATACTATATATTTAAAATGTACCTCTTTGGACCCATCCTTTATTGAAGTGTCTGTTTTCAATACTGTGACTGTATTCATACATTTCATGTTTTCTACTTGATCCTTTTGTATTTATTTGTGAGTTGATGATGTCAATACTCAATACTAGCATTTCTAATGTCTCAACTTTGTATGTACTATTTTATCATTATTTCATAAAACTGAATAAACATTTTCTCAGGATATTCTGCCTTGCACTCTGCTTTTGTAGGTTTTCTTAATATCATGCTTATTGGCCTTTCACTTTGTGCCATTATACAGTTGGAAAAATAAATATTTGATACACTGACGATTTTGCAAGCTTTCCCACCTACAAAGAATGGAGAGGTCTGTCATTTTTATCGTAGGTACACTTCAACTGTGAGAGACAAGATCTTAAAAAAAATCCAGGAAATCACATTGTATGATTTTTACATAATTAATTTGCATTTTATTGCATAAAATAAGTATTTGATACAATAGAAAAACAGCAATGTCCAAAGAAGAAGGAACCGACAGCACTCAGCAAAATTGATCGTCGTTTCGCCCACATAGATCAATCCACATGGGCATAAAATCATAAATATATGTACCAATGATTTAGCCGTCTCACAGTACGTCACAGTACTAGTACTAGGGAGGTTCTAGGTTATAAGAACAAAGCATTGTGTCTCGAACGGGAAGGATTGTTGCGTGGGAGACAAAAGAAAAATTCTGCAAATCGCTTACTTGTCAGGAATGTGATGGATCCTCTTTAAACAAATCAAAGATGCTGGGAGTTCAGTAAGGCGAAATTAAGCCTCTGGGGTCTCTCATGACCAAAGCCTGCCATCTCAGCCATAAATGGACTGATCTGACACATTTTTTATAAATTAGTTCTAATACTACTGTATGCCAATGCTGTTCACTGAAGGTTATTAGTCGACCTTGGTTCCAAGATAATTAAGCTTTTTCTTTACATTTCACATTTTGAAATCATTATTTTAGACATTGGAAAGGTTTATAATCAATTATATAATATCACCCAATTGATTAAAGGGAAAAACAAATAACACTCTGCAGTGATAGTTATGAAATATATATGTTTTTCTCTGTAGAAAAGCTCCACCATCTACTCATTACTTGAGCATATGATAGGAGTTTTAATTATTCAGCTACTTGGCTGAATCGGAATAATGAGATGGTTGAACAATGTCAAAGATTTCATTCCCATCAGCTTCTGTGAAGTGTTTATTTTAAGCCACTTACTGGAGCTTCAATGGAGAAGAGCATTATTTGTAATTACATACTTAGCTGCAGCGATGACTGTGTGAGCTCGATTTGCCCTCCAGGCTGCTTCAATTACTGCAATGAGGGTTGATTAAATGGGTCATTATACATGATTGGCAAGCTGTACTGTAATACAGCAATGTTAGAATTAAGTCCTAATTGGATTTTTACTTGTGCATTGGCAGGACCCCTTCCATACAATAAATAAAACTGTCCATAAAAGTGGTAAACATCTCATCAGTATTGTCTTATTTACATGAACAGCACTAGAATTTTAAAACGGTTGTCTGGACATATAATATTGATGATCTATCCTTAGGATAGGTCATCAATATCAGATCAACGGGGTCCGGCACCCTCACTGATAAGTGGAAGATAGCTCTGGTGGTGGCTGGATGTAAAGATTAGCACAGTTCCATTTAATGTATAGTGGCTGCTGCCAAGTACAGCATATCAGTACCTACTAGAGAGAATACGAATAATGGAGGAGAAATTTAAAGAGGGCCTGAAAAAATTGCATTGAATGCCTTGTAAATATCTCTGAGCTCCACTGATTGTGCCGCTTTTTTTCCATTTTGTGCTGTGTTGCTCCATTGCACAGATATTCACATTTGTTGCTTTTGGAGCACAGGATGTGAAATCTCTGCTTGTAGTACAATGGGCATTTTTTAAGAGATTTCTCTGGGGCATGCGCTTTCACTGCTCCATCCCAGAAGCTCTCAATCACAGCTACCGAGCTGTGATTTCCAGCATCTGAGAAGGAGGGGTGAAAGCGCACTTGAAGGTCCACTTGAACTGCAAGCAGACATTTCTCATACTGTGCTCCAAAATCAAGAAATGTGAATATCTTTGTACTGGAGTGATAAAGCGCAAATTGGGAAAAAGCGGCAAAATCAGTAGAGTTGAGGGATTTTTACAATGTTTTTAATGCTATTTTTTATGAGCAAGTAACAGGTCCTCTGTATAATACTGCAGCCCCATTGAAAAATCTGTGACTGGGTTATAGTACCATATACTATTTATAATATTGATCATCTTATGTGGCAGCGTGGCCTTTAGGCTCATAATGCACCAGATCCTGGTGAGATTGATTATTCTGCTCCTAGATGCTGAGATGGGTTAAGAGGGCTTACTCACAATCCTGTTTCCTATCTACTTTTAAGTGCATTATAAGGGGACTCTTAGCTCATATTATAAGTTGATAAGTCTTTTTGGTATTAATTTTCATCTCTACTGACCTTCCCTCTTCCCACACTATTTCAGAAGTTATTTTCAGCTGTAGGTGTAGAGGATTTTACATGTGATAACTGTAAAAATACATGAATCAAAATGTTTTGTGTTAAACGTAGAGAGACAATTATAAGATGTTATGTGCACAATGTAAAGTGTGGGATGTTCTGGAAAAAATGATCTAAACTGGGATTTATGGGGAATTCCTATGTAATTTCTTGACATACTATACAGTTCTGCTCACCATTATAGGCACCCATTCATTTTTTTCATAGATTGTACAATATCTTCAGAAATAAATGGAAATGTACCAAAGTTATATCCTCAGGATTTTTTAATTAGTGGTTCAAAGTAATACAACAATAAAACATTGTTTTTCAACTTCCATGTTGCAATTTCAAAGAAAAAACATAATAAACAGCATGTGCAGCAATAAAGGCACCCCAGTAATTAATAATTGGTTGCACACCCTTTGGCATTGCTGACAGCCTCTAAACGTTTCTTGTAGCCATCTATAAGCTTTTTGCACTTCTCAGCTGGAATTTTCTCCCACTCTTCCTTTGCAGTTTGTTCAAGCTCTTGAATATTTGCAGGGTTATTTTTCCCAATGGTAGATTTCAGCTTACCCCAAAGATTTTCAGTGGGATTGAGATCAGGACTCATAGCTGGCCATTTTAAAACAGTCCATTTTTTCTTTTTCAACCATTCCTGTGTACTTTTGAATGTGTGCTTTGGCTAATTGTCTTGCTGGAGGACCCATGATTTTCGACTCAAACCAAGTTTTCTTACACTGGGTAGGACATTTCGCTCTAAAATCTCTTGGTAATTCTCTGATTTCATGATATCTGTGATATGGTCAAGGCCTCTAGTACTAGACTCAGCAACGCAACCCCACAGCATTATGGATCCTCCACCATGCTTAACTGTTGGTAAGGTATTCTTTTCCTTATAAGCTTCATTGCTCTGTCTGTAAACAGACTGTTGCTTTGTGCACATGCTGCGGATTATCATTGCAGAAAAATCCGCAGCACTACCAATTATTTTGCATAATCGCGGCGTTTTCGCCGCCATTGACTTGCATTGGATCGCTTAATATCCGCATGACTACATGTGCACATGCGGATATTAAGCGATTCAATGTGCGGATGGTACCCGGGTCTGGAGAAGATGAGACTCTCCTCCAGACCCTGGTACCATAGTACCTGTAGAAAAAAGAATTAGAATAAAAAATATACATTATGCTCACCTTCTGATGGCCCCCGGTCTCCATAGTGATGCGTCCTGGCTTCCCGGCAGCTCGCGATGGTCTAAAAGGACCTGCCATGACGTCATTGAGTCATGTGACTGGTCACGCGACCGCTGACGTCGGTGGTCGCTTGACCTGTCACATGACTAAATTAAACCATGGAAGGTCCTTTTACATAACCGCGAGACACCGGGAAGACCGGATGCATTGGATAAGGAGACCGGGGACAATTGAAAGGTGAATATATGTTTTTTTTAATTTTTAACCATTTTTATTCTTTTTTTTAACTAACTTGGTCATACTATATAAAATCCATGCCGGTTCACTTCCGCATGTCCCTGGCAGGAAAAACGCACGTAAAATCCGCATGCGTTTTTTCTGCCAGGGAGATGCAGAAACGCTCAGGAAAAATCCGGAGCATTTCTGCATCGTGGGCACTTAACCTAAGAGAAGCTTGTCAGCAACGGACTGTAAGTATGAAAATCACAAATGAGTGGTCATGTGATGACTGCTGGAATTGGAAAGCAGAACCGAATCCTGACAGCGAGCATATTACATGCTGTTAGGATTGGGCATGCTACAGTGCTTAACTTTAAAAATTGAAGGTAGGGGCATACATAAAAATCATGGGGCCCTGTAGCAGACGTTCTATTCAGACACCCTCCCACAAAAATAGAAAAAAATATATTCCGTGGGGCACAGAAGAGCATATCTCACAACTTTTCAGCCATTACAATATAGTTTTCCTTCTATTATATCCCTAGATTCTCCTTTCATTGCTCCAAGAAAGTATGATGCCAAAAAAGTGCCCCCCAACACAGTATGATACCCACACAGTGAATTCCTACACGGTACTCTTCACACGCACAGTATGACGACCCTATTGTACCCACCTGGCAAAGTATGGTGACGCCAACACAGTATGATGCCCCAACTGTGACCCCCAACAAAGCCCTCTATACAATATGATGGCTCCCACATAGCCTTAAATAAAGTATAATGTCCCACACAAACCTCCACACAGGATAATTGCCCCCACTAGCCCATCAAACAGTATAACAACCCCCACATAGCACTCCAAACAGTATATTAGCAGCAGTCGGACCCACACCAATCAATAACTTATCCTTAGGCCATGTTTACACATTCAGTATTTGGTCAATATTTTACATCAGTATTTGTAAGCCAAAATCAGCAGCGGAACAATCAGAGGAAAAGTATAATAAAAACGCGTCACCACTAGTGTTGAGCGATACCTTCCGATATCAGGAAATATTGGATCGGGCCGATACCCAAAAAGTATCGGATATCGCCGATTCCGATACCGGAAACCAATGCAAGTCAATGGGACACAAATATCAGAATGAAAATAAACCCTTTCTTTCCTTGTAGGTTAATTCTACATGGAGGAAAACAACTAACAATAATGTAGAATGTATTGGGGGAGGTGGTTGCCCAAATCGATGGGAACAGTGCTCACAGTGAAACATGAAAAGCCGGCAGTTCAGCAGCGGCATACACCGGTACCCGACAATTTAGAACAGAAAGAATAGAGCTTCACACATAGATTAGATAGATAGAAACATGTCAGTCACATATATAATAAGTACAGTGACAGCGTTGCTTACTGTACTTGTCATTTAGTGTAAAGGATTTATTTAAAAAAATAATAGTGTTTTCATGCACCGTCTCTTTAAAAAAGCCGGCCGGCAATTCAGCAGCGGTACCTGACAATTTAGAACAGAAAGAATAGAGCATCACACATAGATTAGATAGAAACCTGTCTGTCACATATATAATAAGTACTGTGACAGTGTTGGTTACTGTACTTGTCATTTAGCGTTAAAATAAAGGATTTATTTAAAAAAAAATTGGCGTGAGGTTCCCCGTAATTTTAGTCTCTAGCGGAGGTTAAGCAGACGGCTGGGGCAGATATTTGAAGCCTGGGAAGGGGGTAATACCCACGGAGCTTCCCAGGCTACTAATATCAGCCCCCAGCTGAATACCTAGCCTTTACTAGCTATTAAAATGGGGGACCCCCCAAAAACAATGATGTGGGGTCCCCCCTATTTTAATAGCTAGCAAAGGCTAGGCAGACAGCTGGGGGCTGATATTAATAGCCCAGGAAGGGTGCCATGAATATTGGCTCCCTCCCAGGCTAGAAACACCAGCCGACAGCCGCCCCAGAAATGGCGCATCCATAGGATGCGCCAATTCTGGCACTTAGCCTCGCTCTTCCCACTGCCCTGTAGCGGTGGCAGTGGGGTAATAGGGCTGGGGTTGATGTCAGCTTATAATGCCAGCTGACATCAAGCCCAGGTTAGTAATGGAGAGGCGTCTATAAGACACCCCCATTACTAACACCATAGTGAAAGTTAAAAAAAACACAAAAAAAATTGACGTGGGGCTTCGCACTATATTTGTGTCCAGCCAGGTACAGCAGGCAGGAACGGGCTGCCCCCAACTCCAGCTGCCTATTTGTACCTGGTTGGACACAACAATATAGGGAAGCCCTTTTTTCTTAATTATTTCATGAATTTCATGAAATAATTAAAAAGAAAATACGTGGGGCTTCGCCCTATTTTTGTGTCCAGCCAGGTACAACTAGGCAGCTGGAGGCTGGAATCTGCAGTGCAGGAGGCCCAAGCTTTCTGCCCCCCCCCCGCTGCAAATTGCAGTCCGCAGCCACCCCGGAAAATGGCGCGTGTAATGCACACGCCCGGACTGACTGGCGTGTGCGTGTATATGTAGTGATTCCACTGGACCGTACCGGAGAGTGAATACCTGGAGGGGCGTAACTAAGTATCCACCCGATCCGACCAAGGTCGCACGACGGCATACGACGCCAGTGCACCAAGGAGGGACCGAGCAGAGGGACCAGGTGCTACTCCAGGTCAGACCCCGGACATGGCTGTTGACCCACACTGGGGAATACAGGAACAGGCAGGTTAGGCTGGCACACAGACTGGTGGGTACAGGCAGACACGGCAGGTATGCAGACGGGTGGATGCTGGTCAGCACGACTGGTATGCAAACAGGGAGGTACTGGCAGGTACGGCCGGTATGCAGGCAGGTGGATGTTGGTAAGCACGACTGGTATGCAGGCAAGGAGGTACTGGCAGGTACGACAGGTTGGAGCACAGAGTGGATAGGACCCAGTACAGACTGGGACTCAGGAACAGAACCTCAGATGCGGTGGACAAACACAGCAGAGTGAGGCCGCCCGGAGTGGCAAGCAAGAGCAGAGCAAGACGAGACCGCCTGGAGCGGTGAGCGAGAGTAGAGCAGGACGAGGCCTCCTGGAGCGGTGAGCAAAGGGTCAGAGCAGAGCGAGACTGCCGGAGCAGCGAGCAAAGGGTCAGAGCAGAGCGAGACTGCCGGAGCAGCGAGCAAAGGGTCAGAGCAGAGCGAGACTGCCGGAGCAGCGAGCAAAGGGTCAGAGCAGAGCGAGAAAGGCAGGGAAAGGCAGAACCAGATACCCACAGAGTACTTGCAGTGAAGTAGCGAGTGGACCACAAACTCACAAACGGAAGTACAGAGACAAAGAGCAGGAGTAGGTACAAGTTCGGACTCTGCAGAAAAAGGGGAGATATGGGCGTAGAGAGAAACGGGAAACAGGCTGGAAGATAGTTAGGGCAGGAACAGACACTGGGAAAAGACACAGACAACAGATCTAGGTATACGGCCCCTAGAGGGCAGAAGGAACAGGCAAAGAGCGTGTTCACATGGGCCTGGAAATACAGCCTCCAGGAAAGGCAGCTGGCTAGAGTACACAGACAGGACCCAGTTCAGACACGGGAACTGATACCGCAAGGCAGGAAACATAGACAGGACCTGGCACATCAGTGACTAGAAGCCAACTGACAGAACAAGATGCTCAGGCATGGATTCCAGGGAGGAGCTGGGTTAAATACCAGGTGACAGACAGCAATAGGCTGATGACGCATTAGGGGTGTGTCTGCAGCAGCTACAAGAATCAGGAAGTTTGGCGGGCGTCGCCCTAAGCAGACAGAGGAGAGCAAAGCAGACCATATGGAAGGAAGCCAAAGTGATAGTCTGGACTGGAAATCAAGTGCGCACTCTTGCACAGTGGGAGATGGACCACTATGCAAGGACGCCGCCAGGTATGTTACAGCGCGTTCATAGAAGCGCCATCTTCTGGCGCTGTACGCAACTCATCCAGGGCCCTGGTTTTAACCCTAGTATTTTAACACTAAATGACAAGTACAGTAACCAACACTGTCACTGTACTTCTTATATATGTGACTGACATGTTTCTATCTATCTAATCTATGTGTGAAGCTCTATTCTTTCTGTTCTAAATTGTCGGATACCGGTATATGCCGCTGCTGAATTGCCGGCTTTTCATGTTTCACTGTGAGCACTGTTCCCATCGATTTGGGCAACCACTGTAATGCCACAACCACCATGGCTGTGGCATTAACGTCTTAAAAAAATATTAATTCCTGCTATTCCATTTAATTGTAATGTAAGGGAGATAATGTAATGTCAGCGCTTGAGCAGGAGAATTCTCCCATGCTGGGATGGCATTCTGATGACAGGCTGGATCGCAGCTGAGCGCTGCCATCCAGCTTGTCATCCTTCAGAGACACTGCAGAGCGCAGGCATTATGTGAACTTCCGATTCCGGTATTTGATATTGTAAAAGTATCGGAACTCAGTATCGGAACTTCGATACAGCGAATATCGGTCGATACCCGATATTTCAGTATCGGAATGCTGAACACTAGTCACCACTTCTACATTTTTCACCCACTCCTGGTTTTGGCTTACAAGTACTCATTTAAAATACTGACCAAATACTGAATGTGTGAACGTGGCCTTAGTATAAATAATTACTTGTTTTCACCGGAGAACCTCTGTAAGTGTATATTTGCTACTGTGTAATAGTCACAGGACAGGGAGGGGTTAAACATCCAAGTATATAGTCTCTATTGGAAATAAAGAATCTTCACCTTATTGATATCAGAGAGAACAAGTGACCTCCATACACAACACAATCCACCATACCAAGACCAGTAATAATCAAAACAATATTCAAAAAGCATATATAGTACATATTGGCTGGAGATACACATCAATCAAATCTCATTTGTAATAAAGTAGAATACAGTGGATTATAAATCATTAACCTATATTTTGGATGGAAAGCAGCCAAAAACACCACCAACAAAGAACATATAAAATTAATAAACTTTATTGATATAATATATAAAAGAATGTTGTCTTATATACACATACAATGTATCAACAACTGCAGAGATGACACAAAAGAGGATATAGCAAGTATCAACAGGTTATATGGCACACACTATAATAGTATGCCTAGCAAGGTCTTACCAAAAAGTGATGCATGATCTCAAAATAAGAAATGAGATCAAAGGAATCCAACCATACAAATATAATGCTCTAAATGTACCGCCATCTGTATCAAATTATAGTAAGGATGTAATCATATAATCAGATACTACTATCGTCCAGGCCTAGATATACCGCCATATGGTATAATATACCACCATATGGTCAAAAGTATGAGCATGATGTACTAATAGACCTACCCATATTCATGCTCAATAGTGCGGGCCACCACCATACGCCCCGACGCGCGTTTCGTACTTCCGTCTTTCTCAAGGGGAGTGTATGTGTTTCATACTCACACACTGTTTAAAAATGCCCTGTGTCTCACCGTGGTCCAATCATAGATTGTGCATAAGCGAGCCGCCCCTGGATTCCATCTGCAATCAAACTCCGGTATTCATTTCATTCATTCCGCATTGGGGAAATCCCCGTTGACATCATAAACGCGCCCCGGAAACTGTCAGAAGCCTTTGTTGATGCCAGAATCGGGGTGGTTACGTGCATGCGCATGTCAGCACCATCTTTGTGAAGTTCATATGGGACGTACCATCTTACCGAAGACATATCGGAACTCCACAGTCAGTCATTCAGTTATACTGCAATCTTTCCACATCCCGGGAAGCCCACACGGTAAGTTCTCTGACAGTGTGTAGTGATTTACCAAGAGATCGCAACATTGGTAGGCCCTCATACCCCCAACTAAAAATACATATGGGGAGCACTCAGGTCCTACACAGATATCCTACGTAACAACAGTAACCAGGGATAAATCAATCCACATATAGCATTTAAAGGTGCAGGAGATCATAAATTGTATGATACAAATCATTGCAAAGGTACAAAATATAAATAAATAATTACCCAAATATAAATATGTTTGGACCCAGGGTAGCAACCCTGTCCCATCCCATTCACAAAAACTCACACTATATCAGAGAAAATTAATAAATATACCGACCAGATCATCACTGATAGGTACCAGAAAGTACCCCTAAACATGACCTATTATAAGGGGCAAATCCTAGGTCACAAGCTATTTAATTTCACGTTATAACATTCGCTAACTATTGGTATTTATTAACGTCTCCTAAACATTAGTCATAAACCCTTCCAGTACAAACTACAATTTAATAAAATCTAATCCACACCAACAGACATTTAAAAATATATAATAAGAGGAAGCGGGAGGGGAAAGGAGAGCCTTAATATGAAAAAGTCCATAGTTTTTCATAGTGGAGAGATCATAAGACGTATCCCATCATCAATCTTCACTTGATCGGTTTTTATCTTTCAGATCGAAATTTCAGCTCCCATCCATGGACACCAAAGGACACCAGCACCGACACCAGCATCCACCGCACAGGTAAATACACAGGGCGCTCAAGATGTCACAGAGCGATCCACAGAATTTCTATTACTATAGTCCAAGAATAAAAAAGTTAAAAACACATACTAATAAATAGTGTTGAGCGAGTATGTTCTATTAACCCTTTCGCAGAGTATGCTCGGGCCGAGCTCCGAGTATTTATAGCTGCTCGGTGATAAGGTTAAATCGCTCCCGTGTGCATGATTTGCAACTGTTTGGCAGCTTTATTACATGTGAGGAATGTCTATTTCTTACACATTCCTCACATGTAATAAAGCTGTCAAACAGTTGCAAATCATGCACACGGGAGCGATTTAACCTTATCACCGAGCAGCTATAAATACTTGGAGCTCGGCCCGAGCATACTCGGACAGAACATACTCGCTCAACCCTACTAATAAACAATAAAAAATATATAAAGACACCAATCAATAGAGATCACAAGAATGGTGAGAAGCTATGCTTCTCATTAAGCCCATTTGGGGACATTGTGTCAGGCAAGGTGTGGGAAAGACTTAGTGCAACACAAAGGGAAAGGGAACCCAGACTCTAGGGAAAGGAAGGGGGGAGTGGAGACCTCCTAGGCTGATCTAATATCACCCTGTCTCCACTAATATCTCTCTATTGGTTCTACACCAATCGCCGCACGCGTACCTCACCCTGTCTTTCCCTGGCGTTTGGCCATGGCTAGGGAAGTGATGGGATGAGTGCTAGTCGATCCCCACTGAACACTAAAGACAACAAGGGGGAACAAACATGGGAAAATCTCTTAGCTTTAGTCGACTCCAGACAAAGGCGCACCCGTCCTCTAGCACCAGAGAGGAAGAAGTACTGCTCTTGCTCAAGCCTTCACAGGGGGTAATGAATATCGCCGGCACCTCCCTCTGGAACACAGCAGGTATTTATACACCCAGGCCAGTGTGTTAATTAGCCAGGGGAAGGTAGCCACTGGGTCCTAGAGAGACAGCTTCAAGAAGTCTGTAATGCCAAACGAAGAGATCTCCTGCAACCAACTGCAGGGTAACTGTCTATCACTTCTGACACATCCATGACACATTGTTTCCAAAACCACAAATCATCTAAGCTATGGCTGTGCCAGCGCTTTTTTAAGATCCCCACCTCTAACCCCACAGTGGACTCTATCAATCCCTCTTATCTTGAGTCCCCGTGGGTCAGAATTGTGGTGGAGCCTAAAGTGTTTGGGTATGGTTTTTAGTGCCGAAAGGTCCTCCACCTCTCTTGCCAACAATGTCTCACACATGTTCCCTTGTCCTGATGCTTAGTTCTCTTGATATCAAACCAATGTAGATCTTATCACATGGACAAACCCCGTAGTACACCACTTGGGATGTACTACAGGATATGTAGCTGGTGACCGCAAAACGCCGAGTGCCATCGGCCGAGGTAAAGGAGTTAGCTTTCACAATGTTATTTTGTTACAGGCAAGGCAGCTACCACATGGAAAACATCCCCACCTCTGTTTGCTGTTACCAAAGAAACTTTTGGTCTTAGCCACATAGTGACTGTGATGAACCTGTAGCCGCCATCTTGGTAATGATAAATCATATCCAGGGATGGCCACACTTCAGCAGCCCCCACCCTTGGGACCTTCTGTTAAAACGTCAACTAGATAGTTTCCCCCCATCCAGGCTCCTGTAAGATAAGAAGCCTACTTAACACTTGAATGCTAGGAGCTTCAAAGACTTCGAGAGGAAACACAGCCAGCAGGGGGGGGTGCTTCGTCTATCTGTACCTGACCATTTGTCCCATAGGACTAGTTTCTTTGTCTGTCACAAGCATGGAGGCATAAGATATAGAAACATGAATAGTACACGCATGTTGCGTGGGATGGGCCAATAAAAAAATATCACGGCGTCCCGGAGCCATTGCGCACACAAGCCTCCGCGGTAGACGTTTGTACGTGCTCTGGAAGCCAAGATATAGCGCGGAGCCATTCCTGAGGACCGTATGGTATCATAATTGATATCAAAAGGTCGGTTACGGCGGCCCGAATCCATGGGAACCCCTGGGGGTATCATGAGACCATCCCAGAAGAAGTTATTGGGTTCCATAGAATTTGGGCTTCTGATCGAAGTTAGACCTGAGGGTGGAGACTGAGCCAGCTGACCTCACCAGCAGTGGGCGGGACGGGGCAGGTAAGATAGCAGGACAGACAAGAGACAAGTCAGTTTTTGACCCAAGAGTGGTGTGCTGAACATCTGAGCACCAGCTGAGGCCACCAAGGGGAGGAGCAGTTTGACCATGCGGTGGTAGGCCTCAGCCTGTAACAAAGAACCGTGCCTGCGACCGCAGAATCCTCTCTCTGCGTCACAAGAAAATCAAGAAACCGGTAACTGATATGCTGTGGTGATTCTGTGTGTTGTATTCCATTGTTGTATAGTTTAGCCTGACCTTATACCTGTGTATATTTAGTTGTATATCGTGTATCTAGTGTATTATTATAATCAATTACCTCAAGTAATTGTGGGCCTGCCTTTTATTCTGCATAACGAACGCACGTCCGTGTGAGCTCGGCTCAAGCCAAAAACGCTACCCAGGGTTGGTTCCTGACCCGATATAGGCCCATTCACGGACTGGGCGTATATCTAAAATAGGGACTGGTGGCAGCATACCAACTGGGGATTGGGGAAGGCTGGTAGTGACGGTCGGAGGTTCAGATATATATATTCCTGGCGCGGCCAAGGAAGATATATATACCGCCCTCACTACAGAGGGCCCCGATACCCAGTAGGTTACAGGACAGTCTCCCTGGCGACCGCTTATCCTAGGTGCAGTTCCTTGACTGACCTGAGGCTAAGAGGGCGCTAGCGAGTTGTGCTGTGTAGTGACGTTACGGTTTAGTGACGTTGAAGGGATAACACACTACCGTGTTCCCTGCGCTGGTTGCAGCTTCCTGGCACTACTTTCTCTAGGTGCAGTACCTTGACTGACCTGAGAGGTAAGGGGGCGCCAGAGAGCTGCACCCACCGGCCGGCTTTCATCACATTGGTGGCAGAGCGGTGGGATTGCAGAATAATAGTGTTGTGGGACCCCTACTCCCAGGCACTAAAGACTGCCAGTGGTAACTTCCACTGCTGGAGTCTTAAGGTCAGCCCAACGTTAGACGGTCAGGCTAAAAGTATAACAAGGTGTGTGCAAACTCAGGGTTGCAGCGGTGTCGGTTACCAAGATGGCAGACGGCACCAGGAGCAAGACCCTGCAGGAGGCTAATGCTACGGTCCGTGTGGCAGGAGGGGAGGACATTGTTACTCATGGCGAGGAGGAGTCCAGCCCGGGCACCTCAGGGAGCCAGTCCCCAGTATACGGTCCCGCAGTGGGCTGCCCACCACCTACCCAGCCCAGCCTGTCCAGATCACAAGCCCTTTTACAAGCGGCTATGGCAAGTCTCCAGTCTCATGGCGATGCCGTCTACAAAACCCTCCTGGCAGCATCAGAGAAGGCAGCGGAGGAGGAGCGCGAAGCTGCGGAGCGCCGGGAGGCTGCGGAGCGTGCAGAGCGGGCTGCAGAGCGCCGGGAGGCTGCGGAGCGTGCAGAGCGAGCTGCGGAGCGCCAGCACCAACTGGACCTGGCCCAGCGGGGGCTTCCGCTAGAGCAACCAACCCATCAGGAGACCAAGTCGTCCAAAGTCCGAGCTGAGGACTTCCCTCTACTGGAGAAGGATGGGGACCTGGACTCCTTTCTGGTGGCATTTGAACGGACCTGTCTTCAGCACCATCTGGCCCGGGATCAGTGGGCCAGATACCTGACCCCCCGTTTGAGGGGTAAGTCCCTGGATGCCTTGGGGGACTTACCTGCCGGGGAGGTACAGAACTACGACTGCATCAAGCGGGCCCTGATCCGGCAGTACAACCTCACTCCCGAGTCGTACCGCCAGAAGTTCCGGAGCCTGCTGCGTGGCCCCAAGGACACCTGGACCGATCATATGCGGGCGCTGTTGAGAGCCGCAGAGCACTGGACCTCGGGTCTAGCGCTTACTACCCGCCAGGAGGTCCAGGAACTGTTCGTCACGGAGCAGTTCTTGTGGAACTGCCCAGAGGACCTCCGACAGTTCCTCCGTGACCGAAAACCAACAGGGGCTTCTGCTACAGCCGCCCTGGCAGACGAGTATGCCAATAACAGGGCGCCTGAGCTGAAGAAGTCTGCCAGCAGCACCTGGAGAGGGGGTAAGCCCAGTCATGTCCCTGTTTCCCCGGCCCCTAGAACACAAGGGGTGTATCCCCCTGTTGCCCTCTCCAGGCAAGGACCAGACGTAAGACGTTGTCATCTATGCAACAAACCAGGACACTTTAGGGCTGAGTGTCCCCAGCGCCAAAAGACCCCATCCCAGTCCCAGAGAGCGCCCAATGTTTTGTGTGTGGGAGGGGGTGGTGGTAGGTCCCTGGACAACATCCAACCCGTCACCATAGGCCGTTCTGCGGTCATGGGACTGCGGGACACGGGCGCTGAACGAACACTGGTACGGCCTGAGGTGGTGTCCCCCCAGGACTTGGTACCAGGAAAGACTCTTTCCGTCTCCGGGGTTGGAGGCGTGGAGCCGGCACTTCCCGTTGCCATGGTGTA
The DNA here is from genome assembly GCF_046119375.1 of Phyllobates terribilis. NCBI lineage: Eukaryota > Metazoa > Chordata > Amphibia > Anura > Dendrobatidae > Phyllobates > Phyllobates terribilis. Next base: position 329,095,195 of record NW_027362762.1, on the reverse strand, counting down.
TTTGGACTGGGGTGCCGGAAGGGGGATGCGGGAGGTGGGAGTAACGCCAAATATTCCCGCAAATGTTTTATTAGGGACCGACTTGGGGCGTCTAGTATCGCAGTATGTACCCTCTGAACCCCCAAGTTCGGCCCCCCAAGAGTGTATTGATTTGTCTGCTGCTAATGCCAACCATGTTGTATGTAGTGTGTGTCCTGCTGAGGAGGAGGGAGTGAAACCTGAGGGTAACACCTGCACAGACACAACACAAACAGGGTTAGTGAAAGCAGGTGGGGAGTGTGGGGATGCCCGCAGAGGTGCTCAGCCGGCGTGCCGTGACCTCTTGTCCTCCGGTGAGGGAGGGGGCGGGCAGGATTCTGTAGAGGGAAGCTCAGGGATGGAGAGGGGGGCAGCTACCGGCAGTGTAGGGCTCCCAGGGGTATCCAGGCTGCTGAGTATAGGCCCACTGCAGGGGGAGGAACAGGCCATGGGAGGTGGGGGTGTCCCAAGAGAGGAGCCGCCAGGTAAGACCCCAGGGCAGGAGTTCCCCACATCCGAGATGTCCAAAGGCCTAGGAAGCCTGCCTGATCGGGCGGCTTGGTCAGAAACAGAGGGGAAGCAGGCACTACCCACGGTCACAGCGGTCATAGCCGCTGTCACCAGGAGTGGGAGCGCCGGAGCCCAAGGAGCCTTGCAGAGGTCCGACGGCTTCCCCACTTCTGACCAAGTGTCTGCCGGGTCAGACAGCGGCCAGGTGACATGCCCGGAGGGGCTGACAGAGGATGTGGCAGTTTCGTCGATTCTGGCCACATCAAGTCAGGAATTTCAGGCTGCGTTGGAAGCAGACGACAGCCTGAAAGCTCTCAAGGAACAGGCGGCACAGCCTCCCATGGAGTCAGACTGCGAGCGGGTGGTCTGGGACCAGGGACGGCTGTACCGGGTAACGGTCCAGCAGGGTTCACCGGAGGCGTGGCCCAGGGACCGACAGTTAGTGGTACCCTATCCGTTCAGGGCAGAATTGTTGCGGATCGCACACGAGATTCCGATGGCCGGACACCTAGGGATCGCTAAAACCAAGGCCAGGATAGCTCAGCATTTCTACTGGCCTGGGATGGGAGCCGCGGTGGGTGCCTACTGCCGTTCGTGTGACACCTGTCAGAGGGTGGGGAAGGCGGGGCCGCGCCCCAAAGCCCCACTGGTAACTCTGCCAATCATCGAAGAGCCTTTCTCGAGGGTTGCTGTGGATCTTATTGGACCTCTGTCCACTCCCAGCCACTCCGGGAAATGCTTCATACTCACGGTAGTGGACTATGCCACCCGGTACCCGGAAGCGGTAGCTTTGTCGTCCATTCGGGCCGACAAGGTGGCTACCGCCTTACTGGAGATCTTCTCCAGAGTGGGTTTCCCCCAAGAAATGCTCACCGACCGAGGGACCCAGTTCATGTCGCGGCTGATGGAGTCCCTCTGTAAGCAAATGCAGGTGCAACATCTGGTGGCCAGCCCGTATCACCCACAGACTAATGGCCTGTGTGAGCGGTTCAATGGCACCTTAAAGCAGATGCTTAAGATGTTGGTCGACTCCCACGGGAGAGACTGGGAGCGTTACCTCCCACACCTCCTATTTGCTTACCGGGAGGTTCCGCAGGCCTCAACGGGGTTCTCCCCCTTTGAGCTCCTGTACGGGCGACGGGTACGGGGCCCCCTGGCTCTGGTGAAGGAAGCATGGGAAGGGGATTTGGCCACCCCCGAGGTGTCGGTCATCGAGTATGTCGTGCGCCACCGGGACAGGATGATGGCCTTGGCAAAGCTGGTGCAGGACAATATGGCCCAGGCCCAGGCCGACCAGAAGCGGTGGTACGACCAGAATGCTTGTGAGAGGACCTACCAGGTGGGTCAAAAGGTGTGGGTACTGGTCCCCGTACCACAGAACAAGCTTCAGGCAGCCTGGGAAGGTCCCTACTTCGTGCACCAGAAACTCAATGCCGTCACCTATCTGGTCACCCTGGATCACGCCCGTGGAAGGAGGAAGGCCTTCCACGTGAACATGATGAAGGCTCATCATGAGCGGGAAGCGACTGCCCACCCAGTGTGCAACCTTCCCGAGGAAGGAGAGGTAGAAACCCTCCTGGATCTGCTCACCCAAGCCAAGGCGGGTGGGTCCATCGAGGATGTGGGGGTTGGCCACCAGCTCACGGAGGACCAACGGTCCCAGCTGGGGACCACCCTGCACCCCTTCCGGGGGCTGTTCAGCAGCCTGCCCGGAAGGACTGAGATGGCTGTCCACGACGTGGACACTGGCGATCACCCGCCGATCCGGCGTTCAGCATATCGGGTCTCTTTCGAGGTGCAGGGAAACATGCGCCAAGAGATAGACGAGATGCTGAAGCTGGGGGTGATCCAGGCATCCAGCAGCGCGTGGGCCTCGCCTGTAGTCCTTGTACCAAAGAAGGACCGAACTACACGGTTCTGCGTGGACTACCGGGGGCTCAACGCTGTAACGGCCACCGATGCGTTCCCCATACCACGCATCGATGACCTGCTCGATCGGATGGCCGGGGCTAAGTACCTGACCATCATGGATCTGAGCCGGGGGTACTGGCAGATTCCTCTGACCCCCGCGGCAAGGGAACGCTCTGCCTTTATCACCCCTTTTGGACTGTACGAGTCCACAGTGATGCCATTCGGCATGAAGAATGCCCCTGCCACTTTTCAGCGGATGGTCAATACGCTGCTTGAGGGACTTGAAGGGTACGCGGCTGCGTACTTGGACGATATTGCAGTCTTCAGTCCCACTTGGGAGGATCACCTAGAGCACCTGCGGCAGGTGCTCGGTCGGATCCACCGGGCAGGCTTGACCATCAAGCCGGAAAAGTGCCAGCTGGGCATGAGTGAGGTCCTCTACCTGGGTCACCGGGTAGGCGGGGGGGTTTGAAGCCAGAACCGGGGAAAGTGGATGCCATCGCATCCTGGCCCACTCCTAGGACCAAAAAGCAGGTGATGTCCTTCTTGGGGACCGCCGGGTACTATAGGAGGTTCGTCCCACACTATAGCACCCTGGCCAAGCCCCTGACGGACCTCACCAAGAAGAAGCTGCCCGTCGCAGTCGACTGGACAGTCGCCTGCGAGACAGCTTTCGGGGCACTCAAGGCCGCCCTAAGTAGCTCCCCTGTACTGCAAGCTGCCGACTTCGACCGGCCGTTTGTGGTACAGACCGACGCCAGTGACTTTGGCCTCGGTGCTGTGCTAAGTCAGGTCAACACGACAGGCCAGGAACATCCTGTCTTGTACCTGAGCAGGAAGCTACTGCCCCGGGAGGTGGCTTACTCCACGGTGGAAAAAGAATGCCTGGCAATTGTATGGGCCCTGCAGCGTCTGCAGCCCTACTTGTACGGGAGCCATTTCACCGTGGAGACGGACCACAACCCCCTCAGCTGGTTACACACGGTCTCTGGGTCGAATGGCAGGTTGCTACGCTGGAGCCTCGCTCTCCAGCAGTACCACTTCTCCATTCGCCACAGAAGAGGCCGTGACCACGGTAACGCTGACGGGTTATCCCGGCAAGGGGAGGGTGCAGAAGGACGCACGGGGGAACACAGGAATGTGCTACCCCCTCGCGCCCTCGTATAGGGGGAGGTGTGATGAACCTGTAGCCGCCATCTTGGTAATGATAAATCATATCCAGGGATGGCCACACTTCAGCAGCCCCCACCCTTGGGACCTTCTGTTAAAACGTCAACTAGATAGTTTCCCCCCATCCAGGCTCCTGTAAGATAAGAAGCCTACTTAACACTTGAATGCTAGGAGCTTCAAAGACTTCGAGAGGAAACACAGCCAGCAGGGGGGGGTGCTTCGTCTATCTGTACCTGACCATTTGTCCCATAGGACTAGTTTCTTTGTCTGTCACAAGCATGGAGGCATAAGATATAGAAACATGAATAGTACACGCATGTTGCGTGGGATGGGCCAATAAAAAAATATCACGGCGTCCCGGAGCCATTGCGCACACAAGCCTCCGCGGTAGACGTTTGTACGTGCTCTGGAAGCCAAGATATAGCGCGGAGCCATTCCTGAGGACCGTATGGTATCATAATTGATATCAAAAGGTCGGTTACGGCGGCCCGAATCCATGGGAACCCCTGGGGGTATCATGAGACCATCCCAGAAGAAGTTATTGGGTTCCATAGAATTTGGGCTTCTGATCGAAGTTAGACCTGAGGGTGGAGACTGAGCCAGCTGACCTCACCAGCAGTGGGCGGGACGGGGCAGGTAAGATAGCAGGACAGACAAGAGACAAGTCAGTTTTTGACCCAAGAGTGGTGTGCTGAACAGCTGAGCACCAGCTGAGGCCACCAAGGGGAGGAGCAGTTTGACCATGCGGTGGTAGGCCTCAGCCTGTAACAAAGAACCGTGCCTGCGACCGCAGAATCCTCTCCCTGCGTCACAAGAAAATCAAGAAACCGGTAACTGATATGCTGTGGTGATTCTGTGTGTTGTATTCCATTGTTGTATAGTTTAGCCTGACCTTATACCTGTGTATATTTAGTTGTATATCGTGTATCTAGTGTATTATTATAATCAATTACCTCAAGTAATTGTGGGCCTGCCTTTTATTCTGCATAACGAACGCACGTCCGTGTGAGCTCGGCTCAAGCCAAAAACGCTACCCAGGGTTGGTTCCTGACCCGATATAGGCCCATTCACGGACTGGGCGTATATCTAAAATAGGGACTGGTGGCAGCATACCAACTGGGGATTGGGGAAGGCTGGTAGTGACGGTCGGAGGTTCAGATATATATATTCCTGGCGCGGCCAAGGAAGATATATATACCGCCCTCACTACAGAGGGCCCCGATACCCAGTAGGTTACAGGACAGTCTCCCTGGCGACCGCTTATCCTAGGTGCAGTTCCTTGACTGACCTGAGGCTAAGAGGGCGCTAGCGAGTTGTGCTGTGTAGTGACGTTACGGTTTAGTGACGTTGAAGGGATAACACACTACCGTGTTCCCTGCGCTGGTTGCAGCTTCCTGGCACTACTTTCTCTAGGTGCAGTACCTTGACTGACCTGAGAGGTAAGGGGGCGCCAGAGAGCTGCACCCACCGGCCGGCTTTCATCACAGTGACTCTTTACTAAATGATCTTTTAAGTTTTTACCCCGTCTAGCTGTCATTAGAGGAACTTCAGGGATCTCTTTTTTAACAACCGGTTCCGTCAACAAGACGGACCAATGTTTGTTCAAGATGTTTTTTATGGAGTACCATTAACAATTGAATGTGGAGATAAACCTTGTTTGTGAACTCCCGTCTTTTTTCTTTGTAACACAGGTGAGTAGTTTCCCACGAGGACTCGCCCTGACCCTGCTGTATCTGTTTTTTATCATTCTACAGCTATACCCTCCATCCAAAAACCTATCTTTCAGGTCTCTGGCTTGTTGTTCAAATCCTATCTCCGTGGAACATGTTCACTTAGCTCTCAAAAATTGGCAGGTTGGAAAGGCCTTAATTGTAGAATGCATATGGGCTGATAAGTCATGCAACTCTGAGTTTACAGAAGTGTCCTTCTGATGGATATCGGTCTTGATCAAACCTATGTGGTCAACTGGAACCTATATACTGTATATACATATCCGACAGAGAGGCCATATGCAGTCAATAAAAAAAGACCTTTATTATGACAGAGCATACACACATGGTAATATCATATTAAAAATGTTAATTGTTTTTGTATACAGACAGGACACCAGAGCTAAATGACAATGACACCACTCAACTAAATTCAATATAAATGTCACTACTTAAGTTCAACCTGCTGCAATGGCAGGGTGTCAATCTCAGATACTACAAAACTTATACTCCACTTAAGCGCCACCCAGGACATACCTAGCAGTGTATGTCCATATCAGCAAGTAGGTAACATTTAAATTCATCAATAATTATTAGTGGGTTGCGTTAACTAATCATCATATCCATGTACAGTGGTGGCCAAAAGTATTGGCACCCCTGCAATTCTGTCAAATAATACTCAGTTTCTTCCTGAAAATGATTGCAATCACAAATTCTTTGGTATTATTTTCTTCATTTAATTTGTCTTCAATGAAAAAACACAAAAAGAATTGTCCTAAAGCCAAATTGGATATAATTCCACACCAAACCTAAAAAAGGGGGTGGACAAAAGTATTGGCACTGTTTGAAAAATCATGTGATGCTTCTCTAATTCGTGTAATTAACAGCACCTGTAACTTACCTGTGGCACCTAACAGGTGTTGGCAATAACTAAATCACACTTGCAGCCAGTTAACATGGATTAAAGTTGACTCAACCTCTGTCCTGTGTCCTTGTGTGTACCACATTGAGCATGGAGAAAAGAAAGAAGACCAAAGAACTGTCTGAGGACTTGAGAAACCAAATTGTGAGGAAGCATGAGAAATCTCAAGGCTACAAGTCCATCTCCAAAGACCTGAATGTTCCTGTGTCTTCCGTGCGCAGTGTCATCAAGAAGTTTAAAGCCCATGGCACTGTGGCTAACCTCCCTAGATGTGGACGGAAAAGAAAAATTGACGAGAGATTTCAACGCAAGATTGTGCGGATGGTGGATAAAGAACCTCGACTAACATCCAAACAAGTTCAAGCTGCCTTGCAGTCCGAGAGTACAACAGTGTTAACCCGTACTATCCGTCGGCGTCTGCATGAAAAGGGACTGTATGGTAGGATACCCAGGAAGACCCCACTTCTTACCCCGAGACATAAAAAAGCCAGGCTGGAGTTTGCCAAAACTTACCTGAGAAAGCCTAAAACGTTTTGGAAGAATGTTCTCTGGTCAGATGAGACAAAAGTAGAGCTTTTTGGGAAAAAAACATCAACATAGAGTGTACAGGAAAAAAAGAGAGGCATTCAAAGAAAAGAACACGGTCCCTACAGTCAAACATGGCGGAGGTTCCCTGATGTTTTGGGGTTGCTTTGCTGCCTCTGGCACTGGACTGCTTGACCGTGTGCATGGCATTATGAAGTCTGAAGACTACCAACAAATTTTGCAGCATAATGTAGGGCCCAGTGTGAGAAAGCTGGGTCTCCCTCAGAGGTCATGGGTCTTCCAGCAGGACAATGACCCAAAACACACTTCCAAAAGCACTATAAAATGGTTTGAGAGAAAGCACTGGAGACTTCTAAGGTGGCCAGCAATGAGTCCAGACCTGAATCCCATAGAACACCTGTGGTGAGATCTCAAAATGGCAGTTTGGAGAAGGCACCCTTCAAATATCAGGGACCTGGAGCAGTTTGCCAAAGAAGAATGGTCTACAATTCCAGCAGAGCATTGTAAGAAACTCATTGATGGTTACCGGAAGCGGTTGTTCGCAGTTATTTTGGCTAAAGGTTGTGCAACCAAGTATTAGGCTGAGGGTGCCAATACTTTTGTCTGGCCCATTTTTGGAGTTTTGTGTGAAATGATCAATGATTTGATTTTTGCTTCATTCTCTTTTGTGTTTTTTCCTTGCAAGCAAATTAAATGAAGATAATAATACCAAAGAATTTGTGATTGCAATCATTTTCAGGAAGAAACTGAGTATTATCTGACAGAATTGCTGGGGTGCCAATACTTTTGGCCACCACTGTATATGGGTGGTTGTATGGCATTCTACTGGTTCATACCTGCTTTCTGAGATATACACGAGTTGTTGTAGTGGCTCTGGAGTAATTGCTCCTGCTGCTGGTGTAGTACTCACCCCGACGCGCGTTTCTGTGCGTTCTTCCAAAAATTGGCCGGTTGGAATGGCCTTAATTGTAGAATGCATATGGGCTGATAAGTCATGCAACACTGAGTTTACAGAAGTGTCCTTCCGATGGATATCGGTCTGGATCAGACCTATATGGTTAACTGATATGGTAATGTCAAGAAAATCGATTTTACTTTTGCTCCGCTTATGGATCAACTTGATATTATACCTATTCAACCCTATCATGAATTCATCAAGTTCAGTCTCTGTTCCTTGCCAGATTATCAACAGGTCATCGATATATCGGAATCAGCACTGCACATGGTCAGCGGCACATGCCCCATCACAGCGAAAAATCTCCCTCTCCCAGAACCCAAAAAAGAGATTCAGGTACGGCAGGGCACATGCCGCTCCCATGCCAGTGCCGCGCTTTTGCAAGTAAAATCAATCCTTGAAAGTAAAAAAATTATGTGTGAGACTAAATTCTAACAATACCAAAATCAAGTCGACCATGGGTCCGTTCAGACTGCTCGTCTCCAGGAAAAAACGTGATGCCCTCAGACCATCATCATGCCCAATGCATGTGTAAAGGGACTCGAGGTCTGCAGTCACCAGCCACATATCCGAGTCCAATGTGATGCCATCCATCCTTCCCAGGACGTCAGAAGAGTCCTTGACATAGGAGGGCAGCGTCTCAACCTAAGATTTAAGATAAGAGTCAATGAATTTACAGATTGGGTCGCATAGCCCTCCCATGCCAGAGACTATTGGATGCACCGGGGGGTCCACCGGTACTTTGTGAATTTTGGGAAGCAAATAAAAAGCTGGAATTTTCGGAGATTTGACAGTCAGGCCTTCCAGTATCTTTTTTGGGATAATTCCTTGTTCAAAGGCTCCCTCTAAGATGCGTTGGAGTTCGTTAGAAAAAGTGTGTATTGGACTGCTAGAGGGAAAAAGGTAATTATCTTTAATCCTAAGCTGTTTAAATGTTTCTTTCTCATATTTTGTGGGGGGCCAGATCACAACATTCCCTCCCTTGTTGTCAGCCGCCTTGATTTCTACATCATTCAATGCTTTGAGTTCCTTGAGAGCTTTTCTGTGTTGAGGTTTTAAATTGTCTCCTCTGATTCCACACGGAATCTTTTTCAGATCTTCCATAACCAACTTAGCAAAAATTTCAATTTGCGGACAGACTGACTAGGGAGGGAATGTGGTTGATCTGGGCATAACAGATTTAGGGAAATCACCCACGTTATAGACCCCTGTTCCCGTAGCAGTTCCTCTAATACTTTATGGGCCTCCAATTCAGCCTCACTATCCAGATCCGAATTATGTCTATGATGTAATTTTTTAAGGGTCAATTTGTGACAGAAGAGGTGGAGGTCCTTTACAGCAGTAAAATAATTAAAACCACTGGAGAGCGAGAATGAGAGGCCAAACTTAAGAAGTTCACATTGTGAAGGGGACAGACTATGTCTAGAAAGGTTTATTACCTCTAAATTATTACTTCTAGTCTTCTTAGTGTATTGGTAAGTAGGAGTAGTCTTCCTTTTGGAATACGTTTTAGTCCCAATTGTCCTTGCTTCTCTCCCATTCCCCAGATTGATGTTACTTTCTGGTTGTGGGTCAATCATAGTGGGACGTGGCTCGTCCATGGATGTATATGAGGAAACCGAACCAGAATGGAATTTTGTGACTAATCCCTTTCTGTTCCCCTTATTCCTCCACCTATACATGGTATTATTTTGCAAGTCCATCATGTCTCTGTAGCGTCGGCGTCCCTGCCTCCTGCTAGGCAGGGACGCTGCTCCCCTCACCTCTCCGCTCCGTGCCCGGCGTCCTCCTCCCGCTCTGCTGGCAGCGCGCGCTGCTTCCCGGCCACTGTGCTTAGGGCGCGCGCGCTCTCCCCCTCTCTTAAAGGGGCCGCGCGCGTCGTCCTAAGGAGTCCCCGGCCAATGGCCGGAGGACCTCACCATATATAAGGCACCTCCTCCAAAATGGAGGTGCCCGAGCAATGTTGTTGCATAGCCTATCATTCTGCTTCAGCCCTCAGGTCCCGTTACCAGATACCTGCCAGTTACCTGCCAGATTCCTGCTTGATACCTGCCTGATACTTGTCTATCTACTTGCATTCCTGCGGTCCGACAGTCTGCCTACCAGCCCTGCCAGTCTGTCTATGGATCTGATTGCCCGCTCACCTGGGAGCGCTCATCTGCTACCTGCCTGCTAGCCTACCTAGAGGCTCTGCCGTCACGTGCTGTGACCACCTGCCTGTCCAGAGACTCTTACCCGCTCACCTGGGAGCGCTCATCTGCTACCTGCCTGCTAGCCTACCTGGAGGCTCTGCCGTCACGTGCTGTGACCACCTGCCTGTCCAGAGACTCTTACCCGCTCACCTGGGAGCGTCCACCTGCTACCTGCCTGCTAGCCTACCTGGAGGCTCTGCCGTCACGTGCTGTGACCACCTGCCTGTCCAGAGACTCTTACCCGCTCACCTGGGAGCGTCCGCCTGCTACCTGCCTGCTAGCCTACCTGGAGGCTCTGCCGTCACCTGCTGTGACCACCTGCCTGTCCAGAGACTGTTGCCCGCTCACCTGGGAGCGTCCACCTGCTACCTGCCTGCTAGCCTACCTGGAGGCTTAGCCATCACTTGCTGTGACCACCTGCCTGTCCAGAGACTCTTGCCCGCTCACCTGGGAGCGTCCACCTGCTACCCGCCTGCTAGCCTATCTGGAGGCTTAGCCGTCACTTGCCGTGACCACCCGCCTGTCATGAGACTGTTCCCGTCACTTGCCGTGACCTCCTGCCCTTCTACCCAGAGACTGTCCCCGTCACTTGCCGTGACCTCCTGCCCTTCTACCCAGAGACTGTCCTCGTCACTTGCCGTGACCTCCTGCCCTTCTACCCAGAGACTGTCCCCGTCACTTGCCGTGACTACCTGCCCGCCTACCCTGGGAGCCACCCGCTTCCTTACAAGGACTGCCCCTTTGTATCGTTGCTCAGAGGTTCCACCTCCCAGACCCGTTACAGTCTCTTTGGAGTTTTTTGACCTTAATACCACAAATGTCTTACTCCCACTTAATAAAATTGTTTTCCAACTCTTTATTCAATTCTTCCAGAGCTTTATTGGACAATTCTTTCCTAAGATTACCTTGTATCTCCTCTACCTCTTTTTCAATGTCCTTCAAAATCTTATCATCCAATTGTGCCAATATCTCCATAAAGCCTCTGGAGCATTCCCCCGCAGTCTTTTCCCATCTTGTTTTCATCATCTCCTCATCCATCAAATATGAGGGGAAAATTTGTACTCGTAACCCACGTGGTATTAATCCTTTAGACAAGTACCGTTCCAAAAAGGCGATGCTCTACCACACACGTGTGCGTCGATGGAAGAGCTCCTTGAGCCTATCAATCTGATCCTTAGTGTCTCTACCATCTAAAAACAAACTTGAATCCTTTTTAACACCTCGTTTAGCTTCGTTAACCATGTTTGGTCACATGACCGGTAATCCATATAATAGATGCAACAACACAGACAATGAGTATGCAGTGATAGCCAACGACACTAATTGCTTGTCTAACACAGAAACTAAATCTAGTTATAGTTATATTAAGGTAAATACAACAAGAGTAATACAATAGGTTATGACGCTTTGTATATTAAATGCGATACCTTATTCAACACTCTATATGGGTACACTAGCCTTAATATCTAGCAGTTGGACTCCTAATAGGACCTGTATATCTCAGCTTATCGGATGTCACTCCCAGTACTAGGCTCGTCACCATCGTACACTCTTGTATGTACATCTGTTTGTTCCACTGGTCCTAGCAGGGGTCACCGGTACATCCCGTTAGGCCACACGTCCCCAATATATGAGTCACTTGGTACCCAGTGCTTTCCTCGCACTGACCGTCTTTGTTCCCTGAATCACGGCCCCGGCCCACACCCTGTATCGTACATCAACGCTGGAGCTAACGGCCCGATTCACCCAGGACTTCTCTTTCAGTACGACGTTCCATCCCATCCAAAGATTAGCGTCTGACTTTTGATACTTGACCGGCGGGGTACAGATGTTGGGGCTTCACCGGCGAAGTCTGGATGTTGAGCCTTGACCGGCGAAGTCTGGATGTTGGCTCTTGACCGACGACATCTGGACTTCAGTGCTTCACCAACAATGTCTCGCCTGCTTTAGTACCCAGTCACTCGCAGATGACTCTACTCCGGCGATAACCACAAGCTCTTTGTACTGCTCATGCATCCTCTCCTTCTCATGTCTTGGCGCCAACTGAGTTCCCGCTTCGCCATCCCGGCCTTTTATATTTAGCAACTGCGCCACAGCTGTCACCTGACTCGGTGTCCCCTTCAAGATCTTTCCTCCAGGAATATTCTCCTCATCTTTCAGCTCCCTTCTGTTAAACTCAACCAGTGGGTGATGGAATTTGGTCGTGAGTGCTGTGGAACGTTGGCTAATTTCATCTTACTCTTTCCACCCCCTTACACATACAAGGGAGAGATACTGCCACACCATGATCGAACTACATATTACCGCCACATAGTGACCAAATAATACCACATTCAAGTGAAAAATACCACCACACCATGACCAGAGTACATATTACCACCAAATAGTGACCAAATAATACCACAGACACGGAAAAAATACTACCACACCATGACCGGGCCACATACCACTACCACATAATGACTGAATAATACCACATACAAGGGACAAATACTGCCATACCATAACCAGACAACATATTACCACCACATAGTGACCGAATAATACAACAATAATGATGATGAATAAAAACCACACTACTAATAACACAAATATTACCACTGGTGATATTATACACAGGAGCTCTGTATACAGCAACGGTGTACAGGTAATACAGTGATCACCAGTGACATTATACACCGGAGCTCTGTATATAGTGTCAGTGTACAGGTAATACAGGGATCACCAGTGTCATTATACACAGGAGCTCTGTATATTCTATATAGTGTATAGTAGTTGAAGTCATTCATATTCACATTTCTTTTTGAACTGGCGCAGAGATCTATCACTTCTTCCAGTTAGAACTTGTCTCTGCAGAAAATAAGACACGGTTATCTGTAGCTAATCACATCTAGAGCACATTCCCCACCTTTTTCCCGACTTCTACACTACATCAGAAGAAAAAAAGCGATAAAGTGCCGCCCTAGCAGGAGCTCCCATTTGTAACCCACATGGAAGACCGTATCCTCAAAAGTAAATTATATTACAGCAGTAATAATGTCCCCTGATTGGCCCCTACAGTAATTATATTATCATAAAACAATAATGTATGTTCCTTAATCATGGCCCCCATACAGTAACTATGTCACCCATTCCAGCACCCTTTTATTTAATAATGTCCCAGATCCTGGGCCCATTTATTTATTAATGTCCCCATGCCAGGCCCCTATATTGCTTCATCCAAGGCCCCTGTGTTGCCCTCATCCTTGTCCCCTATGTCACCCCGTCACTCCTATATGTCCACTACCCTGCCCATTCACAGAGAGGAAAAAAAAGATTCTTCTCACCTTCCTGACGTGGTTGTTGAAATGGCTGCCGACTCATATGAAGCTGCGCGCTGATGTCAGTGCACGCCGCGCGGTGCATAGCAGTGACATTGAAAGGCCGCCAGCCTATCAAAAACTGCGCGCTTCAGCATGCGGCCTCTGATAGGCTGGCAGCCATTTAACGTCACTGCTATGCACCGCACACTGACGTCGGCACCTGGGGCATAACAGTGGCGTTCAGTGGAGGCCCGCCTGTCAGTGGCCGCAGGCTGAAGTGCGCGACCTCTGATAGGCCCCCAGACGCTGACACCAGATTAATATTAGCAATGCTTTCAGTGGGTTCAGACAACAATGTAATGTGTAGGGGTGTAAGCGACTGTCTCTGGTGTCAGATGCCAGAAGGAAAAGGGATCATTTAGCTTGGATTTCCATACCTTTTTCCTCTTGTAGATGAGCATTACAGATTACATAAATGATTACAAGCCAAAAAGAAATGTTTTTACCTTCTTTTTCGTATTTTATAGTGATTAAAGATATACTTTCTTATATGCATGAATATTATTACACAGCAAAGACGCAGTGTTTTCTTGTGGCTCCTTTGGAGACAGCGCGCAGTTTGACAAATACGTTATCCGATGTAAGTATGGCGTTATCAGACATACTCTTTAATGTTGAAGCTGCTTATCTTTAGACATTAATGTCCCTTTAAAACATATCACATTGCAAATATTTCCTAACAGCTGCATGCAAAGTAAATACCAATGTCTGATCTCAACTATGAATTCTTTAAGCCCATATGATATATGATGTCCATGCAGAATAAATTGCACTAGGCAGCAATGTGACCATCAGAAATTTCTGGGCCCCATACTATATAATAGTCCGAGCTTCTGTGATACCTTACTGTGTTTCCTAGCTTTCCTGAACATAGGGTATATTTTATATTGAAATTAGATTGGTAGACGCCCTAACGATCAACATGAGGAATTAAAGGGAATTTCCCAACTTATAAAGTGATGGCATGGGTATTTCATCACTTTATGGGCTCACCCACAGAAGCGATGATTCTCTTTTCTGAGAAAATCGGATCGACTACAGTAATGACACTCTGATCAGAGTTTAATCCGAGTGTCAGTTTACTGTGATCTAATTCTCTCGCTTGAGAGATTCATATCAGAGGTGCGGAGAAGACGGAGAGCTTAATTTCTTAATCTTCTATTGTTGGTGTCCGCGTAAATCGGACTGCATTCGGATGTCATGCTAGTGAAGTCAATTCTTTTACATGCTCCCATAGACTTGAATGGGTGCTCGTGATCCAATTTGGGAAGCCACTAGCAGCATGCTGTGATTTTTTTCTGAGAAAAAAAACAGATCTGCACTTCCCCATATATAACAGTGGTGTGAGTGTTATCCGAGTTATATGCTTTTTTTAAGCGAACCTTATGAATGGGTATTTCATCACTTTATGGATGTAGCTCTCACTTTTGGGATCCTTATTGATCCTAAAAATGAAACCATTGATGTGGCCTATTCATTTTCAAGATCAGTGGGTATCTCAAAGACCAGACCTCCACTGATCTTAAAGTGATTATCCTAATGTCATATATTAGCATATCCTAAATTTTATATATTCTGCTAAAGCATAATGCATTAAAAACTGTGGTTGCTTGTGTGAAATCTCTTCTCCCGTAGCAAGATTTGTATTCAATGCCCAAGAATTTTGCATTCAAAACACTAAGGCTTCAATTCAACAAAGTGTATGCGCCAGAAATCTGAAATAAAACACTTTGAAAAGTCAAATTGTTTTTGCGCAATGGGAGGCTTCAGACAAATGATGCAACTTTGACATTTTAAAATGCCAAAATGGGCAGAGCTGGGGCGGGACGGGGCATGGTGACTCCCACTCATCTATTTCACGATGACCGGTGGCATAGCTTACTTACTACGGAGGCGCATGCCAGTTTTAAGATGCGCCTGACTCATTTAGAGGCGTGCGCCCCATAATGAATCAGACTCCTCTGACTCCTCCCCTCATCAATTCTGGTGTGAACAACGCCGGTCTTGATGAATCAAGTCCTAAATATCAAAGCTTAAGATTCAAATGATGCATATTGGGATATTCATATCTGAATTGCTGGCCTGCTGACTAGGAATGAGTCTTCACACAAGGATGCATTGTAGATTAAAAGTAGTTTATCATTCAACGCGTTTCAGGGCTGCACCAGCCCCATTTTCAAGAAAAATACTTTGCATGGTGGCTCAGGGCAGCACGGTGGCTCAGTGGCTAGCACAGTTGCTTTGCAGCGCTGGGGTCCTGGGTTCAAGTCCTAACAAGGACAACATCTGCAAGGAGTTTGTATGTTCTCCCCGTGTTTGTGTGGGTTTCCTCCGAGTTCTCCGGTTTCCTCCCACAATCCAAAGACATACTGATAGGGAATCTATATTGTGAGCCCCAATGGGGGCAGTGATGATAACGTCTGTAAAGCACTGTGGAATTAATGGCGCTATATAAGTGAGTAAAATAAATAAATAATAGCATACACGAAGCTTAAGATTCAGGCATCCTGCACTAAAGTACTGTTTTTAATGTTATATACACATGTACATGTATGTAAGAAAACAAGTTATATGTCCGGCGAGGCGTCCCCTCACCCAGATTTATCCAACCTCAGTTGATACAATCGCCCTCCCCACCTGTTTGTGATTGATTTTTTCTGCACTGCCCAAGGCATCCCCTTAGTCTGGTGGATTTCAGGCATGCAAGTGACATCTTTACTACCGGGGTATTCACAGTGAATCTGGCTGTACTGTCCTCAGCTTCCTTGCAGGCAGCAAAGCCGTCACATGCAGACATGAGATTCACTGTACAGAGGAAATGCTCTGAGCAGTGCAGAGAACATCTGTTACACCCAGGGAAGTGAGATTGCAGCATCTGAGGTCGGACTAGTCTGGGTGAAAAGATGCCTCACTGGACACGCCTGACATTGTCGTGTTGAGAAACTGCTCTTGGAACTCTTTGAAGAAATTTTTATACCCCCATTTCCACTACCAAATCAATGTAAGTAGACTAGAGGGGTTCGCCTACTTTAAATTATGCCACTGCACTCCATCATCTTGGGGGTAGGAATGGTGGGACATTCCGTCGTAAATGCCTCTTCATGGCATTGCCCACATGGTCTCCACACCAATCTCCGGCTATCATTATTTTCAAGAGCAGGACTCATAGCTGAAGAGGATAGACTCCATTCCATTCTCCAGTGTCCATCTGGAGGCCATGTGGGCAAGAAATTTTCTGAAAACATGAGATGTTCTGAAAATGTTGTTTTCATTTTTTCATCATGTGCATATCATTCACATCCATCCTTTGAATTCCATAATGCCTCAACTTTTTTCTTCCAGTTGCAATCTCAATGTTGAGCAGTGCATATATATATATATACAGTGGTGGCCAAAAGTATTGGCACCCCTGCAATTTTGTCAGATAATACTCAGTTTCTTCCTGAAAATGATTGCAATCACAAATTCTTTGGTATTATTATCTTCATTTAATTTGCTTGCAAGGAAAAAACACAAAAGAGAATGAAGTAAAAATCAAATCATTGATCATTTCACACAAAACTCCAAAAATGGGCCAGACAAAAGTATTGGCACCCTCAGCCTAATACTTGGTTGCACAACCTTTAGCCAAAATAACTGCGAACAACCGCTTCCGGTAACCATCAATGAGTTTCTTACAATGCTCTGCTTGAATAGTTGACCATTCTTCTTTGGCAAACTGCTCCAGGTCCCTGATATTTGAAGGGTGCCTTCTCCAAACTGCCATTTTGAGATCTCTCCACAGGTGTTCTATGGGATTCAGGTCTGGACTCATTGCTGGCCACCTTAGAAGTCTCCAGTGCTTTCTCTCAAACCATTTTATAGTGCTTTTGGAAGTGTGTTTTGGGTCATTGTCCTGCTGGAAGACCCTTGACCTCTGAGGGAGACCCAGCTTTCTCACACTGGGCCCTACATTATGCTGCAAAATTTGTTGGTAGTCTTCAGACTTCATAATGTTATGCACACGGCCAAGCAGTCCAGTGCCAGAGGCAGCAAAGCAACCCCAAAACATCAGGGAACCTCCGCCATGTTTGACTGTAGGGACCGTGTTCTTTTCTTTGAATGCCTCTTTTTTTTTCCTGTACACTCTATGTTGATGCTTTTTCCCAAAAAGCTCTACTTTTGTCTCATCTGACCAGAGAACATTCTTCCAAAACGTTTTAGGCTTTCTCAGGTAAGTTTTGGCAAACTCCAGCCTGGCTTTTTTATGTCTTGGGGTAAGAAGTGGGGTCTTCCTGGGTATCCTACCATACAGTCCCTTTTCATTCAGACGCCGACGGATAGTACGGGTTGACACTGTTGTACCCTCGGACTGCAGGGCAGCTTGAACTTGTTTGGATGTTAGTCGAGGTTCTTTATCCACCATCCGCACAATCTTGAGTTGAAATCTCTCGTCAATTTTTCTTTTCCGTCCACATCTAGGGAGGTTAGCCACAGTGCCATGGGCTTTAAACTTCTTGATGACACTGTGCACGGAAGACACAGGAACATTCTGGTCTTTGGAGATGGACTTGTAGCCTTGAGATTGCTCATGCTTCCTCACAATTTGGTTTCTCAAGTCCTCAGACAGTTCTTTGGTTTTCTTTCTTTTCTCCATGCTCAATGTGGTACACACAAGGACACAGGACAGAGGTTGAGTCAACTTTAATCCATGTTAACTGGCTGCATGTGTGATTTAGTTATTGCCAACACCTGTTAGGTGCCACAGGTAAGTTACAGGTGCTGTTAATTACACGAATTAGAGAAGCATCACATGATTTTTCAAACAGTGCAAATACTTTTGTCCACCCCCTTTTTTAGGTTTGGTGTGGAATTATATCCAATTTGGCTTTAGGACAATTCTTTTTGTGTTTTTTCATTGAAGACAAATTAAATGAAGATAATACCAAAGAATTTGTAATTGCAATCATTTTCAGGAAGAAACTGAGTATTATCTGACAGAGTTGCAGGGGTGCCAATACTTTTGGCCACCACTGTATACATATATATATATATATATATATATATATATATATATATATATATATATATATACACACTGCTCAAAAAAATAAAGGGAACACTCGAATAACACATCCTAGATCTGAATGAATGAAATATTCTCATTGAATACTTTGTTCTGTACAAAGTTGAATGTACTGACAACAAAATCACACAAAAATCATTAATGGAAATCAAATTTATTAACCAATGGAAACGTGGATTTGGAGTCACCCCCAAAATTAAAGTGGAAAAACACACTACAGGCTGATCCCACTTTGATGTAATGTCCTTAAAACAAGTCAAAATGAGGCTTAGTATTGTGTGTGGCCTCCACGTGCCTGTATGACCTCCCTACAATGCCTGGGCATGCTCCTGATGAGGTTGCGGATGGTCTCCTGTGGGATCTCCTCCCAGACCTGAACTAAAGCATCCGCCAACTCCTGGACAGTCTGTGGTGCATGGACAGCCAATGACTTTTGTGTTTTCATTGTCTGTAAGCCATAATCATCAACATTAACAGAAATAAACACTAGAAATAGATCTCTTTGTAATGACTCATGAGTTTCACTTTTTGTATTGAAGAACTGAAATAAATTAACTTTTTGATGATATTCTAATTTAGTGAGATGCACCTGTATATACAGTTTTCTAGATACAATTATGCTTTACTTTTATTTCACTTCTAAACTTTCAGTTCATTACCAAGCTCCTATGTCATAAGGGATTACAGACACAACGGTGCCTGAAGGAAAAATGAATCATCAGGAAGTGTAATGATCTCAAAGCATAGTCTATAACAATTAACAGCTGCTCCACTGAACCTTATAAATGGCACTGATACTTACTCTACCTCCCAGTTCCTTTCAATGAATACTTTTTTTGTCCCCAATGATTTCTTCTTCTGTGAATTCTGACACTAACCTGCTTTATTAGGTAGAAACATAATTATCCTATCGAAAACTGTTAAACTTTCCTCAAAGCTATTGTCCGCCATAAGACTCCACCAATCCCTATACCAAAGTCCCCTTTCTAAGCAGAGTAACAGTGTACATGTGTGACCATCACTCCTATAGACAGTGAATGGAGAGGTAGCTGCACATGCTCACATTATCTTCATTCACAAAGGGGTCTTTGGGATTCCCACTCTTGCGATTGGTTGGAGTCCCAACTCTCAGGCCCAAGGCCATCATTTATCACCTATCTTGTTAATGTGATATATGCTGTTTATATGATAATCGTATAAAGGAGATAAACAACATTAATTTAATGTTGGCAAAAAAGGGGGCAGGAGAAATAACTGTCAGATGAACAAGCGTTTAGCTAGGAACTATGCATAGTGTGGCCACTGGCCAGCTTTATTTTTAGACTTTATACTGTATATGTTTACATTCAAAGTGTAATCCTGACTCAGTTTCTGAAAAAGCATTGATCGGGATATCTCATCAGGATAGTAGCATGGTGGCTCAGTGGTTAGCAGTGTTGCTTTGCAGCACTGGGTTCATGGTGTGGTCGATTGGCTCACTCGGCTCCTTCCAGAGGTAGACACAGGAACATTTTAGTCTGCTGGTTTATTTCAGTATGGCATAAACCACGGCACGTTCAACAAAATAACATGGCCTTGCTGGCATAACGGCAAAACAAAAGATAAATGATAGCACAGTCCATAAGCATGCCGGATTCGCCCGCTCAGGTTACAATACACTTCAGCTCCTACTGAGGTTCCACACAGGAGACTTCCGTGCCTCCAAACACACAACAAAAAAAAACTCAGTAGCTGGAGATTTATCTTCTCCAGCCACACCCTTGAAGTGGAGATATGGTGAGTAGCCGTCCCACCCATCTCTTACAACTACTCACAAAAAAGTCAACTCAAACATGGCTGATTAACTTCTTGAGCTCCTAACATGCTGGAGACAAGCTTCTGGGTTTCACATCACGGAAGACAGCAACATCCGTGACACAAATCTCCCCTCACATACAGTACAGACAAAAAGTTTGGACACACCTTCTCATTTAAAGATTTTTCTGTATTTTCTTGACTATGAAAATTGTACATTAACACTGAAGGCATCAAAACTATGAATTAACACATGTGGAATTATATACTTAACAAAAAAGTGTGAAACAACTGAAAATATGTCTTATATTCTAGGTTCTTCAAAGTAGCCACCTTTTGCTTTGATGACTGCTTTGCACACTCTTGGCATTCTCTTGATGAGCTTCAAGAGGTAGTCACCGGAAATGGTCTTCCAACAATCTTGAAGGAGTTCCCAGAGATGCTTAGCACTTGTTGGCCCTTTTGCCTTCACTCTGCGGTCCAGCTCACCCCAAACCATCTCGATTGGGTTCAGGTCTGGTGACTGTGGAGGCCAGGTCATCTGGCGTAGCACCCCATCACTCTCCCTCTTGGTCAAATAGCCCTTACACAGCCTGGAGGTGTGTTTGGGGTCATTGTCCTGTTGAAAAATAAATGATGGTCCAACTAAATGCAAACCGGATGGAATAGCATGCCGCTGCAAGATGCTGTGGTAGCCATGCTGGTTCAGTATGCCTTCAATTTTGAATAAATCCCCAACAGTGTCACCAGCAAAGCACCCCCACACCATCATACCTCCTCCTCCATGCTTCACGGTGGGAACCAGGCATGTAGAGTCCATCCTTTCACCTTTTCTACGTGGCACAAAGACATGGTGTTTGGAACCAAAGATCTCAAATTTGGACTCATCAGACCAAAGCACAGATTTCCATTGGTCTAATGTCCATTCCTTGTGTTCTTTAGCCCAAACAAGTCTCTTCTGCTTGTTGCCTGTCCTTAGCAGTGGTTTCCTAGCAGTTATTTTACCATGAAGGCCTGCTGCACAAAGTCTCCTCTTAACAGTTGTTGTAGAGATGTGTCTGCTGCTAGAACTCTGTGTGGCATTGACCTGGTCTCTAATCTGATAAACTTATCCTCAGAAGCAGAGGTGACTCTTGGTCTTCCTTTCCTGGGGCGGTTCTCATGTAAGCCAGTTTCTTTGTAGCGCTTGATGTTTTTTGCAACTGCACTTGGGGACACTTTCAAAGTTTTCCCAATTTTTCGCACTGACTGACCTTCATTTCTTAAAGTAATGATGGCCACTCGTTTTTCTTTACTTAGCTGCTTTTTTCTTGCCATAATACAAATTCTAACAGTCTATTCAGTAGGACTATCAGCTGTGTATCCACCTGACTTCTGCACAATACAACTGATGGTCCAAACCCCATTTATAAGGCAAGAAAACCCACTTATTAAACCTGACAGGGCACACCTGTGAAGTGAAAACCATTTCCGGTGACTACCTCTTGAAGCTCATCAAGAGAATGCCAAGAGTATGCAAAGCAGTCATCAAAGCAAAAGGTGACTACTTTGAAGAACCTAGAATATAAGACATATTTTCAGTTGTTTCACACTTTTTTGTTAAGTACAGTTATATGAAAAAGTTTGGGCACCCCTATTAATCTTAAGCTTAATGTTTTATAAAAATTGGTGTTTTTGCAACAGCTATTTCAGTTTGATATATGTAATAACTGTTGGACACAGTAATGTTTCTGCCTTGAAATGAGGTTTATTGTACTAACAGAAAATGTGCAATCTGCATTCAAGCAAAATTTGACAGGTGCATAAGTATGGGCACCTCACCAGAAAAGTGACATCAATATTTAGTAGATCCTCCTTTTGCAAAAATAACAGCCTCTAGTCGCTTCCTGTAGCTTTTAATGAGTTCCTGGATCCTGGATGAAGGTATTTTTGACCATTCCTCTTTACAAAACAATTCCAGTTCAGTTAAGTTTGATGGTCGCCGAGCATGGACAGCCCTCTTCAAATGATCCCACAGATGTTCAATGATATTCAGGTCTGGGGACTGGCATGGCCATTCCAGAACATTGTAATTGTTCCTCTGCATGAATGCCTGAGTAGATTTGGAGCGGTGTTTTGGATCATTGTCTTGCTGAAAGATCCATCCCCTGCATAACTTCAACTTTGTCACTGATTCTTGAACATTATTGTCAAGA
Source organism: Phyllobates terribilis (assembly GCF_046119375.1). NCBI lineage: Eukaryota > Metazoa > Chordata > Amphibia > Anura > Dendrobatidae > Phyllobates > Phyllobates terribilis. Next base: position 329,072,846 of record NW_027362762.1, on the reverse strand, counting down.
ATCTGCTGATACTGAGTGGAATCCATGCGTCCCTCAACTTTAACAAGATTCCCGGTGCCGGCATTGGCCACACAGCCCCAAAGCATGATGGAACCTCCACCAAATTTTACTGTGGGTAGCAAGTGTTTTTCTTGGAATTCTGTGTTTTTTTGCCACCATACATAACGTCTTTTTGTATGACCAAACAACTCAATCTTGGTTTCATCAGTCCACAGGACTTTCTTCCAAAAAGAAATTGGCTTCTCCAAATGTGCTTTTGCATACCTCAGCCGACTCTGTTTGTGGCGTGCTTACAGAAACGGCTTCTTTCGCATCACTCTCCCATACAGCTTCTCCTTGTGCAAAGTGCGTTGTATAGTTGACCGATGCACAGTGACACCATCTGCAGCAAGTTGATGCTGCAGCTCTCTGGAGGTGGTCTGCGGATTGTCCTTGACTGATCTCACCGTTCTTCTTCTCTGCCTTTCTGATGTTTTTCTTGGCCTGCCACTTCTGGCCTTAACAAGAACTGTCCCTCTGTTCTTCCATTTCCTTACTATGTTCCTCACAGTGGAAACTGACAGGTTAAAACTCTGAGACAGCTTTTTGTATCCTTCCCCTGAACAACTATGTTGAATAATCTTTGTTTTCAGATCATTTGACAGTTGTTTTGAGGAGCTCATGATGCCACTCTTCAGAGGAGATTCAAACAGGAGAACAACTTGCAAGTGGCCACTTTAAGTAGCTTTTCTCATGATTGCATACACCTGGCTATGAAGTTCAAAGCTCAATGAGGTTACAAAACCAAAAAAAGTGCTTTAGTAAGTCAGTAAAAAGTAGTTAGGAGTATTTAAAACAAGAAAATGATAAGGGTGCCCATACTTATGCACCTGTCAAATTTTGTTTGAATGCAGATTGCACATTTTCTGTTAGTACAATAAACCTCATTTCAAGGCAGAAACATTACTGTGTCCAACAGTTATTACATATATCAAACTAAAATAGCTGTTGCAAAAACACCAATATTTTTATAAAACATTAAGCTTAAGATTAATAGGGGTGCCCAAACTTTTTCATATAACTGTATATAATTCAACATGTGTTAATTCATAGTTTTGATGCCTTCAGTGTGAATGTACAATTTTCATAGTCATAAAAATACAGAAAAATCTTTAAATGAGAAGGTGTGTCCAAACTTTTGGTCTGTACTGTATATCGCCAGTGACCCTGTCACAATGGGTTCAAATCTCACTGAGGACAACATCTGCAAGGAGTTTGTATGTTTTTTTCTGTGTTTGAGTGGTTTTCCTCCCACACTCCAAAGACATACTTCATGAATTTTGAGCCCCAATGGGGACAGAGACGATGATGTGTGTAAAGCGCTGTGGTTTAAATGGTGCTATATAGCAATTGAACGTTACAGAGGGGATCCCCAGCATCAGTTCCCAACTCTGTTGAACCTGGATTTTCAGTGTCTTCTATGGACAGCAATTAATTTGGATGGTGCTCATGCTATATTTCCCTTGCAGCATGAGGACGGTACTTTTTCAAGGAGTGCTATACTGTTGTTGCACAGGTATCCTCTGCTGGTTCTGACAACTGGGCCAGTATTCCGTTGGCTGATGTGCTGTGTGGTAACTACTGTGGGTGTTCTCAACATAGAGTGTGCAGTGTATGAATAATCCTACCTTACAGTGCCTTATTATAAGAGTTGTGCAGTACAGTCCCAAATAAAAGGGCCATACATTGATCCATCTATTCATCTGTACAGTTTTCGTGCTGGTCTTTTAATGTGCATGCTTTTCAGGTTTCATGAATGGTATAATCCTCCCACCTAGTGGACAATTGTCAGTGGTGTTTTTATTCATCAGGAAAGCTGGCTCTGAATTTTAGTAAATGTCTCACAGTCACAAAATCATTTTGGATAGTGCATGTAAAAACATTACAGAAAAATACTTTTAGAAACAGCATTTTTCTCAAAATTACCTGTTATTGATGGGGGCTTTGAGCCAAAATAAAAAGTGAATCGAGCAAAAAGGGAAATTAAAAGGCTTTATTCTCACGTACGTGATATAAAAGGGATCTCCACTGCTTGGACAAACCCTTCTTATATACTGTGTTACCAATGTAAAGTAAAAATAACAGATACTCACTTCCCACAACAATGCAGTTCCAGCGAATTCGGCGGCAGTTCTCCCAGCACTTGGGTGACATTGTTATGCCATGTGAGTGGTGTAGCAAATCAGCGGATGCTAATGGTCCGCAGTTCTTACATTTCCTTTGGATGAAACTTGAATGATTGGCCCTGGTTCTGTATTTATGTACTGATTCTGGTTCTGAATTTCTTTGCTGTTATTGGTTCTGATCCTGTACAGATGCAGTAATTCATAATTTGTCAGATGTATTTATGTTAAAACTAGAGCATTAACGCTTTGTATTTAAAGGCCACAGGTGCTACCATTTTAGCTCTCCTGTGAAACTCAGCCACATGCTGGCATTGCAGTATATAGTATAAGCAATCAAACAATAGCAGGTTCAAGTCCCCTAAAATAAACATATTTAGTAAAGCCCCATCCTTAAATGTCTGGTCTATTAAAAATTGCCAAAATATAAAATTAAATAACCTGAATGGTAAAAAAATAAAAAATTGAAACACTAGATTTTATTATTTGGCCACCTCACTTCCCTAAAAAATGCGATAGAAATCGATTAAAACATTGTGTGTATTACAAATGGCATGAATAAGGCTATGTGCGCACGTTCAGGATTTGATTTCAGAACTTTCTGCAGCATTTCTGCATATCTTTGTAGGAAAAATGCGCGTTTTGCCGCAATTTTATTGATGCGTTTTTGTACATCAAAGAATTATTTTTGGAGCTAAATAAAGATATTTGAAGAAAGAAACGTGTGACATCGCTTTAACCCTTGGATTACCGTCAGACCTGGGGTGAGTATATGGGTTAATTTAAATGATTAAAGAATGTGTCTGCTGTATTTCAAATAAAGTGTTTTACTCTGTGTGTGTTTATTTAACTCTTTACTTTACTTTAATTAGGTTTAGTAATGAAAGGGCCTGATTGACACCTTCTTCATCACTAGCCAAAAGGGCTAGGTGTCAGCTAAAGCCAATCTCATTAGCATTCCCATTAATGTAATTTCTGGGGCAGCTGAGAGCTGCTATTTTTATCCTAGGAAGGTGCCATTAGACAAACATTATTATTAATAACAGCTCACAGCTGTTTGTTTAGCCGCTATGTCCCGACGATCAGTAACAAGCAGCGCTTTGTACACAGCGTATTTTTGCTGCGTCCAAAACACTGTGTTCTAATGCCGCACTTTTATTGTCAATACATGTGGATCCACCGCATATAATGACATTTTCATCGGTCAAAATCTGCAGCGGAGACTAACATGTCCGCTACAGAAATAGATATGCTGTAGGTGAGTTTGGGTATGTGCCCACGATCAGGAGTCGCTGCAGGTTTGAAGCTGCATGTTTATGCAGCATCAAACCCAGAGCGTCCAGATGTTACAGCATAGTGGATGGGTTTTCTAGACATCCCATGTCCACTATGTGTGCATCTGAGGCTGCGGATCACCCGCGGACACTGACATGCGTCTTTCAGGACCGCAGCATGTCAAATTCTCTTGCTTAGTTGCTAGTCTCCACAACAGAAAATTGACCACTAGAATGTATTGAATGCGTTAAATCCGCATGGTTCAGTGAACACGTGGTTTTACCTGCGTTCAATAGAATGCAACGTTTTGGATGCAGCAAAAATATGCTGCGTCCAAAGCGCTGCTACATCCAAATCGTGGGCACATAGCCTAAAATTAAAAAAAAAAATAGCGTGGGCTCCCGCGTCATTTTTATAACCAGCAGAGGGAAAGCAGACCGCTGGGAGCTGATATTAATAGCCAGGGAAGGGGCCATTAGTCAAAAATGTTCCCTGGCTATTAATAACAGCCCACAGCTTTTTGGTTAGCCTTTACTGGCTAGATTACAGGGGGGCCCCAGAAAAAAATTGACATTGGATCCCCCCATAAAATCTATCCAGAAAAGGCTAAACAGACAGCTGTGGGCTGATATTAATAGCCAGGGAAGGGGCCATTGATCCTGGTCCCCTCCATGGCTTATAATATCACCCCTCAGCAGTCCCAGGAATGGAACATCCATAAGATGTGCCAAATCTGGCGCTTAGCCTCCTCTCTTCCCACTGCCGTGTTGCGGTGGCGAGTGGGGTATTAAGGTTGGGATTCATATCAGCCTTGTATTGGCAGCTGACATAAAGCTCAGGTTAGTAATGGAGGGCGATACACTCCTGTCAGTGTACATTGCTGTGCTGCTGGATGAAGTCACGTGAGTTCATCAGCTGAAGATCAGCTGATCAGCTCTGGTGACCTCATTACTGCATCAGTGATGCCTGGGAACATTCGTGAGACTATTCCCACGCAGCACCGGTGCCGTAAAGTGAGGTCCCGGAGCTCTCAGCTGATCTCCAGCTGACGAACTCCAGTGAACCCAGCCAGCAGCTCAGTGATGTACACTGCCGGGAGCTAGCATGCTCCCGTCAGTGTACCGGGTGATCGGGTCACCGGGGGACTTCGGGAGGATGCCGGACTGGTGAGAATAGTGTTTTTTTTAATTTAAAATAGATTTTCACTTTTTTTTACACCGCGCACATGCCGGCTCGGCTGAGGAGACTACTTCTCCCCTCAGCCACGCCGCTCTCTCTGTTATCAGCGAGAGCGGCGGTCGGATGATGGGAGAAGTAGTCTTCTTCCCTGGCCCGGGTACCATTTTTTGTGCGTTTTTGAAAACCTATTAAGACGCCACACAAGGTGGAGTCTGACCCGATTTCATAAACTTAACCAAAACAAAAAGAAACCCTTGATCTGAAAATATATAGTCCATTCATGTAAACCCAAAAATAATATAATGAAAATGCCTAAGGGTTCTTAAAATTATTAAAGTCAGACATAGAGAACCAAAGGACTCTTTTCAAAAAACTGTGGGATCAGTTTAATCATGCATATAGTAAATTTTATTGAAAAATATATACTCATATAAGTATGGGTTTACTCTATATGGGTTTACTCTATACTCTGTCTGGGTTTACTCTATATGGGTTTTTTCTACTTATATGAGTATATATTTTTCAATAAAATGTACTATATGCATGATTAAACTGATCCCGCAGTTTTTTGAAAAGAGTCCTTTGGTTCTCTATGTCTGACTTTAATAATTTTAAGAACCCTTAGGCATTTTCATTATATTATTTTTGGGTTTACATGAATGGACCATATATTTTCAGATCAAGGGATTCTCTTTGTGCGTTTTTGCCCTGCAGAAACGCTACAAAGAATGGACATGCTGCGCATTTTAACGCACTGACAATCCTGAGCGGAAAATTCCGCATCATGTGCACAGCACATCAGGATTGTCATTGCATTAGGTGGCAGACGGATTACCTAGCATTTTTGGTGCATTTCCGCACTGAAATAAATGCAGCGAAAACGCATCAAAAGCGCACAGTGTGCACATATCCTAAGACTGTCAGGTTAGCAGCCAAAAAAACAGCCCTCACACAGTTTCATGGACAGAAAAATAATAATGTGTTTATTTTTTTTACATAAAAATCTATGTTTGGTATTGCTGTAATCATACTAAATTGGATAATCATGTTCACAGGTCAATTTTACCTTAATGAATATTGTAAAAGCAAAACCCAAAAATCAATGGCTGAATTGCTTGTCTTCACTACAGGTTTTTAATGCACTGTGGAGAATGGCACTATTTCAATTTTCGCTTCAGGCAGCTTAGAAAGCCAGAGTCATCCCTGGTGGTACCGGGTATTGTTCCCCACTCACATAATATTCATGACCTATCCTAGGGATAGATCATCAATATCTACAGTGGATATAAAAAGTCTACACACCACGTTAAAATGAAAATCATATCAAGACGAATCATTTCAGAACTTTTTACATCTTAAATATCACCCATAATCTGTTCAAATCCATTGAGAAACAAACAAGTCATTTTGAGGGGAAAACTAAAAATAAGAAAACTAAAATAATGTGGTTGCATAAGTGTGAACATAGAAGAAAAATTTTTCCAGCTTAAGCACTGTGTAACTCCCTGTTTGGATTGAACATCTTATTTTTTGCATAATAAATTTTGGAAATTGGATACCACTTCGCTGGAAAACTTTTTCTTCTATGTTGATTACTGGTCACAGGACGGTATCCATGCGAGTGAGTATCTAAATGGATAGATTTATACTACTTGCTGGGGAGCTACTTCACCTCCTTTTACCATAAGTGTGAACACCCTCTTATAGATGAGAATGTAATTGTGTTCAGAATTAGCTAATCACATTTAACCTCATGTTAAATAGTAGTCAGTACACAACAACCATCATTTACAGTGATTGATTGCGGTAATTCCATGTACAGCAGGTGAAATCAATAATGAACATGTCACCAATCTTCTAAGAAATCTATTTCTAAAGTTGCTATAGACATGAAATTCTTACCAGATGTCGGTAACAACCAATCCAATCCACACAGACAAAGAAATCAAACCAAAGATCTTCCTATTGTAACAATGCTACTTACTTGGGAGCAAGATGAGGTATCACAGGAACCGTTTCTATTTAAAGTCCAGCGAGTTTATTTCAGTCCTCATAAACCACATCACAGGAAACTCAAATACAGCCCTTGTTCTGCACAAAGTGGAACATAGAGTAAAGAGTCCATACAGTAATGCGAGTTCACCCGCTTAGGTTACAGTCCAGCTTCTTACTCTTTTAGCAAAGGCACACAATCCTGGAGGTTTGCACACCTCCATATGCAGACAGGTGTGACACAAACAGGACTAATTTTACAATGTGAACCACACCCAGAGGTGGAGATGATGAGCAGCTGTCCTGCCCAATTCTTCAGCTGCTCACATTAAAACCCAGCCATGTTATGACTGATTAACCCCTCCTAGTACTATGTGAGAGCATTACTCCTTGTTTTACATTACAGAGGACATCCATCTCTGTGATACATATCTCCCATCTATGTGTCCTGCAGCCACCTTACACTATATACAATAGTTATTATACATGTAGTAAAGGCATATATGCTATAGCGATAACTTTATTTAAAGGATATCTGTCAGTAGAATCAATCCTCCTAAGCTGTCTATATGGACATGCAGATTATAGAAACGGGAATAAAATGATACCTTGATATCTGCGATCCGATGTCTTATTCAGGAGAAATCCACATTTTTTTTTATATGTAACTGAGCTGTTCCTGACTATGGGCAGAACATAGATCTCCCAGTGAATTTGCCTCCAGAGCTTGTTTTACATGAAAGTGGAGTTCCCAGTGTGATATGTAATTGTCGCTCTCTGCTCTCCTTATCTCACTGCAGAGCTGTGTGTGATTATAACTGACACATCTGCAGGTTCCTCTCAGCTTCAGCTTCTATCTCACAGGCAACCAGAGCTGCAATATTGTTGCAATACAGCAGAGCTGTGAGAGCTGCAGCTTCTATCATGTTTGTAAGTAGACAAAGTTCAGTTCTCCTGTTCTGTGTTAGTTACTTGTCTCACACTGGTTACTCCCCCTTTTATTTAAAACAAGCTCTGGACAGAGATTCTCATGCAGATCGGTATTCGGTCCATAGCCTGGAAGAGGTCATTTACATATAAGAAAAACATGGCTTTTTCTGGACTAAGACATCGGATCGTAGATATCAACGTATTATTTTATTCAGCTATTCATGACCTACATGCTCATATAGACAGCTTAGGAGGGTTGATCCTACTGACAGATTCCTTTTAAATATAGCAGTTCATATTAGTCATTATGATTAAAGATTACTGATATGGACTGATATTTATTTAATGTAAAATCTTTACTAACATTACTATAATTTGTACCGGGTCTACTTAATTTGGTCACTGTATTAGCGCACAAGCCGTTTTTAAAGCGTGTGCTGTGATTTATTATGTATTCAATAAAGATTATTTTTTTATGAATTTTCATTGTACTGATTTAAAGTCTAGGGGTGTTTATAGGTTATATATTTGATTTTTAAGTTCCCTTGAATATACTTTTGTGATCAAGGAATTTATAGGTGTAGAGTTAAATGAACAATATGTGCATTTCTGCCTTTTATGCTACGCATTAAGACAGATGGATGTATTACAAGAGCCCCCTTCTCCAGCCCCCTGCTCTATTTGCCAAACCAAATAGCTGTTTTACACGGCACATTATATATATATCAAGCGGAACTGAGGGAAAGGATAAAGGTATAAGATATAGGTATAGTACATAAATAAAAAGCTAATACATGATTCAGTATGGCATAAAGTAGAAGTTTTTCCCTACGGATCCTGACGGATCCACATTCAGAACAAGAATTTTATAAATTTACACATTGTATGTTGTTTTTTCAAATATTAAATTTCATTCTGATGAGACAAGTAGACCATCACTCTCCATCCAGCACCCAGGCTCTAATAGCGATCGTTCTTGAAGAATGGAAAAAGACAGATGTTGCCAACGTGTTCATTCCATACCTAGAAGACTTAGAGCAGTCCTTAAAAATCATGAAGGTCATACAACTAGATGTAGTTGCTATTGATGTCGGGTTTATTCATTTTTTTATCAATTAATTTGGGTAAAACTGAAGATTTTGTAATGAAAGTTATAATTTTAACCTTACTTTCATGTTATGAGCAGGGGTAGGATTCAATTTTTTAACAATAGGCTCCCTGTTTGTGTCAGGAAACCATGCCCATTTTTTTAAACACACCCATTTGAGAGCTAATTTTGATAGCCTCGCCCATTTTCCAGCACACTTTGCTCAATCACAAAATACAAGTAACGGGAACTAAAAATAAAAGTGTTTTTCCCTTCTTACCCCACCTATACCTTCATTTATAGTCTCATTGCCTTCTGTCTAGTCCACGCTATTCCAGTCAAACTGTCAGTCACCTCTTAGTATGGTGAATAGTTTTAAAGGTGTTTTTCTACAAGATTTGAAAATTAGTACTAAAGAAACCCTGCTCAAATTGGAAAGGATGATGATCTGTCCACCTGTCACCTTAACTGTCTATTGCTCCTAATCTCTGGCCTCAGCAACCACAGGCCAAATATGCGTGAAATAACATCACACCATGACCAGACCATATATTACCACCATATAGTGACCGAATAATACCACATACAATAGAAAAATACTGCCACACTATGAACAGACCACATATTACCACCACACAATAACCATATAATAACACACACAAGAGACAAATACCGCCACACCATGACCAGACCACATATTACCACCACATAGTGTCCGAATAATGCCACATACAAGAGAGAACTACTGCCACACCATGACCAGACCACATATTACCATCACATAGTGATGAAATAATACCACTTACAAGGGACAAATACTGTCACACCATGACTAGACTACATATTACAATTACGTAGTGGCCGAATAATACCACATACAGTGAAGGAAATAATTATTTGATCCCTTGCTGTTTTTGTAAGTTTGCTCACTGACAAAGACATGAACAATCTATAATTTTAAGGGTAGGTTAATTTTAACATTGAGAGATAGAATATCCCCCCAAAAAACAAGAAAATCACATTGTATAAATTAGATACATTTTTTTGCATTTTGCAGTGAGAAATAAGTATTTGATCCCCTACAAACCATTATGAGTTCTGGCTCCTACAGACCAGTTAGGCACTCCTAATCAACTTGTTACCTGCATTAAAGACAGCTGTCTTAAATAGTCACCTGTATAAAAGACTACTGTCCACAGACTCTATTCATCAGTCAGACTCTAACCTCTACAACATGGGCAAGACCAAAGAGCTTTCTAAGGATGTCAGGGACAAGATCATAGACCTGCACAAAGCTGGAATGGGCTACAAAAACATAAGTAAGACGCTGGGTGAGAAGGATACAATGTTGGTGCAATAGTAAGAAAATGGAAGAAATACAAATTGACTGTCAATCGACATCGATCTGGGGCACCATGCAAAATCTCACCTCGTGGGGTATCCTTGATAATGAGGAAGGTGAGAGATCAGCCTAAAACTACACGGAGGGAACATGTTAATGATCTCAAGGCAGCTGGGACCACAGTCACCATGAAAGCCATTGGTAACACATTACGCCTTAAAGGTTTAAAATCCTGCAATTCCCGCAAGGTCCCCCTGCTCAAGAAGGCACATGTGTAGGCCCGTCTGAAGTTTGCCAATGAACACCTGGATGATTCTGTGAGTTATTGGGAGAAGGTGCTGTGGTCAGATGAGACAAAACAAAAATTTAACTCTTTGGCATTAACTCAACTCGCCGTGTTTGGAAGAAGAAGAAGGATGAGTACAATCTTAAGAACATCGTCCCGACCATGAAGCATGGTGGGGGAAACATTATAAAATAGACATCCACTTCAGCAGTGATCATAAAAGCAGGGGAGACATGTGGGAAGAGGTATTTGGACTAACCTAACTACCCACCTACCTCTTCCCGCATGTCTCCCCTGCTTTTATGTTCACCACTGAAATGGATGTTCATTTTTGCCTGAATTAAAGGACTTTTAGTCATAAAGGAAATGGTGAGTCTTGCTTCGCTATTCTCTATATGATTGCCCATAGTATATAGTATACAGGTAATACAGTGATCACCAATAACATTATACACAGGAGTTCTGTATATAGTGTAAAGTGTCCATGTAATACAGTGATTACCAGTGACATTATACACAGGATCTCTGTATATAGTGTATAGTGTCCATGTAATACAGTGATCACCAGTGGCATTATACACAAGAGCCCTGTATATAGTATATGGTGTATAGTGTAAGTGTACAGGTAACGCTGACTCACCAGTGACATCTCCAATTGAAGTCCTTCATCTTCGCTTTTGCTATTCATCTGGCGCAGAGAGCTATCACTTCTTCCTGTTAGGACTTGACTCTGCAGGAAATAACACAGTTATCTATAGCTGATCACTTCTAGAAAACATTCCACACTTTTTCCCCAACTTCTATGCTGCACCAGATGAAGAAAAATAGCGACATTGTGCAGCCCTGCACGGTAACAAGACCTCCCTTATGATCACCCCATGGAAAACAATATCCTCAAAAGTATTATACTACAGCAGTAATAATGTCCTCTAATTAACTGTAATTATGTGCCCCATTTGCCACCATAAACCAATAATTTATGTTCCTCATTCTGACCCCCATACAGTAATTATGTCACCCATCCTGGCCCTTCCTTGTAATAATGTCACTCATCCTGGCCCCTTGATTTAATGACTCCCATCTTGGGCCCCTTCCTGTAATAATGTCCCCTTTACTGATCCTCTTTATTTAATAATGTTCCCCTTCCTGCTCCCCTATGTCCCTTATCCTGGCCCCCCATCCTGGGCCCGTATTTCCTCCATTCTGGGCTCGTATGTCCCCCATCCTCGATCTTTATGTCCTTCATCCTGGTCCTCTATTCTGTAACTCACAAGAATAGAAAAAACAAGATTCTTCTTACCTCTCCGCTTGCCAACGATATTCTGTTCTTGCTCATATGTTACGTGGAAGAGGCAGGCAGCTGACCTCAGCATGCACGTCGCCTTCTAACGTCACTGCCGTGCGCCGGCATTGTATGCCTCGACATCAGCTGCCTGCCTCTGATAGACCGACGGCCATTTTAACTATTGTGGTGCACAGCACAGATCAAATGGCTACGTGTACTGCAATCCATTTAATTCAGCTAAAACTGGCGAGTCCCTGGTCTGCAGTACTGGATGGAGGCACTGCTTCTTGATAGTTCGAGGAACAGGCGATAATTTTAATAATTGATTCCCCTGAACTTGTAAGAACCAGCTGAATCCCACCCCTGGTTATAGGTTTAAAAAGTGTTGTATGAAACTGAATCTCATTAAAATTTTGGAAATTGTTCTTGTGTTCTGTGAGATATTGATTAAATTCCTTCTTTTCAAAGGGGGTATACACATATACACACGTGGTCAAAATTGTTGGTACCCCTCGTTTAATGAAAGAAAAACCCACAATGATCACAGAAATAACTTGAATTTGACAAAAGTAATAATAAATTAAAAATCTATGAAAATGAACAAGTGAAAGTCAGACATTGCTTTTCAACCCTGCTTCCACAGAATTTTAAAAAAAATTAAACTCATGAAATAGGCCTGGACAGAAATGATGGTACCCCTGAAAATAATGTGACAAAAGGGACATGTTTAATCAAGTTGTGTACACTAACTAGCATCACAGGTGTCTACAATCTTGTAATCAGTCAGTGGGCCTGTATATAAGGCTACAGATACTCACTGTGCTGTTTGGTGACATAGTGTGTACCACACTCAACATGGACCAGAGGAAGCAAAGGAAAGAGTTGTCTCAGGAGATTAGAAAGAAAATTATAGACAAGCATGTTAAAGGTAAAGGTTATAAGACCATCTCCAAGCAGCTTGATGTTCCTGTGACTACAGTTGCACATATTATTCAGAAATGTAAGATCTATGTGACTGTAACCAACCTCCCTGGACGTGGCCGCAGGAGTAAAATTGATGACAAATCAAAGAGACTGATAATACGAATGGTAACAAAAGAGCCCAGGTTAACTTCTAAAGAGATTAAAGGTGAACTTCAAGCTCAAGGAACATCAGTGTCAGATTGCACCATCCGTCGTTGCTTGATGCAAATTGGACTTCATGGGAGACGACCAAGGAGAACACCATTGTTGAAAAAAAATCATAAAAAAGCCAGACTGGAATTTGCCAAACTACATTTAGACAAGCCACAAAGATTCTGGGAGTATGTCCTATGGACAGATGAGACAAAAATGGAAGTTTTTGGCAAGGCACATCAGTTCTATGTTCACAGACGGAAAAATGAAGCATATCAAGAAAAGAACACTGTCCCTACTGTGAAACATGGCTGAGGCTCTGTTATGTTCTGGGGCTGCTTTGCTGCATCTGACACAGGGTGTCTTGAATCTGTGCAGGGTACAATGAAATCTCAAGACTATCAAGGGATTCTAGAGAGAAATGTGCTGCCCAGTGTCAGAAAGCTTGGTCTCAGCCGCAGGTCTTGGGTCTTGCAACAGGATAATGACCCAAAACACACAGCTAAAAACACCCAAGAATGGCTAAGAGGAAAACATTGGACTATTCTTAAGTGGCCTTCTATGAGCCCTGACCTAAATCCTATTGATCATCTTTGGAAAGAGCTGAAACTTACCGCCTGGAAAAGGCAACCTTCAAACACAAGGCAACTGGAGCAGTTTGCTCATGAGGAGTGGGCCAAAATACCTGTCGAGAGGTGCAGAAATCTCATTGACAGTTACAGGAATCGTTTGATTGCAGTGATTGCCTCAAAAGGTTGTTCAACAAAATATTAAGTTACAAGTACCATCATTTCTGTCCAGGCCTATTTCATGAGTTTCATTTTTTTTTAATTCTGTGGAAGCAGGTTTGGTTTGATTAGCAATATCTGACTTTCATTTGTTCAATTTCAAAGATTTTTAATTTATTATTACTTTTGTCAGATTCAAGTTATTTCTGTGACCATTGTGGGTTTTTCTTTCATTAAACAAGGGGTACCAACAATTTTGACCACGTGTGTATATACAGTCATGGCTGAATGTGTTTGCACCCTTGAAATTGTTCCAGAAAATGAAATATTTATCCAAGAAAATGATTGCAATTACACATGTTTTGTTATACACATGTTTATTTCCTTTGTGTATTGGAAGAGCACAAAAAAAAACAGAAAAAAGGCAAATTGGACGTAATTTCACACAAAACCTCCAAAATGGGCAAGACAAAATTGTTGCAACCTTTCCTAAATTGTGGGTAAACAACTTTGTTTCAAGCATGGGATGCTCATTCAAACTCACTTGTGGCTAGTAACAGGTATGGGCAATATGAAAATCACACATGAAACCAGATAAAAAGGGGAGAAGTTGACTCAATCTTTGCATTGTGTATCTGTGTGTGCCTTACTAAGCATGGAGAACAAAAAGAGGAGAAAATAACTGTCTGAGGACTTGAGAACCAAATTTATAGAAAAATATCAACAATATCAAAGTAACAAGTCCATCTCCAGAGATCTTCATGTTCCTTTGTCCATGGTGCGCAGCATAATCAAGAAGTTTACAATCCAGGGCACTGTAGCTAATCTCCCTGGATATGAACGGCAGAGAAAAATTGATGAAAGGTTGCAACGCAGGGTAGTCCGGATGATGGCCCCAATCAAGTTCCAAAGAAACTCAAGTTGTCCTACAGGCGCAGGGTGCATCAGTGTCAGCACAAACTATCCATTGACATTTGAATGAAATGAAACTCTATGGCTGGAGACCCAGTTAGACCCCATTGCTGACACAGAGTCATAAAAAAGCGAGACTGCAGTTTGCCGAAATGTACGTGAGTAAGCCAAAATCTTTCTGGGAAAGGATCTTGTGGACAGATGAAACTAAGATAGAGTTTTTTAGTAAAGCACATCATTCTACTGTTTACCGAAAACGTAATGAACAAAGAAAAGAACTCAGTTCCTACAGTCAAATATGGTGGAGGTTAAAATATGTTTTGGGGTTGTTTTGCTACCTCTGGCACTGTGTCAAGGCACAGCTGCCGAGTGCACAGGGATTAGGGGCTCCTACCCTGATCCTAACACTAGGGGGCGCCCTAGCTTGCCATATTCCACCAGATACCTCTGAAGGTGAGGATGCCATGGCCTCTGCCCTCGACCTAACTCCTGAGTTTGCCCTCCGCTTGATCTCCTCCCCCACCCGGGGAAGAGGGGCTCTACTGTGCACCGAAGTACTGTACTCCCACCCGACAAACAGGGCAACACAGACAGGGGTAAACAGAAAACTCCAGGCACACAAAATATTCTCTCGCATATAACAGAGGGAATCACCGGGGTGTGAAGGTAGGAGGAATAAACCAAAATGGAAGAGGATAAGGAATAACCATGCATACAAACCAGGCAACAGTCACAAGTAATTCATCCAAAACTCCTTTTCATAAACTCCACTCTCCACTAGCCATGCAGCAAGATGCTAGCTCTGACAAGGAACTGAGTAAGAGCCCAGATTATAAAGGGAGAAGGAGTGGTTAACCAAGCTCAGCTGTAAAGGTAGAAGGAGTGGTTAACCAAGCTCAGCTGTAAAGGTAGAAGGAGTGGTTAACCAAGCTCAGCTGTGAACACAGGGAAATCCAAGATGGCCACTTAACCCCTGTTCCGCCAAAAGAAACCAACACATTTAAAATGAAGAAGTGCTTCTTCTCAAAGCAGAAGCAGGAGCCATCCGACTCTAAGGTCTTCTGGCTCCCATCTGTTGCAGTAACCCCGTGACACACTGGGTGCCTTGGCTGTGTGCAAGGTATCATGAAATCTGAAGATTACCAAAAGATTTTGAGTTGCAATGTAGTGCCCAGTGTGAGAAAGCTCGGTTTCTGTCCTAGGTCATGAGTCTTCCAGCTGGACAATGACACCAAACATACTTCAATAAGTACCCTGGAATGGATGGAAACTGTCATGGGGATACCTCAACAGAGTGGGGTCAGACGATCACTGCGTCTGGTGACACATACACCTGTGGTAGTTAGAATGGCTTCACCACCCTATTAGAAATTCTGGCTTTCTTTGCTCTGGTCCTGCAAGGGTTAAACTGCTTAGTTGCACTCCTGGAGTTCTCTGCCTTGGGTTGTATCAGCTGTTATAAGATTGTTACTCCCAGCAGGTATAAAAACCCTCCTCCTTGATTCTGACCTTGCCAGTGATAGTTACCACTACCTGGTTTGGAGTTGAAGGAGAGACCTCAGTGTTTGGAGTAGGCATTTGGAGAGTTTTTCAGGAGATTGCTGCGTGGAGTTGGTTTGCATATTTATCCTTATCCTCTCCCATTTGGTTTCTTCCTTCCTATTCCTCACCTATTTCCCACTCTGTCATTTTGTGAGTGTATTTGATTGTAGTTTTCTTTTATTTTTGTCTGCTTATCCAAGTGTCATAGAAAATATTAAGAATTTCTCTCTCTCAATGAAAACCCTCATTCCCCCTCCTCTATTCCTCTATACCATTTGTCAAAGAAGCTCACCATCTAAGGAGCTGTTGCTATGCAAATTAGCACACACAGGAGAAGTGACTAATACGCAAATGCTAGTACAAAAGGAGCCCCTAACCTAATTAACAGAACAGACCTGTGATAAATATACACCTAGGCGAGAAGGATGCAGTTCCTGGCTTCAAAAGAATTCTCTCTCACCCCCAGGGCATCCCCCTTTTGCTCAACAGAAATCTACAGTCTCGCCGGCACCGACACGAAATATGGAATACTGGAAGTTCTATACTTCCGATAATAATGTGACACATATTTTTAGCGGTGGGGTTAGCTAAGGAACATTACGCATATTTTCTAGATCTTTGAGCCCATCCGGTGAGCTGTACCAGAATAACGGACTGCAGCTATGCCATGTGTAGTCTCTAAGGAAAGGTAAGTTCGTAGTAAAGAATATGGCGTCACTTGAAAGCTTCTGCGATCAACCAGTGATAAGTTATTGCGGAAGTTAGATATTTTAATAAAAACATGAAGGGTGGAGCCCCGCCCACGTGATGTCATCACAGGGGGTGTGTGGGCAGGTTCCCCTCTTCGGCATAAAAGACCCAGCCGAAGATGGGTCAATACTCATTGCAGGGAGGTATATATTCTATAAGCAAAGGGGCCTGTTCGATAATGGTCAAATAGGAGCGCTTCCCGTCCAGCTAAACTGAATCGTCTCTCTGATCCGTATAGTTCTTCTTTAATCCCATTTTATTTGTGTAACTGTATATTCTGTATTTTAATTTTTCCCTTTGTAAAACCTTTTGTATATTTTTCATAAACACTGCCTCCCTTTTGGATTAAACATCAAATTTAATAGCTCTGTTTCTTTTGCTCTGTAATCGTTCCCTCCCCCGAAGCCATACACTGCCAGAAAGCAAGCGTCCGATCAGGCCTGTATTGTACTTAAAATTGATCGGTGGTGGCAGCGAATAATATTAAATGGGTTATCGTGAGGCTATCAGTGATAGTACGAGGGCATATACACTGCTCAAAAAAATAAAGGGAACACTCAAATAACACATCCTAGATCTGAATGAATGAAATATTCTCTTTGAATACTTTGTTCTGTACAATACTTTGTTCTGTACAAAGTTGAATGTGCTGACAACAAAATCACACAAAAATCATCAATGGAAATCAAATTTATTAACCAATGGAGGCCTGGATTTGGAGTCACCCCCAAAATTAAAGTGAAAAAACACACTACAGGCTGATCCTACTTTGATGTCCTTAAAACAAGTCAAAATGAGGCTCAGTATTGTGTGTGGGCTCCACGTGCCTGTATGACCTCCCTACAACGCCTGGGCATGCTCCTGATGAGGTTGCGGATGGTTTCCTGTGGGATCTCCTCCCAGATCTGGGCTAAAGCATCTGCCATCTCCTGGACAGTCTGTGGTGCAACGTGACATTGGTGGATGGAGCGAGACAAGATGTGCTCAATCGGATTCAGGTCTGGGGAATGGGCGGGCCAGTCCATAGCTTCAATGCCTTCCTCTTGCAGGACCTGCTGACACACTCCATCCACATGAGGTCAGGCATTGTCCTGCATTAGTAGGAACCCAGGGCCAACCGCACTAGCACATGGTCTCACAATGGGTCTGAGGATCTCATCTCAGTACCTAATGGCAGTCAGGCTACCTCTGGCGAGCACATGGAGGGCTGTGCGGCCCTCCAAAGAAATGCCACCCCACACCATTACTGACCCACTGCCAAACCGGTCATGCTGAAGCATGTTGCAGGCAGCAGATCGCTCTCCACGTCATCTCCAGACTCTGTCACGTCTGTCACATGTGCTCAGTGTGAACCTGCTTTCATCTGTGAAGCGCACAGGGCGCCAGTGGTGACTTTGGCAATCCTAGTGTTCTGTGGCAA
This sequence comes from Phyllobates terribilis, assembly GCF_046119375.1. NCBI lineage: Eukaryota > Metazoa > Chordata > Amphibia > Anura > Dendrobatidae > Phyllobates > Phyllobates terribilis. Next base: position 329,054,840 of record NW_027362762.1, on the reverse strand, counting down.
ATGCCAGTCGTCCTGCACAGTGTTGGGCTGTGAGCACAACCCCCATCTGTGGACGTCGGGCCCTCATACCACCCTCATGGAGTCGGTTTCTAACAGTTTGTTCAGATGCATGCACATTTGTGGCCTGCTGGAGGTCATTTTGCAGGGCTCTGGCAGTTCTCCTCCTATTCTTCCTTGCACAAAGGCGGAGGTAGCGGTCCTGCTGCTGGGTTGTTGCCCTCCTACGGCCCCCTTCACGTCTCCTGGTGTACTGGCCTGTCTCCTGGTAGTGCCTCCAGCCTCTGGACACTACGCTGACAGACACAGCAAACCTTCTTGCCACAGCTCGCATTGATGTGCCATCCTGGATGAGCTGCACTACCTGAGCAGTGTCTGTGGGTTGTAGAGTCCGTCTCGTGCTACCATGAGTGTGAAAGCACAACCAACATTCAAAAGTGACCAAAACATCAGCCAGAAAGCATTGGTACTGAGATGTGGTCTGTGGTCCCCACCTGCAGAACCACTCCTTTATTGAGTGTGTCTTGATAATTACCAATAATTTCCATCTATTGTCTGTTCCATTTTCACAACAGCATGTGAAATTGATTGTCAAACAGTGTTGCTTCCTAAGTGGACAGTTTGATTTCACAGAAGTTTTATTTACTTGCAGTTATATTCTATTTTTTAAGTGTTCCCTTTGTTTTTTTGAGCAGTGTACATATATTCCATGCATTGGAAGGTGGTGTGTATGTCGTACGCTCACTGCTAGCTTGCTGATAATCACTTAATGAGAAAAGCCTGCAGCCTCCTATATTGATCGTCGGCCAATCGTGCAATTGTCCGGACGGTAGGGGGCAGCAGAGAGCTGTTTTCTCAAGAGATCACAGTGGGGGGTCTCTTTGAGTAATCGGGATATATACATGCCTGACAAACTCGTGGCAAGCGGTGGGATATTACAGAACATCAGTGGCTGGATTGAGCAATTATTCCTGTCACTGTAAACGTTCACACTTCTTGCAAGAATTCTGTGCAAAATTTTAAGGAACCAGACTAAGTGTTTTAATATTTTTAATCTGGGACATTACTGTATGTGTAGCAGTTGCATACCCCCCTCTTGTTTTTCTGTCCTATCTTTTGTTTGGCAAATATGGCTATGCGTGGAGAGCCCTGGTATCACCAGCAGTCAAAGGACGTTCTTACTGCCCTCTGTGAGCTGCGACAGATTGACCCCACAGGCAAAACCATGGCCCAACTGATTGCTGAACTGTTGCACGGTGCCACAGAGTCAGTCCGACAGCATAGCCCTGATGATGGGGCGGCCGGCCAAGGCCCGGATGGCGCTGCTGCAGGGGTCCCACCTGTGATTGCCAGCCAGATCCGCAGTCAGGGTAGTGTGGACCCCCACCTGCACATGGCCCTGGAGCAGCTCGCCGCAGACGATCATGACGGACGACTGCAGCTAATCCTGAAATTCCAGGAGCGAGCAGAGCAACGGGCCCAGGCTGACCGAGAGGAGCGACAGGCCCAGGCTGAAAGAGCTGAGCGACAGGCCCAACAGGAGCATCTGTACCATCTGGAGCTAGCCAGGATTCAGAAGGAGCCATCTTCCACACAGACCCGTGAGTCCAACAGTGCCAACTGCTTTAAACCCCGTCCTGAGCATTTTCCTGTAATGGAAAAGGACGGGGACTTGGACATATTTCTACAAGGATTTGAAACAGCCTGCAGGCAGTACCAGCTGCCCAAGGACCAGTGGGCCAGATATTTAACTCCAGGGCTCAGAGGAAAAGCTCTGGAGCTGTTTGATTCTCTCCCTCGAGACCAAGATGGAGACTATGAGGCCATCAACCAGGCCATTATAAAGAAGTACCAGCTGACTCCAGAGGTTTACCGGAAAAAGTTCAGTACCCTCCAACGTGGACCACATGACAGCTATGGCGATGTGGTAGATGGGCTCAGGACCAACATTGAGCAGTGGGTCCAGGGACTGTCAGTCACCACCTTCGAGGACCTGAAGGATCTGATGGTGAAGGACCAGTTTCTTCATCTTTGCCCTGTGGAAGTGAGACAGTTTGTGCTTGACCGGGAGCCAAACGAAGCAGCCAAAGCAGCCCAGATCACGGATGCCTATGAGGCCAACCACACACCAGAGGTGCGGAAGTCAGCCATCGCCAGCTGGAAAGGGGGTAAGCAGATGGCCACCCCCAGTGTCATCAGCCTTGTCTGCCCAGAGAGGCAGAAGAGGAGCCCCACACCTGAGGCTCCAGGGCCTACTGCAGCCATACTTTTTGTGGGTGGGGCCGTCGGCCGGGCCCCTGAGATCTTACAACCGGTTACCGTGGGCAACACCATTACTGTTGGCCTTAAGGACACTGGCGCAGAACGTACCCTCATCCGCCCTGAGTTCGTGTTACCAGAAGAACTCATTCCTGGGAAGATCCTGACTGTCACCAGGTTTGGGGGTGTTCGCCGTCCCATACGGATGGCCCGAGTTTTCGTGGACTAAGGTTCAGGGAGAGGGTTAAGGGAAGTCGGGGTGTCGAAGAATCTCCCAACTAATGTGCTATTGGGAATTGATCTGGGACATTTGGTTGCCCGAAACATCCCTGACAACCCTCCAAAATCTGATATGTCATGTAATGCCACTGTCAGTAATGTCAATGCGATGCATAATGAAAATGTGTGTTGTGGTAAAGGGGAACTCAGCCACATCACGCCGCAGGGTGATGCTGCTGAGGATCCCCTAAAATGAGCCAGCATAAGTGCTATGGGCAATGGGAGCAGGCACGGCCACCAGGAAGCAGGTCGTCCCGTGCAGCTGGCCAGTGTCATGACCGATGGGGACATGGTCGGTGGTAACTGCCCCATAAATAGCATGGCTCCAGGGGTAACAAGAAAGGATGATGAGAAACAAGGGGATCATAAGGAAGGTGGTCCTATGCCGCCGACCAGTGTCACAACGGACTGTGACATGGCCGGTTGTAGCTGCCCCATAACTAGCACAGCTCCCAAGGTAACAATGAGGGGTGGAAAGGTAGGTCCCACAACCTGGCAAGATAAAAGGAATGTGTGTCCCACTGTCTTTCAGTAGTATGGGAAGAAGGTACCCATAGCCTGTCAGAGGGGTGGGAAGAATGTACCCCAAACCGATCAGGGTGATCGGAAAGCTGGATCCCCAGTCGGTCGGAGTGGTGGGCGAGTTGGGTCCACGGCTTGTCGGATTAGCAGGAAGGGTGGGCCGCGAGGTAGGCTAAAGGGGCGATCTGTAAATTGGACCCTATGCTACCTCAAAGAGGGGGAGATGTCATAGAAAATATTAAGAATTTCTCTCTCCCCCTGAAACCACTCATTCCCCCTACAATATACCATTTGTCAAAGAAGCTTACCATCTAAGGAGCTGTTGCTATGGAGCCCCTAACCTAATTAACAGAACAGACCTGTGATAAATATACACCTAGGTGAGAAGGATACAGTTCCTGGCTTCAAAGAAATTCTCTCTCACCCCCAGGGCATCCCCCTTTTGCGCAACAGAAATCTACAGCCTCGCCAGCACCGACACGAAATATGGAATATCGGACGTTCTATACATCCGATAATAATGGGACACATATCTTTAGCGGTGGGGTTAGCTAAGGAACAATGTGCATATTTTTCTAGATCTGTGAGCACCTCCGGTGAGCTGTGGCACAAAAGTACCAGAATATCGGACCGCAGCTATGCCATGTGTAGTCTATAAGGAAAGGTAAGTTCGTAATAAAGAATATGGCGTCACTTGAAAGCTTCTCCGATCAACCAGCGATAAGTTATCGCGGAAGTTAGATATTTTAATAAAAACATGAAGGGTGGAGCCTCGCCCACATGATGACATCACAGGGGGTGTGTGGGCAGGTTCCCCCCTTCGGCATAAAAGACCCAGCCGAAGATGGGTCAATACTCACTGCAGGGAGTTATATATTCTATAAGCAAGAGGTCCCGTTCGATAATGGTCAAATTGGAACCCCTCCCCTCCAGGTAAACTGAATCGTCTCTCTGATCCGTATATTAAATTCTTCTTTAATCCCATCTTATTTATGTAACTGTATATTTTGTATTGTAATGTCTCCCTTTCTAAAACCTTTTGTATATTTTTCATAAACACTGCCTCCCTTTGGAATTAAATATAAAATTTAATAGTTCTGTTTTTTTTGCTCTGTAATCATTCCCTCCCCCGAAGCCATATGCTACCAGAAAGCAGGCATCCAATCAGGCCTGTATTGTACTTAAAATTGATCGGTGGTGGCAGCGAATAATATTAAGTGGGTTATCGTGAGGCTATCAGTGATAGTATGAGGGCATATACATATATTCCATGCTTTGGAAGGTGATGTGTATGCCGTACGCTAACTGCTAGCTTGCTGATAATTACTTAGTGAGAAAAGCCTGCAGCCTCCTATATTGATCGTTGGCCAATCGTGCAATTGTCTGGATGGTAGGGGCAGAAGAGAGCTGTTTGCTCAAGAAATCACAGTGGGGGGTCTCTGTGAGTAATTGGGATCATGTAATCCCTGACACCAAGTCTGTCTGGTTAGTGTTTGCCTATGCACTTTGGCCTCACACCTTCCTGGGTGGGGGGGGAACAGATAAGGGTAAGATAGGAGCATAGCAAAGTGCAAGACTCTGGCATCTCCATCATCCAGGGTAATCCAAGGATAGGGATAGCTTAGGGCACCCCTAGTTCGAGGGATCGGGTAGGTGCCCACAGTCCCTTGTCACTACATGACAGAAACAAAGCAATGGAGAGGTCTGAAGTGGCCAGTAATGAGTCTGGATCTAAATCCCATTGCACACCTGTGGAGAGATCTTAAAATCGCTGTTGGGAGAAGGCATCCTTCAAATATGAGAGACCTGGAGCAGTGACAAAGGAAGAGTGGTCCAAAATTCCAGTTGAGATGTGTAAGAAGCTTGTTGATAGTTATAGGACGCAATTGATTGCAGTTATTTATTCCAAAGGATGTGCAACCAAATATTAAGTTGAGGGTGCCAACAATTCTGTCCAGCCCATTTTTGGGGTTTTGCGTGAAATTATGTCCAATTTGACTTTTTTCTCTCTTTTTTTTTTGTTCCAATACATACAAGGGAAATAAATATGTGTATAACAAAACATGTGTATTTATAATATACTAGCTGTACTACCCGGCTTCGCCCGGGTTAATAACTACTGTTAGCAAAATAGAATGTGTTAACAAAAATTTATTCTCCACACAAAAAACACAAAACACATTGGCCCTTGAGGAAGCAGCTCTTCTTCTCTTATCTGCAAGCCTCGCTTCCCTCTCCTCAGAAAGTTCATTGGCTCTTGAGGAAACATTTCTTGTTCTCTTGTCTGCAAGCCTCGCTTCCCTCTCCTCAGAAAGTTCATTGGCCCTTGAGGAAGCAGCTCTTGTTTTCATGTCTGCAAGCCTCGCTTCCCTCTCCTCAGAAAGTTCATTGGCTCTTGAGGAAGCAGCTCTTGTTTTCATGTCTGCAAGCCTCGCTTCCCTCTCCTCAGAAATTTCATTGGCCCTTGAGGAAGCAGCTCTTGTTTTCATGTATGCAAGCCTCGCTTCCCTCTCCTCAGAAAGTTCATTGGCTCTTGAGGAAGCTGCTCTTGTTTTCATGTCTGCAAGCCTCGCTTCCCTGTCCTCAGAAAGTTCATTGGCTCTTGAGGAAGCAGCTCTTGTATTCATGTCTGCAAGCCTCGCTTCCCTTTCCTCAGAAAGTTCATTGGCTCTTGAGGAAGCAGCTCTTGTTTTCATGTCTGCAAGCCTCACTCCTCTCTCCTCAGAAAGTTCATTGGCCCTTGAGGAAGCAGCTCTTGTTCTCTTGTCTGCAAGCCTCGCTTCCCTCTGCTCAGAAAGTTCATTGTCTCTTGAGGAAGCAGCTGCTGTTCTCATGTGTGTCAGCCTTGTTTCTTGGTCTTCACATTTTTCATTGGCCCGTAATGCAGCTTTTCTTTTCGCATCAGCTGACATTCGTGCCATGAAATTCCTTTTCTTATGATGCATTATTGCGATAAAAATAGTCTGTAACTGGCAGTTTCTATACCTTTCACATAGAAGTAATGTGACTGACATCAGCCTTTCCACCAACACACCCTAACTGACATCTTATTACCTTACACAAGCTTTGTTATACTGAGAATGTCCTTTGTTGCCTATATTAACCAAACACAGCTGAGATTAATTAACTGTAGCAAAATAGAAGCTGAGCTGTGATTGGTTGCTATTGGCAGCCTGATAAATCTTTGTGAGATGAGTTTTGTGTGTGCTGAGGGTGGTATATGTGTTCAAGCACGTGGTAATGTGTGACGCATTTTGTGTGTGTGTTCATATCCCCGTGTGTGGTGAGTATGAGTATCCCATGTCGGGCCCCACCTTAGCAACTGTACGGTATATACTCTTTGGTGCCATCGCTATCATTCTTTAGTTCTCCCTTGTTCACATGTGGCAGCTGTCAATTTGCCTCCAACACTTTTCCTTTCACTTTTTCCCCATTATGTAGATAGGGTCAAAATTGTTTGGTGAATTGGAACGGGCGGGGTTAAAATTTCGCCTCACAACATAGCCTATGACGCTCTCGGGGTCCAGACGTGTGACTGTGCAAAATTTTGTGGCTGTAGCTGCGACGGTGCAGATGCCAATCGCGGACATACACACATACATACATACACACACACACACACATTCAGCTTTATATATTAGACTAGATGGTGGCCCGATTCTAACGCATCGGGTATTCTGGAATATGTATGCGGCCGACCGGGCACGACCAATCAGCAGAGCGGTGTTTAAATTTGGCGCCAATATCGCTGATTGGTCGCGGCCGGCGGCGCGAACCGTGTTAGCACCGGCGTTGCCTGTGCAGGTACTTCCTCTGCGAGCAGCCGGGAGATGATCAGCTAGCGCCGGTCAACTCCCGGCTGCATCGCCGCTGACCTCCATGCGGCTAACGTCGGGAGATCAGCGGCTAGGGCCGCTGATCTCCTGACGGCAAGTGTGAAGGGAGGACCGGGGAGCAAGGCCACCCTTCGGGGTACTTCTGCTGCGAGCAGCCGGGAGATGACCGGCTAGCACCGGTCATCTCCCGGCTGCGTCGCCGCTGATCTCCCGACGGTGGCCTGCATGTTTCCAATCCGGCGCCAATTCGCGGCGGGGCTGCGCCAGTCTCTGATTGGTCGCGGCCGGCTTGCCACGAACAATCAGAGAAGCGGTGTTTTAAATTTCGCGACCAATCAGCGAACCGTGTTAGTGAGGACCGGGGTGCGACGCACTGCCTGTGCGGGTACTTCCACTGCGAGCAGCCGGGAGATGACCGGCTAGCGCCGGTCATCTCCCGGCTGCATCACCGCTGACCTCCACGCAGCTACCGTCGGGAGATCTCCCGACGGCAAGTGTGAAGGGAGGACCGGGGAGCGGCGCCGCCTAGGCCGCCGGTCGAGGGTACTTCTGCTGTGAGCAGCCGCTGACCTCCGTGCAGCAGATGAGCCGCTAACGGCTGCCATCTTGTTCTGAAATCCCGCGTCACTGATTGGCCGCGGCCAAACCAACCAGCGACGCGGGATTTCCTCGACGGACAGACAGACGGGTTAAGCCGATTATATAGTAGATTTCTGGGAGAAATACTTCACTTTCTGGAACAATTTCAAGGGTGGCAACAATTTCAGCCAGCCATGACATGTATATATATATATATATATATATATATATATATATATATATATATATATATATATATATATACAGCACAGACCAAAAGTTTGGACACACCTTCTCATTTCGCGGTGGTGTGAAGGACCTGCGGTGACGTCATTGAGCCTTGTGATGGGTCACATGACTCCGTGACGTCATGGCAGGTCCTTCACAGCAACGCGAACATTGCAAGACACTGGACGGAGCAGACAAAACACCGGGAGGACATCGGAAGGTGAGTATAAACTTTATTTTTTATTTTAAATTCTTTTTTTTACAGTTTCTATGGTACCCAGGTCTGGATGAGAGTCTCCTCTCCTCCAGACTTGGGTACCATCCGCACATTGAAACGCATATAATCCGTGAGTACAAATGTACTGACATGGATTATATGCGTCTCAATGCAAGTCAATGGCGGCGATTACGCCGCGCTTCCGCAAAATTAATGGACATGCTGCGGATTTTTGAGTGCAGCATAAACGCTGCGGAAAAAAACGCAGCATGGGCATTGAAAGTGCGGCTTGTCATTGGGGACCATGGGGGGCGGATTACCAAGCGTTTTTGAAGCGTTTATGCTGCGGAAATTCCGCAGCATAAACGCTTGAAAAACGCATCGTGGGCACACAGCCTAAGTCTTAAAGCTCCCTGCCTGTGATTTAATAACCCCATTTTTGTAGACAGGTTTCCTTTAATATGACCATTATAATTAGAACACAAATTTAATGGAACCCTAGGGTACACATTGGCGGATATATACAATTGCTGCCTGTTAATAGGAGAAACAATGTACAAATCAAGTAGACCTACCTAAGATAGAGATTTTATCGCTTTCTCAGGCTCATTTTTGACCTTACACCCGGCATCCAAACTTTTGTACGAATAAAACTTTATGAAATTTAATTGTATATAAATATTCTAGGTCATAGGGAAAATATACAATATATTTCTTCACTATTGCTAAATTAACCAGGTACTGAACGGTAATATTGTAATTTAATAACACATATTAAAAATGTCTTTGAAGGCATAGTCTTTGCGCATAGCCAGAATTTAGTTATCTGAAAATATAATTTCAACAGAAAGCCCTAAATCAATAGTGCTATTTATAGGTGTATCAGGGGATGATGAGAAAGCATACGAGTAACACAAAGCTGATATTTTACCTTCTCACTTTTGCATAATGAAATGTTTTCTTAGTCTTCCTGGAATAAAAGTTACAGGATTTGGAAACATTTCCATGTTACTCTTTAGGCTTATGGTTGCCACTTGTTTGGTAAAATGAAAGTTGAGTTGAAATATGCACCTTTTCCATTTTCATCTCTAATTGAATTCTCCAGTGACCCCCTGATTCCCCATGGCTGTATTTCAGGTTTTGATGATGAGAAATAGAATTTTGTATTTGGATAATACAATTTTCTCACTTGCCTTAAGCGACCTTCAGCTCAATTTTCTTTCCCATGAGACGCCATATATTATAGAATTGAATCAAATTCCCTATTCATAGGAAAAAAAAGTTCCAATTTAATCTGAATATTCAACATTTTACATTGGTCAAGGTGATGGATGGCATATTGAAACACTTTTGGTTCAGGTAATAAAATGGTCGTATTTAGGGATTGTATTGAAAAAAAATAATGAAGTCTTTTCAATATTCTCAAAAGCCTCTGCAGTGCACATTGCACGACAGGACTTGGATTGCTTCTTATTACAGAACCAATAACATATCCATTGCAAAAAGTCTGTAGTCAAAAATTAAGATTTCATGTAGGTTACAAGATGAAAAATGCAATAGCAGGTAGAGGTGGCGAGGATGCTCATACATTTCCATTTTAATACATTGAGGTTGACAGTTTTAGACATCCTGGGAACATTTGTTTATTGCAGTTTTAATTCTGAGGATTATAATGGTATTTATTATATATAATGAATAGTAGATAGATAGATAGATAGATAGATAGATAGATAGATAAATAGATAGATCCTTGCATATATTGACTGATCTTGTGGTATACAAATAATTGAAAAAAAACAACAAAAGTTTGTGAATACCCTAACATCACTTCCTGACACCCTGAAGTTCTAAAACATGAATCCCATTTTTTGCACATGTTCTTTGCTCTATCATTTAGAAATATCTCTATGTTAATAAGCTATAAAAGTAGCGCTGTCAAGCAATGTTGTGGCCTCATAAGACCCGGCTTACAGTCAGCATTAAAATTCGTAGAGTTGACTCATCCTTATAACAGAATGTGGCTGAATTGCTGTATGAGTTATTATATTATTGACTTTTCGCAGCAGATAATTGTATTATTGTAGTGTGGTATTTTTCATATTGCTCAATGGAATAGGTGACTCTTGTCAGAAGTGTTCTCACTATACTGGAATGTGTGGTGCAACTGGCAATGTATTCTATTTACAGTACAAAACTGAAGTTCTAAAAAAGTGGAGGGTCATTAAAAAATACCGTAACTTGTGAAATGAATTGTTCTGGAAATGTAATTTTTGCTTTTAATCCATGACACTACCATTTGTTTATTTTTGTTTTATTATGACATTTTTATGTTGCCTTGTATTTATTATATTTAATTATAGTATATCATATTTGTGGAATGATTGCAAACAGTAAATTCTGTGACAACACTAAATGTGAGCCGTGCTTTACAAACACAACATGCAGAATTAATACCCATATGATAAGCAGTCACATAAGTGATTACTTGATCTTTACTTGACTGGTTTTGCAATTCATTTTCAGAATAGGTGTTTTGATGGGAAACAATTGCATTTACAATTCAAATCAAATCAAACACACATTCTGCTGAGTCTTCTACTGTTGTCCTGTCAACCTGCCTCCTCCCTATGGGGACTTGTCTGTTCTTTTCTAGATCATTGTGGGTGCCAGAGCTTTCAAAGTGAGCTAAACACCTCTGATCTACAGCTAACATGTCTACCTCTATCATTGTGTTCTCTCTGAAGTAAAATCGCAAAAATGATTACAAATAAATGAGACTCCTTTCTGGCATCTTCTGTGCTCACCATGCAAAATATAGTGCAATAGCTATTGACATTCACAAAAAAATGCAAAATATCATAAATATAATAAACTATTACCCTAAGCATCCACAAACCAGACCTTGCTATCAGTTGCTATTCTCTTTGTAACCAAAGCAGAGTGGTGAAAAAAGAATTAGAGATGCAATTAAATCCAATAAGTACATCTCTATAGCACATTTATAGATGTAGCCTTTCTTAAACTAACATACAAAAAAAGGTATCAGGACACAGAAAGTTACCTCTTAACAATTAATGCAACAAAAGCAATTGAATTTGTATAGTTAGTTGTAGAGTGATACTTTCAACATGGTGATATCTTTGGCATTTTAAGAAAGATATTGTAAATTCTATTCAGTTTATTTATAAAATGCATTTAGATTCTCTAAGTTCATTTTCCTATAGCACTATGTTTTATCAAATATTTTATAACCAATATAACACATTTATTAGTCATCTTTGTAATACAGTTTGTATCTCGTATACTTGCCATAGTGAAGTGAAACACATACTGCTTCTCAGTAGTGATAGCATAGAGAGTAAAATGTTTCAATAACATAGAGCCCTAAGGCTGTGTGCCCACTATGCGTTTTTTTAAGCGTTTCCGCAGCGGCAATTCCCCTGCAGAAACGCTTAAAAAACGCTTGTTAGAAGGTCTGCCATGTTCCCCAATGATAATCCGCATGTGCTGTGCACATGCTGCGGAAATTTCCGCTGCGGATTATCATTGTGGAAAAATCCGCAGCACTCCCAATTATTTTGCATAATCGCGGCGTTTTCACCGCCATTGACTTGCATTGAATCACTTAATATCCGCATAACTACATGTGCACATGCGGATATTAAGCGATCAATGTGCAGATGGTACCCGGGTTTGGAGAAGAGGAGACTCTCATCCAGACCCGGATACCATAGAACCTGTAAAAAAAAGAATTAAAATAAAAAATATACATTATACTTACCTTCTGATGGCCCCCGGTCTCCATAGCAATCCGTCCTGGCTCCCCGTCAGCTTGCGATGGTCTAAAAGGACCTGTCATGATGTCATTTAGTCATGTGATGGGTCATGAGACTGCTGACGTCAGCGTGACCCATCACATGACTAAATGACGTTATGGCAGGTCCTTTTTTATTCAACCACGAGCCGCCCAACACACCGGACGCATCGGATAAGGACACCGGGGGCCATCAGAAGGTAAGTATAATATTTATTTTTTATTTTTTACCATTCTTTTACGGTCACACTATATGAATCCAGGCCGTTTGCATGGATTTATATAGTGTGACCAAGTTGTCAAGCACTTTCCAAGGAATGCTAAAATCGCTTGGAAAGCGCTTGACAACTCACATTTTTTCTGCCAGGGAGATGCAGAAACGCTCAGGAAAAATCCGGAACATTTCTGCCTCGTGGGCACTTCGCATTAAAGTAAATGAGAGTCATAGAAAATGATAGATTTTAATCAATTGATTGCATTTTATTTATTAAACCTTGGTCTAAATCAGTTTTTCTCAATTAGAGACTCAATTTATAGCTGAGACCTATTTAGCAACCACAGTAGCCATGATACACTTGATTTACACTTGCTGAATCGTCATTACTTACATTTTTAGATGAACTTTAATGGGAACCTGTCATATGATTAATACAGCCCAAACTGCAGGCAGCATGAATCAGAGCCTGGGTGCATGATTGTGGGTGGTTATTTATTTCTCTGATATGCACTGGCCTACCAAAGAAATCATAGTTTGAAGATCATACCGGAAAAGACTAGATGAGTCCAGGTGATGAACAAATCTCTCCTGTGGGTGTACATAAGGAGAGACTTGTCATTCACCTGGAGTAGAGAGGCAAAGTCACAACGGACTGATCTCATCGCTTCTGCCGGAATCTTCAAACTATGATTTCCAAAGTATTTCAGAGAAATAAATACCTGGAAACATTCTTGCAGTCAGACACTGATTCATGCTGCTCACTGTTCCCTTTAAATACACTTCTTAAGACTTTTGTGTGTCCCCTTTGGCTATGGTCCCTCAGGGACTACTCTAATGCCCAAATGGACAGTTTGCACTGAATGTGGCTGTAACTGTTACATGTGTCTTTTTTCAATACTTTGTAACTATAGTGCCTTGAAAAAGTATTCATAACATGTAAACTCTTCTACATTTTTTCACGTTATACCCACAAACTTAAATGTATTTAAGTATGTAATTTTCTGATTTATATTGGTAAAATAATTACTTGCTAGTTTGTGATGGTATATCACATGAAATCCCAATAAAATACAGTTAAGTTTGTAGGTATAACAAGAAAAAATATGGAAAAGTTCATGGGGTATTAATACTTTTTCAACTTTTTCAAGGCACTGAATAAATAAATATATATATATATATATATATATATATATATATATATACAGTACAGACCAAAAGTTTGGACACACCTTCTCATTTAAAGATTTTTCTGTATTTTCATGACTATGAAAATTGTACATTCACACTGAAGGCATCAAAACTATGAATTAACACATGTGGAATTATATACTTAACAAAAAAGTGTAAAACAACTGAAAATATGTAACGGGTCTGGGAGGCGGAACCTCTGAGCTACTATACAAGGGGGCGGTCATAGAATCATAGAATGGTAGAGTTGGAAGGGACCTCCTGGGTCATCTGGTCCAACCCCCTGCTCAAAGCAGGATTCACTAGATCATCTCAGACAGATGTCTGTCCAGCCTCTGTTTGAAGACGTCCATTGAAGGGGAACTCACCACCTCTCGTGGCAGCCTGTTCCACTCATTAATCACCGTAACTGTCAAAAAGTTTTTTCTAATATCTAATCTGTATCTCCTCCCATTTAGTTTCATCCCATTGCTTCTAGTCTTTCCTTGTGCAAATGAGAATAAAGATGATCCTTCTACAATGTGACAGCCCTTGACATATTTGTAGACAGCTATTAAGTCTCCTCTCAGTCTTCTTTTTTGCAAGCTAAACATTCCCAAATCCTGCAACCGTTCCTCATAGGACATGGTTTGCAGACCAGTCACCATTCTGGTCGCTCTTCTCTGAACTTGCTCCAGTTTGTCTATGTCTTTTTTAAAATGTGGTGCCCAAAACTGTACACAGTATTCCAGATGAGGTCTGACCAAAGAGGAGTAAAGACCGATAATGACTTCACGTGATCTAGACTGTATGCTTCTGTTAATACATCCCAGAATTGTATTTGCCTTTTTTGCTGCTGCATCACACTGTTGACTCATGTTCAGTCTATGATCTATTAGTATACCTAAGTCTTTTTCACATGTACTGTTGCTTAGCTCTATTCCTCCCATTCTGTATATGCTTTTTTCATTTTTATTGCCCAGATGTAGTACTTTGCATTTTTCCCTGTTAAAAACCATTCTGTTGGTTGCTGCCCACTGCTCCAGTTTATTTAGGTCTTTTTGAATCCTCTCTCTCTCTTCTCTAGTATTAGCTATCCCTCCTAGCTTTGTGTCATCAGCAAATTTAATCAGTTTACCCTCAATTCCTTCATCTAAATCATTGATAAAGATGTTGAACAATACAGGTCCCAGGACGGAGCCCTGTGGTACCCCACTTGAGACATTCATCCAGCTGGATGTGAAGCCATTTACAACCACCCTTTGAGTCCGATCACTAAGCCAGTTATGAATCCACCTAACAGTTGCCTGGTCCATTGCATACTTGGTCATTTTTTCAATAAGGATGGTGTGAGATACTTTGTCAAATGCTTTGCTGAAGTCAAGATATACTATATCTACAGCATTTCCCTGATCCACCCAGTCAGTGATTCTGTCATAGAAGGAAATTAAGTTAGTCTGACATGACTTGTTAGTTACAAACCCATGCTGACTCTGGTTAATCACTTCATTCTTATCCATGTACTTACATACATGTTGTTTAATAATTTGTTCAAAGATCTTTCCTGGTATAGAAGTCAGACTCACCGGCCTATAGTTCCCTGGGTCCACCTTCTTCCCCTTTTTGAAGATAGGAACAACATTTGCTCTTCTCCAGTCTTCTGGGACTTCTCCTGTTCTCCAAGAATTTTCAAAGATTATGGAGAGTGGTTCTAAAATTTCTTCTACGATCTCCTTCAGTACTCTGGGGTGTAATTCATCTGGACCTGGAGACTTGAACTCATTTATGTTAGCTAAATATTCCCTCACAATCTTTCTGTTTACAGATAACTTGGATTCCTCTATTCCTTTAAAAGGACAGTGAAGATCAGTTGATGTTACATTTTCTTTCTGAGAGAAAACAGATGCAAAATAGGAATTAAAAAGTTCGGCCTTCTCAACATCCTCTCTTACCATTTCTCCATTTTCATCCTGTAAAAATCCTATAGCATCTTTGACTTTTCTTTTACTTTTGACATACCCCCAAAATCCTTTTTTATTGCTTTTGACATCTCTTGCAAGCCTTAATTCATTGTCAGCTTTAGCTAACCTGATACGTGCCCTGCAGGATCTGCAGACTGCATTATAATCTTCTTTAGATATGCCTCCCTCTTTCCATTTAATAAACATTTCTTTCTTTCTTTTTAGCATGTGTTTAAGTTCTGTGTTCATCCATCCTGGTTTCCTTAAATGCTTCCCATTCTTCCTACTTTTCGGGATTGTTAACGATTGTGCTTTGAGAATCTCATTTTTAAAAATTTCCCATCCTTCCTGGACATTTTTGACCATTGGACTGAGGGTGGTAAGCGGAGGAGAAATCCAGGGTAATGTCCAGCAGCTTACATGTGGCTCTCCAGAAGCGAGAGGTGAACTGAACCCCACGATCCGACACGATGTGGAGGGGCAGACCATGGAGACGGAAGATGTGGCGGATAAAGTCTTTAGCCAGCTCGGGTGCAGACGGAAGACCAGGCAGGGGAATGAAGTGGGCCATCTTAGAAAAACGGTCAGCGACAACCCAAATGACAGTACAACCGGCAGAAACTGGAAGGTCGGTGATAAAGTCCATAGCGATGTGTTGCCAAGGAGCAGCAGGTACGGGAAGGGGCAGGAGATGGCCGGCAGGTAGATGTCGGGGAACTTTGTTACGGGCACAGGATGAACAGGCCGCGACGAAGTCTACCACGTCCTTACGCAGGGTAGGCCACCAGTAATGCCGGGTAATAAGTTGGAAGGTCTTCTTTTGGCCAGCATGGCCAGCTAGTTTAGAAGAATGTCCCCAGCGAAGAACCCTCTCCCGATCTGGCACAGCTACGAACGTCTTACCGGGTGGAAGACGAGTCAGATCCAAGGGGGCCACATTCATCACCTTGGAGGAGTCGATGATGTGCGTAGGTTCCTCCTCTTGATCGGAGGACAGGAAGGACCAGGACAAGGCATCAGCTTTGACGTTCTTGTCCGCCGGACGGAAATGAAGAATGAAGTCGAAGCGGGCAAAAAACAACGACCACCGGGCCTGGCGAGGATTGAGTCTCTGGGCATTTTGGAGATATGCCAGGTTTTTGTGATCCGTGTAGATAATTACCGGGTAAAGAGCCCCTTCTAGCAGATAGCGCCACTCTCCTAGTGCCAATTTGATGGCTAGCAATTCCCGGTCTCCAATGGAGTAGTTGCGCTCCGACGAGGAGAAGATTTTGGAGAAGAAGCCGCACGTTACCATTCTCCCGGTAGAAGACTTCTGGGTGAGCACCGCTCCGGCTCCGGAGGAGGAGGCATCAACCTCCAGGTAGACTTGTTTATTACAGTCCGGACGGTGCAGGACGGGAGCAGAGGCGAAGGCTTTCTTTAGGGAAAGGAAGGCCTCCTCGGCTTCAGGCGACCATGTCCTGGGGTTAGCCCCCTTACGGGTAAGTGCAGATATGGGAGCAGTCCGAGACGAGAAGTGTGGGATGAAAAGACGATAATAATTAGCGAAGCCCAGGAATCGCTGTATCGCCTTCAAACCTTCAGGACGAGGCCATTTTAGAACGGAAGAGAGCTTCTCGGGATCCATTTGCAGACCTGTTTGGGAGATGACATAGCCCAAGAACGGAAGGGAGGTCTGATCGAAGAGGCACTTCTCGTATTTGGCGTAAAGGTGGTTCTGCCGAAGCCTAAGCAGGACCTGACGAACATCCCTCCGGTGTGTGGGGAGATCCGGAGAGAAGACCAAGATATCGTCCAGGTATACCACTACGCAGGAGTACAGGAGGTCACGGAAGATGTCGTTGACTAGTTCCTGAAAGACCGCGGGAGCATTACAGAGACCGAAGGGCATCACAAGGTACTCGTAGTGACCGTCCCGGGTATTGAATGCCGTCTTCCACTCGTCTCCTTGACGGATACGGACCAGATTATACGCTCCTCGTAGATCCAGCTTGGAGAAGATCCTGGCGCCCTTGAGACGGTCAAACAATTCGGAGATGAGTGGCAGGGGATATTTGTTTTTTACCGTGATGAGATTGAGTCCTCTGTAGTCAATACAGGGACGTAGCGAGCCGTCTTTCTTTTTGACAAAGAAGAATCCGGCTCCAGCCGGGGAGGTAGATTTTCGAATAAATCCCCTAGCCAGATTCTCTTCAATGTACTCAGACATGGCTCGGGTCTCGGCTGCAGACAACGGGTAGATACGCCCACGGGGAGGAGTGGTGCCAGGTACCAGGTTGATCGGGCAATCATATGGCCTATGGGGTGGCAACGTCTCAGCTTCCTTCTTACCGAAGACGTCCGCATAGGGCCAGTAGGGAGACGGGAGACCAGGTAAGTTAGCTGGAGTAGGCTGAGGGCGAAGTGGACGGACCGGGACCAGGCAGGTCCTATGGCAGTCAGGACCCCATCGGAGTACTTCACCGGACCGCCAGTTCAATACGGGTTCATGTGTCTGGAGCCAAGGTAGACCTAGCAACAGGGAGTGAGAAAGTCCGGACAGCACATGGAATGAGATCTCCTCAGAGTGCAGCATTCCCACCTGCAGGGTTATGGGTTCGGTGACGAGCAGGATGGTCTCCGAGAGAAGTCTTCCATCCACGGAGGCGACTGACAATGGTTCAGCCAGGGACTTGGTGGGAATATGGTATCTCTCTACCAGAGACTGGGAGATGAGGTTTCCAGCAGCTCCAGAATCCAGATGGGCGAGTTCAAAGAGACGGTTTTCTCCCCAAGCAATAGAGACCGGTAAGGTCAGAGACGGAGAGGGCTTACTTTTGTCTAGGACGACCTCTCCGAGTGGTCCTAGACACTGGCGTTTCCCGGCTTTTCCGGGCAGGAACGGATGAAGTGCTTCATACTGCCACAATAGAAACAGCTTCCCTCGGCTCGGCGAGATTCTTGGCGAGAACCGACCATCTTGGTCTGGTCGACCTGCATAGGCTCAGGAGAGTGTAGCTGAGGAGAGACGGAGGGAGTGACGGGTTTCTGAAAAGTAGGAGCTAGACGTGGAAACCTCCTCTCACGGGTGACCTCTTTGGCACGCTCCTGGAACCGCAGGTCAATCCGGGTGGCAAGAGTTATTAGGTCATCGAGAGTGGTAGGAATGTCCCGAACAGCAAGTTCATCTTTAATACGGCCGGACAGACCCTCCCAGAAGACGGAAACCAGAGCGTCATTATCCCAGGCCAGCTCCGAGGCAAAGGTACGGAACCGTATGGCATATTGGCCCACGGTGAGACTTCCCTGACGGAGGCGTAGCAGAGATGATGCGGATGAGGTCTTCCGTCCGGGTTCGTCGAAGACTTTCCGGAAAGCCGTGAGAAAGGCAGGCAAGTCGGACACCAGGGGGTCTCCTCTCTCCCATAGAGGATTTAGCCAGGCCAGGGCCTCTCCGGTGAGATGGGACATGATGAAGGCAATTTTGGCCCGGTCGGAGTTAAACTGGTGAGACAGGAGTTCAAAGTGCAGGGTGCACTGATTTATGAAGCCCCGAGCCTGGGCGGAGTCGCCTCCGAAACGAGGAGGTGCAGAAAGCCGGGGTCCGGGGTAGGATACCATGTTATTAGTGGGCAGTGGAGCTGCCAGATTGCGAGTCATGGCACTGGCGGTGGTTGCAGGCAGAGCAGTCAGAGTGTCCAGGCGAGAATTGACATTCCGCAGGTGACCCAGGATGGACTCCTGTTGGGACCTCTGACGGGACAGTTCATGACACAGGTCCGAGAGCGAGGGAGCTTGGGTGCCACCGGGTTCCATGGCCCGAGCAAACTGTAACGGGTCTGGGAGGCGGAACCTCTGAGCTACTATACAAGGGGGCGGTCCTTGTAAGGGAGCGGGTGGCGACCAGGGTAGACGGGCAGGCAGTCACAGCAGGTGACTGGGACAGTCTCTGAATGAACGGACAGGAGGTCACAGCAAGTGACCGGGGCAGTCTCTGGATGAACGGGCAGGAGGTCACGGCAAGTGACCGGGGCAGTCTCTGGATGAACGGGCAGGAGGTCACGGCAAGTGACCGGGGCAGTCTCTGGATGAACGGGCAGGAGGTCACGGCAAGTGACCGGGGCAGTCTCTGGGTAAAGGATTGGTACGACCTGTGGCGGCAGATGATAGACGTGAGCTCCCAGGTGAGCAGGCGAGAGTCTCTGGATAATCGGGTGGTCACAGCATGTGACGGCGGAGCCTCCAGGAAGACCAACAGACAGGTAGCAGATGAGCGCTCCCAGGTGAGCGGGCAGGAGTCTCTGGACAGGCGGGTGGTCACAGCACGTGACGGCAGAGCCTCCTGGTAGGCTAGCAGACAGGCAGCAGATGAGCGCTCCCAGGTGAGCGGGCAAGCTGGTCCTTAGACAGACTGACAGGAGTTGGAAGGCAGACCGTCGGACCTCAGGCAAGCAGGCAGGTAGAAGATGTGCGCTCCCAGGTGAGCGGGCATGCTGGTCCTTAGACAGACTGACAGAAGTTGGAAGGCAGACCGTCGGACCTCAGGCTAGCAGGCAGGTAGCAGGATATCAGGCAGGAATTAGACAGCAGACTGGCAGGAATCTGGCAGGTATCTGGCAGGTAACTGGCAACGGGACCTGAGGGCTGAAGCAGAGTAGTGAACAGTGCTACAACATTGCTCGGGCACCTCCATTTTGGAGGAGGTGCCTTTTATATGGGAGGTCCTCCGGCAATTGGCCGGGGACTCCTTAGGACGGCGCGCGCGGTCCCTTTAAGAGAGGGGGAGCGCGCGCGCGCGCGCCCTAAGCACACTGCCGGGGAAGGAGCGCGTGCCGGAAGCAGCGGGGAGAGAAGCGCTGGAGGACGCCGCGCCAGGAGCGGGGAGGTGAGAGGGACGGCGTCTCTGCCTAGAACGGGGCAGAGACGCCGATGCTACAAAATATGTCTTATATTCTAGGTTCTTCAAAGTAGCCACCTTTTGCTTTGATGACTGCTTTGCACACTCTTGGCATTCTCTCGATGAGCTTCAAGAGGTAGTCACCGGAAATGGTCTTCCAACAATCTTGAAGGAGTTCCCAGAGATGCACCCCATCACTCTCCTTCTTGGTCAAATAGCCCTTACACAGCCTGGAGGTGTGTTTGGGGAAATTGTCCTGTTGAAAAATAAATGATGGTCCAACTAAACGCAAACCGGATGGAATAGCATGCCACTGCAAGATGCTGTGGTAGCCATGCTGGTTCAGTATGCCTTCAATTTTGAATAAATCCCCAACAGTCACCAGCAAAGCACCCCCACACCATCACACCTCCTCCTCCATGCTTCACGGTGGGAACTAGGCATGTAGAGTCCATCCGTTCACCTTTTCTGCGTCGCACAGACACGGTGGTTGGAACCAAAGATCTCAAATTTGGACTCATCAGACCAAAGCACAGATTTCCACTGGTCTAATGTTCATTCATTGTGTTCTTTAGCCCAAACAAGTCTCTTCCGCTTGTTGCCTGTCCCTAGCAGTGGTTTCCTAGCAGCTATTTTACCATGAAGGCCTGCTACACAAAGTCTCCTCTTAACAGTTGTTGAAGAGATGTGTTTGCTGCTAGAACTCTGTGTGGCATTGACCTGGTCTCTAATCTGAGCTGCTGTTAACCTGCAATTTCTGAGGCTGGTGACTCGGATAAACTTATCCTCAGAAGCAGAGGTGACCCTTGGTCTTCCTTTCCTGGGGCGGTCCTCATGTGAGCCAGTTTCTTTGTAGCGCTTGATGGTTTTTGCAACTGCACTTGGGGACACTTTCAAAGTTTTCCCAATTTTTCGCACTGACTGACCTTCATTTCTTAAAGTAATGATGGCCACTCGTTTTTCTTTACTTAGCTGCTTTTTTTGCCATAATACAAATTCTAACAGTCTATTCAGTAGAACTATCAGCTGTGTATCCACCAGACTTCTGCACAACACAACTGATGGTCCCAAGCCCATTTAAAAGGCAAGAAATCACACTTATTAAACCTGACAGGGCACACCTGTGAAGTGAAAACCATTTCTGGTGACTACCTCTTGAAGCTCATCAAGAGAATGCCAAGAGTGTGCAAAGCAGTCATCAAAGCAAAAGGTGACAACTTTGAAGAACCTAGAATATAAGACATATTTTCAGTTGTTTCACACTTTTTTGTTAAGTATATAATTCCACATGTGTTAATTCATAGTTTTGATGCCTTCAGTGTGAATGTACAATTTTCATAGTCATGAAAATACAGAAAAATCTTTAAATGAGAAGGTGTGTCCAAACTTTTGGTCTGTATTGTATATATCTATAATATAATGCTACAAGCATCCCTCTGTCTGAAGCCTCTATAGACAGTGCAAGCGCGACACGCCTGCGCTGTCTGGCTCTAGACAGAATAACGCATGGAGCTGTTACAGGTAAGAGGAGTGTATGGCGCCGGAGATCGCGGTATGTGTAGACACTGAACGCATACCGCGATCTCCGGCGCCAAACTTACATACTTACCTGACCAGGAGGAGCGTTGCCTCGGCGCCTTTCTTCTCGCCGGAGATCAGGGCAGGACTGAAAGCATCGGAATCGGCGCATGCGCATAGCGCTATCTGGCGCCATTTTACTGAAGACAGCAAAATGGCACCAGACAGCACGGTATGGGCACACGAGTAATCCTCCCCCGGCCTCCAGCAGAACAGGACACAGCAGAGCTGGAGCACAGGGAAGAAATGTGAGTATAAGTGTTTATTTTTTGTATGTGTGCAGCGTGAAAGGGATGAGGGGCACCATGCATACAACGATTGAGGGGTGAGGGGGCCACACATACCAGGATTGTGGGATGAGGGGTACCAAGCATACCAGGATTGGGGGATGAGGGGGCCACACATTCCAGGATTGGGGGATGAGGGGGCCACACATAAGAGGATTGGGGGATGAGGGGGACACACATACCAGGATTGGGAGATGAGGGGGCCACACATACCAGGATTGGGAGATGAGGGGGCCACACATACGAGGATTGGGGGATGAGGGGGCCACACATACCAGGATTGGGGGATGAGGGGTACCATACATACCAGGATTGAGGGGTGAAGGGACCATGCATACCAGGATTGAGGGGTAATAGAACCATGCATACCAGTATTGAGGGGTGAGGGGACCATGCATACCAGGATTGGTGGGTGAGGGAGGCCATGAATACCAGGATTGGGGATGAGGGGTGCCATGCATACCAGGAGTGGGGGGTCAGGGTTGCCATGCATACCAGCATTGGGGATGAGGGGTGCCATGCATACCAGGATAGGAATGCGGGGTACCATGCATACCAGGATTGGGGATGAGGGGTGCCATGCATACCAGGATTGGGGATGAGAGGTACCATGCATACCAGGATTGGGGGATGAGGGGGCCACACATACCAGGATTGGGGGATGAGGGATACCAAGCATACCAGGATTGGGGGATGAGGGGTCCACACATACCAGGATTGGAGCATGAGGGGTGCCATGCATAGCAGGATTTGGGATGAGGAGTGCCATGCATACCAGTATAGGGATGAGAGGTACCATGCATACCAGGATTGGGGGATGAGGGGGCCACACATACCAGGATTGGGGGATGAGGGATATCAAGCATACCAGGATTGTGGGATGATGGGTCCACACATACCAGGATTGGGGCATGAGGGGTACAAGCATACCAGAATTGGGGTATGAGGGGGCCACACATACCAGGATTGGGGGATAAGGGGTACCAAGCATACCAGGATTGGGGGTTGAGGGGGCCACACATACCAGGATTGGGGGATGAGGGGGCCACACATACCAGGATTGGGGGATGAGGGGGACACACATACCAGAATTGGGGGATGAGGAGGGGCCACACATACCAGGATTGGGGGATGAGGAGGGGCCACACATACCAGGATTGGGGGATGAGGGGGCCACACATACCAGGATTGGAGGATTAGGGGTACCACACGTACCAGGATTGGGGGATGAGGGGTACCATACATACCAGGATTGAGGGGTGAGGGGACCATGCATATCAGGATTGAGGGGTGATGGGACCATGCATACCAAGATTGAGGGGTGAGGGGTGCCATGCATACCAGGATTGGGGATGAGGGGTGCCATGCATACCAGGATTGGGGTTAAGGGGTGCCATGCATACCAGGATTGGGGATGAGGGGTGCCATGCATACCAGGATAGTAATGCGGGGTACCATGCATACCAGGATTGGGGATGAGGGGTGCCATGCATACCAGGATTGGGGATGAGGGGTGCCATGCATACCAGGATTTGGGATGAAGGGTGCCATGCATAGCAGGATAGGGATGAGGGGTACCATGCATACCAGGATAGGGATCTGGGGGGGCATGCATACCAGGATTCGGATGAGGGGCCATGTATTCCAGGATAGGGATGAGGGGTACCATGTATATCAGGATGAGGGATGGGGTGCCATGCATACCAGGATAGGGATGAGGGGTACCATGCATACCAGGATGAGGGGTACCATACATACCAGGATAGGAATGAGGGATGGGGTACCATGCATACCAAGATTGGGTATGAGGGAGCCATGCATACTAGGATGAGGGGTGCCATGCATGCCAGGATTGGGGATGAGGGGTGCCATGCATACCAGGATTGGGGATGAGGGGTGCCATGCATACCATGATTGGGGGTGAGGGGTGCCATGCATACCAGGATTGGGGGTGAGGGGTGCCATGCATACCTGGATAGGGATGAGGGCAGCACATAACAGGATGGAGGAACAGGATTGGGGAGCACAAATACCAGGATGGGGGCAGCACAAATACCAGGATGGGGGCAGCACAAATACCAGGATGGGGGCAGCACATATCAGCATGGGAGACCATATACCAATAGAAATGCTCGCCACCCGGGCATAGAACGGGCTCAATAGCTAGTATATATATAGCTATAGATATTGTAGGAAAGCCAGGTAGGACAGGGTTTTAAAAACTGGCACTGGGGGTCCTGATTATGTGCACCTTGCTAGCTATGTCTAGAACCAGGCCCTGTGTTCATTTGTTGGTCAGTCAGCTGGGGGAAGGTGAGCAGTCAGTGTGTTAGAGCTGGTGAGCTGTCTGGGAGGTGAACACTTGTCTGTGATAGTGGAGGTGACGAGAAGCCATTGTTGACAGACTGTCAGACTGTGCCTGCGACAACTAATGCCTGTGCTGTGGTGTGAGTACAACTGTGATAATGTACTGTGCCTACCTAGACAAAAGGACTGTGTGGTTTATTATACTTTTGGGCTGAAGAAAAGCTATTATATTTCATTTTCTTAAAATGGAAAAAGCATACGGAGAAACGCCATAAACCTTACCTTGTTTTGCACCAAGACCTGTGCCTGTGCTAAGTAAATACTTACTGATGAGCGTGAATCCCTACAATTGCTGTTTGAATGCAGAGCACAGTCCTAAAGAGCACAGCTGATTACAGTGAAAAGATTGAATATCCTGGGTAAAGACAGGTATAGAATTGCAAACACAGTCTGAAAGCATGGTGAAAGCATGGAGGAGCTTGTTAAGCAATTGGTCCTGGTGCAGCAGCAGCAGCAAATACAGCAGCAGCAACAGTCTCAACAGCAGATGACTCTCCTGTCAGAAGTCGTCCGGGCCAGAGAGATGGCACTTTTTGCCAGCCAAAGTGAAGGTAACCGTGTGAGGTGAACAGTACGGGAGGCCTTTCAGAAAATAACTCTGGAGGACAATGTTGAGGCTTTCCTGACTGTCTTTGAGAGGGTGGCAGACAGGGAGAAACTGCCTCCGATCAATGGGCAGAGATACGAACTCTGTATGTTCTGAGGAACCGCAGAAAATGTACTACAACCTTGACCTGCAGGATGCTAAAGAGTACGGCAAGCACATTTGTGCTTAACCTTGGCAGTCAGGGTGCAACAGGTGCACTTCTGGGATTACCAAAGGGACAAATCGATCCCAGATGTTTGACCTTTTACCCCTGGTGCAAAAATGGCTGCAGCCTGAACCTGGTCTCTGGCACAGATGGTGGAAAGAGTGGTAGTGGACAGATTTATCCACTCACTACCTAAATCCATGCAAAGCTGGGTTGCCCAAGGAGACCCCCAGAATGCAGATGACCTTGTGAGCCTCGTGGAAAGATACTTGGCTGTGGAAAACTCATTGTGCAATCAGGGAAGCCTGAGGTCTCGTTTCTGGAATATGCAAGAGTAGGTGCCCAAGACCATGTCTGAGGGCCCCTTACCATGCGTTATAGTGATGACAGTGTGAATAATGAGCAGGACCGGGTCACAAACATGGACACACAGCAAATGGGAAGTTATAAAAATGTAATGTCCAGCTCAAAGGAAGGGAGGCCACACCCTTACCTGCACTAAATGCTGAAACCTGAAACTAAACTAAACCGAAAAAAATGATCTGGAGTATAAGTTGGAATACATGTAAAATAGGAGCATGTTCACACTGGCCATTAAACACACAAAATGTAAGATAGACACAAAATGAACATATACCCTGTTGTAAGTAAATAAGTAAAAACAAAAGTGCATTTAAATAACACAGGGTACTTTGTAAACACTGTATTTGATAAAACAAAGCGTAAAAGCCACCCCAGCAGCGATAATGTGTACCCAAATCTGGATGGTCTTAACCTCTAGTATTAAAACCCTAACATGCGTCATAGTGACATCAGTGTGAATAAGGGCCGAGCAGGACTGTGTCCTGAACATTGACACACAGCAAATGGGATACTATATAAATGTAATGTCCAGTTCAAAGAAAGGGAGGTCACACTCTTACCTGCACTAAATATAGAAACCTGAAACTAAACTGAAAAATTAACTGAGCATAAGTTGAAATGCATGCAAAACAGGACCTAATGAAGCTGTTTTTCTTGTGGGAAGGGCGGTTATGAGAGCCTGTGATAACTCGCAGTCAGTTACTGTGGGCAACACCATCAGTGTGGGGCACAAGGACACCTGTGCAGATAGAATGCTCATCCGGCCTGAATTGGTGTCCCCTGAAGAACTTATCCCTGGGAACACACTGACTGTCACCAGGATTGGGGGTGTTTACCGACCTTTGCCGATGGCCCGTTTTTTTCTGGACTGAGGTGCCAGAGGGAAGTAGGGGTGTCCAAGAACCTCTCAACAAATGATTAATCGGGGACTTATCTAGGATGGTTGGTCGCTCAATACGTCCCTAACAACCCCCCCAGATCTGGTACTTCATGTCATTCAAATGTCGGGAACTTGAATGTCAATGTTATGCATGATGATGAAATGTCTCATTGTACAGGAGAACTCAGCCATGTCACCCTGCAGGGTGATGCTGCTGAAGCTCTCCTCAAAGGATGGAGAATCTGTTCTAAGGGCGATGAAGACAGATACTGGGATCATGAAGTAGGTGGTCACATACAGCTGACCAGTGTCACGACAGACAGTGACATGGCTGGAGGCAGCTGCACCATGATTAGCTCTGCTCCTGAGTTATTAGGGGAGGATGGGAAAGTGGTATCCATAGCCTGTCTGGATGGTGAGAAAGTGATAACGAAAGCCTGTCACTATAAGGGTAAAGTGTTATCCCCCGGGGAGACAGTATGCATAGCTGCTGTCACCTGCAGTCAGAGTGCCCAGAATGCAGGTAATGCACTGTCTTCATCATCCAGCAGGATAACAGAACCAGTTATGGACCCAGAGCAGTTCCCAGAGTTCCAGTGTGGTTAGGGCCTTAACGTCACTTCCAGCTGGCTCTAGCCAGGAGTTCCAGGTGGCTCTGCACTCAGATGCCAGTCTAGAGGCATTGAGGGACATCGCAGAGAAGCCCATCTCCGAGTCCGACAAGGAGAGGGTATTCTGGGACCAGGGGAAGTTGTACCAGGAGACTGTTCCCTGTAACCACAAAAATAGTGGCTGAGGGAAAGACAGCTGGTCATTCCCTATCACTTTAGGGAGGATTTGTTGCTGATTGCCCAAGAAGTTCCGCTAACTGAAAACTTGGGTGTCAACAAAAGCAAGGCCCGGCTGTCTCACCACTTCTATTGGCCCCAAATGGGCACAGATGTGGCCAACTACTGCCACTCCTCAGGCCTCAATGGGGTTCTCCCCCTTCAAGCTTCTGTATGGCAGACAAGTTTTGGGGCCCATTGGTCTGGTAAGGAAATCCTGGAAAGAGAAACTGCACACCCCCGAAGTGTCTGTCATTGAGTATGTCATGCGACTCTGTGACAAAATGCAGTCAATGATGCGGCTGGTGCATGAGAATATGATGCAGGCCCAGGCCTGCCAGAAGCTGTGGTACTATTGAAACACCCAGGAATGGGTGTACCAAGTGGGTCAGAAGGTGTGGGTCTTAGTCCCAAAGACCCAGAGCAAGCTTCAGGCGGCATGGGGCGGTTCATACCTTATGCATCATTGCCTCAATGACGTGAATTATGTGGTCACCATTGACCACACCAGGAAAAATCAAAAGGTCTTTCATGTCAACGTGATGAAAGCTCATTATGACAGGGAGGCTTGCGCCCTTACTGTGTGTAGCCATCCCAGGACAGAGGGTCTATAGAGGACGCAAAATTCAACCCGCAGCTATTCATGGACCAGTGTTCCCAGCTGCAGGAGGTATTCGTGCCCTACCTGACCATCTTCACTGGTGTACCGTGGAAGACACAGCTTTCCATCCACCAGGTAGACACAAGGAGTCACCCCCCAGTCTGCCAACCTGCATACCATGTCTCCCTAGAAGTGCAAAAGGACATCAAAAGGGAGATAGATGAAATTTCATGCCTGGGGGTGATCCAAAAGTCCAAAAGTGCGTGGGCCTCATCTGTAGTCCTGGTCCCGAAAAAGTTAACCCAAAAAGGTCCTATAAGTATTAGAATTCATACATAGAACAGTTAGCCAATAAGATATATATATATATTATTATTATGGGTTACATTTTTTGAAGGGCATATTAATTTGCATGATTACCATTAATATTATTCTTTGCAGTCCACCCTTGTATTTTATTGTCTTTTATTGTGTAATTGTATTTAATAAAGATGGGGGAGTATTTCTTTTTGGCTAGCTGGTCCCAAAAAAGGACTGGACAACCTGGTTCTGCATGGACTACAGGAGGCTAAATGCCACCACAGTCCCAGATGCATACCCAATGCCACGCATCGATGAGCTGCGGGATCGCTTAGCCGGTGCATGGTATTTGACAATCATGGATTTGAGTCGGGGTAACTGGCAAATTCCTATGTCCAAGGAGGCACAGGAGAGATCCGCTTTCATTACCTCATTCTGACTGTATGAATCCTTCGTCATGCCCTTTGACATGAGAAATGCTCCTGCCACTTTCCAGCGATTGGTCAACCAGCTGTTTGAGGGACTAGATGGGTTTGCTGTCGCTTGCCTGGACGACATTGCCATCTTTAGTCCCACCTGGGAGAAACACCTATATCACCTGTAGCTGGTGCTCAGGTTTATATGGGACACTGATTTGTCTAAAAAGTCAGGAATGGCATGTCAAATAGGCATGACGGAGGTGCAATACCTCGGTCACCGAGTGGGTGGCGGAACTCTGAAGCCAGAGCCTGGGAAGGCCGATGCTATCACATCCTGGCCTACCCCCAAGACCTAGAAGCAGGTCATGTGCTTCTTAGATATGGCAGGGTACTATAGGAAGTTCATCTTCAACTATAGTGCCGTTGCCAAGGCTCTGACGGACCTCATCAAAAAGAAGCTACCGCAAGCAGTCGACTGGATGACTGACTATGAGTGGTCCTTCACAGCTATGAAAGCCAGCCTAGGTGCCATGCTCAGCCAGGTAAATGGGGAAGAGGCAGATCATCCGGTGATGTCACTCAGTCTCAAGCTCTTACCTTGGGAAGTGGCCTATGCCACTGTGGAGAAAGAGTGTCTCGCCATAGTATGGGCTCTTCGGAAGCTGCAGCGCTAACTATATGGATGCAACTTCACCATAGTGACCAAGGCTACCACTAGGAATTTCGGGTCCCCATACTGTCAAAATTTCCGGGCCCCCTTGAGACTCTGCCCAGGCTTCACCCCAGCTCTGCCTCCACCCCTTGAACCTTCACAGTCCCACCGCCCACTCTTGGAAAAACTCCACTTCTGCAACACGTCCTCACCAATCACACATTAATAGTTCCCATCGAGCACCAGATCACATACATAGCCAGCAGCTTTTGTTTTGGCCAAAAGATTTTTTTAGCCGCCACCACAACAAGGAGACTCTTCTTGCCGGACCCTACTCTATTCTAACCTATTAAACATTTCTCAAAAATATCCAATACTCTTTTTTTAGGTATATTTTATTTATTTTTCTTTAAGGGAATGTGTCACATACATTTTTTTTAACTAATTGTAACCAGATTGTGAATTTTTTTTTTTTATAATCTGTATTTCTGATTGCAGATTCCATCAATCATTCCCTCCCCTCCCCAACCAAAATTTATAAGCTACTGGAGAATCCTGAGCGCTGCCACCTGATGTTGTAATTCGGCATTTGATTTTGCAGCATCGCTCAGGATCATCCAGTAGCTTATAAATTTTGGTTGGGGGTTGGAAGGGAGGAGGAGAGGGAATGATTGCATCATACAATCACGTACTGAAATTAATACATGGACTTAAGTTAGCTACTCACATAGCCAGTGGCACCGCCGCGCCCGCCGCCCAGTCAAGAAGAATCTAATGGTCGTCTCAGCCTGCCCACCGCCACAGCCTGCGATCACCTAATTAATAAATAAAAAGGGTATATTATTGCATATATATTCACCGATTATACACTACTAAAAATATCTTTATTGGTATTCATTAAAAACCTATACATTCTAGAATATAAATACAAATACACCTCAAAACATGATAACTCAAAGTGATAATATAATTTTTTTGGTGAAACGGAAGCGGTTATTTACCACATTAGATGTCCTTGTGGTCTTGTCTATATAGGCATGACCACAAGACTCCTAAAAATCCGCATTCAAGAGCATATTAGGGACATAAAAAATGCTGCTACCTGTCTGGACCCCCAACAACTTAAAACTATCCCCAGACACTTTTTCGATGTCCACAACTGTAGCCCTAAGGGTCTCTCAGTTTGTGGCATCGACAGAGTGTATATGGGGATAAGGGATGTAATGTTAAACAAAAACTGCTCCAAAAAGAAACACGCTGGATTATTGTGTTGGATACGGTTACGCCCCCTGGTCTGAATGAGACTGTCAGCTTCAAGTCTTTCTTATCTTTTGAATATCAACGCTGTTTTTATGATGGGATCCTGGATGTGTGTTTTTATCATTTTTTGTTTTTGTATTGTTAAATTGATATGGTCACTAATGATGTGCTTTTTGATATCTCTAGCACCCTGTTATATCACGGCTGCTGCCGTATTGTTACGACTCCCCATCTCTTTATGGAGATTTGACGTCTCATCAAGTCTTAGAGAATGTGTCATACATTACTTGAAGGAACAATATCCACATGATCTCCTCTATCAAGATCTATATCTGATGAAGATACCTTTTTCTATGTTATTGTAATTATTACATTGTGGTCCTGTTTGGAGTTGTTATTTATGTAGTCATTATATTATTCCTGATGACTTTTCCCTCTTTGCCACTTTATGGCTCACTATTTATAATGCGATGTATTTATGATTATTACTTGATGATGAAATATAACTGTTTTGTATTGGATAGCATTATATATCTTCTCCCTGTTTTTCCTTTCCCCTTCTTCCCCCCCCCCTCCCTCCTTCTTCCCACCCTTTATATGAGAGAGGGGATACCCTTTAGGGTGATAACTAGGACATGTTAGATCCAATGAGTATTCATATATTCTTATCACCTTTCTCAAACATTTATATGGGATGTCCTCCTCTACTATGTTATACTTACCTAATATTCTATCTTGACTTGTCCTCGTTGATGACGGGGGACTGGCCACCCCCCGTCCGCAATGATGCCATGTAAGAAATAGGGTTAATCCTTCTCGCAGCCTTTCATCTGTTACACAGGAACGCCCTTTCACTCGTGCACTGTGGCGTCCCGGTGGCGTCGTGGTCCGTGCGTCGTTGCCGGGGTGATGGGGGGATGACGTTGTTCCTCCTCCTCATCTTGCGGGCTGCGTGCCGGGCCGCGGCGTCACGGGGAGCGTGGCATCATGACTGACTGCGCGCCGATTGGTGATCTATACACCTGATCCACATAAATGGGATCCACCTTTTATTATAACCACGCCTCCTGACAAAGCTGAGGCGAAACGCTCGTTGAGGGGTTTTGGTCTAAAAGCTCTCACAAGTCCCAGGCTCTTCATCATGACTCAAGGTATTCATATCTAGCTAACATCCACTCTATTACTTAGCATGCTGGAACATCACAACTAGATGGCCATATGGCATGCCAGCCATTATTTCACATGTACTATAAACAGCTCAAATATCCTTTTGAATTCAGCTTATATATGATGGATTGAGCTGAATTATCATGTGACATTTGTTGATCCCTTATATCTATAGCTGTTACGCGATACTTATGTATTGACATTTATTGTATCATATTTGAATTTGCTGGTCTCTCTGGTATCAGCTGTAATTGATATGCTTATAGAGTGTTTGCAGTGACCTGGGACCAGGGGTGGATTAAGAGTAGCAAGGGCCTCGGGCAGTTTAGAAGGCGTGGGCCCCCCACCCCACACACACACACCTGATGTATCACGTGAAATGTCACATGATCCCCTGTGATAGATCATGTGATAGTTCACGTGAAATTAATTTGGCACAATATTAATTATAATAATTTTTTTTAGGCTGTGTGCCCACTACACATTTTTTAAGCATTCCCGCAGCGGCAATTCCGCTGCAGAAACGCTTAAAAAACGCTTGGTAGAAGGTCTGCCATGTTCCCCAATGATAATCCGCATGTGCTATGCACATGCTGCGGAAATTTCCGCTGCGGATTATTATTGAGGAAAAATCCACAGCACTAACAATTATTTTGCGGAAGCGCGGCGCTTTTGCCGCCATTGACTTGCATTGGAAAGCATGTAATCCGCATCACTGCATCTGTACATGCAGAATCCATGCGTTTCAATGTGCGGATGGTACCCGGGTTTGGAGAAGAGGAGACTCTCCTCCGGACCCGGGTACCATAGAACCTGTAAATAAAATAAAAAATAAATATTATTCTTACCTTCTGATGGCCCCCGGTGTCTTTATCTGATGCGTCCTGGCTTGCCGGCAGCTCGCGATGGTCTGAAAAGGACCTGCCGTGACGTCATTTAGTCATGTGACGGGTCACGCGACCGCTGACGTCGGCAGGCCATCAGAAGGTAAGTATATATTTATTTTTTACCATTCTTTTACGGTCACACTATATAAATCCATGTCGGTTGCATGGATTTATATAGTGTGACCAAGTTGTCAAGCACTTTCCAAGTGATGCTAAAATTGCTTGGAAACCGCTTGTCAACCCGCATGCGGAAATGCATGTGAAGAACGCTTCACATCTGCATGTCCCTGGCAGGAAAAACGCATGTACAATCCGCATGTACAATCCGCATGCGTTTTTTCTGCCAGGGAGATGCAGAAACGCTCAGGAAAAATCCGGAGCATTTCTGCATCGTGGGCACATAGGCTAACATTAATTGTATGACTCAATATTGAGCACACGTAGCAATCTATACACAGCAGGAGGCCGCACTTAGCCATCTATACACAGCAGGAGGCCGCACGTAGCCATCTATACACGGCGGGAGGCCGCACGTAGCCATCTATACACGTCAGGAGGCCGCACGTAGCCATCTATACACGGCAGGAGGCCGCACGTAGCCATCTATACACGGCAGGAGGCCGCACGTAGCCATCTATACACTGCAGGAGGCCGCAAGGAGCCATCTATACACGGCAGGAGGCCGCACGGAGCCATCTATACACGGCAGGAGGCCGCACGGAGCCATCTATACACAGCGGGAGGCCGCACGTAGCCATCTATACACAGTGGGAGGCAGCACGTAGCCATCTATACACAGCAGGGAGCCGCACGGTGCCATCTATACACAGCGGGAGGCCGCACGGAGCCATCTATACACAGCGGGAGGCCGCACGGAGCCATCTATACACAGCGGGAGGCCACACGGAGCCATCTATACACAGCGGGAGGCCGCACAGAGCCATCTATACACAGCGGGAGGCCGCACGGAGCCATCTATACACAGCGGGAGGCCGCACGGAGCCATCTATACACAGCGGGAGGCCGCACGGAGCCATCTATTCAAAGCGGGAGGCCGCACAGAGCCATCTATTCAAAGCGGGAGGCCGCACGGAGCCATCTAGACACAGCGGGAGGCCGCACGGTGCCATCTATACACAGCAGAGAGCCGCACGGTGCCATCTATACACAGCGGGAGGCCGCACGGAGCCATCTATACACAGCGGGAGGCTGCACGGTGCCCCCTCCCAGAGACAGCGGGAGGCCGCACGTAGCCATCTATATACAGCAGGGAGCCGCACGGTGCCATCTATACACAGCGGGAGGCCGCACGGAGCCATCTATACACAGCGGGAGGCTGCACGGCCCCCCTCCAGAGACAGCAGGAGGCCGCACGGCGCCATCTATACTCAGCAGGAGGCCGCACGCAGTCACGCACGCAGTCACGCACACAAACATATACAGACATATACATACACGCATAAACACATTTGAAACACAAAAATACATATAAACCGACATCACACAATGATATCTGCCTGCACACACATACATACATACACATACACACACACACTCACTCTCACACATACACACTCTCTCACACACACACACTCACCATCCCATGGCTCAGCTCCAGTCCTCCTGGCTCCTGCTCCTCTCCGGTGGTAAGTAGCAGTGCAGGCCGGGCGCGCACTGCGTGACGTCACAGCTAGGAGACACGGCCGCGCACAGGGCCGTGTCTCCTAGCAGTGACGCGGCCGGGCCAGCACACAGGGAAGTTAACTGCTGCAGTGCTGGCCCAGCCGAAGAAGAAGCAGCGGCTGTGCACTGCTGCTGGGGGAGTGGTCCGGGGGCCCCCCCCCGCCACTGTCTGCCGGTATGTGCCGCGGGGCCACGCATATAAATCCGGGCAGTAGCCCGGATTGCCCTCATTATAATCCTCCTATGCCTGGGACTGTCAGTGTAGTGCTTTTTGTCACTTACTGGGATTCTGAACCCTGTATCCCTCTACTGTTTTAGCTGTCCTTCTCCCAACACTTACTATACGATGTTTTTTATATATAAAAATATTTGTATCTAATAAAATTATGGCATATTTCTCATATCTCCGATGTGTCTGAGGTATTCCTTATATAGTTATCTCTGACATAATCACCTTTGTAATACCTATTAGACTTTTAGTTAGGCTTTTGTGTATTATCAGGAGATTTCACCTCACCTTATGGTGATCTGCCTTATAGGTTATTATATAATTTTTTTTATCAAGTAGTCAAGAATAAAGGGGGGGGGGGGCACCTCATTTAGCAACTGCTCGTCCCTACCTGTCTGCGGAGGTTGGCAGCCTCTTGAAATAAATATTGTTCAGCAGCCTCCCCTCCCTCACCAGCATCCCCTCAGCTGCCTCCCCACCCTCACCAGCATACCCTCAGCAGCCTCCCCTCCCTCACCAGCATCCCCTCAGCAGCCTCCCCTCGGCAGCCTCCCTTCCCTCACCAACATCCTCTCAGCAGCCTCCCCTACCTCATCAGCATCCCTTTAGCAGCCTCCCCTTCCTCACCAGCATCCCCTCAGCAGCCTCCCCTCCTTCATCAGCATCCCTGTTATGATCTGCTACAAGCACTAAGGAAAGAAAGGAGATCTGTCCCTACAATAGAACTAAGCTAGATCCCTACGATGTAACGGGGAACCTGATTCTGCGATCAGACCCGCTAAAGTCCTCGGCTAGTCTGTACGAAGACCTATAGATGCAAGGGAGGGATCCCTACAAGAACTAGGGACTGGGATAAAGTTGGACACCTCCTAGCAGAAATAGTAGCAGTAAAAGACAAACACACAACATAGAACATAAAGGTCCGAAGACCTAGCTAAACTGACTGAGAAAGGTAACTAAGCACCAGGCTAACTTAAGAGTAGAAATTACAATGAAGTCCAGCAAGGCCAAGAGGGCGGAGCAGGATTAAATAGGCAAACAAGGTCATGTGATCAGCAAGATGGAAAAAACCTAACAGGAGAGTTTTAACAATCCCCTCACCAGCCTCCCTTCCCTCACCAGCATACCCTCAGCAGTCTCCCCTCCCTCACCAGCATCCCCTCAGCAGCCTCCCCTCAGCAGCTTCCCCTCCCTCACCAGCATCCCATCAGCAGCCTTCCCTCCCTCACCAGCATACCCTCAGCAGCCTCCCCTCCCTCACCAGCATCCCCTCAGCAGCCACCCCTCAGCAGCCTCCCCTCCCTCACCAGCATCCCCTCAGCAGCCTCCCCTCACTCACCAGCCTCCCCTCCCTCACCAGCATCTCCTCAGCAGCCTCCCCTCCTTCAGCAGCCTCCCCTCCCTCATCAGCAGCCTTCCCTCCCTCACCAGCATCCCCTCAGCAGCCTCCCCTCCCTCACCAGCCTCCCCTCCCTCACCAGCATCCCCTGAGCAGCCTCCCCACTTTCAGCAGCCTCCCCTCCCTCACCAGCCTCCCCTGCTTCAGCAGCCTCTCCTCCTTCTGCAGCCTCCCCTCCTTCAGCAGCCT
Source organism: Phyllobates terribilis (assembly GCF_046119375.1). Taxonomy (NCBI): domain Eukaryota; kingdom Metazoa; phylum Chordata; class Amphibia; order Anura; family Dendrobatidae; genus Phyllobates; species Phyllobates terribilis. The sequence goes on along the minus strand of NW_027362762.1, from coordinate 329,019,045 downwards.
CCCCTCCCTCAGCAGCTTCCCCTCCCTCACCAGCATCCTCTCCCTCACCAGCATCCCCTCAGCAGCCTCTCCTCCTTCAGCAGCCTCCCCTCCCTCACCAGCATCCCCTGAGCAGCCTCCCCTCCTTCAGCAGCCTCCCCTCCTTCAGCAGTCTCCCCTCCTTCAGCAGCCTCCCCTCCTTCAGCAGCCTCCCCTCCTCCAGCAGCCTCCCCTGCTCCAGCAGCCTCCCCTTCCTCAGCAGCCTCCCCTCTTTCAGCAGCCTCCCCACCTTCGGCAGTCTCCCCTCCTCCAGCAGCCTCCCCTCCCTCAGCAGCCTCCCCTCCTCCAACAGACTCCCCTCCTCCAGCAGCCTCCCCTCCCTCAGCAGCCTCCCCTCTTTCAGCTGCCTCCCCTCCTTTGGCAGGCTCCCCTCCTCCAGCAGACTCCCCTCCTCCAGCAGCCTCCCCTCCCTCAGCAGCCTCCCCTCTTTCAGCAGCCTCCCCTCCTTTGGCAGTCTCCCCTCCCTCAGCAGCCTCCCCTCCTTCAGCAGCCTCCCCTCTCTCAGCAGCCTCCCCTCCTCCAGCAGCCTCCACTCCTCCAGTAGCCTTCCCTCCTTCAGCAGCACAACACACACACTTACCGCTTGCCACTGTCACCTCAAAACATGACCATGATGCACCTGGCCATGGATTAAAGGTACAGTGCTCATTTCCGTCCGCCGTGTGCATCATGCGCCGAACTATTGTACCTAAGTGTCCAGTAAGCAGAAGCAAAGAGAGGGGGGCCTCGGGCCATGGGCTTGGGGCCTGGGCTGGCGCAGCCCCCAGTTTTTGCTTTTGGTCACTGGGCCCCATACAGCAGTAAGGGTAGTAATGCCCTGATGGCAGCCCTGATAGTGACTGACCACAACCCTCTCAGCTGGCTACACTGGGTGACCGGCGACAATGGTAAACTACTGCGGTGGCGCTTGGCTCTACAGAAGTATGATTTTACCATTCAGCACAAGAAGGGGAGCAAACATGGCAACACTGATGGGCTGTCTTGCCAAGTTGATGCCAGGGAGATGAGCTTGATAGACATTCTGTAAATCAGTTTCCCATGACATCTCTGAAAGGGGTAGGTGTTATAGATATACTTGTAAAAATTTATCAACTTCTAATAGTTATCATAGTGAATACTGAAGCAAGGCTAGCACTCTATTAGACTCTACATGACCCCCCTTGCAGCGAACAAGTAATTAAAGTTGGTATCTGATGGATTGCAGACCAGACAGTGCTGACTGAGGAGTTTTGGAATACAGGTGCATCTGACAAAATTAAAATATCATCAAAAAGTCAATTTATTTCAATTCTTCAATACAAAAAGTGCAACTCATATATTATATAGAGTCATTACAAACAGAGTAATCTATTTCAAGTGTTTATTTCTGTTACTGTTGATGATTATGGCTTACAGCCAATGAAAACACAAAAGTCATTATCTCAGTAAATTTGAATAATTAACAAAAAACACCTGCAAAGGCTTCCTAAGCCTTTAAAAAGGTCCCTTAGTCTGTTTCAGTAGGCTCCACAATCATGGGGAAGACTGCTGACTTGACAGATGTCCAGAAGGCAGTCATTGACACACTAAGTAATGCTAAGTAAATTTTGCGTTTCATTTGGAAATCAAGGTCCCAGAGTCTGGAGGAAGAGTGGAGAGGCATCCAATCCAAGCTGCTTGAGGTTTAGTGTGAAGTTTCCACAATCAGTGATGGTTTGGGGAGCCGTGTCATCTGCTGGTATAGGTCCACTGTGTTTTATCAAGACCAAAGTCAGCGCAGCCATCTACCAGGAAATTTTAGAGCACTTTATGCTTCCCTCTGTCGACAAGCTTTTTGGAGATGGAAATTTCATTCTCTAGCAGGACTTGGCACCTGTCCACACTGCCAAAAGTACCAATACCTGGTTTAAAAACAACAGTATCACTGTGCTTGATTGGCCAGCAAACTCGCCTGACCTTAATCCCATAGAGAATCTATGGGGTATTGTCAAGAGGAAGATGAGAGACACCAAACCCAACAATGCAGATGAGCTGAAGGCTGCTATCAAAGCAACCTGGGCTTCCATAACACCTCAGCAGTGCCACAGGCAGATCGCCTCCATGCCACGCCGCATTGATGCAAAGGGAGCCCCGACCAAGTACTGAGTGCATTTACTGAACATACATTTCAGTAGGCCAACATTTCGGATTTTAAAATCATTTTTCAAGCTGGTGTCATAAAGTATTCTAATTTACTGAGATAGTGACTTTTGTGTTTTCATTCCTCCAATTTGCCTGCTCAATTCCAGGATTTTGCAGATGTCTTCTTCAAGCGGGACGCAGAGACACTATCTCCACATAATTTATTTTGACTGTGCCATACCACTCAATTCAGGCATTTGAACCACCTAGAAGTAGAATTTATTCTCAAGCCCAATAGCCACTCTTGTTCTTGCAGTTTGACGTCATACTCGCCCATCCTCCTGCTGGGAAAAACAGGGCTTACACTGATACTCTGATCCATGTGATATTTTGGTAGACGCATCCTCACATATAATCAAAACTGAAAATATTCTATCCTCCATTTCTTCTTCTTCTAATTTTCCTCCTAAAGGATGTTCTCTTGTCTCTAAGGCACTCCGCTGGAAAGTCTTATCTTGGGCTAATTCTTCTTTCCTCTCTGATCACCCTGGTGTAAAATGAACTGTCCTATTTCTAGTGGTGTCCGTAATGGTAACAAGATGTCAAAGAATTTGTGGCATCTTGTCCTCAGTGTGTGTACTACATATTGTCACGTCAAGTATCTCTCAGTCATATTCAACCTTTTGTTATACCACAATGGCTGGAATTTTATGGACTTTGCTACTTATCTTCCTGATATGCAAGGATTTATTGTTATCTGAGTCGTGGTGGACCAATTCTCCAAGAGGTCTTGTTTTGTTCCTTTACCTGGACTTCTATATGCTGCAAAGTTGGCTGTTGTGTTCTTCAAAGAAATTTTCCAGTTTCACATAAGCTCACGTCATGTGCAGTTTGCTTCCATTTTCTGGAGGTTGGTCTGCAAGAATATTAAAATCTCCTTAGACTTCTCTTCTACCTATGACCCTTAAATTAATGAGCAAACTGAATCAATCTATGCAGCAATACCTATTAATTTTCTCTCATCAATATAATTGGACAGATTTGCTTCCTTAGACTGAATTTGCTTACAATTCAGCTTCTGAGTTGTCAGGAAAATCTCCCTTTTTTTACAGTGTATGGTTGAGAGCCTTGTCTTCCTCTGCCAATTATTTCATAGCGAAAAGAAAAGAAAGGGCGCATGTGTAGACTCACAGGGCTATTTAAATAATTTAAAAAGTGCCAGTACACTCACCTGTGATGGTTGTGTACGTCTACACAACCAAGATTAAGCATGTGATTAATGAGGCTCCGGGTCACCTCTATTTGTAGTACCGTCCTGTCGGTGTTTGCCTCGCAACTCCGTGCTCCTCAAGTGGTCACACGATCCTGCCGGACCAGATACCACGTCACCGCAGGTCCTCAGTAGTTTAACCCGGTGGCTGGATAACCGCAGGTCCTCACACATCCAAATAGACCAGGCTGCTCCTGCCGCTTTGGCTCCGTATGGAGATATCTCACAAGTAAACAATGGTGCAGCGGTCTCAGGGAGCGCCAAAGGAATACTGGACAATTTAATAGATGGCAACCGACTTCTATTCTTCCTCCAATACCACTGCCACAACGCGTTTCAACGGTCTAAGCCGTCTTCATCAGGTGGGGTCTTAATTATTTCATAGCGTCAACTTCCCGCGGTCAACATTGTCTCTTAAGACATTCATGGCATTTGGACTGAGGTGCAATCCAATTTGGCAGCAGCAGTGGCCAAAGCAGAGTGATGATAAACATCGGCAACCTATTCCCAACATCTGTCTTGGTGATAATCTTTGGTTTTCCACCAAAAACATCCACTTAAAAGATTAATTGTAAGAAACTGGCTCTCAAGTTTATCATTCCATTCTAGATTGTTGAACAATTCCATCCGGTCATTTTCTATCTGAATGTATCAGCCACCTTAAAAGTTCAAATACTTTTTATATCTACTTACTGTTATGATCTGCAACATGTACAGTGGTGGCCAAAAGTATTGGCACCCCTGAAATTCTGTCAGATAATACTCAGTTTCTTCCTGAAAATGATTGCAATCACAAATTCTTTGGTATTATTCTCTTCATTTAATTTGCTTGCAAGGAAAAAACACAAAAGAGAATGAAGCAAAAATCAAATCATTGATCATTTCACACAAAACTCCAAAAATGGGCCAGACAAAAGTATTGGCACCCTCAGCCTAATACTTGGTTGCACAACCTTTAGCCAAAATAACTGCGAACAACCGCTTCCGGTAACCATCAATGAGTTTCTTACAATGCTCTGCTGGAATTGTAGACCATTCTTCTTTGGCAAACTGCTCCAGGTCCCTGATATTTGAAGGGTGCCTTCTCCAAACTGCCATTTTGAGATCTCTCCACAGGTGTTCTATGGGATTCAGGTTTGGACTCATTGCTGGCCACCTTAGAAGTCTCCAGTGCTTTCTCTCAAACCATTTTATAGTGCTTTTGGAAGTGTGTTTTGCGTCATTGTCCTGCTGGAAGACCCATGACCTCTAAGGGAGACCCAGCTTTCTCACACTGGGCCCTACATTATGGTGCAAAATTAGTTGGTAGTCTTCAGACTTCATAATGCCATCCACACACTCAAGCAGTCCAGTGCCAGAGGCAGCAAAGCAACCCCAAAACATCAGGGAACCTCCGCCATGTTTGACTGTAGGGACCGTGTTCTTTTCTTTGAATGCCTCTTTTTTTTTCCTGTACACTCTATGTTGATGCTTTTTTCCCAAAAAGCTCTACTTTTGTCTCATCTAACCAGAGAACATTCTTCCTAAACATTTTAGGCTTTCTCAGGTAAGTTTTGGCAAACTCCAGCCTGGCTTTTTTATGTCTCGGGGTAAGAAGTGGGCTCTTCCTGGGTATCCTACCATACAGTCCCTTTTCATTCAGACGCCGATGAATAGTATGGGTTGACCCTGTTGTACCCTCGGACTGCAGGGCAGCTTGAACTTGTTTGGATGTTAGTCGAGGTTCTTTATCCACCATCCGCACAATCTTGCGTTGAAATCTCTCGTCAATTTTTCTTTTCCGTCCACATCTAGGGAGGTTAGCCACAGTGCCATGGGCTTTAAACTTCTTGATGACACTGCGCACGGAAGACACAGGAACATTCAGGTCTTTGGAGATGGACTTGTAGCCTTGAGATTGCTCATGCTTCCTCACAATTTGGTTTCTCAAGTCCTCAGACAGTTCTTTGGTCTTCTTTCTTTTCTCCATGCTCAATGTGGTACACACATGGACACAGGACAGAGGTTGAGTCAACTTTAATCCATGTTAACTGGCTGCAAGTGTGATTTAGTTATTGCCAACACCTGTTGGGTGCCACAGGTAAGTTACAGGTGCTGTTAATTACACGAATTAGAGAAGCATCACATGATTTTTCAAACAGTGCCGATACTTTTGTCCACCCCCTTTTTTAGGTTTGCTGTGGAATTATATCCAATTTGGCTTTAGGACAATTCTTTTTGTGTTTTTTTCATTGAAGACAAATTAAATGAAGATAATAATACCAAAGAATTTGTGATTGCAATCATTTTCAGGAAGAAACTGAGTATTATCTGACAGAATTTCAGGGGTGCCAATACTTTTGGCCACCACTGTACTAAGGAAAGATAGGGGAAAGCTGTCCCTACAGTAAGACTAAGCTGAATCCCTACGATGTAGCGGGCTGCCTGTTCCTAGTGAACAGACCCACCTTAGTCCTCGGCTAGTCTGAACAAAGACCTATAGAATTAAGGGAGGGGTCCCTAAAAGAACTAAGGACTGGAACAAAAATGGGACACCTCCTAAACAGAAGTTGTTGCAGAACACAAAAAGACAAACTGACAAAAAGTACTAGAGGTCCCAGAGGACCAAGCGAACTTGACACAGAAAGGCACAGAAGCACCAGTCTAGAGAAACAGTCAAACACTGAAGTCCAGCACAGCCAGAAGGGCGGAGCTGGAATATAAAGGCAGATGGTCACGTGACCGCAAACCACAAGATAGAAAAAATAAACAGGAGCGTTCTAACAGTACCCCCTCTTTTATGAGGATCCTCCAGGCCCAGGCCTATCTGGAAACCTCCTGTGGAAAGCTTTAACAAGCCTAGGAGCAGAGACATCATCCGTCCTTACCCAGGAATTGTCTTCGGGACCAAAACCCTTCCAGGAGACAAGATACTGTAATCTCCATCTATGCCATCTAGAATTCAAGATACGAGAAATTTCATATTCGCCGTCTTCCCCCACAGCAGGAAATGTGACAGTGGCGTCCCTATCAGATACGTCAGCCTTTTCAACAAGGAAGCATGAAACATAGGATTAATCTTCCAGGAAGTAGGGACATCCAACCTAACAGCAGACGGGTTAACAACCTGAAGCACTTTAAATGGACCCCTGATTCATACGTCTAAGATCTGATTCAGCAGATGAGATTCGATCAGGATCGTCATATAATAGCCCCATAGCAGAAAAAAATTCTTCAACAGACCTTAAACACGGATCATTAGGCTGGAGAGAAAAGGCCCACCTCTGTGGTTCATTGCGCAAAAGTGACATAATAAAACCAATGCGCTGTGATTCATTCCCAGAGGATCTTGGTCTCAAACAAAAATATAACAAACAAGTATTTTTAAAGGAAAAAAAATCTTGCTGTTTATCATAAAAAACATCAGGCAGTCCTACCTTGGGTTCCACAAAATGCGCTCCAGGACAGCAACTCACGTGTTGCTGAAGCTCGGCCACCTCCAGAGACAATCCCTGCAGGCGTTGAGCCAAATCCTGGACGGAAACCATACTGATCCCCGAATTTCTTTCCTTTTAGTTTTTTGGGCTGAACTTACTGTTATGATCTGCAACATGTACTAAGGAAAGATAGGGGAAAGCTGTCCCTACAGTAAGTCTAAGCTGAATCCCTATGATGTAGCAGGCTGCCTGTTCCTAGTGAACAGACCTGCCTTAGTCCTTCACTAGTCTGAACGAAGACCTATAGAATTAAGGGAGGGGTCCCTAAAATAACTAAGGACTGGAACAAAAATGGGACACCTCCTAAACAGAAGTTGTTGCAGAACACAAAAAGACAAACTGACAAAAAGTACTAGAGGTCCCAGAGGACCAAGCGAACATGACAGAGAAAGGCACAGAAACACCAGGCTAGAGAAACAGTCAAACACTGAAGTCCAGCACAGCCAGAAGGGCGGAGCTGGAATATAAAGGCAGATGGTCACGTGACCGCAAACCACAAGATAGAAAAAACAAACAGGAGGGTTCTAACACTTACTCTATCCCCTGGTCCTCAATAAATTCTCTACTACTGTCAAGGCAGCGCTAGCTGCTCATGATGGCATGAAGTATGAGCAACAACCAAATTCAGTACTGTAAGAACGTTAATGGTAGCCTCTTTTACTTGATTGACTGGAAGGGATATGGTCCTGAAGAGAGATGCTGGGTGTCACAACTCTGGTGTTGGATAACCTGGGGCCAAGGGCTCCTTCCCTGTTCCTAACGCTGGAGGCGCCCTAGCTATCCCTGCTTTCCGGATTAATTCTGATAGTGAAGACGCCATGGCCATCTCCTGAATCAGCCCTATATCTGTCCCCCTCTCCCACCCAGGGAAGTGTGGATTAATAGTGTATGCATATACGCAAACCAAACTAACAAGGGAGGACATACAGAGATAAGTGTAAATACCAATCATACAAATATGCACTCACAGACAACAGAGAGGAACACCAGGGAGAAAAGGAAGGAAAACAACATAGGAGAGGATGAGGACTCGCAGACAGCCAAAACAACTAGCAACAGTCACAGATCAACGCTCCAAATGCCTCTACTAACAACCGACACCTCCACTCTACACCAGGCAGTATGAAACTAACGCTGGAAATCCAGATTGCCACAAGTGAGTATATATAGGAGAGGGGAGTAGCAAATACTGAACAGCTTAGATCATCCAAGCAGGAAAGCTTCAGAGACTCTATGTTGAACAGTTTAAGCCCTGCACTGCTAACAGAAACCTGCACTGTTTAACATGAAGGAGAAGTGCTTCTGATCAGTGCAGGATTATGAGAAATCAGATGCTGTGGTCTTCTGGCCCCTCTCTGTCACGGAAAACCTGTGGAACTGGGTGCACAAAAAGGATATTTGTGCCCTTATCTTGCTCAGCAGATATCATGAAAAGCATCCTCTTTTTTCTGTTATAGACTATTCTATGAGGGGTACTAAAAGAAGGGGGGGGCTGTACTGTTACTCAGCTGTTCCTGGACAAGGGCTAGGCCTTGTTCCCTTCTCCTATGGCTACCTCCCTTTGGAGTAGTCCATCCTAGGTTTCTCAGGTAACTCAGCGAACTCCACTGACATTATCCCCCGAGGCCTTATAAGGCAGCTCTGACAGAGGTTAGTTGATTGAATATTAAGTAGTATTGTCCACAGTTGCCTCAAGTTGGTAAGGAGATTTTGCCTACTTCACTTGGCTGAGCTACAGCCAGTTGTCTATCGTCTATGTCACACACATGGGTCATGGACCCACTGTGCCATGGGGCTGGGCTTACCCAGGAGGGGTGTGGCTAAGCAGCACCTAGTTTTTGCTGGAGCTCCTGATGGTGGAGTAATTCCCCTGTACTGCAGCAGCTGACTCCAAGGGTCAGGATCACAGACACGGACTCGGAGTCACTGGCAAAACAAAATTTGGATACTGGTTCTGGTTCAGACAGTGCACATTCTGGAACACAAGACAGGACGGACACTGGTACTGGTTCAGGTACTGCCAGAGTGGCTGCTGGCTCAAGTTTCGCTGGAGCGGCTTCAGGTTCAGGTACTGCCAGAGCAGTTTCAGGCTCAGGTGCCGCCGGAGTGGTTTCAAGCTCAGGTACCACTGGAGCGGTTTCAGGCTCTGGCACTACCAGAGTGGTTTCAGGCTCAGGTACTTCTGGAGTGGTTTCAGGCTCAGGTACTGCCGGAGCGGTTACAGGCTCAGGTACCGCCGGAGCGGCTTCCGGCTCAGGTACTGCCGGATTGGTTTCAAGCTCAGGTACATCTGGAGAGGTTTCATGCTCAGGTACCGCTGGAGTGGCTTCAGGTTCAGGTATCGCCAGGAACAGGCTCTAGTACAAACAACATTGGTTTCAGGGACAAGTTCAGGTTCTGACAATACGGGACTCAAGGACAAGGACCTGGCAACATTCTAGTTGCAAACACACTAAGTAGGGAAACTACAGGGTTTGCTCAGGCACCTTCTTACTGGGGAGTGTGCCTTTTATACCTGATGTTTCCCAGCTATTGGCTGCGGGCATTTCCAAGGTGCGCGCATTGCCCCTTTAAGAATCGGGGAACATGAGCACTAGGCGTGCTGCCGGGAGTCCTCCGTGATGTGCACAGGCCCAGAGAAGCCTTAGCAGGGAAAGGGGACACTGTCGTGGGGCCAGGGAGGTGAGTATGTCGGCGTCCCTGCTTGGAGGAGTGAGAGGGACACACAGGGATGGTGTTGAAATTACAGTACCCCCTTTTACGCCTCCTCTTCTTCAAGCCAGCAAGGAATCTCTGCCGAGGAAGTAAGGCATGACTATTCTCCTTGGATTACCATGATCTCTCTTCAGAACCGCGTTCTCTCCATTTCACTAGAAGTAAGATTTTATCGCTCACCTTCTTCATGGTTGGGATACTTCTCACCACCAAGAAATCCTCAGAGCAGACCGAAGTGGGCTTAGTACCAGGATCTTTGAATTTCAAAGTCTCTCCCTGCCCGGCAAGGCCAGCCACTGTCTTTGTTGAATCAAAGTAAAATTGACGTTTTTCCTCCTGGCCAAGTGGATAGGAAAGACCTTAACGTTCTCGTCAGCTGGCCACTTGAGAATTGAAGATACCCTCTCTGGATCCATATTCAAACCAGTGTCTATGAAGATACGTCCTTGAGGTTGGTGAAGATCCTGGAAATAGGTCTTTGGAACAATCGTCCGAACAGTGTGAGATAACATCTCCACTTCTCTTCTATCGGAGACATCAGCGCACGACCAGTTGACAGATGGCGGACCTGGCGGAGAAGATGATGTCACACGTGGCCGAACTAGACGTACAGGGACCAGGCACCTCTCGTGACATGACTGTTTCCAACGTGTTAGGGTACCTTGTGTGCAGAGACCAGCGTCACTCCTGCAAGTGATGTCACTGGCCTCTACATGCTGGGTATTCTGACACCGGTCTGTTGCCGACTTATTGCAGCTGTTCTGAGCCGGCAAGAACATGCTGTCATTATTCTCATCACACAGTGCACAGCGTGCAGGGACATCATTGATGATGCTTCATTTCAGGGAGGGGGCAAAGGCTGTGGCAGTAACTGCAGCCTCTGCCCCCTGATGACGCTACATCCCAGCATGTATTGGGATTCTCAAGTGAAGCGTACATCACAGAAAGGAAGTAGGGAAAAAATACAATAGCAGTTAGATAGCGTAGCTAGGGAAGAATAGAGAAGTTTTAATGCAAGTACAGTACAGACCAAAGTTTGGACACACCTTCTCATTTAAAGATCTTTCTATATTTTCATGACTTTGAAAATTCTACATTCACACTGAAGGCATCAAAACTATGAATTAACGCATGTGGAATTATATACTTAGCAAAAAAGTGTGAAACAACTGAAAATATGTCTTATATTCTAGGTTCTTCAAAGTAGCCACCTTTTGCTTTGATGACTGCTTTGCACACTCTTGGCATTCTCTTGATGAACTTCAAGAGGTAGTCACCGGAAATGGTCTTCCAACAATCTTGAAGGAGTTCCCAGAGATGCTTAGCACTTGTTGGCCCTTTTGCCTTCACTCTGCGGTCAAGTTCACCCCAAACCATCTTGATTGGGTTCAGGTCTGGTGACTGTGGAGGCCAGGTCATCTGGCGTAGCACCCCATCACTCTCTTTCTTGGTCAAATAGCCCTTACACAGCCTGGAGGTGTGTTTGGGGTCATTGTCCTGTTGAAAAATAAATGATGGTCCAACTAAACCCAAACCGGATGGAATAGCCGCTGCAAGATGCTGTGGTAGCCATGCTGGTTCAGTATGCCTTCAATTTTGAATAAATCCCCAACAGTGTCACCAGCAAAGTACCCCCACACCATCACACCTCCTCCTCCATGCTTCACGGTGGGAACCAGGCATGTAGAGTCCATCCGTTCACCTTTTCTGCGTCTCACAAAGACACGGTGGTTGGAACCAAGGATCTCAAATTTGGACTCATCAGACCAAAGCACAGATTTCCACTGGTATAATGTCCATTCTTTGTGTTCTTTAACCCAAACAAGTCTCTTCTGCTTGTTGCCTGTCCTTAGCAGTGGTTTCCTAGCAGCTATTTTACCATGAAGGCCTGCTGCACAAAGTCTCCTCTTAACAGTTGTTGAAGAGATGTGTCTGCTGCTAGAACTCTGTGTGGCATTGACCTGGTCTCTAATCTGATGCACAGTGTGAATGTACAATTTTCATAGTCATGAAAATACAGAAAACTCTTTAAATGAGAAGGTGTGTCCAAACTTTTGGTCAGTACTGTATATTTGAAATTAGTTTAGATTACAGTGCCAAATAGATAGGGATTTTGATGAAAATTTCTTTGGCCTTCCTTTGGACCAACCCTTTAATGGTGACATTAGAGACAATATGTAAAATGGAAAATATACCATTCTTCAAGTAATGTCTTGACAAGGTAAACATTAAAAAACTTCTTATAAGGAACAGGGGTTACACTGTGTCTTCTAAGTTTCAGTGCACTGATGACATACCTAGGTCAAAGGGCATCATGGGGTCAGCATTGTAAACACAGAAATCCTGAAATACTATAGGTAGTGTTGAGCGAATGGGCTCAGATAATGTCCCATCATAGCATGCTCTATCTTATTAGAGTATTTTGGGGGTGCTCGTCTAATATGTTTGACTCCTCGCGGCTGCGTGTTTTGCGGCGGTAGACAGACGCATGCGGGGATTGCCTAACAAACAGGTAATCCCCGCATGTGATGTGTCTGTCTACCGCCGCAAAACATACAGCCGCAGGGAGTCAAACATATTAGTAAAGCAGCCCCAAGATATTCGGATCACACTCGAGCATGCTCGGATAGCACGTTATTCAAGCACATTCGCTCAACACTAACTATAGGCTTTTTTGAAAGTTAGATTGTCTCTATAACACAACTATGATACCAAAATAAAAGATATCATGCTAACCTTAATAATCATCATCATTTACATCTGCGTTAAGGTAAGGCAGAAGCTCACGTTCATATTACTGTAAAGCATGAGATTTCCATGTTTTAGATGTTTCAGTAATGACAGTAAAAAAAAATCAATATATAACAATAACTAATATATATGACATGATGCAGACTGTGATCAAATTTTAAAACAATTTTGTACATCCATTATTTCTGTAATGAGTATATAATTTGTGTTATGTGACACATCATTTGTCAGAAGTAGCTAAGGTATTATATGAAAGGTTCTCTAACTGCCGTAAAAGTAGGTGAAATATAACCTATTATAGCTTTTTAGCCAAAAGCAAGAATTATTTAAGCAGATGAAATGGCTGCTTATAAATAACTAGGCATTAAACTGATACTTCAAAGAAGTGAACAACAGAAAGAATAAAGTGCATAGAATGCAAAATTCCTATGTGTTTCATTTGAATATAACTTTAAATCTTACAATGCATTTGCATTTATGGCAGAAAAGGGTTTCATTGTCAGCTATTGCATTAACTGGTTCAAATGATGTATGGCCACATAATATATGCAGTGCAGATGCTTATTCAACAACGCTTATAAGTAGAATTTGTGGAAGCAGAGACTAGAAAAACTACATGACTCCTTCCGTATAAAATTTAAGTGATAATATGACGTATAAGATAATATTTTTGAACTTTGTAGAACGTCTTTACAATATTAGTCAACCAAAGTAAAGCTGACCAATGGTTAGTCAACTGTTTTAACCTAGCAGTTGATTTAAAGGGTTTTTCCAAGCACTCTCTAGTGCAGGGGAGCTGTGCTGGTTTCATAGATCCAATTCATTTCTATGAAAGTTTCGGAAGCAGTTCAGCTTAGTCACTATTGATTCACTATTGACTATTGATTGTTTCCGTAGCTTCACCTCTCTGGATAGAGTTATTCCTCACTCAGCCATGAAAGGCCAACATGGGAATAAACCTTTAAAGGGTGGTGTGTTTTAAATAAGAAAAACATAGAAATTTTCTCTATGTGTGACACTATGGGTTCTTTCTGGTATTACAGCTGATATAGATTGTTGCTGATTGCTGTAATTTTTGCTGCCATGTTATGATCACAATACTTCAGTCTCCTGTGGTCCATTGAACTGAACATAAATCACCATATGGATGTTTAAGCAATTATACAGGCACATTTGTTACTGTCTCAACCATAAGCTGGAGTAAGACTATATTGACATTCTTAACTCTTTCCCGACATATGTCATGTCCCTGACTTTAATGTGGACTCGAAAGCCGTGCCTGCATCTTTCCAGGTAGATGATGGCTGAATTATTCAGACATTACCTGCCACTAACAGCCACAGGTGGAGTGGAGCTCTGCCCGCAGCTGTCAACCTGTTAAATGCCGCTATCAATCCCTGATTGCAGCATTTAATGCGCTGCTGATGCACTACTATATATAGTACAAGCAATCAGAGGATTGCAGGTTCATGTCCTCTAAGAGTACTAATAAATACAGTAAAGAGTAAAAATAAATGTTTTTAAAATATGAAAAAAATAAAAGAAATAAAAAAAATACACATGTTTGGTATGCATTCGTAAAAGTACAATCTTTCAACATTTTAAATAAATCAATCCAATCAGTAAAGAAAACAAAATAAAAACACTAGAATTATGTTTTTTGGCCGTTGCAATATAGAAATAAAATACAATAAGAGACGATCAAAACATTGTACCTTCCCCAAAATGGTTCAAGTAGAAACTTCAGCTCAAGATGCAAAAAAATAACCCTACACAGCCCCATATCCTAAAAATATATAACATTACGGGTCTCAGTTTTTCACCACTAAGATAAAAAAAACCCTATACATATTTGACATCTGTGTAATCGTACTGACCTGGAGAATCATATTGCCAATGTCTGTTTTACCATATAGTGAACATGGTAACTAAAAAAAAAAAAAAAAACAGTTGTGGAATTGCACTTTTTTTTGCAATGTCAATACACTTGGATTTTTTTTCCCACTTTCCAGTTCATAACATGTAAAATGAATGATGTCATTCAAAAATATAATTCGTCCCGCAAAAGACAAGCCTTCACATAGCTATGTGGACGGAAAAATAAAAAAGTTATGGCTCTTGGAAGAAGGGCAGGAAAAAACAAAAATGAAAAAACAGAAATTGGCCGCTATGCGAAAGGGTTAAATGCCGCATCATCATGACAGAAAAATGCCTACAGCAAAATGTGGCAAAAAATATGATCTTGTTGCTTGACTAGGGTACAATTAATTTACACATGTAAGTGAAATTTTCCTTTACTTTAGATGATGCAAGTAGAAATAATCTATATGATATTTCTCCCCTGGTAAGGTGGATTCTTGAATTTCTCGGACCGGATGAGTAGTTGTTGAGCTCACAGACTGAAGATGTTGGTGCAGCAAGGTGGTCAGGCTGATGCAATAGAGCTGGAAGACAAGTGAAAGAATATGGCACAGTGGAGTAGACTCGTCAATGTAGCAGATCTAAGTAAATTGTAAACTCAAGGTAGCAATGTAGCAGAGCACACTGATGTAACAAAGTTAAAAATTGTAGTACAACCCCTTGCAAAAATTATGGAATCACCGGGCTCGGAGGATGTTCATTCAGTTGTTTAATGTTGTTGAAAAAAAGCAGATCACAGACATGGCACAAAACTAAAGTCATTTCAAACGGCAACTTTAGGGCTTTAAGAAACACTAAAAGAAATCAAGATTAAAAATGTGGTACTCAGTAAGGGTAATTTTTTCAGACCAAGCAGAGGGAAAAAATTATACAATCACTCAATTCTGAGGAAAAAATGATGGAATCATCTTGTAAATTTTCATTTCCAAAACTATCACCTGCATCAAATTAGATCTGCTCGTTAGTCTGCATCTAAAAAGGAGTGATCACACCTTGGAGGGCTGTTGCACCTAGTGGACTGACATGAATCATGGCTCCAACACAAGAGATGTCAATTGAAACAAAGGAGAGGATTATCAAACTCTTAAAAGAAGGTAAATCATCACACAATGTTGCAAAAGATGTTACTTGTTCACAGTCAGCTGTGTCTAAAATCTGGGCCAAATATAAACACCATGGGAAGGTTGTTAAAGGCAAACATACTGGTAGACCAAGGAAGATACCAAAGCGTCAAGACCGGAAACTTAAAGCAATATGTCTCCAAAACAGGAAATGCACAACAAAACAAATGAGGAACGAATGGGAGGAAACTGGAGTCAATGTCTGTGACCGAACTGTAAGAAACCGCCTAAAGGAAATGGGATTTACATACAGAAAAGCTGAACATAAGCCATCATTAACACCTAAACAGAAAAAAACAAGGTTACAATGGGCTAAGGAAAATCAATAGTGGACTGTGGATGACTGGATGAATGTCATATTCAGTGATGAATCGTAAATCCGCATTGGGCAAGGTGATGATGCTGGAACTTTTGTTTGGTGCCGTTCCAATGAGATTTATAAAGATGACTGCATGAAGAGAACATGCAAATTTCCACAGTCATTGATAATATGGGGCTGCATGTCAGATAAAGGCACTGGGGAGATGGTTGTCATTACATCTTCAATAAATGCCTAAGTTTACATTGATATTTTGGACAGTTTTCTTATCCCATCAATTGAAATGATGTTTGGGGATGATGACACCATTTTTCAAGATGATAATGCATCCTGCCATAGAGCAAAAACTGTGAAAACATTCCTTGAAAGAAGACACATAAGGTCAATGTCATGGCCTGCAAATAGTCTGGATCTCAATCCAATTGAAAATCTTTGGTGGAAGTTGAAGAAAATGGTCCATGACAAGGCTCCAACCTGCAAAGCTGATCTGGAAACAGCAATCAGAGAAAGTTGGAGCCAGATTGATGAAGAGTACTGTTTGTCACTCATTAATTCCATGCCTCGGGGCTGCAAGCTGTTATTAAAGCCAGAGGTGGTGCAACAAAATACTAGTGACGTATTGGAGTGTTCTTTTGTGTGTTTGTTTTTCATGATTCCATAATTTTTTCCTCAGAATTGAGTGATTCCATAATTTTTTCCCTCTGCTTGGTCTGAAAAAATTACCCTTACTGAGTACCACATTTCTTATCTTGATTTCTTTTAGTGTTTCTTAAAGCCCTAAAGTTGCATTTGAAATGACTTTAGTTTTGTGCCATGTTTGTGATCTGCTTTTTTTCAACAACATTAAACAACTGAAAGAACATCATCCAAGCCCGATGATTCCATAATTTTTGCAAGGGGTTGTAGAGCTCAGCAGCATAGTATAGCTGGTTATGTTAGATTACTCACTTTTTGTGATGTAGCCAAGTCCATTTGCACAGCAGATCTAGGAATATTGGGAGAGTCACTTGAAGTGATTTTGTAGTGTCCAGGCCCTGAGCAGATGGGGAGGCCCCACTCTCTGTCAGGGACACCGGCGCTCTATGGGGCCCAAGAGTCGGGGGAACCTGGTGTTCTGTGTCTTTTGATTCTGTGATGTCTCAGGGCAGAGGGCATGATGACGTCACTACAGCTCGCCCTCTGTTCTGAGCAGTGCACAGAGCCAGAAGACGCTGAGGAGACTGGAGCAGCGGCCAGCGGGGAATGAGAATAGGTGAGTATTTGATTTTTTTAATGTATGAAGCAATATATGGGGCTCATTCTGTATGGAGCTATATTTGGGGCTCATACTGTATGAAGCAATATATGGGGCCATTCTGTGTGGAGCATTATATGGGGCCCATACTGTATAGAGCAAGATACATAACCCATTATTCTGTATGCAGCATTATATGGGACCCATTCTGTATGAAGCATTATATGGGGCCCATACTGTATGGAGCATTATATGGGCCCATACTGTATGGAGCAATATATGGGGCTCATTATTCTATATGGAGCAATATATGGGGCTCATTATAAGGTCTGGAGCAATATATGGGGCTCATTATTCTGTACTAGATGGTGGCCCGATTCTAACGCATCGGGTATTCTAGAATATTTATGCGGCCAACTGGGAGAGACTAATCAGCGAAGCAGTGTTTAAATGGGTTGTGCACTACTTTAAATTAACCCCCCAATGTATCCCCATGTTGTCAATACTGCTTGTGACAACATCACTGACCACGCACAGCCAGCACGTAATTCCCCCGGCTGCAGCCGGCTCTTGCTTCCGATAACATCACGACTATTTGCGGCTGCAGCCAGGGGTCTCCTGTTTCGCGTACCACGGTGAATGAAACGTGACAGAAGTACATCACACTGTGACTGACAGAACGTGTTCACTGAACGTGACAGAAGTACATCACACTCTTACTGACCGTGTTTAGTAAACGTGACTGAACTATGTCGCACTGTGACTGACTGAACGTATTCATTAAACGTGACAGAAGTACATCACACTCTTACTGACCGTGTTTAGTAAACGTGACTGAACTATGTCGCACTGTGACTGACTGAACGTATTCATTAAACGTGACAGAAGTACATCACACACTGTGACTGACAAAACATGTTCAGTACATCATGGGCAGTTGGTGAGTCACATGACCACATGGGCGGAGTCAGCCCTGCTATCTCCCGACTTGTTCTGAAATCCCGCATCGCTGATTGGCCGCGGCCGCACCAATCAGAGACGTGGGATTTCCTGGACGGACAGACAGACAGGATAAGCCGATTATATAGTAGATGGAGCAATATATGGGGCTCATTATACTATGTGGAGCAATATATGAGGCCCATTATACTGTATGGAGCAATATATATGGGGCCCATTATACTATGTGGAGCAATATATGAGGCCCATTATACTGTATGGAGCAATATATATGGGGCCAATTATACTGTATGGAGCAATATATAGGGTCCATTATTCTGTGTGCAGAATTATATGGGACCCATTCTGCGTGGAGTGTCATATGGGGCCCATTCTGAATGGAGCATTATATGGTGCCCATACTGTATGGAGCAATATATGGGGTTCATTATTCTGTATGCAGCATTATATGGGATCCATTCTGTATGGATCAATATATGGGGCCCATACTATTTGGAACAATATATGGGACCCATACTGTATGGAGCAATATGTGGGGCCCATTCTGCATGGAGCATTATTTGGGGCCATTCTGTATGAAGCATTATATGGGGCCCATTCTGTATGGAACAATATATGGGGCCCATTATACATGGAGCAATATATGGGGCTCATTATTCTATATGGAGCAATATATGGGGCTCATTATACTGTCTGGAGCAATATATGGGGCTCATTATTCTGTATGGAGCAATATATGAGGTCCATTATACTGTATGGAGCAATATATGGGGCCCATTATACTGTATGAAGCAATACAGTATATAGGACTCATTATACTGTATGGAGCAAAATATGGGGTTCATTATACTGTATGGAGCAATATATGGAGCTCATTATACTGTGTGGAGCAATATATGGGGTCCATTATACTATATTGAGCAATACATGAGGTTCATTATACTGTATGGAGCAATATATGGGGCTCATTATTCTGTATGGAGCAATATATGGGGCTCATATACTATGTGGAGCAATATATGAGGACCATTATACTATATGGAGCAATATATGTGGCCCATTATACTGTATGGAGCAATATATGGGGCTCATTATACTGTATGGAGCAATATATGGGGCTCATTATACTGTATGGAGCAATATATAGGACACATTATACTGTATGGAGCAATATATGGAGCTCATTATACTGTATGGAGCAATATATGTGGCTCAGTATACTGTATGGAGCAATATATGGGGCTCATTATACTGTATGGAACAATATATAGGACTCATACTGTATGGAGCAATATATGGGGCTCATTATACTGTATGGAGCAATATATGGGGCCCATTATACTATGTGGAGCAATATATGGGGCCCATTATACTATATGGCGCAATATATGGGGTTCATTATACTGTGTGGAGCAATATATGGGGCTCATTATTCTGTAATGAGCAATAGATAAGGCTCATTATACTATGTTGAGCAATATATGGGGCCATTATACTATATAGAGCAATATATGGGACTCATTATTCTGTATGGAGCAATATATGGGGCTCATTATACTATGTGGAGCAATATATGAGGCCTATTATACTGTATGGAGCAATATATGGGGCTCATTATACTGTATGGAGGACTATGTGATGCCCATAATACTGTATGGAGGACTCTGTAGTGCCCATAATACTGTATGGAGGACCATACTGTCTGGTCTAAAGTGAAATCTTTTGAGTGCCCCCAGGACTGTGCGCTGTAAGGATTCGCCGGTTTCTCAGCTATTGTAGAATTTACAATAGATACCACTCGTAATGTAAGAAGTAAGTGAAATCTTTGGCATTGTACTATACCTATATTTCTCTGCCATATCTGTGCATCATGAATCGTGGTATGTGTTAAAGTGGCCCATTAAGACTCTTTCGCCCGGGGCCCACAAAAACCGGGAGCCCACCCTGGGCCTAATTCCCTGACTGCTGAAACTTCTTAGATTTGGACTGGTGTGACTGGTTTTAGGGCTTCTTACTTCCATTGGTCCTAGTGTGTCTCTAACAGCGGCTCCACTTTTCTACTCTGGAACCATGTCTAGTCACTTCTGCTTTGCTTTCTAATCAGTGTCAAAACTACAGGATTGCGCCTTAAAGGTGTTTTCCCACGAATGAAAGTTGATTTTAATCAATAGATCTTGGAATAATAATAACTTCCACAATTGGATGTGTTTAAATAAATGTTCCTGTGCCGAGGTAATCTTATAAATGTTCCCCTGTGTAATGTTTGTGTCTGACTGTGTATGGAACACAGTCTGATCATACCACAGCTCCTGGGCAGGGGAGGAAGCAAAAGAATATACAGATATTACAGCAGGGGGTCGCAGCTGATTTTTTTTTGTGAGTTAAAATATTTCACTGCCTGTTTTTAAACAATGTTTTACTTCAAAGAAAGAATCAGCTTCAATCCCCTGCTGAAAGGTCTGTATACTCTTGTGCTTCCTCCCCTGCCCAGGAGATGTGGTATGATCAGACTATGTTCCTGCACGTTCAGCCACAGACATTACACAGTACACAGCAGGGGCACATTTATAAGATTATCTCAACACAGGAATATTTTATTTAAATACATTCAATTGTGGAATATATCAAAGATATATTGATTAAAATCAACTTTCGTTCGTGGGAAAACCCCTCTAAGGCTTCGCTTACATCTGCGTATAAAATCGGCGAGTGCAATGTGATAAACAATCGCATGGCACTCACATCAATGTTATTCAATGAGGCAATGTTCATCTGCGAGTTTTTCCTCAGCTGGAATCAAACGTGATTCACCAATGCAAGTCAATGGGTGCGAGAAAAAATATGGATGGCACACTGACCATGCAAATGCAGTGAACTGCGGTAACCTTACTGACGTCACTGCTTGTCACAGCAGCCGGGTTCTCGCGGAGCGCAGTGTGAGAACTGGAATTGGCTGCTGCTCTAGTTTATGGTGCTTCGCTCTCTGAATGGGGCTCCATACAGTGGATGAAGTAGACGCGGATCGTCGTGGGATCTCCATTTTTTGGATTACAGTGTGCCAGTGTGAATTGTTTCTTTTTTTATAGTAATTGGGTGAAAGAGGCAAATTGTCGGGGAGTGATTTTTACAAATAAAGAACTTTTCTGTGTTTGTGTTTATTTCTTTTGACTACGAGGTTAGTAATGGGGCCATCTGACAGACACTTCTCCATTACTAACCCCAGGGCTTGATGTCAGCCAAAGCTGCTGCCATCAACCTCACAAACCCATTACCCAGATTGTCAATGCACCAGGGCAATTGGGAAGAGCCAAGGCTAAGCGCCAGAATTGGTGCATCTAATGGATGAGCCATTTCTGGGGTGGCTGAGGGCTGGTGTTATTAGGCTGAGAATGGGCCAATATCCATGGACCTTCCCAGCCTATTAATATCAGCCCACAGCTGTCTGCTTTGCCTTTACTGGTTATTAAAAATAGCAGGGACCCCATGTCACTTTTTTAGAGTCCCTCCTTTTTAATAACCAGTAAAGGCTAAGTAGACAGCTGTGAGCTGATATTAATAGGCTGGAAAGCTCCATGCTTATAGGGTCCTTCCCAGTCTGATAATATAAGCCTGCAGCTGTCTGCTTTCCCTTAGCTGGTTATTAAAAATATGCAGGACCCCATGTCGTTTTTTATAAATAATGTATTTATTTAATAGGTTAAATAAAGCTAGACATTCTTTAGTGTCACATGAAAGGCACTAAAGGGTGCAAGTTTATTATATGTAGGGGGATTGTGACATTAAATTTCTACATGACATCTACAGTATCTATTCTATCTATCTATTCTATATATCTATTCTATATATCTATCCTATCTATTCTATTCTCAGGGTTCTGGCTGTGAATTTATTGTACTTGGCTGATGAAATGTTGGGTTTCCTTTGAGATGTGTGTGTAAAAATCGGATTCCACTTGCATGGTTCGTGTATCGTGTGATCTTTTTCTCTCACCAATTAACTTGCATTGGCAATTTTTTCTCAGTCGGAACTGAGCTAAGAAAAAGCTCGCAGATGAGCACTGACTCATTTAATAACATTAGTCAGAGTGCAATGCGATGTTTTCTCACATTGCACTCCTCCATATTATATGCCAGTGTGAGTGAGCCCTAACAGTTCCCCAACTCTTACTGTTCCACTGCTGCCCTGGTCCTTGCTTCACGCTATACTTCCTTTTCCAGAAGGATGAGTATCTGTCCAATCACAGGCTGCAGCGGGGACGTTTTGGGCCTCTCTTGAGTGAGTTGGATTATTATCTGTAAGAGGCTGCCAGGAGCGCTGAAGTGTGTCATATTCCAACTAGTTGAAGCATTACTGGCAAGTTCCCCTGTATGGTGCCCAGGGCGGTAGCCGTGGGTGAGCTGCTGCTTCTCCACACCCTGGCACCTTACAGACATACTGTGTCCCAGTCCATATGTAATGGGCTGTGTACATTGCAGTGCACTCACTGGCAAGCTGGAAGCCTTCGCTGTTTCCACATCCTCAGGTCCAGGAGCAGCCGCACACATCAGGGAACACCCAATTCATTTTAACAAGTTCAACTTTACTGGACAGTTAAAATACATCAGTCTTTAACATGCAGTATCG
This sequence comes from Phyllobates terribilis, assembly GCF_046119375.1. Taxonomy (NCBI): domain Eukaryota; kingdom Metazoa; phylum Chordata; class Amphibia; order Anura; family Dendrobatidae; genus Phyllobates; species Phyllobates terribilis. Next base: position 328,996,517 of record NW_027362762.1, on the reverse strand, counting down.
GGCACAGCACCCTCTGGTTCCAGTTTCATCAACACAGTACATTTCAAGCATGTGCTTACGTTCAACTCGGACTGTCCCTACTTTAACATCTCCTGTTAGCCCTAGGGACTCCCCACCTGGCACCACAGCATTCCCGAGATCCGTTACGTTTCCCTCACATGGTTACCCGTCCAGTTTCCTCTGTATGGAAGGGATTAAGGCACACTTATTAGTGCCTTGTTTGTACCGTAGGCCCCAGATGTTGCAGGAAGGTCCACAGGAAATCTGGTACAACCTCATGATGCCAGAACGATATGTACTCCTCGTGCCTCCAGCGCATCTTCAAACACATTTCACACTTACGCTAACTTCCTCTAAGTAACTAAACCAGGAAGTAGTTTCCCTTTTTACGTGACCTTTTTCCTTCCCATCCTGGGCTGCTCCCAAACATTTAACTATATCATACACTATTCCTATCATTTATACACTAATAAGGCCCACCACTACCTATCTTGCTTAATCTGTCACTGCTCTGTGCCCTAAACCCTAACCTATATCTAGAGTCACTAAACTATGTCCTATGCTTTCCTTACCCCTGAGCTGAGTATACCAGAGTTACCAAAGGCGTTACTTTGCATTAGTTACGGCACACTATACACTTTGCATGTCATCATTAAACGCAATAAAACCAATATTCACACTACACAATTTGTTGTCTTCAGTGGTAGGTACAAGACAGTCTCTGTCACACCCGTACACCCCACTTACATTATCTTCTGACATATCTTCTGCGAATATTTGTTTTGCAGGGTTTAGAAAAGTTTGCACTTATCAGGCACTTATACATTTTACACTGCTATTGATTCACCTACCTACCATATGACAATATTGTGAAATTATGTGGAAAAAAAAGCAGCTGCACTTCTATAAAAGCCGCGTGTAAGTTATTTCTGCGTAGATCAAAATCTATTTGGGAAAAAAAAATGGGAAAACAATTTCATTTAGGCAATCAGTGGCCGTATTATTGATTGGTATCTCACAGCATAAGACATAGCTGTGATTCTTCTGTGTTTATACCTGTTACGATTAGGTAATTTAATATTCTTGGCTCTTACTTTGTATTGTTTTCACTTTATTACTCTATATTGCATTTTGTTCTTCAGAAATCAAATCATGTAATTGCTGTTGTTGAAATGAAATCTACTATGTCCTTTAATAGACAATAATATCTTGAATAAACCGTTCTATGGTTATTAAAACATTTTTAAAGAAAATTGAGTTTCAAACTTTTCTTTCTCTGGTCGGACGTATTTCATATTTCTAGCTGGATTTGTATATCAGTAGTGTAATCTTTCTAATATATCATATGACATAGTCCTGAAACAGAATTCTCTCTAGAACAAAGAAATAATGCAGCTATGCCAATAAAACACAATTTATTAAGACTGGCATGAAGCATACAGTGTAGCTCACTGATACTTTTTTGTGTGGAAGAGACATTGTTTGCAACTTTTCTTGTGTATGCTCTAGTGTAATTTCATAGATTACAAATAGGTATTGTTACCTCACTTTGTTCAATTCTCATTCATGAGCTCACATAGACTTTGCTAGTATCTTTACCTATCTGTATTTTTCACTAGATTTATTCCTAGACTCTTATAGTAGCCATAAACATTAGATACAGAGGTGTTTGATAGTTTGTGAATGTCATAGATGTAATTGCAAAATCTATAAAACCATCTCATAGGTATCCTAGTGAATATTGAAGCAAGGCTAGCACTCTATTAACCTCTACATGACCCTTATGAAGAGGGGACCCCTTGCCGTGAACAGATAATTAAAGTGGATTATCTGATGGATTACAGACAAGGCACAGCTGACAGGAATTTGGGAGATGACAGATTTATGGAGAGTCTAGATAGCCTATCACCCTTGGCCTCACTATGACCAGAAAGACAAGCAAACTGCTTGAATTCAGCCTCCAGTATAAATATTGGGGTGGGTTTTTATGAACAGCATAGACAGGACCAATATGAGAGACATATTTTTGGCGTCGTGATGAAGTGGCAAACGTAATGCATTGCCTTACATCACTGGGTGCTTGCGGCAGCACCTCCAAATTAATATCGGTCAGATGGATGACAGTATCTATGCCATGTTTCCTATTTATGGAAAGAAAAAGTCGTGATAGGAAATATGGCATTAATGTTTCCCGCCTGGGACCTCCAGGGGCGAAGATATCGTGAAAGTTGGGGATCCCATAAGTTTATAAAGACGTAACCACATCCCATGCCTAGCCTGTTATAAGTTACTGGAGGGAAGGTATGTGGGCATGACTTGTGTTGATAAAAGCAAATGCTGAACTATAATCAGTGTCGCTGTAGTTCTGTACCGTTACCATCAAAGACGAAGAGCTTCCCTTAATAAGAGTCAAAGCTAATCCTGCGACATTAGGTTTAGTACATTTCTTCTGTTTATCCTTTTTATTTTATGTAATTGTGTATACTGTATTGTTTTGTTCCCATTTTGTAACATCTTTCTATAGTTTTATAAATACTGCCTACTTTTCAGATTATATATATAAAATTTAATAGCTCTGTTCCTCTTGCTCTGTAAACAGCACCCTTAAAGCCATACACTATCTGTAACGGGTGTCCAATAGGTCTGTATAAATGATTGGTTCTAGTTCCTTTTGCTATTGTGGAATTTGGCATTGAGTGTACCGGGGTATATACTGTATATATCCCATGCGTTGGAATTGGATGTGTATATACTATATGCTCAGTGAGAGTTCCTCAATAATTGGCCTAGTACTGAAAACAGCTGTGGCCTCGCCTATCACTCGTCAGTCAATTGCATAATTGTCCTGACAATTGGAGGCAGCCGATAGTGTTCCCATGACATATTGGTGGCATCGGTGGGATCTGCGTGATTCCCCTAACAGTGAACCCTTCAGAATTTTCCAAAGTTCTGCGTTTTCACACAAGTCCTAAAAGTAGATAAAAAGAACCAAATCAAACAAATTAATCAAAGATATTAAACTTTATCATTTTTTTTATTAAGACAAATTATACACAGCACATACCTGTGAGTGGTAAAAATATGTGAACCTTTAGGGTTAACAGATGGGCAATCTGTTTTATTTAAAGAACATGGATCTATCAAAGTCTGATCTTCATAACAAATGATTGTGGAATTGTATTCTGGCACAAACAAAGAAGATTTCTGAGGATTTCAGAAGAAGAGTTGTTGATGCACATCAGGATGGAAAAAGTTACCAAACCATCTCTAAAGAGTTTGGACTTTAGTAATCCACAGTCAGACAGATTGTGTACAAGTGGAGGAAATTCAAGACCATTCTTACCCTCCTCATGAGAGGTTGACAAAAAAAGATCACTGAAAGAGGAAGGCATATATTAGTCCACAAGAACAAAAAGAAATCCTAGGGAAAATCTAAGTAACGAAAGGCCACTTTGACATTAATTTTAACAAGGTTGGCCCCTTTCCTTTGTTAGTGAAGGTGTCCTCAAGAACTGAACATCACTCTTGTCCATAAAATGTCCTATGATGGAGGTGCATGTGATCAGAATATTCTATTGGTCTCCTGAGAGAAAAACATCTTTCCATTGTGAAGTGTTTTACAATTGAAGGAGGCTGATGGACTAGTCTGGTCACATTATCCCCCATCAGCAACCATGTTATGAACATAAGTGCTTGTCAGATTGTGAGTAACGCTGCATTAACAAGAGAGAGTGGCTGACCTATTCAATGTTCATGAGTCTACGGGATGACAAGATTTTAAGGAGAATGTCTCTGCTCTGCAAATTGCTCTGCAGATTGCTAAGGATCACTTGGAAAAGCTAGAAGGCAATTTGGAACAATGTTTTGTAGACAAATGATGCCAAAATAGAGCTTTTTGGTTTAAATGAGAAACGTTATGTTTGGAGAAATACAGTGGGTACAGAAAGTATTCAGACCCCTTTAAATTTTTCACTCTTTGTTTCATTGCAGCCATTTGGTAAATTCTAAAAAGTTCATTTTTTTTCTCATTAAAGTACACCACTCTGCACCCCATCTTGACTGAAAAAAACAGAAATGTTGAAATTTTTGCAAATTTATTAAAAAAGAAAAACTGAAATATCACATGGTCATAAGTATTCAGACCCTTTGCTCAGTATTGAGTAGAAGCACCCTTTTGAGCTAGTACAGCCATGAGTCTTGTTGGGAATGATGTAGCAAGTTTTTTTACACCTGGATTTGGGGATCCTCTGCCATTCTTCCTTGCAGTTCCTCTCCAGTTCCATCAGGTTGGATGATGAACATTGGTGGACAACCATTTTCAGGTCTCTCCAGAGATGCTCAATAGGGTTTAGGTCAGGGCTCTGGCTAGGCCAGTCAAGAATGGTCACAGAGTTGTTCTGAAGCCACTCCTTTGTTATTTTAGCTGTGTGCTTAGGGTCATTGTCATTTTGGAAGGTGAATCTTCGGCCAAGTCTGAGGTCCAGAGCACTCTGGAAGAGGTTTTCATACAGATATCTCTGTACTTGGCCGCATTCATGTTTCCTTCAATTGCAACCAGTCGTCCTGTCCCTGCTACTAAAAAACACCCCCATAGCATGATGCTGCCACCACTATGTTTCACTGTTGGAATTGTATTGGGCAGGTGATGAGCAGTGCCTGGTTTTCTCCACACATACCGCTTAGAATTATCACCAAAAAGTTCTATCTTCATCTCATCAGACCAGAGAATCTTATTTATCATAGTCTGGGAGTCCTTCGTGTGTTTTTGAGCAAACTCTATGCGGGCTTTCATATGTCTTGCACTGAGGATAGGCTTCCGTTGGGCCACTCTGCCTTGAAGACCTGACTGGTGGAGGGCTGCAGTGATAGTTGACTTTGTGGAACTATCTCCCATCTCCCTACTGCATCTCTGGAGCTCAGTCACAGTGATCTTGGGGTTCTTCTTTACCTCTCTCACCAAGGCTCTTCTCCCACGATTGCTCAGTTTGGCTGGACGGCCAGGTCTAGGAAGACTTCTGGTGGTCCCAAACTTCTTCCATTTAAGGATTGTGGAGGCCACTGTGCTCTTAGGAAACTTGAGTAATGCAGAAATTCTTTTGTAACCTTGGCCAGATCTGTGCCTTGCTACAATTCTGTCTTTGAGCTCCTTGGGCAGTTCCTTTGAGCTCATGATTCTCATTTGGTCTGACATGCACTGTGAGCTGTGAGGTCTTATATAGACAGGTGTGTGCCTTTCCAAATCAAGTCCTATCAGTTTAATTAAACACAGCTGGACTCCAGTGAAGGAGTAGAACCATCTCAAAGAAGATCACAAGGAAATGGACAGCATGTGACTTAAATATAAATGTCTTACTAGTGGTACTAGTGTGGTACTTATGACCATGTGATATTTCAATTTTTCTTTTTTAATATATTTGCAAAAATTTCTACATTTCATTTTTTTTTCAGTCAAGATGGGCTGCAGAGTATACTTTAATGAGAAAAAAAAAGAACTTTTTAGAATTTACCAAATGGCTGCAATGAAACAAAGAGTGAAAAATTTAAAGGGGTCTGAATACTTTCCGTACACACTGTACACTACATTGCAGCATAAAAACCACATACCATCAGTGAAACACACTGTTTTGCCGCATCTGGGCAAGTATGACTTGTAATCATTGATGAAACAATTAATTTTTAATTTTATCAGCAAATGGTAAAATGTCAGGACATCTGTCCATAAACTGAATCTCAAGAGAACGTGAGTCATGCAGCAAGACAAGGACCTAAAGAACACAAGTCATTCTACAAAGGAATTTAAAGAACAATTAACTTAAAATGTTGGAATAGCCAAGTCAAAGTCCTCAGCTTCATCCTGTAGAAATGTTGTGGAAGGACCTGAAGCGAGTAGTTCATGGGACAAAACCCACCAGCATAACAAAGTTGATAGACTGGGATTAAAATTCAGCCCTGGCATTTTAATGCACACAGGCCAACCCCCTACACCCGCTTTGCCAGATAGGTGACTCTATTACAAATATAACCCTGTCTGATGTTGAAGGAAATCAAGATTTACTGCAAGACCCATATTATTTATTTATTTTACTCATTTATATAGCGCCTTTAATTCCACAGCGCTTTACAGACATTATCGACATATTACCAACATTACTGATACGTAAGATTATATAATACCAGTACATAGTGACTGAATAATGCCACCATACTGATTGTTACCAAACATGACTATACCAAGACTAATATTATCATCAACGCTACAGTATAAAAAATGAAAAATACCTTCATACTGTAACCACATATGCGGCATATACAGTAAAGATATCACCATACTGATCATTTACTAAAACTATTATACTGACTGTAAGACTGATATTACCACCAAAAGTGACAATATGTATTCAACACCATTGCTCTTCACTGACCACTTCTTTGATCCATGACTTTTCTCTACAGAATGTAACACAGACATCTTTTCCAGCACCTACCTCACATTCCTCCACCTTTAGACAAACCGCATATTGCTGTAAACAGTGCCTTAAAAGTAATAACTTTCTGTGCTTCCACATACCCATGCTTCCTACGTGTAATAATAATAATGCCCCTTTATCCTTTTATTTTAATAATTCCCCCATTGTGCCTCCTTACAGTAATGTACCAATTTCGTCTCATTATAATAAAGCCCCCACTGCCCCTGCTCATAGTAATGCCCTGATTGTGTCCCCTATAGTAATTCCTCACATTTTGCCTCCTTATAGTAATGTTCCTCGTTGTAGTGATGCACCCTCATTGTGCATACTGCAGTAATATTGCCGCCCAGTGTGCCACCTTGTTGTAGTAAGATTGCTTCTTAATTGTTGTAATTTTATCCCCTCCTTGCTCCACCTGGCATCCCTTGTTGCCTACAAGCTGCTTGAATAACTGGCATAGCAGTTAGCCGAGGACTCTCTGCTCCTCTACAGTTGTTTACAGATTCTGGAGGGTTCGCAAACTTTCACACACCACTGTATCTCCTGGCCGATGAAGTATTTCACTTGATTCTCCCTCCATTTATAAACATCTGTGCTTGGCTCTGCAATGTCTTGATTCCCTCTAAACAAACTCTCTCCTCTCCAGTCCATTCTGAATGCAGCAGCCAGGCTTGTATTTCTATCAGGCCGCTTCACCGACGCCTCTACCCTGTGCCAGTCATTGCACTGGTTACCCATTTTCCACAGAATACAATACAAACTCATCTCTCTCACCCACAAAGCTCTCCATAGTTCTGCACCACCCTACATCTCATCCCTCATTTCTGTCTATTGCTCCTCCCGTGCCCTCCGTTCTGCAACTGATCTAAGACTAACATCCTCCTTAATCCGAACCTTACACCTCCGTCTCCAACACTTGTCTCGTGCCGCGCCGGTTTTCTGGAATGCACTGCCCCAAACGATCCGACTGATATCGAGCCCCCATGTCTTCAAACGTGCTTTAAAAACACATCTGTTTAGAAAAGCCTATCACCTCAACTCACCAACCTAACTTTTCCCTGTTCCCTCCTAAATGTTGATCATAATCTGCCCCTGCCTATTCATCTGTCTCCACATCCTCCATGCACCCATTACCACACAGTAACTGCCCTTAGACAGATACTGGCTGATGACCATGTTCTACCTATTGTGTCCTCCCATTTCCATCTACTGTAGATTGTAAGCTTGCGAGCAGGGACCTCACTCCTCCTGTAACTGTTAAAATGTGATACATTGTATTGTTTTTATTGGATGTTCATGTCCCTACTTAATTGTAAAGTGCTGCGGAATATGTTGGAGCTATATAAATAAAAATTATTATTATTATACTATTAATGTCTGGAGTGAAAATCATTGTGTTCATTGCTTACTATTGTGTTTGGCCACCATTATATATATATATATATATATATATATATATATATATACATATACAGTACAGACCAAAAGTTTGGATGCACCTTCTTATTTAAAGATTTTTCTGTATTTTCATGACTGTGAAAATTGTACATTCACACTGAAGGCATCAAAACTATGAATTAACACATGTGGAATTATATACTTAACAAAAAAGTGTGAAACAACTGAAAATATGTCTTATATTCTAGGTTCTTCAAAGTAGCCACCTTTTGCTTTGATGACTGCTTTGCACACTCTTGGCATTCTCTTGATGAGCTTCGAGAGGTAGTCATCAGAAATGGTCTTCCAACAATCTTGAAGGAGTTCCCAGAGATGCTTAGCACTTGTTGGCCCTTTTGCCTTCACTCTGCGGTCCAGCTCACCCCAAACCATCTCGATTGGGTTCAGGTCTGGTGACTGTGGAGGCCAGGTCATCTGGCGTAGCACCCCATCACTCTCCTTCTTGGTCAAATAGCCCTTACACAGCCTGGAGGTGTGTTTGGGGTCATTGTCCTGTTGAAAAATAAAAAATGGTCCAACTAAACGCAAACCGGATGGAATAGCATGCCGCTGCAAGATGCTGTGGTAGCCATGCTGGTTCAGTATGCCTTTAATTTTGAATAAATCCCCAACAGTGTCACCAGCAAAGCACCCCCACACCATCACACCTCCTCCTCCATGCTTCATGGTGGGAACCAGGCATGTAGAGTCCATCCGTTCACCTTTTCTGCGTCGCACCAAGACACGGTGGTTGGAACCAAAGATCTCAAATTTGGACTCATCAGACCAAAGCACAGATTTCCACTGGTCTAATGTCCATTCCTTGTGTTCTTTAGCTCAAACAAGTCTCTTCTGCTTGTTGCCTGTCCCCAGAGGTGACTCTTGGTCTTCCTTTCCTGGGGCCGTCCTCATGTGAGCCAGTTTCTTTGCAGCGCTTGATGGTTTTTGCAACTGCACTTGGAGACACTTTCAAAGTTTTCCCAATTTTTCAGACTGACTGACCTTCATTTCTCAAAGTATTGATGGCCACTCGTTTTTATTTACTTATCTGCTTTTTTCTTGCCATAATACAAATTCTAACAGCCTATTCAGTAGGACTATCAGCTGTGTATCCACCAGACTTCTGCACAACACAATTGATGGTCCCAACCCCATTTATAAGGCAAGAAATCCCACTTAATAAACCTGACAGGGCACACCTGTGAAGTGAAAACCATTTCCGGTGACTACCTCTTGAAGCTCCTCAAGAGAATGCCAAGAGTGTGCAAAGCAGTCATCAAAGCAAAAGGTGGCTACTTTGAAGAACCTAGAATATAAGACATATTTTCAGTTGTTTCACACTTTTTTGTTAAGTATATAATTCCACATGTGTTAATTCATAGTTTTGATGCCTTCAGTGTGAATGTACAATTTTCACAGTCATGAAAATACAGAAAAATCTTTAAATGAGGTGTGTCCAAACTTTTGGTCTGTACTGTATATGTTGTTTTTTAAGTTATTTACAATGAAAAAGCAATATGCCAAACAGATCAAAATAGTAGGAACACAAAGTATTATTTTGTTAACATATTTAAAGAGGTTGTCCACGAGTTTATCATTGATGACCTATCCTTAGGATAAGTCATCAAAGTCTGATCCGTCGGGGTCCGATAGCCAACACCTCCGTCAATGAGATTTTATCGATTTTGTTGGTGGCGACCACTGGCCGGAAGTGCTATGTCTTCTGGAAGTGGCCACCGCAGGGTACTGCACATCCGCCTCCTATTCAAATCAATACACTGATAACAACTGATGATGATGAGGGGTGCTGTGTGTCGGACTCTGACCGATCAGGCATTGATGACCTATCCTAAGGATAGGTCATCAATGCTAAAGTAGTGGACAACCACTTTAAGCTAAAGTTAATTCGAGAGGCACACTATCTGCTTCCAGCCACTCAATCACCTATTTCTTAATTTTATCTCACTTTCAGTATCAGTGCTAATTTTCTCCAGAGATTAGTAAGGAATGAGACGATAAACTGCTATATTGAGTACACAGGTTTTCTTATGTAATGTTCACGTGTTCAGAGTTATTTAGTTGTTTGACAAAAACAGAAATGAACCAGTACAGAATCCATTCATTCAATTGGGGATGCAAAGGTCCTAAAATGTCTTCTGTTTGACTGCAATCCAGCTGTAATCCATTTTTAGCTAGATAAAAAAACTGCACATTTTTTATTTATCTGGCCAAAAAAAGTGTAGTAGCTGGATCATTTTTTTTTTAAATTGGATCCATTACCAACTCATGACAAGTGGACATCTGAATAAAGCCTAAGATGAGGGGTCAATTTTAGGCTCTGTTGAAATGTCTAGTTGTCATCTGTTTGTAATGGAACCAGTGTTAGAAATAATTGGATCTGTTACAAGAGCAAAAACGAATGCACACTTTGGTTTCTGTTTTGCATTCATTTTTGTTCTATTTATAATGGCTCCGTTTTTATTCGAGGTGTCCCTTATCACTTCTAGCGTTCTTAGCATGCACACTTAAAAAACATGTATCTGATAACTGATGACATGAATCCATAGCTCTCTGTTATTATCCATTTCCCATAGACTTCAATATTAAAAAAACAATGAATTTTTGTCCAAACAAAACAGTTGTGTAGATTACGTTTTTTGATCTAGCTAAAAACGAATTGCAGTGAAATGGAAGGTATTTTAGGACATTTCCATTCCCATTCATATGAATTAATCCTTTACTGGATCATTTTAGTTATGTTTTTGTTATCCCAAAACAGATCCAAAAGCGGAAATAACTACTGAACATCTTAACATAGCCTAAGAAAACTCTTACATTTACAGGATGTTAATAAACACAGATATTTTCAAAGACACTTTCCAGTATCGCACAGGACAGTGCTATGATGAGCTATTATGGCTGTGTGATGTGACATCGCAATGGATTTTTTAGCAAGGAACAGGTTGTGGTGCTGGAAACAGACTATTTATATTACTATAATTATTATTTTTTTTATATTATTTTGCAAGTTTCTGTCTTATCAAATGTCCAGTGAAAACCTCCTGGATCTCAAATCAGCAACTAAATACAATGAGCTATTATCTGTCTGAGGTTCAGTTCCCATAATGAGTTTTTGGTGAGTTTTTGACACTGCATATTTTTGCTGTGACAAAAACCCAGCATCTTACAGTTCCAGCAAAGTGGATGGGATTTATAGAAATCCCATGCCCACTGTGCTTTTTTTTTTTAACACATCGCAAACTGATGCGTGTTTGAAATCTGCAACATGTCAATTTTTCTTCTGGGTACGCTGAGTTTTATGTACAGATTTTTCTCGTAGAAATGCATTAGATGTGGAAAATCTACAGGGAAAATACGCATAAGTGTTTTTAGTGCTTTTCTTCTGTGGAAATGAACAAAGAACGCAGACTGGACAATGAAGATTTTGCTTCCTAATCATTTTTGGGTGTATCTTATGTAATTTGAGCTCCTGATCACGAAAATCATCTTGATATTTTCCGGTCATGTACCATTTTTCCGAAATCTTCTGTTTGAACGATTTTTTTCATATTTTCAGTCTTTCCATGTTTTGTCCACAATATATGTGCTGTTATGTAATTTCTAGGAAAGCAAGGGCATGAATTCCATGCATTTCATTGAAGTTGCAAAATTTCAGTGGAATTGTTACAGACTAGGCTCACCTACACATGTCTAGACATGTCTGGATGCTGCCTGCAGAAGCTGTAAAATCTGCTTTCAAGGATTCTGCAAGTTATTTAAAATCTAAGCAGCTATAAACTACAATAGTACTATCTGATATAGTTAAAATGTCATATCAGTGTCGGAACAGTTGCAATACCGTCTGCTACATTAGTGGAGAGTACATGCTTAAGCCTCAAAGACGCACCATGACAGCTTTCATCATGAAAGCCTATGAGCTGTGTGACACCCCAGGGGTCTGGTTGCCACAGTGATAGAGATATTACGTCTGAGAGCAGGTGGGAGGTCCTTTGGTCAGGGATCCTGTGCATGCCACACCTCCTGCCCAGTCTTGGGAGGGGAAGGACTTCCCCTATATAAACCCGGGGCTGAGGCAGAGTTAGGGAGAAAGAAGACAGAACAAGAGTAGAGAAGAGAAGCAGCATAGCAAGAAACATCAGGAGCTCTGTGGGGAGCGGTGTTACAAGGAGTCAGGGGCTGGCAGCTGCAGAGCTCGCCCTGACTGAGAAGTGATCACCGGACCCGGAGTCCGAGGCTGTGGGGACTAACTCTTACCCAGCAGCAGAAACCGTCCGGCAGAGGATTTCAGGTCCTCTGGCCCAGAAGCCCGAAGGCACGGTCACACGCGTGGGACCAGCACCGCCATCGTGGAGCGGAAGCCATTAGAAGGCCCCGAGTCACCGGCCATACGGGTGAGCACCACACGGTACACTCAGGGACGTGGGCTACTTATTCCCGCCTCTAGCAAGGTAGCCAGAAGAGTACAGTTAGTTGGGAAGGCCTACAACTCCGCCTGGCCAGGGGAGATCCCATCTGCTCAAGGACTGACCAGGCCCCTATCACTAGCAAGTACTCCGGGAGGGTCTATCTTTGTCACCAGTAAAGACCCTGAACTACACCGCACCGTCTCTGAGTGGTTCCTGCTACCCCCATCATCCACGTCGGCTGCCCTGAGGCCATACCTCTCCCGTTGGGGGTTATACCATCCACGCTGCACCATCCTTCCACCGGCCTCAGCGGTCTGCCCTGCAGCGGCAGCTCCATAGCTGCATTCAACGGGTGGCGTAGTCACCAACCATCTACTGCTAGTACATCGCCGCTCAGTTTGACTCCCTGGGCACGGACCGGGTCGCCGCCACTAGACTACAACCCTCAAGAGATCCGGCTCCGGGTAAGCTCCCGCGTGCGCAACGCAGCGCGACACAGGCCCAGGGGCGCGTCAACTTTGGCGTAGTCGGCAGGATTTCGTGCCCGCAACCACCGGGTACTGCGTGCCTGAAAAGCAAAGACTGTTCAAACTTACCAGTGGTGAAGATTCCCGCTATCCGTGGAGGTTTCCCGCCATCCGGCGCCATCTTCTACCTTCTTCCCGCCATCCGCGAAGTTTTCCCGCCATCCGGCGCCATCTTCGACCTTCTTCCCGCCATCCGTGGAGTTTTTCCCGCCAGTGGACGCCATCTTGAGGACGCCGCGCGGGAAGAAGAGGGGCGTGGACTCCGAAAGCGCGCGAGAACTGAAGCCCCGCCTCACGTCCGGACGTTGCGTAAGGTCCTGGAAGGAGCCCAGCAGACGCCGACGTCACCGGAGCGCGACGGAAGGTCCTCAACCCTGACGATCCACTGCGGAGCCGCGGCCTACGGAACAGGATCATCGCAAGGTAGGCCACGGTCCACTAGGGGGGAGGAAGATGTCGGATACGGAGGAGAGCTTCACTGCCTCAACCCCCGCCAGCGCCACCGCTGCTGCAGTTATGCCCTTCACCATGCCCTATATCCCGGGAGCAGCTTGGCTACCCCAGTACTCAGGGGAGTCACATACCCTGCATGACTTTAGAGAAAAGCTGGATAGCCTCTTCCAGGTGTACCCCCTCACAGAAAAGCAAAAAGTGAGCATCCTGGTGGCCCAACTAACTGGGGCAGCCAAAAGGGAAGTAAAATCCTGGCCACCTGGGAGGAAGACTGTCGCAGGGATACTAACCCGGCTGAAGGACACCTTTGATACCCGCACCTCAGCCGAGATTAAGCTTAGATTCTACGGGTGCAAGCAGCGAGCGCATGAGAGTATAAGGGACTATGCACTAAACCTACAAGAGGCCCTGAGGGCCATAAAGCAGACCGACCCTGATGGGGTGGGAAACGAGGACAGGCTGTTGACTGAACAATTTATAGAGGGTTTATATTGCAATGCCCACCGAACCCAGTTGCGGGCAATGGCCTTACAGGATCCCCATCTGGACTTTGCACAGTTCAAGGACAGAGCCATCCGGGTGCTCCGAGAACCGGCACCGGGTGGCGTTGTGACCCACAGGCGCCCAGCTATCACTTACCACCAGGAGGCGGCGCCCTTGTCGGCAGGGCCTGTGGGAGCTGATGCGCAGGCTTTGGACAATGACCCGGCTCCAGACCTACGCCATCAGGTCCAAGAGCTAGCTAAGAGCGTTGCTGCGCTAACCCGAACTGTGCAGTCTTTACAGGTTTCCACCCCAGGGAAGATCCAGCTGGCATCCGGACCGGAGGACATCCCGTGGCGTCGACCAAGGAGGACCCCACCGGCCAGAGGAAGACCCAGTGACCGATACAGCGAGGACGGACGACCCATCTGCCGCCGCTGCAATCAACCCGGACATATGGAAAGGTACTGTTCTTTAAACGGGCACAACCTGGGGTAGAGGGCCAACCCCCAGGAAAAAGATCACCAGGCCCATCGAACTGGCGCGACAGATATGTGGGAGGACGTCCAGTCTTGCCTGTGGTACTGGATGGCATTCCCATGAGTGCCCTACTGGACACCGGGTCACAGGTCACCACTATCCCGTACGTGCTCTTTAAGCAGTACTGGAATGACTTGGATATTACCCGCTACCCTGACGACGACTTGAGTATCATCGCCAGCAATGGCCAGCCCGTGCCACAGATCGGATTTAAAGAGGTGACCATCAAAATCGGTAGAGTCGAACTGGCAGCACAGGGACTGATCATTGTAGACATTGACAAACATGAGAGCCACCCAAAAATAACTCTAGGAACTAATGTAATTGAGAATTGTCTTGCAGAGGTGATTTTCCTTCTACAGCAGGTTGCCAAGAACGCCAGCTCCGGCGAGCAGCGAGTGCTCCAGAAAGAGATCCGGGCACTGATGCGACGGCAACAGGTGGAACTCTCCGGCGGTGAGATTGGTAGCGTAAGAATGTGTGACCCTTTCCCTATTGCCATGCCCCCAAAAAGCGAAATGATGATTTGGTGCCGGGCAGCTATTGGTCTGAGAGGTAGAGATTACCAGGCAATGGTAGAACCAGTTTACTCAGACAGTAGGCCCACCATTTTGACAGCACGGGGGGTGGTCAATGTACGCCATGGGAGGGTGCCCGTTCGCATAATCAATATCGGGGAGAGGGAAGTGTACCTGCCCCGGTATGCCACGCTAGCAAAATTATATACCATCAACCAAAACTCTATACAGTCTGTGGAACCCTTGCCTCCATCTCACCCGGAGGAAGGTAACGGCTCTAAGAAAGTAATGGAGGATTGGTGTCAGCAACTACACTTGGGAACTGACTCCACTCCCTCCCACCAGAAACAGGGAGTCTACCGGGTGGTTCAAGAGTATGAGAGAGTGTTTAGTAAACACCCGTTAGACTTCGGGCGAGTCAAGGGGGTAGAACACCGCATCCCCACGGGAGATCATCCTCCCATAAAAGAGAGGTATCGACCCGTACCCCCTGCACATTACCAACACGCCAAGGGGATGCTTAGAGACATGAAGGAGGCTGGGGTGATCAGGGATAGCTGTAGCCCCTGGGCAGCCCCGCTAGTTTTAGTCAAAAAGAAAGACAACACCATGAGGATGTGTGTAGATTACCGGAAAATCAACCGTATCACACACAAGGATGCGTACCCCTTACCAAGGATAGAGGAGTCATTGGCTGCTTTAAGATCTGCTAA
This sequence comes from Phyllobates terribilis, assembly GCF_046119375.1. Classification (NCBI taxonomy): domain Eukaryota; kingdom Metazoa; phylum Chordata; class Amphibia; order Anura; family Dendrobatidae; genus Phyllobates; species Phyllobates terribilis. The sequence goes on along the minus strand of NW_027362762.1, from coordinate 328,980,952 downwards.
CTTCTTCTCTACCTTGGATCTCACTAGCGGGTACTGGCAGGTTCCTGTAGCAGAGGCGGACCGGGAGAAGACCGCATTCACCACCCCGATGGGACTTAGTGAGTTCACCTGCATGCCGTTCGGACTCTGCAACGCCCCAGGAACCTTCCAACGATTAATGGAGTGCTGTCTGGGCCACAGAAACTTCGAGACGGTCCTGTTGTACCTGGACGATGTCATCGTATACTCCAAAACTTATGAGGACCACCTGAAACACCTGGCGGAGGTGTTCGAAGCTCTGGCGAGTTACGGCCTAAAGGTGAAACCCTCCAAGTGTCACCTCCTGAAACCAAAGGTGCAGTACCTGGGACACGTGGTGAGCGCTGACGGAGTGGCTCCCGACCCCGATAAGATCACCGCAATTAAGGGATGGCCAAGCCCCTCCAGCGTAAAAGAAGTGCGGCAGTTCCTCGGGTTGGTAGGCTACTACCGAAGGTTTATTCCCGGTTTCACCAAAAAGGCAGCGCCTATGCAGGACCTCCTGATAGGCCAGTCCCGGAAGGCCAAGAACCAGAAGCCGCCCTTCAAATGGGAAGAGCTAGAAGAAGAGTCCTTCCGCCAGCTGAAGATGGCCCTCACGGGGGATGAAATCTTGGCGTACCCGGATTATAGCCAGCCCTTCATCCTCTACACCGACGCCAGTAACATCGGGCTAGGAGCCGTACTGTCCCAGATCCAGCAGGGGAAAGAACGAGTAATCGCCTACGCCAGCCGAAAACTGCGACCCACCGAAAGGAACCCCGAGAATTATAGCTCATTTAAGCTAGAGTTCCTGGCCGTAGTATGGGCAGTCACTGAGCGCTTTAAGCATTACCTTGCTTCTTCCCGGTTCACCGTGTACACGGATAACAACCCGTTGACACACCTGGACACGGCAAGACTCGGTGCCCTGGAGCAGAGGTGGATGGCCCGTCTGTCCAACTACGAGTTCATAATCAAATACCGGGCAGGGCGCTCCAATACTAACGCGGACGCCCTGTCCAGGATGCCCAACCTGCCGGACGAAGGAGAAGATCCGGAGGGACTGGAAGAAATTGAACTCCCTGCGTTCCACCGTCATGGGATTATCCAGTATTCCCACCGGGTAAGGAGTAAGCAGGCTGCTACGTTGAACCCCTTACCTCACTACAACTGGGCGGAAACGCAAGACAGCGACCCTGCCGTCCGACTGGTGAAGGAGATGCTGACTCGGCCGGAGGCTCGCCTTGAACCAGACGCTCCGGAGGAAGCCAAACAACTATGGGCAGAGAAGAGTCGACTGTTCCTTTACAAAGGGAAGTTGTGCCGCAGAATGGTTAACTCCCGGACGCATGAATTACTCTGGCAAGTAGTGGTGCCACGAAGAGACGCAGCCATGGTGATGGAGGCATACCACGACGGAGCTGGACACTTCGGGTGGAAGAAGCTGGAGTTCCTGCTGCGCGAGCGATTCCACTGGGTAGGCATGAGGGGAACCATTGAGAAGTGGTGCAGAGACTGTGGCCCGTGCAACCTGAGAAGGAAGGACCGCGCCAGCCAGAAGACTCCCCTGCAGTCCATCGTCACCCGGCAACCGTTGGAACTGGTAGCCTTGGATCATGTAAAACTGACCCCAAGCAGAAGTGGCTACGTCTACGCGTTAACCATCGTGGATCATTACTCCCGGTTTCTGGTTGTCGTCCCCGTCAAGGACTTAACGGCTCAAACAGCAGCTAGAGCCTTCCAGCAGCACTTTTGCCGTCCACACGGGTACCCGGACCAAGTGCTGACGGACCAGGGACCTGCCTTTGAAGCGGAGGTCTTCCAGGAATTCTGCAATCTGTATGGCTGCCGGAAGATAAGGACGACACCCTACAATCCGCAGACTAATGGACTTTGTGAAAAAATGAACCAGGTGGTAATGGATCTTCTAAAAACATTGCCCCTGGAAGAACGCAGTCTGTGGCCTGAAAAGTTGCCCGATCTGGTGGACCTATACAACCACATCCCGGTAGGTTCCACCAACTGTACCCCGGCTTACCTAATGAGGGCAAGACCTGGTAAGTTACCTGTTGACCTGGAAATGGGAGTCCTGACACCCGAGGACACTTCACCAGAAACAGACTGGGACACAGAGAGGCAGCAGCAGTACCGGAGAGTACAGGAGAGCGTGGAGCGAAGTCTCTGTCAGGCTAGGGAAAGACAAGAGAAAACTTACAACCAGTATGCTCCCGCTGTTCCCCTGGTACCCGGAGAGCAGGTCTTGAAGAGGAAGAGACGGCTCCACAAGTTGGACGACCAGTGGGAGAAGGACCCGTACACCGTACTGCCCTCAAGCCACGAAAACCCGAAGGTCTGTACCATCAGTAAAGACGGAGGGGAAACCACAGCCATTGTATCCCGGGACCACCTGAAGAAGTGTCCCGAACAACTGAGGAACCCTGAAGAGGAACAAGAAGACCATCGACCCGTAGAGGAAAGGGAACATTTGGTTAGTACCGTGCTCGGGGACTTCCCTCGGTCTTGGACTCAAGTCAATGGTGCAGTTGTGGTACCCGTACTCACCTTTCTCCAACCATCATCCCAAGAACCTACGGAGCAACCGGTAGAGCTGGAAGAACAGCCGGTCCAGGAGGCAGAAGACTCTACACAAGCAGACCCGGAAAATCAACCCTCTGCTTATAGTGAGCCTGCCATACCCCTAGTGAGCCAGAGGGCCCATAGACAGCTGCCCAGTTTACCCTTGACAGCTCCTACACCCTGTAGTTCAGGGCCAGACAGTCAGCTCCGTAGGTCCACTAGGGCCACTAGAGGCCAGCTACCCGCACGTTGGAGGATCTAAATGTTTAAGCTATCTTATAATGTTTACTTGTTTATAGTTGCTTGTGTATAATTTTGTGTTTCTAGTTCTTTTTAGGAGTCCTTGGTGGATTTACCGGGAATCCTTGTACATAGTTGGAGCGTAACCCAGGATGGACTAAAGACTGTTAAGGACTCGGGGCAGGACAGGCCCCTACCTGGTTACGTCTCCCTGTTTTGGTGAAATGGACACCTTGCTTTTCAAAACTGCACCCGGTTGCGGACACGCCGTAACCATCTTATGTGTTTTTCTTATTGTATTGTTATTGTTATACCTTGTTATGTTTTTCTAAAAAAAAAAAAAAATATGTTTAGTCCCGGAGTACTAAATTTCACTAGGGGGGAATGTGACACCCCAGGGGTCTGGTTGCCACAGTGATAGAGATATTACGTCTGAGAGCAGGTGGGAGGTCCTTTGGTCAGGGATCCTGTGCATGCCACACCTCCTGCCCAGTCTTGGGAGGGGAAGGACTTCCCCTATATAAACCCGGGGCTGAGGCAGAGTTAGGGAGAAAGAAGACAGAACAAGAGTAGAGAAGAGAAGCAGCATAGCAAGAAACATCAGGAGCTCTGTGGGGAGCGGTGTTACAAGGAGTCAGGGGCTGGCAGCTGCAGAGCTCGCCCTGACTGAGAAGTGATCACCGGACCCGGAGTCCGAGGCTGTGGGGACTAACTCTTACCCAGCAGCAGAAACCGTCCGGCAGAGGATTTCAGGTCCTCTGGCCCAGAAGCCCGAAGGCACGGTCACACGCGTGGGACCAGCACCGCCATCGTGGAGCGGAAGCCATTAGAAGGCCCCGAGTCACCGGCCATACGGGTGAGCACCACACGGTACACTCAGGGACGTGGGCTACTTATTCCCGCCTCTAGCAAGGTAGCCAGAAGAGTACAGTTAGTTGGGAAGGCCTACAACTCCGCCTGGCCAGGGGAGATCCCATCTGCTCAAGGACTGACCAGGCCCCTATCACTAGCAAGTACTCCGGGAGGGTCTATCTTTGTCACCAGTAAAGACCCTGAACTACACCGCACCGTCTCTGAGTGGTTCCTGCTACCCCCATCATCCACGTCGGCTGCCCTGAGGCCATACCTCTCCCGTTGGGGGTTATACCATCCACGCTGCACCATCCTTCCACCGGCCTCAGCGGTCTGCCCTGCAGCGGCAGCTCCATAGCTGCATTCAACGGGTGGCGTAGTCACCAACCATCTACTGCTAGTACATCGCCGCTCAGTTTGACTCCCTGGGCACGGACCGGGTCGCCGCCACTAGACTACAACCCTCAAGAGATCCGGCTCCGGGTAAGCTCCCGCGTGCGCAACGCAGCGCGACACAGGCCCAGGGGCGCGTCAGCTGTTCTTTGGATGCAAAATTGGTGATCAAGAAAAATCCTGGACTCCTTACATCTGTTAGACAAGATGTGCTGTTGATCTTAGAGATTGACTTAGAGGTTCTCGCAAGTTAATTCCGTTGCTGTCCCAATGATATGGCGGGAACAGAAGAATCATGTGACCGACTAGTACTTCTGTCTAACCAATGTCTCTGGTTTTTCTGCTAAAAATAAGAAATCCATTGAATATCCCAACCTGCCTTCAGCTATGAGACCAGTGCCACATGATGACACTCTTCTAGTACCAAAGCCACCAGAGACATGGAGCCTAGAGGAGGCAGCTCATGAAGATGTTGCAGTCCATAGGTCAGAGATGGGGAACCATGCTGATTCACACTTTGAGCCATGCATGTCTGGTGAGCCTCATCTTATAACACAGCCAGACTTGGTCCAGAACTTACGTTTGTCAAAAGCAAATGCAGAGTAACTAGCTTCAAGACTTCAAGGATGGTATTTCCTGTCACCTGGTACAAAAGTTTCTGTCTTTCGAAGCTGCCAAGACGACTTAACACAGTTTTTTGAACAGGTTGACAACCTGTGTTTCTGCACCGACATTGATGAGAAGATCGCAGGTTTGGGTTGTGAGCATGTGTCAAAACAGTGGCTTCTCCTTATTGACTCTTCAGTATTAAGCCTCAAGGCTGTCTTGTTACACAATGGGAATGTTCATCTTTCAATACCTGTTGGCTATCCTGCACACATGAAAGAAACATACAAAAACATGGAACTGTGGTTGAAACACATCAAGTACAGCAACTACAACTGGAATATCTGTGGAGATTTAAAAGTAGTGGCACTGCTGCTTGGATGGCAGCTCGGATATAACAAGTACTGCTGTTTCATTTGTGAATGGGACAGCCGTGTTAAGCTGTCACATTACAGTAGAAGGAAGTGGACAATTCGTTGACTCCGAGGCAGAAAAATGTTGCACATAAGCACTACTTCACATTAAACTTGGGCTGCTGAAAAATTTTGTGAAAGCAATGAACAAGGAAGTAGAAGGTTTTTGTTATTTTAGACAAATGTTCCCAAGAATAACCAATGCCAAGATTAAGGAAAATATTTAGATTTGAGATTCCTCAGTGGTTGATACCTTTTAATGGCTAACTGATAGAGATGGTAACAAGTTGCAAGCTTTTGGTAAATGTTGCACTTCATCCCACCATCAACATAACACTCAACTACTCCTGTACAGAAATTAACTTTTTGGCCACCATCATCAAGCTACAGAACAATGAAATACATCCCTGTACCGGAAGCCAATCGACCATCCAACATACCTTAAATGTGACAGTTTCTATCCAAAACACATAAAAAACTCCATTGTCTACAGCCAAGCCATCAGATACAATTGGATATGTTCCAACCCTATGGATAGAGACAAACAACTTGATAGCCTCAGAAACACCTTTTTGAATCAGAGCTACCATCCAAGAACAATTGAGAACTAGATTACAAGAGCCACCAGAATATCAAGGAATCATCTCCTACATTACAAAACTAAACAAGAAAGCAACCGGGTGCCTCTAGTAGTCACCTACAATCCAAATCTGGAGGCGCTAAGGACAGCTGCATGGAAACTACAACCCTTACTACAAAAAGATGCCCGAATACAATCCATATTTCCAGACCCCCCACTTCTGTGTTTCAGGCTGCCCCCAAATTTAATAAACATCATTGTCAGAAGCTCCCTGTCATCTCCACCAGCTATACGTACCTTTCCCTGCAACCAGAAAAAATGTCCACTTATAATGACCACAGACAAGATAAAGATCCCCAATTCACATCAGGATTACAAGATCCCAGGTACTTTCAGCTGCATCACATCTAATGTAGTGTACTTAATTATATGCACCAAATGTCCATCTGGGGGTCTGTATGTAGGGGAGACAGAGCAAAAACTTAGGACAATGATGAATTCACATCGCCACACAATAAAAGAAAAAAGAATAGATCTACCTATGGCCAAGCATTTTTGTTTCTCTGTTCACAGCATCACAGACATGAAATTATTGGTATTAAATGTAATTTCAAATCTCAGAGAGACAGAAAAGTTTGGGAATATAAACCCATGGTGACCTTTGACACCTTCAGAGCAGGAATGAATGTGTCGCATGGATTTATGTCATTCTACATCAACTAAGGAATGTGCTCCTCAAAACTGTGGTGTCATCACAACCCTGGACCAGACCACCATCACCGGATATAAAACTTTCACACTCCTTATCTATGAACTAATCCAATATTTACAGCTAGAACTGTTTATCTCTCTCCCACAGTAATAGCTCTGCTTTAGGTCACCTGTCTCATCTATTACATTATTTCTGTGTCCTGTTGTATATAAATATGGGACTCTTCAGATTTTGTGTTATACTATGCCTGATGAAGAGGCCTGAGTAGTCTCGAAAACTTGCAACTTGTTACCATCTTTTCAGTTAGCCATTAAAAGTATCAACCACTGAGGACTCTCAAATCTAAATATTTTTCTATCTACTGGCTAACATGGTACAGAAATATATATTTTCCCTAAGATTAAGGAAGGCATTTTTGTTGGTCAATGAATCCGATACATCATGAATGACAAGCACTTTGAAGAGCTCTTGGTGGGGCCTGAGAAATTTGCTTGGAAATCATTCAAGAATATTTCCAAGAATTTCTTTGGCAACTATCGAGCACCAAACTACATTGATTGACAACCTTTTTGATGCTTTCAAAGCGATGAAGTGCAACATGTCATTGAAAATTAATTTTCTGCATTGACATTTGGAATTCTTCCCTGAAAATCTTGGTGCAGTCAGTGACAAACATGTCAAACAATTTCACCAAGATATTTCCACGATGGAAAAGCGTTATCAAGGCTACTGGAATCCATCAATGCTAGCTGACTATTGCTGGACACTAATACGTGATGCACTAGACGTTGAGTAGAGATGAGCGTTGTTCTACTCGAACTGTTCGCCAATCTCAAATTCGAGCTGTTTTGGGCGGTGTTCGAGCCGTTCGGCGAACACGAACAATTTGAGAAAAATTCGGCTGTTCGAGGTTATGTTCGATAACTGTTCGTGCACCAAAATCATAACTGGATTTTTTCTCAGTAATGATGAAAATTAATGTTAATACGCAGTTTGAGTGTACAGCGGGGTGGGGGGAGGGGCAGGGGATGGATCTCTGCAGGAACAATGAAGATCTCCATTTTTTTTTCTCTTTCCCGCATTTACAGTGGGGAGGTGCAATCTGTCAGCCTATCAGCAGCGCACACACGGAGCGAAGTGCTTTTTTTCACACAAGCAAGGGCATGTGTCATTGGCAGTGTATGTCACATGTCCTTGCCCTATAAGACCAAGCCATTTTCCCCGTCGCCACCATTTTCTCACTGCTGCAGCTGCGTGTTAGACGGCACCGCTGTTGCTGTGTGCGCTATACCTTGTTAATTTCAAGCCAATTTTCGCACAAATATACAGATAGCTTGGGAGTAGGGAATAGTTGTGATTGCAGTCCTTTTAAGGACTAGGTTACAGCATTTCCTACGACTTTTATCAGGCAGGTCTGTGCTCTTAAATAGATAGGTTGTGGGAGTAAAGACTAATTGTAATTGGAGTCCTTTTCAGGACTAGGTTACATCAGTTCCTATCAGTTTTTGCCAGGCAGGTCTGTGCCAGTGCTGTGCAAGTTTTTTTCACAGCATTTGGCTGAATCTAGCAAAGCTAATCCTTTTTGGCCTATTGCAGAGTGTGTTAGTCAGTGGAGTAGCCTATCTGTGTTGCAAGATATACCACCTGTGTATAGAATACCAATTTTTTTACTGCACCTAGTGAAGTAAAATCTTTTGGGCATAGCATCATTCTATTAGTCCATCTATACTGACCTCCATCAGGTTGCAAACTGAATCTAATTTTTTTCTGCATCTAGCTCTGAAAAAATATTGGGCTTCTAGCTGTGTGTGGGTCTTGTTCTATTAATCCATCTATACTGACCTCCATCAGGTTGCAAACTGAATATAATTTTTTTCTGCATCTAGCTCTGAAAAAATATTTGGCCTTCTAGCAGTGTGTGGGACTTGTTCTATTAGTCCACCTATACTGACCTCCATCAGGTTGCAAACTGAATATATTTTTTTCTGCATCTACCTCTGAAAAAATATTGGGCTTCTAGCTGTGTGTGGGACTTGTTGTATTAGTCCATCTATACTGACCTCCATCAGGTTGCAAACTGAATATAATTTTTTTCTGCATCTAGCTCTGAAAAAATATTGGGCTTCTAGCTGTGTGTGGGTCTTGTTCTATTAATCCATCTATACTGACCTCCATCAGGTTGCAAACTGAATATAATTTTTTTCTGCATCTAGCTCTGAAAAAATATTGGGCTTCTAGCTGTGTGTGGGTCTTGTTCTATTAATCCATCTATACTGACCTCCATCAGGTTGCAAACTGAATATAATTTTTTTCTGCATCTAGCTCTGAAAAAATATTGGGCTTCCAGCTGTGTGTGGGTCTTGTTCTATTAATCCATCTATACTGACCTCCATCAGGTTGCAAACTGAATATAATTTTTTTCTGCATCTAGCTCTGAAAAAATATTGGGCTTCTAGCTGTGTGTGGGTCTTGTTCTATTAATCCATCTATACTGACCTCCATCAGGTTGCAAACTGAATCTAATTTTTTTCTGCATCTAGCTCTGAAAAAATATTGGGCTTCTAGCTGTGTGTGGGTCTTGTTCTATTAATCCATCTATACTGACCTCCATCAGGTTGCAAACTGAATATAATTTTTTTCTGCATCTAGCTCTGAAAAATATTTGGCCTTCTAGCAGTGTGTGGGACTTGTTCTATTAGTCCACCTATACTGACCTCCATCAGGTTGCAAACTGAATATATTTTTTTCTGCATCTACCTCTGAAAAAATATTGGGCTTCTAGCTGTGTGTGGGACTTGTTGTATTAGTCCATCTATACTGACCTCCATCAGGTTGCAAACTGAATATAATTTTTTTCTGCATCTAGCTCTGAAAAAATATTGGGCTTCTAGCTGTGTGTGGGTCTTGTTCTATTAATCCATCTATACTGACCTCCATCAGGTTGCAAACTGAATATAATTTTTTTCTGCATCTAGCTCTGAAAAAATATTGGGCTTCTAGCTGTGTGTGGGTCTTGTTCTATTAATCCATCTATACTGACCTCCATCAGGTTGCAAACTGAATATAATTTTTTTCTGCATCTAGCTCTGAAAAAATATTGGGCTTCTAGCTGTGTGTGGGTCTTGTTCTATTAATCCATCTATACTGACCTCCATCAGGTTGCAAACTGAATATAATTTTTTTCTGCATCTAGCTCTGAAAAAATATTGGGCTTCTAGCTGTGTGTTTGTCTTGTTCTATTAATCCATCTATACTGACCTCCATCAGGTTGCAAACTGAATATAATTTTTTTCTGCATCTAGCTCTAAAAAAATATTGGGCTTCTAGCTGTGTGTGGGTCTTGTTCTATTAATCCATCTATACTGACCTCCATCAGGTTGCAAACTGAATATAATTTTTTTCTGCATCTAGCTCTGAAAAAATATTTGGCCTTCTAGCAGTGTGTGGGACTTGTTCTATTAGTCCACCTATACTGACCTCCATCAGGTTGCAAACTGAATATATTTTTTTCTGCATCTACCTCTGAAAAAATATTGGGCTTCTAGCTGTGTGTGGGACTTGTTGTATTAGTCCATCTATACTGACCTCCATCAGGTTGCAAACTGAATATAATTTTTTTCTGCATCTAGCTCTGAAAAAATATTGGGCTTCTAGCTGTGTGTGGGTCTTGTTCTATTAATCCATCTATACTGACCTCCATCAGGTTGCAAACTGAATATAATTTTTTTCTGCATCTAACCCAGCCAATAGTTTTGGCCTAATACCACAGTTTGGCCACTCAGCTCTGCTCGGTTACCATCCATTGTTTTTTTGTGCAAACAACTCCAGAGTTGTGAATTAGTTAACCACCAAAATGAGTGGAAAAAGGCCTGCTGCTGGTGGAAAGGGGAATAGGCGTGTTGGGAAGGGGAAAAAAGGTTGTGTCCGTGGGGTAGGTGTTAAAGCAACAGTAACATCTGCAGAAGAAAGACCATCTTCCAGCCAAACTAAAATGTCTACTTCTTTTAGCGGACAATGTGATAAGATCCCTTTCTTACGGCCACGCCAATCGCTACAAATTCCAGATGAGGCACAAAAACAGCAGGTGCTTCAACGGATATCAAGTGCTCCTTTAAGTGGGCTCTCCTCCACATCAACTTCAACATCACAAATACTCCAGTCCTCAAAGGTGTCACCCAAATCGCACTTGCTTCCTCACAGCTCCCAAATCTCCAGCTGCCCGTCTGAGTATGAGGTAGAACAGATGGTTGAGTCTGCAGAGCTGTTTACTCATACTATAGCCTGGGAATCAGAGGTCGACTCCAGCGCTTCTGTGAATCCAGACGAGGAAATGATCTGCACTGATGCCCAGAATCTTTATGAGTCGCATCCAGGACCAGACGCAGAAGGTTCTGACCATAATGTAGACCCTCATTCCCAAACTGTAACTCCTGTTGGTGGAGACAATGAGGAAGACGATGATAAGACTCAAATACCTGATTGGAGCGACAACTTTAGTTTTTTGTCAGGGCAGGAACAGGTTGGCTCTGAGGACGACGGGTGTGATAACACACAGGGTGATGATGATGAGGTTGGAGATCCCACTTACTGTCAACCCACAGTCAGCCAAGAGATGAGGTCAGCAGAGGAGGTGGAGGAAGATGCTAGTGACGACGAGGTCAGGTTGCGCCTTCCTGGACAGAGACGTAGTACTGGAAGCACGTCAACAACTGCATCCTCAAACACAACTCTGCCTCTCACCACAAGTCGTGGTGGCTCTTCAGGTCGCAAGGGTGCTAAGCCTTGCATAGCCTGGGCATTTTTTCAGATCGATAAAGATGACCCAACTCGTGTTATCTGTAACATTTGTCAGCAAAAGCTAAGTAGAGGCCAAAAAATACAGAGTTTGAGTACTTCATGCATGAACCGGCACATGGACATGAAGCATAAGTTGCAGTGGGAAGCTCAGTGTGCTACAATGCGGCCTAGCCGGCCGGGCCAACCACCGTCTGCCATATCTTGTGCATCCGCAGCCTCTTCATCCTCTGTGACTGGGGGGACAGCAGTCACACCTGTTTTGGGGCGCAGACCTGCCACCTCTTTACCCGCAACAGCCAGCGTGATTGGCAGGTCATCATTTTCTTTGGAGGTGGGAACACCAGCTGGTGTTGAGCGCTGTCCGACATCGATAGCACCACCTTTGGATCAAGGCAACCTAACATGTCCGCCTGCATCTTCCTCACAGACCGGCAGTTTGCCGGGGACACCCTTATCAACCCCGTCTAAGTACAATAGCCAGCCCTCGGTCCCTCAGATGTGGACAAGTAAAAGACCATTTCCTCCTAGCCATGAGAAAGCTAAGAGGTTGAATTTCACCATCTGCAAGCTCTTGGCTACAGAAATGCTGCCTTTCCGCCTGGTGGACACAGAGGATTTTCGAGACCTTATGTCCGTCGCAGTGCCCCAGTACCAGATGCCCAGTCGGCACTACTTCTCAAAGAAAGGTGTGCCTGCGCTCCACCAGCATGTCGCACACAACATCACCGCTTCTTTGAGAAACTCTGTGTGTGACAGGGTGCATTTCACCACAGACACTTGGACGAGTAGGCATGGACAGGGGCGTTACATGTCGCTGACTGGGCACTGGGTAACTATGGTGACAGCAGGACAAGGGGCTGCTGTCCAAGTCTTGCCGTCCCCACGAGTTGTGCGTCAATCCTCTTTATGTCAAAGTTCCTCCACTGCTTCTGCCTCCTCAACCTCCTCTCGGTCTTCCACCTGCACCCAAAGTCTGTCTGGTCATGCCACAAGCTTTCTAACTGTGCAGAAGGGATCCTGCACACCTCCTTACTATGCTGGCAGTAGGGCTCAACGTCATCAGGCGGTTTTTACATTGAAATGTCTGGGAAATGTGAGTCACACAGCTGAGGAGTTGTGGTCAGCTCTGGAGAACCAATTTCATGAATGGTTGTCTCCACTGGACCTGAAACCAGGGAAGGCCGTGTGCGACAATGCTGCAAACCTGGGTGCGGCCCTTCGCCGGGGCAATGTCACACACGTGCCTTGTATGGCTCACGGGTTGAACCTGGTTGTCCAGCAATTTTTAGCCCACTATCCCAGACTAGATGGCCTTCTGCAGAGGGCACGGTCGCTGTGTGCTCACTTCCGCCGTTCGCATCCCGCAGCTCAGTGACTTACATCTCTACAGAAGTCGTTGGGCCTGCCACTTCACCGGCTAAAATGCGATGTGCCTACCCGGTGGAATTCAACTCTGCACATGTTGCAGCGACTGTGGCAGCACCGACAAGCCCTGGTGCAATACGTTCTGACGTATAGCCTGGGCCAACGAGATTCAGAGGTGGGGCAAATCACGCTGGAGGAGTGGTCTCAGATCAGGGACCTATGCACCCTTCTGCACAGTTTTGAAATGGCGACGAAGATGTTTAGTGCTGACGATGCCATTATCAGCATGACTATTCCGGTGATTTACATGCTGGAGCACATGTTAAACAGAATTCGGAGTCAGGTGGTGGCACAAGAGGAGGTGGAGGAAGTAGAGGAGGAGGAGTTGTATGCGGAAGGGCTAACATCTGCAAGGTCCAGACGGTCGGCAGCACCAAGGCGGCAGGCATGTGAGGGTGGGGGAGATGGTTTTACCAGGGCGCATGGTAGCAGCCAAACTAGTGAGGAAGGTGCAGGAGCCCAGGAAGAAGTGGAGGACGAACTGATGGAAGACTCATCAGATGAGGGAGACCTTGATCACATTTCTGTTGTGCGAGGTTGGGGGGAGAGGACAGAGGAAGGAACCATGATTGTTACCTCGCCACCAACACAACAGGGACTTGGTGCTCCTGGATGCGCAACACACATGAGTGCCTTCTTGCTGCACTACCTGCAACATGACCCTCGAATTGTGAGAATTAGAAATAATCCTGACTACTGGGTTGCCACACTGTTAGATCCCCGGTACAAAAGTAAATTTGCAGAAATTATTCCTGCCATAGAAAGGGATGCACGCATGCAGGAGTATCAGCAGAAACTGTTGCAGAATCTTACATGTGCTTTTCCACAAAATACCAGTGGTGCACGTAGTGAATCTCACAGTTCCAACTTGCCAACCATGGGACCGTCAAGTGTTCAGCACTCAAACCGTAACAGAACCACAGTATCTGCTGGTAACATCAATTTTGCGGAATCATTTCACCACTTTTTTAGCCCATCCTTTGCAAGGCCACAGGAGACAAGAAGTCTGACACATAGTCAACGCCTAGAGACGATGGTACAGGAGTATCTCCAAGTAAACATTGAAGCCACGACTGTGTCACTGGACCCTTGCTCTTTTTGGGCTTCCAATCTGGATAAATGGCCGGAGCTAGCCACTTACGCCTTGGAGATCTTGTCATGCCCCGCAGCCAGCGTTCTGTCTGAACGTGTGTTCAGCGCTGCTGGTGGTGTGCTGACAGATAAGCGCACGTGGCTCTCCACTGATAATGTAGACAGACTCACGTTCATAAAGATGAACAAATCATGGATCCGAAACGACTTTTCTACCCCTGTGTCATCCTGGGGAGAGTAAAAGCTTGATGATTGGTTAAAATCACCCTACCAACCGTTTTAAGCTTTCAAATTACTAATCATGTTTATCTGTATCTTGACTGGAAAATAATTTGGGCTTTGTAGCAGTGTGCAGCACTGATCCTATTAGGCCATCTATACTAAAGCTTCACCAGATTTAAAATTAAAAATAATTTTTAGCTGCATCTAGCCCGGAAAATAATTTTGGGGCTCCGAGATGCGCAAGACACATAAGTGCCTTCTTGCTGCACTACCTGCAGCATGACCCTCATATTGTCAGAATTCGAAGTAATCATGACTACTGGGTTGCCACACTCTTAGATCCCCCAAACTTTTCGATCAACCTTTTCATTTTAATAAAGACCAAAAAAATGGTCATTTTTGAAATTATAAGCATTAGCAGGTTGTTAGAAACTGAAATCAAACAGTTTTCAACTCAAAACTTTATTCTAGGTGATGTTACATTTTCACATAGGACCCCTTGTTCGAAAGGAGCTTCTGAACTCTCTCGTCCATTGAATTTGTCAGGTTTTGGATGGTTTCTGCTTCAATTGTTTTGCATGAGGACAGAATACCCTCCCAGAGCTGTTGCTTAGATGTGAACTGCCTCCCGCCATCATAGACACTCCTTTTAATGATGCTCCAAAGGTTCTGAATGGGGTAGAGGTCAGGGGAGCATGGGGGTCACACCATAAGTTTGTCCCCTTTTATGCCCATATCAGCCAGAGATGCAGATGTTTTATGTGCAGCATGAGATGGTGCATTATCATGCAGAAAAATGATCTTGCTGTGAAATACACGGTTCTTCTTCTTGAACCATGGCAGGAAGTGCTGTTTGAGAAAATCCACATACATTATGGAGTTCATCTTTAGCGCCTTCAGGGATCCTAAAGGGGCCGACAATCTCTCTCCCCATGATTCCAGCCCAAAACATTACTCCACCTCCTCCTTGTTGGCGCTGTAGCCGTGTTTGCGTGGGGTGTCCATCAACCAGCCATCCTCCACTCCATCCATCTGGACCATCGAGCGCTGCACGGCACTCATCCGTGAACAAAACAGTTTTGAAATCAGTCTTCATGTAATGTTTGGCCCACTGGAGCCGTTTCTGCTTGTGTGAAGTGGATAGAGGAGGTCGACAGGATGGCGTATGCACAGCTGCAAACCTCTGAAGGACCCTGCATCTTGTTGTTCGGGGGACGTTGGAGGCACAAGCAGCTTCAAAAACTTGTCTGCTGCTATGACAAGGCTTTTTGGCCGCTGCTCTTTCAACCTGACGTAATTGCCTGTAGGAAAGAGTCCTCAATTTGCCCTTATCAGCACGCACACGTGTGTACTGTGAATCAGCTACATACTTCTTGATTGCCAAGACACTTCATCCTGATCATCGCACAATGTTGATTGTAGTCATGCCTTGACCTAAACACTCCACAATTTGTTGCTTCTCAGCAGCCGACACATCCTTTTTCTTTCCCATTTTGGCAGAAAATGTAGGCTGCTTAATAATGTGAGAGAGCCTTCTTAAGTAGTCTTGCCTTTCATTGGACACACCTGCCAAACTAATTAGCACAGGTGTCTGCAATTGCTTACAGTGATATAAAGAGCCCTGACACACATCACCATCAATGAGTTTAACTGACAAACAAACAAATTCTTCCCTTATCACTCCTAAACACTTTTTGCATAATAATTTGGAACGCAGTGTACATGTGCTTTTCCACAAAACACCAGCGGTTCACGTAGTGAATCTTACAGTTCTAACTTGCCAACCGTGGTCTGTATGGAGTTGTTCAATAAAGGGCCCAAAATTAAGATAACATAGATGGGAGAGGTCTCTATGAATAGGAATTCCTAAGTATTTGATACCCTGTGAGGGACAGGCAAAGGGAAAGTTGGACTGGATGGAATCCTATATGGATTTGGGGAGGGAGACATCGAGGGCCTCAGACTTCGCTGCATTGATTTTAAAATTTGACCATGTAACAAAGTGATCTATTTCAGCCATAACAGCAGGGATGGATATATGTGATTGAGTGATATATACTAGGACATCATCAGCAAATAGAGAGCACTTGTACTCGGTGCCTCCCACCTCAATCCACCTAACATTGGGGTTATGGCGAATTGATGAGAGCAGGTGCTCCGTCACTAGGATGTATAAGAGAGGGGACAGAGGACATCCCTGCCTTGTCCCATTGGTGATTGTGAAAGGTGATGAAAATGTTCTGACGCATCCCCTGGGCCTTGGGACACCCGGAGCCGGACCCTTTTTGGTGGATGCTGGTGGTTGTAGTCTTCGTGGCGGCGACCCGGTTCCGTGGCTCAGGGCGGTCAAACCAGTGGCGGAACTATTTATGTGGTTTTGATGTTTAAATGTCCGACTACGCCACCCGTGGATTGCGGTCAGAGTGAACCACTGCTACAGGGCAGACCGCTGAGGCTGGTGTTGTGGGTGCAGCAGAGCGTAGCATAACTCACCACGGGAGGAGTATAGCCTCAGGGCAGTGTATGCGGAGGATGGGGGTGATGGTGCAGGGCAGCAGCAGTAACGACACGGAGTCAGTGATGCAGTCCAGGGCCTTTACTCACAGTTCTTATTATCCAGACCACGTCTGCAGGTAACGGCTGCCCACGTCGTACTGTGCTCACCAGGTGAGGGGCTCAGACAACTCCCAGATAACTTTGGAGCACTTCACAGGACCCCCTTTGTGTGTCCTTTGTCTGGCCTTTCTTACCAACACTTCTGTCCGGCTGCCTCGGGCCTCCTCTTGGTAAACTTGGCGCCAGTTTCCCTGACCCTATGTGGTGCCTTCCTAGCGGGTGTAGCGAGGGGCTGCGCCACATAAAATGTCAGAGCCTCCGGTTTCTAGCTGAGGGTCGTTTCCTGCCTCCACTAGTTCGGGGACCGGTCTCCCCCTTTGGCCTGACCCCTCCACACAGGTGGATTCGGGCGTGCGGTGGCGACTCGCCCGTCCGCACCCCTGGGATCCCTTCATTCCTCGTTCCTGGAGCCTTCTCCGCTCCTCTTCCTTCCTTCTCCCTCTTCCAGGCCTGGGCCTCTGTTACTAGGCCCGCCTCGGAGCAGAGCTCATGCAGAGCCCCTGCTCCCTGCCACTTCTGCTCAGACTTCTCTGCACTGAACTAAGATGGTGCCCACCTTTTATACTCCCTTCTCAATGCACCCAGGAACTGCTTCCTCCCTGCTCCTGCACTACAGGGTTCCCCTTCCTCAGTGTTCCCTCCCCCCACTCCAGCCAGGGACAGGGACTGTCGTGCCCATCTCAGGGGCATATTGGTCGCCCTGCCCCACGGCAATGTGGTGTAATGCATGCAGGTGTCGGGTCCTGATCCACACTCCATCCTTACCTGAGAGTGAGATATCACACCTCTGGGTGAGGTGCAATACGTCTGTAGCAACCGAGCCCTCAGGATGCTACAGTTCCATTTATCTTCAGCCTAGGTGACGTATTGCGATACAGGGCCGTGATTTTGGCTATAAAAGGGTCCCCTAGACCCCTACCCCAAGCTTTTTAAGAGAATCATATATGGCGTGCCAGGAGACTCTATGGAATGCTTTCTCAGCATCCAACGAGAGTATCTAATTACAAATTTTTAACTGCATCTAGCCCAGGAAATACTTTGTGCCTAGTAGCAGTGTCTGCTAGTCAGCGGATTATCCCGGCTGTTAAGCAAGCTACACCACCTGTAGTTTAGACACTTAATTTTTTCAAAGGAAATGATTCGGGACCATGGGATACTTAGTGAAGAGCATCAGGAGGCACCCCAAGGCATAGGGGCTGGGACTGGCATTAGGATGCCTTGCGGTGGACAGCCGAGCTCGATCCTTATAAAAGCTTTTTAACTGCAGCAGCTTTAGTGGACGCTACTGGAGCTGGAATTACGCGGCTGCTGGCATGAGACTTGCCCTCCAATAGATCCTTGTAAATAGATTTAAAGTGTATTCATTCAAATTAGAGAGACAATTTAAATTAAAAAGCTTAGAGCTGCCTGCACCACAGGGGGGCTCGCTCGACCCACCAGCGGACAGGCACCAGTATTGGGAGAGGGGGGCTGGCCGTCAGGGTTCACCGCGGCTCTGGCACAAACCCGGCGACACGGAGGTGGCACGGGCAGGAGCGGACTGGCCGTGTCGGCTTCTCACTTTTTGGATTTTAGAAGGGCATGACATGCCTATATCTGTGTCTCCCCCTCCTTTTACTCCTCCACCTCTTTTATTTTCGCATGACTATATGTACTTGTCACTTTTCCATGTGTTAGTTATGTCTTCTGAGCAGTTTGTCAGCTTTTGGACACCTTTGAAGGTGTTTTCTATGTGTTTCTATGTGTTTTTGTTTGCCTGCCATTGTTTTTAACGGCGTTCGAAGGTGTTCGACGAACAGTTCGACGAACCGAACCGAACTCGAACACTACGGGGGTGGCTCAACACTAACGTTGAGTACAAACGAAAATCAGCAGCAAAACACTTTTGGTTCAGTTGAACTAATGCTGTGGGTTACATTTAAACGCTTCAAAATCAGTAAAAATTAATCATATGTTTCTCAAAATTTCTATGTGATACAGACTATTCAAAATTATATTTCTGCTTAGCTCTAATGGGTTTATCATAATCACCTCAAATTTTCAAGGAACAAAACTTATGAAACAATTTGATGTCGATAATCGACACAAGACTATATCAATAAAATTTTGTTATAGCCAACAACCAAGAAGTATCAAAAACAAAGCAGCATTATTTAAAACATGACATACCAGCAAGAGACAAAAAACGCTGCGTCAAAAACGTGATAAAAACGCATGGAAAAAATGCACTCAAAAACACAATTTACCTACTTTACCTAATAGGTGAAGACATCCTGCAGAAAATCTGCAAAACCAAAAAGTCACCAAATATTTATGGTTGGAACATAGCCTAACAGAATGCATAAGAACAGAGAGTTTTAGGAAATTGATATATTACAATATAAATATAAAACTTTGAAAAATAGAATCACTCTGAAAATGAGGGATTTGTATTCCTTTGCCTTGAAAAATTTTATTCTATATTTGTGAGTTATTGCTTTTCTTTTTTTTTAATTTCTTTAGATAGTAAGCATAGAAATAAATCACTAGAAGAATATTCTTGAAATTTAGTTGTGTGGTCTCATAATATGAGTTCTGAACTGTTTGCGGTTTCTAAGTGTCTTTCTTTTGAAGACTATTACCGATATGGTTAGTACAAGTCTATATTTACATTAGGATATAATTGTCAGAGTAATGTTGTATACATGATTTATTTATGTATTTATATACTTATTTATGTAATTAGTTATGGATACATATTACATAATCTTATTTTTATGAAAACATTTTTTTGCTTGTAGCACTTCAGGGAAAATAGCAATCCATTATATTTAGGACACAAACCTATATTTCAGCACTAGAAAAAAATGCATAATCATTTAAACATGAGCTAGCACAAGCCTTAAAGGGAATCTCACACAAAAACCCAATTGCTATTAGGACAGGGTAAAATAATAGAACAATTGAAATTAGAAATGGAGTCACAAAATAAATTGACAAATAAAGAATTAAAAAAGACATTTTATGGTCACATGTGCACTCTGCCATCATAAACCAATAAAATTCAATGGAATGAAGGTCACGCATGCACAATTTGGTATGAGCATGCGCAGTATATCACACAGAAATGCACAGTTTTTCTGTTCTCCCTGCACAGTGTACTTCACTTCATACAGGACTATATTTATTGGACTTATAAGTATACAGTAATCTCTTATTATGGGCATTGCTCCTCTTGCCACTGACTGAACAAACAATATATTAGAGGAGCTGCAAATGTAGGCAGTGCACAAGATAGTACAGGCACCACTTCTCTACTGTGTCTCCCACAGATTTAGTTACATGATAACATAAGCGCTGCAGTCTATCTGTGACCTCTGTTAGGCTGCAGCCTTTACAGTTCTCTTAAAATCTACCTGATCATGACTGCAACCTCATCACAGTACACAAAAAAAGTGCTGTAGACCTTTTTAAAACAAGTAACCAGTGACCTTCAACTGAACCCCGCCATATCTGTGTCCATACTTGCACCATCCTCATATGGGGACTTGCTTACATAGTTGTACATGACCCTATTAACGGTTCACAGGTTATCCGTCCATGGACCACATTGGGTAGATACTAATCACTGCAATGAGATCACCATACAAAACTTTCTGTCTTTGAGATGCTATGAACCTGTCATCTAACCATAGACATGTGATGCTCATGCTTTCCCATTTGACCATCTCCACCATTACTCCCTAGCAACAAGCCCGCTGTCTTGGGGTTATACTTGATTCAGATCTTTCCTTCTCTCCCCATATCCAATCACTCGCACGCTCATGTCATCTACACCTCAAAAACATTTCTAGAATTCGACCTTTCCTTACCTTTGACTCTACTAAAACTCTAACTGTAGTTCTTATTCACTCTCGTCTGGACTACTGCAACTCTCTACTAATCGGTCTCCCTCCTACTAAACTTTCCCCTCTCCAATCTATCCTAAATGCAGCAGCCAGGATCATATTTCTTACCAACCGATACACCGATGCCTCTTCCCTGTGCCAGTCATTGCACTGGTTACCCATCTGCTACAGATTTCAATATAAACTCATCATCCTCACCCACAAAGCGCTCCATGCTTCAGCACCACCCTACATCTCCTCTCTCGTCTCAGTCTACCACCCTACCCATGCCCTTCAGTTCTGCAAATGACCTAAGATTAACATCCTCAATAATCCGGATCTCCCACTCCCGTCTCCAAAACTTCTGACTTGCTGCACCAATTCTTTGAAACGCACTACCCAGGACTCTTCGATTAATCCCCAATACCCACAGTTTTAACCCCTTTAAAGCCCATGACATACTAATACATGTCTGTGCCCTGGGACTTAAGAGCCTGACCCGTATTAGTACGTCACGGCGATTGCGCGCGCACACAGGCTGTGCGGGCGCGATCGCCGCCGGGTGTCAGCTGATTGTCACAGCTGACACCCGGTACTATGTGCAGGGAGCAGTCCTGCAGTGCTCCCGGCACATTAACCCCTGCAATACTGCGATCGAAGTCGATCGCAGCATTGTGGTGGCTAAGGGGAGGTGAACGGGATACTCACCTCCTCTTCCGGCCTCCAGTGCTGTCTGCCGCGGCTTCCCGGATGTTGCCGGGGTCACCAGACAGCAGTAAGATCATTTGGTCATGCGCAGTACATGACCAAACGATCTTCTCACTGTGCAGCGCTGACTGCCTGCATGGCATAGGGATGGTGCTCCATCCCTATGCTATTATGCTGTGCAGGCGATCAGAATAAAAAAAGTGAAAGTCCCATAGTGGGACAAAGTATACAAATAAAAAAAACTGTCAGAAAGTGAAAAAAAAAAAAAATTGGAAAAATATTAAAAAATAAATAAAAAAAATAATCCACCAAAAATAAAAATATAATGTACCCATCAATAAATATTATTATGAAAAAAAAAAACAATAAACAATAAAAGTACACATATTTGGTATCGCCACGTCCGGAACGACCTGACCTATAAAACTATCCCACTAGTTAACCCCTTCAGTGAACACGGTAAAAAAATAAATAAAAAACGAAGCAAAAAACAATGCTTTATCATCATACCGCCAAACAAAAAATGGAATAACACGCGATCAAAAAGATGGATGTAAATAAAAATGGTACCGCTGAGAACATCATCTCGTCCCGCAAAAAACAAGCTGCCATACAGCTTCATGAGCTGAAAAATAAAAAAGTTATAGCTCTCAGAATAAAGCGATGCAAAAAAATATTTTTTTCTATAAAATAGCTTTTATTGTGTAAAAGCGCCAAAACATAGAAAAACGATATAAATGTGGTCCGCTGTAAACGCACTGACCCAAAGAATAAAGCTGCCTTATCAATTTTACCACACGCGGAGCAGAATAAAAAAGAAAAAAAAAACAATTCCTGCATTGTTAGTTTTTGTTTATTCTGCCTCCCAAAAATCGGAATAGAAAGCGATCAAAAAATGTCACGTGCCCGAAAACAGTACCAATAAAAATGTCAACTTGTTCCGCAAAAAACAAGCCATCACATGACTCTGTCGGCCAAAATATGGAAAAATTATAGCTCTCAAAATATGGCGATGCAAAAACTAGATTTTACAAAATATGTGTCTTTTAGTGTGTGACAGCTGTCAATCATAAAAACCCGATATGATTCTGGTATCGCTGTAATTGCACCGACCCATAGAATAAAGTAGTCTAATCACTTATACCGCACTAGGAACGGTGTAAAAAATAAACGCTAGGGTTGGGGTTGATGTTAGGGTTAGGGTTGGGCTAGGGCTAGGGTTGGGGTTGGGGTTAGGGTTAGGGTTGGGGCTATGGTTGGAGTTAGAGTTGTTTTTTTTTTCAAAAGTAAAAAAAAAAAGATGACGATATGGCGACTAGTGTTGAGAGCAAGTGCTTGCTACTTGAGTTTGCATCGGGTGCTCGGGTATGCACTGAGTATCGCGGGTGCTCAAGTGACATGCTCGAGTCTCTGCCCCATATGCCTCGCGGCCAAAAAAATCTCGCGAGGATTGCCTGCCATGCATGAGCGATCCCCGCATGTTTTTTTTTTGGGTGTCTAATAACCGTGAAACATGCGGGCAGGGACTCGAGCATGTCACTCGAGCACCCGCGATACATGGTGCATACCTGAGTACCCGATGCAAACTCAAAAAGCGAGCACTTGTGCTCAAGACTAATGACAACTTATTCAATATGATGACCTAATGTTATCAAATTCTGTGTCATACCTCTGGGTTCAAAATGTTCACTATACCCCGTGATAAAATCCTTGAGGGGTGTAGTTTCCAAAAAGGGGTCACTTGTGGGGGGTTTCCACTATTTAGGCACATCAGGGGCTCTCCAAACGTGACATGGAGTCCGCTCTCGATTCCAGCCAAAAAGTCACACAGTGCTCCTTCCCTTCTGAACTCTGCCGTGCCCCCAAACACTGTATTTTCCCCACATATGGGGTATAGGCGTACTCAGGAGAAATTTCACAAAAGTTTTTGGGGTCCATTTTCTCAACTTACCCTTGTGAAAATAAAAAAATTGGGGCTAAAACATCATTTTTGTGGAAAAAGTTAGATTTTTTTATTTTCACGGCTCCATGTTATAAACTTCTGTAAAGGACTTGGGGGTTCAAGATGCTCACCACACATCTAGATAAGTTCCCTGAGGGGTCTAGTTTCCAAAATGGTGTCACTTGTGGGGGGTTTCCACTGTTTAGGTACATCAGGGGCACATCCACTAATTATTCAAGCAAATTTTACAATCAAAAAGTCAAATGGCGCTCCTTCCCTTCCGAACCCTGCCGTGCGCCCAAACAGTGGTTTTCCCCCACATATGGGGTATCGGCGTACTCAGGAGAAATTGTACAACAAACTGCATGGTGCAATTTCTCCTATTACCCTTATAAAAATGTAAAAGTGGGGGCTGAAAAACATTTTTATGGGAAAAATGTGAAAATTTTATTTTTACGGCTCAATGTTATAAACTTCTGTGAAGCACCTGGGGGTTCAAGGTGCTCACCACACATCTAGATAAGTTCCCAGAGGGGTATAGTTTCCAAAATGGTGTCACTTGTGGGTTCTTTCAACTGTTTAGGTACATCAGGGGCTCTCCAAACGCAACATGGCGTCCGCTAATTATTCAAGCAAATTTTACAATCAAAAAGTCAAATGGCACTCCTTCCCTTCCGAACCCTGCCGTGCGCCCAAGCAGTGGTTTTCCCCCACATATGGGGTATCTGCTTACTCAGGAGAAATTGTTCAACTAACTGCATGGTGCAATTTCTCCTATTATCCTTATGAAAATGCAAAAGTGGGGGCTGAAAAACATTTTTGTGGGAAAAATGTGAAAATGTTATTTTTATGGCTTAATGTTATAAACTGCTGTGAAGCACCTGGGGGTTCAAGGTGCTCACCACACATCTAGATAAGTTCCCTGGGGGGTCTAGTTTCCAAAATGGTGTCACTTGTGGGTAGTTTCCACTGTTTAGGTACATCAGGGGCTCTCCAAACGCAACATGGCGTCCGCTTGTTATTCAAGCAAATTTTACATTCAAAAAGTCAAATGGCGCTCCTTCCCTTCTGAACCCTGCCGTGCACCCAAACAGTGGTTTTCCCCCACATATGGGGTATCTGCTTACTCAGGAAAAATTGCACAACAAACTGCATGGTGCAATTTCTCCATTTACCCTTATGAAAATGCAAAAGTGGGGGCTGAAAAACATTTTTGTGGGAAAAATGTGAAAATTTTATTTTTACGGCTCAATGTTATAAACTGCTGTGAAGCACCTGGGGGTTCAAGGTGCTCACCACACATCTAGATAAGTTCCCTGAGGGGTCTAGTTTCCAAAATGGTGTCACTTGTGGGGGGTTTCCACTGTTTAGGCACATCAGGGGCTCCTCAAATGCAACATGGCGTCCGCTAATTATTCAAGCAAATTTTACATTCAAAAAGTCAAATGGCACTCCTTCCCTTCCGAACCCTGCCGTGCGCCCAAACAGTGTTTTTCCCCCACATATGTGGTATCTGCATGCCCAGGGGAAATTGCACAACAAATTTTGTGGTCCAAATTTTGTGGTCCCCTGCGAAAATGAAAAAAATTGGGTCTAAAGTAACATTTTTGTGAAAAAAGTTAAATGTTCATTTTTTGCTTCCACATTCCAAAAATTCCTGTAAAGCACCTGAAGGGTTAATAAAGTTCTTGAATGTGGTTTTGAGCACCTTGAGGGGTGTAGTTTTTAGAATGGTGTCACTTTTGGGTATTTTCTGTCATAAAGACCCCTCAAAGTGACTTCAAATATGATGTGGTCCCTAAAAAAATGGTTTTGTAAATTTTGTTGGAAAAATGAGAAATCGCTGGTCAACTTTTAACCCTTATAGCTCCCTAATAAAAAAAATTTGGTTCCAAAATTGTGCTGATGTAAAGTAGACATGTGGGAAATGTTATTTATTAACTATTTTGTGTGACATATCTCTCTAATTTAAGGGCATAAAAATTAAAATTTTGAAAATTGCAAAATTTCCAAAATTTTCGCCAAATTTCAATTTTTTTCACAAATAAACGCAAGTGATATCAAAGAAATTTTACCACAATCATGAAGTACAATATGTCATGAAAAAACAATCTCAGAATCAGGGGAATCCGTTGAAGCGTTCCAGAGTAATTGCCTCATAAAGTGACAGTAGTCAGAATTGTAAAAACTGACCTGGTCATTAACGTGCAAACCACCTTGGGTTGTAAATGGGTTAAGCATGCCCTAAAAATGCATTTCTTTAGACTGGCCTATCACCTCACCTCACCTATCTAACTATCCTTTTTTTTTTATCCCCCTCCCCCATACAAAACTCCCTTCCAAATCAGGTCCTTCGTATTTTCTGTTCACACACCCCATAACTTAGTAGACTACTGTGTCTGTACTTGTTCAAATACTCGTTTGTGACTGGTTCATTTAGCATTAAGTGACTACCCTATTTATTACACTGATGGTTGACTGTACAATACAAGCAATTGTTGCCATTCACCTTTCGTGTCTCCCCTATTTCCTCGTAGATTATAAGCTTGCGAGCAGGGCCCTCTCTCCTCCTGGTATCTATTGATTTATGTGATTGCTATTCTGTAATGTCTTTTGTTGTCTGTACAAGTCCCCCCTAAAATGTAAAGTGCTGCGGAATATGTTGGCGCTATGGAAATAAAAATTATTATTATTGTTATTATTATTTGCTGCCGAATACATTCCACACTTTGACATATACCACTGAAACTTGATATTGAATGTTATTTACTTTACCTGTCATTAATTTTTTTTGTCACAGCTGATTGTTATATAGTAAAGCTACAAAAGCATCCAAAAACATCAATTATGAACACAACATTCTGCTGAAATCGTGGCCAGTGATTAATAAATACAAGCAAAGGCATTAATTTCTCAAATTGAAAGTGCTTTTAATAATGTCATAGTTGCCAGGAAGAAACCCCTTCCCTTGTGGCATATTGCCCTTAGGATATGTCTCCTCCAGGGATGCTCCCCTGAATGATTTTTTTCCCTTCCCAGGGATGTCTTCTTCCTGGGCTGTCTCCCCTCTATGGATCCCTTTTTCGAATGCCTTTCAGGCCTTTAATACCCATTTTGGAACTTCAGCTATGTGCTCCTCCCTCCAACCTGGAGATGATTATTCCTCATTATCACATTTCATTCAAATCACTCAAAGTGGAGGTGCACTTGTCAGTGCACCTCCCTATAGTAAGAAAATAGTTGTGTTCTTAGGAGTCATTAAAATGTAAACTACCAAAACCACTGGTATGTGCTTCCTGTTTAACACTTATGAAGGCCTTCGACATAACCAATTGATGGTGGTGGACATACTGATCAGAGAACCTAAATTTGTTATACATTTAACTATATACAAAAATGGCATATACTGATATTTCATATATTTTATATCTGCATATCTTACATTATTCTGTTCGCCCAATATATACCGTATAATCAGATGGTCACCTTTTTGGTTATTCATTTATGAACATTCATGTATTCTTATTCTTTGACTTAGATTGGTGATATTAATGAAACTCCTATTATAGTTACACATGATGATTGCACAGCTCCTGTTACAAAGGTGTTATGTAGAAGAGAGCAGCTCAGGTTCTCTGAATGTATTCCTATGGTTTCTTTAATTATCTAGGCAGCTGGCAGAGATGGTACTAGCTTTAGCTGCCACTGTGATGGTATGCTAAGGCATCATGAGAATGATAATATAACATAAATGAAGAGAAGGCAGAAAGAAATTAAAAAATTGAAATGATCTCTAAAAGGCCTAAAGTTAAGATGACAGATTTCTTTTGTATTTCAGGCAAAAATATATATTTTGCCATTTTTTACATTTTAAAAATTACAAAAAGGAAAATGGTCAGATGCAATAGTTTGGGCACTCTGCATGGTTAGTACCTAGTAGCACCCCCTTTTGCAAATATCACAGCTTGTAAAAGCTTTTTGTAGCGGACCAAGAGTCTTTCAATTCTTGTTTGAGGGATTTTCACCCATTCTTCCCTGGAAAATTCTTCCAGTTCTGTGAGATTCCTGGGTCGTCTTCCATGCACTGCTATTTTGAGGTCTAGCCACAGATTTTCAATGATGTTCAGATCAGGGACTGTGAGGGCCATTGTAAAACCTTCAGCTTGCGCCTTTTGAGGTAGTCTATTGTAGATTTTGACATGTGTTTAGGATTATTATCCATTTGTAGATGCCATCCTCTTTTCAGCTTCAGCTTTTTTACAGATGGTGTTATGTTTGCATCAAGAATTTGTTTAAATTTCATTGAATCCATTCTTCCCTCTACCCGTGAAATGTTCCC
The DNA here is from genome assembly GCF_046119375.1 of Phyllobates terribilis. Lineage (NCBI taxonomy): Eukaryota > Metazoa > Chordata > Amphibia > Anura > Dendrobatidae > Phyllobates > Phyllobates terribilis. Next base: position 328,953,572 of record NW_027362762.1, on the reverse strand, counting down.
CGTGCCATTGGCTGCAACACAACCTCAAAGCATGATTGATCCACCCCCGTACTTAATGGTTGGCGAGATGTTCTTTTCCTGAAATTCTGTGTCCTTCTTTCTCCACACATACCTTGTATCATTGTGGCCAAAGAGTTCTATGTTAACCTCATTGGTCCACAGGACTTGTTTCCTGCTTTGTGGGCCTCCACCATTTTCATTTTCAGAGTGCTAGCCAGCTGCTTACAAATAACCCATTGCTGCTGTTTTTGGCACACATTTAGAGGAGGCTGGGTTTTTATAAAGCTGGGAAATTTGCATCACCTGGTCTTTCCTAACGATGATAGTGAACAATCCATAACCCTAAAAGGCTAATTAAGGTCTGAAACCTTCATAAAATTTATCTGAGAACACAAATCTCCAAGGGTGCCCAAACTTTCGCATCAGCCCATTTTCCTTTTTGTAATTTTCAAAATATAAAAAATGACAATATATATATTTTGCTTAAAATACAAAGGAAATGTGTCATCTTTAACGTTAGGCCTTTTAGAGATCATTTCATCTTAAACTTGCTTAACTGTTCACAATAATAGTAATTTTGACTAGGAGTTCCCAAACTTTTACGTGCCACTGTATAGCTTTATTCTGTCGGATTTTCTAGTGCACAAGTGCTACCTTTCATTTTTTTAACCTATTCCTGTAAGTAATTCAATTGCTGGACCTTATCTTGCAGGTCTTTTTTTCTTATATCAGAAATAAATGTTTTTCAGTCTTTTCATTGCTGAGAGATAAATACTGACATTGATTTGAATAAGTTATTTTGTTAACAATAAGTTTTAAACATTATGATAAAAGTATTGGTTATCAGGTAATGTATAAAAAAAGTAGGACTGATAATGGTTAAAGTTAAGACTTTTCTTTTTGTTAATATAATCTAACTATTATGTTGCTGTTTTAGTGTGTTAGACCTTTTCTTGTAAAGAAAATCAAAAACAAAATGTTTCAACCTGTATTTCTCATTTTCACCACCTGGTGGCAGTGTAAACTACACAATTTTACATGGACAATAAACAGTCCATCTAAAAATAGTCTGAGCATTGTCTTGTTTTCCTAAAAGGGAAATGATTCTGTTGCTAGACAGAGGTATTTTCTAGTTTAAATGAATTGTCTGAAACAATAATAATCATAGTTAAAATCTCATAAACAGGGATTACATATTTATAATAAACAAAGAAAATGTATGCCATTAATAATATTGTGCATGTGAAATGTACTGGTGAAATTAAATTTTTTTCTGCATATTATCATATTTTCGAATAAAGCTAATGTATGACTAATATTTGGTCTTAAGATTCACAGGTCATAAACCTATTTTGCATATCTCTTTTGACTCCTGCCAAACCTAGGAAAAATGACAGTATATTTTGGACTAAAAGATTCACCCCCGGTTTAGATAATAAAAAAAAAAAAGAAAAAATCATACTAATTAAATTCAACTTGGTGGTCTAAATACGTGATGGAGTTAATGGTGTAGAGAGAAACGGGCTGACGTATGCTGGAAGAGGCCTAATTCTTCCTTTGTTTTTGAGTACAGGCACGCACATCCCGGTCTCCAGTACTGCGGCAGTTCCCGGTGACTTCCATGCTCTGCGGTCAGAGAGAGTACTACTTACTGCGGCCCAGCAGTGGCCGTCTGTCGCACAGCTACTATGGGAGTTAGGCTGCAAGTCATGAGACCTTCTTCAGGTGAAGGTGACAATCAGATCGACACAGTTTGGCTAGGCTGCAAGTCATGAGACCTTCTTCAGGTGAAGGTGACAATCAGATCGACACAGTTTGGCTAGGCTGCAAGTGATGAGACCTTCTTCAGGTGAAGGTGACAATCAGATCGACACAGTTTGGCTAGGCTGCAAGTGATGAGACCTTCTTCAGGTGAAGGTGACAATCAGATCGACACAGTTTGGCAATATCGGCAAATGGTGGATTAAGTATCAGAAGAAGACATGCTAATGTTGGAAGAACGACCATGTATTTCTTAACCCACAAAGGCTCAAGATCATGGAAAGCGATTTATGTTTGCTCTGCCAGATCATTAATAGAAGCAGTTGAGAAGTGTGGGGTGGGGGTCACATTTTTGAATAAAGACTATAAAGCGCAGGGACATTTTAGCAAGATATCTTTTTTTTACAAAATTGTGTATTGTAATTCGAATAATACAATAATTGTTAAAGGATAAAATAAATAATAATAGTAAAATTCCTGGTACACAATTGTTATATAATGATGCAGTTTTACCAGTTGATATTCATCCAATGATACTGAAACAACATTACATTACTACAATATTGCATAAATGCCTAAAAAAGGAAAAAAAACAGCAACACTAAATAAAAAATAGCAAAAATAGTAATCAAAATATTAAATATTGAAATATCAGTATTAATAATATATAATAATGTGTATTGATATGTATCTGCTCAATATCAACAGCAGGATAAAATTCTCTTTCGCGGATCTCTGGATATTTATGCTTTTAATGGAATCTGTCAGAAGGTTTTAGCTATTTAATCTGAGAGCAGCATGATGTAGGGGCAGAAAGCCTGACTCCAGGGATGTCACTTTCTCGGCACTTTGCTGTAGTTTCAATACAGTCAGTGTTTTATCAGCAGGAGATGATCACAGTCAGACTAAGTGTCCTGTGCAAGCCAGTCCAGCTAATCTGTGTAACCCATCACTGGCTGGTTGCTTGCTGAGAATGCAAAGTGTTTACATGAAGCTGCCAATGACTAGTGTGGGTGGGTTAATACTCAGCTCAGCATCCATAGCACTGCTACATCTACAGTAGAGAAAGCAGGGATTTTATCAAAACTGCACTAAGCAGTCCAGTAAGTGACACATCCCAGGAATCAGTGTCTCAGCGCCTACATCATGCTACTCTCAGATTTCATAGCAAAAACCTGCTGCCAGATACCTTTTAATCTTGTAGTTGTGGGATGAAATGTAAATTGGAGAACTGAATTCTTTTCATTCAGATAACATAATAAATGTATGTCAATTTTAACAATAATGTAATCAAACAAAAACTGTGTTTTATTTGCATCTTTAGTTTCATTGCATAATAAGAAAAAGAACCATTTTCAAGTAAGACACCATATCTAGTTTTTATTGATATGTTAACGAAGCTAAATGTACATATCGGCTGACTGCTCAAACAGTTGTAAAGAGCAATATGCTGACACGATTCATCAGTTTTTGCCAGAAGACCGGCGTAAAAGTAGTTGAAATATTACAAAATTTTGCTCAACTTGTGGATGTTCTAAAATGTTTTAACTTTAGGCTTTTTTACTCCTGTCTCAGTTAGTCCTGCCAGGTCTGAAAGTGGTCCGAGTTTCATGTTGATGGGGTGTGCTTAAAAGCGCCTGACAAATTCATAATATTTTATGCTATAAAAGTGGCATAAATTATGATAGAAATGTACTCCAGCATCTAACTGGAATATAATTTTTGCTGTGGCGCATGGCAATTGAAAGATATGCCAAATTGATTAAAAGTCACACACCTCTGAATGAATTTAGCGCATCTTACTCCAGTGCACTCTTCATCTAGACTTGCATGCAAAACAGCAGTTTTGATGAATTGGGGCCAAATTGTTAAGAATAAAGGGGTATTCCCATGTCCAAGATCCTATCCCAATATGCAGTTGGTGTAAAAATAATAATAATATTAGCAAATACCTCCAATTAGACATGTAGTATAGTTTTTCTGATTCACTATGTCTCTTTCCTCATGAGCCACCATTGCAGGACCTTAGGTATCCATGGTGAGGAATTTTTTTCAACCTTTTGCCAGCCTTTTACCTCTCTGACCACCCCTACTGCTCTTTGCCTACTATCCCGTCCTCTGTGCCTCCATCGCACTGCATCTCTGGCCCAGTGTTCTCTCTAGGCCGGGACGTCCACCAGTGAGCACTATGCTGTGCTGTGCATGCTCTGGAAATCCTGGCCTAGAGTGAACACTGGGAAACGACTTTTGGCCACAGTCCCCAGAGGTCACTGTGCATGCGTAGTTAACTCTGGGGCCCATTTGCGGCCGGAAGCCCTGTCCTAGAGTGAGCAGCCGGCTGGAGGTGCAACATCATGAAAGTGTGAAGGACCGGACAGGGAACGGGGGGAGTGGCCGGAGTGGCCGGAGAGGTGAGATGTGAGGTACATATGAGTTCTTTTTTCTTTTTTAGATCTTAAGTTTACTATGCTCTGAGATTGGAGAGACCCCAGAGCATAATAGGGATCATTCATTTCATGGAGAATAACTTCTCTTTGAATCAAATTTCTTGGTAGACAGATGATTCAAATTTTGCAGATCTGCTCATCTCTACTCATTATCATTCTGCATAAACTCTCCTCGGGGCATGTGCATTTTTCTGGAGGTGAGAAAAGCAGTAGTAGTAGTTAGTAGTGTAGTAGTGCTTGTGGTAGAGTTGCTTATACCAATGTTAACTTTAGGCCAAATTCACACATCCTTGTTTTGCCTTCCGAGACCTGGCAGCAGGTCTCCTGACCTGAAGCCTCATAGTCCTATATGAAGCTGTCAAGTTTGGATCTGGAGACCCATGGTTAGTCCATGCATAGCTGTCCGAGTACAGATGTGAGAATCTGGCTAAAGTTGTAATTTTTGGTTAATTTGCAAAAAAATATAACTTTTAAGTGTTACCTATGTATGAAACCTCCACAGATCATGCCCAGCCACTAAAAGTGTTTTATAAGACATTCATACCACTTACATTACGCTTCTAGCACATTTATTTAAAATTATGGATAAATGGGTGATTATGGAGTGTCACAAACAGCAGAATGTCTAAACTTTTCATATTTAAACAGAATAATTTTAGTGTAGCCATAAATGAAAAATATACTGTAGGTACATTGATCAGACTTATTTACCTGTAGTTTGGGGCCCATATAGACAAACTGGGTTTAGGTGAAGTCTGAGAAAATATCCTGTTCATATTCTGTATATTCAATTATAAGCAATTAAACCAATAAGAGAATATAATTAAATAAAGCTAAGATTTACAATAATTACAATATTTCTGATGTTAATGAGGCATAGAGATGAGCGAATCTTAGAAGAATTCACTTTGGCTGTGTTACATCAGTGGGTGATTTTTCTATTAAAGATCTATATTTATAGAAGTGTAAAAGGATGGATTATGGATCGGTGTGTCTGCTTCCTTGACCCATATGCAGAAAATGTGGTTTCTGATAGAAATTTTGCAATGAAACATTCAAAATGTCAAAGATTTGTTCATGACAAGTTAGGGGCGCAATGAGAATGAACACTCAGCGCCGGAGACTTGGGCTCTATAAATTACATAGTAATGTTTAGACATATTTTCTTGCATCATTCCCTTGTAAATATATGCTATGTATAATTAGTGCAGAGTATCTTTCATATATTAAGGAACGTTCAAAGATGATGAAGCTACACGTTGTGGATTCTGTTAAATGCTTTGTGGTTTCCTAACTGTTCAGTTAAGCATTTTAACATTTTTCGATGCTGAAATCTGACTCAGCCTTGAAATACCTAATTAAACAGTTTCATTTGAGAACGTCTGTCCTAACAGAAAATTAATGGACTACAGTTCGTGGCTTTGTACTGCGTTGCCAAAAACTGAAACTTCAGAAAGCATGAAGCAGAGTCCAGGGATGGTGTGAACCAGCTCTGCTTATGTAATGTGAGGAAATGCTGAAGAAACCTTCCTAATGCCACTGAATCTCCAACTCCAAAAAAGACTACCAGTAGGGACTACATTACTTTCTTTCATTTCTGTAGAACTCACACTTCATTATGTTAAGGCTGCCTAGGAAATAGACCTAGAATTTACAAGCAAGTATTCGCAACCTCTTTCATGTCCTAATGATTATTACTTGCCAGTTATGTTCCTCATTAAATATAAAACTGGATACATGGCAGAGTAAAAAAATTACTATATATTTATATGGAAAATACAGATGATACCCAAAACAAATCACTATTCTCTTTGGTTCACATTTCATCATGGTGTTGTTATTGGTTTAAGTTTTCATATGTGCCCTTGTCAGCAAAGTGATTTAGACTTATATTCATAGAGAAATATCTTAAATGGGTCCCCCCCCCATTTCTTTAAATTTACTTATGGCCCAAGTTCGGTAACAAAAAAAAAGAAACAGTAAATACTCATCTTCCTATCCCCCACCATTCCATTGGTCTCTTCTCCTTCTCTTTTGACATTGTTGGTGTGTGATGGCTGAAGCCATTCAATAGGCACAACGATTAGCTGTTAATCTCATCTAATGACCATGGCAGGAGATTTGATACAGGACTGATGGGGGTACACAACCCCTTAAGGAGGCCTTCGACAAATTTTATGTTTTAATGATATTTGTATTAAAGATTCTACACCTGGAACTCCCATAGTTCTACTGACCAGAACCTAGGTCACTATAGAATTATTTCAGTTGTTGGAACATGAACAAAACGTAGCCTACTACTGCTTATTTAACTAAGAAGAAATTGTTTTTTTCATATTTTGGTTATGGCTGATTTTATGTTTTTGCACTTAAAAAAACTAGCATGTTATAAGATTGAATGTTTTCTTCAAACAAGAAAAATGTTATTTTAACGGGTCTTCTTGAGTGAAAAGTATGTAAAAAAAATTATGTATGAATATACACTCATTTATTGTATCTGACCTCTGGCAAAATTTAGTTTTTTACCAGGATGTCTCATTGACAGCACTGAAAAAAAAATTCCCAAAAATGACATATATATTAGGTTGTGCATTTTTCTTTATAATAAAAGTTTGTGCTGTATATTTGCATTGCGTTATCATTACTTTTAGACCCTGGGGGGGGGGGGGGTATATTAAGCTAAATGCACCAGAATGCTGGTGCAATTTGAACAAAAAGGTGTTTTTCATTATTTTAACCAAATTAGCTATGTGCTAAGTTGTCTATTTTAACTTTAAACTATTTAATTGATTACTATGCACCAGAAATTTGTGACAAAATTTGTAACAGTTGTGCAACTCAAGTCACACCATATTGTGCTATGCTATTTCCCTTAGAGAACCGAGCCAGAGAAAATGTCTAAATATAATAAATGTTTCTAGAGAAAAGTAATCCAGGATTCTGGCATACTTAGCTTAGCAAACCTTCCCCATATCTATGAAGGCCTCCTCACTGACGTAACAGAAAACTATTAAAGGGAGTCTGACAGCGCAGAGTGACTGTTAAAACCAAGTACAGGCGCTCAGTGCACCATGGCGGACCCAAATATTTAACTACACCTTCCCACCTACTTGTTTCTCTTCTATCTCCAACCCTCCTCTTCTTTAATTGACAGCTTTGGCTTTATAAAGCCAGAGAAGGGCAGAGATAGATGGAAAACAAGTAGGTGGGAAGGTGCACTTACGCCCTTTTAACAAATTCAGACCTCAGACTACACGTTCACTTACTTACTACTCTTCACAGGTCTCTATTAGATCTCCACGGGACAGCACCAAGAGATGAAGAGGACCCACGAGCAAGGAATGGCAAGGGATACAGGTGCTCTCTGTGGGATTTGATTTGTAAGATATGAACCAAATTGAATATATAACGGCTTTAAAAAGAAATAGAAAAACTTTGTGCCAAGGTCCAGAGCAAAAACCCCACTGCCTTACGAGCTTGCTACTGCTTCTAGAATCTATAAAAATAACAAAAAGATGGTTATATAATGTTTTGACATGGTTATGAAAACCATCTGTGCATATGCCTCAGGTTTCCAGTGCAGCTCCGACAGTGGCCACCAAACACAAGATTGCATGAGCTGATGAATATCCATTAAATACCCCCACTTATCATGTGTAATCTAGATTAAACAATGTCAGTCATGCATATTTTATGGGGATGGTGCTTTGGGGGATAGTTTTTGTTGTCATACTTTGTTTCAGCTCAATACAAATAAACAGTTTGCTTGATGAGCTGATCTATTATCATATCAACTATTCTGCGTCTTTTAGTTTGGAGTAGAAGGAAGTGAAATCGAATACATTGAATATTATATTTTGTATTCAAATGTATATTTTATTTTTTATTAATCTTTACCATAAGCATCTTATTTTACATATCTTGCACCTGCGTCTTGGTGTTTCCAGCTCCATGTTTGCATGACTTCTGTGTATTAGTGCCATGGCTATCATCAGATGATAACTTTATTGCAAGTGCAACTATGTTATTGCCAAGGACATGAAAGGACAAGTTCTTCTTACCTTATTCTGTGACATCTTTTTTTGATGATCAGATATTTTATAGACTTTTAACAACTCCACTAAGAAAATAACATTTACCATAATCCCCTAAAATTAAAAGGGTTTTCTGTATGCAAAGCTTCGATGGGTTTTCTATTATACTTGGACTCCGCATAGTTTTTCTTTCATTACTATCATTACTAACATTGTTGATATTCTGTATGCAACAAGCTTTGTATCAGCAATACATAATCAAGACAGGTTTTCAGTCTGGAACAGCAAGAAAGATTTTGGTGTATGTTGGTGCATTTTAAGTCACCCCCCTTTAATCTTAAGCCATACCTTCTTTCCAAGTGAAACATAAAAAATGTCTAAAACACATAATAAATGTGATGCATGGCATGTACGTCAATTCTTTGAAAAAAAATGTTGCTGGAATTATGGCCCATTTATTTTAGTAAATCCCTTTAATATGTAACGAGTCACATATTTATAAATAAATTGTATATGAATTATTTATCACATGATAAATATGTTCTCTTGGGTATAAATATGTAACTCTTTAAAGGTTTATTCCTATAATCACATTATTTTTCACAAAGCACAGTAAATGCATACTTATTGTTAATATACAGTCTAAGTATGAAATATTGTTTCTTTCTTGTACTGTTGTGTCAATTTCATATCTATGTGCATTGAGGTTTAAGTAGCTGAATGGGCGGACCTATTGCTACACTGCTATAACCACATTTCCTAGTAGCGCCTTGCTTTGTAGTGCTGCAGACCCCTCTCTCTCCTGAGTGCTCTTGACTAGACTCATGTCTGACATAATCAAACTAGAACTAATAATGGCCACACAAATTTTGTATTGGAAAAAGTTGAAATGACACTTCCAAATGACACTTCCAATGACACTTCCAAATGCAATAAAAATGTATATATTCTTCTTTTATTAGTACAAATCCATGAAAAATGTTTATGAATACAGATGGGTTCACATTGTAAAATAGACTGACATATTCCCGGTAACTGGATCGCCCTTTGTCATAGTCTTACATAGTCTTATTTTGGATGTCACAGATTTTGGTTTCCACAAAGTTTTCTACATCGGTGATCTTTAAGGCTACATTCACATATCCGTGTGACACGTCCTGCTGCTGTCCTTTTTACCTCGGACATTACATTGATCCATAGAGTTTCATTGAGCCATACACAGATCACTTTAAAAATGGATCTGTCTCTGGTCCGTAAAACTCAGCGCATGTCCTATTTTAATTCGATTTGAGGATCAGACTCGGCCATTAAAGTCTAATAGGATCTATGGGCAGCACGGTGCCTCAGTGGTTAGCACTGCAGTCTTGTAGAGCTGGGGTCCTGGGTTAAAATCCCACCGAGGACAACATCTGCAAGGAGTTTGTATGTTCTCCCCGGGTTCTCTGGTTTTCTCCCACACTCCAAAGACATACTGATAGGGAATGTAGATTGTGAGTCCCAATGGGGACAGTGCCAATAATGTCTGTAAATTGTCTGAGTTGTAAATCGCTGCGGAATATTATTATTATTATGTAAAACGGAGGACACACTGAAGAAATACTGTACTGTGTATATTAGAGTTTCATCCATTCTTAACTGATACATTGTTACATGTCAATGGATAAATAAAGTTCAGACAGTCTACCTGCTTCAGAGAAAAAAATGGTAAACAATGGAAGCAACTAGGATGCAACTAGGAGTTCACCAGAGCAAAATAATCAGTTTGTCTGGATAATGCACAATAAATTCAAGATTTTTTGCTTTATATTGGAGTGCCGGATTCTTTTCTGTATACAAAATAATCAGTTTGCTTCTCTTGGACTGTTACACTGACTTGGATGTGTGAATGCACCCTACACTGACGAGCAAAAGGGTAACAATTGTCACGATTCTATTGTCGGGTGTCCCGGCGTCAGGGGCTCCTACCCTGTCCCTAATGCTAGGGGCGCACTAGCTGGCCCTGTTCCCCGGATTACTTCTGAAGGTGAAGATGCCGGGGCCACGTACCTTGTCTGATCTCCTCAATCTGCCCTCAGTCTGTCCCCCCCTCCCCAGGGAAGAGGGGAGTAGTAGTGTAAGGCAGTACACAAACCAGACCAACATGGTAATACAAACAGGGCTAAAGGAAAATACCAATCATACACATATATGCACACAATCAACAGAGAGAAATCCACCAAGCGCCTTCTCAAAACCAGTCTCCACCACACTCCTAGAACCATTCAGCATAAGCTAGCTCTGGCAATTATAGCCTGCCAAAGCCCAGTATATATAGGAGCGGGGAGTGGCCAACCAGGGCCCCGGGCGAAAGAGTCTCAGTGGGCCCCTTTAGCACATACCACGATTCATGATACACAGGTACGGCGGAGAAATATAGGTATACAACACAGGGCCCAGGCTGTCCCTTATCCTTCACATATGCAAACATGCACACACACACAATACACAGACATGCACACACGTACACACACAGTACACAGACTTGCACACAGTACGCAGACATGCGCACGCACACGATACGCAGACATGCACACACATACATACTTGCACATGGTACACAGATACACACACAAATAATTCACAAACATATACACCGATGCATACACATACATATTTGAACATATTCTTAAAACCATATATAAAAACAGACAAATATATATATATATGTATATAGTCAAACACACTGACATACACAGACATTCACATCATACATGCACACACACACACATTAGAAATATTTTTAATATGGGGATTGGGGAAGCTCGCTTACCTGCCCCCTGGCCTGTGTCCTGTCCAGCTCTTCAGTCATGTGGCAGTGCAGGGCCTCCGGCATGTCACATGGCCCTGGACCATCAGGGAGGCCCACTCACCGTTGGGCCCCGGGCTGCTTCGCTGGCATCTGTGCAGAGCCGCCGGTGCTGTCCGAGCCCTGCGTCATGCAGCAACGGTCAGTGTGCGGTCAGTGTGCTGCTGCTCCACCAATCAGGCCCAGTGTCACTTTCCAGACATGGCAGCATTCTGTGTGCTGTGCGGCAGCGTCTGGTAGTAATGATACGGCAGGTGCGACACACAAGCACAATTAAGGCATAGTGTCGCCCCTGCGTGACTTTACTACCAGACACAGCAACACAGCGTGCAGCCAGGTCTGAAAAGTGACAGCACTGGGCCTGTTGATGGAGTAGCAGCACATTGACTGCACATTGACCGCTGCTGCATGAAGCAGCGCAGGGCTCGGACAGCACCAGTGGCCCTGCACAGATGCCGGGGAAGCAGCCCGGGCCCCGAAGGTGAGTGGGCCCCCCTGATGGACCAGGGCATTGGCACTTGCCCGGGAGTGCCGGGTGCTGACGCTGGCCCTGTGGCCAACAATGGACAGCTGAGAGCCTAAATGAAGGTAAGCTACCAGGAGCTCACAGCTGAGCAGATTAACTCGTGTACTGCTAAAAGAAACCTGCACCATTTAATATGAAGGCGAAAGGCTTGAGTGCAGGAGTGGGAGGAATCAGACGCTGCGATCTTCTGGCTCCTCTCTGTCGCGCTAAACCAATAAAAACAATGTTTTGAACTTTTGACATGCAGACTCCATATCTCACCATCCACTACTACTTTGAATTTGAGACTGCCATCATTTTATACACAATCACCTTGGCTATCTCATACATAAATTTGACTTGCAACTATTTTGGATATGATTAGTTATGCGGATTATTGTCATGTCATTGCATTCTTACTGTTTTGACTGAAAGCTGATCCCAGGTCTTTTCTATACGTTCCCAAAGTTTGTGCATACTGGTTGACTCACTTGGGTATGTATATGGCTTTTTCTTCCACTCTAACCACAAGTGTTTGACTGGGTTGAGGTCTGGGGACCAATCTACCACCTCTACTTCATTGTCATTGAACCATTTCATTGCCAATCTTGATGTATGCTTCGGGTCTTTGTCCTGCTGAAACATCATTTCATTCTTTTCATACTCATAGTACTTGAGTGTACTAAGTAACTTGTCTTGTAGGATACTCACATATAGCTCAGCATTGAGACAACCATGGATCTTGGTCAAGTATTCAATTGCTTTGTCTGTGAAACAACCACATAACATCAGGCTTCCTTCACCAAACTTGACTGTTCCTTCAATTTCCCGATCTGTTAGCCCCTTTATCCATTTTTTTTCCGTCCCATTTGCACCCATCAGAGCCTAGTTTATTGACTTTCTTCTCATCGCTCCAAATCACCTGTTTCCAATCTTTTACTGTCCACTTTTCCTACTTTCTTGCAAATTCAAGCCGACACGCCTTACGATGATGTTAAAGTTGAGGCTTCTTCACCTTTTTTCTGGCCACCATTCAAGACTTGTGTACCGTCTGTTGCACGGTGCTTGTATGGACATCTGTGATCTCACAATTACAAAGCATACAAGCCATCTTGTGATGATCCGACTTGTTGGCTCCAATATTTTGCCTGGACATTCACTTCTTGCCTTTTGAATGGATGGACGAACTTCATTTTGTATTCTTACAACTATCGTGGCACTCACATGATGCAGTTTGGCAATTTTCTTGGCAGAAAAACCGCTATCTATGAACTGGATGAGGCTGTTTCTCTTTCCTTGGGAAATCTTCTTCATGGCTGCTCCACGATTCAAACCAGTGACCTTTCACTTGGGAATCACCTTAATAACACACTGAGGTATTAAGGAATAGAGATGAGCGTTGTTCTACTCGAACTGTTCGCCAATCTCAAATTCGAGCTGTTTTGGGCGGTGTTCGAGCCGTTCGGCGAACACGAACATTTTGATAAAAATTCGGCTGTTTGAGGTTATGTTCGATAACTGTTCGTGCACCAAAATCATAACTGGATTTTTTCTCAGTAATGATGAAAATTAATGTTAATACGCAGTTTGAGTGTACAGCGGGGTGGGGGGAGGGGCAGGGGATGGATCTCTGCAGGAACAATGAAGATCTCCATTTTTTTTTCTCTTTCCCGCATTTGCAGTGGGGAGGTGCAATCTGTCAGCCTATCAGCAGCGCACACACGGAGCGAAGTGCTTTTTTTCACACAAGCAAGGGCATGTGTCATTGGCAGTGTATGTCACATGTCCTTGCCCTATAAGACCAAGCCATTTTCCCCGTCGCCACCATTTTCTCACTGCTGCAGCTGCGTGTTAGACGGCACCGCTGTTGCTGTGTGCGCTATACCTTGTTAATTTCAAGCCAATTTTCGCACAAATATACAGATAGCTTGGGAGTAGGGAATAGTTGTGATTGCAGTCCTTTTAAGGACTAGGTTACAGCATTTCCTACGACTTTTATCAGGGAGGTCTGTGCTCTTAAATAGATAGGTTGTGGGAGTAAAGACTAATTGTAATTGGAGTCCTTTTCAGGACTAGGTTACATCAGTTCCTATCAGTTTTTGCCAGGCAGGTCTGTGCCAGTGCTGTGCAAGTTTTTTTCACAGCATTTGGCTGAATCTAGCAAAGCTAATCCTTTTTGGCCTATTGCAGAGTGTGTTAGTCAGTGGAGTAGCCTATCTGTGCTGCAAGATATACCACCTGTGTATAGAATACCAATTTTTTTACTGCACCTAGTGAAGTAAAATCTTTTGGGCACAGCATCATTCTATTAGTCCATCTATACTGACCTCCATCAGGTTGCAAATTAAAAATAATTTTTATCTGCATCTACAGTACCTCTGAAAAAATATTTGGACTTCTAGCTGTGTGTGGGACTTGTTGTATTAGTCCATCTATACTGACCTCCATCAGGTTGCAAACTGAATATATTTTTTTCTGCATCTACCTCTGAAAAAATATTGGGCTTCTAGCTGTGTGTGGGTCTTGTTCTATTAATCCATCTATACTGACCTCCATCAGGTTGCAAACTGAATATAATTTTTTTCTGCATCTAGCTCTGAAAAAATATTTGGCCTTCTAGCAGTGTGTCGGACTTTCTCTATTAGTTCATCTACACTGACCTCCATCAGGTTGCAAATTAAAAATAATTTTTATCTGCATCTACAGTACCTATGAAAAAATATTTGGGCTTCTAGCTGTGTGTGGGACATGTTGTATTAGTCCATCTATACTGACCTCCATCAGGTTGCAAATTAAAAATAATTTGTATCTGCATCTACAGTACCTCTGAAAAAATATTTGGGCTTCTAGCTGTGTGTGGGACTTGTTGTATTAGTCCATCTATACTGACCTCCATCAGGTTGCAAATTAAAAATAATTTTTATCTGCATCTACAGTACCTCTGAAAAAATATTTGGGCTTCTAACTGTGTGTGGGACTTGTTGTATTAGTCCATCTATACTGACCTCCATCAGGTTGCAAACTGAATATATTTTTTTCTGCATCTACCTCTGAAAAAATATTGGGCTTCTAGCTGTGTGTGGGTCTTGTTCTATTAATCCATCTATACTGACCTCCATCAGGTTGCAAACTGAATATAATTTTTTTCTGCATCTAGCTCTGAAAAAATATTTGGCCTTCTAGCAGTGTGTCGGACTTTCTCTATTAGTCCATCTATACTGACCTCCATCAGGTTGCAAATTAAAAATAATTTTTATCTGCATCTACAGTACCTCTGAAAAAATATTTGGGCTTCTAGCTGTGTATGGGACTTGTTGTATTAGTCCAACTATACTGACCTCCATCAGGTTGCAAACTGAATATATTTTTTTCTGCATCTACCTCTGAAAAAATATTTGGGCTTCTAGCTGTGTGTGGGTCTTGTTCTATTAATCCATCTATACTGACCTCCATCAGGTTGCAAACTGAATATAATTTTTTTCTGCATCTAGCTCTGAAAAAATATTTGGCCTTGTAGCAGTGTGTCGGACTTTCTCTATTAGTCCATCTATACTGACCTCCATCAGGTTGCAAATTAAAAATAATTTTTATCTGCATCTACAGTACCTCTGAAAAAATATTTGGGCTTCTAGCTGTGTGTGGGACTTGTTGTATTAGTCCATCTATACTGACCTCCATCAGGTTGCAAATTAAAACTAATTTTTATCTGCATCTACAGTACCTCTGAAAAAATATTTGGGCTTCTAGCTGTGTGTGGGACTTGTTGTACTAGTCCATCTATACTGACCTCCATCAGGTTGCAAACTGAATATATTTTTTTCTGCATCTACCTCTGAAAAAATATTGGGCTTCTAGCTGTGTGTGGGACTTGTTGTATTAGTCCATCTATACTGACCTCCATCAGGTTGCAAACTGAATATATTTTTTTCTGCATCTACCTCTGAAAAAATATTGGGCTTCTAGCTGTGTGTGGGTCTTGTTCTATTAATCCATCTATACAGACCTCCATCAGGTTGCAAACTGAATATAATTTTTTTCTGCATCTACCTCTGAAAAAATATTTGGCCTTGTAGCAGTGTGTCGGACTTTCTCTATTAGTCCATCTATACTGACCTCCATCAGGTTGCAAACTGAATATATTTTTTTCTGCATCTAACCCAGCCAATAGTTTTGGCCTAATACCACAGTTTGGCCACTCAGCTCTGCTCGGTTACCATCCATTGTTTTTTTGTGCAAACAACTCCAGAGTTGTGAATTAGTTAACCACCAAAATGAGTGGAAAAAGGCCTGCTGCTGGTGGAAAGGGGAATAGGCGTGTTGGGAAGGGGAAAAAAGGTTGTGTCCGTGGGGTAGGTGTTAAAGCAACAGTAACATCTGCAGAAGAAAGACCATCTTCCAGCCAAACTAAAATGTCTACTTCTTTTAGCGGACAATGTGATAAGATCCCTTTCTTACGGCCACGCCAATCGCTACAAATTCCAGATGAGGCACAAAAACAGCAGGTGCTTCAATGGATATCAAGTGCTCCTTTAAGTGGGCTCTCCTCCACATCAACTTCAACATCACAAATACTCCAGTCCTCAAAGGTGTCACCCAAATCGTACTTGCTTCCTCACAGCTCCCAAATCTCCAGCTGCCCGTCTGAGTATGAGGTAGAACAGATGGTTGAGTCTGCAGAGCTGTTTACTCATACTATAGCCTGGGAATCAGAGGTCGACTCCAGCGCTTCTGTGAATCCAGACGAGGAAATGATCTGCACTGATGCCCAGAATCTTTATGAGTCGGATCCAGGACCAGACGCAGAAGGTTCTGACCATAATGTAGACCCTCATTCCCAAACTGTAACTCCTGTTGGTGGAGACAATGAGGAAGACGATGATAAGACTCAAATACCTGATTGGAGCGACAACTTTAGTTTTTTGTCAGGGCAGGAACAGGTTGGCTCTGAGGACGACGGGTGTGATAACACACAGGGTGATGATGATGAGGTTGGAGATCCCACTTACTGTCAACCCACAGTCAGCCAAGAGATGAGGTCAGCAGAGGAGGTGGAGGAAGATGCTAGTGACGACGAGGTCAGGTTGCGCCTTCCTGGACAGAGACGTAGTACTGGAAGCACGTCAACAACTGCATCCTCAAACACAACTCTGCCTCTCACCACAAGTCGTGGTGGCTCTTCAGGTCGCATGGGTGCTAAGCCTTGCATAGCCTGGGCATTTTTTCAGATCGATAAAGATGACCCAACTCGTGTTATCTGTAACATTTGTCAGCAAAAGCTAAGTAGAGGCCAAAAAATACATAGTTTGAGTACTTCATGCATGAACCGGCACATGGACATGAAGCATAAGTTGCAGTGAGAAGCTCAGTGTGCTACAATGCGGCCTAGCCGGCCGGGCCAGCCACCGTCTGCCATATCTTGTGCATCCGCGGCCTCTTCATCCTCTGTGACTGGGGGGACAGCAGTCACACCTGTTTTGGGGCGCAGACCTGCCACCTCTTTACCCGCAACAGCCAGCGTGATTGGCAGGTCATCATTTTCTTTGGAGGTGGTAACAGCAGCTGGTGTTGAGCGCTGTCCGACATCGATAGCACCACCTTTGGATCAAGGCAACCTAACATGTCCGCCTGCATCTTCCTCACAGACCGGCAGTTTGCCGGGGACACCCTTATCAACCCCGTCTAAGCACAATAGCCAGCCCTCGGTCCCTCAGATGTGGACAAGTAAAAGACCATTTCCTCCTAGCCATGAGAAAGCTAAGAGGTTGAATTTCACCATCTGCAAGCTCTTGGCTACAGAAATGCTGCCTTTCCGCCTGGTGGACACAGAGGATTTTCGAGACCTTATGTCCGTCGCAGTGCCCCAGTACCAGATGCCCAGTCGGCACTACTTCTCAAAGAAAGGTGTGCCTGCGCTCCACCAGCATGTCGCACACAACATCACCGCTTCTTTGAGAAACTCTGTGTGTGACAGGGTGCATTTCACCACAGACACTTGGACGAGTAGGCATGGACAGGGGCGTTACATGTCGCTGACTGGGCACTGGGTAACTATGGTGACAGCAGGACAAGGGGCTGCTGTCCAAGTCTTGCCGTCCCCACGAGTTGTGCGTCAATCCTCTTTATGTCAAAGTTCCTCCACTGCTTCTGCCTCCTCAACCTCCTCTCGGTCTTCCACCTGCACCCAAAGCCTGTCTGGTCATGCCACAAGCTTTCTAACTGCGCAGAAGGGATCCTGCACACCTCCTTACTATGCTGGCAGTAGGGCTCAACGTCATCAGGCGGTTTTTACATTGAAATGTCTGGGAAATGTGAGTCACACAGCTGAGGAGTTGTGGTCAGCTCTGGAGAACCAATTTCATGAATGGTTGTCTCCACTGGACCTGAAACCAGGGAAGGCCGTGTGCGACAATGCTGCAAACCTGGGTGCGGCCCTTCGCCGGGGCAATGTCACACACGTGCCTTGTATGGCTCACGTGTTGAACCTGGTTGTCCAGCAATTTTTAGCCCACTATCCCAGACTAGATGGCCTTCTGCAGAGGGCACGGTCGCTGTGTGCTCACTTCCGCCGTTCGCATCCCGCAGCTCAGCGACTTACATCTCTACAGAAGTCGTTGGGCCTGCCACTTCACCGGCTAAAATGCGATGTGCCTACCCGGTGGAATTCAACTCTGCACATGTTGCAGCGACTGTGGCAGCACCGACAAGCCCTGGTGCAATACGTTCTGACGTATAGCCTGGGCCAACGAGATTCAGAGGTGGGGCAAATCACGCTGGAGGAGTGGTCTCAGATCAGGGACCTATGCACCCTTCTGCACAGTTTTGAAATGGCGACGAAGATGTTTAGTGCTGACGATGCCATTATCAGCATGACTATTCCGGTGATTTACATGCTGGAGCACATGTTAAACAGAATTTGGAGTCAGGTGGTGGCACAAGAGGAGGTGGAGGAAGTAGAGGAGGAGGAGTTGTATGCGGAAGGGCTAACATCTGCAAGGTCCAGACGGTCGGCAGCACCAAGGCGGCAGGCATGTGAGGGTGGGGGAGATGGTTTTACCAGGGCGCATGGTAGCAGCCAAACTAGTGAAGAAGGTGCAGGAGCCCAGGAAGAAGTGGAGGACGAACTGATGGAAGACTCATCAGATGAGGGAGACCTTGATCACATTTCTGTTGTGCGAGGTTGGGGGGAGAGGACAGAGGAAGGAAGCATGATTGTTACCTCGCCACCAACACAACAGGGACTTGGTGCTCCTGGATGCGCAACACACATGAGTGCCTTCTTGCTGCACTACCTGCAACATGACCCTCGAATTGTGAGAATTAGAAATAATCCTGACTACTGGGTTGCCACACTGTTAGATCCCCGGTACAAAAGTAAATTTGCAGAAATTATTCCTGCCATAGAAAGGGATGCACGCATGCAGGAGTATCAGCAGAGACTGTTGCAGAATCTTACATGTGCTTTTCCACAAAATACCAGTGGTGCACGTAGTGAATCTCACAGTTCCAACTTGCCAACCGTGGGACCGTCAAGTGTTCAGCACTCAAACCGTAACAGAACCACAGTATCTGGTGGTAACATCAATTTTGCGGAATCATTTCACCACTTTTTTAGCCCATCCTTTGCAAGGCCACAGGAGACAAGAAGTCTGACACATAGTCAACGCCTAGAGACGATGGTACAGGAGTAAACATTGAAGCCACGACTGTGTCACTGGACCCTTGCTCTTTTTGGGCTTCCAATCTGGATAAATGGCCGGAGCTAGCCACTTACGCCTTGGAGATCTTGTCATGCCCCGCAGCCAGCGTTCTGTCTGAACGTGTGTTCAGCGCTGCTGGTGGTGTGCTGACAGATAAGCGCACGCGGCTCTCCACTGATAATGTAGACAGACTCACGTTCATAAAGATGAACAAATCATGGATCCGAAACGACTTTTCTACCCCTGTGTCATCCTGGGGAGAGTAAAAGCTTGATGATTGGTTAAAATCACCCTACCAACCGTTTTAAGCTTTCAAATTACTAATCATGTTTATCTGTATCTTGACTGGAAAATAATTTGGGCTTTGTAGCAGTGTGCAGCACTGATCCTATTAGGCCATCTATAATAAGCTCCACCAGATTTAAAATTAAAAATAATTTTTAGCTGCATCTAGCCCGGAAAATAATTTTGGGGCTCCGAGATGCGCAAGACACATAAGTGCCTTCTTGCTGCACTACCTGCAGCATGACCCTCATATTGTCAGAATTCGAAGTAATCATGACTACTGGGTTGCCACACTCTTAGATCCCCCAAACTTTTCGATCAACCTTTTCATTTTAATAAAGACCAAAAAAATGGTCATTTTTGAAATTATAAGCATTAGCAGGTTGTTAGAAACTGAAATCAAACAGTTTTCAACTCAAAACTTTATTCTAGGTGATGTTACATTTTCACATAGGACCCCTTGTTCGAAAGGAGCTTCTGAACTCTCTCGTCCATTGAATTTGTCAGGTTTTGGATGGTTTCTGCTTCAATTGTTTTGCATGAGGACAGAATACCCTCCCAGAGCTGTTGCTTAGATGTGAACTGCCTCCCGCCATCATAGACACTCCTTTTAATGATGCTCCAAAGGTTCTGAATGGGGTAGAGGTCAGGGGAGCATGGGGGTCACACCATAAGTTTGTCCCCTTTTATGCCCATATCAGCCAGAGATGCAGATGTTTTATGTGCAGCATGAGATGGTGCATTATCATGCAGAAAAATGATCTTGCTGTGAAATACACGGTTCTTCTTCTTGAACCATGGCAGGAAGTGCTGTTTGAGAAAATCCACATACATTATGGAGTTCATCTTTAGCGCCTTCAGGGATCCTAAAGGGGCCGACAATCTCTCTCCCCATGATTCCAGCCCAAAACATTACTCCACCTCCTCCTTGTTGGCGCTGTAGCCGTGTTTACGTGGGGTGTCCATCAACCAGCCATCCTCCACTCCATCCATCTGGACCATCGAGCGCTGCACGGCACTCATCCGTGAACAAAACAGTTTTGAAATCAGTCTTCATGTAATGTTTGGCCCACTGGAGCCGTTTCTGCTTGTGTGAAGTGGATAGAGGAGGTCGACAGGATGGCGTATGCACAGCTGCAAACCTCTGAAGGACCCTGCATCTTGTTGTTCGGGGGACGTTGGAGGCACAAGCAGCTTCAAAAACTTGTCTGCTGCTATGACAAGGCTTTTTTGCCGCTGCTCTTTCAACCTGACGTAATTGCCTGTAGGAAAGAGTCCTCAATTTGCCCTTATCAGCACGCACACGTGTGTACTGTGAATCAGCTACATACTTCTTGATTGCCAAGACACTTCATCCTGATCATCGCACAATGTTGATTGTAGTCATGCCTTGACCTAAACACTCCACAATTTGTTGCTTCTCAGCAGCCGACACATCCTTTTTCTTTCCCATTTTGGCAGAAAATGTAGGCTGCTGAATAATGTGAGAGAGCCTTCTTAAGTAGTCTTGCCTTTCATTGGACACACCTGACAAACTAATTAGCACTGGTGTCTGCAATTGCTTACAGTGATATAAAGAGCCCTGACACACATCACCATCAATGAGTTTAACTGACAAACAAACAAATTCTTCCCTTATCACTCCTAAACACTTTTTGCATAATAATTTGGAACACAGTGTACATGTGCTTTTCCACAAAACACCAGTGGTTCACGTAGTGAATCTTACAGTTCTAACTTGCCAACCGTGGTCTGTATGGAGTTGTTCAATAAAGGGCCCAAAATTAAGATAACATAGATGGGAGAGGTCTCTATGAATAGGAATTCCTAAGTATTTGATACCCTGTGAGGGCCAGGCAAAGGGAAAGTTGGACTGGATGGAATCCTATATGGATTTGGGGAGGGAGACATCGAGGGCCTCAGACTTCGCTGCATTGATTTTAAAATTTGACCATGTAACAAAGTGATCTATTTCAGCCATAACAGCATGGATGGATATATGTGATTGAGTGATATATACTAGGACATCATCAGCAAATAGAGAGCACTTGTACTCGGTGCCTCCCACCTCAATCCACCTAATATTGGGGTTATGGCGAATTGATGAGAGCAGGTGCTCCGTCACTAGGATGTATAAGAGAGGGGACAGAGAACATCCCTGCCTTGTCCCATTGGTGATTGTGAAAGGTGATGAAAATGTTCTGACGCGCCCCCTGGGCCTTGGGACACCCGGAGCCGGACCCTTTTTGGTGGATGCTGGTGGTTGTAGTCTCCGTGGCGGCAACCTGGTTCCGTGGCTCAGGGCGGTCAAACCAGTGGCGGAACTATTTATGTGGTTTTGATGTTTAAATGTCCGACTACGCCACCCGTGGATTGCGGTCAGAGTGAACCGCCGCTCCAGGGCAGACCGCTGAGGCTGGTGTTGTGGGTGCAGCAGAGCGTAGCATAACTCCCCACGGGAGGAGTATAGCCTCAGGGCAGTGTATGCGGAGGATGGGGGTGATGGTGCAGGGCAGCAGCAGTAATGACACGGAGTCAGTGATGCAGTCCAGGGCCTTTACTCACAGTTCTTATTATCCAGACCACGTCTGCAGGTAACGGCTGCCCACGTCGTACTGTGCTCACCAGGTGAGGGGCTCAGACAACTCCCAGATAACTTTTGAGCGCTTCACAGGACCCCCTTTGTATGTCCTTTGTCTGGCCTTTCTTACCAACCCTTCTGTCCAGCTGCCTCGGGCCTCCTCTTGGTAAACTTGGCGCCAGTTTCCCTGACCCTATGTGGTGCCTTCCTAGCGGGTGTAGCGAGGGGCTGCGCCACATAAAATGTCTCAGCCTCCTGTTTCTAGCTGAGGGTCGTTTCCTGCCTCCACTAGTTTCGGGGACCGGTCTCCCCCTTTGGCCTGACCCCTCCACGCAGGTGGATTCTGGCGTGCGGTGGCGACTCGCCCGTCCGCACCCCTGAGATCCCTTCGTTCCTCGTTCCTGGAGCCTTCTCCGCTCCTCTTCCTTCCTTCTCCCTCTTCCAGGCCTGGGCCTCTGTTACTAGGCCCGCCTCCGGAGCAGAGCTCATGCAGAGCCCCTGCTCCCTGCCACTTCTGCTCAGACTTCTCTGCACTGAACTAAGATGGTGCCCACCTTTTATACTCCCTTCTCAATGCACCCAGGAACTGCTTCCTCCCTGCTCCTGCACTACAGGGTTCCCCTTCCTCAGTGTTCCCTCCCCCCACTCCAGCCAAGGACAGGGACTGTCGTGCCCATCTCAGGGGCATATTGGTCGCCCTGCCCCACGGCAATGTGGTGTAATGCATGCAGGTGTCGCGTCCTGATCCACACTACATCCTTACCTGAGAGTGAGATATCACACCTCTGGGTGAGGTGCAATACCTCTGTAGCAACCGAGCCCTCAGGGTGCTACAGTTCCATTTATCTTCAGCCTAGGTGACGTATTGCGATACAGGGCCGTGATTTTGGCTATAAAAGGGTCCCCTAGACCCCTACCCCAAGCTTTTTAAGAGAATCATATATGGCGTGCCAGGAGACTCTATGGAATGCTTTCTCAGCATCCAACGAGAGTATCTAATTACAAATTTTTAACTGCATCTAGCCCAGGAAATACTTTGTGCCTAGTAGCAGGGTCTGCTAGTCAGCGGATTATCCCGGCTGTTAAGCAAGCTACACCACCTGTAGTTTGGACACTTCATTTTTTCAAAGGAAATGCTTCGGGACCACGGGATACTCAGTGAAGAGCATCAGGAGGCACCCCAAGGCATAGGGGCTGGGACTGGCAGTAGGATGCCTTGCGGTGGACAGCCGAGCTCGATCCTTATAAAAGCTTTTTAACTGCAGCAGCTTTAGTGGATGCTACTGGAGCTGGAATTACGCGGCTGCTGGCATGAGACTTGCCCTCCAATAGATCCTTGTAAATGGATTTAAAGTGTATTCATTCAAATTAGAGAGACAATTTAAATTAAAAAGCTTAGAGCTGCCTCCACCACAGGGGGGCTCGCTCGACCCACCAGCGGACAGGCACCATTATTGGGAGAGGGGGGCTGGCCGTCAGGGTCCACCGCGGCTCTGGCACAAACCCGGCGACACGGAGGTGGCACGGGCAGGAACGGACTGGCCGTGTCGGCTTCTCACTTTTTGGATTTTAGAAGGGCATGACATGCCTATATCTGTGTCTCCCCCTCCTTTTACTCCTCCACCTCTTTTCTTTTCGCATGACTATATGTACTTGTCACTTTTCCATGTGTTAGTTATGTCTTCTGAGCAGTTTGTCAGCTTCTGGACACCTTTGAAGGTGTTTTCTATGTGTTTCTATGTGTTTTTGTTTGCCTGCCATTGGTTTTAACGGTGTTCGAAGGTGTTCGACGAACAGTTCGACGAACAGTTCGGCGAACACACGGGTGTTCGACGAACCGAACCGAACTCGAACACTACGGGGGTGGCTCAACACTATTAAGGAATGTGACAACAGGTTGTAATTTGTAGTATACAGGAACAAAAAGATTTTTCCACCACCAGGAGCAAAACAGTAACAATGCAGTGACATTACAAGAATCTGCATAACTAATCATATGCAGAATAGTTGCTAGTCAAATTATGTATGAGATAGCCATGATGGTAGTCTCATGTTTGAAGCAGTAGTGGATGGAGAGATATGGAGCCAAAAGTTCAAAACATTGTTACCCTTTTGCTTGCCAGTGTAAATCAGATGTTTCCATGGTTACTGATGTACAGTTAGAAGTATTTCATACATTTTTAAACATTTATTGATATATGCATCAAGTTTATGTAAAGACTGAGTATATGCAGTGTTCACTTTTATTTTTCAAGAATTCTGCAATACAACCTAACGTGCTGGATATCAGCTTCTGGCTCAGGTGCTGACCAATGGCAACTCATTCCTGCCTAATCAGTGCTTGGAGTTTATCACAGTTTCTGTGCTTTTGTTTGTACTCCTGCCTTTTGATTATTGTCAGTAATGAGATTGAGATCTGGGGAGTTTCCTGCCCGTGGACTCAAAATGTTAGTATTTTGTTCATGAGCCACTTAGCTTGTCACTTTTGCCTTGTGACACGGGGCTCTATCATCTTGGAGAAAGCATTGTTAATCAAATTGCACAGTGGGTTGTCCCAACATTCCCCACACACACAACGATGGCCAACCCACCACACAATATAATACCCCAAAATCTCCGCACATGATATGAAGGTCCCAGCAGACACCCTACCCACACACAGTATGATGGTATCCACATCCCTCCAGACAGTAGGATGCCCTACATAGCCTAAAACAGTATGATGGCCCCCACAGACTTGCAAAACAGTATAATGTCCTCACAGTCCCCCACACACAGTGTGATGACTCCACAGTGACCACTGACATTATAGTTTCCCCACACCACCTCCACAGACTCCCATGCAGTATGATGGCACTCTATAGCTCCCCACACAAGTATGATGCCCATGTAGTGAAATGGCCATAGTATAATGTCACCACAGCCTTCCCCCACTCAGTATGATAGACCCTACAGACCACCACAGAGTTTGATGTCCTGACCCCCCCCACATAATATGATGCCTCCACAATGACTTCCCACAGTATGATGCGCCCTCAGCTGCCATACTCAGTATGATTGCCCCCATAGTCCTCCACATAGTATGATACCCACACAGTCCACCAAACAGTATAATGGCCCCTATACCCACCCACACAGTGTTATGCTGCCCACAGTGATCTTCACGCAGTATCATAGCCCCACAGCTCCTTACACAGTACAATAGCCCCCACAGCCCATTTTCAAGTCCAAACTAATAAAATGAAACAAATAAGACTACACACATAGGGCCATTCCCCCATGATTTGCGCAGCATGTGAACTGAGGTTCTGCGCATCAGAAATAATCTAATCTAATGTTATCGTACCTGATGCGCCAAAAGCAAACTGAAAAACGGTGGAGGAGAAAGGGGCGATATGTGACATGCGGCAGATTTAAAATGAGTTATGTTGGCACAAAATATTAAATACATGTATCCATTATTATAAGACCACATTGTGATCTTGGGAATAACCATTCGTGTTAAACCGTGTCTGACAAAAGCTTTCTACTGGTCCAGTCTATCAGCACATTGGCAGCTAACTATCTGTTGTATATTTAATTCAGAATTACTCAGTTATGTTATATCAACAGTAGAAGAGGTATCAAACTTGAATCTAAAGGTCAGAGATCTATGGCGGAAAATGAATACTATCCTCATGAAAGAGGCATTGTGTGTGAGTCCAGGATACAATTGTGGAAGTTTAGTAATTGGCCTCTCTGTCCTGGTGGTTCCAGGTCAAATTCTTCGTTTGACCTGCTTTTATTTTAATCACTTTGTATCTCTGCGAAAAGAGGTTCTGGTGGATATTGAAAGAATAATGTTTGAGATCCTCTGTAATGTAAGAATCGCTTTGAAAATTGTATTCACTTGGGTAATTAATATTATCTGGTGCTATTGTTTATTTTTCTATTAATTTCTTTGTCTACGGAAATGATTATTTTAATATTATTTGAAGTGTACATTTTCTCATAGACCCAATCACCTTAACTAAATATGCCACCAGAGACGTTTTGCGCAAATATCCATTGAAGTCTGTATACAAATCAAAAAAACTGTTTAGTGTCAGTGAAAGAACAATTAGAACATGTTAGTTTTCCAGTCTACTTTGCTCTCTAGTAATGAGTCGTAAAACATGACAATCGGGGCATTGCCAGGACAGTACATTTGGGACTGTTCCCTGCCCCAGTCTTGGTGTCATGTGTTACTAGTACATGACCAAAGGAATAGACAGCTCTTTGAAAACATGAGACGTGTGACATACGGCTACATTAGAATGGCTGTATCTTGATTTTATAGTAACCTGTTCTACAGAAATATGTTTAGACTTTTTTTTTTTTTTTTTTTTATATTACAGGCTTCTCTTCTTTTTAATTCATTATCTTATGTTGTATAATAAGTAATGCAAAATGGCTGGTGAGCCTTTGAAATGTGCAGGCTTGTATGCAAATGAGACATACCTATGGTTCTCGGACTCGAGCCTTTTTTCTTTGATGTACATTTCTGACATTCTGAGATTATAAAGAAGAAAAGAACTTTAATTTTATTAAGAAATCTTAATTGAAGTTAACATAAAAGAAGTTGCATGGTGTTAATTGGTCTGTTTCAGGCATAATTTGGGCCTTAGAGACCCATGTCCCTTACCCCCTGCCAAAGTGTCAAAACTCACATCTTTAATTCAACAATCTTTGTAATAATTACCTCAGGATAAGGTAAGCTTTGATTAGGAGTCCTTTTTAGTAAAAGTACAGTACACGGCTCCTTAAGAAAAATAAAGTAGGGCTGACTAGAAAGACAAACTCATATGACAGTGATTACAGGGGAACGTAGAGAGGCAATCCATCACATGAAAGGCAGCCTTGTCATCTGTGGGTGAATTACGTCCTTTTATTTCTCTCCCTTTGCAGTATTTGTAACAGAAAAAAGTTTATTAACGTTTGATAATGAAGTTGATGAAAAAGGCTTAAGGCATATGCATTTGGATAACCAAAAGAAATAACTATTGACTTATCTGGCTCTCCTCTCAGCTTTTAATACATCTATGCGAGTGCCCTGGTGTGTGCCCGGTGGGATAAATCATACTGTGTACTTCAACAAGGATCTTCTGCCCAGTGATATGTATGTATCACAACTTTCTGCAAGGACATTTTTTATTTCTATCTACTCCTTCAGGGAAGTCTTGTCAAAAAGACCGTTTGTCTCAATACATGGACTGAAAACTAAGTATTCGAGTAATTAGTAGTCGTTTAACCGCCAAGTAGCACTGAATTTTGTATTAAAAATGCTAATAAAAACAGAAAACAATACAACTGTAAGCAACTCTATGGTACACAATACAAAAAAAGTCACAATAAATGCAGAATGCGTAGTCAAAATATCTGGTGCCTGCCTTTTTAATCTTTCTGCCTTTAAAGTCACTGTTTAAAGGAAGGGCACTACTGCTGAATTGACAGTCTGGACCAGCAGAATCATCGTGCCGCTGGCCCTAACTGTGTGCCCTACTATGCTCCAAGCAGTGTCAGCTCTGTACCGAAACTGGTTGAATCCAGCAATCCAGCTAGCTTCAGAGTAGCGCTTACAAGCTCTAATGAAAAGACCAAGTAAGAATTACGCTCTTTGTTTAGGAGGACGGGTACCACAGATAGACTCCAATGGGCACCACAGATGGGACTGGTCAGCAGGCAGGGAGGATCAGGAATGGCAGAAAAAGTGAGCGGAGGGTGAGTATAAGAATTTTCATTTTTATTTTTACATCTTATGTTTAATATGCTCTGGGGTCTGGAGAGGCAATAAAGGTGCATAATTTAGACCCATAGATACACCATATAAATATCTAGCACAGTCTATAACAAACCATATGCATGAAACACTCATTAGGTTTAAAAAAAAACAAAAATATTAAAGTTATTCTTGATTTTTAAAAGTAAATATTTCCATTAAAGCGCATCTGTCAGTAGGATCAATCCCTCTAAGCTCTCTATGTAGGCATGTATGTCATAGAAAGTTGAATAAAATGATACCTTGATATCTGCAATGTGATGTTTTAGTCCAGAGATATCCATGTTTTCCTTAATTTGCAAATTAAGTATTAAGATCTATGGGCCGGACATAGATCTACCTGAGAATCCGTCTCGAGAGCTTATTTTAAATGAAAGGGGACGTTACCAGTGTGAGACACGTAATGACTGACCGCTTACTCTCCTGATCTACATGTCTCTCACTGGTAACGCCTCCTTTCATTTAAAATTATATCTGGAGGCAAATTCTCAGGGAGATCTATGTCCGGCCCATAGACCTTAACTGCACATTTATATATTCTGAAAAATGTGGATTTCTCTATAAAAAAAAGTCGGATCACAGATATCAATTTATCAGTTTATTCAGATTCCTATGATCTGCATACCCATATACACTGCTTAGGAGGGTTGATCCTGCTGATAGATGCCCTTTAAATCATTAATTTACATTCATTATAGTTGTATATGCAAATCTTCTTGTTCATAAATATATATGGAAGAAAAAAGAGAGAAAAGCACTTGTTGTGTGAATCGGACATAGGACAAGGTTCAAGAAGTATTGCTCACCTTCACTTGTTGGACAGGACAGGCACAACACTGTTATAGGGCACAAAATAGAGGATTCTTCCTACTCTCACCGTGTAGGAGCTGCACAGCTATACTGATTAGGCACACTCTTGGAGGAGGTGTATGATGGATGGCTCCCCAATCAGCTGTCGCACTAACCGCCGGCTCCACACTCTCCTGGGCAGAGCTGCATACACAATTCAGGAGGAAAGAGGAAAAAGATAGGGGCGGGTATGTTCCGGGCGCTGCGATGGAAGAGACCAGCCTATTCACAAGATGAGACATTTAATGGCACTATGCGTTTCAGGAATGGTCTGTCCCCTTCATCATAATTTTCCTTACAATATATAATTATGTATAGTGCTTTGCTGAACATATTAGCCTGACATTGGAAAAAGTGCTGTCATTATAACATATGTAGCCATACTAATTTCTCTATGTATCAATGACGACATCGTCTATCCACCTGTACATTTCCTCAATGTTTTTGTGCAGTAATTACTTATATATTTTCTTCTAATTCTGCCCTTGACTTCAAGTCACACAGCCAGCATTGCAGTTAACTTCTCTTTTTTTGATTTTCTTTTATTAGTTATTTTACTACACACGTAATTGCGTATTATTCATCAATGTATTTGTCACAGTTGTTTCATAATAGTTACAGACGCACATACTAACCGAGAATAGCAATACTAGTTTACATGATAAATAGTGACGGATCAACAAGTCGAATGTCTGTTTGTTATACTTGCACTTTTCATGATGGGTTTACCCAGACCATAGATGTGGCTCTCCAACATATTGAATGCAACCAGTGATATTATGTTTCCAGCAAAGGCAGCTGATTAAAGAGATGAGGGAATTTCCCCCTTGAATTAGCCATTGCAAGGTCTGTGACCTTCTCTAATTGATTTGATTGCTTAATTGGCTTTTGAAAACAGACAGAAAAAATGCTTGAAGTGTAGTTCAAAAAAAGTGTAGAGAACACCTGTTTCTGTAAACTCTAGTAAAATGTCAATTGCTACCGCTACCATTACTGAGACATTACACCATTTGTACATCTGATTTCAACTTCCAACTTCTATATGGTAATACACATAATTGACTAAATTAAGTTTAAGTGCATTATTATTTAACTGCTTTGAAGCAGGATAAATGGAAATGTATTCTTCAATATACATTAAAGGATATATTAAATTGCTTGATAATAATTATTATAACGAGAACCATCACCAAAATATCAATTTAGCATGTTGCACAAAATGAAATATCCTTAATATGTGCTATTAACATTAGTATTATATGTTGGATATATTCATTGTTTTTGGATTTTTCATTGCTGAGTACAAAAAAAATTGCCTAAAATTCAGTCTCCATAAGATTGCATTTAGTTGCTTGAAAATCTCTTAATAAAATCTCTACAGTAAAGCAAATTGCTACAGATTATTTTTTCTAATTGCTACATAATATGGTTTCTGAGCAGGTTTGCCAGGTAATAGCTACTTTTTTCCTCCTTAGACTAATATGGAAATTGTTTAGAGACCTACTGCAAATCCACTGAAAATCACATGTTCATGTTTTGATTACTCTGTAGCTTTAACCTTCTGGTGTATGGCCCCATTTTGTATCGCACAATAATTGGGTACATATGTAGGAACACAGAGGTTTTTCATTCGTCCAAGTAAATGTTGCATGTTCTCTATTGGGTGTTGTATGTAGTTTTTCTTTCCTTGAAGCATAACTTCTAGGGGAGGTAGTTCTATCTAATGTATATATCACCCAACAAAGCAATGTATGTCAACACATGGATTTCTTGCTAGACATTTTCTAGGTTGTAAGGCTTAAAACTGGGTGGATATTGCATTTCGGTTACTCTGTACAGCAAAAATAAGGCAGATGACAGGAAAGTAAAAACATACTAGAAGTAGACGAAAGTATTGCAACACCTTCACATACACCTAAAGAAACTGTTAGGACATCCCATTCTAAATTGTTAGGCATTAATATGTAGTTGAGAGATTATGTCTTTGGGAATTTTTGTCCAATCATCCAGAAGTGAATTTGTGAGGCCATACGCTGATGTTGGAGAAGAGGGTCTGGCTCATAATTTTCATTCTAGTTCATTCCAAAGCTGTGGACTTTGCGTGGACCAGTCAAGTTCTTGCACAACACACTTACCTAACCATACCTTCATGGAACTTGTTTTCTGCACTGGACACAGTCATACTGGAACAGGAAAGGGCCTTCCCCAAACTGTTCAGACAAAATTCGAATAATACAATTGTCCAAAATGTCTTGATATGCTGAAACATTAAAGGGGGTTGTCCACTACTCGGACAACCCCTTCTGAATTCCTATGTTTTCCCACAGTAAAATAATAACACTTATACTCACCTCACGGGGCGGCAACATTCCAGCTATATCAGAACTGGCTCTCCCGGGGATTGTGTGTCATTGTTATGTAAAGCAATCCCTGTAGCCAATAAGCAGTGGCTTAACTCTCCTCTCCTAAGGACGTAATTGACATCCAAAAGAAGTGAGAGGTGTGGCAGTTCTCACACTTCCTCCAGATGTATTAATTTCGCCAAAGAAGGGGAGAGTGAAGCCAGCGCTGATTGGCTGCAGTGATGTCACATTGTTTTGTCTTGTGAGCCCTGGGGGAGCCAGTGCTAACACCGCTAAAATGACGCCGGCACCAGAGGTGAGTATAAGTGTGATTCCTTTATTGGGGGAAAACATAGGGATTCAGAAGGGGTTGTTCAAGTAGTGGAAAACCCCTGTAAGATTTCCCTTCACTGGAACAAAGGGAACTAGGCTAATCCCTGAAAAACAACCACATAGCATTGTCCCTCCTGCAACAAACTTTACAGCTGGCACAATGTTACAATTGCAGGTAATGTTCTCCAGCAATTTGCCAAACCCAGACTAATTCATTAGGCTGCCAGATAGAGAAGTGTACTTCAGAGTCTGTTTTCCAGATCTTGCAATATATACACACATACATATATAAATACATTTACACACACACACATATGCACAGTATATATATATATATATATATATATATACAGTACAGACCAAAAGTTTGGACACACCTGCTCATTTAAAGATTTTTCTGTATTTTCATGACTTTGAAAATTGTACATTCACACTGAAGGCATCAAAACTATGAACTAACACATGTGGAATTATATACTTAACAAAAAAGTGTGAAACAACTGAAAATATGTCTTATATTCTAGGTTCTTCAAAGTAGCCACCTTTTGCTTTGATGACTGCTTTGCACACTCTTGGCATACACGGCGACTTGGTGGAAACATTGGGGGACTCTTCTCCTCCATATTCCGCAGTTGCCCGCTGGGCCAAGGAATTTAAGCTGGGAAGAACATTGACGGAAGATAAACATCGTGAAGGACGCCCATCCACGTCCCTCAATGAAGAAGTTGAAGAAGTTGTATTGGCCGATCGAAGAGTGACTATCAGGCATGTAGCTGAGGTCACAGGGATCTCATATGGCAGTATTCAAAGAATCCTTGCATATGAGAAAGGTCTCGGCGCGTTGGGTGCCAAAAATGTTAACCGACGAGCAAAAGAAGAAACGAGTTGACAAATGTTAACCAACGAGCAAAAGAAGAAACGAGTTGACATTTCAATAGCAAATAGCGCCTTACACCATTCTATTCAACGCTCTTGTCATTAAGCTGGGTGATGTAAGGCTTGCATGCAGCTGTTTAGCCATGGAAACCCATGACATGAAGATCCTGCCACACAGTTTTGCACTGTTGTTAATACCCAGTTTTGCCAGTTAATGGGACAGCAGAGCGTTGGCAACTTTTATGCACTATGAGCCTCAGTACTTGACAACTCCGCTCTTTGAGTGTTCTGGCTCTTCGGGGCTCAGCTGCAGTGGTTCCTAAACATTTCTACTTTTCAATAATACCACTCACAGTTGATAATGGAATTTTTAGGAGGGAAGAATTTTCATGAACTGTCTTGTTGCAATGGTGACATCCGATTAGAGGACCACACTCAAATTCATTGAGCTCTTTAGAACAACCCATTTTTCACGAATGTTTGTAAGCACAGATGGCATAGAGAGGAGCTGGATTTTATACACCTATGGCAATTTTTCAAACCTAAGTTCACTGATTAAGAGGTGTGTCCAACACTTTTCTTTATATACTGTAGTGATTGCTAACATTACCATAATATCATTGTGTGAGATGGGCCATACATGTGAAACAGATCTGGGTCATGGGTAGCATTCATCAAGCCTTGTAACATGCTACATAAAACTAAGCTGTAGCAATGCAATCAAAAGAAAAACTACTTGTGTAACATTCAAAAAATAGAAATATTTTCTGCAATTTATTAGATTTTTTTTTGCACATATAGTAATCCTTGTTGAAATGTAAGAACATTCCCAAAGCATAACTATAGTTGGAGCAGAGGTAGTAGTTGAACCCGGGTTTGGTGCTTAAAGGGAACCACAGGCTCCTCTGCAACATCCAGTATTATAAGAAGCATATAGACAGGGCATTATTGAGACCTAGAAGAATAAAGTTATGCCTTTGAATATACTTGCCAAGTCATGTGTGGCTACTTATTTTACCAAATGGAGTTTAAAGAATTATTACAGATGATAGCATGACATACATTCAGTATGACATCATGCTGTTTTTCATTTTAAAAAGTGTGTAATGTATCACGATTCAATATAATTCCTTTCATAGTAAATCATCAGGAAATAACTCAAGATGATTAAAATCAATAATTATACCATATATTAATGTATAGTAATATGTTTAATAGTACTCGCCAAATGCTGCTGCTGATATTGAGAAATCCTGGTCAGAGGAGCAGGCTAAAATTGGCATCCCAAGGTTAAATGCCAACGCTGCGTTTTATGCTTTGCCCTAGGACCGATCTTGTATTTAGTGCAGACAAGTATAGTCTAGTAGATAGATGAAAAACAGAAAATTGGAGATGAATGATTCTATGAATATTATTCCACTCTGTGACAGATCTGATATGGAGAACTAGTGTGTCTAGTTTGAACCTGGCATGTGTCAGTCTTGAAGATTGCTGGGTACAGTGAATAATCCAAGTGACAATAATTTTTAATAATTATTGAGAACTACCTTCAGTTTGAGATAGATGGTTATCCATAGCATGTGCTCTCTTAATTGCCCTCTGAATGCAAGTGGAGATCTCAGTGGATCTGGGACATGTCATTAAATAAGTCAAGTAACACACAGAAGCCTAAGCTCTCCCACTAACCACAGGTTTCTATTACTGCACACAGACATACTTGCCTTTGCAATATAGCTTCACTTAATCTCTGTGGCATTTATTAAAAGAATTAAATGTAAACCCAAGGGATACAAAACACATGTCTGTAATATTATACTGAAGAAAAGGAATTGGTTCCCTTATGAGGAAAGTGCATTAGATGTTTTCAAACATTGAGCTGTACGGTACATCCTACAGAGAATGCTTTTAACATCACCAGTCTAGTCACTTGTATCCAGTAAATGTAATGTAAAAATATTATTCAAAGTGGATCAATGAAATGAAATGACTGTTTCATGTCTAAATGCAGGAAAGGGAATAGGATATTATAGCATAAAATGAGCAGCAGTATTTGGCGAGTAAACCACACATCCCTATCCATTGGTCATTTTTGTAGCATACATGTTGTGAATAAAATATTTCTTACGGTACATATGTAGCATAGAAACAAAATTGTTTCATTGCTTGAGTTTTGTAAAACGGCAACAGTATCCAGCAAAATGACACCGCATTGATTAGTCAAGTGGATTGTTAGTAAGTAATCTTGTCCTCTGTACTAATTATATAAATCTACGTTAAAATGGTGTTAAAAACTTGAAAAACCCTTCTTTTGGATGAAAAGCTGATGAGATGAAATTACTATTATATACTTTTTTCCAGATCTTGCAATATATACACACATACATATATAAATACATTTACACACACACACATATGTACAGTATATATATATATATATATATATATATATATATATATATATACAGTACAGACCAAAAGTTTGGACACACCTGCTCATTTAAAGATTTTTCTGTATTTTCATGACTTTGAAAATTGTACATTCACACTGAAGGCATCAAAACTATGAATTAACCCATGTGGAATTATATACTTAACAAAAAAGTGTGAAACAACTGAAAATATGTCTTATATTCTAGGTTCTTCAAAGTAGCCACCTTTTGCTTTGATGACTGCTTTGCACACTCTTGGCATTCTCTTGATGAGCTTCAAGAGGTAGTCACCGGAAATGGTTTTCACTTCACAGGTGTGCCCTGTCAGGTTTAATAAGTGGGATTTCTTGCCTTATAAATGGGGTTGTGTTGTGCAGAAGTCAGGTGGATACACAGCTGATAGTCCTACTGAATAGACTGTTAGAATTTGTATTATGGCAAGAAAAAAGCAGCTAAGTAAAGAAAAACGAGTGGGCATCATTACTTTAAGAACTGAAGGTCAGTCAGTCTGAAAAATTGGGCAAACTTTGAAAGTGTCCCCATGTGCAGTTGCAAAAATCATCAAGCGCTACAAAGAAACTGTCTCACATGAGGAGCACCCCAAGAAAGGAAGACAAAGAGTCACCTCTGCTTCTGAGGATAAGTT
Organism: Phyllobates terribilis; assembly: GCF_046119375.1. NCBI lineage: Eukaryota > Metazoa > Chordata > Amphibia > Anura > Dendrobatidae > Phyllobates > Phyllobates terribilis. The sequence continues at coordinate 328,918,145 of NW_027362762.1, read as the reverse complement.
TATCCGAGTCACCAGCCTCAGAAATCGCAGGTTAACAACAGCTCAGATTAGAGACCAGGTCAATGCCACACAGAATTCTAGCAGCAGACACATCTCTACAACAACTGTTAAGAGGAGACTTTGTGCAGCAGACCTTCATGGTAAAATAGCTGCTAGGAAACCACTGCTAAGGACAGGCAACAAGCAGAAGAGACTTGTTTGGGCTAAAGAACACAAGGAATGGACATTAGACCAGTGGAAATCTGTGCATTGGTCTGATGAGTCCAAATTTGAGATCTATGGTTCCAACCACCGTGTCTTTGTGCGACGCAGAAAAGGTGAACGGATGGACTCTACATGCTTGATTCCCACCGTGAAGCATGGAGGAGGAGGTGTGATGGTGTGGGGGTGCTTTGCTGGTGACACTGTTCGGGATTTATTCAAAATTGAAGGCATACTGAACCAGCATGGCTACCACAGCATCTTGCAGCGGCATGCTATTCCATCCGGTTTGCATTTAGTTGGACCATCATTTATTTTTCAACAGGATAATGACCCCAAACACACCTCCAGGCTGTGTAAGGGCTATTTCACCAAGGAGGAGAGTGATGAGGTGCTACGCCAGATGACCTGGCCTCCACAGTCACCAGACCTGAGCCCAATCGAGATGGTTTGGTGTGAGCTGGACCGCAGAGTGAAGGCAAAAGGGCCAACAAGTGCTAAGCATCTCTGGGAACTCCTTCAAGATTGCTGGAAGACCATTTCCGGTGACTACCTCTTGAAGCTCATCAAGAGAATGCCAAGAGTGTGCAAAGCAGTCATCAAAGCAAAAGGTGGCTACTTTGAAGAACCTAGAATATAAGACATATTTTCAGTTGTTTCACACTTTTTTGTTAAGTATATAATTCCACATGTGTTAATTCATTGTTTTGATACCTTCAGTGTGAGTGTACAATTTTCAAAGTCATGAAAATACAGAAAAATCTTTGAATAAGAAGGTGTGTCCAAACTTTTGGTCTGTACTGTATATATATATATATATATATATATATAAATACGAGGGGCGATCCAAAAGTAATGATAATCGGTTACTTCTATTGCACACAGAAATTAAAATAAAATGTTTTCTTCTCTCTTAGGTACCCACTAGTCCAGGAAAAAAAAATCACTTAAATAGGCCACGATTCCCGGGAGCTACATTCATTTGAATAGGAACTGCAGAAGAGTGAACATCAAAATGGAAAAAAACGAGCTCAGAGCTGTCATCAAATACCTCTGCTTGAAAAAATTGAGTACCAAAGACATACACGGCGACTTGGTGGAAACATTGGGGGACTCTTCTCCTCCATATTCCGCAGTTGCCCGCTGGGCCAAGGAATTTAAGCTGGGAAGAACATTGATGGAAGATAAACATCGTGAAGGACGCCCATCCACGTCCCTCAATGAAGAAAACGTGAAAAAAGTTGAAGAAGTTGTATTGGCCGATCGAAGAGTGACTATCAGGCATGTAGCTGAGATCACAGGGATCTCATATGGCAGTATTCAAAGAATCCTTGCAAAATAATTGCATATGAGAAAGGTCTCGGCGCGTTGGGTGCCAAAAATGTTAACCCACGAGCAAAAGAAGAAACGAGTTGACAAATGTTAACCGACGAGCAAAAGAAGAAACGAGTTGACATTTCAATAGCAAATCTCGAAAAGTTCCAAGCAGACAAGGAGAATTTTTTGTCACGTTTTTTGACCATGGACGAGACCTGGATCCACCACTTTGATCCCGAAACGAAACAACAATCGATGACATGGAAACGAGCCAACGAACCGATGCCGAAGAAATTCAAAGTGTGAAGCTCATCAGGGAAGGTTATGGCGTCCGTTTTTTGGGACGCTGAAGGAATTATTATGGTGGACTACTTGGAGAAGGGAGACACTATTACGGGCTCCTACTACGCAGAACAGATAAGAAGTTTGCGGGAGGCTATCAAGGAGAAAAGGCGCGGCAAACTGCGGGCTGGAGTGCTGTTTCACCAAGATAACGCGCCGGCTCACAAAGCTGCAGTTGGCATGGCTACCATTCAAGAAGCGGGCTTTGAACTGGTGGAACACCCCCCCTATTCGCCAGATCTAGCCCCCAGTGACTTCTTTCTCTTTCCTCTGCTCAAGGAACACCTCCGGGGCAAGAAATTTGACGACAATAGCGACGTGATAACTGCTGTTGGGGATTTTTTTGAGGGTTAAGATCAAGAATTTTTTTCGAAGGGAATTCTAAGTTTAGAAAAGCAATGGACTAAATGTATTTACTTGTTAGGAGACTATATAGAAAAATAATTTTTTTTTTGACTATATTCATTGTATTTAGTATTGATTATCATTACTTTTGGATCGCCCCTCATGTATATATATATATATATATATATATATATATATATATACAGTAGGGAAAAAAAGTATTTAGTCAGTCACCAATTGTGCAATTTCTCCCACTTAAAAAGATGAGAGAGGCCTGTAATTGACATCATAGGTAGACCTCAACTATGAGAGACAGAATAAGAAAATAAGAAAACAAATCCTGAAAATCACATGGTCTGATTTGGAAATAATTTTTTTTCAAATTTTGGTGGAAAATAAGTATTTGGTCAATTACAAACAAGCAACATTTCTGGCTCTCACAGACCTGTAACTTCTTCTTTAAGAGGCTCCTCTATTCTCCACTCATTACCTTTAGTACTGGCACCTGTTTGAACTTATCAGTTTAAAAGACACCTGTCCGCAACCTCAAACAGTCACACTCCAAACTCCACTATGGTGAAGACCAAAGAGCTGTGGAAGGACACCAGAAACAAAATTGTAGCCCTGCACCAGGCTGGGAAGACTGAATCTGCAATAGGCAAGCAGCTTGGTGTGAAGAAATCAACTGTGGTAACAATAATTAGAAAATGAAAGACATACAAGACCACTGATAATCTCCTTCGATCTCGGGCTCCACACAAGATCTCACCCCGTGGGGTCAAAATGATCTCAAGAATGGTGAGCAAAAAACCCAGAACCACACGGGGTACCTAGTGAATGACCTGCAGAGAGCTGGGACCAACGTTACACAGGCTACCATCAGTAACACACCACGCCGCCAGGGACTCAAATCCTGCAGTGCCAGACGTGTCCCCCTGCTTAAGCCATTACATGTCTGGGCCCGTCTGATGTTTGCTAGAGAGCATTTGGATTATCCAGAAGAGTATTGGGAGAATTTCATATGATCAGATGCAACCAAAGTAGAACTGTTTGGTAGAAGCACAACCCGTCATGTTTGGAGGAGAAAGAATGCTAAGTTGCATCCAAAGAACACCATACCTACTGTTGACCATAGGGGTAGCAACATCATGCTTTGGGGCTGTTTCTCTGCCAAGGAACCAGGACGACTGATCCGTGTACATGAAAGAATTAATTGGTCCATGTATCGTGAGATTTTGAGTGCAAACCTCCTTATATCAGCAAGGGCATTGAAGATGAAACGTGGCTGGGTCTTTCAGCATGACAATGATCCCAAGCACACCGCCAGGGCAAAGAAGGAGTGGCTTCGTAAGAAGCATTTCAAGGTCCTGGAGTGGCCTAGCCAGTCTCCAGATCTAAACCCTATAGAAAACTTTTGGAGGGAGTTGAAAGTCCGTATTGCCCAGCGACAGCCCCAAAACATCACTGCTCTAGAGGAGATCTGCATGGAGGAATGGGCCAACATACCAGCAACAGTGTGTGCCAACCTTGTGAAGACTTACAGAAAACGTTTGACCTCTGTCATTACCAAAAAAGGATATATAACAAAGTATTGAGATGAACTTTTGTAATTGACCAAATACTTAATTTCCACCAAAATTTGAAAAAAATATTTTTCCAAATCAGACAATATGATTTTCAGGATTTGTTTTCTCATTTTGTCTCTCATAGTTGAGGTCTACACATGATGTTAATTACATGCCTCTCTCATCTCATCAGTGGGAGAACTTGCACAATTGGGGCTGACTAAATACTTTTTTTCCCCACTGTATTTTTTCCCCATATGTATATATATATATATACATATATATATATGTTTGCATATACTATATATATGTACATAAATGTACACTTCTCATCATTGAAATTGCAACACCAAGAAGGTTTTATGGAATTTTTATGGTTTTATGGATTTATGGAAATCGCCGGATTGATAAACATGTTAATGATATGCAAATGATGAAAAAAGTGAAACAAAATTTTTAAAACATCTCAATTTATTCAGTATCGAGTATGCGTTTCACACACAGATATACACACGCTTATACGCCTTGGGATGCAATCAATGAGGTTATTAATGGTTGCATAAGAAATATTCTGCCACATTGAATGTATATGGGCACTCAAATTATTAAGATTTTTTGCTGGTAGCCACCTTGGCAATTGCCTATCAAAGACGCCCCAGTTGTGCACAATGGGAGACAAGTCCAGAGATGCTGCAGCACATTTAGGCCAGAAAGGCTGCTTTCAGTACCACAAGCCTGGCTTTGTCTTGTTAAAAAACAGCTCCTGGGACACTTTGGAGAAATGGCCGTATCATTGGTTCCCTGAAACAAATCAATGTAACTCCGAGCTGTTGTTGTACCTAGAATGAAGACTGGAGGGGTCTGACTACCTTACATTTTGCGACCCCACATCATAATGCCTGAAGTTGTGCCAGTGTGAAATTCCCTTGTGAAGGCCTCTTCATTGCCCATGTGGTTTCCTGACCTATCATTGCATCCTAAACGAAAGTGGGACTCATTGTTGAAGAGAATAGACCTCCTGACACGGATACACAGCCGAGGGAGTCACAAAGATCCCACCATTGTTACCACTTTGTCACAGATGACATCGGAGAGTTCACACAGATCTCACCGCTGCCACCCGTTGTGAAGGACACGCAACTCCGCTGCTTCCAATCGTCAGGACAATTGCGCAATTGACTGATGAGTGATGGATGAGACCGTGGATGCTTCCACTACTAGGCTGGTTATTGGGGAATTAACAGTGAGCATATTGTATATACACCTCCGATTCCAATGCATGGAATATATATATATATATACACCCCGTACGGTCACTACCAGCTCCGCAATAACAAAAGAACTACTAGCTGCCACCACCAATCGTTTATACAGGCTGATTGGAGACCCGTTACAGGTAGCGTATGGCTTCAGGGGTGTAGTTTATAGAGCTAGAGGAACACAGCTATTCAGTTTTATATATTTAATCCAGAAAGATAGGCAGTGTTTATAAAAATATACAAGATGATACAAAATGGGAAGAAAACAATACGGTATATACAATTACATGGCATAAAAAGGAATAATGAAAGAAAACTACTACTCCTGGTCACGGAATTGGTTCAGAGCTTATCGGAGGAAAGTACACCGATTGGGAAAATGGACAGAACTCACGGCGAAATATATCTGCCAAGGACTGACAAATGACCCAGAACCAAATATTGTTTTTTATTAGCTCAGGGTTATGCCCACATGCCTTCCCTTGATGAACTCATGTGAGGGTGGATTGTGGAATGTACTTGGTCGTTTAGAATTTTATGAGATCCCCAACTTACAAGATATCTTCTGTATGCGCTTAGTATTCTCAATTTTTTATTTTTTTCTACTTTCTAGAGCAGTAATGCAATTCAAATATCATATATTTCATGTTTGCATGCTATAGCACTACAGAGTGCTACTTTGTTAGTTTTATATGGAGATGGCTACTCTTAGTAAGCACCTATACACACCTGTTTTCTGTTTGGAAGTGACAGTCTTTTGATATTTGTAAACAATCAAACATGGCCTGGTTCACATCATCTATCGGTGCGTTATTAAGTTGGAGGAGTTCTAGTGGCTCCATGGCGATATGAGTGGATGTGTCATGTCCGTCTCTTCACTATGACACTGAAAATGTATATCCCATAAATATCATATCGATACAAAACCCCAATGTTCATATCTGAACAATGGAGGCACAAAGTCTGGAACAATCTCAGAAAAATCCTTTGAATTCAGAATGCTTCTTCCTTGGAACTAAGGCAGCATCTGCACTTCTCCTCAGCCACATAAATAGATCTCAGCCTCGTCGTTTGTTTTGCAGAAAATTTTCATGCTGTAACCATCTACTCACTGCAGGAGGTCCCTGCTTCAAAAAGGAGATCAGATGTTAGTCCCACTTCACAGGAGTGTCAGCTCTTCTCCAGTTATAAGTAGTTCTCCCTCTTTCCGATATGTTTAATGTGAGGGGGACATGTCCCCTCCCTGGAGATGTCTTATGGATTTTAACTTACCTCTATGACACCTCCATTTCAGCTTCCATTGCTCTTTTGCTCTGCACTATGATAGCCTTTGAGAGTGTCTGTAGCTGGATGTCCTGCTCTTAGTCAAATATTGTGCAAACATCTTCTGATGGTTTGTATGTACACTGTTTGACGTCTTAGGCTTGGTATGTGAAGTCCAATTTCACATGCAGTACAGAATGGATCAATCATGGAACCAGTGGTACGGCTATTTCTGCAAAGTGTCTCATGAGCCATTTTTCGACATGACAATGCCAGGCCACAAGTTCCTGAGCAGTCTGCATGGCCTAAATGGGCCACCATGGTCTGCAGCGTCTTGGCTTCAACTGAGCACATCTGGGACATCAATGGTCAGCAACTGCAAAGAGAACTGCCAGAAGCAGATCTCAATTTGGTTGCCGAAATGCATTTAGCGTGGCAGAACTTTCCTCAGACAACCATTAATGACCTCGTTGTAGCTTGCCAAGGTATATAACTGCATGTATTTTTGCTTGTAGTGCTCTTTCTTGACACTGAATAAACTGAGATGTTTTGAAAATTTTGTTACCATTTTTCATCATTTGCATATTATTTGCAGGTCTATCGATCCTGAGATTTCCATATTTTCAGATTTTTTCCTTCCTGTTGTATAGCTATGCCCATGGCTATTTACTGATTTTATACGTAAATCTGCTACCAGATTTTACACTATAAACTACATACTGTGGATTATGAAATAGATCAATTAGACCTGATGAAGCTGGCATACTTGCTTTGGTAATCCACATCAAAACACATGCGTAATCTTTTTTTAAAGTAAGTACATCAGGTCTAAGAGATCTATATAGCAATATATTGTGAAAAATAGTGACCAATCCCCTTTAAACATGTTGAATAGTTTTGCCATAAATATCTGGCTGGTGGGCAGTGACTGCTAAGAACCCACTCACCCAAGAACACAAGGTACAGACATATGCCATAGCTGTTTGTGATGCGAAAACCTACTAAAGTCACATTTTTAACCAAAATCAAGTGATCAAGTTTCAACTTGAATTCTAAATTATTTGCATTATACAGGTTTACTTATTTTTTACGTTTTCTCCATCTGAAGGAATCTTAGGGTGAGTTAATATTCTGCTTTGCACTGTGTACAATAAGGACAGTGTTAATGTTCAATGACTAAAAATATAAAATATATTCAGTAATCTGCAATATCATATACATGAGTACCATTTTTATCATGCAGCTCTTTCACTAATTGTATTTACAAGTGTACTACTTGGGTGTTCAGATCTCTAGGTACCATGCAAATGTGTAGCAGCTGCCCAGCCAGATGTCCAAAACCCACTATACTGGGAGGCAGCCTCTAGCAGTTGACTGCCTTGGGCTTCTCTATCTGAGAGTAATGGAATGTATCATTATTAGTTTGTTATTAATAAGTGCTCTATTAATTACTTTTAATAAATATTTAGGAAACAAGGCAGCAGTTGGTGGTTTTGGAAAAATCTTAGTTAATCATCTGCCTGCACTGTGCATAATGTAACGTTTCAGAGAGCTGAGTTCAATGTGTCCAAGTGTGGGCTACATGAAGTCTGAGTCTTGCTGTGTAAAGCCTATTAGCATATGTCTCTGCAGTGGGTTTTCAATGGCAGAGCTCCAGTAATTACTGTTCATTAGTATTCATTAGTAACCAGGCTTGCCTGGTATAGAGTTCATGTTGAATCATTTCTGCTGTAACATGTTTGATATGGGCTGGATGCAGAGGTCAGTGTGCAGACATTAATTAGGACTGATAGTCAAGAAGTATTTTATTTTCTCACATAAGGATTTGAAAATAACATTCGTTTTCCATTCTTCCATAATTTATCTTCAAAAATGAAAAATAAGGACCATAAACAGATTTTTACATATAATAATTCTAAAATGTATTCTATCTCGAAGTGCCCAGCAATGATAATAAACATGAAATAAAGATGAGTAGCTGAATGTATATATTTATTACTGTCTTATGATAAGAATGATATATTACCTATAGAGTTGGGTGCATCGTTTGAAATTCAAATTTGCCAGCTTCTCTGAATTTGCCCCACAAATCTGATTTCTGGCAAATAAATTCACTGCGAATAGCAATACTGAAAAAGACTCTAATTCACAGGAAAATAGGTGCATAACACTTGAGTTCTCCCAGGACTATATTCAACCTTTTTAAGCTATTTAATGCAAAAACAGCCGTATTAATGTTCAAGTGACCTCAACCTACCTGACTAGGGGAACATGCATGGTAACCAGTGGTAACCAACAACAATATTTTGGTGATGCGTATGGGTCTAATATTGGACTGCTACAAGGAAGTTGTATTTAAATTATGTTTTAATTTCTGGATTATGAAGATTTTTCTTAAGGCTTTAAAAAAGATATCTTCCCTGTCTCACAATGCAGAAAACACACTTTCTGTGACACACAAGCCTTAGTTCCAGGATTTTAGTTCAGTAAGGAAACAATCACTGAGGGGATTCATTCTTGTTTGCAGTATGAGAAGCATAAAAAATGCTGTTGTTAAAGTGGATCTGTCAGTAGGATCAACCCTCCTAAGTCGTCTATATGGGCACACAGGTCATAGGAAGCTGAATAAAATTATACCTTGATATCTGCAATCCGATATGTTATTCCAAAGTAATCTACATTTTTTTATATGTCATTTAGCCATTCAGGACTATTGGCCAGACACAGATCTCCCTGAGAATCTGCCTTCAGAGCTTATTTTAAATAGAAGGGGGAGTTACCAGTGTTTCAATTAAGTCACATGACTGCATATAAAAAGAACATGTTGGCGAAGTAGGGTATCTCAGAAGTGATAAAGTTCACAGGCAGAGATGTACCACACACAGCGGCAGACCACATGGATGCTATGGGTCCCGTGAGATGTGGGGGTCCTGTGCCAGTGTTGTCAACAGTCTGTAAATTCACAGACAGTCAGAAAAAAACTGTTGATTTTTTTCTGCTGGGTATAGTGTCCAGCAGGTAAAAACACTCTCTGTGCTTTTTTTTTCTGTATAAAGTTCTTACCAGTGTTCGGAGGCAGTTGGAAGGCAGAGCTTGATTATGACAGACAGCCTGGGAGAGTAACCAATCTAAATCACAGGACAGAAGGGGTGGGACTTTCAGTCATCCAATCCCCTCTGAGCTCACTCTCCTGCAGTACTACTAGCCAGTATTGTCAAGGAGAAGCAGTGCATGGACTCCGGGGCTCCAGGCAGCAGTGATGGGAATGATACTATCAGTGAGTAGAGCAGCTGGCTCACTGACCATACTGCTATGTTCTGACGCCTTCCTACATTTTAGCTATAAATCTTGATAAGCAGTGCTTTGTGCTCTGTGCCGGTGACCCCTCCATCACCCACTGCAAAGAAGGAATCCCTATCTGACCCACGACAGGACACAGCAACTCCAGTGTGGGAAGAGACATCATCACAGAGCACAGTGTGCTTATCAGTATATATAGCTAAGGTATATATTAATTTCCTAGAGGTGTCAAATATATAAATGTAATTATATAATTTATATATATATAATATATTTATATGTACAGTGGGGGAAATAAGTATTTGATCCCTTGCTATTTTTGTAAGTTTGCCCGCTGACAAAGACATGAACAGTCTATAATTTTAAGGGTATTATAACATTGATAGATAGAATATCCCCCCAAAAAATCAAGAAAATCACATTGTATAAATTCGATATTTTTTTTTGCATTTTGCAATGAGAAATAAGTATTTGATCCCTCTGGCAAACAACACTTAATACTTGGTGGCAAAACCCTTGTTGGCAAGCACAACAGTCAGACATTTTTTGTAGTTGATGATGAGTAGAGATGAGCGGTGTTCGACTCGAACTGTTCGCAAATCTCAAATTCGAGCTGTTTTGGGCGGTGTTTGAGCCGTTCGACGAACCCGAACGATTTGCAAAAAATCCGGCTGTTCGAGGTTATGTACGATAACTTTTCGTGCACCAAAATCGTAACTGGATTTTTTCACAGTAATACTGTTAACCAATGTTAATAGACAGTTTCAGTGTAGAGTGGGCGGGGGAAGGGGCAGGGGATGGATCTCTGCAGAAATAATGCCGATCTCCATTTTTTTTTTCTTTCCCACATTTACAGTCGGAAGGTGCAGTCTGTCAGCCTATCAGCAGCGCACACACGCAGCGAAGTGCTTTTTTTTCACACAAGCAAGGGCATGTGTCATTCGCTGTGTATGTCACATGTACCTGCCCTATAAGACCCAGCCATTTTCCCCGTCGCTACCTTTTTCTCACTGCTGCAGCTGAGTGTTAGATGGCACCGCTGCTGCTGTGGGCGCTATACTTTGTAACTGTGTGAATTGCAAGCGAATTTGCTCTTAAATAGGTTTAGGGAGTAGGGACTAGTTGGAATTGCAACCCTTTTGAGGGCTAGGTTACAGCAATTCCCAGCACTTTTTGTCAGGTTGGTCTGTGCTAGTGCTGTGCAAGTGTTTTTCACAGCATTTGGCTAAATCTACCTAAGCCAATCCTTTTGGGCCTCTAGCAGTGTGTGTTAGTCAGTGGAGTAGCCTACCTGTGTTGCAAGCTACACCACCTGTGTATCTAATACCAATTTTTTACTGCACCTAGCCCAGTAAATACTTTTGGGTCTGTAGCAGTGTCTGTTACTCATTGTAGTAGCCCATCTGTACCAAGCTACACCACCTTTGTATTTAATAACAATTTTTTACTGCATCTAGCCCAGTAAATACTTTTGGGCCTGTAGCAGTGTCTGTTACGCATTGTAGTAGCCCATCTGTACCAAGCTACACCACCTTTGTATTTAATGACAATTTTTTACTGCATCTAGCCAAGTAAAACCTTTTGGGCCTGTAGCAGTGTCTGTTACTCATTGGAGTAGCCCATCTGTACGGATATGCAGCGATACTAAATAACCAATGGTGTCCAAGCTTATGGCCTCCGTATTGGGCAGAACAAGTGCTGACAAAAAAACAGACACTCCTGGAACTCTTCCCAATAGTGGTAGCAATAGAAATATGGGGCGCGCGCCTGGCTAACAAAAATATACGCTTCATAACAAAAAACACCAGCCTAGCGCACTGCATTAATAAGATTGAAAAAACAAGGGGAAAGGGAAAGGGAAAACGTATGTCAGCTCACCATGTAATAGCCAGACTCATCCAGTCCCAACGAAGTCTTGCAGCGGAGACGCCCAGGTCTTGGGCTACCAAGGTTCAAGTAATAAGAAAGCAAGCAAAGATGTCTCCAGCAGGACCAGGGTTGTATATATCTTGTTAAAGCTTCACTTTTAATTTCAAATTGTAAAAGCCAAGGATGAGTTACAGAATGAGCAATATAGCGGCTCTTAGGTACAGCACATTCCAACGCGTTTCGGCTAAACATTATTCATGGAAATTTTACAATTTGAAATTAAAAGTGAAGTTTTAACAAGATATATACAACCCTGGTCCTGCTGGAGACATCTTTGCTTGCATTAATAAGATGGCATCATCGTCTCTCCCAGTGCTAGGCCTACTACGCCGGCTAGCATTCCTGTGCCTAAAACACAATGTATGGGTCCGCGCTAGCCACGATGCTGAGGGGTCTAACGCTGCTGCTAACGCTTTATCACAATTCAATTGGCAGATTTTCACAGAGCTCCTCCCCAACACCCACCCATCGGGCAACAGTTGCCCACCCTCCCTATGGGATCTAGTGGCGAATAGTTGATGCCATTAATTAGAGCGTCAGTTGCCCCGTCGACATGGCAAGCATATGGTAAGGCATGGGAAGAGTGGACACGACTAGTAGCAGGCAGACGGGTTGACCAATGTGAGCAAGCCAGATTACAAGTCACCATAGAATTTCTCTACCAGCTAATGATGAGGGGCATATCAGAGGCGTCAGCGCAGTGGTGTCTGACCGGAGTAGCATTTCACTTCCAACTACTGAATTGGGGAGATGTGACAAAGAGATTCATCATCAGACAATCCATAAAAGGGTGGAAAAGGGGTCAGCCAAGTCCGGAGTGTAGACGTCCCGTCCCGTGTCACTAAAACTGATTTCTCACATCATATCCCTAACACCATTAACATGACACTCACAATTTGAAGCAACACTACTGTCTACTGCTTTTGCGATCGCCTTCTTCGGGGCGCTATGCATAAGCGAATTAGTCCCTCAATCCAAAATTACCACCAGTGGAGGCTTATTACACCAGGACGTAGTCATAGCCAATAATGCAATACATCTATGCATACGCAAATCGAAAACGGTTCCAGCGGGCAGGGGCACTTGGGTACTTCTACAACCCACAAACGGTACACTGAGTCGGGTAACAATAGTAAAAACATATCTAACCATCAGATCACAAAGTAATTTCTTCCTATCACACATTGATGGAATGCCATTATCAAGATACCAGTTCCAAGCTATATTTAATAAATGCCTAACATCGGCAGGGAACCACCCGAAAGATTACGGGACACACTCATTCCACATAGGCGCGGCCACGGAAGCAGCAAGAGCAGGACTGTCAGAAACGGAAGTTCAGAGGATAAGGAGATGGCGATCCACATGTTTGGCGAGATACATAAGACCGGACTTGTTATCCTAACGTGGTTTGTTTCTTTTACAGGTGACACTAAGCCAACAGTGTGGGTGATAGGCCACTCGTATATATATTGGGCAGAAAAAAGGGCGAAAGTCCCCCCAGGCGGGAGGAAATTAAAGTTTCATAACACATATTTCAACTGGAGAGGTATTAGAGGACTGCAATGGCCACAGGTACTAATGGAGGTAATCAAGGTAGGGAGAGAGGCAAGAGGTCCGGTCATCTTAGTTATACAGGCCGGGGGAAACGACCTAGGTCATCACAAGAGCGCATAACTAATGGCAATAATGAAACTAGACACTGAGCGCTTCAGAGAATTTTTCACAAAACTAACTATAGTATGGTCAGAGATTGTGCCGATAGCGGTATGGCAAGGTGCACGAGACATCACGGCCATCGAACGGACAAGGCGGGTAATAAATATTCGGATGACAAAATTTAAAAGAGACAGAGGCGGTGTAGTGATACGACACCGACAACTGGAAGGAGATAAAGCAGGCCTCATACGGCCCGACGGTGTTTACTTAATGGATATTGGACTGGACATATTCCTGTCAGGACTCCAGGACCGAGTGGAACAAGCGTTAAGAGTGATGGATGGGGGTCAGAGTCCTGCATACGAGTACGCAGGATCCTCCGTGGCCTGGAAATAGAAAGGAGAGTGACACTTGTTGGCCAACTTGCCGGTGTGGAGACACAGGGCATGCTGCAACAAGCTGAATTATTTTAGAAATAAAATGCCTTTCTAATGGAATGAGTATAAAGAGTTAATAAAGCTGTGACTGACCCTCACCCATCCAGTTGTAAGAGTTACATTATTGTATTGTCAAGGAAAGGGGGGCGGTAGGGGGGCTGAGCGTCTGGGTTTGGTTGGGGGTCCCCACAGTCTGCCTAGGCTAGATGCAGTTAAAAATTCTTATTAGATACACAGGCGGTGTAGCTTGCTTCAGAGCTGGGCTACTACGCTGACTAGCAGACACTGAAGCTTTGGAGCATACCTCTGAGTAAACAGCTCTTCAGACTCAACTATCTTTGTTACCCCAAGCCATAGTGTATGTAGTTTCCTACGGTTAAAAGGGGGGGGGGAGCGACCCAACCCACCTGGAATTGACGATGCCAACGTCATGTAAAACACAGCAAGGGGACTCCAAAAAGAGTCTACATTTTTTCCAAAAATTGTGGCACAGACGTCACTTAAGTGGCATCAATTGCCCCAGAGTTGCTTAAAACGATTGGTGAGGTGATTTTACCAAATCCTCAAGCTTTTAGTCTCCCCAGGATGACACAGGGGTAGAAAAGTCCTTGCGGATCCATGATTTGTTCATCTTTATGAACGTGAGTCTGTCTACATTCTAAGTGGACAGCAGCGTGCGCTTATCTGTCAGCACACCACCAACAGTGCTGAACACACCTTCAGAGAGAACGCTGGCTGCAGGGCATGACAAGATCTCCAAGGCGTGAGTGGCGAGCTCTGGACATTTTTCCAGATTAGAAGCCCAAAATGAGCAAGGGTCCAGTGACACAGTCATGGCTTCGATGTTCACTTGGAGATACTCCTGTACCATCCTCTCTAGGCGTTGACTATGTGTCAGACTTCTTGTCTCCTGTGGCCTTGCAAAGGATGGTCTAAAAAGTGGTGAAACGATTCCACAAAATTGCTGTTACCAGCAGATACTGTGTTACTGTTACGGTTTGAGTGATGAAGACTCGACAGTCCCACGGTTGGCAAGTTAGAACTGTGAGATTCACTACGTGCACCACTGGTGTTGTGTGGAAAAGCACATGTAAGATTCTACAACAGCCTCTGCTGATACTCCTGCATGCGTGAATCCCTTTCTATGGCAGGAATTATTTCAGCAAATTTACTTTTGCACCGGGGATCTAAGAGTGTGGCAACCCAGTAGTCGGGATTACTTCGAATTCTGACAATCCGAGGGTCATGTTGCAGGTAGTGCAGCAAGAAGCCCTCATGTGTCTTGCGCATCCAGGAGGACCAAGTCCTTGTTGTGTTGGTATTGAGGTAAGAATCATGCTTCCTTCCTCTGCCCTCTCCCCCCAACCTCGCACAACAGAAATGTGATCAAGGTCTCCCGCATCTGATGAGTCTTCCATGCCCATCGCCAGTTCGTCCTCCACTTCTTCCTCGGCTCCTGCACCTTCCTCAACAGTTTGGCTGCTACCATGCTCCCTGGTTAATCCCTCTCCCCCACCCTCACATGCCTGCCGCTTTGGTGCTGCTGACCGTCTGGACCTTAGAGATGTTATCCCTTCCGCATACAACTCCTCCTCTACTTCCTCCACCTCCTCTTGTCCCACCACCTGACTCCGAACTCTGTTTAACGTGTGCTCCAGCATGTAAATCACCGGAATAGTCATGCTGATAATGGCATCGTCAGCACTAAACATCTTCGTAGCCATTTCAAAACTGTGTAGAAGGGTGCATAGGTCCCTGATCTGAGACCACTCCTGCAGTGTGATTTGCCCCACCTCTGGGTCTCGTTGGCCCAGGCTATACGTCAGAACGTATTGCACCAGGGCTTGTCGGTGCTGCCACAGTCGCTGCAACATGTGCAGAGTTGAATTCCACCGTGTCGGCACATCGCATTTCAGCCGGTGAACTGGCAGGCCCAACGACTTCTGTAGAGATGTAAGTCGTTGAGCTGCGGGATGCGAACGGCGGAAGTGAGCACACAGCGACCGTGCCCTCTGCAGAAAGCCATCTAGTCCGGGATAGTGGGCTAAAAATTGCTGGACAACCAGGTTCAACACGTGAGCCATACAAGGCACGTGTGTGACATTGCCCCGGCGAAGGGCCGCACCCAGGTTTGCAGCATTGTCGCACATGGCCTTCCCTGGTTGCAGGTCCAGTGGAGACAACCATTCATGAAACTGGGTCTCCAGAGCTGACCACAACTCCTCAGCTGTGTTACTCACATTTCCCAGACATTTCAAAGTAAACACCGCCTGATGCCGTTGAGCCCTGCTGCCAGCATAGTAAGGAGGTGTGCAGGATTCCTTCTGCGCAGTTAGAAAGCGGGTGGCATTACCAGACAGGCTTTGGGTGCAGGTGGAGGACCTAGAGGAGGTTGAGGAGGCAGAAGCAGTGGAGGAACTTCTAGATAAAGAGGATTGACGCACAACTCGTGGGGATGGCAAGACTTGGACAGCAGCCCCTTGTCCTGCTGTCACCATAGTTACCCAGTGTCCAGTCAGCGACATGTAACGCCCCTGTCCATGCCTACTCGTCCAAGTGTCTGTGGTGAAATGCACCCTGTCACATACAGAGTTTCTCAAAGAAGCGGTGATGTTGTGTGCGACATGCTGGTGTAGCGCAGGCACACCTTTCTTTGAGAAGTAGTGCCGACTGGGCATCTGGTACTGGGGCACTGCGACGGACATAAGGTCTCGAAAATCCTCTGTGTCCACCAGTTGGAAAGGCAGCATTTCTGTAGCCAACAGCTTGCAGATGGTGAAATTCAACCTCTTAGCTTTGTCATGGCTAGGAGGAAATGGTCTTTTACTTGTCCACATCTGAGGGACCGAGGGCTGGCTGTTGTGCTTAGATGGGGTTGAGTAGGGTGTCCCCGGCAAACTGCCGGTCTGTGAGGAAGATGCAGGCGGAAAAGTTAGGTTGCCTTGATCCAAAGGTGGTGCTCTCGATGTCGGAGAGCGCTCAACACCAGCTGGTGTTTCCACTTCCAAATGAAATGATGACCTGCCAATCACACTGGCTGTTGCGGGTACAGAGGTGGCAGGTCTGCATCCATAAACATGTGTGACTGCTGTCCCCCCAGTCACAGAGGATGAAGAGGCCGCGGATGCACAAGATGAGGCAGACGGTGGTTGGGTCGGCCCGCTAGGCCGCATTGTAGCACAGTGAGCTACCCACTGCAACTTATGCTTCATATCCATGTGACGGTTCATGCATGAAGTACTCAAACTATGGATTTTTTGGCCTCTACTTAGCTTTTGGTGACAAATAGTACAGATAACATGAGTTGGGTCATCCTTATCGATCTGATAAAATGCCCAGGCTATGCAAGGCTTAGAGCCCATGCGACCTGAAGAGCCACCACGACTTGTGGTCAGAGGCAGAGTTGTGGTTGAGGATGCAGTTGTTGACGTGCTTCCAGTACTCCGTCTCTGTCCAGAAAGGCGCAACCTAGCCTCGTCGTCAATAGCATCCTCCTCCACCTCCTCTGCTGACATCATCGACTGGCTGACTGTGGGTTGACAGTAAGTGGGATCTCCAACCTCGTCATCATCACCCTGTGTGTTCTCACACCCGTCGTCCTCAGAGCCAACCTCTTCCTGCCCTGACCGAAAAGTCAAGTTGTCGCTCCAATCAGGTATTTGAGTCTCATCATCGTCTTCATCATTGTCTCCACCAACAGGAGTTACAGTTTGGGAACAAGGGTCTACATTATGCTCAGAACCTTCTTCATCTGGTCCTGGATCCGACTCATAAAGATTCTGGGCATCAGTGCAGATCATTTCCTCGTCTGGATTAACAGAAGCTCTGGAGCAGACCTCCGTTTCCCAGGCTATAGTATGAGTAAACAGCTGTGCAGACTCAACCATCTGTGTTACCCCATACTCGGGCAGCTGGAGACTTGGGAGCTGTGAGGAAGCAAGTGCGATTGGGGTGACACCTCTGAGGACTGGAGTATTTGTGATGTTGAAGTTGAGGTGGAGGAGAGCCCACTTGAAGGAGTACTTGATATCCGTTGAAGCACCTGCTGTTTTTGTGCCTCATCTGGAATTTGTAGCGATGGGCGTGTCTTTAAAAAAGGGATCGTATCACATTGTCCACGAAAAGAAGTAGGCATCTTAGTTTGGCTGGTAGATGGTCTTTCTTCTGCAGATGTTACCCCCCCCCACCGCGGGGGGACTCGAGCCACCAGCGGACAGGCACCAGTATTGGGAGAGGGGGGCTTGCCGTCAGGTCCACCGCGGCTCTGGCACAAACCTGGCAACACGGAGGTCGCACGGGCAGGAACGGACTGGCCGTGTCTGCTTCGCACGCCAGCGTAGTCCTTCTGCCCGCTCACGCCCGTAACCTCAAAGGGATGCGCAAGCGGCTTTTCTTCCCAGGGCTGTTCCCCGCCCAGCAGGAACGTGGGGGAGCTCAGGTCGGCCTTCCACAGTACTCCCTTACCTCCCTCGCCCTCTTTCCTTCTTCCGTTCTCCATCTAACCCCTCGGCTCTGTGGTGTCTGCTCTCCCTCCAGCTCTCTCCTTCTCACAGGTGGACTACCGCGTGTATTCACACTGTGGCGAATCTTTTGGGCCCAGGCATAAGAAGTTGTCGAGGTAATGGATAATATGTGCCCCCTTAGAAACGTCCATTACAACCCATTCGAGGAAGCAACTAAACGCCTCAAATAGTGAGCAGGATCTGGACCACCCCATGGGCAAACAGCGATCTATATAGTATGCTCCTTCCCAGAAGCAGCCCAATAGGTGGACACTATTCGGAGGCACAGGTAATAAGTAACCGGAACGCCGCATCAATGTCTGTTTTGGCCATTAGGGTGACCCTTCCCAACTTCTTGATCCGCCTGATTGCCTTGTCAAAGGATGTACAGTATATACTACTGTACTTGGTTCCGCGTCGATGTTGTCGTTTACTGACCTGCCCCTTGGATATGACAAATGGTGGATTAGTCTGAATGTATTGGGTTCCGTTTTTGGCACAACTCACAATGGGGATACCACTACGTCTTGTAAGGAAAGTGTTCTGAAAAGATATTTGTTTTTTTAATTTTCTTGTCACGACGTCTGGGTGTTGGTAGGCTGATTTTAGATTTTTACTCCAGCCTTTCTTGATTTTAGAAGGGCATGACATGCCTATATCTGTGTCTCCCCCTCCTTTTACTCCTCCACCTCTTTTCTTTTCGCATGACTATATGTACTTGTCACTTTTCCATGTGTTAGTTGTGTCTTCTGAGCAGTTTGTCAGCTTTTGGACACCTTTGAAGGTGTTTTCTATGTGTTTCTATCTGTTTTTGTTTGCCTGCCATTGGTTTTAACAGTGTTCGACGGTGTTCGACGATCAGTTCGACGAACAGTTCGGCGAACACACCGGTGTTCGACGAACCGAACCGAACCCGAACACTACGGGGGTGGCTCAACTCTAAAGATGAGGTTTGTGCACATGTCGGGAGGAATTTTGGTCCACTCCTCTTTGCAGATCATCTCTAAATCATTAAGATTTTGAGGCTGTCGCTTGGCAACTCAGAGCTTCAACTCCTTCCACAAGTTTTCTATGTGATTACAGTCTGGAGACTGGCTAGACCACTCCATGACCTTACTGTGCTTCTTTTTGAGCCACTCCTTTGTTGCCTTGGCTGTATGCTTTGGGCCATTGGGTCATTGTCTTGCTGGAAGACCCAGCCACGACCCATCTTGAATGCTCTTACTGAGGGAAGGAAGTTCTTGGCCAAAATCTCATGATACATGACCCCATCCATCTTCCCTTCAGTACAGTGCAGTCGTCATGTCCCCTTTGCAGAAAATCACCCCCAAAGTATAATGTTTGCCCCACCATGCTTCATGGTTGGGACGATGTTCTTAGGGTTGTACTCATCCTTCTTCTTCCTCCAAACACGACGTGTTGAGTTAATACCAAACAGCTCAATTTTTGTCTCATCTGACCACAGCACCTTCTCCCAATAACTCACAGAATCATATAGGTGTTCATTGGCAAACTTCAGACGGGCCTGCACATGTGCCTTCTTCAACAGGGGGACCTTGCGGGCACTGCAGGATTTTAAACCTTTAAGGCGTAATGTGTTACCAATGGTTTTCTTGATTACTGTTGTCCCAGCTGCCTGGAGATCATTAACAAGTTCCCCCCGTGTAGTTTTAGACTGATCTCTCACCTTCCTCATGATCAAGGATACCCAACGTGGTGAGATTTTACATGGTGCCCCAGATCAATATCGATTCACAGTCATTTTGTATTTCTTCCATTTTCTTACTATTGCACAAACAGTTGCCTCCTTCTCAACCAGAGTCTTACTTATGGTTTTGTAGCCCGTTCCAGCTTTGTGCAGGTCTATGATCTTGTCCCTGTCATCCTTAGAAAGCTTTTTGGTCTTGCCCATGTTGTAGAGGTTAGAGTCTGACTGATTAATTGAGTCTGTGGACAGGCGTCCTTTATACAGGTGACTATGTAAGACAGCTATCTTAATGCAGGTAATAGGTTGATTAGGAGCGTCTAACTGGTCTGTAGGAGCCAGAACTCATAATGGTTTGTAGGGGATCAAATACTTATTTCTCACAGAAAAATGCAAAAAATTTATCTAATTTATACCATGTGATTTCCTTGATTTTTTTTGGATATTCTACCTCTCAATGTTAAAATTAACCTACCCTTAAAATTCTAGACTGTTCATGTCTTTGTCAGTGGGCAAACTTACAAAAACAGCAAGGGATCAAATACTTATTTCCCCCACTGTACATATACAACGTGTGCATATATATATATATATATATATATATATATATATATATATATATATATATACAGTACAGACCAAAAGTTTGGACACACCTTCTGATTTAAAGATTTTTCTGTATTTTCCTGACTATGAAAATTGTACATTCACACTGAAGGCATCAAAACTATGAATTAACACATGTGGAATTATATACTTAACAAAAAAGTGTGAAACAACTGAAAATATGTCTTATATTCTAGGTTCTTCAAAGTAGCCACCTTTTGCTTTGATGACTGCTTTGCACACTCTTGGCATTCTCTTGATGAGCTTCAAGAGGTAGTCACTGGAAATGGTTTTCACTTCACATATATATATATATATGTACAGTTGAAACCAGAAGTTTACATATACTATATAAAAAGACACATATGAATGTTTTTCTCAATATCTGACATGAAATCAGAATAAACCTTTCCAGTTTTAAGTCAATTAGGGTTAATAATTTTAAATATTTGCCAAATGCCAGAATAATGAGAGAGAGAGAATGTTTTAAGGCATTTTTATTTCTTACTGCAAAGTCAAAAGTTTACATACTCTAAGATTACTATGTCTTTAAACAGAGAAGTAGTTGCAGAACACAAAAAGACAAACTGACAAAAAGGTACTAGAGGTCCCAGAAGGACCAAGCGAACTGACAGAGAAAGGCACAGAAGCACCTGGCTAGAGAAACAGTCTAACACTGAAGTCCAGCACAGCCAAAAGGGTGGAGCTGGAATATAAAGGCAGATGGTCACGTGACCACAAAACACAAGATGGAAAAAACAAAGCCTAGGAGCAGAGACATCATCCGTACTTACCCAGGAGTTGTCTTCAGGACTGAAACCATTCCAGGAGACGAGATACTGTAATCTCCCTCTATGCCATCTAGAATTCAAGATACGAGAAATTTCATACTCGCTGTCTTCCACCACAGGAGGAACTGTGACAGTGGCGTCCCTATCAGATACATCAGCCTTTTTCAGCAAGTAAACATGAAACACAGGATTAATCTTCCAGGAAGTAGGGACATCCAACCTAACAGCAGACGGGTTAACAACCTGAAGCACTTTAAATGGACCCACAAACTTAGGACCCAGTTTTTTAGAGGGAATCCTCAACCGCAGGTTCTTCGAGGACAACCAAACCATGTCACCCACAGTTAACAAAGCCCCCTTACGTTTCCTGTCAAAATACTTCTTGGACTTCTTGTTAGCCTCTTGAAGGTTGCAACGTACATTAGTCCAAACTCTCTCCAAATCACCGGAAAAATTCTCCTCCTCCGGCACCGCCGACCCCAATTTGGAGAACGAACCAAAAGACGGATGTCTCCCAGTACAACAAAAAAAAGGAACCACCCAGCAGAGGAGGATGTATGATTGTTAAGAGCAAATTCTGCGAGAGGCAGAAACTTAGACCACACCTCTTGATTGTCCGCCACAAAACAACGCAAAAACTGTTCAACATCCTTCTTTCAGTCTGTCCATTAGACTCAGGATGCTAACCAGACGAAAATGACAAATGGACTCGTAACCTGTCACAAAAAACACGCCAAAAGCAAGCCACAAACTGAGGTCCTCTATCAGAAACAATATCTGTGGGAACGCCATGGAGCTTGACAATCTCCTTAACAAACGCCTTAGCGAGTCTTGGCGTAGGGCAACTTAATGAATGGAACCAAATGACACATCTTACTAAAACGGTCCACGACCACCCAGATGACAGTAAAACCCTTGGACACAGGAAGATCATTAATAAAATCCATTGTGAGATGCGTCCAAGGCGCAGTAGGAACCTCCAGAGGGCAGAGCAACCCCGCAGCAGGAGTTTGTGAAACCTTTGACCTAGCACACACAGTACATTGATGCACCCACTTGATGACTTCCTTCTGCCATCCAGGCCACCAAAAACTGCGACTGATAAGTCCCTTAGTCTCCGAAATTCCTGGATGACCTGCCATGCGAGACTCATGACACTCCACAAACAAATTTCTCCTAAAGGCTCTAGGCACGAACAACCTCCCATGGGGAGTGTTAGATGGAGCATCATCTTGAGCTTTCAGAATCCCATTCTCCAAAACGGAGTCCAATGCCGCCACCACAACTCCTTTCTATAAAATGCTCTCCTCCTCCTCGGCACCGACCGTAGGAGAGAAGCTGTGAGATAAAGCATTGGCTTTAACATTCTAGTACCAGGGATATAGGTAACGGAAAAATGAAACCGCGAAAAAAAAAGTGCCCACCTAGCTTGACGGGCATTCAAGCGCTTGGCAGCATCCAGATAGATCAAATTCTTATGATCTGTGAAAACCTGAATAGGAAATCTAGCGCCTTCCAAAAAATGACGCCAATGTTCAAACGCGAGTTTAATAGCCAGCAACTCCTGATTTCCAACATAATTCAGTTCGATTTCCGCATTTTTTTTCGAAAAGAAGGCGCAAGGATGTACTCCACCCTTGTTCTCCTGAGACAAAACTGCTCCGACCCCCACCGATGAGGCATCGACCTCGACCAAAAAAGGCTTGGTCTCATCAGGCTGCATAAGGATAGGGGCAGAACTGAACCTCTCTTTGAGATACTCAAACGCTTCAATGGCTTCAGTAGTCCACTGGGCCGTATTCGCACCTTTCCTGGTGAGATCGGTTAGAGGTTTAACAATTACAGAAAAATTCTTAATGAATTTCCTGTAATAATTGGCAAAACCCAAAAATCTCTGCATAGATTTCAAACCAATAGGCCTAGGCCATTCCTGCACAGCCTGAACCTTCACAGGGTCCATCTCAAAGCCCTCGCTGGAGACAATGTAGCCCAAAAAACTAATTTTCTGCACAGCGAACTCACATTTCTCCAGCTTAGCAAAGAGTGAATTATCACTCAATAACTGCAAAACTTCACCTACACTCTGCCAATGTGACTCTAGATCTGGTGAATAAATCAAAATGTCATCCAAATACACAACCACATTCTTACCAATCAAAAGTCTCAGGATGTCATTAATAAGGTTCTGAAAAAATGCAGGTGCATTGGTAAGACCAAAAGGCATCACCAGATTCTCAAAATGACCTACTGGAGTGTTAAAAGCAGTTTTCCATTCATCACCCTCCTTCACTTGTAACAAATTGTATGCCCCCTGGAGATCAATTTTAGAGAACCCACTAACTGGTTAAACAAGTCAGGAATTAACGGCAATGGGTAGGAATTGCGTACGGTAATCTTATTAATTTCACGAAAATCCAGACATGGACGTAAACCTCCGTCATTTTTTTTACCAAAGAAAAATCCAACTGCCACGGGCGAATTAGAAGGTCTAATGTGACCAGCAGTCAGGCTAGTCTGTATGTATTCCTCCGAGGCCTTTCTTTCAGGGATAATCAGATTAAACAAGCGACTCTTGGGAAGAGTAGCTCCCGGAACAAACTCAATGGCGCAATCATAATCCCTATGAGGAGGTAAAACTTGCGACTCCTCCTCCGAAAAAACCCTCCAAAAATCTTGAATGGGTACAGGTAATTCCCCTTTTTCCACAGCCGCAATGTGACCATTACAACATTTATCATAGCACTTCGGACTCCAAGACTTAATCACATTAGTAGACCAGTCCAGTAAAGGATTGTGCAGTTTTAACCAAGGCAATCCTAGAACAACCGGAGAGGGTAAATTATCTAAAACAACGAAGTCCAAAATTTCTTGGTGAACTCCATTAATAGTGAGGGGAATGCAGCAGTCTTGTGAGTAATACATTTCAAGGGAGTGTTATCAATTGCAATCACAGAAATAGGTGATGACAAAGGTTTGGATTTCAATTTAAGGTTTTCCAAAAACCCTTTATCAATCACATTAAGTGTTGAACCACAATCCACAAATACCTGAAATTCAATCAAGTCTCCCTGCAAAGTAGTACTCCCAGAAAGAAATACCCCTGCAGAGCGTAAACAAGCTATGCGGGTGTAACTGACCTTTTTTTTTTCTTTACTTAAACGAAGCTCACAATACTTAATCACATGGTCAGCTTTACCACAATAAAGACACAATCCCTCGGCAAACCTCTGATCTCTTTCCTGAGAGGGGAGCGACTTCGCCACAACCTCCATCGGTTCTCTGCCGTCAGAGCAGATTTTCTGGGGACTAGGAACTGACATTACAGGAGTCTTTACCTCATTCACCCTGGACCTCAGTCTCCTGTCCACACGAACAGCTAATTGCATGGCATCCTGCAAAGTCTCAGGTGCAGGGAATGCAATTAGCAAATCCTTAACGCTTTCACTCAGACCAGCAAGAAATAAACATTTCAGCGCAGGATCATTCCATTTAACTTCTGAGGCCCATCTCCTGAAGTGTGTGCAATAATTTTCAACATCACCTGACCCCTGATTCAAACGCCTGAGTTCTGCCTCAGCAGATGAGATTCGATCAGGATCGTCATATAATAGCCCCATAGCAGAAAAAAATTCTTCAACAGACCTTAAACATGGATCATTAGGTTGGAGAGAAAAGGCCCACTCCTGTGGTTCACTGCGCAAAAGTGACATAATAAAACCAATGCGGCGTGATTCATTCCCAGAGGACCTTGGTCTCAAACGAAAGTATAACAAACAAGCATTTTTAAAGGAAAAAAAATCTTGCTGTTTACCATAAAAAACATCAGGCAGTCCTACCTTGGGTTCGACAAAATGCGCTCCAGAACAGCTACTCACGTATTGCTAAAGCTCGGCCACCTCTAGAGACAATCCCTGCAGGCGTCGAGCCAAATCCTGGGCGGAAACCATACTGATCCCTGAATTTATTTTCTTTTAGTTTTTTGGGCTGAACTTACTGTTATGATCTGCAACATGAACTAAGGAAAGATAGGGGAAAGCTGTCCCTACAGTAAGACTACGATGTAGCGGGCTGCCTGTCCCTAGCGAATAGACCCGCT
Source organism: Phyllobates terribilis (assembly GCF_046119375.1). Lineage (NCBI taxonomy): Eukaryota > Metazoa > Chordata > Amphibia > Anura > Dendrobatidae > Phyllobates > Phyllobates terribilis. The sequence goes on along the minus strand of NW_027362762.1, from coordinate 328,892,828 downwards.
TTAGTCTTCGGCTAGTCTGAACGAAGACTTATAGCATAAAGGGAGGGGTCCCTAAAAGAACTAAGGACTGGGACAAAAAATGGGACACCTCCTAAACAGAGAAGTAGTTGCAGAACACAAAAAGACAAACTGACAAAAGGACCAAGCGAACTGACAGAGAAAGGCAAAGAAGCACCTGGCTAGAGAAACAGTCAAACACTGAAGTCCAGCACAGCCAAAAGGGAAGAGCTGGAATATAAAGGCAGATGGTCACGTGACCGCAAAACACAAGATGAAAAAACAAACAGAAGGGTTCTAACAAGAGCTGGGAGCAGGAGCTCAGGAGGAGCTCTGCTCAGGAGGAGTGGAGAGAGGAGTCGGGCCTAACCTGAGAGGCCCAGGAGAGAGAGTGAGAGACGACGGAAGCAGAGGGAAGGCTCCAAAGACAGAAGGGATCTCAGGGACACGGCGAGTGCAGAGGCCACCAGTGCGCCAGAATTCACGCTGACGTGGAGGGATCAAGCCGCAGAGAGGGGACCAGCCCCTAAACTAGTGGAGAACAACCAGGCTCAGCTAGACAACCAGAGGCTGCTGCATTTTCAAGGTGCTGCAGCCAACAGCCACAATTATATCGCCGAAAAGGTGGCCGCATAGGGTCCAGGGGACTGAGAGCACATCGCCCGACAAGGCCCGAGGCCACTGGCTTGGGACACTGATTGTGAGGCGCAGGGCAGGAGGGCGAGAGCCAGCGCAGTGAGACGACCGGGAAAGGTACGTAGAACGGGGTCCCGTTTAAGTGCTCCTGAGGTACCTGAGAGATTGCTGGATCCCTACCCCGATGGACACAGGACGACGTGGGCGGTCATTGACCTGGAACTGCCTTGAACTGTGAGTAAAACCTGAAGACTGCACCCCACTGTGTCCTTGACTCATTACTGCGCCACCAGCCCTGCACTACACCGCACCGACATCTATCTCCTCATAAAATCACTATATCCTGCCCTGGAGTTTAGCTCTACCTGTGGAGAGCTGAACCAACTCTGCTGCGTCACCATCAGCTCCAGTGGACCTGCACCGCAGCGGCAGCCCCATATAGCCGCATACTACAGATAGCGTCATGAACATTATCTCTAAAAACTTTATTCCCCTTTTGCTTTCCCTTTAATTGACCGCCACAGGGCCACGGACCGGGTCACTACCACCGTGACATCCCCCAGCATCGACTGGCCTGGCTACCGAGTACCCCACGGCCCAGGGGGTGCGTCAACTGTATAGAGGCAGTCTTCACTAAAGCCACGTCATATGGGCCGCTATTGGATCGGGAAAAGCCCCATCGGAAGTGACAAAGCATCTCAGTGCATAGGTATCCTGTGCATTCCAGAGACTGGAAAGGAGAAGTGTCATGTATGGAGACCATGCATGCAGCTGCTTTCTCCGTCCATACTGCAGCAGGTTTTTTTTTTTTAGAAATATGTTATTGCAAGAATATTTGTTTCTGTTTGTGTGTACATACTGTATATACAGGTGTATAGTTTTTACTCTACTTTTAACCTGTGACACTGGTGTTTTTTTGGTATAAAACGGTAGCAGCCCTAAAGGCCCCAATACACATTAGATCAACATCAGCTGAAAATGCCAATATCAGCAGGCTCAGCTGATGTCTAATGTATAGGAGGGCTTCCCAACTCTCCCCCGACCTATGATGTTGGAGAAATCCTGCATGTCCGATTTTGTACTGCTAATCCTTTTGTTTTCTAGAAATAAGCCAGCTCTAGAAATGTCTGGTAGTGACCCTCTTTTATAGAGAACAAAGAGCAGCAGAGCAAGCGCTCATGTAAGGGAGAGATGGCCGAGATAGCTGTCAGCCGAACGATCGGCCAGACCATCGTTTAGCTAACAGCGATCTGAAGTGTAGAGAGTTCAATGTCAAGTCAGGTATATTATTCTCTGAAACATTGTGGCATTTCAGAGAATAATAAAGTTTAAAGATTCCCTCTGCAAGAGACCTGTAAACCACCTGCTGCACCGCTGAGAGAAGCCAGCCGGGGGCAGAGCTGGATCTTCTAATTATATTCTCTGAAACACCGCCGTGTTTCAGAGTAAAGATACAAAGCTGCAATCATGTATCCAGTATGCGATTCATGCTGGCTGTGGGCTGGGCAGCATGAATTGCCTGAAAAGTCCTCTTTAACTTCTAGACATCAGCAATATTAAATAGGAACAAATCAGAGCCAGCTTAATCATTGTATGAAACGGTAGCTTACCACTAATAGTGGCAGGCCACGATGCCACTATGGGGCCCATGAGTCAAGCCTGTGACACTAAGGGGCTTCAATAGGGGCAAAATTACTTTGTAAGTGCCACAATACATGGCAGGTATGCCCTTCTGTGTTTGTGCCTATACACTGTGACCTAGCCAACACCATTGAATATTTTTTATTTTGGATGGGGGGGCCTCATTAGAACTTTTGCTATGGGGCCCCATAGTTTCTATGTATGCCCCTGGTCAGAGGTTTACCAATCTGTGGACAACTGAATTTAGAAATTATGGAATAATTTCAGAAAAATATTCCTCGAGGTAAAACTCACAATGAGAGAGGAGAGAGTCTGGAGAAATCCTTGTGTACGAGGGATAGGGCTGTCAGTCCATATTGAATATTGATGATCTATTGGCCCTAAGGTGGCACTGCATTAAAATCAGGCATAATTTGGTCAAGCAATTGGTCTCAGGAATACTTCCAGAAATCATTATCTGTGAACACAGTTTTCCGTGCACCCAAAAATATAAGTTAATGCTCTATCATGTAAAGAAGAAATCATATATCAACACAACCCCAAAATGCTGCCATCTTCTCTGAGCCAAAGCTCATTAAAAATGGACTGAAGTAAAAGGAAACTATTCTGTCGTCAGATGAATCAAAATTTGAATTTCTTTATGTAAAATATGGATGCCGTAACTTAAGAGGGGAGTGACCATCAAGCTTATTAGCAGTGCACAGTTCAAAAGCCTATATCTCTAGGTATCGGATTGCATTAATGCCTATGGATGGACAGCTTACACATCTTGAAAGACATTATTAATGCTGAACATTACATAGAGGTTAAGGAACAACTCATCCTCCAGTCCAGACATGAAATAGACATGGTCTATTTCAGCTAGGGCCTTGCATGTTATAGCAAGACAATGCAAAACCATATACTGCTTCCTTCACAACAGCATGACTTTGCAGAAGAAGAGATCGGTGATGAGCTTATCAAGGTGATGAACTTGTAAGGCTGTCGAAACACCCTCTCTGAAGACTTCTCACATACTATTGTATTGACCTGCTGTTTTATGTGATTTATTGTCATTTCCTGGAGTTTTCCTGGTTAGTTAGAGGTGACATGGTTAACTGTTAGTACCAGCCCAGGCTGGGAGGAGTTAGGTGGGCTCAGGAAGCTAGTTCCTGGTTGTTAGAGAGTTGGAGAGAAGCTACTGAAGAAGAAGGAAGTGTTATATACAGCCCCCTATACATTGGCTTACAAAAGTATTCACCCCCATTGGCTTTTTACCTATTTTGTTAAATTACAACCTGTGTTTAAATATTTTTTGTAATCCGATTTGTGTGTGGTGCATCAGCACTAAATAGTGTGAGTTGGGGAAGTTGAGTGAGAAAAATATAAGCATAAATGAAATTTATGGGATCAAATAACTAAAAACTATCATGTGCATATGTATTCACCCCTTTTGCTATGAAGCCCCTAAACATTTTTGGTGCAAGCAATTATCTTCATAAGTCACATGCTTAGTGAAAGGAAATCCACATATGTGCAATCTAAGTGTCACATGAACTGTCAGTATGTACACAACTTTTCTGAAAGGCCACATAGGCTGCAAAACCATTAAGCAAGAGGCACCACTAACCAAACAACACCATGAAGACTAAGGAGATCTCCAAACAAGACAGGGACAAAGTTGTTGAGAAGTACAAGTCAGGGTTGGATTATAAAAATATATCCCAGTCTCTGATGATCCCCTGGAGCACCATCAAATCCATTATCATCAAATGGAAAGAACATGGTTACATAGCAAACCTGCCAAGAGAGGGGCGCCCACCAAAACTGTCAGCCCGGACAAGCAGGGCATTAATCAGAGAGGCAGCACAGAGACCAAAGGTAACCATGAAGGAGCTGCAGAGTTCCCAAGCAGAGACTGGAATATCTGTACATACGACCACAATAAGCCGTAAACTCCATAGAAGTGGCTTCTATGGAACAGTGGGCAGAAAAAAACCTTTACTTACACACAAAAATTATAAGGCTCATTTTGAGTTTGCAAAAAGACATGTGGGAGACTCCCCAAATGTATAAAGGAAGGTGCTGTGGTCAAATGAGACCAAAATTTTACTTTTTGGCTACCAAAGAAAACGCTATGTAAGTGTCACATAGTGACAAGGGACTGTGGGCACCTAATCAAGTTCTCAAACTGTTTCCCCGATTACCCCGGATGGTGGAGACAACGAGGCTTGTACCTTGCTATGCTCCTATCTTAACTCTTATCTTTTCCTTTACCCCAGCCAATGAGGTGTGAGGCTGAAGTGTATTGGAAAAAACTAACTAGACAGACAAGGGTAAACAGACAGGGATAAAATAAAACTAAAATCATACAAATGCACTCAAAAACCAACACAGTGGGAAACAGGGGAGGAATAGGAGGCACAAACCAAATGGGAGAGGATATGGATAAACACGCAAACCAACTCCACACAGAAATCTGAAAAACTCTCCAACTGCCTTCTCCAAACACTGAACTTCTTTTTCAACTCTAAATCAGGTAGTGGTATACTATCACTGGCAACTCCCAAGTGGCAGTGGCAAGCATATATACCAAAGGGGAGTGGCCAACACAGAACAGCTGAGACAATCCAGGATGGAGAGCTCCAGGAGATCAACTGAACTGATTACCCCTTGTAATGACAGAGCAAGGAAAACCTGCAAAGATAAGGTAGGCATACACCTTTATGGATGCAACAGGGACTTCCTGATGATGCGCCCATCCGATGTGCGTTTCAGCATTGCCTGCGTCAGGGAAATAAGTTTTAATTAAATGTAAAAATCTGTATCAAAAAGCCATTGGTGACTTAAATAGATATTTTTTTTATTTGTAGCATTTTCAAATGAACTAGAACTTGTTAGATTGAATGAAGAAAAATAAAGTTATTTATTTTAACCCCCTACTGACATTGGATACACTGATATGTCCAATTTTTGGTTTACAATGCAGGCTCAGGAGCTGCGCCTTCACCATACATGATAGATTTTAGCTGTGTTACCCAATCACAATCTTTCTGTAATAGCAGTAATAGAAGTTTAGCTCTGACAACTGCGGTTAACCTCTTAAAAGCTGCTGTTAATCTTTCATAGTAGCATTTAAGGTGCACAGTCCAGGGGCATGTCATCTATCCACCCAACGGCCAAATAGATATGTAATTATGTAGTGCCGATAGGATTCCATGGCAGCTGGTGGCCTCCTGAAGGTCCTTGTGCCTTCTATGATTGTACTCTTGTGAAGGCCAGCCTGTGGCTGGGTTTCATAGGAGACCGTAATTTCTAGTATATACTGCATTACTATGGTATTGCTTAGTTAGCTTAGTAATTTTATTATTATGACATCTATTTTCTCATAGCATTGGTCAACTTACACTTTTTTAGTTCATGCCTTTCTCTGTCTCCAACATGCCCCTGAAGAAGGAGGGTGAAATGTGCACTGGGGCAGCAAGGAAACACAGATACCAGCAATAACACACAAAAGCACTTGTATATGTTTTTTCCTTTGGGCGGTAAGGCAACTTATATGGGACAATGGACTTAGTATATTCTACTTAGTGACCTTTTACCTTGTCCTATAAACATATTTTACGATGTTACTCTGATTGTGCTGGATTGAATTCTGTGTGTACCCATGCAACTTTTGTAGCACATTGCTATGACAACTTATTGTCTGTATTTGCAACATTATATTTTACTAGCTATTGAACCCATTCTACGCCTGTGTGGCAAGCATTTTTATTGGTATATGGTCCCCTATCCTGGTCCATGCTCCTCCATCCTGGTCCATGCTCCCCCATCCTGCTCTATGCTCCCCCATCCTGGTCCCCAATCCTGTTATTTGCTCCCCCATCCTGGTACCCCATCCTGTTATGTGCACCTCCATCCTGCTCCCCCATCCTGTTAGATGCTCCCCCATCCTGTTATGTGCTCCACCATCCTGCTCCCCATCCTGTTATGTGCACCCCATCCTGCTCCCCCATCCTGTTATGTGCTCTCCCATCCTGTTATGTGCTCCCCCAACCTGTTATGTGCACCCCCATCCTGCTTCCCAATCCTGTTATGTGCTCCCCCATCCGGCTCCCAATCCTGTTATGTGTGCCCCATCCTGCTCCCTTATCCTGTTATGTGTGCTCCCATCCTGACCCCCATCCTGGTATATGTTCCCCCATCCTGGTATGTGCTCCTCCATCCTGTTATGTCCACCCCCATCCTGCTTTGTGTGCCCCCATCCTGTTTTGTGCACCCCTATCCTGTTATGTGCACCCCCATCCTGCGCCCCCATCCTGTTTTGTGCCCCCCATCCTGTTTTGTGCACCCCCATCCTGTTTTGTGTGCCCCCATCCTCTGTTGTGCTGCCCCATCCTCTTTTGTGCTGCCCCATCCTCTGTTGTGCTGCCCCATTCTCTTTTGTGCTGCCCCATTCTCTGTTGTGCTGCCTCTATCCTCTTTTGTGCTGCCCCAATCCTCCATCAATTAAATAAAAAAACACTCCTACTCACCTTTCCATCACTCCCCTGCAGCGTGTCGCCTGTGTTATTTTACTAAAATGGTGCCAGAATCAGTGCCTTCATAGTGCTATATCCGGGGCCATTTTAGTGACGACACATTTGCAGAGTGTATTCAACAAAATAACGCCGGAGTACGCGCTTGCGCATAGCTCGCTGTCCGGCTCCATTTTGTTTAAGACACACTGCAAATATGTCTTCACTCAAATGGCGCCGACAGCGCGCTATGCGCATGAACTGATTCCAACATCACACTCCTCCCCTGGCCTCCGACCTGAACAGAGAGGCTGCGGCAACACTCCTCCCGGGCAGGAATGTACTTATGGTGCCAAAAATCGCGGTGTGCGCTAAGTGCCTACGCATACCGCGATCTGCGGTGCCACACTGCTCTTACCCGTCACCTGTAACAGCTGGATGTCTTCTTCTGTCTGAAGCCAGACTGCGCAGGCGCATGGCGCGTGCACAGTCTAAAGATGCTTCAGACAGACGGACACATCCCTGATTATATTATAGATGCTTTTCAATAAAATATCGGATTTTATGGACACAATAAACTCTCTTATTTGGGCTTCCTAATATGCTTGCTAGCACCTGCTCCTTACCTAAAAAATTGTCCATCTTTGACAGCCTGCAGTGGTGGCTGATAGGTTAAGTAATAAGCAGTAAAATACAGAATTAAAACCCACTTCTTGTAATTTTTGATAGGATTTTTAATAAGTGGTAAATTGTGAAGTTGCTTCTTTTTAGCGCTTTGCAATTTTAATAATTTAACAAGACGAGATGGCTTAATCTTACGTGTGTGTTTTGCACATCAAGTTTAATTCCTAATGTTTTTTAGTAAAAGGAAACTCCTTTAAAGACGATCTTTAAGCACATTTTTCATTTTGAACTGGACACATGATGTGATATTGACTATAGAACAGAATAAAACTTTTTTGCTTTAATTTTGTCACTCCCTTGTCTGTTATTAACAATCAAAGTATTGGGCACCTAATGAGCTAACTTTTGTCAAAGTGGGTGTTATCAGTACTACCCTTCCCTCCACAGTGATCTTATATGAAAGGTGCAAGTCATCTGTGCTTTTTAATCATGCAGGAGGTTAGACCAGGAGATCAGGGTTATCTGTCATACATCTCAAATACTGAGAAATCTGCTCTAAGCTATTGTGGGTGTGTTCTTTTTCTGCTGTGTGTTGCTGCCTGCTTATGATTGGTCAGCATCATACAGGGAGAATTATATGCAAAATAAAAAAATAACATTTTATTCCGCAGCCACTATTACATCAAGTGTCCAGTTCGATATTAAAATTTTGGTGAAAGGTCATTGTGAAGAAATGGCACTAGGGGGGCCCCATAGAATCCTGCTGTCGCCGCTTCTTCCAGTGAATCCACACCCCGCCACCCGCCTGACGTCACACTATGCCAGAAGGAGCACGTGATACGGATCTACCCTTTGCACCAATGTGACGTTCCGCACCCACTCAAGGACGCGTAAGGTCAGATCGGCACAGTTCTACACCGACACCTCCTGTTTACACGGGTACAGAGAGACATCAGAGGGTGGGACAAGGTGGTCCACTCAGAAGCTGATGTGGCCCCACACTCTCCCACACTCCTGACAGGCTGAGAGGCTCTTTCACTACTCCAGTGAAGCAGAGCCTTGTTGGCCTGGATAGAGCTGCCACCAGTTTCTATTTGATATAACAGACTTATATCGGGCTGGAAACCAGCACAGTAGCACGTCGTTGTACCGAACAACAGACTTGAGGTTTGTGGTTCGAGATAAAAGACCAGCCTAAGATTAAATTATATATTTAATTGCCATAAGGGCTCACTAAACAATCTACTATATACATCAGGGTTATATATACAGTGGTCAGAGTTACAAATGCAAAAGCATGGTACATCAAGCATAACAGATCTTAGATGGAAAACATGACTCGGGGGATGGGCAGCCACATGGGAAAGAATGTGTGCCTGGCTTGGTTGCTGGACTTGTCCCTCACGAGCTTCCCCAGGGAAAAGACAATAGATTTTAGCTACACAGACTCTCAAACTCTCTGGGAACTCCCACTAGCTGGCCCCTGTTCAGCCCAAGTCTCCACCCCCTGTTCCTTCCTGGCTAAGAGATTCCCAGAACTAATGTGGCCCATACCTCCTTACTGGATGGTCCCAGGGAACCGGTTTGGTGTAAATGGACCCAGCCGGGTCCCATGTTGCGTGTGGGTACCAAACACAGCAGTTGTAGGAGGTTCCAAAAGGCTGGGAGGTGTATCTCCTCGTCCATACACACTAGAGTGGGCTAGGATGCAGTCTGGCGTTCGCTATCTTCCCCTGAGCTAGAAAATCCAGTTTGTGAAGATCTGGGACATATAGTTCTTCCACAGCTCGGTATAAAAATATAGTACCTTACACAACATAGCACATGTTGAGAACAAAGAGAGGATCTCAGCAGGGGGCTTGCCTGTCAGCTCAGCTCACCCTGCATATGGACACTCACACTGAAGCTCCCCTCCATTCTCTCTTACAGCTGGGAGTTGGGTTACACTGTGCCTGGAGACCTGACAACCAGGAAACATGTGATTATTCTAAAATATTCTTCACAGTCATCTTTAAAGCTCTAGTTAAAAACCGCTGAGTTTATGTCTATGCTTTTGCTTAAAAAGTTTTGGAGAAAGCTTCTTAAAAAATTCTGAAAGTCGATTTTAGAGATTTGAAAAATTTTGACTGTAACATACCCAGGCTATCATAGATCATATGAAAAGAAATGTACACCAAAGCCATATATATACCATTTATTGTTCTTGTGTACATTTCTTTTCATATGATCTATGTTCTTCTATGTACTGAACCCTTTACTCTGTACATGCAAATAATCGAATTAACATTAATTTGCATATTTTAGTGTGTATTTGTGTCGTGACCGTGGACACATTTGCTACCCAGGTTATCATGTTGATCTTGTGTAACTTGAGCTGTCTATTATTTCCATAGAACAAATGGAGGCCAGGTATTTGGTCTTCCAACAATTCTTTGGGATTTTTTTCCTCTGTGTCTGATGCTTGTAATGATGTTAAAGGGGGTTGTTCCCTTTCAAATATTTGTCCCTCGCAGCATTTTTTTTAAAAAAAAAACAATCCACTCTGTATTCACCTACTCAGGGTCCACTCATGAGTCTCCTCCTGGTATATGGCATTGATTGCGGCTCTGACGACACCTTGACAGTGCGGCAGCCAATTATTGAGCTCAGCGGCTCTGAGCAAGGCCATAGATCCAAGGAAGGTGAGTACAGAGCAGTCGGTTTTTAAAACAAAATGCTGCAACAGATGAATTATATTTGAAAAGGAATAGCAACTTTAAGTACAATGTAGGTAGTGGACGTTCCTTTAATATTGCAATCAGGCTTTAAGAGAAATTGCCATTAATGTATTATTCTCTCTCTTCCCAATATTAATCAGAATTTCTAATTCACCATTGATAATTGTTTTAAAATGAATGCCTAGTGGTAATCCTGTATGTCTGGTGGAGGGACAATTAAATATCATTTATGTCCATAAATTACAAACAGAAATACAACATATTAACATCTTATACTGTATATGACATCTTTTATATACATTTTTTTTTACATTACAAAATCCATCTTTTAAAATTCTGTACTTTTTAAATATATTTTCATTTAATTACAGTGACTACACTCTGCCATACATCTTAACTTATACTTGCACGTCATAAAAACATAATGACGAATATTAGGAAATGATGAATAACACAAGAATAAAATATAGTTAAAAATTGATAATTATAAGGCAACACAGAGAGATGGCTTTGCTCAAGCTGTCATCAGCTGCCATGACAGTAAACGGATGTCTGACATACAGCTGACAGACATACTGCATCAATTTGTGGAGCTTATGCCAATAAACTATCCAATAAAGACACACTAAGTACTAGGAACTACTCACAATTTTAGTACAGTTGCTAGTGTTCAAACTTTACTTGACCACTTACCAGCTTATCAAGAAGATCTTTACCTAATGCCAAACAACATTGTAGGCTTTTGCAGACATCAGCTATCGAGATGTATTAGAAAGTTCAAATCTTGAAGTTCCATAAGGAAAAACTCATTTTTAAATATGCGAGTTTCTTAAATAAAGTTTTTAATAATTACAATTTTCTTTCTTTTGGTAGCAAATTTTTTTTAACTTTTAAATCCAAAAATGCATACCGTATATACTCGTGTATAAACCGACTTTTTCAGCACATTTTTTATGCTGAAAAAGCCCCCCTTGGCTTATACTTGAGTATATATTTATACTTATTCCGGCTGTTGAAAGTTGTGGAAGGTTGTGGCAGCTACCACGTGTGCCCACTGCTAAAGAAAATGAATATTCACTTTTCTCCATGCCCATGGACGTGGAGAGGAGTAAATATTCATTTTCTTGAATAGCGCACACTGTAGCTGCAGCCACCGGCTTCCTGTTGCGTTTCAGCGATCCTCTGGGGAAATTTACAAGTAGCTGCTGCATTTCCCACCCTAGGCTTATACTCGAGTCAATACGTTTTCCAATTTTTTTGTGGTAAAATTAGGTGCCTCGGCTTATATTCGGGTCGGCTTATACTTGAGTATATATGGTACTTACCTATTTTTGGCTTTGATCTTACAACAAGTAGGTTATATTCTTTATTTGAAAAAAATGTATTCAACATTTTTTTTGTCCATATGTAATGTAGGCAATTGAGGTATTTAAAGTCTGGATAATTGTAGTTCTGCTTAATTTCAGTTAAAAAAGCACTCCCATCAAAGTTTTTATCGTTTTAATATATTACAATCATCATAATATACAGCACTGTGTACTTACAATTGCTCATTTTACTTTTCTACACAGCTAATTCTCTTTTCTCTGCTCTATGTAGAAACAGGAAGTCTCTTGTCCCTGCACAAGAGACTTCACAATTTTAGTAGAGTTGCTAGTGTTCAAACTTTACTTGATCACTTACCAGCTTATCAAGAAGATCTTTACCTAATGCCAAACAACATTGTAGTCTTTTGCAGACATCAGCTATTGAGATCTATTAGAAAGTTCATGTTTTGAAGACTGACTCTGCAACCCACAGAATTTGCTCAGGTAGTGCAGCTCATCCAGGATGGCACATCAATGTGAGCTGTGGCAAGAATGTTTGCTGTGTCTGTCAGCGTAGTGTCCAGAGGCTGGAGGCGCTACGAGGAGACAGGCCAGTACACCAGGAGACGTGGAGGGGGCCGTAGGAGGGCAACAACTCAGCAACAGGACCGCTACCTCCGCCTTTGTGCAAGGAGGAACAGGTGGAGCACTGCCAGAGCCCTGCAAAATGACCTCCAGCAGGCCACAAATGTGCATGTGTCTGCACAAACAATTAGAAACCGACTCCATGAGGGTGGTATGAGGGCCCGACGTCCACAGATTGGGGTTGTGCTCACAGCCCCACACCGTGCAGGATGCTTGGGATTTGCCACAGAACACCAGGATTGACAAAGTCGCCACTGACGCCCTGTGCTCTTCATAGATGAAAGCAGGTTCACACTGAGCACATGTGACACGTGACAGAGTCTGGAGACGCCGTGGAGAGCGATCTGCTGCCTGCAACATCCTTCAGCATGACCGGTTTGGCAGCGGGTCAGTAATAGTGTGGGGTGGCATTTCTTTGGAGGGCCGCACAGCCCTCCATGTGCTCGCCAGAGGTAGCCTGACTGCCATTAGGTACCGAGATGAGATCCTCAGACCCCTTGTGAGACCATATGCTGGTGCGGTTGGCCCTGGATTCCTCCTAATGCAAGACAATGACAGACCTCATGTGGCTGGAGTGTGTCAGCAGTTCCTGCAAGATGAAGGCATTGAAGCTATGGACTGGCCTGCCCGTTCCCCAGACCTGAATCTGATTGAGCACATCTGGGACATCATGTCTCGCTCCATCCACCAACGTCATGTTGCACCACAGACTGTCCAGGAGTTGGCGGATGCTTTAGTCCAGGTCTGGGAGGCGATCCCACAGGAGACCATCCACAACCTCATCAGGAGCATGCCCAGGCGTTGTAGGGAGGTCATACAGGCACGTGGAGGCCACACACAATACTGAGCTTCATTTGAACTTGTTTTAAGGACATTACATCAAAGTTGGATCAGCCTGTAGTGTGTTTTTCCACTTTAATTTTGGGGGTGGCTCCAAATCCAGGCCTCCATTGGTTAATAAATTTGATTTCCATTGATGATTTTTGTATGATTTTGTTGTCAGCACATTCAACTTTGTACAGAACAAAGTATTCAATGAGAATATTTCATTCATTCAGATCTAGGATGTGTTATTTCAGTGTTCCCTTTATTTTTTTGAGCAGTGTATAAAAAAGTGGCGCCCCTTTCCTGATTACTTATTGTTTTGCATGTTTGGCACACTTAAATGTTTCAGATCACAAAACTAATTTAAAAATTAGACAAAGATAACACAAGTAAACACAAAATGCAGTTTTTAAATGAAGGTCTTTATTATTAAAGGAAAAAGAAATCCAAACCTACAGGGCCCTGGGTGAAAAAGTGATTACCCCCTTTAAAACATAAATTAACTGTGGTTAATCAGGCCTGTGGTTAATTTCCCTAGCCATACACAGGCCTGATTACTGCCACACCTGTTCTCAATCAAAAAATCACTTAAATAGGACCTGCCTGGCAAAGTGAAATAGACCAAAAGATCCTCAAAAGCTAGACATCATGCTGCGATACAAAGAAATTCAGAAGCAAATGAGAAACAAAGCATTTGAGATCTATCAGTCTGGAAAATGTTATAAAGTCATTTCAAAAGCTTTGGGACTTCAGCGAACTACAGTAAGAGCCATTCCCAGGAATGGCCGGCCAACCAAAATTACCACAAGAACGCAGCGACGACTCATCCAAGAGGTCACAAAAGCCCCACAACAACATCCAAAGAACTGCAGGCCTTATTTGCTTCAGTTAAGGTCAGTGTTCATGACTCCACCATAAGAAAGAGACTGGGCAAAAATGGCATGCATGGCAGAGTTCCTAGACGAAAACCACTGCTGAGCAAAAAGAACATAAAGGCTCATCTGATGATCGCCAAGACTTTTGGGATAAAACTCTGAGGACTGACGAGACAAAAGTTTAACTTTTTGGAAGGTGTGTGTCCCATTACAGTCTGTGTCCATCACCTTAAGTGTCCATTGCTTAAGTGTGAGAAATTTGAATTAATCCTGAATAATATGATGCATGCAGACTGTACCTTACCTGCCACCACCGCACTCTAATCAGCATCTCTGTTTATCCATTCCTCTTACAGGTTTGTGACTCAGCTTTCCCATCCTGACTCCCATGCAGACTTCTCTATACCTCTCTGCTCCTATTTACTAATGGTATATGACTCAGCTTTCCCTTCCTGACTCCCATGCAGACTTCTCTATACCTCTCTGCTCCTATTTACTAATGGTATTTGACTCAGCTTTCTCATCCTGATTCCCATGCAGACTTCTCTATACCTCTCTGCTCCTATTTACTAATGGTATGTGACTCAGCTTTCCCGTCCTGACTCCCATGCAGACTTCTCTATACCTCTCTGCTCCTATTTACTAAAGGTATGTGACTCAGCTTTCCCGTCCTGACTCCCATGCAGACTTCTCTATACCTCTCTGCTCCTATTTACTAATGGTATGTGACTCAGCTTTCCCGTCCTGACTCCCATGAAGACTTCTCTATACCTCTCTGCTCCTATTTACTAATGGTATGTGACTCAGCTTTCCCGTCCTGACTCGCATGCAGACTTCTCTATACCTCTCTGCTCCTATTTACTAATGGTATGTTCTTCAAGTTACACCAGCTACCCCCCACTTTCATTTATGACCTTATTTACTTAGCCTTTGACTATCCAGCATCTGGTTCAGCCTTAATCAGCTGATCAAGATGAGCACAGACCACTCCCCTCTGGTTCACAGCTGAATGCTTTCTGTTACAAATATATTGTGGGCCAGGAGTCTGTTAGACTTTAGTCTGTGTCCATCACCTTAAGTGTGGCTATTAGCTGAAGTGTGAGAAACATGAATTAATCCTGAATTGAACCTGAAGTGAACTGAAGGTAACTGGATGCTAAATCACAGTAAACAATATTTGTGTTTGTTTTTACTCTCACCCCCTTAATCCTTCACATTTTACAAGAACCCCTAATCCCTACACCTAGTAATGAACTCTTCATCTCTCCCTTCATTCTCCCCACCCATCTCACCTCCTCCTCAGAGCTATTCCTCAACATCCAATCCTTTGTCTCCAAACACAGACAGCCACCTCATGCCCTCTGCTGCTCCCACCTACTAACGCTTTCTCTGCTCCTCCTCGCTGCCGGCGACATCTCTCCACATCCCGGCCCTCCTCACCACATCCCTACAATCACTTCCACCTCCTACCCACGATCTATCCCTAACTCTCGTAACCCTTCTAACCTTATACCCATGCACCCAGCCTCCGCTTCCACAGTCCCTTTAATAGGAGCTTTATGGAACGCTCGCTCCGTCTGAAACAAACTTTCCTACATTCACGACCTCTTCATCACTAACAAGCATTCCTTCCTCGGTATAACTGAAACCTGGCTCACCCCCTCTGAAACGGCCTCTCCTGCTGTACTTTCGTATGGTGGATTCCACCTCTCCCATACCCCCCGCCCCACCGGCAAGCACGGTGGAGGAATAGGTTTCCTCCTCTCAGATAACTGCTCCTTCACCCATATCCCACTGCCGCCCTCAACTACTCTCCCCTCTTTTGAAGTGCACTGCATGCGCATCTATTCCCCCTCCAACCTCCAACTGGCTGTCATTTACCCGCCCACCACTTTCTTTGACCACTTCACCACTTGGCTACTTCATTTCCTTTCTGTTGACATCCCCACTATCCTCATGGGCGACTTTAACATCCCCATTGACACTTCACTCTCAGCTGCCTCTAAGCTTCTATCCCTCACTTCCTCCTTCAGTCTTACTCAGTGGTCTTCCACACCCACCCACAAAGACGGCCACACACTGGACCTCATCTTCACCCGCTTCTGTTCCCTATCTAACCTCTCAAACTCACCTCTCCCGCTCTCTGACCACAACCTACTTACATTCTCTTCCCTCTCCTCTCCAGGGCAATAATCTCCACTCCACAAACTTGCATACCCTTGCAGAAATCTCAAACACCTTGACCTACACTCACTTTCTGAATCCCTCCTTCCTCTTACAGACATTAGTTCCTTACATGATGCAGATGTTGCTGCCACTTTATACAACACCACAACAGCTGCAGCTCTCGATTTGGTCACCCCTTTCACACATACTAAAGCTCGCACAATCAATAGGCAACCCTGGCACACTAACCTGACTAAAGAACTGAGGCGAGCCTCCAGGGTTGCTGAGCGTAGATGGAAAAGGTCCCACTCCAATGAGCACTTCATCACCTTCAAACAGTCCCTCACTACCATCAAGTCCACACTCACTGCAGCAAAACAAACATACTTCGCATCTCTCATATCCTCCCTGTCTCACAACCCCAAACAACTATTCAACACCTTCAATTCTCTCCTCCGTCCCCCAGTGCCTCCTCCCTCTCCTCTTATTTCAGCCAAAGACTTTGCCTCATTCTTCAAGCAGAAGATTGACACCATCAGACAAAGCATTTGCCTAAAGCCCCCACAGCCCCTCACCACACCTACTCAACCCTCCTCCTCCAAAACCACCTTCTCCACCATTACGGAAGATCAACTTTCCTCTTTACTCTCCAAATCACACCTCACCACCTGTGAACTTGACCCAATCCCATCCCACCTCATCCCAAACCTTACCACTATCTTCATCCCAGCCCTAGCCCACCTCTTCAACCTGTCATTAACAACTGGTGTCTTCCACTCATGCTTCAAACATGCCTCAATCACACACATCCTCAAAAAGCCCTCCCTTGACACATCCTCTCTGACTAGCTATCGCCCCATATCACTTCTCCCCTATGCCTCAAAACTACTGGAACAACACGTCCATTCTGAGCTGTCCTCCCACCTCTCCTCCTGCTCCCTCTTCGACTGCCTATAATCTGGTTTCCGACCGCACCATTCTACTGAAACTGCACTAACCAAAGTCACCAACGACCTACTAACCGCCAAATCTAAGCGACCCTACTCCATCCTCCTCCTCCTAGACCTGTCATCTGCCTTCGACACAGTGGACCATTCCCTCTTACTACAGACTCTCGCATCTCTCGGCATCACAGACTTGGCCCTATCCTGGATCTCCTCATACCTAACAGACAGGACATTCAGTGTCTCCCACTCACACACCACCTCCTCATCTCGCCCCCTATCTGTCGGTGTCCCCCAAGGTTCAGTTCTAGGACCCCTGCTCTTCTCCATCTACACCTTCGGCCTGGGACAGCTCATAGGGTCTCATAGCTTTCATTATCACCTTTATGCTGATGACACACAGATCTACCTCTCTGGACCCGATATCACCTCCTTACTAACCAAAATCCCACAATGTCTGTCCGCTATTTCATCCTTCTTCTCTGCTAGATTTCTAAAACTTAACATGGACAAAACAGAATTCATCATCTTTCCACCATCTCATTCACCCCCCCCCCAACTGACCTATCTATCAACGTCAATAGCTGTCCACTCTCCCCAGTCCCTCAAGCTCGCTGCCTTGGGGTAACCCTGGACTCTGAACTCTCCTTCAAACCACATATCCCAGCCCTTTCCACTTCCTGCCAACTCCAACTCAAAAATATCTTCCGGATCCGCACATTCCTCAACCATGAATCCGCAAAAACACTAGTGCATGCCCTCATCATCTCCCGCCTTGACTACTGCAACCTCCTGCTCTGTGGCCTACCTTCCAACACTCTCACACCCCTCCAATCCATCCTAAACTCTGCTGCCCGACTAATCCACCTGTCCCCCCGCTATTCCCCGGCCTCTCCTCTCTGCCAATCACTTCACTGGCTTCCCATTGCTCAGAGACTTCAGTTCAAAACCCTAACCATGACATACAAAGCCATTCACAACCTATCTTTTCCATATATCTCTGACCTAGTCTCCCGTTACATACCCGCACGCAACCTCCGATCCTCACAAGATCTCCTTCTCTACTCCCCTCTTATCTCCTCCTCCCACAATCGTATACAAGATTTCTCCTGTGCTTCCCCCCTACTCTGGAAATCTCTACCCCAGCACATCAGACTCTTGTCAACCGTGGAAACCTTCAAAAGGATCCTGAAGACCCACCTCTTCTGACAAGCCTACAACCTGCAGTAACCACCGCTGCACGACCAGCTCTACCCTCACCTACAGTATTCTCACCCATCCCTTGTAGATTGTGAGCCCTCACGGGCAGGGTCCTCGCTCCTCCTGTACCAGTTGCTGTCACATTGTGTTCAAGATTATTGTTATTGTTCTTGTATGTATACCCCTTTTTCACATGTAAAGTGCCATGGAATAAATGGCGCTATAATAATAAATAATAATAATAATAATAATAATAATAATTACATCTGGCGTAGAAGTAACACAGCATTTCAAAAAAGGAACATCATACCAACAGTAAAATATGATGGTGGTAGTGTGATGGTCTGGGTTTGTTTTGCCGCTTAAGGACCTGGAAGACTTGCTATGGTAAATGGAACCATGAATTCTGCTGTCTACCTAAAAATCCTGAAGGAGAATGACCGGCCATCTGTTCGTAACCCAAAGCTGAAGCACACTTGAGTTATGCAACAGGACAATGATCCAAAACACACCAGGAAGTCCACCTCTGATTGGTTTAAGAAAAACAAAATTAAGACTTTGGAGTGGCCTAGTCAAAGTCCTGACCTTAATTCAATTGAGATGCTGTGGCATGACCTTAAAAAGGCGGTTCATGTTCACAAATCCTCCAATGTGGCTGAATTACAACAATTTTGCAAAGATGAGTGGGCCAAAATTCCTCCAGAACGTTGTAAAAGACTCATTGCCAGTTATCACAAACACTTGACTGCAGTTGTTGCTGCTAAGGGTGGCCGAACCAGTTATTAGTAGTGATGAGCGAGCACTAAAATGCTCGGGTACTCATTGTTCGAGTCGAGCAAATTGGAATGCTCGAGTGCTCGGTCCGAGTAACGAGCCCAATGTGAGTCTATGGAAAACTCGAGCATTTTGCAGGCGGCTCCCCCCGGCGGTCTGCAGAGTGCCTAAAAATTGCCCAAATCATTGGGAGCTGTGCTCAAATGACATGGAAACAGCATGGGGAAGACCCCTGGAAGCATTTCTGGCTCCCAGGTCACTGCTGTCAAGATCGTTGTCACAGGTATTATGCCACTTTTACGGACTCACAATAAAACATGCAAAAACGAAAGCAAAATGGATTTTCCTGGGAATATGTTAAAGAACATCCTTTCCAGGGTAATGACTTGTATATAAGGCAAAATAAATAACCAAAAACAAAAATGCTCCTCCATACCTTGGGCTATGTTCACACATAGCGTTTTTGATGCATTTTTGCTTTCAACTAAGACAAATGCATTCACTGGGAAATGTCATTTTAACGTTTTACAACCTTATCCACCCATGTGGTGTGTGACACATCAGACACATGCATACAGTGCTGAAAAGACATAGGAACAACATGGGGAAGACCCCTGGAAGCATCTCTGACTCCCAGGTCACTGCCTAAAAGTGTGCCCATCATAAGTGATCCTTGGCGCATGCGAAGATGCCTCCCGCCATGCACCTGTCATTGCAGACTTGCAACAATCACCGTCCACGTCCTTGTCCCAGTGCAGCGTTCAGTTGCTCCTACCCCATTCCTTGGAATGCAAGCGCAAGTATGCAGCAAGCCACCCACCCTCAGGCTGCAATACTATACTGCCAAATTTTTGACAGCTGTTTGCACTTGAAATGTGGCCTTTTAGGCTCATGGAGGCAGAAGCTGTCCACAATCTCATGGCGGAGGCGGCCGAGTGTCCATACTTGGTCCCCAGCCGCCTCTATTTGTCCCGGTGTAGTCTCTGTCTTCCACAAGCATGGGTCCCACAACATTACTCGTGCCCTCCCCAGTGCACTTACGTGGGAAGTACCGCCTAACCACAAACACGTGGACAGGTGAATGTGGCCAGGGATGGAACCAGCCTGTCCACATTAAAAATGCAACTATAGAGTGTCTGGGAACCTTCCCAAACACATATGCTAGCCATGGCTGCTTCTCGGCAGCGTTGGACGGGCCCACCAGAGAATCCTGGGCCCTGGCTTCTTCATTAGGAGAGTTCATGATAGGAGCAAACTTTGCAGCTGCTATTGGGCTCTTGAGCAGGGGAAAAAGGTGGGCCCTCAGAATCAAATCCTCTGGTGGGCCTCATGTTTTTCAGTCTGACACTTCTTCTCAGTGGGAGTTGTATTTCACCACAGCCATATTCTTTAGCTCGGTGAAAGGACTGGCATAGAGGAAAACCATATCTACTCCGGGTGTCATTTCTCCCAAGAAGTCCTCTAATGCAGCTTGTTGCATAAGCAATGGCAGCCCGTTTAACATCAGCTTGCAGTTGTCGGTGGTGCTTCGACATACAAACATCTTTCATTGCCCTTTAATTTCATGACTATAGAGTTGGGCAATGGCCTGATCTGCAATGCGGTTTGAGAAATAACATGCATAAGCACGTCCAATCTACATTAAAAAAGCAGCCATAGAGTGTCCGGGAACCTTCCCACACACTTTTCTTAGCCAGGGCTGCTTCTCGGCAGGGTTGGGCGGGCCTACCAGAGAGCCGGAGACTCCTCCGGTGGGCCCTGGCTTCTCCATCAGGAGAGTTCAAAGTGCCGTGGTGAGCACTCGTGATAATGATAGAGGCCACCATCTGCTTTGTTTTCTGCTACTTGGAATGCAAGCGCAAGTATGCAGCCAGCCACCTACCCACAGGCCGCAATACTAAACTGCCAGATTTCTGGGCAGCTGAAATGTGGCCTTTTAGGCTCGTGGAGGTGGAAGCTGTCCACAACCTCATGGTGGCGGCGGCCGGGTGTCCATACTCGGTCCCCAGCCGCTACTATTTCTCCCGGTGTCGTATCCTCCTTCCACAAGCAAGGGTCCCTGAACACTACTGCTGGTACTTTTCTGTGGGAATCTGCTTGCCTCCTACCAGCCTGGATTATTTCCAGTGAACTATGGTACGACACCATGGTATTAGCACTGCCCCCAGTACCAGTGGCGAAGCCATCCCCAATTTCCTTCTCAGGAATTATATTTGGTAGACTGAGTGGTTGCCCAAATACATTAGTTTCTCACAAAGGAGCTGAAGATAGAGTGGCAGTAGGTGCAAGTTTCTCCAGCCTGTTAGATATCAGAGGGTGAACGGCAGCACATTGGCTCAGTGGTGAGCACTGAAGCCTTGCAGCGCTGGGATCCTGGGCTCAAATCCCAGCAAGGACAACATCTGTAAGGATTTTGTATGTTCTCCCGGTGTTTGCGTGGTTTCTACCTCATTAAAAAAGCAGCCATAGAGTGTCCAGGTACCTTCCCACACACTTTTCTTAGCCAGGACTGCTTCTTGGCAGGGTTGGACGGTCCCACCAGAGAATTCTCGGGTGGGCCCTGGCTTTTCCATCAGGAGAGTTCATGATAGGGCAAACTTTGCAGCAGTTATGAAAGGAATAGCATAGAGGTAAACCGTATCTACTCCGGCTGTCATTTCTCCGTCACCACCAGGTTCTGCCCATTGTCACACATGACCATGCCTGGCTGTATATTCAGTGGTGAGAGCCACAGATCAGGCTGCTGTGTTACAGCTTTCAACAACTCTGCAGTTGTGGGCGGTTTGTCACCTAAGCATTAAGCATGTTATCTTCAGCACAGCCTGTTGCCGTTTGGCCAAGGCAGTGCTGCAGTGCTTTCAGCTTGTGACTGATGTGGTCATTTCAGAGATGGAGGCCGAACTGGAGGAGGAGGTGCAGGAGCTGAACTATATGATTACATTGAGGCTACATTGGCGAGGCTGGTTTTTATACTAAAGAAAGATCCTACTGTGTTTTTATTTTTTTACGTTATTTTTTAAGACAAATGCATTCACCGAGAAATGTAATTTTAACATTTTACAACCTTATCTGGCCATGTTGTGTGGGACACATCATCAGATACATCCTGTTTCATTAATGATGGAGGGACTCTGAAAGTCACAAAGCCTATTTTTATAGGGTCATCAAGTGGCCCCTACTATTCTTAAAGGGCCAGCAGACGGCCCTTGCTATTGTTAGAGAGCCATCAGCCGGCTATGCTTTGTTGCTCCCATTATTAAAGAATGGGTCTCCTATACTGTTATTACATATGCAGTGACTGCAAGGGCTGCCAAAAATTTGGACGCAACCCAATACCCCTTTGAAGAGACATAGATGAGGGTCTCAATAAAAAAAAGTTCCCATTATAAAGGAGCGGGTCTCCTAGAGTGGTAATGCCCATGCTGTGACTGCAAGGGCTGCCAAAAATTTGGGAAAAACCCCACTAACAATTTAAAGACACATAGAGCAGGGCCACAGTAACGACATGTTCCCATTAGAAAGGAGAGGGTCTGCTATACAGTTAAAGGGTATGCAGTGAATGTTGCCAAAAATTTTGAAGGTAATCCAATGCCCCTTGCAAGAGATGTAGAGGTCGGAGGGCCTCCTGCAAAAAATGCTCCCATTATTAGGAAATGTGTCTCCCATACTGTTTGCCTATGCAGTGAAGCAGTGGCTGCCAAAAATTTGGAGGAACTCCAATGCCCCTTGCAAGAGACGTAGAGGTCGGAGGGCCTCCTGCAAAAAATGCTCCCATTTTTAGGAAGTGTGTCTCCCATACTGTTTGCCTATACAATGAAGCAACGGCTGCCGAAAATTTGGAGGAACTCCAATGCCCCTTGCAAGAGATGTAGAGGTCAGAGGGCCACCTGAAAACAATGTTCCCATTATTAGGAAGTGTGTCTCCCATATTGTTTGCCTATGCAGTGAAGCAACGGCTGCCAAAAATTTGGAGGAACTCCAATGCCCCTTGCAAGAGACGTAGATTCAGTGGTGGCCAAAAGTATTGGCACCCCTGCAATTCTGTCAGATAATACTCAGTTTCTTCCTGAAAATGATTGCAATCACAAATTCTTAGGTATTATTTTCTTCATTTAATTTGTCTTCAATGAAAAAACACAGCGTAACATAAACTCAGCCAAGTGTGCCAGACTGAAAAGAGGCACGACTTCCGTGTCCTCACCAAGAGGATGACTGACCATGCTCTACTCCTCCTCCTCTTTCTCCTCCTCTTTCTCCTCCTCCCTGTCCTCAGGCCATCCACGCTGAACAGACAGTATGACAGTTGTGCAGGTAGTACCGTTTATAGCGCCGGAAACAAGCTCCTGTTCTTCCTCCTCCTCTTCCTCATTGTCACCCATTCCACGTTGGGATGAGATGAGGCTGGGCTGTGTGTAATCACCCTGTATGGTTCCTTGCTCCATCTCATCATGCTCCACCTGCAATGCATTTTCTTTAATTGCGAGCAGAGAGCATTTCAGAAGACAGAGAATCGGGATGGTGATGCTAATTATGGCGTCATTGCTGCTCACCATCTTGGTAGAGTCCTCAAAATTTTGGAGGATGGTACAGATGTCTGACATCCATATCCACTCCTGAGGTTTTTTGTGTGGAGTCTGACCTGAATACCAACGGCCTTGTTGATGCTGGTAGTCAACAATTGTCCTCTTCTGCTCACAAATCCTTCACAACATCTGCAATGTAGAGTTCCAACGCGTGGAGACATCGCAGATCAGGTGGTGAGCTAGAAGCTGCAAATGCTGCTGAAGCACGGCAAGGGTGGAGGAAGCTGCAGCTGAGTTTCTAAAATGGGCAAATAGGCGGTGTACTTTGACAAGCAGATCCGACAGATCCGGGTAGGTTTTGAGAAATCGCTGAACCACGAGGTTAAGCACATGGGCCAGGCATGGTTCCTGTGTGAGCTCACCTTGCCTCAGAGCCGCCACCAGGTTCCGGCCATTGTCACACATGACCATGCCTGGCTGTAGGGTCAGCTGTGTCAGCCACAGATCTGTCTGCTCTTTCAGAGCTGTCCACAGCTCTTCAGCATTGTGTGGTTTGTTACCTAAGCATATTAACTTCAGCAAAGCCTGTGCCGCTTGGCCGAGGCAGTGCTGCAGTGCTTCCAGGTTGCGACTGATGTGGTAATTTCGGAGATGGGTGCTGAAGAGGAGGAGGAGGAAGAGGAGGTGAAGGAGCTGTAGAATGTGGGGGCAACCCTGATTGACCCAGGGCCCACAATCCTCAGCGTTGGGAGGAAGAGATCTGTCCCAAGGTCCGACTGGGTCCCTGCTTACACTATATTAACCCAGTGTGCCGTCAGCGAGATGTACCCTCCCTGCCCACAAGCACTTGTCCACGTGTCCGTGGTAAGGTGGACTTTCCCAGTAACTGCGTTGTTCAGGGCACATCAAGTATTGCGGGACATGTGCTCATGTAATGCAGGGACTGCACACTGGGAGAAATAGTGGTGGCTGAGGGCCTAGTACCGAGGGACGGCCGCCGCCATCAGGTTGCTTAAAGCTTCTGTCTTCACTAGCCTAAAAGGCATCATTTCAAGCGCAAGCATTCGCGAAATGTGTGAATTTAGTTGTGTCGCCTGTGGGGCGTTGGTTGTTTATTTGCGCTTGCGTTCCAAGGACTGGGGTAGGGTCAACTGAACGCTGTGCTGGGACAAGGATGTGGACGTGCTTGCTGATGGTTCTAGTTGAGAGTGTGCAATGACAGGTGCAGGGCGGGAGGAATCTTGGCATGTGCCATGGGCAGGGGATTGCCTTGTACGCACAACGGAAGAAGCAGTGGTGTCACCCGCACTTAGTCGAGTGCTTTTCTGCCCTGTGCCTGATCATGCTGGTGGTGGTCAGGCTGCTAGTTTTGCTGCCCCTGCTGATGCTGGCCTGGCAGGTGGTGAAAATGGCCTTTTTGGTGCTATCTGCAGAGTCTTTAAAAATAACCAGACTCGGGAAGACCTAACAGTTGTACTGGCAACTTCCATCATGGTGGTGTTACGAGGAACGCTTTCCCACCTTGTGTCTGTGGCCACCACACTGCTTCTTCCTGACTGTTGTGGTGCTACACCTCTCTCCCATGTGCTGCTGTCATCGCTCTGTGTGTACCCCTGCAAGGTTGATTCAGTTACTATATCATCCACTACCTCGGCTTCCACTTTCACACCCTGGTCCTCCTCCTGACTTACTGATAATTGTGTCTCATCATCATCATCCACTTCTTGCGACAGTAATTGCACTTTACCACCGTCGCCTTTGTGTGACCATGGCTGCTCCAATATTTGAGCATTGCTACACACATTCTCCTCTTGACTCGCTTGAAGCTGGCTGAATCCACAAATGGAAAAGTGAACAAGGAGGAGGTCCAGACTCATGGCTACTGAGACTTGACTGTGTGGAAGACAGAGTGGAGGTGGTGGTGGCCAAGTGACTGGAAGATATATCTGCTTTCCAACCAATAAACTTATCACACTGCTCTGTGTTCAATAGTGGCTTTCTGCGGTCCCCTATTAATTGGGACAGGAAGGTCGAGCGACAAGATGTGGGTGTTTATTGTGGCACAATTTCACCTTGCCTACGGCCATGTCCCCGGTCTCTGCATGCACCATCACCATCACGTCCACTTCCCCGTCCCTTGCCACGCACTTTGCCCATTTTAAATGGAGGACAATATTTTCCACGTTCACGAGAAATGGCTGATTTTGGGATGTTATATGTGATACGTCTGACAGAGAACCATAATTTTAAATAGCAGGCCTGTAATTTACTAATATTATTCTACACAGAGAAGTAGTGTGAATAGCTTCACTGACACACTGCAATGGAATGAAAATGGAAGAAATGTATGATTTTTGAACAGTCTTTTCGGTGATATATGTGACAGAGAAACACAGCTTTAAAATGTAGGCCTGTAATTTACTAATATAATTCTAGACGGAGACCTAGTGTGAATAGCTTCACCAACACACTGCAACGGAATCAAAATGGAAGAAATGTATGATTTTGGAACATTGTTAAAGGTGATATGTCTGACAGAGAACCACGGCTTTAAACTGTAGGCCTGTAATTTACTAACATTATTCTACATGGAGACCTAGTGTGAATAGCTTCACCGACACACTGCAATGGAATGAAAATGGAAGAAATGTATGATTTTTGAACAGTCTTTTCGGTGATATATCTGACAGAGAAACACAGCTTTAAAATGTAGGCCTGTAATTTAGTAATATTATTCTACACGGAGACCTAGTGTGAATAGCTTCAACAACACACTGCAACGGAATCAAAATGGAAGAAATGTATGATTTTTGAAGTCTTTTAGGTGAGATGTCTGACAGAGAACCACGGCTTTAAATTGTAGGCCTGTAATTTACTAATATTATTCTACACGGAGACCTAGTGTGAATAGCTTCACTGACACACTGCAACGGAATGAAAATGGAATAAATCTATGATTTTTAAAATCTTTTTGGTGATATCTCTGACAGAGAACCGAGGCTTTAAATTGTAGGCCTATAATTTACTAATATTATTCTTCACAGAGACCTAGTGTGAGTAGCTTCACCGACACTGCAACAGAATGAAAATGGAACAAATGTATGATTTTGGAACACTGTTATAGGTGATATGTCTCACAGAGAACCATGGCTTTAAATTGCAGGCCTGTAATTAGCTAATGTTATTCTACACAGAGACCCAGTGTGAATAGCTTTAACGACACACTGCAAAGGAATGAAAATGGAAGAAATGTATGATTTTGGAACACTGCTATAGGTGATATGTCTGACAGAGAACCATGGCTTTAAATTGTAGGCCTGTAATTTACTAATATTTTTCTACACGGAAACCTAGTGTGAATAGCTTCACTGACACACTTTAACGGAATGAAAATGGAAGAAATGTATGATTTTTTAAGTCTTTTTGGTGATATGTCTGACATAGAACCATGCTTTAAATTGTAGGCCTGTAATTTACTAATATTATTCTACATGGAGACCTAGTGTGAATAGCTTCACCGACACACTGCAATGGAATGAAAATAGAAGAAATGTATGATTTTTGAACAGTCTTTTCGGTGATATATCTGACAGAGAAACACAGCTTTAAAATGTAGGCCTGTAATTTACTAATATTTTTCTACACGGAGACCTAGTGTGAATAGCTTCACCAACACACTGCAACGGAATCAAAATGGAAGAAATGTATGATTTTTGAACAGTCTTTTAGGTGAGATGTCTGACAGAGAACCACGGATTTAAATTGTAGGCCTGTAATTTATGAATTTTATTCCACACGGAGACCTAGTATGAATAGCTTGACCAACACGCTGCAACGGAATGAAAATGAAGGAAATGTATGATTTTCAAAATCTTTTCAGTGATGTGTCTGACAGACAACCATAGCTTTAAATTGTAGGACAGTAATTTACTAATATTATTCTGCATGCACCATCACCATCACGTCCACTTCCACATCCCTTGCCACACACCTTGCCCATTTTAAATGGAGGACAATATTTTCCACGTTCACGAGAAATGGCTGATTTTGGGACGCAGTTATACGTGATACGTCTGACAGAGAAGCATAATTTTAAATAGCAGGCCTGTCATTTACTAATATTATTCTACACGGAGAAGTAGTGTGAATAGCTTCACTGACATACTGCAATGGAATGAAAATCGAAGAAATGTATGATTTTTGAAGTCTTTTTGGAGATATGTCTGACAGAGAACCATGGTTTTAAATTGTAGGCCTGTAATTTACTAATATTATTCTACACGGAGACCTAGTGTGAATAGCTTCACTGACGCACTGCAACGGAATGAAAATGGAAGAAGTGTATGATTTTTTAAATCTTTTTGGTGATACCTCTGACAGAGAACCGCGGCTTTAAATTGTAGGCCTGTAATTTACTAACATTATTCTTCACGGAGACCTAGTGTGAATAGCTTCACCGACAAACTGCAATGGAATGAAAATGGAACAAATGTATGATTTTGGAACACTGTTAAAGGTGATATGTCTGACAGAGAACCACGGCTTTAAATTGCAGGCCTGCAATTAACTAATGTTATTCTACACGGAGACCTAGTGTGAATGGCTTCACTGACACAATGCAACGGAATGAAAATGGAAGAAATGTATGATTTTTTAAGTCTTTTTGGTGATATCTTTGACAGAGAACCACAGCTTTAAATGTTAGGCCTGTAATTTACTAATATTATTCTTCACAGAGACCTAGTGTGAATAGCTTCACCGACACACTGCAAAGGAATGAAAATGGAACAAATGTATGATTTTGGAACACTGTTATAGGTGATATGTCTGACAGAGAACCACGGCTTTAAATTGTAGGCTAGTAATTTACTAATATTATTCTACATGGAGACCTAGTGTGAATAGCTTCACCGACACTGCAACAGAATGAAAATGGAACAAATGTATGATTTTGGAACACTGTTATAGGTGATATGTCTCACAGAGAGCCATTGCTTTAAATTGCAGGCCTGTAATTAGATAATGTTATTCTACACAGAGACCCAGTGTGAATAGCTTTAACGACACACTGCAACGGAATGAAAATGGAAGAAATGTATGATTTTGGAACACTGTTATAGGTGATATGTCTGACAGAGAACCATGGCTTTAAATTGTAGGCCTGTAATTTACTAATATTATTTTACACGGAGACCTGGTGTGTATAGCTTCACTGACACACTGCAACGGAATGAAAATGGATGAAATGTATGATTTTTTAAGTCTTTTCGGTGATATGTCTGACAGAGAACCACGGCTTTAAATTGTAGGCCTGTAATTTACTAATATTATTCTACACGGAAACCTAGTGTGAATAGCTTCACTGACACACTGCAATGGAATGAAAATCGAAGAAACGTATGATTTTTGAAGTCTTTTCGGAGATATGTCTGACAGAGAACCATGGCTTTAAATTGTAGGCCTGTAATTTACTAATATTATTCTACACGGAGACCTAGTGTGAATAGCTTCACTGACACACTGCAACGGAATGAAAATGGAAGAAATGTATGATTTTTTAAATCTTTTTGGTGATATCTATGACAGAGAAACGCTGCTTTAAATTGTAGGCCTGTAATTTACTAACATTATTCTTCACGGAGACCTAGTGTGAATAGCTTCACTGACAAACTGCAATGGAATGAAAATGGAACAAATGTATGATTTTGGAACACTGTTATAGGTGATATGTCTGACAGAGAACCACTGCTTAAAATTGCAGGCCTGTAATTAACTAATGTTATTCTACACAGAGACCTAGTGTGAATAGCTTTACCGACACACTGCAACGGATTGAAAATGGAACAAATGTATAATTTTGGAACACTGTTAAAGGTGATATGTCTGACAGAGAACCACGGCTTTAAATTGTAGGCCAGTAATTTACTAATGTTATTCTACACGGAGATCTAGTGTGAACAGCTTCACCAACACACTGCAACGGAATTAAAATGGAAGAAATGTATGATTTTTGAACAGTCTTTTAGGCCTGTAATTTACTAATTGTATTCTACACGCAGACCTAGTGTGAATAGCTTGACTGACACACTGCAACAGAATGAAAATGGAAGAAATGTATGATTTTCGTAGTCTTTTCAGTGATGTGTCTGACATAGAACCACAGCTTTAAATTGTAAGCCTGTAATTTACTAATATTATTCTACACGGAGACCTATTGTGAATATCTTCACCGACACACTGCAACCGAATGAAAATGGAACAAATGTATGATTTTGGAACACTGGTATAGGTGATATGTCTGATAGAGAACCACGGCTTTAAATTGTAGGCCTGTAATTTACTAATATTATTCTACACACAGAAGTGGTGTGAATAGCTTCACCGACACACTGCAACGGAATAAAAATGGAGGAAATGTATGATTTTTGAACAGTCTTTTAGGTGATATGTCTGACAGAGAACCATGGCTTTAAATTGTAGGCCAGTAATTTACTAATATTATTCTACACGGAGATCTAGTGTGAACAGCTTGACCGACACACTGCAACGGAATGAAAATGGAAGAAATGTATGATTTTTGTAGTCTTTTCAGTGATGTGTCTGCCTTTGAACCACAGCTTTAAATTGTAGGCCTGTAATTTACTAATATTATTCTACACGGAGACCTATTGTGAATATCTTCACCGACACACTGAAACGGAATGAAAATGAAACAAATGTATGATTTTGGAACACTGTTAAAGGTGATATGTCTGACAGAGAACCACGGCTTTAAATTGTGGGCCTCTAATTTACTAATATTATTCTACACGGAGACCTAGTGTGAATAGCTTCACCGACACATTGCAATGGAATGAAAATGGAAGAAATGTATGATGTTTTAACAATCTTCTAGGTGATGTGCCTGACAGAGAACCACGGCTTTAAATTGTAGGCCTGTAATTTACTAATATTATTCTTCACAGAGACCTAGTGTGAATAGCTTCACCGACACACTGCAAAGGAATGAAAATGGAACAAATATATGATCTTGGAACACTGTTATAGGTGATATGTCTGACAGAGAACCACGGCTTTAAATTGTAGGCTTGTAATTTACTAATATTATTCTACATGGAGACCTAGTGTGAATAGCTTCACCGACACTGCAACAGAATGAAAATGGAACAAATGTATGATTTTGGAACACTGTTATAGGTGATATGTCTCATAGAGAACCATGGCTTTAAATTGCAGGCCTGTAATTAGCTAGTGCTATTCTACACAGAGACCCAGTGTGAATAGCTTTAACGACACTCTGCAATGGAATGAAAATGGAAGAAATGTATGATTTTGGAACACTGTTATAGGTGATATGTCTGACAGAGAACCATGGCTTTAAATTGTAGGCCTGTAATTTACTAATATTATTTTACACGGAGACCTAGTGTGTATAGCTTCACCGACACACTGCAACGGAATGAAAATTGAAGAAATGTATGATTTTTTAAGTCTTTTCGGTGATATGTCTGACAGAAAACCACGGTTTCAAATTGTAGGCCTGTAATTAACTAAAATTGTTCTACACGGAAACCGAGTGTGAATAGCTTCACTGACACACTTTAACGGAATGATAATGGAAGAAATGTATGATTTTTTTAAGTCTTTTTGGTGATATGTCTGACATAGAACCATGGCTTTAAATTGTAGGCCTGTAATTTACTGATATTATTCTACACGGAGACCTAGTGTGAATAGCTTCACCGACACACTGCAACGGAAAGAAAATGGAACAAATGTATGATTTTGGAATACTGTTAAAGGTGATATGTCTGACAGAGAACCACGGCTTTAAACTGTAGGCCTGTAATTTACTGATATTATTCTACACGGAGACCTAGTGTGAATAGCTTCACCGACACACTGCAATGGAATGAAAATAAAAGAAATGTATGATTTTTGAATAGTCTTTTCGGTGATATATCTGACAGAGAAACACAGCTTTAAAATGTAGGCCTGTAATTTACTAATATTTTTCTACACGGAGACCTAGTGTGAATAGCTTCACCAACACACTGCAACGGAATCAAAATGGAGGAAATGTATGATTTTTGAACAGTCTTTTAGGTGAGATGTCTGACAGAGAACCACGGCTTTACATTGTAGGCCTGTAATTTACGAATTTTATTCCACACGGAGACCTAGTATGAATAGCTTGACCAACACGCTGCAACAGAATGAAAATGAAAGAAATGTATGATTTTCGAAGTCTTTTCAGTGATGTGTCTGACAGACAACCACAGCTTTAAATTGTAGGACAGTAATTTACTAATATTATTCTGCATGCACTATCACCATCACGTCCACTTCCCCATCCCTTGCCACGCACCTTGCCCATTTTAAATGGAGGACAATATTTTCCACGTTCACGAGAAATGGCTGATTTTGGGATGCAGTTATACGTGATACGTCTGACAGAGAACCATAATTTTAAATAGCAGGCCTGTAATTTACTAATATTATTCTACACGGAGAAGTAGTGTGAATAGCTTCACTGACACACTCCAACGGAATGAAAATGGAACAAATGTATGATTTTGGAACACTGTTATAGGTGATATGTCTGACAGAGAACCACGG
This sequence comes from Phyllobates terribilis, assembly GCF_046119375.1. Classification (NCBI taxonomy): domain Eukaryota; kingdom Metazoa; phylum Chordata; class Amphibia; order Anura; family Dendrobatidae; genus Phyllobates; species Phyllobates terribilis. The sequence goes on along the minus strand of NW_027362762.1, from coordinate 328,860,839 downwards.
CTTTAAATTGTAGGCTTGTAATTTACTAATATTATTCTACATAGAGACCTAGTGTGAATAGCTTCACTGACACACTGCAACAGAATGGAAAAGGTGGCCAATATTTTCCAAGTTCATTTCAAATTTCTGGATTTTTGTCGCTGAAATATGGAACAGATCTGGCTTGATTTTGCAGTGAGCAGAAAAATGATGTACTGCTGATTGCTTTTTAAGCAAATAACCAGGATCAAGATAATAAAAAAATTGCCTTTCTATGTCTAGAAATATCTGTAATTATTACAGCAGCAGCAGCAGCAGAAGCAGACAGGACGTTCAATGGACCCTCTTGTGCTGTATCATACACTGCAGTCTGCCACATACACTGCCTGCCTGCCTAGCACTGATTATATGCAGCTGGATTAGTCCTCAGAAGGACTGTTAGATCAGATGGATATAGATATACAGTACAGACCAAAAGTTTGGACACACCTTCTCATTTAAAGCTTTTTCTGTATTTTCATGACTATGAATATTGTACATTCACAGTGAAGGCATCGAAACTATAAATGAACACATGTGGAATTATATACTTAACAAAAAAGTGAGAAACAACTGAAAATATGTCTTATTGTCTAGGTTCTTCAAAATAGCCACGTTTTGCTTTGATGACTGATTTGCACACTCTTGGCATTCCCTTGATGAGCTTCAAGAGGTAGTCACTGGAAATGGTTTTCACTTCACAAATGTGCCCTGTCAGGTATAATAAGTGGGATTTCTTGCCTTATAAATGGAGTTGGGACCATCAGTTGTGTTGTGCAGAAGTCTGGTGGATACACAGCTGATAGTTCAACTGAATAGACTGTTAGAATTTGTATTATGGCAAGAAAAAAGCAGCTAAGTAAAGAAAAATGAGTGGCCATCATTACTTTAAGAAATGAAGGTCAGTCAGTGCTAAAAATTGGGAAAACTTTGAAAGTGTCCCCAAGTGCAGTTGCAAAAACCATCAAGAGCTACAAAGAAACTGGCTCTCATGAGGACCGCCCCAGGAAAGGAATACCAAGAGTCACCTCTGCTTCTGAGGATAAATTTATTCGAGTCACCAGCCTCAGAAATCGCAGGTTAACAGCAGCTCAGATTAAAGACCAGGTCAATGCCACACAGAGTTCTTGCAGCAGACACATCTCTTCAACAACTGTTAAGAGGAGACTTTGTGCAGCAGGCCTTCATGGTAAAATAGCTGCTAGGAAACCACTGCTAAGGACAGGCAACAAGCAGAAGAGACAAGTTTGGGCTAAATAACACAAGGAATGGACATTAGACCAGTGGAAATCTGTGCTTTGGTCTGATGAGTCCAAATTTGAGATCTTTGGTTCCAACCACCGTGTCTTTGTGTGACGCAGAAAAAGTGAACGGATGGACTCTACATGCCTGGTTCCCACCGTGAAGCATGGAGGAGGAGATGTGATGGTATGGGGGTGCTTTGCTGGTGACACTGTTGGGGATTTATTCAAAATTGTAGGCATACTGAACCAGCATGGCTACCACAGCATCTTGCAGCGGCATGCTATTCCATCCAGTTTGCGTTTAGTTGGACCATCATTTATTTTTCAACAGGACAATGACCCCAAACACACCTCCAGGCTGTGTAAGGGCTATTTGACCAAGAAGGAGAGTGATGGGGTGCTACGCCAGATAACCTGGCCTCCACAGTCACCTGACCTGAACCCAATCGAGATGGTTTGGGATGAGCTGGACCACAGAGTGAAGGCAAAAGGGCCAACAAGTGCTAAGCATCTCTGGGAACTCCTTCTAGATTGTTGGCAGCCCATTTCCGGTGACTACCTCTTGAAGCTCATCAAGAGAATGCCAAGAGTGTGCAAAGCAGTCATCAAAGCAAAAGGTGGCTACTTTGAAGAATCTAGAATATAAGACATATTTTCAGTTGTTTCACACTTTTTTGTTAAGTATATAATTCCACATGTGTTAATTCATAGTTTTGATGCCTTCAGTGTGAACGTACAATTTTCATAGTCATGAAAATACAGAAAAATCTTTAAATGAGAAGGTGTGTCCAAACTTTTGGGCCGTACTGTATATATATATATATATATATATATATATATATATATATATATATATACACATACACAGTGGTGTGAAGAGGTTTTTGCCCCCTTCCTGATTTCTTATTCTTTTGCATGTTTGGCACACTTAAATTTTGCAGATCACAAAAAAAAGAGATTTTAATATTAGACAAAGATAACACAAGTAAACACAAAATGCAGTTCTTCAAAGTAGCCACCTTTTGCTTTGATGACTGATTTGCACACCTTTGGCATTCTCTTGATGAGCTTCAAGAGGTAGTCACCAGAAATGGTTTTCACTTCACAGGTGTGCCCTGTCAGGTTTAACAAGTGGGATTTCTTACCTTATAAATGGGGTTGGGACCATCAGTTGTGTTGTGCAGAAGTCTGGTGGATAAACAGCTGATAGTCCTACTGAATAGACTGTTAGAAATTGTGTTATGGCAAGAAAAAAGCAGCTAAGTAAAGAAAAATGAGTGGCCATCATTACTTTAAGAAATGAAGGTCAGTCAGTCCGAAAAATTGGGAAAACTTTGAAAGTGTCCCCAAGTGCAGTTGCAAAAACCATCAAGCGCTACAAAGAAACTGGTTCACATGAGGACGGCCCCAGGAAAGGAAGACCAAGAGTCACCTCTGCTTCTGAGGATAAGTTTTTCTGAGTCATCAGCCTCAGAAATCGCAGGGTAACAGCAGCTCAGATTTTGAGACCAGGTCAATGCCACACAGAGTTCTAGCAGCAGACACATCTCTTCAACAACTGTTAAGAGGAGACTTTCTGCAGCAGGCCTTCATGGTAAAATAGCTCCTCCATGATGACATCACTGAGCTGTTGGATGTTAGATACCTTGCGCTCCTCCACATTCAATTTGAGGATGCCCCACATATGCTCAATACGGTTTAGGTTTGGAGACCTGCTTGGCCAGTCCAGCACCTTTACCCTCAGTTTCTTTACCAAGGCAGTGGTCAACTTGCGGGTGTGTTTGGGTCGTTATCATGTTGAAATAATGCCCTACGGCCCCGTTTCTGAAGGGAGGGGATCATGCTCTGCTTCAGTATGTCACAGTACATGTTGGCATTCATGGTTCCCTCAATGAACTGTAGCTCTCCCAACAACCAGCAGCACTAATGCAGCCCCAAACCATGACACTCCCACCACCATGCTTGACTATAGTCAAAACACACTTGTCTTTGTACTCCTCGCCTGGTTGCCACCACACACTCTTGACACCATCTAAATCAAATATGTTTATCTTGTTCTCACCAGACCACAGTACATGGTTCCAGTAATCCATATGCTTAGTCTGCTTGTCTTCAGCAAACTGTTTGCAGGCTTTCTTATGCATCATCTTTAGAACAGGCTTCCTTCAGGGATGACAGTCATGCAGACCAATTTGATGCAGCGTGTGGCGTATGGTATGAGCACTGACAGGCTGACCCCCACTCTTGTAACCTCTGCAGCAATGCTGGCAGCATTCATACATCTATTTTGAAATGACAACTTCTGGATATGACGCATAGCACGTGCACTAAACTTCTTTGGTCAACTATGGCGAGGCTGTTCTGAGTGGAACCTGACTTGTTAAATCGCTGCATGGTCTTGGCCTTGGCTGCAGCTCAGTGTCAGGGTGTTGGCAATCTTCTTATAGCCTAAGCCATCTTTATGTAGAGCGAAAATTCTGTTTTTCAAATCCTCAGAGAGTTCTTTGCCATGAGGTACCATGTTGAACTTCTAGTGATCAGTATGAGAGAGTGTGAGAGCGATAACACCAAATTTTACACACCTGCTCCCCATTTACAACTAAGACTTTATAACACTAATAACTCACATGATACTTGGGGGGAGAAATGGCTAATTTGGCACAAAAATGTGAGGGGTGCATTCACTTTTGTGATATACTTTATATATATATATATATATAGTGTATATATATATAGTGTATATATATAGATCTATATATATATATATATATATATATATATTTATATATATATATATATATATATATATATAGACTGCAGGGTAGCCAGTGGCATAGTCATTTTGCTCTACCTTTTATATATGTATACAGATAGAATATGCACTGTGCTGTCTGAATATAAAAGATTGTGAAAATGTTTTGGATTTTGCTTTATAACTGTATTTATATTACACTGCTTTATTTTTTTTTAAAAAATTGTTGTTTTGTTGCCAAAATTCACATAGTACATTAGGGACAATCAATACAAAGCTAAAATATAAAAGTCCTAATCCCCCAAATACCTTCTAGAATAGTAAAACTCAAAGCAACACATTATCACTCTCCAAACTAACCCAAAAATACCTAAGCATATGAAAATAATACATATTTATATTTTATTGTCCCAGAACCACAAATGAGAGATAGAAAAATGCCTATTATGATGTCCAACCCATATGTTCACATACTAAATATTGAATTCATTACTAATATTAAATAAATATGGCTCACCCTGGGCTTTTATTGACTTTTTCAAATCTAATTATTGTTTAACTGACATTGATTTTATTCATGAGTTCCAAAGTGTGCATTAATAAGGCCATTTGTAAACATAAACTACATCTTACTTCTTTTTTGCTTTCAGTGGTTATTGCCGATCTCTGACCTGACAAGGTCGCAGAGTAGAGTGTGTTTGTAATCCATTAACCAAATATTTCAGCACTAATAGCGGTATTTACCGCCATTTCTCGATAGAAAACATTGCTAATGTTTCTATTTTACTTCACCAGTACTTTGGATGGGAATTAAAAATGTGAATAATATTTCCTTGACTGTATTTAATCTTTTGTCCTTGTATAATGGAGGCATCTATGTTTCAAGAAATCATTTGCTTAGCTCTACATTAGCATAAATCCACTTCAACATTATAAAAAGAGAAAGGAGGTCACAAGTCATTTAAAAATCTCTCTTTTCTATTTTCTGTTTTGCATTACCTATATTAATAACTTAATAACTGTGCAAATATTATGGAATATTATTTGATGCTAAAACATTATTTTTAAAAATGTTTGATCACCTGGAATAAAACATTTTATTTAAATTGTTCTTATTCTAATTTTTCTGTATTTTAATTGTTATTTTATTCTAGATATTCTTTTCTGAATTGCCCAACCTAAATTTGTAAGGATACTGATTTACAGGTTTAAAGTTAAAATAAAGTGATTTGATTACATTCTTTTGTAAAATTATAATTAAAGGGTTATTTCCATTACATCATTTTAAAGCCGATTGCTAGAATATATCATGAATTAGGATATATGGGGTACTGATCTTTGAGACTGCTGGTCAACCCAAGAGCAAGGGAGCAAAAATACTCTTCCGTAATTTTTCTGCAGAACAGTTCTCAATGTCACCTGATGTACCAGGAACTTGGGCACAGCTCTATTTCAGTAGATAGGGCTCTGCTGCAGTTCCATGCACAGCAGTTGACTGGGGCTGCTGCTGTGCTTCGAAAAACTTTGACGAGGTTTGTACTTTCTACATAGGAATCATTGCCTAAGTCAGTGTATGACTGCAGCTGTCATGTAGATGTGACAGCACAGGTGCAGCCCTGTAAACAAAGACAAGTAGGGGGTACAGGGAGAGAGCTGGGGGGAGAGAATGAGAATGACCATGCAGATAGACTGTGTTCTTGTGTGTATTCACATACAGAACAGGTGAGTGATAACCTTATTATGGCTACACTCTATAGTGTATTCTTTGTAGTAACCAATGGGCATTTTAAAGTCTTGGTGTGTGTCCTTTTTTAATATAATATTGTCATTTCTTGGTGATCCTCATCTGATACAAACTTTAGAGAGAAGTAAAGCAGAGCAGGGAAACAAAGCCCCACCCCTGATGAAGCACCTGCTATGGGGGCGATACGAGTGGGTCTTTATTTCCCTGCTCTGCTGTACTGCCTTATGGTTACTCTGCACAATCATCACAATCATTCAGTTTAACTCACAATCACAATCATTCAATCATGCTTAACTCAGGTTTCTATACTTAGGATGTTTTTTACTCTCAACGCACACTTATCAATGGCACTTACTTTTCTCTTTTGTGCCTACTTGATACTTCTAAGGCACTTTATTGATTATCATGGTGTTTCAAATCACATATGTTTACACCTTAGCTTAATACTGTTTGGAGTAGAGATGAGAGGATCTGACAAAATTCAGATTCACCTGTTTGTGTGGATTTTCCCAGGAAATTCAATTTACAGAGACGCTATTCTATATGAATTGAATATTTCCTATTATTCTCTGGAGTCTCTCCAGATCCCCAAATAAAGTAAATATACTCACCTCACTACTCTCCAACAACTCCTGCTGCTCCCAGACTGCTGTCAGGCCCTCCGCTCCTCTGTCGCGTTGTATCTTCCGCTCGCTGTTCACTCTAGGCTTCCACAGTGAACTTCAGGGCCTACTCTTGGCCGGGAGCTCCTTAGAATAAACAGTGGGCCAAAGATGCGGTATGACATAGGACCAGATAGCTTGCAAGGAGTAGCGGAGGCAGCCAGAGAGGTTACCAGCCAGCAAAAGGTTGAAAAGATAAAAAGCATACTAAACTCACTCAAAAAGTCAATAGTAGCCAGGTTACCCAGATCGTAGTTTCTCCTTGGTCCGATCATCTTTCCCAGGGATCCTCACGGAAATGAGGGAGGCATACCCTCCTGCAATCGCTTGGAACCAAAACAAATAAAGTCCAGCAGAGGAACCATTATTTTGGAATTTTGCTTAAACTCTTTTTACTCTTCAACAATCCTTAAAAGAACATCATTCCTTTTTGGACCAGGTATGTACAGTGCTGGCCAAAAGTATTGGCACCCCTGCAATTCTGTCAGATAATACTCAGTTTCTTCCTGAAAATGATTGCAATCACAAATTCTTTGGTATTATTATCTTCATTTAATTTGCTTGCAAGGAAAAAACACAAAAGAGAATAAAGCAAAAATCAAATCATTGATCATTTCACACAAAACTCCAAAAAAGGGCCTGACAAAAGTATTGGCACCCTCAGCCTAATACTTGGTTGCACAACCTTTAGCCAAAATAACTGCGAACAACCGCTTCCGGTAACCATCAATGAGTTTCTTACAATGCTCTGCTGGAATTGTAGACCATTCTTCTTTGGCAAACTGCTCCAGGTCCCTGATATTTGAAGGGTGCCTTCTCCAAACTGCCATTTTGAGATCTCTCCACAGGTGTTCTATGGGATTCAGGTCTGGACTCATTGCTGGCCACCTTTGAAGTCTCCAGTGCTTTCTCTAAAACTATTTTATAGTGCTTTTGGAAGTGTGTTTTGGGTCATTGTCCTGCTGGAAGACCCATGACCTCTGAGGCAGACCCAGCTTTCTCACACTGGGCCCTACATTATGCTGCAAAATTTGTTGGTAGTCTTCAGACTTCATAATGCCATGCACACAGTCAAGCAGTCCAGTGCCAGAGGCAGCAAAGCAACCCCAAAACATCAGGGAACATCCGCCATGTTTGACTGTAGGGACCGTGTTCTTTTCTTTGAATGCCTCTTTTTTTTTCCTGTACACTCTATGTTGATGCTTTTTCCCACAAAGCTCTACTTTTGTCTCATCTGACCAGAGAACATTCTTCCAAAACGTTTTAGGCTTTCTCAGGTAAGTTTTGGCAAACTCCAGCCTGGCTTTTTTATGTCTCGGGGTAAGAAGTGGGGTCTTCCTGGGTATCCTACCATACAGTCCCTTTTCAATCAGACGTCGACGGATAGTACGGGTTGACACTGTTGTACCCTCGGACTGCAGGGCAGCTTGAACTTGTTTGGATGTTAGTCGAGGTTCTTTATCCACCATCCGCACAATCTTGCGTTGTAATCTCTCGTCAATTTTTCTTTTCCGTCCACATCTAGGGAGGTTAGCCACAGTGCCATGGGCTTTAAACTTCTTGATGACACTGCGCACGGAAGACACAGGAACATTCTGGTCTTTGGAGATGGACTTGTAGCCTTGAGATTGCTCATAATTCCTCACAATTTGGTTTCTCAAGTCCTCAGACAGTTCTTTGGTCTTCTTTCTTTTCTCCATGCTCAATGTGGTACACACAAGGACACAGGACAGAGGTTGAGTCAACTTTAATCCATGTTAACTGGCTGCAAGTGTGATTTAGTTATTGCCAACACCTGTTAGGTGCCACAGGTAAGTTACAGGTGCTGTTAATTACATGAATTAGAGAAGCATCACATGATTTTTCAAAGGGTGCCAATACTTTTGTCCACCCCCCTTTTTAGGTTTGGTGTGGAATTATATCCAATTTGGCTTTAGGACAATTCTTTTTGTGTTTTTTTCATTGAAGACAAATTAAATGAAGAGAATAATACAAAAGAATTTGTGATTGCAATCATTTTCAGGAAGAAACTGAGTATTATCTGACAGAATTGCAGAGTTGCCAATACTTTTGGCCAGCACTGTACATACAGTGGGCACAGACTTAAGTTATTTCCATAAGTGTTTTTAATGTCTTGGTGTATATTCTTTTTTATATAATAAATACTGTCATTTTTTGGTGATGCTCATCTCATATAAACTTTTTAAACTTTTTTTAATTAAACAGGATGGGCTACAATACCAAGCTGAGCCACATTGAAGAGCTGTAGTGCTTGGATAGAAGATAAAGAAAAATAAATATTTTCTAATGTTGTGTTGTATGGTATAGTCATTTATATCTATTGGAATAACTTCAGAATGTTGTTCCATTTTGTAACTTGAACAAATCTTAACCCTTTCAGACCATGGCAATTTTCAGTTTTTTCGTTTTCATTTTTTCATCCCTTTATTCCAAGAACCATAACTTTTTTATTTTCCTATCAATATAGCTATAGCCATATGAGCGCATTTTTTTTGCTAGACGAGTTGTACTTTTGAATGACATAATTCATTTTACAATATAATGTACTGGAAAACAGTAACAAAATTCCAAGCGCGGTGAAATTTAAAAAAAAGGGCAATTCAATAATTGTTTTTTGGGTTTTTTATTTACCATGTTCACTATATGGTAAAACTGACCAGGCAATATGATTCTCCTGGTTAGTACAAGTACACAGATACCAAACATTTATATATTTTTTTCATTTATGTGGTGAAAGTTTTTTGGGAAATGATATGAAAAAATGGTTTTGTTTCTATCACCATTTTCCGAGACCCATAGCGTTTTCATTTTTCGGGATCTGGGGCTGGGCGAGGGCTTATTTATTGCACCCTGAGATGATGTTTTTACTGATATAATTTTGGGGTAGATGCGATGTTTGGATCGCCTCTTATTGCATTCTATTGCAATGTTGAGGCTGCCAAAAAAAACTCAATTCCGGCACTTTTTTTTCTTCTTACGTTATTTACCGATCAGATTAATTTATTTTATATTTTGATAGATTGGACATTTCTGAATACAGTGATACCAAATATGTTTATTTTTTATTTTAATTATTTTATTTTAAATGGGGGTGATTAGAACTTTTGTATTTTTTCTATTTTTGTCATATTTGTAAAACTTTTTTTTTCCTTTTTCCTTTATTTAATATTCCCCTTAGGAGATTTGAAGCTGCGTCTGATCACTTGTGCTATACATGTGTATAGTGAAAATCATGGTCTCCTATGAACGCCGGCCATGGGCCATCGTTCACAGGGGGATTGTATGCACAGGCATGGGTGTCATCAGTAGGCACCCGGCTGTCATGACAATCCAATGGTGCCTCGTGATCACTTCGCTGGCACGCCGTTGAAATGACACGCGCCTCTGTCGACACATGTTAAATCCCACTGTCAGTGATTGACAGTGGGATTTAACAGGTTGACAGCCACAGGCTGTGCACTGCTCCACCCATGGCTGTTAAAGGCACATGATGGTTTATTAAATATACGTCATATGTTGTGAAGGGGTTAAAGAGAGACTGAAGCTCTAAAAATGCAGGCATTATGTAAAGAATTGTACTTATATTTTATGTACTTGTACTTCTATTTTTGCAATGACGATGATGTGAATAAAGTTATTTTCATAACAGCAGGAAGCTTTTGTGAGTGTTAAGTAAAACAAAATACGTATCTGCATGATATTATTAAACAATATCTTAAAGGCCTAATGATTCTCATGCATTTTTTATTTCTCTTCATCTGTAAAGGCTGATACTGTCACATCATCTAACAAAACTGGATTTAATCAGTTTCTCCTGTTCGCCTGTTGCAAAGGAAAATTTAAAATTGTAATTTTAACATTATAGTTTAATTGATGGATTAGAGTAAATCTACAGTACACTCGGAGGCAAATCTAAGTTTTTCTGCTTCTGCTTCAGTTTGGTGCCACTTTCTGCATACAACATAAGCAGATTGAGTAGTTGTCATATTACCAGTTATATGCAATTTACATACTTACAGTCACATGCAGACTAGCAGCTCTTACTAATTCTCTCAATATTCAGTGAATGACTATAGCCCCTACTTCACTGAGACAAGGAGGAAGAGAAGCTAGTCAGCACATGACCGTAAGTATGAAAATCGTATATACTGTTCCCCATATACTACCAAGTGCCCCCTCCAAACTGCCTCCCTCTGTATACTCTTCCCTCAATATTGTGCCTTCACACTCTCCCCCCATGCTGTCTCCTCTCTATACCGCCTGCCCACCCTATCCAGTATATATACTATGCCCCTTCATACTTTGCCACTTTGCTGCTCCCATACTGCTTACTTATACAAGATGTGCTCAGGCAGTTGTACTTTACTTTGAGCTGGAGACAACTGATTCCAAAGTACTGCGTGAAACAGTTGGGAGGCAATTAACTGGACAGAAATGTTTGCATGCAACTGCTATTGGTCCAGCATGAAACTTGGTGACATAACAATCATTGCATAGAAAACTAGCTTATCAGTTATAGGATACACTCACACTAGCGTATAAAAAATCGGTCCCATTCTCATCCAGAAAAGTGGTACGATTTTTTCCTCACTTGTCATCCGTCAGCAATTAGATTTTTTCTCGCACTGCACTCGTCCGATTTATACGCTAGTTTGAGCGAGTCCTTATAGTCAGCCAGACAACTGTAACGAAGCCAAAATATGCAGTTTATATATGTTTTACAGCAATCTTGAAACACAAACATATTTTAAAATATAAATGAGTTTTTGAAATTTTCAAGCATGTCAAGTACGGCTCAACTTATGATGCACAGTTTGCAACAGTCCTAAATATGCTGTGGAAACATTCCAGTCAAATTTGGACTTGTAACAATTGAAAACTGGTGAAGTTTATATAAACATCAAACAGAAATGGGTGGTTGGTCCCAACTAGTTTTGTACATTCCTAGGACTAGAACAGCGTATTTTTATTTTATGAACCAAGATGTTGGTAAATATGATGATGGAGATTCCAGTTATTTAACAGTTTTAGGTCAGTCATAATTGTAATACTTTACCATTGGACCTCGGCAAAAGATTTGTTGAAGAGGTTAGTGTAGATTATATTAGAATGCATAGAATGCCTTGAAAGTATCAAAGCATTATTTGCCACCTGGGTATTCACCAATGAAGTTGGGGACATTGCTAGCTGGGCATGCTGAATAAAGCCAGGTGTAAGGACGTGGCACAAATGCATGAGAGAGCAGTGCAGGGTACTATGATTCCAGCAACTGAGGCTGTACTAATCTGAGTGAGAAGACAATCCTGCAGGACTAGTCCTGCTGAATTTTCAAGCAGCAAGATAAAAATTAATTTTGCACAAATATGTACATTTATATTGAACATTAAAATCAATATTTTCATCCAGGGATAAGGCTATAAAATGTGATTTTGGCGGTTCAAAAGTATTGTGGCACCTGACAAGTTCCCATTAAAGGGGTTGTCTTGTCCAAATTGATAAGTCTGCAGTGACTCTGTGTGACTGCAGACTTATGAATCCTCCTGTGTGCTGCGGGGATTCGCCGGTTTCAGACCTGGGACCAAAGGGTATGTATGTGTTATACATACTCCCGGCCAGTGGGCGCGGTCTTGCTTCCATACACCGTAGGCTTCAGGGAAATGGGCCGAGATCCCAATCTGCGCACGCAATGCTCCGCCTCCGGCGGCCCAGGGCTTCAGGACAATGACCTCTGGGAAAGCATTGATGCACTCCGCTCTGCTCACCGCCAACACTGGACCTGCAGCATCGCCATACTTCTGCCACTGCCGGATTCCTGAGGAAGGGACCCTGCTCCACCACCGCTGCAACTCCCCGGTAAGCCTGCATTCGAACTATAAGATGCACCCCTATTTTTTATAGACTGAAAAATACGGTACTTGGCTTCAGCAGCACAGTTTACACATATGGTATGTCCAATTGCGTTTCTTGTGTTGCTGAGTAACATGCAGCCATAGTTTACAGAACAGCTTGGGAACATGGATCCTTTTGTGGCGTTAGTGTCATGTTCTATAAATCTAGCAAGCATATTTATTAATTTTTTAAAAAATTTATGCAAGAACAGAATATCTTCAAAAGCACATACATTCATTAAATTATTTCATATAAAATGTCTCGTGAATTAAAAATCGAGTATTCCCAGAGGGGAGACAAAAATTAGACGGGCACCTTGGGAAAAAAAATCAGACCTCAGATAAATACAAAAAAAAATTATATTGTGGTACCATGTTACCCAGAAAAATCAATGTAAATACTCTTATGCCCAAAAATGACAAAAAGTATTCTAGGAGTGATACCTTTATTGGCTAACCAGGAGAATTATATTTGCAAGCTTTCAGAGCACAGAGGCTCCTGAGGAGTTTTTGTCATCTTGTTCTATTAAACCTCTTGCATACTTCTGCTACATTGATGGTCTGCTAATAATCTGGAAAGGCTCAAAAGATGATCTGCTCACCTTCCACGATAACTTCAACAATTTCCACCCAACTATCAAGCTCACCCTCAACTTCTCAAATTCCCAAATACATTTTCTGGCCATGACCACATGCATCAAAGACAATACCATACAAATATCAATTTACCATAAACCCACAGGACGTCCGGCATATCTTAGATGGAACAGCTTTCATTCAAGGCATAAAAAAAATCCATCATTTAGAGTCAAGCTCTGAGATACATTTTGATCTGTTCAGACAGCAAGGACAAAAAACTACACCTGCTATCACTGAGGAATATATTTCTACAACAAGGATACCATACACTGATAATAGATGAACAGATTCACAGAGCTACAAGGATTTCCAAGAAGTAGCCTCCTGGATTACAGACAGAGGGAGGACAACAACAGGGTACCTCTTGTGGTCACATACAACCCCTACATGAGCATCCTAAGGAAGATTGGTACTGCTCTTCAACCCATATTCCACAGAGACCACAGACTGAAAGAAATATTCCCAGAAATACCACTTCTCTCCTACAAATAGCCCCTTAACTTAGGGAATCTCCTTGTCAGAATTGTCCTCTCATTACCATCAGAGACAGGAACATTCCCCTGAGACAGGAGCAATAACAAATGCTAGACTTATACCCACATATTACCAACAAATATTGTCTGCGTACTCAACACAAATCAGGACTATAAAATCATGGATTTCTGCTCATGTACATCCTCCAATGTGGTGTACATGATACAATGTACAAGATGCCCTGAAGGTGTTTATACTGGGGAAACTAAGCAAAACACCACAGACAAGGATGAATCTACACAGACACACAATGAGGAATGAACTGGACACCTCTGTGAGAAAAACATTTCTCTAGACCTGAACACTGTATGACGGATTTAAAAGTCTCAATAATGAAAGGTCATTTTAAGGACGACAGAAAGAGGAAAATCATGGAATTCAAACTGATGAGGATGTTCAACTCTTTGGAAATTGGGCTCAATTTAACACCTGGATTTATGAGTGACTACATGGACACAGTTCACATCTCCACTAGACCGACTCCAGATCACTAAGCTATCACTACCACCACCTCTCCATTTGTAACAAAAACCTTCATTTGATTTCCTTTGTTTATCCTTAGGAAGCATCACCACATCCACCCTATGCACAAATGTCCTATTGTAATATCTCTTAAATGTGCTCTTGTCTCAGTAATTCATTTGTAATTCTACCTGAAGAAGGAGCCTCTGTGCTCTGCAAGCTTGCACATAATTCTTCTGGTTAGCCAATAAAGGTATCACTTCTAGAATACTTTTGTCATTTTTGGGCATATAAGTATTTCGATAGACCTCAGACATAAAATACCAAGTGTACAACATAAATTACAAAGGTGCTAATGTGTTAGGTAACCAGATTAAAGCAATAGTAATTCAACCACCAGAGGAAGCACATGGAGCCTCTTTTTTAATTATTGACATTACTTTCATATACAGTAAATGGTCACTGTTGTTTCATCAAACTTTGCATAAGTTAGCAGCATGAGTGAATATAAGAAAGTTTGTAATTTATCTTATCAGAGAAATCTGTTGCTTTCTTCACTTATGAAGAACTTCTTCTCCTCTCATCTGTTTTCTGAACTTACAATCCATTTTTAAAAACTGCTAGAATCCATCCTAATCAAAAGCAAGAAGAACTGCTAGCACAGTGACATGTACAGTTACATATCCTATTATCCTCTATGCAGAGGGGAGAGTGGAATAGGCGCATTCAGCACATTGAGAGACACAGGCTGATCAAGCTGCACTTTCAAGCACCTGTTTTACTTTATTCCAATGCTGCAGTCACAGCCACACAGCTTAACATTCCTGTACAATGTCCTCCATATTGCTGTTGTTACTTTCTGTGAGATAGAGAGGAAGAAAGAGCAGGAATATTTTTTTTTGTGTGTGCTGTATATAATATAGAGGCATATAGGCATGGAACAGCTACTCTCTACTCACCAGCTCAGGGGGAACTGAAAGTAAAGAAATAAAGCCTTCAGAGTTGATAGATGGTAAAAAATACTGGATACAAGTATTATAATTGCCAGATGATTGATCATTTATTTGTTGGGGAGTTCTTTGTAGACTTATGGATGAATATATATTGCTTTAAAGGGATTCTGTCATGTTTCCGGCCCATAGATCTTAGCAGCTCATTTAAATATGAAGGAAAACGTGGATTTCTCTGGAATAAGAAATTGGATCACAGATATCAAGGTATCGTTTTATTCAGCCTCCTATGACCTACATGCTCATATAGACGGCTTTGGACGGTTGTTACTATTGACAGATTCCATTTAACTTGGTTACCTCACATTTCTATAAATATTTTATAGGAAATAATTTAACATACTGTACCTACATGTTTTTAAGTATTTTTTGATCTGCAATATATTTTTCTCTGTAGAAAATGTGTTTCTGTCTATGCTAACTGAAAGATTTTTTTTTTAGCCAAAACTGTGATTGGATCCATGAGAGAGGAAAGTATAAATTATTTCTTTTTACTTTTTGTCTCTTCAAGATTTGTTCCTGTTTTTGAATACCAAAATGCACTATGTGAACCTGGCATAACTAGTCTATAATTGCACGTTTGTCTTTTGTCAAACCAAAAAGGCTCCTTCTCTTCGTAAAAGGAAACAAACTATATTTTACGGCATAACAAAATAAAATGAAACATCGCTTCAGGTACCAATTACTTAATAGACTGAGCATTGTCCACTGTATCTCGCGCATTGTTATTGGATCTGGTGTCAGTTGTCTGATTCATTCTTTGATAAATGAGTCCTTATTAAGGAGGTCTGTTCATATCACTTACATATTCTTCTGTCTGGAACCTTCTGGCAACTTTTTGCTTTTGTATACTTATTGTATTGCTTTCATTTTTATTTGAGGCATTATTTATAATCTACACGCCTTTTCATTTTGCTGCCTAAGAGAAATATTTCAGCATGTTTAAAGGGTTTTTCGCAAGCACAGTGAAAATGTCAGCTGAATTTCCCTTGATCAGTACATTTCTTTTTTTTTTGGGGTGAAATATAGGCAACCTTAATATACTCAAGAAGCTTGTAAAATTCAGACATCATTTAATGTGTATAAAATGAATGTAAAATGTGTCCATCCTCTGCCAATTAAAGCATTGTATAGCTTTGCAGTTCTTCTTCTCACAAAGCTCCTTCTAGTTTTGACAATGAAAAACATTCTTACGGACAATTTTAAGACAACTTTTACTGACCTAATGCTTTTGTGTATTTAAAATGTATCACATGTACAGCAGGATACTTTTAAAACTGGACACTTAGGATTAATTTATGGGTTATACATCATTAGACAAAAGTTTCATTTATTTCCTGCTGAGTATAAGTAATTTTTCTTTTAGTGATCTACAACCCTGCCAGCTTCCTAGCGTCTCAAAACCATAATATTATTAACATGTAATTATATATTATATCATATATTATTATCATTTTAGCCGGAGTGCTAATAGCTCAAACCTAAATTATAACTCTAAGGTTGTAAGATTCTGAATCTTTTCTGTACATTCCAAAAAACACTTAAGGAATTGTCAGTGTAGGTATTTTCTCAGCTTCCAGACAGGTGTAATGCAGACTGAATATCTCTGATACTGCAGTTTTCCCTTATTAATACTGTATCGAGCTCATGAGAAATGAAAAGAACAACATGTGTTTTTTTTCTAAACAAACCGGGGGAATCGAGTACTAACCCTTGTTGACAAATGCTTGTCAGGAAGAGGTTGTAAAATCAATACTCAGAACTTGTATTAAATCCCATTTCTTATTTACAATTTTCTTCTGTACTGCGCAGACAGCTTCCCCCCTTGATTAATACCGAGTAAACCTAGAAAGTGCTTTACTAATATTCAAATGAAGTGAAAGTTTACAGCCTCCCCCTTTTCAAGATCTTTTGTGGTTGTTAAAGAGGAAAACATTCCTCTCAGCTTTATCTTATTCTTCTGACACCATTTTAGTTTAGAAGATCTCAAACTACAAGTGAATACATGACATCCGCATTGTCTCCAGTGTACACATTTTACGTTTGATTTATGACATTACTATATAGGTGCACTTGACAGCTTTCAGATTGAAGAAGAGACGAGAGAGCTTTAATGTGAGATGGGTTATCTGGGTAAATCTATCAAGGGTTCGTCCTGGGAGAACAAGGAGAGAGGCTTTGTAGAGCCCCGCTGTGTAGCAAGCTTCCATGCTGTGCACATCCCAAGCTCACTGACAGTTATGCTCAGCCTTCACTGTAATAACGAATAAAAGGGAGCTCCCTGTAGATTACAGATCTTCCGTGTTTTGACATTGACCTTAATACATAATTTAAGCACAAAGCCTGAGAAGTGTGGAACAAGATAAGAAAAGACCAGAGAGCTGGCAGATAAAGTGATGTTCAATCAGAAATCAGATTTGTTCCTGATCGAGGAGATGTGGACATTAAAAGAGGAGACACTGAAGTACAGGGAGACGAGTAGCTGGGAATGAATGGGGGAGTAAGAGAGAGGAGTGCCTGCATTATACACTATAACACTGGCAAATTATATGGATAAAGGGCTGTCAAAATACTGTCCAATAAAAGTCAATATGCCCCACCGAAAAGATCTTCAAACAGATATGTTACTTCGAAGCATTGGTTCTCTCTGATTTGACATGACTTGGAAAAAGAAACTGTTGAGTATTTCATGGCTAAACATAAACGTGCTTCATGGAGATCTATCTATCTATCTATCTATCTATCTATCTATCTATCTATCCATCCATCTATCTATCTATTATCTATCTCTCTATCTCTCTATCCATATATCTATCTATTATCTATCTATCTATCTATCCATCCATCCATCTATCCATATATCTATCTATTATCTATCGATCTATCCATGTATCAATTTATCTATCCATATATGTATCTATCTCTCTATCCATATATCTGTCTATCTTTTATCTATCTATCTATCTATCTATCTATCTATCTATCTCTCTATCCATATATCTATCTATCATCTATATATCTGTCTATCTATTATCTATCTATCTATCTATGTGTCTATCTATCTATTATCTATCTATCTATCTATCTATCTATCTATCTATCTATGTGTCTATCTATCGATTATCTATATATCCATATATCTATCCATCTCTATATATTTCTTTACCCTTTACATCCAGAATGCTGTACATAAGAAAAAAGGATTGTCAGTACATAAGATAAAAAAGAACCACACAATAAACATAACTATATAAGTGACAGATTTGTACACTCTAGTCCATTCTACAGTAATCAGGGTAAATGCTGCTCAAATGTACTGTATTGGCAGCAGGGTTATTGAAGGTAGCAATTTGGAACAAAGGCATGGATTTTAATGTTGATTTTGAAGATGGAGGATTTCCAGAGTATGGGGAATGTGTCAAATCTTGAAGATGCAGATAGGCAGATAAGAGGAGAGTAAAGAAAGGGACATTTGAGGTCTAAACATTATATGTGGGAATGTAGTGGGGGATTGTTTAAGATGTTTAGAGGGGACAGGGTGTGGTGGACTTTCTTGCTTGTCATTATTAATATTTTGAATGGAATTCTCTGAGCACTGGATAGCTAGTGAAGGGATAAAGCAGAGGGTAAAAGCAGAGAAGAAATGAGGGGACAGGTGTATTACACAGACAATTGAGTTACTGGTGGATTAGAAGAATGCAAAAACATTAGATAGGAGAAGGATGTTGCAGTAGTCTAGATGGAAAATAATGGAGACCTGCACCTACATTTTTGTTGACTAAGTAGAGAAAGGAGTAGATTTGAAAAGTGGTACTGTCAGCCAGGGGATTCAGACAATGAAGAGTACTGACCCCAGGACATGGTCTTGAGGGGCTCTAAAAGAGAGAGGGTGAGACAAAGAAATGGTTGTGAAGAGAAGACACTAAGGTGGCAATTCATAATCAGAGCATTTTTTAGAGTGCTTTTTTTTCTGCGTTCCTGTTATTTGTGCCAAATTTATCAATTTGTCAAATGTTGTTTTATAAATTTGGCTCAACTTTAGAGATAATATTTCTGTGTAGAACTGATTTTTCACTTTTTACACCAACCCCACAATGAGGGAAAATTTACAACTTTTGAAAAAGTCACAGTTCATAAATCTGGCTTGGACATTATTTGCATAGTTAACCTTGCACTGATTACACTAAAACGTTTTTTTAAAAGCCAGAGTTGCAAGTTTTTAATGCAAAAAAGTACTGCAAAATGTCTAACTTTAAAAAAAAAATAGCCCATAAAACCTTGGATAATTCCCCCTTGCTTAGTGCATTGTGAGGATAATTAGGAAAGGTCCAAGTCTGTAATATCAAAGGGATAATTGTTAGCAGATCATTAGTGACTGTGGTAAAGGCAATTTTTGTACAGTGATGGAGTCAGAAGCCATTTTCCATTTAGCGAAAAAGTAAGTTATATGAGGGGTGTGAAGATAGTTCAAATTAGACATGCTTAATGAGAGTTGAGGAAAATAGAGGTAGTTAAATAAGATGATATCTTGACAAATAAATAGAACATGTTGAGGAATAGCGTCTTACGGACAGGTGTGATAGTTGAATGTTGAGCTCCTTGGTGTCACAGCGAGTTTTAGCTTTTTCCCTTTGGTTTTTACATCTTAGCTTTCCTTTCCAAAGGGCCATTTTTCATTCTAATTAACTTTTAGGCGGTACAAAACTTTGGTAAATCTGCCTCATTTTAAGACTGTCTTGTCTAAGTGTTTCATGCCATTTTATAAATTTGGTGTATGTTCAGACAGTCTAGTCTAAGGTAATGCCATCTATTAAAAGGCTTACTTTGATCACCTAAGTGACACTTAGTTGTGGCTTTATTTTGACCACTTTCTCCTCCCACTTTTCATTATATCATGCCTCTTTGTCAAGCATGTCAAAAATAGTGTCTAAAACATGTGAGAGTCAATGGAACACGTCCAATCTGAGGAGTTGACTCTAGAGATTCACTAGTTTTCATAGTTTAACTTCTATACAGAGATTTTGACTTCAGTGCAGGAGATGTAACATGTATTCATTGATTGCAGTGTGCTGTTACTTAATGTGTGTACATTGTATGTCTGTATATTGGCCTTGTAAAAACTGTAAACAAATGGGTTAAACCTGTGCTGCCATTGGAAGGATGCTAAGGAGACAGGAATCCAGGAATGCTGTTTATTGGTCAACACGTTTTGAAGATCCAAACTTCTTAATCAAGATAAACTACAGGTCAACGCTATAAATTGGCCTCGGCATACGTGCACCTACATATTCATTTAATAGCATAGAAGTGCTGGTGTTGTTCTACATTTTCTGCATTGTGCATTGGGAGGTGTAGCTGCCCCATGGGTCGTGCACCTAGACAGTTATTATTTGGAGCTAAGGCTGGATACTTCTTCTCCAGTCCATTTGAGCTTGGTTAGACACATAGAGAGGTGAGTCAATTGTGCTATGGTCCATCCATTGAAATCATCTTGTCACTGGTGGACGACTGGTACAGTTTCAAAACTGTAAACTTAGTACCTCACATTTTTTTATATATGTAGCAACAGTGGAATTCATATATTCATTAATTGCTGCTGCATAATGTATGTGCACTGTTATGCTCCTAGGTGGCATAAGTGGTTCGTGGACCCACTATCTTGGTGCTCACTGCAGCCTCTAGTGGTGAGGTCAGGCTTGTGCAGCAGATAGCTGTCAGGTACCACTGTCAGGTAGTTGCTTTTCCCAAAGGGCAGAGACGTTAATCCAGAACAGGATGGCCACTTAGCACAGAAAGTTACTTATATAACCTTATTACACAGGCAATGAGCGATGGGGGAATGGTCCCTAAAGTATACTGGTTTGCGTGGACATTGGTCGAGGAAAATTAATTTCCCTAATGGGACCTCTGGTGCTGCCTCTAGGCTGCGTGTGTACTGACACAAAGTTGTATCTAGGTTTTATGGCACCCGGGGCAAGAATTCAGTTTGGCGCCCCCTCGCCCTCCCACCGCCCAAACACATATGTGATTTGTACACTTAATCATGTGCCGACTAGCTGCGCTCCCTAATTCTAATTCTCTCAATATTCAGTGAACAACGGAGAGAAGCAGGAAGAAAAGCTAGTTGTCATGTGACCGGAAGTATGAAAATCGCATATGAGTGAAGTGACCATCTGATGGCTGCTGGAACCAGCAAGCAGAGCTGAATCCTGACAGTTAGTATACTACATGCTGTTAGGATTGAGCATCCTACAGTGCTTCATTTTATAATTAAAGGGCTTATCCAGGTTTGAGATGAAAGTCTGCAGTCACTCTAGGTGATTGTAGGCTTCTGAATTCTCACAGCGCATGCACTGCACACTTTTAGGATTTCCCCTTGCCGGTGGCAAGAGTGGACGGTCATGTCAGCACAAGTATGTGATTTGTATACTTCTGGCCACATTCTGACTAGACTTGTCCGCCCTCGCTCAATTCATTTTGTTCAGACTCCATGATGACTTTTCTCATCCACAGCTCATCTCTGCAGACTTCCATCTTCTCCAGTCTTCTGCAACACATCCCATTCCCCACACAATGCCCTTAAAAATAGCAGTGTCATTGTAATGCTCCTGAATTAAAAATATCTGCCCTACTCTGAGCCTCTGAATAAATAATTTCCTCTCACTGTTTTCCCTGCACAAAATATGACCCACATACTGTCCCTCTTATGGTACATGCCCTCCACACTGCCCCCTCCTTGCCATACTGGGTCCCCTCCTTACACTGTCCTCTCACACTGTCCCCCCTACAAGGCCCAGTCTCTATACTGTGCCCCCTCATCACTCTCCCTCCTTGGCATAATGTCCCCTCCTGGCTGTGCCTTTACACTGTCATCTTATGCATCTTATGTCTGCACCTATACCCCCACTCACTCACTCCCCATACTGTTACATAGTTACATAGTTACATAGTTTATAAGGCCGAAAAAAGACAAGCGTCCATCCAGTTCAGCCTATTTCTTGTGCACTGCAGCTATTCCGCAGCGTTGATCCAGGGGAAGGCAAAAAAAACCCCATGCGGTATAGGCCAATTTACATCATTGAGGAAAAATTCACTTCCCGACTCCAATCTGGCAGTCAGATTAAATCCCTGGATTAATTAACTATCACTAAGCATAAGATGTAATTTTATTGTTCTCAAGAAAGGCGTCCAGGCCTCTCTTGAACTCATTAAGTGAGTTGGACATCACCACTTCCTCTCCCAGAGAGTTCCAGAGTCTCACGGCTCTGACCGTAAAGAATCCCCTTCTATGCTGGTGCAGGAACCTCCTTTCCTCCAGACGCATAGTGTGCCCCCTCGTCTTTGTCACCATCCTTGGTATAAACAGGTCATTGGAGAGATCTCTGTACTGCCCCCTGATGTATTTATACATGTTTATGAGGTCTCCCCTAAGCCTTCTCTTTTCCAACGTGAATAGGCCTAATTTTGACAACCTCTCTGGGTATTCTAGTCCCTCCATTCCCTTTATTACCTTAGTCGCCCTCCTTTGTATCCTCTCTAGCTCCAATATGTCTTTCCTGAGCACCGGAGCCCAGAACTGTGCACAATATTCTAAGTGCGGCCTTACCAGCGGTTTATACAGAGGAAGAACAATGTTCTCATCATATGCCCCTATTCCTCTTCTGATGCATGCCATGACTCTATTTGCCTTCGCAGCTGCTGCCTGACACTGGGCACTCCAATTTAATTTGCTGTTAACCAAGACGCCCAGGTCCTTCTCCATGTCAGATTTCCCCAACGGTTTCCCATTTAATATGTATGGGTGACTGCTGTTTTTCTTTCCCATGTGCATGACCTTACATTTATCAGCATTGAACCCCATTTGCCATTTTTTGGCCCAACTCACCAATTTATCTAAATCCTCCTGTAGCTGTGCCCTATCCTCATCTGTATTAACTACTTTACAAAGTTTAGTATCATCTGCAAATATTGCTATTTTACTATGCAACCCTTCCACTAGATCATTAATAAATATATTAAATAATATAGGGCCCAAGACAGACCCTTGAGGCACCCCGCTAGTAACCCTGACACACCCTGAGCTTACTCCATTGATAACCACCCTTTGCTTTCTATCACTCAGCCAGCTATTTACCCACTTGCACACATTATCCCCCAGACCAAGCATTCTCATTTTATATACCAACGTTTTGTGTGGCACGGTATCAAACGCTTTGGAGAAGTCAAGGTGAACAACATCCACTGACTCTCCCCGGTCCAGCTGTGAGCTCACCTCCTCGTAGAAGGCGATCAGGTTTGTTTGGCAGGAGCGATCCCTCATGAATCCATGTTGATATGGAGTTAGATAGTTATTATCATTAAGATATTCTACAATAGCATCTCTAAGAAATCCTTCAAGCAATTTACCCACAACAGACATTAAGCTTACTGGTCTATAGTTCCCAGGGTCACTTTTAGACCCCTTTTTGAATATTGGTACCACATTTGCTTGGCGCCAGTCTAGTGGGACAGTCCCTGTCCATAAAGAGTGCTTGAATATAAGATACAGCGGTCTGTCTATCACATTACTTAATTCTTTTAGTACCCGGGGGTGTATGCCATCTGGGCCTGGTGACTTGTCTATTTTGATATTATTTAGGCGTTTCTGAACTTCCTCCTGGGTTAGGTGGGTGATATTTAGCGGAGAGTTTACTTTATCACTCTGCATTTCCTCCCATAAATTGTTTTCTTTTGTGAAAACAGTGGAGAAGAAGCTATTGATTAGGTTTGCTTTACCCTCATCGCCCTCTACTGTGTCCGCATACATTCCCCCCTTCGCTCCCAATACTGCGTTCGCACCCATCCTCCCACGGTCTGTGTCCACACTAATCCCCCCACTCATCATACTGTGTCTGCACCCATCCCCCTCATACATTCCCCCACTCGCTCCTCATACTGTGTCTGCACCATCCCCCCACTCACAATACTGTGTCTGCACCATCCCTCCACTCACCATACTGTGTCTGCACCCATCCACCCATACCGTTTCCTCATACATGCCTCCACCTTCTTCCTTGCTCCTCATACTGTATCTTCAATTTTTTCCCGATTCCCATATTGTGTTTGCACCTGTCCCTTCCTTCCTCCCCAAACTGTGTCCTCAAATCTTCCCCACCCCTGTTACACTAAATCTTCCCCACCCCGTTACACTAAATCTCCCCACCCATCCCACACACTAAATCTCCCCAAAACACTAAATCTCCCCCACACACTAAGTCCCCCCATCCCCACATTAAATCTCTCCCACACACTAAATACCCCCATTCGCACAATAAATCTCCCCCACACACTAAATACTGTCATCCCCACACTAAATCTCCCCCACACACTAAATACCGCCATCCCCACACTAAATCACCCCCAGACACTAAATGCCTCCATCCTCACACTAAATCTCTCCCTATTACACTTAATCTTCAGTGTCTTCAGTTCCACTTGTCTGGAGCACTTACGACCAATGTTCTTCTCACCTCTGCGTGTCGGCGAGTGACGTCAGTAGCGTGATCACATGACCTGATCACGCTGCTGACATCGCTCTGACCCGACGACAATTAATCACTGGAAGCCGGCGCTCTGCACCTTCTGGGAGACAGCTGTCACCTTGACAGCTGGCTCAGAGAACAGCCAACTCCCAGTCCGAGGGGCGGAAAAATGCAGCCGCTGGGGGAGACACTTCAGACTGCCGCATTAGGCGGCCTGATGGCCTCCCCCTCCCGACTGTGCAAATGCCACCCCTAGATACGCCTCTGCACTGACAATTGGTCTCCTAAAAGATCCAGCACACACCATAAAGCCAACACCAGAGATCAATTTAGGAAGGGAGAGGTGCTGAGCACATAACTGCTCCAAGAGTGCAAAGGAGAGCAAGTAGGTGCAGCCTATTCAGTGCACAGGGCAGACGCAGCTGAGAGTGATGAAGACAAGAGTACTAAAATGGCAGTTATACATAGATAAGAAGCACCAGCTCATCAACTTACCATTCTTGATCTTGAGATCTAATGTAACGTGAACGCAGCCTAAAGATAATGAGTGTGACAGAACAGCAATGCAGTGTGTATGGAGAAGAGAATATTGTCATACATGATTTTCATGACCATTGGAAGCTTTGAAATACTTTCAATTCGCCATGAATCGTTTTGCCGCAAATACGGAAATCTGGCAAATTAGAATTTTAAAAGATTCGTTCATCTCTAGTATCTGTGATTTTTTTCCCCAGAAATAAACTATAGTAATTTTAGCTGCAGGTAGGACATAACTGAATAGATTAAACTGGCAATGTGTAAGTTCAGATGGTTTAAGGTGTAACAGAAATAATTTGGGTTTTTATATATAAATATACTAAAAAAACTTTAAATTAGACCAAATAATGAGCTGCAGAATCAGGGCAGGTCATGTCCCCTGTAGATGGACAACCACAAAGACAGGATGCTGAATAATTGCAGACAACATGCACAATTCAATTTGAAACAATATACCAACATATCGCTTTTTTGTTGTGTCCAAGATCATATTATTTGTAGAGCACAGGACTATGTTCTCACAGGCTCAATTTCTTTCCCAGGATTGTGCCATTTGTTGACAAATAAATAAGATGGTGGTGTGAGAACACATTTAATTTTACATAGAATGTATTTAAGACAACAGTTTTCTTCTAGTTCTTAGTGTTATACTAGTGAATTCTAGTTGCCAATCTCCTGCCTACTGCAGGGCTCCATCATCTAGTCATGTAATGATTCTTGCCCATCTTACATCTTATTAAACCACTTTCTGCTGGGATCTCTCCTATGGCCAGTTATCACTAGGTCGCTCAACTTTGTAATTATCTTCTAGTAACATCTAATCACTCGCACAAGGTGGCTCCACTGACACTAGTAATGAGGGCACCATTGGCTTTGATGGTCTGAACACCATCATCATTTGCGGGTGTTTTTTTTAAGTCACTTTCCTTTTTTTTAACTTGTGGTATGCGCTGATTTTTTTTTGCTGCAAATTCATGGAAATGGTTCATGAATGTTTTGCAAAGTAAAAAAAAAGTATCTTTCCCTGTCTGTAATCATTTTTGTAACTTTTTAGGCAAAAAGTCAAATATTTTTCAAAATGTTGCAAAAATTGCCTCAACAGTTTTGGTGTCCATAAAACCATTCCGGGGTGAGACTTGTTTTGAAAAGTCGCAAATGATGAATCAGCCGAAAACATCTAGAAATCCTAAAACATGCCCACAGTGGCGAACAAAAAAAAAATAAAACAGGCCAGATGTGGCATTCATGTCAAAGATGTATCATGGCCATGCAAATTTACATTGTTTAATAATAGACAATTTGAAAACCACAGCGGCATCTCACTGCTGCGGTTCTTGGCCGTGTCGTGGCTACCTCATGGTTGCAACATAACTGCCATGTCTGATCTTGCCATTACTATATACAATTAAATCACAGTTGAGTTTTCAGATGCAGAAGAGCATTTTTTTCATAATCTCTACTTATAATAACAAATCTTTTATATGTGGCTTAACATGTACTGTAGGTACTATATGTACTACATTGTTTTTAATCAGTAATGTATTATAATGCAATGATGCAACATCTATGAATCAAATATGAAATTTTGCTCTATCACATCTGTAAATCAAAATTTTTATATTGTTGAAAAAAGAAGGTTATTGTTTGGCTCACTGCGTGTAGTTCGCTTCTCCAGTGCTGATATGAATGGGTACCGCTTGACTGCTTCCTTGCGGTATACCATAGGCAAAAGAAGAAAGAAGAGAACCAACACTTCCGCAAGTAATTAAAACTTTTGTTCTTCTTTATTGGTCATTCCATTAAAATGTTATTCATGTTGTCCAAATGTGAACATCTCTGATGCTTTTCCGGCGTTCACCGTTTCCGGCGTGTAACTTAGTCATAGAGATCTATGATGAGTTGGCATTTCTCTTTGCTTAGTTGATTGGTTCTTGCCATATTCTGGCTTAGAATAGTTATGGATTAGGGCTCAGCATT
Organism: Phyllobates terribilis; assembly: GCF_046119375.1. Lineage (NCBI taxonomy): Eukaryota > Metazoa > Chordata > Amphibia > Anura > Dendrobatidae > Phyllobates > Phyllobates terribilis. Next base: position 328,833,830 of record NW_027362762.1, on the reverse strand, counting down.
GTGTGGAACAGTGTACCAACACACCCGATGGCCGCAAACACCTTCTGTGGCGATTCCACAAATGAACTTTTGACAAGGCATACCTGTTCATTGGAAGCCATTGCAAGTGACTACAAGATGAAGCTGCTTGAGAGGGTTGTATAGCTGTTGCTAGAGTAAAAAGGGGGTACTTTGAAGAATCCACAGTTCAACACATATTCCAGTTTGTTTCACTCGTGTTTCTTTACTCATTGTTTCTGTATGTGAAATTGTGCTGCCTTCAGTTTGAATATACAATATGCACATTACAATAAAAACAAGGAAAACCATTGCATGAGTAGGTGTGTCAATTCTCTTGATGGATACTGCGATTATTGTATAGGAGCAAAGGGGGATAGAATTATTTTATGGGGCACTATTACTATCCGAAGTCACAGAGGGGGCACTGTATATAACTGTGTGGAAGTACAAGTTGTGCATTGTTACCTGTGGGGGGCACAAAACTGGTGTATCACAGAGTTGGAGGTGGAATTATCATGTTGGGCACTATGTAGTTTGTAAAAGTGAGGTGGGTACTGGAAAAGTGATGTGCCAAAGATTTCTGTGTGTTATATTCGGCAGAAACAAGAATAATTCAATATGACATTCTGGGCTAGATGGAGAAAAAGCAAGGAAAACTAATGAATATAATCAGAGAGAACGTTACTGGTGAGTCACTGAATTTATCTGTACTGTATACACTGTAAGGTGGCTAATGGTCCCGTAGTCGATGGGAAGTATTTATCACAGACATAGCTGGTCTCTGTGAGGTAACCCAGAGTATTTTCTCTAATGCACGGACTAAGAGGACTAATTGGTGCACCTGGGACCCGGTTACGGGTAGCTGTGAAGAGTTGGGCGGGTCTAGCTACCCACATACCTCACCTCTGGGTGTGGTTAACAGCCTATATAATGGAGGCTGTTGTTTGTCACATGGTCTGTGCTTGGAGGGAGAAGGCCTCCTGTGTGTTGTCTCCAGACTGAGCTGTGTGCTGGACACGTACCCACCTGTGTGACCACAGGTCCACCTTACCAAGAGACTTTGCTTAAAGGACCTTTTTTTTTTGCTTTTGCCTGCACTAAAGGCTGTTTGTTTGCGTTTTACTTTTTTAAATTTTGCCTGCAGTGTTAACTGCCCACCCAACGAGGGGCCACAAGCATGTCCCGTGAAAGTGAACTGGCGGCAGGTAATGGCGCTGCTAGACTCTGGGAGTCTGGTGACCCTGGTGAGGGCCACTCTTCCTCTCCAATTGATCCTGAGGAAAAAATTTGGCATACGGTGCATTCATGGCGATGCTAAGGACTATCCTATGGCTATAGTGGACATTGAAACGGGTCCCATGAGGTCGGCGTCGTTCAGGACCTGTTGCACACTATCATTATAGGCCATGACTTTTGTTTATTTTGGGATCTGTGGGGGAAGGGTTCAGGGTTTGCTGGTGCAGTGAAGAAACCAGGTAACCTTGAAGAGGTATCACCACACCCAGAGTCAGACTGGTTTCCCTTTTATGTCATTGTGGGGGATGAGGAGGTAGTGTCCCCTGAGCCTTACATTCCTGAGTTAGGGGTGACCAGTGAGAATTTTGGGTCTGCCCAACATAGGGACCTAACTCTGAAGGAAGCCTTCAGTAATGTTACGGTCATTAATGGGGTTGCACAGGAGACTGGGGCTGACACCAGGTTTCCCTATTTTATGATAAATGGGGAACTGTTGAACCGGATCACGAAAGTGAGGGAAGAGCTGGTGGAACAGTTAATAGTGCCAGGTCCCTATATACGGAAGGTGTTGGACATGGCCCATTCGCATATCTTGGGGGACATCTAGGGGTTGAAAAAATGCAGAAACGGATTATGCAGAGGTTCTTTTGGCCCGGGTGTCACTTGGAAATATTAAAATATTGCAGGTCCTGCCCTACATGCCAGTTAACCGCCCCCACCTCTCACTTTCGAAGTCCCCTTGTGTCAGAGAATATGAATGATAACAAAAAACTTTTTCTCCACTCATCGTTATTGGTTGGGTAAAGCCATTTATTGTCAAACTACTGTGTTTTGTTTTATTAAATCTTAATGTCAACCAAAAACATCCAAATTACCCTGATCAAAAGTTCACATACCCCAGTTCTTAATACTGTGTATTGCCCCCTCTAACATCAATGACAGCTTGAAGTCTTTTGTGGTTGTTGTCGATGAAGTTCTTTATTTTCTCAGATGGTAAAGCTGCCCATTCTTCTTGGCAAAAAGCCTCCAGTTCCTGTAAATTCCTGGGCTGTCTAGCATGAACTGCACTCTTGAGATCTCCCCAGAGTGGCTCAATGATATTGAGGTCAGGAGACTGAGATGGCCACTCCAGAACCTTCACTTTGTTCTGCTGTAGCCAATGACAGGTCGACTTGGCCTTGTGTTTTGGATCATTGTCATGTTGGAACGTCCAAGTACGTCCCATGCGCAGCTTCGGGGCTGATGAGTGCAAATTTGCCTCCAGTATTTGCTGATAACATACTGCATTCATCTTTCCTTCAACAAACAGCAAACAGGTCACAGGTAAGGATGTTTCCTTTAGTATCCATTCAAACCCATTTGTGTCAAATTCTGTGCATGTTATCAGGCCAAAATTATCAGAGTATGTGAACTCTTGATCGGGGTCATTTGGATGTTTTTAGTTGTCATTAAGATTTAAAAAGAGAAAACACAGTAGTTTGACAATAAATGGCTTCAGCCATCCAATAACCATAAGTGGAGAAAAAGTTTTTTTGTTATCATTTATATTCTCTGAAACAAGGCCAAGAAAGGAAAAATTCTGCCAGGGTATTTAAACTTTTGAGCACAACTGTATATAGTGGTAGTCTATAGCCATATTGCTGCAGTAGTATTTTTTTTTATATAGATGTATTGGTGTTAGTACACTGGGTTTTGTATGGTAGTATTTTTTACTTGTGCAGCTGTCAGTATTACTGTATTTTTCGGACTATAAGACGCACTTTTTTCCTCCAAAATTTTGGAGAAAAATGGGGGGTGCATCTTATAGTCTGAATGTTGGGGGGTGTATATATATATGTGGGGTGTGGGGGGAGCGGTAGCGGTGGAGGAGCGGGGCACAGGAGGCAGCAGTCTACACTGTCCCCGCTGCTAAAGAAAATGAATATTCACTGCTCCCCACGCCCATGGGGCGTGGGGAGCACTGAATATTCATGCTCCTTAATAGCAGCACACAGTGTAGCCGCGCTGCAGCTCCTGCTGCTGCCGGAATCGCCGGTGCCCGCTGTTAAAGGGCATGAATATTCAACCTCTCTCCATGCCCATGGACGTGGGGAGGGGTGAATATTCATGCCCTTTAATAAGCGGGCACACGCGATAGCCCAGCAGCAGCAGCGGCTACGCTGTGTGCCGGCTATGAAGGAGAGTGAAGTCACTGCTCCCCGCGCACACAGTCCCGGCGTGGGGAGCAGTGACTTCCGGCAGCTGATCTCTCCATGTGAGCCGCGCATGGCAGTGACGCCATGCGCGAGTCACATGGAGAGATCAGTGCGGGCAGACAGGACACAGCGGTGGAGGAGAGAGAAGAAAGGTGAGTATGAGTGTTTATTTTTTTTTATGTGCAGCCTGATGGGAATTAGGGGGACCATGCATACTAGGATAAGGATGAGGGGGCCATACATACCAGGGTAAGGATGAGGGAACCATACATACCAGGGTAATGCTGAGGGGGCCGTACATAACAAGATAAAGATGAAGGGGCCATACATAACAAAATAAAGATGAGGGGGCCATACATACAAGGATAACTCTGAGGGGGGCATAACAGGATAAAGATGAGGGGGGCCATACATACCAGGATAAGAATGAGGGGTGCCATGCATACCAGGATAGGGATTAAGGGTGCCATGCATGCCAGGATAGGGATTAAGGGTGCCATGCATACCAGTGTAGGGATTAGTGGTGCCATGCATACCAGTATGGGGATTAGTGGTGCGATGCATACCAGGATGGGTATGAGGGGTGCCATGCATACCAGGACAGGGATGAGGGGGCCATGCATACCAGGACAGGGATGAGGGGTGCCATGCATACCAGGACAGGGATGAGGGGTGCCATGCATATCAGGATAGGGATGAGGGGTGCCATGCATACCAGGATGGGGATTGCTTTGCCATGCATACCAGGATGGATATTGCTGTTCCATGCATACGAGGATGGGGATTGCTGTGCCATGCATACCAGGATAGGGATTAGGGGTGCCATGCATACCAGGATAGGGATTAGGGGTGTCAGGCATACCAAGACAGGGATTACAGGTGCCATGCATACCAGGATAGGGATTAGGGGTGCCATGTATACCAGGATAGGGATGAGGGGTGCCATGCATACCAGGACAGGGATGAAGGGTGCCATGCATACCAGCACAGGGATGAGGGGTGCCATGCATACCGGGATGGAGGGGTTCCTTGTATACCAGGATGGAGGGATGCCAGGCATACCAGGATGGGGATGGGGACCACGTATAAAAGGAAGGGGGTGGGGCATATATACCAGATAGGGGATATTGTCAGAATTAGGGGATATTACCCCTATACCAGTGTCAGTAGAAGACCCCTCCCCCTTAAAAGTGCATCATGAACACATTTTTTGCTTACATATTTTTTTTTTCCTCCTCTAAAACCTAGGTGCGTCTTATGGTCCGGTGCGTCTTATAGTCCGAAAAATACGGCATTTGCTAACTTATATACTGTGTTGTCTGTATATACTGTATTTGTGTGATTTTATTTTTCTGAGGGTAGAGGAACATATTTTTATATACCTAGCGGAGCCACAAGTGCACATGCATCAGAGCTACAAACTAGTGGTTATAACGTAGCCCAGGTCCAAAAATTTCTCTGGGGCTTACAGGGCCCTAGTTACGCACCTCTGGAGAGGGGTAGTGACTAGTGTTGAGCGAATTTGTTCGGCATTTCAAATTCGGGTTCATGTTCGGGGTTCTGGCTTGTTCGCGCCAAAAAATCGCCTCCGCCCATGAACATCCCTGATTTGCCACACTGTCATGCAGATGTTAACCCGAATTTGAAATGCCGAACAAATTCGCTCAACACTAGTAGTGACTAAAAAGTTGCAATTCTGGTGTTTTGATTTTTTTTCCTTGCAGAGTTTACCATGCAGGTTAAATAATTTTATATTTTGAAATGTTATGGATGGTGAATTGGTGATACTAAATATGCTTATTTGTTTTTATTTATTTTTTAGATTTTTTATCATTTTAAAAACATTACTTTAACTTTATTTTTTTTTACCCCATAGGGGACTTGATCTCCAATGTGAGTTCCTAAAAGCATACAGCAAGAAATGAGTTAAGAGAGGTGCATAACACACAGGATTTAAACATTCAGAATAGTTGATGTCACAGCTCCCTTGACAGTGTTATTTTCACACACTCATAAGATGCTTTAAAGCAAAAGATATGTTCTGAGTTAGTCTAATGCTGCCATTATACTTGAGCATGTCCTGAAAAAAAGGATGTAGAAGTCTTAAAAAGCCCTAGTGGCTTTAATATAGATTATGGTATGGAAAAAACCATTGCCATAGATTTTTAAAATATACATTAAACACAAAACCCTGATTTAAATAAGAATGAATTTTCTGATGACACATTCCATTTAAAAAAAATTAGTTGAAAATTTGTTATATTTCAGCAGATCTAAAAGAAACATTCAGCTGTGATTAAGTGATGATTCATCTTTAAAGAAATATACAAGAAATTATAAACAGTAAAAATGAGTGAATCTTTTCAAATTCGAATTTGCCAACTTTGCCAAGTTTTAACCAAAAATTTGATTCACTGCGAATGAATTTGCCATATATCTCAATACTGCAAAGCCTCTAACTGACCAGAAAACATGTGTATAACACTCAGTGGTATTAATGTCCAAGTGACCTCAACCTATCTGGCTAGGGAAAAAGGATGGTAACTGGTGGTAATTGACAGCCTATTTTACAACACACTGCAATATCACACTTTTTTGGCTACTTAAATTGTAAAGCTGGACCAAAAAGTATCCCTTTTTAGGGGTCGACACCTGCCGTGCTTCTGTTGATACACAAACGTCAGAAGCCATTTTCACATGGAGAAAGAGTGGGAGGGGGTGGGGTTCAAAAATTACACCTGTTTGGCAAGCAGCAATAGTTGCTCTTTGCTAAATAAGTTATAGCTTTTTACAAAGACATCTAAAAATTATCCTTTTATTTAAGGAGCAGGAACAGTTTTTTTGTGATCCACAACAAGTTTACTATTCAGGAAATTATTAAGCAATTACAAAGGCTTTTTATCAAGCAGTTCAAAAATTATCTGTTTTGATAGGGAGCAGGAACAGGCCAGACCCCCTGAGGAAGCAACATACTAAATATGCGAAACGTGCATTGGGGACTTGTTTTTATGTGGTGACCTTGTAATTTGCATTATTGTTATGGGTAAGACCCTTTTTTGCCATATACCTATAACATGTTACCTGTATGTCTGAATATACAGGGTGGGCCATTTATATGGATACACCTAAATTAAATGGGAATGGTTGGTGATATCAACTTCCTGTTTGTGGCACATTAGTATATCGGAGGGGGGAAACTTTTCCAGATGGGTGGTGACCATGGTAGCCATTTTGGATCCAACTTTATTTTTTTCAGTGGGAAGAGGGTCATGTGACACATCAAACTTATTGAGAATTTCATAAGAAAAACAATGGTGTGATTGGTTTTAACTTAACTTTATTCTTTCATGAGTTTTTTACAAGTTTATGACCACTTATAAAATGTGTTCAAAGTGCTGCCCATTGTGTTGGATTGTCAATGCAACCCTCTTCTCCCACTCTTGACACACTGATAGCAACACCGCAGAAGAAATGCTAGCACAGGCTTCCAGTATACGTTGTTTCAGATGCTGCACATCTCGTATCTTCACAGCATAGACAATTGCCTTCAGATGACCCCAAAAATAAAAGTCTAAGGGGGTCAGATCGGGAGACCTTGGTGGCCATTCAACTGGCCCACGATGACCAATCCACTTTCCAGGAAACTGTTCATGTAGGAATGCTCGGACCTGACACCCATAATGTGGTGGTGCACCATCTTGTTGGAAAAACTCAGGAAATGTGCCATCTTCAGTGCATAAAGAGGGCAACACATCATCATGTAGAAATTTCAGATATCCAGTGTCATTGAGGTTTCCATTGATGAAGAATGGCCCCACTATCTTTGTAGCCCATATACCACACCATACCATCAAGATATGAGATGTGCAGCATCTGAAACAACGGATACTGGAAGCCTGTGCTAGCATTTCTTCTGCGGTGTTGCTATCAGTGTGTCAAGAGTGGGAGAAGAGGGTTGCATTGACAATCCAACACAATGGGCAGCACTTGGAACACATTTTATAAGTGATCATAAACTTGTAAAAAACTCATGAAAGAATAAAGTTACATTAAAAACAAGCACACCATTGTTCTTCTTATGAAATTCTCAATAAGTTTGATGTGTCACATGACCCTCTTCCCATTGAAGAAAATAAAGTTGAATCCAAAATGGCTGACTTCAAAATGGCCGCCATGGTCACCACCCATCTGGAAAAGTTTTCCCCCTCTCATATACTAATGTGCCACAAACAGGAAGTTGATATCACCAACCATTCCCACTTAATTTAGGTGTATCCATATAAATGGCCCACCCTGTACATGTATTACCACTGTGTTGTTTAATGTTTATACTAAAAAATGTTTATGCATTCATATTTTGTTTCATTGTTGCAAGTGTGCATACCTTGCTTGGATACCTATGTACTGTTTTGTTGATCGTTGAACTCTCTTTTTTGTGATATATGTTAACTAATAAATTAAGATTTTTTATAGCCTAAAAAAATAAGTTCTTTCTCCTTTTTGCAAGGGAGCAGGAACAGGGTAGTCTAGACAGCAGCAGTACAGTATAGCATTACAAAACACAGTGTGCAGCCAGGTATGTGGCTGGCATGGTAGTGCAGTGGCAGTGGCAGAAGCTTCATGGTAGAAAAAGGGAGATGTTTGGCAGTGTTAGGCCAGCAAAGGCAGCCCCTGCAGCACAGTATAAATTACATGATAGACAGGGAGTAGATGCCTGGCTGAGTGTGGGCTATCGGCACTAGTGACAGCAGGACAGTGTAGAAAACAGACAGTGGACAGACAGACTGGCAGATGGTACAGCCGAGATAATCAATGGCATCAATTGTAGGAGAATGAAAGTCGGCATTGATTCATGCCTGATTAAATTTGTAAAAAATGTATGGTTTTCCACTCTTGTGGAGGATAACCTGGTCTACTGGTGTGTAACAAAGTCACTGGCTGCGCTGAATCCACATGCTGACAGTACACTATAGGTTGGACATGACAGTATGCTCATTGTAAAATGGGCCAGTTCTTGCCACTGATCCAATCTGCTAAACCAGAAGGCCATGGGATATTGGCTTAAGGTATCTGCTGGAGAAAGGACAGTGCAGGTATCACTGAACCACTTGGTTGTTCAGACAGTGCGACTCTGTTTGCTGATGTGCATCAAGTTGGTGCAGTGTCAAATAAAATATTTAGTCTGGGATATATATACTGTAATCTCTGCTGTCTTGATCATTTGTTGTAGCTGTAGAGGTGACACAAGTGGGATTATGTTGACTCTGCAGGGAGTGGTGAGGGGACTTGGTCAGATATGTGGTCGACTGGTTACCACTCCGCAAAAGCTTTACTCAGCAGGGAACAAAGTTTATCCTGGAAATATGCCAATTTAGCTTTTTTTTGGAAGTTGAAAAAATTTCCCCATTTTGCTTTTATAACAAAGATCTAAAGACATAGCTATTCAATAGTCATCCCAAGTCTTGATGATAATAATATGCATGTTATCCCACAAGCACTGCAGCATACAACTTCCATGCTGGCAAGCACGACCAAGAGCATAACTGGTTCACTTTCCACACCATGCTGCATCGGTTCGTCATCATATCCACTGTTGTCATTGTTGTTTTCATTTTCACTCTGTCAGCCTCATTCCTTTTCTGTGCCAACTCAATGTGCTCCTCCACATCCAACTGCTGCTGCTGCTTCTCCTCCACCTTCTGCTGAATGTAACATGGACATTGAATGTCTGTGCAGGGGTACAATTCTGCACAGTTTATTAATGGGGAGCGTCACCTAACCCAAAAAATAATTAATGATTTAGACAAAAATTTAGAATTTTGTTATAAAAAATTACAGTAATGGAATTCAAGAAATTTTGCTTCTTAACATACACCAATTTTGCCCTTTGTGTCCTGCAATTTACAGACGTGCAATACCTTGAGCAAGATGCTACCAGGAAAAGTCACCCCAGATGCAAGCACAAATAAATTTAGGTATCTTCCATTGAGGCATGACTCATGTGATTCTTTTGCAAAAGTCAGTGCAATCAAGGTGGTTTGTCATCAGCTGTGGTGAACTTAGATGATATGATCTGCAACATGTACTAAGGAAAGATAGGGGAAGGCTGTCCCTACAGTAAGACTAAGCTGAAACCCTACGATGTAGCGGGCTGCCTGTTCCTAGCGAACAGACCCGCCTTAGTCCTTGGCTAGTCTGAACGAAGACCTATAGAATAAGGTTAGGAGTCCCTAAAACAACTAAGGACTGGAACAAAAATGGGACACCTGCTAAACAGAGAAGTTGTTGCAGAACACAAAAAGACAAACAGACAAAAAGGTACTAGAGGTCCCAGAAGGACCAAGCGAACTGAAAGAGATAGGCACCGAAGCACCTGGCTAGAAAAACAGTCAACAACACTGAAGTCTAGCACAGCCAGGAGGGCGGAGCTGGAATACAAAGGCAGGTGGTCACGTGCCCGCAAAACACAAAATGGAAAAAACAAACAGGAGGGTTCTAACATTAGACATGTGTGAGTTCAGCACATAAAAGACTAATTGATGACACAATGGAGGGAGAGAACGAAGAGTATGAAAAGCGATAAATAATGATGATAATAGGGCTAATGACAATGACTGGACAGTGGCACTTCTGGATGCTTACTGACTTTCCCCACATGAGCAGGTGATGCCACTTCATGTGCTCATTGCATGATGTAGTTCTTGGTCAATGTGTGCCAGGATGTACACGGCTTATATTCCAATAGTACAGCATGCACACTGCAATTCATTGGTCCTCCAGCAATGTGAAAAAGAATTCCCACACCCGAGATGCCTGCACATAGGAATCTCCACCATGAATGTGACCAAAGCTTTTAGGCATTGTTGAGCCTCCTACACCAACATTAGTCATGAAATCACCTGCCCTCGTGTGTGGTAGACAGTTACAGATTTTTTTTTGTCATTTAAAGGAAAAGAAAAAGAATTATGGCTTGTCTGTCTCACAAGCTAGGAAACAAATCTTCTCTGACAGATAAATCTTGGTCTCTAGAAGTCTAACCTTCTATCCCTAGTCTGTAAAATTTCTAAAATAGTGCTGCTTGGCCATTCTTCGTCCTTCATAGTGGTTGTAACAGTTGCTCCCTGATTGGCTACGCTAGACCATGTGATGTGATAACTGAAAGGCATTAAAGTGAATCTGTCACCGCTTTTGACCTACTGTATGTAAACTATTAATATGGGCATACAGGTTATCGATTGCCTTGTTGCTGATAAATTATCTTTTATGCTTAGAGCTTATCTAGCAAGTTCTTTTATCTAGAATTTAGTTTAAATAAAAGGACCTTTGGAATGAGTAGCTTGGGAATTTAAAGAAAAAAAATTTGGTTCTAAGTAGATCTGCAGCAGATCAATCCGCTCATTCACAATAAACAGATAACTGGAGATGAGCTTCAAAGAGAACTTTTCACCAAATTTTACATGTTGAACTGGATACACTATGTAATTGTGGCTGCAGAGCGGAATAATTTTTTTTTTTATTTCATCTCACTGTTATGGAGATATTACCAATCAATATACTTGGCAACTAAGAGCTAACTTTAGTTAAGTCCAAGTGGGTGTTTTCACTGGGGGCGTGTACTTCCTCTCCCTGTATGCATTGCTACCTGTTATCACCCACTTGGATGTAACAAATGTTAACTCAGTAGGTGCCAAATATTTTGATTGCTAATATCTCTGCAATGGAGGGGCAAAATAAAAAAACAAAACCAAAAACGTTTTGTTCCACTCTGCAGCCACTGTTACATTGTGTGTTCAGATCAACATGAAAAATTTGGTGAAAGGTCCTCTTTAACTTACTCACCAACAAAGTATATTATACATTTCGCAATAAGTACACCACAAAATGTTGCTAGTTCAAAGTATTAATCAAATTATTTGCTACTAGTCATCTGGGCGGTGCTATTTCTAGAAAAAGTCATGTAATCTGTGCTGAAAGGCATGCATAGTGTAATGAGGTATATGGTAGAGGTAAGGCATGTGCTAGATGCCAAAAGACTAAATGAATGAGATTTGCAATGCTCACATGGAGCCACTGCAAGTAGTGCTTTATTATGTTATATACAGTAGGTTGAACCATCAATCATGAAACCTATATTACATCTTTCAATTTTAAAACTTTTTTAAACTCAATTTTATACATATAGCAAATATTTCTGTATCAAATAGTGTAGAATTTCTACATCAAGCAATATTATGTTAGTGAACTGCACTTAATAAAACTACAAAGGGACACATACAGTCTTCTAGAACATACGGTGCAATGTTTGTTTTCGTCCTCTATAGCAACTCTCTCAGTTATCTGTCAGTTAAGTGCAATGGCCTATTGATGTGAATGAGATTGGTGTATCGTGTTACTAAAGATTAATCTTAACTTTAGTCACTAGATGGCAGGTGGTTATTTAAAGTTGCTGAAATGTCAAAGGCAATCAAGTCAATATATAGAGCTTGGAAAAGTTATATGAGCAATCATATGATGATGGATAAAGGGCCTTAGTTAGTATTAACTAGTAAATCTATGCATATGGTCTTGGCATTTGAATTTATAGCTCCACTTAACTGGTCTTATAATTTTTAATACAATATATTACTTTTTAATCCCAGTGACATCATTAGATAATTCTGTTCATGTTAAGGTGTATTCATAAAATAATAAATCATGTGTCAGCATAAATGGGCACTATAAACGTTAATATTATCAATTAGCTCATAATTTAACATATCCCATAGCCTACAGGATATGTTATAAAACAAATGACCATATACTTGACTTGGTGTCATCTTTATAGGGAACATGTCACCTCGGACAACGCCGTTTACCTGCAGTTAATGTTTCCAACAGTTTTATGGCAGAATTCTTATGAAGGCTGGTGATGAATTGGCCTCGTGTCTTTCTGAGGATAAATACATGCTGCAACAATAGCATAAAAAGCTCCTTAAGTTTGTGTGTACATGAAAAACAATGTATTTCTATTGACTATTGTCACACAACAAAGCTATATCTAATTTATTTCTAATGTTGTCCCAGGCTTAACAATGTATTTAACCATAGAATGTACATTTAAAAAGTCAAGGCAGACCCATTGCCGAGCAATCACTAACAATCAGAGAAATTTCTTGCTGCTGCCTTTCTACTAACAGTTTTTTTTGGAACTTAAAATAAAGCAGAAAAGTAAGACGGAGAGAGCAATTTTGTATAGTATGTTTCTTCAAAGTGTTCTACAGTCATGGCCAAAAGTGTTGGTACCCTTGAAATTGTTCCTGAAAATGAAGTATTCTCCCAGAAAATTATTGAAGTTACACATGTTTTGTCATGCACATGTTTATTTCCCTTGTGTGTATTGGAACAACACAAAAAATGAAAAAAGGCAAATTGGACGTAATTTCACACAAAACCCAAAAAAGTGACATGACAAAATTGTTGGCACCCTCAAATGAATATTTGTTTACACACCCTTTGGAATAAATAACTTCAATCAATCGCTTACTATAACCATAAACAAGCTTATTACCTCTCAACTGGAACTTTGGACCACTATTCTTTTGCAAACTGCTCCAGGTCTCTCATATTTAAGGCGTGCCTTCTCCCAACAGCAGATCTCTCCACAGGTGTTCAATGGGATTTAGATCCGGACTCATTGCTGGCCTCTTCGGAACTCTCCAAAGCTTTGTTTCCATCCATTTCTGGGTGCTTCTTGAAGTATGTTTGGCGTCATTGTCCTGCTGGAAAACCCATGACCTAGGACGCAAATCAATCTTTCTGACACTGAACACTACATTGCGACCCAAAATCCTTTAGTAATCTTCAAATTTCATGATGCCTTACAAACAGTCAAGGCACTCATTCCATTTTCGGTAAACATAAGAATGATGTGCTTTACCAAAAAGCTCTATCTTGGTCTCATTTGTCCATAAGATGTTTTTCCAGAAGGATTTTGGCTTACTCACATACATTTTGGCAAACTGCAGTCTAGTTTTGTTATGTCTCTGTGTCAGCAATGAGGTCATCCTGGGTCTCCTGATATAGCATTTTATGTCATTCAAATGTCGACGAATAGTTCACACTAACACTGATGCACCCTGAGCCTACAGGACAGCTTGACACTTTCGGCCATGACTATATTAACTCTAGTAACAGTATGGATTTTTTTTTCATCAGTTTCAGTTGGGGAAAGGACATGGACACCTTTTGGGGCATTTTTTTGTACTTAAAGGGGTATTCCCTTTAAGTAATACCCCTTTAATAGAGCCTATTCTAATATGTTGTAGGCGTAATAATAATAATATTAGCAAATACCTCCAATTAGAAGTATAGTTTTTCTGATTCGCTATGCCGCTTACCCCATGTAACATACCTGGCGGCGTCCTTGCATAGTGGTCCATCTCCCACTGTGCAAGAGCGCGCACTTGATCTCCAGTCCAGTCTGCTAGCCTGGCTTCCCTCCATGCTGTCTGCTTGCCTCTGTTTCTGCTGCTTAAGGGCGGCGCCCGATCACTTCCTGCTTCTTGTAGCTGCTGCATGCACACCCCTTGTGCGTCCTCAGCCTATTGCTGTCTGTCACCTGGTATTTAACCCAGCTCCTCCCTGGAATCCATACCTGAGCATTGTGTTCTGTCAGTTGGCTTTCTGTCACTGATGTGCCAGGTCCTGTCTATGCTTCCTGCCTTGCGGTATCAGTTCCCGTGTCTGAACTGTGTCCTGTCTGAACTATCTTCTAGCCTGTTGTCTTCTGCCTATCCTGGAGGCTGTATTTCCAGGCCAGTGTGAACACGCTCCTAGCCTGTTCTTTCCGCCTTCTAGGGGCCGCATACCTAGACCCGTTCCTGTATCTTGCCTGTTCCTGTCTGAACACGCTCCTAGCCTTTTCGTTCCACCTTCTAGGGGCTGCATACCTAGACCCGCTCCTGTATCTTGCTGCTGTGTCTGTTCTTGTCTGAATACTCTCCTAGCCTGTTACCTGTTTTTCTCTATGTCCGTACCTTCCTTTTTCCTGCAGAATCTGATCCCGTACCTAACTCCTACTCGTTGTCCCTGTACTCCCGTTTGTGAGTTTAGAGTCCACTTGCTACTTCATTGCAAGTATCCTGTGTGTACTTGGTTCTGCCTTTCCCTTCCAGTCTGTTCCGTGTGAACAGAGCCCTGTCCCCTCTGCTCTGCCTTGCTTACCGCTCCGGCGGTTCTTGCCTGCTCTGCCTTGCTCGCTGCTCCGGCAGTCTCGCTCTGCTCTGACCCTTTGCTCGCTGCTCCGGCAGTCTCGCTCTGCTCTGACCCTTTCTTCGCTGCACCGGCAGTTTCGCTCTGCTCTGACCCTTTGCTCGCTGCTCCAGAAGTCTCGCTCTGCTCTGACCCTTGCTCGCTGCTCCGGCAGTCTCACTCTGCTCTGACCCTTTGCTCGCTGCTCCGGCAGTCTCGCTCTGCTCTGACCCTTTCCTCGCTGCTCTGGCAGTCTCGTTCTGCTCTGACCCTTTGCTCGCTGCTCCAGAAGTCTCGCTCTGCTCTGACCCTTTGCTCGCTGCTCCGGCAGTCTCGCTCTGCTCTGACCCTTTGCTCGCTGCTCCGGCAGTCTCATCCTGCTCCTCTCTCGCTCACCGCTCCAGGTGGCCTTGTCCTGCTCTTCTCTCGCTCACTGCTCCAGGCGGTCTCGTCTTGTTCTGCTCTTGCTCACCGCTCTGGGCGGCATCACTCTGCTGTTTCTCCACCGCATCTGCGGTTCTGTTCCTGAGTCCCAGTCTGTACTGGGTCCTATCCACTCGGTGCTCCAACCTGTCGTACCTGCCAGTACCTCCCTGCCTGCATACCAGTCGTGCCTACCAGCATCCGCCAGTCTGCATACCAGCCGTGTCTGCCTATACCCAGCAGTCTGTGTGCCAGTCTAACCTGCCTGTTCCTGTATTCCCCTGTGTGGGTCAACAGCCGTGTCCGGGGTCTGTCCTGGAGTAGCACCTGGTCCCTCTGCTCGGTTCCTCCTTGGTGCACTGGCATCGTATGCCGTCGTGCGACCCTGGTCGGATCGGGTGGATACTTACTTAAGCCCCTCCAGGTATTCACTCTCCGGCACGGTCCAGTGGAATCACTACATATACGCGCACACGCCACTCAGCCCGGGCGTGTGCATTACACCCCATGTGCAGGACATTGCAGTAGCTTAGGTAGCCATGGTTATGATGACCACTAACAACTAACTAACTGTTACTATATGAGTGATCGTAACCATGGATACCTAAGCTACTGTTGTT
Organism: Phyllobates terribilis; assembly: GCF_046119375.1. Lineage (NCBI taxonomy): Eukaryota > Metazoa > Chordata > Amphibia > Anura > Dendrobatidae > Phyllobates > Phyllobates terribilis. The sequence goes on along the minus strand of NW_027362762.1, from coordinate 328,818,127 downwards.
TCCTACTCGTGACCATTTCTTGCTTATGCTCTTACCCTGACATAAAAACAATAAATATCAGCTCAGCCCACCTTTTACTGCTGATCTGTGAGCCGGCAACATAGAGTGTGAGCTGTCACTGTGCACATCACACAGTAAGGCTGAGTTCACACGATGCGTTTTTCATGCGTTTCCGCGGCGTTTTTGCAGTTGCGTAAACGCCGCGGAAACGCATGAAAAACGCATGGTAGAAGGGCAGCAATGTTCCCCAATGGAAATCCGCATGTGCTGTGCCCATGATGCGGATTTTTCCGCAGCGTAAACGCTGCGATCAAAAATCCGCAGCATGTCAATTAATTTTGCGGAAACGCTGCTCTTTTGCCGCCATTGACTTGCATTAGACCGCATGGAATCCGCATCACTGTATATGTTGATGCGCTTTTCATGCGGTCTAATGTGCGGATGGTACCCGGGTGTGGATGAGAGGACTCTCATCCAGACCCAGGTACCATTAAAAAAAAAGAATAAAATAAAAAATATATATATTCTCACCTTCTGACGGCCCGCGCTGCGTCCTGCTGGCTTCCCGGGCACTTCGCGGTTGAATGAAGGACCTTCGCTGACGTCAGAGTCATGTGACGGGTCACGTGACGCTGACGTCGGAAGGTCCTAAAGTCTTCACTGCCGGCAGCCGGGACCGATGAAGCAGGACACCAGAGGCCATCAGAGGGTAAAGTATAGATTTATTTTTTATTTTTTGACATTCACACACTATATAAATCCATGCCGGTTGCATGGATTTATATAGTGTAAAGTTGACAAGCACTTTCCAAGTGATGCTAAAATCGCTTGGGAAGCGCTTGTCAACCCGCATGCGGAAATGAAAGTGAAGACCGCTTCATTTCCGCATGTCCCTGGCAGGAAACCGCATGTACAATCCGCATGCGTTTTTTCCTGCCAGAGAGATGCAGAAACGCTCAGGAAAAAATCCTGAGCATTTCTGCATCGTGTGCACATAGCCTAATAGTGAACAGGGACTAGCCCAGCCCCTAAAACGAGCATCACTGATGACATGTCATTTCAGGGAGGGGGCACAGGCTATGATTGCCACCTCTGCAGGATGCACTGGAATGCTTAAAGGAAGCATCATCACACAGAAAGTAGGGGAAAAAATGCATTAGCAGTTAGATAGTGTACTTAGGAAACAGTATGGAATTTTTAATGAAAGAATATTAGAAATTAGTTTAGATTACGGCACTAAATAGTTAGGGATTTTGACTAAAATTGATTTGACCTTCAGACCACCCCTTTAAAAGACAAATGCAGCTTTTCTACATTTGTTGCATAATACACATTCATTTAAGAGACCAATAAGTACATACTATTAATCAAGTCACTTAGCTTGTCTATTATCATGCTTTAAAATGGACAATGCAATGTAACAGAAGAGGAGTGGAAATAGGAACGAGATAATGAGACACATCATACAACCAAGACTCTGCACCTGTTTGTCATTTGTTTTCCAGAGAGCGTGAATATATTTCAAGACTTGAGCAGCGGACAGTATACTCCTTAATGCTGTCTATGACATATATTAGACGTTGACCAGATTATTGTATCGCAGGCAGCTGATGGCTTATTGAATTAAAACAAAATAGATAATATAATTTATTATTAATCCCAGTCATTTTATTTACTTAATAAAAAAATTTAATTTTTATTAATAGTTTCTGCACTAAATAAAAAATAAAAACGACGAGGTTTTGTATCCAGGTTTGGCAATCCCTGTGACATATAACACTCTTATCATTAATAGGAAAATAAAGTAACACAGATTTTTAATTAATTATTGAACCAAAACCCTGGAGCAAAACTGTTGTCATAGTTGCTATGAATATTTACTAATATTTAACATTATTTATTTTCTAATTCAATTACCATTATATGGCCAACGAAATAGTGATCATTTATGAATTAATTCATTTTGGTAAATTTGTTAAAAAATGTTAGGAAATTAGAGTTGAACAGTTGTAGTGGGACAAATCAAGTGAATATTTACAGAAATTATTTATTCCATATGATACAAAAGATTGGGATTGTGTCAAGCAGGCTGACATCAGCGCAATCTGGGAAGAAATTCCAGCTGGGATCTGGAAAAAAAGGACTTAATAAAGTTCTGATAGGGCCTTTTAGGTTATTGAGAAAAAAGAAGAAGAGGATATAAATTTACCAATAAAATTGTCCAGTGGGCAGTCCTACCAGTGACTGACAGATATCTCTGTATGCACACTTATACAAAGAATGTTTTTAGTCACTGATAGGACCGCCTACTAGACCAAAAATTCCTGAAAGGACAGAGATTTAGATGATTAAAATATAGGTTTTAATAAGTCTTTTCTCACAAAACTATATATCAATCTGCTCAGCTCCCCCTGCTCTATATCATGTTGCCTGCAGATAAGACTGCATTTTCATGGTAACAAGTTCCCTTTAAATTGCTATTTTTTTACATGTGTAAATGTACTATTTAAGGTTACCTATTGTAAAGTGGCTAATGGTTGTGTAGTTGATGGGAGGTATGTATCACAGAGATGGCTGGTCTCTGTGATGTAGCCCGGAGTGTTTCTCTGGTGCACATAAGCACTAAGAGGATCGTTTGGTGCACCTGGGAGCCGGGTTACGGGTAGCTAGGAGAGAATGGGAGGGTCCAGCTACCCACATACCTTATCTTTGGGTGTGGTTAGCAGCCTATAAAATGGAGGCTGTTGTTTGGCACATGGTTTGTGTGTTTGGAGGGAGAAGGCCTCCTGTGTGTGGTTGGCTCCAGTTTGAGCCAGGATACTGGACGTTACTCAGTCTGTGTGCCCACAGGACTGACAAAGCAGAGACCTGCTAAGGATACTTTACTTTGTTTGCCTGAACTAAAGACTGTTGGTTTTCTTTTTCTTGCTTGTTGTTTTATGAAGCAATAATCTGAAATGGACTCTTAAAGGAACATGCTCCCTATTTTACTCTCGTTGCACCCAAGTGAGTAAAACCCCTACACTATATAATGGTATCATTACATTATTAAAGCAAGTTTTGGACTGCGCAGGTAATATATGCCAACACTAAAATAAAAATATATATGAAAGGTATAATACAAATAAATATATTGACATATATCTGCTGCTGGAGAGTGAATGGCAGACCATTCGGAAGAAATATGTACCCAGAGAAGAAAACTGAATCTGAGGTCATAAAAAAAGTCAGAACAAGGATCTCAAAAATAAAAAAAACTTTTATTGGCAAACAATGGTTATATGGTGGCACTGTAGAAGATGGGTGCCCACTAGTGGTGAGCGAGCATGCTCAAGTGCTAACCGAATATCTTCGGCATGCTCGAAAAATAGGTTTGAGTTGCTGCAGCTGCATGTCGCGCGTCTGTTCAACAGCCTCAACACATGCAGAGATTGCTTGGCAAACAGGCAATCCATGCATGTGTTGCGACTGTCGAACAGACACACAATGTGCAACTGTGGCGACTCTAACCTATTTTTCGAGCATGCCGAAGATACTCGGTGTGCTAGGATAATCCCTTATCTGAGGTAGCTCGCTTATCACTAGTACCCACACAACAATTCAAAGTGACAATTGTTGTTATACATATGTAAATACAAAAGGTGCATAAATTAATAAAAACACCCCAAACCACACAGGAAGAAGTATATGCCAAAAATAAAGGGGAGGGAAAAGGTAGAGTACACAAGTAATGACCATGAACATACTCAGATGGTACTAGGTTAATGATTATCCAAGAAAAAAAAACAAAACAAAAAAACTATATGACAAAATGAGCAGATACAAAATGCAAATTGACCACAATTGTTTAAGCAATAAACACACACAAATAATGAGACACTATTTCTGTAAAAAATTGTAAGGATATGACAGTATTGATGAGAAATGTAGTGACAAAAATATAGATATATACTGTATATATGAGAGGGGTCAATGCTATTATAGGTGGTGTAATTAGTCTAGCAAAAATCTACTAAATATAGCTGTTTTTCCAAAGACAGAAAAGGTATGAACAAGGTCAAACAAAATATCTAAATAAAGTCTACCCAAATATGAAATGTATGTGCAAAGAGTTGTTGCAATGTGACACAGCATGGTAAGAAAAGGAAAGGGACAATTAATGGCATTAAACAGCCGATATGGTGGAAGGCACATACAGTATTACCCCAGACGAAGGTCTTTACCAAAACGTTTGTTGGGGTGGGAGCCACACTTATTCCTCTGGACCACCAGGTAATACTCTATGTGCCTTAATTTTTAATGGTGCAAAAGAGGGTTGATTTGAACGTTTATGTTTTTTTTCATATTTTTAAAAACTTTTTTATGCATTTTTTACTGTATTTCCTTTAGGTGACTTGATGCTGCGATCATCTGATCGCTTGTTCTATACATAGCAGTGGATCAGCAATGCTATTTTTAATGAAAACTATGATCTCCTATGAACGCCAGCTAAATGCTGGCTTTCACAGCAGTAGTGTAATGACAGGCATGGGGGTCTTCAGCAGACCCCATGTCATGGGCACGCCAATGGGCGTTTGGAATGACAAGCCCCCATGCCGATGCATGTTAAATGTCACTGTCAGAGATTGACAGCAGGATTTAACAGCTTAACAGTTGCGAGTCACAACGGGAGATTAGGGAGATAAATAAGTGGCTCAAGAACTGGTGTAGGAAGGAGGGATTTGGGTTCCTGGAGAACTGGGCCGACTTCTCAGTTGGCTACAGATTGTATGCTAGGGACCGGCTGCACCTCAATGGGGAGGGTGCAGCTGTGCTGGGGGAGAAAATGGCTAGAAGGTTGGAGGAGTGTTTAAACTAGGGATTGGGGGGAGGGTATTCATTTTATAGGTGGGGAAGATAGTGCAGATAGTGACCTGGGCACAAATAAAGAAATTGGTGGTGGGGTTAGAACAGTCAATAAAGTAAGAAGGAATAGAGGTACAGAGAGATACATAAAATGCATGTACACTAATGCCAGAAGCCTCACCAACAAAATGGAGGAATTAGAATTAATTTTGTTAGAAAATAATTATGACATGGTAGGGATATCTGAGACATGGCTGGACGAGAGCCATGACTGGGCAGTTAATTTACAGGGCTATAGTCTGTACAGAAATGACCATACAAACAAGCGAGGAGGGGGGTGTGTGTTTATATGTAAAATCATCCTTAAAACCCATCTTGCGGGAGGATATATGTGAATCTAATGGAAATGTAGAGTCCCTGTTGGTGGAGATAAGGGGAGGGGGAAAAAATAATAAATTACTAATAGGGGTTTGTTATAAGTCTCCAAAAATAATGGAAGCAGCGGAGAATATCCTCGTAAAGCAAATAGATGAAGCAGCGACTCAAGGAGAAGTCATTATTATGGGGGACTTCAACTACCCTGAAATACATTGGGGGACAGAAACCTGTAGTTCAAGCAAAGGTAATAGGTTTTTGACAACTATGAGAGACAAGTACCTTTCACAACTGGTTCAGGACCCAACAAGAAGGAGGGCACTGCTAGATCTAATATTAACCAATAGGCCAGACCGCATATCAAATATACGAGTTCGGGGTCACTTGGGTAATAGTGATCACAAAATAATAAGTTTTCATGTAACCTTTAATAAGATGTGTAGTAGAGGGGTTACAAGGACACTAAACTTCAGGAAGGCAAATTTCCAACGGTTGAGAGATGATCTTAGTGCAATAAACTGGGACGATATCCTGAGACATAAAGCTACACAAAGCAAATGGGAGACATTTTATTAGCATCCTGAATAGGACCTGTGTACAATATATACCCTATGGGAATAAACATGCTAGAAATAGGAGGAAACCACTATGGCTATATAGAGCTGTAAGGGGCGCAATAAGTGACAAAAAGCATTTAGAGAACTAAAGCAAGTAGGTAGTGATGAGTAGTGTTGAGCGAACATGCTCGAAACTGCTCGGAACTCACCCGAGCATCACGATACTCGGGATGTTCGGCGAGCACCGAGCATTTCCGGGTTACTCGGGCGGGAGCTCGGGTCTCCGCCCTGCATGTTTGGCGCTCTTTACAGAGCCAATGAACATGCAGGGATTGCCAGCCAGTCACTGTAATGCCGCAGCCATGTTGTTTGTGGGCATTACAGTGATTGGCTGGCCGCACAGCGTCACCTCGAGTATTTAAAACCGGGCGCCGCCATCTTGGACACAGTCGCTCCGGATCAGACAGTGTAGGGACAGCGCTGCTGATTTAGGGAGAGATATATCCTGCAAAATAGTTAGTGTAGGGTCTGTAAAGGCTGCCAGATCAAACAAACAGTCCTTCTCAGGACTAATATCCATCCCAGGTATATCAGGCAGGCAGGCAGGCAGGCTGTATAGGAGACGCAGTGGTTATACCAGCAAACGCTGCATTACAGTCCTGTGTGCTGCTCCAGTTGCTGAAAGTGCTGGACTTAGCTCCAGGTCCCGGGGGCCAGGAAAAATCCTTTTTTTAATCTAAATCCTCTTTTTTTTTCCTCCTTCACAATGTACAAATACCCATCTTATTAACCTTTTGGTGCCCCCCCCCCCCCAAAAAAAAAAGTGTGCGTCTGATTTTTCAGACACAAATATATCTGTTGAAAATAGTCTGGTGTAGGCCAGAGAAATAGAAGTGTGGTTTTGCAGTTCTATGGGCCATTTGTATCTAAAAAAAACAGTTTGAGTGTGTCGCTCACTGTTCAGCCGCAAATATATATATATTTTAAAAAGCCTGGTATACACCAGTAAATTATTACTGTGGTTTTGATGTTCCACGGTAAAACATCTCTATTATCCTGTTTTTGGCATTTTTTGCTGTATAAAAATAATAATAGTGTCTCCCTGATTTTTCAGACACAAATATATCTGTTGAAAATAGTCTGGTGTAGGCCAGAGAGACAGAAGTGTGCTTTTGCTGTTCCACGGTAAAAAATCTCTATTATCCTGCTTTTTGCATTTTTTGCTGTAAAAAAAAAAAAAAATAGTGTCTCCCTGATTTTTCAGACACAAATATATCTGTTGAAAATAGTCTGGTGTAGGCCCAAGAAATACAAGTGTGGTTTTGCAGTTCCACGGTACAAACCTCTGTATTATCCACTTTTGGGCCATTTGTATCTAAAAAAAACAGTTTGAGTGTGTCGCTCACTGTTCAGCCGCAAATATATATATATTTTAAAAAGCCTGGTATACACCAGTAAATTATTACTGTGGTTTTGATGTTCCACAGTAAAACATCTCTATTATCCTGTTTTTGGCATTTTTTGCTGTATAAAAATAATAATAGTGTTTCCCTGATTTTTTAGACACAAATATATCTGTTGAAAATAGTCTGGTGTAGGCCAGAGAGACAGAAGTGTGCTTTTGCTGTTCCACGGTAAAAAATCTCTATTATCCTGCTTTTTGCATTTTTTGCTGTAAAAAAAAAAAAAAAAAATAGTGTCTCCCTGATTTTTCAGACACAAATATATCTGTTGAAAATAGTCTGGTGTAGGCCCGAGAAATACAAGTGTGGTTTTGCAGTTCCACGGTACAAACCTCTGTATTATCCACTTTTGGGCCATTTGAATCTAAAAAAAACAGTTTGAGTGTGTCGCTCACTGTTCAGCCGCAAATATATATATATTTTAAAAAGCCTGGTATACATCAGTAAATTATAACTGTGGTTTTGCTGTTCCACGGTAAAAAATCTCTATTATTCATGTTTTGGTAGTTTTTTCCGTAAAGAAAAACAGTAGTGTCTCCTGACTGTTGTGACACAAAAATATATCTGTTGAATATAGTCTTGTGTAGGCCTGACATCCCAGTGTGGTTTCCCAGTTCCACGGGTCAAATCGCTGTACTATCCAGTTTTGGGCCTTTGGTATCTAAAAAAAAAGCAGTTTGAGTGTGTCGCTCACTGTTCAGCCGCAAATATCTCTATTTAAAAAAGTGTGGTATACCCCAGTAAACAATAACTGTGGTTTTCCTCTTACACGGTTCTAATCTACTCTTTATTACCCTTTTTCCATTGATAGTGCAAGTGTAAGCTATTTTACTTCATTTACAATGGGCAAGGCGCGTGGCAAGGGACGTGGAAGTGGACGTTCTGGTGATGGTTCGTGCAGAGGACGGGGCCGTGGCCAAGGTGAAAATGTGCCACAACCAACAGCCACATCTTCTCGCTCCCACTTCTTGACCGAATTACTAGAGAAGCACAGAACAACACCAGTATTGAGAACTGATCAGTGTGAACAGGTTGGTAATTGGATAGCAGACAATACTTCCAGTTACCTGGGCACCACCACCTCCGGTCTGTCTTCCACACGGTCAACTCTTAGTAGCCGTGAGTCTCGACCGCATACTCCTCCTCACCCTGATGCTCCTTCCTCCCACCATGCCGAGTGTCATCAGACAGCAAGTGATCCCACACTTGGACACTCTGAAGAGCTGTTCACTGGTCCATTTCCATATTTGGGCCCCTCGCCTGATACGCTTAAAGTGGTGGAAGAGGAGATCCCATGTTGCGATGCCCAAATATTTGAACAGCCACGGCCACAGGAAGTCGACGTTGGCAATCTGTCACAAGAGGTGGACGATGACGAGACACAATTGCCAGGAAGTGAGGAGGAGGATCGTGGTGCGCAAGTGGAAGAGGAGGAGGTGGTGGATGATCTAGTAACTGATCCAACGTGGAAGGAGGACATGCAGAGTGAGGCCAGCAGCACACAGGGGGAGGGAGGCAGAGTACCCCACAGGCAGGAAGAAGCAGTGTGGTGGCCGCAGACAGAAGGCAGGCAACCATTCCCTGTAACACCAACACGAGGGACGTTGCCAGTACAAGCGGTAGGTCTTCCAGAGTCTGAAATTTTTTTAAAGACTCTGCTGATAACCCCAAAAAGGCCATATGTTCCACCTGCCATGCCAGCATCAGCAGGGGTGACAAAACTACCAGCCTGACCACCACCAGCATGATCAGGCACATGGCAGCAAAGCACCCGACTTTGTGGGGCGAAACCCAGGGTCCACGACCAGTGTCAGCGGGTGTCACCACTGCTTCTTCCATTGTTGTGCGTGCAATAGAACCCCCTGTTGTGTGTGCAAGGCAATCCCCTGTTCATACTGCATGTAAAGATGCCCCCTCCTCTCAGTCTTCACTTGTTATGGCAGTTTCTCAAGAAACAGCATCAACGTCCACGTCCACGTCCCACCGCAGCGTTCAATTGTCCATATCCCAGACCTTTGAACGAAAACGGAAATTCGCAGCTAACGCCCCACAGGCCACAGTCCTAAATTCGCACATTTCACGACTGCTTGCATTGGAAATGCTGCCTTTTAGGCTGGTGGAGACGGAATCCTTCCGTAATCTTATGGCGGTGGCCGACCCTCGGTACTCGGTCCCCAGCCGACACTATTTTGCCCGGTGTGCCATCCCCGCACTACACAAGCACGTGTCCCAAAGCATCTGCCGTGCCCTCAACAACGCAGTTACTGGGAGAGTCCACCTGACAACGGACACGTGGACAAGTGCTTGTGGCCAGGGATGGTACATCTCTCTGACGGCACACTGGGTAAACATAGTGGAAGTCGGGACCCAGTCGGACCTTGGGACGGAACACATCCTCCCCACACCGAGGATTGCGGGCCCTATGTCAGTCAGAGTTGCCCCCACAGTGTACAGCTCCTGCGCATCCTCCTCCTTCTCCTCATGTTCAGCCTCCATCTCAGATATCACCACATCAGCTACAAGCTGGAAGCATTGCAGTACTGCCTCCGCCAAGCGGCAACAGGCTGTGCTGAAACTCATAAGCTTAGGTGATAAACCTCACACTGCTTGTGAGTTGTGGACAGCTGTGAAAGAGCAGGCAGATCTGTGGCTGAGACCGCTGAACCTACATCCCGGCATGGTCGTGTATGACAATGGCCGTAACCTGGTGGCGGCTCTGAGGCGAGGTGAGATCACACACGTACCATGCCTGGCTCATGTGCTTAACCTCGTGGTTCAGCGGTTTCTTAAATCGTACCCCGAGTTGCCAGATCTGCTCGTGAAAGTACGCCGCCTGTCAGCTCATTTTCGCAAATCGGCTACAGCTTCCGCCGCCCTTGCTGTGTTGCAGCAGCGTTTGCAGCTTCCGGCACACCGACTGGTGTGTGATGTCCCCACACGTTGGAACTCTACCCTCCACATGTTGCAAAGGATTTGTGAGCAGAAGAGAGCAGTTGTGGAGTACCAGCTGCAACAAGGCCGTTGATATTCAGGTCAGACTCCACACATAAGACCTCAGGAGTGGACCTGGATGTCTGACATATGTACCATCCTGACAAACTTTGAGGAGGCCACCAAGATGGTGAGTGGCGATGACGCCATCATTAGTGTCAGCATCCCACTTGTCTGTCTTTTGCAACGCTCTCTGCAGAGAATTAAAGAGGAGGCATTGCAGCCAGAGTATGATGAGATGGATCAAGAAGCCGTAGAGGGTGATTACACACAGCCCAGCCTCATCTCATCCCAACGTGCATCTCCCGTACAATGAGGGAGAGGAGGAGGAGGAGGAAGAACAGGAGCTGCTATCATGCGTTGTAGACGGTAGTACCTGTACAAGTGTCTTACCGTCTGTTCAGCGTGGGTGGCCTGAGGACAGGGGGGAGGAGGAAGAGGAGGAGGAGGAGGAGAGCATGGTCAGTCGTGATCTTGGTGAGGACACGGAAATCTTGCCCGTTACCAGTCTGGCACGCATGGCTGACTTTATGTTACGCTGCCTTAACCGTGACCCTCGCGTTGTCAAAATGTTGGGTGACCCCCGCTACAAGGAGAACTTTCACTCTCTTATTCCTGAGGTGGAGAGGTCTACAAAAATGGGGCAATACCAGAAGGCCCTTGCTGCAGAACTCTTAAAAAAATTCCCATCTGAACACGCTAGCGGCAGAGGTCACAGTTCGTTGCCCAACCAAGGCGTACAGGCGAGAGAGATGCAACTCCAATCCAGCAGAGGCAGGGGAACACTGTCAACGTTCTGGGACAGTTTTCTGACACCCGCCCAGCTTACAGGCCCTGAGGCGCGGGGTACTCTCACAAGGAGTGGAAAGTTTCAAAAGATGGTGAGGGAGTACCTTGCCGATCGTACCAGCGTCCTCCGTGATTCCTCTGTGCCTTTTAATTATTTGGTATCCAAGCTGGACACTTGGAATGAACTCGCTCTGTACGCCTTGGAGGTCCTGGCCTACCCTGCCGCTAGCGTGTTATTGGAGCGTGTTTTTAGTGCCGCTGGAGGAATTATAACTGATAAGCGCACTCGCCTGTCAACTGACAATGCTGACAAGCTGACCCTTATCAAAATGAACAAGGGCTGGATTGGGCCAGACTTCTCATCACCACCAAATGACAGCAGAGTAACATAAAGTCAAATCCACTGTGTTATTTCGGGAGGTGTATTCACATGCACCGCTTCACACCCACACATGGGTATACGCTTCCTTGTTTCGGCTGTTTAATCTTCTTCTCCTTATCCTCAGCCTCCACCACCACTATACCACCACGGTGCCAGCATTGCAAGTTCCTCCGTCCTTATTTTTGGCAGCTTTTGCTTGCAAGGCATAAGCAAATACTATGGGACACCCACTCCCCAATAATGGGACTTATGTTTGTAATATGCTGTACTGCATGGCTCTTGAAAGGGGCATTGCAAGTTGCTCCGTCCTAATTTTTGGCAGCTTTTGCTTGGAAAGCATAAGCAAATACCATGGGACACCCACTCCCCAATAATGGGACTTATGTTTGTAATATGCTGTACTGCATGGCTCTTGTAAGGGGCATTGCAAGTTGCTCCGTCCTAATTTTTGGCAGCTTTTGCTGTGAAAGCATAAGCAAATACTATGGGACACCCACTCCCCAATAATGGGACTTATGTTTGTAATATGCTGTACTGCATGGCTCTTGTAAGGGGCATTGCAAGTTGCTCCATCCTAATTTTTGGCAGCTTCTGCTGGGAAAGCATAAGCAAATACTATGGGACACCCACTCCCCAATAATGGGACTTATGTTTGTAATATGCTGTACTGCATGGCTCTTGTAAGGGGCATTGCAAGTTGCTCCGTCCTAATTTTTGGCAGCTTTTGCTTGGAAAGCATAAGCAAATACTATGGTACACCCACTCCCCAATAATGGGACTTATGTTTGTAATATGCTGTGCTGCATGGCTCTTGTAAGGGGCATTGCAAGTTGCTCCGTCCTAATTTTTGGCAGCTTTTGCTGGGAAAGCATAAGCAAATACTATGGGACACCCACGCCCCAATAATGGGACTTATGTTTGTAATATGCTGTACTGCATGGCTCTTGTAAGGGGCATTGCAAGTTGCTCCGTCCTAATTTTTGGCAACTTTTGCTTGGAAAGCATAAGCAAATACCATGGGACACCCACTCCCCAATAATGGGACTTATGTTTGTAATATGCTGTACTGCATGTGACGCGCCCCCTGGGCCGTGTGTACACGTGTGTGGGATACCCGGTGCCGGGTCTCTGGGGTCTGTAGTCTCCGTGGCGGTGACCCGGTCCCGTGGCTCAGGCTGGTCAAACCAGTGGCAGTCTTTCTTAGGTTATGAGGTTAATTGTCCGACTGTGCCACCCGTGGATTGCGGTCAGGGAGTACCACCGCTGCGATGCAGACCGCTGAGGCTGGTGTTGTGTGCGCAGCATAGAATGGGATTACTCCCCTCGGGAGGAGTATAGCCTCAGGGCAGTGAGTGTGGATGATGGGGGTGATGGTGCACGAGCGCATCAGGAATGACTCAGAGTCTTTGCAGTGCAGTTCAGGGTCTTTACTGATGATTATAAGGTAGACCCTCCCGGGAGTACTGGCTAGCATAAGAGGCCTGGTCAGTCTGTGAGCAAGCAGGAGTTCCCCTGGCCAAGTGGAGTTGTAGGCCTCCCCGTCTGTCTGCACTCTTCCTGGCTACCTTGCTGTAAGCGGGTAGAAGTAGCCCACGTCCCTGAGTGTACCGTGTAGTGCTCACCCGTATGGCTGGTGACTTGGGGCCTTCTGTTAGCCTCCGCTCCACGACGTCGGTGCTGGTCCCTTGCTTGTGACTGAGCCTCCGGGCTTCTATGGCCAGAGGACCTGAAATCCCCTGCCGGCTGGTTTCTGCTGCTGGATATATAAGTCCTCACAGCTTCGGACTCCTGTGTCCGGTTCCTATTGTCTTCTGCCAGGGCGAGCTCTGCTCAGCTTCCAGCCCCTGGTCTTTAGCTCCTAGCTCCTACAGAGCTCCTTGCTGTTACTTTCCCTTGCTCTCACTCTGACTCTGACTGTTCTCTGACTCACTCAACCCCGCCCCAGATCCAGTTTATAAGGGCAGAATTCTCCCCTCCCAGGATTGGGGCAGGAGGATGTTGCATGTTTAAGGGATCCTGACCAGGAAACCTCCCACTTGCTCTCCGACGTAATATCTCTATTACTGTGGTGACCAGACCCCTGGGGTGCCACACATGGCTCTTGTAAGGGGCATTGCAGTTCCTCATAATTTTTGGAAAGCCTTCCATTCACTGCTTAGGCCAACAGTGCACGGGAGACCCAGTTGCTATAAATGGAAAAAAAGGTTTAGTTAACGCCCTCTGACCTCCATATCATTTCCAAGGGGCATTGGAGTGGCTCAAAATTTTTGGTAGGCATTGCACTCACTGTATGCCCTATAACTGTGTAGCCGAACCGCTCCTTTTGTTACAGAAACATATCCTACAAGACATATCTGGTTGACTGGCCTGATATTGATGTGAATGGTCCCTGTTCCTCCTGCTCTTTCTCCTTTGCCACTACCTCATCCATCATTTATCACCTGAAGCTTTGTTTTAACGGGAGTCATAAAACTTGGATAGTAGCAGGAAAACATCCAGCAATCCTCGGAGGAGGTAGGATATGCGCCAAAACGCTGACCACCTCAGGCCTAGCCGCTACTACATACATGCGCTTGCATTACAACAAAACAAAGCAGATGCTAACTTCTATCATCCTCATCATGCTCCTCACCTTGGCACTCTCAACTCCCCTGATGGAGAAGCCAGGGCCCACCGGAGGAGTCTGATAGTCCGGTGGGCTTGGCCAATGCTGCCCTAAAGCAGGCCAGGCTAAGAAAAGTGTGGGAAAGGTTACTGGGACAAATAGGGGTGGCTGGGGACCGAGTATGGACACCCGGCCACCCCCTGGAGGCTGGGGAGCAAGCGGGGACACCCGGCCACCAGGCGGCTGGGGACTGAGTATGGATACCAGGCCGCCGACACAGCCATGGCGTGGTGCCAGATTCCGCCTCCACATGCCTAAAAGGCCCAATTTAAAGTGCAAGCAAGCAAGCAGTATGGTATTGCAGCCTGGGGGTGGGTGGGTGGCAGGCAGCATACTTGAGCTTGTATTGCAAGGAATGGGGGAGGTACAATTGAACACTGCCCTGGGACTAGAACTTGCATGGGGATAGTTGCAAGTCTGCATCTTCTGATGCGGTAAGGATCACTTATGATGGGCACACTTTTAGACAGTGACCTGGGAGTCAGAGATGCTTCCAGGGGTCTTCCCCATGCTGTTCCCTGGTCTTTTCAGCACTTTATGCATGTGTCACACAGCACATGGCCAGATAAGGTTGTAAAATGTTAAAATGACATTTCACGGTGAATGCATTTGTCATAGTTGAAAGCAATACAAAAGTGCAAAAACGCATAAAAAATGCTACTTGTGAACATAGCCGAAGGTGTGGAGGAGTATTTTTGTTTTTGGTCATTTATTTTAACTTATACACAAGTCTTTTCCCTGGAAAGGATGTTCCTTAACTAGTGTTGAGCATTCCGATACTGAAATATCGGGTATCGGCCGATATTCGCGGTATCGGAATTCCGATACTTAATTCCGATACTTTTACAATATCGAATACCGGAATCGGAAGTTCCCATAATGCCTGCGCTCTGCAGTGTCTCTGAAGTATGACAAGCTGTATGGCAGCGCTCAGCTGAGATCCAGCCTGTCATCAGAATGCCATCCCAGCGTGGGAGAATTCTCCTGATCGTTTAAAAGCCGGCGGGCGGTAAAAAGCCGCCGGCTTTTAAACAATCACACAGCCCCATACTGCTTCCCCGCAGCCTCCCACCCCGATCCTCCGCTCCCCTCGCCACCTCCCATCCCGATCGTAAGTTAGGACCGGGCGGGGAGTGCAGCACCAAGCAGCGGGGAGCGAAGGACCCGGGCGGGGAAGCCGGCAGTGAAAAGACTTCACCGCCGGCTTTCCCGTTCTGTGCTGCGCTTTCCCGCCGGTTATTTCAAATGAACAGCTGAGGTATCAGGTGATGCTGATCAGCTGTTCATTTGAAGTAGCCGCGGTGCCCTCAGAGGGTTCACGTGAGTTCATGCTTGACTGCATTGCATGAACTCACATGAACTTTCCTACGGCCGCACAGGTCAGCCGCACCTCCCAGACGATCAGCCCGTCATGATTGGTGTGTGTGGGTGTCTGTGCGTGTGTCTGCGAGTGTGTGCGGGGTGTCTGTGCGTGTGTCTGCGAGTGTGTGCGGGGTGTCTGTGCGATGTCTGCAGGTGTGTGCGATGTCTGCGGGTGTGTGCGGTGTCTGTGCGATGTGTGCGGGTGTGTGCGGGTGTGCGCGGTGTCTGTGCGATGTCTGCGGTGTCTGTGCGATGTCTGCGAGTGTGTGCGGTGTCTGTGCGATGTCTGCGCGTGTGTGCGGTGTCTGTGCGATGTCTGCGAGTGTGTGCGGTGTCTGTGCGATGTCTGCGGGTGTGTGCGTGCAGGCAGACATAGGCCGATGTGACACTACTTCTCCCATCGGCCTATGTCTGTCCCCCGTCCACTCGTGCCAGCAGGATCAGCTCGATGGGAGCAGTAGTTCCCATCAGCCTGATCCTGCTTTTTAAATTGCCCTACTGTGTCCCCAATAAATTTCAAATACATGTCATTGGTGGCCAGTGGTTGCCTACAATAAATTAATTCATACATTACCTGTCCCCGCCGATCGCCACCTAAAATAAAGTAAAAAATAAAAAACTACACCTATACTCACCTAGACACCTAATTCCCTGAAGCCATCGATCTCCTGTAATAAAATATAAAATAATAAACCACAACCTTATCCTTACCCCTCCGTAGTAGTCCACGAGTGTCCCACGATGATCTCCAGTTTGGAGCAGCCACATAGAATGTGACCGCTCTGAACCGCTGCCGCCGCTAGAATGATGGGGCCTCAAAGCAGCCCCGTCATTGCATAAGCGGATTCGCCGGAGTTCAGGCAGCGCTGCTCCGGTTAGCTCCTTTGCGGCCCTGCTGTACCGTGAGAAATTCCCACGGTACAGCAGTGCCGTAAAGGAGGTCTCCGGAGCTGCGCTGCCTGAATGCACTCCGGTGACCTCAGTCAGTGGCTCCCGCTGCCGGGAGCGGACGTGTTCCCGGCAGTGTGAGCTTACAGCAGCCACGCACAGCTGTCACCATCTCCAGATGTGACAGCTGTGCATGGGAGATCAGCGCAGGAACGTGGACAGGTAACTATTTTTCTTTTGTAAACTAAGAATTAAATAAAATTGTGTGTTTTATTTCAAATAAATTTTTTTTTCTGGGTGTAGTGTGTTTTTTCTTTTTAACACTTTGTAGGTTAGTAATGGGGGTGTCTTATAGACGCCCATCATTACTAACCTGGGCTTCATGTCAGCTGGCGCTGACATGAACCCCAACCCTATTACCCCCTGCCACCGCACCAGGGCAGCGTGGAAGAGCGAGGCTAAGTGCCAGAGTTGGCGCATCCTATGGATGCGCCATTTCTGGGGTGGCTGACGGCTGGTGTTTCTAGCCTGGGAGGGGGCCAATATTCATGGCACCCTTCCTGGGCTATTAATATCAGCCCCCAGCTGTCTGCCTAGCCTTTGCTAGCTATTAAATAGGGGGTACCCCACGTCATTTTTTGGGGGGGGTCCCCCATTTTAATAGCTAGTAAAGGCTAGGTATTCAGCTGGGGGCTGATATTAGTACTCTGGGAAGCTCCGTGGGTATTACCCACTTCCCAGGCTTCAAACATCTGCCCCAGCCGTCTGCTTAACCTCCGCTAGAGCCTAAAATTATGGGGGATCCCACGCCAATTTTTTTTTAAATAAATCCTTTATTTTAACACTAAATGACATTTGAGGAGTTAATAAAGATGCAGTCCCTAAATTATTATTTATTTTTTAATTAATTTTTCCCAAAAATTTTGACGTGGGATTTGCCATATTTTTGTATGCCAGCCAGGTACAGCATCCAGCTTCTATGAACGTGCCATTTTCCGGGGTGGCTGCGGACTGCAATTTGCACCAGGGGGGGGGGGGGGGCAGAAAGCTTGGGCCTCCCTGCGCTGCAGATTCCATCCCCCAGCTGCCTAGTTGTACCTGGCTGAACACACAAATAGGGAGAAGCCCCACGTATTTTTTTTTTTAATTATTTCATGAAATTCATGAAATAATAAAGAAACAAAAGGCTTCCCTATATTGTTGTGTCCGGCCAGGTACAAATAGGCAGCTGGTGGTTGGACGCAGCCCGTTCCTGCCTGCTGTACCTGGCTGGACACAAATATAGTACGAAGCCCCACGTCAATTTTTTTTTAATTATTTCAGGAAATTCATGAAATAATTAAAAAAAAATTGATGTGGGGCTTCGCCCTATATTTGTGTCCAGCCAGGTACAGCAGGCAGGAACGGGCTGCGCCCAACCACTAGCTGCCTATTTGTACCTGGCCGGACACAACAATATAGGGAAGCCCTTTTTTTAAAAAAATATTTCATGAAATAATTTAAAAAAAATTGACGTGGGGCTTCGCACTATATTTGTGTCCAGCCAGGTACAGCAGGCAGGAACGGGCTGCCCCCAACCACCAGCTGCCTATTTGTACCTGGTTGGACACAACAATATAGGGAAGCCCTTTTTTTCTTAATTATTTCATGAATTTCATAAAATAATTAAAAAAAAAAATACGTGGGGCTTCGCCCTATTTTTGTGTCCAGCCAGGTACAACTAGGCAGCTGGAGGCTGGAATCCGCAGCGCAGGGAGGCCCAAGCTTTCTGGGCCCCACCCGCTGCAAATTGCAGTCCGCAGCCACCCCGGAAAATGGCGCGTTCATAGAAGCGCCATCTTCTGGCGCTGTACCCAACTCATCCAGGGCCCTGGTGCGGTGGCTCACTGGGTAATAAAGGGGTTAAGGCCAGCTTGGCATTATCAGCTGGCCCTAAGCCCGAAATTCATGGGGTCACGCCAATATTAGACATGACCACCATGAATTTCTAGTAAAGTATTTAAAAAAAACAAAACACCCAGAAAAAAGTCCTTTAATTGAAATAAACACACAATTCTTTATTGTTCTAAATTAAACTATACTTACCATCACGCTCATTCCAGCTGAAGCCAACGATCTCCTGCAATAAAAGAAAAATAATAAAGCAACCTCATCCTTACCTTTCCATGGTTCCCACGACAGCTTCAGCTCTGCTACATCGAGATGACAGGCTGGACCGCAGCAGAACGCTGCCATCCAGCCTGTCATCCCGCAGACACTGAGAAGCGCAGGCATGCTTGCGCTCCTCAGTGTCTCTCTGTGATGGCATAAAGATGAGCCGAGGTCATCTCCAATGAACTCGGCTCACCTCATGCACGTCACTGACAGCGTGGGAAAATTCTCCTGCACTCAGCGCTTCAGCGTGAGAATTTTCCCACGCTGTCAGTGACGTGAATGAGGTGAGGTCATGTCCAATGAACTCAGCTCACCTCATGCACGTCACTGACAGCGTGGGAAAATTCTCACGCTGAAGCGCTGAGTGCAGGAGAATTCTCCCACGCTGTCAGTGACGTGCATGAGGTGAGCTGAGTTCATTGGACATGAACTCGGCTCATCTGGATGCCGTCACAGAGAGACACTGAGGAGCGCAAACATGCCTGCGCTTCTCAGTGTGTGCGGGATGACAGGCTGGATGGCAGCGTTCTGCTGCGGTCCAGCCTGTCATCTTGATGTAGCAGAGCTGAAGCAGTCCTGGGAACCATGGAAAGGTAAGGATGAGGTTGCTTTATTATTTTTCTTTTATTGCAGGAGATCGTTGGCTTCAGCTGGAATGGGCGTGATGGTAAGTAGAGTTTAATTTAGAACAATAAAGAATTGTGTGTTTATTTCAATTAAAGGACTTTATTCTGGGTGTTTGTGTTTTTTTTTTTTAACTTTGACTATGGGGTTAGTAATGGGGGTGTCTTATAGATGCCTCTCCATTACTAACCTGGGCTTGATGTCAGCTGGCATTATAAGCTGACATCAACCCCAGCCCTATTACCCCACTGCCACCGCTACAGGGCAGTGGGAAGAGCGAGGCTAAGTGCCAGAATTGGCGCATCCTATGGATGCGCCATTTCTGGGGCGGCTGACGGCTGGTGTTTCTAGCCTGGGAGGGGGCCAATATTCATGGCACCCTTCCTGGGCTATTAATATCAGCCCCCAGCTGTCTGCCTAGCCTTTGCTAGCTATTAAATTAGGGGGGACCCCACGTCATTTTTTTGAGGGGGTCCCCCATTTTAATAGCTAGTAAAGGCTAGGTATTCAGCTGGGGGCTCATATTAGTAGCCTGGGAAGCTCCGTGGGTATTACCCCCTTCCCAGGCTTCAAACATCTGCCCCAGCCGTCTGCTTAACCTCCGCTAGAGACTAAAATTAAGGAGAACCCCACGCCAATTTTTTTTTAAATAAATCCTTTATTTTAACACTAAATGACAAGTACAGTAATCAACACTGTCACTGTACTTCATATATATGTGACTGACATGTTTCTATCTATCTAATCTATGTATGATTCTCTATTCCTTCTATTCTAAATTGTCGGGTACAGATGCTGAATTGCCGGCCGGCTTTTTTAAAGAGACGGTGCATGAAAACACTATTATATTTTTAAATAAATCCTTTACACTAAATGACAAGAACAGTAAGCAACACTGTCACTGTACTTCATATATATGTGACTGACATGTTTCTATCTATCTAATCTATGTGTGAAGCTCTGTTCTGTCTGTTATAAATTGTCGGGTACCGCTGCTGAATTGCCGGCCGGCTTTTTTAAAGAGACAGTGCATGAAAACACAATTATTTTTTTAAATAAATCCTTTACACTAAATGACAAGTACAGTAAGCAACACTGTCACTGTACTTCATATATATATGACTGACATATTTCTATCTATCTAATCTATGTGTGAAGCTCTATTCTTTCTGTTGTAAATTGTCGGGTACCGGTGTATGCCGCTGATGAATTGCCGGCTTTTCGCGTAATACATTCTACATTATTCTTAGTTGTTTTACTTCATGTAGAATTAGCCTACAAGGAAAGAAAGGGTTTATTTTCATTCCGATATTTGTGTCCCATTGAATTGCATTGGTTTCCGGTATCGGAATAGGCGATATCCGATACTTTTTGGGTATCGGTCTGATCCAATCCGATACGATATTTCCTGATATCGGAAGGTATCGCTCAACACTATCCTTAACATATTTCACAGGAAAAAAGTTTCACTTTCGTTTTTGAACGTTTTATTGTGAGCCCGTAAAAGTGGCTTAATACCTCTGACCACGTTGTTGACAGCAGTGACCTGGGGGTCAGAAATGCTTCCTGGGGTGATCCCCATGCTGTCCCCATGTCATTTGAGCACTGTCACTATCGTTTTGGGCACTTGTTAGGCTTTTAAAAGACTGCCGGGGGTGCCACCGCAAAAATGCTCGAGTCTCCCATAGACTAACATTGGGCTTGTTGCTCGGGTCGAGCACCCGAGTATCAAGGCGAGCTCGGCCCGAGCTTTGAGCACCCGAGCATTTTAGTGCTTGCTCAACACTAGTGATGAGGCATTAAATAAATATAGAAAATTAAATAAATTCTGTAAAAACCAAATCAAGGCAGCAAAGATTAAGGCAGAGAGAATCATTGCCAGAGAAAGTAAAAATAATCCCCAAATATTCTTTAACTACATAAATAGTAAAAAACTAAAAAAAGATAGTGTTGGCCCCCTTAAAAATAGTCTGGGTGAAATGGTGGATGCGGATGAGGAAAAAGCCAATATGCTAAATGATTTTTTTTCAACCGTATTTACACAAGAAAATCGCATGACAGAAAACATGATTAGTGATAACAAAAATTCTCCATTAAATGTCACTTGCTTAACCCAGCAGGAAGTACGGCGGCGTCTAAAAATCACTAAAGTTGACAAATCCCCGGGCCCGGATGGGATACACCCGCGAGTACTGCAGGAATTAAGTAACGTCATAGATAGGCCATTGTTTTTAATCTTTAAAGATTCCATAAAACAGGGTCTGTACCACAGGACTGGTGAATAGCAAATGTGGTGCAAATATTCAAAAAGGGGACAAAAACTGAACTTGGAAATTATAGGCCAGTAAGCTTAACCTCTACTGTGGGTAAAATCCTGGAGGGTTTCCAAAGAGATGCTATACTAGAGTATCTGAAGAAGAATAACCTCATGACCCAATATCAACATTGGTTTACGAGGAACCGTTCCTGTCAAACTAATCTGATCAGTTTTTATGAGGAGGCAATTTCCGAACTGGACCAAGGAAATGCCGTGGATGTTGTGTATATGGACTTTTCAAAAGCTTTTGATACGGTTCCACACAAAAGGTTGATACATAAAATGAGAACAATGGTGATAGGGGAAAATATATGTATGTGGGTTAAGAATTGGCTCAGTGATAGGAAACAAAGGGTGGTTATTAATGGAAAACACTCAGACTGGGTCTCAGTTAACAGTGGGGTACCACAGGGGTCAGTATTGGACCCTCTTCTTTTTAACATATTTATTAATGACCTTGTAGGGGGCTTACAGAGTAATATTTCAATATTTGCAGATTACACTAAACTCTGCAGGGTAATCAATACAGAGGAGGACAATTTTATATTACAGGAGGATCTATGTAAACTTGAAGCTTGGGCTGATAAATGGCAAATGAGCTTTAATGGGGATAAATTAAGGTAATGCACTTGGGCAGAGGAAATAAAATGTATAATTATACACTTAATTGTAAAACACTGGGCAAAACTGTAACTGAAAAAGACCTGGGTGTATTGGTGGACGACAAGCTCATGTTTTGTGGTCAGTGTCAGGCAGCTGCTGCAAAGGCAAATAAAATAATGGGATGCATTAAAAGAGGCATAGATGGTCATGAGGAGAACATAATTTTACCTCTATACAAGTCACTAGTGCGACCACACTTAGAATACTGTGTACAGTTCTGGTCTCCGGTGTATAAGAAAGACATAGCTGAACTAGAGAGGGTGCCGAGAAAAGCGACCAAGGTTATTAGAGGACTGGGCTGTCTGCAATACCAAGACAGGTTATTACATTTGGGGTTATTTACTGTGGAAAAACGAAGGCTTAGGGGTGATCTTATTACTATGTACAAGTATATGAGGGGACAGTACAAAGACCTGTCTACTGATCTTTTTACTCTGAGGCCAGAGACGAGGACAAGGGGGCAACTTCTACGTCTGGAGGAAAGACGGTTTAATCATAATCACAGACGGGGATTCTTTACTGTAAGAGCAGTGAGACTATGGAACTCTCTGCCGCATGATGTTGTAATGAGTGATTCACTATTAAAATTTAAGAAGGGCATGGATGCCTTTCTTGAAAAGTAAAAAGTATAATATTACAGGTTATATATACTAGATTCTGTAGTGCCGGCGTCCCTGCCCTCTGCTAGGCAGGGACGCTGCTCCTCTCACCGCTCTGCTCCGTGCCCGGCATCCTCCCCCCGCTCTGCTGTCAGCGCGCGCTCCGTCCCGGCGTCCTCCTCCTGCTCTGCTCTCAGCGCGCGCTCCTTCCCGGCCCCTGTGCTTAGGGCGCGCGCGCGCGCGCTCCCCTCCTCTTAAAGGGGCCGCGCGCGCCGCCCTAAAGAGTCCCCGGCCAATGGCCGGAGGACTTCATCATATATAAGGCACCTCCTCCAAAATGGAGGTGCCCGAGCAATGTTGTTTGCACCTGTGTCTCACCTGTGCTTCAGCCCTCAGGTCCCGTTGCCAGTTACCTGCCAGTTACCTGCCAGTTTCCTGCCAGTTTCCTGCTAGTTACCTGCCTGATTCCTGCCTGAATACTTGTTACCTGCCTGCCTGCCTGAGGTCCGACGGTCTGCCTTACAACTCCGGTCAGTCTGTCTAAGGACCAACTTGTCCGCTCACCTGGGAGCGCACATCAGCTACCTGCCTGCTTGCCTGAGGTCCGACGGTCTGCCTTACAACTCCGGTCAGTCTGTCTATGGACCAGCTTGCCCGCTCACCTGGGAGCGCTTCTCCGCTACCTGCCTGCTTGCCAGCCCGGAGGCTCCGTTGTCACGTGCTGTGACCACCAGCTATCTCAGAGACTCTTGCCCGCTCACCTGGGAGCGCTTCTCCGTTACCTACCTGCCTGCCAGCCCGGAGGTTCCGCCGTCACGTGCCGTGACCACCTGCTATTCCAGAGACTCTCGCTTGCTCACCTGGGAGCACACATCTACCATCTGCCTGCTAGCCTACCCGGAGGCTCTGCCATCACAGGTCGTACCTACCCCTTACCCAGAGACTGCCCTGATCACTTGCCGTAACTCCCTGTCCGTTCACCCAGAGACTGCCACCCGCTCCCTTACAAGGGCCGCCCCCTTGTATAGTAGCTCAGAGGTTCCGCCTCCCGGACCCGTTACAGTTTGCTCGGGCCATGGAACCCGGTGGCACCCAAGCTCCCTCGCTCTCGGACCTCTGTCTTGAACTGTCCCGTCAGAGGTCCCAACAGGAGGCCATCCTGGGTCACCTGCGGAATGTTAATACTCGCCTGAACACTCTGTCTGATCCACCAACAACCTCCGCCAGTACCATATCTTGCAATCCGGCAGCTCCGCTGCCCACTAATACTATGGTATCCTACCCCGGACCCCGGCTCTCTGCACCTCCTCGCTTCGGAGGCGACCCCGTCCAGGCTCGGGGCTTCATAAATCAGTGCACCCTGCACTTTGAACTTTTGTCCCATCAGTTTAATTCCGACCGGGCCAAAATTGCCTTTATCATGTCCCATCTCACCGGGGAGGCCCTGGCCTGGCTAAATCCTCTATGGGAGAGAGGAGACCCCCTGGTGTCCAACTTGCCTGCTTTTCTCTCGGCTTTCCGGAAAGTCTTCGACGAACCCGGACGGAAGACCTCATCCGCATCCTCTCTGCTACGCCTCCGTCAGGAGGATCTCACCGTGGGCCAATATGCCATACGGTTCCGCACCCTTGCCTCGGAGCTGGCCTGGGATAACGACGCTCTGGTATCCGTCTTCTGGGAGGGTCTGTCCGGTCGTATTAAAGATGAACTTGCTGGTCGGGACATTCCTACCTCTCTCGACGATCTAATAACCCTTGCCACCCGGATTGACCTACGGTTCCAAGAGCGTGCCAAAGAGGTCACCCGTGAGAGAAGGATTCCACGTTTAGCTCCTACTTTCCAGAAACCCGTCATTCCCTCCGTCTCTCCCCAGGTACACTCTCCTGAGCCTATGCAGGTCGACCAGACCAAGATGGTCAAAACCCGTCAGGACTCACGCCGTGCCGAGGGGAGCTGCTTCTACTGTGGCAGTAAGGAGCACCGGATCCGTGCCTGCCCGGAGAGGTCGGGAAACGCCTGTGTCTAGGTTCGCTCAGAGAGGTCCACCTAGACAAGAATAAATCCTCTCCATCCCTGCTGTTGTCTGTTTCGATCATCTACGGGGAGAACCGTTATTTCGAACTAGCCCAACTTGACTCTGGAGCAGCCGGGAACCTTATTTCACAGTCCCTGGTTGAGAAATACCGCATCCCCACCAAACCTCTGGCTGTACCCTTGTCTGTCGCTGCCGTGGATGGGGGCCTCTTACCTCGCCCCATTCAACTCATCACCGAATCCATTACCCTGCAGGTGGGAATGCTGCATTCTGAAAGTATCTCCTTTCATGTTCTGCCTGGACTCTCTCACGCCCTCTTGCTAGGTCTGCCCTGGCTCCAGAGACATGCACCCGTGCTAGACTGGCAAACCGGAGAGGTCCTTCGCTGGGGACAAGACTGTCATAAAACCTGCCTGGTTCCCGTCCATCCCGTCCGTCCTTCTCCTACCCCAGCTAATCTACCTGGACTTCCGATTCCTTATTGGTCTTATGCAGATGTCTTTAATAAAAAGGAGGCAGAGACATTACCACCACATAGACCATACGACTGTCCCATCGATCTGCTACCCGGTACTACTCCTCCCCGTGGGCGTATCTATCCTTTATCCGCTGCTGAGACCCGGTCAATGTCCGAATATATTGAGGAGAATCTGGCCAGAGGATTCATCCGGAAATCTACCTCCCCGGCGGGAGCAGGCTTCTTTTTCGTCAAAAAGAAGGACGGCTCTCTCCGTCCCTGTATAGACTATAGAGGCCTAAACCTGATCACGGTGAAGAATAAGTACCCCCTTCCGCTCATTCCAGAATTATTTGATCGTCTGAGGGGGGCTAGGATCTTCACCAAACTGGACCTTCGTGGGGCGTACAACCTGGTTCGTATTCGTCAGGGGGATGAATGGAAGACGGCATTCAACACCCGGGACGGCCACTATGAATACCTGGTAATGCCCTTTGGTCTCTGTAACGCTCCTGCCGTCTTTCAAGAGTTGGTCAATGACATCTTCCGGGACCTTCTCTACTCCTGCGTAGTGGTGTACCTGGACGACATCTTGGTCTTCTCTCCGGATCTCCAGACTCACCGGAGGGACGTTCGTCAGGTCCTGCTCAGGCTAAGGCAGAACCATCTCTACGCTAAATTTGAGAAGTGCCTCTTTGAGCAGACCTCGCTTCTGTTTCTGGGCTACATTATCTCTCAGACCGGCCTACAAATGGATCCTGAGAAACTGTCTGCCATCGAGAAATGGCCCCGACCGGAGGGGTTGAAGGCCATTCAGCGATTCCTGGGCTTCGCCAACTACTACCGCCTCTTCATACCACACTTCTCTTCCCGGACGGCCCCAATTTCTGCGCTCACCCGTAAAGGTACTAATCCCAAAGAGTGGCCACCCGAAGCAGAGGAGGCCTTTCTTTCCCTTAAACAGGCCTTCTCTTCCGCCCCGGTGCTGCATCGCCCAGATGGCAACAAGCAGTTCTTCCTGGAAGTTGACGCCTCCTCCTCTGGAGCCGGAGCAGTACTTACTCAAAAATCATCTTCCGGGAGGATGGTAACTTGTGGCTTCTTCTCAAAACTCTTCTCCTCCTCAGAGCGCAATTATTCCATAGGAGACCGAGAGTTATTGGCCATCAAACTGGCATTGGAGGAGTGGCGTTACCTGCTCGAGGGGGCTCTTCACCCGGTAATAATTTACACTGACCACAAGAACTTGGCTTACCTCCAGCATGCCCAGAGACTTAACCCGCGCCAAGCCCGGTGGTCCTTGTTTTTTGCTCGTTTTGATTTTGTCCTTCATTTTCGCCCGGCTGACAAAAACGTCAAGGCGGACGCCTTGTCTCGATCCTTTCTGGTGTCTGATCTCGAGGAGGATCCGAAACATATCATGATCCCGCCAGAGTAATGCAGGTGGCTCCCGTGAGTCTAAATCGTCTTCCTCCTGGTAAGACGTTCGTACCAGTACCTGATCGGGAGAAGATCCTACACTGGGGTCATTCGTCTAAACTAGCTGGCCACGCCGGTCAGAAAAAGACCCTCCAGCTTATTACCCGGCACTACTGGTGGCCTAACCTGCACAAGGATGTAATTGACTTTGTTTCTGCCTGTGTGTCCTGCGCCCGCAACAAAGTTCCGAGACACCTGCCGGCCGGCCGCCTCCTACCTCTGCCAGTACCTGCTGCCCCCTGGCAGCATATAGCGATGGACTTCATAACTGATCTGCCCATCTCTGCCGGTTGTACGGTCATTTGGGTGGTCGCTGACCGCTTTTCCAAGATGGCTCACTTCATTCCACTGCCAGGTCTTCCGTCTGCACCCGAGCTGGCTAAAGACTTTATCCGCCACATCTTCCGTCTTCATGGCCTGCCCCGTCACATCGTGTCGGATCGAGGAGTACAGTTCACTTCCCGTTTCTGGAGAGCCACTTGTAAATTGCTGGACGTCACCCTGGACTTCTCCTCCGCTTACCACCCACAGTCTAATGGTCAAGTGGAGCGGATCAATCAGAACCTGACCAGTTACCTTCGGCACTTCGTTAATGCCCACCATTCTGACTGGGTGGATCTCCTGCCATGGGCCGAATTCTCGTACAACAATCACGAGAGCGAGTCTTCCTCCAAATCCCCGTTTTTTGTAGTCTACGGTCAGCATCCTCGGATCCCGTTTCCCGTCTCCACCTCGGTGGACAATCCGGCTGCGGAATCTCTTGTTAACAAATTTTCCTCCATATGGGAGAGTACCCGGTCCGCACTCCTTCTGTCATCCGAGCGTATGAAAAGACACGCTGACAAAAAACGTCTGGACCCTCCTCAATTCCGCCCTGGGGATAAAGTCTGGCTCTCGTCCAAATATGTCCGGCTCAAGATCCCTTCCTATAAGTTAGGGCCTCGGTTCATCGGCCCACTGGAGGTCATCAGTCAGATCAACCCGGTGGCCTATAAATTGAAACTCCCGGCCAACTTACGGATCCCTAACTCCTTCCATGTGTCTCTCCTCAAACCTGTGGTGCTTAACTCTTTTTCCAAGTCTACAGGTACGCCTCCTGCTCCGGTTTCTGCTGAGGACGAGTTTGAGGTAGAGAACATTCTTGCCACCAAAAGGGTAAGAGGAAAGACCTTTTTTCTGGTAGATTGGAAGGGGTTTGGTCCTGAGGAGAGAACGTGGGAGCCCCGGGAGAACATCCATGCCCCTCTCATCCTAGCTAAATTTCTGTCTGGCCTAAAAAAGGGGGGGCCTAAAGGGGGGGGTACTGTAGTGCCGGCGTCCCTGCCCTCTGCTAGGCAGGGACGCTGCTCCTCTCACCGCTCTGCTCCGTGCCCGGCATCCTCCCCCCGCTCTGCTGTCAGCGCGCGCTCCGTCCCGGCGTCCTCCTCCTGCTCTGCTCTCAGCGCGCGCTCCTTCCCGGCCCCTGTGCTTAGGGCGCGCGCGCGCGCGCTCCCCTCCTCTTAAAGGGGCCGCGCGCGCCGCCCTAAAGAGTCCCCGGCCAATGGCCGGAGGACTTCATCATATATAAGGCACCTCCTCCAAAATGGAGGTGCCCGAGCAATGTTGTTTGCACCTGTGTCTCACCTGTGCTTCAGCCCTCAGGTCCCGTTGCCAGTTACCTGCCAGTTACCTGCCAGTTACCTGCCAGTTTCCTGCCAGTTTCCTGCTAGTTACCTGCCTGATTCCTGCCTGAATACTTGTTACCTGCCTGCCTGCCTGAGGTCCGACGGTCTGCCTTACAACTCCGGTCAGTCTGTCTAAGGACCAACTTGTCCGCTCACCTGGGAGCGCACATCAGCTACCTGCCTGCTTGCCTGAGGTCCGACGGTCTGCCTTACAACTCCGGTCAGTCTGTCTATGGACCAGCTTGCCCGCTCACCTGGGAGCGCTTCTCCGCTACCTGCCTGCTTGCCAGCCCGGAGGCTCCGTTGTCACGTGCTGTGACCACCAGCTATCTCAGAGACTCTTGCCCGCTCACCTGGGAGCGCTTCTCCGTTACCTACCTGCCTGCCAGCCCGGAGGTTCCGCCGTCACGTGCCGTGACCACCTGCTATTCCAGAGACTCTCGCTTGCTCACCTGGGAGCACACATCTACCATCTGCCTGCTAGCCTACCCGGAGGCTCTGCCATCACAGGTCGTACCTACCCCTTACCCAGAGACTGCCCTGATCACTTGCCGTAACTCCCTGTCCGTTCACCCAGAGACTGCCACCCGCTCCCTTACAAGGGCCGCCCCCTTGTATAGTAGCTCAGAGGTTCCGCCTCCCGGACCCGTTACAGATTCCTTGATAGGGCGTTGATCCAGGGAACTAGTCTGATTGTCGTATGGAGTCGGGAAGGAATTTTTTTCCCCAATGTGGAGCTTAGTGTTTGCCACATGTTTTTTTCTGCCTTCCTCTGGATCAATATGTTAGGCTATGGGTTGAACTAGATGGACTTAGTCTTCCTTCAACCTTAAAAACTATGTTACTATGGCTGATTACATGTGTCGAGAAAAATGCGGGCTCACATGAAAAATCAGGGAGCTGGTATATGACGTACTAGTATCATATGTCATGAAGGGCTTAAGGCTCAAATTATTGTTAGTCCACTATTTTTCCTTCAAGCCCAAGATATCTTGTTTTGTGGGTTTTGCCACTTTATCTTTCTAAATGTTTTTAAAAATGTGTATTATCTGTATGTATGTAATAAAGATTTAATTTTTTGGTTATTATATTTGCTGTGTGTGTCTATATACCCTGATACATTATCTTTCTTCCATCAGTCCAGTATCACATAGGCTGCTAGAGCCAGTGCCACCTTTGGTATTGGAACAGTTTGATTATACTCATTTCTATATTCTCCTAAATAAGATAATAGATTAGAAGTATACAGAGAGTGTGAGCTGTCATCTTCTACATTATATTCGCAATCTCATAATTATCAGTAACTGTAATTGGAATTTCTGCCCTCCTTGGATGAATTTGGCACAGTCTATAATGTAAATACTAAATAAATTACATATGTTTTACAAAATTAATGAAATATATACAGTATTGTGCACAACTTTTAGGCAGGTGTAGAAGAATGCTTTAAGAAAGAGAAATGTTAATAGTTCATTTTTATCACTTAAAGCGCAAAGTGAATGAACAAAAGAAAAATCTTAATCAAATTAATATTTGGTGTGGACACCCTTTGCCTTCAAAACAGCTCAAAGCCTCAATTCTTCTAGATACACTTTCAAACAGTTTTTGAAGGACCTTGGCAGAGAGGTTGTGCCAATAATCTTGGAGAACTAACCACAGATCTTCTGTGTATATATGCTTACACAAATCATTCTTTCTTCATGTAATCCCAGACAGACATGATGCTGTTGAGATAGGGGCTTTGTGGAGGCCATAACTTCATTTCCAGGACTCCTTTTTCTTCTTTACTTTGAAGATAGTTCTTAATGACATGACTATATAATTGGGGTCAATGTCCTGCTGCAGAATATATTTGAACCAGACCCCTCCTTGATGGTATTGTATGACGACTAAGTATGTGCTTATGTTTGTCCGCTTTGAGATGCTGCAGGACATGGTAGCTTGTTTAGGCCACTCGTATGACCAGCATGTGGCCTAGTGCTGTCGTTTCCTCATCATCTAAGACAAAAGCAGTTTACATCGCTGAAGAGGATAGATCTCAATTCCATCCTCCATGAAGGGGCCTTCACTAAGGGAACTTTACACAGGTCCTACTCCTGGGATTATGGTGTGGGTTGGCATAATGTACTGTAGTCAGACCCCTCTAGTCTTCATTCCAGGTAAAATTAGGTTACATTGATTTAGTCATAGAACCAGTGGCCTGGCCAGTTCTCCAAAGTGTCTCAGGAGCTGTGTACAACATGATAATTCCAGGCCACATGTTGTTTCTGTTAATGTGAGCAGAATGTGTGACCTAAACATGCTACCATGACCTGCAGCATCTCTGAATTTGTCTCCCATTGAGCATATCTTGGTGGGCAACTGTAAAGGTAGCCTCCAGTAGTGGATCTTAAAGGGAATCTGTCAGCAGATTGTTGCTATGTAACCTGAGTACAGCATGAGGTAGGGGTTAAAATATAGAATCACGTAATTCAACAATGTGTCACATGTCAGGCTGTGTACTGTTGTTTACTTAGACTGAAGGTTTTATCACCTTGTGATTCTCATTGCTTGGACTATAGAAGCACATGCCTCATGGCCCAACTGACTCCGCCTATTCTGTGTTAAGCAGCTTTCTGTCTATAGCTATGTGCATAGGGAGAAAAACACAAGGACACAGTAAAACAAACGTATAAAAATACTCTGCTGTAAAAAAGTAAAGCAAGTGCTAGTAAAAAGGTGATAAAAAAACAGGGTATTTGGTTGACATGTTTTTTGCAAAAAATGTATACTAAGCCACTCTACCAACGTCAAGGTAACCCACATCAGAGCAGTCCCTATCTGATATATTTAAAAACTGATCATGTGTATAGTACCTATATGAGCAGATCTGACAGGTAATGTCCATTTGGACATGCTGCAGAGAACGGCATTTATGTGCATGGCCCACAAGGTACGTACGGTATGTACATAGGGAGCCTGGTGTGGGCGGGGTTAGCTTTCTCAACTCTGCAGCATTGCTAAATCTATGAGCTCTGATTGTGTCAGAACGGCTGCACCCAATAAGCTAAGTAATAAATTGTTGGATTCAGGGTCTCTACCTACATCATGCTGCTCTCAGATAAGATAGTAAAGACCTGCTGACAGAGTCCCTTTAATGGTATATGCGCCTAGATGCATTCAGAGTTGCATAACATTCCTGGCTTATATTTTATACTGAATAAAATTAGATGATTTTAAAAATGTGTTTCCATTTTTTCATCATTTGCATAACATTAACATGTCTATTGATCCTGTATTTTTCAATACTTCAAGACTTTTCTAACTTGGTGTTGCAATTTCAATATTGAGGAGTATATACAGTATAATATTTTATATGTTATCTCATCTATTGAATATTGTGAACATCCCACTTCAGCTGCCACAACAGTACTGACCCTTAAAGGCATTAACTCAAGAAGACATGTGATAGTGGCTGGTTGTAGAGTAGCGTTTAAAAGTTTGGGCACCCCTAGTCAAAATTACTGTTATTGTGATCAGTTAAGCAACTTGAAAATTAAATGATCTCTAAAAGTCCTAAAGTTAAGAAGACACATTTCGTTTGTATTTTAGGCAAAAAAATATGTACATATTTTCATCTTTTACATTTTAAAAATTCCAAAAAGGAAAATGGGCCAATGCATGGTTAGTACCTAGAAGCATCCCCTTTTGAAAGTATCTCAGCTTGAAAAACGCTTTTTGTAGCCAGACAAGAGTCTTTCAATTCTTGTTTGATGGATTTTCATCCATTCTTCCTTGGAAACTTCTTCCAGTTCTGTGAGATTCCTGGGTCATCTTGCATGCTCTGCTATTTTGAGGTCTAGCCACAGATTTTCAATTATGTTCAGATCAGGGGACTGTGAGGGCCATTGTAAAACATTCAGTATGCGCCATTTTAGGTAGTCTATTGTGGATTTTGAAGTGTGTTTAGGTTCATCATTATCCATATGTAGAAGTCATGCTCTTTTCAACTACAGTTTTTTTTACAGATGGCGTTATGTTTGCATCAAGAATTAGTTAAAATTTCATTGAATCCATTCTTCCCTCTACCCGTAAAATGTTTCCATGTGCCATTGGCTACAACACAACCCCAAAGCATGATTGATTCACCCCATGCTTAATGGTTGGCGAGATGTTCTTTTCCTGAAATTCTGTGCCCTTTTGTCTCCACACATACCTTTGATCATTGTGGCCAAAGAGTTCTATTTTAACCTCACTGGTCCACAGGACTTGTTTCCAAAATGCATCAGGCTTGTTTTTTGCATACTTCTAATACTGAATTTTATGGTGAGGACGCAGAAGAGGTTTTCTTCTGATGACTCTTCCATGAAGGCCATATTTGTGCAGGTGTCTCT
Organism: Phyllobates terribilis; assembly: GCF_046119375.1. Taxonomy (NCBI): domain Eukaryota; kingdom Metazoa; phylum Chordata; class Amphibia; order Anura; family Dendrobatidae; genus Phyllobates; species Phyllobates terribilis. Next base: position 328,785,445 of record NW_027362762.1, on the reverse strand, counting down.
GAAAAGTAGAACAATGTACCGCAACTCCAGAGCCTGCTAAATCTTTCTGAAGGTCTTTTGCAGTCAAGTCAGTTCTGATTTGCCTCTCTAGCAATCCTACAAGCAGCTTTCACTGAAATTTTGCTTGGCCTTCCAAACCTTATCTTGACCTCCACTGTTCCTGTTAACTGCCATTTCTTAATTATATTTCAAATCGAGGAAAGGACAACTTGAAAACCCTTTGCTATCTTATTATAGCCTTCTCCTGCTTTGTGGGCCTCCACCATTTTCATTTTCAGAGTGCTAGGCAGAAGAACCCATATCGGTTATTTTTTGACACAAGGTTAGAGGAGGCTGGGTTTTTATAAAGCTGGGAAATTTGCATCACCTGACCTTTTCTAAGGATGATAGTGAACAAGCCATAACCCTAACAGGGTAATTAAGGTCTGAAATTTTGGCAAAAGTTATCTAAGGACACAAATTTCCCAGGGTGCCCAAACTTTTGCATCAGCCCATTTTCCGTCTTTTAATTTTTAAAATGTAAAAGATGAAAATATATATATTTTATTGCCTAAAATACAAAGGAAATGTGTCCTCTTAACTTTAGGCCTTTTAGAGATCATTTTATCTTTAATCTTTAATAACAGTAATTTTGACCACGGGTGCCCAAATTTTTACATGCCACTGTATCTAAAACAGAAATGTTAGCAGCATTAAAGGGAACTTGTCACATGAATAAAACATATTAACCTGTGGATATGGGGTTAATATGCAAGTAATTAGCATTCTGAACCTGCTCCTTCGCTGGCACGTAGACCCTCACTGCTGGGAAGAAATTAACTTTATTCCTTTTGGTAGCTTTCGGGTTTCAGACAAGGGGATGGCGCTGGCGCGGGTTCAGTCACCACTCTATGTATAGAGAGCTCTGACTGTAACCGCACCCCAGGCATTGACTGAGCCAACTCTAAAATCTGAACTCTGACTCTGAACCCACTCCAGTGCCACCCCTATGACTGAATGCTGAACGCTGCCGGGAGGAATAAAATTAATTTCTTCCCGGTAGCAGGGGTCTAAGTGCTGGCACAAGTCAGGTTCAGAACACTATTAACCTGCAAATTAACCCCATATCTGCAGGTTAATAGCGTTTTTTCATGTGACACTTCCCTTTAAGTCCATTGATCAGGCTTGTTTGTCAAGCACATCCTATAGATGCTCAATAAGATTAGCATCTGGTTGAATTTTGCGACGAAATCAACATGTTGAACTGTTTGACATGTTACTCAAATCTTTCCTGAATATTTTGCAGTTTGGTAGGGCACACTATCCTGCCTAAAGGAGTCACTGCCATTATGGAATATTGTTGCTATAAATGAGTGCACTTGGTCTGAAACCATTTTTAGGTACAATAACTAGTAAAATCCATATGAATGACAAGATAAAAGATGCCTAGCAAAAAATGGCCCAGAGCATCACTTTGCTTCTACTTGCTTGACTGATTCCTCTGGTAGATCTGATTCCTGATGCCATCTCTTTTCCTGGGAAGTGACACATGCATAGTCATAAGCAGGATGTAAAAAAGAATTGTGATTCCTTAGACCATCTTTGTTTGTGCTATAGCCCACTGCTAAAGCTCATGTGATCAGTGTAGATTATTTCAGTTTTGTACAGGTCTCAGCAAGGGCATTCTGACCAATCTGTGATTATGCAGCCCAGTACATAACAATACTCTTCTATCATAGCCATTTTTTCAGCAATTTGTGCTACAATAGCTCTTTTGTGGTATCGTACAAAATGGTCTAATTTTCTTTCCCCCTGCTCATCATTGGACCACTTTTGGTTTGTACTAACCACTAAAAGTTGAAAACACTCGACAAGACCCTTTGTTTTGGATATAGTCCGCTTCTGTCATTTAGCCATCACAATTTGGTCCTTGTCAAAGGCACTCATCCTCACACCCATGTTTACTGCTTCCAACAAATCCTGAAGAATCTGTCCCTTGCTGCTTAATATTTCAAACCCCTTGACAGATGCCATTGTAATGAGATTATCAATGTTATTCACTTCTCCTGTCAGTGATTTTATTGATTATTGTTGAGAGTTTTTATCTCTCTACCCCAACAAAAAATGCTCAGAAAAGCTGTCAATAGAATGCACTGAGTCACTTAACAGGAAATATGAATGACTTTTAAAAGCAACTATTTGCAAAATATTGGTGCATATTTGAGAGTGGTGAGGATGGCGTGCCTCTCCTCTGACAGCTCCTGTAGTTTAAATGTATTTTAATGTATTGTATTTTACTGGTATCCTCCTGTGGCTGCAGTTCCTGTTTGGTAAGTTATCACTGTTAGAACTCTCCTGTTAGTTTTTTTTTAGTTTGCTGGTCACATGACCATTTTTGCCTATTTTATCCGGCTCCGCCCTCCTGGCCTTGCTGGACTTCATTGTATTTTCTACTCTTGAGCTAGCTTGGTACTCTGTTACCTTTCTCTGTTAGTTTTGCTAGGTCTTCTGACCTCTATGTTCTATGTTGTGTGTTTGTCTTTTACTGCTACAATTTCTGCTAGGAGGTGTCCAACTTTATCCCAGTCCCTAGTTCTTGTAGGGATCCCTCCCTTGCATCTATAGGTCTTCGTACAGACTAGCCGAGGACTTTAGCGGGTCTGATCGCAGGATCAGGTTCCCCGTTACATCGTAGGGATCCAGTTTAGTTCTATTGTAGGGACAGATCTCCTGTCTTTCCTTAGTGCTTGTAGCAGATCATAACAGTAAGTCCAGCCCAAAAAATTTCTCTAAGGAAAGACCTCCAGTTTCCATCATGGTCTCGGTTCAAGATTTGGCTCAACACTTGCAGGGACTCTCTCTGGAGGTGGCCGAGCTCCAACAACACGTGAGTAGCTGTTCTGGAGCACATTTTGTAGAGCCAAAGGTACGTCTGCCTGATCTATTTTTTGGTGAACAACAAGATTTTTTTCTTTTAAAAATGCTTGTTTATTGTATTTTCGTTTAAGTCCCGGATCCTCTGGTGATGAATCACAGCGCATAGGGTTCATAATGTCACTTTTGCGCAAGGATCCTCAGGGATGGGCTTTTTCTCCCCAACCTAGTGATCCGTGCTTTAGATCAGTGGATAGTTTTTTTTCTGCTTTGGGTTTGTTGTACGATGATCCTGATCGTGTCTCATCTGCTGAGTCTGAATTGAGACGTTTGAGGCAGGGATCAGGTAATGTGGAAAAATATTGTTCTCACTTCCGTCGGTGGTCTGCCCAGGTGGGGTGGAACGATTCAGCTTTGAAAAGTTTGTTTCTTGCGGGGCTAGATGAAAGGGTTAAAGATTTGCTGATTGCTTATCCCACACCTGGAAACTTGCAGGAGGCTATGCAATTAGCTATACAGGTGGACAGGAGACTGCGTGCAAGGGTTAATGAGAGCAAATCCTCTGCTATGTCAGCTCCGAGTCTTGAGAGGGTCTGTGCTGACAAAGGAGAGCCGATGGAGATTGGAGCGATGACACCCTGCTCTCAGGAAAAAGACCGCAGGCTTTCTGAAGGTTTGTGCTTCTATTGCGGAAATTCTGGTCATTTTATTAAGAACTGTGTGCTTCGTATGAACAAAGAAAAAAAAAAGGTCAGTTATGCACGTATAGCCTGTTTAAATACTAAGGGAGTATTCCTATCTGCTACTACCGCTGCTCAGGAAGAATTAATTGAATTTCAGGTATTTGTGGATTGTGGTTCTACTCTGAATGTGATTGATGGGGGATTCTTGGAAAAACTTACATTAAAACCTAAACCTTTGTCATCCCCTATTGCTGTGGTTTCTGTTGATGGCTCTCCCTTGAAGAGTGTTACTCACAAGGTCTGTGAGTTTCCCCTCACTATTAATGGTGTTCATCAAGAGAATTTGGATTTGGTAGTATTGAATAATTTGCCTTCTCCAGTAATACTGGGGTTGCCCTGGTTAAAATTGCATAATCCTGTACTGGATTGGTCTAGCAATGAAATTAAGTCCTGGAGCCCTAAATGTTATGACAAGTATTGTAACGGACGTATTGCTGCGGTGGAAAAAGGGGAATTACCTGTACCTATTCAGGATTTTTGGAGAGTTTTTTCTGAGGAGGAGTCACAAATTTTGCCTCCCCATAGAGACTATGATTGTACCATTGAATTTGTCCCTGGAGCGACTCTTCCTAAAAGTCGTTTATTTAATCTTACTATTCCTGAGAGAAAGGCTTTGGAGGAATACATACAGACAAGCTTGGCCGTCGGTCACATTAGGCCTTCCATGTCTCCTGTGGCTGTTGGATATTTTTTTGTTAAAAAAAAAGATGGCGGTTTACGTCCATGTCTGGACTTTCGTGAGATTAATAAAATTACTGTACGCACTCCTTACCCACTGCCATTGATTCCTGATTTGTTTAACCAGTTAGTGGGGGCCAAGTGGTTCTCTAAAATTGATCTCCGGGGGGCATACAATTTGTTGCGCATGAAGGCGGGTGATGAATGGAAGACTGCTTTTAACACTCCTGTGGGTCATTTTGAGAATCTGGTTATGCCTTTTGGTCTTACCAATGCTCCAGCATTTTTTCAGAATCTTATTAATGACATCCTTAGACCTTAGATCGGCAAAAATGTGGTTGTGTATTTGGATGACATTCTGATTTATTCGCCTGATCTGGAGTCTCATTGGCGGAGCGTACGTGAGGTTTTACAGTTATTAATGGACAATTCGCTTTTTGTTAAGCTAGAGAAATGTGAGTTCGCTGTACAGAGAATTAGTTTTTTGGGTTACATTATCTCCAGTGAAGCTTTTGAGATGGACCCGGTTAAAGTTCAAGCTGTGCAGGAATGGCCTGGGCCTATTGGTTTGAAATCGATACAGAGGTTTTTGGGTTTCGCCAATTATTACAGAAAAATTCATAAAAAATTTTCTATTATTGTCAAACCGCTGACTGATCTCACTAGGAAAGGTGCTAATGCGGTTCAGTGGACTTCTGAGGCCATTAAAGCTTTTGTGTTTCTAAAGGAGAGGTTCACCTCTGCTCCCATCCTTATGCAGCCTGATGTGACTAAGCCGTTTTTGGTTGAGGTTGATGCTTCTTCTGTGGGGGTTGGTGCGGTGTTGTCTCAGGAAAGCAAGGATGGAGTACATCCCTGTGCCTTTTTTTCAAAAAAATTTTCTGAGACTGAACTTAATTACGATATTGGTAATCGGGAATTGCTGGCTATTAAACTCGCATTTGAACACTGGCGTCATCTCTTGGAAGGTGCTGAATTTCCCATTCAGGTTTTCACTGATCATAAAAATCTGATCTATCTTGATGCTGCCAAGCGCTTGAATGCCCGTCAGGCTAGGTGGGCACTTTTTTTCTCGCGGTTTAATTTTTCCGTTACTTACATCCCGGGTACCAAGAATGTTAAAGCGGATGCTTTGTCTCGCAGCTTTTCTCCCATGGTCAGTGCTGAGGAGGAGGAGGAGAGCATTTTACAAGAAGGTGTTGTGATTGCTGCTTTAGACTCCGTTTTGGAGGATGAGATTCTTAAAGCTCAGGAGAATGCCCCATCTAACACTCCCCATGGGAGGTTGTTTGTGCCTAGGACCTTTAGGAGAGATTTGTTTGTTGAGTGTCATGAGTCTCGGTTGGCAGGTCATCCAGGAATTTCTGAGACCAAGAGACTTGTGGGTCGCAGTTTTTGGTGGCCTGGATGGCAGAAGGAAGTCATTAAGTGGGTGCGTCAATGTACTGTGTGTGCTAGATCTAAGTCTTCGCATGCTCCTGCTGCGGGGTTGCTTTGCCCTCTGGAGGTTCCTAGTGCACCTTGGACACATCTGGCTATGGACTTTATTACTGACCTTCCCCCCTCTGAAGGTTTCACGGTCATCTGGGTGGTCGCGGACCGTTTTAGCAAGATGTGTCTCTTGGTTCCCTTCATCAAACTGCCTTGCGCTAAGACACTCGCTAAGGCCTTTGTCAAGGAAATTGTCAGACTACATGGCGTTCCTACTGACATTGTTTCTGATAGGGGACCTCAGTTCGTGGCTTGTTTTTGGCGTGCCTTTTGTGACAGGTTGGGAGGTCATTTGCTGTTTTCATCCAGATATCATCCTGAGTCTAATGGCCAGACAGAAAGAAAGAACCAGGATGTTGTGCAGTTCTTGCGTTGCTTTGTGGCAGACAATCAAGAGGGGTGGTCTGAGTTTCTGCCACTTGCTGAATTTGCTCTTAACAACCATACATCCTCTTCTGCTGGGTGTTCGCCTTTTTTTGTTGTTCTGGGAGACATCCGTCTTTTGGGTCATTCTCCAAATTGGTATCGGCTGTGCCTGAGGAGGAGAGTTTTTCCGGTGATTTGGAGAGAGTTTGGACGGATGTGCGTGATAATCTTCAGGAGGCTAACAAAAAATCTAAGAGGTACTTTAATAGGAAACGGCAAGAGGTTTCGTTTGCTATTGGTGACATGGTTTGGTTGTCCTCTAAGAATCTGCGATTGAGGATTCCTTCGAAAAAATTGGGTCCCAAGTTTGTAGGGCCCTTTAAGGTGCTTCAGATAGTTAACCAATCTGCTGCTAGGTTGGAGGTTCCTACCTTCTGGAAGATTAATCCGGTGTTTCATGTTTCTCTGTTGAAAAAAGCTGATGTGTCGGTTGGTGACGCCTCTGCCACTGTTCCTCCGGTGGTGGAGGACGGGGAATATGAAATTTCCCGCATCCTAAATTCTAGACGGTATAGAGGGAGTTTGCAGTATCTCGTCGCTTGGAAGGGTTTCGGACCCGAGGATAACTCATGGGTGAGGGCGGATGATGTTTCTGCTTCCAGACTTGTCAGAGCGTTTCACAGGAGGTTTCCTGATAAGCCTGTTAGGTTTTTTTTAGTTTGCTGGTCACATGACCATTTTTGCCTATTTTATGCGGCTCTGCCCTCCTGGCCTTGCTGGACTTCATTGTATTTTCTACTCTTGAGCTAGCTTGGTACTCTGTTACCTTTCTCTGTTAGTTTTGCTAGGTCTTCTGACCTCTAAGTTCTATGTTGTGTGTTTGTCTTTTACTGCTACAATTTCTGCTAGGAGGTGTCCAACTTTATCCCAGTCCCTAGTTCTTGTAGGGATCCCTCCCTTGCATCTATAGGTCTTCGTACAGACTAGCCGAGGACTTTAGCGGGTCTGATCGCAGGATCAGGTTCCCCGTTACATCGTAGGGATCCAGTTTAGTTCTATTGTAGGGACAGATCTCCTGTCTTTCCTTAGTGCTTGTAGCAGATCATAACAATCACAGGGTTAAATGTATGCCCAGCCCACAGTGGGGAGGAGGATTGGGAATCTCTGAGTTAGATTCACAGGAAGTTGGAGTTAGTTAAGAAACAGAAGCGGAAGAAACACCCTCTGGTTAAGGTGATCTTCACCTGGGGTGTGAGTGCTTGGATGAAAAGAGCAGAAAAGCAGAGAGAGAGAGAAAGCTTCAAAGAAGAACTCCATTGGGGCAGTGGAATACTCTTAGCAGGCGAGTTATATTCTGACTGAGGATTGCAGGCCCTGGGTCAATTAGGGTTGCCCCCACATTCTACAGCTCCTGCACCTCCTCCTCCTCTTCAGCCTCCATCTATGAAATGACCACATCAGTCTGAAGCTGGAAGCACCGCAGCACTGTCTCGGCCAAACGGCAACAGGCTGTGCTGAAGTTAATATTCTTAGGTGACAAACCGCACACCGCTGCAGAGTTGTTGAAATCTGTAACAGAGCAGGAAGATCTGTGACTCTCACCACTGAACCTACAGCCAGGCATGGTCATGTGTGACAATGGCTGGAACCTGGTGGCGGTTCTGAGGCTTGGCAACCTCGCACACGTACCATGCCTGGCCCATGTGCTCAACCTAGTGGTTCAGCAGTTTCTCAAAACCTACCCGGATTTGCCTGAGCTTCTTGTGAAAGTACGCCGCGTGTTTACCCATTTCAGAAAGTCAGCTACAGTTTCCGCCACCCTCGCCGTACTTGAGCAGCGTTTGCAGCTTCCAGATCACCAACTGGTGTGCGATTGTACCACACGTTGGCACTCAACGTTGAATATGTTGGGAAGGAAATGTGAGCAGCAGAGGGCAGTTGCTGAGTACCAGCTTCAACATGCCCATCAGTATTCAGGTCAGCCTCCGCACATAAGAGCTGATAAGTGGACATGGATGTCTGACATCTGTGCCGTCCTCCAAAACTTTGAGGACTCCACCAAGATGGTGAGCGGTGATGACGCCATAATTAACGTCACCATCCCGCTTCTCTGTCTACTGAAACACTCGCTGCTCACAATTAAAGAGGAGGAAATTTAAAAAAATTCACAGTTGACATTGCTGGCGGCAGAGGTCACAGTTCCTTGGATAACTAAGGAGTACAGGCAAGGGAGAAACAAACAAGATGCAGCAGAAGCAGGGGAACACTGTCAAATGTCTGGGACAGTTTTCTCAGCCCCTCCCAGCGCCCAGGCCATGATGCGCAGGTTACTCTGACAAGGAGAGAAAAGTTTTGGAAGATGCTGAAGGAGTACCTTCCCGACCGTACCAGCATCCTTCGTGATTCCTCTGTGCCTTACAACTATTGGGTATCCAAGCTGGACATGTGGCATTCACTCTCTCTCTACACCTTGGAGATCCTAGCCGCTAGTGTTTTGTCAGAGATGGATTTTAGTGTCACCAGGGGTATTATAACATATACACAATAACAGTATAGGAGAGCCAGTCCTTAATAATGGGAAGGCCAATTCAAATCGATTCTATATTCTACAATATTACCTCTCTTATCTGAAATTTGTTTATGGGTGAGCTATCGCAGTATAAATAGCAAATTACACCTATCTAGCCAGGTATTATTGCCCTATACTGCATACTGCTGCTGCAAAAAAAATCTATTCTATTCACTATTGATACCGCTGTTAGCTGCATTTACAATAGGTACAGGTGCAAGGTATCAGCTGGAGATGAGTGTTGTTCATTATCATTGAATACATCTCTTCCACAGTGCATTACTTGATAACTTCCATGCACTTGTTGACCGATTCATAATTTTTAACGGTGATCTGTAATTAGAAAATGATGAAAGCAGACAGCGTTGCTTGCGTTCCTTCACAGTTTGGTGGTGCAACGTACCAAAAAGTCGGTTAAATTCTATTATCTATTATACTATATTACCTCTCTTATCTGAGATTTGTGTATGGGTGACCTATAGCAGTTGGGATAGCATCTTACAAGCATCTAGTCAGGGATTATTGTATTATACTTTGTGCTGAAAAAAAAATATCTATTCCCTATTGATAACGCTGTTGGCTGCTTTTAAAATAGGGACATGTGCTAGATTGTATTATTAGATAGAAATGAGTATTCATTCTGGATGTGTCTGATCATGTCTCACACACCACATGACCAGATAAGGTAGTAAATGTTACAATTACATTTACTGGTGAATGTATTTTTCACCGTTGAAAGCAATGCAAAACTGCTAAAACGCATCAAAAACGTTACGTGTGAACATAGCCCAAGGTGTGGAGAGGCATTTTCTTTTTGGTTATTTATTTTGCCTTATATACAAGTAATTACCCTAGAAAGAATGTTCCTTAACATTTTTTCCAGGAAAAAACATTTTGGCTTCGTTTTTATATGTTTTATTGCCAGTCCGTAAAAGTGGCGTAATACTTTGATAACATTGTTCACAGCAGTGACTTGGGAGTCAGAGATGCTTCCATGCGTCTTCCCCATGCTGTTGCCATGTCACTTGAGCATTGTTTCCATCGATTTGACGATTTGCCCAATTTTTAGGTCCCTTCCAGACCTCCCGGGGGGCATTGGAAAAATGCTTGAATTTCCCATTGACTTACATTGGGCTCATTACTCGGGTCGAGCACCCGAGCATTACGATTTGCTCGACCTGAGCATTTTATCACATATAACTGCGTTCCAAAATTCAGCCATTTCTGGCCTCCGTTTCCATTTTGTTGCAGTGTGTCGGTGAAGCTATTCGCACGAGGTCGCTGTGAAGAATAGTATTAGTAAACTACAGGCCCGCTTTTTAAAACCATGGTTCTCCGTCAGACGTATCACATATAACTGCTTTCCAAATTCAGCCATTTGTAGTGAATGTGGAAAATATTGTCCTCCATTTATAGTTTGTAGCAGTGTGTCAGTGTACACCATTTTACAACACAATTTGCTTGTTCACCGAATATGGCCAGATTTTTTTAGTTTTATTCCTATTACTGTATTGTGGAAGCAGAGGAACTTTTTTCAATGATCAGACGCACGTGATCCATATGACTGTCGTAATAATGCAACAGAAATTTTTTGGAGCGTACCAAATATTCCACTCCAATTAAAGTCAGATACCAGTGTTTTGTTGAACCAATTGACACTTGGTTGCTGACAAATACCATACTATTAGGCAACTGCCTGAAACCGTAGCCATCAGACGTTATCCTATATGACTGCACTAATAATCCAGCAATTTTTGTGAGTGTGTCAAATATTACATTGCATTTAAAGTATTGCAGTTGTGGGTTCAAACCTATTCACAGTTGGCCGCTGACAAATAGCATATCTGTGAACAATGTTGACAGAGTATTATACCACTTTTACGGACTGACAAAAAAAAACATACAAAAAACAAGCTAAAATGGAAAAAAGTTAAGAAATATTCTTTCTAGGATAATGACTTGTATATAAGGCCAAAAAATAAAAAAAAATAAAGTTATGGACTGTAGAAGACATTTATGTGACCAGAATGAACACTCATCTGCAGCTGGTGATGATACCACCTAGCAGCACCTGTCCCTACTGTAAATGCATCTAACAGCATTATCAATAGGGAATAGAATAGATTTTACATTTTTTTGGGCAGTACCAGCAGCACGCAGTATAAGGCAATAATACCTGACTGGATCGGTGTGTTACGCTATCCATACTGCGATACCTCACCCGTAAAATAATTTCAGATAAGACAGTTAATATTCTAGAATATAAAATCTATTTGAATTGTCCTTTCTATTATTAAGGAGTGTGTCTCCTATACTGTTATTGCACATGCAGAAATTTCAAGGGCTGACAAAACTTAGGACGAACTCCAATACACATTTGAAGAGACATAAAAAAAAATAAAAACACAGTAGGATCTTTCTTTAGTATAAAAACCAGACTCGCCAATGTAACCTCAATGTAATCACATTGTTCAGCTCCTGGACCTCCTCCTCCTCTTGTTTGGCCTCCATCTCTGAAATGACCACATCAGTCACAAGCTGATGACAAACCGCCCACCGGTTTTTGAAAGCTGTAACACAGCAGCCTGAGCTGTGTCTCTCACCGCTGAACATACAGCCAGGCATGGTCGTGTGTGACAATGGCCGGAACCTGGTGGCGGAGAAATGACAGCCGGAGTAGATACGGTTTCCCTCTAAGCCAGTCCTTTCACCTAACTAAAGAATATAGCTGTGGTGAAATGCAACTCTCACCGAGAAGCAAAGTCAACTGAAGAACATTGGGCCCACCAGAGGAGTCTCCGGTTCTCTGGTGGACCTGTCCAACCCTGCCGAGAAGCAGCCCTGGCTAAGAAAAGTCTGTGGGAAGGTTCCCGGACACTCTATGGTTGCTTTTTTACTGTGGACTGGATCCAGCAATCTATAAGATTGCAATCTATAAGATCCCTTCACTGGCTCCCCATTGGCCAGAGACTTCAGTTCAAAACCGTAACCATGACATGCAAAGCCATCCACAACTTGTCTCCTTCATATATCTGTGACCTAGTCTCCCAGTACATACCTGCACGCAACCTCCGATCCTCCCAAGATCTACTTCTCTACTCCAGTCTCCTTTTCCCACAATCGCATACAAGATTTTTCCTGTGCATCCCTTCTACTCTTGAACTCTGTACCCCAGCATATCAGACTCTCGCCTACTGTTGAAACCTTTAAAAGGAAGCTGAAGACCCACCTCTTCCGACAAGCCTGCAACCTGCAGTAACCCTCTCTCCACCATACCGCTGCACGACCAGCTGTACCCTCACCTACTGAATCCTCATCCATCCCTTACAGACTGTTTGTGTGCACTCATGGGCAGGGTCCTCTCTGCTCTTGTTCCAGTCTGTGACCTCTTTTCACATGTAAAGCGCAATGACTAAATGGCGCTATAATAATAAATAATAATAATTATACTACTTGTACTCTCGGTCAATATTTGGCACTTTATTGGTTTGCTGCCCCTAAATTTATCTGTTTTGGCAGCTTTTGGTCCCATTTGAAGGTGTTGTGTATGCGTTTGGTTTTGGTACCCATTGAATCCAATGGCGTTTGGCAATGTTCGGCGAATATTCGACAATTACATTGGCGAATATTGCAAAAATGGCGATTGAAATATTCTCTCGTCTCTAATCAGAACCACCCTTAAAAAAATAACTGGTGATATGGGAGTGGATGATGAGGAGAAGGAGGAGGGTGACATAAAATAGAACAATTCCTGAAGTGTATACCCATGTCTGGCAGTGAAGGGGTGCATGGGAATAGACCTCCAAAAAAATAACCACTGGATTTATGTTTGATGCTATCATCTGGTGGTGTTGAGAAGTCTGGCCCAATCCAGCCCTTGTTCATTTTTATAAGAGTCCACCTGTCAGCATTTTCAGTTGACAGGCGAATGGATGCGCCTATCAGTTTTATCAGCTATAATGCCCCCAGCGGCACTAAAAACCATCTCTGACAAAACTCTAGCGGCCAGGGCCTCCAAGGCGTAGATAGACAGTTCATGCCACGTGTCCAGCTTTGATACCCAACAGTTGTAAGGCACAGAGATAGAGAGGAATCATGGAGGATGCTGATATGGTCGCCAACGTAGTCCTTTAGCATCTTCCAAAACCTTTCCCTCCTTGAGAGAGAACCCCGTGTATCAGGTCCTGGGCGCTGGGAGTGTCTGAGAAAACTGTTCCAGACAGTTTGAAAGCGTTCTCCTGCCTCTGCCTCATGTGGTTTGTGTCTCCCTTGCTTGTACTCCTTGGCTGTCCAATGAATTTTCTGACTGTGACCTCTGCCGCCAGTGTTTTTTGTTATAATTCTTCAACAAGAGCCTGAAATTAATATCTCCAAAAATGAAATCCTTTGGTTTCCTCCCTCTAGTAACCAACTTATACCTGAGTTTGCAATTTCCTTTAGGTGGTACCACCATAACACTTGGCACGCCTGCTGTTTTGGAGTTATAATTTATAGACAACTTTGCTTTATTCAACGTGGAAAATCACTCACTCACTCATGTCACTTGCACCTTAAAAACATCTCCAGAATTCGACTTTTTCTCACCTTTGATACTGCAAAAACTCTTACTGTCGCTCTTATTCATTACTGCAACTCTCTTATAATTGGTCTCCCTCTAAACAAACTGTCTCCTCTTCAATTCCTTCTGAATGCAGCAGCCAGGGTCGTATTTCTATCAAGCCGCTTCACTGATACCTCTGCCCTTTGCCAGTCATTGCATTGGTTAGGTTAAACAATCACTACAGAATACAATACAAACTCATCTCTCTCACTCACCAAGCTGTCCATAGTTCTGCACCAGCCTATATTTCATCCCTCATTTCTGTGTATCACCCCTCCTGTGCCCTCCGTTCTGCAACTGATCTAAGACTGACAGAATCTCACACCTCCATCTCTAAGAATTTTTCTCATGCCATGCCAGTTTTCTGTAATGCCCAAAAGGCGTACAACGCGTTGGTCACGGTAAAGGCAGCGGAACATAAAGTCGGCCATGTGTGCCAGACTGCCAACAGCCAAGACTTCCCTGTTCTCACCAAGAGGACGACTGTCTATGTTCTCTTCCTCCTCTGCCTCCCCATTATCACCCAATCCACGTTGAGATGAGATGAGGCTGGGCTGAGTAGCATCACCCTGTATAGTTCCTTGCTCCGCCGGCAATGCCTCCTCTTTAATTGTGAGCTGTGAGCATTTCAGTAGACAGAGAAGCGGGATGGTGATGCTAATTATTGGTGGGGTCCTCAAAGTTTTGAAGGACGTCACAGATGTCAGACATCCATGCCCACTTATCAGCTCTTATGTGCGGAGGCTGACCTGAATGCCGACGGCCGTGTTGAAGCTGGTACTCAACAACTGCTTTCTGCTGCTGCTCAAAATCATTCCAAACCTCTGCAATGTTGATTTCCAGCGCGTAGTCACATTGCACACCAGTCGATGAGCTGGAAGCTGCAAACACTGCTGAAGCCTTGCCAGGGCAGCAGAAGCTGTAGCTGACTTTCTGAAATGGGCACACATGCGGCGTACTTTCACAAGCCGCTCTGGCACATCCGGGTGGGTTTTGAGAAACTGCAGAACCACTAAGTTGAGCACATGGGCCAAGCATGGTACGTGTGCGAGCTTGCCTAGCTTCAGAGCCGCCACCAGGTTCTCTGATACAGCTTTCAACAACTCTGCAACGGTGTGCGGTTTGTTGCCTAAGCATATAGTCCTGCTTATTGTATATATTATGGAATATCTCCTGAAAAAATGAAACAAGTGATGGAGATGGAGGCTGAAAAGGAGGAGGAGGTGGTGCAGGAGCTGTAGAATGTAGGGGCAACCCTGATTGACCCAGGGCCCGCAATCCTCTGCGTTGGGAGGACGTGTTATGTCCAAGGGTCACTGCTTCCTGGCCACATTCCCTTTCCACGTGTTTGTGATTAGGCGGTCCGTCCCACTTAAGTGCACTGGGGAGGGCACGAGTAATGTTCTGGGACCCGCACTTGTGTAAGCGGAGATGATACCGGGAGAAATAGTGGTGGCTGGGGACCGAGTATGGACACTCGGCCGCTGCTGCCATGTGGTTGTGGAAAGCTTCCACCTCCACGAGCCTAAAAGGCAACATTTCAAGTGCAAGCAAGCAGTCCAGAAATGTGGCAGTTTAGTATTGCGGCCTGTGGGTGGGTGGTTGGCTGCATACTTGTGCTTGCATTCCAAGGACTGTGGTAGGGACAACTGAACACTGCAAAGGGACAAGGACATGGACGGTGATGGTTGCAAGTCTGCAATGACAGGTGCAAGGTGGGAGGCATCTTCGCATGAGCCATGGACAGGGGATTGGCGTGCATGCACAACAGCGAAAGAGGCTGTGGTGTCACCTGCAGACACTGTTTCTGGACCTTGGTGTTTGGCCCAGCTAGTCAGGTGCTTTGCTGTCATGTGCCTGAGTGGTCAGGCTGGTAGTTTTGGTGATCTTGCTGATGCTGGACTGGCAGATGTTGCAAATAGCCTGTTAGGGGTTATCTCAACAGTCTTTAAAAAAGAACCTGACTCGGGAAGACCTAACAGTTGTACTGGAAACTTCCGTCTTGTTGGTGTTCCGGGGAGCAGTTGCCCGCCTTGTGTCTGTGGCCACCACACTGCTTGTTCCTGCCTGTTGTGGTGCTACGCCTCCCTCCCCCTGTGTGCTGCTGCCCTCGCTCTGTATGTTCCCTTGCCAGGTTGGGTCAGTCTGGCCGGCCTAGAGGCCCGAATGTATTGATGGAAAAGTGAACAGCTCTTAGGGTAACCCTGGACTCTAATATCTCCTTCAAACCACATATCCAAGCTCTTTCCACTTCCGAGTGGACCTAGCAAGAGGCCAGAATCTATAAATGTAAAGAGGAACAAAACAGCTCTTGGGAGTGTCCAAGTGTGGGATCAGTTGTCTCAGGGTACTCGGAATGGTGGGAGGAAGGAGGATCAGGGTGAGGAAGATGCCAACTCTAAGTAAAAAAATCTCCTGGATCCACACATTCCTCAACCACAAATCTACAAAAACACTAGTGAACGCCCTCATCATCTCCCTTCTCAACTATTGCAACCTCCTGCTCTGTGGCCTCCCTTCTAACACTCTCGCATTCCTCCAATCTATCCTAAACTCTGTTACCCTACTAATCCACCTGTCTCCTCACTATTCCCTGGCCTCTCCTCTCTGTCAATCCATTCACTGGCTCCCCATTGCCAGTTCAAAACCCTAACCTTGGCATGCAAAGCCATACACAACCTGTCTCCTCCATACATCTGTCACCTAGTCTACAGGTACTTATCTGCACGCAACCTCCGATCCTCACAAGATCTCCTTCTCTACTCCCATCTTATCGCCTCTTCCCACAGTCGCATATAGATTTCTCCCATGCACCCCCCCTTCTCTGGAACTCTCTACCCCACCATTTCTGACTCTCACCTACTGTTGAAACCTGAAGACCCACCTCTTGCGACATGCGTACAACCTGCAGTAACCCTCACTCTACCATACAGCTGCACAACCAGCTCTATCCTTACCTACTTTATTCTCACCCATTCCTTGTAGACTGTGAGCCCTCATGGGCAAGGTCCTCTCCTGTACCAGTCGCTGTCACATTTTTGTTCAAGATTATTGTAATTGTTTTTTCGATGTATACCCCCTTTTCACATGTAAAGTGCCATGGAATAAATGGCAAAAAGTAATAATAATAATGTGGTCCAGACTCACAGCTACTGAGACTGGACCATGTGGAACACAGGGTGGTGGTGGTGGGGAACTGACTGGAAGCTTTATCTGCTATCCAACCAACAACCTTTTCACACTGCTCTGGCTTCAATACTTCAAAATTGGGACAGGAAGGTAGTTCGACATGATGTGGGTGTTCGTTGTGTTCTCTCAGCAGGCACAGTTTCATCTTGACCATCGCCTCTGCGTGCACTACCACCTTCACCATAACGTCTAGTTCCCCGTCCCTTGCCACACACCTTGCCCATTTTAAATGGAGTTTAATATTTGTCATGTTGCCAAAAATGTCTGTATTATTTCCGCAGTAATATAGGGTCACTTCTGATGAGATGACCACAGTTTTAGGCAGTGACCTGTGAGTCAGAGATGGTTCCAGGGGTCTTCCCCATGCTATTCCCATGTCTTTTCAGCACTGTATTAATGTGTCTGATCATGTCTCACACACCACATGGGCAGATAAGGTAGTAAAATGTTACAATTACATTTCCCGGTGAATGCACTTTTCTCCATTGAAAGCAATGCAAAAGTGCAAAAACGCATCAAAAACGCTACTTGTGAACATAGCCCAAGGTGTGGAGGGGCATTTTTGGTTTTGGTTATTTATTTTGCCTTATATACAAGTCATTACACTGCAAAGGATGTTCCTTAACATATTTCCCTGTAAAATCCATTTTGGTTTTGTTTTTATATGTTTTATTGTGAGTTCATAAAAGTGGCGCAATACTCTGACAACATTGTTGACAGCAGTGACCTAGAAGTCAGAGATGCTTCCAGGGGTCTTCCCCATGCTGTTCCCATGTCATTTGAGCACTGTTCCCATCGATTTGGGCAATTTTTAGGCCCTCTGCAGACCGCCGGGGGGGGGGGGGGAGCCGCCGGAAAAATGCTCGAGTTTCCCATAGATTTACATTGGGCTCGTTGCTTGGATCGAGCACTTGGGTATTCCAATTTGCTCGACCCGAGCAACGAGGACCCGAGCATTTTAGTGCTCGCTCATCACTACTTGCCACTGTATTGTAACAAAGAGAAGGACATCTGCATTTTCTGCTGTTCTTTGTGTACAAGTTAAACTGTCAGTAAAAATTATTTTGTTTTGATGGACTGATGTGGTTTCCCATTCATGGGGTTACAAGAAATCGGAGTCGTGCAATGCGTGGCAAACCAAAACGACTGGGAGGTGTCCATTACGGTAACCTGTTCACACACACACACACACACACACACACACACACACACACACACACACACACACACACACACTAAAACTGGACCCCTTTTATTGTAGCGGGCCGGTGCGCGGAAAACGAGTCCCTCGCCTGCAGTACCACCCCGAGCCCTGTTACACATTTGAAATATATAAAATAAATTTATAATCAGCACCCATCTTGGGTGTAATTATTCCTTGTTATGGGCTGTATAACAGTTTGGATGAAGCAGGATAATCCATATGTAGCAGATTGTAGATCCTGATGCCGTTTTTTCCATAATGCGTAGGATCAATTTGGTCTCAGCCTTTTTCCATTGTTTGTGACATCACTCAGCATGGTATTTGGGAGGGAAGTTTGAACTAGAAGTAGTTCTTGTTATACGTGCGCCTCTGGTTGGGACATGCTGTACCTCTCATCCTCCAGCAATTCAACACGCCGAATGGGAGTAGCCCTCGCTTGATTTTCTCCACAGACTACAATCTGCTACATCAGGATTATCGTGCTTCATTCAAACCTAGTGGATTATACAGCCTATAACAAGGAATAAGTATACCCAAGATGGGTACTGATTAGAAACTTATTTTATAAACTCCATATGGGCAAATATTTTACAAGTATTTACATTGGACTACTCGCATATGCGTTTGTTATGCTACTATTAGAACTTATGATAGCAGCGCCATGTGACTATTTTATTATTATCAGAATTTTTAAAAGCAGTAGCTTCTTTTTATCCTCCATAGTGAAAGTTGCTTGGAAATCTTGTCATGTCTTGACTACTCCTTGGAAGAAAGTCTTATACACTATATTTTTTTACAGGTAGGTTCAATGGGGTAGTGTAGATGAGCAACTCTTTTCACTGACCAAATCTGTGCGTGAAAAAAATACCAGCATTTACTAGTTTCTTCTGTGTGTCGGATGAGACTCATCCTTTTAAGTCAATGGGTGAACCCAAAAAAATCTCATGCCATATGGAGCCACTGTAGATCATCTTTCTTATTTACGGATACAATGCAATTATTTAATATAGGAAACTGTAAATGCTGTTGTAAATTAATAACTGCTGCTATAAGAGATTGCATATGGATGACAAGTGAGAAAAAAATAGTGTGAGTTTTCTGGATGAAACTCTGACAATTTTTATTCGGCCATGTGAACTTAGCCTACCAGTGAATGAATTCTGGTTCACTCTTTACCTGGTTTTCTAAAAGGCATATAGGTGCCGATCATATACATTCTCAAATGACACTTTGGTAACATATATTTTTATGTGGACACCAGTTATGTAGAGAACTGGTGCTGGAAAAAGCAAATAAGAAAGTATAATTTGATTGTCTCTGGTTAGCTTGTTACTGCTTGGCCTATACTGCAAAGCTAAATAAATGAATGCATTTCAGTCTGCACATTTCGTAGTCAGTGTGGATGGAAGATAGTTGCCAGGTAGTAAGAGACTGTGACATATGTGGCTTCAGGCATTTGACCTTTTCAACTTGATCCCCTGACAAAATGTACACCCTTAACTGTCTAAATTTAAAGACATCTGCTAATATACTTTTTTTGTATTCCAAGGTAATGGGACAATACAATAAAATAATGTGCTGGAGAGAATGGATGTGAGAGAATAGCTGATACAATGAATATGTCTTCATGAGGTATATTCATTATCTTGTCATGAGAACATATAGACAGTAATTCTATTTTACTACAGGTAACTAGATTTTGCTAAAATCACAATCTGGCACTTGGCTTTCCTACATCAACATAGAAGGAAAACATATTAAATATATTACAGCATTGCTCTGTACAGCTGAATGCTCCAGTACACATTAACGCATTTCATTCACACTTTTACATGGCAGACGTTAAGCATATTCATATATCACACCTAATTTCTAAACAGCATAGAAATATAATATATCTTATAATATTTTCAGAAAAACAAAAGGAGCAAGATATGAAAGAATGCACATGCATTGGCAGCAAAATTACACATGGATTTTTATAGAGGGGTTATTATGGACTTTTTGGGACTAAGACCTTACGGCAGGTAGATGCTAACTACCTTTCTGTTCTGCCCTGGGAAGATCTCTCCTGGCTAAGGCGGCAATTTTCTCACTTCCTGTGATCTCACGTGGACAGAGCAGGTCTTTCTCTTCCGCTTTGCCTCGTCGACAGAGGAAAACAGAACAGAAGGAACTGCTCTGTCAATGTAACATCAAAGGAAGCAGGAAAGCAGGAGATAGTCACAGGGCAGAACAGGCAGGTAGTTAGCAACTACTTGCCTGTAAGTTCTTAGACCCATAGGGAAAAAAACAAAAGTCCAGGAAACCCCTTTAAAAATGTCCCTCATATCTTTGAAATGCCCACATATTCGTCAGATAGGATAAAAAAAAATTTGTTTAATAAATTACTGAGAAATGTCACGGTTTCATCTTTACTGTGGCCTAGGAAAGCTGTGAGTGACAGCTTCCCCGCCCTATGGGATCTGGAGTGTGCTGGACTGTGAGTGTTGTGAGTGACAGTTCTGTCATCCAATGTGATGCTGGGGTCATGCTGGGCTGTCAGAATTTTGACTGACAGCCCTGCTACTCAATCTGGCCTAGCCTGCCGGCGTTTCCCCAGGTGCCTCCCATCCTTGGTGATTTGCTAGCTATTTAGCTGGCTAGCTGTGAATAGTCCTGTGTCAGCGGTAGCGTAGCTTAGTCTGGAGTCTGCTTAGTTCTACGTCTGATTGTGTCTTATTCTCTGATCTTGTTGCTGGACCTAGAATTTGTTGTGACCATTCTTGTGGATTATCCCTTCAGCTCTTAATGCTCTCTGACTTCAGGTACCTGACCATGGACTTGGCCTCTGACTATTCGTTTATCTTACTCCCTTGTCTTGATGTACCCACCTGCCATTTGACCCCAGACTGTTACCTGATCACTACTTTTGTCTTGCCCCTCTGTATCACGAGCCCTCCTGGTATCTGACCTCGGACCTCCTGACTACCCTGTCGCATGGCTTGTCCATGAGTAGTGACTCAACGTCACAATAACACTGTTCTACAGCCAAATTGGTTCAGAGGCGAAAACAGTTTAACTTAATTTTGTGGTGAGAAAATGAATATGATGCTTATATTTGCTGATTGGCTCTAATTTTCAAGATGCAGAGGAGGATATAATTACTTATGACACCTTTCATGCAGGCTTATAGAAAAACTAGCTATTGAACCCATTCTACGCCCGGGTGGCGAGCATTTTTATTGGTATATGGTCTCCCATGCTGGTATGTGCTGCCCCCCTCCTTGTATTTGTGTTGCCCCCATCCTGTCCCCACCATCAATCCTGGTATGCGTGGCACCCCTCACCCCCAATCCTGGTATGCGTGGCACCCCTCACCCCCAATCCTGGTATGCGTGGCACCCCTCACCCCCAATCCTGGTATATGTGGCACCCCTCATCCCTATCCTGGTGTGTATGGTATCCCTCATCCTGGTATGCACGGCACCCTATCCCTCTCTCCCAATCCCGGTATGAGTGGCACCCCTCATCCCGGTATGCGTGGCTCCCCTCACCCCCAATCCTGGTATGCGTGGCACCCCTCACCCCCAATCCCGGTATGCGTGGCACCCCTCATCCTTATCCTGGTGTGTATGGTATCCCTCTTCCTGGTATGCATGGCACCCCATCCCTCATCCCCAATCCCAGTATGCATGGCACCCCTCATCCCCAATCCCAGTATGCCTGGCACCCCTCATCCCCAATCCCGGTATGCGTGGCACCCCTCACCCCCAATCCCGGAATGCGTGGCACCCCTCACCCCCAATCCCGGTAAGCGTGGCACCCCTCACCCCCAATCCCAGTATGCGTGGCACTCCTCACCCCCAATCTCGGTATGCATGGCACCCCTCATCTCTATCCTGGTATGCGTGGCATCCCTCATCCCTATCCTGTCCTGGTGTGTATGGTATCCCTCATCCCGGCATGCGTGGCACCCCTCATCCCCAATCCCGGCATGCGTGGCACCCCTCATCCTCAATCTCAGCATGCGTGGCACCCCTCATTCCCAATCCCGGCATGCGTGGCACCCCTCATCCCCAATCCTTGTATACATAGCACCTCTCATCCCCAATCCCGGTATGCGTGGCACCCCTCCTCCCCAATCCCGGTATGTGTGGCACCCCTCATCCCCAATCCTGGTATGTGTGGCACTCCTCATCCCCAATCCCGGTATGCGTGACACCCCTCATCCCCAATCCCGGTATGCGTGGCACCTCTCATCCCCAATCCCGGTATGTGTGGCACCTCTCATCCCCAATCCCCGGTATGCGTGGCACCCCTCATCCCCAATCCCGGTATGCATGGCACCCCTCATCCCCAATCCCGGCATGCGTGGCACCCCTCATCCCCAATCCCGGTATGTGTGGCACCCCTCATCCCCAATCCCGGTATGCGTGGCACCCCTCACCCTCAATCCTGGTATGCATGGTCCCCTCACCCCCAATCCTGGTATGCGTGTTACCCCTCGCCCCCCAATCCTGGTATGTGTGGCACCCCTCACCCCCCAATCCTGGTATGCGTGGTACCCCTCACCCCCAATCCTGGTATGCGTGGTACCCCTCACCGCCCAATCCTGGTATGCGTGGTACCCCTCACCCCCTATCCTGGTATGTGTGGTACCCCTCACCACCCAATCCTGGTATATGTGGTACCCCTCACTCCCAATCTTGGTATGCGTGGTACCCCTCACCCCTATTCCTGGTATGTGTGGTACCCCTCACCCCACAATCCTGTTATGTGTGGCCCCCTCATCCCTTTCACACTGTACACACAAAAAAAATAAACAGTTATACTCACCTTTCTTCCCTGTGCTCCAGCGCTGCTGCATCCTCTTCTGCCAGAGGCCGGGGGAGGGGTGCGGCGCTGGAGCACCGCGCTGTCTGGCGCCATTTTGCTGCAGACACACTGTAAATGTGTCTTCAGTAAAATGGCGAAGGATAGCGCAATGCGCACGCGCCGATCCGACGCCTATACTCCGCCTCCGGTCTCCAGCAAAGAGAGACGCCGCGGCAACGCTCCTCCCGGTCAGGTAAGTATGTAAGTATGGCGCCAGAGATCGTGCTATGCGTTCAGTGTCTACGCATACCTCGATCTCCAGTGCCATATACTCCTCTTACCTGTAACGGCTGGATGAGTGCTTCTCTCTGGAGCCAGACTGAACGACACGCATGCGCAGTCTATCAAGGCTTCAGACAGAGACACGCATCCCGGCTTATATTATAGATTGTCTTTATTATTTCATCATCATTATTGCTTTGTTAGTAGCTTGTGTATTAGATCATCTATTTTGTCTATTGAGCCTTCAGTATTCTATCATCTTAGGGTGACCAATGAAAAAACACCAGCTCGTAATCCTAATTACAGTTGCTTCACCTTCTTTTATAAAAATGCTCTCTGTGTAAGTTATACAGTTTTAAGATTTCTTAGCTTAGTTTCTTAGCATATTGACATGTTTCTATATGTTTTTCAGATATGCCCGGTTATTCCATTAACAAAGTTGATCGTTTTTGCTACATATGTGGAGAAGTCACTTTTGCTTCACAAAGTCGAAACTTGACTACCATGATAACCTACATTTTGGCTGCAGAACAGGAGATCAAGACAAGAAGTAGGCTCCACACATATGCTGCAATAGATGTGCATCACATCTTACCCAGTGGTTGCAATCTATGCCGACATTTTAAGTCGAGTCAAGTGAGGAAGAAGATGGTGCTTGGTGTCATGAAGCATCTTCCTCTCATGACCCAGACTTTCTGTCAGCAACCTCAACTGAACCACACCTTATAACACAAAGTGAACTGAAGGATCTTCTTACTGATTTGGATCTGCCCAAGAGTAAGGTTGAGTTGCTAGAAACCAGGCTATAGCAGTGAAATCTCCAAGCGGCCATTGTTCAGATTTCTTAGTTCCGCAAACGTGATAAAGATCTTGTCCAATACTCCTTCATGGATGGTGATCTTGTGGCATGCAACAACATTAATAGTTTATTGGAAGCTCTGAAGATAAGTCAAAATCCCGAGGAATGGAGGCTCTTCATCGATTCTTCCAAAACAAACCGTCTTGCTGCATAATGGCAATGCGCTACCTTTAATTCCAGTTGGTTATGCAGTTCACATGAAAGAAACCTATGACAGCACAAAAAAGCTGTTGAGGTGCCTGAACTATGACCAACATTTGTAGCCTCTCTGTCGTGACTAGGTGGTTAATTCCTTACTTGGTCTCCAGGGTAGATGCACAAAGTACTGCTACTTTATGTGTGAGTGGGATAGTCGTGCAAGAGACAATCACTGCAATATAAGAGACTGGCCTCTTTGACATTCACTTCAGCCAGGGAGTAAAAATATCCTGCATCCAGCACTTGTTGACCCACGTAAGATTTTTGTTATCACCATTGCATATCAGGTTGGGCCTAATAAAGAACTTTGTAAAGGCAATGGATAAAAATACAAAAGCATTCAAGTATCTCATTGATATATATGACTGATCTTTAAACTTTAAACAATCATGCTTATGGCAGTTGTGACTTATCTTTTAAATGATACCACTTATATTTACAAGCAAGCTTATTCTATGTAGATACAGTGTTCATCATAATGAGTACACACCCTTTGAAAGGTAAGCTTGTAATCAATATCTCACTGAACAAAGAACAATTTAAAAAACTTTGACAATACTGAGCTTCATAGAATATTTTTTAACCCATAGCATGAAAGCAAGGTTAATCCCTTTCTGACGTGATCAGTAATAGTACGTCATACTTACCTGGATCTATTGGACCAGGTACGTACTATAACGCATCACGTGATCGCGCCCGCACACAAGCGGTGCGGGGCGATCGGCGCCGGCGTCAGCTGATTGTCACAGCTGAGACCCGGTGCTATGTGCCAGGAGCGGTCCCGGCATATTAACCCCCGTAATGCTGCGATCAAAGTCGATCGCAGCATTCCGGGAGCAAGGGAAGGTAAGCGCGGCTTACTTACCTTGTCTCCGTCCTCCCGCGTTGTCTGTGCCGGGTCCCAGTAGTTGTCATGGTGACCCGATCTCGTCATAACGACATCCAGGTCACCAGGTGTCAGCAAATTACCTAGAACGTGCTCAGTGCATGATCTAACTAACTTGTGTGTACAGGGGCTACAGCCTGCATAGCATAGAGATGGTGTGTAGTGCCGCGCACAGATCCCCGGGCACTGTGCTTATGGCGTGCGTACTAAAATGTCTCCGGCCGATGGCCGGAGGACATCCTCTGTTTAAGGCACCTCCCTCAAAATGGAGGTGCCTGTGCAATGTTGAAGTTTTTTTGTTAAACACTCTTTCCAGCCCTCAGGTCCCAGTTCTGTCCGCCAGCCTGTCCATCAGCTATGCCCTCCAGCCTGTCCATCAGCCGTGCCCACCAGCCTGTCCATCAGCCGTGCCCACCAGCCTGTCCATCAGCCGTGCCCGCCAGCCTGTCCATCAGCTGTGCCCTCCAGCCTGTCCATCAGCCATGCCCTTCAGCCTGTCCATCAGCCGTGCCCTCCAGCCTGTCCATGAGCCGTGTCTGCCGGCCTGTCTATCAAGCCGTACCCACGAGCCTGTCTGCCTGTCGAGTCTACCTACCTGCTTACCAGCGGTGCTCATCTACCAGCCTATCTGTCATGCTTGTCAGCGTCAGCTGTCAGTCCCGCTGGAGTCAACAGCTCTCACATGAGGTCGGTCCCAGAGTAGCACCTGATCCATCTTCCTAGTCCCTCCTTGGTTCATGGAGTCGACTAGGCCACCATATAGCCAAGATCGGTCCGAGTGCATCCCTAGTTACACCCCTCTGGTCCCTCCTTGTACCACTGCACAGTGATTCCACCACACGGCATCGTAACAGTTTGCACAGGCCATGGAATCCGGTGGCTCCCAGGCTCCTTCAGTATCGGACCTTTACCAACAGGTCTCATGCCAGAGATCGCAACAGGATACAATTCTGTCCTTCCTGCGGACTGTACACTCCTGCCTGGATGCACTGTTCACCCCGGCTGTGCCCGCCTCTACCCAAGCAGTACCGCTCCAGCGGCATCTCAATCCAGTGGCGGTGTTGTACCAGGTTTTAGACCCTGACTGTCTACTCCTCCACGCTTTGGCGGTGATCCCGCTCTCTGTCGGGACTTTGCAAATCAGTGCACCCTGCACTTCGAGCTCCTGGTGTCACGCAAGGTGTTGCACTAAGGGAAGAGGGAAAGGGAACCCAGACTCTAGGCAAAGGGGGGAGTGGAGACCTCCTAGGCTGGTCTAGTGTCACCCTGTCTCCTCTAACAACGCTATATTGGCTCTTCACCAATTGCCGCACGCGTGCCTCGCCCTGTCTTTCCCTGGCGTATGGCTAAGGCTAGGGAAGGGAGGATATGAGCACTAGTCGATCCCCACTGAACACTACAGACAACAAGGGAGGACAAACAGGGGGAAATTGCTTAGCTTTAGATGACTCCAGACAAATGCACACACGTCCTCAAGCTCCAAAGAGAAAGAAGTACTGCTCTTTCTAAAGCCTTTACAAGCAGTAATGAATATCGCCGGCACCTCCCTCTGGAACACAGTAGGTATTTATACACCCAGGCCAGGGTGTTAATTAGCCAGAGGAAGGTAACCGCTGGGTCCTAGAGACAGCTTCTAAGATGTCTGTAATGCCAAACGTAGAGATCTTCTGCAACCCACTGCAGAGCAACTGTCTGTTACATCTGACAAACCCGTAACACCTGGCTCATAAGTTTGCTTCGGATTGGGCTAAAGTGGCCTTCATTATGTCTCATCTCACAGGAGAGGCATTAGAGTGGCTCAATTCCCGTTGGGAGAGGGGGACCCCCTGGTGTCTGTTCTCCAGGCTTTCATTGCGGCCTTCCGGAGGGTTTTCGATGAGCCTGGCCGCACGTCCTCAACTGCCTCCTCTCTCCTCCGTCTATGCCAGGGGAACCCCACAGTGGGCCAGTACGCTGTACGTTTCCTCACTGTCTCGTCTGAACTCGCCTGGGCTCTGGTGGCTACCTTTTGGGAGGGCCTTTCTGGGTGGATCAAAGACGAACTGGCCGGTCATGACATACCCACCTCTCTGGATGACCTGGTGTCTTTGGCCATGCGGATTGATATCAGGTTCCAGGAGCGTTCCAAGGAGGTGGCTTGTGAGAGAAGACCTATACTCCCAGCACCTTCTTTTCAAAGACCGATTTCGCAACAAGCCTCTACCTCAGCATCCATCCCTGATGCTATGCAAGTTGACCAAGAAGTCCACCGTGCTGAAGGAAGATGCTTTTATTGCGGCAGTTCAGAGCATGTAATCCACTCCTGTCCTGAGAGGCCGGGAAACTTCAGAGCCTAGGATCGCTTGGAGAGGTCATCCTGGGCAAGAATCTTTCCTCTCCATCCCTGACGCTGTCAGTAGCCATATCCTGCAGCAACATCCATTTTGTCGAAACTTCCTATCTGGATTCCGGCGTTGCTGGGAACCTCATCCAACAAGCCATTGTGGAGCGGTACTGGATCTCTATCCAGTGTCTCCCAGACCCATTGGCAGTTTCTTCAATGGATGGGAGACTGCTTTCTGAGTCTATTCTGTTTGTCATTGAGCCTGTGGTTCTTCAGATAGGAATGCTTCACTCAGAGAAAATCTCCTTCTATGTGCTGTCCGGTCAATCCCATCCCCTATTGTTAGGTCTACCAAGATTACAGAGACACAAGCCAGTCTTTAATTGGAGTTCGGGAGAAGTGCTCCGCTGGGGTCATGAGTGTCACAAAACCTGCCTGGTTTCTGTTCATCCTGCTCGACCTCCTTCCACACCATCTAATCTACCTGGCTTGCCAGCACCCTACTGGTCTTACGCAGACGTCTTTGACAAGAAAGAGGCTGAGACACTACCTCCTCATAGGCCCAATGATTGTCCCATCGACCTTATCCCCGGTGCCTCACCTCCCTGTGGCCGAATTAACCCCCTGTCATTGGCCAAGACCCGTGTCATGTTAGAATACATTGAGGAGAATCTTGCTAGGGGATTTATCCAGAAATCCACCTCATCAGCTGGAGCAGGATTCTTCTTTGTCAAGAAGAAGGATGGCTCTCTTTGGCCTTGCATCGACTACAGGGGACTAAATCAAATAACTATAAAGAACAAGTATCCACTGCCTCTCATTTCCAATCTTCACAAAGGTTGATCTCAGTGGAGCATACAATCTGCTCCGGATTCGCCAGGGTGACGAATGGAAGACGGCATTCAACATTCGAGATGGCCACTACGAGTACCACGTGATGCCCTTCGGACTCTTCAATGCACCTGCAGTCTTTCAGGAGCTAGTGAATGACATCTTCCGAGATCTTCTATACACTTGCTCATCAAGAGAATGCCAAGAGTGTGCAAAGCAGTCATCAAAGCAAAAGTTGGCTACTTTGAAGAACCTAGAATATAAGACATATTTTCAGTTGTTTCACACTTTTTTGTTAAGTATATAATTCCACATGTGCTAATTCATAGTTTTGATGCCTTCAGTGTGAATGTACAATTTTCATAGTCATGAAAATACAGAAAAATCTTTAAATGAGAAGGTGTGTCCAAACTTTTGGTCTGTACTGTATATAGGACCAGTCGGAGATATCTTTTAGAAGAATTTCAATTCCAAGAATGCTTTGTCTGGGGTAGTATTGTTAAATTCACAGGATTTAAAAATAGGAAATAGGTTAGGAACAACATGTTGTTGAGAGCATGCGTTCCTCCTATATTACCCCCAAGTGGGAATTACGTATTGGATATTTGGTCATAGTAATCTCCATATAGAATATCTAACCCAAAAACAAAACTGGAGAACTTAATTTTACTTATATATAAAAACATATTTTTATTAGAATATTATGTTACAGTTCATATACATACTAAACATGTAAACGAGAAGAAAAGAAATGGACCACTAAACAATCCAAAAGTTATGCAGACAGAATAGTAACATTCTATATATATAATATTATGGTAGGGTATTAGCTATATATGCATAGTTACCGTATTTTTCGGACTATAAGACGCACCGGACCATATAGAAATAGCGCACACACTGTAGCTGCAGGGCGGCTCCTGCTGCGCTCGGTGATCAGCGTGCCCGCTATTAAAGGCTCTGAATATTCACTACACCCATGGGAGTGGTGAATATTCATGGCCTTTAATAGCGGGCACATTGACAGCCCAGCGCAGCAGGAGCCGCACTGCGGCTACAGCGTGCGCGCTATTTGGGAGAATGAATGGTCACTGCTCCCCACGCACGCAGTCCTGGCGTGGGGAGCAGTAGCAATTCCGGCACAGAGCTGGACACAGTGCTGGAGAAGAGAGAAGGTGAGTATGACATTTTTTTTTCTTTTCTGTGCAGCGTGATGGGGATGAGGGGGGCCATACATACAGAGATGCGGGGTGCCATACATACCGGGATGAGGGGGGCCATACATACAGGGATGAAAGGTGTTATACATACCAGGAGCCGCGATGCGGGCACAGTGTGCCGGTTATTAAGGAAAATTAATATTCACTGCTCCCCATGCCCATGGGCGTGGGGAGCAGTGAATATTCATTTTCTTTACTAGTGGGAACAGTGTAGGCTGCAGCAGGTGGCTGCTGCCTCCTGTGCGCCGCTACTCCCCCACTTTCGCTTCCCCCACATCCCCCACCACACACAGCCACAGTATTTATGTATATCAGACTATAAGACGCACCCCCCACTTTCCACCAAAATTTTGAAGGAAAAAAGTGGTCTTATAGTCCGAAAAATATGATAGGTACATAGTCTTTTGCAGTCAATATAATATAATAGATCGCTAAGCAGATCTAAATACCAATGCTGAAAGAACAATCAGACTGAGTAAACAAGTTAGTCTGGGGTAGGTTGAACTCGATGGACTTATTTCTACCTTCAACCTTAAAAACTATGAAACTGTAAGTAAAATGAGTTGCTAATACTTGCAGTTCCACAATAGAAAAAAAGAAAAGGGTTCTCTATGCTATTCTGATCATTGGATATACTAAATAAAAGGATATACCTCCCCTCACTTTGACACAGTCTATT
Source organism: Phyllobates terribilis (assembly GCF_046119375.1). Classification (NCBI taxonomy): domain Eukaryota; kingdom Metazoa; phylum Chordata; class Amphibia; order Anura; family Dendrobatidae; genus Phyllobates; species Phyllobates terribilis. The sequence continues at coordinate 328,755,677 of NW_027362762.1, read as the reverse complement.
AGAAGTGAGTGTTAAAGTAACATTAAAGCATGTATATAGAAAGTGTGTAAAACACATAAATAAGACAGTTTATTGGCACAAATTTGTTGCAGAGTTCAGCTTTTAGCTGAAATATTCAGCACAAATATTGTGGTTGGGTGAACTGTTTTACTTGAAACATACAGCAACCATTATCTTCATCACAATGAATTTTGCTGGACCTTCATCTGCTTCATATTCTAAGATTGAAAAGTTGCATAGTTACTTGAGTTAGAAAAAGAGGCAATGGATATAAACATTGAAGAGACTGCAACACTTGTACAAGCAGCACGACCCCATCAAACTGAGTCTAGCTTAGAGTGCTGAAAATCATACCCCACTCATCTAATGATGATATATTCTATCGACAGTAAAACCCCTTTAACTTATTTAAAATCAATTGCACATCATCCAATGCTAAATATATGATATTAATTACCCTCAATGCCAAATATGCCATTAGATTAATCACACTTGGTGCAGCAAACACTTCAAAATGAGCCTTCATATCTGCTTTGTAATGTAGATGTGCTGACTCATCAGTAGTGTTGAGCCACCCCCGTAGTGTTCGAGTTCGGTTCGGTTCGTCGAACACCCGTGTGTTCGCCGAACTGTTCGTCGAACTGTTCGTCGAACACCTTCGAACACCGTTAAAACCAATGGCAGGCAAACAAAAACACATAGAAACACATAGAAAACACCTTCAAAGGTGTCCAAAAGCTGACAAACTGCTCAGAAGACATAACTAACACATGGAAAAGTGACAAGTACATATAGTCATGCGAAAATAAAAGAGGTGGAGGAGTAAAAGGAGGGGGAGACACAGATATAGGCATGTCATGCCCTTCTAAAATCCAAAAAGTGAGAAGCCGACACGGCCAGTCCGTTCCTGCCCGTGCCACCTCCGTGTCGCCGGGTTTGTGCCAGAGCCGCGGTGGACCCTGACCGCCAGCCCCCCTCTCCTAATACTGGTGCCTGTCCGCTGGTGGGTCGAGCGAGCCCCCCTGTGGTGGGGGGGGAGTAACATCTGCAGAAGAAAGACCATCTTCCAGCCAAACTAACATGTCGACTTCTTTTCGTGGACAATGTGATACGATCCCTTTGTTACGGACACGCCCATCGCTACAAATTCCAGATGAGGCACAAAAACAGCAGGTGCTTCAGCGGATATCAAGTGCTCCTTCAAGTGGGCTCTCCTCCACCTCAACTTCAACATCACAAATACTCCAGTCCTCAGAGGTGTCACCCCAATCGCACTTGCTTCCTCACAGCTCCCAAGTCTCCAGCTGCCCGTCTGAGTATGGGGTAACACAGATGGTTGAGTCTGCACAGCTGTTTACTCATACTATAGCCTGGGAAACGGAGGTCTGCTCCAGAGCTTCTGTTAATCCAGACGAGGAAATGATCTGCACTGATGCCCAGAATCTTTATAAGTCGGATCCAGGACCAGATGAAGAAGGTTCTGAGCATAATGTAGACCCTCGTTCCCAAACTGTAACTCCTGTTGGTGGAGACAATGATGAAGACGATGATGAGACTCAAATACCTGATTGGAGCGACAACTTGACTTTTCGGTCAGGGCAGGAAGAGGTTGGCTTTGAGGACGACGGGTGTGATAACACACAGGGTGATGATGACAAGGTTGGAGATCCCACTTACTGTCAACCCACAGTCAGCCAGTCGATGAGGTCACCCGGGCCTTTGCCTGGCCTTTGGGATGTCGCGGTGGTCGGCTCCCTGGCCCGTACCCTGGGGTCACTCTTTAAAAGGATGGATAATTGTTAATTTTATAAGAGTTTGTGACACCACCTGTGGTATCTGGTGAGAAGCACCAGCGCTGCAGCAGTCCACTGAGGCCCGTGATAAGGCAGCTCGATGGTATAGCTCCCCACAGGTGTAGCTAGGTCTCAGGGCAGCGTATGCAGGGGGAATACAGGACAGGCGAGACCCAGCTGGGTCAGAGCAAGAACGGAAACGGACACGGTAGTCACTTCAGTACCTTTTACTGGAGGAAATTCAGGCACATCCTGGAGCACTGTAGGGTGAAGGGTGCATATCAGGATCCTCCCCAATGAGCGGGTGTAGGGCCTCCTGTTTCTTGCCTCTGCGCAGTAAGTTTCTGACCTGCCTGGAGCTAGGCCTAACTTTGTCTCTGTCCTGCGCTGGCTGACCTTGTGGTAGGGCCTTCTCTTGAAGTTCACACTCCCAGTATGCGGGGCCTAAGCGTCTCCTGGCTCTGTTACGTATCAGCACCTTAGCGATCCTGGGACTTGTAGTTCTCCAGGGATTCCGGTTATGCCTTACTGGGTCATAGAGATCCCGGTAAGCTCGGATCCGGTGTCCGGTAAATGCTTCGGGGTGAGCTGGTTAAGCTCCTCTGCCACTTATGTACTAACTCGCCACTCGCCTTCGGCCTACTCGGGCCCTCAATAGGCTATACACACTAACGGCAGCTTGCCGCGCTTCACCGATCTTATGACGCTGGCACACCTTAAGCTCTATCTGGGCTCCCTGAATCTAGCTAGCAGGAGCCTCGTGCTCCACTGCTGAACTATTAACTGAGTTCTCTAGACTAGACTGAGCTCCACTGCAGACTGACCTCTCTTAGGCTTCTCTACTTCAGGAACTCTTCAGAGGAACTGAACTGCCTAGCTCCACCTTCCCTATTTATATCCCTAACGGGCTCCCTCTGCTGGTCTGAGGTGGAAGGTGGAGATGTGTGAATGTTTATGGGGGCCTCTTGTGGAGGATTCCATCAATACACTCTTCTAGGATCTGTGATACCAAGCGCAGCGGGGCGTCACAGATGCTATTGACGACGAGGTTAGGTTGCGCCTTCCTGGACAGAGACGGAGTACTGGAAGCACGTCAACAACTGCATCCTCAACCACAACTCCGCCTCTGACCACAAGTCGTAGTGGCTCTTCAGGTCGCATGGGCTCTAAGCCTTGCATAGCCTGGGCATTTATTCAGATCGATAAGGATGACCCAACTCGTGTTATCTGTAATATTTGTCACCAAAAGCTAAGTAGAGGCCAAAAAATCCATAGTTTGAGTACTTCATGCATGTACCGTCACATGGATATGAAGCATAAGTTGCAGTGGGAAGCTCACTGTGCTACAATGCGGCCTAGCAGGCTGGGCCAACCACCGTCTGCCCCATCTTGTGCATCCGCGGCCTCTTCATCCTCTGTGACTGGGGGGACAGCAGTCACACATGTTTTTGGACGCAGACCTGCCACCTCTTTACCTGCAACAGCCAGTGTGATTGGCAGGTCGTCAGTTCATTGGGAAGTGGAAACACCTGCTGGTGTTGAGAGCTCTCTGACATCGAGAGCACCACCTTTGGATCAAGGCAACCTAACATGTCCGCCTGCATCTTCCTCACAGACCGGCAGTTTGCCAGGGACACCCTACTCAACCCCGTCAAAGCACAACAGCCAGCCCTCGGTCCCTCAGATGTGGACAAGTAAAAGACCATTTCCTCCTAGCCATGAGAAAGCTAAGAGGTTGAATTTCACCATCTGCAAGCTGTTGGCTACAGAAATGCTGCCTTTCCGCCTGGAGGACACAGTGGATTTTTGAGACCTTATGTCCGTCGCAGTGCCCCAGTACCAGATGCCCAGTCGGCACTACTTCTCAAAGAAAGGTGTGCATGCGCTCCACCAGCATGTCGCACACAACATCACCGCTTCTTTGAGAAACTCTGTGTGTGACAGGGTGCATTTCACCACAGACACTTGGACGAGTAGGCATGGACAGGGGCGTTACATGTCGCTGACAGGGCACTGGGTAACTATGGTGACAGCAGGACAAGGGGCTGCTGTCCAAGTCTTGCCGTCCCCGCGAGTTGTACGTCAATCCTCTTTATCTAGAAGTTCCTCCACTGCTTCTGCCTCCTCAACCTCCTCTCGGTCCTCCACCTGCACCCAAAGCCTGTCTGGTAATGCCACCTGCTTTCTAACTGCGCACCTCCTTACTATGCTGGCAGCAGGGCTCAACGGCATCAGTGTTTACTTTGAAATGTCTGGGAAATGTGAGTCACACAGCTGAGGACTTGTGGTCAGCTCTGGAGACCCAGTTTCATGAATGGTTGTCTCCACTGGACCTGCAACCAGGGAAGGCCATGTGCGACAATACTGCAAACCTGGGTGCGGCCCTTCGCCGGGGCAATGTTACACACGTGCCTTGTATGGCTCACGTGTTGAACCTGGTTGTCCATAAATTTTTAGCCCACTATCCTGGACTAGATGGCCGCCTGCAGAGGGCACGGTCGCTGTGTGCTCACTTCCGCCGTTCGCATCCCGCAGCTCAACGACTTACATCTCTACAGAAGTCGTTGGGCCTGCCAGTTCACCGGCTGAAATGCGATGTGCCAACACGGTGGAATTCAACTCTGCACATGTTGCAGCGACTGTGGCAGCACCGACAAGCCCTGGTGCAATAGTTTCTGACGTATAGCCTGGGCCAACGAGATCCAGAGGTGGGGCAAATCACACAGCAGGAGTGGTCTCAGATCAGGGACCTATGAAGTTGACGCGCCCCCTGGGCCGTGGGGTACCCGGAGCCGGGCCGGTAGACGCTGGGGGTTGTAGTCACTGTGGCGGTGACCCGGTCCGTGACCCAGGGCGGTCAATCCAATGGTAATTTGTATATATGGATTTTATAATGTCCGACTACGCCACCTGTGGAGTGCGGCCAAAGGGGCCGCCGCTGCGGAACAGTCCTCTGAAGCTGGTGGTTTTGCTGCAATGGTATTATTACTCACCACAGGAAGAGTGTAGCTTCAGGGCAGTGTGGGTGGATGGTGGTGGTTGTAGTGCAGGGAGTCAGTAATGAACACAGAGTCCGTGTGATGCAGTCCCAAGATCTTTACTCACAGTTGTTGCAGTCCAGATTACAGGTACCAGAGCTATCTCACCCGTCGTGCTGTGCGTACTCAGTGAGGGGCTCAGTCCACCCCCAGATAGCTCCGGAGTACTTAGCAGGACCCCCTTCTGTGTGTCCTTTCTCTGGCCTTCTCCCTGCACCTCACACCCAGTGACACTTCTATCCGGTATCCTCGGGCCTTGGCGGGCGACTTGTGTTCCGTCCCCTGGGTCCTATGTGGCTACCTTCTTAGTGAGACTGGTGTGGACTTTTGCCTGCAGTACATGAAATGCTGCAGCCTCCGGTTTCTAGTTGAGCCTTGCTGTTTCTCCTCTAGTTGAGGGACCGGTTCCCCTTATCTGGCCTGACCCCTCTACCTCCTGGTAGCAGCGGGAGTACAGGTGGCCTTCTGCACGGCCCGTAGCCCTAGGGTCCCTTCGGTTCCTGGAGCCTTCCTGCTCCCACTCCTCTCTTCTCTCCTTCAGTCCTGGGCCTCCCAGGCTAGGCCCGCCTCCGGAGCAGAGCTCATGCCGAGCCTCTGCTCCTGTCACTTTTCCTCCTCTGACTGGCTTGCTCTTTCAAGGATGGCTTCCTATTTATACTCTCCCTGTCATGTGCTCCCCTAAGCTGCTCCCCTAAGCACCCACTACATAGGATCCTCCCACCAGCTAGGGACCTGGGACTGTGCTCTCCCTTAGGAGCAATCTCGCCCTAACCCCACTGCGGGTATGTGTTGGATGCAGGTGTTAGGGTCCCGAGTCATACGCCTTCCTTACCTGAGGGTGAGATACCACACCTCTGGGTGAGATGCAGTAACTCTGTGGTGACTGCACCCTCAGGGGCGCCACACACCTTTCTGCACAGTTTTGAAATGGCGACGAAGATGTTTAGTGCTGACGACGATGCCATTATCAGCATAACTATTCCGGTGATTTACATGCTGGAGCACACATTAAACAGAATTCAGAGTCAGGTGGTCGGACAAGAGGAGGTGGAGGAAGTAGAGGAGGAGTCGTATGCGGAAGGGATAACATCTCCAAGGTCCAGACGGTTGGCAGCACCAAGGAGGCAGGCATGGGAGGGTGGGGGAGAGGGATTAAACAGGGCGCATGGTAGCAGCCAAACTGTTGAGGAAGGTGCAGGAGCCGAGGAAGAAGTGGAGGATGAACTGGCGATGGGCATGGAAGACTCATCAGATGAGGGAGACCTTGATCACATTTCTGTTGTGCGAGGTTGGGGGGAGAGGGCAGAGGAAAGAAGCATGATTCTTACCTCGCTACCAACACAGCAAGGACTTGGTCCTCCTGGATGCGCAAGACACATGAGTGCCTTCTTGCTGCACTACCTGCAACATGACCCTCAGATTGCAGAATTCGAAGTAATCTCGACTACTGGGTTGCCACACTCTTAGATCCCCGGTACAAAAGTAAATTTGCCGAAATAATTCCTGCCATAAAAAGGGATTGACGCATGCAGGAGTATCTGCAGACGCTGTTGCAGAATCTTACATGTGCTTTTCCACAAAACACCAGTGGTGCACGAAGTGAATCTCACAGTTCTAACTTGCCAACCGCGGGACTGTCGAGTCTTCATCACTCAAACCGTAACAGTAACACAGTATCTGCTGGTAACTGCAATTTTGTGAAATCGTTTCACCACTTTTTTAGACCATCCTTTGCAAGGCCACAGGAGACAAGAAGTCTGACACATAGTCAATGCCTAGAGAGGATGGTGCAGGAGTATCTCCAAGTGAACATCAAAGCCATGACTGTGTCACTGGACCCTTGCTCATTTTGGTATTCCAATCTGGAAAAATGGCCGGAGCTCGCCACTCACGCCTTGGAGATCTTGTCATGCCCTGCAGCCAGTGTTCTCTCTGAACGTGTGTTCAGCGCTGCTGATGGTGTGCTGACAGATAAGCGCACGCGGCTGTCCACTGAGAATGTAGACAGACTCACGTTCATAAAGATGAACAAATCATGGATTCGCAAGGACTTTTCTAATCCTGTGTTATCCTTGGGAGGCTAAAAGCTTGAGGATTTGGTAATATCACCTCACCAACCGTTTTAAGCAACTGTGGGGCAATTGATGCCACTTAACCCTAGAACGCATGACCATAAAAATCTACACTTTCATATACCTGGGGCCTTTTAGGCCCGTGTGCAAATAACATTGAATAACTCAAACTCAAATGACAAACAACTATATACATGAAGAATACCTAGAGTTTCAAAATTCTAACTAAAGTAATCTTGCAGAAAATAGAAAACAATTAACAGGGCGGGACTGCGACGCCCCAGGTATGCGTACTAGGGTTAAGTGGTGTCTGTGCCACAATTTTGGGAAAAAATGGAAACTCTTTTTGGAGTCCCCTTGCTGTGTCTTACGTGACGTTGGCATCGTCAATTCCAGGTGGGTTGGGTCGCTCCCCCCCCCATTTTAACTGTAAGAAACTACATACACTATGGCTTGGGGTAACACAGATGATTGAGTCTGAAGAGCTGTTTACTCAGAGGTCTGCTCCAAATCTTCAGTGTCTGCTAGTCAGCGTAGAATTTTTAACTGCATCTAGCCTAGGCAATACTTTGGGCGTAGTAGCCCAGCTGCGAAGCAAGCTGCACCGCCTGTGTATCTAATAAGAATTTTTAAATGCATCTAGCCTAGGCAGACTGTGGGGACCCCCAACCAAACCCAGACGCTCAGCCCCCCTACCGCCCCCCTTTCCTTGACAATACAATAATGTAACTCTTACAACTGGATGGGTGAGGATCGGTCACAGCTTTATTAACTCTTTATACTCATTCCATTAGAAAGACATTTTATTTCTAAAATAATTCAGCTTGTTGCAGCATGCCCTGGGTCTCCACTCCGGCAACTTGGCCAACAAGTGTAACTCTCCAACATGTCCTTTCTATTTCCAGGCCACGGAGGATCCTGCGAACTCGTATGCAGGACTCTGACCCCCACCCATCACTCTTAACGCTTGTTCCACTCCGTCCTGGAGTCCTGACAGGAATATGTCCAGTCCAATATCCATTAAGTGAACACCGTCGGGCCGTGTGAGGCCTGCTTTATCTCCTTCCAGTTGTCGGTGTCGTACCACTACACCGCCTCTGTCTCTTCTAAATTTTGCCATCCGAATATTTATTACCCGCCTTGTCCGTTCGATGGCCGTGATGTCTCGCGCACCTTGCCATACCGCTATCGGCACAATCTCTGACCATACTATAGCTAGTTTTGTGAAAAATTCTCTGAAGCGCTCAGTGTCTAGTTTCATTATTGCCATTAGTTATGCGCTCTTGTGATGACCTAGGTTGTTTCCCCCGGCCTGTATAACTAAGATGACCAGACATCTTGCCTCTCTCCCTACCTTGATTACCTCCATTAGTACCTGTGGCCATAGCAGGCCTCTAATACCTCTCCAGTTGAAATATGTGTTATGAAACTCTAATTTCCTCCCGCCTGGGCGGACTTTCGCCCTTTAATCTGCCCAATATATATACGAGTGGCCTATCACCCACACTGTTGGCTTAGCGTCACCTGTAAAAGAAACAAACCACGTTAGGATAACAAGTCCGGTCTTATGTATCTTGCCAAACACGTGGATCACCATCTCTCTATCCTCTGAACTTCCGTTTCTGACAGTCCTGCTCTTCTGTGGCCGCGCCTATGCGGAATGAGTGTGTCCCGTAATCTTTGGGGTGGTTCCCTGCCGATGTTATGCATTTATTAAATATAGCTTGGAACTGGTATCTTGATAATGGCGTCCCATCAATGTGTGATAGGAACAAATTACTTTGTGATCTGATGGTTAGATATGGTTTTACTATTGTTACCCGACTCAGTGTACCGTTTGTGGGTTGTAGAAGTACCCAAGTGCCCCTGCCCGCTGGAACCATTTTCGATTTGTGTATGCGTAGACGTATTGCATTATTGCCTATGACTACGTCCTGGTGTAATAAGCCTCCACTGGTGCTAATTTTGGATTGAGGGACTAATTCGCTTATGCATAGCGCCCCGAAGAAGGCGATCACAAATGCAGTAGACAGTAGTGTTGCTTCAAATTGTGAGTGTCATGTTAATGGTGTTAGGGATATGATGTGAGAAATCAGTTTTAGTGACACGGGACGGGACGTCTACACTCCTGACTTGGCTGATCCCTTTTCCACCCTTTTATGGATTGTCTGATGATGAATCTTTGTCACATCTCCCCAATTCAGTAGTTGGAAGTGAAATGCTACTCCGGTCAGACACCGCTGCGCTGACGCCCCTGATATGCCCCTCATCATTAGCTGGTGGAGAAATTCTATGGTGACTTGTGATCTGTCTTGTTCACATTGGTCAACCCGTCTGCCTGCTACTAGTCGTGTCCACTCTTCCCATGCCTTACCGTATGCTTGCCACGTCGACGGGGCAACTGACGCTCTGATTAATGGCATCAACTATTCGCCACTAGATCCCATAGGGAAGGTGGGCAACTGTTGTCCCGATGGGTGGGCATTGTGGAAGAGCTCTGTGAAAATCTGCCAATTGAATTGTTATAAAGCGTTAGCAGCAGCTTTAGACCCCTCAGCATAGTGGCTAGCGCGGACCCATACATTGTGTTTTAGGCACAGGAATGCTAGCCTGGGTAGTAGGCCTAGCACTGGGAGAGACGATGATGCCATCTTATTAATGCAGTGCGCTAAGCTGGTGTTTATTGTTATGAAGCGTATATTTTTGTAAGCCAGGAGCGCGCCCCATATTTCTATTGCTACCACTATTGGGAAGAAAAATTATTTTCAGGGCTAGATGCAGCGAAAAATTATTATTAATTGAAAAGCTGGTGGAGCTTGGTATAGATGGCCTAATACAATGAGACCCACACACTGCTAGAAGGCCAAATATTTTTTCAGAGTTAGATGCAGAAAAAAATTATATTCAGTTTGCAACCTGATGGAGGTCAGTATAGATGGACTAATAGAACAAGTCCCACACACTGCTAGAAGGCCAAATATTTTTTCAGAGGTAGATGCAGACAAAAAATTATTTTGAATTTGCAACCTGATGGAGGTCAGTATAGATGACTAATAGAACAAGTCCCACACACTGCTAGAAGGCCAAACTATTTTTTCAGCGTTAGATGCAGAAAAAAATTATATTCAGTTTGCAACCTGATGGAGGTCAGTATAGATGGACTAATAGAACAAGTCCCACACACTGCTAGAAGGCCAAATATTTTTTCAGAGGTAGATGCAGACAAAAAATTATTTTGAATTTGCAACCTGATGGAGGTCAGTATAGATGACTAATAGAACAAGTCCCACACACTGCTAGAAGGCCAAATATTTTTTCAGTGCTAGATGCAGAAAAAAATTATATTCAGTTTGCAACCTTATGGAGGTCAGTATAGATGGACTAATAGAACACGTCCCACACACAGCTAGAAGCCCAAATATTTTTTCAGAGGTAGATGCAGAAAAAAATTATATTCAGTTTGCAACCTGATGGAGGTCAGTAGAGATGGACTAATAGAACAAGTCCCACACACAGATAGAAGGCCAAATATTTTTTTAGAGCTAGATGCAGACAAAAATATATTCAGTTTGCAACCTGATGGAGGTCTGTATAGATGGATTAATAGAACAAGTCCCACACACAGCTAGAAGCCCAATATTTTTTCAGAGGTAGATGCAGAAAAAAATATATTCAGTTTGCAACCTGATGGAGGTCAGTATAGATGGACTAATACAACAAGTCCCACACACAGCTAGAAGCCCAATATTTTTTCAGAGGTAGATGCAGAAAAAAATATATTCAGTTTGCAACCTGATGGAGGTCTGTATAGATGGATTAATAGAACAAGTCCCACACACAGCTAGAAGCCCAATATTTTTTCAGAGGTAGATGCAGAAAAAAATATATTCAGTTTGCAACCTGATGGAGGTCTGTATAGATGGATTAATAGAACAAGTCCCACACACAGCTAGAAGCCCAATATTTTTTCAGAGGTAGATGCAGAAAAAAATATATTCAGTTTGCAACCTGATGGAGGTCAGTATAGATGGACTAATACAACAAGTCCCACACACAGCTAGAAGCCCAATATTTTTTCAGAGGTAGATGCAGAAAAAAATATATTCAGTTTGCAACCTGATGGAGGTCTGTATAGATGGATTAATAGAACAAGTCCCACACACAGCTACAAGCCCAATATTTTTTCAGAGGTAGATGCAGAAAAAAATATATTCAGTTTGCAACCTGATGGAGGTCTGTATAGATGGATTAATAGAACAAGTCCCACACACAGCTAGAAGCCCAATATTTTTTCAGAGGTAGATGCAGAAAAAAATATATTCAGTTTGCAACCTGATGGAGGTCTGTATAGATGGATTAATAGAACAAGTCCCACACACAGCTAGAAGCCCAATATTTTTTCAGAGCTAGATGCAGAAAAAAATTATATTCAATTTGCAACCTGATGGAGGTCAGTATAGATGGACTAATAGAATGATGCTATGCCCAAAAGATTTTACTTCACTAGGTGCAGTAAAAAAATTGGTATTCTATACACAGGTGGTATATCTTGCAACACAGATAGGCTACTCCACTGACTAACACACTCTGCAATAGGCCAAAAAGGATTAGCTTTGCTAGATTCAGCCAAATGCTGTGAAAAAAACTTGCATAGCACTGGCACAGACCTGCCTGGCAAAAACTGATAGGAACTGATGTAACCTAGTCCTGAAAAGGACTCCAATTACAATTAGTCTTTACTCCCACAATCTATCTATTTAAGAGCACAGACCTGCCTGATAAAAGTCGTAGGAAATGCTGTAACCTAGTCCTTAAAAGGACTGCAATCACAACTATTCCCTACTCCCAAGCTATCTGTAGATTTGTGCGAAAATTGGCTTGAAATTAACAAGGTATAGCGCACACAGCAACAGCGGTGCCGTCTAACACGCAGCTGCAGCAGTGAGAAAATGGTGGCGACGGGGAAAATGGCTTGGTCTTATAGGGCAAGGACATGTGACATACACTGCCAATGACACATGCCCTTGCTTGTGTGAAAAAAAGCACTTCGCTCCGTGTGTGCGCTGCTGATAGGCTGACAGATTGCACCTCCCCACTGCAAATGCGGGAAAGAGAAAAAAAAATGGAGATCTTCATTGTTCCTGCAGAGATCCATCCCCTGCCCCTCCCCCCACCCCGCTGTACACTCAAACTGCGTATTAACATTAATTTTCATCATTACTGAGAAAAAATCCAGTTATGATTTTGGTGCACGAACAGTTATCGAACATAGCCTCGAACAGCCGAATTTTTCTCAAATTGTTCGTGTTCGCCGAACGGCTCGAACACCGCCCAAAACAGCTCGAATTTGAGATTGGCGAACAGTTCGAGTAGAACAACGCTCATCTCTACTCATCAGCTGTCCTTAAAGAACTCCAGAGAAGCTTTGAGTAGTAGTTTGTGCCCATATTTTTAAGCTCATCATGAAATAGGAAAAAAATTGTTAGACCTTACATGATGGCACACTGCATTCATAAATACTCATATAATAGAGAACTATACCTGCACCCTACATGTACTACCCCAAATATCAATTGATCTTCTTTATCACCAGCCACTTACAAAATGCTCTCACATGTGTAATAAACATATGCCCATCAGTATCTGGTCACAATATCTTCATCTTTAGCTGCCATCTCTTCAACAGAGGTCTAAAAAAATCCGGCAGTCACTTTCTCCAGGACTTCTATGATATCTTTTTCTGCAATATTTCCCAATATTGGACCGACTTCCAAACCTATCCATGAATTACCTCAGATATTACATGTTCTTCTACATCACTCCCTTCATACAGAATGCTCTCACATCTGTTAACATACATCCGCCAGTCAGTGTTTAAACATGATGGGTTTAATAAATGTTTTCACCTTTACTTGGCAAAAAGGTTTATAGACCCTTTTAGTCGCTTGTCCCAGGTGTTATTTTTTTTGTATGTAACAGCTCCCAATATGTGACTAATATCCATACCTGTACATGTATTACCTCAAATATCACTTTCTCCAACATCACTCTCTTCATCCACAACGATATCAAATGTGTAACTTACCTGGGATTATAAAAGCTCCACTTTACCATTACTTAAATTAATAAATAAGGGACACAACACTAAAGGCCCCGTCACACTAAGTGACGCTACAGCGATCCCGACAACGATACGACCTGTCAGGGATCGTTGCTGCGTCGATATGTGGTCGCTGGTGAGATGTCAAACAGTCAGATCTTCCCAACGACGCAGCAACAATGCGGCGACCCGTAACGATCTGTATAACGATGCACGCCTTTGTGTTTCTGTGTCTGAGTCGCCAACAAGGTCGTTGGTAAGGTGTCAAACACACTGATGCATGCTACCCAGCGGGGCCTCAACGATCAAAGAAATGTCCAGACCATTCCGACACGACCAGCGATCTCACAGCAGGGGCCTGGTCGCTGCTAAGTGTCAAACGTAGCAAGATTGCTACTGAGGTCGCTGTTGCGTCACAAAACTTGTGACTCAGCAGCGATCTCGCTAGCGATCTCGCTTAGTGTGATGGGGGCTTTAATGTTGTTAAAACAGGCCGCAATGTTTTGTTAAGGGATTATTAACAAAATAAATAAATCTCAGATAGTTGTAATAATAAATAACCACTCAGTAAACAGCGGCTCAGTCCTTAATTGGCTTGAGCTGCACCACAAATATTTTCATTTTACCAACACCACCCCGCCAGAGAGCTGGGTGTAACCTCCGTGTAATAAAACAAGTGACAAATGATATAATAAAGCAATAAGAACTTGTGCTGTGGGCCAGGGATATTCAATCTTCCAGGATAGAGAATTCTCCATCGCTGGCCATCAGGGGTGTTAAATAGATCAGTCCTCCAACGCCTTCCAGCTGATCCACCAATCCTAGGATTCCTGGATTTCAGCTGGAAAAATCACCAGGGGTTCCACATCTGCCAGCAACAAGGTAGCCCACCAAAAATTCAGCAGAAATTAACCGTTAAAAACTCAGACAAAACACAGTATTGGTAAAGGGCCAATGTTTAACCCATTGATCATCATTTGGCCTTTTTACTACATGGGGCTAACATACTACCGTCAGTGGTTAAACATGATGGACTTAAAAACAGTCTTCACCTTAGCCAGGCGTAAAGGTCTATAGAACTTGGTTGTTGCTTGCCCCAGGACTTCAATGTTATCTTTTTTATATGCAACAGCTCCCAAAACCAGGCTAACGTCCATGCCTGTACATACAGACACATGTAAGTCAGTAGTCAGACATAATAGGCTTGATATCCAACCAAAGACCAAAAAGAGTCAATACATTGTTAAGTAAATAAATAAAAAAATATGTTTAAATTTTATTAGATCATTCCACTACACATGGGAGGGGATGTGCACGCTCCCATAGATGACCTCCAGCTCACAGAATTCAAGAAAGAGGTTTACATATGAAGGCACACACGCCACACCTATGACAATGCCTTGTTTTTGCAGAAAAAACGGTCTTTAAGCATAAAAAATGTATGTGTTAGTATGAACCGCAACAACTCCACGACCATGTCACACATGAGAGGATCCAAGTTGCTCATAGAAAGGAAAAATTGTGTCACCTCTAAACCATCATTATGACGTATACTCGTGTAGAGGGACTCCACGTCAGCCATGACCAAAAAAATGTCGGACTCAAGAAAAATGCCATCTATCCTCGACAGGACATCCATTGTGTCTCTGACTTGGGAGGGCAGGGTTTCCACAATAGGGTAGAGGTAATGTTCAATGAACTTACAGATGGGATCACACAGCCCTCCAATGCCAGAGACAGTTGGATGTCCTGGATGATCCCGAAGATCTTTGTGCACCTTTGGGAGTAAATAAAAGGTAAGCACCACCGGATTGTTAAGCCCATAAAGTAACTTCTTAGGGTACTTCAACTGTACTGTGTTTTCTTTTTATGTCCTATGCACTCAGGCTCTGTCTTCCTGTGTTGCTTTGAGCTCATTTTGTTAACCTCAATCTACGAATTTGTATGGAAAAAAATATTTTCCTGTTTCTTGGCAATGCTATTTAGCAATGCCTCTATTTTTAATGTCATGTATATATTGATCTAATAAAATTTAAATATATTTTTTAATTGACTTCATTGAAGATGCATTGACTCTTTTTGGTCTTTGGTTGGATTTATAGCATTGAGTCTTCTTCGTTACTATGAAATATATTGTCCTGAAATCCCCTTTCTCTTCAATTATAGGCTTGATTAACAGTCTTCACCTATAGGTGCCATCACTGTGACAGAGGTCTATAGACTCTGATAGTCGCTTGTTCCAGGAGTACTGTTATCTTTTTATATGCAAGAGCTATCAGCATGAAACCAACATCCATACCTGTACATGTATTACCTCAGATATCACATGTTCTCTGACATCAATATTTTTATACACAATGTTCTCAAATGTGTGACACACATTTTCCACTTCATAGTCAGACATGATGGGATTGATAACAATCTTCATCTAGGGGTGCAATCTATCCAACAGAGGTCTATAGATCCTTGTAGTTGATTACCCTAGGACTTCTATGCTATCTTTTTATGCAACATTTCCCAACATGAGACCAGCATCCAAACCTCTACATATATTATATCAGATATCACATGTTCTCTTACATCACCCACCTCATACCGATCGATTTCAATAGTGCAACATACATACTCCAGTCAGTGATCCTATATGATGGGTTTGATAACAGCCTTGAACTTTACCTTCCAGGTTCTATAGACCCTGGTTGTCGCTTGCTCCAGGCCTTTAATGTTATCTTTTTATATGCAAAAGCTTCCAAAATGAAACCAACACCAATACCTGGAAATTACAGTGTTAGAGGAATGTGGTTAATTGGAGGGTCAGCAGGAAGTATTACTAGTTCTAAGCTGTCGTTGAATCGGCAGTAGTGATGAGCGAGCATGCTTGCTACTGCTCGGTGCTTGCCCGAGCATCTCACTGCTGGAAATGCACAGCGCTCAGCGAGTATTTCCGAGGTTGCTCTTGCTCAGAGGGAGCTTGGGTCCCCTCCCTGCATGTTTGGTGCTCTTTAGAGCGAGGACAGCAGCACACAGGGAGGCGGTAGCACCACAACATGCAGGAAGAAGCAGTGTAGTGGTAACATCAACACGACGGAAGTTGCCAGTACAACTGTTAGGTCTTCCTGAGTCTGGTTGTTCTTTAAAGACTTTGCCAATAACCCCAAAAAGGCCATTTGCACCACCTGCCAGGCCAGCATCAGTAGGGGTAGCAAAACTACCAGCCTGACCACCACCAGCATGATCAGGCACATGGCAGCAAAGCACCAGGAACAGTGTCTGAGGGTGACATCACTGCTTCTTCCTCTGTTGTGCGTGCAAGCCAATCCTCTGTCCATGGCGCAAGCAAAGACGCCTCCTGCCCTACACCTGTCGTTGCACACACTCAAGTAGCACCATCAGCAAGCACATCCACATCCTTGTCCAAGCGCAGCATTTAGTTGTCCCTACCCCAGTCCTTGGAATGCAAGCGCAAATGCGCCAACGCCCCACAGGCCTCACTACTAAATTTACACATTTCGCAAATGCTTGTGCTGGAAATGTTGCCTTTTAAGCTCGTGGAGACGGAAGCTTTCCACAACCTGATGGCGGCGGAGTGCCCTCGGTACTCAGTCCTCAGCCGTCACTATTTCTCCCGGTGTACCGTCCCCGCATAACATGAGCAAGTTACTGGGAAAGTCCACCTAACCACGGACACGTGGACAAGTGCTTGTGGACAGGGATGGTACATCTCGCTGATGGCACACTGGGTTAACATAGTGGAAGCCGGGACCCAGTCGGACCTTGGGACAGAACACGTCCTCCCGATGCCGAGGATTGCGGGCACTAGGTCAATCAGGGTTTTCCCCACATTCTACAGCTCCGGCACCTCCTTCTCCTCTTCAGCATCCATCTCCGAAAGGACCACATCAGTCGCAAGCTGGAAGCACTGCAGCACTGCCTCGGCCAAACGGCAACAGGCTGTGCTGAAGCTAATATGCTTATTTGCCAAAGTACACAACGCTGAAGAGTTGTGGACAGCTCTGAAAGAGCAGACAGATCTGTGGCTGACACCGCTGAACCTACAGCCTGGCATGGTCGTGTGTGACAATAGTTGGAACCTGGTGGCGGCTCTGAGGTGAGGTGAGCTCACACACGTACCAAGCCTGGCCTATGTGCTTAACCTCATGGTTCAGCGGTTTCTCAAAACCTACCCGGAGCTGCCAGATCTGCTTGTCAAAGTACGCCACCTGTGTGCCCATTTTAGAAAGTCAGCTACAGCTTCCACGCCCTTGCCGTGTTTCAGCAGCGTTTGCAGCTTCTGGCTCACCGAATGGTGTGTGATGTCCCCACGCGTTGGAACTCTACACTGCAGATGTTGGGAAGGATTTGTGAGCAGAAGAGGGCAGTTGTTGACTACCAGCATCAACAAGGCCATTGGTATTCAGTTCAGACTCCACACATAAGACCTCAGGAGTGGATATGGATGTCAGACATACAGTACAGACCAAAAGAGGTAGTCACCGGAAATGGTCTTCCAACAATCTTGAAGGAGTTCCCAGAGATGCTTAGCACTTGTTGGCTCTTTTGCCTTCACTCTGCGGTCCAGCTCACCCCAAACCATCTCGATTGGGTTCAGGTCCGGTGAGTGTGGAGGCCAGGTCATCTGGCGTAGCACCCCATCACTCTCCTTCTTGGTCAAATAGCCCTTACACAACCTGGAGGTGTGTTTGGGGTCATTGTTCTATTGAAAAATAAATGATGGTCCAACTAAACGCAAACTGGATGGAATAGCATGCCGCTGCAAGATGCTGTGGTAGCCATGCTGGTTCAGTATGCCTTCAATTTTGAATAAATCCCCAACAGCGTCACGAGCAAAGCATGCCCACACCATCACACCTCCTCTTCCATGCTTCACGGTGGGAACTAGGCATGTAGAGTCCTTTTCTGCGTCGCACAAAGACACGGTGGTTGGAACCAAAGATCTCAAATTTGGACTCATCAGACCAAAGCACAGATTTCCACTGGTCTAATGTCCATTCCTTGTGTTCTTTAGCACAAACAAGTCTCTTCTTCTTGTTGCCTGTCCTTAGCAGTGGTTTCCTAGCAGCTATTTTACCATGAAGGCCTGCTGCACAAAGTCTCCTCTTAACAGTTGCTGTAGAGATGTGTCTGCTGCTAGAACTCTGTGTGGCATTGACCTGGTCTCTAATCTGAGCTGCTGTTAACCTGCGATTTCTGAGGCTGGTGACTCGGATAAACTTATCCTCAGAAGCAGAGGTGACTCTTGGTCTTCCTTTCCTGGGGCGTTCCTCATGTGAGCCAGTTTCTTTGTAGCGCTTGATGGTTTTTGCAACTGCACTTGGGGACACTTTAAAAGTTTGCCCAATTTTTCAGACTAACTGACCTTCATTTCTTAAAGTAATGATGGCCACTCGTTTTTCTTTACTTAGCTGCTTGTTTCTTACCATAATACAAATTCTAACAGTCTATTTGTAACGGGTCTGGGAGGTGGAACCTCTGAGCTACGATACAAAGGGGCAGTCCTTGTAAGGAAGCGGGTGGCTCCCAGGGTAGGCGGGCAGGTAGTCACGGCAAGTGACGGGGACAGTCTCTGGGTAGAAGGGCAGGAGGTCATGGCAAGTGACGGGGACAGTCTCTGGGTAGAAGGGCAGGAGGTCATGGCAAGTGACGGGGACAGTCTCTTGACAGGCGGGTGGTCACGGCAAGTGATGGCGAAGCCTCCAGATAGGCTAGCAGGCGGGTAGCAGGTGGATGCTCCCAGGTGAGCGGGCAAGAGTCTCTGGACAGGCAGGTAGTCACAGCAAGTGACGGCAGAGCCTCCAGGTAGGCTAGCAGGCAGGTAGCAAGCGGACGCTCCCAGGTGAGCGGGCAAGAGTCTCTGGACAGGCAGGTGGTCACAGCAGGTGACGGCAAAGCCTCCAGGTAGGCTAGCAGGCAGGTAGCAGGCGGACGCTCCCAGGTGAGCGGGTAAGAGTCTCTGGGCAGGCAGGTGGTCACAGCACGTGACGGCAGAGCCTCCAGGTAGGCTAGCAGGCAGGTAGCAGGCGGACGCTCCCCGGTGAGCGGGTAAGAGTCTCTGGGCAGGCAGGTGGTCACAGCACGTGACGGCAGAGCCTCCCGGTAGGCTAGCAGGCAGGTAGCAGGCGGACGCTCCCAGGTGAGCGGGCAATCAGATCCATAGACAGACTGGCAGGGCTGGTAGGCAGACTGTCGGACCGCAGGAATACAAGTAGATAGACAAGTATCAGGCAGGTATCAAGCTGGAATCTGGCAGGTAACTGGCAGGTAACTGGTAACGGGACCTGAGGGCTGAAGCAGAGTGAAAGACTATGCAACAACATTGCTCGGGCACCTCCATTTTGTAGGAGGTGCCTTATATATGGTGAGGTCCTCCGGCCATTGGCCGGGGACTCCTTAGGACGGCGCACGCGGCCCCTGTAAGAGACGGGGAGCGCGCGCGCGCCCTAAGCACAGTGGCCGGGAAGCAGCGAGCGCTGCCAGCAGAGCCTACGATTTCTGAGGCTGGTGACTCGGATAAACTTATCCTCAGAAGCAGAGGTGACTCTTGGTTTTCCTTTCCTGGGGCGTTCCTCATGTGAGCCAGTTTCTTTGTAGCGCTTGATGGTTTTTGCAACTGCACTTGGGGACACTTTAAAAGTTTGCCCAATTTTTCAGACTAACTGACCTTCATTTCTTAAAGTAATGATGGCCACTCGTTTTTCTTTACTTAGCTGCTTGTTTCTTACCATAATACAAATTCTAACAGTCTATTTGTAACGGGTCTGGGAGGTGGAACCTCTGAGCTACGATACAAAGGGGCAGTCCTTGTAAGGAAGCGGGTGGCTTCCAGGGTAGGCGGGCAGGTAGTCACGGCAAGTGACGGGGACAGTCTCTGGGTAGAAGGGCAGGAGGTCACGGCAAGTGACTGGGACAGTCTCTGGGTAGAAGGGCAGGAGGTCATGGCAAGTGACGGGGACAGTCTCTTGACAGGCGGGTGGTCACGGCAAGTGATGGCGAAGCCTCCAGATAGGCTAGCAGGCGGGTAGCAGGTGGACGCTCCCAGGTGAGCGGGCAAGAGTCTCTGGACAGGCAGGTGGTCACAGCAGGTGACGGCAAAGCCTCCAGGTAGGCTAGCAGGCAGGTAGCAGGCGGACGCTCCCAGGTGAGCGGGTAAGAGTCTCTGGGCAGGCAGGTGGTCACAGCACGTGACGGCAGAGCCTCCAGGTAGGCTAGTAGGCAGGTAGCAGGCGGACGCTCCCAGGTGAGCGGGCAATCAGATCCATAGACAGACTGGCAGGGCTGGTAGGCAGACTGTCGGACCGCAGGAATGCAAGTAGATAGACAAGTATCAGGCAGGTATCAAGCTGGAATCTGGCAGGTAACTGGCAGGTAACTGGTAACGGGACCTGAGGGCTGAAGCAGAGTGAAAGACTATGCAACAACATTGCTCGGGCACCTCCATTTTGGAGGAGGTGCCTTATATATGGTGAGGTCCTCTGGCCATTGGCCGGGGACTCCTTAGGACGGCGCGCGCGGCCCCTGTAAGAGAGGGGGAGCGCGCGCGCGCCCAAAGCACAGTGGCCGGGAAGCAGCGCGCGCTGGCAGCAGAGCGGGAGGAGGATGGGGGGCACGGAGCGGAGAGGTGAGGGGAACAGCGTCCCTGCCTAGCAGGAGGCACGGACGCCGACGCTACAGTACCCCCCCCTTTAGGCCCCCCTTTTTTAGGCCAGACAGAAATTTATCAAGGATGAGAGGGGCATGGATGTTCTCCCGGGGCTCCCAAGTTCTCTCCTCAGGACCAAACCCCTTCCAATCCACTAGAAAAAAGGTCTTTCCTCTTACCCTTTTGGTGGCCAGAATGTTCTCTACCTCAAACTCGTTTTCAGCGGAAACCGGAGCAGGAAGCGTACCTGTAGACTTGGAAAAAGAGTTAAGTACCACGGGTTTGAGGAGAGATACATGGAAGGAGTTAGGGATCCGCAAGTTGGCCGGGAGTTTCAATTTATAGGCCACTGGGTTTATTTGTTTGATAACTTCCAGTGGGCCGATGAACCGAGGCCCTAACTTGTAGGAAGGAATCTTGAGCCGGACATACTTGGATGAGAGCCAGACTTTATCTCCAGGACGGAATTGTGGAGAATCCAGGCGTTTTTTGTCAGCGTGTTTTTTCATCCGCTCGGACGACTGAAGGAGTGCGGATCGGGTACTATCCCAAATGGAGGAGAATTCGCTAACGAGAGATTCCGCAGCCGGATTGTCCACCGAGGTGGAGACGGGAAATGGGATCCGAGGATGCTGACCGAAGACTACAAAAAACGGGGATTTGGAGGAAGATTCGCTCTCGTGATTATTGTAAGAGAACTCGGCCCATGGTAGGAGATCCACCCAGTCCGAATGGTGGGCATTAACGAAGTGCCGGAGGTAACTGGTCAGGATCTGATTGATCCGCTCCACTTGACCATTGGACTGTGGGTGGTAAGCGGAGGAGAAGTCCAGGGTGACGTCCAGCAGCTTACATGTGGCTCTCCAGAAGCGTGAGGTGAACTGAACCCCATGATCCGACACGATGTGGAGGGGCAGGCCATGGAGACGGAAGATGTGGCGGATAAAGTCTTTAGCCAGCTCGGGTGCAGACGGGAGGCCCGGCAGGGGAATGAAGTGAGCCATCTTGGAAAAGCGGTCAGCGACCACCCAAATGACCGTACAACCGGCAGAGACAGGGAGATCCGTTATAAAGTCCATAGCTATATGCTGCCACGGGACAGCAGGTACTGGAAGAGGAAGGAGGCGACCGGCTGGCAGATGTCTCGGAACCTTGTTGCGGGCGCAGGACACACAGGCTGAAACAAAGTCTATTACGTCCTTGTGTAGGGTAGGCCACCAGTAATGCCGGGTAATAAGCTGGAGGGTCTTTTTCTGACCGGCGTGGCCAGCTAGCTTAGACGAGTGACCCCAGTGTAGGATCTTCTTCCGATCAGGTACTGTTACGAACGTCTTACCGGGAGGGAGACGTTTTAGATTCACGGGGGCCACCTGCATTACTCTGTCGGGATCAATGATGTGCTTAGGCTCCTCCTCTAGATCAGACACCAGGAAGGATCGGGACAAGGTGTCAGCTTTGATGTTTTTGTCTGCCGGGCGAAAATGAAGAACGAAATCAAAGTGGGCAAAAAACAAGGACCACCGGGCTTGGCGCGGGTTAAGTCTCTGGGCGCTCTGGAGGTAAGCCAAGTTCTTGTGGTCCGTGTAAATAATTACCGGGTGAAGAGCCCCCTCGAGCAGGTAACGCCACTCCTCCAGTGCCAGCTTAATGGCCAATAACTCTCGGTCTCCTATAGAATAATTGCGCTCAGAAGGGGAGAAGAGTTTGGAGAAGAAGCCGCAAGTTACCATTCTTCCGGAAGACAACTTTTGGGTAAGTACCGCTCCGGCTCCAGAGGAGGAGGCGTCCACTTCCAGGAAGAATTGTTTGTTGCCTTCCAGACGATGCAGCACCGGGGCGGAAGAGAAAGCCTGTTTTAAGGAAAGAAAGGCTTTCTCTGCTTCGGGCGGCCATTCTCTGGGATTAGTGCCCTTACGGGTGAGCGCAGAGATTGGGGCAGGCCGGGAAGAGAAGTGCGGTATGAAGAGGCGGTAGTAGTTGGCGAAGCCCAGGAACCGCTGAATAGCCTTCAACCCCTCTGGTCGGGGCCACTTATGGATGGCAGACAGTTTCTCAGGATCCATTCGTAGGCCGGTCTGAGAGATTATGTAGCCCAAGAACGGAAGCGAGGTCTGCTCAAAGAGGCACTTCTCATATTTAGCGTAGAGGTGGTTCTGCCTGAGCCTGAGCAAGACCTGACGAACATCCCTCCGGTGAGTGAGAAGATCCGGAGAGAAGACCAAGATGTCGTCCAGGTACACCACTACGCAGGAGTAGAGAAGGTCCCGGAAGATGTTATTGACCAACTCTTGAAAGACGGCGGGAGCATTACAGAGACCGAAGGGCATTACCAGATATTCATAGTGGCCGTCCCGGGTGTTGAATGCCGTCTTCCATTCATCCCCCTGACGGATACGGACCAGGTTATACGCCCCACGGAGGTCCAGCTTGGTGAATATTCTAGCCCCCCTCAGACGGTCAAATAATTCCGGAATGAGCGGAAGGGGGTATTTATTCTTCACCGTGATCTGGTTAAGGCCTCTATAGTCTATACAGGGACGGAGTGAGCCGTCCTTCTTTTTGACGAAGAAGAAGCCTGCTCCCGCCGGGGAGGTCGATTTCCAGATAAATCCCCGGGCCAGATTCTCCTCAATATATTCAGACATGGACCGGGTCTCAGTAGCGGACAAAGGGTAAATACGCCCACGGGGAGGAGTAGCGCCGGGCATCAGGTCGATTGGGCAGTCGTATGGTCTATGCGGGGGTAATGTCTCTGCCTCCTTTTTATTAAAGACGTCCGCATAAGACCAATAGGGAACCGGAAGACCAGGTAGGTTGGCTGGGGTAGGAGAAGGACGGACAGGATGGACGAGAACTAAACAAGTCTTATGGCAGTCCTGTCCCCAGCGAAGAACTTCTCCGGTCTGCCAATCAAGCACGGGTGCATGTTTCTGAAGCCAAGGTAGGCCTAGCAAGAGGGCGTGAGAGAGTCCAGGCAGAACATGAAAGAAGATGCTCTCAGAGTGCAGCATTCCCACCTGCAGGGTTAAGGATTCGGTGATGAGTTGGATGGGATGTGGTATGAGGCCCCCATCACGGCAGCGACAGACAAGGGTACAGCTAGAGGTTTGGTGGGAATGCGGTATTTCTCTACCAGGGACTGAGAAATGAGATTTCCGGCAGCTCCAGAGTCAAGTTGGGCTAGTTCAAAATAACGGTTCTCCCCGCAGATGATAGAGACCAACAGCAACAGAGATGGAGAGGGTTTACTCTTGTCTAGGACGACCTCTCTGAGCGATCCTAGACACAGGCGTTTCCCGACCTCTCCGGGCAGGAACGGATCCGGTGCTCCTTACTGCCACAGTAGAAGCAGCTCCCCTCGGCTCGGCGTAACTCTTGACGGGTCTTGACCATCTTGGTCTGGTCGACCTGCATAGGCTCGGGTGAGTGCGCCTGGGGAGTAGCGGGAGAAGTGACAGGTTTCTGAAAGGTAGGGGCTAGATGTGGAAACCTCCTCTCACGGGTGACCTCTTTGGCGCGTTCCTGGAACCGGATGTCAATCCGGGTGGCAAGAGTTATTAAGTCGTCGAGAGTGGTAGGAATGTCCCGACCGGCGAGTTCATCTTTAATACGGCCGGACAGACCCTCCCAAAAGACAGACACCAGGGCGTCGTTATCCCAGGCCAGCTCCGAAGCAAGGGTACGGAACCGTATGGCATATTGGCCCACGGTGAGATTTCCTTGATGGAGGCGTAGCAGAGATGATGCGGATGAGGTCTTCCGTCCGGGTTCGTCGAAGACTTTCCGGAAAGCCGTGAGAAAGGCTGGCAGGTTGGACACCAGGGGGTCTCCTCTCTCCCATAGAGGATTTAGCCAAGCCAGTGCCTCCCCCGTGAGATGGGACATGATGAAGGCTACTTTGGCCCGGTCGGAGAAAAACTGGTGGGACAGGAGTTCAAAATGCAGGGTGCACTGGTTTATGAAGCCCCGAGCTTGAGCGAGGTCGCCTCTGAAGCGAGGAGGTGCAGAAAGCCGGGGTCCGGGGCAGGATGCCATGGTATTGGTGGGCAGCGGCGCTGCCGGGCTGCGAGTCATGACACTAGCGGTGGTTGCTGGTGGAGCAGTCAGAGTGTCCAGGTGAGAGTTGACATTCCGCAGATGACTCAGGATGGACTCCTGTAGGGACCTCTGATGGGACAGTTCATGACATAGGTCCGAGAGCGAGGGAGCTTGGGTGCCACCGGGTTCCATGGCCCGAGCAAACTGTAACGGGTCAGGGAGGTGGAACCTCTGAACTACGATACAAAGAGGCAGTCCTTGTAAGGAAGCGGGTGGCTCCCAGGGTAGGCGGGCAGGTAGTCACGGCAAGTGACAGGGACAGTCTCTGGGTAGAAGGGCAGGAGGTCACGGCAAGTGACGGGGACAGTCTCTGGGTAGAAGGGCAGGAGGTCACAGCAAGTGACGGGGACAGTCACTTAACAGGCGGGTGGTCACGGCAAGTGACGGCGAAGCCTCCAGATAGGCTAGCAGGCGGGTAGCAGGTGGACGCTGCCAGGTGAGCGGGCAAGAGTCTCTGGACACGCAGGTGGTCATAGCAAGTGACGGCAGAGCCTCCAGGTAAGCTAGCAGGCAGGTAGCAGGCGGACGCTCCCAGGTGAGCGGGCAAGAGTCTCTGGACAGGCAGGTGGTCACAGCAGGTGACGGCAGAGCCTCCAGGTAGGCTAGCAGGCAGGTAGCAGGCGGATGCTCCCAGGTGAGCGGTTAAGAGTCTCTGGACAGGCAGGTGGTCACAGCACGTGACGGCAGAGCCTCCAGGTAGGCTAGCAGTCAGGTAGCAGGCGGACGCTCCCAGGTGAGCGGGTAAGAGTCTCTGGGCAGGCAGGGGGTCACAGCACGTGACGGCAGAGCCTCCAGGTAGGCTAGCAGGCAGGTAGCAGGCGGACGCTCCCCGGTGAGCGGGTAAGAGTCTCTGGGCAGGCAGGTGGTCACAGCACGTGACGGCAGAGCCTCCCGGTAGGCTAGCAGGCAGGTAGCAGGCGGACGCTCCCAGGTGAGCGGGCAATCAGATCCATAGACAGACTGGCAGGGCTAGTAGGCAGACTGTCGGACCGCAGGAATGCAAGTAGATAGACAAGTATCAGGCAGGTATCAAGCAGGAATCTGGCAGGTAACTGGCAGGTAACTGGCAGGTAACTGGTAATGGAACGTGAGGGCTGAAGCAGAGTGAAAGACTATGCAACAACATTGCTCGGGCACCTCCATTTTGGAGGAGGTGCCTTATATATGGTGAGGTCCTCCGGCCATTGGCCGGGGAATCCTTAGGACAGCGCGCGCGGCCCCTTTAAGAGAGGGGGAGCGCGCGCGCGCGCGCCCTAAGCACAGTGGCCGGGAAGCAGCGCGCGCTGCCAGCAGAGCGGGAGGAGGACGCCGGGCACGGAGCGGAGAGGTGAGTGGAACAGCGTCCCTGCCTAGCAGGAGGCAGGGACGCCGACGCTACACTATTCAGTAGGACTATCAGCTGTGTATCCACCTGACTTCTGCACAACACAACTAATGGTCCCAACCCTATTTATAAGGCAAGAAATCCCACTTATTAAACCTATAAGACATATTTTCAGTTGTTTCACACTTTTTTTGTTAAGTATATAATTCCACATGTGTTAATTCATAGTTTTGATGCCTTCAGTGTGAATGTACAATTTTCATAGTCATGAAAATACACAAAAATGTTTAAATGAGAAGGTGTGTCCAAACTTTTGGTCTGTACTGTATGTACCATTCTCCAAAACTTTGTGGACTCCACCAAGATTGTGTGCGGCGATGACGCCATAATTAGCGTCACCATCTCGCTACTCTGTCTTCTGAAATGCTCTCTGCTCACAATCAAAAGGATGCATTGCAGGCGGAGCACGATGAGATGGAACAAGGAACCATACAGGGTGATTACACACAGCCCAGCCCCATCTCATCCCAATGTGGATTGGGTGACAATGGGGAAGAGGAGGAGCTAGTTTTTTGCGCCATAGACGGTACTACCTGCACAACTGTCATACCATCTGTTCAGCGTGGATGGCCTGAGGACAGGGAGGAGGAGGAGGAGAGCATGGTCAGTCGTCCTCTTGGTGAGGACACGAAAGTCTTGCCTGTTAGCAGTCTGGCATGCATGGCTGTGTTTATGTTACGCTGCCTTTCCCGTGACCCTCGCATTCTCCAAATTTTGGATGACAGTCATTACTGGTTGGTGACACTTCTAGACCCACGTTACAAGGAGAACTTTCTATCTCTTATTCCTGAGGCGGACAGGTGTACTAAAATGGGGAAGTACCAGAAGGCCCTTGTTGCGGAATTATTAAAAAACTTCCCATCTGAAAACGCTGGTGTGGCTCCCTGCTATTACAGGTACCACAGGACCCAAAAGGGTGCATGGACTGACTTCTCCACAAGAGGCCCTCATTACATAACAGACACCTCCACCTCATACCGCCAGAGGGAGCCTGTTTGGGATATATATACTGGGTGGAGTTAGGCAGTCAGTGTGTGCTGGCGCAGAGATCAGTAAAGAAGCAGCATGTGAGCTGCTGTGCTGAGGGCCAGCCAGGGCCTAAAGCACGTGCTGAAGCCTTGGGGCCTAGAGCGGGGCTGGTGGCAAGGAGAAGAGTGAGACGAGTTATGGGGGCAGAGGAGCATCTTAGGCTCACCCCAAAACACAAGCCGGACACCGGGTCGGTGCCTACAGGGTCCTCTACGCCCAGTAGGCACAACGGGTATATCCACCCTTCCTATCAAGTACCCTGGACCGTACCTGCCGTCTACACCAGTAAAGGTATTGAAGCGAACCCCCCTGTGTGCATGTCTGCTATTCTCCCCTGGCCCGGCTGGGCCACCTCTCACCTGCATCCCTTCCATCAACTCTGCCCCGGGGGCCCGCTCCGTCTGTGAGGAGCAGAAACACCCCAGCTGCCATCCCATCACCCCCGGAGGTCTGCAGCAGCGCCTGTACTCATTACCGGGAACCACAGGTGGCATCACGAGACAAAAACTGTTAACAAAACCCCTTTTCAAGAGTGACCCCAGGGTACGGGCCCGGGAGTCGACTGCCATGATATCCCACAGAAGGTCAAGGACTGGGTACCGAGTAACCCCCCCATATCCCCCTGGGCGAGTCACTGGCAGCAGAGGTCACCGTTCGTTGGACAACCAAGCAGTACAGGCGAGAGAGCAACAAATGCCATCCAGCAGCGGCAGGGGAACAGTTCTTGGACAGTTTTCTCAGACCCTCCCAACTTACAGGCCCTGAGGCACGGGGTACTCTCACAAGGAATGCAAAGTTGGCGAGGAAATACCTTGCCGACTGTACCAGCGTCCTCCTTGATTCCTCTGTGCCTTATAATTACTGGGTATCCAAGCTGGACACGTGGAATGAACTGGCTCTCTACGTCTTGGAGGTCCTGGCCTGCCCTGCCCTAGCGTTTTATCAGAGCGGGTTTCTAGTGCCGCTGGTGGAATTATAACTGATAAGCGCATCAACTGAAAATGCTGACAGACTGACTCTTATAAAAATGAATAAGGGCTGGATTGGACCAGACTTCTCAACACCACCGAATGATAGCAGCGTAACATAAACTCAAATCCAGTGTCTTTTTTGGGAGGTCTATTCCCATGCACCTCTCCACACCTACAAATGGGTATATGCTTCCTGATTTTGTCTATTTGCTCTTGTCGTCCTCC
This sequence comes from Phyllobates terribilis, assembly GCF_046119375.1. Lineage (NCBI taxonomy): Eukaryota > Metazoa > Chordata > Amphibia > Anura > Dendrobatidae > Phyllobates > Phyllobates terribilis. The sequence goes on along the minus strand of NW_027362762.1, from coordinate 328,727,310 downwards.
TCCTTCTCCTCATCCTTCATCACCATATCACTCACCGTCATATCTACCATATCACCTCCGCTACGTGTCTTGCAAGGGGCATTGGAGTTACTCCAATTTTTGGCAGCATTTGCATTCACTGCATAGGCAAATACTATGGGAGACCCCCTTCCTAATAATGGGAACATTATTTTTAGGAGGCTCTCCGACCTCTACGTCTCTTCCAAGGGGCATTGGAGTGCCTCCAAATATTTGGCATCCCTTGCAGTCACTGCGTATGTAATAACAGTATGTTACACCCACTCGTTAATAATGTGAACAACAAAGCATAGCAGGCTGATGGCTCTCTAACAATAGTGAGGGCTTACTGCTGGCCCTTTAAGAATAGTAAGGGCCGCCTGATGGCCCTATAAAATATAGGCTTTGTGACTTTCAGAGTCCCTCCATCATAAATGAAACAGGATGTGTCTGATGATGTGTCACACATCACATGGCCAGATAAGGTTGTAAAATGTTAAAATGACATTTACCAGTGAATGCATTAGTCTTGTTTGAAAGCAATGCAAAAGTAAAAAAACGCATCAAAAACGCTACGTGTGAACATAGCCCAAGGTGTGAAGGAGCATTTTTATTTTTGTATATTTATTTTGCCTTATATACAAGTCATTACCCTGGAAAGGATTTTTCTTAACATATTTCCCAGGAAAATCCATTTTAGTTTTGTTTTTGTATGTTTTATTGTGAGTCCGTAAAAGTGGCGTAATACCTCTGACAACATTGTTGACAGCAGTGACCTGGAAGTCAGAGATGCTCCCAGGGGTCTTCCCCATGCTGTTCCCATGTCATTTGAGCAGTGTTCCCATCGATTTGGGCAATTTTTAGGCCCTCTGCAGACCGCCGAGGGGAGTCACTTGAAAAATGCTCGAGCTTCCCATAGACTTACATTGGGCTCGTTGCTCGAGTTGAGCACCTGAGCATTCCAATTTGCTCGACCCAACCATCGAGCACCCGAGCATTTTAGTGCTCGCCCATCACTAATCGACAGGTGTTGGCCAGGTTTTATTTCCTGCACTGTACAGAATCGTGCTACCATTGCAGCCAATAAAGTACTTCGGTTCTTGGTAAAAGTGAGGATTCCGACAAGGCAACAATATCACGTGATCAGTAAGGGAAGAGTCTTTTTGGTAAGTGTAACAGTCTCAAGAAGAATGCTAAATGGCGAACCAAAACACAAGAATCAAAGAAGAAGGAATTTGTTAATAAACTTGATGATTTGTTTGATGTCACTCATGCTGATGCCATGAAACTTATAAAAATTCTGGAAGACAGTGACTTTTTGCTTGCTCAAAGACAAAAAGATCATCGTGGGACCATTAGACAGAAAGCTGGCCAAGGTCGAGGAAAGAAGATTTATGAGAGAATTACAGGCAGAGAAACCAAGAAAAAATGAAACTGAGCGAGTTCAGCAGTCGACAGCATTGGCTGAACTTTGCAGTAGTAGTAGCAGTCACAGCGACAACAGCGCTTCTGGCATCAATAGTGATGAGGGTGAGGGGCATTTTAGTCCTAAGAAACGTAAATCAGTAAGACCTATCAACATTGTGACTCTGGAAGTTGCTACAGCTCTAGACAGAACTAATTCCAGTGATATAAAAGCAACCTACCTGCTTGCTGTTGCTTCTCAGTCTCTTGGCCATAATCCAGACAGTCTCACGCTGAATAGGGAATCTATCAGACAGGCTCATCGCCGGCACTGAAAGATTGCAGCAAATGCTATCAAAGCTTCCTTCGATAGCAGTGGTCCACTGACTGTACAATGGAACGGGAAAAGGTTTGCAAGGCAGACCCACAATGAAACTATTGAGTGGCTCGCAGTACTAATGTCAGAAGGAGGAACTGAGAAGTTGTTGTAAGTCCCAGAGTTACCTAACAGCACAGGAGCAGCACAAGCTAAGGCTGTATTCAAGGTTCTGCAGGATTGGCAGCTCTTGGATAAAGTGAAGTTTATGTTTATGACCAGTAGTAACACTGGTACAAAGGCAGGAGCATGCGTCCTCTTGCAACAGAAATTGCGGAAAGAACTACTGAGTTTGCTGTGTAGGCATCACATTCACAAGCTAATTATTGCAAGTGTGTTTGATAAATTGTTAATTGATTTTCGGCTGTTTGGAATCAACTGGATAAAACCAATTTTTCAGCTGGAATGGAAGATGACATAGTTTCAACTGAGCTAGGTCCACTTATGGAGTATCTAGTTGAATTTTGCACCAACCAGCTTGCACAATACCATCCAAGAGATGATTACAAGGAATTGTTAACACTGGCACTCCTTTTCCTTGGTTCGCTGGCAAACCCAGATGTTCACATCAATACTTCAGGAGCCTACCATTGGACCAAAGTGATATACGCTCTGAAGATCTTCATGTTTCATCACCAATTTCGTTTAACTTTGACAGAGTTAAAAAATCTGATATGATGGGTTTGATAACAGTCTTCATCTTTATTTGGCATAGAGATCTATAGTCCCTGATTGTCGCTTGCTCTAGAACTTTAATGTTATCTTTTTATATTCAACAGCTTCCAAAAAATATGCCAGTCAGTAGTCAGACATGTTGGGCTTAATAACAGCTTTCACTTTTAGGTGCCATCTCTCCAGCAGAGATCTATAGACCCACGTAGTTGCTTGCTCCAGGACTTCTACTGTATGTTATTTGTTTCTGCAACATTACCAACCATGAGATCAAAATCCGTACATGTCTATGTATTACCTCAGATATCACATGTTCTTGTACATCATTCACCTTATACCAAATGCTCTTACACGTGCAACTTACATACTCCAGTCAGTGTTCTAATATGATGGAATGGATTGTAATATTTTCCTTTATCTGGCATAGAGGTCTAAAGACTCTGATTTTCATTTGCCCCAGGACTATGTTGTCTTTTTTATGCAACAGTTCCCATAATAAGATCAAGATCCATACCTGTATAAGTATTACTTCAAATATATCATATTAACTCCTACATCACTTCCCTTCATACACAAAGCTCTATCATGTGTAGCATACATATGCTAGTGAATGGTTAGGCATGATGGGCTTGATAACAATTTTCACCTTTAGCTGGCATTTAGTTCAATAGACCCTGGTAGTCATTTGCCACAGAACTTCTATGTTATCTTTTTCTGCAACATTTCCCAACATGAGACCAACATCCATACCTGTACAAGTATTACCTCAGATATTACATGTTCTAAGATATCACCCACATCATACAGAACACTCTCATAATTTTGACAGACATACATCAGTCTGCAGTCAACCTTGAAAGGCTTGATACAGTCGTCACCTTTACTTGGCATAGAGGTCTAAAGACCCTGGTAGTCGCTCACTGCAGGACATCAATGTTATCTTTTTATATGCAACAGCTCCCAACACGAGACTAACATCCATACCTGTCCATATATTATTATTATTTATTCATATAGGGCCATTGATTCCATGGTGCTGTACATAAGAAGGGGTTACATACAAAATAAAGATATCACTTATAGTAAATAAACTAACAATGATAGACTGGTACAGAGGGAAGAGAACCCTGCCCTTCCGGGCTTACATTCTACAGGGTAGGGAGGGAGACAGTAGGTTAGGGGGTTGCAGCAGCTCTGGTGGTGATGATGCGGCAGCATGGTCATTGTAGGTTGTAAGCTTTCTTGAAGAGATAGGTTTTCAGGTCTCGTCTGAAGGATCCGAATGTGATGGATAATCGGACGTGTTGAGGCACAGAATTCCAGAGGATGGGGGATATTCAGGAGAAGTCTTGGAGGCGATTGGGTGAGGAACGAATAAGTGTAGAGGAGAGGAAGTGGTCTTAGGAGGACCGGAGATTATGTGAGGGAATATATTGGGAGATTAGTTCAGAGATGTCGGAGGAGAAAAGTTATGGATGGCTTTGTAGGTTAGTGTTAGTAGTTTGAACTGGAAACGCTGGGCAATTGGGAGCAAGTGAAGAAATTTGCAAAGGGGGGTGGCAGAGGAGTAGCAAGGAGAGAGATGAACTAGGCAGTCAGCAGAGTTAAAGACAGACTGGAGAGGTGGGAGAGTGTTAGCAGGTAGGCCACAGAGGAGGATGTTGCAGTAGTCGAGGCGGGAGATGGTGAGGGCATGCACAAGCACTTTAGTAGATTGAGGGCTGAGGAAAGGACGGATTCTGGAAATATTTTTGAGCTGGTGGCAACAGGAGGTGGCGAGGGCTTGGATGTGTGGTTTGAAGGACAGAGCAGAGTCGAGGGTTACTCCGAGGCAGCAGATTTCTGGTACCGGGGAAAGAGTGATGTAATTTATTGAGATAGATAGATCAGATGGGGAAGATATACAAGATGAAGGAAAGATGATAAGTTCAGATTTGTCCACATTGAGTTTGAGGAAGCGAGAGGAGAAGAAGGAGGATACTGATAGACACACTGGGATTCTGGACAGCAGAGAGGTGACGTCTGGGCCAGAGAGGTAGATCTGAGTGTCATTGGCATACAGTTGGTACTGGAAACCATGGGACTTTATGAGCTGTCCCAGGCCAAGGGTACAGATGGAGAAGAGTAGTGGTCCTAGGATGGAGCCTTTAGGGACTCCAACAGAGAGAGGGCGGAATGAAGAGGTAGTGTGGGAGTGGGAGTTGCTAAATGTCGGTTGGAAAGGTATGAGGAGATCCAGGATAGGGCAAGATCTTTGACACTACGTGAAGAGAGGATCTGTAGTAGGAGGCAGTGGTTAACATTGTCAATTAGCTCAAATATCACATGTTCTCCTACATCACTCCCCTCAAACAGAACAATTTTACATCTACAACATACATACGACAGACAGTCATCAGATGATCGAAGGTTTAATTTCCCCTATAGTCAGTACTGAAAGGGACAACAATTCCCTGGTACCCCAATGTTATGCCACTAATCAGTTGCATAATTCAGTTGTCCCTGCAAATGATGGCATAGCTTCAGTAGTGTAGCTACTGGTGGGGAAGCAGAGAGTGAGGTTGCCCTGGGCCCCGTGCTCTGAGGGGCCAACCACGGGGCGCCCACCCGGAGCTACGCTACGCCGATATAGTTAAGCAAAGCCACGGCTGTACAGTGCTCCCTTTTCCCTGTGCTCAGAGATATCCACATCTCTTAGACGTGAATACATCTGAGCAACACTGCAGCACTGGGAGATAGGGAAGGGCTCGTCATCTCCCCGCCCCGACGTGCAGTGGAGTGATGAGGTCGCACACTGCTGACCTCATCATCGCTCTTCTCTGCTGCGATCACTGAGCAGCAAAGGACTTGTCTTGTCTTACTTGCATGTTATGGGGCAGGGAAGAAAATTGTGAGAGGAAGCAGCATGGGGGTGGGTGGAACAGATGGAGAAGTGTTGGGAGAGTATGGAGAGGAGGGAGGATGGGGGACAATATGGAGGAGTGGGGGAACCATTTGGAAAAGTGGGGGACATTATGGAGAAATAGGAGTGCTGGGGGACCCTATTGAGAAAAGAGTGTTCAATATGAAGAAGTGGAGGGACAGTATGGAGAGGTGGGAGCATAGGGGACAATATGGGGGCAAGGGATGGAGAATTGGGAGCGTCTGAGGACCTTATGGAGAAGTGGGACTGTGGGAGGATTGTATGAAGAAGTAGGGGCACAGTATGGAGAAGTGGGGGACAATATGGAGGAGTGGGGAGACCATATGTAGAAGTGGCAGACATTATGGAAAGGTGGGAGGACCGTATGAGGAAATGGGAGCATGAATGGACCGTATGGAGAAGTAGGTGTACAATATGAAGAAGTGGGGGGACAGTATGGGGACTTGGGAGAATAGGATGGAGAATTTGGAGTGAGTGGGGACCATTTGGAGAAGTGGGAGTGTGAGGGGATTGTATGGAGAAAAGAGAAACAGTATGTAGAGATAGGAGTGTGGGGGGACAGTATGGATAGGTGAGAGCGTGGGGGACAATATAGAGAAATGGGGGCACAGTATGTAGAGATAGGAGCATGGGGGTACAGTTTGGAGAGGTGAGAACTTTGGGGACAATATGGAGAAGTTGGATTCATGTACTGACAGTGGATCTGGTAATGGATTCATGTACTGACCGAGGTCCTGATCGTGTACAAATGAACCAATCCATAACTGATAAGAGTTGTCACGCGGCTGAGGCTGTCACCTTTCTGCCACTGATTCCCTACTGTGGCTGTCACCCTGCTGCCACCGTCACCCAGCTGCCGAAGTGGTAAAGGTAAGCACCATATAGAGCTGATTTATTTAGTAACTTTTATTGTATATGAGGGAATTTAAAGGGAATCTGTCACCCCCCTGGGACCTATCAGACCTCTAATATGGGCATACAGGTGATAGAAATGTAAATCTATACATACCTGTATGGCCCATATTAGAGGTCTGCTTGCTTTGAAATATCTCTTCATAAAATCCTTTTTCCTATGCTTGGCGTCTGGGGGACACCAAGAAATCCCGGCCTACCTACTTAATTTAAATATTCCTGCCCTCCCCTGCATGTCACAGGGCCCTGTGACGTGCAGTCTAGTTCTGCAGATACTGGGCATGCACAATGCGCCTATAAAGCAAGGCGCTTTTTTTTTTCTCTCGGCCCTATTTAACACTGCTGGGCTCTAGTGCACAGTGTACAATATAGTTCCTAACTATCAAGAAGCCGGGAGGAAGTGGGGACCAAACCTTATTGTTGCGCAAGCCGGAGGTCACTGGAGCGGAAGTCACAGTGACTCCTCGGCGCCTGTGCACTAGAGCCCAGCAGTATAAAATAGAGCCGAGAGAAAAAAAACGCGCCTTGCGTTATAGGCGCATTGCGCATGAGCAGGATCTGCAGACCTAGACTGCACATCACAGTGCCCTGTGATGTGCAGGGGAGGGCAGGGGAGAGGGGGAATATTTAAATTAAATAGGTAGGTGAGGATTTCTTGGTGTGCCCAGGACGCCAAGCATAGGAAAATGGATTTTATAAAAAGATTTTTCAAAGCAAGCAGACCTTTAATATGGGCCATACTGGTTTGTATAGATTTACATTTCTATCACCTGTATGCCCATATTAGAGGTCTCATAGGTCCCAGGGGGTGACAGATTCCCTTTAATGTGAAGGCACTGTTTCTTGTGGGCAGTATGCAGAAAAGTGTGGTTCTAGTGCTGTACTCATCTACTGATGGTGGTTCTGGCACTGCATTCATTTACCAATAGCGGTTCTGGTGCTGCATTCATATACTGACGGTGCTTCTGTGTATATGGGAGCTTTGGGCCCACCATACTGTATATAGGGGAGCTCTGGGAACATCATACTCTGTATAAGGGAGCTATGGGTCCACTATACTGTATATAGAATGGCTGTATATTTGGGGACCCAGTGGACATTATTAAAAAAGCTTTATTGTTATAGGGGCACTCAGAGTATTGTAACCATCAAAGGGGCAAAATGTGGACACCTTTCTAGGGCATTTGTACAGTGGATTAATCTTTTCAAGGGAGCAATTTTACCATCTATAGGACAAAAATGAGGCATTATTGTTTTGTAAGGGGCACAGTGGTGGCATTATTATGTGGGGCAGTAAGAGGAGCTCTGTTTTTGTACCTCTCAACAGGTGCAGTACTAGGGACACATACGGCAGCAGTGGCTCAGTATTAGTGTATCAGCAGGATGAGGAAATTGTGCAGGTTGGGAATAGATGGGGACAGGGCTGGAAATGTCAGAAGTCAAATGTGTTTTCTTTGTAATCTCTGCAAATGAATCGTGGTTCGAAGAAGTTGTCATGTCGGTCTGGGCCAGACAGAAAAGATGGGAAAATAAACTACTCCGCCAGAGAAAAACTCAGCTCTAAGTTACTATATACAGTTATATGAAAAAGTTTGGGCACCCCTATTAATCTTAAGCTTAATGTTTTATAAAAATTGGTGTTTTTGTAACAGCTATTTCAGTTTGATATATGTAATAACTGTTGGACACAGTAATGTTTCTGCCTTGAAATGAGGTTTATTGTACTAACAGAAAATGTGCAATCTGCATTCAAACAAAATTTGACAGGTGCATAAGTATGGGCACCTCACCAGAAAAGTGACATTAATATTTAGTAGATCCTCCTTTTGCAAAAATAACAGCCTCTAGTCACTTCCTGTAGCTTTTAATGAGTTCCTGGATCCTGGATGAAGGTATTTTAGACCATTCCTCTTTACAAAACAATTCCAGTTCAGTTAAGTTTGATGGTCGCCGAGCATGGACAGCCCTCTTCAAATGATCCCACAGATGTTCAATGATATTCAGGTCTGGGGACTGGGATGGCCATTCCAGAACATTGTAATTGTTCCTCTGCATGAATGCCTGAGTAGATTTGGAGCGGTGTTTTGGATCATTGTCTTGCTGAAAGATCCATCCCCTGCGTAACTTCAACTTTATCACTGATTCTTGAACATTCTTGTCAAGAATCTGCTGATGCTGAGTGGAATCCATGCGTCCCTCAACTTTAACAAGATTCCCGGTGCCGGCATTGGCCACACAGCCCCAAAGCATGATGGAACCTCCACCAAATTTTACTGTGGGTAGCAAGTGTTTTTCTTGGAAAGCTGTGTTTTTTGCCGCCATGCATAACGCCTTTTTGTATGACCAAACAACTCAATCTTGGTTTCATCAGTCCACAGGACCTTCTTCCAAAAAGAAATTGGCTTCCCCAAATGTGCTTTTGCATACCTCAGCCGACTCTGTTTGTGGCGTGCTTGCAGAAACGGCTTCTTTCGCATCACTCTCCCATACAGCTTCTCCTTGTGCAAAGTGCGTTGTATAGTTGACCGATGCACAGTGACACCATCTGCAGCAAGTTGATGCTGCAGCTCTCTGGAGGTGGTCTGAGGATTGTCCTTGACAGATCTCACCATTCTTCTTCTCTGCCTTTCTGATGTTTTTCTTGGCCTGCCTCGTCTGGCCTTAACAAGAACTGTCCCTGTGTTCTTCCATTTCCTTACTATGTTCCTCACAGTGGAAACTGACAGGTTAAATCTCTGAGACAGCTTTTTGTATCCTTCCCCTGAACAACTATGTTGAATAATCTTTGTTTTCAGATCATTTGACAGTTGTTTTGAGGAGCCCATGATGCCACTCTTCAGAGGAGATTCAAACAGGAGAACAACTTGCAAGTGGCCACTTTAAGTAGCTTTTCTCATGATTGCATACACCTGGCTATGAAGTTCAAAGCTCAATGAGGTTACAAAACCAAAAAAAGTGCTTTAGGAAGTCAGTAAAAAGTAGGTAGGAGTATTTAAAACCAGAAAATGATAAGGGTGCCCATACTTATGCACCTGTCAAATTTTGTTTGAATGCAGATTGCACATTTTCTGTTAGTACAATAAACCTCATTTCAAGGTAGAAACATTACTGTGTCCAACAGTTATTACATATATCAAACTGAAATAGCTGTTGCAAAAACACCAATTTTTCTAAAACATTAAGCTTAAGATTAATAGGGGTGCCCAAACTTTTTCATATAACTGTATATATATAACTGTATATATATATATATATATATATATATATATATATATATACAGTACAGACCAAAAGTTTGGACACACCTTCTCATTTAAAGATTTTTCTGTATTTTCATGACTATGAAAATTGTACATTCACACTGAAGGCATCAAAACTATGAATTAACACATGTGGAATTATGTACTTAACAAAAAAGTGTGAAACAACTGAAAATATGTCTTGTATTCTAGCTTCTTCAAAGTAGCCACCTTTTGCTTTGATGACTGCTTTGCACACTCTTGGCATTCTCTTGATGAGCTTCAAGAGGCAGTTACCGGAAATGGTCTTCCAACAATCGTGAAGGAGTTCCCAGAGATGCTTAGCGCTTGTTGGCCCGTTTGCCTTCACTCTGCGGTCCAGCTCACCCCAAACCATCTTGATTGGGTTCAGGTCTGGTGACTGTGGAGGCCAGGTCATCTGGCGTAGCACCCCATCACTCTCCTTCTTGGTCAAATAGCCCTTACACAGCCTGGAGGTGTGTTTGAAAAATAAATGATGGTCCAACTAAACGCAAACCGGATGGAATAGCATGCCGCTGCAAGATGCTGTGGTAGCCATGCTGGTTCAGTATGCCTTAAATTTTGAATAAATCCCCAACAGTGTCACCAGCAAAGCACCACCACACCATCACACCTCCTCCATGCTTCACAGTGGGAACTAGGCATGTAGAGTCCATCCGTTCACCTTTTCTGCATCGCACAAAGACATGGTGGTTGGAACCGAAGATCTTAAATTTGGACTTATCAGACCAAAGCACAGATTTCCACTGGTCTAATGTCCATTCTTTGTGTTCTTTAGCCCAAACAAGTCTCTTCTGCTTGTTGCCTGTCCTTAGCAGTGGTTTCCTAGCAGCTATTTTACCATGGCTGGTGACTCAGATAAACTTATCCTCAGAAGCAGAGGTGACTCTTGGTCTTCCTTTCCTGGGGCGTTCCTCATGTGAGCCAGTTTCTTTGTAGCGCTTGATGGTTTTTGCAACTGCACTTGGGGACACTTTCAAAGTTTGCCCAATTTTTCGGACTGACTGACCTTCATTTCTAAAAGTAATGATGGCCACTCGTTTTTCCTTACTTAGCTGCTCTTTTCTTGCCATAATACAAATTCTAACAGTCTATTCAGTAGGACTATCAGCTGTGTATCCACCTGACTTCTGCACAACACAACTGATGGTCCCAACCCCATTTATAAGGCTAGAAATCCCACTTATTAAACCTGACAGGGCACACCTGTGAAGTGAAAACCATTTCCTTTGACTACCTCTTGAAGCTCATCAAGAGAATGCCAAGAGTGTGCAAAGCAGTCATCAAAGCAAAAGGTGGCTACTTTGAAGAACATAGAATATAAGACATATTTTCAGTTGTTTCACACTTTTTTGTTAAGTGTATAATTCCACATGTGTTAATTCATAGTTTTGATGCCTTCAGTGTGAATGTACAATTTTCAAAGTCATGAAAATGCACAAAAATCTTTAAATGAGAAGGTGTGTCCAAACTTTTGGTCTGTACTCTCTCTCTCTCTCTCTCTATATATATATATATATATATATATAAATAGTTACTCTTTAGCAAACTATAATGCTAATATTTGAGAATATTTTCATGTTCTTATCTGTGTTTTCCATAATATTATTAGTCTCTAGTTACATTAGTACATTAGTATTTTGAGGTTCCATCTCTGGCTCCAGTATTTTCAATGTCAGCAATAGCACAGTTTTTAGACACCTCATAAACATTAATGTAAAGTCCGCCAAACCTGCCGATATTTGCAGGATTGCCCAAAAATCTGTGTTTTTGGTTCTCCTTATTCTTTCTCAGCAGATTAGAGGACAGAGAAGGATCTGATAGTTTGTATTCAAATGTCAGACTCTTTTGTTTTCCGACTAGATAAGTCACTTCCACATATGTCTAAAGAGTACAGATGTGTCTGGCAGTGACTTTCTCATCCCTTTGTATTGAAAACATATGAAAGCTTTGTGAAGTGTTTATGTGTATTGGAGATTCGGGGCAGATAGCTATCAGCCGAGCACCTCGACAATTATCTTGGGCTGAGTTCAGATGGATGTATTTCATGATCTGTATACAGATCACAATGCATGGGCTGACAGTGGGTCTCCTGACCCAAACTAAATAGGCATTTATGATGCTGATCAGTTTGTGTCACGAGACTCGTAGTTAGCCTGGCCTTTGAGGTCTGTACGTGCATCGTGATATACAGCTGTCTGAACTTGGCTTAAGATGTATGGACACTTTTAAGACTTTTCTAGTTAACAAAACTAGTGGAACCAAGACAATCTGCTTATTCACTATCTGTGTTGGCTGAATTTTCATTTTCATGAGCTGAGACAGTATGAGGTTACTTAAATTACAGTAAGTTTTTCCATTCATTCACAGTTAATTTCTAGAGGCTCTGAAGATCTCTGCTAAAATGGGCCCTGGTTAGGTTTAGAGCTAGGACAGCAAGAACTATAAATACAACTCTGCCCACAAATGCTCAATATGATTTAAATCTGGTAATCGTGAGGGTCAATTATTCAAAAGCAGAAATCCAGTTTCTGACATTTTATGCTAAATAGTTTTTACACTGACAGTCAGGAGAGGCCCCTGTGGACCCCATGCAGCCCACTTGTTCATCATAATGCTCAATTCCACCTGCTGTGGCGGTAGATGTGGCCCCCTTACCTCTCAGACTTCTGAGCAGCCGCACAGGTTGCACCAATGATATGGTCCACCCATGAGTTTTTAGATTGTTGTGCTGCTGATAAAATTTGTACCAATAAATTTCCAACCCTAATGAATGGCACAAAGCTGTACATAACAAAGTGATATCCTTTCTGATTATTATTTCTTGAACTCTGTGTAACTTTCCAGCCTTATCAACACTAAAACAGTATAATTATGTCATATTTTCCGCACCAAAGGTGACAAAAGCCATCAGGCGTTCCTCCTGTTTTCTTTTTCTTTTACTCTACTGCCCACATATGTTATCTTTGATCCATACACCTTAAATGTAGACTCACAGATGTTCTCACTCTATGTTTATGCTCTTTGTCCTTTTTAAAATTTCCCACTCTGGATATACAGTCATGAAAAAAAATAAACTAAGTACACCCTCTTTGAATTCTATGGATTTACTTTTCAGGACATAATACAAACACATCAGGTCCTTAGAAAGTCTTAAAAGTAGGTAAGTACAGCCTTAAATGAACAACACAATATGACAAATCATGTAATTTTTTTTTTACCAAAAACTAGGCCATAGTATGTGAACAAACTTTAGTAGAAATAGCTTAAAGTAATAATTTTTTGTATGACTTTATCAGTCTCTCACATTATTCTGGAGGAATTTTGGCCTCTCTTAATTCATTTTTTTTTTTTTTAAGCTCATTGAGGTTTGTGGACATTCATTTATGCACACCTCTCTAAAGGTCACCACACAGCATTTAAATTGGACTGAGGTCTGTATTTTGACTTGGCCATTGCAACACCTTGATTCTTTTCCTTTTTTAGCTATTCTAATATTGACTTGCTGGTGTGCTTAGGGTCATTGGCATGCTGCATGACTCAGTTTCAGCAAAGCTTTTGGATAGATGGCCTCACATTTGACCTTAGATTACTTTGATATACAAAGGATTTTATAGTCCATTCTATGACTGGAAAGTACTCTGGTCCTATTACTGAAAAAAGAGTCCATATGATCACCCCTCCACCACAGTGCTTGGAAGTTGTGCATTATGGCCAAATGCCCTCACTTTTTTCTCATCTGTCCAAAAAGACATTGTTCCAGAAGTCCTGTGGTTTGTTCAGCAGCATCTTAACAACTTTACCCATGCTGCAATGTACTTTTTTAGAAAAAGGAGGCTTTCTCCAAACCAAACTGTTCCAAAAGAACCATACTTGTAGACCTTTTCTAATTCTATTTTCATTAATGTGAACATTTAAAATGCGAACTGAGGCCTTTAGAGTTTAAACTGTAGCTACTCATTTTTTTGCAATATCTCTAAGCATTGCACAGTCTGACCTTGTGATGATTTTGCTGGAATATCTACATGTGAATTATCTTTCTGTAGAATGGTGGACTACAAAGTGATTGTAAATGACCTTATACGGTAGCCTCTCCTAGATTGTTGGGCACTAACAATTGCTTCTTTAAGAACATTGCTATTGTCTTTCTTCTATGGCATTCTATTAACACACGCCTGAATTATCCAGACCAGCAAATTAGCAAAACTTCTGCTTTTATATAGGCAGTCACACTTACTAATGAACAATCAATCAAGGGCGTATGAATAGCAACACCTGTCTGCTACTTATGCTCTTAAAGAGGACATTTCACCAAACTTTTCATGTGGAACTGGACACACAGTTTTTGTTAAATAAATAATGACACAATATGATTTGTCATATGTTGTTAATGTGAGGTTTTATTTATCTGATTTTATGACTTTTTTATAATATGTCCTGATGAGTAAAACTTTAGAATTTAATGTGCTTAGTTTTTCTCATGACTGTACCTTGGTTAGAGATTATCTGAGTGAATAAAAAATCACTGGTTTGGAAGTAGCAACCACTAGCTGTTACATTTATACATAAAAATATAAAGCCTTTACATTGTGCAGGAATGGAAAGCATGTATACACTGTGGAGGGAATTGTTCCCCATACTTGTCCCACTTTTATGGAAATAGTAATGTTGCAAATTAAGGTGCATGCCATATTTGCTCTTTAATTTTAATAAGTCTCATCCTTACCACATTTCCGAAGCATTGAGAAAAGTGGACAGGGTTTGCCAAAAGAGGCATTTTAAGGCTAAAATTGGTATTAAAAGCGGTGAGAATCTATATCTGCTTATGGCAGCGCAGATTAAATTTTATGGCTCAAAGACAGTCCAAAATGCATCACATTTACTAAAAGGAATGCTGCTACTAATAAATTTGGACCTTTTACTCCAATGTACTGTAATTTAAGACGGGGAAGTTAAACACTTATTTTAGTAAATTTGCTCATATTTGTCAACAATTTTAGAATTTTTACTACAGTTGACCATTAACAAAGATAGCCTTTACAATTGCTCCTAAATAGCCTTGACAAAGAACAATTTGTAGATCTATACAAGCAAGTAAGAAAACTTTATAATGATTAGAAAAGAAATCAATTATAAAATAAAAGTATAGCTCGGCTTATTTGCTACTTTTTAGTATATATCAGGAAATTGTTTAATTTCATGTTTTATTTAAGAGTAACTATAAGTGATTGGAGTCTTCACTCAGCATTTCAGTTTTCAAGTTAAAATGTCACAATATGTGTGGCTGTTTTAGAAAATTAACATAATTTGTATGAATTTCAGATCTAATAGTAGAATAAACAAATAATGGTACAATCCATTGAAAAAAAAGTTGTAATATTATATTTTTATTTGTAAAAGTTGTAAAATTATCTTTAATTATTGGACAAACAATTTGGTGATATTATAAATATATATTTTCCCATATCTATTATGTGTAGTATAATGCAAAGGACATGTGATTATTTTTACAACTTAGTTGTAAAAATTCTGTAACTTTGTAAAAATGTAAAATAGTAATACATCTACAGTATAAGTGTTATGCATAAAGATGCCAACAATAAAAGACCACAAATAGTGTGATATAAAGGCAAATTCATTCACTTGTATTTAACTTGAATAACTGATCTTTAACTGAATAGTATAATCAAAAAGTATAATTTATAAAACACAAATTGTAACTACAGAACCTAAAAGTGCCATTACAAATATATTAAAGGGTTTATTAAAGGGTTTAATTAATAATATATCTGATTTCTTCCAGAAAGAGCACCATATCTGTCCACAGTTTTGTCTGGCTCAGCTCTATTACAATTTATGGAATAGAGCTGCAAAAACTACATACAACTTTAGGACATATATGGTGATGATTCTGTTCTTCTAGTCCTGGACAAGTGAATTTGAAATGAAATTGTAATTTATGAAATGCGTATGTGCTTAGCTTTATACACAAAAAGTAGAGAATGGGAAATGATGTAGATTAGTGTTTCCCAAACTCCTGTTCTCACTGCCCCCAACACATCATGTTTTCAGGATTTCTTTACTATTGCACAGATGATGAAATTAATATAAAGGCATCAGAAACTGCCACAGGTTTTCTCCTCTCTGCGATGCTAATGAAATCATGATCTGATGGGGGCCGTGAGGATTGGAGTTTGGGAAACACTGATGTACATGAAGGGAACGGATGGGGTCAAGTTTTAGAGTTTTGTTTCCCCTATTATTTTAACTAATGTTAATGTTGAAAATTTTCGGCACATGAAATATTATACAACTTCATAATAGCTGGCATTAGTTATGTAATACAATGGATTTATGTACTTCAAAAATAGCAAGCTTGTTCACCTGGATGTTAGCAGCACCCGCTGATTTATGCAGTAGTAGCTAAATATCCAATGTGTAGTGGGGGCTTCTCAATAAATGCTGGAAGGAATAAATAATTGGTCATGTTGAACTTGCCCAAATTTTGAGTATTTTTGTTCCCACAGAGGATGAACCATTTCCAAAGGTGTCTGTCAGGGGCTGATTAACCTCTTCCCATTGAGAAAACATGCACAATTGGCTGAGAATAAATATGTAGGGGGAAAGCAGGATGACTAGCTGTCCGGCAAAAGAGCATTCAGTTAATATCTAAGGTCGATGGCCACCTGTAGTTAAAGAAGCACTCCCATCACAATTGTTATCCTCTTAATATATTGCAATTATCAGATTACATGGCACTGTGTACTTACAATTGCTCATTTTGCTCTTCTACCTAGTTAATTCTTCTATTTTACATTAGATTTATTTGATTAAAAACAGACTAGATGAATTCTTCTAAGCTCTATGTAGAAACAGGAAGTACATTTTTCTGCATGACTCATGAGTCATCGCACTGGCATGGGGAGGAGGGAGCAGCTGTGCCAGGAATTGAACAGGGGATGATTTATGCAGGAAAAAGAGACTTCCTGTTTCTAGATAGAGCAGAGAAAAGAGAAGAATATCTGGGTAGAAAGGCAAAATGAGCAATTGTAAGTACACAGTGCCATATAATATAATGATTGCAATATATTAAGAGGATAACAACTTTGATGGGAGTACTTCTTTAACTATACTTTACATGGCCTAGAAGGTCAAGATCTAACAGAGGATATAGAACACAACTATTTGTTAGCTTTTTGAAAGAATCTATCTAGGCGTAAAAATATATTTACAAATAGTGAGAGTAAAGAAACGAGCCATGGACAGTTTTCCAAATGGAGCAACATGCGTTGATAATAGTATATTTTGCTACAAATAAAAATAAAAATAAAAATATACCATAAAATATGCTGTGACTATTCCAATAATATTAATACATCAGTTTTACCCGAAGCACACTTATGCTTGTAAAAAAGATTATGTTAAGTGCTACTTTTCAATGAATGGTCACCAAGGGATTCCATAACATTCTACTGTGTGACATTTTCGATTGTTTATCTGTAGGAGCACTATCACAACAACTTTCAATCATTTTAAGCTTTAAGTAAATATCCACCTGAATAAAAAAAACTTTCCTCACTTTTTTTGATATAGCACTTTTGTTATCATCATCGTATTAATAATCTCAGAGATGCTGTGGAAGACTGTACTAAGCTGTTGCCATGTCAATTACACAGGGCTATATTTTTGTGCTCATTATTATTCTTGGATGTCCCAATTTACATCTAAATGTACTGACTAATTTTGATCCAATCATGTCAAAAATGATAGGTAATGTGTGGGAGGAGATGACAGTCCTACCGCCAGGAATTGCCAGAATGAGAATTCCTCGGGGCAATGATTTAATGCCCAACTCAAGCACTGCTGTCAGAATGGAAGGCCAAATTATGACACATTATGCTGTACTATGGACTCACACATACAATACATATGAAAAAAAATGACTGAGATTGGAATTATTAAACCGTGCTTTAACCCCCGTTACATTTCATTCTTTTTCTCTCTTTTTTTTTCCCTTGGCTCATTGCATTTGTTCAGAGACACTAATCGTACAGAAATTTCTTCTATAGCAACCTACATTTGGATTCTTTCAGAGCGTGAATGCTTGATTAAAGTGGGAAGAGAAATAATGTCACTTGATGTATATCTCGGCTTGGGTCTTTCAATCAGTCACAGTTCCATTTTTTTTTTTACAAACTACATGTCAGCTCACACTTCGTTGAGGTGAAGGTTATATTTATTCCTTTCCATCGTTTTTTTTCATAGTATTAATTTATTATTCCCTTTTCTTCTAGAGTAAGTGTCCCATTACAAGAGGAGGCTTAAAGTGTAACCTTGAGCAATTTGAGAGCTAATTTCCATATTGGATAACTATGCCTAATTACAAAGCAACATCATGTTTTCTAGCTTCAGGGACTTTGTCTGTCAAGTGTAAGATTTTTGGCATATGGAAATCTTCTTGGGTGTGCATTAGGTATTTTACTGTATGTTCCAACTTGACAAATAATTGACTTCAATCCATTGCTCTGTTGATCATAGTGTCAGTGCTTAATTAGTAGGAGAATTTGGTTACTGTTTTCTACCAAATGCAAAGCATCAAAATCTTTGCTCTCTTCCATTACATTTTTAGAATTAGACTTACAATGAATACATTTCTAACATGTATACCATATACATATCATTGTAGATAAGTCAAATATTTTATAACAGAATTAGGATACTTTTTTACAACATATAGTACAACACAATCGAACAATAATTTCAAAGTTGTATGGTGATAGAATTGATCTATTTGTAATAATTATTACTCTTTTCATGTTTTTTTCTCATGGATTGTTATGGCATCCCTAGAGATAATGTTTTATAGTACATATTATGTATGTTCAAGGTGCTTTGACACTATATCAATTGGTCCAAGACTTTCCCAAGCCTGATAAGATACAAGAAAGTTTTCAGGGCGGTTAACTGGGTAGGTCAAAATGTCTGACATTACTGAATAAAGGATGTAAGACTAGTTCATTCACATTGCTCAGTTGTTAAGAGCCTTCTGTCACCATTATGGATTTAACAATAGCTTTTGCTCTTGTGCTCTACATACTAATAATACCTTATTTAGAGAATATTCTCATGTGTCCCAGTTTTTCAAGGAACTTAACACTGCAAACTTATCTTGGGACATATATCAGATATGATGGAGATATATTAAAACTTTTATAGTATTTATCATTTAAGCTAAATGTGAGATGCATGCTATTTAAATTGTTTTGTTTTATTTTATATCTTTTGTAATTTATGTAATTTATACTGTAATTGGGTATAAACTACTGTTGCCACAAATATTGGCTGACATAGAGAAGTTCTAAATTATATCTATCTATCTATCTATCTATCTATCTATCTATCTATCTATCTATCTATCTCTGTCTAATCTATCCCAAGTCAATGATTATAAAACTAAGCATAGCGATAGTCCATATACTCATTATTTGCCAAAATTGTATTATGAACCAATAAAGTAAACAAATCTATGATTACAATTTTGTAAAATATTAAGCATGTTGTGTTTTAAAGTTACTTGCCAGAAATATCATCCTATATATGTGCATTGATTGCATTGTACATTATTGCATTCAGAAACATTATGAATAAGTGATGTAGTTAGCAATCTCGTACTAGCATGTTACATGATACATTACTAGCATCTAAATGTATTAGTGTTAAAATATAATGTAATGTTTATACTTTTAATCATACTGCATAAATGCAATGTGTGATTTCTTCTTTTTCTTTTCTAATTTTACTAATGTTACACGTGAAACAAATATTGACTTGAATAATAGCATGATACAGCAAAATACCATGATGCAGTGAATGGTAACTTGACATTTAATATAGCAGAAGAATATGGTTGCTGCAGTATTGTATCATAGTGCTTCAACTGGTGGAAATTATCAAGAGTTTTACTCAAGGTACTTTGCATCAAAAGGTTGCAAACTTGGTTGTAAGCTGTTTTGCACTAAACTTGACTCATTTTCTATTTTATGCTGCTCTCGCCATTTTTTTTCAAAATAGGTGCAAATATTTCACTAAATAGTTGTTAATTATATAATCATTTTTAACTATTAACATTCAATCAGAATAAGTTATTAAAATTGTTAAAAAACCAGATCCTTCCTCGTTTCCCCTCGACGTTTGAGGAAATGCTCTCTTGGCAGATTTACCCAACCAAAACAAGTCTCAAACATCTACATGCATCACATAATTTCTTCGCCATAGACCAGTGGTTCTCAACTCCAGTCCTCAAGAGCCACCAACAGATCATGTTTTCAGGATTTCCTTAGTATTGCACAGGTGATGGAATTATCACCTGTGCAATACTAAGGAAATCCTGAAAACATGATCTGTTGGTGGGTCTTGAAGACTGGAGTTGAGAACTACTGCCATAGACTCTTCATCCCTCTTTCAGGTTATGGTAAAAAGATCTAGAATAGAACTTTACACTAAACTAAACTTATAACTCTACACAAGACTACTAGGTGCTTACTCCATACTGAGTATCTTAGTATAACATGTCATATAAAGCTGCTTTGTACAGAGCAGTAAGTCTTACACTTGTTGGAGATATCAGAGAGAACAGGACACCTCATTCTATGTCTGGTGGACATGTGAAAAAACTCAGTCCTTGGTTGAATGAAATCTTGACAAATAAACTGAATTTGTAACATTCACATCCTTGTACCACAGTGATTACTTTTTCCTTTTTTCCTTGGTATCACTCCTAGAATACTTTTGTCTTTTTTGGCATAAAAATATTTACATCCCTTTTCTCTTGGACTTATTCCTGCAGCTCATGCAATTAATGGCTTGCACGTGCTCTCACAGGAAACTTCCTACTTGGCCACTGGATAAGCAAAATTGATAACACTTACAAGGTTTGAAGAGATCTTGCACATGGAATCTCATACTAGACAAACAGTTTCCCTGCTGTGACCATCGTAGATGACCTTTCTTGTTTTTTCCATTGATTTTTGTCCTTTTGATTTAAGGCTAACCACTCAATTGGCTTTGGATGGTGGACAACCTTTAACTTGTTTTTCAAAAGTTCACGCAGACTGAAATTCTGGATACTTCCACTTGTCATTTTGATTTGTTATAATATGTTTGGACTTTCAATTTAATATGCATAAGAAATTTGACTTATTATATGTCTAAAAGTTCAATTAAAAAAATTATTTATAAAAAGTGGTTGAAACCTGAATGTAGTTAGCTATGCAAATATGGATTTAGCCAGATTTATGAATTGTAAATGTTTAAAAAGTTGCAAAATCAGCTCTTTAAACAAATAGATGAACACAATTTATCATTTTGCGACATTTTGATACATTTAATGCAAATTATGGCAGAGTAGCCACAACCAAAGCGAATTTCAAATAATCCTTTCATTATAAATTTTCCCCTTAGTGTTGACATGTGTACCTGTATGCGAGCATATAGCATTCTCCTTTTTGTTAATCCACATACACCTTACTATCGTTTTATGTTTTTACAATGAAAGACTCCAAAAACAGTAAAGTAACTCACATGAAATTGGGCTTATTTTCAAACATTTTTTAAATATGGTAATTATAATATTGATAAGTATACAATGTTTCATATTCTTTAATTATTAATAAGAAACTTGAATAGAATATTTGCAGCTAAACACATCGACTATTGTCTAACCAATTCAAAAAGTAGTCATTTTGAGTGCAAGTTAAATGTGTCCAGTGTTCTTAGTATTGGTTTTAAAATAGTCTACGTCAATAATATAAGAAGAAAAGAGATTATAAAAATAGAAAAGACATAAAAAAAGAATTTTTCAGTCTGTCTGGTGCTTACCTTATCTGCCCTCAAGAAGTATATTTTAAAGTTACATATTTGAGGTCATATCTAGGTACGTGAAATGAAGCCTGTAAACAGCATATTTGTAAATATAGAATCTTTCCGTTAGTCCCTATGAATGCCCCATGGATGGAAGATGTTTGCTTTTGGTTTTAGATGATATCAAAGAGATGTCTTATAGCTGAAGCAAATGCCCAAGGGAAGAAAGATTCTTAACCAGTAGTTCTTCTGATGCAGTTGCATGTTCAAGGGATAGTAACAATAATGATATACGTGTAGTTAGGAGCAATTCTTATATATAAAAAGAGCTGTCATGTTTCCCGTAGAAGAATGACAACTTCCCCTGTAGCATCTCATTTTTTTGGCACCATGATATGTAGGGCAGCGGCTATTGACATCATAAAGTGGCAATAGGATAAAGACTTTACATTTAAACACTACCAAAAATGTTATGTTTATCTCCATTATACAATTAATAGATTCTTCTAGAAAAATATATATTTTTTCCAATTACTATTTTGATCTCTCAATATTTAGGATCTGGATGCAAATTTGATATTAGTATAATATTTGATATTTTTAATATTTTTTGTGTTAGATTTCCTCAACGGTACAATTTAGAACAGCTTTAGAAAATTAAGCCTTCATTTTTTTAATTAGAATTACAGCTGTGCATTGGGCAACTGTTTAAGTAATTAACTGTGAAATTTGGCAGCAATGTTTTTGTAATATTTTTTATTATTCCTTCATAATTTTGGTAAACATTAATTAAATATAATATAGTTATTTTATGGTTTGTATTTTAAAAAATGCACCAATATATATAATGTAAATGTTTAAGTGTAAATTTCTACTCAGAGGCTTTGTCTAAGCTTCTTCCTTCAGTAGCCCACTGCTTATCTGCCTCTTGACTTCATGTTTGCTTACTGACTTCCTCATGAAAGTTGATCGTTCAAATCAGTGGCATGGTCACCCTGCTGGACTAAACTATGTGGCTTCTGATGTTTTTCTTCTGTAGAATCAGAGGACCTCAGGGTTACTGAGGCTGGCTGGATCCAGCCAACTTCAGAATTGTACTTGCAAGCTGTATATTAAATAACTTACTGGCACACACTCCTTACCTAGGAAACGAGCCACCTCTGTTAGACTGCAAAGGTGGCTGTTAACCTTGATAACGAGCAATAAACTATAAAATTCAAAATCCCTCCATTCTCGACAAGCACTTTGCAATTTTACTCATTTAAGGAGTTGAGACAAACCCTTTAAATCAGAGATAAACAAATAAACAACATAACAATAGTTATAGGCTAGGAGCAATCAAAAAGGCAAATTATCAAACCTAATGTAATTGATTTGATCATATCTATGACCAGTTCCTTCAAAGTGGCTGAATCAGCATTTTGGAGAAAATTTAAAGTTATTTACATGTCATATTGTAATAGATAACAGTGTGCCATATTTGTAAAGCCGAACCATAATGAGATGGGAACCCAATGTTAGTAATTTATACAGAGTACTCAACATACTCCATGTAAAGTATTCAATATATGCACCCCTGATTCATCACTGCAAGGTGAATGTGTGGCTGTCTGCAGCTTCTCTGATAGCAGCTTGTTGCCAGTGGATTTTTGAAGCTTGACCTGTGCATGTTTTTCTTCCCTTTGAAGTATCTAGTACAAATAGACAGGCAAAGCCTAGAATATCACTGTGTCGTGCTACATGTCCATATAGTTATGTAGAATAAGTCAATACACACCAATCTCATAAAGATATAAATTGTATTTAGAGTAAAATCTAGTTCCATGCAAACAACAAACAGAGTCAAAGACACTAAAATGCACAACCATGTTGCATGCCCCTGATAGACTGGCCAGCCATGATAAGCAGCCTAGTCCGCTGTTTACCTCCCTGCATACCATCAGGATCCCAACCCTAGATCCAGGGGAGGACAATGACAGCTTGAGGCCCCTGTGCAAGAAATGTGTCTGGGCACCTCTCCTTTTATGGTGACAAAGCTACAGATTATATATACTGTATATATATATATATATATATATATATATATATATATATATACATATATATATCTAAATATATATATATATATGTCTCCTCTCTTATTATGTATATCACTGTCTCCTAGTACACAGTACCCTCTCTTGTTATGCATTGCACCATCTGTTATTACATATTACCTTCACTTGCTTTGTAAAGCATAGTCCCTTACATATTGGATTCTCTTGTTATTTGTGTTTTATAGTACCCTGTCTTTATATCATAGTGTCTTCTCTTGTTAGATATAAAATAAAATGACTACTGATGGACCATGGTAAAGCTTCTTTTCTGGTGGAGGATCCTGATGGACTGGTCCTCTGGTCAGATGTTGCTCCATCAGCAGTCATTTTATTTTACTTCTAACAAGAGAGGACTCAAAAATAAAGAGAAAATGCTATGTAAGGTACGATACTATACATAACAAGGGATCCAACTATATAATAATGGAATGGCGCTGTACATAAAAGCAGAGAACTCTATATAATAAGGGACATGCCATACATAACTAAAGAGGATGGTACGTAATAAGAGACAGCGTTATACATGATAAAAGAGGAAGCTATGTAATTAAGGATGACCCTATACATAACAAGAAAATACACTATATACTAAGGGACTGTGCTATATATAATAAGGTTACATTCCTATATCTCAGATCCATGATTTTCATGGATATATGAATAAATCTATAAAACCCTTTGCTGTCTGATAACAAAATCTGGCAGCACACAGACATATCACATGAATGTGAGAATGTAGTTTATGGGAGGTTGTTTTACAGGCAACACTATTACTCCAAGTCATACAGTATAGATAAAGAATAAATATTTACTTCCAGTGACTTATTGCTGATCTCTCTTCTGATTAGAGTAGTTTTCTGTTGTTTCTTCTCCATCTGGTCAGACCTTCATGTTGACATCTTCTAGCCACGACTTGACTTGCCGCAATGATCACCACAGCCCTGAAAATAACAAGGTCACATATACTGTATTCAGACATTTGTCTCCTGAACAAAAAATCCCTCCACTGTGCCCCGAATACATATACCACACCATTAATATACAATCAGTCGCACATCATTCAAAATATAAATTGATAAGCAGGCACTGTGCCCCCCATTATCTATAATTTTTGCTGCCCAGTAAATATAAATTGATCAGTCTCTGTGACTCTTCCCCCAATTCATTGTAAGGCTATGTGGACATGCTGCTTTTATTCTGTATGGATTTGTTGAGGAAAATATACAACATTTTATAGTACAAGCAAAGTAAATGAGATCTCTGAATTCTCATGCACCCATTGCTTATTTTTTTCTTGCAGATTTGCAGCAGATTCAAATCTGCAGTATGTCAATTTTTGCAGCATTTTTATGATACGATACAATACACTTTATTAATGCCGAGGGATATTGTAGTATCTGCATCGTATTTCACCCATAGTAATGAATGGAAGAAAATCCACAACAAAAATGCATGTAACAAAACACGACAATAATGCATATTTTATGCAGCATTTTTCCTGCCAACATATTGCAATTTGCAGCAGAATTTTCAGCTATTAATCCTGAACATGTGCACATAGCCTTAGTCCCTGTCCTACCGCCCCCATTCATTATAAGTTCCTAATAGTGTCAAAATGAATTGGGTAGGTAGGAGATGTTATCAGTGTCTCATAATGGATTGGTGGGTGGGAGAGGATGCTATCAGATAATTATCAAAATTTGGACCAGGGCCCCTACCGGCATGTTGGTCAGATGTATGTGCAAATGTAGTGTTCTAGATCCTATGAAGACATATGTTTACGCCCCCCATACCATGATGTCCCCCATCTTGGCATTTTCTTGTAATGATGTCCCCCATCCTGAGTCCCTTCCTGGTATAATTTTGCCCATCTTGAACCCCTTCCTGGTATAATGTCCCCATCCTATAATAATGTCCTCCATCCTGAGCCCCTTCTTGGTATAATGTTCCCCATTTTAGGCCCCATTCTATAATGATGTCTCCCATCCATTGGCCTCATCCTGATATAAAGTAACCCCACTTGGGCCTCATCTTATGATGATGTCCCTCATCCTGGACCCCTTACTGGTATATTGTCTCCCATCCTGGGCACCTTCCTGGTATAATGTCCACCATCTTGGGCTCCTTCCTGTATAATGTCCCCCCATCCTATGCCCTTTCCTAGTATAATGTCTCCCATCCTAGACCCTTTACTGGTATAATGTTCCTCCGTCCTAAGCCCCACCCAGTAATAATGTCACCTGTTCTTGTCCAACACAAAGATTCTTCTTACCTCCCCCTGCTCTCAGGACGAGCAGTGTACTCTTTTATTGCCAGCTCAGGAGCCGACAGCTGACTTTGCAGGCTAGGGTGCATGATGTCACTGCTATGTGGTGTCCATGATGGGCATGCTGATATCAGTCCACAGTCTCTGATTGGCCGGCTTTGTGTATTGCAGTGCAGGGATCCTCTGCGCCACAATATATTTCAGTTGAATGTGCATCCTTAGATGCTCATCCAGCTGAAATAGGTGTTGGTGTGGTTGGACCCCCTCCGCCTCTGGGCCCTGGTCCATGTGCACCAGTTATATGTCCGCCCCCGCCTAAATCATAAATGTGCGAGCATGCAGCAAACATGCTAAAGGGAAAATGCCAAATATCAGAGCTGTCAAACCTGACAGGGATAGGATTATATTTAGCATTTTTGGGCACTAATCACTTCATGTTATCTTTGGTATCTTACTCGTGTAGGAGCTATGTTTTGCACTCTTAAACTAAGTAATTTACATCACAATCACTGAGTGGCCACATATAAAAATATATAGCATTAACATTTTCTAACAATACAGCAAAATCATGCTTTTTTTTACTAAGCTGGTTATCTTGTCTCATTTATATGAAGGGAATGAGCTTTAAGCCCCCATACTCATTAAATGTTTATCAGCTCTCCCATACACAAGAATGTTCGATCGGTGAAGTGCTCCTGTGTTCTCTATGAGAGGACCACTGCCAGACATGTCTAGCGGTGGCTTACCTCAGGGAGAACAAAAGTATCTACAGTCCGAAATTCGGACTCCGACTTACGCCCAAATTTTGAGACGTTTGGCATTTTGACTCAAGTTTCTCCCAACTCTAGCAAAATGGGTGGAGAGGGGAAGGGTATGGCAAGGGTCTAATTCATGATGAGCTGTGGCTTTACCTATGCCAGAAATCTCACTCTAGTACCTGACTATAGTAACACTTCTAGCTCTCGTCACTCATCTGACTTTCCAGATTCATGAAGAGATGTGCACTTCTTCATGAATCAGGAGTGTCTGGCTCCAGCACGCCCCCTCATCAAGATAGGCGTGAGCAACGCTGATCGTGATGAATCAGGCTCTCTGAATTTATATACAGGTTTTGACATTAAAATTAATTATTTTTGATATTATTATAAGTAAATAGGTAGACGAGGCCTGGTTGAATGGCCATAGCGGTCACCAGACCTTACTAAGATTGACTTTTTATTTTCGGCTGTTATCAAGAATTTGGTTATATTCCAAAAAACCTTTCACAGTTGATAACATGATTATAATTCAATTATTAGTTAAACTGTATTCTTACTTCTGCACCCATCCTCTGTATATTGGTGTATCATTTGATTGTAATATTAAATGTTTCTGATAAAATATAAAATTCCCAGAAATATATGGAATTTATTACTTTTTTGTGATATGAATAGCAAAAAGAGTTTTTTTCTGTTAAAAATGCTCTAGACTGGTCCATTTCAATGTTTTGTGATCATGAAGATGCCTTTTTGCCTACACATTATTTCAATACAAATAAGATTCATTACAAAATCTAATTATATTTATAGTCTTGTTTTTTTCCCACTTTTTTCCATTTATCATTTGAAAATAGCAGCCAAACCACAATATGTTGTCCAAAATGATCTCAACTCAAGTCATCGTTTGCTTTTCTTTACTGATTGGTAGAGTAACTTCCAATCTGGGCAGCCCATCTGTCAGATTTCTTGTAGAATTATTTTTCTACCGGCTACCCCCAACATTGTCCCATACTTCCACTGTCCAACACCGGACGTTAGTTGCAGCTGGGGATTCTACTCTGACCTTTACAGGAGTTTGACATTGACAAGGGTAGAAAATTCCAGGAATCATAACTATTAATATATACCTTAGTTACCAATATAGGCAGTAGATACACAAATGCATACCTTGTTGGAATTTTTTTCAATGCTTTCAATTGTTATTAAGTGCATATGTATGTTTATTACTCTCCGAAGACATTGGAACCTGTCTCATTCTGTTAAATTTCTAAAAAGAAGTGACTAAAGCATTCTGGCTTAGGTTCTGGCCTTGAGAGTTTTCTTAGACAATATTCTTTTATACATAATAAAATCTATATAAAAATATAATTGCTTTCATTTTATTACTGACTGCAATTTCCACTTTAGTTGACAATTTGGTGTGTCCGTTATCCTGGACACAATACTGTAATAAAAGTTCTTATATTCTGGAAAGGAAATGTTATTGTTGGGAGTTCCCCAAAGTGTATTTTAACTCCTATGGAATAAAAATGTTCATGAAGTATATATAGAATTGAGTTACATCTGTGACAAATTAATTTTGGGACTCGGGTATCAATTGTGTGTTTATTAAGAAGTGAAAGTGTAATAAGTGATTGCTTAATATTGTACACTGTTTCTAAGGTCATTGAATGAAGCAAATATTTAATAATAGCCTTGGATTGAAATAATCACTAATAAATCTAGTTTCAACTCTTTTCCCCTGCATATAAAAATAATATATTTTAATATGCATAAGTCAATACATCATATTATTATAAAGGAGGTCGTATCCAGGATCTTTTGTGGACTTCTCGCCATGTGGAGTGTCCTTCAGAAGTTTTAGTGTATTAAATAGGCCATCTAGGATTAAAACAAATGGATCTATTCATTTTAATGGGATTGTAACACTTAAAACAGCCCAAAAATTACATCAGCAAATACCTATTTAATCCTCGATCACTGTAATATTTGGTAAGTTCTACACATTTACGGCATATTAATTATTTATGCCACAAATATGCAATCAAAGAAGCCCAGGACAACTATTCCCGATGGAGAGCTTGCTCTGTTTACACAATCAATCACCATATTAGTGAATTGGTTGGCTGATATATATCTACTAATCACTATAGTGGAGTAACCATCTCTTCACCAAAGACACACTCACACATCACACATTTATGGGCATATCCTTACTGTGGCATACCTTTACTTATGGCATATCTTGAAATATGTCATATTGCATATCATAAATTAATAATTTTTTAACGTTTCAATAAAACTGAAGGCATTTTCTATTTTGTGGTGTCCTGAAACATTATTTATACCTATTTAATTAAATAAACATTAATGTCACCACCACCACTACCACCATGCTGAAACCTGCATTTATTTTATTACATATAATGTTTATTTTTAGATTTTAGCACACATTACTTAAAGGAAACCCGTCGCCAGGTTTCCCCAACATAAATTGCAGTCATCACCTTTAATGCTTTTTTTACAGTATTCTAGCAAGATGTATTTAAGTCTCACACGCCCTCTACATAATCTAAAAAATACTTTTCATAATTTTCCCATTTGCTGCTGTCCGGTTTGATGTGCTTTGCTGGTATTTCTTCAGCACCTTCTCTCTCGTTGCAATCACCATTCTCCTGCTTGCTTCATGTGGCTGATGTGTCCTACATCATCCACACTGTGTCCCCCAATCGCACTCCTGCGCAGGTGCATTTCTGCCCTGCCCAGGCCAGAGCAAAGTACTGTAATGCGCAGGCCTTTCCCAGAGCATGCACATTACGGTACTTTGCTCTGACCTGTGCAGAGCAAGGCAAAATACACCTGAGCAGGGATGTGATTGGGGCCATCGTGTGGATGACTTAGGATGTGCCATTCACATGAAGCAAGCAGGAGGACGATTGCAATGAGAGAGAAGGCGCTGGAGAAAGACCAGCAATGAGAGGAGGTACTGAAGCAAGACCGTATGGGAAGATTATAAAAGGTATTTTTTTGGCTTATGTAAAGGATGCATGGACCTTATATACATCTTGCTAGAATACTGTAAAAGAGACATGAAACTTTGTGGCCGTAGTCTATAATAGGAAAACTTAGTGACAGGTTCCCTTTAACCCCTTCCCGACATGCGCCACACATGTACTGCTCTGCGGTAGTTGCGTTCCCGCAAAGAGCGGTACATGTACGGCGCAGTGATCGCAATCGCAATGTAATCGCATTGTGTTGATGGTATCCATGGTGACTCCCAGTCCCAAGATGGCTGCGGGGTCCTTCAGGAAGGTGGCCTGTCAGCGCCTGCTCAGAGAGCAGGAGCTGAGACGCCTCCTTTCTGCCTGTCAGACACTGCTCTGATGAGCAGATGCATTGCAGAGCATCAGATCAGCGATCTAAAAATTTGAAGATGATGTCCCACCCTGGAACAAGGTAAAAAAGTAATAAAACATTTAATAAAAATTATAAAAATATTTTTTTAAAAAAATCACAAAATAAAGAAAAAAAAAATCTAATAAATATATTTATCTGTGTAAAAAAACCAAAAAAACAATAAAAGTACACATATTTGGTATCGCCGCGTCCGTAACGACCCAGCCTATAAAACTGTCCCACTTGTTAACCCTTTCAGTGTACACCGTAAAAAAAGAAGTAAAAAACAAGACAAAAAAACATGCTTTATCATCATACTGCCAAACAAAAGTGGAATAAAATGTGATCAAAAAGACGCCTGTAAATAAATGTGGTACCATTGGAATCATTATCTTGTCTCGCAAAAAACAAGCTGCCACACAGCTCCGTCAGCAGAAAAATAGAAAAGTTACAGATCTCAGAATAAAGCAATGCCAAAATAATTATTTTTTCAATAAAATAGTTTTTATTGTGTAAAAGTGCCAAAACATAAAAAAAATGATATTAATGTGGTACTGCTCTAATCGCACCGACCCGAAGAATAAATCTGGCTTATCAATTTTACCACACGCGGAACGGCATAAAAAAATCTCCAAAAACAATTCCTCAATTGCTGGATTTTGTTAATTCTGCCTCCCAAAAAACGGATAGAAAGCGATCAAAAATGTCACCAATAAATACGTCAACTCGTCCCGCAAAAAACGAGCCCTTACATGACTCTGTCGGCCAAAATATAGAAAAATTATAGCTCTCAAAATATGGCGATGCAAAAACCTGTTTTTACAATAAAAAACGTCTTTTAGTGTATGACAGCTGCCAAACATAAAAACCCGATATAAATCTGGTATCGCTTTAATCGCACCTACCTGAAGAATAAAGTCGTCTAATCACTTATACCGCACGAGGAACGGCATAAAAAATATATAAAACCAATTCTTCACATGCTGTTGTTTTGTTCTTTGTGCCTCCCAAAGATTGCAGTAAGGCTCGGCTCACATTTATCCGATTCTCTGCGCCGAGCGCTTACACCAGGGTTTCCATGTAAATCTCTGAAATATGTGATTCAGACTGGACCCCCGGTGGAAGATTCCCTGTAATGAGGCAGATGGAGGCACTGTGGATGCCGTCTGGCCTATGATCCCACGGTGTCCGTCTTTTCATTAGGCGTGCATAAAAGTGCCGTCGGCCACAGTTCTGTGCACTTGTGAAAAGAAGGACGACGCTGAATAGAGGCCAGACGGAGTCCAGATTAACTCAGCTGCCTCATTATAGTGAATGGATCCCTTGGGGATATCATCTAAATCACATCACTCTGAGATTTAGAGGGAAACCCCAACAGACAGGACATTCAGTGTCTCCCACTCTCGCACCACCTCCTCATCTCGCCTCCTATCCGTCGGTGTCCCTCAAGGTTCTGTCCTAGGACCTCTGCTCTTCTCCATCTACACCTTAGGCCTGGGACAGCTCATAGAGTCTCACGGCTTTCATTATCACCTCTATGCTGATGAAACACAGATCTACCTCTCTGGACCCGACATCTCCTCCTTACTAACCAAAATCCCACAATGCCTGCCTGCTATTTCATCCTTCTTCTCGCTAGATTTCTAAAACTTAACATGGACAAAACAGAATTCATCTTTCCGCCATCCCATTCACCCCCCCAACTGACCTATCTATCAATGTCAATGGCTGTCCACTCTCCCCAGTCCCTCAAGCTCGCTGCCTTGGAGTAACCCTGGGCTCTGATCTCTCCTTCAAACCACATATCCAAGCCCTTTCCACTTCCTGCTGACTCCAACTCAAAAATATCTCCCGGATCTGCACATTCCTCAACCATGAATCTGCAAAAACACTAGTGCACGCCCTCATCATCTCCCGCCTCGACTACTGCAACCTCCTGCTCTGTGGCCTCTCTTCTACCACTCTTGCACCCCTCCAATATATCCTAAACTCTGCTGCCCGACTAATCCACCTGTCCCCTCGCTATTACCCGGCCTCTCCTCTCTGTCAAGCTCTTCACTGGCTTCCCGTTGCTCAGAAAATCCTGTTTAAAACCCTAACCATGGCATACAAAGCCATGCACAACCTATCTCCTCCATATATCTGTGACCTAGTCTCCCGTTACATACCCGCACGCAACCACTGATCCTCACAAGATCTCCTTCTCTACTCCCCTCTTATCGTGCTTCCCCCCTACTCTGGAACTCTCTACCCCAACACATCAGACTCTCGTCGACCGTGGAAACCTTCAAAAGGAGCCTGAAGACCCACCTCTTCCGACCAGCCTACAACCTGCAGTAACCACCGCTGCATGACCAGCTCTACCCTCACCTAATGTATCCTCAACCATCCCTTGTAGATTGTGAGCCCTCGCGGGCAGGGTCCTCGCTCCTCCTGTACCAGTCGCTGTCACACTGTGTTCACGATTATTGTACTTGTTTTTGCTATGTATACCCCTTTTCACATGTAAAGCGCCATGGAATAAATGGCGCTATAATAATAATAATAAATAAAATAATAATAATAATAATAAGTGCTCAGCATAGAGCGCAGGAAAAACGTGATCCAAAATTTTATGTAAAAGGTCCTCAATAAAAGCTTCAACTCCATTCACAAATAAAGCCCCCACTCAGGTCCGTGATCTGTTAACAATAATATAGGGGCTTCCACATTACTGATAGCACAAAGACTCTGGAAAAACTAAATGGCTCCTTGCCCTCCAAAAGAAATCCAGCGAATTCTGCTCTCCCAAATCCAAATGTCCCCCTCCATTCTGCGCTCCAGTATGTGTCTAAACCGCAGTTAACGTCCACATGTTTGGCATTCCTGTAGTAATGAGCGCCTGCCTAATTTATGGGTGCTTGTCTCCAGAAGAGAAAAACGAGCTGGGCATAATGTACTGGTCACTACAATGTACTGGTCACTACAGTGGCAGTTTGCAATCTTCACTTAGCAACATCCACTGCTGCTTGTTTCTGGAAAACACCCATGGAGTCAAAATCATCACTATACCTGTAAATAAATTCGCAAAGGGGTATAATTTCCAAAATGGGGTCACTTGCGGGGGATTCTGCTCTTCTAGCATGTAGGATCTCTGTATATGGAGTCCGCAAACTATTCTAGGAAAATCTGCGCTACAGGAGGCAAAAAGTGCCCTGTCCCTTCCGAGTATCGCCGCTTGGCTAAGCAGTACTGTGCAGCCACATATGGGGGATTTCTTCATTCAGCAGAAATTGTGGGACAAATTTTGGTGCCATTTTTACCCATTTTCCAGTGTGAAAATGTAAAATCTGGGGCTAAAACAAAATTTATCGTTGTAAAAATGTAATTATTTTTCTTCACTGCCCAATGGTATAAAATTATGTGACACACCTGTGTTGTCAATATGATCACTGCACCCCTCTATGAATTCATTGAGAGGTGTAGTTTGTAAAATGAGGTCATTTATGGGGGGTTCAGCTGATCATGGCATCCTCAAACCAGTCCAACAAAATCTGAACTCCAATATGGTGGTTTTCTCTTTTGAGCTTTGCACTGTGCCTCAAAAGTAGGTTTTGATCTCATACGGGGTATCCGCATACTCAAGAGAAATTGCACAACAAATTTTGGGGTCCATTTTCTCCTGTTACCCTTGTGAAAATGCAAACTTTTGTGCTAAAAAACATTCTTGTGGGAAAATTTTTATTTTTTTATTTTCACCGCTCAATGTTGTAAACTTCTGTGAAGCACTTGGGGGTTCAAAGTGCTCACCACACATCTAGATAAGTTCCCTGAGGTGTCTAGCTTCCAAAATGGTGTCACTTGTGGGGGGTTTCCACTGTTTAAGCGTCCGCTAATTATTCCAGTAAATTTTACATTCAAAAAGTCAAATGGCGCTCCTTCCCTTCAAAGTTTCAAAGG
This sequence comes from Phyllobates terribilis, assembly GCF_046119375.1. Lineage (NCBI taxonomy): Eukaryota > Metazoa > Chordata > Amphibia > Anura > Dendrobatidae > Phyllobates > Phyllobates terribilis. Next base: position 328,693,431 of record NW_027362762.1, on the reverse strand, counting down.
CCTGCCGTACGCCCAAACAGTGTTTTTTCCCCACATATGGGGTATCGGCTTACTCAGGAGAAATTGCACAACAAATGGTATGTGGCAATTTCTCCTGTTACTCTTAAGAAAATGCAAAATTGGGGGTTGAAATACATTTTTGTGGGAAAAATGTGAAAATTTTATTTTTACGGCTCAATGTTATAAACTTCTGTGAAGCACCTGGGGGTTCAAGGTGCTCACCACACATTTAGATAAGTTCCCTGAGGGGTCTAGTTTCCAAAATGGTGTCACTTCTGCTGGGTTTCCACTGTTTAGGCACATCAGGGGCTCTCCAAATGCAACATAGCGTCCACTAATTATTCCAGCAAATTTTACATTCAAAAAGTCAAATGGCGCTCCTTTAGTTCCAAGCCCTTCTGTGCGCCCAAAGAGTAATCTTCCTCCACATACTGGGTATCTGCGTACTCAGGAGAAATTGCACAACAAATTTTATCATGCAATTTTTCCTGTTACCCTAGTGAAAATGCAAAATTTGGGGCTGAAAAATACATTTTTGTGGAAAAATTTGATTTATTTTTTTTCACGGTTCAATGTTATAAACTTCTGTGAAGCACCTGGAGGTTAAAAGTGCTCACCACTCATCTAGATAAGTTCCCTGAGGGGTCTCGTTTCCAAAATGGTGTCACTTGTGGGTGGTTTCCACTGTTTCCACTGTTTAGGCACTTCAGCGACCCTCCAAACATGACATGGCCATCAAATTTTACATTAAGAAAGGCAAATGGCGCTCATTCCCTTCCAAACCCTGCCGTACGCCCAAACAGTGGTTTTCCTCCACATCTTGGGTATTGGTGTGCTCAAGAGGAACTTCACAACAAATTTTGGGGTCCATTTTCTCCTGTTACTCTTGTGAAAGTAAGATAAAAATGGGTCTAAACTAACATTTTTGTAAAAAAAAGTTAAATGTTTATTTTTTCCTTCCACATTCCAAAAATTCCTGTGAAGCACCTGAAGGGTTAATAAACTTCTTGAATGTGGTTTTGAGCATCTTGAGGGGTTCAGTTTTTAGAATGGTGTCACTTTTGGGTATTTTCTCTCATATAGACCCCTCAAAGTCACTTCAAATGTGATGTAGTCCCTAAAAAAATGATTTTGTAAATTTTGTTGGAAAAATGAGAAATCGCTGGTCAACTTTTAACCCTTAGAACTTCCTGACGAAAATTTGCAAAATTTGCAAAATTATTACCAAATTTCCAATTTTTTCACAAATAAACGTAAGTCATATCAAATTAATTTTACCACTATCAAGAAGTACAATATGTCATGAAAAAACAGTCTCAGAATCACCAGGATCTGTTGAAGCGTTTCAAAGTAATTACCTCATAAAGTGACAGTGGTCAGTATTCAAAAAATTGGCCTGGTCAGGAAGGTGAAAACAGGCTTCGGGGGGGAAGGGGTTAATTATAAATATTTTAAAAATAATATAGACTGTTCATGATAAAATTTGTACATTTGGTAATTCAGTGTTTTTGATTCAATGGTATATTGCAAACTCAGTGTAAAGACCTTTGTTTAACATATAACATGTCGAGAGAAGTGAATTGAAACACTACATTAACAGCCAGCAGCCACATAGTTATCAGCACTGCATGGCGGGATAAAAGTCAGTGTGAACTGCCTCTGAAAACCGAGTGCACAATTCTACTTACTGGGAGATTTTAATGTCTGGTATTATTATTTATAAAAGATTTGTAAAGCAATAATTGTCCCTGCTTAAAGTGATGTTATATCAGATTCAGATACATGTTATTTCCAGATGTTAATCGCCTAATTTGTCACAGCTTCAGCTTTCCTGTTCCTAAAAAAATTGCATTGATGGAATCACAGTTTCCATAAATGAATGAAGTATGAAACTGAAAAGTCAATTTCAAAATTTCTGCATAATTTTTTTTTTTGCTTCCAGAAACAACAATCAACTACAAATCTAAAACAATGAAGTGAGTCGGAGACTCTGAGAAGTCTAAATTAACAAGTTAACAAAGCAGGATGGGGAAATTAATCGAAAGGAGGGACGGGAGTCACTTTGTAGAGTTCACAATTAAAAGAGGGCCTCCAATCCAACGTAGAATGATTTACTGAGTTGCGACAAAGTAGTAGAAGCTAAGGACTAAATTATGTTTGTTATTTCCCATTAAGAACACATGCTGGGATTTGTGAAACCTCCTTCCTATGAGTTACTTTGGCAGTCAGTAAATTGAAGCTATTGAACATTTATGTTCTTTCAATGATTTCTTTTCGCATCATATATTAGTATTTGTAAGCTTAATTTTTACATAATAAAGTTTAGAAAATTAGTCATAAAATTTAATATCTAGAACTGTGACATATTTTGATTTATAATAAAACTTAAAATAAATACTTAATAACTTAGTTATTTTCCTTTTTTTCCATTATTTCTTGTAGGTTGTTTGGCGTGTGTTTTCAAAAATAACAGAAAATTATTGTTATTACATTATGCAATGGAGTTTTCATTTAATTAAGGTGGTTTCTTATGTTTTCTTTTTCATTTTATAGACATCCTTTAGAAAATATAACAAATGAGATGTATTTACCTTCTGCAGCTCCACTGCTTCCTCTCTGATGCTGCCCCTTTGTGCAAATGGCTGAACTACAGCCTGTGACCAGATAATCACTTGGCTCAGTAATATAGGTTTGATATTCTTACTAAGAGGATATAAGGAAAAGTAACATTATTTTTAGTCAAGCTTGTCACTGTCTAAGTCAGGTAATCTCCCTTACTAAATTAGTAAAATATAGTTTGGATAAGCTAAATGGCACTGTTGGACAGTGGCTGTTTCTCTTGATCTGCCTCATAGGAGTATAGGAGTCCTCAATCATGGAACTCCTGTATAATTTTCCAAGAACTGACCTTGTCCAGGCACCATAATATAGATTGTATTCAGAATGTATTCATTCAGATACACATAAGATTTGTGTTAAAAATGCTTCTGTTTTGAGTATTCTGTTCCAGTTACAGCATTAACCTCAGTTCAGACCTCAGCTTTACATTATATTCACAAAATAGACTTGTTACGTACCTTTCTTGGCTTCTGGGCTGGGCTCCGCTCCTTTAGCCTTTGCCCGGCGCCGTTTGCTGTGCTAGGCATTGGGCATTACAAATTGCTCGGTATAGCTCATTCACATCATCATCCAAGGCCTTTCTTTAGATAAACTTAGAGACATTGAAGTGTGTAAAAATTTAACCAGTGCAGTGCTATGTTCAGTTAATTTATTATTTCTTGGACTAGCCACCATCCAGTTCCTTTAGCTGCATCTACACGGCAAACTGACTAGCCACCATCCAGTTCCTTTAGCTGCATCTACACTGCAAACTGTTTCTGAGACCTGATGGTTAACCTATCGATTACTGTAAGCATTTACAAACTGGTACAAAATTGTAAAGTGCTGCGGAATATGTTGGCGGCATAAAAATAAAAATTATTATTATTATTATTAGTGTCTGTCCATATTTTATTGCAATATATGGTGGATGCTAAAACTTGTATCAACTGCATCTCATATTTTTGGTTTAACCATCGTTTCCTAAAACTGTTAACATTATGCTGCAACAACCACTGCAGACTCCTGTGTTTCTACAAAATGTAGGAATAAAAAAGTAGCAAATACTCTGTAGTGAGTAATTAAATAAATAGTGGTAGTACATATAAATAACATAGCATACTTAGTTGAAACTATTTTGATCAAAAAGCATAAAAGCTATCCCACTGCGATAAGGTGTATCCAATCAAGACAGTCCCTAACTCTAATATTTAATCCTAATGTTTTTATTCTAGGTTTTGACTGTTAACGGCCACAGCGTGAATGTGCACCTGCATATTGCACTTCTATTAACACGTGTGCCAGCTAATTTCTTTGGTTTTGCTTTAGTTCCTTGTTCTCTGTATATATTGGGGCATTACCCCCCCTTTTGGCTGTGCATCTTGTCTATATAGGTTTCCTTTATAGAAAAACAGTCAGGTCTAGGCCCTGATCTGCCCCTGTCCATTTTGAGGCTTGCTGGCACATAGCAATGTGAAATATTATAGTTAGGGACCATCTTGAATGGGTACAGCTTGTTGGAGTGGGATGGCTTTTACGCTTTTTTGATCAAAATGTTTTCCTCTTAGCCATTCTTGGGTGTTTTTAGCTGTGTGTTTTGGGTCATTATCCTGTTGCAAGACCTGTGACCTGCGACTGAGACCAAGCTTTCTGACACTGGGCAGCACATTTCTCTCTAGAATCCCTTGATAGTATTGAGACTTCATTGTACCCTGCACAGATTCAAGACACCCTGTGCCAGATGCAGCAAAGCAGCCCCAGAACATAACAGAGCCTCCTCCATGTTTCACAGTAGGGACATTGTTCTTTTCTTAATATGTTTCATTTTTCCGTCTGTGAACATAGAGCTGATGTGCCTTGCCAAAAACTTCCATTTTTGTCTCATCTGTCCATAGGACATTCTCCCAGAAGCTTTGTGGCTTGTCAACATGTAGTTTGGCAAATTTCAGTCTGGCTTTTTTATGATTTTTTTTCAACAATGGTGTTCTCCTTGGTCGTCTCCCATGAAGTCCACTTTGGATCAAACAACGATGGATGGTGCGATCTGACATTGTTGTTCCTTGAGCTTGAAGTTCACCTTTAATCTCTTTAGAAGTTATTCTGGGCTCTTTTATTACCATTCAAATTATCTGTCTCTTTGATTTGTCATCAATTTTCCTCCTGCTGCTACGTCCAGGGAGGTTGGCTACAGTCCCATGGATCTTAAATTTCTGAATAATATGTGCAACTGTAGTCACAGGAACATCAAGCTGCTTGGAGATGGTCTTATAACCTTTACCTTTAACATGCTTGTCTATAATTTTCTTTCTAATCTCCCGAGACAACTCTTTCCTTTGCTTCCTCTGGTCCATGTTGAGTGTGGTACACACCATGTCACCAAACAGCACAGTGAGTATCTGTAGCCCTATATACAGGCCCACTGACTGATTACAAGATTGTAGACACCTGTGATGCCAATTAGTGGACACAACTTGATTTAACATGTCCCTTTTGTCACAATATTTTCAGGGGTACTATCATTTCTGTCCAGGCCTATTTCATGAGTTTAATTTTTTAAAAATTTCCGTGGAAGCAGGGATGAAAAACAATGTCTGACTTTCATTTGTTCATTTTCATAGATTTTTAATTTATTATTACTTTTGTCAGATGCAAGTTATTTCTGTGACCATTGTGTTTTTTTTTTTCATTAAACGAGGGGTGCCAACAATTTTGACCATGTGTGTACTTCTACTATTTATTTATTTGCTTACTGCAGAATATTTTCTTATTGTTTTAATCTTAGGTTTCGTCTGTTAGTGTCCACAGTGTGAATGTGCACCTACACATTGCATTTATAACAGGTGTGCTGGCCCATTTCTTTGGTTTTCCTGTTTCTACAACCTACCTCTAAGTTCTAATTCAGACCTTTACTTTTTCATCTACTCTACTATGCCCGCTTTGTTCTGTGGTTTTTGGTGGGTTTTGCCTCTCTTGTTTGTCTACCGTTCCAGCACAGCCTGTTATTCAGCTCTGTCCCAAGTTTCTTCCAGACTGCTGTGCCAACAACCTGGGTCCATGTGTCCATCATGACATGCGGGTTCGTGAAGACACTTAACCAAGTGAACTCTAACAAAAACCTAGAGCCCTGACAACTGTTTCAGCAATAAATTATCTGTGTAAAATATCATATGCCGCATTGTATGCTTTTACATGGAATATCCGATATTGCAAAGGGTGGTGGTAAACAATGCTTTTTAATATGATGAGAAAAGAGATATGTTAATACAAAACACCCAAACCAAACATGTAACAAAAAGGGCACTTTATTGGCATAAGCCAGGTACATGGAAGTTTTGCATATACAGTGCATTGTGAACTTTTCTACCTTTTGCCACATTTCTGGCTTCAAACATAAAGATATAAATTTTTAATTTTTTGGGGAAAAATCAACAACAAGTGGGACACAATTGTGAAGAATGAAATTTATTGGATATTTTAAACTTTTTTTAACAAATTAAAAACTGAAAAGTGGGGCGTGCAATATTATTCGGCTCCTTTACTTTCAGTGCAGAAGTTCTGTGAGCATCTCTGAATGATCCAATGTTGTCCTAAATGACTGGTAATGATAAATAGAATCCACCTGTGAGTAATTAAGTCTCCATATAAATGCACCTGCTGTGTGATAGTCTCAGGGTTCTGTTTCAAGTGCAGAGAGCATCATGAAGACCAAGGAACACACCAGGCAGGTCCGAGAAACTAGTGTGGCGAAGTTTAAAGCCGGATTTGGATACAAAAAGATTTCCCAAGTTTTAAACATCTCAAGGAGCACTGTGCAAGCGATCATATTGAAATGTAAGGAGTATCAGACCACTGCAAATCTACCAAGACCCGGCCGTCCCTCTAAACTTTCATCTCAAACAAGGAGAAGACTGATCAGAGATGCAGCCTAAAGGCCCATGACCAGAAAACCAACATGTGATCTATTTTGGGAAAGAGGAAGATTAAATATAAGGGGAAAGACTCCCCTAATTATAAATAATGCCTCAATCTGCCTATAGGTAGACCCAAAATCACGTAGAAGGGATTTTAGATCGTAAGATATAAATTTTATTACGCAATATTTGTTTAATTACATAGGAACAATAAATAAGATGTAGAAAGGGTAGGGAGGGGAGAGGACAGCTATAGAAGCAGGATAAGATGGATAAAAGTCCTGCAAAGAGACTAACATCCCAAAATCAGCATAGATAATATAACAGATGTAAATATAATCTGCCAGCTAGGTAATATAATATTAAAAAGTCCTAGCATATCGTAGCAGATGGTACCTTCACATAAGTGGAGTCAATAACAATGAATGCATATAACATGTAACATGTAGAAAATGCAATAATAGGTTATAACCTCAAAAATAGCATTATAGAAGTCCCCGCATCGTCAGGATAATAACCTTATAAGGTAAATCAGTGACGATGCAGGATATAACATGTAGCATGAAAAAGTAGCTAAAATAGACTATAGGTTCAAAAGTTGTACTATAAGAATACCCTTATTGTAAGATGTAGAGTAGCAGCCTTGTGAGGTTTCCATTACCATGGGCCATGTGGATAAGGTCTGGGGCAGCATAGACTGCGATGCTGGGGATGTGTGGCAGCCTCGACGTGCGTTTCACCCGGAAGTGGCTTCGTCAGGAGGCGTGGCTGTCGTAGGGGAAGGGGACACCTTATGTATGCGATTGCACCAATCAGGATCCTTCATGCGGTGAGACTCCGCCTCCGGCGATGACGCGGGCAGACAGGCACGCCGCACGCAGCTAGGGAGGGGAGGGGGGATCTCCTCCGTCACTGCAGCAACGCGCTCTGCCCAGGTTGCCGCCGGAGCGGAAGCCCACGTGCGCGATAGTAAACAATGCTGGATGCATGAAGTGTCGGGAGAGCGGATGGAAGAGACCTTGAGGCTGTATGAAGCACAGCACAGTGCAGGCACGCGGAATGGCCACTTCACTGTGTCGCAGAGTGCTGTACTTACATCAGCAGGAGACAGAAGGTAAGGATATTTTTGAATAACAGATTGAAGAGGCTGTACATTCATACTTAGGGGAAAAGTAAATCTATATATAGAATATATATATCCCCCCATGAACAGAAAAGAGTATAAGAGTTATAAGTCCATCAGGAAATAGAGAGCCACAGACATGTAGCTCATGATCAGAGCGTCCCTAGAAAGGAGGTTCTTAAGGCCACCCAGATAATGTTTAAACGACTACAAAATCTGTAAATCATAAGACAGGCCCCCTAAGTATAGATAAATAATCAATCAAAAGAGCCCCCATCAAAAAATACAAGTATAAAGAAGATAATATATCAAGAAATACGAATAAATATAACAGAGGTTTATAGCGGAGCAGAAGATGTACAGGTAGCCGTATACGTGAACCTCTCCATACGTCTCCTCCGTTATAGTATTCCCATTATCAAGTTTGTCTGTTCGAAGATCCGTGAACCATGTTCAGTGTTCATTGGGGTAATCCTTAAATCATATCTTCCGCTGAGTAAGTGTACGAATAAGGCTCTCTCAAGCAGTCCATGCCTCCATATTATCATGACACAACAAGCCTAAATCAGATAAATAATCAGAAAAGAAGTATAAGATAATAGCATATAAACACAGAGGGTAATGATACCAAGGAGGATTAAAAAGAAAAAGATAAAGACAAAAGGTGTCCGTTTAAAAACAGCGCAGCACTTATATTTACAAAAAAGACTTGAAACTGACCATATCGTTCAACCCATTAGGGGTGATAGTATCTAATATTACAATCCACCGAGTTTCTCTCTGAAGCAGCTTCTTTTTAATATTTCCTCCTCTGATACCCATATATACATGGTCAATACCCCAAACAATTAGGCCTCTATGTTTTTCTTAAAAGTGCTTAGGTATTGTTTTGAGGGATTTAGGGTCGGTACATAAAGAGGCATTATTGATGTCTCTAATATGTTCCTGAATCCGTACTTTCAGAGCTCTGGTGGTCATGCCTATGTAGATTAATCCACATGGGCAAGTAAGATGGTAGACAACTGCTTCGGTGTTGCATGTAATATGGTGGACAATGCGAAAGGACTTCTCTCCACTAGAATTATAAAAATGTGACTCTTTTGGGAGAAATCTGCATACTGAACATTTACCACATGATGAACTACCCCAGGGAGGACCTTTCCTTCCAGTCAAAAGCGAATTTTTGGGTGGTATATAGTGACTATTAGTTAGTAAGTCGATCAATGTGTTTGACTTCCGCCAGGTCAAAGCTGGACGGGTAGGGAGCTGACATTTTAGATCTTTATCAGTCAGTAATACTGGCCTATGTTTCGTCAGAATATTTCTTATGTCTATCCAGTTGTTATTGAATGTAGTTATGAACCTAGGGTACGAGTTTTCTAGAGACTCCCTTTCCTAATATTTTGCATTTATAGCAAGAAGATTTTGTCTATCTGAATTTTTTGCTCTAATATATGCTTTATTGATATCACGAATTTTGTAACCTCTGTTCAAAAATCTTTTAGAGAGGTCTTGTGCTTGATGCTTGAAGCTGTCGTCATTCGAACATATCTGATGAGCTCTAAGATATTGACCGATAGGAATTGAGCTTTTTAATTTTGGGGGGTGTGATTAAGTAAAATGTAATAAGGAGTTTGTAGAGGTCTTTTTACGGAAGATGTCTGTAACAATTCTTCCATCTTCCGTTCTGGTGATAGATATGTCCAGGAAGTCAATGTGAAACTGACTATATTTATAAGATAATTTAATGTTTAACTTATTATTGTTGAGATGACAAAGAAATCTGTCTAGTTGCGACGTGGAGCTCTGCCAGATGAACAGCACGTCATCTATATAGCGTGACCAGGAGATGACCGATTCATGACCAGGTGTTTCAAGGACCGTGTCCCTTTCCCATAGCCCCAGGAAGAGATTAGCGTATGAAGGCGCACAAGACGCCCCCATCGCTGTCCCCTGGATCTGTAGGTAGGGTGAGTCCTTGAACACAACGAAGTTAGGTGTCAGAATGAACTCTAAAAGATCCAAAATAAATTCGATAAGTGTTGGTTCGAGATTGGTCATCTCTAGAAAAAATCTGGCAGCTATAATGCCATCGCTGTGTTGCATAGATGTACATAGGGACTCCACGTTGCACGTAACAAACCACATGTCAGCTTCTAATGTAATACCATCAAGCTTCCTCAAAACATCAGTCGTATCTTTTACAAATGATGGTATTGTTTCTACACATTGTTTCAAAAAGAAATCCACAAATTGACATATAGGTTCACAAAGACCCCCTATGCGGAGACAATGAGTCTCCCAGGTGGGCAGAGGGGGTCTTTGTGAACCTTTGGGAGCAAATAGAAAGTAGGGATCACCGGAAATTCAGGTGATAAGGCTCCCTTCATTTTTACAGAGATGGCGGATGATTCAACTCCATCATCCAATAAATTAGTCAGTTCTCTTTGGATGGTCAAAAGAGGGATGCCGTCCAGTCTTTTATAGCATATGTTGTTATTAAGTTGTTTGAAAGCCTCTTTTTCATAGTCCTGTGAAGGCCAGATCACCACATTACCCCCTTTGTCCGCTCTTTTAATAACTACATCTTTGATCTGACGTAGTTCTCGTATTGCTCTTATTTGGGAGTGGGAAAGGTTATCCCGTGATATTTTCTCCTCAAGATGAGAAAGATCATTCCTCACCAGTTTAACAAATATGTCGACTTGTGGGCTGGCGGACAGAGGGGGGAATGCTGTCGATCGTGGATAAAGATGTTTAGGCATTGTCGTTGGTTGAGTGGTTTCACTCTCCAGCGCCAATTCTTCCAAGTCTCGCAGGGCTTGTCTTTCAGTAGCTGTAGGGAGCTGGTCAGATGAGGGTTTGAAATATTTTTTAAAAATTAGTTTGCGGGCAAATAATTCTAAATCTTTAATAGTAGTGAAGTGATCGTATTTATCAACTGGAGAAAAGGAGAGTCCTTTAGAAAGGACCTCCTTTTGAGATTTAGACAGAATATGATGGAATAAATGAATTGCCTTTAAATTTTCTTTAGTTTGGCCGTTTTCGTCCTGAAATTGTAGGGGTAGTGTTTTCTTTTTATGGCTGGTGTTTGTAAATATTGGAATGGACCGATTGATGTACCCTCTTCGGCCCCAGAGATCGTTTGTCTAAAAAAGGCACGCCACATTCTTCTTCGGAAGCGGTAGAAAGGCTGGAGGCCGACTGTGAGCGGAGTCTGTTTTTATTAGTCTTAGTATGCCAGCGATATACCCTGTTGTTTTGGTAGTCGCTTAGATCTCTCAAATATTTTTTAGTTTTTGTTGTCTGTATGTCAGTTTACCACTTGGTTAGATCTTGCTCCAAAGATGAGTCAAATATTTTATACTCATCTGGTGTAAGAGTATTTAGTATTTTCTCACGTCTTGCGTCAATCTTTTTCTCTATAATCTCTAGGTTCCTTTTATCAGTGCCTATTAACAATTCCAGTAGAGTGCGAGAGCATTTAGTGAGAGTCTCCTCCCACTTTGTGGTAAATGTCTGATCGTCAGATTCTATTGTCGGAAAAAGTCGGATTCGGAGTCCCCTTGGTATAATTTCTTTTTGCAGATAGTTTTCCAAGGCAGCCTTATTCCACCATATTTTTATTCTTTTTTTGATTAATTCTTTAATATTCAGTTTCAAGTCTTTAATACTACTAGTCTCTTTATCGGTAGTTGGCCTCTCACCAAACACCGGCCCCAGTTGTGTGACACGGGTTTTGTCACTCTTCCTATAGTCCATGAATCCTATTAGGGAATCTGTAATCAATGGCACAGTTAAAACATGAAAATCTATCAACCAACCATATAATATATGGTCTGTAATCCCTATAAAACTAGAAAACCGACATGTGATCTATTTTGGGAAAGAGGAAGATTAAATATAAGGGGAAAGACTCCCCTAATTATAAATAATGCCTCAATTTGCCTATAGGTAGACCCAAAATGACGTAGAAGGGATTTTAGATCGTAAGATATACATTTTGTTAAGCAATATTTGTTTAATTACATAGGAACAATAAATAAGATGTAGAAAGGGTAGGGAGGGGAGAGGACAGCTATAGAAGCAGGATAAGATGGATAAAAGTCCTGCAAAGAGACTAACATCCCAAAATCAGCATAGATAATATAATAGATATAAATATGAGCTGCCAGCTAGGTAATATAATATTAAAAAGTCCTAGCATATCGTACCAGATGGTACCTTCACATAAGGGGAGTCAATGACAATAAATGCATATAACATGTAACATGTAGAAAGTGCAATAATAGGTTATAACCTCAAAAATAGCATTATAGAAGTCCCCGCATCGTCAGGATAATAACCTTATAAGGTAAATCAGTGACGATGCAGGATATAACATGTAGCATGAAAAAGTAGCTAAAATAGACTATAGGTTCAAAAGTTGTACTATAAGAATACCCTTATTGTCAGATCTAGAGTAGCAGCCTTGTGAGGTTTTCATTACCTTGGGCCATGTGGATAAGGTCTGGGGCAGCATAGACTGCGATGCTGGGGATGTGAGGCAGCCTCGACACGCGTTTCGCCCGGAAGTGGCTTCGTCATTGTACCAATCAGGATCCTTCACGCGGTGAGACTCCGCCTCCGGCGATGACGCGGGCAGACAGGCACGCCGCACGCAGCTAGGGAGGGGAAGGGGGATCTCCTCCGTCGCCGCAACAACGCGCTCTGCCCAGGACGCCGCCGGAGCGGAAGCCTACGTGCTCGATAGTAAATAATGCTGGATGCATGAAGTGTCGGGATAGCGGATGCAAGAGAACTGGAGGCTGTATGAAGCACAGCACAGTGCAGGCACGCAGAATGGCCACTTCACTGTGTCGCAGAGCGCTGTACTTACATCAGCAGGAGACAGAAGGTAAGGATATTTGTGAATAACAGATTGAAGAGGCTGTACATTCATACTTAGGGGAAAAGTAAATCTATATACAGAATATACTCTGTGTGCCGAATTATTAGGCAAATGAGTATTTTGATCACATGATACTTTTTATACATGTTGTCTTACTCCAAGCTGCATAGGCTTGAGAGCCAACTACCAATTAAGTAAATCTGGGGATGTGCATCTCTGTAATGAGGAGGGGTGTTGACTAATGACATCAACACCCTATATAAGGTGTGCTTAATTATTAGGCAACTTTCTTTCCTTTGGCAAAATGGGTCAGAAGAGAGATTTGACGGGCTCTGAAAAGTCCAAAATTGTGAGATGTCTTGCAGAGGGATGCAGCAGTCTTGAAAATTCCAAACTTTTGAAGCGTGATCACCGAACAATCAAGTGTTTCATGGCAAATAGCCAACAGGGTCGCAAGAAGCGTGTTGGCCAAAAAAGACGCAAAATAACTGCCCATGAATTGAGGAAAATCAAGCGTGAAGCTGCCAAGATGCCATTCGCCACCAGTTTGGCCATATTTCAGAGCTGCAACGTTACTGGAGTATCAAAAACCACAAGGTGTGCAATACTCAGGGACATGGCCAAGGTAAGGAAGGCTGAAAAACGACCACCTTTGAACAAGAAACATAAGATAAAACATCAAGAATGGGCCAAGAAATATCATAAGACTGATTTTTCAAAGGTTTTATGGACTGATCAAATGAGAGTGACTCTTGATGGGCCAGATGGATGGGCCAGAGGCTGGATCAGTAAAGGGCAGAGAGCTCCACTCTGACTCAGACGCCAGTAAGGTGGAGGTGGGGTACTGGTATGGGCTGGTATCATAAAAAATGAACTTGTGGGACCTATTTGGGTTGAGGATGGAGTGAAGCTCAACTCCCAGACCTACTGCCAGTTTCTGGAAGACAACTTCTTCAAGCAGTGGTACAGGAAGAAGTTGGTATCGTTCAAGAAAAACATGATTTTCATGCAGGACAATGCTACATCACATGCATCCAACTACTCCACAGCGTGGCTGGCCAGTAAAGGTCTAAAAGAAGAAAAAATAATGGCATGGCCCCCTTGTTCACCTGATCTGAGCCCCATAGAGAACCTGTGGTCCATCATAAAATGTGAGATCTAGAGGGAGGGAAAACAGTACACCTCTCAGAACAGTGTCTGGGAGGCTGTGGTGGCTGCTGCATGCAATGTTGATCAAAAACAGATCAAGCAACTGACAGAATTTATGGATGGAAGGCTGTTGAGTGTCATCATAAAGAAAGGTGGCTATATTGATCACTAATTTTTTTGGTTTTTGGTTTTGCATGTCAGAAATGTTTATTTCCAAATTTTGTGCACTGATATTGGTTTACCTGGTGAAAATAAACAAGTGAGATGGGATTATATTTGGTTTTTATTAAGTTGCCTAATAATTCGGCACAGTAATAGTTACCTGCACAAACAGATATCCTCCTAAGATAGCCAAATCTAAAAAAAAAACACTCCAACTTCCAAAAATATTAAGCTTGAATATTTATGAGTCTTTTGGGTTGATTGAGAACATAGTTGTTGATCAATAATAAAAATAATCCTCTAAAATACAACTTGCCTAATAATTCTGCACACAGTGTATATATCCCCCCATGGACAGAAAAGAGTATAAGAGTTATAAGTCCATCAGGAAATAGAGAGCCACAGACATGTGGCTACTTTTTGCCACATTTCTGGTTTCAAACATAAAGATATAAAATTCAAATTTTTTTGGGAACATTCAACAACAAGTGGGTCACAATCGTGAAGTGGAACGAAATTTATTGGATATTTTAAACTTTTTTAACAAATTAAAAACTGAGAAGTGGGGCATGCAATATTATTCGGCCCCCTTGAATTAATACTTTGTAGCGCCACCTTTTGCTGCGATTACAGCTGCAAGTTGCTTGGGGTATGTCTCTATCAGTTTTTCACAACGAGAGGCTGAAATTCTTGCCCATTCTTACTTGCAAAACAGCTCGAGCTCATTGAGGTTGGATGGAGGGCATTTGTGAACAGCAGTTTTCAGCTCTTTCCACAGATTCTCGATTGGATTCAGGTCTGGACATTGACTTGGCCATTCTAACACCTGGATACATTTATTTTTGAACAATTCCATTGTAGATTTTGCTTTATGTTTGGTATCATTGTCTTGTTGGAAGATAAATCTCCGTCCCAGTCTCAGGTCTTTTGCAGACTCCAGCAGGTTTTCTTCCAGAGTGGTCCTGTATTTGGCTCCGCCCATCTTCCCATCAATTTTAACTATCTTCCCTGTCCCTGCTGAAGAAAAGCAGGCCAAAACCATGATGCTGCCACCACCATGCTTGACAGTGGGGATGGTGTTTTGAGGGTGATGAGCTGTGTTGCTTTTAAGCCAAACATATCGTTTTGCATTATGGCCAAAAAGTTTGATTTTGGTTTCATCTGACCAGAGCACCTTATTCCATATGTTTGGTGTGTCTCCCAGGTGGCTTGTGGCAAACTTCAAACGAGACTTTTTATGGATATCTTTGAGAAATGGCTTTCTTCTTGCCACTCTTCCATAAAGGCCAGATTTGTGCAGTGTACGACTGATTGTTGTCCTATGGACAGACTCTCCCACCTCAGCTGTAGATCTCTGCAGTTCATCCAGAGTGGTCATGGGCCTTTTGGCTGCATCTCTGATCAGTCTTCTCCTTGTTTGAGATGAAAGTTTAGAGGGACGGCCGGGTCTTGGTAGATTTGCAGTGGTCTGATACTCCTTCCATTTCAATATGATCGCTTGCACAGTGCTCCTTGAGATGTTTAAAAGTTGGAAAATCTTTTTGTATCCAAATCCAGCTTTAAACTTCGCCACACCAGTATCTCGGACCTGCCTGGTGTGTTCCTTGGTCTTCATGATGCTCTCTGCACTTGAAACAGAACCCTGAGACTATCACAGAGCATGTGCATTTATACGGAGACTTGATTACACACAGGTGGATTCTATTTATCATTACCAGTCATTTAGGACAACATTGGATCATTCAGAGATCCTCACTGATCTCCTGGAGTGAGTTTGCTGCACTGAAAGTAAAGGTGCTGAATAACATTGCACGCCCCACTTTTCAGTTTTTAATTTGTTAAAAAAGTTTAAAATACCCAAAAAATTTCATTCCACTTCACAATTGTATCTCACTTGTTGTTGATTCTTCCCCAAAAAATTTGAATTTTATATCTTTATGTTTGAAGCCAGAAATGTGGCAAAAGGTAGAAAAGTTCAAGGGGGCCAAATAGTTTCATAATGCACTGTATATAAACACTTAGTAAACACCGTTTTTGATCAAAAAAGCATAAAATACTAGAGGTTTGGCCATTTGGGTACACCTTGACACTGATGGGATGGCTTTTATGTTTATTTTTAATAAAAAAATGGTGTTTACTAAGTACCCTATGTTATTTATAAGCACTATTGCTTTTACTTATGTACTTACAGTATGGTACATGGTCATTTTGTTTCTGTCTTAACTTTTGTCGTGTATGGATGGGTCAGGTCTACTACAGCAGGAGGAGCAGGAGAGGCTCCTGCATATATAACATCCTAAGTCTACAATGTCCTTATGCCCTCATGGGACATATCAAAAGGAACTGTTTTTACCAGACAACACCTTTAAGAGTCACTCACAGGCGAAATTCAGAATGATCACAATATAAGTAATTTCCCGTAAGTAACACTTATGAGGGAGAGTATAATTATTGTCATATTTTAAAATTATTAGTCCAAGCATACTATAAAATGCATTTTGATGCTTCTTAACAAAAAATGGAGTGCAGAGTTCAAGATAGCATAGGATTGACAAGCATTTCATAATTGCATCATAAATTTCCAACTGTCTTTCTGTGACTTTTCTATCTCTGTTTGATGTCTTGCTTTTTGAATTACCAATGCCTGTTTGTTGCATATCTATGTACGATTATGAATTATTTCACACTAGATACATAGAAGAATTTTAAGAATAATATATCATCTTAAAGTACCACTCCAGCATTTTTCTTATTGCAACACTGGAGTGGTGCTACTAAACTAAATTCTCTCACCCTAGTCTTATACTTACCAGCCGCCATCTTCATCTGTTCCCAGCGTTGCTCCGGTCCTCCAGCGCAATCTTGCGACCGCAACTTGTGACTGGACGGACGCAAGCTCTCAATGTAAGTCTATGAGAGCCTCGTTCTGGCTCTCATAGATTTACATTGAGTTGTGACTTTTGAATTGCTCCAGCAAACACTGGAGCGATCTGCAGTTCACAAACTGCTGGAGATCGACAGGAGCGGTGTCGGGAACAGATGAAGACCAAGGGCAGGGAACTTAGTTTACTAGCATCATTCCAGTGCTGCAATAAACAAAAGACACATGTGGTGCTTTAAATCCTTAATATGATGCATACAATTTAAAAAATGGGTATATGAGGAAGATGCATAAAATCTGAGCAAGCTGCATAAAATCACAAAAGAATCCAAAACCAATGTTCCCATAAAAATTAGTTTTGTTTATAATTTTATTTCTTAAAAAAACAACAACATTTTTTTTAGGTAACGAGGGAGTTTGAACTCAGAAACATTGAATTTAGCAGCAGCTAGGTTGTTTGAAAACAAGGAAATGTGGACAAGGGAACTTGGGTAAAGATAATTACCTAATCATTTGAATCATTTTTCTACATATGTTTTTATAGGTCTTAAAGTATAAATAACAACATTCACAACATACAGTTCAGCGAATAGCTGGCCAAATGTACAAAACCGTTTTATAACAGTTTCAGAGTCTTTTTGGTGAATTATTAGATGTTATTTACAAATGGTTTGCTTATTATTAATGGCAGAAAATGCATGACCATGAATAAAAACAATTTGTAATACTTTTCTAAAAATACATGGGAATGCCACTGCTACTTTTAGAAACCCACTGCTTGGCAGTTGCACCCTGGGTGTGCACTTGATGACAAGCTGAGTGCTGTGTGAGACCCCAGCCTAAGCAGTCACATTGATATATCTACAATGGGATACCTTATTGCTGACACGGTATGTCATACATAGGCTACAGACATAGGTACTTAGAGTAAAAGTCATTGGTAATTTTAATACTAATTGAAAGTAATTTTATGAATGAAAATATGAAATCATATATCATATGGATTTACAGTATAATTGATTCTGAAATGCACATGTCAATACACAGAATCATATACCGCATGGACAGCATTAACCAGGAACAGGCTCCCTTCCCGCAGGAATCTATGCTTTGCTTTGAAACACTGATACTTTACAGACTTGCTGGGAACAAGAAGAGTCATCTCATGTGTGGTGATGGCTTCTCGCCATCAACAGTTACCAAATTGACATTGTAGGATTGGAGGATGAGCTGCTTTGTTATTTTAAAAGGAACACGGCAAGTGATTCATGTAATGGGCAGCATGAATTAATGACAGGCTTTCTTGTACTGGTGATGGCAATACAGAGAACAATCAATGGGATCATTTCCTACTGGCTTCTTACTACTTTGGTGAGATAAATCGACAGCTCTCTCTTTCTTTCTATTTGTTGTGTGTAGGTAGAAACTACCCTTGGTCACTCCACCGATCACAATAAGAGAGGTGAGAACCATAGTGATTTAGAAATTATTAGCTCTGCTTTCAAGTATTGCTGAGGCAGCCTATGAAACAGATCCCTCTTCACAGGAATTGCAATGTTATAGTGTAATGTGAAGACTCAACCCAAAGATCATGGAAAAGAGATTAGGGACAAAGAAACACTATTTCTTCTATCAAAGATGATCAGATGCGGAGTGCTATAACAGTACTAGATAGGCGCCACATTAATCTATGCCTCCTCTTCTTTATAAATACATTTGCTTGGAGTCTGTTTAAATAGCAGTTATACTAATTGCCATATATGTGTAGAAAATATGGATGTCAATACAAAAGTAATGTTTATCAATGTTTTCTCTTTTATTTCTTAAGCAAAACCTCTAACAATTTGAAAAATTTTAAGAAAGAGAACATAATAAAACTTTTGCTATATTTTGATTTATGTATGGTTTCCTCTACGCCATTTCTTTCTTCAGGAACATAAGCAACTAGGTGTACAATAGTGAGTTCCTTAAATATGTTGCAAATTCAGGGGGATCACAGTTAAAAAGAATAGCATTGAAATGACACCATTGGTACATTGCTCCACTTCAAACCTTCATAATATCTGCATTATGTCTTTGCAAAACTGTCACAATCATACATGATTGATTAGTCCTTTCAACTGAAGTTTTCCTTGGTATGCAGTTGCCACTAAAGATTTCAATAGAAAATACTGTAATCTCTAAAAATGGTAGGTGGAGTTCATTCATTTGTTTATAAGGAGAGAATATCTGATAGTACGGTCCAATTGTGACTTTTACGTCTAAAGCAAGGAGTCTTTAGAATTTTCCTGTTAGATGTATAAAGAAAACAAAAATGCAATAAAAACTCAACAAATTATTCAAAATCTACTGTCTGCCATCAGCTTTTCAATGCTTAAAGATAGCAGTTTCTCAATAACAGACTTTATTTATTTTTGTGCAATTTCATTCATAATTGTATATAACTTTCTTTGTCTCGGTTGCCAAAAGCATGCACTATAGAGCACTGGACTTGTAATTTAATAGGGTATTCTAAATAAAAGTCTAAGACTGTAAATAGTGGTCTCATTTTTTAAATACTTATTAAAATATAAATAAATCTACTCAATTCTCTACTTATATTTGGGTCCTGCCAATAATGTAGACAGTCTCTTTTGTTCCTGTTTTTACTTTAATACTATTTAGTCTTTGGAATCGGCATGAGGAAAATGTCTGTTCTCTGTACACAGCCTTAAAATGTCAACTTGAGTGGTGCGTTGAAATAATCCTTCTCATCTGCTAAGCTAAGCTAAAACTTTAATGAACATTAATTACAAGCACTATTGCGGGATTTGGCTCTAATTTAGCCTCCATTTAAATTACCTAAAATCTATTGGCTTGATTTATTACATTTGCAGGAATCACACTATAAGATGGCAATTTCTTCTGAAAATGCCACATGCAGGCAGGAAAAGGAAACCAATTAAGAATCAGCGAATGATAAATGGGCATTTTCACCAGCAGTTTACTTAATATCCCCATTAAGTAAACCTCTTTGCATTTATCATTTCATTCTCAGCTCAGTCTACATGTTCTGCCTAAATAAGCTCTCTATTTTTGCCTTAAACTTAAACATGGGCCTGTATATCGACTGAATTTGGTGTTCAGCTTTCCAAGTTCTTAAAATATCAATGATCCCATAAATTGATTATAAAACATCTCCATCACACAAATCACTTTTTCTCCAACATTTTCTTAGAGAGCGGAATTGGTTTCCTCTTTAAAGGTGCACTGAAACAGATTGATGTCATCACAACTTCTTTTCATCTTAACTGTACCAGTGGTGAAAGCAGATGCAACACAGATCCGAGTGAGTGTTAAGGATTCTTAACAGAAAGTAGTTTAAAATTTCTTGTTGGGGTAGATAGATAACATTCACAGCAAATGTTGTTGATTACTGAGAAAATTAGCAGTTAGACGACAGTGTTGCTTGACATTTAAATGCTCAGGAAATTAGATATCGCTTTTATGGTTCTTCATATGAACACATATGTGAGCACACCCAAATTTAGACTTTAAACTCAAAGTAACCAACAGTATTGTTATCAAATATATGGATCTTCTGCTGTTTTAAAACTGGAAATACTAAACTCTGGCTCTCAGACATTCTAGGAATTATAGGTGATCTCTGTTCTACATGATGCATGTTGATCGCATGGAAAATGTATAGCATTTCTAACAACCTTAATGCTTTAGATACTAAATGTGCTGGATCATTAGGTCATTTCCTGGCTATTTTGTCATTTTTTCAAACGACATTCTGTCAGGAATATTTTTAAAGACATGTGATTGTCATGGTAGCTGAGCAGCAGTGCAAAAAAGAAGAAAATGACCCTTGATGGACAATATGGAAACATAAATATATAGGCTATACACAGTTGCAATCAAAATTATTCAACCCCATCGCAAATTAGTTTTATTAGCAGCATTTACAAATTTTCAACTTTTTCCAATAAACCAGTCAACAAGCAAAATTTGAATAGCTTAGGACAACTATTATAACTAGTGGTTTCTCCAAATTCAACATAAAATGCCAAATTTAACCCCTTCACGACATATGTCGTATAAATATGTCATATGTCATGTCTCCTCCTTTGATGCGGGCTCTGGCGCTCAACCCGCATCTTTTCTGGCACATGAAATCATAAAAATAGACAGGAGTATTAGCCAAATATAAACAACTGTTTATTAAACACAAATAACACAGTACATTACTGGTAAAATGAGAGTATCAGACATAGGCAATGCCTCACAGAAACAAAATGTTGGACACCAACAGCATCATGAAAGAAAAAAAATGCTGTAATCAGGGCTACCACCAAAAATTTCAGGGCCACATACTGGCAAAATTTTAGGGCCCCCTTGAGACTCCGCCCAGGCTCAATTCCAGCTCCTCCTCCATCTAACACTATATGACATACATAGCCAGCAGCAGCCAGACGCGTCACCACGACAAGGTAGACTTTTCTGGCAGAGCCCTACTTTACTCTAACCTATTAAACATTTCTTATAATACCCAATATTCTTTTTAGGTATATTTTTATTTAAGGGAATGTATCACATACATTTTTTAAAATGACTAATAATACCACATACAAGGGACAAATACCATCACACCATGACCAGACCACATATTACCACCACATAGTGACCGAATAATACCACATACAAAGGACAAATACCGCCACACCATGACCAGACCACATATTACCACCACATAGTGACTGAATGCTACAATACTGAACATTAATAAAAAACATAATACTAATATTACCATAAGTACCATTATACACTGAAGCCCTGTGTGTAGTATTTAGTGTATAGTGTCAGTGTAGAGGTAACACACTGACTAACAGTGACATCTCTAGTTGAAGTTCTCTATCTTTGCTTTTCCTCTTTATCCAGCGCAGACCACCATAATTTCTTCCAGCCAGGACTCGTCTCTGCATAAAATAACACAATTATCTAGTTTTTTTTTTTTTAAATTTTTTAAAAACAAGATATAACAGTGAATGACAACATAGTTATTTAGAGCAGCTTTCAGAGCACATTCCCCAATATTCCCCAACTTCTACACTGCACCAGATGAAGAAAAAAAAGTGACTGTGTCGCCCTGCATAGTAATAGAACCCCCCCTCACTGAATAGAGTATCCTCAAAAATAAAACACATCACACCAGTAATAATCTCCTTTTATTAGCCCCTACAGTAATAATGTCCCACATCCTGCCCCTTGTCTCCGTGCTGCCCCAATGTCTCCATCCTGCCCCTAATGTCTCCATCCTGCACCCAATGTCTCCATTCATCTCCATCCTGCCCCCAATGTCTCCATACTGCCCCAATGTCTCTCCATTCTGCCCCCAATGTCTCTCCATCTTGCTCCCAATGTCTCACTTCTGCCCCAATGTCTCTCCATCCTGCCCCCATTGTCTCTCCATCATGCCCCCAATGTCTCTCCATTCTGCCCCAATGTCTCTCCATTCTGCCCCCAATGTATCCATCCTTCCCCCATTGTCTCTCCATTCTGCCCCCCATGTTTTTCCATTCTGCCTACCATTTCTCTCCATCCTGCTGCCCCCCATGTCTCTCCATTCTGCTGCCCCATATGTCTCTCCATTCTGCTGCCCCCATGTCGCTCCATTCTGCTGTCCCCATGTCTCTCCATTCTGCTGCCCCCATGTCGCTCCATTCTGCTGTCCCCATGTCTTTCCATTCTGCTGCACCCATCTCTCTCCATTCTGCTGCCCCCATGTCTCTCCATTCTGCTGCCCCCCATGTCTCTCCTTTCTGCTGCCCCCCATGTCTCTCCATTCTGCTGCCCCCCATGTCTCTCCATTCTGCTGCCCCCCATGTCTCTCCATTCTGCTGCCCCCAGTGTCTCCCATTCTGACCCCATACTTCCCTCCTGCCCCCTCGGTGCGACTTTAAAGGAAAAGAAAAAGTAAAACAAAAAAGCTTCTTCTTACCTTCTGGCGCTCCAGCACCCGGCTCCCCCATCACCAGAAGCACGATGCGCGCTGACATCAGCCAGCTGTTAACTATTACTGAGTCAGAAGCTTCCCACACGGCAATAGATTTGAAGTGAACCTGCGTCCGAGGATGGCGGATGGAGGCCCTGGCTGTAATCATGTGAATTATAAACAATGATTTAAAAGAAAATACTGTAAAGTCTACATATACATATACATTTTCAGCATATTAAAGGAATATTTCTTGTGATTTGGGGTCAATAGAGATTCAAGTCTTAGATTTTAAGCATGGAAACCTTCAGTATTTTGTATGCTTTTTAAAGTGCAAATTAAAACCTCAGTTCCTGCTACCATCGAAAGTTGCTGCGGGTCTTTTGCAGTCACTCAAGGATATTTGATAGCCTGCCTCCTCAGCTATCTGGTAACAGCCAGTGATAATTTTGTCTTTCAGTCAAGTCCAGTTAGTGAAGTCAGTGTTCCTTTACCTTTGAACTTGTGAACTATGCTTTTAACTGTATCTTTTGGATTATTCAATGCATTTGCTATCTTTTTGTATAATTTTCCTTGTTTGTGCAAAGCAATAATCTTTTTACTTAAAGCACCACCAGTATTTTTTTTAATTTCAGCACTGGAATGGTACCATTAATCTAAGCTCCCTGAGCCTAGTAATATACTTTCAAGCTGCTTCAGCTCTTCCTGATGTCGCTGTTGTTCCAATAGACCATTTTGTGACAGCAACTTCTGACTGACCGGAAGTCAGAGAAAACAATCACAAGCTCTCGATGCGAATCTATGAGAGCCTCATTTTGGCTCTAATAAAATTACATTGAGTTGTGACTTCCGGCTCGCCCAGCAAACGCTGGAGCAATCCAGCAGGTCACAACCAGCAGAAGACCAACAGATAATAGCAACGACAATGGATGAAGGCAGTGGCTGGTGAGTATAATAATAGGGACAAGGAATTTACATTTGTGACACCACTCCAGGGGTAAAATAAAAAAAATGATGGAGTGGTGCTTTAAAAGGTTATTTGCAATTTATATCTTGGATAGCACACAGGTCAACAGTCTCCTTACTTCCTTGTTTCTTTTAGGGTAGGCACTCCTCCTTCAGTGACAGATCTGGTTCAGTAGCTTTGTCCTACTGCTGAGCTTATTATACTGTGAAACATTAACATTCCATTGGTGCTTGTTTTGAAAGTCTACACTGTTATGACTATATTTGCATGCAAAACACTGTTATATTTGCATGTAAAGACAATAGAGTCTTTTGACAAGCGAGTAGTGATTAGGAGAACTGCTCTGGAAAATGTCAATGCTGGGGGCTAGTGATTTTACAAGATCGATACAGATCAGGATCTGAGAGAGCGATTGTGGGAGCTGAACAGGTAGTTGCTATATAGAAATCAATAGGCGGGAGAGAGGTGGCTGATATCTCAAGAGTTAACTCTTCAGCCTAGAATGTCGCTGCTGCTGCACATACTGGGCCGTGCTCTGGTAGTCTGTCTCATTGGCAACAATATGATATAATAGCTCTCATAACTGGAGATCCTCAAAAAAATGAAAAAACACATTAATTGCAAACTTAATTATTTTAATACTGTCAAACTAGCTATACCAATTTCATAACATGAGAATACCCTTTAACTCTTTGTCCCTGTTAGGCTCACCCGCTGAGGTGGATTCATGAAGCTGCATGTCATAGTGGACACATGGACCCAGGGCATTGGCACAAGTGGCTCAGAGGCACATGTAAAAGTGAGGACTTGGAAAATTGGCTATCCTGGATGGCAGACAAAACTGGCAAAACAGGATACACTAGAAACCACGAAACTAGGAGGGCAGATGTAGGAAAATGGTAGGTCTGAAGCAAGCACACAAATGTAGATAATGCAAACAGACTCCAATAACTGAACAAGATGTTCACAGTAGTCAAAGGGTTAAATGGCAGCAGATGCAGATAATGCACACAGACTCCAATAACAGTCCAAGAAGTTCATGTCCATAGATGAGTTAGCCAGCTGGTATTGGGTAGAGTTCACAAAAGTATGAGAACATAACTGAAACCCAAGACTTGGATAAAATCAGAGGGCAAACACATGTCTATTGGATACAGTCCTAAATTATTGCTCAGAAACATGGGTGTCCAAATGGACCTTAAAAGGTCTAGGGAGATGATGTTTTGGAGACATGTTTAGCTACTTTGCTAAAGAGAAAGAGTTTGAGCCCTTCCCAGCAGAGACAGCTGTGTAACAGTTCCACTTTCTTGACAATGTAAGAATAGTAGTGAACTGGAAGCCATTGCTCATAATGAATGGGCTAATATTCCCCAGGAACATTGTCAGAAGCTGGTGTCTGGCTACGCATCATGTTTGCAGCAGGTCACAAACAGCCAAAGGGTGCTCTACAAAGTACTAAAGGAGCTATTTATGAATGGGTCGAATAATTCTGAGCCTACAGTGCAATATTGTGTTGAATTTGGAGAAAGCACTTATATTAGTTGTGTTGAGCTGTTAATAATTTTCTTGCTTGATTGACTTATAGCAAACAGAAAGTGCGAAAATGTTGCTGATAAACTTAATTTGCAATGGTGGGCAAATAATTTTGATTGCAACTGTATTTAATAAATTGCAATTTCTCCATAACAAATGCATTTTGCTTGCAAGATCATTTGTGCATTTTCTTTTACAGTTTTTTAAAACTATTTGCCAAACGCCCAACATTTCAAAACATCAGAGCAGTCCAGAAATTACTCTTCATTCATCTTAGAATGTCCACACAGAGTCAACATCTGCACACTGATCCAGCAAAAGCAGGAGCATGGAGCCTTCTTTTGTTGACAGTCACTCTCAATGGAGAAGGCAGTGATGGTTTATCACCATCTCTGTACTCCTGATCACTTTATACACAGCACTAAATGAGCACTGTTTGTACAGTACAGAAAAAAAAAACAGTGCTTCATTCTTCTATTCAGTGATTATGTGAAGACTGGGTGATCAGAGGCTTCAGGAGCTACTAGGTCTTAGCTGACCCAGATTTCTTCAACGGTGCACCCAGTTACAGGGGAAATCATCAATAAAAAATTAATGACTTTGAAATGTTCCCAGAGACCTTTATGACCTCATGATTGACACAATGTTTAACATAATATAAAAAAATTAAGCTAATAAAGGCAAAATATAAAAAATATATATAAATTAATAATGAATGGTAATAAAGAAAACTGTGAAAGCAAACACATAATTGTTAGGAGGGCGGTTGCAGACAACTTTATTATAATGGAACGCAACCGACCCCGGGGTCCGCGATGCAGCCTGGTGGACTGCTGTCGAACACTTTCCGGGTGAAAAGGAAAGCAACCAACTTAAATGATAAACCCTTCCGTGTTACTGCACACTGGAACGGGTATAGCAATACGCACTATCTCCGTTAGCAGCACGAGAGATTGGCGGAGAAAAATCTATCTGTAGTCCTGTTACAGCACAGGGACTACAATGGCGGCGCTAGGATGCATGTGTGTCACTACGCCGATGGGTACACGTGCCTCCAGCCGGCGTGCTACTGGACTGCAGGGTATTACTCCACATGGCTGACAGGCAATAGCCGTGGACAGGGCGTCTGCAGGCTGCTCGGGGTGTTAGGCGACCCCTATGGCAGAGCCAGACTGCAAGACGGAGCTACCTGCCTATTTCCACTAGCCTGCCTATTTCCACTACACCTGCCTATGGAAGCTATGTGGAACACAGTCGTCCACACATCAGCATCACTGCTCAATGATCAGAGCGCGCCGCCATGTTTGTGGGCGGGCCTTTTAAAAACTAAGCCCTGCCCACCAACGCGCCATTGGTGATGCCACCCGTGGACCAATCAGGCGGTGCCAGGTCACAGGGTCAGGTGGGTGCAAAACCACCAATCACGATCCGCCAGGTCACGGGCATGCTCAGTGCGGCGAATCCTGGACTTAGACTCCAAAAGCCCTGTCTCCCTCCGCAACCTATGCTTAACATTGCTAGGCACAAATACCCGGGAGACAATCTGTACATCTCGTGGACCAGTTAGGCATTGGGGTTGACAATGATGCTGAGCAGCATCAGCCCCAGCTGGATCAAAATGGGAGACCACAGAAGGCTCTGGACCCGTTTCAAATCCAGCAACAGACTGATGCCTAACATAATATGTTAAAAAAAAAATAAAAAAAAAATCACAATACAAGAGTTACATCAAAATATTATTAAAAAATATGCAAAAATTAACTAAGACAGAAAAAGATGTGAAAAAGAAGAAAACAAAACAAAAATGTGGATTGTGATGAAAGGGGAAAGTGCTTAGTCCTGTACTAATACTAAAAATTTGAAGTAGTAATTAATCATGTGTTTACAAATTAAATGTGTTGTAGCCATGTGATGTGTAACTGCGACATTCACTTGCAGTACCTATTTTCTCAAATTTGGGGCCCCATTAAAACTTGATCTTGTCAGTTACAATGATGCTTGCTGATAACATTTGTTTCCACATTTCTAGCAGGAGACAGTAATGTCCAATCCTCTATGTGCAATGGCCTGCAGTTTTTCTATTTATGTTATGGACTGGTTCCCTACTCAGGCACTGCAACTCTCACGGAGTGACAAATAGTAGTATATAATAAAATTTGCTTATATGCAATGTATGCACTGCTTCTGTATAGTTTTTGAAAATCAACCGAAAATCAACCGAATGGGCTGGAAAAACCCTCAAAAGAATCTGACCATGAATGTAGTAAATCCTAGAATTAAACAGACTCTTTTTCATATATTAAAAATTAATTCTTTGCTTTATTATAATTTTACAAACAGTCAAACTGCTTTAAGTTTCAAAACAGAATAAAAAAGTTAGAGGAAAACATGATGCACTGCTAGATCTGGTGGTACGTGGTTTGTATATCTTTTGATTTACAGAAAAAAAATCATATACAGTACAGACCAAAAGTTTGGACACACCTTCTCATTTAAAGATTTTTCTGTATTTTCTTGACTATGAAAATTGTACATTCACACTGAAGGCATCAAAACTATGAATTAACACATGTGGAATTATATACTTAACAAAAAAGTGTGAAACAACTGAAAATATGTCTTATATTCTAGGTTCTTCAAAGTAGCCACCTTTTGCTTTGATGACTGCTTTGCACACTCTTGGCATTCTCTTGATGAGCATATACATATATCTTTATGCCCCAGTGGGTATTTTGTAAGACAATATATGCAAATAAAAAAATAAATAAATAGATAAATAATTCCACAACAGGAGACAATGGCTATGGATATAGTTCATAAACCATTCCACTGCAAGTCTGTGGGATATGGTGCATGAGGCAGTATATCCCATAGAGGGAGAACAATCAATCAAGTTGCAAAATGCAAGATATATCTTGTATTGCATGTTACCCTCTAACTTCTTTATTCAGTCTTTGTCTGTTTGTAAAATTCTAATGAAATAAAGAATGAATTTTTGATATATGAAAAATAGTCTGTTTAATTATAGGATTTACTATAGGATTTAGTAGTTTTGGAAAATTATGAAACATTTTAAATGTAGTTAGTTATGTACTATATATATGTCCATTTGAATTATATGGTACTGATAGAGAAAGCTGGCCTTTTACCAAAAAAATGAAAACCATTTGGTGCTATATTGAGCCATTTAAACCAACTTTATATTTTGAATGCATTTTAAAACCTAGACAATATTGTATCTGTAAATTATTTCAAGAATGAATGTAATAAATGCAAAGTAATAGGATTATATTATGTTGCAGTAT
Source organism: Phyllobates terribilis (assembly GCF_046119375.1). Taxonomy (NCBI): domain Eukaryota; kingdom Metazoa; phylum Chordata; class Amphibia; order Anura; family Dendrobatidae; genus Phyllobates; species Phyllobates terribilis. The sequence continues at coordinate 328,664,934 of NW_027362762.1, read as the reverse complement.
GACATTTAAAATGCTTCTCATTCTGTGTTTTCCCAAATCGCAAAAACATGTCATAGTTCTATTAAACTTGTGAACATCAGATTTCCTTTTTTTTTGTTTGTCATCTTTAAATGAGATATTCCAGCAGTTTAGGTATTGTGGTCATAAAATCACATTTCTGATATTCAAATTTGAGATAAAGCCATAGTTTATTGCTATAAATAACCACAAGTATCAAACATTCAGTATTTTACAATATTGCTATTGGACTCATTGTTCCAAAAATGCCAGTTTGATCATGTTATACATTTGAAGCAACAGCAACAATATGAGATTACACATTCAATTTATAATTCTTCTTTTGACAGCTTTGCCATTTATTTGGGAAATGCCTTTTTTATTACTTTATCTGTATCTCAATTTAGTTTCTTCAGTTTGACTTATTGTTTCCATCATAACAGCGACTGTCACTGGTTTAAGCACTTTTTATTTACAGCCTGCCTCTAGCCAATTGCTATTTAATATGTGTTGTGAATTAAATTACTTCCAGGTATGTGTCAGAGACTCCTGAGATGACCGGCCTTAGCTTTTAATGCAATATACTATGAAATTCAAAGTCTTCATGCTACCTCCGTAATGCTATGTACTAGCTTATGTAAACTGCAAAAAAGTGCCATTTAAGTCATTGTCCACAAATGAGATAGTGATGACCTATCTTTACAATATGTCAAAAAATTCAGATCTTTGGGGGTCTACCTCCTAACACACCCACCAATAAGCTGCTTTCAGGTGCTACAGGTGCCACAAGTATGAAGTATAGAGAGCTGGAATACCACAGATCCATATAGGGGAAACTGTATAGTGGCCAACTTTTGGCTACTTCAGCACGGTTCCCATTTCCTACAATTCAGCACCCAAGACCAGCCACTAAACAGTATAAGGAGCCATGTTGTTCTGACTCCATACACTTTGTATATCCCATAGCTATGGGTTTTGAACTAGCTATGCAAACTGCAAATAAAGTGACATTAAAGTCATTGTCCACAACTGAGATAGTGATGACCTATCTTTACAATAGGTCAACAAATTCAGATCTTTGGGGGTCTACCACCTTACCCACCGATCAGCTGCTTTCAGGTGCGGCAGGTGTCACAAGCACGCAGTGTAGGGAACTGGAAACTCACAGATCCATATACTGTATAGTGGCCAATTTTGGCTACTGCAGCACAGTTCCCATTTTATTCAATTCAGAACCTGATACCAACCACTAAACAGTATAAGGAGCTATGCTGTTCTGACTCCATACACTTTGTAAATCCCATAGCTATGGGATCTTAAAACACCTGATGGTGGGGATGCTGTGTGTCCACCAATCTATTATTGATTACCTACCCTAAGGATAGGTCATATATAACTTAGTTGTGGACAACCCCTTTAGTGATCGGCCAATTTTATACCAGTACCTCTTTGTGCATTAATGATTTTAAGTTATGCTATAATAAAGAATTTTGCTCAATCATTTATGACATGTGAGCTAACATAACAGTAAACTTTGATTTTTTTCCTTTAAATCAGAGGAACAACTAGGGCCTAGGGAATGAACTTTGTCATATTTGTGTTTTATTTTACTCTAAGTATTAGTCAAGAAGCAGTATGTGATATTTCTAAATCATATACAGTAGCACTATGTACTGTGGCCTTTTGGACAATAGGACAATGACTATATCATGGGCTCGTGTCTTTGCCTATAGTGGCCTATATTCATGTGAAATTACAGTATATCATGTGCAGTAACTGGAATATGTGCAACGCTTAGCAATGAAAGCAGTATCTGGTAGAGCACCAATATCACTGATATGACTGCTTTTGTGAGAGCAGCTTACCACACTAGTCCATTTATGATTTAGAATGATCAGTTAGCTCACCAGGAAAGTAATATCCTGGTGAGCTAACAGCAAGATCTAAGAATTCATACACTAAATTGTGCCTGTAGACCTCAATCTGTTATTGATCCACAACTGCATTACAAATCTTCTAATAACAAGATCATCTTTCAGTAAATGTTAATCAGTAGAATGAAGACACGTATGTGTTATCATGGAAGAAAAATATAAAAAAAATAAATCTGAAGGGGCAGAGAGAACTCCTTATAGCAGGTAATATGACTCAGGAATGCTTTGTTTACTTCAGCTTCTTAAAGGTTTATTCTTAATATGTGTCTTCAAGAACACAGAACTCTCCACTTCCTTGTTGCTTTGGGGGGGTTGAGGTTGGTTTCGAGGTCTTCTGTTTGATAGTTATTAGTGTTGAGCGAGCACAAAAATGCTCGGGTGCTCGAAGCTCGGGCCGAGCTCACTGTGATACTCGGGTGCTCGACCCGAGCAATGAGCCCAATGTTAGTCTATGGGAGACCCGAACATTTTTGCGGCGGCTCCCCCAGCAGTCTGTAGAAAGCCTAAAAAGTGCCCAAAACGATAGCGACAGTGCTCAAATGACATGGGGACAGCATGGGGATCGCCTCTGGAAGCATTTCTGACCCCCAGGTCACTGCTGTCAACAACGTGGTCAGAGGTATTAAGCCACTTTTACAGGCTCACAATAAAACGTTCAAAAACGAAAGTGAAAGTGCTTTCCTGTGAAATATGTTAACCCCTTAACGACCATGGGTCTTTCTGTTTTTGTGTTTTCCTTTTTTGCTCCCCTTCTTCCCAGAGCCAGAACTTTTTTAATTTTCGTTCAATATGGCCATGTAAGGGCTTATTTTTTGCGGGACGAGTTGTACTTTTAAACACCATCACTGGTTTTACCATATTGTGTTCTGGAAAATGGGAAAAAAATTCCAAGTGCAGTGAAACTGCAAAAAAAATGCAATTCCACAGTTGTTTTTTGGGTCCTTTTTTTACCACGTTCACAGATTACTAAAACTGACCTGCCATCATTATTTTCCAGGTCGTTACGAGTTCATAGACACCAAACATGTATAGGTTCTTTTTTATTTAAGTGGTGAAAAAAAAATCCAAAGCTTGCTAAAAAAACCAAAAAAAATGACGCCATTTTCCGAGACCCTTAGCTTCTCCATTCTTCGGGATCTGAGGCCAGGTGAGGGCTTATTTTTTGCGTGCCGGGCTGACGTTTTTATTGATACCATTTTGGGGTAGATTCGATGTTTTGATCGCCCGTTATTGCATTTTATTGCAAAGTTGTAGCGACCAAAAAAACTTAATTCTGGCGTTTAAAATTTTTTTCTTGTTACGCCGTTTACTGATTGTATTATTTCTTCTTTTATATTGATAGATCGGGCGATTCTGAACGCGGCGATACCAAATATGTGTATGTTTTTTTTTTTTTATATATATATATTTTATTTTGAATGGTGCGAAAGGGGGGTGACTTAAACTTTTGCATATTTTTTATTTTTTTTATTTTTTAAAAAACTTTTTTTTTACACTTTCTGCTTGCTTCTATAGTCTCCAGAGGAGACTAGAAGCAGCAGTTGTCTGATTGCTTCTACTGCATACAAGCGATGAGCAGATCGCTTGTATGCAGGAGAAATGCTCACTTGCTATGAGCGCTGACCACTAGGTGGCGCTCATAGCAATTGAGACATGACAACCACAGGGGTCTGCTGCAGACCCTGAGTTGTCATGCCCACCCATTGGTGACCCGCGATCACGTGACGGGGTCACTGATGGGCGGGGCTTAGGACTCCCGGAAGCGCGAGTTAAATGCCACTGTCAGAGATTTAACATGTTAACAGCCGCGGCGATTCCAATAATCAGCTGACATGTGCTCGCTTCAGTGCGGGCTCACCGCCGGAGCCCCCGCTGAACCGGCCTTCCCGACCTGGTGCGTACTATTACTGACCAGGTCGGAAAGGGGTTAAGGAACATCCTTTCCAGGGTAAAGACTTGTGTATAAGGTAAAATAAATAACCAAAAACAAAAATACTCCTCCACACCTTGGGCTATGTTCACAAGTAGCATTTTTTATGCGTTTTTGCACGTTTGTATTGCTTTCAACCGTGACAAATGCATTCACCGGGAAATGTCATTTTAACATTTTACAACCTTATCTGGCCATGTGCTGTGTGACACATGCATACAGTGCTAAAAAGACATGGGAACAGCATGGGGAAGACCCCTGGAAGCATCTCTGACACCCAGGTCACTGCCTAAAAGTGTGCCCATCAGAAGTGATCCTTGCCGCATCAGAAGATGCAGACTTGCAACTATCCCCGTGCAAGTCCTTGTCCCAGGGCAGTGTTCAATTGTACCTCCCCCATAACTTGCAATACAAGCACAAGTATGCAGCCTGCCACCCACCCACCCCCAGGCTGCAATACCATACTGCTAGCTTGGTTGCACTTGAAATTGGGCCTTTTAGGCATGTGGAGGTGGAATCTTGCCACCACGTCATGGCTGCGTCGGTAGCCTGGTATTCATACTCAGTCCCCAGCCGCCCGGCGGCCGGGTGTCCACGCTTGGTCCCCAGCTGCCAGGGGGCGGCTAGGTGCCCACACACAGTCCCCAGCCGCGTGGGGGTGGCCGGGTGTCCATAAACGGTCCCCAGCCGCCCCTATTTGTCCCGGTGCGCCTTATACACAAGCGTGCATACCAAAACATTACCTGTCCCCTCCCCAGTGCATTTAGTGGGAAGGACAGCCTAACCACAAACACGTGGACAAGTGAATGTGGCCAGGAATGGTCCATCTCACTGACGCCTTCACACTGGGTTAATATTGTGGAAGCCGGGACACAGTTGGACACTGGGATGCAACACGTCCTCCAGACATAGAGGATTGCGGGTCCTGGGTCAATCAGGCTTCAACACAAAGTTCAGAAGGTAGACAGCAGCAGTGGTCGGCCTCCTACACAACGAGTAAATTATTCATGATCATGAGGCCATCCACCTCCTTAGCTTTCTGTTCCTTGGAATGCAAGCGCATGTATGTAGTAGCAGCTAGGCCTGAGGTGGTCAGCGTTTTGGCGCATATTCTACCTCCTTCGAGGATTGCTGGATGTTTTCCTGCTACTATCCCAGTTCTATGACTCCCGTTAAAACAAAGCTTCAGGTGATGAATGATGGATGAGGTGGTGGCAAAGGAGAAAGAGCAGGAGGAACAGGGACCATTCACATCAATATCAGGCCAGCCAACCACACATGTCTTGTAGGATATGTTTCTCTACCAAAAGGAGCGGTTCAGCTACACAGTTATAAGGCATACAGTGAATGCAATGCCTACCAAAAATTTCGAGGCACTCCAATGCCCCTTGGAAGTGACATGGAGGTCAGAGGGCCTTAACTAAACCGTTTTTTCCATTTATAGCAACTGGGTCTCCTGTACACTGTTGGCCTAAGCAGGGAATGGAAGGCTTTCCAAAAATTATTAGGCACTGCAATGCCCCTTGAAACAGAAGTGGATTACAGCGTATTAAAAACCTTCTACCCATTATTGGGGAGTGGGTCTCCCTTAGTGTTCGCCTATGCATTGAAAAGCAAAAGCTGACAAAAATTAGGAGGAAATGCAATGCCCGTTGCAAGAGTCGTGGAGGTTAGAGGTAATTAAAAACAACATGTCAATGCCCCTTGGAAGAGCTGTGGAGTTCAGAGTGGTTTAACAAGACGGTTTTAATGCCCCTTAGAAGAGACGTGGAGTTCAGAGGGGTTTAACAAGACAGTTTTAATGCCCCTTGGAAGAGATGTGGAGGTCACAGTAGCTTAACAAGATGGTTTTAATACCCCTTGGAAGAGACGTGGAGTTCAGAGTGGTTTAACAAGACAGTTTTAATGCCCCTTGGAAGAGTGGTGGAGGTTACAGTGGAATAAAAAGACAATATCAATGCCCCGTGGAAGAGACGTGGAGGTCACAGTAGCTTAACAAAGACGGTTTTAATGCCCATTGGAAGAGTGGTGGAGGTCGCAGTGGAATAAAAAGACAATATCAATGCCCCTTGGAAGAGTGGTGGAGGTTACAGTGGAATAAAAAGACAATATCAACGCCCTGTGGAAGAGACGTGGAGGTCACAGTAGCTTAACAAGATGCTTTTAATGCCCCTTGGAAGAGTGGTGGAGGTCGCAGTGGAATAAAAAGACAATATTAACGACCCTTGGAAGAGACGTGGAGGTCACAGTAGCTTAACAAGACGATTTTAATGCCCCTTACAAGAGCCATGCAGTACAGCATATTAAAAACATTATTCCCATTATTGGGGAGTGGGTCTCCCATAGTCTTTGCCTATGCCTTCCAAGCAAAAGCTGCCAAAAATTAGGAAGGGGGAACTTGCAATGTCCCTTACAAGAGCCATGCAGTACAGCATATTAAAAACTTTATTCCCATTATTGGGGAGTGGGTCTCCCATAGTCTTTGCCTATGCCTTCCAAGCAAAAGCCGCCAAAAATTAGGACAGAGGAACTTGCAATGCTGGCAACATGGACCACGGTCACCCTGGTGGTATAGTGGTCGTGGAGGCTGAGGATAAGGAGAAGAGCAAAAAACAGCCGAATTGAAGAAGCGTATACTCATGTGTGGGTGTGAAGCGATGCATGGGAATACACCTCCCGAAATAACACAGTGGATTTGACTTTATGTTACTCTGCTGTCATTTGGTGGTGATGAGAAGTCTGGCCCAATCCAGCCCTTGTTCATTTTGATAAGGGTCAGCTTGTCAGCATTGTCAGTTGACAGGCGAGTGCGCTTATCAGTTATAATTCCCCCAGCGGCACTAAAAACATGCTCCGATAACACGATAGCGGCAGGGCAGGCCAGGACCTCCAAGGCATACAGAGTGAGTTCATTCCAAGTGTCCAGCTTGGATACCAATAATTAAAAGGCACAGAGGAATCACGGAGGACGCTGGTACTCCCTCACCATCTTTTGAAACTTTCCACTCCTTGTGAGAGTACCCTGCGCCTCAGGGCCTGTAAGCTGGGCAGGTCTCAGAGAACTGTCCTAGAACATTGACAGTGTTCCCCTGCCTCTGCTGGATTGGAGCTGCATCTCTCTCGCCTGTATGCCTTAGTTGGGCAGCGAACTGTGACCTCTGCCGCTACCGTGTTCAGATGGGAATTTTTTTAATAGTTCTGCAGCAAGGGCCTTCTGGTACTGCCCCATTTTTGTAGACCTCTCCAACTCAGGAATAAGAGAGTGAAAGTTCTCCTTGTAAAGGGGGTCTAAAAGTGTCATCAACCAGTAATGACTGTCACCCAACATTTTGACAATGTGAGGGTCACGGTTAAGGCAGCGTAACATAAAGTCAGCCATGGGTGCCAGACTGGTAACGGGCAAGACTTCCATGTCCTCACCAAGATGATGACTGAAAGTGTTGAGCGATCACTAAAATGCTCGGGTGCTCGAAGCTCGGGCCGAGCTTACCGTGATACTCGGGTGCTCGACCCGAGCAACGAGCCCAATGTTAGTCTATGAGAGACCCGAGCATTTTTGTGGCAGCACCCCCGGCAGTCTGTAGAAAGCCTAAAAAGTGCCCAAAACGATAGTGACAGTGCTCAAAAGACATGGGGGCAGCATGGGGATCGCCCCTGGAAGCATTTCTGACCTCCAGGTCACTGCTGTCAACAACGTGGTCAGAGGTATTAAGCCACTTTTGCGGGCTCACAATAAAATGTTCAAAAACGAAACTGAAACGGTTTTCCTGTGAAATATGTTAAGGAATTTCCTTTCCAGGGTAAAAACTTGTGTATAAGGTAAAATAAATAACCAAAAACAAAAATACTCCTCCACACCTTGGGATATGTTTTTGCACTTTTGTATTGCTTTCAACCGTGACAAATGCATTCACCGGGAAATGTCATTTTAACATTTTACAACCTTATCTGGCCATGTGCTGTGTGACACATGCATACAGTGCTGAAAAGGCAAGGGATCAGCATGGGGAAGACCCCTGGAAGCATCTCTGATCCCCAGGTCACTGTCTAAAAGTGTGCCCATCAGAAGTGATCCTTGCCGCATCAGAAGATGCAGACTTGCAACTATCCCCGTGCAAGTCCTTGTCCCAGGGCAGTGTTCAATTGTACCTCCCCCATTTCTTGCAATGCAAGCGAAAATATGCAGCCAACCACCCAACCGCCCGCAGGCTGCAATACCATACTGCTAGTTTTCACTTGAAATGGGGCCTTTTAGTTTGGAGGAGGCTGAAGCTGGCCACTACCTCATGGCCGCTTCGGCAGCGAGGTATCCATACTCTGTCCCCAGCCGCCCGGCGGCCGGGTGTCCACGCTCGGTCCCCAGCCACCAGGTGGCGGCCAGGTCTCCATACTCGGTCCCCAGCCGCCCTGATTTCTCCTGTCACCATCCCCCACACTTTTCTTAGCCTGGCCTGCTTTAGGGCAGCATTGGACGAGCCCACCAGAGAACCAGACTCCTCCTGTGGGCCCTGGCTTCTCCATCTGGGGAGTTGAGAGTGCCTAGGTGAGGAGCATGATGATGATGATAGAAGTTAGCATCTGCTTTGTTTTCTTGGAATGCAAGCGCATGTATGTAGTAGCGGCTAGGCCTGAGGTGGTCCACGTTTTGGCGCATATCCTACCTCCTCCGAGGATTGCTGGATGTTTTCCTGCTACTATCCCAGTTCTATGACTCCCGTTAAAACAAAGCTTCAGGTGATAAATGATGGATGAGGTGGTGGCAAAGGAGAAAGAGCAGGAGGAACAGGGACCATTCACATCAATATCAGGCCAGTCAGCCAGATATGTCTTGTAGGATATGTTTCTGTAACAAAAGGAGCGGTTCGGCTACACAGTTATAGGGCATACCGTGAGTGCAATGCCTACCAAAAATTTCGAGCCACTCCAATGCCCCTTGGAAATGACATGGAGGTCAGAGGGCGTTAACTAAACCTTTTTTTCGATTTATAGCAACTGGGTCTCCTGTGCACTGTTGGCCTAAGCAGTGAATGGAAGGCTTTCCAAAAATTATGAGGAACTGCAATGCCCCTTACAAGAGCCATGTGTGGCACCCCAGGGGTCTGGTCACCACAGTAATAGAGATATTACGTCGGAGAGCAAGTGGGAGGTTTCCTGGTCAGGATCCCTTAAACATGCAACATCCTCCTGCCCCAGTCCTGGGAGGGGAGAATTCTGCCCTTATAAACTGGATCTGGGGCGGGGTTGAGTGAGTCAGAGAACAGTCAGAGTCAGAGTGAGAGCAAGGGAAAGTAACAGCAAGGAGCTCTGTAGGAGCTAGGAGCTAAAGACCAGGGGCTGGAAGCTGAGCAGAGCTCGCCCTGGCAGAAGAATATAAGAACCGGACACAGGAGTCCGAAGCTGTGAGGACTTATATATCCAGCAGCAGAAACCAGCCGGCAGGGGATTTCAGGTCCTCTGGCCATAGAAGCCCGGAGGCTCAGTCACAAGCAAGGGACCAGCACTGACGTCGTGGAGCGGAGGCTAACAGAAGGCCCCAAGTCACCAGCCATACGGGTGAGCACTACACGGTACACTCAGGGACGTGGGCTACTTCTACCCGCTTACAGCAAGGTAGCCAGGAGAGTGCAGACAGACGGGGAGGCCTACAACTCCCCCTGGCCAGGGGAATTCCTGCTTGCTCACAGACTGACCAGGCCTCTTATGCTAGCCAGTACTCCCGGGAGGGTCTACCTTATAATCATCAGTAAAGACCCTGAACTGCACTGCAAAGACTCTGAGTCGTTCCGGCTGCGCTCGTGCACCATCACCCCCATCATCCACACTCACTGCCCTGAGGCTATACTCCTCCCGAGGGGAGTTATCCCATTCTATGCTGCGCACACAACACCAGCCTCAGGGGTCTGCCTCGCAGCGGTGGTACTCTCTGACCGCAATCCACGGGTGGCGCAGTCGGACAATTAACCTCAAAACCTAAGAAAGACTGCCACTGGTTTGACCAGCCTGAGCCATGGGACCGGGTCACCGCCACGGAGACTACAGACCCCAGAGACCCGGCACCGGGTATCCCACACACGTGTACACACGGCCCAGGGGGCGCGTCACATGCAGTACAGCATATTACAAACATAAGTCCCATTATTGGGGAGTGGGTGTCCCATAGTATTTGCTTATGCTTTCCCAGCAAAAGCTGCCAAAAATTAGGACGGATTAACTTGCAATGCCCCTTACAAGAGCCATGCAGTACAGCATATTACAAACATAAGTCCCATTATTGGGGAGTGGGTCTCCCATAGTATTTGCTTATGCTTTCCCAGCAAAAGCTGCCAAAAATTAGGACGGAGCAACTTGCAATGCCCCTTACAAGAGCCATGCAGTACAGCATATTACAAGCATAAGTCCCATTATTGGGGAGTGGGTGTCCCATAGTATTTGCTTATGCCTTGCAAGCAAAAGCTGCCAAAAATTAGGATGGAGCAACTTGCAATGCCACTTACAAGAGCCATGCAGTACAGCATATTACAAACATAAGTCCCATTATTGGGGAGTGGGTCTCCCATAGTATTTGCTTATGCTTTCCCAGCAAAAGCTGCCAAAAATTAGGACGGAGCAACTTGCAATGCCCCTTACAAGAGCCATGCAGTACAGAATATTACAAACATAAGTCCCATTATTGGGGAGTGGGTCTCCCATAGTATTTGCTTATGCTTTCCCAGCAAAAGCTGCCAAAAATTAGGACGGAGCAACTTGCAATGCCCCTTACAAGAGCCATGCAGTACAGCATATTACAAAAATAAGTCCCATTATTGGGGAGTGGGTGTCCCATGGTATTTGCTTATGCTTTCCCAGCAAAAGCTGCCAAAAATTAGGACGGAGGAACTTGCAATGCTGGCACCCTGGTGGTATAGTGGTGGTGGAGGCTGAGGATAAGGAGAAGAAGATTAAACAGCCGAAACGAGGATGCGTATACCCATGTGTGGGTGTGAAGCGGTGCATGTGAATACACCTCCTGAAATAACACAGTGGATTTGACTTTATGCTACTCTGCTGTCATTTGGTGGTGATGAGAAGTCTGGCCCAATCCAGCCCTTGTTCATTTTGTTAAGGGTCAGCTTGTCAGCATTGTCAGTTGACAGGCGAGTGCGCTTATCAGTTATAATTCCCCCAGCGGCACTAAAAACACGCTCCGATAACACGCTAGCGGCAGGGCAGGCCAGGACCTCCAAGGCGTACAGAGCGAGTTCACTCCAAGTGTCCAGCTTGGATACCCAATAATTAAAAGGCACAGAGGAATCACGGAGGATGCTGGTACGATCGGCAAGGTACTCCCTCACCATCTTTTGAAACTTTCCACTCCTTGTGAGAGTACCCCGCGCCTCAGGGCCTGTAAGCTGGGCGGGTGTCAGAAAACTGTCCCAAAACGTTGACAGTGTTCCCCTGCCTCTGCTGGATTGGAGTTGCATCTCTCTCGCCTGTATGACTTGGTTGGGCAACGAACTGTGACCTCTGCCGCTAGCGTGTTCAGATGGGAATTTTTTTAAGAGTTCTGCAGCAAGGGCCTTCTGGTATTGCCCCATTTTTGTAGACCTTTCCACCTCAGGAATAAGAGAGTGAAAGTTCTCCTTGTAGCGGGGGTCTACAAGTGTCAACAACCAGTAATGACTGTCACCCAACATTTTGACAACGCGAGGGTCACGGTTAAGGCAGCGTAACATAAATTCAGCCATGCGTGCCAGACTGGTAACGGGCAAGATTTCCGTGTCCTCACCAAGATGACGACTGACCATGCTCTCCTCCTCCTCTTCCTCCTCCCCCCTGTCCTCAGGCCACCCACGCTGAACCGACGGTATGACACTTGTACAGGTACTACCGTCTACAATGCATGATAGCAGCTCCTGTTCTTCCTCCTCCTCCTCCTCCTGCTCCTCTCCCTCATTGTCCCCCAATGCACGTTGGGATGAGATGAGGCTGGGCTGTGTGTAATCGCCCGCTGCGGCTTCTTGATCCATCTCATCATACTCTGGCTGCAATGCCTCCTCTTTAATTCTCTGCAGAGAGCGTTGCAAAAGACAGACAAGTGGGATGCTGACACTAATGATGGCGTCATCGCCACTCACCATCTTGGTGGCCTCCCCAAAGTTTGTCAGGATGGTACATATGTCAGACATCCAGGTTCACTCCTGAGGTCTTATGTGTGGAGTCTGACCTGAATATCGACGGCCTTGTTGCAGCTGGTACTCCACAACTGCTCTCTTCTGCTCACAAATCCTTTGCAACATGTGGAGGGTAGAGTTCCAACGTGTGGGGACATCACACACCAGTCGGTGTGCCGGAAGCTGCAAACGCTGCTGCAACACAGCAAGGGCGGCGGAAGCTGTAGCCGACTTGTGAAAATGAGCTGACAGGCGGCGTACTTTCACGAGCAGATCTGGCAACTCGGGGTACGATTTAAGAAACCGCTGAACCACGAGGTTAAGCACATGAGCCAGGCATGGTGCGTGTGTGATCTCACCTCGCCTCAGAGCCGCCACCAGGTTACGGCCATTGTCACACACGACCATGCCGGGATGTAGGTTCAGCAGTCTCAGCCACAGATCTGCCTGCTCTTTCACAGCTGTCCACAACTCACAAGCAGTGTGAGGTTTATTACCTAAACTTATGAGTTTCAGCACAGCCTGTTGCCGCTTGGCGGAGGCAGTACTGCAATGCTTCCAGCTTGTAACTGATGTGGTGATATCTGAGATGGAGGCTGAACATGAGGAGGAGGAGGAGGAGGAGGATGCGCAGGAGCTGTACACTGTGGGGGCAACTCTGACTGACATAGGGCCCGCAATCCTCGGTGTGGGGAGGATGTGTTCCATCCCAGGTCCGACTGGGCCCCGGCTTCCATTATGTTTACCCAGTGTGCCGTCAGAGAGATGTACCGTCCCTGGCCACTAGCACTTGTCCACGTGTCCGTTGTCAGGTGGACTCTCCCAGTAACTGCGTTGTTGAGGGCACTGCAGATGCTTTGGGATACGTGCTTGTGTAATGCGGGGATGGCACACCGGGCAAAATAGTGTCGGCTGGGGACCGAGTACCGAGGGACGGCCACCGCCATAAGATTGCGGAAGGATTCCGTCTCCACCAGCCTAAAAGGCAGCATTTCCAATGCAAGCAGTCGTGAAATGTGCGAATTTAGGACTGTGGCCTGTGGGGCGTTAGCTGCGAATTTCCGCTTTCGTTCAAATGTCTGGGATATGGACAATTGAACGCTGCGGTGGGACGTGGACGTGGACGTTGATGCTGTTTCTTGAGAAACTGCCATAACAAGTGAAGACTGAGAGGAGGGGGCATCTTTACATGCAGTATGGACAGGGGATTGCCTTGCACACACAACAGGGGGTTCTATTGCACGCACAACAGTGGAAGAAGCAGTGGTGACACACGCTGACACTGGTCGTGGACCCTGGGTTTCGCCCCACAAAGTCGGGTGCTTTGCTGCCATGTGCCTGATCATGCTGGTGGTGGTCAGGCTGGTAGTTTTGTCACCCCTGCTGATGCTGGCATGGCAGGTGGAACATATGGCCTTTTTGGGGTTATCAGCAGAGTCTTTAAAAAAATTCCAGACTCTGGAAGACCTACCGCTTGTACTGGCAACGTCCCTCGTGTTGGTGTTACAGGGAACGGTTGCCTGCCTTCTGTCTGCGGCCACCACACTGCTTCTTCCTGCCTGTTGGGGTACTCTGCCTCCCTCCCCCTGTGTGCTGCTGGCCTCACTCTGCATGTCCTCCTTCCACGTTGGGTCAATTACTAGATCATCCACCACCTCCTCCTCTTCCACTTGCGCACCACGATCCTCCTCCTCACTTCCTGGCAATTGTGTCTCGTCATCGTCCACCTCTTGTGACAGATTGCCAACGTCGACTTCCTGTGGCCGTGGCTGTTCAAATATTTGGGCATCGCAACATGGGATCTCCTCTTCCACCACTTCAAGCGTATCAGGCGAGGGGCCCAAATATGGAAATGGACCAGTGAACAGCTCTTCATAGTGTCCAAGTGTGGGATCACTTGCTGTCTGACGACACTCGGCATGGTGGGAGGAAGGAGCATCAGGGTGAGGAGGAGTATGCAGTCGAGACTCACGGCTACTAAAAGTTGACCGTGTGGAAGACAGACCGGAGGTGGTGGTGCCCAGGTAACTGGAAGTATTGTCTGCTATCCAATTAATAACCTGTTCACACTGATCAGTTCTCAATACTCGTGTTGTTCTGTGCTTCCCTAGTAATTTGGTCAAGAAGTGGGAGCGAGAAGATGTGGCTGTTGGTTGTGGCACATTTTCACCTTGGCCACGGCCCCGTCCTCTGCACGAACCATCACCAGAACGTCCACTTCCACGTCCCTTGCCACGCGCCTTGCCCATTGTAAATTAAGTAAAATAGCTTACACTTGCACTATCAATAGAAAAAGGGTAATAAAGAGTAGATAAGAACCATGGAAGAGGAAAACCACAGTTATTGTTTACTGGGGTATACCACACTTTTTTAAATAGAGATATTTGCGGCTGATCAGTGAGCGACACACTCAAACTGCTTTTTTTTTAGATACCAAAGGCCCAAAACTGGATAGTACAGCGATTTGACCCGTGGAACTGCGAAACCACACTGGGATGTCGTGCCTACACAAGACTATTTTCAACAGATATATTTTTGTGTCACAACAGTCAGGAGACACTACTGTTTTTCTTTACGTAAAAAACTACCAAAACCTGAATAATAGAGATTTTTTACCATGGGATGGCAAAACCACAGTTATTGTTTACTGGGGTATACCACACTTTTTTAAATAGAGATATTTGCGGCTGAACAGTGAGCGACACAAACTGTTTTTTTTAGATACAAATGGCCCAAAACTGGATAATACTGAGGTTTGAACCGTGAAACTGCAAAGCCACACTTGCATTTCTCGGGCCTACACTAGACTATTTTCAACAGATATATTTGTGTCTGAACAATCAGGAGACACTATTTATTTTTTACGGCAAAAAATGCCAAAAGCAGGATAATAGAGATTTTTTACTGTGGAACAGCAAAACCACAGTTATAATTTACTGGTGTATACCAGGCTTTTTAAAATATATATATATTTGCGGCTGAACAGTGAGCGACACACTCAAACTGTTTTTTTTAGATACAAAAGGCCCAAAAGTGGATAATACAGAGGTTTGTACCGTGGAACTGCAAAACCACACTTGTATTTCTCGGGCCTACACCAGACTATTTTCAACAGATATATTTGTGTCTGAAAAATCAGGAAGACACTATTATTTTTTTATTTTACAGCAAAAAATGCAAAAAGCAGGATAATAGAGATTTTTTACCGTGGAACAGCAAAAGCACACTTCTGTCTCTCTGGCCTACACCAGACTATTTTCAACAGATATATTTGTGTCTGAAAAATCAGGGAGACACTATTATTATTTTTATACAGCAAAAAATGGTGTATACCAGACTTTTTTAAATATATATATTTGCGGCTGAACAGTGAGCGACACACTCAAACAGTTTTTTTTTAGATACAAATGGCCCATAGAACTGCAAAACCACACTTCTATTTCTCTGGCCTACACCAGACTATTTTCAACAGATATATTTGTGTCTGAAAAATCAGAGGCACACTTTTTTTTTGGGGGGGGGGGGACACCAAAAGGTTAATAAGATGGGTATTTGTACATTGTGAAGGAGGAAAAAAAAAAGAGGATTTAGATAAAAAAAAAGGATTTTTCCTGGCCCCCGGGACCTGGAGCTAAGTCCAGCAATTTCAGCAACAGGAGCAGCACAGAGGACCGTAATGCAGCGTTTGCTGGTATAACCACTGCGTCTCCTATACAGCCTGCCTGCCTGCCTGATATACCTGGGATGGATATTAGTCCTGAGAAGGACTGTTTGTTTGTTCTGGCAGCCTTTACAGACCCTACACTAACTATTTTGCAGGATATATCTCTCCCTAAATCAGCAGCGCTGTCCCTACACTGTCTGATCCGGAGCGACTGTGTCCAAGATGGCGGCGCCCGGTTTTAAATACTCGAGGTGACGCTGTGCGGCCAGCCAATCACTGTAATGCCCACAAACAACATGGCTGCGGCATTACAGTGACTGGCTGGCAATCCCTGCATGTTCATTGGCTCTGTAAAGAGCGCCAAACATGCAGGGCGGAGACCCGAGCTCCCACCCGAGTAACCCGGAAATGCTCAGTGCTCGCCGAATATCCCGAGTAGCGTGATGCTCGGGCGAGTACCGAGCAGTGTCGAGCATGTTCGCTCAACACTAATAGTTAAGATCAGTAGCATTGTTTGTCTGCTGAGCTTATCATGCTATTGTGACACATTCAGGTCTCTCAATGGCTTGTTCTGAAGTCTACACTGTTATCACTTTATTTTCATTTAGAGATAACAAGACTTTTGAGCAAGCACATGGCTCAGGAAAGTGAGAGCATTGATTAGGAGAACTGCTATGGAAGCAGCAACAGGTGGGAGCCAGGGGGATTTGTAATTTTATAGGACTGATAATAGCAACTCTAGATCAGGAGCTGACCAAGATAAACAATTGGTCACTGATCAAACTGCTTATATTCCTGTAGGTCTCAGAGTCCAATGAGCACTTTATTTCAATGTGTTAGGTGGAAATTTAATAAAGAAAATTGTATTACTGCTATATTTTACTGACCTAGTAGGGGTGAGGGCACATTCTGGAAAACTTGACTGCAGCAGCAAGAGAGTGGTCCTACTTCTGGGTGCAGGAACAACTGTTTCTCTACAACTATTTCTTTATATTTTCTTTTTCTTAATAACCTCTTGATTCACTAATGTCTTCTGCAGTGATATGGTCTTATAGGTATTCATTGTTTTTATGAATTTACTGATATGTAATTTAACAAGCGCTAAATATTATGATTTACTTCTCTTTTTACCAGAATTGAAATGCTGGAAATTATTGCTTCTACATCTTTTATTTATTTCTTGCAAAGTCATAAAGTGAACAAATTCTTGGAAGATGGATTTTTTATATGCTTTATTATTGATTATTCATTGTCATTATTCACCTTTTGTGTTAAAGCTACATGAATCCTTGGTAGATGCTAGAATGTTTTATTATTGCTTTCTCTTATGGTAGTGGCTTCTTCTTGTATATCCTGTGCTTGTACATGGCCAAGGTTTGCAGAGGTATATCCTTTGTGGTCATTTTATGTTTACTGCTTGTTATGAATGGAAATGACTCAGTCAAAATATATTTATTCTCAATTTAGAATCCAATGAGCACTAAAGGGATCCATAAAAAATTAAAAGAATTGTCTCACAACCAAGATGGCATTTAAATAAATAGTAAATGAAAAGCTTAGTAAATTTGTTAAGATGATTATTTTAAAAATCCTCATTACAAAAATTATTCACTCACAGTAGCCTCCACATGCACAGTATGATGCCCCAATGGTGATCCCCACACAGACCTCCACACAGTATAATGGGCCCCACATAGTTCTCCATACAGAATAATGGGCCCCACATAATCCCCATACAGTATAATGGCCCCACATAGTCCTCCATACAGAATAATGGGCCCCACGTAGTCCCGATACAGTATTATGGGCCCCACATAATCCTCCATACAGTATATTGGCCCCACATAGTCCTCCATACAGAATAATGGGCCCCACATAGTCCATCACAGACTGAATAATGGGCCCCACATAGTCCTCCATACAGTATAATGGGCCCCACATAGTCTTCCATACAGTATAATGGACCCCACACAGACCTCCACACAGTATAATTGGCCCCACATAGTTCTCCATACAGAATAATGGGCCCCACATAATCCCCATACAGTATAATGGCCCCACATAGTCCTCCATACAGAATAATGGGCACCACATAGTCCATCACAGACTGAATAATGGGCCCCACATAGTCCACACACAGTATAATTGGCCCCACATAGTCCCCATACAGTATAATGGCCCCACATAGTCATTGATACAGTATAATGGCCCCACATAATCCCTGGCATCATTGGCCAAATATATTCACCCTGAGAACCAGATTTGGCCTGCGGGTCAGAGCTTGACATGTGTGCTAAAGAGTATCGTTAGGTGATGCAGCATATGCAGTACAGCAGAAACAGAGACATAGAGTAACATGAGTACTGCTTATAAGTCTGGCCACAAACCTGGAAACACTATAGCAAATAATGAGGGAGAGAGAATTAAAAATAGGTTGAAACAAGTTTTTAAAATAATTATGAATACCATAAATTGGTAAAATAAAATGCCCAAGGCATTCCTGAGGAACCAACTCTTAATGCACATAAGATACATAAACATAACATAAAACATGAATATAACAATATAACAAATGAGCAATGAAAACATTCATGTGTAATACATTTTGTAGTGCCACGTAGTACTTCTAAATTATTAGGCTTTTTCATACAATTCAATAATACATGTTTAATTGAACTACTTTTTGCTTGTATGTTATTGTAAATTATACTTACCCAATTTTTACACCATGTGTCAGTGAGAAATATAACATCATTTACAGTGCAACCCATCGACTTTTCTAAGTCTAGGAAGGAAGTGTGATGAAAAACAGTGAGCAATAGAAATATGTATATTGAGAACTCATTTTAAAAAATACATTTATCTTTTATAAAAAAAAAAAAAAAATCTGTATTTTCCCTAGCACTTTACATTGTACAATATGAATATATTTAGCTAAAAACAGTTTGAAATGTGTTAGAAATGTAAAATTAGAAATGATGCCTAGGTTCAAGGGAATTTGGATGGTGCAGCAGGGAGATGGATTCTGTAGGGAATAGAGAAGAATAAATGTGAGCTGGAATAAAGTAATTTAGTGTATTTCCCTTGGTGTTTGGTAGCCACTAAGGATCTAATAACCAATGCGCTGGGGAAAAAAAGTATTCTACCTTAAAGGTAACATTTACTTCTTGCTGTCAATCTAGATATAAAAACACCTCCCTCAGAACAAATGTATGGAAATGTTATGATAATTAGAAACTTTGTGGGTCTTGTATGGCAAAATATGTGTTTGAAAGGCACATTTCACTGGGATTGCTTCTTTCAAGGTATTAGATCAACAGCAGTGTGGGATTAAAGCCTCCTACTATAATGTACATTTCCCTGGCAGAATAAATAACATGATTAAGGTATATGTGGAAGGGTAGTGACAGCATCCGATTCCATAGGTACAAAGCCCCTCAGGGGATTTGATGCAATATGGAATGATTTATTCTGGAACTATTTGCATGCACCAAGCGCTTTGCTGTGCTCCACAATGTTACAACAGACGTCACATTCCTCTTGACAAGCGAAGATGCAAACATCCACCATTTACAAAGTAGCTACAATTCACTGAAAGAGATGTAATATATCACAATGATTGTGAGATTTTCTGGGGAATTGTGAAGCCACTTATAATGATAGCTTCAAATGAGTGATATGTCTGGTGATAAATGGGCTAATCAGCCTTAGCGTTGCATGTATGAGCACTGCAGATGTCTAAAGTAAAGGCTTCTGATTTTAGGATTAGTCTTCTAATCCACATGTAAAGGATTTTGTATTCCAATTCTTAATTATGTCCTATAATGTCATTCCTAATATATGATGTGCAACACTACACTACCAAGGAAGTATTATTGTAAAAATGACATATGTTATGTCTTGTAGAACCAAATGTCTTAAAACAACTGTGAAAAGGGTTGATAACATCTAGAAAAATATTGTTGGAGGTCCTTAGCTGGTTATTAGGCAAAACATGTTCAAAAACTGTCTAATAACTAAGGATAATCTCCTTCAGTTTTGTGATACATCGACATTAAGCCCTTTCCAATATTAGAACCTCAAATTACCATGTATGTTACATTTAATTAAAGACCTCTTTAAACTAATAAATGAAATTCTAACAGAATTTGTTATCATGTAACCACAATAAATATCTGTGTAATAGGCTATTTCCACCTTCCATCTGAAAAGTTAGGTCCAAAGAGGTAATAAGCCAAATTGGAAAAATTGGGGATTTATAAAAACTGTCTACAAGAAAAATGGACTTTGCTTTCCATTGCACCTAATCACAGCACAACTTTTATTTTATCAAAACAGTTTAAGAAATGAAAACTAAACTCCGATTGTTTGCCTCTTAAGGCTATGTTCACACATTGCGTTTTTTTCTGCAATTTTTTTTGCAGCAAAACCTGATCTCTAGCCAGGAGGTTTGTTCAGGATTTTTTCTTGCTTTTTTGCTTGTCTTTTTGTGTGTTTTTGGTGCATTTTTCAGCATTTTTTTTCACTGTCCTTTTGTGTCTTCATGCAAGTACATAAAATTCAGTGAGAAAAAAAAATCTCATTCTTGTTTTGGCACAAAAAACGCTGAAAAACCTGACACCTGCGTTTTTGGTGCATTTTTTCAGCGTTTTTCACCACCCATTATTTCCAATGGGTGAAAAAAACACTGAAAAAAATGCTCAAAGAAGTAATATGCTCTATTTTGAAAAAAAAAACATGCAAAGAACAAAATCATGCAAAGCACAAGCTGTGTGCGTGTGATTTCTGGAATCTCATAGACTTTGCTGGTACTGTAAAACACAGCTGAAAATTAGCTTTAAAAAAACGCATCAAAAAATGCTGAAAAAAACAAGATGTGTGAACATAGCCTTAGACAGTTTTTATGAAAAAGGCTCATTGTGTACAATTTTGGACACTAGAGTTCAAGAAAGGCAGAGCAGACACAGAATATTTGCTCAGAAGAAGGATTACCGAAGTTAAGGGAAAAGGGCCTAATTAATGATCCCAAAGAATTGATCTCTTTAAACATAGATGCATCCTCCCCTACCTTTCCACTAATTTTGTTAAGCACACAATACAAAAATTTACACATATGTCATATTCATGTACTGACTTAGTTTTGTGAAATTATGTTTTTTCAAACCTAGTCATCTTACACAATACATCTCTAGATATGTCAATCCAAGAAAACTGGTAAGAAAGGACACATGTGTGGGCTTGTAACAAAGACAAGGGAAATCCACTACAATGAGGAAGGAAATAAGGTCTCACTTTCAGCATAAATAGAGATTGCTTAATCTAAGATTGTTGACCATGTTATCATCTGCCAGAGGAAGATGTGATTCCTGATTCTCTGTATGAGAATTTCTAGATTTTTAAGATTACTGGGGATTGGGCAATAGGATTTATTCTTACTTTATATTTAAATTCTGGAAGGAATTTTTCTTTAATGTAAGGAAAGATTTCTTCTGCCATAATTTGCTGTTTTCTTAGATCAATACTTACTCAATCTGGCTAGACATAATTGTGTTCTAACCTTACTATGTTTTCCTCTGTTACCACAAGTAGATCACGTAGCAGTAGGATGTAACGTAAGGATGTGATATAAAATTATATTTTTTTTCAAGTCAATATTCAAACTAGAATGTGACATATTTTGAAACAATTACAGAGATCCAAATTGTCGCAAGTGACGGAAGGAGTGGTGTAAATCACTGGACTCTGGAGCAATGAAAACATGGTCTGTGAAGTGACAAATCGTGCTTTTTTATCTGGCAATTTGATGGACAAGTCTGGGTTTGACAAATGCCAGAAGAACGTCAACCTGCTTGACGGCTCTGTACCAAATGTAAAGTTTGGTGGAGTAGGGCAGAGATGTACAGTTGACCTCAAAAGTTTACATACCCTGGCAGAATTTTTGCTTTCTTGGCCTTGTTTCAGAGAATATGAATGTTAACAAAAAAACTTTTTCTCCACTATTGGTTATTGGTTGGATGAAGCCATTTATTGTCAAACTACTGTGTTTTCTCTTTTTAAATCTTAATGACAACCTAAAACATCCAAATGACCCTGATCAAAAGTTCACATACCCCAGTTCTTAATACCATGTATTGACCCCTTTAACATCAATGACAGCTTGAAGTCTTTTATGGTAGTTGTGGATGAGGTTCTTTATTTTCTCAGATGGTAAAGCTGCCCATTCTTCTTGGCAAAAAGCCCCAGTTCTTGTAAATTCCTGGGCTGTCTAGCATGAACTGCACGCTTGAGATCTCCCCAGAGTAGCTCAATGATATTAAGGTCAGGAGACTGAGATGGCCACTCCAGAACCTTCACTTTGTTCTGCTGTAGCCAATGACAGGTCAACTTGGCCTTGTGTTTTGGATCGTTGTCTTGTTGGAACGTCCAAGTACGTCCCATGCGCAGCTTCCGGGATGATGAGTGCAAATTTGCCTCCAGTATTTGCTGATAACGTGCTGCACTCATCTTACCTTCAACTTTTACCAAGTTTCCTGTGCCTTTGTAGCTCACACATCCCCAAAACATCAGCGATCCACCTCCGTGCTTTACAGTAGGAATAATGTTTCTTTCATCATAGGCCTTGTTGACCTCTCTACAAATGTAACGTTTATAGTTGTGGCCAAAAAGTTCAATTTTGGTCTCATCACTCCAAATTACCTTGTTCCAGACATTTTGAGGCTTGTCTCTGTGCTGTTTGGCATATTGTAGGTGAGATACTTTGTGGCATTTACGCAGTAATGGCTTTACTCTGACGACTTGACCATGCAGCCCATTTTTCTTCAAGTGCCTCCTTATTGTGCATCTTGAAACAGCCACACAGCTAGTTTTCAGAGGGTCCTGAATTTCAGCTGATGTTATTTGTGGGGTTTTCTTTGCATCCCGAACAATTTTCCTAGCAGTTGTCATCGAAATTTATGGTGGTCTACCTGACCGTGGTTTGGTTTTTACAGAGCCCCTGATTTTCCATTTGTTAATCACAGTTTGAATGGTGCTGACTGGCATTATCAATTCCTTGGATACCTTTTTGTATCCCTTTCCTGTGTTATACAGTTCAACTACCATTTCCGGTAGATCCGATGACAATTCTTTTGCTTTGCCAATGACTCACAATCCAGAAATGTCAGTGGTTGGACTAAGGATGCAAGAGTCTGTCTGGTTCCCAGAAACTCACTCAGCTTTTATGCACACACACTGATTACAAGCAAACATGTCACAGGTGAGGAAGTTACCTTTCGTAGTCTTTCAAAACTATTTGTGTCAAATTCTGTGCATGTTATCAGGCCAAAATCACCAGGGTATGTGAACTTTTGGTCAGGGTCATTTGGATGATTTTGGTTGTCATTAAGATTTAAGAAGAGAAAACACAGTAGTTTGACAATAAATGGCTTCACCCAACCAATAACCATGAGTGGAGAAAAAGTTTTTTTGTTATCATTCATATTCTCTGAAACAAGGCCAAGAAAGCAAAAATTCTGCCAGGGTATGTGAACTTTTGAGCACAACTGTATCTAGGCTTTCTGGTACCCGGAGCAAGAGTTCAGTTTGGCACCCCTCCTCCCCCAGCACATATGCGATTTGCACACTTAGTCACGTGCCGACGAGCTGCTCTCCCTAATTCTCTCAATGTTCAGTGAAAAACTGAGAGAAGCAGAAAGAGAAGCGAGTTGTCATGTTACTGTAAGTATGAAAATCCATATGAATGAGGTATCCTTGTGATGACTGCTGGAACCTGAAAGCAGAGCTGAATCCTGACAGTGAGTATATTATATGCTGTTAGGATTGGCTACAAGCCTTCAATTTATAATTAAAGGGCTTGACAAGGTTTGAGATTAAAGTCTTCAGTCACTCTATGTCACTGCAGGCTTCTGAATTCTCACAGCGCATGCACTGCACACTTTTAGGATTCTGCCTTGTACAAGTATGTGATTTGTATACTTCTGGCCACATTCTGACTAGACGTGTCCGGCCTCGCTCAATTCATTGTCATTGAGTGAGGCCACGCATGTCTAGTCAGCATGTGACCGCAAGTATACAAATCACCGGCACCAGAGAATCCTGACAGCGTGCAGTGCGTACTGTGAGAAGTCAGAAGTCTGCTGTCACATAGAATGACTGCAGACTCATCACAAACTTAAACAACCCCTTTAATGCTCCTAGCATAAATAAAAATATGAGAATTAGTCAGTATCACAAAAAACACTTATATCCAGGTACCTGATCGATGACATTGTCTCTGGAGTCATTCTCTTTCTTTTCTTCCTCTTGTCCTGATGCCATGATGACTTTTCCCATCCTCACCTCGTCTCTGTAAACTTCCATCTTCTCCAGTCTTCTGCAGCACATCCCGACACGATGCCCTTAAAGATAGCAGAGTCATTATAATGCTCCTGAATAAAAATATATGCCCTACGCTGAGCCCCTGAATAAATAATTGCCCCTCACTATATTCCCTGCACAAAATATGACCCCCTCACTGTCCCTCTTATGATACATGCCCTCCACACTACCCTCTACTTACCATACTGGGCCCACTCTTCACACTGTCCTCTTACACTGTCCCCTCTATAGGTCCCAATCTCTATACTGTGACCCCTCATCACACTCCCCTTCCTTGGCCTACTATCCCTTCCTGGCTGTACTCTTACACTGTCCCCCCACACTACACCCCCAACACTACTCAGTCTCTATTCTGTCCCCATTCACACTTTTCTCCCCCCATTATTTCCCCCTCTCCTCCTCATACTGTCCTCTCTCACATCCCCCCTGCTAACCATACTGTCTCCTCATATATTTACCCTCACACATCCCCCAATTCCCTATATTGTGTCTGCACACATCACATCACCCTCGCTTCCCATACTGTGTCCGCATACATTCCCCTCCTTTGCTCCCCATATTGCGTATGTACCCATTCTCCCCATTCTGTGTCTGCACCAATCACCCAGACACAAAATCTCTCCCACCCCTCCCCCCACACTAAATCTCCCCCCAGCAATATAATAAATCTTCCCCCAGCCATACAATAAATCTTCCCCCCAGCCATACAATAAATCTCCCCCACACTAAATCTTCCCCCAGCCATACAATAAATCTCCCTCCAGCAGTATAATAAATCTTCCCCAGCCATACAATAAATCTCCCCCCAGCCATAACATAACTCTCCCCCCACAGGAATTCTCCCCCCAGACATACCATAAATCACCCCCCCATAGTAAATCACCCCCAGCCATACCATAAATCACCCCCCATAGTAAATCACCCCCCCAGCCATACCATAAATCATCCCCCATAGTAAATCACCCCCCAACCATACAATAAATCACCCCCCCATAGTAAATCACCCCCCAACCATACAGTAAATCACCCCTCAGCCATACTATAAATCACCCCCCATAGTAAATCACCCCTTAGCCATACAATAAAGCAACCCTCAGCCATACCATAAATCACCCACCCATAGTAAATCAGCCCCCAGCCATACCATAAATCACCTCCCCATATTAAATCCCCCCCCCAGCCTTAGCATAAATCACCCCACCATAGAAATCACCCGCTAGCCATACAATAAATCAACCCCCATCCTTACCATAAATCACCCCCCATAGTAAATCAGCCCCCATCCATACCATAAATCACCTCCCCATAGTAAATCACCCCCACAGTCATACAATAAATCATCCCCCACAATGAATCTTCACCTCCATTCCATCTTTGGAATCTTCAGCTCTTAAGCACAGAGCACTTTCCACCAATGTCTCTGCAGCTGCAGTTACGTCAACAGCATGATCACATAACCTAATCACGCTGCTGGGGTCGCTCTGACCCTGAGGTCAGAGCTTCAGTGCTGGGAGCCAGCACGCTGCAGCTTCTCTGGGTTGGATGTCAGCTTGACACCCTGCTCAGAGAACTGCCGACTCCCAGTCCAGGGGGTGGCAGAACGCAGCCGCCAGGGGAGACATATCGGACCGCCACATTAAGCGGCCCGACTGCGACCCCCTGCCGGCTGCACCCCCCTAGATACGCCTCTGGAGTAGGGATAATGCTGTGGGGTTGTTCTTCAGGGCTAGACGCGATAGTTCAGGGCTAATCGTCGTACTTTAGCATATCAAGAAATTTTGGACAATTGTTTGCATTCAATGATGTGGGAACAGTTTGGTGAAAGTATTTTTATTTTCCAGCATGACTGTGCCGCAGTGCAAAAAGAGAGGTTCATAAAAGCATGATTGGGTGAGATTGGTGTGAAAGAACTTGATTGGCCGGCACAGAGCCCTGAGCTCAACCCCATTGAACACTTTTGGGATGAACCAGAATGGACATTTTGAGCCAGGACCTCACATCTATCATCAATGTCTGATCTCACAAATGCCCTTTGGAATAAATGGGTGAAAATACGAACAGACACATGCCAAAATCTTACAGGAAGCCTTCTCAGTAAAATGGAAGCTCTATTGGCTGCAAAGAGTGAACCAACTCCATATTAAAGACACACTCCCATTTTTTTTTACAAATCTGTTTATATGTGTATGTAGAGCAGTGTGTATGGGTTTATATACTCACCTACTGCCACCTTCTCTGGAATCAAGCACCGTTCTGCAGCTCTTCTCAGTGACGTTACCGCTCTCTGGGTGACATTATACTTTGCATGACCTGCAATTGGCTTTTACAATAAAAGCCCATGGTGCATCAGAATGAGGCTCCATAGATTTACGTTGTAAAAGAGACTTCTGGCTACAGCAACTCTAGAGTATAAAGTGACCAAGATAGTCTGAAAAGTGGTGATTTCACTGAGAAGAGGAGCAGAACAGAGCTGGATCCTGGAGAAGGCAGCAGTAGGTGAGTGTATTAACACACTCACACTACATTACATGCACATATACACAGATTTATAGCAACATAATATTCATGGCAGGGCTTATTTAATGCCTATATACTCAAAATAGGATGTCATAAAAGTTCCTGTAGATGTTATGTGTAGGAGTCAAATACTTTTGTTGATATAGTGTCTATCAAATTTGTGAGCTATACAGTAGTATGCTTGTGATTGATTTAATGTTTAGTAACTAATTTATGACTATCTCTTCATACATTTATTTACAGACTGTGACCATTTTTAACTTATTCTTTCAACCTGTCTGTATGTTCTTTTTAACATACTAATTAATAAAGGTAAATTATTATTTCTACGAATTGTTGTGTGATACCTTTTGACTTTATAGGTGTTTTTTTAAGTATCTTTAGGTGCATATATGTACTTCTTAGGTATTTTCAGCTTTCTTTAGTTTTGATGTTACAAAGTTCTGTACATGTTCTGCATCTACTTTTAAGTGCATACTGATACTTTGATATTATGATGTGTACTGATTTTAAGATTTTTACCATTATCTGATCTTGTATTTTTGTCTTTATGTGTTTTAATTATCTTAATTTAGTACAGTTAATTGGCTGTTATTTGGATAGGGTAACCTATTGGGATTGGGATTTTAAACAATAAAAAATTATATGAATTTAATATCACTGTAATCATACTGACCCACAGAATGGAGGTACCATGTCATTTTTACAACTGAATACCATTAAGATACATTTCTCAGCATTGAAATTGCAACACCAAAAAGGAAAAATTGTGGAATTAGGGCAATCATAGGATCACCAGACATGTTAATGATATGCAAATTATGAAAAATGTAAGAAAATTTTTAAAAACATCTCAATTTAGTTAGCATTGAGTATGAGTGCCACGCGCAAAAATAAACATAATTAAACCATTTGCAATGATATTAATGAGGTTATTAATGGCTGTCTGAGGAATATTATGCCATGCTGAATGCAATTGGGCATGCAAATCATCAAGATCTGCAACAGGCTGCTCATTTTGCAATTGCGAGTAATGAAGTCCCAAATCTTCTCAATGGGAGACAATTCCAAAGATGCTGCATGGCATGGTAGCATGCTAAGGCCACACAGGCTGCCAACAGTAGCATGAGCAACATGTGGCCTGACATTGCTGTGTTGCGTTTGCTTTTGGGACACTTAGTTTCACAACCAAATGAACGTAATGCCGAGCTGTTAGTGTACCTGAATAGAAAACTAGAGGGGTCCCACTACCGTACATTATGTGACCCCCATACCATAATCCCAGGAATAGGACAGCTGTGATGTTCCCTTGTGAAGGCCTCTTCATGGCGTTGCCCACGTGGTCTCCTTATATATTCAAAGAATGGCGTTGTGGTGATACTTTCTGTCCTGTAAGTGAAATTTAAATGTTGCACACTAAGCCAAACACATCAAACAGTGTCTACTCAAACAATCAGAAGGCTTTTGTATGACATTGAGCTACGAGTCAGATGTCCAGCTACAAAAGTTCCATTGACCTCATGCCACTGCTCTCAAAGGCTATCATGTTGCAGAGCAAAGTGGCAATGGAAGTTGGAATGAAGGTCTATACTTTTCAGTAATGGGTCCTGCTTTTGTCTTAAATGCAATAATATTTTGAGATTAGTCTGGAGACTATGAGGGCAACACCATTAAGAATTGTTCATGAGGGAACGTGAAAACAAAGAGCAACAGTTTAACATGGCAATGACAAAGGGCTTATTGATCATGCTTTTTTGGGCAGTCTGCATGGCCTAAATAATGAACCATAACCTGTAGCGCCTCTGGATTTGTCTTCCATCCAGCACATTTGGGATGTCAATTGCAATGGGAGCTGCAGATCGTGAAGATTTATGTGTCCAAGTGCATTCAGTGTGGCATAACAGTCCTCAGACAACCATTAATAGCTTCATTAATAGCGTGTGTATTTCTGAACATGGTGTTTATAGTTGATGCTGAATAAATCAGAATGTTTTGAACATTTTCTTTAAAAAATTTTATTGTTTGCTTGTTATTAACATGTCTAGCGAGATCCTATGATTTTCATAACTCTTCACTTTTCCTTCGTGGTGTTCCAATTTTAATGGTGAAGAGTGTAAAACCTAAATGTGAGAATTTCTTTTTGTTTTTTTCATTAATCCACACACATTTTTTTGGCCTTTTTTTCTGTATATTATATGGTAAATTAAATGGTGACATTCAAAACTAAAAGTTATACCTAAAAAATAGTAAAAAAAATAAGGCTCTTGGAAAACAAGGATAAAAAACCCCAAAAGGGAAATAAATTGAGTTTTGTCCCATAGAAAAAAATGGAATTCATTTTAGCTATTTTAAAAATTACTTTCAATATACATAGCTATGAAACAAACTAGGAACCATAGTTTTCCCAATGTTCATTTATATAAGTCTCTGGATGCAAATGGGAAATTCAACAGGTGTGATCTTATGTGTCTTTGTTGCTGTTTTTTGGCATTTCAGAGCTAAAGTCCACGAATATTCCAGCATTAAAATTGAAGCAACCATCATAATTTTGAGCAAATACTATCTATAGCACAAATCATTCCTAACCTCAAAAACAAAGCATACTTTTATGTGACATGGTTTACAGTTGTTGGGAAGTCATTACAGGTTGCTCGTTGTGCCGCAATCAAACTGTCTGTTAGTGAAGTTAAAGAAGCAATTTATTCTTTTCTGTTTTGACAGCTCTGAATTAGAATGACATCCGGTAGCTGCCATTGCTATCAATTTTGCTGTGATCATTGCATTCAGCACTTCAACAGCACTGTAGAATTGTTTAATCTGACTTCTAATTTAATGGCGCATTCAGAGCTTTGTATGGTCAGGCCCCCAAGGCCCAACATTTCCATTTGATACGTTCTTTAGATACTTTCTATCAATTACAGTGCAGTCATTTACCTGAACCAGACCATGTGTCATGTTTGTGCCAGTCATTTCCCTCTAACATGCTGTTTTGAACATAAAGCTTATGAAAACTTGTCTTCTTAGCCAAATGATATTTTAACTGTGTTGAACTAATGAACACTGAGTGCTGGATTGTTGGCCAGGGGTTGTTCTTTCATTTCCTTGGAGAGGAAGGATTGATTGCATCTTTTTTTCTTTTATATTTGAGATGTACCGTAACTTTGGTTTCACTATGCTGCACATTCTCAGACCTTGGCACTTTTCCTAATAAAGCAGGCTGAATGTTTATTATTTATAAACTTTCTTGACAGATCTGAAAAGAGCTCAATTCTGGGCTTTTGCGTCTTGGTGAGGCAGTCTCGTCTACTCCATTATTAAATTATCTGACTTTACAATCAATTAAGCTTTAATTTCGCATTTAATTTTCACATGCCAATATATGCATTTGACTTTTCAGAATGCAAATAGTTTAAGAGGTTTGAAAAACAAAATGTTGGCATTATTATTATTAAGCTAAAGAATGAATGCAGATTGTAATCTTCAATGCCAGTCCTCATCATAATCATCATCGACAACATTATCATCAATTATTAAATCAGAGCTCCATTCGCTTTTTTACATCATTATTAATATATAATTTTATTTTGTAAGTAAACATGTAACAACTTTTTTTACTTAGATAATATATGCATATGCAACAATTAAGGCATGTTTGTTTCTTTAGGATTATGGGTGGTGACTATGAATAAAAACTTTCTAGAAAAGATTTGTATAAATTTTATGGTGGGTTGACATATCTATGGCCACCCAGTGTTTTTTCTCTAAGACTCGGTATAGAAATGCCTTTTTTTTTTTTCTATTGAATTCTTTCTGACATCCTACACATCCATTTATTGTGCTTGACCACTGGTTGAGAAAGACAGAAAAGGGAGCCTGTGAAAGAACAGTATATGGGCCCATTGCAGTCCAATAGATCACCATAGACCATCATAGTGCACATTTCCACCTGCTTTGGAGGTGAAAATGGACCCCCTTACCTCATGGACCCCTGTGCGGCTGCCCAGGTTGCACTAATGATATGTCCGCCCTTGTGCTTGACAGATTCAGGAGCAGGATCAAAGAATAAGAAGTACAACATTTTTTCCAGACAAGCGCACAAAGTACACAACTTGTTGTGCTGGTCTTAGATATGAAACAGCAGACCTGGAAAATGGAAAATTACTCTATAAACCATAGGATTTTTTCTTGCCTAAACAGCTTTATAAAACTATTCTGAGAATATTTCTATTCAAGAATAATATGTTACACTGTTATCCTTGTCATCTCAATTTCAGAATTGTATAAAATTACAGTCTTAAAACAGAAGCTATTTGCATATCCTCACTTCTACAACACCCCCTAATATAGGCAGCTTATTTCTCAGGTTTGGTGAGTGTTGGTATAGTTGCTCAGTGGTTTTCAGGGCTGTGGTCTTAGATTCAAAGCACAACATCTGCAAGAAGTTTGTATGTTCCCCCTGTGTTGCTGTGGGTTTCCTCCGGGTTCTCTGGTTTCCTCCCACACTCCAAAGACAAACAAAGACAAACTCATAGGGAATTCAGATTGTGAAACCTAATGGGTACAGTGATAAAAATGTAGCGAAAAGCTGCAGAATGTGTTGGTGCCATATAAGCAAGCATATCAAATATTGGATTATACCATACTCATCATTCCATTGACCTTACAAAGTAATAGTAACTAAGCATCTAGAACTGCTGCCATATATAAGAGATCTTACAGAGACAGTTATTATAATACATACAACTGTTTTAGACATTGGATATACCTGCAGTTGACAGGATCAGCTGATAACATTTTCAAAAAACAGTATTTAGTTGGTAAGTTGTCAAACATTCCAAAAAGACAGTCTGGCATATATATGGAGCATAAAAACCCATGGTTATGGCATTATTGTTGTATATACTTGACTGTGCAACATCATAAAACACATCTTCCTAGATACATGTTGCTAAAAAATAAATCAACTAATATTAGAGGAAAAATAGTAATCAAAGTAACTTTCTTGGAAACCGCTCACATAATACATAAATGTAACTCCATACAATCACCATTCCTAAAGAAATAAATAAATAGTGAGTGGTATATATATATATATATATGTATATATATATATATATATGTGTATATATATACAGTACAGACCAAAAGTTTTGACACACCTTCTCATTTAAAGATTTTTCTATATTTTCATGACTATGAAAATTGTACATTCACACTGAAGGCATCAAAATTATGAATTAACACATGTGGAATTATATACTTAACAAAAAAGTGTGAAACAACTGAAAATATGTCTTATATTCTAGGTTCTTCAAAGTAGCCACCTTTTGCTTTGATGACTGCTTTGCACACTCTTGGCATTCTATTGATGAACTTCAAGTAGTAGTCACCGGAAATGGTCTTCCAACAATCTTGAAGGAGTTCCCAGAGATGCTTAGCACTTGTTGGCCCTTTTGCCTTCACTCTGCGGTCTAGCTCACCCCAAACCATCTCGATTGGGTTCAGGTCTGGTGACTGTGGAGGCCAGGTCATCTGGCGTAGCACTGCATCACTCTCTTTCTTGGTCAAATAGCCCTTACACAGCCTGGAGGTGTGTTTGGGGTCATTGTCCTGTTGAAAAATAAATGATGGTCCAACTAAACGCAAACCAGATGGAATAACATGCCGCTGCAAGATGCTTTGGTAGCCATGCTGGTTCAGTATGCCTTCAATTTTGAATAAATCCCCAACAGTGTCACCAGTAAAGCACCCCCACACCATCACACCTCCTCCTCCATGCTTCACAGTGGGAACCAGGCATGTAGAGTCCATCCGTTCACCTTTTCTGCGTCGCACAAAGACACGGTGGTTGGAACCAAAGATCTCAAATTTGGACTCATCAGACAAAAGCACAGATTTCCACTGGTCTAATGTCCATTCCTTGTGTTCTTTAGCCCAAATAAGTCTCTTCTGCTTGTTGCCTGTCCTTAGCAGTGGTTTCCTAGTAGCTATTTTACCATGAAGGCCTGCTGCACAAAGTCTCCTCTTAACAGTTTTTGTAGAGATGTGTCTGCAGCTAGAACTCTGTGTGACATTGACCTGGTCTCTAATCTGAGCTGCTGTTAACCTGTGATTTCTGAGGCTGGTGACTCGGATAAACTTATCCTCAGAAGCAGAGGTGACTCTTGGTCTTCCTTTCCTGGGGCGGTCCTCATGTGAGCCAGTTTCTTTGTAGCGCTTGATGGTTTTTGCAACTGCACTTGGGGACACTTTCAAAGTTTTCCCAATTTTTCAGACTGACTGACCTTTATTTCTTAAAGTAATGATGGCCACTTGTTTTCTTTACTTAGAATTTGTATTATGGCAAGAAAAAATCAGCTAACAGTCTATTCAGTAGGACTATCAGCTGTGTATCCACCAGACTTCTGCACAACACAACTGATGGTCCCAACCCCATTTATAAGGCAAGAAATCCCACTTGTTAAACCTGACAAGGCATACCTGTGAAGTGAAAACCATTTCCAGTGACTACCTCTTGAAGTTCATCAAGAGAATGCCAAGAGTGTGCAAAGCAGTCATCAAAGCAAAAGGTGGCTACTTTGAAGAACCTAGAATATAAGACATATTTTCAGTTGTTTCACACTTTTTTGTTAAGTATATAATTCCACATGTGTTAATTCATAGTTTTGATGCCTTCAGTGTGAATGTACAATTTTCAAAGTCATGAAAATACAGAAAAATATTTAAATGAGAAGGTGTGTCCAAACTTTTGGTCTGTACTGTATATATATATATATATATATATATATATATATATATATATATATATATATATATACAGTTGTGCTCAAAAGTTTACATACCCCGGCAGAATTTTTCCTATTTTGGCCTTGTTTCAGAGAATATGAACAATAACAAAAAAACTTTTTCTCCACTCATGGTTATTGGTTGGGTGAAGCCATTTATTGTCAAACAACCAACAACAACCAAAAACATCCAAATGACCCTGATCAAAAGTTCACGTACCCTGGTGATTTTGGCCTGATAACATGCACAGAATTTGACACAAATGGGTTTGAATGGCTACTAAAGGTAACATCCTCACCTATGACCTCTTTGCTTGTAATCAGTGTGTGTGCATAAAAGCTGAGTGAGTTTCTGGGATCCAGACAGGCTCTTGCATCTTTCATCCAGCCACTGACATTTCTGGATTGTGAATCATGGGTAAAGCAAAACAATTGTCAACAGATCTACGGGAAAAGGTAGTTGAACTGTATAACGCAGAAAAGGGATGAAAAAAATCTAAGTAATTGATATGTTCGGATTGTGGGCACATAGCTTAAATAAAAAAAAAAAATGGTGTGGGCTCCCGCGTAATTTCCATAACCAGCAGAGTGAAAGCCAATCACTGGGGGCTGATGTAAGTAGAAGGGGAAGGGGACATTAGCCTTAAGCTGTTTGCTTAGCCTTTACTGGATAAATTACAGGGGCACCCCAGAAAAAAAGTGGGGTAATAGGGTTGGGGTTCATGTCAGCCTTGTATTGGCTGCTGACATGAAGCCCAGGTTAGTAATGGAAGGCATCTATAAGACACTCCCATTACTAACCCCATAGTAAAGTTTTTTAAATAAAGACATAGCCAGAATAAAGTCTTTTATCTTAAATAAAATTCCACCAAAAATAAAAAACAACAATATCCTTCACCTGTCCGCCGTGGTGACATAATCCATTGCCACACCATGATCTGGGGCACTTCTACAGCAGTCACACCAGCAAACACTGGTGTGCCTATTGTAGAGGACAGCACTATATAAACTAATAGGAGTATAATCACTCCTGTCAGTGTATAGCACTGAGCTGCTGGGACTGAGGTCACTTGAGTTCATCAGCTGAAGATCAGCTGAGAGCTCCAGTGACCTCAGTTACTGCATCAGTGTTGTATGGAAAAATTCACAAGCAGCACTGATCCGATGCTGTAAGTGAGGGCACCGGAGCTCTCAGCTGATCTTCAGCTGATGGACTCAAATGACCTCAGTCCCAGCAGCTCTGCGCTATACACTGCAGGGAGTGATCGCGCTCCCGTCAGTGTATACAGTGCTGCCGGGTGATCGGATCACCATGGGACATTGGAATTACGCCGGACAGTTGAATATAAAGTGTTTTTATTGTAATATAGATTTATTTATTTATGTTTTTACACAGCGCACACACGTCGGCTGAGGAGACTACATCTTCCCTCAGCCGCGCCTGCTCCCGCTATTGTCAGTGGGAGCGGCCGTAGAATGATGGGAGGAGTAGTCTCCCATGGACAATTCTTTGTGCATTTTTGCAGCATTTTTGACTCATTGACTTGAATTGAGTCAGTCAAATAGGCAGCAAACATCCGCAGCAAATCCGTAAATATATTTATACCTGCATTTTTGCTGTGGATTTGACTGACTCAATTGAAGTCAATGGGTGAAAAACACTGCATAAACACCCAAAGAATTGAAATACTGCAGATTTAAACACAATGACAATCCTGACAGGAAAATTCTTTATCATGTGCACAGCACTTCAGGATTGTCATTGCATTAGCTGGCACACGGATTACCTAGCATTTTTGGCCCATTTCCATGTGCACATAGGGTAAAATCTCAACTTTAAACAGGCTCAAATGCAATAATGAATCAGGTCAATCAAATTTTCTCATCACTGGCCAAATTGATTAAGTGACGCAAAAAGGTCACACATTTTGCTGCTAAAATGTTGCAAACCATCGCAAAATTTTAGTGCCACACTGTAGGTCAAACACTGCCATAGGGTAATGGCACATGAAAAGGTATTTACAGCTGAGCTTTCTGCTGAAAAAAACAGGGTGCTGGCAGGAAAAACATTGTGTAAAATGTCCATTTTTTTATGCATTTTTACCTGTTTTTTTTCCACATTCATTTGAATAGGTGAAAAATGCTGCAAAAATGCTGAAGGAATTTGCATGCTGCAGAACTGAAAAAAAAAAACACTACTGGAATTGAAAAGAAAGGGTACGTTTCCACAATGAGCTTTTGCTGCGTTTTGGCCCTGCGTAAAGTGCCACAGTGCTTCTTTCTAACGCTGGATTAACTGACCTGCAGTGTGTGTTTGAAATCTGCAACGTGTCAGTTTCTCTTACACTGAGTTTTCTCTGGGTAATTTCCCCAAAGACTTGCATTAGGTGTGGAAATTCCATAGTTAAAAAAGCACATGCATTTTTAGAGAGTTTCCTTGGCGGAAACTAATCAAAAACGCAAGTAATCCGCACCTAAATATATCAATAAAGTTTTGTCAAATCCTAATACCAGGAGGTATCAACATATTTAAGGCATTACACACCAAAAAGAGACAAAAACAGCAGTGTTAAAAACGCGATAAAAACACATGTAAAAACACACACACAAAAATGCAATGAAAAACCGCATGTAACCTAATTTAAATAATAGATGCAGGAATTCTGCAGCGTGAAAAACTCACCAAAAGTTCATTGTGAGAACGTAGCATAAAGCTACATTCTTTCAATGAGCTTTTGGTGAGTTTTTGATGTTGCAGATTTAAAAAAAAAAATGCAAATAACCTATTTTACTTAATAGGTGCCGAAATGGTGGAGAAGTTCTGCAGCGTTAAAATGGCACCAAAAGCTCATTGTGGGAACTTAGCCTTATTGTTCAAATCTGCAAGGAGAAAATAAGCATCGCGTGAATGAGATTTCAGAAATCTTATTTACTTTGCTGGTACTGTAAAACGTTGCATTTGTTCTGTGGCAAAAACTTGCGGAAAAAGAATAAAAACACGGCAAAAACACAAAGCATGCTCAAACCCATACACTCCTTAATAAATTTGTGCTAATTTTTTTAAAAGAAATCAAGTCAGTGTTTCATTGATGCTTCTTCAATATCGGTCCCTTCTGTAATTTCTGTGCTTATTGCTTTGTACACAGTTAATTAATAAATGGCAGACTGTTCCTACAATCTGTTTATATAGCAATTCAATATATTGTGCCTGGTGTTTCAGTGGTTATTATTGTTTTTTTGTAGTGCTGGAAGCCTGGGTTTAAATCCATTCAAGGACAATATCTGCTTGGACTTTGCATGTTCTCTGATAGCTGCATGGGACCACATCTCCCAAAATTGCTAAGTGAATTTGCTTCCTTTGAAGTTGGTACTAATTTGTGTCTAGGGAAATAGATTGTAAGCCCCATTAGGAACATGATGTATGTTAGTAATGAGCATATCTGTACAGTGCGGTCAAATATGTTGTTGGCATGTAATCAACTTGAATAAATAATCTTTATCAACTTATTATTTCATTTGTCAATCACTTCATGATAACTAATGCTATAATTTAGTTTAAAGGTCTCCAAATAGCTAGTTTTTGTTTAAAATTTTATGGTCTCGGTGTATTAATATTGTGTCTAGATTGTTTCATCCGGGCCACATAGAGGACTGAAGTTAATTTTATACACTCCCAACATTGATTTTTGCATTAGGTTGTAACTGATATTATTTCTCTGGTGATTGATGATTTCCATTGCTTAAATATAAAGCTATCAATCAAAGCCCACTTGTTCTAATGTAATCAAATTCAATATATGTCATAAGTATTTATCTTTAAAAAAAACTGGTTTGGGAATACTAAGGGATAAAACTCACAAATTAACGTAAAATTGATAATAATAATATAATTTAAAAATAAGAACAATAATAACACTATTAATGCTTTAATGACCGAGGCAGTTTAGACCATAATGACCAAGCCAGATATTGGAAAACTGGAATGTCTGATTTTATCAGATGAAAAGAAAACTTTGTAAAGGTATGAGCATATACCATCCTCAGATGTTTTGAAGCGGAAGCCACTTCATGCCAGCGACATTTTTCTCTGGCGTCTTTCTGAACATTTTGCAGCAACTGTTTACAGAAACGAATGAGTAGGCATGAGCGAACATTTCAATGTTCGGTTCGGAAAAGTTCGCCGAACAAATTGATATTCGCCGAATGTTCGTCGAACATTTCCAAATCCCATAGGAGTCAATGCATATACAACACCTAGAAACGGGACCAAAAGATGCCAAAACACATCAAATTAGGTGTTGACACCAGGGAAGTGCCATCAGTTGACCCATAGTACAAGTACTATAATTATTATTACTGTGACAGCGACATTTATTCAGTTACGCTTTACATGTCAAAAGGGTTCACCGACTGGTACAACAGAGAGAGGACCCTGCCTGCGAGGGCGCACTGTTACGGACGTGGTTTGTGGAACCACTGTGCCACAGTCCCTGGAGAGCCTGGAGGGGCATGACTGAGCGAGCACTGAACTGTTCACTAGAGCCTCTGATGATGAGGTTAGACTTGGCTCCCGATGAACGCCAGGTACCACTCGAGGACAGACCAACGAATGCGCAGCAGCTGGACCCAGTAGGACAGACTAAATGGTGCAGCAGGCAGAGTCTGTATCAGAGGCAGCAGGCAGAGTCTGTATCAGGAGTGTTGCAGGCAGAGTCTGTATCAGAGTGCAGCAGGCAGAGTCTGTATCAGAGTGCAGCAGGCAGAGTCTGTATCAGAGTGCAGCAGGCAGAGTCTGTATCAGAGTGTAGCAGGCAGAGTCTGTATCAGAGTGCAGCAGGCAGAGTCTGTATCAGGAGTGAAGCAGGCAGAGTCTGTATCAGGAGTGCAGCAAGGACTGGTACGAAACCTTACACAACTTAGACTGCAGAACAGGAAGGTTCCACTACATCCAACCCAATAGATGGAAACGCAATCAGGATTCCCCACATTTAAAAAAATTAGTGGCAGACGCCAGCAAAGTGGCATCAATTTCACTACTGTAGAAATAGTGTATATAAGACCCACACCTCTTCAAGTACAGCCAACCTAGGAGATGGACACCTAACCAGGAGTGTTCACATTGCCTTAAATGAGGGCCTAACACCACCAAATTGGCATCAATGTCATCAGACTACAAGCAGTTTAATGCAGACCGAAACCTGTCCCACTGCAGCCAACCCAATGGATGGAGACACAATCAGAATTCTCCACATTTCCCAAAATTAGGGTCTAAAACCTGCAGCAGCAGCAAGAGCAAGAGCAGGCACTGAAGCCATATCACAGACTGCAATTTCAAGAGATCAATGCAGCACACTCAAAACGACAAAGTCGCCTACTCTGTACAGTCTGCAATTGGGGTGCAAAAGTCCTTGTAGATCCATGACTTGGTCATCTTGATGAAAGTTAGGCGGTCTACACTTTAAGGGGACAGCTGAGTGTGCTTATCCGTCAAGACACTACCAGCAGCGCTGAAGACATGTTCAGAGAGAACGCTTGCTGCCGGGCATGATAAAACCTCCAAGGAGTAAGAGGTGAGCTCAGGCCATTCATCCATTTTTGAAGATCAAAATGTAAAAGGGTCCAAACCCTCCCTGATGGTATTGATATTGAACTCTAGATACTCCTACACCATCCTTTCCAGTCGTTCACCACATGTCAGACTTGTACTCTGTTGTTCTGGTGCAAAAAATGTGTGAAAGGACTCCCACAAATTGCTTCTGCCACTTACTCTGCTGCTGCAGCTAATGTTTTGGCGTTGCCGAACTGACGTGCTGGAGGTTGAAAGACTACAGCTGCGATGCACAGTGTGTACCTCACTGTTATCTTGGGGAAAACTTATATAAAGGTTGCTTAAAAGCTTGTTTCGATACTCCAACATAAGCAGGCCCCTTTCCAGGGCGGGAAGCATCTGGCAAAATTGACTCTCATAACGTGAATCTAACAAAGTGGAAACCCAGTAGTCAGCATTATTTCGAATCCTAACTATACGGGGATCAGGTTACAGATAGAGCACCAAGAAGGCACTCATATGTCGGGCTCTTCCAGGAGGTCCAAAACCAAGCTGTATTGTGGGCAGCATAACACTGATGCCTGTTTCCTCCGTCCCCTCCTGCCAAGAATGTTCAAATAAGAGGGAATGATTATCCTCTTCATCCTCTGACAGCTGCTCGCCCATCACCTCTTCCTCCTCCATTAGTTCCTCGGCTCTTGCACCTTCACTAACAGTTTGCCTGGTATCACCAAACCCCCTCAATCGCAGTAATCCACCGTCACTTGGCATCCGCCTGTGTGATGACAGTCTGGAAATTTGAGACATTGGTATCCCTTCCTCATCCTCCTCTTCTTCTGGGGCCACCACCTCCTGCCGCAGGTTATTCAAAGTTTGCTCCAGAATGTATATGACTGGAATAGTGAGGCTGATGATGGCATCGTCAGTGCTAACCAGTTTAGTAGCCATTTCAAAACCGTGCTGAAGGGTGCAGAGGTCCTTAATCTGTTCCCACTTCGCAAACGTGATATGCCCCAAGTCCGTACAGCGTTGCCCAAAGCTATACATCATGACATACTGCATCAGAGCTCATTGCTGCTGGCACAGTCACTGCAACATGTGCAGAGTAGAATACTACCGCGTCGGGACATCGCAGATCAACCTGTTAACTGGCACAGACAAAGACCTCTGTATCGATGCAAGTCGATGACATGAGGGGTGCAAATGGCGGAAGTGAGCACACAGCTTACGTACTTCGTGAAGCAGCTCAACCAGGCCAGGATAGTGGTGGAGAAATTGCTGTACCAGCAGGTTGAGGATGTGAGCCATGCAAGTCACGTGTGTCAGTGTGCCTCAGCCTAGGGCAGCTAACAGGTTTGCACCGTTATCGCACACGGCCTTCCCTGGCTCTAGATTCAGCGGAGAAAGCCATTGCGCAAACTGAGCCTAGACAGCTGCCTACAAGTCTTCACCTGTATGACTGCAATCTCCAAGGCATTTTAATTTGAAGACTGCCTGATTACGGTGAGCCCTGACTGCCCAGTATGGAGGTGGTGTGTATTCGCTCTGCACCCTTGGAACGCATGTCTCGTTAAGGCAGAGGTTGAGTGCACAGGTGGAGGCCCAAGAGGAGGTGGAGTACGCAGAAGCAGCGGAGGAAGTGGTAAATACAGAGGTTTCTTCTGCAAGCCTTGGGGATTCCAAGATTTGTGGAGTTGCCCCTTCCCCGCCTGCCCCCACAGCCACCAGATTCACCCAGTTCCCAGTCAGTGAGATGTAACGCCCTTGGCCATGCTTACTCATCCAGGTGTCTGTGGTGAAATGCACCGTGGCACACGTAGATTTAGACAAGGAACAGGTTATGTGTCTGCGACATGCTGGTGTAGCACAGGCACAGATTTCTTAGAGAAGTAATGGTGACTGGGGGACTGCGACAGTAATCAGTTTTTGGAAACCGTCTGTATCTACCAGGCGGAAAGGCAGCATTTCCATGGCCAACATATTGGAGATGGTGGAGTTCATCCTCTTAGCTTTGTCATGCATAGGATGAAACAATCTTTTACGTGACCACAACTGCGGGACCGAGGGCTGGCTAAGGTGCTGAGAGAGGGTGGAGTATGGTGAACCGGAAAAACTGGTGGAGAGTGAGTGAGGTGCAGATGTTACGGTGGATTGAGTAACATGCGGTGTGCTCAGTGAAACAAACACAGCAGGCGTGTCCACTTCCATTACAGCTGACGGGCTGTCACTTAGCCTGACTGGAGCGGGTAAAGAACCAGAGTTTCTGTGATGGGAGACCTGAGTGACAATACTTGGCATGGTAACAGAGAAGGAGGAAGAAGCAGAGGATGCGTTTGATGGGGCAGCTGATGGTTGTTGAGGTGCGCTGGTCCACATTTCAGTGCGGTAAGATTCCCAGTGTAAATAATGTTGTTTGAGCATGTGAATGTTCATGCATGTAGTAGTCAAATTATTGCAGTTTTTCCCTCTACTGAGTGTTTTATCGCAAAGTTTGCAGATAACGTGAGTTGGCTCATACTTTGCAGTGACAAAAAAGGCCCAGGCTAGGCAACCCTTGCTGCCCCTGCGAGCTGCAGACCTGTGACTGCTGCTGGCCACAGCCACGGTTGTGGCTAAGGATGCAGTGCTCCTCATGCTTGCATGACTCCATGTCTGCACCGTAGGGCGAAATGTAACCTACTCATCTTCCTCCTCCACCTCCTAAGATGTGCTACTCGAATGCGTGACTCGGGGTCAACACCAAGTAGAATCTTCAACCTCGTCATCATCCAATGTGTTATCCCATTCCTTACCCTCAGAGTGACCCCTCTCCTCTTGTTGTCCGGACAGCACAGTACCGTCTGCATGAGCCTCAGGTATCTGAGTCATATCCGGATCACCTCCCTCCCCTGCAGTTAATTTCTGGTGACAAGGGTCAGGAACCTGCTTGGACCCTACTTCGTCCTGCCCCGAATAGAAGCTAAAAAAAATTTGGGCATCGGGGCAGATTCTTTCCTCTCCTTGACTCTGTGACTGTTTGGAGTACACTTCTGATGGCCATGGTGTAGAATGGGTGAAGAGTTCCACAGACTCACCCATCTGTGGTTTGCTACAGTCAGTTGGGCTGTTTGCCAGTTGTGACGCGGGGAGAAGCATTGGGGTGCCACCTCTGTGGACTGTACTACGTGTGATGTTGAGGTGGAGGAAGAAGAGGAGAGGGCACTGGAAGCAGAGCTTGCCATCCACTGGAGCACCTGCTCTTTCTGGGCCTTAACAACAAGGCATATCGCTGTGCGGCTGCCAATGGAAGGGAGTGCAGTAGGCCTTCCACTAACATAAGTTGTCAGTTGTCTTTGGATTGGACCTGTTTGTGTTGGTTCACTAGTGCTTTCACTAACATTACCACGTACCCCATGTACACCTTGAACACCAAGCCTATTCCCCCTTTCACCACGCCATCTCTGTTTCCCACTCATGTTGGTCAGATACAGTGGTAGGAGAATGCAATTATCTAAAGAAAAATATTTTTTTTCCTGTGCAATAGCTCAGCACACACCTGAATTTCAGCGACACTAAATGACAAGGTAAGATATGGCCTGTCGTATAACGTTACTAACAAGACAAAAGAAATTTGTTAGTGTGCATGAGGCCGATAAAACCTATGAGATATTCTCCAAACAATTTCAAATTGAGATGTCCCCTGCTGTATTACTTTAGGAACAGAAGAAATCTTTTTTTTTAATGTGGATGAGGCCAGTATGACATAGAATATATGCTCCAAAATATTTCAAACTTAGATCTAGCCAGCTGTATCACTTTACTCAGAGCAAAAAATGTTTTTGGGTTACTCTGCTTATGCTCTGCGTCCAGCTGACTTTGACTGCCACTGACGTAGTGACCTGGCTTATAGCACTGTATGACTTTTGGCACAGGAAAAAAATATTTTTTGGACTGGGCCTAGTAAGAGAAGTTTTGTTTTTTTACTGTGAAACCAGGACAAGTTCAACGCTACTAAAATAGGATCTGCCTTTTAGCAGACTGGATCAACTTTGCCACAGTAAAAAACTTTTGGTGAACCCTGCCTGCCAACCAAAAATATATATAGGTTTGATTGTGCGTACAAGCTGAATTTGACCGCCACTGACGTAATAGCTGACTTATAGCACTGTATGACTTTTGGCACAGGAACAAATATTTTTTGGACTGGGCGTAGTAAGAGAAAAAAATTATTTTTTTACTCTGAAACCACCTGAAGTTCAACTCCACTATAATAGTATCTGACACTAAAAAAAACTTTAGTGCACACAGCTTTCAATATCACAATAGCAACAGAAAAAAAACAGATTTTGTGCTCTGCAATAAGAAGCTCTGCAGACTGTGCAGAGAACAA
The DNA here is from genome assembly GCF_046119375.1 of Phyllobates terribilis. Classification (NCBI taxonomy): domain Eukaryota; kingdom Metazoa; phylum Chordata; class Amphibia; order Anura; family Dendrobatidae; genus Phyllobates; species Phyllobates terribilis. Next base: position 328,621,664 of record NW_027362762.1, on the reverse strand, counting down.
TTTCCACCCCACTAAATGAAAAGGTGCACAGCGCTTGCTTGATCACATTAGCAAGTGCAAAAAAAGATTCAAGGTATACTGAGACATGGAACTCTTTACCAGCGGTGCACAGCACTATTGTGTGGCATGGACCCTCTGTTTCTGTCAGAATCTCGATACTTGCACAAGAACACCAAAAATGTGCTGCACCAGCGGTTGCAGAGGTACACAGGCCAGGAATTATCTACACTATCTGACAAACAAAAAAAAAAGCAGTGCGCAGCTGATTTGACCTGTTCTAAGCTCTCCACAGCCCCCACACTCACCTGGCACATGTCACCGCTCATCATACACTTGTAATATGCTAACAAAACTGTTCAAAACGCTGTGGTTGCCCTGTATTCGTGGTCCCGTGCAAATTAGTTGAACTTTTCCGATTTTAAGAAAATTTGCTCACCTTTGCAATCACGAATCCGAATGTGTCATATTTGAAACTTTTGAACATTCACAGAACAAATTTGCTCAATACTACTAATGAGCAGCTTCCAAATAAAAGCCGCATGTGGGCTGTGTGCCCTCTATGCGTTTTTTAAGCATTTCCGCAGCGGCAATTCCACTGCAGAAACGCTTAAAAACACTTGGTAGAAGATCTGCAATGTTCCCCAATGATAATCCGCATGTGCTGTGCACATGCTGCGGCAATTTCCGTGGCGGATTATCATTGAGGAACAATCCGCAGCACTACCAATTATTTAGCGTAATCGCGGCGTTTTCCCCGCCATTGACTTGCATTGAATCGCTTAACATCCGCATCACTACATGTGCACATGCGGATATTAAGCGATTCAATGTGCGGATGGTACCCGGGTCTGGAGAAGAGGAGACTCTCATCCAGACCCGGGTACCATAGTAGCTGTAAAAAAAAAGAAATATAATAAAAAATATATAGATTATACTCACCTTCGGATGGCCCTCGGTCTCCATAGCGATGTGTCCTGGCTCCCCGGCAGCTCGTGATGGTCTAAAAGGACCTGCCATGACGTCATTTAGTCATGAGATGGATCACGCAATCGCTGAAGTCGGCGGTCGCGTGACCTGTCACATGACTAAATGACGTCATGGAAGGTCCTTTTACACAACCGTGAGACACCGGATAAGGAGACCGGGGGCCATCAGAAGGTGAGTATATGTGTTTTTTTTTATTTTTTACCATTTTTATTCTTTTTTTTTTAACTAACTTGGTCACACTATATAAAATCTATGCCAGTTGCATGGATTTATATAGTGTGACAAAGTTCTCAAGCACTTTCCAAGTGATGCTAAAATCACTTGGAAAGCGCTTGACAATCCGGATGCGAAATCGCATGATCAAAACGCTTTACTTACGCTTGTCCCTGACAGGAAAAACGCATGTAAAATCCGCATGTGTTTTTTCTGCCAGGGAGATGAAGAAACGCTCAGGAAAAATCCAGAACATTTCTGCATCATGGGCACATAGCCTAAGCATGAACGGGTCCCTTCTTTAAGCTGCTTGGCAGCTTTTGAAGCCTGAAGTTGTTAAAAGAAGCTCAAATAGACTGAAAATATACACAGCAAGTTTCTTGACATTGCAGTACATATGTAGGATCATTTTAGCATTTTTTCAAGCACTTTTTCAGGCAAATTTCAGGTGGAATCCAGCTGAAAAAAGACTTTGTGTTCACATACCTTACCTGAAAGTTTTGCAAATCAAAGTAATTCTTACATTGTTTTTTCATCACATATTGTATTTTATTTGGATGGTAAGAGAGAGAAACACAAAAATTGAAGTAAATTTGTAAAAGTTACGTGTTTTTTTCCACTTTTCTACTGTTTGATTCGATATTTAATCTCCAAAGGTTTTTGCAGCACTTTTAAAAATATACACTACTCAAAAAAATAAAGGGAACACTTAAACAACAGAATATAACTCCAAGTAAATCAAACTTCTGTGAAATCAAACTGTCCACTTAGGAAGCATCACTGATTGACAATCAATTTCACATGCTGTTGTGCAAATGGAATAGACAATAGATGGAAATTATTGGCAATTATCAAGACACCCTCAATAAAGGAGTGGTTCTGCAGGTGGGGACCACAGACCACATCTCAGTACCAATGCTTTCTGGCTGATGTTTTGGTCACTTTTGAATGTTGGTTGTGCTTTCACACTCGTGGTAGCATGAGACGGACTCTACAACCCACAGAAGTTGCTCAGGTAGTGCAGCTTATCCAGTATGGCACATCAATGTGAGCTGTGGCAAAACGGTTTGCTGTGTCTGTCAGCGTAGCGTCCAGAGGCTGGAGGCGCTACTAGGAGACAGGCCAGTACACCAGGAGATGTGGAGGGGGCCGTAGGAGGGCAACAACCAAGCAGCAGGACCACTACCTACGCATTTGTGCAAGGAGGAACAGGAGGAGCACTGCAAGAGCCCTGCAAAATGACCTCCGGCAGGCTACAAATGTGCATGTGTCTGCACAAACAGTTAGAAACCGACTCCATGAGGGTGGTATGAGGGCCCGATGTCCACAGATGGGGGTTGTGCTCACAGCCCAACACTGTGCAGTACGCTTGGCATTTGCCACAGAACAGGATTGGCAAAGTAGCCACTGGCGCTCTGTGCTCTTCACAGATGAAAGCAGGTTGGCACTGAGCACATGTGACAGACGTGACAGAGTCTGGAGACGCTGGCGAGAGCAATCTGCTGCCTGCAACATCCTTCAGCATGACCGGTTTGGCAGTGGGTCAGTAATGGTGTGGGGTGGCATTTCTTTGGAGGGCCGCACAGCCCTCCATGTGCTCGCCAGAGGTATCCTGACTGCAATTAGGTACCGAGGTGAGATCCTCAGACCCCTTGTAAGACCATATGCTGGTGCGGTTGGCCCTGGGTTCCTCCTAATGCAGGACAATGCCAGACCTCATGTTCCTGGAGTGTGTCAGCAGTTCCTGCAAGATAAAGACGTTGAAGCTATGGACTGGCCCGCCCGTTCCCCAGACCTGAATCCGATTGAGCACACCTGCGACATCATGTCTCGCTCCATCCACCAGCGTCACGTTGTACCACAGACTGTCCAGGAGTTGGCAAATGTTTTAGTCCAGGTCTGGGAGGAGATCCCACAGGAGACAATCTGCAAACTCATCAGGAGCATTCCCAGGCATTGTAGGGAGGTCATACAGGCACGTGGAGGCCACACACAATACTGAGTCTCATTTTGACTTGTTTTAAGTTGGATCAGCCTGTAATGTGTTTATCCACTTTAATTTTGGGGGTGACTCCAAATCCAGGCCTCCATTGGTTAATAAATTTGATTTCCATTGATGATTTTTGTGTGATTTTGTTGTCAGCACATTCAACTTTGTACAGAACAAAGTATTAAATGAGAATATTTCATTCATTCAGATCTAGGATGTGTTATTTGAGTGTTCCCTTTATTTTTTGAGCAGTGTATAACACTTTGAGCCATCTCTAATAGATTAAAGTAATGTGGAAGGAAAAAATTAAAATTGTACTTTTTCCCAGAACAATATTGCTTTAGCCCCAACTTTTAGATTTTCACAAAGGTAACAGAAGACAGTTGATGTGTAACATGACATGTACATACAGTTGAAACCAGAAGTTTACATACACTATATAAAAAGACACATATGTATGTTTTTCTCAATACCTAACATGAAATCAGAATAAACCTTTCCCGTATTAGGTCAGTTAGGATTACAATCATTTTTAATATTTGCTAAATGCCAGAATAATGAGAGAGAGAATGTTTTAAGGTGATTTTATTACTTACTGCAAAGTCTAAAATTTACATACATTTCATTAGCATTTCGTACCATTGGCCTTAAACTGAATGGCTTGGGTCAAACGTTTGGAATATCCTTCCACAAGCTTCTCACAATAGTTGGTTTGAATTTGGGCCCATTTCTCTCAAAAAAACTGGTGTAACTGTCACGCTGTCTCTGTGTACTGGAGGTAGGGGGCCTAAGCTGACCCTGAGCTGGGGCCCTGACTAATCCCTCTACCTGGAGGTACTGTTAAAGGTACAGAGGTCCAGGCCGCCAGCGTATCCCCTACCTCCTGAGGATCCCTGCACCTAAGTAATCTAGTCCTGAGAAGGACCCCGATCACAACAAAAGGGGACAGGTAATAATATGCCAACACTCAGTACTTAGACGAACGAGACAGTACAAGGGTAAAACCAAAACCACCTTGCATACAAAAACTACACAACTACAACAGAGGGAACACCAACGGGAAAGGAGATAAATGATAAAGCGAGGAAGGGAAAAAACACTCCAAATACACTTATCTCTGAAACTCCAAATACCACAATCCGCTCTGTTAGTCTGCATGAAATGCTTTCACCGACACTTCCCTAACAGAGCAGCAGACATATGAAGGAATCTCACTACTGCAGAATTGATTGCAGCTGGGCGAGGCTGGACCTTGTCTAGCACAGAGAGAGAGAGTTAACTCCCTCACTGCCGAAAAGCACAAAGCACCAAAAACTCAGCTGCGAGAAGTCAGGCTGTGCAATCGTGACGATCTTCGTGGCGACACAACCATGACAGTAACTGATCCAGGGTTGCAGGTCGCCTTGCTCGCACCTGCTTTTTCAGCTTTGCCCATAAATTTTCAATATGATTGAGATCAGGGCTTTGTGATGGCCACTCGAAAACATTAACTTTGTTATCCTTAAGCCACTTTGTTACCATTTTGGCAGTATGCTTCGGGTCATTGTCCATTTGGAAGACCCATTTCCGCCCAAGCTTTAACTTCCTGGCTGATGTCTTGAGAAGTTGCTTCAGTATTTCCACATAATTTTCTTTTCTCATGATGCCATCTATTTTGTGAAGTGCAAAACAATCCCACAACATGATGCTGCCAACCCCGTGTTTCACAGTTGGGATGGTATTTTTAGGCTTCGAAGCTTCTCCCTTTTTCCTCCAAACGTAATGATGGTCATTATGCTCAAAAAGTTAAGTTTTAGTTTCATCAGGCCACAGGGCATGTCTCCAAAAATTAAGGTCTTTGTTCCTGTGTGCATTTGCAAACATTAATCTGCCCTTTTTATGTTTCTTTTGGGGTAATGGCTTCTTCCTGGCAGAGTGGCCTTTCAGCCCATGTTGATACAGTATTCATTTCACTGTGGATATTACCAGCTTCCTCCATCATCTTCACAAGGTCTTTTGCTTTTGTGCATGGGTTGATATGCACATGTTGGACCAAAGCACGTTCATCTCTGGGACGTAGAACCCATCTCCTTCCTGAGCGGTATGATGGCTAGACATTCCCATCTTGTTTGTACTTGTATATAATTGTTTGTACAGATGAACAAGGCACCTTCAGATATCTTGAAATTGTACACAAGGATGAGCCAGACTTGTGCAAGTCCACAATTCTCTTCCTGATATTTTAACTGATTTCTTTAAACTTTCCCATTATGCTACACAAAGTAGCAGTGTGTTTCAGGTGTGCATTAAAATACATCCACAGGTGTGTCTCTAATTAACTTAGATGTTGCCAAAAACAGAAGCTTCCAAACACATGACATCATCATATGGGCAGTCCAGAATTTTTTTTATAGGCATAGTAATCTTAGTGTATGTAAACTTTTGACTTTGCAGTAAGTAATAAAAATGTCTTAAAACATTCTCTCATTATTCTGGCATTTGACAAATATGAAAAATTATGGTAATCCTAATTGACCTAAAACTGGAAATGTTTATTCTGATTTCATGTCAGATATTGAGAAAAACAAGCACGGTGGCTCAGTGGTTAGTAGCCTTGCAGCGCTGGGGTCCTGGGTTGAAATCCCACCAAGGACAACATCTGCAAGGAGTTGGTATGTTCTCCCCGTGTTTGCATGGGTTTCCTTCGGGTTCTCCAGTTTCCTCCCACACTCAAAGACATACTGATAGGGAATTTAGACTGTGAGCCCCAATGGGGACAGTGCCGATAATGTGTATGAATTGTAAAGAGCTGTGGAATATGTTGGCGCTATATAAATAAAGAGATTATTATTAATATATAGGGGCAGCATGGTGGCTCGGTGGTTCAAATCCCACCAAGGACCACATCTGCAAAGAGTTTATATATTCTCCCTGTGTTTATGTGGGTTTCCTCCGAGCACTCCGGTTTCCTCCCACATTCCAAAGACATACTGATAGGGAATTTAGATTGTGAGCTTCAATGGGAACAGTGCCCATAATGTCTGTAAAGCGCTGTGGAATTAATGGCGCTATATAAGTGAGTAAAATAAAATAGATAAATAAATATGTGTCTTTTTATATAGTGTATGTGAACTACTGGTTTCAACTGTAGCTTATTTTAAAACATCAGAGCATGTACACTGCAAAAGACTGGTCCTCTGGCAATGTGGAAAAGAATTTCCACACCCAAGATGCTGCACATAAGACTCGCTACCAACACGACCACAACTAAAGTCTCAGAGTCCCAATACCACTGCCAGTTCCCTAATAGCCATGGCTTGCAGAGACAGCAACACTGCTAGGTGTTTGAATTGTGTCCTCCATCACCTTCTGCCGCATGCCATCTGAGTATATAGGCTGTCATCTCATCCAATAAATCAACTAGAAGAAGCTGTTCTTATGAAATAACTTCAGAAGTGTTGTGGGTTAGGGGACTAAGTGGCTGAGTGGAAAGTGGAGTTATTAGCACAATTGAAAAATATTAGGTATTTTGGAGATGGAGGAGAAAGACTGTTCAGAACACTGATTCAAGCTGATGTTGTCACTGTCATTGGTAACATCTTCCTACTGTGAGTTAAAGGATGTGCCATACATTCCAATACACCCTCCACATTCTCACCACTAATATGCTTGCTAGAGGAAAAGAGGGCAATTGTGGCCTGCATTTGGCACTAGTTCTACAAGCAGGATGCTTGGTTGCTTGGTGCCAGAGGTGGTGCTGCTGCTGTTTATGGCTCCAACATTTTTAGCTGTAATATAGTTTTTTTCTCTTACACTATCATGTTCATTCACCATACATTTTGGACACAATTATAAAGTTTACAAAAAAAGTTTAAATACTCTTTTCCAACTTTGTAAAAATATAGAATGAACCAGAAATGTAAGTTAAGATACACATAGCGGGCCACAATGGCTAATATAAAAACAGCTCTGCCGATAGTATTGGTGTCCTGTCTACACGTCTCCAATTGGCAAAATTAAACAGGTGTACTAAAACAAAGCAGAACAATAAAAACTCTAGATTTTATTAAATTCCTTTTTATTTTTTTAAGCTAAGTTATATCCTCTTAGCCAAAAAGGACAATGTAATAACAAATGACAGGTAAATTTTATTACTATGTTAGTCAAATGCATATTCACAGAAAGTAAACTCGCAGTATGTTTGCGTAGTATACAATTGCTAAAATTGACTAGTAAAAAAGGTATGCCAAAAGTAAAACGTGTGATAAATCAATTAAGCTTTTCAAAATAAAGTTTTTTAACAATATTTTACTTCCTCCCAACATAAAGCCATAACATGTACCAGTGTAATATTAGACTTATAAGTGTGCAAAAAAATGTAAAACTTTTTAAAACTTCCCCATTGTGTGCATTAAAAATTTTGGCATGTTCAGATTTTTCTTTTGTCTTAAGAAAGAAATAAAGTAACATGAGTAACGTGAGACTACCATAATTTCATAGGCAATTATATTAGCTAGCTCATACATTAATTTAACTTGCAATTGTTTAGCATATGATTAGTTATGCAGATTCTTGTCATGCCTCTGCATTGTTACTGTTCTGCTTCTAAAAATCTAAATGTTAATTTTATTATTTTGTTAGTATTTTGGTTTTCAACACTGCCTCAATCCTTCTGGGCACGCTCTCGATCAGATCCAAACATGTTTTGCCCGAAATCTGATCCCAGGTCTCTTCTACACATTCCCAAAGTTGTTGCATACTGGTCGACTCACTTGGGTATGTAGTTTTTTTTTTTAAATCTACCCACAAATGTTCGATTGAGTTGAGGTCTGTGGACTGAGGAGGCCAATCCAGCACCTCTATGTCATTGTACAATTTCTTCATCAATCTTGAGGTATGCTTCGGGTTGTTGTCCAACTGGAACACTATGTTGTCATTTTCATACCCATAGTACTCAAGTGTATGAAGTAACTTGTCTTGTAGGATGCTCACATATAGCTCAGCATTGAGACCACCATTGAACCTAGTCAAGTATTCAACGCTTTTGGCTGTAAAACAATCCCATATCATCAGGTTCTCTCCACTGAACTTGACAGTCCCTTCAATTTCCTGATCCATTAGCCTCTTTTTTCCTTATTTCTTCCAGACCGATTTGGACCCATAAGAGCCCAATCTATTGACTTTCGTCTCATCGCAACAAATCCCCCATTTCCAATCTTCTACCGTCCACTTTTCATACTTTTTTTGCAAACTTGATCTGACGCTTCAATTGACGATATTGAAGTTGAGGCTTCTGTACCTTTTTTCGATCCTCCATTCCAGACTTGTGTAATGTGCATTGCACGGAACTTGCATGGATGTCTGTGTTCTCACTATTACGAAGCATACAAGCCAACTCCACTGCCATGTTTGTCGGGCCAGAAGTGATAGACCTTGTGATGAACTGACTTGTTGACCCCGATCTATTGCCTGGACGTTCAGCTCTTGGCTTTTTAATGGATGGACTGACTTAACTTCATATTCTTCCAACAGTCATGGCACACGTGATGCAGTTTGGCAATTTTCTTGGCCCAAAGACTGCTATCAATGAGCTGGATGATGCTGTTTCTCTTTTATTGGGTAATCTTATTCATGGCTGCTCCTTGATTCAAACTAATGACCTTTCACTTGGGAATCAACCTAATAACACATTGAGCTATAAATGAATGTGAGAACAGGTTGTATTTTGTAGTATACAGGAAGAATTTATTTTTTTCCACCACCAGGAGCAAAACAGTAACAATTCAGTGACATGACAATAATCTGCATAACTAATCATATGTTAAGTAAAAAAAGGGCTGCGTGGCATTCTCTTAGAGGGTGCACAAATAGGACACCACTCCAGAAGTAAGAAAAGTAGATTTGGCCTATTTATTTGCCTTCTTCAGAACTATAAACAAAGTATAATATATATATCAATACATTGAAACAAAGTAAAAGAAAAAAAAAAAGAGGTACAATATAGTCATATGGCAATATATCCAGACACATATTAAAAAAAATGGTTAGTACATCACCTCTCAGAAAATGCATATAGTCATACCGTGAGTAAAAGAAGATAATGAATCTATACACTAAAGTAGCATATCTGATCCAGAGGTATATAGAGAAGCGGGAATAAAGAAAAATAATGAAAACAGCATTACCAGAATTTTATAGCTGTATAAATATGGCTGGAGAAAGATCTGTAATAGAATGAAGAGCTAAATCAGGATGTTGTCCATCATTTAACTATAGAAGAAAGACAGGTGCAGACATATAAGCTTACCCAGGGATTGTTAGCAAAATACATGCATCAGGAAGTCCTGTATGGCGCTGTGAGGAAAAGCACCCAAGTGCTAGGAGAAAAGCGCTAATGTCTGTAGAGCCCCTGGGTTTTTATATGATCAGTGTAATGAGACAAGGACCTGCCAATCGGTCACTTCCTGTTTCATTAGTTGCAATATAATCTGAGCAAAAGGACCTGCGTGACTCACTTCCGGTCATGTGATCAGGTCACACAATCGCGAACCCAGAAGTAACAAGCACAAATGTGTCTGTTGCCACCCGTGTCATGTTATTGGATCTGCAATAACCCAGATCCAAATAGGAAAGATAAAAATAGGTAAAAGCAGTTAAAATGAGTGGGGAGTATGTATAATGGATTTACAGCTATTAATAGAGCGTGGACCTCTAGCTAACAATGGTATTATTCTTATGAGAGTCTAATGGCATGAGAAATAGGGTAACACATGTTTAAGGATAAATTAGGCCAAAGGAAAAAGGGAAAAAAAGGGGGAGTGGATAAGGAAAAGTAATATAAGGAAATATACCGATCACTGCCTAATGTAGTATTAGATTGAAATAAAAGAAAGGAAAAGGAGAGGAGAAAATAGAGAGGAGTAGGTGATATGTAGCATTAATCAACAGACAACATCATCACCCACAGGAGTGAATGAGGTTCTATGAGACGAAATGTGATTTCATGCCGTTCCAGAGAAAGGAATCAAGTAGTATGTGTCTGAAGCAGAAAAAACAATAATTGATACAGTTTACAGAAAGCTAGATAACTCGTACTATCTATTTAGACCCTGAGGCTCCAACGTATGGATCCAAAAGGCTTCATGATGTTTAACGTCTGAATCCTATTGCCCCCGCTTCTTAATGGTGGTACATGTTCCAGAACCTGAAATTTGACTCGTGCAATATTCTTATACCTTCCTGTAAAATCTTGTCCATTGTTTCATCCTCTCTTAGATTGTGTAAATTGCATCTCACAATATTTGAAATCATCTGGAAATGTATGCTATAGATGAGCATTAATGTAGGCTTATTTTTATTCCTATTTATTTTGGATTGTTATTTAGGATTTTCCCCGGGGGCATCTCACCCATCTCATTCCTGTTCTCTAATTATTCCTTTCTTCCTTGAAGGTTTGTTCTGTCTGTCTTATTAGTCTGATACCAAAGCCTAAGAACGCTTGTCATTTGAAACACGTATCATTGCGTAATTTTTTTCCTGCCTCCGTCCCCCCTCCACCTCTTGCCAGAGGTTTCACCGCCTGTTCTTAATTTTGTAATATTTCCCCTTAATTTTTAAAATGTTTATAATAAATGACTATTGGTTTTAACTAGTGTTGAGCGAGCATGCTCGACACTACTCGGTACTCGCCCAAGCATCACGCTACTCGGAATGTTCGGCGAGCACGGAGCAATTCCGGGTTACTCTGGCGGGAGCTCGGGTCTCCACCCTGCATGTTTGGCGCTCTTTTCAGAGCCAATGAACATGCAGGGATTGCCAGCCAGTCACTGTAATGCCGCAGCCATGTTGTTTGTGGGCATTACAGTGATTGGCTGGCCGCACAGCGTCTCCTCGAGTATTTAAAACCGGGCGCCGCCATCTTGGACACAGTCACTCCGGATCAGACAGTGTAGGGACAGCGCTGCTGATTTAGGGAGAGATATATCCTGCAAAATAGTTAGTGTAGGGTCTGTAAAGGCTGCCAGATCAAACAAACAGTCCTTCTCAGGACTAATATCCATCCCAGATATCAGGCAGGCAGGCAGGCTGTATAGGAGATGCAGTGGTTATACCAGCAAACGCTGCATTACAGTCCTGTGTGCTCCTGTTGCTGAAATTGCAGGACATAGCTCCAGGTCTCGGGGGTCAGGAAAAATCCTTTTTTTTTCATCTAAATCCTTTTTTTTTCCTCCTTCACACTGTACAAATACCCGTCTTATTAACCTTTTGGTGCCCCCCCCCCTCAAAAAAAAAAGTGTGTCTCTGATTTTTCAGGCACAAATATATCTGTTGAAAACAGTCTGGTGTAGGCCAGAGAAAGAGAAGTGTGGTTTTGCAGTTCCATGGGCCATTTGTATCTAAAAAAAACAGTTTGAGTGTGTCGCTCACTGTTCAGCCGCAAATATATATATTTAAAAAAGTCTGGTATACACCAGTAAATTATAACTGTGGTTTTGCTGTTCCACGGTAAAAAATCTCTATTATCCTGCTCTTGGCATTTTTTGCCGTAAAAAAAAAAATAATAGTGTCTCCCTGATTTTTCAGGCACAAATATATCTGTTGAAAATAGTCTGGTGTAGGCCAGAGAGACAGAAGTGTGCTTTTGCTGTTCCACGGTAAAAAATCTCTATTATCCTGCTCTTGGCATTTTTTGCCGTAAAAAATAAATAGTGTCTCCTGATTGTTCAGACACAAATATATCCATTGAAAATAGTCTGGTGTAGGCCCGAGAAATACAAGTGTGGTTTTGCAGTTCCATGGGTCAAATCTCTGTTTTATCCTGCTTTTCGCAATTTTTGGCCGTAAAAAATAAATAATAGTGTCTCCTGATAGTTCAGACACAAATATATCTGTTGAAAATAGTCTGGTGTAGGCCCGAGAGATACAAGTGTGGTTTTGCAGTTCCACGGTTCAAACCTCTGTATTATCCACTTTTGGGCCATTTGTATCTAAAAAAAACAGCTTGAGTGTGTCGCTCACTGTTTCAGCCACAAATATATATGTTTAAAAAAGTCTGGTATACACCAGTAAATTATAACTGTGGTTTTGCTGTTCCACAGTAAAAAATCTCTATTATCCTGTTTTGGCATTTTTTGCCGTAAAAAATAAATAGTGTCTCCTGATTGTTCAGACACAAATATATCTGTTCAAAATAGTCTTGTGTAGGCCCAAGAAATACAAGTGTGGTTTTGCTGTTCCACGGGTCAAATCTCTGTATTATCCTGCTTTTCGCAATTTTTGGCCGTAAAAAAATAAACAATAGTGTCTCCTGATTGTTCAGACACAAATATATCTGTTGAAAATAGTCTGGTGTAGGCCCGAGAAATACAAGTGTGGTTTTGCAGTTCCACGGTTCAAACCTCTGTATTATCCACTTTTGGGCCATTTGTATCTAAAAAAAACAGTTTGAGTGTGTCGCTCACTGTTCAGCCGCAAATATATATGTTTAAAAAAGTCTGGTATACACCAGTAAATTATAACTGTGGTTTTGCTGTTCCACAGTAAGAAATCTCTATTATTCAGCTTTTGGCATTTTTTCCGCAAAGAAAAACAGTAATATTTTCTCCCTGATTGTTCAGATTGTTTAAAAGAGTCGGGTGTAGGCCAGAGAAATAGAACTGTGGTTTTCCTCTTCCACGGTTCTAATCTACCTTTTCTTACCGTTTTTGCATTGATAGTTTGAGTGTAAGCTATTTTACTTACTTTACAATGGGCAAGGCGCATGGCAAGGGACATGGAAGTGGATGTTCTGGCGATGGTGCATGCAGAGGACGGAGCCGTGGCCAAGGTGAAAATGAGCCACAACCAACAGCCACATCTTCTCGCTCCCACTTCTTGACCGAATTACCAGGGAAGCAAAGAACAACACCAGTATTGCGAACAGATCAGTGTGAGCAGGTTATTAATTGGATAGCAGATAATCCTTCCAGTTACCTGGGCACCACCACCTCCGGCCTGTCTTCCAAACAGTCGACTCTTAGTAGCCATGAGTCTCAACCGCGTACGCCTCCTCACCCTGATGCTCCTTCCTCCCACCATGCCGAGTGTCGTCAGACAGCAACTGATCCCACACTTGGACACTCTGAAGAGCTGTTCACTGGTCCATTTCCAGTTTTGTGCCCCTCGCCTGATACGCTTGAAGTGGTGGAAGAGGAGATCCCATGTAGCGATGCCCAAATATTTGAACAGCCACAGCCACAGGAAGTCGACGCTGGCAATTTGTCGCAAGAGGTGGACGATGACGAGACACAATTGCCAGGAAGTGAGGAGGAGGATCGTGGTGCGCAAGTGGAAGAGGAGGAGGTGGTGGATGATCTAGTAACTGACCCCACGTGGCAGAAGGACATGCAGAGGAGGCCAGCAACACACAGGGGGAGGGAGGCAGAGTACCCCAACAGGCAGGAAGAAGCAGTGTGGTGGCCGCAGACAGAAGGCGGGCAACCGTTCCCCGTAACACCAACACGAGGGACGTTGCCAGTACAAGCGGTAGGTCTTCCAGAGTCTGGAATTTTTTTTAAAGACTCTGCTGATAACCCCAAAAAGGCCATTTGTACCACCTGCCAGGCCAGCATCAGCAGGGGTGACAAAACTACCAGCCTGACCACCACACCACCAGCATGATCAGGCACATGGCAGCAAAGCACCCGACTTTGTGGGGCGAACCCAGCGTCCACGACCAATGTCAGTGGGTGTCACCACTGCTTCTTCCACTGTTGTGCGTGCAATAGAGCGCCCTGTTGTGTCTGCAAGGCAATCCCCTGTCCATACTGCATGCAAAGATGCCCCCTTCTCTCAGTCTTCACTTGTTATGCAGTTTCTCAAGAAACAGCATCAACGTCCACGTCCACGTCCCACCGCAGCATTCAATTGTCCATATCCCAGACCTTTGAACGAAAGCGGAAATTCGCAGCTAACATCCCACAGGCCACAATCCTAAATTCACACATTTCATGACTGCTTGCATTGGAAATGCTGCCTTTTAGGCTGGTGGAGACGGAATCCTTCCGCAACCTTATGGCGGTGGCTGTCCCTGGGTACTCGGTCCCCAGCCGACACTATTTTGCCCGGTGTGCCATCCCCACATTACACAAGCACGTGTCCCAAAACATCTGCTGTGCCCTCAACAACACAGTTAATGGGAGAGTCCACCTGACAACAGACACGTGGACAAGTGCTTGTAGCAAGGGACGGTACATCTCCGTGACGGCACATTGGGTAAACATAGTGAAAGCCGGGACCCAGCCGGACCTTGGGACGGAACACATCCTCCCCACACCGAGGATTGCGGGCCATATGTCAGTCAGAGTTGCCCCCACAGTGTACAGCTCCTGCGCATCATCCTCCTCCTCCTCATCATGTTCAGCCTCCATCTCAGATATCACCACATCAGTTACAAGCTGGAAGCACTGCAGTACTGCCTCCTCCAAGCGGCAACAGGCTGTGCTGATGTTAGAACCTTGCTGTTAGGTTTTTTTTCCTTTGCTGGTCACATGACCTTGTTGGCCTATTTAATCCTGCTCCGCCCTTCTGGCTTTGCTGGACTTCATTGTATATCTACTTTCTAGCTAGCCTGTGCTCTGCATCTAACTCTGTTAGTTTGCTTGGTCTACGGACCTCTATGTTCTATCTATTTTGTTTGTTCGTCTGTCTGCTACTATTTCTGTTAGGAGGTGTCCCATATTCCTCCCAGTCCTTAGTACTTGTAGGGATTCCCTCCCCAAATCTATAGGTCTCCGTACAGACTAGATTAGGACTTTAGCAGGTCTGATCGCAGGATCAGGTTCCCTGTTACATCGTAGGGATTCAGCTGAGTCTTATAGTAGGGACAGATCTCCTCTCTTTCCTTAGCTTTGGTAGCAGAACATAACAGTAAGTCCAGCCTGTAAATTCTCTAAGGAAAGATTTTTTTTTGTTCCATCATGGTGTCGGTTCAGGATTTGGCTAAACACCTGCAGGGACTCTCTCTGGAAGTGGCCGAGCTCCGTCAGCATGTGAGTAACTGTCCTGGAGCATATTTCTTGGAGCCTAAGGTATGTTTGCCGGATTTATTTTTTGGTGAACATCGAGAATTTTTTTCATTTAAAAATGCTTGCTTATTGTATTTTCGTTTGAGACCCAAGTCCTCTGGGGATGAATCCCAGCGCGTAGGGTTCATAATGTCACTTTTGCGCAAAGAGCCTCAGGAGTGGGCCTTTTCTTTGCAACCTAGTGATACATGCTTCAGATCAGTGGATAGTTTTTTTTCTGCTTTAGGACTATTATATGATGATCCTGACCGTGTGGCATCAGCTGAGACTGAGTTGAGACGTTTAAAACAAGGATCAGGTAATATGGAAAAATATTGTACACATTTTCGTCGTTGGTCCACTCAAACAGGGTGGAACGATTCTGCTCTGAAAAGTCTATTTCTTGCTGGGCTCAGTGAAAAGGTTAAAGACCTGCTAATTGCTTATCCTACACCTGAAGATTTGCAACAGGCTATGCAATTAGCTATACGGGTGGATAGAAGACTGCGTGCTAGGGTTAATGAGAGCAAATCCTCTGCTATGTCAGTTTCTGGTTATGATAATGTGTGTACTAACAGTGGTGAACCGATGGAGATTGGATCGGTGGCACCTCGCTCTCAAGAAAAACACCGTCGTTTTTCAGAAGGCTTGTGTTTCTATTGCGGGAAATCTGGTCATTTGATTAAAGGATGTGAGCTTCGTATGAAGAAAGAAACAAAAATGGTCAGTCACACCCGTATTGCCTGTTTAAATTCCAAGGGTATATTTTTAGCTGCTTCCACGATTGCTCAGGAAAAATTAATGGAATTTCGGGTGTTTGTTGATTGCGGATCTACACTGAATGTTATTGATGGGGGATTCGTGGAAAAACTCAATTTAAAACCTGAACCTTTATCATCCCCCATTGCTGTGGTTTCTGTGGATGGCTCCCCTTTGAAGAATATTACTCTCAAGGTCAGTGAATTTCCTCTCACTATTAATGGTGTTCACCATGAGAAATTGGATTTGGTAGTGTTGAATAACTTGCCTTCTCCAGTAATATTGGGTTTGCCCTGGTTAAAATTTCACAATCCTGTACTGGATTGGTCTACCAGTGAAATTAAATCCTGGAGCCATAAATGTTATGACAAGTGTTGTAACGGGCGTATTGCAGCTTTGGATAGGGGAGAATTGCCTGTTCCTATTCAGGATTTTTGGAGAGTTTTTTCTGAGAAAGAATCGCAGGTTTTGCCTCCCCATAGAGACTATGATTGTTCTATTGAATTTGTCCCTGGAGCGACTCTTCCTAAAAGTCGTTTATTTAACCTTACTATTCCTGAGAGGAAGGCTTTGGAGGAATACATACAGACAAGTTTGGCCGCCGGTCACATTAGGCCCTCTAAGTCTCCTGTGGCGGTTGGATTTTTTTTTGTAAAAAAAAAGGACGGCGGTTTACGTCCTTGTCTGGATTTTCGTGAGATTAACAAAATTACGGTACGCAATCCTTACCCACTGCCATTGATTCCTGATCTGTTTAACCAGTTATTGGGGGCCAAGTGGTTCTCTAAAATTGACCTTAAGGGGGCATACAATCTGTTGCGCATGAAGGAGGGTGATGAATGGAAGACTGCTTTTAACACTCCTGTGGGTCATTTTGAGAATCTGGTTATGCCTTTTGGTCTTACTAATGCTCCTGCATTTTTTCAGAATCTGATTAATGACATCCTTAGACCTTTGATCGGTAAAAATGTGGTTGTGTATTTGGATGACATTTTGATTTATTCGCCAGATCTGGAGTCTCATTGGCGGAGCGTGCGTGAGGTATTACAGTTATTAATGGACAATTCGCTTTTTGCTAAGCTGGAGAAATGTGAGTTCGCTGTACAGAGAATTAGTTTTTTGGGCTACATTATCTCCAGCAAAGGTTTTGAGATGGATCCGGTTAAGGTTCAGGCTGTGCAGGAATGGCCTAGACCTATTGGTTTGAAATCGATACAGAGGTTTTTGGGTTTCGCCAATTACTATAGAAAATTCATAAAAATTTTTTCTAGTATTGTCAAACCTCTGACTGATCTCACCAGGAAAGGTGCTGATGTGGTTCAGTGGTCTTCTGAGGCCATTGAAGCTTTTGTGTATCTCAAGGAGAGGTTCACCTCTGCTCCCATCCTTATGCAGCCTGATGTTACTAGGCCGTTTTTGGTTGAGGTTGATGCTTCCTCTGTGGGGGTTGGCGCAGTATTGTCTCAGGATAACGGGGATGGATTACATCCCTGTGCATTTTTTTCAAAAAAATTTTCGGAGACTGAATTGAATTACGATATTGGTAATCGGGAATTATTGGCTATTAAACTCGCATTTGAACACTGGCGCCACTTCTTGGAAGGTGCGGAATTTCCCGTTCAGGTTCTTACGGATCATAAAAATCTGATATATCTTGACGCTGCCAAGCGCCTGAATGCCCGTCAGGCTAGGTGGGCACTGTTTTTCTCGCGGTTTAATTTCTCCGTTACTTACATCCCTGGTACTAAGAATGTTAAGGCGGATGCCTTGTCTCGCAGTTTTTCTCCCATAGTCGGTGCTGAGAAAGAGGAAAACATTTTACAAGAAGGTGTTGTGATAGCTGCTTTAGACTCCGTTTTGGAAGATGAGATTCTTAAAGCTCAGGAGAATGCCCCATCTAACACTCCTCATGGGAGGTTGTTTGTGCCTGGGACCTTTAGGAGAGATTTGTTTGTTGAGTGTCACGAATCTCGGTTGGCAGGTCATCCCGGAATCTCTGAGACCAAGAGACTGGTGGGTCGCAGTTTTTGGTGGCCTGGATGGCAGAAGGAAGTCATTAAGTGGGTGCGCCAATGTACTATATGTGCTAGATCTAAGTCCTCACATACTCCTGCTGCGGGGTTGCTTTGTCCTTTGGAGGTCCCCAGTGCTCCTTGGACACATTTGGCTATGGACTTTATAACTGACCTTCCCCCCTCTGAGGGTTTTACTGTCATCTGGGTGGTCGTGGACCGTTTTAGCAAGATGTGTCACTTGGTTCCCTTCGTCAAACTGCCCTGCGCTAAAACTCTCGCTAAGGCCTTTGTCAAGGAAATTGTCAGACTTCATGGCGTTCCTACTGACATTGTTTCTGATAGGGGTCCTCAGTTCGTGGCTCGTTTTTGGCGTGCCTTTTGTGACAGGTTGGGAATTCATTTGTCGTTTTCGTCCGGATATCATCCTGAATCTAATGGCCAGACAGAAAGGAAAAACCAGGATGTTGAGCAGTTCTTGCGTTGTTTTGTGGCAGACAATCAAGAGGGGTGGTCTGAGTTTCTGCCACTTGCCGAATTTGCTCTGAACAATCATACATCTTCTTCTGCTGGTTGTTCGCCTTTTTTTTGTTGTTCTGGGAGACATCCGTCGTTTGGGTCGTTCTCCAAGTTGGGATCTGCCGT
This sequence comes from Phyllobates terribilis, assembly GCF_046119375.1. Taxonomy (NCBI): domain Eukaryota; kingdom Metazoa; phylum Chordata; class Amphibia; order Anura; family Dendrobatidae; genus Phyllobates; species Phyllobates terribilis. The sequence goes on along the minus strand of NW_027362762.1, from coordinate 328,603,035 downwards.
GCCTGAGGAGGAGAATTTTTCCGGTGATTTGGAAAGAGTTTGGACGGATGTGCATGGTAATCTTCAGGAGGCCAACAGAAAATCTAAAGACTACTTTGATAGGAAACGACAGGAGGTTTTGTTCGCTGTTGGTGACATGGTTTGGTTGTCCTCTAGGAATCTGCGGTTGAGGATTCCTTCTAAGAAATTGGGTCCCAAGTTTGTAGGGCCCTTTAAGGTGCTTCAGGTTGTCAACCAATCTGCTGTTAGGTTGGAGGTTCCTACCTCCTGGAGAATTAATCCGGTCTTTCATGTCTCTCTGTTAAAAAAAGCTGTTGTGTCGGATGGTGACGCCTCTGCCTCTGTTCCTCCGGTGGTGGAGGACGGGGAATATGAAATTTCTCGCATCCTTGACTCTAGACGGTATAGAGGTAGTTTGCAGTATCTTGTGGCCTGGAAAGGTTTCGGACCCGAGGATAACTCTTGGGTGAGGTCAGATGATGTTTCCGCGTCCAGACTTATCAGAGCGTTTCACAGGAGATTTCCTGATAAGCCTGGTCCTAGGGGATCCGGAGGATCCTCTTAGAAGGGGGGGTACTGTTAGAACCTTGCTGTTAGGTTTTTTTTCCTTTGCTGGTCACATGACCTTGTTGGCCTATTTAATCCTGCTCCGCCCTTCTGGCTTTGCTGGACTTCATTGTATATCTACTTTCTAGCTAGCCTGTGCTCTGTATCTAACTCTGTTAGTTTGCTTGGTCTACGGACCTCTATGTTCTATCTATTTTGTTTGTTCGTCTGTCTGCTACTATTTCTGTTAGGAGGTGTCCCATATTCCTCCCAGTCCTTAGTACTTGTAGGGATTCCCTCCCCAAATCTATAGGTCTCCGTACAGACTAGATTAGGACTTTAGCAGGTCTGATCGCAGGATCAGGTTCCCTGTTACATCGTAGGGATTCAGCTGAGTCTTATAGTAGGGACAGATCTCCTCTCTTTCCTTAGCTTTGGTAGCAGAACATAACAGCTGAAACTCCTAAACTTAGGTGAGAAACCTCACACTGCTTGTGAGTTGTGGACAGCTGTGACAGAGCAGGTAGATCTGTGGCTGAGACCGCTGAACCTACAGCCCGGCATGGTCATGTGTGACAATGGCCGTAACCTGGTGGTGGCTCTGAGGCGAGGCGAGATCACACACGTACCATGCCTGGCTCATGTGCTTAACCTCGTGGTTCAGCGGTTTCTTAAATCGTACCCCGAGTTGCTAGATCTGCTCCTCAAAGTACGCCGCCTGTCAGCTCATTTTCGCAAATTGGCTACAGCTTCCGCCACCTTTGCTGTGTTGCAGCAGCATTTGCAGCTTCCGTCACACCGACTGGTGTGTGAAGTCCCCACATGTTGGAACTCTACCCTCCACATGTTGCAAAGGATTTGTGAGCAGAAGAGAGCAGTTGTGGAGTACCAGCTGCAACAAGGCCGTCGATATTCAGGTCAGACTCCACACATAAGACCTCAGTAGTGGACCTGGATGTCTGACATTGGTACCATCTTGACAAATTTTGAGGAGTCCACCCAGATGGTGAGTGGCGATGACACCATCATTAGCGTTAGCATTCTACTTGTCTGTCTTTTGCAACGCTCTCTGCAGAGAATTAAAGAGGAGGCATTGCAGCCAGAGTATGATGAGATGGATCAAGAAGCCATAGTGGTCGATTACACACAGCCCAGCCTCATCTCATCCCAACGTGCATTGGGGGACAATGAGGGAGAGGAGGAGGAGGAGGAAGAACAGGAGCTTGTATCATGCGCTGTAGACCGTAGTACCTGTACAACTGTCATACCGTCGGTTCAGCGTGGGTGGCCTGAGGACAGGGGGGAGGAGGAGGAGGAGGAGAGCATGGTCAGTCGTCATCTTGGGGAGAACACGGAAGTCTTGTCCGTTACCAGTCTGGCACGCATGGCTGACTTTATGTTACGCTGCCTTAACCGTGACCCTCGCGTTGTCAAAATGTTGGGTGACAGTCATTACTGGTTGGTGACACTTTTAGACCCCCGCTACAAGGAGAACTTTCACTCTCTTATTCCTGAGGTGGAGAGGTCTACAAAAATGGGGCAGTACCAGAAGGCCCTTGCTGCAGAACTGTTAAAAAAGTTCCCATCTGAACATGCTAGCGGCAGAGGTCAGAGTTCGTTGACCAACCAAGGCGTTCAAGTGAGAGAAAGGCAACTCCAATCCAGCAGAGGCAGGGGAACACTGTCAAAGTTCTTGGACAGTTTTCTGAGACCCGCCCAGCTTACAGGTCCTGAGGCGCGGGGTACTCCCCCATCAAATGATGGTGAGGGAGTACCTTGCCGACCATACCAGCGTCATCCGTGATTCCGCTCTGCCTTTTAATTATTGGGTATCCAAGCTGGACACTTGGAATGAACTCGCTCTGTACGCCTTGGAGGTCCTGGCCTGCCCTGCCGCTAGCATGTTATCAGAGCGTGTATTTAGTGCCGCTGGGGGAATTATAACTGATAAGCGCACTCGCCTGTCAACTGACAATGCTGACAAGCTGACCCTTATCAAATTGAACAAGGGCTGGATTGGGCCAGACTTCTCATCACCACCAAATGACAGCAGAGTAACATAAAGTCAAATCCACTGTGTTTTTTCGGGAGGTGTATTCACATGCACCGCTTCACACCCACACATGGGTATACGCTTCCTCATTTCGGCTGTTTTATGTTCTTCTCTTTATCCTCAGCCTCCACCACCACTATACTACCAGGGTGACCGTGGTCCGTGTTGCCATTATTGAAAGTTCCTCCGTCCTTATTTTTGTCAGCTTTTGATGGAAGGCATAAGCAAAGACTGTGGAAGACCCACTCCCCAATAATGGGAATAATATTTTTAAGATGCTGTACTGTATGGCTCTTGTAAGAGGCATTGCAAGTTCATCCGTCCTAATTTTTGGCAGCTTTTGCTTGGAAGGCATAAGCAAATACTATGGGAGACCCACTCCCCAATCATGGGAATAATGTTTGTAATATGCTGTACTGCATGGCTCTTGTAAGGGGCATTGCAAGTTCCTCCATCCTAATTTTTGGCAGCTTTTGCTTAGAAGGCATAAGTAAATACTATGGGAGACTCACTCCCCAATCATGGGAATAATGTTTGTAATATGGTGTACTGCATGGCTCTTGTAAGGGGCATTGCAAGTTCTTCCGTCCTAATTTTTGGCAGCTTTTGCTTGGAAGGCATAAGCAAACACTATGGGAGACCCACTCCCCAATCATGGGAATAATGTTTGTAATATGCTGTACTGCATGGTCTTGTAAGGGGCATTGCAAGTTCCTCCGTCCTAATTTTTGGCAGCTTTTGCTTGGAAGGCATAAGCAAATACTATGGGAGACCACTTCCCAATCATGGGAATAATGTTTGTAATATGCTGTACTGCATGGCTCTTGTAAGGGGCATTGCAAGTTCCTCCGCCCTAATTTTTGGCAGCTTTTGCTTGGAAGGCATAAGCAAACACTATGGGAGACCCACTCCCCAATAATGGGAATAATGTTTGTAATATGCTGTACGGCATGGCTCTTGTAAGGGGCATTGCAAGTTCCTCCATCCTAATTTTTGGCAGCTTTTGCTTGGAAGGCAAAAGCAAATACTATGGGAGACCTACTCCCCAATCATGGGAATAATGTTTGTAATATGCCGTACTGCATGGCTCTTGTAAGGTGCATTGTAAGTTCCTCCATCCTCATTTTTGGCAGCTTTTGCTTGGAAGGCATAAGTAAATACTATGGGAGACCCACTCCCCAATCATGGGATTAATGTTTGTAATATGCTGTACTGCATGGCTCTTGTAAGGGGCATTGCAAGTTCCTCCGTCCTAATTTTTGGCAGCTTTTGCTTGGAAGGCATAAGCAAATACTATGGGAGACACACTCCCCAATCATGGGAAAAATGTTTGTAATATGCTGTACTGCATGGCTCTTGTAAGGGGCATTGCAAGTTCCTCCATCCTAATTTTTGGCAGCTTTTGCTTGGAAGGCATAAGCAAATACTATGGGAGACCCACACCCCAATCATGGGAATAATGTTTGTAATATGCTGTACTGCATGGCTCTTGTAAGGGGCATTGCTAGTTCCTCTGTCCTAATTTTTGGCAGCTTTTGCTTGGAAGGCATAAGCAAAGACTATGGGAGACCCACTCCCCAATAATGGGAATAATGTTTGTAATATGCTGTACTGCATGGCTCTTGTAAGAGGCATTGCAAGTAGTGTTGAGCCACCCCCGTAGTGTTCGAGTTCGGTTCGGTTCGTCGAACACCCGTGTGTTCGCCGAACTGTTCGTCGAACTGTTCGTCGAACACCTTCGAACACCATTAAAACCAATGGCAGGCAAACAAAAACACATAGAAACACATAGAGAACACCTTCAAAGGTGTCCAAAAGCTGACAAACTGCTCAGAAGACACAACTAACACATGGAAAAGTGACAAGTACATATAGTCATGAGAAAAGAAAAGAGGTGGAGGAGTAAAAGGAGGGGGAGACACAGATATAGGCATGTCATGCCCTTCTAAAATCCAAAAAGTGAGAAGCCGACACGTTCAGTCCGCTCCTGCCCGTGCCACCTCCGTGTCACCGGGTTTGTGCCAGAGCCGCGGTGAACCCTGACGGCCAGCCCCCCTCTCCCAATACTGGTGCCTGTCCGCTGGTGGGTCGAGCGAGCCCCCCTGTGGTGGAGGCAGCTCTAAGCTTTTTAATTTAAATTGTCTCTCTAATTTGAATGAATACACTTTAAATCCATTTACAAGGATCTATTGGAGGGCAAGTCTCATGCCAGCAGCCGCGTAATTCCAGCTCCAGTAGCGTCCACTAAAGCTGCTGCAGTTAAAAAGCTTTTATAAGGATCGAGCTCGGCTGTCCACCGCAAGGCATCCTACTGCCAGTCCCAGCCCCTATGCCTTGGGGTGTCTCCTGATGCTCTTCACTGAGTATCCCGTGGTCCCGAAGCATTTCCTTTGAAAAAATTAAGTGTCCAAACTACAGGTGGTGTAGCTTGCTTAACAGCCGGGATAATCCGCTGACTAGCAGACACTGCTACTAGGCACAAAGTATTTCCTGGGCTAGATGCAGTTAAAAATTTGTAATTAGATACTCTCGTTGGATGCTGAGAAAGCATTCCATAGAGTCTCCTGGCACGCCATATATGATTCTCTTAAAAAGCTTGGGGTAGGGGTCTAGGGGACCCTTTTATAGCCAAAATCACGGCCCTGTATCGCAATACGTCACCTAGGCTGAAGATAAATTGAACTGTAGCACCCTGAGGGCTCGGTTGCTACAGAGGTATTGCACCTCACCCAGAGGTGTGATATCTCACTCTCAGGTAAGGATGGAGTGTGGATCAGGACCCGACACCTGCATGCATTACACCACATTGCCGTGGGGCAGGGCGACCAATATGCCCCTGAGATGGGCACGACAGTCCCTGTCCCTGGCTGGAGTGGGGGGAGGGAACACTGAGGAAGGGGAACCCTGTAGTGCAGGAGCAGGGAGGAAGCAGTTCCTGGGTGCATTGAGAAGGGAGTATAAAAGGTGGGCACCATCTTAGTTCAGTGCAGAGAAGTCTGAGCAGAAGTGGCAGGGAGCAGGGGCTCTGCATGAGCTCTGCTCCGGAGGCGGGCCTAGTAACAGAGGCCCAGGCCTGGAAGAGGGAGAAGGAAGGAAGAGGAGCGGAGAAGGCTCCAGGAACGAGGAACGAAGGGATCCCAGGGGTGCGGACGGGAGAGTCACCACCGCACGCCCGAATCCACCTGCATGGAGGGGTCAGGCCAAAGGGGGAGACCGGTCCCCGAAACTAGTGGAGGCAGGAAACGACCCTCAGCTAGAAACCAGAGGCTGTGACATTTTATGTGGCGCAGCCCCTCGCTACACCCGCTAGGAGGGCAGCACATAGGGTCAGGGAAACTGGCGCCAAGTTTACCAAGAGGAGGCCCGAGGCAGCCGGACAGAAGGGTTGGTAAGAAAGGCCAGACAAAGGACACACAAAGGGGGTCCTGTGAAGTGCTCCAAAGTTATCTGGGAGTTTTCTGAGCCCCTCACCTGGTGAGCACAGTACGACGTGGGCAGCCGTTACCTGCAGACGTGGTCTGGATAATAAGAACTGTGAGTAAAGGCCCTGGACTGCATCACTGACTCCGTGTCGTTACTGCTGCTGCCCTGCACCATCACCCACATCCTCCGCATACACTGCCCTGAGGCTATACTCCTCCCGTGGGGAGTTATGCTACGCTCTGCTACACCCACAACACCAGCCTCAGCGGTCTGCCCTGCAGCGGCGGTTCACTCTGACCGCAATCCACGGGTGGCGTAGTCGGACATTTAAACATCAAAACCACATAAATAGTTCCGCCACTGGTTTGACCACCCTGAGCCATGGAACCGGGTCGCCGCCACGAAGACTACAACCACCAGCATCCACCAAAAAGGGTCCGGCTCCAGGTGTCCCAAGGCCCAGGGGGTGCATCAGAACATTTTCATCACCTTTCACAATCACCAATGGGACAAGGCAGGGATGTCCTCTGTCCCCTCTCTTATACATCCTAGTGACGGAGCACCTGCTCTCATCAATTCGCCATAACCCCAATATTAGGTGGATTGAGGTGGGAGGCACCGAGTACAAGTGCTCTCTATTTGCTGATGATGTACTAGTATATATCACTCAATCACATATATCCATCCATGCTGTTATGGCTGAAATAGATCACTTTGTTACATGGTCAAATTTTAAAATCAATGCAGCGAAGTCTGAGGCCCTCAATGTCTCCCTCCCCAAATCCATATAGGATTCCATCCAGTCCAACTTTCCCTTTGCCTGGCCCTCACAGGGTATCAAATACTTAGGAATTCCTATTCATAGAGACCTCTCCCATCTATGTTATCTTAATTTTGGGCCCTTTATTGAACAACTCCATACAGACCACGGTTGGCAAGTTAGAACTGTAAGATTCACTACGTGAACCACTGGTGTTTTGTGGAAAAGCACATGTACACTGTGTTCCAAATTATTATGCAAAAAGTGTTTAGGAGTGATAAGGGAAGAATTTGTTTGTTTGTCAGTTAAACTCATTGATGGTGATGTGTGTCAGGGCTCTTTATATCACTGTAAGCAATTGCAGACACCTGTGCTAATTAGTTTGGCAGGTGTGTCCAATGAAAGGCAAGACTACTTAAGAAGGCTGTCTCACATTATTAAGCAGCCTACATTTTCTGCCAAAATGGGAAAGAAAAAGGATGTGTCGGCTGCTGAGAAGCAACAAATTGTGGAGTGTTTAGGTCAAGGCATGACTACAATCAACATTGTGCGATGATCAGGATGAAGTGTATTGGCAATCAAGAAGTATGTAGCTGATTCACAGTACACACGTGTGCGTGCTGATAAGGGCAAATTGAGGACTCTTTCCTACAGGCAATTACGTCAGGTTAAAAGAGCAGCGGCAAAAAGCCTTGTCATAGCAGCAGACAAGTTTTTGAAGCTGCTGGTGCCTCCAACGTCCCCCGAACAACAAGATGCAGGGTCTTTCAGAGGTTTGCAGCTGTGCATATGCCATCCTGTCGACCTCCTCTATCCACTTCACACAAGCAGAAACGGCTCCAGTGGGCCAAACATTACCTGAAGACTGATTTCAAAACTGTTTTGTTCACCGATGAGTGCCGTGCAGCGCTCGATGGTCCAGATGGATGGAGTGGAGGATGGCTGGTTGATGGACACCCCACGCAAACACGGCTACAGCGCCAACAAGGAGGAGGTGGAGTAATGTTTTGGGCTGGAATCATGGGGAGAGAGATTGTCGGCCCCTTTAGGATCCCTGAAGGCGCTAAAGATGAACTCTATAATGTATGTGGATTTTCTCAAACAGCACTTCCTGCCATGGTTCAAGAAGAAGAACCATGTATTTCACAGCAAGATCATTTTTTTGCATGATAATGCACCATCTCATGCTGCACATAAAACATCTGCATCTCTGGCTGATATGGGCATAAAAGGGGACAAACTTATGGTGTGACCCCCATGCTCCCCTGACCTCTACCCCATTCAGAACCTCTGGAGCATCATCAAAAGGAGTGTCTATGATGGCGGGAGGCAGTTCACATCTAAGCAACAGCTCTGGGAGGGTATTCTGTCCTCATGCAAAACAATTGAAGCAGAAACCATCCAAAACCTGACAAATTCAATGGACGAGAGAGTTCAGAAGCTCCTTTCGAACAACGGGTCCTATGTGAAAATGTAACATCACCTAGAATAAAGTTTTGAGTTGAAAACTGTTTGATTTCAGTTTCTAATAATCTGCTAATGCTTATAATTTCAAAAATGACCATTTTTTTGGTCTTTATTAAAATGAAAAGGTTGATCGAAAAGTTTGGGGGATCTAAGAGTGTGGCAACCCAGTAGTCATGATTACTTAGAATTCTGACAATATGAGGGTCATGTTGCAGGTAGTGCAGCAAGAAGGCACTTATGTGTCTTGCGCATCTCGGAGCCCCAAAATTATTTTCCGGGCTAGATGCAGCTACAAATTATTATTAATTTTAAATCTGGTGGAGCTTAGTATAGATGGGCTAATAGGATCAGTGCTGCACACTGCTACAAAGCCCAAATAATTTTCCAGTCAAGATACAGATAAACATGATTAGTAATTTGAAAGCTTAAAACGGTTGGTAGGGTGATTTTAACCAATCATCAAGCTTTTACTCTCCCCAGGATGACACAGGGGTAGAAAAGTCGTTTCGGATCCATGATTTGTTCATCTTTATGAACGTGAGTCTGTCTACATTATCAGTGGAGAGCCGCGTGCGCTTATCTGTCAGCACACCACCAGCAGCGCTGAACACACGTTCAGACAGAACGCTGTCTGCGGGGCATGACAAAATCTCCAAGGCGTAAGTGGCTAGCTCCGGCCATTTATCCAGATTGGAAGCCCAAAAAGAGCAAGGGTCCAGTGACACAGTCATGGCTTCAATGTTTACTTGGAGATAATCCTGTACCATCGTCTCTAGGCGTTGACTATGTGTCAGACTTCTTGTCTCCTGTGGCCTTGCAAAGGATGGGCTAAAAAAGTGGTGAAATGATTCCGCAAAATTGATGTTACCAGCAGATACTGTGGTTCTGTTACGGTTTGAGTGCTGAACACTTGACGGTCCCACGGTTGGCAAGTTGGAACTGTGAGATTCACTACGTGCACCACTGGTGTTTTGTGGAAAAGCACATGTAAGATTCTGCAACAGTCTCTGCTGATACTCCTGCATGCGTGCATCCCTTTCTATGGCAGGAATAATTTCTGCAAATTTACTTTTGTACCGGAGATCTAACAGTGTGGCAACCCAGTAGTCAGGATTATTTCTAATTCTCACAATTCGAGGGTCATGTTGCAGGTAGTGCAGCAAGAAGGCACTCATGTGTGTTGCGCATCCAGGAGCACCAAGTCCCTGTTGTGTTGGTGGCGAGGTAACAATCATGCTTCCTTCCTCTGTCCTCTCCCCCCAACCTCGCACAACAGAAATGTGATCAAGGTCTCCCTCATCTGATGAGTCTTCCATCAGTTCGTCCTCCACTTCTTCCTGGGCTCCTGCACCTTCCTCACTAGTTTGGCTGCTACCATGCGCCCTGGTAAAACCATCTCCTCCACCCTCACATGCCTGCCGCCTTGGTGCTGCCGACCGTCTGGACCTTGCAGATGTTAGCCCTTCCGCATACAACTCCTCCTCCTCTACTTCCTCCACCTCCTCTTGTGCCACCACCTGACTCCGAATTCTGTTTAACATGTGCTCCAGCATGTAAATCACCGGAATAGTCATGCTGATAATGGCATCGTCAGCACTAAACATCTTCGTCGCCATTTCAAAACTGTGCAGAAGGGTGCATAGGTCCCTGATCTGAGACCACTCCTCCAGCGTGATTTGCCCCACCTCCGGATCTCGTTGGCCCAGGCTATACGTCAGAACGTATTGCACCAGGGCTTGTCGGTGCTGCCACAGTCGCTGCAACATGTGCAGAGTTGAATTCCACCGGGTAGGCACATCGCATCTTAGCCGGTGAAGTGGCAGGCCCAACGACTTCTGTAGAGATGTAAGTCGCTGAGCTGCGGGATGCGAACGGCGGAAGTGAGCACACAGCGACCTTGCCCTCTGCCGAAGGCCATCTAGTCTGGGATAGTGGGCTAAAAATTGCTGGACAACCAGGTTCAACACGTGAGCCATACAAGGCACGTGTGTGACATTGCCCTGGCGAAGGGCCGCACCCAGGTTTGCAGCATTGTCGCTCACGGCCTTCCCTGGTTTCAGGTCCAGTGGAGACAACCATTCATGAAATTGGTTCTCCAGAGCTGACCACAACTCCTCAGCTGTGTGACTCACATTTCCCAGACATTTCAAAGTAAAAACCGCCTGATGACGTTGAGCCCTACTGCCAGCATAGTAAGGAGGTGTGCAGGATCCCTTCTGCGCAGTTAGAAAGCTTGTGGCATGACCAGACAGGCTTTGGGTGCAGGTGGAAGACCGAGAGGAGGTTGAGGAGGCAGAAGCAGTGGAGGAACTTTGACATAAAGAGGATTGACGCACAACTCGTGGGGACGGCAAGACTTGGACAGCAGCCCCTTGTCCTGCTGTCACCATAGTTACCCAGTGCCCAGTCAGCGACATGTAACGCCCCTGTCCATGCCTACTCGTCCAAGTGTCTGTGGTGAAATGCACCCTGTCACACACAGAGTTTCTCAAAGAAGCGGTGATGTTGTGTGCGACATGCTGGTGGAGCGCAGGCACACCTTTCTTTGAGAAGTAGTGCCGACTGGGCATCTGGTACTGGGGCACTGCGACGGACATAAGGTCTCGAAAATCCTCTGTGTCCACCAGGCGGAAAGGCAGCATTTCTGTAGCCAAGAGCTTGCAGATGGTGAAATTCAACCTCTTAGCTTTCTCATGGCTAGGAGGAAATGGTCTTTTACTTGTCCACATCTGAGGGACCGAGGGCTGGCTATTGTGTTTAGACGGGGTTTATAAGGGTGTCCCCGGCAAACTGCCGGTCTGTGAGGAAGATGCAGGCGGACATGTTAGGTTGCCTTGATCCAAAGGTGGTGCTATCGATGTCGGACAGCGCTCAACACCAGCTGGTGTTACCACCTCCAAAGAAAATGATGACCTGAAAATCACGCTGGCTGTTGCGGGTAAAGAGGTGGCAGGTCTGCGCCCCAAAACAGGTGTGACTGCTGTCCCCCCAGTCACAGAGGATGAAGAGGCCGCGGATGCACAAGATATGGCAGATGGTGGTTGGCCCGGCTGGCTAGGCCGCATTGTAGCACACTGAGCTTCCCACTGCAACTTATGCTTCATGTCCATGTGCCGGTTCATGCATGAAGTACTCAAACTATGTATTTTTTGGCCTCTACTTAGCTTTTGCTGACAAATGTTACAGATAACACGAGTTGGGTCATCTTTATCGATCTGAAAAAATGCCCAGGCTATGCAAGGCTTAGCACACATGCGACCTGAAGAGCCACCACGACTTGTGGTGAGAGGCAGCGTTGTGTTTGAGGATGCAGTTGTTGACGTGCTTCCAGTACTACGTCTCTGTCCAGGAAGGCGCAACCTGACCTCGTCATCACTAGCATCTTCCTACACCTCCTCTGCTGACCTCATCTCTTGGCTGACTGTGGGTTGACAGTAAGTGGGATCTCCAACCTCATCATCATCACCCTGTGCGTTATCACACCCGTCGTCCTCAGAGCCAACCTGTTCCTGCCCTGAAAAAAAACTAAAGTTGTCGCTCCAATCAGGTATTTGAGTCTCATCATCGTCTTCCTCATTGTCTCCACCAACAGGAGTTACAGTTTGGGAATGAGGGTCTACATTATGGTCAGAACCTTCTGCGTCTGGTCCTGGATCCGATTCATAAAGATTCTGGGCATCAGTGCAGATCATTTCCTCGTCTGGATTCACAGAAGCGCTGGAGTCGACCTCTGATTCCCAGGCTATAGTATGAGTAAACAGCTCTGCAGACTCAACCATCTGTTCTACCTCATACTCAGACGGGCAGCTGGAGATTTGGGAGCTGTGAGGAAGCAAGTGCGATTGGGGTGACACCTTTGAGGACTGGAGTATTTGTGATGTTGAAGTTGATGTGGAGGAGAGCCCACTTAAAGGAGCACTTGATATCCGTTGAAGCACCTGCTGTTTTTGTGCCTCATCTGGAATTTGTAGCGATTGGCGTGGCCGTAAGAAAGGGATCTTATCACATTGTCCGCTAAAAGAAGTAGACATTTTAGTTTGGCTGGAAGATGGTCTTTCTTCTGCAGATGTTACTGTTGCTTTAACACCTACCCCATGGACACAACCTTTTTTCCCCTTCCCAACACGCCTTTCCACCAGCAGCAGGCCTTTTTCCACTCATTTTGGTGGTTAACTAATTCACAACTCTGGAGTTGTTTGCACAAAAAAACAATGGATGGGAACCGAGCAGAGCTGAGTGGCCAAACTGTGGTATTAGGCCAAAACTATTGGCTGGGTTAGATGCAGAAAAAAATTATATTCAATTTGCAACCTGATGGAGGTCAGTATAGATGGACTAATAGAGAAAGTCCCACACACAGCTAGAAGCCCAAATATTTTTTCAGAGGTAGATGCAGAAAAAAAATATATTCAGTTTGCAACCTGATGGAGGTCAGTATAGATGGACTAATAGAGAAAGTCCCACACACTGCTAGAAGGCCAAATATTTTTTCAGAGCTAGATGCAGACAAAAAATTATTTTCAGTTTGCAACCTGATGGAGGTCAGTATAGATGGACTAATAGAACAAGTCCCACACACAGCTAGAAGCCCAAATATTTTTTCAGAAGTAGATGCAGACAAAAAATTATTTTCAGTTTGCAACCTGATGGAGGTCAGTATAGATGGACTAATAGAGAAAGTCCCACACACAGCTAAAAGCCCAAATATTTTTTCAGAGCTAGATGCAGAAAAAAATTATATTCAGCTTGCAACCTGATGGAGGTCAGTATAGATGGACTAATAGAACAAGTCCCACACACAGCTAGGAGCCCAAATATTTTTTCAGAGGTAGATGCAGAAAAAAATTATATTCAGTTTGCAACCTGATGGAGGTCTGTATAGATGGATTAATAGAACAAGTCCCACACACAGCTAGAAGCCCAATATTTTTTCAGAGGTAGATGCAGAAAAAAATATATTCAGTTTGCAACCTGATGGAGGTCAGTATAGATGGACTAATAGATAAAGTCCCATACACTGCTAGAAGGCCAAATATTTTTTCAGAGCTAGATGCAGACAAAAAATTATTTTTAATTTGCAACCTGATGGAGGTCAGTATAGATGGACTAATAGAAAAAGTCCCACACACTGCTAGAAGGCCAAATATTTTTTCAGAGCTGGATGCAGATAAAAATTATTTTTAATTTGCAACCTGATGGAGGTCAGTATAGATGGACTAATAGAGAAAGTCCCACACACTGCTAGAAGGCCAAATATTTTTTCAGAGCTAGATGCAGAAAAAAATTATATTCAGTTTGCAACCTGATGGAGGTCAGTATAGATGGACTAATAGAACAAGTCCCACACACAGCTAGAAGCCCAAATATTTTTTCAGAGGTAGATGCAGATAACAATTATTTTTAATTTGCAACCTGATGGAGGTCAGTATAGATGGACTAATAGAACAAGTCCCACACACAGCTAGAAGCCCAAATATTTTTTCAGAGGTAGATGCAGAAAAAATTATATTCAGTTTGCAACCTGATGGAGGTCTGTATAGATGGATTAAATGAACAAGTCCCACACACAGCTAGAAGCCAAATATTTTTTCAGAGGTAGATGCAGAAAAAAATTATATTCAGTTTGCAACCTAATGGAGGTCAGTATAGATGGACTAATAGAGAAAGTCCCACACACTGCTAGAAGGCCAAATATTTTTTCAGAGCTAGATGCAGAAAAAAATTATATTCATTTTGCAACCTGATGGAGGTCAGTATAGATGGACTAATAGAACAAGTCCCACACACTGCTAGAAGGCCAAATATTTTTTCAGAGCTAGATGCAGAAAAAAATTATATTCAGTTTGCAACCTGATGGAGGTCAGTATAGATGGACTAATAGAACAAGTCCCACACACTGCTAGAAGCCCAAATATTTTTTCAGAGCTAGATGCAGAAAAAAATTATATTCAATTTGCAACCTGATGGAGGTCAGTATAGATGGACTAATAGAATGATGCTATGCCCAAAAGATTTTACTTCACTAGGTGCAGTAAAAAAATTGGTATTCTATACACAGGTGGTATATCTTGCAACACAGATCGGCTACTCCACTGACTAACACACTCTGCAATAGGCCAAAAAGGATTAGCTTTGCTAGATTCAGCCAAATGCTGTGAAAAAAACTTGCACAGCACTGGCACAGACCTGCCTGGCAAAAACTGATAGGAACTGATGTAACCTAGTCCTGAAAAGGACTGCAATTACAATTAGTCTTTACTCCCACAATCTATCTATTTAAGAGCACAGACCTGCCTGATAAAAGTCGTAGGAAATGCTGTAACCTAGTCCTTAAAAGGACTGCAATCACAACTATTCCCTACTCCCAAGCTATCTGTAGATTTGTGCGAAAATTGGCTTGAAATTAACAAGGTATAGCGCACACAGCAACAGCGGTGCCGTCTAACACGCAGCTGCAGCAGTGAGAAAATGGTGGCGACGGGGAAAATGGCTTGGTCTTATAGGGCAAGGACATGTGACATACACTGCCAATGACACATGCCCTTGCTTGTGTGAAAAAAGCACTTCGCTCCGTGTGTGCGCTGCTGATAGGCTGACAGATTGCACCTCCCCACTGTAAATGTGGGAAAGAGAAAAAAAAATGGAGATCTTCATTATTCCTGCAGAGATCCATCCCCTGCCCCTCCCCCCACCCCGCTGTACACTCAAACTGCGTATTAACATTAATTTTCATCATTACTGAGAAAAAATCCAGTTATGATTTTGGTGCACGAACAGTTATCGAACATAACCTCGAACAGCCGAATTTTTCTCAAATCGTTCGTGTTCGCCGAACGGCTCGAACACCGCCCAAAACAGCTCGAATTTGAGATTGGCGAACAGTTCGAGTAGAACAACGCTCATCTCTAATTGCAAGTTCCTCCGTCCTAATTTTTGGCAGCTTTTGCTTGGAAGGCATAAGCAAATACTATGGGAGACCCACTCCCCAATCATGGGAATAATGTTTGTAATATGCTGTACTGCATGGCTCTTGTAAGGTGCATTGTAAGTTCCTCCATCCTCATTTTTGGCAGCTTTTGCTTGGAAGGCATAAGCAAATACTATGGGAGACCCACTCCCCACTCATGGGAATAATGTTTGTAATATGCTGTACTGCATGGCTCTTGTAAGGGGCATTGCAAGTTCCTCCGTCCTAATTTTTGGCAGCTTTTGCTTGTAAGGCATAAGCAAATACTATGGGAGACCCACTCCCCAATAATGGGAATAATGTTTTTAAGATGCTGTACTGTATGGCTCTTGTAAGGGGCATTGCAAGTTCCTCCGTCCTAATTTTTGGCAGCTTTTGCTTGGAAGGAATAAGCAAATACTATGGGAGACAGACTCCCCAATCATGGGAATAATGTTTGTAATATGCTGTACTGCATGGCTCTTGTAAGGGGCATTGCAAGTTCCTCCATCCTAATTTTTGGCAGCTTTTGCTTGGAAGGCATAAGCAAATACTATGGGAGACCCACACCCCAATCATGGGAATAATGTTTGTAATATGCTGTACTGCATGGCTCTTGTAAGGGGCATTGCTAGTTCCTCTGTCCTAATTTTTGGCAACTTTTGCTTGGAAGGCATAAGCAAATACTATGGGAGACACACTCCCCAATAATGGGAATGTTTTTAAGATGCTGTACTGTATGGCTCTTGTAAAGGGCATTAAAAGCGTCTTGTTAAGCTACTGCGACCTCCACCTGTTTTCCGAGGGGCATTAAAAGTGTCTTGTCAAGCTACTCCGACCTCCACCACTTGTCCGAGGGGCATTAAAAGCATCTTGTTAAGCTACTGTGACCTCCACCACTTTTCCGAGGGGCATTAAAAGCGTCTTGTTAAGTTACTGGGACCTCCACGTCTCTTCTGAGGGGCATTAAAAGCGTCTTGTTAAGCTACTGGGACCTTCACCACTTTTCCAAGGAGCATTAAAACTGTCTTATTAAGCTACTGGGACCTCCACGTCTCTTCTGAGGGGCATTAAAAGCGTCTTGTTAAGCTACTGGGACCTCCACCACTTTTCCGAGGGGCATTAAAACCGTCTTGTTAAGCTATTGGGACCTCCATGTCTCTTCTGAGGGGCATTAAAAGCGTCTTGTTAAGCTACTGCGACCTCCAACACTTTTCCGAGGGGCATTAAAACTGTCTTGTTAAGCTCCCGTGACCTCCACCACTTTTCCGACTGGCATTAAAAGTGTCTTGTTAAGCTACTGCGACCTCCACCACTTTTCCGAGGGGCATTGAAGTGTCTTGTTAAGCTACTGGGACCTCCACGTCTATTCTGAGGGGCATTAAAAGCATCTTGTTAAGCTACTGGGACCTCCACCACTTTTCAGAGGGGCATTATAACTGTCTTGCTAAGCTACTGCGACCTCCACCACTTTTCCGAGGGGCATTAAAGCATCTTGTTAAGCTACTGCGACCTCCACCACTTTTCCGAGGGGCATTAAAAGTGTCTTGTTAAGCTACTGCAACCTCCACCACTTTTCCGAGGGGCATTAAAAGCATCTTGTTAAGCTATTGCGACCTCCACCACTTTTCCGAGGGGCATTAAAAGCGTCTTGTTAAGCTACTGGGACCTCCACGTCTCTTCTGAGGGTCATTAAAACCATCTTGTTAAGCTACTGTGACCTCCACGTCTCTTCAAAGGGGCAATAAAAGCATCTTCTTAAGCCACTCTGAACTCCACAGCTCTTCCAAGGGGCATTGAAATGTTGTTTTTAATTACCTCTAACCTCCACAACTCTTCCAACGAGCATTGCATTTCCTCCTAATTTTAGTCAGCTTTTACTTTTCAATGAAAAGGTGAAAAGTAAGGGAGACCCACTCCCCAATAATGGGTAGAAGGTTTTTAGTACGCTGTAATCCACGTCTGTTTCAAGGGGCATTGCAGGCCGGGCTAAGAAAAGTGTGTGGGGGGATGTTCCAAGGAGATATAGGGGCGGCTGGGGACCGTTTATGGACACCCGGCTGCCCCCAGGCGGCTAGGGCCGGTGTGTGGACACCCGGCCGTGGGGCTGCTGGGAACCGAGTATGGACACCCGGCCGCCCCCTGGCGGCTGGGGACCGAGTGTGGACACCCTGCCGCCGGGCTGCTGGGGACTGAGTATGGATTCCAGGCCGCCAACGCAGCCATGACGTGGTGGCCAGATTCCGCCTCCACATGCCTAAAAGGCCCAATTTCAAGTGCAAGCAAGCAGTATGGTATTGCAGCCTGGGGGTGGGTGGATGGTTGGCAGCATATTTGCGCTTGCATTGCAAGGAATGGGGGAGGTACAATTGAACAGTGCCCTGGGAAAAGAACTTGCACTGGAATTGTTGCAAGTCTGCATCTTCTGATGCGGCAAGGATGACTTCTGATGGGCACACTTTTAAGCAGTGACCTGGGTGTCAGAGATGCTTCCAGGGGTCTTCCCTATGCTGTTCCCAGGTCTTTTCAGCACTGCATGCATGTGTCACACAGCACATGGCCAGATAAGGTTGTAAAATGTTAAAATTAAATTTCCCTTTGAATGCATTTGTCACGGTTGAAAGCAATACAAAAGTGCAAAAACGCATAAAAAATGCTACTTGTGAACATAGCCCAAGGTGTGGAGGAGTATTTTTTTTTTTTTGGTTATTTATTTTACCTTATACACAAGTCTTTACCCTGGAAAGGAACTTCCTTAACGTATTCACATGAAAGCAGTTTCAGTTTCGTTTTTGAACGTTTTTTTGTGAGCCCTTAAAAGTGGCTTAATACCTCTGACCACGTTGTTGACAGCAGTGACCTGGGGGTCAGAAATGCTTCCTGGGGTGATCCCCATGCTGTCCCCATGTCATTTGAGCACTGTCACTATCGTTTTGGGCACTTGTTAGGCTTTTAAATGACTTCCGGGGGTGCCGCCGCAAAAATGCTCGGGTCTCCCATAGGCTAACATTGGGCTCGTTGCTCGGGTCAAGCACCCCAGTGTCTCAGGGCAAGCTCGACCCGAGCTTCGAGCACCCGAGCTTTTTAGTGCTCGCTCAACACTAGTTTTAACACATCGTGGAAATATGAATCTGGAAGCTGGATCATATCCTTTCTTCCCCTGCATTGACTGACGCCCTATGGTAGCATGGATCTCAAGCTTCCCTGCAAGACCTGCAGCATCGAACAAGGGTGTGCTGGTATATTTTTTATTTTCGCTTTGGGACAATATCATTCTGTGTGGGAGATGCTGAGGGGGTGTTCATACTGTGAAAAGGGGGATCTTTGGAGTAAATCATACTGTGTATGAGTATTTTGAGGCAATCCTACTTTGAGAGGGCAGGGGGGGCATGCTACTGTGTAGAGGGCTGTGGTGACCATGATACTGTGTGGGGGGGAAGTGGGGTCCATGATATTGTGTGGAGAGCTGTAAACGCCTTTCTACTACATGTGTGGGGGGCGATGAGGATTATTATATCATGTGAAGAGAGTCTAAGGGTACCATCATACTGTGTGTTGGGAGCCTATGGGAGCCATCATACTGTGGGAGGTTGTTGGGGCATTATAATATGTGGGGAGTTGTTGGAGTATCATACTATGTGGCAGAATTATGGAAGAGTTATTCTGTGGGGTCATCATACTGAGTGGGGCACTGTGGTAACATCATAATATGGGGGCATCATTGTGCCTGGGAGGACTCTTGCAGCATCATGCTGTGTGGAGACTTCATAATGTGTGTGGGTAACTATGGAGTCATAATAAATTGTGAAAGGAACTTTAGGCACATTATTCTGTGCTGGAGGGCATTGTGGGGACATCATACTGTGTTGGAGGCACTGTTGGGGAATCATATTGGGGATATTGTGTGAGCAAATAGTTTAGGACAATTCACTTTAACGGTATTATACAGTGTATGGGGATATTTTTGTTAGGATAAAGCTCTAAGGGACCAGGAAAGGGGTAGTGTAGTGGGTGAAAACACTAAAGGGCTTTAGTAGGTACACAATTAGGCTATGTGCCCACGATGCAGAAATGCTCCGGATTTTTTCCTGAGCATTTCTGCATCTCCCTGGCAGAAAAAATGCATGCGGATTTTACATGCGCTTTTCCTGCCAGGGACATGCGGATGTGAAGCGTTCTTCACATGCATTTCCGCATGCGGGTTGGCAAGCGCTTTCCAAGTGATTTTAGCATCACTTGGAAAGTGCTTGACAACTTGGTCACACTATATAAATCCATGCAAATGGCATGGATTTATATAGTGTGACCTTAAAGAATGGTAAAAAATTAAAAAATAAATATATACTTACTTTCTGATGGCTCCCAGAGTCTTTATTCAATCCGTCCTGGCTTGCCGGCAGCTCGCGGTACACTGAAGGACCTGCCGTCACATGACTAAATGATGTCAGCGCAGGTCCTTCAGTCCAGCGCGATCTGCCGGCAAGCGAAGACAAGTGCACCGGGGGCCATCAGAAGGTAAATATAATATTTATTTTTTATTTTATTCTTTTTTTTACAGGTTCTATGGTACCCGGGTCCGGAAGAGAGTCTCCTCTCCTCCAGACCCGGGTACCATCCGCACATTGAAACGCATGGAACACGCATCTAAAGATGCAGTGATGCGTAATCCATACGTTCCAATGCAAGTCAATGGTGGCGAAAATGCAGCGCTTCCGCAAAATAATTGGTAGTGCTGCGTTTTTTTCCGCAATGATAATCCGCAGCGGAAATTTCCGCAGCATGTGCATAGCACATGCGGATTATCATTGGGGAACATGGCAGGCCTTCTACCAAGCGTTTTTTAAGTGTTTCTGCAGCGGAATTGCCGCTGCAAAAACGCTTAAAAAACGCATCGTGGGCACACAGCCTTACTGTGTATGTGCCAGAAGTCCCTCTTCCTGTTTTTAAAAGTTGGGAGGTATGCTCTTGTGACAGTGTCTTTGCACCATGACTTTGCCTACTCTGTCGAATATTGGCATGGGGGACCCATTTAGTGATTTGCTATGGGCCTTGTGATTTCTATATACATTATATGCATTTAAGACGTATAAGTTGAAACAATTTTCTTTTTCTGTATACTGAAAATAGAGCTCAAATATGGCATGAACATAGCTTAACATATTAGGTCAAACAATACAATACATTTTAAAATATATATTTTACTTAAATCTAAAATCATTGGAATAACATACAAAGCAACATATTTAAGAGTATGCACTTTGTGCTGTATTCTAAAGGGTATATTCTCTTTATTATGATTTGAATGTTAATATTAAAGATAACACTTGACTAAGCCATAACACAGGCTCATAAAAACCAAAGGGAGAAGTGTGCTTATCTTACCATTTGTGTTATTTTACATCAATAATAAATAAACACTTCCTTAATGTGTTCTTCATATTAGCAGAATTAAATCTATAAATAATAAATGAGCTCTAAGTTGGCAATGAGAAAACTACTTTGCTTAATGGATA
The DNA here is from genome assembly GCF_046119375.1 of Phyllobates terribilis. NCBI lineage: Eukaryota > Metazoa > Chordata > Amphibia > Anura > Dendrobatidae > Phyllobates > Phyllobates terribilis. The sequence goes on along the minus strand of NW_027362762.1, from coordinate 328,582,327 downwards.
CACTTGATTTACTTTTTACTTGACACATGAAAGTCAAGCCTTTCACAACCCCATTAAAAAGCCACAGAATAGACAATGTGACCAGGTTGCCATTGATATTATACATGTATTTATATTTAAAGGGAATCTTTCCCCAGGATTTTGTTACCCCATCTGAAGTCAGCATGATGTTGCGGTAGATATCTTGATTCCAGCGATGTATCACTCACTGGGCTGGTTGCTGCAGTTTTCATGAAACCTCTGTTTTCTCTGCTGCATATCTGGCAGATCTCAGAATGCTGAGCTCTGTATAATCCCAACCACACCACTGATTGACAAATTTCTATGTACACTCTGCATAGGCAGAAAGCTGACAATCAGTGGTGGAACTTGGTTATACAGAGCTCATGAATATGGAGGACTACATGGCAGGAGGCAGGGCCGGGACAAGGTATTTTGATGCCCTAAGCAGATGAAGCCAATGGCCCCTCCTCACATGAACCTCAACCCCCATTTAAAAGAATGGGTGAGAAACTAAGGTAACAGGACCCCTAACCCCCCCCCCTCCAGTGGGTCAGGGTAACAAGGTCCGATGATCACTTTCTCTAGAATTTTTACCTATTTCACCAAAAAATACCTGCAAAAGTAGTAAACAAGTGGTGTACTTTAGAGGTGAGACTCAACAGGGAGTATGTTTTCATAGATATGGAATCATTCATTGCTTGCAGACCATTTACACAATACCAGGGAAAATAGCAATATTCATCTCTGACTTCCTATCTTTTAAATGTGAAACCCAAGAGAAGTCATGAAACTAATATTGCTTAACTACAGTATAATGTGGGCTGTTTGGTTTCAATTAAGGTGTACAGCATTTGGCGGACACCCCAATGGAAGCTATACAGATTCCATTATAAAGGGATATGTATGATTGTTTTTATATTAGTCATGCAACTAATACAGTTTGCAACAAAACTGATGGGGGTTCTGATGCCATATTCCTGTATGGATAGTAGTTCTGGTAACAAATTCATGTACTGATGGTGCTTCTGGTCTCTTATTCCTGTACTGATGATGGTTGTGGTGACATCTTTATGTAGTGATGGCTGTTCTGGTGCTGTATTTATGTATTATTGATGGCTCTGGTGATGTATTCACATAGTTATGATTGTTCTGGTGCTTTATTCATCACCAGAAACATCATCAGTACATGAATACGAAACCAAAATCATCATCATCACATGAATACAGCACCAGAGCCATAAACAGTACATAAAAAGGCACCAGAACCATCATCAGTAAATTAATAGGTCACTAGAACCACTATCATTACATAAATACATCACCAGAATCACTATCAGTACATTAATGCATAATAATATAATAATAATAATTTTTATTTATATAGTGCCAACATATTCTGCAGCACTTTACAATTAAGTGGTGACATTTACAGACAATAAATTCAATATAAGGTAAGACAGTTTAAACAGTTACATTAGGAGTGAGGGTCCTGCTTGCAAGCTTACAAACATCAGAACCTCCACCAGTACAAGAATACGTCACCAGAATCATCATAAGTACAGTAAATTCCATCATTACAGTAAATTAATACAACACCAGTACCATCATCAGTGCATGACTACGACACCAGAACCACCATCAGTACATGAGTACACCACCAGAATCACCATAAGTACATGAATACATCACCAAGCTCAGTATAGCAATCAATTGTAATATCAAGTCAGGCCCATATACATTTGTATCTTACAAATCTACAACTTCCAGTATGTCCTTAACAATAGTAAGTAGATGCTGGGAGTTGTTGTTATCGTTCATTATCAGACTTTGGATTATACAGGAACCACAGTACTGATGAGACGTAGCTAACATCACCAAGTAAAAAAAATATGTCCTCATCTTGCCCACCACGTTGTCCTCTCCAAACTGTACCCCCTCCTAACACTGTTCTCCTACACAGTATGATGGTCATCACAGCCCCACATGCAGTATGATGTCCACCAAAGCCCCCATTATATAGTATGATGGTCCCCACAGCACCCAATACAGTATTATGGCCCCCAGTCACCAATACAGTAAAATGGTCCGGCAGTCCCTTATATATAGTATAATGTCCCAAAAGCACCCCACACAGTATGATATCCTCCACAGTCCCCCAATATACAGCATAATACCTACAACAGCCCACAATATACACTATGATGTCCATCACATCCCCACATGCAGCATGATGTCTACCACAGCCCCCCGTTACATAATATGATGCCCCCACAGCACCCCATACAGTAGTATGGCCCCTAGTCACCAATAAAATAAATAAAAAGTCACCAATAATGTCCCCCTCAGCACACCACATAGTATGATATCCACTACAGCCTCCAAATATACAGTATAAAGTTCCCAACAGTCTGCTATACATTATGGTCATCACAGCCCCCAATATAAGGTCCCCAACAGCACACAATACTTTATGGTCACCCTTTTTTTACTTCACCACAGCCCTTCTTGTAATGTCCCCATAGCTAGCCCCTCTTTTAATATCCTCATATCCAGCCCCCTCTTGTAATGTCCCCACAGCCAGACCCTCATGTAAAGTCCCCACTGTCAACCTCTCTTGTAGTGTCCTTATAGCCACCCCCTTATGTCCCCACAGCCAGCCCCTCTTGTAATGTCCCAATAGCCAGCCCCTTATGTCCCCATAGCCAGCCCCTCTTATGATATCCCCACAGCCCCTCTTATGTCCCCATAGCCAGTCTCTCTTGTAATGTCCCTATAGCAAGCTCCTCTTGGAATGTCCCCATAGCCAGCCCTTTATGACATCATAGCCAGCCCCTCTTGTAATGTCCCCAAAGCCAGCTCCTTATATCCCCATAGCCAGCCCCTCTTGGAGTGTCCACATAGCCAGCTCCTTATGTCCCCATAGCCAGCCCCTCTTGGAATGTCTGCATAGCCGGACCCTCTTGTTATATCCCTGCAGGCCCCATGTATAATAGCTTCTATTCATTAGGAAAATAATAGAATAAAAATAAAAAATGCATATACTCACCTAATCCTTGCTCCTTGACCAGCACAGCTCAATCTCCTCTTCCATCTGGTGCAGCAGTGGGCACTGGACTGCGCGATGATGTCAGTTTCCAGCAGAACTGTTTCACAAGGATTCAAACATTTTGAGATTCGATTTTCAGTTCTCATAAAGAAAAGAAAAAAAAACTTGCCTGGCACTATTTCCCACACTGCCGAAGCATCAGAGAGCAGGCTAACATAATGTTGCATTTTTGCGCGGGCTTCCCCATAATGCCCTATAACTGTGACATCTTACAGATTATCATGCCTTGTACAGTGGTGTTTGTACAATGGAGAGTGTAAGCTCTTATGATCAGTGCAGTCCTTTTTATCTCTTGCCTGTAGAGTATAAGCTCTTATGGTCACTTGGTTCCTCTTTCTATCTCGCCTAAAGGATGTAAGCTCTTCTGGTCATCGGGTTCCTCTCTTTATCACCTATAAAGTGTAAGCTCTTATGGTCAACGGGGTTCACTTTCTTTCTCCTCCACGTGTGTATTTTCTGAGCAATTACAATCTTTTCTGTATTGAGATTCGCGCAAATTTATTCGAAGTTGGCGAATTTGAATTTCAAAAGCTCCTCTCATCTCTAGGCTTTATGCCTATTGTATTTAATACTTTATGACACTACTCATATAGAAAGTGTATATCACTAATTACATGGGCACTATTTGACTTAAATGATCAGTGCATGGTGCAGCATTATCTGATTATTGCACGTGATCTGTATTGGAAGATTTATGACACTATTAATCTAGGCATTGTTTGAGACTGCTTGAACTCTGTGAGATCTGTTTTATAGGAATGCTATAAACTGTAGGCACTATTTATCTACTAATTGCATGAGTTGAGGTTTGGGCAACTACTAAAATGGTTCGCAACTGTGTGACTTTTAAACCCCACTCACCTTTTCTGACATAGTGTCCTGTGTTTCAAAAAGTGTACAAAGAACAAATTGGCATAAACATATTGATACAAATACCGCTAAAAGGTGAAGTTAATTACATTGATTTCATAACTAGGGTAATGGTCAAGGGTTATGGTACATTAGACAGTAAGCGAACAGTCAGATATTGAAGTTGACTTGCAGAAAACAAGGAGAAACAAGGATCTTAGAGACATTGACAAGGGCCAAATTGTAAATGGCTAGTTGAGTGGGCCAGGACATTTCCAAAATGGCGGATCTTGTGGTGTATTCCCTGTATGTACAGATATGTGGTCTAAGGAACGACAACTGAGTGACTGCAGCAGGGTCATGAATGCCCAAGGCTCGCTAAAGGCAAAGTGCTGGCCACAAGACATGAGCAAACATTTTTTTTGCTTGTATTTGTCTCCAATGTTTTTATACCAAGCAGTAATGTCTTAGGGCTCGTTCATATGAATGTATTTTACAGACTTGTGCTGTCTGAGTTAAAATCGGATAGCAGACTGACAGTACACTGGTCAACATTACTGAATACGGCTGTTCAGATGACAGTTTTTTCACATGGACGAAGTGTCTGTATGAAAAAATTGCAGCATGCGCTATTTTTTCCTTATTTTGGATGAGACTCACCTATTCAAGTCTATGGGTGCTCCAAACAAATCGGATCCCCATATGAGTCGCCCATATTACATCTGATTTTTACATTGCCATTATTAACAGCAAACTGTATTTGATCGATGTAACAATTCGGAAGCAATAAGGTGATCATGCAGATGTCATACAGATGTTAAAAATGGACACATGGATTACAAACAAATGGAACATGGATGACAATACGAATGAAGGTTGTCCTATTTCCTGGATGAAACTCTGCGATTTTACATATCATCATTTCTGGTATCTACTTAATATCTTTATATTAATTATTCTAAAATCCTATCTAAATTTTTTAGGTCTGTATCTTGATAGAAAATCCAAAGCAGTTTATTCCATTTTCATTTAATGAGGTATTGCTACTATGAGCCCGCATTCTGAAGCTTGTTTGCTATTTTATCTTCTCAACTCTAAAGCAATTGTTTTTGGCCCGGAAACGCGTCAATTTTACATGGGTACAAATAGCTAATATATTGAAGTTCTACAGTGACATGAGATACTGAAAGATGTTAGTTTTATTGCAACACTCTTTTCAGTCAGCAAGGTCACTTGTGGCAATAACCCGCTCATTAGAGGTGTAATCCATCACTCAAGTAATATCAATTTGGTGCCAGGGTTTTAATGCAGGTTTTACTAATCATTAGCGGCAGTTTGTCAACTGCATAATTCACATGGGATTCTGGGTATGCATGATTTAGCAGGTGACCCTTGACCTCAGCTGAGTAAGAAGCTTGCCTTAGAGGCAAAATCAAGAGGGACAATAAGCAGCTCTCACTCATGAACAATTGTTATGCCTAACAGCATGACTATCATTTTAAAAGGGAAAGGAGAAAAATCTCTGTGCTGAATAATTAAGGCTTAAAATTCACCTGAGACCTTAGGTTTGGATGGAGGCAAAACTTTGTGCTCTATTGTCAGCTATATGGGCATGGCAACATCTTAACACAATACCTATATATCTCTGCAATTAGTCCAAAAATTCATATCGATAGTAATTTAATGTGCTGCCAAATATTATTAAAACAAGTGTGATCTTTTTATTTTTGCCTCCTCGATTTCCTGGGTAAGTTATTATAAAATGTTGCATTAAGCGCATCTTAATTGCCAAAGCATAAATGATTGAATCCATAATTCTAAGATTCAAATGCTATTAGCTAACTAAATTCTGCTTTATTCCAATTAGTGGCGCTCAGCTAAAGATTTACGAAATGTTGCAGGCACCGCCGATGATTTGATTTCATACATATAAAGACAAAGATGAAGAAGGGAACATTAAACTCTAAAACATCTTGTTGGAATTAAAACAAATTAACAGACATAATTTCATTCCTATAATTGATATGATATAAACTGGAAGCTTGCTTCATTTGCATGCTTTCTGCTTGCTAATGTCTAAAAAAATAATATGCCTGCAGAAAAAAACACATTAAATTATGCTGTAGATACTGTTCTGTTTTCTTGATTTTCGGCTGGATGTATGCTAATAAGAAGCCAGTGGGATGAGATCCGAATACTTACTACAACATACACTGCCTTGATATTCTCAATGGACAGTGGTGATTAGGAGGCTGCCTTGTACAATATCACAGTAATAATTCATTAACTAGCAATAATGAGTGATTCATAAGGATTATGGAACCATCTCCACTCGCATCCAGTCTGTTTTCCTTCTTTTTTTTTTTAATCCTTTGTCAATTATTTTTTCTCATCACAGCACTTCTTGTGAACAGCCCCCAGTTGAGCTAGGCTTACCATAAAGGAATAATCGTAGACCTGAAAAGGCCCCTAAGCAGGAAAATCCTGAAGAAGATACAGCGAGAGAAGCATAATCTAAAAATATGCTTTTTTTTATTCTAAACTCTAGTTAAAATAATTTGCAATGAAATATTTAGTTCTGCAGATGCCTCCATTCAGATGCTACATTTTATAATTGTTGGATACATTGGCTGTGTATTATGCTATATGAAGTACTATGGGCTGTGCATTATACTATATGGAGCACTATGGACTGTGCATTATACTATATGGAGAACTATGTGCTGTGCATCATACTATATGGAGGACTATGGGGCCCCATGATGTCTATGTATGCCTCTGGTGAGTACAATGGTTTATTTTTTTCTATACATTAAAAAACAGTGGCAGAACGGGGGACATATACCAGGATGGGGGATATATATATACCAGGATGGGACCCAGGATAAGGGACCTGTATATCAGGATGAGGTATTTATATACCAGGTTGGGGCCATTATGAGGGACATATATACTAATATGGGAGATATATATACTAAGACAGGGCCCAGGATAAGGGATATATACCAGGATGGGGGATATATACCAGGATAGGGCCAGGATGAGCGACATACAGTGGGGAAAATAAGTATTTGATACACTGCTGATTTTGTACGTTTTCCCACCTACATAGAATGGAAAGGTCTGTAATTGTTATTGTAGGTACACTTCAACTGTGAGAGACAGAATCTACAAAAAAAATCAGAAAATCACATTGTATGATTTTTAAATAATTAAATTGCATTTTATTGCATGAAATAAGTATTTGATCACCTACCAACCAGCAAGAATTATGGCGATCACAGACCTGTTAGTTTTTCTTTAAGAAACCCTCCTACTTTGCACTCATTATCTGTATTAATTGCACCTGTTTGAACTCGTTACCTGTATAAGAGACACCTGTCCATACACTCAATCAATTACACTCCAACCACTCCACCATGGCCAAGAGCTGTCTAAGGACACCAGGGACAAAATTGTAGACCTGCTCAAGGCTGGGATGGGCTACAGGACAATAGGCAAGCAGATGGGCGAGAAGGTAACAACTGTTGGCGCAATTATTAGAAAATGGAAGAAGCACAAGATGACAGTCAATCTTTCTCAATCTGGGGCTCCATGCAAGATCTCACCTCATGGGGCAAGGATGATTGTGAGAAACGTCAGAAATCAGCCCAGAGCTACAAGGGTGGACCTGGTCAATGACTTGAAGAGAGCAGGGACAACAGTCTCACACATTACCAATAGTAACACACTATGCCGTCGTGGATTAAAATCCTGCAGGGTATGCAAGGTCCCCCTGTTCACACCAGCACATGTCCACGCTCATTTAAAGTTTGCCAATGACCATGTGGTTGATCCAGAGGAGACATGGGAGAAGGTCATGTGGTTAGATGAGACCAAAATAGAACTCTTTGGTACCAACTCCACTCTCCGTGTTTGGAGGAAGAAGAAGGATAAGTACAACCCCAAGAACACCGTCCAACCATGAAGCATGGTGGGGGAAACATCATAGTTTGGGGGTGATTTTCTGCAAAGGAGACAGGGCGACTGCACCGTATTGAACGGAGGATGGATGGGGTCTTGTATCGTGAGATTTTGGCCAACAACCTCCTTCCCTCAGTTAGAGTGTTGAAGATGGGTCATGGCTGGGTCTTCCAGCATGAAAATGACCCAAAACACACAGCTAGGGCAACTAAGGAGTGGCTCCATAAGAAGCATTTCAAGGTCCTGGAGTGGAGTAGCCAGTCTCCAAAGCTGAAACCAATAGAAAATCTTTGAAGGGAGCTGAAACTCGATGTTGCTCAGCAACAGCCCTGAAACCTGAAATATCTGGAAAAGATCTGTATGGAGAAGTGGGACAATATCCTGGCTGCAGTGTGTGAAAACTTGATCAAGAACTGCAGGGAACGTCTGACCTCTGTAATTTCAAACAAAGGTTTCTGTACCAAATATTAAGTTATGTTTTTCTATTGAATCAAATACTTATGTCATGCAATAAAATGCAAATTAATTATGTAAAAATCATACAATGTGATTTTCTGGATTTTTTTTAGATTCTGTCTCTCACATTTGAAGTTTACCTGTGATAAAAATTACAGACCTCTTCATTCTTTGTAGGTGGGAAAACTTCCAAAATCGGCACTGTATGAAATACGTATTTTCCCCACTGTATGTACCAGGAGGAGGAACATAAATACCAGGATGGAGGGCATATATATACCAGGATGAGGGACATAAATACCAGGATGTAGGGCATATATATACCAGGAGAAGGGACATATACACCAGGATGAAGGACATGCAGTATATATATAATCAGGATGGGTGGGGGCTCGGTCAAAATATTGTGCCGGGGCCCATCAGACTCTAGTTAAGCCACTGGTGGTTAGTCACACTTTCTGAAGAACAATTAATCAAGAGGATTAAGGTGCTACTTACTATTTTAATTCCGTTAGAAGCAGTAATGGTGTACTTAATTTTTCACACACAACTGCTGCACACACTGATTTTGGCCTAGTTTTTGTTAAATAAATAATGACATGCTATAATTTATGCGTTTAGTTGTTCATCTGAGGTTGTATTTAGCTAATTTTAAAATCTTCAAAGTACCAGCTGATTTTTTTTATCATTTTCTGATACGTAATAGATGGAATAAAAAAGGGTGCACTTAGTTTTTCATATAACTGCACACTGTTAAGTTCACATTTGCATAGTTAGAAGCATCTAACCCGAAAAGCATGGCGGTATAAATGAACCATAGTTCACATGTGGGCACTCCCAATAAAATACAGCCTTCAAAAATGAATAAAGTGACAGAGCGCCAAAAAGAGTCAGGTCAACATCATAGTGATTCCAGATAAAATATCAGTTTAGTATATCACAAAAATATATAAACAGGAGGTCCCACGGACACTCCTAAATAGAACACAATCAATTAAATAGTAGGTCATGGGTGAAGACTGCACAAAAGACAGAGAGACATGAAAGGAGTAACATTTGTAATTCAAGTATCAATAAATCTAGTTACCAATCAAGTAGGCAGCGTATATTACAGACAGAGTATACAGACATACATATGTATTATCCTGGCATTATGACAATAAGGGTGCCTATTGGACATGTGTAACCCTCTGTGATGTCCAGAAATGTACTGACATTGCCTGGGAAGAGAGATTGACACTAACAAAGGAATTAGTCATAACATACCCATAGTGGTGTATGGACCGGTCTCTCGCTGGGGCCCCGACGAAAAGTTTTGCGTGAGCTTTTTCGGGGGCATTGTGGTATTGTGTCTCAAGGGGTATGTTTAAATAGCCAGCTTGCAGGTGTTGTCCGGTAATCACCATTGTTGCCGCGCACGCTCAACCGACCGCGTCACATCTGGTTGGATCCTGGAAGCAGCGTGGACAGGAACAAATGTTCCCATGACGTCAGTGCCCAGTGCTACCCCCGTGTGGATGCCTTAAATGATGCGCACGGAGTAGCAGCACACCACGCATGCGCAATCAATGGCAGCCGTATTTGATGAGGGCCAAGTGAAGGGCAAAGTCTCCACAATAAGAAAAGGAATAATAGAGATTGAGGTATGAGATGTTCCAATGGAAAAAGCTGCATAATCCATATAAATGAATGTATGTATCAATTGAATGGATTGAAAATCACCTATGTTCCATATGGCATCAATAGAGTGCAGGAGGTATACAAAGTATGTATGTAGTATAAAATTTCCCGCCATGTATGCTACTCCACACAGAGCATCAGTAACTTGCACAGCCCATAAAAGGCGTATAGGACCAAACAGAGGAACATAATAAAACACAATATTCACATGTGATAATACAGGAAGCGTGTCCAAACAAAGGAGAGGTGGGAGACTTCAGGAAATTCCAGGGGCGAGCCAGATGAGAAAGGTTGAGAAAAGGATGAGAAATATTAGTGATAAGCGAGTGTATTCGTTACTATTCACACGGATAGTACGGTATTCGGGTTACTTGCTATATTACAAGTATTTGTGTACTCGCCTCGCTATATTTGGCCCTGCAGTTTTGGCGCCTCCTTTGCAGCCACTAAACATTCTGGGCTTCTTAACCAATCACAGTAATGCCACAGACATCTTGGTTGCAGCATTACTGTGATTGGCTGGCCGCCCAGCGTCATAGGGTCTATTTAAGCCTTGCCACCTCCATTTTGTGCACATTGCGTCTGGAGCCTGTGTTCTATAATCAGAGGGAGAGATCGCTGAGCTGCTAGGGAGAGTGTTTAGGCCTCTTGATAAAACAAAAGCCCTTTTAAGGGCTACCTGCAGTGTATACTAGTTCAGTGTTTAAAGGAGCCACTCACTAGCTCCATAATACCACCAAAAAATAGCTCTTTTTAGAGCTGAAGACACACAACAAAGTCAGCGTACAGTGAAGGAGAGATTGTGTATTAGATAAGGAGAGGTTAAAGTGTTCTTCTAGTGTCCAGCTTAAAATAGCTCTTGTCAGAGGCAAAGCATTATTTTTCCAGCACACAGCATTTTGTGCTGCCTTTTTTTTTAAAAGCACCGGTCTATTTTCCCCGCTGTTTTAGGGGTCAGAGCCTGGCTTTTGCTGTCCACATTAGTCCACATAAAAAGGTGGTTAGTGCCCAATGCAAAGGAGTAGTCCAAACATTTCCTACTGCCTGCTACCAAGCACGCACCAGCCCATTTTCCCCGCTGTTTTTGGGGTGACAGCCTGCCTTCTGTCCACATTAGTCCACTTAAAAAGGCATTTAGTCCCCTACACAGAGCAGTAGTCCAAACATTTCCTACTGCCTGCTACCAAGCATGCACCAGCCCATTTTCCCCGCTGTATTTTGGGTGACAGCCTGCCTTCTGTCCACATTGGTCCACTTAAAAAAGCATTTAGTGCCCTACACAAAGCAGTAGTCCAAACATTTCCTACTGCCTGCTACCAAGCACACACCAGCCCATTTTCCCCGCTATTTTTGGGGTGGCAGCCTGCCTTCTATCCACATTAGTCCACTAAAAAAAGTGTTTAGTGTGCTACACAAAACAGTAGTCCAAACATTTCCTACTGCCTGCTACAAAGCATGCATCAGCTCATTTTCCCCGCTGTTTTTGGGGTGACAGCCTGCCTTCTGTCCCCATTAGTCCACTTAAAAAAGCATTTAGTGCACTACACAAAGCAGTAGTCCAAACATTTCCTACTGACTGCTACCAAGCACGCACCAGCCCATTTTCCCCGCTGTTTTTGGGGTGACAGCCTGCCGTCTGTCCACATTAGTCCACTTAAAAAGGCATTTAGTCCCCTACACAAAGCAGTAGTCCAAACATTTCCTACTGCCTGCTACCAAGCACGCACCAGCCCATTTTCCCCGCTATTTTTGGGGTGGCAGCCTGCCTTCTATCCACATTAGTCCACTTAAAAAAGTGTTTAGTGTGCTACACAAAACAGTAGTCCAAACATTTCCTACTGCCTGCTACAAAGCATGCATCAGCTCATTTTCCCCGCTGTTTTTTGGGTGACAGCCTGCCTTCTGTCCTCATTAGTCCACTTAAAAAAGCATTTAGTGCGCTACACAAAGCAGTAGTCCAAACATTTCCTACTGACTGCTACCAAGCACGCACCAGCCCATTTTCTCCGCTGTTTTTGGGGTGACAGCCTGCCTTCTGTCCACATTAGTCCACTTAAAAAGGCATTTAGTCCCCTACACAAAGCAGTAGTCCAAACATTTCTTACTGCCTGCTACCAAGCATGCACCAGCCCATTTTCCCCGCTATTTTTGGGGTGGCAGCCTGCCTTCTATCCACATTAGTCCACTTAAAAAAGTGTTTAGTGTGCTACACAAAACAGTAGTCCAAACATTTCCTACTGCCTGCTACAAAGCATGCATCAGCTCATTTTCCCCGCTGTTTTTGGGGTGACAGCCTGCCTTCTGTCCACATTAGTCCACTTAAAAAGGCATTTAGTCCCCTACACAAAGCAGTAGTCCAAACATTTCCTACTGCCTGCTACCAAGCACGCACCAGCCCATTTTCCCCGCTATTTTTGGGGTGGCAGCCTGCCTTCTATCCACATTAGTCCACTTAAAAAAGTGTTTAGTGTGCTACACAAAACAGTAGTCCAAACATTTCCTACTGCCTGCTACAAAGCATGCATCAGCTCATTTTCCCCGCTGTTTTTGGGGTGACAGCCTGCCTTCTGTACCCATTAGTCCACTTAAAAAAGCATTTAGTGCGCTACACAAAGCAGTAGTCCAAACATTTCCTACTGACTGCTACCAAGCACGCACCAGCCCATTTTCCCCGCTGTTTTTGGGGTGACAGCCTGCCTTCTGTCCACATTAGTCCACTTAAAAAGGCATTTAGTCCCCTACACAAAGCAGTAGTCCAAACATTTCCTACTGCCTGCTACCAAGGACGCACCAGCCCATTTTCCCCGCTATTTTTGGGGTGGCAGCCTGCCTTCTATCCACATTAGTCCACTTAAAAAAGTGTTTAGTGTGCTACACAAAACAGTAGTCCAAACATTTCCTACTGCCTGCTACAAAGCATGCATCAGCTCATTTTCCCCGCTGTTTTTGGGGTGACAGCCTGCCTTCTGTCCCCATTAGTCCACTTAAAAAAGCATTTAGTGCGCTACACAAAGCAGTAGTCCAAACATTTCCTACTGACTGCTACCAAGCACGCACCAGGCCATTTTCCTCGCTGTTTTTAGGGTGACAGCCTGCCTTCTGTCCACATTAGTCCACTTAAAAAAGTGTTTCACGCCCTATGCAAAGCAGTAGTTCAAACATTTCTTACTGCCTGCTACCAAACACGCACCAGGCCATTTTATCCACTGTTTTGGAAGCCACCATACCAAGGGCCACCAATCACAAATAGTAGTTAGGCTGGAGTAGGAATACTGTCCTGGTTTGTCCACTGCACAATGTGCATAGGGTTTGTAAAAATTAGCCCTATGGGCTGAGTCATGGTTGACGCAGGAAGCCACCATCCCAAGGGCCTTCAATCACAAATAGTAGCCAGGCTGGAGTAGGAATACTGTATTGGTTTGTCCACTGCACAAAATGCATAGGGTTTGTAAAAATTAGCCCTATGGGCTGAGTCATGGTTGACAAAGGAAGGAAACGGGTTTTTATGGGAAGGGGGGGAAGTTAGCAGCAGTAGCATGAATCTGCGTTTGTGGTGAATTTAGGTTGGCTTGCTGTCATCTGGAGGGATTACAAACTGTGGAGATATCCAGTCCTTGTTGAATTTAATCAGAGTAAGTCTGTCTGCATTTTTCGTGGAGAGACGTGTGTTCCTATCAGTGATGATTGCCCCAGCGGAACTGAAAACACTCTCTGATACCACACTAGCAGCCGGGCAGGCCAGCATCTCCAAGGCATATAAGGAGAGGATGGACCAAGTGTTCAGCTTAGACACCCAATAATTTGAGGGAACTGAAGCATCAGAAAGGACGCATGTATGGTCACCTAAGTACCCCTGGACCATGTTCTGCAACTTATCCCTCCTTGGCATTGTTACAGACACAGATAGCCCTTGCTATTGTGCTAGTTTATTGAAAATTGCCCAATTTGTGCACATTTTCCCCCCACCTCTGTTGGAGCTGGTGTTCGTGTCTCTTCTCATTATCCCTTGTGTTGAAAAGAGCCAGTACCTCTGCCACCAGCATTGCCTGAGGGTGATGTTTTCAGCAACTGATCTACAACAGCCCTTTTGAACGATTCTTTTGTAAAACTCTTTGGTGACTCCAAAAGGAGAGAAGGAAATTTCTCTGTGTACAGTGGATCGAGAAAGGTGGCCAACCAGTATAGGACACTCTTGTCACCTGCACCTTAAAAACATCTCCAGAATCTGACCTTTTCTCATCTCTGAAACTGCTAAAACTCTTACTGTCGTTCTTATTCACTCTCGTCTGGACTACTGCAACTCTCTTCTAATCGGTCTCCTTCTTACTAAACTTTCTCCTCTCCACTCCGTCCTGAATGTGGCAGCCAGGGTCGTATTTCTGTCCAGCTGCTTCACCGATGCCTCCAACTTGTGCCAGTCATTACACTGGATGCCATTCGCTACAGGGTCCACTATAAACTCATCACTCTGACCCACAAAACTCTCCACAGTTCTGCACCGCCTTATATCTCCTCTCTGATCTCTGTCTATTGCCCTACACATGCCCTCTGTTCTACAAATGACCTAAGACTAACATCCCCCATAATCCGAACCTTGCACTTCCGTCTCCAAGACTTCTCTCGTGCTGCACCAGTTCTCTGGAATGCTTTACCCCAGACGATCCGACTGATGCTTAGCCCCCACGTCTTCAAGCGCGCTTTAAAAACCCATCTCTTTAAACAAGCCTACCACCTCAACTACTCAGTAAACTAACTTTCCCCTGTTCCCCCCTTCTAAATATTATTCAGAATCTGCACCCTACTATTCATCTGTCTCCACGCCCTCCATGCACACGATAACTGCACTCAAAACTTGATTATTGCACTTAAGCATACTGGATGATGACCGGATCATGCAGCTTTATATGAAGATCCCTACTTATTATAATTGCCAGACCTGAAATAACAAGCACTTTTCACCTATTGTGTCCACCCATTTCCTTGTAGTATGTAAGCTTGCGATCAGGGACCTCACTCCTAATGTAACTGTTTAAACTGTCTTACCATGTATTGAATTTATTGTATGTACATGTCCCCGCTTAATTGTAAAGTACTTCAGAATATTTTGTCGCTATATAAATAAAAATTATTATTATTATTATTGTTGGATAAAATGTGTATCACGCGAGGGTCTAGCCACAGACACTTACACATGATCTGTGCCATGTGGGCCAAGCTGCAAAAAGGCAAATGTTCTGTGTCCTCCACAGTAGAAACAGTACCCATCCTCTCCTCATGCTGACTCACCTCCTCCTCTTCCACCTCCTCCTCTCCAGCCCATCCAGGCTAAACAGACATGAAGCTTGGGTTGAGTGTCCCCTCTGTAACATTACGAGTCCCCTCGGTACCACAGAAAAACAAGTCCTCTCCCTCCTCTTCCTCCTCATCACTCAATGTTGCCTCAGAATATTGGCTCGGATGGGTAGTATCACCTATTGGAAAAACTGGCTCAATGCCAACATGCTGGACACTCAAAGCTTCCTTTTTGAGATTATGCAGTGATTGTTTCAAGAGACACAGTAGCGGGATGGTTACGCTGATAATGGGCTGATCACCACTCACGAGGTTGGTGCAGTGCTCAAAATTCTCAAGAAACTCACAAATGTCAGCAATCCACACCCACTCGACAGTTGTTATGTGTGGTGGCTGACTCTCAGTCTGACGGGCATGTTGAAGCTGATATTCAGCTACTACCCTCTGCTGTTCACTAATCCTTGCCAACATATGATAGGTTGAGTTCCACTGGGTGGGCAGGTCACAAATGAGTCGGTGACTTGGCAAATTCAAGTGCTTTTGCAGCACTGTAAGAGCAGCAAAGGCGGCAGAGGAATGGCAGAAATGAGCGCTAATACGGCAAACCTTCTCAAGTAGGTACAGCAAGTCATGGTAAGTTTTCAGAAATTTCTGATCAACTAGGTTCAGCACGTGAGCCATACATGGCACGTGTACCAGCTTGCCGACCTTTAAAGCTGCCACCAGGTTATGCTCATTATCGCAGACGACCAGACCGGGTTGGAGGTGCAGCGGGGAGAGCCACTGATTGGTCTGTTGTTTTAAAGCTTGCCACAGCTCTGCTGCAGTGTGTGCTCTCTGATCTAAACAGATCAGCTTCAGCAGAGCGTGTTGATACTTTGCCAATGCGCTGCTGCACAGGTCCCAGCTTGGCAGTGATGGGTAGGGTAATTCAGCAAAGGATGAGGAGCAGTAGGAGGGGAGAGAGGAAGTGGAATATGAAGAGGCAGAAACCCTGACAGAAGTTGGGCCCTGTTGGCGTTGGTAGGATGTGTGATGTTCCAGTTTGCGCCTTTAACCCACCCTCCACTAGGTTCACCCAGTGTGCCGTGACAGAAATGTATCGTCCCTATCCACAATATCTTGTCCAGATGTCTGTTGTTAGGTGGACCTTCCCGGTTACGGCATTGGTGAGAGCACGGTTCAGATTGTTTAACACGTGCTTGTGTAACGCAGGGACGGCACACTGGGCAAAATAGTGGTCACTGGGAACCCTATATCGTCGGGCGGCCACAGCCAAGAGATCACGGAAAGACTGTCTAAATGGCAACATCTCCTCAGCTAGCAATTTGGCAATGTGTGAGTTTAGTATTTGTACCTGTGGGTGCGTGGCTGGGTGTTTACGCTTCCAAGCTCTCAGGCACGGACAATTGGACGCTTTGCTGGGACAAGGAAGTGGATGTAGTTGATGTTTGTTGTGTGTGAGCAACCGCAGCTTGTGGGTAGGACGTATGAGCGCCTGCTTCCTGAACAGCGGATTCTGAAGGACATAGTCCAGGTGACATGGCATTGGTTTGACCCGCAGATGCAGATTTGGTACCCTGGTGTTCCGCCCACCTACTGGAGTACTTGACTGCCATGTGGTTTCGCATACTGGTGGTGCTCAGGTTGCCTTTGCCCTGGCCTCTGCTCAACTTGGTATGGCAGATGGTTTAGACTACTCTGAAGAACTTTCAGAAAAAAAATTCCACACAGCAGCTGAATGCCCCCTTGCCCTGACTTGGCGCACAGCGGGGTTGCTCTTGGGAACAGTTGACCCAGTTCTCACTCTGGGCAAACCACGACCCCTTGGTGCCTGTGTTGGTGCTACATATCCATCTTCCTCTGTGTTGCTTTCACAGCTATGCGTGCCAACGGTCCAGGTTGGATCAGTGGACTCATCATCGACCACCTCATCTTCCATCTCATCCTCCTTCCCAGTTGACATTGTAGGCTGACCTGATGGCACCTGTGTCTCATCATCATCAGCCTCCACCTCTGGAGACAGTAAATTATGTTCCTCCAAGTGGCTTTCTTCTGTCTGCAGGTCCTCAAATACTTGAGCATCAACGCATGCCACCTCCTCTTGTCCCTCTTCAATACTGCACAGTGATAGGCCAGAGCCAACCAAAGGATACGTACCAAACAGATCCTTGGAGTGGCCAAGCTTGGGGTCATATGTGACTGATAATGGCAGGAGGAAGGAGAACCAGCTTCAGGTTTGGATGGGCCAGCCTTCTGTGTATCCACAGTAGACTGTGTGGTCGTGGAAGATTTGTTGCTGCTTGACAAATGCATAGAGGCCTTGTCTGCTATCCAAGACAGAATCTGCTCTCGCTTTTCTAGCTTCCACACACGTTTACGTTCCAGACCGGGAAATTTTTCCAGGAACATAGTGGATGCATCAAGCTTCTTCTGACCTGACACAGGCTAAGTGCCTTCTCGCGCACCACAGACAATGCCACGTCCACGTCCATGTTACTTAACAACAGGCTTTTTTGGCATTTTGGGTTTTGTTGACAGATTTTCAGATGTTGATGGCACAAGCCAAGCTAGCTGTCACAACCAAAATAGTGAGTCAATCATGACTCAGCCCATAGGGCTAATTTTTACAAGCCCTATGCACACTGTGCAGTGGACAAACCAGGACAGTATTTCTACTCCAGTCTAACTACTATTTGTGATTGGTGGCCCTTGGGATGGTGGCTTCCTGCGCCAACCATGACTCAGCCCATAGGGCTAATTTTTAAAAACCCTATGCACATTGTGCAGTAGACAAATCTAGAATGTACAGTGGTCCTACCAAACTAATATTTGTCATTGGAGGCCCTTGTCACAGGTTGTGCCGCATTGTGACTGAGATAGGGGATACATATTCAATAGAAATGTACTGTCAGTCACCCTATTTGGCAAAAAAACATGCCTGGCTTGTGCCACATTGTGACTGAGATAGGGGATACATATTCAATAGAAATTTACACTGACTGTTGATGACCGACTGATGGCCCTCTGAAAACTTGAATTGAGGGCCACAACTACTACAGTACTTCATCGTAGATAATGTTTGTCAAGGGAGGCCCTTGTCATGGAATCGTCCTGCACCTATGACACAGCCCCCAGGAGTAATTTTTGGAAATACGATGCACATTCTGCACTGGACCAAGTAGTACAGTATCAAGAAGTCTTCTCTTGCTATATAATCTGGGGAATATTAATAATCAAAATCTCTGAGCCATTTGGAGAAGCTTCTCCAACCCATCCTGAAGGGGGGAAACCATATATCCTTTGTCCATTGACTTGCACAAGTGATATATTTGAGCTCGTCATCCAGTTGACTAGTGCAGCTTTATTTTTCCGGTTCACAGAGTTCAGCCATACCTGAGGATAGCAAGCTGCACTCACTGCTACCTTCTAGTACTCCGTGTCTCTTGGCTTTTTTCTCTGTATTCTCTGCCCTTAAATGAGTTAAATAATAGAGTGAGGGCCCTACAATATGAATAAGTGAGGGCACTCTCAAATGTACACAAAAGGGACCTTCAAAATTTCTAGAGGAGGGCACTTCAAAATGAATGTAACAGGGACACACGAGGGCTCTCACAAAACTCAGCTTTCCTGCCTACTGCAGGCTCTCTGAACATTTGAATTTAGGGCTGCAGTATCACATGGTGGTGGAGGAGGAGGAGAAGGAGGAGGAGGAGGGTCAAGCCCAACGCTACAATGGGCACATTGTAAACTGATATGGAATATGTATTCCACTATCTGAGTTTCAATGATGGAGGGACCACCCAAATGTCTAAGTAACAGCTGTCCCTCCAAAACACATGTTACAGATAGTGTTGAGCCACCCCCGTAGTGTTCGAGTTCGGTTCGTCGAACACCCGTATTTCGCCGAACTGTTCGTCGAACTGTTCGACGAACACCTTCGAACACCGTTAAAACCAATGGCAGGCAAACAAAAACACATAGAAACACATAGAAAACACCTTCAAAGGTGTCCAAAACCTGACAACCTGCTCAGAAGACACAACTAACACATGGAAAAGTGACAAGTACATATAGTCATGTGAAAAGAAAAGAGGTGGAGGAGTAAAAGGAGGGGGAGACACAGATATAGGCATGTCATGCCCTTCTAAAACCAAAAAAGTGCGAAGCCGACACGGCCAGTCCGTTCCTGCCCGTGCGACCTCCGTGTCGCCGGGTTTGTGCCAGAGCTGCGGTGGACCCTGACGGCCAGCCCCCTCTCCCAATACTGGTGACTGTCCGCTGGTGGGTCGAGCGAGCCCCCCTGCGGTGGAGGCAGGTCTAAGCTTTTTAATTTAAATTGTCTCTCTAATTTGAATGAGTACACTTTAACCCCTTAAGCCCCGAGGGTGGTTTGCACGTTAATGACCAGGCCAATTTTTACAATTCTGACCACTGTCACTTTATGAGGCAATTACTCTGGAACACTTCAACAGATCCCCTTGATTCTGAGAATGTTTTTTCGTGACATATTGTACTTCATGATTGTGGTAAAATTTCTTCGATATCACTTGCGTTTATTTGTGAAAAAAACGGAAATTTGGCGAAAATTTTGAAAATTTTGAAATTTTCAAAATTTTAATTTTTATGCCCTTAAATCAGAGAGATATGTCACACAAAAGAATTAATAAATAACATTTCCCACATGTCTACTTTACATCAGCACAATTTTGGAATCAAAATTTTTTTTTGTTAGGGAGCTATAAGGGTTAAAAGTTGACCAGCGATTTCTCATTTTTCCAACAAAATTTACAAAACCATTTTTTTAGGGACCACATCACATTTGAAGTCACTTTGAGAGGTCTTTATGACAGAAAATACCCCAAAGTGACACCATTCTAAAAACTGCACCCCTCAAGGTGCTCAAAACCACATTCAAGAACTTTATTAACCCTTCAGGTGCTTCACAGGAATTTTTTGAATGTGGAAGAAAAAAATGAACATTTAACTTTTTTCACAAAAATGTTATTTTATACCCAATTTTTTTATTTTCACAGAGGTAACAAGAAAAAATGGACCCCAAAATTTGTTGTGCAATTTCCCCTGGGCACGCAGATACCCAACATGTGGGGAAAAAACACTGTTTGGGCGCACGGCAGGGCTCGGAAGGGAAGGAGCGCCATTTGACTTTTTGATTGTAAAATTTGCTTGAATAATTAGCGGACGCCATGTTGTGTTTGGAGAACCCCTGTGTGCCCAAACATTGGAGCTCCCCCACAAGTGACCCCATTTTGGAAACTAGACACCCCAAGGCACCTATCTAGATGCATAGTAAGCACTTGGAACCCCCAGGTGCTTCACAAATTGATTTGTAAAAATGAAAAAGTGAAAAAAAAAACACTTTTTCATTTTTATGAATCAATTTGTGAAGCACCTGGGGGTTCCAAGTGCTCACTATGCATCTAGATAGGTGCCTTGGGGGGTCTAGTTTCCAAAATGGGGTCACTTGTGGGAGAGCTCCAATGTTTGGGCACACAGGGACTCTCCAAATGCAACATGGTATCCGCTAACAAATTGAATGGAAAATCGGCTCAAATTGTTAGCGGACACCAAGTTGAATTTGGAGAGCCCCTGTGTGCCCAAACTTTGGAGCTCCCCCACAAGTGACCCCATTTTGGAAACTAGACCCCCAAAGGCACCTATCTAGATGCATAGTGAGCACTTGGAACCCCCAGGTGTTCACAAATTGATTCGTAAAAATGAAAAAGTGAAAAAAAACAAACTTTTTCATATTTATGAATCAATTTGTGAAACACCTGGGGGTTCCAAGTGCTCACTATGCATCTAGATAGGTGCCTTGGGGGGTCTAGTTTCCAAAATGGGGTCACTTGTGGGGGAGCTCCAATGTTTGGGCACACAGGGGCTCTCCAAACGCAACATGATGTCCGCTAACAATTTGAGCCGACAATTTGTTAGCGGATACCATGTTGCATTTGGAGAGTCCCTGTGTGCCCAAACATTGGAGCTCCCCCACAAGTGACCCCATTTTGGAAACTAGACCCCCCAAGGCACCTATCTAGATGCATAGTGAGCACTTGGAACCTCCAGGTGTTTCACAAATTGATTCATAAATATGAAAAAGTGTTTTTTTTTCACTTTTTCATTTTTACGAATCAATTTGTGAAGTACCTGGGGGTTCCAAGTGCTCACTATCCATCTAGATAGGTGCCTTGGGTGGTCTAGTTTCCAAAATGGGGTCACTTGTGGGGGAGCTCCAATGTTTGTGCACGCAGTAGCTCTCCAAACGCAACATGGCGTCCGCTAACAATTTGAGCTGATTTTCCATTCAATTTGTTAGCGGACACCATGTCGCGTTTGGAGAGCCTGTGATGTGCCTAAACAGTGGAGCTCCCCCACAAGTTACCCCATTTTGGAAACTATACCCCTCAAGGATTTTATTAAGGTGTATAGTGAACATTTTGAACCCAGAGTTACGACACAGAATTTGTTTACATTAGGTCATCATATTGAATAAGTTGTCATTAGTCTTGAGCGCAAGTGCTCACTACTTGAGTTTGCATCGGGTACTCAGGTATGCACCATGTACAGCGTGTGCTCGAGTGACATGCTCGAGTCCCTGCTCCGCATGTTTCACATTTATTAGACACCCAAAAAAAACATGCGGGGATCGCTCGTGCATGGCAGGCAATCCCCGTAAAGTTTTTTTGGCCGCGAAGCATATGGGGCAGAGAATCGAGCATGTCACTCAAATACCCACGATACTCAATGCATACCAGAGCACCCGATGCAAACTCAAGTAGCGAGCACTTGCGCTCAACACTAGTCGCCATATCGTCATCTTTTTTCTTACTTTTGAAAAAAATCCCAACCCCATCACAACCCTAACCCCAACCCTAACCCCAACCCCAGCCCTAACCGTAGCACAACCCTAACCATAGCACAACCCTAACCGTAGCACAACCCTAACCGTAGCACAACCCTAACCCTAGCACAACCCTAACCCTAGCACAACCCTAACCCTAGCACAACCCTAACCCCAAACCCAGCCCTAACCCTAGCCCAATCCTAACCCAAGAGTTTATTTTTGACGCCGTTCCTCGTGCGGTATAAGTGATTAGACGACTTTATTCTTCGGGTCGGTGTGATTACAGCAATACCAGAATCATATGGGGTTTTTATGACTGACAGCTGTCACACACAAAAAGACGCATTTTTTGTAAAATCTAGTTTTTGCATCGCCATATTTTGAGAGCTATAATTTTTCCAGATTTTGGCAGACAGTCATGTGACGGCTCGCTTTTTGCGGGATGAGTTGACGTTGTTATTGGTGCCATTTTCAGGCACGTGACATTTTTTGATCGCTTTCTATTCCGATTTTTGGGAGGCAGAATAAACAAAAAACAACAATTCAGGAATTGTTTTTTTTTTTTTTATTCTGTTCCGCGTGTGGTAAAAGTGATGAGGCAGCTTTATTCTTCGGGTCAGTACGTTTACAGCGGTACCACATTTATATCGTTTTTCTATGTTTTGCACTTTTACATAATAAAAGCAATTTTATAGAAAAAAATATTTTTTAGCATAGCTTTATTCTGAGAGCTATAGCTTTTTTATTTTTCGGCTGATGGAGCTGTATGTCAGCTTGTTTTTTGCGGGACGAGATGACGTTTTCAGCGGTACCATTTTTATTTCTATTCGTCTTTTTGATCGCGTGTTATTCCATTTTTTATTTGGCGGTATGGTGATAAAGCATTGTTTTTTGCTTTGTTTTTTTTTTTTTTTTTACCGTGTTCACTGAAGGGGTTAACTAGTGGGACAGTTTTATAGGTCAGGTTGTTCCGGACGCGGCGATTCCAAATATGTGTACTTTTATTGTTTTTTTTGTTTTTTTTTATAATAATATTTATTGATGGGTACATTATATTTTTATTTTTGGTGGATTATTTTATTTATTTTTTATATATATTTTTGCAATTTTTTTTTTTTTTTTTCACTTACTGACAGTTTTTATACTTTATTACTTTGTCCCACTATGGGACTTTCACTTTTTTTCCTCTGATCACCTGCATGGCACAGGAATGCAGCACCATCCCTGTGTCATACAGGCTATCAGCGCTGCACAGTGAGAAGATTGTTTGGAGATGCACTGCGCATGTCCAAACAATCTTCCTGCTGTCTGGTGACCCAGATGTTGTCATGACGACATCGGGTCATCATGGCAACACCCGGGAAGCCTTTGCAGACAGCGCTGGAAGCCGGAAGAGGAGGTGAGTATCTGCGATCACCTCCCCTTGCCCCCGCAATGCTGCGATCGGCTGCGATCGACTTCGATCGCAGCATCGCAGGGGTTAATGTGCTGGGAGCGGTGCAGGACCGCTCCCTGCACATAGTACCGGGTGTCAGCTGTGACAATCAGCTGACACCCGGCGGCGATCGCGCCCGCACAGCCTGTGTGCGCGCGCGATCGCGATGACGTACTAATACGGGTCTGGCTCTTAAGTCCCAGGGCACAGACGCGTATTAGTACGTCAGATGTTATTAAGGGGTTAAATCCTTTTACAAGGATCTATTGGAGGGCAAGTCTGATGCCAGCAGCTGCGGGAATTCCAGCTCCAGTAGCGTCCACTAAAGCTGCTGCAGTTAAAAAGCTTTTATGAGGATCGAGCTTGGCGGTCCACCGCAAGGCGTCCTACCGCCAGTCCCAGCCCCTGTGCCTTGGGGTGCCTCCCGATGCTCTTCACTGAGTGTCCCGGGGGCCCGAAGCATTTCCTTTGAAAAAATGAAGTGTCCAAACTACAGGTGGTGTAGCTTGCTTAACAGCCGGGATAATCCGCTGACTAGCAGACACTGCTACTAGGCACAAAGTATTTCCTGGGCTAGATGCAGTTAAAAATTTGTAATTAGATACTCTCGTTGGATGCTGAGAAAGCATTCCATAGAGTCTCCTGGCACGCCATATATTATTCTCTTAAAAAGCTTGGGGTAGGGGTCTAGGGGACCCTTTTATAGCCAAAATCACGGCCCTGTATCGCAATACGTCACCTAGGCTGAAGATAAATGGAACATTTTCATCACCTTTCATAATCACCAATGGGACAAGGCAGGGATGTCCTCTGTCCCCTCTCTTATACATCCTAGTGACGGAGCACCTGCTCTCATCAATTCGCCATAACCCCATTATTAGGTGGATTGAGGTGGGAGGCACCGAGTACAAGTGCTCTGCATTTGCTGATGATGTCCTAGTATATATCACTCAATCACATATATCCATCCCTGCTGTTATGGCTGAAATAGATCACTTTGTTACATGGTCAAATTTTAAAATCAATGCAGCGAAGTCTGAGGCCCTCGATGTCTCCCTCCCCAAATCCATACAGGATTCCATCCAGTCCAATTTTCCCTTTGCCTGGCCCTTAAAAGGTATCAAATACTTAGGAATTCGTATTCATAGAGACCTCTCCCATCTATGTTATCTTAATTTTGGGCCCTTTATTGAACAACTCCATACAGACCACGGTTGGCAAGTTAGAACTGTAAGATTCACTACGTGAACCACTGGTGTTTTGTGGAAAAGCACATGTACACTGTGTTCCTAATTATTATGCAAAAAGTGTTTAGGAGTGATAAGGGAAGAATTTTTTTGTTTGTCAGTTAAACTCATTGATGGTGATGTGTGTCAGGGCTCTTTATATCACTGTAAGCAATTGCAGACACCTGTGCTAATTAGTTTGCCAGGTGTGTCCAATGTAAGGCAAGACTACTTAAGAAGGCTGTCCCACATTATTAAGCAGCCTACATTTTCTGCCAAAATGGGAAAGAAAAAGGATGTGTCGGCTGCTGAGAAGCAACAAATTGTGGAGTGATTAGGTCAAGGCATGACTACAATCAACATTGCCAAGACACTTCATCCTGCTCATCGCACAATCACGAAGTATGTACCTGATTCACAGTACACACGAGTGCGTGCTGATAAGGGAAAATTGAGGACTCTTTCCTACAGGCAATTACGTCAGGTTAAAAGAGCAGCAGCAAAAAAGCCTTGTCATAGCAGTAGACAAGTTTTTGAAGCTGCTGGTGCCTCCAACGTCCCGCGAACAACAAGATGCAGGGTCCTTAAGAGGTTTGAAGCTGTGCATAAGCCATCCTGTCGACCTCCTCTATCCACTGTACACAAGCAGAAACGGCTCCAGTGGGCCAAACAATACATGAAGACTGACTTCAAAACTGTTTTGTTCACCGATGAGTGCCGTGCAATGCTCGATGGTCCAGATGGATGGAGTGGAGGATGGCTGGTTGATGGACACCCCACGCAAACACGGCTATGGCGCCAACAAGGAGGAGGTGGAGTAATGTTTTGGGCTGGAATCATGGGGAGAGAGATTGTCGGCCCCTTTAGGATCCCTGAAGGGGTAAAGATGAACTCCATAATGTATGTGGAGTTTCTCAAACAGCACTTCCTGCCAATGGTTCAAGAAGAAGAACCGTGTATTCCGCAGCAAGATCATTTTCATGCATGATAATGCACCGTCTCATGCTGCACATAACACATCTGCATCTCTGGCTGATATGGGCATAAAAGGGGACAAACTTATGGTGTGACCCCCATGCTCCCCTGACCTCAACCCCATTGAGAACCTTTGGAGCATCATCAAAAGGAGTGTCTATGATGGCGGGAGGCCGTGTACATCTAAGCAACAGCTCTGGGAGGGTATTCTGTCCTCATGCAAAACAATTGAAGCAGAAACCATCCAAAACCTGACAAATTCAATGGACGAGAGAGTTCAGAAGCTCCTTTCGAACAACGGGTCCTATGTGCAAATGTAACATCACCTAGAATAAAGTTTTGAGTTGAAAACTGTTTGATTTCAGTTTGTAATAACCTGCTAATGCTTATAATTTCAAAAATGACCATTTTTTTGTTCTTTATTAAAATGAAAAGGTTGATCGGAGAGTGTGGGGGATCTAAGAGTGTGGCAACCCAGTAGTCAGGATTATTTCGAATTCTGACAATCTGAGGGTCATGTTGCAGGTAGTGCAGCAAGAAGGCACTCATGTGTCTTGCTCATCTAGGAGCCCCAAAATTATTTTCCGGGCTAGATGCAGCTAAAAATTATTATTAATTTGAAAGCTGGTGGAGCTTAGTATAGATGACCTAATAGAATCAGTACTGCAAACTGCTACAAAGCCCAAATTATTTTCCAGCCAAGATACAGATAAACATGATTAGTAATTTTAAATCTGGTGGAGTTTAGTATAGATGGCCTAATAAAATCAGTACTGCACACTGCTACAAGGCCCAAATTATTTTCTAGCCAAGATACAGATAAACATGATAAGTAATTTGTAAGCTTAAAACGGTTGGTGAGGTGATTTTAACAAATCATCAAGCTTTTACTCTCCCCAGGATGACACAGGGGTAGAAAATTCGTTTCAGATCCATGATTTGTTCATCTTTATGAACGTGAGTCTGTCTACATTATCAGTGGAGAGCCGCGTGCGCTTATCTGTCAGCACACCACCAGCAGCGTTGAACACACGTTCAGACAGAATGCTGGCTGCGGGGCATGACAAGATCTCCAAGGCGTAAGTGGCGAGCTGCGGCCATTTATCCAGATTGGAAGCCCAAAAAGAGCAAGGGTCCAGTGACACAGTCATGGCTTCAATGTTTACTTGGAGATACTCCTGTACCATCATCTCTAGGCATTGAGTATGTGTCAGACTTCTTGTCTCCTGTGGCCTTGCAAAGGATGGGCTAAAAAAGTGGTGAAATGATTCCGCAAAATTGATGTTACCAGCAGATACTGTGTTTCTGATACGTTTTGAGTGCTGAACACTCGACGGTCCCACGGTTGGCAAGGTGGAACTGTGAGATTCACTACGTGCACCACTAGTGTTTTGGGGAAAAGCACATGTAAGATTCTGCAACAGTCTCTGCTGATACTCCTGCATGCGTGCATCTCTTTCTATGGCAGGAATAATTTCTGCAAATTTACTTTTGCACCGGGGATCTAACAGTGTGGCAACCCAGTAGTCAGGATTATTTCTAATTCTCACAATTCGAGGGTCATGTTGCAAGTAGTGCAGCAAGAAGGCACTCATGTGTCTTGCGCATCCAGGAGCACCAAGTCCCTGTTGTGTTGGTGGCGAAGTAACAATCATGCTTCCTTCCTCTGCCCTCTCCCCCCAACCTCGCACAACAGAAATGTGATCAAGGTCTCCCTCATCTGATGAGTCTTTCATCAGTTTGTCCTCCACTGCTTCCTGGGCTCCTGCACCTTCCTCACTAGATTGGTTTCTACCATGCACCCTGGTAAAACCATCTCCCCCACCCTCACATGCCTGCCGCCTTGGTGCTGCCGATTGTCTAGACCTTGCAGATGTTTGCCCTTTCGCATACAACTCCTCCTCCTCTACTTCCTCCACCTCCTCTTGTGCCACCACCTGACTCCAAATTCTGTTTAACATGTGCTGCAGCATGTAAATCACCGGAATAGTCATGCTGATAATGGCATCGTCAGCACTAAACATCTTCGTCGCCATTTCAAAACTGTGCAGAAGGGTGCATAGGTCCCTGATCTGAGACCACTCCTCCAGCGTGATTTGCCCCACCTCTGGATCTTGTTGGCCCAGGCTATATGTCAGAACGTATTGCACCAGGGCTTGTCGGTGCTGCCACAGTCGCTGCAACATGTGCAGAGTTGAATTCCACCGGGTAGGCACATCGCATTGTAGCCGGTGAAGTGGCAGGCCCAACGACTTCTGTAGAGATGTAAGTCGCTGAGCTGCGAGGATGCGAACGGCGGAAGTGAGCACACAGCGACAGTGCCCTCTGCAGAAGGCCATCTAGTCCGGGATAGTGGGCTAAAAATTGCTGGACAACCAGGTTCAACACGTGAGCCATACAAGGCACGTGT
The DNA here is from genome assembly GCF_046119375.1 of Phyllobates terribilis. Lineage (NCBI taxonomy): Eukaryota > Metazoa > Chordata > Amphibia > Anura > Dendrobatidae > Phyllobates > Phyllobates terribilis. Next base: position 328,554,067 of record NW_027362762.1, on the reverse strand, counting down.
GTGACATTGCCCCGGCGAAGGGCCGCACCCAGGTTTGCAGCATTGTTGCACACGGCCTTCCCTGGTTTCAGGTCCAGTGGAGACAACCATTCATGAAACTGGTTCTCCAGAGCTGACCACAACTCCTCAGCTGTGTGACTCACATTTCCCAGACATTTCAAAGTAAAAACAGCCTGATGACGTTGAGCCCTGCTGCCAGAATAGTAAGGAGGTGTGCAGGATCCCTTCTGCGCAGTTAGAAAGCTTGTGGCATGACCAGACAGGCTTTGGGTGCAGGTGGGGGACTGAGAGGAGGTTTAGGAGGCAGAAGCAGTGGAGGAACTTCGAGATAAAGAGGATTGACGCACAACTCGTGGGGACGGCAAGACTTGGACAACAGCCCCTTGTCCTGCTGTCACCATAGTTACCCAGTGCCCAGTCAGCGACATGTAACGCCTCTGTCCATGCCTACTCGTTCAAGTGTCTGTGGTGAAATGCACCCTGTCACACACAGAGTTTCTCAAAGAAGCGGTGATGTTGTGTGCGACATGCTGATGGAGCGCAGGCACACCTTTCTTTGAGAAGTAGTGCCGACTGGGCATCTGGTATTGGGGCACTGCGATGGACATAAAGTCTCGAAAATCCGATGTGTCCACCAGACGGAAAGGCAGCATTTCTGTAGCCAAGAGCTTGCAGATGGTGAAATTCAACCTCTTAGCTTTCTCATGGCTAGGAGGAAATGGTCTTTTACTTGTCCACATCTGAGGGACCGAGGGCTGGCTGTTGTGCTTAGACGGGGTTGAGAAGGGTGTCCCTGGCAAACTGCCGGTCTGTGAGGAAGATGCAGGCGGACATGTTAGGTTGCCTTGATCCAAAGGTGGTGCTATCGATGTCAGACAGCGCTGAACACCAGCTGGTGTTTCCTCCTCCAAAGAAAATGATGACCTGCCAATCACGCTGGCTGTTGCGGGTAAAGAGGTGGCAGGTCTCTGTCCCAAAACAGGTGTGACTGCTGTCCCCCCAGTCACAGAGGATGAAGAGGCCGCGGATGCACAAGATGTGGCAGACGGTGGTTGGCTCGGCCGGCAAGGCCGCATTGTAGCATAGTGAGCTTCCCACTGCTACTTATGCTTCATATCCATGTGCCGGTTCATGCATGAAGTACTCAAACTTTGTATTTTTTGGCCTCTACTTAGCTTTTGCTGACAAATGTAACAGATAACACGAGCTAGGTCATCTTTATCGATCTGAAAAAATGCCCAGGCTATGCAAGGCTTAGCACCCATGTAACCTGAAGAGCCACCACGACTTGTGGTCAGAGGCAGAGTTGTGTTTGAGGATGCAGTTGTTGACGTGCTTCGAGTACTACATCTCTACTGACCTCGTCATCACTAGTATCCTCCTCCACCTCCTCTGCTGACCTCATCTCTTGGCTGACTGTGGGTTGATAGTAAGTGGGATCTCCAACCTCGTCATCATCACCCTGTGTGTTATCACACCCGTCGTCCTCAGAGCCAACCTCTTCCTGCCATGACAAAAAACTAAAGTTGTCGCTCCAATCAGGTATTTGAGTCTCATCATCGTCTTCCTCATTGTCTCCACCAACAGGAGTTACAGTTTGGGAACGAGGGTCTACATTATGGTCAGAACCTTCTGCGTCTGGTCCTGGATCCGACTCATAAAGATTCTGCGCATCAGTGCAGATCATTTCCTGATCTGGATTCACAGAAGCTCTGGAGCCGACCTCTGATTCCCAGGCTATAGTATGAGTAAACAGCTCTGCAGACTCAACCATCTTTTCTACCCCATACTCAGAGGGGCAGCTGGAGACTTGGGAGCTGTGAGGAAGCAAGTCCGATTGGGGTGACACCTCTGAGGACTGGAATATTTGTGATGTTGAAGTTGAGGTGGAGGAGAGCCCACTTAAAGGAGCACTTGATATCTGTTGAAGCACCTGCTGATTTTGTGCCTCATCTGGAATTTGTAGCGATTGGCGTGGCCGTAAGAAAGGGATGTTCTCACATTGTCCGCTAAAAGAAGTAGACATCTTAGTTTGGCTGGAAGATGGTCTTTCTTCTGCAGATGTTACTGTTGCTTTAACACCTACCCCACGGACACAACCTTTTTTTCCCTTCCCAACATGCCTATTCCCCTTTCCACCAGCAGCAGGCCTTTTTCCACTCATTTTGGTGGTTAACTAATTCAGAACTCTGGAGTTGTTTGCACAAAAAACAATGGATGGGAGCCGAGCAGAGCTGAGTGGCCAAACTGTGGTATTAGCCCAAAAGTATTGGCTGGGTTAGATGAAGATAAAAATTATATTGAATTTGCAACCTGGTGGAGGTTAGTATAGATGGATTAATAGAACAAGTCCCACACACTGCTACAAGCTGAAGACCAAATATTTTTTCAGAGCTAGATGCAGATAAAAATTATATTGAATTTGCAACCTGGTGGAGGTTAGTATAGATCGACTAATAGAACAAGTCCCACACACTGCTACAAGCCGAAATATTTTTTCAGAGCTAGATGCAGAAAAAAAAATATTGAATTTGCAACCTGGTGGAGGTTAGTATAGATGAACTAATAGAACAAGTCCCACACACTGCTACAAGCCGAAATATTTTTTCAGAGCTAGATGCAGAAGAAAATTATATTGAATTTGCAACCAGGTGGAGGTTAGTATAGATGGACTAATAGAACAAGTCTCACACACTGCTACAAGCCGAAATATTTTTTCAGAGCTAGATGCAGATAAAAATTATTTTGAATTTGCAACCTGGTGGAGGTTAGTATAGATGGACTTATAGAACAAGTCCCACACACTGCTACAAGCCGAAGCCCAAATATTTTTTCAGAGATACATGCAGATAAAAATTATATTGAATTTGCAACCTGGTGGATGTTAGTATAGATGGACTAATAGAACAAGTCCCACACACTGCTACAAGCCAAAATATTTTTTCAGAGCTAGATGCAGAAAAAAATTATATTGAATTTGCAACCTGGTGGAGGTTAGTATAGATGGACTAATAGAACAAGTCCCACACACTGCTACAAGCAGAAATATTTTTTCAGAGCTAGATGCAGAAAAAAATTATATTGAATTTGCAACCTGGTGGAGGTTAGTATAGATGGACTAATAAAACAAGTCCCACACACTGCTACAAGCCGAAATATTTTTTCAGAGCTAGATTCAGAAAAAAATTATATTGAATTTGCAACCTGGTGGAGGTTAGTATAGATGGACTAATAGAACAAGTCCCACACACTGCTACAAGCCGAAATATTTTTTCAGAGCTAGATTGAGAAAAAAATTATATTGAAATTGCAACCTGGTGGAGGTTAGTATAGATCGACTAATAGAACAAGTCCCACACACTGCTACAAGCCGAAATATTTTTTCAGAGCTAGATGCAGAAAAAAAAATATTGAATTTGCAACCTGGTGGAGGTTAGTATAGATGAACTAATAGAACAAGTCCCACACACTGCTACAAGCTGAAGACCAAATATTTTTTCAGAGCTAGATGCAGATAAAAATTATATTGAATTTGCAACCTGGTGGAGGTTAGTATAGATCGACTAATAGAACAAGTCCCACACACTGCTACAAGCCGAAATATTTTTTCAGAGCTAGATGCAGAAAAAAAAATATTGAATTTGCAACCTGGTGGAGGTTAGTATAGATGAACTAATAGAACAAGTCCCACACACTGCTACAAGCCGAAATATTTTTTCAGAGCTAGATGCAGAAGAAAATTATATTGAATTTGCAACCAGGTGGAGGTTAGTATAGATGGACTAATAGAACAAGTCTCACACACTGCTACAAGCCGAAATATTTTTTCAGAGCTAGATGCAGATAAAAATTATTTTGAATTTGCAACCTGGTGGAGGTTAGTATAGATGGACTTATAGAACAAGTCCCACACACTGCTACAAGCCGAAGCCCAAATATTTTTTCAGAGATACATGCAGATAAAAATTATATTGAATTTGCAACCTGGTGGATGTTAGTATAGATGGACTAATAGAACAAGTCCCACACACTGCTACAAGCCAAAATATTTTTTCAGAGCTAGATGCAGAAAAAAATTATATTGAATTTGCAACCTGGTGGAGGTTAGTATAGATGGACTAATAGAACAAGTCCCACACACTGCTACAAGCAGAAATATTTTTTCAGAGCTAGATGCAGAAAAAAATTATATTGAATTTGCAACCTGGTGGAGGTTAGTATAGATGGACTAATAAAACAAGTCCCACACACTGCTACAAGCCGAAATATTTTTTCAGAGCTAGATTCAGAAAAAAATTATATTGAATTTGCAACCTGGTGGAGGTTAGTATAGATGGACTAATAGAACAAGTCCCACACACTGCTACAAGCCGAGATATTTTTTCAGAGCTAGATTGAGAAAAAAATTATATTGAAATTGCAACCTGGTGGAGGTTAGTATAGATGGACTAATAGAACAAGTCCCACACACTGCTACAAGCCGAAATATTTTTTCAGAGCTAGATTGAGAAAAAAATTATATTGAAATTGCAACCTGGTGGAGGTTAGTATAGATGGACTAATAGAACAAGTCCCACACACTGCTACAAGCCAAAATATTTTTTCAGAGCTAGATGCAGAAAAAAATTATATTGAATTTGCAACCTGGTGGAGGTTAGTATAGATGGACTAATAGAACAAGTCCCACACACTGCTACAAGCAGAAATATTTTTTCAGAGCTAGATGCAGAAAAAAATTATATTGAATTTGCAACCTGGTGGAGGTTAGTATAGATAGACTAATAAAACAAGTCCCACACACTGCTACAAGCCGAAATATTTTTTCAGAGCTAGATTCAGAAAAAAATTATATTGAATTTGCAACCTGGTGGAGGTTAGTATAGATGGACTAATAGAACAAGTCCCACACAGTGCTACAAGCCGAAATATTTTTTCAGGGCTAGATTCAGAAAAAAATTATATTGAATTTGCAACCTGGTGGAGGTTAGTATAGATGGACTAATAGAACAAGTCCCACACACTGCTACAAGCCGAAATATTTTTTCAGAGCTAGATTGAGAAAAAAATTATATTGAAATTGCAACCTGGTGGAGGTTAGTATAGATGGACTAATAGAACAAGTCCCACACACTGCTACAAGCCGAAATATTTTTTCAGAGCTAGATTCAGATAAAAATTATATTGAATTTGCAACCTGGTGGAGGTTAGCATAGATGGACTAATAGATGGACTAATAGAATGATGTTTTTACTGAAGGTTTTACTTCACTAGGTGCAGTAAAAAAAATTGTATTCTATACATAGGTGGTGTAGCTTGCAACACAGATAGGCTTCTCCACTGACTAACACACACTGCAAGAGAACAAAAAGGATTTGCTTTGCTAGATTTAGCCAAATGCTGTGAAAAAAACTTGCACAGCACTGGCACAGACCTGCCTGGCAAAAAGTGATAGGAACTGATATAACCTAGCCCTGAAAAGGACTGCAATTACAATTAGTCTTTACTCCCAACCTATCTATTTAAGAGCACAGACATGCCTGATAAAAGTGATAGGAACTGATGTAACATAGCCCTGAAAAGGACTGCAATTACAATTAGTCTTTACTCCCTACCTATCTATTTAAGAGCACAGACCTGCCTGATAAAAGTCGTGGTAAATGATGTAACCTAGTCCTTAAAAGGACTGCAATCACAACTATTCCCTACTCCCAAGCTATCTGTAGATTTGTGCAAAAATTGGCTTGAAATTAAGAAAGTATAGCGCACACAGCAACAGCGGTGCCGTCTAACACACAGCTGCAGCAGTGAGAAAATGGTGGCAACGGGGAAAATGGCTGGGTCTTATAGGGCAAGGACATGTGACATACACTGCCAATGACACATGCCCTTGCTTGTGTGAAAAAAAGCAGTTCGCTCCGTGTGTGCGCTGCTGATAGGCTGACAGATTGCACCTCCCCACTGTAAATGCGGGAAAGAGAAAAAAAATGGAGATCTTCATTATTTCTGAAGAGATCCATTCCCTGCCCCTCCCCCCGCCCCGCTGTACACTCAAACTGCGTATTAACATTAATTTTCAGCATTCTTGAGAAAAAATCCAGTTATGATTTTGGTGCACGAACAGTTATCGAACATAACCTCGAACAGCCACATTTTTTTCAAATTGTTCGTGTTCGCTGAACGGCTCGAACACTGCCCAAAACAGCTCGAATTTGAGATTGGCGAACAGTTCGAGTCGAACACCGCTCATCTCTAGTTACAGAGCCAACGAGGCCTCTCAAGCCAAAGATCAACATACCTACTGGTGTGTTCTAGCTGTGCTTGTAAAGTGCTGGGGAATAATGAACTAAAAATGATGTATGACAGTGGGACCTACAAAATGTATAAGTCAGGGCCCTCCCAATTGTAAAAGGCAAAAAAAAGCCATAACAGTATGTGTGAACAAAGGGTAAAAGGGATATTTTTTTGTTTCTCTGGTTTATTTAGCCTTTTATATAAGTGATTATGCAGGAAAAACTGTTTCTTAACCTTTTTGGCCTGTTAAATGCAATTTAGGTTAGGTTTGGTAGTTGCTCTTGTGTGTCTGTAAAAGTGGTGTAATACTGCAACAAACTTATTCCCATAAACCATATGTGAGTCAGAAATGCATGCAGGCATATTCTCCAGGCTCTTCCCATTCTGTTTCATCACTTTCCCATCCATTTCAGCCTTTTCCTCAGGCCCCATTTGTAGGGTCCAGCACAAAATTACTCGCATTTCCCATTGACTTACATTGTACTCGCTATTCTGAACGAATACGCGATTATTACAAAGTACTCGTTACGAGTATAGCAATTACGAATATTACAGTACTCACTCATCACTAATAAATATCCCAGATACATAACCCTACTAGAAAACAATGAAAAACACACAATTAAAATCCAGGGAGAAACCAAGAGACTCCAAGTACGAAGTAAAGCTGAGTTTCTCATTGAGGCCATGTGGGGTCATTGTTCCCAAAGTGCCAATCCAATGACACTCAAGTTGCGCCAAGGTGCGTTTGTCATTGCCGCCCCTAATCCCCAATTGCACTCTATCAATACCCCTGATTTTAAGGCCACTAGAGTTACAATTGAGACACAGCTTGAAATGGTGTGGGATGGTCTTTAAATGTGTAACATCATCCACATCCCTTGGTGTCCTGATGTCCCTGATATGTTCCCTAGCTCAGATGCGAAATTCCCTGGATGTGAGCCCCACATACCCAAGAATACAGTACAGACAAAAAGTTTGGACACACCTTCTCATTTAAAGATTTTTCTGTATTTTCATGACTTTGAAAATTGTACATTCACACTGAAGGCATCAAAACTATGAATTAACACATGTGGAATTATATACATAAGAAAAAAGTGTGAAACAGCTGAAAATATATCTTATATTCTAGGTTCTTCAAAGTAGCCACCTTTTGCTTTGATGACTGCTTTGCACACTCTTGGCATTCTCTTGATGAGCTTCAAGAGGTAGTCACCAGAAATTGTTTTCATTTCACAGGTGTGCCCTGTCAGGTTTAATAAGTGGGATTTCTTGCCTTATAAATGGGGTTGGGACCATCAGTTGTGTTGTGCAGAAGTCTGGTGGATGCACAGCTGATAGTCCTACTGAATAGACTTTGTTAGAATTTGCATTATGGCAAGAAAAAAGCAGCTAAGTAAAGAAAAACGAGTGGCCATAATTACTTTAAGAAATGAAGGTCAGTCAGTCCGAAAAATTGGGCAAACTTTGAAAGTGTCCCCAAGTGCAGTTGCAAAAGCCATCAAGCGCTACAAAGAAACTGGTTCACATGAGGACCGCCCCAGGAAAGGAAGACCAAGTGTCACCTCTGCTTCTGAGGATAAGTTTATCCGAGTCACCAGCCTCAGAAATCGCAGGTTAACAGCAGCTCAGATTAGAGACCAGGTCAATGCCACACAGAGTTCGAGCAGCAGACACATCTCTACAACAACAGTTAAGATGAGACTTTGTGCAGCAGGCCTTCATGGTAAAATAGCTCCTGGGAAACCACTGCTAAGGATAGGCAACAAGCAGAAGAGACTTGTTTGGGCTAAAGAACACAAGGAATGGACCTTAGACCAGTGGAAATCTGTGCTTTGGTCTGATGAGTCCAAATTTGAGATCTTTGGTTCCAACCACCGTGTCTTTGTGTGACGTAGAAAAGGTGAACGGATGGACTCTACATGCCTGGTTCCCACCGTGAAGCATGGAGGAGGAGGTGTGATGGTGTGGGGGTGCTTTGCTAGTGACACTGTTGGGGATTTATTCGAAATTGAAGGCATACTGAACCAGCATGGCTACCACAGCATCTTGCAGCGGCATGCTATTCCAACCGGTTTGCGTTTAGTTGGACCATCATTTATTTTTCAACAGGACAATGGCCCCAAACACACCTCCAGGCTGTGTAAGGGCTATTTGACCAAGAAGGAGAGTGATGGGGTGCTACGCCAGATGACCTGGCCTCCACAGTCACCAGACCTGAACCCAATCGAGATGGTTTGGGATGAGCTGGACCGCAGAGTGAAGGCAAAAGGGCCAACAAGTGCTAAGCATCTCTGGTAACTCCTTGAAGATTGTTGGAAGACCATTTCCGGTGACTACCTTTTGAAGCTCATCAAGAGAATGCCAAGAGTGTGCAAAGCAGTTATCAAAGCAAAAGGTGGCTACTTTGAAGAACCTAGAATATAAGACATATTTTCAGTTGTTTCACACTTTTTTGTTAAGTATATAATTCCACATGTGTTAATTCATAGTTTTGATGCCTTCAGTGTGAATGTACAATTTTCAAAATCATGAAAATACAGAAAAATCTTTAAGTGAGAAGGTGTGTCCAAACTTTTGGTCTGTACTGTACATGGACAGGTAGCCAGGTATACTACAAATGTGGTGCTGAAAAAAATGTAGCATGTAATAGTAAAATTCTTCACACCATCTGCAGACGAAAAGGAAGTTGCCCAGATGATATTTTTGCAGGCCACACATGACCCGCACGGGTAACAACCCCATCTCTATCTCCCAGCTCCAAATAAAGTTGGGGGTAGCCACATAATGGCTTTTCACCAAGACATCTTTTAGGCTTCTCCCTTTTCTTGCAGTCAACATGGGTCGGGTAGGTAAGATCCGATTCAATGTTGGTTCTGTCTTGAGAACGGACCAATGTTTATTTAATATTTGACGGATATCGGACCAACGGTTATTGAACGTGGAGATGAACCTGATGGGTGGATCTTCCTCCAGTTGCTTCTGAGGATTATCAAGCAATTGGGTATGTGAAGTTTTCCTAGCACAAAGATAGCCTTTCCAAATATTGCGGTTACTGTACCCATGTTCCCGAAATTTATGACCCAGGTCCCGAGCCTGAGTCTCAAAAACCTTATCGGTGGAACATATGCGCTTCATTCTTAAAAATTGTCCTACTGGTATGTCCTGAATAGTAGACAAGGTATGAGCGACGTAGCTAGCAAAAAGGGCATTAACCGATGTCTCCTTGCGAAAGACATCGGTTTGGATCAGACCATTAGGTTGGATTATAATTTTGATATCTAAAAAATCTATTTGGTTCTTGGTACATTTATAAGTCAATTTGATGATGCGAAAATTGCGATGATTACAATTAAGTGCATTGATGAAATTATGGAGCTCAGATTCAAGACCTTGCCAGATGATGAATGCATCATCAATGTACAGTGGGGAAAAAAAGTATGTAGTCAACCGCCAATTGTGCAAGTCCTCCCATTTAAAAAGATGAGAGAGGCCTGTAATTGACATCATAGGTAGACCTCAACTATGAGAGGCAAATGAGATAGCAAATCCTGAAAATTACATTGTCTGATTTGGAAAGAATTTTTTTTCAAATTTTGGTGTAAAATAAGTATTTGGTGAATTACAAAAGTTCATCTCAATAATTTGTTATATATCCTTTTTTGGCAATGACAGAGGTTAAACGTTTTCTGTAAGTTTTCACAAGGCTGGCACACACTGTTGATGTCATGTTGGCCCATTCCTCCATGCAGATCTCCTCTAGAGCAGTGATGTTTTAGGGCTGTATCTGGGCAACAAGTACTTTCAACTCCCTCCAAAGGTTTTCTTTAGGGTTTAGATCTGGAGACTGGCAAGGCCACTCCAGGACCTTGAAATGCTTCTTATGAAGCCACTCCTTCGTTGCCCTGACGGTGTGCTTGGGATCATTGTCATGCTGAAAGACCCAGCCACGTTTCATCTTCAATGCCCTTGCTGATGGAAGGAGGTTTGCACTCAAAATCTCACGATACATGGCCCCATTCATTTTTTCATGTACACGGATCAGTCGTCTTGGTCCCTTGGCAGAGGAACAGCCCCAAAGCATGATGTTGCCACCCCCATGCTTCACAGTAGGTATGGTGTTCTTTGGATGCAACTTAGCATTCTTTCTCCTCCAAACACGACGAGTTGTGTTTCTACCAAACAGTTCTACTTTGGTTTCATCTGACCATATGACATTCTCCCAATACTCTTCTGAATAATCCAAATGCTCTCTATCAAACTTCAGATGGGCCCGGACATGTAATGGCTTAAGCAGGGGGACATGTCTGGCACTGCAGGATCTGAGTCCCTGGCGGCATAGTGTGTTACTGATGGTAGCCTGTGTAACATTAGTCCCAGCTCTCTGCAGGTCATTTACTAGGTCCCCCTGTGTGGTTCTTGGATTTTTGCTCACCGTTCTTGAGATCATTTTGACCCCACGGGGTGAGATCTTGTGTGGAGCCCCAGATCAAGGGAGATTATCAGTGGTCTTGTATGTCTTCCATTTTCTAATTATTGCTCCCACAGTTGATTTCTTCACAACAAGCTGCTTGCCTATTGCAGATTCAGTCTTCCCAGCCTGGTGCAGGGCTACAATTTTGTTTCTGGTATCCTTCGACAGCTCTTTTGTCTTCACCATAGTGGAGTTTGGAGTGTGACTGTTTGAGGTTGCGGACTGGTGTCTTTTATACTGATAACAAGTTCAAACAGTTGCCAGTACTACAGGTAACGAGTGGAGGACAGAGGAGCCTGTTAAAGAAGAAGCTACAGGTCTGTGAGAGCCAGAAATCTTGCTTGTTTTTAATTGACCAAATACTTATTTTCCACTTACACAAAAAGTTTGACCTCTGTCATTGCCAACAAAGGATATATAACAAAGTATTGAGATGAACTTTTGTAATTGACCAAATACTTATTTTCCACCAAAATTTGAAAAAAAATTTCTTTCCAAATCAGACAATGTGATTTTTAGGATTTGTTTTCTCATTATGTCTCTCATAGTTGAGGTCAACCTATGATGTCAATTACAGGCCTCTCATCTTTTTAAGTGGGAGAACTTGCACAATTGGGTGCTGACTAAATACTTTATTTCCTCACTGTATCTGTACCAGCACTGTGCCTGGGTTGCGGCGTATGCTTCGTCCCCAAAGATCTCCCTCTCCCAAAGGCCAAGAAAGAGGTCAGCTTATGATGGTGCGCATGCTGCACCCATCGCAGTGCAGCGTCTTTGCTAAACGAATCTATCTTTGAATGTAAAAAAGTTGTGGGTAAGTATGAATTGTAGTAATTCAAGAATCAGAAACCGCAATGACATGTCCAGGTTACTAGTAATCAAAAAGAACTCCACCACCTCAAGTCCATCTCCATGTCCAATGCTGGTATATAGTGACTCAACGTCTACTGCAAACAGGAGCATGTCTGAGTCCAAATACAAGCCATCGACCTTTGCATAGTTGTTTCTGTTTATAACATAAACCATGACATACACTAGTACCACAGCCATGTCACATCTGATAACAAAAGCATCTTATGGATCCCAATTACCTCTAAGTGGTCTATTGGGTTTCATTGTGGTGTCATTCATTTTGATGGAAAAAAAAAGTGTTTTAACTTTACTCCTTCCATCAAACCTGACAAGACTTAAGGATTGTGCATACAACATAGCACATAGTGATTAAGAATACACTTATAAGAAAAACCCCACATTTTTCACCACCCCCTCAGAACCTGCACTTTGCTAAACAAAGTACATCAGTTTTCCTGAACCATTCCTCTATTTTTTCTATTTAGTTTCATATTTTATGAGACAATCTTACTAAGAGGCATGTGAAAGGGAAGCGGTTATTAAAATTTACATAAAAGTAGGTGTCACTTTTGAGTTTGGGGCAAAACAGGTCATAAGTTAAATGTCCCTTAATGGAGTATTTAAATATTGGGAGACGTGAATGTATAATTCATGGTATGGTGGATATTGCAAAAATCAGGGTAGCATCCACATGAATCATGGAAAACTAGAGCAGAAAAAAAGGTCTAAACCGCTGGGCTTCCAATGTAAAAACAATAATTCACAAACTCTCATAAATAAATATCAATGACACCTACACTCTGTGAGTGTCATTAACACCACTCACATTTGTAATCAAGCATCCAATTTATAGGGGTCAGCTTGCAGCTACCTCACCAATTGCTGTAGGGATTGATTGCCGTATCAGAGATCCAGCTGCAAAAGAAAAAAAAAAGTGCACCAGCCGACATCACTAATGGATCTGTTTGCATGGATTTATAGAGTGACCAAGTTGTCAAGCACTTTCCAAGTGATGTTAAAATCGCTTGGAAAGCGCTTGACAACCCGCATAAGGAAATGCATGTGAAGAACGCTTCACATCCGCTTGTCCCTGGCAGGAAAAACGCATGTTCAATCCACATGCATTTTTTCTGCCAGGGAGATGCAGAAATGCTCAGGAAAAAATTCGGAGCATTTCTGCATCGTGGGCACATAGCCTAACTGTGGGAGCAATTTTATCATTTATTTATTGGAGTGCCCTTGTGGCCTCCAATATGTTGATAGAACCACCATGACTTTGAGAGAAAGGCTCAATAAACACAGATATAATATTAGACATAACATCAAAAAACATAGGGTTTTGTATCAATTCTCTTTGGCACATAATGGTGATTATAAAAATATAAACATCACACCCCTTGAACAGGTACCGCATTCCTTCTCCAGTTATTAATATCTACAAGTGCTTCTCACTAAATTAGAATACAACCCCTGGCAAAAATTATGGAATCACCGGGCTCGGAGGATGTTCATTCAGTTGTTTAATGTTGTTGAAAAAAAGCAGATCATAGACCTGGCACAAAACTAAAGTAATTTCAAATGGCAACTTTAGGGCTTTAAGAAACACTAAAAGAAATCAAGATTAAAAATGTGGTACTCAGTAAGGGTAATGTTTTTCAGACCACGCAGAGGGAAAAAATTATGGAATCACTCAATTCTGAGGAAAAAATTATGGAATCATGAAAAACAAACACACAAAACAACTCTCCAATACATCACTAGTATTTTGTTGCACCACCTCTGGCTTTAATGACAGCTTGCAGTCTCTGAGGCATGGACTTAATGAGTGACAAACAGTACTCTTCATCAATCTGGCTCCAACTTTCTCTGATTGCTGTTGCCAGATCAGCTTTGCAGGTTGGAGCCTTGTCATGGACCATTTTCTTCAACTTCCACCAAAGATTTTCAGTTGGATTGAGATCCGGACTATTTGCAGGCCATGACATTGACCTTATGTGTCTTCTTTCAAGGATTGTTTTCACAGTTTTTGCTCTATGGCAGGATGCATTATCATCTTGAAAAATGATGTCATCATCCCCAATCATCCTTTCAATTGATGGGGTAAGAAAACTGTCCAAAATATCAATGTAAACTTGGGCATTTATGACAGCCATCTCCCCAGTGCCTTTACCTGACATGCAGCCCCATATCATCAATGACTGTGGAAATTTGCATGTTCTCTTCATGCAGTCATCTTTATAAATCTCATTGGAATGGCACCAAACAAACGTTCCAGCATCATCACCTTTCCCAATGCAGATTCGCAATTCATCACTAAATATGACTTTCATCCAGTTATCCACAGTCCACGATTGTTTTTCCTTAGCCCATTGTAACCTTGTTTTTTTCTGTTTAGGTGTTAATGATGGCTTATGTTTAGCTTTTCTGTATGTAACTCCCATTTCCTTTAGGCGGTTTCTTACAGTTCAGTCACAGACAGTGATTCCAGTTTCCTCCCATTCGTTCTTCATTTGTTTTGTTGTGCATTTCCTGTTTTGGAGACATATTTCTTTAAGTTTCCGGTGTTGACGCTTTGATGTCTTCTTTGGTCTACCAGTATGTTTGCCTTTAACAACCTTCCCATGTTGTTTGTATTTGGTCCAGATTTTAGACACAGCTGACTGTGAACAACCAACATCTTTTGCAACATTGCGTGATGATTTACCTTCTTTTAAGAGTTTGATAATCCTCTCCTTTGTTTCAATTGACATCTCTCGTGTTGGAGCCATGATTCATGTCAGTCTACTTGGTGCAACAGCTCTCCAAGGTGTGATCACTCCTTTTTAGATGCAGACTAATGAGCAGATGTAATTTGAGGCAGGTGTTCGTTTTGGAAATGAAAATTTACAGGGTGATTCCATAATTTTTTCCTCAGAATTGAGTGATTCCATAATTTTTTCCCTCTGCTTGGTCTGAAAAAAAATTACCCTTACTGAGAACCACATTTTTAATCCTGATTTCTTTTAGTGTTTCTTAGAGCCCTAAAGTTGCCATTTGAAATTACTTTAGTTTTGTGCCATGTCTGTGATCTGCTTTTTTTCAACAACATTAAACAACTGAATGAACATCCTCCGAGCCCGGTAATTCCATAATTTTTCCATGGGTTGTATCATCAAAATGTTAATTTATTTCTGTTCTTCCATGCAAATAGTGAAACTCATATATTATATAGAGTCATGACAAACAGAGTGATCTATTTCAAGTGTTTATTTCTGTTAATGTTGATGATTATGGCTTACAGCAAATGAAAACACAAAAGTCATTATCTCAGTAAATTAGAATAATTTATAACAACAGCTTGAAAAATGTTTTTAAAATACAAAATGTTGGCCTATTGAAATGTATGTTCAGTAAATGCACTCAATACTTGGTCGGGGCTCCTTTTGCATCAATTACTGCATCAATGCGGCGTGGCATGGAGGCGATCAGCCTGTGGCACTGCTGAGGTGTTATGGAAGCCCAGATTGCTTTGACAGCAGCCTTCAGCTCGTCTGCATTGTGGGATCTGGTGTCTCTCATTTTCCTCTTGACAATACCCCATAGATTCTCTATGGGGTTAAGGTCAGGTGATATTGCTGGCCAATCAAGCACAGTGATACTGTTGTTTTTAAACCAGGTATTAGTACTTTTGGCAGTGTGGACAGGTGCCAAGTCCTGCTGGAGAATGAAATTTTCATCTCCAAAAAGCTTGTCGGCAAAGGAAAGCATGAAGTGCTCTAAAATGTTCTGGTAGACGTCTGCACTGACTTTGGTCTTGATTTGGTCACAGTGGACCTATACCAGCAGATGACATGGCTCCCCAAACCATCACTGATTGTGGCAACTTCACACTAGACCTTAAGCAGCTTGGATTGTGTGCCTCTCCACTCTTCCTTTAGACTCTGGGACCTTGATTTCCAAATGAAATGCAAAATTTACTTTCATCTGAAAACAACACCTTGGACCATTGAGCAACAGTCCAGGTCTTTTTCTCCTTGGCCCAGGTAAGATGCTTCTGGCGTGGTCTATTGGTCATGAGTGGCTTGACACAAGGAATGTGACACTTGTAGCCCATGTCCTGGATACGTCTGTGTGTGGTGGCTCTTGAAGCAATGACTCCAGCAGCAGTCTTTTCCTTGTGAATCGCCCCCAAATTTTGAATGGCCTTCAAACAAGGAAGTTGTTTTAGTATATATTATTGTTTTTAAAGGAATATTGTGTTTATAGTGAAAACTCATTTCCGGTGGGAGGGGAAGAGTATTTATAAGAGGATTATTTTAACATTGATAAAGCCTGAGGAAGGGTTAATCCCGAAATGCATAGTCTATTGTTTTATTTTACTGTTTTAATGGTAAGTAATCCCCACTTATCCGAGCAAGTGATTTTCATCAAGTCTGTAAAGGTATTGTTCATGTCATGGTGTGGCGCCTTTATCCCGCTGAGGAGGAGTTGAGATCTAGTTTGGAGAGCTCAGATAGCTGAGTCCAGATGGTGTAGGGCGCATGGAGTGGAGAGTAACCAGGGAGGTGTGCAAGTGGACACATGGAGGACAAGTCTCACCGAGATTGGGGGGGTACAGTTGGTCGGTTCTCTCTCCTCCATGGTGTAATTGAAAAATAAAACATTGCTGAATGCCTTATCTTTTCTATTAGTGGTGTCAGCAGGCACTCCTTTTTTTTCCTTTCCTTTGCAGCTGGATCTACATGAATCACTGATTAAATAATCAGTATAGTATTTGCTACATGCACAGCCACGTTTGCTAAACATTCAAACTACTTTCTACATACCTTCCCACTATGCTTGAGATAAAGCAAAGACCTGGGTCAAGTGAGACATTTTGTGCAGGTGTATGTCACATGCAATATGGTTTTGATGTGCCGATATTGATTTAAACATTGTGAACACAAGAAAACACCTTTGCTGAAAATTTCATCTTGAGGTGCTGTTCTGTATATATTATTAATCTTGAAGGTGGACACGAAGAGATGCCTGCATCGTTATACATCTAACATGTCTAAGATGTTTAGGAGAAGAGCTCTGCAGAGGAATGTTTGGTTTGTTGTTTATGAACTGTATGAACAGAAAGACTGGATTTACACCATGCTTTCCTTGATGTTTTTAAGAGGTCTTTGACTGCATTTTTGTGGGCTAAAAACATTGTTTCCAGATGTTACTTCAAAATCTGTTTTAAAATGTAAAACACACTATATGCATTGCATTTCGGTTTGTGGCATTTCTGTTGCATAGCAAAAACATGGTGTAAAGGTTTTTCCAATGCATTTCAAAAAAGCGTGAAGGAGTCTTTAAAGGAGTATGGCGTTGGTATAGACTGCATGAAAATGAGCAAATTTGCAATTTCCTTGCTTTTTCTATCTGATGTTATTTCCCTGATGTGAGAGCTTTTAGCTTGCATAGTGTACAGCTTGTTGCCAAGGAGAAAGACCACCAAAGCCTGGCTGAGTATGTGCAGTAGTTACATTTCAGGTCAAGCAGCTAACTGAGATACCAGCCATCTCTCTCCAGACCATTGATTTTTATAAATGGAAAAGTGAACAGCTCTTCAGAGTGTCCAAGTGTGGGATCAGTTGTCTCCGTGCACTCGGCATGGTGGGAGGAAGGAGGATCAGGGTGAGGAATATGCGGTCCAGACTCACGGCTACTGAGACTTGACTGTGTGGAAGACAGGGTGGTGGTGGCTAAGTGACTGGAAGCATTATCCGCTATCCAGCCAACAACCTTTTGACACTGCTCTGGGTTCAATAGTGGTGTGCTGTGGTCCCCTAGGAATTGGGACAGGAAGGTCAGGCGAGAAGATGTGGGTGTTTGTTGTGGCACAATTTCAGCTTGCCCACGGCCTTGTCCTCGGCCTCTGCATGAACCATCACCATCACATCCAGTTCCCCATACCTTGCCACTTGCCTTGCCCATTTTAAATGGAGGACAGTATCTTCCACGCTCACTACAAATGACTGAGTTTGGAGCAAACTTATATGTAGTGTTGAGCGAGCATGCTCAACACTGCTCGGTACTCACCTGAGCATCACGCTACTCGGGATGTTCGGCGATGTTCACCTGTTTCCCTCCATGTCAACACCTTACCTATTATCAGTCTTGCAAAATCACAATTACCTGGCAGTTTCCAGAGCAGTTCTCCTAATAATGGCTTGACATTGTTACCTCTATATGCAAATATTTACTCACTGGCAGGCATTAATCTGTCACAGAAGCATAAGATGAGCAGTAGAACAAAGATTCCGAACCCAACCAGTGCCTACCCCTGAAAAATAAGGAAGTAATGACACCGGAATGCTGTTTGCTGCTCAAGACACAACTTAAGACTACCCCTTTAAGTGTGTCATTTTTAAACTGTTTTAAGAAACTGACTTGGACTCACTTCATTTATACTTACATGCTAAAGGAAATGTGAAAAATTGTTGCAATCTGAAACATTTGTGGCCATTGTTGGGCAAATATGCTCATGAAGTATGCGCCCGATAGTGGCTGCAGTCAGGATGGATGCCAGGGCATACATCCACTGTAGGGAACCATTTTGAAGAAACATATACTAGATGATATACATTTATTAGCAGTAGCTCTCTGTTTTGGAAAGCGCAGTCTGCTGAACATTTCTATACAGTTAAACAGTATGTCACCACATACTAGTGTCATGGGTGTGTCAGAAGTGACAGACAGTCACCCTGCAGTTGGTTGCAGGAGATCTCTTCGTTTGGCATTGCAGACAACTTCTTATAAGTTGTATCTCTAGGACCCAGCGGCTACCATCCTCTGGCTAATTAACACCCTGGCCTGGGTGCATAAATACCTGTTGTGTGCCAGAGGGAGGTGCTGGCGATATTCATTACCCCTTGTGAAGGCTTGAGCAAGAGCAGTACTTCTTCCTCTCTGGTGCTAGAGGACATGTTCGCATTTGTCTGGAGTCGACTAAAGCTAAGTGATTTTCACTTGTTTGTCCCCCCTTGTTGTCTTTAGTGTTCAGTGGGGATCAACTAGTGCTTATCCCCTACCTTCCGTAGCCTGAGCCTAACGCCAGGGAAAGACAGGGCAAGGTTCGCATGCGGCGATTGGTGAAGGACCAATATAGGGACGTTAATGGAGACAGGGTGACACTATATCAACCTCGGAGGTCTCCACTTCCCCCTTTCCCTAGAGTCTGGTCTCCTTTTCCCTCTTCCCTTTGTGTTGCACCTAGTCTTTCCCAAACCTTGCATGACAACTAGCCAGACAGAGGCCAAAAGAACACACGTTTGGCCTCCGTCTGGTGAATGGTCCCTTATGGCAATGTAGGTGGAGTTTTGGGCAAAAATCTCCTAGGTAAATAAATTACTGTGGGTCACCACTTTGTATAAGTGTGTTCTGAGAGCCAGAGTGTTTTATTTCCATTGGAATAGTCATATGAGGGCTTGTTTTTTGAAGGCCAAGTTGCATTTATATTTGCACCATTTTAGGGCAAATATAACATAATGTAAAACAATTTTAAGGGAAGTAAAATAAAAAAAAAAACAGCAATGCCATGATTGTATTTTTTTTATGCCATTTAGCGCAGTTTAAATAACTAGTACCTTTAGTTTCTTGGTCAGTAAGATTAAGGCAATAGCAAATTTATGTAGTTTAAATACTTTACTACATAATAAAGACAAAATTTATTTGAACATCATGCTTTGATCATGCAGCCCAGTGGGCTCAGTTACCATTTATCTTTGCTAGTCGATACTTCCCCATTGGATCACTATTGAGTCTTAGGCTGTGTGCCCACGATGCGTTTTTTAAGCATTTCCGCAGCGGCAAAAATGCTGCAGAAACACTTAAAAAACACATGGTAGAAGGCCTGCCATGTTCCCCAATGATGATCCGCATGTGCTGTGCACATGCTGTGGAAATTTCCGCTGCGGATTATCTTTGCGGAAAAAAATGCAGCACTACCAATTATTTTGCGGAAGTTCTGCATTTTCACCACCATTGACTTGCACTGGAACGCATGGATTCCGCATCACTGCATCTGTAGATGCGCATTCACGCTAATAGCTAATACTAGAGAAGAGAGAGAGAGAGAGGATTCAAAAAGACCTAAATAAACTGGAGCAGTGGGCAGTAACTAACAGAATGGCTTTTAATAGGGAAAAATGCAAAGTACTACATCTGGGCAATAAAAATGAAAAAAGCATATACAAAATGGGAGGAATAGAGCTAAGCAACAGTACATGTGAAAAAGACTTAGGTATACTAATAGATCATAGACTGAACATGAGTCAACAGTGTGATGCAGCAGCAAAAAAGGCAAATACAATTCTGGGATGTATTAACAGAAGCATACAGTCTAGATCGCGTGAAGTCATTATCAGACTTTACTCTTCTTTGGTCAGACCTCATCTGGAATACTGAGCCCAATTTTGGGCACCACATTTTAAAAAAGACATCGACAAACTGGAGCAAGTTCAGAGAAGAGCGACCAGAATGGTGACCGGTCTGCAAACCATGTCCTATGAGGAACGGTTACAGGATTTGGGAATGTTTAGCTTGCAAAAAAGAAGACTGAGAGGAGACTTAATAGCTGTCTACAAATATCTCAAGGGCTGTCACATTGTAGAAGGATCATCTTTATTCTCATTTGCACAAGGAAAGACTAGAAGCAATGGGATGAAATTGAATGGGAGGAGACACAGATTAGATATTAGGAAAAACTTTTTGACTGTTAGGGTTATCAATGAGTGGAACAGGCTGCCACGAGAGGTGGTGAGTTCCCCTTCAATGAACGTCTTCAAACAGAGGCTGGACAGATATCTGTCTGAGATGATTTAGTGAATCCTGTTTTGAGCAGGGGGTTGGATCAGATGACCCTGGAAGTCCCCTCCAACTCTACCATTCTATGATTCTATGATTCTATGATTTCATGCGTTCCAATGTGCGGATGGTACCCAGGTCTAGAGGAGAGGAGACTCTCCTCCAGACCCTGGTACCATAGAAACTCTAAAAAAAAGAATAAAATAAAAAATAAATGATATATCTACCTTCTGATGGCCCCCGTTCTCCTTCCCTTCACTTGCCGGCAGCTCGCGATGGACCGGAGGACCTGAGCTGACGTCATAGTCATGTGACGGATCACGCGATGCTGACGTCGGCAGGTCCTTCAGTGTACCGCGATCTGCCGGCAAGGGAGAACGGAGGGAAGCAAGACACCGGGGGCCATCGGAAGGTAAGTATAGATTTATTTTTTTATTTTTAAACATTCTTTACGGTCACACTATATAAATCCATGCCGTTTGCATGGATTTATATAGTGTGACCAAGTTGACAAGCACTTTCCAAGTGATGCTAAAATCGCTTGGAAAGCGCTTGTCAACCCGCATGCGGAAATCCATGTGAAGAACCCTTCACATCCGCATGTCCCTGGCAGAAAAAACGCATGTACAATCCGCATGCGTTTTTTCCGCCAGGGTAGATGCAGAAACGCTCAGGAAAAATCCAGAGCATTTCTGCATCGTGGGCATATAGCCTTTAGCTGTTTTTGAATCTAAGATGATATTCTTTGGCTAAAAAGATCATATAGATCTCCTGTCTGTTCATCTATTCTCTCGGGTTCTGTAGCCTTATGGGACAGAATATCAGCAAAACATTGCTTGGTGATCCCCATCTTTTTTTTACATGTCCTTTTTGTTTACAAAGCCCTGGTCTGAACCTCAGGGATTTTCAGAGGTCTTGCAAGAGCTATTGATCTACTTGAGAGATTAGGATTAGAGATGAGCGTTGTTCTACTCGAACTGTTCGCCAATCTCAAATTCGAGCTGTTTTGGGCGGTGTTCGAGCCGTTCGGCGAACACGAACAATTTGAGAAAAATTCGGCTGTTCGAGGTTATGTTCGATAACTGTTCGTGCACCAAAATCATAACTGGATTTTTTCTCAGTAATGATGAAAATTAATGTTAATACGCAGTTTGAGTGTACAGCGGGGTGGGGGGAGGGGCAGGGGATGGATCTCTGCAGGAACAATGAAGATCTCCATTTTTTTTTCTCTTTCCCGCATTTGCAGTGGGGAGGTGCAATCTGTCAGCCTATCAGCAGCGCACACACGGAGCGAAGTGCTTTTTTTCACACAAGCAAGGGCATGTGTCATTGGCAGTGTATGTCACATGTCCTTGTCCTATAAGACCAAGCCATTTTCCCCGTCGCCACCATTTTCTCACTGCTGCAGCTGCGTGTTAGACGGCACCGCTGTTGCTGTGTGCGCTATACCTTGTTAATTTCAAGCCAATTTTCGCACAAATCTACAGATAGCTTGGGAGTAGGGAATAGTTGTGATTGCAGTCCTTTTAAGGACTAGGTTACAGCATTTCCTACGACTTTTATCAGGCAGGTCTCTGCTCTTAAATAGATAGATTGTGGGAGTAAAGACTAATTGTAATTGGAGTCCTTTTCAGGACTAGGTTACATCAGTTCCTATCAGTTTTTGCCAGGCAGGTCTGTGCCAGTGCTGTGCAAGTTTTTTTCACAGCATTTGGCTGAATCTAGCAAAGCTAATCCTTTTTGGCCTATTGCAGAGTGTGTTAGTCAGTGGAGTAGCCTATCTGTGTTGCAAGATATACCACCTGTGTATAGAATACCAATTTTTTTACTGCACCTAGTGAAGTAAAATCTTTTGGGCATAGCATCAATCTATTAGTCCATCTATACTGACCTCCATCAGGTTGCAAATTGAATATAATTTTTTTCTGCATCTAGCTCTGAAAAAATATTGGGCTTCTAGCTGTGTGTGGGACTTGTTCTATTAATCCATCTATACAGACCTCCATCAGGTTGCAAACTGAATATATTTTTTTCTGCATCTACCTCTGAAAAAATATTGGGCTTCTAGCTGTGTGTGGGACTTGTTCTATTAATCCATCTATACAGACCTCCATCAGGTTGCAAACTGAATATAATTTTTTTCTGCATCTACCTCTGAAAAAATATTGGGCTTCTAGCTGTGTGTGGGACTTGTTCTATTAATCCACCTATACAGACCTCCATCAGGTTGCAAACTGAATATATCTTTTTCTGCATCTACCTCTGAAAAAATATTGGGCTTCTAGCTGTGTGTGGGACTTGTTCTATTAATCCATCTATACAGACCTCCATCAGGTTGCAAACTGAATATATTTTTTTCTGCATCTACCTCTGAAAAAATATTGGGCTTCTAGCTGTGTGTGGAACTTGTTCTATTAATCCATCTATACAGACCTCCATCAGGTTGCAAACTGAATATATTTTTTTCTGCATCTACCTCTGAAAAAATATTGGGCTTCTAGCTGTGTGTGGGACTTGTTGTATTAGTCCATCTATACTGGCCTCCATCAGGTTGCAAACTGAATATATTTTTTTCTGCATCTACCTCTGAAAAAATATTGGGCTTCTAGCTGTGTGTGGGACTTGTTGTATTAGTCCATCTATACTGACCTCCATCAGGTTGCAAACTGAATATATTTTTTTCTGCATCTACCTCTGAAAAAATATTGGGCTTCTAGCTGTGTGTGGGACTTGTTCTATTAATCCATCTATACAGACCTCCATCAGGTTGCAAACTGAATATATTTTTTTCTGCATCTACCTCTGAAAAAATATTGGGCTTCTAGCTGTGTGTGGGACTTGTTCTATTAATCCATCTATACAGACCTCCATCAGGTTGCAAACTGAATATATTTTTTTCTGCATCTACCTCTGAAAAAATATTGGGCTTCTAGCTGTGTGTGGGACTTGTTCTATTAATCCATCTATACAGACCTCCATCAGGTTGCAAACTGAATATATTTTTTTCTGCATCTACCTCTGAAAAAATATTGGGCTTCTAGCTGTGTGTGGGACTTGTTTTATTAGTCCATCTATACTGACCTCCATCAGGTTGCAAACTGAATATATTTTTTTCTGCATCTACCTCTGAAAAAATATTGGGCTTCTAGCTGTGTGTGGGACTTGTTGTATTAGTCCATCTATACTGACCTCCATCAGGTTGCAAACTGAATATATTTTTTTCTGCATCTACCTCTGAAAAAATATTGGGCTTCTAGCTGTGTGTGGGACTTGTTCTATTAATCCATCTATACAGACCTCCATCAGGTTGCAAACTGAATATATTTTTTTCTGCATCTAGCTCTGAAAAAATATTGGGCTTCTAGCTGTGTGTGGGACTTGTTCTATTAATCCATCTATACAGACCTCCATCAGGTTGCAAACTGAATATATTTTTTTCTGCATCTACCTCTGAAAAAATATTGGGCTTCTAGCTGTGTGTGGGACTTGTTGTATTAGTCCATCTATACTGACCTCCATGAGGTTGCAAACTGAATATATTTTTTTCTGCATCTACATCTGAAAAAATATTGGGCTTCTAGCTGTGTGTGGGACTTGTTCTATTAATCCATCTATACAGACCTCCATCAGGTTGCAAATTGAATATAATTTTTTTCTGCATCTAACCCAGCCAATAGTTTTGGCCTAATACCACAGTTTGGCCACTCAGCTCTGCTCGGTTCCCATCCATTGTTTTTTTGTGCAAACAACTCCAGAGTTGTGAATTAGTTAACCACCAAAATGAGTGGAAAAAGGCCTGCTGCTGGTGGAAAGGGGAATAGGCGTGTTGGGAAGGGGAAAAAAGGTTGTGTCCGTGGGGTAGGTGTTAAAGCAACAGTAACATCTGCAGAAGAAAGACCATCTTCCAGCCAAACTAAAATGTCTACTTCTTTTAGCGGACAATGTGATAAGATCCCTTTCTTACGGCCACGCCAATCGCTACAAATTCCAGATGAGGCACAAAAACAGCAGGTGCTTCAACGGATATCAAGTGCTCCTTTAAGTGGGCTCTCCTCCACATCAACTTCAACATCACAAATACTCCAGTCCTCAAAGGTGTCACCCCAATCGCACTTGCTTCCTCACAGCTCCCAAATCTCCAGCTGCCCGTCTGAGTATGAGATAGAACAGATGGTTGAGTCTGCAGAGCTGTTTACTCATACTATAGCCTGGGAATCAGAGGTCGACTCCAGCGCTTCTGTGAATCCAGACTAGGAAATGATCTGCACTGATGCCCAGAATCTTTATGAGTCAGATCCAGGACCAGACGCAGAAGGTTCTGACCATAATGTAGACCCTCATTCCCAAACTGTAACTCCTGTTGGTGGAGACAATGAGGAAGACGATGATAAGACTCAAATATCTGATTGGAGCGACAACTTTAGTTTTTTGTCAGGGCAGGAACAGGTTGGCTCTGAGGACGACGGGTGTGATAACGCACAGGGTGATGATGATGAGGTTGGAGATCCCACTTACTGTCAACCCACAGTCAGCCAAGAGATGAGGTCAGCAGAGGAGGTGGAGGAAGATGCTAGTGACGACGAGGTCAGGTTGCGCCTTCCTGGACAGAGACGTAGTACTGGAAGCACGTCAACAGCTGCATCCTCAAACACAACTCTGCCTCTCACCACAAGTCGTGGTGGCTCTTCAGGCCGCATGGGTGCTAAGCCTTGCATAGCCTGGGCATTTTTTCAGATCGATAAAGATGACCCAACTCGTGTTATCTGTAACATTTGTCAGCAAAAGCTAAGTAGAGGCCAAAAAATACATAGTTTGAGTACTTCATGCATGAACCGGCACATGGACATGAAGCATAAGTAGCAGTGGGAAGCTCAGTGTGCTACAATGCGGCCTAGCCGGCCGGGCCAACCACCGTCTGCCATATCTTGTGCATCCGCGGCATCTTCATCCTCTGTGACTGGGGGGACAGCAGTCACACCTGTTTTGGGGCGCAGACCTGCCACCTCTTTACCCGCAACAGCCAGCGTGATTGGCAGGTCATCATTTTCTTTGGAGGTGGTAACACCAGCTGGTGTTGAGCGCTGTCCGACATCGATAGCACCACCTTTGGATCAAGGCAACCTAACATGTCCGCCTGCATCTTCCTCACAGACCGGCAGTTTGCCGGGGACACCCTTATCAACCCCGTCTAAGCACAATAGCCAGCCCTCGGTCCCTCAGATGTGGACAAGTAAAAGACCATTTCCTCCTAGCCATGAGAAAGCTAAGAGGTTGAATTTCACCATCTGCAAGCTCTTGGCTACAGAAATGCTGCCTTTCCGCCTGGTGGACACAGAGGATTTTCGAGACCTTATGTCCGTCGCAGTGCCCCAGTACCAGATGCCCAGTCGGCACTACTTCTCAAAGAAAGGTGTGCCTGCGCTCCACCAGCATGTCGCACACAACATCACCGCTTCTTTGAGAAACTCTGTGTGTGACAGGGTGCATTTCACCACAGACACTTGGACGAGTAGGCATGGACAGGGGCGTTACATGTCGCTGACTGGGCACTGGGTAACTATGGTGACAGCAGGACAAGGGGCTGCTGTCCAAGTCTTGCCGTCCCCACGAGTTGTGCGCCAATCCTCTTTATCTCAAAGTTCCTCCACTGCTTCTGCCTCCTCAACCTCCTCTCGGTCTTCCACCTGCACCCAAAGCCTGTCTGGTCTTGCCACAAGCTTTCTAACTGCGCAGAAGGGATCCTGCACACCTCCTTACTATGCTGGCAGTAGGGCTCAACGTCATCAGGCGGTTTTTACATTGAAATGTCTGGGAAATGTGAGTCACACAGCTGAGGAGTTGTGGTCAGCTCTGGAGAACCAATTTCATGAATGGTTGTCTCCACTGGACCTGAAACCAGGGAAGGCCGTGTGCGACAATGCTGCAAACCTGGGTGCGGCCCTTCGCCGGGGCAATGTCACACACGTGCCTTGTATGGCTCACGTGTTGAACCTGGTTGTCCAGCAATTTTTAGCCCACTATCCCAGACTAGATGGCCTTCTGCAGAGGGCACGGTCGCTGTGTGCTCACTTCCGCCGTTCGCATCCCGCAGCTCAGCGACTTACATCTCTACAGAAGTCGTTGGGCCTGCCACTTCACCGGCTAAAATGCGATGTGCCTACCCAGTGGAATTCAACTCTGCACATGTTGCAGCGACTGTGGCAGCACCGACAAGCCCTGGTGCAATACGTTCTGACGTATAGCCTGGGCCAACGAGATTCAGAGGTGGGGCAAATCACGCTGGAGGAGTGGTCTCAGATCAGGGACCTATGCACCCTTCTGCACAGTTTTGAAATGGCGACGAAGATGTTTAGTGCTGACGATGCCATTATCAGCATGACTATTCCGGTGATTTACATGCTGGAGCACATGTTAAACAGAATTCGGAGTCAGGTGGTGGCACAAGAGGAGGTGGAGGAAGTAGAGGAGGAGGAGTTGTATGCGGAAGGGCTAACATCTGCAAGGTCCAGACGGTCGGCAGCACCAAGGCGGCAGGCATGTGAGGGTGGGGGAGATGGTTTTACCAGGGCGCATGGTAGCAGCCAAATTAGTGAGGAAGGTGCAGGAGCCCAGGAAGAAGTGGAGGACGAACTGATGGAAGACTCATCAGATGAGGGAGACCTTGATCACATTTCTGTTGTGCGAGGTTGGGGGGAGAGGACAGAGGAAGGAAGCATGATTGTTACCTCGCCACCAACACAACAGGGACTTGGTGCTCCTGGATGCGCAACACACATGAGTGCCTTCTTGCTGCACTACCTGCAACATGACCCTCGAATTGTGAGAATTAGAAATAATCCTGACTACTGGGTTGCCACACTGTTAGATCCCCGGTACAAAAGTAAATTTGCAGAAATTATTCCTGCCATAGAAAGGGATGCACGCATGCAGGAGTATCAGCAGAGACTGTTGCAGAATCTTACATGTGCTTTTCCACAAAATACCAGTGGTGCACGTAGTGAATCTCACAGTTCCAACTTGCCAACCATGGGACCGTCAAGTGTTCAGCACTCAAACCGTAACAGAACCACAGTATCTGCTGGTAACATCAATTTTGCGGAATCATTTCACCACTTTTTTAGCCCATCCTTTGCAAGGCCACAGGAGGCAAGAAGTCTGACACATAGTCAACGCCTAGAGACGATGGTACAGGAGTATCTCCAAGTAAACATTGAAGCCACGACTGTGTCACTGGACCCTTGCTCTTTTTGGGCTTCCAATCTGGATAAATGGCCGGAGCTAGCCACTTACGCCTTGGAGATCTTGTCATGCCCCGCAGCCAGCGTTCTGTCTGAACGTGTGTTCAGCGCTGCTGGTGGTGTGCTGACAGATAAGCGCACGCGGCTCTCCACTGATAATGTAGACAGACTCACGTTCATAAAGATGAACAAATCATGGATCCGAAACGACTTTTCTACCCCTGTGTCATCCTGGGGAGAGTAAAATCTTGATGATTGGTTAAAATCACCCTACCAACCGTTTTAAGCTTTCAAATTACTAATCATGTTTATCTGTATCTTGGCTGGAAAATAATTTGGGCTTTGTAGCAGTGTGCAGCACTGATCCTATTAGGCCATCTATACTAAAGCTTCACCAGATTTAAAATTAATAATAATTTTTAGCTGCATCTAGCCCGGAAAATAATTTTGGGGCTCCGAGATTCGCAAGACACATAAGTGCCTTCTTGCTGCACTACCTGCAGCATGACCCTCATATTGTCAGAATTCGAAGTAATCATGACTACTGGGTTGCCACACTCTTAGATCCCCCAAACTTTTCGATCAACCTTTTCATTTTAATAAAGACCAAAAAAATGGTCATTTTTGAAATTATAAGCATTAGCAGGTTGTTAGAAACTGAAATCAAACAGTTTTCAACTCAAAACTTTATTCTAGGTGATGTTACATTTTCACATAGGACCCCTTGTTCGAAAGGAGCTTCTGAACTCTCTCGTCCATTGAATTTGTCAGGTTTTGGATGGTTTCTGCTTCAATTGTTTTGCATGAGGACAGAATACCCTCCCAGAGCTGTTGCTTAGATGTGAACTGCCTCCCGCCATCATAGACACTCCTTTTAATGATGCTCCAAAGGTTCTGAATGGGGTACAGGTCAGGGGAGCATGGGGGTCACACCATAAGTTTGTCCCCTTTTATGCCCATATCAACCAGAGATGCAGATGTTTTATGTGCAGCATGAGATGGTGCATTATCATGCAGAAAAATGATCTTGCTGTGAAATACACGGTTCTTCTTCTTGAACCATGGCAGGAAGTGCTGTTTGAGAAAATCCACATACATTATGGAGTTCATCTTTAGCGCCTTCAGGGATCCTAAAGGGGCCGACAATCTCTCTCCCCATGATTCCAGCCCAAAACATTACTCCACCTCCTCCTTGTTGGCGCTGTAGCCGTGTTTGCGTGGGGTGTCCATCAACCAGCCATCCTCCACTCCATCCATCTGGACCATCGAGCGCTGCACGGCACTCATCCGTGAACAAAACAGTTTTGAAATCAGTCTTCATGTAATGTTTGGCCCACTGGAGCCGTTTCTGCTTGTGTGAAGTGGATAGAGGAGGTCGACAGGATGGCGCATGCACAGCTGCAAACCTCTGAAGGACCCTGCATCTTGTTGTTCGGGGGACGTTGGAGGCACAAGCAGCTTCAAAAACTTGTCTGCTGCTATGACAAGGCTTTTTTGCCGCTGCTCTTTCAACCTGACGTAATTGCCTGTAGGAAAGAGTCCTCAATTTGCCCTTATCAGCACGCACACGTGTGTACTGTGAATCAGCTACATACTTCTTGATTGCCAAGACACTTCATCCTGATCATCGCACAATGTTGATTGTAGTCATGCCTTGACCTAAACACTCCACAATTTGTTGCTTCTCAGCAGCCGACACATCCTTTTTCTTTCCCATTTTGGCAGAAAATGTAGGCTGCTTAATAATGTGAGACAGCCTTCTTAAGTAGTCTTGCCTTTCATTGGACACACCTGCCAAACTAATTTGCACAGGTGTCTGCAATTGCTTACAGTGATATAAAGAGCCCTGACACACATCACCATCAATGAGTTTAACTGACAAACAAACAAATTCTTCCCTTATCACTCCTAAACACTTTTTGCATAATAATTTGGAACGCAGTGTACATGTGCTTTTCCACAAAACACCAGTGGTTCACGTAGTGAATCTTACAGTTCTAACTTGCCAACCGTGGTCTGTATGGAGTTGTTCAATAAAGGGCCCAAAATTAAGATAACATAGATGGGAGAGGTCTCTATGAATAGGAATTCCTAAGTATTTGATACCCTGTGAGGGCCAGGCAAAGGGAAAGTTGGACTGGATGGAATCCTATATGGATTTGGGGAGGGAAACATCGAGGGCCTCAGACTTCGCTGCATTGATTTTAAAATTTGACCATGTAACAAAGTGATCTATTTCAGCCATAACAGCATGGATGGATATATGTGATTGAGTGATATATACGAGGACATCATCAGCAAATAGAGAGCACTTGTACTCGGTGCCTCCCACCTCAATCCACCTAATATTGGGGTTATGGCGAATTGATGAGAGCAGGTGCTCCGTCACTAGGATGTATAAGAGAGGGGACAGAGGACATCCCTGCCTTGTCCGATTGGTGATTGTGAAAGGTGATGAAAATGTTCTGATGCACCCCCTGGGCCTTGGGACACCCGGAGCCGGACCCTTTTTGGTGGATGCTGGTGGTTGTAGTCTTCGTGGCGGCGACCCGGTTCCGTGGCTCAGGGTGGTCAAACCAGTGGCGGAACTATTTATGTGGTTTTGATGTTTAAATGTCCGACTACGCCACCCGTGGATTGCGGTCAGGGTGAACAACCGCTGCAGGGCAGACCGCTGAGGCTGGTGTTGTGGGTGCAGCAGAGCGTAGCATAACTCCCCACGGGAGGAGTATAGCCTCAGGGCAGTGTATGCA
This sequence comes from Phyllobates terribilis, assembly GCF_046119375.1. Lineage (NCBI taxonomy): Eukaryota > Metazoa > Chordata > Amphibia > Anura > Dendrobatidae > Phyllobates > Phyllobates terribilis. The sequence goes on along the minus strand of NW_027362762.1, from coordinate 328,523,639 downwards.
GAGGATGGGGGTGATGGTGCAGGGCAGCAGCAGTAACGACACGGAGTCAGTGATGCAGTCCAGGGCCTTTACTCACAGTTCTTATTATCCAGACCACGTCTGCAGGTAACGGCTGCCCACGTCGTACTGTGCTCACCAGGTGAGGGGCTCAGACAACTCCCAGATAACTTTGGAGCGCTTCACAGGACCCCCTTTGTGTGTCATTTGTCTGGTCTTTCTTACCAACCCTTCTGTCCGGCTGCCTCGGGCCTCCTCTTGGTAAACTTGGCGCTAGTTTCCCTGACTCTATGTGGTGCCTTCCTAGCGGGTGTAGCGAGGGGCTGCGCCACATAAAATGTCACAGCCTCCGGTTTCTAGCTGAGGGTCGTTTCCTGCCTCCACTAGTTTCGGGGACCGGTCTCCCCCTTTGGCCTGACCCCTCCGTGCAGGTGTATTCGGGCGTGCGGTAGCGACTCGCCCGTCCGCACCCCTGGGATCCCTTCATTCCTCGTTCCTGGAGCCTTCTCCGCTCCTCTTCCTTCCTTCTCCCTCTTCCAGGCCTGGGCCTCTGTTACTAGGCCCGCCTCCGGAGCAGAGCTCATGCAGAGCCCCTGCTCCCTGCCACTTCTGCTCAGACTTCTCTGCACTGAACTAAGATGGTGCCCACCTTTTATACTCCCTTCTCAATGCACCCAGGAACTGCTTCCTCCCTGCTCCTGCACTACAGGGTTCCCCTTCCTCAGTGTTCCCTCCCCCCACTCCAGCCAGGGACAGGGACTGTCGTGCCCATCTCAGAGGCATATTGGTCGCCCTGCCCCACGGCAATGTGGTGTAATGCATGCAGGTGTCGGGTCCTGATCCACACTCCATCCTTACCTGAGAGTGAGATATCACACCTCTGGGTGAGGTGCAATACCTCTGTAGCAACCGAGCCCTCAGGGTGCTACAGTTCCATTTATCTTCAGCCTAGGTGACGTATTGTGATACAGGGCCGTGATTTTGGCTATAAAAGGGTCCCCTAGACCCCTACCCCAAGCTTTTTAAGAGAATCATATATGGCGTGCCAGGAGACTCTATGGAATGCTTTCTCAGCATCCAACGAGAGTATCTAATTACAAATTTTTAACTACATCTAGCCCAGGAAATACTTTGTGCCTAGTAGCAGTGTCTGCTAGTCAGCGGATTATCCCGGCTGTTAAGCAAGCTACACCACCTGTAGTTTAGACACTTAATTTTTTCAAAGGAAATGCTTCGGGACCATGGGATACTCAGTGAAGAGCATCAGGAGGCACCCCAAGGCATAGGGGCTGGGACTGGCAGTAGGATGCCTTGCGGTGGACAGCCGAGCTCGATCCTTATAAAAGCTTTTTAACTGCAGCAGCTTTAGTGGACGCTACTGGAGCTGGAATTACGCGGCTGCTGGCATGAGACTTGCCCTCCAATAGATCCTTGTAAATGGATTTAAAGTGTATTCATTCAAATTAGAGAGACAATTTAAATTAAAAAGCTTAGAGCTGCCTCCACCACAGGGGGGCTCGCTCGACCCACCAGCGGACAGGCAGCAGTATTGGGAGAGGGGGGCTGGCCATCAAGGTTCTCCGCGGCTCTGGCACAAACCCGGCGACACGGAGGTGGCACGGGCAGGAGCGGACTGGCTGTGTCGGCTTCTCACTTTTTGGATTTTAGAAGGGCATGACATGCCTATATCTGTGTCTCCCCCTCCTTTTACTCCTCCACCTCTTTTATTTTCGCATGACTATATGTACTTGTCACTTTTCCATGTGTTAGTTATGTCTTCTGAGCAGTTTGTCAGCTTTTGGACACCTTTGAAGGTGTTTTCTATGTGTTTCTATGTGTTTTTTTTTGCCTGCCATTGGTTTTAACGGTGTTCGAAGGTGTTCGATGAACAGTTCGACGAACAGTTCGGTGAACACACTGGTGTTCGATGAACCGAACCGAACTCGAACACTACGGGGGTGGCTCAACACTAATTAGGATTCAGATCAATGAAATTATTTTGCTCAGTCCACTCAATTCCAGACTCAAAATTATTTAATTTACACCAGATTAAAAATAATGTACTATCTTTTTGTAACTTCAAAGAAAATTTGGCAAATATGACCATATTGTAACAAATATCTCTAAATTAAATGTCCTTTCCCCAGGGAAATTATCTTACATGATCAAATGGGCGGAGCATCAGAGTAAAGAACAAATGTTAGAAGAATGGCAGGATATGGCAGAAGTGGCTTCAAATTTATTAATCAATGTCTCATTGTTCAAAGAAAGATATAAAGTACTAATGAGATGGTATATGACACCCAAGAGTGATACAACAGGACATGGGCCCCATGATATAAATATTCTTTCACTTTCACACTGTAGAGTTCAGCTTCCTTGGGTGGGACACTGAAAAACTGAACTGTTTCCACCTTCACTCCCCACAAAACTGAAACATTATCTCTTTATCTTTCCCTTGAAGTGTCGGAGTTTGTCACATCTTTGCCCTACCAAGATTAGGTTATAGTTAGAGGTGAGCAGATCGATATATGTGTGAGATGTGTGTTGGCTCACCAAGGTGGTGTAAATGTTTATACCTGTGTCCCCATCAGTATAATACTGTACCTGTTGTAAATTTGTTTCTTCATTTGCAGTAATGTTGTTATTCGGTCACAAGATGTCGCTGTTTCCTAAGCATTGCTGAAAGAAAAATGTCAAAGGTGGGGCTACAATCTGAGTGATGTGAAACACAAGAAGAGGAAGCGCGGCCATCTTAAGGGCAGTCTGCAGTTATTCAGAACAAGGAGAGAATGTGCCGGAGGGGAATCCGACAACATCTTCACCGAGACCAGTGCAGTGGCAGATTTTTGTATTGAAGAACTGAAATAAATTAACTTTTTGATGATATTCTAATTTAGTGAGATGCCCCTGTATTTAAATATATATATAGTATAGGTAAAAACAGTGGTGCTGGTAGGTCTGCCTGGAGGGTTCTGCCGCAAGTTAAGACAAAAAACACAATATGCCAGAGGGTAAATAATAGAAAATACTAGCTAGCGCTGCACCCAGGCATGACAGAAGGAGGATATAAGGGTAAGTATAAAAACAGATATATTTTATTGGTAAAATTAGTTAAAACATACCACATAAAATAGGTGAAAAAAAATCAACCAGCAGAAGGGCTTGCAATAGAATCCATAGATTTATTGTTGAATTCTTCGTACAAAAGTAAAAAACACCAAGCAGTGTGCACATAAAATCATATAGGAAAGAAACACAGGTAAGCGTTTCTGGCCCTCAGGCCCTTAGTCTCTACCTGAATACAAAACATATTGCATAAACTTTTATAGGGAAATACCTAAACCACAAACAGATACCTCCCCACATAGGGTGGAGCTCAAATACTACAGGTGAACAAATCAGTAAATACGAATGAATGCAATGGGGCATACAAGAGCGGAGCAAAAAAACCCCCCAAAAATCAAAACAATATATATAATAATACACAAATGTACATGAGCATAATCCAAAGAATATATACAAATGCACCAGATAGTACAAATAATCAATGAATACAATGTCATAAACAAAATACAATATATGATACACGGCGGCTGACGGCTGGTGTTTCTAGCCTGGGAGGGGGCCAATATTCATGGCTCCCTTCCTGGGCTATTAATATCAGCCCCCAGCTGTCTGCCTAGCCTTTGCTAGCTATTAAATTAGGGGGGACCCCACGTCATTTTTTTTGGGGGTTTCCTCCATTTTAATAGCTAGTAAAGGCTAGGTATTCAGCTGGGGGCTGATATTAGTAGCCTGGGAAGCTCCGTGGGTATTACCCCCTTCCCAGGCTTCAAACATCTGCCCCAGCCGTCTGCTTAACCTCCGCTAGAGACTAAAATTACGGGGAGCCCCACGCCAATTTTTTTTAATAATAAATCCTTTATTTTAATACTAAATGACAAGTACAGTAACCAACACTATCACTGTACTTATTATATATGTGACTGACATGTTTCTATCTATCTAATCTATGTGTGAAGCTCTATTCTGTCTGTTATAAATTGTCGGGTACAGATGCTGAATTGCCGGCCGGCTTTTTTAAAGAGACGGTGCATGAAAACACTATTATTTTTTTTGATAAATCCTTTACACTAAATGACAATTACAGTAAGCAACACTGTCACTGTACTTCATATATATGTGACTGACATGTTTCTATCTATCTAATCTATGTGTGATTCTCTATTCCTTCTATTCTAAATTGTCGGGTACAGATGCTGAATTGCCTGCCGGCTTTTTTAAAGAGACGGTGCATGAAAACACTATTATTTTTTTTTAATAAATCCTTTACACTAAATGACAAGTACAGTAAGCAACACTGTCACTGTACTTCATATATATGTGACTGACCTGTTTCTATCTATCTAATCTATGTGTGATTCTCTATTCCTTCTATTCTAAATTGTCGGGTACAGATGCTGAATTGCCGGCCGGCTTTTTTAAAGAGACAGTGCATGAAAACACTATTATTTTTTTTAATAAATCCTTTATACTAAATGACAAGTACAGTAAGCAACACTGTCACTGTACTTCATATATATGTGACTGACATGTTTCTATCTACCTAATCTATGTGTGATTCTCTATTCCTTCTATTCTAAATTGTTGGGTACAGATGCTGAATTGCCGGCTGGCTTTTTTAAAGAGACGGTGCATGAAAACACTATTATTTTTTTTAATAAATCCTTTACACTAAATGACAAGTACAGTAATCAACACTGTCATTGTACTTCATATATATGTGACTGACATGTTTCTATCTATCTAATCTATGTGTGAAGCTCTATTCTGTCTGTTATAAATTGTCGGGTACCGCTGCTGAATTGCCGGCCGGCTTTTTTAAAGAGACGGTGCATGAAAACACTATTATTTTTTTTGATAAATCCTTTACACTAAATGACAAGTACAGTAAGCAACACTGTCACTGTGCTTCTTATATGTGTGACTGACATGTTTCTATCTATCTAATCTATGTGTGAAGCTCTATTCTTTCGGTTCTAAATTGTCGGGTACCAGTGTATGCCGCTGATGAATTGCCGGCTTTTCATGTTTCACTGTTGGCACTGTTCCCATCGATTTGGGCAATCACTGTAATGCCACAACCACCATGGCTGTGGCATTACAGTGAGTGGCAGACAATCCCTGCATGATTGGTGCTCTAAATAGCGCCAGACATGCAGGACAAGCTTTTGGTGCACGAACAGTTATCGAACATAACCTCGAACAGCCGAATTTTTTGCAAATCGTTCGGGTTCGTCGAACAACTCGAACACCGCCCAAAACAGCTCGAATTTGAGATTGGCGAACAGTTCTAGTTGAACACCGCTCATCTCTACTTATTAATAAAGGTTGTTACTAGTGATGAGCAAGCATGTTCACCACTGCTCGGTACTCGCCCGAGCATCTCGGTACTTCACATATATAATAAGCACAGTGACAGTGTTGGTTACTGTACTTGTCATTTAGTGTTAAAAAAAGGATTTATTAAAAAAAGAATTGGCGCAGGGTTCCCCGTAATTTTAGTCTCTAGTGGAGGTTAAGCAGACGGCTGGGGCAGATGGGAAGGGGGTAATACCCACGGAGCTTCCCAGGCTACTAATATCAGCCCCCAGCTGAATATCTAGCCTTTGCCAGCTATTAAAATGGGGGACCCCCCAAAAAAATGATGTGGGGTCCCCCCTATTTTAATAGCTAGCAAAGGCTTGGCAGACAGCTGGGGGCTGATATTAATAGCCCAGGACGGGTGCCATGAATATTAGCCCCCTCCCAGGATGCGCCAATTCTGGCACTTAGCCTCGCTCTTCCCACTGCCCTGTAGCAGTGGCAGTCGGGTAATAGGGTAGGGGTTGATGTCAGCTTATAATGCTAGCTGACATAAAGCCCAGGTTAGTAATGGAGAGGCGTCTATAAGACACCCCCATTACGAACCCCATAGTGAAAGTTAAAAAGCACAAACACCCAGAATAAAGTCCTTTAATTGAAATAAACACACAATTCTTTATTGTTCTAAATTAAACCATACTTACTGTCACGCCTATTACAGCTGAAGCCAACGATCTCCTGCAATAAAAGTAAAATAATTAACCAACCTCATCCTTACCTTTCTATGGTTCCCAGGACGGCTTCAGCTCTGCTACATTGACATGACAGGCTGGATCGCAGCAGAATGCTGCCATCCAGCTTGCCATGCCGCAGACACTGAGAAGCTCCTCAGTGAAGCTCCTCAGTGTCTGGCTGTGACGGCATCCAGATGAGCCGAGTTCATGTCCAATGAACTCAGCTCACCTCATGCACGTCACTGACAGCGTGGGAGAATTCTCCTGCGCATGCGGTGCCGGCAAATGACGTCACCACTTGAGCAGGAGAATTCTCCCATGCTGGGACGGCATTGAGATGGCAGGCTGGATGGTAGCAGAATGCTGCCATCCAGCTTTTCATCCTTTTGAGACACTGCGGAGCGCTTGCTTGCGCTTGTGCTCTGCAGTGTCTCTGAAGGCTGATGAATTGCCGGCCGGCTTTTTTAAAGAGACGGGTGCATGAAAATCGGAGGGCACTAGTGTGTTCCAAGTGCCCTGCTATGTTTTTCATGCACCCTCCTATATACCCTGCCTGCCTGACTGCCTATATATTCTGCCTGCCTGACGTTTAATTGAGCACAGTTCCCATCGATTTGGACAATTTTTGACCTTCTGCAGACTGCAGGGGGGAGCGCAAGAAAAATGCTCGAGTTTCCCATAGACTTACATTGGACTCGTTGCTAGGGTCGAGCACCCGAGTATTCTAATTTGCTCGACCCAAGCTTCGATCACCTGAGCATTTTAGTGCTCGCTCATCACTAGTTAGCTATATAGAATATATAGAAATGTGCAAGGCTCAAAATCAATAAAAAATATGTTCTTTATTGGATAGCATAATAATTAAAAACATAAAAGTCAACATACAAAAGTCAGATATATAAAATACTAAAGGTAGGTAAGTGATGACAGCAAAACTCCCATGTGTAAATACTATAAATGAAGCTCATCAAGAGAATGCCAAGAGTGTGCAAAGCAGTCATCAAAGCAAAAGGTGGCTACTTTGAAGAACCTAGAATATAAGACATATTTTCAGTTGTTTCACACTTTTTTGTTAAGTATATAACTCCACATGTGTTAATTCATAGTTTTGATGCCTTCAGTGTGAATGTACAATTTTCATAGTCATGAAAATTCAGAGAAATCTTTAAATGAGAAGGTGTGTCCAAACTTTTGGTCTGTACTGTATATATATATATAGACAGTATGTTATATACTGGCATCTCTTGTTATATATAGCACCGTCCCTTGCATATCAGATTCGCTTGGTATTTTTGTTTTTGTACCACTCTGTCTTTAATTCACAGTGTCCTCTCTTGATATATACAAAATGAAATGACTGCTGTTGGAATATGGGAAAGCTTCTTTTCTAATGGAGGAGGCTAATGGATTGGTCAGATGCTGCTCCATCAACAGTCGCTTTATTTTGTTTTATATATAATAAGAGAAGACTCAATGTTATATAGAGGGAACTCTGTGAACAACAAAAAAACATGAATATGCTATGTAAAGGGTGGTGCTATACATAACAAGAAATCATACTATGTAATAATGGGATGGTGCTGTACATAGCAAAAGATAATAAGGAAGAGCGTCAGAGATAACTTGAGAGGATGCTACATAATAAGGAAAACAATGTAATAAGGAAACTATGCAATTAAGTATGGGGCTATGTTTAACAAGAAAGTACATTATATACAAGGCCTGCATAACATATTGCCCGCAGGCCACATGCGACCCACCGAAGGATGTTGTGTGGGCCACAAAGAACTTGGAGACTCCGGTTCTCACCTCCCTATGTTCTACTGTATTCGCGTCTTTCAGACATGAATACAGTTATTCGCCTTGGCACAGGGACTGGGGCAGAGCACAGGAGCACTCGTCAGCCCCTACTCCGATGCTGTGACTTCATCATACTGCTGCTCTCGCTGGCCGGGGGGGGGGGCATTATGTATAGAGAGGAGCTGTGTGGGAGAGGCATTACAGAGAGGGGCAGTATGAAGAGACATTTTGGAGAGGGGCAGTGTGGGGGGAATATTATGGAGCAGAGCTGTGTGGGAGCGACTTTATGATCTGAAAGTTCAAAAAGTGGTGGATAATTTGACATGCTGAAGCATGAAATTCCAAAGGATGGGGGATATTCGGGTGAAGTCTTGGAGGTGACTGGATGAGGAACATACTAGCATTGAGGAAAGAAGGAGGTCTTGGGAGGACTGGAGAGTATGTGTGTGAAGATATAGAGAGATTAGTCTGGAGATATATGGAGGAGACAGATTATGGATGGAGTTAAACAGTTCAACAATGATTCAATAACATCAAAAATGCTTCTAGTAAATCCAGAGTATATTTTGTAAAGGACACAGACAATTCTTCCAAATCTGACCATTGGAGGACTGCGTTAAAAAAAACTGCATTTATACAATGCAAATAATGCATTAGTTCTAATCGCTTAGTGGTACTGTATTCAATATTTTTTATTACCTTACCATTTTAATAATATTTTGTAGAAATAAAATCTACACTGACTAAATTACTAGTGAGCAATATGTAAAAAAAATAATGAAAATCTAATAATTTACAGACAAATAATGGAATATAATTTGTAAAGTTGTATTAAATATAAACATCTGGTGATTTACAAATAAACCTTCTCTATTGACACATGGGAGAAAGAAAAAGATATGTTAATGAGATTTGTACTATTTACTTTAGATGGGTTTTTAGATGAAACCTGATGGTTTGAAAAATAGGTTGGAAACAATCTTTTCTATGTAGATCCCTTGTGCCCTTATGCTGATTGGGTAGTCTGAGAAAGAATTGCATATTTAAGTGAAAACAATTGTTTGTATAAAATGAAATGATTTGACTTTACGTAAACATTTCTTTTTCTTTTAAAAATAAATCACTCTTAGGACCATCATGTATCCAAACTTAATTATTGTAATCTCATCAAATTCTGATGTAATTGATATACAGTATAAAGAAGAAACTCTGAAAAATACAGTACAAATATGAAAATAACAACATGTATAAAGCACATTTCAAGAAACCTATACGTCATTGTCAAGCAAAAAGATTAAACTTTATTGTTTCTTTTTGAACCGGGAACTCAAGGTGAGTGGAAATGTCTTGAAATGCAAAGCAGATTCCTAGATAAAGTAAAATAAAGATGAAATATGACAATAAAAAGGCAATGACAATTATTTTATAAGCATTTCCATTTGAAAAAAAAACTTTTATATTTAGGCACATTATTTATTCAGTCACTTGAAAGAAGCAATAATTGTGATAATCAGAATTATTTGAATAATGGACTTCATGCATCAAAATGAAAAAAGTACAGCTTTTTAGCTGATGAAAGCTGAAATCTGATTTGATCTTAGACAGTTTTGATACATGATCCCCCATGTATTAGGGAATATTATATTTTATAATAGCACAATAGAACCAGACAAGCATAGGTAAATGAAGAATACATGAAAATAGAGGGATAGTAGACTAACCTCTTTACTTGCACTAATTTAATTCTGGAAGTTATTTTAGCAAGCAATATTTATTGTTATGCAAATAAAATAATGCTGTTCTTAATGGAATATTTTCTTTCTATTTTTATTTTATATTTACTGTCAGGAAGTACCATCAGAAAATTACTGAAAAATAGATTTTAATTTACAATAGTGCTGTTTTAAGATTCCATGACTTGGCTGATTTGTAATTAGGCCTTAGGGGATAAATAAGTTGGTATTGTATGTCTTGTGTGGATGTACTCAGAGCAGTGATAATGTGTCATGAATGCTTGCAGAGTGGTTTTGCTATTATTATTTTGACACACTGGTAGAAGTATTTTCAAATTCTTTAAATAATAAAGTATGCCTGCATGTGTCCTAATGCACTTAAAGCCCCCTGTGACTTGCTGCCTTTTTGCAAAGGATATATTGTGATGAAATGAAGATGGAGTGATTGGCTTGACACTATGGAAAACAGGTATGTTCTGAGTAAGTACAGTACATAAAAAATGATTTGATTGACAACTTCACAGAAAAATTATGTTGTGGATACAGAATAGAAGTTTTCTTGCTTAGAAAACAAGAGAGATACATATAATCTGTTCTCTAATGTCTGAATATGACTATTCTAAATCAACTAATAGCCTGCATACTGTATATACCACACATTATACCAGGTATCAAAATGGAATAAAACCATTAAAAATACAAAAACAACAGGGCACTCTGTAGTGTAGAGATATCCAGTACTAGAGAGTAATGATGGGAGTAGAGATGAGTGGATTGATCTGCGGAGGCTCGCGTTTCAGTTGAATGTCCTAAAATTCGCAGTTACACGTGAATTTGAACACTTTGAGATGCGATTTGCTGTTCGCAAAAAACGAAACCTTGCTTGACATAATTTTTCACACACTGCTGAAGCATCAGGGAGTGAGCTAATGTATTTATGTGTGAACATGCTTGTACAGAGGTGGTCCATCTGACCTGGTACCTGGGCCATCTGAGATCAGCAGTTCCTAGCACAGCACAGTTTATAGAGTCATTGGATTTTTAGGGGGGTTTTCTTCATTTTAGCCTTAATTCATTGACCTCTGAGTCAATCTAAATTTGCTGGCCAATCAAAAAATGCCAACTCGGCTCCGATGATGTAATTCTAATTACAGTTGCATTACCCACTTTTAAAAACACTCTCTGTGTATGGTATACAGTTTTAGGATTTCTTAGCTTAGCTTATTAACATATTGACATGTTTCTATATGTTTTTTCAGATATGCCTCATTCTTGCATTAACAAAGCAGATAGTGTTTGTTACATACAGTGGGGAAAAAAAGTATTTAGTCAGCCACCAATTGTGCCAGTTCTCCCACTTAAAAAGATGAGAGAGGCCTGTAATTGACATCATAGGTAGACCTCAACTATGAGAGACAAAATGAGAAAACAAATCCTGACAATCACATTGTCTGATTTGGAAATAATTTTTTTTCAAATTTTGGTGGAAAATGAGTATTTGGTCAATTACAAAAGTTCAGCTCAATACTTTGTTATATATCCTTTGTTGGCAATTACAGGGGTCAAACTTTTTGTGTAAGTCTTCACAAGGTTGGCACACACTGTTGCTGGTATGTTGGCCCATTCCTCCATGCAGATATCCTCTAGAGCAGTGATGTTTTTGGGCTGTATCTGGGCAACATGGACTCTCAACTCCCTCCAAAGGTTTTCTTTAGGGTTTAGATCTGGAGACTGGCTAGGCCACTCCAGGACATTGAAATGCTTCTTACGTTGCCCTGGCGGTGTGCTTGGGATCATTGTCATGCTGAAAGACCCAGCCACATTTTGTCTTCAATGCCCTTGCTGATGGAAGGAGGTTTGCACTCAAAATCTCATGATACATGGCCCCATTCATTCTTTCATGTACACGGATAAGTCGTCCTGGTCCCTTGGCAGAGAGACAACCCCAAAGCATGAAGTGGCCACCCCCATGCTTCACAGTAGGTATTGTATTCTTTGGATGCAGCTCAGCATTTTTTCTCCTCCAAACACGATGAGTTGTGTTTCTACCAAACAGTTCTACTTTGGTTTCATCTGAACATATGACATTCTCCAAATACTCTTCTGAATCATCCAAATGCTCTCTATCAAACTTCAGATGGGCCCGGACATGTAATGGCTTAAGCAGGGGGACACGTCTGGCACTGCAGGATCTGAGTCCCTGGTGGCATAGTATGTTACTGATGGTAGCCTGTGTAACGTTGGTCCCAGCTCTCTGCAGGTCATTCACTAGGTCCCCCTGTGTAGTTCTGGGATTTTTGCTCACCGTTCTTGAGATCATTTTGACCCCACGGGGTGAGATCTTGTGTGGAGACCCAGATCAAGGGAGATTATCAGTGGTCTTGTATGTCTTCCATTTTCTAATTATTGCTCTCACAGTTGATTTCTTCACACCAAGCTGCTTGCCTATTGCAGATTCAGTCTTCCCAGCCTGGTGTAGGGCTACAATTTTGATTCTGGTGTCCTTTGACAGCTCTTTTGTCTTCACCATAGTGGAATTTGGAGTGTGACTGTTTGAGGTTGCGGACAGGTGTCTTTTATACTGATAACAAGTTCAAACAGGTACCATTACTACAGGTAATGACTGGAGGACAGAGGAGCCTCTTAAAGAAGAAGTTGTGAGAGCCAAAAAGTCTCGGAAATCCTATCACGTGATTGTGGGGCGCCGATGGGTTGTCATGACAGCCAGGGATCTGCAAAAGTCCCCCGTGCCTGTCAATGTGAATCTCCTATGAACGCCATCTTGTGGCCGGCATTCATAGGAAACTGTGATTTTTGCTACACATAGCAGTGCTGAAGCACTGCTATGTTTAGCACAGGCGACCAGCTTCAAATCTCCTAAGGGGACTATTGAAGTCAATAAAAAGTAAAAACAAAAAGTTATAAAAATTATTAAAAAAATAAAAAAACAGAAAAGTTCAAATCACCTCCTTCTTGCCCCATTGAAAATAAAACCATTAAAAAAAATACACGGTTGGTATTGCTGCAAACGTCAACTCAGGGCATAAAAAATAAGCCACAAACATCTCCAGATCCACAAAAATGGAGACGCTACAGGCATTGGAAAATCGCAAATAATCAAATTGTTTTTTTCTTACAAATTTCAGATTTTTTTTCCACCACTTAAGTAAATAACAACCTATACATGTTTAGTGTTTGCGTACTCGTACTGACCTTGAGAATAATATTGGCAGGTCAATTTTAACATTTAGTGAATATGGTAAATAAAAAACCCAAAAAACAATTGTGGAATTGCACTTTTTTTGCAATTTCACCACACTTGGATTTTTTTTCCTGTTTTTGAGTACACTATATGATAAAATCAATGGTGTCATTCAAAAGTACAACTCGTCCCACAAAAAATAAGCCCTCATACAACTATATTGACAGAAAAATAAAAAAGTTATGGCTCTGGGAAGAAGGAGAGGAAAAGACAAAAGCACAAAAACGGAATATCGCAAGGTTATGAAGGGGTTAAAAGGTGGTTGCCCTCTTACTTGGTCTCCAGGGTGGATACACGAAGTACTGCCTGCAGCTTTCTGTGTGAGTGGGATAGTCGTGCAAGGGAATATCACTATAATAAAAGAGACTGGCCTCTCCAACATTCACTTCAGCCAGGGAGGAAAAATGGCACCTGTTGACCCACATAAAATTTTGTTATAACCATTGCATATTATGTTGGGCATAATGAAGAACTTTGTAAATGCAATGGATAATAATGCAAGAACCTTCAAGTATCTCATTGATAAATTCCCAAGGTTGAGTGAAGCTAAGATAAAGGAGTCTTTATTGGACCTCAGATTCCTAAGATTCTTCAAGATGAGGAGTTTCCCCGTTTGTGGTAGGGCAAGGAAAAGGCTGCATGGGTAGCATTTGCATTAGTGGTAACTAACTTTTGGTCAAACTCAAGAGCAGATAACTTGGTTGGTGGAAAATCTCCTCAAAACATAAAAGGATCTTGGCTGTAACATGTCCTTAAAGATTCAGTTCTTACATTTGCATCTAGACTATTTTCCACCAAACTGCAGAGCAGTGAGCGACGAGCATGGTGACAGATTTCACCAAGATATTGCCGCTATGGAGAAAAAACATCAAGGAAAATGGAATCCATCAATGCTTGCGGATTACTGTTGACAATTTTAAGAGATGATCTGATGCAGGAGTACAACAGACAAGTAAAAGAGAGTTGTCACTGAATAAGGACCAAATTTTGTAGCGCAATTTTTGTAACTGTTAATACTTCGCAATAGTATTTAGACATTGTGACGATACAGCGTAAAATCTTAATTAGCCAGAGGATTAGATTTGTTAATCCAAGAGAAATATCTTATTGTGTTTTATTAGAGAGTGATGGCTGTGTTTTATTAATGTTCTGCTTGCTCGTCAATTTATATACACTAATTTAACTTGTAAAGTGTCCAGCATTCCACTAATCTCATTAGTATCTCAGGAGCCTCAAACCATTGTTCAAAAATTGTCTAGGCTCATTGTGCAGGTGTTGAAAGAAGAGCCAGTGGACCTTTCACCACAGGGAGTCTCACATATAGACCCAGGTGATGAGGTCGACCTGAGAGAGATACCTCCATTAATGCACACTTAGCTTTTGTGGGGGGGAGGGGGAGGGTGACAGCAGTTCTGCCATTCAGGGGGCTGACACCAGAGAAGCAGAAGGGACATGTGTTTTTGAAGCAGTCAGACTTGGGACAGAGAATCAAGGTGCATCAGAAAGACTTTACAAGGAGAATGAGAGACATCCTTCAGGACAGCAGATGGATTGTGTGGCATTACCCAAAGAGACACAGATCTGAATTCTACATGATTGTAGCCTAAGGGTACGGACCTGACTGGAAAGATACGGATCTGCTCCATTAATCATCATAGAGACATGGATACATTTTCGGGAAACCAGGTTCGGACGGAGAAGTCACCTGGCCCCATGAATATGTTGTTTGGGGTTTCCAGGAGGGACCCACCGGTTGCCTGCAACCCATGGAGACATTCAGAGAAGCCAGATTGGGACCCACCGGTCATCTGGCACCATGGAAATGCTCGGAGAGGCCAGAGTGGGACTCTTGGGTCTCCTGGCCTTGCACCTTGATGAACTGCTAGCTTCCTAAGCTTGCCGCTACCTTATCTCTGTTGGGGGCCCACCAAAAGCTGGGGGGCCACTGGTTGAGGTAGTCGGCCCTGGAAGTCTCCAAAGTGGCAGCTGTTCTATCCCAGGTGGGTGGAGAAGGAAGGGTGATACTGTGTAATGTTGTACCATCTTGGATATTTGCTGGGACTGTTCTGTGTGTTTATTGTCCGCTTTGTGGTTCAATAAAGTATTGCCACGCTATTTTACCCTCACCCTTTGTTGTCTGAGTAGCATTACGCTCACGGAAGACCCCGGGACTTTGTCAATTTACTCCCCACATGACATCCATGCCATACTTGTACAAGTCCAACCAAAACACCCGTCTATGCTCAGACAACTCAGACTTGAATGTGCCCTTATGATTCCAAAGTATGTCACCTTCAAAAGATGGAATGTTCCTAATCTAGTCTACTTCAGGGCAGGTGAAACACACTCTTTTGCCCTACTTTGCCACAACCCTGCTTCTAGGCCACAGTCTTGATCAGTGAGTTTCTCTATATTCGCTCAGTGGTTCCACTTCCCACTACTATGGATGCCTTTGATCTACTGCTTGGGACCCCCACTAGTCCCATGCTCTCAGTCCTCTTTAGGTTCATTTCCTTCAGCCCTAGTAAGCTCTCGGGCTTCTCATGACACTTCGTCTTATCCAAGGACCCTTTTAAGGTGAAATGCCACTCTATCTCGTCAGTAGTTTTCTTTAGGTTCTCACTATCCCTCTCCATATGTCTCTTTATGCTGTGGATCACCTGCATCACTGCACACTTGTTACTTCTTCAGACTCTAACTCCTATCTGACTATAACCATGAAACACAGTCCTTTCCCTATTACTGAGCACTCCCCGTGTGGGCTAGTCCCAACAATAATTCTTTCTGAGCCTACAGTCTGTTGCTGGGCAGACATAACCTTTCACCTATATTCTATGCAAACACTACAACACCTATCACTATCATGTATTACATCACTATACACTATAATACCTTACATTGTCACATATTACATTATACATTACCAACATTACCTATAACACTGCTATATACTATGTATTGAATTATACTATCAATACTTATCACACTTTATATATTTATATATCATAATATATGTAAAAGATGCATAACACTTATTCACAACGCGATTGATGTCTTCAGGTATAGAAACGCGACAGTCATTGTCCACACCTCTTACAACAGCATAGAACTGATGAGTCAGGAGACAGCAGGTTTTTCACATGTCCATGATAAACTTGATCATAATGCAGATTTTGAGTTTTTTCTTCTGGAGAAAAATCTGCTTGATTTGCAGTCAGCTCCCCCTACAGATCCTCTTTAATAGATAAGACCTGATCACCAACATACACAGGGTACATAGTTTGTTCCACACACGCCCTAATTTTTTTTGTTCATGCAAGGTAAAGTTATGCCAAGAGTTTTTACAGCTTAAAGTGAATCTGTCAGCATGATCAACCCTCCTAAACCGTCTATATGAGCATGTACAGTGAAGGAGATAATTATTTGATCCCTTACTGTTTTTGTAAGTTTGCCCACTGACAAAGACATGAACAGTCTATAATTTTAAGGGTAGGTTAATTTTAACATTGAGAGATAGAATATCTAAAAAAAATCAAGAAAATCACATTGTATAAATTAGGTAAATTTATTTGCATTTTACAGTGAGAAATAAGTATTTGATCCCCTTCAAACCATTATGAGTTCTGGCTCCTACAGACCAGTTAGACACTCCTAATCAACTCATTACCTGCATTAAAGACAGCTGTCTTACATAGTCACCTGTATAAAAGACTACTATCCACAGACTCAATTAATCAGTCAGACTTTAACCTCAACAACATGTGCAAGACAAAAGAGCTTTCTAAGGATGTCAGGGACAAGATCATAGACCTGCTCAAAGCTGGATTGGGCTACATCACCATAAGTAAGATGCTGGGTGAGAAGGAGACAACTGTTGGTGCAATAGTAAGAAAATGGAAGAAATACAAAATGACTGTCAATCGACATCGATCTGGGGCACCATGCAAAATCTCACCTTGTGGGGTATCCTTGATCATGAGGAAGGTGAGAGATCAGCCTAAAACTACACGGGGGGAACTTGTTAATGATCTCAAGGCAGCTGGGACAACAGTCACCAAGAAAACCATTGGTAACACATTACGCCTTAGAGGTTTAAAATCCTGCAGTGCCCGCAAGGTCCCTCTGCTCAAGAAGGCACATGTGCAGGCCCACCTGAAGTTTTTCAATGAACACCTGGATGATTCTGTGAGTTATTGGGAGAAGGTGCTGTGGTCAGATAAGACAAAAATTGAGCTCTTTGGCATTAACTCAACTCGCCGTGCTTGGAGGAAGAGAAATGCTGCCTATGGCCCAAAGAACACCGTCACCACTGGCAAGCATGGAGGTTCAAATATTATGTTTTTGGGGTGTTTCTGTGCTAAGAGCACAGGACTACTTCACCACATCAATGGGAGAATGTATGGAGCCATGTACAGTAAAATTCTGAGTGACAATCTCCTTCCCTCCTCCAGGATATTAAAAATGGGTCATGGCTGGGTCTTTCAGCAAGACAATGACCCAAAACATACAGCCAAGGCAACAAAGGAGTGGCTCAAAAAGAAGCACAGTAAGGTCATGGAGTGGCCTAGCCAGTCCCCAGACCTTAATCCCATAGAAAACTTATGGAGGGAGTTGAAGCTCTGAGTTGCCAAGCGACAGCCTCAAAATCTGAATGATTTAGAGATGATCTGCAAAGAGGAGTGGACTAAAATTCCTCCTGACATGTGCGCAACCCTCATCATCAACTACAAAAAATGTCTGACTGCTGTGCTTGCCAACAAGGGTTTTGCCACCAAGCATTAAGTGTTGTTTGTCAGATGAATCAAATACTTATTTCTCACTGCAAAAAGCAAATAAATTTATCTAATTTATACAATGTGATTTTCTTGATTTTTTTGGGGGATATTCTATCTCTTAATGTTTAAGTTAACCTACCCTTAAAATTATAGACTGTTCATATCTTTGTCAGTGTGTAAACTTACAAAAACAGCAAGGGATCAAATAATTATTTCCTTCACTGTAGGTCATTGGAAGATGAATAACAAGATACCTTGATATCTGCAATCCAATGTTTTATTCCAGAGAATTCCAAATTGTCTTATATGTAAATGACCTCTTCCAGGCTATGGGACGGACACTGATCTGCATGAGAATCTGCCTCCAGAGATTATTTTAAATAAAAGGGGACATTTGGAACAAGACATCAGATCGCAGATATCAAGGTATCATTTTTTCAGTTTCCTATAACTTACATGCCCATATACATGCCCATATACACAACTTAGAGGGGTTGATCTTACTGACAGATTTCCTTTAAAAGAATTGGGGACAAAAGTCACACAGAGGATGAGCTGCTGCTGTGTATGAAGCAGCATATGGCTCACCATCAACTGTAACTTGACATTGTTGTGAGCAATAATGCCCGAAACATTCTGATTACCTTTTGTTTGGGCAAAGAAACTGACACTAACTGCATAGCACATGTTCTGAATTTATCTGTGCAAAATTTCCTAAAGAAATATACCCACATCAGGAATGTGGGGGCTATGGTCAGGAAAGTGTCTGCTCATTTCAACCATTGTTACTTTGCAAACCACGCTTTGCAACATAGAATGGTCTGCCTGAGCACTGCCTGACGTCGCAACCCGATGATATTCGTACGCATGTGTTGGAGCATCTGTATGGTAAGCATTAAGTGGTAATTAGTGATGAGCGAGCACTAAAATGCTCGGGTACTCATTGCTCGGGTCGAGAAAATTGAAATACTCGGGTGATCGACCCGAGCCACGAGCCCAATGTAAGTCTATGGGAAACTCGAGCATTTTTCAGGCGGCTTCCCCCGGCGGTCTGCAGTGCTCAAATGACATGGGAACAGCATGGGGAAGACCCCTGGAAGCATCTCTGACTCCCAGATCACTGCTGTCAACAACGTTATCAGAGTATTACGCTACTTTTACGGACTCACAATAAAACATACAAAAACGAAACCAAAATGGATTTTCCTGGGAAATATGAAAAGGAACATCCTTTCTAGGGTAATGACTTGTATATAAGGCAAAATAAATAACCAAATACAAAAATACTCCTCCACACCTTGGGCTATGTTCACACATAGCGTTTTTGATGCGTTTTTGTACTTTTGCATAGCTTTCAACCAAGACAAATGCATTCACAAGGAAATGTCATTTTAACATTTTACAACCTTATCTGGCCATGTGGTGTGTGACACATCATCAGACACATGCATACAGTGCTGAAAAGACATGGGAACAGCATGGGGAAGACCTCTGGAAGCATCTCTGAATCCCAGATCACTGCCTAAAAGTGTGCCCATCATAAGTGATCCTTGGCGCATGCGAAGATGCCTCCCGCCATGCACCTGTCGTTGCAGACTTGCAACAATCACCGTCCATGTCCTTGTCCCAGTGCAGCGTTCAGCTGTCCCTGCCCCATTCCTTGGAATGCAAGCGCAAGTATGCAGGCAGCCACCCACCCACCCACAGGCTGCAATACTATACTGCCAAATTTTTCACAGCTGCTTGCACTTGAAATGTGGCCTTTTAGGCTCGTGGAGGCGGAAGCTTTTCATAACCTCATGCCGGCGGCGGCTGGGTGTTCAGGACTGGCATAGAGGGAAACCGTATCTACCCTGTGTGTCATTTCTCCCAGGAAGTCCTGTAATTGAGCTTGTTGCAGAAGCAATGGCAGCCCATCCAACATCAACTCCCACTTGTTGGTGGTGCTTTGACACACACACATCTTTCTTTGCGCATTTAATTTCTTGAATACAGAGTTATACAATGGCCTGATCTGTAATGCGTTTTGAGAAATAACATGCATAAGCATGGCCGATCCACATTAAAAAAGCAGCCATAGAGTTTCCGGGAACCTTCCCCCACACTTTTCTTAGCCAGGGCTGCTTTTCGGCAGGGTTGGACGGGCCCACCAGAGAACCGGAGACTCCTCTGGTGGGCCCTGGCTTCTCCTTCAGTAGAGTTCATAGTGCCGAGGTGAGGCCATGATGATGATAGAGGCCACCATCTGCTTAGTTTTCCACAAGCACGGGTCCGACAACATTACCCGTGCCCTCTCCAGTGCACTTACTGGGAAGGACCGCCTAACCACAAACACATGGACAGGTGAATGTGGCCAGGGACGGTACGGAGCCAGTCCACAACTTTTTTTTGCTAATAGTTGTATTTAGCTCGGTGAAAGGACTGGCATAGAGGGAAACCGTATCTACCCTGCGTGTCATTTCTCCCAGGAAGTCCTCTAAAGCTGCTTGCACTTGAAATGTGGCCTGAACATTACTGCTGATACTTTTCTGTGGGAATTTGCTTGCCTCCTAACAGCCTGGAATATTTCCAGCAAACTATGGTATGACGCTATTGTATTAGCACTGACCCCAGTACCAGTAGCGAAGCCATCCCCAATTTCCTTCTCAGGAATTTTATTTGGTAGACTGAGTGGCTGCCCAAATACATTTTCTCACAAAGGAGCTGAAGATAGAGTGGCAGTAGGTGCAAGTTTCTCCAGCCTGTTAGATATTAGAGGGTTAACGGCAGCACATTGGATCAGTGGTTAGCACTGAAGCTTGCAGTGCTGGGTTTCTGGGTTCAAATCCCAGCAAGGACAACATCTTTAATGACTTTGTATGTTCTCCCCGTGTTTGTGTGTGTTTCCTCCTCAGTAAAAAAGCAGCCATAGAGTGTACGGGAACCTTCCCACACACTTTTCTTAGCCAGGACTGCTTCTCGTCAGGGTTGGACGGTCCCACCAGAGAATCCTCTGGTATGCATTGGCTTCTACCTCAGGAGAGTTCATGATTAGAGATGAGCGTTGTTCTACTCGAACTGTTCGCCAATCTCAAATTCGAGCTGTTTTGGGCGGTGTTCGAGCCGTTCGGCGAACACGAACAATTTGAGAAAAATTCGGCTGTTCGAGGTTATGTTCGATAACTGTTCGTGCACCAAAATCATAACTGGATTTTTTCTCAGTAATGATGAAAATTAATGTTAATACGCAGTTTGAGTGTACAGCGGGGTGGGGGGAGGGGCAGGGGATGGATCTCTGCAGGAACAATGAAGATCTCCATTTTTTTTTCTCTTTCCCGCATTTACAGTGGGGAGGTGCAATCTGTCAGCCTATCAGCAGCGCACACACGGAGCGAAGTGCTTTTTTTCACACAAGCAAGGGCATGTGTCATTGGCAGTGTATGTCACATGTCCTTGCCCTATAAGACCAAGCCATTTTCCCCGTCGCCACCATTTTCTCACTGCTGCAGCTGCGTGTTAGACGGCACCGCTGTTGCTGTGTGCGCTATACCTTGTTAATTTCAAGCCAATTTTCGCACAAATATACAGATAGCTTGGGAGTAGGGAATAGTTGTGATTGCAGTCCTTTTAAGGACTAGGTTACAGCATTTCCTACGACTTTTATCAGGGAGGTCTGTGCTCTTAAATAGATCGGTTGTGGGAGTAAAGACTAATTGTAATTGCAGTCCTTTTCAGGACTAGGTTACATGAGTTCTTATCAGTTTTGCCAGGCAGGTCTGTGCCAGTGCTGTGCAAGTTTTTTTCACAGCATTTGGCTGAATCTAGCAAAGCTAATCCTTTTTGGCCCATTGCAGAGTGTGTTAGTCAGTGGAGTAGCCTATCTGTGTTGCAAGATATACCACCTGTGTATAGAATACCAATTTTTTTACTGCACCTAGTGAAGTAAAATCTTTTGGGCATAGCATCATTCTATTAGTCCATCTATACTGACCTCCATCAGGTTGCAAATTAAAACTAATTTTTATCTGCATCTACAGTACCTCTGAAAAAATATTTGGGCTTCTAGCAGTGTGTGGGACTTGTTCTATTAGTCCATCTATACTGACCTCCATCAGGTTGCAAACTGAATATATTTTTTTCTGCATCTACCTCTGAAAAAATATTGGGCTTCTAGCTGTGTGTGGGTCTTGTTCTATTAATCCATCTATACTGACCTCCATCAGGTTGCAAACTGAATATATTTTTTTCTGCATCTACCTCTGAAAAAATATTTGGCCTTCTAGTAGTGTGTCGGACTTTCTCTATTAGTCCATCTATACTGACCTCCATCAGGTTGCAAATTAAAACTAATTTTTATCTGCATCTACAGTACCTCTGAAAAAATATTTGGGCTTCTAGCAGTGTGTGGGACTTGTTCTATTAGTCCATCTATACTGACCTCCATCAGGTTGCAAACTGAATATATTTTTTTCTGCATCTACCTCTGAAAAAATATTGGGCTTCTAGCTGTGTGTGGGTCTTGTTCTATTAATCCATCTATACTGACCTCCATCAGGTTGCAAACTGAATATATTTTTTTCTGCATCTACCTCTGAAAAAATATTTGGCCTTCTAGTAGTGTGTCGGACTTTCTCTATTAGTCCATCTATACTGACCTCCATCAGGTTGCAAATTAAAACTAATTTTTATCTGCATCTACAGTACCTCTGAAAAAATATTTGGGCTTCTAGCAGTGTGTGGGACTTGTTCTATTAGTCCGTCTATACTGACCTCCATCAGGTTGCAAACTGAATATATTTTTTTCTGCATCTACCTCTGAAAAAATATTGGGCTTCTAGCTGTGTGTGGGTCTTGTTCTATTAATCCATCTATACTGACCTCCATCAGGTTGCAAACTGAATATATTTTTTTCTGCATCTACCTCTGAAAAAATATTTGGCCTTCTAGTAGTGTGTCGGACTTTCTCTATTAGTCCATCTATACTGACCTCCATCAGGTTGCAAATTCAAAATAATTTTTTTCTGCATCTAACCCAGCCAATAGTTTTGGCCTAATACCACAGTTTGGCCACTCAGCTCTGCTCGGTTACCATCCATTGTTTTTTTGTGCAAACAACTCCAGAGTTGTGAATTAGTTAACCACCAAAATGAGTGGAAAAAGGCCTGCTGCTGGTGGAAAGGGGAATAGGCGTGTTGGGAAGGGGAAAAAAGGTTGTGTCCGTGGGGTAGGTGTTAAAGCAACAGTAACATCTGCAGAAGAAAGACCATCTTCCAGCCAAACTAAAATGTCTACTTCTTTTAGCGGACAATGTGATAAGATCCCTTTCTTACGGCCACGCCAATCGCTACAAATTCCAGATGAGGCACAAAAACAGCAGGTGCTTCAACGGATATCAAGTGCTCCTTTAAGTGGGCTCTCCTCCACATCAACTTCAACATCACAAATACTCCAGTCCTCAAAGGTGTCACCCAAATCGCACTTGCTTCCTCACAGCTCCCAAATCTCCAGCTGCCCGTCTGAGTATGAGGTAGAACAGATGGTTGAGTCTGCAGAGCTGTTTACTCATACTATAGCCTGGGAATCAGAGGTCGACTCCAGCGCTTCTGTGAATCCAGACGAGGAAATGATCTGCACTGATGCCCAGAATCTTTATGAGTCGGATCCAGGACCAGACGCAGAAGGTTCTGACCATAATGTAGACCCTCATTCCCAAACTGTAACTCCTGTTGGTGGAGACAATGAGGAAGACGATGATAAGACTCAAATACCTGATTGGAGCGACAACTTTAGTTTTTTGTCAGGGCAGGAACAGGTTGGCTCTGAGGACGACGGGTGTGATAACGCACAGGGTGATGATGATGAGGTCGGAGATCCCACTTACTGTCAACCCACAGTCAGCCAAGAGATGAGGTCAGCAGAGGAGGTGGAGGAAGATGCTAGTGACGACGAGGTCAGGTTGCGCCTTCCTGGACAGAGACGTAGTACTGGAAGCACGTCAACAACTGCATCCTCAAACACAACTCTGCCTCTCACCACAAGTCGTGGTGGCTCTTCAGGTCGCATGGGTGCTAAGCCTTGCATAGCCTGGGCATTTTTTCAGATCGATAAAGATGACCCAACTCGTGTTATCTGTAACATTTGTCAGCAAAAGCTAAGTAGAGGCCAAAAAATACATAGTTTGAGTACTTCATGCATGAACCGGCACATGGACATGAAGCATAAGTTGCAGTGGGAAGCTCAGTGTGCTACAATGCGGCCTAGCCGGCCGGGCCAACCACCGTCTGCCATATCTTGTGCATCCGCGGCCTCTTCATCCTCTGTGACTGGGGGGACAGCAGTCACACCTGTTTTGGGGCGCAGACCTGCCACCTCTTTACCCGCAACAGCCAGCGTGATTGGCAGGTCATCATTTTCTTTGGAGGTGGTAACACCCGCTGGTGTTGAGCGCTGTCCGACATCGATAGCACCACCTTTGGATCAAGGCAACCTAACATGTCCGCCTGCATCTTCCTCACAGACCGGCAGTTTGCCGGGGACACCCTTATCAACCCCGTCTAAGCACAATAGCCAGCCCTCGGTCACTCAGATGTGGACAAGTAAAAGACCATTTCCTCCTAGCCATGAGAAAGCTAAGAGGTTGAATTTCACCATCTGCAAGCTCTTGGCTACAGAAATGCTGCCTTTCCGCCTGGTGGACACAGAGGATTTTCGAGACCTTATGTCCGTCGCAGTGCCCCAGTACCAGATGCCCAGTCGGCACTACTTCTCAAAGAAAGGTGTGCCTGCGCTCCACCAGCATGTCGCACACAACATCACCGCTTCTTTGAGAAACTCTGTGTGTGACAGGGTGCATTTCACCACAGACACTTGGACGAGTAGGCATGGACAGGGGCGTTACATGTCGCTGACTGGGCACTGGGTAACTATGGTGACAGCAGGACAAGGGGCTGCTGTCCAAGTCTTGCCGTCCCCACGAGTTGTGCGTCAATCCTCTTTATGTCAAAGTTCCTCCACTGCTTCTGCCTCCTCAACCTCCTCTCGGTCTTCCACCTGCACCCAAAGCCTGTCTGGTCATGCCACAAGCTTTCTAACTGCGCAGAAGGGATCCTGCACACCTCCTTACTATGCTGGCAGTAGGGCTCAACGTCATCAGGCGGTTTTTACATTGAAATGTCTGGGAAATGTGAGTCACACAGCTGAGGAGTTGTGGTCAGCTCTGGAGAACCAATTTCATGAATGGTTGTCTCCACTGGACCTGAAACCAGGGAAGGCCGTGTGCGACAATGCTGCAAACCTGGGTGCGGCCCTTCGCCGGGGCAATGTCACACACGTGCCTTGTATGGCTCACGTGTTGAACCTGGTTGTCCAGCAATTTTTAGCCCACTATCCCAGACTAGATGGCCTTCTGCAGAGGGCACGGTCGCTGTGTGCTCACTTCCGCCGTTCGCATCCCGCAGCTCAGCGACTTACATCTCTACAGAAGTCGTTGGGCCTGCCACTTCACCGGCTAAAATGCGATGTGCCTACCCGGTGGAATTCAACTCTGCACATGTTGCAGCGACTGTGGCAGCACCGACAAGCCCTGGTGCAATACGTTCTGACGTATAGCCTGGGCCAACGAGATTCAGAGGTGGGGCAAATCACGCTGGAGGAGTGGTCTCAGATCAGGGACCTATGCACCCTTCTGCACAGTTTTGAAATGGCGACGATGATGTTTAGTGCTGACGATGCCATTATCAGCATGACTATTCCGGTGATTTACATGCTGGAGCACATGTTAAACAGAATTCGGAGTCAGGTGGTGGCACAAGAGGAGGTGGAGGAAGTAGAGGAGGAGGAGTTGTATGCGGAAGGGCTAACATCTGCAAGGTCCAGAAGGTCGGCAGCACCAAGGCGGCAGGCATGTGAGGGTGGGGGAGATGGTTTTACCAGGGCGCATGGTAGCAGCCAAACTAGTGAGGAAGGTGCAGGAGCCCAGGAAGAAGTGGAGGACGAACTGATGGAAGACTCATCAGATGAGGGAGACCTTGATCACATTTCTGTTGTGCGAGGTTGGGGGGAGAGGACAGAGGAAGGAAGCATGATTGTTACCTTGCCACCAACACAACAGGGACTTGGTGCTCCTGGATGCGCAACACACATGAGTGCCTTCTTGCTGCACTACCTGCAACATGACCCTCGAATTGTGAGAATTAGAAATAATCCTGACTACTGGGTTGCCACACTGTTAGATCCCCGGTACAAAAGTAAATTTGCAGAAATTATTCCTGCCATAGAAAGGGATGCACGCATGCAGGAGTATCAGCAGAGACTGTTGCAGAATCTTACATGTGCTTTTCCACAAAATACCAGTGGTGCACGTAGTGAATCTCACAGTTCCAACTTGCCAACCGTGGGACCGTCAAGTGTTCAGCACTCAAACCGTAACAGAACCACAGTATCTGCTGGTAACATCAATTTTGCAGAATCATTTCACCACTTTTTTAGCCCATCCTTTGCAAGGCCACAGGAGACAAGAAGTCTGACACATAGTCAACGCCTAGAGACGATGGTACAGGAGTATCTCCAAGTAAACATTGAAGCCACGACTGTGTCACTGGACCCTTGCTCTTTTTGGGCTTCCAATCTGGATAAATGGCCGGAGCTAGCCACTTACGCCTTGGAGATCTTGTCATGCCCCGCAGCCAGCGTTCTGTCTGAACGTGTGTTCAGCGCTGCTGGTGGTGTGCTGACAGATAAGCGCACGCGGCTCTCCACTGATAATGTAGACAGACTCACGTTCATAAAGATGAACAAATCATTGATCCGAAACGACTTTTCTACCCCTGTGTCATCCTGGGGAGAGTAAAAGCTTGATGATTGGTTAAAATCACCCTACCAACCGTTTTAAGCTTTCAAATTACTAATCATGTTTATCTGTATCTTGACTGGAAAATAATTTGGGCTTTGTAGCAGTGTGCAGCACTGATCCTATTAGGCCATCTATAATAAGCTCCACCAGATTTAAAATTAAAAATAATTTTTAGCTGCATCTAGCCCGGAAAATAATTTTGGGGCTCCGAGATGCGCAAGACACATAAGTGCCTTCTTGCTGCACTACCTGCAGCATGACCCTCATATTGTCAGAATTCGAAGTAATCATGACTACTGGGTTGCCACACTCTTAGATCCCCCAAACTTTTCGATCAACCTTTTCATTTTAATAAAGACCAAAAAAATGGTCATTTTTGAAATTATAAGCATTAGCAGGTTGTTAGAAACTGAAATCAAACAGTTTTCAACTCAAAACTTTATTCTAGGTGATGTTACATTTTCACATAGGACCCCTTGTTCGAAAGGAGCTTCTGAACTCTCTCGTCCATTGAATTTGTCAGGTTTTGGATGGTTTCTGCTTCAATTGTTTTGCATGAGGACAGAATACCCTCCCAGAGCTGTTGCTTAGATGTGAACTGCCTCCCGCCATCATAGACACTCCTTTTAATGATGCTCCAAAGGTTCTGAATGGGGTAGAGGTCAGGGGAGCATGGGGGTCACACCATAAGTTTGTCCCCTTTTATGCCCATATCAGCCAGAGATGCAGATGTTTTATGTGCAGCATGAGATGGTGCATTATCATGCAGAATAATGATCTTGCTGTGAAATACACGGTTCTTCTTCTTGAACCATGGCAGGAAGTGCTGTTTGAGAAAATCCACATACATTATGGAGTTCATCTTTAGCGCCTTCAGGGATCCTAAAGGGGCCGACAATCTCTCTCCCCATGATTCCAGCCCAAAACATTACTCCACCTCCTCCTTGTTGGCGCTGTAGCCGTGTTTGCGTGGGGTGTCCATCAACCAGCCATCCTCCACTCCATCCATCTGGACCATCGAGCGCTGCACGGCACTCATCCGTGAACAAAACAGTTTTGAAATCAGTCTTCATGTAATGTTTGGCCCACTGGAGCCGTTTCTGCTTGTGTGAAGTGGATAGAGGAGGTCGACAGGATGGCGTATGCACAGCTGCAAACCTCTGAAGGACCCTGCATCTTGTTGTTCGGGGGACGTTGGAGGCACAAGCAGCTTCAAAAACTTGTCTGCTGCTATGACAAGGCTTTTTTGCCGCTGCTCTTTCAACCTGACGTAATTGCCTATAGGAAAGAGTCCTCAATTTGCCCTTATCAGCACGCACACGTGTGTACTGTGAATCAGCTACATACTTCTTGATTGCCAAGACACTTCATCCTGATCATCGCACAATGTTGATTGTAGTCATGCCTTGACCTAAACACTCCACAATTTGTTGCTTCTCAGCAGCCGACACATCCTTTTTCTTTCCCATTTTGGCAGAAAATGTAGGCTGCTTAATAATGTGAGAGAGCCTTCTTAAGTAGTCTTGCCTTTCATTGGACACACCTGCCAAACTAATTAGCACAGGTGTCTGCAATTGCTTACAGTGATATAAAGAGCCCTGACACACATCACCATCAATGAGTTTAACTGACAAACAAACAAATTCTTCCCTTATCACTCCTAAACACTTTTTGCATAATAATTTGGAACGCGGTGTACATGTGTTTTTCCACAAAACACCAGCGGTTCACGTAGTGAATCTTACAGTTCTAACTTGCCAACCATGGTCTGTATGGAATTGTTCAATAAAGGGCCCAAAATTAAGATAACATAGATGGGAGAGGTCTCTATGAATAGGAATTCCTAAGTATTTGATACCCTGTGAGGGCAAGGCAAAGGGAAAGTTGGACTGGATGGAATCCTATATGGATTTGGGGAGGGAAACATCGAGGGCCTCAGACTTCGCTGCATTGATTTTAAAATTTTACCATGTAACAAAGTGATCTATTTCAGCCATAACAGCATGGATGGATATATGTGATTGAGTGATATATACTAGGACATCATCAGCAAATAGAGAGCACTTGTACTCGGTGCCTCCCACCTCAATCCACCTAATATTGGGGTTATGGCGAATTGATGAGAGCAGGTGCTCCGTCACTAGGATATATAAGAGAGGGGACAGAGGACATCCTTGCCTTGTCCCATTGGTGATTGTGAAAGGTGATGAAAATGTTCTGACGCACCCCCTGGGCCTTGGGACACCCGGAGCCGGACCCTTTTTGGTGGATGCTGGTGGTTGTAGTCTTCGTGGCGGCGACCCGGTTCCGTGGCTCAGGGCGGTCAAACCAGTGGCGGAACTATTTATGTGGTTTTGATGTTTAAATGTCCGACTACGCCACCCGTGGATTGCGGTCAGAGTGAACCGCCGCTACAGGGCAGACCGCTGAGGCTGGTGTTGTGGGTGCAGCAGAGCGTAGCATAACTCCCCACGGGAGGAGTATAGCCTCAGGGCAGTGTATGCGGAGGATGGGGGTGATGATGCAGGGCAGCAGCAGTAACGACACGGAGTCAGTGATGCAGTCCAGGGCCTTTACTCACAGTTCTTATTATCCAGACCACGTCTGCAGGTAACGGCTGCCCACGTCGTACTGTGCTCACCAGGTGAGGGGCTCAGACAACTCCCAGATAACTTTGGAGCACTTCACAGGACCCCCTTTGTGTGTCCTTTGTCTGGCCTTTCTTACCAACACTTCTGTCCGGCTGCCTCGGGCCTCCTCTTGGTAAACTTGGTGCCAGTTTCCCTGACCCTATGTGGTGCCTTCCTAGCGGGTGTAGCGAGGGGCTGCGCCACATAAAATGTCAGAGCCTCCGGTTTCTAGCTGAGGGTCGTTTCCTGCCTCCACTAGTTCGGGGACCGGTCTCCCCCTTTGGCCTGACCCCTCCACGCAGGTGGATTCGGGCGTGCGGTGGCGACTCGCCCGTCCGCACCCCTGGGATCCCTTCATTCCTCGTTCCTGGAGCCTTCTCCGCTCCTCTTCCTTCCTTCTCCCTCTTCCAGGCCTGGGCCTCTGTTACTAGGCCCGCCTCCGGAGCAGAGCTCATGCAGAGCCCCTGCTCCCTGCCACTTCTGCTCAGACTTCTCTGCACTGAACTAAGATGGTGCCCACCTTTTATACTCCCTTCTCAATGCACCCAGGAACTGCTTCCTCCCTGCTCCTGCACTACAGGGTTCCCCTTCCTCAGTGTTCCCTCCCCCCACTCCAGCCAGGGACAGGGACTGTCGTGCCCATCTCAGGGGCATATTGGTCGCCCTGCCCCACGGCAATGTGGTGTAATGCATGCAGGTGTCGGGTCCTGATCCACACTCCATCCTTACCTGAGAGTGAGATATCACACCTCTGGGTGAGGTGCAATACGTCTGTAGCAACCGAGCCCTCAGGGTGCTACAGTTCCATTTATCTTCAGCCTAGGTGACGTATTGCGATACAGGGCCGTGATTTTGGCTATAAAAGGGTCCCCTAGACCCCTACCCCAAGCTTTTTAAGAGAATCATATATGGCGTGCCAGGAGACTCTATGGAATGCTTTCTCAGCATCCAACGAGAGTATCTAATTACAAATTTTTAACTGCATCTAGCCCAGGAAATACTTTGTGCCTAGTAGCAGTGTCTGCTAGTCAGCGGATTATCCCGGCTGTTAAGCAAGCTACACCACCTGTAGTTTAGACACTTAATTTTTTCAAAGGAAATGCTTCGGGACCATGGGATACTCAGTGAAGAGCATCAGGAGGCACCCCAAGGCATAGGGGCTGGGACTGGCAGTAGGATGCCTTGCGGTGGACAGCCGAGCTCGATCCTTATAAAAGCTTTTTAACTGCAGCAGCTTTAGTGGACGCTACTGGAGCTGGAATTACGCGGCTGCTGGCATGAGACTTGCCCTCCAATAGATCCTTGTAAATGGATTTAAAGTGTATTCATTCAAATTAGAGAGACAATTTAAATTAAAAAGCTTAGAGCTGCCTCCACCACAGGGGGGCTCGCTCGACCCACCGGCGGACAGGCACCAGTATTGGGAGAGGGGGGCTGGCCATCAGGGTTCACCGCGGCTCTGGCACAAACCCGGCGACACGGAGGTGGCACGGGCAGGAGCGGACTGGCCGTGTCGGCTTCTCACTTTTTGGATTTTAGAAGGGCATGACATGCCTATATCTGTGTCTCCCCCTCCTTTTACTCCTCCACCTCTTTTATTTTCGCATGACTATATGTACTTGTCACTTTTCCATGTGTTAGTTGTGTCTTCTGAGCAGTTTGTCAGCTTTTGGACACCTTTGAAGGTGTTTTCTATGTGTTTCTATGTGTTTTTGTTTGCCTGCCATTGGTTTTAACGGTGTTCGAAGGTGTTCGACGAACAGTTCGACGAACAGTTCGGCGAACACACGGGTGTTCGACGAACCGAACCGAACTCGAACACTACGGGGGTGGCTCAACACTATTCATGATAGCGCTAACTTTGCAGCTGCTAAGGAGCTCTTGAGCGGGTGAAAAAGGTTAGCCCTCAGAATCAAATCCTCTGGTGGGCACAATGTTTTTCAATCTGAAACCGCTTCTCAGTGGGAGTTGTATTTCACCACAGCCATATTCTTTAGCTCGGTGAAAGGGCTGGCATAGAGGGAAACCGTATCTACCTTGGTTGTCATTTCTCCGTCACCATGTTCCGCCCATTGTCACACATGACCATGCCTGGCTGTATGTTCAGCGGTGAGAGCCACAGATCAGGCTGCTGTGTTACAGCTTTCAACAGCTCTGCAGCGCTGGGCAGTTTGTCAATTAACCATTAAGCATGTTATCTTCAGCACAGCCTGTTGCCGCTTGGCCAAGGCAGTGCTGCAGTGCTGTCAGCTTGTGACTGATGTGGTCATTTCGGAGATGGAGGAGGAGGTGCATGAGCTGAACAATGTGATTACATTGAGGTTAAATTGGTGGCGCTGTTTTTTAAACTAAAGAAGGATCCTATTGTTTTGTTTTTTTACGTTATTTTTTAAGACAAATGCATTCACCGGGAAATGTCATTTTAACATTTTGCCACCTTATCTGGCAATGTGGTGTGTGACACATCATCAGACACATCCTTTTTTATTTATGATGGAGGGACTCTGAAAATCATAAAGCCTATTTTTATAGACACATCAGATGGCCCTTACTATTCTTAAAAGGCCAGCAGTCGGCCCTAGCTATTGTTAGATAGCCATCAGCCGGCTATGCTTTGTTGTTCTCATTATTAACAAGTGGGTCTCCTATACTGTTATTGCGTATTCAGTGACTGCAAGGGCTGCCAAAAATTTGAACGCAACCCAATACCCCTTTGAAGAGACATAGAGGAGGGTCAACATTATAAAGGAGCGCATCTCCTATAGTGGTAATGTCCATGCTGTGACTGCAAGGGCTGCCAAAATTTGAGAAAAACCCCACTAAGAATTTAAAGACACATAGAGCAGGGCGACAGTAAGAAGGTACGACATGTTCCCATTAGAAAGGAGAGGGTCTGCTAAACAGTTATAGGGTATGCAGTGAGTCCAACGGCTGACCAATTTTAGGAAAAACCCCACTAAGAATTTAAAGACACACGGAGCAGGGCCACAGTAACAAGGTACGACATGTTCCCATTAGAAAGGAGAGGGTCTGCTATACACTTAGAGGGCATGTAGTGAGTCCAACGGCTGACCACTTTTAGTAAAAATACCACTAAAAATTTAAAGACACATAGAGCAGGGCCACAGTAACAAGGTACGACATGTTCCCATTAGAAAGGAGAGGGTCTGCTATACAGTTATAGGGTATTCAGTGAGTCCAACTGCTGACCAATTTTAGGAAAAACCCCACAAAGAATTTAAAGACACATGGAGCAAGGCAACAGTAACAAGGTACGACATGTTCCCATTAGAAAGGAGAGGGTCTGCTATACAGTTATAGGGTATGCAGTGAGTCCAACGGCTGACCAATGTTAGGAAAAACCCCACTAAGAATTTAAAGACACATGAAGCAGGGCTCCAGTAAGAAGGTACGACATGTTCAAATTAGAAAGGAGAGGGTCTGCTATACAGTTATAGGGTATGCAGTGAGTCCAACGGCTGACCAATTTTAGGAAAAACCCCACTAAGAATTTAAAGACACATGGAGCAGGGCCACAGTAACAAGGTACGACATGTTCAAATTAGAAAGGAGAGGGTCTGCTATACAGTTATAGGGTATGCAGTGAGTCCAACGGCTGTCCAATT
Source organism: Phyllobates terribilis (assembly GCF_046119375.1). Taxonomy (NCBI): domain Eukaryota; kingdom Metazoa; phylum Chordata; class Amphibia; order Anura; family Dendrobatidae; genus Phyllobates; species Phyllobates terribilis. Next base: position 328,490,885 of record NW_027362762.1, on the reverse strand, counting down.
TTAGGAAAAACCCCACTAAGAATTTACAGACACATTGAGCAGGGCCACAGTAACAAGGTACAACATGTTCCCATTAGAAAGGAGAGGATCTGCTATACAGTTATAGGGTTTGCAGTGAGTCCAATGACTGACCAATTTTAGTTATAACACCACTAAGAATTTAAAGACACATGGAGCAGGGCCACAGTAACAAGGTGCGACATGTTCCCATTATAAAGGAGAGTGTCTGCTGTACAGTTATAGGGTATGCAGTGAGTCCAACGGCTGACCAATTTGAGGAAAAACTCCAATAAGAATTTAAAGACACATAGAGCAGGGCCACAGTAACAAGGTACGACATGTTCCCATTAGAAAGGAGAAGGTGTGCGATACAGTTATAGGGTATGCAGTGAGTTCAATGGCTGACCAATTTTAGGAAAATCCCCACTAAGAATTTAAAGACACATAGAGCAGGGCCACAGTAATCACAAATTCCCATTAGAAAGGAGAGAGTCTCCCATAGTGTTGGCCTATGCAGTGAATGCAAGGGCTGCCAAAAATTTGGAGGCACTTCAATGCCCCTTGGAAGAGACGTGGAGGAGGGCCTCATAAAAAAATGTTCCCATTAGAAAGGAGCGGGCCTCCTATACTTGTAATGCCCATGTGCTGACAAACATTTATCCCTGGGGGGTATACATGAACATACTGTATAAATTTTTTTTTTTACGGGCATCATAAACACCCCTTAAAAAAATTATGTGGGTGGTGCATCACGGACCTTGGTCACCCTGGTGATATGGTGGTGGAGAATGAGGAGAAGGAGGAGGACAAGAGCAAATAGCCAAAATCAGGAAGCGTCTACCCATGTGTGGGTGTGAAAAGGTGCATGGGAATACACCTCCCAAGAAAAGACACTGGATTGGAGTTTATGTTACGCTGCTATCATTCGGTGGTGTTGAGAAGTCTGGCCCAATCCAGCCCTTGTTCATTTTTATAAGAGTCAGCCTGTCAGCATTTTCAGTTGACAGGCGGATGCTCTTATCAGTTATAATTCCACCAATGGCACTAAAAACCCACTCTGATAAAATGCTGGCGGCAGGGCAGGCCAGGACCTCCAAGGCATAGAGAGCCAGTTCATTCCACATATCCAGCTTGGATACCCAATAATTATAAGGCACAGAGTAGTGATGAGCGAGCATGCTCATTACTGCTCGGTGCTCGCCCGAGCATCTCACTGCTCGAGATGCTCGGCACTTGCCGAGTATTTCCAGGTTGCTCGGGAGGGAACTCAGGTCCCCCCCTGCATGTTCGGTGCTCTCCAAGGCATAGAGAGCCAATGAACATGCAGGGATTGCCTGCCATGCACTCTAATGCCCTAGCCATGTTGGTTGTGGGCATTACAGTCATTGGCTGGCCGCACAGCATCATCAGGTCTATATCAGACCTGACGCCGCCATGCTCGTCACAGTCACTCCGGATCAGACAGTGTAGGGAGAGCTGCTGCTTTGTCAGGGAGAGATTTGATCGTGTATTAGGTAGTATAGGGAGAAAAACCATACATTACACATATCCATCTTAATAAACAGTCCTTCTGAGGACTAATCCATCTGCAGAGCTATCAGGCAGGCAGGGTGTATAGGCAGGCAGTGTATATAGCAGACTGCAGTCCATATAGCACAAGAGGCTCCATTCCAATTCTGCCTTCTGCTGCTGCTAGATATTTCTATACAAAGGCTCAGGTCTCAGGGGCCAGGAATACTTTTCTTTGGATCTTAATCTTCATTATTTGCTTAAAAAGCAATCCAGAGAACACAGTTTTTCTGCACCATTTGCTTGTTTTGGGAGAGGTGCTGCTGCTTCAGGGACAGATTTGCTTGTGTATTAGGTAGTGTAGGGAGAAAAACCGTACATTACACAAATCCATCTTAACAAACAGTCCTTCTGAGGACTAATCCATCTGCAGAGATATCAGGCAGGCAGGGTGTATAGGCAGGCACTGTATATAGCAGACTGCAGTGCATATAGCACAAGAGCCTCCATTCCAATTCTGCCTTCTGCTGCTGTTAGATATTTCTATACAATGGCCCAGGTCTCAGGGGCCAGGAATAATTTTCTTTGCATCTTAATCCTCATTATTTGCTTAAAAAGCAATCCAGAGAACACAATTTTTTCTGTGCCATTTGCTTGTTGTCACTGCAGAATACAGCCAGGTCCTTTCCATATTAGAGCGCTAGAAATCCAGCTATTTAAAACTGTGTTTTCTCCGTCAAACAGATCACATATATGTTGTCAGAAAATACAGCCATTTCTGGCTTCCATTAAAAATTTCCTTTAGTGTGTCATTGAAGAAATTCACTGCAGTTTTCTGTTCAAACTACTTACCTACAGGCAAGTTATTTAAAACTGTGTTTTCTCCGTCAAACGGATCACATATATGTTGTCAGAAAATACTGCCATTTCTGGCCTCAATTAAAATTTATTTTAGTGTGTCATTGAAGCAATTCACCACAGTTTGCTGTTCAAACTACTTACCTACAGGCCAGGTATTTAAAACTGTGTTTTCTCCGTCAAACGGATCACATATACGTTGTCAGAAAATGCTGCCATTTCTGGCTTCCATTAAAAATTTCCTTTAGTGTGTCATTGAAGCAATTCACCGCAGTTTGCTGTTCAAACTAGCTACCTACAGGCCAGGTATTTAAAACTCTGTTTTCTCCGTCAAACGGATCACATATACGTTGTCAGAAAATACTGCCATTTCTGGCCTCCATTAAAAATTTCCTTTAGTGTGTCATTGAAGCAATTCACCGCAGTTTGCTGTTCAAACTACTTACCTACTGGCCAGGTATTTAAAACTCTGTTTTCTCTATCACACGGATCACATATAAGTTCGCTCCAAACTCAGTCATTTGTAGTGAGCATGGAAGATACTGTCCTCCATTTAAAATGGGCAAGGCAAGTGGCAAGGGAACTGGACGTGATGGTAATGGTGCATGCAGAGGCCGAGGACAAGGCCGTGGGCATGCCGAAATTGTGCCACAACAAACACCCACTTCTTCTCGCCTGACCTTCCTGTCGCAATTTCTAGGGGACCGCAGCACACCACTATTGAACCCAGAGTAGTGTCAAAAGGTTGTTGGTTGGATAGCGGATAATGCTTCCAGTCACTTAGCCACCACCACCACCACCCTGTCTTCCACACGGTCAAGTCTTAGTAGCCGTGAGTCTGGACCGCATATTCCTCACCCTGATCCTCCTTCCTCCCACCATGCCGACTACCCAGAGACAACTGATCCCACACTTGGACACTCTGAAGAGCTGTTCACTTTTCCATTTATAGATTCGGGCCTCTCGCCCGATCCACTTGCAGCGGGGCAAGAGGAGATCGCGTGTAGCAATGCCCAAATATTTGAGCAGCCACAATCACATGAAGGCGACGGTGGGAAAGTGTTACAAGAGGTGGACGATGATGAGACACAATTGCCAGAAAGTCAGGAGGAGGACCAGGGTACGGAAGTGGAAGACGAGGTGGTGGATGATATAGTAACTGACCCAACCTGGCAGGAGGACATTCGGAGCAAGGACAGCAGCACACAGGGGGAGGGAGGCAGAGCCACCCAACAGTCAGGAAGAAGCAGTGTGGTGGCCGCAGACAGAAGGCAGGCAACCGTTCCCGGTAACACCAACACGAAGGAAGTTGCCAGTACAATTGTTAGGTCTTCCCGAGTCTGGTTGTTTTTTAAAGACCCTGCTGATAACCCCAAAAAGGCCATTTCCACCACCTGCCAGGCCAGCATCAGCAGGGTTGGCAAAACGACCAGCCTGACTACCACCAGCATGATCAAGCACATGGCAGCATAGCACATGACTTTGTGGGCCGAACCCCAGTGTCCAGATACAGTGTCTGCGAGTGGCACCATTGCTTCTTATGCTGCTGTGCATGCAAGCCAATCCCCTGTCCATGGTGCATGCGAAGACGCCTCCTGCCCTGCACCTGTCGTTGCACACTCTCAAGTAGCAGCATCAGGAAGCATGTCCATGTCCTTGTCCCAACACAGCGCTCAGTTGTCCATACCCCAGTCCTAAGAATGCAAGCGCAAATATGCAGCCGACGCCCCACAGGCCACACTACTAAATTCTCACATTTCACGACTGCTTGCGCTAGAAATGTTGCCTTTTATGCTTGTGGAGACGGAAGCATTCCTCAACCTGATGGCGGCGGCCGTCCCTCGGTACTCGGTCCCCAGCCACCACTATTTCTCCCGGTGTGCCGTCCCCGCATTACACAAGCACGTGTCCCAAAACATTAGCCGTTCTCTCAACAATGCAGTTACCGGTAAAGTCCACCTAACTACGGACACGTGAACAAGTGCTTGTGGGTAGGGATGGTACATCTTGCTGACGGCATACTGGGTTAACATAGTGGAAGCCAGGACCCAGTCGGACCTTGGGACGGAACACGTCCTCCCGATGCCAAGGATTGCGGGCCCTAGGTCAATCAGGGTGGCCCCCATGGTCTACAGCTCCTGCACCTCATCCTCCTCAGCCTCCTCCTCCTCTTCAGCCTCCATCTCCGAAATTACCACATCAGTCACAAGCTGGAAGCACTGCAGCACTGCCTCGGCCAAGCGGCAACAGGCTGTGCTGAAGCTAGTATGCTTAGCTGAAAAACTGCACAATGCTGAAGAGTTGTGGACAGCTCTGAAAGAGCAGGCAGATCTGTGGCTCACACCGCTGAACCTACAGCCAGGCATGGTCGTGTGTTACAATGGCCGGAACCTGGTGGCGGCTCTGAGGCAAGGCGAGCTCTCACACATTTACCATGCCTGGCCCATGTGCTTAACCTCATGGTTCAGCGGTTTCTCAAATCCTACCTGGAGCTGCCGGGTCTGCTTGTTAAAGTATGCCACCTGTGTGCCCATTTTAGAAAGTCAGCTACAGCTTCTGCCGCCCTTGCAGTGTTTCAGCAGCGTTTGCAGCTTCCGGCTCACAGACTGGTGTGTGATGTCCCCACGCATTGGAACTCTACACTGCAGATGTTGGGAAGGATTTGTGAGCAGAAGAGGGCAGTTGTTGAGTACCAGCATCAACAAGGCCTTCGGTATTCAGTTCAGACTCCACACATAAGACCTCAGGAGTGGACATGGATGTCAGACATATGTACCATCCTCCAAAACTTTGATGACTCCACCAAATGGTGAGCGGCGATGACGCCATAATTAGCATCACCATCCCGCTTCTCTGTCTTCTGAAATGCTCTCTGCTCACAATCAAAGAGGATGCATTCCAGGCAGAGCACGATGAGATGGAGCAAGGAACCATACAGGGTGATTACACACAGCCAAGCCTCATCTCATCCCAATGTGGATTGGGTGACAATGAGGAAGAGGAGGAGGAGGAGGAAAGACAGGAGCTAGTTTCATGCAATATAGACGGTACTACCTGCACAGCTGTCATACCGTCTGTTCAGCGTGGATGGCCAGAGGACAGAGAAGAGGAGGAGAAGGAGGAGAGCATGGTCAGTCATCCTCTTGGTGAGGACACGGAGGTCTTGCCTGTTAATAGTCTGGCTCACATGGCTGAGTTTATGTTACGCTGCCTTTCCCATGACCCTCGCGTACTCAAAATTTTGGGTGACAGTCATTACTGGTTGGTGACACTTCTAGACCCACGCTACAAGGAGAACTTTATATCTCTTATTCCTGAGGCGGACAGGTCTACAAAAATGGGGCAGCACCAGAAGGCCCTTGTTGCGGAACTATTAAAAAAATTCCCATCTGAAAACGCTGGCGGCAGGGGGCACACTTCGTTGGATAACCAAGGAGTACAGGTGAGAGAGACACAGCTTCAATCCTGCAGAGGCAGGGGAACACTGTCAAAGTTCTGGGAGAGTTTTCTCAGACCCTGCCATCGCACAGGCCCTGAGGCGCGGGGTACTCTCACAAGGAGTGCAAAGTTTGGGAAGATGCTGAGGGAGTACCTTGCCGACCGTACCAATGTCCTCCGTGATTCCTCTGTGCCTTATAATTATTGGGTATCCCAGCTGGATACGTGGAATGAACTGGCTCTCTATGCCTCGGAGGTCCTGTCCTGCCCTGCTGCCAGCATTTTATCATAGCGGGTTTTTAGTGCCGCTGGTGGAATTATAACTGATAAGCGTATCCGCCTGTCAACTGAAAATGCTGACAGGCTTACTCTTATAAAAATGAACAAGGGCTGGATTGGGCCAGACTTCTCAATATTAGTGATGAGCGAGCACTAAAATGTTCGGGTGCTCGAAGCTCGGGTCGAGCACATTGAAATACTCGGGTGCTCGACCTGAGCAACGAGCCCAATGTAAATCTATGCGAAACTCGAGCATTTTTTTGGCGGTCCCCCCCTGAGGTCTGCAGAAGGTCAAATATTGCCCAAATCGATGTAAACAGTGTTCAATTAAGCATCAGGCAGGCAGAATATATAGGCAGACAGGCAGCAGGGTATATAGGAGAGTGCATGAGAAACATAGCAGGGCACTTGGAACACACTAGTGCCCTCCGATTTTCATGTTCCTGTCTCTTTAAAAAAGCCGGCCGGCAATTCATCAGCGGCATACACCGGTACCCGACAATTTAGAACAGAAAGAATAGAGCATCACACATAGATTAGATAGATATTATATATGTGACTGACATGTTTCTAAGTAAAGTGACAGTGTTGGTTACTGTGCTTGTTATTTAGTGTTAAAATAAAGGATTTATTAAAAAAAAAATAGCGTTTTTGTCTCTTTAAAAAAGCCGGCTGGCAAATTCATCAGTCGCATACATCGGTACCAGACAATTTAGAACAGAAAGCATAGAGCATCTCACATAGATTACATTGATAAAAACATGTCAGTCACATATATAATGAGTAATGTGACAGTGTTGGTTACTATACTTGTCATTTAGTGTTAAAATAAAGGATTTATTAAAAAAAAATTGGCGTGGGGTTCCCCGTAATTTTAGTCTCTAGCGGAGGTTAAGCAGATGGCTGGGGCAGATGTTTGAAGCCTGGGAAGGGGGTAATACCCACGGAGCTTCCCAGGCTACTAATATCAGCCCCCAGCTGAATACCTAGCCTTTACTAGCTATTAAAATGGGGGACCCAATAAAAATGACGTGGGGTCTCCCCTATTTTAATAGCTAGCAAAGGCTAGGCAGACAGCTGGGGGCTGATATTAATAGCCCAGGAAGGGTGCAATGAATATTGGCCCCCTCCCAGGCTAGAAACACCTGCCGTCAGCCGCCCCAGAAATGGCGCATCCACTTAGCCACGCTCTTCCCACTGCCCTGTAGCGGTGACAGTGGGGTAATAGGGCTGGGGTTGATATCAGCTTATAATGCCAACTGACATCAAGCCCAGGTTAGTAATGGGGAGGCGTCTATAAGACACCCCCATTACTAACCCCATAGTGAAAGTTAAAAAAAAAAACACAAACACCCAGAATAAAGTCCTTTAATTGAAATAAAGACACAATTCTTTAATGTTCTAAATTAGACTCTACTTACCATCACGCCCATTCCAGCTGAAGCCAACAATCTCCTGCAATAAAAGTAAAATAATAAACCAACCTCATCCTTACCTTTCCATGGTTCGCAGGACGGCTTCAGCTCTGCTACATTGACATGACAGGCTGGGTCGCAGCAGAACGCTGCCATCCAGCTTGCCATGACAGAATGTGTTGCATGGATCTATGCCATTCTACATCAACTAAGGAGTGTGGTCCTCAGAACTTTGGGGTCATCATAACAGTCCTTATGTATTAACCGATCCAATATTTACAGCCAGAACTGTTTATCTTTCTCCCACAGTAATTACTCTGCTTAATGTTAACCTGTCTCATCTATTGCTTTATTTCTGTGTCCTAATATGTATAAATATGTGACTCTTCAGATGCTGGGTTATACTATGCCTGATGAAGAGGCCTGAGTAGTCTTGAAAGCTTGAACTTGTTACCATCTTTTCAGTTAGCCATTAAAAGGTATCAACCACTGAGGACTCTCAAATCTAAAATATTTTTCTATCTACTGACTAACGTGGTACAAAAATATATATTTTTTCCCCTGGATTGAAAGGGGAAAACCCCTTCAAGTTTTACTTTAAAAGCCAATTATCATAAATGTATCTATAATATAACCGGGGATGCGGGTCTCTGTCTGAAGCCGTGATAGACTGCGCATGCGTGACGCGCAGTCTGGCTCCAGACAGAAGACCGCATCCAGCCGTTACAGGTAAGAGGAGTGTATGGCGTCGGAGATCGCAGTATGCGTAGGCACTGAACGCACACTGCAATCTCCGGCGCCATACTTACATACTTACCTGACCGGGAAGAGCGTTGCCGCGGCGCCTCTCTTCAGCGGAGACCGGGGGCGGAGTGAGACGTCGGATCGGCGAGTGCGCATAGAGCTTTCTGGCGCCATTTTACTGAAGACACATCTACAGTGTGTATTCAGCAAAATGGCGGCGGACAGCGCGGTGCTCTGGCGCCGGACAGCGCAGTGCTCTGTCGCCGCACTCCTCCCATGGCCTCCGGCAGAACAGGACGCTGCAGCACTGGAGTACAGAGAAGAAAGGTGATTATAACTGTTTATTTTTTTGGGGATGTGAGTATAGTGGGGGGATGAGGGGTGCCAATCATACCGGGATTAGGGGAGCCATGCATACCAGAATAGGGATGAGGGGAGCCATGCATACCAGAATAGGGATGAGGGGTGCCACGCATACTGGGATTGGGGATGAGGGGTGACACGCATACCAGGATTGGGGATGAGGGGTGCCATGCATAACAGGATTGGGGATGAGGGGTGCGATGCATACTAGAATATGGATGAGGGGTGCCACGCATACCAGGATTAGGGATGAGGGGTGCCACGCATACCAGGATTGGGAATGAGGGGTGCCATGCATACCAGGATTGGGGAAGAGGGGTGCCACGCATACCAAAATAGGGATGAGGGGTGACACGCATACCGGGATTGGGGATGAGGGGTGACACGCATACCGGGATTGGGGATGAGGGGTGCCACGCATACCGGGATTGGGGATGAGGGGTGCCACGCATACCGGGATTGGGGATGAGGGGTGCCACGCATACCGGGATTGGGGATGAGGGGTACCACGCATAATGGGATTGGGGATGAGGGGAGCCACACATACCGGGATTGGGGATGAGGGGTGACACGCATAGCAGAATAGGGATGAGGGGTGCCACGCATACCAGAATAGGGATGAGGGATGCCATGCATACCAGGATTGGGGATGAGGGGAGCCACGCATACCAGGATTGGGGATGAGGGGAGCCACGCATACCGGGATTGGGGATGAGGGGTGCCACGCATACCAGGATTGGGGATGAAAGGTGCCACGCATACCAGAATAGGTATGAGGGGTGCCACGCATACCGGGATTGGGGATGAGGGGTGCCATGCATACCAGGATTGGGGATGAAAGGTGCCACGCATACCAGAATAGGGAACAGGGGTCCCACGCATACCAGAATAGGGATGAGGGGTGCCACGCATACCAGAATAGGGATGAGGGGTGCCACGCTTACCAGGATTTGGGGATGAGGGGTGTCACGCATACCGGGATTGGGGATGAGGGGTGCCATGCATACCAGGATTGGGGATGAAAGGTGCCACGCATACCAGAATAGGGATGAGGGGTGCCACACATACCGGGATTGGAGATGAGGGGTGCCACGCATACCGCGATTGGGGATGAGGGATGCCACGCATACCGGGATTGGGGATGAGAGGTGCCATGCATACTGGGATTGGGGATGAGGGGTGCCACGCATACCAGGATTGGGGATGAGGGGTGCCACGCATACCAGGATTGGGGATGAGGGGTGCCACGCATAACAAAATAGGGATGAGGGGTGAAAAGCATACCAGGATTGGGGATGAGGGGTGACACACATACCGGGATTGGGGATGAGGGGTGCCACGCATACCGGGATTGGGGATGAGGGGTGCCACGCATACCGGGATTGGGGATGAGGGGTACCACGCATAATGGGATTGGGGATGAGGGGAGCCACACATACCGGGATTGGGGATGAGGGGTGACACACATAGCAGAATAGGGATGAAGGGTGCCACGCATACCAGAATAGGGATGAGGGATGCCATGCATACCAGGATTGGGGATGAGGGGAGCCACGCATACCAGGATTGGGGATGAGGGGAGCCACGCATACCGGGATTGGGGATGAGGGGTGCCACGCATACCAGGATTGGGGATGAAAGGTGCCACGCATACCAGAATAGGTATGAGGGGTGCCACGCATACCGGGATTGGGGATGAGGGGTGCCATGCATACCAGAATAGGGAACAGGGGTCCCACGCATACCAGAATAGGGATGAGGGGTGCCACGCATACCAGAATAGGGATGAGGGGTGCCACGCTTACCAGGATTTGGGGATGAGGGGTGTCACGCATACCGGGATTGGGGATGAGGGGTGCCATGCATACCAGGATTGGGGATGAAAGGTGCCACGCATACCAGAATAGGGATGAGGGGTGCCACACATACCGGGATTGGAGATGAGGGGTGCCACGCATACCGCGATTGGGGATGAGGGGTGCCACGCATACCGGGATTGGGGATGAGAGGTGCCATGCATACCGGGATTGGGGATGAGGGGTGACACACATACCGGGATAGGGGATGAGGGGTGCCACGCATACCGGGATTGGGGAGGAGGGGTGCCACGCATACCGGGATTGGGGATGAGGGGTGCCACGCATACCGGGATTGGGGATGAGGGTTGCCACGCATACCGGGATTGGGGATGAGGGGTGACACATATACCGGGATTGGGGATGAGGGGTGCCACGCATACCGGGATTGGGGATGAGGGGTGCCACGCATACCGGGATTGGGGATGAGGGGTGCCACGCATACCAGGATTGGGGATGAGGGGTGCCATGCATACCAGGATTGGGGATGAGGGGTGCCACGCATAATAGTATTGGGGATGAGGGGAGCCACGCATACCGGGATTGGGGATGAGGGGTGCCACGCATAGCAGAATAGGGATGAGGGGTGCCACGCATACCAGAATAGGGATGAGGGATGCCATGCAAACCAGGATTGGGGATGAGGGGAGCCACGCATACCAGGATTGGGGAGGAGGGGAGCCACGCATACCTGGATTGGGGATGAGGGGTGCCACGCATCCCGGGATTGGGGATGAGGGGTGCCACGCATACCGGGATTGGGGATGAGGGGTGACATGGATACCGGGATTGGGGATGAGTGGTGCCACGCATACCAAAATAGGGATGAGGGGTGACACGCATACCGGGATTGGGGATGAGGATTGACATGCATACCGGGATTGGGGATGAGGGGTGACACGCATACCGCGATTGGGGATGAGGGGTGCCACGCATACAGGGATTGGGGATGAGAAGTGCCACGCATTCCGGGATTGGGGATGAGGGGTGCCACGCATACCAGGATTGGGGATGAGGGGTGCCACGCATACCAGGATTGGGGATGAGGGGTGCCACGCATACCAAAATAGGGATGAGGGGTGAAAAGCATACCAGGATTGGGGATGAGGGGTGACACACATACCGGGATTGGGAATGAGGGGTGCCACGCATACCGGGATTGGGGATGAGGGGTGCTACGCATACCGGGACTGGGGATGAGGGGTGACACACATACTGGGATTGGGGATGAGGGGTGCCACGCATACCGGGATTGGGGATGAGGGGTGCCACGCATACCAGGATTGGGGATGAGGGGTGCCACGCATACCAGGATTGGGGATGAGGGGTGCCATGCATACCAGGATTGGGGATGAGGGGTGCCACGCATAATAGTATTGGGGATGAGGGGAGCCACGCATACCGGGATTGGGGATGAGGGGTGCCAAGCATAGCAGAATAGGGATGAGGGGTGCCACGCATACCAGAATAGGGATGAGGGATGCCATGCAAACCAGGATTGGGGATGAGGGGAGCCACGCATACCAGGATTGGGGATGAGGGGAGCCACGCATACCGGGATTGGGGATGAGGGGTGCCACGCATCCCGGGATTGGGGATGAGGGGTGCCACGCATACCGGGATTGGGGATGAGGGGTGACATGCATACCCGGATTGGGGATGAGTGGTGCCACGCATATCAAAATAGGGATGAAGGGTGACACGCATACCGGGATTGGGGATGAGGAGTGACATGCATACCGGGATTGGGGATGAGGGGTGCCACGCATACCGGGATTGGGGATGAGGGGTGCCACGCATACCGGGATTGGGGATGAGGGGTGACACACATACCGGGATTGGGGATGAGGGGTGCCACGCATACCGGGATTGGGGATGAGGGGTGCCACGCATACCGGGATTGGGGATGAGGGGTGCCACGCATACCAGGATTGGGGATGAGGGGTGCCATGCACACCAGTTTTGGGGATGAGGGGTGCCACGCATAATAGTATTGGGGATGAGGGGAGCCACGCATACCGGGATTGGGGATGAGGGGTGCCACGCATAGCAGAATAGGGATGAGGGGTGCCACGCATACCAGAATAGGGATGAGGGGTGCCATGCAAACCAGGATTGGGGATGAGGGGAGCCACGCATACCAGGATTGGGGATGAGGGGAGCCACGCATACCTGGATTGGGGATGAGGGGTGCCACGCATACCGGGATTGGGGATGAGGGGTGAAATGCATACCGGGATTGGGGATGAGTGGTGCCACGCATACCGCGATTGGGGATGAGGGGTGCCACGCATACCGGGATTGGGGATGAGAAGTGCCACGCATTCCGGGATTGGGGATGAGGGGTGCCACGCATACCAAGATTGGGGATGAGGGGTGCCACGCATACCAGGATTGGGGATGAGGGGTGCCACGCATACCAAAATAGGGATGAGGGGTGAAAAGCATACCAGGATTGGGGATGAGGGGTGACACACATACCGGGATTGGGGATGAGGGGTGCCACGCATACCGGGATTGGGGATGAGGGGTGCCACGCATACCGGGATTGGGGATGAGGGGTGCCATGCATACCGGGACTGGGGATGAGGGGTGACACACATACCGGGATTGGGGATGAGGGGTGCCACGCATACCGGGATTGGGGATGAGGGGTGACATGCATACCGGGATTGGGGATGAGAGGTGCCACGCATACCAGGATTGGGGATGAGGGGTGCCATGCATACCAGGATTGGGGATGAGGGGTGCCACGCATAATAGTAATGGGGATGAGGGGAGCCACGCATACCGGGATTGGGGATGAGGGGTGCCACGCATAGCAGAATAGGGATGAGGGGTGCCACGCATACCAGAATAGGGATGAGGGATGCCATGCAAACCAGGATTGGGGATGAGGGGAGCCACGCATACCAGGATTGGGGATGAGGGGAGCCACGCATACCGGGATTGGGGATGAGGGGTGCCACGCATCCCGGGATTGGGGATGAGGGGTGCCACGCATACCGGGATTGGGGATGAGGGGTGACATGCATACCCGGATTGGGGATGAGTGGTGCCACGCATATCAAAATAGGGATGAAGGGTGACACGCATACCGGGATTGGGGATGAGGAGTGACATGCATACTGGGATTGGGGATGAGGGGTGCCACGCATACCGGGATTGGGGATGAGGGGTGCCACGCATACCGGGATTGGGGATGAGGGGTGCCACGCATACCGGGATTGGGGATGAGGGGTGACACGCATACCGGGATTGGGGATGAGGGGTGCCACGCATACCGGGATTGGGGATGAGGGGTGCCACGCATACCGGGATTGGGGATGAGGGGTGCCACGCATACCAGGATTGGGGATGAGGGGTGCCATGCATACCAGGATTGGGGATGAGGGGTGCCACGCATAATAGTATTGGGGATGAGGGGAGCCACGCATACCGGGATTGGGGATGAGGGGTGCCACGCATAGCAGAATAGGGATGAGGGGTGCCATGCATACCAGAATAGGGATGAGGGATGCCATGCAAACCAGGATTGGGGATGAGGGGAGCCACGCAAACCAGGATTGGGGATGAGGGGTGCCACGCATACCAGGATTGGGGATGAGGGGAGCCACGCATACCTGGATTGGGGATGAGGGGTGCCACGCATACCGGGATTGGGGATGAGGGGTGACATGCATACCGGGATTGAGGATGAGTGGTGCCACGCATACCGCGATTGGGGATGAGGGGTGCCACGCATACCGGGATTGGGGATGAGAAGTGCCACGCATTCCGGGATTGGGGATGAGGGGTGCCAAGCATACCAGGATTGGGGATGATGGGTGCCACGCATACCAGGATTGGGGATGAGGGGTGCCACGCATACCAAAATAGGGATGAGGGGTGAAAAGCATACCAGGATTGGGGATGAGGGGTGACACACATACCGGGATTGGGGATGAGGGGTGCCACGCATACCGGGATTGGGGATGAGGGGTGCCACGCATACCGGGATTGGGGATGAGGGGTGCCACGCATACCGGGACTGGGGATGAGGGGTGACACACATACCGGGATTGGGGATGAGGGGTACCACGCATACCGGGATTGGGGATGAGGGGTGCCACGCATACCGGGATTGGGGATGAGGGGTGCCACGCATACCAGGATTGGGGATGAGGGGTGCCATGCATACCAGGATTGGGGATGAGGGGTGCCACGCATAATAGTATTGGGGATGAGGGGAGCCACACATACCGGGATTGGGGATGAGGGGTGCCACGCATAGCAGAATAGGGATGAGGGGTGCCACGCATACCAGAATAGTGATGAGGGATGCCATGCAAACCAGGATTGGGGATGAGGGGAGCCACGCATACCAGGATTGGAGATGAGGGGAGCCACGCATACCGGGATTGGGGATGAGGGGTGCCACGCATCCCGGGATTGGGGATGAGGGGTGCCGCGCATACCGGGATGAGGGGTGACATGCATACCCGGATTTTGGATGAGTGGTGCCACGCATACCAAAATAGGGATGAAGGGTGACACGCATACCGGGATTGGGGATGAGGAGTGACATGCATACCAGGATTGGGGATGAGGGGTGACACGCATACCGGGATTGGGGATGAGTGGTGCCACGCATACCGGGATTGGGGATGAGTGGTGCCACGCATTTAAGGATTGGGGATGAGGGGTGCCACGCATAATGGGATTGGGGATTAGGGGAGCAACGCATACCAGGATTGGGGATGAGGGGTGCCACGCATACCGGGATTGGGGATGAGGGGTGCCACGCATACCGGGATTGGGGATGAGGGGTGCAACGCATAATGGGATTGGGGATGAGGGGAGCCACGCATACCGGGATTGGGGATGAGGGGAGCCACGCATACCAGGATTGGGGATGAGGGGAGCCACGCATACTGGGATTGGGGATGAAGAGTGCCACGCATACCAGGATTGGGGATGAAAGGTGCCACGCATACCAGAATAGGGATGAGGGGTGCCACGCATACTGGGATTGGGGATGAGAGGTGACATGCATACCAGGATTGGGGATGAAAGGTGCCACGCATAACAGAATAGGGAAGAGGGGTCCCACGCATACCAGAATAGGGATTAGGGGTGCCACGCATTCCAGAATAGGGATGAGGGGTGCCACGCATACTGGGATTTTGGGATGAGGGGTGTCACGCATACCGGGATTGGGGATGAGTGGTGCCACGCATACCAGGATTGGGGATAAAAGGTGCCACGCAAATCAGAATAGGGATGAGGGGTGCCACACATGCCGGGATTGGATATGAGGGGTGCCACGCATACCGAGATTGGGGATGAGGGGTGCCACGCATACAGGGATTGGGGATGAGGGGTGCCACGCATACCGGGATTGGGGATGAGGGGTACCATGCATACCAGGATTGGGGATGAGGGGTGCCACGCATACCATGATTGGGGATGAGGGGTGCCACGCATACCAGGATTTGGGTTGAGGGGTGCCACGCATACCGGGATTGGGGATGAGGAGTGACATGCATACCGGGATTGGGGATGAGGGGTGACACGCATACCGGGATTGGGGATGAGTGGTGCCACGCATACCGGGACTAGGGATGAGGGGAGCCACGCATACCAGAATAGGGATGAGGGGTGCGGTGCCACGCATACCAGAATAGGGATGAGGAATGCCATGCATACCAGGATTGGGGATGAGGGGAGCCACGCATACCAGAATACCAAAGGTGGCACGCATACCAGAATAGGGATGAGGGGGGCCACGCATACTGGAATTGGAGATGAGGGTTGCCATGCATACCAGGATTGGGGATGAAAGGTGCCACGCATACCAAAATAGGGATGAGGGGTGAAACGCATACCAGGATTGGGGATGAGGGGTACCACGCACACCAGGATTGGGGATGAGGGGTGCCACGCATACCAAAATAGGGATGAGGGGTGAAACGCATACCAGGATTGGGGATGAGGGGTGACACGCATACCGGGATTGGGGATGAGGGGTGACACGCAAACCGAGATTGGGGATGAGGGGTGCCACGCATACAGGGATTGGGGATGAGGGGTGCCAAGCATACCGGGATTGGGGATGAGGGGTGCCACGCATACCGGGATTTGGGATGAGGGGTGCCACGCATACCGGGATTGAGGATGAGGGGTGCCATGCATACCAGGATTGGGGATCAGGGGTGCCACGCATACCAGAATAGGGATGAGGGATGCCATGCATACCAGGATTGGGGATGAGGGCAGCCACCCATACCAGGATTGGGGATGAGGGGAGCCACGCATACCGGGATTGGGGACGAGGGGTGCCACGCATACCGGGATTGGGGACGAGGGGTGCCACGCATACCGGGATTGGGGATGAGGGGTGCCACGCATACCAGGATTGGGGATGAGGGGTGCCACACATACCAGGATTGGAAATGAGGGTTGCCACGCAAACTAAAATAGGGATGAGAGGTGACTCGCATAACGGGATTGGGGATGAGGAGTGACATCCATACCGGGATTGGGGATGAGGGGTGACACGCATTCCGGGATTGGGGATGAGAGGTGCCACGCATTCCGGGATTGGGGATGAGGGGTGCCACGCATAATGGGATTGGGGATGAGGGGAGCCACGCATACCTGGATTGGGGATGAGGGGTGCCACGCATAGCAGAATAGGGATTAGGGGTGCCACGCATACCAGAATAGGGATGAGGGATGCCATGCATTCCAGGATTGGGAATGAGGGGAGTCACTCATACCAGGATTGGGGATGAGGGGTGCCACGCATACCAGGATTGGGGATGAGGGGTGCCACGCATACCAGGATTGGGGATGAAAGGTGCCACGCATACCAGAATAGGGATGAGCGGTGCCACGCATACCGGTATTGGGGATGAGAAGTGCCATGCATACCAGGATTGGGGATGAAAGGTGCCACGCATACCAGAATAGGGAAGAGGGGTGCCACGCATACCGGGATTGGGGATGAGTTGTGTCACGCATACTGAGATTGGGGATGAGGGGTGTCACGCATACCGGGATTGGGGATGAAAGGTGCCACGCATACCAGAATAGGGATGAGGGGTGCCACGCATACCAGAATAGGGATGAGGGGTGCCACGCATAACAGAATAGGGATGAGGGGTGCCACTCATACCGGGATTGGGGATGAGGGGTGTCACACATACCGGGATTGGGGATGAGGGGTGTCACGCATACCGGGATTGGGGAGGAGGGGTGCCACACATACCGGGATTGGGTATGAGTGGTGCCACGCATACCGGGATTGGGGATGAGTGGTGCCACGCATACCGGGATTGGGGATGAGGGGTGCCACGCAAACCGGGATTGGGGATGAGGGGTGCCACGCATACCGGGATTGGGGATGAGGGGTGCCACGCATGCCAGAATAGGGATGAGGGGTGCCACGCATACCAGAATAGGGATGAGGGGTGCCACGCATACCAGAATAGGGATGAGGGGTGCCACTAATCCAGAATAGGGAAGAGGGGTGCCACGCATACCGGGATTGAGGATGAGGGGTGTCGCGAATACCGGGATTGGGGATGAGGGGTGCCACGCACACCAAAATAGGGATGAGGGGTGCCACGCATACCAGAATAGGGATGAGGGGTGCCACGCATACCAGAATAGGGATGAGGGGTGCCACGCATACCGGGATTGGGGATGAGGGGTGTCACGCATACCGGGATTGGGGATGAGGGGTGTCACGCATACCGGGATTGGGGATGAGGGGTGTCACGCATGCCAGGATTGGGGATGAAAGGTGCCACGCATACCAGAATAGGGATGAGGGGTGCCACGCATACCAGAATAGGGATGAGGGGTGCCTCGCATACCAGAATAGGAATGAGCGGTGCCACGCATACCAGGATTGGGGATGAGGGGTGTCACGCATACCGGGATTGGGGATGAGGGGTGTCACGCATACCAGGATTGGGGATGAAAGGTGCCACGCATACCAGAATAGGGATGAGGGGTGCCACTCATACCAGGATTGGGGATGAGGGGTGCCACGCATACCAAAATAGGGATGAGGGGTGAAAAGCATACCAGGATTGGGGATGAGGGGTGACACACATACCGGGATTGGGGATGAGGGGTGCCACGCATACCGGGATTGGGGATGAGAGGTGCCACGCATACCGGGATTGGGGATGAGGGGTGCCATGCATACCGGGTTGGGGATGAGGGGTGCCACGCATACCGGGATTGGGGATGAGAGGTGCCACGCATACCAGGATTGGGGATGAGGGGTGCCATGCATACCAGGATTGGGGATGAGGGGTGCCACGCATAATAGTATTGGGGATGAGGGGAGCCACGCATACCGGGATTGGGGATGAGGGGTGCCACGCATAGCAGAATAGGGATGAGGGGTGCCACGCATACCAGAATAGGGATGAGGGATGTCATGCATACCAGGATTGGGGATGAGCGGAGCCACGCATACCAGGATTGGGGATGAGGGGAGCCACGCATACCGGGATTGGGGATGAGGGGTGCCACACATACCAAAATAGGGATGAGGGGTGAAAAGCATACCAGGATTGGGGATGAGGGGTGCCACGCATACCGGGATTGGGGATGAGGGGTGCCACGCATACCGGGATTTGGGATGAGGGGTGCCACGCATACCGGGATTGGGGATGAGGGGTGCCACGCATACCAGGATTGGGGATGAGAGGTGCCACGCATACCAGGTTTGGGGATGAGGGGTGCCATGCGTACCAGGATTGGGGATGAGGGGTGCCACACATAATAGTATTGGGGATGAGGGGAGCTACGCATACCGGGATTGGGGATGAGGGGTGCCACGCATACCAGAATAGGGATGAGGGGTGCCACGCATACCACAATAAGGATGAGGGGTGCCAAGCATACCAGAATAGGGATGAGGGGTGCCACGCATAACAGAATAGGGATGAGGGGTGCCACGCATACCGGGATTGGGAATGAAGGGTGTCACGCATACCGGGATTGGGGATGAGGGGTGTCACGCATACCAGGATTGGGGATGAAAGGAGCCACGCATACCGGAATAGGGATGAGGGGTGCCACGCATACCAGAATAGGGATGAGGGGTGCCACTAAACCAGAATAGGGAAGAGGGGTGCCACGCATACCGGGATTGAGGAAGAGGGGTGTCGCGAATACCGGGATTGGGGATGAGGGGTGCCACGCATACCAAAATAGGGATGAGGGGTGCCACGCATACCAGAATAGGGATGAGGGGTGCCACGCATAACAGAATAGGGATGAAGGGTGCCACGCATACCGGGATTGGGGATGAAGGGTGTCACGCATACCGGGATTGGGGATGAGGGGTGTGACGCATACCAGGATTGGGGATGAAAGGTGCCACGCATACCAGAATAGGGATGAGGGGTGCCACTAAACCAGAATAGGGAAGAGGGGTGCCACGCATACCGGGATTGAGGAAGAGGGGTGTCGCGAATACCGGGATTGGGGATGAGGGGTGCCACGCATACCAAAATAGGGATGAGGGGTGCCACGCATACCAGAATAGGGATGAGGGGTGCCACGCATAACAGAATAGGGATGAGGGGTGCCACGCATACCGGGATTGGGGATGAAGGGTGTCACGCATACCGGGATTGGGGATGAGGGGTGTCACACATACCAGGATTGGGGATGAAAGGTGCCACGCATACCGGAATAGGGATGAGGGGTGCCACGCATACCAGAATAGGGATGAGGGGTGCCACTAAACCAGAATAGGGAAGAGGGGTGCCACGCATACCGGGATTGAGGAAGAGGGGTGTCGCGAATACCGGGATTGGGGATGAGGGGTGCCACGCATACCAAAATAGGGATGAGGGGTGCCACGCATACCAGAATAGGGATGAGGGGTGCCACGCATACCAGAATAGGGATGAGGGGTGCCACGCATACCGGGATTGGGGCTGAGGGGTGTCACGCATACCGGGATTGGGGATGAGGGGTGTCACGCATGCCAGGATTGGGGATGAAAGGTGCCACGCATACCAGAATAGGGATGAGGGGTGCCACGCATACCAGAATAGGGATGAGGGGTGCCTCGCATACCAGAAAAGGAATGAGGGGTGCCACGCATACCGGGATTGGGGATGAGGGGTGTCACGCATACCGGGATTGGAGATGAGGGGTGTCACACATACCAGGATTGGGGATGAAAGGTGCCACGCATACCAGAATAGGGATGAGGGATGCCACGCATACCAGGATTGGGGATGAGGGGTGCCACGCATACCCGGATTGGGGATGAGGGGTGCCACGCATACCGCGATTGGGGATGAGGGGTGCCATGCATACCAGGATTGGGGATGAGGGGTGCCACGCATAATAGTATTGGGGATGAGGGGAGCCACGCATACCGGGATTGGGGATGAGGGGTGCCACGCATACCGGGATTGGGGATGAGAGGTGCCACGCATACCAGGATTGGGGATGAGGGGTGCCATGCATACCAGGATTGGGGATGAGGGGTGCCACGCATAATAGTATTGGGGATGAGGGGAGCCACGCATACCGGGATTGGGGATGAGGGGTGCCACGCATAGCAGAATAGGGATGAGGGGTGCCACGCATACCAGAATAGGGATGAGGGATGCTATGCATACCAGGATTGGGGATGAGCGGAGCCACGCATACCAGGATTGGGGATGAGGGGAGCCACGCATACCGGGATTGGGGATGAGGGGTGCCACGCATACCAAAATAGGGATGAGGGGTGAAAAGCATACCAGGATTGGGGATGAGGGGTGCCACGCATACCGGGATTGGGGATGAGGGGTGCCACGCATACCGGGATTTGGGATGATGGGTGCCACGCATACCAGGATTGGGGATGAGGGGAGCCACTCATACCGGGATTGGGGATGAGGGGTGCCACGCATACCGGGATTGGGGATGAAGGGTGCCACGCATCCCGGGATTGGGGATGAGGGGTGCCACGCATCCCGGGATTGGGGATGAGGGGTGACATGCATACCGGGATTGGGGATGAGTGGTGCCACGCATACCAAAATAGGGATGAGGGGTGACACGCATACCGGGATTGGGGATGAGGGTGACACGCATACTGGGATTGGGGATGAGGGGTGCCACGCATTCCGGGATTGGGGATGAGGGGTGCCACGCATGCCGGGATTGGGGATGAGGGGTGCCACGCATACCGGGATTGGGGATGAGGGGTGCCACGCATACCGGGATTGGGAATGAGAGGTGCCACGCATACCAGGATTGGGGATGAGGGGTGCCATGCATACCAGGATTGGGGATGAGGGGTGCCACGCATAATAGTATTGGGGATGAGGGGAGCCACGCATACCGGGATTGGGGATGAGGGGTGCCACGCATAGCAGAATAGGGATGAGGGGTGCCACACATACCAGAATAGGGATGAGGGATGCCATGCATACCACGATTGGGGATGAGGTGTGCCACGCATACCGAGATTGGGGATGAGGGGTGACACGCATACAGGGATTGGGGATGAGGGGTGCCACGCATACCGGGATTGTGGATGAGGGGTGCCACGCATACCAGGATTGGGGATGAAAGGTGCGAGGCATACCAAAATAGGGATGAGCGGTGCCACGCATACTGGTATTGGGGATGAGAAGTGCCATGTATACCAGGATTGGGGATGAAAGGTGGCATGCATACCAGAATAGGGATGAGGGGTGCCACGCATAATAGTATTGGGGATGAGGGGAGCCACGCATACCGGGATTGGGGACGAGGGCTGCCACGCATAGCAGAATAGGGATGAGGGGTGCCACGCATACCAGAATAGGGATGAGGGATGCGATGCATACCACGATTGGGGATGAGGGGAGCCACGCATATCAGGATTGGGGATGAGGGGAGCCACGCATACCGGGATTGGGGATGAGGGGTGCCACGCATCCCGGGATTGGGGATGAGGGGTGCCACACATCCCGGGATTGGGGATGAGGGGTGACATGCATACCGGGATTGGGGATGAGTGGTGCCACGCATACCAAAATAGGGATGAGGGGTGACACGCATACCGGGATTGGGGATGAGGGGTGACACGCATTCCGGGATTGGGGATGAGGGGTGCCACGCATAATGAGATTGGGGATGAGGGGAGCCACGCATATCGGGATTGGGGATGAGGGATGCCATGCATACCAGGATTGGGGATGAGGGGAGCCACGCATACCAGAATAGGGATTAGGGGTGCCACGCATACCAGAATAGGAATGAGGGTTGCCACGCATACTGGGATTTGGGGATGAGGGGTGTCACGCATACTGGGATTGGGGATGAGGGGTGTCACGCATACCAGGATTGGGGATGAAAGGTGCCACGCATATCAGAATAGGGATGAGGGGTGCCACGCATGCCAGGATTGGAGATGAGGGGTGCCACGCATACCGTGATTGGGGATGAGGGGTGCCACGCATACCGGGATTGGGGATGAGGGGTGCAACGCATACCGGGATTGGGGATGAGGGGTGCCACGCATACCGGGATTTGGGATGTGGGGTGCCACGCATACCGGGATTGGGGATGAGGGGTGCCATGCATATCAGGATTGGGGATGAGAGGTGCCACGCATACCAGGATTGGGGATGAGGGGTGCCACGCATACCAAAATAGGGATGAGGGGTGAAACGCATACCAGGATTGGGGATGAGGGGTGACACGCATACCGGGATTGGGGATGAGGGTGACACGCATACCGAGATTGGGGATGAGGGGTGCCACGCATACAGGGATTGGGGATGAGGGGTGCCACGCATACCGAGATTGGGGATGAGGGGTGCCACGCATACAGGGATTGGGGATGAGGGGTGCCACGCATACCGGGATTGGGGATGAGGGGTGCCACGCATACCAGGATTGGGGATGAGGGGTGCCACGTATACTGGGATTGGGGATGAGGGGTGCCACGCATAGCAGAATAGGGATGAGGGTGCCAAGCATAGCAGAATAGGGATGAGGGGTGCCACGCATACCAGAATAGGGATGAGGGATGCCATGCAAACCAGGATTGGGGATGAGGGGAGCCACGCATACCAGGATTGGGGATGAGGGGAGCCACGCATACCGGGATTGGGGATGAGGGGTGCCACGCATCCCGGGATTGGGGATGAGGGGTGCCACGCATACCGGGATTGGGGATGAGGGGTGACATGCATACCCGGATTGGGGATGAGTGGTGCCACGCATATCAAAATAGGGATGAAGGGTGACACGCATACCGGGATTGGGGATGAGGAGTGACATGCATACCGGGATTGGGGATGAGGGGTGCCACGCATACCGGGATTGGGGATGAGGGGTGCCACGCATACCGGGATTGGGGATGAGGGGTGACACACATACCGGGATTGGGGATGAGGGGTGCCACGCATACCGGGATTGGGGATGAGGGGTGCCACGCATACCGGGATTGGGGATGAGGGGTGCCACGCATACCAGGATTGGGGATGAGGGGTGCCATGCACACCAGTTTTGGGGATGAGGGGTGCCACGCATAATAGTATTGGGGATGAGGGGAGCCACGCATACCGGGATTGGGGATGAGGGGTGCCACGCATAGCAGAATAGGGATGAGGGGTGCCACGCATACCAGAATAGGGATGAGGGGTGCCATGCAAACCAGGATTGGGGATGAGGGGAGCCACGCATACCAGGATTGGGGATGAGGGGAGCCACGCATACCTGGATTGGGGATGAGGGGTGCCACGCATACCGGGATTGGGGATGAGGGGTGAAATGCATACCGGGATTGGGGATGAGTGGTGCCACGCATACCGCGATTGGGGATGAGGGGTGCCACGCATACCGGGATTGGGGATGAGAAGTGCCACGCATTCCGGGATTGGGGATGAGGGGTGCCACGCATACCAAGATTGGGGATGAGGGGTGCCACGCATACCAGGATTGGGGATGAGGGGTGCCACGCATACCAAAATAGGGATGAGGGGTGAAAAGCATACCAGGATTGGGGATGAGGGGTGACACACATACCGGGATTGGGGATGAGGGGTGCCACGCATACCGGGATTGGGGATGAGGGGTGCCACGCATACCGGGATTGGGGATGAGGGGTGCCATGCATACCGGGACTGGGGATGAGGGGTGACACACATACCGGGATTGGGGATGAGGGGTGCCACGCATACCGGGATTGGGGATGAGGGGTGACATGCATACCGGGATTGGGGATGAGAGGTGCCACGCATACCAGGATTGGGGATGAGGGGTGCCATGCATACCAGGATTGGGGATGAGGGGTGCCACGCATAATAGTAATGGGGATGAGGGGAGCCACGCATACCGGGATTGGGGATGAGGGGTGCCACGCATAGCAGAATAGGGATGAGGGGTGCCACGCATACCAGAATAGGGATGAGGGATGCCATGCAAACCAGGATTGGGGATGAGGGGAGCCACGCATACCAGGATTGGGGATGAGGGGAGCCACGCATACCGGGATTGGGGATGAGGGGTGCCACGCATCCCGGGATTGGGGATGAGGGGTGCCACGCATACCGGGATTGGGGATGAGGGGTGACATGCATACCCGGATTGGGGATGAGTGGTGCCACGCATATCAAAATAGGGATGAAGGGTGACACGCATACCGGGATTGGGGATGAGGAGTGACATGCATACTGGGATTGGGGATGAGGGGTGCCACGCATACCGGGATTGGGGATGAGGGGTGCCACGCATACCGGGATTGGGGATGAGGGGTGCCACGCATACCGGGATTGGGGATGAGGGGTGACACGCATACCGGGATTGGGGATGAGGGGTGCCACGCATACCGGGATTGGGGATGAGGGGTGCCACGCATACCGGGATTGGGGATGAGGGGTGCCACGCATACCAGGATTGGGGATGAGGGGTGCCATGCATACCAGGATTGGGGATGAGGGGTGCCACGCATAATAGTATTGGGGATGAGGGGAGCCACGCATACCGGGATTGGGGATGAGGGGTGCCACGCATAGCAGAATAGGGATGAGGGGTGCCATGCATACCAGAATAGGGATGAGGGATGCCATGCAAACCAGGATTGGGGATGAGGGGAGCCACGCAAACCAGGATTGGGGATGAGGGGTGCCACGCATACCAGGATTGGGGATGAGGGGAGCCACGCATACCTGGATTGGGGATGAGGGGTGCCACACATACCGGGATTGGGGATGAGGGGTGACATGCATACCGGGATTGAGGATGAGTGGTGCCACGCATACCGCGATTGGGGATGAGGGGTGCCACGCATACCGGGATTGGGGATGAGAAGTGCCACGCATTCCGGGATTGGGGATGAGGGGTGCCAAGCATACCAGGATTGGGGATGATGGGTGCCACGCATACCAGGATTGGGGATGAGGGGTGCCACGCATACCAAAATAGGGATGAGGGGTGAAAAGCATACCAGGATTGGGGATGAGGGGTGACACACATACCGGGATTGGGGATGAGGGGTGCCACGCATACCGGGATTGGGGATGAGGGGTGCCACGCATACCGGGATTGGGGATGAGGGGTGCCACGCATACCGGGACTGGGGATGAGGGGTGACACACATACCGGGATTGGGGATGAGGGGTACCACGCATACCGGGATTGGGGATGAGGGGTGCCACGCATACCGGGATTGGGGATGAGGGGTGCCACGCATACCAGGATTGGGGATGAGGGGTGCCATGCATACCAGGATTGGGGATGAGGGGTGCCACGCATAATAGTATTGGGGATGAGGGGAGCCACACATACCGGGATTGGGGATGAGGGGTGCCACGCATAGCAGAATAGGGATGAGGGGTGCCACGCATACCAGAATAGTGATGAGGGATGCCATGCAAACCAGGATTGGGGATGAGGGGAGCCACGCATACCAGGATTGGAGATGAGGGGAGCCACGCATACCGGGATTGGGGATGAGGGGTGCCACGCATCCCGGGATTGGGGATGAGGGGTGCCGCGCATACCGGGATGAGGGGTGACATGCATACCCGGATTTTGGATGAGTGGTGCCACGCATACCAAAATAGGGATGAAGGGTGACACGCATACCGGGATTGGGGATGAGGAGTGACATGCATACCAGGATTGGGGATGAGGGGTGACACGCATACCGGGATTGGGGATGAGTGGTGCCACGCATACCGGGATTGGGGATGAGTGGTGCCACGCATTTAAGGATTGGGGATGAGGGGTGCCACGCATAATGGGATTGGGGATTAGGGGAGCAACGCATACCAGGATTGGGGATGAGGGGTGCCACGCATACCGGGATTGGGGATGAGGGGTGCCACGCATACCGGGATTGGGGATGAGGGGTGCAACGCATAATGGGATTGGGGATGAGGGGAGCCACGCATACCGGGATTGGGGATGAGGGGAGCCACGCATACCAGGATTGGGGATGAGGGGAGCCACGCATACTGGGATTGGGGATGAAGAGTGCCACGCATACCAGGATTGGGGATGAAAGGTGCCACGCATACCAGAATAGGGATGAGGGGTGCCACGCATACTGGGATTGGGGATGAGAGGTGACATGCATACCAGGATTGGGGATGAAAGGTGCCACGCATAACAGAATAGGGAAGAGGGGTCCCACGCATACCAGAATAGGGATTAGGGGTGCCACGCATTCCAGAATAGGGATGAGGGGTGCCACGCATACTGGGATTTTGGGATGAGGGGTGTCACGCATACCGGGATTGGGGATGAGTGGTGCCACGCATACCAGGATTGGGGATAAAAGGTGCCACGCAAATCAGAATAGGGATGAGGGGTGCCACACATGCCGGGATTGGATATGAGGGGTGCCACGCATACCGAGATTGGGGATGAGGGGTGCCACGCATACAGGGATTGGGGATGAGGGGTGCCACGCATACCGGGATTGGGGATGAGGGGTACCATGCATACCAGGATTGGGGATGAGGGGTGCCACGCATACCATGATTGGGGATGAGGGGTGCCACGCATACCAGGATTTGGGTTGAGGGGTGCCACGCATACCGGGATTGGGGATGAGGAGTGACATGCATACCGGGATTGGGGATGAGGGGTGACACGCATACCGGGATTGGGGATGAGTGGTGCCACGCATACCGGGACTAGGGATGAGGGGAGCCACGCATACCAGAATAGGGATGAGGGGTGCGGTGCCACGCATACCAGAATAGGGATGAGGAATGCCATGCATACCAGGATTGGGGATGAGGGGAGCCACGCATACCAGAATACCAAAGGTGGCACGCATACCAGAATAGGGATGAGGGGGGCCACGCATACTGGAATTGGAGATGAGGGTTGCCATGCATACCAGGATTGGGGATGAAAGGTGCCACGCATACCAAAATAGGGATGAGGGGTGAAACGCATACCAGGATTGGGGATGAGGGGTACCACGCACACCAGGATTGGGGATGAGGGGTGCCACGCATACCAAAATAGGGATGAGGGGTGAAACGCATACCAGGATTGGGGATGAGGGGTGACACGCATACCGGGATTGGGGATGAGGGGTGACACGCAAACCGAGATTGGGGATGAGGGGTGCCACGCATACAGGGATTGGGGATGAGGGGTGCCAAGCATACCGGGATTGGGGATGAGGGGTGCCACGCATACCGGGATTTGGGATGAGGGGTGCCACGCATACCGGGATTGAGGATGAGGGGTGCCATGCATACCAGGATTGGGGATCAGGGGTGCCACGCATACCAGAATAGGGATGAGGGATGCCATGCATACCAGGATTGGGGATGAGGGCAGCCACCCATACCAGGATTGGGGATGAGGGGAGCCACGCATACCGGGATTGGGGACGAGGGGTGCCACGCATACCGGGATTGGGGACGAGGGGTGCCACGCATACCGGGATTGGGGATGAGGGGTGCCACGCATACCAGGATTGGGGATGAGGGGTGCCACACATACCAGGATTGGAAATGAGGGTTGCCACGCAAACTAAAATAGGGATGAGAGGTGACTCGCATAACGGGATTGGGGATGAGGAGTGACATCCATACCGGGATTGGGGATGAGGGGTGACACGCATTCCGGGATTGGGGATGAGAGGTGCCACGCATTCCGGGATTGGGGATGAGGGGTGCCACGCATAATGGGATTGGGGATGAGGGGAGCCACGCATACCTGGATTGGGGATGAGGGGTGCCACGCATAGCAGAATAGGGATTAGGGGTGCCACGCATACCAGAATAGGGATGAGGGATGCCATGCATTCCAGGATTGGGAATGAGGGGAGTCACTCATACCAGGATTGGGGATGAGGGGTGCCACGCATACCAGGATTGGGGATGAGGGGTGCCACGCATACCAGGATTGGGGATGAAAGGTGCCACGCATACCAGAATAGGGATGAGCGGTGCCACGCATACCGGTATTGGGGATGAGAAGTGCCATGCATACCAGGATTGGGGATGAAAGGTGCCACGCATACCAGAATAGGGAAGAGGGGTGCCACGCATACCGGGATTGGGGATGAGTTGTGTCACGCATACTGAGATTGGGGATGAGGGGTGTCACGCATACCGGGATTGGGGATGAAAGGTGCCACGCATACCAGAATAGGGATGAGGGGTGCCACGCATACCAGAATAGGGATGAGGGGTGCCACGCATAACAGAATAGGGATGAGGGGTGCCACTCATACCGGGATTGGGGATGAGGGGTGTCACACATACCGGGATTGGGGATGAGGGGTGTCACGCATACCGGGATTGGGGAGGAGGGGTGCCACACATACCGGGATTGGGTATGAGTGGTGCCACGCATACCGGGATTGGGGATGAGTGGTGCCACGCATACCGGGATTGGGGATGAGGGGTGCCACGCAAACCGGGATTGGGGATGAGGGGTGCCACGCATACCGGGATTGGGGATGAGGGGTGCCACGCATGCCAGAATAGGGATGAGGGGTGCCACGCATACCAGAATAGGGATGAGGGGTGCCACGCATACCAGAATAGGGATGAGGGGTGCCACTAATCCAGAATAGGGAAGAGGGGTGCCACGCATACCGGGATTGAGGATGAGGGGTGTCGCGAATACCGGGATTGGGGATGAGGGGTGCCACGCACACCAAAATAGGGATGAGGGGTGCCACGCATACCAGAATAGGGATGAGGGGTGCCACGCATACCAGAATAGGGATGAGGGGTGCCACGCATACCGGGATTGGGGATGAGGGGTGTCACGCATACCGGGATTGGGGATGAGGGGTGTCACGCATACCGGGATTGGGGATGAGGGGTGTCACGCATGCCAGGATTGGGGATGAAAGGTGCCACGCATACCAGAATAGGGATGAGGGGTGCCACGCATACCAGAATAGGGATGAGGGGTGCCTCGCATACCAGAATAGGAATGAGCGGTGCCACGCATACCAGGATTGGGGATGAGGGGTGTCACGCATACCGGGATTGGGGATGAGGGGTGTCACGCATACCAGTATTGGGGATGAAAGGTGCCACGCATACCAGAATAGGGATGAGGGGTGCCACTCATACCAGGATTGGGGATGAGGGGTGCCACGCATACCAAAATAGGGATGAGGGGTGAAAAGCATACCAGGATTGGGGATGAGGGGTGACACACATACCGGGATTGGGGATGAGGGGTGCCACGCATACCGGGATTGGGGATGAGAGGTGCCACGCATACCGGGATTGGGGATGAGGGGTGCCATGCATACCGGGATTGGGGATGAGGGGTGCCACGCATACCGGGATTGGGGATGAGAGGTGCCACGCATTCCAGGATTGGGGATGAGGGGTGCCATGCATACCAGGATTGGGGATGAGGGGTGCCACGCATAATAGTATTGGGGATGAGGGGAGCCACGCATACCGGGATTGGGGATGAGGGGTGCCACGCATAGCAGAATAGGGATGAGGGGTGCCACGCATACCAGAATAGGGATGAGGGATGTCATGCATACCAGGATTGGGGATGAGCGGAGCCACGCATACCAGGATTGGGGATGAGGGGAGCCACGCATACCGGGATTGGGGATGAGGGGTGCCACACATACCAAAATAGGGATGAGGGGTGAAAAGCATACCAGGATTGGGGATGAGGGGTGCCACGCATACCGGGATTGGGGATGAGGGGTGCCACGCATACCGGGATTTGGGATGAGGGGTGCCACGCATACCGGGATTGGGGATGAGGGGTGCCACGCATACCAGGATTGGGGATGAGAGGTGCCACGCATACCAGGTTTGGGGATGAGGGGTGCCATGCGTACCAGGATTGGGGATGAGGGGTGCCACACATAATAGTATTGGGGATGAGGGGAGCTACGCATACCGGGATTGGGGATGAGGGGTGCCACGCATACCAGAATAGGGATGAGGGGTGCCACGCATACCACAATAAGGATGAGGGGTGCCAAGCATACCAGAATAGGGATGAGGGGTGCCACGCATAACAGAATAGGGATGAGGGGTGCCACGCATACCGGGATTGGGAATGAAGGGTGTCACGCATACCGGGATTGGGGATGAGGGGTGTCACGCATACCAGGATTGGGGATGAAAGGAGCCACGCATACCGGAATAGGGATGAGGGGTGCCACGCATACCAGAATAGGGATGAGGGGTGCCACTAAACCAGAATAGGGAAGAGGGGTGCCACGCATACCGGGATTGAGGAAGAGGGGTGTCGCGAATACCGGGATTGGGGATGAGGGGTGCCACGCATACCAAAATAGGGATGAGGGGTGCCACGCATACCAGAATAGGGATGAGGGGTGCCACGCATAACAGAATAGGGATGAAGGGTGCCACGCATACCGGGATTGGGGATGAAGGGTGTCACGCATACCGGGATTGGGGATGAGGGGTGTGACGCATACCAGGATTGGGGATGAAAGGTGCCACGCATACCAGAATAGGGATGAGGGGTGCCACTAAACCAGAATAGGGAAGAGGGGTGCCACGCATACCGGGATTGAGGAAGAGGGGTGTCGCGAATACCGGGATTGGGGATGAGGGGTGCCACGCATACCAAAATAGGGATGAGGGGTGCCACGCATACCAGAATAGGGATGAGGGGTGCCACGCATAACAGAATAGGGATGAGGGGTGCCACGCATACCGGGATTGGGGATGAAGGGTGTCACGCATACCGGGATTGGGGATGAGGGGTGTCACACATACCAGGATTGGGGATGAAAGGTGCCACGCATACCGGAATAGGGATGAGGGGTGCCACGCATACCAGAATAGGGATGAGGGGTGCCACTAAACCAGAATAGGGAAGAGGGGTGCCACGCATACCGGGATTGAGGAAGAGGGGTGTCGCGAATACCGGGATTGGGGATGAGGGGTGCCACGCATACCAAAATAGGGATGAGGGGTGCCACGCATACCAGAATAGGGATGAGGGGTGCCACGCATACCAGAATAGGGATGAGGGGTGCCACGCATACCGGGATTGGGGCTGAGGGGTGTCACGCATACCGGGATTGGGGATGAGGGGTGTCACGCATGCCAGGATTGGGGATGAAAGGTGCCACGCATACCAGAATAGGGATGAGGGGTGCCACGCATACCAGAATAGGGATGAGGGGTGCCTCGCATACCAGAAAAGGAATGAGGGGTGCCACGCATACCGGGATTGGGGATGAGGGGTGTCACGCATACCGGGATTGGAGATGAGGGGTGTCACACATACCAGGATTGGGGATGAAAGGTGCCACGCATACCAGAATAGGGATGAGGGATGCCACGCATACCAGGATTGGGGATGAGGGGTGCCACGCATACCCGGATTGGGGATGAGGGGTGCCACGCATACCGCGATTGGGGATGAGGGGTGCCATGCATACCAGGATTGGGGATGAGGGGTGCCACGCATAATAGTATTGGGGATGAGGGGAGCCACGCATACCGGGATTGGGGATGAGGGGTGCCACGCATACCGGGATTGGGGATGAGAGGTGCCACGCATACCAGGATTGGGGATGAGGGGTGCCATGCATACCAGGATTGGGGATGAGGGGTGCCACGCATAATAGTATTGGGGATGAGGGGAGCCACGCATACCGGGATTGGGGATGAGGGGTGCCACGCATAGCAGAATAGGGATGAGGGGTGCCACGCATACCAGAATAGGGATGAGGGATGCTATGCATACCAGGATTGGGGATGAGCGGAGCCACGCATACCAGGATTGGGGATGAGGGGAGCCACGCATACCGGGATTGGGGATGAGGGGTGCCACGCATACCAAAATAGGGATGAGGGGTGAAAAGCATACCAGGATTGGGGATGAGGGGTGCCACGCATACCGGGATTGGGGATGAGGGGTGCCACGCATACCGGGATTTGGGATGATGGGTGCCACGCATACCAGGATTGGGGATGAGGGGAGCCACTCATACCGGGATTGGGGATGAGGGGTGCCACGCATACCGGGATTGGGGATGAAGGGTGCCACGCATCCCGGGATTGGGGATGAGGGGTGCCACGCATCCCGGGATTGGGGATGAGGGGTGACATGCATACCGGGATTGGGGATGAGTGGTGCCACGCATACCAAAATAGGGATGAGGGGTGACACGCATACCGGGATTGGGGATGAGGGTGACACGCATACTGGGATTGGGGATGAGGGGTGCCACGCATTCCGGGATTGGGGATGAGGGGTGCCACGCATGCCGGGATTGGGGATGAGGGGTGCCACGCATACCGGGATTGGGGATGAGGGGTGCCACGCATACCGGGATTGGGAATGAGAGGTGCCACGCATACCAGGATTGGGGATGAGGGGTGCCATGCATACCAGGATTGGGGATGAGGGGTGCCACGCATAATAGTATTGGGGATGAGGGGAGCCACGCATACCGGGATTGGGGATGAGGGGTGCCACGCATAGCAGAATAGGGATGAGGGGTGCCACACATACCAGAATAGGGATGAGGGATGCCATGCATACCACGATTGGGGATGAGGTGTGCCACGCATACCGAGATTGGGGATGAGGGGTGACACGCATACAGGGATTGGGGATGAGGGGTGCCACGCATACCGGGATTGTGGATGAGGGGTGCCACGCATACCAGGATTGGGGATGAAAGGTGCGAGGCATACCAAAATAGGGATGAGCGGTGCCACGCATACTGGTATTGGGGATGAGAAGTGCCATGTATACCAGGATTGGGGATGAAAGGTGGCATGCATACCAGAATAGGGATGAGGGGTGCCACGCATAATAGTATTGGGGATGAGGGGAGCCACGCATACCGGGATTGGGGACGAGGGCTGCCACGCATAGCAGAATAGGGATGAGGGGTGCCACGCATACCAGAATAGGGATGAGGGATGCGATGCATACCACGATTGGGGATGAGGGGAGCCACGCATATCAGGATTGGGGATGAGGGGAGCCACGCATACCGGGATTGGGGATGAGGGGTGCCACGCATCCCGGGATTGGGGATGAGGGGTGCCACACATCCCGGGATTGGGGATGAGGGGTGACATGCATACCGGGATTGGGGATGAGTGGTGCCACGCATACCAAAATAGGGATGAGGGGTGACACGCATACCGGGATTGGGGATGAGGGGTGACACGCATTCCGGGATTGGGGATGAGGGGTGCCACGCATAATGAGATTGGGGATGAGGGGAGCCACGCATATCGGGATTGGGGATGAGGGATGCCATGCATACCAGGATTGGGGATGAGGGGAGCCACGCATACCAGAATAGGGATTAGGGGTGCCACGCATACCAGAATAGGAATGAGGGTTGCCACGCATACTGGGATTTGGGGATGAGGGGTGTCACGCATACTGGGATTGGGGATGAGGGGTGTCACGCATACCAGGATTGGGGATGAAAGGTGCCACGCATATCAGAATAGGGATGAGGGGTGCCACGCATGCCAGGATTGGAGATGAGGGGTGCCACGCATACCGTGATTGGGGATGAGGGGTGCCACGCATACCGGGATTGGGGATGAGGGGTGCAACGCATACCGGGATTGGGGATGAGGGGTGCCACGCATACCGGGATTTGGGATGTGGGGTGCCACGCATACCGGGATTGGGGATGAGGGGTGCCATGCATATCAGGATTGGGGATGAGAGGTGCCACGCATACCAGGATTGGGGATGAGGGGTGCCACGCATACCAAAATAGGGATGAGGGGTGAAACGCATACCAGGATTGGGGATGAGGGGTGACACGCATACCGGGATTGGGGATGAGGGTGACACGCATACCGAGATTGGGGATGAGGGGTGCCACGCATACAGGGATTGGGGATGAGGGGTGCCACGCATACCGAGATTGGGGATGAGGGGTGCCACGCATACAGGGATTGGGGATGAGGGGTGCCACGCATACCGGGATTGGGGATGAGGGGTGCCACGCATACCAGGATTGGGGATGAGGGGTGCCACGTATACTGGGATTGGGGATGAGGGGTGCCACGCATAGCAGAATAGGGATGAGGGTGCCAAGCATACCAGAATAGGGATGAGGGGTGTCACGCATACCAGAATAGGGAAGAGGGGTGCCACGCATACCGGGATTGGGGATGAGGGGTGTCACGCATACCGGGATTGGGGATGAGGGGTGTCACGCATACCGGGATTGGGGATGAAAGGTGCTACGCATACAAGAATAGGGATGAGGGGTGCCACGCATACCAAAATAGGGATGAGGGGTGCCACGCATACCAGAATAGGGATGAGGAGTGCCACGCATACCGGGATTGGAGATGAGGGGTGTCACGCATACCAGGATTGGGGATGAAATGTGCCACGCATACCAGAATAGGGATGAGGGGTGCCACGCATACTGGGATAGGGGATGAGGGGTGCCACGCATACCGGGATTGGGGATGAGGGGTGTCACGCATACCGGGATTGGGGAGGAGGGGTGCCACGCATACCGGGATTGGGGATGAGGGGTGCCACGCATACCGGGATTTGGGATGAGGGGTGCCACGCATACCGGGATTGGGGATGAGGGGTGCCATGCATACCAGGATTGGGGATGAGGGGTGCCACGCATACCAGAATAGGGATGAGGGATGCCATGCATACCAGGATTGGGGATGAGGGCAGCCACGCATACCAGGATTGGGGATCAGGGGAGCCACGCATACCGGGATTGGGGACGAGGGGTGCCACGCATACCGGGATTGGGGACGAGGGGTGCCACGCATACCGGGATTGGGGATGAGGGGTGCCACGCATACCGGGATTGGGGACGAGGGGTGCCACGCATACCGGGATTGGGGATGAGGGGTGCCACGCATACCAGGATTGGGGATGAGGGGTGCCACACATACCAGGATTGGAAATGAGGGGTGCCACGCAAACTAAAATAGGGATCAGGGGTGACTCGCATAACGGGATTGGGGATGAGGAATGACATCCATACCGGGATTGGGGATGAGGGGTGACACGCATACCGGGATTGGGGATGAGAGGTGCCACGCATTCCGGGATTGGGGATGAGGGGTGCCACGCATAATGGGATTGGGGATGAGGGGAGCCACGCATACCTGGATTGGGGATGAGGGGTGCCACGCATAGCAGAATAGGGATTAGAGGTGCCACGCATACCAGAATAGGGATGAGGGATGCCATGCATTCCAGGATTGGGAATGAGGGGAGCCACTCATACCAGAATTGGGGATGAGGGGAGCCACGCATACCAGGATTGGGGATGAGGGGTGCCACGCATACCAGGATTGGGGATGAAAGGTGCCACGCATACCAGAATAGGGATGAGCGGTGCCACACATACCGGTATTGGGGATGAGAAGTGCCATGCAAACCGGGATTGGGGATGAGGGGTTCCACGCATACCGGGATTGGGGATGAGGGGTGTCACGCATACCGGGATTGGGGAGGAGGGGTGCCACGCATACCGGGATTGGGTATGAGTGGTGCCACGCATACCGGGATTGGGGATGAGTGGTGCCACGCATACCGGGATTGGGGATGAGGGGTGCCACGCAAACCGGGATTGGGGATTAGGGGTTCCACACATACCGGGATTGGGGATGAGGGGTGCAACGCATACCAGAATAGGGATGAGGGGTGCCACGCATACCAGAATAGGGATGAGGGGTGCCACGCATACCAGAATAGGGATGAGGGGTGCCACGCATAACAGAATAGGGATGAGGGGTGCCACACATACCGGGATTGGGGATGAAGGGTGTCACGCATACCGGGATTGGTGATGAGGGGTGTCACGCATACCAGGATTGGGGATGAAAGGTGCCACGCATACTGGAATAGGGATGAGGGGTGCCACGCATACCAGAATAGGGATGAGGGGTGCCACTAAACCAGAATAGGGAAGAGGGGTGCCACGCATACCGGGATTGAGGATGAGGGGTGTCGCGAATACCGGGATTGGGGATAAGGGGTGCCACGCATACCAAAATAGGGATGAGGGGTGCCACGCATACCAGAATAGGGATGAGGGGTGCCACGCATACCAGAATAGGGATGAGGGGTGCCACGCATACCAGGATTGGGGATGAGGGGTGTCACGCATACCGGGATTGGGGATGAGGGGTGTCACGCATACCGGGATTGGGGATGAGGGGTGTCACGCATGCCAGGATTGGGGATGAAAGGTGCCACGCATACCAGAATAGGGATGAGGGGTGCCACGCATACCAGAATAGGGATGAGGGGTGCCTCGCATACCAGAATAGGAATGAGGGGTGCCACGCATACCGGGATTGGGGATGAGGGGTGTCACGCATACCGGGATTGGGGATGAGGGGTGTCACGCATGCCAGGATTGGGGATGAAAGGTGCCACGCATACCAGAATAGGGATGAGGGGTGCCACGCATACCAGAATAGGGATGAGGGGTGCCTCGCATACCAGAATAGGAATGAGGGGTGCCACGCATACCAGGTTTGGGGATGAGGGGTGTCACGCATACCGGTATTGGGGATGAGGGGTGTCACGCATACCAGGATTGGGGATGAAAGGTGCCACGCATACCAGAATAGGGATGAGGGATGCCACGCATACCAGGATTGGGGATGAGGGGTGCCACGCATACCAAAATAGGGATGAGGGGTGAAAAGCATACCAGGATTGGGGATGAGGGGTGCCACGCATACCAGGATTGGGGATGAAAGGTGCCACGCATACCAAAATAGGGATGAGCGGTGCCACGCATACTGGTATTGGGGATGAGAAGTGCCATGCATACCAGGATTGGGGATGAAAGGTGCCACGCATACCAGAATAGGAATGAGGGGTGCCACGCATACCAGAATAGGGATGAGGGGTGTCACGCATACCAGAATAGGGAAGAGGGGTGCCACGCATACCGGGATTGGAGATGAGGGGTGTCACGCATACCGGGATTGGGGATGAGGGGTGTCACGCATACGGGATTGGGGATGAAAGGTGCCACGCATACCAGAATAGGGATGAGGGGTGCCACGCATACCAGAATAGGGATGATGGGTGCCACGCATACCAGAATAGGGATGAGGGGTGCCACGCATACCGGGATTGGGGATGAGGGGTGTCACGCATACCGGGATTGGGGATGAGGGGTGTCACGCATGCCAGGATTGGGGATGAAAGGTGCCACGCATACCAGAATAGGGATGAGGGGTGCCACGCATACCAGAATAGGGATGAGGGGTGCCTCGCATACCAGAAAAGGAATGAGGGGTGCCACGCATACCGGGATTGGGGATGAGGGGTGTCACACATACCAGGATTGGGGATGAAAGGTGCCACGCATACCAGAATAGGGATGAGGGATGCCACGCATACCAGGATTGGGGATGAGGGGTGCCACGCATACCAAAATAGGGATGAGGGGTGAAAAGCATACCAGGATTGGGGATGAGGGGTGACACACATACCGGGATTGGGGATGAGGGGTGCCACGCATACCAAAATAGGGATGAGGGGTGAAAAGCATACCAGGATTGGGGATGAGGGGTGACACACATACCGGGATTGGGGATGAGGGGTGCCACGCATACCCGGATTGGGGATGAGGGGTGCCACGCATACCGCGATTGGGGATGAGGGGTGCCATGCATACCGGGATTGGGGATGAGGGGTGCCACGCATACCAGGATTGGGGATGAGAGGTGCCACGCATACCAGGATTGGGGATGAGGGGTGCCATGCATACCAGGATTTGGGATGAGGGGTGCCATGCATACCAGGATTGGGGATGAGGGGTGCCACGCATAATAGTATTGGGGATGAGGGGAGCCACGCATACCGGGATTGGGGATGAGGGGTGCCACGCATAGCAGAATAGGGATGAGGGGTGCCACGCATACCAGAATAGGGATGAGGGATGCCATGCATACCAGGATTGGGGATGAGCGGAGCCACGCATACCAGGATTGGGGATGAGGGGAGCCACGCATACCGGGATTGGGGATGAGGGGTGCCACGCATAGCAGAATAGGGATGAGGGTGCCAAGCATACCAGAATAGGGATGAGGGGTGTCACGCATACCAGAATAGGGAAGAGGGGTGCCACGCATACCGGGATTGGGGATGAGGGGTGTCACGCATACCGGGATTGGGGATGAGGGGTGTCACGCATACCGGGATTGGGGATGAAAGGTGCTACGCATACAAGAATAGGGATGAGGGGTGCCACGCATACCAAAATAGGGATGAGGGGTGCCACGCATACCAGAATAGGGATGAGGGGTGCCACGCATACCGGGATTGGAGATGAGGGGTGTCACGCATACCAGGATTGGGGATGAAATGTGCCACGCATACCAGAATAGGGATGAGGGGTGCCACGCATACTGGGATAGGGGATGAGGGGTGCCACCCATACCGGGATTGGGGATGAGGGGTGTCACGCATACCGGGATTGGGGAGGAGGGGTGCCACGCATACCGGGATTGGGGATGAGGGGTGCCACGCATACCGGGATTTGGGATGAGGGGTGCCACGCATACCGGGATTGGGGATGAGGGGTGCCATGCATACCAGGATTGGGGATGAGGGGTGCCACGCATACCAGATTAGGGATGAGGGATGCCATGCATACCAGGATTGGGGATGAGGGCAGCCACGCATACCAGGATTGGGGATCAGGGGAGCCACGCATAAGGGGATTGGGGACGAGGGGTGCCACGCATACCGGGATTGGGGACGAGGGGTGCCACGCATACCGGGATTGGGGATGAGGGGTGCCACGCATACCGGGATTCGGGACGAGGGGTGCCACGCATACCGGGATTGGGGATGAGGGGTGCCACGCATACCAGGATTGGGGATGAGGGGTGCCACACATACCAGGATTGGAAATGAGGGGTGCCACGCAAACTAAAATAGGGATGAGGGGTGACTCGCATAACGGGATTGGGGATGAGGAATGACATCCATACCGGGATTGGGGATGAGGGGTGACACGCATACCGGGATTGGGGATGAGGGGTGCCACGCATACCGGGATTGGGGATGAAGGGTGCCACGCATCCCGGGATTGGGGATGAGGGGTGCCACGCATCCCGGGATTGGGGATGAGGGGTGACATGCATACCGGGATTGGGGATGAGTGGTGCCACGCATACCAAAATAGGGATGAGGGGTGACACGCATACCGGGATTGGGGATGAGGGGTGACACGCATACTGGGATTGGGGATGAGGGGTGCCACGCATTCCGGGATTGGGGATGAGGGGTGCCACGCATGCCGGGATTGGGGATGAGGGGTGCCACGCATACCGGGATTGGGGATGAGGGGTGCCACGCATACCGGGATTGGGAATGAGAGGTGCCACGCATACCAGGATTGGGGATGAGGGGTGCCATGCATACCAGGATTGGGGATGAGGGGTGCCACGCATAATAGTATTGGGGATGAGGGGAGCCACGCATACTGGGATTGGGGATGAGGGGTGCCACGCATAGCAGAATAGGGATGAGGGGTGCCACGCATACCAGAATAGGGATGAGGGATGCCATGCATACCACGATTGGGGATGAGGTGTGCCACGCATACCGAGATTGGGGATGAGGGGTGACA
The DNA here is from genome assembly GCF_046119375.1 of Phyllobates terribilis. Taxonomy (NCBI): domain Eukaryota; kingdom Metazoa; phylum Chordata; class Amphibia; order Anura; family Dendrobatidae; genus Phyllobates; species Phyllobates terribilis. The sequence continues at coordinate 328,450,338 of NW_027362762.1, read as the reverse complement.
CGCATACAGGGATTGGGGATGAGGGGTGCCACGCATACCGGGATTGTGGATGAGGGGTGCCACGCATACCAGGATTGGGGATGAAAGGTGGCATGCATACCAGAATAATGATGAGGGGTGCCACGCATAATAGTATTGGGGATGAGGGGAGCCACGCATACCGGGATTGGGGATGAGGGCTGCCACGCATAGCAGAATAGGGATGAGGGGTGCCACGCATACCAGAATAGGGATGAGGGATGCCATGCATACCACGATTGGGGATGAGGGGAGCCACGCATATCAGGATTGGGGATGAGGGGAGCCACGCATACCGGGATTGGGGATGAGGGGTGCCACGCATCCCGGGATTGGGGATGAGGGGTGCCACACATCCCGGGATTGGGGATGAGGGGTGACATGCATACCGGGATTGGGGATGAGTGGTGCCACGCATACCAAAATAGGGATGAGGGGTGACACGCATACCGGGATTGGGGATGAGGGGTGACACGCATTCCGGGATTGGGGATGAGGGGTGCCACACATAATGGGATTGGGGATGAGGGGAGCCACGCATATCGGGATTGGGGATGAGGGATGCCATGCATACCAGGATTGGGGATGAGGGGAGCCACGCATACCAGAATAGGGATTAGGGGTGCCACGCATACCAGAATAGGGATGAGGGATGCCATGCATACCAGGATTGGGGATGAGCGGAGCCACGCATACCAGGATTGGGGATGAGGGGAGCCACGCATACCGGGATTGGGGATGAGGGGTGCCACGCATACCAAAATAGGGATGAGGGGTGAAAAGCATACCAGGATTGGGGATGAGGGGTGCCACGCATACCGGGATTGGGGATGAGGGGTGCCACGCATACCGGGATTTTGGGATGAGGGGTGCCACGCATACCAGGATTGGGGATGAGGGGAGCCACTCATACCGGGATTGGGGATGAGGGGTGCCACGCATACCGGGATTGGGGATGAAGGGTGCCACGCATCCCGGGATTGGGGATGAGGGGTGCCACGCATCCCGGGATTGGGGATGAGGGGTGACATGCATACCGGGATTGGGGATGAGTGGTGCCACGCATACCAAAATAGGGATGAGGGGTGAAACGCATACCAGGATTGGGGATGAGGGGTGACACGCATACCGGGATTGGGGATGAGGGTGACACGCATACCGAGATTGGGGATGAGGGGTGCCACGCATACAGGGATTGGGGATGAGGGGTGCCACGCATACCGAGATTGGGGATGAGGGGTGCCACGCATACAGGGATTGGGGATGAGGGGTGCCACGCATACCGGGATTGGGGATGAGGTGTGCCACGCATACCAGGATTGGGGATGAGGGGTGCCACGTATACTGGGATTGGGGATGAGGGGTGCCACGCATAGCAGAATAGGGATGAGGGTGCCAAGCATACCAGAATAGGGATGAGGGGTGTCACGCATACCAGAATAGGGAAGAGGGGTGCCACGCATACCGGGATTGGGGATGAGGGGTGTCACGCATACCGGGATTGGGGATGAGGGGTGTCACGCATACCGGGATTGGGGATGAAAGTTGCTACGCATACAAGAATAGGGATGAGGGGTGCCACGCATACCAAAATAGGGATGAGGGGTGCCACGCATACCAGAATAGGGATGAGGGGTGCCACGCATACCGGGATTGGAGATGAGGGGTGTCACGCATACCAGGATTGGGGATGAAATGTGCCACGCATACCAGAATAGGGATGAGGGGTGCCACGCATACTGGGATAGGGGATGAGGGGTGCCACGCATACCGGGATTGGGGATGAGGGGTGTCACGCATACCGGGATTGGGGAGGAGGGGTGCCACGCATACCGGGATTGGGGATGAGGGGTGCCACGCATACCGGGATTTGGGATGAGGGGTGCCACGCATACCGGGATTGGGGATGAGGGGTGCCATGCATACCAGGATTGGGGATGAGGGGTGCCACGCATACCAGAATAGGGATGAGGGATGCCATGCATACCAGGATTGGGGATGAGGGCAGCCACGCATACCAGGATTGGGGATCAGGGGAGCCACGCATAAGGGGATTGGGGACGAGGGGTGCCACGCATACCGGGATTGGGGACGAGGGGTGCCACGCATACCGGGATTGGGGATGAGGGGTGCCACGCATACCGGGATTGGGGACGAGGGGTGCCACGCATACCGGGATTGGGGATGAGGGGTGCCACGCATACCAGGATTGGGGATGAGGGGTGCCACACATACCAGGATTGGAAATGAGGGGTGCCACGCAAACTAAAATAGGGATGAGGGGTGACTCGCATAACGGGATTGGGGATGAGGAATGACATCCATACCGGGATTGGGGATGAGGGGTGACACGCATACCGGGATTGGGGATGAGGGGTGCCACGCATACCGGGATTGGGGATGAAGGGTGCCACGCATCCCGGGATTGGGGATGAGGGGTGCCACGCATCCCGGGATTGGGGATGAGGGGTGACATGCATACCGGGATTGGGGATGAGTGGTGCCACGCATACCAAAATAGGGATGAGGGGTGACACGCATACCGGGATTGGGGATGAGGGGTGACACGCATACTGGGATTGGGGATGAGGGGTGCCACGCATTCCGGGATTGGGGATGAGGGGTGCCACGCATGCCGGGATTGGGGATGAGGGGTGCCACGCATACCGGGATTGGGGATGAGGGGTGCCACGCATACCGGGATTGGGAATGAGAGGTGCCACGCATACCAGGATTGGGGATGAGGGGTGCCATGCATACCAGGATTGGGGATGAGGGGTGCCACGCATAATAGTATTGGGGATGAGGGGAGCCACGCATACCGGGATTGGGGATGAGGGGTGCCACGCATAGCAGAATAGGGATGAGGGGTGCCACGCATACCAGAATAGGGATGAGGGATGCCATGCATACCACGATTGGGGATGAGGTGTGCCACGCATACCGAGATTGGGGATGAGGGGTGACACGCATACAGGGATTGGGGATGAGGGGTGCCACGCATACCGGGATTGTGGATGAGGGGTGCCACGCATACCAGGATTGGGGATGAAAGGTGGCATGCATACCAGAATAGGGATGAGGGGTGCCACGCATAATAGTATTGGGGATGAGGGGAGCCACGCATACTGGGATTGGGGATGAGGGCTGCCACGCATAGCAGAATAGGGATGAGGGGTGCCACGCATACCAGAATAGGGATGAGGGATGCGATGCATACCACGATTGGGGATGAGGGGAGCCACGCATATCAGGATTGGGGATGAGGGGAGCCACGCATACCGGGATTGGGGATGAGGGGTGCCACGCATCCCGGGATTGGGGATGAGGGGTGCCACACATCCCGGGATTGGGGATGAGGGGTGACATGCATACCGGGATTGGGGATGAGTGGTGCCACGCATACCAAAATAGGGATGAGGGGTGACACGCATACCGGGATTGGGGATGAGGGGTGACACGCATTCCGGGATTGGGGATGAGGGGTGCCACACATAATGGGATTGGGGATGAGGGGAGCCACGCATATCGGGATTGGGGATGAGGGATGCCATGCATACCAGGATTGGGGATGAGGGGAGCCACGCATACCAGAATAGGGATTAGGGGTGCCACGCATACCAGAATAGGAATGAGGGTTGCCACGCATACTGGGATTTGGGGATGAGGGGTGTCACGCATACTGGGATTGGGGATGAGGGGTGTCACGCATACCAGGATTGGGGATGAAAGGTGCCACGCATATCAGAATAGGGATGAGGGGTGCCACGCATGCCAGGATTGGAGATGAGGGGTGCCACGCATACCGTGATTGGGGATGAGGGGTGCCACGCATACCGGTATTGGGGATGAGGGGTGCAACGCATACCGGGATTGGGGATGAGGGGTGCCACGCATACCGGGATTTGGGATGTGGGGTGCCACGCATACCGGGATTGGGGATGAGGGGTGCCATGCATATCAGGATTGGGGATGAGGGGTGCCACGCATACCAGGATTGGGGATGAGGGGTGCCACGCATACCAAAATAGGGATGAGGGGTGAAACGCATACCAGGATTGGGGATGAGGGGTGACACGCATACCGGGATTGGGGATGAGGGTGACACGCATACCGAGATTGGGGATGAGGGGTGCCAAGCATACAGGGATTGGGGATGAGGGGTGCCACGCATACCGAGATTGGGGATGAGGGGTGCCACGCATACAGGGATTGGGGATGAGGGGTGCCACGCATACCGGGATTGGGGATGAGGGGTGCCACGCATACCAGGATTGGGGATGAGGGGTGCCACGTATACTGGGATTGGGGATGAGGGGTGCCACGCATAGCAGAATAGGGATGAGGGTGCCAAGCATACCAGAATAGGGATGAGGGGTGTCACGCATACCAGAATAGGGAAGAGGGGTGCCACGCATACCGGGATTGGGGATGAGGGGTGTCACGCATACCGGGATTGGGGATGAGGGGTGTCACGCATACCGGGATTGGGGATGAAAGGTGCTACGCATACAAGAATAGGGATGAGGGGTGCCACGCATACCAAAATAGGGATGAGGGGTGCCACGCATACCAGAATAGGGATGAGGAGTGCCACGCATACCGGGATTGGAGATGAGGGGTGTCACGCATACCAGGATTGGGGATGAAATGTGCCACGCATACCAGAATAGGGATGAGGGGTGCCACGCATACTGGGATAGGGGATGAGGGGTGCCACGCATACTGGGATTGGGGATGAGGGGTGTCACGCATACCGGGATTGGGGAGGAGGGGTGCCACGCATACCGGGATTGGGGATGAGGGGTGCCACGCATACCGGGATTTGGGATGAGGGGTGCCACGCATACCGGGATTGGGGATGAGGGGTGCCATGCATACCAGGATTGGGGATGAGGGGTGCCATGCATACCAGGATTGGGGATGAGGGGTGCCACGCATACCAGAATAGGGATGAGGGATGCCATGCATACCAGGATTGGGGATGAGGGCAGCCACGCATACCAGGATTGGGGATCAGGGGAGCCACGCATACCGGGATTGGGGACGAGGGGTGCCACGCATACCGGGATTGGGGACGAGGGGTGCCACGCATACCGGGATTGGGGATGAGGGGTGCCACGCATACCGGGATTGGGGACGAGGGATGCCACGCATACCGGGATTGGGGATGAGGGGTGCCACGCATACCAGGATTGGGGATGAGGGGTGCCACACATACCAGGATTGGAAATGAGGGGTGCCACGCAAACTAAAATAGGGATCAGGGGTGACTCGCATAACGGGATTGGGGATGAGGAATGACATCCATACCGGGATTGGGGATGAGGGGTGACACGCATACCGGGATTGGGGATGAGAGGTGCCACGCATTCCGGGATTGGGGATGAGGGGTGCCACGCATAATGGGATTGGGGATTAGGGGAGCCACGCATACCTGGATTGGGGATGAGGGGTGCCACGCATAGCAGAATAGGGATTAGGGGTGCCACGCATACCAGAATAGGGATGAGGGATGCCATGCATTCCAGGATTGGGAATGAGGGGAGCCACTCATACCAGAATTGGGGATGAGGGGAGCCACGCATACCAGGATTGGGGATGAGGGGTGCCACTCATACCAGAATTGGGGATGAGGGGAGCCACGCATACCGGGATTGGGGAGGAGGGGTGCCACGCATACCGGGATTGGGTATGAGTGGTGCCACGCATACCGGGATTGGGGATGAGTGGTGCCACGCATACCGGGATTGGGGATGAGGGGTGCCACGCAAACCGGGATTGGGGATGAGGGGTTCCACGCATACCGGGATTGGGGATGAGGGGTGCCACGCATACCAGAATAGGGATGAGGGGTGCCACGCATACCAGAATAGGGATGAGGGGTGCCACGCATACCAGAATAGGGATGAGGGGTGCCACGCATAACAGAATAGGGATGAGGGGTGCCACACATACCGGGATTGGGGATGAAGGGTGTCACGCATACCGGGATTGGTGATGAGGGGTGTCACGCATACCAGGATTGGGGATGAAAGGTGCCACGCATACCGGAATAGGGATGAGGGGTGCCACGCATACCAGAATAGGGATGAGGGGTGCCACTAAACCAGAATAGGGAAGAGGGGTGCCACGCATACCGGGATTGAGGATGAGGGGTGTCGCGAATACCGGGATTGGGGATAAGGGGTGCCACGCATACCAAAATAGGGATGAGGGGTGCCACGCATACCAGAATAGGGATGAGGGGTGCCACGCATACCAGAATAGGGATGAGGGGTGCCACGCATAACAGAATAGGGATGAGGGGTGCCACACATACCGGGATTGGGGATGAAGGGTGTCACGCATACCGGGATTGGTGATGAGGGGTGTCACGCATACCAGGATTGGGGATGAAAGGTGCCACGCATACTGGAATAGGGATGAGGGGTGCCACGCATACCAGAATAGGGATGAGGGGTGCCACTAAACCAGAATAGGGAAGAGGGGTGCCACGCATACCGGGATTGAGGATGAGGGGTGTCGCGAATACCGAGATTGGGGATAAGGGGTGCCACGCATACCAAAATAGGGATGAGGGGTGCCACGCATACCAGAATAGGGATGAGGGGTGCCACGCATACCAGAATAGGGATGAGGGGTGCCACGCATACCGGGATTGGGGATGAGGGGTGTCACGCATACCGGGATTGGGGATGAGGGGTGTCACGCATACCGGGATTGGGGATGAGGGGTGTCACGCATGCCAGGATTGGGGATGAAAGGTGCCACGCATACCAGAATAGGGATGAGGGGTGCCACGCATACCAGAATAGGGATGAGGGGTGCCTCGCATACCAGAATAGGAATGAGGGGTGCCACGCATACCGGGATTGGGGATGAGGGGTGTCACGCATACCGGGATTGGGGATGAGGGGTGTCACGCATGCCAGGATTGGGGATGAAAGGTGCCACGCATACCAGAATAGGGATGAGGGGTGCCACGCATACCAGAATAGGGATGAGGGGTGCCTCGCATACCAGAATAGGAATGAGGGGTGCCACGCATACCAGGTTTGGGGATGAGGGGTGTCACGCATACCGGTATTGGGGATGAGGGGTGTCACGCATACCAGGATTGGGGATGAAAGGTGCCACGCATACCAGAATAGGGATGAGGGATGCCACGCATACCAGGATTGGGGATGAGGGGTGCCACGCATACCAAAATAGGGATGAGGGGTGAAAAGCATACCAGGATTGGGGATGAGGGGTGCCACGCATACCAGGATTGGGGATGAAAGGTGCCACGCATACCAAAATAGGGATGAGCGGTGCCACGCATACTGGTATTGGGGATGAGAAGTGCCATGCATACCAGGATTGGGGATGAAAGGTGCCACGCATACCAGAATAGGGATGAGGGGTGCCACGCATACCAGAATAGGGATGAGGGGTGTCACGCATACCAGAATAGGGAAGAGGGGTGCCACGCATACCGGGATTGGAGATGAGGGGTGTCACGCATACCGGGATTGGGGATGAGGGGTGTCACGCATACGGGATTGGGGATGAAAGGTGCCACGCATACCAGAATAGGGATGAGGGGTGCCACGCATACCAGAATAGGGATGATGGGTGCCACGCATACCAGAATAGGGATGAGGGGTGCCACGCATACCGGGATTGGGGATGAGGGGTGTCACGCATACCGGGATTGGGGATGAGGTGTGTCACGCATGCCAGGATTGGGGATCAAAGGTGCCACGCATACCAGAATAGGGATGAGGGGTGCCACGCATACCAGAATAGGGATGAGGGGTGCCTCGCATACCAGAAAAGGAATGAGGGGTGCCACGCATACCGGGATTGGGGATGAGGGGTGTCACGCATACCGGGATTGGGGATGAGGGGTGTCACACATACCAGGATTGGGGATGAAAGGTGCCACGCATACCAGAATAGGGATGAGGGATGCCACGCATACCAGGATTGGGGATGAGGGGTGCCACGCATACCAAAATAGGGATGAGGGGTGAAAAGCATACCAGGATTGGGGATGAGGGGTGACACACATACCGGGATTGGGGATGAGGGGTGCCACGCATACCAAAATAGGGATGAGGGGTGAAAAGCATACCAGGATTGGGGATGAGGGGTGACACACATACCGGGATTGGGGATGAGGGGTGCCACGCATACCCGGATTGGGGATGAAGGGTGCCACGCATACCGCGATTGGGGATGAGGGGTGCCATGCATACCGGGATTGGGGATGAGGGGTGCCACGCATATCAGGATTGGGGATGAGAGGTGCCACGCATACCAGGATTGGGGATGAGGGGTGCCATGCATACCAGGATTGGGGATGAGGGGTGCCATGCATACCAGGATTGGGGATGAGGGGTGCCACGCATAATAGTATTGGGGATGAGGGGAGCCACGCATACCGGGATTGGGGATGAGGGGTGCCACGCATAGCAGAATAGGGATGAGGGGTGCCACGCATACCAGAATAGGGATGAGGGATGCCATGCATACCAGGATTGGGGATGAGCGGAGCCACGCATACCAGGATTGGGGATGAGGGGAGCCGCGCATACCGGGATTGGGGATGAGGGGTGCCACGCATACCAAAATAGGGATGAGGGGTGAAAAGCATACCAGGATTGGGGATGAGGGGTGCCACGCATACCGGGATTGGGGATGAGGGGTGCCACGCATACCAGGATTGGGGATGAGGGGAGCCACTCATACCGGGATTGGGGATGAGGGGTGCCACGCATACCGGGATTGGGGATGAAGGGTGCCACGCATCCCGGGATTGGGGATGAGGGGTGCCACGCATCCCGGGATTGGGGATGAGGGGTGACATGCATACCGGGATTGGGGATGAGTGGTGCCACGCATACCAAAATAGGGATGAGGGGTGACACGCATACCGGGATTGGGGATGAGGGGTGACACGCATACTGGGATTGGGGATGAGGGGTGCCACGCATTCCGGGATTGGGGATGAGGGGTGCCACGCATGCCGGGATTGGGGATGAGGGGTGCCACGCATACCGGGATTGGGGATGAGGGGTGCCACGCATACCGGGATTGGGAATGAGAGGTGCCACGCATACCAGGATTGGGGATGAGGGGTGCCATGCATACCAGGATTGGGGATGAGGGGTGCCAAGCATAATAGTATTGGGGATGAGGGGAGCCACGCATACCGGGATTGGGGATGAGGGGTGCCACGCATAGCAGAATAGGGATGAGGGGTGCCACGTGTACCAGAATAGGGATGAGGGATGCCATGCATACCACGATTGGGGATGAGGTGTGCCACGCATACTGAGATTGGGGATGAGGGGTGACACGCATACAGGGATTGGGGATGAGGGGTGCCACGCATACCGGGATTGTGGATGAGGGTTGCCACGCATACCAGGATTGGGGATGAAAGGTGCCACGCATACCAAAATAGGGATGAGCGGTGCCACGCATACCAGGATTGGTGATGAGGGGTGCCACGTATACTGGGATTGGGGATGAGGGGTGCCATGTATACTGGGATTGGGGATGAGGGGTGCCACGCATAGCAGAATAGGGATGAGGGTGCCAAGCATACCAGAATAGGGATGAGGGGTGTCACGCATACCAGAATAGGGAAGAGGGGTGCCACGCATACCGGGATTGGGGATGAGGGGTGTCACGCATACCGGGATTGGGGATGAGGGGTGTCACGCATACCGGGATTGGGGATGAAAGGTGCTACGCATACAAGAATAGGGATGAGGGGTGCCACGCATACCAAAATAGGGATGAGGGGTGCCACGCATACCAGAATAGGGATGAGGGGTGCCACGCATACCGGGATTGGAGATGAGGGGTGTCACGCATACCAGGATTGGGGATGAAATGTGCCACGCATACCAGAATAGGGATGAGGGGTGCCACGCATACTGCGATAGGGGATGAGGGGTGCCACGCATACCGGGATTGGGGATGAGGGGTGTCACGCATACCGGGACTGGGGAGGAGGGGTGCCACGCATACCGGGATTGGGGATGAGGGGTGCCACGCATACCGGGATTTGGGATGAGGGGTGCCACGCATACTGGGATTGGGGATGAGGGGTGCCATGCATACCAGGATTGGGGATGAGGGGTGCCACGCATACCAGAATAGGGATGAGGGTTGCCATGCATACCAGGATTGGGGATGAGGGCAGCCACGCATACCAGGATTGGGGAACAGGGGAGCCACGCATACCGGGATTGGGGACGAGGGGTGCCACGCATACCGGGATTGGGGACGAGGGGTGCCACGCATACCGGGATTGGGGATGAGGGGTGCCACGCATACCGGGATTGGGGACGAGGGGTGCCACGCATACCGGGATTGGGGATGAGGGGTGCCACGCATACCAGGATTGGGGATGAGGGGTGCCACACATACCAGGATTGGAAATGAGGGGTGCCACGCAAACTAAAATAGGGATGAGGGGTGACTCGCATAACGGGATTGGGGATGAGGAATGACATCCATACCGGGATTGGGGATGAGGGGTGACACGCATACCGGGATTTGGGATGAGAGGTGCCACGCATTCCGGGATTGGGGATGAGGGGTGCCACGCATAATGGGATTGGGGATGAGGGGAGCCACGTATACCTGGATTGGGGATGAGGGGTGCCACGCATAGCAGAATAGGGATTAGGGGTGCCACGCATACCAGAATAGGGATGAGGGATGCCATGCATTCCAGGATTGGAAATGAGGGGAGCCACTCATACCAGAATTGGGGATGGGGGGAGCCACGCATACCAGGATTGGGGATGAGGGGTGCCACGCATACCAGGATTGGGGATGAAAGGTGCCACGCATACCAGAATAGGGATGAGCGGTGCCACGCATACCGGTATTGGGGATGAGAAGTGCCATGCAAACCGGGATTGGGGATGAGGGGTTCCACGCATACCGGGATTGGGGATGAGGGGTGTCACGCATACCGGGATTGGGGAGGAGGGGTGCCACGCATACCGGGATTGGGTATGAGTGGTGCCACGCATACCGGGATTGGGGATGAGTGGTGCCACGCATACCGGGATTGGGGATGAGTGGTGCCACGCATACCGGGATTGGGGATGAGGGGTGCCACGCAAACCGGGATTGGGGATGAGGGGTTCCACGCATACCGGGATTGGGGATGAGGGGTGCCACGCATACCAGAATAGGGATGAGGGGTGCCACGCATACCAGAATATGGATGAGGGGTGCCACGCATACCAGAATAGGGATGAGGGGTGCCACGCATAACAGAATAGGGATGAGGGGTGCCACACATACCGGGATTGGGGATGAAGGGTGTCACGCATACCGGGATTGGTGATGAGGGGTGTCACGCATACCAGGATTGGGGATGAAAGGTGCCACGCATACCGGAATAGGGATGAGGGGTGCCACGCATACCAGAATAGGGATGAGGGGTGCCACTAAACCAGAATAGGGAAGAGGGGTGCCACGCATACCGGGATTGAGGATGAGGGGTGTCGCGAATACCGGGATTGGTGATAAGGGGTGCCACGCATACCAAAATAGGGATGAGGGGTGCCACGCATACCAGAATAGGGATGAGGGGTGCCACGCATACCAGAATAGGGATGAGGGGTGCCACGCATACCGGGATTGGGGATGAGGGGTGTCACGCATACCGGGATTGGGGATGAGGGGTGTCACGCATACCGGGATTGGGGATGAGGGGTGTCACGCATGCCAGGATTGGGGATGAAAGGTGCCACGCATACCAGAATAGGGATGAGGGGTGCCACGCATACCAGAATAGGGATGAGGGGTGCCACGCATAGCAGAATTGGGATGAGGGGTGCCACGCATACCAGAATAGGGATGAGGGATGCGATGCATATCACGATTGGGGATGAGGGGAGTCACGCATATCAGGATTGGGGATGAGGGGAGCCACGCATACCGGGATTGGGGATGAGGGGTGCCACGCATCCCGGGATTGGGGATGAGGGGTGCCACACATTCCGGGATTGGGGATGAGGGGTGACATGCATATCGGGATTGGGGATGAGTGGTGCCACGCATACCAAAATAGGGATGAGGGGTGACACGCATACCGGGATTGGGGATGAGGGGTGACACGCATTCCGGGATTGGGGATGAGGGGTGCCACGCATACCGGGATTGGGGATGAGGGTTGCCACGCATAATGGGATTGGGGATGAGGGGAGCCACGCATACCGGGATTGGGGATGAGGGATGCCATGCATACCAGGATTGGGGATGAGGGGAGCCACGCATACCAGAATAGGGATTAGGGGTGCCACGCATACCAGAATAGGAATGAGGGCTGCCACGCATACTGGGATTTGGGGATGAGGGGTGTCACGCATACCGGGATTGGGGATGAGGGGTGTCACGCATACCAGGATTGGGGATGAAAGGTGCCACGTATATCAGAATAGGGATGAGGGGTGCCACGCATGCCGGGATTGGAGATGAGGGGTGCCACGCATACCGTGATTGGGGATGAGGGGTGCCACGCATACCGGGATTGGGGATGAGGGGTGCCACGCATACCGGGATTGGGGATGAGGGGTGCCACGCATACCGGGATTTGGGATGTGGGGTGCCACGCATACCGGGATTGGGGATGAGGGGTGCCACGCATATCAGGATTGGGGATGAGGGGTGCCACGCATACCAGGATTGGGGATGAGGGGTGCCACGCATACCAAAATAGGGATGAGGGGTGAAACGCATACCAGGATTGGGTATGAGGGGTGACACGCATACAGGGATTGGGGATGAGGGGTGCCATGCATACCGGGATTGGGGATGAGGGGTGCCATGCATACCGGGATTGGGGATGAGGGGTGCCACGCATACCAGGATTGGGGATGAGGGGTGCCACGCATACTGGGATTGGGGATGAGGGGTGCCACGCATAGCAGAATAGGGATGAGGTGACACGCATACCAGAATAGGGATGAGGGATGCCATGCATACCAGGATTGGGGATGAGGGCAGCCACGCATACCAGGATTGGGGCCGAGGGGAGCCACGCATACCGGGATTGGGACGAGGGGTGCCACGCATACCGTGATTGGGGATGAGGGGTGCCACGCATACCGGGATTGGGGATGAGGGGTGCCACGCATACCAGGATTGGGGATGAGGGGTGCCACACATACCAGGATTGGAAATTAGGGGTGCCACGCATACCGGGATTGGGGATGAGAGGTGCCACGCATGCCAGGATTGGGGATGAGGGGTGCCACGCATACCGGGATTGGGGATGAGAGGTGCCACGCATGCCAGGATTGGGGATGAGGGGTGCCATGCATACCAGGATTGGGGATGAGGGGTGCCACGCATCCCGGGATTGGGGATGAGGGGTGACATGCATACCGGGATTGGGGATGAGTGGTGCCACGCATACCAAAATAGGGATGAGGGGTGACACGCATACCAGAATAGGGATGAGGGGTGCCACACATACTGGGATTGGGGATGAGGGGTGCCACGCATACCGGGATTGGGGATGAGGGGTGTCACGCATACCGGGATTGGGGAGGAGGGGTGCCACGCATACCGGGATTGGGGATGAGTGGTGCCACGCATACCGGGATTGGGGATGAGTGGTGCCACGCATACCAGGATTGGGGATGAGGGGTGCCACGCAAACCGGGATTGGGGATAAGGGGTGCCACGCATACCAGAATAGGGATGAGGGGTGCCACGCATACAAGAATAGGGATGAGGGGTGCCACGCATACCAGAATAGGGATGAGGGGTGCCACGCATACCAGAATAGGGATGAGGGGTGCCACGCATACAAGAATAGGGATGAGGGGTGCCACGCATACCAGAATAGGGATGAGGGGTGCCACGCATACCAGAATAGGGATGAGGGGTGCCACGCATACCGGGATTGAGGATGAAGGGTGTCACGCATACCGGGATTGAGGATGAAGGGTGTCACGCATACCGGGATTGGGGATGAGGGGTGCCACGCATACCAAATAGGGATGAGGGGTGCCACGCATACCGGGATTGGGGATGAGGGGTGTCACGCATACCGGGATTGGGGATGAGGGGTGTCACGCATACCAGGATTAGGGATGAAAGGTGCCACGCATACCAGAATAGGGATGAGGGGTGCCACGCATACCAGAATAGGGAAGAGGGGTGCCTCGCATACCAGAATAGGAATGAGGGGTGCCACGCATACCGCGATTGGGGATGAGGGGTGTCACGCATACCGGGATTGGGGATGAGGGGTGTCACGCATACCAGGATTGGGGATGAAAGGTGCCACGCATACCAGAATAGGGATGAGGGATGCCACGCATACCAGGATTGGGGATGAGGGGTGCCACGCATATCAAAATAGGGATGAGGGGTGAAAAGCATACCAGGATTGGGGATGAGGGGTGACACACATACCGGGATTGGGGATGAGGGGTGCCACGCATACTGGGATTGGGGATGAGGGGTGCCACGCATACCGGGATTGGGGATGAGGGGTGCCACGCATACCAGGATTGGGGATGAGGGGTGCCACGCATCCCGGGATTGGGGATGAGCTGTGACATTCATACCGGGATTGGGGATGAGTGGTGCCACGCATACCAAAATAGGGATGAGGGGTGACACGCATACCGGGATTGGGGATGAGGGGTGACACGCATACCGGGATCGGGGATGAGTGGTGCCACGCATAACGGGATTGGGGATGAGTGGTGCCACGCATTTCAGGATTGGGGATGAGTTGTGCCTCGCATAATGGATTGGGGATGAGGCGAGCCACGCATACCGGGATTGGGGATGAGGGGTGCCACGCATACCGGGATTGGGGATGAGGGGTGCCACGCATAATGGGATTGGGGATGAGGGGAGCCACGCATACCGGGATTTGGGATGAGGGATGCCATGCATACCAGGATTGGGGATGAGGGGAGCCACGCATACCAGGATTGGGGATGAGGGGAGCCACGCATACCGTGATTGGGGATGAAAGGTGCCACGCATACCAGAATAGGGATGAGGGGTGCCACGCATACCAGAATAGGGATGAGGGGTGTCACGCATACCAGAATAGGGAAGAGGGGTGCCACGCATACCGTGATTGGGGATGAGGGGTGTTACGCATACCGGGCTTGGGGATGAGGGGTGTCACGCATACCAGGATTGGGGATGAAAGGTGCCACGTATACCAGAATAGGGATGAGGGGTGCAACGCATGCCAGAATAGGGATGAGGGGTGCCACTCAAACCAGAATAGGGATGAGGGGTGCCACGCATACCGTGATTGGGGATGAGGGGTGTCACACATACCAGGATTGGGGATGAGAGGTGCCACGCATTCCGGGATTGGGGATGAGGGGTGCCACGCATAATGGGATTGGAGATGAGGGGAGCCACGCATACCTGGATAGGGGATGAGGGGTGCCATGCATAGCAGAATAGGGATTAGGGGTGCCACGCATACCAGAATAGGGATGAGGGATGCCATGAATTCCAGGATTGGGAATGAGGGGAGCCACTCATACCAGGATTGGGGATGAGGGGAGCCACGCATAACGGGATTGGGGATGAGAAGTGCCATGCATACCAGGATTGGGGATGAAAGGTGCCACGCATACCAGAATAGGGATGAGGGGTGCCACGCATACCAGAATAGGGATGAGGGGTGTCACGCATACCAGAATAGGGAACAGGGGTGCCACGCATACCTTGATTGGGGATGAGGGGTGTCACGCATACCGGGATTGGGGATGAGGGGTGTCACGCATACCGGGATTGGGGATGAAAGGTGCCACGCATACAAGAATAGGGATGAGGGGTGCCACGCATACCAGAATAGGGATGAGGGGTGCCACGCATACCAGAATAGGGATGAGGGGTGCCACGCATACCGGGATTGGGGATGAGGGGTGTCACGCATACCGGGATTGGGGATGAGGGGTGTCACGCATACCAGGATTGGGGATGAAATGTGCCTCGCATACCAGAATATGGATGAGGGGTGCCACGCATACTGGGATTGGGGATGAGGTGTGCCACGCATACCGGGATTGGGGACGAGGGGTGTCACGCATACCGGAATTGGGGATGAGGGGTGCCACGCATACCGGGATTGGGGATGAGTGGTGCCACGCATACTGGGATTGGGAATGAGTGGTGCCACGCATACCGGGATTGGGGATGAGGGGTGCCATGCAAACCGGGATTGGGGATGAGGGGTGCCACGCATACCGGGATTGGGGATGAGGGGTGCCACGTATACCAGAATAGGGATGAGGGGTGCCACGCATACCAGAATAGGGATGAGGGGTGCCACGCATACCAGAATAGGGATGAGGGGTGCCACGCATACCGGGATTGGGGATGAGGGGTGTTACGCATGCCAGGATTGGGGATGAAAGTTGCCACGCATACCAGAATAGGGATGAGGGGTGCCACGCATACCAGAATACGTATGAGGGGTGCCTCGCATACCAGAATAGGAATGAGGGGTGCCACGCATACCGGGATTGAGGATGAGGGGTGTCACGCATACCGGGATTGGGGATGAGGGGTGTCACGCATAACAGGATTGGGGATGAAAGGTGCCACGCATACCAGAATAGGGATGAGGGGTGCCACGCATACCAGAATAGGGATGAGGGGTGCCACGTAAACCAGAATAGGGAAGAGGGGTGCCACGCATAGCAGAATAGGGATGAGGGGTGCCACGCAAACCAGAATAGGGATGAGGGATGCCATGCATACCAGGATTGGGGATGAGGGGAGCCACGCATACCAGGATTGGGGATGAGGGGAGCAACGCATACCGGGATTGGGGATGAGGGGTGCCACGCATACCAAAATAGGGATGAGGGGTGAAAAACATACCAGGATTGGGGATGAGGGGTGACACACATACTAGGATTGGGGATGAGGGGTGCACGCATACCGGGATTGGGGATGAGGAGTGCCACGCATACCGGGATTGGGGATGAGGGATGCCATGCATACCAGGATTGGGGATGAGGGGAGCCACGCATACCAGAATAGGGATTAGGGGTGCCACGCATACCAGAATAGGAATGAGGGCTGCCACGCATACTGGGATTTGGGGATGAGGGGTGTCACGCATACCGGGATTGGGGATGAGGGGTGTCACGCATACCAGGATTGGGGATGAAAGGTGCCACGTATATCAGAATAGGGATGAGGGGTGCCACGCATGCCGGGATTGGAGATGAGGGGTGCCACGCATACCGTGATTGGGGATGAGGGGTGCCACGCATACCGGGATTGGGGATGAGGGGTGCCACGCATACCGGGATTGGGGATGAGGGGTGCCACGCATACCGGGATTTTGGGATGTGGGGTGCCACGCATACCGGGATTGGGGATGAGGGGTGCCACGCATATCAGGATTGGGGATGAGGGGTGCCACGCATACCAGGATTGGGGATGAGGGGTGCCACGCATACCAAAATAGGGATGAGGGGTGAAACGCATACCAGGATTGGGTATGAGGGGTGACACGCATACCGGGATTGGGGATGAGGGGTGACACGCATACCGAGATTGGGGATGAGGGGTGCCACGCATACAGGGATTGGGGATGAGGGGTGCCATGCATACCGGGATTGGGGATGAGGGGTGCCACGCATACCAGGATTGGGGATGAGGGGTGCCACGCATACTGGGATTGGGGATGAGGGGTGCCACGCATAGCAGAATAGGGATGAGGGTGACACGCATACCAGAATAGGGATGAGGGATGCCATGCATACCAGGATTGGGGATGAGGGCAGCCACGCATACCAGGATTGGGGATGAGGGGAGCCACGCATACCGGGATTGGGGACGAGGGGTGCCACGCATACCGTGATTGGGGATGAGGGGTGCCACGCATACCGGGATTGGGGATGAGGGGTGCCACGCATACCAGGATTGGGGATGAGGGGTGCCACACATACCAGGATTGGAAATTAGGGGTGCCACGCAAACTAAAATAGGGATGAGGGGTGACACGCATAACGGGATTGGGGATGAAAGGTGCCACGCATACAAGAATAGGGAAGAGGGGTGCCACGCATACCGGGATTGGGGATGAGGGGTGTCACGCATACCGGGAATGGGGATGAGGGTGTCACGCATACCGGGAATGGGGATGAAAGGTGCCACGCATACCAGAATAGGGATGAGGGGTGCCACGCATACCAGAATAGGGATGAGGGGTGCCACGCATACCAGAATAGGAATGAGGGGTGCCACGCATACCAGAATAGGGATGAGGGGTGCCACGCATACCGGGATTGAGGATTAAGGGTGTCACGCATACCGGGATTGAGGATGAAGGGTGTCACGCATACCGGTATTGGGGATGAGGGGTGCCACGCATACCAGAATAGGGATGAGGGGTGCCACGCATACCGGGATTGGGGATGAGGGGTGTCACGCATACTGGGATTGGGGATGAGGGGTGTCACGCATACCAGGATTAGGGATGAAAGGTGCCACGCATACCAGAATAGGGATGAGGGGTGCCACGCATACCAGAATAGGGAAGAGGGGTGCCTCGCATACCAGAATAGGAATGAGGGGTGCCACGCATACCGGGATTGGGGATGAGGGGTGTCACGCATACCGGGATTGGGGATGAGGGGTGTCACGCATACCAGGATTGGGGATGAAAGGTGCCACGCATACCAGAATAGGGATGAGGGATGCCACGCATACCAGGATTGGGGATGAGGGGTGCCACGCATAACAAAATAGGGATGAGGGGTGAAAAGCATACCAGGATTGGGGATGAGGGGTGACACACATACCGGGATTGGGGATGAGGGGTGCCACGCATACCGGGATTGGGGATGAGGGGTGCCACGCATACCGGGATTGGGGATGAGGGGTGCCACGCATACCGGGATTGGGGATGAGGGGTGCCACGCATACCGGGATTGGGGATGAGAGGTGCCACGCATACCAGGATTGGGGATGAGGGGTGCCATGCATACCAGGATTGGGGATGAGGGGTGCCACGCATCCCGGGATTGGGGATGAGGGGTGACATGCATACCGGAATTGGGGATGAGTGGTGCCACGCATACCAAAATAGGGATGAGGGGTGACACGCATACCGGGATTGGGGATGAGGGGTGACACGCATACCGGGATCGGGGATGAGTGGTGCCACGCATAACGGGATTGGGGATGAGTGGTGCCACGCATTTCAGGATTGGGGATGAGGGGTGCCTCGCATAATGGATTGGGGATGAGGCGAGCCACGCATACCGGGATTGGGGATGAGGGGTGCCACGCATACCGGGATTGGGGATGAGGGGTGCCACGCATAATGGGATTGGGGATGAGGGGAGCCACGCATACCGGGATTTGGGATGAGGGATGCCATGCATACCAGGATTGGGGATGAGGGGAGCCACGCATACCAGGATTGGGGATGAGGGGAGCCACGCATACCGTGATTGGGGATGAAAGGTGCCACGCATACCAGAATAGGGATGAGGGGTGCCACGCATACCAGAATAGGGATGAGGGGTGTCACGCATACCAGAATAGGGAAGAGGGGTGCCACGCATACCGTGATTGGGGATGAGGGGTGTTACGCATACCGGGCTTGGGGATGAGGGGTGTCACGCATACCAGGATTGGGGATGAAAGGTGCCACGTATACCAGAATAGGGATGAGGGGTGCAACGCATGCCAGAATAGGGATGAGGGGTGCCACTCAAACCAGAATAGGGATGAGGGGTGCCACGCATACCGTGATTTCGGATGAGGGGTGTCACGCATACCAGGATTGGGGATGAGAGGTGCCACGCATTCCGGGATTGGGGATGAGGGGTGCCACGCATAATGGGATTGGAGATGAGGGGAGCCACGCATACCTGGATAGGGGATGAGGGGTGCCATGCATAGCAGAATAGGGATTAGGGGTGCCACGCATACCAGAATAGGGATGAGGGATGCCATGAATTCCAGGATTGGGAATGAGGGGAGCCACTCATACCAGGATTGGGGATGAGGGGAGCCACGCATAACGGGATTGGGGATGAGAAGTGCCATGCATACCAGGATTGGGGATGAAAGGTGCCACGCATACCAGAATAGGGATGAGGGGTGCCACGCATACCAGAATAGGGATGAGGGGTGTCACGCATACCAGAATAGGGAACAGGGGTGCCACGCATACCTTGATTGGGGATGAGGGGTGTCACGCATACCGGGATTGGGGATGAGGGGTGTCACGCATACCGGGATTGGGGATGAAAGGTGCCACGCATACAAGAATAGGGATGAGGGGTGCCACGCATACCAGAATAGGGATGAGGGGTGCCACGCATACCAGAATAGGGATGAGGTGTGCCACGCATACCGGGATTGGGGATGAGGGGTGTCACGCATACCGGGATTGGGGATGAGGGGTGTCACGCATACCAGGATTGGGGATGAAATGTGCCTCGCATACCAGAATATGGATGAGGGGTGCCACGCATACTGGGATTGGGGATGAGGTGTGCCACGCATACCGGGATTGGGGACGAGGGGTGTCACGCATACCGGAATTGGGGAGGAGGGGTGCCACGCATACCGGGATTGGGGATGAGTGGTGCCACGCATACTGGGATTGGGAATGAGTGGTGCCACGCATACCGGGATTGGGGATGAGGGGTGCCATGCAAACCGGGATTGGGGATGAGGGGTGCCACGCATACCGGGATTGGGGATGAGGGGTGCCACGTATACCAGAATAGGGATGAGGGGTGCCACGCATACCAGAATAGGGATGAGGGGTGCCACGCATACCAGAATAGGGATGAGGGGTGCCACGCATACCGGGATTGGGGATGAGGGGTGTTACGCATGCCAGGATTGGGGATGAAAGGTGCCACGCATACCAGAATAGGGATGAGGGGTGCCACGCATACCAGAATACGTATGAGGGGTGCCTCGCATACCAGAATAGGAATGAGGGGTGCCACGCATACCGGGATTGGGGATGAGGGGTGTCACGCATACCGGGATTGGGGATGAGGGGTGTCACGCATAACAGGATTGGGGATGAAAGGTGCCACGCATACCAGAATAGGGATGAGGGGTGCCACGCATACCAGAATAGGGATGAGGGGTGCCACGTAAACCAGAATAGGGAAGAGGGGTGCCACGCATAGCAGAATAGGGATGAGGGGTGCCACGCAAACCAGAATAGGGATGAGGGATGCCATGCATACCAGGATTGGGGATGAGGGGAGCCACGCATACCAGGATTGGGCATGAGGGGAGCAACGCATACCGGGATTGGGGATGAGGGGTGCCACGCATACCAAAATAGGGATGAGGGGTGAAAAACATACCAGGATTGGGGATGAGGGGTGACACACATACTAGGATTGGGGATGAGGGGTGCACGCATACCGGGATTGGGGATGAGGAGTGCCACGCATACCGGGATTGGGGATGAGGGGTGCCACGCATAGCAGAATAGGGATGAGGGGTGCCACGCATACCAGAATAGGGATGAGGGATGCCATGCATACCAGGATTGGGGATGAGGGGAGCCACACATACCAGGATTGGGGATGAGGGGAGCCACACATACCAGGATTGGGGATGAGGGGAGCCACGCATACCGTGATTGGGGATTAGGGTTGCCACTCATCCCGGGATTGGGGATGAAGGGTGCCACGCATCCCGGGATTGGGGATGAGGGGTGCCACGCATCCCGGGATTGGGGATGAGGGGTGACATGCATACCGGGATTGGGGATGATTGGTGCCACGCACACCAAAATAGGGATGAGGGGTGACACGCATACCGGGATTGGGGATGAGTGGTGACACGCATACCGTGATTGGGGATGAGAGGTGCCACGCATACCAGGATTGGGGATGAGGGGTGCCATGCATACCAGGATTGGGGATGAGGGGTGCCACACATAATAGTATTGGGGATGAGGGGAGCCACGCATACCGGGATTGGGGATGAGGGGTGCCTCGCATACCAGAATAGGAATGAGGTGTGCCACGCATACCAGAATAGGGATGAGGGGTGCCACGCATACCAGAATAGGTATGAGGGGTGCCTCGCATACCAGAATAGGAATGAGGGGTGCCATGCATACCGGGATTGGGGATGAGGGGTGTCACGCATACCGGGATTGGGGATGAGGGGTGTCACGCATAACAGGATTGGGGATGAAAGGTGCCACGCATACCAGAATAGGGATGAGGGATGCCACGCATACCAGGATTGGGGATGAGGGGTGCCACGCATACCAGGATTGGGGATGAGGGGTGCCACGCATAGCAGAATAGGGATGAGGGGTGCCACGCAAACCAGAATAGGGATGAGGGATGCCATGCATACCAGGATTGGGGATGAGGGGAGCCACGCATACTAGGATTGGGGATGAGGGGAGCAACGCATACCGGGATTGGGGATGAGGGGTGCCACGCATACCAAAATAGGGATGAGGGGTGAAAAACATACCAGGATTGGGGATGAGGGGTGACACACATACCAGGATTGGGGATGAGGGGTGCACGCATACCGGGATTGGGGATGAGGAGTGCCACGCATACCGGGATTGGGGATGAGGGGTGCCACGCATACCGGGATTGGGGATGAGGGGTGCCACGCATACCAGGATTGGGGATGAGACGTGCCACGCATACCAGGATTGGGGATGAGGGGTGCCATGCATACCAGGATTGGGGATGAGGGGTGCCACACATAATAGTATTGGGGATGAGGGGAGCCACGCATACCGGGATTGGGGATGAGGGGTGCCACGCATAGCAGAATAGGGATGAGGGGTGCCACGCATACCAGAATTGGGATGAGGGATGCCATGCACACCAGGATTGGGGATGAGGGGAGCCACACATACCAGGATTGGGGATGAGGGGAGCCACGCATACCGTGATTGGGGATGAGGGTTGCCACGCATCCCGGGATTGGGGATGAGGGTGCCACGCATCCCGGGATTGGGGATGAGGGGTGCCACGCATCCCGGGATTGGGGATGAGGGGTGACATGCATACCGGGATTGGGGATGAGTGGTGCCACGCACACCAAAATAGGGATGAGGGGTGACACGCATACCGGGATTGGGGATGAGGGGTGACACGCATACCGGGATTGGGGATGAGTGGTGCCACGCATACCGGGATTGGGGATTAGTGCTGCCACGCCTTTCAGGATTGGGGATGAGGGGTGCCTCGCATAATGGATTGGGGATGAGGGGAGCCACGCATACCGGGATTGGGGATGAGGGGTGCCACGCATACCGGGATTGGGGATGAGGGGTGCAACGCATCCCGGGATTGGGGATGAGGGTGCCACGCATCCCGGGATTGGGGATGAGGGGTGCCACGCATCCCGGGATTGGGGATGAGGGGTGACATGCATACCGGGATTGGGGATGAGTGGTGCCACGCACACCAAAATAGGGATGAGGGGTGACACTCATACCGGGATTGGGGATGAGGGGTGACACGCATACCGGGATTGGGGATGAGTGGTGCCACGCATACCGGGATTGGGGATGAGTGCTGCCACGCCTTTCAGGATTGGGGATGAGGGGTGCCTCGCATAATGGATTGGGGATGAGGGGAGCCACGTATACCGGGATTGGGGATGAGGGGTGCCACGCATACCGGGATTGGGGATGAGGGGTGCCACGCATACCGGGATTGGGGATGAGGGGTGCCACGCATAATGGGATTGGGGATGAGGGGAGCCACGCATACCGGGATTGGGGATGAGGGATGCCATGCATACCAGGATTGGGGATGAGGGGAGCCACGCATACCAGGATTGGGGATGAGGGGCGACACGCATACCGGGATTGGAGATGAGGAGTGCCACGCATACCAGGATTGGGGATGAAAGGTGCCACGCATACCAGAATAGGGATGAGGGGTGCCACGCATACCAGAATAGGGTTGAGGGGTGTCACGCATACCAGAATAGGGAAAAGGGGTGCCACGCATACCGTGATTGGGGATGAGGGGTGTTACGCATACCGGGATTGGGGATGAGGGGTGTCACGCATACCAGGATTGGGGATGAAAGGTGCCACGCATACCAGAATAGGGATGAGGGGTGCCACACATACCAGAATAGGGATGAGGGGTGCCACTTAAACCAGAATAGGGATAAGGGGTGCCACGCATACTGGGATTGGGGATGAGGGGTGTCACGCATACCGGGATTGGGGATGAGGGGTGTCACGCATACCAGGATTGGGGATGAAAGGTGCCACGCATACCAGAATAGGGATGAGGGGTGCCACGCATACCGGGATTGGGGATGAGGGGTGCCACGCATACCAGGATTGGGGATGAGGGGTGCCACGCATACCGGGATTGGGGATCAGGGGTGCCACACATACTTGGATTGGGGATGAGTGGTGCCACGCATACCGGGATTGGGGATGAGTGGTGCCACGCATACCGGGGTTGGGGATGAGGGGTGCCACGCATGCCGGGATTGGGGATGAGGGGTGACACGCATGCCGGGATTGGGGATGAGGGGTGACACGCATACCGGGATTGGGGATGAGGGGTGCCACGCATACCGGGATTGGGGATGAGAGGTGCCATGCATACCAGGATTGGGGATGAGGGGTGCCATGCATACCAGGATTGGGGATGAGGGGTGCCATGCATACCAGGATTGGGGATGAGGGGTGCCACGCATAATAGTATTGGGGATGAGGGGAGACACGCATACCGGGATTGGGGATGAGGGGTGCCACGCATAGCAGAATAGGGATGAGGGGTGCCACGCATACCAGAATAGGGATGAGGGATGTCATGAATACCACGATTGGGGATGAGGGGAGCCACGCATATCAGGATTGGGGATGAGGGGAGCCACGCATACCGGGATTGGGGATGAGGGGTGCCACGCATCCCGGGATTGGGGATGAGGGGTGACTTGCATACCGGGATTGGGGATGAGTGGTGCCACGCATACCAGAATAGGGATTAGGGGTGCCACGCATACCAGAATAGGAATGAGGGGTGCCACGCATACTGGGATTTGGGGATGAGGGGTGTCACGCATACCGGGATTGGGGATGAGGGGTGCCACGCATACCAGGATTGGGGATGAAAGGTGCCACGCATATCAGAATAGGGATGAGGGGTGCCACGCATGCCGGGATTGGAGATGAGGGGTGCCACGCATACCGTGATTGGGGATGAGGGGTGCCACGCATACCGGGATTGGGGATGAGGGGTGCCACGCATACCGGGATTGGGGATGAGAGGTGCCATGCATACCAGGATTGGGGATGAGGGGTGCCATGCATACCAGGATTGGGGATGAGGGGTGCCACGCATAATAGTATTGGGGATGAGGGGAGACACGCATACCGGGATTGGGGATGAGGGGTGCCACGCATAGCAGAATAGGGATGAGGGGTGCCACGCATACCAGAATAGGGATGAGGGATGTCATGAATACCACGATTGGGGATGAGGGGAGCCACGCATATCAGGATTGGGGATGAGGGGTGCCACGCATACCGGGATTTGGGATGTGGGGTGCCACGCATACCGGGATTGGGGATGAGGGGTGCCACGCATAC
Organism: Phyllobates terribilis; assembly: GCF_046119375.1. Classification (NCBI taxonomy): domain Eukaryota; kingdom Metazoa; phylum Chordata; class Amphibia; order Anura; family Dendrobatidae; genus Phyllobates; species Phyllobates terribilis. Next base: position 328,424,699 of record NW_027362762.1, on the reverse strand, counting down.
CAGGATTGGGGATGAGGGGTGCCACGCATACCAGGATTGGGGATGAGGGGTGCCACGCATACCAAAATAGGGATGAGGGGTGAAACGCATACCAGGATTGGGGATGAGGGGTAACACGCATACCGGGATTGGGGATGAGGGGTGACACGCATACCGAGATTGGGGATGAGGGGTGCCACGCATGCAGGGATTGGGGATGAGGGGTGCCACGCATACCAGGATTGGGGATGAGGGGTGCCACGCATACCAGGATTGGGGATGAGGGGTGCCACGCATAGCAGAATAGGGATGAGGGTGCCACGCATACCAGAATAGGGCTGAGGGATGCCATGCATACCAGGATTGGGGATGAGGGCAGCCACGCATACCAGGATTGGGGATGAGGGGAGCCACGCATACCGGGATTGGGGACGAGGGGTGCCACGCATACCGGGATTGGGGACGAGGGGTGCCATGCATACCGGGATTGGGGATGACGGGTGCCACGCATACCAGGATTGGGGATGAGGGGTGCCACACATACCAGGATTGGAAATGAGGGGTGCCACGTAAACTAAAATAGGGATGAGGGGTGACACGCATAACGGGATTGGGGATGAGGAGTGACATCCATACCGGGATTTGGGATGAGGGGTGACACGCATACTGGGATTGGGGATGAGAGGTGCCACGCATTCCGGGATTGGGGATGAAAGGTGCCACGCATACCAGAATAGGGATGAGGGGTGCCACGCATACCAGAATAGGGATGAGGGGTGTCACGCATACCAGAATAGGGAAGAGGGGTGCCACGCATACCGGGATTGGGGATGAGGGGTGTCACGCATACCGGGATTGGGGATGAGGGGTGTCACGCATACCGGGATTGGGGATGAAAGGTGCCACGCATACCAGAAAAGGGATGAGGGGTGCCACGCATACCAGAATAGGGATGAGGGGTGCCACGCATACCAGAATAGGGATGAGGGGTGCCACGCATACCGGGATTGGGGATGAGGGGTGTCACGCATACCGGGATTGGGGATGAGGGGTGTCACGCATACCAGGATTGGGGATGAAACGTGCAACGCATACCAGAATAGGGATGAGGGGTGCCACGCATACTGGGATTGGGGATGAGGGGTGCCACGCATACCGGGATTGGGGATGAGGGGTGTCACGCATACCGGGATTGGGGAGGAGGGGTGCCACGCATACCGGGATTGGGGATGAGTGGTGCCACGCATACCGGGATTGGGGATGAGTGGTGCCACGCATACCGGGATTGGGGATGAGGGGTGCCACGCAAACCGGGATTGGGGATGAGTGGTGCCACGCATACCGGGATTGGGGATGAGGGGTGCAACGCATACCAGAATAGGGATGAGGGGTGCCACGCATACCAGAATAGGGATGAGGGGTGCCACGCATACCAGAATAGGGATGAGGGGTGCCACGCATACCGGGATTGGGGATGAGGGGTGCCACGCATATCGGGATTGGGGATGAGGGGTGCAACGCATACCAGAATAGGGATGAGGGGTGCCACGTAAACCAGAATAGGGAAGAGGGGTGCCACGCATACCGGGATTGAGGATGAGGGGTGTCACAAATACCGGGATTGGGGATGACGGGTGCCACGCATACCAGAATAGGGATGAGGGGTGCCACGCATACCAGAATAGGGATGAGGGGTGCCACGCATACCAGAATAGGGATGAGGGGTGCCACGCATACCAGAATAGGGATGAGGGGTGCCACGCATACCGGGATTGGGGATGAGGGGTGTCACGCATACCGGGATTGGGGATGAGGGGTGTCACGCATACCGGGATTGGGGATGAGGGGTGTCACGCATACCGGGATTGGGGATGAGGGGTGTCACGCATACCAGGATTGGGGATGAAACGTGCCACGCATACCAGAATAGGGATGAGGGGTGCCACGCATACTGGGATTGGGGATGAGGGGTGCCACGCATACCGGGATTGGGGATGAGGGGTGTCACGCATACCGGGATTGGGGAGGAGGGGTGCCACACATACCGGGATTGGGGATGAGTGGTGCCACGCATACCGGGATTGGGGATGAGTGGTGCCACGCATACCGGGATTGGGGATGAGGGGTGCCACGCAAACCGAGATTGGGGATGAGGGGTGCCACGCATACCGGGATTGGGGATGAGGGGTGCAACGCATACCAGAATAGGGATGAGGGGTGCCACGCATACCAGAATAGGGATGAGGGGTGCCACGCATACCAGAATAGGGATGAGGGGTGCCACGCATACCAGAATATGGCTGAGGGGTGCCACACATACCAGAATAGGAATGAGGGGTGCCACGCATACCGGGATTGGGGATGAGGGGTGTCACGCATACCGGGATTGGGGATGAGGGGTGTCACGCATACCAGGATTGGGGATGAAAGGTGCCACGCATACCAGAATAGGGATGAGGGATGCCACGCATACCAGGATTGGGGATGAGGGGTGCCACGCATACCAAAATAGGGATGAGGGGTGAAAAGCATACCAGGATTGGGGAAGAGGGGTGACACACATACCGGGATTGGGGATGAGGGGTGCCACGCATACCGGAATTGGGGATGACTGGTGCCACGCATACCGGGATTGGGGATGAGGGGTGCCACGCATACCGGGATTGGGGATGAGAGGTGCCACGCATACCAGTATTGGGGATGAGGAGTGCCATGCATACCAGGATTGGGGATGAGGGGTGCCACGCATAATAGTATTGGGGACGAGGGGAGCCACGCATACCGGGATTGGGGATGAGGGGTGCCACGCATAGCAGAATAGGGATGAGGGGTGCCACGCATACCAGAATAGGGATGAGGGATGCCATGCATACCAGGATTGGGGATGAGGGGAGCCACGCATACCAGGATTGGGGATGAGGGGAGCCACGCATACCGGGATTGGGGATGAGGGGTGCCACGCATCCCGGGATTGGGGATGAGGGGTGCCACGCATCCCGGGATTGGGGATGAGGGGTGCCACGCATCCCGGGATTTTGGATGAGGGGTGACATGCATACCGGGATTGGGGATGAGTGGTGCCACGCATACCAAAATAGGGATGAGGGGTGACACGCATACCGGGATTGGGGATGAGGGGTGACACGCATACCGGGATTGGGGATGAGGGGTGTCACGCATACCGGGATTGGGGAGGAGGGGTGCCACGCATACCGGGATTGGGGATGAGTGGTGCCACGCATACCGGGATTGGGGATGAGTGGTGCCACGCATACCGGGATTGGGGATGAGGGGTGCCACGCAAACCGGGATTGGGGATGTGGGGTGCCACGCATACCGGGATTGGGGATGAGGGGTGCAACGCATACCAGAATAGGGATGAGGGGTGCCACGCATACCAGAATAGGGATGAGGGGTGCCACGCATACCAGAATAGGGATGAGGGGTGCCACGCATACCGGGATTGGGGATGAAGGGTGTCACGCATACCAGGATTGGGGATGAGGGGTGTCACGCATACCAGGATTGGGGATGAAAGGAGCCACGCATACCGGAATAGGGATGAGGGGTGCCACGCATACCAGAATAGGGATGAGGGGTGCCACGTAAACCAGAATAGGGAAGAGGGGTGCCACGCATACCGGGATTGAGGATGAGGGGTGTCACGAATACCGGGATTGGGGATGAGGGGTGCCACGCATACCAGAATAGGGATGAGGGGTGCCACGCATACCAGAATAGGGATGAAGGGTGCCACGCATACCAGAATAGGGATGAGGGGTGCCACGCATACCGGGATTGGGGATGAGGGGTGTCACGCATACCGGGATTGGGGATGATGGGTGTAACGCATACCAGGATTGGGGATGAAAGGTGCCACGCATACCAGAATAGGGATGAGGGGTGCCACGCATACCAGAATAGGGCTGAGGGGTGCCACACATACCAGAATAGGAATGAGGGGTGCCACGCATACCGGGATTGGGGATGAGGGGTGTCACGCATACCGGGATTGGGGATGAGGGGTGTCACGCATACCAGGATTGGGGATGAAAGGTGCCACGCATACCAGAATAGGGATGAGGGATGCCACGCATACCAGGATTGGGGATGAGGGGTGCCACGCATACCAAAATAGGGATGAGGGGTGAAAAGCATACCAGGATTGGGGATGAGGGGTGACACACATATCGGGATTGGGGATGAGGGGTGCCACGCATACCGGAATTGGGGATGACTGGTGCCACGCATACCGGGATTAGGGATGAGGGGTGCCACGCATACCGGGATTGGGGATGAGAGGTGCCACGCATACCAGTATTGGGGATGAGGAGTGCCATGCATACCAGGATTGGGGATGAGGGGTGCCACGCATAATAGTATTGGGGACGAGGGGAGCCACGCATACCGGGATTGGGGATGAGGGGTGCCACGCATAGCAGAATAGGGATGAGGGGTGCCACGCATACCAGAATAGGGATGAGGGATGCCATGCATACCAGGATTGGGGATGAGGGGAGCCACGCATACCAGGATTGGGGATGAGGGGAGCCACGCATACCGGGATTGGGGATGAGGGGTGCCACGCATCCTGGGATTGGGGATGAGGGGTGCCACGCATCCCGGGATTGGGGATGAGGGGTGCCACGCATCCCGGGATTTTGGATGAGGGGTGACATGCATACCGGGATTGGGGATGAGTGGTGCCACGCATACCAAAATAGGGATGAGGGGTGACACGCATACTGGGATTGGGGATGAGGGGTGACACGCATGCCGGGATTGGGGATGAGTGGTGCCACGCATACCGGGATTGGGGATGAGTGGTGCCAGGCATTTCAGGATTGGGGATTAGGGGTGCCTCGCATAATGGATTGGGGATGAGGGGAGCCACGCATACCGGGATTGGGGATGAGGGGTCCCACGCATACCAGGATAGGGGATGAGGGGTGCCACGCATAATGGGATTGGGGATGAGGGGAGCCACGCATACCGGGATTGGGGATGAGGGATGCCATGCATACCAGGATTGGGGATGAGGGGAGCCACGCATACCAGGATTGGGGATGAGGGGAGCCACGCATACCGTGATTGGGGATGAGGAGTGCCACGCATACCAGGATTGGGGATGAAAGGTGCCACGAATACCAGAATAGGGATGAGGGGTGCCACACATACCAGAATAGGGATGAGGGGTGTCACGCATACCAGAATAGGGAAGAGGGGTGCCACGCATACCGTGATTGGGGATGAGGGGTGTTACGCATACCGGGATTGGGGATGAGGGGTGTCACGCATACCAGGATTGGGGATGAAAGGTGCCACGCATACCAGAATAGGGATGAGGGGTGCCACGCATACCAGAATAGGGATGAGGGGTGCCACTCAAACCAGAATAGGGATGAGGGGTGCCACACATACCGGGATTGGGGATGAGGGGTGTCACGCATACCGGGATTGGGGATGAGGGGTGTCACGCATAACAGGATTGGGGATGAAACATGCCACGCATACCAGAATAGGGATGAGGGATGAGGGGTGCCACGCATACCGGGATTGGGGATCAGGGGTGCCACGCATACCGGGATTGGGGATGAGTGTTGCCACTCATACCGGGATTGGGGATGAGGGGTGCCACGCAAACCGGGATTGGGGATGAGGGGTGCCACGCATCCCGGGATTGGGGATGAGGGGTGACTTGCATACCGGGATTGGGGATGAGTGGTGCCACGCATACCAGAATAGGGATTAGGGGTGCCACGCATACCAGAATAGGAATGAGGGGTGCCACGCATACTGGGATTTGGGGATGAGGGGTGTCACGCATACCGGGATTGGGGATGAGGGGTGCCACGCATACCAGGATTGGGGATGAAAGGTGCCACGCATATCAGAATAGGGATGAGGGGTGCCACGCATGCCGGGATTGGAGATGAGGGGTGCCACGCATACCGTGATTGGGGATGAGGGGTGCCACGCATACCGGGATTGGGGATGAGGGGTGCCACGCATACCGGGATTGGGGATGAGAGGTGCCATGCATACCAGGATTGGGGATGAGGGGTGCCATGCATACCAGGATTGGGGATGAGGGGTGCCACGCATAATAGTATTGGGGATGAGGGGAGACACGCATACCGGGATTGGGGATGAGGGGTGCCACGCATAGCAGAATAGGGATGAGGGGTGCCACGCATACCAGAATAGGGATGAGGGATGTCATGAATACCACGATTGGGGATGAGGGGAGCCACGCATATCAGGATTGGGGATGAGGGGTGCCACGCATACCGGGATTTGGGATGTGGGGTGCCACGCATACCGGGATTGGGGATGAGGGGTGCCATGCATACCGGGATTGGGGATGAGGGGTGTCACGCATACCGGGATTGGGGATGAGGGGTGTCACGCATAACAGGATTGGGGATGAAAGGTGCCACGCATACCAGAATAGGGATGAGGGATGCCACGCATACCAGGATTGGGGATGAGGGGTGCCACGCATACCAGGATTGGGGATGAGGGGTGCCACGCATAGCAGAATAGGGATGAGGGGTGCCACGCAAACCAGAATAGGGATGAGGGATGCCATGCATACCAGGATTGGGGATGAGGGGAGCCACGCATACCAGGATTGGGGATGAGGGGAGCAACGCATACCGGGATTGGGGATGAGGGGTGCCACGCATACCAAAATAGGGATGAGGGGTGAAAAACATACCAGGATTGGGGATGAGGGGTGACACACATACCAGGATTGGGGATGAGGGGTGCACGCATACCGGGATTGGGGATGAGGAGTGCCACGCATACCGGGATTGGGGATGAGGGGTGCCACGCATACCGGGATTGGGGATGAGGGGTGCCACGCATACCAGGATTGGGGATGAGACGTGCCACGCATACCAGGATTGGGGATGAGGGGTGCCATGCATACCAGGATTGGGGATGAGGGGTGCCACACATAATAGTATTGGGGATGAGGGGAGCCACGCATACCGGGATTGGGGATGAGGGGTGCCACGCATAGCAGAATAGGGATGAGGGGTGCCACGCATACCAGAATTGGGATGAGGGATGCCATGCACACCAGGATTGGGGATGAGGGGAGCCACACATACCAGGATTGGGGATGAGGGGAGCCACGCATACCGTGATTGGGGATGAGGGTTGCCACGCATCCCGGGATTGGGGATGAGGGTGCCACGCATCCCGGGATTGGGGATGAGGGGTGCCACGCATCCCGGGATTGGGGATGAGGGGTGACATGCATACCGGGATTGGGGATGAGTGGTGCCACGCACACCAAAATAGGGATGAGGGGTGACACGCATACCGGGATTGGGGATGAGGGGTGACACGCATACCGGGATTGGGGATGAGTGGTGCCACGCATACCGGGATTGGGGATTAGTGCTGCCACGCCTTTCAGGATTGGGGATGAGGGGTGCCTCGCATAATGGATTGGGGATGAGGGGAGCCACGCATACCGGGATTGGGGATGAGGGGTGCCACGCATACCGGGATTGGGGATGAGGGGTGCAACGCATCCCGGGATTGGGGATGAGGGTGCCACGCATCCCGGGATTGGGGATGAGGGGTGCCACGCATCCCGGGATTGGGGATGAGGGGTGACATGCATACCGGGATTGGGGATGAGTGGTGCCACGCACACCAAAATAGGGATGAGGGGTGACACTCATACCGGGATTGGGGATGAGGGGTGACACGCATACCGGGATTGGGGATGAGTGGTGCCACGCATACCGGGATTGGGGATGAGTGCTGCCACGCCTTTCAGGATTGGGGATGAGGGGTGCCTCGCATAATGGATTGGGGATGAGGGGAGCCACGTATACCGGGATTGGGGATGAGGGGTGCCACGCATACCGGGATTGGGGATGAGGGGTGCCACGCATACCGGGATTGGGGATGAGGGGTGCCACGCATAATGGGATTGGGGATGAGGGGAGCCACGCATACCGGGATTGGGGATGAGGGATGCCATGCATACCAGGATTGGGGATGAGGGGAGCCACGCATACCAGGATTGGGGATGAGGGGCGACACGCATACCGGGATTGGAGATGAGGAGTGCCACGCATACCAGGATTGGGGATGAAAGGTGCCACGCATACCAGAATAGGGATGAGGGGTGCCACGCATACCAGAATAGGGTTGAGGGGTGTCACGCATACCAGAATAGGGAAAAGGGGTGCCACGCATACCGTGATTGGGGATGAGGGGTGTTACGCATACCGGGATTGGGGATGAGGGGTGTCACGCATACCAGGATTGGGGATGAAAGGTGCCACGCATACCAGAATAGGGATGAGGGGTGCCACACATACCAGAATAGGGATGAGGGGTGCCACTTAAACCAGAATAGGGATAAGGGGTGCCACGCATACTGGGATTGGGGATGAGGGGTGTCACGCATACCGGGATTGGGGATGAGGGGTGTCACGCATACCAGGATTGGGGATGAAAGGTGCCACGCATACCAGAATAGGGATGAGGGGTGCCACGCATACCGGGATTGGGGATGAGGGGTGCCACGCATACCAGGATTGGGGATGAGGGGTGCCACGCATACCGGGATTGGGGATCAGGGGTGCCACACATACTTGGATTGGGGATGAGTGGTGCCACGCATACCGGGATTGGGGATGAGTGGTGCCACGCATACCGGGGTTGGGGATGAGGGGTGCCACGCATGCCGGGATTGGGGATGAGGGGTGACACGCATGCCGGGATTGGGGATGAGGGGTGACACGCATACCGGGATTGGGGATGAGGGGTGCCACGCATACCGGGATTGGGGATGAGAGGTGCCATGCATACCAGGATTGGGGATGAGGGGTGCCATGCATACCAGGATTGGGGATGAGGGGTGCCATGCATACCAGGATTGGGGATGAGGGGTGCCACGCATAATAGTATTGGGGATGAGGGGAGACACGCATACCGGGATTGGGGATGAGGGGTGCCACGCATAGCAGAATAGGGATGAGGGGTGCCACGCATACCAGAATAGGGATGAGGGATGTCATGAATACCACGATTGGGGATGAGGGGAGCCACGCATATCAGGATTGGGGATGAGGGGAGCCACGCATACCGGGATTGGGGATGAGGGGTGCCACGCATCCCGGGATTGGGGATGAGGGGTGACTTGCATACCGGGATTGGGGATGAGTGGTGCCACGCATACCAGAATAGGGATTAGGGGTGCCACGCATACCAGAATAGGAATGAGGGGTGCCACGCATACTGGGATTTGGGGATGAGGGGTGTCACGCATACCGGGATTGGGGATGAGGGGTGCCACGCATACCAGGATTGGGGATGAAAGGTGCCACGCATATCAGAATAGGGATGAGGGGTGCCACGCATGCCGGGATTGGAGATGAGGGGTGCCACGCATACCGTGATTGGGGATGAGGGGTGCCACGCATACCGGGATTGGGGATGAGGGGTGCCACGCATACCGGGATTGGGGATGAGAGGTGCCATGCATACCAGGATTGGGGATGAGGGGTGCCATGCATACCAGGATTGGGGATGAGGGGTGCCACGCATAATAGTATTGGGGATGAGGGGAGACACGCATACCGGGATTGGGGATGAGGGGTGCCACGCATAGCAGAATAGGGATGAGGGGTGCCACGCATACCAGAATAGGGATGAGGGATGTCATGAATACCACGATTGGGGATGAGGGGAGCCACGCATATCAGGATTGGGGATGAGGGGTGCCACGCATACCGGGATTTGGGATGTGGGGTGCCACGCATACCGGGATTGGGGATGAGGGGTGCCACGCATACCAGGATTGGGGATGAGGGGTGCCACGCATACCAGGATTGGGGATGAGGGGTGCCACGCATACCAAAATAGGGATGAGGGGTGAAACGCATACCAGGATTGGGGATGAGGGGTAACACGCATACCGGGATTGGGGATGAGGGGTGACACGCATACCGAGATTGGGGATGAGGGGTGCCACGCATGCAGGGATTGGGGATGAGGGGTGCCACGCATACCAGGATTGGGGATGAGGGGTGCCACGCATACCAGGATTGGGGATGAGGGGTGCCACGCATAGCAGAATAGGGATGAGGGTGCCACGCATACCAGAATAGGGCTGAGGGATGCCATGCATACCAGGATTGGGGATGAGGGCAGCCACGCATACCAGGATTGGGGATGAGGGGAGCCACGCATACCGGGATTGGGGACGAGGGGTGCCACGCATACCGGGATTGGGGACGAGGGGTGCCATGCATACCGGGATTGGGGATGACGGGTGCCACGCATACCAGGATTGGGGATGAGGGGTGCCACACATACCAGGATTGGAAATGAGGGGTGCCACGTAAACTAAAATAGGGATGAGGGGTGACACGCATAACGGGATTGGGGATGAGGAGTGACATCCATACCGGGATTTGGGATGAGGGGTGACACGCATACTGGGATTGGGGATGAGAGGTGCCACGCATTCCGGGATTGGGGATGAAAGGTGCCACGCATACCAGAATAGGGATGAGGGGTGCCACGCATACCAGAATAGGGATGAGGGGTGTCACGCATACCAGAATAGGGAAGAGGGGTGCCACGCATACCGGGATTGGGGATGAGGGGTGTCACGCATACCGGGATTGGGGATGAGGGGTGTCACGCATACCGGGATTGGGGATGAAAGGTGCCACGCATACCAGAAAAGGGATGAGGGGTGCCACGCATACCAGAATAGGGATGAGGGGTGCCACGCATACCAGAATAGGGATGAGGGGTGCCACGCATACCGGGATTGGGGATGAGGGGTGTCACGCATACCGGGATTGGGGATGAGGGGTGTCACGCATACCAGGATTGGGGATGAAACGTGCAACGCATACCAGAATAGGGATGAGGGGTGCCACGCATACTGGGATTGGGGATGAGGGGTGCCACGCATACCGGGATTGGGGATGAGGGGTGTCACGCATACCGGGATTGGGGAGGAGGGGTGCCACGCATACCGGGATTGGGGATGAGTGGTGCCACGCATACCGGGATTGGGGATGAGTGGTGCCACGCATACCGGGATTGGGGATGAGGGGTGCCACGCAAACCGGGATTGGGGATGAGTGGTGCCACGCATACCGGGATTGGGGATGAGGGGTGCAACGCATACCAGAATAGGGATGAGGGGTGCCACGCATACCAGAATAGGGATGAGGGGTGCCACGCATACCAGAATAGGGATGAGGGGTGCCACGCATACCGGGATTGGGGATGAGGGGTGCCACGCATATCGGGATTGGGGATGAGGGGTGCAACGCATACCAGAATAGGGATGAGGGGTGCCACGTAAACCAGAATAGGGAAGAGGGGTGCCACGCATACCGGGATTGAGGATGAGGGGTGTCACAAATACCGGGATTGGGGATGACGGGTGCCACGCATACCAGAATAGGGATGAGGGGTGCCACGCATACCAGAATAGGGATGAGGGGTGCCACGCATACCAGAATAGGGATGAGGGGTGCCACGCATACCAGAATAGGGATGAGGGGTGCCACGCATACCGGGATTGGGGATGAGGGGTGTCACGCATACCGGGATTGGGGATGAGGGGTGTCACGCATACCGGGATTGGGGATGAGGGGTGTCACGCATACCGGGATTGGGGATGAGGGGTGTCACGCATACCAGGATTGGGGATGAAACGTGCCACGCATACCAGAATAGGGATGAGGGGTGCCACGCATACTGGGATTGGGGATGAGGGGTGCCACGCATACCGGGATTGGGGATGAGGGGTGTCACGCATACCGGGATTGGGGAGGAGGGGTGCCACACATACCGGGATTGGGGATGAGTGGTGCCACGCATACCGGGATTGGGGATGAGTGGTGCCACGCATACCGGGATTGGGGATGAGGGGTGCCACGCAAACCGAGATTGGGGATGAGGGGTGCCACGCATACCGGGATTGGGGATGAGGGGTGCAACGCATACCAGAATAGGGATGAGGGGTGCCACGCATACCAGAATAGGGATGAGGGGTGCCACGCATACCAGAATAGGGATGAGGGGTGCCACGCATACCAGAATATGGCTGAGGGGTGCCACACATACCAGAATAGGAATGAGGGGTGCCACGCATACCGGGATTGGGGATGAGGGGTGTCACGCATACCGGGATTGGGGATGAGGGGTGTCACGCATACCAGGATTGGGGATGAAAGGTGCCACGCATACCAGAATAGGGATGAGGGATGCCACGCATACCAGGATTGGGGATGAGGGGTGCCACGCATACCAAAATAGGGATGAGGGGTGAAAAGCATACCAGGATTGGGGAAGAGGGGTGACACACATACCGGGATTGGGGATGAGGGGTGCCACGCATACCGGAATTGGGGATGACTGGTGCCACGCATACCGGGATTGGGGATGAGGGGTGCCACGCATACCGGGATTGGGGATGAGAGGTGCCACGCATACCAGTATTGGGGATGAGGAGTGCCATGCATACCAGGATTGGGGATGAGGGGTGCCACGCATAATAGTATTGGGGACGAGGGGAGCCACGCATACCGGGATTGGGGATGAGGGGTGCCACGCATAGCAGAATAGGGATGAGGGGTGCCACGCATACCAGAATAGGGATGAGGGATGCCATGCATACCAGGATTGGGGATGAGGGGAGCCACGCATACCAGGATTGGGGATGAGGGGAGCCACGCATACCGGGATTGGGGATGAGGGGTGCCACGCATCCCGGGATTGGGGATGAGGGGTGCCACGCATCCCGGGATTGGGGATGAGGGGTGCCACGCATCCCGGGATTTTGGATGAGGGGTGACATGCATACCGGGATTGGGGATGAGTGGTGCCACGCATACCAAAATAGGGATGAGGGGTGACACGCATACCGGGATTGGGGATGAGGGGTGACACGCATACCGGGATTGGGGATGAGGGGTGTCACGCATACCGGGATTGGGGAGGAGGGGTGCCACGCATACCGGGATTGGGGATGAGTGGTGCCACGCATACCGGGATTGGGGATGAGTGGTGCCACGCATACCGGGATTGGGGATGAGGGGTGCCACGCAAACCGGGATTGGGGATGTGGGGTGCCACGCATACCGGGATTGGGGATGAGGGGTGCAACGCATACCAGAATAGGGATGAGGGGTGCCACGCATACCAGAATAGGGATGAGGGGTGCCACGCATACCAGAATAGGGATGAGGGGTGCCACGCATACCGGGATTGGGGATGAAGGGTGTCACGCATACCAGGATTGGGGATGAGGGGTGTCACGCATACCAGGATTGGGGATGAAAGGAGCCACGCATACCGGAATAGGGATGAGGGGTGCCACGCATACCAGAATAGGGATGAGGGGTGCCACGTAAACCAGAATAGGGAAGAGGGGTGCCACGCATACCGGGATTGAGGATGAGGGGTGTCACGAATACCGGGATTGGGGATGAGGGGTGCCACGCATACCAGAATAGGGATGAGGGGTGCCACGCATACCAGAATAGGGATGAAGGGTGCCACGCATACCAGAATAGGGATGAGGGGTGCCACGCTTACCGGGATTGGGGATGAGGGGTGTCACGCATACCGGGATTGGGGATGATGGGTGTAACGCATACCAGGATTGGGGATGAAAGGTGCCACGCATACCAGAATAGGGATGAGGGGTGCCACGCATACCAGAATAGGGCTGAGGGGTGCCACACATACCAGAATAGGAATGAGGGGTGCCACGCATACCGGGATTGGGGATGAGGGGTGTCACGCATACCGGGATTGGGGATGAGGGGTGTCACGCATACCAGGATTGGGGATGAAAGGTGCCACGCATACCAGAATAGGGATGAGGGATGCCACGCATACCAGGATTGGGGATGAGGGGTGCCACGCATACCAAAATAGGGATGAGGGGTGAAAAGCATACCAGGATTGGGGATGAGGGGTGACACACATATCGGGATTGGGGATGAGGGGTGCCACGCATACCGGAATTGGGGATGACTGGTGCCACGCATACCGGGATTAGGGATGAGGGGTGCCACGCATACCGGGATTGGGGATGAGAGGTGCCACGCATACCAGTATTGGGGATGAGGAGTGCCATGCATACCAGGATTGGGGATGAGGGGTGCCACGCATAATAGTATTGGGGACGAGGGGAGCCACGCATACCGGGATTGGGGATGAGGGGTGCCACGCATAGCAGAATAGGGATGAGGGGTGCCACGCATACCAGAATAGGGATGAGGGATGCCATGCATACCAGGATTGGGGATGAGGGGAGCCACGCATACCAGGATTGGGGATGAGGGGAGCCACGCATACCGGGATTGGGGATGAGGGGTGCCACGCATCCTGGGATTGGGGATGAGGGGTGCCACGCATCCCGGGATTGGGGATGAGGGGTGCCACGCATCCCGGGATTTTGGATGAGGGGTGACATGCATACCGGGATTGGGGATGAGTGGTGCCACGCATACCAAAATAGGGATGAGGGGTGACACGCATACTGGGATTGGGGATGAGGGGTGACACGCATGCCGGGATTGGGGATGAGTGGTGCCACGCATACCGGGATTGGGGATGAGTGGTGCCAGGCATTTCAGGATTGGGGATTAGGGGTGCCTCGCATAATGGATTGGGGATGAGGGGAGCCACGCATACCGGGATTGGGGATGAGGGGTCCCACGCATACCAGGATAGGGGATGAGGGGTGCCACGCATAATGGGATTGGGGATGAGGGGAGCCACGCATACCGGGATTGGGGATGAGGGATGCCATGCATACCAGGATTGGGGATGAGGGGAGCCACGCATACCAGGATTGGGGATGAGGGGAGCCACGCATACCGTGATTGGGGATGAGGAGTGCCACGCATACCAGGATTGGGGATGAAAGGTGCCACGAATACCAGAATAGGGATGAGGGGTGCCACACATACCAGAATAGGGATGAGGGGTGTCACGCATACCAGAATAGGGAAGAGGGGTGCCACGCATACCGTGATTGGGGATGAGGGGTGTTACGCATACCGGGATTGGGGATGAGGGGTGTCACGCATACCAGGATTGGGGATGAAAGGTGCCACGCATACCAGAATAGGGATGAGGGGTGCCACGCATACCAGAATAGGGATGAGGGGTGCCACTCAAACCAGAATAGGGATGAGGGGTGCCACACATACCGGGATTGGGGATGAGGGGTGTCACGCATACCGGGATTGGGGATGAGGGGTGTCACGCATAACAGGATTGGGGATGAAACATGCCACGCATACCAGAATAGGGATGAGGGATGAGGGGTGCCACGCATACCGGGATTGGGGATCAGGGGTGCCACGCATACCGGGATTGGGGATGAGTGTTGCCACTCATACCGGGATTGGGGATGAGGGGTGCCACGCAAACCGGGATTGGGGATGAGGGGTGCCACGCATCCCGGGATTGGGGATGAGGGGTGACTTGCATACCGGGATTGGGGATGAGTGGTGCCACGCATACCAGAATAGGGATTAGGGGTGCCACGCATACCAGAATAGGAATGAGGGGTGCCACGCATACTGGGATTTGGGGATGAGGGGTGTCACGCATACCGGGATTGGGGATGAGGGGTGCCACGCATACCAGGATTGGGGATGAAAGGTGCCACGCATATCAGAATAGGGATGAGGGGTGCCACGCATGCCGGGATTGGAGATGAGGGGTGCCACGCATACCGTGATTGGGGATGAGGGGTGCCACGCATACCGGGATTGGGGATGAGGGGTGCCACGCATACCGGGATTGGGGATGAGAGGTGCCATGCATACCAGGATTGGGGATGAGGGGTGCCATGCATACCAGGATTGGGGATGAGGGGTGCCACGCATAATAGTATTGGGGATGAGGGGAGACACGCATACCGGGATTGGGGATGAGGGGTGCCACGCATAGCAGAATAGGGATGAGGGGTGCCACGCATACCAGAATAGGGATGAGGGATGTCATGAATACCACGATTGGGGATGAGGGGAGCCACGCATATCAGGATTGGGGATGAGGGGTGCCACGCATACCGGGATTTGGGATGTGGGGTGCCACGCATACCGGGATTGGGGATGAGGGGTGCCACGCATACCAGGATTGGGGATGAGGGGTGCCACGCATACCAGGATTGGGGATGAGGGGTGCCACGCATACCAAAATAGGGATGAGGGGTGAAACGCATACCAGGATTGGGGATGAGGGGTAACACGCATACCGGGATTGGGGATGAGGGGTGACACGCATACCGAGATTGGGGATGAGGGGTGCCACGCATGCAGGGATTGGGGATGAGGGGTGCCACGCATACCAGGATTGGGGATGAGGGGTGCCACGCATACCAGGATTGGGGATGAGGGGTGCCACGCATAGCAGAATAGGGATGAGGGTGCCACGCATACCAGAATAGGGCTGAGGGATGCCATGCATACCAGGATTGGGGATGAGGGCAGCCACGCATACCAGGATTGGGGATGAGGGGAGCCACGCATACCGGGATTGGGGACGAGGGGTGCCACGCATACCGGGATTGGGGACGAGGGGTGCCATGCATACCGGGATTGGGGATGACGGGTGCCACGCATACCAGGATTGGGGATGAGGGGTGCCACACATACCAGGATTGGAAATGAGGGGTGCCACGTAAACTAAAATAGGGATGAGGGGTGACATGCATAACGGGATTGGGGATGAGGAGTGACATCCATACCGGGATTTGGGATGAGGGGTGACACGCATACTGGGATTGGGGATGAGAGGTGCCACGCATTCCGGGATTGGGGATGAAAGGTGCCACGCATACCAGAATAGGGATGAGGGGTGCCACGCATACCAGAATAGGGATGAGGGGTGTCACGCATACCAGAATAGGGAAGAGGGGTGCCACGCATACCGGGATTGGGGATGAGGGGTGTCACGCATACCGGGATTGGGGATGAGGGGTGTCACGCATACCGGGATTGGGGATGAAAGGTGCCACGCATACCAGAAAAGGGATGAGGGGTGCCACGCATACCAGAATAGGGATGAGGGGTGCCACGCATACCAGAATAGGGATGAGGGGTGCCACGCATACCGGGATTGGGGATGAGAGGTGTCACGCATACCGGGATTGGGGATGAGGGGTGTCACGCATACCAGGATTGGGGATGAAACGTGCAACGCATACCAGAATAGGGATGAGGGGTGCCACGCATACTGGGATTGGGGATGAGGGGTGCCACGCATACCGGGATTGGGGATGAGGGGTGTCACGCATACCGGGATTGGGGAGGAGGGGTGCCACGCATACCGGGATTGGGGATGAGTGGTGCCACGCATACCGGGATTGGGGATGAGTGGTGCCACGCATACCGGGATTGGGGATGAGGGGTGCCACGCAAACCGGGATTGGGGATGAGGGGTGCCACGCATACCGGGATTGGGGATGAGGGGTGCAACGCATACCAGAATAGGGATGAGGGGTGCCACGCATACCAGAATAGGGATGAGGGGTGCCACGCATACCAGAATAGGGATGAGGGGTGCCACGCATACCGGGATTGGGGATGAGGGGTGCCACGCATATCGGGATTGGGGATGAGGGGTGCAACGCATACCAGAATAGGGATGAGGGGTGCCACGTAAACCAGAATAGGGAAGAGGGGTGCCACGCATACCGGGATTGAGGATGAGGGGTGTCACAAATACCGGGATTGGGGATGACGGGTGCCACGCATACCAGAATAGGGATGAGGGGTGCCACGCATACCAGAATAGGGATGAGGGGTGCCATGCATACCAGAATAGGGATGAGGGGTGCCACGCATACCAGAATAGGGATGAGGGGTGCCACGCATACCGGGATTGGGGATGAGGGGTGTCACGCATACCGGGATTGGGGATGAGGGGTGTCACGCATACCGGGATTGGGGATGAGGGGTGTCACGCATACCGGGATTGGGGATGAGGGGTGTCACGCATACCAGGATTGGGGATGAAACGTGCCACGCATACCAGAATAGGGATGAGGGGTGCCACGCATACTGGGATTGGGGATGAGGGGTGCCACGCATACCGGGATTGGGGATGAGGGGTGTCACGCATACCGGGATTGGGGAGGAGGGGTGCCACACATACCGGGATTGGGGATGAGTGGTGCCACGCATACCGGGATTGGGGATGAGTGGTGCCACGCATACCGGGATTGGGGATGAGGGGTGCCACGCAAACCGAGATTGGGGATGAGGGGTGCCACGCATACCGGGATTGGGGATGAGGGGTGCAACGCATACCAGAATAGGGATGAGGGGTGCCACGCATACCAGAATAGGGATGAGGGGTGCCACGCATACCAGAATAGGGATGAGGGGTGCCACGCATACCAGAATATGGCTGAGGGGTGCCACACATACCAGAATAGGAATGAGGGGTGCCACGCATACCGGGATTGGGGATGAGGGGTGTCACGCATACCGGGATTGGGGATGAGGGGTGTCACGCATACCAGGATTGGGGATGAAAGGTGCCACGCATACCAGAATAGGGATGAGGGATGCCACGCATACCAGGATTGGGGATGAGGGGTGCCACGCATACCAAAATAGGGATGAGGGGTGAAAAGCATACCAGGATTGGGGAAGAGGGGTGACACACATACCGGGATTGGGGATGAGGGGTGCCACGCATACCGGAATTGGGGATGACTGGTGCCACGCATACCGGGATTGGGGATGAGGGGTGCCACGCATACCGGGATTGGGGATGAGAGGTGCCACGCATACCAGTATTGGGGATGAGGAGTGCCATGCATACCAGGATTGGGGATGAGGGGTGCCA
Source organism: Phyllobates terribilis (assembly GCF_046119375.1). Lineage (NCBI taxonomy): Eukaryota > Metazoa > Chordata > Amphibia > Anura > Dendrobatidae > Phyllobates > Phyllobates terribilis. The sequence continues at coordinate 328,405,835 of NW_027362762.1, read as the reverse complement.
CGCATAATAGTATTGGGGACGAGGGGAGCCACGCATACCGGGATTGGGGATGAGGGGTGCCACGCATAGCAGAATAGGGATGAGGGGTGCCACGCATACCAGAATAGGGATGAGGGATGCCATGCATACCAGGATTGGGGATGAGGGGAGCCACGCATACCAGGATTGGGGATGAGGGGAGCCACGCATCCCGGGATTGGGGATGAGGGGTGCCACGCATCCCGGGATTTTGGATGAGGGGTGACATGCATACCGGGATTGGGGATGAGTGGTGCCACGCATACCAAAATAGGGATGAGGGGTGACACGCATACCGGGATTGGGGATGAGGGGTGACACGCATACCGGGATTGGGGATGAGGGGTGTCACGCATACCGGGATTGGGGAGGAGGGGTGCCACGCATACCGGGATTGGGGATGAGTGGTGCCACGCATACCGGGATTGGGGATGAGTGGTGCCACGCATACCGGGATTGGGGATGAGGGGTGCCACGCAAACCGGGATTGGGGATGTGGGGTGCCACGCATACCGGGATTGGGGATGAGGGGTGCAACGCATACCAGAATAGGGATGAGGGGTGCCACGCATACCAGAATAGGGATGAGGGGTGCCACGCATACCAGAATAGGGATGAGGGGTGCCACGCATACCGGGATTGGGGATGAAGGGTGTCACGCATACCAGGATTGGGGATGAGGGGTGTCACGCATACCAGGATTGGGGATGAAAGGAGCCACGCATACCGGAATAGGGATGAGGGGTGCCACGCATACCAGAATAGGGATGAGGGGTGCCACGTAAACCAGAATAGGGAAGAGGGGTGCCACGCATACCGGGATTGAGGATGAGGGGTGTCACGAATACCGGGATTGGGGATGAGGGGTGCCACGCATACCAGAATAGGGATGAGGGGTGCCACGCATACCAGAATAGGGATGAAGGGTGCCACGCATACCAGAATAGGGATGAGGGGTGCCACGCATACCGGGATTGGGGATGAGGGGTGTCACGCATACCGGGATTGGGGATGATGGGTGTAACGCATACCAGGATTGGGGATGAAAGGTGCCACGCATACCAGAATAGGGATGAGGGGTGCCACGCATACCAGAATAGGGCTGAGGGGTGCCACACATACCAGAATAGGAATGAGGGGTGCCACGCATACCGGGATTGGGGATGAGGGGTGTCACGCATACCGGGATTGGGGATGAGGGGTGTCACGCATACCAGGATTGGGGATGAAAGGTGCCACGCATACCAGAATAGGGATGAGGGATGCCACGCATACCAGGATTGGGGATGAGGGGTGCCACGCATACCAAAATAGGGATGAGGGGTGAAAAGCATACCAGGATTGGGGATGAGGGGTGACACACATATCGGGATTGGGGATGAGGGGTGCCACGCATACCGGAATTGGGGATGACTGGTGCCACGCATACCGGGATTAGGGATGAGGGGTGCCACGCATACCGGGATTGGGGATGAGAGGTGCCACGCATACCAGTATTGGGGATGAGGAGTGCGATGCATACCAGGATTGGGGATGAGGGGTGCCACGCATAATAGTATTGGGGACGAGGGGAGCCACGCATACCGGGATTGGGGATGAGGGGTGCCACGCATAGCAGAATAGGGATGAGGGGTGCCACGCATACCAGAATAGGGATGAGGGATGCCATGCATACCAGGATTGGGGATGAGGGGAGCCACGCATACCAGGATTGGGGATGAGGGGAGCCACGCATACCGGGATTGGGGATGAGGGGTGCCACGCATCCCGGGATTGGGGATGAGGGGTGCCACGCATCCCGGGATTGGGGATGAGGGGTGCCACGCATCCCGGGATTTTGGATGAGGGGTGACATGCATACCGGGATTGGGGATGAGTGGTGCCACGCATACCAAAATAGGGATGAGGGGTGACACGCATACTGGGATTGGGGATGAGGGGTGACACGCATGCCGGGATTGGGGATGAGTGGTGCCACGCATACCGGGATTGGGGATGAGTGGTGCCACGCATTTCAGGATTGGGGATTAGGGGTGCCTCGCATAATGGATTGGGGATGAGGGGAGCCACGCATACCGGGATTGGGGATGAGGGGTCCCACGCATACCAGGATAGGGGATGAGGGGTGCCACGCATAATGGGATTGGGGATGAGGGGAGCCACGCATACCGGGATTGGGGATGAGGGATGCCATGCATACCAGGATTGGGGATGAGGGGAGCCACGCATACCAGGATTGGGGATGAGGGGAGCCACGCATACCGTGATTGGGGATGAGGAGTGCCACGCATACCAGGATTGGGGATGAAAGGTGCCACGAATACCAGAATAGGGATGAGGGGTGCCACACATACCAGAATAGGGATGAGGGGTGTCACGCATACCAGAATAGGGAAGAGGGGTGCCACGCATACCGTGATTGGGGATGAGGGGTGTTACGCATACCAGGATTGGGGATGAGGGGTGTCACGCATACCAGGATTGGGGATGAAAGGTGCCACGCATACCAGAATAGGGATGAGGGGTGCCACGCATACCAGAATAGGGATGAGGGGTGCCACTCAAACCAGAATAGGGATGAGGGGTGCCACACATACCGGGATTGGGGATGAGGGGTGTCACGCATACCGGGATTGGGGATGAGGGGTGTCACGCATAACAGGATTGGGGATGAAACATGCCACGCATACCAGAATAGGGATGAGGGATGAGGGGTGCCACGCATACCGGGATTGGGGATCAGAGGTGCCACGCATACCAGGATTGGGGATGAGGGGTGCCATGCATACCAGGATTGGGGATGAGGGGTGCCACGCATAATAGTATTGGGGATGAGGGGAGCCACGCATAATAGTATTGGGGATGAGGGGAGCCACGCATACCGGTATTTGGGATGAGGGGTGCCACGCATAGCAGAATAGGGATAAGGGGTGCCACGCATACCAGAATAGGGATGAGGGATGCCATGCATACCACGATTGGGGATGAGGGGAGCCACGCATATCAGGATTGGGGATGAGGGGAGCCACGCATACTGGGATTGGGGATGAGGGGTGCCACGCATCCTGGGATTGGGGATGAGGGGTGCCACGCATCCCGGGATTGGGGATGAGGGGTGACATGCTTACCGGGATTGGGGATGAGTGGTGCCACGCATACCAAAATAGGGATGAGGGGTGACACGCATACCGGGATTGGGGATGAGGGGTGACACGCATTCCGGGATTGGGGATGAGTGGTGCCACACATACTGGGATTGGGGATGAGTGGTGCCACGCATAATGGGATTGGGGATGAGGGGTGCCTCGCATAATGGATTGGGGATGAGGGGTGCCATGCATACCGGGATTTGGGATGAGGTGTGCCACGCATACCAGGATTGGGGATGAGGGGTGCCACGCATACCGGGATTGGGGATGAGGGGTGCCACGCATAATGGGATTGGGAATGAGGGGAGCCACGCATACCGGGATTGGGGATGAGGGATGCCATGCATACCAGGATTGGGGATGAGGGGAGCCACGCATACCAGGATTGGGGATGAGGGGAGCCATGCATACCGGGATTGGGGATGAGGAGTGCCACGCATACTAGGATTGAGGATGAAAGGTGCCACGCATACCAGAATAGGGATGAGGGGTGCCACGCATACCAGAATAGGGATGAGGGGTGTCACGCATACCAGAATAGGGAACAGGGGTGCCACGCATACCGGGATTGGGGATGAGGGGTGTCATGCATACCGGGATTGGGGATGAGGGGTGTCACACATACCAGGATTGGGGATGAAAGGTGCCACGCATACCAGAATAGGGATGAGGGGTGCCACGCATACCAGAATAGGGATGAGGGGTGCCACTCAAACCAGAATAGGGATGAGGGGTGCCACACATACCGGGATTGGGGATGAGGGGTGTCACGCATACCGGGATTGGGGATGAGGGGTGTCACGCATAACAGGATTGGGGATGAAACATGCCACGCATACCAGAATAGGGATGAGGGATGAGGGGTGCCACGCATTGCGGGATTGGGGATCAGGGGTGCCACGCATACCGAGATTGGGGATGAGTGTTGCCACGCATACCGGGATTGGGGATGAGGGGTGCCACGCAAACCGGGATTGGGGATGAGGGGTGCCACGCATACTGGGATTGGGGATGAGGGGTGCCACGCATGCCGGGATTGGGGATGAGGGGTGCCACGCATACCGGGATTGGGGATGAGGGGTGCCACGCAAACCGGGATTGGGGATCAGAGGTGCCACGCATACCAGGATTGGGGATGAGGGGTGCCATGCATACCAGGATTGGGGATGAGGGGTGCCACGCATAATAGTATTGGGGATGAGGGGAGCCACGCATAATAGTATTGGGGATGAGGGGAGCCACGCATACCGGTATTGGGGATGAGGGGTGCCACGCATAGCAGAATAGGGATGAGGGATGCCATGCATACCACGATTGGGGATGAGGGGAGCCACGCGTATCAGGATTGGGGATGAGGGGAGCCACGCGTATCAGGATTGGGGATGAGGGGAGCCACGCATTCTGGGATTGGGGATGAGGGGTGCCACGCATCCTGGGATTGGGGATGAGGGGTGCCACGCATCCCGGGATTGGGGATGAGGGGTGACATGCATACCGGGATTGGGGATGAGTGGTGCCACGCATACCAAAATAGGGATGAGGGGTGACACGCATACCGGGATTGGGGATGAGGGGTGACACGCATTCCGGGATTGGGGATGAGTGGTGCCACGCATACTGGGATTGGGGATGAGTGGTGCCACGCATAATGGGATTGGGGATGAGGGGTGCCTCGCATAATGGATTGGGGATGAGGTGTGCCACGCATACAAGGATTGGGGATGAGGGGTGCCACGCATACCGGGATTGGGGATGAGGGGTGCCACGCATAATGGGATTGGGGATGAGTGGTGCCACGCATACCGGGATTGGGGATGAGTGGTGCCACGCATTTCAGGATTGGGGATTAGGGGTGCCTCGCATAATGGATTGGGGATGAGGGGAGCCACGCATACCGGGATTGGGGATGAGGGGTGCCACGCATACCAGGATTGGGGATGAGGGGTGCCACGCATAATGGGATTGGGGATGAGGGGAGCCACGCATACCGGGATTGGGGATGAGGGATGCCATGCATACTAGGATTGGGGATGAGGGGAGCCACGCATACCAGGATTGGGGATGAGGGGAGCCACGCATACCGTGATTGGGGATGAGGAGTGCCACGCATACCAGGATTGGGGATGAAAGGTGCCACAAATACCAGAATAGGGATGAGGGGTGCCACGCATACCAGAATAGGGATGAGGGGTGTCACGCATACCAGAATAGGGAAGAGGGGTGCCACGCATACCGTGATTGGGGATGAGGGGTGTTACGCATACCGGGATTGGGGATGAGGGGTGTCACGCATACCAGGATTGGGGATGAAAGGTGCCACGCATACCAGAATAGGGATGAGGGGTGCCACGCATACCAGAATAGGGACGAGGGGTGCCACTCAAACCAGAATAGGGATGAGGGGTGCCACACATACCGGGATTGGGGATGAGGGGTGTCACGCATACCGGGATTGGGGATGAGGGGTGTCACGCATAACAGGATTGGGGATGAAACATGCCACGCATACCAGAATAGGGATGAGGGATGAGGGGTGCCACGCATACCGGGATTGGGGATCAGGGGTGCCACGCATACCGGGATTGGGGATGAGTGTTGCCACGCATACCGGGATTGGGGATGAGGGGTGCCACGCAAACCGGGATTGGGGATGAGGGGTGCCACGCATACTGGGATTGGGGATGAGGGGTGCCACGCATGCCGGGATTGGGGATGAGGGGTGCCACGCATACCGGGATTGGGGTGCCACGCAAACCGGGATTGGGGATCAGAGGTGCCACGCATACCAGGATTGGGGATGAGGGGTGCCATGCATACCAGGATTGGGGATGAGGGGTGCCACGCATAATAGTATTGGGGATGAGGGGAGCCACGCATAATAGTATTGGGGATGAGGGGAGCCACGCATACCGGTATTGGGGATGAGGGGTGCCACGCATAGCAGAATAGGGATGAGGGGTGCCACACATACCAGAATAGGGATGAGGGATGCCATGCATACCACGATTGGGGATGAGGGGAGCCACGCATATCAGGATTGGGGATGAGGGGAGCCACGCATACTGGGATTGGGGATGAGGGGTGCCACGCATCCTGGGATTGGGGATGAGGGGTGCCACGCATCCCAGGATTGGGGATGAGGGGTGACATGCATACCGGGATTGGGGATGAGTGGTGCCACGCATACCAAAATAGGGATGAGGGGCGACACGCATACCGGGATTGGGGATGAGGGGTGACACGCATTCCGGGATTGGGGATGAGTGATGCCACACATACTGGGATTGGGGATGAGTGGTGCCACGCATAATGGGATTGGGGATGAGGTGTGCCACGCATACCAGGATTGGGGATGAGGGGTGCCACGCATACCGGGATTGGGGATGAGGGGTGCCACGCATAATAGGATTGGGAATGAGGGGAGCCACGCATACCGGGATTGGGGATGAGGGATGCCATGCATACCAGGATTGGGGATGAGGGGAGCCACGCATACCAGGATTGGGGATGAGGGGAGCCATGCATACCGGGATTGGGGATGAGGAGTGCCACGCATACTAGGATTGAGGATGAAAGGTGCCACGCATACCAGAATAGGGATGAGGGGTGCCACGCATACCAGAATAGGGATGAGGGGTGTCACGCATACCAGAATAGGGAACAGGGGTGCCACGCATACCGGGATTGGGGATGAGGGGTGTCACGCATACCGGGATTGGGGATGAGGGGTGTCACGCATACCAGGATTGGGGATGAAAGGTGCCACGCATACCAGAATAGGGATGAGGGGTGCCACGCATACCAGAATAGGGATGAGGGGTGCCACTCAAACCAGAATAGGGATGAGGGGTGCCACACATACCGGGATTGGGGATGAGGGGTGTCACGCATACCAAAATAGGGATGAGGGGTGAAACGCATACCAGGTTTCAGGATGAGGGGTGACACGCATACCGGGATTGGGGATGAGGGTGACACGCATACCGAGATTGGGGATGAGGGGTGCCACGCATACAGGGATTGGGGATGAGGGGTGCCACGCATACCGAGATTGGGGATGAGGGGTGCCACGCATACAGGGATTGGGGATGAGGGGTGCCACGCATAGCAGAATAGGGATGAGGGTGCCACGCATACCAGAATAGGGATGAGGGGTGTCACGCATACCAGAATAGGGAAGAGGGGTGCCACGCATACCGGGATTGGGGATGAGGGATGTCACGCATACCGGGATTGGGGATGAGGGGTGTCACGCATACCGGGATTGGGGATGAAAGGTGCTACGCATACAAGAATAGGGATGAGGGGTGCCACGCATACCAAAATAGGGATGAGGGGTGCCACGCATACCAGAATAGGGATGAGGGGTGCCACGCATACCGGGATTGGAGATGAGGGGTGTCACGCATACCAGGATTGGGGATGAAATGTGCCACGCATACCAGAATAGGGATGAGGGGTGCCACGCATACCGGGATTGGGGATGAGGGGTGCCACGCATAGCAGAATAGGGATGAGGGGTGCCACGCATACCAGAATAGGGATGAGGGATGCCATGCATACCAGGATTGGGGATGAGGGGAGCCACGCATACCAGGATTGGGGATGAGGGGAGCCACGCATACCGGGATTGGGGATGAGGGGTGCCACGCATCCCGGGATTGGGGATGAGGGGTGCCACGCATCCCGGGATTGGGGATGAGGGGTGCCACGCATCCCGGGATTTTGGATGAGGGGTGACATGCATACCGGGATTGGGGATGAGTGGTGCCACGCATACCAAAATAGGGATGAGGGGTGACACGCATACCGGGATTGGGGATGAGGGGTGACACGCATGCCGGGATTGGGGATGAGGGGTGCCACGCATACCGGGATTGGGGATGAGTGGTGCCACGCATTTCAGGATTGGGGATTAGGGGTGCCTCGCATAATGGATTGGGGATGAGGGGAGCCACGCATACCGGGATTGGGGATGAGGGGTGCCACGCATACCAGGATTGGGGATGAGGGGTGCCACGCATAATGGGATTGGGGATGAGGGGAGCCACGCATACCGGGATTGGGGATGAGGGATGCCATGCATACCAGGATTGGGGATGAGGGGAGCCACGCATACCAGGATTGGGGATGAGGGGAGCCACGCATACCGTGATTGGGGATGAGGAGTGCCACGCATATCAGAATAGGGATGAGGGGTGCCACGCATGCCGGGATTGGAGATGAGTGGTGCCACGCATACCAAAATAGGGATGAGGGGTGACACGCATACCGGGATTGGGGATGAGGGGTGACACGCATTCCGGGATTGGGGATGAGTGGTGCCACGCATACTGGGATTGGGGATGAGTGGTGCCACGCATAATGGGATTGGGGATGAGGGGTGCCTCGCATAATGGATTGGGGATGAGGGGTGCCATGCATACCGGGATTGGGGATGAGGTGTGCCACGCATACCAGGATTGGGGATGAGGGGTGCCACGCATACCGGGATTGGGGATGAGGGGTGCCACGCATAATGGGATTGGGGATGAGGGGAGCCACGCATACCGGGATTGGGGATGAGGGATGCCATGCATACCAGGATTGGGGATGAGGGGAGTCACGCATACCAGGATTGGGGATGAGGGGAGCCATGCATACCGGGATTGGGGATGAGGAGTGCCACGCATACTAGGATTGAGGATGAAAGGTGCCACGCATACCAGAATAGGGATGAGGGGTGCCACGCATACCAGAATAGGGATGAGGGGTGTCACGCATACCAGAATAGGGAACAGGGGTGCCACGCATACCGGGATTGGGGATGAGCTGTGTCACGCATACCGGGATTGGGGATGAGGGGTGTCACGCATACCAGGATTGGGGATGAAAGGTGCCACGCATACCAGAATAGGGATGAGGGGTGCCACGCATACCAGAATAGGGATGAGGGGTGCCAGGCAAACTAGAATAGGGATGAGGGGTGCCACGCATACCAGGATTGGGGATGAGGGGTGTCACGCATACTGGGATTTTGGATGAGGGGTGTCACGCATACCAGGATTGGGGATGAAACGTGCCACGCATACCAGAATAGGGATAAGGGGTGCCACGCATACCGGGATTGGGGATGAGCGGTGCCATGCATACCGGGATTGGGGATGAGGGGTGCCACGCATACCGGGATTGGGGATGAAGGGTGCCACGCATGCCGGGATTGGGGATGAGGGGTGCCACGAATACCGGGATTGGGGATGAGGGGTGCCACGCATACCAGAATAGGGATGAGGGGTGCCACGCATACCAGAATAGGGATGAGGGGTGCCACGCATACCAGAATAGGGATGAGGGGTGCCACGCATACCGGGATTGGGGATGAGGGGTGTCACGCATACCGGGATTGGGGATGAGGGGTGTCACGCATACCAGGATTGGGGATGAAAGGTGCCACGCATACCAGAATAGGGATGAGGGGTGCCACGCATACCGGGATTGGGGATGAGGGGTGCTACGCATACCGGGATTGGGGATCAGGGGTGCCACGCATACCGGGATTGGGGATGAGTGGTGCCACGCATACCAGGATTTGGGACGAGGGGTGCCACGCATACTGGGAATGGGGATGAGGGGTGCCACGCATACCGGGATTGGGGATGAGGGGTGCTACGCATACCGGGATTGGGGATGAGGGGTGCCACGCATGCCGGGATTGGGGATGAGGGGTGCCACGCATACCAGGATTGGGGATGAGGGGTGCCACGCATACTGGGAATGGGGATGAGGGGTGCCACGCATACCGGGATTGGGGATGAGGGGTGTCACGCATACCAGGATTGGGGATGAAAGGTGCCACGCATACCAGAATAGGGATGAGGGGTGCCACGCATACCGGGATTGGGGATGAGGGGTGCCACGCATACCGGGATTGGGGATGAGGGGTGCCACGAATACCGGGATTGGGGATGAGGGGTGCCACGCATACCAGAATAGGGATGAGGGGTGCCACGCACACCAGAATAGGGATGAGGGGTGCCACGCATACAGGGATTGGATATGAGGGGTGCCACGCATACCAGAATAGGGATGAGGGGTGCCACGCATACCAGGATTGGGGATGAGGGGAGCCACGCATACCAGGATTGGGGATGAGGAGAGCCACGCATGCCAGGATTGGGGATGAGGGGTGCCACGCATACCGGGATTGGGGATGAGGGGTGCCACGCATACCGGGATAGGATGGTGGGGGCAGCACAAATACCAGGAGGGGGGCAGCACATTCCAACATGGGAGACCATATACCAATAAAAATGCTCGCCACCCGGGCGTAGAACGCGTTCAATAGCTAGTAAGTATATAAAGAAACATTATTATGTTTTATTTTAAATGTACTTTTTATACAAATGGAAAATTATATTCGATAAATGCATTGTTCTTGCTTTTTTTGAAACCTTCTAACAAAAATGGAAATGTAGTGGGTAAACTAGTTCCATCAAATTTCACAATACTGCAAATAAAATATTTGTACACCTGGTATTGCTTTTAAATTTATGATAAAATTTAGGATAGATTTATGACATTTGTTGGCACAATGATTTGATGGAGTAAATATGGTTCTACATTTGGATTATAGAATTTATTTATGTAAACATTTATCAAATAGTGACACTGTATACAAGTATATAGGACTATACTGCAGTTACTAATACTTGTAGCATGTGCCAAGGGCATATGATGTTCGTGCTAAAATGATGATAGGTTAGTGTTCATGTGTTTTCAGATGTGTATTTTGTACCCATCATAATTATTATATGTGACCAGTTTTTACAGCTCCAAATTTTCTTTTCTGTTTTGCCTATAGTAACAAAACTTAATTCATCTGACTTGACTAGGAATTAATATAAAATGGGCCCAACTAAATAGATAATTAAAATTCTGCTGAAGATATTATTGTTCCTTTTTTTTGTGTCACTATATTGTAAATTCATTGCTTGATGGCTCTTGGATTCCAGCTACTTGAATTTATTGTAATAAACCATCTGGCTTGCTTAAACATGAAAGATTAGAATGATATACAATATGAAAGCTTCCTATTGAGTTGAAGTCAACTAAGAAAAGAACTTACCGTAGTTGTCAAAGTTTGATGAAAATACAAAAATCAGCGTTAGTAGAAAAAGAGCTTCTGAATGGTAACAATGGACAATATTTATGACAATGTCAAGTAATTAGATGAGTATATTCAGATTCTGTTTTAAACTAAAAATATGATAAAAGAGAAATAATAAGAGATCAGAGATCATTTTTTAAACCTCATGCACATGACCATAATATGAATCAGTGTTGTATTATTCTTTGATAAGGGACCTGATGCCAGCTATAGACTGATACTTTACTGCTTTGTACTTTCAACTTTACATCACAAGATATTATGCAATTTGTCAGAAAAAAATGTGCCCTGTTCTAATATGTGCTTTGTTTTGCAGATACTCTGCGGAACACTTTCAGTAGGACACTTCACTATTTATTTCCAGTAGATCATAATTTCTTCATTCAGGTTGTATGATGGATACACATGGCTTGCTACATATTACATGATAATCCAATGTAGTGAGCATAAAAAAAAATACATAATTGTATGGATATACAGTAGACCATGGCTGTCAGGAAGCATTTTAACCCCTTAACGACCATGAGTCTTTCTGTTTTTGTGTTTTCATTTTTAGCTCCCCTTCTTCCCAGAGCCAGAACTTTTTTAATTTTCGTTCAATATGGCTGTGTGAGGGCTTATTTTTTGTGGGACGAGTTGTACTTTTAAACGCCATCACTGGTTTCACCATATCGTGTGCTGGAAAACGGGAAAAAAAATTCCAAGTGCGGTGAAATTGCAAAAAAGATGCAATTCCACAGTTGTTTTTTGGGTCCTTTTTTTACCACGTTCACTTAACGCTACCATCATTATTCTCCAGGTCATTACGAGTTCGTAGACACCAAACATGTACAGGTTCTTATTTATTTAAGTGGTGAAAAAAAATCCAAAGTTTGCTTAAAAAAAAATCAAAAATAAAAAAATGACGCCATTTTCCAAGACCCGTAGCGTCTCCATTTTTCGGGATCTGGGGCTGGTTGAGGGCTTATTTTTTGCGCGCCGGGCTGACGTTTTTATTGATACTATCTTGGGGTAGATCTGATGTTTTGATCGCCCGTTATTGCATTTTATTGCAATGTTGCAGCAACCAAAAAAACATAATTCTGGTGTTTAGAATTTTTTTCTCGTTACGCTGTTTACCGATCGGATTAATTCTTCTTTTATATTGATAGATAGGGCGATTCTGAACGTGGCGATACCAAATATGTGTATGTGGTTTTTTTTTTAATTATTTTATTTTGAAAGGGGCGAAAGGGGGGTGATTTAAACTTTTATATTTTTTTTATTTTTTTTATATTTTTAAAAACATTTTTTTTTACACTTACTGCATGCTTCAATAGGCTCCATAGGAGACTAGAAGCTGCAGTTGTCTGATTGCTTCTACTGCATACAAGCGATGAGCAGATCGCTTGTATGCAGCAGAAATGCTCATGTGCTATGAGTGCTGACCACTAGGTGGCGCTCATAGCAATTGAGACATGACAACCACAGGTGTCTGCTGCAGACCCTGGGTTGTCATGCCCACCCATCGATGACCCGTGGTCACATGGCGGGGTCACAGATGGGCGGGGCTTAGGACGCGCTTCCCGGAAGTGCAAGTTAAATGCCGCTGTCAGAGATTGACAGCGGCATTTAACATGTTAACAGCCGCGGGTGGATCGCGATTCCACCCACGGCTGTTGCGGGCACATGTCAGCTGTAAGAATCAGCTGACATGTGCCCGGTTCAGTGCGGGCTCACCGCCGGAGCCCCCGCTGAACCGGCCTTTCCGACCAGGTGCGTACTGTAACGGGTCTGGGAGGCGGAACCTCTGGGCTACTATACAAGGGAGCGGTCCTTGTAAGGGAGCGGGTGGCGACCAGGCAGGCAGTCACAGCAGGTGACCGGGACAGTCTCTGGGTGTACGGGCAGGAGGTCACGGCAAGTGATCAGGGCAGTCTCTGGAAGAACGGGCTGGAGGTCACGGCAAGTGATCGGGGCAGTCTCTAGGTAAGGGGTAGGTACGACCTGTGATGGCTGAACCTCCAGGTAGGCTAGCAAGGCAGATGGAGGATGTGTGCTCCCAGGTGAGCAAGCGAGAGTCTCTGGAATAGCAGGTGGTCACAGCACGTGACGGCGGAGCCTCCAGGTAGGCAAGCAGGCAGGTAGCGGAGAAGCGCTCCCAGGTGAGCGGGCAAGAGTCTGGAATAGCTGGTGGTCACAGCACGTAACAGCGGAGCCTCCGGGCAGGCAAGCAGGCAGGTAGCGGAGAAGCGCTCCCAGGTGAGCGGGCAAGCTGGTCCATAGACAGACTGACCGGAGTTGTAAGGCAGACCGTCGGACCTCAGGCAAGCAGGCAGGTAGCTGATGTGCGCTCCCAGGTGAGCGGGCAAGTTGGTCCTTAGACAGACTGACCGGAGTTGTAAGGCAGACCGTCGGACCTCAGGCAGGCAGGCAGGTAACAGGAAATCAGGCAGGATTAGGACAGCAAGCTGGCAGGAATCTGGCAGGTAACTGGCAGGTAACTGGCAACGGGACCTGAGGGCTGAAGCAGAGTAGAACGGTGCAACAACATTGCTCGGGCACCTCCATTTTGGAGGAGGTGCCTTATATATGGTAAAGTCCTCCGGCCATTGGCCGGGGACTCCTTAGGACGGCGCGCGCGGCCCCTTTAAGAGGGAGGGAGGGCGCGCGCGCGCGCCCTAAGCACAGTGGCCGGGAAGGAGCGCGCGCTGCCAGCAGAGCGGGAGAGGGACGCCGGGCACGGAGCAGAGCGGTGAGGGGAACAGCGTCCCTGCCTAGCAGAGGGCAGGGACGCCGGCACTACACGTACTATTACTGACCTGGTCTGAAAGGGGTTAATTTTTACAAAATAAACATTAGATCCAAAGTAAAAAATCATGACCTTTCATGGACCAATAATGGATACACATTGGTAAGTATTATTTCTAATTATTTAGCATGGTTTCAGTGGTTAGTCGGCTTCACTGTACTTTACAGTAAACATTGGTGATATCTCACCACCTGACCAGCAGTGGATTGTTTTTATTCTTTGATATTGCTTTTGGGGAATATTACTGATGATGCTGTCTTACCAGCCTTGTAGTTCAAGTTAGGATAAGTTATAGGGTCCAATAAAGCATTGCTTCACAGTATTTAGTGATGAGCGAACATGCTCGCCACTGCTCGAGATGCTCGGCGCTCTGCGAGTATTTCCTGGTTGCCCGGGCAGGAGCTCGGGTTCCCTCCCTGCATGTTTGGCGCTCTTTAGAGAGTCAAAGAACATGCAGGGATTGCCTGCCACATACTGTAATGCTGTACCCATGTTGGTTGTGGCATTACAGTGATTGGCTGGCCGCACAGCGTCATCAGGTCTATAACAGACCTGGCGCCGCCATGCTTGTCACAGTGTACTCCGGAATCAGACAGTGTAGGGAGAGATGCTGCTGAGCTAGGGAGAGATTTGCTTGCTTATTAATTAGTGTAGGTATACCACAACATCTATATAAAGCCATCTGAACTAACAGTCCTTCTGAGGACTAATCCAGCTGCATATTTTCAGTGGTGAATGTGATAGCAGGAGTTAGGCAGGCAGGCAGTGTATGTGGCAGACTGCAGTTCCCATAGCAAGAGGGTCCATTGAACGTCCTGTTAGTCTAGGTATTCCACAACATGTATATATATATATACAGTACAGACCAAAAGTTTGGACACACGTTCTCATTTAAAGATTTTTCTGTATTTTCATGACTATGAAAATTGTACATTCACACTGAAGGCATCAAAACTATGAATTAACACATGTGGAATTATATACTTAACAAAAAAGTGTGAAACAACTGAAAATATGTCTTATATTCTAGGTTCTTCAAAGTAGCCACCTTTTGCTTTGATGACTGCTTTGCACACTCTTGGCATTCTCTTGATGAGCTTCAAGATGTAGTCACCGGAAATGGTTTTCACTTCACAAGTGTGCCTTGTCAGGCTTAATAAGTGGAATTTCTTGCCTTATAAATGGGGTTGGGACCATCAGTTGTGTTGTGCAGAAGTCTGGTGGATACACAGCTGATAGTCCTACTGAATAGACTGTTAGAATTTGTATTATGTCAAGAAAAAAGCAGCTAAGTAAAGAAAAATGAGTGGCCATCATTACTTTAAGAAATGAAGGTCAGTCAGTACGAAAAATTGGGAAAACTTTGAAAGTGTCCCCAAGTGCAGTTGCAAAAACCATCAAGCGCTACAAAGAAACTGGCTCACATGAGGACCGCCCCAGAAAAGGAAGACCAAGAGTCACCTCTGCTTCTGAGGATAAGTTTACCCGAGTCACCTGCCTCAGAAATCGCAGGTTAACAGCAGCTCAGATTAGAGACCAGGTCAATGCCACACAGAGTTCTAGCAGCAGACACATCTCTTGAACAACTGCTAAGAGGAGACTTTGTGCAGCAGGCCTTCATGGTAAAATAGCTGCTAGGAAACCACTGCTAAGGACAGGCAACAAGCAGAAGAGACTTGTTTGGACTAAAGAACACAAGGAATGGACATTAAACCAGTGGAAATCTGTGCTTTGGTCTGATGAGTCCAAATTTGAGATCTTTGGTTCCAACCACCGTGTCTTTGTGCGATGCAGAAAAGGTGAACGGATGGACTCTACATGCCTGGTTCCCACCGTGAAGCATGGAGGAGGAGGTGAGAGGAGGAGGTGTGATAGTGTGGGGGTGCTTTGCTGGTGACACTGTTGGGGATATATTCAAAACTGAAGGAATACTGAACCAGCATGGCTACCATAGCATCTTGCGGCATGCTATTCCATCTGTTTTGCGTTTAGTTGGACCATCATTTATTTTTCCATAGGACAATGACCCCAAACACACCTCCAGGCTGTGTAAGGGTAATTTGACCAAGCAGCAGAGTGATGGGGTGCTACGCTAGATGAGCTGGCCTCCACAGTCACCAGACCTGAACCCAATCGAGATGGTTTGGGGTGAGCTGGACCACAGAGTGAAGGCAAAAGGGCCAACAAATGCTAAGCATCTCTGGGAACTCCTTCAAGATTGTTGGAAGACCATTTCCG
This sequence comes from Phyllobates terribilis, assembly GCF_046119375.1. Taxonomy (NCBI): domain Eukaryota; kingdom Metazoa; phylum Chordata; class Amphibia; order Anura; family Dendrobatidae; genus Phyllobates; species Phyllobates terribilis. The sequence goes on along the minus strand of NW_027362762.1, from coordinate 328,389,493 downwards.
GTGACTACCTCTTGAAGCTCATCAATAGAATGCCAAGAGTGTGCAAAGCAGTCACCAAAGCAAAAGGTGGCTACTTTGAAGAACCTAGAATATAAGACATATTTTCAGTTGTTTCACACTTTTTTGTTAAGTATATAACAATAATATCTGTCCATAATTCTGCCTAAGGACACCATTAATCCTGACCACTATTTTGCTCAAATGCTGCCACAAACATGCAAGGTACCTCCACCATGCTTCACTATTGCCTGCAGACACTTGTTATTGTTCTGTTCTCCAACCCTTAGGTGAAAAAATTCCCTTTGTTAGAGCCCAATAGTTTACATTTTTACTCATTATTTCAGAGCAGCTGCTGCCATTTTTCTGTTCCAAAGTTCCTGGGTTTTTGTTCATAGCTGAGTAGTTAGATTTGTTTTCATGGGGAAGATATGGCATTTTGGCTGCAATTCTTCCATGAAGACGACTTCTGTCAAGTCTTCTCCGAACAATAGATGGGTGTAGCTGGGTCTTTCTGGTTGCTGCCAGTTCTGAGCTGATGACACTGCTGGACATCATCCAAATTTGAAATGAAGTAAGCATGATATGTCTTTCATCTGTTGCAAGTTTTCTTGCTGACCACTGTGTCTAGGGTCCTCAACGTTGCCCATTTTTTGGTGCTTCTTCAAAAGATCTTGAAGAGCACATCTTGAAACTCAAGTCTGCTCTGAAATCTTTACCTGGGAGAGACTTTGCTAATTCAGTATAACCACAACGTATCTTTTTGCTGTGCTCTTACCGAGGAGTATAACCTGTGACATGAAACGGACTTCCACAACCTCACTGTTGGAGCAGAGTTTGGCTGTTCCCACCTTTTTAAGCCTCCTACATAGCTGTTTCTGTTTCATTTAATGACGGTTTTAACCTATATATCAAAATGATGAATATTATCATCTGTTTGGTATAATTGGTTACTCATGCACTTGATTATAATCCTCCAAAATTCTTGACATTGTGCACCTTTGTGTACCTAGAAGAATTGATGCTACCTCTTGAAGCTCATCAAGAGAATGCCAAGAGTGCGCAAAGCAGTCATCAAAGCAAAAGGTGGCTACTTTGAAGAACCTAGAATATAATACATATTTTCAGTTGTTTCACACATTATTGTTTTGTTAAGCATATAATTCCACATGTGTTAATTCATAGTTTTGATGCCTTCAGTGTGAATGAACAATTTTCATAGTCATGAAAAGACAGAAAAATCTTTAAATGAGAAGGTGTGTCCAAACTTTTGGTCTGTACTGTATATATATATATATTAGTGATGGGCGAGCACTAAAATGCTTGGGTGCTCGTTGCTCGGGTCGAGCACATTGGAATACTCGGGTGCTCAACCCGAGCAACGAGCCCATTGTAAGTCTGTAGGAAACTCGAGTATTTTTCAGGCAGCTCCCTCCGGCGGTCAGCAGAGGGCCTAAAAATTGCCCAAATCAATGGGAACAGTGCTCAAATGGCATGGAATGGGGAAGACCCTGGAAGCATTTCTGACTCCCAGGTCACTGCTGTCAACGATGTTGTCAGAGATATTACGCCACTTTTACGGACTCACAATAAAACATACAGAAACGAAACCAAAATGGATTTTCCTGGGAAATATGTTAAGGAACCTCCTTTCCAGGGTAATGACTTGTATATAAGGCAAAATAAATAACCAAAAAGAAAACTACTCCTCCACATCTTGGGCTATGTTCACACGTAGCGTTTTTGATGCGTTTTTGCACCTTTGCATTGCTTTCAACCGTGACAAATGCATTCACCAGGAAATGTCATTTTAACATTTTACAACCTTATCTGGCCATGTGGTGTGTGAGACATGATCAGACACATCCTGTTTCATTTATGAAGGAGGGACTCTGAAAGTCAGAAAGCCTATTTTTATAGGGCCATGAGGCGGCCTTTACTATTCTTAAAGGGCCAGCAGTCGGCCCTCGCTATTCTTAGAGAGCCATCAGCTGGCTAAAATTGTTGTTCCCATTACTAAAGATTGGATCTCCTATACTGTTATTGCAGTGAGTGTCAGGTCTTCCCAAAATTTGGATGCACCCCAATACTCCTTTGAAAATTTGGACCTACTCCAATGCCCCTTGGAAGAGATGTAGAGGAGGGCCTCCTGAAAAAAAATGTTCCCATTATTAGGAAGTGGGTCTCCCATAGTGTTGGTCTATGCAGTGAATGCAAGGGCTGAAAAAAAAAATGGGAGGCACTCCAATGCCCATTAGAAGAGATGTAGAGGGCCTCATGAAAAAATGTTCAAATTATTAGTGGGTCTGCCATAGTGTTGGCCTATGCAGTGAATGCAGGGGCTGCCAAATGCCACTCCAATGCCCCTTGGAACAGACGTGGAGGAGGGCCATCATGCGCTAAGTGTATGGGCTGAAAAACATTTACCCCTGGGGGATATACATGAACATATTGTATAAAATATTTTTTTTACGGGCATAATAAAGACCCTTTAAAAAAATTATGTGGGTGTTGCATCACGGACAACGGTCACCCAGGTGATATGGTGATGGAGGATGAGGAGAAGGAGGAGGACAAGTGCAAATAGCCAAAATCAGGAAGCGGATACCCATGTGTGGGCGTCAAAAGGTGCATGGGAATACACCTCCCAAAAAAAGACACTGGATTTGAGTTTATGTTACGCTGCTATCATTCGGTGGTGTTGAGAAGTCTGGCCCAATCCAGCCCTTGTTCATTTTTATAAGAGTCAGCCTGTCAGCATTTTCAGTTGACAGGCGGATGCGCTTATCAGTTATAATTCCACTAGCGGCACTAAAAACCCGCTCTGATAAAACGATAGCGGCAGGGCAGGCCAGGACCTCCAAGGCGTAGAGAGCCAGTTCATTCCACGCATCCAGCTTGGATACCCAATAATTATAAGGCACAGATGAATCACGGAGAATGTTGGTACAGTCGGCAAGTACTCCCTCAGCATCTTCCCAAACTTTGCACTCCTTGTGAGAATACGCCGCGCCTCAGGGCCTGTGCAATGGGAGGGGCTGAGAAAATTCTCCCAGAACTTTGACAGTGTTCCCCTGCCTGGATTGGAGTTGTGTCTCTCTCGCCTGTACTCCTTGGTTGTCCAATGAACTGTGACCTCTGCCGCCAGCATTTTCAGATGGGAATTTTTTTAATAGTTCCGCAACAAGGGCCTTCTCGTACTGCCCCATTTTTGTAGACCTGTCCGCCTCAGGAATAAGAGATATAAAGTTCTCCTTGTAGCGTGGGTCTAGAAGTGTCACCAACCAGTAATGACTGTCACCCAAAATTTTGAGAATATGAGGGTCACGGGAAAGGCAGCATAACATGAACTCAGCCATGCATGCCAGACTGCTAACAGGCAAGACTTCCGTGTCCTCACCAAGAGGACGAGTGACCATGCTCTCCTCCTCCTCCTTCTCTTCTCTATCCTCTGGCCATCCATGCTGATCAGACAGTATGACAGTTGTGCAGGTAGTACTGTCTATAGCGCATGAAACTAGCTCCTGTTCTTCCTCCTCTTCTTTTTCATTGTCCCCCAATCCACGTTGGGATGAGATGAGGTTGGGCTGGGTGTAATCACCCTGTATGGTTCCTTGCTCCATCTTGCATCCTCTTTGATTGTGAGCAGAGAGCATTTCAGAAGACAGAGAAGCGGGATGGTAACACAAATTATGCCATTATCATCGCTCACCATCTTGGTGGAGTCCTCAAAGTTTTGGAAGATGGTTCATATGTCTGACATCCATGTCCACTCCTGAGGTCTTATGTGTGGAGTCTGAACTGAATACCGACGGCCTTGTTGATACTGGTACTCAACAACTGCCCTTTTCTGCTCACAAATCCTTCCCAACATCTGCAGTGTAGAGTTCCAATGCATGGGCTCATCACACACCAGTCTGTGAGACGGAAGCTCCAAATGCTGCTGAAACACGGCAAGGGCGGCGGAAGCTGTAGGTGCCTTTCTAAAATGGGCACATAGGCGGCGTACTTTAACAAGAAGATCCAGTAGCTCTGGGTATTATTTGAGAAACTGCTGAACCACAATGATAAGCACATAGGCCAGGCATGGTACGTGTGTGAGCTCACCTCACCTCAGAGCCGCCAACAGGTTTCGGCCATTGTCACACATGACTATGCCTGGCTGTAGTTCAGCGGTGTGAGCCACAGATCTGCCTGCTCTTTCAGAGCTGTCCACAACTCTTCAGCAGTGTGCGGTTTGTCATCTTAGCATATTAGCTTCAGGACAGCCTGTTGCTGCTTGCCGAGGCAGTGCTGCAGTGCTTCCAGCTTGTGACGGATGTGGTCATTTCGGAGGTGGAGGCTGAAGAGGAGAAGGAGGCTGAGGAGAATGAGGTGCAGGAGCTGTAGACTCTGGGGGCAACCCTGATTGACCTAGGGCCCGCAATCCTTGGTGTCAGGAGGACGTGTTCCGTCCCAAGATCCGACTGGGTCCCGGCTTCCACTATGTTAACCCAAGTGTGCCATCAGCGAGATGTACCTTCCCTGCCCACAAGCACTTGTCCACGTGTCCTTGGTTAGGTTGACTTTCCCGGTAACTGCATTGTTGAGGGCACGGCTAATGTTTTGGGACACGTGCTTGTGTAATGCGGGACAGCACACCGGGAGAAATAGTGGCAGCTGGGGACCGAGTACCGAGGGACAGCCACCACCAACAGGTTGCGGAATGCTTCCTTCTCCATGAGCCTAAAAGGCAACATTTCTAGTGCAAGCAGTCGCGAAATGTGGGAATTTAGTAGTGTGGCCTGTGGGGCGTTGGCTGCGTATTTGCACTTGCGTTCCAAGGACTGGGGTATGGACAACTGAATGTTATGCTGGGAAAAGGAGGTGGATATGCTTCCTGATGCTGCTACTTGAGAGTTTGCAATGACAGGTGCAGGGCAGGAGGCATCTTCGCATGCACCATGGACAGGGGATTGGCTTGCATTCACAACAGCAGAAGAAGCAATGGTGTCACCCGCAGACACTGTTCCTGGAACCTGGGGTTCGGCCCACAAAGTTGGGTGCTTTGCTGTCATGTGCTTGATCATGCCGGTTGTGGTCAGGCTGGTCATTTTGCCACCCCTGCTGATGCTGGCCTGGCAGGTGGTGCAAATGGCCTTTTTGGGGTTATCGGCAGAGTCTTTAAAAAACAACCAGACTCGGGAAGACCTAACAATTGTACTGGCAACTTCCTTCATGTTGGTGTTACGGGGAATGGTTGCCTGCCTTCTGTCTGCGGCCACCACACTGCTTCTTCCTGACTGTTGGGGTGCTCTGCCTCCCTCCCCCTAAGTGCTGCTGTCCTCGCTCTGCATGTCATCCTGCCAGGTTGTGTCAGTTACTATATCATCCACCATCTCGTCTTCCACTTCCACACCCTGGTCCTCCTCCTGACTTTCTGGTAATTGTGTCTCATCAACGTCCACCTCTTGTGACACTTTCCCACCATTGCCTTCGTGTGACCGTTGCTGCTCAAATATTTGGCATTGCTACATGCGATCTCCTCTTGCCCCGCTTCAAGTGGATGGGGCGAGAGGCCCAAATCTATAAATTGAAAAGTGAACAGCTCTTCAGAGTGACCAAGTGTGGGATCAGCTGTCTCTGGGCACTCTGCATGGTGGGAGGAAGGAGGTTCAGCGTGAGGAATATGCGGTCCAGACTCACGGCTACTGAGACTTGACAGGGTGGAAGACAGGGTGGTGGCTAAGTGACTGGAAGCATTATCTGCTATCCAACCAATAACCTTTTCACACTTCTCTGTGTTCCATAGGGGTGTTCTGCGGTCCCCTATTAATTGGGACAGGAAGGTAGAGCAAGAAGATGTGTGTGTTTGTTGTGGCACAATTCAGCTTGCCCACGCCCTCGACCTCTGCATGCACCATCGCCATCACATCCAGTTCCCCGTCCCTTGCCACTTGCCTTGCTCATTTTAAATGGAGGACAATATCTTCCACGCTCACTACAAATGGCTGAATTTGGAGCGAACTTATATGTGATCCGTTTGACGGACAAACCACAGTTTTAAATAGCTGGCCTGTAGGTAACTATTTTGAACAGCAAACTGGTGTCAATAGCTTCACTGACACACTGAAACAAATTTTTAATGGAGGCCAGAAATGGCAGTATTTTCTGAAAACATATATGTGATCCTTGTGACGGAGAAAACACAGTTTTAAATAGCTGGCCTGTAGGTAACTATTTTGAACAGCAAACTTGTGTCAATAGTTTCACTGACATACTGAAACAAATTTTTAATTGAGGCCAGAAATGGCAATATTTTCAGCACAATTATATGTGATCCGTGTGATGGACAAACCACAGTTTTAAATAGCTGTATTATGGAAAGGACCTGGCTGTATTCTGCAGTGTCAACAAGCAAATGGCGCAGAAAAACTGTGTTTTCTGGATTGCTTTTTAAGCAAATAATGAGGATTAAGATAAAAAAAAAAATATTCCTGGCCCCTGAAACCTGGGCCTATGTCTAGAAATATCTATCAGCAGCAGCAGCAGCAGAGAAAACTGGAATGGAGCCTCTTGTGCTATATGCACTGCCTGCCTGCCTATATACACTGCCTGCCTGATATCTCTGCAGATGGATTAGTCCTCAGAAGGACTGTTTGTTGAGATGGATATGTGTCTCTAATATAGTTTGGTATACCTACACTAACTAGAAACAAGCAAATCTCTCCCTAGCTCAGCAACACCTCTCCCTACACTGTCTGATTCTGGAGTGACTGTGACGAGCATGGCGACGCCACGTCTGATATAGACCTGATGACGCTGTGTGGCCAGCCAATCACTGTAATGCCACAACCAACATGGCTGCGGCATTACAGTGAGTGGCAGACAATCCCTGCATGCTCATTGGCTCTGTAAAGAGTGCCAAACATGCAGGGAGGGGACCCAAGCTCCCGCCGAGCAACCCCGGAAATACTCGGTGAGTGCCGAGCATCTCGAGCAGTGAGATGCAATGGTGAGCACCAAGCAGTAGCGAGCATGCTCACTCATCACTAATATATATATAAGCAAAGCTAGGCAGGTAGGCAGTGTATGTGGCAGACTGCTGTGTATAATACAGCACAAGAGGCTCCATTCCAGTTCTGTCTCCTACTGTTTCAGATATTTCTACAAATAGCCCCAGGTATCAAGGGCCAGGGATACTTATTTTTTTTATCTTAATTCTGATTATTTGCTTAAAAAGCACTACAGAGAACACCATTTTTCTGCTCCATTTGCTTGTTGCCACAGCAGAATACTGCCAGATTCTTTCCATATTACAGAGATAAAAATCCAGAAATTTATAGTGAACGTGGAAAATATCACTGCATTTCAATTCCAGCCATTTGTAGCGAACGTGGAAAATACTGTCCTCCATTTAAAATGGGCAAGGCACGTGGCAAGGATGGGGAACTGGACGTGATGGTGATGGTGCATGCAGAGGACAAGGCCGAGGCCATGGGCAAGCTGAAATTGTGCCACAACAGACACCCACATCTTCTTGCTCGACCTTCCTATCCCAATTAATGGGGGACCGCAGAACACCACTATTGAACACAGAGCAGTGTGAAAAGATTATTGGTTGGATAGCAGATAATGCTTTCAGTCACTTAGCCACCACCACCCTCCTTCCTCCCACCATGCCCGGAGGCAACTGATCCCACACTTGGACACTCCGAAGAGCTGTTCACTTTTCCATTTATAGATTCAGACCTCTCGCCCAGTCCACTTGAAGCAGGACAAGAGGAGATCCCATGTAGCATTGTCCAAATATTTGAGCAGCCACGATCACATGAAGGCGACGGTGGGAAACCGTCACAAAAGGTGGATGATGATGAGACACAATTGCCAGAAAGTTAGGAGGAGGACCAGGTTGCTGAAGTGGAAGATGAGGTGGTGGACGATGAAGTCACTGACCCAACCGTGGCAAAGTGACATGCAGAGCGAGGACAGCAGCATACAGGGGGAGGGAGGCGTAGCACCACAACTGGCAAGAACAAGCAGTGTGGCCACAGACAGAAGGCGGGCAACCGTTGCCCGTAATATCAACATGACGGAATTTGCCAGTACAACTGTTAGGTCTTCCCGAGTCTGGTTGCTTTTTAAATACTGTGCCGATAACCGCAAAAAGGACATTTGCACTTTTTGCCAGGTCAGCATCAGCAGGGGTAGCAAAACTAGCAGCCTGAGCACCACCAGCATGATCAAGCACATGGCAGCAAAGCACCTGTCTAAGTGGGCCAAATCCCAGGGTCCAGAAACAGTGTCTGCGGGTCACACCACTGCTTGTTCCGCTGTTGTGCGTGCACGCCAATCCCCTGTCCATGGCGCATGCCAAGATGCCTCCCGCCCTGCACTTGTCGTTGAACACTCTCAACTAGCACCATCAGCAAGCATGTCCACGTCCTTGTCCCAGCGCAGCATTCAGTTGTCCATACCCCAGTCCTTGGAACGCAAGTGCAAATACGCAGCTAACGTCCCACAGGCCACACTAAATTCACACATTTTGCGAATGCTTGCGCTCAAAATGTTGCCTTTTAGGCTCGTGGAGAAGCTTTCCGCAACCTGACGTTGGCAGCCGTCCCTCGGTACTCAGTCACCAGCTGCCACTATTTCTCCCGGTTTGACGTCCCCGCATTACACGAGCACGTGTCCCACAACATTAGCCGTGCCGTCAACAATGCAGTTACTGGGAAAGTCCACCTAACTATGGACATGTGGACAAGTGCTTGTGGGGAGGGACAGTACATTTTGCTGACGGCACACTGGGTTAACATAGTGGAAGCGGGACCCAGTCGGACCTTGACACGGAACACGTCCTCCCGACGCCGAGGATTGCGGGCCCTAGGTCAATCAGGGTTGCCCCCACATTCTACAGCTCCTTCACCTCCTCCTCTTCAGCATCCATCTCTGAAATTACCACATCAGTCGCAAGCTGGAAGCACTGCAGCACTGCCTCGGCTAAGCGGCAACAGGCTGTGGGAAAGCTAATATGCTTAGGTGACAAACCACACAACGCTGAAGAGTTGTGGACAGCTCTGAAAGAGCAGGCAGATCTGTGGCTGACACCGCTGAACCTACAGCCAGGCATGGTCATGTGTGACAATGGTCGGAAACTGATGGTGCCTCTGAGGCGAGGCGAGCTTACGCACTTACGATGCCTGGCCCATGTGCTTAACCTCTTGATTCATTGGTTTCTCAAATCCTAAATGGATCTGTTTGTCAAAGTATGCCACCTGTGTGCCCATTTTAGAAAGTCAGCTACAGCTTTCTCCGCTCTTGCCGTGCTTCAGCAGCGTTTGCAGCATATAGCTCACCGACTGATCTGCGATGTCCCCACGCATTGGAACTCTACATTGCAGATGTTGGGAAGGATTTGTGAGCCAAGATGGTGAGCGGCGATGACACCATAATTAGCGTCACCATCGCGCTTCTCTGTCATCTGAAACACTCTCTGCTCTCAATTAAAGAGGATGCAAGGCAGGCGGAGCATGATGGGATGGAGCAAGGAACCATACAGGGCAGTTACACACAGCCCAGCCACATCTCATCCCAACATGGATTGGGTGACAATGAGGAAGAGGAGGAGGAAGAAGAATATAAGCAAGTTTCCTGCGCTATAGATGGTACTACCTGCACAACTGCCATACCGTCTGTTCAGCGTGGATGGCCTGAGGATAGGGAGGAGGAGGAGGAGAGCATGGTCAGTCGTTCTCTTGGTGAGGATACGGAAGTCTTGCCTCTTTGCAGTCTGGCACACATGGCTGAGTTTATGTTACGCTGCCTTTCCCGTGACCCTCATGTTGTCCAAATTTTGGGTGACAGTCATTACTGGTTGGTGAAGCTTCTAGACCCACGCTCCATGGAGAACTTTATGTCTCTTATTCCTTTGCAGGACAGGCAGAAGGCCCTTGTCTCAGAATTAGTGAAAAAATTCCCATCTGAAAATGCTGGTGGCAGAGGTCAGAGTTCATTGGACAACCAAGGAGTACAGGCGAGAGAGCCACAAATGCAATCCAGCCAAGGCAGGGGAACACTGTCAAAGTTCTGGGAGAGTTTTCTCAGCCCCTCCCATCGCACAGGCCTTGAGGCGTGGGGTACTCTCACAAGGAGTGCAAAGTTTGGGAAGATGCTGAGAGAGTACCTTGCCGACTATACCAATGTCCTCCGTGATTCCTCTGTGCCTTATAATTATTGGGTATCCAAGCTGGACACATGGAATGAACTGGCCCTCTATGCCTTTGAGGTCCTGGCCTGCCCTGCCACTAGCGTTTTATCAGAGCTGGTTTTTAATGCCGCTGGTGTAATTATAACTGATAAGTGCATCCGCCTGTCAACTGAAAATGCTGACAGGCGGACTCCTATAAAAATGAACAAGGGCTGGATTGGGCCAGACTTCTCAACACCACCGAATGATAGCAGCGTAACATAAACTCAAATCCAGTGTCTTTTTTTGGGGAGGTCTAACTCTATTCCCATGCACCTCTGTCTTTACACCCAGACATGGGTATACGCTTCCTGATTTTGTCTATTTGCTCTATGTCCTCCTCCTTCTCAGCACCCTCATCCTCCACCAGCATATAACCACCATATGTATCATATCAACATATCTATGTCTCTGGCAAGGGACATTGGAGTTCCTCCAAATTTTTGGCAGCTGTTGATTCACTGCATAGGCAAACACTATGGGAGACCCACTTCCTAATAATGGGAACATTGTTTTTAGGAGGCTCTCTGACCTCTACATCTCTTGCAAGGGGCATTGGAGTTCCTCCAAATTTTTGGCAGCTGTTGCTTCACTGCATAGGCAAACACTATGGGAGACTCACTTCCTATTAATGGGAACATTATTTTTAGGAGGCTCTCTGACCTCTACGTCTCTTGCAAGGGACATCGGAGTGCCTCCAAATTTTTGGCAGCCGTTGCTTCACTGCATAGGAAAACATTATAGGAGACCCACTTCCTAATAATGGGAACATTGTTTTTAGGAGTCTCTCTGACCTCTACATCTCTGGCAAGGGGCATTGGAGTTTCTCCACATTTTTGGCAGCCGTTGCTTCACTGCATAGGCAAACACTATGGGAGACCCACTTCCTAATAATGGGAACATTATTTTTAGGAGGCTCTCAGACCTCTATTTCTCTTGCAAGGGGCATTGGAGTGCCTCCAAATTTTTGGCAGCCCTTGCAGTCACTGCATATGCAATAACAGTATAGGAGACCCACTCGGTAATAATTGTAACAACAAAGCATAACTGGCTGATGGCTCTCTAACAATAGCGAGGGCTGACTGCTGGCCCTTTAAGAATAGTAAGGGCTGCATGATGGCCCTATAAAAATAAGCTTTGTTACTTTCAGAGTCCCTCCATCATAAATGAAATAGGATGTGTCTGATGATGTGTCTCACACCACATGGCCAGATAAGGTTGTAAAATGTTAAAATGACATTCCCCAGTGAATGCATTTGTCTTAAAAAATAATGTAAAAAAAAAAACACAGTAGGATCTTTCTTTAGTATAAAAACCAGAGTCGCCAATGTAATCTCAATGTAATCACATTGTTCAGCTCCTGCACCTCCTCCTCCAGCTTGGCCTCCATCTCCGAAATGACCACATCAATCACAACAAGCTGAAAGCACCGCAGCATTGCCTTGGCCAACCGGCAACTGGCTGTGCTGAAGATAACATGCTTAATACTTAGGTGACAAACCGCCCACCGCTGGGTTGTTGAAAGCTGTAACACAGCAGCCTGATCTGGCTCTCACCGCTGAACATACAACCAGGCATGTTCGTGTGTGACAATGAGCAGAACCTGGTGACGGAGAAATGACAGCCGGGGTAGATGCAGTTTCCCAAAAGTCAATCCTTTCACTGAGCTAAAAAATATGGCTGTGGTGAAATATAACTCACTGACTAGCTATGGACTGGCTCCATACCGTTCCTGGCCACATTCACTTGTCCACTTGCTTGTGGTTAGGCGGTCCTTCCCAGTAAGTGGACTGGGGACGGCATGGGTAATTTTGTGGGACCCATGCCTGTGGAAGGCGGAGACCACACTGGGAGAAATAGTGGCAGCTGAGGACAGAGTATGGACATCCCGCCGCCGCCATGAGGTTGTGGACAGCTTCTGCCTCCATGAGCCTAAAAGGCCATATTTCAATTGCAAGCAGCTTTAGAGGACTTCCTGGGAGAAATGACAGCTGACATAGATACGGTTTCCCAAGTCCTTTCACCAAGCTAAAGAATATGGCTGTGGTGACTAGTGTTGAGCCACCCCCGTAGTGTTCGAGTTCGGTTCGGTTCGTCGAACACCCGTATGTTCGCCGAACTGTTCGTCGAACTGTTCGTCGAACACCATTAAAACCAATAGCAGGCAAACAAAAACACATAGAAACACATAGAAAACACATAGAAAACACTTCAAAGGTGTCCAAAAGCTGACAAACTGCTCAGAAGACACAACTAACACATGGAAAAGTGACAAGTACATATAGTCATACGAAAAGAAAAGAGGTGGAGGAGTAAAAGGAGGGGGAGACACAGATATAGGCATGTCATGCCCTTCTAAAACCAAAAAAGTGCGAAGCCGACACGGCCAGTCCGTTCCTGCCCGTGCGACCTCCGTGTCGCCGGGTTTGTGCCAGAGCTGCGGTGGACCCTGACGGCCAGCCCCCCTCTCCCAATACTGGTGCCTGTCCGCTGGTGGGTCGAGCGAGCCCCCCTGCGGTGGAGGCAGGTCTAATCTTTTTAATTTAAATTGTCTCTCTAATTTGAATTAGTACACTTTAAATCCTTTTACAAGGATCTATTGGAGGGCAAGTCTCATGCCAGCAGACGCGGTAGCAGGAAGAGGAAGATGCGGAGCCTGCTGTGTGCTGCTGTGTTTGGGGTGTGGAGAGAGCTCCTGGGAAGGGAGATTTTGCTTTTCCATCTGGAACTTTTTGTCTGCCCCCTTCCCAGGAAAGCAGGCTTGTCCTGGGATTGGCCTCCGGGGCTGGGCCCCCGGCTCCGGTCCCCCGGACCAAGCCGGCGGGGGGCGGGAGGAATACCATCCCGGCCGGGATGACAAGGTCCGTAAAAGGCAGGGGGTCCAGCATGAAGACCAGAGGGACCCTCGAGGCCACGGCCGTGGCGGCTCCTCCCCCCGGAGGTAGGCCGAGTACGAACAGGGGTGCTTCAGCGGTGCCCCTTGAATGGGGCACCAAGGTGGCGAAGGAGTCCACGGTCAGCTATGGCTCCCGCATTCATGCGCACCTCTGCGAGTATGAAGACGCCTCTAGGAAGCTAAAATCCCTCTGGGGGGAGTTGAGGGTAGCTCAGGAGAGGTCCGACAGGGCCTCTAGCAGCAAGTAGCCTGAGCTATCCGCCGCGGTCAGGAAGATCAAGAAAACCATTGAGGAGGTGGAGAATCGTCAGTGTACCATCCTGGCCGGCAGCGGGCCATTCCGATAAAAACTTGTGAATGATGACCGGTTCAGAGCCATGGCCGGTGGATCTCTGGAGGGCTCACGGAGCTCCAGCCAGATGGTGGCGGAAGAGGATGAGGAGGAGGAAGAGGACTGTGAGGAGGAAGTCGCGCCCTACCCGCCATTTGGTGGCCCAGTAAGTGATCTCCAGGCTTCGCATAGCGGGATAGCCCCTGAGCAGATGCCTCTCCCGTCTGATTCGCGCCCTTCAGAGGGCAGTGGGAGCGAGGGGGAGGATGAGGAGGGTGGTAGTACCAGCAGTGAGGGGGGCTGCCTCGTCATGAAGCAGACCCGGCTGATCGAGTCTCCGGTACGTTTTAATCAGCTGATGTTTGGGGATGAGATCTGTGAGGACCAGGCAACCGGGAGGGGGATGAAGAGGAAAGCAAAGAAGGCAAGGAAAAAAAAAATAACATCTGTTGCACATAAATTTGTGTTTGTCCCCCTCTCTGGGGCCCCCCACTCCCGTTGTGCGGCACCCGCTACCCACCCCGGCTCGGGCCCTGCTGTTGGTCCGCAGTGAGGGAGCGGGGAGACTATAGGCCATGGCACGCAGAGCGCCGCCTCTGTTTGCAGTAATGAAGGTGGTGTGTCGGATGTGTCTGACATGGAGCATGGCACGGAGGGTGGCCCGGCGGCGGGCAAAAACCATGGTGGTGCTCAGGCTGGGTCCCCTGTGAGAGAGGGGGCTGGCCTGGCACCCGGTGTGCCTGCTGGCGTGCAGGGGGCGGCGAGCGTAACCGCCGCTGCCATCTGCACTGCTGGTGGCACACCGGCAGCCGGGGCTGCATCTCCGGCGGCGTGTGCTGGGAAAGTGTCTGGGTCCCTCACTCACGGATCCGTTAAAAAATTTGGATCGGTTTTGGGGACCCAGGCACCTGGTACGGCATCTGGCAGGGCAAAAAGTGCTGGGCCGGCGACTCCGGCAGAGCCGGTTCGTAAAAGGAAGGTGGTGGGGCCTGCTCCCCTGGCGGGGTCCGTGGCGAAGTCGGGGCCCCCGGCGCAGGGGCCCAGTAATGGGTTGGTGCTGGGGGCTCCGCCACTTGTGGACGCCGAGGGGGAGTGGCCTAGCCTGGGGCTGGCCACTGGAGTTGCCGTGGCCAAGGGAGTGACAGTGGGGGGTGCTGTGCCTCCAGGAATTGGTGCCGCTGGACCAGGGACCCCTGAGAGTAGACCCAGCTCCGGGTCGGCTTTGGGGGTCCCGTCGTGGCCGTTTTCGGGGGCGTGGCCTCTCTGGCGTCCCCCACCCATGTGGAAGTGGCCTCAGAGGGTCGCACTGCACTGTCGGGTGCAGGGGGCGTGGCTTCCGGGCAGGGCCCGCCCACGTAGGAGTGGCCACAGTGAGCAGTACTGTGCTGCCAAGTGCTGGGGGCGTGGCTTCCTGGGCCGGATCCGCCCATGTGGGTGTGGCCACGGCCAGTGGCGGGGCTTAGCACCGGTGCCGGTGGCTGCTCCTGGAGCAGCAGAGACCACAGCTGCGGTCAGTGCCAGTGGGGGGGGGCTGCAGCCGTGGTGAATACAGGTGCCTGCCTGTCGGGGTCCCCTGTGTCTGGGGGCTTACCTGGGGCAGGGGCTCCGGCAGTGCAGGTCTCCAAAAGGGCTGCAGCCGGGCTGGTTGGTGCAGGGGAAGGAGCTACACCGGGCTCTTTTCCTGCCTGTAAGACAGAAAGCTCCAGGCATACTGGGAGCAGTAGTGCTGCCCTACTTAAACCATGCAGTGTGGTACTTAAAGGGCCATCAGCACTGAGTTTGCAGAACCCCCCGGCAGGGAAGACACCACCAGCAGGTGGCAGTACTGTCACTGATAATATGGACGGTGGTGAAACTGTGCCCAGAAAGTGCACCCAGAAAAAGAAAAACATTGACCCCAGAGCGCATGGGAGTGGGAGCAGGGTGAGTGGGGTGACCGTGGATACAAATGGTGATGGTGTGGGTTTGGAAGTGGCTGTGGCTGAGGATGCAAATGGCGGTGTGTCTGCAGTAGGGGGCATGAATGGAGCGTCTGTGGGTAGCGGGGAACACAGGGAGCGGGCTGGTCCATCTGCCCCCCCAGCCGCGAGTCCCCGGAGTTTTGCGGGGGTAGTGGCCGGGGCCTCGGGGTCTTCTCGGGGGGTTTCTTCGCCCATGGACCTCAGGGATGGTGACTTGCGACGCCGTTTCCTGGAGGCTCACAAAAAGGGAGAACGGACGATCATGGTAGAGGGAAGAGAGGTGGACCTGGCCTTTTGGCTGGATAGGCACGGCCAGGCTGCCTTCCAAGATAAAAGGGAGGGTGAAACAGTATGGTCCCTCCCGACAGCCGGGCAGGGGGTGGCCAGGAGGAATGTGGTCCGTCTTTGGTGGAGGGGCAGTGAAGCGTGCCCGCCAAGAGCGAGGGTCGTGGAGCTCCTCCTGAAGATGGACTTTATGGCAACTGACATCTTTGCCCTGATCCATCCTTTTGGTACCCCCATCTTTGACATCAGTTTTGTACGGCTGGAGGGTTAGAGCTTTTCTGGTCGAATTTTGAACTGGTGAAGGGGAAGCCCGGCTGGCGAGACTTTGCTGTGCAGGCAGTGTCTCGCGAAAATGGCGTAAAGAGGGTGACCGTTCTAAAAAGTAACGAGTCACTCTCTGGGATCGATATAATGACGTGGCTTTCTCGCTATGGGGAAGTCACGGAGGTCCCAAAGAAGAACAGGGACGAGTTCGGCATTTGGTCAGGGGGCTGGACCTTCATGATGAGGTTGAAGGTTTCAGGTGGTACTGTCACCCACATCCCCTCCTCAGCTTTTCTGGGGAGGGACAGGATCCTGATCTTCTACCAGGGGCAACCGAAGGTCTGCCACAGGTGCGGTGACCCCCGCCACTTCAGCGCGGGCTCCAAGGTGCAGAAATGTGCCTTGTGTGGCGGGGTAGGTCATCTGGCCGCAGCCTGTGGTGACATTAGGTGTCACCTGTGTGGTGATCTAGGTCACCCGTATAGCCGCTGCCTCTGTTCCTTTTCCAACACCATCTCTGGCCTGGAGGGGGAGAGCTGTGGGGGGGTCCCCGGCAGTGCAACTTCTGCTGGAACTGGAGGTGGGGGCGGGAGGGGAGCTGAGGGGTCAGTGAAGAAGGGCGAGGCGAATACATCTGCCCACCAGTGGCAACAGGTGGGGCGCCGAAGGGGTAGGGGGCAGGATAAGCCTTAGGCGACTGGGGTGATGGCTGTTCCCTACCCGGAGGTTGCAGCTGGAGCCTCTGAGGCCCTGGGGGAGGAGGCGGTGAGCGAGGAGATCAGGAGGATGGAGAGAGAGGAGGCGGCTGCTTCCGATAACTCCTCCCAGTATGAAAGTCTGGATGAGGAGGTGGTGGAGCAGCCAAAAAAATCGGGTGACAAAAGTACCAGTAGTCGGAGGAAAAAGAACAGGAAAAGGGTTAAAAAAATCTAAAGCCCCCCCCGACCGCTACTGTGCCTATGGAAGGGCTTACCGGCTCCCCTCTGATCCCCCTCTCCAATCGGTTCCAAGCCCTCGATGACTCTGCTGTGTCGGAGGTTGGGGGTAAGGAGTAGTGTTGAGCCACCCCCGTAGTGTTCGAGTTCGGTTCGGTTCGTCGAACACCCGTGTGTTCGCCGAACTGTTCGTCGAACTGTTCGTCGAACACCTTCGAACACCGTTAAAACCAATGGCAGGCAAACAAAAACACATAGAAACACATAGAAAACACCTTCAAAGGTGTCCAAAAGCTGACAAACTGCTCAGAAGACACAACTAACACATGTAAAAGTGACAAGTACATATAGTCATGCGAAAAGAAAAGAGGTGGAGGAGTAAAAGGAGGGGGAGACACAGATATAGGCATGTCATGCCCTTCTAAAATCCAAAAAGTGAGAAGCCGAGACGGCCAGTCCGCTCCTGCCCGTGCCACCTCCGTGTCGCCGGGTTTGTGCCAGAGCCGCGGTGAACCCTGATGGCCAGCCCCCCTCTCCCAATACTGGTGCCTGTCCGCTGGTGGGTCGAGAGAGCCCCCCTGTGGTGGAGGCAGCTCTAAGCTTTTTAATTTAAATTGTCCCTCTAATTTGAATGAATACACTTTAAATCCATTTACAAGGATCTATTGGATGGCAAGTCTCATGCCAGCAGCCGCGTAATTCCAGCTCCAGTAGCGTCCACTAAAGCTGCTGCAGTTAAAAAGCTTTTATAAGGATCGAGCTCGGCTGTCCACCGCAAGGCATCCTAGTGCCAGTCCCAGCCCCTATGCCTTGGGGTGCCTCCTGATGCTCTTCACTAAGTATCCAGTGGTCCCGAAGCATTTCCTTTGTGTCCAAACTACAGGTGGTGTAGCTTGCTTAACAGCCGGGATAATCCGCTGACTAGCAGACACTGCTACTAGGCACAAAGTATTTCCTGGGCTAGATGCAGTTAAAAATTTGTAAGTAGATACTCTCGTTGGATGCTGAGAAAGCATTCCATAGAGTCTCCTGGCACGCCATATATGATTCTCTTAAAAAGCTTGGGGTAGGGGTCTAGGGGACCCTTTTATAGCCAAAATCACGGCCCTGTATCACAATACGTCACCTAGGCTGAAGATAAATGGAACTGTAGCACCGAGGGCTCGGTTGCTACAGACGTATTGCACCTCACCCAGAGGTGTGATATCTCACTCTCAGATAAGGATGGAGTGTGGATCAGGACCCGACACCTGCATGCATTACACCACATTGCCGTGGGGCAGGGCGACCAATATGCCCCTGAGATGGGCACGACAGTCCCTGTCCCTGGCTGGAGTGGGGGGAGGGAACACTGAGGAAGGGGAACCCTGCAGTGCAGGAGCAGGGAGGAAGCAGTTCCTGGGTGCATTGAGAAGGGAGTATAAAAGGTGGGCACCATCTTAGTTCAGTGCAGAGAAGTCTGAGCAGAAGTGGCAGGGAGCAGGGGCTCTGCATGAGCTCTGCTCCGGAGGCGGGCCTAGTAACAGAGGCCCAGGCCTGCAAGAGGGAGAAGGAAGGAAGAGGAGCGGAGAAGGCTCCAGGAACGAGGAATGAAGGGATCCCAGGGGTGCGGACGGGCGAGTCGCCACCGCACGCCCGAATCCACCTGCGTGGAGGGGTCAGGCCAAAGGGGGAGACCGGTCCCCGAACTAGTGGAGGCAGGAAACGACCCTCAGCTAGAAACCGGAGGCTCTGACATTTTATGTGGCGCAGCCCCTTGCTCCACCCGCTAGGAAGGCACCACATAGGGTCAGGGAAACTGGCACCAAGTTTACCAAGAGGAGGCCCGAGGCAGCCGGACAGAAGTGTTGGTAAGAAAGGCCAGACAAAGGACACACAAAGGGGGTCCTGTGAAGCGCTCCAAAGTTATCTGGGAGTTGTCTGAGCCCCTCACCTGGTGAGCACAGTACGACGTGGGCAGCCGTTACCTGCAGACGTGGTCTGGATAATAAGAACTGTGAGTAAAGGCCCTGAACTGCATCACTGACTCCGTGTCGTTACTGCTGCTGCCCTGCACCATCACCCCCATCCTCCGCATACACTGCCCTGAGGCTATACTCCTCCCGTGGGGAGTTATGCTACGCTCTGCTGCACCCACAACACCAGCCTTAGCGGTCTGCCCTGTAGCGGTAGTTCACTCTGACCGCAATCCACGGGTGGCGTAGTCGGACATTTAAACATCAAAACCACATAAATAGTTCCGTCACTGGTTTGACCGCCCTGAGCCACGGAACAGGATCGCCGCCACGAAGACTACAACCACCAGCATCCACCAAAAAGGGTCCGGCTCCGGGTGTCCCAAGGCCCAGGGGGTGCGTCAGAACATTTTCATCACCTTTCACAATCACCAATGGGACAAGGCAGGGATGTCCTCTGTCCCCTCTCTTATACATCCTAGTGACGGAGCACCTGCTCTCATCAATTCGCCATAACCTCAATATTAGGTGGATTGAGGTGGGAGGCACCGAGTACAAGTGCTCTCTATTTGCTGATGATGTCCTAGTATATATCACTCAATCACATATATCCATCCCTGCTGTTATGGCTGAAATAGATCACTTTGTTACATGGTAAAATTTTAAAATCAATGCAGCGAAGTCTGAGGCCCTCGATGTCTCCCTCCCTAAATCCATATAGGATTCCATCCAGTCCAACTTTCCCTTTGCCTGGCCCTCACAGGGTATCAAATACTTAGGAATTCCTATTCATAGAGACCTCTCCCATCTATGTTATCTTAATTTTGGGCCCTTTATTGAACAATTCCATACAGACCACGGTTGGCAAGTTGGAACTGTGAGATTCACTACGTGCACCACTGGTATTTTGTGGAAAAGCACATATAAGATTCTGCAACAGTCTCTGCTGATACTCCTGCATGCGTGCATCCCTTTCTATGGCAGGAATAATTTCTGCAAATTTACTTTTGTACCGGGGATCTAACAGTGTGGCAACCCAGTAGTCAGGATTATTTCTAATTCTCACAATTCGAGGGTCATGTTGCAGGTAGTGCAGCAAGAAGGCACTCATGTGTGTTGCGTATCCAGGAGCACCAAGTCCCTGTTGTGTTGGTGGCGAGGTAACAATCATGCTTCCTTCCTCTGTCCTCTCCCCCCAACCTCGCACAACAGAAATGTGATCAAGGTCTCCCTCATCTGATGAGTCTTCCATCAGTTCGTCCTCCACTTCTTCCTGGGCTCCTGCACCTTCCTCACTAGTTTGGCTGCTACCATGCGCCCTGGTAAAATCATCTCCCCCACCCTCACATGCCTGCCGCCCTGGTGCTGCCGACCGTCTGGACCTTGCAGATGTTAGCCCTTCCGCATACAACTCCTCCTCCTCTACTTCCTCCACCTCCTCTTGTGCCACCACCTGACTCCGAATTCTGTTTAACATGTGCTCCAGCATGTAAATCACCGGAATAGTCATGCTGATAATGGCATCGTCAGCACTAAACATCTTCGTCGCCATTTCAAAACTGTGCAGAAGGGTGCATAGGTCCCTGATCTGAGACCACTCCTCCAGCGTGATTTGCCCCACCTCTGAATCTCGTTGGCCCAGGCTATACGTCAGAACGTATTGCACCAGGGCTTGTCGGTGCTGCCACAGTCGCTGCAACATGTGCAGAGTTGAATTCCACCGGGTAGGCACATCGCATTTTAGCCGGTGAAGTGGCAGGCCCAACGACTTCTGTAGAGATGTAAGTCGCTGAGCTGCGGGATGCGAACGGCGGAAGTGAGCACACAGCGACCGTGCCCTCTGCAGAAGGCCATCTAGTCTGGGATAGTGGGCTAAAAATTGCTGGACAACCAGGTTCAACACGTGAGCCATACAAGGCACGTGTGTGACATTGCCCCGGCGAAGGGCCGCACCCAGGTTTGCAGCATTGTCGCACACGGCCTTCCCTGGTTTCAGGTCCAGTGGAGACAACCATTCATGAAATTGGTTCTCCAGAGCTGACCACAACTCCTCAGCTGTGTGACTCACATTTCCCAGACATTTCAATGTAAAAACCGCCTGATGACGTTGAGCCCTACTGCCAGCATAGTAAGGAGGTGTGCAGGATCCCTTCTGCGCAGTTAGAAAGCTTGTGTCATGACCAGACAGGCTTTGGGTGCAGGTGGAAGACCGAGAGGAGGTTGAGGAGGCAGAAGCAGTGGAGGAAAAATGACATAAAGAGGATTGACGCACAACTCGTGGGGACGGCAAGACTTGGACAGCAGCCCCTTGTCCTGCTGTCACCATAGTTACCCAGTGCCCAGTCAGCGACATGTAACGCCCCTGTCCATGCCTACTCGTCCAAGTGTCTGTGGTGAAATGCACCCTGTCACACACAGAGTTTCTCAAAGAAGCGGTGATGTTGTGTGCGACATGCTGGTGGAGCGCAGGCACACCTTTCTTTGAGAAGTAGTGCCGACTGGGCATCTGGTACTGGGGCACTGCGACGGACATAAGGTCTCGAAAATCCTCTGTGTCCACCAGGCGGAAAGGCAGCATTTCTGTAGCCAAGAGCTTGCAGATGGTGAAATTCAACCTCTTAGCTTTCTCATGGCTAGGAGGAAATGGTCTTTTACTTGTCCACATCTGAGGGACCGAGGGCTGGCTATTGTGCTTAGACGGGGTTGATAAGGGTGTCCCCGGCAAACTGCCGGTCTGTGAGGAAGATGCAGGCGGACATGTTAGGTTGCCTTGATCCAAAGGTGGTGCTATCGATGTCGGACAGCGCTCAAGACCAGCTGGTGTTACCACCTCCAAAGAAAATGATGACCTGCCAATCACGCTGGCTGTTGCGGGTAAAGAGGTGGCAGGTCTGCGCCCCAAAACAGGTGTGACTGCTGTCCCCCCAGTCACAGAGGATGAAGAGGCCGCGGATGCACAAGATATGGCAGACGGTGGTTGGCCCGGCCGGCTAGACCGCATTGTAGCACACTGAGCTTCCCACTGCAACTTATGCTTCATGTCCATGTGCCGGTTCATGCATGAAGTACTCAAACTATGTATTTTTTGGCCTCTACTTAGCTTTTGCTGACAAATGTTACAGATAACACGAGTTGGGTCATCTTTATCGATCTGAAAAAATGCCCAGGCTATGCAAGGCTTAGCACCCATGCGACCTGAAGAGCCACCACGACTTGTGGTGAGAGGCAGAGTTGTGTTTGAGGATGCAGTTGTTGACGTGCTTCCAGTACTACGTCTCTGTCCAGGAAGGCGCAACCTGACCTCGTCGTCACTAGCATCTTCCTCCACCTCCTCTGCTGACCTCATCTCTTGGCTGACTGTGGGTTGACAGTAAGTGGGATCTCCGACCTCATCATCATCACCCTGTGCGTTATCACACCCGTCGTCCTCAGAGCCAACCTGTTCCTGCCCTGACAAAAAACTAAAGTTGTCGCTCCAATCAGGTATTTGAGTCTTATCATCGTCTTCCTCATTGTCTCCACCAACAGGAGTTACAGTTTGGGAATGAGGGTCTACATTATGGTCAGAACCTTCTGCGTCTGGTCCTGGATCCGACTCATAAAGATTCTGGGCATCAGTGCAGATCATTTCCTCGTCTGGATTCACAGAAGCGCTGGAGTCGACCTCTGATTCCCAGGCTATAGTATGAGTAAACAGCTCTGCAGACTCAACCATCTGTTCTACCTCATACTCAGACGGGCAGCTGGAGATTTGGGAGCTGTGAGGAAGCAAGTGCGATTTGGGTGACACCTTTGAGGACTGGAGTATTTGTGATGTTGAAGTTGATGTGGAGGAGAGCCCACTTAAAGGAGCACTTGATATCCGTTGAAGCACCTGCTGTTTTTGTGCCTCATCTGGAATTTGTAGCGATTGGCGTGGCCGTAAGAAAGGGATCTTATCACATTGTCCGCTAAAAGAAGTAGACATTTTAGTTTGGCTGGAAGATGGTCTTTCTTCTGCACCTACCCCACGGACACAACCTTTTTTCCCCTTCCCAACACGCCTATTCCCCTTTCCACCAGCAGCAGGCCTTTTTCCACTCATTTTGGTGGTTAACTAATTCACAACTCTGGAGTTGTTTGCACAAAAAAACAATGGATGGTAACCGAGCAGAGCTGAGTGGCCAAACTGTGGTATTAGGCCAAACCTATTGGCTGGGTTAGATGCAGAAAAAAATTATTTTTAATTTGCAACCTGATGGAGGTCAGTATAGATGGACTAATAGACCAAGTCCCACACACCGCTAGAAGCCCAAATATTTTTTCAGAGCTAGATGCAGAAAAAAATTATTTTTAATTTGCAACCTGATGGAGGTCAGTATAGATGGACTAATAGACCAAGTCCCACACACTGCTAGAAGCCCAAATATTTTTTCAGAGCTAGATGCAGAAAAAAATTATTTTTAATTTGCAACCTGATGGAGGTCAGTATAGATGGCCTAATAGAACAAGTCCCACACGCTGCTAGAAGCCCAAATATTTTTTCAGAGATAAATGAAGAAAAAAATTATTTTTAATTTGCAACCTGATGGAGGTCAGTATAGATGGACTAATAGACCAAGTCCCACACACTGCTAGAAGCCCAAATATTTTTTCAGAGCTAGATGCAGAAAAAAATTATTTTTAATTTGCAACCTGATGGAGGTCAGTATAGATGGACTAATAGACCAAGTCCCACACACCGCTAGAAGCCCAAATATTTTTTCAGAGCTAGATGCAGAAAAAAATTATATTCAATTTGCAACCTGCTGGAGGTCAGTATAGAAGGACTAATAGAACAAGTCCCACACACTGCTAGAAGCCCAAATATTTTTTCAGAGCTAAATGAAGAAAAAAATTATTTTTAATTTGCAACCTGATGGAGGTCAGTATAGATGGACTAATAGACCAAGTCCCACACACTGCTAGAAGCCCAAATATTTTTTCAGAGCTAGATGCAGAAAAAAATTATATTCAGTTTGCAACCTGATGGAGGTCAGTATAGATGGACTAATAGAATGATGCTATGCCCAAAAGATTTTACTTCACTAGGTGCAGTAAAAAAATTGGCATTCTATACACAGGTGGTATATCTTGCAACACAGATAGGCTACTCCACTGACTAACACACTCTGCAATAGGCCAAAAAGGATTAGCTTTGCTAGATTCAGCCAAATGCTGTGAAAAAAACTTGCACAGCACTGGCACAGACCTGCCTGGCAAAAACTGATAGGAACTGATGTAACCTAGTCCTGAAAAGGACTCCAATTACAATTAGTCTTTACTCCCACAATCTATCTATTTAAGAGCACAGACCTGCCTGATAAAAGTCGTAGGAAATGCTGTAACCTAGTCCTTAAAAGGACTGCAATCACAACTATTCCCTACTCCCAAGCTATCTGTATATTTGTGCGAAAATTGGCTTGAAATTAACAAGGTATAGCGCACACAGCAACAGCGGTGCCGTCTAACACGCAGCTGCAGCAGTGAGAAAATGGTGGCGACGGGGAAAATGGCTTGGTCTTATAGGGCAAGGACATGTGACATACACTGCCAATCACACATGCCCTTGCTTGTGTGAAAAAAAGCACTTCGCTCCGTGTGTGCGCTGCTGATAGGCTGACAGATTGCACCTCCCCACTGCAAATGCGGGAAAGAGAAAAAAAAATGGAGATCTTCATTGTTCCTGCAGAGATCCATCCCCTGCCCCTCCCCCCACCCCGCTGTACACTCAAACTGCGTATTAACATTAATTTTCATCATTACTGAGAAAAAATCCAGTTATGATTTTGGTGCACGAACAGTTATCGAACATAACCTCGAACAGCCGAATTTTTCTCAAATTGTTCGTGTTCGCCGACCGGCTCGAACACCGCCCAAAACAGCTCGAATTTGAGATTGGCGAACAGTTCGAGTAGAACAACGCTCATCTCTAGTAAGGAGCCGGAGACAACATCTGAGGTGCCTTCAGAGGGCGGTGGGACTCGGTTGCCCCTGGGGGGTACTGCCCCGGGATCCAGAGGTGAGGAAACCTGTGCTGGAGGGGCGGGCATGGACACCTCGGTATCTCTAAAGAGGAGGGGTGACTCGGGCTCCTCCTCAGACAGCGAGAGGAAGAAGGGGGGGTACGGTGAAAAAGAAGGCCATCTAACTCAATCACCCATGATGGCGGAACCTACCCCGTTGACTCTGGCGTCGATTAATGTCGCCAGTATAAAGTCAGATGCGGCCAGATTTACGGCCTTTGATTTTTTCACCCGAGTTGAGGCTGACATTTTATTTTTGCAGGAGACCAGATTAACGGACATTGGGGCCATTTATAAAGCAAAGAGGGAGTGGAGGTGTGGGCCCTCATACTGGTCTCTTGCGGCCGAGCGGTATAGCGGGGTAGCGGTCCTTATTAAGGCTGCTTCGGTGGAATGCAGACGGGTGATTGAGGTAGGAATGGGGAGGTGATTGGTTCTTGACGTCTTCATGAGGGAACAGGAGCTCCGGCTCATTAATATCTACGGACCGCAGTCTAAGTGGGACCGTAAAAGTCTCTTCATGAAGGTCAAGCCCTATCATTTTACGAGCCGGCAGGTTGTCTTTGGTGGGGATTTTAACACTATAACTAGATCCCGCGATAGGGGAGGCCCCGGAGACCGGCTGGCTTATGAAAGCATAGCCCTGAATAGCATAGCAAGTGAAGCTCGCCTGGTGGATGTCCACATCCGGCACACCCCAGGTCACGGGGGTTTCACCTTTCATAGGGGTAGCAGTAGGTCTAGGATAGATAGTTTTTTTTTAAAGGAGGAGGCCGTCTCTTCTGCAGTGTCCGCTGTTGAGGTGGAATTCTCCGACCACTGTTTAATTTTCTTTTCCTTGAATGTTACAGAGACCCCCCGGATGGGGAGAGGCCTATGGAAGCTGAATTCGTCCCTGTTGGAAGAAACGGATGTAAGACAATCCTTTGAGGAATTTCTTCAGAGCCAGGTACCTCTTTTGGGTCTCTGTAGTACTAAGTCTGAGTGGTGGGAGATCTTCAAAAGAAGGGTTGCAAGGTTCTTCCGTCAGCTCTCGAGCCTCAGGAGCCTGAACAGGTACCGCCTGTATCGGGATCTGGGGAGGAAACTCGAGCAGCTCGTCTCGACTGGAGGGGACCGCGAGGAAATCTCCAGGGTGAAGACCTTGCTCAAGGGGTGTCAGTATGATAGGCACACATCCTTGGTTTTTGATAGGGATTTTGGGAGGTACCGCTCGCCCGACTCTTACAGGAACTGCAGGATTTCAGTGAGTTGCAAGGTGGTAACAGGACTGATCGACAGTACGGGGTCCCTGAACAGATCCAAATCCAGATCCTTCTACTCGCACCTCTTGGGGAGGAGGGTACCTGATCGGGATGAGATGTCGGCTTTCCTGGCTGAAACCATCCCCGAGCCAGGGGATGACCCCTCTCTTCATGTTTTGGCAGAAGTAATCAGGGAAGAGGAAGTGAGACGGGCGATTGATGGTCTTCGGCCCAAAAAGTCACCTTGTCCGGATGGCTTAACATCCGAGTTTTACAAGACCTTTAGGGATTCTTTGGTCCCCCTCTTGACTGAGGTGTTTAATGAGTGTCTCTCCTCGAACACTCTGCCCAGTTCAATGAGGAAGTCAGCCCTGATTATCCTGTCAAAGGGTAAAGACTCGTCCCGTATTGAGAATTGGCGTCCCATAGCGCTTTTCAATACGGATGGAAAGGTTCTGGCAAAGGTGCTTTTTAATCGGTTGGTGAAATTTGCACCCCGGCTCCTTTCGAGAGCCAAGCACTGCTCTGTTCCAGGCCGCAGTACATTTAGTGCTGTGCTCGGTGTCCGGGAGGCAGTGGAGCAGAGCAGGGCAGGTCACTGGATGGGGTACTTGCTGTCCTTAGACCAGGAAAAAGCCTTTGACCGGGTTAACCATGAGAACCTCTGGTCCGTCCTTCTGAGGTACGGTCTACCCGGGAGGTTTGTTGATTGGTTGAGAGTGTTATACAATGGGGCAGAGACTTTTCCACTCGTGAACGGTTGGGTCGGACACCCTTTTGAGGTGAATTCTGGTGTCCGCCAGGGCTGTCCTCTGAGCCCACTGTTATACGTGTTCGCGATCGACCCCCTTCTAAGGAGGGTGGAGTGTGGACCATTGGTGGGAGTCAGGATGGACAAGGCGGAGCCAGAGGCCACCTTGAGTGTAGTGGCGTACGCCGATGATGTTTCCCTTTTTGTATCCTCGAGAGGGGAGGCAGATTGGGTCATGTCTGAGGTTGAGCGCTACTCGGTGGCATCCGGTCCATGATCAACCGGGATAAGTGTGAGAGTCTCTGGCTGGGAGGGGGAGATCCTAGTTTTGATCTCCCGGACACCCTTCCAGGGCCTCAGGCCACAGCAAAAATTTTAGGCATCAGTTTCGGCCCGGGGGACTAGCCCCAGCAAAATTGGGAGGGCAGACTTAAGATCGCCGCCCAGAAGGTGGATCAGTGGAAGGGTTGGTCCTTGACCCTGAGGGAAAGGGTTAGCCTGGCCAAGGGTTATTTGCTCCCTTTATTAATATTTCTGGGCAGCGTCTGCATCTTGCCAGAGCCTCTTTGGACATGGGTCTACAGCCTGTTCTTCCAACTATTATGGGGGAATAGGCTGAACCTAATCAAGAGGGAGGTCACGTACCGCACGAGGAGACTAGGAGGGTTGGGTATGGTCAACCCAGTGGTGTTCCTACTAAACACCTTTATTAAGGCAAACATCGCCAACCTCTGGTTAGAGAGGGCTCCTCCGTGGGTATTCTCCTGTAGGGGGTGGTTTCGGCCTTTCTTCCAGGAATGGGAGACAGGAGGGCAGGTGAAGGACCTTCGAACACCTCATGGGCATCTACCGGCTTATGCTACCCCGGTTCTGAAGGTGATCCGCCGGTGGGGTCTGGGAGTGTGGGAGATCAGAACCTTGTCAAGGAGGTTACTTGACAATAGGGTCCTGTTGACCCACTTTCAGAAGCCCCTGGCGCTCAAGGATTGCCAGAGCCGGGATCTGGAGGTAGGGCTTGGGTTATTGAACTCTAAGCGGATCCCCATGAAGTTTTGGGACTTGGCTTGGCGCTGCTTCCATGGGAGACTGTATGTGAGGGACAACCTGAAGTACAGGAACTCTGATGACCGGGATTGTCCCCGCGAGGAGTGTGGCGGCATGCTCGAGAGCATGGAGTACTTCCTACTTCAGTGCCCCTTTAATACAGAGGTCTACAGTAGGGTGGGTGCTTCCATTGGCTGGTCCAGGCTGGCAGGCCTTTCCTATGCGGAGTGGGCCTATGGGGCATTCAGGTCCCTTGGTGGCCGAGATCGGGGCACTGTTTTCTTAGTCAGCCTAGTGACTAGGTTTTACACGTGGAATGCACGGTGTTTAGTGTCCACTCAGCAGAAAGCCCTCCCCCGGGAAAGGGTGATTAGGAACATCCTGGGTGACCTGGCAAAAGTGCGTTCGCTGGAGTAAGAGAGGCTGGGTGCAGGGAGGGCTTCCCTTCTATGGAGGGGGTTCTCATTTAATGTGCCCTAGGGAGAGTTAGGGTATGTGTGTCTGTGATAGGGTTAGTTTAGTCCCTTTCTATATTTTATATTTATTTGTAGGGTCAGATAGTTGTGTAGGGTCAGGGAGGGACAGATAGGGACAGTCCTTAGGGATAGTTAGTTAGTATTAGGTTGGTAGTGAGGGTCAGTGAGGGACAGATAGGGACAGGTAGGGAAAGATTGGCAGGGTGGTAGGGACATGGTTTTCTTTTTCTTTAATAGGGAGGGACAGGGTGTTGTGTGTTAGATTAGGGTGAGAGCCTCTGTAGTCTCCAGTTCCCTGGTGGTGGGCTGCTCCCCTCACATTGAAGGTTTTTGTTTTGCGGTATCGGAATCGGAATATAGGGCTTGCAAGCACTGAACTTGGGTCTGATTTTTGGTTTATGGTTGATTCTTTGTGGTTAGTTTATATTATCATGTCATTGCTAAGTATATTGTTAAAACAGACTTGTTATGTTGTGTATTGTATGTATATGTGTATTGTATGTATATTTTTGTGTATTGCGCTTGGGGGGGTGTAGTTTTAGGTTGGGTGGGGGGTTTCGGGGGAGAGGGGGAAGGGGTGTTTTGTAAAAGGATGTCCTGCGGGATGTGGGAAAAAGGACCCGTTTTGCATGTATATGGCCACAAACTTTCGTGGGACCTTGTTGGTGTTAAGAGGCCACAGACTTTCGTGGGACCTTGGGTGTTTAAAAATGGTGGTGGGAAAAAAAAAAAAAAAAAAAAAAATTGTGTGTGTAGAGCGTTAGCTTTGGCCGGGTGGCCCATCTCTTATTTTGGGCGGTGGGCCAGTTATTTAGTTTTCCTTTTTGGGGTTAGGAGTGAATGTGCAGGTATGAATGTTGCGAATGTTAGGGGTCTTGTGCGCTTTAGGGCATGGCCTGGCTGGTAGGTACGGAAGGTCTTCCCTTGCTGGGGGGTCTTTTGGAAAAACGAGGACGTTTTGTTCAAGTGTCATGTGTTAGTTTGTTGGACTCTGTATAATTTTGGATTTGGGCTTGTCTTCCTGGGGTTTTTGTTTTTTCTTGTATAATGTTTGTATTTGTGGTTTGTATTTGTGTTTTGTTTTTGTGTTTTTGTACTTTTATAAATAAAAAAAGAGTTCCAGCTCCAGTAGCGTCCACTAAAGCTGCTGCAGTTAAAAAGCTTTTATAAGGATCGAGCTTGGCGGTCCACCGCAAGGTGTCCTACCGCCAGTCCCAGCCCCTGTGCCTTGGTGTGCCTCCCCGATGCTCTTCACTGAGTGTCCCGGGGGCCCGAACCATTTCCTTTGAAAAAATTGTGTCCAAACTACAGGTGGTGTAGCTTGCTTAATAGCTGGGTTAATCCGCTGACTAGCAGACACTGCTACTAGGCCCAAAGTATTGCTTGGGCTAGATGCAGTTAAAAATTTGTAATTAGATACTCTCATTGGATGCTGAGAAAGCATTCCATAGAGTCTCCTGGCAAGCCATATATTATTCTCTTAAAAAGCTTGGGGTAGGGGACCCTTTTATAGCCAAAATCATGGCCCTGTATCGCAATCCGTCAGCTAGGCTGAAGATAAATGGAACATTATTATCACCTTTCATAATCACCAATGGGACAAGGCAGGGATGTCCTCTGTCCCCTCTCTTATACATCCTAGTGATGGAGCACCTGCTCTCATCAATTCACGATAACCCCAATATTAGGGGGATTGAGGTGGGAGGCACCGAGTACAAGTGCTCTGCATTTGCTGATGATGCCCTAGTATATATCACTCAACCACATATATCCATCACTGCTGTTATGGCTGAAATAGATCACTTTGGTACATGGTCAAATTTTAAAATCAATGCAGCGAAGTCTGAGGCCCTGGATGTCTCCCTCCCCAAATCCATACAGTATTCCATCCAGTCCAACTTTCCCTTTGCTTGGCCCTCACAGGGTATCAAATACTTTGGAATTAGTATTCATAGAGACCTCTCCTGTCTATTTTATCTTAATTTTGGGCCCTTTACTGAAATACTCCATAGAGATCTTACTTCTTGGACGGTGAAGGATTTTTCCTGGTTCGGCAGAATAAATATACTAAAAATGAACGTCCTATCTAAACTCTTATACCTCTTCCAAACCATTCCCGTGGTAATTCCCTCAAATTTTTGGAAAAGACTACGCAGTAGCTTTTGTAGATTTACCTGGGCAAGTGGGCATCCACGCATTCGGGGGGACGTTCTGATCAGACACAAACAAAAGGGGGGCCTTAGCCTTCCAGATTGTAGAAGGTATTACATGGCAGCAGTACACGCTAGAATTCTGGACTTCTTCCGTCATTCGGAGGGGAAATTGTGGGTCAAAATAGCTCAATCCATTTGTCCTAAAGCTCTTACCGCTCTCCATGGTGTGCCCATTTAATTGCCCCCTCTCTTGGCCTCATGTCATATAGTACTTATGCCACTGCTTTGGCTTTGAGATCCCAAAAAAAAAGCTTATCCTCAATCGACCCCCAGGGCCCCTTGCTCCCGATTTCAGATAATCCAGATTTCCCACCAGGACTATCTGCAAATAGATTTCTCGGTTCAAATAAATCCCATCCGATATTATTTTCTCATGTCATCTCCAATACTTCGCTGCTCCCCCTCAATGACTTTTTACAGGGAAGAGCCACTTCCCCGAAGGCTAATTTTGAATATAGCCAGTTACAACACTTCTATTCAACTGTGAAGAAGCGCACACATCTTCATAGAGATCTCACAAACTTTGAAAAATTGAGCCTATCATTGTCACCCCCTACACACTCCATCTCCCTACTGTATTATCTCCTCATTGCCCAGGTAACTGACAATAGGCCAGGATTCTGCGGTGCATGGGAAAGGGAACTGGGGAAGTCCTTCTCTGACTCACAATGGGATAAATGTTTCTTCCTAACACATAAAACCTCAATAGGCTCCAAAGCTCAGGAAACCTCCTTCAAAATTATCTCTAGATGGTACCGGGTACCAGCAGTCCTTCATAGATGGTATCCAGTGGTCTCAGATAGATGTTGGAGATGTGGGGAGGGGGAAGGGACAATGTCACACATATGGTGGGCATGCCCTATAATAAATGCATTTTGGCAAAGGTGGTTCCCATGATTGAGAAGATAACTGGTTTGACTATCCCTAATACGCCAGAAGCCTTCCTTTTATCAATGTTACCAATAAGTAAACGTAGTTATAAAAGGTCATCAATAGGCTACCTAATACAGGCGGCTAAGAATGTCATTCCACGACACTGGAAAAGCAGAGACCCACCCACTGTGGAGGAATGGTTTGCAGAGATCTCCCTCCTTAATAGGATGGAGCATCTGATTGCCATCTCACCGGCTGATGTTGATAGATACTGTGTGATTTGGAGGGATTGGATTGATTTGCAAAACTCTGACGCCTACCATCTAGCCCCCAACTAAAGTTATCCGTGATGTCGGCACAACAATGATCATAGTCGCACTCTATTGATTGGTGGTCTGCCGTGGTCCGCTCCCTCTCTCTCTATCTTTCATATGGAAAAATACATGCTTGATCTGGATATTGATGAAAAACCCTCCCTGTACCCGCCAATGTACTGTCATTATGCATAGATTTATAGTTATACTACCCCTTTTACTATGTATATTGTATTTTCTTGTAGTTTTTCAACACAAAAATAAAAAAAAACTTGAATTTAAAAAAAAAAATTGTAATTAGATCTACAGGCGGTGGCTGCTCCACTGACTAGCAGACACTGAAGCTTTGGAGCAGACCTCTGATTCCCAGGCTATAGTATGAGTAAACAGCTCTTCAGACTCAACCATCTGTGTTACCCCAAGCCATAGTGTATGTAGTTTCTTACGGTTAAAAGGGGGGGAGAGAGACCCGACCCACCTGGAATTGATGATGGCAACGTCATGTAAAACACAGCAAGGGGACTCCAAAAAGAGTCTCCATTTTTTCCCAAAATTGTGGCAAAGACACCACTTAAGTGGCATCAATTGTCCCAGAGTTGCTTAAAATGGTTGGTGAGGTGATTTTACAAAATCCTCAAGCTTTTAGTCTCCCCAGAATGACACAGGTGGGGCAGATGGTGGTTGTCCCAGCCTGCTAGGCCGCATTGTAGCACAGTGAGCTTCGCACTGCAACTTATGCTTCATATCCATGTGACGGTTCATGCATGAAGTACTCAAACTATGGATTTTTTGGCCTCTACTTAGCTTTTGGTGACAAATGTTACAGATAACACGAGTTGGGTCATCCTTATCGATCTGAAAAAATGCACAGGCTATGCAAGGTTTAGAGCCCATGCGACTCTGCTACTAGCAATATTATCAAATGATTGGCTGGGTTAGATGCAGAGCGTCTGGGTTTGGTTGGGGGTCCCCACAGTCTGCCTAGGCTAGATGCAGTTAAAAATTATTATTAGATACACAGGCGGTGCAGATTGCTTCGCAGCTGGGCTAATATGCCCAAAGTATTGGTAGACTCTATACTAAATAAGGAAGGATTCACTGACTGTGGTGGCCCCTCCGTGGGCCGTGGCGATTGGTGGAGATTTGGTGGATGATTATAGGAGAAAGCTCCTTAATAGAGAAAGTTGGTGGATTTATACTTTAAATACACGTGTACCAGCGGGTTTAAACATCAGACATGATTTGATCTATCTGCTATGATCTGCTACAAGAACTAAGGAAAGAAAGGAAAACTGTCCCTACAATAGGACTAAGCTAATTCCCTATGATGCAGCGGGCAACCTGTTCCTTGTGAACAGACCCGTCTTCGTCCTCAGCTAGTCTGAACGCAGACCTATAGATATAAGGGAGGGGTCCCTAAAAGTACTAAGGACTGGGACAAAATTGGACACCTCCTAACAGAAGTTGTAGCGGGGCAAAAAGACAAACAGACAAAAAGTACTTAGAGGTCCAAGGACCAAGCAAACTAACGAGATAGGTACAAAGCACCTGGCTAGATTAAGAGTCAAAGTAACACTGAAGTCCAGCAAAGCCAGGAGGGCGGAGCTGGAATAAATAGGCAGCAGGTCACATGACCACAAAATAGAAAAAAACTAACAGGAGGGTTCTAACAGTACCCCCTCTTCTTTGAGGATCCTCCGGATCCTCCAGGCCCGGGCCTATCAGGAAACCTCCTGTGAAACGCTCTGATAAGTCTAGGAGCAGAGACATCATCCGCCCTTACCCAGGAGTTATCCTCAGGACCGAAACCTTTCCAAGCGACGAGATACTGCAATCTCCCTCTATGCCTTCTGGAATTCAGGATACAAGAAACTTCTTATTCACCGTCTTCTACCACCGGAGGAACTGTGACAGTGGCATCCCTATCCGATACATCAGCTTTTTTCAACAAGGAAACATGAAACACCGGATTAATCTTCCAGGAGGTGGGAACCTCCAACCTAACAGCAGACTGGTTCACCACCTGAAGCACCTTAAATGGTCCCACAAACTTCGGACCCAATTTCTTAGAAGGAATCCTCAACCTCAGATTCTTTGAGGACAACCAAACCATGTCACCAACCGTAAACAAAACCTCTTGACGTTTCCTGTTAAAATACTTCTTGGACTTTTTGTTAGCCTCTTGAAGGTTGCAACATACATCAGTCCAAGCTCTCTCCAAATCACCGGAAAAATTCTCCTCCTCCGGCACAGCCGACACCAATTTGGAGAACGAAGCAAACGACGGATGTCTCCCAGTACAACAAAAAAACGGAGAACACCCAGCAGAAAAGGATGTATGGTTGTTAACTCAGACCACCCCTCTTGACCACCCCTCTTGATTGTCTGCCACAAAACAACGCAAAAACTGTTCAACATCCTGGTTCTTTCTTTCTGTCTGTCCATTAGACTCAGGATGATACCCAGATGAAAATGACAAATGGACTCCCAACCTGTCACAAAAGGCACGCCAAAAATGAGCCACAAGCTGAGGTCCCCTATCAGAAACAATGTCGGTGGGAACGACATGGAGCCTGACAATTTCCTTAACAAAAGCCTTAGCGAGTGTCTTAGCGCAGGGTAGTTTAATGAAAGGAACCAAGTGACACATCTTGCTAAAACGGTCCACGACCACCCAGATGACAGTGAAACCCTCGGACACAGGAAGGTCAGTAATAAAATCCATTGCAAGATGAGTCCAAGGAGCACTAGGAACCTCCAGAGGGCAAAGCAACCCCGCAGCAGGAGCATGTGAATCCTTTGATCTAGCACACACAGTACATTGACGCACCCACTTAATGACTTCCTTCTGCCACCCAGGCCACCAAAAACTGCGACCTACAAGTCTCTTAGTCTCAGAAATTCCTGCATGACCTGCCAACCGAGACTCATGATACTCAACAAACAAATCTCTCCTAAGGGTTCTAGGCACAAACAACCTCCCATGGGGAGTGTTAGATGGGGCATCCTCCTGGGCTTTCAGAATCCCATCTTCCAAAACAGAGTCCAATGCTGCTATCACAACTCCTTCCTGTAAAATGCTCTCCTCCTCCTCAGTACCAACCATGGGAGAAAAGCTGCGAGATAAAGCATCGGCTTTAACATTCTTAGTACCCGGGATGTAAGTAACAGAAAAATTAAACCGCAAAAAAAAAAGTGCCCACCTAGCCTGACGGGCATTCAAACGCTTGGCAGCATCTAGATAGATCAGATTCTTATGATCAGTGAAAACCTGAATGGGAAATTTAGCACCTTCCAAGAAATGACGCCAATGTTCAAATGCGAGTTTTATAGCTAGCAATTCCCGATTACCAACATCGTAATTCAGTTCGGTTTCAGAATTTTTTTTCGAAAAAAAGGCACAGGGATGAACTCCATCCTTGTTCTCCTGAGACAAAACCGCACCGACCCCCACCAAAGAAGTATCAACCTCGACCAAAAAAGGCTTGGTCTCATCAGGCTGCTTAAGGATTGGGGCAGAACTGAACCTCTCCTTGAGATACACAAAAGCTTCAATGGCCTCAGTAGTCCACTGGACCGTATTCGCACCTTTCCTGGTGAGATCGGTCAGTGGCTTAACAATTATAGAAAAATTCTTAATGAATTTTCTGTAATAATTGGTGAAACCCAAAAATCTCTGTATCGATTTCAAACCAATAGGCCTAGGCCATTCCTGCACAGCCTGAACTTTCACCGGGTCCATCTCAAAGCCCTCGCTGGAGATAATGTAGCCCAAAAAACTAATCCTCTGCACAGCAAACTCGCATTTCTCCAGCTTAGCAAAAAGTGAATTGTCACTTAATAACTGCAATACCTCACGTACGCTCTGCCAATGAGACTCCAGATCTGGCGAATAAATCAAAATGTCATCCAAATACATCACCACATTCTTACCAATCAAAGGTCTTAGGATGTCATTAATAAGGTTCTGAAAAAACGCTGGTGCATTGGTAAGACCAAAAGGCATAACCAGATTCTCAAAATGACCCACCGGAGTGTTAAAAGCAGTTTTCCATTCATCACCCTCCTTCATTCGCAACAAATTGTATGCGCCTCGGAGATCAATTTTAGAGAACCACTTGGCCCCCACTAACTGGTTAAACAAGTCAAGAATTAACGGCAGTGGGTAGGAATTGCGTACGGTAATTTTATTAATTTTGCGAAAGTCCAGACATGGACGTAAACCGCCGTCCTTTTTTTTTTCAAAAAAAAATCCAACAGCCACAGGTGACTTAGAAGGTCTAATGTGACCAGCAGCCAAGCTCGCCTGTATGTATTCCTCCAAGGCCTTTCTTTCAGGGATAGTCAGATTAAATAAACGACTCTTGGGAAGAGTAGCTCCTGGAATTAACTCAATGGTGCAATCATAATCCCAATGAGGAGGTAAAATTTGCGACTCCTCCTCTGAAAAAACCTTCCAAAAATCCTGAATGGGTACAGGTAATTCCCCTTTATCCACAGCAGCAATGCGACCGTTACAACATTTATCATAACACTTAGGACTCCAAGACTTAATCTCATTAGTAGACCAGTCTAGTAAAGGATTGTGCAGTTTTAACCAAGGCAAACCTAAAACTACTGGAGAAGGTAAATTATCCAATACCACCAAATCCAAATTCTCTTGGTGTATACCATTAATAGTGAGGAGAAATTCAGCAACCTTGTGAGTAATACAGTACATTTCAAAGGAGTGTTATTAACAGCAACCACAGAAATAGGAGATGACAAAGGTTTGGATTCTAATTTAAGTTTTTCCAAAAATCCCTTATCAATCACGTTCATTGTTGAACCACAATCTACAAATACCTGAAATTCAATCAACTCCTCCTGCAATGAGGTACTCTCTGAAAGAAATACTCCCTTAGAGTTTAAACAAGCAATACGGGCATAACGAACCTTTTTTTTTTCTTTGTTTAACCGAAGCTCACAGTTCTTAATAAAATGGTCAGATTTACCACAATAAAAACACAATCCCTTGGAAAACCTGCGGTCTTTTTCCTGAGAGCGACAGGAACCAGAGAGTGACATCGCCCCAATCTCTATCGGTTCTTTGTCGTCCGAGCAGACCCTCTGATGACTAGGAGCTGCTATAGCAGGAGTTTTCTCCTCATTAACCCTGGCACGCAGTCTCCTGTCCACACGTATAGCTAATTGCATGGCTTCTTGCAAGGTTCCAGGTGCAGGAAAAGCAATCAGCAGATCCTTAACCCTTTCACTTAGACCAGCAAGAAACGAACATTTTAAGGCCGAATCATTCCATTCCACTTCAGAAGACCACCTTCTGAAGTGTGTACAATAATTTTCAACATCACCTGACCCCTGCTTCAAACGTCTCAGTTCTGTCTCAGCAGATGAGACTCGATCAGGATCGTCATACAACAACCCCATAGCAGAAAAAAAATCCTCCACTGATCTAAAACACGGATCATTAGGTTGGAGAGAAAAGGCCCATCCCTGTGGTTCCTTACGCAAAAGTGACATGATAAACCCAATGCGCTGTGACTCATTCCCAGAGGACCTGGGTCTCAAACGAAAATATAATAAACAAGCATTTTTAAATGAAATTTTTTTTTGTTGTTTACCATAAAAAAAATCAGGCAGTCCTACCTTCGGTTCCACAATATGCGCTCCAGGACAGCTACTCACGTGTTGCTGGAGATCGGCCACCTCAAGAGACAATCCCTGCAGGCGTTGAGCCAATTCCTGATCAGACACCATGCTGATCTCCGGATTTCTATCCTTAGAGTTTCTTTTGTATTGGGCTGGACTTACTGTCATGACCTGCTACAAGAACTATGGAAAGAAAGGAAAACTGTCCCTACAATAGGACTAAGCTGATTCCCTACGATGCAGCGGGCAACCTGTTCCTTGTGAACAGACCCGCCTTCGTCCTCAGCTAGTCTGAACGCAGACCTATAGATATAAGAGAGGGGTCACTAAAAGTACTAAGGACTGGGACAAAATTGGACACCTCCTAACAGAAGTTGTAGCGGAGCAAAAAGACAAACAGACAAAAAGTACTTAGAGGTCCAAGGACCAAGCAAACTAACGAGATAGGTACAAAGCACCTGGCTAGATTAAGAGTCAAAGTAACACTGAAGTCCAGCAAAGCCAGGAGGGCGGAGCTGGAATAAATAGGCAGCAGGTCACGTGACCACAAAATAGAAAAAAAACTAACAGGAGGGTTCTAACAGTATCATTATGAATGATCATTTATAGATTATTATTATATATATGTTCTTTTTTTCTTCTTTTCTTTTTCTTTTGGATTATTTAAATTTATTTGCATTGTTTCTATGCTATACGATTTTAACATGGTATGTGTGTTTAAATTTCTGATTAACTCAGCCTTGAACAGGTGCATAGCAGAACATGACATATAAATACCACTTCCTTGCTGGTTTTTTGCTATGCAATGATTAAGAACCTTTATAAAGTTCGAAACACGTTTGCTGTTCTTCTCCAAGGTGGACTTTTAAAATATTTTTTGTATGACCCAATAAAAAGTGGATTTTAGAAGATTTGTTCAGCTGGATCTTCCTGGTTCCTCATGTTCGTCTGGTAGCACTCCTGGCTCCGTGCTGTTGATCTTCTAGGTGGGTGAGATGATTTTTTCCTTTCTTTTTCTGCCATATGGTGATTGGTCATCCACTTTCGCTGCCCCTTACTCAACGAATTCACAAACATCTCCCGTCGGTTTGGAGTCCCATTATGCCCAACCAAAAACATAGGCCCCACAACTAAAAAAAATCGTTCTTAGGCATCGAAATTGACACCACAGCAAGGTTGTTCCGACTCCCATGGGAAAAAATACCAAAACATTACACCTGATCTAGGTTTTTTGCGCAGTATGGAAAGTAACACTACAGCAAATGCAAGTAAAACTAGGTCTCCTCGTGTTTCCGAGCCAGGTGATGCCAGTCGGAAGGGTTTTTTATCTTCATTTATCGCCCGCAACAAAAGGGGCATCTAAACCGAGTCATAAAATCAGAATCAGCAGGCAGCTACGGGCGGACTTAAAGGTGTGGAAAACCTTCTTATAATCATTCAACGGTCACACGTTATTTATGTCAGCAGAACAGTCCAACATTCAA
The DNA here is from genome assembly GCF_046119375.1 of Phyllobates terribilis. Lineage (NCBI taxonomy): Eukaryota > Metazoa > Chordata > Amphibia > Anura > Dendrobatidae > Phyllobates > Phyllobates terribilis. The sequence goes on along the minus strand of NW_027362762.1, from coordinate 328,350,552 downwards.
TTAAGATTATTCACCGGGGCGGCAGAATCAGGCGGATATGCAGCGATACTAAATAACCAATGGTGCACAAGCTTATGGCCTCCGTATTGGGCAGAACAAGTGCTGACAAAAAAACAGACAGTCCTGGAACTGTTTCCAATAGTGGTAGCAATAGAAATATGGAGCGCGCGCCTGGCTAACAAAAATATACTCTTCATAACAAAAAACACCAGCCTAGCGCACTTCATTAATAATATGACATCATCGTCTCTCCCAGTGCTAGGCCTACTATGCCGGCTAGCATTACTGTGCCTAAAACACAATGTATGGGTCCGCGCTAGCCACGATGCTGAGGGGTCTAACGCTGCTGCTAACGCTTTATCACAATTCAATTGGCAGATTTTCACAGAGCTCCTCCCCAACGCCCACCCATCGGGCAACAGTTGCCCAGCCTCCCTATGGGATCTAGTGGAGAATAGTTGATGCCATTAATCAGAGCGTCAGTTGCCCCGTCGATGTGGCAAGCATACAGTAAGGCATGGGAACAGTGGACACGACTAGTAGCAGGCAGACGGGGTGACCAATGTGAACAAGCCAGATTACAAGTCACCTTAGAATTTCTCCACCAGCTAATGATGAGGGGCATATCAGGGGCATCAGCGCAGCGGTGGCTGACAGGAGTAGCATTTCACTTCCAACTACTGAATTGGGGACATGTGACAAAGAGATTCATCATCAGACAATCCATAAAAGGGTGGAAAAGGGGTCAGCCAAGTCAGGAGTGTAGACGTCCCGTCCCGTGTCACTAAAACTGATTTCTCACATCATATCCCTCCCTATCACAATTAACATGATACTCACAATTCGAAGCAACACTACTGTCTACTGTATTTGCGATCGCCTTCTTTGGGGCGCTAAGCATAAGCGAATTAGTCCCTCAATCCAAAATTAACACCAGTGGAGGCTTATTACACCAGGACGTAGTCATAACCAATAATGCAATACGTCTACGCATGCGAAAATTGAAAACGGTTCCAGCGGGCAGGGGCACTTGGGTACTTCTGCAACCCACAAATGGTACGCTGAGTCGGGTAACAATAGTAAAAACATATATAACCATCAGATCACAAAGTAATTTCTTCCTATCACACATTGATGGAACGCCATTATCAAGATACCAGTTCCAAGCTATATTTAATAAATGCATAACATCGGCAGGGAACCACCCCAAAGATTATGGGACACACTCATTCTGCATAAGCGTGGCCACAGAAGCAGCAAGAGCAGGACTGTCACAAACGGAAGTTCAGAGGATAGGGAGATGGCAATCCACGTGTTTGGCGAGATACATAAGACCGGACTTGTTATCCTAACGTGGTTTGTTTCTTTTAGAGGTGACGCTAAGCCAACAGTGTGGGTGACAGGCCACTCGTATATATATTGGGCAGAAAAAAGGGCGAAAGTCCGCCCAGGCGGGAGGAAATTAGAGTTTCATAACACATATTTGAACTAGAGAGGTATTAGAGGCCTGCAATGGCCACAGGTACTAATGGAGGTAATCAAGGTAGGGAGAGAGGCAAGAGGTCCGGTCATCTTAGTTATGCAGGCCGGGGGAAATGACCTAGGTTATCACAATAACTAATGGCAATAATGAAACTAGACACTGAGCGCTTCAGAGAATTTTTCACAAAAATAGTCAGAGATTGTGCCAATCGCGGTATGGCAAGGTGCCCGAGACATCACGGCCATCGAATGGACAAGGCGGCTAATAAATATTTGGATGCCAAAATTTATAAGAGACAGAGGCGGACAATGGGAAGGAGATAAAGCAGGCCTCATACGGCCTGACTGTGTTCACTTAATGGATATTGGAATGGACTTATTCCTGTCAGGACTCCAGGACAGAGTGGAACAAGCGTTAAGAGTGATGGATGGGGGTCAGAGTCCTGCATACGAGTACGCAGGATCCTTCGTGGCCTGGAAATAGAAAGGACATGTTTTAGAGTTACACTTGTTGGCCAACTTGCCGTTGTGGAGACTGGAGACACAGGGCATGCTGTAACAAGCTGAATTATTTTAGAAATAAAATGCATTTCTAATGTAATGAGTATAAACAGTTAATAAAGCTGTGACCGATCCTCACCCATCCAGTTGTAAGAGTTACATGATTGTATTGTCAATGAAAGGGGGGCGGTAGGGGGCTGAGGGTCTGGGTTTGGTTGGGGGTCACCACAGTCTGCCTAGGCTAGATGCAGTTAAAAATCATTATTAGATACACAGGCGGTGCAGCTTGCTTCGCAGCTGGGTTACTACGCTGACTAGCAGACACTGAAGCTTTGGAGCAGACCTCTGAGTAAATAGCTCTTCAGACTCAACCATCTGTGTTACCCCAAGTCATAGTATATGTAGTTTCTTACGGTTAAAAGGGGAGGGGAGGGAAGACCCAACCCACCTGTAATTGACGATGCCAACATCACGTAAAACACAGCAAGGGGACTCCTAAAAGAGTCTCCATTTTTTCCAAAAATTTGGGGCATAGACACCACTTCATCAATTGCCCCAGAGTTGCTTAAAACGGTTGGTGAGGTGATTTTAACAAATCATCAAGCTTTTACTCTCCCCAGGATGACACAGGGGTAGAAAAGTCCTTGTGGATCCATGATTTGTTCATCTTTATGAACGTGAGTCTGTCTACATTGTCAGTGGACAGCCGCGTGCGCTTATCTGTCAGCACACCACCAGCAGCGCTGAACACACGTTCAGAGAGAACGCTGGCTGCGGGGCATGACAAGATCTCCAAGGCGTAAGTGGTGAGCTCCGGCCATTTATCCAGATTGGAAGCCCAAAAAGAGCAAGGGTCCAGTGACACAGTCATGACTTCGATGTTCACTTGGAGATACTCTCTAATGATCTACTAACAGCTAAATCTAATGGTCACTACTCCCTGCTGATTCTCCTGGATCTCTCTGCAGCATTTGACACTGTGGATCACCAGCTCCTCCTCACTATGCTCCGCACTATTGGCCTCAAGGACACGGTTCTCTCCTGGTTCTCCTCTTATCTCTCTGACCGCTCCTTCTCTGTGTCTTTTGCCGGCTCCTCCTCCTCCCTACTTCCTCTTACTGTCGGGGTTCCTCAAGGATCAGTCCTAGGCCCCCTTCTTTTCTCCTTATACACCGCTCCTATTGGACAAACAATCAGTAGATTCGGTTTTCAGTACCATCTCTATGCTGATGACACCCAATTATACACCTCTGCTCCGGACATCACCCCTGCATTACTACAAAAGACCAGTGATTGTCTTTCTGCTGTGTCTAACATTATGTCCTCCCTCTACCTAAAACTGAATCTGTCAAAAACTGAACTACTCGTCTTTCCTCCCTCCATTAATCTACCTGTGCCCGATATTGCCATCTCCGTTTGTGGCTCAACCATTACTCCCCAGCTACAAGCCCGCTGTCTTGGGGTCATTTTTGATTCAGATCTTTCTTTCACTCCTCACATCAAATCACTCGCTCGTTCATGTCATCTACACCTCAAAAACATCTCAAGAATCAGGACTTTTCTCACCTTTGACTCGGCAAAAACTCTTACTGTCGCTCTTATTCATTCTCGTCTTGACTATTGCAACGCTCTACTAATCGGTCTCCCTCTTACTAAACTCTCCCCTCTCCAATCCGTCCTGAACGCAGCAGCCAGGATCATATTCCTCGCCAACCGCTACTCAGATGCCTCTTCCCTGTGCCAGTCATTGCATTGGTTGCCCATCCAATATAGAGTTCGTTTTAAACTTATCACGCTTACCCACAAAGCGCTCCATGCTTCAGTACCCCCCTACATCTCCTCCCTTGTCTCAGTCTACCACCCTACACGTGCGCTCCGTTCTGCAAATGACTTGAAACTAAAATCCTCCATAATCCGAACTTCCCACTCCCGTCTCCAAGATTTCTCGCGTGCTGCGCCAATTCTCTGGAATGCACTACCCAGGACAGTTCGATTAATTCCCAATACCCACAGTTTCAAGCGAACCCTAAAAACACATTTCTTTAGACTGGCGTATCACCTAAACAAACTCTGTCCATCCCAGCTTTCCCCCATATTAAAATCTTCTTCAACTTCGGGTTCAAACCAACCATGCACATAAAAGCCTCTGTCAGGACTGCACACATACTGGCTGGCGACCAGTCCATGTATTATTATTTATCCTATTCAGTATATCAAGGCTGCATTATACAATATATGTACTTTTTACCTTTTGTGTCTCCCCCACTTCCTCATAGACTGTAAGCTCGCGAGCAGGGCCCTCACTCCGTTCGATATGAGATATGCTTATTCTGTATTGTCTGTATAAGTCCCCCCTAAAATTTGTAAAGTGCTGCGGAATATGTTGGCGCTATAAAAATAAACTATTATTATTATTATATTATTATTACCATCGTCTCTAGGCATTGACTATGTGTCTGACTTCTTGTCTCCTGTGGCCTTGCAAAGGATGGACTTAAAAAGTGGTGAAAGGATTGTGCATAATTGCTGTTACCAGCAGATACAGTGTTTCTGTTACGGTTTGAGTGCTGAAGACTCGACAGTCCCACGGTTGGCAAGTTAGAACTGTGAGATTCACAGTTTTGTGGAAAAGCACATGTAAGATTCTGCAACAGTCTCTGCTGATACTCCTGCATGCGTGAATCCCTTTCTATGGCAGGAATTATTTCGGCAAATTTACTTTTGTACCGGGGATCTAAGAGTGTGGCAACTCAGTAGTCAGGATTATTTTGAACTCTGACAATTCGAGGTTCATGTTGCAGGTAGTGCAGCAAGAAGGCACTCATATGTTTTGCGCATCCGGGAGCACCAAGTCCCTGTTGTGTTGGTGGCGAGGTAAGAATCATGCTTCCTTCCTCTGCCCTCTCCCCCCAACCTCGCACAACAGAAATGTGATCAAGGTCTCCCTCATCTGATGAGTCTTCCATACCCATCGCCAGTTCGTCCTCTACTTCTTCCTGGGCTCCTGCACCTTTCTCACTAGTTTGGCTGCTACCATGCTCCCTGGTTAATCCCTCTCCCCCACCCTCCCATGCCTGAAACCTTGGTGCTGCCGACCGTCTGGACCTTGCAGATGTTAGCCCTTCCGCATACAACTCCTCGTCCTCTACTTCCTCCACCTCCTCTTGTCCCACCACCTGACTCCGAATTCTGTTTAACATGTGCTCCAGCATGTAAATCACCGGAATAGTCATGCTAATAATAGCATCGTCAGCACTAAACATCTTCGTCGCCATTTAAAAAATGTGCAGAAGGGTGCATAAGTCCATGATCTGAGACCACTCCTCCAGCGTGATTTGCCCCACCTCTGGATCTCGTTGGCCCAGGCTATACGTCAGAACGTATTGCACCAGGGCTTGTCGGTGCTGCCACAGTCGCTGCAACATGTGCAGAGTTGAATTCCAATGTGTTGGCACATCGCATTTTAGCCGGTGAAGTGGCATGCCCAACGACTTCTGTAGAGATGTAAGTCGCTGAGCTGTGGGATGCGAACGGCGGAAGTGAGCACACAGCGACAGTGCCCTCTGCAGAAGGCCATCTAGTCTGGGATAGTGGGCTAAAAATTGCTGGACAACCAGGTTCAACACGTGAGCCATACAAAGCACGTGTGTGACATTGCCCCGGCGAAGGGCCACACCAAGGTTTGCAGCATTGTCGCACACGGCTTTCCCTGGTTGCAGGTCCAGTGGAGACAACCATTCATGAAACTGGTTCTCCTGAGCTGACCACAACTCCTCAGCTGTGTGACTCACATTTCCCAGACATTTCAAAGTATAAAACCACCTGATGACGTTGAGCCCTCTGCTAGCATAGTAAGGAGGTGTGCAGGTTCCCTTCTGCGCTGTTAGAAAGTGGGTGGCATGACAAGACAGGCTTTGGGTGCAGGAAGAGGACTGAGAGGAGGTTGAGGAGGCAGAAGCAGTGGAGGAACTTCGAGATAAAGAGGATTGACACACAACTCGTGGGGACGGCAAGACTTGGACAGCAGCCCCTTGTACTGCTGTCACCATAGTTACCCAGTGCTCAGTCAGCGACATGTAACGCCCCTGTCCATGCCTACTCTTCCAAGTGTCTGTGGTGAAATGCACCCTGTCACACACAGAGTTTCTCAAAGAAGCGGTGATGTTGTGTGTGACATGCTGGTGGAGCGCAGGCACACCTTTCTTTGAGAAGTAGTGCCGACTGGGCATCTGGTACTGGGGCACTGCGACGGACATAAGGTCTCGAAAATCCTTTGTGTCCACCAGGCGGAAAGGCAGCATTTCTGTAGCCAAGAGCTTGCAGATGGTGAAATTCAACCTCTTAGCTTTCTCATGGCTAGGAGGAAATGGTCTTTTACTTGTCCACATCTGAGGGACCGAGGGCTGGCTGTTGTGCTTAGACGGGGTTGAGTATGGTGTCCCCGGCAAACGGACGGTCTGTGAGGAAGATGCAGGCGCACATGTTTGCTTGCCTTGATCCAAAGGTGGTGCTCTCGATGTCGGAGAGCGCTCAACACCAGCTGGTGTTTCCACTTCCAAATTAAATGATGACCTGCCAATCACGCTGGCTGTTGCGGGTAAAGAGGTGGCAGGTCAGGGTCACAAAACAGGTGTGACTGCTGTCCCCCCAGTCACAGAGGATGAAGAGGCCGTGGATGCGCAAGATGGGGCAGACGGTGGTTGGCACGGCCCCCTAGGCCGCAATGTAGCACACTGAGCTTCCCACTGCAACTTATGCTTCATATCCATGCATTATGTACTCAAACTATGGATTTTTTGGCCTCTACTTAGCTTTTGTTGACAAATGTTACAGATAACACGAGTTGGGTCATCTTTATCGATCTGAAAAAATGCCCAGGCTATGCAAGGCTTAGAACCCATGCGACCTGAAGAGCCACCACGACTTGTGGTCAGAGGCAGAGTTGTGTTTGAGGATGCAGTTGTTGACGTGCTTCCAGTACTATGTCTCTGTCCAGGAAGGGGGAACCTGACCTCGTCATCACTAGCATCCTCCTCCACCTCCTCTGCTGACCTCATCGACTGGCTGACTGTGGGTTGACTGTAAGTGGGATCTTCTACCTCGTCATCATCACCCTGAGTGTTCTCACACCCGTCGTCCTCAGAGCCAACCTCTTCCTGCCCTGACAAAAAACTCAAGTTGTCGCTGAAATCAGGTATTTGAGTCTCATCATCGTCTTCCTCATTGTCTCCACCAACAGGAGTTACAGTTTGGGAACGAGGGTCTACATTATGCTCAGAACCTTCTTCATCTGGTCCTGGATCCGACTCATAAAGATTCTGGGCATCAGTGCAGATCATTTCCTTGTCTGGATTCACAGAAGCTCTGGAGCCGACCTCTGATTCCCAGGCTATAGTATGAGTAAACAGCGCTGCAGACTCAACCATCTGTTCTACCCCATACTCAGACGGGCAGCTGGAGACTTGGGAGCTGTGAGGAAGCAAGTGCGATTGGGGTGACACCTCTGAGGACTGGAGTATTTGTGATGTTGAAGTTGAGGTGGAGGAGAGCCCACTTAAAGGAGCACTTGATATCCGTTGAAGCAGCTGCTATTTTTGTGCCCCATCTGGAATTTGTAGCGATGGGCGTTGCCATAAGAAAGGGATCGTATCACATTGTCCACTAAAAGAAGTAGACATCTTAGTTTGGCTGGAAGATGGTCTTTCTTCTGCAGATGTTACTGTTGCTTTAACACGTACCCCATGGACACAACCTTTTTTCCCTTCCCAACACGCCTATTCCCCTTTCCACCAGCAGCAGGCCTTTTGCCACTCATTGTGGTGGTTAACTAATTGACAACTCTGGAGTTGTTTGCACAAAAAACGATGGATGGAAACCAAGCAGAGCTGAGTGGCGAAATTATGGTACTAGCCCAAAAGGATTGGCTGGGTTAGAAGCAATAAAACAATTTTATTAGATACACAGGTGGTGAAGCTTGGTATACAAGGCCTAATAGAATTAGCACCACACACTGCGACAGGCCCAAAATTATTTTCCAGGCAAGATGCAGCTAAAACTTATTAGTAATTTAAAAGCTGGTGGAGTTTAGTATAGATGGCCTAATAGAATGAGTAACACACACTGCTACAGGCCCAAAATTATTTTCCAGGCAAGATGCAGCTAAAAATTCTTAGTAATTTGAAAGCTGGTGAACTTAGTATAGATGGCCTAATAGAATGAGTACCACACACTGCTACAGGCCCAAAATAATTTTCCAGGCAAGATGCAGCTAAAAATTATTAGTAATTTGAAAGTTGGTGGAGCTTAGTATAGATGGCCTAATAGAATGAGTACCACACACTGCTACAGGCCCAAAATTATTTTCCAGGCAAGATGCAGCTAAAAATTATTAGTAATTTGAAAGCTGGTGAACTTAATATAGATGGACTAATAGAATGAGCACCACACACTGCTACAGGCCCAAAATTATTTTCCAGGCAAGATGCAGCTAAAAATTATTAGTAATTTGAAAGCTGGTGGAGCTTAGTATAGATGGTCTAATAGAATGAGTACCACACACTGCTACAGGCCCAAAATTATTTTCCAGGCAAGATGCAGCTAAAAATTATTAGTAATTTGAAAGCTGGTGGAGCTTAGTATAGATGGCCTAATAGAATGAGTACCACACACTGCTATAGGCCCAAAATTATTCTCCAGGCAAGATGCAGCTAAAAATTATTAGCAATTTGAAAGCTGGTGGAGCTTAGTATAGATGGCCTAATAGAATGAGTACCACACACTGCTACAAGCCCAACATTATTTTCCAGGCAAGATGCAGCTAAAAATTATTAGTAATTTGAAAGCTGGTGGAGCTTAGTATAGATGGCCTAATAGAATGAGTACCACACACTGCTACTGTGCCCAAAATTATTTTCCAGGCAAGATGCAGCTAAAAATTATTAGTAATTTGAAAGCTGGTGGAGTTTAGTATAGATGGCCTAATAGAATGAGTACCACACACTGCTACAGGCCCAAAATTATTTTCCAGGCAAGATGCAGCTAAAAATTCTTAGTAATTTGAAAGCTGGTGGAGCTTAGTATAGATGGCCTAATAGAATGAGTACCACACACTGCTGCTATGCCCAAAATTATTTTCCAGGCAAGATGCAGCTAAAAATTATTAGTAATTTGAAAGCTGGTGGAGCTTAGTATAGATGGCCTAATAGAATGAGTACCACACACTGCTACTATGCCCAAAATTATTTTCCAGGCAAGATGCAGCTAAAAATTATTAGTAATTTGAAAGCTGGTGGAGCTTAGTATAGATGGCCTAATAGAATGAGTACCACACACTGCTACAGGCCCAAAATTATTTTCCAGGCAAGATGCAGCTAAAAATTATTAGTAATTTGAAAGCTTGGGGAGCTTAGTATAGATGGCCTAATAGAATGAGTACCACACACTGCTACAGGCCCAAAATTATTTTCCAGGCAAGATGCAGCTAAAAATTATTAGTAATTTGAAAGCTGGTGGAGCTTAGCATAGATGGCCTAATAGAATGAGTACCACACACTGCTACAGGCCCAAAATAATTTTCCAGGCAAGATGCAGCTAAAAATTATTAGTAATTTGAAAGTTGGTGGAGCTTAGTATAGATAGCCTAATAGAATGAGTACCACACACTGCTATAGGCCCAAAATTATTCTCCAGGCAAGATGCAGCTAAAAATTATTAGCAATTTGAAAGCTGGTGGAGCTTAGTATAGATGGCCTAATAGAATGAGTACCACACACTGCTACAAGCCCAACATTATTTTCCAGGCAAGATGCAGCTAAAAATTATTAGCAATTTGAAAGCTGGTGGAGCTTAGTATAGATGGCCTAATAGAATGAGTACCACACACTGCTACTGTGCCCAAAATTATTTTCCAGGCAAGATGCCGCTAAAAATTATTAGTAATTTGAAAGCTGGTGGAGTTTAGTACAGATGGCCTAATAGAATGTGTACCACACACTGCTACAGGCCCAAAATTATTTTCCAGGCAAGATGCAGCTAAAAATTCTTAGTAATTTGAAAGCTGGTGGAGCTTAGTATAGATGGCCTAATAGAATGAGTACCACACACTGCTGCTATGCCCAAAATTATTTTCCAGGCAAGATGCAGCTAAAAATTATTAGTAATTTGAAAGCTGGTGGAGCTTAGTATAGATGGCCTAATAGAATGAGTACCACACACTGCTACTATGCCCAAAATTATTTTCCAGGCAAGATGCAGCTAAAAATTATTAGTAATTTGAAAGCTGGTGGAGCTTAGTATAGATGGCCTAATAGAATGAGTACCACACACTGCTACAGGCCCAAAATTATTTTCCAGGCAAGATGCAGCTAAAAATTATTAGTAATTTGAAAGCTTGGGGAGCTTAGTATAGATGGCCTAATAGAATGAGTACCACACACTGCTACAGGCCCAAAATTATTTTCCAGGCAAGATGCAGCTAAAAATTATTAGTAATTTGAAAGCTGGTGGAGCTTAGCATAGATGACCTAATAGAATGAGTACCACACACTGCTACAGGCCCAAAATTATTTTCCAGGCAAGATGCAGCTAAAAATTATTAGTAATTTGAAAGCTGGTTGAGCTTAGTATAGATGGCCTAATAGAATGAGTACCACACGCTGCTAATATGCCCAAAAGGTTTTACTTGGCTAGGTGCAGCTAAAAATTTGTATTACATACACAGGTGGTGTAGCTTGCAACACAGGTAGGCTACTCCTCTGACTAACACACACTGCAAATATGGCCAAAAGGTTTCACTTGGCTAGGTGCAGTAAAAAATTTGTAGTACATACACAGGTGGCGTAGCTTGCAACACAGATAGGCTACTCCACTGACTAACACACACTGCAAGAGGCCCAAAGGATTTGCTTAGCTAGATTTAGCCAAATGCTGTGAAAAACACTTGCACAGCACTAAAACAGACCTGCCTGGCAAGAAGTGATAGGAACTGATGTAACCTAGCCCTCAATAGGGCTGCAATTACAACTAGTCACTACTCCCAACCTATCTGTCTATTTAAAAGCACAGACCTGCCTTCTAAAAGTCGTAGGAAATGCTGTAACCTAGCCCTCAAAAGGGCTGCAATTAGAACTAGTCCCTACTCCCAAGCTATCTGTCTATTTCACACAGTTATACTGTATAGCGCGCACACAGCAGCAGTGGTGCCATCTAACACTCAGCTGCAGCAGTGAGAAAATGGTGGCGACGGAGAAAATGGCTGGGTCTTATAGGGCAAGGACATGTGACATACACAGCCAATGACACATGTCCTTGCTTGTGTGAAAAAAAACACTTCGCTCCGTGTGTGCGCTGCTGATAGGATGACAGATTGCACCTCCCCACTGTAAATGCGGGAAAGAGAAAAAAAAAATGGAGATCTTCATTATTTCTGCAGAGATCCATCCCATGCCCCTCCCTCCGCCCCTGCTACATTATCATTGATTATCAGCATTACTGTGAAAAAATCCAATTACAGTTATCGAACATAATCTCGAACAGCCGGATTTTTTTCAAATCGTTCGGGTTCATTGAACGGCTCGAACACCGCCCAAAACAGCTCGAATTTGAGATTGGTGAACAGTTCGATTCGAACACCGCTCATCTCTAGTGGTGACATACAACTCTCAGCAAAAAAAGCTGTGGATTGGCTCCGTATAGTCCCTGGCCACATTCACTTGACCACGTGTTTGTGGTTAGGTGGTCATTCCCAGTAAATCCACTGGGGAGGGCACTGGTAATGTTGTGGAACCCGTGCTTGTGGAAGGCGGAGACGACAGAGGGAGAAATAATGGCGGCTGGGGACCGAGAATTGACACCCGGCTGCTGCCATAAGGTTGTGGACAGCTTCCGCCTCCACAAGCCTAAAAGGCCACATTTCAAGTGCAAGCAGCTGTCAAAAATTTGGCAGTATAGTATTGCAGCCTGTGGGTGGGTGTTTGGCTGCATACTTACACTTGCATTCCAAGGAATGGGGTAGGGACAACTTAACTCTGCACTGGGACAAGAGCGTGGATGGTGATTACTGCAAGTCTGCAACGACAGAGGCATCTTCACATGCGCCAAGGATCACTTGTGATGGGCACACTTTTAGGCAGTGACCTGGGAGTCAGAGATGCTTCCATGGGTCTTCCCCATGCTGTTCCCATGTCTTTTCAGCACTGTTTGCATATGTCTGATGATGTGTCGTTAACCACATGGCCAGATAAGGTAGTAAAATGTTAAAATTACATTTCCCAGTGAATGTAGTTGTCTTGGTTGAAAGCAATGCAAAAGTGCAAAAACGCATCAAAAACGCTACGCGTGAACATAGCCCAAGGTGTGGAGGAGCATTTTTTTTTGGTTATTTATGTTGCCTTATATACAAGTCATTACCCTGGAAAGGATGCTCCTTAACATTTTTCCCATGAAAATCCATTTTGGTTTTGTTTTTGCATGTTTTATTGTGAGTCCGGAAAAGTGGCGTAATACCTCTGACAACATTGTCGACAGCAGTGACCTGGCATCCAAAATGCTTCCAGGGGTCTTCCCCATGCTGATCCCATGTCATTTGAGCACTGTTACCATCAATTTGGGCAATTTTTATGCCCTCTGCAGACCGCCGGGGAAAGCCGCCGGAAAAATGCTCGGGTTTCCCATAGACTAACATTGCAATCGTTACTCGGTCCAAGCACTCGAGCATTTGCTCGATCTGAACAACGAGTACCCGAGCATTTTAGTGCTCGCTCATCACTAATAGTATTCCTTCTTTCTTTTTAAGGGACAATACAGTCAGTATCCCATATACTTTATAATACTTTTAGGTAGAGACCCAACAAAATAGACATCACTAGAGAAACAATTCAAAAGTAATTGAAGTCACCAGAAATTTCCCCAATAATTCAGATTATAATTAAACTGAATTTTTCAGGATCTGATTTGTGTTTATCCAGCAAAATGGTTGCCTTCTGGCCACGATTTTACTGGATTCTGAGAGTCTAGAAGGCAGTGGCATAAAGCCAAAAGCAGCAGGCTATGCTTTGGGCCCCATGAGTCGGACTGGTGTCAGCACCCGAATAGTGCTCCCATGCCCGACATTGCATTAACACCTGTATCGGCATCCTGGATGATGATATAGTTGAAAGCAATGATGGAACTGCTCCCTTCTACATCACTCTCCCTATGCATCTGAGCTCTGATCTCTCAGCGCAGTGGACACAATGACATCAATACAATGTGCCCTCTGTGCTGAGAAGTGCAAAGCTTCAGAACACACACTGCAGAGGCTGAAGCAGTGTGGGGACAAGGATAGGTGAGTATTTTTTTTAATCAATGAGTACCATGTGGGGGTGTATTATACTATTGTGACAGCTATGTGTGTGTGGGAGGAGGATGCATTATACTATATGGAGGGTTATGTAAGGCCCATTTTACTATATAGAGAACTATGTGGGGTCCATCATAATGTATAGAGGACTCCAAAGGTTAGAGAAGCAGACCAGAAAGCACCATAACTTGTATTGTTAAAAAAAATTAACCTCATTAAAGCTCAAAACAATGGTCGACAGTGGGTTTACAAAAGGAAAAAAGAGGATGCTCACTAAATTTTAAGAACAGTATTATGTAAGTAAAAAAGTTCACGCAGAAGGTAATATTGCATCAGGGGAGAAACAGTAATTTCTCTGCACATGTATCAGTAAGCGAAAATAAACAGGTGGGGTATGAGCCGTCACAATAATTAAGGAAATGACCTCAATGATAATTACATATAGATTCTATGATCCCAAAGAGGTGGCATCACCATCTATATAATTGCTGTCATCCTCAATGTAAAGCAAAGTATACTAAAGTAATACTAAACTAATATAATTGCCAAAATAATACTTAAAAGGCTGCAGGATACATGCACTTGGTGTGAGAGAGCTCCCCAGGAAAGTGGCGTCCACCCCAAAGCGCGTTTCGGCTATTACCTTCAACAGGAGGTGGTGTCATCAAGGGGGCGGGGGAATAAAATGAGGCAGTCACCAATGAGACTGCAGGATATGGAGTGACGCATGCGTATTTGATGCATGTGTATAGAATAATTATATACTGTATTATATACACATATATATAGAATAATTTGTCTTATTTATGATTTTTCTTCATCTGCTTTATAACTTTCTATATCAGTGATGGGAACCTTTTAGAGACCGATTGCCCAAACTGCAACTCAAAACCCACTTATTTATCGCATAGTGCCAGCACGGCAAATTAACTTGGGTACTGAAGTTTTAGTTTAGAAAAAACAACTCATACAGCCCCCCATCATGGTATATGTCCCCTCATCCTGGCATATGTCCCTCCATCCTGGTATATGTTCCCCATTCTTGTATATGCACCCCATACTTGTGTATGCACCCCCATCCTGGTATATAGACCCCATCCTTGTATATGCCTCCCATCCTGGTATATGCACCTCCATCCTGGTATATGCACCCCATCCTTGTATATGCCTCCCACTCTGGTATATGCATCCCATCCTGGTATATGCTCCCCCATCCTGGTATATGAACCCCATCCTTGTATATGCCTCCCATTCTGGTATATGCTCCCTGATCCGTGTATATGCTTCACATTCTGGTATATGCTCCCCCATCCTGGCTGGTATATGCCGCCCCAACCTTGTATATGCTCCCCTCTCCTGGTATATGCACCCCATCCTTGAATATGCACCCCCATCCTGATATATGTGCTACCATCCTGGTATACGATCCCCCCAACCTGGCATATGTCCCTCCATCCTGGTATATGCACCTCATGCTGGTAAATGCTCCCATATCCTGGTATATGCTCCCGCATCCTGACTGGTATATGCCCCCCCAACCTGGTATATGCTCGCCTCTCTTGGTATATGCACCCCATCCTTGCATATGCACCCCCATTCGGTTATATGCACACCATCGTTGTATATGCCTTCCATCCTGGTATATGCACCCCATCCTCGTATATGCTCTTCCATCCTGGTATATGCTGCCCCATCCTGGTATATGCATCCCATCCTGGTATATGTTCACCCATTATGGTATATGCTCCCCCATCCTGGTATATGCACCTCATCCTTGTATATGCTCCACATCCTGGTATATGCTCCCGCATCCTGGCTGGTATATGCCCCCCCAACCTGGTATATGCTCGCCTCTCTTGGTTTATATGCTGGTATATGCTCCCATATCCTGGTATATGCTCCCGCATCCTGACTGGTATATGTCCCCCCAACCTGGTATATGCTCGCCTCTCTTGGTATATGCACCCCATCCTTGCATATGCACCCCCATTCGGTTATATGCACACCATCCTTGTATATGCCTTCCATCCTGGTATATGCACCCCATCCTCGTATATGCTCTCCCATCCTGGTATATACTGCCCCATCCTGGTATATGCACCCCATCCTTGTATATGCTCCCCATCTTGGTATATGCACCACATCCTGGTATATGCTCCCTCATCCTGGTATATACTGTACACCTCATCATTGTATATGCTTCCCATCCTGGTATATGCACCCCATCCTGGTATATGCTCCAGCATCCTGGTATATGCACCCCATACTTGCATATGCTTCCCCATCCTGGTATATGCTCCACTATCCTGGTATATGATCCCCCCATCCTGGTATATATATCCCCCATCCTTGTATATATATCCCCATCCTTGTATATTTACCTCCATCCTGGAAGATGCCCCCCATCTTGGTATATGTTCCCCCATCATGGTATATGTCTCCTCATCCATGTATATGTCCCTCCATCCTGAAATATGCTCCTCCATCCTTGTACATGCACCCCATTCTTGTATATGCTCCCCCATCCTTGTATATGCTCCCCCATCCTGGTATATGAACCCCATCCTTGTGTATGATCCCCATATTTGTATATGCACCCCATCCTGGTATATTCTCCCCATCCTGGTATATGCCCCCCAACCTGGTATAATCTCCCCTCTCCTGGTATATGCACCCCAAACTTGTATCTGCTCCCCATGCTGGTATATGCTCCCCATCCTTGTATATACCCTCATACTTGTATATGCTTCCCCATCCTAGTATATGCTTGCATGCCTATAGGGAGGACTCTACGTGCCCTTCTAGCACACATGCCATAGGTTTTCCACCACTGTTCTATATCCATAGATGTGCATACATCCTTTCCTTCCTTTTCATTCTATATACTTGTATGCCTGCGGTAGTGTCACACACTGTGTAGGAAAGACAAAGTGCATCACAAAGCGATGAGGGGAAGGGAGCCCAGACACTAAGGACGGAGGGGGTGGAGACCTTCTAGGCTGATCTGATATCACCCTGTCCTCCCATACTGTCCTTATATTGGTTGCTCACCAATCGCCGAGCAGGAACCTAAAATCCTGTCTCTCCCTAGAGCTAGGGTCTGGCTAGGGAACGGGGGGAATGAGCACTAGTCAGTCCCCACTAACACTAAACACAGCAAGGGGAGACAGACATGGGGGAAGTAGCTTAGCTTGAGTAGACTTCAGAGAGATTGCACACATGCCCTCTTAGCACCAGAGAGGAAATAAGAACTACACTTGCTCCAAGCCTTCACAAGGGGTCATGTGAATATCACCGGCGCCTCCCTATTGCAAAATGAACCTATTTATGCACCCAGGTCAGGGTGTTAATTAGCAAGAGGAAGGTAGCCACTGGGTCCTAGAGTGAGACAGATCTAAGAAGGTGTCTGTAATGCCAAACGAAGAGATCTCCAGCAACCAACTGCAGGGCGACTGTCTGTCACATCTGACACACCTGTGACAGCACCCCTCCTCTATGAGTGACCTCCCGACACTCAGGACCAGGTTTCTCTGGATAAGAGGTGTGAAATGAACAAACCAACCTGGGAGCGTTCACCTCTGATGCTGAAACCCACATCCTCTCTTCTGGATCATAACCCAAGTACCAAGTATTGTAGGGAATGACGTTAGAGATGGGAATCTACAATCCTCGAAATCTGAAACTCCAGATTACCATCAACCATTACTGGGGGTGGTGGTAGGGGTGAGGGCTCAAGAGGTTCCACATATTTCTTGAGTAAGGACCTGTGGAAAACATTGTGGACCTTAAGGGCCTGAGGAAGCTCAAGACGAAACGCTGCTGGGTTAATAATGGCGGTTATTTTATAGGGACCAATAAACCTAGGTCTCAGCTTCCAAGAAGGGACCATCAACTTGATATTCCTGGTACACAACCACACGAAGTCATTCACATTCAGGTCCGGATGTGGCAAGCGTTTTCTGTCAGCCATATGTTTATTCCTATCTCCCATGATCTTTAAATTTCTCAGGACCCCCACCACACCGAGGAGAGCGGCAAAGCAAAATGTTCCTCCTCAGGAACTCCCGAAGCTCCTCTCCCACTAAAGGTACCAAATTGTGGGTGGTAACCGTATGCACCAAAGAACGGTGACCTGCCAGTGGATTCTTGACAATGATTATTAATGGCAAATTCTGCTAGCGGTAAGTAGGATGCCCAATCCTTCTGATTTTCGGAGACGAAACACCTAAGGTAGATCTCCAAATCTTGATTGTCATGCTCACTCTGTCTATTTGACTGAAGGTGAAAGGCAGAGGAAAAGGACAGCTGCACCCCATAAAGCTTCACGATCTCATTTATGAACACCTGAGCAAGTGTCTTGGCATTTGGAAGTGCAGGTAGTGCGACGAAGTAAACCATTTTACTGAACCTATCTACAACCATGAAAAACCACCGTTTTGCCTGCAGAAACCGGTAGGTCAGTAATAAAATGCATGGACAAGTGTGTCCATGGTCTACTAGGGATAGGTAGCGGAAGAAGAGTACCAGACTGACGTGTATGTGAAACCTTAGAATGCGCACAAATACTACAAGCAGATACGCATTCAATCACATCCCAATGCAACCCTGGCCATCAAAAATGACGAGAGAGGAGGTCAGCGGTTGCCTTGCCACCTGGATGCCCAACAAGCACAGAGTAATGATGTTCCTTAATAAGTTCAGGATACAGTGCCGAAATGACTACCCCTTTCTGTAATATCAGGGTTCTCATGGTCACCACCACCAGGGAAGCTCCAGGACAAGCATCAGCCTTGACATTTTTGACCCCTGGACGAAAAGTGACAACAAAATTAAACCTAGTAAAAAACAGAGACCATCTGGCTTGCCTAGGGTTGAGACGTTTAGCTGACTGGAGATATGACAGGTTCTTATGGTCAGTAATAACAGTAATAGGATGGACAGCCCCCTCCAACCAATGTTGCCATTCTTTGAATGCCAATTTGATCGTCAAAAGTTCCCTATTATCCACATCATAACTTCTCTCAGCCAAAGACAACTTTTTAGAAAAGAAGGCGCATGGATGTCATTTACCAGGGGACGGACCCTGAGACAACAGAGCCCCAACCCCCCCATCCGACATGTTAACTTCCATAATAAAGGGTTGGGAAACATAGGGTTGACTGAGTATAGGTGCAGTGGCAAAATTATTCTTTAATGAAGAAAAGCCTGGAGGGAGGCATCCGACCATTTGGAAAAATAAGACCCCTTCTTAGTCATGTCAGTAAGGGGTTTCACAATTACTGAGCAATTTTGGATGAATTTCTGGTAAAACTTAGTAAAGCCTAGAAAATGTTGTAGAGCCTTCAGGTTCTCTGGACGGTCCCAATCAAGGACTGCACGGATCTTCTCCGGATCCATCTGAAAACCTGAAGATGACAATAAGTACCCCAAAAACTGCACCTCCTGAACAGTGAAAACACATTTCTTGAGTTTGGCATAAAGTTTGTTATTCCTTAATATCTGGAGCACCTGTTTAATATGCCCCCGATGTGTCTCAAAATTAGGTGAGTAAACCAAAATATCGTCCAGATAGACCACCAAAAACGTCCCCACCAAATGATGGAAAATATAATTTATGAAACGCTGGAATACCGCAGGTGCATTGGTCAAACCAAAGGGCATAACCAGACTCTCGAAATGCCATTCAGGGGTATTTAATGCTGTTTTCCATTTGTTCCCTTCTCTGATTCTAACCAAATTGTAGGCTCCCCTTAAATACAACTTGGAGAATACCTTAGCTCCTATAACCTGGCTGAACAAATCAGAAATCAGAGGAACAGAAATCCAAACAGGGACATAGACCGCCATCTTTTTTTTTCACAAACAAGAGCCCTGCCACCACGGGCGAAGATGAGGGTCTGATATGTCCCTTCTCCAGATTTTCCGCAATGAAATCCTTCATGGCTTGTCTCTCAGGGCCAGAAAGATTATACAGTCTGGACTTCAGTAGTTTAGCTCCAGGGGTCAGGTTAATAGGACAGTTATATGCACGATGAGGAGGCAAATCCTGACACCCACTCTCAAAAAAAACAACCCCCAAACCAGACAAAAAAGCAGGTAATATTTCCATAGAGACAGTAGCAAGGGAAATATCTAAACCGTTTTCATGGCAGTAATCTCCACATTCAATAATCTCCCCGGCTTGCCAATGCACCAACGGATTATGTTTCACCAGCCAGGGAAGACCCAAAACAATAAGTGTGGGAAGGCTGTCCAGGACATAGCAAGGGAATATTTCACAATGAACTGACCCCACCCTCAGTTTTAAATTATGTACAATCTGAGTAAATGGTTTCTGTGCAAGTGGCGCCGTGTCGATGGCGAAGATGGAAATAGGTTTAGCTAAAGTACAGCAAGCAAGACCATGAGTTTTCACAAACTCAGCATCAACCATGCTGACTCCAGCTCCACTATGAACAAACACAGAAATGTTCTCGGTTTTGCTCTCTAGCACCACCACTGCTGTCAGGACAAACCGAGAACTGCAGGTTGGCAACAAATGCACCCTTTTGGTAACCAACTCCAGACTACCAAGAGTTACCAAGAGTTACCAAGAGTCTCCTTTTGTTTAGGAATTGAAGGAAAGGTCACAATAAAATGTCCCTTTTTCCCACAAAAAAATACACCTTTTTTCTTGCGAATCTCTGAGGAAATATATGATGCCAAGGCACCCCCTAACTGCATGGGTTCCTCCACCTCTCCCAGTACAGGTTCACCACCAAACAGCTCCCCTGGCAGAGGTACATAACCCCGACAAGAAGGCCCTGGAGAAGGTGATCTCACCCGCCTATCCTGAAGACGTCTATCAAGATGTATGGCTTACGACATGGCAGCCTCCAAGGACTGAGGAGTTTCATATACTGCCAAGGCATCTTTCAACTTTTCAGTAAGACCCTCACAAAATTGACTTCTAAGGGCTTGAATCGGTTGCCCATCTACGGAATTCAGAACTATACGTCTCCACTGACCGATTCCCCTGCTGAAGGCGATGTAACCTAGACTCAGCCAAGGCAACTGGGTCATCATAGATGAGGGCCAGAACCCCAAAAAATCCCTCTACAGATTGGAGACAAACCAAATCCTGTGGTAAAGAAAATGCCCACAATTGAGGATCTCCTTGCAGTAGAGAGATCACAATTCCAACCTGTTGCTCCTCATTTCTGGAGGAGTAATGGCGAAGTTTAAAATACAGTTTGCAGGCCTCCTTGAATACAAAAAACTTGTCCCTACCTCCAGAAAACCTGTCCGGGAGGGCAACCTTGGGTTCAGGCTGGACAGGCATACCTGCAGAGACCCTCACATTAGCAACCTGTAGCCACTGATGCTGCTGCTGAACCTCACAGCTGAGTTCATTCACCTCCAGAGACAGACTGCGCAGCCGCTCTGCGAACTCTGCAACTGAACCCATACAAAGGGAGAAAGGGAAAGAAAAAAACACGCCCCCCCAAAAAACACATAATTAAATCCAAGTGTAAGTTTTTTGTTTTTTTCTCTAAATGTGCATGGCCGGTGATAATGTCACGCACAGTGTAGGAAAGACAAAGTGCAACACGAAGGGATGAGGGTAAGGGAGCCCAGACACTCAGTACGGTGGGGTTGGAGACCTCCTAGGCTGATCTGATATCACCCTATTCTTCCCTACCGTCCCTATATTGGTTGCTCACCAATCGCTGAGCAGGAACCTAAAACCCTGTCTCTCCCTAGAGCTAGAGTCTGGCTAGGGAATTGGGGGGAATGAGCACTAGTCAGTCCCCACTAATACTAAACACAGCAAGGGGAGACAGACATGGGGGAAGTAGCCTAGAATTAATCAACTTCAGAGAGATTGCACACCTGTCTTAGCTCCAGATAGAAAGTGAGAACTGCACTTGCTCCAAGTCTTTACAAGGGGTCTTGTGAATATCACCAGTGCCTCCCAATTGCAAAGTGAAGGTATTTATACACCCAGGCCAGGGTGTTGATTAGCAAGAGGAAGGTAGCCACTGGGTCCTAGAGTGAGACAGATCTAAGAAGGTGTCTGTAATGCCAAACGAAGAGATCTCCTGCAACCAACTGCAGGGCGACTGTCTGTCATTTCTGACACACCCGTGACAGGTAGATCACTGCACATGAAATCTACTACATCGATTTTGTAGTCAAATTTTACATTTTAATATTGTTAAGTATTCCTGTGTATCTTTATACTCTTTCTATGTTTGCATCTTTTATATTATTTATTACATGTGAATTGAATCTAATACCTGAAATGAACAAATGTGACAAATCAAATTTTAGAAGATTTGCTTAACTCTACATGTCACCTAGGTCAGCTGTTTAGATTATACATCATTTATGTGATAACGGTAAATTTTTAGTTATGGGATATTCATGGTTTATTGTTCTATGTAAAATTGTTAAATATTATTTTTTGGAGGCCCCTCCATAAATAATAAATTGATGATCAATTTTGCTGTAATTAGTATTTTTATAATTATAACTGAGTTGCTGCATTTGGATAAAATTGCTAATTTGTAATTGTTACAAATAATGGAGAAAACATTGGTAAATGAATATGATATTATACTTCTTTAAGAATATCAGAATATGTTTTTATTTTGATGTTAGAAATTGATATTCCAACTTACAAAATACTTTTCATTTGATTTAAACCTTATAAAGCTCATGATCTAATAAGTAATATGTGATTTACCTATTTTGCCAGAGGTCAGAATTAGTTCATCTATCATATCAAGTTAAAATGGAATATGATCTGTACAGCAAAATAATCCTTTACACTAAGAAGATGATAAAAATATTCTGTGAGACACATAGCCAAAAAATGTAACTTGCATTTAAAGTGGGAATAAAATGGACACTGCGTCTTAGACGCTGAAATGTAGCAAGCATATTCACATTTTTCTAAGTTAGCATTTTTTTTTCTCAGTAATTAATTTCTGAGAACAATGGCAGTCATTTTATAACAGAACAGACTTAGTAATCATTTGTATTTATAAAACCATCCTATAGAATATTTTTTTTAGAATTTCAAAATACTTAGTTACTATGAATAATTTAAATAGTTTTTATTTATATTAGAATTTTTAAGTCATAACCTATGATTATGTAAAAATCTATGTTAAAGGCATTGTAGAAGCCTCTGTTGCAGATCTGGCTTAAAATACTAGATAAAATAGTGTAGCATGCTGTGTAAACTTATATTGTAACTTACAAAAGAAGATATATAAAGCTGTGCTCCTTCCACACAATGGAGATACTGGCTATTTTATATAGCCGACACCTGTCTCTAACTGCCGAGGCTGGAGCCAAGTTAACCATTTAAGTGCTGCTATCAGTATCTAACAATGGCAATTAAATGGAATGCATGCTGGGGCCAACGCACAGCACTGACTCCTACCAGTCCCTGTGACATGGGTGTTATAGAAGGGTTAATGGTTGTAACATACCTGGCGGCGTCCTTGCATAGTGGTCCATCTTCCACTGTGCAAGAGCGCGTACTTGATCTCCAGTCCAGGGTGTCTCTCTGGCTTCCCTCCATGCTGTCTGTTTGTGTCTGTTTCTGCTGCTTAAGGGCGGCGCCCGATCACTTCCTGCTTTTTGTACCTGCTGCAGGCACACCCCTTGTGCGTCCTCAGCCTGTTGCTGTCTATCACCTGGTATTTAAATCAGCTGCCCCAATTAACTGATGCCTGAGCATCTTGCCCTGTCAGTTGGCTTTTGTCTCTGACATGCCAGGTCCTGTCTATGTTACCTGTCTTGCAGTATCTGTTCCCATGTCTGTACTGTGTCCTATCTGTGTACCTTAACCTGTAGTCTGTACTCGTTCCTTGCCTGTTCGTTCCGCCCTCCTGGAGGCTGTATTTCCAGGCCAGTCTGAACACGCTCCTTGCCTGTTCGTCCTGCCTCTCTGGGGGCCGTATTCCCAGACCCGCTCCTGTATCCCGCTGCAGTGTCGGTCTCCTCCGTACACTCAGTTCCAGTCTGAACTCTCTCCTATCTTTTACCAGTTTTTTCTCTATGTCCGTTCCATTCCTTTTTCTGCAGAGTCTGAACTCGTACCTAACTCCTGCTCGTTGTCACTGTACTTCCGTTTGTGAGTTTGTGGTCCACTCGCTACTTCTCTGCAAGTACCCTGTGGGTATCTGGTTCTGCCTTTCCCTTCTAGTCTGTTCCGTGTGAACAGAGCCCTGTTCCTCGCGTCTGCGGTTTTCGCTTTGCTCTGCTCTGTCCGCCGCGTCTGCGGTTTTCGCTTTGCTCAGCTCTGTCCGCCGCGTCTGCGGTTTTCGCTTTGCTCAGCTCTGTCCGCCGCGTCTGCGGTTTTCGCTCTGCTCTGCTCTGTCCGCCGCGTCTGCGGTTTTCGCTTTGCTCTGCTCTGTCCGCCGCGTCTGCGGTTTTCGCTTTGCTCTGCTCTGTCTGCCCCGTCTGCGGTTTTCGCTTTGCTCTGCTCTGTCTGCCCCGTCTGCGGTTTTCGCTTTGCTCTGCTCTGTCCGCCCCGTCTGCGGTTTTCGCTTTGCTCTGCTCTGTCCGCCCCGTCTGCGGTTTTCGCTTTGCTCAGCTCTGTCCGCCGCGTCTGTGGTTTTCGCTTTGCTCAGCTCTGTCCGCCGCGTCTGTGGTTTTCGCTTTGCTCAGCTCTGTCCGCCGCGTCTGCGGTTTTCGCTTTGCTGAGCTCTGTCCGCCGCGTCTGCGGTTTTCGCTTTGCTCTGCTCTGTCTGCCCCGTCTGCGGTTTTCGCTTTGCTCTGCTCTGTCTGCCCCGTCTGCGGTTTTCGCTTTGCTCTGCTCTGTCCGCCGCATCTGCGGTTTTCGCTTTGCTCAGCTCTGTCCGCCGCGTCTGCGGTTTTCGCTTTGCTCAGCTCTGTCCGCCGCGTCTGCGGTTTTCGCTTTGCTCAGCTCTGTCCACCGCGTCTGCGGTTTTCGCTTTGCTCAGCTCTGTCTACCGCGTTTGCAGTTTCGAATTTGTCTCCCAGTCTGTACTGGACCCTACCCAGCCTGTGCTCTAGTCTGCCTGTTCCTGTATTCCCCGGTGTGGGTCAACAGCCGTGTCCGGAGTCTGACCTGGAGTAGACCCTGGTTCCTCTGCTCGGTTCCTCCCTGGTGCACTGGCGTCGTATGCCGTCGTGCGACCTTGGTCGGATCGGGCAGATACTTAGTTACGCCCCTCCAGGCACTCTCCGGTTCATGGCACAGTGGAATCACTACATAAACACGCACACGCCAGTCAGTCCGGGCGTGTGCATAACAGCATGCTCAGGCCATGGTTCCCGTTGAGCCCCACAGCCTTCGCTCTCTGAGAAGTTTTCCAGCGAATACATGCATTAAAAATAAATAAATTTTTTTTTTTTTCTCAGCTGAGTTCCAGGCGAATTACACACCCGTCCAGATGGATCTATCTGCTCTCGTTCCTGTGGATCCGCCACGTTACTATGGGGATCCAAGACAAAGTCGTGCATTTGTGGAGCAATGCATGCTACACTTCAAGTTCTACCCTCTATGTTTTCCCACCGATCGGGTTAAGGTGGCATTCATTATGTCTTACCTGGCGGGTGATACCTTGGAATGGATCAACCCCCTATATGAAACACAGGATCCGATCCTCCTGGACCTAATGGCCTTCCTGGTGGCCTTTCTAATGGTCTTCGATGATCCTAACCCGGAGGCTCCTGCTGAAGCTTCACCTCCCAATATCCCGGAGCAGCCCCGATGGGTAATGTGTGTGGGTAGCGCAATAGTCCTCCAGCCCAATGAGACTACTGCCCACCCAGAATCCTCACAGGGTGACTACGCTTTCCGGAATACTTCTCCCAACCTCAAGAGGCAGTCCAGACGTGCTAGACGTAGAGGCAAGCCGTCACGCCAGGGTCTGTCCTCCCTGAGACCTCCTGACCCCAACCTTGAAGTCCCTACTGAAGCTTCATCTCCCTGTATCCCGGAGAAGCCCCAACGGGTAATGTGCGTGGGTAGTGCACCAGTTCTCCTGCCCGAAGAGACTTCTGCCCATCCAGACTCCACACAGGAGAACTTCCTGCACCCGGCATCAGATGCTTCACCCACTTTAACCGGTGTGCATGTCCAAGGATGCTCCAAAGCTGTGGTTACCTCTGAGTCTGTGCACCTCTACTACCTGGCGGAGGACCCCCTGTTGCCTCCTGAATCCTCCGGGATACCACTTGATGACAAATGGAGAGAGACTTCTCTACACTCGGTACTCTGTCCGCTTCGTCCTGTGAGCCTGACAATGGGTACCCCAAAGTGGTAGTTACCCCCGAGTCTCTACACCCCTCCGACCAGGCGGAGGACCTCCAGTTGTCTCCAGAACCCTTCGGGGTGCTACCTGGTAGCGAAAGGACAGAGACTCTCCTATACTCTGTACCTGATACCTCGCTCGCTTCGTCCAGTGAGTCCAACCTAGTGTACTCCGAAGCAGAGGTTACTCCCGAGTCTCTACACCCCTCCGACCAGGCGGAGGACCTCCAGTCGTCTCCAGAACCCTACGGGGTGCTACCTGGTAGCGAAAGGACAGAGACTCTCCTATACTCTGTACCTGATACCTCGCTCGCTTCGTCCAGTGAGTCCAACCTAGTGTACTCCAAAGCAGAGGTCACTCCCGAGTCTCTACACCCCTCCGACCAGGCAGGGGACCTCCAGTTGTCTCCAGAACCCTTCGGGGTGCCACCTGGTGGTGAATGGACAGAGACTTTGATATATATCCTGGATCTGATACCTCGCTTGCTTCGTCCAGTGAGTCCGACCTAGTGTACTCTGAAGCAGATGTTTTCCCCGAGCCTCTGCACTCTTCTGACCCGGCAGAGGACCTCCAGTTGTTTCCTGACTCCTCCGGGGTACCACCAGATAACAAAGAGACAGTGACTTTTTCTCACCCTGTACCTGATAACCCGTCTATTTATTCCTGTGAATTTGACAAGATGTACCTCGAAGCAGAGGTTATCCCCGAGTCTCTACACCCCTCCGACCAGGCGGAGGACCTCCAGTTGTCTCCTGAACCCTTCGGGGTGCTACCTGATAACGAATGGACAGGTACTCTTCTATATTCGGTACCTGATACCTCGCCCGCTTCATCCAGCGAGTCCGACCTAGTGTACTCCGAAGCAGAGGTTACCCCCGAGTCTCTGCACTACTCCGACCCGGCGGAGGACCCCCAGTTGTTTTCTGAATCCTCCTGGGTACCACCAGATAACAAGGTAACAGGGACTTTTCTACATCTTGTACCTGATACCTCGCCCATTTCATCCTGTGAGTTTGACAAGATGTACCCCGAAGCAGAGGTTACCCCCGAGTCTCTGCACTCCTTCAACCCGGCGGAGGACTTCCAGTTGTCTCCTGAACCCTCTGGGGTGCTACCTGATAATAAGTGGAGAGAGACTTCCTTGTGTGCTGTTCCTGGTACTCCACCTGTTTCGTCTGTTGCTGAGGATGGCTGGATAGGAGGTAGCATCCTAGCTACCCAGATGAGACCAGTTTCTCCAGTGGACAGTGGAAGTGATCTCCTTGAAGTAAAGGATTGGCCCTCGAGTTCCCTGCGGAACATTCTGGCAGGCCTGAAGAAGAGGGGGCGTAAGGGGGGGGTACTGTAACATACCTGGCGGCGTCCTTGCATAGTGGTCCATCTTCCACTGTGCAAGAGCGCGTACTTGATCTCCAGTCCAGGGTGTCTCTCTGGCTTCCCTCCATGCTGTCTGTTTGTGTCTGTTTCTGCTGCTTAAGGGCGGCGCCCGATCACTTCCTGCTTTTTGTACCTGCTGCAGGCACACCCCTTGTGCGTCCTCAGCCTATTGCTGTCTATCACCTGGTATTTAAATCAGCTGCCCCAATTAACTGATGCCTGAGCATCTTGCCCTGTCAGTTGGCTTTTGTCTCTGACATGCCAGGTCCTGTCTATGTTACCTGTCTTGCAGTATCTGTTCCCATGTCTGTACTGTGTCCTATCTGTGTACCTTAACCTGTAGTCTGTACTCGTTCCTTGCCTGTTCGTTCCGCCCTCCTGGAGGCTGTATTTCCAGGCCAGTCTGAACACGCTCCTTGCCTGTTCGTCCTGCCTCTCTGGGGGCCGTATTCCCAGACCCGCTCCTGTATCCCGCTGCAGTGTCGGTCTCCTCCGTACACTCAGTTCCAGTCTGAACTCTCTCCTATCTTTTACCTGTTTTTTCTCTATGTCCGTTCCATTCTTTTTTCTGCAGAGTCTGAACTCGTACCTAACTCCTGCTCGTTGTCACTGTACTTCCGTTTGTGAGTTTGTGGTCCACTCGCTACTTCTCTGCAAGTACCCTGTGGGTATCTGGTTCTGCCTTTCCCTTCTAGTCTGTTCCGTGTGAACAGAGCCCTGTTCCTCGCGTCTGTGGTTTTCGCTTTGCTCTGCTCTGTCCGCCGCGTCTGCGGTTTTCGCTTTGCTGAGCTCTGTCCGCCGCGTCTGCGGTTTTCGCTTTGCTCTGCTCTGTCTGCCCCGTCTGCGGTTTTCGCTTTGCTCTGCTCTGTCCGCCCCGTCTGCGGTTTTCGCTTTGCTCTGCTCTGTCCGCCGCGTCTGCGGTTTTCGCTTTGCTCTGCTCTGTCCGCCGCGTCTGCGGTTTTCGCTTTGCTCTGCTCTGTCCGCCGCGTCTGCGGTTTTCGCTTTGCTCTGCTCTGTCCGCCGCGTCTGCGGTTTTCGCTTTGCTCTGCTCTGTCCGCCGCGTCTGCGGTTTTCGCTTTGCTCTGCTCTGTCCGCCGCGTCTGCGGTTTTCGCTTTGCTCTGCTCTGTCCGCCGCGTCTGCGGTTTTCGCTTTGCTCTGCTCTGTCCGCCGCGTCTGCGGTTTTCGCTTTGCTCTGCTCTGTCCGCCGCGTCTGCGGTTTTCGCTTTGCTCTGCTCTGTCCGCCGCGTCTGCGGTTTTCGCTTTGCTCAGCTCTGTCCGCCGCGTCTGCGGTTTTCGCTTTGCTCAGCTCTGTCCACCGCGTCTGCGGTTTTCGCTTTGCTCAGCTCTGTCTACCGCGTTTGCGGTTTCGAATTTGTCTCCCAGTCTGTACTGGACCCTACCCAGCCTGTGCTCTAGTCTGCCTGTTCCTGTATTCCCCGGTGTGGGTCAACAGCCGTGTCCGGAGTCTGACCTGGAGTAGACCCTGTTTCCTCTGCTCGGTTCCTCCCTGGTGCACTGGCGTCGTATGCCGTCGTGCGACCTTGGTCGGATCGGGCAGATACTTAGTTACGCCCCTCCAGGCACTCTCCGGTTCATGGCACAGTGGAATCACTACATAAACACGCACACGCCAGTCAGTCCGGGCGTGTGCATAACAATGGTTTTCCGCTCTGCTCTATATTTATCTACATACCCTAGATTCCTGAACTTTCTCTATCTTATACTTTGTTTAAAGCTACTCAGGCTTGTCGTCTCAGCTCAAGGATCTTATGCTTCTTATCTGCATATGTAACATTCTGCTAACTCCTGCTAAAATCATGTTATGGAACAGGATGAATAAAGTCATCATGACCTGGACAAAGGGGGGATGCTACGCGGGCTGCATTGAGTTGCATTGTTTGTAAATGGCATAGAAATTATTACTCTCTGTATGAATAAACAGAAACAGATGGCTCACGACCTGTGCGGCAGTCATTTCTCCAAGCGCTCATAGTAATGGAGGGCCTAATCTCTTAATTCGGCCAAACTGGTGATCTGGTATTTCTGACTATTGGGTCAGAATCAAAACAGCTGCAACATGGGTTACTATGACAGTCTGCTGTCATCTCTATCCTCCTGTGCAGCTTAGCAGTCCATATTATAGGTGATCAAATGAACGCAGGCTGAAGTCCCCTAGAGCGGTCAAAAGGTAAAGTAAAAAAATGTTAAAAAAAGTTTTTCAAAATTTAAGATTTTTTAAAAAACATATAAAAGTTCAACTCAAGCCCTTTTCCCACCATTAAAAATGCTTCATAGGTCACTCCCAGTCATGTCTCATGAGCAATGATGTCAGTAACTCAGTAACATCATCACTTGTGAGACATGACCGGGAGTGACCTTTGGTTGCAGTACAGAATCAAAGTTGCCGGCTCCAGCGAGACCCAGCGGCTCTGAACAGTGGTGAAGTCAGTAACTACACCGCTCATCAGAGTCACTGAGTCTGCAAGAGGGCAACGTGACTCGGTGATGATAATGACATTACGGAGTTACTGACGTCATCGCTTATAAGACATGACCAGGAGTGACCTAAGAAGCATCGTTCTCAAAATGAGGATCCCTAGGTTGCAGTACAGAATCGGTGGACGTCGTGGGAATGCCATGGATTACGTTGGAGCTGCGGGAATTTTTTTTTAATAATAAATTGGTGAATGAGGGACTGTTTCTTGTTTTTATTTCTTTACCTCTCTCTTTTTATGTCTTTCAGGTTCCCATTTGTGGACTACTTTGGATTTGGTTGATTATGTCAGAATCCCTGGACTGAATGGCTTTTTTTGTTTTAAATAAACTGGTGAAACGGGGCTAGAGTCGGGGGAGGGGGTATTTTTTAGAATAAAATATTTGTGTGTGGTTTTTTTTATTTACTGAGTTAATAATGGTGTATCTGATAGACACCTCTCCATTACTACCACCAGGGCTTGATGCCAGCTGACATTACACAGCTGACATAAACGCAATAAACCACTAAACACTCGTTAGTGCCACACTAAAGGGTGCTGGTTTATTATATGTATGGGGACATTAAATCTACATGACATCTTTCTTTTTTTCTTCAACATCATTTTTATTTGAGTTTCCATGACACAAATACATAACAAACATCAATCTGGTACATAGAGAGGTAAGGGTGCCTGTACGCAGGACATCTTTCTTATCTATCTATTCTATAGAACCGCACAAAAATAAAAATAAGAACTATTCTTGACTTACTGTCGTTTTGTTCATTCTGCCTCCCAAAACTTGGAATAAGGTTCAGGTCACATTTATCCTGCGCTCTCCGCTGAGCGCTTATTTTGGTGTTTCCGTGCAAATCCCAAAAACTGCAGTTCAGACAAAACCCCCCCACAGAACCACTCACTTAGTCTCTATTCCAGTGGTGTCACATAATTTTAGGTGTCTTTTTAGTGCAAAAGTTTGGTCGACCACAGTTCTGTGAATGCCTAAAAAGATGAATACCACTGGAACAGATGCCAAACGGATTCCAAAATGTCTCCATCTGCCTCATTATAGAGAGAGGTTCCACCAGTGATTTAGTCTGAATTGAATTATTGTGGGTTTTACATGGAAACCCCAAGGTAAATGCTCTGCATAGAACACAAGAATGTGATACTAGACTTGTAGCGGAAGTAATCAAAAACATACCCCAAAATGTTACTAATAAAAAACCCTAACTGATGCTACACAAAACCAGCCCCAACTTAGGTCCATCATCTGTCACTGGAAATATAGGGGTTCCCATGTTACTGCTAGAACAAATACTCTGAAGAAAGCGACAGCTCCCACCCCCTCAAATAAAATCCAGTGAAATCTGCCCTCCCAAATCCAAATGCCCCCTCCTTCTGAACCCCCACTGTGGCTAAACCACTTGTGTGGCATTATTATAATGAGGAGAGCCAAATTAACAATTTACAGGGTGCATGTATCCAGGAGCATAAGGTGGACACAATGTATGGGGGCACTACAATATATGGGGAAATTACACTCGATGAGGGCACAATGTAAGGGCATTAAACTGGCATATTTGCAATTCATGAGAATAAAGCATGGCATGCATGTTACAAAATAGTTACTGCAGCCGTAGATTTATCCATTTAGGGGTTCAATTTCTACAATGGGGTCACTTTTGAGGTTTTCCTGCTGTTCTGGCACATTTTGGGTCTCCACTAGTGTTGAGCCACCCCCGTAGTGTTCGGGTTCGGTTCAGTTCGTCGAACACCTTAGAACACCGTCGAACACCGTTAAAACCAATGGCAGGCAAACAAAAACACATAGAAACACATAGAAAACACCTTCAAAGGTGTTCAAAAGCTGACAAACTGCTCAGAAGACACTCTCTTTAAAAATGCCGGCCGGCAATTCAGCAGCGGCATACACCGGTACCCGACAATTTAGACAAGAAGGAATAGAGCATCACACATAGATTAGATAGATAGAAACATGTCAATCACATATATAAGAAGTACAGTGATAGTGTTGATTACTGTACTTGTCATTTAGTGTTAAAATAAAGGATTTATTTAAAAAAAAATTGGCGTAGGGCTCCCCGTAATTTTAGTCTCTAGCAGAGGTTAAGCAGACGGCTGGGGCAGATGTTTGAAGCCTGGGAAGGGGGTAATACCCACGGAGCTTCCCAGGCTACTAATATCAGCCCCCAGCTGAATACCTAGCTTTTACTAGCTATTAAAATGGGGGACCCCCAAAAAAATGATGTGGAGTCCCCCCTATTTTAATAGCTAGCAAAGGCTAGGCAGACAGCTGGGGGCTGATATTAATAGCCCATGAAGGGTGCCATGAATATTGGCCCCCTCCCAGGCTAGAAACACCAGCCGTCAGCTGCCCCAGAAATGGCGCATCCATAGGATGCGCCAATTCTGGCACTTAGCCTCGCTCTTCCCACTGCCCTGTAGCGGTGGCAGTGGGGTAATAGTGGGGTTGATGTCAGCTTATAAAGCCCAGGTTAGTAATGGAGAGGCGTCTATAAGACACCCCCATTACTAACCCCATAGTCAAAGTTAAAAACAAACACAAACACCCAGAATAAAGTCCTTTAATTGAAATAAACACACAATTCTTTATTGTTCTAAGTTAAACCATACTTACCATCACGCCCATTCCAGCTGAAGCCAATGTCTTCTGCAATAAAAGTAAAATAATAAAGCAACATCATCCTTACCTTTCCATGGTTCCCACGACAGATTCAGCTCTGCTACATTCACATGACAGGCTGGACGGCAGCCGAAAGCTGCCATCCAGCTTGCCATGCGGCAGACACTGAGAAGCGCAGGCATGCTTGCGCTCCTCAGTGTCTCGCTGTGACGGCATAAAGATGAGCCGAGGTCATGTCCAGTGAACTCACCTCACCTCATGCACGTCACTGACAGCGTGGGAAAATTCTCCTGTGCATGCGGTGAGTGCATGAGAATTTTCCCACGCTGTCAGTGACGTGCATGAGGTGAGCTCATGTCCAATGAATTCAGCTCATCTCATGCACGACACTGACAGCGTGGGAAAATTCTCAGCGGTCAGTGCTTCAGCAGGAGAATTCTCCCACGCTGCGATGGCATTGAGATGACAGGCTGGATCACAGCTGAGCACTGCCATCCAGCTTGTCATCCTTCAGAGACACTGCAGAGCGCAAGCATGCCTGCGCTCTGCAGTGTCAATGAAGGATGGCATGCTGGATGGCAGCGTTCAGCTGCCATCCAGCCTGTCATCTCAATGCCATCCCAGCGTGGGAGAATTCTCCTGCTGAAGCGCTGAGCGCTGTGAATTTTCCCACGCTGTCAGTGATGTGCATGAGGTGAGCTGAGTTCATTGGACATGAGCTCACCTCATGCACGTCATTGACAGCGTGGGGAAATTCTCCTGCACTCACCGCATGCGCAGGAGAATTTTCCCATGCTGTCAGTGACGTGCATGAGGTGAGCTGAGTTCATTGGACATGAGCTCACCTCATGCACGTCACTGACAGCGTGGGAAAATTCTCCTGCACTCACCTGACCTCGGCTCATCTTTATGCCGTCACAGCCAGAAACTGCAGAGCGCAAGCATGCCTGCGCTTCTCAGTGTCTGTGGCATGGCAAGCTGGATGGCAGCGTTCTGCTGCGGTCCAGCCTGTCATGTGAATGTAGCAGAGCTGAAGCTGTCGTGGGAACCATGAAAAGGTAAAGATGAGGTTGCTTTATTATTTTACTTTTATTGCAGGAGATCGTTGGCTTCAGCTGGAATGGGCGTGATGGTAAGTATGGTTTAATTTAAAACAATAAAGAATTGTGTCTTTATTTCAATTAAAGGACTTTATTCTGGGTGTTTGTGGGTTTTTTTTAACTTTGACTATGGGTTAGCAATGGGGGTGTCTTTAGACGCCTCTCCATTACTAACCTGGACTTGATGTCAGCTGGCTTTATAAGCTGACATTAACCCCAGCCCTAATACCCAACTGCCACCGCTACAGGGCAGTGGGAAGAGCGAGGCTAAGTGCCAGAATTGACGCATCCTATGGATGCGCCATTTCTGGGGCGGCTGACGGCTGGTGTTTCTAGCCTGGGAGGGGGCCAATATTCATGGCACCCTTCCTAGGCTATTAATAGCCCCCAGCTGTCTGCCTAGCCTTTGCTAGCTATTAAAATAGGGGGGACCCCACGTCATTTTTTTTGGGGTCCCCCATTTTAATAGCTAGTAAAGGCTAGGTATTCAGCTGGGGGCTGATATTAGTAGCCTGGGAAGCTCCGTGGGTATTACCCCCTTCCCAGGCTTCAAACATCTGCCCCAGCCATCTGCTTAACCTCCGCTAGAGACTAAAATTACGGGGAACCCCATGCCAATTTTTTTTTAATAAATCCTTTATTTTAACACTAAATGACAAATACAGTAATCAACACTATCACTGTACTTCTTATATATGTGACTGACATGTTTCTATCTATCTAATCTATGTGTGATGCTCTATTCTTTCTGTTATAAATTGTCGGGTACCGATGCTGAATTGCCGGCCGGCTTTTTTAAAGAGACGGTGCATGAAAACACTAATATTTTTTTTTATAAATCCTTTAACAATAAATGACAAGTACAGTAACCAACACTGTCACTGTACTTCTTATATATGTGACTGACCTGCTTCTATCTATCTAATCTATGTGTGATACTCTATTTTTTCTGTTCTAAATTGTCGGTTACCGGTGTATGCCACTGCTGAATTGCCGGCTTTTCATGTTTCACTGTGAGCACTGTTCCCATCGATTTGGGCAACCACTGTAATGCCACAACCACCATGTCTGTGGCATTACAGTGAGTGGCAGACAATCCCTGCATGATTGGTGCTCTAAATAGCGCCAGACATGCAGGACACGCTTTTGGTGCACGAACAGTTATCGAACATAACCTCGAACAGCTGAATTTTTTGCAAATCGTTCGTGTTCGTCGAACGACTCGAACACTGCCTAAAACAGCTCGAATTTGAGATTGGCGAACAGTTCTAGTCGAACACCGCTCATCTCTAGTCTCCACAAATGTCACCCGCAAACTATTCCAGTAAAATCTTTGCTCCAAAAGCCAAATAGCACCCCTGACTTCTCAGCCCTGACATGTGGCCAAGCATTAGTTTTCAATCAGATATGGGGCATCAGCGCGTTCAAGAGAAATTGCACATTTAATTGTGGGGTCCTGTTTTACCTAGTAACCCTTGTGTAACTGACAAATTTACAGCAAATACAAAAATTACATTTCTACTACTAAAATGCTTAATTTCCATGTTGCAATGTTAAAAAATTCTGTGGGTTAAAAATATTCACTACACCCCTAGATTAAATCCTTAAGCAGTCAAGTTTCTAATGTTGGGTCACTTATGGGGATTTCTGCTGTTCTGGCACCTCAGGGGCTTGGTTAATGGCGCCCACAATCTGTTCAAATGGAATTTGCGTTTTAAAAGCCAAGTAGTGCTCCTTCCCATCTGATCCCTGCCTTGCGCTCAAACAGTAGCGTACAACCACATATGGGGTACTGGCACTTTCAGGAAAAATTACATAACAAATTATGGGGTCCATTTTTTCCTGTTATCCCAATGGTAAATGATAAATTTGGTGCTAAAATTGTATTTTAGTGAAAAAAGTAATTTTTTGTTTTCAAATCTAAATGTTATAAAGTTTTGTGAATCACCTGTAGGTTAAAAATGTTCAGTACACCCATAGATGAATTTTGGAAATGCGACATACAGACACGTTCTTTATCACTCTGCAATAATTTTTTGACTCTATTCTGTACTGGCCACAATCAATCTCCCGATAGCAGCAATATACTGCAGTAGCCTTTTTGGCACTTTGCATATACTTGCAGCCTACATATCAGTTACCACATCACAATAGCTTTTATAAATACATCAATCTCCTAGTTATCTCTGTCCATACATGCCATGTTAATGGATTTACTCTCCGAGATGGTTATCTCCTAAAGACTTAGAAACACAGCATTACCTTACCGTGTCTCAATCTTTCCCATTCTACTTGCAACTATCCCCTGTTCAGGTGGGATGCTGTCCTCCATTTGGATCAGATTTCATATGTTGCTACTCAGTTTTTGCCTCGGTAGTCCGAGTTGTCCTATAGTGGTGATTCATAATATATGCCTATACCCACTGCTAGTTACCTAAGAGCGCTGGAATTTCCCTACTACAACCTCTTCCTGTGCCTGTGTGCGCTCTCTGTGACTCTGATCCTTACTCACAGGAAAGCACTATCTTTTATGATCTCTAAGACATTACAGGGGGGAATATATGCCAAAATGACCCCACACTTACACATGACCAAGCCATCTCTCCTGTAACCCAGTACAAATTAAAATCTAAGGACACATTGCAAAACACTCGCCACTATTGACGGGACCTCAGACACCGATCATTCGGACATCAATAACACATTATCATAACATTGCTGGATAATATCTTTGCATTAATTATGAATAAACATTTCATTGCTGTAACACACCTAAAAATAATGTCTGTAAAGCGCTGTGGAAATTAATGAGACTACATAAGTGAGTTAAATAAGAATAATTTTAATAAGTACAGTACAAATAGCAGACTGACAGGCGCAACCAGCATGTAAGCTCTATTCGCTACATGCTTGCATAGCAAAAAAGCGCACACTAATAAATAAAAAGCCTCATGAATAATAACACTACTGTAGTCAGTATCATGCAAAATACAATATTATCATACACATAAATATCATATGGTTTGGGGTCCAACACTTGGCACCCCCACTGCTCAGCTATTACCAGCTCCAACAACGGCCTGATGTAAACATTGTGTGGGATACTGCAGCTCTGTCATACTGTGTAGTAGCCACTGCCAGGTAAAGAGATCAGTTTCCATTATTTAAAATACCTGCAATAGTTGATCGGTGGGGGACCAGTGATGGACCCCCATTGATGTGAAATTGATGATCTATTCAAAGGATAAGTCATCAATCAATATAATAGTAGCATAAAACCCTTTTAAATCGTACACTGCTGTATGTGATAAATCTTTTAAAGAGGTTGTCCATTACTTTTACATTGATGGCCTATCCTTGTAATAGGTCATCAATGTCTAATCGGCTGGGGTCTCACACCTGGCACCACTGCCGATCAGCTGTTATAGGTGTTGGCTACGGCCACTGGCTGGAAGTACTTACTTGCGGAGCTGGCCGTCTACTGGTAGGGGCTGCCGCAAATCAATAGGAGGTGGATGTGTAGTACCCTGCAGCAGCCACTACAAGAAGATGGCCAGCTCCGCAAGTAAGAATTTCCGGCCAGTGGAACAGCTAATCGGCGGGAGAGGGGGGGGTGCCGAGTGTCAGACATTATCATTAATTTAAAAGTAGTGGACAACCACTTTAAGAAAAAAGAATAATATGACATCTGTGTTTTTCTTTTTTCCTTTTCACTTGGAGTCTTAAGTTGGGTGAAATTGAAGGTCTAACCAGGAATGCCTAAGCTTCTACCCAGAATATTCATTTTAGAAGATGTAAAAACATTTTTACATAAATAAGTGATTAAATGAAGCAAAATAACAATACTTTCTAAAAATCTAGTAGACAATAAGCATTTTTTTAATCACAAATACTAGTTACTTTACAAAATGGACAAGAGATCACGAGCTGAACTAGAAATGGCAAGTGCATTTAAACGTAGTCAAATGTCTGTAATATACATAGACATAACATAATGATTGCACATGGCACAAGTCTGGCCTTGAACATGGCCTTGAGAAAAGCTTTAAGAATTGATAAGATTTTTTTCCTTCCATAGATTTTTTTTCACCTTCCATAGTTGGATGCAGCACTGTTATATTTTGCCGTATTTCATTATGGTTAAAAACTCATTATTTTTTGTGATAAAGTAAGCTACTCACTTGCCCTCATATGATTCTATATCCATTAAATTTGTGACTCTCCCTTAATCTTTGAGCAGTACATGTACCAAATGGAAACTTAGCAGTTGAAATTGGCAAATCAACCAGTAATGCTAAAATGTTTTACAGTTTGCTAGAAGACATAGCACGGTGTCGACTATTCCTACTTAATCAGGTGGTTAAAAAGACATGACACACTAACTAATAAAGAAATAGCCTTTTAGAAAGATAATAAGAAAACATATTTATTTAATCATTTTTCTTAGTCTTGTCTTGCATATGTTATTTCCTTTCTGTAATGATTGAATAGACAATCCTTACAGACTTGAAATTGTCAGAGAAACCCTTCAAAATGGTAAAATAAAATTCAAAGAGAAATATCAAATGTTTAGGGCCAGATACATATCCATAAAAAGATATTTCCATGTGCAACTTTGGGAATATTAAATTTTATCAAATTGGTTTATAAGAAAAAATTATTTATTCTCCATATTGACACGTTAGAGCTCTACTTTTATTTCTTAAGCCACGCTCACATGTTTAGTATTTGGTCAGTATTTTACAGTACATCAGTATTTGTGAGCCGAAACCAGGAGTGGGTGAAAAATGCAGAAGTGGTGATGTTTTTATATTATACTTTTCCTCTGATTGTTCCCCTCCTGGTATTGGCTTACAAATACTGAAGTAAAATCTCACCAAATACTTAACATGTGCATGTGGCATTAAACTGGATCCGCCATGAAGTTTTAAAATTACAAACTGTGTACATTATAGATCTTGTAAATCTGATTAGACTGGTGTACTTACTTTGAAAATCCATGTCATTATGGTTTTATAATACTGATATAAAAGAGTAACTGCATTTTAATTTATATTCCATAAATCAATAGTACACATGAAAATAAGCAACTTTGTAATGTACAGTGGCTTGCAAAAGTGGCTCGTCATTTTTCATGTTTTGCTACCTCACAACCTGGAATTTCACAGTTTTTTTTTAAAGTTTGCATCAGTTCATGTAAGGAACATGCCTGCAACTGGGAACATTTTGTTTTCTTTTTATTGTGAAGCAAACAACAAATAGGACAAAATAACTGAAAACTTCAGTGTGCATAACTATTCTCGCCCTAAAGTCAATACTTTTTAGAGTCTTCTTTTGCAGGAATTACAGCTATAAGTCACTTTGGAAAGTCTCTATGAGCTTTTCACATCTTGCCACTGGGATTTTTACCCATTCCTCAAGGCAAAACAGCTCTAGCTCCTTCAAGTTAGATGGTTTCCTCTGGTGAACAGCAATCTTCAAGTCTGACCACAGATTCTCAATTGGATTAAGGTCTGGGCTTTGACTAGGCCACTCCAAAACATTTACACGTTTCCCTTTAAACCACTCGAGTGTTGTTTTAGCAGTATGCTTTGGATAATTGTCTTGTTGGAAGGTGAACCTCTGTCCCAGTCTCAAATCACTGACAGACTGAAACAGGTTTTGCTCAAGAATATTCCTGTAGTTAGCACCATCCATCTTCCCCTTGACTCGGACCATTTTCCCTGTCCCTGCTGCCGAAAAATATCCCCACTGCATGATGCTTGCATCACCATGTTTGACTGTGGGGATGGTGTTCTTAGGGTGATGAGCTGTGTTAATTTGGTGCCAGACATAACGTTTACCTTGGTGGCCAAAAAGTCCAATTTTGGTCTCATCTGACCACAGCACAGTCTTTTGGAAAGCTCAAAATGAGCCTTACAATTTTTGAGTGTAAGTAAAGGATTTTTTCTGCCTGGTCTTCCATAAAGGTCATTTCTATGGAGTGTACGGCTTATTGTGGTCTTATGAACAGATACTCCAGTCTCTGCTTGGGAACTTTGCAGTTCCTTTAGGGTTACCCTTGGTGTCTGTGCTGCTTCTCTGATTAATGCCCTCCTTGCCCAGGCTGAGAGTTTTGGTAGGCGGCCCTCTCTTGGCAGGTTTGTTGTGGTGCCATGTTTTTTCCATTTGATGTTAATGGATTTGATGGTCCTCCAGGGGATCATCAGAGATTGAGATATTTTTTTATAACCCAACCCTGACGTGTACTTTTCAACATTTGTCCCAGACTTGTTTGGAGATCTTCTTGGTCTTCATGTTGTTGTTTGGTTAGTGATGCCTTTTGCTTACTGGTGATGCAGCCTCTGTGGCCTTTCAGAAAAGGTGTGTATATACTGACAGACCATGTGACACTTAGATTGCACACAGGTGGACTTACTTTCACTAAGCATGTGACTTAAAAAGGGAATTGCTCGCACCAGAATTTTTTAGGGGCTTCATAGCAAAAGGTGTGAATACATACAGTGGTGTGAAAAAATGTTTGCCCCCTTCCTGATTTCTTATTCTTTTGTATGTTTGTCACCCTTAAATATTTCAGATCACAAAACAAATTTAAATATTAGACAAAGATAACACAAGTTAACAGAGAATGCAGTTTTTAAATGAAGGTCTTTATTATTAAGGTAAAAAGAAATCCAAACTTACAGGGCCCTGTGTGAAAAAAGTGATTGCCCCTCCCCCTTAAAACATAAATTAACTGTGGATTATCAAATCCATGGTAAGTGGAATTTAATTTCCGTAGACACACACAGGCCTGATAACTGCCTTACATGTTCTCAATCAAGAAATCGCTTAAATAATACCTGCCTGACAAAATGAAGTAGATCAAAAGATCCTTAAAAGCTAGACATCATGCTGCGATACAACGAAATTCAGAAACAAATGAGAAACAAAGTAATTGGGATCTATCAGTCTGGAAAAGGTTATAAAGCCATTTCTAAAGCTTTGGAACTCCAGCGAACCACAGTGAGAGCCATTATCCACAAATAGCGAAAACATGGAACAGTGGTGAACCTTCCTAAAAGTGGCCGGCCGACCAAGATTACCCCAATACTGCAGCAAAGACTCATCCAAGAGGTCACAAAAGACCCCTCAACAACATCCAAAGAACTGCATGCCTCACGTGCCTCAGTTAAGGTCAGTGATCATGACTCCACCATAAGAAAAAGACTGGGCAAAAATGGCAGCATGGCAGAGTTCCAAGACGAAAACCACTGCTAAGCAAAAAGAACATAAAGGTTTGTCTCAGTTTTGCCAGAAAACATCTTGATGATCGCCAAGACTTTTGGGAGAATACTCTGTGGACTGATGAGACAAAAGTCAAAACTTTTGGGAGAATACTCTATGGACTGATGAGACAAAAGTTGAACTTTTTGAAAGGTGTATGTGTGGCGCCCCTGAGGGTTCAGTTGCCACAGAGGTACTGCATCTCACCCATAGGTGTGGTATCTCACCCTCAGGTAAGGAAGGAGTACAGCTCAGGACCCTAACACCTGCATTCACTACACCACATTTCCGGGGGACAGGGCGAGATTGCTCCTACGGGAGAGCACAGTTCCTGATCCCTGGCTGGAGTGGGGGGAACCACCTAGAGAGGGGGAACCATATAGTGGATGGGGTGGAGGACGTAGATCCTGGGAGTGCTTGTAGCAGAAGGTATGAAAGGAAGGAACAATCTTGGTTCCACGGAGAAGGGAGAGAGTTCGTACAGTCAGAGGAGGAGAAGTGACAGGAGCAGAGGCTCTGCACGAGCTCTGCTCCGGAGGCGGGCCTAGCACTGAGGCCCAAGTCTGAGAGGAGAAGGGAGCAGGACGGCTCCAGGAATGAGGAGTGAAGGGACCCTAGGGGTACGGGCAGAGCAGCAAGTCACCCGTACACCTGCTGATACCAGGAGGTAGAGGGGTCAGGCCAGATAAGGGGAACCGGTCCCTCAACTAGTGGAGAAAACTACGAAGGCTCAACTAGAAACCGGAGGCGGCAGCACTTTATGTACTGTAAGCAAGAAGTCCACGCCAGCTTCACTAAGAAGATAGCCACATAGGACCCAGGGGACGGAATATACGTCGCCCGCCAAGGCCCGATGGTACTGGATAGAAGTGTCGCTAGGTGTGAGGTGCAGAGAGAAGGCCAGACAAAGGACACACAGAAGGGGGCCCTGATAAGTAGTGTTGAGCCACCCCCGTAGTGTTCGAGTTCAGTTCGGTTCGTCGAACACCCGTATGTTCGCCGAACTGTTCGTCGAACACCTTCGAACACCGATAAAGCCAATGGCAGGCAAACAAAAACACATAGAAACACATAGAAAACACCTTCAAAGGTGTCCAAAAGCTGACAAACTGCTCAGAAGACACAACTAACACATGTAAAAGTGACAAGTATATATAGTCATGCGAAAAGAAAAGAGGTGGAGGAGTAAAAGGAGGGGGAGGCACAGATATAGGTACGTCATGCCCTTCTAAAACCAAAAAAGTGCGAAGCCGACACGGCCAGTCCGTTCCTGCCCGTGCGACCTCCATGTCGCCAGCTTTGTGCCAGAGCTGCGGTGAACCCTGACGGCCAGCCCCCCTCTCCCAATACTGGTGCCTGTCCGCTGGTGGGTCGAGCGAGCCCCCCTGTGGTGGAGGCAGGTCTAAGCTTTTTAAT
This sequence comes from Phyllobates terribilis, assembly GCF_046119375.1. Taxonomy (NCBI): domain Eukaryota; kingdom Metazoa; phylum Chordata; class Amphibia; order Anura; family Dendrobatidae; genus Phyllobates; species Phyllobates terribilis. The sequence goes on along the minus strand of NW_027362762.1, from coordinate 328,308,651 downwards.
TTAAATTGTCTCTCTAATTTGAATGAATACACTTTAAATCCTTTTACAAGGATCTATTGGAGGGCAAGTCTCATGCCAGCAGCCGCGTAATTCCAGCTCCAGTAGCGTCCACTAAAGCTGCTGCAGTTAAAAAGCTTTTATAAGGATCGAGCTCGGCGGTCTACTGCAAGGCGTCCTACCGCCAGTCCCAGCCCCTATGCCTTGGGGTGCCTCCTGATGCTCTTCACTGAGTATCCCAGGGTCCCGAAGCATTTCCTTTGAAAAAATTAAGTGTCCAAACTAAAGGTGGTGTAGCTTGCTTAACAGCTGGGATAATCCGCTGACTAGCAGACACTGCTACTAGGCACAAAGTATTTCCTGGGCTAGATGCAGTTAAAAATTTGTAATTAGATACTCTCGGTGGATGCTGAGAAAGCATTCCATAGAGTCTCCTGGCACGCCATATATTATTCTCTTAAAAAGCTTGGGGTAGGGGTCTAGGGGACCCTTTTATAGCCCAAATCACGGCCCTGTATCGCAATACGTCACCTAGGCTGAAGATAAATGGAACTGTAGCACCCCAAGGGCTCGGTTGCTACAGAGGTATTGCACCTCACCCAGAGGTGTGATATCTCACTCTCAGGTAAGGATGGAGTGTGGATCAGGACCACGACACCTGCATGCATTACACCACATTGCCGTGGGGCAGGGCGACCAATATGCCCCTGAGATGGGCACGACAGTCCCTGTCCCTGGCTGGAGTGGGGGGAGGGAACACTGAGGAAGGGGAACGCTGTAGTGCAGGAGCAGGGAGGAAGCAGTTCCTGGGTGCATTGAGAAGGGAGTATAAAAGGTGGGCACCATCTTAGTTCAGTGCAGAGAAGTCTGAGCAGAAGTGACAGGGAGCAGGGGCTCTGCATGAGCTCTGCTCTGGAGGCAGGCCTAGTGACAGAGGCCCAGGCCTGAAAGAGGGAGAAGGAAGGAAGAGGAGCAGAGAAGGCTCCAGGAACGAGGAACGAAGGGATCCCAGGGGTGCAGACGGGCGAGTCGCCACCGCACGCCCGAATCCATCTGCGTGGAGGGGTCAGGCCAAAGGGGGAGACCGGTCCCTGAAACTAGTGGAGGCGGGAAACGACCCTCAGCTAGAAACCGGAGGCTGTGACATTTTATGTGGCGCAGCCCCTCGCTACACCCGCTAGGAAGGCACCACATAGGGTCAGGGAAACTTGCACCAAGTTTACCAAGAGGAGGCCCGAGGCAGCCAGACAGAAGCATTGGTAAGAAAGGCCAGACAAAGGATACACAAAGGGGGTCCTGTGAAGCGCTCCAAAGTTATCTGGGAGTTGTCTGAGCCCCTCACCTGGTGAGCACAGTACGACGTGGGCAGTCGTTACCTGCAGAAGTGGTCTGGATAATAAGAACTGTGAGTAAAGGCCCTGGACTGCATCACTGACTCCGTGTCATTACTAGAGATGAGCGTTGTTCTACTCGAACTGTTCGCCAATCTCAAATTCGAGCTGTTTTGGGCGGTGTTCGAGCCGTTCGGCGAACACGAACAATTTGAGAAAAATTCGGCTGTTCGAGGTTATGTTCGATAACTGTTCGTGCACCAAAATCATAACTGGATTTTTTCTCAGTAATGATGAAAATTAATGTTAATACGCAGTTTGAGTGTACAGCGGGGTGGGGGGAGGGGCAGGGGATGGATCTCTGCAGGAACAATGAAGATCTCCATTTTTTTTTCTCTTTCCCGCATTTGCAGTGGGGAGGTGCAATCTATCAGCCTATCAGCAGCGCACACACGGAGCGAAGTGCTTTTTTTCACACAAGCAAGGGCATGTGTCATTGGCAGTGTATGTCACATGTCCTTGCCCTATAAGACCAAGCCATTTTCCCCGTCGCCACCATTTTCTCACTGCTGCAGCTGCGTGTTAGACGGCACCGCTGTTGCTGTGTGCGCTATACCTTGTTAATTTCAAGCCAATTTTCGCACAAATATACAGATAGCTTGGGAGTAGGGAATAGTTGTGATTGCAGTCCTTTTAAGGACTAGGTTACAGCATTTCCTACGACTTTTATCAGGGAGGTCTGTGCTCTTAAATAGATAGGTTGTGGGAGTAAAGACTAATTGTAATTGGAGTCCTTTTCAGGACTAGGTTACATGAGTTCCTATCAGTTTTTGCCAGGCAGGTCTGTGCCAGTGCTGTGCAAGTTTTTTTCACAGCATTTGGCTGAATCTAGCAAAGCTAATCCTTTTTGGCCTATTGCAGAGTGTGTTAGTCAGTGGAGTAGCCTATCTGTGTTGCAAGATATAACACCTGTGTATAGAATACCAATTTTTTTACTGCACCTAGTGAAGTAAAATCTTTTGGGCATAGCATCATTCTATTAGTCCATCTATACTGACCTCCATCAGGTTGCAAACTGAATATAATTTTTTTCTGCATCTAGCTCTGAAAAAATATTTGGGCTTCTAGCAGTGTGTGGGACTTGGTCTATTAGTCCATCTATACTGACCTCCATCAGGTTGCAAATTAAAAATAATTTTTTTCTTCATTTAGCTCTGAAAAAATATTTGGGCTTCTAGCAGTGTGTGGGACTTGTTCTATTAGTCCTTCTATACTGACCTCCAGCAGGTTGCAAATTGAATATAATTTTTTTCTGCATCTAGCTCTGAAAAAATAGTTGGGCTTCTAGCGGTGTGTGGGACTTGGTCTATTAGTCCATCTATACTGACCTCCATCAGGTTGCAAATTAAAAATAATTTTTTTCTGCATCTAGCTCTGAAAAAATATTTGGGCTTCTAGCAGTGTGTGGGACTTGGTCTATTAGTCCATCTATACTGACCTCCATCAGGTTGCAAATCAAAAATAATTTTTTTCTGCATCTAGCTCTGAAAAAATATTTGGGCTTCTAGCAGTGTGTGGGACTTGGTCTATTAGTCCATCTATACTGACCTCCATCAGGTTGCAAATTAAAAATATTTTTTTTCTGCATCTAGCTCTGAAAAAATATTTGGGCTTCTAGCAGTGTGTGGGACTTGGTCTATTAGTCCATCTATACTGACCTCCATCAGGTTGCAAATTAAAAATAATTTTTTTCTTCATTTAGCTCTGAAAAAATATTTGGGCTTCTAGCAGTGTGTGGGACTTGTTCTATTAGTCCTTCTATACTGACCTCCATCAGGTTGCAAATTGAATATAATTTTTTTCTGCATCTAGCTCTGAAAAAATAGTTGGGCTTCTAGCGGTGTGTGGGACTTGGTCTATTAGTCCATCTATACTGACCTCCATCAGGTTGCAAATTAAAAATAATTTTTTTCTGCATCTAGCTCTGAAAAAATATTTGGGCTTCTAGCAGTGTGTGGGACTTGGTCTATTAGTCCATCTATACTGACCTCCATCAGGTTGCAAATTAAAAATAATTTTTTTCTGCATCTAGCTCTGAAAAAATATTTGGGCTTCTAGCGGTGTGTGGGACTTGGTCTATTAGTCCATCTATACTGACCTCCATCAGGTTGCAAATTAAAAATAATTTTTTTCTGCATCTAGCTCTGAAAAAATATTTGGGCTTCTAGCAGTGTGTGGGACTTGGTCTATTAGTCCATCTATACTGACCTGCATCAGGTTGCAAATTAAAAATAATTTTTTTCTGCATCTAGCTCTGAAAAAATATTTGGGCTTCTAGCGGTGTGTGGGACTTGGTCTATTAGTCCATCTATACTGACCTCCATCAGGTTGCAAATTAAAAATAATTTTTTTCTGCATCTAGCTCTGAAAAAATATTTGGGCTTCTAGCAGTGTGTGGGACTTGGTCTATTAGTCCATCTATACTGACCTCCATCAGGTTGCAAATTAAAAATAATTTTTTTCTTCATTTAGCTCTGAAAATATATTTGGGCTTCTAGCAGTGTGTGGGACTTGTTCTATTAGTCCTTCTATACTGACCTCCAGCAGGTTGCAAATTGAATATAATTTTTTTCTGCATCTAGCTCTGAAAAAATAGTTGGGCTTCTAGCGGTGTGTGGGACTTGGTCTATTAGTCCATCTATACTGACCTCCATCAGGTTGCAAATTAAAAATAATTTTTTTCTGCATCTAGCTCTGAAAAAATATTTGGGCTTCTAGCAGTGTGTGGGACTTGGTCTATTAGTCCATCTATACTGACCTCCATCAGGTTGCAAATTAAAAATAATTTTTATCTGCATCTACAGTACCTCTGAAAAAATATTTGGGCTTCTAGCAGTGTGTGGGACTATTTGTATTAGTCCATCTATACTGACCTCCATCAGGTTGCAAATTCAAAATAATTTTTTTCTGCATCTAACCCAGCTAATAGTTTTGGCCTAATACCACAGTTTGGCCACTCAGCTCTGCTCGGTTACCATCCATTGTTTTTTTGTGCAAACAACTCCAGAGTTGTGAATTAGTTAACCACCAAAATGAGTGGAAAAAGGCCTGCTGCTGGTGGAAAGGGGAATAGGCGTGTTGGGAAGGGGAAAAAAGGTTGTGTCCGTGGGGTAGGTGTTAAAGCAACAGTAACATCTGCAGAAGAAAGACCATCTTCCAGCCAAACTAAAATGTCTACTTCTTTTAGCGGACAATGTGATAAGATCCCTTTCTTACGGCCACGCCAATCGCTACAAATTCCAGATGAGGCACAAAAACAGCAGGTGCTTCAACGGATATCAAGTGCTCCTTTAAGTGGGCTCTCCTCCACATCAACTTCAACATCACAAATATTCCAGTCCTCAAAGGTGTCACCCAAATCGCACTTGCTTCCTCACAGCTCCCAAATCTCCAGCTGCCCGTCTGAGTATGAGGTAGAACAGATGGTTGAGTCTGCAGAGCTGTTTACTCATACTATAGCCTGGGAATCAGAGGTCGACTCCAGCGCTTCTGTGAATCCAGACGAGGAAATGATCTGCACTGATGCCCAGAATCTTTATGAGTCGGATCCAGGACCAGACGCAGAAGGTTCTGACCATAATGTAGACCCTCATTCCCAAACTGTAACTCCTGTTGGTGGAGACAATGAGGAAGACGATGATAAGACTCAAATACCTGATTGGAGCGACAACTTTAGTTTTTTGTCAGGGCAGGAACAGGTTGGCTCTGAGGACGACGGGTGTGATAACGCACAGGGTGATGATGATGAGGTCGGAGATCCCACTTACTGTCAACCCACAGTCAGCCAAGAGATGAGGTCAGCAGAGGAGGTGGAGGAAGATGCTAGTGACGACGAGGTCAGGTTGCGCCTTCCTGGACAGAGACGTAGTACTGGAAGCACGTCAACAACTGCATCCTCAAACACAACTCTGCCTCTCACCACAAGTCGTGGTGGCTCTTCAGGTCGCATGGGTGCTAAGCCTTGCATAGCCTGGGCATTTTTTCAGATCGATAAAGATGACCCAACTCGTGTTATCTGTAAAATTTGTCAGCAAAAGCTAAGTAGAGGCCAAAAAATACATAGTTTGAGTACTTCATGCATGAACCGGCACATGGACATGAAGCATAAGTTGCAGTGGGAAGCTCAGTGTGCTACAATGCGGCCTAGCCGGCCGGGCCAATCACCGTCTGCCATATCTTGTGCATCCGCGGCCTCTTCATCCTCTGTGACTGGGGGGACAGCAGTCACACCTGTTTTGGGGCGCAGACCTGCCACCTCTTTACCCGCAACAGCCAGCGTGATTGGCAGGTCATCATTTTCTTTGGAGGTGGTAACACCAGCTGGTGTTGAGCGCTGTCCGACATCGATAGCACCACCTTTGGATCAAGGCAACCTAATATGTCCGCCTGCATCTTCCTCACAGACCGGCAGTTTGCCGGGGACACCCTTATCAACCCCGTCTAAGCACAATAACCAGCCCTCGGTCCCTCAGATGTGGACAAGTAAAAGACCATTTCCTCCTAGCCATGAGAAAGCTAAGAGGTTGAATTTCACCATCTGCAAGCTCTTGGCTACAGAAATGCTGCCTTTCCGCCTGGTGGACACAGAGGATTTTCGAGACCTTATGTCCGTCGCAGTGCCCCAGTACCAGATGCCCAGTCAGCACTACTTCTCAAAGAAAGGTGTGCCTGCGCTCCACCAGCATGTCGCACACAACATCACCGCTTCTTTGAGAAACTCTGTGTGTGACAGGGTGCATTTCACCACAGACACTTGGACGAGTAGGCATGGACAGGGGCGTTACATGTCGCTGACTGGGCACTGGGTAACTATGGTGACAGCAGGACAAGGGGCTGCTGTCCAAGTCTTGCCGTCCCCACGAGTTGTGCATCAATCCTCTTTATGTCAAAGTTCCTCCACTGCTTCTGCCTCCTCAACCTCCTCTCGGTCTTCCACCTGCACCCAAAGCCTGTCTGGTCATGCCACAAGCTTTCTAACTGCGCAGAAGGGATCCTGCACACCTCCTTACTATGCTGGCAGTAGGGCTCAACGTCATCAGGCGGTTTTTACATTGAAATGTCTGGGAAATGTGAGTCACACAGCTGAGGAGTTGTGGTCAGCTCTGGAGAACCAATTTCATGAATGGTTGTCTCCACTGGACCTGAAACCAGGGAAGGCCGTGTGCGACAATGCTGCAAACCTGGGTGCGGCCCTTCGCCGGGGCAATGTCACACACGTGCCTTGTATGGCTCACGTGTTGAACCTGGTTGTCCAGCAATTTTTAGCCCACTATCCCAGACTAGATGGCCTTCTGCAGAGGGCACGGTCGCTGTGTGCTCACTTCCGCCGTTCGCATCCCGCAGCTCAGCGACTTACATCTCTACAGAAGTCGTTGGGCCTGCCACTTCACCGGCTAAAATGCGATGTGCCTACCCGGTGGAATTCAACTCTGCACATGTTGCAGCGACTGTGGCAGCACCGACAAGCCCTGGTGCAATACGTTCTGACGTATAGCCTGGGCCAACGAGATTCAGAGGTGGGGCAAATCACGCTGGAGGAGTGGTCTCAGATCAGGGACCTATGCACCCTTCTGCACAGTTTTGAAATGGCGACGAAGATGTTTAGTGCTGACGATGCCATTATCAGCATGACTATTCCGGTGATTTATATGCTGGAGCACATGTTAAACAGAATTCGGAGTCAGGTGGTGGCACAAGAGGAGGTGGAGGAAGTAGAGGAGGAGGAGTTGTATGCGGAAGGGCTAACATCTGCAAGGTCCAGACGGTCGGCAGCACCAAGGCGGCAGGCATGTGAGGGTGGGGGAGATGGTTTTACCAGGGCGCATGGTAGCAGCCAAACTAGTGAGGAAGGTGCCGGAGCCCAGGAAGAAGTGGAGGACGAACTGATGGAAGACTCATCAGATGAGGGAGACCTTGATCACATTTCTGTTGTGCGAGGTTGGGGGGAGAGGACAGAGGAAGGAAGCATGATTGTTACCTCGCCACCAACACAACAGGGACTTGGTGCTCCTGGATGCGCAACACACATGAGTGCCTTCTTGCTGCACTACCTGCAACATGACCCTCGAATTGTGAGAATTAGAAATAATCCTGACTACTGGGTTGCCACACTGTTAGATCCCCGGTACAAAAGTAAATTTGCAGAAATTATTCCTGCCATAGAAAGGGATGCACGCATGCAGGAGTATCAGCAGAGACTGTTGCAGAATCTTACATGTGCTTTTCCACAAAATACCAGTGGTGCACGTAGTGAATCTCACAGTTCCAACTTGCCAACCGTGGGACCGTCAAGTGTTCAGCACTCAAACCGTAACAGAACCACAGTATCTGCTGGTAACATCAATTTTGCGGAATCATTTCACCACTTTTTTAGCCCATCCTTTGCAAGGCCACAGGAGACAAGAAGTCTGACACATAGTCAACGCCTAGAGACGATGGTACAGGAGTATCTCCAAGTAAACATTGAAGCCACGACTGTGTCACTGGACCCTTGCTCTTTTTGGGCTTCCAATCTGGATAAATGGCCGGAGCTAGCCACTTACGCCTTGGAGATCTTGTCATGCCCCGCAGCCAGCGTTCTGTCTGAACGTGTGTTCAGCGCTGCTGGTGGTGTGCTGACAGATAAGCGCACGCGGCTCTCCACTGATAATGTAGACAGACTCACGTTCATAAAGATGAACAAATCATGGATCCGAAACGACTTTTCTACCCCTGTGTCATCCTGGGGAGAGTAAAAGCTTGATGATTGGTTAAAATCACCCTACCAACCGTTTTAAGCTTTCAAATTACTAATCATGTTTATCTGTATCTTGACTGGAAAATAATTTGGGCTTTGTAGCAGTGTGCAGCACTGATCCTATTAGGCCATCTATACTAAAGCTTCACCAGATTTAAAATTAAAAATAATTTTTAGCTGCATCTAGCCCGGAAAATAATTTTGGGGCTCCGAGATGCGCAAGGCACATAAGTGCCTTCTTGCTGCACTACCTGCAGCATGACCCTCATATTGTCAGAATTCGAAGTAATCATGACTACTGGGTTGCCACACTCTTAGATCCCCCAAACTTTTCGATCAACCTTTTCATTTTAATAAAGACCAAAAAAATGGTCATTTTTGAAATTATAAGCATTAGCAGGTTGTTAGAAACTGAAATCAAACAGTTTTCAACTCAAAACTTTATTCTAGGTGATGTTACATTTTCACATAGGACCCCTTGTTCGAAAGGAGCTTCTGAACTCTCTCGTCCATTGAATTTGTCAGGTTTTGGATGGTTTCTGCTTCAATTGTTTTGCATGAGGACAGAATACCCTCCCAGAGCTGTTGCTTAGATGTGAACTGCCTCCCGCCATCATAGACACTCCTTTTAATGATGCTCCAAAGGTTCTGAATGGGGTAAAGGTCAGGGGAGCATGGGGGTCACACCATAAGTTTGTCCCCTTTTATGCCCATATCAGCCAGAGATGCAGATGTTTTATGTGCAGCATGAGATGGTGCATTATCATGCAGAAAAATGATCTTGCTGTGAAATATACGGTTCTTCTTCTTGAACCATGGCAGGAAGTGCTGTTTGAGAAAATCCACATACATTATGGAGTTCATCTTTAGCGCCTTCAGGGATCCTAAAGGGGCCGACAATCTCTCTCCCCATGATTCCAGCCCAAAACATTACTCCACCTCCTCCTTGTTGGCGCTGTAGCCGTGTTTGCGTGGGGTGTCCATCAACCAGCCATCCTCCACTCCATCCATCTGGACCATCGAGCGCTGCACGGCACTCATCCGTGAACAAAACAGTTTTGAAATCAGTCTTCATGTAATGTTTGGCCCACTGGAGCCGTTTCTGCTTGTGTGAAGTGGATAGAGGAGGTCGACAGGATGGCGCATGCACAGCTGCAAACCTCTGAAGGACCCTGCATCTTGTTGTTCGGGGGACGTTGGAGGCACAAGCAGCTTCAAAAACTTGTCTGCTGCTATGACAAGGCTTTTTTGCCGCTGCTCTTTCAACCTGACGTAATTGCCTGTAGGAAAGAGTCCTCAATTTGCCCTTATCAGCACGCACACGTGTGTACTGTGAATCAGCTACATACTTCTTGATTGCCAAGACACTTCATCCTGATCATCGCACAATGTTGATTGTAGTCATGCCTTGACCTAAACACTCCACAATTTGTTGCTTCTCAGCAGCCGACACATCCTTTTTCTTTCCCATTTTGGCAGAAAATGTAGGCTGCTTAATAATGTGAGAGAGCCTTCTTAAGTAGTCTTGCCTTTCATTGGACACACCTGCCAAACTAATTAGCACAGGTGTCTGCAATTGCTTACAGTGATATAAAGAGCCCTGACACACATCACCATCAATGAGTTTAACTGACAAACAAACAAATTCTTCCCTTATCACTCCTAAACACTTTTTGTATAATAATTTGGAACGCAGTGTACATGTGCTTTTCCACAAAACACCAGTGGTTCACGTAGTGAATCTTACAGTTCTAACTTGCCAACCGTGGTCTGTATGGAGTTGTTCAATAAAGGGCCCAAAATTAAGATAACATAGATGGGAGAGGTCTCTATGAATAGGAATTCCTAAGTATTTGATACCCTGTGAGGGCCAGGCAAAGGGAAAGTTGGACTGGATGGAATCCTATATGGATTTGGGGAGGGAGACATCGAGGGCCTCAGACTTCGCTGCATTGATTTTAAAATTTTACCATGTAACAAAGTGATCTATTTCAGCCATAACAGCATGGATGGATATATGTGATTGAGTGATATATACTAGGACATCATCAGCAAATAGAGAGCACTTGTACTCGGTGCCTCCCACCTCAATCCACCTAATATTGGGGTTATGGCGAATTGATGAGAGCAGGTGCTCCGTCACTAGGATGTATAAGAGAGGGGACATAGGACATCACTGCCTTGTCCCATTGGTGATTGTGAAAGGTGATGAAAATATTCTGACGCACCCCCTGGGCCTTGGGACACCCGGAGCCGGACCCTTTTTGGTGGATGCTGGTGGTTGTAGTCTTCGTGTCGGCGACCCAGTTCCGTGGCTCAGGGCGGTCAAACCAGTGGCGGAACTATTTATGTGGTTTTCATGTTTAAATGTCCGATTACGCCACCCGTGGATTGCGGTCAGAGTGAACCGCCGCTACAGGGCAGACCACTGAGGCTGGTGTTGTAGGTGCAGCAGAGCGTAGCATAACTCCCCACGGGAGGAGTATAGCCTCAGGGCAGTGTATGCGGAGGATGGGGGTGATGGTGCAGGGCAGCAGCAGTAACGACACGGAGTCAGTGATGCAGTTCAGGGCCTTTACTCACAGTTCTTATTATCCAGACCACGTCTGCAGGTAACGGCTGCCCACGTCGTACTGTGCTCACCAGGTGAGGGGCTCAGACAACTCCCAGATAACTTTGGAGCACTTCACAGGACCCCCTTTGTGTGTCCTTTGTCTGGCCTTTCTTACCAACACTTCTGTCCGGCTGCCTCGGGCCTCCTCTTGGTAAACTTGGCGCCAGTTTCCCTGACCCTATGTGGTGCCTTCCTAGCGGGTGTAGCGAGGGGCTGCGCCACATAAAATGTCAGAGCCTCCGGTTTCTAGCTGAGGGTCGTTTCCTGCCTCCACTAGTTCGGGGACCGGTCTCCCCCTTTGGAAGGACCCCTCCACGCAGGTGGATTCGGGCGTGCGGTGGCGACTCGCCCGTCCGCACCCCTGGGATCCCTTCATTCCTCATTCCTGGAGCCTTCTCCGCTCCTCTTCCTTCCTTCTCCCTCTTCCAGGCCTGGGCCTCTGTTACTAGGCCCGCCTCCGGAGCAGAGCTCATGCAGAGCCCCTGCTCCCTGCCACTTCTGCTCAGACTTCTCTGCACTGAACTAAGATGGTGCCCACCTTTTATACTCCCTTCTCAATGCACCCAGGAACTGCTTCCTCCCTGCTCCTGCACTACAGGGTTCCCCTTCCTCAGTGTTCCCTCCCCCCACTCCAGCCAGGGACAGGGACTATCGTGCCCATCTCAGGGGCATATTGGTCGCCCTGCCCCACGGCAATGTGGTGTAATGCATGCAGGTGTCGGGTCCTGATCCACACTCCATCCTTACCTGAGAGTGAGATATCACACCTCTGGGTGAGGTGCAATACCTCTGTAGCAACCGAGCCCTCAGGGTGCTACAGTTCCATTTATCTTCAGCCTAGGTGACGTATTGCGATACAGGGCCGTGATTTTGGCTATAAAAGGGTCCCCTAGACCCCTACCCCAAGCTTTTTAAGAGAATCATATATGGCGTGCCAGGAGACTCTATGGAATGCTTTCTCAGCATCCAACGAGAGTATCTAATTACAAATTTTTAACTGCATCTAACCCAGGAAATACTTTGTGCCTAGTAGCAGTGTCTGCTAGTGAGCGGATTATCCCGGCTGTTAAGCAAGCTGCACCACCTGTAGTTTAGACACTTAATTTTTTCAAAGGAAATGCTTTGGGACCATGGGATACTTAGTGAAGGGCATCAGGAGGCACCCCAATGCATAGGGGCTGGGACTGGCAGTAGGATGCCTTGCGGTGGACAGCCGAGCTCGATCCTTATAAAAGCTTTTTAACTGCAGCAGCTTTAGTGGACGCTACTGGAGCTGGAATTACCGCGGCTGCTGGCATGAGACTTGCCCTCCAATAGATCCTTGTAAATGGATTTAAAGTGTATTCATTCAAATTAGAGAGACAATTTAAATTAAAAAGCTTAGAGCTGCCTCCACCACAGGGGAGCTCGCTCGACCCACCAGCGGACAGGCACCAGTATTGGGAGAGGGGGGCTGGCCATCAGGGTTCACCGCGGCTCTGGCACAAACCCGGCGACACGGAGGTGGCACGGGCAGGAGCGGACTGGCCGTGTCGGCTTCTCACTTTTTGGATTTTAGAAGGGCATGACATGCCTATATCTGTGTCTCCCCCTCCTTTTACTCCTCCACCTCTTTTATTTTTGCATGACTATATGTACTTGTCACTTTTCCATGTGTTAGTTATGTCTTCTGAGCAATTTGTCAGCTTTTGGACACCTTTGAAGGTGTTTTCTATGTGTTTCTATGTGTTTTTGTTTGCCTGCCATTGGTTTTAACGGTGTTCAAAGGTGTTCGACGAACAGTTCGACGAACAGTTCGGCGAACACACGGGTGTTCGACGAACCGAACCGAACTCGAACACTACGGGGGTGGCTCAACACTAGTCGTTACGGCTGCTGCCCTGCACCATCACCCCCATCCTCCGCATACACTGCCCTGAGGCTATACTCCTCCCGTGGGGAGTTATACTACGCTCTGCTGCACCCACAACACTAGCCTTAGCGGTCTGCCCTGCAGCGGCAGTTCACTCTGACCGCAATCCACGGGTGGCATAGTCGGACATTTAAATATCAAAACCACATAAATAGTTCCGCCACTGGTTTGACCGCCCTGAGCCACGGAACCGGGTCGCCGCCATGGAGACTACAAACACCAGCATCCACCAAAAAGGGTCCTGCTCCGGGTGTCCCAAGGCCCAGGGGGCGCATCAGAACATTTTCATCACCTTTCATATTCACCAATGAGACAAGGCAGGGATGTCCTCTGTCCCCTCTCTTATACATCCTAGTGATGGAGCACCTGCTCTCATCAATTCGCCATAACCCCAATATTAGGTGGATTAAGGTGGGAGGCACCGAGTACAAGTGCTCTGCATTTGCTGATGATGTCCTAGTATATATCACTCAATCACATATATCCATCCCTGCTGTTATGGCTGAAATAGATCAATTTGTTACATGGTCAAATATTAAAATCAATGCAGCGAAGTCTGAGGCCAAATTATTATGCAAAAAGTGTTTAGGAGGGATAAGGGAAGAATTTGTTTGTCAGTTAAACTCATTGATGGTGATGTGTGTCAGGGCTCTTTATATCACTGTAAGCAATTGCAGACACCTGTGCTAATTAGTTTGGCAGGTGTGTCCAATGAAAGGTAAGACTACTTAAGAAGGCTGTCCCACATTATTAAGCAACCTACATTTTCTGCCAATATGGGAAAGAAAAAGGATGTGTCGGCTGCTGAGAAGCAACAAATTGTGGAGTGTTTAGGTCAAGGCATGACTACAATCAACTTTGCCAAGACACTTCATCCTGATCATCGCACAATCAAGAAGTATGTAGCTGATTCACAGTACACACGTGTGCGTGCTGATAAGGGAAAATTGAGGACTCTTTCCTCCAGGCAATTATGTCAGGTTAAAAGAGCAGTGGCAAAAAAGCCTTGTCATAGCAGCAGACAAGTTTTTGAAGCTGCTGGTGCCTCCAACGTCCCCCGAACAACAAGATGCAGAGTTCTTCTGAGGTTTCCAGCTGTGCGTAAGCCATCCTGTCGACCTCCTCTATCCTCTGCACACAAGCAGAAATGGCTCCAGTGGGCCAAACAATACATGAAGACTGACTTCAAAACTGTTTTGTTCACCGATGAGTGTCGTGCAACGCTCTATGGTCCAGATGGATGGAGTGGAGGATGGCTGGTTGATGGACACCCCACGCAAACACAGCTACAGCGCCAACAAGGAGGAGGTGGAGTAATGTTTTGGGCTGGAATCATGGGGAAAGAGATTGTCGGCCCCTTTAGGATCCCTGAAGGGGTAAAGATGAACTCCATAATGTATGTGGAGTTTCTCAAACAGCACTTCCTGCCATGGTTCAAGAAGAAGAACCGTGTATTCCGCAGCAAGATCATTTTCATGCATGATAATGCCCCGTCTCATGCTGCACATAACGCATCTGCATCTCTGGCTGATATGGGCATAAAAGGGGACAAACGTATGGTGGGACCCCCTTGCTCCCCTGACCTCAACCCTAGTGAGAACCTCTGGAGCATCATCAAAAGGAGTGTCTATGATGGTGGGAGGCAGTTCACATCTAAGCAACAGCTCTGGGATGGTATTCTGTCTTCATGCAAAAAAATTCAAGCAGAAACCATCCAAAACCTGACAAATTCAATGGACGAGAGAGTTGAGAAGCTCCTTTCGAACAAGGGGTCCTATGTGCAAATGTAACATCACCTAGAATAAAGTTTTGAGTTGAAAACTGTTGGATTTCAGTTTCTAATAACCTGCTAATGCTTATAATTTCAAAAATTACCATTTTTTTGTTCTTTATTAAAATGAAAAGGTTGATCGAAGAGTGTTGGGTACCTAAGAGTGTGGCAACCCAGTAGTCAGGATTACTTTGAATTCTGACAATCTGAGGGTCATGTTGCAGGTAGTGCAGCAAGAAGGCACTCATGAGTCTTGCGCATCTAGGAGACCCAAAATTATTTTCCGGGCTATATGCAGCTAAAAATTATTATTAATTTGAAAGCTGGTGGAGCTTAGTATAGATGGCCTAATAGAATCAGTACTGCAAACTGCTACAAAGCCCAAATTATTTTCCAGCCAAGATACAGATAAACATGATAAGTAATTTTAAATCTGGTGGAGCTTAGTATAGATGGCCTAATAGAATCAGTACTGCAAACTGCTACAAAGCCCAAATTATTTTCCAGCCAAGATACAGATAAACATGATTAGTAATTTTAAATCTGGTGGAGTTTAGTATAGATGGCCTAATAGAATCAGTACTGCACACTGCTACAAGGCCCAAATTATTTTCCAGCCAAGATACAGATAAACATGATTAGTAATTTTAAATCTGGTGGAGCTTATTATAGTTGGCCTAATAGAATCAGTACTGCACACTGCTACCAGGCCCAAATTATTTTCCAGCCAAGATACAGATAAACATGATTAGTAATTTTAAATCTGGTGGAGCTTAGTATAGATGGCCTAATAGAATCAGTACTGCACACTGCTACAAGGCCCAAATTATTTTCCAGCCAAGATACAGATAAACATGATTAGTAATTTTAAAGCTTAAAACGGTTGGTGAGGTGATTTTAACAAATCATCAAGCTTTTACTCTCCCCAGGATGACACAGGGGTAGAAAAGTCATTTCGGATCCATGATTTGTTCTTCTTTATGAACGTGAGTCTGTCTACATTATCAGTGGAGAGCCGGGTGCGCTTATCTGTCAGCACACCACCAGCAGCGCTGAACATACGTTCAGACTGAATGCTGGCTGCAGGGCATGACAAGATCTCCAAGGCGTAAGTGGCGAGCTCCGGCCATTTATCCAGATTGGAAACCCAAAAAGAGCAAGGGTCCAGTGACACAGTCATGGCTTCAATGTTTCCTTGGAGATACTCCAGTACCATCGTCTCTAGGCGTTGACTATGTGTCAGACTTCTTGTCTCCTGTGGCCTTGCAAAGGATGGGCTAAAAAAGTGGTGAAATGATTCCGCAAAATTGATGTTACCAGCAGATACTGTGTTTCTGTTACGGTTTGAGTGCTGAACACTCGACGGTCCCACGGTTGGCAAGTTGGAACTGTGAGATTCACTACGTGCACCACTGGTGTTTTGTGGAAAAGCACATGTAAGATTCTGCAACAGTCTCTGCTGATACTCCTGCATGCGTGCATCCCTTTCTATGGCAGGAATAATTTCTGCAAATTTACTTTTGTACCGGGGATCTAACAGTGTGGCAACCCAGTAGTCAGGATTATTCTAATTCTCACAATTCGAGGGTCATGTTGCAGGTAGTGCAGCAAGAAGGCACTCATGTGTCTTGCGCATCCAGGAGCACCAAGTCCCTGTTGTGTTGGTGGCGAGGTAACAATCATGCTTCCTTCCTCTGTCCTCTCCCCCCAACCTCGCACAACAGAAATGTGATCAAGGTCTCCCTCATCTGATGAGTCTTCCATCAGTTCGTCCTCCACTTCTTCCTGGGCTCCTACACCTTCCTCACTAGTTTGGCTGCCACCATGCGCCCTGGTAAAACCATCTCCCCCACCCTCACATGCCTGCCACCTTGGTGCTGCCGACCGTCTGGACCTTGCAGATGTTAGCCCTTACGCAGACAACTTCTCCTCCTCTACTTCCTCCACCTCCTCTTGTGCCACCGCCTGACTCCGAATTCTGTTTAACATGTGCTCCAGCATGTAAATCACCGGAATAGTCATGCTGATAATGGCATCGTCAGCACTAAACATCTTCGTCGCCATTTCAAAACTGTGCAGAAGGGTGCATAGGTCCCTGATCTGAGACCACTCCTCCAGCATGATTTGCCCCACCTCTGGATCTCGTTGGCCCAGGCTATACGTCAGAACGTATTGCACCATGGCTTGTCGGTGTTGCCACAGTTGCTGCAACATGTGCAGAGTTGAATTCCACCAGGTAGGCACATCGCATTTTAGCCAGTGAAGTGGCAGGCCCAACGACTTCTGTAGAGATGTAAGTCGCTGAGCTGGGGATGCGAACGGCGGAAGTGAGCACACAGCGACCGTGTCCTCTGCAGAAGGCCATCTAGTCCGGGATAGTGGGCTAAAAATTGCTGGACAACCAGGTTCAACACGTGAGCCATACAAGGCATGTGTGTGACATTGCCCCGGCGAAGTACCGCACCCATGTTTGCAGCATTGTCGCACACAGCCTTCCCTGGTTTCAGGTCCAGTGGAGACAACCATTCATGAAACTGGTTCTCCAGAGCTGACCACAACTCCTCAGCTGTGTGACTTACATTTCCCAGACATTTCAAAGTAAACACCGCCTGAGGACATTGAGCCCTGCTGCCAGCATAGTAAGGAGGTGTGCAGGATCCCTTCTGCGCAGTTAAAAAGCTTGTGGCATGACCAGACAGGCTTTGGGTACAGGTGGAGGACCGAGAGGAGGTTGAGGAGGCAGAA
The DNA here is from genome assembly GCF_046119375.1 of Phyllobates terribilis. NCBI lineage: Eukaryota > Metazoa > Chordata > Amphibia > Anura > Dendrobatidae > Phyllobates > Phyllobates terribilis. The sequence goes on along the minus strand of NW_027362762.1, from coordinate 328,291,485 downwards.
GCAGTGGAGGAACTTTGAGATAAAGAGGATTGACGCACAACTCGTGGGGACGACAAGACTTGGACAGCAGCCCCTTGACCTGCTGTCACCATAGTTACCCAGTGCCCAGTCAGCGACATGTAATGCCCCTGTCCATGCCTACTTGTTCAAGTGTCTGTGGTGAAATGTACCCTGTCACACACAGAGTTTCTCAAAGAAGCGGTGATGTTGTGTGTGACATGCTGGTGGAGCGCAGGAACACCTTTCTTTGAGAAGTAGTGCCGACTGGGCATCTGGTACTGGGGCACTGCGATGGACATAAGGTCTCGAAAATCTTCTGTGTCCACCAGGCAGAAAGGAGCATTTCTGTAGCCAAGAGCTTGCAGATGGTGAAATTCAACCTCTTAGCTTTCTCATGGCTAGGAGGAAATGGTCTTTCACTTGTCCACATCTGAGTGACCGAGGGCTGGCTGTTGTGCTTAGACGGGGTTGAGAAGGGTGTCCCCGGCAAACTGCAGGTCTGTGAGGAAGATGCAGGCGGACATGTTAGGTTGCCTTGATCCAAAGGTGGTGCTATCGATGTCGCACAGCGCTGAACACCAGCTGGTGTTTCCACCTCCAAAGAAAATGATGACCTGCCAATCACGCTGGCTGTTGCGGGTAAAGAGGTGGCAGGTCTGCGTCCCAAAACAGGTGTGACTGCTGTCCCCCCAGTCACAGAGGATGAAGAGGCCACGGATGCACAAGATGTGGCAGACGGTGGTTGGCCCGGCCGGCTAGGCCGCATTTTAGCACAGTGAGCTTCCCACTGCAACTTATGCTCCATGTCCGTGTGCCGGTTCATGCATGAAGTACTCAAACTATGTATTTTTTGGCCTCTACTTAGCTTTTGCTGACAAATGTTACAGATAACACGAGTTTTGTCATCTTTATCGATCTGAAAAATGCCCAGGCTATGCAAGGCTTAGCACCCATGCGACCTGAAGAGCCACCACGACTTGTGGTCAGAGGCAGAGTTGTGTTTGAGGATGCAGTTGTTGATGTGCTTCCAGTACTACATCTCTGTCCAGGAAGGCGCAACCTGACCACGTCGTCACTAGCATCCTCCTCCACCTCCTCTGCTGACCTCATCTCTTTGCTGACTGTGGGTTGACAGTAAGTGGGATCTCCAACCTCATCATCATCACCCTGTGTGTTATCACTCCCGTCGTCCTCAGAGCCAACCTGTTCCTGCCCTGACAAAAAACTCAAGTTGTCGCTCCAATCAGGTATTTGAGTCTCATCATCGTCTTTCTCATTGTCTCCTTCAACAGGAGTTACAGTTTGGGAAAGAGGGTCTACATTATGGTCAGAACCTTCTGCGTCTGGTCCTGGATCCGACTCATAAAGATTCTGGGCATCAGTGCAGATCATTTCCTTGTCTGGATTCACAGAAGCTCTGAAGCCGACCTCTGATTCCCAGGCTATAGTATGAGTAAACAGCTCTGCAGACTCAACCATCTGTTCTACCCCATACTCATACGGGCAGCTGGAGACTTGGGAGCTGTGAGGAAGCAAGTGCGATTGGGGTGACACCTCTGAGGACTGGAGTATTTGTGATGTTGAAGTTGAGGTGGAGGAGAGCCCACTTAAAGGAGCACTTGATATCCGTTGAAGCACCTGCTGTTTTTGTGCCTCATCTAGAATTTGTAGCGATTGGCGTGGCCGTAAGAAAGGGATCTTATCACATTGTCCGCTAAAAGAAGCAGACATCTTAGTTTGGCTGGAAGATGGTCTTTCTTCTGCAAATGTTACTGTTGCTTTAACACCTACCCCACGGACACAACCTTTTTTTCCCTTCCCAACATGCCTATTCCCCTTTCAACCAGCAGCAAGCCTTTTTGCAATCATTTTGGTGGTTAACTAATTCACAACTCTGGAGTTGTTTGCACAAAAAACAATGGATTGGAACCGAGCAGAGCTGAGTGGCCAAACTGTGGTATTAGCCCAAAAGTATTGGCTGGGTTAGATGCAGAAAAAAATTATACTGAATTTGCAACCTGATGGAGTTCACTATAGATGGACTAATAGAACAAGTCCCACACACTGCAAGAAGCCTAAATATTTTTTCAGAGCTAGATGCAGAAAAAAATTATATTGAATTTGCAACCTGATGGACGTCAGTATAGATGGACTAATAGAACAAGTCCCACACACTGCTAGAAGCCGAAATATTTTTTCAGAGCTAGATGCAGAAAAAAATTATATTGAATTTGCCACCTGATGGAGGTCAGTATAGATGGACTAATAGAACAAGTCCCACAAACTGCTAGAAGCCGAAATATTTTTTCAGCGCTAGATGCAGAAAAAAATTATATTGAATTTGCAACCTGATGGAGGTCAGTATAGATGGACTAATAGAACAAGTCCCACACGCTGCTAGAAGCCTAAATATTTTTTCAGAGCTACATGCAGAAAAAAATTATATTGAATTTGCAACCTGATGGAGGTCAGTATAAATGGACTAATAGAACAAGTCCCACACACTGCAAGAAGCCGAAATATTTTTTCAGAGCTAGATGCAGAAAAAAATTATATTGAATTTGCAACCTGATGGAGGTCAGTATAGATGGAATAATAGAACAAGTCCCACAAACTGCTAGAAGCCTAAAAAATTTTTCACAGCTCGATGCACAAAATAATTATATTGAATTTGCAACCTGGTTGAGGTTAGTATAGATGGACTAATAGAACAAGTCCTACACAGTGCTACAAGCTGAAATATTTTTTCAGAGCTAGATGCAGAAATAAATTATATTGAATTTGCAACCTGATGGAGGTCAGTATAGATGGACTAATAGAACAAGTCCCACACTGCTAGAAGCCTAAATATTTTTTCAGAGCTCGATGCAGAAAAAAATTATATTGAATTTGCAATCTGATGGAGGTCAGTATACATGAACTAATAGAACAAGTCCCACACACTGCTACAAGCTGAAATATTTTTTCAGAGCTAGATGGAGAAAAAAATTATATTGAATTTGCAACCTGATGGAGGTCAGTATAGATGGACTAATAGAACAAGTCCCACACAGTGCTAGAAGCTGAAATATTTTTTCAGAGCTCGATGCAGAAAAAAATTATATTGAATTTGCAACCTGATTGCGGTCAGTATAGAAGGACTAATAGAACAAGTCCCACACACTGCTAGAAGCCTAAATATTTTTTCAGAGCTCGAAGCAGAAAAAAATTATATTGAATTTGCAACCTGGTGGACGTTAGTATAGATGGACTAATAAAACAAGTCCCACACACTGCTAAAAGCTGAAATATTTTTTCAGAGCTAGATGCAGAAAAAAATTATATTGAATTTGCAACCTGATGGAGGTCAGTATAAATGGACTAATAGAACAAGTCCCACACACTTGAAGAAGCATAAATATTTTTTCATAGTTAGATGCAGAAAAAAAGTATATTGAATTTGCAACCTGATGGAGGTCAGTATAGATGGACTAATAGAACAAGTCCCACACACTGCAAGAAGCCAAAATATTTTTTCAGAGCTAGATGCAGAAAAAAATTATATTGAATTTGCAACCTGATGGAGGTCAGTATAGATGGACTAGAAGAACAAGTCCCACAAACTGCTAGAAGCCGAAATATTTTTTCAGCGCTAGATGCAAAAAAAAATTATATTGAATTTGCAACCTGATGGAGGTCAGTATAGATGGAATAATAGAACAAGTCCCACACACTGCTAGAAGCCTAAATATTTTTTCAGAGCTAGAAACAGAAAAAAATTATATTGAATTTGCAACCTGATGGAGGTCAGTATACATGGACTAATAGAACAAGTCCCACACACTGCTAGAAGCCTAAATATTTTTTCAGAGCTCGATGCAGAAAAAAATTATATTGAATTTGCAACCTGGTGGAGGTTAGTATAGATGAACTAATAGAACAAGTCCCACACACTGCTACAAGCTGAAATATTTTTTCAGAGCTAGATGGAGAAAAAAATTATATTGAAATTGCAACCTGATGGAGGTCAGTATAGATGGACTAATAGAACAAGTCCCACACACTGCTAGAAGCTGAAATATTTTTTCAGAGCTAGATGCAGAAAAAAATTATATTGAATTTGCAACCTGATGGAGGTCAGTATAAATGGACTAATAGAACAAGTCCCACACACTGCAAGAAGCCTAAATATTTTTTCACAGTTAGATGCAGAAAAAAATTATATTGAATTTGCAACCTGATGGAGGTCAGTATAGATGGACTAATAGAACAAGTCCCACACACTGCTAGAAGCCGAAATATTTTTTCAGAGCTCGATGCAGAAAAAAATTACATTGAATTTGCAACCTGATGGAGGTCAGTATAGATGGACTAATAGAACAAGTCCCACACACTGCTAGAAGCCTAAATATTTTTCAGAGCTAGATGCAGAAAAAAATGATATTGAATTTCCAACCTGATGGAGGTCAGTATAGATGGAAAAATAGAAGAAGTCCCACAAACTGCTAGAAGCCTAAAAAATTTTTCAGAGCTCGATGCAGAAAAAAATTATATTGAATTTGCAACCTGGTTGAGGTTAGTATAGATGGACTAATAGAACAAGTCCCACACACTGCTACAAGCTGAAATATTTTTTCAGAGCTAGATGCAGAAAAAAAATATATTGAATTTGCAACCTGATGGAGGTCAGTATAGATGGACTAATAGAAGAAGTCCCACACACTGCTAGAAGCCTAAATATTATTTCAGAGCTAGATGCAGAAAAAATTATATTGAATTTGCAACGTGATCGAGGTCAGTATAGATGGACTAGTAGAACAAGTCCCACACACTGCTAGAAGCCTAAATATTTTTTCAGAGCTAGATGCAGAAAAAATTATATTGAATTTGCAACCTGATGGAGGTCAGTATAGATGGACTAATAGAACAAGTCCCACACACTGCTAGAAGCCTAAATATTTTTTCAGAGCTCGATGCATAAAAAAATTATATTCAATTTGCAACCTGGTGGAGGTTAGTATAGATGAAATAATAGAACAACCCCCACACACTGCTACAAGCTGAAATATTTTTTCAGAGCTAGATGGAGAAAAAATTATATTGAATTTGCAACCTGGTGGAGGTTAGTATAGATGGAGTAATAGAACAAGTCCCACACACTGCTAGAAGCCTAAATATTTTTTCAGAGCTCGATGCAGAAAAAAATTATATTGAATTTGCAACCTGGTGGAAGTTAGTATAGATGGACTAATAGAACAAGTCCCACACACTGCTACAAGCTGAAATATTTTTTCAGAGCTAGATGGAGAAAAAAAATAAATTGAATTTGCAACCTGATGGAGGTCAGTATAGATGGACTAATAGAACATGTCCCACAAACTGCTAGAAGCTGAAATATTTTTTCAGAGCTCGATGCAGAAAAAAATTATATTGAATTTGCAACCTGATGGAGGTCAGTATAGAAGGTCTAATAGAACAAGTCCCACCACTGCTAGAAGCCTAAATATTTTTTCAGAGCTCGATGCAGAAAAAAATTATATTGAATTTGCAACCTGGTGGAGGTTAATATAGATGGACTAATAAAACAAGTCCCACACACTGCTACAAGCTGAAATATTTTTTCAGAGCTAGATGCAGGAAAAAATTATATTGAATTTGCAACCTGATGGAGGTCAGTATAAATGGACTAATAGAACAAATCCCACACACTGCAAGAAGCCTAAATATTTTTTCACAGTTAGATGCAGAAAAAAAGTATATTGAATTTGCAACCTGATGGAGGTCAGTATAGATGAACTAATAGAACAAGTCCCACACACTGCTAGAAGCCTAAATATTTTTCAGAGCTCGATGCAGAAAAAAATTATATTCAATTTGCAACCTGGTGGAGGTTAGTATGGATGAACTAATAGAACAAGTCCCACACACTGCTACAAGCTGAAATATTTTTTCAGAGCTAGATGGAGAAAAAATTATATTGAATTTGCAACCTGATGGATGTCAGTATAGATCGACTAATAGAACAAGTCCCACACACTGCTAGAAGCCTAAATATTTTTTCAGAGCTCGATGCAGAAAAAAATTATATTGAATTTGCAACCTGATGGAGGTCAGTATAGATGGACTAATAGAACAAGTCCCACACACTGCTAGAAGCCTAAATATTTCTTCAGAGCTCGATGCAGAAAAAAATTATATTGAATTTGCAACCTGATGGAGGTCAGTATAGATGGACTAATAGAACAAGTCCTACACACTGCTAGAAGCCTAAACATTTTTTAAGAGCTAGATGCAGAAAAAAATTATATTGAATTTGCAACCTGATGGAGGTCAGTATAGCTAGACTAATAGAACAAGTCCCACACACTGCAAGAAGCCTAAATATTTTTTCATAGCTAGATGCAGTAAAAAATTATATTGAATTTGCCACTTGATGGAGGTCAGTATAGATGGACTAATAGAACAAGTCCCACACACTGCTAGAAGCCTATATATTTTTTCAGAGCTCGATGCAGAAAAAAATTATATTGAATTTGCAACCAGATGGAGGTCAGTATAGATGGACTAATAGAACAAGCCCCACACACTGCTAGAAGCCTAAATATTTTTTCAGAGCTCGATGCATAAAAAAATTATATTCAATTTGCAACCTGGTGGAGGTTAGTATAGATGAACTAATAGAACAAGTCCCACACACTGCTACAAGCTGAAATATTTTTTCAGAGCTAGATGGAGAAAAAAATTATACTGAAATTGCAACCTGATGGAGGTCAGTATAGATGGACTAATAGAACAAGTCCCACACACTGCTAGAAGCTGAAATATTTTTTCAGAGCTAGATGCAGAAAAAAATTATATTGAATTTGCAACCTGATGGAGGTCAGTATAAATGGACTAATAGAACAAGTCCCACACACTGCAAGAAGCCTAAATATTTTTTCACAGTTAGATGCAGAAAAAAATTATATTGAATTTGCAACCTGATGGAGGTCAGTATAGATGGACTAATAGAACAAGTCCCACACACTGCTAGAAGCCTAAATATTTTTTCAGAGCTAGATGCAGAAAAAAATTATATTGAATTTGCAAACTGATGGAGGTCATTATAGATGGACTAATAGAACAAGTCCCACACACTGCTAGAAGCCGAAATATTTTTTCAGAGCTCGATGCAGAAAAAAATTACATTGAATTTGCAACCTGATGGAGGTCAGTATAGATGGACTAATAGAACAAGTCCCACACACTGCTAGAAGCCTAAATATTTTTCAGAGCTAGATGCAGAAAAAAATGATATTGAATTTCCAACCTGATGGAGGTCAGTATAGATGGAAAAATAGAAGAAGTCCCACAAACTGCTAGAAGCCTAAAAAATTTTTCAGAGCTCGATGCAGAAAAAAATTATATTGAATTTGCAACCTGGTTGAGGTTAGTATAGATGGACTAATAGAACAAGTCCCACACACTGCTACAAGCTGAAATATTTTTTCAGAGCTAGATGCAGAAAAAAATTATATTGAATTTGCAACCTGATGGAGGTCAGTATAGATGGACTAATAGAACAAGTCCCACACACTGCTAGAAGCCTAAATATTTTTTCAGAGCTAGATGCAGAAAAAATTATATTGAATTTGCAACGTGATGGAGGTCAGAATAGATGGACTAGTAGAACAAGTCCCACACACTGCTAGAAGCCTAAATATTTTTTCAGAGCTAGATGCAGAAAAAATTATATTGAATTTGCAACCTGATGGAGGTCAGTATAGATGGACTAATAGAACAAGTCCCACACACTGCTAGAAGCCTAAATATTTTTTCAGAGCTCGATGCATAAAAAAATTATATTCAATTTGCAACCTGGTGGAGGTTAGTATAGATGAAATAATAGAACAACCCCCACACACTGCTACAAGCTGAAATATTTTTTCAGAGCTAGATGGAGAAAAAATTATATTGAATTTGCAACCTGGTGGAGGTTAGTATAGATGGAGTAATAGAACAAGTCCCACACACTGCTAGAAGCCTAAATATTTTTTCAGAGCTCGATGCAGAAAAAAATTATATTGAATTTGCAACCTGGTGGAAGTTAGTATAGATGGACTAATAGAACAAGTCCCACACACTGCTACAAGCTGAAATATTTTTTCAGAGCTAGATGGAGAAAAAAAATAAATTGAATTTGCAACCTGATGGAGGTCAGTATAGATGGACTAATAGAACATGTCCCACAAACTGCTAGAAGCTGAAATATTTTTTCAGAGCTCGATGCAGAAAAAAATTATATTGAATTTGCAACCTGATGGAGGTCAGTATAGAAGGTCTAATAGAACAAGTCCCACCACTGCTAGAAGCCTAAATATTTTTTCAGAGCTCGATGCAGAAAAAAATTATATTGAATTTGCAACCTGGTGGAGGTTAATATAGATGGACTAATAAAACAAGTCCCACACACTGCTACAAGCTGAAATATTTTTTCAGAGCTAGATGCAGGAAAAAATTATATTGAATTTGCAACCTGATGGAGGTCAGTATAAATGGACTAATAGAACAAATCCCACACACTGCAAGAAGCCTAAATATTTTTTCACAGTTAGATGCAGAAAAAAAGTATATTGAATTTGCAACCTGATGGAGGTCAGTATAGATGAACTAATAGAACAAGTCCCACACACTGCTAGAAGCCTAAATATTTTTTCAGAGCTCGATGCAGAAAAAAATTATATTCAATTTGCAACCTGGTGGAGGTTAGTATGGATGAACTAATAGAACAAGTCCCACACACTGCTACAAGCTGAAATATTTTTTCAGAGCTAGATGGAGAAAAAATTATATTGAATTTGCAACCTGATGGATGTCAGTATAGATCGACTAATAGAACAAGTCCCACACACTGCTAGAAGCCTAAATATTTTTTCAGAGCTCGATGCAGAAAAAAATTATATTGAATTTGCAACCTGATGGAGGTCAGTATAGATGGACTAATAGAACAAGTCCCACACACTGCTAGAAGCCTAAATATTTCTTCAGAGCTCGATGCAGAAAAAAATTATATTGAATTTGCAACCTGATGGAGGTCAGTATAGATGGACTAATAGAACAAGTCCCACACACTGCTACAAGCTGAAATATTTTTTCAGCGCTAGATGCAGAAAAAAATTATATTGAATTTGCAACCTGATGGAGGTCAGTATAGATGGACTAATAGAACAAGTCCCACACACTGCTAGAAGCCTAAATATTTTTTCACAGTTAGATGCAGAAAAAAATTATATTGAATTTGCAACCTGATGGAGGTCAGTATAGATGGACTAATAGAACAAGTCCCACACACTGCTAGAAGCCTAAATATTTTTTCAGAGCTAGATGCAGAAAAAAATTATATTGAATTTGCAAACTGATGGAGGTCATTATAGATGGACTAATAGAACAAGTCCCACACACTGCTAGAAGCCGAAATATTTTTTCAGAGCTCGATGCAGAAAAAAATTACATTGAATTTGCAACCTGATGGAGGTCAGTATAGATGGACTAATAGAACAAGTCCCACACACTGCTAGAAGCCTAAATATTTTTCAGAGCTAGATGCAGAAAAAAATGATATTGAATTTCCAACCTGATGGAGGTCAGTATAGATGGAAAAATAGAAGAAGTCCCACAAACTGCTAGAAGCCTAAAAAATTTTTCAGAGCTCGATGCAGAAAAAAATTATATTGAATTTGCAACCTGGTTGAGGTTAGTATAGATGGACTAATAGAACAAGTCCCACACACTGCTACAAGCTGAAATATTTTTTCAGAGCTAGATGCAGAAAAAAATTATATTGAATTTGCAACCTGATGGAGGTCAGTATAGATGGACTAATAGAACAAGTCCCACACACTGCTAGAAGCCTAAATATTTTTTCAGAGCTAGATGCAGAAAAAATTATATTGAATTTGCAACGTGATGGAGGTCAGAATAGATGGACTAGTAGAACAAGTCCCACACACTGCTAGAAGCCTAAATATTTTTTCAGAGCTAGATGCAGAAAAAATTATATTGAATTTGCAACCTGATGGAGGTCAGTATAGATGGACTAATAGAACAAGTCCCACACACTGCTAGAAGCCTAAATATTTTTTCAGAGCTCGATGCATAAAAAAATTATATTCAATTTGCAACCTGGTGGAGGTTAGTATAGATGAAATAATAGAACAACCCCCACACACTGCTACAAGCTGAAATATTTTTTCAGAGCTAGATGGAGAAAAAATTATATTGAATTTGCAACCTGGTGGAGGTTAGTATAGATGGAGTAATAGAACAAGTCCCACACACTGCTAGAAGCCTAAATATTTTTTCAGAGCTCGATGCAGAAAAAAATTATATTGAATTTGCAACCTGGTGGAAGTTAGTATAGATGGACTAATAGAACAAGTCCCACACACTGCTACAAGCTGAAATATTTTTTCAGAGCTAGATGGAGAAAAAAAATAAATTGAATTTGCAACCTGATGGAGGTCAGTATAGATGGACTAATAGAACATGTCCCACAAACTGCTAGAAGCTGAAATATTTTTTCAGAGCTCGATGCAGAAAAAAATTATATTGAATTTGCAACCTGATGGAGGTCAGTATAGAAGGTCTAATAGAACAAGTCCCACCACTGCTAGAAGCCTAAATATTTTTTCAGAGCTCGATGCAGAAAAAAATTATATTGAATTTGCAACCTGGTGGAGGTTAATATAGATGGACTAATAAAACAAGTCCCACACACTGCTACAAGCTGAAATATTTTTTCAGAGCTAGATGCAGGAAAAAATTATATTGAATTTGCAACCTGATGGAGGTCAGTATAAATGGACTAATAGAACAAATCCCACACACTGCAAGAAGCCTAAATATTTTTTCACAGTTAGATGCAGAAAAAAAGTATATTGAATTTGCAACCTGATGGAGGTCAGTATAGATGAACTAATAGAACAAGTCCCACACACTGCTAGAAGCCTAAATATTTTTTCAGAGCTCGATGCAGAAAAAAATTATATTGAATTTGCAACCTGATGGAGGTCAGTATAGATGGACTAATAGAACAAGTCCCACACACTGCTAGAAGCCTAAATATTTCTTCAGAGCTCGATGCAGAAAAAAATTATATTGAATTTGCAACCTGATGGAGGTTAGTATAGATGGACTAATAGAACAAGTCCCACACACTGCTACAAGCTGAAATATTTTTTCAGCGCTAGATGCAGAAAAAAATTATATTGAATTTGCAACCTGATGGAGGTCAGTATAGATGGACTAATAGAACAAGTCCCACACACTGCTAGAAGCCTAAATATTTTTTCACAGCTAGATGCAGAAAAAAATTATAATGAATTTGCCACCTGATGGAGGTCAGTATAGATGGACTAATAGAACAAGTCCTACACACTGCTAGAAGCCTAAACATTTTTTAAGAGCTAGATGCAGAAAAAAATTATATTGAATTTGCAACCTGATGGAGGTCAGTATAGCTAGACTAATAGAACAAGTCCCACACACTGCAAGAAGCCTAAATATTTTTTCATAGCTAGATGCAGTAAAAAATTATATTGAATTTGCCACTTGATGGAGGTCAGTATAGATGGACTAATAGAACAAGTCCCACACACTGCTAGAAGCCTATATATTTTTTCAGAGCTCGATGCAGAAAAAAATTATATTGAATTTGCAACCAGATGGAGGTCAGTATAGATGGACTAATAGAACAAGCCCCACACACTGCTAGAAGCCTAAATATTTTTTCAGAGCTCGATGCATAAAAAAATTATATTCAATTTGCAACCTGGTGGAGGTTAGTATAGATGAAATAATAGAACAATTCCCACACACTGCTACAAGCTGAAATATTTTTTCAGAGCTAGATGGAGAAAAAATTATATTGAATTTGCAACCTGGTGGAGGTTAGTATAGATGGACTAATAGAACAAGTCCCACACACTGCTAGAAGCCTAAATATTTTTTCAGAGCTCGATGCAGAAAAAAATTATATTGAATTTGCAACCTGGTGGAGGTTAGTATAGATGGACTAATAGAACAAGTCCCACACACTGCTACAAGCTGAAATATTTTTTCAGAGCTAGATGGAGAAAAAAAATATATTGAATTTGCAACCTGATGGAGGTCAGTATAGATGGACTAATAGAACATGTCCCACATACTGCTAGAAGCTGAAATATTTTTTCAGAGCTCGATGCAGAAAAAAATTATATTGAATTTGCAACCTGATGGAGGTCAGTATAGAAGGTCTAATAGAACAAGTCCTACCACTGCTAGAAGCCTAAATATTTTTTCAGAGCTCGATGCAGAAAAAAATTATATTGAATTTGCAACCTGGTGGAGGTTAATATAGATGGACTAATAAAACAAGTCCCACACACTGCTACAAGCTGAAATATTTTTTCAGAGCTAGATGCAGAAAAAAATTATATTGAATTTGCAACCTGATGGAGGTCAGTATAAATGGACTAATAGAACAAGTCCCACACACTGCTAGAAGCCTAAATATTTTTTCATAGCTAGATGCAGTAAAAAATTATATTGAATTTGCCACTTGATGGAGGTCAGTATAGATGTACTAATAGAACAAGTCCCACACACTGCTAGAAGCCTAAATATTTTTTCAGAGCTCGATGCAGAAAAAAATTATATTGAATTTGCAACCTGATGGAGGTCAGTATAGATGGACTAATAGAACAAGTCCCACACACTGCTAGAAGCCTAAATATTTCTTCAGAGCTCGATGCAGAAAAAAATTATATTGAATTTGCAACCTGATGGAGGTCAGTATAGATGGACTAATAGAACAAGTCCCACACACTGCTACAAGCTGAAATATTTTTTCAGCGCTAGATGCAGAAAAAAATTATATTGAATTTGCAACCTGATGGAGGTCAGTATAGATGGACTAATAGAACAAGTCCCACACACTGCTAGAAGCCTAAATATTTTTTCACAGCTAGATGCAGAAAAAAATTATAATGAATTTGCCACCTGATGGAGGTCAGTATAGATGGACTAATAGAACAAGTCCTACACACTGCTAGAAGCCTAAACATTTTTTAAGAGCTAGATGCAGAAAATTTTTTTATTGAATTTGCAACCTGATGGAGGTCAGTATAGCTAGACTAATAGAACAAGTCCCACACACTGCAAGAAGCCTAAATATTTTTTCATAGCTAGATGCAGTAAAAAATTATATTAAATTTGCCACTTGATGGAGGTCAGTATAGATGGACTAATAGAACAAGTCCCACACACTGCTAGAAGCCTATATATTTTTTCAGAGCTCGATGCAGAAAAAAATTATATTGAATTTGCAACCAGATGGAGGTCAGTATAGATGGACTAATAGAACAAGCCCCACACACTGCTAGAAGCCTAAATATTTTTTCAGAGCTCGATGCATAAAAAAATTATATTCAATTTGCAACCTGGTGGATGTTAGTATAGATGAAATAATAGAACAATTCCCACACACTGCTACAAGCTGAAATATTTTTTCAGAGCTAGATGGAGAAAAAATTATATTGAATTTGCAACCTGGTGGAGGTTAGTATAGATGGACTAATAGAACAAGTCCCACACACTGCTAGAAGCCTAAATATTTTTTCAGAGCTCGATGCAGAAAAAAATTATATTGAATTTGCAACCTGGTGGAGGTTAGTATAGATGGACTAATAGAACAAGTCCCACACACTGCTACAAGCTGAAATATTTTTTCAGAGCTAGATGGAGAAAAAAATTATACTGAAATTGCAACCTGATGGAGGTCAGTATAGATGGACTAATAGAACAAGTCCCACACACTGCTAGAAGCTGAAATATTTTTTCAGAGCTAGATGCAGAAAAAAATTATATTGAATTTGCAACCTGATGGAGGTCAGTATAAATGGACTAATAGAACAAGTCCCACACACTGCAAGAAGCCTAAATATTTTTTCACAGTTAGATGCAGAAAAAAATTATATTGAATTTGCAACCTGATGGAGGTCAGTATAGATGGACTAATAGAACAAGTCCCACACACTGCTAGAAGCCTAAATATTTTTTCAGAGCTAGATGCAGAAAAAAATTATATTGAATTTGCAAACTGATGGAGGTCATTATAGATGGACTAATAGAACAAGTCCCACACACTGCTAGAAGCCGAAATATTTTTTCAGAGCTCGATGCAGAAAAAAATTACATTGAATTTGCAACCTGATGGAGGTCAGTATAGATGGACTAATAGAACAAGTCCCACACACTGCTAGAAGCCTAAATATTTTTCAGAACTAGATGCAGAAAAAAATGATATTGAATTTCCAACCTGATGGAGGTCAGTATAGATGGAAAAATAGAAGAAGTCCCACAAACTGCTAGAAGCCTAAAAAATTTTTCAGAGCTCGATACAGAAAAAAATTATATTGAATTTGCAACCTGGTTGAGGTTAGTATAGATGGACTAATAGAACAAGTCCCACACACTGCTACAAGCTGAAATATTTTTTCAGAGCTAGATGCAGAAAAAAATTATATTGAATTTGCAACCTGATGGAGGTGAGTATAGATGGACTAATAGAACAAGTCCCACACACTGCTAGAAGCCTAAATATTTTTTCAGAGCTAGATGCAGAAAAAATTATATTGAATTTGCAACGTGATGGAGGTCAGAATAGATGGACTAGTAGAACAAGTCCCACACACTGTTAGAAGCCTAAATATTTTTTCAGAGCTAGATGCAGAAAAAATTATATTGAATTTGCAACCTGATGGAGGTCAGTATAGATGGACTAATAGAACAAGTCCCACACACTGCTAGAAGCCTAAATATTTTTTCAGAGCTCGATGCATAAAAAAATTATATTCAATTTGCAACCTGGTGGAGGTTAGTATAGATGAAATAATAGAACAACCCCCACACACTGCTACAAGCTGAAATATTTTTTCAGAGCTAGATGGAGAAAAAATTATATTGAATTTGCAACCTGGTGGAGGTTAGTATAGATGGAGTAATAGAACAAGTCCCACACACTGCTAGAAGCCTAAATATTTTTTCAGAGCTCGATGCAGAAAAAAATTATATTGAATTTGCAACCTGGTGGAAGTTAGTATAGATGGACTAATAGAACAAGTCCCACACACTGCTACAAGCTGAAATATTTTTTCAGAGCTAGATGGAGAAAAAAAATAAATTGAATTTGCAACCTGATGGAGGTCAGTATAGATGGACTAATAGAACATGTCCCACAAACTGCTAGAAGCTGAAATATTTTTTCAGAGCTCGATGCAGAAAAAAATTATATTGAATTTGCAACCTGATGGAGGTCAGTATAGAAGGTCTAATAGAACAAGTCCCACCACTGCTAGAAGCCTAAATATTTTTTCAGAGCTCGATGCAGAAAAAAATTATATTGAATTTGCAACCTGGTGGAGGTTAATATAGATGGACTAATAAAACAAGTCCCACACACTGCTACAAGCTGAAATATTTTTTCAGAGCTAGATGCAGGAAAAAATTATATTGAATTTGCAACCTGATGGAGGTCAGTATAAATGGACTAATAGAACAAATCCCACACACTGCAAGAAGCCTAAATATTTTTTCACAGTTAGATGCAGAAAAAAAGTATATTGAATTTGCAACCTGATGGAGGTCAGTATAGATGAACTAATAGAACAAGTCCCACACACTGCTAGAAGCCTAAATATTTTTTCAGAGCTCGATGCAGAAAAAAATTATATTCAATTTGCAACCTGGTGGAGGTTAGTATGGATGAACTAATAGAACAAGTCCCACACACTGCTACAAGCTGAAATATTTTTTCAGAGCTAGATGGAGAAAAAATTATATTGAATTTGCAACCTGATGGATGTCAGTATAGATCGACTAATAGAACAAGTCCCACACATTGCTAGAAGCCTAAATATTTTTTCAGAGCTCGATGCAGAAAAAAATTATATTGAATTTGCAACCTGATGGAGGTCAGTATAGATGGACTAATAGAACAAGTCCCACACACTGCTAGAAGCCTAAATATTTCTTCAGAGCTCGATGCAGAAAAAAATTATATTGAATTTGCAACCTGATGGAGGTCAGTATAGATGGACTAATAGAACAAGTCCCACACACTGCTACAAGCTGAAATATTTTTTCAGCGCTAGATGCAGAAAAAAATTATATTGAATTTGCAACCTGATGGAGGTCAGTATAGATGGACTAATAGAACAAGTCCCACACACTGCTAGAAGCCTAAATATTTTTTCACAGCTAGATGCAGAAAAAAATTATAATGAATTTGCCACCTGATGGAGGTCAGTATAGATGGACTAATAGAACAAGTCCTACACACTGCTAGAAGCCTAAACATTTTTTAAGAGCTAGATGCAGAAAAAAATTATATTGAATTTGCAACCTGATGGAGGTCAGTATAGCTAGACTAATAGAACAAGTCCCACACACTGCAAGAAGCCTAAATATTTTTTCATAGCTAAATGCAGTAAAAAATTATATTGAATTTGCCACTTGATGGAGGTCAGTATAGATGGACTAATAGAACAAGTCCCACACACTGCTAGAAGCCTATATATTTTTTCAGAGCTCGATGCAGAAAAAAATTATATTGAATTTGCAACCAGATGGAGGTCAGTATAGATGGACTAATAGAACAAGCCCCACACACTGCTAGAAGCCTAAATATTTTTTCAGAGCTCGATGCATAAAAAAATTATATTCAATTTGCAACCTGGTGGAGGTTAGTATAGATGAAATAATAGAACAATTCCCACACACTGCTACAAGCTGAAATATTTTTTCAGAGCTAGATGGAGAAAAAATTATATTGAATTTGCAACCTGGTGGAGGTTAGTATAGATGGACTAATAGAACAAGTCCCACACACTGCTAGAAGCCTAAATATTTTTTCAGAGCTCGATGCAGAAAAAAATTATATTGAATTTGCAACCTGGTGGAGGTTAGTATAGATGGACAAATAGAACAAGTCCCACACACTGCTACAAGCTGAAATATTTTTTCAGAGCTAGATGGAGAAAAAAAATATATTGAATTTGCAACCTGATGGAGGTCAGTATAGATGGACTAATAGAACATGTCCCACATACTGCTAGAAGCTGAAATATTTTTTCAGAGCTCGATGCAGAAAAAAATTATATTGAATTTGCAACCTGATGGAGGTCAGTATAGAAGGTCTAATAGAACAAGTCCTACCACTGCTAGAAGCCTAAATATTTTTTCAGAGCTCGATGCAGAAAAAAATTATATTGAATTTGCAACCTGGTGGAGGTTAATATAGATGGACTAATAAAACAAGTCCCACACACTGCTACAAGCTGAAATATTTTTTCAGAGCTAGATGCAGAAAAAAATTATATTGAATTTGCAACCTGATGGAGGTCAGTATAAATGGACTAATAGAACAAGTCCCACACACTGCTAGAAGCCTAAATATTTTTTCATAGCTAGATGCAGTAAAAAATTATATTGAATTTGCCACTTGATGGAGGTCAGTATAGATGTACTAATAGACAAGTCCCACACACTGCTAGAAGCCTAAATATTTTTTCAGAGCTCGATGCAGAAAAAAATTATATTGAATTTGCAACCTGATGGAGGTCAGTATAGATGGACTAATAGAACAAGTCCCACACACTGCTAGAAGCCTAAATATTTCTTCAGAGCTCGATGCAGAAAAAAATTATATTGAATTTGCAACCTGATGGAGGTCAGTATAGATGGACTAATAGAACAAGTCCCACACACTGCTACAAGCTGAAATATTTTTTCAGCGCTAGATGCAGAAAAAAATTATATTGAATTTGCCACCTGATGGAGGTCAGTATAGATGGACTAATAGAACAAGTCCTACACACTGCTAGAAGCCTAAACATTTTTTAAGAGCTAGATGCAGAAAAAAATTATATTGAATTTGCAACCTGATGGAGGTCAGTATAGCTAGACTAATAGAACAAGTCCCACACACTGCAAGAAGCCTAAATATTTTTTCATAGCTATATGCAGTAAAAAATTATATTGAATTTGCCACTTGATGGAGGTCAGTATAGATGGACTAATAGAACAAGTCCCACACACTGCTAGAAGCCTATATATTTTTTCAGAGCTCGATGCAGAAAAAAATTATATTGAATTTGCAACCAGATGGAGGTCAGTATAGATGGACTAATAGAACAAGCCCCACACACTGCTAGAAGCCTAAATATTTTTTCAGAGCTCGATGCATAAAAAAATTATATTCAATTTGCAACTTGGTGGAGGTTAGTATAGATGAAATAATAGAACAATTCCCACACACTGCTACAAGCTGAAATATTTTTTCAGAGCTAGATGGAGAAAAAATTATATTGAATTTGCAACCTGGTGGAGGTTAGTATAGATGGACTAATAGAACAAGTCCCACACACTGCTAGAAGCCTAAATATTTTTTCAGAGCTCGATGCAGAAAAAAATTATATTGAATTTGCAACCTGGTGGAGGTTAGTATAGATGGACTAATAGAACAAGTCCCACACACTGCTACAAGCTGAAATATTTTTTCAGAGCTAGATGGAGAAAAAAAATATATTGAATTTGCAACCTGATGGAGGTCAGTATAGATGGACTAATAGAACATGTCCCACATACTGCTAGAAGCTGAAATATTTTTTCAGAGCTCGATGCAGAAAAAAATTATATTGAATTTGCAACCTGATGGAGGTCAGTATAGAAGGTCTAATAGAACAAGTCCTACCACTGCTAGAAGCCTAAATATTTTTTCAGAGCTCGATGCAGAAAAAAATTATATTGAATTTGCAACCTGGTGGAGGTTAATATAGATGGACTAATAAAACAAGTCCCACACACTGCTACAAGCTGAAATATTTTTTCAGAGCTAGATGCAGAAAAAAATTATATTGAATTTGCAACCTGATGGAGGTCAGTATAAATGGACTAATAGAACAAGTCCCACACACTGCTAGAAGCCTAAATATTTTTTCATAGCTAGATGCAGTAAAAAATTATATTGAATTTGCCACTTGATGGAGGTCAGTATTGATGTACTAATAGAACAAGTCCCACACACTGCTAGAAGCCTATATATCTTTTCAGAGCTCTATGCAGAAAAAAATTATATTGAATTTGCAACCAGATGGAGGTCAGTATAGATGGACTAATAGAACAAGTCCCACACACTGCTAGAAGCCTAAATATTTCTTCAGAGCTCGATGCAGAAAAAAATTATATTGAATTTGCAACCTGATGGAGGTCAGTATAGATGGACTAATAGAACAAGTCCCACACACTGCTACAAGCTGAAATATTTTTTCAGCGCTAGATGCAGAAAAAAATTATATTGAATTTGCCACCTGATGGAGGTCAGTATAGATGGACTAATAGAACAAGTCCTACACACTGCTAGAAGCCTAAACATTTTTTAAGAGCTAGATGCAGAAAAAAATTATATTGAATTTGCAACCTGATGGAGGTCAGTATAGCTAGACTAATAGAACAAGTCCCACACACTGCAAGAAGCCTAAATATTTTTTCATAGCTATATGCAGTAAAAAATTATATTGAATTTGCCACTTGATGGAGGTCAGTATAGATGGACTAATAGAACAAGTCCCACACACTGCTAGAAGCCTATATATTTTTTCAGAGCTCGATGCAGAAAAAAATTATATTGAATTTGCAACCAGATGGAGGTCAGTATAGATGGACTAATAGAACAAGCCCCACACACTGCTAGAAGCCTAAATATTTTTTCAGAGCTCGATGCATAAAAAAATTATATTCAATTTGCAACTTGGTGGAGGTTAGTATAGATGAAATAATAGAACAATTCCCACACACTGCTACAAGCTGAAATATTTTTTCAGAGCTAGATGGAGAAAAAATTATATTGAATTTGCAACCTGGTGGAGGTTAGTATAGATGGACTAATAGAACAAGTCCCACACACTGCTAGAAGCCTAAATATTTTTTCAGAGCTCGATGCAGAAAAAAATTATATTGAATTTGCAACCTGGTGGAGGTTAGTATAGATGGACTAATAGAACAAGTCCCACACACTGCTACAAGCTGAAATATTTTTTCAGAGCTAGATGGAGAAAAAAAATATATTGAATTTGCAACCTGATGGAGGTCAGTATAGATGGACTAATAGAACATGTCCCACATACTGCTAGAAGCTGAAATATTTTTTCAGAGCTCGATGCAGAAAAAAATTATATTGAATTTGCAACCTGATGGAGGTCAGTATAGAAGGTCTAATAGAACAAGTCCTACCACTGCTAGAAGCCTAAATATTTTTTCAGAGCTCGATGCAGAAAAAAATTATATTGAATTTGCAACCTGGTGGAGGTTAATATAGATGGACTAATAAAACAAGTCCCACACACTGCTACAAGCTGAAATATTTTTTCAGAGCTAGATGCAGAAAAAAATTATATTGAATTTGCAACCTGATGGAGGTCAGTATAAATGGACTAATAGAACAAGTCCCACACACTGCTAGAAGCCTAAATATTTTTTCATAGCTAGATGCAGTAAAAAATTATATTGAATTTGCCACTTGATGGAGGTCAGTATTGATGTACTAATAGAACAAGTCCCACACACTGCTAGAAGCCTATATATCTTTTCAGAGCTCTATGCAGAAAAAAATTATATTGAATTTGCAACCAGATGGAGGTCAGTATAGATGGACTAATAGAACAAGTCCCACACACTGCTAGAAGCCTAAATATTTCTTCAGAGCTCGATGCTGAAAAAAATTATATTGAATTTGAAACCTGGTGGAGGTTAGTATAGATGGACTAATAGAACAAGTCCCACACACTGCTACAAGCTGAAATATTTTTTCAGCGCTAGATGCAGAAAAAAATTATATTGAATTTTCAACCTGATGGAGGTCAGTATAGATGGACTAATAGAACAAGTCCTACACACTGCTAGTAGCCTAAATGTTTTTTCACAGCTAGATGCAGAAAAAAATTATACTGAATTTGCAACCTGATGGAGGTCAGTATAGATGGACTAATAGAACAAGTCCTACACACTGCCAGAAGCATAAATATTTTTTCAGAGCTAGATGCAGAAAAAAATTATATTGAATTTGCAACCTGATGGAGGTCAGTATAGATAGACTAATAGAACAAGTCCCACACACTGCTAGAAGCCGAAATATTTTTTCATAGCTAGATGCAGTAAAAAATTATATTGAATTTGCCACTTGATGGAGGTCAGTATAGATGGACCAATAGAACAAGTCCTACACACTGCTAGAAGCTGAAATATTTTTTCAGAGTTAGATGCAGAAAAAATTATATTGAATTTGCAACCTGATGGAGGTCAGCATAGATGGACTAATAGAACAAGTCCCACACACTGCTAGAAGCCTAAATATTTTTTCAGAGCTAGATGCAGAAAAAAATTATATTGAATTTGCAACATGATGGAGGTCAGTATAGATGGACTAATAGAACAAGTCTCACACACTGCTAGAAGCCTAAATATTTTTTCAGAGCTAGATGCAGAAAAAAATGATATTGAATTTGCAACCTGATGGAGGTCAGTATAGATGGAATAATAGAACAAGTCCCACAAACTGCTAGAAGCCTAAAAATTTTTTTCAGAGCTCGATGCAGAAAAAAATTATATTGAATTTGCAACCTGGTTGAGGTTAGTATAGATGGACTAATAGAACAAGTCCCACACACTGCTAGAAGCTGAAATATTTTTTCAGAGCTAGATGCAGAAAAAAATTATATTGAATTTGCAACCTGATGTAGGTCAGTATAGATGGACTAATAGAACAAGTCCCACACACTGCTAGAAGCCTAAATATTTTTTCAGAGCTAGATGCAGAAAAAAATTATATTGAATTTGCAACGTGATGGAGGTCAGTATAGATGGACTAATAGAACAAGTCCCACAGACTGCTAGAAGCCTAAATATTTTTTCAGAGCTAGATGCAGAAAAAAATTATATTGAATTTGCAACCTGATGGAGGTCAGTATAGATGGACTAATAGAACAAGTCCCACACACTGCTAGAAGCCTAAATATTTTTTCAGAGCTAGATGCAGAAAAAAATTATATTGAATTTGCAACGTGATGGAGGTCAGTATAGATGGACTAATAGAACAAGTCCCACACACTGCTAGAAGCCTAAATATTTTTTCAGCGCTAGATGCAGAAAAAAATTATATTGAATTTGCAACCTGATGGAGGTCAGTATAGATGGACTAATAGAACAAGTCCCACACACTGCTAGAAGCCCAAATATTTTTTCAGAGCTAGATGCAGAAAAAAATTATATTGAATTTGCAACGTGATGGAGGTCAGTATAGATGGACTAATAGAACAAGTCCCACACACTGCTAGAAGCCTAAATATTTTTTCAGAGCTAGATGCAGAAAAAAATTATATTGAATTTGCAACCTGATGGAGGTCAGTATAGATGGACTAATAGAAAAAGTCCTACACACTGCTAGATGCATAAATATTTTTTCAGAGCTAGATGCAGAAAAAAATTATATTGAATTTGCAACCTGATGGAGGTCAGTATAGATAGACTAATAGAACAAGTCCCACACACTGCTAGAAGCCGAAATATTTTTTCATAGCTAGATGCAGTAAAAAATTATATTGAATTTGCCACTTGATGGAGGTCAGTATAGATGGACCAATAGAACAAGTCCTACACACTGCTAGAAGCTGAAATATTTTTTCAGAGTTAGATGCAGAAAAAATTATATTGAATTTGCAACCTGATGGAGGTCAGCATAGATGGACTAATAGAACAAGTCCCACACACTGCTAGAAGCCTAAATATTTTTTCAGAGCTAGATGCAGAAAAAAATTATATTGAATTTGCAACCTGATGGAGGTCAGTATAGATGGACTAATAGAACAAGTCTCACACACTGCTAGAAGCCTAAATATTTTTTCAGAGCTAGATGCAGAAAAAAGTGATATTGAATTTGCAACCTGATGGAGGTCAGTATAGATGGAATAATAGAACAAGTCCCACAAACTGCTAGAAGCCTAAAAATTTTTTTCAGAGCTCGATGCAGAAAAAAATTATATTGAATTTGCAACCTGGTTGAGGTTAGTATAGATGGACTAATAGAACAAGTCCCACACACTGCTAGAAGCCTAAATATTTTTTCAGAGCTAGATGCAGAAAAAAATTATATTGAATTTGCAACGTGATGGAGGTCAGTATAGATGGACTAATAGAACAAGTCCCACACACTGCTAGAAGCCTAAATATTTTTTCAGCGCTAGATGCAGAAAAAAATTATATTGAATTTGCAACCTGATGGAGGTCAGTATAGATGGACTAATAGAACAAGTCCCACACACTGCTAGAAGCCTAAATATTTTTTCAGAGCTCGATGCAGAAAAAAATTATATTCAATTTGCAATCTGGTGGAGGTTAGTACAGATGAACTAATAGAACAATTCCCACACACTGCTACAAGCTGAAATATTTTTTCAGAGCTAGATGTAGAAAAAATTATATTGAATTTGCAACCTGATGGAGGTCAGTATAGATGGACTAATAGAACAAGTCCCACACACTGCTAGAAGCCTAAGTATTTTTTCAGAGCTAGATGCAGAAAAAAATTATATTGAATTTGCAACGTGATGGAGGTCAGTATAGATGGACTAATAGAACAAGTCCCACACACTGCTAGAAGCCTAAATATTTTTTCAGAGCTAGATGCAGAAAAAAATTATATTGAATTTGCAACCTGATGGAGGTCAGTATACATGGACTAATAGAACAAGTCCCACACACTGCTAGAAGCCTAAATATTTTTTCAGAGCTCAATGCAGAAAAAAATTATATTCAATTTGCAACCTGGTGGAGGTTAGTATAGATGAACTAATAGAACAATTCCCACACACTGCAACAAGCTGAAATATTTTTTCAGAGCTAGATGGAGAAAAAATTAAATTGAATTTGCAACCTGATGGAGGTCAGTATAGATGGACTAATAGAACAAGTCCCACACACTGCTAGAAGCCGAAATATTTTTTCAGAGCTCGATGCAGAAAAAAATGATATTGAATTTGCAACCTGATGGAGGTCAGTATAGATGGACTAATAGAACAAGTCCCACACACTGCTAGAAGCCTAAATATTTTTTCAGAGCTAGATGCAGAAAAAAATTATATTGAATTTGCAACGTGATGGAGGTCAGTATAGATGGACTAATAGAACAAGTCCCACACACTGCTAGAAGCCTAAATATTTTTTCAGCGCTAGATGCAGAAAAAAATTATATTGAATTTGCAACCTGATGGAGGTCAGTACAGATGGACTAATAGAACAAGTCCCACACACTGCTAGAAGCCCAAATATTTTTTCAGAGCTAGATGCAGAAAAAAATTATATTGAATTTGCAACGTGATGGAGGTCAGTATAGATGGACTAGTAGAACAAGTCCCACACACTGCTAGAAGCCTAAATATTTTTTCAGAGCTAGATGCAGAAAAAAATTATATTGAATTTGCAACCTGATGGAGGTCAGTATAGATGGACTAATAGAAAAAGTCCTACACACTGCTAGATGCATAAATATTTTTTCAGAGCTAGATGCAGAAAAAAATTATATTGAATTTGCAACCTGATGGAGGTCAGTATAGATAGACTAATAGAACAAGTCCCACACACTGCTAGAAGCCGAAATATTTTTTCATAGCTAGATGCAGTAAAAAATTATATTGAATTTGCCACTTGATGGAGGTCAGTATAGATGGACCAATAGAACAAGTCCTACACACTGCTAGAAGCTGAAATATTTTTTCAGAGTTAGATGCAGAAAAAATTATATTGAATTTGCAACCTGATGGAGGTCAGCATAGATGGACTAATAGAACAAGTCCCACACACTGCTAGAAGCCTAAATATTTTTTCAGAGCTAGATGCAGAAAAAAATTATATTGAATTTGCAACCTGATGGAGGTCAATATAGATGGACTAATAGAACAAGTCCCACACACTGCTAGAAGCCTAAATATTTTTTCAGAGCTAGATGCAGAAAAAAATTATATTGAATTTGCAACGTGATGGAGGTCAGTATAGATGGACTAATAGAACAAGTCCCACACACTGCTAGAAGCCTAAATATTTTTTCAGCGCTAGATGCAGAAAAAAATTATATTGAATTTGCAACCTGATGGAGGTCAGTATAGATGGACTAATAGAACAAGTCCCACACACTGCTAGAAGCCTAAATATTTTTTCAGAGCTCGATGCAGAAAAAAATTATATTCAATTTGCAATCTGGTGGAGGTTAGTACAGATGAACTAATAGAACAATTCCCACACACTGCTACAAGCTGAAATATTTTTTCAGAGCTAGATGTAGAAAAAATTATATTGAATTTGCAACCTGATGGAGGTCAGTATAGATGGACTAATAGAACAAGTCCCACACACTGCTAGAAGCCTAAGTATTTTTTCAGAGCTAGATGCAGAAAAAAATTATATTGAATTTGCAACGTGATGGAGGTCAGTATAGATGGACTAATAGAACAAGTCCCACACACTGCTAGAAGCCTAAATATTTTTTCAGAGCTAGATGCAGAAAAAAGTGATATTGAATTTGCAACCTGATGGAGGTCAGTATAGATGGAATAATAGAACAAGTCCCACAAACTGCTAGAAGCCTAAAAATTTTTTTCAGAGCTCGATGCAGAAAAAAATTATATTGAATTTGCAACCTGGTTGAGGTTAGTATAGATGGACTAATAGAACAAGTCCCACACACTGCTAGAAGCTGAAATATTTTTTCAGAGCTAGATGCAGAAAAAAATTATATTGAATTTGCAACCTGATGTAGGTCAGTATAGATGGACTAATAGAACAAGTCCCACACACTGCTAGAAGCCTAAATATTTTTTCAGAGCTAGATGCAGAAAAAAATTATATTGAATTTGCAACCTGATGGAGGTCAATATAGATGGACTAATAGAACAAGTCCCACACACTGCTAGAAGCCTAAATATTTTTTCAGAGCTAGATGCAGAAAAAAATTATATTGAATTTGCAACGTGATGGAGGTCAGTATAGATGGACTAATAGAACAAGTCCCACACACTGCTAGAAGCCTAAATATTTTTTCAGCGCTAGATGCAGAAAAAAATTATATCGAATTTGCAACCTGATGGAGGTCAGTATAGATGGACTAATAGAACAAGTCCCACACACTGCTAGAAGCCTAAATATTTTTTCAGAGCTCGATGCAGAAAAAAATTATATTCAATTTGCAATCTGGTGGAGGTTAGTACAGATGAACTAATAGAACAATTCCCACACACTGCTACAAGCTGAAATATTTTTTCAGAGCTAGATGTAGAAAAAATTATATTGAATTTGCAACCTGATGGAGGTCAGTATAGATGGACTAATAGAACAAGTCCCACACACTGCTAGAAGCCTAAGTATTTTTTCAGAGCTAGATGCAGAAAAAAATTATATTGAATTTGCAACGTGATGGAGGTCAGTATAGATGGACTAATAGAACAAGTCCCACACACTGCTAGAAGCCTAAATATTTTTTCAGAGCTAGATGCAGAAAAAAATTATATTGAATTTGCAACCTGATGGAGGTCAGTATACATGGACTAATAGAACAAGTCCCACACACTGCTAGAAGCCTAAATATTTTTTCAGAGCTCAATGCAGAAAAAAATTATATTCAATTTGCAACCTGGTGGAGGTTAGTATAGATAACTAATAGAACAATTCCCACACACTGCAACAAGCTGAAATATTTTTTCAGAGCTAGATGGAGAAAAAATTAAATTGAATTTGCAACCTGATGGAGGTCAGTATAGATGGACTAATAGAACAAGTCCCACACACTGCTAGAAGCCGAAATATTTTTTCAGAGCTCGATGCAGAAAAAAATTATATTGAATTTGCAACCTGATGGAGGTCAATATAGATGGACTAATAGAACAAGTCCCACACACTGCTAGAATCCTAAATATTTTTTCAGAGCTAGATGCAGAAAAAAATGATATTGAATTTGCAACCTGATGGAGGTCAGTATAGATGGAATAATAGAACAAGTCCCACAAACTGCTAGAAGCCTAAAAATTTTTTCAGAGCTCGATGCAGAAAATTTTTTTATTGAATTTGCAAAGTGGTTGAGGTTAGTATAGATGGACTAATAGAACAAGTCCCACACACTGCTACATGCTGAAATATTTTTTCAGAGCTAGATGCAGAAAAAAATTATATTGAATTTGCAACCTAATGGAGGTCAGTATAGATGGACTAATAGAACAAGCCCCACACACTGCTAGAAGCCTAAATATTTTTTCAGAGCTAGATGCAGAAAAAAATTATATTGAATTTGCAACGTGATGGAGGTCAGTATAGATGGACTAATAGAACAAGTCCCACACACTGCTAGAAGCCTAAATATTTTTTCAGAGCTAGATGCAACAAAAAATTATATTGAATTTGCAACCTGATGGAGGTCAGTATAGATGGACTAATAGAACAAGTCCCACACACTGCTAGAAGCCTAAATATTTTTTCAGAGCTCGATGCAGAAAAAAATTATATTCAATTTGCAACCTGGTGGAGGTTAGTATAGATGAACTAATAGAACAATTCCCACACACTGCTACAAGCTGAAATATTTTTTCAGAGCTAGATGGAGAAAAAATTATATTGAATTTGCAATCTGATGGAGGTCAGTATAGATGGACTAATAGAACAAGTCCCACACACTGCTAGAAGCCTAAATATTTTTTCAGAGCTCGATGCAGAAAAAAATTATATTGAATTTGCAATCTGATAGACGTCAGTATAGACGGACTAATAGAACAAGTTCCACACACTGCTAGAAGCCTAAATATTTTTTCAGAGCTAGATGCAGAAAAAAATTATATTGAATTTGCAACCTGATGGAGGTCAGTATAGATGGACTAATAGAACAAGTCCCACACACTGCTACAAGCTGAAATATTTTTTCAGAGCTAGATGCAGAAAAAAATTATATTGAATTTGCAACCTGATGGAGATCAGTATAGATGGACTAATAGAACAAGTCCCACACACTGCTAGAAGCCGAAATATTTTTTCTGAGCTAGATGCAGAAAAAAATTATATTGAATATGCAACCTGATGGAGGTCAGTATAGATGGACTAATAGAACAAGTCCCACAAACTGCTAGAAGCCGAAATATTTTTTCAGCGCTAGATGCAAAAAAAAATTATATTGAATTTGCAACCTGATGGAGGTCAGTATAGATGGACTAATAGAACAAGTCCCACACGCTGCTAGAAGCCTAAATATTTTTTCAGAGCTAGATGCAGAAAAAAATTATATTGAATTTGCAACCTGATGGAGGGCAGTATAGATGGACTAATAGAACAAGTCCCACACACTGCTAGAAGCTGAAATATTTTTTCAGAGCTCGATGCAGAAAAAGATTATATTGAATTTGCAACCTGATGGAGGTCAGTATAGATGGACTAATAGAACAAGTCCCACACACTGCTAGAAGCCTAAATATTTTTTCAGAGCTAGATGCAGAAAAAAATTATATTGAATTTGCAACCTGATGGAGGTCAATAAAGATGGACTAATAGAACAAGTCCCACACACTGCTAGAAGCCTAAATATTTTTTCAGAGCTAGATGCAGAAAAAAATTATATTGAATTTGCAACGTGATGGAGGTCAGTATAGATGGACTAATAGAACAAGTCCCACACACTGCTAGAAGCCTAAATATTTTTTCAGCGCTAGATGCAGAAAAAAATTATATTGAATTTGCAACCTGATGGAGGTCAGTATAGATGGACTAATAGAACAAGTCCCACACACTGCTAGAAGCCTAAATATTTTTTCAGAGCTCGATGCAGAAAAAAATTATATTCAATTTGCAATCTGGTGGAGGTTAGTACAGATGAACTAATAGACCAATTCCCACACACTGCTACAAGCTGAAATATTTTTTCAGAGCTAGATGGAGAAAAAATTATATTGAATTTGCAACCTGATGGAGGTCAGTATAGATGGACTAATAGAACAAGTCCCACACACTGCTAGAAGCCTAAATATTTTTTCAGAGCTCGATGCAGAAAAAAATTATATTGAATTTGCAACCTGATAGACGTCAGTATAGACTGACTAATAGAACAAGTTCCACAAACTGCTAGAAGCCGAAATATTTTTTCAGAGCTAGATGCAGAAAAAAATTATATTGAATTTGCAACCTGATGGAGGTCAGTATAGATGGACTAATAGAACAAGTCCCACACACTGCTACAAGCTGAAATATTTTTTCAGAGCTAGATGCAGAAAAAAATTATATTGAATTTGCAACCTGATGGAGGTCAGTATAGATGGACTAATAGAACAAGTCCCACACACTGCTAGAAGCCGAAATATTTTTTCATAGCTAGATGCAGTAAAAAATTATATTGAATTTGCCACTTGATGGAGGTCAGTATAGATGGACCAATAGAACAAGTCCTACACACTGCTAGAAGCTGAAATATTTTTTCAGAGTTAGATGCAGAAAAAATTATATTGAATTTGCAACCTGATGGAGGTCAGCATAGATGGACTAATAGAACAAGTCCCACACACTGCTAGAAGCCTAAATATTTTTTCAGAGCTAGATGCAGAAAAAAGTGATATTGAATTTGCAACCTGATGGAGGTCAGTATAGATGGAATAATAGAACAAGTCCCACAAACTGCTAGAAGCCTAAAAAATTTTTTCAGAGCTCGATGCAGAAAAAAATTATATTGAATTTGCAACCTGGTTGAGGTTAGTATAGATGGACTAATAGAACAAGTCCCACACACTGCTAGAAGCTGAAATATTTTTTCAGAGCTAGATGCAGAAAAAAATTATATTGAATTTGCAACCTGATGTAGGTCAGTATAGATGGACTAATAGAACAAGTCCCACACACTGCTAGAAGCCTAAATATTTTTTCAGAGCTAGATGCAGAAAAAAATTATATTGAATTTGCAACCTGATGGAGGTCAGTATAGATGGACTAATAGAACAAGTCCCACACACTGCTAGAAGCCTAAGTATTTTTTCAGAGCTAGATGCAGAAAAAAATTATATTGAATTTGCAACGTGATGGAGGTCAGTATAGATGGACTAATAGAACAAGTCCCACACACTGCTAGAAGCCTAAATATTTTTTCAGAGCTAGATGCAGAAAAAAGTGATATTGAATTTGCAACCTGATGGAGGTCAGTATAGATGGAATAATAGAACAAGTCCCACAAACTGCTAGAAGCCTAAAAATTTTTTTCAGAGCTCGATGCAGAAAAAAATTATATTGAATTTGCAACCTG
Source organism: Phyllobates terribilis (assembly GCF_046119375.1). NCBI lineage: Eukaryota > Metazoa > Chordata > Amphibia > Anura > Dendrobatidae > Phyllobates > Phyllobates terribilis. The sequence continues at coordinate 328,261,127 of NW_027362762.1, read as the reverse complement.
GTTGAGGTTAGTATAGATGGACTAATAGAACAAGTCCCACACACTGCTAGAAGCTGAAATATTTTTTCAGAGCTAGATGCAGAAAAAAATTATATTGAATTTGCAACCTGATGTAGGTCAGTATAGATGGACTAATAGAACAAGTCCCACACACTGCTAGAAGCCTAAATATTTTTTCAGAGCTAGATGCAGAAAAAAATTATATTGAATTTGCAACCTGATGGAGGTCAATATAGATGGACTAATAGAACAAGTCCCACACACTGCTAGAAGCCTAAATATTTTTTCAGAGCTAGATGCAGAAAAAAATTATATTGAATTTGCAACGTGATGGAGGTCAGTATAGATGGACTAATAGAACAAGTCCCACACACTGCTAGAAGCCTAAATATTTTTTCAGCGCTAGATGCAGAAAAAAATTATATCGAATTTGCAACCTGATGGAGGTCAGTATAGATGGACTAATAGAACAAGTCCCACACACTGCTAGAAGCCTAAATATTTTTTCAGAGCTCGATGCAGAAAAAAATTATATTCAATTTGCAATCTGGTGGAGGTTAGTACAGATGAACTAATAGAACAATTCCCACACACTGCTACAAGCTGAAATATTTTTTCAGAGCTAGATGTAGAAAAAATTATATTGAATTTGCAACCTGATGGAGGTCAGTATAGATGGACTAATAGAACAAGTCCCACACACTGCTAGAAGCCTAAGTATTTTTTCAGAGCTAGATGCAGAAAAAAATTATATTGAATTTGCAACGTGATGGAGGTCAGTATAGATGGACTAATAGAACAAGTCCCACACACTGCTAGAAGCCTAAATATTTTTTCAGAGCTAGATGCAGAAAAAAATTATATTGAATTTGCAACCTGATGGAGGTCAGTATACATGGACTAATAGAACAAGTCCCACACACTGCTAGAAGCCTAAATATTTTTTCAGAGCTCAATGCAGAAAAAAATTATATTCAATTTGCAACCTGGTGGAGGTTAGTATAGATAACTAATAGAACAATTCCCACACACTGCAACAAGCTGAAATATTTTTTCAGAGCTAGATGGAGAAAAAATTAAATTGAATTTGCAACCTGATGGAGGTCAGTATAGATGGACTAATAGAACAAGTCCCACACACTGCTAGAAGCCGAAATATTTTTTCAGAGCTCGATGCAGAAAAAAATTATATTGAATTTGCAACCTGATGGAGGTCAATATAGATGGACTAATAGAACAAGTCCCACACACTGCTAGAATCCTAAATATTTTTTCAGAGCTAGATGCAGAAAAAAATGATATTGAATTTGCAACCTGATGGAGGTCAGTATAGATGGAATAATAGAACAAGTCCCACAAACTGCTAGAAGCCTAAAAATTTTTTCAGAGCTCGATGCAGAAAATTTTTTTATTGAATTTGCAAAGTGGTTGAGGTTAGTATAGATGGACTAATAGAACAAGTCCCACACACTGCTACATGCTGAAATATTTTTTCAGAGCTAGATGCAGAAAAAAATTATATTGAATTTGCAACCTAATGGAGGTCAGTATAGATGGACTAATAGAACAAGCCCCACACACTGCTAGAAGCCTAAATATTTTTTCAGAGCTAGATGCAGAAAAAAATTATATTGAATTTGCAACGTGATGGAGGTCAGTATAGATGGACTAATAGAACAAGTCCCACACACTGCTAGAAGCCTAAATATTTTTTCAGAGCTAGATGCAACAAAAAATTATATTGAATTTGCAACCTGATGGAGGTCAGTATAGATGGACTAATAGAACAAGTCCCACACACTGCTAGAAGCCTAAATATTTTTTCAGAGCTCGATGCAGAAAAAAATTATATTCAATTTGCAACCTGGTGGAGGTTAGTATAGATGAACTAATAGAACAATTCCCACACACTGCTACAAGCTGAAATATTTTTTCAGAGCTAGATGGAGAAAAAATTATATTGAATTTGCAATCTGATGGAGGTCAGTATAGATGGACTAATAGAACAAGTCCCACACACTGCTAGAAGCCTAAATATTTTTTCAGAGCTCGATGCAGAAAAAAATTATATTGAATTTGCAATCTGATAGACGTCAGTATAGACGGACTAATAGAACAAGTTCCACACACTGCTAGAAGCCTAAATATTTTTTCAGAGCTAGATGCAGAAAAAAATTATATTGAATTTGCAACCTGATGGAGGTCAGTATAGATGGACTAATAGAACAAGTCCCACACACTGCTACAAGCTGAAATATTTTTTCAGAGCTAGATGCAGAAAAAAATTATATTGAATTTGCAACCTGATGGAGATCAGTATAGATGGACTAATAGAACAAGTCCCACACACTGCTAGAAGCCGAAATATTTTTTCTGAGCTAGATGCAGAAAAAAATTATATTGAATATGCAACCTGATGGAGGTCAGTATAGATGGACTAATAGAACAAGTCCCACAAACTGCTAGAAGCCGAAATATTTTTTCAGCGCTAGATGCAAAAAAAAATTATATTGAATTTGCAACCTGATGGAGGTCAGTATAGATGGACTAATAGAACAAGTCCCACACGCTGCTAGAAGCCTAAATATTTTTTCAGAGCTAGATGCAGAAAAAAATTATATTGAATTTGCAACCTGATGGAGGGCAGTATAGATGGACTAATAGAACAAGTCCCACACACTGCTAGAAGCTGAAATATTTTTTCAGAGCTCGATGCAGAAAAAGATTATATTGAATTTGCAACCTGATGGAGGTCAGTATAGATGGACTAATAGAACAAGTCCCACACACTGCTAGAAGCCTAAATATTTTTTCAGAGCTAGATGCAGAAAAAAATTATATTGAATTTGCAACCTGATGGAGGTCAATAAAGATGGACTAATAGAACAAGTCCCACACACTGCTAGAAGCCTAAATATTTTTTCAGAGCTAGATGCAGAAAAAAATTATATTGAATTTGCAACGTGATGGAGGTCAGTATAGATGGACTAATAGAACAAGTCCCACACACTGCTAGAAGCCTAAATATTTTTTCAGCGCTAGATGCAGAAAAAAATTATATTGAATTTGCAACCTGATGGAGGTCAGTATAGATGGACTAATAGAACAAGTCCCACACACTGCTAGAAGCCTAAATATTTTTTCAGAGCTCGATGCAGAAAAAAATTATATTCAATTTGCAATCTGGTGGAGGTTAGTACAGATGAACTAATAGACCAATTCCCACACACTGCTACAAGCTGAAATATTTTTTCAGAGCTAGATGGAGAAAAAATTATATTGAATTTGCAACCTGATGGAGGTCAGTATAGATGGACTAATAGAACAAGTCCCACACACTGCTAGAAGCCTAAATATTTTTTCAGAGCTCGATGCAGAAAAAAATTATATTGAATTTGCAACCTGATAGACGTCAGTATAGACTGACTAATAGAACAAGTTCCACAAACTGCTAGAAGCCGAAATATTTTTTCAGAGCTAGATGCAGAAAAAAATTATATTGAATTTGCAACCTGATGGAGGTCAGTATAGATGGACTAATAGAACAAGTCCCACACACTGCTACAAGCTGAAATATTTTTTCAGAGCTAGATGCAGAAAAAAATTATATTGAATTTGCAACCTGATGGAGGTCAGTATAGATGGACTAATAGAACAAGTCCCACACACTGCTAGAAGCCGAAATATTTTTTCATAGCTAGATGCAGTAAAAAATTATATTGAATTTGCCACTTGATGGAGGTCAGTATAGATGGACCAATAGAACAAGTCCTACACACTGCTAGAAGCTGAAATATTTTTTCAGAGTTAGATGCAGAAAAAATTATATTGAATTTGCAACCTGATGGAGGTCAGCATAGATGGACTAATAGAACAAGTCCCACACACTGCTAGAAGCCTAAATATTTTTTCAGAGCTAGATGCAGAAAAAAGTGATATTGAATTTGCAACCTGATGGAGGTCAGTATAGATGGAATAATAGAACAAGTCCCACAAACTGCTAGAAGCCTAAAAAATTTTTTCAGAGCTCGATGCAGAAAAAAATTATATTGAATTTGCAACCTGGTTGAGGTTAGTATAGATGGACTAATAGAACAAGTCCCACACACTGCTAGAAGCTGAAATATTTTTTCAGAGCTAGATGCAGAAAAAAATTATATTGAATTTGCAACCTGATGTAGGTCAGTATAGATGGACTAATAGAACAAGTCCCACACACTGCTAGAAGCCTAAATATTTTTTCAGAGCTAGATGCAGAAAAAAATTATATTGAATTTGCAACCTGATGGAGGTCAATATAGATGGACTAATAGAACAAGTCCCACACACTGCTAGAAGCCTAAATATTTTTTCAGAGCTAGATGCAGAAAAAAATTATATTGAATTTGCAACGTGATGGAGGTCAGTATAGATGGACTAATAGAACAAGTCCCACACACTGCTAGAAGCCTAAATATTTTTTCAGAGCTCGATGCAGAAAAAAATTATATTCAATTTGCAATCTGGTGGAGGTTAGTACAGATGAACTAATAGAACAATTCCCACACACTGCTACAAGCTGAAATATTTTTTCAGAGCTAGATGTAGAAAAAATTATATTGAATTTCCAACCTGATGGAGGTCAGTATAGATGGACTAATAGAACAAGTCCCACACACTGCTAGAAGCCTAAGTATTTTTTCAGAGCTAGATGCAGAAAAAAATTATATTGAATTTGCAACGTGATGGAGGTCAGTATAGATGGACTAATAGAACAAGTCCCACACACTGCTAGAAGCCTAAATATTTTTTCAGAGCTAGATGCAGAAAAAAATTATATTGAATTTGCAACCTGATGGAGGTCAGTATACATGGACTAATAGAACAAGTCCCACACACTGCTAGAAGCCTAAATATTTTTTCAGAGCTCAATGCAGAAAAAAATTATATTCAATTTGCAACCTGGTGGAGGTTAGTATAGATGAACTAATAGAACAATTCCCACACACTGCTACAAGCTGAAATATTTTTTCAGAGCTAGATGGAGAAAAAATTAAATTGAATTTGCAACCTGATGGAGGTCAGTATAGATGGACTAATAGAACAAGTCCCACACACTGCTAGAAGCCGAAATATTTTTTCAGAGCTCGATGCAGAAAAAAATTATATTGAATTTGCAACCTGATGGAGGTCAGTATAGATGGACTAATAGAACAAGTCCCACACACTGCTAGAATCCTAAATATTTTTTCAGAACTAGATGCAGAAAAAAATGATATTGAATTTGCAACCTGATGGAGGTCAGTATAGATGGAATAATAGAACAAGTCCCACAAACTGCTAGAAGCCTAAAAATTTTTTCAGAGCTCGATGCAGAAAAAAATTATATTGAATTTGCAGACTGGTTGAGGTTAGTATAGATGGACTAATAGAACAAGTCCCACACACTGCTACATGCTGAAATATTTTTTCAGAGCTAGATGCAGAAAAAAATTATATTGAATTTGCAGCCTAATGGAGGTCAGTATAGATGGACTAATAGAACAAGCCCCACACACTGCTAGAAGCCTAAATATTTTTTCAGAGCTAGATGCAGAAAAAAGTGATATTGAATTTGCAACCTGATGGAGGTCAGTATAGATGGAATAATAGAACAAGTCCCACAAACTGCTAGAAGCCTAAAAAATTTTTTCAGAGCTCGATGCAGAAAAAAATTATATTGAATTTGCAACCTGGTTGAGGTTAGTATAGATGGACTAATAGAACAAGTCCCACACACTGCTAGAAGCTGAAATATTTTTTCAGAGCTAGATGCAGAAAAAAATTATATTGAATTTGCAACCTGATGTAGGTCAGTATAGATGGACTAATAGAACAAGTCCCACACACTGCTAGAAGCCTAAATATTTTTTCAGAGCTAGATGCAGAAAAAAATTATATTGAATTTGCAACCTGATGGAGGTCAATATAGATGGACTAATAGAACAAGTCCCACACACTGCTAGAAGCCTAAATATTTTTTCAGAGCTAGATGCAGAAAAAAATTATATTGAATTTGCAACGTGATGGAGGTCAGTATAGATGGACTAATAGAACAAGTCCCACACACTGCTAGAAGCCTAAATATTTTTTCAGAGCTCGATGCAGAAAAAAATTATATTCAATTTGCAATCTGGTGGAGGTTAGTACAGATGAACTAATAGAACAATTCCCACACACTGCTACAAGCTGAAATATTTTTTCAGAGCTAGATGTAGAAAAAATTATATTGAATTTCCAACCTGATGGAGGTCAGTATAGATGGACTAATAGAACAAGTCCCACACACTGCTAGAAGCCTAAGTATTTTTTCAGAGCTAGATGCAGAAAAAAATTATATTGAATTTGCAACGTGATGGAGGTCAGTATAGATGGACTAATAGAACAAGTCCCACACACTGCTAGAAGCCTAAATATTTTTTCAGAGCTAGATGCAGAAAAAAATTATATTGAATTTGCAACCTGATGGAGGTCAGTATACATGGACTAATAGAACAAGTCCCACACACTGCTAGAAGCCTAAATATTTTTTCAGAGCTCAATGCAGAAAAAAATTATATTCAATTTGCAACCTGGTGGAGGTTAGTATAGATGAACTAATAGAACAATTCCCACACACTGCTACAAGCTGAAATATTTTTTCAGAGCTAGATGGAGAAAAAATTAAATTGAATTTGCAACCTGATGGAGGTCAGTATAGATGGACTAATAGAACAAGTCCCACACACTGCTAGAAGCCGAAATATTTTTTCAGAGCTCGATGCAGAAAAAAATTATATTGAATTTGCAACCTGATGGAGGTCAGTATAGATGGACTAATAGAACAAGTCCCACACACTGCTAGAATCCTAAATATTTTTTCAGAGCTAGATGCAGAAAAAAATGATATTGAATTTGCAACCTGATGGAGGTCAGTATAGATGGAATAATAGAACAAGTCCCACAAACTGCTAGAAGCCTAAAAATTTTTTCAGAGCTCGATGCAGAAAAAAATTATATTGAATTTGCAAACTGGTTGAGGTTAGTATAGATGGACTAATAGAACAAGTCCCACACACTGCTACATGCTGAAATATTTTTTCAGAGCTAGATGCAGAAAAAAATTATATTGAATTTGTAGCCTAATGGAGGTCAGTATAGATGGACTAATAGAACAAGCCCCACACACTGCTAGAAGCCTAAATATTTTTTCAGAGCTAGATGCAGAAAAAAATTATATTGAATTTGCAACGTGATGGAGGTCAGTATAGATGGACTAATAGAACAAGTCCCACACACTGCTAGAAGCCTAAATATTTTTTCAGAGCTAGATGCAACAAAAAATTATATTGAATTTGCAACCTGATGGAGGTCAGTATAGATGGACTAATAGAACAAGTCCCACACACTGCTAGAAGCCTAAATATTTTTTCAGAGCTCGATGCAGAAAAAAATTATATTCAATTTGCAACCTGGTGGAGGTTAGTATAGATGAACTAATAGAACAATTCCCACACACTGCTACAAGCTGAAATATTTTTTCAGAGCTAGATGGAGAAAAAATTATATTGAATTTGCAACCTGATGGAGGTCAGTATAGATGGACTAATAGAACAAGTCCCACACACTGCTAGAAGCCTAAATATTTTTTCAGAGCTCGATGCAGAAAAAAATTATATTGAATTTGCAACCTGATAGACGTCAGTATAGACGGACTAATAGAACAAGTTCCACACACTGCTAGAAGCCGAAATATTTTTTCAGAGCTAGATGCAGAAAAAAATTATATTGAATTTGCAACCTGATGGAGGTCAGTATAGATGGACTAATAGAACAAGTCCCACACACTGCTACAAGCTGAAATATTTTTTCAGAGCTAGATGCAGAAAAAAATTATATTGAATTTGCAACCTGATGGAGATCAGTATAGATGGACTAATAGAACAAGTCCCACACACTGCTAGAAGCCGAAATATTTTTTCTGAGCTAGATGCAGAAAAAAATTATATTGAATATGCAACCTGATGGAGGTCAGTATAGATGGACTAATAGAACAAGTCCCACAAACTGCTAGAAGCCGAAATATTTTTTCAGCGCTAGATGCAAAAAAAAATTATATTGAATTTGCAACCTGATGGAGGTCAGTATAGATGGACTAATAGAACAAGTCCCACACGCTGCTAGAAGCCTAAATATTTTTTCAGAGCTAGATGCAGAAAAAAATTATATTGAATTTGCAACCTGATGGAGGGCAGTATAGATGGACTAATAGAACAAGTCCCACACACTGCTAGAAGCTGAAATATTTTTTCAGAGCTCGATGCAGAAAAAGATTATATTGAATTTGCAACCTGATGGAGGTCAGTATAGATGGACTAATAGAACAAGTCCCACACACTGCTAGAAGCCTAAATATTTTTTCAGAGCTAGATGCAGAAAAAAATTATATTGAATTTGCAACCTGATGGAGGTCAATATAGATGGACTAATAGAACAAGTCCCACACACTGCTAGAAGCCTAAATATTTTTTCAGAGCTAGATGCAGAAAAAAATTATATTGAATTTGCAACGTGATGGAGGTCAGTATAGATGGACTAATAGAACAAGTCCCACACACTGCTAGAAGCCTAAATATTTTTTCAGCGCTAGATGCAGAAAAAAATTATATTGAATTTGCAACCTGATGGAGGTCAGTATAGATGGACTAATAGAACAAGTCCCACACACTGCTAGAAGCCTAAATATTTTTTCAGAGCTCGATGCAGAAAAAAATTATATTCAATTTGCAATCTGGTGGAGGTTAGTACAGATGAACTAATAGAACAATTCCCACACACTGCTACAAGCTGAAATATTTTTTCAGAGCTAGATGTAGAAAAAATTATATTGAATTTGCAACCTGATGGAGGTCAGTATAGATGGACTAATAGAACAAGTCCCACACACTGCTAGAAGCCTAAGTATTTTTTCAGAGCTAGATGCAGAAAAAAATTATATTGAATTTGCAACGTGATGGAGGTCAGTATAGATGGACTAATAGAACAAGTCCCACACACTGCTAGAAGCCTAAATATTTTTTCAGAGCTAGATGCAGAAAAAAATTATATTGAATTTGCAACCTGATGGAGGTCAGTATAGATGGACTAATAGAACAAGTCCCACACACTGCTAGAAGCCTAAATATTTTTTCAGAGCTCGATGCAGAAAAAAATTATATTCAATTTGCAATCTGGTGGAGGTTAGTACAGATGAACTAATAGAACAATTCCCACACACTGCTACAAGCTGAAATATTTTTTCAGAGCTAGATGTAGAAAAAATTATATTGAATTTGCAACCTGATGGAGGTCAGTATAGATGGACTAATAGAACAAGTCCCACACACTGCTAGAAGCCTAAGTATTTTTTCAGAGCTAGATGCAGAAAAAAATTATATTGAATTTGCAACGTGATGGAGGTCAGTATAGATGGACTAATAGAACAAGTCCCACACACTGCTAGAAGCCTAAATATTTTTTCAGAGCTAGATGCAGAAAAAAATTATATTGAATTTGCAACCTGATGGAGGTCAGTATACATGGACTAATAGAACAAGTCCCACACACTGCTAGAAGCCTAAATATTTTTTCAGAGCTCAATGCAGAAAAAAATTATATTCAATTTGCAACCTGGTGGAGGTTAGTATAGATAACTAATAGAACAATTCCCACACACTGCAACAAGCTGAAATATTTTTTCAGAGCTAGATGGAGAAAAAATTAAATTGAATTTGCAACCTGATGGAGGTCAGTATAGATGGACTAATAGAACAAGTCCCACACACTGCTAGAAGCCGAAATATTTTTTCAGAGCTCGATGCAGAAAAAAATTATATTGAATTTGCAACCTGATGGAGGTCAATATAGATGGACTAATAGAACAAGTCCCACACACTGCTAGAATCCTAAATATTTTTTCAGAGCTAGATGCAGAAAAAAATGATATTGAATTTGCAACCTGATGGAGGTCAGTATAGATGGAATAATAGAACAAGTCCCACAAACTGCTAGAAGCCTAAAAATTTTTTCAGAGCTCGATGCAGAAAATTTTTTTATTGAATTTGCAAAGTGGTTGAGGTTAGTATAGATGGACTAATAGAACAAGTCCCACACACTGCTACATGCTGAAATATTTTTTCAGAGCTAGATGCAGAAAAAAATTATATTGAATTTGCAACCTAATGGAGGTCAGTATAGATGGACTAATAGAACAAGCCCCACACACTGCTAGAAGCCTAAATATTTTTTCAGAGCTAGATGCAGAAAAAAATTATATTGAATTTGCAACGTGATGGAGGTCAGTATAGATGGACTAATAGAACAAGTCCCACACACTGCTAGAAGCCTAAATATTTTTTCAGAGCTAGATGCAACAAAAAATTATATTGAATTTGCAACCTGATGGAGGTCAGTATAGATGGACTAATAGAACAAGTCCCACACACTGCTAGAAGCCTAAATATTTTTTCAGAGCTCGATGCAGAAAAAAATTATATTCAATTTGCAACCTGGTGGAGGTTAGTATAGATGAACTAATAGAACAATTCCCACACACTGCTACAAGCTGAAATATTTTTTCAGAGCTAGATGGAGAAAAAATTATATTGAATTTGCAACCTGATGGAGGTCAGTATAGATGGACTAATAGAACAAGTCCCACACACTGCTAGAAGCCTAAATATTTTTTCAGAGCTCGATGCAGAAAAAAATTATATTGAATTTGCAATCTGATAGACGTCAGTATAGACGGACTAATAGAACAAGTTCCACACACTGCTAGAAGCCTAAATATTTTTTCAGAGCTAGATGCAGAAAAAAATTATATTGAATTTGCAACCTGATGGAGGTCAGTATAGATGGACTAATAGAACAAGTCCCACACACTGCTACAAGCTGAAATATTTTTTCAGAGCTAGATGCAGAAAAAAATTATATTGAATTTGCAACCTGATGGAGATCAGTATAGATGGACTAATAGAACAAGTCCCACACACTGCTAGAAGCCGAAATATTTTTTCTGAGCTAGATGCAGAAAAAAATTATATTGAATATGCAACCTGATGGAGGTCAGTATAGATGGACTAATAGAACAAGTCCCACAAACTGCTAGAAGCCGAAATATTTTTTCAGCGCTAGATGCAAAAAAAAATTATATTGAATTTGCAACCTGATGGAGGTCAGTATAGATGGACTAATAGAACAAGTCCCACACGCTGCTAGAAGCCTAAATATTTTTTCAGAGCTAGATGCAGAAAAAAATTATATTGAATTTGCAACCTGATGGAGGGCAGTATAGATGGACTAATAGAAAAAGTCCCACACACTGCTAGAAGCTGAAATATTTTTTCAGAGCTCGATGCAGAAAAAGATTATATTGAATTTGCAACCTGATGGAGGTCAGTATAAATGGACTAATAGAACAAGTCCCACACACTGCTAGAAGCCTAAATATTTTTTCAGAGCTAGATGCAGAAAAAAATTATATTGAATTTGCAACCTGATGGAGGTCAATAAAGATGGACTAATAGAACAAGTCCCACACACTGCTAGAAGCCTAAATATTTTTTCAGAGCTAGATGCAGAAAAAAATTATATTGAATTTGCAACGTGATGGAGGTCAGTATAGATGGACTAATAGAACAAGTCCCACACACTGCTAGAAGCCTAAATATTTTTTCAGCGCTAGATGCAGAAAAAAATTATATTGAATTTGCAACCTGATGGAGGTCAGTATAGATGGACTAATAGAACAAGTCCCACACACTGCTAGAAGCCTAAATATTTTTTCAGAGCTCGATGCAGAAAAAAATTATATTCAATTTGCAATCTGGTGGAGGTTAGTACAGATGAACTAATAGAACAATTCCCACACACTGCTACAAGCTGAAATATTTTTTCAGAGCTAGATGGAGAAAAAATTATATTGAATTTGCAACCTGATGGAGGTCAGTATAGATGGACTAATAGAACAAGTCCCACACACTGCTAGAAGCCTAAATATTTTTTCAGAGCTCGATGCAGAAAAAAATTATATTGAATTTGCAACCTGATAGACGTCAGTATAGACTGACTAATAGAACAAGTTCCACAAACTGCTAGAAGCTGAAATATTTTTTCAGAGCTAGATGCAGAAAAAAATTATATTGAATTTGCAACCTGATGGAGGTCAGTATAGATGGACTAATAGAACAAGTCCCACACACTGCTACAAGCTGAAATATTTTTTCAGAGCTAGATGCAGAAAAAAATTATATTGAATTTGCAACCTGATGGAGGTCAGTATAGATGGACTAATAGAACAAGTCCCACACACTGCTAGAAGCCGAAATATTTTTTCATAGCTAGATGCAGTAAAAAATTATATTGAATTTGCCACTTGATGGAGGTCAGTATAGATGGACCAATAGAACAAGTCCTACACACTGCTAGAAGCTGAAATATTTTTTCAGAGTTAGATGCAGAAAAAATTATATTGAATTTGCAACCTGATGGAGGTCAGCATAGATGGACTAATAGAACAAGTCCCACACACTGCTAGAAGCCTAAATATTTTTTCAGAGCTAGATGCAGAAAAAAGTGATATTGAATTTGCAACCTGATGGAGGTCAGTATAGATGGAATAATAGAACAAGTCCCACAAACTGCTAGAAGCCTAAAAAATTTTTTCAGAGCTCGATGCAGAAAAAAATTATATTGAATTTGCAACCTGGTTGAGGTTAGTATAGATGGACTAATAGAACAAGTCCCACACACTGCTAGAAGCTGAAATATTTTTTCAGAGCTAGATGCAGAAAAAAATTATATTGAATTTGCAACCTGATGTAGGTCAGTATAGATGGACTAATAGAACAAGTCCCACACACTGCTAGAAGCCTAAATATTTTTTCAGAGCTAGATGCAAAAAAAAATTATATTGAATTTGCAACCTGATGGAGGTCAATATAGATGGACTAATAGAACAAGTCCCACACACTGCTAGAAGCCTAAATATTTTTTCAGAGCTAGATGCAGAAAAAAATTATATTGAATTTGCAACGTGATGGAGGTCAGTATAGATGGACTAATAGAACAAGTCCCACACACTGCTAGAAGCCTAAATATTTTTTCAGAGCTCGATGCAGAAAAAAATTATATTCAATTTGCAATCTGGTGGAGGTTAGTACAGATGAACTAATAGAACAATTCCCACACACTGCTACAAGCTGAAATATTTTTTCAGAGCTAGATGTAGAAAAAATTATATTGAATTTCCAACCTGATGGAGGTCAGTATAGATGGACTAATAGAACAAGTCCCACACACTGCTAGAAGCCTAAGTATTTTTTCAGAGCTAGATGCAGAAAAAAATTATATTGAATTTGCAACGTGATGGAGGTCAGTATAGATGGACTAATAGAACAAGTCCCACACACTGCTAGAAGCCTAAATATTTTTTCAGAGCTAGATGCAGAAAAAAATTATATTGAATTTGCAACCTGATGGAGGTCAGTATACATGGACTAATAGAACAAGTCCCACACACTGCTAGAAGCCTAAATATTTTTTCAGAGCTCAATGCAGAAAAAAATTATATTCAATTTGCAACCTGGTGGAGGTTAGTATAGATGAACTAATAGAACAATTCCCACACACTGCTACAAGCTGAAATATTTTTTCAGAGCTAGATGGAGAAAAAATTAAATTGAATTTGCAACCTGATGGAGGTCAGTATAGATGGACTAATAGAACAAGTCCCACACACTGCTAGAAGCCGAAATATTTTTTCAGAGCTCGATGCAGAAAAAAATTATATTGAATTTGCAACCTGATGGAGGTCAGTATAGATGGACTAATAGAACAAGTCCCACACACTGCTAGAATCCTAAATATTTTTTCAGAGCTAGATGCAGAAAAAAATGATATTGAATTTGCAACCTGATGGAGGTCAGTATAGATGGAATAATAGAACAAGTCCCACAAACTGCTAGAAGCCTAAAAATTTTTTCAGAGCTCGATGCAGAAAAAAATTATATTGAATTTGCAAACTGGTTGAGGTTAGTATAGATGGACTAATAGAACAAGTCCCACACACTGCTACATGCTGAAATATTTTTTCAGAGCTAGATGCAGAAAAAAATTATATTGAATTTGCAGCCTAATGGAGGTCAGTATAGATGGACTAATAGAACAAGCCCCACACACTGCTAGAAGCCTAAATATTTTTTCAGAGCTAGATGCAGAAAAAAATTATATTGAATTTGCAACGTGATGGAGGTCAGTATAGATGGACTAATAGAAAAAGTCCCACACACTGCTAGAAGCCTAAATATTTTTTCAGAGCTAGATGCAACAAAAAATTATATTGAATTTGCAACCTGATGGAGGTCAGTATAGATGGACTAATAGAACAAGTCCCACACACTGCTAGAAGCCTAAATATTTTTTCAGAGCTCGATGCAGAAAAAAATTATATTCAATTTGCAACCTGGTGGAGGTTAGTATAGATGAACTAATAGAACAATTCCCACACACTGCTACAAGCTGAAATACTTTTTCAGAGCTAGATGGAGAAAAAATTATATTGAATTTGCAACCTGATGGAGGTCAGTATAGATGGACTAATAGAACAAGTCCCACACACTGCTAGAAGCCTAAATATTTTTTCAGAGCTCGATGCAGAAAAAAATTATATTGAATTTGCAACCTGATAGACGTCAGTATAGACGGACTAATAGAACAAGTTCCACACACTGCTAGAAGCCGAAATATTTTTTCAGAGCTAGATGCAGAAAAAAATTATATTGAATTTGCAACCTGATGGAGGTCAGTATAGATGGACTAATAGAACAAGTCCCACACACTGCTACAAGCTGAAATATTTTTTCAGAGCTAGATGCAGAAAAAAATTATATTGAATTTGCAACCTGATGGAGATCAGTATAGATGGACTAATAGAACAAGTCCCACACACTGCTAGAAGCCGAAATATTTTTTCTGAGCTAGATGCAGAAAAAAATTATATTGAATATGCAACCTGATGGAGGTCAGTATAGATGGACTAATAGAACAAGTCCCACAAACTGCTAGAAGCCGAAATATTTTTTCAGCGCTAGATGCAAAAAAAAATTATATTGAATTTGCAACCTGATGGAGGTCAGTATAGATGGACTAATAGAACAAGTCCCACACGCTGCTAGAAGCCTAAATATTTTTTCAGAGCTAGATGCAGAAAAAAATTATATTGAATTTGCAACCTGATGGAGGGCAGTATAGATGGACTAATAGAACAAGTCCCACACACTGCTAGAAGCTGAAATATTTTTTCAGAGCTCGATGCAGAAAAAGATTATATTGAATTTGCAACCTGATGGAGGTCAGTATAGATGGACTAATAGAACAAGTCCCACACACTGCTAGAAGCCTAAATATTTTTTCAGAGCTAGATGCAGAAAAAAATTATATTGAATTTGCAACCTGATGGAGGTCAATATAGATGGACTAATAGAACAAGTCCCACACACTGCTAGAAGCCTAAATATTTTTTCAGAGCTAGATGCAGAAAAAAATTATATTGAATTTGCAACGTGATGGAGGTCAGTATAGATGGACTAATAGAACAAGTCCCACACACTGCTAGAAGCCTAAATATTTTTTCAGCGCTAGATGCAGAAAAAAATTATATTGAATTTGCAACCTGATGGAGGTCAGTATAGATGGACTAATAGAACAAGTCCCACACACTGCTAGAAGCCTAAATATTTTTTCAGAGCTCGATGCAGAAAAAAATTATATTCAATTTGCAATCTGGTGGAGGTTAGTACAGATGAACTAATAGAACAATTCCCACACACTGCTACAAGCTGAAATATTTTTTCAGAGCTAGATGTAGAAAAAATTATATTGAATTTGCAACCTGATGGAGGTCAGTATAGATGGACTAATAGAACAAGTCCCACACACTGCTAGAAGCCTAAGTACTTTTTCAGAGCTAGATGCAGAAAAAAATTATATTGAATTTGCAACGTGATGGAGGTCAGTATAGATGGACTAATAGAACAAGTCCCACACACTGCTAGAAGCCTAAATATTTTTTCAGAGCTCGATGCAGAAAAAAATTATATTCAATTTGCAACCTGGTGGAGGTTAGTATAGATGAACTAATAGAACAATTCCCACACACTGCTACAAGCTGAAATATTTTTTCAGAGCTAGATGGAGAAAAAATTATATTGAATTTGCAACCTGATGGAGGTCAGTATAGATGGACTAATAGAACAAGTCCCACACACTGCTAGAAGCCTAAATATTTTTTCAGAGCTCGATGCAGAAAAAAATTATATTGAATTTGCAACCTGATAGACGTCAGTATAGACGGACTAATAGAACAAGTTCCACACACTGCTAGAAGCCGAAATATTTTTTCAGAGCTAGATGCAGAAAAAAATTATATTGAATTTGCAACCTGATGGAGGTCAGTATAGATGGACTAATAGAACAAGTCCCACACACTGCTACAAGCTGAAATATTTTTTCAGAGCTAGATGCAGAAAAAAATTATATTGAATTTGCAACCTGATGGAGGTCAGTATAGATGGACTAATAGAACAAGTCCCACACACTGCTAGAAGCCGAAATATTTTTTCATAGCTAGATGCAGTAAAAAATTATATTGAATTTGCCACTTGATGGAGGTCAGTATAGATGGACCAATAGAACAAGTCCTACACACTGCTAGAAGCTGAAATATTTTTTCAGAGTTAGATGCAGAAAAAATTATATTGAATTTGCAACCTGATGGAGGTCAGCATAGATGGACTAATAGAACAAGTCCCACACACTGCTAGAAGCCTAAATATTTTTTCAGAGCTAGATGCAGAAAAAAGTGATATTGAATTTGCAACCTGATGGAGGTCAGTATAGATGGAATAATAGAACAAGTCCCACAAACTGCTAGAAGCCTAAAAAATTTTTTCAGAGCTCGATGCAGAAAAAAATTATATTGAATTTGCAACCTGGTTGAGGTTAGTATAGATGGACTAATAGAACAAGTCCCACACACTGCTAGAAGCTGAAATATTTTTTCAGAGCTAGATGCAGAAAAAAATTATATTGAATTTGCAACCTGATGTAGGTCAGTATAGATGGACTAATAGAACAAGTCCCACACACTGCTAGAAGCCTAAATATTTTTTCAGAGCTAGATGCAGAAAAAAATTATATTGAATTTGCAACCTGATGGAGGTCAATATAGATGGACTAATAGAACAAGTCCCACACACTGCTAGAAGCCTAAATATTTTTTCAGAGCTTGATGCAGAAAAAAATTATATTGAATTTGCAACGTGATGGAGGTCAGTATAGATGGACTAATAGAACAAGTCCCACACACTGCTAGAAGCCTAAATATTTTTTCAGAGCTCGATGCAGAAAAAAATTATATTCAATTTGCAATCTGGTGGAGGTTAGTACAGATGAACTAATAGAACAATTCCCACACACTGCTACAAGCTGAAATATTTTTTCAGAGCTAGATGTAGAAAAAATTATATTGAATTTGCAACCTGATGGAGGTCAGTATAGATGGACTAATAGAACAAGTCCCACACACTGCTAGAAGCCTAAGTATTTTTTCAGAGCTAGATGCAGAAAAAAATTATATTGAATTTGCAACGTGATGGAGGTCAGTATAGATGGACTAATAGAACAAGTCCCACACACTGCTAGAAGCCTAAATATTTTTTCAGAGCTAGATGCAGAAAAAAATTATATTGAATTTGCAACCTGATGGAGGTCAGTATACATGGACTAATAGAACAAGTCCCACACACTGCTAGAAGCCTAAATATTTTTTCAGAGCTCAATGCAGAAAAAAATTATATTCAATTTGCAACCTGGTGGAGGTTAGTATAGATGAACTAATAGAACAATTCCCACACACTGCTACAAGCTGAAATATTTTTTCAGAGCTAGATGGAGAAAAAATTAAATTGAATTTGCAACCTGATGGAGGTCAGTATAGATGGACTAATAGAACAAGTCCCACACACTGCTAGAAGCCGAAATATTTTTTCAGAGCTCGATGCAGAAAAAAATTATATTGAATTTGCAACCTGATGGAGGTCAGTATAGATGGACTAATAGAACAAGTCCCACACACTGCTAGAATCCTAAATATTTTTTCAGAGCTAGATGCAGAAAAAAATGATATTGAATTTGCAACCTGATGGAGGTCAGTATAGATGGAATAATAGAACAAGTCCCACAAACTGCTAGAAGCCTAAAAATTTTTTCAGAGCTCGATGCAGAAAAAAATTATATTGAATTTGCAAACTGGTTGAGGTTAGTATAGATGGACTAATAGAACAAGTCCCACACACTGCTACATGCTGAAATATTTTTTCAGAGCTAGATGCAGAAAAAAATTATATTGAATTTGCAGCCTAATGGAGGTCAGTATAGATGGACTAATAGAACAAGCCCCACACACTGCTAGAAGCCTAAATATTTTTTCAGAGCTAGATGCAGAAAAAAATTATATTGAATTTGCAACGTGATGGAGGTCAGTATAGATGGACTAATAGAACAAGTCCCACACACTGCTAGAAGCCTAAATATTTTTTCAGAGCTAGATGCAACAAAAAATTATATTGAATTTGCAACCTGATGGAGGTCAGTATAGATGGACTAATAGAACAAGTCCCACACACTGCTAGAAGCCTAAATATTTTTTCAGAGCTCGATGCAGAAAAAAATTATATTCAATTTGCAACCTGGTGGAGGTTAGTATAGATGAACTAATAGAACAATTCCCACACACTGCTACAAGCTGAAATATTTTTTCAGAGCTAGATGGAGAAAAAATTATATTGAATTTGCAACCTGATGGAGGTCAGTATAGATGGACTAATAGAACAAGTCCCACACACTGCTAGAAGCCTAAATATTTTTTCAGAGCTCGATGCAGAAAAAAATTATATTGAATTTGCAACCTGATAGACGTCAGTATAGTCGGACTAATAGAACAAGTTCCACACACTGCTAGAAGCCGAAATATTTTTTCAGAGCTAGATGCAGAAAAAAATTATATTGAATTTGCAACCTGATGGAGGTCAGTATAGATGGACTAATAGAACAAGTCCCACACACTGCTACAAGCTGAAATATTTTTTCAGAGCTAGATGCAGAAAAAAATTATATTGAATTTGCAACCTGATGGAGATCAGTATAGATGGACTAATAGATCAAGTCCCACACACTGCTAGAAGCCGAAATATTTTTTCTGAGCTAGATGCAGAAAAAAATTATATTGAATATGCAACCTGATGGAGGTCAGTATAGATGGACTAATAGAACAAGTCCCACAAACTGCTAGAAGCCGAAATATTTTTTCAGCGCTAGATGCAAAAAAAAATTATATTGAATTTGCAACCTGATGGAGGTCAGTATAGATGGACTAATAGAACAAGTCCCACACGCTGCTAGAAGCCTAAATATTTTTTCAGAGCTAGATGCAGAAAAAAATTATATTGAATTTGCAACCTGATGGAGGGCAGTATAGATGGACTAATAGAACAAGTCCCACACACTGCTAGAAGCTGAAATATTTTTTCAGAGCTCGATGCAGAAAAAGATTATATTGAATTTGCAACCTGATGGAGGTCAGTATAGATGGACTAATAGAACAAGTCCCACACACTGCTAGAAGCCTAAATATTTTTTCAGAGCTAGATGCAGAAAAAAATTATATTGAATTTGCAACCTGATGGAGGTCAATATAGATGGACTAATAGAACAAGTCCCATACACTGCTAGAAGCCTAAATATTTTTTCAGAGCTAGATGCAGAAAAAAATTATATTGAATTTGCAACGTGATGGAGGTCAGTATAGATGGACTAATAGAACAAGTCCCACACACTGCTAGAAGCCTAAATATTTTTTCAGCGCTAGATGCAGAAAAAAATTATATTGAATTTGCAACCTGAT
Organism: Phyllobates terribilis; assembly: GCF_046119375.1. NCBI lineage: Eukaryota > Metazoa > Chordata > Amphibia > Anura > Dendrobatidae > Phyllobates > Phyllobates terribilis. The sequence goes on along the minus strand of NW_027362762.1, from coordinate 328,241,128 downwards.
GGAGGTCAGTATAGATGGACTAATAGAACAAGTCCCACACACTGCTAGAAGCCTAAATATTTTTTCAGAGCTCGATGCAGAAAAAAATTATATTCAATTTGCAATCTGGTGGAGGTTAGTACAGATGAACTAATAGAACAATTCCCACACACTGCTACAAGCTGAAATATTTTTTCAGAGCTAGATGTAGAAAAAATTATATTGAATTTGCAACCTGATGGAGGTCAGTATAGATGGACTAATAGAACAAGTCCCACACACTGCTAGAAGCCTAAGTATTTTTTCAGAGCTAGATGCAGAAAAAAATTATATTGAATTTGCAACGTGATGGAGGTCAGTATAGATGGACTAATAGAACAAGTCCCACACACTGCTAGAAGCCTAAATATTTTTTCAGAGCTAGATGCAGCAAAAAATTATATTGAATTTGCAACCTGATGGAGGTCAGTATAGATGGACTAATAGAACAAGTCCCACACACTGCTAGAAGCCTAAATATTTTTTCAGAGCTCGATGCAGAAAAAAATTATATTCAATTTGCAACCTGGTGGAGGTTAGTATAGATGAACTAATAGAACAATTCCCACACACTGCTACAAGCTGAAATATTTTTTCAGAGCTAGATGGAGAAAAAATTATATTGAATTTGCAACCTGATGGAGGTCAGTATAGATGGACTAATAGAACAAGTCCCACACACTGCTAGAAGCCTAAATATTTTTTCAGAGCTCGATGCAGAAAAAAATTATATTGAATTTGCAACCTGATAGACGTCAGTATAGACGGACTAATAGAACAAGTTCCACACACTGCTAGAAGCCGAAATATTTTTTCAGAGCTAGATGCAGAAAAAAATTATATTGAATTTGCAACCTGATGGAGGTCAGTATAGATGGACTAATAGAACAAGTCCCACACACTGCTACAAGCTGAAATATTTTTTCAGAGCTAGATGCAGAAAAAAATTATATTGAATTTGCAACCTGATGGAGGTCAGTATAGATGGACTAATAGAACAAGTCCCACACACTGCTAGAAGCCGAAATATTTTTTCTGAGCTAGATGCAGAAAAAAATTATATTGAATATGCAACCTGATGGAGGTCAGTATAGATGGACTAATAGAACAAGTCCCACAAACTGCTAGAAGCCGAAATATTTTTTCAGCGCTAGATGCAAAAAAAAATTATATTGAATTTGCAACCTGATGGAGGTCAGTATAGATGGACTAATAGAACAAGTCCCACACGCTGCTAGAAGCCTAAATATTTTTTCAGAGCTAGATGCAGAAAAAAATTATATTGAATTTGCAACCTGATGGAGGGCAGTATAGATGGACTAATAGAACAAGTCCCACACACTGCTAGAAGCTGAAATATTTTTTCAGAGCTCGATGCAGAAAAAGATTATATTGAATTTGCAACCTGATGGAGGTCAGTATAGAAGGACTAATAGAACAAGTCCCACACACTGCTAGAAGCCTAAATATTTTTTCAGAGCTCGATGCAGAAGAAAATTATATTGAATTTGCAACCTGATGGAGGTTAATATAGATGGACTAATAAAACAAGTCCCACACACTGTTACAAGCTGAAATATTTTTTCAGAGCTAGATGCAGAAAAAAATTATATTGAATTTGCAACCTGATGGAGGTCAGTATAAATTGACTAATAGAACAAGTCCCACACACTGCAAGAAGCCTAAATATTTTTTCACAGTTAGATGCAGAAAAAAAGTATATTGAATTTGCAACCTGATGGAGGTCAGTGTAGATGGACTAATAGAACAAGTCCCACACACTGCAAGAAGCCAAAATATTTTTTCAGAGCTGGATGCAGAAAAAAATTATATTGAATTTGCAACCTGATGGAGGTCAGTATAGATGGACTAATAGAACAAGTCCCACACACTGCTAGAAGCCTAAAAATTTTTTCAGAGCTAGATGCAGAAAAAAATTATATTGAATTTGCAACCTGATGGAGGTCAGTATAGATGGACTAATAGAACAAGTCCCACACACTGCTAGAAGCCTAAATATTTTTTCAGAGCTCGATGCAGAAAAAAATTATATTCAATTTGCAACCTGGTGGAGGTTAGTATAGATGAACTAATAGAACAAGTCCCACACACTGCTACAAGCTGAAAGATTTTTTCAGAGCTAGATGGAGAAAAAATTATATTGAATTTGCAACCTGATGGAGGTCTGTATAGATGGACTAATAGAACAAGTCCCACACTCTGCTAGAAGCCTAAATATTTTTTCAGAGCTCGATGCAGAAAAAATTATATTGAATTTGCAACCTGATGGAGGTCAGTATAGATGGACTAATAGAACAAGTCCCACACACTGCTAGAAGCCTAAATATTTCTTCAGAGCTCGATGCAGAAAAAAATTATTTTGAATTTGCAACGTGGTGGAGGTTAGTATAGATGGACTAATAGAACAAGTCCCACACACTGCTACAAGCTGAAATATTTTTTCAGCGCTAGATGCAGAAAAAAATTATATTGAATATGCAACCTGATGGAGGTCAGTATAGATGGACTAATAGAACAAGTCCCACACACTGCTAGAAGTCTAAATATTTTTTCACAGCTAGATGCAGAAAAAAATTATATTGAATTTGCCACCTGATGGAGGTCAGTATAGATGGACTAATAGAACAAGTCCTACACAATGCTAGAAGACTAAATATTTTTTCAGAGCTAGATGCAGAAAAAAATTATATTGAATTTGCAACCTGATGGAGGTCAGTACAGATAGACTAATAGAACAAGTCCCACACACTGCTAGAAGCCGAAATATTTTTTCATAGCTAGATGCAGTAAAAAATTATATTGAATTTGCAACTTGATGGAGGTCAGTATAGATGGACCAATAGAACAAGTCCCACACACTGCTAGAAGCTGAAATATTTTTTCAGAGCTAGATGCAGAAAAAATTATATTGAATTTGCAACCTGATGGAGGTCAGCATAGATGGACTAATAGAACAATGCCCACAAACTGCTAGAAGCCGAAATATTTTTTCAGCGCTAGATGCAAAAAAAAATTATATTGAATTTGCAACCTGATGGAGGTCAGTATAGATGGACTACTAGAACAAGTCCCACACGCTGCTAGAAGCCTAAATATTTTTTCAGAGCTAGATGCAGAAAAAAATTATATTGAATTTGCAACCTGATGGAGGGCAGTATACATGGACTAATAGAACAAGTCCCACACACTGCTAGAAACTGAAATATTTTTTCAGAACTCGATGCAGAAAAAGATTATATTGAATTTGCAACCTGATGGAGGTCAGTATAGAAGGACTAAAAGAACAAGTCCCAAACACTGCTAGAAGCCTAAATATTTTTTCAGAGCTCGATGCAGAAAAAAATTATATTGAATTTGCAACCTGATGGAGGTTAATATAGATGGACTAATAAAACAAGTCCCACACACTGCTACAAGCTGAAATATTTTTTCAGAGCTAGATGCAGGAAAAAATTATATTGAATTTGCAACCTGATGGAGGTCAGTATAAATGGACTAATAGAACAAGTCCCACACACTGCAAGAAGCCTAAATATTTTTTCACAGTTAGATGCAGAAAAAAAGTATATTGAATTTGCAACCTGATGGAGGTCAGTATAGATGGACTAATAGAACAAGTCCTACACACTGCTAGAAGCATAAATATTTTTTCAGAGCTAGATGCAGAAAAAAATTATATTGAATTTGCAACCTGATGGAGGTCAGTATAGATAGACTAATAGAACAAGTCCCACACACTGCTAGAAGCCGAAATATTTTTTCATAGCTAGATGCAGTAAAAAATTATATTGAATTTGCCACTTGATGGAGGTCAGTATAGATGGACCAATATAACAAGTCCCACACTGCTAGAAGCTGAAATATTTTTTCAGAGTTAGATGCAGAAAAAATTATATTGAATTTGCAACCTGATGGAGGTCAGCATAGATGGACTAATAGAACAAGTCCCACACACTGCTAGAAGCCTAAATATTTTTTCAGAGCTAGATGCAGAAAAAAATTATATTGAATTTGCAACCTGATGGAGGTCAGTATAGATGGACTAATAGAACAAGTCCCACACACTGCAAGAAGCCTAAATATTTTTTCACAGTTAGATGCAGAAAAAAAGTATATTGAATTTGCAACCTGATGGAGGTCAGTATAGATGAACTAATAGAACAAGTCCTACACACTGCTAGAAGCATAAATATTTTTTCAGAGCTAGATGCAGAAAAAAATTATATTGAATTTGCAACCTGATGGAGGTCAGTATAGATAGACTAATAGAACAAGTCCCACACACTGCTAGAAGCCGAAATATTTTTTCATAGCTAGATGCAGTAAAAAATTATATTGAATTTGCCACTTGATGGAGGTCAGTATAGATGGACCAATATAACAAGTCCCACACACTGCTAGAAGCTGAAATATTTTTTCAGAGTTAGATGCAGAAAAAATTATATTGAATTTGCAACCTGATGGAGGTCAGCATAGATGGACTAATAGAACAAGTCCCACACACTGCTAGAAGCCTAAATATTTTTTCAGAGCTAGATGCAGAAAAAAATTATATTGAATTTGCAACCTGATGGAGGTCAGTATAGATGGACTAATAGAACAAGTCTCACGCACTGCTAGAAGCCTAAATATTTTTTCAGAGCTAGATGCAGAAAAAAATTATATTGAATTTGCAACCTGATGTAGGTCAGTATAGATGGACTAATAGAACAAGTCCCACACACTGCTAGAAGCCTAAATATTTTTTCAGAGCTAGATGCAGAAAAAAATTATATTGAATTTGCAACGTGATGGAGGTCAGTATAGATGGACCAATAGAACAAGTCCCACACACTGCTAGAAGCCTAAATATTTTTTCAGAGCTAGATGCAGAGAAAAATTATATTGAATTTGCAACCTGATGGAGGTCAGTATAGATGGACTAATAGAACAAGTCCCACACACTGCTAGAAGCCTAAATATTTTTTCAGAGCTAGATGCAGAAAAAAATTATATTGAATTTGCAACCTGATGGAGGGCAGTATAGATGGACTAATAGAACAAGTCCCACACACTGCTAGAAGCTGAAATATTTTTTCAGAGCTCGATGCAGAAAAAGATTATATTGAATTTGCAACCTGATGGAGGTCAGTATAGAAGGACTAATAGAACAAGTCCCACACACTGCTAGAAGCCTAAATATTTTTTCAGAGCTCGATGCAGAAAACAATTATATTGAATTTGCAACCTGATGGAGGTTAATATAGATGGACTAATAAAACAAGTCCCACACACTGTTACAAGCTGAAATATTTTTTCAGAGCTAGATGCAGAAAAAAATTATATTGAATTTGCAACCTGATGGAGGTCAGTATAAATTGACTAATAGAACAAGTCCCACACACTGCAAGAAGCCTAAATATTTTTTCACAGTTAGATGCAGAAAAAAAGTATATTGAATTTGCAACCTGATGGAGGTCAGTGTAGATAGACTAATAGAACAAGTCCCACACACTGCAAGAAGCCAAAATATTTTTTCAGAGCTAGATGCAGAAAAAAATTATATTGAATTTGCAACCTGATGGAGGTCAGTATAGATGGACTAATAGAACAAGTCCCACACACTGCTAGAAGCCTAAATATTTTTTCAGAGCTAGATGCAGAAAAAAATTATATTGAATTTGCAACCTGATGGAGGTCAGTATAGATGGACTAATAGAACAAGTCCCACACACTGCTAGAAGCCTAAATATTTTTTCAGAGCTCGATGCAGAAAAAAATTATATTCAATTTGCAACCTGATGGAGATCAGTATAGATGGAATAATAGAACAAGTCCCACACACTGCTAGAAGCCTAAATATTTTTTCAGAGCTAGATGCAGAAAAAAATTATATTAAATTTGCAACCTGATGGAGGTCAGTATAGATGGACTAATAGAACAAGTCCCACACACTGCTAGAAGCCTAAATATTTTTTCAGAGCTCGATGCAGAAAAAAATTATATTCAATTTGCAACCTGGTGGAGGTTAGTATAGATGAACTAATAGAACAAGTCCCACACACTGCTACAAGCTGAAAGATTTTTTCAGAGCTAGATGGAGAAAAAATTATATTGAATTTGCAACCTGATGGAGGTCTGTATAGATGGACTAATAGAACAAGTCCCACACTCTGCTAGAAGCCTAAATATTTTTTCAGAGCTCGATGCAGAAAAAATTATATTGAATTTGCAACCTGATGGAGGTCAGTATAGATGGACTAATAGAACAAGTCCCACACACTGCTAGAAGCCTAAATATTTCTTCAGAGCTCGATGCAGAAAAAAATTATTTTGAATTTGCAACGTGGTGGAGGTTAGTATAGATGGACTAATAGAACAAGTCCCACACACTGCTACAAGCTGAAGTATTTTTTCAGCGCTAGATGCAGAAAAAAATTATATTGAATTTGCAACCTGATGGAGGTCAGTATAGATGGACTAATAGAACAAGTCCCACACACTGCTAGAAGCCTAAATATTTTTTCACAGCTAGATGCAGAAAAAAATTATATTGAATTTGCCACCTGATGGAGGTCAGTATAGATGGACGAATAGAACAAGTCCTACACAATGCTAGAAGACTAAATATTTTTTCAGAGCTAGATGCAGAAAAAAATTATATTGAATTTGCAACCTGATGGAGGTCAGTACAGATAGACTAATAGAACAAGTCCCACACACTGCTAGAAGCCGAAATATTTTTTCATAGCTAGATGCAGTAAAAAATTATATTGAATTTGCAACTTGATGGAGGTCAGTATAGATGGACCAATAGAACAAGTCCCACACACTGCTAGAAGCTGAAATATTTTTTCAGAGCTTGATGCAGAAAAAATTATATTGAATTTGCAACCTGATGGAGGTCAGCATAGATGGACTAATAGAACAATGCCCACAAACTGCTAGAAGCCGAAATATTTTTTCAGCGCTAAATGCAAAAAAAAATTATATTGAATTTGCAACCTGATGGAGGTCAGTATAGATGGACTAATAGAACAAGTCCCACACGCTGCTAGAAGCCTAAATATTTTTTCAGAGCTAGATGCAGAAAAAAATTATATTGAATTTGCAACCTGATGGAGGGCAGTATACATGGACTAATAGAACAAGTCCCACACACTGCTAGAAGCTGAAATATTTTTTCAGAACTCGATGCAGAAAAAGATTATATTGAATTTGCAACCTGATGGAGGTCAGTATAGAAGGACTAATAGAACAAGTCCCACACACTGCTAGAAGCCTAAATATTTTTTCAGAGCTCGATGCAGAAAAAAATTATATTGAATTTGCAACCTGATGGAGGTTAATATAGATGGACTAATAAAACAAGTCCCACACACTGCTACAAGCTGAAATATTTTTTCAGAGCTAGATGCAGGAAAAAATTATATTGAATTTGCAACCTGATGGAGGTCAGTATAAATGGACTAATAGAACAAGTCCCACACACTGCAAGAAGCCTAAATATTTTTTCACAGTTAGATGCAGAAAAAAAGTATATTGAATTTGCAACCTGATGGAGGTCAGTATAAATGGACTAATAGAACAAGTCCTACACACTGCTAGAAGCATAAATATTTTTTCAGAGCTAGATGCAGAAAAAAATTATATTGAATTTGCAACCTGATGGAGGTCAGTATAGATAGACTAATAGAACAAGTCCCACACACTGCTAGAAGCCGAAATATTTTTTCATAGCTAGATGCAGTAAAAAATTATATTGAATTTGCCACTTGATGGAGGTCAGTATAGATGGACCAATATAACAAGTCCCACACTGCTAGAAGCTGAAATATTTTTTCAGAGTTAGATGCAGAAAAAATTATATTGAATTTGCAACCTGATGGAGGTCAGCATAGATGGACTAATAGAACAAGTCCCACACACTGCTAGAAGCCTAAATATTTTTTCAGAGCTAGATGCAGAAAAAAATTATATTGAATTTGCAACCTGATGGAGGTCAGTATAGATGGACTAATAGAACAAGTCCCACACACTGCAAGAAGCCTAAATATTTTTTCACAGTTAGATGCAGAAAAAAAGTATATTGAATTTGCAACCTGATGGAGGTCAGTATAGATGGACTAATAGAACAAGTCCTACACACTGCTAGAAGCATAAATATTTTTTCAGAGCTAGATGCAGAAAAAAATTATATTGAATTTGCAACCTGATGGAGGTCAGTATAGATAGACTAATAGAACAAGTTCCACACACTGCTAGAAGCCGAAATATTTTTTCATAGCTAGATGCAGTAAAAAATTATATTGAATTTGCCACTTGATGGAGGTCAGTATAGATGGACCAATATAACAAGTCCCACACACTGCTAGAAGCTGAAATATTTTTTCAGAGTTAGATGCAGAAAAAATTATATTGAATTTGCAACCTGATGGAGGTCAGCATAGATGGACTAATAGAACAAGTCCCACACACTGCTAGAAGCCTAAATATTTTTTCAGAGCTAGATGCAGAAAAAAATTATATTGAATTTGCAACCTGATGGAGGTCAGTATAGATGGACTAATAGAACAAGTCTCACACACTGCTAGAAGCCTAAATATTTTTTCAGAGCTAGATGCAGAAAAAAATTATATTGAATTTGCAACCTGATGTAGGTCAGTATAGATGGACTAATAGAACAAGTCCCACACACTGCTAGAAGCCTAAATATTTTTTCAGAGCTAGATGCAGAAAAAAATTATATTGAATTTGCAACGTGATGGAGGTCAGTATAGATGGACTAATAGAACAAGTCCCACACACTGCTAGAAGCCTAAATATTTTTTCAGAGCTAGAAGCAGAGAAAAATTATATTGAATTTGCAACCTGATGGAGGTCAGTATAGATGGACTAATAGAAAAAGTCCCACACACTGCTAGAAGCCTAAATATTTTTTCAGAGCTAGATGCAGAAAAAAATTATATTGAATTTGCAACCTGATGGAGGTCAGTATAGATGGACTAATAGAACAAGTCCCACACACTGCAAGAAGCCTAAATATTTTTTCACAGTTAGATGCAGAAAAAAAGTATATTGAATTTGCAACCTGATGGAGGTCAGTATAGATGGACTAATAGAACAAGTCCTACACACTGCTAGAAGCATAAATATTTTTTCAGAGCTAGATGCAGAAAAAAATTATATTGAATTTGCAACCTGATGGAGGTCAGTATAGATAGACTAATAGAACAAGTCCCACACACTGCTAGAAGCCGAAATATTTTTTCATAGATAGATGCAGTAAAAAATTATATTGAATTTGCCACTTGATGGAGGTCAGTATAGATGGACCAATATAACAAGTCCCACACACTGCTAGAAGCTGAAATATTTTTTCAGAGTTAGATGCAGAAAAAATTATATTGAATTTGCAACCTGATGGAGGTCAGCATAGATGGACTAATAGAACAAGTCCCACACACTGCTAGAAGCCTAAATATTTTTTCAGAGCTAGATGCAGAAAAAAATTATATTGAATTTGCAACCTGATGGAGGTCAGTATAGATGGACTAATAGAACAAGTCTCACACACTGCTAGAAGCCTAAATATTTTTTCAGAGCTAGATGCAGAAAAAAATTATATTGAATTTGCAACCTGATGTAGGTCAGTATAGATGGACTAATAGAACAAGTCCCACACACTGCTAGAAGCCTAAATATTTTTTCAGAGCTAGATGCAGAAAAAAATTATATTGAATTTGCAACGTGATGGAGGTCAGTATAGATGGACTAATAGAACAAGTCCCACACACTGCTAGAAGCCTAAATATTTTTTCAGAGCTAGAAGCAGAGAAAAATTATATTGAATTTGCAACCTGATGGAGGTCAGTATAGATGGACTAATAGAAAAAGTCCCACACACTGCTAGAAGCCTAAATATTTTTTCAGAGCTAGATGCAGAAAAAAATTATATTGAATTTGCAACGTGATGGAGGTCAGTATAGATGGACTAATAGAACAAGTCCCATACACTGCTAGAAACCTAAATATTTTTTCAGATCTAGATGCAGAAAAAAATTATATTGAATTTGCAACCTGATGGAGGTCAGTATAGATGGACTAATAGAACAAGTCCCACACACTGCTAGAAGCCTAAATATTTTTTCAGAGCTTGATGCAGAAAAAAATTATATTCAATTTGCAACCTGGTGGAGGTTAGTACAGATGAACTAATAGAACAATTCCCACACACTGCTACAAGCTGAAATATTTTTTCAGAGCTAGATGGAGAAAAATTTTTATTGAATTTGCAACCTGATGGAGGTCAGTATAGATGGACTAATAGAACAAGTCCCACACACTGCTAGAAGCCTAAATATTTTTTCAGAGCTAGATGCAGAAAAAAATTATATTGAATTTGCAACCTGATGGAGGTCAGTATACATGGACTAATAGAACAAGTCCCACACACTGCTAGAAGCCTAAATATTTTTTCAGAGCTCGATGCAGAAAAAAATTATATTCAATTTGCAACCTGGTGGAGGTTAGTATAGATGAACTAATAGAACAATTCCCACACACTGCTACAAGCTGAAATATTTTTTCAGAGCTAGATGGAGAAAAAATTAAATTGAATTTGCAACCTGATGGAGGTCAGTATAGATGGACTAATAGAACAAGTCCCACACACTGCTAGAAGCCGAAATAATTTTTTCAGAGCTCGATGCAGAAAAAAATTATATTGAATTTGCAACCTGATGGAGGTCAGTATAGATGGACTAATAGAACAAGTCCCACACACTGCTAGAAGCCTAAATATTTTTTCAGAGCTAGATGCAGAAAAAAATGATATTGAATTTGCAACCTGATGGAGGTCAGTTTAGATGGAATAATAGAACAAGTCCCACAAACTGATAGAAGCCTAAAAATTTTTTCAGAGCTCGATGCAGAAAAAAATTATATTGAATTTGCAACCTGGTTGAGGTTAGTATAGATGGACTAATAGAACAAGTCCCACACACTGCTACAAGCTGAAATATTTTTCAGAGCTAGATGCAGAAAAAAATTATATAGAATTTGCAACCTAATGGAGGTCAGTATAGATGGACTAATAGAACAAGTCCCACACACTGCTAGAAGCCTAAATATTTTTTCAGAGCTAGATGGAGAAAAAAATTATATTGAATTTGCAACGTGATGAAGGTCAGTATAGATGGACTAATAGAACAAGTCCCACACACTGCTAGAAGCCTAAATATTTTTTCAGAGCTAGATGCAGCAAAAAATTATATTGAATTTGCAACCTGATGGAGGTCAGTATAGATAGACTACTAGAACAAGTCCCACACACTGCTAGAAGCCTAAATATTTTTTCAGAGCTCGATGCAGAAAAAAATTATATTCAATTTGCAACCTGGTGGAGGTTAGTATAGATGAACTAATAGAACAATTCCCACACACTGCTACAAGCTGAAATATTTTTTCAGAGCTAGATGGAGAAAAAATTATATTGAATTTGCAACCTGATGGAGGTCACTATAGATGGACTAATAGAACAAGTCCCACACACTGCTAGAAGCCTAAATATTTTTTCAGAGCTCGATGCAGAAAAAAATTATATTGAATTTGCAACCTGATAGACGTTAGAATAGACGGACTAATAGAACAAGTTCCACACACTGCTAGAAGCCGAAATATTTTTTCAGAGCTAGATGCAGAAAAAAATTATATTGAATTTGCAACCTGATGGAGGTCAGTATAGATGGACTAATAGAACAAGTCCCACACACTGCTACAAGCTGAAATATTTTTTCAGAGCTAGATGCAGAAAAAAATTATATTGAATTTGCAACCTGATGGAGGTCAGTATAGATGGACTAATAGAACAAGTCCCACACACTGCTAGAAGCCGAAATATTTTTTCTGAGCTAGATGCAGAAAAAAATTATATTGAATATGCAACCTGATGGAGGTCAGTATAGATGGACTAATAGAACAAGTCCCACAAACTGCTAGAAGCCGAAATATTTTTTCAGCGCTAGATGCAAAAAAAAATTATATTGAATTTGCAACCTGATGGAGGTCAGTATAGATGGACTAATAGAACAAGTCCCACACGCTGCTAGAAGCCTAAATATTTTTTCAGAGCTCGATGCAGAAAAAGATTATATTGAATTTGCAACCTGATGGAGGTCAGTATAGAAGGACTAATAGAACAAGTCCCACACACTGCTAGAAGCCTAAATATTTTTTCAGAGCTCGATGCAGAAAAAAATTATATTGAATTTGCAACCTGATGGAGGTTAATATAGATGTACTAATAAAACAAGTCCCACACACTGCTACAAGCTGAAATATTTTTTCAGAGCTAGATGCAGAAAAAAATTATATTGAATTTGCAACCTGATGGAGGTCAGTATAAATGGACTAATAGAACAAGTCCCACACACTGCAAGAAGTGTAAATATTTTTTCACAGTTAGATGCAGAAAAAAAGTATATTGAATTTGCAACCTGATGGAGGTCAGTATAGATGGACTAATAGAACAAGTCCCACACACTGCAAGAAGCCAAAATATTTTTTCAGAGCTAGATGCAGAAAAAAATTATATTGAATTTGCAACCTGATGGAGGTCAGTATAGATGGACTAATAGAACAAGTCCCACACACTGCTAGAAGCCTAAATATTTTTTCAGAGCTAGATGCAGAAAAAAATTATATTGAATTTGCAACCTGATGGAGGTCAGTATAGATGGACTAATAGAACAAGTCCCACACACTGCTAGAAGCCTAAATATTTTTTCAGAGCTCGATGCAGAAAAAAATTATATTCAATTTGCAACCTGGTGGAGGTTAGTATAGATGAACTAATAGAACAAGTCCCACACACTGCTACATGCTGAAATATTTTTTCAGAGCTAGATGGAGAAAAAATTATATTGAATTTGCAACCTGATGGAGGTCAGTATAGATGGACTAATAGAACAAGTCCCAAACACTGCTAGAAGCCTAAATATTTTTTCAGAGCTCGATGCAGAAAAAATTATATTGAATTTGCAACCTGATGGAGGTCAGTATAGATGGACTAATAGAACAAGTCCCACACACTGCTAGAAGCCGAAATATTTCTTCAGAGCTCGATGCAGAAAAAAATTATTTTGAATTTGCAACCTGGTGGAGGTTAGTATAGATGGACTAATAGAACAAGTCCCACACGCTGCTACAAGCTGAAATATTTTTTCAGCGCTAGATGCAGAAAAAAATTATATTGAATTTGCAACCTGATGGAGGTCAGTATAGATGGACTAATAGAACAAGTTCCACACACTGCTAGAAGCCTAAATATTTTTTCACAGCTAGATGCAGAAAAAAATTATATTGAATTTGCCACCTGATGGAGGTCAGTATAGATGGACTAATAGAACAAGTCCTACACAATGCTAGAAGCCTAAATATTTTTTCAGAGCTAGATGCAGAAAAAAATTATATTGAATTTGCAACCTGATGGAGGTCAGTATAGATAGACTAATAGAACAAGTCCCACACACTGCTAGAAGCCGAAATATTTTTTCATAGCTAGATGCAGTAAAAAATTATATTGAATTTGCAACTTGATGGAGGTCAGCATAGATGGACCAATAGAACAAGTCCCACACACTGCTAGAAGCCTAAATATTTTTTCAGAGCTTGATGCAGAAAAAATTATATTGAATTTGCAACCTGATGGAGGTCAGTATAGATGGACTAATAGAACAAGTCCCACACACTGCTAGAAGCCGAAATATTTCTTCAGAGCTCGATGCAGAAAAAAATTATTTTGAATTTGCAACCTGGTGGAGGTTAGTATAGATGGACTAATAGAACAAGTCCCACACACTGCTACAAGCTGAAATATTTTTTCAGCGCTAGATGCAGAAAAAAATTATATTGAATTTACAACCTGATGGAGGTCAGTATAGATGGACTAATAGAACAAGTTCCACACACTGCTAGAAGCCTAAATATTTTTTCACAGCTAGATGCAGAAAAAAATTATATTGAATTTGCCACCTGATGGAGGTCAGTATAGATGGACTAATAGAACAAGTCCTACACAATGCTAGAAGCCTAAATATTTTTTCAGAGCTAGATGCAGAAAAAAATTATATTGAATTTGCAACCTGATGGAGGTCAGTATAGATAGACTAATAGAACAAGTCCCACACACTGCTAGAAGCCGAAATATTTTTTCATAGCTAGATGCAGTAAAAAATTATATTGAATTTGCAACTTGATGGAGGTCAGTATAGATGGACCAATAGAACAAGTCCCACACACTGCTAGAAGCTGAAATATTTTTTCAGAGCTAGATGCAGAAAAAATTATATTGAATTTGCAACCTGATGGAGGTCAGCATAGATGGACTAATAGAACAAGTCCCACAAACTGCTAGAAGCCGAAATATTTTTTCAGCGCTAGATGCAAAAAAAAATTATATTGAATTTGCAACCTGATGGAGGTCAGTATAGTTGGACTAATAGAACAAGTCCCACACGCTGCTAGAAGCCTAAATATTTTTTCAGAGCTAGATGCAGAAAAAAATTATATTGAATTTGCAACCTGATGGAGGGCAGTATAGATGGACTAATAGAACAAGTCCCACACACTGCTAGAAGCCTAAATATTTTTTCAGAGCTCGATGCAGAAAAAGATTATATTGAATTTGCAACCTGATGGAGGTCAGTATAGAAGGACTAATAGAACAAGTCCCACACACTGCTAGAAGCCTAAATATTTTTTCAGAGCTCGATGCAGAAAAAAATTATATTGAATTTGCAACCTGATGGAGGTTAATATAGATGGACTAATAAAACAAGTCCCACACACTGCTACAAGCTGAAATATTTTTTCAGAGCTAGATGCAGAAAAAAATTATATTGAATTTGCAACCTGATGGAGGTCAGTATAAATAGACTAATAGAACAAGTCCCACACACTGCAAGAAGCCTAAATATTTTTTCACAGTTAGATGCAGAAAAAAAGTATATTGAATTTGCAACCTGATGGAGGTCAGTATAGATGGAATAATAGAACAAGTCCCACACACTGCAAGAAGCCAAAATATTTTTTCAGAGCTAGATGCAGAAAAAAATTATATTGAATTTGCAACTTGATGGAGGTCAGTATAGATGGACTAATAGAACAAGTCCCACACACTGCTAGAAGCCTAAATATTTTTTCAGAGCTAGATGCAGAAAAAAATTATATTGAATTTGCAACCTGATGGAGGTCAGTATAGATGGACTAATAGAACAAGTCCCACACACTGCTAGAAGCCTAAATATTTTTTCATAGCTAGATGCAGTAAAAAATTATATTGAATTTGCAACTTGATGGAGGTCAGTATAGATGGACCAATAGAACAAGTCCCACACACTGCTAGAAGCTGAAATATTTTTTCAGAGCTAGATGCAGAAAAAATTATATTGAATTTGCAACCTGATGGAGGTCAGCATAGATGGACTAATAGAACAAGTCCCACAAACTGCTAGAAGCCGAAATATTTTTTCAGCGCTAGATGCAAAAAAAAATTATATTGAATTTGCAACCTGATGGAGGTCAGTATAGTTGGACTAATAGAACAAGTCCCACACGCTGCTAGAAGCCTAAATATTTTTTCAGAGCTAGATGCAGAAAAAAATTATATTGAATTTGCAACCTGATGGAGGGCAGTATAGATGGACTAATAGAACAAGTCCCACACACTGCTAGAAGCCTAAATATTTTTTCAGAGCTCGATGCAGAAAAAGATTATATTGAATTTGCAACCTGATGGAGGTCAGTATAGAAGGACTAATAGAACAAGTCCCACACACTGCTAGAAGCCTAAATATTTTTTCAGAGCTCGATGCAGAAAAAAATTATATTGAATTTGCAACCTGATGGAGGTTAATATAGATGGACTAATAAAACAAGTCCCACACACTGCTACAAGCTGAAATATTTTTTCAGAGCTAGATGCAGAAAAAAATTATATTGAATTTGCAACCTGATGGAGGTCAGTATAAATGGACTAATAGAACAAGTCCCACACACTGCAAGAAGCCTAAATATTTTTTCACAGTTAGATGCAGAAAAAAAGTATATTGAATTTGCAACCTGATGGAGGTCAGTATAGATGGAATAATAGAACAAGTCCCACACACTGCAAGAAGCCAAAATATTTTTTCAGAGCTAGATGCAGAAAAAAATTATATTGAATTTGCAACTTGATGGAGGTCAGTATAGATGGACTAATAGAACAAGTCCCACACACTGCTAGAAGCCTAAATATTTTTTCAGAGCTAGATGCAGAAAAAAATTATATTGAATTTGCAACCTGATGGAGGTCAGTATAGATGGACTAATAGAACAAGTCCCACACACTGCTAGAAGCCTAAATATTTTTTCAGAGCTCGATGCAGAAAAAAATTATATTCAATTTGCAACCTGGTGGAGGTTAGTATAGATGAACTAATAGAACAAGTCCCACACACTGCTACAATCTGAAATATTTTTTCAGAGCTAGATGGAGAAAAAATTATATTGAATTTGCAACCTGATGGAGGTCAGTATAGATGGACTAATAGAACAAGTCCCACACACTGCTAGAAGCCTAAATATTTTTTCAGAGCTCGATGCAGAAAAAATTATATTGAATTTGCAACCTGATGGAGGTCAGTATAGATGGACTAATAGAACAAGTCCCACACACTGCTAGAAGCCTAAATATTTCTTCAGAGCTCGATGCAGAAAAAAATTATTTTGAATTTGCAACCTGGTGGAGGTTAGTATAGATGGACTAATAGAACAAGTCCCACACACTGCTACAAGCTGAAATATTTTTTCAGCGCTAGATGCAGAAAAAAATTATATTGAATTTGCAACCTGATGGAGGTCAGTATAGATGGACTAATAGAACAAGTCCCACACACTGCTAGAAGCCTAAATATTTTTTCACAGCTAGATGCAGAAAAAAATTATATTGAATTTGCCACCTGATGGAGGTCAGTATAGATGGACTAATAGAACAAGTCCTACACAATGCTAGAAGCCTAAATATTTTTTCAGAGCTAGATGCAGAAAAAAATTATATTGAATTTGCAACCTGATGGAGGTCAGTATAGCTAGACTAATAGAACAAGTCCCACACACTGCTAGAAGCCGAAATATTTTTTCAGAGCTAGATGCAGTAAAAAATTATATTGAATTTGCAACTTGATGGAGGTCAGTATAGATGGACCAATAGAACAAGTCCCACACACTGCTAGAAGCTGAAATATTTTTTCAGAGCTAGATGCAGAAAAAATTATATTGAATTTGCAACCTGATGGAGGTCAGCATAGATGGACTAATGGAGCAAGTCCCACACACTGTTAAAAGCCTAAATATTTTTTCACAGCTAGATGCAGAAAAAAATTATATTGAATTTGCAACCTGATGGAGGTCAGTATAGATGGACTAATAGAACAAGTCCCACACACTGCTAGAAGCCTAAATATTTTTTCAGAGCTCGATGCAGAAAAAAAGTATATTCAATTTGCAACCTGGTGGAGGTTAGTATAGATGAACTAGTAGAACAAGTCCCACACACTGCTACAAGCTGAAATATTTTTTCAGAGCTAGATGGAGAAAAATATATATTGAATTTGCAACCTGATGGAGGTCAGTATAGATGGTCTAATAGAACAAGTCCCACACACTGCTAGAAGCCTAAATATTTTTTCAGAGCTCGAAGTAGAAAAAATTATATTGAATTTGCAACCTGATGGAGGTCAGTATAGATGGACTAATAGAACAAGTCCGACACACTGCTAGAAGCCTAAATATTTCTTCAGAGCTCGATAAAGAAAAAAAATATTTTGAATTTGCAACCTGGTGGAGGTTAGTATAGATGGACTAATAGAACAAGTCCCACACACTGCTACAAGCTGAAATATTTTTTCAGCGCTAGATGCAGAAAAAAATTATATTGAATTTGCAACCTGATGGAGGTCAGTATAGATGGACTAATAGAACAAGTCCCACACACTGCTAGAAGCCTAAATATTTTTTCACAGCTAGATGCAGAAAAAAATTATATTGAAATTGCCACCTGATGGAGGTCAGTATAGATGGACTAATAGAACAAGTCCTACACAATGCTAGAAGCCTAAATATTTTTTCATAGCTAGATGCAGTAAAAAATTATATTGAATTTGCAACTTGATGGAGGTCAGTATAGATGGACCAATAGAACAAGTCCCACACACTGCTAGAATCTGAAATATTTTTTCAGAGCTAGATGCAGAAAAAATTATATTGAATTTGCAACCTGATGGAGGTCAGCATAGATGGACTAATGGAACAAGTCCCACACACTGTTAAAAGCCTAAATATTTTTTCACAGCTAGATGCAGAAAAAAATTATATTGAATTTGCAACCTGATGGAGGTCAGTATAGATGGACTAATAGAACAAGTCCCACACACTGCTAGAAGCCTAAATATTTTTTCAGAGCTCGATGCAGAAAAAAATTATATTCAATTTGCAACCTGGTGGAGGTTAGTATAGATGAACTAATAGAACAAGTCCCACACACTGCTACAAGCTGAAATATTTTTTCAGAGCTAGATGGAGAAAAAATTATATTGAATTTGCAACCTGATGGAGGTCAGTATAGATGGACTAATAGAACAAGTCCCACACACTGCTAGAAGCCTAAATATTTTTTCAGAGCTCGATGTAGAAAAAATTATATTGAATTTGCAACCTGATGGAGGTCAGTATAGATGGACTAATAGAACAAGTCCCACACACTGCTAGAAGCCTAAATATTTCTTCAGAGCTCGATGCAGAAAAAAATTATTTTGAATTTGCAACCTGGTGGAGGTTAGTATAGATGGACTAATAGAACAAGTCCCACACACTGCTACAAGCTGAAATATTTTTTCAGCGCTAGATGCAGAAAAAAATTATTTTGAATTTGCAACCTGATGGAGGTCAGTATAGATGGACTAATAGAACGAGTCCCACACACTGCTAGAAGCCTAAATATTTCTTCAGAGCTCGATGCAGAAAAAAATTATTTTGAATTTGCAACCTGATGGAGGTCAGTATAGATGGACTAATAGAACAAGTCCCACACACTGCTAGAAGCCTAAATATTTTTTCACAGCTAGATGCAGAAAAAAATTATATTGAAATTGCCACCTGATGGAGGTCAGTATAGATGGACTAATAGAACAAGTCCTACACAATGCTAGAAGCCTAAATATTTTTTCAGAGCTAGATGCAGAAAAAAATTATATTGAATTTGCAACCTGATGGAGGTCAGTATAGATGGACTAATAGAACAAGTCCCACACACTGCTAGAAGCCGAAATATTTTTTCATAGCTAGATGCAGTAAAAAATTATATTGAATTTGCAACTTGATGGAGGTCAGTATAGATGGACCAATAGAACAAGTCCCACACACTGCTAGAAGCTGAAATATTTTTTCAGAGCTAGATGCAGAAAAAATTATATTGAATTTGCAACCTGATGGAGGTCAGCATAGATGGACTAATAGAACAAGTCCCACAAACTGCTAGAAGCCGAAATATTTTTTCAGCGCTAGATGCAAAAAAAAATTATATTGAATTTGCAACCTGATGGAGGTCAGTATAGATGGACTAATAGAACAAGTTCCACACGCTGCTAGAAGCCTAAATATTTTTTCAGAGCTAGATGCAGAAAAAAATTATATTGAATTTGCAACCTGATGGAGGGCAGTATAGATGGACTAATAGAACAAGTCCCACACACTGCTAGAAGCTGAAATATTTTTTCAGAGCTCGATGCAGAAAAAGATTATATTGAATTTGCAACCTGATGGAGGTCAGTATAGAAGGACTAATAGAACAAGTCCCACACACTGCTAGAAGCCTAAATATTTTTTCAGAGCTCGATGCAGAAAAAAATTATATTGAATTTGCAACCTGATGGAGGTTAATATAGATGGACTAATAAAACAAGTCCCACACACTGCTACAAGCTGAAATATTTTTTCAGAGCTAGATGCAGAAAAAAATTATATTGAATTTGCAACCTGATGGAGGTCAGTATAAATGGAATAATAGAACAAGTCCCACACACTGCAAGAAGCCTAAATATTTTTTCACAGTTAGATGCAGAAAAAAAGTATATTGAAATTGCAACCTGATGGAGGTCAGTATAGATGGACTAATAGAACAAGTCCCACACACTGCAAGAAGCCAAAATATTTTTTCAGAGCTAGATGCAGAAAATAATTATATTGAATTTGCAACCTGATGGAGGTCAGTATAGATGGACTAATAGAACAAGTCCTACACAATGCTAGAAGCCTAAATATGTTTTCATGGCTAGATGCAGTAAAAAATTATATTGAATTTGCAACTTGATGGAGGTCAGTATAGATGGACCAATAGAACAAGTCCCACACACTGCTAGAAGCTGAAATATTTTTTCAGAGCTAGATGCAGAAAAAATTATATTGAATTTGCAACCTGATGGAGGTCAGCATAGATGGACTAATGGAACAAGTCCCACACACTGTTAAAAGCCTAAATATTTTTTCACAGCTAGATGCAGAAAAAAATTATATTGAATTTGCAACCTGATGGAGGTCAGTATAGATGGACTAATAGAACAAGTCCCACACACTGCTAGAAGCCTAAATATTTTTTCAGAGCTAGATGCAGAAAAAAATTATATTGAATTTGCAACCTGATGGAGGTCAGTATAGATGGACTAATAGAACAAGTCCCACACACTGCTAGAAGCCTAAATATTTTTTCAGAGCTCGATGCAGAAAAAAATTATATTCAATTTGCAACCTGGTGGAGGTTAGTATAGATGGACTAATAGAACAAGTCCCACACACTGCTACAAGCTGAAATATTTTTTCAGCGCTAGATGCAGAAAAAAATTATATTGAATTTGCAACCTGATGGAGGTCAGTATAGATGGACTAATAGAACAAGTCCCACACACTGCTAGAAGCCTAAATATTTTTTCACAGCTAGATGCAGAAACAAATTATATTGAATTTGCCACCTGATGGAGGTCAGTATAGATGGACTAATAGAACAAGTCCTACACAATGCTAGAAGCCTAAATATTTTTTCAGAGCTAGATGCAGAAAAAAATTATATTGAATTTGCAACCTGATGGAGGTCAGTATAGATAGACTAATAGAACAAGTCCCACACACTGCTACAAGCTGAAATATTTTTTCAGAGCTAGATGCAGAAAAAAATTATATTGAATTTGCAACCTGATGGAGGTCAGTATAGATGGACTAATAGAACAAGGCCCACACACTGCTAGAAGCCTAAATATTTTTTCAGAGCTAGATGCAGAAAAATATTATATTGAATTTGCAACCTGATGGAGGTCAGTATAGATGGACTAATAGAACAAGTCCCACACACTGCTAGAAACCTAAATATTTTTTCAGAGCTCGATGCAGAAAAAAATTATATTGAATTTGCAACCTGATGGAGGTTAGTATAGAAGAACTAATAGAACGAGTCCCACACAGTGCTACAAGCTGAAATATTTTTTCAGAGCTAGATGGAGAAAAAAATTAAATTTAATTTGCAACCTGATGGAGGTCAGTATAGATGGACTAATAGAACATGTCCCACACACTGCTAGAAGCCTAAATATTTTTTCAGAGCTCGATGCAGAAAAAAATTATATTGAATTTGCAACCTGATGGAGGTCAGTATAGATGGACTAATAGAACAAGTCCCACACACTGCTAGAAGCCGAAATATTTTTCCAGAGCTAGAAGCAGAAAAAAATTATATTGAATTTGCAACCTGATGGAGGTCAGTATAGATGGACTAATAGAATAAGTCCCACACACTGCTAGAAGCTGAAATATTTTTTCAGAGCTGGATGCAGAAAAAAATTATATTGAATTTGCAACCTGATGGAGTTCAGTATAGATGGACTAATAGAACAAGTCCCACACACTGCTAGAAGCCTAAATATTTTTTCCGAGCTAGATGCAGAAAAAAATTATATTGAATTTGCAACCTGATGGAGGTCAGTATAGATGGACTAATAGAACAAGTCCCACACACTGATAGAAGCCGAAATATTTTTTCAGAGCTAGAGGAAGAAAAAAATTATATTGAATTTGCAACCTGATGGAGATCAGTATAGATGGACTAATAGAACAAGTCCCACACACTGCTAAAAGCCGAAATATTTTTTCAGACCTAGAGGAAGAAAAAAATTATATTGAATTTGCAACCTGATGGAGGTCAGTATAGATGGACTAATAGAACAAGTCCCACACACTGCTAGAAGCCTAAATATTTTTTCAGAGCTCGATGCAGAAAAAAATTATATTGAATTTGCAACCTGATGGAGGTCAGTATAGATGGACTAATAGAACAAGTCCCACACACTGCTAGAAGCCTAAATATTTTTTCAGAGCTAGATGCAGAAAAAAATTATATTGAATTTGCAACCTGATGGAGGTCAGTATAGATGGACTAATAGAAATAGTCCCACACACTGCTAGAAGCCGAAATATTTTTTCAGAGCTAGAGGAAGAAAAAAATTATATTGAATTTGCAACCTGATGGAGGTCAGTATAGATGGACTAATAGAACAAGTCCCACACACTGCTAGAAGCCGAAATATTTTTTCAGAGGTAGAGGAAGAAAAAAATTATATTGAATTTGCAACCTGATGGAGGTCAGTATAGATGGACTAATAGAACAAGTCCCACACACTGCTAGAAGCCTAAATATTTTTTCAGAGCTCGATGCAGAAAAAGATTATATTGAATTTGCAACCTGATGGAGGTCAGTATAGATGGACTAATAGAACAAGTCCCACACACTGCTAGAAGCCTAAATATTTTTTCAGAGCTCGATGCAGAAAAAAATTATATTGAATTTGCAACCTGGTGGAGGTTAGCATAGATGGACTAATAGAACAAGTCCCACACACTGCTACAAGCTGAAATATTTTTTCAGAGCTAGATGCAGAAAAAAATTATATTGAATTTGCAACCTGATGGAGGTCAGTATAGATGGACTAATAGAACAAGTCCCACACACTGCTAGAAGCCTAAATATTTTTTCAGAGCTAGATGCAGAAAAAAATTATATTGAATTTGCAACCTGATGGAGGTCAGTATAGATGGACTAATAGAACAAGTCCCACACACTGCTAGAAACCTACATATTTTTTCAGAGCTCGAAGCAGAAAAAAATTATATTGAATTTGCCACCTGATGGAGGTTAGGATATATGAACTAATAGAACGAGTTCCACACAGTGCTACAAGCTGAAATATTTTTTCAGAGCTAGATGGAGAAAAAAATTAAATTTAATTTGCAACCTGATGGAGGTCAGTATAGATGGACTAATAGAACAAGTCCCACACACTGCTAGAAGCCTAAATATTTTTTCAGAGCTCGATGCAGAAAAAAATTATATTGAATTTGCAACCTGATGGAGGTCAGTATAGATGGTCTAATAGAACAAGTCCCACACACTGCTAGAAGCCGAAATATTTTTTCAGAGCTAGAAGCAGAAAAAAATTATATTGAATTTGCAACCTGATGGAGGTCAGTATAGATGGACTAATAGAACAAGTCCCACACACTGCTAGAAGCCTAAATATTTTTTCAGAGCTAGATGCAAAAAAAAATTATATTGAATTTGCAATCTGATGGAGGTCAGTATAGATGGACTAATAAAACAAGTTCCACACACTGCTAGAAGCCTAAATATTTTTCAGAGCTCGATGCAGAAAAAGATTATATTGAATTTGCAACCTGATGGAGGTCAGTATAGATGGACTAATAGAACAAGTCCCACACACTGCTAGAAGCCTAAATATTTTTCAGAGCTCGATGCAGAAAAAAACTATTTTGAATTTGCAACCTGGTGGAGGTTAGTATAGATGGACTAATAGAACAAGTCCCACACACTGCTACAAGCTGAAATATTTTTTCAGAGCTAGATGCAGAAAAAAATTATATTGAATTTGCAACCTGATGGAGGTCAGTATAGATGGACTAATAGAACAAGTCCCACACACTGCTAGAAGCCTAAATATTTTTTCAGAGCTAGATGCAGAAAAAATTATATTGAATTTGCAACCTGGTGGAGGTTAGTATAGATGGACTAATAGAATGATGCTATGCCCAAAAGGTTTTACTTCACTAGGTGTAGTAAAAAAAATTGTATTCTATACACTGGTGGTGTAGCTTGCAACACAGATAGGCTGCTCCACTCACTAACACACTCTGCAATAGGCCAAAAAGGATTTGCTTTGCTAGATTTAGCCAAATGCTGTGAAAAAAACTTGCACAGCACTGGCACAGACCTGCCTGGCAAAAAGTGATAGGAACTGATGTAACCTAGCCCTGAAAAGGACTGCAATTACAATTAGTCTTTACTCCCAACCTATCTATTTAAGAGCACAGACCTGCCTGATAAAAGTCGTAGGAAATGATGTAACCTAGTCCTTAAAAGGACTGCAATCACAACTCTTCCCTACTCCCAAGCTATCTGTAGATTTGTGCGAAAATTGGCTTGAAATTAACAAAGTATAGCGCATACAGCAACAGCGGTGCCGTCTAACACGCAGCTGCAGCAGTGAGAAAATGGTGGCGACGGGGAAAATGGCTGGGTCTTATAGGACAAGGACATGTGTCATACACTGCCAATGACATATGCCCTTGCTTGTGTGAAAAAAAGCAGTTCGCTCTGTGTGTGCGCTGCTGATAGGCTGACAGATTGCACCTCCCCACTGTAAATGCGGGGAAGAGAAAAAAAAATGGAGATCTTCATTATTTCTGCAGAGATCCATCCCCTGCCCCTCCCCCCGCCCCACTGTACACTCAAACTGCGTATTAACATTAATTTTCAGCATTACTGAGAAAAAATCCAGTTATGATTTTGGTGCACGAACAGTTATCGAACATAACCTCGAACAGTCAATTTTTTTTCAAATCGTTCACGTTCCCCGAACGGCTCGAACACCGCCCAAAACAGCTCGAATTTGAGATTGGCGAACAGTTCGAGTCGAACACCGCTCATCTCTAATGAGAACATCGGGGTCAAGGTGAAGGTAAGTGATAGGTGAGTATATGTGTTTATTATTTTTATTTAAATATTTATTTTCACTTTTTTTTACTTTCACCGCGCAAGCGCGCTGATGAGTGATTACGTCTCCCATCAGCGGCGCTTGGGCAGTTTGTGCACTGTGACAGCAGGCGCCGGATGATGGGGGTAGTAGTCCCATCAGCCGGTGCCTGTCACCCGTGGAAGCCTTTTACCGCGGGTGACTGTCACAGCTGCGGGTATCACGCTGACAGCTGTTAGCATGGTCCCCGCAGCGCCGTTACTGGCTGTGGTAGCTATATTACCGCTGGTATCAGCCTGATTCCCGTGGGTCACTGTCACATCTGCGGGTATCACAGCTGTCAGTATGATCTCAGCAGCGCTATGACCGGCAGTAGCGATATTACTGTGGGTCACTGTCAGAGCTGCGGGGATCACGCTGACACCTGTCATTATGATCACGGCAGTGCTGTTACTGGTCACAGGTCACTGACACAGCTGCGGGGTTCACGCTGCAGCTGTTAGTATAATCCCCGCAGCGCTGATACCGGCCGAGGGTGACTGTCACAGTTGCGAGGATCACGCTGACAGCTGTCTGTATGATCCTTGCAGCGCTGTTACCGGCGGTAATGATACCCACGCTGTCACGCAGATGACAGCATGGGAAACCAGGGATGCTCTTGTTCGGGGCCGTCTTTTGATGATTTTTGCGCTAAAGCTCAGTAACCCGAACATGAATCCGAATGTGCCATATTCGTGCCGAATTTGAAACTGGCGACCTTTCGCCGAACAAATTCGCTCATTTCTATCCAGGACATTACTTTATCAGATAAGTCATCATAAGTAAGTCAGTGTTCCCTGCCTCTCTGCAGCGCTTGAAGTGTCCATGACTGTTATACTGCCCTCTGCTCTGATCGGTGCAAGAACACACCGATCTGAGCAAAGACCAGGGTGTCAGTCATGGACATGGAAGCCACTGAGAAGCAGGGAATACTGACCTGGGTGGCAGCATGCTTCCCTCTGCCAGCACATGTGCATTGGAAGCATACATAGTGTAGAGGGATCAATGAGAAGTTATGTCATCCACAAGATGGTAGCACACTTCCATTGAAAAATAGGTATCTAAATCAATGGTTTACATATAAATACTGACTACTTGATAGCTGGTATCTAGCTTAAACATGTAAACACACATATATACTTACATTTTTATAGATAAAATAACAGTTTATTTCTACTGATAGATTATCTTTAAATGTGATAATGAATAGTGATGAGCGAGCACTAAAATGCTCGGGTACTCATTGCTCGAGTCGAGCAAATTGGAATGCTTGAGTGCTCGATCCAAGCTATGAGCCCAATGTAAATCTATGGTAACCTCGAGCATTTTTCCTGCGCCCCCCCGGCGGTCTGCAGAGGGACTAAAAATTGCCCAAATCGATGGGAACAGTGCTCAAATGACATGGGAACAGCATGGGGAAGACCCCTGGAAGCATCTCTGACTCCCAGGTCACTGCTGTCAACAAGGTTGTCAGAGTATTACGCCACTTTTACGGACTCACAAAAAAACATACAAACACAAAACCAAAATGGATTTTCCTGGGAAAAATGTTAAGCAACATCCTTTCCAGGGTAATGATTTGTATGAAAGGCAAAATAAATAACCAAAACCAAAAATGCTCCGCCACACCTTGGGCTATGTTCACACGTAGCGTTTTTGATGCGTTTTTGCACTTTTGCATTGCTTTCAACGGTGAAAAATACATTCACCAGTAAATGTGATTTTAACATTTAACTGCCTTATCTGGCCATGTGGTGTTCGAGACATGATCAGACATATCCTGTTTCATTTATGAAGGGTGACTCTGAAAGTTACAAAGCCTATTTTTATAGGGCCATCAGGTGCCCCTTACTATTCTAAAATGGCCAGCAGTCGGTCCTCGCTATTGTTAGAGAGCCATCAGCCGGCTATACTTTGTTGTTCCCATTATTAATGAGTGGGTCTCCTATACTGCTATTGTGTATGCAGTGACTGCAAGGGCTGCCAAAAAGTTGGACGCACCCCAATACCCCTTTGAAGAGACATAGAGGAGAGCCTCTGTAAAAAAATATTCCCATTATATAGGAGTGGGTCTCCTATAGTGGAAATGTCCATGCATTGACTGCAAGAGCTGCCTAAATTTGTGAAATACCCCGATAACAATTTGAAGACACATAGAGGTGGGCCTCAGTAACATGTTCCCAATAGACAGGAGCGGTTCTGCTATACAGTTACAGGGTATGCAGTGAGTCCAACGGCTGCCAAAATTTGGGAAAAACCCCAATAACAATTTAAAGACACATAGAGATGGACATGAGTAGCGACATGTTTCCAATAAAAAGGAGTGGTTCTGCTATACAGTTATAGGGTATGCAGTGAGTCCAACAGCTGCCTAAATTTGGAAAAGACCCCAATTAAAATTTAAAGACACATAGAGGTGTGCCACAGTAACGATATCTTCCCATTAGAAAGGAGCGGTTCTGCTGTACAGTTTTAGGGTATGCAATGAGTACAAAGGCTGCCAAAATCTGGGAAAAACCCCAATAACTATTTAAAGACGCATAGAGGTGGGCCTCAGTAATGACATGTTCCCATTAGAAAGGAGCGGTTCTGCTATACAGTTATAAGGTATGCAGTGAGTACAAAGGCTGCCAAAATTTGGGAAAAACCGCTATACCAATTTAAAGACACATAGTAGTGGGCCTGAGTAACGACATGTTCCCATTAGAAAGGAGCAGTTCTGCTATACAGTTGTAGTGTATGCAGTGAGTCCAACGGCTGCCTAAATTTGGGAAGAACCCCAATAACAATTTAAAGACTCATAGAGGTGGGCCTCAGTAGCAACATGCTCCCATTAGAAAGAAGTGGTTATGCTATACAGTTATAGGGTATGCAGTGAGTCCAACGGCTGCCTAAATTTGGGAAAAACTACAATAACAATTTAAAGACTCAAGGAGGTGGGACTCAGTAGTGACATGTTCCCATTAGAAAGGAGCGGTTCTTCTATACAGTTATAGGGTATGCAGTGAGTCCAACGGCTGCCTAAATTTGGGAAAAACCCCAATACCAATTTAAAGAATCAAAGAGGTGGGCCTCAGTAATGACATGTTCCCATTAGAAAGGAGCAGCTTTGCTATACAGTTATAGGGTATGCAGTGAGTACAAAGGCTGCCAAAATTTACGAAAAACACCAATACCAATTTAAAGACACATAGAGGTGGGCCTCAGTAACGACATGTTCCCATTAGAGAGGAGTGGTTCTGCTATGCAGTTACAGGGTATGCAGTGAATCTAATTGCAGCCAAAATTTGGGAAAAACCCCAATAACAATTTAAAGACACATAGAGGTGGGCCTCATTAACAACATGTTCCCATTAGAAAGGAGCAGTTCTGCTATACAGTTATAGGGTTTGTAGTGTGTCCAACGGATGCCTAAATTTGGGAAAAAACCCAATACCAATTTAAAGACACATAGAGGTTGGCCTCAGTAATGACAAGTTCCCATTAGAAAAGAGCGGTTCTGCTATACAGTTATAAGGTATGCAGTGAGTCCACCGGCTGCCTAAATTTGGGAAAACCCCAATAACAATTAAAAGACACATAGAGGTGGGCCTCAGTAACGACATGTTCCCATTAGAAAGGAGCGGTTCTGCTATACAGTTGTAGGGTATGCAGTGAGTACAAAAACTGCCAATATTTGACAAAAATCCCAATACCAATTTAAAGATACATAGAGGTGGGCCTCCTTAACGACATGTTCCCATTAGAAAGGACTGGTTCTGCTATAGAGTTATAGGGTATGCAGTGGATCCAATGGCTGCCAACATTTGGGAAAAACCACATTATAATTAATGATTAAGGATGGTTTTCCGAAACGCATCTGTTTCTAAATTATCCTCTTGTGTTAATACAATCCTAGTCTCTGGATATATGTCCATTTAAAATATTTACATTAAAAATACATTTTATAAGTTTTTTACACTGAATTATTTGTTATTTGGATTATTAGGAAGAGGGTCTCCCATACTGTTTGCCTATGCAGTGACTGCAACGGCTGACAAAAATTTGGAGGAACTCCAATGCCCCTTGCAAGAGACATAGAGGAGGGCCTTCTGAAAAAAATATTCCCATTTTTAGGAAGTGGGTCTCCCATGATGTTTGCCTATGCAGTGAATGCAACAGCTGCCAAAAATTTTGAGGCACTCCAATGCCCCTTGCAAGAGACGTAGAGGAGGTGATATTGTAGATATGGTGGTGAATGAAATGAGGAGAATGGAGGAGAAGGAGGAGGGCAGGAGAAGGAGGTGGACAAAAGCAAATAGACAAAATCAAGAAGCGTATACCCATGTCTGGGTGTGAAGAGGTGCATGGGAATAGACCTCGCAAAAAAAAAGACATTGGATTTGAGTTTATGTTACGCTGCTATCATTCGGTGGTGTTGAGAAGTCTGGCCCAATCCAGCCCTTGTTCATTTTTGTAAGAGTCAGCCTGTCAGCATTTTCAGTTGACAGGCAGATGCACCTATCAATTATAATTCCCAAGGCTGCACTAAAAACCCGCTCTGACAAAACACTAGCGGCAGGGCAGGCCAAGACCTCCCAGGTGTAGATTGCCAGTTAATGCCACATGTCCAGCTTGGATACCCAATAATTATAAGGCACAGAGGAATCACGGAGGATGTTGGTATGGCCAGAGAGGTACTCCTTCAGCATCTTCCCAAACTTGTCCCTCCTTGAGAGAGTACCCTGCGCATCAAGGCCTGTGCAATGAGAGGGTCTGAGAAAACTGTCCCAGAACTTTGACAGTGTTCCCCTGACTCTGCTGGATTGCATTTGTGGCTCTCTCGCCTGTACGCCTTGGTTGTCCAACAAACTGTGACCTCTGCCGCCAGCGTTCTCAGATGGTAATTTTTTTAATCAAAAAGAGCCTTCTGGTACTGCCCCATTTTATAAGGCCTGTCCGCAGTGGGAATAAGAAATAGAAAGTTCTCCTTGTAGCATGGATCTAGAAGTGTCACCAACCAGAATGACTGTCACCCAAAATTTGGAGAACGCGAGGATCACGGGAAAGGCAGCGTAACATAAATTCAGCCATGTGTGCCAGACTGATAACAGGCAAGACGTCCATGTCCTCACCAAGAGGACGACTGACCATGCTCTCCTCCTCCTCCTCTCTGTCCTCATGCCATTCACGCTGAACAGGCGGTATGACTGTTGCGCAGGTAATACTGTCTATAGCGCAGGAAACGAGCTCCTGTTCTTCCTCCTCCACTTCCTTGTTGTCACCCAATGATGGGATGAGATGAGGCTGGGCTGTGTGGAATCACCTTGTATGGTTACTTGCTCCATCTCATCGCGCTCCGCCTGCAATGCATCCTCTTTAATTGTGAGCAGATAGCATTTCAGAAGATGCTCACAAATCCTTCCCAACATCTGCAATGTAGAGATCCAATGCGTGGGGACATCGCACACCAGTTGGTGAGCTGGAAGCTGGAAACGCTGCTGAATCATGGCAAGGGCGGCAAAAGCTGGAGCTGACTTTCTAAAATGGGCACACACGCAGCGTACTTTAACAAGCTGATCTGGCAGATCTGGGTAGGTTTTGAGAAACTGCTGAACCGCGAGGTTAAGCACATGGGCCAGGCATGGTATGTGTGTGAGCTCGCCTCACTTCAGAGCTGCCACCAGGTTCCGGCCAATGTCACGCACAGCCATGCCTGGCTGGAGGTTCAGTGGTGTCAGCCACAGATCTGCCTGCTGTTTCAGAGCTGTCCACAACTCTTCAGCAGTGTGCGGTTTGTCATCTAAGCATATTAGCTTCAGCACAGCCTGTTGCCACTTGGAAGAGGCAGTGCTGCAGTGCTTCCAGCTTGCAACTGATGTGGTCATTTCAGAGATGAAGGCTGAAGAGGAGGAGGAGGTGCATGAGCTGTAGAATGTGGGGCAAACCCTGGTTGACCCAGGGCCCGCAATCCTCTGCATCGGGAGGACGTGTTCCGTCCCAAGATCTGACTGGGTCCCGGCTTCCACTATGTTAACCCAGTGTGCCGTCAGCGAGATGTACCGTCCCTGCCCACAAGCACTTGTCCACGTGTTCGTGGTTAGGTGGACTTTCCCAGTAACTGCGATGTTGAGGGCATGGCTAATGTTGTGGGACATGTGCTTGTATAATGCGTGGATGGCACACCAGGAGAAAGAGTGGCGGCTGGGAACCGAGTACGAAGGGACCGCCACCGCCATCAAATTGCAGAAAGCTTCCATCTCCATGAGCCTAAAAGGCAACATTTTGAGTCCAAGCATTTGCAAAATGTGTGAATTTAGTAGTGTGGCATGTGGGGCATTGGCTGCGTATTTGCGCTTGTGTTCCAAGGACTGGGGTAGGGACAACTGAACGCTGCGCTGGGACAAGGACACAGATATGTTTGCTAATGGTGCTAGTTGAGAGTTTGCAATAACAGGTGCAGGGTGGGAGGCATCTTCGCATGCGCCATGGACAGGGGATTGGCATAGACGCACAACAGCTCTGGACCCTGGCGTATGGCCCAATTAGTTGGGTGCTTTGCTGCCATGTGCCTGATCATGCTGGTGGTGGGCAGACTGCTAGTTTTTCTACCCCTACTGATACTAGCCTGGCAAATGGTGGAAATGCCCTTTTTGAGGCTATCGGCAGAGTCTTTAAAAAACAACCAGACTCAGGAAGACCTAACAGTTGTACTGGCAACTTCCGTCGTGTTGGTGTTACGGGCAACGCTTCCCTGCCTTGTGTCTGCAGCCACCACACTGCTTCTTCCTGCCTGTTGTGGTGCTACGCTTCTCTCCCCCTGTGTGCTGTTGTCCTCATCTTGCAAGTTCCCCTTCCAGGTTGGGTCAGTTACTATATCATCTGCCACCTCGTCTTCTACTTCTGCACTCTGGTTCTCCTCCTGACTTTCTGGCAATTGTGTCTCATCATCATCCACCTCTTGTGGCAGTAATTGCACTTTCCCACTGTTGTCTTTGTGTGAACGTGGCTGCTCAAATATTTGGGCATCACTACACTCGGTTTCCTCTTGCCCCACTTGAAGCTGGCCGTGCGAAAGGCCCGAATCTATAAATGGAAAAGTGAACAGCTCTTCTGAGTGTCCAAGTGTGGGATAAGTTGTCTCCGGGCACTCGGCATGGTGGGAGGAAGGAGGATCAGGGTGAGGAATATGAGGTCCAGACTCACGGCTACTGAGACTTGACCTTGTGGAAGACATGGTGGTGGTGGTGGTGGCAAAGTGACTGGAAGCATTATCTGCTATCCAACCAGCAACCTTTTGACACTGCTCCGAGTTCAATAGTGGTGTTCTGCGGTCCCCTAGTAATTGCAACAGGAAGGTCAAGAGACCAGATGTGGGTGTTTGTTGTGGTACAATTTCAGCTTGCCCATGGCCTCGACCTCTACCTGCACCATCACCATCACATCCACTTCCCAGTCCCTTGCCACGTGCTTTGCCCATTTTAAATGGAGGACAGTATTTTCCACGTTCACTACAAATAGCTGAATTGGGACCGCAGTTATATGTGATACGTCTGACGGACAACCACGGTTTTAAATAGCGGGCCTGTAGTTTACTATTCTTCACAGCCAGCAAGTGTGAATAGCTTCACTGACACACTGCAAAAAACTGTAAATGGAGGCTAGTAATGTCTCAATTTTGACAGCAGTTATATGCGATACGTCTGACGGACAACCACGGTTTTAAATAGCGAGCCTGTAGGTTACTATTCTTCACAGCGACCTTGTGTGAATAGCTTCACTGACACACTGCAACAAATAGTAACTGGAGGCTAGAAATGGCTGAATTTGGACCGCAATTATATGTGATACGTCTGACGGACAACCACGCTTTTAAATAGCAGCCTTGTAGTTTACTATTCTCAGCGAGCATGTGTGAATATCTTCACTGACACACTGCAACAAACTGTAAATGGAGGCCAATATTTTCCACATTCACTACAAATTTATGGATTTTTATCACTGTAACATGGAAAAGATCTGCCTGTATTCTGCAGTGCTAACAAGCAAATGTAGCAGAAAATGGTGTACTCTGGATTGCTTTTTAAGTAAATAATCAGGATTAAGATAAAAAAAATAGCCCTGGCCCTTGATATCTGGTGCTATGTCTACAAATATCTATAACAGCAGGATCAGTCAGAACGGGCAATGGACCCTCTTGTGCTGTATGCACTGCAGTCTGCCACAAACCCTGCCTGCCTCCCTAACTCCTGCTATCACCAGTGAATATATGCAGCTGGATTAGTCCTCAGAAGGACTGTTAGTTCAGATGGATATATATAGATATGCTGTGGAATACCTATGCTAACTATAAACAAGCAACTCTCTCCCTGACTCAACAGCAGCTCTCCCTACTCTGCCTGTTTCTGGGGTAGACTGTGACAAGTATAGTGCCACCAGGTCTTATATAGACCCGATGACGCTATGTGGCCAGCCAATCACTGTAATGCCACAACCAACATGGCTATGGCATTACAGTGCATGGCAAGCAATCCCTGCATGTTCATTGGCTCTCTAAAGAGCGACAAACATGCAGGGTGTGGACCCGAGCTCCCGCCTGAGCAAAACGGAAATGAGCGCCGAGCTTGTCGAGCACCATTATGCTCGAGCGAGTACCGAGTAGTGGAGAGCATGTTCGCTCATTGCTAATAATGAACTGTTAAGAAGCATTTACACTGCATGATTATTGTGAATTAGAGTTCAGAGGAATGTATGTTTTTTGGTAATCTTTCAGTCTTAACAGGAAGTTGATTACCCAGTGAACAAGCAAAACACTCATTCATCTGGTGAAATGATTTTTAGTGCTGCACAAAAAACCTCATCATTCTCGGCAGCGCATTATCCTGTGTTAACAAGACTCGCACTGCCGAAACACAAAAGCAGCCTATGTGCACTGATCGATTTATTGCAGATTGCTCAGTGTGCATCTGTAGCCAGTTAGACCTGTGTGAACAGACCCTTCATCTATAAACAAAACTGAAAGGAATGAATTGTAGTATGCTGGCTGTCCATAGCCAGGCCCTGGTCCTGCTTGGTCCTTTTCCACATTGAGGTCATTTTTGACACATGGTAAGGTTTTAATAATAGAGGTTAGGACCTTGACACTGGTGGGATGGCTTTCACACTTTTTTTTTATCAAAAATAGTGTTTACTTAGTACCCTATCTTATTTATATGCACTATAGCTTTTTACTTACTGCAGGGTACATGTTCATTTTGTTTCTAGCTTAGGTTTTTCCTTCATCTATGAAGCAGGTATTTTTCCTGAAATGTAACATAATAAAACATCATCATTTTATGATTTTAAGACACATCAGTGACGTCAAAACACTTTTACTGTGAATGTGACGTCTAGTTAAAGAATCATAAGGTTAAGGGGGAAAAACTCACTTGTAAGAACTAGTATCTCTTAACAGCTTTGCCAAATGAAACGAATGAAAATAAAATAGATTGTGAAAAAAATTAAGTGATTGTGGAGAATAATGAACAATGGAGGAAGTTTTGCTATGTAACATTGTTTAGTTGTTATATCTACGATGATCAAAGGCCTGTTTCAGTGCTAATTAACTAAAGCTAACGCAGACAGGAGACCTTCTGGCACTGAGTACAGCTTCGGAAGATACAGCTGAAATCTTGTGAAGATTTAAATAATTAATATGACACCTTGAGCTTCGGGTAAGGATTGAAAAGAAAAAAAAAACAGTACCTCGTGTTGAAGTTTTTTGCAGAGCCACAGTCAAGTTCCTAACTATTTGTCTTGATGAAAATGAGACACCTAACTTGGCTGGACTTCATTGTCTACAACATTGGCTGCACAGTATGTGTTTTTTAACTCTTTTGTCATGCTAATGGTAGTTTTTTTATGGTACTTTGTTTCTCTCAAGTCTGGCTACAGCAGAAGTAAGCCATGGCCAAGAAAAAGGCAAATCTGCTTGAGGGAGGTGGAGAATAGTTATTTAATGATTTTTAATCCTCTTAATCCAAATAAGAATGGAGATTGTTGAATGGAAATCCTATCCCAGAAGTCCTTATGATTCAAATTACTGGCTTGGGAAAAATTATTTTTAAAGATAACTTTTTCCCTTTATTGTTATATAAGAAAAAATATAGATATGAGCAGTATGCAGGGACAGATCAACATATTACCTGCCAAACAGTTACAGTATTTGTCTGATAGAGAAACAGTTTGTATCAAATTGTTAAGTAAATAAAGATAAATTATTTCACACAGTCTCGACTGTATGCAAATCTTTACTAACTTAGGCCATGCACTGGTGCCCAGGCCAAGCTGTTTCCCCACTGATACTGTCTAAATGACTAATCCCCTACTGAGTTGGGATATAGATTCAATCTAAAGTCTTGACATAATCATATCTAATCCTTTCGTCCCAGTTCATTATTACTTCATAAGTGTGGTATCTCTGCAACTGAAAAATCAATGGAATTCTTCTGACAACTCTGTGTACAATGATACAGAATTAATTAACAAAGCAAAATTAATAGGCTCCCACTTGCAAAAGAGATATATGTCAAATTGTTCATCCAGAAAACAATTATGTTGGAATCGGTTAATTAAAATGAACTCTCTTTCTTCAAATAATCAATGTAAATGCAATTCTTTGTTATAACAAATGAAAATAAACATTTACATTGTTTTTTTTATCCTGTTCTTAGTTAATCAGTCTCATATCATGTGCACATCATGTGTATATAGCATGAGTATGGTTCATGCTGATTATTATTAATTTGCATTAATTTTTAATTTATCAGTGACAAAATAGCTTATACAGCATCACTTATTTATTATAAACCCTTAGCTTTGCAGTAGAAATTATCTCATGCTCTAAGTCTTGATTGCAAGTTTTGGATGATTGTCAACCCGTAGATTTTTTGTAATGTCCATATTATTGCAGAACATTTGATTTAAAAAAAAAATAGTTTCATTGTTCTAAGATGTTTTTCATAATTTCAGGCCACTTTATATCCAACACTAGTTAGTCAGATTAACACCTCAAAAATCAGTTTATGATGCATTGTTACTGCTCCAATTATTGTTACATTATTACTAGGTTAGGGTCAATTCAAAATACAATACAAAGCATTTAAAGCCTTAATAGTGGCACTAGAATACACAGCAAGAGATGGCGATTGACAGCTACCCTACAGCAGAATTGGCCAAGATTGGAGAAATTCTATACTTATTTTCTTAGTCAATAGTAGTGTTGAGCGATACCTTCCGATATCGGGAAATATCGGATCGGATTGGATCGGACCGATACCGAAAAAGTATCGGATATCGCCGATTCCGATACCGGAAACCAATGCAAGTCAATGGGACATAAATATCGGAATTAAAATAAACCCTTTCTTTCCTTGTAGGTTATTTCTACATGAAGGAAAACAACTAAGAATATTGTAGAATGTATTGGGGGAGGTGGGGGAGACAATAAAGGCATAGAGGTTTAGCCCAGTCAAATGGAATAGCAGGAATTACTATTTTTTTATTATGTTCTGAGTTACGGAAATATTAACTATGTTAAGTATTTTTATATTTTGTCAGATATTTATGTTTCACTACTTCCATGCTCTTCACCTTCTTTTTTACTTCTCCCACACTTTCTCCTTCATCATCCTCAGCATCTTTTTCATCCACTTCTTCTTCACCTTCTTCTTCTTCACCTTCTTCGTATTATTCTTTTTTTTACATTCTTCATATTCTACTTCTTCATCTTCTTCATATTCTTCTTCTTCATCATATTCTTATTTGTGACAGGCATTCCTGTAGTTGTTATCTATAAAAGGTTGGACATTACACCTTTCGTTCTGCCCGTCACAAAAGATTTACAACAGGATTTATCCGCGTTCAGTTTGGCCTGCAGCAGCAGGTCTTTTCCAGGGGCACCACGAGGAGGAACGGACTCACCCCCATACACTGCTTAGTCATCTTCTGCTTATAATTTAGATATTATCTTTTGCTCTGATTTTTATTCTTATGCTTAATGTTCTTCCGCTTTTTGTTCTGCAGCTTCTTGTATTTCTGCTTCTTGGTTTCCTGTCTCTTGTTCTTCTGTATCTTGGTGCTTGTCTTCTCTTCTTTGTCTTCTTGGTCAACTTCTTCAGGGTCATCTTCTTGGTCTTCTTCGGGGTGGTCTTCAGGGTCGTCGTCTTCGGGGGTCCTCGTCTTCGGGGTCCTCGTCTTCTTCGGGTTGGTCTTCTGGATCCTCGTCTTCGGGGTCCTCGTCTTCTTCGGGGTGGTCTTCAGGGTCCTCGTCTTCTTCGGGGTGGTCTTCAGGGTCCTCGTCTTCAGGGTCATTGTCTTTGGGGTCCTCGTCTTCTTAGGGTTGGTCTTCAGGGTCCTCGTCTTCAGGGTCCTCGTCAGGGAGATCCAGAGTGATTACCAAGAACCATTTCAAAAAGCTTGAACTTGGAAATGTAGCAGAAGGTACAAGAAAGCTGAGGAACTACCGAGGACCAGCTGACGGTACTGGAACCCGGATGGGTAGCAGAAGGTACAAGAGCCAATGGAACTACCGAGGACCAGCTGATGTTACTGGAACTCGGTTACTAAGCAGGAGGTACCTGTGCCAGAAAGCACTACCAAGGACCAGCAGACGTTGGTGGAACTTGGATACCGAGAAGGAGGCACCTAATCCAAAGGCACTGCCGAGAACCAGCTGACGGTACTGGAACCCGGATGGGTAGCAGAAGGTACCCATGTAAAAAAAAGTTCAAGGCCGCGAGCCGGCCGCAGTTACCAAAACCCACAGTCCTACAGGGGGTGCTTGTCCTATTGGCACTATGGAACCAGCCTTCATTGCCAGATCCCGCAGCCCACATAGGAGTCACCTAAACTGCAGGCACCATAGAGTCGGCTAACCCGACCGCAACACGACAGGACAACGCATTGGAGGCAAAGTGACGTTGACACTACCCGGAAACAGCTGGCGTGCTGGAACCAGGCTGGGCAGGAGGGAGTACCTGTGCCAAAGACACTGCCGAGAACCAGCTGACGGTACTGGAACCCGGATGGGTAGCAGAAGATACAAGAGCAAATGGAACTACCGAGGACCAGCTGACGGTACTGGAACCCGGATGGGTAGCAGAAGGTACAAGAGCCAATGGAACTACCGAGGACCAGCTGATGTTACTGGAACTCGGTTACTAAGCAGGAGGTACCTGTGCCAGAAAGCACTACCAAGGACCAGCAGACGTTGGTGGAACTTGGATACCGAGAAGGAGGCACCTAATCCAAAGGCACTGCCGAGAACCAGCTGATGGTACTGGAACCCGGATGGGTAGCAGAAGGTACCCATGTAAAAAAAAGTTCAAGGCCGCGAGCCGGCCGCAGTTACCAAAACCCACAGTCCTACAGGGGGTGCTTGTCCTATTGGCACTATGGAACCAGCCTTCATTGCCAGATCCCGCAGCCCACATAGGAGTCACCTAAACTGCAGGCACCATAGAGTCGGCTAACCCGACCGCAACACGACAGGACAATGCATTGGAGGCAAAGTGACGTTGACACTACCCGGAAACAGCTGGCGTGCTGGAACCAGGCTGGGCAGGAGGGAGTACCCGTGCCAAAGACACTGCCGAGAACCAGCTGACGGTACTGGAACCCGGATGGGTAGCAGAAGATACAAGAGCAAATGGAACTACCGAGGACCAGCTGACGGTACTGGAACCCGGATGGGTAGCAGAAGGTACAAGAGCCAATGGAACTGCCGAGAACCAGCTGGCGGTGCTGGAGCCCAGGGTAAATACTAAAAACAGAGGAGCCAGAGGTGTATTTGGAGGAGGTTTTAAATCCATAGTACAGTGGATGTGGACAAAGCAGGAGAATTTGCCGGACACACAGCTGGGGATCAGCTGACGTTACTGAACCCCAATAACACTGGAGCAAGCGTTGACTGTGCAGACGGCACTTCTGAGCAGCAACTAGCGGTATTGGAGCCCAGGGTAAATACTAAAAACGGAGGAGCCAGAGGTGTAATTGGAGCAAGTTTTAAATAAGTAGCACAGTGAATATGGACAGAGCAGGAGAAATTGCCGTGAACACAGCAGGGGAACAGCTGACGTTACCGAACCCCAATAACACCGCAGCAAGTGTTGACTGTGCAGACGGCACTTCCGAGCGCCAACTGGCGGTGTTGGAGCCCAGGGATAAGAATGAAAACAGAGGAGCCAGAGGTGTAATTGGAGCAACTTTAAAATGTGTAGTACAGTGGATGTGGACAAAGCAGGAGAAATTGCCGTCCGCACAGCAGGGGAACAGCTGACGTTACTGAACCCCAATAACACGGCAGCAAGTGTTGACTGTGCAGATGGCACTTCCGTGCGCCAACTGGCGGTGTTGGAGCTCAGGGATAATACTGAAAACAGAGGAGCCAGAGGTGTAATTGGAGCAACTTTAAAATCTGTAGTAGTGAGAATGTGGACAGAGCAGGAGAAATTGCCGTCCGCACAGCAGGGGAACAGCTGACGTTACTGAACCCCAATAACATGGTAGCAAGTGTTGACTGTGCAGACGGCACTTCCGAGCGCCAACTGGCGGTGTTGGAGCTCAGGGATAATACTGAAAACAGAGGAGCCAGAGGTGTATTTGGAGGAGGTTTTAAATCAGTAGTACAGTGGATGTGGACAGAGCAGGAGAAATTGCCGTCCGCACAGCAGGGGAACAGCTGACGTTACTGAACCCCAATAACACGGCAGCAAGTGTTGACTGTGCAGACGGCACTTCCGAGCGCCAACTGGCGGTGTTGGAGCTCAGGGATAATACTGAAAACAGAGGAGCCAGAGGTGTAATTGGAGCAACTTTAAAATCTGTAGTAGTGAGAATGTGGACAGAGCAGGAGAAATTGCCATCCGCACAGCAGGGGAACAGCTGACGTTACTGAACCCCAATAACATGGTAGCAAGTGTTGACTGTGCAGACGGCACTTCCGAGCGCCAACTGGCGGTGTTGGAGCTCAGGGATAATACTGAAAACAGAGGAGCCAGAGGTGTATTTGGAGGAGGTTTTAAATCAGTAGTACAGTGGATGTGGACAGAGCAGGAGAAATTGCCGTCCGCACAGCAGGGGAACAGCTGACGTTACTGAACCCCAATAACACGGCAGCAAGTGTTGACTGTGCAGACGGCACTTCCGAGCGCCAACTGGCGGTGTTGGAGCTCAGGGATAATACTGAAAACAGAGGAGCCAGAGGTGTAATTGGAGCAACTTTAAAATCTGTAGTAGTGAGAATGTGGACAGAGCAGGAGAAATTGCCATCCGCACAGCAGGGGAACAGCTGACGTTACTGAACCCCAATAACATGGTAGCAAGTGTTGACTGTGCAGACGGCACTTCCGAGCGCCAACTGGCGGTGTTGGAGCTCAGGGATAATACTGAAAACAGAGGAGCCAGAGGTGTATTTGGAGGAGGTTTTAAATCAGTAGTACAGTGGATGTGGACAGAGCAGGAGAAATTGCCGTCCGCACAGCAGGGGAACAGCTGATGTTACTGAGCCCCAATAACACGGCAGCAAGTGTTGACTGTGCAGACGGCACTTCCGAGCGCCAACTGGCGGTGTTGGAGCTCAGGGATTACAGTTCAGGTGGTAGAAACATGAACAGAACAGGAGACCTGGATACTGTTGCCAACCAATTATTTATTCTGGAATAGGACTGGCAAATTCATGAGAGATCCAGGCCTTGTTCATTTTGAGAAAAGTAAGCCGGTCAATGTTATCGGAGGATAGTCGCATGCGACGGTCTGTTAGTACACCACCTGCGGCACTAAAGACGCGTTCCGATAATACACTAGCAGCAGGGCAAGCTAGCACCTCCAGTGCATACTGACTAAGCTCTGGCCATGTATCCAGCTTACAGACCCAAAACTTGAAGGGAGAAGAGCCGTCTGGGAGTACACTAAGAGGGCAAGACATGTAGTCTGTCACCATCTGACGGAAACGTTGCCTCCTGCTGACTGGAGCCGTCTGTGATAATGTAGACATTTGTGGCGGCGGGGACACAAAACTTTGCCACATTTCGGCCATACTGGTCTTGCCTTGTGCTGAGGCTCTGCTTCTGCTCCCTCTTTGTGCAGAGCTTCCTCCACTGCCTCGACGCACTGAGCTGCTTTGTAAAGCACTAGCAGCACTGCTCTCGGTTGGAATGGAGAACATGATGGAATGCACCAGTGCGTCTTGGTACTCCCGCATTTTACGCTCCCGGTTCAACGGTGTTATGAGGCTTTGTAAGTTGTCCCGGTAGCGAGGATCTAGGAGGGTGGACACCCAATAATCAGCCGTGTTGAGAATGTGGGCGATGCGGCGGTCGTTTCTCAGGCACTGCAGCATGAAATCAACCATGTGCTGCAGACTGCCAACTGGCCAAGAAACGCTGTCCCCTGCTTGAGGCGTGATCTCTGCCTGCTCTGCATCACCCCACCCTCGCTCTAGATACTGACTACTAGAGCATTGTGTACCTCCCTCCTCTGGACAGATGTCTTCCTCATCCATTGACTCCTCCTCATCCTCCTCACAAAGTGTCCCCTGCCTAGGCCTTTGTGAGGAACCACGTTGCGCAGACTGTAGAGAAGCAGATGGCATTTGTGACTCCTCATCCTCCACCTCTTCCAAAACCTCGTCCCTTAGTGCTTGCAGTGTTTTTTCAAGCAGGCAGATAAGGGGGATAGTCATGCTGACTAGTGCATCATCTGCACTCGCCATCCGCGTGGAATAATCGAAGGCACGCAAAACGTGGCAAATGTCCTTCATAGAGGCCCACTCAGTGGTGGTGAAGTGTGAACGGCGCGCACTGCGACTTGTTTGCGCCTGCTGCAGCTGGTACTCCATTACTGCTGCCTGCTGCTCACACAACCTCTCCAACATATGTAACGTTGAATTCCACCTGGTGGGTAGGTCACATATGATGCGATGTTCCGGAAGACATAATCGGCGCTGCAGAGCTGCAATGCGTGATCTTGCATTGCTGGAACGCCGCAAGTGAGCGCACTCTATGCGGACCTTGTGAAGCAGTGCATCAAGATCCGGATAGTCCCTCAAAAAACTCTGCACGACCAAGTTGAGCACATGTGCCAGACATGGGATGTGAGTGAGGTTGCCTAGGCCCAGAGCTGCCACCAGATTTCGGCCATTGTCACACACTACCATGCCTGGCTGGAGATTCGCTGGCACAAACCACACGTCACTCTGCTGCTTGATGGCATTCCAGAGCTCCTGCGCTGTGTGGCTTCGATTCCCCAAAGAAATTAATTTTAATACGGCCTGTTGACGTTTGGCCACGGCTGTGCTCATATCGGTCATCATAACAGGTAACCGTTCATGGGTCGATGTGGAGGTAGACCGTGACGGCTCCTGCAGCGCTGATTCAGAGGAACTGGAGTATGAGGAGGAGTCAATGTGTACAGACTGGATTCCTGCAATCCTTGGAGTTGGCAGAACACGAACAGCGCCACTCTCAAGATCTGTACCCGGCTCCACAACATTTACCCAATGGGCAGTGAGGGAAAGGTATCGTCCCTGTCCATGCTTACTGGTCCACGCATCAGTGGTCAGGTGGACCTTGCTACTGACGGCGTTTTGTAGCGCATGTTTAATTTTTCCCTCCACATGATGTTGCAGGGCAGGGACGGCTTGCCTGCTGAAATAAAAGCGGCTGGGCACGTTGTATTGTGGGACTGCCAATGCCATAAAGTTACGGAATGTGTCAGTCTCCACCAGCCTGAATGATAGCATTTCAAGGGCCAGTAGTTTAGCAATGCCAGCATTCAGAGCCTGTGCTCGGGGGTGGTTTGCCGAGTATGGGCGCCTTTTCTCCCATGCCTGTGCTAACGATGGCTGTAGACTGGCCTGGGAGTGTGAGGATGACTGGGAAAGTGGTGCTGTGGGTGGAATTACACTGTGTCTCTGTACAACAGTGCCAGAGATTCTTCCATGGCGATCCTGTGAGGAAGCCGAACCAGCTGTGTGTGAGCTGGAGGAAGAGGCTACAACACGAGCTGAAGAGGTGGTAGGTGGCGCTGTAGGTTGGCCTAGGTCTTCAGTGTGTTTGTGTAACTCCACCACGTGCTTGGTCCGCACATGTTTCCACATATTTGTGGTATTGAGGTTGCTGACACTTTTCCCTCTTTTCACCTTCTGATTACACAGCTTGCATTTGACAAAGCAAATGTCATCTGCAACTGTGTCAAAAAAGGACCAGGCACTGCAAGTCTTGGGAGCGCCCGCTTTGGATTTTGGAAGAGCCATGCTCCTAATGGGTGCCGAAGTGGAGGCTACAGGCAACCAAGTCTGCCCCCTCCCTCTCCCTCCTTTTTGGGCCGTTCGGGGAATCTCTTCCTCAGAGCTGCTCCCACCACCTTCCTGTCCCTCACGCCATGATGGGTCAAGGACCTCATCATCTACACCACCCTCTTCAAACATCTGCTTCTCCTGGGTAGTCTCGACAGCACAGTACGCACCAGAAAGTGGCACCTGAGTCTCATCATCAGATGCGTACTGAGGTGTGCTGCTGACCATAGGCACTGGCCCACCCGCCTCTTCAGATTCAGAGAGACAA
Organism: Phyllobates terribilis; assembly: GCF_046119375.1. Taxonomy (NCBI): domain Eukaryota; kingdom Metazoa; phylum Chordata; class Amphibia; order Anura; family Dendrobatidae; genus Phyllobates; species Phyllobates terribilis. The sequence goes on along the minus strand of NW_027362762.1, from coordinate 328,197,363 downwards.
AACGGTTGCGCATCACTGCATACTACCTCTTCTTCAAATTCTCAAATTCTGCTTGGCTGGCCCCCTCTTTCCAAGCCAAGAGATTCAGAGAACAGAAGTAGAGATGGCTCCTGTCCAGGGCTCTCTGACTGCCTGGGCAATTTGGCAGGTGGTGAAGAGACAGATGGGTGCTCTTCAGTGCTCAGGACCTGAGAGGATCTGGAACTAATTGAAGTCGATGCGTTAGCTGCCATCCATCCGACAACTGCTTCAATTTGGTCCTCGCGCAGCAGTGGGGTACGGCTAGCTCCTACAAAGCTGCGCATAAAGGACTGTTCCCTGGTAAAACTGGGGGATGCTGAGTCACTGGTGCCCGCAGCAGGCACAGAATCCCCACGTCCTCTCCCTGCAGGCACAGAATCCTGACGTCCTCTCCCTGCAGAAACTCCACGCCCACGCCCACGCCCACGACCACATGCCTTACTCCCTGCCTTCTTCATCTTGGTAGACTGATAAAGATAGGCAGAAAAGTACTAAGGGCTTAGTGTGCTTATTCCTGAACAGCTGCTAACAGGTATAAGAAACACTAATTTTATAAAGTGTGGACTAGACTTTAATATGAGCTAATGTGGCCTACACAACTGTAAAGTGGAGTGTTTGGTGAACTGTATTTAGGTTTTTTTTTGTCACGAAAAGACACTGGATGTGCCTAAAGATGTAATAACGATAGTATCACAAACTTTTTGTAGCTATTACAATGTAGGAAGGTAACCTACAATGCAATAGATGAGGCTGCAAAAAATAGGCTAATACTAATCTGGCTGGGGCTGCAGGGCCCAAGGCTGCAGAAAGGCTCCTCTATCTACTCCTATATAGTGTGTTTGGAATCAATTTAGCTGAATACGGATGGAACCACCACACTAATAGGAGATATCAGGAAAAATTATGAATTGGCAATAAAGGACAATGTATGAGGCAGTGACACACACTGAGTGCACTACAACCAGACGGGGTTGAAGCACACACTACAGGGTGAGCTGCACTCACACACCAGACCTTGCAGACAGCGGTGAACAGTACAGATGCAGAGCACTGTGCACTAGCGCTGCAAGACCAAAAAAATTTCTCTATCTACTCCTATATAGTGTGTTTGGAACCAATTTAGCTGAATACGGATGGAACCACCACACTAATAGGAGATATCAGGAAAAATTATGAATTGGCATAAAAGGACAATGTATGAGGCAGTGACACACACTGAGTGCACTACAACCAGACGGGGTTGAAGCACACACTACAGGGTGAGCTGCACTCACACACCAGACCTTGCAGACAGCGGTGAACAGTACAGATGCAGAGCACTGTGCACTAGCGCTGCAAGACGGAAAAAAAATTTCTCTATCTACTCCTATATAGTGTGTTTGGAACCAATTTAGCTGAATACAGATGGAACCACCACACTAATAGGAGATATCAGGAAAAATTATGAATTGGCAAAAAACGACAATGTATGAGGCAGTGACACACACTGAGTGCACTACAACCAGACGGGGTTGAAGCACACACTACAGGGTGAGCTGCACTCACACACCAGACCTTGCAGACAGCGGTGAACAGTACAGATGCAGAGCACTGTGCACTAGCGCTGCAAGACCAAAAAAATTTCTCTATCTACTCCTATATAGTGTGTTTGGAACCAATTTAGCTGAATACGGATGGAACCACCACACTAATAGGAGATATCAGGAAAAATTATGAATTGGCAAAAAAGGACAATGTATGAGGCAGTGACACACACTGAGTGCACTACAACCAGATGGGGTTGAAGCACACACTACAGGGTGAGCTGCACTCACACACCAGACCTTGCAGACAGCGGTGAACAGTACAGATGCAGAGCACTGTGCACTAGTGCTGCAAGACGGAAAAAAATGTCTCTATCTACTCCTATATAGTGTGTTTGGAACCAATTTAGCTGAATACAGATGGAACCACCACACTAATAGGAGATATCAGGAAAAATTATGAATTGGCAAAAAAGGACAATGTATGAGGCAGTGACACACACTGAGTGCACTACAACCAGACTTGGCTGAAGCACACACTACAGGGTGAGCTGCACTCACACACACAGACCTTGCAGACAGCGGTGAACAGTACAGGGAACTGTGCACTAGCACTGCAAGGCACAGTGATTTAGAAAGTAGCTTGGGTAAAGCAGTATAGAGCAAATAGGTAGCTAAAACTGTCCCTCAGAACAACAGCGTCCTATCCCTAACTGAATTCACAGCAGAGTGAGCTCAAAATGGCGGCGGTGGCTTTTATAGTGCATCATGACATCATTTCAGCAGCCAATCACAGCCATGCCATTAGTTAAGATGCCTACATGCCTAACAGGATGTGCCCACACTTCTTAGGATCCTCATTGGCTGAATAAAATGAAAATGTGTCATTGCATTATGGGAACTTCCGATTCCGGTATACGATATTGCAAAAGTATCGGAATTAAGTATCGGAATTCCGATACCGCGAATATCGGCCGATACCCGATATTTCAGTATCGGAATGCTCAACACTAGTCAATAGTCAATTACAATTCAGAATTCATTGAGAATACATTGAAAAACCATTTCAATGAGTTAGTTGCTTTTCAAAAGTAATAAAGATCAGTACCAACCCCCTAGTGGGAAAATATGGTGTTTAATAAAAAATCTAAATTAGAAGTTACAAGTATAAATATATTATTATTGATGAAAATTGTTTTTATTGAGTTGAAATTAAAAATATCCCTGATGCATTTCTCTCACTCTTAAAAATTAAACTAATATTAATATATATGAAAAATGTAATATTATGAATGTTGACACAAAAAATATTTTTTTGTGTTTTTAACAGAAGTGAGCACATCAATTCAAGGTTTTTTTCCATTCACTTCTCATGAATACAGCAAAATGCAGGTGACCTGCTATTCTGCTGTTTTGCTGGATTCCGAGAAGGGATAGAAAAAATAAATAATGCACATATGTCCACAGCCCTCCCTTGTAGCTCTCTTTGATCCGGTTTTCCTTTCAGGTATCCTGTTGCTCCCGTCTTCTCTTTTGGAATCTTTGGCACCTTAGGTGCTGATAAGGTGATAAAGTGATCCTGCACTGTTATACATTATAATTGTGATCAGACTGCAGAAAGTGAAAGCCCCATAGTGGGAAAAAAAATGCAAAAATATTTTTTTAAAAATTTAAAAATAATAATAATAATACTAATAATAAAAAAAATAAAAAAATTATATATATATAGTATTCATTAATAAATATTATAAAAAAAAAGAAAACAATAAAAGTATACCTATAAAACTGTCCCACTAATTAACCCCTTTAGTGAAAACAGTAAAAAGATGAATAAAAAACAAAGCAAAAAACTGTGCTTTATCATCATACTGCCTAACAAAAAGTGGAATAAAACTCGATCAAAGTAAATGTAAATAAAAATGGTACTTATCCCACAAAATACAAGCCACCACACAGCTCCATCAGCCGAAAAAAAAAAAAGTTATAGCTCTCAAAATAAATCGATGCAAAATAACACCTTTTTTCTATAAAATGGTTTTATTGTGTAAAAGTGCCAAAACATAAAAAATATATAAATGTAGTGTCGCTGTAAATGTACTGACCCAAAGAATAGAGCTGCCTTATCAATTTTACCACAAGTGTAACAGCATAAAAACAGAAATTCCTGAATTGCTGATTTTGTTTATTCTGCCTCCCAAAAATCGGAATAGAAAGTTATCAAAAAATGTCACGTGTCCGAAAATGGTACCAAGAAAAATGTCAACTTGTTCCACAAAAAACAAACCCTTACATTACTCTGTTGGCCGAAACATGGAAAAATGATAGCTCTCGAAATATGGCGATGCAAAAACTAGTCTTTGCAAAAAAAAAGGGTTTTTTAGTGTGTGACAGCTGTCAATCATAAAAATCCAATATAAATCTGGTATCACTGTAATCGCACCGACCCAAAAAATAAAGTTGTCTAGTCACTTACACCGCAAGAGGAACAGCGTAAAAAATAAATAAAACCAATTCTTCACCTGCTGCTGATTTGCTCATTCTGACTCCCAAAGATCGCAATATGGTTCAGCTCACATCTATTCTGCACTCTGCGCTGAGCGCTTACACCGGGGTTTCCGTGTAAATCTCTGAAATACGTGATTCAGATGGAACGCAAGGCGGAAGACTCCCTGTAATGAGGCAGATGGAGGCATCGTGAATGCTGTCTGGCCTATGATCCCACAGTGTCTATCTTTTTATTAGGTGTGCATAAAAGTGGCTTTGACCACAGTTTTGTGAACCTCTGTAAAAAAGGACACCGTTAGACAGAGTCCTGAGTAGAGATGAGCAAATATGTAAAAAAAAAATGATCGACAAATTCAAATTCGGCAAGAATATGGCACATTCGGATTCATGATCGGAAAAGAGCAGTTTTTCTTAAAATTGGCAAAAATCTGTAACATTCAGTAAAAGTGTGGAAAATGATTGCGTTGCCACTAAAGAATTTTTAGCACTTTGGCTAGGGTAGTGGTGGTGTATGATGAGCGGGGGGGACATGTTTGATGAGGGGACAGTGAGGAGTGGCGTGCTTGTAATCTTTTTTTTTTCCCTAACTCTATGTGTGCAAATTGCAGCTAGCCAATCAGGGCGCAGGAAGCATACACAATGTGCAGACACAAGAGCTTGTGCCTTTAGCTGCTGAAAGCACATGTCCCTCTCTATATAGAGAGCGGCCATGTTCTTTTAGTGCCATTTTGTGACTATAAGAGATCAGAGAGGATACTCCTAGTCTGCTCCTGGATTCATTAGAGATTTTAGCTAGTTAGCTAGGCGCCTTGCTTCTAAGTCAGATAGTTTAGATAGCTGGTGTCTTGTGTGGCTATGAAATCGACTTTCCAGCAGATTTTTTTTTCTTGTGCCATTAGTGAGGTCCATTTTATGGCAGTGAAATTCAGCTGTATGCAGAACTCATGCAGAGTAAAAAACTCTATTTTTTTCTGTGACTATAGTGATGCAGCACGGTATAGCCCACCTTGTCAGCTGTGTGCAGAGCTGGTGCAGAGTAAAAAAAACTATTTTTTTTCTGTTCCTAACGTGAAGCAGCACGCCATCTCTAAGTTTGTCATTTTGTGGCAGTGAAATTCAGCTTTATGCATCGCTAGCTCATGCAGAGTAAAAAAATGTATTTTTTTCTGTTCCTAACGTGATACAGCACCCCATATCCAACCTTGTCATTTTGAGGCGGTGAAATTCAGCTGTGTGCAGAGCTGATGCAAAGTAAAAAAAACTTTTTTTTCTGTTGCTAACATGATACAGCGAGTCATATCTCACCTTGTCATTTTATGGTGGTGAAATTGAACTGTATGCAGAGCTCATGCAGAGTAAAAATATATATATTTTTTCTGTGACTAATGTGATGCAGCACACCATTGACCACCTTGTCAATTTGTGGCGGTGAAATTCAACTGTATGCAGAGCTCATGCAGACTAAAAAAAAATCAATTTTTTTCTGTGACAAATGTGATACAGCATGCCATATCCCACCTTGTCATTTTGTGGTGGTGAGACTCAGCTGTGTGTAGAGCTGGTGCAGAGAAAAAAATCTATTTTTTTCTGTGACAAATGTGATACAGCATGCTAGAGCATATCTTCTATGTTATGCATGCCTCATTCACACTAAAAAACACTTTCTTTTGTTATTAACATGATACAGAAGGCTAGATGTCAGTTTGAAATTGTTTGGAGCATATATTCTATGTTATACAGGCCTCATCCACATTAAAAAAATACTTTATTCTCTCACTAATGTGATACGGTAGGGGACATCTCAGTTAGAAATTGTTTGGAGCATATCTTCTATGTTATACATGCCTCATCCACAGTAAAAAAAATACTTTATTCTGTTACTAATGTCATACAGCATTCTAGACATCAGTTTGAAATTGTTTGGAGCATATATTCTATGTTATACAGGCCTCATCCACACTAAAAAAATACTTTCTTCTGTTACTAACATCATACAGCAGGCTAGATGTAAGTTAGAAATTGTTTGGAGCATATCTTCTATGTTATACAGGCCTCATCCACAGTAAAAAAATACTTTCTTCTGTTATTAACGTCATACAGTAGGGGATATCTCAGTTTGAAATTGTTTGGAGCATATGTTCTATTTTATACAGGCCTCAACCACAGTAAAAAAATACTATCTTTTGTTACTAATGTGATACAGTAGGGGAGATCTCAGTTTGAAATTGTTTGGAGCAAATCTTCTATGTTATGCAGGCCTCATGCACACTAAAAAATACTTTCTTCTGTTACTAACATGATACAGCAAGCCATATCTCACCTTGTAATTTAGAGCTGCTGAGATTCAGCTGTGTGCAGAGCTGTTGCAGAGTAAAATAACCTATTTGTTTTCAGTTGCTAATGTAATACAGCAAGCCATATTTCACCTTGTCATCTAGTGCCGCTGAAATTCAGCTGTGTGCAGAGCTGGTGCAGAGTAAAAAATCTAATTTTTTTGTTGCTAATAGCGTGCTCCTACGACACTATCTGAGCAACATGACTTGGAAAAAGAGAGGCCATGGTGCAAGTAGGAATAGGCTTGTGTTCAAGATATACGTGGGGTAGTTGGTAATGTAAGTAAAAGCACTAGTGAACCAACCCTGTCACGTCCTATCCAAAGACAATTGACAACTTCTGTTACTGGACAGGCTACTCCACTCCCTTTCTTTGGCAGCCGCACAGCGGTATGTCTTGTTGATGAGGGCCAGAAAGAGAATGTGCTTCAGTGGATGGAAAGAGATGCTTCAAGTAGCCTCTCTTCATCTTCCTCCAACTCAACATCACACACATTACAGTCCACACAGGTGGCACCCCAATTACCCTTGCTTTCCCCTGCATCACAACTGTCCAACCGCCCAACTGACTACAGGGAACCACAGATGGGTGAGTCTGCAGAGCTGTTCACACATGCTATGCCATGAGCATCAGAAGTGTACTCCAAAGATTCACAGACTCAAGAGGAGGAAATCATCTGCACCGATGCCCAAATTTTTTTTAGGTTGGATCTGGGGCAGGACAAAGAAAGATCCGAGCAGCAACGTTATGCTCATCACCAGACATTAACCCATGGGGAGTAAGGTGATCCTGATGAGACTCAGATACCTGAGGCTCAAGTGGGCTGTACTGTGCTGTCAGGGCAGGAAGATGAGGAGGGTAACTCTCCGGGCGAGGAATGGGAAAACACAGAGGATGATGATGAGGTTGTAGATCCCACTTGGTGTGAACTCAGAGGCATGCAGCTGAGTAGCTCATCTGAGGAGGAGGAGGAAGATAAGAAGAATACGTTGCGCCCTACGGCGCAGACAAAGAGTGATACAACTAGGATGAGCAATGCATCCTTAGCCACAACTGTGGCTGTGGCAAGCAGCGGTCGTGGGTCTGCAGCGCGCAGGGGCGGCAAGGGTTGCCTAGCCTAGGCCTTTTTTGACACTGCAAAGGATAAGCCAACTCACGCTATCTGCCAACTTTGCAAAAAAAAAAAAACTCAGTAGAGGGAAAAAGTGCAATAATTTGACCACTACATGCATGAACCTTCACATGCGCAATCAACATGCGTTACTCTGGCAATCTCACTGTGATAAAATGCAAACCAGCGGACCTCAACAACCATCAGCCACACCATCAACCACATATGCTGCTTCTTCCTCCTCCTCTGTTACTATGCCTAGTATTGTCACACAGGTTTCCGACCGCAGAACCTCTGGTTGTTTATCTGGTCCAGGCAGGCTGAGTGAGAGCCCGTCAGCTGTAATGGAAGCGGACATGCCTGCTGTTTTTCTTTCACCATGCACACCACATCTTTCTAAATCCACCATAAAATTTCTTCCTGCACCTCATTAGCGGCCCAGCAGTTTGTCCGGTTCACCGTACTCCGCCCTCTCTCAGCACTGCAGCCAGCCTTCGGTCCCGCAGTTGTGGTCACATAAAAGATTGCTTCATCCTGCACATGACAAAGCTAAGAGGTTGAACTCCACCATCTCCAATCTGTTGGCCACCAAAATGCTGCCTTTTTGCCTGGTAGATACAGATGGTTTCCGAAAGCTGATGGCCATCGCAGTCCCCCAGTACCAGTTGCCCAATTGCCATTACTTCTTTAAGAAAGCAGTGCCTGCGCTACACTGGCATGTCACAGACAACATCACCCGGTCCTTGATTAAATCTATGTCTGTCAGGGTGCATTTCAACACAGACACCTGGACGAGTAAGCATGGCCAAGGGCGTTACATCTTGCTGACTGGGCACTGGGTGACTCTGGTGGCTTTTGGAGGCAGGCGGGGAAGGGGCTGCTCTACAGTAGTGATGAGTGAGCACTAAAATGCTCGGGTGCTCGATGCTCAGGTCGAGCACATTGGAATACTCGGGTGCTCGAACTGAGCAACGAGCTCAATGTAAGTCTATGGGACACTCGAGCATTTTTCAGGCGGCTCCCCCCGGCGGTCTGCAGAGGGTCTCAAACTTGCCCAAATCGATGGGAACAGTGCTCAAATGACATGGGGACAGCATGGGAAGACCCCTGGAAGCATTTCTGACTCACAGGTCCCTTCTTTCAACAATGTTGTCAGAGGTACGCCACTTTTACGGACTCACAATAGAACATACCAAAACGAAACCAAAATGGATTTTCCTGGGAAATATGTTAAGGAGCATCCTTTCCACGATAATGACTTGTATATAAAGCAAAATAAATAACCAAAAACAAAAATGCTCCTCCACAGCTTGGGCTATGTTCACACGTAGCGTTTTTGATGCGTTTTTCACTTTTGCATTGCTTTCAACGGTGACAAATGCATTCACCAGGAAATGTCATTTTAACATTTTACAACCTTATCTGGCCATGTGGTGTGTGAGATATCATCAGACACATCGTGTTTCATTTATGAAGGAGGGACTCTGAGAGTCACAAAGCCTATTTTTATAGGGCCATCAGGCGGCCTTTACTATTCTTAAAGGGCCAGCAGTCGGCCCTCACTATTCTTAGAGAGCCATCAGCCGGCTATGTTTTATTGTTCCCATTACTAAAGAGTGGGTCTCCTATACTGTTAATGCATATGCAGTGAGTCTCAGGGCTGCCCAAAATTTGGACGCACCCCAATACCACTTTGAAAATTTGGATGCACCCCAATACCCCTTTGAATAGACTTAGAGAAGGGCCTCCTGAAAACAATATTCCCATCATTAGGAAGTAGGTCTCCAATTGTGTTTGCCTATGCAGTGAATGCAAGGGTTGCCAAAAATTTGGAGGTACTCCAATGCTCCTTCAAAGAGATGTGGAGGTCAGAGGGCCTCCTGAAAACAATGTTCCTGTTATTAGGAAGTGGGTCTCTCATTTTGTTTACCTATGCAGTGAATGCAAGGGTTGCCAAAAATTTGGAGGGCCTCATAAAAAAATATTCCCATTATTAGCAATTGGGTCTCCCATAGTGTTGGCCTATGCAGTGAATGCAAGGGCTGCCAAAAATTGGGAGGCACTCCAATGCCCCTTGGAAGAGACGTGGAGGAGGGCCTCATAAAAAAATGTTCCCATTAGAAAGGAGCGGGCCTCCTATACTTGTAATGCCCATGCATTAAGTGTATGGGCTGACAAACATTTACCCCTGGGGGGTATACATGAACATACTGTATAAAAAATTTTTAGAACGGGCATCATAAACACCCTTTAAAAAAATTATGTGGATGTTGTATCATGGACCACGGTCACCCTGGTGATATGGTGGGGGAGGATGAGGAGAAGGAGGAGGACAAAAGCAAATAGCCAAAATCAGGAAGCGTATACACCTCCAAAGAAAAGACACTGGATTTGAGTTTATGTTACGCTGCTATCATTCGGTGGTGTTGAGAAGTCTCGCCCAATCCAGCCCTTGTTCATTTTTATAAGAGTAAGCCTGTCAGCATTTTCAGTTGAGAGGTGGATGCGCTTATCAGTTATAATTCCACCAGTGGCACTAAAAACCCGCTCTGATAAAACGCTTGCGGTAGGGCAGGCCAGGACCTCCAAGGCATAGAGAGCCAGTTCATTCCACGTATCCAGCTTGGATACCCAATAATTATAAGGCACAGAGGAATCACGGAGGACATTGGTATGGTCTGCAAGGTACTCCCTCAGCATCTTCCGAAACTTTGCACTCCTTGTGAGAGTACCCCACGCCTCAGGGCCTATGCGAAGGGAGGGTCTGAGAAAACTCTCCCAGAACTCTGACAGTGTTCCCCTGCCTCTGCTGGATTGAAGTTGTGTCTCTCTCGCCTGTACTCCTTGTTTGTCCAATGAAGTGTGCCCTCTGCCGCCAGCGTTTTCAGATGGAAATTTTTTTGATAGTTCCGCAACAAGGGCCTTCTGGTACTGCCCCATTTTTGTAGACCTGTCCGCCTCAGGAATAAGAGATATAAAGTTCTCCTTGTAGCGTGGGTCTAGAAGTGTCACCAACCAGTAATGACTGTCACCCAAAAATTTTGAGAACGTGAGGGTCATGGGAAAGGCAGCGTAACATAAACTCAACCATGCGTGCCTGACTACTAACAGGCAAGTCTTCCGTGTCCTCACCTCGAGGATGACTGACCATGCTCTCCTAATCCTCCTCCTCTCTGTCCTCTGGCAATCCACGCTGAACAGACGGTATGACAGCTGTGCAGGTAGTACCGTCTATAGTGAATGAAACTATCTCCTGTCCTTCCTCCTCCTCTTCATCATTGTCACCCAGTTCACGTTGGGATGAGATGAGGCTTGGCTGTGTGTAATCACCCTGTATGGTTCCTTGCTCCATCTCACTGTGCTCCGCCTGCAATGCATCCTCTTTGATTGTGAGCAGAGAGCGTTTCACAAGACAGAGAAGCGGGATGGTGATGCTAATTATGGCGTCATCGCCGCTCACCAACTTGGTGGAGTCCTCAAAGTTTTGGAGGATGGTACATACGTCTGACATCCATGTCCACTCCTGAGGTCCTATGTGTGGAATCTGAACTGAATACCGAAAGCCTTGCTGATGCTGGTACTCAACAACTGCCCTCTTCTGCTGACAAATCCTTCCAACATCTGCAGTGTAGAGTTCCAATGTGTGAGGACATCACACACCAGTCTGTGAGCCGGAAGCTGCAAACGCTGCTGAAACATTGCAAGGGCGGCGGAAGTTGTAGCTGACTTTCTAAAATGGGCACACAGGCGGTGTACTTTAACAAGCAGATCCGGCAGCTCCGGGTAGGATTTGAGAAAGCGCTAAACCACGAGGTTAAGTACATGGGTCAGGCATGGTACGTGTGTGAGCTCGCCTCGCCTCAGAGCCGCCACCAGGTTCCGGCCATTGTCACACACAACCATGCCTGGCTGTAGGTTCAGCGGTGTGAGCCACAGATCTGCCTGCTCTTTCAGAGCTGTCCACAACTCTTCAGCATTGTGCGTTTTTTCAGCTAAGCATATTAGCTTCAGCACAGCCTGCTGCCGCTTTGCCGAGTTAGTGCTGCAGTGCTTCCAGCTTGTGACTGATGTGGTGTCATTTCGGAGATGGAGGCTGAAGAGGAGGAGGAGGCTGAGGAGGATGAGGTGCAGGAGCTGTAGACCATGAGGGCAACCCTGATTGACCTAGGGCCCGCAATCCTTGGCGTCGGGAGGACGTGTTCCGTCCCAAGGTCCGACTGGGTCCCGGCTTCCACTATGTTAACCCAGTGTGTCGTCAGCGAGATGTACCATCCCTGCCCACAAGCACTTGTCCACGTATCCGTGGTTAGGTGGACTTTACCAGTAACTGCGTTGTTGAGTTCACGGCTAATGTTTTGGGACACGTGCTTGTGTAATGCGGGGACGGAACACCAGGAGAAATAGTGGCTGCTGGGTACCAAGTACCGATGGACGGCCGCCGCCATCAGGTTGTGGAATGCTTCCATCTCCATGAGCCTAAAAGGCAAGATTTCAAGCGCAAGCAGTCATAAAATGTTAGCATTTAGTAGTGTGGGCTGTGGGGAGTTGGCTGCATATTTGCTCTTGCGTTCCAAGGACTCTGATATGGACAACTGAACGCTGCGCTGGGACAATGACATGGACGTGCTTCCTGATGCTGCTACTTGAAAGTGTGCAACGACAGGTGCAGGGCAGGAGGCGTCTTCGCATGCACCATGGACAGGGGATTGGCTTGCATGCACAGCAGTGGAAGAAGCAATGGTGCCACCCGCAGACACTGTATCTGGACACTGGGGTTCGGCCCACAAAGTCGGGTGCTTTGCTGCCCTGTGCCTGATCATGATGGTGGTGGTCAGGCTGATCGTTTTGCCACACCTGCTGATGCTGGCCTGGCAGGTGGTGCAAATGGCCTCTTTGGGGTTATCGGCAGAGTCTTTAAAAAACAACCAGACTCGGGAAGACCTAACAATTGTACTGGCAACTTCATTCGTGTTGGTGTTACGGGGAACAGTTGCCTGCCTTCTGTCTGCGGCCACCACACTGCTTCTTCCTGCCTGTTGAGGTGCTCTGCCTCCCTCCCCCTGTGTGCTGCTGTCCTTGGTCTGCATGTCCTCCTGCCAGGTTGGGTCAGTTACTATATCATCCACCACCTCGTCTTCCACTTCCGCACCCTGGTCCTCCTCCTGACTTTCTGGCAATTGTGTCTCATCATCGTCCACCTCTTGTGACACTTTCCCACCGTCGCCTTCGTGTGACCGTGGCTGCTCAAATATTTGGGCATCGCTACACGCGATCTCCTCTTGCCCTGCTTCAAGTGGACCGGGTGAGAGGCCCGAATCTATAAATGGAAAAGTGAACAGCTTTTCAGATTTTCCAAGTGTGGGATCAGTTGTCTCTGGGTACTCGGCATGGTGGGAGGAAGGAGGATCAGGGTGAGGACACATGGCTACTGAGACTTGAACGTGTGGAAGACAGGGTGGTGGTGGTGGTGGCTAAGTGACTGAAAGCATTATCCGCTATCCAACCAACAACCTTTTGACACTGCTCTGGGTTCAATAGTGGAGTGCTGCGGTCCCCTAGAAATTGGGACAGGAAGGTCAGGCGAGAAGATATGGGTGTTTGTTGTGGCACAATTTTGGCTTGCCCACGGCCTTGTCCTCGGCCTCTGCATGCACCATTACCATCACGTCCAGTCCCCCATCCCTTGAAACGTGCCTTGCCCATTTTAAATGGAGTACAGTATCTTCCACACTCACTACAAATGACAGAGTTTGGAGCGAACTTATATGTGATCCGTGTGATATAGAAAACAGAGTTTTAAATACCTGGCCTGTAGGTAAGTAGTTTGAACAGCAAGTTTGTGTGAATTGCTTCAATGACTCACTAAAGGAAATTTTTAATGGAGGCCAGAAATGGCAGTATTTTCTGACAACGGATATGTGATCCGTTTAACGGTGAACACACAGTTTTAAATACCTGGCCTGTAGGTATGTAGTTTGAACAGCAAACTGCTGTGAATTGCATCAATGACACATTAAAGGAAATTTTTAATCGAGGCCAGAAATGGCAGAATTTTCTGACAACATATATGTGATCCGTTTGATGGAGAAAACACAGTTTTAAATAGCTGGATTTCTAGCGCTCTAATATGGAAAGGACCTGCCTGTATTCTGCAGTGCCAAAAAGCAAATGGCGCAGAAAAAATGGTGTTCTCTGGATTGCTTTTTAAGCAAATAATGAGGATTAAGATCCAAAGAAAAGTATTCCTGGCCCATGAGACCTGGGCCTTTATATAGAAATATCTAACAGCAGCCGAAGGCAGAATTGGAATGGAGCCTCTTGTGCTATATGCACTGCAGTCTGCTATATACACCGCCTGCCTATACACCCTGCCTGCCTGATATCTCTGCAGATGGATTAGTACTCAGAAGGACTGTTTGTTAAGATGGATATGTGTAATGTATGGTTTTTCTCCATACACTACCTAATACACGATCAAATCTGTCCCTGACACAGCAGCAGCTCTCCCTACACTGTCTGATCCGGAGTGACTGTGACGAGCATGGCGGCGCCAGGTCTGATATAGACCTGATGACGCTGTGCGGCCAGCCAATCACTGTAATGCCCACAACCAACATGACTACGGCATTACAGTGTATGGCAGGCAATCCCTGCATGTTCATTGGCTCTCTAAAGAGTGCCAAACATGCAGCGAGGGGACCCGAGTTCCTGCCCGAGCAACCCGGAAATGATGCTCGGGCGAGCACTGAGCAGTCGTGAGCATGCTAGCTCATCAATAGTGTTGAGGCATTCTTATCATTTTGCAAAAGCTCAAATTCACCAGTATCTACTCAGACCTAGAGCAATAACTAGGAACGATAAGAACATTTGATTCATTACTACCTATGATAACGGTGCTCGTCAGAAACGTGAAATCCTAGCCAGTCATGGGTCTGTATTACAGATGGACGACGACCAGAAAAATTAATGGATGGATGGATCTCAGATTACATTCAGAAGGGGAAGATCTATAAGTGACAGACTTATCCATAGTCACTACAGTGTGTCCCGTACCCCTGCGTGGCTTGATAAAAATAAAGGTTGTTTTAAGTGCAATAATTGCATGCATGCCCATATCTCAACACGGGCACACAGTTCAAGAGTAACATCACCAACAAAACCTATGCAACTAGACACTTCATCAACTGCCGCACACAAAGAGTGGTCTATAAGGCCACCTGTGAGTGCGGCATGGAATACATAGGGAAAACTATACGGGAATTCAGGTGCCGTATTGGCGATCACCTTGGGGACACTGAACATGCCAGAGACACGCCTCTTGCTAGACACATTAATAATCACCATGGAGGTAATGTAAAAGTACTCAAATTCATGGGTATTGATCGGGTTCCCAAACCCCAGAGGGGGAGGGGGATTGGGACTGACTTGTGCTCCAGGTCGAGACAAAGTGGGTATTTTACTTGGACACTGTTACACCTAAATGTCTTAAATGAGCAACTCACATTTAGTTGCTTCATATAAATTTGCTTCCGTTTCACACCTTATGTACCCTTGTACTCTCTATTATTGTGAAACCACTCCCCGGGTTCGCTCTATGTCGTCTTGCCAATTAATCATCATATTTTTCTCCCCAACCCTGCCAAAGGTAATCCTATATCTCATATTCTGACATTCTTGATTATTATTTATACCTCATCACACCAGTTTCTACTTATGTATGGACTAAGCTTTATACATTTTTATAATCTCCTACCATTCTAACTATTGCTTCCCTATGTGATTCATATAATATACCAATTATCGTGTACATACATTAGGGTACCTTCAATACCCAGTCCCCGTATGTCTGCACCTAGATATGCGTCAGAGTCATGAATCACTTATGTATTGCTGTTCTTTCTGATTGTGCCGCTGGCATTAACAACCCATGTAGCTAAATATTATTGACCGGGTTTCATAGTAAGTAGCGCAGCACAGGTCGCCGCTCACTAGCGGGATCACATGTGACGTCGGTTTACGTTACGTCCCTTAAGTGACGCCTGATTGAATGTGCGCCTCATTTACGGGGGGCAACATCATGTGAATGGCACCGGATGTGACATCACTATATGTGAAGCCTCCGGAAGTGACGCGTGCACCTCAGCGTGCATTCCACTCACTTATCGCAGGTTTCACGCCACTCTAGAGCCAAACAGTAGGACCGGAAATGACGCATGCGGTTCAGCATGCGTGCCAGCATAGCTAGTGTACCATCGGTATTGAGCTTAATAATTGATCCACCCCCGGAAATGAGGTTCACCTGGACCTGAGTGCGTTCCAGGATGGGCGCACATTTCCCTCCACATGGACAGTGAATGGTGAGTGTGCTTGTTTTAATATGATCTGCAATCTACATTCCCATATCCGGAAGCTGGTGGTTTGATTGGACAAATGGATATCAGTGATCACCTGTTTTTGTTTCTATCTGATTTACCCTGCCATATACAGTATATCCCTTATACATTCCTTGCTCCACATCCCTGTTGTGAGGATAGTGGAAAGTATTATGGCTCTTACTATAGCACTATAGCCTAGTAACCTTCTTATCATGTTTATATGTCCCCTGAGGAATCTTGAGGAAAGAAGAAACGCATCGGGACGCATGAGAGGCATATTTTAAAGGGCAAGTGCAGGGCCTTTTATTGCAGTGGTAGCTGTGGACAGCCCTTGTCAGGGCAGGAGCAAAGGGGAACCAGGGCAGTGCAGTACCACGTAATGGTTTAATAGGGGCAGAACCATATGCCTTCCTGAACCTGCCGCTGGGACCCTTTGGTTGGACTCCAGCTCCTTTTCAACTAGGGATCCATGAGAACCTACTACTGACAACTCAATTCAACGATAGGTGAGGACATTCCAATTTATATACATTTTTATTATGTCTAATTCACCATTGGAGTGATTTTTGGTGCATATCTATGACCTAACAGTCTATTATATTGCCTTTAAGGACGTCTGTGGTGCATTGGCTATTTATCAAATGCATTGCACGTGTTGTTTCTCAGTTGTGGTGTATATTGTTTGGTAATGACATCACTATCTGTTTCATTGATTGTCTACATTGGTTATTTTTCTTTTTGACAGGTCCACCTCTAACATCAACTCTATACTTAAATACTTTTGTGTGGAGTTTTGCAGCTGTCATTACTTGCATACAGTGTTGCAATATCACATCCTGATGTGGCATTATACATGTATTCTGGATGTTATTGCATGGCAATATTGACCATACAGGTCTCTTCTCTTTTTTGCTTTTATCAAGATTTGTCTATTTATTAAGTGACTAGATTAGAAGTTCTGTTTTAGTTATCCTTGCTGCTCTTACTGTCTCTAATTGAAGGTAAATTCATAACGGAAAATATGGCATCGCTTGCAAGTTTCTGCGAGCAACCAGGCATGAGTTATGACAGAAATTAGCGTTTTAATAAAAACATGAAGGGTGGGGCCCAGGGTGGGGCCAAGCCCCCATGATGTCATCACAAGGGGCATATGGGTAGATCTTCAGCATAAAAGAGCCAACGGAAGATTGCTCCATATTCTTTGCCAGGGGGGTATAGGTACTATAAGCAACGGATCCTGTTCGATAACAGTCTAATCAAATCGGGGAGCCCCTCCAACACCTATATTGAATGGTCTCAGCGATCATATAGTAAGTCTTCTTTAATCCTGTTTCATTTTGTGTAACTGTATATTCTGCATTGTAATTGTCCCCTTTGTAAAATCCTTGTACATTTTTCCTAAACACTGCCTCCCTTTTGGATTAAATATAAATTTAATAGTTCTGTTTCTTTTGTTCTGGAATTGTTCTCTCCCCCAAAGCCATACGCTAACAGAATGCAGGCATCTGCCGAGGCCTGTAATATATTTCAAATCTGGACGGTGGTGTCAGAGAATAATACTAATAATTGGGCTATCGTGAAGCTGACAGTGACCGTACAGAGGGCGTATGCACATATTCCATGCATAGTAATCCGGAGGTGTGATGCCGCATGCTCACTGGTCGCTTGCCGATACCTACATCAGTAAATACTCCAGACAGAGTATTGTGTGATCTCCCCGGTGGCATCCCTGTGTGTCCCTGACACTATTCTTCACAGAGACATAGTGGGAATAGCTTGACTGACACACTGCAACGAAATGGAAGGCAGAAATGGCTGATTTTGGAACGCTGTTATATGTGATACTTCTGACAGAGAACCATGGCTTTAAATAGCAGGCCTGTAGTTTACTAATACTGTTCTTCACAGAGACCTAGCTTGAATAGCTTGACCGACACACTGCAATGAAATGGAAGGCAGAAATGGCTGATTTTGGAACGGTGTGATATGTGATACGCCTGACAGAGAACCACGGTTTTAAATGGCAGGCCTGCAGTTTACTAATACTATTCTTCACAGAGACCTAGTGTGAATAGCTTGACCGACACACTGCAATGAAATGGAAGGCAGAAATGGCTGATTTTGGAATGCTGTCATATGTGATACGTCTGACAGAGAACCACGGTTTTAAATAGCAGGCCTGTAGTTTACTAATATTATTCTTCACAGAGAGCTAGAGTGAATAGGTTGACCAACACACTGCAACAAAATGGAAGGCAGAAATGCTGATCTTGGAACGCTATTATATGTGACACATGTGACAGGTTTCTGGAGAATTGGAAGGAGCTCATTGGTTGCAGGTCACCTGAGCTCAGACACAGTGAAGCAGATAAAAGGTGGGGGCCATCTTAGGAGTGAGTTCTGTGAGAGGAGAAGGCAGGGAGCAGAGCTGCTGCATGGGCTCTGCTCCCTGAGCAGGCCTAGCACAAAGGCCGGAGCCAGAAGGGAGAAGGAGAAGGAAGAAAGGTGGAGAGAAAGAGGAGTAGAAAGGCTCCAGAGAAAAGAAGGCAGAAGGGACCCTAAGAACCCACGAGATAACGGGTGAAGGGTCAGGCAGAATAAGGGTACCAGATTCCCAAGTTGGTGGAGGTAAATCATCCCTCAGCCAAAGACCAGAGGTCGTGATCATCTATTGGTGCGACCCCCTGCTACACCCACTAGGAAGGCACCACATAGGGTCAGGGAAACCGGCGACAGGTTTCACCAAGAGAAGGCCCGAGGCAGCTGGACAGAAGTGTGGTCACTGGTGGGGCACAAGAGGCCAGAGAAAGGACAGAAGGGGGTCCTGTGCCATACTCCTGAATTGCCTGGGTGTTGACCGAGCTCCTCACCTGGTGGATGCAGCACGGCATGGGCAGTCATTCCCTGCAGAAGTGACTCGGATAACAACTGTGAGTAAAAGACCCTGGACTGCATCACTGACTCTGTGTGATTTATGCTGCGCCTGCACCATCACCCCCAGCATCCTATCACGCTGCCCTGAGGCTACACTCCTCCCGTGGGGAGTTATACTATCTCTGCTGCACGCACCATCCCTGACCGCAATCCACGGGTGGTGTAGTTGGACATTAAAAACCATACAAATAGACTGCCACAGCACTTGGTCTGACCACCTTGAGCCACGGGATCGGGTTGCCACTACTACTCCCAACATTGCGCTGAAGCCCGGTTCCGAGTGCCCCATGGCCCAGGGGTCGAGTCACTATTCTTCACAGAGACCTAGTGTGAATTGGTTGACCGACACACTGCAATTAAATGGAAGTCAGAAATGCTGATTTTGGAATGCTGTTATATGTGATCCGTCTGACAGAGAACCAGGGTTTTAAACAGCAGGCCTGTAGTTTACTAATACTATTCTTCACAAAGACCTATTGTGAATAGGTTGACCGACACACTGCAATGAAATTTAAGGCAGAAATTGCTGATTTTGGAGTGCCGTTACAGTGCTGGCCAAAAGTATTGGTACCCCTGCAACTCTGTCAGATAATACTCAGTTTCTTCCTGAAAATGATTGCAATCACAAATTCTTTGGTATTATTCTCTTCATTTAATTTGTCTTCAATGAAAAAAACACAAAAAGAATTGTCCTAAAGCCAAATTGGATATAATTCCACACCAAACCTAAAAAAGGGGGTGGACAAAAGTATTGGCACCCTTTGAAAAATCATGTGATGCTTCTCTAATTCGTGTAATTAACAGCACCTGTAACTTACCTGCGGCACCTAACAGGTGTTGGCAATAACTAAATCACACTTGCCGCCAGTTAACATGGATTAAAGTTGACTCAACCTCTGTCCTGTGTCCTTTTGTGTACCACATTGAGCATGGAGAAAAGAAGGAAGACCAAAGAACTGTCTGAGGCCTTGAGAAACCAAATTGTGAGTAAACATGAGCAATCTCAAGGCTACAAGTCCATCTCCAAAGACCTGAATGTTCCTGTGTCTTCCGTGTGCAGTGTCATCAAGAAGTTTAAAGCCCATGGCACTGTGGCTATCCTCCCTAGATGTGGACGGAAAAGAAAAATTGACGAGAGTTTTCAACGCAAGATTGTGTGGATGGTGGATGAAGAACCTCGACTAACATCCAAACAAGTTCAAGCTGCCCTGCAGTCCGAGGGTACAACAGTGTCAACCAGTACTATCCGTCGGCGTCTGAATGAAAAGGGACCGTATGGTAGGATACCCAGGAACACACCACTTCTTACCCCGAGACATTAAAAAGCCAGGCTGGAGTTTGCCAAAACTTACCTGAGAAAGCCTAAAACGTTTTGGAAGAATGTTCTCTGGTCAGATGAGACAAAAGTAGAGCTTTTTGGGAAAAAGCATCAACATAGAGTGTGCAGGAAAAAAAAAAGAGGCATTCAAAGAAAAGAACACGGTCCCTACAGTCAAACATGGCGGAGGTTCCCTGATGTTTTGGGGTTGCTTTGCTGCCTCTGGCACTGGACTGCTTGACCGTGTGCATGGCATTATGAAGTCTGAAGACTACCAACAAATTTTGCAGCATAATGTAGGGCCCAGTGTGAGAAAGCTGGGTCTCCCTCAGAAGTCATGGGTCTTCCAGCAGGACCATGACCCAAAACACACTTCCAAAAGCACTATAAAATGGTTTTAGAGAAAGCACTGGAGACTTCTAAGGTGGCCAGCAATGAGTCCAGACCTGAATCCCATAGAACACCCGTGGAGAGATCTCAAAATGGCAGTTTGGAGAAGGCACCCTTCAAATATCAGGGACCTGGAGCAGTTTGCCAAAGAAGAATGGTCTACAATTCCAGCAGAGCATTGTAAGAAACTCATTGATGGTTATCGGAAGCGGTTGTTCGCAGTTATTTTGGCTAAAGGTTGTGCAACCAAGTATTAGGCTGAGGGTGCCAATACTTTTGTCCGGCCCTTTTTTGGAGTTTTGCGTGAAATGATCAATGATTTGATTTTTGCTTCATTCTCTTTTGTGTTTTTTCCTTGCAAGCAAATTAAATGAAGAT
Organism: Phyllobates terribilis; assembly: GCF_046119375.1. NCBI lineage: Eukaryota > Metazoa > Chordata > Amphibia > Anura > Dendrobatidae > Phyllobates > Phyllobates terribilis. The sequence continues at coordinate 328,176,474 of NW_027362762.1, read as the reverse complement.
AATAATACCAAAGAATTTGTGATTGCAATCATTTTCAGGAAGAAACTGAGTAAGCTTTTGGTCAGCACTGTATATGTGATACGTCTGACAGAGAACCACGCTTTTAAATAGCAGGCCTGTAGCTTACTAATGCTAGTCTTCACAGAGACCTAGTGTGAATAGCTTGACCGACATACTGCAACTTAATGGAAGGCAGAAATGGCTGATTTTGGAACGTTGTTATATGTGATACGTCTGACAGAGATCTACGGTTTTAAATAGCAGGCCTGTAGTTTACTAATGCTATTCTTCAAAGAGACCTCGTGTGAATAGCTTGACCGACACACTGCAACAAAATGGAAAAGGAAGCCAATATTTTCCACGTTCAGTTCAAATTTCTGGATTTTTATCGCTGTAATATGGAAAAGATCTGGCTGTATTCTACAGTGCTAACAAGCAAATGGAGCAGAAAAATGGTGTATTCTGGATTGCTTTTTAAGTAAATAACCAGGATTAAGAAAAAAAAAACTTGCCCTGGCCCCTGATACCTGGGGCTATGTCTACAAATATCTGTAAGAACAGCAGCAGCAGACTGAATGTTCAATAGACCCTTTTGTGCTGTATCATGCAGTCTGCCACATACCCTGCCTGCCTGCCTAACTTTGGCTATCACCACTGAATATATGCAGCTGGATTAGTCCTCAGAAGGACTGTTAGTTCAGATGGATATATATATGGTGTGGAATACTTATACTAACTATAAACAAGCAAATCTCTTCCTGACTCAGCAGCAGCTGTCCCTACTCTGCCTGGTTCCGGGGTAGACTGTGACAAACATAGCGGCGCCAGGTCTTATATAGACATGATGACGCTGTGCGGCCAGTCAATCACTGTAATGCCCACAACCAACATGGCTACGGCATTACAGTGCGTGGCAAGCAATCTCTGCATATTCATTGGCTCTCTAAAGAGCGCCAAACATGCAGGGTGGGGACCTGAGTTCCCACCCGAGCAACCCATAAATACTTAGCGAGTACCGAGCAGTGGCAAGCACGTTCGCTCATCACTAATTATTAGCAATAAATGTAGGTTATACATTTCTTTTAAGTGCTAAAGGTTGTTCCTGTAAAATGCAGGCTTTTTATTACATTTGAAAAATGTCTGCTAAGTAAAATAACATGAAATACTCGGCGAGTACCGAGCAGTGGCAAGCACGTTCGCTCATCAGTGATAAGCGAATGTGCTCGCCACTGCTCGGTATTCACCCGAGCATCTCACTGCTCGAGATGCTCAGCGCTCTGCAAGTATTTCCTGGTTGCTCAAGTGGGAGCTCGGGTCCTCTCCCTGCATGTTTGGCGCTCTTTAGAGAGCCAATGAACATGCAGGGATTGCCTGCCACACACTGTAATGCCGTAGCCATGTTGGTTGTGGCATTACAGTGATTGGCAAGCCGCACAGCATCATCAGGTATATATAACACCTGGCACCGCCATGCTCGTCACAGTCTACCCCGGAAAACAGGCAGTTGTAGAGAGAGATGCTGCTGAGCTAGGGAGAGATTTGCTTGTTTATTAGTTAGTGTAGATGTAGCGCCCCGAGGGTTCGGCCGCTACAGGGGTATTGCACCTCTTCCAGAGGTGTGATATTCCACTCCCGGGTAAGGATGGAGTGTGAACCAAGACTCAGTAAGCTGCATGCATCACACACACCCCATTTCCGAGGGACAGCTCAACGGTGCTCCCACTAGACAGAAGTGCAGGCACGACAGCATCTGTCCCTGGCTGGAGTGGGGAGGGGGGAGGAAAACCCAGTGATGTAGGAGCAGATAGAGGTTGGGTTTCTGGGCATAGGTAGGAGCCCATTGGTTGCAAGTCACCTGGGCTCATACACAGAGAGGGAGGTATATAAGGTGAGCACCATCTTAGGACAGTAGTTAGTTCAGTGAGAGAAGGAGCTCAGCCAGAGAGGGCTGACAGGGAGCTGTGGCTCAGCCTGGGCCCAGCTCCACGAGGCAGGCTTGGAGTGAAGGCCAAAAACAGCAGAGAGGACAGGACCAGCAGAGAGGAACAGAAAGGAGAGGAAGAAAGGAACGGAACACTAAGAGAGGCCCAGAGACACGAAGGCAGAAGGAACCACAAAGGCCCAGGAGATTGCGGCTGACGGGTTGGCAGAACAGGGTACCGGATCCCAAGTTGGTGGAGGAGACTAATCCTCAGCCAAGGTCCGGCGGTCGTGATCACATCTTGGTGCGACCCCTCACTACACCTACTAGAAAGGCATACCACATAGGGTCAGGGAAGTGGACATCCAACATCCCAAGAGAAGGCCCGAGGCAGCTGGACAAAAGTAGTGTCACTGGTGGGGCACGGCCAGAGAAAGGAATCGAAGGGAGTCCTGTGCCACACTCTGGAATTGCCTGGGGGTTGACCGAGCCCCTTGCCTGGTGGACGCAGCACGACTTGGGCAGTCACTACCGGTACCGAAGTGATTTGGAATATAAAGAACTGTGAGTAAAGAATTTGAACTGCAATCCCACGTCTCTGTGCTTCATCGCCGTACCAGCACTACTAGTGCTGGGACGCTCGCACCATCACTTCGATCATCTACTTAACTGCCCTGGGGCTCCACTCTTCCAGTGGGGAGTCATACTACCTCAGCTGCACACACCATCGGCCCCAGCGGTCTGCCTTGCAGCGGCGGTCCGCGCTGACCGCAATCCAAGGGTGGCATAGTCGAACAATTAACCATAAAAATCCCATAAATAGACTGCCACTGGTTTGACCACCCTGAGCCACGGGACCGGGTCACCGCCACAGAGGCTACAACCCCCCAGAGACCTGGTTCCGGGTAACCCACGCAAGTACGCACACGCGGCCCAGGGGGCGAGTCATAGATATACCATAACATCTCTATATATCCATCTGAACTAACAGTCCTTCTGAGGAGTAATCCAGCTGCATCTATTCAGTGGTGACAGCAGGAGTTAGGCAGGCAGGCAGTGTATGTGGCAGACTGCAGTGCATATAGCAAGAGGGTCCATTGAACATTCTGTTAGTCTAGGTATTCCACAACATGTATATATGTATATATATATATTTATATATATACCGTATTTTTCGGACTAGAAGACGCACTTTTTTCCTCCAAAATTTTGGAGGAAAATGGGGGGTGCGTCTTATAGTCCGAATGTTGGGTGTGTGTATATTTATGTGTGGTGTAGGGGGAGCGGTATGGGTGGAAGAGTGGGGCACAGGAGACAGCAGCCACCTACTGCAGCCTACACTGTCCCCGCTGCTAAAGAAATGAATATTCACTGCTCCCCACTCCCATGGGGTGAATATTCATGCTCCTTAATAGCTGTATACAGTGTAACCGCGCTGCAGCTCCTGCTGCTGCCGGAATCGCCTGTGCCTGCTGTTAAAGGGCATGAATATTCAACCTCTCTCCACGCCCATGGGCGTGGGGAGGGGGTGAATATTCATGCCCTTTAATGAGCGGGCACAGGAGATAGCCGGCAGCAGCAGCCGCAGCGCGGCTACACTGTATACCGCTATTAAGGAGAGTGAAGTCACTGCTCCCCGCGCACACAGACCCGGCGTGGGGAGCAGTGACATCCGGCAGCTGATCTCTTCTTGTGAGCCTCGCATGGCAGTGACATCATACACGGCTCACATGGAGAGATCAGTGCAGGCAGACCGGACACAGCGCTGGAGGTGAGAAGAAAGGTGAGTAGTAGTGTTTATTTTTTTTAATGTGCAGCATGATGGGGATTAGGGGGACCATGCATGTCAGGACAGGGATTAGGGGTGTCATGCATACCAGGATAGGGATGAGGGGTGCCATACATACCAGGATAGGGATGAGGGGTGCCATGCATACCAGGATAGGGATAATGGGTGCCATGCATACCAGGATAGGGATTAGAGGTGCCATGCATACCAGGATAGGGATTAGGGGTGCCATGCATACCAGGACATGGATGAGGGGTGCCATGCATACCAGGACAGGGATGAGGGGTGCCATGCATACCAGGACAGGGATGATGGGTGCCATGCATACGAGGATAGGGATTAGGGGTGCCATGCATACCAGGACAGGGATGATGGGTACCATGCATACTAGGACAGGGATGAGGGGTGCCATGCATATCAGGATAGGTATGAGAGGTGTTAGGCATACCAGGATAAGGATGAGGGGTGCCATGCATACCAGGATGGGGATGGGGACCACGTATAAAAGGAAGAGGGGCGGCATATATACCAGGATCGGGGCTATTGTAAGAATTCGGGGACATTACCCCTATACCAGTGGCAGCAGAAGACCCCCTCGCCCTTAAAAGTGCATCATGACCACATTTTTTGCTTAAATTTTTATTTTTTTATTTTCCTCCTCTAAAACCTAGGTACCTCTTATGGTCTGGTGCATCTTGTAGTCCGAAAAATATTATATATATATATATATATATATATATATGTATATATATATATATATATATACACATGCTCAAAATTGTTGGTACCCCTTGTTTAAGGTGGTTTGCACGTTAATGACCAGGCCAATTTTTACAATTCTGACCACTGTCAATTTATGAGGTAATTACTCTGGAATGCTTCAACGGATCCCCCTGATTCTGAGATCGTTTTTTCATGACATATTGTACTTCATGATTGTGGTAAAATTTCTTCGATATCACTTGCGTTTATTTGTGAAAAAAATGGAAATTTAGGGAAAATTTTGAAAATTTTGCAATTTTTAAAATTTGAATTTTTATGCCCTTAAATCAGAGAGATATGTCACACAAAATAATTAATAAATAACATTTCCCACATATCTACTTTACATCAGCACAATTTTGGAACCAACATTTTTTTTTATTGGGGAGCTATAAGGGTTAAAAGTTGACCAGCAATTTCTCATTTTTCCAACAAAATTTACAAAACCATTTTTTTAATGACCACATCATATTTAAAGTCACTTTGAGGGGTTTTTATGACAGAAAATACCCAAAAGTGACACCATTCTAAAAACTGCACATCTCAAGGTGCTCAAAACCACATTCAAGAACTTTATTAACCCTTCAGGTGCTTCACAGGAATTTTTGAAATGTGGAAGAAAAAAATGAACATTTAACTTTTTTCACAAAAATGTTACTTTAGACCCAATTTTTTTTATTTTTGCAGGGGTAACAGGAAAAAATGGACCCCAAAATTTGTTGTGCAATTTCCCCTGGGCACGCAGATACCCCATATGTGGGGAAAAAACAGGCAGGGTTAGGAAGGGAAGGAGCGCCATTTGACTTTTTAAATGTAAAATTTGCTTGAATAATTAGCGGACGCCATGTTGCATTTGGGGAGCCCCTGATGTGCCTAAACAGTGGAAACCCCCCACAAGTGACACCATTTTGGAAACTAGACCCCTCGGGGAACTTATCTAGATGTGTGGTGAGCACCCTGAACCCCTAAGTCCTTTACAGAAGTTTATGGAGCCGTGATACTAAAAAAATCAAACTTTTTCCTCAAAAATGATGTTTTAGCCCCAATTTTTTTATTTTCACAAGGGTAAGAGGAGAAAATGGACCCCAAAAATGGACCCCAAAAACTTTTGTTCAATCTCTCCTGAGTACGCCAATACCCCATATGTGGGGAAAATACAGTGTTTGGGCGCACGGCAGAGTTCAGAAGGAAAGGAGCACTGTGGGACTTTTTGAACGCAAAATCAGCTGGAATCGAGAGCGGATGCCATGTCGCATTTGGAGAGCCCCTGATGTGCCTAAATAGTGGAAACCCCCCACAAGTGACCCCATTTTGGAAACTACACCCCTCAAGGATTTTATCAAGGGGTATAGTGAACATTTTGAACCCAGAGGTACGACACAGAATTTGATAACATTAGGTCATCATATTGAATAAGTTGTCAATAGTCTTGAGCGCAAGTGCTCACTACTTGAGTTTGCATCGGGTGCTCAGGTATGCGCCATGTATCAAGTGAAATGCTCGAGTCCCTGCCCGCATGTTTCACGGTTATTAGACACCCCAAAAAAAACATGCGGGGATCGCTTGTGCATGTCAGGCAATCCCCGCGAGGTTTTTTTTTTGGTTTCGAAGCATATGGGGCGGAGACTCGAGCACCCGCCATACTCAATGCATGCCCGAGCACCCAATGCAAACTCAAGTAGTGAGCACTTGCGTTCAACACTAGCTGCCATATCATCATCTTTTTTTATTTTTTTATTTTTTTACTTTTGAAAAAAAAAATAACCCCAACCCTAACCCCAACCCCAGCCCTAGCGTTTATTTTTTACGCCGTTCCTAGTGTGGTATAAGTTATTAGATGACTTTATTCTTCGGGTTGGTGCGACTACAGAGATACCAGAATGATATCTTTTTTTATGATTGACAGCTGTCACACACTAAAAGACACATAGTTTGTAAAATCTAGTTTTTGCATCGCCATATTTTGAGAGCTATAATTTTTCCATATTTTGGCCAACAGAGTCATGTGATGGCTTGTTTTTTGCGGGATGAGTTGACATTTTTATTGGTACTATTTTCAGGCAGGTGACATTTTTTGATCGCTTTCTATTCCAGCTTTCGGGAGGCAGAATAAACAAAAACCAACAATTCAGGAATTGTTTTTTTTTTACATTTTTTTATTCTACTCCACGTGTGGTAAAATTGATAAGGTAGCTTTATTCTTCGGGTCAGTACGTTTACAGCGGTACCACATTTATATCGTTTTTCTATGTTTTGGCGCTTTTACACAATAAAAGCTATTTTATAGAAAAAAATAATTTTTTGCATCGCTTTATTCTGAGAGCTATAGCTTTATTATTTTTCAGATGATGGAGCTGTATGGCAGCTTGTTTTTTGCGGGACAAGATGATGTTTTCAGCGGAACCATTTTTATTTATATTCGTCTTTTTGATCGCGTGTTATTCCATTTTTGTTTGGCAGTATGATGATAAAGCATTGTTTTTGCTTCGTTTTTTATTTTATTTTTTTTACCGTGTTCACTGAAGGGGTTAACTAGTGGGAAAATTTTATAGGTCAGGTCGTTCCGGACGTGGCGATACAAAATATGTGTACTTTTATTGTTGTTTTTTTTTTCATAATAATATTTATTGATGGGTACATTATATTTTTATTTTTGGTGGATTTTTTTTTTTTTTTTTAAATATTTTTACAATTTTTTTTAATTTTTTTTTTTCACTTTCTGACAGTTTTTTTATTTGTTTACTTTGTCCCACTATGGGACTTTCACTTTTTTTATTTTGATCGCCTCCATAGCATAGGGATGGAGCACCATCCCTGTGCTATGCAGGCTGTCAGCGCTGCACAGTGAGAAGATAGTTTGGTCATGTACTGCGCATGTCCAAAAAATCTTCCTGCTGTCTGGTGACCCGGATGTTGTCATGTCGACATCGGGTCATCATGGCAACTTCCGGGAAGCCGAGGCAGACAGCGCTGGAGGCCGGAAGAGGAGGTGAGTATACCGATCACCTCCCCTTAGCCACCGCAATGCTGCGATCGACTTCGATCACAGCATTGCGGGGGTTAATGTGCCGGGAGCGGTGCGGGACTGCTCCCTGCACATAGTACTGGGTGTCAGCTGTGACAATCAGCTGACACCCGGCGGCGATCGCGCCCGCACAGCCTGTGTGCACGCGCAATCGCCATGATGTACTAATACGGGTCAGGCTCTTAAAGCCCAGGGCACTGACGTGTATTAATACATCATGGGCTTATAAGGGGTTAATGAAAGAAGCACCCACAATGGTCACAGAAATTACTTGAATCTGACAAAAGTAATAATAAATTAAAAATCTTTGAAAATGATCAAATGAAAGTCAGACATTGCTTTTTAACCTTGCTTCCACAGAATTTAAAAAAAATTAAACTCATGAAATAGGCCTGGACAGAAGTGATGGTACTTGGACTATATGGAATCTGTCTAGTGTTTTAAGTTTTTAAGGGAAGGGGCTTTTCCTGCATATTATTATATACTTCTGTTCTTTTGCCCTTTTATCTGTCTAGTTTTTGTTTTATGTGTTTTTAATTTTTATATCTTGCCATCCACCTAGCTCTTACCTTGGTTCCTGGGTATGTCGTGGCGGACGGACTGCATTCCTCTTCTGGTTGTTCGCTGGACGTGGGCTGGTTCCTTTTGGCCTTTTTCCTGTTCTTCCTGGGGACGGACTACGGGGGAATAACAGACGATTTACATTTCTGAGGAACACACATGATCGTATTGATGGACTTGGACTATATGGAATCTGTCTAGTGTTTTAAGTTTTTAAGGGAAGGGGCTTTTCCTGCATATTATTATATATTCCTGCATTTTTTTATATTTTCCTTTATATTATCTTTCTTATTTTTGTTTCATTTTGCCCACCCATTTTTATTTTTATTTTTATTTATTTATTTATTTTTTTTTCACTTTTCATACACGTCCTCATTCACTTCCATTTCCTTTTCCCCTCTTTTATCTTGGAGCATTTTTCTTGCTCCCATACCCCCCTTTTTTTCTTTCCACCCCTATTTTTCCACTTTCTTTTACTTTTTACACTCTCACTCACCCTCTCTCCCCTCTTTTCTTTTGCATACACATTCCTATTCACCTCCTTCACCTTTTTTCACCCTCACACACCAGCATCACTCCCTTTTGCACCTACCTTTCCCTATATTACTTTCACTTCCTTTTTACTCTCTTTTACTTTTGTTTCATCTTTTTTTCTCTTTTTCTTTGGTCTTTCTCTCCTTTTTCTCCCGTTTTTCCTTTGTCCTTTCTTCTACTGTAGATGTCCCCATCATCCTCTCCTCCATCGTATTCCCCTGATGTTCTACTTTCTCTCTCCTTTGTCCGTACCCTGTATTTGGGTCTCCGCCCCTTGCTAACATCGCCGCGTTCATACGAGCCTTTCCCCATTGAGAATGCATGGGTACCGCCCCCTATCAACATCGCTACGTCCTTATGGGGATTTCTTCTTGGAGTGTGCGCATGCGCCTGTATGGACCCGCGGACTTCCTGTCATGCGCACTAGACACGTTATGCGGTTCACCGCGTGCGTGTCAAGCGCTTGCTAACAGGAAGTCCATTCTAATACTGCGGTCGTCCTTGTACATGCACGCATGCGCCGAACCCCTCCAACATTTATCTATATTACTGACAGCTGGCTGAGATATATTTAAAATGAGACAGGATTCTTACACACACACGCCCCCTCAGAAGAAGCACTCGCGAAACGGCGTCGTCGGGGTGGTTCCCTACAAGCTCTCTCCTCTGGCAAGTAATATATCCTTACTCTTGGACATTCCATATACACTCTATATATACTTGTATTCTTATATGTTCAACTTTCTTTCTTTTGAAGCATTAAGACTTATCATTGTGTCTAAGCTAATCTTATTACCTGGTCACCTTATTTTTACGTATGAGTATTCTCTATATGCACTAGCATCTTACACTTACTACGTATGAATATCTTCTATACGCACTAGCACCTTACACAATTAAGGATTTATTACTAATGCTATTTCTCAGTACATATGCCCTTGCTAGGTATGAATGTCCTCTATTTTGCACTAGCACTTTATATTTTTAAGGATCTATTACTAATGTTCATTTTGAGCACATGTATTTGCATTGCTTATGATTGTTATTTGTAAGGGGATATACTCCTACCTAAACATTGGATTTATTACTATCATTATTTGGTTCAGTGAGCTATTTTGTAGGGAACTCAAGGCTTCCTGCTTTTTTAGCAATTTTTATGTTTTGTTTATCTTTTATATGTATACCCTAATAAAATCATATTTTTAATTATGAGTTTTATGCTTTCCGGTTAAAGCTGCACTTATTTGTGGCAGTTCTTGTGTCTACAGTGAGAAGATAGTTTGGTCATGTACTGCGCATGTCCAAAAAATCTTCCTGCTGTCTGGTGACCCGGATGTTGTCATGTCGACATCGGGTCATCATGGCAACTTCCGGGAAGCCGAGGCAGACAGCGCTGGAGGCCGGAAGAGGAGGTGAGTATACCGATCACCTCCCCTTAGCCACCGCAATGCTGCGATCGACTTCGATCACAGCATTGCGGGGGTTAATGTGCCGGGAGCGGTGCGGGACTGCTCCCTGCACATAGTACTGGGTGTCAGCTGTGACAATCAGCTGACACCCGGCGGCGATCGCGCCCGCACAGCCTGTGTGCACGCGCAATCGCCATGATGTACTAATACGGGTCAGGCTCTTAAAGCCCAGGGCACTGACGTGTATTAATACATCATGGGCTTATAAGGGGTTAATGAAAGAAGCACCCACAATGGTCACAGAAATTACTTGAATCTGACAAAAGTAATAATAAATTAAAAATCTTTGAAAATGATCAAATGAAAGTCAGACATTGCTTTTTAACCTTGCTTCCACAGAATTTAAAAAAAATTAAACTCATGAAATAGGCCTGGACAGAAGTGATGGTACACTTAACTTAAATATTTTGTTGAACAACATTTTGAGGCAATCACTGCAATCAAACGATTCCTGTAACTGCTAATGAGACTTTGGTACCTCTCGACAGGTATTTTGGCCCACTCCTCATGAGCAAACTGCTCCAGTTGTCTCGTGTTTGAAGGTTGCCTTTTCCAGACAGCATGTTTCAGCTATTTCCAAAGATGCTCAATAGGATTTAGGTCAGGGCTCATGGAAGGCCACTTCAGAATAGTCCAATGTTTTCCTCTTAGCCATTCTTGGGTGTTTTTAGCTGTGTGTTCTGGGTTATCCTGTTGCAAGACCCATGAACTGCGACTGAGACCAGCTTTCTGACACTGGGAAGCACATTTCTCTCTAGAATCCCTTGATAGTCTTGATATTTCATTGTACCCTGCACAGATTCAAGACACCCTGTGCCAGATGCAGCAAAGCAGCCCCAGAACATAACAGAGCCTCCGCCATATTTCACATAAGGGACAGTGTTCTTTTCTTGATATGCTTCATTTTTCTGTCTGTGAACATAGAGCTGATGTGCCTTGCCAAAAACTTCAATTTTTGTCTCATCTGTCCATAGGACATTCTCCCAGAAGCTTTGTGGCTTGTCAACACGAAGTTTGGCGAATTCCAGTCTGGCTTTTTTATGATTTTTTTTCAACAATGGTGTTCTCCTTGGTTGTCTACCATGAAGTCCACTTTGGATCAAACAACAATGGATGGTGCGATCTGACACTGATGTTCCTTGAGCTTGAAGTTCACCTTCAATCTCTTTAGAAGTTATCCTGGGCCCTTTTGTTACCATTCATATTATCCGTCTCTTTGATTTGTCATCAATTTTCCTCCTGCGGCCACGTCCATTGAGGTTGGCTACAGTCCAATGGATCTTAAATTTCTGAATAATATGTGCAACTGTAGTCACAGGAACATACCTGCTTGGAGATGGTCTTATAACCATTACCTTTAACATGCTTGTCTATAATTTTCTTTCCAATCATTACCTTTAACATGCTTGTCTATAATTTTCTTTCCAATCTCCTGAGACAACTATTTCCTTTGCTTCCTCTGGTCTATGTTGAGTGTGTACCACTGTGTACCCATGTCACCAAACAGCACAATGAGTATCTGTAGCCCTATATACAGGCCCATTGACTGTTTACAAGATTGTAGACACCTGTGATGCTAATTAGTGGACACAACTTGATTTAACATGTCCCTTTTGTCACATTATTTTCAGGGGTACCATCATTTCTGTCCAGGCCTATTTCATGAATTTATTTATATATTTTTTTAAATTCTGTGGAAGCAGGGTTGAAAAGCAATGTCTGACTTTAATTTGTTCATTTTCATAGATTTTTAATTTAGTATTACTTTTGTCAGATTCCAGTTATTTCTGTGACCATTGTGAGTTTTTCTTTCATTAAACGAGGGGCACCAACAATTTTGACCACATGTGTATATCAAAGCTAGGCAGGCAGGCAGTGTATGTGGCAGACTGAAGTGCAAATGTAGCACCCTGAGGATTCGGCTGCTACAGGGGTATTACGCCTCAAGCCAGAGGTGTGGTATTCCACTCCCAGGTAAGGATGGAGTGTGGAGCTGAGCTCAGAAGGCTGCATGCACTACACACATCCCATTTCCGGAGGGCAGACCAACGGTACTCCCACTTAGAAATGTGCAGGTACGACCGAGTCTGTCCTTGGCTGGAGTGGGAGGGGGGTGGATCATCCCAGTAGTGTAGGGGCAGATAGGGGGAGCAGCCTGGGTAAAGATAGGAGCTCATTGGGTGCTGGTCACCTGAGCTCACACATAGAGGGAGTATATAAGGTGGGCACCATCTAAGATCAGGGTCAGTCAGCCACAGTCAGTCAGCCACAGTCAGTCAGTCTGTGAGAAGACAGTCAGTAAGCCTTTGCAGAGGAGTGGAAGAGAGCAGAGGAGCAGAGCAGCCCCAGGCCCAGAGTGAGAGAGGAGAGAACGAAAGACCCAGAGGGGGAGAAAGAAGGAACTCTGAGAGCCCAAATTAAATCAAAGGGTGAAGAGTTGGCAACAGGGTACCGGATCCCAAGCTGGCAGAGGCTACAGCACACCTTAGCCAGGAACCGGAGGCCGTGGGCAGAATCTGCCACGGCCACCCACTATATCCACCCGGAAGGCAGACCACGCATAGGGTCAGGGAACCCAGAGATAAGGGTTCACCAACAAGAGGCCCGAGGGAGCCGGACATAGGTGGATCCCTGGTGGGGAAGGCCAGAGACGAGGACAGGACAGAACGGGAGCTCAGAACCACGCTCCAGAACTACTTGGGGGTTGGCCGAGTCCAGGACCTGGTGGACGCAGCACGGCTCGGGTGGTCACTCAAGGCCGGAGTGACCGGAACATCTGCAGTAAGTAAAAACCCTGAACTGCACAACCCGACTCTGACTCTCATTACCATCTTCCCTGCACTTCCACAACCACCATCCTCTGCACCTGACCCCCTGAGGCTATACCCCTCCCGTTGGGGGTTATACTACCTAAGCTGCACCAACACCATCAGCCTCAGCGGACCCTGCTGCAGCGGCGGCCGAAGTGACCGCAATTCAACGGGTGGCGTAGTCGACATAAAGAACTTTAGTAACATCAGTAAGGACTGCCACACCCTGAGCTTGACACCCTGGGCACGGACCGGGTCACAGCCACTCGGAGACTACAACTCCCATCTGATCCGGCTCCGGGTATTCCCCTAAAGAATATGGCCCAGGGGGTGCGTCAACTTTGGCGTAGTCGGCAGGATCACGTGCCCGCAACACCCGGGTACTGCGTGCCTGAAGAAAAGAACAAGTTTACCTCAAAAAGAAGTCTCCCGCCGGTCCCGGAGGGTCCCCGCCATCGGACTCCATCACAGATCGATTCCCGCCGGTTGTCCGCCATTAACAGCTTTTTCCCGCCATTTGCAGAGTTTCCCGCCACTGGGAGACGATTCCCGCCATTTCCAAAGGTTTCCCGCCTTGTCAGAGCGGACGCCATTATGGGCGTACCAGAGGATGGCAAGAGGCCGCCTCCCATCGTGGGCCAGGACCGAAAATGGCGCCAAAAGTGGAAACCGCCCCCACCAACAGAGACTGTGATGCTAGAGGTGTCTGTCAGCGTGAAAGAACTGCCCCTGGAGCTGACAATCACCAAGTGGCCCCGGGACCGCCCTCGAAGTGGGAGGACTGAGAACAAGAGAGCAAAGATGGGTGTCGCCTGGAGCAGTCTGGAGAGAGCGCACCCGGAGACAAGAAGCCTGGAGCAGAGTCCAGAAAGAGCCTACCCGGAGATGGAGGGAGAGCCAGGCAGCACCGACCCAGTGGTCAGGAGCCTGATGCGGGCCGCCACTCCAGGCAGCACCAACCCAGTGGTCAGGAGCCTGTTGCCGGTCGCCACTCCAGAAGGCCTGCTGGAGACAACGGGAGGAGAGCAGAGCAGCACCGACCCGTTGGTCAGGAGCCTGCTAGAAGCAACGACCCCACTAGGCTTAGTGGAGGTCTTGGCACAGCTCCCCCGAGATCGGGAGTGTGCACAGACCACGCTGGAGGGCCTCGCACGGAGGATGGCCCGGGTGCAGCGAGAGACGTTAGCAGAATGGAGCCGTGAGATGGCCCAGCAGACAAGAACCCGTCAGCGGAGCACGCCACCCGAGACGAGGAGACAGACCGCCTCTGAGGATGGCGCAGGAGGACTGAAGGCCGGAGACGGCGCCGAGAAGGGAGCCGAACGAAAGGAGGCAGGTAAAGGGGACGTCACTACCCCGAGCCGGGAAACCGCGTGCCTGCCCCAGCTCCCCGTCGCAGAGCCCGAAGTACCCCCTGCCGTGCCCGTCGCTGCAACGTCACCGCCGCAGACTAGGCCTCAAACGGAAGCCGCGACCCCTGTGACGTCACACGCCTCGACCCCGAGCGTGGCCAAGCAGGAAGTACCATCGGCCTGGTCGCAAGGCCTAGTACCCCCGGGCGACGCAATACCAACAGCGCCCCCTACCTCCGCGGAGCCCCCGGCCTGGTCGCAGGGCCAAGTAACACAGGGCGCCGCCGTTCTTACGGTGCCCTTTACTTTCAAGGTGCCCCAGGCCTGGTCGCAAGGCCTGGTTAACCCGGGCGCCGCTACCACCACGGCGCCCATAACACCAAAAGTACCGCACCTGGGTGAGGACCTGTTCGCCCAGCATACGTGCCCGGGCGGGTCTGAAACTGAAACTGTCCACAAAGAAAGAGCAGGAGGACGCCGTCGTTGAGTACGGTAGTGAAGAGACTGTATAAAGTTACCCGTTAGGGTATATGCCATGCTGCTAATTTAAATATGGTCCCCGTTGGGACAAGTGTGAACTGTTCCAGTGTGTCCCATTTCCCCACTGACCGAGGACTGAGAGCGGTCATCCCTTTCCTAATACCTGGCCGAGGACTGAGAGCGGCCATATCCCCTTGTATATAGTTGCGCTTCCTAAAGCGCCCCCTACCGGTTTTATAGGGAAAACCATTTTTCTTCAAGAGACTGTCGCACTTTACCCGGTCACAAGTTGCACCGTGACCGGAGGTACCAGAAGACAAGAATGTTTTTATGAAAAGTTTTATATGAAAAGTTTTATGATGTTTTATATGTTTTATATGTTTATGTTTATGAGAAAAATTGTATGTTTTGGTGTTTTATCTCTTACAGCCCGAGGACGTGCTGTGATTTACCAGGGGGGAATGTAGCACCCTGAGGATTCGGCTGCTACAGGGGTATTACGCCTCAAGCCAGAGGTGTGGTATTCCACTCCCGGGTAAGGATGGAGTGTGGAGCTGAGCTCAGAAGGCTGCATGCACTACACACATCCCATTTCCGGAGGGCAGACCAACGGTACTCCCACTTAGAAATGTGCAGGTACGACCGAGTCTGTCCTTGGCTGGAGTGGGAGGGGGGTGGATCATCCCAGTAGTGTAGGGGCAGATAGGGGGAGCAGCCTGGGTAAAGATAGGAGCTCATTGGGTGCTGGTCACCTGAGCTCACACATAGAGGGAGTATATAAGGTGGGCACCATCTAAGATCAGGGTCAGTCAGCCACAGTCAGTCAGCCACAGTCAGTCAGTCTGTGAGAAGACAGTCAGTAAGCCTTTGCAGAGGAGTGGAAGAGAGCAGAGGAGCACAGCAGCCCCAGGCCCAGAGTGAGAGAGGAGAGAACGAAAGACCCAGAGGGGGAGAAAGAAGGAACTCTGAGAGCCCAAATTAAACCAGAGGGTGAAGAGTTGGCAACAGGGTACCGGATCCCAAGCTGGCAGAGGCTACAGCACACCTTAGCCAGGAACCGGAGGTCGTGGGCAGGATCGATCTGCCACGATCACCCACTAAATCCACCCAGAAGGCAGACCAGGAATAGGGTCAGGGAACCCAGAGATAAGGGTTCACCAACAAGAGGCCCGAGGGAGCCGGACATAGGTGGATCCCTGGTGGGGAAGGCCAGAGACGAGGACAGGACAGAACGGGAGCTCAGAACCACGCTCCAGAACTACTTGGGGGTTGGCCGAGTCCAGGACCTGGTGGACGCAGCACGGCTCGGGTGGTCACTCAAGGCCGGAGTGACCGGAACATCTGCAGTAAGTAAAAACCCTGAACTGCACAACCCGACTCTGACTCTCATTACCATCTTCCCTGCACTTCCACAACCACCATCCTCTGCACCTGACCCCCTGAGGCTATACCCCTCCCGTTGGGGGTTATACTACCTAAGCTGCACCAACACCATCAGCCTCAGCGGACCCTGCTGCAGCGGCGGCCGAAGTGACCGCAATTCAACGGGTGGCGTAGTCGACATAAAGAACTTTAGTAACATCAGTAAGGACTGCCACACCCTGAGCTTGACACCCTGGGCACGGACCGGGTCACAGCCACTCGGAGACTACAACCCCCATCTGATCCGGCTCCGGGTATTCCCCTAAAGAATATGGCCCAGGGGGTGCGTCACATACAGCACAAGAGGCTCCATTCCAGTTCTGTCTGCTGCTGCTGTTACAGATATTTCTAGAAACTGCCCCAGGTATCAGGGGCCAGGGATATTTTTTTTTTATCTTAATCCTGATTATTTGCTTAAAAAGCAATCCAGAGAACACTGTTTTTCTGCTCCATTTGCTTGTTGCCACTGCAGAATACAGGCAGATCCTTTTCATATTACAGCAATAAAAATCCAGAAATTTGTAGTGAACGTGGAAAATATTGGCCTCCATTTAAATTTTGTTGTGGTATGTTAGTGAAGTTATTGACACCAGGTTGCTGTGAAAAATAGTAACCAACAGGCCAGTTATTTAAAGCTGTGGCTTGCCGTCACACATATCACATATAAGTTCTCTCCAAATTCAGCCATTTCTGGCCGCCATTTAAATTTTGCTGAAATGTGTAAGTGAAGTTATTGACACGAGGTCGCTTTGAAAAATAGTAACCTACAGGCCAGCTATTTAAAACTGTGGTTTTCCATCACACGTATCACATATAAGTCCGCTCCAAATTAAGCTATTTCTGGCCTCCATTTAAATTTTGTTGCAGTGTGTTAGGAAGTTATTGACATCAGGTCACTGTGAAAAATAGTAACCTACAGGCCAACTATTTAAAACTGTGGTTTTCCGTCACACGTATCACATATAAGTTCGCAACAAATTCAGCCATTTCTGGCTTCCATTTAAATTTTGTTACAGTGTGTTAGTGATGTTATTGACACCAGGTCACTGTGAAAAATAGGAACCTACAGGCCAGCTATTTAAAACTGTGGTTTTCCATCACACGTATCACATATCACTGCGGTTCAAATCCAGCCATTTGTAGTGAACATGGAAAATATTGTCCTTTATTTAATATGGGCAAGGCGCGTGGCAAGGGACAGGGAAGTGCATTTGATGGTGCTGGTGCTTGCAGAGGACGAGGCCGAGGCCGTGGGAAAGCTGAAATTGTGCCACAACAAACACCCACATCTTGTCACTCGACCTTCCTGTCCCAATTAATAGGGGACCGCAGAACACAGAGCAGTAAAAAGGTTATTGGTTGGATAGCATATAATGCTTCCAGTCACTTAGCCACCACCACCCTGTCTTCGACACGGTCAAGTCTCAGTAGCCGTGAGTCTGGATTTAATATTCCTCAGCCTGATCCTCCTTCCTTCCACCATGCAGAGTGCCCGGAGACAAATGATCCCACACTTGGACACTCCAAATAGCTGTTCACTTTTCCATTTATAGATTCAGGCTCTCGCTCGGTCCACTTGAAGCAGGGCAAGAGGAGATCGCATGTAGCTATGCCCAAATAATTGAGCAGCCACGGTCACATGAAGGCGACGGTGGGAAGCTATCACAAGAGGTGGATGATGATGAGTAGAGATGAGCGGTGTTCGACTGGAACTGTTCGCCAATCTCAAATTCGAGCTGTTTTGGGCGGTGTTCGAGCCATTCGGTGAACACGAACGATTTGAAAAAAATTCATCTGTTCGAGGTTATGTTCGATAACTGTTCGTGCACCAAAATCATAACTGGATTTTTTCTCAGTAATGCTGAAAATTAATGTTAATACGCAGTTTGAGTGTACAGCGGGGCGGGGGGAGGGGCAGGGGATGGATCTCTGCAGAAATAATGAAGATCTCCATTTTTTTTTTCTTTTTCCCGCATTTACAGTGGGGAGGTGCAATCTGTCAGCCTATCAGCAGTGCACACACGGAGCGAACTGCTTTTTTTCACACAAGCAAGGGCATGTGTCATTGGCAGTGTATGTCACATGTCCTTGCCCTATAAGACCAAGCCATTTTCCTCATCGCCACCATTTTCTCACTGCTGCAACTGCGTGTTAGACGGCACCGCTGTTGCTGTGTGCACTATACTTTGTTAATTTCAAGCCAATTTTCGCACAAATCTACAGATAGCCTGGGAGTAGGGAATAGTTGTGATTGCAGTCCTTTTAAGGACTACGTTACATCATTTCCTACGACTTTTATCAGGCAGGTCTGTGCTCTTAAATAGATAGGTTGGGAGTAAAGACTAATTGTAATTGCAGTCCTTTTCAGGGCTAGGTTACATCAGTTCCTATTACTTTTATCAGGCAGGCCTATGCTCTTAAATAGATAGGTTGGGAGTAAAGTCTAATTGTAATTGCAGTCCTTTTCAGGGCTAGGTTACATCAGTTCCTATCACTTTTTGCAAGGCAGGTCTGTGCCAGTGCTGTGCAAGTTTTTTTCACAGCATTTGGCTAAATCTAGCAAAGCTAATCCTTTTTGTCCTCTTGCTGTGTGTGTTAGTCAGTGGAGAAGCCTATCTGTGTTGCAAGCTACACCACCTGTGTATAGAATACAATTTTTTTTACTGCACCTAGTGAAGTAAAACCTTTTGGGCATAGCATCATTCTATTAGTCCATCTATACTAACCTCCAGCAGGTTGCAAATTCAATATAATTTTTTTCTGCATCTAGCTCTGAAAAAATATTTCGGCTTCTCGCAGTGTGTGGGACTTGTTCTATTAGTCCATCTATACTAACCTCCAGCAGGTTGCAAATTCAATACAATTTTTTTCTGCATCTAGCTCTGAAAAAATATTTTGGCTTCTAGCAGTGTGTGGGACTTGTTCTATTAGTTCATCTATACTAACCTCCAGCAGGTTGCAAATTCAATATAATTTTTTTCTGCATTTAGCTCTGAAAGAATATTTCGGATTCTAGCAGTGTGTGGGACTTGTTCTATTAGTCCATCTATACTAACCTCCAGCAGGTTGCAAATTCAATATAATTTTTTTCTGCATCTAGCTCTGAAAAAATATTTTGGCTTCTAGCAGTGTGTGGGACTTGTTTTATTAGTCCATCTATACTGACCTCCAGCAGGTTGCAAATTCAATATAATTTTTTTCTGCATCTAGCTCTGAAAAAATATTTCAGCTTCTAGCAGTGTGTGGGACTTGTTTTATTAGTCCATCTATACTAACCTCCATCAGGTTGCAAATTCAATATAATTTTTTTCTGCATCTAGCTCTGAAAAAATATTTCGGCTTCTAGCAGTGTGTGGGACTTGTTCTATTCGTCCATCTATACTAACCTCCAGCAGGTTGCAAATTGAATATAATTTTTTTCTGCATCTAGCTCTGAAAAAATATTTTGGCTTCTAGCAGTGTGTGGGACTTGTTCTATTAGTCCATCTATACTAACCTCCATCAGGTTGCAAATTCAATATAATTTTTTTCTGCATCTAGCTCTGAAAAACTATCTCGGCTTCTAGCAGTGTGTGGGACTTGTTCTATTAGTCCATCTATACTAACCTCCATCAGGTTGCAAATTCAATATAATTTTTTTCTGCATCTAGCTCTGAAAAACTATTTTGGCTTCTAGGAGTGTGTGGGACTTGTTCTATTAGTTCATCTATACTAACCTCCAGCAGGTTGCAAATTCAATAACATTTTTTTCTGCATCTAGCTCTGAAAAAATATTTCGGCTTCTAGCAGTGTGTGGGACTTTTTCTATTAGTCCATCTATACTAACCTCCAGCAGGTTGCAAATTCAATATAATTTTTATCTGCATCTAACCCAGCCAATACTTTTGAGCTAATACCACAGTTTGGCCACTCAGCTCTGCTCGGTTCCCATCCATTGTTTTTTGTGCAAACAACTCCAGAGTTGTGAATTAGTTAACCACCAAAATGAGTGGAAAAAGGCCTGCTGCTGGTGGAAAGGGGAATAGGCATGTTGGGAAGGGAAAAAAAGGTTGTGTCCGTGGGGTAGGTGTTAAAGCAACAGTAACATCTGCAGAAGAAAGACCATCTTCCAGGCAAACTATGATGTCTACTTCTTTTAGCGGACAATGTGATAAGATTCCTTTCTTACGGACACGCCAATTGCTACAAATTCCAGATGAGGCACAAAAACAGCAGGTGCTTCAACAGATATCAAGTGCTCCTTTAAGTGGGCTCTCCTCCAGCTCAACTTCAACATCACAAATACTCCAGTCCTCAGAGGTGTCACCCCAATCGCACTTGCTTCCTCACAGCTCCCAAGTCTCCAGCTGCCCGTCTGAGTATGGGGTAGAACAAACGGTTGAGTCTGCAGAGCTGTTTACTCATACTTTAGCCTGGGAATCAGAGGTCGGCTCCAGAGCTTCTGTGAATCCAGACGAGGAAATGATCTGCACTGATACCCAGAATCTTTATGAGTCGGATCCAGGACCAGACACAGAAGGTTCTGACCATAATGTAGACCCTCGTTCCCAAACTGTAACTCCTGTTGGTGGAGACAATGAGGAAGATGATGATGAGACTCAAATACCTGATTGGAGAGACAACTTTAGTTTTTTGTCAGGGCAGGAAGAGGTTGGCTCTGAGGACGACGGGTGTGATAACACACAGGGTGATGATGACGAGGTTGGAGATCCCACTTACTGTCAACCCACAGTCAGCCAAGAGATGAGGTCAGCAGAGGAGGTGGGGAAGATGCTAGTGACGACGAGGTCAGGTTGCGCCTTCCTGGACAGAGACGTAGTACTGGAAACCTGTCAACAACTGCATCTTCAAACACAACTCTGCCTCTGACCACAAGTCGTGGTGGCTCTTCCGGTCGCATGGGTGCTAAGCCTTGCATAGCCTGGGCATTTTTTCAGATCGATAAAGATGACCCAACTCATGTTATCTGTAACATTTGTCAGCAAAAGCTGAGTAGAGGCCAAAAAATACATAGTTTGAGTACTTCATGCATGAACCGGCACATGGACATGAAGCATAAGTTGCAGTGGGAAGCTCACTGTGCTACATTGTGGCCTAGCCGGCCGGGCCAACCACCGTCTACCACATCTTGTGCATCCACGGCCTCTTCATCCTCTGTGACTGGGGGGACAGCAGTCACACCTGTTTTGGGACGCAGACCTGCCACCTCTTTACCTGCAATTCCAGCATGACTGGCAGGTCATCATTTTCTTTGGAGGTGGAAACACCAGCTGGTGTTCAGAGCTGTCCGACATCGATAGCACCACCTTTGGATCAAGGCAACCTAACATGTCCGCCTGCATCTTCCTCACAGACCGGAAGTTTGCCGGGGACACCCTTCTCAACCCCGTCTAAGCACAACAGCCTGCCCTCGGTCCCTCAGATGTGGACAAGTAAAAGACCATTTCCTCCTAGCCATGAGAAAGCTAAGAGGTTGAATTTCACCATCTGCAAGCTCTTGGCTACAGAAATGCTTCCTTTCCGCCTGATGTACACAGAGGATTTTCGAGACCTTATGTCCGTCGCAGTGCCCCAGTACCAGATGCCCAGTCGGCACTACTTCTCAAAGAAAGTTGTTCCTGCGCTCCACCAGCATGTCGCACACAACATCACCACTTCTTTGAGAAACTCTGTGTGTGACAGGGTGCATTTCACCACAGACACTTGGACGAGTAGGCATGGACAGGGGCGTTACAAGTCGCTGACTGGGCACTGGGTAACTATGGTGACAGCAGGACAAGGGGCTGCTGTCCAAGTCTAGCTGTCCCCACGAGTTGTGCGTCAATCCTCTTTATCTCAAAGTTCCTCCACTGCTTCTGCCTCCTCAACCTCCTCTCGGTCCTCCACCTGCACCCAAAGCCTGTCTGGTCATGCCACAAGCTTTCTAACTGTGCAGAAGGGATCCTGCACACCTCGTTAGTATGCTGGCAGCAGGGCTCAACGTCATCAGGCAGTTTTTACTTTGAAATGTCTGGGAAATGTGAGTCACACAGCTGAGGAGTTGTGGTCAGCTCTGGAGAACCAGTTTCATGAATGGTTGTCTCCACTGGACCTGAAACCAGGGAAGGCCGTGTGTGACAATGCTGCAAACCTGGGTGTGGCCCTTCGCCGGGGCAATGTCACACATGTGCCTTGTATGGCTCACGTGTTGAACCTGGTTGTCCAGCAATTTTTAGCCCACTATCCCGGACTAGATGGCCTTCTGCAGAGGGCACGGTCACTGTGTGCTCACTTCCGCCGTTCGCATCCCGCAGCTCAGCGACTTACATCTCTACAGAAGTCGTTGGGCCTGCCACTTCACTGGCTAAAATGCGATGTGCCTACCCGGTGGAATTCAACTCTGCACATGTTGCAGCAACTGTGGCAACACCGACAAGCCGTGGTGCAATACGTTCTGACGTATAGCCTGGGCCAACGAGATCCAGAGGTGGGGCAAATCACGCTGGAGGAGTGGTCTCAGATCAGGGACCTATGCACCCTTCTGCACAGTTTTGAAATGGCGACGAAGATGTTTAGTGCTTACGATGCCAATATCAGCATGACTATTCTGGTGATTTACATGCTGGAGCACATGTTAAACAGAATTCGGAGTCAGGTGGTGGCACAAGAGGAGGTGGAGGAAGTAGAGGAGGAGGAGTTGTATGCGGAAGGACTAACATCTGCAAGGTCCAGACGGTCGGCAGCACCAAGGCGGCAGGCATGTGAGGGTGGGGGAGATGGTTTTACCAGGGCGCATGGTAGCGGCCAAACTAGTGAGGAAGGTGCAAGAGCCCAGGAAGAAGTGGAGGACGAACTGATGGAAGACTCATCAGATGAGGGAGACCTTGATCACATTTCTGTTGTGCGAGGTTGGGGGGAGAGGGCAGAGGAAGGAAGCATGATTGTTACCTCACCACCAACACAACAGGGACTTGGTGCTCCTGGATGCGCAACACACATGAGTGCCTTCTTGCTGCACTACCTGCAACATGACCCTCGAATTGTGAGAATTAGAAATAATCCTGACTACTGGGTTGCCACACTGTTAGATCCCCGGTACAAAAGTAAATTTGCAGAAATTATTCCTGCCATAGAAAGAGATGCACGCATGCAGGAGTATCAGCAGAGACTGTTGCAGAATCTTACATGTGCTTTTCCCCAAAACACTAGTGCTGCACGTAGTGAATCTCACAGTTCCAACTTGCCAACCGTGGGACCGTCGAGTGTTCAGCTCTCAAAATGTAACAGAAACACAGTATCTGCTGGTAACATCAATTTTGCGGAATCATTTCACCACTTTTTTAGCCCATCCTTTGCAAGGCCACAGGAGACAAGAAGTCTGACACATAGTCAATGCCTAGAGACGATGGTACAGGAGTATCTCCAAGTAAACATTGAAGCCATGACTGTGTCACTAGACCCTTGCTCTTTTTGGGCTTCCAATCTGGATAAATGGCCGGAGCTCGCCACTTACGCCTTGGAGATCTTGTCATGCCCCGCAGCCAACGTTCTGTCTGAACGTGTGTTCAGCGCTGCTGGTGGTGTGCTGACAGATAAGTGCACGCGGCTCTCCACTGATAATGTAGACAGACTCATGTTCATAAAGATGAACAAAACATGGATCCAAAGCGACTTTTCTACCCCTGTGTCATCCTGGGGAGAGTAAAAGCTTGATGATTTGTTAAAATAACCTCACCAACCGTTTTAAGCTTTAAAATTACTAATCATGTTTATCTGTATCTTGGCTGGAAAATAATTTGGGCTTTGTAGCAGTTTGCAGTACTGATTCTATTAGGCCATCTATACTAAGCTCCACCAGCTTTCAAATTAATAATAATTTTTAGCTGCATCTAGCCCGAAAAATAATTTTGGGGCTCCTAGATGCGCAAGACTCATGAGTGCCTTCTTGCTGCACTACCTGCAACATGACCCTCAGATTGTCAGAATTCGAAGTAATCCTGACTACTGGGTTGCCACACTCTTAGATCCCCCACACTCTTCGATAAACCTTTTCATTTTAATAAAGAACAAAAAAATGGTCATTTTTGAAATTCTAAGCATTAGCAGGTTATTAGAAACTGAAATCAAACAGTTTTCAACTCATAACTTTATTCTAGGTGATGTTACATTTGCACATAGGACCCCTTGTTCGAAAGGAGCTTCTCAACTCTCTCGTCCATTGAATTTGTCAGGTTATGGATGGTTTCTGCTTCAATTGTTTTTCATGAGGACAGAATACCCTCCCAGAGCTGTTGCTTAGATGTGAACTGCCTCCCGCCATCATAGACACTCCTTTTGATGATGCTCCAAAGGTTCTGAATGGGGTTGAGATCAGGGGAGCATGGGGGTCACACCATAAGTTTGTCCCCTTTTATGCCCATATCAGCCAGAGATGCAGATGTGTTATGTGCAGCATGAGACGGTGCATTATCATGCATGAAAATGATCTTGCTGTGGAATACACGGTTCTTCTTCTTGAACCATGGCAGGAAGTGCTGTTTGAGAAACTCCACATACATTATGGAGTTCATCTTTACCCCTTCAGGGATCCTAAAGGGGCCGACAATCTCTCTTCCCATGATTCCAGCCAAAAACATTACTCACCTCCTCCTTGTTGGCGCCGTAGCTGTGTTTGCATGGGGTGTCCATCAACCAGCCATCCTCCACTCCATCCATCTGGACCATCGAGCGTTGCACGGCACTCATCGGTGAACAAAACAGCTTTGAAGTCAGTCTTCATGTATTGTTTGGCCCACTGGAGCCGTTTCTGCTTGTGTGCAGTGGATAGAGGAGGTCGACAGGATGGCTTACGCACAGCTGCAAACCTCTGAAGGACTCTGCATCTTGTTGTTCGGGGGACGTTGGAGGCACCAGCAGCTTCAAAAACTTGTCTGCTGCTATGACAAGGCTTTTTTGCCGCTGCTCTTTTAACCTGACGTAATTGCCTGTAGGAAAGAGTCCTCAATTTTCCCTTATCAGCACGCACACGTGTGTACTGTGAATCAGCTACATACTTCTTGATTGTGCGATGATCAGGATGAAGTGTCTTGGCAATGTTGATTGTAGTCATGCCTTGACCTAAACACTCCACAATTTGTTGCTTCTCAGCAGCCGACACATCCTTTTTCTTTCCCATTTTGGCAGAAAATGTAGGCTGCTTAATAATGTGGGACAGCCTTCTTAAGTAGTCTTGCCTTTCATTGGACACACCTGCCAAACTAATTAGCACAGGTGTCCGCTATTGCTTACAGTGATATAAAGAGCCCTGACACACATCACCATCAATGAGTTTAACTGACAAACAAAAAAATTCTTCCCTTATCACTCCTAAACACTTTTTGCATAATAATTTGGAACACAGTGTACATGTGCTTTTCCACAAAACACCAGTGGTTCACGTAGTGAATCTTACAGCTCTAACTTGCCAATCGTGGTCTGTATGGAGTTGTTCAATAAAGGGCCCAAAATTAAGATAACATAGACGGGAGAGGTCTCTATGAATAGGAATTCCAAAGTATTTGATACCCTGTGAGGGCCAGGCAAAGGGAAAGTTGGACTGGATGGAATCCTGTATGGATTTGGGGAGGGAGACATCGAGGGCCTCAGACTTCGCTGCATTGATTTTAAAATTTGACCATGTAACAAAGTGATCTATTTCAGCCATAACAGAAGGGATGGATATATGTGATTGAGTGATATATACTAGGAAATCATCAGCAAATGCAGAGCACTTGTACTCGGTGCCTCCCACCTCAATCCACCTAATATTGGGGTTATGGTGAATTGATGAGAGCAGGTGCTCCATCACTAGGATGTATTAGAGAGGGGACAGAGGACATCCCTGCCTTGTCCCATTGGTGATCATGAAAGGTGATGAAAATGTTAAATTTATCTTCAGCCTAGGTGATGTATTGCGATACAGGGCCGTGATTTTGCCTATAAAAGGGTCTCCTAGACCCCTACCTCAAGCTTTTTAAGGGAATAATATATGGCGTGCCAGGAGACTCTATGGAGTGCTTTCTCAGCATCCAACGAGAGTATCTAATTACAAATTTTTAACTGCATCTAGCCCAGGAAATACTTTGTGCCTAGTAGCAGTGTCTGCTAGTCAGCGGATTATCCCAGCTGTTAAGCAAGCTACACCACCTGTAGTTTGGACACTTAATTTTTTCAAAGGAAATGGTTCGGGCCCCCGGGACACTCAGTGAAGTGCATCGGGGAGGCACCCAAGGCATAGGGGCTGGGACTAGTGGTAGGACGCCATGCGGTGGACAGCTGAGCTCGATCCTTATAAAAGCTTTTTAACTGCAGCAGCTTTAGTGGACGCTACTGGTGCTGGAATTACGCGGTTGCTGGCATGAGACTTGCGCTCCAATAGATCCTTGTAAAAGGATTTAAAGTGTATTCATTCAAATTAGAGAGACAATTTAAGTTAAAAAGCTTAGACCTGCCTCCACCGCATGGGGGCTCGCTTGACCCACCAGCGGACAGGCACCAGTATTGGGAGAGGGGGGCTGGCCGTCAGGGTCCACCGCAGCTCTGGCACAAACCCGGCGACACAGAGGTCGCACGGGCAGGAACAGACTGGCCATGTCGGCTTCGCACTTTTTTGGTTTTAGAAGGGCATGACATGCCTATATCTGTGTCTTCCCCTCCTTTTACTCCTCCACCTCTTTTCTTTTCGCATGACTATATGTACTTGTCACTTTTCCATGTGTTAGTTGTGTCTTCTGAGCAGTTTGTCAGCTTTTGGACACATTTGAAGGTGTTTTCTATGTGTTTCTATGTGTTTTTGTTTGCCTGCCATTGGTTTTAATGGTGTTCGAAGTTGTTCGACGAACAGTTCGACGAACAGTTCGGCAAACATACGGGTGTTCGACGAACCGAACCGAACTCGAACACTACGGGGGTGGCTCAACACTAATGATGAGACACAATTGTCAGAAAGTCAGGAGGAGGACCAGGGTGTGGAAGTGGAAGATGAGGTGGTGGACGATGAAGTCACTGACCCAACCTTGCAGGGTGACCTGCAGAGCGAGGACTGCAGCACACAGGAGGAGGGAGCTATAGCACCACAACAGGCAAGAACAAGCAGTGTGGTGGCCGCAGACAGAAGACGGGCAACCGTTCCCTGTAACAACAACATGACGGAAGTTGCCAGTACAACTGTTAGGTCTTCCCGAGTCTGGTTGTTTTTTAAAGACTGTGCCGATAACCCCAAAGAGGCCATTTGCACCACCTGCCAGGCCAGCATCAGCAGGAGTAGCAAAACTAGCAGCCTGACCACCACCAGTATGATCAGGCACATGGCAGCAAAGCCCCAGACTAAGTGGGCCGAACCCCAGGGTCCAGCAACAGTGTCTGCGGGCGACACCACTGCTTGTTCTGATGTTGTGCGTGCACGCCAATCCCCTGTCCATGGTGCATGCCAAGGTGCCTCCCGTCCTGGACCTGTGGTTGATCACTCTCAACTAGCATCATCAGCAAACATGTCCACGTTCTTGTCCCAGCGCAGCGTTCAGTTGTCCCTACCCCAGTCCTTGGAACGCAAGCGCAAATACGCAGCTAACACCCCACAGGCCACACTACTAAATTCACACATTTCGCGAATGCTTCCCTCAAAATTTTGCCTTTTGGGCTCATGGAGAAGGAAGCTTTCCGCAACTTGATGGCGGCGGCCGTCCCTCGGTACTCGGTCCCCAGCCGCCACTATTTTTCCCAATGTGCCAACCCACGCATTACACAAGTACGTGTATCACATCATTAGCCGTGCCGTCAACAATGCAGTTAATGGGAAAGTCCACCTAACCACAAACACGTGGACAGGTGCTTGTGGTCAGGGACGGTACATCTCGCTGACGGCACACTGGCTTAACATAGTGGAAGCCGGGACCCAGTGGGACCTTGGGATGGAACACGTCCTCCCGACGCAGAGGATTGCGGCCCCTGGATCAATCAGGGTTGCCCCCACAATCTACAGTTCCTGCACTTCCTCCTCTTCCTCTTCAGCCTCCATCTCCTCCATCTCCGAAATTACCACATCAGTTGCAAGCTGGAAGCACTGCAGCACTGCCTCGGCCAAGTGGCAACAGGCTGTGCTGAAGCTAATATGCTTAGGTGACAAACCACACAATGCTGAAGAGTTGTGGACAGCTCTGAAAGAGCAGGCAGATCTGTGGCTTACACCTCTTACCCTACAGCCAGGCATGGTGGTGTGTCACAATGACCATAATCTGGTGGTGGCTCTGAGGCGAGGCGACCTCACACACATACCATGCCTGGCCCATGTGCTTAACCTCATGGTTCAGCGGTTTATCAAAACCTACCCGCATCTATTTTATCTGTTTGTCAAAGTACGCCGCCTATGTGCCCATTTTAGAAAGTCAGCTACAGCTTCCGCCTCTCTTGCCATGTTTATCAGCAGCATTTGCAGCTTCCAGCTCACCGACTGGTGTGATGTCCCCACGCCTTGGAACTCTACATTGCAGATGTTGGGAAGGATTTGTGAACAGAAGAGGTCTGTTGTTGACTACCTGCATCAACAAGGCCGTTGTTATTCAGGTCAGACTCCACACATAAAACCTCAGGAGTGAACATGGATGTCAGACATTTGTACCATCCTCCAAAACTTTGAGGACTCCACCAAAATGGTGAGCGGCGATGATACCATAATTAGCGTCACCATCCCGCTTCTCTGTCTTCTGAAACATTCTCTGCTCACATTTAAAGAGAATGCATTGCAGGTGGAATACGATGAGATGGAGCAAGGATGATTACACACAGCCCAGCCTCATCTCATCGCAACGTGGATTGGGTGACAATGAGGAAGAGAAAGAGGAGGAGGAAGAACAGGAGCTAGTTTCCAGCGCTATAGACGGTACTACCTGCACAACTGTCATACCATCTGTTCAGATGGCCTGAGGACAGGGAGGAGGAGGATGAGGAGGAGAGCATGGTCAGTCATCCTCTTGGTGAGGACACGGAAGTCTTGCCTCTTTGCAGCCTGGCACACATGGCTGAGTTTATGTTACGCTGCCTTTCTCTTGACCCTCGCGTTGTCGAAATTTTGGGTGACAGTCATTACTGGTCAGTGACGCTTCTAGACCCATGCTCAAGGGAGAACTTTCTGTCTCTTATTCCCTTGCAGGACAGGCCTAATAAAATGGGGCAGTACGAGAAGGCCCTTGTTGGAGAATTATTAAAAAAATTCCCATCTGAAAATGCTGGTGGCTGACGTCACATTTCATTGGACAACCAAGGAGTACAGGCGAGAGAGCCACAAATGCAATCCAGCAGAGACAGGGGAACATTGTCAAAGTTTTGGAATAGTTTTCTCAGACCCTCCCATAGCACAGGCCCAGAGGCGCAGGGTACTCTCACAAGGAGTGCAAAGTTTCGGAAGGTGGTGAAGGAGTACCTTGCCTACCGTACCAACATCATCCGAGATTCCTCTGCGGCTTATAATTATTGGGTATCTAAGGTGGACACTTGGCATGAACTGGCTCTCTACACCTTGGAGGTCCTGGCCTGCTCTGCCTCTAGCATTTTGTCACAACGTGTTTTTAGTGCCGCTGGTGGAATTATAACCGATAGGCGCATCCGCCTGTCAAATGAAAATGCTGACGGGCTGACTCTTATAAAAATGAACAAGGGCTGGATCGGGCCAGACTTCTCAATACCACTGAATGATAGCAGTTTAACATAAATTCAAATACAGTGTCTTTTTTGGGGAGGTCTAACTCTATTCCCATGCACCTCTGTCTTCACACCTAGACATGGGTATATGCTTCCTGATTTTGTCTATTTGCTCTTGTCCTTCTCCGTATCCTCATCCTCCACCACCATATCACCACCATATGTACCATATCAACATATCAACATCTCTTGCAAAGGGCATTGGAGTGCCCCCAAATTTTTGGCAGCTTCACTGCATAGGCAAACAGTATAGGAGACACACTTCCTAATAATGGGAACATTTTTTTCAGGAGGCCCTGTGACCTCTATGTCTCTTGCAAGGGGCATTGGAGTTCCTCCAAATTTTTGGCAGCCGTTGCTTCACTGCATAGGCAAACAGCATGGGAGACACACTTCCTAATAATGGGAGCATTTTTTTGCAGGAGGCCCTCCAACCTCTAAGTCTCTTGCAAGGGGCATTGGAGTTCCTCCAAATTTTTGGCTGCCGTTGCTTCACTGCATAGGCAAACAATATGGGAAACCCACTTCCAAATAATGGGAACATTATTTTCAGGAGGCCCTCTGATCTCTACGTCTCTTGCAAGGAGCATTGAAGTTCCTCCAAATTTTGGCAGCCGTTGCTTCACTGCATAGGCAAACAGTATGGGAGACACATTTCCTAATAATGGGAGCATTTTTTGCAGGAGGCCCTCTGACCACTATATCTCTTGCAAGGGGCATTGGATTTACTCCAAATTTGTGGCAGCCATTGCTTCACTGCATAGGCAAACAGTATGGGAGACCCACTTCCTAATAATGGGAACATTGTTTTCAGGAGGCCCTCCGACCTCATGGTCTCTTGCAAGGGTCATTGGAGTGCCTCCAAATTGTTGGCAGCCGTTGCAGTCACCGCATACGCAATAACAGTATAGGAGACCCACTTGTTAATAATGGGAACAACAAAGCATAGTCGGCTGATGGCTCTCTAACAATAGCGAGGGCCGACTGCTGGCCCTTTAAGAATAGTAAGGGCTACCTGCTGGCCCTATAAAAATAGTCTTTGTGACTTTCAGAGTCCCTCCATCATAAATGAAAAAGGATGTGTCTGATGATGTGTCACACACCACATGGCCAGATAAGGTAGTAAAATGTTAAAATGACATTTCCTGGTAAATGCATTTGTCTTAGTTGAAAGCAATGCAAAAGTGCAAAAAGTCATCAAAAACGCTACGTGTGAACATAGCCCAAGAAGTGGAGGAGCATTTTTGTTTTTGTTTATTTATTTTTCATTATATACAAGTCATTACCCTGGAAAGGATGTTCCTTAACATATTGCCCAGGAAAATCCATTTTGGTTTCGTTTTTGTATGTTTTATTGTGAGTCTGTAAAAGTGGCGTAATACCTCTGACAATGTTGTTGATAGCAGTGACCTGGGAGTTAGAAATTCTTCCAGGGTCTTCCCCATGCTGTTCCCATGCCATGTGAGCACTGTTCCCAAAGATTTGGGCAATTTTTAGGCCCTCTGCAGACCGCCGGGGGGAGCCGCCGGAAAAATGCTCAAGTTTCCCAAAGACTTACATTGGGCTCGTTACTCGGACCAAGCACTCGAGCATTCCAATTTGCTCGACTCGAGCAATGAGTACCTGAGCATTTTAGTGCTCGCTCATCACTACTCAGCACTACTTATTAGCAATATATGTAGGTGATACATTTCTTTTATGTGCTAAAGGTTGTTCCTGTAAAATGCAGGCTTTTTATTACATTTCAAAAATGTCTGTTAAGTAAAAAAAACTTGAAATATAGGCCTTCTGAAAGTCAACAAAATATACTTTGCTTACTTTTGTCACTAACAAGTTGACTGCCCTACTATTTCTTAGAATTATTTTATTATTATATACAAATTTGAATGTTAAACATTTAACATTCATTTAAAAATATTAAGAAATACAATGGATATTAGAGTTTTACTTTTTTTAGCATATCAAGAAATGCAATCATCTTTTTACATTTTAAGGAAAAGATCTTTAATCAGTTGTTAAATGAGATAGAAGAAATAGGAGTGGTTTTCCCAAGGGAATTTAAATCAAGTATTTCAATGATTGCACATGATTTTCACAGATGACAATCAAGATACTGTGAATAAACTGAATATGACAAGTTCACTTTGAAAAAACAGTGTCACTAACCTTGAAACTATGTCAAATATAGGGTAAATGTTCATTAAACTTAATAATATTGATTCTCGTATAGGGATTCTTATTTTCTTTTTTTTATATTAAGACAATAAACTAACACTTTAGAAATTAAAGTAATGAAAATCATTTGTTACGTAAAAACATTGTAAAACAATTATTTTCACAAAATAAAAGTAAAGATAAAGAATAAATTTTTCAAGTTTATTACATTTTCAAATTGTCTCTTTAGAGAAAGAGGATTGGAACTCTAGTGCCACCTACAGGAAATAGCAATCCTAAAAGTCAATAGTGACCCTTTAACGAGCCTTATCACACAACTTAGGATATAAGCCAGAATCAGAAACTCAATTTTCAGACACTGTGTTTCGGGGTACTGCCACTCGTCAGTGCAAAGTGTGAGTTCTGGTTTGGCTGGGTGAGAGGCATCAGACCGGTATCTAAGGGGTGACATTTCTTCTTGTGGAGAGAGACATGTTAATCATGTCAAGGTGAGGAGACTTTTAAAGCCGCAATGCTCCTCTGGGAAATATGCAAATTGTCTCTTCAGAGAGGAAGAGGACTAGAACTCTAGTGCCACCTACAGAAAGTAGCAATCCTAAAAGCCAATATTGACCCTTTAACGAGCCTTATCACATGACTTAGTATATAAGCCAGAATCAGAAACTCAATTTTCAGACACTGTGTTTCGGGGTACTGCACCTTGTCAGTGCAAAGTGTGAGTTCTGGTTTGGCTGGGTGAGAGGCATCAGACCGATATCTAAGGGGTGGCATTTCTTCTTGTGGAGAGAGACATGTTAATCATGTCAAGGTGAGGAGACTTTGAAAGCAGCAATGCTTCTCTGGGAAATATGCAAATTGTCTCTTCAGAGAGGAAAAGGACTAGATCTCTAGTGCCACCTACAGGAAGTAGCAATCCTAAAAGTCAATAGTGACCCTTTAACGAGCCTTATCACATGACTTAGGATATAAGCCAGAACCAGAAACTCAATTTTCAGACACTGTGTTTCAGGGTACTGCCCCTCATCAGTACAAAGTGTGAGTTCTGGTTTGGCTGAGTGAGAGGCGTCAGACCGGTATCTAAGGGGTAATATTTCTCCTTGCAGAGAGAGACATGTTATGTTAATCATGTCAAGGTGAGTGGACTTTTAAATTACATTTTCAAAGGAATTGTATTGGCTCTCTGTAATAAAATCTTAACAAAATCCTAAATTTAAATCAACATGGCACTTATGCAAATTTTCTTTTTCAGAGGATTTCTTTAAAAAGATACAATAGAAAGTGGGTTGCTCAGCATTGGTTCATGCCACACAGGAAGGTGTGAAAACCTAGGCTGAGGTCTCAATCTCCAAAGGTATCTGCATCAATTCTCCCTTGGTATGTACACCCTCAATCGCCTACTTTTACCATATGAACTTTATATACTCTTCTTTCTATCTTAACATCAAAATCCTATCTTTTAGGCTACGTATTGATGTTCTTACTACCAAGTGGTATTAAAATTGTGGTTAGCATTTTCCATTAACTTTCTTGAATTAAAACACAAACTAAATTCTTGAAGATATGAGTAATGGTTTTATCTGTGCTGGTCTTAGTGGAGCTCAAGTGATAGCTGATAAATGCGAGAAGATTGTATATTTACAAAGGATATTGTTTATTAAAATATAATAATAGACAAAAAAACAAACTAAGAAGTGAGGGATTTAGCTTAGGTCATCTTATTTTTTGGGTGTTGATGCTGTAGTAGTCCGAGTTGGTACAAGGATCAGTTGAGAGGTGAAATGATCCCCTGGGGAGAGAGGGGAACAGTTAATAAGGGTGTCAGATAGTAATTTGGTGAGTACCTTTAGTAGATTAGGTAGGTGGTGGGTACCTGAGGAAGTCAGTAGTCAACGTATATAGAGGGCACGTCCACTTCCGGAAGGTTAGGGGTGCATTTAGTTTTGTGCTGCTGGAAACAGGGCAGAGAGTTTAAAACTAGCACCTGTTAGGAATTACCTATACGAGCTAGGGGTGGGGGATTTTTACCTTCAGGGTTAAAGTTGTCCAGCACCGGGGCATAAGTCCTAGGAGTGATGATTCGTTTTGAACAAATAGAAACCTTGGCTAGGTTGTGTGCCTGAGATCCTGTGAATTAAAAACCAGGGGTAATGCACCTAGGAGGGACATGTGTAGCACCCTGAGGATTCGGCTGCTACAGGGGTATTGCACCTCAACCCAGAGGTGTGATATTCCACTCCCGGGTAAGGATGGAGTGTGGAACTGAGCTCGGTAGGCTGCATGCACTACATACATCCCATTTCCGAGGAACAGGCCGACGGTACTCCCACTTAGAAATGTGCAGGTACGACCGAGTCTGTTCCTGGCTGGAGTGGGAGGGGGGGTGGTACATCCCAAGTAGTGTAGGGGCAGATAGGGGGAGCAGCCTGGGTAAAGTTAGGAGCTCATTGGGTGCTGGTCACCTGAGCTCACACATAGAGGGTGTATAAAAGGTGGGCACCAACTAAGAACAGGGTCAGATGCAGAGAGTCAGATGCAGAGAGTCAGATGCAGAGAGTCAGTGAGTTGCAGAGAACAAGTCAGGAGCAGAGGAGAGAAGAAAGACCCAGAGTGAGAGAGGAGAAAAGAGAGAGACCCAGAGGCACAGAAGAGAAGGACTCTGAGATCCCAACTAAAAGCACCGGGTGAAGAGTCGGCATCAGGGTACCGGAACCCAAGCTGGTGGGGGTAAAAACATTCCCCAGCCAGAGACCGGAGACCGTGGGCAGCGTTTGCCACGGTCACCCATCACATCCACCCCGAAGGCACACCACATGAAGGGTCAGGGAACCCAGGGCCAAGGGTGTCCCAACAGAAGGCCCGAGGGAGCTGGACCTAGGTGGATTACTGGTGGGGACGGCCAGAGAACGGGACAGAAGGAGAGCTCAGGGCCACGCTCCGGACTTGTTTGGGGGTTGGCTGGATCCAGGACCTGGTGGACGCAGCACGGCTCGGGTGGTCACTCGAAGCTGGAGTGACCAGTACAACATCTGCAGTAAGTAAACACCCTTAACTGCACAACCCGACTCTGTCTTCATTGCCGTCTGCACCGCACCACCACAACCCCCATCCTCTGCACCTGTCCCCCCTGAGGCTATACCCCTCCCGTTGGGGGTTATCCCACCAAGCTGCGCACCCACCATCAGCCTCAGCGGACCCTGCTGCAGCGGCGGCCACAGTGACCGCATCACAACGGGTGGCGTAGTCGACACAAAAGAACTCTTAATAACATCTGTAGGACTGCCACATAACACTGAGCTTGACACCCTGGGCACGGACCGGGTCACAGCCACTCGGAAGACTACAACTCCCATCTGATCCGGCTCCGGATATTCCCCCTAAAGAATATGGCCCAGGGGGCGCGTCAACTTTGGCGTAGTCGGCAGGATTACGTGCCCACAACAACCGGGTACTGCGTGCCTGAAGAAAAGTGCAAGTTTACCTCAGAAAGAAGTCTCCCGCCGGTTCCGGAGGGTCCACGCCATCGGACTCCATCACCAGTCGTTTCCCGCCGATTGTCCGCCATTTCCAGCTTGTTCCCGCCATCTGCAGAGTTTCCCGCCACTGGGCGACGCTTCCCGCCAAATCCGAAGATTTCCCGCCTTGGAAGAGCAGCGGACGCCATTATGGGCGTGCCAAAGGAGGGCAGGAGGCCGCCTCCCATCGTGGGCCAGGACAGAAAATGGCGCCAAAAGTGGAAACCGCCCCCACCAACAGAGACTGTGATGCTGGAGGTGTCTGTCAGCGTGAAAGAACTGCCCCTGGAGCTGACAGTCACCGAGTCGCCCCGGGACCGCCCTCGAAGTGGGAGGAGACGAAAGAAAAGAACGAAGATGGGTGCCGCCTGGAGCAGTCTAGAGCGAGCGCACCCGGAGGCAAGAAGTCTGGAGAGGAGTAGCAGAGAAGCTCACCCGGAGATGTCCAGAGAGCAGAGCAGCACCGGCCCGCTGGCCAGGAGCCTGCTGGAAGAAGAGCAGAGCAGCACCGACCCGTTGGTCAGGAGCCTGCTGGACACCACGACCCCACTAGGCCTAGTGGAGGTCTTTGCACAGCTCCCCCGAGAGGGCCTCGCACGGAGGATGGCCCGGGTACAGCGAGAGACATTGGCGGAGTGGAGCCGGGAGATGGCCCAGCAAACCAAGACCCGGAGCACGCCAGCCGAGATGAGGAAGCAGACCGCCTCTGAGGATGGCGCGGGAGGACCCAAGGCCGGAGACGGCGCCGAGGAGGGAGCCGAACGTATGGAGGCAGGTAAAGGGGACGCCTATACCCCAAGCCGTGACACCGCTTACCTGCCCCAGCTCCCCGTCGCAGAGCCCGAAAGTCCCCCTGCTGTGCCCGAAAACGCCATGTCACCGACGCAGACTAGGCCCCAACCGGAAGCCGCCGCCGCGACCCCTGTGACGTCACACGTCTCGACCCCGAGCGTGACCAAGCAGGAAGTACCACCAGCCTGGTCGCAGGGCCTAGAATTCCCGGGCGTCGCATCACCAACAGCGCCCCCTACCTCCGCGGAGCCTCCGGCCTGGTCGCAAGGCCAGGTAGCCCAGGGCGCCGCCGTATTAACGGTGCCCTTCACCTTCCAGGTGCCCCAGGCCTGGCCGCAAGGCCTGGGCAACCCGGGCGCCACCACCACCGCGCCCGCACCCGTAAAACCAAGGGTGCCGCGTCTGGGAGAGGACTTGTTTGCCCAGCACACGTGGCCGGACGGGCAGCCTTTCATCTGGCCCCAGAAGTATTACGAACTGGAGCACCAGAGGAGGGTTGGGGCCATGTGTGCACCCCTGATTCCGGCTCCGAAGCCCGTAATAAGGATCTCGCCCCCGCTAGCGGAAGCGCAGTTTGAGTGGGACCCCACCGGAGAAGATCTAATGGGGTTCACTCAGGAAACCAGGGCAGCTGCAGCGGAGCGTGCTGAGGGATGCCGCCAACAGCTCGAGGAGTTTGCGAGGGAGCGGAGAGAGAGGCGGGTCCGGGAACAGCAGGCCCAAGTACGGAGTGCCGAGCAGAAGAGCCGGACCAGGAGGGACCCCCGTGCAGCGCATTGTCCCCGCACCATCGGGACAGTGATCAAGTTCAACCAGCAGCATGGGTGGGGCTTCATCCGAGACAACAACACCCCCGGCGACGTCTTTGTCACGCGCAGAGACGTGGAGTCCCATCTGCCGGAGGGGCACAGAGGTCGTGACCTTTACATCGGGGACGAGGTCACCTTTACCCGGCACAAGTGTGCCAAAGGACCTTACGCCCTCCACGTACACCGCCTGACGGAGGAGGAGTTGCAGTGCGAGGAGGAGGAGCAAGAGGACCCGGACGGGTCTGAAGTTACAACCAGCTACAAGCAAAGAGCAGGAGGAAGACGCCGTTGAGTGCGGCAGAGCAGTGATGTAAATAGTTACCCGATCGGGGTATAAAGAAACTGTTGCTAAATATATATAGTCCCCGTTGGGACCAGCTGAGTGAACTGTTTACCCGTTAACCCCTTAATCCCACAGGCTGAGGACTGTGAGCAGCCATTCCCTTCCCTCTACCTGGCCGAGGACTGAGAGCGGCCAACTTCCCCTGTATATAGTTGCGCTTCCTAAAGCGCCCCCTACCGGTTTTATAGGAAAACCAGTTTTTCTAAGAGACTGTCGCACTTTTCCCGGACACACGTTGCACAGTGTCCGGAGGAGGAACCTGAAACAAGAGACGACGAGAATGTTGATATGAAAAGTTTTATATATATGTTGTTTTATATGTTTATGAAAAAAAAAAAAAAATGTATGTTTGGTGTTTATGTCTTACAGCCCGAGGACGTGCTGTGATTTACCAGGGGGGAATGTAGCACCCTGAAGATTCGGCTGCTACAGGGGTATTGCACCTCAACCCAGAGGTGTGATATTCCACTCCCGGGTAAGGATGGAGTGTGGAACTGAGCTCGGTAGGCTGCATGCACTACATACATCCCATTTCCGAGGAACAGGCCGACGGTACTCCCACTTAGAAATGTGCAGGTACGACCGAGTCTGTTCCTGGCTGGAGTGGGAGGGGGGGTGGTACATCCCAAGTAGTGTAGGGGCAGATAGGGGGAGCAGCCTGGGTAAAGTTAGGAGCTCATTGGGTGCTGGTCACCTGAGCTCACACATAGAGGGTGTATAAAAGGTGGGCACCAACTAAGAACAGGGTCAGATGCAGAGAGTCAGATGCAGAGAGTCAGATGCAGAGAGTCAGTGAGTTGCAGAGAACAAGTCAGGAGCAGAGGAGAGAAGAAAGACCCAGAGTGAGAGAGGAGAAAAGAGAGAGACCCAGAGGCACAGAAGAGAAGGACTCTGAGATCCCAACTAAAAGCACCGGGTGAAGAGTCGGCATCAGGGTACCGGAACCCAAGCTGGTGGGGGTAAAAACATTCCCCAGCCAGAGACCGGAGACCGTGGGCAGCGTTTGCCACGGTCACCCATCACATCCACCCCGAAGGCACACCACATGAAGGGTCAGGGAACCCAGGGCCAAGGGTGTCCCAACAGAAGGCCCGAGGGAGCTGGACCTAGGTGGATTACTGGTGGGGACGGCCAGAGAACGGGACAGAAGGAGAGCTCAGGGCCACGCTCCGGACTTGTTTGGGGGTTGGCTGGATCCAGGACCTGGTGGACGCAGCACGGCTCGGGTGGTCACTCGAAGCTGGAGTGACCAGTACAACATCTGCAGTAAGTAAACACCCTTAACTGCACAACCCGACTCTGTCTTCATTGCCGTCTGCACCGCACCACCACAACCCCCATCCTCTGCACCTGTCCCCCCTGAGGCTATACCCCTCCCGTTGGGGGTTATCCCACCAAGCTGCGCACCCACCATCAGCCTCAGCGGACCCTGCTGCAGCGGCGGCCACAGTGACCGCATCACAACGGGTGGCGTAGTCGACACAAAAGAACTCTTAATAACATCTGTAGGACTGCCACATAACACTGAGCTTGACACCCTGGGCACGGACCGGGTCACAGCCACTCGGAAGACTACAACTCCCATCTGATCCGGCTCCGGATATTCCCCCTAAAGAATATGGCCCAGGGGGCGCGTCACATGCAATAGGAGCACAGTGGTGTGTAGAAAGTGAAGTTACATAAGGTTATGTAACCTGGTCCTGCTGGTGTATGTTCCTCGCTGGGGCTGAGTAACATAGTAGGCTACTTGCTGCATGGTAATTCTGGATGTAGGGCTAAGATGGACATACGGGATAGTCTATAGGGGTAGATCCCATCTGTGAGGCTGTCCTGGGGGATAGTGAAAGTGAAAAACCCCTGTACCTATTAGGACTTGTTTCACAAACTGTCTCTTAGACCAAAAATTCACATCAGGAACTTCATTGAATAGCCTATAACTCACTCATTTCTGAGAGCCAGGGTTTCCAACTGCACAGAAATTCCAGGACACTGTAAAAATGGGGGACTTTTTTACCCTTTCTGTAAGAAAAATTTAAGGCTTCTGTGATTTTTTTGAAGGTGATAAAAAAAATGTATACAGATAATTTTGACTGCAATTGTCCTCCTTTTACAACAGGATTCGGACGTATGCACTGACAGGGCAATAGACTGTAATGGTGTTGGCAGAATAAGGCT
The DNA here is from genome assembly GCF_046119375.1 of Phyllobates terribilis. Classification (NCBI taxonomy): domain Eukaryota; kingdom Metazoa; phylum Chordata; class Amphibia; order Anura; family Dendrobatidae; genus Phyllobates; species Phyllobates terribilis. Next base: position 328,136,830 of record NW_027362762.1, on the reverse strand, counting down.
AAGTTCACATGTTGCGTTTTTGCTGCGTTTTTTTTTGCTGCTTTTTTATGCAAACTTTAAGCAGCGTTTTACAGTACAATCCAAAGCTATAAAATTTCAGAAATCTCATGCACACACATTGATATTTTTTCCTGACTGAATTGGAAAACTGCTGTGTTTTTGCAAACTGCAGCATATCACTTCTTTCAGCTTTTTTTTCAGCATTTTTGCAGCATTTTTTTACCCACAGAAAGCTTTGGTAAGTGCAAAAACACAGCAAAAATGCAGCAAAAACTGCAGGTATCAGGTTTTGCTGTGTTTTTGGTACCAAAACGTTAAGGAAGTTGTATCATTTTTTTTTCAGGGGCACTAAACTTTATCAGCATGCATAAGAGACAATAAAAATGCAGCAAAAATGCAGCAAATATGAAGCAGAAAACACAGCAAAAACTCAGCAAAACCTGCTTTTTTTTAAGCTGCTTCTTTACTGCCAAGAGAGCAGGTTTCGCCTGCAGAAAAAAAAAATGCAACAAAGACTCAACATGTGAACATAGCCTAAAGGTGTGCTCTGACGTGCATCATTTTTGGGAGTGTACGCCTAAAGGAGGTGGACTCTCAAATGTAGTAGACTGCGTTTCAGTGTCCACCTCCTGTAGGCATACACTCTCGAAAATGATGCACGTCAGAGCAAACATTTGCTCTGCCGGCACCATTACAGTCTCTGGCCCCTTTTTGTGGGGGAGTTGGGGCATAAACCCCGATGGGGCCACTAAACGGGTGCATAGACGCAATGTGAAAGCACGCTTACAGTGAATGAGCAAATGTTTTCATATCATTATTATAGGCTGTTTTCTTTTTAAAATAATACCCCACAAAATAATTAATTGATTTTATATACTTCTAATTAAAAGCTAGCCTTTAACCTGTTAGAAAAGGTTTACTTCTAGTGGGGCTCAGCCCACTATTTTTTTCCCCATTAGTCAACATACCCTTCCAAGGTAATTTTTCTCCCTTTGTGATTCACAACTATAAGGGCTGTAGACATGGATCACTTATAATCATATTGATTAATTATGGCTTTCCAATGTGCCCATAAAAAATATTGTCTATCCAAATTTTTTGGTAAGCTGTGCAGAAAAAATAAAAAGTCAAGTTGGCAAACCGGCTCAGACCTCCAGTTAGGCCACGGCCCCACTATAAGTATTTGGTCAGTATTCGGTCAGTATTTTTTCTCAGGAGTTGGAGCCAAAACCAGGAGTGGGTGATAAATGCAGAACTGATGCACTTGTTTCTATTATACCTTTTCTCTGATTGTTACTCACCTGGTTTTGGCTCCCACTCCTGAGAAAAAATACTAACCGAACACTGGCAAAATACTGGTAGCGGGGCCGTGGCCTTAGACCCTAACTCTTTCTACCATAGCTCCTTATGACTTAACCTATGACAGATAAAAACATTCTGCAGTGCGTGAGGGTGTATGGAGCAGGCTCAGGAGCTGAGACAACTCAACACAGGAAGGTGGTGGCCATGTTACACAGCTAATACCTGCCTCTAACAGGAACAGCAGGAACGAGCTCTGGTTGCTGATGATAAACCATTTAAATGACACTGTCAATCTCTGACAGCAGTATTTAAGTGGCATGAATCTGCTCGGGCATTTGTTTGGGTATTCATTAGCATCTCTGCAATTCAATTGTAGAGTCTCAATAGGTTGCCATGGCAGCTGGAGGCTTCTGCTGCTGCCATCTTGGTGCTCCTGTGAAGCCCACCCACAGGCTTGGCTTTTCAGAAGATCATGATTTTTACTTTCTTCTGCAATACTGAATTATTGCAGCATATTGTACAAGCTACCAATGCTGATTAATGAATAAAGTGGAAATAAAACAGTTTTATACAAAATATAAACAAATGAAAAAACATGCAAGCCAAAGCACCCTCTTTCAACCTACAAAATTAAAGAAAAACAGCATATAAGCATGAAGTTAGATTTGGCAAATTGAAAAATTGCTTAGATCATAATAAACATTATAAAGAAAAAAAGGAAACTGCAGATTAGCTGGTTCAATAGAAATGGCTCTGGAAAGAAGACGAGGCAAAATATGAAATAGCTAAAGCAAAAATTGCCTGCATCCTTAAATCGTTGTTCCCAAAATCGTAATGTGGTTTTGTAATAATGTACTCATATATTTATTAATTTGTACCATTTTTCCCATTTGTAAATCGGCCCCATTTTGCACTTATCACCTTCAAAAACTATGCTCATCCAGGCGCTATTCACCCTCCAATTGGTCCAGTTGGCATTGGAACTATCCTGATATAGAGCTAGTGCTACTGGCTGATCATTTACAGTACAATGTCTCCCATTTGGCTTCCTGCCAGCATAGCACTGCTCTGCCTCCATCATTTACTGTAGTAGAAAAAGAAGATTGACTTTTCAGAGTAGCTCGCACTGCTGTATAAAAGAAGACTTTCCAGAGTTGAATAGCAATTTCGTAGTTTTTATTTTTACGCGTTTCGTGCTCTCACCGAGCTCTTTTTAAAAAACAAACTGCATAGCACTCTAGGTATAACAGGGAAAGGTGGTTTAAATACTGAGGAAAAAACAACAACACTTAAAAAAGGGGAACCGCCCACTTGGACGCAAACAAATAGTTAATATTGTAAAAAGACTAATATTGGTATAAAATTCAAAAGATATAGTTAAGGCATAAAACATGACAGGAAGGAAAACAATCATCTTTAAAGACAATATTTAGAAATTGCACTATATATAGTATATATATAAAAGAGAGCAAATAATGACTGTCTACTTCATCAATATAAAACAATAGGTATAAGCAGGTATTGTACTGGTACTTTATGGGTTAGTGGTATCAACCAACTGTGGACTGCTCTAACAACATAGATATGGACTTAATTATTGTCTATTAGTTACTTATTGTCTCTATGAAATAGTAGTCTGTAGTAGATATTTATATGTAATAGTATGGAAAAATAATATAAAAAAAACATTACATTTCGTTTATAAACTCAAAGTTAAAATAAGTAAATGAACAAATCTTTATAAAAAGAAATGTAAAAATTATAAGACAATTATATTAGACAAATGAAATGGTATTTGAACACAGCAGTTAATTAATAGCAATACACCGCATTAGCCCACCCATGTCTGTTAGGAACAAGGCATTGGCAAGGAGTTGAAATAGAAAGAGAAACTGATAAACACAACAGATAAAACCGCATGTAGATGGCACAGCTATACAGGCGCGCCGGGTTCAAGCGTCCAAAAGGCAAGCACCCACCATCAAACTAAAAAACTCTATATTTTCTTGCCATTTTTTGCTCCCTGATTTTTTGCATTAATATACAGTATAGAAACATATTGACTTAGTTATGTTTGCAATAAATCGGGGAGAAAATATTGCATCCATACTGTAACTATTGCTACACTTTAATGGGTGGTGTGTATATAGGGATCAATTGAGAATTTTACCATTAACAAAAATTATCAATATACAGGGTGGTCCAAAAGTAGGTGGACAGAAAGTGTAATAAGGTTATGAAGGGGGAGATTTATCAAACACTAAATTGCAGCCGCTTGTCTGGATCATCCTCCAATAAACCATGAATTAGACGTGGACGATAAGCTTTCCACCCAATAGATTTCAGGATTCACATGATAGAAGCTTGTGAAATTCCCAATTCCAAAGAGGCTCTTCTGGTGGATTTTTTTGGACTCTGAACAAATGTTTCAGCAACAAGTTGTTTATTATCTTCTGTACAGACTGTTTTGGGTCGACCAGTTTTTGGAGCATTAAGGATTGAGCCAGTGGCATTGAATTTGTCACGAATGCGGTAAATGGTTTGTCTCTTTGGGGCTTTAGTACCAAATGTTTCAACCCAATTTGCTCTAACGGTTTCAGCATTTTGAGATTTCCAATACTCTGCTAAAATCCATTTTCTTTGATCTATATTTAAATTATTTGCCATTATGTGTTATCTGAATTATCTGAAAAGAAAACAGATTTGGGGGAGATCTATCTGTGAAAACTAGATCTGTGAAACTGGCTCAGTTGCCCTTAGCAACCAATCAGATTCCATCTTTCATTTTCCAAAGAGTCTGTGAGGAATGAAAAGTGAAATCTGATTGGTTGCTAAGGGCAACTGAGCCAGTTTCACTTTATACCATGTTTGATAAATCTCCCCCTTCATAACCTTGTCACACTTTCTATCCACCTACTTTTGGACCACCCTGTATATTAACAGTACCCATTAATAGTAAAGTGACTTGCGAAAGTATTCACCCCCTTGCCATTTTTTGCGTTTTGCTACCTCACAACCTGGAATTTCACAGTTTTTTAGGGTTTACATCAGTTCATATAAAGAACATGTCTACAACTGTGAACGTTCGGTTTTCTTTTTTTTGTGAAGCAAACAACGAATAGAACAAAATAATTGAAAACTTCAAGTGTGCATAACTATTCACCCCCTAAAGTCACCACTTTGTAGAACCTCTTTTTGCAGAAATTACAGCTGCAAGTTGCTTTGGATAAGTCATTATGAGCATTCCACATCTTGCCACTGGGATTTTTGCCAATTCCTGAAGGCAAAACTGCTCCAGCTCCTTCAAGTTAGATGGTTTCCTTTGGGGCCAGTGAATTACAGTAGGTTATGTTCAGTGGCTGGGTTACCCCCCATGTCACACCCGGCATCCACCACGTGATCTGCCTCTCCCCATTCATTGGGAAAGCGCGCGGTGGATGCTAGGTGTGATACGGGGGGTAACCCCGCCCACAACCCAGCAGCCACCGAGAGGACCCCAGCGCTGACTCATGCTTCACTTGTCGTGAAGTCAGCGCAGGGTCACGTGTTGCCTGTGAGCAGCCACCGATAGCGCCGCTCACAGGCATTATCTGCAATGGAAGGTATTTACAAAATGTCTTAGGGGCCCTTGGGGGATACATTGGGGGAATAATATAAAGTAGTGCACAACTTCTTTAATCCTTTTTTGCATATAGATTAGTAGAAAAAGGGGATTGACATTTTAGAGCAGACCATACTGCTGTATAAAGGAAGCAGTTCTAAAGAGGAATAGCAATTTTTTAGTTTTTATTTTTACGCATTTCAAGCTCGCACCGAGCTCTTTTTCAAAAACAAACTACATAGCACAATCAGTATCACAACCCTTTCAGGTGAGCAACTCCATTGCTACATTCTCAATTGTACCTTTTAATATCACTGTATGTGTGCTTGTCTCTCCCAATTTTTCCTCTCTACTGCCTCCATCATTGACATAGAATATATTCTATAGTTAAAATACACTCTTTACCTTTGTGCATTGTCTGTTCATATGCTTTACCTGGCCTGGTCAATTTCAACATCTGTACCATTATAACTTGCTGTGTGGTTTTATATCACTTTTTAGCTGATTTTTCTTAGAGCTCCACACTCCGGCATTCCTCCACAATGGATGCAACTTATATGTTCAAGGCAGTGCAGATTGGAGCTGTGTTTGTTGCCTGTTGCTCATAGATCAGTGATGTGATACTGAAAATGCTGTTCCATTGATGCATATGGCAGAAGATAAGCTGTTTCTGTACAGGAACAGAGAGTGCATAGAAGCATAAGGTAAATTATAAACTTGGATTAGCTTGATGATAATTCAGAGTGGGGCTTTCCAGGACCACAAAGTAGAGAGAGGGGTCTGCAGCACCAAGGAGAAGCAAGTAAGCAAGTAATGCTGGAAAATATAGTTTAAGCAGCGTAAGAATAGGTCTGTCCATATAGCTATGTAGAGCTGGATGCACAGTAGGGCAGATTGAGATTAAAAAATACACAAAGATACAAGATTAGGATTAGTCTTTATATTGACAATAAGTATGCACTTACTGTGCTTTGTAAAAAATATTGCGAGTGTGGAAATAATTCTTTAAGGAGTTAAAGCAAATTCTCTTATGATAGAGTGGAATATATTGACGAAGACCCAAGAAGCATTTAGACCATAAGCTGAAATAATCTTTGCTTTTAACACTCATATGGAATCCTAGCTTTCAAAGGGGACATTCCCAAATCACTTTTTGCATTTGGACTGTCTGCAAGGTAAAACCATGCCAAAACATAGTTGGACTCCATACATTCTACTACCTTTAGGTATGTTGTTATTCTAGTGCTGTTATATGATGTCAATCAAGTACAAATTGGGATGAGCCCTTCCTTCCATTGAAATAGCTCATGGACTGATAAACATAAATAACAACATACAAAAGTATTGGCACCCCTGCAATTCTGTCAGATAATACTCAGTTTCTTCCTGAAAATGATTGCAATCACAAATTCTTTGGTATTATCTTCATTTAATTTGATTGCAAGGAAAAAACACAAAAGAGAATGAAGCAAAAATCAAATCATTGATCATTTCACACAAAACTCCAAAAATGGGCCAGACAAAAGTATTGGCACCCTCAGCCTAATACTTGGTTGCACAACCTTTAGCTAAAATAACTGCGAACAACCGCTTCCGGTAAGCATCAATGAGTTTCTTACAATGCTCTGCTGGAATTGTAGACCATTCTTCTTTGGCAAACTGCTCCAGGTCCCTGATATTTGAAGGGTGCCTTCTCCAAACTGCCATTTTGAGATCTCTCCACAGGTGTTCTATGGGATTCAGGTCTGGATTCATTGCTGGCCACCTTAGAAGTCTCCGGTGCTTTCTCTCAAACCATTTTATAGTGCTTTTGGAAGTATGTTTTGGGTCATTGTCCTGCTGGAAGACCCATGACCTCTGAGAGAGACCCAGCTTTCTCACACTTGGCCCTACATTATGCTGCAAAATTTGTTGGTAGTCTTCAGACTTCATAATGCCATGCACACGGTCAAGCAGTCCAGTGCCAGAGGCAGCAAAGCAACCCCAAAACATCAGGGAACCTCCGCCATGTTTGACTATAGGGACCGTATTCTTTTCTTTCAATGCCTCTTTTTTTTTTCTGTACACTCTATGTTAATGCTTTTTCCCAAAAAGCTCTACTTTTGTCTCATCTGACCAGAGAACATTCTTCCAAACCGTTTTAGGCTTTCTCGGGTAAGTTTTGGCAAACTCCAGCCTGACTTTTTTATGTCTTGGGGTAAGAAGTAGGGTCTTCCTGGGTATCCTACCATACAGTTCCTTTTCATTCAGACGCCGACGGATAGTACGGGTTGACACTGTTGTACCCTCGGACAGCAGGGCTGCTTGAACTTGTTTGGATGTTAGTCGAGGTTCTTTATCCACCATCCGCACAATCTTGCGTTGAAATCTCTTGTCAATTTTTCTTTTCCGTCCACATCTAGGGAGGTTAGCCACAGTGCCATGGGCTTTAAACTTCTTGATGACACTGCGCACGGAAGACACAGGAACATTCAGGTCTTTGGAGATGGACTTGTAGCCTTGAGATTGCTCATGCTTCCTCACAATTTGGTTTCTCAAGTCCTCAGACAGTTCTTTGGTCTTCTTTCTTTTCTCCATGCTCAATGTGGTACACACAAGGACACAGGACAGAGGTTGAGTCAACTTTAATCCATGTTAACTGGCTGCAAGTGTGATTTAGTTATTGCCAACACCTGTTAGGTGCCACAGGTAAGTTACAGGTGCTGTTAATTAGACGAATTAGAGAAGCATCACATGATTTTTCAAACAGTGACAATACTTTTGTCCACCCCCTTTTTTAGGTTTGGTGTGGAATTGTATCCAATTTGGCTTTAGGACAATTCTTTTTGTGTTTTTTCATTGAAGACAAATTAAATGAAGATAATAATACCAAAGAATTTGTGATTGCAATCATTTTCAGGAAGAAACTGAATATTATCTGACAGAATTGCAGGGGTGCCAATACTTTTGGCCACCACTGTATAACAACATATAAACTCCTAAATAACCACTTCTCAGGAAGTTTCTTGATCCACATCTGACCAAAATGCAATGTGCACCCTGATGACATACTAAACTGCCTATGGACATGTACAGCGATACAGTACGTTTCTTTTCGTCACAAATACATGAATTTGTTCTAAACTCCCTGCTCCCTTTTCACCCAGAAACCTTGGAATGCAGATTCATCAGCATTTTACCATCAGATCTGATCAGTTTTGTTAAAACCAGTAAAAAAATAATATTTTTTATGTACTTAAAAACTATTTACACTTCTGCATTGGTGCATTTCCTCCTACCAATTGTGTATTTTGGGAAAAAACTCTCATTTATTTTAACCCCTTTACAACCCAAGGTGGTTTGCACGTTAATGACCAGGCCAATTTTTACAATTCTGACCACTGTCACTTTATGAAGTAATTACTCTGGAACGCTTCAACGGATCTTCTTGATTCTGAGATAGTTTTTCTGTGACATATTGTACTTCATGATTGTGGTAAAATTTCTTCAATATCACTTGCGTTTATTTGTGAAAAAAACTGAAATTTGGCGAAAATTTAAAAAACTTTGCAATTTTCAAAATTTGAAATTTTATGCCCTTAAATCAGAGAGATATGTCACACAAAAAAAGTTGATAAATAACATATCCCACATGTCTGCTTTACATCAGCACAATTTTGGAACCAAAAGTTTTTTTTATTAGGGAGCTATAAGGGTTAAAAGTTGACCAGTGATTTCTCACTTTTCCAACAAAATTTACAAAACCCTTTTTTTAGGGACCACAGCACATTTGAAGTCACTCTGAGGGGTCTTTATGACAGAAAATACCCAAAAGTGACACCATTCTAAAAACTGCACCCCTCAAGGTGCTCAAAACCACATTCAAGAACTTTATTAACCCTTCAGGTGCTTCACAGGAAATTGTGGAAGGTTGAAGAAAAAAATGAACATTTAATTTTTTTCACAAAAATGTTACTTTAGACCCAATTTTTTTTAATTTTTAAAGGGGTAACAGGAAAAAATTGAACTCAAAATTTGTTGTGCAATTTCCCCTGAGCACGCAGATACCCCATATGTGGGTAAAAACACTGTTTGGGGGCACAGCAGGGCTCGGAAGGGAAGGAGCGCCATTTGACTTTTTGAATGTAAAATTTGCTTGAATAATTAGCAGATGCCATGTTGCGTTTGGAGGGCCCCTGATGTGCCTAAACAGTGGAAACCCCCACAAGTGACACCATTTTGGAAACTAGACCCCTCTGGGAACTTATCTAGATGTGTGGTGAGCACCCTGAACCCCCAAGTGCTTCACAGAAGTTTATAACATGGAGCCGTGGAAATAAAAAAATCAAACTTTTGCCACAAAAATTATGCTTTAGCCCCAATTTTTTATTTTCACAAGGGTAAGAGGAGAAAATGGACCCCAAAAACTTTTGTGAAATTTCTCCTGAGTATGCCAATACCCCTTATGTGAGGAAAATACAGTGTTTGGGCACACGGCAGAGTTCAGTAGGGAAGGAGCACTGTGTAACTTTTTGAACACAAAATTGGCTTTGTCCCACTATGGGACTTTCACTTTTTTTTATTCTGATCGCCTGTATAGCACAGGAATGCAGCACCATTCCTGTGCTCTACAGGCTGTCAGCGCTGCGCAGGGAGAAGATAGTTTCCTCATGTACTGCGCATGACCAAAACATCTTCCTGCTGTCTGGTGACCCGGATGTTGGGTTGGGATGTCGGGTTGTCTTAGCAACATCCGGGAAGCCGCGGCAGACAACGCTGGAGGCCGGAAGAGTAGGTGAGTATTCTGATCACCTCCCCTTGCCACCGCAATGCTGCGATCGACTTTGATCGCAGCATTGCGGGGGTTAATGTGCCAGGAGCGGTGCGGGACCACTCCCTGCACAATCAGCTGACACCTGGCGGCGATCGCGCCCGCACAGTCTATGTGCGCGTGCGATCGCAATGACGTATTAATACGGGTCAGGCTCTTAAAGCCCAGGGCGCAGATGCGTATTAATACGTCTTGAGCTTTAAAGGGGTTAATGGACTGAATACAAGAATCACTGTCCAACAAGAAGGTTAATTTCTTTTCAACTATGTGCAAATGTATTATCTTGTCACAAAATATTTGCTATTAAATAAAACTTGATATCATGTTTCAGTCTTACCACCCTGTATTTGAAGCAGCCCCCTGTATTTGGAATAGCTCCAGTCATCAAGAAGTATATTTCTTTCCACAGCTTCTGTGCATGTCCCACATTTTGGGTGATTATGCATCCTATATGTTTCCTCTTTATCTTATTTGTCTTTTTTAATTTTTTCATCTTCCTTCTCCTTATTTCCCATTTTATTTCCTTAATTTTGGGACAAAAATCTGAATATTGAAACTATGTACTATGCTAGTAATCTATGTAAATATAATTTATTAGTCTATGATTTTGAATTAACAGAACAAATATATTTTATCAAAACAAATATTTATTGTACATACTAATTGTATTTTATTGAAACTGTTTTTGGAGGAATCCGTCTGTTTACTATTGTTGTTTACTAATTAAAGTGACTTGATAAATTCAATTGATGGAAAGTGGTTTTACGCTATCTCAGTGATCTCAGTATTTCACTATGTGAGAAAAAATTAACCATGTCTTATCACTACTTTTTTGATGGTCATGTAGTCTATTACAAAATATTTATTTAATAGAAATACTGTGACTTGAAAACAACTGAATATCCCCATGGATCCTATTTCCAGCGCCACTGTGATGGTGGCTTTACTTTAGCAGAAAATGAAACAAAAAACAAAAAACACTGAATGTAGTAGCACAGGTCACAGACCATAGTTAAACCCGCAAAGTTGCCGGGTCTTCACAGTACCGAGTGCTTACTATATGGACCAATGATGAATGGCAGACCATTCGGTAAAACACACAAAAAAAGAGAGAACCACCGAATGATAGGTCCAATTAGACAAAGGAATTGAATAAATAACCTTTAGCATAAAATGTACTAGATTTTGAGGAAAATTTTCTACATATACTTTGATTGTGAGCCAACCAGCAAACCTACCAAGAGATGGTATGAAATGTCTAAAGATGTGCCAAATTTGACCCCTAAAGTGAGCTGCCATTAAAAATTTGCCAAATTTTCAGGCTGTCTAGTCTAAGGTTATATTGAGTATATATTAGACAGGATTATTAAATTTTCCCTAATGCTACTCTTGATGCAGTGGCCAGACATGTGACCAAATACTGATATATCAGTAGTAACTAATATGTTAGTAATTACTTTTAGTTATTAGTAATTACTGTTTTGCCATTAGCATGTAGAACTGTAAAGCTTGGAAATATTCTTTAGGACCAAAACATAATTCTCTATCCTTTGTTGTTAGTCTCCTTAATCCACAAAATCTATAAGCCAAAATTCCTTATTTGAAAATGAAAGTATATTAATGAATTCTACTAATCTGATTTTGTCAGAATTATAAGCATGCAATATTTTTTCCAACAAAAAACCTGTTCTATGGTAATTAACAAATCATTGCTTACAAAATATTACTTAATATCTTATCACACTCGCTCTACCGAATTAAGTTTACTGTTAAAAGTTTAGCAATTTTTTTCTCAGCATGAAAATACTTTGGAGAGAACAAAACACATATATTTTACAACATGTACTGAACACTCATCACTCCATTTCTTTTAACAATTAGAATATATTTTTGACTAACTGAAATAATGATAATTTATCTATTACGAATAAGTTATATTGCTTTTTATCAATTCTATTCCATGGAATTTACATTTTCTCCAATTGAAGCTGATCATGTAGAGGCAAATATACCTCTTATTTGGATTGTGACTTATAAATAAATATCCAACATACAATTAAACATGGCATTGATACAGAAAATCAGGTAGGAAAACTTTTTACCCCATCACAATAATCTTTACAAGCAATGACTTCCAAACTAAATATTTGTAATACATTTTTTTGTATCAAACAGATTAGAATAGTGACTGCATCTAATAAAAAGAAAGTTACTATATGTCTTACATCTAAACATCACATAGTCAATCCATGTGTGAAAGCAACTTGCTCTATGGTACAAGTATGGATTAGTGTGCAAGGAACATCAATTACGTCATTTGAGCCAATGATGTGCCTTCAGACAAAATATATAGTAAGTAGTGTTGAGCGATACCTTCCGATATCGGGAAATATTGGATCGAACCGATACCGAAAAAGTATCGGATATCGCCGATTCCGATACCGGAAACCAATGCAAGTCAATGGGACAGAAATTTCGGAATGAAAATAAACCCTTTCTTTCCTTGTAGGTTAATTCTACATGAAGGAAAACAACTAAGAATAATGTAGAATGTATTGGGGGAGGTGGGGGAGACAATAAAGGCATAGAGGTTTAGCCCAATCAAATGGAATAGCAGGAATTAATATTTTTTTTAAGACGTTCTGAGTTACGGAAATATTGACTATGTTAAGTATTTTTATATTTTGTCAGATATTTATGTTTCACTACTTCCATGCTCTTCACCTTCTTTTTTACTTTTCCCACACTTTCTCCTTCATCATCCTCAGCATCTTTTTCATCCTCTTCTTCTTCACCTTCTTCATCTTCTTCTTCTTCACCTTCTTCGTATTATTCTTTTTTTTTACATTCTTCATATTCTACTTCTTCATCTTCTTCATATTCTTCTTCTTCATCATATTCTTATTTGTGACAGACATTCCTGTAGTTGTTATCTATAAAAGGTTGGACATTACACCTTTCGTTCTGCCCGTCACAAAAGATTTACAACAGGATTTGTCCGCGTTCAGTTTGGCCTGCAGCAGCAGCAGGTCTTTTCCAGGGGCACCACGAGGAGGAACGGACTCACCCCCATACACTGCTTAGTCATCTTCTGCTTATAATTTAGATATTATCTTTTGCTCTGATTTTTAGTCTTATGCTTAATGTTCTTCCGCTTTTTGTTCTGCAGCTTCTTGTATTTCTGCTTCTTGGTTTTCTGTCTCTTGTTCTTCTGTATCTTGGTGCTTGTCTTCTCTTCTTTGTCCTCTTGGTCAACTTCTTCAGGGTCATCTTCTTGGTCTTCTTCGGGGTGGTCTTCAGGGACGTCGTTTTCGGGGGTCCTCGTCTTCGGGGTCCTCGTCTTCTTCGGGTTGGTCTTCTGGGTCCTCGTCTTCGGGGTCCTCGTCTTCTTCGGGATGGTCTTCAGGGTCCGCGTCTTCTTCGTGGTGGTCTTCAGGGTCCTCGTCTTCTTCGGGGTGGTCTTCAGGGTCCTCGTCTTCTTCGGGGTGGTCTTCAGGGTCCTCGTCTTCAGGGTCGTTGTCTTCGAGGTCCTCGTCTTCTTAGGGTTGGTCTTCAGGGTCCTCGTCTTCAGGGTCCTCGTCAGGGAGATCCAGAGTGATTACCAAGAACCATTTCAAAAAGCTTGAACTTGGAAATGTAGCAGAAGGTACAAGAAAGCTGAGGAACTACCGAGAACCAGCTGACGGTACTGGAACCCGGATGGGTAGCAGAAGGTACAAGAGCCAATGGAACTGCCGAAGACCAGCTGACGGTACTGGAACTTGGTTACTAAGCAGGAGGTACCTGTGCCAGAAACCACTATCAAGGACCAGCAGACGTTGGTGGAACTTGGATACCGAGAAGGAGGCACCTAATCCAAAGGCACTGCTGAGAACCAGCTGACGGTACTGGAACCCGGATGGGTAGCAGAAGGTACCCATGTAAAAAAAAGTTCAAGGCCGCGAGCCGGCCGCAATTACCAAAACCAACAGTCCTACAGGGGGTGCTTTTCCTATTGGCACTATGGAACCAGCCTTCATTGCCAGATCCCGCAGCCCACATAGGAGTTACCTAAACTGCAGGCACCATAGAGTCGGCTAACCCGACCGCAACACGACAGGACAACGCATTGGAGGCAAAGTGACGTTGACACTACCCGGAAACAGCTGGCATGCTGGAACCAGGCTGGGCAGGAGGGAGTACCCGTGCCAAAGTCACTGCCGAGAACCAGCTGATGGTACTGGAACCCGGATGGGTAGTAGAAGGTACAAGAGCAAATGGAACTACCGAGGACCAGCTGACGGTACTGGAACCCGGATGGGTAGCAGAAGGTACAAGAGCCAATGGAACTGCCGAAGACCAGCTGACGGTACTGGAACTCGGTTACTAAGCAGGAGGTACCTGTGCCAGAAAGCACTACCAAGGACCAGCAGACGTTGGTGGAACTTGGATACCGAGAAGGAGGCACCTAATCCAAAGGCACTGCCGAGAACCAGCTGACGGTACTGGAACCCGGATGAGTAGCAGAAGTTACCCATGTAAAAAAAAGTTCAAGGCCGCGAGCCGGCCGCAGTTACCAAAACCCACAGTCTTACAGGGGGTGATTGTCCTATTGGCACTATGGAACCAGCCTTCATTGCCAGATCCCGCAGCCCACATAGGAGTCACTTAAACTGCAGGCACCATAGAGTCGGCTAACCCGACCGCAACACGACAGGACAACGCATTGGAGGCAAAGTGACGTTGACACTACCCGGAAACAGCTGGCGTGCTGGAACCAGGCTGGGCAGGAGGCAGTTCCCGTGCCAAAGACACTGCCGAGAACCAGCTGACGGTACTGGAACCCGGATGGGTAGTAGAAGGTACAAGAGCCAATGGAACTGCCGAAGACCAGCTGACGGTACTGGAACTCGGTTACTAAGCAGGAGGTACCTGTGCCAGAAAGCACTACCAAGGACCAGCAGACGTTGGTGGAACTTGGATACCGAGAAGGTGGCACCTAATCCAAAGGCACTGCCGAGAACCAGCTGACGGTACTGGAACCCGGATGGGTAGCAGAAGGTACCCATGTAAAAAAAAGTTCAAGGCCGCGAGCCGGCCGCAGTTACCAAAACCCACAGTCCTACAGGGGGTGCTTGTCCTATTGGCACTATGGAACCAGCCTTCATTGCCAGATCCCGCAGCCCACATAGGAGTCACCTAAACTGCAGGCACCATAGAGTCGGCTAACCCGACCGCAACACGACAGGACAACGCATTGGAGGCAAAGTGACGTTGACACTACCCGGAAACAGCTGGCGTGCTGGAACCAGGCTGGGCAGGAGGGAGTACCCGTGCCAAAGTCACTGCCGAGAACCAGCTGACGGTACTGAAACCCGGATGGGTAGTAGAAGGTACAAGAGCAAATTGAACTACCGAGGACCAGCTGACGGTACTGGAACCCGGATGGGTAGTAGAAGGTACAAGAGCAAATTGAACTACCGAGGACCAGCTGATGGTACTGGAACCCGGATGGGTAGCAGAAGGTACAAGAGCCAATGGAACTGTCGAAGACCAGCTGACGGTACTGGAACTCGGTTACTAAGCAGGAGGTACCTGTGCCAGAAAGCACTACCAAGAACCAGCAGACGTTGGTGGAACTTGGATACCGAGAAGGAGGCACCTAATCCAAAGGCACTGCCGAGAACCAGCTGACGGTACTGGAACCCGGATGGGTAGTAGAAGGTACAAGAGCAAATGGAACTACCGAGAACCAGCTGGCGGTGCTGGAACCCAGGGTAAATACTAAAAACAGAGTGGAGCCAGAGGTGTAATTGGAGCAAGTTTTAAATCAGTAGTACAGTGGATGTGGACAAAGCAGGAGAATTTGCCGGACACACAGCAGGGGAACAGCTGACGTTACTGAACCCCAATAACACTGGAGCAAGCGTTGACTGTGCAGACGGCACTTCTGAGCAGCAACTAGCGGTATTGGAGCCCAGGGTAAATACTAAAAACAGAGGAGCCAGAGGTGTATTTGGAGGAGGTTTTAAATCAGTAGTACAGTGGATGTGGACAGAGAAGGAGAAATTGCCATCCGCACAGCAGGGGAATAGCTGACGTTACTGAACCCCAATAACATGGCAGCAAGTGTTGACTGTGCAGACGGCACTTCCGAGCGCCAACTGGCGGTGTTGGAGCTCAGGGATAATACTGAAAACAGAGGAGCCAGAGGTGTATTTGGAGGAGGTTTTAAATCAGTAGTACAGTGGATGTGGACAGAGCAGGAGAAAGTGCCGTCCGCACAGCAGGGGAACAGCTGACGTTACTGAACCCCAATAACACGGCAGCAAGTGTTGACTGTGCAGACGGCACTTCCGAGCGCCAACTGGCGGTGTTGGAGCTCAGGGATAATACTGAAAACAGAGGAGCCAGAGGTGTAATTGGAGCAACTTTAAAATCTGTAGTAGTGAGAATGTGGACAGAGCAGGAGAAATTGCCGTCCGCACAGCAGGGGAACAGCTGACGTTACTGAACCCCAATGACACGGCAGCAAGTGTTGACTGTGCAGACGGCACTTCCGAGCGCCAACTGGCGGTGTTGGAGCTCAGGGATTACAGTTCAGGTGGTAGAAACATGAACAGAACAGGAGACCTGGATACTTTTGCCAACAATTATTTATTCTGGAAGAGGACTGGCAAATTCATGAGAGATCCAGGCCTTGTTCATTTTGAGAAAAGTAAGCCGGTCAACGTTATCGGAGGATAGTCGCATGCGACGGTCTGTTAGTACACCACCTGCGGCACTAAACACGCGTTCCGATAATACACTAGCAGCAGGGCAAGCTAGCACCTCCAATGCATACTGACTTAGCTCTGGCCATGTATCTAGCTTACAGACCCAAAACTTGAAGGGAGAAGAGCCGTCTGGGAGTACACTAAGAGGGCAAGACATGTAGTCTGTCACCATCTGACGGAAACGTTGCCTCCTGCTGACTGGAGCCGTCTGTGATGGTGTAGACATTTGTGGCGGCGGGGACACAAAACTTTGCCACATTTCGGCCATACTAGTCTTGCCTTGTGCTGAGGTGCTGCTTCTGCTCCCTCTTTGTGCAGAGCTTCCTCCACTGCCTCGATGCACTGAGCTGCTTTGTAAAGCACTAGCAGCACTGCTCTCGGTTGGAATCGAGAACATGATGGAATGCACCAGTGCGTCTTGGTACTCCCGCATTTTACGCTCCCGGTTCAACAGTGTTATGAGGCTTTGTAAGTTGTCCCGGTAGCGAGGATCTAGGAGGGTGGACACCCAATAATCAGGCGTGTTGAGAATGTGGGCAATGCAGCGGTCGTTTCTCAGGCACTGCAGCATGAAATCAACCATGTGCTGCAGACTGCCAACTGGCCAAGAAACGCTGTCCCCTGCTTGAGGCGTGATCTCTGCCTGCTCTGCATCACCCCACCCTCGCTCTAGATACTGACTACTAGAGCATTGTGTACCTCCCTCCTCTGGACAGATGTCTTCCTCATCCATTGACTCCTCCTCATCCTCCTCACAAAGTGTCCCCTGCCTAGGCCTTTGTGAGGAACCACGTTGCGCAGACTGTAGAGAAGCAGATGGCATTTGTGACTCCTCATCCTCCACCTCTTCCAAAACCTCATCCCTTAGTGCTTGCAGTGTTTTTTCAAGCAGGCAGATAAGAGGGATAGTCATGCTGACTAGTGCATCATCTGCACTCGCCATCCGCGTGGAATAATCGAAGGCACGCAAAACGTGGCAAATGTCCTTCATAGAGGCCCACTCAGTGGTGGTGAAGTGTGAACGGCGCGCACTGCGACTTGTTTGCGCCTGCTGCAGCTGGTACTCCATTACTGCTGCCTGCTGCTCACACAACCTCTCCAACATATGTAACGTTGAATTCCACCTGGTGGGTAGGTCACATATGATGCAATGTTCCGGAAGACGTAATCGGCGCTGCAGAGCTGCAATGCGTGATCTTGCATTGCTGGAACGCCGCAAGTGAGCGCACTCTATGTGGACCTTGTGAAGCAGTGCATCAAGATCCGGATAGTCCCTCAAAAAACTCTGCACGACCAAGTTGAGCACATGTGCCAGACATGGGATGTGAGTGAGGTTGCCTAGGCCCAGAGCTGCCACCAGTTTTCGGCCATTGTCACACACTACCATGCCTGGCTGGAGATTCGCTGGCACAAACCACACGTTGCTCTGCTGCTTGATGGCATTCCAGAGCTCCTGCGCTGTGTGGCTTCGATTCCCCAAAGAAATTAATTTTAATACGGCCTGTTGACGTTTGGCCACGGCTGTGCTCATATTGGTCACCATAACAGGTAACCGTTCACGGGTCGATGTGGAGGTAGACCGTGACGGCTCCTGCAGCGCTGATTCAGAGGAACTGGAGTATGAGGAGGAGTCAATGTGTACAGACTGGATTCCTGCAATCCTTGGAGTTGGCAGAACACATACAGCGCCACTCTCAGGATCTGTACCCGGCTCCACAACATTTACCCAATGGGCAGTGAGGGAAAGGTATCGTCCCTGTCCATGCTTACTGGTCCACGCATCGGTGGTCAGGTGGACCTTGCTACTGACGGCGTTTTGTAGCGCATGTTTAATTTTTCCCTCCACATGATGTTGCAGGGCAGGGACGGCTTGCCTGATGAAATAAAATCGGCTGGGCACGTTGTATTGTGGGACTGCCAATGCCATAAAGTTACGGAATGTGTCAGTCTCCACCAGCCTGAATGATAGCATTTCAAGGGCCAGTAGTTTAGCAATGCCAGCATTCATAGCCTGTGCTCGGGGTGGTTTGCCGAGTATGGGCGCCTTTTCTCCCATACTTGTGCTAACGATGGCTGTAGACTGGCCTGGGAGTGTGAGGATGACTGGGAAAGTGGTGCTGTGGGTGGAATTACACTGTGTCTCTGTACAACAGTGCCAGAGATTCTTCCATGGCGATCCTGTGAGGAAGCCGAACCAGCTGTGTGTGAGCTGGAGGAAGAGGCTACAACACGAGCTGAAGAGGTGGTAGGTGGCGCTGTAGGTTGGCCTAGGTCTTCAGTGTGTTTTTGTAACTCCACCACGTGCTTGGTCTGCACATGTTTCCACATATTTGTGGTATTGAGGTTGCTGACACTTTTCCCTCTTTTCACCTTCTGATTACACAGCTTGCATTTGACAAAGCAAATGTCATCTGCAACTGTGTCAAAAAAGGACCAGGCACTGCAAGTCTTGGGAGCACCCGCTTTGAATTTTGGAAGAGCCATGCTCCTAATGGGTGCCGAAGTGGAGGCTACAGGCAACCAAGTCTGCCCCCTCCCTCTCCCTCCTTTTTGGGCTGTTCGGGGAATCTCTTCCTCAGAGCTGCTCCCACCACCTTCCTGTCCCTCACGCCATGATGGGTCAAGGACCTCATCATCTACACCACCCTCTTCAAACAACTGATTCTCCTGGGTAGTCTCGACAGCACAGTACGCACCAGAAAGTGGCACCTGAGTCTCATCATCAGATGCGTACTGAGGTGTGCTGCTGACCATAGGCACTGGCCCACCCGCCTCTTCAGATTCAGAGAGACAAAACGGTTGCGCATCACTGCATACTACCTCTTCTTCAAATTCTCGAATTCTGCTTGGCTGGCCCCCTCTTTCCAAGCCAAGAGATTCAGAGAACAGAAGTAGAGACGGCTCCTGCCCAGGGCTCTCTGACTGCCTGGGCAATTTGGCAGGTGGTGAAGAGACAGATGGGTGCTCTTCAGTGCTCAGGACCTGAGAGGATCTGGAACTAATTGAAGTCGATGCGTTAGCTGCCATCCATCTGACAACGGCTTCAATTTGGTCCTCCCGCAGCAGTGGGGTACGGCTAGCTCTTACAAAGCTGCGCATAAAGGACTGTTCCCTGGTAAAACTGGGGGATGCTGAGTCACTGGTGCCCGCAGCAGGCACAGAATCCCCACGTCCTCTCCCTGCAGGCACAGAATCCTCACGTCCTCTCCCTGCAGAAACTCCACGCCCACGCCCACGCCCACGACCACATGCCTTACTCCCTGCCTTCTTCATCTTGGTAGACTGATAAAGATAGGCAGAAAAGTACTAAGGGCTTAGTGTGCTTATTCCTGAACAGCTGCTAACAGGTATAATAAACACTAATTTTATAAAGTGTGGACTAGACTTTAATATGAGCTAATGTGGCCTACACAACTGTAAAGTGGAGTGTTTGGTGAACTTTATTTAGGATTTTTTTGTCACAAAAAGACACTGGATGTGCCTAAAGATGTAATAACGATAGTATCACAAACTTTTTGTAGCTATTACAATGTAGGAAGGTAACCTACAATGCAATAGATGAGGCTGCAAAAAATAGGCTAATACTAATCTGGCTGGGGCTGCAGGGCCCAATGCTGCAGAAAGGCTCCTCTAACTACTCCTATATAGTGTGTTTGGAACCAATTTAGCTGAATACGGATGGAACCACCACACTAATAGGAGAAATCAGGAAAAATTATGAATTGGCAAAAAAGGACAATGTATGAGGCAGTGACACACACTGAGCGCACTACAACCAGACATGGTTGAAGCACACACTACAGGGTGAGCTGCACTCACACACCAGACCTTGCAGACAGCGGTGAACAGTACAGATGCAGAGCACTGTGCACTAGCGCTGCAAGACCAAAAAAATGTCTCTATCTACTCCTATATAGTGTGTTTGGAACAAATTTAGCTGAATACGGATGGAACCACCACACTAATAGGAGATATCAGGAAAAATTATGAATTGGCAAAAAAGGACAATGTATGAGGCAGTGACACACACTCAGTGCACTACAACCAGATGTGGTTGAAGCACACACTACAGGGTGAGCTGCACTCACACACCAGACCTTGCAGACAGCGGTGAACAGTACAGATGCAGAGCACTGTGCACTAGCGCTGCAAGACCAAAAAAAATTCTCTATCTACTCCTATATAGTGTGTTTGGAACAAATTTAGCTGAATACGGATGGAACCACCACACTAATAGGAGATATCAGGAAAAATTATGAATTGGCGACAAAGGACAATGTATGAGGCAGTGACACACACTGAGTGCACTATAACCAGACGTGGCTGAAGCACACACTACAGGGTGAGCTGCACTCACACACAGAGACCTTGCAGAAAGCGGTGAACAGCACAGAGAACTGTGCACTAGCACTGCAAGGCACAGCGATTTAGAAAGTAGCTTGGGTAAAGCAGAATAGACCAAATAGGTAGCTAAAACTGTCCCTCAGAACAACAGCATCCTATCCCTAACTGAATTCACAGCAGAGTGAGCTCAAAATGGTGGCGGCGGCTTTTATAGTGCATCATGACATAATTTCAGCAGCCAATCACAGCCATGCCATTAGTTAAGATGCCTACATGCCTAACAGGATGTGCCCACACTTTTTAGGATCCTCATTGGCTGAATAAAATGAAAATGGCTCATTGCATTATGGGAACTTCCGATTCCGGTATACGATATTGCAAAAGTATCGGAATTAAGTATCGGAATTCCGATACCGCGAATATCGGCCGATACCCGATATTTCAGCGCTCAACACTAATAGTAAGATAAAGCTGTACCATTTGCATTACATTTTTGTTTGTGGCTCCCACCAATTTGGATGGGGGCCAAAAAGAGTCTAATGTCTATAGGGATTTTCAGATGATCTGGAGAATCAAGAGCACAGTTTAACCAATTTTCTTGATTTTTTTGTTTTAAATATCCTTATAAAACTTTAACTTTCTCTACCTTTTACTTTAATAACTACTTCACTTCTCTTCCCCAAATCTGGTATCCATGTGGGGTTACTATTGATTTGTCATAACCTTTATCCATTATGATTAATAGCGAGACTTGCCAGAAAGGGAGGGTTTTTTGTTAAATGAGAACTTTCAGGCATGCGTGTAATTTTCGAAATCATATGCGCCTATCATGGGACAACCCAAAGTAACCAAATTACATTTTTTTTACATTAGAATGCTACAATGATTAGATATTATTATTATTATTATTATTTTAAACCACCTTGAATTCCAGGTTGATGTATTTGCAATAACAGAGATTGAAATACATATTACTGTTTTAAAAATACTTAAAGTGGCTGTCCGGTCCAAATTGATAAGTCTGCAGTCACTCTGTGTGACTGCAGACTTATGAATCCCCCCAGCACATGCATGGATAGTCATTGGAGAAGTGAGACAGAAGAATAGTGAGTAGAGCAGTGGATCAATTGGGAAGCACAGTTGAGGATAGAATTATAGGGGTGCTAGATGGGAGACTATAGTGAAGGATATTGCAGTAATTTAGGCAGGTAATAATAAGGAAATGTACTAACATTTTTGTGATTCAAAGTTGAAGAAAGAGTGAACATGAGAAATGTTTTTAAGTCAAAGAGGGCGGAAGGTGATAAATGCTTGGATTAGCAGTTTGAAGAATTAGGGGAAGTCAAAGATTACCCTGAGACATAAGACTTCAAAGACTGATGAACGTGTGGAGCTGATCAGTGATTGATTGGTCTAATAGTGCGCTAATTTGTATCATGTTCCAGCTTCTATTGTCCTAATAAAAATTCCCTCTGCTAGTGATCAGCTATATCTCTGTGGCCTCTACATGCATGCAAGCAAGTTAAAATGAATAACTTTTTATAAAAAAGTCAAGCTACACATGAAAGCCACATATTCAAAAACGAGAAAAAGACTATGTATATATTAATTTAAGAATGAAATAGCACTTATATATCATTATGTGCAATAATAAATGAAAGCATACCTGAATTACTGTAGTGGGGATAATAATAGCTACATTATTGGTGTGGAAACACAGGCATGGTATATACAAGGTGCCAGTAGAGAACCCTTTTAGAATAGTATTAGCTAAGATAGACCTTGGTCAGACTCTTTAATTATCTAACAGCTATATCCTGATACTTCAAAGTGATTCACAACTTGAGTAATTTTGCATATCTCTTGTGGCCATGACTATGAATGGAAGACATTCATAAGGGGTGAAAAGCGAATGTGTGCTTCATTAGTGCGCCTTCTTGTGAATGAAAAGCAGAATTTAAAAATATACACTTCAAGCTGGCCGATTCCCCAAAGGTCTGGTGATCTACCCACGTCTGCAGAACATGCATTCTGCAGTACCCGGTTATTTATGTTCAGGGTGAAGGAATTAAAATAAAATATTCTGTCTTCACACATGATTGACCTTGATGAGTATTTAGAAAATGGAAATGAAAAATCTTGACTGGGCAAGTCCCAGAGGCATTTGCCAGTAAATCTCCAAAGTAATTATTATGTATTGTCGGTGATAAATACTGTATGCTTGTAAACAGACTCTGTAAATTGTTAGTATAGTGTCAGTGAACTCATTATAGAATAAAGAAGGGTTCTCAGTGAGGACTAATGTCTAAAAAAGAAACACAAAATGTGTTTGTTTTACAAACTGTTGCATAAAAATACCTGAAAATATCAAAAGTAATATTTGTTTTTTCACCAATGTCACGTAACCCATGAGACTGGGGATAATGTGGTTAATGTGTATACATTCTGAATTTTTATTGAATTATTTATTCGCAATAACCTGTGTTCTAAATTGTGACCGCTATAAATAGTGTACTATATATACTTTTTTTCCCTGAGATAATTGTGTTACATGTTTTGATTTATATGTTTTCAAAAAGATGTCTATTGTACTATTCAAATTCAAATAATTTAGCATTTATTCAATAAAAAGTCTTTTTTTTTTTTTTTTGTTATTTTTTTTCTAATATACTATTCCCTTGAGTAAATGACTAGCAGGTGGGTCATAATATACATAAATAAGTGAGCCATCTGTCTTCCTTTCAGAAGATAGATTTGTCACCAGCAATCTTTTGTGTGCACAATAAGAACTATTTTATACAGGTTATGCATCCATTCCAAAAATATGTTATTCCCCTCTCCCTTAAAACAGACTAGAACTAGAAACTTTGAATTAGAAACACAATTTTTTCTCTTTTTTCTACACTGGCCTGTCTAACCTTTGGTAACCCTGACATTCTTTTCAGTAAAGTGTCTGATATTAAAGCAGATTGCTTTCATGCCTACATAAGTAATATCATATGCTTCCCATCAGCCTATGCTCAAGATAGCTGAATTCCCACTGTATTATTGCCTGTGAGTGAACACACAATGCATACTAATAATCTAAGTGAAACAGGCTGCCTTTCAACAATTCCAAATAGTAATATTACATTGAAGTGAAGAGCCAAGGAGAGGGAATCATGATTATAATCATGGTTATAATCATCCATGTTTCATGCAACATTGCTCCAAATATGTTTCAAGCTTTACATTGTTAAGTGCATATTAAGCGAATTTCTTGCATGCTTGGCAAAAAATAACATAACATAGTGGAGTTTAGTTTTTCTCCATATTTATATTGTGCTTAGACATCCAATACAACCCTTGAAACTTGTGCAAGGATTATGAGCAAATCATTATTTTATATGCAGTGGATAATTGCAATTGTTATTCTTCTGAATCTCTAAAATATAAAAAAAAATCGCATCACATTTTATAAATCGTTTTTAATTTATTTACTTCTGAACCATTTGTGTTAATTAAAAAGTTGACCAAGTAAAGGGAAAGGGCATTCAGATGGCACGCTGAGCAAGATGTGTTCTATACTGTGTGCACAATTATTAGACAAGCGAGTATTTTGACCATATCATCAGGGGTGAAGCTATCGCGGTTGCAGAAGGTGTGACCGCGACCGGGTCCATGAGGGAAAGGGACCCGCTGACACCAGCAGCTATTTCAGCTGGTTGTGCATCCGAGGAAATTAAGCTGGAATGTATTGCTGCGCAGAGACCAGTAGGTTCCCTGCACTGCAATACACTTGCCGGCCAATCAGAGGCCCGCAACTGACGTTAGAAGGTGGCGCATGACAGTGACATCATACTTTGCTCATAGCAGGAATTCTGATGTGAGCTGCTGGCCTCTACGCCTTCTACAGACGAGGACGCTGCGCAACATAGCAGTGGAGGAAGGTGATTAGAATGTAGGGTTTTCTTATGTGTTAGCGTACAGAGTCAGAATGGGGACATTTTTAAAAGGAAGGAACCCAGGATGGGGGACGTATATAAAAGGAAGGAACCCATATACCAGAATGGGGGACATATATACCTGGAAGAGGCCCTGGATGGAGGAATATTTGCCAGGATGGAGGGCATATATAGCAGGATGAGGGACATATATACCACAAAGGAACCCAGGATGGTGGCATACATACCTGGAAGGGGCCTAGGATGGGGGACATATAGTAGTGACAATAAGTATTTGATACACTGACGATTTTGCAAGTTTTCCCATCTACAAAGAATGGAGAGGTCTGTAATGTTTATCGTAGGTACACTTCAACTGTGAGAGACATTGTAAAAAAAAATCCCATTGTATGATTTTTACATAATTAATTTGCATTTTATTGCATGAAATAAGTAATTGATGCAATAGAAAAAAAGAACCTAATATTTGATACAGAAACCTTTGTTTGCAAATACAGAGGTCAGATGTCTCATGTAGTTCTTGCACACCAAGTTTGCACACACTGCAGCAGGGATTTTGGCCCACTCCTCCATATAGATCTTCTCTAGATCTTTCAGGTTCAAAGATTTTCTATTGAGCTCATGTCTGGAGACTGGATAGCCCACTCCAGGACCTTGAAATGCTTCTTATGGAGCCACTCCTAAGTTGCCCTGGCTGTGTGTTTTGGGTCATTGTCCTGTTGGAAGACCCAGCCACGACCCATCTTCAATTCTCTTACTGAGGGAAGGAGGCTGTTTGCCAAAATCTTGCGATACATAACCTCATCCATCCCCCCTTCAATACGGTGCAGTTGTCCTATCCCCTTTGCAGAAAACAACCCCCAAAGTATGATGAGAGATGCGACTGAAGTTGATACCAAATAGTTTTATTTTGATCTCATCTGACCACTTGATCTTCTCCCATGCCTCCTCTGGATCATCCAGATGGTCTTGGAAAACTTCAAATGGGCCTGGACATGCACTGGCGTAAGCAGGGGGACCTTGAGTGCCCTGTAGGATTTTAATCCATGATGGCGTAGTGTGTTAATAATGGTAATGTTTGAGACTGTGGTCCCAGCTCTCTTCAGGACACTGACCAGGTCCTCCCCTGTAGTTCTGGGCTGATTCCTGACCTTTCTCAGAATCATCCTTACCCCACGAAGCAAAATCTTGAATGGAGCCCCAGACGGAGGAAAATTGACAGTCATCTTGTGTTTCTTCCATTTTCTAATAATTAAACCAACAGTTGTTGCTTTTTCAACAAGTTTCTTTCTTATTGTCCGGTAGCCCATCCCAGCCTTGTGCAGGTATACAATTTTGTCCCTGGTGTCCTTAGCTCTTTGGTCTTGGTCATTGTGGAGAGATTGGAGTGTGATTGATTGAGAGTGTGAACAGGTGTCTTTTATACAGGTAACAAGTTTAAACAAGTGCAATTAATACAAGTAATGAGTGCAGAGTAGGAGGGCTTCTTAAAGAAAAACTAACTGGTCTGTGAGAGCCAGAATTCTTGCTGGTTGGTAGGTGATCAAATACTTATTCCATGCAATAAAATGAAATTAAATTATTTAAAAATCATACAATGTGATCTTCTATATTTTAGATATATTTTCTTTTTAGATTCTGTCTCTTACAGTTGAAGTGTACCTATAATAAAAATTACAGACCTCTCCATTCTTTGTAGATGGAAAAACTTACAAAATCGTCAGTGTATCAAATACTTATTTTCCCCATTTTTTTATACCTGAAAGAGCCCCAGTATGGTGACATATACAGTATATATAGAAGTGGTCCAGCATGGGGGACATTACTACATAAAGCGGGACAACAGCTATGTCCTTGTAGGATTTAGAATGCTACAACAGCACGTACATCTGACGAACATGCAGGGGGACCAGGTCCAAATTTTGGAGCAGGACCCATTCAACTATAGTTATGCCACTGCATATCATCATCATTTTTAGCATATTTTCCAACTCCAAACTGTTTAACTTGAATGCTTATTGGATCAATACATGCAGATTTGCGGCGTTTCAATGTAAATCAATAGGCGCAAAATTGCGCCGTAATCGCGCCGCGGCTGGTACCCGGGTCGGGAGAGGAGACTGCTACTTCTCTCATCTGACCGCTGCTCTGGCTAATAAGAGCGAGAGCAGCGTGGATGGAAGAAGCAGCAGCCTGCTCCTCTCAGCCCGCGGCAGTAAAAAAAAGAATAAAAAAGTAAAAATAAAAGAAAAAAACTTCATACTCACCTGTCCGGAGGCCCTCGGCAATGATCTTCTCTTTCCGGCGGCAATGCTGTCTCTCCGGCGTCCAGAGGTACACTGCAGGGCTCGCGCCCGGCAGTGTACTGGCAGGACCTACGGTGACGTCACTGATCACCTGATGGTCACGCGACCATCAGCTGATCGATTACTTCAGCAATCACCTGTAGGTTGCATGACCATTAGGTGATCAGTACCGGCAGCAATCAGCTGATGGTCACGTGACCATCAGCTGATTGCTGACACCGGTAATCAGCTGATCGGTCTTATGACCCACGGTCTCTAACGCACCAAGGCTCACAGCTAATCTTCAGCTGATGAACCCCAGTAACCTCCTGCAGCACTGTATACTGACAGGGTGTGATTTTACACCCCTGTCAGTATACAGTGCTCTATTCTACAGCTGTGACATCAGTGATTTCTGATGTCCCAGCTGTAGAAGTGACACAGATCATCGTGGGACCATGGCAGTACGCGGACTACCTCTTTAACTGTGGACAGGTGAGAAATATTGTTGTTTGTTTTTTTACAGATTGAGGGCTTCACGGAGGCGTGTAATAAAAAAAATTGTAGGACCGTGTGTGTTTTATTTCATTAAAATACTTTATTCTGGCTTTTTTTTTATTGAAAAAGAGGCGACCATTTTACCACATGGTTAGTAATGGGGGCGTTTTTTAGACGCCCTCCATTACTAACCTGGGCTTCACGTCAGCGGCCAATACAAGGCTGACGTGAACCCCAACCCCATTACTTCCTGTCAGCGCTTACAGGGCAGTGTAGAAGAGCAAGGCTAAGCGCCAGATTTGGCGCATCTTATGGTTGCGCCTTTTCTGAGACTGCTGAAGTTGTGATATTAATAGCCGTGGAGGGGGCTAATATCCATGGCCCCTTCCCTGGCTATTAATATCAGCCCGCAGCTGTCTAGTTTAGCCTTTGCTGGTTAGATTTTATAGGGGGACCCCATGTAAATTTTTTCTGGGGTCCCCCTGTAATCTAGCCAGTAAAGGTTAAACAGCTGTGGGTTGATATTAATAGTTGGCTAATGATCCCTTCCGCAGCTACTAATATCAGCCCCCAGTGGTCGGCTTTCCCTCTGCTGGTTATAAAAATGACACGGGAGCCCACTCCATTTTTTTTTTTAATTTTAGGCTCTTTGCCCATAATTCAGACATAGCAGCGCATTGGACGCAAAGTTTTGCTGCATCCAAAACATTGCATTCTATTGAACGCAGGTAAATCCACATGTGTTCACTCAACCATGTGAATTACTGCTTTCAATACTTTCTAGTGGTCAAATTTCTGTTGTGGAGACTAGCGACTCCGCAAGACGAATTGACATGCTGTGGTCCTGAAAGACGCGCCGCATGTCAGTGTCCACAGGTGATCCGCAGCCTCTGATGCGCGCATAGTGGACATGGGATTTCTAGAGATACCATCCACTATGCTGTAACATCTGGACTCAGCGGGTTTGACGCTGTATAAACACGCAGCGTCAAACCTGGAGCGGCTCCCGATCGTGGCCACTTATACAAACTCTCCCGCAGCATATCAATTTCTGTAGTGGACACGCTAGTGTCCCCTGCAGATTTGATCGATTGAAGTGTCATCATATGGATTCACATTTACCAACAACAAAAGTGCGGCATTAAAACACCCCGTTTTGGACGCAACATAAATACGCTGTGTCAAAAGCGCTGCTGAGTGCTGATTGGGGGGCGTAGCCGCTATCAAACCAGCTGTGAGATGTCAAGTATGGTCAGGGAAATGTTTGCCAAATGGCACCTCCCCAGACCAAAAAAAACAGCTCACAGCATAAATTACATGAATAGAAATGCTAATGAAGATTGGGTGAATGGGACTAGCTGACAGGCAGCTCTTTTGTTTGGTGATGTCAAGGTGTCAATCAGACCTTTTCATGACCAAACAAAGTAAATAAAAAACACACAGGCACAGTGTAAACACTTCATTTGAAATACAACAGACACATTATTTAATCATTTAAATGAATCAATATACTCACCCAAGTTCTATGGTAATCCAAGGGCTTAAGCAATGTCCCACCAAATAACTTTATTTAGCTCCAAAAATCATTCATTGATGCTCAAGAACTGCTTAAAAATAACGCATGTAAAAACGCATGAAAAACACATCAAAAATGCATGTGAATCCACTTTATTATCACCATCACACTGGTCTTGCCTCTGATTGGAGCATTTTCTCTCTGACTGTTAGACAGTGAAGCTGCAGACAGGCAAGGAAAAGTCTTCTAATAAAGTAACAGTATGAACTTGGGAGCAGCGCGCCTCTCGCTGCCTGTGCATGCGCAGTAGAAGCATGCATGGTGAGAGGGCTCAGTGAGAAGCTGTGCCATTCACAAGATTGCAGCGTGCTTCCATTAAAAAATAGGTACAAAAAACAATAGTTTTCAGATAGATACTGATTTTAAAAGCAGTCAGTATCTATCTAAAAAAGTAAACAAACACATCTATATTTTATATATTTTTTAATGAAAATATATTTTTGGTGATAGATCCTCTTTGAAGATAAAATCATAATGGCATGGCCCCTTTCCTCAACCGACCTAATCCCTAATAAGAATTTGTGGGACCTTTTTATATGGTAAATTTAAAGTGAAGAAAACCAGTACACCTCTCTCAACAGTGTCTGGGAGGTTGTTATTGCCAAAAAGGTTGATCATCAACAGCTTAACAAATTGACCGAATCCATGGATGGAATACTTATAACTGTTATTGAAAAGAAGGGTTGCTACATTGGTCACTAATGAAAAGAAACAACTGAGATGGGAAAATGTACATTTTTCATTTAGTTGCATAACAATTCTGCACACTAATAGTTGCCAAATAATTATGCACACATAGTTATTCTCCTATAAAAGAGAAAACCTTACTTTTACTTTCTTAAATATGTTTATTAACTTTTTGGATTGATTTGCAGTACTGTAGATGCTCAATAATAAAATTAATCATGAAAACTACAAATTGCCTAATAATTGTGCACTCAGTGTATGGGAGCTCTGTGCCTACTGTGACTGAAATGAACCTTATCAGCACCTATACTTCCACATCCAAATGTGACATCCTGAAGACCAGTAAGCAGTCTGCAGAAGGCCAATCACAAGCTTTATCTCAGATCATTATTGAGATCTCTTGCGCTGCATAGCAATCTGTCACATCCCTGGTGGCGTGCCAGCATGTCTTTCCATCTACGACCATGCAAGGCCACTGACGTACCCACCAGTCCAATCTGCACACTGTGTTCCTCTGCTTACTGTGTGCATGTCCCTTGTCTGCAGGCTTAGGGTGGCAGTGCTAGCACTTCCTGAGTCTTAAAGGAACAATGCGCAAATTCCTAATCTGTCCCCAGCCTATTGCTGTGAGGAACTGGTTATTTAAAACACCTCCACCCATTGGGAGGTGCATGAGCAACACTTACTCTCAGTATGTTCTGTGCAACTGGTGAGTTGCCAGGTCCTGTCCTGAATCTATCCTGTTCTGCCATCCTTTGGGCTGTGTAGCCAAGCCTGTTACCTATGCCTTTGACTTCTAGTCTATTTTCGCCACCCTGTGGGCCGAGTGCCCAGGCCCGTTCCTGCATATCGTTCCTGTGTCAGTTCCTGTCTGAACTCTGTCCTAGCCTGTTTTTTCTTGGCTTCTATGTCAGATCTTTCCCTTTACCTCCTGTCTCTACTCCAGTATCTTTCTCCTTACCTGCAGTGTCTGAACCAGAACCTAACTCTTATCCATTGTCTCTGTACTTCTGTTTGTGAGTTTTTGTGTCTGCACGCTACTGCATAGTATATACCCTGTGTGATTCTGGGTCTATCTGTTCTGTTACTCTGTCATTGTATTCATCCTTGGTGTACTGGTTATCTCCCTGTGCTTGCCTAGCTGCGCCAGTGGCATTCCTGCCTTACCGCATCTGTGGCATTCCTGATGGCCTGTGGTTCTGCTCAGCTCCTGTCTGTACCTGCGGTTCCACTCAGCTCCTGTCCACACCTGTGGTTCTGCTCAGCTCCTGTCCGCACCTGTGGTTCTGCTCAGCTCCTGTCCGCAACTGCGGTTCTGCTCAGCTCCTGTCCGCACCTTAGGTTCCGCTTAGCTCCTGTCCGCACCTGCAGTTCCGCTCAGCTCCTGTCCCCACCTGCGGTTCCACTCAGCTTCTGTCCGCACCTGTGGTTCTGTTCCTATAACCCAGTCTGTGCAGGTCCCTCTCCAGCCTGTCTACCAGTTTGTCTGTATACCAGCCTTGCCCATCTGTGCCTGCCTGTTTATCAGTTGTACCCGCCAGTACTCGGCTGCCTATCTGCATTCCCGCTTTACTTACCGCACCTGCCAGTGCTTATCTACACACCAGCCGAACCAGCCAGTACTTACACACCCCGGTGTGGGTCAACAGCTGAGTGCCCATGGTTTGCCCTGGAGTAACACCTGGGCCACCTCCCTTGTCCCTCCTCAGACCACGGAGTCATTAAACCGCCATGAGTCTGGGGTCAGATCTGGTGAGGCCCCTAGTCACGCCCCTCCAGGCACTCCTCGGTTCTTGGCCCAGTGGGACCAAAATCCACGCTCATGAAAAACAGTCCAGGCATGAGCGTAACACTAACATGTTGCCAGATTCATTTCCATTGCAAGAACAGACCCCACAGGATCATGATGAGATGGAAATCGTTGCTATTATAGAAGACTATGAGGAGACTTTACACCTCAATGATTTTTATATAAATTTAAAAGCAGTGAGACCCAGTTACATCCATCTATTGTTTGGAGAAGTCTGGCCAGAAGTGGCCTTCATGGAAGATTTGCAGCCAAAAAGCCTTACCTTGGACATGGAAAAAAGGCAAAGTGACTCAACTATGCGTGACAACAGAGGTTCTGGTGTATATAAAAATGGCATCAGGTGCTCTACGCTGATAAGTCAAAAATTTAAATATTTGGCTGTAAGAAAAAGCAGTTGATCACCAAAGGGATGGAGAGTGGTATTGTAATAAGTGTCTGCAGGCAACAGTGAGGCATGGTGGAGGTTCTTTGTAAGTTTGGGGTTGCATTTCAGTGAAAGGAATTAAGGAGTTAGTCAGGTTTTTTGGTGTCCTCAATGCTGTGAAATACAGGCAGATACTTATCCATCATGCAATACCATCAGGAAGGTGCATAATTGCCTACAAATTTATTCTGCAGCAGGACAATGACTCAAAACATGCAACCAAATCATTAAGAACATTTGAGGTTCTATGTCATTTAGTCCACTGGGTCCTTTGGTGAGCTTTATCAAATCACTTTACACTAGTCCACAAGCACATTTTAAAGGGGTTGTCCAGCATTAGGGCACTCATGTGACTGCAGACTTGTGAATCCCCACAGCTCACATACAGCATGTTGTGAGGATTCTCTGGTGTTGGTGCCAGGAGTGGGTGATCATGTGATATGTGCTGTGAGGATTCACAGATCTGCAGTCACATAAATTGACTAAAGGGGAGAATGACCATGGTTCATTAAGGACGACAAAACAGGTCATATTAAAAAAATAAACAACTGTTTATTAGTAATAGAATATACAGGATAGATAAGAGAGATACCATGGGTAAGTATACATATTAAAACCAACAAGAATGCATGTACATGGCGATGGAACCTAGGCTGAAAGGTACATTAAGGGCTCCCTTGAGAAAGGCGCTATGCCGAAACACGCGTCAGGGGATGTGTGCACTCTGATGGACCGTGGGCTGTTGCTCTGTGAGGTAATATAGAGGTCTACTCTGACTCCTCATTAAATATTCTCATGTTAGGTCCAACTGATCAGGATCTTTTCAGCTATAAGATGTAACATCTACTGTCTAATTATGGAGCATATTATTTTTGCACTTTGATATTTATTAATGTACCATTCAGCCTAAGTAAAATCGCCATGTACACGTATTGTTGTTGGTTTTAATATGTATACTTACCCATGGTATCTCTCTCATCTATCCTGTATATTATTTTACTAATAAAGAGTTGTTAATTTTTCAAATATGACCTGTTTTGTCGTCCTTAATGACCCATGGTCATTCTCCCCTTTAGTTTTTTCTGACGATTGGTAAATACCGGTCCAGATATTTGCAGCAACATGGATATTTATATGATATTTATTTATGTGTTCTTATTGCTGCTGTGTTCTCAAAGCTCAATAACATAGAGTGACTGCAGACTTGTACCCTAAGGCCAGACAACTCATTTAGGTTTTCCTTTTTATGTGCCTTATTGCCATCTCTGTTTGCAGTAGCCATGGAACTATTAGTAGCCTGGTAAGGCAACATCCTGATAAAGCTCGTGTATGTATGACCACTGGAGGAGAAAAAGAAAAAATCCGACACCAGAAAACACTTCATGCTGACACAATCAACCCTACTCTGGGCAGGTTGATCACACTCTGGCTCTGGGAACATGGGTGCTCACCATGAAAAAAAGTGCAAATAGCATAGTTCATGGAAAATAAAAAAGGTGGCACTCACTGTCTTCTTAAAAACATTTATTTCATGTCCTTAAAACATTGCAGTGGTGTGATCATGTGAACTCCCTGGGGAAATTGATGCTGCTTTAGTAGTGTCTGCCCCTAATTTTTTTAAATGTTTGCACTCCAACTTGGGTCTCCTTCATTTGTGTTGCCTGTAGCAGTAGAGCTCCCAGACTGGCAGGCCTGCACTTACTTTCAGTCAACTACCTGTGTTACTATCCTTACATTTTCCCAGCAATAATAGTCTACAAAACTGATATTTGTGCCACTTGAGTGTGGCTGAGCAGAAAAGCAGCTTGGAGCTGCTGCATGACGTATCAGGGCTCCCAGCACAGCAGGCCTACACTACTCCCTCACCCACCTCATCTTAATTTGAAGTTAAATTCAAAGCTGTAAATGCTGGCCAAGACCCTGATACCTCATGCATGGCCAATTACTGACTGCAGCTGTGCCATTATACAAGTTTGACTGTTGGTCAATTGATGCCACTTTTCCTGGTGTCTGCCCCTAATTTGAGCTGTTTTGGCAGCTTTTGGGTCGCTCTGAAGGTGTTGTCTATGCATGTGGTTTTGCCTCCCATTGAATTCAGTGGGGTTTGGATATGTTCGATGAACTCTTCGACGAATCGTTCAGCGAACATTGGGAAGTTCGCTGATCAGAACTGAACTGAACCTTGAAAGATTCGCTCATCTCTCTAAGTATAGTATGTCTTTTTTTAACCCCTTTGTTTATTATGCTCAGCATCTGCTAAATTTAAACTTCTGTAGATTTACTCACCTCTGAACACCATTTCTGAGTTCTGATGAATCTGCTGAAAGATGAAATATGGGGGCATGGCCTGAGAGTGCAGGAGTATGGTCGCATTCTGCTAAAGCTCTGCTGTCACCAAGTCTGGAATGCCTTCATAAAGCAACAAAAGAAGACCTGGACCTGCCATATTGTACCCAAGATCTTTAAGATCCTCCCTGGATCCTTTTGGGAAAATCTAGACTCATTTTTGATATTTCTGGACATAAATATGCCGTTCAACATGAAGAAGGAAAACAACCTGTTTCACTGCCATCCTCCCCACTGAAATCAATTACCTCAGTGAGTACCTTCTCTCTTCACAAGATAGCGACTTCCAAAAGAAGTACAACGGACCTTCAACCTACTCCTGGACCCCCCTCTGGACCACTCCATCAAGGTCCAATGGGACCTCCACCTCCACCTGAGGTAAAAAGAAAAGAACTCACAGTAGGAAGAAAAATCCCAGTGCTGACAGAAATCACTGAAGCAGCCGCAGTGAGTAAACTCCCTTTACCTCAGCGCAGCACCACACGCTTCACTAATGACACGGAGCGCCGTGCCAGCGATAGAACGGGCAGCACCATTGTCATTCAGAAGCCGGGCTACTTACCAGCTCAGGAAATGTCCCTGCACTTGGGGAAACCCCTCTTGACAGACACTAGCAACACACCACAAGTGCTCTGTTTAATAGCCGAGGCTCTGGATTCTGAGCATACAGCACAGCTCCAAGGAGAAATTATGACAGGCAAAAATGAGGAAATGTCTGATAATATTATTACATATACTTCCAGACCTATTGATATGGACACATCATTCACATTAGGTGGATCTCAAACAAGGAATAAGAGAAAGAAGCAGGCAAGTGGCATCTATGTTATAGATATTAAAAAGGACTTACACTCATCTGAAACAGATGATGGTTCAGAGGACATATCTCCCAATTTGACCCTCTCTAAACAAAGACCTAGAATGGAGCATACAAATCCTTCTTTTATGTCTCCTATATTGATACCCATTAATACATATAGTGACAACTCTGCCACAATTTTAATTAAGGAGAAGCCTGTTAACCTTTCTCTATCAGAAAAATACTTGCTAGACCTCCTTGAATCCTCCTTTCAACAACTGAACATAAATATGATCAATGGATTCCAAAGCCTAAGTACAACACTGAATGATATTAATCAGAAAATCGACGACACAAATAAAAAAGTAAAATCCATATCTGACAAACAATCTGCTTTGGAAAAGGATCATTCTTTGCTTGAAAGTGAAGCTAAAACACTAAAATTAAAACTTACAGATTTAGAGGCCCGCAACAGGCGGAACAATCTAAAATTTAGGGGAATACCTGAAAATGTTTCCCCATCAGAACTGGCTCCTCATATTAAAGATTTAATACATAAGACACTGCCATCAGCTCCTAATGCAGAACTGACAATAGATAGAGCCCATAGGCTACCAAAACCTAGTTTTCTGTCAAGAGATGCTCCAAGAGAAGCGATTGCGAGAATACATTACTTCCAGAATAAGGACCGCCTTCTGGAATACCTAAGGAAAAATAAAAATCTACCTCCTCCTTACCAGACAATAAAAATATTTCCTGACCTCTCAAAACACACACTAAATGCTAGGAAGTTCTTTGCTGTAATACTAACAATCATCTTAAGAGCGAATAACATTTTGTATAAATGGGGTTTTCCTACTAGACTCATAGTCTTCTTCAATGGAAAATCCAAGCTTCTTCAAGACCCAGAGGAAGGACGGAACTTTTTAAAACGCCACAAGATCTTCAAAAATGGTCATAATCCAGAACAATGAAGAAAATAAGACCCCTTGGAGTCAATTCATTTGAAGGTCTAACCATAAATGGATACATAATAGTTTTATTATGCAAATTAACATAATTTCTTGTTCTCCAAGTTTTATTTTATTTTTTTCCTACAATGTCTTAATTCCAGGACTTGGTGCAGAGCTTGCCAAACTTTTATTCTCCCCATTTTTAAGGATGAGGTACTTGGGAACTCAAGATATTCAGTTCCTGACCTCTTCCCCAGGTCATTTGAGGGAACTCAGATTCTGTTTTTTTTTGGTTTGTATTTTGTTTTGTTTCATGACTGTACTTGTTTTCAGAACTTTGTGCTATTTAATTTTTCCTTTCACAGGTCTATATGTCTACATACTGGAAAATGTAATGTATGCATATTTATGGCTTACTATCACTGCTACAACATGATTGAAAATTTAGTTAAAATTTTTATCTTTGTATGTTAAAGAGATAAATAGCCAATTTAAGAGGTATTCTGCCTGGAGGGAAGCCAAAAGCTCCAAATATGACATTGTGGCTAGTGTTGAGCCACCCCCGTAGTGTTCGAGTTCGGTTCGGTTCGTCGAACACCCGTGTGTTCGCCGAACTGTTCGTCGAACTGTTCGACGAACACCTTCGAACACCGTTAAAACCAATGGCAGGCAAGCAAAAACACATAGAAACACATAGAAAACACCTTCAAAGGTGTCCAAAAGCTGACAAACTGCTCAGAAGACATAACTAACACATGGAAAAGTAACAAGTACATATAGTCATGCGAAAATAAAAGAGGTGGAGGAGTAAAAGGAGGGGGAGACACAGATATAGGCATGTCATGCCCTTCTAAAATCCAAAAAGTGAGAAGCCGACACGGCCAGTCCGCTCCTGCCCGTGCCACCTCCGTGTCGCCGGGTTTGTGCCAGAGCCGCGGTGAACCCTGATGGCCAGCCCCCCTCTCCCAATACTGGTGCCTGTCCGCTGGTGGGTCGAGCGAGCCCCCCTGTGGTGGAGGCAGCTCTAAGCTTTTTAATTTAAATTGTCTCTCTAATTTGAATGAATACACTTTAAATCCATTTACAAGGATCTATTGGAGGGCAAGTCTCATGCCAGCAGCCGCGTAATTCCAGCTCCAGTAGCGTCCACTAAAGCTGCTGCAGTTAAAAAGCTTTTATAAGGATCGAGCTCGGCTGTCCACCGCAAGGCATCCTACTGCCAGTCCCAGCCCCTATGCCTTGGGGTGCCTCCTGATGCTCTTCACTGAGTATCCCGTGGTCCCGAAGCATTTCCTTTGAAAAAATGAAGTGTCCAAACTACAGGTGGTGTAGCTTGCTTAACAGCCGGGATAATCCGCTGACTAGCAGACCCTGCTACTAGGCACAAAGTATTTCCTGGGCTAGATGCAGTTAAAAATTTGTAATTAGATACTCTCGTTGGATGCTGAGAAAGCATTCCATAGAGTCTCCTGGCACGCCATATATGATTCTCTTAAAAAGCTTGGGGTAGGGGTCTAGGGGACCCTTTTATAGCCAAAATCATGGCCCTGTATCGCAATACGTCACCTAGGCTGAAGATAAATGGAACTGTAGCACCCTGAGGGCTCGGTTGCTACAGAGGTATTGCACCTCACCCAGAGGTGTGATATCTCACTCTCAGGTAAGGATGTAGTGTGAATCAGGACCCGACACCTGCATGCATTACACCACATTGCCGTGAGGCAGGGCGACCAATATGCCCCTGAGATGGGCACGACAGTCCCTGTCCCTGGCTGGAGTGGGGGGAGGGAACACTGAGGAAGGGGAACCCTGTAGTGCAGGAGCAGGGAGGAAGCAGTTCCTGGGTGCATTGAGAAGGGAGTATAAAAGGTGGGCACCATCTTAGTTCAGTGCAGAGAAGTCTGAGCAGAAGTGGCAGGGAGCAGGGGCTCTGCATGAGCTCTGCTCCGGAGGCGGGCCTAGTAACAGAGGCCCAGGCCTGGAAGAGGGAGAAGGAAGGAAGAGGAGCGGAGAAGGCTCCAGGAACGAGGAACGAAGGGATCTCAGAGGTGCGGACGGGCGAGTCGCCACCGCACGCCAGAATCCACCTGCGTGGAGGGGTCAGGCCAAAGGGGGAGACCGGTCCCCGAAACTAGTGGAGGCAGGAAACGACCCTCAGCTAGAAACAGGAGGCTGTGACATTTTATGTGGCGCAGCCCCTCACTACACCCGCTAGGAAGGCACCACATAGGGTCAGGGAAACTGGCGCCAAGTTTACCAAGAGGAGGCCCGAGGCAGCCGGACAGAAGGGTTGGTAAGAAAGGCCAGACAAAGGACACACAAAGGGGGTCCTGTGAAGCGCTCCAAAGTTATCTGGGAGTTGTCTGAGCCCCTCACCTGGTGAGCACAGTACGACGTGGGCAGCCGTTACCTGCAGACGTGGTCTGGATAATAAGAACTGTGAGTAAAGGCCCTGGACTGCATCACTGACTCCGTGTCATTACTGCTGCTGCCCTGCACCATCACCCCCATCCTCCGCATACACTGCCCTGAGGCTATACTCCTCCCGTGGGGAGTTATGCTACGCTCTGCTGCACCCACAACACCAGCCTCAGCAGTCTGCCCTGGAGCGGCGGTTCACTCTGACCGCAATCCACGGGTGGCGTAGTCGGACATTTAAACATCAAAACCACATAAATAGTTCCGCCACTGGTTTGACCGCCCTGAGCCACGGAATCGGGTTGCCGCCACGGAGACTACAACCACCAGCATCCACCAAAAAGGGTCCGGCTCCGGGTGTCCCAAGGCCCAGGGGGCGCGTCAGAACATTTTCATCACCTTTCACAATCACCAATGGGACAAGGCAGGGATGTTCTCTGTCCCCTCTCTTATACATCCTAGTGATGGAGCACCTGCTCTCATCAATTCGCCATAACCCCAATATTGGGTGGATTGAGGTGGGAGGCACCGAGTACAAGTGCTCTCTATTTGCTGATGATGTCCTAGTATATATCACTCAATCACATATATCCATCCATGCTGTTATGGCTGAAATAGATCACTTTGTTACATGGTCAAATTTTAAAATCAATGCAGCGAAGTCTGAGGCCCTCGATGTCTCCCTCCCCAAATCCATATAGGATTCCATCCAGTCCAACTTTCCCTTTGCCTGGCCCTCACAGGGTATCAAATACTTAGGAATTCCTATTCATAGAGACCTCTCCCATCTATGTTATCTTAATTTTGGGCCCTTTATTGAACAACTCCATACAGACCACGGTTGGCAAGTTAGAACTGTAAGATTCACTACGTGAACCACTGGTGTTTTGTGGAAAAGCACATGTACACTGTGTTCCAAATTATTATGCAAAAAGTGTTTAGGAGTGATAAGGGAAGAATTTGTTTGTTTGTCAGTTAAACTCATTGATGGTGATGTGTGTCAGGGCTCTTTATATCACTGTAAGCAATTGCAGACACCAGTGCTAATTAGTTTGTCAGGTGTGTCCAATGAAAGGCAAGACTACTTAAGAAGGCTCTCTCACATTATTCAGCAGCCTACATTTTCTGCCAAAATGGGAAAGAAAAAGGATGTGTCGGCTGCTGAGAAGCAACAAATTGTGGAGTGTTTAGGTCAAGGCATGACTACAATCAACATTGTGCGATGATCAGGATGAAGTGTCTTGGCAATCAAGAAGTATGTAGCTGATTCACAGTACACACGTGTGCGTGCTGATAAGGGCAAATTGAGGACTCTTTCCTACAGGCAATTACGTCAGGTTGAAACAGCAGCGGCAAAAAAGCCTTGTCATAGCAGCAGACAAGTTTTTGAAGCTGCTGGTGCCTCCAACGTCCCCCGAACAACAAGATGCAGGGTCCTTCAGAGGTTTGCAGCTGTGCATATGCCATCCTGTCGACCTCCTCTATCCACTTCACACAAGCAGAAACGGCTCCAGTGGGCCAAACATTACATGAAGACTGATTTCAAAACTGTTTTGTTCACGGATGAGTGCCGTGCAGCGCTCGATGGTCCAGATGGATGGAGTGGAGGATGGCTGGTTGATGGACACCCCACGCAAACACGGCTACAGCGCCAACAAGGAGGAGGTGGAGTAATGTTTTGGGCTGGAATCATGGGGAGAGAGATTGTCGGCCCCTTTAGGATCCCTGAAGGCGCTAAAGATGAACTCCATAATGTATGTGGATTTTCTCAAACAGCACTTCCTGCCATGGTTCAAGAAGAAGAACCGTGTATTTCACAGCAAGATCATTTTTCTGCATGATAATGCACCATCTCATGCTGCACATAAAACATCTGCATCTCTGGCTGATATGGGCATAAAAGGGGACAAACTTATGGTGTGACCCCCATGCTCCCCTGACGTCTACCCCATTCAGAACCTTTGGAGCATCATTAAAAGGAGTGTCTATGATGGCGGGAGGCAGTTCACATCTAAGCAACAGCTCTGGAAGGGTATTCTGTCCTCATGCAAAACAATTGAAGCAGAAACCATCCAAAACCTGACAAATTCAATGGACGAGAGAGTTCAGAAGCTCCTTTCGAACAAGGGGTCCTATGTGAAAATGTAACATCACCTAGAATAAAGTTTTGAGTTGAAAACTGTTTGATTTCAGTTTCTAACAACCTGCTAATGCTTATAATTTCAAAAATGACCATTTTTTTGGTCTTTATTAAAATGAAAAGGTTGATCGAAAAGTTTGGGGGATCTAAGAGTGT
Source organism: Phyllobates terribilis (assembly GCF_046119375.1). Taxonomy (NCBI): domain Eukaryota; kingdom Metazoa; phylum Chordata; class Amphibia; order Anura; family Dendrobatidae; genus Phyllobates; species Phyllobates terribilis. Next base: position 328,095,982 of record NW_027362762.1, on the reverse strand, counting down.
GGCAACCCAGTAGTCATGATTACTTCGAATTCTGACAATATGAGGGTCATGCTGCAGGTAGTGCAGCAAGAAGGCACTTATGTGTCTTGCGCATCTCGGAGCCCCAAAATTATTTTCCGAGCTAGATGCAGCTAAAAATTATTTTTAATTTTAAATCTGGTGGAGCTTATTATAGATGGCCTAATAGGATCAGTGCTGCACACTGCTACAAAGCCCAAATTATTTTCCAGTCAAGATACAGATAAACATGATTAGTAATTTGAAAGCTTAAAACGGTTGGTAGGGTGATTTTAACCAATCATCAAGCTTTTACTCTCCCCAGGATGACACAGGGGTAGAAAAGTCGTTTCGGATCCATGATTTGTTCATCTTTATGAACGTGAGTCTGTCTACATTATCAGTGGAGAGCCGCGTGCGCTTATCTGTCAGCACACCACCAGCAGCGCTGAACACACGTTCAGACAGAACGCTGGCTGCGGGGCATGACAAGATCTCCAAGGCGTAAGTGGCTAGCTCCGGCCATTTATCCAGATTGGAAGCCCAAAAAGAGCAAGGGTCCAGTGCCACAGTCGTGGCTTCAATGTTTACTTGGAGATACTCCTGTACCATCGTCTCTAGGCGTTGACTATGTGTCAGACTTCTTGTCTCCTGTGGCCTTGCAAAGGATGGGCTAAAAAAGTGGTGAAATGATTCCGCAAAATTGATGTTACCACCAGATACTGTGGTTCTGTTACGGTTTGAGTGCTGAACACTTGACGGTCCCACGGTTGGCAAGTTGGAACTGTGAGATTCACTACGTGCACCACTGGTATTTTGTGGAAAAGCACATGTAAGATTCTGCAACAGTCTCTGCTGATACTCCTGCATGCGTGCATCCCTTTCTATGGCAGGAATAATTTCTGCAAATTTACTTTTGTACAGGGGATCTAACAGTGTGGCAACCCAGTAGTCAGGATTATTTCTAATTCTCACAATTCGAGGGTCATGTTGCAGGTAGTGCAGCAAGAAGGCACTCATGTGTGTTGCGCATCCAGGAGCACCAAGTCCCTGTTGTGTTGGTGGCGAGGTAACAATCATGCTTCCTTCCTCTGTCCTCTCCCCCCAACCTCGCACAACAGAAATGTGATCAAGGTCTCCCTCATCTGATGAGTCTTCCATCAGTTCGTCCTCCACTTCTTCCTGGGCTCCTGCACCTTCCTCACTAGTTTGGCTGCTACCATGCGCCCTGGTAAAACCATCTCCCCCACCCTCACATGCCTGCCGCCTTGGTGCTGCCGACCGTCTGGACCTTGCAGATGTTAGCCCTTCCGTATACAACTCCTCCTCCTCTACTTCCTCCACCTCCTCTTGTGCCACCACCTGACTCCGAATTCTGTTTAACATGTGCTCCAGAATAGTCATGCTGATAATGGCATCGTCAGCACTAAACATCTTCGTCGCCATTTCAAAACTGTGCAGAAGGGTGCATAGGTCCCTGATCTGAGACCACTCCTCCAGCGTGATTTGCCCCACCTCTGAATCTCGTTGGCCCAGGCTATACGTCAGAACATATTGCACCAGGGCTTGTCGGTGCTGCCACAGTCGCTGCAACATGTGCAGAGTTGAATTCCACCGGGTAGGCACATCGCATTTTAGCCGGTGAAGTGGCAGGCCCAACGACTTCTGTAGAGATGTAAGTCGCTGAGCTGCGGGATGCGAACGGCGGAAGTGAGCACACAGCGACCATGCCCTCTGCAGAAGGCCATCTAGTCTGGGATAGTGGGCTAAAAATTGCTGGACAACCAGGTTCAACACGTGAGCCATACAAGGCACGTGTGTGACATTGCCCCGGCGAAGGGCCGCACCCAGGTTTGCAGCATTGTCGCACACGGCCTTCCCTGGTTTCAGGTCCAGTGGAGACAACCATTCATGAAATTGGTTCTCCAGAGCTGACCACAACTCCTCAGCTGTGTGACTCACATTTCCCAGTCATTTCAATGTAAAAACCGCCTGATGACGTTGAGCCCTACTGCCAGCATAGTAAGGAGGTGTGCAGGATCCCTTCTGCGCAGTTAGAAAGCTTGTGGCATGACCAGACAGGCTTTGGGTGCAGGTGGAAGACCGAGAGGAGGTTGAGGAGGCAGAAGCAGTGGAGGAACTTTGACATAAAGAGGATTGACGCACAACTCGTGGGGACTGCAAGACTTGGACAGCAGCCCCTTGTCCTGCTGTCACCATAGTTACCCAGTGCCCAGTCAGCGACATGTAACGCCCCTGTCCATGCCTGCTCGTCCAAGTGTCTGTGGTGAAATGCACCCTGTCACACACAGAGTTTCTCAAAGAAGCGGTGATGTTGTGTGCGACATGCTGGTGGAGCGCAGGCACACCTTTCTTTGAGAAGTAGTGCCGACTGGGCATCTGGTACTGGGGCACTGCGACGGACATAAGGTCTCGAAAATCCTCTGTGTCCACCAGGCGGTAAGGCAGCATTTCTGTAGCCAAGAGCTTGCAGATGGTGAAATTCAACCTCTTAGCTTTCTCATGGCTAGGAGGAAATGGTCTTTTACTTGTCCACATCTGAGGGACCAAGGGCTGGCTATTGTGCTTAGACGGGGTTGATAAGGGTGTCCCCGGCAAACTGCCGGTCTGTGAGGAAGATGCAGGCGGACATGTTAGGTTGCCTTGATCCAAAGGTGGTGCTATCGATGTCGGACAGCGCTCAAAACCAGCTGCTGTTACCACCTCCAAAGAAAATGATGACCTGCCAATCACGCTGGCTGTTGCGGGTAAAGAGGTGGCAGGTCTGCGCCCCAAAACAGGTGTGACTGCTGTCCCCCCAGTCACAGAGGATGAAGAGGCCGCGGATGCACAAGATATGGCAGACGGTGGTTGGCCCGGCCGGCTAGGCCGCATTGTAGCACACTGAGCTTCCCACTGCAACTTATGCTTCATGTCCATGTGCCGGTTCATGCATGAAGTACTCAAACTATGTATTTTTTGGCCTCTACTTAGCTTTTGCTGACAAATGTTACAGATAACACGAGTTGGGTCATCTTTATTGATCTGAAAAAATGCCCAGGCTATGCAAGGCTTAGCACCCATGCGACCTGAAGAGCCACCACGACTTGTGGTGAGAGGCAGAGTTGTGTTTGAGGATGCAGTTGTTGACGTGCTTCCAGTACTACGTCTCTGTCCAGGAAGGCGCAACCTGACCTCGTCGTCACTAGCATCTTCCTCCACCTCCTCTGCTGACCTCATCTCTTGGCTGACTGTGGGTTGACAGTAAGTGGGATCTCCAACCTCATCATCATCACCCTGTGTGTTATCACACCCGTCGTCCTCAGAGCCAACCTGTTCCTGCCCTGACAAAAAACTAAAGTTGTCGCTCCAATCAGGTATTTGAGTCTTATCATCGTCTTCCTCATTGTCTCCACCAACAGGAGTTACAGTTTGGGAATGAGGGTCTACATTATGGTCAGAACCTTCTGCGTCTGGTCCTGGATCCGACTCATAAAGATTCTGGGCATCAGTGCAGATCATTTCCTCGTCTGGATTCACAGAAGCGCTGGAGTCGACCTCTGATTCCCAGGCTATAGTATGAGTAAACAGCGCTGCAGACTCAACCATCTGTTCTACCTCATACTCAGACGGGCAGCTGGAGATTTGGGAGCTGTGAGGAAGCAAGTGCGATTTGGGTGACACCTTTGAGGACTGGAGTATTTGTGATGTTGAAGTTGATGTGGAGGAGAGCCCACTTAAAGGAGCACTTGATATCCGTTGAAGCACCTGCTGTTTTTGTGCCTCATCTGGAATTTGTAGCGATTGGCATGGCCGTAAGAAAGGGATCTTATCACATTGTCCGCTAAAAGAAGTAGACATTTTAGTTTGGCTGGAAGATGGTCTTTCTTCTGCAGATGTTACTGTTGCTTTAACACCTACCCCACGGACACAACCTTTTTTCCCCTTCCCAACACGCCTATTCCCCTTTCCACCAGCAGCAGGCCTTTTTCCACTCATTTTGGTGGTTAACTAATTCACAACTCTGGAGTTGTTTGCACAAAAAAACAATGGATGGTAACCGAGCAGAGCTGAGTGGCCAAACTGTGGTATTAGGCCAAAACTATTGGCTGGGTTAGATGCAGAAAAAAATATATTCAGTTTGCAACCTGATGGAGGTCAGTATAGATGGACTAATACAACAAGTCCCACACACAGCTAGAAGCCCAAATATTTTTTCAGAGGTACTGTAGATGCAGATACAAATTATTTTTAATTTGCAACCTGATGGAGGTCAGTATAGATGGACTAATACAACAAGTCCCACACACAGCTAGAAGCCCAAATATTTTTTCAGAGGTACTGTAGATGCAGATAAAAATTATTTTTAATTTGCAACCTGATGGAGGTCAGTATAGATGGACTAATAGAGAAAGTCCGACACACTGCTAGAAGGCCAAATATTTTTTCAGAGCTAGATGCAGAAAAAAATTATATTCAGTTTGCAACCTGATGGAGGTCAGTATAGATGGATTAATAGAACAAGACCCACACACAGCTAGAAGCTCAATATTTTTTCAGAGGTAGATGCAGAAAAAAATATATTCAGTTTGCAACCTGATGGAGGTCAGTATAGATGGACTAATACAACAAGTCCCACACACAGCTAGAAGCCCAAATATTTTTTCAGAGGTACTGTAGATGCAGATACAAATTATTTTTAATTTGCAACCTGATGGAGGTCAGTATAGATGGACTAATACAACAAGTCCCACACACAGCTAGAAGCCCAAATATTTTTTCAGAGGTACTGTAGATGCAGATACAAATTATTTTTAATTTGCAACCTGATGGAGGTCAGTATAGATGGACTAATACAACAAGTCCCACACACAGCTAGAAGCCCAAATATTTTTTCAGAGGTAGATGCAGAAAAAAATATATTCAGTTTGCAACCTGATGGAGGTCAGTATAGATGGACTAATACAACAAGTCCCACACACAGCTAGAAGCCCAAATATTTTTTCAGAGGTACTGTAGATGCAGATACAAATTATTTTTAATTTGCAACCTGATGGAGGTCAGTATAGATGGACTAATACAACAAGTCCCACACACAGCTAGAAGCCCAAATATTTTTTCAGAGGTACTGTAGATGCAGATAAAAATTATTTTTAATTTGCAACCTGATGGAGGTCAGTATAGATGGACTAATAGAGAAAGTCCGACACACTGCTAGAAGGCCAAATATTTTTTCAGAGCTAGATGCAGAAAAAAAATATATTCAGTTTGCAACCTGATGGAGGTCAGTATAGATGGATTAATAGAACAAGACCCACACACAGCTAGAAGCCCAATATTTTTTCAGAGGTATATGCAGAAAAAAATATATATTCAGTTTGCAACCTGATGGAGGTCAGTATAGATGGACTAATACAACAAGTCCCACACACAGCTAGAATCCCAAATATTTTTTCAGAGGTACTGTAGATGCAGATAAAAATTATTTTTAATTTGCAACCTGATGGAGGTCAGTATAGATGGACTAATACAACAAGTCCCACACACAGCTAGAAGCCCAAATATTTTTTCAGAGGTACTGTAGATGCAGATACAAATTATTTTTAATTTGCAACCTGATGGAGGTCAGTATAGATGGACTAATACAACAAGTCCCACACACAGCTAGAAGCCCAAATATTTTTTCAGTGGTAGATGCAGAAAAAAATATATTCAGTTTGCAACCTGATGGAGGTCAGTATAGATGGACTAATACAACAAGTCCCACACACAGCTAGAAGCCCAAATATTTTTTCAGAGGTACTGTAGATGCAGATACAAATTATTTTTAATTTGCAACCTGATGGAGGTCAGTATAGATGGACTAATACAACAAGTCCCACACACAGCTAGAAGCCCAAATATTTTTCAGAGGTACTGTAGATGCAGATAAAAATTATTTTTAATTTGCAACCTGATGGAGGTCAGTATAGATGGACTAATAGAGAAAGTCCGACACACTGCTAGAAGGCCAAATATTTCTTCAGAGCTAGATGCAGAAAAAAATTATATTCAGTTTGCAACCTGATGGAGGTCAGTATAGATGGATTAATAGAACAAGACCCACACACAGCTAGAAGCCCAATATTTTTTCAGAGGTAGATGCAGAAAAAAATATATTCAGTTTGCAACCTGATGGAGGTCAGTATAGATGGACTAATACAACAAGTCCCACACACAGCTAGAAGCCCAAATATTTTTTCAGAGGTACTGTAGATGCAGATAAAAATTATTTTTAATTTGCAACCTGATGGAGGTCAGTATAGATGGATTAATACAACAAGTCCCACACACAGCTAGAAGCCCAAATATTTTTTCAGAGGTACTGTAGATGCAGATACAAATTATTTTTAATTTGCAACCTGATGGAGGTCAGTATAGATGGACTAATACAACAAGTCCCACACACAGCTAGAAGCCCAAATATTTTTTCAGAAGTAGATGCAGAAAAAAATATATTCAGTTTGCAACCTGATGGAGGTCAGTATAGATGGACTAATACAACAAGTCCCACACACAGCTAGAAGCCCAAATATTTTTTCAGAGGTACTGTAGATGCAAATAAAAAATATTTTTAATTTGCAACCTGATGGAGGTCAGTATAGATGGACTAATACAAGTACCACACACAGCTAGAAGCCCAAATATTTTTTCAGAGGTACTGTAGATGCAGATAAAAATTATTTTTAATTTGCAACCTGATGGAGGTCAGTATAGATTGACTAATACAACAAGTCCCACACACAGCTAGAAGCCCAAATATTTTTTCAGAGGTACTGTAGATGCAGATACAAATTATTTTTAATTTGCAACCTGATGGAGGTCAGTATAGATGGACTAATACAACAAGTCCCACACACAGCTAGAAGCCCAAATATTTTTTCAGAGGTAGATGCAGAAAAAAATAAATTCAGTTTGCAACCTTATGGAGGTCAGTATAGATGGACTAATACAACAAGTCCCACACACAGCTAGAAGCCCAAATATTTTTTCAGAGGTACTGTAGATGCAGATAAAAATTATTTTTAATTTGCAACCTGATGGAAGTCAGTATAGATGGACTAATACAACAAGTCCCACACACAGCTAGAAGCCCAAATATTTTTTCAGAGGTACTGTAGATGCAGATATAAATTATTTTTAATTTGCAACCTGATGGAGGTCAGTATAGATGCACTAATAGAGAAAGTCCGACACACTGCTAGAAGGCCAAATATTTTTTCAGAGCTAGATGCAGAAAAAAATTATATTCAGTTTGCAACCTGATGGAGGTCAGTATAGATGGATTAATAGAACAAGACCCACACACAGCTAGAAGCCCAAATATTTTTTCAGAGGTAGATGCAGAAAAAAATATATTCAGTTTGCAACCTGATGGAGGTCAGTATAGATGGACTAATACAACAAGTCCCACACACAGCTAGAAGCCCAAATATTTTTTCAGAGGTACTGTAGATGCAGATAAAAATTAGTTTTAATTTGCAACCTGATGGAGGTCAGTATAGATGGACTAATAGAATGATGCTATGCCCAAAAGATTTTACTTCACTAGGTGCAGTAAAAAAATTGGTATTCTATACACAGGTGGTATATCTTGCAGCACAGATAGGCTACTCCACTGACTAACACACTCTGCAATAGGCCAAAAAGGATTAGCTTTGCTAGATTCAGCCAAATGCTGTGAAAAAAACTTGCACAGCACTGGCACAGACCTGCCTGGCAAAAACTGATAGGAACTGATGTAACCTAGTCCTGAAAAGGACTCCAATTACAATTAGTCTTTACTCCCACAACCTATCTATTTAAGAGCACAGACCTCCCTGATAAAAGTCGTAGGAAATGCTGTAACCTAGTCCTTAAAAGGACTGCAATCACAACTATTCCCTACTCCCAAGCTATCTGTAGATTTGTGCGAAAATTGGCTTGAAATTAACAAGGTATAGCGCACACAGCAACAGCGGTGCCGTCTAACACGCAGCTGCAGCAGTGAGAAAATGGTGGCGACGGGGAAAATGGCTTGGTCTTATAGGGCAAGGACATGTGACATACACTGCCAATGACACATGCCCTTGCTTGTGTGAAAAAAAGCACTTCGCTCCGTGTGTGCGCTGCTGATAGGCTGACAGATTGCACCTCCCCACTGCAAATGCGGGAAAGAGAAAAAAAAATGGAGATCTTCATTGTTCCTGCAGAGATCCATCCCCTGCCCCTCCCCCCACCCCGCTGTACACTCAAACTGCGTATTAACATTAATTTTCATCATTACTGAGAAAAAATCCAGTTATGATTTTGGTGCACGAACAGTTATCGAACATAACCTCGAACAGCCGAATTTTTATCAAATTGTTCATGTTCGCCGAACGGCTCAAACACCGCCCAAAACAGCTCGAATTTGAGATTGGCGAACAGTTCGAGTAGAACAACGCTCATCTCTAATTGTGGCATTTCAAGAAACCAAATTCTCCCAGAGTAACCCACCTAATTTCTCCCATAAGGACTATCCACATATGTTTAGATCCTCTTCAGAGTAGAAAAAAGCTGGTGTGATCACAGCTATAAGTAACTCTGTTTACTTTCAATTAGTAGAGGAAATCTTGACAATAATGGCCGATACCACATCGTGATTTGAATAATTGACACAATAACTTATACTTTAGCAAATGTATATGCACCTAACAGAGACCAAATAAACTTTTTAAATAAAGTAATTAAAAAAATACAGAAATATCAGAAAGGAAACCTAATTATTTTAGGTAATTTTAATATAATCCACGATCAAAATATGGTTACTTTAGCTTTACCCAGATACAAAATGTTCACTTTAAAAAATTGGTTAATTAAAGAGCAGTTATATGATGTATTTAAATGTTTAAACTCAACTTCAAGGGAATATTCCTATTATTCTGACAATCACAAGACATTTTCAAGAATGGATATGGTTCTGACAAACATACACACTCTTCAAAAATTCAAGGAGATTCAAATAGGTAATATCTAGTGTTCAGCGAGCACTAAAATGCTCGGGTGCTCGAAGCTTGGGCCAAGCTCACCGTGATACTCGGGTGCTCGACCTGAGCAATGTGCCCATTGTTAGTCTATGGGAGACCCGAGCATTTTTGAGGAGGCACCCCCATCAGTCTGTAGAAAGCCTAAAAAGTGTGCAAAAAGATAGTGACAATGCTCAAATGACATGGGGACAGCATGGGGATCACCTCAGGAAGCATTTTTGACCCCCAGGTCACTGCTGTCAACAACGTGGTCAGAGGTATTAAGCCACTTTTACGGGCTCACAATAAAACGTTCAAAAACAAAACTGAAACTGTTTTCCTCTGAAATATGTTAAGGAACATCCTTTCCAGGGTAAAGACTTGTATATAAGGTAAAATAAATAACCAAAAACAAAAATACTCCTCCACACCTTGGGCTTTGTTCACAAGTTTTTGCACTTTAGTATTGCTTTCAACCGTGACAAATGCATTCACCGGGAAATGTCATTTTAACATTTTACAACCTTATCTGGCCATGTGCTGTGTGACACATGCATACATTGCTGAAAAGACATGGGAACAGCATGGGGAAGACCCCTGGAAGCATCTCTGACACCCAGGTCACTGCCTAAAAGTGTACCCATCAGAAGTGATCCTTGCCGCATCAGAAGATGCAGACTTGCAACTATCCCCGTGCAAGTCCTTGTCCCAGGGCAGTGTTCAATTGTACTTCCCCCATTCCTTGCAATGCAAGCGCAAATATGCAGCCAACCACCCACCACCCGCAGGCTGCAATATTATACTGCTAACTTGCACTTGAAATGGGGCTTTTAGTTTGGAGGAGGCCAAAGCTGGCCACTACCTCATGGCTGCTTCGGCAGCGAGGTCTCCATACTCAGTCCCCAGCTGCCACTATTTGTCCCGGTAACCTTCCCCACACTTTTCTTAGCCTGGCCTGCTTTAGGGCAGCATTGTACGAGCCCACCAGACAACCAGACTCCTCCGGTGGGCCCTGGCTTCTCCATCAGGGGAGTTGAGAGTGCCAAGGTGAGGAGCATGATGATGATGATAGAAGTTAGCATCTGCTTTGTTTTCTTGGAATGCAAGTGTAAGTGTGCAGCCTGCCACCCACCCACCCCCAGGCTGCAATGCCATACTGCTAGCTTGCTTGCACTTGAAATGAGGCCTTTTAGGCTTGTGGAGGCAGATACCGGCCAGCATGTCATGGCTGCTCGGCGGCCTGGTATCCATACTCAGTCCCCAGCCGCCCACCGGCCGGGTGTCCATACTCGGTCCCCAGCCGCCCCTAATTGTATATACAAGAGTGCATACCAAAACATTACCTGTGCCCTCCCCAATGCATTTAGTGGGAAGGACAGCCTAACCGCAAACACGTGGACAAGTGAATGTGGCCAGAGATGGTCCATCTCACTGACGCCTAAACACTGGGCTAATATTGTGGAAGCCGGGACACAGTTGGACACTGGAATGCAATATGTCCTCCAGACATAGAGGATTGTGGGTCCTTCAACACAAAGTTCATAAGGTAGACAGCAGCAGTGGTCGGCCTCCTACACAACAAGTAAATTATTCATGATCATGAGGCCATCCATCTCCTTAGCTTTCAGTTTCTTGGAATGCAAGCGCATGTATGTAGTAGAGGCTAGGCCTGAGGTGGTCAGCGTTTTGGCGCATATCCTACCTCCTCCGAGGATTGCTGGATGTTTTCCTGCTACTATCCCAGTTCTATGACTCCTGTTAAAACAAAGCTTCAGGTGATGAATGATGAATGAGGTGATGGCAAAGGAGAAAGAGCAGGATTAACAGGGTCCATTCACATCAATATCAGGCCAGTCAACCACACTTGTCTTGTAGGATATGTTTCTGTACCAAAAGGAGCAGTTCGGCTACACAGTTATAGGGCATACAGTGAGTGCAATGCCTACCAAAAATTTCGAGGCACTCCAATGCCCCTTGGAAGTGACAAGGAGGTCAGAGGGCCTTAACTAAACCGTTTATTCCATTTATAGCAACTGGGTCTCCTGTACACTGTTGGCCTAAGCAGTGAATGGAAAGCTTTCCAAAAATTATGAGGAACGGCAATGCCCCTTGAAACAGACGTGGATTACAGCATACTAAAAACCTTCTACCCATTATTGGGGAGTGGGTCTCCCTTAGTGTTCGCCTATGCATTGAAAAGCAAAAGCTGACTAAAATTAGGAGGAAATGCAATGCCCGTTGGAAAAGTCGTGGAGGTTAGAGGTAATTAAAAACAACATTTCAATGCCCCTTGGAAGAGCTGTGGAGTTCAGAGTGGTTTAGCAAGATGGTTTTAATGCCCCTTGGACGAGACGTGGAGGTCACAGTAACTTAACAAGACGGTTTTAATGCCCCTTGGAAGAGACGTGGAGGTCCCAGTGGAATAAAAAGACAATATCAATGCCCCTTGGAAGAGTGGTGGATGTCCCAGTGGAATAAAAAGACAATATCAATGCCCCTTTGTAAGAGTGGTGGAGGTTACAGTGGAATAAAAAGACAATATCAATGCCCCTTGGAAGAGTGGTGGAGGTCGCAGTGGAATAAAAAGACAATATCAATGCCCCTTGGAAGAGTGGTGGAGGTCCCAGTGGAATAAAAAGACAATATCAATGCCCCTTGGAAGAGTGGTGGAGGTCCCAGTGGAATAAAAAGAGAACATCAATGCCCCTTGGAAGAGTGGTGGAGGTCGCAGTGGAATGAAAAGACAACATCAATGCCCCTTGGAAGAGTGGTGGAGGTCCCAGTGGAATAAAAAGACAATATCAATGTCCCTTGGAAGAGTTGTGGAGGTTACAGTGGAATAAAAAGACAATATTAATGCCCCTTGTAAGAGTGGTGGAGGTCGCAGTGGAATAAAAGACAATATCAATGCCCCTTGGAAGAGTGGTGGAGGTCCCAGTGGAATAAAAAGACAATATAAATGACCCTTGGAAGAGGCTTGGAGGTCACAGTAGCTTAGCAAGACGATTTTAATGCCCCTTGGAAGAGAAGTGGAGGTCACAGTGGAATAAAAAGACAATATCAATGCCCCTTGGAAGAGACGTGGAGGTCCCAGTGGAATAAAAAGACAACATCAATGCCCCTTGGAAGAGTGGTGGAGGTCGTAGTGGAATAAAAATACAATATCAATGCCCCTTGGAAGAGTGGTGGAGGTCCCAGTGGAATAAAAAGACAATACTAATGACCCTTGGAAGAGTGATGGTGGTCCCCTTGGAATAAAAAGACAATTTCAATGCCCCTTGGAAGAGACGTGGAGGTCCCAGTGGAATAAGAAGACAATATCAATGACCCTTGGAAGAGACTTGGAGGTCACAGTAGCTTACAAGATGATTTTAATGCCCCTTACAAGAGCCATGCAGTACAGCATATTAAAAACATTATTCCCATTATTGGGGAGTGGGTCTCCCACAGTCTTTGCCTATGCCTTCCAAGTAAAAGCTGCCAAAAATTAGGACAGAGGAACTTGCAATGCTGGCAACACGGACCGCGGTCACCATGGTGGTATAGTGGTGGTGGAGGCTGAGGATAAGGAGAAGAGCAAAAAACAGCCAAAATGAGGAAGCGTATCCCATGTGTTGTTGTGAAGCGGTGCATGGGAATACACTTCCCGAAATAACACAGTGGATTTGACTTTATGTTACTCTGCTGTCATTTGGTGGTGATGAGAAGTCTGGCCCAATCCAGCCCTTGTTCATTTTGATAAGGGTCAGCTTGTCAGCATTGTCAGTTGACAGGCGAGTGCGCTTATCAGTTATAATTCCCCCAGCGGCACTAAAAACACGCTCCGATAACATGCTAGCGGCAGGGCAGACCAGGACCTCCAAGGCGTACAGAGCGAGTTCATTCCAAGTGTCCAGCTTGGATATCCAATAATTAAAAGGCACAGAGGTATCACGGAGGACGCTGGTATGGTCGGCAAGGTACTCCCTCACCATCTTTAGAAACTTTCAACTCCTTGTGAGCGTACCCCGCGCCTCAGGGCCTGTAAGCTGGGCGGGTCTCAGAATACTGTCCCAGAACGTTGACAGTGATCCCCTGCCTCTGCTGGATTGGAGTTGCGTCTCTCTTGCCTGTACGCCTTGGTTGGGCAACGAACTGTGACCTCTGCCACTAGCGTGTTCAGATGGGAATTTTTTTTAACAGTTCTGCAGTTAGGGCCTTCTGATACTGCCCCATATTTGTAGACCTCTCCACCTCAGGAATAAGACAGTGAAAGTTCTCCTTGTAGCAGGGGTCTAAAAGTGTCACCAACCAGTAATGACTGTCACCCAACATTTTGACAATGCGAGGGTCACCGTTAAGGTAGCGTAACATAAAGTCAGCCATGCGTGCCAGACTGGTAACGGGCAAGACTTTCGTGTCCTCACCAAAATGACGACTGACCATGCTCTCCTCCTCCTCTTCCTCCCCCCTGTCCTCAGGACACCCACGCTGAACCGACGGTATGACAGTTGTAGAGGTACTACCGTCTACAGCGCATGATACCAGCTCCTGTTCTTCCTCCTCCTCCTCTCCCTCATTGTCCCCCAATGCACATTGGGATGAGATGAGGCAGGGCAGTGTGTAATCGCCCGCTACGGCTTCTTGATCCATCTCATCATACTCTGGCTGCAATGCCTCCTCTTCAATTCTCTGCAGAGAGCGTTGCAAAAGACAGACAAGAAGGATGCTGATGCTAATCATGGCGTCATCGCCACTCACCATCTTGGTGGACTCCTCAAAGTTTGTCAGGATGGTACATATGTGAGACATCCAGGTCCACTCCTGAGGTCTTATGTGTGGAGTCTGACCTGAATATCGACGGCCTTGTTGCAGCTGGTACTCCACAACTGCTCTCTTCTGCTCACAAATACTTTGCAACATGTGGAGGGTAGAGTTCCAACATGTGGGGACATCACACACCAGTCGGTGTGCCAGAAGCAGCTAACGCTGCTGCAACACAGCAAGGGCGGCGGAAGCTGTAGCCGACTTCCGAAAATGAGCTGACAGGCGGCGTACTTTGATGAGCAGATCTGGCAACTCAGGTACGATTTAAGAAACCGCTGAACCACAACGTTAAGCACATGAGTCAGGCATGGTACGTGTGTGATCTCGCCTCACCTCAGAGCCGCCACCAGGTTACGGCCATTGTCACAACATGACCATGCCTGGATGTAGGTTCAGCGGTCTCAGACACAGATCTGCCTGCTCTTTCACAGCTGTCCACAACTCACAAGCAGTGTGAGATTTATCACCTAAGCTTATGAGTTTCAGCACAGCCTGTTGCCGCTTGGCTGAGGCACTACTACAGTGCTTCCAGCTTGTAAATGATGTGGTGATATCTGAGATGGAGGCTGAACATGAGGAGGAGGAGGAGGATGATGTGCAGGAGCTGTACACTGTGGGGGCAACTCTGACTGACATAGGGCCCGCAATCCTCAGTGTGGGGAGGATGTGTACCGTTCCAAGGTCCGACTGGGTCCCGGCTTCCACTATGTTTGCCCAGTGTGCCGTCAGGGAGATGTACCGTCCCTAGCCACAAGCACTTGTCCACGTGTCTGTTGTCAGGTGGACTCTTCCAGTAACTGCATTGTTGAGGGCACGGCAGATGTTTTGGGACACGTGCTTGTGTAGTGCGGGGATGGCACACCGGGCAAAATAATGTCGGCTGGGGACCGAGTACTGAGGGATGGCTACCGCCATAAGGTTGCGGACGGATTCCGTCTCCACCAGCCTAAAAGGCAGCATTTCCAATGTAAGCAGTCATGAAATGTGCGAATTTAGGACTGTGGCCTGTGGGGCGTTGGCTGCGAATTTGCACTTTCGTTCAAAGGTCTGGGATATGGACAATTGAACGCTGTGGTGGGACGTGGACGTTGATGCTGTTTCTTGAGAAACTGCCATAACAAGTGAAGACTGAGAGGAGGGGGCATCTTTGCATGCAGTATGGACAGCGGATTGCCTTGCACGCACAACACGGGGTTCTCTTAAACACACAACAGCGGAAGAAGCAGTGGTGACACCCGCTGACACTGGTCGTGGACCCAGGGGTTCGCCCCACAAAGTGGGTTGCATTGCTGACATGTGCCTGATCATGCTGGTGGTGGTCAGGCTGGTAGTTTTGTCACCCCTGCTGATGCTTGCCTGGCAGGTGGTACAAAAGGCCTTTAAAAAAATTCCATACTCTGGAAGACCTACCGGTTGTACTGGTAATGTCCCTCGTGTTGGTGTTATGGGGAACGGTTGCCCACCTTCTGTCTGCGGCCACCACACTGCTTCTTCCTACGTGTTGGGATACTCTGCCTCTCTCCCCCTGTGTGCTGCTGGCCTCACTCTGCGTGTCCTCCTGCCACGTTGGGTCAGTTACTAGATCATCCACCATCTCCTCCTCTTCCTCTTCTGCACCACGGTCCTCCTCCTCACTTCATGGCAATTGTGCATCGTCATCGTCCACCTCTTGTGACAAATTGCCAGCGTCGCCTTCCTGTGGCCGTGACTGTTCAAATATTTGGGCATCGCTACATGGGATCTCCTCTTCCACCTCTTCAAACGGAGCAGGCGAGGGGCCCAAATATGGAAATGGACCAGTGAACAGCTCTTCAGAGTGTCCAAGTGTGGGATCAGTTGCTGTCTGACGACACTCGGCATGGTGGGAGGAAGGATCATCAGGGTGAGGAGGAGTATGCTGTCAAGACTCACGGCTACTAAGACTTGACCGTGTGGAAGACAGACCGGAGGTGGTGGTGCCCAGGTGACTGGAAGTATTATCTGCTATCCAATTAATAACCTGTTAACACTGATCAGTTGGCAATAGTGGTGTTGTTGTTTGCTTCCCTTGTAATTCGGTCAAGAACTGGAAGAGAGAAAATGTGGCTGTTGGTTGTGGCACATTTTCACCTTGGCCACGGCCCCATCCTCTGCACGCACCATCACCAGAACGTCCAGTTCCACGTCCCTTGCCATGCGCCTTGCCCATTATAAATGAAGTAAAATAGCTTACACTCGCACTATCAATGGCAAAAGGTTAATAAAAAGGAGATTTGAACAGTGGAAGAGGAAAACTACAGTTCTATTTCTCTGGCCTACACCAGAATCTTTTAAACAGATATATTTGTGTCTGAACAGTCAGCGAGACATTCAAACTGTTTTTTTTTTATGAAAAAAAGGCAAAAAGGTGGATTACACCCAGATTTGAACCGTGGAAAAGGAAAACCACAGTTCTAGTTCTCTGGCCTACACCAGAATATTTTACACAGATATTTTTGTGTCTGAACAGTCAGCGAGACGCTCAAACTGTTTCTTTTTATGGAAAAAAGGCAAAAAAATGGATAATACAGAGATTTAAACAGTGGAACAGCAAAACCACAGTTCTAGTTATCTGGCCGAAACCAGACTCTTTTAAACAGAAATATTTGGGTTTGAACAGTCAGCGAGACACTGAAACTGTTTTCTTTATGCAAAAAGGTGGATTACACCCAGATTTGAACTGTGGAAGAGGAAAACCACAGTTCTAGTTTTCAGGCCTACACCAGAATCTTTTAAACAGATATATATTTTTTTTATGTAAAAAAAGGCAAAAAGGTGGATTACACCCAGATTTGAACCGTGGAAGAGGAAAACCACAGTTCTATTTCTCTGGCCTACACCAGAATCTTTTAAACAGATATATTTGTGTCTGAACAGTCAGCGAGACACTCAAACTGTTTTTTAATGGAAAAAAGGCAAAAAAATGGATAATACAGAGATCTAAACAGTGGAACTGCAAAACCACAGTTCTAGTTATCTGGCCGAAACCAGACTCTTTTAAACAGATATATTTGTGTCTGAACACTCATAGACACACTCAATTTTTTGGGGGGGAGGGGAATACCAAAAGGTTAATAAGACGGGTATTTGTACAGTCTGACTGAGGAAAAAAAAAAAAAAAGAAGAGGATTTAGATGAAAAAAAATGGATTTTTCCTGGCCCCTGAGACCTGGGGCTAAGTCTAGCAATTTGAGCAGCGGTAGCACACAGGACTGTAATGCAGTGTTTGTTGGTATAACCACTGCGTCTCCTATACAGCCTGCCGGCCTGATATCTCGGATGGATATTAGTCCTCAGAAGGACTGTTTGTTTGATTTTGCAGGCTTTAGAGACCCTACACTACCTATTTCGCAGTATAAATCTCTCCCTACCTCAGCAGCACTCGCTCTACACTGTGTGATCCGGAGCAAACTGTGTCCAAGATGGCGGCGCCTGGTTTTAAATACTCGAGGTGACGCTGTGCGGCCAGCCAATCACTGTAATGCCCACAACCAACATGGCTGCGGCATTACAATGACTGACTGGCAATGCGTGCATGTTCATTGGCTCTGTAAAGAGCACCAAACATGCAGGGCAGAGACCTGAGCTCCCGCCAGAGTAACCCGAAAATGCTCGGTGCTCGCCAAACATCCGGAGTAGTGAGATGCTTGGGCGAGTACCGAGCAGTGTCGAGCATGCTCGCTCAACATTAGTAATATCTCTTGGTCAGACCATGCTCCCATAAAAATTTGTTTAAAATCTACATCATCAAATAACTATGTCAACACATGGAAATGTAATTCACTTTTGCTTCACTCCTCACCCTATAGAGAAACAATTGATAATGCAATTAAACTATACTTTCAAAAGAATACTACAGAAGAGGTTTCCCCTACCACCATTTGGAATTCCCATAAAGAAGTGCTTAGAGGGATCCTTATCCAACTCAATGCACAACACAAAAGAAAAACTAAAGAAAATATACGAAAAATCACCCAAAAGATTAGCAAAGAAGTGGAAAAACAGCAACAAAATCCGTCGGAAAAAACTCACCTTGCCATACTAAGTCTTAGAGCTGAACTTAAATCCATGCTTATGGTACTCGCCCGAGCATCACGCTACTCGGGATGTTCGGCGAGCACCGAGCAATTCCGGGTTACTCGGGCGGGAGCTCGGGTCTCCGCCCTGCATGTTTGGCGCTCTTTACAGAGCCAATGAACATGCAGGGATTGCCAGCCAGTCACTGTAATGCCACAGCCATGTTGTTTGTGGGCATTACAGTGATTGGCTGGCCGCACAGAGTCACCTCGAGTATTTAAAACCAGGCGCCGCCATCTTGGACACAGTCGCTCCGGATCAGACAGTGTAGGGACAGCGCTGCTGATTTAGGGAGAGATATATCCTGCAAAATAGTTAGTGTAGGGTCTGTAAAGGCTGCCAGATCAAACAAACAGTCCTTCTCAGGACTAATATCCATCCCAGGTATATCAGGCAGGCAGGCAGGCTGTATAGGAGACGCAGTGGTTATACCAGCAAACGCTGCATTACAGTCCTGTGTGCTGCTCCTGTTGCTGAAATTGCTGGACTTAGCTCCAAGTCCCAGGGGCCAGGAAAAATCCTTTTTTTTATCTTAATCCTCTTTTTTTTTCCTCCTTCACAATGTACAAATACCCATCTTATTAACCTTTTGGGTCCCCCCCCCCCCCCAAAAAAAAAGTGTGCCTCTGATTTTTGAGACACAAATATATCTGTTGAAAATAGTCTGGTGTAGGCCAGAGAAATAGAAGTGTGGTTTTGCAGTTCTATGGGCCATTTGTATCTAAAAAAAACAGTTTGAGTGTGTCGCTCACTGTTCAGCCGCAAATATATGTATATTTTAAAAAGCCTGGTATACACCAGTAAATTATTACTGTGGTTTTGATGTTCCACGGTAAAACATCTCTATTATCCTGTTTCTGGCATTTTTTGCTGTATAAAAATAATAATAGTGTCTCCCTGATTTTTCAGACACAAATATATCTGTTGAAAATAGTCTGGTGTAGGCCAGAGAGACAGAAGTGTGCTTTTGCTGTTCCACGGTAAAAAATCTCTATTATCCTGCTTTTTGCATTTTTTGCTGTAAAAAAAAAAAAAAAAATAGTGTCTCCCTGATTTTTCAGACACAAATATATCTGTTGAAAATAGTCTGGTGTAGGCCCGAGAAATACAAGTGCGGTTTTGCAGTTCCACGGTACAAACCTCTGTATTATCCACTTTTGGGCCATTTGTATCTAAAAAAAACAGTTTGAGTGTGTCGCTCACTGTTCAGCCGCAAATATATATATATTTTAAAAGGCCTGGTATACACCAGTAAATTATTACTGTGGTTTTGATGTTCCACGGTAAAACATCTCTATTATCCTGTTTTTGGCATTTTTTGCTGTATAAAAATAATAATAGTGTCTCCCTGATTTTTCAGACACAAATATATCTGTTGAAAATAGTCTGGTGTAGGCCAGAGAGACAGAAGTGTGCTTTTGCTGTTCCACGGTAAAAAATCTCTATTATCCTGCTTTTTGCATTTTTTGCTGTAAAAAAAAAAAAAAATAGTGTCTCCCTGATTTTTCAGACACAAATATATCTGTTGAAAATAGTCTGGTGTAGGCCAGAGAGACAGAAGTGTGCTTTTGCTGTTCCACGGTAAAAAATCTCTATTATCCTGCTTTTTGCATTTTTTGCTGTAAAAAAAAAAAAAAATAGTGTCTCCCTGATTTTTCAGACACAAATATATCTGTTGAAAATAGTCTGGTGTAGGCCAGAGAGACAGAAGTGTGCTTTTGCTGTTCCACGGTAAAAAATCTCTATTATCCTGCTTTTTGCATTTTTTGCTGTAAAAAAAAAAAAAAAAATAGTGTCTCCCTGATTTTTCAGACACAAATATATCTGTTGAAAATAGTCTGGTGTAGGCCCGAGAAATACAAGTGTGGTTTTGCAGTTTCACGGTACAAACCTCTGTATTATCCACTTTTGGGCCATTTGTATCTAAAAAAAACAGTTTGAGTGTGTCGCTCACTGTTCAGCCGCAAATATATATATATTTTAAAAAGCCTGGTATACACCAGTAAATTATTACTGTGGTTTTGCTGTTCCACGGTAAAAAATCTCTATTATTCAGGTTTTGGTAGTTTTTTCCGTAAAGAAAAACAGTAGTGTCTCCTGACTGTTGTGACACAAAAATATATCTGTTGAAAATAGTCTTGTGTAGGCCCGACATCCCAGTGTGGTTTCGCAGTTCCACAGGTCAAATCGCTGTACTATCCAGTTTTGGGCCTTTGGTATCTAAAAATAAAGCAGTTTGACTGTGTCGCTCACTGTTCAGCCGCAAATATCTCTATTTAAAAAAGTGTGGTATACCCCAGTAAACAATAACTGTGGTTTTCCTCTTCCACGGTTCTAATCTACTCTTTATTACCCTTTTTCCATTGATAGTGCAAGTGTAAGCTATTTTACTTAATTTACAATGGGCAAGGCGCGTGGCAAGGGATGTGGAAGTGGACGTTCTGGTGATGGTTCGTGCAGAGGACGGGGCCATGGCCAAGGTGAAAATGTGCCACAACCAACAGCCACATCTTCTCGCTCCCACTTCTTGACCGAATTACTAGGGAAGCACAGAACAACACCAGTATTGAGAACTGATCAGTGTGAACAGGTTATTAATTGGATAGCAGACAATACTTCCAGTTACCTGGGCACCACCACCTCCGGTCTGTCTTCCACACGGTCAACTCTTAGTAGCCGTGAGTCTCGACCGCATACTCCTCCTCACCCTGATGCTCCTTCCTCCCACCATGCCGAGTGTCGTCAGACAGCAAGTGATCCCACACTTGGACACTCTGAAGAGCTGTTCACTGGTCCATTTGGATATTTGGGCCCCTCGTCTGATACGCTTGAAGTGGTGGAAGAGGAGATCCCATGTTGCGATGCCCAAATATTTGAACAGCCACGGCCACAGGAAGTCGACGTTGGCAATCTGTCACAAGAGGTGGACGATGACGAGACACAATTGCCAGGAAGTGAGGAGGAGGATCGTGGTGCGCAAGTGGAAGAGGAGGAGGTGGTGGATGATCTAGTAACTGACCCAACGTGGAAGGAGGACATGCAGAGTGAGGCCAGCAGCACACAGGGGGAGGGAGGCAGAGTACCCCAACAGGCAGGAAGAAGCAGTGTGGTGGCTGCAGACAGAAGGCAGGCAACCGTTCCCCGTAACACCAACACGAGGGACGTTGCCAGTACAAGCGGTAGGTCTTCCAGAGTCTGGAATTTTTTTAAAGACTCTGCTGATAACCCCAAAAAGGCCATATGTTCCACCTGCCATGCCAGCATCAGCAGGGGTGACAAAACTACCAGCCTGACCACCACCAGCATGATCAGGCACATGGCAGCAAAGCACCCGACTTTGTGGGGCGAAACCCAGGGTCCACGACCAGTGTCAGCGGGTGTCACCACTGCTTCTTCCACTGTTGTGCGTGCAATAGAACCCCCTGTTGTGTGTGCAAGGCAATCCCCTGTCCATACTGCATGTAAAGATGCCCCCTCCTCTCAGTCTTCACTTGTTATGGCAGTTTCTCAAGAGACAGCATCAACGTCCACGTTCACGTCCCACCGCAGCGTTCAATTGTCCATATCCCAGACCTTTGAACGAAAGCGGAAATTCGCAGCTAACGCCCCACAGGCCACAGTCCTAAATTTGCACATTTCACGACTGCTTGCATTGGAAATGCTGCCTTTTAAGCTGGTGGAGACGGAATCCTTCCGCAATCTTATGGCGGTGGCCGTCCCTCGGTACTCGGTCCCCAGCCGACACTATTTTGCCCGGTGTGCCATCCCCGCACTACACAAGCAAGTGTCCCAAATCATCTGCCGTGCCCTCAACAACGCAGTTACTGGGAGAGTCCACCTGACAACGGACACGTGGACAAGTGCTTGTGGCCAGGGACGGTACATCTCTCTGACGGCACACTGGGTAAACATAGTGGAAGCCGGGACCCAGTCGGACCTTGGGACGGAACACATCCTCCCCACACCGAGGATTGCGGGCCCTATGTCAGTCAGAGTTGCCCCCACAGTGTACAGCTCCTGCGCATCCTCTTCCTCCTCCTCCTCCTCATATTCAGCCTCCATCTCAGATATCACCACATCAGTTACAAGCTGGAAGCATTGCAGTACTGCCTCCGCCAAGCAGCAACAGGCTGTGCTGAAACTCATAAGCTTAGGTGATAAACCTCACACTGCTTGTGAGTTGAGGGCAGCTGTGAAAGAGCAGGCAGATCTGTGGCTGAGACCGCTGAACCTACATCCCGGCATGGTCGTGTGTGACAATGGCCGTAACCTGGTGGCGGCTCTGAGGCGAGGTGAGATCACACACGTACTATGCCTGGCTCATGTGCTTAACCTCGTGGTTCAGCGGTTTCTTAAATCGTACCCCGAGTTGCCAGATCTGCTCATGAAAGTACGCCGCCTGTCAGCTCTTTTTCGCAAGTCGGCTACAGCTTCCGCCGCCCTTGCTGTGTTGCAGCAGTGTTTGCAGCTTCCGGCACACCGACTGGTGTGTGATGTCCCCACACATTGGAACTCTACCCTCCACATGTTTCAAAGGATTTGTGAGCAGAAGAGAGCAGTTGTGGAGTACCAGCTGCAACAAGGCCGTCGATATTCAGGTCAGACTCCACACATAAGACCTCACGAGTGGACCTGGATGTTTGACATATGTACCATCCTGACAAACTTTGAGGAGGCCACCAAGATGGTGAGTGGTGATGACGCCATCATTAGTCTCAGCATCCCACTTGTCTGTCTTTTGCAACGCTCTCTGCAGAGAATTAAAGAGGAGGCATTGCAGCCAGAGTATGATGAGATGGATCAAGAAGCCGTAGCGGGAGATTACACACAGCCCAGCCTCATCTCATCCCAACGTGCATTGGGGGACAATGAGGGAGAGGAGGAGGAGGAGGAGGAGGAAGAACAGGAGCTGCTATCATGCGTTGTAGACGGTAGTACCTGTACAAGTGTCATACCGTCGGTTCAGCGTGGGTGGCCTGAGGACAGGGGGGAGGAGGAAGAGGAGGAGGAGGAGGAGAGCATGGTCAGTCGTCATCTTGGTGAGGACACGGAAATCTTGCCCGTTACCAGTCTGGCACGCATGGCTGACTTTATGTTATGTTGCCTTAACCGTGACTCTCGCGTGGTCAAAATGTTGGGTGACAGTCATTACTGGTTGGTGACACTTGTAGACCCCCGCTACAAGGAGAACTTTCACTCTCTTATTCCTGAGGTGGAGAGGTCTACAAAAATGGGGCAATACCAGAAGGCCCTTGCTGCAGAACTCTTAAAAAAATTCCCATCTGAACACGCTAGCGACAGAGGTCACAGTTCGTTGCCCAACCAAGGCGTACAGGCGAGAGAGATGCAACTCCAATCCAGCAGAGGCAGGGGAACACTGGCAACGTTCTGGGACAGTTTTCTGACACCCGCCCAGCTTACAGGCCCTGAGGCGCGGGGTACTCTCACAAGGAGTGGAAAGTTTCAAACGATGGTGAGGGAGTACCTTGCCGATCGTACCAGCGTCCTCCGTGATTCCTCTGTGCCTTTTAATTATTGGGTATCCAAGCTGGACACTTGGAATGAACTCACTCTGTACGCCTTGGAGGTCCTGGCCTGCCCTGCCGCTAGCGTGCTATCGGAGCGTGTTTTTAGTGCCACTGGGGGAATAATAACTGATAAGCGCACTCGCCTGTCAACTGACAATGCTGACAAGCTGACCCTTATCAAAATGAACAAGGGCTGGATTTTGCCAGACTTCTCATCACCACCAAATGACAGAGTAACATAAAGTCAAATCCACTGTGTTATTTTGGGAGGTGTATTCACATGCACTGCTTCACACCCACACATGGGTATACGCTTCCTCGTTTCGGCTGTTTAATCTTCTTCTCCTTATCCTCAGCCTCCACCACCACTATACCACCAGGGTGCCAGCATTGCAAGTTCCTCCGTCCTAATTTTTTGCAGCTTTTGCTGGGAAAGCATAAGCAAATACCATGGGACACCCACTCCCCAATAATGGGACTTATGTTTGTAATATGCTGTACTGCATGGCTCTTGTAAGGGGCATTGCAAGTTGCTCCGTCCTAATTTTTGGCAGCTTTTGCTGGGAAAGCATAAGCAAATACTATGGGAGACCCACTCCCCAATAATGGGACTTATGTTTGTAATATGCTGTACTGCATGGCTCTTGTAAGGGGCATTGCAAGTTGCTCCGTCCTAATTTTTGGCAGCTTTTGCTTGCAAGGCATAAGCAAATACTATGGGACACCCACTCCCCAATAATGGGACTTATGTTTGTAATATGCTGTACTGCATGTGACGCGCCCCCTGGGCCGTGTGTACACGTGTGTAGGATATCCGGTGCCGGGTCTCTGGGGTCTGTAGTCTCCGTGGCGGTGACCCGGTCCCGTGGCTCAGGCTGGTCAAACCAGTGGCAGTCTTTCTTAGGTTTTGAGGTTAATTGTCCGACTGCGCCACCCGTGGATTGCGGTCAGGGAGTACCACCGCTGCGAGGCAGACCGCTGAGGCTGGTGTTGTGTGCGCAGCATAGAATGGGATAACTCCCCTCGGGAGGAGTATAGCCTCAGGGCAGTGAGTGTGGATGATGGGGGTGATGGTGCACGAGCACAGCAGGAATGACTCAGAGTCTTTGCAGTGCAGTTCAGGGTCTTTACTGATGATTATAAGGTAGACCCTCCCGGGAGTACTGGCTAGCATAAGAGGCCTGGTCAGTCTGTGAGCAAGCAGGAGTTCCCCTGGCCAGGTGGAGTTGTAGGCCTCCCCGTCTGTCTGCACTCTTCCTGGCTACCTTGCTGTAAGCGGGTAGAAGTAGCCCACGTCCCTGAGTGTACCGTGTAGTGCTCACCCGTATGGCTGGTGACTTGGGGCCTTCTGTTAGCCTCCGCTCCACGACGGCGGTGCTGGTCCCTTGCTTGTGACTGAGCCTCCGGGCTTCTATGGCCAGAGGACCTGAAATCCCCTGCCGGCTGGTTTCTGCTGCTGGATATATAAGTCCTCACAGCTTCGGACTCCTGTGTCCGGTTCCTATTGTTTCTTCCAGGGCGAGCTCTGCTCAGCTTCCAGCCCCTGGTCTTTAGCTCCTAACTCCTACAGAGCTCCTTGCTGTTACTTTCCCTTGCTCTCACTCTGACTCTGACTGTTCTCTGACTCACTCAACCCCGCCCCAGATCCAGTTTATAAGGACAGAATTCTCCCCTCCCAGGACTGGGGCAGGAGGATGTTGCATGTTTAAGGGATCCTGACCAGGAAACCTGCCACTTGCTCTCCGACGTAATATCTCTATTACTGTGGTGACCAGACCCCTAGGGTGCCACACATGGCTCTTGTAAGGGGCTTTGCAGTTCCTCATAATTTTTGGAAAGCCTTCCATTCACTGCTTAGGCCAACAGTGCACGGGAGACCCAGTTGCTATAAATCGAAAAAAAGGTTTAGTTAACGCCCTCTGACCTCCATGTAATTTCCAAGGGGCATTGGAGTGGCTCGAAATTTTTGGTAGGCATTGCACTCACTGTATGCCTTATAACTGTGTAGCCGAACCGCTCCTTTTGTTACAGAAACATATCCTACAAGACATATCTGGTTGACTGGCCTGATATTGATGTGAATGGTCCCTGTTCCTCCTGCTCTTTCTCCTTTGCCACCACCTCATCCATCATTTATCACCTGAAGCTTTGTTTTAACGGGAGTCATAGAACTGGGATAGTAGCAGGAAAACATCCAGCAATCCTCGGAGGAGGTAGGATATGCGCCAAAACGCGGACCACCTCAGGCCTAGCCGCTACTACATACATGCGCTTGCATTCCAAGAAAACAAAGCAGATGCTAACTTCTATCATCATCATCATGCTCCTCACCTAGGCACTCTCAACTCCCCTGATGGAGAAGCCCGGGCCCACCGGAGGAGTCTGGTTCTCTGGTGGGCTCGTCCAATGCTGCCCTAAAGCAGGCCAGGCTAAGAAAAGTGTGGGGGAAGGTGACAGGAGAAATTAGGGCGGCTGGGGACCGAGTATGGACACCTGGCCATCACCTGGCGGCTGGGGACCGAGCGTGGACACCCGGCCGCCGGGCGGCTGGGGACAGAGTATGGATACCTCGCTGCCGAAGCGGCCATGAGGTAGTGGCCAGCTTCGGCCTCCTCCAAACTAAAAGGCCCCATTTCAAGTGAAAGCTAGCAGTATGGTATTGCAGCCTGCGGGTGGATGGGTGGTTGGCTGCATATTTTCGCTTGCATTGCAAGGAATGGGGGAGGTACAATTGAACACTGCCCTGGGACAAGGACTTGCACGGGGATAGTTGCAAGTCTGCATCTTCTGATGCGGCAAGGGTCACTTCTGATGGGCACACTTTTAGACAGTGACCTGGGGGTCAGAGATGCTTCCAGGGGTCTTCCCCATGCTGATCCCTTGTCTTTTCAGCAGTGTATGCATGTGTCACACAGCACATGGCCAGATAAGGTTGTAAAATGTTAAAATGACATTTCCCGGTGAACGCATTTGTCACGGTTGAAAGCAATACAAAAGTGCAAAAACGCATGAAAAATGCTACTTGTGAACATAGCCCAAGGAGTATTTTTGTTTTTGGTTATTTATTTTACCTTATACACAAGTTTTTACCCTGGAAAGGAAATTCCTTAACATATTTCACAGAAAACCGTTTCAGTTTCGTTTTTGAACGTTTTATTGTGAGCCTGCAAAAGTGGCTTAATACCTCTGACCACATTGTTGATAGCAGTGACCTGGGGGTCAGAAATGCTTCCAGGGGCGATCCCCATGCTGCCCCCATGTCTTTTGAGCACTGTCACTATCGTTTTGGGCACTTTTTAGGCTTTCTACAGACTGCCGGGGGTGCTGCCGCAAAAATGCTCGGGTCTCTCATAGACTAACATTGGGCTCGTTGCTCGGGTCGAGCACCCGAGTATCACGGTAAGCATTTTAGTGATCGCTCAACACTGTCAGCCGTCATCTTGGTGAGGACACGGAAGTCTTGCCCGTTACCAGTCTGGCACCCATGGCTGACTTTATGTTACGCTGCCTTAACCGTGACCCTCGCATTGTCAAAATGTTGGGTGACAGTCATTACTGGTTGATGACACTTTTAGACCCCCTCTACAAGGAGAACTTTCACTCTCTTATTCCTGAGTAGAGATGAGCGTTGTTCTACTCGAACTGTTCGCCAATCTCAAATTCGAGCTGTTTTGGGCGGTGTTCGAGCCGTTCGGCGAACACGAACAATTTGAGAAAAATTCGGCTGTTCGAGGTTATGTTCGATAACTGTTCGTGCACCAAAATCATAACTGGATTTTTCTCAGTAATGATGAAAATTAATGTTAATACGCAGTTTGAGTGTACAGCGGGGTGGCGGGAGGGGCAGGGGATGGATCTCTGCAGGAACAATGAAGATCTCCATTTTTTTTTTCTCTTTCCCGCATTTACAGTGGGGAGGTGCAATCTGTCAGCCTATCAGCAGCGCACACACGGAGCGAAGTGCTTTTCTTCACACAAGCAAGGGCATGTGTCATTGGCAGTGTATGTCACATGTCCTTGCCCTATAAGACCAAGCCATTTTCCCCGTCGCCACCATTTTCTCACTGCTGCAGCTGCGTGTTAGACGGCACCGCTGTTGCTGTGTGCGCTATACCTTGTTAATTTCAAGCCAATTTTCGCACAAATCTACAGATAGCTTGGGAGTAGGGAATAGTTGTGATTGCAGTCCTTTTAAGGACTAGGTTACAGCATTTCCTATGACTTTTATCAGGCAGGTCTGTGCTCTTAAATAGATAGGTTGTGGGAGTAAAGACTAATTGTAATTGGAGTCCATTTCAGGACTAGGTTACATCAGTTCCTCTCAGTTTTTGCCAGGCAGGTCTGTGCCAGTGCTGTGCAAGTTTTTTTCACAGCATTTGGCTGAATCTAGCAAAGCTAATCCTTTTTGGCCTATTGCAGAGTGTGTTAGTCAGTGGAGTAGCCTATCTGTGTTGCAAGATATACCACCTGTGTATAGAATACCAATTTTTTTACTGCACCTAGTGAAGTAAAATCTTTTGGGCATAGCATCATTCTATTAGTCCATCTATACTGACCTCCATCAGGTTGCAAATTGAATATAATTTTTTTTTGCATCTAGCTCTGAAAAAATATTGGGCTTCTAGCTGTGTGTGGGACTTGTTGTATTAGTCCATCTATACTGACCTCCATCAGGTTGCAAACTGAATATATTTTTTTCTGCATCTACCTCTGAAAAAATATTGGGCTTCTAGCTGTGTGTGGGACTTGTTCTATTAATCCATCTATACACACCTCCATCAGGTTGCAAACTGAATATATTTTTTTCTGCATCTAGCTCTGAAAAAATATTGGGCTTCTAGCTGTGTGTGGGACTTGTTGTATTAGTCCAACTATACTGACCTCCATCAGGTTGCAAATTAAAAATAATTTTTATCTGCATCTACAGTACCTCTGAAAAAATATTTGGGCTTCTAGCTGTGTGTGGGACTTGTTCTATTAGTCCATCTATACTGACCTCCATCAGGTTGCAAATTGAATATAATTTTTATCTGCATCTAGCTCTGAAAAAATATTTGGCCTTCTAGCAGTGTGTGGGACTTTCTCTATTAGTCCATCTATACTGACCTCCATCAGGTTGCAAATTAAAAATAATTTTTATCTGCATCTACCTCTGAAAAAATATTTGGGCTTCTAGCTGTGTGTGGGACTTGTTCTATAATTCCATCTATACAGACCTCCATCAGGTTGCAAACTGAATATATTTTTTTCTGCATCTACCTCTGAAAAAATATTGGGCTTCTAGCTATGTGTGGGACTTGTTGTATTAGTCCATCTATACTGACCTCCATCAGGTTGCAAACTGAATATATTTTTTTCTGCATCTACCTCTGAAAAAATATTGGGCTTCTAGCTGTGTGTGGGACTTGTTCTATTAATCCATCTATACAGACCTCCATCAGGTTGCAAACTGAATATATTTTTTTCTGCATCTACCTCTGAAAAAATATGTGGACTTCTAGCAGTGTGTGGGACTTTCTCTATTAGTCCATCTATACTGACCTCCATCAGGTTGCAAACTGAATATAATTTTTTTCTGCATCTAGCTCTGAAAAAATATTTGGCCTTCTAGCAGTGTGTGGGACTTTCTCTATTAGTCCATCTATACTGACCTCCATCAGGTTGCAAATTCAAAATAATTTTTTGTCTGCATCTAGCTCTGAAAAAATATTGGGCTTCTAGCTGTGTGTGGGACTTATTGTATTAGTCCATCTATACTGACCTCCATCAGGTTGCAAATTAAAAATAATTTTTATCTGCATCTACAGTACCTCTGAAAAAATATTTGGGCTTCTAGCTGTGTGTGGGACTTGTTCTATTAGTCCATCTATACTGACCTCCATCAGGTTGCAAATTGAATATAATTTTTATCTGCATCTAGCTCTGAAAAAATATTTGGCCTTCTAGCAGTGTGTGGGACTTTCTCTATTAGTCCATCTATACTGACCTCCATCAGGTTGCAAATGAAAAATAAGTTTTATCTGCATCTACCTCTGAAAAAATATTTGGGCTTCTAGCTGTGTGTGGGACTTGTTGTATTAGTCCATCTATACTGACCTCCATCAGGTTGCAAATTGAATATAATTTTTATCTGCATCTAGCTCTGAAAAAATATTTGGCCTTCTAGCAGTGTGTGGGACTTTCTCTATTAGTCCATCTATACTGACCTCCATCAGGTTGCAAATTAAAAATAATTTTTATCTGCATCTACCTCTGAAAAAATATTTGGGCTTCTAGCTGTGTGTGGGACTTGTTCTATTAATCCATCTATACAGACCTCCATCAGGTTGCAAACTGAATATATTTTTTTCTGCATCTACCTCTGAAAAAATATTGTGCTTCTAGCTGTATGTGGGACTTGTTGTATTAGTCCATCTATACTGACCTCCATCAGGTTGCAAACTGAATATATTTTTTTCTGCATCTGCCTCTGAAAAAATATTGGGCTTCTAGCTGTGTGTGGGACTTGTTCTATTAATCCATCTATACAGACCTCCATCAGGTTGCAAACTGAATATATTTTTTTCTGCATCTACCTCTGAAAAAATATTGGGCTTCTAGCTGTGTGGGACTTGTTGTATTAGTCCATCTATACTGACCTCCATCAGGTTGCAAATTAAAAATAATTTTTATCTGCATCTACAGTACCTCTGAAAAAATATTTGGGCTTCTAGCTGTGTGTGGGACTTGTTGTATTAGTCCATCTATACTGACCTCCATCAGGTTGCAAATTGAATATAATTTTTATCTGCATCTAGCTCTGAAAAAATATTTGGCCTTCTAGCAGTGTGTGGGACTTTCTCTATTAGTCCATCTATACTGACCTCCATCAGGTTGCAAATTGAATCTAATTTTTATCTGCATCTAGCTCTGAAAAAATATTTGGCCTTCTAGCAGTGTGTGGGACTTTCTCTATTAGTCCATCTATACTGACCTCCATCAGGTTGCAAATTAAAAATAATTTTTATCTGCATCTACCTCTGAAAAAATATTTGGGCTTCTAGCAGTGTGTGGGACTCATTGTATTAGGCCATCTATACCAAGCTCCACCAGCTTTGAAATTAATATTAATTTTTAGCTGCATCTAGCCCTGAAAATAATTTTTCCCAATAGTGGTAGCAATAGAAATATGGGGCGCGCGCCTGGCTAACAAAAATATACGCTTCATAATACAAAACACCAGCCTAGCGCACTGCATTAATAAGATGGCATCATCGTCTCTCCCAGTGCTAGGCCTACTACGCAGGCTAGTATTCCTGTGCCTAAAACACAATGTATGGGTCCACGCTAGCCACTATGCTGAGGGGTATAAAGCTGCTGCTAACGCTTTATAACAATTCAATTGGCAGATTTTCACAGAGCTCTTCCACAACGCCCACCCATCGGGCAACAGTTGCCCACCCTCCCTATGGGATCTAGTGGCGAATAGTTGATGCCATTAATCAGAGCGTCAGTTGCCCCGTCAACGTGGCAAGCATTCGGTAAGGCATGGGAAGAGTGGACACGACTAGTAGCAGGCAGACCGGTTGACCAATGTGAACAAGGCAGATCACAAGTCACCATAGAATTTCTCCACCAGCTAATGATGAGGGGCATATCAGGGGCGTCAGCGCAGCGGTGTCTGACCGGAGTAGCATTTCACTTCCAACTACTGAATTGGGGAGATGTGACAAAGATTCATCATCAGACAATCCATAAAAGGGTGGAAAAGGGGTCAGCCAAGTCAGGAATGTAGACGTCCCGACCCGTGTCACTAAAACTGATTTCTCACATCTTATCCCTAACACCATTAACATGACACTCACAATTTGAAGCAACACTAATGTCTACTGCATTTGTGATCGCCTTCTTCGGGGCGCTATGTATAAGCGAATTAGTCCCTCAATCCAAAATTACCACCAGTGGACGCTTATTACTCCAGGAAGTAGTCATAGCCAATAATGCAATACGTGTACGCATACACCAATCGAAAATGGTTCCAGCGGGCATGGGTACTTGGGTACTTCTACAACCCACAAACGGTACACTGAGTCGGGTAACAATAGTAAAAACATATCTAACCATCAGATCACAAAGTAATTTCTTCGTATCACACATTGATGGAACGCCATTATCAAGATATCTGTTCCAAGCTATATTTAATAAATGCATAACATCGGCAGGGAACCGCCCCAAAGATTACGGGACACACTCATTCCGCATAGGTGCGGCCACGGAAGCAGCAAGAGCAGGACTGTCAGAAACGGAAGTTCAGAGGATAGGGAGATGGCGATCCATGTGTTTGGCGAGATACATAAGACCGGACTTGTTATCCTAACGTGGTTTGTTTCTTTTACAGGTGACGCTAAGCCAACAGTGTGAGTGATAGGCCACTCGTATATATATTGGGCACAAAAAAGGATGAAAGTCCGCCCAGGCGGGAGGAAATTAGAGTTTCATAACACATATTTCAACTGGAGAGGTATTAGAGGCCTGCTATGGCCACAGGTACTAATGGAGGTAATCAAGGTAGGGAGAGAGGCAAGAGGTCCGGTCATCTTAGTTATACAGGCCGGGGGAAACAACCTAGGTCATCACAAGGGCGCATAACTAATGGCAATAATGAAACTAGACACTGAGCGCTTCAGAGAATTTTTCACAAAATTAGCTATAGTATGGTCAGAGATTGTGCCGATAGCGGAATGGCAAGGTGCGCGAGACATCACGGCCATCGAATGGACAAGGCGGGTAATAAATATTCGGATGGCAAAATTTAGAAGAGACAGAGGCGGTGTAGTGATACGACACCGACAACTGGAAGGAGATAAAGCAGGCCTCATACGGCCCGACGGTGTTCACTTAATAGATATTGGACTGGACATATTCCTGTCAGGACTCCAGGACGGAGTGGAACAAGCGTTAAGAGTGATGGGTGGGGGTCAGAGTCCTGCATACGAGTACGCTGGATCCTCCGTGGCCTGGAAATAGAAAGGACATGCTGGAGAGTTACACTTGTTGGCCAACTTGCCAGAGTGGGGACCCAGGGCATGCTGCAACAAGCTGAATTATTTTTGAAATAAAATGCCTTTCTAATGGAATGAGTATAAAGAGTTAATAAAGCTGTGACCGATCCTCACCCATCCAGTACTCCGTCTCTGTTCAGGAAGGCGCAACCTAACCTCGTCGTCAATAGCATCTGTGATGCCCCGCTGCGCTTGGTATCACAGATCCTACAAGAGTGCATTGATGGAATCCTCCACAAGAGGCCCCCATAAACATTCACACATCTCCACCTTCCACCTCAGACCAGCAGAGGGAGCCCGTTAGGGATATAAATAGGGAAGATGGAGCTAGGCAGTTCAGTTCCTCTGAAGAGTTCCTGCAGTAGAGAAGCCTAAGAGAGGTCAGTCTGCAGTGGAGCTCAGTCTAGTCTAGAGAACGCAGTTAATAGTTCAGCAGTGGAGCACGAGGCTCCTGCTTGCTAGATTCAGGGAGCCCAGATAGAGCTTAAGGTGTGCCGGTGCCGTAAGATCAGTGAAGCGCGGCAAGCTGCCGTTAGTGTGTATAGCCTAGTGAGGGCCCGAGTAGGCCGAAGGCGAGTGGCGAGTTAGTACATAAGGGGCAGAGGAGCTTAACCAGCTCACCCCGAAGCATTTACCGGACACAGGATCCGAGCTTACCGGTTTCTCTATGACCCAGTAAGGCATAACCGGAATCCCTGGAGAACTACAAGTCCCAGGATCGCTAAGGTGCTGATATGTAACAGAGCCAGGAGACGCTTAGGCCCCGCATACTGGGAGCGTGAACTCCAAGAGAAGGCCCTACCACAAGGTCAGCCAACGCAGGACAGAGACAAAGTTAGGCCTAGCTCCAGGCAGGTCAGAAACTTACTACGCAGAGGCAAGAAACAGGAGGCCCTACACCCGCTCATTGGGGAGGATCCTGATATGCACCCTTCACCCTACAGTGCTCCGGGATGTGCCTGAATTTCCACCAGTAAAAGGTACTGAAGTGACTACCGTGTCCGTTCCCGTTCTTGCTCTGACCCAGCTGGGTCTCGCCTGTCCTGCATTCCCCCTGCATACGCTGCCCTGAGACCTAGCTCCACCTGTGGGGAGCTATACCATCGAGCTGCCTTATCACCGGCCTCAGTGGACTGCTGCAGCGCTGGTGCTTGTCACCAGATACCACAGGTGGCGTCATGAACTCTTATAAAATTAACAATTATCCACCCTTTTAAAGAGAGACCCCAGGGTACGGGCCAGGGAGCCGACCACCGCGACATCCCCAAGGCCAGGCAAATGCCCGGGTACCGAGTCATCCCCATCCCCAGGGCTAGTCACATCCTCCTCCACCTCCTCTGCTGACCTCATCGACTGTCTGACTGTGGGTTGACAGTAAGTGGGATCTTCAACCTCGTCATCATCACCCTATGTGTTATCACACCCGTCGCCCTCAGAGCCAACCTCTTCCTGCCCTGACCGAAAAGTCAAGTTGTCGCTCCAATCAGGTATTTGAGTCTCATCATCGTCTTCATCATTGTCTCCACCAACAGGAGTTACAGTTTGGGAACAAGGGTCTACATTATGCTCAGAACCTTCTTCATCTGGTCCTGGATCCAACTTATAAAGATTCTGGGCATCGGATCAGATCATTTCCTCATCTGGATTAACAGAAGCTCTGGAGCAGACCTCCGTTTCCCAGGCTATAGTATGAGTAAACAGCTGGGCAGACTCAGCCATCTGTGTTACCCCATACTCAGACGGGCAGCTGGAGACTTGGGAGCTGTGAGGAAGCAAGTGCGATTGGGGTGACACCTCTGAGGACTGGAGTATTTGTGATGTTGAAATTGAGGTGATGGAGAGCCCACTTGAAGGAGCACTTGATATCCGTTGAAGCACCTGCTGTTTTTGTGCCTCATCTAGAATTTGTAGCGATGGGCGTGTCCGTAAGAATGGGATCGTATCACATTGTCCACGAAAAGAAGTCGACATCTTAGTTTGGCTGGAAGATGGTCTTTCTTCTGCAGATGTTACCCCCCCCCCCACCGTGGGGGGCCTCGACCCACCGGCGGACAGGCACCAGTATTGGGATAGGGGGGCTGGCCGTCAGGGTCCACCGCGGCTCTGGCACAAACCCGGCGACACAGAGGTGGCACAGGCAGGAACGGACTGGCCGTGTCGGCTTCTCACTTTTTGGATTTTAGAAGGGCATGACATGCCTATATCTGTGTCTCCCCCTCCTTTTACTCCTCCACCTCTTTTCTTTTCGTATGACTATATGTACTTGTCACTTTTCCATGTGTTAGTTGTGTCTTCTGAGCAGTTTGTCAGCTTTTGGACACCTTTGAAGGTGTTTTCTATGTGTTTTTATGTGTTTTTGTTTGCCTGCCATTGGTTTTAACGGTGTTCGAAGGTGTTCGACGAACAGTTCGACGAACAGTTCGGCGAACACACGGGTGTTCGACGAACCGAACCGAACTCGAACACTACGGGGGTGGCTCAATACTATTCCTGAGTTGGAGAGGTCTACAAAAATGGGGCAGTATCAGAAGGCCCTTGCTGCAGAATTATTTAAAAAAATTCCCATCTGAACACGGTAGCGGCAGAGGTCACAGTTCACTGCCCAACTAAGGCATAAAGGCGAGAGAGATGCAACTCCAATCCAGCAGAGGCAGGGGAACACTGTCAATGTTCTAGGACAGTTTTCTGAGACCTGCCCAGATTACAGGCCCTAAGGCGCGGGGTACTCTCACAAGGAGTGGAAAGTTTCAAAAGATGGTGAGGGAGTACCAGCGTCCTCCGTGATTCCTCTGTGCCTTTTAATTATTGGGTATCCAAGCTGGACACTTGGAATGAACTCACTCTGTATGCCTTGGAGGTCCTGGCCTGCCCTGCCGCTAGCGTGTTATCGGAGCGTGTATTTAGTGCCGCTGGGGGAATTATAACTGATAAGCGCACTCGCCTGTCAACTGACAATGCTGACGAGCTGACCCTTATCAAAATGAACAAGGGCTGGATTGGGCCAGACTTCTCATCCCCACCAAATGACAGCAGAGTAACATAAAGTCAAATCCACTGTGTTATTTCAGGAGGTGTATTCCCATGCATCGCTTCACACCCACACATGGGTATACGCTTCCTCATTTCGGCTGTTTTTTGCTCTTCTCCTTATCCTCAGCCTCCACGACCACTATACCACCAGGGTGACCGTGGTCCATGTTGCCAGCATTGCAAGTTCCTCTGTCCTAATTTTTGGCAGCTTTTGCTTGGAAGGCATAGGCAAAGACTATGGGAGACCCACTCTCCAATAATGGGAATAATGTTTTTAATATGCTGTACTGCATGGCTCTTGTAAGGGACATTAAAATCGTCTTGTTAAGCTACTGTGACCTCCACGTCTCTTCCAAGGGTCGTTAATATTGTCTTTTTATTCCACTGCGACCTCCACCACTCTTCCAAGGGGCATTAAAAGCGTCTTGTTAAGCTACTGTGACCTCCACGTCTCTTCCACAGGGCGTTGATATTGTCTTTTTATTCCACTGTAACCTCCACCACTCTTCCAAGGGGCATTGATATTGTCTTTTTATTCCACTGCGACCTCCACCACTCTTCCAAGGGGCATTAAAACCGTCTTGTTAAGCTACTGTGACCTCCACGTCTCTTCCACGGGGCATTGATATTGTCTTTTTATTCCACTGTAACTTCCACCACTCTTCCAAGGGGCGTTAAAACTGTCTTGTTAAACCACTCTGAACTCCACGTCTCTTACAAGGGGCATTAAAACCATTAACCATTAAAACCATCTTGTTAAGCTACTGTGACCTCCACATCTCTTCCAAGGGGCATTAAAACTGTCTTGTTAAACCACTCTGAACTCCACGTCTCTTCTAAGGGGCATTAAAACCGTCTTGTTAAACCACTCTGAACTCCACAGCTCTACCAAGGGGCATTGACATGTTGTTTTTAATTACCTCTAACCTCCACGACTCTTGCAACGGGCATTGCATTTCCTCCTAATTTTTGTCAGCTTTTGCTTTTCAATGCATAGGCGAACACTAAGGGAGACCCACTCCCCAATAATGGGTAGAAGGTTTTTAATACGCTGTAATCCACGTCTGTTTCAAGGGGCATTGCAGTGCCTAATAATTTTTGGAAAGCCTTCCATTCCCTGCTTAGGCCAACAGTGTACAGGAGACCCAGTTGCTATAAATGGAAAAAACGGTTTAGTTAAGGCCCTCTGACCTCCATGTCACTTCCAAGGGGCATTGGAGTGCCTCGAAATTTTTGGTAGGCATTGCATTCACTGTATGCCTTATAACTGTGTAGCTGAACAGCTCCTTTTGGTACGGAAACATATCCTACAAGACATGTGTGGTTGGCTGGCCTAATATTGATGTGAATGGTCCCTGTTCCTCCTGCTCTTTCTCCTTTGCCACCACCTCATCCATCATTCATCACCTGAAGCTTTGTTTTAACGCGAGTCATAGAACTGGGATAGTAGCAGGAAAACATCCAGCAATCCTCGAAGGAGGTAGAATATGCGCCAAAACGCTGACCACCTCAGGCCTAGCTGCTACTACATACATGCGCTTGCATTCCAAGGAGCAGAAAGCTAAGGAGGTGGATGGCCTCATGATCATGAATAATTTACTCGTTGTGTAGGAGGCCGACCACTGCTGCTGTCTACCTTCTGAACTTTGTGTTGAAGCCTGATTGACCCAGGACCCGCAATCCTCTATGTCTGGAGGACGTGTTGCATCCCAGTGTCCAACTGTGTCCCGGCTACCACAATATTAACCCAGTGTGAAGGCGTCAGTGAGATGGACCATTCCTGGCCACACTCACTTGTCCACGTGTTTGTGGTTAGGCTGTCTCTCCCACTAAATGCTCTGGGGAGGGCACAGGTAATGTTTTGGTATGTGCGCTTGTGTATAAGGCGCACCGGGACAAATAGGGGCAGCTGGGGACCTTTTATGGACACCCGGCCACCCCCACACGGCTGGGGACTGTGTGTGGGCACCCGGCCGCGGGGCGGCTGGGGACTGAGTATGGACACCCGGCCGCCCCCTGGCGGCTGGGGACCAAGCGTGGACACCCGGCCAGATTCCACCTCCACATGCCTAAAAGGCCCAATTTCAAGTGCAAGCAAGCTAGCAGTATGGTATTGCAGCCTGGGGGGTGGGTGGGTGGCAGGCTGCATACTTGCGCTTGTATTGCAAGTTATGGGGGAGGTACAATTGAACACTGCCCTGGGACAAGGACTTGCACGGGGATAGTTGCAAGTCTGCATCTTCTGATGCGGCAAGGATCGCTTCTGATGGGCACACTTTTAGGCAGTGACCTGGGTGTCAGAGATGCTTCCAGGGGTCTTCCCCATGCTGTTCCCATGTCTTTTTAGCACTGTATGCATGTGTCACACAGCACATGGCCAGATAAGGTTGTAAATGTTAAAATGACATTTCCCGGTGAATGCATTTGTCACGGTTGAAAGCAATACAAACGTCAAAAATGCATAAAAAATGCTACTTGTGAACATAGCCCAAGGTGTGGAGGAGTATTTTTGCTTTTGGTTATTTATTTTACCTTACACACAAGTCTTTACCCTGGAAAGCATGTTACTTAACCCCTTTCCGACCTAGTCAGTAATAGTACGTACCAGGTCGGGAAGGCCGGTTCAGCGGGGGCTCCGGCGGTGAGCCCGCACTGAAGCGAGCACATGTCAGCTGATTATTGGAATCGCAATCCACCCGCGGCTGTTAATATGTTAAATCTCTGACAGTGGCATTTAACTCGCGCTTCCGGGAGTCCTAAGCCCCGCCCATCAGTGACCCCGTCACGTGATCGCGGGTCACCAATGAGTGGGCATGACAACTCAGGGTCTGCAGCAGACGCCTGTGGTTGTCATGTCTCAATTGCTATGAGCGCTACCTAGTGGTCAGCGCTCATAGCAAGTGAGCATTTCTCCTGCATACAAGCGATCTGCTCATCGCTTGTATGCAGTAGAAGCAATCAGACAACTGCTGCTTCTAGTCTCCTCTGGAGACTAGAGAAGCAAGCAGTAAGTGTAAAAAAAAGTTTTTAAAAAGATAAAAAAAATAAAAAATATATTAAAGTTTGTCACCCCCTTTCGCCCCATTCAAAATAAAATATATATATATATATATATAAAAAAAAAAACCACATACACATATTTGGTATCGCCGCGTTCAGAATCGCCCGATCTATCAATATAAAAGAAGAATTAATACAATCAGTAAACGGCGTAACGAGAAAAAAATTTTAAACGCCAGAATTAAGTTTTTTTGGTCGCTACAACTTTGCAATAAAATGCAATAACGGGCGATCAAAACATCGGATCTACCCCAAAATGGTATCAATAAAAACGTCAGCCCGGCACGCAAAAAATAAGTCCTCACCTGGCCCCAGATCCCGAAAAATGGAGAAGCTAAGGGTCTCGGAAAATGGCGTCATTTTTTTTTGTTTTTTTAGCAAGCTTTGGATTTTTTTTTCACCACTTAAATAAAAAAGAACCTATACATGTTTGGTGTCTATGAACTCGTAACAACCTGGAAAATAATGATGGCAGGTCAGTTTTAGCAATCTGTGAACGTGGTAAAAAAAGGACCCAAAAACCACTGTGGAATTGCATTTTTTTTGCAGTTTCACTGCACTTGGAATTTTTTCCCCTTTTCCAGCACACGATATGGTAAAACCAGTGATGGTGTTTAAAAGTACAACTCGTCCTGCAAAAAATAAGCCCTCACATGGCCATATTGAACGAAAATTAAAAAAGTTCTGGCTCTGGGAAGAAGGGGAGCAAAAAAGGAAAACGCAAAAACAGAAAGACCCATGGTCGTTAAGGGGTTAACATATTTCACAGGAAAGCACTTTCACTTTCGTTTTTGAACGTTTTATTGTGAGCCTGTAAAAGTGGCCTAATACCTCTGACCACGTTGTTGACAGCAGTGACCTGGGGGTCAGAAATGCTTCCAGGGGCGATCCCCATGCTGTCCCCATGTCATTTGAGCACTGTCACTATCGTTTTGGGCACTTTTTAGGCTGTTTACAGACTGCCGGGGGAGCCGCCGCAAAAATGTTCGGGTCTCCCATAGACTAACATTGGGCTCGTTGCTCGGGTCGAGCACCCGAGTATCACAGTGAGCTGGGCCCGAGCTTCGAGCACCCGAGCATTTTAGTGCTCGCTCAACACTAATGATTATGAAAAACTTATGAATTACATCAAACTTAATCATTATTATTCACATAATAAAATGACTAAGCTCATGGCTAATAAAGTTAAGAAAAAATATATAAAATCAAGAGTACATACACCCACGAGATATAGTGGAAAAATTTGCTACATTTTATTCTTCCCTATACAATCTGAAAGATGATAAAGAAACTACCCAACCAAATATTAAAGGAATAAATCAATTCCTTTCAAAAGTTAAACTCCCACATTTAAACTGAGAACAAATTAGATTATTAAATTCCCCTTTCTCTACTAATGAAACTGATATTGCCATCAAGAAATTGCAGCAAAATAAATCCCGTGGACCTAATGGAATACCCAAGGAATATTATAAATTATTTAGACATCATCTCTCTAACCCCCTAACTTCTATGTTTAATCAAGCCCCCAACGATGGCCTATTCCCAAAGGAATCCCTAATAGCCACTATTGTTGTTATACCCAAACCAAATAGTAATTCTGAGGAAATGTCGAACTACAGGCCGATATCTCTTCTAAACACAGACATAAAAATACATGCTAAACTAATATCTGAAAGATTAATTAAAATCATGCCTATACTAATTCATTCTGTTCAAGTAGGATTCATTAAGGGAAGACAAGCCTCAGATGCCACAAGAAGAATTTTAAATTTACTTACATTTGTGGAAAAACAAAAAACCCCTTCCATACTACTCTCTTTAGATACCGAAAAGGCATTTGATCGCATCAACTGGGATTTCATGATCGCCTCTTTAACCGGTTCAGGACCGCCCACTGTACATAAACGTCGGCGCTGCCTGGGCTCTGTGCAGCGCCGACGTTTAAAAACGGTCGGTGGTCCCGCAGCGCTCAGGACCCCCAGGGTCCTGCTAGCGCTGCGGTACCGGTTCAGAGCGATAGCTCTGACATGTGGCATCATGGGGACCTGATTGGATCAGGTCCCCATGATGTTAACCTGTTCCTATCTTCTAGATGCCGCGATCCATAGCGATCGCGGCATTTAAAAGATAGGGACAGCCGGTGGTCGGTGATCGGGACCCCCCACATACCTGTCAGCGGCGGGGATCCCGGTGCTGTGACCTCTGACATCATCGAGACCTGATTGGCTCAGGTCTTGATGATGTCAGCGTCACACCAGCCAATCAGAGAGATCACCAGGGAAGTTTCTTTTAGCAACAAACTTTCCCGGGCGATCTGCCTGATAAATGCAGTTTCTCCTCCGATCTCAGTGAGAGAGCAGAGGAGAAACAGTGTGACAAGAGCTGTCAGCCTTGCCACTGTGAAAGTAAAAAAAAAAAAAAAAAAAAAAGAAATTAAGAGTTAGGGTTAGTGAGTCTGTCAGATCAGTCAGTCCTGTCAGATCAGTCCAGTCAGATCTGTCAGTCAGTCAGTCCTGTCAGATCAGTCCAGTCAGATCTGTCAGTCCTGTCAGATCTGTCAGTCAGATCTGTCAGTCCTGTCAGATCTGTCAGTCAGTCAGTCCTGTCAGATCTGTCAGTCAGTCCTGTCAGATCTGTCAGTCAGTCCTGTCAGATCTGTCAGTCAGTCAGTCCTGTCAGATCTGTCAGTCAGTCAGTCCTGTCAGATCTGTCAGTCAGTCCTGTCAGATCTGTCAGTCAGTCAGTCCTGTCAGATCTGTCAGTCAGTCAGTCCTGTCAGATCTGTCAGTCAGTCAGATCTGTCAGTCAGTCAGTCCTGTCAGATCTGTCAGTCCTGTCAGATCTGTCAGTCAGTCAGTCCTGTCAGATCTGTCAGTCAGTCAGATCTGTCAGTCAGTCAGTCCTGTCAGATCTGTCAGTAAGTCAGTCCTGTCAGATCAGTCAGTCAGTCCTGTCACATCAGTCAGTCAGTCCTGTCAGATCAGTCCGGTCAGTCCAGTCCGGTCCGTTCAGTCCAGTCAAAAAATATAAAAATAAAATGGCCCGTCAGACTTATACCGCAGAGGAGGTGTATGCCCTGCTGTGTTCTGACACTGATGACAGCGCAATCTCAGATGGAGATATGGATTTTGAGGGCTTTAGTAGCGGCGACACTGAGAGCCCAGAAATGAGCAGTGATTCTGTTCCATCCTCAAGCCCAAGGACCAGTACAGCAATAGGGGCAAATAGCGCTACTGGAGAAACGTCTCCAAATCAGGGAACACTGCCCAGTACAAGCGCTGTCCCTGCTACTAGTGAATTGGCGCACACCAGTGTACAAGGGGCGTTGCC
Source organism: Phyllobates terribilis (assembly GCF_046119375.1). Lineage (NCBI taxonomy): Eukaryota > Metazoa > Chordata > Amphibia > Anura > Dendrobatidae > Phyllobates > Phyllobates terribilis. Next base: position 328,054,066 of record NW_027362762.1, on the reverse strand, counting down.
ACATGATCTAGCATTTCCCAGATGGGAGGCTTCAGATTCGGCTGCTCCATTCAGCCCTGATTTCAACGCCATTCCTGGTATAAATGTGGAGGTGGAAGATTTTGGACCAATTCATTTTTTTAATTTGTTTTTTACAGACAGCTTGCTAGAGCATATTGTCGTGCAAACAAATTTATACGCGTCCCAATTCATAAGCCAGAATCCCCGATCTTACTATGCTAGGGCAAATTTATGGACACCAACTAATGTCCCGGAAATAAAAAAATTTTTAGGACTTACATTTGCCATGGGGCTTGTTAAAAAACCGAGCATTCGATCCTACTGGTCCAACCACCCTGTTCAAGCCACCCCTATGTTTTCAGTCATTCTGCCTAGGACCCGTTATGAAATGCTCATGCGGTTTTGGCATTTTAACGACAATAGTCAATGCCTGCCCAGAAATGCCCCAGAACATGACAGGTTATATAAAATTAGACCCATCATTGAAAATTTGTCAGAAAAATTCTTAAGCCTCTACACCCCAACACAAAATATTTCTATAGACGAGTCCCTTGTAAAATTCAAAGGAAGACTGCACCTCAAGCAATTTATCCCATCTAAAAGGGCAAGGTTTGGAATAAAGCTCTATAAAATGTGCGAAAGTTCAACCGGATACACATCCGCTTTTCGCATATATGAGGGGAAAGATAGCCAACTAAACCCACCAGGATGCCCTACTTATCTGGGGACATCTGGAAAAATTGTTTGGGAGCTGATAAGTCCATTTTTTCAAAAAGGCTACAATCTATATGTGGACAATTATTACACCAGCATACCCCTATTTAAAAGTCTGGTTGAACACAACATCGGGGCTTGTGGGACCATCCGTAAAAACCGTCAGGGGTTTCCACAACCATTGGTCAACCAAAAGTTTCAAAAGGGGCAGTCAGGGGCTGTACGCAACGGAGAGCTGCTTGCCCTGAAATATAGGGATAAGAGGGATATTTTTGTCCTCAGCTCGATCCACACAGATGCCAGAAGGGCCACTGTAGAACTAGGATCCACCACTCCGAAGCAAAAACCTGTGTCAGTCATTGACTACAACAAACACATGGGGGGTGTGGACCTTGCAGACCAGGTTCTACAGCCATACCAGGTATCAAGAAAGTCCTATACCTGGTATAAAAAGTTGGTTATTTATTTGTTTCAGGTGGCCACATACCAGGGGAGGAGTCCTGAGGAGATAATTTGCATATTCCCACTGCATTTTGGGGTAAGTGAAGAGTCTCCGCGAGCTCAAAGAACACTGGATTTTGGCTGTTGGAGCTAAAAAAAGGACATCGGTAAACCATTTTGAAGCTTTTTTTTTAAGCTTTTTTCACTGTTTTCAGAACATTAACAATAAGAACATGGAAGAGTCCAGGAGCCATTTGGTGAGCTGCATATCCTGCTACATGTTCACAGACTTGCCAGTGGAAAAGCTAAACTTCACATGCCAGAAATGCAAGCTTGTGTCCCTGTTGGAGGAAAAGTTGCGAAATCTAGAAGAGAGGTTAACTACCTTGAAAATCATTAAGGAAGGTGAAGAGTTCTTAGACAGAGCAGAATTATCTCTTCATGATTCAGAAAGAGAAGAAATTCGAACTGCACCTGACGAAACAGAGGAATGGAAGCATGTGACCCACCGAAGCAGGAGGATCAAGAGGCAGTCAGCACCCATACTGCTCAGGAACCAGTACCAGGCTCTCACGCAGGAGAACCATGAAGAAATACAGCAAAATAAGACTTTGCCAGCAATGAATAACCTTGTAAGCCCTCAGAATCCTCCTGGATGCAGAAAGAAGAATGTTGTGAAGAAAAAACGGAGAGTGGTGGTCATGGGGGATTCCCTGTTAAGAGGAACAGAGGCCGCTATCTGCAGACCAGACATAACCTCAAGAGAAATGTGCTGTCTTCCAGGAGTAAAAATTAAAGATGTGTCTGACAGGATATCAAGACTCTTCAGACCTACAGATCACTACCCATTCCTGCTAATACATGTGGGGACAAATGACACCGCAAGAAAGGACCTGGAAACCATCTGCAGTGACTTTGAAGACTTAGGCAAGAAAGTGAAAGAATTGGGAGCGCAGGTGGTCTTCTCATCCATCCTCCCAGTGGATGGCCATGGAACAATGAGGTGGAATAAGATTCTACAGGTGAACAACTGGCTACGTCGATGGTGCCGTCAACAAGGATTTGGATTTCTGGATCACGGAATGAATTACCTATACGATGGACTACTTGCTAGAGATGGGGTGCACCTTACGAAGACTGGAAAACATGTATTTGGAAGTCGCCTTGCTACACTCATCAGAAGAGCTTTAAACTAGAACAATGTGGGAAGGGAAGCAAAAGGCCAGAAAATGCCATACAGCTGACAAATACTATTGAGATCTCTGCTACTGGAAGTGGAAAGGAAGAACAAAGACAAAACAATTTAAATAATAAAAATATGGGAGGAAGAGAAACCAATCACAAACCAAAATGTTTTTATACAAATGCACAAAGCATGGGCAACAAACAAGGAGAATTGGAACTACTAATGCAGGAAAAGGAATATGATGTCATTGGAATCACTGAAACTTGGTGGGACGATACACATGATTGGAATAAAAGGCTAAAAGGATACAACCTATTTGCAAGAAACAGACTTGATAAACGAGGAGGAGGTGTTGCATTGTATGTTAGAAAAGCGTATATCTGCACAGAGATTGAAGCTTCAGAGACTGGGAGTTCTGTGGAAACTGTTTGGGTAAGAATACAAGGAGAGAACAACGGAAAGGACACCATTGTAGGCATTTACTACAGGCCACCTGGGCAAGCTGAAGATATGGATGAACTCTTTATGTATCAAATGACCAAGTTCTCCAAAAAATATGACGTAGTGGTCATGGGAGATTTCAACTATCCAGACATTTGTTGGGAATCTCTCTCAAGTAAAACTAACAGGTCAAGCAAATTCTTATCCTCTCTTGCTGACAACTTTATCTTCCAAAAGGTAGGGGAGAAAACAAGGGGATCTGCTACTTTGGATCTAATCCTTATAAACAGGGAGGAAATGGTTGAGGAGGTAAAGGTGGCTGGGACCCTAGGAGGCAGCGATCATGCTATTATAGAATTTTGGATAACTAGAGGAGGAAGACATGTGAAGACTCAAACTTCAAGGTTAGATTTTAGAAAGGCAGATTTTAAGAGACTCAGAAAGAGAATAGGAGGGATCCAATGGCTGGATGTCCTTAAGGACAAAAATGTCCAGGAAGGATGGGAAATTTTTAAAAATGAGATTCTCAAAGCACAATCGTTAACAATCCCGAAAAGTAGGAAGAATGGGAAGCATTTAAGGAAACCAGGATGGATGAACACAGAACTTAAACACATGCTAAAAAGAAAGAAAGAAATGTTTATTAAATGGAAAGAGGGAGGCATATCTAAAGAAGATTATAATGCAGTCTGCAGATCCTGCAGGGCACGTATCAGGTTAGCTAAAGCTGACAATGAATTAAGGCTTGCAAGAGATGTCAAAAGCAATAAAAAAGGATTTTGGGGGTATGTCAAAAGTAAAAGAAAAGTCAAAGATGCTATAGGATTTTTACAGGATGAAAATGGAGAAATGGTAAGAGAGGATGTTGAGAAGGCCGAACTTTTTAATTCCTATTTTGCATCTGTTTTCTCTCAGAAAGAAAATGTAACATCAACTGATCTTCACTGTCCTGTTAAAGGAATAGAGGAATCCAAGTTATCTGTAAACAGAAAGATTGTGAGGGAATATTTAGCTAACATAGATGAGTTCAAGTCTCCAGGTCCAGATGAATTACACCCCAGAGTACTGAAGGAGATCGTAGAAGAAATTTTAGAACCACTCTCCATAATCTTTGAAAATTCTTGGAGAACAGGAGAAGTCCCAGAAGACTGGAGAAGAGCAAATGTTGTTCCTATCTTCAAAAAGGGGAAGAAGGTGGACCCAGGGAACTATAGGCCGGTGAGTCTGACTTCTATACCAGGAAAGATCTTTGAACAAATTATTAAACAACATGTATGTAAGTACATGGATAAGAATGAAGTGATTAACCAGAGTCAGCATGGGTTTGTAACTAACAAGTCATGTCAGACTAACTTAATTTCCTTCTATGACAGAATCACTGACTGGGTGGATCAGGGAAATGCTGTAGATATAGTATATCTTGACTTCAGCAAAGCATTTGACAAAGTATCTCACACCATCCTTATTGAAAAAATGACCAAGTATGCAATGGACCAGGCAACTGTTAGGTGGATTCATAACTGGCTTAGTGATCGGACTCAAAGGGTGGTTGTAAATGGCTTCACATCCAGCTGGATGAATGTCTCAAGTGGGGTACCACAGGGCTCCGTCCTGGGACCTGTATTGTTCAACATCTTTATCAATGATTTAGATGAAGGAATTGAGGGTAAACTGATTAAATTTGCTGATGACACAAAACTAGGAGGGATAGCTAATACTAGAGAAGAGAGAGAGAGGATTCAAAAAGACCTAAATAAACTGGAGCAGTGGGCAGCAAACAACAGAATGGTTTTTAACAGGGAAAAATGCAAAGTACTACATCTGGGCAATAAAAATGAAAAAAGCATATACAGAATGGGAGGAATAGAGCTAAGCAACAGTACATGTGAAAAAGACTTAGGTATACTAATAGATCATAGACTGAACATTAGTCAACAGTGTGATGCAGCAGCAAAAAAGGCAAATACAATTCTGGGATGTATTAACAGAAGCATACAGTCTAGATCACGTGAAGTCATTATCGGTCTTTACTCCTCTTTGGTCAGACCTCATCTGGAATACTGTGTACAGTTTTGGGCACCACATTTTAAAAAAGACATAGACAAACTGGAGCAAGTTCAGAGAAGAGCGACCAGAATGGTGACTGGTCTGCAAACCATGTCCTATGAGGAACTGTTGCAGGATTTGGGAATGTTTAGCTTGCAAAAAAGAAGACTGAGAGGAGACTTAATAGCTGTCTACAAATATGTCAAGGGCTGTCACATTGTAGAAGGATCATCTTTATTCTCATTTGCACAAGGAAAGACTAGAAGCAATGGGATGAAACTAAATGGGAGGAGACACAGATTAGATATTAGAAAAAACTTTTTGACAGTTAGGGTGATTAATGAGTGGAACAGGCTGCCACGAGAGGTGGTGAGTTCCCCTTCAATGGACGTCTTCAAACAGAGGCTGGACAGACATCTGTCTGAGATGATCTAGTGAATCCTGCTTTGAGCAGGGGGTTGGACCAGATGACCCAGGAGGTCCCTTCCAACTCTACCATTCTATGATTCTATGATTCTAATTCTTTTGTGTTGTACAAAAAAGCAGGAAATTCAGATCCTTTTCTTGATTATCAAGAAAAGGTAATTGAAAATCTTGTCTTTCAAAGTGTTAGCCCCGCTCATCCATTAGAATCTGAGGATGTGAAAAGACTCACTGAGCGACATTTTATTGCACTTATTCCAGCAACGGAAACAAGAAGGAACCCCCAGAAAAGATGTCGTGTATGTACTAAGAGAGGAATGAGGCGTGATACCCGCTACTATTGCCCACAATGCCCATCATTGCCAGCCTTATGCGTCACTGACTGCTTTAAAATCTTCCACACAGAACCACGTTTTTAAACTGTAAAAATGTATCCCAATTTGTCATTCAAACATTTGGTTCATTTAGTGAATGACACATTCGAGTAGAGCTCACTTAATTTCCAGGGGGGGTTCTCCAGAATCTAAACCTTCCATTGCGTGCTTGTTTCTGGAAATCATCCATTGAGTTAAAATGGTCACTAAACCCATAGATGAATTCCCAGAGGGGTTTCATTTCCAAAATGGGGTCACTTCAGGGGGGATTCTTTAGCTCTGGTACTCTGAAAAGTGCCAGAACAGCATAATCCCCCCTGAAGTGACCCCATTATAGAAATGACACCTCTGTGGGAATTCATCTATGGGTTTAGTGACCATTTACCTATCTACTTATTTTCCCACCACTAGATTAATTTATACAGAGGAGTAGATTGTAAAATTTGGTCACTTGTTGTGGGTTTCCTCTGTTTAGGCACCTCAGGGGCTCTCCAAATGCAACATGGCGTCCGCTATCCATTCCAGTCAAATTTCCATTCCAAAAGTCAAATGGCGCTCCTTACCTTCCAAGCCATGCCGTGCACCCAAACAGTGGCTTTGCACCACATATGGGGTATCAGCGTGCTCAGGAGAAATTGCACAACACATTTTGAGGTCCATTTTTTCTGGCTGCCCTTGTGAAAATTAAAAATTTGAGGCTAAATAGCAGTTTTGTGTTAAAAATGTGTTTTTTTATTTGCACACTTCAACATTATAAAATTCTGTGAAGCCCCTGGGGGTTCAAGGTACTCACCACACATCTAGATAAGTTCCTTGAGGGGTCTAGTTTCCAAAATGGGGTCACTTGTTGGGGGTTTCCTCTGTTTAGGCACCTCAGGGGCTCTCCAAATGCAACATGGCGTCCGCTATCCATTCCAGTCAAATTTCCATTCCAAAAGTCAAATGGCGCTCCTTACCTTCCAAGCCATGCCGTGCGCCCAAACAGTGGCTTTGCACCACATATGGGGTATCAGCGTGCTCAGGAGAAATTGCACAATACATTTTGGGGTCCATTTTTTCTGGCTGCCCTTGTGAAAATTAAAAATTTGAGGCTAAAGTAGCAGTTTTGTGTTAAAAATGTGTTTTTTTATTTTCACACTTCAACATTATAAAATTCTGTGAAGCCCCTGGGGGTTCAAGGTGCTCACCACACATCTAGATAAGTTCCTTGAGGGGTCTAGTTTCCAAAATGGAGTCACTTGTTGGGGGTTTCCTCTGTTTAGGCACCTCAGGGGCTCTCCAAATGCAACATGGCGTCCGCTATCCATTCCAGTCAAATTTCCATTCCAAAAGTCAAATGGCGCTCCTTACCTTCCAAGCCATGCCGTGCGCCCAAACAGTGGCTTTGCACCACATATGGGGTATCAGCGTGCTCAGGAGAAATTGCACAACACATTTTGGGGTCCATTTTTTCTGGCTGCCCTTGTGAAAATTAAAAATTTGAGGCTAAAGTAGCAGTTTTGTGTTAAAAATGTGTTTTTTTATTTTCACACTTCAACATTATAAAATTCTGTGAAGCCCCTGGGGGTTCAAGGTGCTCACCACACATCTAGATAAGTTCCTTGAGGGGTCTAGTTTCCAAAATGGGGTCACTTGTTGGGAGTTTCCTCTGTTTAGACATCTCTGGGGCTCTCCAAATGCAACATGGCGTCCGCTATCCATTCCAGTCAAATTTCCATTCCAAAAGTCAAGTGGCGCTCCTTACCTTCCAAGCCATGCCGTGCACCCAAACAGTGGCTTTGCACCACATATGGGGTATCAGCGTGCTCAGGAGAAATTACACAACACATTTTGGGGTCCATTTTTTCTGGCTGCCCTTGTGAAAATTAAAAATTTGAGGTTAAAGTAGCAGTTTTGTGAAAAAAAGTTAAATGTTCATTGTTTTCTTCCACATTCCAAAAATTCCTGTGAAGCACCTGAAGGGTTAATAAACTTCTTGAATGTGGTTTTGAGCACCTTGAGGGGTGCAGTTTTTAGAATGGTATCACTTTTGGGTATTTTCTGTCATAAAGGCTCCTCAAAGTCACTTCAAATAAGATGTGGTCCCTAAAAAAAATGTTTTTCTAAATTTTGTTGTAAAAATGAGAAATCGCTGGTCAACTTTTAACCCTTATAGCTTCCTAACAAAAAAAAATTTTGGTTCCAAAATTGTGCTGATGTGAAGTAGACATGTGGGCAATGTTATTTATTAACTATTTTGTATGATATATCTCTCTGATTAAAGGGCATGAAAATTCAAAGTTTGAAAATTGCAAAATTTTCAAAATTTTCGCCAAATTTCCGATTTTTTCACAATCAAACGCAAGTGATATCAAAGAAATTTTACCACTATCATGAAGTACAATATGTCACAAAAAAACAATCTCAGAATCAGGGGGATCCGTTGAAGCGTTCCAGAGTAATTACCTCATAAAGTGACAGTGGTCAGAATTGAAAAAATTGGCCCGGTCACGAAGGCAAAAACAGGCTCTGGCGCGAAGTGGTTAAACAAATTTGGATTTCAAGGACAAATTCTTAAATCTATTACTGCTCTTTATTCATGCCCTTCAGCAAAGATCCCAGTTAACAATTTACTCTCTAAAACCTTTGCTATTACTAATGGTGCACGTCAAGGATGTCCATTATCTCCACTCTTATTTGATCTCATAATGGAACCCTTTACTGGAATTATCAGAACCAACGACCTTATAAAGTGAATCCCACTTAATTTTAGACAACATAAAATTTGCTTAATTTCCATTACTGACCCTATCAACTCACTAAGAGCTATTACCCAAAATATCAAAGAATTTTCTGTGGTCTCCTATTATAAAATAAATGCCAAAAAATCTAAAATTTAAGTTTTTTCTTAGATTCTCAATTAATAAAAATAATGGAAACGGAGTTTTCCTATTCATGGGAAAAATCCCATATTCCCTATTTAGGAATCAAAATCACTAACCCTTTATTTAAAATCCTAGATGAGAACTTAAACATATCGCAAATGCAAATCCAAATAAGCATTGACAACTTTGATAAATCTAACACTTCATGACTGGGTAGGATTATTCTCTACAAAATGATTATACTACCTAAATTACACTATATTTTCAGAACAATTCCGATTCAAGTCCCAGAAATATGGATTAAATTCCTTCATAACCAATTGTCAAATTATATATGGCAAAAAAATGCTCAGAGAATTGAAAAAATGTTACTAACCAAAAATAAAAGAAAAGGGGGAATGGCCCTACCAAATATCCAGGCTTATTCTGAAACTAATATTATTATTCAAAGCAGAAAATGGTTTATAGATAAGAGGAAAACCAGCTGGGCAGAAATGGAAAAAGTACTCAACGGAAATTATCCTCTAGATATACTTATCATTTCACATTTACTAGATCATTCCCTTCCATTACCAGATAACATACTATTAAAATCCACTATTATTTTATGGAGGAAATTATACAGTATTACAAAAAAATTACAAAAGTAGCTACCCATTGGATAAACTTCCCATATCTCTATTTTATACTGCCCTTCTTAATTTTCCTATCGATAAATGGGAAAAAATTGGAATCTTAAACTGCTCTGCTCTATTTACCGGCCCAAAAAAAATAATTAATTATAAACTTTCTCTCCCTAAAAACATTTCATAATCTTTCAGAAGAGGAATTCTGCAATTTTTTGGAGGTTAGGAAATACACTAGAAAGAAACTCTCCATACATATACTTCTCCCGAGAGCTATTATTTCCATGTTGGAAAATCTCACAAATGATAATATCTGGCGCACAAGGAATATTTACGCTTTTTTTTAATTCTGACATACATTTTGAAAAATCAAAACCTATGATAAAATGGGAAAAAGATTTGAACTCACATTTCACCCCAGAAATGTGGAAGAAAGCAATAGAAATAACATATAACTGTAATGTAAATGCTGATTTGCATGAAAACTACTTTAAAATTTTGTCTCGCTGTTTTTTTACACCAGCCAGACTAAATAAAGCTTTTGTGGACTACTCTGATTCGTGTTGGAGAAACTGAGGACAAAAAGCCAACTTATTTCATATCTTTTGGACATGCCCTAAAGTTGTGTTATTATGGAAAGAGATCTTTAAATTGTTGAATAAAATCAACAATTCTACGGTTAAAATTTCACCACAATTAGCCCTTTTATCTCTTGATTCAAATACACTTCCACAGAAGATAAAACATATTTCCATTCATACATTTGCTACACTGTGTGCACAATTATTAGGCAAGCTGTATTTTAGAGGATTATTTTTATTATTGTTCAACAACTATGTTCTCAATCAACCCAAAAGACTCATAAATATCCAAGCTTAATATTTTTGGAAGTTGGAGTGTTTTTTTTTTAGATTTGTCTATCTTAGGAGGATATCTGTTTGTGCAGGTAACTATTACTGTGCAGAATTAGTAGGCAATTTAATAAAAACCAAATATAATCCCATCTCACTTGTTTATTTTCACCAGGTAAACCAATGTCAGTGCACAAAATTTAGAAATAAACATTTCTGACATGCAAAAACAAAAAACAAAAAAATTAGTGATCAGTATAGCCACCTTTCTTTATGATGATACTCAACAGCCTTCCATCCATAGATTCTGTCAGTTGCTTGATCTGTTTTCGATCAACATTGTGTGCAGCCTTCCAGACACTGTTCCGAGAGGTGCATTGTTTTCCCTCCCTATAGATCTCACATTTTATGATGGACCACAGATTCTCTATGGGGTTCAGATCAGGTGAACAAGGGGGACATGTCATTATTTTTTCTTCTTTTAGACCTTTACTGGCCAGCCATGCTGTGGAGTAGTTGGATGCATGTGATGGAGCATTGTCCTGCATGAAAATCATGTTTTTCTTGAACGATACCGACTTCTTTTTGTACCACTGCTTGAAGAAGTTGTCTTCCAGAAACTGTCAGTGGGTCTGGGAGTTGAGCTTCACTCTATCCTCAACCCGAAAAGGTCCCACAAGTTCATCTTTGATGATACCAGCCCCTACCAGTACCCCACCTCCACCTTGCTGGCGTCTGAGTCAGAGTGGAGCTCTCTGCCCTTTACTGATCCAGCCTCTGGACCATCCATCTGGCCCATCAAGAGTCACTCTCATTTCATCAGTCCATAAAACCTTAGAAAAATCAGTCTTAAGATATTTCTTGGCCCATTCTTGACGTTTTATCTTATGTTTCTTGTTCATAGGTGGTCGTTTTTCAGCCTTCCTTACCTTGGCCATGTCCCTGAGTATCGCACACCTTGTGCTTTTTGATACTCCAGTAACGTTGCTGCTCTGAAATATGGCAAAACTGGTGGCGAATGGCATCTTGGCAGCTTCACGCTTGATTTTCCTCAATTCATGGGCAGTTATTTTGCGCCTTTTTTGGCCAACCTGCTTCTTGCGACCCTGCTGGCTATTTGCCATGAAACGCTTGATTGTTCGGTGATCACGCTTCAAAAGTTTGGAAATTTCAAGACTGCTGCATCCCTCTGCAAGAAATCTCACAATTTTGGACTTTTCAGAGCCCGTCAAATCTGTCTTCTGACCCATTTTGCCAAAGGAAAGGAAGTTGCCTAATAATTAAGCACACCTTATATAGGGTGTTGATTTCATTAGTCAACACCCCTCCTCATTACAGAGATGCACATCACCAGATTTACTTAATTGGTAGTTGGCACTCAAGCCTATGCAGCTTGGAGTAGGACAACATGTCCAAAAAGTATCATGTGATCAAAATACTCATTTGCCTAATAATTCTGCACACAGTGTATAACAAAGCTACTTATTGCATCTAAAAGGAAGTCAGTAAATGTTCCTACTATCTCAGAAATTATAGATAAAATGTTTATTCACAATTCTTTTGAACATTCCTATGCTTTAAGAAACAACTCTCTAATAAATACTATTCTATATGTTCTTCCAGGAGCTTATACTTTTCCCTGAGTAAGAATACCTCTCCAAACAAATAACAGCATCTTCTTTTAGCCATAAAGTATATAGATCTTTTACTATTTTAATAATTAAACTGAAATCCTGTGATGCCATAACAATGATTATACTGTAGATGATCTATTGTGTTTTCACCTTCCTTTACCTATTTTCCTCATGTTTCCTTCCCTTTTGTTTTCCTCTTTCCCATTTCATTCATTTCTCCCTTTCCTTCCTTTCTTTCCTTCCTTTCTCTCCTGCATCCTTTCCCAGGTTCTTCTTCCAAGTTGAAAGTTTTGTTGTTAGGATGATATAACTGTTGTAATACTACTATACTGTCTTTATCATATTTTATTTCACCTTTCCCTTGTTTTGTACAAAAGCCCTTAATAAAAAGTATATTATTGAAAGATGAAATATGCAGCACTTTTAACGTGACTTCTCGTATGGAACAATGGCATTTCCACATCAAAGATGACACTCCATCAAGCGCTGCCGGAGGCACCGGATAAAGATGAATCTGTCATGTAAAATGGCTGTAATGCTATTGTATGATAAGGGAGCCCTGACATCTTAACTGTTGTTTGTACTATTAATATAAACAGTTTATGACAATTGGTGGGTGCAATTTTTATGCTCAAGATATTATTTTTTAGACAATTTTTCTGACTAGTTTAGCAAGGAGGTGTGGCTTGGTTTCATATGAACAACGTCTGAGATGAAAAATTGCATCAAAATTTGGGAAATGTTCTTGTAGAAAGTAAGCCATTTAATCGGTGGTGTAAATTTAGAGAGTCTATGAATTAGCTAATTTTATCAAAGTGTATAAGGCAAAAACTAGACAAATTTTAGTAAACCTGAAACATTAGAATATTCCAGATCAACATACTGCATCTATCAAAAGATAATTTTGCCTATTTAATTTAATGATTCAAAAATATTATCAAAAAAAGAAGAACTAAAAGTCTATACCGCTATATAGGAGATATAAATTTTATTACAAATTACATTTAAACGAGCACACTTGCTAATTCAGTGAAAGATCCCAAAGCAAGGCTTGGGAGCTGCTTCAAACCATTAGTGCATTATGGTACCATATGTAAAAAAGAAAATAGTGACTGAAAATCTATATATATTACATTTCCCGTAGATACATATTAGTGGGAAAATAGAATATCTTCCATAGAGAGTGGTCATATACGAGGGTCAGTCAATAAGTAATGCCTCCTATTTTTTTTCTCCTTAAATAAGGTAGTTATGTTAAATATTCAAATTTGGCACAATTCCTCAAACCTTCCTGTCAATTCACAGCAATTGCAACTTCCTGGAACAACAGGTGGCAGGACTGTATCCGTTTGCAAAATGGCTGACATCGATGTTCGTATTAGACAACGTTCTGTGATTGAATTCTTGCATGCAGAAGGTGAAACGCCCATTTGAATTCATGAGAGACTGAAAAATGTGTACGGTGATGCAACAGTGGATGTCAGTACTGTTAGACGATGGGTTCGTCGCTGTAACACAGCTGAAGGGCCATCAACGTTGGCTGACAAAATGCGGAGTGGCAGGCCAGTAACCGCAGTGACTCCAAGCAACATTCAGCGAGTCGATGACATCATTCGTGGTGACCGCCGGGTGACTGCAGATGAATTGTGTGGCATTATCTGCCTCAGTAAAGGCAGTGTGATGAAAATTATTGGACAACTGGGATGCAGAAAAGTTTGTGCACGGTGAGTCCCAAGAATGCTTTTTACCATGCTGGAATACATGCCCTTGTTAAATGGTGGACCAAGACTGTGGAAATGGATGGAGGTTATGTTGAAAAGTGACAAATTAATCATTAATGTTGTGGTTTTCAACCTATGTAATTGCATTTGAATTTCTTGCCAATTAAAAGGAGAAGAAAAATAGGAGGCATTACTTATTGACTGACTCTCGTACATTATTAGGCTATACAGACATATCATAAAGCTGAATTGCAATTGCTGTCAAAAGTTATGTGCCAAATGTAGAGCATAAATGTGCATAAGTAAAGGTTAGTAACAGTCAAATGAATGAATATAATGAAACCATAATATTATCTAAAGAGGATAAATGCCCATGTTGGAGCAGCACCAGCCAAGATCCCCAGTGAACATTTCGCATGATTTTAGTAAATCTGCCTTATTGTCTTGTGCACCATGTGTATTATTGTGTACTGTTGTAAGAGTTTGGCCACGTTCACACTTTCAGTATTAGATCAGTATTTAACATCAGTATTTGTTCCACTCATGGTTTTGGCTTCCAATCAGAGGAAAAGTATAATAGAAACATGTGCACCTCTTCTGCATTTTTCACCCACTCCTGATTTTGGCTTACAAATACTGATGTAAAATACTGACCAAATAGTGAACATGTGAACATGGCCTTTAACCCCTTAAAGACCGAGCCACTTTGTAGGTTAATGACTGGGCCTCATTTTTCAAATCTGACCAGTGTCACTTTATGAAGTAATAACTCTGGAAAGCTTTAACGGATCCTGCTGACTCTTAGATTTTTTTTTCAAGACATATTGTACTTCATGGAATTGGTAAAATTTCTTCGATATGACTTGCGTTTATTTGTGAAAAAATCAGGAATTTGGCAAAAAATTTCACAATTTTCAAACTTTGAATTTTTATGACCTTAAATAAGAGAGTTATGTCACACAAAATAGTTAATAAACAACATTTCCCACATGTCTACTTTACATCAGTACAATTTTTTAAACTAAATTTTTTTTGTTGGGAATAGTGTTGAGCCACCCCCGTAGTGTTCCAGTTCGGTTCGGTTCGTCGAACACCCGTGTGTTCGCCGAACTGTTCGTCGAACTGTTCGTCGAACACCTTCGAACACCGTTAAAACCAATGGCAGGCAAACAAAAACACATAGAAACACATAGAAAACACCTTCAAAGGTGTTCAAAAGCTGACAAACTGCTCAGAAGACACAACTAACACATGGAAAAGTGACAAGTACATATAGTCATGCGAAAAGAAAAGAGGTGGAGGAGTAAAAGGAGGGGGAGACACAGATATAGGCATGTCATGCCCTTCTAAAATCCAAAAAGTGAGAAGCCGACACGTTCAGTCCGCTCCTGCCCGTGCCACCTCCGTGTCGCCGGGTTTGTGCCAGAGCCGCGGTGAACCCTGACGGCCAGCCCACCTCTCCCAATACTGGTGCCTGTCCGCTGGTGGGTCGAGCGAGCCCCCCTGTGGTGGAGGCAGCCCTAAGCTTTTTAATTTAAATTGTCTCTCTAATTTGAATAAATATACTTTAAATCCATTTACAACGATCTATTGGAGGGCAAGTCTCATGCCAGCAGCCGCGTAATTCCAGCTCCAGTAGCGTCCACTAAAGCTGCTGCAGTTAAAAAGCTTTGATAAGGATCGAGCTCGGCTGTCCACCGCAAGGCATCCTACTGCCAGTCCGAGCCCCTATGCCGTGGGGTGCCTCCTGATGCTCTTCACTGAGTATCCCGTGGTCCCGAAGCATTTCCTTTGAAAAAATGAAGTGTCCAAACTACAGGTGGTGTAGCTTGCTTAACAGCCGGGATAATCCGCTGACTAGCAGACCCTGCTACTAGGCACAAAGTATTTCCTGGGCTAGATGCAGTTAAAAATTTGTAATTAGATACTCTCGTTGGATGCTGAGAAAGCATTCCATAGAGTCTCCTGGCACGCCATATATGATTCTCTTAAAAAGCTTGGGGTAGGGGTCTAGGGGACCCTTTTATAGCCAAAATCATGGCCCTGTATCGCAATACGTCACCTAGGCTGAAGATAAATGGAACTGTAGCACCCTGAGGGCTCGGTTGCTACAGAGGTATTGCACCTCACCCAGAGGTGTGATATCTCACTCTCAGGTAAGGATGTAGTGTGGATCAGGACCCGACACCTGCATGCATTACACCACATTGCCGTGGGGCAGGGCGACCAATATGCCCCTGAGATGGGCACGACAGTCCCTGTCTCTGGCTGGAGTGGGGGGAGGGAACACTGAGGAAGGGGAACCCTGTAGTGCAGGAGCAGGGAGGAAGCAGTTTCTGGGTGCATTGAGAAGGGAGTATAAAAGGTGGGCACCATCTTAGTTCAGTGCAGAGAAGTCTGAGCAGAAGTGGCAGGGAGCAGGGGCTCTGCATGAGCTCTGCTCCGGAGGCGGGCCTAGTAACAGAGGCCCAGGCCTGGAAGAGGGAGAAGGAAGGAAGAGGAGCGGAGAAGGCTCCAGGAACGAGGAACGAAGGGATCTCAGGGGTGCGGACGGGCGAGTCGCCACCGCACGCCCGAATCCACCTGCATGGAGGGGTAAGGCCAAAGGGGGAGACCGGTCCCCGAAACTAGTGGAGGCAGGAAACGACCCTCAGCTAGAAACAGGAGGCTGTGACATTTTATGTGGCGCAGCCCCTCGCTACACCCGCTAGGAAGGCACCACATAGGGTCAGGGAAACTGGCGCCAAGTTTACCAATAGGAGGCCCGAGGCAGCCGGACAGAAGGGTTGGTAAGAAAGGCCAGACAAAGGACACACAAAGGGGGTCCAGTGAAGCACTCAAAAGTTATCTGGGAGTTGTCTGAGCCCCTCACCTGGTGAGCACAGTACGACGTGGGCAGCCGTTACCTGCAGACGTGGTCTGGATAATAAGAACTGTGAGTAAAGGCCCTGGACTGCATCACTGACTCCGTGTCATTACTGCTGCTGCCCTGCACCATCACCCCCATCCTCCGCATACACTGCCCTGAGGCTATACTCCTCCCGTGGGGAGTTATGCTACGCTCTGCTGCACCCACAACACCAGCCTCAGCGGTCTGCCTTGGAGCGGCGGTTCACTCTGACCGCAATCCACGGGTGGCGTAGTCGGACATTTAAACATCAAAACCACATAAATAGTTCCGCCACTGGTTTGACCGCCCTGAGCCACGGAACTGGGTTGCCGCCACGGAGACTACAACCACCAGCATCCACCAAAAAGGGTCCGACTCCGGGTGTCCCAAGGCCCAGGGGGCGCGTCAGAACATTTTCATCACCTTTCACAATCACCAATGGGACAAGGCAGGGATGTTCTCTGTCCCCTCTCTTATACATCCTAGTGATGGAGCACCTGATCTCATCAATTCGCCATAACCCCAATATTAGGTGGATTGAGGTGGGAGGCACCGAGTACAAGTGCTCTCTATTTGCTGATGATGTCCTAGTATATATCACTCAATCACATATATCCATCCATGCTGTTATGGCTGAAATAGATCACTTTGTTACATGGTCAAATTTTAAAATCAATGCAGCGAAGTCTGAGGCCCTCGATGTCTCCCTCCCCAAATCCATATAGGATTCCATCCAGTCCAACTTTCCCTTTGCCTGGCCCTCACAGGGTATCAAATACTTAGGAATTCCTATTCATAGAGACCTCTCCCATCTATGTTATCTTAATTTTGGGCCCTTTATTGAACAACTCCATACAGACCACGGTTGGCAAGTTAGAACTGTAAGATTCACTACGTGAACCACTGGTGTTTTGTGGAAAAGCACATGTACACTGTGTTCCAAATTATTATGCAAAAAGTGTTTAGGAGTGATAAGGGAAGAATTTGTTTGTTTGTCAGTTAAACTCATTGATGGTGATGTGTGTCAGGGCTCTTTATATCACTGTAAGCAATTGCAGACACCTGTGCTAATTAGTTTGGCAGGTGTGTCCATTGAAAGGCAAGACTACTTAAGAAGGCTGTCTCACATTATTAAGCAGCCTACATTTTCTGCCAAAATGGGAAAGAAAAAGGATGTGTCGGCTGCTGAGAAGCAACAAATTGTGGAGTGTTTAGGTCAAGGCATGACTACAATCAACATTGTGCGATGATCAGGATGAAGTGTCTTGGCAATCAAGAAGTATGTAGCTGATTCACAGTACACACGTGTGCGTGCTGATAAGGGCAAATTGAGGACTCTTTCCTACAGGCAATTACGTCAGGTTGAAAGAGCAGCGGCAAAAAAGCCTTGTCATAGCAGCAGACAAGTTTTTGAAGCTGCTGGTGCCTCCAACGTCCCCCGAACAACAAGATGCAGGGTCCTTCAGAGGTTTGCAGCTGTGCATATGCCATCCTGTCGACCTCCTCTATCCACTTCACACAAGCAGAAACGGCTCCAGTGGGCCAAACATTACATGAAGACTGATTTCAAAACTGTTTTGTTCACGGATGAGTGCCGTGCAGCGCTCGATGGTCCAGATGGATGGAGTGGAGGATGGCTGGTTGATGGACACCCCACGCAAACACGGCTACAGCGCCAACAAGGAGGAGGTGGAGTAATGTTTTGGGCTGGAATCATGGGGAGAGAGATTGTCGGCCCCTTTAGGATCCCTGAAGGCGCTAAAGATGAACTCCATAATGTATGTGGATTTTCTCAAACAGCACTTCCTGCCATGGTTCAAGAAGAAGAACCGTGTATTTCACAGCAAGATCATTTTTCTGCATGATAATGCACCATCTCATGCTGCACATAAAACATCTGCATCTCTGGCTGATATGGGCATAAAAGGGGACAAACTTATGGTGTGACCCCCATGCTCCCCTGACCTCTACCCCATTCAGAACCTTTGGAGCATCATTAAAAGGAGTGTCTATGATGGCGGGAGGCAGTTCACATCTAAGCAACAGCTCTGGGAGGGTATTCTGTCCTCATGCAAAACAATTGAAGCAGAAACCATCCAAAACCTGACAAATTCAATGGACGAGAGAGTTCAGAAGCTCCTTTCGAACAAGGGTTCCTATGTGAAAATGTAACATCACCTAGAATAAAGTTTTGAGTTGAAAACTGTTTGATTTCAGTTTCTAATAACCTGCTAATGCTTATAATTTCAAAAATGACCATTTTTTTGGTCTTTATTAAAATGAAAAGGTTGATCGAAAAGTTTGGGGGATCTAAGAGTGTGGCAACCCAGTAGTCATGATTACTTCAAATTCTGACAATATGAGGGTCATGCTGAAGGTAGTGCAGCAAGAAGGCACTTATGTGTCTTGCGCATCTCGGAGCCCCAAAATTATTTTCCGGGCTAGATGCAGCTAAAAATTATTATTAATTTTAAATCTGGTGAAGCTTTAGTATAGATGGCCTAATAGGATCAGTGCTGCACACTGCTACAAAGCCCAAATTATTTTCCAGTCAAGATACAGATAAACATGATTAGTAATTTTAAATCTGGTGGAGCTTATTATAGATGGCCTAATAGAATCAGTGCTGCACACTGCTACAAAGCCCAAATTATTTTCCAGCCAAGATACAGATAAACATGATTAGTAATTTGAAAGCTTAAAACGGTTGGTAGGGTGATTTTAACCAATCATCAAGCTTTTACTCTCCCCAGGATGACACAGGGGTAGAAAAGTCGTTTCGGATCCATGATTTGTTCATCTTTATGAACGTGAGTCTGTCTACATTATCAGTGGAGAGCCGCGTGCGCTTATCTGTCAGCACACCACCAGCAGCGCTGAACACACGTTCAGACAGAACGCTGGCTGCGGGGCATGACAAGATCTCCAAGGCGTAAGTGGCTAGCTCCGGCCATTTATCCAGATTGGTAGCCCAAAAAGAGCAAGGGTCCAGTGACACAGTCGTGGCTTCAATGTTTACTTGGAGATACTCCTGTACCATCGTCTCTAGGCGTTGACTATGTGTCAGACTTCTTGTCTCCTGTGGCCTTGCAAAGGATGGGCTAAAAAAGTGGTGAAAAGATTCCGCAAAATTGATGTTACCAGCAGATACTGTGGTTCTGTTACGGTTTGAGTGCTGAACACTTGACGGTCCCACGGTTGGCAAGTTGGAACTGTGAGATTCACTACGTGCACCACTGGTATTTTGTGGAAAAGCACATGTAAGATTCTGCAACAGTCTCTGCTGATACTCCTGCATGCGTGCATCCCTTTCTATGGCAGGAATAATTTCTGCAAATTTACTTTTGTACCGGGGATCTAACAGTGTGGCAACCCAGTAGTCAGGATTATTTCTAATTTTCACAATTCGAGGGTCATGTTGCAGGTAGTGCAGCAAGAAGGCACTCATGTGTGTTGCGCATCCAGGAGCACCAAGTCCCTGTTGTGTTGGTGGCGAGGTAACAATCATGCTTCCTTCCTCTGTCCTCTCCCCCCAACCTCGCACAACAGAAATGTGATCAAGGTCTCCCTCATCTGATGAGTCTTCCATCAGTTCGTCCTCCACTTCTTCCTGGGCTCCTGCACCTTCCTCACTAGTTTGGCTGCTACCATGCGCCCTGGTAAAACCATCTCCCCCACCCTCACATGCCTGCCGCCTTGGTGCTACCGACCTTCTGGACCTTGCAGATGTTAGCCCTTCCGCATACAACTCCTCCTCCTCTACTTCCTCCACCTCCTCTTGTGCCACCACCTGACTCCGAATTCTGTTTAACATGTGCTCCAGCATGTAAATCACCGGAATAGTCATGCTGATAATGGCATCGTCAGCACTAAACATCTTCGTCGCCATTTCAAAACTGTGCAGAAGGGTGCATAGGTCCCTGATCTGAGACCACTCCTCCAGCGTGATTTGCCCCACCTCTGGATCTCGTTGGCCCAGGCTATACGTCAGAACGTATTGCACCAGGGCTTGTCGGTGCTGCCACAGTCGCTGCAACATGTGTAGAGTTGAATTCCACCGGGTAGGCACATCGCATTTTAGCCGGTGAAGTGGCAGGCCCAACGACTTCTGTAGAGATGTAAGTCACTGAGCTGCGGGATGCGAACGGCGAAAGTGAGCACACAGCGACCGTGCCCTCTGCAGAAGGCCATCTAGTCTGGGATAGTGGGCTAAAAATTGCTGGACAACCAGGTTCAACACGTGAGCCATACAAGGCACGTGTGTGACATTGCCCCGGCGAAGGGCCGCACCCAGGTTTGCAGCATTGTCGCACACGGCCTTCCCTGGTTTCAGGTCCAGTGGAGACAACCATTCATGAAATTGGTTCTCCAGAGCTGACCACAACTCCTCAGCTGTGTGACTCACATTTCCCAGACATTTCAATGTAAAAACTGCCTGATGACGTTGAGCCCTACAGCCAGCATAGTAAGGAGGTGTGCAGGATCCCTTCTGCGCAGTTAGAAAGCTTGTGGCATGACCAGACAGGCTTTGGGTGCAGGTGGAAGACCGAGAGGAGGTTGAGGAGGCAGAAGCAGTGGAGGAACTTTGACATAAAGAGGATTGACGCACAACTCGTGGGGACGGCAAGACTTGGACAGCAGCCCCTTGTCCTGCTGTCACCATAGTTACCCAGTGCCCAGTCAGCGACATGTAACGCCCCTGTCCATGCCTACTCGTCCAAGTGTCTGTGGTGAAATGCACCCTGTCACACACAGAGTTTCTCAAAGAAGCGGTGATGTTGTGTGCGACATGCTGGTGGAGCGCAGGCACACCTTTCTTTGAGAAGTAGTGCAGACTGGGCATCTGGTACTGGGGCACTGCGACAGACATAAGGTATCGAAAATCTTCTATGTCCACCAGGTGGAAAGGCAGCATTTCTGTAGCCAAGAACTTGCAGATGGTGAAATTCAACCTCTTAGCTTTCTCATGGCTAGGAGGAAATGGTCTTTTACTTGTCCACATCTGAGGGACCGAGGGCTGGCTATTGTGCTTAGACGGGGCATATAAGTGTGTCCCCGGCAAACTGCCGGTCTGTGAGGAAGATGCAGGCGGACATGTTAGGTTGCTTGATCCAAAGGTGGTGCTATCGATGTCGGACAGCGCTCAACACCAGCTGGTGTTACCACCTCCAAAGAAAATGATGACCTGCCAATCACGCTGGCTGTTGCGGGTAAAGAGGTGGCAGGTCTGCGCCCCAAAACAGGTGTGACTGCTGTCCCCCCAGTCACAGAGGATGTAGAGGCCGTGGATGCACAAGATATGGCAGACGGTGGTTGGCCCGGCCGGCTAGGCCGCATTGTAGCACACTGAGCTTCCCACTGCAACTTATGCTTCATGTCCATGTGCCGGTTCATGCATGAAGTACTCAAACTATGTATTTTTTGGCCTCTACTTAGCTTTTGCTGACAAATGTTACAGATAACACGAGTTGGGTCATCTTTATCGATCTGAAAAAATGCCCAGGCTATGCAAGGCTTAGCACCCATGCGACCTGAAGAGCCACCACGACTTGTGGTGAGAGGCAGAGTTGTGTTTGAGGATGCAGTTGTTGACGTGCTTCCAGTACTACGTCTCTGTCCAGGAAGGCACAACCTGACCTCGTCGTCACTAGCATCTTCCTCCACCTCCTCTGCTGACCTCATCTCTTGGCTGACTGTGGGTTGACAGTAAGTGGGATCTCCAACCTCATCATCATCACCCTGTGCGTTATCACACCCGTCGTCCTCAGAGCCAACCTGTTCCTGCCCAGACAAAAAACTAAAGTTGTCGCTCCAATCAGGTATTTGAGTCTTATCATCGTCTTCCTCATTGTCTCCACCAACAGGAGTTACAGTTTGGGAATGAGGGTCTACATTATGGTCAGAACCTTCTGCGTCTGGTCCTGGATCCGACTCATAAAGATTCTGGGCATCAGTGCAGATCATTTCCTCGTCTGGATTCACAGAAGCGCTGGAGTCGACCTCTGATTCCCAGGCTATAGTATGAGTAAACAGCTCTGCAGACTCAACCATCTGTTCTACCTCATACTCAGACGGGCAGCTGGAGATTTGGGAGCTGTGAGGAAGCAAGTGCGATTGGGGTGACACCTTTGAGGACTGGAGTATTTGTGATGTTGAAGTTGATGTGGAGGAGAGCCCACTTAAAGGAGCACTTGATATCCGTTGAAGCACCTGCTGTTTTTGTGCCTCATCTGGAATTTGTAGCGATTGGCGTGGCTGTAAGAAAGGGATCTTATCACATTGTCCGCTAAAAGAAGTAGACATTTTAGTTTGGCTGGAAGATGGTCTTTCTTCTGCAGATGTTACTGTTGCTTTAACACCTACCCCACGGACACAACCTTTTTCCCCTTCCCAACACGCCTATTCCCCTTTCCACCAGCAGCAGGCCTTTTTCCACTCATTTTGGTGGTTAACTAATTCACAACTCTGGAGTTGTTTGCACAAAAAAACAATGGATGGGAACCGAGCAGAGCTGAGTGGCCAAACTGTGGTATTAGGCCAAAACTATTGGCTGGGTTAGATGCAGAAAAAAATTATATTAAATTTGCAACCTGATGGAGGTCAGTATAGATGGACTAATAGAGAAAGTCCCACACACTGCTAGAAGGCCAAATATTTTTTCAGAGCTAGATGCAGAAAAAAATATATTCAGTTTGCAACCTGATGGAGGTCTGTATAGATGGATTAATAGAACAAGTCCCACACACAGCTAGAAGCCCAATATTTTTTCAGAGGTAGATGCAGAAAAAAATATATTCAGTTTGCAACCTGATGGAGGTCAGTATAGATGGACTAATACAACAAGTCCCACACACAGCTAGAAGCCCAATATTTTTTCAGAGGTAGATGCAGAAAAAAATATATTCAGTTTGCAACCTGATGGAGGTCTGTATAGATGGATTAATAGAACAAGTCCCACACACAGCTAGAAGCCCAATATTTTTTGAGAGGTAGATGCAGAAAAAAATATATTCAGTTTGCAACCTGATGGAGGTCAGTATAGATGGACTAATACAACAAGTCCCACACACAGCTAGAAGCCCAATATTTTTTCAGAGGTAGATGCAGAAAAAAATATATTCAGTTTGCAACCTGATGGAGGTCTGTATAGATGGATTAATAGAACAAGTCCCACACACAGCTAGAAGCCCAATATTTTTTCAGAGGTAGATGCAGAAAAAAATATATTCAGTTTGCAACCTGATGGAGGTCTGTATAGATGGATTAATAGAACAAGTCCCACACACAGCTAGAAGCCCAATATTTTTTCAGAGGTAGATGCAGAAAAAAATATATTCAGTTTGCAACCTGATGGAGGTCAGTATAGATGGACTAATACAACAAGTCCCACACACAGCTAGAAGCCCAATATTTTTTCAGAGGTAGATGCAGAAAAAAATATATTCAGTTTGCAACCTGATGGAGGTCTGTATAGATGGACTAATACAACAAGTCCCACACACAGCTAGAAGCCCAATATTTTTTCAGAGGTAGATGCAGAAAAAAATATATTCAGTTTGCAACCTGATGGAGGTCAGTATAGATGGACTAATACAACAAGTCCCACACACAGATAGAAGCCCAATATTTTTTCAGAGGTAGATGCAGAAAAAAATATATTCAGTTTGCAACCTGATGGAGGTCTGTATAGATGGATTAATAGAACAAGTCCCACACACAGCTAGAAGCCCAATATTTTTTCAGAGGTAGATGAAGAAAAAAATATATTCAGTTTGCAACCTGATGGAGGTCAGTATAGATTGACTAATACAACAAGTCCCACACACAGCTAGAAGCCCAATATTTTTTCAGAGCTAGATGCAGAAAAAAATTATATTCAATTTGCAACCTGATGGAGGTCAGTATAGATGGACTAATAGAATGATGCTATGCCCAAAAGATTTTACTTCACTAGGTGCAGTAAAAAAATTGGTATTCTATACACAGGTGGTATATCTTGCAACACAGATAGGCTACTCCACTGACTAACACACTCTGCAATAGGCCAAAAAGGATTAGCTTTGCTAGATTCAGGCAAATGCTGTGAAAAAAACTTGCACAGCACTGGCACAGACCTGCCTGGCAAAAACTGATAGGAACTGATGTAACCTAGTCCTGAAAAGGACTCCAATTACAATTAGTCTTTACTCCCACAATCTATCTATTTAAGAGCACAGACCTGCCTGATAAAAGTCGTAGGAAATGCTGTAACCTAGTCCTTAAAAGGACTGCAATCACAACTATTCCCTACTCCCAAGCTATCTGTAGATTTGTGCGAAAATTGGCTTGAAATTAACAAGGTATAGCGCACACAGCAACAGCGGTGCCGTCTAACACGCAGCTGCAGCAGTGAGAAAATGGTGGCGACGGGGAAAATGGCTTGGTCTTATAGGGCAAGGACATGTGACATACACTGCCAATGACACATGCCCTTGCTTGTGTGAAAAAAAGCACTTCGCTCCGTGTGTGCGCTGCTGATAGGATGACAGATTGCATCTCCCCACTGTAAATGCGGGAAAGAGAAAAAAAAAATGGAGATCTTCATTGTTCCTGCAGAGATCCATCCCCTGCCCCTCCCCCCACCCCGCTGTACACTCAAACTGTGTATTAACATTAATTTTCATCATTACTGAGAAAAAATCCAGTTATGATTTTGGTGCACGAACAGTTATCGAACATAACCTCGAACAGCCGAATTTTTCTCAAATTGTTCGTGTTCGCCGAACGGCTCGAACACCGCCCAAAACAGCTCGAATTTGAGATTGGCGAACAGTTCGAGTAGAACAACGCTCATCTCTAGTTGGGAAGTTCTAAGGGTTAAAAGTTGACCAGCGATTTCTCATTTTTCCAACAAAATTTACGAAACCTTATTTAGGGACCACATCATATTTGAAGTGACTTTAAGAGGTCTATATGACAGAAAATACTCAAAATTTACACCATTCTAAAAACTGACCCCCCAAGGTGCTCAAAACCACATTCAAGAAGTTTATTAACCCTTCAGGTGCTTCTCAGAAACTGAGGTAATGTGGAAGGAATACAATTAACACAACTTTTTTTCACAAAAATTTTATTTTCGACCCCAATTTTTTTATTTTTACAAGGGTAACAAGAAAAAAATGGACACCAAAACTTATTCTGCAATTTCTCCTGAGTACGCCGATACCCCTTGTGTGGATGAAAACCACTGTTTGGGCATACGGCAGAGATCGTAAGTAAAGGAGCATCATTTGACTTTTTGAATGCAAAATTGGCTGGAATCGAGAGGGGATGCCATGTCACATTTGGAGAGTCCCTGATGAACCTAAACAGTGGAAACCTCCTATAAGTGACCCCATTTTGGAAACTAGAGCCCTCAAGGAATGTATCTAGATGTGTGTTGAGCACCTTGAAGCCCCAGGTGATTCATAGAGGTTTATAACGTAGAATCGTGAATATACAAAATCACATTTTTTTGGCCAAAAATTATATTTTAGCCCCAATTTTTTATTTTCACAAGGGTCACAGGAGAAAACAGACACAAATATTATTGTACAATTTCTCCTGCATATGGTGATACCCCATATGTGGGGGAAAACCACTGTTTGAGC
The DNA here is from genome assembly GCF_046119375.1 of Phyllobates terribilis. Classification (NCBI taxonomy): domain Eukaryota; kingdom Metazoa; phylum Chordata; class Amphibia; order Anura; family Dendrobatidae; genus Phyllobates; species Phyllobates terribilis. Next base: position 328,028,226 of record NW_027362762.1, on the reverse strand, counting down.
ACACAGCAGTGCTCGGAAGGGAAGGCGCATTATTTGACTTTTTGAATGCAAAATTGGCTGGAATTGAGAATGGATACCATGTCACGTTTTGAGAACCCCCTGATGAGCCTAAACAGTGGAAACCTCCCACAAGTGACCCCATTTTGGAAACTTGAACCCTCTAGGTATTGTATGGTGAACATCTTGAACCCCCCAGGTGCTTCACAGAAGTTTATAACGTAGACCGGTGAAAATAAAATATCACATTTTTTACACAAAAATGATCTTTTAAACCCAAATTTTTTATTTTCATAACGGAAACAGGAAAAAACAGACCACAAAAATTATTGTGGAATTTCTCCTGAATACGGCAATACCCCATATGTGGAGGAAAACCACTGTTTTGGCACACAACAGGGCTCGGAAGGGAAGGAGCACTGTTTGACTTTTTGAACGCAAAATTGGCTGGAATCGAGAGCTGACGCCACGTAGAGCCAAGAAAATTTTTTAAAAATAACATTTTTTCCACAAAACATTTTCTTTTAGCCTCACATTTTTTATTTTCACAAGAGTAACAGGAGAAAATGGACCCCAAAATGTGTTGTGCAATTTCTCCTGAGTGTGCCAATACCCCATGTGTGGAGGAAAACTACTTTTGAGGCACAGTGCAAAGCTGAGAAGTGAAGAGTGCCATATTGGAGTTCAGATTTTATTGGAATGGTTTGAGGGTGTCATGTCACATTGGCAGAGCCCGTGACATGTCAAAACAGCAGAACCCCCTCAAAAGTGAAATAATTTTACAAACTACACCTCTCAATGAATTAATTTATGAGTGCAATGATCATATTGACACCATAATGTGCCTCACAGAAGTTTATACCATTCGGCGGTGAAGAAAGAATAATTACATTTCTTCCACTAAAATGTTGTTTTAGCCCCACATTTTTAATTTTTATAATGGGTAATAGGAAAAAATGGACCTCTCCATTTGTTGTGCAATTTCTCCTGAGTGCGCCAATACCCTACATTTGATCAGGAGCTACTTTTGAGGCACAGTGCAAAGCTCAGAAGAGAAGGAGCTTCATATTATAGTGCAGATTTTACTATTATAGTTTAAGGGTGCCAGGACCCACTGGGAGAGCCATTTTACAAACTACACCTCTCAATGAATTCATCTAGGGGTGCAGTGATCATATTGACACCACAGGTGGGTCACAGAATTTTATACCATTGGGCAGTAAACAAAAAATAATTACATTTTTAACACAAAAATGTTGTTTTAGCCCCAGATTTTAAATTTTCACAAGGGGAAATGGGTAAAAATGGCATCAAAATGTGTCCCACAATTTCTGCTGAACGTGGAAATACCCCATATGTGGCTGTACAGTATTGCTTATCCACACGGCGAGACTTGGGGGATGGAACGCTATTTACCTCCTGGAGTGCAGATTTTCGTAGTATAGTTTGCAGACTCCATATACAGAGCATCTAAGTATTGGAAGAGCAGAATCCCTCCTCAAGTGACTCTATTTTGGAAATTATACCCCAGCCAAACATGTGGAAGCTAACAGCAGTTTAGGCACACTGGGGCTCGGAAGATAGGGGACATTTGGATTTAGGATCGCAGAATTCACAGAATTTCTTTTGTGGGACAAGGAGCCATAGCTCCTTTTCCAGAGCCTTTTAACTACAAGTAACATGAAATCCCCCTATATTTCCAAAAACAGATGACGGATCTGAGTGGGATATTGTGTTATGATCTGCTACAAGCACTAAGGAAAGACAGGAGATCTGTCCCTACAATAGAACTAAACTGGATCCCTACGATGTAACGGGGAACCTGATCCTGCGATCAGACCCGCTAAAGTCCTCGGCTAGTCTGTACGAAGACCTATAGATGCAAGGGAGGGATCCCTACAAGAACTAGGGACTGGGATAAAGTTGAACACCTCCTAGCAGAAATTGTAGCAGTCAAAGACAAACACACAAAAAAGAACATAGAGGTCCGAAGACCTAGCAAAACTAACAGAGAACGGTAACAGAGCACCAAGCTAGCTCAAGAGTAGTAAATACAATGAAGTCCAGCAAAGCCAGGAGGGCAGAGCCGGATTAAATAGGCAAAAATGGTCATGTGACCAGCAAACTAGAAAAAACCTAACAGGAGAGTTCTAACTTATTGCTTGTTTGTGTGGATTAATTTGAAGCTATTGCTAGGAACATGTTACATAACATTTTGGATCACTTTTAACCAGCGCTGTAAACTGAGCACTTACATCGGAGTTTTCATCTAAATCTCCAAGTGACGTGATTCAGATGAAACCCCTGCGGGATCCATTCAGTATAATGAGGCAGCACATTTACTCTGGACTCTATTTGACCTCTGTTCAATGATGTCCTTCTTTTCAGAGGTGCACAAAACTGTGGCTGACCGCGCTTTTATGCATTCCTAAAAAACGGACACAGACAGATCACAGACCGGACAGTGTCAACAGTGCTTCCATCTGCCTCATTATAGGGAATCTTCCGCTCGGTGTTCCATCTGCATCACATATTTCAGAGATTTACACAGAAACTCCAGTGTAGGCACTCAGTGCAGAGCACAGAATAAATGTAAGCCAAGCCATACTGCGATCATTGGGAGGCAGAATGAACAAATAAACAGCAAGTGAAGAAATTATTTTATTTATTTTTTACGCCGTTCCTAGTGCGATATAAATCATTAGACGACTTTATTCTTCAGGTCGATGTGATTGTTTTCAAAAACTATTTTTTGCATTGCCATATTTTGAGAGCTACAATCTTTCCAAATTTCAGTCATGTGAGGGCTTGTCTTTTGTGGGACAAGTTGACGTTTTTTGATCGCTTTCTATTCTGATTTTTAGGGAGGCAGACTGAACAAAACCAAACAATTCAAATCGTTTTTATTTTATGCCATTACACGGATGGTAAAATTGATAAGGCAGCTTTATTGTTCCGGTCCGTACGATTACAGCGATGCCACATTTATATAGTTTTTTTATGTTTTCACACTTTTACACAATAAAAACTTGTTTTAGAAAAATATATTTTTTTCCATTTCTTTATTCTGAGAGCTATAATTTTTTTATTTTTTGGCTGATGGAGCTGCATGGTGGCTTGTTTTTTGCGGGACAAGATGACATTTTAAGCGATACCATTTTTATTTATATTTGTCTTTTTGATTGCGTTGTTTTACACATTTTTCCAGCGTTTTAATGATAAAGCATAATTTGTTACATTTTATTTTTTATGGCGTTCACTGAAGGGGTTAACTAGTGTAACATTTTTAAAGATTGGGTTGTTCCGGACGCGATGATACCAAATATGTGCACTTTTTTTGTTTATTTTTATTTTTTCACTCATTTATTAGTGTAATATTTTTTATTATTTTAATTTTTTTTTTTGATTTTTACAATTTTTTAAAACTTTTTTTTTACTTTTTTACATAGTGCCTCTATGGGACTTTCACTTTTTTCACTTTTTTTCAGAAGTGTAATGCATTGCAATGCAATAGCATTGCGGTGCATTATACTAAAACCGAAAGCTTCTGAGACCATGCTGTGAGCTTTCCGTAGCTTGGTGACCCGAGGGTCATCATGAAGACCCCGGATCACCATGGCAATGACTGGGCCCCGCGATTACATCACAGCTTCAAGTCTCCTAAGGAAACTATTAAAGCCACTAAAAAGTAAAAAAGAAATGTAGATATAAAAAAATAACGGAAAAGTTCAAATCACCCCCCTTTAGAGCCATTCAAAATAAAACAATTAAAAAAATGAAAAATACACATATTTGGTATTGCTGCGTTCATAAATGTCCGATTTATCAAAATATAAAGTAAATTAATCTGATCGGTGAACAGCATAAAGAGAAAAAAAGAATCCAGAATTACGTTTTTTTTGACCTTCACAACATTTCAATAAAATGCAATAACAGGTGATGAAAACATTGTATCTACCCCAAAATAGTATCAATAAAAACATCAGTTGGCATGCAAAAAATAAGTCCTCATCCAGCCCCAGATCCTAAAAAAATATAGGCGCTAAGGGTCTCGGAAAATGGCAACTTTTTTTTTTCTTATAAACTTTGAATTTTTTTTCACCACTTAAATATAAAAGAATATATACATGTTTGGTATCTGTGTTCTCATAATGACCTGAAGAATCATATTGGCAGGTCAGTTTTAGCATTTAGTAAACATGTTAAATAAAAATAACCAAAAAACTGTTGTGAAATTGCACTTTTTTTGCAATTTCACCTTACTTGGAATTTTTTTTGCATTTTCCAGTATACTATATGGTAAAATCAATGATGTCATTCAAAAGTACAACTCATCCTACAAAAAACAAGCCCTCATATGGGCATATTGAAGGAAAAATAAAAAAGGTATGGCTCTGGGAATAAGGGGAGCAAAAAACTAAAAGAATAAACAGAAAATCGCTCTGGGGTGAAGGGGTTAAAAAAATAATAATGATAGTTTCAATTATTTGCATCAGTTTCATTGTTCATTAGAAATTATCTAAACATGCTAAAATATAATTTTACCCTTTCAACCCCAAGACTGTTTTCATCTTCCTGACCAGGCCAAATGTTACAATTCTTACCAGCATCACTTTACAAGGAATTAATTCTTGTACTTTATGTTAGTTGTAAATTTTGGTTGATAAGATTTGCGTTTATTTATGAAAATATTAAAAATGTTTAAAAAAATATGAAAAATATGAAAACATTATTATTGAAATATAATGAAATATAATTTTATATTGTTACGGAGTTAGAAGGGTTAAAAGTTTATCATCAATTTCTCATTTTTCCAACAAAACTTACAAAGCCAATTTTTTTAGGGACCACGTCCCATTTGAAGTGATTTTAAGGGGCCTATGTGACAAAAAAAAGTTACACTATTTTAAAAACTACACCCCTCAAAGTGCTCAAAGCCACATCTAAGAAGTTTATTAACCCTTCAGGTGCTTCACAGGAATTAATGCAATATGAAAGGAAAAAATGAAAATTTTAATTTTTCCCACAAAAATGCCCCAGCATTTTCATTTTCACAAGGGCAACAGGAGAAAATGGACTGTAAAATTTGTTGTGCAATTTCTCCTGAGGACACTGATACTGTATATATGTGGTGGAAAACTATTGTTAGGGCACACAACAGGGCTTGGAAGGGAAAGAGCACTATTTGACTTTTGGAGAGCAAAATTGGCTGGAATAGATAGCGGATGCTATGTCATGTTTGCGAGCCCCTGATGTGCCTAAACAGTGGAAATCCCCACAAGCGACACCATTTTGGAAACTAGACACCTCAAAGAACTTATCTAGAGGTGTAGTGAGCACTTTGAACCCACACATGCTTCACAGAATTTTACATTGAAAATGAAAAATAGATTTTTCCCTCAAAAATGTTGCTTTAGCCACAATTTTTCTTTTTCATAAGGGTAACAGGAGAAAATGGACCATACCATGTGTCGTGCAATTTCTCCTGAGTAAATCATGACCTCATACATGGCTGTGAAGGGAAGTAGTGCCAATTGAATTCTGGAGCTCAATTTTGGCTGGAATAGATTGCTTATGCCATGTCACACTTGAAGAGCCCCCGACATGTTAAATCAGCAAAAAACAAAAGTGGAGACTACACCTCTCAAGGAATTCATCTAGGGGTGTAGTGAGCATTTTTAACCTTCAGGCGATTCACAGAATTGTATAACATTGGGCTGAGGAAATGGAAAATTACCATTGTTTCCATTAAAAAAGTTTTTAATTTTCAAAAGGATAATAGGAGAAAATTAACAGTAAAATTTGTTATGCAATTTTTTCTGAGTTCGCCAAAACTACTTTTGAGGGAAGGAGCACCATATTTTAGTGCAGATTTTGCTGTTATGGTTTGGGGTGTCATGACCCACTGGAAGAGCCCCTGAGGTGCCAAAATAGCAGAACCCCTCCATTTTACAAACTACATCTCTCAATGAATTTATCTAATGATGCAGGAATCATATTAACACCACGGGTGTGTCACAGAATTTCATACCATTGGGCCGTGAAGAAAAAATAATTACATTTTTAGCATAAACATTTTGTTTTAGCCCCAGATTTCACATTTGTACACATGGTAATGGGTAAATATTGCATCAAAATGTATGTGCATACCCCATATGTGGCTTTACAGTACTGCTTAGCTACATTGGGATACTTGGAAGGGAAGAAGCGCTATGTGACTCTTGGAGATCAAATTATTGTAGAATAGTTTGCGGACTCCATATACAGAGACCCTAAGTGCCAGAAAAGGAGAATCCCCCTCTTTTTTTGCAAAAACAAGTTTTGGAATACCATATTTTGAGAGCTATACTTTTTCTATTTTTCTGCAGACAGAATCATGTGAGGGCTTGTTTTTTGTGGGACGAAGTGACGTTTTTATTGGTATGATTTTTGAGCACATAACATTTTTTGATCACTTTTTATTATGATTTTTGGGTGGCAGAAATAAGAAAAAACAGCAATTCTGGAATTGTTTTTCGTCTTTTACTATCTCGTAAAATTAATAAGACAGCTTTATTCTTCAGGTCAGTATGGTTATAGTGTTACCGCATATAATTTGTTTATGCTTTGCTTCTTTTACACAAAAAAATTTTTTTTAGGAAAAAATAATTGTTTTTGCATCGCTATATTCTGAGAGTTATAGCTTTATTATTTCTCTGCTGATGGAGCTGTTTGACCACTTGTGTTTTTGCGGGACAAGATGAAGTTTTTATCTATACTATGTTTATTTACATTTGACTTTTTTATCGCGTTTTATTCCACTTTTGTTTGGTGGATGAATAAGGATAGTTTTTTGACAAGTTTTGTATTTTTTTACAGCATTCAATGAAGGGGTTAACTAGTGTGACAGTTTTATAGATCAGGTCATTCTGGATGTGGCGAAACCAAATATGTGTACTTTTTTTGTTTATTTTGTTTTTACATAAAGAAATGGGTATGTTTTTTTTTCTTTTTTTATTGTTTTGTGATTTCTTTAAAACAAGTCTTTTTTACAATTTTTTTTTACTTTTTTTTAACTTTTTTACTTAGTCCCTCTATGAGACTTTAACTTTTTTACATTGATTGCTGATATATTGCATTGCAGTGCCCCAGCATTGCAATGCATTATACCTGTCAGTGTTACACTGACAGAGGCCTCTTACATTATGCTCCTGGCATGATCTAAAAAAGCCACCATAGCTGGTAGACCCGGAAGTCATCATGACGGCCTCAAGTTGCCATGATGACCATCGGGCCCTTGTGATTATGTCGCGGTTGTGTTGATCATGCAGAAGAGTGAGCCCCCTGCTTAATGTTGCAATTGATATTGATTATGGCATTTAGCGGGTTAAACAGTTGGGGGCGGTGTGGCCACTGCTCCTGGCTGTAATAGTCAGGGCTTGGCTATCATGCAAGCCGAGCTCCCGGGTCGATCACGCAGGGACTCCTACCTGACCATGAAATATAGGTACATCAAATGTAGTGAAAGAGTTAACTATATCTGTAATTATATCTCATAGAATAAGAAAAGAAACACTTAGTGCCACTTAGGCATACAAGGCATACAAGGAATTTTTGATTGCATCCCTAAATCAATTGATAATGCACAAAATGCACCACAGTACAAAATCATCATCTACAGGTGAAATCAAAAGATGGTGTTCAAATGCAAAACTACAAAGTGTAGTTCATAATACCTTATACTCACAAATGTCATGTAAGGCCTTCAGGGGATGAAACAATTTCAGTCCTGGAACCCAACTTCAAGTCACCTTATCATGTATAAAAATTCAGAAAGTCATATTGCGCCTGGATAGCATAAAAACACACAGCTGTAAAAGCGCTCATACAAACAACCAGTGTAGTGCAAACAATTGGTCAGTCTTACCTTTCCAGTTACAACGTGTGTGCAGTCTGTCCAGATAGTTTGTGGTGTCCTGGCTAATCAAGGCCAATTTATGCATACAGCATTACCCTAAATATCACAGAGATTTATGATAATGCATAAGAATTTAATAGAACTACAAGTTTATATTGCTATTCGAGTTATTGAGAAGTCTGTATCAAGACTTTTTAGTAATCTTTAATCAAGGCCAATTTAGTCATACAGCATTACTCTAAATATCACAAACAGTTATGATGATAATGCATAAGAATTTAACAGAACTGCAATTTTATATTTCTATTTGAATTATTGAGGAGCCTGTATCAAGGCTTTTGAGTAAGTTTTTAGTATCAAAAACTGGAAAATTTCAGAGCATACCGTTTTTGTTTAAACATTTGCATATTTTTGTGTTTTTAGATCATTCTCAATACATTTAAATTGAATTGCAACTATTTAAAAAAGAAAAAACCCTTGGATGAAGCATTTCACTGCGAAATGTGCATCAAGTGAGGTGGGTCCCTTGAGTCTTGACGTTATTCTTATAGTAATATTCTCCTGCATATAAACTTATGATCATTGTATATTATATGTATCTAGGAATTCATACTTAATCCTTGGTTAATCCTAGCTGGATGATTTTGAACGTACATATGCCTATGTATACATTTTATATATTTAAGTGCGTTATGAGTGGTGCATTTGATGTTGTACCTTGTTCTTTGCCATACTTCTCATTGTCTCACTTTATTTATCTGAATATTATGCATTATGTTATGCCATTTTCTGAGATATTTAGTAATGTATAATATAGATGATCTTATGGATTACCATATCTATCATTGATCTGCAGGATTTAGTATATCTACCTATTATAATTTGTGTGAGATATTCACACTCTTTTTCTAGGTGTACCCATCGTTAGTCTCCTCTGTGCTATCTTGTTTTGTTTTTATGAAATTTGCTTATGTACATTACTTGTAAAAATAACATTTTTATATATTTTACTTGGCCTGAGTAAAAGTTTTTTCTTTACTTTAGTTATTTAGCAAAGTAGCAGACACGCTGCAAACTAAAACCAGTAAAATAGCCTAAAACTGGAGTAAAAATTAAAGACAGACTTTCAGCAACATCTTAAGACTACATTCCCACGATGAGCTTTAGATGAGTTTTTGATGCTGTAGAATTTCTGCAGCATTTTCTGCACCTATTATTTAAATTAGGTTACATGCGTTTTTTCATTGCGTTTTTGTGTGCACACTTTTTTAACATGCGTTTTTATCATGTTTTTGATACTGCTGTTTTTGTCCCTTGTTGGTGTATCATTCTTCAAATAAAGCTGCTTTGTTTTCAATATTTCCTGGTATTTGGCTTTGGCAAAGCCTTATTGATAAATGTTACTGTGGATTACATGCATTTTGGGCCATTTCTGTTGTAGAAACGACCTAAAAACGCGTTGGCATTTACCTGCAGATTTTCTGCATCTAATCCAAATCTATAGGGGAAAATCTGCACAGAAAACTCAGTGTACCTGAGTTTTCTCAGTGAGAAATTGACATGCTGTGGATTTAGAACACGCACCGCAAGTCAGTTTCCGCTGAGTAAAAGCGAAGTACAGTGGGCAAAAGATTTATGTAAATCCCATCCACTTGTAAGACACTGCATTTCTGACACAGCAAAAATAAGCATTGTCAAAAATACAATAAAAACTCATTGTGGGAGTGTAGCCTCAGATGCACAAAAATGTATCAAACATAATGCAACACTTTCATAAATTTGTCACTGTTACCAATAACACAGCCACAAGCAAAATAAAAGTCTTCTCTTTACTTCAATTCTATTTATTTTACTATTTACTTTATTAAATTCTATTTATTTGAGTAAAAATACTTTTTAATTTTTTATCATCCTATTTCTGACTAAAAATGCATTTATAGTAATACAATTCAAGAAACAGTACACTTTTTTATTTATTCCTCAGCTTTTGTGCAAAAATTAATATGGTACTAATTAAATATCATATACTCATTGCTTTTGTCAATGTCATTTAGCTCAAAGCATATTTTTTCCATTTATTCCATTTAGTATAGCATTTCTAAAACAAATGTAGGCTTGAAAGTGGAATGTAAAAAAGGAAGAAAAGGACAAAGAAAATTAGGTTTAGTCTTAATGCCCTTGGCTGTTGGCAACTAAGCAGTCTGTTTCAGAAATGATTGGATACCATGAATAAAGCTGTAGATAGGTGAAGATCTTCTACTGAGCTGGTAATCACACTTGGCATGTGCTGTCATGAAGACAACTTTGGAACTGAGTCTTGAGATCATTATGAATCAGAGACATCAGACACTTGAAAACAAATGGTGGTTTTATATCCAATGAAAGGGAACATCAGTAAAGGAAATATGTCTTTCAATTTTTAAGTTACCTGACAAAGATTTAGATACCACAATCCATTGTTCAATTCCAAATTTAAATTCCAAATTATAAACATATTCCTTTTTCCTCAACAAAGGATCATGGATATTTAAAATTATCTTTTAATTTATTTTAAGAAATACAAGGGCATAATTTGTTTCATTTAGTGTTCCAGAAAAAGTCAACAAGTCTCCAATCTGTGATAGGAATTGACATCAGAAGTGCTTACCAAGATGATCTTGCCATTTCTATCAGTTCTATTTCACTTTATGAGACATTTTTGTTGATTTGTCATTGTCAGTATGAAGGCTGCTTATTATGGTTCTGGCAGTATAACAGATCCTGACATGTTCTAATTATTCTACCTAGTAGTATCAATAGTGAAGGGTTGATATTGACATTTAGGACTGTTACTTCCGGTAGGTGGCACTAGAGCTTAAGTCCTCTTCCTCTCTGAAGAGGCAATTTGCGTATTTAAGTGCAGACCATATAAGGAAATACTTTTTTGACCCGCCAATAGTGTAGTTTATATTGCTGACATCTAGTGGCTAACATGAAATGTAAATTGCAATTTATTAGAATATTTTAGAATGTATGCATGTATGTATTTATTTATGTTTTATCTAGCTTTATCTTTTTAATCACTGAGTGATGATCACACGCCATTAAATCAGAATTTGTAATAAATTATAAATCTGAATATGATACTATCATGTAATTCAAGCAAAGTATTTTATAACATATCTTTAGAATATGAATGATACAAAAAATAGTTTGTTAGAAAAGTTTGAATCCTTTTGGCCCAAAAATTACAGTCATGAAAAAAAAGTACAACCTAAATAAATTGTATGATTTTACTTATCAGGAGATAAAAAAAATCCTTAGAAAGCCTTAAAATCAGGTAATTACAATCTCAGATGAACAACAATTATACCATTTCATTGATTATTTATTAGAACCTAGGCCTAAATGTAGAAGCAGTGTGTGCAAAAATTAAGTACACCCCATGAATCAATAGATTGCAGAACCATCGATGGCAGCAATAATTTGAAAAATCATTTTCTTTATGACTTTATCAGTATGTTACATAATTATGTTGAAAATGTGTCTCACTCTTCTTTACATTGTTGCTTAACTTCAATGAGGTTTGATGTCATTCGTTTATGCACCTTTATACTTAAAGGTGTTGCTCCTTTTCAGAAAATCTCGGTTGCTAGACAAAGCTTGTTATATAGAGAAAAACCGTGCTTTAGTCACCCCCATATCCAAAGCTGAGTTTCCACTGCTGCTTCAAGTGTCTGATATTGGCTGCTGCTGTGACATCATGTGGACAGTCAATCTCTAAACTCTGCAGCTCTGCGTTCCATAAACACATGCAGAGCTACTGAGCTCAGTGATTGACCAATATCAGACAAAAGCAACAGCAGTAGAAATTAAGTTGTGGACCCAGGGAGGTTGAGTAAACCAGGGTTCCCCAACTCCAGTCCTCAAGGCCCACCAACAGGTCATGTTTTCAGGATTTCCTTAGTATTACACAGGTGATAATTCCATCACCTGCACAGGCAATAATTCCATCACCTGTGCAATACTAAGGAAATCCTGAAAACATGACCTGTTGGTGGGCCTTGAGGACTGGAGTTGGGGAACCCTGGAGTAAACTATGATTTTTTAATAACAAACTGCACTCAGGAAACAGTGTATCATTTCCTTTTCACTTCACAAATACTTGTTACTTTGTGTTTTATCACATATAATTCCAATAAAATACATTTAAGTTTGTGGGTGTAAAGTGAAAAAGTTGACGGTATATGAATACATTTTCAAAGCACTGTAGAGGAGTTGTAAGTTGACTCAAAAATTGCATGGTGCCAAACTCCTATGCCATCAAAACAAGCTTAAATCATCACCACTTCACCACTAGAGATGAGCGTTGTTCGACTCGAACTGTTCGCCAATCTCAAATTCGAGCTGTTTTGGGCGGTGTTTGAGCCGTTCGGCGAACACGAACGATTTGAGAAAAATTCGGCTGTTCGAGGTTATGTTCGATAACTGTTCGTGCACCAAAATCATAACTGGATTTTTTCTCAGTAATGATGAAAATTAATGTTAATACGCAGTTTGAGTGTACAGCGGGGTGGGGGGAGGGGCAGGGGATGGATCTCTGCAGGAACAATGAAGATCTCCATTTTTTTTTTCTCTTTCCCGCATTTACAGTGGGGAGGTGCAATCTGTCAGCCTATCAGCAGTGCACACACGGAGCAAAGTGCTTTTTTTCACACAAGCAAGGGCATGTGTCATTGGCAGTGTATGTCACATGTCCTTGCCCTATAAGACCAAGCCATTTTCCCCGTCGCCACCATTTTCTCACTGCTGCAGCTGTGTGTTAGACGGCACCGTTGTTGCTGTGTGCGCTATACCTTGTTAATTTCAAGCCAATTTTCGCACAAATCTACTGATAGCTTGGGAGTAGGGAATAGTTGTGATTGCAGTCCTTTTAAGGACTAGGTCACAGCATTTCCTACGACTTTTATCAGGCAGGTCTGTGCTCCTAAATAGATAGATTGTGGGAGTAAAGACTAATTGTAATTGCAGTCCTTTTCAGGACTAGGTTACATCAGTTCCTATCAGTTTTTGCCAGGCAGGTCTGTGCAAGTGCTGTGCAAGTTTTTTTCACAGCATTTGGCTGAATCTAGCAAAGCTAATCCTTTTTGGCCTATTGCAGAGTGTGTTAGTCAGTGGAGTAGCCTATCTGTGCTGCAAGATATACCACCTGTGTATAGAATACCAATTTTTTTACTGCACCTAGTGAAGTAAAATCTTTTGGGCATAGCATCATTCTATTAGTCCATCTATACTGACCTCCATCAGGTTGCAAATTAAAACTAATTTTTATCTGTATCTACAGTACCTCTGAAAAAATATTTGGGCTTCTAGCTGTGTGTGGGACTTGTTGTATTAGTCCATCTATACTGACCTCCATCAGGTTGCAAACTGAATATATTTTTTTCTGCATCTACCTCTGAAAAAATATTTGGGCTTCTAGCTGTGTGTGGGTCTTGTTCTATTAATCCATCTATACTGACCTCCATCAGGTTGCAAACTGAATATAATTTTTTTCTGCATCTAGCTCTGAAAAAATATTTGGCCTTCTAGCAGTGTGTCGGACTTTCTCTATTAGTCCATCTATACTGACCTCCATCAGGTTGCAAATTAAAAATAATTTGTATCTGCATCTACAGTACCTCTGAAAAAATATTTGGGCTTCTAGCTGTGTGTGGGACTTGTTGTATTAGTCCATCTATACTGACCTCCATCAGGTTGCAAAATAAAAATAATTTTTATCTGCATCTACAGTACCTCTGAAAAAATATTTGGGCTTCTAGCTGTGTGTGGGACTTGTTGTATTAGTCCATCTATACTGACCTCCATCAGGTTGCAAACTGAATATATTTTTTTCTGCATCTACCTCTGAAAAAATATTTGGGCTTCTAGCTGTGTGTGGGACTTGTTGTATTAGTCCATCTATACTGACCTCCATCAGGTTGCAAATTAAAAATAATTTGTATCTGCATCTACAGTACCTCTGAAAAAATATTTGGGATTCTAGCTGTGTGTGGGACTTGTTGTATTAGTCCATCTATACTGACCTCCATCAGGTTGCAAACTGAATATATTTTTTTCTGCATCTACCTCTGAAAAAATATTGGGCTTCTAGCTGTGTGTGGGTCTTGTTCTATTAATCCATCTATACTGACCTCCATCAGGTTGCAAACTGAATATAATTTTTTTCTGCATCTAGCTCTGAAAAAATATTTGGCCATCTAGCAGTGTGTCGGACTTTCTCTATTAGTCCATCTATACTGACCTCCATCAGGTTGCAAATTAAAAATAATTTTTATCTGCATCTACAGTACCTCTGAAAAAATATTTGGGCTTCTAGCTGTGTGTGGGACTTGTTGTATTAGTCCATCTATACTGACCTCCATCAGGTTGCAAACTGAATATATTTTTTTCTGCATCTACCTCTGAAAAAATATTTGGGCTTCTAGCTGTGTGTGGGACTTGTTGTATTAGTCCATCTATACTGACCTCCATCAGGTTGCAAATTAAAAATAATTTGTATCTGCATCTACAGTACCTCTGAAAAAATATTTGGGCTTCTAGCTGTGTGTGGGACTTGTATTAGTCCATCTATACTGACCTCCATCAGGTTGCAAATTAAAAATAATTTTTATCTGCATCTACAGTACCTCTGAAAAAATATTTGGGCTTCTAGCTGTGTGTGGGACTTGTTGTATTAGTCCATCTATACTGACCTCCATCAGGTTGCAAACTGAATATATTTTTTTCTGCATCTACCTCTGAAAAAATATTTGGCTTCTAGCTGTGTGTGGGTCTTGTTCTATTAATCCATCTATACTGACCTCCATCAGGTTGCAAACTGAATATTATTTTTTTCTGCATCTAGCTCTGAAAAAATATTTGGCCTTCTAGCAGTGTGTCGGACTTTCTCTATTAGTCCATCTATACTGACCTCCATCAGGTTGCAAATTAAAAATAATTTTTATCTGCATCTACAGTACCTCTGAAAAAATATTTGGGCTTCTAGCTGTGTGTGGGACTTGTTGTATTAGTCCATCTATACTGACCTCCATCAGGTTGCAAACTGAATATATTTTTTTCTGCATCTACCTCTGAAAAAATATTTGGGCTTCTAGCTGTGTGTGGGACTTGTTGTATTAGTCCATCTATACTGACCTCCATCAGGTTGCAAATTAAAAATAATTTGTATCTGCATCTACAGTACCTCTGAAAAAATATTTGGGCTTCTAGCTGTGTGTGGGACTTGTTGTATTAGTCCATCTATACTGACCTCCATCAGGTTGCAAATTAAAAATAATTTTTATCTGCATCTACAGTACCTCTGAAAAAATATTTGGGCTTCTAGCTGTGTGTGGGACTTGTTGTATTAGTCCATCTATACTGACCTCCATCAGGTTGCAAACTGAATATATTTTTTTCTGCATCTACCTCTGAAAAAATATTGGGCTTCTAGCTGTGTGTGGGTCTTGTTCTATTAATCCATCTATACTGACCTCCATCAGGTTGCAAACTGAATATAATTTTTTTCTGCATCTAGCTCTGAAAAAATATTTGGCCTTCTAGCAGTGTGTCGGACTTTCTCTATTAGACAATCTATACTGACCTCCATCAGGTTGCAAATTAAAAATAATTTTTATCTGCATCTACAGTACCTCTGAAAAAATATTTGGGCTTCTAGCTGTGTGTGGGACTTGTTGTATTAGTCCATCTATACTGACCTCCATCAGGTTGCAAACTGAATATATTTTTTTCTGCATCTACCTCTGAAAAAATATTTGGGCTTCTAGCTGTGTGTGGGTCTTGTTCTATTAATCCATCTATACTGACCTCCATCAGGTTGCAAACTGAATATAATTTTTTTCTGCATCTAGCTCTGAAAAAATATTTGGCCTTCTAGCAGTGTGTCGGACTTTCTCTATTAGTCCATCTATACTGACCTCCATCAGGTTGCAAATTAAAAATAATTTTTATCTGCATCTACCTCTGAAAAAATATTTGGGCTTCTAGCTGTGTGTGGGACTTGTTGTATTAGTCCATCTATACTGACCTCCATCAGGTTGCAAACTGAATATATTTTTTTCTGCATCTACCTCTGAAAAAATATTTGGGCTTCTAGCTGTGTGTGGGTCTTGTTCTATTAATCCATCTATACTGACCTCCATCAGGTTGCAAACTGAATATAATTTTTTTCTGCATCTAGCTCTGAAAAAATATTTGGCCTTCTAGCAGTGTGTCGGACTTTCTCTATTAGTCCATCTATACTGACCTCCATCAGGTTGCAAATTAAAAATAATTTGTATCTGCATCTACATTACCTCTGAAAAAATATTTGGGCTTCTAGCTGTATGTGGGACTTGTTGTATTAGTCCATCTATACTGACCTCCATCAGGTTGCAAATTAAAAAAAATTTGTATCTGCATCTACAGTACCTCTGAAAAAATATTTGGGCTTCTAGCTGTGTGTGGGACTTGTTGTATTAGTCCATCTATACTGACCTCCATCAGGTTGCAAATTAAAAATAATTTTTATCTGCATATACAGTACCTCTGAAAAAATATTTGGGCTTCTAGCTGTGTGTGGGACTTGTTGTATTAGTCCATCTATACTGACCTCCATCAGGTTGCAAACTGAATATATTTTTTTCTGCATCTACCTCTGAAAAAATATTGGGCTTCTAGCTGTGTGTGGGTCTTGTTCTATTAATCCATCTATACTGACCTCCATCAGGTTGCAAACGGAATATAATTGTTTTCTGCATCTAGCTCTGAAAAAATATTTGGCCTTCTAGCAGTGTGTCGGACTTTCTCTATTAGTCCATCTATACTGACCTCCATCAGGTTGCAAATTAAAAATAATTTTTATCTGCATCTACAGTACCTCTGAAAAAATATTTGGGCTTCTAGCTGTGTGTGGGACTTGTTGTATTAGTCCATCTATACTGACCTCCATCAGGTTGCAAATTAAAACTAATTTTTATCTGCATCTACAGTACCTCTGAAAAAATATTTGGGCTTCTAGCTGTGTGTGGGACTTGTTGTATTAGTCCATCTATACTGACCTCCATCAGGTTGCAAACTGAATATATTTTTTTCTGCATCTACCTCTGAAAAAATATTGGGCTTCTAGCTGTGTGTGGGACTTGTTGTATTAGTCCATCTATACTGACCTCCATCAGGTTGCAAACTGAATATATTTCTTTCTGCATCTACCTCTGAAAAAATATTGGGCTTCTAGCTGTGTGTGGGTCTTGTTCTGTTAATCCATCTATACAGACCTCCATCATGTTGCAAACTGAATATAATTTTTTTCTGCATCTACCTCTGAAAAAATATTTGGCCTTGTAGCAGTGTGTCGGACTTTCTCTATTAGTCCATCTATACTGACCTCCGTCAGGTTGCAAACTGAATATATTTTTTTCTGCATCTAACCCAGCCAATAGTTTTGGCCTAATACCACAGTTTGGCCACTCAGCTCTGCTCGGTTACCATCCATTGTTTTTTTGTGCAAACAACTCCAGAGTTGTGAATTAGTTAACCACCAAAATGAGTGGAAAAAGGCCTGCTGCTGGTGGAAAGGGGAATAGGCGTGTTGGGAAGGGGAAAAAAGGTTGTGTCCGTGGGGTAGGTGTTAAAGCAACAGTAACATCTGCAGAAGAAAGACCATCTTCCAGCCAAACTAAAATGTCTACTTCTTTTAGCGGACAATGTGATAAGATCCCTTTCTTACGGCCACGCCAATCGCTACAAATTCCAGATGAGGCACAAAAACAGCAGGTGCTTCAACGGATATCAAGTGCTCCTTTAAGTGGGCTCTCCTCCACATCAACTTCAACATCACAAATACTGCAGTCCTCAAAGGTGTCACCCAAATCGCACTTGCTTCCTCACAGCTCCCAAATCTCCAGCTGCCCGTCTGAGTATGAGGTAGAACAGATGGTTGAGTCTGCAGAGCTGTTTACTCATACTATAGCCTGGGAATCAGAGGTCGACTCCAGCACTTCTGTGAATCCAGACGAGGAAATGATCTGCACTGATGCCCAGAATCTTTATGAGTCGGATCCAGGACCAGACGCAGAAGGTTCTGACCATAATGTAGACCCTCATTCCCAAACTGTAACTCCTGTTGGTGGAGACAATGAGGAAGACGATGATAAGACTCAAATACCTGATTGGAGCGACAACTTTAGTTTTTTGTCAGGGCAGGAACAGGTTGGCTCTGAGGACGACGGGTGTGATAACACACAGGGTGATGATGATGAGGTTGGAGATCCCACTTACTGTCAACCCACAGTCAGCCAAGAGATGAGGTCAGCAGAGGATGTGGAGGAAGATGCTAGTGACGACGAGGTCAGGTTGCACCTTCCTGGACAGAGACGTAGTACTGGAAGCACGTCAACAACTGCATCCTCAAACACAACTCTGCCTCTCACCACAAGTCGTGGTGGCTCTTCAGGTCGCATGGGTGCTAAGCCTTGCATAGCCTGGGCATTTTTTCAGATCGATAAAGATGACCCAACTCGTGTTATCTGTAACATTTGTCAGCAAAAGCTAAGTAGAGGCCAAAAAATACATAGTTTGAGTACTTCATGCATGAACCGGCACATGGACATGAAGCATAAGTTGCAGTGGGAAGCACAGTGTGCTACAATGCGGCCTAGCCGGCCGGGCCAACCACCGTCTGCCATATCTTGTGCATCCGCGGCCTCTTCATCCTCTGTGACTGGGGGGACAGCAGTCACACCTGTTTTGGGGCGCAGACCTGCCACCTCTTTACCCGCAACAGCCAGCGTGATTGGCAGGTCATCATTTTCTTTGGAGGTGGTAACACCAGCTGGTGTTGAGCGCTGTCCGACATCGATAGCACCACCTTTGGATCAAGGCAACCTAACATGTCCGCCTGCATCTTCCTCACAGACCGGCAGTTTGCCGGGGACACCCTTATCAACCCCGTCTAAGCACAATAGCCAGCCCTCGGTCCCTCAGATGTGGACAAGTAAAAGACCATTTCCTCCTAGCCATGAGAAAGCTAAGAGGTTGAATTTCACCATCTGCAAGCTCTTGGCTACAGAAATGCTGCCTTTCCGCCTGGTGGACACAGAGGATTTTCGAGACCTTATGTCCGTCGCAGTGCCCCAGTACCAGATGCCCAGTCGGCACTACTTCTCAAAGAAAGGTGTGCCTGCGCTCCACCAGCATGTCGCACACAACATCACCGCTTCTTTGAGAAACTCTGTGTGTGACAGGGTGCATTTCACCACAGACACTTGGACGAGTAGGCATGGACAGGGGCGTTACATGTCGCTGACTGGGCACTGGGTAACTATGGTGACAGCAGGACAAGGGGCTGCTGTCCAAGTCTTGCCGTCCCCACGAGTTGTGCGTCAATCCTCTTTATGTCAAAGTTCCTCCACTGCTTCTGCCTCCTCAACCTCCTCTCGGTCTTCCACCTGCACCCAAAGCCTGTCTGGTCATGCCACAAGCTTTCTAACTGCGCAGAAGGGATCCTGCACACCTCTTTACTATGCTGGCAGTAGGGCTCAACGTCATCAGGCGGTTTTTACATTGAAATGTCTGGGAAATGTGAGTCACACAGCTGAGGAGTTGTGGTCAGCTCTGGAGAACCAATTTCATGAATGGTTGTCTCCACTGAACCTGAAACCAGGGAAGGCCGTGTGCGACAATGCTGCAAACCTGGGTGCGGCCCTTCGCCGGGGCAATGTCACACACGTGCCTTGTATGGCTCACGTGTTGAACCTGGTTGTCCAGCAATTTTTAGCCCACTATCCCAGACTAGATGGCCTTCTGCAGAGGGCACGGTCGCTGTGTGCTCACTTCCGCCGTTCGCATCCCGCAGCTCAGCGACTTACATCTCTACAGAAGTCGTTGGGCCTGCCACTTCACCGGCTAAAATGCGATGTGCCTACCCGGTGGAATTCAACTCTGCACATGTTGCAGCGACTGTGGCAGCACCGACAAGCCCTGGTGCAATACGTTCTGACGTATAGCCTGGGCCAACGAGATTCAGAGGTGGGGCAAATCACGCTGGAGGAGTGGTCTCAGATCAGGGATCAATGCACCCTTCTGCACAGTTTTGAAATGGCGACGAAGATGTTTAGTGCTGACGATGCCATTATCAGCATGACTATTCCGGTGATTTACATGCTGGAGCACATGTTAAACAGAATTCGGAGTCAGGTGGTGGCACAAGAGGAGGTGGAGGAAGTAGAGGAGGAGGAGTTGTATGCGGAAGGGCTAACATCTGCAAGGTCCAGACGGTCGGCAGCACCAAGGCGGCAGGCATGTGAGGGTGGGGGAGATGGTTTTACCAGGGCGCATGGTAGCAGCCAAACTAGTGAAGAAGGTGCAGGAGCCCAGGAAGAAGTGGAGGACGAACTGATGGAAGACTCATCAGATGACGGAGACCTTGATCACATTTCTGTTGTGCGAGGTTGGGGGGAGAGGACAGAGGAAGGAAGCATGATTGTTACCTCGCCACCAACACAACAGGGACTTGGTGCTCCTGGATGCGCAAGACACATAAGTGCCTTCTTGCTGCACTACGTGCAGCATGACTCTCATATTGTCAGAATTCGAAGTAATCATGACTACTGGGTTGCCACACTCTTAGATCCCCCAAACTTTTCGATCAACCTTTTCATTTTAATAAAGACCAAAAAAATGGTCATTTTTGAAATTATAAGCATTAGCAGGTTATTAGAAACTGAAATCAAACAGTTTTCAACTCAAAACTTTATTCTAGGTGATGTTACATTTTCACATAGGACCCCTTGTTCGAAAGGAGCTTCTGAACTCTCTCGTCCATTGAATTTGTCAGGTTTTGGATGGTTTCTGCTTCAATTGTTTTGCATGAGGACAGAATACCCTCCCAGAGCTGTTGCTTAGATGTGAACTGCCTCCCGCCATCATAGACACTCCTTTTGATGATGCTCCAGAGGTTCTGAATGGGGTAGAGGTCAGGGGAGCATGGGGGTCACACCATAAGTTTGTCCCCTTTTATGCCCATATCAGCCAGAGATGCAGATGTTTTATGTGCAGCATGAGATGGTGCATTATCATGCAAAAAAATGATCTTGCTGTGAAATACACGGTTCTTCTTCTTGAACCATGGCAGGAAGTGCTGTTTGAGAAAATCCACATACATTATGGAGTTCACCTTTAGCGCCTTCAGGGATCCTAAAGGGGCCGACAATCTTTCTCCCCATGATTCCAGCCCAAAACATTACTCCACCTCCTCCTTGTTGGCGCTGTAGCCGTGTTTGCGTGGGGTGTCCATCAACCAGCCATCCTCCACTCCATCCATCTGGACCATCGAGCGCTGCACGGCACTCATCCGTGAACAAAACAGTTTTGAAATCAGTCTTCATGTAATGTTTGGCCCACTGGAGCCGTTTCTGCTTGTGTGAAGTGGATAGAGGAGGTCGACAGGATGGCATATGCACAGCTGCAAACCTCTGAAGGACCCTGCATCTTGTTGTTTGGGGGACGTTGGAGGCACCAGCAGCTTCAACAACTTGTCTGCTGCTATGACAAGGCTTTTTTGCCGCTGCTCTTTTAACCTGACGTAATTGCCTGTAGGAAAGAGTCCTCAATTTGCCCTTATCAGCACGCACACGTGTGTACTGTGAATCAGCTACATACTTCTTGATTGCCAAGACACTTCATCCTGATCATCGCACAATGTTGATTGTAGTCATGCCTTGACCTAAACACTCCACAATTTGTTGCTTCTCAGCAGCCGACACATCCTTTTTCTTTCCCATTTTGGCAGAAAATGTAGGCTGCTTAATAATGTGAGACAGCCTTCTTAAGTAGTCTTGCCTTTCATTGGACACACCTGCCAAACTAATTAGCACAGGTGTCTGCAATTGCTTACAGTGATATAAAGAGCCCTGACACACATCACCATCAATGAGTTTAACTGACAAACAAACAAATTCTTCCCTTATCACTCCTAAACACTTTTTGCATAATAATTTGGAACACAGTGTACATGTGCTTTTCCACAAAACACCAGTGGTTCACGTAGTGAATCTTACAGTTCTAACTTGCCAACCGTGGTCTGTATGGAGTTGTTCAATAAAGGGCCCAAAATTAAGATAACATAGATGGGAGAGGTCTCTATGAATAGGAATTCCTAAGTATTTGATACCCTGTGAGGGCCAGGCAAAGGGAAAGTTGGACTGGATGGAATCCTATATGGATTTGGGGAGGGAGACATCGAGGGCCTCAGACTTCGCTGCATTGATTTTAAAATTTGACCATGTAACAAAGTGATCTATTTCAGCCATAACAGCATGGATGGATATATGTGATTGAGTGATATATACTAGGACATCATCAGCAAATAGAGAGCACTTGTACTCGGTGCCTCCCATCTCAATCCACCTAATATTGGGGTTATGGCGAATTGATGAGAGCAGGTGCTCCGTCACTAGGATGTATAAGAGAGGGGACAGAGGACATCCCTGCCTTGTCCCATTGGTGATTGTGAAAGGTGATGAAAATGTTCTGATGCACCCCCTGGGCCTTGGGACACCCGGAGCCGGACCCTTTTTGGTGGATGCTGGTGGTTCTAGTCTTCGTGGCGGCGACCCGATTCCGTGGCTCAGGGTGGTCAAACCAGTGGCGGAACTATTTATGTGGTTTTGATGTTTAAATGTCCGACTACGCCACCCGTGGATTGCGGTTAGAGTGAACCGCCGCTGCAGGGCAGACCGCTGAGGCTGGTGTTGTGGGTGCAGCAGAGCGTAGCATAACTCCCCACGGGAGGAGTATAGCCTCAGGGCAGTGTATGCGGAGGATGGGGGTGATGGTGCAGGGCAGCAGCAGTAACGACACAGAGTCAGTGATGCAGTCCAGGGCCTTTACTCACAGTTCTTATTATCCAGACCACGTCTGCAGGTAACGGCTGCCCATATCGTACTGTGCTCACCAGGTGAGGGGCTCAGACAACTCCCAGATAATTTTGGAGCGCTTCACAGGACCCCCTTTGTGTGTCCTTTGTCTGGCCTTTCTTACCAACCCTTCTGTCCGGCTGCCTCGGGCCTCCTCTTGGTAAACTTGGCGCCAGTTTCCCTGACCCTATGTGGTGCCTTCCTAGCGGGTGTAGCGAGGGGCTGCGCCACATAAAATGTCACAGCCTGCGGTTTCTAGCTGAGGGTCGTTTCCTGCCTCCACTAGTTTCGGGGACCGGTCTCCCCCTTTGGCCTGACCCCTCCACGCAGGTGGATTCGGGTGTCCGCACCCCTGGGATCCCTTCATTCCTCGTTCCTGGAGCCTTCTCCGCTCCTCTTCCTTCCTTCTCCCTCTTCCAGGCCTGGGCCTCTGTTACTAGGCCCGCCTCCGGAGCAGAGCTCATGCAGAGCCCCTGCTCCCTGCCACTTCTGCTCAGACTTCTCTGCACTGAACTAAGATGGTGCCCACCTTTTATACTCCCTTCTCAATGCACCCAGGAACTGCCTCCTCCCTGCTCCTGCACTACAGGGTTCCCCTTCCTCAGTGTTCCCTCCCCCCACTCCAGCCAGGGACAGGGACTGTCGTGCCCATCTCAGAGGCATATTGGTCGCCCTGCCCCACGGCAATGTGGTGTAATGCATGCAGGTGTCCGGTCCTGATCCACACTCCATCCTTACCTGAGAGTGAGATATCACACCTCTGGGTGAGGTGCAATACCTCTGTAGTAACCGAGCCCTCAGGGTGCTACAGTTCCATTTATCTTCAGCCTAGGTGACTTATTGTGATACAGGGCCGTGATTTGGGCTATAAAAGGGTCCCCTAGACCCCTACCCCAAGCTTTTTAAGAGAATCATATATGGCGCACCAGGAGACTCTATGGAATACTTTCTCAGCATCCAACGAGAGTATCTAATTACAAATTTTTAACTGCATCTAGCCCAGGAAATACTTTGTGCCTAGCAGCAGTGTCTGCTAGTCAGCGGATTATCCCGGCTGTTAAGCAAGCTACACCACCTGTAGTTTGGACACTTAATTTTTTCAAAGGAAATGCTTCGGGACCACGGGATACTCAGTGAAGAGCATCAGGAGGCACCCCAAGGCATAGGGGCTGGGACTGGCAGTAGGATGCCTTGCGGTGGACAGCTGAGCTCGATCCTTATAAAAGCTTTTTAACTGCAGCAGCTTTAGTGGACGCTACTGGAGCTGGAATTACACGGCTGCTGGCATGAGACTTGTCCTCCAATAGATCCTTGTAAATGGATTTAAAGTGTATTCATTCAAATTAGAGAGACAATTTAAATTAAAAAGCTTAGAGCTGCCTCCACCACAGGGGGGCTCGCTCGACCCACCAGCGGACAGGCACCAGTATTGGGAGAGGGGGGCTGGCCGTCAGGGTTCACCGCAGCTCTGGCACAAACCCGGCGACACGGAGGTGGCACGGGCAGGAGCGGACTGAACGTGTCGGCTTCTCACTTTTTCGATTTTAGAAGGGCATGACATGCCTATATCTGTGTCTCCCCCTCCTTTTACTCCTCCACCTCTTTTCTTTTCGCATGACTATATGTACTTGTCACTTTTCCATGTGTTAGTTGTGTCTTCTGAGCAGTTTGTCAGCTTTTGGACACCTTTGAAGGTGTTTTCTATGTGTTTCTATGTGTTTTTGTTTGCCTGCCATTGGTTTTAACGGTGTTCGAAGGTGTTCGACGAACAGTTCGACGAACAGTTCGGCGAACACACGGGTGTTCGACGAACCGAACCGAACTCGAACACTACGGGGGTGGCTCAACACTATTCACTACCATGCCAGAGAGTTAATAGGAGGTGTTGAACATGAACATTTAACATGCTAACTGGGGCCTTAAGAGTCTGAGCTGTAGTTTTAGTTTTTTTTTGCAATTTCATTGATCATTGCACATTCTGCCCTTTGGGTGAATATTTCTGGGACGTCCATTTCTGGTAAGATTGTTAATTGTCTTGAATGTTTTCCACATCTAAATTATCTTTCTGGCTGTAGAATGATGGACTCCCAATTTTTTGGGGAAATGGCCTTATAACTATTCAATGTAGCATCGGCGTCTCTGCCCCCTGACAGGCAGAGACGCCGTCCCTCTCACCGCCACGCTCCCTACCCGGCCTCCTCCAGCGCTCCTCTTCCTGCTTCTGCTGCCGGCGCGCGCAGCTTCCCGGGAACTGTGCTTAGGGTGTGCATGCGCTCCCTCCCTCTTAAAGGGGCTGCGCGCGCCCCCTTTAGGAGTCCCCGGCCAATTGCCGGAGGTCCTCCCATATGTAAGGCACCTCCTGCAAAATGGAGGTGCCCGAGCAATAGTTGATGCACAGTGTACTTACCACTGCTAGCCTGACTACTAGTCCTGCCCGCCAGCCTGACTATCATTCCAGCCCGCCAGCCTGACTACTCTCCAGCCCGACAGTCTGTCTTCCGTTCAGTCCGCCAGTCTGTCTATGGGCTTTGCCCGCCTGCTTACCTGGGAGCACCTGCCTGTTACTTGACAGCCTACCTAGAGGCTCCCGCCTGTCACTTGCCATGACCTCCTGTTTACCTACCTGGAGGCTCCTGCCTGTCACTTGCCATGACCACCTGACAGCCTACCTAGAGGCTCCCGCCTGTCACTTGCCGTAACCACCTGACAGCCTACCTAGAGGCTCCCGCCTGTCACTTGCCATGACCACCTGACAGCCTACATAGAGGCTCCTGCCTGTCACTTGCCATGACCACCTGTCTGCCTACCTGGAGGCTCCTGCCCGTCACTTGCCGTGACCACCTGACAGCCTACCTAGAGGCTCCATCTCTTGTCAGCCTGCCTGCTGTGTCCATCTGCAGTATCGGTCAGTCTCAGCCATCTGACCCGTGGGAGTCACCTGCTCTCTTAAAAGGTCGTCCCCAGAGTAGCACCTGGTCCCTCTGCTCCGTCCCTCCCTGGTCACGGAGTCGTTAGCCGCCGTATGACCTAGGTCGGTCCAAGTGGATACTTAGTTACGCCCCTCTGGGTCCCTCCTTGCACTGCAGCACAGAGGTTCCCCCACCTGGATCCGTAACAGTTTGCTTGGGCCATGGAACCCAGTGGCCCCCAAGCCCCTTCGCTCTCTGACCTGTACCAGGAGGTTTCTCATCAGAGATCCCAACAGGAAACCATCCTGAACTTCCTGCGGAGTGTCAACTCCCGCCTGGACACACTGACTGTTACACCTGTGTCCGCCTCGAGTCGTGCGACTCCCGCTCCGGCAGCGCCGCTGCCCACCAATACCACGGCATCCAACCCAGGTCCCCGGCTTTCTGCACCTCCTCGTTTTGGAGGCGACCCCGTTATAGCTTGGGGTTTCATAAACCAGTGCACCCTGCACTTTGAACTTTTAGCACATCAGTTTCCCTCCGACCGGGCCAAGGTGGCGTTCATCATGTCTCACCTCACTGGAGAAGCACTGGCATGGCTAAATCCACTGTGGGAGAGAGGGGATCCCCTGGTGTCCGATCTATCGTCTTTC
Source organism: Phyllobates terribilis (assembly GCF_046119375.1). Lineage (NCBI taxonomy): Eukaryota > Metazoa > Chordata > Amphibia > Anura > Dendrobatidae > Phyllobates > Phyllobates terribilis. Next base: position 328,001,834 of record NW_027362762.1, on the reverse strand, counting down.
CTCGCTGCTTTCCGGAAAGTCTTCGACGAACCAGGATGAAAATCCTCCACTGCCTCCTCTCTGCTTCGTATCCGCCAAGGGAGTCTCACCGTGGGCCAATATGCCATACGGTTCTGTACCCTCGCTTCTGAGCTTGCCTGGGACAATGAGGCCCATCTTCTTGGAGGGTCTTTCCGGTCGGATTAAGGACGAGTTAGCCGGCCGGGACATTCCTACCACCCTGGATGACCTGGTGTCGCTAGCTACCCGGATCAACATCCGTTTCCTGGAACGTGCTAAAGAGACTACCCGGGAGCGAAGATTTCCTCGTCTTGCTCCTACTTTCCAGAGACCTGTCTCTCAATTAGCAACTCCCCGGGCACTCTCGCCCGAACCTATGCAGGTCGACCAGACCAAGATGGTCAAATTTCACCAAGAGTCTCGCCGAGCGGAGCGGAGCAGTTTCTACTGTGGCAGTAAGGAGCACTTCATCCGTTCCTGCCCGGTGAAGCCAGGAAACGCCAGTACCTAGCACCGCTCGGAGAGGTCGTCCTAGGCAAAAGTAAACCCTCTCCTTCCCTGACTTTGTCTGTCTCCATCTCCTGGGGAGAGAACCGCTACTTTGAAATTGCACATCTAGATTCCGGAGCTGCTGGGAACCTCATTTCCCAGTCCCTGGTAGAGAAATATCACATTCCCACCAAACTTCTGGCTGAACCATTGGCAGTTGCCTCCGTGGATGGAAGACTCCTTCCCGTGACCATCCTGCTCATCACAGAACCTATAACCCTGCAGGTGGGAATGCTGCACTCTGAGAGGATCTCCTTCCATGTGCTTTCCGGTCTCTCTCACTCCCTATTGCTAGGTCTACCCTGGCTTCAGAGACATGAACCCGTGCTGAACTGGCAATCCGGTGAAGTTCTCCATTGGGGGCACGATTGCCATAAGACCTGCCTGGTCCCGGTCCGCCCGGTTCGTCCGCCCCTCACCCCAGCTAATCTACCTGGTTTACCGGCACCATACTGGTCCTATGCAGATGTCTTCGACAAAAAGGAAGCAGAGACACTGCCACCTTATAGGCCATATGATTGCCCGATCGACCTGGTACCCGGTGCCACTCCACCCCATGGGCGTATTTACCCGTTGCCATCGGCCGAAACCCGGGCCATGTCGGAATACATTAAGGAGAATCTGGCTAGGGGATTCATCTGGAAATCTACCTCCCCGGATGGATCCGGATTCTTCTTCATCAAGAAGAAGGATGGTTCACTACGCCCCTGTAGAAACTATCGAGGACTTAGCCAAATCACGGACAAAAACAAATACCCCCTGCCACTCATCTCCGAGTTGTTTGACCGCCTTAACGGCGCTAGGATCTTTTCCAAGCTGGATCTACGTGGGGCGTATAACCTGGTCCAGATCCGTCAAGGAGACGAGTGGAAGACGGCATTCAATACCTGGGACGGTCACTATGAATACCGTGTAATGCCCTTCGGTCTCTGCAATGCTCCTGCCGTCTTTCAAGAATTAGTCAATGACATCTTCCGTGATCTTCTATATTCCTGCGTGGTGGTGTACCTGGACGACATCTTGGTCTTCTCTCCGGACCTTCCCACACACCGGAGGGATGTTCATCAGGTCCTGCTTAGGCTCAGGCAGAATCATCTCTATCCCAAATTTGAGAAGTGCCTCTTCGAGCAGACCTCCCTTCCGTTCCTGGGTTATATTATCTCCCAGACAGGTCTACGAATGGACCCCAAGAAGCTCTCTGCCGTCTTAAAATGGCCCCGTCCGGAGGGGTTGAAGGCGATTCAGTGATTCCTGGGTTTCGCCAACTACTACCATTTCTTCATCCCGCACTTCTCTTCTCAGACTGCTCCCATCTCTGCGCTCACCCGTAAGGGAGCAAATCCCAAGGTATGGCTGCCCGAAGCTGAGGAGGCCTTCCTTTCCTTAAAGCAAGCCTTCTCCTCTGCCCCAGTGCTGCACCGTCTGGACTGCAACAAACAGTTCTTCCTGGAGGTTGTTGCTTCCTCCTCTGGAGCCGGAGCGGTGCTCACCCAAAAATGTTCATCCGGGAGAATGATAACCTGCGGCTTCTTCTCCAAACTCTTCTCGTCTGAGCGCAACTACTCCATAGGAGACCGAGAACTGCTAGCTATCAAATTGGTGCTGGAGGAGTGGCGTTACCTGCTTGAAGGGGCTCTATACCCAGTGATCATCTATACTGATCACAAAAACCTTGCATATCTCCAGAATGCCCAAAGACTCAATCCGCGTCAGGCCCGGTGGTCTTTGTTCTTCGCTCGCTTCGACTTTATCCTACATTTCCGCCCGGTGGACAAGAATGTTAAAGCTGACGCTTTGTCCAAATCCTTCCTGTCCTCCGATCTAGAGGAGGAGCCTACGCACATCATCGACCCCTCCAAAGTGATGAGTATGGCCCCCTTAGATCTGACTCGTCTCCCACCCGGTAAGACGTTGGTAGCAGTTCCAGATCGGGAGAAGATTCTTCACTGGGGTCATTCATTTAAACTAGCCGGCCATGCCGGTCAGAAGAAGACTTTCCGGCTCATTACCCGGCATTACTGGTGGCCCACCCTGTGCAAGGATGTGGTAGACTTCGTCTTGGCCTGTTCATCTTGTGCCCGCAACAAAGTTCCCAGACATCTTCCAGCCAGTCACCTCCTGCTTCTTCCCGTACCTGCTGCCCCTTGGCAACACATTGCTATGGACTTTATTACAGATCTCCCTTTTTCTGCCGGCTGTACAGTCATTTGGGTGGTTGCCGACCGCTTTTCTAAAATGGCCCACTTCATCCCTCTGCCTGGTCTCCCGTCTGCATCAGAGCTGGCTAAAGACTTCTTCCTTAACATTTTTCGTCTCCATGGCCTACCCCTCCACATTGTATCGGATCGAGGGGTTCAGTTCACCTCACGCTTCTGGAGAGCTACGTGTAAGCTGCTGGATGTCACCCGGGATTTCTCCTCTGCTTACCATCCACAGTCCAATGGCCAAGTGGAGCGTATCAACCAGATCCTTACCAGCTACCTCTGGCACTTTGTTAATGCTCACCATACCGATTGGGTGGACCTCCTACCATGGGCCGAATTCTCCTACAACAACAATGAGAGCGAATCGACTTCCAAGTCCCCGTTCTTTGTAGTCTATGGTCAACATCCCCGGATTCCGTTTCCCGTCTCCGCTTCTGTGGACAGCCCTGCCGCGGAATCTCTGGTCTGCGAATTTTCCACCATTTGGGAGAATACTAGGTCCGCACTTCTTCAGTCCTCCAAGCGGATGAAGAGATATGCTGACAAGAGACGTCTGGATCCGCCTCAATTCCGTCCGGGAGACAAGGTTTGGCTCTCCTCCAAACATGTTCAACTCAAAATACCCTCCAACAAGTTGGGTCCTCGGTTCATCGGTCCATTTGAAGTCCTCAAACAAATCAACCCAGTGGCCTACAAGTTAAAACTCCCGGCCACCTTACGGATTCCCAACTCCTTCCACGTATCTCTCCTCAAACCAGTTGTGTTTAATTCTTTTTCCAACAATCCAGGTACTCCCCTTGCTCCAATTTCCGCTGAGGACGTTTTTGAGGTAGAGAACATTCTGGCCACCAAGAGGGTAAGAGGAAAAACCTTTTTTCTGGTGGATTGGAAGGGGTTTGGCCAATAGGAGAGAACTTGGGAACCCAGGGAGAACATTCATGCCGCGCTTCTTCTTGAAATATTTCTTTCTGGCCTAAAAAAGAGGGGGCGTAAAGGGGTGGGTACTGTAGCATCGGCATCTCTGCCCCCTCCCAGGCAGAGACGCCGTCCCTCTCACCGCCGCGCTCTCTGCCCATCGTCCTCCAGTGCTCCTCTTCCTGCTTCTGCTGCCGGCGCGCGCAGCTTCCCGGGCACTGTGCTTAGGGCGCGCCCCCACTCCCTCCCTCTTAAAGGGGCCGCGCGCATCGCCCTAAGGAGTCCCCGGCCAATTGCCGGAGGTCCTCCCATATATAAGGCACCTCCTCCAAAATGGAGGTGCCTGAGCAATAGTTGATGCACAGTGTACTTACCTCTGCTTCAGCCCTCAGGTCCCGCTGCTAGCCTGACTACTAATCCTGCCCGCCAGCCTGACTATCAGTCCAGCCCGCCAGCCTGACTACTCTCCAGCCCGACAGTCTGTCTTCCGTTCAGTCCGCCAGTCTGTCTATGGGCTTTGCCCACCTGCTTACCTGGGAGCACCTGCTTGTTACTTGACAGCCTACCTAGAGGCTCCCTCCTGTCACTTGCCGTGACCACCTGTCTGCCTACCTGGAGGCTCCTGCCCATCACTTGCCGTGACCACCTGACAGCCTACCTAGAGGCTCCCGCCTGTCACTTGCCGTGACCACCTGACAGTCTACCTAGAGGCTCCCGCCTGTCACTTGCCGTGACCACCTGACCGCCTACCTAGAGGCTCCCGCCTGTCACTTGCCGTGACCACCTGTCTGCCTACCTGGAGGCTCCTGCCCGTCACTTGCCGTGACCACCTGACAGCCTACCTAGAGGCTCCCGCCTTTCGTCTGCTGTCTCTGCCAGTTCATCTACCCGGATCTCTCGTGAGCCTGCCTGCTGTGCCCATCTGCAGTATCGGTCGGTCTCAGCCATCTGACCCGTGGGAGTCACCTGCTCTCTTAAAAGGTCGTCCCCAGAGTAGCACCTGGTCCCTCTGTTTGGTCCCTCCCTGGTCATGGAGTCGTTAGCCGCCGTACCACCTAGGTCGGTCCGAGTGGATACTTAGTTACGCCCCTCTGGGTCCTTCCTTGCACCGCAGCACAGAGGTTCCACCACCCGGATCCTTAACATTCAACATTGCTTCTTTAACATCATTCCTCATGTATTTCATCTTTGGCATGGTATCAACCCATACCTGAATGCTGCAGGCTAGCAAACTGCCAAAACTGCTTTCATAGAGCAGCATAATTAGTCAAGGACTTTTGCTTTTCAACACCTGGCTATTGCACACACTTTTAATTCCCAAGTAAGCAGTAAGTGTATGTGCACATGGCGCGGATTTGCTGCGGCCTTGATGCTGCATTTTTATGCTGCGTCAAAACCACCACGGCCAGATGTTATAGCATAGTGGATGGGATTTCTAGAAATCCCATGCCCACTATGCGTTTTTGTGCACTTGCGGATCACCTGCGGAAACTGACATGAGGTGTGTTTTTCAGATCCGCAGCATGTCTATTTCTCTTGTGGAAACGCATGCAGATTTTCCCCATAGACTTGCATTAGATGAGGAAAATCCACATGCGTAATAACCGCGTGTGTGTTTTGTATGCGTTTCCGCAGCGGAAACGCACACAAAAACGCTACATGATGATCAATAAGGTTTGTTTAAAAAAAATATTCTCTAATTTCAACATGAAGACATGAAAAACGCATGCATAAAAACCGCATGCGGCAAAACCGCATGTAAAAACTGCACCAAAAGCCGCACGTAACCTAATTTGCATATTAGGTGCAGAAATTCTGCAGCATCAAAACCGCAGCAAATCCGCACCGTTTTTTACACACTGCTTTTGGATTTTGGCTTAGTTTTTGATAAATAATGACATGGTACAATTTGTCATGTGTTGTTGTTCATCTGAGGTTGTGTTTACCTAATTTAAGGACCAGTTATTTTTTTATTATGTCCTGATACATAAAACCAAAGAATTCAAAGAGGTTATGCTTAGTTTTTCTGAATGTTGGTTAAAAAATGTTAAAAGGATAGTGTCTGGATTAAACAATTACCATGTGTTAGAGCAATATTATTTTATACACATACAGTAGGTGAAATACGTATTGTACACATCACCAATTTTTTAAGTAAACATATTTCTAAAGGTGCTATTGACATGAGATTCTCACCAGATGTCGGTAACAACCCATCCAATTCACACAGGCAATTTAATTTTCTTAATTTCATGGCTCTATGTTATGAACCTCTGTGAAGCACCTGGCTGTTCAAGGTACTCACCAAACATCTAGATAAGATCCCTGAGGGGTCTAGTTTCCAAAATGGTGTCACTTGTGGGGGGTTTCCACTGTTTAGGCACATCAGGGGCTCCCCAAACCCGCTAACTATTCAAGAAAATTTTACATTCAAAAAGTCAAATGGTGCTCCTTCCCTTCCAAACCCTGCCGTGCACCCAAACAGTGTTTTTTCCCCAAATATGGGGCATCGGTTTACTCAGGAGGAATTGCACAACAATTGGTATGGGGCAATTTCTCCTGTTTCCTTATGAAAATTTAAAATTGGGGGCTGAAAAACATTTTTGTGGGAAAAATGTGAAAATTTTATTTTTACTGCTCAATGTTATAAACTTCTGTGAGGCACCTGGGGGTTCAAAGTGTTCACCACACATCTAGATAAGTTCCCCAAGGGGTCTAGTTTCCAAAATGGTGTCACTTTTGGGGGGTTTCCACTGTTTAGGCACATCAGGGGCTCCCCAAACACGACATGGGGTCCGCTAATTATTCAAGCAAATTTTACATTCAAAAAGTCAAATGGTGCTCCTTCCCTTCCGAACCTTGCCATGCGCCCAAACAGTGGTTTTCCTTCACATATGGGGTATCGGTGTGCTCAGGAGTAGAGATGAGCGTTGTTCTACTCGAACTGTTCGCCAATCTCAAATTCGAGCTGTTTTGGGCGGTGTTCGAGCCGTTCGGCGAACACGAACAATTTGAGAAAAATTCGGCTGTTCGAGGTTATGTTCGATAACTGTTCGTGCACCAAAATCATAACTGGATTTTTTCTCAGTAATGATGAAAATTAATGTTAATACGCAGTTTGAGTGTACAGCGGGGTGGGGGGAGGGGCAGGGGATGGATCTCTGCAGGAACAATGAAGATCTCCATTTTTTTTTCTCTTTCCCGCATTTACAGTGGGGAGGTGCAATCTGTCAGCCTATCAGCAGCGCACACACGGAGCGAAGTGCTTTTTTTCACACAAGCAAGGGCATGTGTCATTGGCAGTGTATGTCACATGTCCTTGCCCTATAAGACCAAGCCATTTTCCCCGTCGCCACCATTTTCTCACTGCTGCAGCTGCGTGTTAGACGGCACCGCTGTTGCTGTGTGCGCTATACCTTGTTAATTTCAAGCCAATTTTCGCACAAATATACAGATAGCTTGGGAGTAGGGAATAGTTGTGATTGCAGTCCTTTTAAGGACTAGGTTACAGCATTTCCTACGACTTTTATCAGGGAGGTCTGTGCTCTTAAATAGATCGGTTGTGGGAGTAAAGACTAATTGTAATTGCAGTCCTTTTCAGGACTAGGTTACATGAGTTCCTATCAGTTTTTGCCAGGCAGGTCTGTGCCAGTGCTGTGCAAGTTTTTTTCACAGCATTTGGCTGAATCTAGCAAAGCTAATCCTTTTTGGCCTATTGCAGAGTGTGTTAGTCAGTGGAGTAGCCTATCTGTGTTGCAAGATATACCACCGATGTATAGAATACCAATTTTTTTACTGCACCTAGTGAAGTAAAATCTTTTGGGCATAGCATCATTCTATTAGTCCATCTATACTGACCTCCATCAGGTTGCAAATTAAAACTAATTTTTATCTGCATCTACAGTACCTCTGAAAAAATATTTGGGCTTCTAGCAGTGTGTGGGACTTGTTCTATTAGTCCATCTATACTGACCTCCATCAGGTTGCAAACTGAATATATTTTTTTCTGCATCTACCTCTGAAAAAATATTGGGCTTCTAGCTGTGTGTGGGTCTTGTTCTATTAATCCATCTATACTGACCTCCATCAGGTTGCAAACTGAATATATTTTTTTCTGCATCTACCTCTGAAAAAATATTTGGCCTTCTAGTAGTGTGTCGGACTTTCTCTATTAGTCCATCTATACTGACCTCCATCAGGTTGCAAATTAAAACTAATTTTTATCTGCATCTATATTACCTCTGAAAAAATATTTGGGCTTCAAGCAGTGTGTGGGACTTGTTGTATTAGTCAATCTATACTGACCTCCATCAGGTTGCAAACTGAATATAGATTTTTCTGCATCTACCTCTGAAAAAATATTGGGCTTCTAGCTGTGTGTGGGTCTTGTTCTATTAATCCATCTATACTGACCTCCATCAGGTTGCAAACTGAATATATTTTTTTCTGCATCTACCTCTGAAAAAATATTTGGCCTTCTAGTAGTGTGTCGGACTTTCTCTATTAGTCCATCTATACTGACCTCCATCAGGTTGCAAACTGAATATAATTTTTTTCTGCATCTAGCTCTGAAAAAATATTTGGCCTTCTAGTAGTGTGTCAGACTTTCTCTATTAGTCCATCTATACTGACCTCCATCAGGTTGCAAATTAAAACTAATTTTTATCTGCATCTACAGTACCTCTGAAAAAATATTTGGGCTTCTAGCAGTGTGTGGGACTTGTTCTATTAGTCCATCTATACTGACCTCCATCAGGTTGCAAACTGAATATATTTTTTTCTGCATCTACCTCTGAAAAAATATTGGGCTTCTAGCTGTGTGTGGGTCTTGTTCTATTAATCCATCTATACTGACCTCCATGAGGTTGCAAACTGAATACAATTTTTTTCTGCATCTAGCTCTGAAAAAATATTTGGCCTTCTAGTAGTGTGTCGGACTTTCTCTATTAGTCCATCTATACTGACCTCCATCAGGTTGCAAATTAAAACTAATTTTTATCTGCATCTACAGTACCTCTGAAAAAATATTTGGGCTTCTAGCTGTGTGTGGGACTTGTTGTATTAGTCCATCTATACTGACCTCCATCAGGTTGCAAACTGAATATATTTTTTTCTGCATCTACCTCTGAAAAAATATTTGGCCTTCTAGTAGTGTGTCGGACTTTCTCTATTAGTCCATCTATACTGACCTCCATCAGGTTGCAAATTAAAACTAATTTTTATCTGCATCTACAGTACCTCTGAAAAAATATTTGGGCTTCTAGCAGTGTGTGGGACTTGTTCTATTAGTCCATCTATACTGACCTCCATCAGGTTGCAAACTGAATATATTTTTTTCTGCACCTACCTCTGAAAAAATATTGGGCTTCTAGCTGTGTGTGGGTCTTGTTCTATTAATCCATCTATACTGACCTCCATCAGGTTGCAAACTGAATATATTTTTTTCTGCATCTACCTCTGAAAAAATATTTGGCCTTCTAGTAGTGAGTCGGACTTTCTCTATTAGTCCATCTATACTGACCTCCATCAGGTTGCAAATTAAAACTAATTTTTATCTGCATCTACAGTACCTCTGAAAAAATATTTGGGCTTCTAGCAGTGTGTGGGACTTGTTCTATTAGTCCATCTATACTGACCTCCATCAGGTTGCAAACTGAATATAGTTTTTTCTGCATCTACCTCTGAAAAAATATTGGGCTTCTAGCTGTGTGTGGGTCTTGTTCTATTAATCCATCTATACTGACCTCCATCAGGTTGCAAACTGAATATATTTTTTTCTGCATCTACCTCTGAAAAAATATTTGGCCTTCTAGTAGTGTGTCGGACTTTCTCTATTAGTCCATCTATACTGACCTCCATCAGGTTGCAAACTGAATATAATTTTTTTCTGCATCTAGCTCTGAAAAAATATTTGGCCTTCTAGTAGTGTGTCGGACTTTCTCTATTAGTCCATCTATACTGACCTCCATCAGGTTGCAAATTAAAACTAATTTTTATCTGCATCTACAGTACCTCTGAAAAAATATTTGGGCTTCTAGCAGTGTGTGGGACTTGTTCTATTAGTCCATCTATACTGACCTCCATCAGGTTGCAAACTGAATATATTTTTTTCTGCATCTACCTCTGAAAAAATATTTGGCCTTCTAGTAGTGTGTCGGACTTTCTCTATTAGTCCATCTATACTGACCTCCATCAGGTTGCAAATTAAAAATAATTTTTATCTGCATCTGCAGTACCTCTCAAAAATATTTGGGCTTCTAGCTGTGTGCGGGACTTGTTGTATTAGTCCATCTATACTGACCTCCATCAGGTTGCAAACTGAATATATTTTTTTCTGCATCTACCTCTGAAAAAATATTTGGCCTTCTAGTAGTGTGTCGGACTTTCTCTATTAGTCCATCTATACTGACCTCCATCAGGTTGCAAATTAAAACTAATTTTTATCTGCATCTACAGTACCTCTGAAAAAATATTTGGGCTTCTAGCAGTGTGTGGGACTTGTTCTATTAGTCCATCTATACTGACCTCCATCAGGTTGCAAACTGAATATATTTTTTTCTGCATCTACCTCTGAAAAAATATTGGGCTTCTAGCTGTGTGTGGGTCTTGTTCTATTAATCCATCTATACTGACCTCCATCAGGTTGCAAACTGAATATATTTTTTTCTGCATCTACCTCTGAAAAAATATTTGGCCTTCTAGTAGTGTGTCGGACTTACTCTATTAGTCCATCTATACTGACCTCCATCAGGTTGCAAATTAAAACTAATTTTTATCTGCATCTACAGTACCTCTGAAAAAATATTTGGCCTTCTAGCAGTGTGTGGGACTTGTTCTATTAGTCCATCTATACTGACCTCCATCAGGTTGCAAACTGAATATAGTTTTTTCTGCATCTACCTCTGAAAAAATATTGGGCTTCTAGCTGTGTGTGGGTCTTGTTCTATTAATCCATCTATACTGACCTCCATCAGGTTGCAAACTGAATATATTTTTTTCTGCATCTACCTCTGAAAAAATATTTGGCCTTCTAGTAGTGTGTCGGACTTTCTCTATTAGTCTATCTATACTGACCTCCATCAGGTTGCAAATTCAAAATAATTTTTTTCTGCATCTAACCCAGCCAATAGTTTTGGCCTAATACCACAGTTTGGCCACTCAGCTCTGCTCGGTTACCATCCATTGTTTTTTTGTGCAAACAACTCCAGAGTTGTGAATTAGTTAACCACCAAAATGAGTGGAAAAAGGCCTGCTGCTGGTGGAAAGGGGAATAGGCGTGTTGGGAAGGGGAAAAAAGGTTGTGTCCGTGGGGTAGGTGTTAAAGCAACAGTAACATCTGCAGAAGAAAGACCATCTTCCAGCCAAACTAAAATGTCTACTTCTTTTAGCGGACAATGTGATAAGATCCCTTTCTTACGGCCACGCCAATCGCTACAAATTCCAGATAAGGCACAAAAACAGCAGGTGCTTCAACGGATATCAAGTGCTCCTTTAAGTGGGCTCTCCTCCACATCAACTTCAACATCACAAATACTCCAGTCCTCAAAGGTGTCACCCAAATCGCACTTGCTTCCTCACAGCTCCCAAATCTCCAGCTGCCCGTCTGAGTATGAGGTAGAACAGATGGTTGAGTCTGCAGAGCTGTTTACTCATACTATAGCCTGGGAATCAGAGGTCGACTCCAGCGCTTCTGTGAATCCAGACGAGGAAATGATCTGCACTGATGCCCAGAATCTTTATGAGTCGGATCCAGGACCAGACGCAGAAGGTTCTGACCATAATGTAGACCCTCATTCCCAAACAGTAACTCCTGTTGGTGGAGACAATGAGGAAGACGATGATAAGACTCAAATACCTGATTGGAGCGACAACTTTAGTTTTTTGTCAGGGCAGGAACAGGTTGGCTCTGAGGACGACGGGTGTGATAACTAGAGATGAGCGTTGTTCTACTCGAACTGTTCGCCAATCTCAAATTCGAGCTGTTTTGGGCGGTGTTCGAGCCGTTCGGCGAACACGAACAATTTGAGAAAAATTCGGCTGTTCGAGGTTATGTTCGATAACTGTTCGTGCACCAAAATCATAACTGGATTTTTTCTCAGTAATGATGAAAATTAATGTTAATACACAGTTTGAGTGTACAGCGGGGTGGGGGGAGGGGCAGGGGATGGATCTCTGCAGGAACAATGAAGATCTCCATTTTTTTTTCTCTTTCCCGCTTTTGCAGTGGGGAGGTGCAATCTGTCAGCCTATCAGCAGCGCACACACGGAGCGAAGTGCTTTTTTTCACACAAGCAAGGGCATGTGTCATTGGCAGTGTATGTCACATGTCCTTCCCCTATAAGACCAAGCCATTTTCCCCGTCGCCACCATTTTCTCACTGCTGCAGCTGCGTGTTAGACGGCACCGCTGTTGCTGTGTGCGCTATACCTTGTTAATTTCAAGCCAATTTTCGCACAAATATACAGATAGCTTGGGAGTAGGGAATAGTTGTGATTGCAGTCCTTTTAAGGACTAGGTTACAGCATTTCCTACGACTTTTATCAGGGAAGTCTGTGCTCTTAAATAGATAGGTTGTGGGAGTAAAGACTAATTGTAATTGGAGTCCTTTTCAGGACTAGGTTACATGAGTTCCTATCAGTTTTTGCCAGGCAGGTCTGTGCCAGTGCTGTGCAAGTTTTTTTCACAGCATTTGGCTGAATCTAGCAAAGCTAATCCTTTTTGGCCTATTGCAGAGTGTGTTAGTCAGTGGAGTAGCATATCTGTGTTGCAAGATATAACACCTGTGTATAGAATACCAATTTTTTTACTGCACCTAGTGAAGTAAAATCTTTTGGGCATAGCATCATTCTATTAGTCCATCTATACTGACCTCCATCAGGTTGCAAACTGAATATAATTTTTTTCTGCATCTAGCTCTGAAAAAATATTTGGGCTTCTAGCAGTGTGTGGGACTTGGTCTATTAGTCCATCTATACTGACCTCCATCAGGTTGCAAATTAAAAATAATTTTTTTCTTCATTTACCTCTGAAAAAATATTTGGGCTTCTAGCAGTGTGTGGGACTTGTTCTATTAGTCCTTCTATACTGACCTCCAGCAGGTTTCAAATTGAATATAATTTTTTTCTGCATCTAGCTCTGAAAAAATAGTTGGGCTTCTAGCGGTGTGTGGGACTTGGTCTATTAGTCCATCTATACTGACCTCCATCAGGTTGCAAATTAAAAATATTTTTTTTCTGCATCTAGCTCTGAAAAAATATTTGGGCTTCTAGCAGTGTGTGGGACTTGGTCTATTAGTCCATCTATACTGACCTCCATCAGGTTGCAAATTAAAAATAATTTTTTTCTGCATCTAGCTCTGAAAAAATATTTGGGCTTCTAGCGGTGTGTGGGACTTGGTCTATTAGTCCATCTATACTGACCTCCATCAGGTTACAAATTAAAAATTATTTTTTTCTGCATCTAGCTCTGAAAAAATATTTGGGCTTCTAGCAGTGTGTGGGACTTGGTCTATTAGTCCATCTATACTGACCTCCATCAGGTTGCAAATTAAAAATAATTTTTTTCTGCATCTAGCTCTGAAAAAATATTTGGGCTTCTAGCGGTGTGTGGGACTTGGTCTATTAGTCCATCTATACTGACCTCCATCAGGTTGCAAATTAAAAATAATTTTTTTCTGCATCTAGCTCTGAAAAAATATTTGGGCTTCTAGCAGTGTGTGGGACTTGGTCTATTAGTCCATCTATACTGACCTCCATCAGGTTGCAAATTAAAAATAATTTTTTTCTTCATTTAGCTCAGAAAAAATATTTGGGCTTCTAGCAGTGTGTGGGACTTGTTCTATTAGTCCTTCTATACTGACCTCCAGCAGGTTGCAAATTGAATATAATTTTTTTCTGCATCTACCTCTGAAAAAATAGTTGGGCTTCTAGCGGTGTGTGGGACTTGGTCTATTAGTCCATCTATACTGACCTCCATCAGGTTGCAAATTAAAAATAATTTTTTTCTGCATCTAGCTCTGAAAAAATATTTGGGCTTCTAGCAGTGTGTGGGACTTGGTCTATTAGTCCATCTATACTGACCTCCATCAGGTTGCAAATTAAAAATAATTTTTATCTGCATCTACAGTACCTCTGAAAAAATATTTGGGCTTCTAGCAGTGTGTGGGACTATTTGTATTAGTCCATCTATACTGACCTCCATCAGGTTGCAAATTCAAAATAATTTTTTTCTGCATCTAACCCAGCCAATAGTTTTGGCCTAATACCACAGTTTGGCCACTCAGCTCTGCTCGGTTACCATCCATTGTTTTTTTGTGCAAACAACTCCAGAGTTGTGAATTAGTTAACCACCAAAATGAGTGGAAAAAGGCCTGCTGCTGGTGGAAAGGGGAATAGGCGTGTTGGGAAGGGGAAAAAAGGTTGTGTCCGTGGGGTAGGTGTTAAAGCAACAGTAACATCTGCAGAAGAAAGACCATCTTCCAGCCAAACTAAAATGTCTACTTCTTTTAGCGGACAATGTGATAAGATCCCTTTCTTACGGCCACGCCAATCGCTACAAATTCCAGATGAGGCACAAAAACAGCAGGTGCTTCAACGGATATCAAGTGCTCCTTTAAGTGGGCTCTCCTCCACATCAACTTCAACATCACAAATACTCCAGTCCTCAAAGGTGTCACCCAAATCGCACTTGCTTCCTCACAGCTCCCAAATCTCCATCTGCCCGTCTGAGTATGAGGTAGAACAGATGGTTGAGTCTGCAGAGCTGTTTACTCATACTATAGCCTGGGAATCAGAGGTCGACTCCAGCGCTTCTGTGAATCCAGATGAGGAAATGATCTGCACTGATGCCCAGAATCTTTATGAGTCGGATCCAGGACCAGACGCAGAAGGTTCTGACCATAATGTAGACCCTCATTCCCAAACTGTAACTCCTGTTGGTGGAGACAATGAGGAAGACGATGATAAGACTCAAATACCTTATTGGAGCGACAACTTTAGTTTTTTGTCAGGGCAGGAACAGGTTGGCTCTGAGGACGACGGGTGTGATAACGCACAGGGTGATGATGATGAGGTCGGAGATCCCACTTACTGTCAACCCACAGTCAGCCAAGACATGAGGTCAGCAGAGGAGGTGGAGGAAGATGCTAGTGACGACGAGGTCAGGTTGCGCCTTCCTGGACAGAGACGTAGTACTGGAAGCACGTCAACAACTGCATCCTCAAACACAACTCTGCCTCTCACCACAAGTCGTGGTGGCTCTTCAGGTCGCATGGGTGCTAAGCCTTGCATAGCCTGGGCATTTTTTCAGATCGATAAAGATGACCCAACTCGTGTTATCTGTAACATTTGACAGCAAAAGCTAAGTAGAGGCCAAAAAATACATAGTTTGAGTACTTCATGCATGAACCGGCACATGGACATGAAGCATAAGTTGCAGTGGGAAGCTCAGTGTGCTACAATGCGGCCTAGCCGGCCGGGCCAATCACCGTCTGCCTTATCTTGTGCATCCGCGGCCTCTTCATCCTCTGTGACTGGGGGGACAGCAGTCACACCTGTTTTGGGGCGCAGACCTGCCACCTCTTTACCCGCAACAGCCAGCGTGATTGGCAGGTCATCATTTTCTTTGGAGGTGGTAACACCAGCTGGTGTTGAGCGCTGTCCGACATCGATAGCACCACCTTTGGATCAAGGCAACCTAACATGTCCGCCTGCATCTTCCTCACAGACCGGCAGTTTGCCGGGGACACCCTTATCAACTCCGTCTAAGCACAATAGCCAGCCCTCGGTCCCTCAGATGTGGACAAGTAAAAGACCATTTCCTCCTAGCCATGAGAAAGCTAAGAGGTTGAATTTCACCATCTGCAAGCTCTTGGCTACAGAAATGCTGCCTTTCCGCCTGGTGGACACAGAGGATTTTCGAGACCTTATGTCCGTCGCAGTGCCCCAGTACCAGATGCCCAGTCGGCACTACTTCTCAAAGAAAGGTGTGCCTGCGCTCCACCAGCATGTCGCACACAACATCACCGCTTCTTTGAGAAACTCTGTGTGTGAAAGGGTGCATTTCACCACAGACACTTGGACGAGTAGGCATGGACAGGGGCGTTACATGTCGCTGACTGGGCACTGGGTAACTATGGTGACAGCAGGACAAGGGGCTGCTGTCCAAGTCTTGCCGTCCCCACGAGTTGTGCGTCAATCCTCTTTATGTCAAAGTTCCTCCACTGCTTCTGCCTCCTCAACCTCCTCTCGGTCTTCCACCTGCACCCAAAGCCTGTCTGGTCATGCCACAAGCTTTCTAACTGCGCAGAAGGGATCCTGCACACCTCCTTACTATGCTGGCAGTAGGGCTCAACGTCATCAGGCGGTTTTTACATTGAAATGTCTGGGAAATGTGAGTCACACAGCTGAGGAGTTGTGGTCAGCTCTGGAGAACCAATTTCATGAATGGTTGTCTCCACTGGACCTGAAACCAGGGAAGGCCGTGTGCGACAATGCTGCAAACCTGGGTGCGGCCCTTCGCCGGGGCAATGTCACACACGTGCCTTGTATGGCTCACGTGTTGAACCTGGTTGTCCAGCAATTTTTAGCCCACTATCCCAGACTAGATGGCCTTCTGCAGAGGGCACGGTCACTGTGTGCTCACTTCCGCCGTTCGCATCCCGCAGCTCAGCAACTTACATCTCTACAGAAGTCGTTGGGCCTGCCACTTCACCGGCTAAAATGCGATGTGCCTACCCGGTGGAATTCAACTCTGCACATGTTGCAGCGACTGTGGCAGCACCGACAAGCCCTGGTGCAATACGTTCTGACGTATAGCCTGGGCCAACGAGATTCAGAGGTGGGGCAAATCACGCTGGAGGAGTGTTCTCAGATCAGGGACCTATGCACCCTTCTGCACAGTTTTGAAATGGCGACGAAGATGTTTAGTGCTGACGATGCCATTATCAGCATGACTATTCCGGTGATTTACATGCTGGAGCACATGTTAAACAGAATTCGGAGTCAGGTGGTGGCACAAGAGGAGGTGGAGGAAGTAGAGGAGGAGGAGTTGTATGCGGAAGGCCTAACATCTGCAAGGTCCAGAAGGTCGGCAGCACCAAGGCGGCAGGCATGTGAGGGTGGGGGAGATGGTTTTACCAGGGCGCATGGTAGCAGCCAAACTAGTGAGGAAGGTGCAGGAGCCCAGGAAGAAGTGGAGGACGAACTGATGGAAGACTCATCAGATGAGGGAGACCTTGATCACATTTCTGTTGTGCGAGGTTGGGGGGAGAGGACAGAGGAAGGAAGCATGATTGTTACCTCGCCACCAACACAACAGGGACTTGGTGCTCCTGGATGCGCAACACACATGAGTGCCTTCTTGCTGCACTACCTGCAACATGACCCTCGAATTGTGAGAATTAGAAATAATCCTGACTACTGGGTTGCCACACTGTTAGATCCCCGGTACAAAAGTAAATTTGCAGAAATTATTCCTGCCATAGAAAGGGATGCACGCATGCAGGAGTATCAGCAGAGACTGTTGCAGAATCTTACATGTGCTTTTCCACAAAATACCAGTGGTGCACGTAGTGAATCTCACAGTTCCAACTTGCCAACCGTGGGACCGTCAAGTGTTCAGCACTCAAACCGTAACAGAACCACAGTATCTGCTGGTAACATCAATTTTGCGGAATCATTTCACCACTTTTTTAGCCCATTCTTTGCAAGGCCACAGGAGACAAGAAGTCTGACACATAGTCAACGCCTAGAGACGATGGTACAGGAGTATCTCCAAGTAAACATTGAAGCCACGACTGTGTCACTGGACCCTTGCTCTTTTTGGGCTTCCAATCTGGATAAATGGCCGGAGCTAGCCACTTACACCTTGGAGATCTTGTCATGCCCCGCAGCCAGCGTTCTGTCTGAACGTGTGTTCAGCGCTGCTGGTGGTGTGCTGACAGATAAGCGCACGCGGCTCTCCACTGATAATGTAGACAGACTCACGTTCATAAAGATGAACAAATCATGGATCCGAAATGACTTTTCTACCCCTGTGTCATCCTGGGGAGAGTAAAAGCTTGATGATTGGTTAAAATCACCCTACCAACCGTTTTAAGCTTTCAAATTACTAATCATGTTTATCTGTATCTTGACTGGAAAATAATTTGGGCTTTGTAGCAGTGTGCAGCACTGATCCTATTAGGCCATCTATACTAAAGCTTCACCAGATTTAAAATTAAAAATAATTTTTAGCTGCATCTAGCCCGGAAAATAATTTTGGGGCTCCGAGATGCGCAAGGCACATAAGTGCCTTCTTGCTGCACTACCTGCAGCATGACCCTCATATTGTCAGAATTCGAAGTAATCATGACTACTGGGTTGCCACACTCTTAGATCCCCCAAACTTTTCGATCAACCTTTTCATTTTAATAAAGACCAAAAAAATGGTCATTTTTGAAATTATAAGCATTAGCAGGTTGTTAGAAACTGAAATCAAACAGTTTTCAACTCAAAACTTTATTCTAGGTGATGTTACATTTTCACATAGGACCCCTTGTTCGAAAGGAGCTTCTGAACTCTCTCGTCCATTGAATTTGTCAGGTTTTGGATGGTTTCTGCTTCAATTGTTTTGCATGAGGACAGAATACCCTCCCAGAGCTGTTGCTTAGATGTGAACTGCCTCCCGCCATCATAGACACTCCTTTTAATGATGCTCCAAAGGTTCTGAATGGGGTAGAGGTCAGGGGAGCATGGGGGTCACACCATAAATTTGTCCCCTTTTATGCCCATATCAGCCAGAGATGCAGATGTTTTATGTGCAGCATGAGATGGTGCATTATCATGCAGAAAAATTATCTTGCTGTGAAATACACGGTTCTTCTTCTTGAACCATGGCAGGAAGTGCTGTTTGAGAAAATCCACATACATTATGGAGTTCATCTTTAGCGCCTTCAGGGATCCTAAAGGGGCCGACAATCTCTCTCCCCATGATTCCAGCCCAAAACATTACTCCACCTCCTCCTTGTTGGCGCTGTAGCCGTGTTTGCGTGGGGTGTCCATCAACCAGCCATCCTCCACTCCATCCATCTGGACCATCGAGCGCTGCACGGCACTCATCCGTGAACAAAACAGTTTTGAAATCAGTCTTCATGTAATGTTTGGCCCACTGGAGCCGTTTCTGCTTGTGTGAAGTGGATAGAGGAGGTCGACAGGATGGCGCATGCACAGCTGCAAACCTCTGAAGGACCCTGCATCTTGTTGTTCGGGGGACGTTGGAGGCACAAGCAGCTTCAAAAACTTGTCTGCTGCTATGACAAGGCTTTTTTGCCACTGCTCTTTCAACCTGACGTAATTGCCTGTAGGAAAGAGTCCTCAATTTGCCCTTATCAGCACGCACACGTGTGTACTGTGAATCAGCTACATACTTCTTGATTGCCAAGACACTTCATCCTGATCATCGCACAATGTTGATTGTAGTCATGCCTTGACCTAAACACTCCACAATTTGTTGCTTCTCAGCAGCAGACACATCCTTTTTCTTTCCCATTTTGGCAGAAAATGTAGGCTGCTTAATAATGTGAGAGAGCCTTCTTAAGTAGTCTTGCCTTTCATTGGACACACCTGCCAAACTAATTAGCACAGGTGTCTGCAATTGCTTACAGTGATATAAGGAGCCCTGACACACATCACCATCAATGAGTTTAACTGACAAACAAACAAATTCTTCCCTTATCACTCCTAAACACTTTTTGTATAATAATTTGGAACGCAGTGTACATGTGCTTTTCCACAAAACACCAGTGGTTCACGTAGTGAATCTTACAGTTCTAACTTGCCAACCGTGGTCTGTATGGAGTTGTTCAATAAAGGGCCCAAAATTAAGATAACATAGATGGGAGAGGTCTCTATGAATAGGAATTCCTAAGTATTTGATACCCTGTGAGGGCCAGGCAAAGGGAAAGTTGGACTGGATGGAATCCTATATGGATTTGGGGAGGGAGACATCGAGGTCCTCAGACTTCGCTGCATTGATTTTAAAATTTTACCATGTAACAAAGTGATCTATTTCAGCCATAACAGCATGGATGGATATATGTGATTGAGTGATATATACTAGGACATCATCAGCAAATAGAGAGCACTTGTACTCGGTGCCTCCCACCTCAATCCACCTAATATTGGGGTTATGGCGAATTGATGAGAGCAGGTGCTCCGTCACTAGGATGTATAAGAGAGGGGACAGAGGACATCACTGCCTTGTCCCATTGGTGATTGTGAAAGGTGATGAAAATGTTCTGACGCACCCCCTGGGCCTTGGGACACCCGGAGCCGGACCCTTTTTGGTGGATGCTGGTGGTTGTAGTCTTCGTGGCGGCGACCCAGTTCCATGGCTCAGGGCGGTCAAACCAGTGGCGGAACTATTTATGTGGTTTTCATGTTTAAATGTCCGACTACGCCACCCGTGGATTGCGGTCAGAGTGAACCGCCGCTACAGGGCAGACCACTGAGGCTGGTGTTGTGGGTGCAGCAGAGCGTAGCATAACTCCCCACGGGAGGAGTATAGCCTCAGGGCAGTGTATGCGGAGGATGGGGGTGATGGTGCAGGGCAGCAGCAGTAACGACACGGAGTCAGTGATGCAGTTCAGGGCCTTTACTCACAGTTCTTATTATCCAGACCACGTCTGCAGGTAACGGCTGCCCACGTCGTACTGTGCTCACCAGGTGAGGGGCTCAGACAACTCCCAGATAACTTTGGAGCACTTCACAGGACCCCCTTTGTGTGTCCTTTGTCTGGCCTTTCCTACCAACACTTCTGTCCGGCTGCCTCGGGCCTCCTCTTGGTAAACTTGGCGCCAGTTTCCCTGACCCTATGTGGTGCCTTCCTAGCGGGTGTAGCGAGGGGCTGCGCCACATAAAATGTCAGAGCCTCCGGTTTCTAGCTGAGGGTCGTTTCCTGCCTCCACTAGTTCGGGGACCGGTCTCCCCCTTTGGCCTGACCCCTCCACGCAGGTGGATTCGGGCGTGCGGTGGCGACTCGCCCGTCCGCACCCCTGGGATCCCTTCATTCCTCGTTCCTGGAGCCTTCTCCGCTCCTCTTCCTTCCTTCTCCCTCTTCCAGGCCTGGGCCTCTGTTACTAGGCCCGCCTCCGGAGCAGAGCTCATGCAGAGCCCCTGCTCCCTGCCACTTCTGCTCAGACTTCTCTGCACTGAACTAAGATGGTGCCCACCTTTTATACTCCCTTCTCAATGCACCCAGGAACTGCTTCCTCCCTGCTCCTGCACTACAGGGTTCCCCTTCCTCAGTGTTCCCTCCCCCCAGTCCAGCCAGGGACAGGGACTGTCGTGCCCATCTCAGGGGCATATTGGTCGCCCTGCCCCACGGCAATGTGGTGTAATGCATGCAGGTGTCGGGTCCTGATCCACACTCCATCCTTACCTGAGAGTGAGATATCACACCTCTGGGTGAGGTGCAATACGTCTGTAGCAACCGAGCCCTCAGGGTGCTACAGTTCCATTTATCTTCAGCCTAGGTGACGTATTGCGATACAGGGCCGTGATTTTGGCTATAAAAGGGTCCCCTAGACCCCTACCCCAAGCTTTTTAAGAGAATCATATATGGCGTGCCAGGAGACTCTAAGGAATGCTTTCTCAGCATCCAACGAGAGTATCTAATTACAAATTTTTAACTGCATCTAGCCCAGGAAATACTTTGTGCCTAGTAGCAGTGTCTGCTAGTGAGCGGATTATCCCGGCTGTTAAGCAAGCTGCACCACCTGTAGTTTAGACACTTAATTTTTTCAAAGGAAATGCTTCGGGACCATGGGATACTTAGTGAAGAGCATCAGGAGGCACCCCAAGGCATAGGGGCTGGGACTGGCAGTAGGATGCCTTGCGGTGGACAGCCGAGCTCGATCCTTATAAAAGCTTTTTAACTGCAGCAGCTTTAGTGGACGCTACTGGAGCTGGAATTACCGCGGCTGCTGGCATGAGACTTGCCCTCCAATAGATCCTTGTAAATGAATTTAAAGTGTATTCATTCAAATTAGAGAGACAATTTAAATTAAAAAGCTTAGAGCTGCCTCCACCACAGGGGGGCTCGCTCGACCCACCAGCGGACAGGCACCAGTATTGGGAGAGGGGGGCTGGCCGTCAGGGTTCACCGCGGCTCTGGCACAAACCCGGCGACACGGAGGTGGCACGGGCAGGAGCGGACTGGCCGTGTCGGCTTCTCACTTTTTGGATTTTAGAAGGGCATGACATGCCTATATCTGTGTCTCCCCCTCCTTTTACTCCTCCACCTCTTTTATTTTCGCATGACTATATGTACTTGTCACTTTTCCATGTGTTAGTTATGTCTTCTGAGCAGTTTGTCAGCTTTTGGACACCTTTGAAGGTGTTTTCTATGTGTTTCTATGTGTTTTTGTTTGCCTGCCATTGGTTTTAACGGTGTTCGAAGGTGTTCGACGAACAGTTCGACGAACAGTTCGGCGAACACACGGGTGTTCGACGAACCGAACCGAACTCGAACACTACGGGGGTGGCTCAACACTAGTGATAACGCACAGGGTGATGATGATGAGGTCGGAGATCCCACTTACTGTCAACCCACAGTCAGCCAAGAGATGAGGTCAGCAGAGGAGGTGGAGGAAGATGCTAGTGACGACGAGGTCAGGTTGCGCCTTCCTGGACAGAGACGTAGTACTGGAAGCACGTCAACAACTGCATCCTCAAACACAACTCTGCCTCTCACCACAAGTCGTGGTGGCTCTTCAGGTCGCATGGGTGCTAAGCCTTGCATAGCCTGGGCATTTTTTCAGATCGATA
Source organism: Phyllobates terribilis (assembly GCF_046119375.1). Taxonomy (NCBI): domain Eukaryota; kingdom Metazoa; phylum Chordata; class Amphibia; order Anura; family Dendrobatidae; genus Phyllobates; species Phyllobates terribilis. The sequence goes on along the minus strand of NW_027362762.1, from coordinate 327,979,360 downwards.
AAGATGACCCAACTCGTGTTATCTGTAACATTTGTCAGCAAAAGCTAAGTAGAGGCCAAAAAATACATAGTTTGAGTACTTCATGCATGAACCGGCACATGGACATGAAGCATAAGTTGCAGTGGGAAGCTCAGTGTGCTACAATGCGGCCTAGCCGGCCGGGCCAACCACCGTCTGCCATATCTTGTGCATCCGCGGCCTCTTCATCCTCTGTGACTGGGGGGACAGCAGTCACACCTGTTTTGGGGCGCAGACCTGCCACCTCTTTACCCGCAACAGCCAGCGTGATTGGCAGGTCATCATTTTCTTTGGAGGTGGTAACACCAGCTGGTGTTGAGCGCTGTCCGACATCGATAGCACCACCTTTGGATGAAGGCAACCTAACATGTCCGCCTGCATCTTCCTCACAGACCGGCAGTTTGCCGGGGACACCCTTATCAACCCCGTCTAAGCACAATAGCCAGCCCTCGGTCCCTCAGATGTGGACAAGTAAAAGACCATTTCCTCCTAGCCATGAGAAAGCTAAGAGGTTGAATTTCACCATCTGCAAGCTCTTGGCTACAGAAATGCTGCCTTTCCGCCTGGTGGACACAGAGGATTTTCAAGACCTTATGTCCGTCGCAGTGCCCCAGTACCAGATGCCCAGTCGGCACTACTTCTCAAAGAAAGGTGTGCCTGCGCTCCACCAGCATGTCGCACACAACATCACCGCTTCTTTGAGAAACTCTGTGTGTGACAGGGTGCATTTCACCACAGACACTTGGACGAGTAGGCATGGACAGGGGCGTTACATGTCGCTGACTGGGCGCTGGGTAACTATGGTGACAGCAGGACAAGGGGCTGCTGTCCAAGTCTTGCCGTCCCCACGAGTTGTGCGTCAATCCTCTTTATGTCAAAGTTCCTCCACTGCTTCTGCCTCCTCAACCTCCTCTCGGTCTTCCACCTGCACCCAAAGCCTGTCTGGTCATGCCACAAGCTTTCTAACTGCGCAGAAGGGATCCTGCACACCTCCTTACTATGCTGGCAGTAGGGCTCAACGTCATCAGGCGGTTTTTACATTGAAATGTCTGGGAAATGTGAGTCACACAGCTGAGGAGTTGTGGTCAGCTCTGGAGAACCAATTTCATGAATGGTTGTCTCCACTGGACCTGAAACCAGGGAAGGCCGTGTGCGACAATGCTGCAAACCTGGGTGCGGCCCTTCGCCGGGGCAATGTCACACACGTGCCTTGTATGGCTCACGTGTTGAACCTGGTTGTCCAGCAATTTTTAGCCCACTATCCCAGACTAGATGGCCTTCTGCAGAGGGCACTGTCGCTGTGTGCTCACTTCCGCCGTTCGCATCCCGCAGCTCAGCGACTTACATCTCTACAGAAGTCGTTGGGCCTGCCACTTCACCGGCTAAAATGCGATGTGCCTACCCGGTGGAATTCAACTCTGCACATGTTGCAGCGACTGTGGCAGCACCGACAAGCCCTGGTGCAATACGTTCTGATGTATAGCCTGGGCCAACGAGATTCAGAGGTGGGGCAAATCACGCTGGAGGAGTGGTCTCAGATCAGGGACCTATGCACCCTTCTGCACAGTTTTGAAATGGCGACGAAGATGTTTAGTGCTGACGATGCCATTATCAGCATGACTATTCCGGTGATTTACATGCTGGAGCACATGTTAAACAGAATTCGGAGTCAGGTGGTGGCACAAGAGGAGGTGGAGGAAGTAGAGGAGGAGGAGTTGTATGCGGAAGGGCTAACATCTGCAAGGTCCAGACGGTCGGCAGCACCAAGGCGGCAGGCATGTGAGGGTGGGGGAGATGGTTTTACCAGGGCGCATGGTAGCAGCCAAACTAGTGAGGAAGGTGCAGGAGCCCAGGAAGAAGTGGAGGACGAACTGATGGAAGACTCATCAGATGAGGGAGACCTTGATCACATTTCTGTTGTGCGAGGTTGGGGGGAGAGGACAGAGGAAGGAAGCATGATTGTTACCTCGCCACCAACACAACAGGGACTTGGTGCTCCTGGATGCGCAACACACATGAGTGCCTTCTTGCTGCACTACCTGCAACATGACCCTCGAATTGTGAGAATTAGAAATAATCCTGACTACTGGGTTGCCACACTGTTAGATCCCCGGTACAAAAGTAAATTTGCAGAAATTATTCCTGCCATAGAAAGGGATGCACGCATGCAGGAGTATCAGCAGAGACTGTTGCAGAATCTTACATGTGCTTTTCCACAAAATACCAGTGGTGCACGTAGTGAATCTCACAGTTCCAACTTGCCAACCGTGGGACCGTCAAGTGTTCAGCACTCAAACCGTAACAGAACCACAGTATCTGCTGGTAACATCAATTTTGCGGAATCATTTCACCACTTTTTTAGCCCATCCTTTGCAAGGCCACAGGAGACAAGAAGTCTGACACATAGTCAACGCCTAGAGACGATGGTACAGGAGTATCTCCAAGTAAACATTGAAGCCACGACTGTGTCACTGGACCCTTGCTCTTTTTGGGCTTCCAATCTGGATAAATGGCCGGAGCTAGCCACTTACGCCTTGGAGATCTTGTCATGCCCCGCAGCCAGCGTTCTGTCTGAACGTGTGTTCAGCGCTGCTGGTGGTGTGCTGACAGATAAGCGCACGCGGCTCTCCACTGATAATGTAGACAGACTCACGTTCATAAAGATGAACAAATCATGGATCCGAAACGACTTTTCTACCCCTGTGTCATCCTGGGGAGAGTAAAAGCTTGATGATTGGTTAAAATCACCCTACCAAACGTTTTAAGCTTTCAAATTACTAATCATGTTTATCTGTATCTTGACTGGAAAATAATTTGGGCTTTGTAGCAGTGTGCAGCACTGATCCTATTAGGCCATCTATAATAAGCTCCACCAGATTTAAAATTAAAAATAATTTTTAGCTGCATCTAGCCCGGAAAATAATTTTGGGGCTCCGAGATGCGCAAGACACATAAGTGCCTTCTTGCTGCACTACCTGCAGCATGACCCTCATATTGTCAGAATTCGAAGTAATCATGACTACTGGGTTGCCACACTCTTAGATCCCCCAAACTTTTCGATCAACCTTTTCATTTTAATAAAGACCAAAAAATGGTCATTTTTTAAATTATAAGCATTAGCAGGTTGTTAGAAACTGAAATCAAACAGTTTTCAACTCAAAACTTTATTCTAGGTGATGTTACATTTTCACATAGGACCCCTTGTTCGAAAGGAGCTTCTGAACTCTCTCGTCCATTGAATTTGTCAGGTTTTGGATGGTTTCTGCTTCAATTGTTTTGCATGAGTACAGAATACCCTACCAGAGCTGTTGCTTAGATGTGAACTGCCTCCCGCCATCATAGACACTCCTTTTAATGATGCTCCAAAGGTTCTGAATGGGGTACAGGTCAGGGGAGCATGGGGGTCACACCATAAGTTTGTCCCCTTTTATGCCCATATCAGCCAGAGATGCAGATGTTTTATGTGCAGCATGAGATGGTGCATTATCATGCAGAAAAATGATCTTGCTGTAAAATACACGGTTCTTCTTCTTGAACCATGGCAGGAAGTGCTGTTTGAGAAAATCCACATACATTATGGAGTTCATCTTTAGCGCCTTCAGGGATCCTAAAGGGGCCGACAATCTCTCTCCCCATGATTCCAGCCCAAAACATTACTCCACCTCCTCCTTGTTGGCGCTGTAGCCGTGTTTGCGTGGGGTGTCCATCAACCAGCCATCCTCCACTCCATCCATCTGGACCATCGAGCGCTGCACGGCACTCATCCGTGAACAAAACAGTTTTGAAATCAGTCTTCATGTAATGTTTGGCCCACTGGAGCCGTTTCTGCTTGTGTGAAGTGGATAGAGGAGGTCGACAGGATGGCGTATGCACAGCTGCAAACCTCTGAAGGACCCTGCATCTTGTTGTTCGGGGGACGTTGGAGGCACAAGCAGCTTCAAAAACTTGTCTGCTGCTATGACAAGGCTTTTTTGCCGCTGCTCTTTCAACCTGACGTAATTGCCTGTAGGAAAGAGTCCTCAATTTGCCCTTATCAGCACGCACACGTGTGTACTGTGAATCAGCTACATACTTCTTGATTGCCAAGACACTTCATCCTGATCATCGCACAATGTTGATTGTAGTCATGCCTTGACCTAAACACTCCACAATTTGTTGCTTCTCAGCAGCCGACACATCCTTTTTCTTTCCCATTTTGGCAGAAAATGTAGGCTGCTGAATAATGTGAGAGAGCCTTCTTAAGTAGTCTTGCCTTTCATTGGACACACCTGACAAACTAATTAGCACTGGTGTCTGCAATTGCTTACAGTGATATAAAGAGCCCTGACACACATCACCATCAATGAGTTTAACTGACAAACAAACAAATTCTTCCCTTATCACTCCTAAATAGTGTTGAGCCACCCCCGTAGTGTTCGAGTTCGGTTCGGTTCGTCAAACACCCGTGTGTTCGCCGAACTGTTCGTCGAACTGTTCGTCGAACACCTTCGAACACCGTTAAAACCAATGGCAGGCAAACAAAAACACATAGAAACACATAGAAAACACCTTCAAAGGTGTCCAAAAGCTGACAAACTGCTCAGAAGACATAACTAACACATGGAAAAGTGACAAGTACATATAGTCATGCGAAAATAAAAGAGGTGGAGGAGTAAAAGGAGGGGGAGACACAGATATAGGCATGTCATGCCCTTCTAAAATCCAAAAAGTGAGAAGCCGACACGGCCAGTCCGCTCCTGCCCGTGCCACCTCCGTGTCGCCGGGTTTGTGCCAGAGCCGCGGTGAACCCTGACGGCCAGCCCACCTCTCCCAATACTGGTGCCTGTCCGCTGGTGGGTCGAGCGAGCCCCCCTGTGGTGGAGGCAGCTCTAAGCTTTTTAATTTAAATTGTCTCTCTAATTTGAATGAATACACTTTAAATCCATTTACAAGGATCTATTGGAGGGCAAGTCTCATGCCAGCAGCCACGGTTGCAGGAGGAGGAAGAGGTGGAGCCTGCCGTGTGCTGCTGTGTTTGGTGTGTGGAGAGAGCTCCTGGGAAGGGAGGTTTTGCCTTTACCATCTGGGACTTTTTGTCTGCCCCCTTCCCAGGAAAGGAGGCTTGCTGTGGGATTGGCCTCCGGGGCTGGGCCCCCAGCTCCTGCCCCCCGGTCCAAGCCGGCGGGGGGCAGGAGGAATACCATCGTGGCTGGGATGACCAGGTCCGGAAAAGGCAAGGCGTCCGGCATGAAGACCAGAGGGACCCCCGAGGCCACGGCCGCGGCAGCTCCTCCCCCCGGAGGTAGGCCGAGTACGTGCAGGGGTGCTGCAGCGGTGCCCCCTGATTGGGGCACCAAGGTGGCGAAGGAGTCCACTGTCATCTATGGCTCCCGCATCCATGCGCACCTCTGCGAGTATGAGGACGCCTATAGGAAGCTAAAATCCCTCTGGGGGGAGTTGAGGGTAGCTCAGGAGAGGTCCGACAGGGCCTCTAGCAGCAAGAAGCCTGAGCTATCTGCCGCGGTCAGGAGGATTAAGAAGGCCATCCAGGAGGTGGAGAACCGGCGGTGTACCATCCTGGCCGGCAGCGGGCCATTCAGAGAAAAGTTGGAGAACGACGACCGGTTCAGAGCCATGGCCGGTGGATCTCTGGAGGGGTCACGGAGCTCCAGCCAGGTGGTGGCGGTGGAGGATGAGGAGGAAGAGGACTGTGAGGAGGAGGTTGCACCCTACCCGCCATCTGGTGGCCTGGTAAGTGATCTCCAGGCATCGCATAGCGGGATAGCCCCTCAGCAGATGGCTCTCCCGTCTGACTCTAGCCCTTCAGAGGGCAGCGGGAGCGAAGGGGAGGATGAGGATGGTGGTAGTACTAGTGAGGGGGGCTGCCTCGTCATGAAGCAGATCAGGCAGATTGAGTCCCCGGTACGTTTTAACCAGCTGACGTTCGGGGATGAGATCTGCGAGGACGAGGCAACCGGGAGGGGGATGAAGAGGAAAGCGAAGAGAGCTATGAAAAAGAAAACATCGGTAACACATAAATTTGTGTATGTCCCCCTCTCTGGGGCCCCCCGGTCCCGTTGTGCGGCACCCGCCACCCACCCCGGCTCGGGCCCTGATGTGGGTCTGCAGCGAGGGGGCGGGGAGACTATAGGCCATGGTACGCAGAGCGCCGCCTCTGTTTGTAGTAATGAAGGTGGTGTGTCGGATGTGTCTGACATGGAGCATGGCACGGAGGGCGGCCCGGCGGCGGGCAAAAACCATGGTGGTGCTCAGGCTGGGTCCCCTGTGAGAGAGGGGGCTGGCCTGGCACCTGGTGTGCCTGCTGGCGTGCGGGGGGCGGCGAGCGTAACTGCCGCTGCCACCTGCTCTGCTGGCGGCACACCGGCAGCCGGGGCCGCATCTCCGGCGGCGTGTGCTGGGAAAGTGTCTGGGTCCCTCACTCACGGATCCGTTAAATCTGGATCACTTTTGGGGACCCAGGCATCCGGTAAGGCATCTGGCGGGGCAAAAAGTGCGGGGCCTGCAGCTCCGGCAGAGCCGGTTCGTAAAAGGAAGGTGGTGGGGCCTGCTCCCCCGGCGGGGTCTGTGGCGAAGTCGGGGCCCCCGGCGCAGGGGCCCAGTAAGGGGTCGGCGCTGAGGGCTCTGCCGCCGGTGGATGCCGAGGGGGAGTGGCCTAGCCTGGGGCCGGCCGCCGGAGTTGCTGTGGCCAAGCTCTTTGTGGCTAAGGGAGTGACGGTGGGGGGAGCTGTGCCTCCGGGAATTGATGCCGCTGGATCAGGGACCCCCGAGAGTAGACCCGGCTCCAGGCCGGTTTTAGGGGTCCCGTCGCGGCCATTATTGGGGGGCGTGGCCTCCCTGGCGTCCCCCACCCATGTGGGAGTGGCCACGGAGGGCCGCACTGCGCTGCCGGGTGCAGGGGGTGTGGCTTCACAGGTGGGGGCCGCCCATGTAGGAGTGGCCACAGTGAGCAGTACTGTGCTGCCGGGCGCTGGGGGCGTGGCTTCCCGAGCCGGGTCTGCCCATGTGGGCGTGGCCACGCCCGGGGGCGGGGCTTAGCGCCGGCGCCGGTGGCTGCTCCTGGAGCAACAGACACCACAGCTGCGGCCAGTGCCAGTGTGGGGGCTGCCGCTGTAGCTGATGCGGGTGCCTGTGTGCCGGGGTCCGCTGTGTCTGGGGGCTTACCTGGGGCAGGGGATCCGGCACTGCGGGTATCCAGGAAAGCTGCAGCAGGGCTGGATGGTGCAGTGGGAGGAGCTACACCTGGCTCTCTTCCTGCCAGTAAATCAGGAAGCTCCAGGTATGCTGGGAGCAGTGGTGCTGCACTGCTTAAGTCCTGCAGTGTGGTGCTTGATAGGCCAGCAGCATTAAAAGTGAACCCCCTGGCAGGGAAGATGCCACCAGCAGGCGGCAGTACTGGCAACACAAGTAATATGGACGGTGGTAGTGAAACTGTGCCCAGAAAGTGTACACAAAAAAAGAAAAACATTGACCCCGGTGCACATGGGAGTGGGAGCGGGGCGAGTGGGGTGATTGTAGACACAAATGGGGATGGTGTGGGTACCAATGTGTCTGTGGCTGAGGATGCAAATGGTGGGGTGTCTGCGGTAGGGTGCGTAAATGGAGTGTCTGTTGGTAGCGGGGAGCACGGGGGGGGACTGGTCCATCTGCTCCCCCGGCCGCGAGCCCCCGGAGTTTTGCGGGGGTAGTGGCTGGGGCCTCGGGGTCCTCTCAGGGGGTTTCTTCGCCTCTGGACCTCAGGGACGGTGACTTGCGACGCCGTTTTCTGGAGGCCCTCAAGAAGGGAGAACGGACGATCACAGTAGAGGAAAGAGAGGTGGATCTGGCCTTTTGGCTGGACAGGCATGGCCAGGCTGCCTTCCAAGATAAAAGGGAGGGGGAAACAGTGTGGTCCCTCCCGACAGCCGGGCAGGGGGTGGCCAGGAGGAATGTAGTCCGTCTTCGGTGGAGGGGTAGTGAAGCGTGCCCGCCTAGAGCGAGGGTCGTGGAGCTCCTCCTGAAGATGGACTTCAGGGCAATTGACATCTTTGCCCTGATCCATCCTTTTGGTACCTCCATCTTTGACATCAGTTTTGTTCGGCCGGAGGGCTTAGAGCTTTTCTGGTCGAATTTTGAACTGGTGAAGGGGGAGCCCGGCTGGCGAGACTTTGCCGTACAGGCGGTGTCTCGCCAAAATGGCGTAAAGAGGGTGACCGTTCTAACAAATAACGAGTCACTCTCAGGGATCGATATTATGACGTGGCTTTCTCGTTATGGGGAAGTCACAGAGGTCCCAAAGAAGAACAGGGACGAGTTCGGCATTTGGTCAGGGGGCTGGACTTTCATGATGAAATTGAAGGTTTCAGGTGGTACTGTCACTCACATCCCCTCCTCGGCATTCCTGGGGAGGGACAGGATCCTGATCTTCTACCAGGGGCAGCCGAAGGTCTGCCACAGGTGCGGTGACCCCCGCCACTTCAGCGGAAATGTGCCTTGTGTGGCGGGGTAGGTCATCTGGCCGCGGCCTGTGGTGACATTAGATGTCACCTGTGTGGTGATCTAGGTCACCCGTATAGCCGCTGCCCACATTCCTTTTCCAACACCATCTCTGGTCAGGCAGAGGAGGGCCGTGGGGGGGTTCCCAGTGGTTCATCTTCTGCTGGAACTGGAGGTGGGGCGGGAGGGGAGTTGAGGGGTCAGGGAGGAAAGGCGAGGCAAATACACCTGCCCACCAGTGGCAACAGGTGAGGCGCCGAAGGGACAGGGGGCAGGATAAGCCCCAGGCGACTGGGGTGATGACTGTCCCCTCCCCGGAGGTTGCAGCCGGAGCCTCTGAGGCCCTGGGGGAAAAGGCGGTGAGCGAGGAGATCAGGAGGATGGAGAGGGAGGAGGCGGCTGCTTCCGATAACTCCTCCCAGTATGAAAGTCTGGATGAGGAGGTGGTGGAGCAGCCAAAAAAATCAGGTGACAAAAGTACCAGTAGTCGGAGGAAAAAGAACAGGAAAAGGGTAAAAAAAACTAAAGCCCCCCCCCCCTTGACCACTACGGTGCCTACGGAAGGGCTCACCGGCTCCCCTCTGATCCCCCTCTCCAATCGGTTCCAAGCCCTCGATGACTCTGCTGTGTCGGAGGTTGGGGGTAAGGAGCCGGAGACAACATCTGGGGTGCCTTCAGGGGGCGGCGGGGTCTGTCCCCCGGGGGACTCGGCTGCCCCTGGGGGGGGGACTGCCCCGGGGTCTGGAGGCGAGGAAACCTGTGCTAGGAAGGAAGTGTCCGATGCTGGAGGGGCGGGCATGGACACCTCGGTATCCCTAAAGAGGAGGGGTGACTCGGGCTCCTCCTCAGAAGGCGAGAGGAAAAAGGGGGGTACGGGGAAAAAGAAGGCCATCTAACTCAATCACCCATGATGGCAGAACCTACCCCGTTGACTCTGGCGTCGATTAATGTCGCCAGTATAAAGTCAGATGCGGCCAGATTTACAGCCTTTGATTTTTTCACCCGAGTTGAGGCTGACATTTTATTTTTGCAGGAGACCAGACTAACGGACATGGGGGCCATTTATAAAGCAAAGAGGGAGTGGAGGTGTGGGCCCTCATACTGGTCTCTTGCGGCCGAGCCATATAGCGGGGTAGCGGTCCTTTTTAAGGCCGCTTCGGTGGAATGCAGACGGGTGATTGAGGTAGAAATGGGGAGGTGCTTGGTTCTTGACGTCTTCTTGAGGGGACAGGAGCTCCGGCTCATTAATATCTACGGCCCGCAATCTAAGTGGGACCGTAAATGTCTCTTCCTGAAGGTCAAGCCCTATCTTTTTACAAGCCGGCAGGTGGTCTTCGGTGGGGATTTTAACACTGTAACTAGATCCCGTGATAGGGGAGGCCCCGGAGACCGGCTGGCTTATGATAGCATAGCCCTGAATAGCATAGCAAGTGAAGCTCGCCTGGTGGATGTCCACATCCGGCACACCCCAGGTCACGGGGGTTTCACCTTTCATAGGGGTAGCAGTAGGTCTAGGATAGATAGGTTTTATTTAAAGGAGGAGGCCGTCTCTTCTGCAGTGTCCGCTGTGGAGGTGGAATTCTCCGATCACTGTTTCATTTTCTTTTCCTTGAATGTTACAGAGACCCCCCGGATGGGGAGAGGCCTGTGGAAGCTGAATTCGTCCCTGTTGGAAGAAGCTGATGTAAGACAATCCTTTGAGGAATTTCTTCAGAGCCAGGTACCTCTCTTGGGTCTCTGTAGTACTAAGTCTGAGTGGTGGGAGATCTTCAAAAGAAGGGTTGCAAGGTTCTTCCGTCAGCTCTCGAGCCTCAGGTGCCTGGACAGGCACCGCCTGTATCGGGATCTGGGGAGGAAACTCGAGCAGCTCGTCTCGACTGGAGGGGACCGTGAGGAAGTCTCTAGGGTGAAGGCCTTGCTCAAGGGGTGCCAGTATGATAGGCACACATCCTTGGTTTTTGAGAGGGATTTCGGGAGGTACCGCTCGCCCGACCCTTACAGGAACTGCAGGATGTCAGTGAGTTGTAAGGTGGTAACAGGACTGATCGACAGTACGGGGTCCCTGAACAGATCCAAATCAGGGATCCTGGAGGTGGTCAGATCCTTCTACTCGCACCTCTTGGGGGGGAGGGAACCTGATCGGGATGAGATGTCGGCTTTCCTGGCTGAAACCATCCCTGAGCCAGGGGATGACCCCTCTCTTCATGTTTTGGTGGAAGCAATCAGGGAAGAGGAAGTGAGACGGGCGGTTGATGGGCTCCGGCCCAAAAAGTCGCCTGGTCCGGATGGCTTAACATCCGAGTTTTACAAGACTTTTAGGGACTCCTTGGTCCCCCTCTTGACTGAGGTGTTTAATGAGTGTCTCTCCTCGGACGCTCTGCCCAGTTCAATGAGGAAGTCAGCCCTGATTATTCTGTCAAAGGGTAAAGACTCGTCACGTATTGAGAATTGGCGTCCCATAGCGCTTCTCAATACGGACCGAAAGGTTCTGGCAAAGGTGCTTTTTAATCGGTTGGTGAAATTTGCGCCCCGGCTCCTTTCGGGGGCCCAGCACTGCTCTGTTCCAGGCCGCAGCACATTTAGTGCTGTGCTCGGTGTCCGAGAGGCAGTGGAGCAGAGCAGGTCAGGTCACTGGAAGGGGTACTTGCTGTCCTTAGACCAGGCGAAAGCCTTTGACCGGGTTAACCACGAGTACCTCTGGTCCGTCCTTCTGAGGTACGGTCTGCCCGGGAGGTTTGTTGATTGGTTGAGAGTTTTATACAATGGGGCAGAGACTTTTCCACTTGTGAACGGTTGGGTCGGACCCCCTTTTGAGGTGAAGTCTGGTGTCCGCCAGGGCTGTCCACTGAGCCCACTGTTATACGTATTTGCGATTGACCCCCTTCTAAGGAGGGTGGAGCGTGGACCGTTGGTGGGAGTCGGGATGGACCAGGTGGAGCCAGATGCCACCTTGAGGGTAGTGGCGTACGCCGATGACGTTTCCCTTTTTGTAACCTCGAGAGGGGAGGCAGATTGGGTCATGTCTGAGGTTGAGCGCTACTCGGTGGCATCCGGGTCCATGATCAACCGGGATAAGTGTGAAAGTCTCTGGCTGGGAGGGGGAGATCCTAGTTTTGATCTCCCGGACACTCTTCCAGGGCCTCAGGCCACAGCAAAAATACTAGGCATCAGTTTCGGCCCGGGGGACTACCCCCAGCAAAACTGGGAGGGCAGACTTAAGATTGCCGCCCAGAAGGTGGATCAGTGGAAGGGCTGGTCCTTGACCCTGAGGGAAAGGGTTAGCCTGGCCAAAGGGTATTTGCTTCCTTTACTAATATACCTGGGCAGTGTCTGCATCTTGCCAGAGCCTCTTTGGACACGGGTCTACAGCCTGTTCTTTCAACTATTATGGGGGAATAGGCTGAACCTAATCAGGAGGGAGGTCACGTACCGCACGAGGAGACTTGGAGGGTTGGGTATGGTCAACCCAGTGGTGTTCCTAGTAAACACCTTTATTAAGGCAAACATCGCCAACCTCTGGTTAGAGAGGGCTCCTCCGTGGGTATTCTCCTGTAGGGGGTGGTTTCGGCCTTTCTTCCAGGAATGGGAGACAGGAGGGCAGGTGAAGGACCTTCGAACGCCTCATGGGCATCTTCCGGCTTATGCTACCCCGGTTCTGAAGGTGATCCGTCGGTGGGGTCTGGGAGTGTGGGAGATCAGGACCTTGTCAAGGAGGTTACTTGACAATAGGGTCCTGTTGACCCACTTTCAGAAGCCCCTGGCGCTCAAGGATTGCCCAAGCCGGGATCTGGAGGTAGGGCTTGGGTTATTGAACTCTAAACAGATCCCCTTGAAGTTTTGGGACTTGGCTTGGCGCTGCTTCCATGGGAGACTGTATGTGAGGGACAACCTGAAGTACAGGAACTCTGATGACCGGGATTGTCCCCGCGAGGAGTGTGGCGGCATGCTTGAGAGCATGGAGCACTTCCTGCTTCGGTGTCCCTTTAATACAGAGGTCTACAGTAGGGTGGGTGCTTCCATTGGCTGGCCCAGGCTGGCAGGCCTTTCCTATGCGGAGTGGGCCTATGGGGCATTCAGGTCCCTGGGTGGCCGAGATCGGGGCACTGTTTTCTTAGTTAGCTTAGTGACTAGGTTTTACACGTGGAACGCGCGGTGCTTAGTGTCCACCCAGCAGAAAGCCCTCCCCCGGGAAGAGGTGATTAGGAACATCCTGGGTGACCTGGCAAAAGTGCGCTCGCTGGAGTATGAGAGGCTGGGTGCAGGGAGGGCTTCCCTTCTATGGAGGGGGTTCTCATTCAATGTGCCCTAGGGAGAGTTAGGTTATGCGTGTCTGTGATAGGGTGAGTTAATCTCCTTCTATACTTTATTTTTTTTTTATTTTTTTTTTTTGTAGGGTCAGGTCGTTGTGTAGGGTCAGGGAGGGACAGACAGGGACAGTCATCAGGGATAGGTAGTTTAGTATTAGGTTGGTAGTGAGGGTCAGTGAGGGACAGGTAGGGAAAGATTGGTAGGGCGCTAGGGACAGGTTTTTTTCTTTTCTTTAATAGGGAGGGACAGGGTGTTGTGTGTTAGATTAGGGTGAGAGCCTCTGTAGTCTCCAGTTTCCTGGTGGTGGGCTGCTCCCCTCACATTGTAGTTTTTTGTTTTGCGGTATTGGAATCGGAATATAGGGCTTGCAAGCACTGAACTTGGGTCTGATTTTTGATTTATGGTTGGTTCTTTGTGGTTTGAAATTATCATGTTACTGCTAAGTGTTAAAACAGACTTTTTATGTTGTGTATTGTATGTATATGTGTATTATATGTATATATATGTGTATTGCGCGTGGGGGGATGTAGTTTTAGGTTGGGTGGGGGGTTTCGGGGGGAGGGGGAAGGGGTGTTTTTATAAAAAAAAAAAAAAACAAAAAAGAAAAATGGACATCCTGCGGGATGCGGGAAAGGGACCCTTTTTGCGCGTAAATGGCCACAAACTTTCGTGGGACCTTGTTGGTGTTAAGAGGCCACAGACTTTCGTGGGACCTTGGGTGTTTAAAAATGGTGGTGGGGAAAAAAAAAAAAAAAATTCTGTGTAGAGTGTTAGTTTTGGCCAGGTGGCCCATCTCTTATTTTTTGCGGTGGGCCGGTTATTTAGTTTTCCTTTTTGGGGTTAGGTGTGAATGTGCAGGTATGAATGTTGCAGATGTTAGGGGTCTTGTGCGCTTAAGGGCGTGGCCTGGCTGGTAGGTACGGAAGGTCTTCCCTTGCTGGGGGGTCTTTTGGAAAGAACGAAGTCGTTTTGTGTTTCGTGTCAAGTGTCATGTGTTAGTTTGTTGGACTCTATATAATTTTTGGATTTGGGCTATGTCTTGCTGGGGTTTTTTGTTTTTCTTGTATAATGTTTGTATTTGTGGTTTATATTTGTGTTTTGTTTTTGTGTTTTTGTACTTTTATATAAAATAAAAAAAAAGAGTTCCAGCTCCAGTAGCGTCCACTAAAGCTGCTGCAGTTAAAAAGCTTTTATAAGGATCGAGCTCGGCTGTCCACCGCAAGGCATCCTACTGCCAGTCCCAGCCCCTATGCCTTGGGGTGCCTCCTGATGCTCTTCACTAAGTATCCCATGGTCCCGAAGCATTTCCTTTGAAAAAATTAAGTGTCTAAACTACAGGTGGTGCAGCTTGCTTAACAGCCGGGATAATCCGCTCACTAGCAGACACTGCTACTAGGCACAAAGTATTTCCTGGGCTAGATGCAGTTAAAAATTTGTAATTAGATACTCTCGTTGGATGCTGAGAAAGCATTCCATAGAGTCTCCTGGCACGCCATATATGATTCTCTTAAAAAGCTTGGGGTAGGGGTCTAGGGGACCCTTTTATAGCCAAAATCACGGCCCTGTATCGCAATACGTCACCTAGGCTGAAGATAAATGGAACTGTAGCACCCTGAGGGCTCGGTTGCTACAGACGTATTGCACCTCACCCAGAGGTGTGATATCTCACTCTCAGGTAAGGATGGAGTGTGGATCAGGACCCGACACCTGCATGCATTACACCACATTGCCGTGGGGCAGGGCGACCAATATGCCCCTGAGATGGGCACGACAGTCCCTGTCCCTGGCTGGAGTGGGGGGAGGGAACACTGAGGAAGGGGAACCCTGTAGTGCTGGAGCAGGGAGGAAGCAGTTCCTGGGTGCATTGAGAAGGGAGTATAAAAGGTGGGCACCATCTTAGTTCAGTGCAGAGAAGTCTGAGCAGAAGTGGCAGGGAGCAGGGGCTCTGCATGAGCTGTGCTCCGGAGGCGGGCCTAGTAACAGAGGCCCAGGCCTGGAAGAGGGAGAAGGAAGGAAGAGGAGCGGAGAAGGCTCCAGGAACGAGGAATGAAGGGATCCCAGGGGTGCGGACACCCGAATCCACCTGCGTGGAGGGGTCAGGCCAAAGGGGGAGACCGGTCCCCGAAACTAGTGGAGGCAGGAAACGACCCTCAGCTAGAAACCGGAGGCTCTGACATTTTATGTGGCGCAGCCCCTCGCTACACCCGCTAGGAAGGCACCACATAGGGTCAGGGAAACTGGCGCCAAGTTTACCAAGAGGAGGCCCGAGGCAGCCGGACAGAAGTGTTGGTAAGAAAGGCCAGACAAAGGACACACAAAGGGGGTCCTGTGAAGTGCTCCAAAGTTATCTGGGAGTTGTCTGAGCCCCTCACCTGGTGAGCACAGTACGACGTGGGCAGCCGTTACCTGCAGACGTGGTCTGGATAATAAGAACTGTGAGTAAAGGCCCTGAACTGCATCACTGACTCCGTGTCGTTACTGCTGCTGCCCTGCACCATCACCCCCATCCTCCGCATACACTGCCCTGAGGCTATACTCCTCCCGTGGGGAGTTATGCTACGCTCTGCTGCACCCACAACACCAGCCTCAGTGGTCTGCCCTGTAGCGGCGGTTCACTCTGACCGCAATCCACGGGTGGCGTAGTCGGACATTTAAACATGAAAACCACATAAATAGTTCCGCCACTGGTTTGACCGCCCTGAGCCACGGAACTGGGTCGCCGCCACGAAGACTACAACCACCAGCATCCACCAAAAAGGGTCCGGCTCCGGGTGTCCCAAGGCCCAGGGGGTGCGTCAGAACATTTTCATCACCTTTCACAATCACCAATGGGACAAGGCAGTGATGTCCTCTGTCCCCTCTCTTATACATCCTAGTGACGGAGCACCTGCTCTCATCAATTCGCCATAACCCCAATATTAGGTGGATTGAGGTGGGAGGCACCGAGTACAAGTGCTCTCTATTTGCTGATGATGTCCTAGTATATATCACTCAATCACATATATCCATCCATGCTGTTATGGCTGAAATAGATCACTTTGTTACATGGTAAAATTTTAAAATCAATGCAGCGAAGTCTGAGGCCCTCGATGTCTCCCTCCCCAAATCCATATAGGATTCCATCCAGTCCAACTTTCCCTTTGCCTGGCCCTCACAGGGTATCAAATACTTAGGAATTCCTATTCATAGAGACCTCTCCCATCTATGTTATCTTAATTTTGGGCCCTTTATTGAACAACTCCATACAGACCACGGTTGGCAAGTTAGAACTGTAAGATTCACTACGTGAACCACTGGTGTTTTGTGGAAAAGCACATGTACACTGCGTTCCAAATTATTATACAAAAAGTGTTTAGGAGTGATAAGGGAAGAATTTGTTTGTTTGTCAGTTAAACTCATTGATGGTGATGTGTGTCAGGGCTCCTTATATCACTGTAAGCAATTGCAGACACCTGTGCTAATTAGTTTGGCAGGTGTGTCCAATGAAAGGCAAGACTACTTAAGAAGGCTCTCTCACATTATTAAGCAGCCTACATTTTCTGCCAAAATGGGTAAGAAAAAGGATGTGTCTGCTGCTGAGAAGCAACAAATTGTGGAGTGTTTAGGTCAAGGCATGACTACAATCAACATTGTGCGATGATCAGGATGAAGTGTCTTGGCAATCAAGAAGTATGTAGCTGATTCACAGTACACACGTGTGCGTGCTGGTAAGGGCAAATTGAGGACTCTTTCCTACAGGCAATTACGTCAGGTTGAAAGAGCAGCGGCAAAAAAGCCTTGTCATAGCAGCAGACAAGTTTTTGAAGCTGCTTGTGCCTCCAACGTCCCCCGAACAACAAGATGCAGGGTCCTTCAGAGGTTTGCAGCTGTGCATGCGCCATCCTGTCGACCTCCTCTATCCACTTCACACAAGCAGAAACGGCTCCAGTGGGCCAAACATTACATGAAGACTGATTTCAAAACTGTTTTGTTCACGGATGAGTGCCGTGCAGCGCTCGATGGTCCAGATGGATGGAGTGGAGGATGGCTGGTTGATGGACACCCCACGCAAACACGGCTACAGCGCCAACAAGGAGGAGGTGGAGTAATGTTTTGGGCTGGAATCATGGGGAGAGAGATTGTCGGCCCCTTTAGGATCCCTGAAGGCGCTAAAGATGAACTCCATAATGTATGTGGATTTTCTCGAACAGCACTTCCTGCCATGGTTCAAGAAGAAGAACCGTGTATTTCACAGCAAGATCATTTTTCTGCATGATAATGCACCATCTCATGCTGCACATAAAACATCTGCATCTCTGGCTGATATGGGCATAAAAGGGGACAAACTTATGGTGTGACCCCCATGCTCCCCTGACCTCTACCCCATTCAGAACCTTTGGAGCATCATTAAAAGGAGTGTCTATGATGGCGGGAGGCAGTTCACATCTAAGCAACAGCTCTGGGAGGGTATTCTGTCCTCATGCAAAACAATTGAAGCAGAAACCATCCAAAACCTGACAAATTCAATGGACGAGAGAGTTCAGAAGCTCCTTTCGAACAAGGGGTCCTATGTGAAAATGTAACATCACCTAGAATAAAGTTTTGAGTTGAAAACTGTTTGATTTCAGTTTCTAACAACCTGCTAATGCTTATAATTTCAAAAATGACCATTTTTTTGGTCTTTATTAAAATGAAAAGGTTGATCGAAAAGTTTGGGGGATCTAAGAGTGTGGCAACCCAGTAGTCATGATTACTTCGAATTCTGACAATATGAGCGTCATGCTGCAGGTAGTGCAGCAAGAAGGCACTTATGTGCCTTGCGCATCTCGGAGCCCCAAAATTATTTTCCGGGCTAGATGCAGCTAAAAATTATTTTTAATTTTAAATCTGGTGAAGCTTTAGTATAGATGGCCTAATAGGATCAGTGCTGCACACTGCTACAAAGCCCAAATTATTTTCCAGTCAAGATACAGATAAACATGATTAGTAATTTGAAAGCTTAAAACGGTTGGTAGGGTGATTTTAACCAATCATCAAGCTTTTACTCTCCCCAGGATGACACAGGGGTAGAAAAGTCGTTTCGGATCCATGATTTGTTCATCTTTATGAACGTGAGTCTGTCTACATTATCAGTGGAGAGCCGCGTGCGCTTATCTGTCAGCACACCACCAGCAGCGCTGAACACACGTTCAGACAGAACGCTGGCTGCGGGGCATGACAAGATCTCCAAGGCGTAAGTGGCTAGCTCCGGCCATTTATCCAGATTGGAAGCCCAAAAAGAGCAAGGGTCCAGTGACACAGTCGTGGCTTCAATGTTTACTTGGAGATACTCCTGTACCATCGTCTCTAGGCGTTGACTATGTGTCAGACTTCTTGTCTCCTGTGGCCTTGCAAAGGATGGGCTAAAAAAGTGGTGAAATGATTCCGCAAAATTGATGTTACCAGCAGATACTGTGGTTCTGCTACGGTTTGAGTGCTGAACACTTGACGGTCCCACGGTTGGCAAGTTGGAACTGTGAGATTCACTACGTGCACCACTGGTATTTTGTGGAAAAGCACATGTAAGATTCTGCAACAGTCTCTGCTGATACTCCTGCATGCGTGCATCCCTTTCTATGGCAGGAATAATTTCTGCAAATTTACTTTTGTACCGGGGATCTAACAGTGTGGCAACCCAGTAGTCAGGATTATTTCTAATTCTCACAATTCGAGGGTCATGTTGCAGGTAGTGCAGCAAGAAGGCACTCATGTGTGTTGCGCATCCAGGAGCACCAAGTCCCTGTTGTGTTGGTGGCGAGGTAACAATCATGCTTCCTTCCTCTGTCCTCTCCCCCCAACCTCGCACAACAGAAATGTGATCAAGGTCTCCCTCATCTGATGAGTCTTCCATCAGTTCGTCCTCCACTTCTTCCTGGGCTCCTGCACCTTCCTCACTAGTTTGGCTGCTACCATGCGCCCTGGTAAAACCATCTCCCCCACCCTCACATGCCTGCCGCCTTGGTGCTGCCGACCGTCTGGACCTTGCAGATGTTAGCCCTTCCGCATACAACTCCTCCTCCTCTACTTCCTCCACCTCCTCTTGTGCCACCACCTGACTCCGAATTCTGTTTAACATGTGCTCCAGCATGTAAATCACCGGAATAGTCATGCTGATAATGGCATCGTCAGCACTAAACATCTTCGTCGCCATTTCAAAACTGTGCAGAAGGGTGCATAGGTCCCTGATCTGAGACCACTCCTCCAGCGTGATTTGCCCCACCTCTGAATCTCGTTGGCCCAGGCTATACGTCAGAACGTATTGCACCAGGGCTTGTCGGTGCTGCCACAGTCGCTGCAACATGTGCAGAGTTGAATTCCACCGGGTAGGCACATCGCATTTTAGCCGGTGAAGTGGCAGGCCCAACGACTTCTGTAGAGATGTAAGTCGCTGAGCTGCGGGATGCGAACGGAGGAAGTGAGCACACAGCGACTGTGCCCTCTGCAGAAGGCCATCTAGTCTGGGATAGTGGGCTAAAAATTGCTGGACAACCAGGTTCAACACGTGAGCCATACAAGGCACGTGTGTGACATTGCCCCGGCGAAGGGCCGCACCCAGGTTTGCAGCATTGTCGCACACGGCCTTCCCTGGTTTCAGGTCCAGTGGAGACAACCATTCATGAAATTGGTTCTCCAGAGCTGACCACAACTCCTCAGCTGTGTGACTCACATTTCCCAGACATTTCAATGTAAAAACCGCCTGATGACGTTGAGCCCTACTGCCAGCATAGTAAGGAGGTGTGCAGGATCCCTTCTGCGCAGTTAGAAAGCTTGTGGCATGACCAGACAGGCTTTGGGTGCAGGTGGAAGACCGAGAGGAGGTTGAGGAGGCAGAAGCAGTGGAGGAACTTTGACATAAAGAGGATTGACGCACAACTCGTGGGGACGGCAAGACTTGGACAGCAGCCCCTTGTCCTGCTGTCACCATAGTTACCCAGTGCCCAGTCAGCGACATGTAACGCCCCTGTCCATGCCTACTCGTCCAAGTGTCTGTGGTGAAATGCACCCTGTCACACACAGAGTTTCTCAAAGAAGCGGTGATGTTGTGTGCGACATGCTGGTGGAGCGCAGGCACACCTTTCTTTGAGAAGTAGTGCCGACTGGGCATCTGGTACTGGGGCACTGCGACGGACATAAGGTCTCGAAAATCCTCTGTGTCCACCAGGCGGAAAGGCAGCATTTCTGTAGCCAAGAGCTTGCAGATGGTGAAATTCAACCTCTTAGCTTTCTCATGGCTAGGAGGAAATGGTCTTTTATTTGTCCACATCTGAGGGACCGAGGGCTGGCTATTGTGCTTAGACGGGGTTGATAAGGGTGTCCCCGGCAAACTGCTGGTCTGTGAGGAAGATGCAGGCGGACATGTTAGGTTGCCTTGATCCAAAGGTGGTGCTATCGATGTCGGACAGCGCTCAACACCAGCTGGTGTTACCACCTCCAAAGAAAATGATGACCTGCCAATCACGCTGGCTGTTGCGGGTAAAGAGGTGGCAGGTCTGCGCCCCAAAACAGGTGTGACTGCTGTCCCCCCAGTCACAGAGGATGAAGAGGCCGCGGATGCACAAGATATGGCAGACGGTGATTGGCCCGGCCGGCTAGGCCGCATTGTAGCACACTGAGCTTCCCACTGCAACTTATGCTTCATGTCCATGTGCCGGTTCATGCATGAAGTACTCAAACTATGTATTTTTTGGCCTCTACTTAGCTTTTGCTGACAAATGTTACAGATAACACGAGGTGGGTCATCTTTATCGATCTGAAAAAATGCCCAGGCTATGCAAGGCTTAGCACCCATGCGACCTGAAGAGCCACCACGACTTGTGGTGAGAGGCAGAGTTGTGTTTGAGGATGCAGTTGTTGACGTGCTTCCAGTACTACGTCTCTGTCCAGGAAGGCGCAACCTGACCTCGTCGTCACTAGCATCTTCCTCCACCTCCTCTGCTGACCTCATCTCTTGGCTGACTGTGGGTTGACAGTAAGTGGGATCTCCGACCTCATCATCATCACCCTGTGCGTTATCACACCCGTCGTCCTCAGAGCCAACCTGTTCCTGCCCTGACAAAAAACTAAAGTTGTCGCTCCAATCAGGTATTTGAGTCTTATCATCGTCTTCCTCATTGTCTCCACCAACAGGAGTTACAGTTTGGGAATGAGGGTCTACATTATGGTCAGAACCTTCTGCGTCTGGTCCTGGATCCGACTCATAAAGATTCTGGGCATCAGTGCAGATCATTTCCTCGTCTGGATTCACAAAAGCGCTGGAGTCGACCTCTGATTCCCAGGCTATAGTATGAGTAAACAGCTCTGCAGACTCAACCATCTGTTCTACCTCATACTCAGACGGGCAGCTGGAGATTTGGGAGCTGTGAGGAAGCAAGTGCGATTTGGGTGACACCTTTGAGGACTGGAGTATTTGTGATGTTGAAGTTGATGTGGAGGAGAGCCCACTTAAAGGAGCACTTGATATCCGTTGAAGCACCTGCTGTTTTTGTGCCTCATCTGGAATTTGTAGCGATTGGCGTGGCCGTAAGAAAGGGATCTTATCACATTGTCCGCTAAAAGAAGTAGACATTTTAGTTTGGCTGGAAGATGGTCTTTCTTCTGCAGATGTTACTGTTGCTTTAACACCTACCCCACGGACACAACCTTTTTTCCCCTTCCCAACACGCCTATTCCCCTTTCCACCAGCAGCAGGCCTTTTTCCACTCATTTTGGTGGTTAACTAATTCACAACTCTGGAGTTGTTTGCACAAAAAAACAATGGATGGTAACCGAGCAGAGCTGAGTGGCCAAACTGTGGTATTAGGCCAAAACTATTGGCTGGGTTAGATGCAGAAAAAAATTATTTTGAATTTGCAACCTGATGGAGGTCAGTATAGATGGACTAATACAAATAGTCCCACACACTGCTAGAAGCCCAAATATTTTTTCAGAGGTACTGTAGATGCAGATAAAAATTATTTTTAATTTGCAACCTGATGGAGGTCAGTATAGATGAACTAATAGACCAAGTCCCACACACTGCTAGAAGCCCAAATATTTTTTCAGAGCTAGATGCAGAAAAAAATTATTTTTAATTTGCAACCTGATGGAGGTCAGTATAGATGGACTAATAGACCAAGTCCCACACACCGCTAGAAGCCCAAATATTTTTTCAGAGCTAGATGCAGAAAAAAATTATTTTTAATTTGCAACCTGATGGAGGTCAGTATAGATGGACTAATAGACCAAGTCCCACACACTGCTAGAAGCCCAAATATTTTTTCAGAGCTAGATGCAGAAAAAAATTATTTTTAATTTGCAACCTGATGGAGGTCAGTATAGATGGACTAATAGACCAAGTCCCACACACCGCTAGAAGCCCAAATATTTTTTCAGAGCTAGATGCAGAAAAAAATTATTTTTAATTTGCAACCTGATGGAGGTCAGTATAGATGGACTAATAGACCAAGTCCCACACACTGCTAGAAGCCCAAATATTTTTTCAGAGCTAGATGCAGAAAAAAATTATTTTTAATTTGCAACCTGATGGAGGTCAGTATAGATGGACTAATAGACCAAGTCCCACACACCGCTAGAAGCCCAACTATTTTTTCAGAGCTAGATGCAGAAAAAAATTATATTCAATTTGCAACCTGCTGGAGGTCAGTATAGAAGGACTAATAGAACAAGTCCCACACACTGCTAGAAGCCCAAATATTTTTTCAGAGCTAAATGAAGAAAAAAATTATTTTTAATTTGCAACCTGATGGAGGTCAGTATAGATGGACTAATAGGCCAAGTCCAACACACTGCTAGAAGCCCAAATATTTTTTCAGAGCTAGATGCAGAAAAAAATTATTTTTAATTTGCAACCTGATGGAGGTCAGTATAGATGGACTAATAGACCAAGTCCCACACACTGCTAGAAGCCCAAATATTTTTTCAGAGCTAGATGCAGAAAAAAAATATTTTTAATTTGCAACCTGATGGAGGTCAGTATAGATGGACTAATAGACCAAGTCCCACACACTGCTAGAAGCCCAAATATTTTTTCAGAGCTAGATGCAGAAAAAAATTATTTTTAATTTGCAACCTGATGGAGGTCAGTATAGATGGACTAATAGACCAAGTCCCACACACCGCTAGAAGCCCAACTATTTTTTCAGAGCTAGATGCAGAAAAAAATTATATTCAATTTGCAACCTGCTGGAGGTCAGTATAGAAGGACTAATAGAACAAGTCCCACACACTGCTAGAAGCCCAAATATTTTTTCAGAGCTAAATGAAGAAAAAAATTATTTTTAATTTGCAACCTGATGGAGGTCAGTATAGATGGACTAATAGACCAAGTCCCACACACTGCTAGAAGCCCAAATATTTTTTCAGAGCTAGATGCAGAAAAAAATTATATTCAGTTTGCAACCTGATGGAGGTCAGTATAGATGGACTAATAGAATGATGCTATGCCCAAAAGATTTTACTTCACTAGGTGCAGTAAAAAAATTGGTATTCTATACACAGGTGTTATATCTTGCAACACAGATAGGCTACTCCACTGACTAACACACTCTGCAATAGGCCAAAAAGGATTAGCTTTGCTAGATTCAGCCAAATGCTGTGAAAAAAACTTGCACAGCACTGGCACAGACCTGCCTGGCAAAAACTGAAAGGAACTCATGTAACCTAGTCCTGAAAAGGACTCCAATTACAATTAGTCTTTACTCCCACAACCTATCTATTTAAGAGCACAGACCTCCCTGATAAAAGTCGTAGGAAATGCTGTAACCTAGTCCTTAAAAAGACTGCAATCACAACTATTCCCTACTCCCAAGCTATCTGTATATTTGTGCGAAAATTGGCTTGAAATTAACAAGGTATAGCGCACACAGCAACAGCGGTGCCGTCTAACACGCAGCTGCAGCAGTGAGAAAATGGTGGCGACGGGGAAAATGGCTTGGTCTTATAGGGCAAGGACATGTGACATACACTGCCAATGACACATGCCCTTGCTTGTGTGAAAAAAAGCACTTCGTTCCGTGTGTGCGCTGCTGATAGGCTGACAGATTGCACCTCCCTACTGCAAATGCGGGAAAGAGAAAAAAAAATGGAGATCTTCATTGTTCCTGCAGAGATCCATCCCCTGCCCCTCCCCCCACCCCGCTGTACACTCAAACTGCGTATTAACATTAATTTTCATCATTACTGAGAAAAAATCCAGTTATGATTTTGGTGCACGAACAGTTATCGAACATAACCTCGAACAGCCGAATTTTTCTCAAATTGTTCGTGTTCGCCGAACGGCTCGAACACCGCCCAAAACAGCTTGAATTTGAGATTGGCAAACAGTTCGAGTAGAACAACGCTCATCTCTACTCCTAAACACTTTTTGCATAATAATTTGGAACACAGTGTACATGTGCTTTTCCACAAAACACCAGTGGTTCACGTAGTGAATCTTACAGTTCTAACTTGCCAACCGTGGTCTGTATGGAGCTGTTCAATAAAGGGCCCAAAATTAAGATAACATAGATGGGAGAGGTCTCTATGAATAGGAATTAATAAGTATTTGATACCCTGTGAGGGCCAGGCAAAGGGAAAGTTGGACTGGATGGAATCCTATATGGATTTGGGGAGGGAGACATCGAGGGCCTCAGACTTCGCTGCATTGATTTTAAAATTTTACCATGTAACAAAGTGATCTATTTCAGCCATAACAGCATGGATGGATATATGTGATTGAGTGATATATACTAGGACATCATCAGCAAATAGAGAGCACTTGTACTCGGTGCCTCCCACCTCAATCCACCTAATATTGGGGTTATGGCGAATTGATGAGAGCAGGTGCTCCGTCACTAGGATGTATAAGAGAGGGGACAGAGGACATCACTGCCTTGTCCCATTGGTGATTGTGAAAGGTGATGAAAATGTTCTGACGCACCCCCTGGGCCTTGGAGCACCCGGAGCCGGACCCTTTTTGGTGGATGCTGGTGGTTGTAGTCTTCGTGGCGGTGACCCGGTTCCGTGGCTCAGGGCGGTCAAACCAGTGGCGGAACTATTTATGTGGTTTTGATGTTTAAATGTCCGACTACGCCACCCGTGGATTGCGGTCAGAGTGAACCGCCGCTACAGGGCAGACCGCTGAGGCTGGTGTTGTGGGTGCAGCAGAGCGTAGCATAACTCCCCACGGGAGGAGTATAGCCTCAGGGCAGTGTATGCGGAGGATGGGGGTGATGGTGCAGGGCAGCAGCAGTAACGACACGGAGTCAGTGATGCAGTCCAGGGCCTTTACTCACAGTTCTTATTATCCAGACCACGTCTGCAGGTAACGGCTGCCCACGTCGTACTGTGCTCACCAGGTGAGGGGCTCAGACAACTCCCAGATAACTTTGGAGCACTTCACAGGACCCCCTTTGTGTGTCCTTTGTCTGGCCTTTCTTACCAACACTTCTGTCTGGCTGCCTCGGGCCTCCTCTTGGTAAACTTGGCGCCAGTTTCCCTGACCCTATGTGGTGCCTTCCTAGCGGGTGTAGCGAGGGGCTGCGCCACATAAAATGTCAGAGCCTCCGGTTTCTAGCTGAGGGTCGTTTCCTGCCTCCACTAGTTTCGGGGACCGGTCTCCCCCTTTGGCCTTACCCCTCCACGCAGGTGGATTCGGGCGTGCGGTGGCGACTCGCCCGTCCGCACCCCTGGGATCCCTTCATTCCTCGTTCCTGGAGCCTTCTCCGCTCCTCTTCCTTCCTTCTCCCTCTTCCAGGCCTGGGCCTCTGTTACTAGGCCCGCCTCCGGAGCAGAGCTCATGCAGAGCCCCTGCTCCCTGCCACTTCTGCTCAGACTTCTCTGCACTGAACTAAGATGGTGCCCACCTTTTATACTCCCTTCTCAATGCACCCAGGAACTGCTTCCTCCCTGCTCCTGCACTACAGGGTTCCCCTTCCTCAGTGTTCCCTCCCCCCACTCCAGCCAGGGACAGGGACTGTCGTGCCCATCTCAGGGGCATATTGGTCGCCCTGCCCCACGGCAATGTGGTGTAATGCATGCAGGTGTCGGGTCCTGATCCACACTCCATCCTTACCTGAGAGTGAGATATCACACCTCTGGGTGAGGTGCAATACGTCTGTAGCAACCGAGCCCTCAGGGTGCTACAGTTCCATTTATCTTCAGCCTAGGTGACGTATTGCGATACAGGGCCGTGATTTTGGCTATAAAAGGGTCCCCTAGACCCCTACCCCAAGCTTTTTAAGAGAATCATATATGGCGTGCCAGGAGACTCTATGGAATGCTTTCTCAGCATCCAACGAGAGTATCTAATTACAAATTTTTAACTGCATCTAGCCCAGGAAATACTTTGTGCCTAGTAGCAGTGTCTGCTAGTCAGCGGATTATCCCGGCTGTTAAGCAAGCTACACCACCTGTAGTTTAGACACTTAATTTTTTCAAAGGAAATGCTTCAGGACCATGGGATACTCAGTGAAGAGCATCAGGAGGCACCCCAAGGCATAGGGGCTGGGACTGGCAGTAGGATGCCTTGCGGTGAACAGCCGAGCTCGATCCTTATAAAAGCTTTTTAACTGCAGCAGCTTTAGTGGACGCTACTGGAGCTGGAATTACGCGGCTGCTGGCATGAGACTTGCCCTCCAATAGATCCTTGTAAATGGATTTAAAGTGTATTCATTCAAATTAGAGAGACAATTTAAATTAAAAAGCTTAGAGCTGCCTCCACCACAGGGGGGCTCGCTCGACCCACCAGCGGACAGGCACCAGTATTGGGAGAGGGGGGCTGGCCATCAGGGTTCACCGCGGCTCTGGCACAAACCCGGCGACACGGAGGTGGCACGGGCAGGAGCGGACTGGCCGTGTCGGCTTCTCACTTTTTGGATTTTAGAAGGGCATGACATGCCTATATCTGTGTCTCCCCCTCCTTTTACTCCTCCACCTCTTTTATTTTTGCATGACTATATGTACTTGTCACTTTTCCATGTGTTAGTTGTGTCTTCTGAGCAGTTTGTCAGCTTTTGGACACCTTTGAAGGTGTTTTCTATGTGTTTCTATGTGTTTTTGTTTGCCTGCCATTGGTTTTAACGGTGTTCGAAGGTGTTCGACGAACAGTTCGACGAACAGTTCGGCGAACACACGGGTGTTCGACGAACCGAACCGAACTCGAACACTACGGGGGTGGCTCAACACTACTCAGGAGAAATTGCACAACAAATTTTGTGGTCCATCTTCTCTCTTTACCCTCGTGAAAGTAAAAAAAATTGGGTCTGAATTAAACATTTTGTGAAAAAAAGATAAATGTTCATTTTTTCCTTCCATGTTGCTTCAGATCCTGTGAAGCATGTGAAGGGTTGATAAACTTCTTGAATGTGGTTTTGAGCACCTTGAGGGGTGCAGTTTTTAGAATGGTGTCACTTTTGTGAATTTTATGTCATATAGACCCCTCAAAGTCACTTCAAATGTCATGTGGTCCCTAAAAAAATTATTTTGTAAATTTTGTTGGAAAAATTAGAAATTGCTGGTCAACTTTTAACCGTTAGACCTTCCGAACAAAAAACTATTTTGTTCCAAAATTGTTATGATGTAAAGTAGACATGTGGAAAATGTTATTTATTAACTATTTTGTGTGATTTATCTCTCTAATTTAAGGGCATACAAATTCAAAATTTGAAAATTGCAAAATTTTCAACATTTTCATCAAATTTCCATTTTTTTCACAAGTAACCGCAAGTCTGATTGAAGAAATTTTACCACTTTCATAAAGTACAATATGTCACTAAGAAACAATCTCAGAATCAGTGGGATCCGTTGAAGCATTCCAGAGTTATTACCTCATAAGTGACACTGGTCAGAATTGTAAAATTTGGCCAGGTCATTAAGGACATAATTGGCTCCGTCCTTAAGGGGTTAATACTTCATACAAAAGCCTTTGTTGGTGATGACAGCTTCAAGATACCTCCTGTATGGAGGAACTAGTCACATGCATTGCTCAGGGGTGATATTGGTCCATCCTTCCTAACAAACATCTTGAAATCCTGAAGGTTCTGTGGGCTCCTTTCTATGAACTCTGAACTTTAGTTCCTTCCATAAATTTCCTATTGGATTCCTGTCAAGAGATTGGCTGGCCCATTCTAGCAGCTTTATTTTATTTTTCTGAAACCAATTGAGTTTTCTTGGCTGTGTGTTTGGTATCATTGTCTTGCTGAACTGTCACCCTCGTTTCATCTTCATCATCCTGATAGATGACAGCAGATTTTCATCAAGAATGTCTCAATACATTTGTCCATTCTTCCTTCTTTCAATCAAATGAAGTTTGCCAGTGCCATATGCTGAAAAACAGCCCCACACCATGATCTTCCCACCCCAAACTTCACTGTTGGTAAGGCGTTTTTGGGGTGATATGCAGTGCCTTTTGGCCTCAAAACATGGTGAGTATTATGGCATCCAAAGAGTTAAATGTTGGTCTCATATGAACAGATGATATTCTCGCAGTATTTCACAGGCTTGTTATTGAGTAAACATTAAATGTGGTTGAATGTGCTTTTTGTTCAGCAATGGAGTCTTGCTTGGTAAGTATGCACACAGGCCATGGAGGTTGAGTACATTAATTATAGTTTTCTTTGAAACAATTATATCTACTGATTCCAGGTCTTTCTGTAGCTCTCCACAGGTCCTTGGCTCTTAGACAACACTTCCAATAATTCTTTTCACTCCTCTGTCTGAATTTCTGCAAGGAGCACCTGGTCGTGGATGGTTTATGGTGAAATGATGTTCTTTCCACTTCCAGATTATGGCCCCAATAGTGCTCACTGGAACCTTCAGTAGTTTATAAATTGTTCTGTAACTAATGCTATCAGTATGTTTTGCAACAATAAGTTTGTGAAGATCTTGAGACCGCTTACTGGTTTTACCCATTTTGAGATGTTTCTTGTGTGGCACCTTGGTGATGACCAGCTGATTTTATTTTTTACTAAGTGACCGGATTGATTTTAATTACTAATAGATTTCAGCTGACATCATGACTTTCCATGGCTTTTTGTACCTCTCTTTATTCATGTGTACAATACATTTTCCCTGTGTCATTCCTCATTATTATACATAACTTAATTTATGGACATCTCATTAATGGTTTGATTTCTTTGCCTGTGTGGATTGGATGGGTTGTTACCAACATCTTTGTGTCAATAGCACCTTTATAAATATACAGCATTTACTTAGAAAATCGGTGATGTGCTCAATACTTATTTTGCCAGCTGTATGAAATTTTACCAGTAAATAACCAATGATTAAAATTTTAGATAGAAAATATTTTGCATCACTGGCAGACACAGACAGAAGAGGGCCCCTGTGCAGGAATAATACTGCATATGGACCCTGTGCAGTCCAATGGCTCATCATAATGCACAATTCCAACTGTTTTGGAGGTGGTAGTGTTCTCCCTTACCTGTTGGACCCCTGTGCAGATGCACAGGTTGCACCACAAGTATGTCAGCCCCTGTTTTGCATGCTGTTGTTTTGAAAAATCAATCTTTCATCATCTGTAGAAATATTTTAGGTACTTTGTTTTCTCTTAGGCTTGTGTATTACTTGTGAGCTTAGATCTTTCCTACTACTCTCAAAACATATAACAGACAACCTAAAAAAAATCCAAACACGAATAAGAGAAATTGCCAATAGCTGCCGTCTTATTGTTGGGAACTGGGAAGATTTATCAATTTGTACTGAGCACGTGCAAAAGGAAACAAACACTATGAATGCCACTTTCATTAAGATATATTTCAATTACAGATTAACAGATTGATCTGTTATGGAATAACTTTTAGTTGAATTTCTTTAAATTTGCAGGTCTGCAAGTCCTTGTGAATTCAAATGATTTGCAATTCAAATCATGAGGATTTTTTAAAAAAAAGGCCAGTGCCAATTCACACAATGCTTAAAACTGCAGCAGTCAGAGAGCGGGCTCATGATGCCAGAATCTGACCCAGGCTTCCTCATACTGCCTGGAACTATCAAATCACATGCTATAGCACAACCAATCAGGGGGACACAACCACTAAAAAAGACGTAGCCAGCCAATCAGTGCTATTTTAGGATTGTATGGTATAGGGATAAAAAGGCTAAAATCTGCTTGAGGTGCACTACTGCAGTGCTGATGCACATTGAAAATGGGAATGCTAGTCTCAATTTGTGAATAACAATCCAAAGAGCCAATTGATAGGGAGGTGCTGAATCTGCATAGTGTTAGAACTCTCCTGTTAGGTTTTTTCTAGTTTGCTGGTCTCATGACCATTTTTGCCTATTTAATCCGGCTCCGCCCTCCTGGCCTTGCTGGACTTCATTGTATTTACTACTCTTGAGCTAGCTTGGTGCTCTGTTACCGTTCTCTGTTAGTTGTGCTAGGTCTTCGGACCTCTATGTTCTTAGTTGTGTGTTTGTCTTTGACTGCTACAATTTTTGCTAGGAGGTGTCCAACTTTATCCCAGTCCCTAGTTCTTGTAGGAATCCCTCCCTTGCATCTATAGGTCTTCATACAGACTAGCCGGGGACTTTAGCGGGTCTGATCGCAGGATCAGGTCCCCCGTTACATCGTAGGGATCCAGTTTAGTTCTATTGTAGGGAAAGATCTCCTGTCTTTCCTTAGTGCTTGTAGCAGATCATAACAGTAAGTCCAGCCCAAAAAATTTCTCTAAGGAAAGACCTCCAGTTTCCATCATGGTCTCGGTTCAAGATTTGGCTCAACGCTTGCAGGGACTTTCTCTGGAGGTGGCCGAGCTCCAACAACACGTGAGTAGCTGTTCTGGAGCACATTTGGTAGAGCCAAAGGTACGTCTGCCTGATCTATTTTTTGGTGAACAACAAGATTTTTTTTCTTTTAAAAATGCTTGTTTATTGTATTTTCGCTTAAGACCCGGATCCTCTGGTGATGAATCACAGCGCATAGGGTTCATAATGTCACTTTTGCGCAAGGATCCTCAGGGATGGGCTTTTTCTCTCCAACCTAGTGATCCGTGCTTTAGATCAGTGTATAGTTTTTTTTCTGCTTTGGGTTTGTTGTACGTTGATCCTGATCGTGTCTCATCTGCTGAGTCTGAATTGAGACGTTTGAGGCAGGGATCAGGTAATGTGGAAA
This sequence comes from Phyllobates terribilis, assembly GCF_046119375.1. Taxonomy (NCBI): domain Eukaryota; kingdom Metazoa; phylum Chordata; class Amphibia; order Anura; family Dendrobatidae; genus Phyllobates; species Phyllobates terribilis. Next base: position 327,948,441 of record NW_027362762.1, on the reverse strand, counting down.
AGTATTGTTCTCACTTCCGTCGGTGGTCTGCCCAGGTGGGGTGGAACGATTCAGCTTTGAAAAGTTTGTTTCTTGCGGGGCTAGGTGAAAGGGTTAAAGATTTGCTGATTGCTTATCCCACACCTGGAAACTTGCAGGAGGCTATGCAATTAGCTATACAGGTGGACAGGAGACTGCGTGCAAGGGTTAATGAGAGCAAATCCTCTGCTATGTCAGCTCCGAGTCTTGAGAGGGTCTGTGCTGACAAAGGAGAGCCGATGGAGATTGGGGCGATGACACCCCGCTCTCAGGAAAAAGACCGCAGGCTTTCTGAAGGTTTGTGCTTCTATTGCGGAAATTCTGGTCATTTTATTAAGAACTGTGTGCTTCGCATGAACAAAGAAAAAAAAATGGTCAGTTATGCACGTATAGCCTGTTTAAATACAAAGGGAGTATTCCTATCTGCTACTACCGCTGCTCAGGAAGAATTAATTGAATTTCGGGTATTTGTGGATTGTGGTTCTACTCTGAATGTGATTGATGGGGGATTCTTGGAAAAACTTACATTAAAACCTAAACCTTTGTCATCCCCTATTGCTGTGGTTTCTGTTGATGGCTCTCCCTTGAAGAGTGTTACTCACAAGGTCTGTGAGTTTCCCCTCTCTATTAATGGTGTTCATCAAGAGAATTTGGATTTGGTAGAATTGAATAATTTGCCTTCTCCAGTAATATTGGGGTTGCCCTGGTTAAAATTGCATAATCCTGTACTGGATTGGTCTACCAATGAAATTAAGTCCTGGAGCCCTAAATGTCATGACAAGTGTTGTAACGGACGTATTGCTGCGGTGGAAAAAGGGGAATTACCTGTACCTATTCAGGATTTTTGGAGAGTTTTTCTGAGGAGGAGTCACAAATTTTGCCTCACCACAGAGACTATGATTGTACCATTGAATTTGTCCCTGGAGTGACTCTTCCTAAAAGTCGTTTATTTAATCTTACTATTCCTGAGAGAAAGGCTTTGGAGGAATACATACAGACAAGCTTGGCCGCCGGTCACATTAGGCCTTCCAAGTCTCCTGTGGCTGTTGGATTTTTTTTTGTTAAAAAAAAAGATGGCGGTTTACGTCCTTGTCTGGACTTTCAAGAGATTAATAAAATTACTGTACGCAATCCTTACCCACTGCCATTGATTCCTGATTTGTTTAACCAGTTAGTGGGGGCCAAGTGGTTCTCTAAAATTGATCTCCGGGGGGCATACAATTTGTTGCGCATGAAGGAGGGTGATGAATGGAAGACTGCTTTTAACACTCCTGTGGGTCATTTTGAGAATCTGGTTATGCCTTTTGGTCTTACCAATGCTTCAGCATTTTTTCAGAATCTTATTAATGACATCCTTAGACCTTTAATCGGCAAAAATGTGGTTGTGTATTTGGATGACATTCTGATTTATTCGCCTGATCTGGAGTCTCATTGGCGGAGCGTACGTGAGGTTTTACAGTTATTAATGGACAATTCGCTTTTTGCTAAGCTGGAGAAATGTGAGTTTGCTGTACAGAGAATTCGTTTTTTGGGCTACATTATCTCCAGTGAAGGTTTTGAGATGGACCCGGTTAAAGTTCAAGCTGTGCAGGAATGGCCTAGGCCCATTGGTTTGAAATCGATACAGAGGTTTTTGGGTTTCGCCAATTATTACAGAAAATTCATAAAAAAAATTTCTATTATTGTCAAACCGCTGACCGATCTCACTAGGAAAGGTGCTAATGCGGTTCAGTGGACTTCTGAGGCCATTGAAGCTTTTGTGTTTCTAAAGGAGAGGTTCACCTCTGCTCCCATCCTTATGCAGCCTGATGTGACTAAGCCGTTTTTGGTTGAGGTTGATGCTTCTTCTGTGTGGGTTGGTGCGGTGTTGTCTCAGGAAAGCAAGGATGGAGTACATCCCTGTGCCTTTTTTTCAAAAAAATTTTCTGAGACTGAACTTAATTACGATATTGGTAATCGGGAATTGCTGGCTATTAAACTCGAATTTGAACACTGGCGTCATCTCTTGGAAGGTGCTGAATTTCCCATTCAGGTTTTCACTGATCATAAAAATCTGATCTATCTTGATGCTGCCAAGCGCTTGAATGCCCGTCAGGCTAGGTGGGCACTTTTTTTCTCGCGGTTTAATTTTTCCGTTACTTACATCCCGGGTACCAAGAATGTTAAAGAGGATGCTTTGTCTCGCAGCTTTTCTCCCATGGTCAGTGCTGAGGAGGAGGAGAGCATTTTACAAGAAGGTGTTGTGATTGCTGCTTTGGACTCCGTTTTGGAGGATGAGATTCTTAAAGCTCAGGAGAATGCCCCATCTAACACTCCACATGGGAGGTTGTTTGTGCCTAGGACCTTTAGGAGAGATTTGTTTGTTGAGTGTCATGAGTCTCGGTTGGCAGGTCATCCAGGAATTTCTGAGACCAAGAGACTTGCGGGTCGCAGTTTTTGGTGGCCTGGATGGCAGAAGGAAGTCATTAAGTGGGTGCGTCAATGTACTGTGTGTGCTAGATCTAAGTCTTCGCATGCTCCTGCTGCGGGGTTGCTTTGCCCTCTGGAGGTTCCTAGTGCACCTTGGACACATCTGGCTATGGACTTTATTACTGACCTTCCCCCACTGAAGGTTTCACGGTCATCTGGGTGGTCGTGGACCGTTTTAGCAAGATGTGTCACTTGGTTCCCTTCATCAAACTGCCTTGTGCTAAGACACTTGCTAAGGCCTTTGTCAAGGAAATTGTCAGACTACATGGTGTTCCTACTGACATTGTTTCTGATAGGGGACCTCAGTTCATGGCTCGCTTTTGGCGTGCCTTTTGTGACAGGTTGGGAGTTCATTTTTCGTTTTCATCCGGATATCATCCTGAGTCTAATGGCCAGACAGAAAGAAAGAACCAGGATGTTGAGCAGTTCTTGCGTTGCTTTGTGGCAGACAATCAAGAGGGGTGGTCTGAGTTTCTGCCACTTGCTGAATTTGCTCTTAACAACCATACATCCTCTTCTGCTGGGTGTTCGCCTTTTTTTGTTGTGCTGGGAGACATCCGTCTTTTGGGTCATTCTCCAAATTGGTATCGGCTGTGCAGGAGGAGGAGAGATTTTCCGGTGATTTGGAGAGAGTTTGGATGGATGTGCGTGATAATCTTCAGGAGGCTAACAAAAAATCTAAGAGGTACTTTGATAGGAAACGGCAAGAGGTTTCGTTTGCTATTGGTGACATGGCTTGGTTGTCCTCTAAGAATCTGCGATTGAGGATTCCTTCGAAAAAATTGGGTCCCAAGTTTGTAGGGCCCTTTAAGGTGCTTCAGATAGTTAACCAATCTGCTGTTAGGTTGGAGGTTCCTACTAGAGATGAGCGTTGTTCTACTCGAACTGTTCGCCAATCTCAAATTCGAGCTGTTTTGGGCGGTGTTCGAGCCGGTCGGCGAACACGAACAATTTGAGAAAAATTCGGCTGTTCGAGGTTATGTTCGATAACTGTTCGTGCACCAAAATCATAACTGGATTTTTTCTCAGTAATGATGAAAATTAATGTTAATACGCAGTTTGAGTGTACAGCGGGGCGGGGGGAGGGGCAGGGGATGGATCTCTGCAGGAACAATGAAGATCTCCATTTTTTTTTCTCTTTCCCGCATTTGCAGTGGGGAGGTGCAATCTGTCAGCCTATCAGCAGCGCACACACGGAGCGAAGTGCTTTTTTTCACACAAGCAAGGGCATGTGTGATTGGCAGTGTATGTCACATGTCCTTGCCCTATAAGACCAAGCCATTTTCCCCGTCGCCACCATTTTCTCACTGCTGCAGCTGCGTGTTAGACGGCACCGCTGTTGCTGTGTGCGATATACCTTGTTAATTTCAAGCCAATTTTCGCACAAATATACAGATAGCTTGGGAGTAGGGAATAGTTGTGATTGCAGTCCTTTTAAGGACTAGGTTACAGCATTTCCTACGACTTTTATCAGGCAGGTCTGTGCTCTTAAATAGATTGTGGGAGTAAAGACTAATTGTAATTGGAGTCCTTTTCAGGACTAGGTTACATCAGTTCCTATCAGTTTTTGCCAGGCAGGTCTGTGCCAGTGCTGTGCAAGTTTTTTTCACAGCATTTGGCTGAATCTAGCAAAGCTAATCCTTTTTGGCCTATTGCAGAGTGTGTTAGTCAGTGGAGTAGCCTATCTGTGTTGCAAGATATACCACCTGTGTATAGAATACCAATTTTTTTACTGCACCTAGTGAAGTAAAATCTTTTGGGCATAGCATCATTCTATTAGTCCATCTATACTGACCTCCATCAGGTTGCAAACTGAATATAATTTTTTTCTGCATCTAGCTCTGAAAAAATATTTGGGCTTCTAGCAGTGTGTGGGACTTGGTCTATTAGTCCATCTATACTGACCTCCATCAGGTTGCAAATTAAAAATAATTTTTTTCTTCATTTAGCTCTGAAAAAATATTTGGGCTTCTAGCAGTGTGTGGGACTTGTTCTATTAGTCCTTCTATACTGACCTCCAGCAGGTTGCAAATTGAATACAATTTTTTTATGCATCTAGCTCTGAAAAAATATTTGGGCTTCTAGCGGTGTGTGGGACTTGGTCTATTAGTCCATCTATACTGACCTCCATCAGGTTGCAAATTAAAAATAATTTTTTTCTGCATCTAGCTCTGAAAAAATATTTGGGCTTCTAGCAGTGTGTGGGACTTGGTCTATTAGTCCATCTATACTGACCTCCATCAGGTTGCAAATTAAAAATAATTTTTTTCTTCATTTATCTCTGAAAAAATATTTGGGCTTCTAGCAGCGTGTGGGACTTGTTCTATTAGTCCATCTATACTGACCTCCATCAGGTTGCAAATTAAAAATAATTTTTTTCTGCATCTAGCTCTGAAAAAATATTTGGGCTTCTAGCAGTGTGTGGGACTTGGTCTATTAGTCCATCTATACTGACCTCCATCAGGTTGCAAATTAAAAATATTTTTTTTCTGCATCTAGCTCTGAAAAAATATTTGGGCTTCTAGCAGTGTGTGGGACTTGGTCTATTAGTCCATCTATACTGACCTCCATCAGGTTGCAAATTGAATAAAAAAATTTTCTGCATCTAGCTCTGAAAAAATATTTGGGCTTCTAGCGGTGTGTGGGACTTGGTCTATTAGTCCATCTATACTGACCTCCATCAGGTTGCAAATTAAAAATAATTTTTTTCTGCATCTAGCTCTGAAAAAATATTTGGGCTTCTAGCAGTGTGTGGGACTTGGTCTATTAGTCCATCTATACTGACCTCCATCAGGTTGCAAATTAAAAATAATTTTTTTCTTCATTTAGCTCTGAAAAAATATTTGGGCTTCTAGCAGTGTGTGGGACTTGTTCTATTAGTCCTTCTATACTGACGTCCAGCAGGTTGCAAATTGAATATAATTTTTTTCTGCATCTAGCTCTGAAAAAATATTTGGGCTTCTAGCGGTGTGTGGGACTTGGTCTATTAGTCCATCTATACTGACCTCCATCAGGTTGCAAATTAAAAATAATTTTTTTCTGCATCTAGCTCTGAAAAAATATTTGGGCTTCTAGCGGTGTGTGGGACTTGGTCTATTAGTCCATCTATACTGACCTCCATCAGGTTGCAAATTGAATATAATTTTTTTCTGCATCTAGCTCTGAAAAAATATTTGGGCTTCTAGCAGTGTGTGGGACTTGGTCTATTAGTCCATCTATACTGACCTCCATCAGGTTGCAAATTAAAAATAAATTTTTTCTGCATCTAGCTCTGAAAAAATATTTGGGCTTCTAGCGGTGTGTGGGACTTGGTCTATTAGTCCATCTATACTGACCTCCATCAGGTTGCAAATTAAAAATAATTTTTTTCTGCATCTAGCTCTGAAAAAATATTTGGGCTTCTAGCAGTGTGTGGGACTTGGTCTATTAGTCCATCTATACTGACCTCCATCAGGTTGCAAATTGAATAAAAAAAATTTCTGCATCTAGCTCTGAAAAAATATTTGGGCTTCTAGCGGTGTGTGGGACTTGGTCTATTAGTCCATCTATACTGACCTCCAACAGGTTGCAAATTGAATATAATTTTTTTCTGCATCTAGCTCTGAAAAAATATTTGGGCTTCTAGCGGTGTGTGGGACTTGGTCTATTAGTCCATCTATACTGACCTCCATCAGGTTGCAAATTAAAAATAATTTTTTTCTGCATCTAGCTCTGAAAAAATATTTGGGCTTCTAGCAGTGTGTGGGACTTGGTCTATTAGTCCATCTATACTGACCTCCATCAGGTTGCAAATTGAATAAAAAAAATTTCTGCATCTAGCTCTGAAAAAATATTTGGGCTTCTAGCGGTGTGTGGGACTTGGTCTATTAGTCCATCTATACTGACCTCCAACAGGTTGCAAATTGAATATAATTTTTTTCTGCATCTAGCTCTGAAAAAATATTTGGGCTTCTAGCGGTGTGTGGGACTTGGTCTATTAGTCCATCTATACTGACCTCCATCAGGTTGCAAATTAAAAATAATTTTTTTCTGCATCTAGCTCTGAAAAAATATTTGGGCTTCTAGCAGTGTGTGGGACTTGGTCTATTAGTCCATCTATACTGACCTCCATCAGGTTGCAAATTGAATAAAAAAAATTTCTGCATCTAGCTCTGAAAAAATATTTGGGCTTCTAGCGGTATGTGGGACTTGGTCTATTCGTCCATCTATACTGACCTCCATCAGGTTGCAAATTAAAAATAATTTTTTTCTGCATCTAACCCAGCCAATAGTTTTGGCCTAATACCACAGTTTGGCCACTCAGCTCTGCTCGGTTACCATCCATTGTTTTTTTGTGCAAACAACTCCAGAGTTGTGAATTAGTTAACCACCAAAATGAGTGGAAAAAGGCCTGCTGCTGGTGGAAAGGGGAATAGGCGTGTTGGGAAGGGGAAAAAAGGTTGTGTCCGTGGGGTAGGTGCAGAAGAAAGACCATCTTCCAGCCAAACTAAAATGTCTACTTCTTTTAGCGGACAATGTGATAAGATCCCTTTCTTACGGCCACGCCAATCGCTACAAATTCCAGATGAGGCACAAAAACAGCAGGTGCTTCAACGGATATCAAGTGCTCCTTTAAGTGGGCTCTCCTCCACATCAACTTCAACATCACAAATACTCCAGTCCTCAAAGGTGTCACCCAAATCGCACTTGCTTCCTCACAGCTCCCAAATCTCCAGCTGCCCGTCTGAGTATGAGGTAGAACAGATGGTTGAGTCTGCAGAGCTGTTTACTCATACTATAGCCTGGGAATCAGAGGTCGACTCCAGCGCTTCTGTGAATCCAGATGAGGAAATGATCTGCACTGATGCCCAGAATCTTTATGAGTCGGATCCAGGACCAGACGCAGAAGGTTCTGACCATAATGTAGACCCTCATTCCCAAACTGTAACTCCTGTTGGTGGAGACAATGAGGAAGACGATGATAAGACTCAAATACCTGATTGGAGCGACAACTTTAGTTTTTTGTCAGGGCAGGAACAGGTTGGCTCTGAGGACGACGGGTGTGATAACGCACAGGGTGATGATGATGAGGTCGGAGATCCCACTTACTGTCAACCCACAGTCAGCCAAGAGATGAGGTCAGCAGAGGAGGTGGAGGAAGATGCTAGTGACGACGAGGTCAGGTTGCGCCTTCCTGGACAGAGACGTAGTACTGGAAGCACGTCAACAACTGCATCCTCAAACACAACTCTGCCTCTCACCACAAGTCGTGGTGGCTCTTCAGGTCGCATGGGTGCTAAGCCTTGCATAGCCTGGGCATTTTTTCAGATCGATAAAGATGACCCAACTCGTGTTATCTGTAACATTTGTCAGCAAAAGCTAAGTAGAGGCCAAAAAATACATAGTTTGAGTACTTCATGCATGAACCGGCACATGGACATGAAGCATAAGTTGCAGTGGGAAGCTCAGTGTGCTACAATGCGGTCTAGCCGGCCGGGCCAACCACCGTCTGCCATATCTTGTGCATCCGCGGCCTCTTCATCCTCTGTGACTGGGGGGACAGCAGTCACACCTGTTTTGGGGCGCAGACCTGCCACCTCTTTACCCGCAACAGCCAGCGTGATTGGCAGGTCATCATTTTCTTTGGAGGTGGTAACACCAGCTGGTCTTGAGCGCTGTCCGACATCGATAGCACCACCTTTGGATCAAGGCAACCTAACATGTCCGCCTGCATCTTCCTCACAGACCGGCAGTTTGCCGGGGACACCCTTATCAACCCCGTCTAAGCACAATAGCCAGCCCTCGGTCCCTCAGATGTGGACAAGTAAAAGACCATTTCCTCCTAGCCATGAGAAAGCTAAGAGGTTGAATTTCACCATCTGCAAGCTCTTGGCTACAGAAATGCTGCCTTTCCGCCTGGTGGACACAGAGGATTTTCGAGACCTTATGTCCGTCGCAGTGCCCCAGTACCAGATGCCCAGTCGGCACTACTTCTCAAAGAAAGGTGTGCCTGCGCTCCACCAGCATGTCGCACACAACATCACCGCTTCTTTGAGAAACTCTGTGTGTGACAGGGTGCATTTCACCACAGACACTTGGACGAGTAGGCATGGACAGGGGCGTTACATGTCGCTGACTGGGCACTGGGTAACTATGGTGACAGCAGGACAAGGGGCTGCTGTCCAAGTCTTGCCGTCCCCACGAGTTGTGCGTCAATCCTCTTTATGTCATTTTTCCTCCACTGCTTCTGCCTCCTCAACCTCCTCTCGGTCTTCCACCTGCACCCAAAGCCTGTCTGGTCATGCCACAAGCTTTCTAACTGCGCAGAAGGGATCCTGCACACCTCCTTACTATGCTGGCAGTAGGGCTCAACGTCATCAGGCGGTTTTTACATTGAAATGTCTGGGAAATGTGAGTCACACAGCTGAGGAGTTGTGGTCAGCTCTGGAGAACCAATTTCATGAATGGTTGTCTCCACTGGACCTGAAACCAGGGAAGGCCGTGTGCGACAATGCTGCAAACCTGGGTGCGGCCCTTCGCCGGGGCAATGTCACACACGTGCCTTGTATGGCTCACGTGTTGAACCTGGTTGTCCAGCAATTTTTAGCCCACTATCCCAGACTAGATGGCCTTCTGCAGAGGGCACGGTCGCTGTGTGCTCACTTCCGCCGTTCGCATCCCGCAGCTCAGCGACTTACATCTCTACAGAAGTCGTTGGGCCTGCCACTTCACCGGCTAAAATGCGATGTGCCTACCCGGTGGAATTCAACTCTGCACATGTTGCAGCGACTGTGGCAGCACCGACAAGCCCTGGTGCAATACGTTCTGACGTATAGCCTGGGCCAACGAGATTCAGAGGTGGGGCAAATCACGCTGGAGGAGTGGTCTCAGATCAGGGACCTATGCACCCTTCTGCACAGTTTTGAAATGGCGACGAAGATGTTTAGTGCTGACGATGCCATTATCAGCATGACTATTCCGGTGATTTACATGCTGGAGCACATGTTAAACAGAATTCGGAGTCAGGTGGTGGCACAAGAGGAGGTGGAGGAAGTAGAGGAGGAGGAGTTGTATGCGGAAGGGCTAACATCTGCAAGGTCCAGACGGTCGGCAGCACCAAGGCGGCAGGCATGTGAGGGTGGGGGAGATGATTTTACCAGGGCGCATGGTAGCAGCCAAACTAGTGAGGAAGGTGCAGGAGCCCAGGAAGAAGTGGAGGACGAACTGATGGAAGACTCATCAGATGAGGGAGACCTTGATCACATTTCTGTTGTGCGAGGTTGGGGGGAGAGGACAGAGGAAGGAAGCATGATTGCTACCTCGCCACCAACACAACAGGGACTTGGTGCTCCTGGATGTGCAACACACATGAGTGCCTTCTTGCTGCACTACCTGCAACATGACCCTCGAATTGTGAGAATTAGAAATAATCCTGACTACTGGGTTGCCACACTGTTAGATCCCTGGTACAAAAGTAAATTTGCAGAAATTATTCCTGCCATAGAAAGGGATGCACGCATGCAGGAGTATCAGCAGAGACTGTTGCAGAATCTTACATGTGCTTTTCCACAAAATACCAGTGGTGCACGTAGTGAATCTCACAGTTCCAACTTGCCAACCGTGGGACCGTCAAGTGTTCAGCACTCAAACCGTAACAGAACCACAGTATCTGCTGGTAACATCAATTTTGCGGAATCATTTCACCACTTTTTTAGCCCATCCTTTGCAAGGCCACAGGAGACAAGAAGTCTGACACATAGTCAACGCCTAGAGACGATGGTACAGGAGTATCTCCAAGTAAACATTGAAGCCACGACTGTGTCACTGGACCCTTGCTCTTTTTGGGCTTCCAATCTGGATAAATGGCCGGAGCTAGCCACTTACGCCTTGGAGATCTTGTCATGCCCCGCAGCCAGCGTTCTGTCTGAACGTGTGTTCAGCGCTGCTGGTGGTGTGCTGACAGATAAGCGCACGCGGCTCTCCACTGATAATGTAGACAGACTCACGTTCATAAAGATGAACAAATCATGGATCCGAAACGACTTTTCTACCCCTGTGTCATCCTGGGGAGAGTAAAAGCTTGATGATTGGTTAAAATCACCCTACCAACCGTTTTAAGCTTTCAAATTACTAATCATGTTTATCTGTATCTTGACTGGAAAATAATTTGGGCTTTGTAGCAGTGTGCAGCACTGATCCTATTAGGCCATCTATAATAAGCTTCACCAGATTTAAAATTAAAAATAATTTTTAGCTGCATCTAGCCCGGAAAATAATTTTGGGGCTCCGAGATGCGCAAGACACATAAGTGCCTTCTTGCTGCACTACCTGCAGCATGACCCTCATATTGTCAGAATTCGAAGTAATCATGACTACTGGGTTGCCACACTCTTAGATCCCCCAAACTTTTCGATCAACCTTTTCATTTTAATAAAGACCAAAAAAATGGTCATTTTTGAAATTATAAGCATTAGCAGGTTGTTAGAAACTGAAATCAAACAGTTTTCAACTCAAAACTTTATTCTAGGTGATGTTACATTTTCACATAGGACCCCTTGTTCGAAAGGAGCTTCTGAACTCTCTCGTCCATTGAATTTGTCAGGTTTTGGATGGTTTCTGCTTCAATTGTTTTGCATGAGGACAGAATACCCTCCCAGAGCTGTTGCTTAGATGTGAACTGCCTCCCGCCATCATAGACACTCCTTTTAATGATGCTCCAAAGGTTCTGAATGGGGTAGAGGTCAGGGGAGCATGGGGGTCACACCATAAGTTTGTCCCCTTTTATGCCCATATCAGCCAGAGATGCAGATGTTTTATGTGCAGCATGAGATGGTGCATTATCATGCAGAAAAATGATCTTGCTGTGAAATACACGGTTCTTCTTCTTGAACCATGGCAGGAAGTGCTGTTTGAGAAAATCCACATACATTATGGAGTTCATCTTTAGCGCCTTCAGGGATCCTAAAGGGGCCGACAATCTCTCTCCCCATGATTCCAGCCCAAAACATTACTCCACCTCCTCCTTGTTGGCGCTGTAGCCGTGTTTGCGTGGGGTGTCCATCAACCAGCCATCCTCCACTCCATTCATCTGGACCATCGAGCGCTGCACGGCACTCATCCGTGAACAAAACAGTTTTGAAATCAGTCTTCATGTAATGTTTGGCCCACTGGAGCCGTTTCTGCTTGTGTGAAGTGGATAGAGGAGGTCGACAGGATGGCGTATGCACAGCTGCAAACCTCTGAAGGACCCTGCATCTTGTTGTTCGGGGGACGTTGGAGGCACAAGCAGCTTCAAACACTTGTCTGCTGCTATGACAAGGCTTTTTTGCCGCTGCTCTTTCAACCTGACGTAATTGCCTGTAGGAAAGAGTCCTCAATTTGCCCTTATCAGCACGCACACGTGTGTACTGTGAATCAGCTACATACTTCTTGATTGCCAAGACACTTCATCCTGATCATCGCACAATGTTGATTGTAGTCATGCCTTGACCTAAACACTCCACAATTTGTTGCTTCGCAGCAGCCGACACATCCTTTTTCTTTCCCATTTTGGCAGAAAATGTAGGCTGCTTAATAATGTGAGAGAGCCTTCTTAAGTAGTCTTGCCTTTCATTGGACACACCTGCCAAACTAATTAGCACAGGTGTCTGCAATTGCTTACAGTGATATAAAGAGCCCTGACACACATCACCATCAATGAGTTTAACTGACAAACAAACAAATTCTTCCCTTATCACTCCTAAACACTTTTTGCATAATAATTTGGAACGCGGTGTACATGTGCTTTTCCACAAAACACCAGTGGTTCACGTAGTGAATCTTACAGTTCTAACTTGCCAACCGTGGTCTGTATGGAATTGTTCAATAAAGGGCCCAAAATTAAGATAACATAGATGGGAGAGGTCTCTATGAATAGGAATTCCTAAGTATTTGATACCCTGTGAGGGCCAGGCAAAGGGAAAGTTGGACTGGATGGAATCCTATATGGATTTAGGGAGGGAGACATCGAGGGCCTCAGACTTCGCTGCATTGATTTTAAAATTTTACCATGTAACAAAGTGATCTATTTCAGCCATAACAGCAGGGATGGATATATGTGATTGAGTGATATATACTAGGACATCATCAGCAAATAGAGAGCACTTGTACTCGGTGCCTCCCACCTCAATCCACCTAATATTGGGGTTATGGCGAATTGATGAGAGCAGGTGCTCCGTCACTAGGATGTATAAGAGAGGGGACAGAGGACATCCCTGCCTTGTCCCATTGGTGATTGTGAAAGGTGATGAAAATGTTCTGACGCACCCCCTGGGCCTTGGGACACCCGGAGCCGGACCCTTTTTGGTGGATGCTGGTGGTTGTAGTCTTCGTGGCGGCGATCCGGTTCCGTGGCTCAGGGCGGTCAAACCAGTGGCGGAACTATTTATGTGGTTTTGATGTTTAAATGTCCGACTACGCCACCCGTGGATTGCGGTCAGAGTGAACCGCCGCTACAGGGCAGACCGCTAAGGCTGGTGTTGTGGGTGCAGCAGAGCGTAGCATAACTCCCCACGGGAGGAGTATAGCCTCAGGGCAGTGTATGCGGAGGATGGGGGTGATGGTGCAGGGCAGCAGCAGTAACGACACGGAGTCAGTGATGCAGTTCAGGGCCTTTACTCACAGTTCTTATTATCCAGACCACGTCTGCAGGTAACGGCTGCCCACGTCGTACTGTGCTCACCAGGTGAGGGGCTCAGACAACTCCCAGATAACTTTGGAGCGCTTCACAGGACCCCCTTTGTGTGTCCTTTGTCTGGCCTTTCTTACCAACACTTCTGTCTGGCTGCCTCGGGCCTCCTCTTGGTAAACTTGGCGCCAGTTTCCCTGACCCTATGTGGTGCCTTCCTAGCGGGTGGAGCAAGGGGCTGCACCACATAAAATGTCAGAGCCTCCGGTTTCTAGCTGAGGGTCGTTTCCTGCCTCCACTAGTTTCGGGGACCGGTCTCCCCCTTTGGCCTGACCCCTCCACGCAGGTGGATTCGGGCGTGCGGTGGCGACTCGCCCGTCCGCACCCCTGGGATCCCTTCATTCCTCGTTCCTGGAGCCTTCTCCGCTCCTCTTCCTTCCTTCTCCCTCTTGCAGGCCTGGGCCTCTGTTACTAGGCCCGCCTCCGGAGCAGAGCTCATGCAGAGCCCCTGCTCCCTGCCACTTCTGCTCAGACTTCTCTGCACTGAACTAAGATGGTGCCCACCTTTTATACTCCCTTCTCAATGCACCCAGGAACTGCTTCCTCCCTGCTCCTGCACTGCAGGGTTCCCCTTCCTCAGTGTTCCCTCCCCCCACTCCAGCCAGGGACAGGGACTGTCGTGCCCATCTCAGGGGCATATTGGTCGCCCTGCCCCACGGCAATGTGGTGTAATGCATGCAGGTGTCGGGTCCTGATCCACACTCCATCCTTATCTGAGAGTGAGATATCACACCTCTGGGTGAGGTGCAATACGTCTGTAGCAACCGAGCCCTCGGTGCTACAGTTCCATTTATCTTCAGCCTAGGTGACGTATTGTGATACAGGGCCGTGATTTTGGCTATAAAAGGGTCCCCTAGACCCCTACCCCAAGCTTTTTAAGAGAATCATATATGGCGTGCCAGGAGACTCTATGGAATGCTTTCTCAGCATCCAACGAGAGTATCTACTTACAAATTTTTAACTGCATCTAGCCCAGGAAATACTTTGTGCCTAGTAGCAGTGTCTGCTAGTCAGCGGATTATCCCGGCTGTTAAGCAAGCTACACCACCTGTAGTTTGGACACTTAATTTTTTCAAAGGAAATGCTTCGGGACCACGGGATACTTAGTGAAGAGCATCAGGAGGCACCCCAAGGCATAGGGGCTGGGACTGGCACTAGGATGCCTTGCGGTGGACAGCCGAGCTCGATCCTTATAAAAGCTTTTTAACTGCAGCAGCTTTAGTGGACGCTACTGGAGCTGGAATTACGCGGCTGCTGGCATGAGACTTGCCCTCCAATAGATCCTTGTAAATGGATTTAAAGTGTATTCATTCAAATTAGAGGGACAATTTAAATTAAAAAGCTTAGAGCTGCCTCCACCACAGGGGGGCTCTCTCGACCCACCAGCGGACAGGCACCAGTATTGGGAGAGGGGGGCTGGCCGTCAGGGTTCACCGCGGCTCTGGCACAAACCCGGCGACACGGAGGTGGCACGGGCAGGAGCGGACTGGCCGTCTCGGCTTCTCACTTTTTGGATTTTAGAAGGGCATGACATGCCTATATCTGTGTCTCCCCCTCCTTTTACTCCTCCACCTCTTTTCTTTTCGCATGACTATATGTACTTGTCACTTTTCCATGTGTTAGTTGTGTCTTCTGAGCAGTTTGTCAGCTTTTGGACACCTTTGAAGGTGTTTTCTATGTGTTTCTATGTGTTTTTGTTTGCCTGCCATTGGTTTTAATGGTGTTCGAAGGTGTTCGACGAACAGTTCGACGAACAGTTCGGCGAACACACGGGTGTTCGACGAACCGAACCGAACTCGAACACTACGGGGGTGGCTCAACACTAGTTCCTACCTCCTGGAAGATTAATCCGGTGTTTCATGTTTCTCTGTTGAAAAAAGCTGATGTGTCGGTTGGTGACGCCTCTGCCACTGTTCCTCCGGTGGTGGAGGACGGGGAATATGAAATTTCCCGCATCCTAAATTCTAGACGGTATAGAGGGAGTTTGCAGTATATCTTCGCTTGGAAGGGTTTCGGACCCGAGGATAACTCATGGGTGAGGGCGGATGATGTTTCTGCTTCCAGACTTGTCAGAGCGTTTCACAGGAGGTTTCCTGATAAGCCCGGTCCTAGGGGATCCAGAGGATCCTCTTAGAAGAGGGGGTACTGTTAGAACTCTCCTGTTAGGTTTTTTCTAGTTTGCTGGTCACATGACCATTTTTGTCTATTTAATCCGGCTCCGCCCTCCTGGCCTTGCTGGACTTCATTGTATTTACTACTCTTGAGCTAGCTTGGTGCTCTGTTACCGTTCTCTGTTAGTTGTGCTAGGTCTTCGGACCTCTATGTTCTTAGTTGTGTGTTTATCTTTGACTGGTACAATTTTTGCTTGGAGGTGTCCAACTTTATCCCAGTCCCTAGTTCTTGTAGGGATCCCTCCCTTGCATCTATAGGTCTTCGTACAGACTAGCCGAGGACTTTAGCGGGTCTGATCGCAGGATCAGGTCCCCCGTTACATCGTAGGGATTCAGCTTAGTTCTATAGTAGGGACAGATCTCCTGTCTTTCCTTATTGCTTGTAGCAGATCATAACACATAGTCTATGTGATTTTTGAATTGATCGATCACTGCAAATAAAGAGGGCAGTTTCATACCCCTCTGTTCTAATTTTGCTTCTGACAACAAAGCTTGTTTGTCATAGAAATTGTGTTTCTTGGCTTGTGAGACAGACAAGCCATACATTTTTTACTTTTCTTCTTGTAACACTCCATTATTATACCTGTACATTTTATTAGCAAAGCAGGCATCTGCCCCTAGAGGGGATAATTTTTAGACCATTTTTTACAATTTAAGTAGCCTAAAAATCTGTTAGTACAGTGTGTTGCTAAATTGGCTGTTGGTCACCAGATTTTACCATCCATTTTTCGATAGCTAGATAGGTTGAGGTCACTTGAACATTAATAAGTCTGTATTTGCATTTACCAGCTTAAAATGAGTTCAATGGAGTTCTAAAAACTTCAGAGTATAATACACATATTTTCCGTACAATAAGAGTATTTTCAGTACAGAGATTTACACAGAATTTACTTGCTATGAGTCAAATTTTTGGTGAAAGTTCAATGAAGCTAGTGAATCTTCAAATATTCACTTATGTCTAAATTCAATGTTTCCTATAATATGGAAAAATATGTTAACTGTTTGGGGAATTTAGCTTTTTGCTTCAGTGATTTTTTTATTTTTAAATTACAATGCACTTATTTCAATTCATGATAGGTTTCTGTTGGAGATAAATTATGGATAACATGTTTGGTATAGATATAGAAAGGGTGTTTTATATGTGTTTTTACAATAAACTAACAAACTCATATACCTGGTAGGAATTGCTATTATAAATATGCATTATTTTTCATTTATGGCACTCAATTTTAATGTGAATTTTAGTTCAAGTCAGTAAATCCACAATTCTAATATTGCATAGGTACCCTAATGTCATGAAAAGTGCTCTGATCTATGGGTGCTGCACAACATCTGGAGCTGTCCTGTGATCTGGCACCAAATGCTAGCAGCAAATCCTTTAGGTTCTGTAAGCTATAAGGCAGACTGGACTTGTTTTCATAACACATCTCTCAAATAAAGATCAGGAATCAGGACAGGAATTTGGAGCTCAAGTCAACTCTCTGAACACTTTGTCCAGTTCAACAAGCCAATTTTTATTTGCACAGTGTTGCCACAACTGTTAAAAATACACTGTTGCAATGAAGGGTGTACTTGGTTTCCAGAATTTTTAAAAAAAATTATAAAGTTAGTGTTTCCCATAAAAATATTGCTCAGAGTACCTTCATATTTGTATTTACTCTTCTCTAAGTAAATAATGTACATGACCATACAGATGATGTAAAATGTGATTTATCAGACTGTGATTTATCAGACCAGTGCATTTCTGATATTCACATATTTGTTTTAGACAGTTTTGACAGACAGAGGTCAGTATGGGATCTAAACAATTCTCTATTACACAATCCAGCATGCAACAAGATGCATTGTACTTTGTGCTTTGGCACCTGATCACTAGAGATGAGTGGATCTTTTGAAATTCAAATTCGCTGACTCCACAGAATTTTAACAAACAAAAATTTGATTTCCGGTGAATAACTTTGATGTGAGTTTCAATATTAGAAAGCTTGTAATAGCTCAGAAAATATATTTGGGGAAAGGAGAGAGCAAGTGAGAGAAACCCGCTGACCATAACTTACACTCTACAGGAAAGAGAGTGAAGACTCTGTTGATCATAAGAGCTTACACTCTACAGTAGAGAGAGTAAACAAGAGGAACTGAATATAAGAAATTATACTCTACAAGTGAGAGAAAGTGATAGGACCCAGCTAACCAAAAGAGCTTACACTCTACAGTAGAGAGAGTGAGTAAGAGGACCTGAATATACAAACTTATATTCTACAAGTGAGAGAGAGAGTCCCCAGCTGACTATAAGAGCTTACACTCTACAGAACGACTCTGACATACAAACTCTGTTCCTCTGAGTATCGCTGCTCTGTGATGACCCAGGTACTGACCACCACTGTATTAGGTAAAATAATCCATAAGATGTCATAGCTGCAGGGCATTATGGGGAAGCCCATTTAGCAATGCAAAATAATGCTAGTCGGCCCTCTGATGCTTCAGTAGTGTGGGAAATAATGCTGTTCAAGTTTTTATTTTTTGAGAACCGCAAATATCATCTCAAAATGTTTAATTTGTAGGCATACCAGGACTTATGTGCAAACAGTTTGATTCAAATGGTGAATAATTGAATAAGGGCTATCTTTTATTGTTAATCAGTCATACAGAAGATATAACCTACCAAACGTTGTTAGACTTTGATGACAATTTGCTATTCGCACTGATAAATAGTTTATGACATCCATCTATTCCATTAGGCATCCTTAAGTTAGATACAATGCGATCCAGAAATAGACATAAAATAAATCATTATCATCAAGATGACATGAGTGCAGTAAACAGTTAGAATCGTGGGATGAGATCATAGCTTTTCATGAATTTTTTATTAAACTTCGTAAAATGGAGCAATATGTTGTTTGTAAAACAAAGAACTCATTACAATACAGCTAACTTTACAGTGAAAGCAGTTAATAAATGCAATGGTGACAAGTACTTCAAATTCTGTCTTAAATTTTCCACATTCAATTGAAAAACAATTATTTGAACCTACTTTAGCACAATACAAGCTAATAGAATTTTTTTATTGTACTGAAGAAGCTCTTAAAATAACAGGACCTTTTAACCATATCAAGTCTATTAGTGAAATTAAATAGTATTAGGGATGAGCAGATTAATCTGCAGAGGATAGATTTCAAGTTGAATTTCCTAAAATTCGTGGGTTCCAGCAATTCAATTGACAAGGATTGTTTAAAAAAAATGGCAGACAACATACACACTGCTGAAGACTCAGAGAGTCGGCTAATGGTGTCAAGCACAGCCTCGTGACCTTCTCCATAGGTCCTAACAGCTATTATATCATATAGAGAAGATTAATACTAGAGATAGGTCCATCCTAATTGGGTACACCTTCTCACGGTGGATGGCTTTTACGTTTTTTGATCAAAATAGTGTCAACTAAGTACCCTATGTTATTTACATGTACTATTACTATTTACTTATTTATTTACTACAGGGCTATTTGCTCATTTTATTTTTATCCTAAGTCATGTTTGTTAATGACCACGGTGTGATTGTGCACCTACACATTGCACTCATACCAACATGTTTCAGCTTATTTCTTTGGTTTTGTTCTATTACATCACATAGTCTAGCACTGCCAATCAAGGGGACTATCACAGGCAGTAAAGAAGAAAGGGCTTGCCAAAGAGTGCCACTTTAGGCTGTGTGCCCACGATGGGTTTTTTAAGCGTTCCCACAGCGGCAATTTCGCTGCAGAAACGCTTAAAAATCACATGGTAGAAGGCCTGCCATTTTCCCCAATGATAATCCGCATGTGCTGTGCACATGCTGCGGAAATTTCTGCTGCGGATTATCATTGCGGAAAAAAAACGCAGCACTACCAATTATTTTGTGGAAGTGCTGCGTTTTCACCGCCATTGACTTGCATTGGAATGCTTGGAATCTGCATCACTGGATCTGTACATGCGCATTCCATGCATTTAAATGTGCAGATGGTACCCGGGTCTGGAGAAGAGGAGACATTCCTCTGGAGCCGGGTACCATAGAACCTGTAAAAAAAAGAATGAAATAAAAAATAAATATTATACTTACATTCTGATGGCCCCCGGTGTGCTTGTCTTGGCTTGCCGGCAGATCGCAGTGGACTCAAGGACCGGTGCTGGCATCATTTAGTCATGTGACGGGTCACACGACCGCTGACGTCGGCAGGTCCTTCAGTGTACCACGAGCTGCCGGCAATCCGAGACGCATCGAGTAAAGACTCCGGGGGCCATCAAAAGGTAAGTATATATATATATATATATATATATATATATATATATATATATTTTTACCATTCTTTCGGTAACACTATATAAATCCATGCAGTTTGCATGGATTTATATAGTGTGACCAAGTTGTCAAGCACTTTCCAAGTGATGCTAAAATCGCTTGGAAAGTGCTTGACAACCAGCATGCGGAAATGAATGTGAAGAACGCTTCACATCCGCTTGTCCCAGGCAGGAAAAACGCATGCGTTCTGATGCCTGCAACATCCTTCAGCATGACCGGTTTGGCAGTGGATCAGTAATGGTGTGGGGTGGCATTTCTTTGGAGGGTCGCACAGCCCTCCATGTGCTCGCCAGAGGTAGTCTGACTGCCATTAGGTACCGAGATGAGATCCTCAGACCCCTTGTGAGACCATATGCTGGTGCGGTTGGCCCTAGGTTCCTCCTAATGCAGGACAATGCCAAACCTCAAGTGGCTGGAGTGTGTCAGCAGTTCCTGCAAGATGAAGGCACTGAAGCTATGGACTGGCCCACCCATTCCCCAAACCTGAATCCGATTGATCATATCTTGGACATCATGTCTCGCTCCAGCCACCAACGTCACGTTGCACCACAGACTGTCCAGGAGTTGGCGGATGCTTTAGTCCTGGTCTGGGAGGAGATCCCACAGGAGACCATCCGCAACCTCATCTGGAGCATGCCCAGGCATTGTAGGGCGGTCATACAGGCACGAGGAGGCCACACACAATACTGAGCCTCATTTTGACTTGTTTTAAGGACATTACATCAAAGTTGGATCAGCCTGTAGTGTGTTTTTCCACTTTAATTTTGGGGGTGACTCCAAATCCAGGCCTCCATTGGTTAATAAATTTGATTTCCATTGATGATTTTTGTGTGATTTTGTTGTCAGCACATTCAACTTTGTACAGAACAAAGTATTCAATGAGAATATTTCATTCATTCAGATCTAGGATATGTTATTTGAGTGTTCCCTTTATTTTTTTGAGCAGTATATATATATATGTATATACAGTGCAGACCAAAAGTTTGGACACATCTTCTCATTTAATGATTTTTCTGTATTTTCTTGACTATGAAAACTGTACATTCATCAAAACTATGAATTAACACATCTGGAATTATATACTTAACAAAAAAGTGTGAAACAACTGAAATCAAAGAATGCTCCCTTTGCAGCAATTACAGTATTGCAGACCTTTGGCATTCTAGCTGTTAATTTGCTGAGGTAATCTTGAGAAATTTCTCCCCATGCTTCCTGAAGCCCCTCCCACAAGTGGGATTGGCTTGATGAGCACTTTTTGCGTACTATACAGTCAAGCTTCTCCCTCAACAGCTCAATGGGGTTGAGATCTGGTGACTGCGCTGGCCACTCCATTACAGATAGAATACCAGCTGCCTGCTTCTTCTGTAAATAGTTCATGCATAATGTGGAGGTGTGCTTTGGGTCATTGTCCTGTTGTAGGATGAAATTGGCTCCAATCAAGCACTGTCCACAGGGTATGGCATTGCAAAATGGAGTGATAGCCTTCCTTATTCAAAATCCCATTTACCTTGTACAAATCTCCCACTTTACCAGCACCAAAGCAACCCCAGACCATCACATTACCTCTACCATGCTTGACAGATGGCGTCAGGCACTCTTCCAGCATCTTTTCAGCTCTTCTGTGTCTCACAAATGTTCTTCTGTGTGATCCAAACACCTCAAAGATTGATTCGTCTGTCCATAAAACTTTTTTCCAATCTTCCTCTGTCCAATGTTTGTGTTCTTTTGCCCATATTAATCTTTTCCTTTTTTAGCCAGTCTCAGATATGGCTTTTTCTTTGCCACTTTGCCCTCAAGGCCAGCATCTCGGAGTCGCCACTTCACTGTAGACATTGACACTGGCGTTTTGCGTATACTATTTAATGAAGCTGCCAGTTGAGGAGCTGTGGG
This sequence comes from Phyllobates terribilis, assembly GCF_046119375.1. Lineage (NCBI taxonomy): Eukaryota > Metazoa > Chordata > Amphibia > Anura > Dendrobatidae > Phyllobates > Phyllobates terribilis. Next base: position 327,926,856 of record NW_027362762.1, on the reverse strand, counting down.
GCGTCGATTTCTCAAACTAGAGGCTCTAATGTACTTGTCTTGTAGATCAGTTGTGCAGCAGGGCCTCCCACTTCTCTTTCTACTCTGGTTAGAGCCTGTTTGTGCTCTCCTCTGAAGGGAGTAGTACACACCATTGTAGGAAATCTTTAGTTTCTTGGCAACTTCTCGCATGGAATAGCCTTCATTTCTAAGAACAAGAATAGGCTGTCGAGTTTCACATGAAAGTTCTCTTTTTCTGGCCATTTTGAGAGTTTCATAGAACAATGCTCCAGATTCTCAACTAGCTCAAAGGAAGGTCAATTTTATAGCTTCTCAAATCAGACAAGCCGTTTTCAGCTGGGCTAACATACTTGTGCAAGGGTTTTCTAGGGTTTTCCAAACATCCATTAACCCTCTTACACAGTTAGCAAACACAATGCACCATTAAAACACTGGAGTGGTGGTTGTTGGATATGGGCCTCTATATACCTATGTAGGTATTGCAATAAAAACAAGACGTTTGCAGCTAGAATAGTTATTTACCACATTAACAATGTATAGAGTGTATTTATGATTCATTTAATGTTAGCTTCATTGAAAAAAAATGTGTTTTTCTTTCAAACATAATGAAATTTCTAAATGACCCCAAACTTTTGAACGGTAGTGTGCATGCTATATATATTAGTTTTCAATGGGTTGCACAATGTATAAACTCTTATAAACGCTTATTTATAGGGAGAGGCAAGAAACAGCAATGTAACATTTGTTGTCCTTTATTATAAATAAACTACTGTCAAAAGTATAAAATAAATATAAGGTAATTTAAAATGTGAAGAAAACTTTAACCTAGAATGATGGTAAATCTATTAACAGAAATTTTCAGTGGACTTGGTTGGTTTAGATAAGACGTTTTTCACCATGAGGCAATGGATAGATCCTCAAGATCAAAAGCAAAATATGTTTTTATAGGCATGTGTCTTTATTTCAACTTACATATGAGTCTAACACTTTTGTACTAATATTGATGGTGACACTTTTCTAGTAATAGTGAGAGCAGCTTTCATGGAATTTCAAAAGGCTGGAGATTTGAACAAACCAATGTTAAGACTAGTGAGTATGTTCTATTACGCCTTTCGCCGAGTATGCTCGGGCCGAGCTCCGAGTATTTATAGCTGCTCGGTGATAAGGTTAAATGTCTATTTCTTACACATTCCTCACATGTAATAAAGCTGTCAAACGGTTGCAAGTCATGCACACGGGAGCGATTTAACCTTATCACCGAGCAGCTATAAATACTCGGAGCTTGGCCCGAGCATACTCGGACAGAACATACTCGCTCAACCCTAGTTAAGACCTTTTTGATTGTCCCTGAAGGGCACAATGTAAAGCTTAAAGCAGCAGTGATTGAATGCGTGTAACTTGGTAATTATGCCTGAGGCAACATGTTTGTTCTGATGTGCACAATGATACACGAACAATAACAAACACATAACAGATATATGACCTGTTCCTTCTGCGTTTTGCCTTCAAGAACAGCAGGATTTTTAGTGGAACAAATAGGAAAAATCAATGTCTCTGAATAATATGTTTATATGTTTCTCTACTTGTTTCCATGTTCTTTAGTGGTTTTGTTACCTTCAATGTGAATTTACAATGTGCACGCTCCATGAAGAACAATGAGAAATATTGCATGAAGAGGTGAGTCCAACATTTTGACTGGTATTGTCATTATCTATTATATATCTTTATCTATCTATCTATCTATCTATCTATCTATCTATCTATCCATCCAAGAAAAATAGACGCAGCACTCGAAAAGATCCAGTACATTGTTCTTTTATTGACTCATCGTGTCAAGGGTGGTAACGTTTCGTCCCTAGTGAGCAACTTTTTTTGAAGGAATCTATCATCAATGATTAGTTATCTCAGCAGATAGAATGTGTAATAAAATATAACTTTGAATTACAAATAGTTAAAAACGGGGGACTCAAAGAACATGTAAAACATACAATAAAGACAAAATGACCCATGAACCTTCATAGGTCCAAAAACTGTTCTAAATAAAAGAAGGAGCAGTTTAAAGGAACAAGCACAATGCAGTAGGTTCAACGACTCAATAATCATAGAATGGAACAATCTCACCATGTGGTTGTCCAGTGCAGGTAGTCACCCAAAGTGACCTGGAACCAGCATGCGCCCTAAGTTAACCCTCCCGACGTGTTTCATTCTAATACTCATCAGGGAAGATGGGGTAAATTGATAGCCCTGTATAAGGTAGGGACTCGATAGTTGCCACAAAAGAAGGTGGACAAAAGAAACCTATACTGCGGGACGCCAAACCTGTGCTTAAATGCCCGCGTGTTGTCGGCAGAAAGTGTAATTTCCTGTGCGTCCATACTCTGGAGCGCACATGTGGAACGCACATGTCACTGTGCGCAACCACAAACGGAAGTGAATGTCACTTCCGGTAACCGCAGTGGAGCGCATCATGTGATAGCCGTGCCATTATTCGGTGTCCCGCCATGGAACGCACCGATGAGGTGCATAGATCACCAGTCCTGAGACAAAAATGCAAATGAGCCCTGGGTATGATGAATGAAAACTCATACAGATGCAGAAAAAAGTCTAGTAGTTCAAAAGCTTCTATATTCAAATGCCAAAGTACATAAAACTTTAAATTAAAAAAAATGGGCGCAACAATCAATATACAGCCCAGTATAAGTAAAGAAAATCCTACTACTTCAGGAACATCTTTTTGAAGGAGGATTGGTATAGCCTGATATGGCTTAATATGAATTCTTACAGGTTAAAGGACACAAGGATAGGTACAAAGACAATATGTCCACAAGAAGCAGATATACATATTTTAGATATATAATGAATGAAAATGGAGGAATAAGTAAACAGAGGAAATCACAAGCATTAGGGACATGGTTGGAGGGCAGGGATCAGGGGAAATATGTGAAGTAATGCCTAGTTGTCCCTAATAGTGCTAGTAGACAGTCCCTACCTAACAGTGGAGGTTGGCACCATAGGGGGAAATGAGAGTGGCGCCCCCGCTTGTCGACGACTGTCCCTAAGGTCTCTCAAAAACCCCTATCCTAAAGGAAACAGCTGAAAGAGAGACTCTCATTGAGACCCAATGGAGATTGAGTTCTTAAATGATACATCCATCGTGTTTCATGTTATAATACAAGTGGGTCCCAGTTGCCTCCCTTCCTGGGAACGTCTACCTTGTCGATACCCATGAAAGAAATCCAGTGGAGGTTGGCACCATAGGGGGAAATGAGAGTGGCGCCCCCGCTTGTCGACGACTGTCCCTAAGGTCTCTCAAAAACCCCTATCCTAAAGGAAACAGCTGAAAGAGAGACTCTCATTGAGACCCAATGGAGATTGAGTTCTTAAATGATACATCCATCGTGTTTCATGTTATAATACAAGTGGGTCCCAGTTGCCTCCCTTCCTGGGAACGTCTACCTTGTCGATACCCATGAAAGAAATCCACGAGGTATCCCCATTGTGTGTGATGTTCACATGTCGCGCCACAAGGTGTCTCTCTTATTAGCAACGTCACATAAATGCTCGCCGACTCTTCTTAACTCGCAAGTAGTTTTGCTTATATATTCAAGGCCACATCAACATGTGATCTTGTAAATAACTCCTCTTGTACGACTGTTGATAAAGGGAAAAATCTTGTACAGTTTACCCGTGACATTGCTGGTGAGGGTCTTACTGGCAGTCATGCCTGGACAGGCGACACAGCCACTGTATCTATGGCAACCACTCACACTTGTGGAAAGCCATGTAGTCTTACTTGGGGGGATGAAATGGCTATGTACCAACTGATCACCAATAGACTGTCCCTTTTTAAAGGTGATAAGAGGGCATGAACCAACAATGTTCTCAATGTCTCCATCCATCTGTAACACCTGCCAGTGTTTCTGTAAAATTGAGCGTACTAGTTCAGCACCATTGTCGAAAGTGGTGATATAGTGTAAAGGGGTCTGATCTTCCTCATGACGTTAAGGTATTAAAAGATGATTTCTATCTCTGTTTTTTGAATCGTAATAAGCTGATCGTAAGATTCCTTCAGGATATTCCCTGTCCAGGAATCGATTACTGAGATCTTTTGACTGAGCCTCAAAATCTACATCCGAAGAACAATTTCGTCGAATCCTCAAGTGCTGACCCTTAGGGATTCCCTTTTTAAGAGACAGGGGATGATGGCTATACCATCATAACAGGGCATTTGAGGAAGAGGGTTTTCTGTAGGTTTTAGTCTGAAGGAATCCTTCAGATGACCTATAGATAAGAATGTCCAGGAAGGGGAGTTCCGTTTGATGGTATACAGATGTGAAAGTCAGACACATAGTATTGTCATTTAAATTGGCCACAAATTTGCTGAAACTAGTCAGGTCACCTCTCCAGATGACCAGAATATCATCGATGTAGCGTGTCCACATGTTGATTTGTTGGGTCCCCACCAGACCACACTCACCAAAAACCATAGTCTCTTCCCAACAGCCCAGGAGCAATTTGGCATAAGAGGGCATATATGCACTACCCATGGCTGTGCCTCTGAGCTGGTGGTAGTAATAACTAGTGATGAGCGAGCACTAAAATCCTTGAGTACTCGTTGCTCTGGTCGAGGAAATTGGAATACTCGGGTGCTCGACCCGAACAATGAGCCCAATGTAAGTCTATGGGAAACTCGCGTATTTTTCAGGCGGCTCCCCCCAGCGGTCTGCACAGGGCCTGAAAATTGCCCAAATCGACTGGAATAGTGCTCAACTGACATGGGAACAGCATGGGGAAGACCCCTGGAAGCATTTCTGACTCCCAAGTCACTGCTGTCAACAACGTTGTCAGAGTATTGCGTCATTTTTACAGACTCACAATAAAACATACAAAAATGAAACCAAAATGGATTTTCCTATGAAATATTTTAAGGAACATCCTTTCCAGGGTAATGACTTGTATATAAGGCAAAATAAATAACCAAAACCAAAAATACTCCTCCACACCTTGGGCTATGTTAACACGTAGCATTTTTGATGCGTTTTTGCACTTTTACTTTGCTTTCAACCAAGACAAATGCATTCACTGGGAAATGTCATTTTAACATTTTACAACCTTATCTGACCATGTGGTGTGTGTCACATCATCAGACACATGCATACAGTGCTGAAAAGACATGGGAGCAGCATGGGGAAGACCTCTGGAAGCATTTCTGACTCCCAGGTCACTGCCTAAAAGTGTGCCCATCATAAGTGATCCTTGGCGCATGCAAAGATGCCTCCCGCCATGCACCTGTCATTGCAGACTTGCAACAATCACCGTCCACGTCCTTGTCCCAGTGCAGCATTCAGTTGTACCTACACCATTCCTTGGAATGCAAGCGCAAGTATGCAGCCAGCCAGCCACCCACCCACAGGCGGCAATACTATACTGCCAATTTTTTGACGGCTGCTTGCACTTGAAATGTGGACTTTTAGGCTTGTGGAGGCAGAAGCTGTCCACAATCTTATGTCGGAAGCGACTGGTTATCCATACTCGGTTCTCAGCCGCAACTATGTTTCCCAGTATTGTCTCCGCTTTCCACAAGCACGGGTCCCACAACAATACCCATGCCCTCTGCACTTACTGGGAAGGACTGCCTAACCAGAAACACGTGGACAGGTAAATGTGGCCAGGGACGGTACAGAGGCAGTCCACAGCTTTTTTTGCTGAGAGTTGTATTTAGCTGGGTGAAAGGACTGGCATAGAGGGAAACCATATCTACTCTGGGTGTCATTTCTCCCAGGAAGTCCTCTAAAGCTGCTTTCACTTGAAATGTGGCCTTTTAGGCTCATGGAGGCGGAAGCTTTTCATAACCTCATGCCGGCGGCGGCCGGCTGTCCATACTCGGTCCCCAGTCACCAATATTTCTCCCAGTATCGTCTCCACCTTCCACAAGCACGGGTCCCACAACACTACCTGTGCCCTCCCCAGTGCACTTACTGGAAAGGACCGCCTAACCACAAACACGTGGACAGGTGAATGTGGCCAGGGATGGTATGGAGCCAGTCCACAGCTTTTTTTGCTGAGAGGTGTATTTAGCTTGGTGAAAGGACTGGCATAGAGGGAAACCGTATCTACTCTGGGTGTCATTTCTCCCAGGAAGTCCTCTAATGCAGCTTGTTGCAGAAGCAATGGCAGCCCGTCCAACATCAACTCGCACTTGTTGGTGGTGCTTTGACACACAAACACGTTTCTTTGCGCATTTAATTTAATGACTACAGAGTTGGGCAATGGCCTCATCTGCAATACGGTTTGAGAAATAACATGCATAAGCATGTCCGATCCATATTAAAAAAGCAGCCATAGAGTGTCGGGGAACCTTTCCCCACACTTTTCTTAGCCAGGGCTGCTTCTCGGCAGGGTTGGAAGGGCCCACCAGAGAACCAGAGACTCCTCCGGTGGGCCCTAGCTTCTCCTTCAGGAGAGTTCATAGTGCAGAGGTGAGGCCATGATGATGATAGAGGCCACCATCTGCTTCATTTTCTGTTACTTGGAATGCAAGCGCAAGTATGCAGCAAGCCACCCACCCACCCACAGGCCGCAATACTAAACTGCCAGGTTTCTGGGCAGCTGCTAGCACTTGAAATGTGGCCTTTTAGGCTTGTGGAGATGGAAGCTTTTCGCAACCTCATGCCGGCGGCGGCCGGGTGCCCATACTCGGTCCACATCTGACACTATTTCTCCGGTGTCGTCTCTGCCTTCCACAAGCATGGGTCCCAAAACATTACCTGTGCCCTCCCCAGTGAACTTACTGAAAAGGACCACCTACCCACGGACACGTGGTCAAGGGAATGTGGCCAGGGACTGTACGCAGCCAATCCACAGCTTTTTATGCTGAGTTGTATTTCACCACAGCCATATTCTTATCTTGCTGATTGGACTGGGAAACCATATCTACTCCAGCTGTCATTTCTCCCAGGAAGTCCTCTAAAGCTGCTTTCACTTGAAATGTGGCTCGTGGAGGCGGAAGCTTTGCATAACTTCATGCCAGTGACGGCCGGGAGTCCATACTCCGTCCCCAGCCGCCACTATTTCTCCCGGTATCGTCTCAACCTTCCATAAGCACGGGTCCCACAACATAACCGGTGCCCTCCCCAGTGCACTTACTGGGAAGGACCGTCTAACCACAAACACGTGAACAAGTGAATGTGGCCAGGGATGGTACGGAGCCAGTCCACAGCTTTTTTTGCTGAATTGTATTTCACCACAGCCATATTCTTTAGCTTGGTGACAGGACTTGGGAAACCATATCTACTCCAGCTGTCATTTCTCCCAGGAAGTCCTCTAAAGCTGCTTTCACTTGAAATATGGCCTTTTAGGCACGTGGAGGTGTAAGATTTTCACTACCTCATGCCGGCGGCGGCCGGGTGTCCATACTTGGTCCCCAGCCCCACTATTTCTCCAGGTATCGTCTCCGCCTTCTACAAGCATGGGTCCCTGAACATTACTGCTGGTACTTTTCTGTGGGAATTTCCATATCTACTCCAGCTGTCATTTCTCCCAGGACGTCCTCTAAAGCTGTTTTCACTTGAAATGTAGTTCGTGGAGGTGGAAGCTTTTCACAACTTCATGCCAGCGACGGCCGGGAGTCCATACTCCGTCCCCAGCCGCCACTATTTCTCCCGGTATCGTCTCAACCTTCCATAAGCACGGGTCCCACAACATAACCGGTGCCCTCCCCAGTGCACTTACTGGGAAGGACCGTCTAACCACAAACACGTGAACAAGTGAATGTGGCCAGGGATGGTACGGAGCCAGTCCACAGCTTTTTTTGCTGAATTGTATTTCACCACAGCCATATTCTTTAGCTTGGTGACAGGACTTGGGAAACCATATCTACTCCAGCTGTCATTTCTCCCAGGAAGTCCTCTAAAGCTGCTTTCACTTGAAATATGGCCTTTTAGGCACGTGGAGGTGTAAGATTTTCACTACCTCATGCCGGCGGCGGCCGGGTGTCCATACTTGGTCCCCAGCCCCACTATTTCTCCAGGTATCGTCTCCGCCTTCTACAAGCATGGGTCCCTGAACATTACTGCTGGTACTTTTCTGTGGGAATTTCCATATCTACTCCAGCTGTCATTTCTCCCAGGACGTCCTCTAAAGCTGTTTTCACTTGAAATGTAGTTCGTGGAGGTGGAAGCTTTTCACAACTTCATGCCAGCGACGGCCGGGAGTCCATACTCCGTCCCCAGCCGCCACTATTTCTCCCGGTATCGTCTCCGCCTTCCACAAGCACGGGTCCCACAACATTACCGGTGCCCTCCCCAGTGCACTTACTGGGAAGGTACTCCTAACCACAAACATGTGGACAGGTGAATGTGGCCAGGGATGGTATGGAGCCAGTCCACAGCTTTTTTTGCTGAGAGTTGTATTTAGCTTTATGAAAGGACTGGCAAAGAGGGAAACCGTATCTACTCTGGGTGTCATTTCTCCCAGGAAGTCCTCTAAAGCTGCTTGAAATGTGGCCTTTTAGGCTCGTGGATGCGGAAGCTTTTCACAACCTCATGCCTTATGCCTCGTGTCCATACTCGGTCCCCAGCCATCACTATTTCTTCCGGTGTTGTCTCCTCCTTCTACAAGCGTGGGTCCCTGAACATTACTGCTGGTACTTTTCTGTGGGAATTTGCTTGCCTCCTACCAGCCTGGAATATTTCCAGTAAACTATGGTACGACGCCATGGCATTAGCACTGCCCCCAGTACCAGTAACGAAGCCATCCCCAATTTCCTTCTCAGGAATTTTATTTGGTAGATTGAGTGGCTGCCCAAATTCATTAGTTTCTCACAAAGGAGTGGAAGATAGAGTGGCAGTAGGTGCAAGTTTGTCCAGCTTGTTAGATATTAGAGTGTGAACGGCAGCACATTGGATCAGTAGTTAGCAGTGAAGCCTTGCAGCGCTGGGATCCTGGGTTCAAATCACAGCAAGGACAACATCTGCAAGGACTTTGTATGTTCTCCCCGTGTTTGTGTTTGTTTCCTCCTCAGTAAAAAAGCAGCTATAGAGTGTCCGGGAACCTTCCCACACACTTTTCTTAGCCAGGACTGCATCTCGGCAGGGTTGGACGGTCCCACCAGAGAATCCTCTGGTGTGCCCTGGCTTCTACCTCAGGAGAGTTCATGATAGCGCTAACTTTGCAGCTGCTATGGGGCTCTTGAGCGGGGGAGAAAGGTGAGCCCTCAGAATCAAATCCTCTGGTTGGCACAATGTTTTTCAATCTGAAACAGCTTCTCAGTGGGAGTTGTATTTCACCACAGCCATATTCTTTAGCTAGGTGAAAGGACTGGCATAGAGGGAAACCATATCTACTCCGGCTGTCATTTCTCCGTCACCAGGTTCCGCCCATTATCACACACGACCATGCCTGGCTGTATGTTCAGTGGTGAGAGCCATAGATTAGGCTGCTGTGTTACAACTTTCAACAACTCTGCAGTGCTGGGCAGTTTGTCACCTAAGCATTAAGCATGTTATCTTCAGCACAGCCTGTTGCCGCTTGGCCAAGGCAGTGCTGCAGTGCTGTCAGCTTGTGACTGATGTGGTCATTTCGGAGATGGAGGAGGAGGTGGAGGAGCTAAACAATGTGATTACATTGAGGTTAAATTGGCGACACTGTTTTTTATACTAAAGAAAGATCCTAATGTTTTGTTTTTTTTTACGTTATTTTTTAAGACAAATGCTTTCACCAGGAAATGTCATTTTAACATTTTACAACCTTATCTGGCAATGTGGTGTGTGAAACATCATCAGACACATCCTGTTTCATTTATTATGGAGGGACTCTGAAAGTCATAAAGCCTATTTTTATAGGGCCATCAGGCGGCCCTTTCTATTCTTAAAAGGCCAGCAGTCAGCCCTCGCTATTGTTAGAGAGCCATCAGCCGGCTATGCTTTGTTGTTCCCATTATTAACAAGTGGGTCTCCTATACTGTTATTGAGTATGCAGTGACTGCAAGGGCTGCCAAAAATTTGAACGCAACCAAATACCCCTTTGAAGAGACATAGAGGAGGGTCTCAGTAAAAAAAATGTTTCCATTATAAAGGAGTCGGTCCCCTATAGTGGTAATGCCCATGCTGTGACTGCAAGGGCTGCCAAAATTTGGGAAAAACCCAACTAAGAATTTAAAGACACATAGAGCAGGGCCACAGTAACGACAAATTCCCATTAGAAAGGAGAGAGTCTGCTATACAGTTATAGGATATGCAGTGAGTCCAATGACTGACCAATTTTAGGAAAAACCCCAGTAAGAATTTAAACACACATAGAGCAGGGCCACAGTAACAAGTACGACAAATTCCCATTAGAAAGGAGAGAGTCTGCTATACAGTTATAGGGTATGCAGTGAGTCCAAAGGCTGGCCAATTTTAGGAAAAAACCCACTAAGAATTTAAAGACACATAGAGCAGGGCCACAGTAATGAGAAATTCCCATTAGAAAGGAGAGAGTCTGCTATACAGTTATAGGGTATGCAGTGAGTCCAACGGCTGACCAAATTTATGAAAAACCTCACTAAGAATTTAAAGACACATAGAGCAGGGCCACAGTAATGACAAATTCCCATTAGAAAGCAGAGGGTGTCCCATAGTGTTGGCCTATGCAGTGAATGTAAGGGCTGCCAAAAATTGGGAGGCACTCCAATGCCCCTTGGAAGAGACTTGGAGGGCCTCATAAAAAAAGTGTTCCATTCGAAAGGAGTGGGTTTCCTAAACTTGTAATGCCGATGCACTAAGTGTATGGGCTGACAAACATTTACCACTGGGGGGAATACGTGAACATACTGTATAAAATCATTCTTTTACGGGCATCATAAACACCTTTTAAAAAAATGATGTGGGTGTTGCATCACGGACCACGGTCACCCTGGTGATATGGTGGTGGAGGATGAGGATGAGGAGAAGGAGGAGAACAAGAGCAAATAGCCAAAATTAGGAAGCGTATACCCATGTGTGAGTGTGAAGAGGTGCATGGGAATACACCTACCAAAAAAAGACATTGGATTTGAGTTTATGTTATGCTGCTATCATTCAGTGGTGTTGAGAAGTCTGGCCCAATCCAGCCCTTGTTCATTTTTATAAGAGTCAGCCTGTCAGCATTTTCAGTTGACAGACGGATGCGATTATCAGTTATAATTCCACCAGCAGCACTAAAAACCCGCTCTGATAAAATGCAAGCAGCAGGGCAGTCCAGGACCTCCAAGGCGTAGAGAAACAGTTCATTCAACGTATCCAGCTTGGATACCCAATAATTAAAATACACAGAGGAATCAGAGAGGACGTTGGTACTCTCTAAGCATCTTCCCAAACTTTGCACTCCTTGTGAGAGTACCCCGCACCTCTGGGCCTGTGCGATGGGAGGGTCTGAGAAAACTGTCCCAGAGCTTTGACAGTGTTCCCCTGCCTCTGCTGGATTGCATTTGTGTCTCTCTCGCCTGTACTCCTTGGTTGTCCAACGAACTGTGACCTCTGCCGCCAGCTTTTTCAGATGGGATTTTTTTTAATAGTTCCGATACAAGGGTCTTCTGGAACTGCCCCATTTTTGTAGACCTGTCCACCTCAGGAATAAGAGATATAAAGTTCTCCTTGTAGCGTGGGTCTAGAAGTGTCACCAACCAGTAATTACTGTCACCCAAAAATTTTGAGAATGCGAGGGTCATAGGAAATGGAGCGTAACATAAACTCAGCCATGTGTGCCAGACTGCTAACTGGCAAGACTTCCGAGTCCTCACAAAGAGGATGACTGACCATGCTCTCCTCCTCCTCCTCTCTGTCCTCTGGCCATCCACGCTGAACAGACGGTATGACAGTCGTGCAGGTAGTACCGTCTATAGCGCATGAAACTTGCTCCTGTTCTTCCTCGTCCTCCTTCTCATTTTCACCCAATCCACGTTGGGATGAGATGAGGCTGGGCTGTGTGTAATCACCCTGTATGGTTCCTTGCTCCATCTCATCGTGCTCTGCCTGCAATGCATCCTCTTTGATTGTGAGCAGAGAGCATTTCAGAAGACAGAGAAACAGGATGGTGATGCTAATTATGGCGTCATCGCCGCTCACCATCTTGATGGAGTCCTCAAAGTTTTGGAGGATGGTACATATGTCTGATATCCATGTCCACTCCTGAGGTCTTATGTGTAGAGTCTGAACTGAATATCGATGGTCTTGTTGATGCTGGTACTCAACAACTGCTCTCTTCTGCTCACAAATCCTTCCCAACATCTGCAGTGTAGAGTTCAAACACGTGGGGACATCACACACCAGTCTGTGAGCCGGAAGCTTCAAACGCTGCTGAAACATGGCAAGTGCGGCGGAAGCTGTAGGTGACTTTCTAAAATGGGCACACATGCAGCTTACTTTAACAAGCAGATCCGGCAGCTCCGGGTAGGATTTGAGAAACCGCTGAACCACGAGGTTAAGCACATGGGCCAGGAATGGTACGTGTGTGAGCTCGCCTCACCTCGCCTTCGGCCATTGTCACACATGACGATGCCTGGCTGTAGGTTCAGCGGTGTAACCCACAGATCTGCCTGCTCTTTTAGAGCTGTCCACAACTGTTCAGCATTGTGCGGTTTGTCACCTAAGCACATTAGCTTCAGCACAGCCTGTTGCCGCTTGGCCGAGACAGTGCTGCAGTGCTTCCAGCTTGTAACTGATGTGGTCATTTCGGAGATAGAGGCTGAAGAGGAGGAGGAGGCTGAGGAGGATGAGGTGCAGGAGCTGTATACTGTGGGGGCTACTCTGATTGACCTAGGGCCCGCAATCCTTGGCGTCGGGAGAACGTGTTCCGTCCCAAGGTCCGACTGGGTCCCGGCTTCCACTATGTTAACCTAGTGTGCCGTCAGTGAGATGTACCATCCCTGCCAACAAAGCACTTGTCCACATGTCCGTGGTTAGGTGGACTTTCCCGGTAACTGTGTTGTTGAGGGCATGGCTAATGTTTTGGGACTCGTTGTTGTGTAATGCGGGGACGGCACACCAGGAGAAATAGTGGCGGCTGGGGACCGAGTACCGAGGGACAGCCGCCGCCATCAGGTTGCGGAATGCTTCCGTCTCCACTAGCCTAAAAGGAAACATTTTGAGCGTAAGCAGTCGTGAAATGTGGGAATTTAGTACTGTGGCCTGTGGGGCGTTGGCTCCGTATTTGCGCTTGCATTCCAAGGACTGGGGTATGGACAACTGAACGCTGTGCTGGGACAAGGACATGGATGTGCTTCCTGATGCTGCTACTTGAGAGTGTGCAACGACAGGTGCAGGGCAGGAGGCATCTTCACATGCACCATGGACAGGGGATTGGCTTGCATGCACAACAGCGGAAGAAAAAATGGTGCCACTCGCAGACACTGTTCCTCGACCCTGGGGTTTGGCCCACAAAGTCAGGTGCTTTGCTGCCATGTGCCTGATCATGCTGGTGGTGGTCAGGCTGGTCGTTTTGCCACCCCTGCTGATGCTGGCCTGGCAGGTGGTGCAAATGGCCTTTTTGGGGTTATCGGCAGAGTATTTAAAAAACAACCAGACTCGGGAAGACCTAACAGTTGTACTGGCAACTTCCTTCGTGTTGGTGTTACGAGGAACGGTTGCCTGCCTTCTTTCTGCGGCCACCACACTGCTTCTTCCAGCCTGTTGGGGTGCTTTGCCTTCCTCCCCCTGTGTGCTGCTCTCCTCGCTCTGCTTGTCCTCCTGCCAAGTTGGGTCAGTTACTATATCATCCACCACCCTGTCTTCCACTTCTGCACTCTGGTCCTCCTCCTGACTTTCTGGCAATTGTGTCTCATCATCATCCACCTCTTGTGACACTTTCCCACCGTCGCCTTTGTGTGACTGTGGCTGCTCAAATATTTGGGCATTGCTACATGCGATCTCCTCTTGCCCCGCTTCAAGTGGACCGGGCGAGAGGCCCGAATCTATAAATGGGAAAGTGAACAGCTCTTTCGAGTGTCCAAGTGTGGGATCAGTTGTCTCTGGGCACTCGGCATGTTGGGAGGAAGGAGGTTCAGGGTGAGGAATATGTAGTCCAGGCTCACAGCTACTGAGACTTGACCGTGTGGAAGACAAGGTGGTGGTGGTGGCTAAGTGACTGGAATCATTATCTGCTATCCAACCAATAACCTTTTCACACTGCTCTTTGTTCAATAGTGGTGTTCTGCGGTCCCCTATTAATTGGGACAGGAAGGTCGAGCGAGAAGATGTGGGTGTTTGTGTCACACAATTTCATCTCTCCCACGGCCTCGGCCTCTGCATGCACTATCATCACCATCACGTCCAGTTCCCCGTCCCTTGCCACGTGCCTTGCTCATTTTAAATGGAGGACAATATCTTCCACGCTCACAACAAATGACTGAATTTGGAGCGAACTTATATGTGATCCGTGTGACGGACAAGCCACAATTTTAAATACCTGGCCTGTAGGTAACTATTTTGAACAGCAAACTGATGTCAATTTCTTCACTGACACACTGAAACAAATTTTTAATGGAGGTCAGAAATGGCAGTATTTTCTGAAAACATATATGTGATCCGTGTGATGGAGAAAACACAAAACACAGTTTTAAATACCTGGCCTGTAGGTAACTATTTTGAACAGCAATCTGGTGTAAATTACTTCACTGACACACTGAAACAAATTTTTAATCGAGGTCAGAAATGGCAGTATTTTCTGAAAACATATATGTGATCCGTGTGACGGAGAAAACACAGTTTTAAGTACCTGGTCTGTAGGTAACTATTTTGAACAGCAATCTGGTGTTAATTGCTTCACTGGCACACTGAAAAAATTTGTAATGGAGGTCAAAAATGGCAGTATTTTCAGCGCAATTATATGTGATCCTTGTGACGGACAGACCACAGTTTTAAATAGCTGGATTTTTAGTGCTGTAATATGGAAAGGACCTGGCTGTATTCTGCAGTGCCAATAAGCAAATGGCACAGAAAAACTGTGTTCTCTGGATTCTCTTTTTAAGCAAATAATGAGGATTAAGATACAAAAAAAAATTATTTCTGGTCCCTGAGACCTGGGCCTATTTCTAGAAATATCTAACAGCAGCAGCAGACAAAACTGGAATGGAGCCTCTTGTCCTATGTGCACTGCAGTCCGCTGTATACCCTGCCTGCCTATATACACTGCCTGCAATCTCTGCAGATGGATTAGTCCTAAGAAGGACTGTTTGTTGAGATGGATATGTGTCTCTAATATAGTTTGGTACACCTACACTAACCAGAAACAAGCAAATCTCTTCCTAGCTCAGCAGAACCTCTCCCTACACTGTCTGATTCTGCAGTGACTGTGACGAGCATGGCGGAGCCATGTCTGATATAGACCTGATGACGCTGTGCGACCAGCCAATCCCTGTAATGCAACAACCAACATGGCTACGGAATTACAGTGAGTGGCAGGCAATTCCTGCATGTTCATTGGCTCTGTAAAGAGCGCCAAACATGCAGGGAGGAAACCTGAGCTCCCGCCGAGGAACTCGGAAATACTCGGCGAGCGCCGAGCATGTCGAGCAGTGAGATGCTCGGGGCGAGCACCGAGCAGTAGCGAACATGCTCGCTCATCACTACCAATGACCATTAAAGTGAAAGAAGTTTTTGGTGAGGCAAAACTCAAGAAGAGTCAGCAAGAAATCACTGTGAGCAGAGCACTGATGACTCCTGATTTGCAAAAAGTATTTCACTGCCTCTAAACTCTTGGTATGTATAATTGAGGAGTATAAGGACTCAACATCAATAGTGCCGAGAATTATATCATCCTCAAGCTGGATCCCTTCTCATTTCCTTAAAATGTCCGTAGAGTCCCTAGTGTAAGAATTCAATGCCAGTACATGGGCAGCTATCAAGCCTCTGCCCTATACAGGGCTATCAATTTACCCCATCTCCCCTGAGTATTATTATGAAACGCGTCAGGAAGGGTTAACTTAGGGCGCATGCTGGTTCCAGGTCACTTTGGGTGACTATAGGGGTACTGTTTGGCACTATATTTTTATATCCCCCCCTCATCATCTGACCCAACCAAGTCTATATAATATTTGTTTTTTTCCTGGAATTTTAGCTACCTGCACAGGACAAGCACATGGTGAGATTGTTCCATTATTCATATCTATGATCATTGAGTCATTGAACCTACTCCATTGTGCTTGTTCCTTTAAACTGCTCCTTCTTTTATTTGGAACAGTTTTTGTACCTATGAAGGTTTATCGGTCATTTTGTCTTTATTTTATGTTTTACATGTTCTTTGAGTCCCCTGTTTTTAACTATTTCTAATTAAAAGATATATTTTATTATACATTCTTTTATACAGGTAACAAGTTCAAACAGGTCCAATTAATACAGATAATGAGTGCAAATTAGGAGGGTTAATGCCCATTGTAGGTGCTTTAAGGCAATGGGCAGAGTCCAGCATAGGCACTCATGCAGCCTCATGCACAGCAAGCCGCAATGCACTATGTTTTCTGACACCTTTCCATCACAGGAACCAGCATTAACACTTTTAGCAATTTGAATTATGGTAGATATGGATATGTATGGTTTGATTTCTTTGCCTGTGTGGATTGAATGGGTTGTTACCAACAGTTAGTGAAAATTTCATATCAATGGCACCTTTAGAAATATATTTACTTAGAAAATTGGTGACGTGTTCAATACTTTTTTCACCCGCTTTATATATACATGCTATTTGGCAATATCCATCCATATACTAAATTTTTATATACAAATATATATATATTAATATATATATAGAGAGTATAAATATATACACTCTACATGTTCTTTTGCCCCTTCTATGTAATTATTTATATTGCTGTCAATGTAGCTCTTTGAGGGTTTATTTTCTTGCATGCTGAGTTGAACTTTCAATACTAACGTTTTGGGGTACATAACACAATCATTTTTACTTGCGTTTTTTGCGGCAACTGCTGTGATGCCACATAAATTTGGCATTTTGCTTTTATTTGTTTTGGGCAATCAACATATGCTTTAAAGGGTTTCTCCGGTCCAAAATGATAAATCTGCAGTCACTCTGTGTGCGTGCGCTGTGGGGATTTGACGGTTTCTGAGCCAGGAACGGTGGTAATGTATGAGTTATGCATGCTTCTCGCTAAAGAGCCTGTCTAGTGGGCGTGGCCTCGCTCCATACATCTGTATGGAGCGAGGCCACGTTCACTAGATGGCCATGCCCACTGGAGGGCCGCATTATCAATACAAGTATCAACAATTTAACCCATTTATAACTAAGTTGGCGCATCTGGGGAAAGGAGAGACCAACCCAGAGCGCCAAAACATGCCAACTCATATTACATATGATAAACTTGAGAAACAAAGAGTTTTTTGTAGGCATAAAAAATTCAAATTTTATTACAACATTTAAAAGTACATATAGAAAGTACGATATAAAGTGACAGTGTATAGATAGTAGCAAAAAAATCACTGAAAAAGACAGCAAGTTGTAAGAATCTCCATGATCCCAAAATTCAAAAGGCAGAATGATGCATACAATAGAACAGGTAATAAGACTATTTAATAATATAGGTCATATGTGTATATATTGCTGCATATCAAACATATCCATAGATACACTCCAAAATAGAAGGGTAATGGCTGCCAGAGAAAGGGATTCCCAGATGGAAAAACTCTTATATATTGTTTAAGTCATCTTACCCAGTGGGAGGCCGGACATAGATCAGTGAGAATAGATGCGCAGTGGCAAGCCCCGACGCGCGTTTCGCAGCCCAGAGTGGCCGCTTCCTCAAGGGGAATGAACGAGAGCAGGAGAACGGAGCCCTTATCTGCCATGGTGTCGGTCACGTGTGGCCACACGTGACCGATCACCTGACTCACAAGTAGGTGTGGTCTGGTGCCTGTAAGAGGCGCATGCGTCGCCACCCCCCACCCCAGGACGCGAGTCCATGCCGTCAGGAGCCAGTGCGCAAGCACGGACGCGCGGCCAGGACTAGGGCCAGGCGCCAACGCACGCACCAGCCCTACAGAGACAGCTGAGCGCGCGACCAACAGCGGAGAGAGCGGAGCACGCGCACAGCATCCAGTAACTGTGAGTGTGGTCAGAAAGATAGAATACACACAAATTTCATACAGTGGGTGCAAGCTGCATACAGAAATGTACAATCTCTCAAAGTAAGCAATTTGGATTAGAGAAAAAGCACTATTAAATCACTTTATCAATGATTGGTCCACCAATTTGATGCAGCATGCAAGGTGATCAATTCAAAACAGTGATGTTTTCATATTGCATCTTAAGGGCTGCATCTATCAGCATCTAATCACTTCACAGGCAGTTCCGATCAGGCATAGATATACATCATTCAGCACAGAGGGCCCATTGCTCCAGACATGAAATAGAAACTAAAAGCAAAATATAAAATTAAAAATAGGAAAATTCCATATATACAATAAAAACAAATAGTGCCATTGCGCAACAGAAAATATTTTGAAGCACAAGAGAGGGAAAGGGAGAAAAACGAGAGGGGGAATGGATCCAAAAAGAGACTGAATTAAATTAGGTTTACAAGAATGAGGAGAAGGACAAAGACTCATTTAAACCATAAGGGGATAGAGTGCCCAGCATAGTGATCCACTTAGCCTCGGCTTGTGCCAGGGCTTTTCTCACATTGCCCCCCTGGGCACCCATATGGACCACATCGATCCCACGAATTTTGAGGCACCCAGGGTCGCAATTATGGGCCGCCCTGAAGTGTCTCGGAATTGTCTTTAATTCAGTAACATCAGCCACTGTCCTGGCCGCGCCAATGTCCCGCACGTGCTCCCGTATACGTACCCAGAGCTCCCTGGAGGTCAGTCCAATGTATACCAGAGAGCAATCACAAGTTGCGTAGTAAATTACGTTACTCGTACCGCACGAGATGTGATGTCTGATATTAAATTGTCTTGTACCATCCGAGGACGCAAAGGTGGTGCAGCGCAGGACATTGGCGCAGGCACGACAATGGCCGCAGGGAAACATGCCCAAAACAGGGCCACGGGAGCCAAAGGGATTAGGTTTTGTAGCAACATAATGGCTGGACACTAAAATATCCTTGAGGTTACTGGATCGTCTGGGGGTCATTAGGGGATAATCCCCAAGAATTAGTCCCAGGGAGGCATCGGTCGTCAAGATATTCCAGTGCTTCATCATAATACTCCTCATATTATCCCATTCGTGATTATACGTGGATATATATCGTATCTTCTTCTGCCCGTCACCATTATTTTTATGTTCTTTATTTGGATATAGTAAATGGTTCCTTGGGGTACGTCTTGCTCGTTCATATCCCCGCCTCACACATCTATTACTGTAGCCGCGTGATGCGAATCTTGATTTTAAGTCGGTAGCTTGCTCCTCGAACTTATGGTGCGAAGAACAGATCCGCCTCGCCCTCAGGAATTGCCCGACCGGGACGGCCCTAATTGTTGTTGGATGATGAGCACTACTCGCATGAATAAGGGAATTGGTCGACGTTGGTTTCCTATAGATGTCCGTCTGGAGGCGGCCCGCATCATCCACCTCCAGACAGACATCCAGGAACTCAATTTTACATGCATCATATTTATACGTCAACCGAATTCCCCACATGTTTGTATTTAATTGTGCCATAAAGTACTCAAGCTGCTGCACCGACCCACGCCAAAAAAACAGAATGTCATCGATATAACGCAACCAGCACAGCACATGGTCCGCGACCCCGGCGCCCCCGTCACCAAAAATCTGCCTCTCCCATGCGCCCAGGAAGAGGTTGGCGTACGAGGGCGCACAGGCCGCCCCCATCGCTGTGCCGCGCTTCTGTTAATAGATATCATTGAACAAGAAATAATTATGTGTGAGTACAAAGTGCAGCAGCTCACAGATAAATCTGCACATAGGGCCGCCCAGATCGGACGCCCCGAGGAAGAGACGGACCGCATCCAGACCAATAGTGTGATCAATACATGTATATAAAGACTCAACGTCTACCGTAACGAGCAGGACCCCCTTATCCAGAAAGACGCCGTCGACCCGGATGAGGACGTCCGTCGTGTCCCTAACATATGAAGGCAATGTTGCCACAATTGGTTTCAAATAGAAGTCAATAAATTTACAAGCTGGTTCACACAATCCCTCTATACCGGACACGATCGGACGCCCCGGTGGGTCCACGGCGTCTTTGTGGATCTTGGGCAGAATATAGAACGTAGATGTCTTGGGGAACCGCACGGTAAGTGCTTCAACTGTTTTTTTGGATATAATCCCCTCTTCACAAGCACGAATAAGGATAGATTGGAGTGCGGAGGAGTAGGAGTGGGTCGGGTTAAAACTTAACTTGCAATAGGTGTTGCTATCTCGCAGCTGCCTATAAGCCTCTTTTTCATATTTGGCACATTGCCAGATCACAATATTTCCCCCCTTGTCTGCTGGTTTAATCACAATGTCATCATAAGTTTTAAGTTGTTGGATCGCCAGGCGTTGTCATGCCTTAAGGTTATCAAATTTTCTTTTATTGGACAATTTTTTAAAATCCTCTGCAACTAGCTTGGAAAAAATCTCAACTGCTGGACAAAGGGACAGGGGGGGAAAGCGTGTCGATCTGGGAACCGCACATTGAGGCAACCCACCTGTCTCTGTAGGGCTGGTGCGTGTGTGGGCGCCTGGCCCTAGTCCTGGCCGCGCGCCCGCGCTTGCGCACTGGCTCCTGACGGCTTGGGCTCGCGTCCTGGGGCGGGGGGTGGCGACGCATGCGCCGCTTACAGGCACCAGACCACACCTACTTGTGAGTCAGGTGATCGGTCACGTGTGGCCACACGTGACCGACACCATGGCAGATAAGGGCTCTGTTCTCCTGCTCTCGTTCATTCCCCTTGAGGAAGCGGCCACTCTGGGCTGCGAAACGCGCGTCGGGGCTTGCCACTGCGCGTCTATTCTCACTGATCTATGTCCGGCCTCCCACTGGGTAAGATGACTTAAACAATATATAAGAGTTTTTCCATCTGGGAATCCCTTTCTCTGGCAGCCATTACCCTTCTATTTTGGAGTGTATCTATGGATATGTTTATTATGCAGCAATATATACACATATGACCTATATTATTAAATAGTCTTATTACCTGTTCTATTGTATGCATCATTCTGCCTTTTGAATTTTGGGATCATGGAGATTCTTACAACTTGCTGTCTTTTTCAGTGATTTTTTTGCTACCATCTATACACTGTCACTTTATATCGTACTTTCTATATGTACTTTTAAATGTTGTAATAAAATTAGAATTTTTTATGCCTACAAAAAACTCTTTGTTTCTCAAGTTTATCATAGGTAATATGAGTTGGCATGTTTTGGCGCTCTGGGTTGGTCTCTCCTTTCCCCAGATGCGCCAACTTAGTTATAAATGGGTTAAATTGTTGATATTATTAATTTCTGTGTATCTCACAGTCTTTTTCAGACCCAATATGGATTTCAGAGCACAGGACGACACTTGGCTCTCACAATTGGATGAGATTTGTAATGATGGTAGCTCTAATGGAGCACTAGTAGGGGGAAATACTTTGTCTATATCTATTAATGTATTTAAAGATCTAATCAGGAAAAGGACTCGATTGTGGTGGAATGTTGCTTTTTTGAGGAAATACATTGAAAAGGGACTCATACCTCGCGGCCTGAGAGTCCAAATATTTCCTTCTTTTAATGTAGATGACGATACAATTAAAAATAGATGGGAACAGTATTCTAATATATGTTCGACTGGATATATGAATTTGTTAATCGAAATGAACCAGACATCGCTATCTGGTATTGAGACCCAGATTGAGAAATTGCAACTCTCTTTTAAGAATGAAATGTCTGCTGACTCCCTCAAGAAGCTAAATGAGGAGATTGAGATTTTAGCTCAAAAATGGGCAAAGGAAACACAACATGCTAAAACAAAAAAATTCCAGAGGGATGCTCAGGATAAATCATCACAGAGAGTATATAAATGGGATGCCACGAGGGGACGGTCTCGTCCATTTCAGAGACATAAATCTCAATCCAGATCTAGATCTACCTCAGTATCGTCGTTCGCTTCTACTGAAGAGACGCATGATGGGCCTCAAGCAGTGAATAACCCTGGCACGTCCTCACATGGCACAAAGAGGATTCAAACTAGACTTACAAGCAAAAATAAAGGCTTGGCACTACAACGGGTGAGTCAGTCCCAGGGGGGCTTACGGGTTGTCAATTTATTAGCACATGTTCTTTCTATTGAACAACTGGAGGTCCTAAGTATGGGCCTAACTTTTTCTCCTACTAATAGCTTCAATTATTTTACAGCCCTAAAGGACCTCCATTTGTTCTCTCGGAAGCTCATCTTGCATAGACTCCATTCCAAGAAGGATGCCCCGATGGGTGCTTTGAGTGCGGCGGAGCAGGAGGCGATCGTTGTTTTGGAGGAATTGCTACAGGAACAAACTCCTTTACAATCAGGTGGGTTGCCTCAATGTGCGGTTCCCAGATCGACACGCTTTCCCCCCCTGTCCCTTTGTCCAGCAGTTGAGATTTTTTCCAAGCTAGTTGCAGAGGATTTTAAAAAATTGTCCAATAAAAGAAAATTTGATAACCTTACGGCACGACAATGCCTGGCGATCCAACAACTTAAAACTTATGATGACATTGTGATTAAACCAGCAGACAAGGGGGGAAATATTGTGATCTGGCAATGTGCCAAATATGAAAAAGAGGCTTATAGGCAGCTGCGAGATAGCAACACCTATTGCAAGTTAAGTTTTAACCCGACCCACTCCTACTCCTCTGCACTCCAATCTATCCTTATTCGTGCTTGTGAAGAGGGGATTATATCCAAAAAAACAGTTGAAGCACTTACCGTGCGGTTCCCCAAGACATTTACGTTCTATCTTCGGCCCAAGATCCACAAAGATGCCGTGGACCCACCGGGGCGTCCGATCGTGTCCGGTATAGAGGGATTGTGTGAACCAGCTTGTAAATTTATTGACTTCTATTTGAAACCAATTGTGGCAACATTGCCTTCATATGTTAGGGACACGACGGACGTCCTCACCCGGGTCGACGGCGTCTTTCTGGATAAGGGGGTCCTGCTCGTTACGGTAGACGTTGAGTCTTTATATACATGTATTGATCACACTATTGGTCTGGATGCGGTCCGTCTCTTCCTCGGGGCGTCCGATCTGGGCGGCCCTATGTGCGGATTTATCTGTGAGCTGCTGCACTTTGTACTCACACATAATTATTTCTTGTTCAAAGATAATATCTATTTACAGAAGCGCGGCACAGTGATGGGGGCGGCCTGCGCGCCCTCGTACGCCAACCTCTTCCTGGGCGCATGGGAGAGGCAGATTTTTGGTGACGGGGGCGCCGGGGTCGCGGACCATGTGCTGTGCTGGTTGCGTTATATCGATGACATTCTGTTTTTTTGGCGTGGGTCGGTGCAGCAGCTTGAGTACTTTATGGCACAATTAAATACAAACATGTGGGGAATTCGGTTGACGTATAAATATGATGCATGTAAAATTGAGTTCCTGGATGTCTGTCTGGAGGTGGATGATGCGGGCCGCCTCCAGACGGACATCTATAGGAAACCAACGTCGACCAATTCCCTTATTCATGCGAGTAGTGCTCATCATCCAACAACAATTAGGGCCGTCCCGGTCGGGCAATTCCTGAGGGCGAGGCGGATCTGTTCTTCGGACCATAAGTTCGAGGAGCAAGCTACCGACTTAAAATCAAGATTCGCATCACGCGGCTACAGTAATAGATGTGTGAGGCGGGGATATGAACGAGCAAGACGTACCTCAAGGAACCATTTACTATATCCAAATAAAGAACATAAAAATAATGGTGATGGGCAGAAGAAGATACGATATATATCCACGTATAATCACGAATGGGATAATATGAGGAGTATTATGATGAAGCACTGGAATATCTTGACGACCGATGCCTCCCTGGGACCAATTCTTGGGGATTATCCCCTAATGACCCCCAGACGATCCAGTAACCTCAAGGATATTTTAGTGTCCAGCCATTATGTTGCTACAAAACCTAATCCCTTTGGCTCCCGTGGCCCTGTTTTGGGCATGTTTCCCTGCGGCCATTGTCGTGCCTGCGCCAATGTCCTGCGCTGCACCACCTTTGCGTCCTCGGATGGTACAAGACAATTAAATATCAGACATCACATCTCGTGCGGTACGAGTAACGTAATTTACTACGCAACTTGTGATTGCTCTCTGGTATACATTGGACTGACCTCCAGGGAGCTCCGGGTACGTATACGGGAGCACGTGCGGGACATTGGCGCGGCCAGGACAGTGGCTGATGTTACTGAATTAAAGACAATTCCGAGACACTTCAGGGCGGCCCATAATTGCGACCCTGGGTGCCTCAAGATTCGTGGGATCAATGTGGTCCATATGGGTGCCCAGGGGGGCAATGTGAGAAAAGCCCTGGCACAAGCCGAGGCTAAGTGGATCACTATGCTGGGCACTCTATCCCCTTATGGTTTAAATGAGTCTTTGTCCTTCTCCTCATTCTTGTAAACCTAATTGAGCCCTTATTTAATCCAGTCTCTTTTTGGATCCATTCCCCCTCTCGTTTTTCTCCCTTTCCCTCTCTTGTGCTTCAAAATATTTTCTGTTGCGCAATGGCACTATTTGTTTTTATTGTATATATGGAATTTTCCTATTTTTAATTTTATATTTTGCTTTTAGTTTCTATTTCATGTCTGGAGCAATGGGCCCTCTGTGCTGAATGATGTATATCTATGCCTGATCGGAACTGCCTGTGAAGTGATTAGATGCTGATAGATGCAGCCCTTAAGATGCAATATGAAAACATCACTGTTTTGAATTGATCACCTTGCATGCTGCATCAAATTGGTGGACCAATCATTGATAAAGTGATTTAATAGTGCTTTTTCTCTAATCCAAATTGCTTACTTTGAGACATTGTACATTTCTGTATGCAGCTTGCACCCACTGTATGAAATTTGTGTGTATTCTATCTTTCTGACCACACTCAGAGTTACTGGATGCTGTGCGCGTGCTCCGCTCTCTCCGCTGTTGGTCGCACGCTCAGCTGTCTCTGTAGGGCTGGTGCGTGCGTGGGCGCCTGGCCCTAGTCCTGGCCATGCGCCCGCGCTTGCGCACTGGCTCCTGACGGCTTGGGCTCGTGTCCTGGGGTGGGGGGTGGCGACGCATGCGCCGCTTACAGGCACCAGACCACACCTACTTGTGAGTCTGGTGATCGGTCACGTGTGGCCACACGTGACCGACACCATGGCAGATAAGGGCTCCGTTCTCCTGCTCTCGTTCATTCCCCTTGAGGAAGCGGCCACTCTGGGCTGCGAAACGCGTGTCGGGGCTTGCCACTGCGCGTCTATTCTCACTGATCTATGTCCGGCCTCCCACTGGGTAAGATGACTTAAACAATATATAAGAGTTTTTCCATCTGGGAATCCCTTTCTCTGGCAGCCATTACCCTTCTATTTTGGAGTGTATCTATGGATATGTTTGATATGCAGCAATATATACACATATGACCTATATTATTAAATAGTCTTATTACCTGTTCTATTGTATGCATCATTCTGCCTTTTGAATTTTGGGATCATGGAGATTCTTACAACTTGCTGTCTTTTTCAGTGATTTTTTTGCTACCATCTATACACTGTCACTTTATATCGTACTTTCTATATGTACTTTTAAATGTTGTAATAAAATTTGAATTTTTTATGCCTACAAAAAACTCTTTGTTTCTCAAGTCTATCATTATCAATAAAAGTGTATGGAGTGAGGCCGCTCCCACTAGTCGGGCTTTTGCCTGGAGTATGCATAATGCATACGTATCCGCCAATCCCGGCTCAGAGACCAGCGCATCCCCGCAGCAAACGGTGCGTACGCTGGGGGGATTCATAAGTCTGCAGTCACGTAGAGTGACTGTAGACTTATTATTTTGAACTGGGCAACCCCTTTAAATATTGTAATTTTTTTTTAAACTATCATTTTTATTAAAGTATAAAATATTACCAACATCACATAACATATCATGAGCTTCGAATAGATGGAATGAAAACATTCCTATAACTGAGAAGACCTTCTTTATCTTAAAGCTTAATACAAACACATACAACAAATTCGATAGGGTCAGGATAGAAATAAACCCAAGGAGCAGACTCATCCTCCCAACGCCCCTAGGCCTTCCGGCTGACAGTGAGAACTCTTTCCAAACCATCCGGAACATTGAAATATTACATCTTATAAAATACAAACTATTTGACAAAGGACAAAAGACTCAAACAAAAGAGAGGGAAAGGAAAGGGTGGGGCAATATTAACCAATCAGCAATTATGTTGTGCCCAGTAATAGTTCCAAGGGGCCCAAATTGTGTCAAATAAAACCACTTTATCATTTAGTATGGCTGAAATGTATTCCATCCTCCTAATGTCAGAAACTCTACTCAAAAGTTCCCGAAAAGAAGGGGGGGCACTTCTCTTCCAGTGGAGTGCTATTAAGCATCTGGGCGCTGTCAGCAGATGGAGCAGCAATTTGGAAGAATTCTTACCCATTCCCTTAGGAGTAACGTTGAGTAGGTATATAAATGGATCCAGGGGAATATCAGTAAATAGTATGTTTTGAAGAAGAGATTTGACTGATTCCCAAAGCCCTGTAATCATTGTGCAGGACCAAAAAATATGGAATTGAGAACCCCCTGAGTAACCACAGTGCCAGCAGACATCCGGTAGTCGGGGGTCAAATTTATGCAAAAGTTCTGGAGTGTGATACCAGAACATTAATACTTTGTACTGGTTCTCCCTGTACAATGTGCATATGGATGTTTTAGTCGTCTTGTTCCAGGGGGTCTTCCAACTCTGAGGTGGAATATCCCTATTCAGCAGCTTCTCCCATCTAAGCATATAGGAGTGCTTTTTTAAATTTTTTTAGGGGCATTAAGGATACCATAAATGTTAGAAATCAGACCCTTAGTTGAAGGGCTTCTCCTACACATTATTTCAAATTCAGTTGAACTGGATACTTTTGCAGATCCATAAAGGGTTGAGGCTAGATGTTTGGTTTGTAGGTATTGAAAAAATTCCTGGTTGGTTATTGGGAATTTGGATTTGATGCAGTCAAATGATAGAATTTCCAATGTATCTCTATTTGAAGAGGCCTGCAGCGATCCAGGGATGTACCATTGCCGGATCTGAACTTTTGGGTTATAAGGGTTGGAAAATGAAAGAGACCATTGGTGTGTTTGGGGAGGATAGACCAAAGCGTTTACTGCATGTTAACCAAATATTCCTTGTAAACTGGGTGGGACCTAAAAGTGGGACTTTTATTTTGATGGGATGGGACAACCATAGTAATGAGTTTGGATGAATAGGTGATAACCATAATTTCTCTATCTCCATCCTTTTATTATGTGCCTATAGTGAGGCCCAAGAAGGAATTCTTTGTAGATGGGTGGCTTAGTAATATTTAGTAATATCAGGAATAGTGTTGAGCCACCCCCGTAGTGTTCGAGTTCGGTTCGGTTCGTCGAACACCCGTGTGTTCGCCGAACTGTTCGTCGAACTGTTCGTCGAACACCTTCGAACACCGTTAAAACCAATGGCAGGCAAACAAAAACACATAGAAACACATAGAAAACACCTTCAAAGGTGTCCAAAAGCTGACAAACTGCTCAGAAGACACAACTAACACATGGAAAAGTGACAAGTACATATAGTCATGAGAAAAGAAAAGAGGTGGAGGAGTAAAAGGAGGGGGAGACACAGATATAGGCATGTCATGCCCTTCTAAAATCCAAAAAGTGAGAAACCGACACGTTCAGTCCGCTCCTGCCCGTGCCACCTCCGTGTCGCCAGGTTTGTGCCAGAGCCGCGGTGAACCCTGACGGCCAGCCCCCCTCTCCCAATACTGGTGCCTGTCCGCTGGTGGGTCGAGCGAGCCCCCCTGTGGTGGAGGCAGCTCTAAGCTTTTTAATTTAAATTGTCTGTCTAATTTGAATGAATACACTTTAAATCCATTTACAAGGATCTATTGGAGGGCAAGTCTCATGCCAGCAAACGCGTAATTCCAGCTCCAGTAGCGTCCACTAAAGCTGCTGCAGTTAAAAAGCTTTTATAAGGATCGAGCTCGGCTGTCCACCGCAAGGCATCCTACTGCCAGTCCCAGCCCCTATGCCTTGGGGTGCCTCCTGATGCTCTTCACTGAGTATCCCGTGGTCCCGAAGCATTTCCTTTGAAAAAATTAAGTGTCCAAACTACAGGTGGTGTAGCTTGCTTAACAGCCGGGATAATCCGCTGACTAGCAGACACTGCTACTAAGCACAAAGTATTTCCTGGGCTAGATGCAGTTAAAAATTTGTAATTAGATACTCTCGTTGGATGCTGAGAAAGCATTCCATAGAGTCTCCTGGCACGCCATATATGATTCTCTTAAAAAGCTTGGGGTAGGGGTCTAGGGGACCCTTTTATAGCCAAAATCACGGCCCTGTATCGCAATACGTCACCTAGGCTGAAGATAAATGGAACTGTAGCACCCTGAGGGCTCGGTTGCTACAGAGGTATTGCACCTCACCCAGAGGTGTGATATCTCACTCTCAGGTAAGGATGGAGTGTGGATCAGGACCCGACACCTGCATGCATTACACCACATTGCCGTGGGGCAGGGCGACCAATATGCCCCTGAGATGGGCACGACAG
Source organism: Phyllobates terribilis (assembly GCF_046119375.1). Taxonomy (NCBI): domain Eukaryota; kingdom Metazoa; phylum Chordata; class Amphibia; order Anura; family Dendrobatidae; genus Phyllobates; species Phyllobates terribilis. The sequence continues at coordinate 327,898,138 of NW_027362762.1, read as the reverse complement.
TCTCTGTCCCTGGCTGGAGTGGGGGGAGGGAACGCTGAGGAAGGGGAACCCTGTAGTGCAGGAGCAGGGAGGAAGCAGTTCCTGGGTGCATTGAGAAGGGAGTATAAAAGGTGGGCACCATCTTAGTTCAGTGCAGAGAAGTCTGAGCAGAAGTGGCAGGGAGCAGGGGCTCTGCATGAGCTCTGCTCCGGAGGCGGGCCTAGTAACAGAGGCCCAGGCCTGGAAGAGGGAGAAGGAAGGAAGAGGAGCGGAGAAGGCTCCAGGAACGAGGAACGAAGGGATCCCAGGGGTGCGGACGGGCGAGTCGCCACCGCACGCCCGAATCCACCTGCATGGAGGGGTCAGGCCAAAGGGGGAGACCGGTCCCCGAAACTAGTGGAGGCAGGAAACGACCCTCAGCTAGAAACCGGAGGCTGTGACATTTTATGTGGCGCAGCCCCTCGCTACACCCGCTAGGAGGGCAGCACATAGGGTCAGGGAAACTGGCGCCAAGTTTACCAAGAGGAGGCCCGAGGCAGCCGGACAGAAGGGTTGGTAAGAAAGGCCAGACAAAGGACACACAAAGGGGGTCCTGTGAAGCGCTCCAAAGTTATCTGGGAGTTGTCTGAGCCCCTCACCTGGTGAGCACAGTACGACGTGGGCAGCCGTTACCTGCAGACGTGGTCTGGATAATAAGAACTGTGAGTAAAGGTCCTGGACTGCATCACTGACTCCGTGTCGTTACTGCTGCTGCCCTGCACCATCACCCCCATCCTCCGCATACACTGCCCTGAGGCTATACTCCTCCCGTGGGGAGTTATGCTACGCTCTGCTGCACCCACAACACCAGCCTCAGCGGTCTGCCCTGCAGCGGCGGTTCACTCTGACCGCAATCCACGGGTGGCGTAGTCGGACATTTAAACATCAAAACCACATAAATAGTTCCGCCACTGGTTTGACCACCCTGAGCCACGGAACCGGGTCACCGCCACGAAGACTATAACCACCAGCATCCACCAAAAAGGGTCCGGCTCCGGGTGTCCCAAGGCCCAAGGGGTGCATCAGAACATTTTCATCACCTTTCACAATCACCAATGGGACAAGGCAGGGATGTCCTCTGTCCCCTCTCTTATACATCCTAGTGATGGAGCACCTGCTCTCATCAATTCGCCATAACCCCAATATTAGGTGGATTGAGGTGGGAGGCACCGAGTACAAGTGCTCTCTATTTGCTGATGATGTACTAGTATATATCACTCAATCACATATATCCATCCATGCTGTTATGGCTGAAATAGATCACTTTGTTACATGGTCAAATTTTAAAATCAATGCAGCGAAGTCTGAGGCCCTCGATGTCTCCCTCCCCAAATCCATATAGGATTCCATCCAGTCCAACTTTCCCTTTGCCTGGCCCTCACAGGGTATCAAATACTTAGGAATTCCTATTCATAGAGACCTCTCCCATCTATGTTATCTTAATTTTGGGCCCTTTATTGAACAACTCCATACAGACCACGGTTGGCAAGTTAGAACTGTAAGATTCACTACGTGAACCACTGGTGTTTTGTGGAAAAGCACATGTACACTGTGTTCCAAATTATTATGCAAAAAGTGTTTAGGAGTGATAAGGGAAGAATTTGTTTGTTTGTCAGTTAAACTCATTGATGGTGATGTGTGTCAGGGCTCTTTATATCACTGTAAGCAATTGCAGACACCTGTGCTAATTAGTTTGGCAGGTGTGTCCAATGAAAGGCAAGACTACTTAAGAAAGCTGTCTCACATTATTAAGCAGCCTACATTTTCTGCCAAAATGGGAGAGAAAAAGGATGTGTCGGCTGCTGAGAAGCAACAAATTGTGGAGTGTTTAGGTCAAAGCATGACTACAATCAACATTGTGCGATGATCAGGATGAAGTGTCTTGGCAATCAAGAAGTATGTAGCTGATTAACAGTACACACGTGTGCGTGCTGATAAGGGCAAATTGAGAACTCTTTCCTACAGGCAATTATGTCAGGTTAAAAGAGCAGCGGCAAAAAAGCCTTGTCATAGCAGCAGACAAGTTTTTGAAGCTGCTGGTGCCTCCAACGTCCCCCGAACAACAAGATGCAGGGTCCTTCAGAGGTTTGCAGCTGTGCATATGCCATCCTGTCGACCTCCTCTATCCACTTCACACAAGCAGAAACGGCTCCAGTGGGCCAAACATTACATGAAGACTGATTTCAAAACTGTTTTGTTCACGGATGAGTGCCGTGCAGCGCTCGATGGTCCAGATGGATGGAGTGGAGGATGGCTGGTTGATGGACACCCCACGCAAACACGGCTACAGCGCCAACAAGGAGGAGGTGGAGTAATGTTTTGGGCTGGAATCATGGGGAGAGAGATTGTCGGCCCCTTTAGGATCCCTGAAGGCGCTAAAGATGAACTCCATAATGTATGTGGATTTTCTCAAACAGCACTTCCTGCCATGTTTCAAGAAGAAGAACCATGTATTTCACAGCAAGATCATTTTTTTGCATGATAATGCACCATCTCATGCTGCACATAAAACATCTGCATCTCTGGCTGATATGGGCATAAAAGGGGACAAACTTATGGTGTGACCCCCATGCTCCCCTGACCTCTACCCCATTCAGAACCTCAGGAGCATCATCAAAAGGAGTGTCTATGATGGCGGGAGGCAGTTCACATCTAAGCAACAGCTCTGGGAGGGTATTCTGTCCTCATGCAAAACAATTGAAGCAGAAACCATCCAAAACCTGACAAATTCAATGGACGAGAGAGTTCAGAAGCTCCTTTCGAACAAGGGGTCCTATGTGAAAATGTAACATCACCTAGAATAAAGTTTTGAGTTGAAAACTGTTTGATTTCAGTTTCTAATAACCTGCTAATGCTTATAATTTCAAAAATGACCATTTTTTTGGTCTTTATTAAAATGAAAAGGTTGATCGAAAAGTTTGGGGGATCTAAGAGTGTGGCAACCCAGTAGTCATGATTACTTCGAATTCTGACAATATGAGGGTCATGTTGCAGGTAGTGCAGCAAGAAGGCACTTATGTGTCTTGCGCATCTCGGAGCCCCAAAATTATTTTCCGGGCTAGATGCAGCTAAAAATTATTATTAATTTGAAATCTGGTGGAGCTTAGTATAGATGGGCTAATAGGATCAGTGCTGCACACTGCTACAAAGCCCAAATTATTTTCCAGTCAAGATACAGATAAACATGATTAGTAATTTGAAAGCTTAAAACGGTTGGTAGGGTGATTTTAACCAATCATCAAGCTTTTACTCTCCCCAGGATGACACAGGGGTAGAAAAGTCGTTTCGGATACATGATTTGTTCATCTTTATGAACGTGAGTCTGTCTACATTATCAGTGGAGAGCCGCGTGCGCTTATCTGTCAGCACACCACCAGCAGCGCTGAACACACGTTCAGACAGAACGCTGGCTGCGGGGCATGACAAGATCTCCAAGGCGTAAGTGGCTAGCTCCGGCCATTTATCCAGATTGGAAGCCCAAAAAGAGCAAGGGTCCAGTGACACAGTCATGGCTTCAATGTTTACTTGGAGATACTCCTCTACCATCGTCTCTAGACGTTGACTATGTGTCAGACTTCTTGTCTCCTGTGGCCTTGCAAAGGATGGGCTAAAAAAGTGGTGAAATGATTCCGCAAAATTGATGTTACCAGCAGATACTGTGGTTCTGTTACGGTTTGAGTGCTGAACACTTGACGGTCCCACGGTTGGCAAGTTGGAACTGTGAGATTCACTACGTGCACCACTGGTGTTTTGTGGAAAAGCACATGTAAGATTCTGCAACAGTCTCTCCTGATACTCCTGCATCCTTTCTATGGCAGGAATAATTTCTGCAAATTTACTTTTGTACCGGGGATCTAACAGTGTGGCAACCCAGTAGTCAGGATTATTTCTAATTCTCACAATTCGAGGGTCATGTTGCAGGTAGTGCAGCAAGAAGGCACTCATGTGTGTTGCGCATCCAGGAGCACCAAGTCCCTGTTGTGTTGGTGGCGAGGTAACAATCATGCTTCCTTCCTCTGTCCTCTCCCCCCAACCTCGCACAACAGAAATGTGATCAAGGTCTCCCTCATCTGATGAGTCTTCCATCAGTTCGTCCTCCACTTCTTCCTGGGCTCCTGCACCTTCCTCACTAGTTTGGCTGCTACCATGCGCCCTGGTAAAACCATCTCCCCCACCCTCACATGCCTGCCGCCTTGGTGCTGCCGACCGTCTGGACCTTGCAGATGTTAGCCCTTCCGCATACAACTCCTCCTCCTCTACTTCCTCCACCTCCTCTTGTGCCACCACCTGACTCCGAATTCTGTTTAACATGTGCTCCAGCATGTAAATCACCGGAATAGTCATGCTGATAATGGCATCGTCAGCACTAAACATCTTCGTCGCCATTTCAAAACTGTGCAGAAGGGTGCATAGGTCCCTGATCTGAGACCACTCCTCCAGCGTGATTTGCCCCACCTCCGGATCTCGTTGGCCCAGGCTATACGTCAGAACGTATTGCACCAGGGCTTGTCGGTGCTGCCACAGTCGCTGCAACATGTGCAGAGCTGAATTCCACCGGGTAGGCACATCGCATTTTAGCCGGTGAAGTGGCAGGCCCAACGACTTCTGTAGAGATGTAAGTCGCTGAGCTGCGGGATGCGAACTGCGGAAGTGAGCACACAGCGACCGTGCCCTCTGCAGAAGGCCATCTAGTCTGGGATAGTGGGCTAAAAATTGCTGGACAACCAGGTTCAACACGTGAGCCATACAAGGCACGTGTGTGACATTGCCCCGGCGAAGGGCCGCACCCAGGTTTGCAGCATTGTCGCACACGGCCTTCCCTGGTTTCAGGTCCAGTGGAGACAACCATTCATGAAATTGGTTCTCCAGAGCTGACTGTCACACACAGAGTTTCTCAAAGAAGCGGTGATGTTGTGTGCGACATGCTGGTGGAGCGCAGGCACACCTTTCTTTGAGAAGTAGTGCCGACTGGGCATCTGGTACTGGGGCACTGCGACGGACATAAGGTCTCGAAAATCCTCTGTGTACACCAGGCGGAAAGGCAGCATTTCTGTAGCCAAGAGCTTGCAGATGGTGAAATTCAACCTCTTAGCTTTCTCATGGCTAGGAGGAAATGGTCTTTTACTTGTCCACATCTGAGGGACCGAGGGCTGGCTATTGTGCTTAGACGGGGTTGATAAGGGTGTCCCCGGCAAACTGCCGGTCTGTGAGGAAGATGCAGGCGGACATGTTAGGTTGCCTTGATCCAAAGGTGGTGCTATCGATGTCGGACAGCGCTCAACACCAGCTGGTGTTACCACCTCCAAAGAAAATGATGACCTGCCAATCACGCTGGCTGTTGCGGGTAAAGAGGTGGCAGGTCTGCGCCCCAAAACAGGTGTGACTGCTGTCCCCCCAGTCACAGAGGATGAAGAGGCCGCGGATGCACAATATATGGCAGACGGTGGTTGGCCCGGCCGGCTAGGCCGCATTGTAGCACACTGAGCTTCCCACTGCAACTTATGCTTCATGTCCATGTGCCGGTTCATGCATGAAGTACTCAAACTATGTATTTTTTGGCCTCTACTTAGCTTTTGCTGACAAATGTTACAGATAACATGAGTTGGGTCATCTTTATCGATCTGAATAAATGCCCAGGCTATGGCAAGGCTTAGCACCAATGTGACCTGAAGAGCCACCACGACTTGTGGTGAGAGGCAGAGTTGTGTTTGAGGATGCAGTTGTTGGCGTGCTTCCAGTACTACGTCTCTGTCCAGGAAGGCGCAACCTGACCTTGTCGTCACTAGCATCTTCCTCCACCTCCTCTGCTGACCTCATCTCTTGGCTGACTGTGGGTTGACAGTAAGTGGGATCTCCAACCTCATCATCATCACCCTGTGCGTTATCACACCCGTCGTCCTCAGAGCCAACCTGTTCCTGCCCTGACAAAAAACTAAAGTTGTCGCTCCAATCAGGTATTTGAGTCTCATCATCGTCTTCCTCATTGTCTCCACCAACAGGAGTTACAGTTTGGGAATGAGGGTCTACATTATGGTCAGAACCTTCTGCGTCTGGTCCTGGATCCGATTCATAAAGATTCTGGGCATCAGTGCAGATCATTTCCTCATCTGGATTCACAGAAGCGCTGGAGTCGACCTCTGATTCCCAGGCTATAGTATGAGTAAACAGCTCTGCAGACTCAACCATCTGTTCTACCTCATACTCAGACGGGCAGCTGGAGATTTGGGAGCTGTGAGGAAGCAAGTGCGATTGGGGTGACACCTTTGAGGACTGGAGTATTTGTGATGTTGAAGTTGATGTGGAGGAGAGCAGACTTAAAGGAGCACTTGATATCCGTTGAAGCACCTGCTGTTTTTGTGCCTCATCTGGAATTTGTAGCGATTGGCGTGGCCGTAAGAAAGTGATCTTATCTCATTGTCCGCTAAAAGAAGTAGACATTTTAGTTTGGCTGGAAGATGGTCTTTCTTCTGCAGATGTTACTGTTGCTTTAACACCTACCCCACGGACACAACCTTTTGTCCCCTTTCCAACATGCCTATTCCCCTTTCCACCAGCAGCAGGCCTTTTTCCACTCATTTTGGTGGTTAGCTAATTCACAACTCTGGAGTTGTTTGCACAAAAAAACAATGGATGGGAACCGAGCAGAGCTGAGTGGCCAAAATGTGGTATTAGGCCAAAACTATTGGCTGGGTTAGATGCAGAAAAAAATTATATTCAATTTGCAACCTGATGGAGGTCAGTATAGATGGACTAATAGAGAAAGTCCCACATACAGCTAGAAGCCCAAATATTTTTTCAGAGGTAGATGCAGAAAAAAAATATATTCAGTTTGCAACCTGATGGAGGTCAGTATAGATGGACTAATAGAGAATGTCCGACACACTGCTAGAAGGCCAAATATTTTTTCAGAGCTAGATGCAGACAAAAAATTATTTTTAATTTGCAACCTGATGGAGGTCAGTATAGATGGACTAATAGAGAAATTCCCACACACTGCTAGAAGGCCAAATATTTTTTCAGAGCTGGATGCAGATAAAAATTATTTTTAATTTGCAACCTGATGGAGGTCAGTATAGATGGACTAATGGAGAAAGTCCCACACACTGCTAGAAGGCCAAATATTTTTTCAGAGCTAGATGCAGAAAAAAATTATATTCAGTTTGCAACCTGATGGAGGTCAGTATAGATGGACTAATAGAACAAGTCCCACACACAGCTAGAAGCCCAAATATTTTTTCAGAGGTAGATGCAGATAAAAATTATTTTTAATTTGCAACCTGATGGAGGTCAGTATAGATGGACTAATAGAGAAAGTCCCACACACTGCTAGAAGGCCAAATATTTTTTCAGAGCTAGATGCAGACAAAAAATTATTTTCAGTTTGCAACCTGATGGAGGTCAGTATAGATGGACTAATAGAACAAGTCCCACACACAGCTAGAAGCCCAAATATTTTTTCAGAGATAGATGCAGAAAAAAATTATATTCAGTTTGCAACCTGATGGAGGTCTGTATAGATGGATTAATAGAACAAGTCCCACACACAGCTAGAAGCCCAATATTTTTTCAGAGGTAGATGCAGAAAAAAAATATATTCAGTTTGCAACCTGATGGAGGTCAGTATAGATGGACTAATAGAGAAAGTCCCACACACTGCTAGAAGGCCAAATATTTTTTCAGAGCTAGATGTAGATAAAAAATTATTTTTAATTTGCAACCTGATGGAGGTCACTATAGATGGACTAATAGAGAAAGTCCCACACACTGCTAGAAGGCCAAATATTTTTTCAGAGCTGGATGCAGATAAAAATTATTTTTAATTTGCAACCTGATGGAGGTCAGTATAGATGGACTAATAGAGAAAGTCCCACACACTGCTAGAAGGCCAAATATTTTTTCAGAGCTGGATGCAGATAAAAATTATTTTTAATTTGCAAACTGATGGAGGTCAGTATAGATGGACTAATAGAGAAAGTCCCACACACTGCTAGAAGGCCAATTACTTTTTCAGAGCGAGATGCAGACAAAAATTTTTTTTCAGTTTGCAACCTGATGGAGGTCAGTATAGATGGACTAATAGAACAAGTCCCACACACAGCTAGAAGCCCAAATATTTTTTCAGAGGTAGATGCAGAAAAAAATTATATTCAGTTTGCAACCTGATGGAGGTCTGTATAGATGGATTAATAGAACAAGTCCCACACACAGCTAGAAGCCCAATATTTTTTCAGAGGTAGATGCAGAAAAAAAAAATATTCAGTTTGCAACCTGATGGAGGTCAGTATAGATGGACTAATAGAGAAAGTCCCACACACTGCTAGAAGGCCAAATATTTTTTCAAGCTAAATGCAGACAAAAAATTATTTTTAATTTGCAACCTGATGGAGGTCAGTGTAGATGGACTAATAAAGTCCCACACACTGCTAGAAGGCCAAATATTTTTTCAGAGCTGGATGCAGATAAAAATTATTTTTAATTTGCAACCTGATGGAGGTCAGTATAGATGGACTAATAGAGAAAGTCCCACACACTGCTAGAAGGCCAAATATTTTTTCAGAGCTGGATGCAGATAAAAATTTATTTTCAGTTTGCAACATGATGGAGGTCAGTATAGATGGACTAATAGAACAAGTCCCACACACTGCTAGAAGCCCAAATATTTTTTCAGAGGTAGATGCAGAAAAAAATTATATTCAGTTTGCAACCTGATGGAGGTCTGTATAGATGGATTAATAGAACAAGTCCCACACACAGCTAGAAGCCCAATATTTTTTCAGAGGTAGATGCAGAAAAAAAATATATTCAGTTTGCAACCTGATGGTGGTCAGTATAGATGGACTAATAGAGAAAGTCCCACACACTGCTAGAAGGCCAAATATTTCTTTCAGAGCTAGATGCAGAAAAAAATTATATTCAGTTTGCAACCTGATGGAGGTCAGTATAGATGGACTAATAAAGTCCCACACACTGCTAGAAGGCCAAATATTTTTTCAGAGCTGGATGCAGATAAAAATTATTTTTAATTTGCAACCTGATGGAGGTCAGTATAGATGGACTAATAGAGAAAGTCCCACACACTGCTAGAAGGCCAAATATTTTTTCAGAGCTGGATGCAGATAAAAATTTATTTTCAGTTTGCAACATGATGGAGGTCAGTATAGATGGACTAATAGAACAAGTCCCACACACAGCTAGAAGCCCAAATATTTTTTCAGAGGTAGATGCAGAAAAAAATTATATTCAGTTTGCAACCTGATGGAGGTCTGTATAGATGGATTAATAGAACAAGTCCCACACACAGATAGAAGCCCAATATTTTTTCAGAGGTAGATGCAGAAAAAAAATATATTCAGTTTGCAACCTGATGGAGGTCAGTATAGATGGACTAATAGAACAAGTCCCACACACTGCTAGAAGCCCAAATATTTTTTCAGAGGTAGATGCAGAAAAAAATTATATTCAGTTTGCAACCTGATGGAGGTCTGTATAGATGGATTAATAGAACAAGTCCCACACACAGCTAGAAGCCCAATATTTTTTCAGAGGTAGATGCAGAAAAAAAATATATTCAGTTTGCAACCTGATGGTGGTCAGTATAGATGGACTAATAGAGAAAGTCCCACACACTGCTAGAAGGCCAAATATTTCTTTCAGAGCTAGATGCAGAAAAAAATTATATTCAGTTTGCAACCTGATGGAGGTCAGTATAGATGGACTAATAAAGTCCCACACACTGCTAGAAGGCCAAATATTTTTTCAGAGCTGGATGCAGATAAAAATTATTTTTAATTTGCAACCTGATGGAGGTCAGTATAGATGGACTAATAGAGAAAGTCCCACACACTGCTAGAAGGCCAAATATTTTTTCAGAGCTGGATGCAGATAAAAATTTATTTTCAGTTTGCAACATGATGGAGGTCAGTATAGATGGACTAATAGAACAAGTCCCACACACAGCTAGAAGCCCAAATATTTTTTCAGAGGTAGATGCAGAAAAAAATTATATTCAGTTTGCAACCTGATGGAGGTCTGTATAGATGGATTAATAGAACAAGTCCCACACACAGATAGAAGCCCAATATTTTTTCAGAGGTAGATGCAGAAAAAAAATATATTCAGTTTGCAACCTGATGGAGGTCAGTATAGATGGACTAATAGAACAAGTCCCACACACTGCTAGAAGCCCAAATATTTTTTCAGAGGTAGATGCAGAAAAAAATTATATTCAGTTTGCAACCTGATGGAGGTCTGTATAGATGGATTAATAGAACAAGTCCCACACACAGCTAGAAGCCCAATATTTTTTCAGAGGTAGATGCAGAAAAAAAATATATTCAGTTTGCAACCTGATGGTGGTCAGTATAGATGGACTAATAGAGAAAGTCCCACACACTGCTAGAAGGCCAAATATTTCTTTCAGAGCTAGATGCAGAAAAAAATTATATTCAGTTTGCAACCTGATGGAGGTCAGTATAGATGGACTAATAGAACAAGTCCCACACACTGCTAGAAGCCCAAATATTTTTTCAGAGCTGGATGCAGAAAAAAATTATATTCAATTTGCAACCTGATGGAGGTCAGTATAGATGGACTAATAGAATGATGCTATGCCCAAAAGATTTTACTTCACTAGGTGCAGTAAAAAAATTGGTATTCTATACACAGGTGGTATATCTTGCAACACAGATAGGCTACTCCACTGACTAACACACTCTGCAATAGGCCAAAAAGGATTAGCTTTGCTAGATTCAGCCAAATGCTGTGAAAAAAACTTGCACAGCACTGGCACAGACCTGCCTGGCAAAAACTGATAGGAACTGATGTAACCTAGTCCTGAAAAGGACTGCAATTACAATTCGTCTTTACTCCCACAATCTATCTATTTAAGAGCACAGACCTGCCTGATAAAAGTCGTAGGAAATGCTGTAACCTAGTCCTTAAAAGGACTGCAATCACAACTATTCCCTACTCCCAAGCTATCTGTAGATTTGTGCGAAAATTGGCTTGAAATTAACAAGGTATAGCGCACACAGCAACAGCGGTGCCGTCTAACATGCAGCTGCAGCAGTGAGAAAATGGTGGCGACGGGGAAAATGGCTTGGTCTTATAGGGCAAGGACATGTGACATACACTGCCAATGACACATGCCCTTGCTTGTGTGAAAAAAGCACTTCGCTCCGTGTGTGCGCTGCTGATAGGCTGACAGATTGCACCTCCTCACTGTAAATGCGGGAAAGAGAAAAAAAAATGGAGATCTGCATTATTCCTGCAGAGATCCATCCCCTGCTTCTCCCCCCACCCCGCTGTACACTCAAACTGCGTATTAACATTAATTTTCATCATTACTGAGAAAAAATCCAGTTATGATTTTGGTGCACGAACAGTTATCGAACATAACCTCGAACAGCCGAATTTTTCTCAAATCGTTCGTGTTCGCCGAACGGCTCGAACACCGCCCAAAACAGCTCGAATTTGAGATTGGCGAACAGTTCGAGTAGAACAACGCTCATCTCCAATCAGGAACAGACAAGCCACCATAATGTTTATGGTTAATCAAAATTTGTTTTGATATTCTATGATGTTTCTCACCCCAAATAAATCTCTTGAACCTAGCCTATAGGAATTTAGGTTCACTCAGGGGGACCTTGAATGGGAGAGTTTTGAAAAAGTACATTAATTTAGGAAGTAGGGACATTTTAATTGCTGCTATTCTACCCATTAGGGACATTGTTAATGTCTTCCACTTGGTTAATAGGCCTTTCAGTTCCCTAAATAAATGTGGGAAGTTATATGAGTACAGTGTATTATATAAGGCTGAGATCTTAACCCCCAAGTATTTAATTGCTTGTTCCTTCCAAAGAAATTTGTAATTTCATTTAAGATGATTTGCTATATCTAATGGAAGGTTCAGTGGAAGGACCTCTATCTTAGAGGCATTGATCTTGTACCCTGAGAGATAACCATACTCCTTCAAAGTCAAAAGCATATTGGATAGTGTGATGTGAGGTTTACTGAGTGTTAACAGAACGACGTTCACGAACAACGAGATCTTAAAAATCTTGTCTCTCACTGTCATCCCCTCTATATTGGGATTGATGCGATCATCTGCTGCTAATGGTTCTATGCAAAGTGGAAACAAAAGGGGAGATAAAGTGCACCCCTGCCTCATCCCATTAGAGATTTTAAAGGCAGGGGAAGAACAGAGGGGTAATTTAATCAACGCAGAGGGAGATTTTGTAAAGTACTTTTAACGCTGTAAGTAAAGACCCCGAAATCCCGAATGCCCTCACAGTCTCAAACATGAAGGACCAGTTGAGGCAGTCAAAAGCCTTCTCCACATCCAGGCTTAGGAGTAGTGCTTTGACATTATTTCTTTTAGCAACCTCTATCAAATCCACGGCTCTCCTCGTGTTGTCTCCCCCCCTGACGAAAACGGACAAACCCCACCTGGTCCTTGTGTATAAGCTGTGGTAGCCAACGGTTCAATCTATCAGCCAGGAGACGGGTAAATATTTTTAAGTCCGAATTGAGAAGTGTAGTGGATCTCTACCAGACTTATGGATAAGAGTAAGAAAGGTGTGGCACGGGGTTTTAGGGATGGATGAGCCCTCCATAAAGGAGTTAAACACTCTGACCATATGGGGAATCAGCTCCTCCTCAAAAGTCTTGTAGTACAGATAAGTCAGGACCTGGAGATTTACCCAAAGGGAGGTCCTTAAGAATTTCCTCCACTTCTTACATTATAATAATTTTATTCATAGAGTCAACTGCCCCTGTGGGAAGAACCAGCAGGTTAAGTTTAGACAGATAGCACTTCAAAAGCTCAGACCGCCTTCCCTGGTTCATTGGGAGAGGGTCTTGAAGATTCTAAAGATTTTTATAAAATGTATAAAATATTTTTGAGATATTAGCAGGGTCATAATGAATTGCTGCCTTCTCGTCTCTAAGAGCCTGAGGAGCCAGGGCCACAGAGAGTTCATTTAATTGATTGGCCAAAAGAGTATGGGCTTTATTGCCCTTCTCGTAATATCTCTGTCTGGAATATAAAAGCATCTTCTCCACTTTACACATAGCGAGATCTTCCAATTCCTCTCTTGTGATGATCAGCTTCCTCAAGACCCTCCTAGACAGTGCATCCACCAGCTTCCACTCCAAATGTTTAATTTGAGAGGAGAGTCTAGCATGAATATGATTTGTATTTCTTTTTATCCTAGTCCCTTCCCTAATGCAATGGCCCCTTATCACTGCCTTATGTGTCTCCCAGAGTACCGAAGAAGAGGACACAGAGTCCGTGTTAAGCAGAAAGATTTCTTTCAAATGATCTGATAATATTTGCCTAGTATTAGGGTCCTTTATCAGGAATTCGTTCAGTCTCCAGTGGCACGTCCTTACCGAAGGAAATGTTGATTTCAAATCTAAGACAATTGGGGCGTGACCTGACCACGTAATGGGGTCCATCTCCACATTAGACAGCATAGTAATTATTGTAATATTGCCAAAGAAAAAATATATTCTAGTATGAGTGCTATGGGGGGGGGGAGTGGAAAGAATAAGCTCTCTCCCTAGGGTGGCAATCCTCCATAACTCAAACAGCGAGTGAGATCTAATCAACCTCCTAAAGTTTTTTGGTAAGTTAACTAAGTTTACAGAGGGAGGAGAATCTCTTATTGTGTGTCTATCAAAGGATTCAGACAATGGGATATTAAAGTCCTTGCCATCTATCAATGGTTCTGCACTCAGACCCCAAAGGAGGGAAAATACTCTTTTTAGGAAACGGATTTGACCTGTATTCGGGGCATAGATATTGCATAGAATAATGGGTTTACCCCCAGGGAGGGCCTCCAATATGATGTACCGGCCATCTGGGTTTAATTGGGAATTAGTCACCTGAAGTGGGCAAGTCGAGGAAACTAAGATTGCCACACCACCCTTCTTATTCCTATTAAAAGCTGAATATGCAGTAGGAAACTCTCTAGCTGCAAAATGGAAGGTCCGCAAGGTTATTCTTCTCTTTTTGGGGGAGTTAAGCCCCTTAACATTTAAAGATAGTAGACTTGTCATGATTGTATGTTAATGAATGCATAGAAGTTGATACTACTCACTTGCTTTTGGAGTGTGCCTCATCAAGGACACCAGATCTCCACTGGGAGGACCAATTGCCAACATCATTCTAGGACATGAATATTTGAACTTGTGAAGAGGGAGAGGGAGGACATAAAAGGGGGTTATTAAAACAAAGACAAAGACAACAGTTAACATATATGAATAGCATAAAAAACTGTACAATAAGCTCAAGATTCCCCAAAAAAATCCTGGTAGGGGACATCTCCTGTGGCAACTAATGAGCCCACAGGGTATCAGCTAGTAAGACTGCAAGCCACCAAGGCTGCTTCACTAATGATAGAACTGCTGGAAAAAAATCTAGTGGGCTGAAGGAATTTCAGTGTCCTTAGGAGAAAGTCAACGTGGTGGACAGAGAAATCCCCGCATATATGCCGTTGTCCCCTCCCCATCGACCTCCACCTCCCTTCCTCTTCCAGGCTGGTGAAGATGCCTCACGAGGCTGCGGAGCATCCTAGTCCATGATCTTGGGCAGGGAAATGCTCACAAAAGGCAGCATACAGTTCCCTACAATTCTCAAGATAGACGAGACTCCCTCATGTCGTGCAATCAGGGCAAATGGAAAACCACACCTATAGGAGATTCTGTGATCCAGCAAAATCTGTAACAACGGCTTTAGATGTCTTCTCTTTTGGGAGTTAGGCGAGAGAGATCTGGAAATAGTTGTATGTCAGAGTCCTTTTACTTTATAACCTTCTGAAGTCTGGCTTTTTTCATTACTTTTTCTTTTATTTCAGTCATGCAGACAACAAATAATGGCCCTTGGATGCACCGTAGAACCTTTTCGCCGTAGGGCTCTGTGAACTCTATCCGTCTTAATAGGACAGGTAGGGGGTCCCCTAATATAGAATTAAAGATTGTCTGGAGAACAAGTTTAGGATCCTCTTGTTCATTAGCTTCATGAATGCCACGCAATCTAATGTTACACCTCTGCCTCTGTTGTCCAAATCCTCCATTTGTGTATTAAGGTACTTCACAGTCTTTTGTTGTGCAAGTATTAGCTGCTGCAGCTCTGCTACATGCATGCAACCTGCAAGATGCTGCAAGTCCTGCTTCACACATGTAATTTCAGATCGCAGCTTCTTCACCTCAGAAATCAAGATTTTAAAGTCATTTTTAGAAGGTAAGAAAGACGGGAATTTTTTGAATGCAGAGGGGGTTAAATGTGGCTCAGGTTCTTGCTACTCATCATCGGATGACATCAAAGGAGACCTCTGGGCTGCAGTTGGATTAGCCCCAACAGGGAGCCCCCGTCAGAAGATCCCCCCAAAGCCCATTCAGCAGAGCCCTCACCGCCAGCCCTGATCTCAACTGCAAAGTGTGACTGGGACCATGAGTACTTATGAGGTGAATCCACGTGGGCCCCTGGAAGAGTTTCTTTATGTCCCATTGCAGTCTGCACCACACTGCTATTAGAGCCCAAGACCTCCCCTCTGTTCCTCACAAGAGACTGTGCAGCAAGAGAACTTGGTTCCTCTCCCTCCGCCACCGGAGAAGTCGCTCCCGATCCTACCTCTCCTTTGCTCTCATGCTGGGCTAGATCTTCCTGTGTGCTACAGGAAGGCATGGGGCAAGATGGCGCTGGGACTCCGGAGCCGGCCAAATCCTTTAAAAGAAAAGCCTCTAGGACCATCACAGAAGCTGCTGCAGCGACACCCATGGGCACCGTGGACCGGGTTCTGCGAGGATCCATTTGATGAAGGTGTGTAGCAGGTATAACAGGGGTTTTGCCGGATTATAAGCAGTGTTCAGAGGGAGCTCCTCTGCGACACGTCCTCTCAGGTCAGCATCTGGTCAGGCCCCCAAATATTGTAATATTTTGACAGACAGTCCTTTTGTGGACTCAAAAATACAAAACATGCTCATTATTATTTTTTCTTTTTATTTCATTTTTTAAAACTGGGAAAGGAGGGGGGTGGCCCTGTGATTACAACTTTTTTCTTTTTTTTTGTTTTAATCCCCCCAGGTGACATTAATCTATGATTGCTTAATCGCTTATACTATATAATATAATAATAATCATTTTTATTTATATAGCGCCAACATATTCTGCAGCACTTTACAATTAAGTTAGGACATATACAGACAATATAAACAATACAATGTATCACATTTCAACAGTTACAGGAGGATTGAGGGCCCTGCTCGCAAGCTTACAATCTATATGGAAATGGGGGGACACACAATAGTTAAAACATGGTCATCTGCAAGTATCTGTCTAAGAGCAGTTACCGTGTGGTATTTGGTGCATGGAGGATGTGGGGACAGATGAATATGCAGGGGAAGATTAAGATTAACATTTAGGAGGGAACAGGGAAGAGTTAGGTTGGTGAGTTGAGGTGATAGGCTTGTCAAAACAGATGTGTTTTTAAAGCACGTTTGAAGACATGGGGGCTAGATATCAGTCGAATTGTTTGGGGCAGTGCATTCCAGAAAACTGGCGCAGCACAAGCGATGTCTTGGAGACTGAGGTGTGAGGTTCGGATTAAGGAGGATGTTAGTTTTAGATCATTTTCAGAATGGAGGGCACGGGAGCGATAGACAGAAATGAGGGATAAGATATAGGGCCATGCAGAACTGTGGAGAGCTTTGTGGGTGAGAGAGATGAGTTTGTATTGTACTCTGTTGTGAATGGGTAACCAGTGCAATGACTGGCACAGGGTAGAGGCGTCAATGAAGCGGCCTGATAGAAATACGACCCTGGCTGCTGCATTCAGAATGGATTGGAGAGAAGAGAGTTTGATTAGAGGGAGACCGATTAGAAGAGAGTTGCAGTAGTCCAGATGAGAGTGAATGGGAGTGACAGTAAGAGTGTTTGCAGTATCAAAGGTGAGAAAAGGTTGGATTCTGGAGATGTTTTTAAGGTGCAGGTGACATGAGCGAGTGAGTGAATGAATATGGGGAATAAAGGAAAGTTGTGTGTCAAATATGACTCCAAGACAGTGAACTTGCTGCTTGGGAGTTATGGTGGCGCCACCCAAGGAAATTGAAAAGTCACATATAGGTAGGTTAGTAGAGGGAGGAAAAATAAGGAGTTCAGTTTTGGAGAGATAAAGTTTCAGATAGAGGGAGGACTTGATTTTAGAGACAGCGGACAGGCAATAACTGGTATTTTGTATTAGAGTGGGGGTGATGTCAGGAGAAGAGGTGTATAGTTGGGTGTCATCAGCATAGAGATGATACTGGAAACCAAATCTGCTGATGGTTTGTCCAATAGGGGCAGTATACAAGGAGAAGAGGAGGGGACCTTGGACTGATCCTAGTGGAACCCCGATAGTAAGGGGAAGATTAGGGGAAGAAGAGCCGGCAAAAGATACCATAAAGGAGCGGTCAGAAAGATAGGAGGAGAACCAGGAGAGAGCACTGTCTTTGATGCCTATAGAGCGGAGCATAGTGAGGAGGAGCTAGTGATCCACAGTACTGCAGTATATTGTATAAATTATAGTCTCCTTTGAAGCTTCACCTTTGTACCTGATCTTCAGAAGTAGACCAAAATTGCAGTGATGGAGGCCTTCAGCCTGCCCTTAGCTGTCATAATAACTCATCAGTCCCATGCAATTGCACTACGGGGATTAGTGGGCACAAAAGGGTAACAATGTTTTGAACTTTTGACTTTCAGGCTCCATGTCTTACCAACCACTACTGCTCTAAACGTAAGACTACCATCATTTTATAGGCAATCATCTTGGCTATATCATACATAAAATTGACTATTAGGATATGATTAGTTATGCACATTCTTGTCATTTCACTGCATTGTTACTGTTTTGCTCCAGGTGGTTGAAAAATCTTTTTCTTTCTGTATACTACAAAATACAACCTGTTCTCACGTTCCCTAATAGCTCAGTGTGTTATTAAGTTGATTCCCAAGCGAAAGGTCACTGGTTCGAATTGAGGAGCACCCATGAAGAAGATTTCCCAAGAAAAGAGAAATAGCATCATCCAGCTGATCTTTAGTGGATTCTTGGCCAAGAAAATTGCCAAACTACATCATGTGAGTGCCATCCATTCAAAAGCCAAGAGGTGCACATCCAGGCAAAATATTGGAGTTAACAAGTCAGCTCATCACAAGGTCTATCAGTTCTGGGGTGACAAATATGGAGTAGAGGTGGCTTATATGCATTGTAATGGTGAGATCACAGATGTCTATGCAAGCATCCCTGTGACGTATGTTACACAAGTCTAGAATGGTGGCTCGAAAAGAGGAGAAAAAGCCTCTACTTCAATATCGTCATAAGAAGCGTTGGCTTGAGTTTGCAAAAAAGTATGAAAAGTGGCCAGTAGAAGATTGGAAACATCCGATTTGGAGCGATGAAACGAAAGTCAATAGACTAGGCTCTGATGAGTGCAAATTGGTTTGGAAGAAAAAAGGGAAAAAGTGGAAAATGGATAGGGAAATGGAAGGAAGTTTGGAGGAGGAAGCCTGATGATATGGTTTTGTTTCACAGCCAAAGACATTGGATACTTGACCAGGATTGATGGTGGTCTCAATCCTGAGCTATATGTGAGTATCCTACAAGACGAGTTATTTTGTACACTGAAGTACTATGTGTATGAACCGGGCAACATTTTGTTCCAGCAGGGCAACAACCCAAAGCATAAGTCGAGATTGGTTCAATCACAATGAAGTAGAGGTCCTGGATTGGCCCCCAAAGTCCCCAGACCTCAACCTAATCGAACACTTGTGGGTAGAGTTGAAGAAAAATCTGTTAACATACCCAAGTGAATTGACCAGTATGCATCAACTTTGGGAACGTGTAGAAGAGACCTGAGATCAGATTTTGGTTGAGACATGCTTGAATCTGATCAAGAGCATGCCCAGAAGGATTCAGAGAGTGTTGAAAACCAAAAGTGCATTGACAAAATACTAAAAAAATAATAAAAATTTAAATTTCGATTTTTAGGAGCAAAACAGTAACAATGCAATGAAGTTAAATTTATGAATGAGATAGCCAAGATGATTGTCTATAAAATGATAATAGTCTCATGTTCGAAGCAGTGATGGATAGTGAGATATACAGCCTGAAATTTAAAAGTTAAAAACATTGTTACCCTTCTCGTCAGTGTATTTCAATTATGCTGCTAGTGATTGACAGCGACATTTAAATAGTTTAACAGCAGCAATCAGGGCTAGCTCCAATTGCTGCTGTTAGAGGCAGAAGTCAGATATATATGCCAGTGGACATCTGCCCTGTATGAAGCCAGCACAGCTCCTGAGCCTGCTCCATACATGCACACATTGACCGTGACGTCCATGTATGACAAGGTGAGTGAAGGTGTTAATTTTACTGCAAAACTTAGATCACCACAGGATCCTGGAGTATTTTGGTTCAGTAAACACTTAAATTAATGTATTTTTAGTTAGATAAAACCACATAACCTTCTTATCTTAGTTCAGTAGAATGCTGGGTGAAGAACAGGTGTTTTTGCAATAATTGGGATTCTAAAATGCAGTCAAATTACATGTTGGTGAAATTATTCTTAGTCCATATTACCTTAAAAGTCCAGACTCCTTTATTCTTAAAATATATTATTCTTATGTGAACATGTAAATAAATTACTAAATCAAAGTAAATCCCTAACATTGATTCCTGGATGTCTTCCTTAACCTGTAAATTAATTGACTATCCAAGTATTGTAATGATTTCCTGCTAAGCTTGGAAATTCAATTAATTACAGAGCATGTGAGACATTATAACTTCCTTTAGTAGTGTTTCAACATAAACCACTTCTTTAGCTAAATAGATTTATTCAATAAAAGCATTGTGCATCTTGATTGTATATATCAATTAACAATATATTATCCAGACTAAATTCAATTGATGGTAGAAATTTAATTAGCTGGTATACATCAGGCTTCTGTATACCACAAGCCAAACTGAAGGATTTGATTTAACTAATGAGGGTTTGTTCTAAGCCTATTGCATAAAAGCTAGAACTAGAGCCACTGGGAATTTTCACTGGGTTAGTGAAGTCCCATTGGAATATATAAAGCCACATTATGATGCTATACATATTAATGTTCAAAGGATGTTTTCTATTGTCTATACTTTTCACACTAAGTCTGACTGACAGCCTTATCTATAACATCAGAGCATAAGAGGACCTGAATTATAGACAGCGATTTATGCTTTTTTTCTAACTTCATATTTATTTGATATTTGAAATGTACTTTAGACTTTTTCAATAGTATAATCACATCAGAATGCAAATATGTTCTTTGCTAAAATGCAAAATGGTTATTGTTTGTTACATTTTATATAGCGCAAGTTTCAATCTGATTCAAAACTTGAAGATTGTATTTTAATAGTTTTACTCAAGAACTGTCTTTTCTTTATAAAACTGGGAAAAAATTGAATGATTCATTCTGTTTGAAGATTTTACCTGGAAATCTATATCTGACACGCTGTTATTTTCTACTGCCAGTTACATGAAAGCTATGACCAACAATATTTTGGTTAAAGACGATACAATGAATAACAATTAGAGGTAAGAAAATCGATCCTCGGAGTATCAAGTTCAAGTCAAATTTCATGAAATTCATGATTCCACACAAATTCAAACATTTTGCAATTTGATTGATGATTTACAAAAAAAATTTCCGACCTCCATTTTGGTGAACCATTTAGGGCCGGCAAAGGGTAAAAAATATATATATATAGTCACCTCACCGCTCATCTCTATGGCCGCTCTGTTGCCCATTGCCCGCCATACAATCCTCTTCTTTCAATTGTCATGCCCCTCATCTCTGGCCTCTTCACTACAGACCAGGACTTTAACCGGGGTTCAGGCCTTAGGGGATCAATGCAAATTTCAAGGTTGTGACATTACAATACGTCCCATGATTTTAAAACACATGATGACTGGGACAGAAGTCCTGACCTATAATGTAGAGGACAGAGATGCGGCACATATTGGCAGAAAGAAGCAGACCAGATGGCTAGCAGTGAGCAGCGAGCAACGGGACGGCTGGCGAGGTGAGCAATGAAGTATTTTTTTTTTTTAAATCTTACATTTATTATGCCTTGGGGTCTGGAGAAATCCCAGAGCAAAGCAAGGAACATTCAATTTGCGGAGTATTACATTTTCTTGGAAAAATGTGACAAAGCTGGCAAATTCAAATCCCAAACAAATCACTAATAACAATATATTTTCATTACTGGGAATGTAATAACAATATATTGAAGAGGCAATTTGCATATTAAATTTCCCAGAGAAGCATTGCACGCGAATAAGCCTCCTTACCTTGGCATGCCAGAGACGGTATGTCACTCTCCACAAGGATAAACGTTACCCCTTACACCTCAGTCAAGAGCCTCTCACCTAGCCAAATCAGTTTTCATACTTTGCACTGATGAGGGTCAATAGCCCGGAACACTGTGTCTGCAAATTGAGATTCTGATTTGGCTTTTATCCTAAGTCATATTGCAAGACTCATTAAAAGGGTCGATTGTGACTTGTAGGATTGCTGCTTCCAATAGGTGGCGCTATAGATTTCAAGTCCTCTTTTTCTCTAAAGAGGCAATTTGCTTATTAAATTTCCCAGAGGAGCCTTGCACGGTGAATAAGCCTCCTTACCTAGATATGCCAGAGCCAGTATGTCACTCTCCTCAAGGAGAAACGTTACCCCTTACACCTCAGTCCAGACCCTCTCACCTAGCCAAATCAGTTTTCATACTTTGCACTGACGAGGGCCAATAGTCCAAAACACCGTGTCTGCAAATTGAGATTCTGATTTTGCTATTATCCTAAGTCATATTGCAAGACTTGTTAAAGGGTCGATTGTGACTTGTAGGATTGCTGCTTCCAATAGGTGGCGCTATAGAGTTCAAGTCCTCTTTCTCTGTACTGTACAGGATCAACTAAGGCCCCTGAAAGTACTTGGAAGTACAAGTTTGTTCCAATAGCAATTGAACAGCAAATAAATACAGCTTGGTGGGTCATCCTTAGGGTGTGTGATATATGCAAAATGGGGCAGATTTAAAATGTGTTTTATTGGAGCAAAGGAATAAATAAGTGTGTACATTATTATATGGCCACATTGTAATTTTAGGAATACCCATTTTAGTCTATGTAATAAGGTCTCATGGTTAATTGTGTTAAAATCTATTGAAAGATTTAAAGTGCTAGGATTGCGCATTCACTCCTGTCTCGCCATGAGCAAATGATTTAGGACTCATAAGAGTGCTGATTAAGTGCTATGTTTTTTTTTAAATCCTGACTAGAAGGGTTCATGGATCTGATTGCAGTATTTAGTTATGAAGAAATAGCCTTTCCTACAAAGTATTATTTGCCCTAGGAAGGGCAGGTTTGTAGTTACTAGGGATGAGCAGATCAATCCATGGAGGATCGAGTTTCAAGTCAAATTTTCTGAAATTCCTTTGCTCCATGTGAATTTGAATACTTTGTGATTCAATTCGCAAAGATCTCGGAAAAAAATGCCAAACCACCATTTTTGTGAACAAAAAAGTCCAGCAATTGATAGAACCCCTCCACTCCCACAAAAAAAAAATCTACCTCACCTCACTGCTCACCTCTCCATCCACCCCACTGCTCACTGCCTGCTGTCTGATCTTCAGGGCCTGTTCTTTATTAGCTCATGTGTCATCTGCCGTGACTTACAGCTGTGACCTGGCTTTGAGGGTCAATGCATGTCGTAAGGTCATAATATTGTGATGTCACTGCGTACGCTGCAACCTTTCAATTTTGCAGGAGCCCCTTCGACCCGGTTGCAGATAAAAGTCCCATCATATAGTGAAGAACAGGCAGATGAACAGCCAAAAGAAGAGGCCCTGAGGACTGGATGGTGGGCAGTGAGCAGCAGGGTGGCCGGGGAGGTGAGCAGTGAGGTATTATTTTTTTGTGTGTTTTACATTTTACGATTATTATGCTCTGCTCTTCAGATAACTAGAATGAAGATTGCGAGCCAGGTGTTTTTGTTCATCATCCGTATCTGACCTCAAAAATGTTCTTCTTGATGAATGGGCAAAAAATCTCAGACACATTCCAAATTTTTTTTAGAAATCCTATTATAGCTCGAAGCTGTCATAGCTGCAAAGAGTGGACCAACTCCATATTAATGCATATGGATTTAGAATTGGATGTCATAAAAGATCCTGAAGGTGTAATATGTAGATGTCTAAATACTTTTGCCCATATAGTGTATATGTTCTACTTTTTTGAACAGTATAAATATATTTTATATAAATGTAGACAGAAAAATAGCAAAGAGAACAGAAATGTGTGGGGAAACATGATGGACAGATGTTTTGTGTCTTGAGTACGTAATAATAATCTGACTCTTACATGCATTTTGCCAGTATAACACAGCAGGGCTGAAAGGCTATATGAAACTATGTTAGGACATTCTCACAATTTAATATATTATTCAAAATATTCCATTTTACATAATTGTATCAGCAAAATAAAAAAGTCTCACACTCATTTATTTTGCACCTTCCCAGAGCAGTTTATAGAAAGCTGTACAACAACTGTCACATCCTATTATGGATACTAAATGTACAAGAATTGATGGCCCTTTCTACCTAATATTGTTAGAGGAAACCTAGTTTTTTTTTTTAATGAACAGTGTCACACTTTATCTGTCTCCTTTTGACGTGTGAAACAGTGGCAGCTGCTGGTGGCAGATTTCATGAAAGAACGGGCATGAAATTTATAAACATGATTTGCATGTTGTCCAAAATAAAGAAAGAAAATATCCTCTTTTGAGAATATGTAGGTTTTTTATACATACAAGCACAGATGTCCTGTGTATTATTGCATTGTGAGAGGAAACAACAAAGCTGGCTTAATCTGAACAGACCATGGAAGAAGTAAATATTCTGGTTCATTGACATGCAAAAAGAAGCTTTCATGCCATTATAACATACAAAACACATGTCTCTGTTAACCTCTGAAACCAGCGCTATTTTTAACTATTAAAGGGAACCTGTAAATTAAGTGCATGTGCTTATACTGATACTTCAAAATAAAAATAACAGTGATGATTTTATAACAAGCTTTAACTGGACATAAATATGCCTAATTTTCTAGTTACTTAATATTTAATTATTACTTTAAAAAAATATATCATACTTGATATTTATTGATGCATTAATAAATCAGTAAGGAAAATACCTTAGTCAAATTAGATAACAAAAATTTGGGGATGAAAGAGTCAACCATTTATAGCATATGTAAAGGTATCCGCCATACACCTGAGTAAAAATCCATTATCAAAAGAGAGTCTAATATAATAGCTATCAAAATATCACAATCACAAACTCTGTTTAACGATCTGAATATGGAGTAAAGAAGAGATTCATATGTATTAAAACTTAATTTTTATTTAAACAATATATTAAAAACAATAAATTAAAAAATGAAAATGGAAACAGAGGGCCCAGTAGGGGGATACCATCATATCACTGAGTTAGTATCATTATTAGCATAGGAAAGTAAGATTCAAAAAGAAAATATAATTACCACTTGTGACAGTTAATACTGACACCAGCAACCTTATAACACAATCTACAAATAAAGGAATGTAATCCCAAAAGCACAACTTGTTAATTAAATGGAGTATATACAGGCATTCATAAAGTGAACTTTTCAAGCCCTACTTAATAAAGTATAGTGTTCATACAATCCCACGATGAATTCAAACACAGAGGTGTTTTAAAGACTAAAAAAGACATATACCTTATCAGAGATGGTGTATATGAGCAAAGGGTGAACCAGGATATGAGCGATGTCCCCTCACTCCAACGCGCGTTTCGCCACTAGCTTTTTCTGGGGACGTTTTCAGGGTGAGGGGTTTCCACCTGTTTTATAGATAGCAATCACCAATTGTGGTGCCAGAGAGGGAAGATGGGGTGTGGAATGCATTAATGACATTTGTTGCACCTGACGCATCCGCTGATTCCCTGGTGTTAATTGAGCTTCCTGCAGAAGCTCTCACTGACACGCATTGTGGAATGCATGCATACAGAATTGAGCGCTTCCAGAAGCTACAGGGGAAGAGGATGCTGCACATGCGCTCTGTCCAGTATGCAGACAAATTGAGGTTGCTACTGGAAGACGACATTAATGGGTTAAAACCTCAACCAGAAAACTGAATGACTAAAGAAATGGCATTTAAGAAAAATGTATGTCATTTAATATAGATAAATGAACCAGATGGATATAAGTGATATAATTAATCAGCAAACAAAATAAATATGTTGGCAATAAATATCTTTATTTAATTAAAGTGACAGTGCATTAGTTAGTAAATAATTAATGAGTGCATTAACACAAGTGATTCCCTTGTTTTAATTGAGCTTCCTGTGGAAGCGCTCACTGACATGCATGGTGGAATACATGCGTTCAGAGCTGAGCACTCCCGGAAGCTACAGGAGAGAAGAGGATGCTGCGCATGTACTCTGTCCAGTATGCAGACAAATAGAGGTTGCAACTGGAAGATGACTATAGATGAGTGAAAACTAGTGATGAGCGAGCACTAAAATACTCGGCTACTCGTTGCTTGGGTCAAGAAAATTGGAATGCTCGAGTGCACGGTCTGAGTAACGAGCCTAGTGTAAGTCTATGGGAAACTCAAGCATTTTTCTGGCGACCCCTCCCCCGGCAGTCTGCAGAGGGCCTAAAAATTTCATAAATAGATGGGAACAAATGACATGGGAACAGCATGGCGAAGACCCCTGGAAGAATCTCTGACTCCCAGGTCACTGCTGTCAACAAAGTTGTCAGAGTATTACGCCACTTTTACGGACTCACAATAAAACATACAAAAACGAAACCAAAATGGATTTTGCTGGGAAAAATGTTAAGGAACATCCTTTCCAGGGTAATGACTTGTATATAAGGCAAAATAAATATCCAAAAACAAAAATGCTGCTCCACACCTTGGGCTATGTTCACACGTAGCGTTTTTGATGTGTTTTTGCACGTTTGCATTGCTTTCAAAGGTGAAAAATACATTCACCGGGAAATGTCATTTTAACATTTTACAACCTTATCTGGCCATGTGGTGTGTGAGACATGATCAGACACATCCTGTTTCATTTATGAAGGAGGGACACTGAAAGTCACAAACACGATTTTTAAAGGGCCAGCAGTCGGCTATGCTTTATTGTTCCCATTATTAAAGAGTGGGTTTCCTATACTGTTATTGGGTATGCAGTGACTGCAAGGGATTGGCAAAAATTTGGATGCACCCCAATACCCCTTTGAATAGACATAGAGGAGGGCCTCAGTAAAAAAAATGTTCCCATTATAAAGGAGTGGGTCTCCTATAGTGCTAATGCCCATGCAGCGACTGCAAGGACTGCCAAAACTTGGGAAAAACCCCAATACCAATTTAAAGACACTTAGAGCTGGGCCACAGAAATTACATGTTCCCATTAGAAAGGAGCAGGTCTGCTATACTGTTATAGGGTATGCAGTGAGTCCAACGGCTGCCGAAATTTAGGAAAAACCCCAATACCAATTTAAAGACACATAGAGCTGGGTCACAGTAACAACATGTTCCCATTAGAAATGAGCGGGTCTGCTATACAGTTATAGGGTATGCAGTGAGTCCAATGGCTCCAAAATATAGGAAAAACCCCAATACCAATTTAAAGACACATAGAGCTGGACCACAGTAATGACATGTTACCATTAGAAAGGAGTGGGTCTCCCATACTATAATTGCTTATGCAGTGACTGCAACGGCTGCCCAAAATTTGCAGGAACTCCAATGCCCCTTGAAAGAGACGTAGAGTTTGGAGGGCATCCTGAAAACAATGTTCCCATTATTAGGAAGTGGGTCTCCCATACTGTTTGCCTATGCAGTGAATGCATCAGTTGCCATAAATTTGGAGGAACTCCAATGTCCTTTGCAAGAGACGTAGAGGTGGGAGGGCCTCCTGAAAACAATGCTCCCATTATTAGGAAGTGGGTCTCCCATACTGTTTGCCTATGCATTGAATGCAACGTCTGCCAAAAATTTGGAGGAACTCCAATGTCTCTTGCAAGAGACGTAGAGGTCAGCAGGCCTCCTGAAAACAATGTTCCCATTATTAGGAAGTGGGTATCCCATACTTTTTGCCTATGCAGTGAATGCAACAGCTGCCAAAAAATTGGAGGAACTCCAATTCCCCTTGCAAGACATGTAGAGATTGGAGGGCCTCCTGAAAAAAACGTTCCCATTATTACGAAGTTGGTCTTCCATACTGTTTACCTATGCAGTGAATGCAACAGCTGCCAAAAATTTGGAGGAACTCCAGTGTCCCTTGCAAGAGACATAGAAGTCGAGGGCCTCCTGAAAACAATGTTCCCATTATTAGGAAGTGGGTCTCCCATACTGTTTGTCCATGCAGTGAATGCAACAGCTGCCAAAAATTTAGAGGAACTCCAATGTCCCTTGCAAGAGACGTAGATATGGTGATATGGTAGATATTGCGGTGATATGGTGGTGGAGGATGAGGATGACGAAAAGGAGGAGGACAAGAGCAAATAGACAAAATCAGGAAGCATTTACCTGGGTGTGAAGACAAAGGTGCATGCAAGCAGAGTTAGACCTCCCCAAAAAAAGACACTGTATTTGAGTTTATGGTACGCTGCTATCATTTGGAGATGTTAAGAAATGTGGCCCAATCTAGCCCATTTTTATAAGAGTCAGCCTGTCAGCATTTTCTGTTGACAGGCGGATTCACCTATCGATTATATTTCCACCAGCCACACTAAAAACCTGCTCTGACAAAACGCTAGCGGAAGCGCAGGCCAGGACCTCCAAGGTGTAGAGAGCCAGTTCATGCCACCTGTCCACCTTGGATATCCAATAATTATAAGGCACAGAGGAATGACTGAGGACTTTGGTATGGTCGGCAAGGTACTCCATCAGTATCTTCCGAAACTTTTCCCTCCTTGTGAGAGTACCCCGCGGCTCAGGGCCTGTGCGATGGGAGGGTCTGAGTACACTGTCCCAGAACTTTGACAGTGTGTTGATGCTGGTAGTCAACAACTGCCCTCTTCTTCTCACAAATCCTTCCCAACATCTGCAATGTAGAGTTCCAGCATGTGGGGACATCAAACACCAGTCGGTGGGCTGTAAACTGCAAACGCTGCTGAAGCACGGCAAGGGCGGTGGAAGCTGTAGGTGACTTTCTAAAATGGGAACACATGCAGCGTACTTTGACAAGCAGATGCAACAGATCTGGGTAGGTTTTGAGAAACCGCTGAACCACGAGGTTAAGCACATGGGCCAGGCATCGTACGTGTGTGAGCTCGCCTCACTTCAGAGCTGCCACCAGGTTCTGGCCATTGTCACACACGACCATGCCTGGCTGTAGGTTCAGCAGTGTCAGCCATAGATCTTCCTGATCTTTCAGAGCTGTCCACAACTCTTCAGCGGTGTGCGGTTTGTCACCTAAGCATATTCGTTACAGCACAGCCTGTTGCCGCTTGGCTGAGTCAGTGCTGCAGTGCTTTCAGCTTCTGACTGATGTGGTCATTTCAGATATGGAGGCTGAAGAGGAGGAGGATGAGGTGCAGGAGCTGTAGAATGTGGAGGCAACTCTGATTAACCCAGGGCCCACAATCCTCAGCTTCAAGAGGACGTTTTCCGTCCCAAGGTCCGACTGGGTCCCGGCTTCCACTATATTAACCCAGTGTGCTGTCAGTGAGATGTGCAATCCCTGCCCACAAGCACTTGTCCATGTGTCCGTGTATAGGTGGACTTTCCCAGTAACTGCATTGTTGAGGGCACGGCTAATGTTGTGGCACACGTGCTCGTGTAATGCGGGGCCGGCACACCAGGAGAAATAGTGGCGGCTGGGGACCAAGTACCGAGAGACAGTCGCCGCCATCAGGTTGCTGAAAGCTTTTGTCTCCACGAACCTTAAAGGCAAGATTTCGAGCACAAGCAGTCACGAAATGTGTGAATTTAGTAGTGTGGCCTGTGGGGCATTGGCTGCGTATTTGCACTTGCATTCCAAGGCCTGGGGTAGGGACAACTGAACACTGCGCTGGGACAAATATGTGGAAGTGCTTGCTGATGGTGCTAGTTGAGAGTGTGCAACAACACTTGCAGGGCGGAGGCATCTTTGCATCCGCCATGGACAGGGGATTGGCGTGCACGCACAACAGCGGAACAAGCAGTGGTGTCACCAGCAGACACTGTTTCTGGACCCTGGGGTTCAGCTCTCTCAGTAGGGTGCTTTGCTGCCATGTGCCTGATCATGCTGGTGGTGGTCAGGCTGCTAGCTTTGCTACCCCTGCTGATGCTGGCCTGGCAGGTGGTACAAATGTCCTTTTTGGGGTTATCTTCAGAGTCTTTAAAAAACAACCAGACTCGGGAAGACCTAACAGTTGTACTGGCAACTTCAGTCATGTTGGTGTTACAGGGAATGCTTTCCCGCCATGTGTCTGTGGCTACCACACTGCTTCTTCCTGCCTGTTGTGGTGCTACGCCTCCCTCCCCCTGTGTGCTGCTGACCTTGCTCTGCATGTCCCCCCACCATGTTTGGTCAGTTACTATATCATCCACCACCTAGTCTTCCACTTCTGCTCCCGGGTCCTCCTCCTGACTTTCTGGAAATTGTGTCTCATCTTCATCATCATCCACCTCTTATGACAGTAATTGCACTTTCCCACCATTGCCTTCGTGTGACTGTGGCTGCTCAAATATTTGGGCATCGCTGCAAGCGTTCTCCTCTTGACTCGCTTGAAGCTGGCCGGGCGAGAGGCCCGAATCTACAAATGGAAAAGTGAACAGCTCTTCTGAGTGTCCAAGTGTGGGATCAGTTATCTCCGGGCGGTGGAAGGAAGGAGGATCAGGGTGAGAAATATGCGGTCCAGACTCACGGCTATTGAGACTTGATCATGTGGAAGATAGGGTGGTAGTGGTGGTGGCAAAATGACTTTAAGAATTATCTGCTAGCCAACCAACAACCTTTTGACATTGCTCTGGGTTCAATAGTGGTCTGCTACCATCCCCTAGCAATTGGGACAGGAAGGTCGGGCGACAAGATGTGGGTGTTTGTTGTGGCACAATTTGAGCTTGCCCACTGTCTCGGCCTTGGCCTTGGCCTCTGCATGTACCATCACATCCACTTCCCAGTCCCTTGCCACGCACCTTGTCCATTTTAAATGGAAGACAATATTTTCCACGTTCACTAGGAATGGCTAATTTTGGAACACAGCTATATGTGATATGTCTGACAGAGAACCACGGTTTTAAATAGCAGACCTGTAATTTACTAATACTATTCTTCATAGAGACCTAGTGTGAATAGCTTGACCGACACACTGCAACAAAATGGAAGGCAGAAATGGCTGATTTTGGAACACAGTTATATGTGAGATACGTCTGACAGAGAACCACGGTTTTAAAATAACAGGCCTGTACGTTAGTAACACTATTCTTCTCAGAGACTTAGTGTAAATGGCTTGACAGACACACTGCAACAAAATAAAAATGTAAGCCAATATTTTCCACGTTCAGCTCAAATTTCTGAATTTTTATCCCTGTAATATGGAAAAGATCTGACTGTATTCTGCAGTGCTAACAAGCAAATGGAGCAGAAAAAGTGTGCTTTTTAAGCAAATAATCAGGATAAAGATCAAAAAAACAAAATTAGCCTTGGCCCCTGATATATGGTGCTATGTCTACAAATATATGTCAGAACAGCATCAGCAGACAGAACGTTCAATGGACCTTCTTCTGCTGTATCATGCACTGCAGTCTGCCACATACACTGCCTGCCTGCCTAGCTCCTGCTATCGCCTTCACCACTGAAAATATGCACCTGGATTAGTCCTCAGAAGGACTGTTAGTTCAGAATGACTAAAGAAGTGGCATTTAAGTAAAAAAGTATGCAATTTAATATAGATAAATGAACCAGATGTATATGTGTGATATAATTAACCAGCAAACAATAAATAAATATGTTGTTAATAAATATCTTTATTTAATTAAAGTGACAGTGCACTACTTTGTAAATAATTAATGAGTGCATTACTTAAATATGATAACTGAGATAAAACCATCCCAATTATAATAATAGTGAATAATAGCCATATTCAATATAAAGTGACAGTGCTAAATAAAAGTGTCTTAAAGATCAAATCTTTATTGGTTCCCATGTCAATAAATACGGAGACAATAGATAGTGTATTATAAAGACAAAAGACAAAAGCGACTAGTGCCTAATAAAGTGACAGTGTCCTTGTGACTGTTATCAAATCCCTAGAATGGGAAAATAGTAATGAAAGGAGGAAAAGAAAAGAATCTGTATGCCTGACCACGAGAGAACTTAAAATTAGGGTTAGAGAGCTCGTTAGAGATATAGAGAAAGCCCGATTCGAGGAAGACGATGCTCAGTTAAAAACATTGCTGCGGCATTTCAAACAATTTCATAATTGTAATTCCAGAGATCTAATCATCAAGGCCATTGACCAAGTTGATCTGGGCACCCATGGTGGTGGTGATGTGAGAAGAATCATCTCCAAGCTGGAATGTAAGTGGATATACTGTCAAGGCACACTTAGCCCACAGGAACTTAATGAGAATATGGGGTTCGCAGTGTTTTTATGTAGTCTTATTAAGTGGTATCTTTTTATGGGTTGGGGGTTCTTTCTGTCTTATTTTATTAGGGTCTTATTATGGTTTTATTGTTTATAACAATTATTTCTTTTTTCATCTAGTTACCGTTGTTCATTCACCGAGCCAGTCATGCTGGATCTGGGGGTTGGAAGTTTCCTCAGAATTGAGTGATTCCATAATTTTTTTCCTCTGCTTGGTCTGAAAAAAATTATCCTTACTGAGTACCACATTTTTAATCTTGATTTCTTTTAGCGTTTCTTATAGCCCTAAAGTTGCCATTTGAAATGACTTTAGTTTTGTGCAATGTCTGTGATCTGCTTTTTTTCAACAACATAAAACAACTGAATGAACATCCTCCGAGCCCGGTGATTCCATAATTTTTGCCAGGGGTTGTAGTACTGTCACTTTTTATTGAATATGGCCATTATTCACTATTATTATAATTGGAATGGTTTTATCTCAGTTATCATATTTAAGTAATACACTGATTAATTATTTACCAACTAATGCACTGTAACTTTAATTAAATATTTTTATTGACAATATATTTATTTATTGTTTGCTGGTTAATTATATCACCTATATCCTTCTGGTTCATTTATCTATATTAAATTGCATACTTTTTTTACTTAAATGCCATTTCTTTATTCAATCCTCTGCATTTTTCACCCATCTGTAGTCATCTTCCAGTAGCAACCTCTGTTCGTCTGCATACTGAACAGAGCGCAAGCGCAGCCTCCTCTTCCCCCGTAGCTTCCGGGAGCACTCAGCTCCGACCGCATGCTTTCCACCATGCATGTCAGTGAGCGCTTCCACAGGAAGCTCAATTAACATTTTTGCATTCCGCACCCCCTTTTCCCTCTCTGGAACCACGATTATCGATTACTATCTATAAAAAGGTGGTTAGTTACCCCTTACTCTGACATGTCCCCAGAAAAGATAGTGGCAAAACATGCGTCAGGGTGAGGAGACATCTCTCATGTCTTGGTTTGCTGTTTGCTCCTATACACCATCTCTGATAAGGTATATTTATTTATTAGTCTTTAAAACACCTCTGTGTTTGAATTCATCGTGGGATTGCATGCACACTATACTTTATTAAGTAGGGCTTGAAAAACTCACTTTATGAATGCCTCTATATGCTACATTTAATTAACAAGTTGAGCTTTTGGGATTACATTCCATTATTTGTAGATTGTGTTATAAGGTTGCTGGTGTCAGTATAAACTGTCACAAGTGGTAATTATATTCTCTTTTTGAATCTTATTTTCCCATGCTAATAATGATACTAATAGTGATATGACGGTGTCCCCCTACTGGGCACTCTGTTTCTATTTTAGCTTTTTAATTTATCGTTTTTAATATATTGCTTAAATAAAAATTGTTTTAATACATATGGATATCTTTACTCTGGATTCAGATCATTAAACAGAGTTTGTGATTATAAAAAAATTTGACAGAGTGCAATTGCGTAATCAGAAAAAAGAGGGAAGCGACACATGGAAAATAATCAAAAAATAAGCTGCATATCTGCTACATACCCATACAGGGTAAATTGGTACATTTTTATTCTTTTCTAAGTGTCACTTCCTCTCTTTTTCTGATTCCACACTTGCATAATATACCATTTTTTTAATTTAGTAAAGAGCTGGAAGAGCAAAAAGCACAATAGGTTCTTATCCAGATACTATTTTGGGAAAAATTTGGGCAATAGCGCTCACCTGGTCGGGTTGTGTGCTCACAACCGCTAGAAAAGCATAGGCTGCTGCAGACCCACAGTAGAAACGTAAAAAAATGGAATCAAATGGGTTAAAACTGTGCTGCCTCATCATCCTTCCGACAGCAGCTCAGTTTTTAACCCATTTGATTCCAGTTATTTTCATTTGTAATTTTTATACTACGAATTAATGAAGTGATTAATTTTTCCTCTGCTTGCTTTGCATCCTTTGGATATGTTGGTGTTCCATTGTACGGTACTATGCAAAACTTTTAGGCAGGTATGAAAAAATAACTGCAAAAAAAGCTTTCAAAAATAGAATTGATAATACTTTATCTTTATAAATTAATGAAAATTTAATGAACAAATGAGAAATCAAAGACAAATCAGTATTTACCATGACCACCTTTTGCCTTCAAAACAGCATCAAAGCATCAATTCCAACTATATATTATTATTATATTAAGATATTTATTAATGACGTTGGCTGTATGTTTGCAGTCATTGTCCTCCTGCAGAATAAATTTGGAGCTAATCAGACACTTCAATGATGATATTTTATGATGAATAATTATCTGCCTGTATTTCTCAGATATCTCTCAAAGTTTGACCTTTCAGTAAAGAATTATGATGTGAAAAAAATTGCTTTTGGCATCATTGCTGCTTTCAAAAATTGCTGCATTATTTAGAGGGACAACCTGCAGATAGAGATTCTAGCTGACCATTGTAATCTAAAATTTGTCAGCTCTGCTAAATGATCGTTTCCCCATCAGTCTTGGTGGAGTTTCTTCCTTTGGTCATGTTATAGGCTTAGTTTTGGAAATGATTGGTGTCCTAGTTAGTGGATTAGTCGGGCAGCAGAGTTTAGGATAGATTGGAGGGGTGCGAGAGTGGTAGAAGAGAGGCCACAGAGCAAGAGGTTGCAGTAGTTGAGGCGGGAGATGATGAGGGCATGCACTAGTGTTTTTGCAGATTCGTGGTTGAGGAATGTGCGGATGCAGGAGATATTTTTGAGTTGGAGTCGGCAGGAAGTGGAAAAGGCTTGGATATGTGGTTTAAAAGAGAGGTTATAGTCCAGGGTTACCAGGAGGCAGCCGTCTTGCAGGACTGGGGAGAGTGGGCAGCCATTGACTTTGATGGATAGGTCAGTTGGGGGGGTTGAGTGAGACGGTGGAAAAATGATGAATTCAGTTTTGCCCATGTTAAGTTTAAGAAATCTGTCAGAGAAGAAGGATGAGATAGCGTACAGACATTGTGGGATTTTGGTTAGTAGGGAGGAGATATCGGGTCCATAGAGATAGATCTGTGTGTCATCAGCATCAGAGGTGATACTGAAAGCCATGGGACTCTATGAGCTGTCCCAGGCCGAAGGTGTAGATGGAGAAGAGCAGGAGTCTTAGGACTGAACCTTGGGGGACACCGACAGATAAGGGGCGAGATGAGGAGGTTAGGTTGTTTTTCAATTACTCATGCCTGGCAGTAGAACAAACAACTATTTTTTCTAGGCCAATTGTTTGTAGTGTTTCATAAAATGGAATAAACCACTTTCAGGACTGAGCCTTTTATCATTTGCATTTTCGTTTTTTATTCCTCTTCTTCAAATAGCCATAGCTTTTTATATTTTTCTTTCGATATTGCTGTATAGGGGTTTTTTTTGTACAACAAGTTATAGTTTTGAACGACACTATTCATTTTACCATAAAATGTACTGAAAAAACAGTAAAAAAAATTCCAAGGGTGATGAAAAGGTGAAAAAAACCTCAATTCCACCATTGCTTTATGAGTTTTGTAAAACTTACCAGTTAATATGATTTTCCAGGTCAGTATGATTATGGTGATATCAAACTTGTCTATTTAATTTTTATAAAAAAAAAGTTTGCAAAAAATAACTTTGGTTTGTGTCATCATTTTGAATGACCTGTAATGTTTTATTTTTCCAAGAAAGGAGCTATGTGAGGGATTATTTTTTTGTGTGGCGAGCTCACAATTTCATTGCTATCATTTTGGTGTCCTTATGCTAATTTGATCGTTTTCACTGTATTTTTTAGGGATGTGTGGTGACTGAAAAAACACAATTCTGGGGTTTTGAGTATTTTTTCTTTGCTGGGTTTATCAATCAGGTTAATTCATTTTATATTTTAATAGACCAAACTTTTATGATGTCAAAATTAAATCAAATATGTTTATTTTTTTTCTTTATTTTTAATGGGGGGAAAGGTAATGATTTATATTTTTATCATTTTATTTTTTTTATACTTTTTAAGGATTTTTCTTTTAATGTTTTACCTGCTATTGTCCAATTGTACTATGCACCAATATTACAATATATAGTGAACGTTTTGGTCTCCTATGGAGCTCAGTGTGTGGCTGAGTTTCACAGGGCTACCAAGATGGCAGTAATAGGGGGACCTTCAACAGGCATTTGGCTGCCATGGGGACCCATCAGTTCCCCGACAATGAGAGCCAATGTACATGAGCTTGACTGCTGCTTAGTTGGATGGTTGACAGCTGCAGCCAGAGCTAAACTCCTGGCGTTACTTTTAGATACAGATGCCTGTTATATAATGTAGTTGGCATCTGCTGAGTGTAGAGGGAGCTCAGCTCCCGAGCCCCCTCCACACACAATCACCTGAGTTCAGGATGTACAGTTACAACCATATATATGGAAAGGCGTTGATTGAAGTTATAAACAAAGCACATGAGACTGATCATATTCTTTTGTATATACTGTATCATCTGCTCCTAACTTTCCATTATAAAGTATGGACAACTAACTACTTCATTTATGTTTCAGAAACAGTACAGGTAGAGATACTAAAACTAATTCTGTCCTATTTCTTTTGGTGGCCTAATTTTCAAAACGATACTGTATAAATATTTGCTTGCAATACCTGTGTAATGTGCAAAAATCCCTGAACATTAATAGGGTGTCTGCTTTCTTGGTCAATTCTATCTTGCCTCCAGGGATTTACCTCTATGAACTGTATTGCTAAGTAATCAATTTCCTAAAGGGAAAGGATTCCATCATAGCAGTGATTGAATGACTCAGCTACTGATCTTATTAATCAATATTTGTTGCATGTTCAATGAGTACCAGATTAAGCTGTTTATGACTATAATATACTGTTTATATCAAGATTCTGTCAGAATTTTTACAAGTCACTTGATTTTGATATTAGTCTGTCATCTGCAAATCGTCCTTAGTCGAATGGTCAGATTGAGCACACACACACATTTTGGATTAGTATCCTCACTGCCATCTGTTGAATAACTGGGGCAAGTTCTTAAACCTACAAAATTGTAAATGAATAAGAATGAGCTAGTTTCCCAAAATTTTAATTAGACAGATTAACTTAAACTCCGCCTAGGAATTCATTTAGAAGAAAAATGGAAGTACTCTGAAGTCTCTAATTACCCTGAAAAGGTGTTTATGACACTCTGAGATTTCCTAAGACTGTAGTCAACCCATTCTATACTTTTTAGAGCAAACACAGCCTTACTAATTTCAAAGTGACAACATACAGTATTTGGCTAACATATTATAACAGATATTAAGAAACAACCTGTTTAATAACACATTGCATTGTTTGACTTAAAAATTTAAACTGTCCTAAAATTATCCCTTTCTGGGGGCAGGCAGATGCCTTCTTGATCAGCGTTTATATGCATAAAGTGTATATGGAAGAATATATATTTATATGCATACAGTATATATGTATATACAGTACAGACCAAAAGTTTGGACACACCTTCTCATTTAAAGATTTTTCTGTATTTTCATGACTTTGAAAATTGTACATTCACACTGAAGGCATCAAAACTATGAATTAACACATATGGAATTATATACTCAACAAAAAAGTGTGAAACAACTGAAAATATGTCTTATATTCTAGGTTCTTCAAAGTAGCCACCTTTTGCTTTGATGACTGCTTTGCACACTCTTCAGTGTGAATGTACAATTTTCATAGTCATGAAAATACAGAAAAATCTTTAAATGAGAAGGTGTGTCCAAACTTTTGGTCTGTACTGTATATATATATATATATATACATATATATATATATATATATGTATATATATATACACAGTGCCTTGAAAAAGTATTCACAAGCCGTGAACCTGTCCACATTTTTTCACGTTACATCCACAAACTTAAATGTATTTATTGGGATTTTATGTGATATACCAACACAAAGTAGCAAGTATTTGAGATGTGTAAAGGAAATGATACATGGTTTTCTAATTATTTTAAAAATATAAATCTTAAAATTTTGACGTGCATTTGTATTCAGCTACCCCCCCCCCCCCGGTCAATACTTTGTAGAACCATCTTTCGCAGCAATTTAAGCTTTTCGGTTGTGTAACGTGAAAAAATATGGAAAGGTTCACAGAGAATGAATACTTTTTCAAGGCACTGTACATGTTTTTTTAACAAATGTTATCCCATTTTGGGGAGTAGCAAAAGGTTTGCAGTTTGAAAAGTGAAGAAGCAATGGATTGACTTATTTTAGCTGTTAAAAATTATTATACATTTTTGTGGAGTAGCAACAATTTTCATGTTTGTTCATAAAGGATAAAGGGAATAAGCCATAGGGAAACACTAGGGTCCAGACATTATGTCTAATTAAAAAGCAATGGAAAACAACAGTAGCAATAGGTTTGGTGATTGAAAACTTAGGAAGCAATGGCTTGACTTATTTTAGCTGTAAGTCAGTAAACTTTTGGTTGAAAAAAATGAAAATTTCTTGGCCACTGCACAAAGACACTGGAGGTGTCAACATTACCACCTAGCCTGGATTCTGTGGTATATTGTCATTGATGCTGGTCAAAATATTTACCCAGTGGGCAATGGAAAACATGAACTATTCAATTCCATGGCCATAATTGAAGCTACACATGTCCTTGCCGCACAATGACAATTTCAAGTGCATTGATGACTTTTTCCTTAGGTACGTATATTCACACTTTTTATGAGAATTTTGAAACAGTTTTACTACAAAATTCACATAAAAAAATGCTTTAAATACTCTTTGAATAATCTTTGTTTGAAAACACAGTACAGTGTGAACAACAGGAGTTTTTTTTACATTAAAATCATTTGGAACCGTATTTACCCCTTTACCCCGGAAGGCTGTTTGCACGTTAATGACCAGGCCAATTCTTCAATTTTGACCAGTGTCACTTTATGAGGTAATAACTCTGGAAAGATTCAATGGATCCCGCTGATTCTGAGACTGTTTTTTGTAACATATTGTACTTCATTATAACGATAACATTTATTTGATATTACTGGGGTTTATTTGTGAAAAAATCGGAAATTTCCCGAAAATTTAGGAATTTTCAAACTTTGAATTTTCATGCCCTTATATCAGAGAGATATCTCACATAAAATAGTTAATAAATAACATTTACCACATGTCTGCTTTACATCATCACAATTTTGGAACCCAAATTCTTTTTTGTTAGGAAGTTATGAGAGTTAAAATTTGACCAGTAATTTCTAATTTTTTCAGCAAAATTTACAAAACCGTTTTTTTAGGGACCACATCACATTTGAAGTGACTTTAAGGGGGCTTTGTAACAGAAAATACCTAAAAGTGACACCATTCTAAAAACTGCACCCTTCAAGGTACTCAAAACCACATTCAATAAGTTTATTAACCCTTCAGGTGCTTCATAGGAATTTTTGGAAAGTGGAAGAAAACAATGAACATTGAACTTTTTTTCACAAATATTTTAATTTAGACCCATTTTTTTTTATTTTTGAAAGGTTAACAGGAAAAAATGGATCCAAAATTTGTTGTGCAATTTCTCCTGAGCACGCAGATACATTATATGTTGGGGAAAACCACTGTTTGGGCGCACAGCAGGGCTCGGAAGAAAAGGAGTACCATTTGACTTTTTAAAGGTAAAATTTGCTGGAATTATTAACAGATGCCATGTCACGCCCCTGATGTGCCTAAACAATGGAATGGAAACCCCCACAAGTGACATCATTTTGGAAACTAGACCCCTCAGGGAACTTATCTAGATGTGTTGTGAGCACTTTGAACCCCAAGTGCTTCACAGTAGTTTATAACATTAAGCCGCAAAAATAAAATTTACATATTTTTCCCGCAAAAATATTTTGAGCCCCAAATTTTGCATTTTAGTAAGGGTAACAGGAGAAATTGCACCATACCATTAGTTTTGCAATTTCTCTTGAGTAAGCTGATACCCCATATGTAGGGAAAAAAACACTATTTGGGCGCACGGCAGGCATCATTTGACTTTTGGAATGTAAAATTTGCTTAAAGAATTAGAAGACATCATGCTGCATTTGGAGAGCCCCTGATGTGTCTAAACAGTTGAAACCCCCACACACAAGTGACACAATTCTGGAAACCAGACCCCTCAGGGAACTTATTTATATGTGTCGTGAGTACATTGAACCCTCAAGTGCTTCACAGAAGTTTATAACGTGGAGCCGTGAAAATAAAAAAATCCCATTTTCTCAAAGGAGTAGCAGCAGAAAATGGCCCCCAAATTTGTTGTGTAATTTCTCATCAGAACGCAGATACCCCATATGTGGTCAAAAAATATTGTTTGGGCACATGACATGGCTCAGAAACGAAGGAGAGATGTTTTGGAACGCACACTTTGATGGAATGGTCTGTGGGTGTCATATCATGTTTGAAAAGCCCCTGATGTGCCTAAACAGTGGAAAACCCCCACAAGTGACTCCATTTTGGAAACTGGACCCCTCAAAGAATTTATGTAGATGTCTGGTGAGCACCTTGAACCCACAGGAGCTTCACAATTTTACAATTTTGAATTGTAAAATTTTACAATGTGGATCTGTAAAGCCTGAGTGAGGACTTGATTTTTTTGTGGATTGAGTTTAAGCTTTTGTTGGTAACATTTTACATAACATTTTGGATCACATTTATCCTGCGCTTTACGCTGAGCACTTATATCTGGGTTTCCATCTAAATCTTCTAAATCTCCTAGTGATGTGATTCAGATAAACCCCCGAGGGATCCATTCACTATGTTGAGGCAGCAGAGTTACTCTAGACTCCGTCTGGCCTCTATTCAGCACTGTCCTTTTCAGAAGTGCACAAAACTGTGGCCAACTGCACTTTTATGCATGCTAATAAAAAGACGGATGCCGCGAGGCAGAATGAGCAAATCAACAGCAGGTGAAGAATTGGTTTTATGACTTTATTAGAAGACTTTATTCTTCAGGTCGTGCGACCATAGTGATACCAGATTTATAGTGGATTTTTATGTTTGCCAGCTCTCACACACTAAAAGATGCTTTTTATTGCAAAAACTAGTTTTGCATCGCCATATTTTGAGAGCTTGTTTTTTGCGGGACGAGTTGACATTTTTATTGATACCATTTTTATTATTATTTTGTGATTTTTTAAAAATATTTTTACAATTTTTTTTCACTTTTTTTTACTTTTACACTTTGTCCAACTATGGGACTTTCACTAATTGCAGGCTGATCGCTTGTATAGCATAGGGATGTAGCGGCATTCCTAACTACACAAACTGTCAGTTCTGCATTGACACACAGTTGCCAGATCATGCTCTGCGCATGATCTGGCAACTTTCCTAGCTCTGGTGACATGGATGTCATCATGAAGACATTGTATAACCATGCCAATGTACGGAACCCTGCAATGATGTCGCTGGGCCTCCGATACAAAGGCAGAGGGACTTTCTTCCCTCTGACTGTACGCTAAATGCTGCGATCACAGTGATCGCAGCATTTAGTGGTTTAAAATGCCGGGAGCGGTGCGGGATCAGCTGAAACGCGGCGACAATTGCGCATGCACAGCCTCTGGGCGCGCAAAATCACTGAGACGTATTCATACGTCCCATGTCGGTAAATACCAGGCCACAGGGACGTATGGATTAGTCTCATGTCAGAAAGGGGTATTTGGCACTTTTTTATGCAGAATTAGGAGCAGAGTCTATATTAAAATCATCAGCAAAACACTCTGTGAACCTATTATTAGAGTGCTGATTGGTAGAGGTAAAAGTCCTGTAAGGAGAATTTTCTCCTATCAGACATTTATAGCAGATCATTTTGATATGTCATAAATGACACAAGGTAATACCACTTTCATTTTTAGTGCCGCCCTTGGGAT
The DNA here is from genome assembly GCF_046119375.1 of Phyllobates terribilis. Taxonomy (NCBI): domain Eukaryota; kingdom Metazoa; phylum Chordata; class Amphibia; order Anura; family Dendrobatidae; genus Phyllobates; species Phyllobates terribilis. The sequence continues at coordinate 327,856,552 of NW_027362762.1, read as the reverse complement.
TGGTACCAGTATGAAAGTGTGGCCATTGGACCAAAAACAGTTGTGCACCCTTGTGCTAGAGAAATGACACCGTCCACGTGCGAATGTACCTGGTTGTTCAGGGGGTTTATTTCCACTTACTGATGTTCATCAGGTAGTTGCTGAGGATGATAAAAGATCTGGTGCATCATGTCCTATAATCTTTATTTGCTGCTGCTTTGACTACTTGTAGTAGTGGCGTTGCTGGCAGAGACATGCAAATTGCAGGTGTCTGCCTAGCAAAAAAAAATTTTGCATTTTGTTTTTATAGTTAGTAGAGATGAGCGAACATTTCAATGTTCAGTTCAGAAATGTTCGCCAAATATTAAGACATTCGCCAAATTTATTCGTCGAATGTTCGTTGAACATTACCAAACACCATATGATTCAATGGGGGGACAAAAAAGAAGCATATACAACACCTTCAAATGGGCCCAAAAGCTGCCAAAGCACATCAAATTAGAGGTAGACACCAGGAAAGTTCCATAAATTGACCCAGAGTATAAGTACTATAATTATTATTACTACTACAGAGACATTTATTCTGTGACGCGTTACATGTGAAAAAGGGTCACCGATTGGTACAAGAGGAGAGAGGACCCTGCCTACGAGGGCGCACAAACAATCTACAAGAGATGGGTGAGGATACAGTAGGTCAGGGTACAGCTAGTCGTGCAGCGGTATGCTGGAGTGAGGCTTACCGCAGATTGTACGCTTGTCAGAAGAAGTGGGTCTTCAGCTTCCTTTTCAAGGTTTCCATGGTAGGCAACAGTCTGATGTGTTGGGGTACAGCGTTATCACAGTAGGGGAGATGCATGGGACAAATATGCTGAGAGCTTAAATCACGGTAAGCTTCCAGGAGCTCACAACTGAGCTGACTAACCCCTGCACTGGTTAATACGAAGGCGAAAGGCTTATAATGACTGCAGGAGTGGGAGGAATCAGACGCTGCAGTCTTCTGGCTCCTCTCTGTCACGGTAAATCCTTGACACTTTGCAAACTTCAAAACAATGTTCACAAGGTAGATAGCAGCGGTGATCAGTCTCCTAGACAACGAGCTAACTCCTTTATGATAAAGGACAACATCTGCAAGTAGTTTGTATCTTCTCCCCGTGTTTGCGGGGGTTTCCCCCAGGTTCTCCGGTTATCTCACTAGTAAAAAAGCAGCCATAAAGGAGTGTTCACAGTTCAAAAAAATAGGGCCTGACACCACCATTTCAATGGCCAACAGATTGGAGATGGTGGAATCAACCTCTTAGCTTTGTCATATGTGGGAGGAAACAATCTTTTATGTGATCACAACTGCGGGACCGAGAGCTGTCTGTAGTGCTGAGAGAGGGCGGAATACGGTGAAACGGGCAAACTGCTGGACCATGAGTGAGGTTAAGGCACAGATGTTACGGTGAATTGAGAAACATGTGGTGTGCTCGGTGAAACAAACACAGCAAGCATGTCCACTTCCGTTACAGCTGACCGGCTCTTACTCAGCCTGACTGGAGCGAGAAGAGAGCCAGGAGTTCTGTGGTGGGAGACCTGAGTGACAATACTTGGCAAGGGTAACTGAGGAGGAGGAAGAAGCAGCGGATGTGGTTGATGGGGCGGCTGATGGTTGTTGAGGTCCGCATTTTATCGCAGTGAGATTGCCAGAGTAACGCATGTTGATTGCGCATTAGAAGGTTCATGCATGTAGTGGTTAATTTATTGTACTTTTTCCCTCCACTGAGTTTTTTATCGGAAAGTTTGCAGATAACGTGAGCTGGCTCATCCTTTGCAGTCTCAAAAAAGACCCAGGTTAGGCAACTCTTGCCACACCTGTGAGCTGCAGACCTGTGGCCACTGCTGGTCAATGCCAAGGTTGTTGCTAAGGATGCCATGCTCCTCATGCTTGCATCACTTCGTGTCTGCACCATAGGACTCAAAGTAACCTCCTCGTCTTCCTGCTCAGATGAGCTACTCAGCTGCGTGCCTCTGGGTTCACACCAAGTTGGATGTACAACCTCATCATCATCCAATGTGCTATCCTATTCCTCGCCCTCAGAGTCACCCTCCTCCTCTTCTTGCCCTGACAGCACAGTATAGTCGAGGGTCAGGAAACTGCTCATACCCAACCTTTTTTTTCCCCCTGTGTGGGGAAGAATATCTGGCCAAAACAATGATAAGCAGAGATGTAGCCTGCTTTATATACCAATTTTGAGTTCATCTGGTCTGTGTACCCCTGCGTGGAGAACAATATCTGCCTCAAACAATTTTAAGCTGAGATGTAGCCTGCTTTATATACCAATTTTGAGTTTACCAGGTCTGTGTATCCCCTGTGTGAAAAGGAATATCTGCCCCAAACAATTTTAAGTTGAGATGTAGTCTGTTTTATATACCAATTTTGAGTTTATCATGTCTGTGTAAACCTGTGTGAAAAGGAATATCTGCCCCAAACAATTTTAAGTTGAGATGTAGTCTGTTTTATATACCAATTTTGAGTTTATCATGTCTGTGTACCCCTGTGTGGAGAAGAATATCTGCCCCAAACAATTTTAATCGGAGATGTAGTCTGCTTTATATACCAATTTTGAGTTTATCATGTCTGTGTACCCCTGTGTGGAGAAGAATATCTGCCCCAAACAATTTTAATCGGAGATGTAGTCTGCTTTATATACCAATTTTGAGTTTATCATGTCTGTGTACCCCTGCGTGGAGAGGAATATCTGCCCCAAACAATTTTAAGCGGAGATGTAGCCTGCTTTATATATCAATTTTGAGTTAATCGGGTCTGTGTACTCCTGTATAGAGAATAATATTTGCCCCAAACAATTTTAAGCTGAGATGTAGCCTGCTTTATATACCCGTTTTGAGTTTATAAGGTCTGTGTACTAGTGTTGAGCCACCCCCGTAGTGTTCGAGTTCGGTTCGGTTCGTCGAACACCCGTGTGTTCGCCGAACTGTTCGTCGAACTGTTCGTCGAACACCTTCGAACACCGTTAAAACCAATGGCAGGCAAACAAAAACACATAGAAACACATAGAAAACACCTTCAAAGGTGTCCAAAAGCTGACAAACTGCTCAGAAGACATAACTAACACATGGAAAAGTGACAAGTACATATAGTCATGCGAAAATAAAAGAGGTGGAGGAGTAAAAGGAGGGGGAGACACAGATATAGGCATGTCATGCCCTTCTAAAATCCAAAAAGTGAGAAGCCGACACGGCCAGTCCGCTCCTGCCCGTGCCACCCCCGTGTCGCCGGGTTTGTGCCAGAGCCGCGGTGAACCCTGATGGCCAGCCCCCCTCTCCCAATACTGGTGCCTGTCCGCTGGTGGGTCGAGCGAGCCCCCCTGTGGTGGAGGCAGCTCTAAGCTTTTTAATTTAAATTGTCTCTCTAATTTGAATGAATACACTTTAAATCCATTTACAAGGATCTATTGGAGGGCAAGTCTCATGCCAGCAGCCGCGGTAATTCCAGCTCCAGTAGCGTCCACTAAAGCTGCTGCAGTTAAAAAGCTTTTATAAGGATCGAGCTCGGCTGTCCACCGCAAGGCATCCTACTGCCAGTCCCAGCCCCTATGCCTTGGGGTGCCTCCTGATGCTCTTCACTAAGTATCCCATGGTCCCGAAGCATTTCCTTTGAAAAAATTAAGTGTCTAAACTACAGGTGGTGCAGCTTGCTTAACAGCCGGGATAATCCGCTCACTAGCAGACACTGCTACTAGGCACAAAGTATTTCCTGGGCTAGATGCAGTTAAAAATTTGTAATTAGATACTCTCGTTGGATGCTGAGAAAGCATTCCATAGAGTCTCCTGGCACGCCATATATGATTCTCTTAAAAAGCTTGGGGTAGGGGTCTAGGGGACCCTTTTATAGCCAAAATCACGGCCCTGTATCGCAATACGTCACCTAGGCTGAAGATAAATGGAACTGTAGCACCCTGAGGGCTCGGTTGCTACAGAGGTATTGCACCTCACCCAGAGGTGTGATATCTCACTCTCAGGTAAGGATGTAGTGTGGATCAGGACCCGACACCTGCATGCATTACACCACATTGCCGTGGGGCAGGGCGACCAATATGCCCCTGAGATGGGCATGACAGTCCCTGTCCCTGGCTGGAGTGGGGGGAGGGAACACTGAGGAAGGGGAACCCTGTAGTGCAGGAGCAGGGAGGAAGCAGTTCCTGGGTGCATTGAGAAGGGAGTATAAAAGGTGGGCACCATCTTAGTTCAGTGCAGAGAAGTCTGAGCAGAAGTGGCAGGGAGCAGGGGCTCTGCATGAGCTCTGCTCCGGAGGCGGGCCTAGTAACAGAGGCCCAGGCCTGGAAGAGGGAGAAGGAAGGAAGAGGAGCGGAGAAGGCTCCAGGAACGAGGAACGAAGGGATCTCAGGGGTGCGGACGGGCGAGTCGCCACCGCACGCCAGAATCCACCTGCGTGGAGGGGTCAGGCCAAAGGGGGAGACCGGTCCCCGAAACTAGTGGAGGCAGGAAACGACCCTCAGCTAGAAACAGGAGGCTGTGACATTTTATGTGGCGCAGCCCCTCGCTACACCCGCTAGGAAGGCACCACATAGGGTCAGGGAAACTGGCGCCAAGTTTACCAAGAGGAGGCCCGAGGCAGCCGGACAGAAGGGTTGGTAAGAAAGGCCAGACAAAGGACACACAAAGGGGGTCCTGTGAAGCACTCCAAAGTTATCTGGGAGTTGTCTGAGCCCCTCACCTGGTGAGCACAGTACGACGTGGGCAGCCGTTACCTGCAGACGTGGTCTGGATAATAAGAACTGTGAGTAAAGGCCCTGGACTGCATCACTGACTCCATGTCATTACTGCTGCTGCCCTGCACCATCACCCCCATCCTCCGCATACACTGCCCTGAGGCTATACTCCTCCCGTGGGGAGTTATGCTACGCTCTGCTGCACCCACAACACCAGCCTCAGCGGTCTGCCCTGGAGCGGCGGTTCACTCTGACCGCAATCCACGGGTGGCGTAGTCGGACATTTAAACATCAAAACCACATAAATAGTTCCGCCACTGGTTTGACCGCCCTGAGCCACGGAACCGGGTTGCCGCCACGGAGACTACAACCACCAGCATCCACCAAAAAGGGTCCGGCTCCGGGTGTCCCAAGGCCCAGGGGGCGCGTCAGAACATTTTCATCACCTTTCACAATCACCAATGGGACAAGGCAGGGATGTTCTCTGTCCCCTCTCTTATACATCCTAGTGACGGAGCACCTGCTCTCATCAATTCGCCATAACCCCAATATTAGGTGGATTGAGGTGGGAGGCACCGAGTACAAGTGCTCTCTATTTGCTGATGATGTCCTAGTATATATCACTCAATCACATATATCCATCCATGGTGTTATGGCTGAAATAGATCACTTTGTTACATGGTCAAATTTTAAAATCAATGCAGCGAAGTCTGAGGCCCTCGATGTCTCCCTCCCCAAATCCATATAGGATTCCATCCAGTCCAACTTTCCCTTTGCCTGGCCCTCACAGGGTATCAAATACTTAGGAATTCCTATTCATAGAGACCTCTCCCATCTATGTTATCTTAATTTTGGGCCCTTTATTGAACAACTCCATACAGACCACGGTTGGCAAGTTAGAAATGTAAGATTCACTACGTGAACCACTGGTGTTTTGTGGAAAAGCACATGTACACTGTGTTCCAAATTATTATGCAAAAAGTGTTTAGGAGTGATAAGGGAAGAATTTGTTTGTTTGTCAGTTAAACTCATTGATGGTGATGTGTGTCAGGGCTCTTTATATCACTGTAAGCAATTGCAGACACCAGTGATAATTAGTTTGGCAGGTGTGTCCAATGAAAGGCAAGACTACTTAAGAAGGCTCTCTCACATTATTCAGCAGCCTACATTTTCTGCCAAAATGGGAAAGAAAAAGGATGTGTCAGCTGCTGAGAAGCAACAAATTGTGGAGTGTTTAGGTCAAGGCATGACTACAATCAACATTGTGCGATGATCAGGATGAAGTGACTTGGCAATCAAGAAGTATGTAGCTGATTCACAGCACACACGTGTGCCTGCTGATAAGGGCAAATTGAGGACTCTTTCCTACAGGCAATTACGTCAGGTTGAAAGAGCAGCGGCAAAAAAGCCTTGTCATAGCAGCAGACAAGTTTTTGAAGCTGCTTGTGCCTCCAACGTCCCCCGAGCAACAAGATGCAGGGTCCTTCAGAGGTTTGCAGCTGTGCATACGCCATCCTGTCGACCTCCTCTATCCACTTCACACAAGCAGAAACGGCTCCAGTGGGCCAAACATTACATGAAGACTGATTTCAAAACTGTTTTGTTCACGGATGAGTGCCGTGCAGTGCTCGATGGTCCAGATGGATGGAGTGGAGGATGGCTGGTTGATGGACACCCCACGCAAACACGGCTACAGCGCCAACAAGGAGGAGGTGGAGTAATGTTTTGGGCTGGAATCATGGGGAGAGAGATTGTCGGCCCCTTTAGGATCCCTGAAGGCGCTAAAGATGAACTCCATAATGTATGTGGATTTTCTCAAACAGCACTTCCTGCCATGGTTCAAGAAGAAGAACCGTGTATTTCACAGCAAGATCATTTTTCTGCATGATAATGCACCATCTCATGCTGCACATAAAACATCTGCATCTCTGGCTGATATGGGCATAAAAGGGGACAAACTTATGGTGTGACCCCCATGCTCCCCTGACCTCTACCCCATTCAGAACCTTTGGAGCATCATTAAAAGGAGTGTCTATGATGGCGGGAGGCAGTTCACATCTAAGCAAAAGCTCTGGGAGGGTATTCTGTCCTCATGCAAAACAATTGAAGCAGAAACCATCCAAAACCTGACAAATTCAATGGACGAGAGAGTTCAGAAGCTCCTTTCGAACAAGGGGTCCTATGTGAAAATGTAACATCACCTAGAATAAAGTTTTGAGTTGAAAACTGTTTGATTTCAGTTTCTAACAACCTGCTAATGCTTATAATTTCAAAAATGACCATTTTTTTGGTCTTTATTAAAATGAAAAGGTTGATCGAAAAGTTTGGGGGATCTAAGAGTGTGGCAACCCAGTAGTCATGATTACTTCGAATTCTGACAATATGAGGGTCATGCTGCAGGTAGTGCAGCAAGAAGGCACTTATGTGTCTTGCGCATCTCGGAGCCCCAAAATTATTTTCCGGGCTAGATGCAGCTAAAAATTATTTTTAATTTTAAATCTGGTGGAGCTTATTATAGATGGCCTAATAGGATCAGTGCTGCACACTGCTACAAAGCCCAAATTATTTTCCAATCAAGATACAGATAAACATGATTAGTAATTTGAAAGCTTAAAACGGTTGGTAGGGTGATTTTAAATAATCATCAAGCTTTTACTCTCCCCAGGATGACACAGGGGTAGAAAAGTCGTTTCGGATCCATGATTTGTTCATCTTTATGAACGTGAGTCTGTCTACATTATCAGTGGAGAGCCGCGTGCGCTTATCTGTCAGCACACCACCAGCAGCGCTGAACACACGTTCAGACAGAACGCTGGCTGCGGGGCATGACAAGATCTCCAAGGCGTAAGTGGCTAGCTCCGGCCATTTATCCAGATTGGAAGCCCAAAAAGAGCAAGGGTCCAGTGACACAGTCGTGGCTTCAATGTTTACTTGGAGATACTCCTGTACCATCGTCTCTAGGCGTTGACTATGTGTCAGACTTCTCGTCTCCTGTGGCCTTGCAAAGGATGGGCTAAAAAAGTGGTGAAATGATTCCGCAAAATTGATGTTACCACCAGATACTGTGGTTCTGTTACGGTTTGAGTGCTGAACACTTGACGGTCCCACGGTTGGCAAGTTGGAACTGTGAGATTCACTACGTGCACCACTGGTATTTTGTGGAAAAGCACATGTAAGATTCTGCAACAGTCTCTGCTGATACTCCTGCATGCGTGCATCCCTTTCTATGGCAGGAATAATTTCTGCAAATTTACTTTTGTACCGGGGATCTAACAGTGTGGCAACCCAGTAGTCAGGATTATTTCTAATTCTCACAATTCGAGGGTCATGTTGCAGGTAGTGCAGCAAGAAGGCACTCATGTGTGTTGCGCATCCAGGAGCACCAAGTCCCTGTTGTGTTGGTGGCGAGGTAACAATCATGCTTCCTTCCTCTGTCCTCTCCCCCCAACCTCGCACAACAGAAATGTGATCAAGGTCTCCCTCATCTGATGAGTCTTCCATCAGTTCGTCCTCCACTTCTTCCTGGGCTCCTGCACCTTCCTCACTAGTTTGGCTGCTACCATGCGCCCTGGTAAAACCATCTCCCCCACCCTCACATGCCTGCCGCCTTGGTGCTGCCGACCGTCTGGACCTTGCAGATGTTAGCCCTTCCGCAAACAACTCCTCCTCCTCTACTTCCTCCACCTCCTCTTGTGCCACCACCTGACTCCGAATTCTGTTTAACATGTGCTCCAGCATGTAAATCACCGGAATAGTCATGCTGATAATGGCATCGTCAGCACTAAACATCTTCGTCGCCATTTCAAAACTGTGCAGAAGGGTGCATAGGTCCCTGATCTGAGACCACTCCTCCAGCGTGATTTGCCCCACCTCTGAATCTCGTTGGCCCAGGCTATACGTCAGAACGTATTGCACCAGGGCTTGTCGGTGCTGCCACAGTCGCTGCAACATGTGCAGAGTTGAATTCCACCGGGTAGGCACATCGCATTTTAGCCGGTGAAGTGGCAGGCCCAACGACTTCTGTAGAGATGTAAGTCGCTGAGCTGCGGGATGCGAACGGCGGAAGTGATCACACAGCGACCGTGCCCTATGCAGAAGGCCATCTAGTCTGGGATAGTGGGCTAAAAATTGCTGGACAACCAGGTTCAACACGTGAGCCATACAAGGCACGTGTGTGACATTGCCCCGGCGAAGGGCCGCACCCAGGTTTGCAGCATTGTCGCACACGGCCTTCCCTGGTTTCAGGTCCAGTGGAGACAACCATTCATGAAATTGGTTCTCCAGAGCTGACCACAACTCCTCAGCTGTGTGACTCACATTTCCCAGACATTTCAATATAAAAACCGCCTGATGACGTTGAGCCCTACTGCCAGCATAGTAAGGAGGTGTGCAGGATCCCTTCTGCGCAGTTAGAAAGCTTGTGGCATGACCAGACAGGCTTTGGGTGCAGGTGGAAGACCGAGAGGAGGTTGAGGAGGCAGAAGCAGTGGAGGAACTTTGACATAAAGAGGATTGACGCACAACTCGTGGGGACGGCAAGACTTGGACAGCAGCCCCTTGTCCTGCTGTCACCATAGTTACCCAGTGCCCAGTCAGCGACATGTAACGCCCCTGTCCATGCCTACTCGTCCAAGTGTCTGTGGTGAAATGCACCCTGTCACACACAGAGTTTCTCAAAGAAGCGGTGATGTTGTGTGCGACATGCTGGTGGAGCGCAGGCACACCTTTCTTTGAGAAGTAGTGCCGACTGGGCATCTGGTACTGGGGCACTGCGACGGACATAAGGTCTCGAAAATCCTCTGTGTCCACCAGGCGGAAAGGCAGCATTTCTGTAGCCAAGAGCTTGCAGATGGTGAAATTCAACCTCTTAGCTTTCTCATGGCTAGGAGGAAATGGTCTTTTACTTGTCCACATCTGAGGGACCGAGGGCTGGCTATTGTGCTTAGACGGGGTTGATAAGGGTGTCCCCGGCAAACTGCCGGTCTGTGAGGAAGATGCAGGCGGACATGTTAGGTTGCCTTGATCCAAAGGTGGTGCTATCGATGTCGGACAGCGCTCAACACCAGCTGCTGTTACCACCTCCAAAGAAAATGATGACCTGCCAATCACGCTGGCTGTTGCGGGTAAAGAGGTGGCAGGTCTGCGCCCCAAAACAGGTGTGACTGCTGTCCCCCCAGTCACAGAGGATGAAGAGGCCGCGGATGCACAAGATATGGCAGACAGTGGTTGGCCCGGCCGGCTAGGCCGCATTGTAGCACACTGAGCTTCCCACTGCAACTTATGCTTCATGTCCATGTGCCGGTTCATGCATGAAGTACTCAAACTATGTATTTTTTGGCCTCTACTTAGCTTTTGCTGACAAATGTTACAGATAACACGAGTTGGGTCATCTTTATCGATCTGAAAAAATGCCCAGGCTATGCAAGGCTTAGCACCCATGTGACCTGAAGAGCCACCACGACTTGTGGTGAGAGGCAGAGTTGTGTTTGAGGATGCAGTTGTTGACGTGCTTCCAGTACTACGTCTCTGTCCAGCAAGGCGCAACCTGACCTCGTCGTCACTAGCATCTTCCTCCACCTCCTCTGCTGACCTCATCTCTTGGCTGACTGTGGGTTGACAGTAAGTGGGATCTCCAACCTCATCATCATCACCCTGTGTGTTATCACACCCGTCGTCCTCAGAGCCAACCTGTTCCTGCCCTGACAAAAAACTAAAGTTGTCGCTCCAATCAGGTATTTGAGTCTTATCATCGTCTTCCTCATTGTCTCCACCAACAGGAGTTACAGTTTGGGAATGAGGGTCTACATTATGGTCAGAACCTTCTGCGTCTGGTCCTGGATCCGACTCATAAAGATTCTGGGCATCAGTGCAGATCATTTCCTCGTCTGGATTCACAGAAGCGCTGGAGTCGACCTCTGATTCCCAGGCTATAGTATGAGTAAACAGCTCTGCAGACTCAACCATCTGTTGTACCTCATACTCAGACGGGCAGCTGGAGATTTGGGAGCTGTGAGGAAGCAAGTGCGATTTGGGTGACACCTTTGAGGACTGGAGTATTTGTGATGTTGAAGTTGATGTGGAGGAGAGCCCACTTAAAGGAGCACTTGATATCCGTTGAAGCACCTGCTGTTTTTGTGCCTCATCTGGAATTTGTAGCGATTGGCGTGGCCGTAAGAAAGGGATCTTATCACATTGTCCGCTAAAAGAAGTAGACATTTTAGTTTGGCTGGAAGATGGTCTTTCTTCTGCAGATGTTACTGTTGCTTTAACACCTACCCCACGGACACAACCTTTTTCCCCCTTCCCAACACGCCTATTCCCCTTTCCACCAGCAGCAGGCCTTTTTCCACTCAATTTGGTGGTTAACTAATTCACAACTCTGGAGTTGTTTGCACAAAAAAACAATGGATGGTAACCGAGCAGAGCTGAGTGGCCAAACTGTGGTATTAGGCCAAAACTATTGGCTGGGTTAGATGCAGAAAAAAATATATTCAGTTTGCAACCTGATGGAGGTCAGTATAGATGGACTAATACAACAAGTCCCACACACAGCTAGAAGCCCAATATTTTTTCAGAGGTACTGTAGATGCAGATAAAAATTATTTTTAATTTGCAACCTGATGGAGGTCAGTATAGATGGACTAATAGAGAAAGTCCGACACACTGCTAGAAGGCCAAATATTTTTTCAGAGCTAGATGCAGAAAAAAATTATATTCAGTTTGCAACCCGATGGAGGTCAGTATAGATGGATTTATAGAAATAGACCCACACACAGCTAGAAGCCCAATATTTTTTCAGAGGTAGATGCAGAAAAAAATATATTCAGTTTGCAACCTGATGGAGGTCAGTATAGATGGACTAATACAACAAGTCCCACACACAGCTAGAAGCCCAAATATTTTTTCAAAGGTACTGTAGATGCAGATAAAAATTAGTTTTAATTTGCAACCTGATGGAGGTCAGTATAGATGGACTAATAGAGAAAGTCCGACACACTGCTAGAAGGCCAAATATTTTTTCAGAGCTAGATGCAGAAAAAAATTATATTCAGTTTGCAACCTGATGGAGGTCAGTATAGATGGATTAATAGAACAAGACCCACACACAGCTAGAAGCCCAATATTTTTTCAGAGGTAGATGCAGAAAAAAATATATTCAGTTTGCAACCTGATGGAGGTCAGTATAGATGGACTAATACAACAAGTCCCACACACAGCTAGAAGCCCAAATATTTTTTCAGAGGTACTGTAGATGCAGATAAAAATTAGTTTTAATTTGCAACCTGATGGAGGTCAGTATAGATGGACTAATAGAGAAAGTCCGACACACTGCTAGAAGGCCAAATATTTTTTCAGAGCTAGAAGCAGAAAAAAATTATATTCAGTTTGCAACCTGATGGAGGTCAGTATAGATGGATTAATAGATCAAGACCCACACACAGCTAGAAGCCCAATATTTTTTCAGAGGTAGATGCAGAAAAAAATATATTCAGTTTGCAACCTGATGGAGGTCAGTATAGATGGACTAATACAACAAGTCCCACACACAGCTAGAAGCCCAATATTTTTTCAGAGGTAGATGCAGAAAAAAATATATTCAGTTTGCAACCTGATGGAGGTCAGTATAGATGGACTAATACAACAAGTCCCACACACAGCTAGAAGCCCAAATATTTTTTCAGAGGTAGATGCAGAAAAAAATATATTCAGTTTGCAACCTGATGGAGGTCAGTATAGATGGAATAATACAACAAGTCCCACACACAGCTAGAAGCCCAAATATTTTTTCAGAGGTACTGTAGATGCAGATAAAAATTATTTTTAATTTTCAACCTGATGGAGCTCAGTATAGATGGACTAATACAACAAGTCCCACACACAGCTAGAAGCCCAAATATTTTTTCAGAGGTACTGTAGATGCAGATAAAAATTAGTTTTAATTTGCAACCTGATGGAGGTCAGTATAGATGGACTAATACAACAAGTCCCACACACAGCTAGAAGCCCAATATTTTTTCAGAGGTACTGTAGATGCAGATAAAAATTATTTTTAATTTGCAACCTGATGGAGGTCAGTATAGATGGACTAATAGAGAAAGTCCGACACACTGCTAGAAGGCCAAATATTTTTTCAGAGCTAGATGCAGAAAAAAATTATATTCAGTTTGCAACCTGATGGAGGTCAGTATAGATGGATTAATAGAACAAGACCCACACACAGCTAGAAGCCCAATATTTTTTCAGAGGTAGATGCAGAAAAAAATATATTCAGTTTGCAACCTGATGGAGGTCAGTATAGATGGACTAATACAACAAGTCCCACACACAGCTAGAAGCCCAAATATTTTTTCAGAGGTACTGTAGATGCAGATAAAAATTAGTTTTAATTTGCAACCTGATGGAGGTCAGTATAGATGGACTAATAGAGAAAGTCCGACACACTGCTAGAAGGCCAAATATTTTTTCAGAGCTAGATGCAGAAGAAAATTATATTCAGTTTGTAACCTGATGGAGGTCAGTATAGATGGATTAATAGAACAAGACCCACACACAGCTAGAAGCCCAATATTTTTTCAGAGGTAGATGCAGAAAAAAATATATTCAGTTTGCAACCTGATGGAGGTCAGTATAGATGGACTAATACAACAAGTCCCACACACAGCTAGAAGCCCAAATATTTTTTCAGAGGTACTGTAGATGCAGATAAAAATTAGTTTTAATTTGCAACCTGATGGAGGTCAGTATAGATGGACTAATAGAGAAAGTCCGACACACTGCTAGAAGGCCAAATATTTTTTCAGAGCTAGATGCAGAAAAAAATTATATTCAGTTTGCAACCTGATGGAGGTCAGTATAGATGGATTAATAGAACAAGACCCACACACAGCTAGAAGCCCAATATTTTTTCAGAGGTAGATGCAGAAAAAAATATATTCAGTTTGCAACCTGATGGAGGTCAGTATAGATGGACTAATACAACAAGTCCCACACACAGCTAGAAGCCCAATATTTTTTCAGAGGTAGATGCAGAAAAAAATATATTCAGTTTGCAACCTGATGGAGGTCAGTATAGGTGGACTAATACAACAAGTCCCACACACAGCTAGAAGCCCAAATATTTTTTCAGAGGTAGATGCAGAAAAAAATATATTCAGTTTGCAACCTGATGGAGGTCAGTATAGATGGACTAATACAACAAGTCCCACACACAGCTAGAAGCCCAAATATTTTTTCAGAGGTACTGTAGATGCAGATAAAAATTATTTTTAATTTGCAACCTGATGGAGGTCAGTATAGATGGACTAATACAACAAGTCCCACACACAGCTAGAAGCCCAAATATTTTTTCAGAGGTACTGTAGATGCAGATAAAAATTAGTTTTAATTTGCAACCTGATGGAGGTCAGCATAGATGGACTAATAGAGAAAGTCCGACACACTGCTAGAAGGCCAAATATTTTTTCAGAGCTAGATGCAGAAAAAAATTATATTCAGTTTGCAACCTGATGGAGGTCAGTATAGATGGATTAATAGAACAAGACCCACACACAGCTAGAAGCCCAATATTTTTTCCGAGGTAGATGCAGAAAAAAATATATTCAGTTTGCAACCTGATGGAGGTCAGTATAGATGGACTAATACAACAAGTCCCACACACAGCTAGAAGCCCAATATTTTTTCAGAGGTAGATGCAGAAAAAAATATATTCAGTTTGCAACCTGATGGAGGTCAGTATAGATGGACTAATACAACAAGTCCCACACACAGCTAGAAGCCCAAATATTTTTTCAGAGGTAGATGCAGAAAAAAATATATTCAGTTTGCAACCTGATGGAGGTCAGTATAGATGGACTAATACAACAAGTCCCACACACAGCTAGAAGCCCAAATATTTTTTCAGAGGTACTGTAGATGCAGATAAAAATTAGTTTTAATTTGCAACCTGATGGAGGTCAGTATAGATGGACTAATACAACAAGTCCCACACACAGCTAGAAGCCCATATATTTTTTCAGAGGTACTGTAGATGCAGATAAAAATTAGTTTTAATTTGCAACCTGATGGAGGTCAGTATAGATGGACTAATAGAGAAAGTCGGACACACTGCTAGAAGGCCAAATATTTTTTCAGAGCTAGATGCAGAAAAAAATTATATTCAGTTTGCAACCTGATGGAGGTCAGTATAGATGGATTAATAGAACAAGACCCACACACAGCTAGAAGCCCAATATTTTTTCAGAGGTAGATGCAGAAAAAAATATATTCAGTTTGCAACCTGATGGAGGTCAGTATAGATGGACTAATACAACAAGTCCCACACACAGCTAGAAGCCCAAATATTTTTTCAGAGGTACTGTAGATGCAGATAAAAATTAGTTTTAATTTGCAACCTGATGGAGGTCAGTATAGATGGACTAATAGAGAAAGTCGGACACACTGCTAGAAGGCCAAATATTTTTTCAGAGCTAGAAGCAGAAAAAAATTATATTCAGTTTGCAACCTGATGGAGGTCAGTATAGATGGATTAATAGAACAAGACCCACACACAGCTAGAAGCCCAATATTTTTTCAGAGGTAGATGCAGAAAAAAATATATTCAGTTTGCAACCTGATGGAGGTCAGTATAGATGGACTAATACAACAAGTCCCACACACAGCTAGAAGCCCAATATTTTTTCAGAGGTAGATGCAGAAAAAAATATATTCAGTTTGCAACCTGATGGAGGTCAGTATAGATGGACTAATACAACAAGTCCCACACACAGCTAGAAGCCCAAATATTTTTTCAGAGGTAGATGCAGAAAAAAATATATTCAGTTTGCAACCTGATGGAGGTCAGTATAGATGGAATAATACAACAAGTCCCACACACAGCTAGAAGCCCAAATATTTTTTCAGAGGTACTGTAGATGCAGATAAAAATTATTTTTAATTTGCAACCTGATGGAGCTCAGTATAGATGGACTAATACAACAAGTCCCACACACAGCTAGAAGCCCAAATATTTTTTCAGAGGTACTGTAGATGCAGATAAAAATTAGTTTTAATTTGCAACCTGATGGAGGTCAGTATAGATGGACTAATACAACAAGTCCCACACACAGCTAGAAGTCCAATATTTTTTCAGAGGTACTGTAGATGCAGATAAAAATTATTTTTAATTTGCAACCTGATGGAGGTCAGTATAGATGGACTAATAGAGAAAGTCCGACACACTGCTAGAAGGCCAAATATTTTTTCAGAGCTAGATGCAGAAAAAAATTATATTCAGTTTGCAACCTGATGGAGGTCAGTATAGATGGATTAATAGAACAAGACCCACACACAGCTAGAAGCCCAATATTTTTTCAGAGGTAGATGCAGAAAAAAATATATTCAGTTTGCAACCTGATGGAGGTCAGTATAGATGGACTAATACAACAAGTCCCACACACAGCTAGAAGCCCAAATATTTTTTCAGAGGTACTGTAGATGCAGATAAAAATTAGTTTTAATTTGCAACCTGATGGAGGTCAGTATAGATGGACTAATAGAGAAAGTCCGACACACTGCTAGAAGGCCAAATATTTTTTCAGAGCTAGATGCAGAAGAAAATTATATTCAGTTTGCAACCTGATGGAGGTCAGTATAGATGGATTAATAGAACAAGACCCACACACAGCTAGAAGCCCAAATATTTTTTCAGAGGTAGATGCAGAAAAAAATATATTCAGTTTGCAACCTGATGGAGGTCAGTATAGATGGACTAATACAACAAGTCCCACACACAGCTAGAAGCCCAAATATTTTTTCAGAGGTACTGTAGATGCAGATAAAAATTAGTTTTAATTTGCAACCTGATGGAGGTCAGTATAGATGGACTAATAGAGAAAGTCCGACACACTGCTAGAAGGCCAAATATTTTTTCAGAGCTAGATGCAGAAAAAAATTATATTCAGTTTGCAACCTGATGGAGGTCAGTATAGATGGATTAATAGAACAAGACCCACACACAGCTAGAAGCCCAATATTTTTTCAGAGGTAGATGCAGAAAAAAATATATTCAGTTTGCAACCTGATGGAGGTCAGTATAGATGGACTAATACAACAAGTCCCACACACAGCTAGAAGCCCAAATATTTTTTCAGAGGTACTGTAGATGCAGATAAAAATTAGTTTTAATTTGCAACCTGATGGAGGTCAGTATAGATGGACTAATACAACAAGTCCCACACACAGCTAGAAGTCCAATATTTTTTCAGAGGTACTGTAGATGCAGATAAAAATTATTTTTAATTTGCAACCTGATGGAGGTCAGTATAGATGGACTAATAGAGAAAGTCCGACACACTGCTAGAAGGCCAAATATTTTTTCAGAGCTAGATGCAGAAAAAAATTATATTCAGTTTGCAACCTGATGGAGGTCAGTATAGATGGATTAATAGAACAAGACCCACACACAGCTAGAAGCCCAATATTTTTTCAGAGGTAGATGCAGAAAAAAATATATTCAGTTTGCAACCTGATGGAGGTCAGTATAGATGGACTAATACAACAAGTCCCACACACAGCTAGAAGCCCAAATATTTTTTCAGAGGTAGATGCAGAAAAAAATATATTCAGTTTGCAACCTGATGGAGGTCAGTATAGATGGAATAATACAACAAGTCCCACACACAGCTAGAAGCCCAAATATTTTTTCAGAGGTACTGTAGATGCAGATAAAAATTATTTTTAATTTGCAACCTGATGGAGCTCAGTATAGATGGACTAATACAACAAGTCCCACACACAGCTAGAAGCCCAAATATTTTTTCAGAGGTACTGTAGATGCAGATAAAAATTAGTTTTAATTTGCAACCTGATGGAGGTCAGTATAGATGGACTAATACAACAAGTCCCACACACAGCTAGAAGTCCAATATTTTTTCAGAGGTACTGTAGATGCAGATAAAAATTATTTTTAATTTGCAACCTGATGGAGGTCAGTATAGATGGACTAATAGAGAAAGTCCGACACACTGCTAGAAGGCCAAATATTTTTTCAGAGCTAGATGCAGAAAAAAATTATATTCAGTTTGCAACCTGATGGAGGTCAGTATAGATGGATTAATAGAACAAGACCCACACACAGCTAGAAGCCCAATATTTTTTCAGAGGTAGATGCAGAAAAAAATATATTCAGTTTGCAACCTGATGGAGGTCAGTATAGATGGACTAATACAACAAGTCCCACACACAGCTAGAAGCCCAAATATTTTTTCAGAGGTACTGTAGATGCAGATAAAAATTAGTTTTAATTTGCAACCTGATGGAGGTCAGTATAGATGGACTAATAGAGAAAGTCCGACACACTGCTAGAAGGCCAAATATTTTTTCAGAGCTAGATGCAGAAGAAAATTATATTCAGTTTGCAACCTGATGGAGGTCAGTATAGATGGATTAATAGAACAAGACCCACACACAGCTAGAAGCCCAAATATTTTTTCAGAGGTAGATGCAGAAAAAAATATATTCAGTTTGCAACCTGATGGAGGTCAGTATAGATGGACTAATACAACAAGTCCCACACACAGCTAGAAGCCCAAATATTTTTTCAGAGGTACTGTAGATGCAGATAAAAATTAGTTTTAATTTGCAACCTGATGGAGGTCAGTATAGATGGACTAATAGAGAAAGTCCGACACACTGCTAGAAGGCCAAATATTTTTTCAGAGCTAGATGCAGAAAAAAATTATATTCAGTTTGCAACCTGATGGAGGTCAGTATAGATGGATTAATAGAACAAGACCCACACACAGCTAGAAGCCCAATATTTTTTCAGAGGTAGATGCAGAAAAAAATATATTCAGTTTGCAACCTGATGGAGGTCAGTATAGATGGACTAATACAACAAGTCCCACACACAGCTAGAAGCCCAAATATTTTTTCAGAGGTACTGTAGATGCAGATAAAAATTAGTTTTAATTTGCAACCTGATGGAGGTCAGTATAGATGGACTAATACAACAAGTCCCACACACAGCTAGAAGTCCAATATTTTTTCAGAGGTACTGTAGATGCAGATAAAAATTATTTTTAATTTGCAACCTGATGGAGGTCAGTATAGATGGACTAATAGAGAAAGTCCGACACACTGCTAGAAGGCCAAATATTTTTTCAGAGCTAGATGCAGAAAAAAATTATATTCAGTTTGCAACCTGATGGAGGTCAGTATAGATGGATTAATAGAACAAGACCCACACACAGCTAGAAGCCCAATATTTTTTCAGAGGTAGATGCAGAAAAAAATATATTCAGTTTGCAACCTGATGGAGGTCAGTATAGATGGACTAATACAACAAGTCCCACACACAGCTAGAAGCCCAAATATTTTTTCAGAGGTACTGTAGATGCAGATAAAAATTAGTTTTAATTTGCAACCTGATGGAGGTCAGTATAGATGGACTAATAGAGAAAGTCCGACACACTGCTAGAAGGCCAAATATTTTTTCAGAGCTAGATGCAGAAGAAAATTATATTCAGTTTGCAACCTGATGGAGGTCAGTATAGATGGATTAATAGAACAAGACCCACACACAGCTAGAAGCCCAAATATTTTTTCAGAGGTAGATGCAGAAAAAAATATATTCAGTTTGCAACCTGATGGAGGTCAGTATAGATGGACTAATACAACAAGTCCCACACACAGCTAGAAGCCCAAATATTTTTTCAGAGGTACTGTAGATGCAGATAAAAATTAGTTTTAATTTGCAACCTGATGGAGGTCAGTATAGATGGACTAATAGAGAAAGTCCGACACACTGCTAGAAGGCCAAATATTTTTTCAGAGCTAGATGCAGAAAAAAATTATATTCAGTTTGCAACCTGATGGAGGTCAGTATAGATGGATTAATAGAACAAGACCCACACACAGCTAGAAGCCCAATATTTTTTCAGAGGTAGATGCAGAAAAAAATATATTCAGTTTGCAACCTGATGGAGGTCAGTATAGATGGACTAATACAACAAGTCCCACACACAGCTAGAAGCCCAAATATTTTTTCAGAGGTACTGTAGATGCAGATAAAAATTAGTTTTAATTTGCAACCTGATTGAGGTCAGTATAGATGGACTAATAGAGAAAGTCCGACACACTGCTAGAAGGCCAAATATTTTTTCAGAGCTAGATGCAGAAGAAAATTATATTCAGTTTGCAACCTGATGGAGGTCAGTATAGATGGATTAATAGAACAAGACCCACACACAGCTAGAAGCCCAAATATTTTTTCAGAGGTAGATGCAGAAAAAAATATATTCAGTTTGCAACCTGATGGAGGTCAGTATAGATGGACTAATACAACAAGTCCCACACACAGCTAGAAGCCCAAATATTTTTTCAGAGGTACTGTAGATGCAGATAAAAATTAGTTCTAATTTGCAACCTGATGGAGGTCAGTATAGATGGACTAATAGAGAAAGTCCGACACACTGCTAGAAGGCCAAATATTTTTTCAGAGCTAGATGCAGAAAAAAATTATATTCAGTTTGCAACCTGATGGAGGTCAGTATAGATGGATTAATAGAACAAGACCCACACACAGCTAGAAGCCCAATATTTTTTCAGAGGTAGATGCAGAAAAAAATATATTCAGTTTGCAACCTGATGGAGGTCAGTATAGATGGACTAATACAACAAGTCCCACACACAGCTAGAAGCCCAATATTTTTTCAGAGGTAGATGCAGAAAAAAATATATTCAGTTTGCAACCTGATGGAGGTCAGTATAGGTGGACTAATACAACAAGTCCCACACACAGCTAGATGCCCAAATATTTTTTCAGAGGTAGATGCAGAAAAAAATATATTCAGTTTGCAACCTGATGGAGGTCAGTATAGATGGACTAATACAACAAGTCCCACACACAGCTAGAAGCCCAAATATTTTTTCAGAGGTACTGTAGATGCAGATAAAAATTATTTTTAATTTGCAACCTGATGGAGGTCAGTATAGATGGACTAATACAACAAGTCCCACACACAGCTAGAAGCCCAAATATTTTTTCAGAGGTACTGTAGATGCAGATAAAAATTAGTTTTAATTTGCAACCTGATGGAGGTCAGCATAGATGGACTAATAGAGAAAGTCCGACACACTGCTAGAAGGCCAAATATTTTTTCAGAGCTAGATGCAGAAAAAAATTATATTCAGTTTGCAACCTGATGGAGGTCAGTATAGATGGATTAATAGAACAAGACCCACACACAGCTAGAAGCCCAATATTTTTTCCGAGGTAGATGCAGAAAAAAATATATTCAGTTTGCAACCTGATGGAGGTCAGTATAGATGGACTAATACAACAAGTCCCACACACAGCTAGAAGCCCAATATTTTTTCAGAGGTAGATGCAGAAAAAAATATATTCAGTTTGCAACCTGATGGAGGTCAGTATAGATGGACTAATACAACAAGTCCCACACACAGCTAGAAGCCCAAATATTTTTTCAGAGGTAGATGCAGAAAAAAATATATTCAGTTTGCAACCTGATGGAGGTCAGTATAGATGGACTAATACAACAAGTCCCACACACAGCTAGAAGCCCAATATTTTTTCAGAGGTAGATGCAGAAAAAAATATATTCAGTTTGCAACCTGATGGAGGTCAGTATAGATGGACTAATACAACAAGTCCCACACACAGCTAGAAGCCCAAATATTTTTTCAGAGGTAGATGCAGAAAAAAATATATTCAGTTTGCAACCTGATGGAGGTCAGTATAGATGGACTAATACAACAAGTCCCACACACAGCTAGAAGCCCAAATATTTTTTCAGAGGTACTGTAGATGCAGATAAAAATTAGTTTTAATTTGCAACCTGATGGAGGTCAGTATAGATGGACTAATACAACAAGTCTCACGCACAGCTAGAAGCCCATATATTTTTTCTGAGGTACTGTAGATGCAGATAAAAATTAGTTTTAATTTGCAACCTGATGGAGGTCAGTATAGATGGACTAATAGAGAAAGTCGGACACACTGCTAGAAGGCCAAATATTTTTTCAGAGCTAGATGCAGAAAAAAATTATATTCAGTTTGCAACCTGATGGAGGTCAGTATAGATGGATTAATAGAACAAGACCCACACACAGCTAGAAGCCCAATATTTTTTCAGAGGTAGATGCAGAAAAAAATATATTCAGTTTGCAACCTGATGGAGGTCAGTATAGATGGACTAATACAACAAGTCCCACACACAGCTAGAAGCCCAAATATTTTTTCAGAGGTACTGTAGATGCAGATAAAAATTAGTTTTAATTTGCAACCTGATGGAGGTCAGTATAGATGGACTAATAGAGAAAGTCGGACACACTGCTAGAAGGCCAAATATTTTTTCAGAGCTAGATGCAGAAAAAAATTATATTCAGTTTGCAACCTGATGGAGGTCAGTATAGATGGATTAATAGAACAAGACCCACACACAGCTAGAAGCCCAATATTTTTTCAGAGGTAGATGCAGAAAAAAATATATTCAGTTTGCAACCTGATGGAGGTCAGTATAGATGGACTAATACAACAAGTCCCACACACAGCTAGAAGCCCAAATATTTTTTCAGAGGTACTGTAGATGCAGATAAAAATTAGTTTTAATTTGCAACCTGATGGAGGTCAGTATAGATGGACTAATAGAGAAAGTCGGACACACTGCTAGAAGGCCAAATATTTTTTCAGAGCTAGAAGCAGAAAAAAATTATATTCAGTTTGCAACCTGATGGAGGTCAGTATAGATGGATTAATAGAACAAGACCCACACACAGCTAGAAGCCCAATATTTTTTCAGAGGTAGATGCAGAAAAAAATATATTCAGTTTGCAACCTGATGGAGGTCAGTATAGATGGACTAATACAACAAGTCCCACACACAGCTAGAAGCCCAATATTTTTTCAGAGGTAGATGCAGAAAAAAATATATTCAGTTTGCAACCTGATGGAGGTCAGTATAGATGGACTAATACAACAAGTCCCACACACAGCTAGAAGCCCAAATATTTTTTCAGAGGTAGATGCAGAAAAAAATATATTCAGTTTGCAACCTGATGGAGGTCAGTATAGATGGAATAATACAACAAGTCCCACACACAGCTAGAAGCCCAAATATTTTTTCAGAGGTACTGTAGATGCAGATAAAAATTATTTTTAATTTGCAACCTGATGGAGCTCAGTATAGATGGACTAATACAACAAGTCCCACACACAGCTAGAAGCCCAAATATTTTTTCAGAGGTACTGTAGATGCAGATAAAAATTAGTTTTAATTTGCAACCTGATGGAGGTCAGTATAGATGGACTAATACAACAAGTCCCACACACAGCTAGAAGTCCAATATTTTTTCAGAGGTACTGTAGATGCAGATAAAAATTATTTTTAATTTGCAACCTGATGGAGGTCAGTATAGATGGACTAATAGAGAAAGTCCGACACACTGCTAGAAGGCCAAATATTTTTTCAGAGCTAGATGCAGAAAAAAATTATATTCAGTTTGCAACCTGATGGAGGTCAGTATAGATGGATTAATAGAACAAGACCCACACACAGCTAGAAGCCCAATATTTTTTCAGAGGTAGATGCAGAAAAAAATATATTCAGTTTGCAACCTGATGGAGGTCAGTATAGATGGACTAATACAACAAGTCCCACACACAGCTAGAAGCCCAAATATTTTTTCAGAGGTACTGTAGATGCAGATAAAAATTAGTTTTAATTTGCAACCTGATGGAGGTCAGTATAGATGGACTAATAGAGAAAGTCCGACACACTGCTAGAAGGCCAAATATTTTTTCAGAGCTAGATGCAGAAGAAAATTATATTCAGTTTGCAACCTGATGGAGGTCAGTATAGATGGATTAATAGAACAAGACCCACACACAGCTAGAAGCCCAAATATTTTTTCAGAGGTAGATGCAGAAAAAAATATATTCAGTTTGCAACCTGATGGAGGTCAGTATAGATGGACTAATACAACAAGTCCCACACACAGCTAGAAGCCCAAATATTTTTTCAGAGGTACTGTAGATGCAGATAAAAATTAGTTTTAATTTGCAACCTGATGGAGGTCAGTATAGATGGACTAATAGAGAAAGTCCGACACACTGCTAGAAGGCCAAATATTTTTTCAGAGCTAGATGCAGAAAAAAATTATATTCAGTTTGCAACCTGATGGAGGTCAGTATAGATGGATTAATAGAACAAGACCCACACACAGCTAGAAGCCCAATATTTTTTCAGAGGTAGATGCAGAAAAAAATATATTCAGTTTGCAACCTGATGGAGGTCAGTATAGATGGACTAATACAACAAGTCCCACACACAGCTAGAAGCCCAAATATTTTTTCAGAGGTACTGTAGATGCAGATAAAAATTAGTTTTAATTTGCAACCTGATGGAGGTCAGTATAGATGGACTAATAGAGAAAGTCCGACACACTGCTAGAAGGCCAAATATTTTTTCAGAGCTAGATGCAGAAGAAAATTATATTCAGTTTGCAACCTGATGGAGGTCAGTATAGATGGATTAATAGAACAAGACCCACACACAGCTAGAAGCCCAAATATTTTTTCAGAGGTAGATGCAGAAAAAAATATATTCAGTTTGCAACCTGATGGAGGTCAGTATAGATGGACTAATACAACAAGTCCCACACACAGCTAGAAGCCCAAATATTTTTTCAGAGGTACTGTAGATGCAGATAAAAATTAGTTCTAATTTGCAACCTGATGGAGGTCAGTATAGATGGACTAATAGAGAAAGTCCGACACACTGCTAGAAGGCCAAATATTTTTTCAGAGCTAGATGCAGAAAAAAATTATATTCAGTTTGCAACCTGATGGAGGTCAGTATAGATGGATTAATAGAACAAGACCCACACACAGCTAGAAGCCCAATATTTTTTCAGAGGTAGATGCAGAAAAAAATATATTCAGTTTGCAACCTGATGGAGGTCAGTATAGATGGACTAATACAACAAGTCCCACACACAGCTAGAAGCCCAATATTTTTTCAGAGGTAGATGCAGAAAAAAATATATTCAGTTTGCAACCTGATGGAGGTCAGTATAGGTGGACTAATACAACAAGTCCCACACACAGCTAGATGCCCAAATATTTTTTCAGAGGTAGATGCAGAAAAAAATATATTCAGTTTGCAACCTGATGGAGGTCAGTATAGATGGACTAATACAACAAGTCCCACACACAGCTAGAAGCCCAAATATTTTTTCAGAGGTACTGTAGATGCAGATAAAAATTATTTTTAATTTGCAACCTGATGGAGGTCAGTATAGATGGACTAATACAACAAGTCCCACACACAGCTAGAAGCCCAAATATTTTTTCAGAGGTACTGTAGATGCAGATAAAAATTAGTTTTAATTTGCAACCTGATGGAGGTCAGCATAGATGGACTAATAGAGAAAGTCCGACACACTGCTAGAAGGCCAAATATTTTTTCAGAGCTAGATGCAGAAAAAAATTATATTCAGTTTGCAACCTGATGGAGGTCAGTATAGATGGATTAATAGAACAAGACCCACACACAGCTAGAAGCCCAATATTTTTTCCGAGGTAGATGCAGAAAAAAATATATTCAGTTTGCAACCTGATGGAGGTCAGTATAGATGGACTAATACAACAAGTCCCACACACAGCTAGAAGCCCAATATTTTTTCAGAGGTAGATGCAGAAAAAAATATATTCAGTTTGCAACCTGATGGAGGTCAGTATAGATGGACTAATACAACAAGTCCCACACACAGCTAGAAGCCCAAATATTTTTTCAGAGGTAGATGCAGAAAAAAATATATTCAGTTTGCAACCTGATGGAGGTCAGTATAGATGGACTAATACAACAAGTCCCACACACAGCTAGAAGCCCAATATTTTTTCAGAGGTAGATGCAGAAAAAAATATATTCAGTTTGCAACCTGATGGAGGTCAGTATAGATGGACTAATACAACAAGTCCCACACACAGCTAGAAGCCCAAATATTTTTTCAGAGGTAGATGCAGAAAAAAATATATTCAGTTTGCAACCTGATGGAGGTCAGTATAGATGGACTAATACAACAAGTCCCACACACAGCTAGAAGCCCAAATATTTTTTCAGAGGTACTGTAGATGCAGATAAAAATTAGTTTTAATTTGCAACCTGATGGAGGTCAGTATAGATGGACTAATACAACAAGTCTCACGCACAGCTAGAAGCCCATATATTTTTTCTGAGGTACTGTAGATGCAGATAAAAATTAGTTTTAATTTGCAACCTGATGGAGGTCAGTATAGATGGACTAATAGAGAAAGTCGGACACACTGCTAGAAGGCCAAATATTTTTTCAGAGCTAGATGCAGAAAAAAATTATATTCAGTTTGCAACCTGATGGAGGTCAGTATAGATGGATTAATAGAACAAGACCCACACACAGCTAGAAGCCCAATATTTTTTCAGAGGTAGATGCAGAAAAAAATATATTCAGTTTGCAACCTGATGGAGGTCAGTATAGATGGACTAATACAACAAGTCCCACACACAGCTAGAAGCCCAAATATTTTTTCAGAGGTACTGTAGATGCAGATAAAAATTAGTTTTAATTTGCAACCTGATGGAGGTCAGTATAGATGGACTAATAGAGAAAGTCGGACACACTGCTAGAAGGCCAAATATTTTTTCAGAGCTAGATGCAGAAAAAAATTATATTCAGTTTGCAACCTGATGGAGGTCAGTATAGATGGATTAATAGAACAAGACCCACACACAGCTAGAAGCCCAATATTTTTTCAGAGGTAGATGCAGAAAAAAATATATTCAGTTTGCAACCTGATGGAGGTCAGTATAGATGGACTAATACAACAAGTCCCACACACAGCTAGAAGCCCAAATATTTTTTCAGAGGTACTGTAGATGCAGATAAAAATTAGTTTTAATTTGCAACCTGATGGAGGTCAGTATAGATGGACTAATAGAATGATGCTATGCCCAAAAGATTTTACTTCACTAGGTGCAGTAAAAAAATTGGTATTCTATACACAGGTGGTATATCTTGCAACACAGATAGGCTACTCCACTGACTAACACACTCTGCAATAGGCCAAAAAGGATTAGCTTTGCTAGATTCAGCCAAATGCTGTGAAAAAAACTTGCACAGCACTGGCACAGACCTGCCTGGCAAACACTGATAGGAACTGATGTAACCTAGTCCTGAAAAGGACTTCAATTACAATTAGTCTTTACTCCCACAACCTATCTATTTAAGAGCACAGACCTCCCTGATAAAAGTCGTAGGAAATGCTGTAACCTAGTCCTTAAAAGGACTGCAATCACAACTATTCCCTACTCCCAAGCTATCTGTAGATTTGTGCGAAAATTGGCTTGAAATTAACAAGGTATAGCGCACACAGCAACAGCGGTGCCGTCTAACACGCAGCTGCAGCAGTGATAAAATGGTGGCGACGGGGAAAATGGCTTGGTCTTATAGGGCAAGGACATGTGACATACACTGCCAATGACACATGCCCTTGCTTGTGTGAAAAAAAGCACTTCGCTCCGTGTGTGCGCTGCTGATAGGCTGACAGATTGCACCTCCCCACTGCAAATGCGGGAAAGAGAAAAAAAAATGGAGATCTTCATTGTTCCTGCAGAGATCCATCCCCTGCCCCTCCCCCCACCCCGCTGTACACTCAAACTGCGTATTAACATTAATTTTCATCATTACTGAGAAAAAATCCAGTTATGATTTTGGTGCACGAACAGTTATCGAACATAACCTCGAACAGCCGAATTTTTATCAAATTGTTCGTGTTCGCCGAACGGCTCGAACACCGCCCAAAACAGCTCGAATTTGAGATTGGCGAACAGTTCGAGTAGAACAACGCTCATCTCTACTGTGTACCCCTGTGTGTAGAACAATATCTGCAACAAAAATTAATTTCACTAGAGTATAACTATTGTAAAGGAGACCAAAACCTCTTCCACTACAGCCAACCCAGCACATGGGCACCCAATCAAGAGTGTTCACATTTCCCTAAATTAGGGCCTAACACCACCGAAGTGGCATCAATTTCACTACAGTAGAAATAGTATAATTAGAAACGACACTTCTTCCCCTACAGCCAACCCAGTAGATGCAGACCCAATCATGATTCCCCACATTTCCAAAAATTAGTGGCAGAAACCAACAAAGTGACATCAATTTCAGTACAATGCAAATTGTACAATTAGGAACAACACCTCTGTCCCTACAGCCAACCCAGTAGATGGAAACAATATCAGGAGTGTTCACATTTGAAAACATTTGGGCCTAAAACCACCAAACTGGCATCAATTTCACTAGAATATAAGTAGTATAATGGAGACCGACACCTCTTCCACTACAGCCGACCCAATAGATGGAGAACCAATCAGGATTCCCCACATTTCCAAAAATTAGTGGCAGACACCAACACAGTGGCATCAATTTCAGTACAGTAGAAATTGTAGAATTAGCAACAACACCTCTTCCCCACAGCCAACCCAGTAGATGGAGACCCAATCAGGAGTGTTCACATTTCCCTAAATTAAGGCCTAATATCACTGAAGTGGCATCAATTTCACTACAGTAGAAATAGTATAATTAGGACCGACACTTCTTCTCTTACAACCCAGTAGATGGAGACCCAATCAGGATTCCTCACATTTCCAAAAATTAGTGGCAGACACCAACAAAGTGGCATCAATTTCATTACAGTATAAATTGCAGAATTTGGAACGACACCTCTTCCCCTACAGCCAACCTAGTAGATGGAGACTCAATCGAGAGTGTTAATATTTCACTAAATTAGGGCCTAACACCACCAAAGTGGCATCAATTTCACCAGAGTAGAAGTAGTTTAATGGACACCAAAAGCTCTTCCACTACAGCCAACCCAGTAGATGGAGACCCAATCAGGATTCCCCACATTTCCAAAAATTAGTGGCAGAAACCAACAAAGTGGCATCAATTTCAGAGCAGTAGAAATTGTAGAATTAGCAACTACACCTCTTCCCCTACAGCCAACCCAGTAGATGAGGAGTGTTCACATTTCCCTAAATTAGGGCCTAACACCACCAAAGTGGCATCAATTTCACCAGAGTGGAAGTAGTTTAATGGAGACCAAAACCTCTTCCACTACAGCCAACCCATAAGATGGAGACCCAATCAGGAGTGTTTACATTTGAAAACATTTAAGCCTAAAACCACCAAAGTGGCATTAATTACACTAGAGTATAAGTAGTATAATGGGGACCGACACCTCTTCCACTACAGCCGACCCAATAGATGGAGAACCAATCAGGATTCCCCACATTTCCAAAAATTAGTGTCAGACACCAACACAGTGGCATCAATTTCAGTACAGTAGAAATTGTAAAATTAGTAACGACACTTCTTCCCCTACAGCTAACCCAGTAGATGGAGACCCAATCAGGAGTGTTCACATTTAAAAACATTTGGGCCTAAAACCACCAAAGTGGCATCAATTACACAAGAGTAGAAGTAGTATAATGGGGACCAACACCTCTTCCACTACAGCCAACCCAATCAGGATTCCCCACATTTCCAAAAATTAGTGGCAGACACCGACAAAGTGGCATCAATTTCACTACAGTAGAAATTGCAGAATTTGGAGTGACACCTCTTCCCCTACAGCCAACCCAGTAGATGGAGACTCAATCGGGAGTGTTAACATTTCCCTAAATTAGGGCCTAACACCAACAAAGTGGCATCAATTTTGCAAGAGTAGAAGTAGTTTAATGGAGACCAAAACTTCTTCCACTACAGCCAACCCAGTAGAGAGAGACCCAATCAGAATTCCCTACATTTCCAAAAATTTCTGGCAAACACTAGCAAAGTGGCATCAATTTCAGTACAGTAAAAATTGTAGAATAAGCAACTGTAGCATCAGCGCCTCTGCCTCCTGCCCGGCAGAGACGCTGATCTCCTCACTGCCGCGGCTCAGGTCCGGCGTCCTCAGCTCCTCTTTCCGGCTCCCTCGCCGTGTGTGCCCAGGGTGCGCACACCGCGCACAGATCGTCGGGCACTGTACTTAGGGTGCACGCACTCCCTACCTCTTTAATGGGCTGCGCGCTGTCCTAAAATGTCCCCGGCCAGTCGCCAGAGGACTTCTTTTATTTAACGCACCTCCTCCAAAATGGAGGTGCCTGTGTAAAGTTGTTGTTTGTGTTCTAACACTTGCTCCAGCCCTGAGGCTCCAGTGCTGCTTGTCTATCAGCCGTGCCTGCCAGCCTGTCTAAAAGCCATGCCCGCCATCCTGTCTATCAGCCGTGCCCGCCAGCCTGTCTATCAGCCGTGACCACCTGTCTGTCTTCCAGCGCTGCCTGCCTACCAGCCGAGCTCATCTGCCAGCCTATCTGCCATGCTTGTCTGCTTCGGCTGTCAGTCCCATAGGAGTTGCCTGCTCTCACACGAGGTTGGTCCCAGTGTGGCACCTGGTCCACCTTCCCGGTCCCTCCTTGGTTCACGGAGTTGACTAAGCCGCCGTGTAGCCATGGTTGGTCCGGTAAGCCATTTAGTTACGCCCCTCTGGTCCTTCCTTGCACCACGGCACAGTGGTTCCACCATCCGGACCCATAACAGCAACTTCACCTCTTCCCCTACAGCCAACCCAGTAATTGGAGACCCAATCAGGTGTTTTCACATTTCTCTAAATTAGGGTCTAACACCACCAAAGTGACATCAATTTCACTACAGTAGAAATAGCATAATTAGGATCGACACTTCTTCCCCTACAGCCAATCCAGTAGATGGAGAACCAATCAGGATTCCCCACATTTATAAAAAATAGCGGCAGACACAAACAAAGTGGTATCAATTTCAGTACAGTAGAAATTGTCGAATTAGGAACGACACCTCTTCCTCTACAGCCAACCCAGTAGATGGAGACCCAATGGGGAGTGTTCACATTTGAAAACATTTGGGCCTAAAACCACCAAAGTGGCATCAATTTCACTACAGTAGAAATAGTATAATTAGTACCGACACTTCTTCCCCTACAGCCAACCATTAGATGGAGACTCAATCAGGAGTGTTCACATTTGAAAACATTTGGGCCTAAAACCAGGAAAGTGGCTTGAATGGGGACCGACACCTCTTCCACCACAGTCAACCCAATAGATGGAGAACCAATCAGGATTCCCCACATTTCCAAAAATTAGTGTCAGACACTGACAAAGTGGCATCAATTTCACTACAGTAGAAATTGTAGAATTTGGAGTGACACCTCTTCCACTACAGCCAACCCAGTAGATGGAGACCCAATGAGGAGTGTTCACATTTCCCTAAATTAGGGCCTAACACCACCAAAGTGGCATCAATTTCACCCGAGTAGAAGTAGTTTAATGGAGACCAAAACCTCTTCCACTACAGCCAACCCATAAGATGGAGACCCTATCAGGAGTGTTCACCGTTGAAAAGATTTGGGCCTAAAACCACCAAATTGAAGATTGCCTGAATGCGGTGAGCCCTGGCTGCACAGTATGGAGGTAGTGTGGATTTGCTCTGCACTGTTGGAACGTTAAGGCAGAGGTTGAGTGCACAGATGGAGACCCTAGAAGAGGTGGAGGAGTCAGAAGCAGTGGAGGAAGTGGGAAATACAGAGGTTTATTCTGCAAGCTTTAGGGATTCCAAGATTGGAGGAGCAGCCCCTTCCCCACCTGCCCCCACAGCCACCGGAGTCACCCAGTGCCCAGTCAGTGAGATGTATCGCCCTTGGCCATGCTTACTCATCCAGGTGTCTATGGTGAAATGCACCCTGGCAGACATTTAGTCAAGGAATGGGTGATTTTGTCTGCGACATGCTGGTATAGCACAGGCACAGATTTCTTAAAGAAGTAATGGTGACTGGACAACTGGTACTGGGGGACTGAGATGGCCATCAGTTTCGGAAACCGTCTGTATCTACCAAGCGGAAAGGCAGCATTTCTGTGGCCAACAGATTGGAGATGGTGGAGTTCAACCTCTTAGCTTTCTCATGTGTATAATGAAACAATCTTTTATGTGACCACAATTGCGGGACCGAGGGCTGGCTGCAGTGCTGAGAGAGGGCGGAGTACGGTGAAATGGACAAACTGCTGGACCGTGAGTGAGGTGTAGGTGCAGATGTTACAGTGGATTGAGAAACATGTGGTGTGCTCGGTGAAACAAACACAGCAGGCATGTCTGCTTCCGTTACAGCTGACGGGCTCTCACTCAGCCTGACTGGAGTCGGTAGAGAATCAGAAGTTTTGCGGTGGGAGACCTGCGTGCCAATACTTGTCATGGTAACAGAAGAGGAGGAAGAAGCAGCCAATGCAGTTGATGGGGCAGCTGATGGTTGTTGTGGTCCACTGGTCCGTAGATTCCCAGTGTAACGCATGTAGTTTGCGCATGTGAACGTTCATGCATGTAGTATTCAAATTATTGCACTTTTTACCTCAACTTTGAGGTGACAAAAATGGCCCAGGCTAGGCAACCCTGCAGCCCCTGCGAGCTGCAGACCTGCAACCGCTGCTGGCCACAGCCACAGTTGTGGCTAAGGATGCAGTGCTCCTCGTGCTTGCATCACCCCGTGTCTGCAAAAGGTCACCTCCTCGTCTTCCTCCTCCATCTCCTCAGATGAGCTAGTCAGCTGCGTGACTCTGGGTTCACACCAAGTAGGATCTTCAACCTTGTCATCATGCAATGTGTTATCCCATTCCTCGCCCTCAGAGTGACCCTTCTCCTCTTGTTGCCCTGACAGTACAGTACAGTCCGCATGAGCCTCAGGTATCTGAATTTCATCAGGATCGTCTCCCTCCCTGGTGGTTAATGTCTGGTGACGAGGGTCAGGAACCTGCTTGGACCCTACTCTGTCCTGCCCCGAATCAAACCTAAAAAAAATTTGTTCATTGGTGCAGATGCTTTCCTCCTCTTCTTGACTATGTGAATGTTTGGAGTACACTTCTGATGCCCATGGTATAGAGTGGGTGAACAGTTCTACAGACTTGCCCATCTGTGGTTCACTACAGTCAGTTGGGCACTTGGACAGTTGTGACGTGGGGGGAAGCAATGGTAATTGGGGTGCCACCTCTGTGGACTGTACTGTGTGTGATGTTGAAGTGGAGGAAAAAGAGGGGGTGCCATATGAAGCAGCGCTTGCCATCCACTGAAGAACCTGCTGTTTCTGACCCTTATCAACAAGGCGTATCGTTGATGCCAAAGAAAGGGAGTGGAGTAGTCCGTCCACTAACAGAAGTTGTCAATTGTCTTCGGATAGGACATGACAGTGTTGGTTCACTAGTGCTTTTACTGATATTACCACCTACCCCACGTATACCTTGAACACCAAGCCTATTCCCCCTTCCACCATGACCTCTCTTTTTCCCACTCATGTTGCCCATGTGCTGTGGTAGGAGCACGCTATTAGCAAAACAAAATTAGTTTTTTTGTGGACTCTGCCCTGCAAGACAAAAAAATATTTTTTTTACTCTAAAAACAGCTGAGGTTCAC
Source organism: Phyllobates terribilis (assembly GCF_046119375.1). NCBI lineage: Eukaryota > Metazoa > Chordata > Amphibia > Anura > Dendrobatidae > Phyllobates > Phyllobates terribilis. The sequence continues at coordinate 327,823,334 of NW_027362762.1, read as the reverse complement.
CGCCACTAAGATAGTAGGTGGCTTTTGGGAGAGTGTGCCATGTTTGTGACACAAAAAAAATCTTTTGTGGACTCTGCCTAGCAAGACAAAAAATCTATTTTTTTACTCTGAAAACAGCTGAGGTTCACCGCGATCAAGATAGTAGGTGTCTTTTAGCAGAGTGTATCACGCTTGCAACACAAAAAAATCTTTTGTGAACTCTGCCTGCTGACAGAAAAAATATGTTTGTTTTACTGTGCATATATGTAGCTGAAGTTCACCCACCAAAAAAATGACAAACTGAGCTAACACAGCTTGCACTATCACATTAGCATATGAAAAAAAAAAGTTTTTGTGCTCTGCACTCAGAAGTTCTGCACTAACAAGCTCTGCAGATAGCTGAATTTCAACCTCACAAAATCAAAAAGTGGCCTACAAGGGCTTGCTTGCTTTATCACATTAGCAAGTGCAAAAATAGATTGAAGTTATATTCCTGCATGGAGCACAATACAACCGGTGCACAGCACTGTTCTATGGCATGGGCCCTGCTCTTTCTGTCAGAATCTCAGTAATTGCGCAAGAAAAAAAAAGGTGCTGCAAGGTCGATTGAGCAGGTACACAGCACAGGACTTATCTACACTATCTGACTTTCACAGAAGCACCCATCTATCTAGCTAATATCTCTCATTACACAGGACAGAGCACACTGAGCAGCATCTATCTCCTTCAGTGACATGCATAAGATGGCGCTGAGGGAACATGGCCTGTTTTTATATGGAGAGGACATGTGATTTCAGCAGCCAATTGTAGAAGCCCTTGTGTCTGGACAGTGTGGATGCTTCCTGCGCTCTGATTAGCTAGCCACACGTTCCTGACTTAAAGTTGGCACCTACAGGAAGAAAAAATAAATTACAAGTGAGCCGATGATCTGACCTGTTCTGAGAAATCACCAGCCCCCCACTCATCTACCACGTTCCCCTGTTCATCATACACAAGCAAGAAATTTTGCTTGCATTTCCGATCACAAATCCGAATGTGCCATATTCGTGTCAAATTTAAGTTGTAAGTTTGGATTTCAAACAAAAGTCATTCATCACTAATAGTTAGGTGACTAAAATGATGGTTGCCCAATAATAATCTCTTTACTTGATGCTAAGAGTGAAGCTGGCCGCACGCATTGGGTGGCTGTATGTCGAATGATGCTTTGGCTGATCATATGGCTGACAGTCATTTCAACTGACTGTCCCAAACACACAAGCTCGGCTGAGCGCTCGTGTATTCTCTATGAAAAAGTCTCAGCTAACATGTCGGCTGGTGGCTTATTTCCCGGAGAACAATGCAATCGGCAATCTGAAAATGGATCAACATCTCTCTCGACCATCAGTGGGCTGGATCCCCCATATACATTATACTGTCCAATGAACCCATCAATATTGGCGTGTTCACCTAACATTAGTCAAATGTGTATGGGAGACTTAAGTCTGTGAACCTATCATCAGACAAAAGCTATCACAAAAGTAAAATGCACATCGAGAACCCTTTCGAACTGATTGTGTGACATACTTGTTTTACTATGTCATCAGGCAATGTGATATGTTTTTTTTAATGTGTGAACTATTCACAAAATAGTATTTGGCTTTGGATGTGAGAGTTAAATTATTCCCTGATGGGAACTTCTTACTTGTGCCTATTGGATCATTTGCTTATACTTCACCTATGTCAGTTATGCTTGTTAGGCTATAAGTGATTATATTTATAGCATTTATTAGTGGACATACTATATTGGGATGGTATTTTTCTTAATTTTTTAGTGCATAATGACTACTTGTGTATCTTACTACCAGGTACTAATATATGTGTGTATTTCAACTCTATATATATCAACTTAGCTCTAATTTATTAAAAATCTAGTTTGCTGCATGGCCGATTGTCTTCTGTGTTATTATGGCATATGCCAACATGTCAATATAGCCTTTCTTGTATGTATAACATAGCTTTGATCTTGTATATGCCTATAAAATTCATATTTTTATATCTTAATAGTATTATTAGATATATATTGTATCTTTGCTTGTTGATAAGTTTCATCTTTTAAATGTGCCTGGGATAAATCAGTATACCGGCTCCTTCTCTTCAAGTTCTTCTAGATCCTCATCCTGCTCTACATGACAGTGTGGGAAACATGGGCTCTGATCGAAGGTAACATCGTTACTGCAGGTCAGAGCGCTGCGGGATCACGCTGTCAGATGTCAGCGTGATCCCGCAGCTTTGACTGTGACCTGCGGTAAAAAGCTTACTGTGGGTCACAGGTGTCTACTGATGGTACTGCTAGCCCCATCAGGCGATGCCTGCTGTCCCAGTAAAGGACCAGCCCAGGCACCGCTGGATGGGAGCACTAGTCTCTCATTAGCCGGCGTCTGTGCGCAAAGGAGAAAAAAAAGTTTAAATTATTAACCCTTTTAAAGCCCAAGACGTACTAATACGTACCTGTGCACTGGGCTTTAAGAGCCTGATACGTATTAGTACATCTTTGCGATCGCGCCCGCACACAGGCTGTGCGGGCGCAATCGCCGCCGGGTGTCAGCTGATTGTCACAGCTGACACCCGGTACTATGTACAGGGAGCGGTCTCGCATCACTCCCGGCACATTATCCCCCGCAATGCTGCAATCGAAGTCGATCGCAGCATTGCGGGGGCAAGGGGAGGTGATCGGGATACTCACCTCTCCTGCCGGTGTCCAGCGATGTCTGCCGCGGCTTCCCGGATGTTGCCATGATGACCCGATGTAGTCATGACAACCCGATGTTGTCATGACAATATCCGGGTCACCAAACAGCAGGAAGTTATTTTGGTCATAATGATAATTTGGTGATAATTGTATTTATTAATCACAACGCGTTTCGGCGGAAAAAAAACGCCTTCATCAGGTGAGGCATTATTTTTCCGCCGAAACGCATTATGATTAATAAATAAAATTTTTAATCCCACTTATTTGTCTCATCCTAGTTATTTGGCGCTCCTTCCAAACCGCCTTTTTTTCTTTTTTCTTTGTTGCCTACTTCCCTCTCTGAGGGTTGCGGTGGAGCTGCCTATTGCTTGGAGATTGTTTTAGAACCTTGCCTTTACCCCTTGTCTCTCCAGGACCTTGCTGATGCTTGGTCACATGACCTCTGGAATCCAACCCTCCAGTGGTAAGTGAGCTGCCAGCGGCATGCGATCGTTCTAGGACCTGTGCTGATGCTGGGATACGTGACTGACAGTCTACTGCCCTCCTGCGGCGTGTGAGCTCTGTTAGCGTCTCCCACTTTCTTGTCCGAGGTTGTGCAGGGGTGCACAACCTAGTAAGGTGAGCCCCACCAGTTTCTTTTAACCCCTTCACATCCAGGTTTCACGCCTGAAAATGGCACCAATAAAAATGTCAACTCATCCCGCAAAAAACAAGCCATCACATGACTCTGTCGGCCAAAATATGGAAAAATTATAGCTCTCAAAATATGGCGATGCAAAAACTAGATTTTACAAAAAAATGTGTCTTTTAGTGTGTGACAGCTGTCAATCATAAAAACCCGATATGATTCTGGTATCTCTGTAGTCGCACCGAGCCGAAGAACAAAGTCGTCTAATCACTTATACCGCACGAGGAACGGCGTTAAAAATAAACTCTCGGGTTAGGGTTAAGGTTGTGCTAGGGTTAGGGTTGGGGTCGGGGTTAGGGTTGTGCTAGAGCTAGGGTTGGGCTAGGGTTAGGGTTCGGCTAGGGTTGTGCTAGGGTTAGGGTTGGGGTTAGGGTTAGGGTTGGGGTTAGGGTTGGGCTAGGGTTGGGGTTGGGGTTAGGGTTGGGCTAGGGTTAGGGTTGGGCTAGGGTTAGGGTTGGGGTTGGGGTTAGGGTTTGGCTAGGGTTAGAGTTCAGCTAGGATTAGGGTTGGGCTAGGGTTAGGGTTGGGATTTTTTTCAAAAGTAAAAAAAAAAAAGACGACGATATGGCAACTAGTGTTGAGTGCAAGTGCTTGCTACTTGAGTTTGCATCAGGTGCTTGGGTATGAACTGAGTATCACGGGTGCTCGAGTGACATGCTCGAGTCTCCGCCCCATATGCTTCGTGGCCAAAAAAACCTTGCGGGGATTGCCTGCCATGCAGGAGCGATCCCCGCATGTTTTTTTTGGGGTGTCTAATAACCGTGAAACATGCAGGCGGGGACACAAGTATGTCACTCGAGTATCCGCGATACATGGTGCATACTTGAGTACCCGATGCAAACTCAAGTAGATAAGTTCAGTGAGGGGTCTAGTTTCCAAAATGGTGTCACTTGTGGGGGGGTTTCCACTGTTTAGGCATATCAGGGGCACATTCGCTAATTATTCAGGCAAATTTTACAATCAAAAAGTCAATTGGCGCTCCTTCCCTTCCAAACCCTGCAGTGCGCCCAAACAATGGTTTTCCCCCACATATGGAGAATCTGATTACTCAGGAGAAATTGCACAACAAATGGCATGTGCAATTTCTCCTGTTACCTTTATGAAAATTCAAAATTGGGAGCTGAAAAACATTTTTGTGGAAAAATGTGAAAATTTTATTTTTATGGCTCAATGTTATAAACTTCTGTAAAGCACCTGGGAGTTCAAGGTGCTCACGACACATCTAGATAAGTTCCCTGAGGGGTCTAGTTTCCAAAATGGTGTCACTTGTGGGGGGTTTCCACTGTTTAGGCAAATCAGGGGCTCTCCAAATGCAACATGGCATCCGCTAATTATTCAAGCAAATTTTACAATCAAAAAGTCAAATGGCGCTCCTTCCCTTCCGAACCCTGCAGTGCGCCCAAACCGTGGTTTTCCCCCACATATAGGATATCTGCTTACTCAGGAGAAATTGCACAACAAACTGCATGTGCAATTTCTCCTGTTACCCTTATGAAAATGCAAAATTGGGGGCTGAAAACATTTTTGTGGGAAAAATGTTAAAATTTTATTTTTACGGCTCAATGTTATAAACTTCTGTGAAGCACCTGGGAGTTCAATGTGCTCACCACACATCTAGATAAGTTCCCTGATGAGTCTAGTTTCCAAAATGGTGTCACTTGTGGGGGGTTTCTACTGTTTTGGCACATCAGGGGCTCCCCAAATGCAACATGGCATCAGCTAATTATTCAAGCAAATTTTACATTCAAAAAGTCAAATGGCGCTCCTTCCCTTCCGAACCCTGTCGTGCACCCAAACAGTGTTTTTTCCCCACATATGGGGTATCCACATGCTCAGGGGAATTTGCACAACAAACTTTGGGGTCAATTTTTTCCTTTTACCCCTGCAAAAATAAAAAAAAATTGGGTCTAAAGTAACATTTTTGTGAAAAAAGTTAAATGTTAATTTTTTTCTTCCACATTCCAAAAATTCCTGTGAAGCACATGAAGGGTTAATAAAGTTCTTGAATGTGGTTTTGAGCACCTTGAGGGGTGCAGTTTTTAGAATGGTGTCACTTTTGGTTATTTTTTGTCATAAAGACCCCTCAAAGTGACTTCAAATGTGATGTAGCCATAAAAAAATGGTTTTGTAAATTTTGTTGAAAAAATGAGAAATCGCTGGTCAACTTTTAACCCTTATAGCTCCCTAATAAAAAAAATTTTGGTTCCAAAATTGTGCTGATGTAAAGTAGACATGTGGGAAATGTTATTTATTAACTATTTTGTGTGACATATCTCTCTTATTTAAGGGCATAAAAATTAAAATTTTGAAAATGGCAAAATTTTCAAAATTTTTGCCAAATTTCCATTTTTTTCACAAATAAACGCAAGTGATATAGAAGAAATTTTACCACAATCATGAAGTACAATATGTCACGAAGAACAATCTCAGAATTAGGGGGAACCGTTGAAGCGTTCCAGAGTAATTACCTCATAAATTGACAGTGGTCAGAATTGTAAAAATTGGCCTGGTCTTTAACGTGCAAACCACCTTGGGTTGTAAACGGGTTAAATAAATATTAAAATAAAAACCACCATATACTCACCTACACTTACTCCCCGATGCCTTTGTCTTCTGTTAAAAATAAAAAAAACACCATATACTCACCTTAATGCCTAATCCCCGATGCCCATGTCTCCTGTAATAAAGAAAAATAATAAACCACCATATACTCACCTATCTACCATATCCACATAAACTTAAGTGTCCCACTCAGATCTCATTAATAGAATAGCCACATCGGAAGATATGACTATTCAATTCAGCAGCCAGCGATACACTGACAGTAGCATAATCGCTCCTGCAGTGTATAATGCTGAGCTGCCGGGAGTGCGGTCACCAGAGTTCATCAGCTGATGATCTTCGGAGACCTCACTTACTGCATAGACGGTGCATTACAAAATTACATAGAAAATTCTCACCCTGCGTCTGGGCTGTAAGTGACTCTCCTGTGTCAGTGTGTAGCCTGCTGTCCTGTAGAACAGTTACATCAATGCTTGCTGATGTGACTGTCCTACAAATGATCCAATCACCGTGGGACACTCTGTATTATTTCATCTCGCCGGACAGGTGAGTATAAGGTTGCTTTTTCATTTTCTGTTTTTTACAGGGGACATTGGCTTCAGTGGATTAGGCGTTAGGTGAGTATAACGGTCTATTTTTTTTAAAATAAATATGTAAAAAATGGTGTGGACTTTTCTTTCCAATAAAAAAAAAATTCTTGCTGTGTCTTTATTTCCGAACTTTTACTATGGGGTTAGTAATGGGGGTGTCTTATAGACGCCTCTCCATTACTAACCTGGGTTTCATGTCTGCTGCCAATATTAGATAGATATATGGATAGATAGATAGATAGATATATGGATAGGTAGATAGATAGATAGATAGATAGATAAATAGATAGATAATACAGTTGAAACCAGAAGTTTACATACACTACATACACAAGTGAGGGATATGATGGCTTTTTATTTTTCTTTTCATACAGGAGATGAGGGCTTCAATGGAATGGGCGTTTGGTAAGTATTTTTTATTTTTTTTGGTAAATTAAGAATCATTAATAAAAAACTGTGTCGTGCTCTCACTGTTATCTGTGACAGCAGGCGTAGGCTGATGAGTGTAATAGTCCCATTGCCGATGCCTGTGACCGGAGGTAAACTTTTTACTTACGGTCACAGCTGGGGGCTCACGCTGTCATATGACACATGACAGCATGGCAAACACCCGATATTTGGACCCCCATTACCATGCTGTCATCTGACATTGTGTGAACCACAGCTCACTAATCGGCGGTAATGATCTTACTGATGATCAGAGGCAGTGTTTGCCGTGCTGTCATGCACATGACAGCATGGCAAACACCCTATGTTCATGCCCCCTATTCATGTGAATGGGGTCCGTATTTTAATATTTTATATTTTACTTTTAATAAACTGTTCAGCATTTAGCTGAACCAGCCAAACCCGAACAGTCACGGGTTCGCCCATCACTAGCCTGCTAATCAGATGCTTGAAGGAGTCATGCCTCTCCATTAGTATTTTGTGTCCGTTTCTTTGTTTGTCAGAAACAGCTCATTGCTTTGAGTAGTGGCTGTACTTTGTATTACATCTCTGCAGTTTTCACAAGTGAGTAGGACATAGCTGTAATAACAGACACAACCACAACTACAAACATGGAACTGTGCCTGGTAAAAGAAAAATGAAAAGAATGCAGTGCTTGCTGTCCTTCAAGCAGTAGATGAGCAGGAGTGCCAAGAATATGGATGTGCAAATTTATATCAATGCAGTTGTTCTCAAAGGACATGCTGCACAGTAGATTTGCACTTATTATAATTACAATGTACATTTAAAGATATTATATTGAACTTTCTAGAACACTGGAGAATAACCAAGTCAACACAACTTACTTTTAGCTCTTACTGTCTTACTGGCATCCAAATATATGTTATTTCTGATCTAAGCCTAAATTACCATTAGTATTTATCATGTGGAAAGATTGATGCTTGTTTAGAATTTAAAGGGATTTTCTCAAAATAAAAAGTTGTCTCTTTATCCATGGGATAGTGTTAATTTCCTGACCTTTGGTGGTCTGTCTGCAGGAATTTCCATTGATGGAGAACCCCATCTGAATGAAGCCGATCAAATATTGCACATCTAAACTCAAATCATTGTTTATCGCCTTGCTGGGGATAAATTGTGATCACTGCTTGTCCCAGCAGCCAGAACCCCAGAGATCTTTAAGAAATCCTATTCAATGAACGTGGGATAACTTTTTATTTTTGTAAAATTTCTTTAAATGTCAATTGATTACCTTATATAAAAAAAGCATTCCTTGAGAAACAAACATAAATTACATTTTTCCAAACTGGCCGAACGTTCAAGTTGTATTACTTTATCATTTTGATTTATGCTTCTTCTTCGTAGCAACACTGCTCCATAAGAGGGCACTTTGATATCAGGAACTTTGAGTACTGCAGCTTCAGACCTTGGTTTTGTAAATCAAACAATCTAAAGAATTGTTAATAGTTTTGTTTTGATGGTTTCAGATAGGACGAGATGGGTTTTATGAATTCTTTGGAATCCTGGGGGAACCGTTACTCAGGGTGACCATAGGCTGCAGCTTCTCTCAAGCACACAATAAATTCAATTGCTGACCAGACACATCTGACAAGAGTCTTTTTCAACAGTTTAACAGCGGAATTTAATCTGAAGCACAGCCAGTGCAATTCAGGGATATTACAGTAATAATCTTCATGACAGTACAGTCTGAGTTTCTTGAGCAACCGGCTCCAGTAACAATATAGTAGTTTCTTCACAAGACACAGTATTACAGTCTCTTCTGTAGCATAATTCAGCATAGATTAGATCTATTAGCAACACACTTCTATGCATACACAACCACAGGTTTTTCCTTCATAAGGACACAATAGTACACAGCATTCTTTATCTTGCATGGAGATGGAGGGGATGATGGTTTGGTGAGGGAGATGATCCCTGTGACACAATTCCTTTCATTCATTATCTTCCTGCCCGATAATGCTCTGCACTGTTAGTTCAGGGAGTATATTTGACCTGTGTTTAGCTTCTCTCCTGATCTGAATCCTGTTCAGTTGCCTTCTGTCAGATCTAGATAACACACCACCTTTCTTTTCGGCTTCAGCTAGACTACAATAACAAGTTCCCCACAATCCCCCTGGGGCTCTGCTAAAACACTCAAAACACTCCCTGTCTCCTGTGACTGTGTTAACCCCTCTAGTTGCTGGATGCTTCTGAAGCACACTTCCTGTCTCCTGTGCTTGTGTTATTTGTAACAGTTGCTGGATGCTTTGGAAGCAACAGCACTACTTCTGCATGTCACCGTTTTCCTATATCAATAAATCATTGATAAGTCTAATGGAAAATTATGGACTCGTACCCAACAGACTATCTACGGATGCTATGTATATTGGAAAATTATGGACACATACCCAACAGACTATCTTTGGATGCTAAGAATATTGAAAATTCATGGACATGTACCCAACAGACTATCTGTGGACTGCAATCAAAAATTCAATTACATTCATTACTGTTTAGAGTACAGTCTTCATAGTGACTAGCAGAAAAGCCAAAGTTCATATGTTGAAAAAACAAAATAAAATCATTGGATATATTACATGACAGTGGAATTCTCTGAACTACTTGGTAAAAGGCCCAGTTATGAGTATGTCTGGCAATTAAAAATAATTGGGAAGCAGGTTTGCCACTAACTCTTCCAAGAATGCCAGTTATGATATAATGATGTTTCATTAAGCATGCTGAAAGCTGTGAGCTCCGTATGGCAGTGGCAATTAGGAAGGATCATAAAGAAAAAAAAGAAAATGAAAAACATTAAAAAAATGCCCAGTCTAAGATTAGCATTGCATTTAATGGCCACTTCATTAGCTAATTGATTTCTTATTAGATACAAGCAAGAGTCTGGTTAGGGGCTTTACACAGCTAATTAACAGCATTTACACAATTAGTATCTTGCTCATTTTCTTTCCATTCTTGGAATCACTCATGTCTTGCTTGCTCTGGGCCATTGATTAGTTTAATTTTTCTGCTAATATTGGCTTCACCTTCAAGATTAAAAAAAGAAAAAAAACTTAGTCCTTGGGGCAACCATATATTTAACAGCAGCAGTAAACACGACTAAACACTGCCACTACATTTCATGAAAATATTTTGCCTTATTCTGACTTTCTTATTTACACAAATTAGGATGCCTTGCTTTTTTTAAACTCCGAATGTCTTTGGTATATATGCAGCTGCTCTATAAAAGATACAACCTCTGGAGTTCTAAGTAGGCACGGAGCATTATTGATAAATAAAGGGTCTGTTTTGCATTTATTGGACATATGCATCCTTTTCCAAAAGCTGACACTTTCATTATAGAGCTGTAAATCACTGCAAGATCACATCTTTATAAATGACTTTCTCTTTATTGAACCTGCCAATATATGTGCATATTTGAAAAATTTAGAAACATTTCCATTTAAACTTAAAAAGTGCCTTTAAATTCTTGCACTTATGTTATGGATTCACATGCTTTCTGTGAAAAATATATTAACTATATTATTTTCTCTGCATACCAAAGGTTTTATCATGTTTTAAATCACCATATAACCAGAAGGTCATAGCATAGAGTGCATTTTATAGATCTTCTTCAATAATTGATACTGTTTTTGAATAAATATATATTTTTATACATTCTGAATGTTTTGCATTAATACGGCCTCATGTACCTGACAGCATGGACAACACTACAGTGTGCTGTGTGGATCTGTATTGTGATCCATCAGTGTGTCTAGGTAAAGGTAGGATGAGGTGTTCAGATACATCTATCTATCTATCCCATATCTATCTATCTATTATCTATCCCATATCTATCTATCTATCTATCTATCTATCTATTCGTCCATCTATTCATCTATGAAGCCAAATGCATGGCTACATGAAAAAAGGAACACAAGGAACATATAACATGGATCCTGAATATGGTTATGTACGTGAACCGCCAACACGTAAATAATATTTGTTGTTCAGTATTCTGGAAAGAGGGTCGATAGAACAAAATGAAGCTCCCCCAAATAAGAACATAATAAACTTTATTGACTGTATATATGTAGTCATGGTCGAAAGTGTTAGCACCCTTGAAATTGTTCCAGAAAATGAAATATTTCTCCTAGAAAATTATTGCAATTACAAATATTTAGTTATACAAGTGCTTATTTCCTGTTTGTGTATTGGAACAGCACAAAAAACTGAAAAAAAAAGGCAAATTGGGCATAATTATAAACAAACCCCAAAAATGGGCTGGTTAAAATTGTTGACACCTTTCCAAAATTGTGGGTAAACAACTATGTTTCACGCATGTGTTGTTCGTTCAAACTCACCTATGGTAAGTAACATGTGTGGGCAATATGAAAATCACACCTGAAACCAGATAAAAAGACGAGAACTTGAATCAATCTTTGCATTGTAGGTCTGTGTGACACTAAGCATGGAGAACAGAAAAAGGAGAAGAGAACTGTCTGAGGACTTGAGAACTAAAATTGTTGAACAAAATCAAAAGTTACAAGTCCATCTCCGGAGAGATCTTGATGTTCCTTTTTCCACAGTTCACAGCATAATCAAGAATTTACAACCCATGCCACTATAGCTAATCTACCTAGATGTGAATGGCAGACAAAAATTGATGAAGGATTGCTACGCAGGATAGTCTGGATGGTGAATAAGCAACCCCAATCAAATTCCAAAGAAATTCAAGCTGTCCTGTAGGCTCAGGGTGCATCAGTGTCAAAGCAAACTATTCATTTACATTTGAATGACATGAAATGCTATGGCAGGAGACCCAGAAGGACCCCACTGCTGATAAAGAGACAAAAAAAACTAGACTGCAGTTTGCCAAAATGTATGTGAGTAAGCAAAAATCCATCTGGAAAAGCATCTTATGGACAAATGAGACCAAGATAGAGCTTTTTGGTAAAGCACATCATTCTATTGTTTACCGAAAATGGAATGAGGCATACAAAGAAAAGAACTCAGTACCTTCTGTCAAATTTGGTGGTTAAAAGATGCTTTTTTGTTTCTTTTTTGCTGCTTCTGGCACTGGGTGCTTGACTGTGTGCAAAGTATCATGAAATATGAAGATTACCAAAGGATTTTGTATCGCACTGTAGTGCCCAGTGTCAGAAAGCTGAGTTTGCATTCTAGGTCATCGGTCTTCCAGCAGGACAATGACCCCAAATATACTTCAAGAAGCACCCAGAAATAGATGGAAACAAAGTACTGGAGAGCTCGGAAGTGGCCAGCAATGAGTCTAGATCTAAATTTCATTGAACACCTGTGGAGAGATCTTAAAATTGCTGTTGGAAGAAGGCACACTTCAAATATGACAGACCTGGAGCAGTTTGCAAAAGAAGAGTGGTGCAAAATTCTAGTTGAGAGGTGTAAGAAGCTTGTTAATGGTTCTAGGAAGTGATTGAATGCAGTTATTTATTCTAAAGGATGTACAACAAAATATTAAAGAAGTTGTCAGCTACTTATATATTAATGCCCTATCTGTAAGATAGGGTATCAATGTCTGATCGTCCAATGTCCAGCACCCAGCACTCCAGCCGATCAGCTGTTATTGGTGGCGGCTGCTGGTCGGAAGCACTTTCTTGCTGAGCTTGGCTGTCTAGTTGTAGTGGCCGCCGCGGGGTACTACACATTTGCCTCCCATTGAATTGAATAGAAGGCGAATGTGTAGTACCCACAGCGACCACTACAGCAAGAAGGCCAAGTTCAGCAAGTAAGTACCTCTGACCGGCGGCCACCACCGCTGACACAGATAACAGTTGATCGGCATGGGTACCGGGTGTCAAACCATGGCCAATCAGACATTGATGCCCAATTCCACGAATAGGTCATCAATGTATAGGTAGTGGATAACCTCTTTAAGTTGAAGGTGCCAACAATTTTAAACTATTTACCTCACAAAGTGTGTATGTTACAAAAATAGTTTCTTTTTTGCACACTTGCTTTTGGGATGTGTAACTACCAAGAATTTTCTTCATTTCCTGATTGGGAAAGAAGGTTGAAATCTGGAGGTTTTCTAAAAATAAAAATATACAGATATCTTTTTACATACCTGTGTATGGGCAGCTTGGTGGCTCAGTGATTAGCATTGCTGCTTTGCAGCACTGGGATCCTGGGTTCAAATCCCACCAAGGACAATATATGCAAGGAGTTTGTATGTTTTTCTCATGCTTGCGTGGGAGACATACACATAGGGAATTTAGATTGTGAGACCTAATCGGGACAGTGATTTTACAGTCTGCGTCGCTATATAAGAAAAGCATAATAATAAACAAATATTGGTCCAATTTACCTACTATACATGCCACAAAAATACAGTGGGTTGTTGCCACAGTTTACTTCGTATTGTGTACCTTCCAAAATTTTGTTACAGCCTTTTTTCGAGGAAATGAATAGTGTTAAAAAATATATATATTTTTTTAAATCTACAGTTTTAACTTTTTGCAAACTTGCTTTACTTGCATTTGACAACTGTACATGCCACAAGAATACTGCGACCTTTTGCCACATTTTGCATACCTGTTTAATTAGTCAAATTTGCCAACCTTATGTGCCACAATAATACTGTAGGATGTTACTGTGCTTTGCTTTCCAGGCATCTACCTTCCAACATAGCATTTTTTTACAGAGAGAATAATGGTAAAAAAATGTAAAACACAAATCCACACACTTTACTTTTTCATATCTGTTTCACTAGTTCAATTTGACAATCGTCTATGCCACAACAATATTTTGTTATATTGTGTCACATTTTTCCTTCTGGAGAATCTACCTGGTATCTTTTGTTTCATCCTTTTGGAGGAGGCTGATTTAATTTTGTTAACACAAGAGAAAAAAAAATCTACACATTTAACCGGAAGATATACAAATTTTATTAATTATAATTTTAAAAATAAAGTACATAAAAAAGACAGTGTATAAAGCCTCCAAAATAAGGGGTGGAAACACAGCAATAATTCCTTCTAGCCCAGTGGAATGCAGAACAACAGTCATAACGATGTCTGAAGGAGGTCCCTAAATTAAAGGGAAACTCCTGACATAAAACTGCCAATCCACTTAAATACGCTGGCCCAGGATAGGTGGTATGGGTGCCATCAAAATTATATGCAAGTGCAAGAAGATATAGACCCCACTCACTATTCCTGTGAATAATTATACCTATGAAATGAATAGACCTGATCCACATATAGTAAAGAGATTTCTAAAGCAAAAATACTGTTGTGCTGCATTTCACTAGGCTAGAAGGAATTATAGCTGTGTTTCCAACCCATGTTTTGGTGTTTTTTTGCCCTGTCTTTTTATACACTTCATTTTTCTAATTGTAATTAATATAATTTGTATATTTTAATGCATACGTGTTGGAGTCTCTTCTTATCTGGCGGTTATATGCCATAACAGATCGGGTTGTGTTCAGTATTTTGAAGTGTCTGATGTTTTATTTTGCACAAATGAGAATAAGAACATTTAACTGTAAGGTCTGTTTTTGTACAAGTTTAAGCTGTGAAATTTGGGACCCATACAGGCATCACGGATATTATGCAGTTTTTCATTTTGGAACTAGCATTTTTTGTTCAGTGCTTTTTGTTAAGGGTTACATAACTGTGATTGAAATTTTTTGGAAACATTAATTATACTTGTCTACAAAATATATGGTAAAAGTAAAAGTGACAATGGCAACGAATGGGGTAGTGTGAAAGAAAAAAAAACATATCTTGGCTAAGAATATGGGAGCCCTTAGCAGAAGCACCATCGTCACCACTGACATAATCCACCTTGGCAGAAGTACTACCAAATGCCTCCTTTGCCTCTGGCAAGCACATTAGTGGAGATGAAGTGGAGGGCATATTGGAATGCAGTCATGGCCAAATGTGTTGAACCCTTGAAATTGTTCCAGAAAATGAAGTGTTGGAACAGCACAAAAAACTGAAAAAAGGCAAATAGGACATAATTTCATACAAACCCCAAGAAATGGTCCGGGCAAAATTGTTGGCACCATCAGCTTAATATTTGGTTGCACACTCCTTGGAATAAATAACTGTAATCAATTGCTTACTATAGCCATTAATAAGCTTCCTACAGTTCTTAACTGGAATTTTGGTCCTCTCTTCTTTTGCAAACTGCTCCAGGTCTCTTATATTTGAAGGCTGCCTTTTCCTAACAGCAATTATAAGATCTCTCCATATGTGTTAAATGGGATTTAGATCTGGACTCATTCCTGGCCACTTCAGAACTCTCCAGCAGAAAATGAGAAATTTTGGGATAAACAACATTTTCATGAAAAAAAAAATTAATATTTCATTTTTGCGGCCCAATATTATACATTTCTGTGAAACATTAGTGATTTCAAGATACTCATCCCACCCCTAGAAAAATTCCTCAAGGGGTAAATTTTCCAAAATTGGTCTCTTGTTGGAATTTCTCCTGTTTTGGCACCTTGGAGCTCTGCAAATGCGACATGGCGTGCACAATCTATTCCAGCAAAATATGTGCGAAAATAGTCAAATGGTGTTCCTTCACTTCGAAGCCCTGCCATGTGCCCAAACAGTAGTCTCTCACCACAAATGGGGTATCCCTGTACTCAGGTGAAATTGCACAAGAAAATGTGGGGTCCAATTTCTCCTATTAAGCTTGTGAAAATGAAAAATATGAGGCTAAAGCAACATTTTCATTAAACAATTTTTCATTTTTTTATTGCATTTATTTATTGCATTAAATCTTGTGAAGCACCTGAAGAGTTAACCAATTTTTTGATTGCGATTATAAATTCTTTGAGGGATTTCTTTTTTTAAAAAAAAATTAGGTCTTGTTTGTGGTGTTTCTTGCTTAGAAGCCCCTCAAAGTCACTTTAAAACTGAAGTAATCCCTAAAAGTTAAGATTTTGTAAATTTATTGAAAAAATATAACTTGCTGCTAAACTTTTAACCCTTTTCACATTTCAACAATTTTTTTTTAGGGGCATTACCCTTTTTCAAACAAGCTGAAAGCCTAGCTCATACCTCCTACCTGGATTGCCATACACTATGTGTGAATATGGTTAAAGTATCTATTGTTTAGATGTTTATATTTAGAATAGAACAATTGAATACTTAATACACCAAAAGATTTTATATGCAAAGTAGAGCATTGTGTGGTGTGCTTCATTTTTTGTTCTTTTAGGACAGTTTTTCCTGCAATTAGGAAAATGCAATTTTTTAATGGGTTTCTGTAGACAGCAAAGTAATCTTCTATGCTGAGATTATCTAGACTTTCTCTTCTCTTCAAACATAATACCTTGAAGTTCTTGTATTTTTTTTTTAATCTAGAGAAGAACCATTTCATATGCTCCCATAATTATTGTTCTTCACTAAAAGCCATCTTTTGACACATATATTTTTGCATTCAAGTCAATTAGTCACCCACAATTGTCAGTAATAGCTTGAAAACATATGTTTCTTTCAAAGCCGTTTTACTGCAGGGCATTTGGACGTTTTGAATTTAGGGTCACAATCAAATTATTTACTGCCAAATAAAGCACAAGTGTTACAACTTTGTGTCTGTATAGCTATACCTCTGTCCAGTAAGGCCCTAGGTGGAAAGTGACACCTTCTTTACAAAATATTGTTCTTTCTTGATAAAAAGAACATTGTTTCATGCCATTGCAAAACCTTTTGAAACTGATTATGGAACTGATTATTGTTATCTTGCGCAAATAAGATTTAGAATTGAAAATGTAAAAAATCATTAAATTATAAATGTGAAAAAAGCGAATTATTAACTTTGATAACATTCTAAAGAAGAAGATACTCTGGGATATATTTAAGTAGTTAAATAATGGCTTGTAGGAATTATTTTAGCAAAATCAAATAAAACTTGGAATACAACAACAGTTGGATGTGTTTATATTGATCAAATTAAAAATATCAGAATTTATCAAAATATTAAAAAAATATACTGGCTTTTGTTTTCTTATATAAGTATTTTCAATTTGTGTCTTCAGAGAGGAATAGAACTAGAATCTAGTGCCACCTATAAAAAGTAGCAATCCTAAAAGTCAATATCGATCCTTTAATGAGCCTTGTCACATGACTTAGGATAAAAGCCAAAACTAGAAACTCAATTTGCAGACACTGTGTTTCAGGGTACTGCCCCTCGTCAGTGCAAAGTGTGAGTTCTGTTTGGCTGGATGAGAGGAGTCAGACTGGTATCCAAGGAGTAATGTTTCTCCTCTCGGATAGTGACATGTTAAGCGAGTCAAGGTGAGGAGACTTTTAAGCTGCAATGGGAAATATGCAAATGGTCTCTTTAGAGAGGAAGAGAGCTAGATCTCTAGTCCCTCTGTCGGCAGAAATATGGAAAAATTATAGCTATCTAAATATGGTGATGCCTCAATAAAAAGCATCTTTAAGTGTGTTTCTGCAACCAAACATAAAAAAACGATATAAATCTGATATCGCTGTAATCGCACCGACCCAAAGAATAAAGTCGTCTAATCACTTATACCACACGAGGAACGTCGTAAAAAATAAATAAAACCAATTCTTCACCTGATATTGATTTTTTCATTCTGCCTTCCAAAGATCGCAGTATGGCTTGACTCATGTTTGTCCTGCGCTTTACATTGAGCGCTTACACCGGGGTTTCCGTGTAAACCTCTGAAATACATGATTCAGATGGAACCCCCAGTGGAAGATTCCCTATAATGAGGCAGATGGCGGCACTGTGGACGCCTTCTGAATGTGATCTGGCTGTGTTCATCATTTTAGGCGTTCATAAAAGCGCGGTCCTGCACAGTTTTGCACACTTCTGAAAAGAAGTACACCACTGAACAGGGACTATACGGAGTCCAGAGTAGCTCTGCTGCCTCATTATAGTAAATGTATCTCTCGGGGGTTTCATCTGAATTATGTGACTCAGAGATTTACATTGGTGACCAAAAGATTGCATTTTTTTTAAAAGTGTGATTACTTTTGTCTGGTTTTTGTGATGTCATTTTCCTGGTGATTTTAGTAAACTGGAAGCAAATGGTTGTCAGCTATAAGGACGAAAATTGTGTTTAACATTGTTTTATCCGTTTATGTATTAGTTTTCAACATTTGCTTGGCCAAATATTTTGCATATTTTGCCATGGGTAGTCGAATTTTATCTAAATTTTTTCTTTTTGTGTGTGTGTTTTTAGGTTAAAACACTGCAAAGACAAAGACAAATTTATCACCAAGTGTCAGGAAGCTTATTATTCTGAGAGTGAAATCAGGCAAAAGCCAAAAAGAGAATTAACCATATATTCATCAGGTACATTGTAACAAACCACTCTACCCAAAATGGGTTCCCAAAAATTGGAAAAGTGGAAGCTTATGCCACTCCATAAGATAAATATGCATGCTACCACAAACCACAAACCACAGGAGTTTTTTGGCAATAATAAAAAGGCAAATATTTTATTAGACACTTAAAGACATAGGACATACAACAAGAAACAACCCTGCATAAAAAGTGGGGCTGCATATATACATATATTCAGATTAGCCAAACGTAGAGAGTATAATTAACAATGGATAAAAAGAGGGGTGCCACAATGTTTAACCCCTAGTGGGATAGTTGTCTAAGAGCTGCATACAGTAAAAATCTATAAAAATATGTATTCTTAGTATAATAGATCATGTCAGCACATAAACCCCTATAATCAATGTTCAGATCATGGTATTGCACGCTTACCCATTGTTAAATAGCAGCCACACAAGAAAAATCCCCAACGCACGTTTCGCTTGGTGTGTTCAATCGCTTCCTCGGGGGGAATCAAAAGCCAAAAAGAGGTAGCCATGGATTTCAAAAGTTTAACTGTTCTCAGAGTCAAGTGTCACATATATTAAAGAAAGAAAAAGAAGGTTATGGAACAGCTGACAAACCTAGAAGTGGACGACCACATAAAATTTCCTCCAGAGTTGATCACACTATTAAGAAAAAGTCAGTATCTGATGTCCATAAAAGTGATGTACAGATTTTTCATGAAATGACCGAAGAATATGGGTTCAAAGTGAGTTGCCAGACTGTGGTGCGATGGCTAAGAGCAGTAGGGTTAAATGCATGAGCTCCAGTTAAGAAGCCTTTCATCTCTGCAAAGAAGGTCTGACTTGAGTTTGCCAAAGAATACAGCCAAATGGAAAGAGACAGATTGGTCTAAGGTGTTTTGGTCAGAAGAATCCAAGTTCAATATGTTTGGTAGTGATGGTAAGCACTATGTATACCAGCCAATCGGAAAACATAATGATGTAAGGTACCAAACACCTACAGTGAAACATGGTGGTGGCAAATCGTAAAACCAAAGTAGGCAGGGGAAGGAAATTCCAGCAAGACAATGATTCTAAGCACATATCCAATTTAGTCAAAAATTGGTTAGCAAAGAAAAATGTTAGCCTGTTATAATGGCCAACCCTATAGAGCACCTTTGGGATGAGTGAGGGCGAGGAGTTGAGGCCCATACCCATAGCAATAAATTTGAATTGTTTGCAAATTTGCAAATGGAATGACGAAGATCCCCCAAGATGTCTTGAATGCCCTAGTGGCTTCAATGCCCTGTTAGTGTGGAGCAGTAATTAAAGCAAGAGGGTATGCTACAAAATACTAAGTTATAGCATTATAAACAATGAATTACTCTGTATGGTGTGATGAAAAAATAATATATGCAAAACTTTTGGCAGTCAGTTTTCTTTAATTAAACGGCCACACCTATATTCAAAAGCATTTTGTTGAAACTTAAGGTCTTGCATGATGACAACTTCATAGACTTTCAATTCATCAGCAGGGAAATGCCATCACAACAGCCCCCCAAAAGAAATTCAGCAAATTCTGCGCTGCCAAATTCAAATGCCCTCTCAACTCTGAGCCCCATAGTGTGCGTAAACCACATTTAATGTCCACATGTTTGGAATTTCTGTAGCGATGACAGCCCAGCTAATTTACATTTGCATGTCTCCAGAGCTAGGCACTACAATGTACTGGGTACTACAACATATTGGTGACTACAACATACTGGACACTACAATAGCAATTTGCAATTTTCACTCGGCAACATCCACTACTGCTTGTTTCTGGAAAACACCCATGGAGTAAAAATCGTCGCTACACCTGTAGACAAGTTCACAAAGGGGTATCATTTACAAAATGGGGTCCCTCTGGGGGGAATCTGCTCTTCTAGCCCTTGGAGCTCTGTATATGGAGTCCATAAACTATTCTAGGAAAATCTGCACTCCAGGAGGTAAATAGCGCTCCATCCCTCCAGAGCCTCGCTGTGTGGCTGAGCATTACTGTACAGCCACATAAAGGTTATTTCTGTATTCAGCAGGAATTGTGGGACAAATTTTGGTGCCATTTTTACCCATTTCCCCTTGTGAAAATGTAAAATCTGTGGCTAAAACAATTTTTTTTGTGGTAAAAATGTAATTATTTTTTCTTCACTATCGAATGGTATAAAATGATGTGACACACGTGCGGTGTCAATATGATCACTGCACCCATAGATGAATTCATTGAGAGGTTTAATTTGTAAAAGGAGGTCTCATATGGGTGGTTATCCTGTTCTGACACTTCAGGGGCTCTGCCAATGTGACATGGAACACTCAAACCAGTCCAGCATAATCTGAACTCCAATATGCCACTTCTTCCCTTCTGAGTTTTGCACTGTGCCTCAACCACATATGGGGTATCGATCTACTGAGGAGAAATTGCACACAAAAACTTTGGGGTCCATTTTCTCCTGCTATCCTTGTAAAAATGAAAAAACTGAGGCTAAAAAAACCTTTTTTTTGTGGGAAAAATATATATTTTTTCTTTTTCACAGATCAATGCTGCAAAATTCAATGAAGCACCTGTGGATTCAAGGTGCTCACCCCACATCTAAATAAATTCCTTGAGGTGTCTAGTTTCAAAAATAGGGTCAGGTGGTTTCCACTGTTTAGGTACATCAGGAGCTCTCCAAATGCGACATGACACCAGCAGACCATGCCATCAAAATCGGAGTTTAAAAACGTCACTTGTTCCTTTCTGATCCCTTCCGTGTGCCCAAACAGTAGCTTTCCTCCACATATGGGGTATCTTCATAGTCAGGGGAAATTGTACAACAAATTTTGGGGTCCATTTTTTCTTTTACCCTTGTGAAAATTAAAAATTTGGGCAAAAAGAACATTTTTGTGGGAAAAATGTGATTTTTTATTTTTATGGCTCAACATTATAAACTTCTGTGAAGCATTTGGGGGTTCAAGGTGCTCACTACATATCTAGATAAGTTCCTTGAGGGGTCTAGTTTCCAAAATGGGGTGACTTGTGGGGGGTTTCCACTGTTTAGGCACATCAGGGGCCCTCCAAATGCGACATGGCATCCACTAATTATTCCAGGAAATGTTGCATTCAAAAAGTCAAATGGCGCTCCTCCCCTTCCGAGCTTTGCTGTGAGCCCAAACAGTAGTTTTCCTCCACTGTCCTGAAGATATAGGGACTGGACACTAGTGTTGAGACACCCCCATAGTGTTCGAGCTCGGTTCGGTTCGTCGAACACCCTTGTGTTCGCCGAACTGTTCGTCGAACTGTTCGTCGAACACCTTCGAACACCGTTAAAACCAATGGCAGGCAAACAAAAACACATAGAAACACATAGAAAACACCTTCAAAGGTGTCCAAAAGCTGACAAACTGCTCAGAAGATATAACTAACACATGGAAAAGTGACAAGTACATATAGTCATGCGAAAAGAAAAGAGGTGGAGGAGTAAAAGGAGGGGGAGACACAGATATAGGCATGTCATGCCCTTCTAAAATCCAAAAAGTGAGAAGCCGACACGGCCAGTCCGTTCCTGCCCGTGCCACCTCCGTTTGTGCCAGAGCCGCGGTGGACCCTGACGGCCAGTCCCCCTCTCCCAATACTGGTGCCTGTCCGCTGGTGGGTCGAATGAGCCCCCTTGTGGTGGAGGCAGCTCTAAGCTTTTTAATTTAAATTGTCTCTCTAATTTGAATGAATACACTTTAAATCCTTTTACAAGGATCTATTGAAGGGCAAGTCTCATGCCAGCAGCCACGTAATTCCAGCTCCACTAAAGCTGCTGCAGTTAAAAAGCTTTTATAAGGATCGAGCTCAGCTGTCCACCGCAAGGCGTCCTACCGCCAGTCCCAGCCCCTATGCCTTGGGGTGCCTCCTGATGCTCTTCACTGAGTATCCCGTGGTCCTGAAGCATTTCCTTTGAAAAAATTAAGTGTCCAAACTACAGGTGGTGTAGCTTGCTTAACAGCCGGGATAATCCGCTGACTAGCAGACACTGCTACTAGGCACAAAGTATTTCCTGGGCTAGATGCAGTTAAAAATTTGTAATTAGATACTCTTGTTGGATGCTGAGAAAGCATTCCATAGAGTCTCCTGGCACGCCATATATTATTCTCTTAAAAAGCTTGAGGTAGGGGTCTAGGGGACCCTTTTATAGCCAAAATCACGGGCCTGTATCGCAATGCGTCACGTAGGCTGAAGATAAATGGAACTGTAGCACCCCGAGGGCTCGGTTGCTGCAGAGGTATTGCACCTCACCCAGAGGTGTTGTTATGATCTGCTACAGGGACTAAGGAAAGACAGGAGATCTGTCCCTACAATAGAACTAAACTAGATCCCTATGATGTAACGGGGAACCTGATCCTGCGATCAGACCCACTAAAGTCCTCGGCTAGTCTGTACGAAGACCTATAGATGTGAGGGAGGGATCCCTACAAGAACTAGGGACTGGGATAGGTTGGACACCTCCTAGCAGAAATAGTAGCAGTCAAAGACAAAACACACAACAAAAAGCATAGAGGTCAGAAGACCTAGCAAAACTAACAGAGAACGGCAACAGAGCACCAAGCTAGCTCAAGAGTAGTAAATACAATGAAGTCCAGCAAGACCAGGAGGGCGGAGCCGGATTAAATAGGCAAAAATGGTCATGTGACCAGCAAACTAAAAAAACCTAACAGGAGAGTTCTAACAGTACCCCCTCTTCTAAGAGGATCCTCCGGATCCCCTAGGCCCAGGCTTACCAGGAAACCTCCTGTGAAACGCTCTGACAAGTCTGGAAGCAGAAACATCATCCGCCCTCACCCATGAGTTATCCTCTGGTCCGAAACCCTTCCAAGCGACGAGATACTGCAAACTCCCTCTATACCGTCTAGAATTTAGGATGCGGGAAATTTCATATTCCCCGTCCTCCACCACCGGAGGAACAGTGGCAGAGGCGTCACCATCCGACACATCAGCTTTTTTCAACAGAGAAACATGAAACACCGGGTTAATCTTCCAGGACGTAGGAACCTCCAACCTAACAGCAGATTGGTTAACTATCTGAAGCACCTTAAAGGGCCCTACGAACTTGGGACCCAATTTTTTAGAAGGAATCCTCAATCGCAGATTCTTAGAGGACAACCAAACCATGTCACCAACAGCAAACAAAACCTCTTGCCGTTTCCTATCAAAGTACCTCTTAGATTTTTTGTTAGCCTCCTGAAGATTACCACGCACATCCGTCCAAACTCTCTCCAAATCACCGGAAAAACTCTCCTCCTCAGGCACAGCCGAAACCAATTTGGAGAATGACCCAAAAGACGGATGTCTCCCAGAACAACAAAAAAAAGGCGAACACCCAGCAGAAGAGGATGTATGGTTGTTAAGAGCAAATTCAGCAAGTGGCAGAAACTCAGACCACCCCTCTTGATTGTCTGCCACAAAACAACGCAAGAACTGCTCAACATCCTGGTTCTTCCTTTCTGTCTGGCCATTAGACTCAGGATGATATCCAGATGAAAATGACAAATGAACTCTCAACCTGTCACAAAAGGCACGCCAAAAACGAGCCACGAACTGAGGTCCCCTATCAGAAACAATGTCAGTAGGAACACCATGTAGTCTGACAATTTCCTTGACAAAGGCCTTAGCGAGTGTCTTAGCGCAAGGCAGTTTGATGAAGGGAACCAAGTGACACATCTTGCTAAAATGGTCCACGACCACCCAGATGACCGTGAAACCTTCAGAGGGGGGAAGGTCAGTAATAAAGTCCATAGCCAGATGTGTCCAAGGTGCACTAGGAACCTCCAGAGGGCAAAGCAACCCCGCAGCAGGAGCATGCGAAGACTTGGATCTAGCACACACAGTACATTGGCGCACCCACTTAATGACTTCCTTCTGCCATCCAGGCCACCAAAAACTGCGACCCACAAGTCTCTTGGTCTCAGAAATTCCTGGATGACCTGCCAACCGAGACTCATGACATAAAGGTCCTAGGCACAAACAACCTCCCATGGGGAGTGTTAGATGGGGCATTCTCCTGAGCTTTAAGAATCTCATCCTCCAAAACGGAGTCCAAAGCAGCAATCACATCACCTTCTTGTAAAATGCTCTCCTCCTCCTCCTCAGCACCGACCATGGGAGAAAAGCTGCGAGACAAAGCATCCGCTTTAACATTCTTGGTACCCGGGATGTAAGTAACAGAAAAATTAAACCGCGAGAAAAAAAGTGCCCACCTAGCCTGACGGGCATTCAAGCGCTTGGCAGCATCAAGATAGATCAGATTTTTATGATCAGTGAAAACCTGAATGGGAAATTCAGCACCTTCCAAGAGGTGACGCCAGTGTTCAAATGCGAGTTTAATCGCCAGCAATTCCCGATTACCAATATCGTAATTAAGTTCAGTCTCAGAAAATTTTTTTGAAAAAAAGGCACAGGGATGTACTCCATCCTTGTTTTCCTGAGACAACACCGCACCGACCCCCACCGAAGAAGCATCAACCTCAACCAAAAACGGCTTAGTCACATCAGGCTGCATAAGGATGGGAGCAGAGGTGAACCTCTCCTTTAGAAACACAAAAGCTTCAATGGCCTCAGAAGTCCACTGAACCGCATTAGCACCTTTCCTGGTGAGATCGGTCAGCGGTTTGACAATAATAGAAACATTTTTTATGAATTTTCTGTAATAATTGGCGAAACCCAAAAACCTCTGTATCGATTTCAAACCAATAGGCCTAGGCCATTCCTGCACAGCTTGAACTTTAACCGAGTCCATCTCAAAACCTTCACTGGAGATAATGTAGCCCAAAAAACTAATTCTCTGTACAGCAAACTCACATTTCTCCAGCTTAGCAAAAAGCGAATTGTCCATTAATAACTGTAAAACCTCACGTACGCTCCGCCAATGAAACTCCAGATCAGGCGAATAAATCAGAATGTCATCCAAATACACAACCACATTTTTGCCGATTAAAGGTCTAAGGATGTCATTAATAAGATTCTGAAAAAATGCTGGAGCATTGGTAAGACCAAAAGGCATAACCAGATTCTCAAAATGACCCACAGGAGTGTTAAAAGCAGTCTTCCATTCATCACCCTCCTTCTTGCGCAACAAATTGTATGCCCCCCGGAGATCAATTTTAGAGAACCACTTGGCCCCCACTAACTGGTTAAATAAATCAGGAATCAATGGCAGTGGGTAAGGATTGCATACAGTAATTTTATTAATCTCACGAAAGTCCAGACAAGGACGTAAACCGCCATCTTTTTTTTTTACAAAAAAAAATCCAACAGCCACAGGAGACTTGGAAGGTCTAATGTGACTGGCGGCCAAGCTTGTATGTATGTATTCCTCCAAAGCCTTTCTCTCAGGAATAGTAAGATTAAATAAACGACTTTTGGGAAGAGTCGCTCCAGGGACAAATTCAATGGTACAATCATAGTCTCTATGGGGAGGCAAAATTTGTGACTCCTCCTCAGAAAAAACTCTCCAAAAATCCTGAATAGGTACAGGCAATTCCCCTTTATCCACAGCAGCAATACGTCCGTTACAACACTTGTCATAACACTTAGGGCTCCAGGACTTAATTTCATTGGTAGACCAATCCAGTACAGGATTGTGCAATTTTAACCAGGGTAACCCCAATATTACTGGAGAAGGCAAATTATCCAATACCACCAAATCCAAATTCTCTTGATGAATACCATTAATAGTGAGGGGAAATTCACAGACCTTATGAGTAACACTCTTCAAGGGAGAGCCATCAACAGAAACCACAGCAATAGGGGATGACAAAGTTTTAGGTTCTAAACTAAGTTTTTCCAAGAATCCCCCATCAATCACATTCAGAGTAGAACCACAATCCACAAATACCCGAAATTCAATTAATTCATCCTGAGCAGCAGTAGTGGCAGATAGGAATACTCCCTTAGAATTTAAACAGGCAATACGTGCATGACTGACCATTTTTTTTTCTTTCTTCATACGAAGCACACAGTTCTTAATAAAATGACCAGAATTTCCGCAATAGAAGCACAAGCCTTCAGAAAGCCTGCGGTCTTTTTCCTGAGAGCGGGGTGTCATCGCCCCAATCTCCATCGGCTCTCCATTGTCAGCACAGACCCTCTCAGGACTCGGAGCTGACATAGCAGAGGATTTGCTCTCATTAACCCTTGTACGCAGTTTCCTGTCCACCCGTGTAGCTAATTGCATTGCCTCCTGCAAGTTTCCAGGTGTGGGATAAGCAATCAGTAAATCCTTAACCCTTTCACCTAGCCCTGCAAGAAACAAGCTTTTCAAAGCTGAATCGTTCCACCCCACCTGGGCAGACCACCGACGGAAGTGAGAACAATATTTTTCCACATTACCTGATCCCTGCCTCAGATGTCTCAATTCAGACTCAGCAGATGAGACATGATCAGGATCATCGTACAACAAACCCAAAGCAGAAAAAAAACTATCCACTGATCTAAAGCACGGATCACTAGGTTGGAGAGAGAAGGCCCATCCATGAGGATCTTTGCGCAAAAGTGACATTATGAACCCTATGCGCTGTGATTCATCACCAGAGGATCCGTGTCTCAAACGAAAATACAATAAACAAGCATTTTTAAAAGAAAAAAAATCTTGTTGTTCGCCAAAAAATAAATCAGGCAGACGTACCTTTGGTTCCACAAAATGTGCTCCAGAACAGCTACTCACGTGTTCTTGGAGCTTGGCCACCTCCAGAGAGAGTCCCTGCAAGCGTTGAGCCAAATCTTGAACCGAGACCATGATGGAAAACTGGAGGTCTTTCCTTAGAGAAATTTTTTTTTTAAATTTTTTTTTTCTTTTAGGGCTGGACTTACTGTTATGATCTGCTACAGGGACTAAGGAAAGACAGGAGATCTGTCCCTACAATAGAACTAAACTAGATCCCTACGATGTAACGGGGAACCTGATCCTGCGATCAGACCCGCTAAAGTCCTCGGCTAGTCTGTACGAAGACCTATAGATGTGATAGAGGGATCCCTACAAGAACTAGGGACTGGGATAAGTTGGACACCTCCTAGCAGAAATAGTAGCAGTCAAAGACAAAACACACAACAAAAAGCATAGAGGTCAGAAGACCTAGCAAAACTAACAGAGAACGGCAACAGAGCACCAAGCTAGCTCAAGAGTAGTAAATACAATGAAGTCCAGCAAGACCAGGAGGGCGGAGCCGGATTAAATAGGCAAAAATGGTCAT
Organism: Phyllobates terribilis; assembly: GCF_046119375.1. NCBI lineage: Eukaryota > Metazoa > Chordata > Amphibia > Anura > Dendrobatidae > Phyllobates > Phyllobates terribilis. The sequence continues at coordinate 327,795,806 of NW_027362762.1, read as the reverse complement.
GTGACCAGCAAACTAAAAAAACCTAACAGGAGAGTTCTAACAGGTGTGATATGTCACTCTCAGGTAAGGATGGAGTGTGGATCAGGACCCCGACACCTGCATGCATTACACCACATTGCCGTGGGGCAGGGCGACCAATATGCCCCTGAGATGGGCACGACAGTCCCTGCCCCTGGCTGGAGTGGGGGGAGGGAACACTGAGGAAGGGGAACCCTGTAGTGCAGGAGCAGGGAGGAAGCAGTTCCTGGGTGCATTGAGAAGGGAGTATAAAAGGTGGGCACCATCTTAGTTCAGTGCAGAGAAGTCTGAGCAGAAGTGACAGGGAGCAGGGGCTCTGTATGAGCTCTGCTCCGGAGGCGGGCCTAGTAACAGAGGCCCAGGCCTGGAAGAGGGAGAAGGAAGAAAGAGGAGTGGAGAAGGCTCCAGGAACGAGGAACGAAGGGATCCCAGGGGTGCAGACGGGCGAGTCGCCACCGCACGCCCGAATCCACCTGCGTGGAGGGGTCAGGCCAAAGGGGGAGGCCAGTCCCCGAAACTAGTGGAGGCGGGAAACGACCCTCAGCTAGAAACCGAAGGCTGTGACATTTTATGTGGCGCAGCCCCTCGCTATACCCGCCAGGAGGGCAGCACATAGGGTCAGGGAAACTGGCGCCAAGTTTACCAAGAGGAGGACCGAGGCAGCCGGACAGAAGGGTTGGTTAGAAAGGCCAGACAAAGGACACACAAAGGGGGTCCTGTGAAGCGCTCCAAAGTTATCTGGGAGTTGTCTGACCCCCTCACCTGGTGAGCACAGTACGATGTGGGCAGCCGTTACCTGCAGAAGTGGTCTGGATAATAAGAACTGTGAGTAAAGGCCCTGGACTGCATCACTGACTCTGTGTCGTTACTGCTGCTGCCCTGCACCATTACCCCCATCCTCCGTATACACTGCCCTGAGGCTATACTCCTCCCGTGGGGAGTTATGCTACGCTCTGCTGCACCCACAACACCAGCCTCAGCGGTCTGCCCTGCAGCGGCGGTTCACTCTGACCGCAATCCACGGGTGGCGTAGTCGGACATTTAAACATCAAAACCACATAAATAGTTCCGCCACTGGTTTGACCGCCCTGAGCCACGGAACCGGGTTTCCGCCACGGAGACTACAACCACCAGCATCCACCAAAAAGGGTCCGGCTCCGGATGTCCCAAGGCCCAGGGGGCGCGTCAGAACATTTTCATCACCTTTCATAATCACCAATGGGACAAGGCAGGGATGTCCTCTGTCCCCTCTCTTATACATCCTAGTGACGGAGCACCTGCTCTCATCAATTTGCCATAACCCCAATATTAAGTGGATTGAGGTGGGAGGCACCGAGTACAAGTGCTCTCTATTTGCTGATGATGTCCTAGTATATATCACTCAATCACATATACCATGCCTGCTGTTATGGCTGAAATAGATCACTTTGTTACATGGTCAAATTTTAAAATCAATACAGCGAAGTCTGAGGCCTCAATGTCTCCCTCCCCAAATCCATACAGGATTCCATCCAGTCCAACTTTCCCTTTGCCTGGCCCTCACAGGGTATCAAATTCTTAGGAATTCCTATTCATAGAGACCTCTCCCATCTATGTTATCTTAATTTTGGGCCCTTTATTGAACAACTCCATACAGACCACGGTTGGCAAGTTAGAACTGCAAGATTCACTACGTGAACCACTGGTGTTTTGTGGAAAAGCACATGTACACTGTGTTCCAAATTATTATGCAAAAAAGTGTTTAGGAGTGATAAGGGAAGAATTTGTTTGTTTGTCAGTCAAACTCATTGATGGTGATGTCTGTCAGGGCTCTTTATATCACTGTAATCAATTGCAGACACCTGTGCTAATTAGTTTGGCAGGTGTATCCAATGAACGGCAAGATTACTTAAGAAGGCTGTCCACATTATTAAGCAGCCTACATTTTCTGCCAAAATGGGAAAGAAAAAGGATGTGTCGGCTGCTGAGAAGCAACAAATTGTGGAGTGTTTAGGTCAAGGCATGACTACAATCAACATTGTGCGATGATCAGGATGAAGTGTCTTGGCAATCAAGAAGTATGTAGCTGATTCACAGTACACACGTGTGCGTGCTGATAAGGGTAAATTGAGGACTCTTTCCTACAGGCAATTATGTCAGGTTAAAAGAGCAGCGGCAAAAATGCCTTGTCATAGCAGCAGACAAGTTTTTGAAGCTGCTGGTGCCTCCAACGTCCCCCGAACAACAAAATACAGGGTCCTTCCGAGGTTTGCGGCTGTGCGTATGCCATCCTGTCGACCTCCTCTATCCATTGCACACAAGCAGAAACGGCTCCAGTGGGCCAAACATTACATGAAGACTGATTTCAAAACTGTTTTGTTCACGGATGAGTGCCGTGCAACGCTCGATGGTCCAGATGGATGGAGTGGAGGATGGCTGGTTGATGGACACCCCACGCAAACACGACTACAGCGCCAACAAGGAGGAGGTGGAGTAATGTTTTGGGCTGGAATCATGGCGAGAGAGATTGTCAGCCCCTTTAGGATCCCTGAAGGGGTAAAGATGAACTCCATAATGTATGTGGAGTTTCTCAAACAGCACTTCCTGCCATGGTTCAAGAAGAAGAGCCGTGTATTCCACAGCAAGATCATTTTCATGCATGATAATGCACCGTCTCATGCTGCACATAACACATCTGCATCTCTGGCTGATATGGGCATAAAAGGGGACAAACTTATGGTGTGACCCCCATGCTCCATTGACCTCTACCCCACTCAGAACCTTACTCTCCCCAGGATGACACAGGGGTAGAAAAGTCGTTTCGGATCCATGATTTGTTCATCTTTATGAACGTGAGTCTGTCTACATTATCAGTGGAGAGCCGCGTGCGCTTATCTGTCAGCACACCACCAGCAGCGCTGAACACACGTTCAGACAGAATGCTGGCTGCGGGGCATGACAATTTCTCCAAGGCGTAAGTGGCGAGCTCCGGCCATTTATCCAGATTGGAAGCCCAAAAAGAGCAGGGGTCCAGTGACACAGTCATGGCTTCAATGTTTACTTGGAGATACTCCTGTACCATCGTCTCTTGGCGTTGACTATGTGTCAGACTTCTTGTCTCCTGTGGCCTTGCAAAGGATGAGCTAAAAAAGTGGTGAAATGATTCTGCAAAATTGATGTTACCAGCAGATACTGTGTTTCTGTTACGGTTTGAGTGCTGAACACTCGAAGGTTCCACGGTTGGCAAGTTGGAACTGTGAGATTCACTACGTGCACCACTGGTGTATTGTGGAAAAGCACATGTAAGATTCTGCAACAGTCTCTGCTGATACTCCTGCATGCGTGCATCCCTTTCTATGGCAGGAATTATTTCTGCAAATTTACTTTTGTACCGGGGATCTAACAGTATGGCAACCCAATAGTCAGGATTATTTCTAATTCTCACAATTCGAGGGTCATGTTTCAGATAGTGCAGCAAGAAGGCACTCATGTGTCTTGCACATCCAGTAGCACCAAGTCCCTGTTGTGTTGGTGGCGAGGTAACAATCATGCTTCCTTCCTCTGTCCTCTCCCCCCAACCTTGCACAACAGAAATGTGATCAAGGTCTCCCTCATCTGATGAGTCTTCCATCAGTTCGTCCTCCACTTCTTCCTGGGCTCCTGCACCTTCCTCACTAGTTTGGCTGCTACCATGCGCCCTGGGAAAACCATCTCCCCCACCCTCACATGACTGCCGCCTTGGTGCTGCCGACCGTTTGGACCTTGCAGATGTTAGCCCTTCCGCATACAACTCCTCCTCCTCTACTTCCTCCACCTCTTCTTGTGCCACCACCTGACTCCGAATTCTGTTTAACATGTGCTCCAGCATGTAAATCACCGGAATAGTCATGCTGATAATGGCATCGTCACCACTAAACATCTTCATCGCCATTTCAAAACTGTGCAGAAGGGTGCATAGGTCCCTGATCTGAGACCACTCCTCCAGCGTGATTTGCCCCACCTCTGGATCCCGTTGGCCCAGGCTATACGTCAGAACGTATTGCACCAGGGCTTGTCGGTGCTGCCACAGTCGCTGCAACATGTGCAGAGTTGAATTCCACCGGGTAGGCACATCACATTTTAGCCGGTGAAGTGGCAGGCCCAACGGCTTCTGTACAGATGTAAGTCGCTGAGCTGCGGGATGCGAACGGCGGAAGTGAGCACACAGCGACCGTGCCCTCTGCAGAATGCCATCTAGTCCAGGATAGTGGGCTAAAAATTGCTGGACAACCAGGTTCAACACGGGAGCCATACAAGGCACGTGTGTGACATTGCCCCGGCGAAGGGCCGCACCCAGGTTTGCAGCATTGTCGCACACGGCCTTCCCTGGTTTCAGGTCCAGTGGAGACAACCATTCATGAAATTGGTTCTACAGAGCTGACCACAACTCCTCAGCTGTGTGACTCACATTTCCGAGACATTTCAAAGTAAAAACCGCCTGATGACGTTGAGCCCTACTGCCAGCATAGTAAGGAGGTGTGCAGGATCCCTTCTGCGCAGTTAGAAAGCTTGTGGCATGACCAGACAGGCTTTGGGTGCAGGTGGAAGACCGAGAGGAGGTTGAGGAGGCAGAAGCAGTGGAGGAACTTTGACATAAAGAGGATTGACGCACAACTCGTGGGGACGGCAAGACTTGGACAGCAGCCTCTTGTCCTGCTGTCACCATAGTTACCCAGTGCCCAGTCAGCGACATGTAACGCCCCTGTCCATGCCTACTCGTCCAAGTGTCTGTGGTGAAATGCACCCTGTCACACACAGAGTTTCTCAAAGAAGCGGTGATGTTGTGTGCGACATGCTGGTGGAGCGCAGGCACACCTTTCTTTGAGAAGTAGTGCCGACTGGGCATCTGGTACTGGAGCACTGCGACGGACATAAGGTCTCGAAAGTCCTCTGGGTCCACCAGGCGGAAAGGCAGCATTTCTGTAGCCAAGAGCTTGCAGATGGTGAAATTCAATCTCTTAGGTTTCTCATGGCTAGGAGGATATGGTCTTTTACTTGTCCACATCTGAGGGACTGAGGACTGGCTGTTGTGCTTAGACAGGGTTGATAAGGGTGTCCCCGGCAAACTGCCGGTCTGTGAGGAAGATGCAGGCAGACATGTTAGGTTGCCTTGATCCAAAGGTGGTGCTATCGATGTCGGACAGCGCTCAACACCAGCTGGTGTTACCACCTCCAAAGAAAATGATGACCTGCCAATCACGCTGGCTGTTGCGGGAAAAGAGGTGGCAGGTCAGCGTCCCAAAACAGGTGTGACGGCTGTCCCCCCAGTCACAGAGGATGAAGAGGCCGCAGATGCACAAGATGGGGCAGACGGTGGTTGGCCCGGCCGGCTAGGCCGCATTGTAGCACAGTGAGCTTCCCACTGCAACTTATGCTTCATGTCCATGTGCCGGTTCATGCATGAAGTACTCAAACTATGTATTTTTTGGCCTCTACTTAGCTTTTGTTGACAAATGTTACAGATAACACGAGTTGGGTCATCTTTATCGATCTGAAAAAATGCCCAGGCTATGCAAGGCTTAGCACCCATGCGACCTGAAGAGCCACCACGACTTGTGGTCAGAGGCAGAGTTGTGTTTGAGGATGCAGTTGTTAACGTGCTTCCAGTACTACGTCTCTGTCCAGGAAGGCGCAAACTGACCTCGTCGTCACTAGCATCCTCCTCCACCTCCTCTGCTGACCTCATCTCTTGGCTGACTGTGGGTTGACAGTAAGTGGGATCTCCAACCTCATCATCATCACACTGTGTGTTATTACAGCCGTCGTCCTCAGAGCCAACCTGTTCCTGCCCTGACAAAAAACTAAAGTTGTCGCTCCAATCAGGTATTTGACTCTCATCATCGTCTTCCTCATTGTCTCCACCAACAGGAGTTACAGTTTGGGAATGAGGGTCTACATTATGGTCAGAACCTTCTGCATCTGGTCCTGGATCCGACTCATAAAGATTCTGGGCATCAGTGCAGATTATTTCCTCGTCTGGATTCACAGAAGCGCTGGAGCCGACCTCTGATTCCCAGGCTATAGTATGAGTAAACAGCTCTGCAGACTCAACCATCTGTTCTACCTCATACTCAGACGGGCAGCTGGAGATTTGGGAGCTGTGAGGAAGCAAGTGCGATTGGGGTGACACCTCTGAGGACTGGAGTATTTGTGATGTTGAAGTTGATGTGGAGGAGAGCCCACTTAAAGGAGCACTTGATATCCGTTGAAGCTCCTGCTGTTTTTGCGCCTCATCTGGAATTTGTAGCGATTGGCGTGGCCGTAAGAAAGGGATCTTATCACATTGTCCGCTAAAAGAAGCAGACATTTTAGTTTTGCTGGAAGATGGTCTTTCTTCTGCAGATGTTACTGTTGCTTTAACACCTACTCCACGGACACAACCTTTTTTCCCCTTCCCAACATGCCTATTCCGCTTTCCACCAGCAGCAGGCTTTTTTCCACTCTTTTTGGTGGTTAACTAATTCACAACTCTGGAGTTGTTTGCACAAAAAAACAATGGATGGGAACCGAGCAGAGCTGAGTGGCCAAACTGTGGTATTAGGCCAAAACTATTGTCTGGGTTAGATGCAGAAAAAAATTATATTCAGTTTGCAACCTGATGGAGGTCAGTATAGATGGACTAATAGAACAAGTCCCACACACTGCTAGAAGGCCAAATATTTTTTCAGAGCTAAATGCCGAAAAAAATAATATTCAATTTGCAACCTGATGGAGGTCAGTATAGATGGACTAATAGAACAAGTCCCACACACTGCTAGAAGGCCAAATATTTTTTCAGAGCCAGATGCAGAAAAATATTATATTCAATTTGCAACCTGATGGAGGTCAGTATAGATGGACTAATAGAACAAGTCCCACACACTGCTAGAAGCCCAAATATTTTTTCAGAGCCAGATGCAGAAAAATATTATATTCAATTTGCAACCTGATGGAGGTCAGTATAGATGGACTAATAGAACAAGTCCCACACACTGCTAGAAGGCCAAATATTTTTTCAGAGCTAGATGCAGAAAAATATTATATTCAATTTGCAACCTGATGGAGGTCAGTATAGATAGACTAATAGAACAAGTCCCACACACTGCTAGAAGCCCAAATATTTTTTCAGAGCCAGATGCAGAAAAATATTATATTCAATTTGCAACCTGATGGAGGTCAGTATAGATGGACTAAAAGAACAAGTCCCACACACAGCTAGAAGTCCAAATATTTTTTCAGAGGTAGATGCAGAAAATTATTATATTCAATTTGCAACGTGGTGGAGGTCAGTATAGATGGACTAATAGAACAAGTCCCACACACTGCTAGAAGGCCAAATATTTTTTCAGAGCTAGATGCAGAAAAAAATTATATTCAATTTGCAACCTGATGGAGGTCAGTATAGATGAACTAATAGAACAAGTCCCACACACAGCTAGATGGCCAAATATTTTTTCAGAGCTAGATGCAGAAAAAAATTATATTCAATTTGCAACCTGATGGAGGTCAGTATAGATGGACTAATAGAACAAGTCCCACACACTGCTAGAAGGCCAAATATTTTTTCAGAGCTAGATGCAGAAAAAAATTATATTCAATTTGCAACCTGATGTAGGTCAGTATAGATGGACAAATCGAACAAGTCCCACACACTGCTAGAAGGCCAAATATTTTTTCAGAGCTAGATGCAGAAAAATATTATATTCAACTTGCAACGTGATGGAGGTCAGTATAGATGGACTAATAGAACAAGTCCCACACACTGCTAGAAGGCCAAATATTTTTTCAGAGCTAGATGCGGAAAAATATTATATTCAATTTGCAACCTGATGGAGGTCAGTATAGATGGACTAATAGAACAAGTCCCACACACTGCTAGAAGGCCAAATACTTTTTCAGAGCTAGATGCAGAAAAATATGATATTCAATTTGCAACCTGATGGAGGTCAGTATAGATGGACTAATAGAACAAGTCCCACACACTGCTAGAAGGCCAAATATTTTTTCAGAGCTAGATGCAGAAAATATTATATTCAATTTGCAACCTGATGGAGGTCAGTACAGATGGACTAATAGAACAAGTCCCACACACAGCTAGAAGCCCAAATATTTTTTCAGAGGTAGATGCAGAAAAAATTATATTCAGTTTGCAACCTGATGGAGGTCAGTATAGATGGACTAATAGAACAAGTCCCTCACACTGCTAGAAGGCCAAATATTTTTTCAGAGCTAGATGCAGAAAAAAATTATATTCAATTTGCAACGTGATGGAGGTCAGTATAGATAGACTAATAGAACAAGTCCCCCACACTGCTAGAAGGCCAAATATTTTTTCAGAGCTAGATGCAGAAAAATATTATATTCAATTTGCAACCTGATGGAGGTCAGTATAGATGGACTAATAGAACAAGTCCCACACACTGCTAGAAGGCCAAATATTTTTTCAGAGCTAGATGCAGAAAAAAATTATATTCAATTTGCAACCTGATGGAGGTCAGTATAGATGGACTAATAGAACAAGTCCCACACACAGCTAGAAGCCCAAATATTTTTTCAGAGGTAGATGCAGAAAAAAATTATATTCAATTTGCAACCTTATGGAGGTCAGTATAGATGGACTAATAGAATTATGCTATGCCCAAAAGGTTTTACTTCACTAGGTGCAGTAAAAAAATTGGTATTCTATACACAGGTGGTGTAGCTTGCAACACAGATAGGCTACTCCACTGACTAACACACTCTGAAATAGGCCAAAAAGGATTAGCTGCGCTAGATTTAACCAAATGCTGTGAAAAAAGCTTGCACAGCACTGGCACAGACCTGCCTGGCAAAAACTGATAGGAACTGATCTAACTTAGTCCTGAAAAGGACTGCAATTACAATTAGTCTTTACTCCCAATCTATCTATTTAAGAGCACAGACCTGCCTGATAAAAGTCGTAGGAAATGCTGTAACCTAGTCCTTAAAGGACTGCAATCACAACTATTCCCTACTCCCAAGCTATCTGTAGATTTGTGCGAAAATTGGCTTGAAATTAACAAGGTATAGCGCACACAGCAACAGCGGTGCCGTCTAACACGCAGCTGCAGCAGTGAGAAAATGGTGGCGACGGGGAAAATGGCTGGGTCTTATAGGGCAAGGACATGTGACATACACTGCCAATGACACATGCCCTTGCTTGTGTGAAAAAAAGCACTTCGCTCCGTGTGTGCGCTGCTGATAGGCTGACAGATTGCACCTCCCCACTGCAAATGCGGGAAAGAGAAAAAAAAAATGTAGATCTTCATTATTCCTGCAGAGATCCATCCCCTGCCCCTCCCCCGCCCCGCTGTACACTCAAACTGTGTATTAACATTAATTTTCATCATTACTGAGAAAAAATCCAGTTATGATTTTGGTGCACGAACAGTTATCGAACATAACCTCGAACAGCCGAATTTTTTTCAAATCGTTCGTGTTCGCCGAACGGCTCGAACACCGCCCAAAACAGCTCGAATTTGAGAATGGCGAACAGTTCAAGTCGAACACCGCTCATCTCTACTGGACACCCCTTGCACCTGGGCAGTCCCCAAGGAAACACCATGCAGGATCTCCAGACCTGAGTGGGCACTAGATCTCTCGGCTCTGGACAACCTGTGGGTAAACCAGACAGCACCTGAAATGTGAACTTCTTCATGTTTAATGCTCCAATCTGGAGCTTAATTTGTACAGACATATTTTGACTGTTTCTGAGTAGGGCTCGTCCTTCCACTGACAATGCCCAAACCGGCTTCTGGAGTTGTCGGACAGGAATCAGACACTGACTCTTCAAGGCTTTAAGCCCGAAACTTCCGGTTAATCCCAGGCCTTCACTTGCCACGGAGACAGTCATGGTCATCTGTGGAGAGGAAACACTTACGCCAAGGGCAGCCTCTCCCACAGGCCTAATGTCTTGGGATTCTCCAACCTTTGCTGGACAAAGACCGTCTGGGGGTCCCAAACAACCGCAGCGGGACCGCAATCCGTCTTTGTGACTGAGTTCTGGCCTCTGCTTTGCCTGACGAACATAGTCATCCTTCATGGACTCTGTGCGGATAGCTGCCTCCACAGGCTGAGGAACAGGAGGTCTGGGGAGGACAGAACCCGGTGTGACGATTTACCTCTACGCCTTGCACGTCTGGGCTGCCTCTTGAGGTTGGTAAGGGAAGAATTCTGTGGAGCATCGTCATCCTGTGTGGATTCTGTGTAGGCAGCAGTCTCTTCAGGCTGGAGAACTGGTAGGCTACCTATACACATCACCCATCGGGGTTGCTCCAGGATATTGGGAAGGGAAGCTTTAGCAGAAGCTTCAGGATTAGGGTCATCGAAGACAATTAAAAAGGCCACCAGGAAGGCCTGCAGGTCAGAGACGATAGGATCCCATGCTTCTGTCAGCACTCTGAATGTTTTGTTTTCCTTTGGGACATTTCTATCCTTTTTCAAGATGGCGTCTTCTGTATCATGTGCCCTTACCTCCTGCCCTTATAACTCCACCCCAGCCTCTAGTCCAGTGCTAGAGTATTTTGCCTGAGATCCTCCTTCTGGTGACTACCTGGTTTCTGCATGCTCCTGAAGTTCTGCTGGAATCTCCTGTTCCCGGAGAGCCTGCTTCATACTCTAGTTTACAGCATTTCTCGTGCCCCTGGCTGTTTTGTGCTGGTTCATCTGCTTTGGCTCTCAAGTAAGCTGCTCTGAGTTCTCACTCTCCTTATTCGGATGGTTGCTGAGCAGGGGACTGGTCTGCACTGTCCGAGACTTTTACCCGGGCCTCTATGATTGCTTCTGCATTGTATGGACTTGCTGATATATACATATATAATGGTGAACTAACCTTGCAAAGAATCATTATTCTGTGAACTTAAGACTTTGAGATTTCTCTGCATTTTTGTGTAAAACACTGTGTGCTTTAATATAGACATTTCACCTAGAAACTGTGTACTGTTATGTCTTGCTCCACGCAAACAGTCTCCTTAGTTATCCACTATAATTGTTACTGGATACTCTAGCCACTTTAGGAGACTGCTGGAGCAATGACTGCAGAAAGCAAGTTAGAGCAGGTGTATGCCATAATTAGATCTCTGCAGAAAGATGTGGAAGGTGTGCAAAAGAAACTTAGAGGCCTTGAGCACAATCAGCAAGTGTTTAGACAAACTTTACAGGACTTAAGTACCCGTATGGCGGCTCAGGAAAACAAACTTGCTGGCTTGGAGTCCCAATATGGACAAACTTTCCAGGACTTAAACACGCAAATAGCGGCACAAGTAACTTTACCCTCTGGTCAACCGCCATCAGCCAGTCCACCTAAGTTGCCACCATTCAGGTTTAATGGTGATCGTGACAAATTTCGCGGTTTTGTGAACCAGTGTATGCTATATTTTGATGTGCATGCTGACTGTTTTCCTACTGATCGTTCTAAAGTATTGTGTAATTATGCTGCTGACCTCACGAGCGCTCGCCTGGGCGAATCTGATGATCGAGTCGCGTGATCCACGGTTAAATGATTTGGATGAGTTCTTGGCCGCTATGGCATTAATGTTTGATGACCCTAATCGCTACGGAACTGCTGAGTCTGCTTTATTATCTGTACACCAGGGTAAACGCTCTGTTATTGAATATGGGACTGAATTTAGGAGATTAGCGGTTGATACTAATTGGGACAGTTATGCACAATTGCCTATTTTTAAGAAAGGTCTGTCTAGCATTGTGAAGGATGAAGTAGCCCGTTCGGAGTCACCACAAGAGTTAGAAACGTTTATACAGCATTGTGTACGCATAAACATTCGCCTTACTGAGCGTAGACAGGAGAAATTGGCTATATTTAACCGTATGTCTAATTTTTCCTCTCCTCCAAAAGAGCCTTCAGGTAAATCATCTCGGGAGGTAGAGGAGGTGGCCATGCAGATTGATTCTGTGCAGAGGCGTGAGAGTAATGAGCACCGGAAGCACCGTCTGCGAGAGAGGCCATGTTTCTACTGCGGTCAGTCAGACCACTTCCTAATCAACTGTCCTAAGTGGCCTAACAAGGTACTAGCAGCGGTAGGGGAGTATGATAACTGTGACGATGAGTCTGACATCTCTGAATGTAGCCTGCCATTAAACACTGTTTTCCATTCTGTCTCTCTGGCTGCACCTCCTAGGGAGCTGGAGGAAAAGAACTCTCACTGTTCTCTCCCTATTAAGATTCTGTGTACAGGGCAGTGGATTTCCAGTGCGGCCATGATTGACTCTGGCGAAGGGGGCAACTTTATGGACATTACTTTCGCCAAGGAACATGGCATTGAGATACAGCGTAGAGCCTCGTCAATTGCCATGGTAACAGTGGATGGGTCACCCTTAGTCTCTGGGCCTGTGAATCAGGAAACAGTACCCCTTGAAATTTTGTTGGAGCCTAATCATCAGGAGCAACTTTCTTTTCTATTAATTTCTTCTCCTCATTTTCCTGTGACTTTAGGCATCCCTTGGTTGCGTGCTTGGAACCCGATTATCAACTGGCAGACCAAGGAGATTACCTTCCCGACAAGGAGCAACTCAGCGATTACAGAAGCGGTTCCTGAGTCCAGAGATAAAGAATCTCCTGCTCAGGTTTTTTCTTTACCTTCTGTGTATAAAGAATTCTCTGATATTTGTGACCAGAAGAAAGCACATCAGCTTCCTCCACATAGGCATTATGACTAGAGATGAGCGTTGTTCTACTCGAACTGTTCGCCAATCTCAAATTCGAGCTGTTTTGGGCGGTGTTCGAGCCGTTCGGCGAACACGAACAATTTGAGAAAAATTCGGCTGTTCGAGGTTATGTTCGATAACTGTTCGTGCACCAAAGTCATAACTGGATTTTTTCTCAGTAATGATGAAAATTAATGTTAATACGCAGTTTGAGTGTACAGCGGGGTGGGGGGAGGGGCAGGGGATGGATCTCTGTAGGAACAATGAAGATCTCAATTTTTTTTTCTCTTTCCCGCATTTGCAGTGGGGAGGTGCAATCTGTCAGCCTATCAGCAGCGCACACACGGAGCGAAGTGCTTTTTTTCACACAAGCAAGGGCATGTGTCATTGGCAGTGTATGTCACATGTCCTTGCCCTATAAGACCAAGCCATTTTCCCCGTCGCCACCATTTCCTCACTGCTGCAGCTGTGTGTTAGACGGCACTGCTGTTGCTGTGTGCGCTATACCTTGTTAATTTCAAGCCAATTTTCGCACAAATCTACAGATAGCTTGGGAGTAGGGAATAGTTGTGATTGCAGTCCTTTTAAGGACTAGGTTACAGCATTTCCTACGACTTTTATCAGGCAGGTCTGTGCTCTTAAATAGATAGATTGTGGGAGTAAAGACTAATTGTAATTGGAGTCCTTTTCAGGACTAGGTTACATCAGTTCCTATCAGTTTTTGCCAGGCAGGTCTGTGCCAGTGCTGTGCAAGTTTTTTTCACAGCATTTGGCTGAATCTAGCAAAGCTAATCCTTTTTGGCCTATTGCAGAGTGTGTTAGTCAGTGGAGTAGCCTATTTGTGTTGCAAGATATACCACCTGTGTATAGAATACCAATTTTTTTACTGCACCTAGTGAAGTAAAATCTTTTGGGCATAGCATCATTCTAATAGTCCATCTATACTGACCTCCATCAGGTTGCAAACTGAATATATTTTTTTCTGCATCTACCTCTGAAAAAATATTGGGCTTCTAGCTGTGTGTGGGACTTGTTCTATTAATCCATCTATACAGACCTCCATCAGGTTGCAAACTGAATATATTTTTTTTTTCATCTACCTCTGAAAAAATATTGGGCTTCTAGCTGTGTGTGGGACTTGTTCTATTAATCCATCTATACAGACCTCCATCAGGTTGCAAACTGAATATATTTTTTTCTGCATCTACCTCTGAAAAAATATTGGGCTTCTAGCTGTGTGTGGGACTTGTTGTATTAGTCCATCTATACTGACCTCCATCAGGTTGCAAACTGAATATATTTTTTTCTGCATCTACCTCTGAAAAAATATTGGGCTTCTAGCTGTGTGTGGGACTTGTTCTATTAATCCATCTATACAGACCTCCATCAGGTTGCAAACTGAATATATTTTTTTCTGCATCTACCTCTGAAAAAATATTGGGCTTCTAGCTGTGTGTGGGACTTGTTCTATTAATCCATCTATACAGACCTCCATCAGGTTGCAAACTGAATATATTTTTTTCTGCATCTACCTCTGAAAAAATATTGGGCTTCTAGCTGTGTGTGGGACTTGTTCTATTAATCCATCTATACAGACCTCCATCAGGTTGCAAATTGAATATAATTTTTTTCTGCATCTAACCCAGCCAATAGTTTTGGCCTAATACCACAGTTTGGCCACTCAGCTCTGCTCCGTTCCCATCCATTGTTTTTTTGTGCAAACAACTCCAGAGTTGTGAATTAGTTAACCACCAAAATGAGTGGAAAAAGGCCTGCTGCTGGTGGAAAGGGGAATAGGCGTATTGGGAAGGGGAAAAAAGGTTGTGTCCGTGGGGTAGGTGTTAAAGCAACAGTAACATCTGCAGAAGAAAGACCATCTTCCAGCCAAACTAAAATGTCTACTTCTTTTAGCGGACAATGTGATAAGATCCCTTTCTTACGGCCACGCCAATCGCTACAAATTCCAGATGAGGCACAAAAACAGCAGGTGCTTCAACGGATATCAAGTGCTCCTTTAAGTGGGCTCTCCTCCACATCAACTTCAACATCACAAATACTCCAGTCCTCAAAGGTGTCACCCCAATCGCACTTGCTTCCTCACAGCTCCCAAATCTCCAGCTGCCCGTCTGAGTATGAGGTAGAACAGATGGTTGAGTCTGCAGAGCTGTTTACTCATACTATAGCCTGGGAATCAGAGGTCGACTCCAGCGCTTCTGTGAATCCAGATGAGGAAATGATCTGCACTGATGCCCAGAATCTTTATGAGTCGGATCCAGGACCAGACGCAGAAGGTTCTGACCATAATGTAGACCCTCATTCCCAAACTGTAACTCCTGTTGGTGGAGACAATGAGGAAGACGATAATAAGACTCAAATACCTGATTGGAGCGACAACTTTAGTTTTTTGTCAGGGCAGGAACAGGTTGGCTCTGAGGACGACGGGTGTGATAACGCACAGGGTGATGATGATGAGGTTGGAGATCCCACTTACTGTCAACCCACAGTCAGCCAAGAGATGAGGTCAGCAGAGGAGGTGGAGGAAGATGCTAGTGACGACGAGGTCAGGTTGCGCCTTCCTGGACAGAGACGTAGTACTGGAAGCACGTCAACAACTGCATCCTCAAACACAACTCTGCCTCTCACCACAAGTCGTGGTGGCTCTTCAGGTCGCATGGGTGCTAAGCCTTGCATAGCCTGGGCATTTTTTCAGATCGATAAAGATGACCCAACTCGTGTTATCTGTAACATTTGTCAGCAAAAGCTAAGTAGAGGCCAAAAAATACATAGTTTGAGTACTTCATGCATGAACAGGCACATGGACATGAAGCATAAGTTGCAGTGGGAAGCTCAGTGTGCTACAATGCGGCCTAGCCGGCCGGGCCAACCACCGTCTGCCATATCTTGTGCATCCGCGGCCTCTTCATCCTCTGTGACTGGGGGGACAGCAGTCACACCTGTTTTGGGGCGCAGACCTGCCACCTCTTTACCCGCAACAGCCAGCGTGATTGGCAGGTCATCATTTTCTTTGGAGGTGGTAACACCAGCTGGTGTTGAGCGCTGTCCGACATCGATAGCACCACCTTTGGATCAAGGCAACCTAATATGTCCGCCTGCATCTTCCTCACAGACCGGCAGTTTGCCGGGGACACCCTTATCAACCCCGTCTAAGCACAATAGCCAGCCCTCGGTCCCTCAGATGTGGACAAGTAAAAGACCATTTCCTCCTAGCCATGAGAAAGCTAAGAGGTTGAATTTCACCATCTGCAAGCTCTTGGCTACAGAAATGCTGCCTTTCCGCCTGGTGGACACAGAGGATTTTCGAGACCTTATGTCCGTCGCAGTGCCCCAGTACCAGATGCCCAGTCGGCACTACTTCTCAAAGAAAGGTGTGCCTGCGCTCCACCAGCATGTCGCACACAACATCACCGCTTCTTTGAGAAACTCTGTGTGTGACAGGGTGCATTTCACCACAGACACTTGGATGAGTAGGCATGGACAGGGGCGTTACATGTCGCTGACTGGGCACTGGGTAACTATGGTGACAGCAGGACAAGGGGCTGCTGTCCAAGTCTTGCCGTCCCCATGAGTTGTGCGTCAATCCTCTTTATGTCAAAGTTCCTCCACTGCTTCTGCCTCCTCAACCTCCTCTCGGTCTTCCACCTGCACCCAAAGCCTGTCTGGTCATGCCACAAGCTTTCTAACTGCGCAGAAGGGATCCTGCACACCTCCTTACTATGCTGGCAGTAGGGCTCAACGTCATCAGGCGGTTTTTACATTGAAATGTCTGGGAAATGTGAGTCACACAGCTGAGGAGTTGTGGTCAGCTCTGGAGAACCAATTTCATGAATGGTTGTCTCCACTGGACCTGAAACCAGGGAAGGCCGTGTGCGACAATGCTGCAAACCTGGGTGCGGCCCTTCGCCGGGGCAATGTCACACACGTGCCTTGTATGGCTCACGTGTTGAACCTGGTTGTCCAGCAATTTTTAGCCCACTATCCCAGACTAGATGGCCTTCTGCAGAGGGCACGGTCGCTGTGTGCTCACTTCTGCCGTTTGCATCCCGCAGCTCAGCGACTTACATCTCTACAGAAGTCGTTGGGTCTGCCACTTCACCGGCTAAAATGCGATGTGCCTACCCGGTGGAATTCAACTCTGCACATGTTGCAGCGACTGTGGCAGCACCGACAAGCCCTGGTGCAATACGTTCTGACGTATAGCCTGGGCCAACGAGATTCAGAGGTGGGGCAAATCACGCTGGAGGAGTGGTCTCAGATCAGGGACCTATGCACCCTTCTGCACAGTTTTGAAATGGCGACGAAGATGTTTAGTGCTGACGATGCCATTATCAGCATGACTATTCCGGTGATTTACATGCTGGAGCACATGTTAAACAGAATTCGGAGTCAGGTGGTGGCACAAGAGGAGGTGGAGGAAGTAGAGGAGGAGGAGTTGTATGCGGAAGGGCTAACATCTGCAAGGTCCAGACGGTCGGCAGCACCAAGGCGGCAGGCATGTGAGGGTGGGTGAGATGGTTTTACCAGGGCGCATGGTAGCAGCCAAACTAGTGAGGAAGGTGCAGGAGCCCAGGAAGAAGTGGAGGACGAACTGATGGAAGACTCATCAGATGAGGGAGACCTTGATCACATTTCTGTTGTGCAAGGTTGGGGGGAGAGGACAGAGGAAGGAAGCATGATTGTTACCTCGCCACCAACACAACAGGGACTTGGTGCTCCTGGATGCGCAACACACATGAGTGCCTTCTTGCTGCACTACCTGCAACATGACCCTCGAATTGTGAGAATTAGAAATAATCCTGACTACTGGGTTGCCACACTGTTAGATCCCCGGTACAAAAGTAAATTTGCAGAAATTATTCCTGCCATAGAAAGGGATGCACGCATGCAGGAGTATCAGCAGAGACTGTTGCAGAATCTTACATGTGCTTTTCCACAAAATACCAGTGGTGCACGTAGTGAATCTCACAGTTCCAACTTGCCAACCGTGGGACCGTCAAGTGTTCAGCACTCAAACCGTAACAGAACCACAGTATCTGCTGGTAACATCAATTTTGCGGAATCATTTCACCACTTTTTTAGCCCATCCTTTGCAAGGCCACAGGAGACAAGAAGTCTGACACATAGTCAACGCCTAGAGACGATGGTACAGGAGTATCTCCAAGTAAACATTGAAGCCACGACTGTGTCACTGGACCCTTGCTCTTTTTGGGCTTCCAATCTGGATAAATGGCCGGAGCTAGCCACTTACGCCTTGGAGATCTTGTCATGCCCCGCAGCCAGCGTTCTGTCTGAACGTGTGTTCAGCGCTGCTGGTGGTGTGCTGACAGATAAGCGCACGCGGCTCTCCACTGATAATGTAGACAGACTCACGTTCATAAAGATGAGCAAATCATGGATCCGAAACGACTTTTCTACCCCTGTGTCATCCTGGGGAGAGTAAAAGCTTGATGATTGGTTAAAATCACCCTACCAACCGTTTTAAGCTTTCAAATTACTAATCATGTTTATCTGTATCTTGGCTGGAAAATAATTTGGGCTTTGTAGCAGTGTGCAGCACTGATCCTATTAGGCCATCTATACTAAAGCTTCACCAGATTTAAAATTAATAATAATTTTTAGCTGCATCTAGCCCGGAAAATAATTTTGGGGCTCCGAGATGCGCAAGACACATACAGTCATATGAAAAAGTTTGGGCACCCCTATTAATCTTAAGCTTAATGTTTTATAAAAATTGGTGTTTTTGCAACAGCTATTTCAGTTTGATATATGTAATAACTGTTGGATACAGTAATGTTTCTGCCTTGAAATGAGGTTTATTGTACTAACAGAAAATGTGCAATCTGCATTCAAACAAAATTTGACAGGTGCATAAGTATGGGCACCTCACCAGAAAAGTGACATTAATATTTAGTAGATCCTCCTTTTGCAAAAATAACAGCCTCTAGTCGCTTCCTGTAGCTTTTAATGAGTTCCTAGATCCTGGATGAAGGTATTTTTGACCATTCCTCTTTACAAAACAATTCCAGTTCAGTTAAGTTTGATGGTTGCCGAGCATGGACAGCCTCTTCAAATGATCCCACAGATGTTCAATGATATTCAGGTCTGGGGACTGGGATGGCCATTCCAGAACATTGTAATTGTTCCTCTGCATGAATGCCTGAGTAGATTTGGAGCGGTGTTTTGGATCATTGTCTTGCTGAAAGATCCATCCACTGCGTAACTTCAACTTTATCACTGATTCTTGAACACTATTGCCAAGAATCTGCTGATACTGAGTGGAATCCATGCGTCCCTCAACTTTAACAAGATTCCCAGTGCCGGCATTGACCACACAGCCCCAAAGCATGATGGAACCTCCACCAAATTTTACTGTGGGTAGCAAGTGTTTTTCTTGGAATGCTGTGTTTTTTTGCCACCATGCATAACGCCTTTTTGTATGACCAAGCAACTCAATCTTGGTTTCATCAGTCCACAGGACCTTCTTCCAAAAAGAAATAGGCTTCTTCAAATGTGCTTTTGCATACCTCAGCCGACTCTGTTTGTGCGTACTTGCAGAAACGGCTTCTTTCGCATCACTCTCCCATACAGCTTCTCCTTGTGCAAAGTGCGTTGTATAGTTGACCGATGCACAGTGACACCATCTGCAGCAAGTTGATGCTGCAGCTCTCTGGAGGTGGTCTGAGGATTGTCCTTGACTGATCTCACCATTCTTCTTCTCTGCCTTTCTGATGTTTTTCTTGTCCTGACACTTCTGGCCTTAACAAGAACTGTCCCTATGTTCTTCCATTTCCTTACTATGTTCCTCACAGTGGAAACTGACAGGTTAAATCTCTGAGACAGCTTTTTGTATCCTTCCCCTGAACAACTATGTTGAATAATCTTTGTTTTCAGATCATTTGACAGTTGTTTTGAGGAGCCCATGATGCCACTCTTCAGAGGAGATTCAAACAGGAGAACAACTTGCAAGTGGCCACTTTAAGTAGCTTTTCTCATGATTGCATACACCTGGCTATAAAGTTCAAAGCTCAATGAGGTTACAAAACCAAAAAAAGTGCTTTAGTAAGTCAGTAAAAAGTAGGCAGGAGTATTTAAAACAAGAAAATGATAAGGGTGCCCATACTTATGCACCGGTCAAATTTTGTTTGAATGCAGATTGCACATTTTCTGTTAGCACAATAAACCTCATTTCAAGGCAGAAACATTACTGTGTCCAACAGTTATTACATATATCAAACTGAAATAGCTGTTGCAAAAACACCAATTTTTATAAAACATTAAGCTTAAGATTAATAGGGGTGCCCAAACTTTTTCATATGACTGTAAGTGCCTTCTTGCTGCACTACCTGCAGCATGACCCTCATATTGTCAGAATTCGAAGTAATCATGACTACTGGGTTGCCACACTCTTAGATCCCCCAAACTTTTCGATCAACCTTTTCATTTTAATAAAGACCAAAAAAATGGTCATTTTTGAAATTATAAGCATTAGCAGGTTGTTAGAAACTGAAATCAAACAGTTTTCAACTCAAAACTTTATTCTAGGTGATGTTACATTTTCACATAGGACCCCTTGTTCGAAAGGAGCTTCTGAACTCTCTCGTCCATTGAATTTGTCAGGTTTTGGATGGTTTCTGCTTCAATTGTTTTGCATGAGGACAGAATACCCTCCCAGAGCTGTTGCTTAGATGTGAACTGCCTCCCGCCATCATAGACACTCCTTTTAATGATGCTCCAAAGGTTCTGAATGGGGTACAGGTCAGGGGAGCATGGGGGTCACACCATAAGTTTGTCCCCTTTTATGCCCATATCAGCCAGAGATGCAGATGTTTTATGTGCAGCATGAGATGGTGCATTATCATGCAGAAAAATGATCTTGCTGTGAAATACACGGTTCTTCTTCTTGAACCATGGCAGGAAGTGCTGTTTGAGAAAATCCACATACATTATGGAGTTCATCTTTAGCGCCTTCAGGGATCCTAAAGGGGCCGACAATCTCTCTCGCCATGATTCCAGCCCAAAACATTACTCCACCTCCTCCTTGTTGGCGCTGTAGCCGTGTTTGCGTGGGGTGTCCATCAACCAGCCATCCTCCACTCCATCCATCTGGACCATCGAGCGCTGCACGGCACTCATCCGTGAACAAAACAGTTTTGAAATCAGTCTTCATGTAATGTTTGGCCCACTGAAGCCGTTTCTGCTTGTGTGAAGTGGATAGAGGAGGTCAACAGGATGGCGTATGCACAGCTGCAAACCTCTGAAGGACCCTGCATCTTGTTGTTCGGGGGACGTTGGAGGCACAAGCAGCTTCAAAAACTTGTCTGCTGCTATGACAAGGCTTTTTTGCCGCTGCTCTTTCAACCTGACGTAATTGCCTGTAGGAAAGAGTCCTCAATTTGCCCTTATCAGCACGCACACGTGTGTACTGTGAATCAGCTACATACTTCTTGATTGCCAAGACACTTCATCCTGATCATCGCACAATGTTGATTGTAGTCATGCCTTGACCTAAACACTCCACAATTTGTTGCTTCTCAGCAGCCGACACATCCTTTTTCTTTCCCATTTTGGCAGAAAATGTAGGCTGCTTAATAATGTGAGACAGCCTTCTTAAGTAGTCTTGCCTTTCATTGGACACACCTGCCAAACTAATTAGCACAGGTGTCTGCAATTGCTTACAGTGATATAAAGAGCCCTGACACACATCACCATCAATGAGTTTAACTGACAAACAAACAAATTCTTCCCTTATCACTCCTAAACACTTTTTGCATAATAATTTGGAACGCAGTGTACATGTGCTTTTCCACAAAACACAAGTGGTTCACGTAGTGAATCTTACAGTTCTAACTTGCCAACCGTGGTCTGTATGGAGTTGTTCAATAAAGGGCCCAAAATTAAGATAACATAGATGGGAGAGGTCTCTATGAATAGGAATTCCTAAGTATTTGATACCCTGTGAGGGCCAGGCAAAGGGAAAGTTGGACTGGATGGAATCCTATATGGATTTGGGGAGGGAGACATCGAGGGCCTCAGACTTCGCTGCATTGATTTTAAAATTTGACCATGTAACAAAGTGATCTATTTCAGCCATAACAGCATGGATGGATATATGTGATTGAGTGATATATACTAGGACATCATCAGCAAATAGAGAGCACTTGTACTCGGTGCCTCCCACCTCAATCCACCTAATATTGGGGTTATGGCGAATTGATGAGAGCAGGTGCTCCGTCACTAGGATGTATAAGAGAGGGGACAGAGGACATCCCTGCCTTGTCCCATTGGTGATTGTGAAAGGTGATGAAAATGTTCTGATGCACCCCCTGGGCCTTGGGACACCCGGAGCCGGACCCTTTTTGGTGGATGCTGGTGGTTGTAGTCTTCGTGGCGGCGACCCGGTTCCGTGGCTCAGGGTGGTCAAACCAGTGGCGGAACTATTTATGTGGTTTTGATGTTTAAATGTCCGACTACGCCACCCGTGGATTGCGGTCAGAGTGAACCGCCGCTGCAGGGCAGACCGCTGAGGCTGGTGTTGTGGGTGCAGCAGAGCATAGCATAACTCCCCACGGGAGGAGTATAGCCTCAGGGCAGTGTATGCGGAGGATGGGGGTGATGATGCAGGCAGCAGCAGTAATGACACGGAGTCAGTGATGCAGTCCAGGGCCTTTACTCACAGTTCTTATTATCCAGACCACGTCTGCAGGTAACGGCTGCCCACGTCGTACTGTGCTCACCAGGTGAGGGGCTCAGACAACTCCCAGATAACTTTGGAGCGCTTCACAGGACCCCCTTTGTGTGTCCTTTGTCTGGCCTTTCTTACCAACCCTTCTGTCCGGCTGCCTCGGGCCTCCTCTTGGTAAACTTGGCGCCAGTTTCCCTGACCCTATGTGGTGCCTTCCTAGCGGGTGTAGCGAGGGGCTGCGCCACATAAAATGTCACAGCCTCCGGTTTCTAGCTGAGGGTCGTTTCCTGCCTCCACTAGTTTCGGGGACCGGTCTCCCCCTTTGGCCTGACCCCTCCACGCAGGTGGATTCGGGCGTGCGGTGGCGACTCGCCCGTCCGCACCCCTGGGATCCCTTCATTCCTCGTTCCTGGAGCCTTCTCCGCTCCTCTTCCTTCCTTCTCCCTCTTCCAGGCCTGGGCCTCTGTTACTAGGCCCGCCTCCGGAGCAGAGCTCATGCAGAGCCCCTGCTCCCTGCCACTTCTGCTCAGACTTCTCTGCACTGAACTAAGATGGTGCCCACCTTTTATACTCCCTTCTCAATGCACCCAGGAACTGCTTCCTCCCTGCTCCTGCACTACAGGGTTCCCCTTCCTCAGTGTTCCCTCCCCCCACTCCAGCCAGGGACAGTGACTGTCGTGCCCATCTCAGAGGCATATTGGTCGCCCTGCCCCACGGCAATGTGGTGTAATGCATGCAGGTGTCGGGTCCTGATCCACACTCCATCCTTACCTGAGAGTGAGATATCACACCTCTGGGTGAGGTGCAATACCTCTGTAGCAACCGAGCCCTCAGGGTGCTACAGTTCCATTTATCTTCAGCCTAGGAGACGTATTGTGATACAGGGCCGTGAATTTGGCTATAAAAGGGTCCCCTAGACCCCTACCCCAAGCTTTTTAAGAGAATCATATATGGCGTGCCAGGAGACTCTATGGAATGCTTTCTCAGGATCCAAAGAGAGTATCTAATTACAAATTTTTAACTGCATCTAGCCCAGGAAATACTTTGTGCCTAGTAGCAGTGTCTGCTAGTCAGCGGATTATCCCGGCTGTTAAGCAAGCTACACCACCTGTAGTTTAGACACTTAATTTTTTCAAAGGAAATGCTTCGGGACCATGGGATACTCAGTGAAGAGCATCAGGAGGCACCCCAAGGCATAGGGGCTGGGACTGGCAGTAGGATGCCTTGCGGTGGACAGCCGAGCTCAATCCTTATAAAAGCTTTTTAACTGCAGCAGCTTTAGTGGACGCTACTGGAGCTGGAATTACGCGGCTGCTGGCATGAGACTTGCCCTCCAATAGATCCTTGTAAATGAATTTAAAGTGTATTCATTCAAATTAGAGAGACAATTTAAATTAAAAAGCTTAGAGCTGCCTCCACCACAGGGGGGCTCGCTCGACCCACCAGCGGACAGGCACCAGTATTGGGAGAGGGGGGCTGGCCATCAGGGTTCACCGCGGCTCTGGCACAAACCCGGCGACACGGAGGTGGCACGGGCAGGAGCGGACTGGCCGTGTCGGCTTCTCAATTTTTGGATTTTAGAAGGGCATGACATGCCTATATCTGTGTCTCCCCCTCCTTTTACTCCTCCACCTCTTTTATTTTCGCATGACTATATGTACTTGTCACTAGAGATGAGCGTTGTTCTACTCGAACTGTTCGCCAATCTCAAATTCGAGCTGTTTTGGGCGGTGTTCGAGCCGGTCAGCGAACACGAACAATTTGGGAAAAATTCGGCTGTTCGAGGTTATGTTCGATAACTGTTCGTGCACCAAAATCATAACTGGATTTTTTCTCAGTAATGATGAAAATTAATGTTAATACGCAGTTTGAGTGTACAGCGGGGCGGGGGGAGGGGCAGGGGATGGATCTCTGCAGGAACAATGAAGATCTCCATTTTTTTTTCTCTTTCCCGCATTTGCAGTGGGGAGGTGCAATCTGTCAGCCTATCAGCAGCGCACACACGGAGCGAAGTGCTTTTTTTCACACAAGCAAGGGCATGTGTGATTGGCAGTGTATGTCACATGTCCTTGCCCTATAAGACCAAGCCATTTTCCCCGTCGCCACCATTTTCTCACTGCTGCAGCTGCGTGTTAGACGGCACCGCTGTTGCTGTGTGCGCTATACCTTGTTAATTTCAAGCCAATTTTCGCACAAATCTACAGATAGCTTGTAAGTAGGGAATAGTTGTGATTGCAGTCCTTTTAAGGACTAGGTTACAGCATTTCCTACGACTTTTATCAAGCAGGTCTGTGCTCTTAAATAGATAGATTGTGGGAGTAAAGACTAATTGTAATTGGAGTCCTTTTCAGGACTAGGTTACATCAGTTCCTATCAGTTTTTGCCAGGCAGGTCTGTGCCAGTGCTGTGCAAGTTTTTTTCACAGCATTTGGCTGAATCTAGCAAAGCTAATCCTTTTTGGCCTATTGCAGAGTGTGTTAGTCAGTGGAGTAGCCTATCTGTGTTGCAAGATATACCACCTGTGTATAGAATACCAATTTTTTTACTGCACCTAGTGAAGCAAAATCTTTTGGGCATAGCATCATTCTATTAGTCCATCTATACTGACCTCCATCAGGTTGCAAATTAAAAATAATTTTTTCTGCATCTAGCTCTGAAAAAATATTTGGGCTTCTAGCAGTGTGTGGGACTTGGTCTATTAGTCCATCTATACTGACCTCCATCAGGTTGCAAATTAAAAATAATTTTTTTCTTCATTTATCTCTGAAAAAATATTTGGGCTTCTAGCAGCGTGTGGGACTTGTTCTATTAGTCCATCTATACTGACCTCCATCAGGTTGCAAATTAAAAATAATTTTTTTCTGCATCTAGCTCTGAAAAAATATTTGGGCTTCTAGCAGTGTGTGGGACTTGGTCTATTAGTCCATCTATACTGACCTCCATCAGGTTGCAAATTAAAAATAATTTTTTTCTGCATCTAGCTCTGAAAAAATATTTGGGCTTCTAGCAGTGTGTGGGACTTGGTCTATTAGTCCATCTATACTGACCTCCATCAGGTTGCAAATTGAATAAAAAAATTTTCTGCATCTAGCTCTGAAAAAATATTTGGGCTTCTAGTGGTGTGTGGGACTTGGTCTATTAGTCCATCTATACTGACCTCCATCAGGTTGCAAATTAAAAATAATTTTTTTCTGCATCTAGCTCTGAAAAAATATTTGGGCTTCTAGCAGTGTGTGGGACTTGGTCTATTAGTCCATCTATACTGACCTCCATCAGGTTGCAAATTAAAAATAATTTTTTTCTTCATTTAGCTCTGAAAAAATATTTGGGCTTCTAGCAGTGTGTGGGACTTGTTCTATTAGTCCTTCTATACTGACCTCCAGCAGGTTGCAAATTGAATATCATTTTTTTCTGCATCTAGCTCTGAAAAAATATTTGGGCTTCTAGCGGTATGTGGGACTTGGTCTATTAGTCCATCTATACTGACCTCCATCAGGTTGCAAATTAAAAATAATTTTTTTCTGCATCTAGCTCTGGAAAAATATTTGGGCTTCTAGCAGTGTGTGGGACTTGGTCTATTAGTCCATCTATACTGACCTCCATCAGGTTGCAAATTAAAAATAATTTTTTTCTTCATTTATCTCTGAAAAAATATTTGGGCTTCTAGCAGCGTGTGGGACTCATTCTATTAGTCCATCTATACTGACCTCCATCAGGTTGCAAATTAAAAATAATTTTTTTCTGCATCTAGCTCTGAAAAAATATTTGGGCTTCTAGCAGTGTGTGGGACTTGGTCTATTAGTCCATCTATACTGACCTCCATCAGGTTGCAAATTAAAAATAATTTTTTTCCTCATTTATCTCTGAAAAAATATTTGGGCTTCTAGCAGCGTGTGGGACTTGTTCTATTAGTCCATCTATACTGACCTCCATCAGGTTGCAAATTAAAAATAATTTTTTTCTGCATCTAGCTCTGAAAAAATATTTGGGCTTCTAGCAGTGTGTGGGACTTGTTCTATTAGTCCTTCTATACTGACCTCCAGCAGGTTGCAAATTGAATATAATTTTTTTCTGCATCTAGCTCTGAAAAAATATTTGGGCTTCTAGCGGTGTGTGGGACTTGGTCTATTAGTCCATCTATACTGACCTCCATCAGGTTGCAAATTAAAAATAATTTTTTTCTGCATCCAGCTCTGAAAAAATATTTGGGCTTCTAGCAGTGTTTGGGACTTGGTCTATTAGTCCATCTATACTGACCTCCATCAGGTTGCAAATTGAATAAAAAAAATTTCTGCATCTAGCTCTGAAAAAATATTTGGGCTTCTAGCGGTGTGTGGGACTTGGTCTATTAGTCCATCTATACTGACCTCCATCAGGTTGCAAATTAAAAATAATTTTTTTCTGCATCTAACCCAGCCAATAGTTTTGGCCTAATACCACAGTTTGGCCACTCAGCTCTGCTCGGTTTCCATCCATTGTTTTTTTGTGCAAACAACTCCAGAGTTGTGAATTAGTTAACCACCAAAATGAGTGGAAAAAGGCCTGCTGCTGGTGGAAAGGGGAATAGGCGTGTTTTGGAAGGGGAAAAAAGGTTGTGTCCGTGGGGTAGGTGCAGAAGAAAGACCATCTTCCAGCCAAACTAAAATGTCTACTTCTTTTAGCGGACAATGTGATAAGATCCCTTTCTTACGGCCACGCCAATCGCTACAAATTCCAGATGAGGCACAAAAACAGCAGGTGCTTCAACGGATATCAAGTGCTCCTTTAAGTGGGCTCTCCTCCACATCAACTTCAACATCACAAATACTCCAGTCCTCAAAGGTGTCACCCAAATCGCACTTGCTTCCTCACAGCTCCCAAATCTCCAGCTGCCCGTCTGAGTATGAGGTAGAACAGATGGTTGAGTCTGCAGAGCTGTTTACTCATACTATAGCCTGGGAATCAGAGGTCGACTCCAGCGCTTCTGTGAATCCAGACGAGGAAATGATCTGCACTGATGCCCAGAATCTTTATGAGTCGGATCCAGGACCAGACGCAGAAGGTTCTGACCATAATGTAGACCCTCATTCCCAAACTGTAACTCCTGTTGGTGGAGACAATGAGGAAGACGATGATAAGACTCAAATACCTGATTGGAGCGACAACTTTAGTTTTTTGTCAGGGCAGGAACAGGTTGGCTCTGAGGACGACGGGTGTGATAACGCACAGGGTGATGATGATGAGGTCGGAGATCCCACCTACTGTCAACCCACAGTCAGCCAAGAGATGAGGTCAGCAGAGGAGGTGGAGGAAGATGCTAGTGACGACGAGGTCAGGTTGCGCCTTCCTGGACAGAGACGTAGTACTGGAAGCACGTCAACAACTGCATCCTCAAACACAACTCTGCCTCTCACCACAAGTCGTGGTGGCTCTTCAGGTCGCATGGGTGCTAAGCCTTGCATAGCCTGGGCATTTTTTCAGATCGATAAAGATGACCCAACTCGTGTTATCTGTAACATTTGTCAGCAAAAGCTAAGTAGAGGCCAAAAAATACATAGTTTGAGTACTTCATGCATGAACCGGCACATGGACATGAAGCATAAGTTGCAGTGGGAAGCTCAGTGTGCTACAATGCGGCCTAGCCGGCCGGGCCAACCACCGTCTGCCATATCTTGTGCATCCGCGGCCTCTTCATCCTCTGTGACTGGGGGGACAGCAGTCACACCTGTTTTGGGGCGCAGACCTGCCACCTCTTTACCCGCAACAGCCAGCGTGATTGGCAGGTCATCATTTTCTTTGGAGGTGGTAACACCAGCTGGTGTTGAGCGCTGTCCGACATCGATAGCACCACCTTTGGATCAAGGCAACCTAATATGTCCGCCTGCATCTTCCTCACAGACCGGCAGTTTGCCGGGGACACCCTTATCAACCCCGTCTAAGCACAATAGCCAGCCCTCGGTCCCTCAGATGTGGACAAGTAAAAGACCATTTCCTCCTAGCCATGAGAAAGCTAAGAGGTTGAATTTCACCATCTGCAAGCTCTTGGCTACAGAAATGCTGCCTTTCCGCCTGGTGGACACAGAGGATTTTCGAGACCTTATGTCCGTCGCAGTGCCCCAGTACCAGATGCCCAGTCGGCACTACTTCTCAAAGAAAGGTGTGCCTGCGCTCCACCAGCATGTCGCACACAACATCACCGCTTCTTTGAGAAACTCTGTGTGTGACAGGGTGCATTTCACCACAGACACTTGGATGAGTAGGCATGGACAGGGGCGTTACATGTCGCTGACTGGGCACTGGGTAACTATGGTGACAGCAGGACAAGGGGCTGCTGTCCAAGTCTTGCCGTCCCCATGAGTTGTGCGTCAATCCTCTTTATGTCAAAGTTCCTCCACTGCTTCTGCCTCCTCAACCTCCTCTCGGTCTTCCACCTGCACCCAAAGCCTGTCTGGTCATGCCACAAGCTTTCTAACTGCGCAGAAGGGATCCTGCACACCTCCTTACTATGCTGGCAGTAGGGCTCAACGTCATCAGGCGGTTTTTACATTGAAATGTCTGGGAAATGTGAGTCACACAGCTGAGGAGTTGTGGTCAGCTCTGGAGAACCAATTTCATGAATGGTTGTCTCCACTGGACCTGAAACCAGGGAAGGCCGTGTGCGACAATGCTGCAAACCTGGGTGCGGCCCTTCGCCGGGGCAATGTCACACACGTGCCTTGTATGGCTCACGTGTTGAACCTGGTTGTCCAGCAATTTTTAGCCCACTATCCCAGACTAGATGGCCTTCTGCAGAGGGCACGGTCGCTGTGTGCTCACTTCCGCCGTTCGCATCCCGCAGCTCGGCGACTTACATCTCTACAGAAGTCGTTGGGCCTGCCACTTCACCGGCTAAAATGCGATGTGCCTACCCGGTGGAATTCAACTCTGCACATGTTGCAGCGACTGTGGCAGCACCGACAAGCCCTGGTGCAATACGTTCTGACGTATAGCCTGGGCCAACGAGATTCAGAGGTGGGGCAAATCACGCTGGAGGAGTGGTCTCAGATCAGGGACCTATGCACCCTTCTGCACAGTTTTGAAATGGCGACGAAGATGTTTAGTGCTGACGATGCCATTATCAGCATGACTATTCCGGTGATTTACATGCTGGAGCACATGTTAAACAGAATTCGGAGTCAGGTGGTGGCACAAGAGGAGGTGGAGGAAGTAGAGGAGGAGGAGTTGTATGCGGAAGGGCTAACATCTGCAAGGTCCAGACGGTCGGCAGCACCAAGGCGGCAGGCATGTGAGGGTGGGGGAGATGATTTTACCAGGGCGCATGGTAGCAGCCAAACTAGTGAGGAAGGTGCAGGAGCCCAGGAAGAAGTGGAGGACGAACTGATGGAAGACTCATCAGATGAGGGAGACCTTGATCACATTTCTGTTGTGCGAGGTTGGGGGGAGAGGACAGAGGAAGGAAGCATGATTGTTACCTCGCCACCAACACAACAGGGACTTGGTGCTCCTGGATGCGCAACACACATGAGTGCCTTCTTGCTGCACTACCTGCAACATGACCCTCGAATTGTGAGAATTAGAAATAATCCTGACTACTGGGTTGCCACACTGTTAGATCCCCGGTACAAAAGTAAATTTGCAGAAATTATTCCTGCCATAGAAAGGGATGCACGCATGCAGGAGTATCAGCAGAGACTGTTGCAGAATCTTACATGTGCATTTCCACAAAATACCAGTGGTGCACGTAGTGAATCTCACAGTTCCAACTTGCCAACCGTGGGACCGTCAAGTGTTCAGCACTCAAACCGTAACAGAACCACAGTATCTGCTGGTAACATCAATTTTGCGGAATCATTTCACCACTTTTTTAGCCCATCCTTTGCAAGGCCACAGGAGACAAGAAGTCTGACACATAGTCAACGCCTAGAGACGATGGTACAGGAGTATCTCCAAGTAAACATTGAAGCCACGACTGTGTCACTGGACCCTTGCTCTTTTTGGGCTTCCAATCTGGATAAATGGCCGGAGCTAGCCACTTACGCCTTGGAGATCTTGTCATGCCCCGCAGCCAGCGTTCTGTCTGAACGTGTGTTCAGCGCTGCTGGTGGTGTGCTGACAGATAAGCGCACGCGGCTCTCCAATGATAATGTAGACAGACTCACGTTCATAAAGATGAACAAATCATGGATCCGAAACGACTTTTCTACCCCTGTGTCATCCTGGGGAGAGTAAAAGCTTGATGATTGGTTAAAATCACCCTACCAACCGTTTTAAGCTTTCAAATTACTAATCATGTTTATCTGTATCTTGACTGGAAAATAATTTGGGCTTTGTAGCAGTGTGCAGCACTGATCCTATTAGGCCATCTATAATAAGCTTCACCAGATTTAAAATTAAAAATAATTTTTAGCTGCATCTAGCCCGGAAAATAATTTTGGGGCTCCGAGATGCGCAAGACACATAAGTGCCTTCTTGCTGCACTACCTGCAGCATGACCCTCATATTGTCAGAATTCGAAGTAATCATGACTACTGGGTTGCCACACTCTTAGATCCCCCAAACTTTTCGATCAACCTTTTCATTTTAATAAAGACCAAAAAAATGGTCATTTTTGAAATTATAAGCATTAGCAGGTTGTTAGAAACTGAAATCAAACAGTTTTCAACTCAAAACTTTATTCTAGGTGATGTTACATTTTCACATAGGACCCCTTGTTCGAAAGGAGCTTCTGAACTCTCTCGTCCATTGAATTTGTCAGGTTTTGGATGGTTTCTGCTTCAATTGTTTTGCATGAGGACAGAATACCCTCCCAGAGCTGTTGCTTAGATGTGAACTGCCTCCCGCAATCATAGACACTCCTTTTAATGATGCTCCAAAGGTTCTGAATGGGGTAGAGGTCAGGGGAGCATGGGGGTCACACCATAAGTTTGTCCCCTTTTATGCCCATATCAGCCAGAGATGCAGATGTTTTATGTGCAGCATGAGATGGTGCATTATCATGCAGAAAAATGATCTTGCTGTGAAATACACGGTTCTTCTTCTTGAACCATGGCAGGAAGTGCTGTTTGAGAAAATCCACATACATTATGGAGTTCATCTTTAGCGCCTTCAGGGATCCTAAAGGGGCCGACAATCTCTCTCCCCATGATTCCAGCCCAAAACATTACTCCACCTCCTCCTTGTTGGCACTGTAGCCGTGTTTGCGTGGGGTGTCCATCAACCAGCCATCCTCCACTCCATTCATCTGGACCATCGAGCGCTGCACGGCACTCATCCGTGAACAAAACAGTTTTGAAATCAGTCTTCATGTAATGTTTGGCCCACTGGAGCCGTTTCTGCTTGTGTGAAGTGGATAGAGGAGGTCGACAGGATGGCGTATGCACAGCTGCAAACCTCTGAAGGACCCTGCATCTTGTTGTTCGGGGGACGTTGGAGGCACAAGCAGCTTCAAAAACTTGTCTGCTGCTATGACAAGGCTTTTTTGCCGCTGCTGTTTCAACCTGACGTAATTGCCTGTAGGAAAGAGTCCTCAATTTACCCTTATCAGCACGCACACGTGTGTACTGTGAATCAGCTACATACTTCTTGATTGCCAAGACACTTCATCCTGATCATCGCACAATGTTGATTGTAGTCATGCCTTGACCTAAACACTCCACAATTTGTTGCTTCTCAGCAGCCGACACATCCTTTTTCTTTCCCATTTTGGCAGAAAATGTAGGCTGCTTAATAATGTGAGAGAGCCTTCTTAAGTAGTCTTGCCTTTCATTGGACACACCTGCCAAACTAATTAGCACAGGTGTCTGCAATTGCTTACAGTGATATAAAGAGCCCTGACACACATCACCATCAATGAGTTTAACTGACAAACAAACAAATTCTTCCCTTATCACTCCTAAACACTTTTTACATAATAATTTGGAACGCGGTGTACATGTGCTTTTCCACAAAACACCAGTGGTTCACGTAGTGAATCTTACAGTTCTAACTTGCCAACCGTGGTCTGTATGGAATTGTTCAATAAAGGGCCCAAAATTAAGATAACATAGATGGGAGAGGTCTCTATGAATAGGAATTCCTAAGTATTTGATACCCTGTGAGGGCCAGGCAAAGGGAAAGTTGGACTGGATGGAATCCTATATGGATTTAGGGAGGGAGACATCGAGGGCCTCAGACTTCGCTGCATTGATTTTAAAATTTTACCATGTAACAAAGTGATCTATTTCAGCCATAACAGCAGGGATGGATATATGTGATTGAGTGATATATACTAGGACATCATCAGCAAATAGAGAGCACTTGTACTCGGTGCCTCCCACCTCAATCCACCTAATATTGGGGTTATGGCGAATTGATGAGAGCAGGTGCTCCGTCACTAGGATGTATAAGAGAGGGGACAGAGGACATCCCTGCCTTGTCCCATTGGTGATTGTGAAAGGTGATGAAAATGTTCTGACGCACCCCCTGGGCCTTGGGACACCCGGAGCCGGACCCTTTTTGGTGGATGCTGGTGGTTGTAGTCTTCGTGGCGGCGATCCGGTTCCGTGGCTCAGGGCGGTCAAACCAGTGGCGGAACTATTTATGTGGTTTTGATGTTTAAATGTCCGACTACGCCACCCGTGGATTGCGGTCAGAGTGAACCGCCGCTACAGGGCAGACCGCTAAGGCTGGTGTTGTGGGTGCAGCAGAGCGTAGCATAACTCCCCACGGGAGGAGTATAGCCTCAGGGCAGTGTATGCGGAGGATGGGGGTGATGGTGCAGGGCAGCAGCAGTAATGACACGGAGTCAGTGATGCAGTTCAGGGCCTTTACTCACAGTTCTTATTATCCAGACCACGTCTGCAGGTAACGGCTGCCCACGTCGTACTGTGCTCACCAGGTGAGGGGCTCAGACAACTCCCAGATAACTTTGGAGCGCTTCACAGGACCCCCTTTGTGTGTCCTTTGTCTGGCCTTTCTTACCAACACTTCTGTCCGGCTGCCTCGGGCCTCCTCTTGGTAAACTTGGCACCAGTTTCCCTGACCCTATGTGGTGCCTTCCCAGCGGGTGGAGCAAGGGGCTGCGCCACATAAAATGTCAGAGCCTCCGGTTTCTAGCTGAGGGTCGTTTCCTGCCTCCACTAGTTCGGGGACCGGTCTCCCCCTTTGGCCTGACCCCTCCACGCAGGTGGATTCGGGCGTGCGGTGGCGACTCGCCCGTCCGCACCCCTGGGATCCCTTCATTCCTCGTTCCTGGAGCCTTCTCCGCTCCTCTTCCTTCCTTCTCCCTCTTGCAGGCCTGGGCCTCTGTTACTAGGCCCACCTCCGGAGCAGAGCTCATGCAGAGCCCCTGCTCCCTGCCACTTCTGCTCAGACTTCTCTGCACTGAACTAAGATGGTGCCCACCTTTTATACTCCCTTCTCAATGCACCCAGGAACTGCTTCCTCCCTGCTCCTGCACTGCAGGGTTCCCCTTCCTCAGTGTTCCCTCCCCCCACTCCAGCCAGGGAAAGGGACTGTCGTGCCCATCTCAGGGGCATATTGGTCGCCCTGCCCCACGGCAATGTGGTGTAATGCATGCAGGTGTCGGGTCCTGATCCACACTCCATCCTTATCTGAGAGTGAGATATCACACCTCTGGGTGAGGTGCAATACGTCTGTAGCAACCGAGCCCTCGGTGCTACAGTTCCATTTATCTTCAGCCTAGGTGACGTATTGTGATACAGGGCCGTGATTTTGGCTATAAAAGGGTCCCCTAGACCCCTACCCCAAGCTTTTTAAGAGAATCATATATGGCGTGCCAGGAGACTCTATGGAATGCTTTCTCAGCATCCAACGAGAGTATCTACTTACAAATTTTTAACTGCATCTAGCCCAGGAAATACTTTGTGCCTAGTAGCAGTGTCTGCTAGTCAGCGGATTATCCCGGCTGTTAAGCAAGCTACACCACCTGTAGTTTGGACACTTAATTTTTTCAAAGGAAATGCTTCGGGACC
Organism: Phyllobates terribilis; assembly: GCF_046119375.1. Taxonomy (NCBI): domain Eukaryota; kingdom Metazoa; phylum Chordata; class Amphibia; order Anura; family Dendrobatidae; genus Phyllobates; species Phyllobates terribilis. The sequence continues at coordinate 327,761,459 of NW_027362762.1, read as the reverse complement.
ACGGGATACTCAGTGAAGAGCATCAGGAGGCACCCCAAGGCATAGGGGCTGGGACTGGCACTAGGATGCCTTGCGGTGGACAGCCGAGCTCGATCCTTATAAAAGCTTTTTAACTGCAGCAGCTTTAGTGGACGCTACTGGAGCTGGAATTACGCGGCTGCTGGCATGAGACTTGCCCTCCAATAGATCCTTGTAAATGGATTTAAAGTGTATTCATTCAAATTAGAGGGACAATTTAAATTAAAAAGATTAGAGCTGCCTCCACCACAGGGGGGCTCTCTCGACCCACCAGCGGACAGGCACCAGTATTGGGAGAGGGGGGCTGGCCGTCAGGGTTCACCGCGGCTCTGGCACAAACCCGGCGACACGGAGGTGGCACGGGCAGGAGCGGACTGGCCGTCTCGGCTTCTCACTTTTTGGATTTTAGAAGGGCATGACATGCCTATATCTGTGTCTCCCCCTCCTTTTACTCCTCCACCTCTTTTCTTTTCGCATGACTATATGTACTTGTCACTTTTCCATGTGTTAGTTGTGTCTTCTGAGCAGTTTGTCAGCTTTTGGACACCTTTGAAGGTGTTTTCTATGTGTTTCTATGTGTTTTTGTTTGCCTGCCATTGGTTTTAACGGTGTTCGAAGCTGTTCGACGAACAGTTCGACGAACAGTTCGGCGAACACACGGGTGTTCGACGAACCGAACTCGAACACTACGGGGGTGGCTCAACACTACTTTTCACTTTTCCATGTGTTAGTTATGTCTTCTGAGCAGTTTGTCAGCTTTTGGACACCTTTGAAGGTGTTTTCTATGTGTTTCTATGTGTTTTTGTTTGCCTGCCATTGGTTTTAACGGTGTTCGAAGGTGTTCGACGAACAGTTCGGCGAACACACGGGTGTTCGACGAACCGAACTGAACTCGAACACTACGGGGGTGGCTCAACACTAATTATGACTGTCCCATTGAGCTGCTTCCTGGGGCAGCTATTCCTTTCAGTAATGTATACCATTTGGCGGCACCTGAGCTTCAGGCCCTGAACGAATATATTGATGAAAATCTGGCTAAAGGCTTCATATGCCCTTCTTCCTCGCCAGCAGGGGCGCCTATATTTTTGTGAAGAAAAAGGATGGGACCCTGAGACCCTGTATTGACTATAGGGAACTTAATAGGGTAACCATACAGAATCGCTATCCTTTGCCGTTGATTCCCGAATTATTGGAGAGAGTTCATCATGCCAAGATATTCACGAAACTAGACCTTCGTGGGGCTTATAATCTGGTGCGTATTCATTCCGGTGATGAATGGAAGACAGCATTCAGATGTCGGTATGGACACTTTGAATACCTCGTGATGCCCTTTGGGCTTTGTAATGCCCCTGCGACGTTTCAACATCTTGCTAATGACATTTTTAGAGATCTATTAGATCAGTTTGTGGTGATCTATTTGGACGATATTCTAATTTTTTCTGACTCTCTGCAGGAACATGAGGAACATGTCAAATCTGTTTTGAAACGTCTGATAGAGAACCATCTGTATATCAAGCCGGAGAAATGTGAGTTCCATCGTTCTGAGATCCAGGTTTTAGGTTATATCATCTCTCCTCAGGGCTGAACATGGAATCTGGTAAGATTCAGGCAATCCTTGACTGGCCGGTACCTAAGAACGTTAAAGAGGTCCAACGTTTTATCGGTTTTGCAAATTTCTATAGACGTTTTATTCGAAATTTTTCTGATATTGTTCGGCCCATCACTTCCTTGACCAAGAAGGAAAAGCCCTTTAAGTGGTCATCACAGGCTCAAGAAGGTTTTGATCGGCTTAAGACCCGTTTCACCTCCACACCGCTGTTGATCCACCCAGACCCAGCACAGCCTTTCATTGTGGAGGTGGACGCTTCTGATAATGCTTTGGGGGCTATTCTCTCCCAAAGAACTGGAGAGAAGAGTCTGCTACATCCTTGTGCTTTCTTTTCCCATAGGCTTACCTCAGCAGAAAATAATTACAATGTGGGAGACAAGGAATTGCTGGCTATTATTGTAGCTTTCAAGGAATGGAGGCACCATCTGCAAGGAGCTGCACAACAGATTGTAGTATTGACTGACCATCGCAATTTAGAGTTCCTTAGATCCTCTAGATGTCTTTCTCCTCGGCAGGCTCGTTGGAATCTATTTTTAAATCAATTTAACTTTATTTCGTACCGCCCAGGTTCTCGTAATGGGAAGGCTGATTCTTTATTCCGAATCCATGCTGCGGATTCCATACCTGAAGCCCCGTCCAAGACCATTCTATCTGATGCCAACTTCATCGGAGTGATCCACAATCAAGACTTATGGAAGGAGTTCAAGGAGGCCACCCCAGCCTCTAGTCCAGTGCTAGAGTATTTTGCCTGAGATCCTCCTTCTGGTGACTTCCTGGCTTTCTGCATGCTCCTGAAGTTCTGCTGGAATCTCCTGTTCCCTGAGAGCCTGCTTCATACTCTAGTTTACAGCATTTCTCATGCCCCTGGCTGTTTTGTGCTGGTTCCTCTGCACCTCTGCCCTCCATCTGCTTTGGCTCTCAAGTAAGCTGCTCTGAGTTCTCACTCTCCTTATTCGGATGGTTGCTGAACATGGGACTGGTCTGCACTGTGCGAGACTTTTACCTGGGCCTCTTTGATTGCTTCTGCATTGTATGGACTTGCTGATATATACATATATAACGGTGAAATAACCTTGCAAAGACTCATTATTCTGTGAACTTAAGACTTTGAGATTTCTCTGCATTTTTGTGTAAAACACTGTGTGCTTTAATATAGACTTTTCACCTATAAACTGTGTACTGTTGTGTCTTGCCCCACGCAAACAGTCTCCACTATAATGGTTACAGCTTCTCATAGGGGGGTGATCCATTTCAAGGCATCACCCGCTAGGTAGGACATCATGAAAGCTACTTTAACCCGATCGGTAGGAAAATTGTGAGCATAGAATTTGAAATGCAGCATGCATTGCTCCACAAATGCACGGCTTCGTTTTGGATCCAAATAGTACCATGGTGGATCCGCAGTAACAGGTGCTGATAGCTCTATTTGGACTGGTGCGTAAATCGCCTGAACCTCAGCTTGAGAAAAAAAAATTTCTTAGCGCACGTATTCACCAGACAAGGATTCAAATGTCTCTGAGAGCGAAGGGCCATGGGGCTCAACGGGAACCATGGCCTGAGCAAACTGTTACGCTCGCGCCCAGACTGACTGGCGTGAGCGTGATTAGTGATCCCACTGTACCATGAACCAAGGAGTGCCTGGAGGGGCGTAACTAAGTATCAACCCGGTCCGACCAAGGTTCACAGAGTCGCTCAGTCGACTCTGTGAACCAGGGAAGAACCGAGCAGAGGGACCAGGTGCTACTCCAGGTCAGACCCCGGTCACAGCTGTTGACCCACACTGTGGAATGCAGGAACAGGCACATTAGCTGGTATGCAGACAGGTGGGTACTGGCAGGCATGGCTGGTATGACGGCAGGTGGGTACTTAGCAGGCACGGCCGGTATGTAGGCAGGTGGGTACTGGCAGGCGCGGCTGGTATGCAGACAGGCGGGTGCTGACAGGCACGGCTGGAATGCAGACAGGCAGATACTGGCAGGTATGAACGCAGGCTGGATAGGGACCAGAACAGACTGGGATACAGGAACAGATCCGCAGGTGCGGTGGACTAGCAGAGCAAAACCGCAGCAGCAGTGAACAAGCAGAGCGGAGCCAAACCGCAGGTGCGGTGAACAAGCAGAGCAGAGCAAAACCGCAGGAGCGGTAAACAAGCAGAGCGGAGCAAAACCGCAGGTGCGGTGAGCAAGCAGAGCGGAGCAAAACTGCAGATGCAGTGAGCAAGCAGAGTGGAGCAAAACCGCAGGTGCGGAGAACAAGCAGAGCGGAGCAAAACCGCAGGTGCAGAGAACAAGCAGAGCAGAGCAAAAGAGCAGGTGCGGTGAACAAGCAGAGCAGAGCAAAACCGCAGGTGTGGTTAGCAAGCAGAGCGGAGCAAAACCACAGGCGCGGCGAACAAGCAGAGTGGAGCAAAACCGCTGGTGCGGCGAATAAGCAGAACAGAACCGCACCGCAGGTGCGGTAAACAAGCGGAGCAGAGCGGAACCGCCGGAGCGGTGAACAAGCAGAGCAGAACAGAGCAGAAGGTGAAGGCAGACAGGACAGGGCTCTGTTCACATGGAACAGACTGGAAAATACAGGAAGATGGTTAGAACACAGGAGGTAGATACGGAGGCAGGGAAAGGGCACAAGCAGAACCAGATACACACAAGGTACTAACAATGAAGTAGCGAGTGGACACAAAACTCACAAACAGAAGTACAGAGACAACGAGTTGGAGTTAGGTGCAGGTTCAGACACTGCAGGCAAAGGGAAGATACGGACATAGAGAGAAACAAGTAATGGGCTAGGACACTGTTCAGACAGGAACTGAACCAGGAACTAGATACAGGAACGAGCCTGGGAACTCAGCCCCCAGGGTGGCGGAAACAGACTAGAAGTCAGAGATACAGGTAGCGGCCCTGGGTACTCGGCCCCAGGGTGGCGGAAACAGACTAGAAGTCACAGGTACAGGAAAAGGCCCTGGGTACTCAGCCCCCATAGTGGCGGACAGACTATAGTCAGGACAGGACCTGGCACCTCAGTTGCAAAAGACAAACTGAGTGAAAGTGTTGCTCAGGCACCTCCTACTGGGTGGAGGGGGTTTAAGTATCCAGTGACTCACAGCAATAGGCTGGGGACGCATTAGGACTGTGCATACAGTAGCTATAAGAAACAAGCAGAAAGCCACGCCGACGCCCTAAGCAATCAGACAAGAGACATGGACACAGCAGGTACTGGAGCAAAGAGTGCAGCATGGACTGACAGGTAAGTTTACGGTCTTGCATGGTGGGAGGTGGTGCACCATGCAAGCACGCTGCCAGGGATGTTACAATTCCCCTTTGGCTGCTCAACTCAGGACCTGCGGTTGGGGGCTGCACTCTCCTAACTTTCAGGACCTGTGGTGATGCACATCTGATCTTGAGTCACGTGATCTGTGGGCAGACACGTGGCCTGCAATTTTGGAACCTGGAAGCAGTGAGCACGAGCGGCGGTCTGCAGCACACGGCACGTGGTGTGCTAAGCTACCTGTACCTTGCGGTGAGACGTGCCTGCTCCTTACATTCTCCTTACATTCTCACACTAGGGGTGTGCAGGGGTGCACAACTCCAATAGGTGAGTGGCCTTTTGGCTGTTTCCGTCACATCTACCTATCAGGTCCTTCACATAGCGCGCTTTTTCTCCCTTTCCCTTCCATTGTCTAAAAAGTTAGCACAGGCAACAGAGAACAGTATTGGTGTATAAAATACGTAAAAAATTGTTTGCGATATGCATATCTTTCTGTATTATGAGTAGAGATCAGATGAGCGAACGTTTTGATGCTCGGGTTCATTGACTAAACCCGAGCATCAAAAAAAGATTTGTGTTCGGGGCCCCAAGCCTGTGTACGAACCTGAAGATCAGTAGTTTCCCATGCTGTCATCTGCGTGACAGAATGGGAAACAGGGGCTTTGATCTGTGGTAAAATAGTTACCGCCGGTCATAGCACTGCAGGATCACGCTATCAGATGTCAGCGCGATCCTACAGCTGTCACTGTGACCCGCAGTGAAAGGATTACCGCGCATCACAGGCGCCGGCTAATAGGACTACTTCTCCCATCAACCGGTGCCCGCTCTTACTGTTAACAGCAAGTGCTGCTGATGAGAAGGGTAGTCTCTCATCAATCGGTGCTTGTGCAATGATAGTAAAAAAAAGTTAAAATTTATAAATAATTATTTAAATAAAAATAAAAAACACATTATACTCACCTACACCTAATCGCCGATGGCCATTTCCCCTGTAGAAAAGCTAAAATAAAAAAATACCATATACTCACCTTATCACATTATCCCCAATGTCACCTGTAATAAAGAAAAATAATAAACCACCATAATCCTCACCTATCCACCATAGTCCATGTAATCCAGATTGTCCCACAGCAATCTGATCATTGATAGAACAGCCACATCTGAAGATGTGACCATGCTATCTGGCAGCCGGCTATACACTGACAGGAGCATCATCGCTCCCGAAGTGTATCGCGATGAGCTGCCGTGAGAGACGTCATACAAGTTCATCGGCTGATGAACTCCTGTGACCTCACTTACTGCACCAGCACTGCGTGAGAAAATTCTAATGCAGCGCTGGTAATATCAGCCGCGGTGGTAAGCTTTACCTCTGCTGGCTATGAAAACTACAGGGAACCCCGTGCCATTTTTTTCATTATTTTTTATTTGTTAACAAGTATAGTATAATGCACATGCAAGGTAACCTTGGTTCACAGCCTCCAGGTGTTCCATCAGCTGGAAACTCCATTGAACTTTAAACATCTCTTAAAGTTTTCCATGAGTTGCCAGGAGACCCGTGGCTCGTTACCTGAGTTCAAGCCACCGGGTCTCACGGTAGCTCTAGTGCCGGACTGTTGAATGCCGGAGAGTCAAGTGCAGCGTACTGAGTGCAGCTCACATCATTGCAGCCTGGTATCCCTGAGATCAGAGCGAGCAGGGGACATTGATGGGAGTTGTCCTCATCACGCACAGTGTACATTATGTGTAAAATCAAGAATTCTAAAAAAAAAACAGCGTGGGCTCCCGCCGATTATTCATAACCAACAGAGGGAAACCCGACTACTGGGGTCTGATATTACTAGCCAGGGAAAGGGGTCATTAGCTAAAGATGTTCCCTGGCTATTAATAACAGTTCACAGCTGTTTGATTAGTCTTTAATGGCTAAATTATAGGGAGACCTCAGAATTTTTTTTTACGTAGGGTCCCCCTATGAAATCCAACCAGCAAAGGCTAGGCAGACAGCTGTGGATGGATGTTAATAGCTAGGGATGGCGCTTAGACTCTGCTCTTCCCACTTGCCCTGGTGAAGTGGCAAGTGATATAATAGGGTAGGGGTTCATGTCAGACTTCTATTGGCAGCTGACATAAAGCCCAGGTTAGTAATGGAGAGGTGTCTATAAGACTCCCCCATTACTTACCCCATAGTAAAATTGTAAGAAAAAAACTAAACACCCATAATAAAGTACTTTATTTAAAATAATGACAGAGTCCTTTTTTTATGATTCTTAATTTACCAAAAACAATTATACTTAGCCTAATGCCTAATCCACTGAAGCCCATGTCTCCTGTAACAAAAGTAAAATAATAAAGCATCATAATACTCACCTATCCCCGACGTGCAGATAACAATCCATTTGTGTCCCGCGGCGTGTCCAGTTCTGCTACATCTGCTTGACAGGTTGAACACTGGCATGATGCTAGCGTACAGCCTGTTAGGCAGCAGAGACACTGAACTGTGATTGCTAGCTCAGCTCAGTGTCTTGCGGTGCCGTCAATTACATAAGTGAGGCTCATAACTAATTAACTCCGATCACCTCAATGACATCACCGTGAACTCCGTTGGAAAGTTCTCACATCGCTGGCGACGTCATTGAGGTGAACAGAGTTCATTAGCTATGAACCCCGCTCACGTAATTGATGGTACCGGCAACAAGGCAGAGTCAATTTAGAGTGTAATAGGGATATCTATTTCTACCCCTATTGCCTCGCCGTATGCAATATATCAGAGGATATATATGTGAGGCCCTCCCTGAGACGTGGGGTTACTCGGAGTCGGGTCAGTGTAGGTGTCTCGGGGGTTGCAGTCGTGGCCCGGACCCGGTCCATGCCCAGGACGGTCACATAAAAAGATTTAATGGGCTTTCAGGGTTGAGTGGTATTTTCTGACTACGCCACCTACGGTTTCTGGTGATAGACACCAGCGCTGCTTCAGTCCACTGAGGCCGGTGTTAAAGGGGCAGCTTAGATGGGATGGCTCCTCACAGGCGGAGCAGGCCTCAGGGCAGTGTGATAAAGGAATGGTGGGTGCAGTGCCGCGCAGGAAATAACAGGCTGAAGCGGGGTGTGAAGTCATCCAGGGTTTTTACTCACATTCAGATGTACTTTAGCCGCAAAGCTTCCCTCTGCTCCTCGCGGCGTACTGTGGCCACCGGGAAGGGGGTCCAGCACTTTCCAGGTAGATCGGGAGCACCTGTCGAGACCTCTCTGGTGTGTGTTCCTCTCCTTGGGGAGTCCTCCCACTAAGTCTTCACCTAACTGTTTGTGTGGATAGAATTAGGTGTAAGGCCGGGTCCCACTGGATAAACGCAGGTAGAGAGGTACAGGTGGCGTATGCCGCTCCGTCCGTATCCCTCCTGGGATCCACTAAGCCTCCGGGCTTATCTGACTAAGACTTGAAGTCAGATATCTGGGGCCGGTCACCCCTCTTGCAGCAGGAATACCCCTGACTAGGCCAGAATAAAGAATACAGGTGGCGTATGCCGCTCCGTCCGCATCCCCCTGGGAGCTCGTCTCCTCTGCTCCCCTCCAGGCCTTTTAGGTAGGGACCTTGACCGGGTAGAGGCAGTGGTTAACTCCATCCCGCTCCTCGTCTCAAGGCCAGAGAACGAGGACCGTGTATCTTCAATAGGCTGCAGGTTCTAGCAGAAGGCCACAATCAGCGATGAAGATCACAATCAAAGACCTTGAACCTAAGATGGTCGTAGATTAAATATGAATGAATAAGTGTAACCTAAAAGTGTGTTCTCCACCCTCACCCACTACATGGTGCATTTAGGCCCCCTACAGGACAGGAGTGGTGTAGTGTTGAATGGTGAAGTGGGGTCCTGAGAGATGCTCCATCCTTACCTGGAAGAGGAGATACCACACCTCAACTGAGGTGCAGTACCCCTGTGGTGACTGAACCCTCAGGGGCGCCACATATACAGTATAGGAGAACACCCCTCACATTTTTGTAAATATTTTATGATATCTTTTCATGGGACAACACTGAAGATATGACACTTTCATACAAAGTAAAGTAGTCAGTGTACAACTTGTGAAACTGAAAATTTGGTGTGCCCTCTAAATAACTCAACACACAGCCATTAATGTCTAAACTGCTGTTCTCTTTTCACACAGGCACGAGCTCTGCTTCCTGCACAATTCCTCTGCTTGCTGTATATGTCATGTATTGCTCTGCTTCCCTGAAACAACTTAATGGTACAAGCTCTGTTTCCTGCACAATATCTCTACTTGATCAATTTCTGCTATGTTATCTGTTACATTCCACTCAATACTCACTGATACATGTCTTGTCCCTCTTTCACTACAGACACTATCTGATTTTGAAGGTGTTACTCTGTGTAGTCAGCCATAGCCTTCGCTCTGTCTTTGTTCTGTCTTTGATCACGGAGCCATTTTGTGGTGTGCTGATCAGCTGCTAATTTATCCACAAGCAGCTCCCACAATGCCCCTCACCTAATGCTATAGCCTGCCCAATAAAATCAGAAGCTGCCTAAGGGGTGCACGCTTGTGGGGTTGTGCATGCGTCTTCTTCTGCAAAGTGACTTCAGAGCTAAGTGGCAGTTATTTCAGAGGCAGTTAGTCAGGGCAGGAGTCAGGTAATCCACACTTTGACTGCTTACTCTTTTAACTATGTTTTTGTTAGTTTTCACTTTTTCCTCTATAATCCTCCACTTTCTACTAACCCCTCTAGTGATTGTACTCACTCAGGTGCGATGGGAGGCAAACAGGAGGCACGCTCCTTTAAATGGCCAGGACGGTTTTTTGGCTTCATAAACCAGCCAGAAAGTAAAATGCAAACAAACAGCCTTTAGTGCAGGCAAAAAGCAAAGTAAACTGTCTTTTTAGCAAAAAGTCACACAGGCTGGTGTGGCATCCAGTACACGGCCTAGTCTGGAGACAACCACACACAAGAAGCCTTCTCCCTGCAGACACACAGACCATGTGCCAAAGAACAGCCTCCATTATATAGGCTGGTAACCACTCCCAGAGGTGAGGTATGCTGGACCCACCCATTCTCTCTTAGCAACCCGTAACCCGTCCCCTAGGTGCTCCAATTAGACATCTTAGTGCATGCATGCACTAGAGAAATACTCCGGGTTACATCACAGAGACCAGCCATTTCTGTGATACATACCTCCCATCGACTGCACGAGCATTAGCCACCTTACATACCTCCCCCTCTTTCTAAAGCCGTGGGGCTCGGCACCTTCTACTGCCATGCAGGGGATTCTTGATAGGGCATCAGCATTACCATGTAGCCTCCCTGCTCTATGTTCTACATGGAAGTTATAATCCTGTAGGGCTAAAAACCAGAGGATGACCCTAGCATTTTTAACCTTTGATTCCCTCAGCCATCTGAGTGGGGCATGATCGGATACCAATCTAAACTTATGTTTTATCAGATAGTACCGTAATGTGTCCACTGCCCACTTTATGGTCAAGCACTCCTTCTCTATGACTGCATAATTCCTCTCACATGAGGACAGCTTCCTACTCAGGCAAAGAACAGGGTGCTCCTCCCCATGTATCTTTTGGGAAAGGACTGCTCTCAAACCGACATCCGAGGTGTCCGTTTGCAGTATAAACTCTTTCTTAAAGTCGTGGGCCACAAGGACTGGTTGCTTACACAGCGCCACCTTCATCTCTTGAAAGGCCGACTTCGCCTCTGTAGTCCACTTGGCCATAGCCGATTTCGTCCCCTTAAGGAGGTCAGTCAGGGGTGCAGCCATCATGGTGAAGTTTGGGATGAACCCGCTGTAGTATTCCACAATCCCCAGGAAGGCTCTAACCTGTTTCTTTGACAGCGGTCACAGCCAGGTTTGGATTGCCTCCACTTTACTGATTTGGGGTTTTATCTCGCCTCTCCCTACTACATAACCCAGGTATTTGGCTTCTTCTTTCCCCATGGCACATTTATTTGGGTTTATTGAAACCCCTGCCTTCCTTAGAGCATCAAACACTGCCTGGACCTTTTCCAGATGATTCTCTCAGTCCGGGCTGAAGATAACAATATCGTCCAGGTACACTGCGGCATATTGCTTATGGGGTGCAAGGATTTGATCCATAGTCCTCTGGAAGGTTGCAGGGGCCCCCTGCAGTCCAAATGGCATCCGTACATATTAGAAGCATCCGTCCTGCATATGAAACTCAGTCTTTTTCTTGGCTCCCTGTTCCAGGGGAATCTGCCAATATCCCAACGTTAAATCCAAGGTGGTTATCTACCTTGCTGGCCCAAGTCTCTCTATCAGCTCATCGACACGCGGCATCGGATACGCGTTGAATTTGGAGACTTCATTCAATTTCCGACAGTCATTGTAGAATCTCCACTCGCCATCGGGTTTTGGGACCAGGACAATCGGGCTTGACCAATCGCTCTTTGACTCTTCAATGACACCGAGCTTCAGCATATGAGCCACCTCTTTTTGAGATCTACTCTTGTCGGGCCTCAGGTATCCGATAAGGCTTCAAGTTCACCTGCACATGTGGCTCCGTCAGAACCTTGGGTTCTTTGATGCTTGTGCAGCCTGGCAATTCTGAGAACAGGTCCCTGTTCTTCTGCAGCAACTCCCGACATTGCTGTTTTTGTGCCTTCATTAGCATCTCTGCTATTGCGACCCCTCCAACCTCGCCTTCTGGTTTAACGAGCAAGCATAGAGCTTCCTCTGCATCTCTGTCTTGCTATGGCTTGATGAGGTTGACGTAAAATATCTGGTATGGCTTACGCCGTCCCTATTGGTGAAACTTATAATTCACTTCCCCAACCTTTTCCACCACCTCATACAGTCCTTGCCAGGAACTTGCTTTCTACGGTAGTTATCAGAACAAGGACTCTGTCACTAGGATTGAATTGCCGCACTCTGGCTGAGAGGTTGTAGAACGTGGCCTGGGCCTCTTGTGCATGGAGATGTTCTTTGATGATGGGCATCACCTTTGCAATCCTCTCCTGCATCAGAGCGACATGCTCGATGATGCTTCTGTAGGGCGTGACTTTGGTTTCCCAGGTTTCCTTTGCTACATCCAGGAGACCTCGCGGATTGGGCCATACAGCAGTTCCAATGGCGAGAACCTTGTAGAGGCCTGTGGAACCTCTCGAATGGAGAACAACAGATACGGGAGGAGACAGTCCCAGTCTCTACCGTCTTTTTCTATGGCCTTCCTCAGCATACTCTTTAGTGTTTTATTAAATCTTTCCACCAGGCCATCTGTCTGAGGATGGTACACTGAAGTCCTCAGTTGGGAGATTTGCAAGACCTTGCTTAACTCCCTCATCACCTTGCTCATAAAAGGTGTTCCCTGGTCGGTCAAAATCTCCCTTGGTAAACCGGTCTGGGAAAAAAAGTGTACCAATTCGTGAGCTATATTCTTTGCGGAGAAGTTTCTCAGTGGAATTGCTTCCGGATAGCGTGTGGCATAGTACAGGATGACCAAGATATATTGATGCCCACGAGCAGATTTAACTAGGGGACCAACCAAGTCCATGACAATTCTCTTGAAAGGCACTTCAATAATGGGCAATGGCATGAGGGGACTTCGAAAGTGAGAGGTGGGGGGCGGTTAACTGGCACGTAGGGCAGGACCTGCAATACTTTAATATTTCCCGGTGACACCCGGGCCAATAGAACCTCTGCATAATCTGTTCCTGCATTTTTTCTATCCCTATATGTCCCCCCAAGATATGAGAATGGGCCATATCCAACACCTTCCGTCTATAGGGACCTTGCACTATTAACTGCTCCACCAGCTCTTCCCTCACTTTCATTACCCGTTACAACAATTGCCAAGTTATCATAAAATAGGGAAACCTGGTGTCAGCCCCTGGCTCGTGTGCCACTCCATTTATGACCGTGACATTATTGAAGGCTTAATTCAAAGTTAGGTCCCTATGTTGGGCAGACCCAAAATTCTCACTGTTCACCCCTAACTCAGGAATGTCAGACTCAGGGGACACTACCTCCTCATCCCCCAAAGGACGCAAAAGGGAAACCCGTCTGACTCTGGGTGTGGTGATATTTCTTCAGGGTTACCTGGTTTCTTCACCGTGCCAGCGAACCCTGAACCTTTCCTCCACAGATCCCAGAATAAACAGAAGTCCCGGCCTATAATAATAGGTTGCAACAAGTCTTGAACGACGCCGACCTCGTGGGACTCAGTAACATGGGCGATTTCAATGTCCACTCTGGCCATGGGGTAGTCCTTAGCATCGCCATGAATGCACCGTACGCCGAATTTTTTCCCCGGGATCAGTTGGAGAGGAAGAGTGGCCCTTACAAGGGTCACCAGACTCCCAGAGTCTAGCAGCGCCCTTACCTGCCACCCGTTCACTTTCAAGGGACACGCTTGTGGCCCCTCGCTGGGTAGACAGTTCACACTGCAGGCCAGATACGCATAATATGAACAATGGCGTCGCATGCTGCAGTTCATCTGCTTGGGAGTCAGGGGACAATGGGCGGCTATATGGCCTGGCCCGTGGCACCTCCAGGAGATCACATCACCAGTAGTGACCTTGGGCACCAGCTCCCCTGCCCCTTTGGACCTTGGACGCCCCACCCCCTTTTGGGCCTCTGCCTAATGTTGGGAATACCAGTATGGAGTGGACTGCCTTCCTGCAGAACCCTCAACCCCCTGGTATCTCTCGACCAGTCTGACCAGTTCATCGGCATTCCAGGGATCACCCTGTGCAACCCAGGTCTGCATTGGCCTTGGCATGGAGTGCACAAACCTGTCCGTTACCACTAGTTCCACCATCTGCACAGGCATAGCGGACTCCGGCTGCAGCCACTTCTGGACTAGGTGCAACAGGTCAAACATTTGGGAGCGAGGGGTTTATCCCGGTAATACGCCCAGCGGTGGACCCGCTGTGCTCTGACAGTCATCGTCACCCCTAAGCGAGCCAGAATCTCAGCCTTTAGCTTGTCATACTCCTTAGCGTTCTGCAAAGCTAGATCATAGTATGCTTTCTGGGGCTCCCCATCAGGTATGGCGCCAGCACCTCTGCCCACTGCTCTGGCGGAAGTCTCTCTCTCTCGGCAACCCTTTCAAACACCATCAGAAAGGCCTCTATACCATTCCCCTGGGTCATTTTCTGCAGGGCCCCCCTTACCGCCTTCCAGATGGAAAAATTGCCCACTGACCTTGTGGTCGGAGCTGTTGCCGAGCCACGGATCACCTCTGTTAGCAAATCGATCTGCTGCTGTTGTTGTCGGCACTGGTCCTGTTGGGCCTGCGGCTAGAGCAGGAGCTGCTGCATCAGCAATTTGGTGGTAACCTATTGCGCCATCTGCTGTTGCACCATCTGCTGTTGATGCTGCATTTGCTAGCCTGCTGAGCCTGCAACAGATGCTTGAGCAGGTCCTTCATCTTGTCCGGTGTCACTTGCTGGCTTATGGCAGACTTCACCCAGGACATGTGGTTCTTCCTATAGCAGTCACACGTGTCTGCTGGGAACGCTGCCTGCACGTCTAACACCAATTGTAGGGATTGTACTCACTCAGGTGCAATGGGAGGCAAACAGGAGGCACGTTTCTTTAAATGTCCAGTACGGTTTATTGGCTTCATAAACAGCCTTTAGTGCAGTCAAAAAGCAAAGTAAACAGTCCTTTAAGCAAAAAGTCTCTGGTTAGCCAGCACTGTTGTCACACAGGCTGGTGTAGCATCCGGGACACGGCCTAGTCTTGAGACAACCACACACAGGAGGCCTTCTCCCTCCAGACACACGGACCATGTGCCAAACAACAGCCTCCATTATATAGGTTGGTAACAACACCCAGAGGTGAAGTGTGTGGGTTGCTGGACCCGCCCATTCTCTCTTAGCAACCCGTAACCAGTCTCCCAGGTGCACCAATTAGACCTCTTAGTGCATGCGTGAACTAGAGAAATACTCCGGGTTACATCGCAGAGACCAGCCATCTCTGTGATACATGCCTCCCATCGAGTAGGCAACCATTAGCCACCTTACACCCATCTAATCCCTACACCTACACTGTGTTCCAAATTATTATGCAAATAATATTTTCTCAGATTTTCCCAAATTACCTATATGAATTGCAGTCATTGTAATTTTCCAGTCAAATAACTATTAGAGTACAATTGAAAGGTTTTTGTACAAACTGCCTATGATAACAGTATATTTTTTAAAAAATAAAAAACTCAAACTGCACTCAAAATGCATGTTCCAAATTATTATGCACAGCAGAGTTTTCAAACTTTTCATTTTAATAAAGAACAAAAAAATGGTCATTTTTGAAATTATAAGCATTAGCAGGTTATTACAAACTGAAATCAAACAGTTTTCAAATCAAAACTTTATTCTAGGTGATGTTACATTTGCACATAGGACCCCTTGTTCGAAAGGAGCTTCTGAACTCTCTCGTCCATTGAATTTGTCAGGTTTTGGATGGTTTCTGCTTTAATTGTTTTGCATGAGGACAGAATACCCTCCCAGAGCTGTTGCTTAGATGTGAACTGCCTCCCGCCATCATAGACACTCCTTTTGATGATGCTCCAGAGGTTCTCAATGGGGTTGAGGTCAGGGGAGCATGGGTGCCACACCATAAGTTTGTCCCCTTTTATGCCCATAGCAGCCAGAGATGCAGATGTGTTATGTGCAGCATGAGACGGGGCATTATCATGCATGAAATTATCTCGATGGTCCAGATGGATGGAGTGGAGGATGGCTGGTTGATGGACACCCCATGCAAACACGGCTACGGCGCTAGCAAGGAGGAGGTGGAGTAATGTTTTGGGCTGGAATCATGGGGAGAGAGATTGTCGGCCCTTTTAGGATCCCTGAAGGGGTAAAGATGAACTCCATAATGTATGCTGAGTTTCTCAAACAACACTTCCTTCCATGGTTCAAGAAGAAGAACCGTGCATTCCGCAGCAAGATCATTTTCATGCATGATAATGCCCCGTCTCATGCTGCACATAACACGTCTGCATCTCTGGCTGCTATGGGCATAAAAGGGGACAAACTTATGGTGTGGCACCCATGCTCCCCTGACCTCAACCCCATTGAGAACCTCTGGAGCATCATCAAAAGGAGTGTCTATGATGGCGGGAGGCAGTTCACATCTAAGCAACAGCTCTGGGAGGGTATTCTGTCCTCATGCAAAACAATTGAAGCAGAAACCATCCAAAACCTGACAAATTCAATGGACGAGAGAGTTCAGAAGCTCCTTTCGAACAAGGGGTCCTATGTGCAAATGTAACATCACCTAGAATAAAGTTTTGAGTTGAAAACTGTTTGATTTCAGTTTGTAATAACCTGCTAATGTTTATAATTTCAAAAATGACCATTTTTTTGCTCTTTATTAAAATGAAAAGGTTGAAAACTCTGCTGTGCATAATAATTTGGAACATGCATTTTGAGTTTTTTATTTTTTTAAAAATATACTGTTATCATAGGCAGTTTGTACAAAAACCTTTCAATTGTACTCTAATAGTTATTTGACTGGAAAATTACAATGACTGCAATTCATATAGGTAATTTGGGAAAATCTGAGAAAATATTATTTGCATAATAATTTGGAACACAGTGTAGTAATGAATTCTTCATCTCTTCCTCCATCATCCCCATGCACCTCACCTCCTCATCAGAACTATTTCTCAGCATTCAATCCTGTGTCTCCAAACACAGCCACCCTATGCTCTCTCATACTCCCACCTGCTAATACTTTCTCTGCTCCTCCTCACTGCCGGTGACATCTCTCCGAATCCTGGTACTCTTCACCATATCCCCACAGTCACTTCTACCTCCTATCCATTATCTACCACAAACTCTCGCAACATTTCTAGCCTCATACCCATCCACCTAATTCCTACTTCCCCAGTTGCTCTAACAGGAGCTCTATGGAATGCTCGCTCTGTCTGCAACAAACTTTCCTACACCCATGACCTTTTCATTACTAACAAACTTTCCTTCCTTGCCATCACCGAAACCTGGCTCACCCCATCTGACACAACCTCCCCAGCCGCACTTTCATATGGCGGATTCCACCTTTCCCACACCCCCCACCCCACCCGGCAAACATGGTGGAGGCGTAGGTTTTCTCCTGTCAGATACCTACACCTTCACCAAAATCCCACTACCACCCACCATCACTCTCACTTCTTTTGATATGCACTGTGTGCGCATCTATTCCCCCTCCAACTTCCAACTGGCTGTAATTTACCACCCCCCAGGGCCAGCCACCACTTTCTTCGACCACTTCACCACCTGGCTGCTTCACTTCCTTTCCGCTGACATCCCCACTATTATCATGGGCGACTTCAACATCCCCATTGACACATCCAACTCATCTGTCTCTAAGCTCCTATCCCTCACTTCCTCCTTTGACCTTGCTCAATGGTCTTCCGAAGTCACTCATAAAGATGGTAACACACTAGACCTCATCTTTACCTGCCTTTGTTCCCTATCTAACCTCTCTAACTCTCCTCTCCCTCTCTGTGACTACAACCTACTTACATTCTCTGCCCTCTCCTCTCCAGGTCCACAATCCCCACTCCACAAACATGTACACCCTCGCAGAAACCTCAAACACCTTGACCTACACTCACTCTCTGAATTCCTCCTCCCTCTTACAGACATAAAATCCTTACACAATGCGAATGTGTAGCATCGGCGTCTCTGCCTCCTGCCAGGAAGAGACGCCGTCCCTCTCACCTCCCCGCTACCCGTGCGGCGTCGTCCTGCGCTCCTCTTCCTGCAGCGGCCGGCGCGCGCTCTTTCCCAGGCACTGTGCTTACGGCCCGCGCGCGCACGTTCCCTCTCTCTTAAAGGGGCCGCGCGCCGTCCTAAAGAGTCCCCGGCCAATAGCCAGAGGACCTCCCATATTTAAGGCACCTCCTCCAAAATGGAGGTGCCCGAGCAAAAGTTGTTGCACAAGTATACTTACCTCTGCTTCAGCCTTCAAGTCCCATTGCCAGCCTGACTACCAGTCCTGTCTGCCAGCTTGTCTACTCTCCAGCCCGACAGTCTCTCTCCGGTCATCCGCCAGTCTGTCTATGGGCAAGTCCGCCTGCTTACCAGGAAGCACCTGCCAGTTACCTGCCTGCTACCTGCCGTGCCTGCTAACCCGCTCACATGGGAGCGCTCGCCTGCTACCCGTCTGTTACCTGCTAGCCTACCTGGATGCTCTGCCGTCATTTGCTGTGACCACCTGCCTGGTAAACCTAGAGACTACTACTTGCTCTGCTGTCACGTACTGTGACCACCTGTAACGGGTCTGGGAGGTGGAACCTCTGAGCTACTATACAAAGGGGCAGTCCTTGTAAGGAAGCGGGTGGCTCCCAGGGAAGGCAGGCAGGTAGTCAGGCAAGTGACAGGAACAGTCTCTGGGTAGAAGGGCAGGAGGTTACGGCAAGTGACGGGAACAGTCTCTTCACAGGCGGGTGGTCACGGCAAGTGACAGCAGGGTAAGAGTCTCTAGACAGGCAGGTGGT
This sequence comes from Phyllobates terribilis, assembly GCF_046119375.1. Lineage (NCBI taxonomy): Eukaryota > Metazoa > Chordata > Amphibia > Anura > Dendrobatidae > Phyllobates > Phyllobates terribilis. The sequence continues at coordinate 327,743,083 of NW_027362762.1, read as the reverse complement.
CACGGCAAGTGACGGCAGAGCCTCCAGGTAGGCTAGCAGGCGGGTAGCAGGTGAGCGCTCCCAGGTGAGCGGGTAAGAGTCTCTCGGCCGGCTGGCAGGTGGTCACGGCAAGTGACGGCAGAGCCTCCAGGTAGGCTAGCTAGCGGGTAGCAGGTGAGCGCTCCCAGGTGAGCAGGTAAGAGTCTCTCGGCTGGCTGGCAGGTGGTCTCAGGCAGGTATCAGGCAGGTATCAGGCAGGAGTCAGGCAGGTGTCAGGCAGGTATCAGGCAGGTATCAGGCAGGTATCAGGCAGGAGTCAGGCAGGTGTCAGGCAGGTATCAGGCAGGAGTCAGGCAGGAGTCAGGCAGGTGTCAGGCAGGTATCAGGCAGGTATCAGGCAGGTGCTTCCTGATCCGCAGGCGGACTGGTCCATAGACAGACTGGCGGATGCAGGTAGACAGACTGTCGGACCGCAGGAATACAAGCAGGTAGACAGAGCTGGAAAGCAGACTGGCAACGGGACCTGAGGGCTGAAGCAGAGGTGAAAGGCTTTGCAACAACTTTGCTCGGGCACCTCCATTTTGGAGGAGGTGCCTTATATATGGGAGCTCCACCGGGTGCCTTATATATGGGACTCCTAAGGATGGCGCGCGTGGCCCCTTTAAGAGAGAGCCAGCAGCGCGGGAAGAGGACGCCGAGGACGGAGCAGGGAGGTGAGAGGAGCGGCGTCTCTGCCTAGCAGGAGGCAGGGACGCCGACGCTACAGTACCCCCCCTGTAGGCCCCCCCCTTTTTTAGGCCGGAGAGAAATTTATAAAAGATGAGCGGGGCATGGATGTTCTCCCGGGGCTCCCACGTTGTCTCCTCAGGACCAAACCCTTTCCAATCCACTAGAAAAAAGGTCTTTCCTCTTACCCTTTTGGTGGCCAGAATGTTCTCTACCTCAAACTCGTCTTCAGCGGAAACCGGAGCAGGAGGCGTACCTGTAGACTTGGAAAAAGAGTTAAGTACCACGGGTTTGAGGAGAGATACATGGAAGGAGTAGGGGATCCGCAAGTTGGCCGGGAGTTTCAATTTATAGGCCACCAGGTTGATTTGTTTGATAGCTTCCAGTGGGCCAATGAACCGAGGCCCTAACTTGTAGTAAGGAATCTTGAGCCGGACATATTTGGACGAGAGCCAGACTTTATCTCCAGGACAGAATTGGGGCGGATCCAGACGTCTTTTGTCAGCTTGTTTCTTCATCCGCTCAGAGGACTGAAGAAGTGCGGATCTGGTACTCTCCCAAATGGAGGAGAATTCGCTAACAAGAGATTCCGCGGCCGGATTATCCACCGAGGCGGAGACGGGAAACGGGATCCGAGGATGTTGACCGTAGACAATAAAAAACGGGGATTCGGAGGAAGACTCGCTCTCGTGATTATTATAGGAAAATTCGGCCCACGGTAAAAGATCCACCCAGTCGGAATGGTGGGCATTAGCAAAGTGCCGGAGGTAACTTGTTAAAGTTTGGTTGATCCGCTCTACTTGACCATTGGACTGTGGGTGATAAGCAGAGGAGAAGTCCAAGGTGACCCCCAGCAGTTTACACATGGCTCTCCAGAAGCGAGAGGTGAACTGAACTCCTCGGTCGGATACGATGTGGAGAGGGAGACCATGAAGACGGAAAATATGATGGATAAAGTCTTTAGCCAATTCAGATGCAGACGGAAGGCCCGGCAGGGGGATGAAGTGAGCCATCTTAGAGAAGCGGTCAGCGACCACCCAAATGACCGTGCAACCAGCAGAGACAGGGAGATCCGTTATAAAGTCCATGGCTATATGCTGCCACGGGGCAGCAGGTATGGGAAGAGGCAGAAGGCGGCCGGCTGGCAGATGTCTAGGAACCTTGTGGCGGGCACAGGACGCACAGGCTGAGACAAAGTCTATTACGTCCTTGTGCAGGGTAGGCCACCAGTAATGCCGGGTAATAAGCTGGAGGGTCTTTTTCTGGCCAGCATGGCCAGCTAGCTTTGACGAATGTCCCCAGTGTAGGACTTTCTCACGATCAGGCACTGTTACAAATGTCTTACCGGGTGGAAGACGATTTAGATCCACGGGAGCCACCAGCATTACCTTGGCGGGGTCGATGATGTGCTTAGGCTCCTCCTCTAGATCGGAGAACAAAAAGGATCAGGACAAGGCATCAGCTTTGATATTTTTGTCAGCTGGGCGAAAATGAAGAATGAAATCAAAGCGGGCAAAGAACAAGGACCACCGGGCTTGGCGCGGGTTAAGTCTTTGGGCACTCTGGAGATAAGCCAAGTTTTTGTGATCCGTGTAGATTATTATTACCTTGGCGGGGTCGATGATGTGCTTAGGCTCCTCCTCTAGATCGGAGAACAAAAAGGATCAGGACAAGGCATCAGCTTTGATATTTTTGTCTGCCGGGCGAAAATGAAGAATGAAATCAAAGCGGGCGAAGAACAAGGACCACCGGGCTTGGCGCAGGTTAAGTCTTTGGGCACTGTGGAGATAAGCCAAGTTTTTGTGTTCCGTGTAGATTATTACCGGGTGAAGAGCCCCCTCGAGCAGGTAACGCCACTCCTCCAGTGTCAACTTAATGGCTAACAATTCTCGGTCTCCTATAGAATAATTGCGCTCAGATGAGGAGAAGAGTTTGGAGAAGAAGACGCAGGTTACCATTCCTCCGGATGACGACTTTTGGGTGAGCACCGGTCCGGCTCCGGAGGAGGAAGCGTCTACTTCTAAGAAGAATTGTTTGTTGCTGTCCAGACGGTGCAGCACAGGAGCGGAGGAGAAAGCTTGTTTCAAAGACAGGAAGGCCTCCTCTGCCTCGGGCGGCCATTCTTTGGAATTAGCGCCCTTACGCGTGAGTGCAGAGATAGGGGCAGTCCGGGAAGAGAAGTGCGGAATGAAGAGGCGGTAGTAGTTGGCGAAGCCCAGGAACCGCTAGATAGCCTTCAACCCCTCCGGTCGGGGCCACTTCTGTATGGCAGAAAGTTTCTCAGGATCCATTCGTAGACTGTAGCCCAAAAATGGAAGTGAGGTCTGCTCAAAGAGGCACTTCTCAAATTTTGCGCAGAGGTGGTTTTGCCTGAGCCTGAGCAAGACCTGACGAACGTCCCTCCGGTGTGTGGGGAGATCCAGAGAGAATACCAAGATGTCGTCCAGGTATACCACCACGCAGGAGTAGAGAAGGTCACGGAAGATATCATTGACCAACTCTTGAAAGACGGCGAGAGCATTACAGAGACCGAAGGGCATTACGAGGTATTCATAGTGGCCATTCCGGGTGTTGAATTCCGGCTTCCATTCATCCCCCTGACGGATACGAACCAGGTTATAGGCCCCACGGAGATCCATCTTGGTGAAGACTCTAGCACCCCTAAGACGGTCAAATAATTCAGGAATGAGCAGAAGGGGTATTTATTCTTTACCGTGATCTGGTTAAGGCCTCTATAGTCTATGCAGGGACGGAGTGAGCCGTCCTTCTTTTTAACGAAGAAGAAGCCTGCTCCCGCCGGGGAGGTAGATTTCCGGATAAACCCCCGGGCCAGGTTCTCCTCGATATATTCAGACATGGACCGGGTCTCAGCAGCGGACAAAGGGTAGATACGCCCTCGGGGCGGAGTAGCGCCAGGTACCAAGTCGATAGGGCAATCGTATGGACTATGAGGAGGTAATGTCTCTGCTTCCTTTTTATTAAAGACATCAGCATAAGACCAATATTGTACCGGCAGGCCGGGTAGATTGGCTGGGAGAGGAGAAGGACGGGCAGGACGAACGAGAACTAAACAAGTCTTATGACAGTCCTGTCCCCAGCAAAGGACTTCTCCGGTCTGCCAATCAAGCACGGGTGCATGTCTCTGGAGCCAAGGTAGGCCAAGCAAAAGGGCATGAGAGAGTCCAGGTAGAACATGAAAGAAGATGCTCTCAGAGTGCAGCATTCCCACCTGCAGAGTTATGGGTTCGGTGATAAGTTGGATGGGATGCGGTAAGAGACCCCCGTCCACGCAGGTGACAGATAAGGGTCCGACCAGAGGTTTGGTGGGAATACGGTATTTCTCTACCAGGGACTGAGAAATGAGATTTCCGACAGCTCCAGAATCAAGTTGAGCTAGTTCAAAGTAACGGTTCTCCCCGCAGATGATAGAGACCGACAGCATCAGAGATGGAGAGGGTTTATTCTTGTCTAGGACGACCTCTCTGAGCGATCCTAGACACAGGTGTTTCCCGACCTCTCCGGGCAGGAACGGATCCGGTGCTCCTTACTGCCACAGTAGAAGCAGCTCCTCTCGGCACGGCATGACTCTTGAGGGGTCTTGACCATCTTGGTCTGGTCGACCTGCATAGGCTCGGGTGAGTGTGCCTGGGGAGTAACAGAGGAAGTGACAGGTTTCTGGAAGGTAGGAGCAAGGCGAGGAAACCTCCTCTGACGGGTGACCTCTTTGGTACGCTCCTGGAACCGGATGTCAATCCGGGTGGCAAGTGTTATTAAGTCGTCGAGAGTGGTAGGAATGTCCCGACCGGCAAGTTCATCTTTAATCCGGCTGGTTAGACCCTCCCAGAAGACGGACACCAGGGCGTCATTATCCCAAGCAAGCTCAGAAGCAAGGGTACGGAACCGTATGGCATATTGGCCGACGGTGAGACTCCCTTGATGGAGGCGTAGCAGAGATGAGGCGGATGAGGTCTTTCGTCCTGGTTCGTCGAAGACTTTCCGGAAGGCCATGAGAAAGGCTGGCAGGTTGGACACCAGGGGGTCTCCTCTCTCCCATAGAGGATTTAGCCAAGCTAGCGCCTCCCTAGTGAAATGGGACATGATGAAGGCCACTTTGGCTCGGTCGGTGGAAAACTGGTGTGCCAAAAGTACGAAGTGCAGGGTGCACAGGTTAATGAAGCCCCGTGCCTGACCGGGATCTCCACCAAAACAAGGCGGAGCGGTAAGGCGGGGACCGGGAAGGGATGCCATGGTATTGATGGGCAGCGGCGCTGCCGGGGTAGTAGTTGTGCGAGTGGAAGCAGCTCCCGACGAGGCAGTCAGTGTGTCCAGGCGGGAGTGAACACTACGCAGGTGGCCCAAGATGGAGTCCTGTTGGGACCTCTGACGGGAAAATTAATGACATAGGTCCGAGAGCGAGGGAGCTTGGGTGCCACCGGGTTCCATGGCCCGAGCAAACTGTAACGGGTCTGGGAGGTGAAACCTCTGAGCTACTATACAAAGGGGCAGTCCTTGAAAGGAAGCGGGTGGCTCCCAGGGAAGGCGGGCAGGTAGTCACGGCAAGTGACAGGAACAGTCTCTGGGTAGAAGGGCAGGAGGTCACGGCAAGTGACGGGAACAGTCTCTTGACAGGCGGGTGGTCACGGCAAGTGACAGCAGGGTAAGAGTCTCTAGACAGGCAGGTGGTCACGGCAAGTGACGGCAGAGGCTCCAGGTAGGCTAGCAGGCGGGTAGCAGGTGAGCGCTCCCAGGTGAGCGGGTAAGAGTCTCTCGGCCGGCTGGCAGGTGGTCACGGCAAGTGATGGCAGAGCCTCCAGGTAGGCTAGCTGGCGGGTAGCAGGTGAGAGCTCCCAGGTGAGCGGGTAAGAGTCTCTCGGCTGGCTGGCAGGTGGTCTCAGGCAGGTATCAGGCAGGTATCAGGCAGGTATCAGGCAGGAGTTAGGCAGGTGTCAGGCAGGTGTCAGGCAGGTATCAGGCAGTAGTCAGGCAGGTGTCAGGCAGGTATCAGGCAGGAGTCAGGCAGGAGTCAGGCAGGAGTCAGGCAGGTGTCAGGCAGGTGTCAGGCAGGTGCTTCCTGATCCGCAGGTGGACTGGTCCATAGACAGACTGGAGGATGCAGGTAGACAGACTGTCGGACGGCAGGAATACAAGCAGGTAGACAGAGCTGGAAAGCAGACTGGCAACGGGACCTGAGGGCTGAAGCAGAGGTGAAAGGCTTTGCAACAACTTTGCTCGGGCACCTCCATTTTGGAGGAGGTGCCTTATATATGGGAGCTCCACTGGCAATTGGCCGGGGACTCCTAAGGATGGCGCGCACGGCCCCTTTAAGAGAGAGGGAGCGCGCGCGCCCTAAGCACAGTGCCCGGGAAGCGGCGAGCGCTGCCAGCAGCGCGGGAAGAGGATGCCGAGGACGGAGCAGGGAGGTGAGAGGAGAGGCGTCTCTGCCTAGCAGGAGGCTGGGACGCCGACGCTACACCACCTGTCAGCTAACCAGAGACTTCTGCCTGCTTGCTGTGTCCATCCATCTTACCGGTCAGTCCCAACCATCTGACCCGTGGGAGCCACCTGCTCTCTTACAAGGTCATCCCCAGAGTAGCACCTGGTCCCTCTGCCCGGATCCTCCCTGGTCACGGAGTCATTAGCCCCGTCCGACCAGGGTCGGTTTGGGTTGATACTTAGTTACGCCCCTCTGGGTCCCTCCTTGCACCGCGGCACAGAGGTTCCACCACCCGGACCCGTAACAGTTTGCTCAGGCCATGGAACCCGGTGGCACCCAAGCTCCCTCACTCCCTGATATATACCACGAAGTCTCCCATTAGAGATCCCAACAGGAATCCATCCTGAACCACCTGCGGAATGTCAACTCCCGCCTGGACACACTGACTGCTCCACCAGTACCCGCCTCTAGTTGCATGACTCGCACCCCGGAAGCACCACTGCCCATCAATACTATGGTATCCGGCCCCGGTCCCCGGCTTTCTGCACCACCTCGTTTTGGTGGAGACCCTGCCTTGGCTCGAGGTTTCATAAACCAGTGCACCCTGCACTTTGAACTTTTGGCACATCAGTTTATCTCCGACCGGGCCAAAGTGGCATTCATCATGTCCCATCTCACTGGGGAGGCACTGGCTTGGCTAAATCCCCTGTGGGAGAGAGGGGATCCCCTGGTGTCCGACCTGTCGTCTTTCCTCACTGATTTCCAGAAAGTCTTCGATGAACTAGGACGTAAGACCTCATCAGCCTCCTCTCTACTACGTCTCCGCCAAGGGAGTCTCACCGTGGGCCAATATGCCATACGGTTCCGCACCCTCGCTTCTGAGCTTGCCTGGGATAACGAGGCCCTGGTGTCTGTCTTCTGGGAGGGCCTTTCCGGTTGGATTAAAGATGAGCTCACTGGTCGGGACATTCCTACCATCCTGGATGACCTGGTGTCGCTGGCTACCCGGATTGACATCCGGTTTCAAGAGCGCAACAAAGAGACCACCCGTGAGAGAAGGTTTCCCCGCCTTGCTCCTACTTTCCAGAGACCTGTCTCCTAATCTGTCACTCCCTGGGTGCACTCACCCGAGCCCATGCAGATCGACCAGACCAAGATGGTCAAATCTCGCCAAGAGTCACGCCGAGCCGAGGGGAGCTGTTTCTATTGTGGCAGTAAGGAGCACCTAATCCGTTCCTGCCCGGAGAGGCCGGGAAACTCCAGTGTCTAGGACCGCTCAGAGAGGTCGCCCTAGACAAAAGTAAGACCTCTCCATCCCTGACTTTGTCTGTCTCTATCTCCTGGGGAGAGAACCGTCACTTTGAACTCGCCCACCTGGATTCTGGAGCTGCTGGAAACCTCATTTCCCAGTCCCTGGTTGAGAAATACCGTATTCCCACCAAGTCTCTGGCTGAACCATTGTCAGCCGCCTCCGTGGATGGAAGACTACTTCCGGTGACCATCCTGCTCGTCACGGAACCCATAACCCTGCAGGTGGGAATGCTGCACTCTGAGAAAATCTCCTTCCATGTGCTACCCGGACTCTCTCACTCCCTATTGCTAGGCCTACCTTGGCTCCAGACACATGAACCCGTGTTGAACTGGCAATCCGGTGAAGTACTCCGGTGGGGGCTGGACTGCCATAAGACCTGCCTGGTTCTGGTTCGTCCGGTTCGTCCACCACCTACCCCAGCTAATTTACCCGGTCTTCCGGCTCCTTACTGGCTCTATTCTGACGTCTTTGGTAAAAAGGAAGCAGAGACATTGCCACTTCATAGGCCATATGATTGCCCGATCGACCTGGTACCTGGCGCCACTCCACCCCATGGCCGTATTTACCCATTGTCTGCTGCCGAAACCTGAGCCATGTCTGAGTACATTGAAGAGAATCTGGCTAGGAGATTCATCCGGAATTCTACCTCCCCGGCTGGAGCCGGATTCTTCTTTGTCAAAAAAAAGGATGGCTCGCTACGCCCCTGTATTGACTATAGAGGACTCAATCAGATCACGGTAAAGAATAAATACCCCCTGCCACTCATCTCCGAGTTGTTTGACCGCCTTAAAGGCGCCAGGATCTTTTCCAAGCTGGATCTACGTAGAGCATATAACCTGGTCCGTATCCGGCAAGGAGACGAGTGGAAGACGGCATTCAATACCCGGGACGGTCACTATGAGTACCTGTGATTCCCTTCGGTCTCTGCAATGCTCCCGCCGTCTTCCAAGAACTGGTCAACGACATCTTCCGTGATCTTCTTTACTCCTGCGTGGTGGTATACCTGGACGACATCTTGGTCTTCTCTCCGGATCTTCCCACACACCGGAGGGATTCGTCAGGTCCTGCTTAGGCTCAGGCAGAACCACCTCTATGCTAAATACGAGAAGTGCCTCTTTGAGCAGACCTCTCTTCTATTCCTGGGCTATGTTATCTCCCAGACAGGCTTGCGAATGGATCCCGAGAAACTCTCTGCTGTCCTAAAGTGGCCCCGTCCAGAGGGGTTGAAGGCGATTCAGCGATTCCTGGACTTGGCCAATTACTATCGTCTCTTCATTCCACACTTCTCGTCCCGGACGGCCGCCATATCTGCGCTCACCCGTAAGGGGGCTAATCCCAAGGTATGGTCGCCCGAAGCCGAGGAGGCCTTCCTTTCCTTAAAGCAAGCCTTCTCCTCTGCCCCAGTACTGCACCGTCCGGACTGAAATAAACAATTCTACCTGGAGGTTGATGCTTCCTCCTCCGGAGCCGGAGCAGTGCTCACCCAAAAATCTTCTTCCGGGAGAATGGTAACCTGCGGCTTCTTCTCCAAAATCTTCTCCTCATCTGAGCGCAACTACACCATAGGAGACCGAGAATTGGTAGCCGTCAAGTTGGCACTGGAGGAGTGGCGCTACCTGCTTGAGGGGGCTATATACCCGGTGATCATCTATACGGATCACAAAAATCTGGCATATCTCCAGAATGCCCAAAGACTCAATCCGCGTCAGGCCCGGTGGTCTTTGTTCTTTGCCTACTTCGACTTCATCCTACACTTCCGCCCGGCGGACAAGAATGTCAAAGCAGATGCCTTGTCCCGATCCTTCCTGTCCTCCGATCTAGAGGAGGAGCCTATGCCCATCATCGATCCCTCCAAGGTGATGAATGTGGCCCCCTTGGATGTAACTCATCATTCACCTGGTAAGACGTTTGTAGCGGTTCCAGACCGTGAGAAGGTTCTTCGCTGGGGTCATTTTTCTAAACTAGCTGGCCATGCTGGCAAAAAGAAGACCTTACAGCTCATTACCCGGCATTACTGGCTGCCTACCCTGCGTAAGGATGTGGTAGACTTCGTCTCAGCCTGTTCATCCTGTGCCCGCAACAAAGTTCCCAGACATTTACCAGCCAGTCATCTCCTGCCTCTTCCCATACCTGCTGCCCCGTGGTAACACATTGCTATGGACTTCATTACCGATCTCCCTGTTTCTGCCGGTTGTACAGTCATTTGGGTGGTCGCGGACCGCTTTTCTAAAATGGCCCACTTCATTCCTCTGCCTGGTCTCCTGTCTGCATCTGAGCTAGCTAAGGACTTCTTTCACCATATTTTTCATCTCCATGGCCTACCCCTCCACATCGTGTCGAATCGAGGGGTTCAGTTCACCTCACGCTTTTGGAGAGCTACCTGTAAGCTGCTGGATGTCACCCTGGATTTCTCCTCCGCTTACCACCCTCAGTCCAATGGTCAAGTAGAGAGGATCAACCAGATCCTTACCAGCTACCTCCGGCACTTTGTCAATGCCCACCATACTGATTGGGTGGACCTCCTACCATGGGCCGAATTCTCTTATAACAATCATGAGAGCAAATCCACTTCCAAGTCCCCGTTCTTTATTGTCTATGGCCAACACCCCCGGATTCCGTTTCCCGTCTCCGCTTCTGTGGACAACCCTGCTGCGGAGTCCATGGTCAGTGATTTTTCCACTATTTGGGAGAATACTAGGTCTGCACTTCTTCAGTCTTCCGAGCGGATGAAGAGATTTGCTGACAAAAGACGTCTGGATCCGCCTCAATTCCGTCCGGGAGACAAGGTTTGGCTCTCCTCCAAACATGTGCGGCTCAAAATACCCTCCTTCAAGCTGGGTTCTCGGTTCATCGGTCCATTTGAGGTGGTTAAACAGATCAATCCAGTGGCCTACAAGTTGAAGCTTCCACCCACCCTACGCATTCCCAACTCCTTCCACGTATCTCTCCTCAAACCTGCTGTCTTTAACTCTTTCTCCAATAATTCAGGTACTCCTCCTGCTCCGGTTGCTGCTGAGGAAGTTTTTGAGGTAGAGAATATTCTGGCCACCAAGAGGGTAAGAGGGAAAACCTTTTTTCTGGTGGATTGGAAGGGGATTGGCCCAGACGAGAGAACTTGGGAACCCAGAGAGAACATCCACGCCCCTCTTCTCGTTGAAAAATTTCTTGCCAGCCTAAAAAAGAGGGGGCGTAAATGGGGGGGGGGGGTACGGTAGCATCGGCGTCTCTGCCTCATGCCAGGCAGAGACGCTGTCCCTCTCACCTCCCCGCTCCCCGCGCGGCGTCCTCCTGCGCTCCTCTTCCTGCAGCGGCCAGCGCGCGCTCTATCCCGGGCACTGTGCTTAGGGCCCACGCGTGTGCTCTCCCTCTCTCTTAATGGGGCCGCGCGCGCCGTCCTAAGGAGTCCCCGGCCAATAGCCTGAGGACCTCCCATATTTAAGGCACCTCCTCCAAAATGGAGGTGCCTGAGCAAAAGTTGTTGCACAAGTGTACTTACCTCTGCTTCAGCCCTCAGGTCCCGTTGCCAGCCTGACTTCCAGTACTGTCTGCCAGCTTGTCTACTCTCCAGCCCGACAGTCTGTCTCCGGTCATCCGCCAGTCTGTCTATGGGCAAGTCCGCCTGCTTACCAGGAAGCACCTACCAGTTACCTGCCTGCTACCTGCCGTGCCTGCTAACCCGCTCACCTGGGAGCTCTCGCCTGCTACCCGTCTGTTACTTGCTAGCCTACCTGGAGGCTCTGCCATCACTTACTGTGACCACCTGCCTGGTAAACCTAGAGACTACTACTTGCTCTGCTGTCACATACCATGACCAACTGTCAGCTAACCAGTGACTTCTGCCTGCTTGCTGTGTCCATCCGTCATACCGGTCAGTCCCAGCCATCTGACCCGTGGGAGCCACCTGCTCTCTTACAAGGTCGTCCCCAGAGTAGCACCTGGTCCCTCTGCCCGGATCCTCCCTGGTCACGGAGTCATTAGCCGCCGTCTGACCAGGGTCAGTTCGGGTTGATACTTAGTTATGCCCCTCTGGGTCCCTCCTTGCACCGCGGCACAGAGGTTCCACCACCCGGACCCTTAACAGAATGCTGCTGCTGCTTTATAAAACACCACAACAGTTGCAGCTCTCGATTCAGTCGCCCCTCTTACACATACCAAAGCTCGCACATTCAATAGGCAAACCTAGCACACCAACCTCACTAAAGAACTGCGACCTTCAGGGTTGCTGAGCAGAGATGGAAAAGGTCACACTCCATCGAGCACTTCATCGCATTCAAAAATCACTCACTATTTTCAAGTCCACATTCACAGCAGCAAAACAAACCTACTTCTCATCTCTCATATCCTCCCTGTCTCACAACCCTAAACAGCTATTCAACACTTTCAATTGCCTCCTCTGTTCCCCAGCGCCTCCTCCCTCTCCTCTCAACTCAGCCGAATACTTTGCCTCATTCTTCAAGCAGAAGATTGGCAACATCAGATAAAGCTTTTGCCTAAAGTCCCCACAGCTCCTCCTCATATCTACTCAACCTTCCTCCTCCAAACCCCACTTCTCCACCATTACAGAAGATCAAGTCTCCTCTTTACTCTCCAAATCACACCTCACTACCTGTGAACTTGACCCAATCCCGTTCCACCTCATCCCTAACCTTACCGCAGTCTTCATCCCAACCTTAACCCACCTCTTCAACCTGTCACTAACAACCGGTGTCTTCCCCTCATGTTTCAAACATGCCTCAATCACACCCATCCTCAAAAAGCTCTCCCTTGATCCATCCTCTCCGACTATCGCACCATATCACTTCTCCCCTATGCCTCAAAACTACTGGAACAACATGTCCACCTTGAACTGTCCTCCCACCTCTCCTCATGTTCCCTCTTCGACCGCTTACAATCTGTCTTCCGACCGCATCACTCCACTGAAACTGCCCTGACTAAAGTAACCAATGACCTACTAACCACCAAATCCAAGCGACACTACTCCATCCTCCTCCTCCTGGACATGTCATCTGCCTTCGACACAGTGGACCATTCCCTCTTACTACAGACTCTCTCATCTCTTGTCATCACGGACTTGGCCCTATCTTTGATCTCTTCATACCTAAAAGACCGGACATTCAGTGTCTCCTACTCACACACCACCTCCTCATCTCGCCCCCTATCTGTCGATGTCCCCCAAGGTTCAGTTCTAGGTCCCCTGCTCTTCTCCATCTACACCTTTGGCCTGGGACAGCTCATAGAGTCTCATGGCTTTCAGTATCACCTGTATGCTGATGACACACAGATCTTCCTCTCTAGACCCGATATCTCCTCCCTACTAACCAAAATCCCGTAATGTCTGTCCGCTATCTCATCCTTCTTCTCTGCCAGATTTCTAAAACTTAACATGAATAAAACAGAATTCATCATATTTCCACCTTCTCATTCACCCCTACCCCATCTGACCTATCCATCAATGTCAATGGCTGTTCACTCTCCCCAGTCCCGCAAGCTCGCTGCCTTGGGGTAACCTTGGACTCTTATCTCTCCTTCAAACCACATACTCCTTTGAACCACAATTCCTGTCGACTCCAACTCAAATATATCTCCTGCATCGGCACATTCCTTGGCAAAGACACTGCAAAAACACTAGTGCATGCCCTCATCATCTCCCGCCTCGACTACCGCAACCTCCTGCTCTGTGGTCTCCCTTCTAACACTCTCGCGCCCCTCCAATCTATCCTAAACTCTTCTGTCCGATTAATCCACCTGTCCCCTGCTATTCCCTGGCCTCTCCCCTCTGTTAATCCCTTCACTGACTCCCCATTGCCAAGAGACTCCAGTTCAAAACCCTAACCCTAATATACAAAGCCTTCCACAACCTGTCTTCCACATACTGTGACCTAGTCTCCCGATACTTACCTGCACACAACCTCCGATCCTCAAAAGATCTCCTTCTCTTCTCCCCTTTTATCTCCCCTTCCCACAATCGCATACAAGATTTCTCCTGTGCGTCCCCCCTACTCTGGAACGCCCCAACATATCAGACTTTCGTCTACTGTGGAAACTTTCAAAAGAAACCTGAAGACCTACTTCTTCCAACAAGCTTACAACCTTCATTAACCACAGCTCCACCATATCACTGCATGACCAGCTCCACCCCAACCTACTGTAACCTTACCCATCCATTGTAGACTGTGAGCCCTCAGGGGCAGGGTCCTCTCTCCTCCTGTAAAAGTCTCCTACTCATTTTGTTAAGATTATTGTAAGCTTTTTTGCTATATATACCCCCTTTTTCACATGTAAAGCGCATTGGAATAAATGGCGCTATAATAATAAATAATAATAATAATAATAACAACAAAAAAACACCCCTAAATGAAAATTGCTAAATTGTGCCAAAAGTGTAAATAATTTTTGTGGTCACCATTATTTTCAAGAATTGCCTTAACTCTCTTGGGCATGGAGTTCACTAGAGCTTCACAGGTTACCACTGGAATCCTCCATTATGACAATACGGAGCTGGTGGATGTTAGAGACCTTGCGCTCCTCCTCCTCCCATTTGAGAATGCCCAACAGATGCTCAATAGGGTTTGGGTCTGGAGACAAGCTTGGCCAGTTCAGCACCTTTACCCTCAGTTACTTTAGCAAGGTAGTTTACGTCTTGGAGGTGTGTTTGGGGTCGTTATCATGTAGGTTTACTGCCCTGTGACCCAGTTTCCGAAGGGATGGGATCATGCTCTGCTTCAGCATGTCACAGTACATGTTGGCATTCATAGTTCCCTCAATGAACTGTTGCTCCCCAAAGCTGCCAGCACTCATGCAACCCCAAATCATGACACTCCCATCAACATGCTTGACTGTAGGCAAGACACACTTGTCTTTGCACTCCTCACTTGCTTGCCGCCACACACTCTTGACACCATCTGAGCCGAATAAGTTTAATTTGGTCTCATCAGACAACAGGACATGATTCCAGTAATCCATGTCCCTTGTCTGATTGTCTTCAACAAACGGTTTGAGGGTTTTCTTGTGCACCATCTTTAGAAGAGGCTTCCTTCTGGGACGACAGTCAGACAGACCAATTGGATGCAGTGTGCAGCATATGGTCTGAGCATTTATAGGCTGAATTCTCACCTCTTTAACCTCTGCAGCAATGCTAACAACACTCATACGTCTATTTTGAAAAGATACCCTATGGATATGATGCTGAGCACGTGCACTCAACCTCCTTGGTCGACCATGGCGAGGCCTGTTCTGAGTGGAATCTCTCTTGTTAAACTGATTTATGGTCTTGGCGGTGCAGCTCAGTTTGAGGGTGTTGGCAACCTTCTTATAGCCTAAGCCATCTTTATGTAGAGCTACATTTCTTTTTTTCAGATCCTCAAAGAGTGTTATTTGCCATGAGGTGCCATGTTGAATTTCCAGTGACCAGTATGAGAGAGTGTGAGAGCGATAACACCAAATTTAACAAACCTGCTCCCCATTCACACCTGAGACTTTGTAACACTAATGAATCACATGAAGGAAGGAAATGGCTAATTGAGCATGATTTGGCCATTTTGACTTAGGGGTGTACTCATTTTGGTTGCCAGCAGTTTAGACATTAATGACTGTGTGTTGAGTTAATTAGATGGCACAATACATTTACACTGTTATACAAGCTGTTCACTAACTAATTTCCATTTTATTAAAGTGTCATCTCTTCAGTGTTGTCCCATGAAATGATCTAATAAAATGTGAGGGGCGTAGTCACTTTTGTGATATACTGTACACAGTGAAAAAAATAACTATTTGATACACTGCCGATTTTGCAAGTTTTCCCACCTACAAAGAATGGAGAGGTCTGTAATTTTTATCGTAGGTAAACTTCAACTGTTTGAGACTAAATCTTAAAAAAATCCAGAAAATCACATTGTATGATTTTTACATAATTAATTAGCATTTTATTGCATGAAATAAGTATTTGATACAATAGAAAAACAGAACTTCATATTTGGTACAGAAACCTTTGTTTGCAATTACAGAGGTCAGACGTTTCCTGAAGGTCTTGACCAAGTTTGCACACACTGCAGCAGGGATTTTGGCCCACTCCTCAATACAGATCTTCTCCAGATCTTTCAGGATTCAGAGCTGTTGCTGGACAAATTGAATTTCACCTCCCTCCAAAGATTTTCTATTGGGTTCAGTCCTGAGGACTGGCTAGGCCACTCCAGGACCTAACTGAGCCACTCCTTAGTAGTGTTGAGCCACCCCCGTAATGTTCGAGTTCGGTTCGGTTCGTCGAACACCCGTATGTTCGACGAACTGTTCGTCGAACTGTTCGACGAACACCTTCGAACACCGTTAAAACCAAAGGCAGGCAAACAAAAACTCATAGCAACACATAGAAAACACATAGAAAACACTTCAAAAGTGTCCAAAAGCTGACAAACTGCTCAGAAGACACAACTAACACATGGAAAAGTGACAAGTACATATAGTCATGCGAAAAGAAAAGAGGTGGAGGAGTAAAAGGAGGGGAAGACACAGATATAGGCATGTCATGCCTTTCTAAAACCAAAAAATTGCGAAGCCGACACGGCCAGTCCGTTCCTGCCCGTGCGAACTCCGTGTCGCAGTGTTTGTGCCAGAGCTGCGGTGGACCCTGACGGCCAGCCCCCCTCTCCCAATACAGGTGCCTGTCCGCTGGTGGGTCGAGCGAGCCCCCCTACGGTGGAGGCAGGTCTAAGCTTTTTCATTTAAATTGTCTCTCTAATTTGAATGAGTACACTTTAAATCCTTTTACAAGGATCTATTGGAGGGCAAGTCTCATGCCAGCAGCCACGGTAGCAGGAAGTGGAGGAGGTGTGGCCTGTGTTCCTAGCTGAGTGAGAGCTGTGTGGAGGAGCTCCTGGGAAGCTCCAACTAGGACTTTTTTCTAAGCCCGACCCTTGCCTCTTCGTTTTCCCAGGACCGAGTCAGGGGTGTCGGGGGGTATCCCCGGGCTCCGGCCCTCCCGGTCTGGGCCGGGTGGGGTCGGAGGACTGAATATGGATCCATCAGAGGACTCTGCGAGGAGGTCTGGGAAGCTGTCCCAGCGTGAAGCGGCTACGGTGAGCATGCCGGCATCGGCTAACAAGGTGACTGGCAAGCCCAAGGGAAGCAAGGGTAGTGCCCCATGGGCCGAGAGGGGCCCGGACGAGTCAGCGGAGGCTTTCTCCCAGCGGGTGGTGGAGATGTTGCGGTGCCACAAAAAGGGGAAGGTGGCACTGGCGAAACTCCTGCTGGACTTGCGGCAGGCCAAGGCGCTATATAATGCAGCCGCCCAGAGGAAGCGCCCGGTGATCGCCACGCAAATCCAGAGGGTCAAGGATAGGATTGCCGAGGTGGAGCAGAGGCAAGCGGAAATAGAGAGGGCTGCGGGTCCCTTTCTGGAGAAATTCTGTAATGATCGGCGGTTCTCGGGCCAGGAGGGGTTAACCACGCAGCAAGGAAGGGGGGCGTATGAAGGGGGCCTGCCGGCCAGTGAAGGCACTCCCAGGTCTATGCATGGCAGCCAGGAGCCTGGAAAGGAACGTTTGTCTGGAGCCCCGCCCCCTGTCCCACCCACCACAGCTCTGGGTGCTGCCCCGGGGGTTACCCCAGCCATGGAGGAGGAGAAGGTGGGGGGTGGAGGAAGTGGCGCGCTGTTAGTGCAAGCAGAGGATAGTGTGGGTGCGGGCACAAAGGCCGGGGGATCGCGGTCCGGGGCTCCGCCCCTTGCCCCACCCACCTCAGCGCTCGGCGTGGCCACCATGAGAGACACACGTAGAACTGCAGAGCCCAGCGGCACCCGGTCTGCCGGCCCGCCCCTAGCCCCGCCCACCTTGGCACTCGGCGTGGCCACCATGCGAGACACACGTGGAACTGCAGAGCCTAGCGGCATCCGGTCTGCCAGCCCGCCCCTAGCCCCGCCCACCTCGGCGCTCAGCGCGGCCACCATGAGAGGCACACGTGGAACTACCGAGCCCAGCGGCCCCCAGTCTGCCAACCCGCCCCAAGCCCCGCCCACCTCGGCACTCGGCGTGGCCACCATGAGAAAGACACGTGGAACTGCAGAGCCCAGCGGCACCCGGTCTGCCGGTCCGCCCCTAGCCCCGCCCACCTCGGCGCTCAGCGCGGCCACCATGAGAGGCACACATGGAACTACCGAGCCCAGCGGCCCCCAGTCTGCCAACTCGCCTCAAGCCCCGCCCACCTCAGCGCTCGGCGCAGCTACCATGAGAGCCGCGAGTGGAACTGCAGAGCCCAGCAGTTCCCGGTCTGCTGGTCCGCCTCTAGTCCCGCCCACCGCAGCTCTCTGCACTGCCTCTGTACAGTCTGTGGGCGGAGGGAAGGAGGGAGGCAGGAGGGACATGAAAGAAAAAGCAGCAAGCAATGCTTATAGTACCACAAGGCTCAGCAAGCCTTGCGCCAGTGCCCCGCCCCTCGTCCTGCCCACCACAGCACCTGGAGTTGCCCAGAAGAAACCTGCGGCTGGGAGGGAGGCAGCAGGGAAAACAGCAGGGAAGACAGAGACGGATCCAGGAACAGTGTCCCAGGAGGTGGCAGTAACCCCGGTCGAGCAGCCTGCCGGCATTACTGGGGAGCCTCCTAAATCTTCCGGTCTGCGTCCTGAGCAGGTGGCGCTGCCTGCCTCCAGCACATCAGAGGAGGAGGACATGGAGGCGTCTTCGGGGTCCGGGGGGCTCATGGCGGCCATCCGGTTGCTGGAGTCCCCGGTGAACCTCCAGCATTTTTGTTTCGGGGACGAAGATCCGGGACCCGGAAAGAAGAAGGGGCGCAAGAAGAAGGCACAGGAGACGGTGAGTATGCGTTACGTGTTTAATGATGATACTGATGCTGCTGCTGTCTCCTGTGTAACCCCCACCGGTCAAGGGCGCCCGAATCATGAAGTTGGTCCTCGGCGCAGGTCCGGTGGGGAGAGTAAAGGCAAATGTAAGGCGAGTGGTGATGGTGTGGCGATCCCTACGGAGGACAGTAGGGATGGCAAAGGGTCATTGCTGGCGGTGGCGCCAGACATATTCAGTGTGGTGGAGTTCCCGTCTCTGTCTCCGATGGCCTCTGGGTCTCGGGCAGAGGGAGGTGGGGGTTGTGGCGGTGGAGCCGGAGCAGCTTTTTCAGAGATCTTGGCTGAGGTCTGGAGGATGGTGGGGGAGGAGAGAGACACTGCTTCCATATCTGGCCAGAGGGTTGAGGGGCCGCATGCTGGGGACAAGGCTGCCGGGGGTAAACCGGCCGGGGTGTCTGCACCTGTGAGGTTGGTAAAACCCGGCGCCCAAAATCCCGGCCCCTGTGATACCCAGCGCATGAATATTGGAGGGTCCAAGGTGGCAGAAGGGGAGAAGGGGAGTAAGGACAATGCTGCGGATGTGGTGAGTGTCCTGAAACCCCCCCCCCAGTGATGCCAGGACCTTGGGTAAAGCGGTTAGTACCCCACCTGTTCTGGCTGGCATGGATGGGGTGCATGAGGTAGGGATGAATGGGGTACATGAAGGAGGTGAGGATGGAGGTGAGGATGCAGGTATGGAAGTGGTGAGTGGTACGGCTGGTGGTGATGGTAGTGGTGCAGGGGCGGTAGGTGAGGCTGTGAGGCAGAGTGTGAGTGTGAATGAGGGGCCAAGTGTGAGGCCAAGGAATCCCAGTTCGTTGGCGGCCTCGTTAGAGGGCGGTTCACATGTCCGCACCTTTGCGGCGGCCGCTGCCGCGGGTAGTGGAGGGTCCTTGTCAGGGGACACTGGGCAGGGTTACTTGCAATGGCGTCTCCTGGACGCCCTGAAGAGGGGAAAGCAGTCCATTACAGTGGAGGGTAGGGAGGTAGATTTATCGTTCTGGATAGACCGACATGGTCTGTCCGCCTTCCGAGAGTTAGGGGCAGAGAACGTTACGTGGTCTCTGCCGACAGCAGGGCAGGGTGGCGTCCGTAGGAATGTGGTCCGTCTCCGGTGGGAAGGCAATGAAACGTGCCCCTCTAGGGACAAGGTGGTGGAGCTTTTCCTGGGGATGGGCTTCAGGGCTGATGACATCTATGCCCTGATTCATCCCTATGGTGCCACCTTTTTCGACGTCAGCTTTGTGAGATCGGAGGGCCTAGAGCTCTTCTGGTCTCAGTATGAGCTGGCTCGGATTTGCCCTGAATGGCAAGGGTTTATAGTCCAGGCTATCTCTCGCCAAAACTCAGTGAAGAAAGTGACCATGCTCACCAGTAACGAGTCACTTTCTGAGATGGACATCATGACCTGGCTGAGCAGGTATGGGGAGGTGGTCCAGATTCCCAAAAAGAATCTGGACAAGCATGACATCTGGTCAGGGGCCTGGACCTTTATGGTAAAACTGAAGGTCTCGGGTTACTTGGTTACCCACATTCCCACTTCAACATACTTGGGAAGGGACCGAATCCTGATCTTTTACCAGGGGCAGCCGAAGTTGTGCCACAGGTGCGGCAGCCCCTCTCACTTCAGCGCGGGGTGCAAGGTGGAGAAGTGCGCAATGTGTGGAGGGGTGGGTCATCTGGCCGCAACCTGTAGGGACATTCGGTGTAACCTGTGTGGTGTCTTGGGACACCCGTTTAGTCGCTGTCCGCGCTCCTATGCCAATGTTGGCCTGAATCCGGGAGGTGCTGGTAGGGAGGAGGCGAGGACCAGACCAGCCGGTGAAGGGACTAGTGGCGGCGTAGGAAGTAAGGGACCGGTGAGGAGCAGAACTCCCCCTGAGGCGGGAGGGAAAGAGCAGCGTCCGAGGAGAGTGGTGGAGAGGGACCAGGGGATTATGTCCCTGCCTCTGGTCCCTAGTTCGGGGGAGCTTGCAGCTGAGGTCCCGGACAGTGAGATAGACGAAGAGGTCAGGAGGATGGTCAGGGAGGATGGGGCCACCTCTCCATTATCCTAATCCAGCAAAGGTGTGGATGAGGGGGGGAATGAAGAGTGGCAACAGCAAAAGAAGAGGGAGAAGAAAAGGTTGAGGAAGAAGGGTAACTCGAAGGAGAAGGCAACCCGGGGCCAGGTGCCAAAGGAAGGCTCTTCCTCCCTTCCTCCGGTGGAGCTCTCCAACCAGTACCAGGCCCTAAGCGAGTCTCCCTTGTCTTCAGATGGGGGGGAGGAGGGGGGTCTGGTGCTGGGGGTTGCGGACAAGGATGTAGGGGCTAAAGGGTGCGCCAGGCCCTCAACATCGGGGGTCGGGGAAACCGGGCCTCTGGTGGGGGGGGTCGACCCAGGGCCTCCTGACAAGGGCAAGGGTGCGCCTGAAACAGTTGTGCCCGTTAAAGTTGTGTGTGGAACAGCAGGTATGGATGTGTCGGTGTGCCTGAAACGTGCTATATCGTCCTCTGAGGAGGAAAATGGAGCACAT
Organism: Phyllobates terribilis; assembly: GCF_046119375.1. Classification (NCBI taxonomy): domain Eukaryota; kingdom Metazoa; phylum Chordata; class Amphibia; order Anura; family Dendrobatidae; genus Phyllobates; species Phyllobates terribilis. Next base: position 327,722,288 of record NW_027362762.1, on the reverse strand, counting down.
GTAAAGGGTAAGGTGGGTGGGAAGAAGGTCGCTGTCCAACCTGATCACTCATGATGGCGGCACTCACCCCGTTGACGCTGGCGACCATTAATGTTGCCAGCATAAAGTCTGATGCGGCTAGGTTCACGGCCTCTCATTTTCTCGGCCAGCTTGATACCGACATTTTGTTTTTGCAGGAGACCAGGTTGGTCGATCTCACGTCCCTTAAAAAAGCTAAGAGGGAGTGGGTACACGGGCCTTCCTATTGGTCTCTTGCGGCTGAGCCGTATAGCGGTGTGGCGGTCCTTTTCAAGACCGCAGATGTAGTATGCCGACGGGTTATTGAGTTGGAAATGGGGAGGTGCTTGATCTTGGATGTGTTCATAAGGGGACAAGAGCTTCGGCTCATAAACATCTATGGTCCCCAGACTAAGTGGGACCGCAAGTGTCTCTTTATGAGTATTAAACCCTTTTTGTTTTGTAGCCGACTGGTGGTCTTTGGAGGGGACTTCAACAATGTCTCGAGGCCCCAAGACAGAGGAGGTTCCAGAGACTGGTTGGCCTACGACAGCGTCGCCTTGAATAGCATAGTTAGTGAGGCTCGCCTAGTGGATGTCCACATCCGGAACACCACGGGCCACGCGGGTTACACTTATTTCAGAGGTAGTCAGACTAGGTCTAGAATAGACAGGTTTTATTTGAAGGAGGAGGCAGTCTCTTCACCTTTATCGGTGGTAGAGGTTGAATTCTCCGACCACTGCCTGATTATGTTTTCTCTGAATGTTACAGAGACTCCTCGGATGGGAAGAGGTTTTTGGAAGCTGAATTCGTCACTCCTGAAGGAAGCAGCTGTAAGACAGTCCTTTGAGGATTTCTTTCAAAGTCAGGTACCGCTACTGGGCCTTGGTAACACTAAGTCAGAGTGGTGGGAGATCTTCAAACATCGGGTGGCGAGATTCTTCCGCCAGCTTTCTAACCTCAGAAGCCTGAACAGGGATCTCCTGTATCGGGGCCTGAGGAGGAAACTCGAGGAACTTGTCTCGACTGGGGGTGGCCGTGAGGACATCACCAGGGTGAAAGCCTTACTCAAGAGATGTCAGTATGATAGGCACACATCTTTGGTTTTTGAGAGGGACTTCGGGAAGTATCGCTCACCCGACCCCTACAGAAACTGCAAGATGTCAGTGAGTAGTAAGATAGTGGCGGGTCTGAGGGACAGTACAGGATCCCTGACCAGGTCCAGGTCAGGGATCTTGGAGGTCATCAGATCCTTTTACTCACATCTCTTGGGGAGGAAGGAGCTGGATCGAGATGAGACGTCGGCTTTCCTGGCTGAGGCCATTCCTGAATCAGGGGTAGACCCCTCGCTCGATGTCTTGGTGGATGAGATCAAAGAAGAGGAAGTTAGACTGGCGATTGACGGGCTCCAGCTCAAAAAATCACCAGGTCCGGACGGCTTAACGTCGGAGTTCTACACGACCTTTAAGGACCTTTTGGTCCCCATATTGACTCAGGTTTTTAATGAGTGTCTCTCCTCGGGCACTCTTCCGAGATCAATGAAGAGGTCAGCTTTGATCCTTCTTTCTAAGGGAAAGGATCCGTCGCACATTGAGAACTGGAGGCCCATAGAGCTTCTCAATGTGGACAGGAAGGTTTTGGCTAAAGTACTCTTTAACAGGTTGGTGAAATTTGCGCCACGGCTCCTTTCTGAGTCCCAGCACTGCTGTGTCCCTGGCCGTAGCACTTTTAGTGCTGTTCTCGGTGTCCAGGAGGCTGTGGAACAGGGTAGGGCTGGCCTCTGGAAGGGGTATCTGCTGTCCTTGGATCAGGCCAAAGCCTTTGACCGGGTTGATCACGAGTACCTGTGGTCCGCTCTTCTGAGGTATGGTCTGCCAGGGAGGTTCGTGGACTGGCTGAAGACATTGTACAGAGGGGCGGAGAGTTTCCCACTTGTGAATGGTTGGATTGGACAGGCCTTTGCGGTGGGCTCCGGCGTTCGTCAGGGATGTCCTCTCAGTCCCCTGCTGTATGTGTTCGCGATTGATCCCTTCATAAGGAGGGTGGATCGTGGACCAATAGCGGGGGTGAGGATGGACCAGGCGGGCGAACGGGAGGCCGCCCTGAAGGTAGTGGCCTATGCTGATGATGTCTCTGTTTTTGTCTCCTCAGAAGAGGAGGTGCGGGCAGTGATGTCTGAGGTGGAGGGCTACTCCAGGGCCTCTGGTTCCATTGTCAATCGGAGCAAGTGTGGGAGTCTTTGGCTGGGGGGAGGAGATCCCAGGTTTGATCTCCCGGACACCCTCCCAGAGCCCCAAGAGTATGCCAAGATCCTAGGCGTTGAATTTGGCCAGGGTGATTACCCAACCAAAAACTGGGAAAGTAGACTTAAAACTGCCGCCCAGAGAGTGGACCAGTGGAAGGGTTGGTCTTTGACCCTGAGGGAAAGGGTGAGCTTGTGCAAAGGTTTCCTGCTCCCATTGTTAATGTATCTAGGCAGCATTTGCATTTTGCCAGAGCCTCTCTGGACGCGGGTCTATGGCCTGTTTTTCCAACTGTTATGGGGAAACAGGCTGAACCTAGTCAAGCGGGAGGTTACTTACCGTACGAGGAGACTAGGGGGGTTGAATATGGTCAACCCTGTGGTGTTCTTGGTTTGCACCTTTCTTAAGCTAAATATATCAAACCTCTGGAAAGAGAGGGCTCCTCTGTGGGTATTCTCCTGTAGGGGATGGTTGCAGTCCTTCTTCCAGGATTGGGAGACAGGAGGGCGTGTGAAGGATCTTCGCACACCGCACGGGCATCTCCCGGCTTATGTTACCCCGGTTTTGAAAGTAATACGCCGGTGGGGTTTGGGAGTGTGGGAGGTGAGGACTCTCACGAGGAAACTTCTCGAGGGGAGGATCTTATCGACCCATTTTCAAAAGCCACTGGCACTCAGGGACTGCCCAAGTCGGGATCTGGAGGTGGGGTTGCGTCTTTTAAATTCAAAACGGATCCCCGCGAAGTATTGGGACTTGACTTGGCGCTGCTTTCAGGGTAAGCTGTATGTGAGGGACAACTTGAAGTACAGGAACTCCGAGGATAGGAATTGTCCTCGTGAGAGTTGTGCTGACACGCTTGAGAGCATGGAGCACTTCCTGCTTCAGTGTCCCTTTAATGCAGAGGTATGCAACAGGGTGGGCGCTTCCATTGACTGGCCTAGGCTGGCGGGCCTCTCCTACGCTGAGTGGGCCTATGGAGCGTTAAGAGACCTTGGTAGATGGGACCAGTGCACTCTTTTTCTAGTTAGCCTAGTGGTTAGGTTTTTCACATGGAATGCACGGTGTTTAGTGTCGACGGGCAGTAAAATCCTCCCAGTGGGTGAGGTATGTAGCAACATCCTTGGTGACCTGGTGAAGGTGCGCTCCTTGGAGTATGAAAGGCTGGGTGCATCGGGGGCCTCCCGTCTCTGGAGGGGTTTCTCCTTCCAGGTGCCTTAGTTCTGGATTGCTCCAAGCCTCCTGGTGGTGGGCTAAGTTCTCACCGTAGCTTTTTGTTTTGAGAATGGTATCATGAAAATGGTTTACAAGCACCGAACCGGTGCGGATGGTATTTTTGTTATTGTTCTTGTTGTTATTATTATTGTTGTCTTATTGTTCTTTTACTTTGGGGGTTAGTTAGGTGGGGTGGGGGTTTTGAGGGGGGTTAAGCATGAACTTGGACTGGCCCGGGCCCAAAACTGTCGGGGTTCGCCCTAAGTCCAGAAGGACTTTTTCGGAACTTAGAGGCCGGTTCGGGTTGGGGTTATAGTGAGAGTTGGGGTAGTGTATGTGTTATTATGTGTTACTCATGATTTAAGTGTTGTGTGTTATTTCATATGGTTTATGTGGTTTATATTTTGTTATATGTATTTTGCTTCTGCATCTCTGGTTTTTGTTACGGCAGAATCAGGTGTAAGTGTGGAGGAAGTTTGAGGTATGTTTGGATAGGCTGTGGTTGTATGGTGGTTGTCAGGCAGGTGGGGTCCCTTGTATATACTGTTTATGTATCAGTTATATTGCTGGAAATTGTTTTCGGTACTTGTACTAGTTTGTGTTTTTACATTTATAATAAAGTAGAGTTCCAGCTCCAGTAGCGTCCACTAAAGCTGCTGCAGTTAAAAGCTTTTATAAGGAGCGAGCTTGGCGGTCTACCGCAAGGCGTCCTACCGCCAGTCCCAGCCCCTGTGCCTTGGGGTGCCTCCCGATGCTCTTCACTGAGTATCCCGGGGGCCCAAAGCATTTCCTTTGAAAAAATTAAGTGTCCAAACTACAGGTGGTGTAGCTTGCTTAACAGCTGGGATAATCCGCTGACTAGCAGACACTGCTGCTAGGCACAAAGTATTTCCTGGGCTAGATGCAGTTAAAAATTAGCAATTAGATACTCTTGTTGGATGCTGAGAAAGCATTCCATAGAGTCTTCTGGCACGCCATATATTATTCTCTTAAAAAACTTGGGGTAGGGGTCTAGGGGACCCTTTTATAGCCAAAATCACGGCCCTATATCGCAATACGTCACCTAGGCTGAAGATAAATGGAACTGTAGCACCCCGAGGGCTCGGTTGCTACAGAGGTATTGCACCTCACCCAGAGGTGTGATATCTCACTCTCAGGTAAGGATGGAGTGTGGATCAGGACCCCGACACCTGCATGCATTACACCACATTGCTGTGGGGCAGGGCAAGCAATATGCCCCTGAGATGGGCACGATAGTCCCTGTCCCTGGCTGGAGTGGGGGGAGGGAACACCGAGGAAGTGGAACCCTGTAGTGCAGGAGCAGGGAGGAGCAGTTCCTGGGTGTATTGAGAAAGGAGTATAAAAGGTGGGCACCATCTTAGTTCAGTGCAGAGAAGTCTGAGCAGAAGTGACAGGGGGCAGGGGCTCTGCATGAGCTCTGCTCCGGAGGCGGGCCTAGTAACAGAGGCCCAGGCCTGGAAGAGGGAGAAGGAAGGAAGAGGAGCGGAGAAGGCTCCAGGAACGAGGAACGAAGGGATCCCAGGGATGCGGATGGGCGAGTCGCCACCGCACGCCCGAATCCACCTGCGTGGAGGGGTCAGGCCAAAGGGGGAGACCGGTCCCCGAAACTAGTGGAGGCGGGAAACGATCCTCAGCTAGAAACCGGAGGCTGTGACATTTTATGTGGTGCAGCCCCTCGCTACACAAACTAGGAAGGCACCACATTGGGTCAGGGAAACTGGCGGACAGAAGCGTGGTCACTGGTGGGGTAAGAAAGGCCAGAGAAAGGACACACAAAGTGGGTCCTGTGAAGCACCCAAAGTTATCTGGGAGTTGGCTGAGCCCCTCACCTGGTGAGCACAGTACGACGTGGGCAGCCGTTACCTGCAGAAGTGGTCTGGATAATAAGAACTGTGAGTAAAGGCCCTGGACTGCATCACTGACTCCGTGTCGTTACTGCTGCTGCCCTGCACCATCACCCTCATCCTCTGCATACACTGCCCTGAGGCTATACTCCTCCTTATACTACGCTCTGCTGCACCCACAACACCAGCCTCAGCGGTCTGCCCTGCAGCGACCGTAAACTCTGACCGCAATCCACGGGTGGCGTAGTCTGACATTTAAACATCAAAACCAAATAAATAGTTCCGCCACTGGTTTGACCGCCCTGAGCCTCGGAACCGGGTCGCCGCCATGGAGACTGCAACCCCCAGCATCCACCAAAAAGGGTCCGGCTCCGGGTGTCGCAAGGCCCAGGGGGCGCGTTAGAACATTTTCATCACCTTTCATAATCACCAATGGGACAAGGTAGGGATGTCCTCTGTCCTCTCTCTTATACATCCTAGTGACGGAGCACCTATTCTCATTAATTCGCCATAACCCCAATATTAGGTGGATTGAGGTGGGAGGCACCGAGTACAAGTGCTCTCTATTTGCTGATGATGTCCTAGTATATATCACTCAATCACATATATCCATCCCTGCTGTTATGGCTGAAATAGATCACTTTGTTACATGGTCAAATTTTAAAATCAATGCAGCGAAGTCTGAGGCCCTAGATGTTTCCCTCACCAAATCCATACAGGATTCCATCCAGTCCAACTTTCCCTTTGCCTGGCCCTCACAGGGTATCAAATACTTAGGAATTTGTATTCATAGAGACCTCTCCCGTCTATGTTATCTTTATTTTGGGCCCTTTATTGAACAACTCCATACAGACCACGGTTGGCAAGTTAGAACTGTAAGATTCACTACGTGAACCACTGGTGTTTTGTGGAAAAGCACATGTACACTGTGTTCCAAATTATTATGCAAAAAGTGTTTAGCAGTGATAAGGTAAGAATTTTTTTGTTTGTCAGTTAAACTCCTTGATGGTGATGTGAGTCAGGGCTCTTTATATCACTGTAAGCAATTGCAGACACCTGAGCTAATTAGTTTGGCAGGTGTGTCCAATGAAAGGCAAGACTACTTAAGACGGCTGTCCCACATTATTAAGCAGCCTACATTTTCTGCCAAAATGGGAAAGAAAAAGGATGTGTCGGATGCTGAGAAGCAACAAATTGTGGAGTGTTTAGGTCAAGGCATGACTACAATCCACTTTGCCAAGACACTTCATCCTGATCATCGCACAATCAAGAAGTATGTAGCTGATTCACAGTACACACGTGTGCGTGCTGATAAGGGAAAATTGAGGACTCTTTCCTACAGGCAATTACGTCAGGTTAAAAGAGCAGCGGCAAAAAAGCCTTGTCATAGCAGCAGACAAGTTTTTGAAGCTGCTGGTGCCTCCAACGTCCCCCGAACAACAAGATGTAGGGTCCTTCAGAGGTTTGCGGCTGTGCGTAAGCCATCCTGTCGACCTCCTCTATCCACTGCACACAAGCAGAAACAGCACAGTGGGCCAAACTATACATGAAGACTGACTTCAAAACTGTTTTGTTCACCGATGAGTGCCGTGCAACGCTCGATGGTCCAGATGGATGGAGTGGAGGATGGCTGGTTGATGGACACCCCATGCAAACACAGCTACGGCGCCAACAAGGAGGAGGTGGAGTAATGTTTTGGGCTGGAATCATGGGGAGAGAAATTGTCGGGCCCCTTAGGATCCCTGAAGGGGTAAAGATGAACTCCATAATGTATGTGGAGTTTCTCAAACAGCACTTCCTGCCATGGTTCAAGAAGAAGAACCGTGTGTTCCGCAGCAAGATCAATTTCATGCATGATAATGCACCGTCTCATGCTGCACATAACACATCTGCATCTCTGGCTGATATGGGCATAAAAGGGGACAAACTTATGGTGTGACCCCAATGCTCCCCTGACCTCAACCCCATTGAGAACCTCTGGAGCATCATCAAAAGGAGTGTCTACGATGGCAGGAAGCAGTTCACACCTAAGCAACAGCTCTGGGAGGGTATTCTGTCCTCATGCAAAACAATTGAAGCAGAAACCATCCAAAACCTGACAAATTCAATAGATGAGAGAGTTCAGAAGCTCCTTTCGAACAAGGGGTCCTATGTGCAAATGTAACATCACCTAGAATAAAGTTTTGAGTTGAAAACTGTTTGATTTCAGTTTCTAATAACCTGCTAATGCTTATAATTTCAAAAATGACCATTTTTTTGTTCTTTATTAAAATGAAATGGTTGATCGAAGAGTGTAGGGGATCCAAGACTGTGGCAACCCAGTAGTCAGGATTATTTCGAATTCTGACAATCTGAGGGTCATGTTGCAGGTAGTGCAGCAAGAAGGCACTCATGTGTCTTGCACATCTAGGAGCCTAAAAATTATTTTCCGGGCTAGATGCAGCTAAAAATTATTATTAATTTGAAAGCTGGTGGAGCTTAGTATAATTGGACTAATAGAATCAGTACTGCAAACTGCTACAAGGCCCAAATTATTTTCCAGCCAAGATACAGATAAACATGATTAGTAATTTGAAAGCTTAAAACGGTTGGTGAGGTGATTTTAACAAATCATCAAGCTTTTACTCTCCCCAGGATGACACAGGGGTAGAAAAGTCGTTTCGGATCCATGATTTGTTCATCTTTATGAACGTGAGTCTGTTTACATTATCATTGGAGAGCCACGTGCACTTATCTGTCAGTACACCACCAGCAGTGCTGAACACACGTTCAGACAGAATGCTGGCTGCAGGGCATGACAAGATCTCCAAGGTGTAAGTGGCGAGCTCCGGCCATTTATCCAGATTGGAAGCCCAAAAAGAGCAAGGGTCCAGTGACACAGTCATGACTTCAATGTTTACTTGGAGATACTCCTGTACCATCGTCTCTAGGCGTTGACTATGTGCCAGACTTCTTGTCTCCTGTGGCCTTGCAAAGGATGGGCTAAAAAAGTGGTGAAATGATTCCGCAAAATTGATGTTACCAGCAGATACTGTGTTTCTGTTACGGTTTGAGTGCTGAACACTCGACGGTCCCACGGTTGGTAAGTTGGAACTGTGAGATTCACTACGTGCACCACTGGTGTATTGTGGAAAAGCACATGTAAGATTCTGCAACAGTCTCTGATGATACTCCTGCATGCGTGCATCCCTTTCTATGGCAGGAATAATTTCTGCAAATTTACTTTTGTACCGGGCATCTAACAGTGTGGCAACCCAGTAGTCAGGATTATTTCTAATTCTCACAATTCGAGGGTCATGTTGCAGGTAGTGCAGCAAGAAGGCACTCATGTGTCTTGCGCTTCCAGGAGCACCAAGTCCCTGTTGTGTTGTTGGCGAGGTAACAATCATGCTTCCTTCCTCTGTCCTCTCCCCCCCAACCTCGCACAACTGAAATGTGATCAAGGTCTCCCTCATCTGATGAGTCTTCCATCAGTTCGTCCTCCACTTCTTCCTGGGCTCCTGCACCTTCCTCACTAATTTGGCTGCTACCATGCGCCCTAGTAAAACCATCTCCCCCACTCTCACATGCCTGCCGCCTTGGTGCTGCCGACCATCTGGACCTTGCAGATGTTAGCCCTTCCGCATACAACTCCTCCTCCTCTACTTCCTCCACCTCCTCTTGTGCCATCACCTGACTCCGAATTCTGTTTAACATGTGCTCCAGCATGTAAATCACCGGAATATTCATGCTGATAATGGCATCATCAGCACTAAACATCTTCATCGCCATTTCAAAACTGTGCAGAAGGGTGCATAGGTCCCTGATCTGAGACCACTCCTCCAGCGTGATTTGCCCCACCTCTGGATCTCGTTGGCCCAGGCTATACGTCAGAAAGTATTGCACCAGAGATTATCGGTGCTGCCACAATCGCTGCAACATGTGCAGAGTTGAATTCCACCGGGTAGGCACATCGCATTTTAGCCGGTGAAGTGGCAGGCCCAATGACTTCTGCAGAGATGTAAGTCGCTGAGCTGCGGGATGCGAACGGCGGAAGTGAACACACAGCGACCGTGCCCTCTGCAGAAGGCCATCTAGTCCGGGATAGTGGGCTAAAAATTGCTGGACAACCAGGTTCAACACGTGAGCCATACAAGGCACGTGTGTGACATTGCCCCGGCGAAGGGCCGCACCCAGGTTTGCAGCATTGTCGCACACGGCCTTCCCTGGTTTCAGGTCCAGTGGAGACAACCATTCATGAAACTGGTTCTCCAGAGCTGACCACAACTCCTCAGCTGTGTGACTCATATTTCCCAGACATTTCAAAGTAAAAACTGCCTGATGACGTTGAGCCCTGCTGCCAGCATAGTAAGGGGGTGTGCAGGATCCCTTCTGCACAGTTAGAAAGCTTGTGGCATGACCAGACAGGCTTTGGGTGCAGGTGGAAGACCGAGAGGAGGTTGAGGAGGCAGAAGCAGTGGAGGAACTTTGAGATAAAGAGGATTGACGCCCCACTGTTGGGGACGGCAAGACTTGGACAGCAGCCCCTTGTCCTGCTGTCACCATAGTTACCCAGTGCCCAACAGCGACATGTAATGCCCCTGTCCATGCCTACTCGTCAAAGTGTCTGTGGTGAAATGCACCGTCACACAGAGTTTCTCAAAGAAGCGGTGATGTTGTGTGCGACATGCTGGTGGAGCGCAGGCACACCTTTCTTTGAGAAGTAGTGCCGACTGGGCATCTGGTACTGGGGCACTGCGACGGACATAAGGTCTCGAAAATCCTCTGTGTCCACCAGGCGGAAAGGCAGCATTTCTGTAGCCAAGAACTTGCAGATGGTGAAATTCAACCTCTTAGCTTTCTCGTGGCTAGGAGGAAATGGTCTTTTACTTGTCCACATCTGAGGGACCGAGGGCTGGCTGTTGAGCTTAGACGGGGTTGAGAAGGGTGTCCCAGGCAAACTGCCGGTCTGTGAGGAAGATGCAGACGGACATGTTAGGTTGCCTTGATCCAAAGGTGGTGCTATCGATGTCGGACAGCGCTGAACACCAGCTGGTGTTTCCACCTCCAAAGAAAATGATGACCTGCCAATCACGCTGGCTGTTGCGGGTAAAGAGGTGGCAGGTCTGCGTCCCAAAACAGGTGTGACTGCTGTCCCCCCAGTCACAGAGGATGAAGAGGCCGCGGATGCACAAGATGTGGCAGACGGTGGTTGGCCCGGCCGGCTAGGACGCATTGTAGCACAGTGAGCTTCCCACTGCAACTTATGCTTCATATCCATGTGCCGGTTCATGCATGAAGTACTCAAACTATGTATTTTTTGGCCTCTACTTAGCTTTTGCTGACAAATGTTACAGATAACACGAGTTGGGTCATCTTTATCGATCTGAAAAAATGCCCAGGCTATGCAAGGATTAGCACCCATGCGACCTGAAGAGCCACCACGACTTGTGGTCAGAGGCAGAGTTTTGTTTGAGGATGCAGTTGTTGACGTGCTTCCAGTTCTATGTCTCTGTCCCGGAAGGCGCAACCTGACCTCTTCGTCACTAGCATCCTCCTCCACCTCCTCTGCTGACCTCATCTCTTGGCTGACTGTGGGTTGACAGTAAGTGGGATCTGCAACCTCATCATCATCACCCTGTGTGTTCTCACACCCGTCGTCCTCAGAGCCAACCTCTTCTTGCCGTGACAAAAAACTAAAGTTGTCACTCCAATCAGGTATTTGAGTCTCATCATCATCTTCCTCATTGTCTCCACCAACAGGCGTTACAGTTTGGGAACTTGGGTCGACATTATGGTCAGAACCTTCTGCGTCTGGTCCTGGATCCGACTCATAAAGATTCTGGGCATTAGTGCAGATCATTTCCTTCTCTGTATTCACAGAAGCTCTGTAGCCGACCTCTGATTCCCAGGCTATAGTATGAGTAAACAGCTCTGCAGACTCAACCATCTGTTCTGCCCCATACTCAGACGGGCAGCTGGAGACTTGGGAGCTGTGAGGAAGCAAGTGCGATTGGGGTGACACCTCTGAGGACTGGAGTATTTGTGATGTTGAAGTTGAGGTGGAGGAGAGCCCACTTAAAGGAGCACTTGATATCCGTTGAAGGACCTGCTGTTTTTGTGCCTCATCTGGAATTTGTAGCGATTGGCGTGGCCGTAAGAAAGGGATCTTATCACATTGTCCGCTAAAAGAAGTAGACATCTTAGTTTGGCTGGAAGATGGTCTTTCTTCTGCAGATGTTACTGTTGCTTTAACACCTACCCCACGGACACAACCTTTTTTTCCCTTCCCAACACGCCTATTCCCCTTTCCACCAGCAGCAGGCCTTTTTCCACTCATTTTGGTGGTTAACTAATTCACAACTCTGGAGTTGTTTGCACAAAAAACAATGGATGGGAACTGAGCAGAGCTGAGTGGCCAAATTGTGGTATTAGCCCAAAAGTATTGGCTGGGTTAGATGCAGATAAAAATTATTTTGAATTTGCAACCTGGTGGAGGTTAGTATAGATGGACTAATAGAACAAGTCCCACACACTGCTACAAGCCGAAATATTTTTTCAGAGCTAGATGCAGATAAAAATTATATTGAATTAGATGGACTAATAGATTGATACTATGCCCAAAAGGTTTTACTTCACTAGGTGCAGTAAAAAAAATGGTATTCTATACACAGGTGGGGTAGCTTGCAACACAGATAGGCTACTCCACTGACTAACACACACTGCAAGAGGCCAAAAAGGATTTGCTTTGCTAGATTTAGCCAAATGCTGTGAAAAAAACTTGCACGGCACTGGCACAGACCTGACTGGCAAAAAGTGATAGGAACTGATGTAACCTAGCCCTCAAAAGGACTGCAATTACAATTAGTCTTTACTCCCAACCTATCTATTTAAGAGCACAGACCTGTCTGATAAAAGTGATTGGAACTTATGTAACCTAGCCCTGAAAAGGACTGCAATTACAATTACTCCCAAGCTATCTGTAGATTTGTGCGAAAATTGGCTTGAAATTAACAAAGTATAGCTCACACAGCAACAGCGGTGCCGTCTAACATGCAGCTGCAGCAGTGAGAAAATGGTGGCGATGAGGAAAATGGCTGGGCATTATAGGGCAAGGACATGTGACATACACTGCCAATGACAAATGCCCTTGCTTGTGTGAAAAAAAGCAGTTCGCTCCGTGTGTGCGCTGCTGATAGGCTGACAGATTGCACCTCCCCACTGTAAATGCGGGAAAGAGAAAAAAAATGGAGATCTACATTATTTCTGCAGAGATCCATCCCCTGCCCCCGCCCCCGCCCCGCTGTACACTCAAACTACGTATTAACATTCATTTTCAGCTTTACTGAGAAAAAATCCAGTTATGATTTTGGTGCACGAACAGTTATCGAACATAGCCTCGAACAGCCGAATTTTTTTCAAATCGTTCGTGTTCGCCGAACGGCTCGAACACCGCTCAAAACAGCTCGAATTTGAGATTGGCGAACAGTTCGATTCGAACACCGCTCATCTCTACTCCTTAGTTGCCCTAGCTGTGTGTTTCAGGTCATTGTCACGCTGGAAGACCCAACCAAGACCCATCTTCAATGCTCTTACTGAGGGAAGGAAGTTGTGGGCAAAATATAGCAAAACATGACCCCATCCATTCTCCCTTCAATATGGTGCAGTTGTACTCTCCCCTTTGGAGAAAAGCGCCCCCAAAGTAAAATGTTTCCCACATCATGATTCAGGGTTGTGATGGTGTTCTTGGGGTTGTACTCATCCTTCTTCTTCCTCTCAACATGGTGAGTGGAGTTTATACCAAAAAGTTCTATTTTGGTCTCATCTGACCACATGACATTCTCCCATGCCTCCTCGGATCATCCAGATGGTCATTGGCGAACTTCAAACAGGCCTGGACATGTTCTAGTGAGAGTAGTGGGAGCTTGCATGCTCTGCAGGATTTTAATCCATGACGGCGTAGTGTGTTAATGGTAATGTTTGAGACTGTGGTCCCAACTCTTTTCAGGTCATTGACCAAGTCCTCTTGTATAGTTCTGGCCTGATTCCTGACCTTTCTCAGTATCATCCTTACCCCATGAGGCGAGACCTTGCATGGAGTTTAAGTCTGAGGAAGATTGACAGTCATCTTGTGCTTCTACCATTTTCTAATAATTGTGCCAACAGTTGTTGCCTTGCTTACCTATTGTCCTGTAGCTGATCCCAGTCTTGTGCAGGTCTACAATTTTGTCCCTTGTGTCCTTAGACAGCTTTTTTGGTCTTGGACATGGTGGAGAGGTTGGAGTGGGATTGATTGAGTGTGTGGACAGGTGTCTTTTATACAGGTAACAAGGTCTAACAGGTGCAATTAATACAGGTAATGAGTGCAGAGTAGGAGGGCTTCTTAAAGAAAAACTAACAGGTCTGTGAGAGCCAAAATTCTTGCTGGTTGGTAGGTGATCAAATACTTATTTAATGCAATAAAGTGCTAATTAATTATGTAAAAATCATTCAATGTGATTTTCTGTTTTTTTATTTTTAGCTTCTGTCTCTCACAGTTGAAGTGTACCTACGATAAAACCTCTCTATACTTTGTAGGTGGGAAAACTTGCAAAAGTCAACAGTGTATTAAATACTTATTTTCTCCACTTTATATACTGTACTCACACACATACAGTACAGACCAAAAGTTTGGACACACCTTCTCATTTAAAGATTTTTCTGTATTTTCATGACTTTGAAAATTGTACATTCACACTGAAGTCATCAAAACTATGAATTAACACATGTGGAATTATATACTTAACAAAAAAGTGTGAAACAACTGAAACTATGTCTTATATTCTAGGTTCTTCAAAGTAGCCACCTTTTGCTTTGATGACTGCTTTGCACACTCTTGGCATTCTCTTAATGAGCTTCAAGAGGTAGTCACCGGAAATGGTTTTCACTTCACCGGTGTGCCCTGTCAGGTTTAAAAAATGGGATTTCTTGCCTTATAAATGGGGTTGGGACCATCAGTTGTGTTGTGCAGAAGTCAGGTGGATACAAAGCTGATAGTCCTACTGAATAGACTGTTAGAATTTGTATTATGGCAAGAAAAAAGCAGCTAAGTAAAGAAAAACGAGTGGCCATCATTACTTTAAGAAATGAAGGTCAGTCAGTGCGAAAAATTGGGAAAACTTTGAAAGTGTCCCCTAGTGCAGTTGCAAAAACCATCAAGCGCTACAAAGAAACTGGCTCACATGAGGACCGCCCCAAGAAAGGAAGACCAAGAGTCACCTCTGCTTCTGAGGATAAGTTTATGCGAGTCACCAGCCTCAGAAATCACAGGTTAACAGCAGCTCAGATTAGAGACCAGGTCAATGCCACACAGAGTTCTAGCAGCAGACACATCTCTACAACAACTGTTAAGAGGAGACTTTGCGCAGCAGGCCTTCATGGTAAAATAGCAGCTAGGAATCCACTGCTAAGGACAGGTAACAAGCAGAAGAGACTTGTTTGGGCTAAAGAACACAAGGAATGGACATTAGACCAGTGGAAATCTGTGCTTTGGTCTGATGAGTCCAAATTTGAGATCTTTGATTCCAACCACCGTGTCTTTGTGCGACACAGAAAAGGTGAACGGATGGACTCTGCGTGAAGCATGGAGGAGGAGGTGTGATGGTGTGGGGGTGCTTTGCTGGTGACACTGGTGGGGATTTATTCAAGATTGAAGGCATACTGAACCAGCATGGCTACCACAGCATCTTGCTGCGGCATGCTATTCCATCCGGTTTGCGTTTAGTTGGACCATCATTTATTTTTGAACAGGACAATGACCCCAAACACACCTCCAGGCTGTGTAAGGGCTATTTGACCAAGGAGGAGAGTGATGGGGTGCTACGCCGGATGACCTGGCCTCCACAGTCACCAGACCTGAACCCAATCGAGATGGTTTGGGGTGAGCTGGACCGCAGAGTGAAGGCAAAAGGGCCAACAAGTGCTAAGCATCTCTGTGAACTCCTTCAAGATTGTTGGAAGACCATTTCCAGTGACTACCTCTTGAAACTCATCAAGAGAATGCCAAGAGTGTGCAAAGCAGTCATCAAAGCAAAAGGTGGCTACTTTGAAGAACCTAGAATATAAGACATATTTTCAGTTGTTTCACACTTTTTTGTTAAGTATATAATTCCACATGTGTTAATTCATAGTTTTGATGCTTTCAGTGTGAATGTACAATTTTCATAGTCATGAAAATACATAAAAATCTTTAAATGAGAAGGTGTGTCCAAACTTTTGGTCTGTACTGTATATTAGGGTGTCCCTTATTTTTCAACTTGAATTTTTTTAACGCATACCCTCTTATTTTTTTTGTCTAATGTCAAAACCCTTTCATGACGTTTGGCGTACTTTACTCTCTGCCGAATTGCATTGAAAATGTTAGTACTTACATACTTAGGAGCTCGCTTTTATGAGTCCCCTCCCATACCTCATAGTTATCTGTTGTTTTTGCTATAGAATGGATTGTTTTCAGTAAAACATGTCAGTGGAATTGCAAAATTGTACAAAAAACTATATTTTTAGCGGGGGACGTAAGTCATCAGGTAGTGAGGTCCATGTTCTCACAGTTTTATTTCATAATATTCGTGAAATTAAATTAACTGTCAGTGAAAGCGCAAATCTCGCTTATTCGAGCGTCGTAGAGATGAGTTTTCAAGCAACTTGGATAACCTATTTGACATTGCATATGCCGATGCACTTTAGTTATTGAAAATAGAGGAAGACAAGATCTTTTTGAGAGAGCCAGTCCGGCCCGGTAACTTGAAGTGGATGGAAAACTCGCTGAAAAAGAGGTGCGCATGAGACAAAGGACTACAGAAGAGGAAAATCGGCGAAAAAAATATCTCTCTATGACCTCAACATCTTCTGCAGCATATGATATTACAAACTTACCTGACAATTCATCTTACAGTAAAGCTGATAATATTGAAAGTTTCCAAGAGCAGTTGTCAACTTTAACCGAGAGCTCACAATCTAAGACTGGTGAAACGAGGTAGGAAAGATTTTGTTACTCTGAAATTAGTTGCAGCTTTAGATAGGTGTCAATTAAGTATAAGATACTCTGTTTCCATTCTTCAAGCTACAATCAAGGAACTTGGACATAAAGTTGAAGATTTTCCTGTAAACAAGTCATCCATCCAACAAATTGGTACAGAAAAACAAAAAGAATGTGCAGAATAAAAATTGATTTTCAAAATGAGGTACCAGAAGTTGTTACTGTTTACTGGGATGGTATATTGTCACCAGCTTTGGATGGCTGAAATTTCAAAAAAGACCGTCTACCATTAGTAATTTCATTTGGAAATAAAGAGCAACAAAATTGGACGATTCTAGCGGCAAAGAGAAAACGCAAGCTGTTTGGAATGCGATCACCAATTGAAACCTCAAAAATAAAGTGCAGATCTTCTATTGTGATAATATTGCCTCAAATACAGGTCATATCAATGGTGCTTGTGTGCTCTTGCGACAAAACTTCTACAGGGGTTTGCTACTTTTCGTCTGCCACCATCAAGTCTTTGAGTCTGTGTTAAAAAGTGTGTTTGAATTCATTATTCACAGAGTTATGACAGGTCCAGATATTCCACTTTTCAAAATATTCAAAGAAAGTTGTAAAAACATTAATAGCAATAAGAAAAAAGGCTGTAAAGAAACCGTAGAAGTGCACTTAAACTATTCTGAAATTGATGAATTGCTAGAGTTCGATCGAGCCAAACTAAAAGAAAATATAGCAAGAGATGACTATCGTCAGTTAATAGAACTCTCTATCATATCCAAAGGTGGATATGTTGAGCGATGTGAACTGAAAATCAGACCTCCAGATGCATTGCTCCAAACTCGTTGAATGGCGAGAGAACTTTACTCTCTGAAGATTTTGCTACTCAGGTCTCAGTTCAGACTAACCCAGAAAGACAAGGCAGTATTACTAAACGTTTACTTGTTTATTGTCATATGCTATGTAAAGCTATGGCTTGAATGCATTTCTGCAGTAAAAGCCCCTTACCAAGATTTATGCTTCATAAAGTTGATGAAGGTTTATAAAAATGTGGACGAAAACTTCTCAAAAGCAGCTTTAGAGAAGTTTTACCAGCATTTATGGTATTTAACTGACAAAATAGCTGTCTTGTCACTGTTTGACGATGAAGTTGACCGAGAAACAATTGCAATAATGACAAAGTTGAACAAAAATGTATCGGCCCCAGGGAAACGATACATGCCATCGAAGAAAGAATTTTCTGGATCATAGTATGGTAAGTTTATTGATAAATTTCTTTATTCCATTTCATTACCACTTTCATGCTAAACATTTTTTCTTTCATATTGAAGATTTTATATAAATCAAAGCAAGGATTTGTTCTCTCGTCTCAAGATTGATGACAGTAATCTCCAAGACAATCCTTCTTCATGGGAAACTAATGACTCATTTTTGGAAGCCAAACAGCAGTGGAACATAAACTCAAATCCAGTGGGTTTCTTTTGGTCTATTCCCATGCACCCCTTCACACACAGACATTGGTATATGCATCAGGATTTCGGCTTTTTTATGTCATTCTCCCTCTCCCCATCCTCCACTATCATATCAAGAGGGTGACCATCATGCAACACCCCTATTAATTTTTTAACGGTGTTTATGATGCCCGTAGGAACAATTTTTAAAGGCCTACCTCTAACATTCCATAACATATATATATATATACCCCCCAGGGGTAAATGTTTTTCAGCCCATGCACTTAGTGCATGATCTTTTCCAGTCTAGGAGATCCACTCCTTAATAATGGGAAAAAAAATTTTACTGAGGCCCTCCACTACGTCTCTTCAAAGTGGCATTGGAGGGCGTCCTAATTTTTGGCAGTCCTTGCACTTACTACATATGCAATAACAGTATAGGAGACTCACTCCTTAATCATTTTTAACACAGTTTTTCTGAGGCTGTTCACTATGTCTCTTCAAAGTGATATTGTAGTGCATCCTAATTTTTGGCAGCCCTTGCACTTACTGAATACGCAATAACAGTATAGGAGACCAACTCCTTAATAATTTTTAATACAATTTTCCTGAGGCCCTTCACTATGTCTCTTCAAAGTGTTATTGGAGTACCTCCTAATTTTTGTTAGCCATTGTACTTACTGCATACACACTAATAGTATAGGAGACCCACTCCTTAATAATGGGAAGGCCAATTCAAATTGATTCTATATTCTACAATATTACTTCACTTATCTGCAATTCGTGTATGGGTGAGCTATTGCACTAGGCATAGAGTATTACACGCATCCAGCCAGGGATTATTGCCGTATACTCCTTGCTGCTGCAACCAAACAAAAAATACATATACTGTGTATATATATACAGTACAGACCAAAAGTTTGGACACACCTCATTTAAAGATTTTTCTGTATTTTCATGACTTTGAAAATTGTACATTCACACTAAAGTCATCAAAACTATGAATTAACACATGTGGAATTATATACTTAACAAAAAAGTGTGAAACAACTGAAAATATGTCTTATATTCTAGGTTCTTCAAAGTAGCCACCTTTTGCTTTGATGACTGCTTTGCACACTCTTGGCATTCTTTTGATGAGCTTCAAGAGGTAGTCACCGGAAATAGTTTTCACTTCACAGGTGTGCCCTGTCAGGTTTAATAAGTGGGATTTCTTGCCTTATAAATGGGATTGAGACCATCAGTTGTGTTGTGCAGAAGTCTGGTGGATACACAGCTGATAGTCCTACTGAATAGACTGTTAGAATTTGTATTATGGCAAGAAAAAAACAGCTAAGTAAAGAAAAACGAGTGGCCATCATTACTTTAAGAAATGAAGGTCAGTCAGTCTGAAAAATTGGGAAAATTTGAAAGTGTCCCCAAGTGCAGTTGCAAAAACCATCAAGCGCTACAAAAAAACTGGCTCACATGAGGACCACCCCAGGAAAGGAAGACCAATAGTCACCTCTGCTTCTGAGGATAAGTTTATCCGAGTCACCAGCCTCAGAAATTGCAGGTTAACAGCAGCTCAGATTAGAGACCAGGTCAATGCCACACAGAGTTCTAACAGCAGACACATTTCTACAACAACTGTTAAGAGGAGACTTTGTGCAGCAGGCCTTCATGGTAAAATAGCGGCTAGGAAACCACTGCTAAGGACAGGCAACAAGCAGAAGAGACTTGTTTGGGATAAAGAACACAAGGAATGGACATTAGAACAGTGGAAATCTGTGCTTTGGTCTGATGAGTCCAAATTTGAGATCTTTGGTTCCAACCACCGTGTCTTTGTGCGACGCAGAAAAGGTGAACGGATGGACTCTACATGCCTGGTTCCCACCGTGAAGCATGGAGGAGAAGGTGTGATGGTGTGGCAGTGCTTTGCTGGAGACACTGTTGGGGATTTATTCAAAATTGAAGGCATACCGAACCAGCATGGCTACCACAGCATCTTGCAGCGGCATGCTATTCCATCCGGTTTGCGTTTAGTTGGACCATCATTTATTTTTCAACAGGACAATGACCCCAAACACACCTCCAGGCTGTGTAAGGGCTATTTGACCAAGAAGGAGAGTGATGGGGTGCTACGCCAGATGACCTGGCCTCCACAGTCACCAGACCTGAACCCAATCGAGATGGTTTGCGGTGAGCTGGACCGCAGAGTGAAGGCAAAAGGGCCAACAAGTGCTAAGCATCTCTGTGAACTCCTTTGAGATTCTTGGAAGACCATTTGCGGTGACTACCTCTTGAAACTCATCAAGAGAATGCCAAGAGTGTGCAAAGCAGTCATCAAAGCAAAAGGTGGCTACTTTGAAGAACCTAGAATATAAGACATATTTTCAGTTGTTTCACACTTTTTTGTTAAGTATATAATTCCACATGTGTTAATTCATAGTTTTGATGCCTTCAGTGTGAATGTACAATTTTCATAGCTATGAAAATACAGAAAAATCTTTAAATGAGAAGGTGTGGCCAAACTTTTGGTCTGTACTGTATATATATATATATATATATATATATATATATATATATATATATATATATACACACAGTGCATTGTGAAACTATTTGGCCCCCTTGAACTTTTCTACCTTTTGCCACATTTCTGGCTTCAAACATAAAGATATAAAATTCTAATTTTTGGGGGGAAGAATCAACGACAAGTGGGACACAATCGTGAAGTGGAACGAAATTTATTGGATATTTTAACCTTTTTTAACAAATTAAAAACTGAAAAGTGGGGCGTGCAATATTATTCGGCCCCTTTACTTTCAGTGCAGCAAACTCTCTGTTCAAAGTGCTGCCCATTGTGTTGGATTGTCAATGCAACCCTCTTCTCCCACTCTTGACACACTGATAGATACACCACAGAAGAAATACTAACACAGGCTTCCAGTATCCGTTGTTTCAGGTGCTGCACATCTCGTATCTTCACAGCATAGACAATTGCCTTCAGATGACCCCAAAGATAAAAGTCTAAGGGGGTCAGATCGGGAGACCTTGGTGGCCATTCAACTGGCCCACGATGACCAATCCACTTTCCAGGAAACTGTTCATGTAGGAATGCTCGCACCTGACACCCATAATGTTGTGGTGCAACATCTTGTTGGAAAAACTCAGGGAACGTGCCATCTTCAGTGCATAAAGAGGGCAACACATCATCATGTAGCAATTTCAGATATCCAGTGGCATTGAGGTTGATGAAGAATGGCCCCACTATCTTTGCACTCCATATACCACACCATACCATCAAGATACGAGATGTGCAGCATCTGAAACAACGGATACTGGAAGCCTGTGCTAGCATTTCTTCTGCGGTGTTGCTATCAGTGTGTCAAGAGTGGGAGAAGAGGGTTGCATTGACAATTCAACACAATGGGCAGCACTTTGAACACATTTTATAAGTGGTCATAAAGTTGTAAAGTTGTAAAAAGCTCATGAAAGAATAAAGTTACATTAAAACCAAGCACACCATTGTTTTTCTTATGAAATTCTCAAAAAGTTTGATGTGTCACATGACCCTCTTCCCATTGAAAAAAATAAAGTTGGATCCAAAATAGCCAACTTCAAAATGGCTGCCATGGTCACCACCCATCTGGAAAAGTTTTCCCCCTCCCATATACTAATGTTCCACAAACAGAAAGTTGATATCACCAACCATTCCCATTTAATTTAGGTGTATCCATATAAATGGCCCACCTTGTATATTCTGTTCCCTATTGATACCGCCCTTAGCTGTATTTACAATAGGGTGCTAGGTAGAGATGAGCGTTGTTCTACTCGAACTGTTCGCCAATCTCAAATTCGAGCTGTTTTAGGCGGTGTTCGAGCCGTTCGGCGAACACGAACGATTTGAGAAAAATTTGGCTGTTCGAGGTTATGTTCGATAACTGTTCGTGCACCAAAATCATAACTGGATTTTTTCTCAGTAATGATGAAAATTAATGTTAATATGCAGTTTGAGTGTACAGCGGGGTGGGGGGAGGGGCAGGGGATGGATCTCTGCAGGAATAATGAAGAACTCCATTTTTTTTGCTATTTCCCGCATTTACAGTGGGGAGGTGCAATCTGTCAGCCTATCAGCAGCACACACACGGAGCGAAGTGCTTTTTTTCACACAAGCAAGGGCATGTGTCATTGGCAGTGTATGTCACATGTCCTTGCCCTATAAGAACCAGCCATTTTCCCTGTCGCCACCATTTTCTCACTGCTGCAGCTGCGTGTTAGACGGCACCGCTGTTGCTGTGTGCGCTATACCTTGTTAATTTCAAGCCAATTTTCGCACAAATCTACAGATAGCTTGGGAGTAGGGAATAGTTGTGATTGCAGTCCTTTTAAGGACTAGGTTACAGCATTTCCTACGACTTTTATCAGGCAGGTCTGTGCTCTTAAATAGATAGATTGTGGGAGTAAAGACTAATTGTAATTGCAGTCCTTTTCAGGACTAGGTTACATCAGTTCCTATCAGTTTTTGCCAGGCAGGTCTGTGCCAGTGCTGTGCAAGTTTTTTTCACAGCATTTGGCTGAATCTAGCAAAGCTAATCCTTTTTGGCCTATTGCAGAGTGTGTTAGTCAGTGGAGTAGCCTATCTGTGTTGCAAGACATACCACCTGTGTATAGAATACCAATTTTTTTACTGCACCTAGTGAAGTAAAATCTTTTGGGCATAGCATCATTCTATTAGTCCATCTATACTGACCTCCATCAGGTTGCAAATTGAATATAATTTTTTTCTGCATCGAGCTCTGAAAAAATATTTGGGCTTCTAGCAGTGTGTGGGACTTGTTCTATTATTCCATCTATACTGACCTCCATCAGGTTGCAAACTGAATATAATTTTTTTCTGCATCTAGCTCTGAAAAAATATTTGGCCTTCTAGCAGTGTGTGGGACTTTCTCTATTAGTCCATCTATACTGACCTCCATCAGGTTGCAAATTAAAAATAATTTTTTGTCTGCATCTAGCTCTGAAAAAATATTTGGCCTTCTAGCAGTGTGTGGGACTTTCTCTATTAGTCCATGTATACTGACCTCCATCAGGCTGCAAATTAAAAATAATTTTTATCTGCATCTACCTCTGAAAAAATATTTGGCCTTCTAGCAGTGTGTGGGACTTGTTCTATTAGTCCATCTATACTGACCTCCATTAGGTTGCAAATTGAATATAATTTTTTTCTGCATCTACTTCTGAAAAAATGTTTGGGCTTCTAGCAGTGTGTGGGACTTGGTCTATTAATCCATCTATACTGATCTCCATCAGGTTGCAAATTAAAAATAATTTTTATCTGCATCTAGCTCTGAAAAAATATTTGGGCTTCTAGCTCTGTGTGGGACTTGTTCTATTAGTCCATCTATACTGACCTCCATCAGGTTGCAAACTGAATATAATTTTTTTCTGCATCTAGCTCTGAAAAAATATTTGGCCTTCTAGCAGTGTGTGGGACTTTCTCTATTAGTCCATCTATACTGACCTCCATCAGGTTGCAAATTAAAAATAATTTATATCTGCATCTAGCTCTGAAAAAATATTTGGACTTCTAGCAGTGTGTGGGACTTTCTGTATTAGTCCATCTATACTGACCTCCATCAGGTTGCAAATTAAAAATAATTTTTTTGTCTGCATCTAGCTCTGAAAAAATATTTGGCCTTCTAGCAGTGTGTGGGACTTTCTCTATTAGTCCATGTATACTGACCTCCATCAGGCTGCAAATTAAAAATAATTTTTATCTGCATCTACCTCTGAAAAAATATTTGGCCTTCTAGCAGTGTGTGGGACTTGTTCTATTAGTCCATCTATACTGACCTCCATTAGGTTGCAAATTGAATATAATTTTTTTCTGCATCTTCTGAAAAAATGTTTGGGCTTCTAGCAGTGTGTGGGACTTGGTCTATTAGTCCATCTATACTGATCTCCATCAGGTTGCAAATTAAAAATAATTTTTATCTGCATCTAGCTCTGAAAAAATATTTGGGCTTCTAGCTCTGTGTGGGACTTGTTCTATTAGTCCATCTATACTGACCTCCATCAGGTTGCAAACTGAATATAATTTTTTTCTGCATCTAGCTCTGAAAAAATATTTGGCCTTCTAGCAGTGTGTGGGACTTTCTCTATTAGTCCATCTATACTGACCTCCATCAGGTTGCAAATTAAAAATAATTTATATCTGCATCTAGCTCTGAAAAAATATTTGGCCTTCTAGCAGTGTGTGGGACTTTCTCTATTAGTCCATCTATACTGACCTCCATCAGGTTGCAAATTAAAAATAATTTTTTGTCTGCATCTAGCTCTGAAAAAATATTTGGCCTTCTAGCAGTGTGTGGGACTTTCTCTATTAGTCCATGTATACTGACCTCCATCAGGCTGCAAATTAAAAATAATTTTTATCTGCATCTACCTCTGAAAAAATATTTGGCCTTCTAGCAGTGTGTGGGACTTGTTCTATTAGTCCATCTATACTGACCTCCATTAGGTTGCAAATTGAATATAATTTTTTTCTGCATCTACTTCTGAAAAAATGTTTGGGCTTCTAGCAGTGTGTGGGACTTGGTCTATTAGTCCATCTATACTGATCTCCATCAGGTTGCAAATTAAAAATAATTTTTATCTGCATCTAGCTCTGAAAAAATATTTGGGCTTCTAGCTCTGTGTGGGACTTGTTCTATTAGTCCATCTATACTGACCTCCATCAGGTTGCAAACTGAATATAATTTTTTTCTGCATCTAGCTCTGAAAAAATATTTGGCCTTCTAGCAGTGTGTGGGACTTTCTCTATTAGTCCATCTATACTGACCTCCATCAGGTTGCAAATTAAAAATAATTTTTTGTCTGCATCTAGCTCTGAAAAAATATTTGGCCTTCTAGCAGTGTGTGGGACTTTCTCTATTAGTCCATGTATACTGACCTCCATCAGGCTGCAAATTAAAAATAATTTTTATCTGCATCTACCTCTGAAAAAATATTTGGCCTTCTAGCAGTGTGTGGGACTTGTTCTATTAGTCCATCTATACTGACCTCCATCAGGTTGCAAATTGAATATCATTTTTTTCTGCATCTACTTCTGAAAAAATGTTTGGGCTTCTAGCAGTGTGTGGGACTTTCTCTATTAGTCCATCTATACTGATCTCCATCAGGTTGCAAATTAAAAATAATTTTTATCTGCATCTAGCTCTGAAAAAATATTTGGCCTTCTAGCAGTGTGTGGGACTTGTTCTATTAGTCCATCTATACTGACCTCCATCAGGTTGCAAATTGAATATCATTTTTTTCTGCATCTACTTCTGAAAAAATGTTTGGGCTTCTAGCAGTGTGTGGGACTTGGTCTATTAGTCCATCTATACTGATCTCCATCAGGTTGCAAATTAAAAATAATTTTTATCTGCATCTAGCTCTGAAAAAATATTTGGGCTTCTAGCTGTGTGTGGGACTTGTTCTATTAGTCCATCTATACTGACCTCCATCAGGTTGCAAACTGAATATCATTTTTTTCTGCATCTACCTCAGAAAAAAAATTTGGGCTTCTAGCAGTGTGTGGGACTTGTTCTATTAGTCCATCTATACTGACCTCCATCAGGTTGCAAATTAAAAATAATTTTTATCTGCATCTAGCTCTGAAAAAATATTTGGGCTTCTAGCAGTGTGTGGGACTTGGTCTATTAGTCCATCTATACTGATCTCCATCAGGTTGCAAATTAAAAATAATTTTTATCTGCATCTAGCTCTGAAAAAGTATTTGGGCTTCTAGCAGTGTGTGGGACTTGGTCTATTAGTCCATCTATACTGACCTCCATCAGGTTGCAAATTGAATATCATTTTTTTCTGCATCTAGCTCTGAAAAAATATTTGGGCTTCTAGCAGTGTGTGGGACTTGTTCTATTAGTCCATCTATACTAACCTACACCAAGTTGCAAATTCAATATAATTTTATTCTGCATCTAGCTCTGAAAAAATATTTGGGCTTCTAGCAGTGTGTGGGACTTGTTCTATTAGTCCATCTATACTGACCTCCATCAGGTTGCAAATTGAATATCATTTTTTTCTGCATCTACTAATGAAAAAATGTTTGGGCTTCTAGCAGAGTGTGGGACTTGGTCTATTAGTCCATCTATACTGATCTCCATCAGGTTGCAAATTAAAAATAATTTTTAGCTGCATCTAGCTCTGAAAAAATATTTGGGCTTCTAGCTGTGTGTGGGACTTGTTCTATTAGTCCATCTATACTGACCTCCATCAGGTTGCAAATTGAATATAATTTTTTCTGCATCTACTTCTGAAAAAATATTTGGGCTTCTAGCAGTGTGTGGGACTTGGTCTATTAGTCCATCTACACTGACCTCCATCAGGTTGCAAATTAAAAATAATTTTTATCTGCATCTAGCTCTGAAAAAATATTTGGGCTTCTAGCAGTGTGTGGGACTTGGTCTATTAGTCCATCTATACTGATCTCCATCAGGTTGCAAATTAAAAATAATTTTTATCTGCATCTAGCTCTGAAAAAGTATTTGGGCTTCTAGCAGTGTGTGGGACTTGGTCTATTAGTCCATCTATACTGACCTCCATCAGGTTGCAAATTGAATATCATTTTTTTCTGCATCTAGCTCTGAAAAAATATTTGGGCTTCTAGCAGTGTGTGGGACTTGTTCTATTAGTCCATCTATACTAACCTACACCACGTTGCAAATTCAATATAATTTTATTCTGCATCTAGCTCTGAAAAAATATTTTTGCTTCTAGCAGTGTGTGGGACTTGTTCTATTAGTCCATCTATACTGACCTCCATCAGGTTGCAAATTGAATATCATTTTTTTCTGCATCTACTTCTGAAAAAATGTTTGGGCTTCTAGCAGTGTGTGGGACTTGGTCTATTAGTCCATCTATACTGATCTCCATCAGTTTGCAAATTAAAAATAATTTTTATCTGCATCTAGCTCTGAAAAAATATTTGGGCTTCTAGCTGTGTGTGGGACTTGTTCTATTAGTCCATCTATACTGACCTCCATCAGGTTGCAAACTGAATATCATTTTTTTCTGCATCTACCTCAGAAAAAAAATTTGGGCTTCTAGCAGTGTATGGGACTTGTTCTATTAGTCCATCTATACTGACCTCCATAAGGTTGCAAATTGAATATAATTTTTTGTCTGCATCTACTTCTGAAAAAATATTTGGGCTTCTAGCAGTGTGTGGGACTTGGTCTATTAGTCCATCTACACTGACCTCCATCAGGTTGCAAATTAAAAATAATTTTTATCTGCATCTAGATCTGAAAAAATATTTGGGCTTCTAGCAGTGTGTGGGACTTGGTTTATTAGTCCATCTATACTGATCTCCATCAGGCTGCAAATTAAAAATAATTTTTATCTGCATCTAGCTCTGAAAAAGTATTTGGGCTTCTAGCAGTGTGTGGGACTTGGTCTATTAGTCCATCTATACTGACCTCCATCAGGTTGCAAATTGAATATCATTTTTTTCTGCCTCTAGCTCTGAAAAAATATTTGGGCTTCTAGCAGTGAGTGGGACTTGTTCTATTAGTCCATCTATACTGACCTCCATCAGGCTGCAAATTGAATATAATTTTTTTCTGCATCTAGCTCTGAAAAAATATTTGGGCTTCTAGCAGTGTGTGGGACTGGGTCTATTAGTTCATCTATACTGACCTCCATCAGGTTGCAAATTAAAAATAATTTTTATCTGCATCTAGCTCTAAAAAAATATTTGGGCTTCTAGCAGTGTGTGGGACTCATTGTATTAGGCCATCTATACCAAGCTCCACCAGCTTTGAAATTAATAATAATTTTTAGCTCCATCTAGCCCTGAAAATAATTTTTCCCAATAGAGGTAGCAATAGAAATATGGGGCGCGCGCCTGGCTAACAAAAATATACGCTTCATAACACAAAACACCAGCCTAGCGCACTGCATTAATAAGATGGCATCATCGTCTCTCCCAGTGCTAGGCCTACTACGCAGGCTAGCATTCCTGTGCCTAAAACACAATGTATGGGTCCGCGCTAGCCACTATGCTGAGGGGTATAAAGCTGCTGCTAATGCTTTATAACAATTCAATTGGCAGATTTTCACAGAGCTCTTCCACAACGCCCACCCATCGGGCAACAGTTGCCCACCCTCCCTATGGGATCTAGTGGCGAATAGTTGATGCCATTAATCAGAGCGTCAGTTGCCCCGTCAACGTGGCAAGCATACGGTAAGGCATGGGAAGAGTGGACACGACTAGTAGCAGGCAGACGGGTTGACCAATGTGAACAAGCCAGATCACAAGTCACCATAGAATTTCTCCACCAGCTAATGATGAGGGGCATATCAGGAGCGTCAGCGCAGCGGTGTCTGACCGGAGTAGCATTTCACTTCCAACTACTGAATTGGGGAGATGTGATAAAGATTCATCATCAGACAATCCATAAAAGGGTGGAAAAGGGGTCAGCCAAGTCAGGAATGTAGACGTCCCGTCCCGTGTCACTAAAACTGATTTCTCACATCATATCCCTAACACCATGAACATGACACTCACAATTTGAAGCAACACTAATGTCTACTGCATTTGTGATCGCCTTCTTCGGGGCGCTATGTATAAGCGAATTAGTCCCTCAATCCAAAATTACCACCAGTGGAGGCTTATTACACCAGGACGTAGTCATAGCCAATAATGCAATACGTCTACACATACACCAATCGAAAACGGTTCCAGCGGGCAGGGGTACTTGGGTACTTCTACAACCCACAAACGGTACACTGAGTCGGGTAACAATAGTAAAAACATATCTAACCATCAGATCACAAAGTAATTTCTTCCTATCACACATTGATGGAACGCCATTATCAAGATACCTGTTCCAAGCTATATTTAATAAATGCATAACATCGGCAGGGAACCACCCCAAAGATTATGGGACACACTCATTCCGCATAGGTGCGGCCACGGAAGCAGCAAGAGCAGGACTGTCAGAAACGGAAGTTCAGAGGATAGGGAGATGGCGATCCACGTGTTTGGCGAGATACATAAGACCGGACTTGTTATCCTAACGTGGTTTGTTTCTTTTACAGGTGACGCTAAGCCAACAGTGTGAGTGATAGGCCACTCGTATATATATTGGGCACAAAAAAGGGCGAAAGTCCGCCCAGGCGGGAGGAAATTAGAGTTTCATAACACATATTTCAACTGGAGAGGTATTAGAGGCCTGCTATGGCCACAGGTACTAATGGAGGTAATCAAGGTAGGGAGAGAGGCAAGAGGTCAGGTCATCTTAGTTATACAGGCCGGGGGAAACAACCTAGGTCATCACAAGAGCGCATAACTAATGGCAATAATGAAACTAGACACTGAGCGCTTCAGAGAATTTTTCACAAAATTAGCTATAGTATGGTCAGAGATTGTGCCGATAGCGGTATGGCAAGGTGCGCGAGACATCACGGCCATCGAATGGACAAGGCGGGTAATAAATATTCGGATGGCAAAATTTAGAAGAGACAGAAGCGGTGTAGTGATACGACACCGACAACTGGAAGGAGATAAAGCAGGCCTCATACGGCCCGACGGTGTTCACTTAATAGATATTGGACTGGACATATTCCTGTCAGGACTCCAGGACGGAGTGGAACAAGCGTTAAGAGTGATGGGTGGGGGTCAGAGTCCTGCATACGAGTACGCTGGATCCTCCGTGGCCTGGAAATAGAAAGGACATGCTGGAGAGTTACACTTGTTGGCCAACTTGCCGAAGTGGGGACCCAGGGCATGCTGCAACAAGCTGAATTATTTTAGAAATAAAATGCCTTTCTAATGGAATGAGTATAAAGAGTTAATAAAGCTGTGACCGATCCTCACCCATCAAGTTGTAAGAGTTACATTATTGTATTGTCCATGAAAGGGGGGCGGTAGGGGGGCTAAGCGTCTGGGTTTGGTTGGGGGTCCCCACAGTCTGCCTAGGCTAGATTCATTTAAAAATTCTTATTAGATACACAGGCGGTGCAGCTTGCTTCGCAGCTGGGCTACTACGCCCAAAGTATTGCCTAGGCTAGATGCAGTTAAAAATTCTACGCTGACTAGCAGACACTGAAGATTTGGAGCAGACCTCTGAGTAAACAGCTCTTCAGACTCAACCATCTGTGTTACCCCAAGCCATAGTGTATGTAGTTTCTTACAGTTAAAAGGGGGGGTGCGACCCAACCCACCTGGAATTGACGATGGCAACGTCACGTAAGACACAGCAAGGGGACTTCCAAAATTGTGGCACAGACACCACTTAACCCTAGAACGCATACCTGTGGCCTTGCAGGCCCGCCCAGTTAATTGTTTTCTATTTTCTGCAAGTTTACTTTAGTTAGAATTTTGAAACTCTAGGTATTCTTCATGTATATAGTTGTTTGTCATTTGAGTTTGAGTTATTCCATGTTATTTGCACAAGGGCCTAAAGGGCCCCAGGTATGTGAAAGTGTAGATTTTTATGGTCATGCATTCTAGGGTTAAGTGGCATCAATTGCCCCACTGTGGCTTAAAACGGTTGGTGAGGTGATTTTACCAAATCCCCAAGCTTTTAGTCTCCCAAGGATGACACAGGGGTAGAAATGTCCTTGCGAATCCATGATTTGTTCATCTTTATGAACGTGAGTCTGTCTACATTCTCAGTGGACAGCCGCGTGCGCTTATCTGTCAGCACAACACCAGCAGCGCTGAACGCACGTTCAGAGAGAACGCTGGCTGCATGGCATGACAAGATCTCCAAGGCGTGAGTGGCGAGCTCCGGCGATTATTCCAGATTGGAATACCAAAATGAGCAAGGGTCCAGTGACACAGTCATGGCTTCGATGTTCACTTGGAGATTCTCCTGTACCATCCTCTCTAGGCATTGACTATGTGTCAGACTTCTTGTCTCCTGTGGCCTTGCAAAGGATGGTCTAAAAAAGTGGTGAAACAATTCCACAAAATTGCTGTTACCAGCAGATACTGTGTTACTGTTACTGTTTGAGTGATGAAGACTCGACAGTCCCACCGTTGGCAAGTTAGAACTGTGAGATTCACTACGTGCACCACTGGTGTTTTGTGGAAAAACACATGTAAGATTCTGCAACAGCGTCTGCAGATACTCCTGCATTCGTCAATACCTTTTTATGGCAGGAATTATTTCTGCAAATATACTTTTGTACCGGGGATCTAAGAGTGTGGCAACCCAGTAGTCGGGATTACTTCGAATTCTGACAATCCGGGGGTCATGTTGCAGGTAGTGCAGCAAGAAGGCACTCATGTGTCTTGCGCATCCAGAAGTACCAAGTCCTTGTTGTGTTGGTAGCGAGGTAAGAATCATGCTTCCTTCCTCTGCCCTCACCCTCCAACCTCGCACAACAGAAATGTGATCAAGGTCTCCCTCACCTGATGAGTCTTCCATGCCCATCGCCAGTTCGTCCTCCACTTCTTCCTCAGCTCCTGCACCTTCCTCAACAGTTTGGCTGCTACCATGCGCCCTGGTTAATCCCTCTCCCCCACCCTCCCATGCCTGCCGCCTTGGTGCTGCCAACCGTCTGGACCTTGGAGATGTTATCCCTTCCGCATATGACTCCTCCTCTTCTTCCTCCACCTCCTCTTGTCCCACCACCTGACTCTGAATTCTGTTTAATGTGTGCTCCAGCATGTAAATCACCGGAATAGTCATGCTGATAATGGCATCGTCGTCAGCACTAAACATCTTCGTCGCCATTTCAAAACTGTGCAGAAGGTGTGTGGCGCCCCTGAGGGTTCAGTCGCCACAGAGTTACTGCATCTCACCCAGAGGTGTGGTATCTCACCCTCAGGTAAGGAAGGCGTATGGCTCGGGACCCTGACTCCTGCATCCAACACATACCCGCAGTGGGGGTAGGGCGAGATTGCTCCTAAGGGAGAGCACAGTCCCAGGTCCCTAGTTGGTTTGAGGGTCCTATGTAGTGGGTGCTTAGGGGAGCAGCTTAGGGGAGCACATAACAAGGAGAGTATAAATAGTAAGCCATCTTAGAAAGAGCAAGCCAGACAGAGGAGGAAAAGTGACAGGAGCAGAGACTAGGCATGAGCTCTGCTCCGGAGGCGGGCCTAGCCTGGGAGGCCCAGGACTGAAGGAGAGAAGAGAGGAGTGGGAGCTGGAAGGCTCCAGGAACCGAAGGGACCCTACGGCTACGGGCCGTGCAGAAGGCCACCCGTACTCCCGCTGCTACCAGGAGGTAGAGGGGTCAGGCCAGATAAGGGGAACCGGTCCCTCAACTAGTGGAGAAACAGCAAGGCTCAACTAGAAACCGGAGGCTGCTGCATTTCATGTACTGCAGGCTAAAGTCCACACCAGTCTCACTAAGAAGGTAGCCACATAGGACCCAGGGGACGGAACACACATCACCCGCCAAGGCCCGAGGATACCGGATAGAAGTGTCACTGGGTGTGAGGTGCAGGGAGAAGGCCAGAGAAAGGACACACAGAAGGGGGTCTTGCTAAGTACTCCGGAGCTATCTGGGGGTGGACTGAGCCCCTCACTGAGTATGCACAGCACGACGGGGGAGATTGCTCTGGTACCTGTAATCTGGACTACAACAACTGTGAGTAATATCTTGAGACGGCATCACACGGACTCTGTGTTCATTACTGACTCCCTGCACTACAACCACCATCATCCACCCACACTGCCCTGAAGCTACACTCTTCCTGTGGTGAGTAATAATACCGTTGCTGCAAAACCACCAGCTTCAGAGGACTGTTCCGCAGCGACGGCCCCTTTGGCCGCACTCCACAGGTGGCGTAGTCAGACATTATAAAATCCATATATACAAATTACCCTTGGATTGACCGCCCTGGGTCACGGACTGGGTCACCGCCACAGTGACTACAACCCCCAGCGTCTACCGGCCCGGCTCAGGGTACCCCATGGCCCAGGGGGCGCGTCAACTTCATAGGTCCCTGATCTGAGACCACTCCTGCAGCGTGATTTGCCCCACCTCTGGATCTCGTTGGCCCAGGTTATACGTCAGAACGTATTGCACCAGGGCTTGTCGGTGCTGCCACAGTCGCTGCAACATGTGCAGAGTTGAATTCCAACGTGTCAGCAAATCGCATTTCAGCCGGTGAACTGGCAGGCCCAACGACTTCTGTAGAGATGTAAGTCGTTGAACTGCGGGATGCGAACGGCGGAAGTGAGCACACAGCGACCGTGCCCTCTGCAGAAGGCCATCTAGTCCGGGATAGTGGGCTAAAAATTGCTGGACAACCAGGTTCAACACGTGAGCCATACAAGGCACGTGTGTGACATTGCCCCGGCGAAGTGCCGCACCCAGGTTTGCAGCATTGTCGCACATGGCCTTCCCTGGTTGCAGGTCCAGTGGAGACAACCTTTCATGAAACTGGGTCTCCAGAGCTGACCACAACTCCTCAGCTGTGTGACTCACATTTCCCAGACATTTCAAAGTAAAAACCGCCTGATGACGTTGAGCCCTGCTGCCAGCATAGTAAGGAGGTGTGCAGGATTCCTTCTGCGCAGTTAGAAAGCAGGTGGCATTACCAGACAGGCTTTGGGTGCAGGTGGAGGACCGAGAGGAGGTTGAGGAGGCAGAAGCAGTGGAGGAACTTCGAGATAAAGAGGATTGACGCACAACTCGTGGGGACGGTAAGACTTGGACAGCAGCCCCTTGTCCTGCTGTCACCATAGTTACCCAGTGCCCAGTCAGCGACATGTAACTCCCCTGTCCATGCCTTCTCGTCCAAGTGTCTGTGGTGAAGTGCACCCTGTCACACACAGAGTTTCTCAAAGAAGCGGTGATGTTGTGTGCGACATGCTAGTGGAGCGCAGGCACACCTTTCTTTGAGAAGTAGTGCCGACTGGGCATCTGGTACTGGGGCACTGTGACGGACATAAGGTCTTGAAAATGCTCTGTGTCCTCCAGGTGGAAAGGCAGCATTTCTGTAGCCAACAGCTTGCAGATGGTGAAATTCAACCTCTTAGCTTTCTCATGGCTAGGAGGAAATGGTCTTTTACTTTTCCACATCTGAGGGACCGAGGGCTGGCTGTTGTGCTTAGACGGTGTTGAGTAGGGTGTCCCCGGCAAACTGCCGGTCTGTGAGGAAGATGCAGGCGGACATGTTAGGTTGCCTTGATCCAAAGGTGGTGCTCTCGATGTCGGAGAGCGCTCAACACTAGCAGGTGTTTCCACTTCCCAATGAACTGACGACCTGCCAATCACACTGGCTGTTGCGGGTAAAGAGGTGGCAGGTCTGCGTCCAAAAACATGTGTGACTGCTGTCCCCCCAGTCACAGAGGATGAAGAGGCTGCGAATGCACAAGATGGGGCAGACGGTGGTTGGCCCAGCCGGCTAGGCCGCATTGTAGCACAGTGAGCTTCCCACTGCAACTTATGCTTCATATCCATGTGACGGTACATGCATGAAGTACTCAAACTATGTATTTTTTGGCCTCTACTTAGCTTTTGCTGACAAATATTACACATAACACGAGTTGGGTCATCCTTATCGATCTGAATAAATGCCCAGGCTATGCAAGGCTTAGATCCCATGTGACCTGAAGAGCCACTACGACTTGTGGTCAGATGCAGAGTTGTGGTTGAGGATGCAGTTGTTGACGTGCTTCCAGTACTCCGTCTCTGTTCAGGAAGGCGCAACCTAATCTCGTCGTCAATAGCATCTGTGATGCCCCGCTGCGCTTGGTATCACAGATCCTACAAGAGTGCATTGATGGAATCCTCCACAAGAGGCCCCCATAAACATTCACATATCTCCACCTTCCACCTCAGACCAGCAGAGGGAGCCCGTTAGGGATATAAATAGGGAAGGTGGAGCTAGGCAGTTCAGTTCCTCTGAAGAGTTCCTGCAGTAGAGAAGCCTAAGAGAGGTCAGTCTGCAGTGGAGCTCAGTCTAGTCTAGAGAACGCAGTTAATAGTTCAGCAGTGGAGCACGAGGCTCCTGCTTGCTAGATTCAGGGAGCCCAGATAGAGCTTAAGGTGTGCCGGTGCCGTAAGATCAGTGAAGCGCGGCAAGCTGCCATTAGTGTGTATAGCCTAGTGAGGGCCCGAGTAGGCCGAAGGCGAGTGGCGAGTTAGTACATAAGGGGCAGAGGAGCTTAACCAGCTCACCCCGAAGCATTTACCGGACACAGGATCCGAGCTTACCGGTATCTCTATGACCCAGTAAGGCATAACCGGAATCCCTGGAGAACTACAAGTCCCAGGATCGCTAAGGTGCTGATATGTAACAGAGCCAGGAGACGCTTAGGCCCCGCATACTGGGAGCGTGAACTCCAAGAGAAGGCCCTACCACAAGGTCAGCCAGCGCAGGACAGAGACAAAGTTAGGCCTAGCTCCAGGCAGGTCAGAAACTTACTACGCAGAGGCAAGAAACACGAGGCCCTACACCCGCTCATTGGGGAGGATCCTGATATGCACCCTTCACCCTATAGTGCTCCGGGATGTGCCTGAATTTCCACCAGTAAAAGGTACTGAAGTGACTACCGTGTCCGTTCCCGTTCTTGCTCTGACCCAGCTGGGTCTCGCCTGTCCTGCATTCCCCCTGCATACGCTGCCCTGAGACCTAGGTCCACCTGTGGGGAGCTATACCATCGAGCTGCCTTATCACCGGCCTCAGTGGACTGCTGCAGCGCTGGTGCTTGTCACCAGATACCACAGGTGGCGTCATGAACTCTTATAAAATTAACAATTATCCACCCTTTTAAAGAGAGACCCCAGGGTACGGGCCAGGGAGCCGACCACCGCGACATCCCCAAGGCCAGGCAAATGCCCGGGTACCGAGTCATCCCCATCCCCAGGGCTAGTCACATCCTCCTCCACCTCCTCTGCTGACCTCATCGACTGGCTGACTGTGGGTTGACAGTAACTGGGATCTCCAACCTCGTCATCATCACCCTGTGTGTTATCACACCCGTCGTCCTCAGAGCCAACCTCTTCCTGCCCTGACCGAAAAGTCAAGTTGTCGCTCCAATCAGGTATTTGAGTCTCATCATCGTCTTCATCATTGTCTCCACCAACAGGAGTTACAGTTTGGGAACAAGGGTCTACATTATGCTCAGAACCTTCTTCATCTGGTCCTGGATCCGACTTATAAAGATTCTGGGCATCAGATCAGATCATTTCCTCATCTGGATTAACAGAAGCTCTGGAGCAGACCTCCGTTTCCCAGGCTATAGTATGAGTAAACAGCTGTGCAGACTCAACCATCTGTGCTACCCCATACTCAGACGGGCAGCTGGAGACTTGGGAGCTGTGAGGAAGCAAGTGCGATTGGGGTGACACCTCTGAGGACTGGAGCATTTGTGATGTTGAAATTGAGGTGATGGAGAGCCCACTTGAAGGAGCACTTGATATCCGTTGAAGCACCTGCTGTTTTTGTGCCTCATTTAGAATTTGTAGCGATGGGCGTGTCCGTAAGAATGGGATCGTATCACATTGTCCACGAAAAGAAGTCACATCTTAGTTTGGCTGGAAGATGGTCTTTCTTCTGCAGATGTTACTCCCCCCCCCCACCGTGGGGGGCCTCGACCCACCGGCGGACAGGCACCAGTATTGGGATAGGGGGGCTGGCCGTCAGGGTCCACCGCGGCTCTGGCACAAACCCGGCGACACAGAGGTGGCACGGGCAGGAACGGACTGGCCGTGTCGGCTTCTAACTTTTTGGATTTTAGAAGGGCATGACATGCCTATATCTGTGTCTCCTCCACCTCTTTTCTTCTCGCATGACTATATGTACTTGTCACTTTTCCATGTGTTAGTTGTGTCTTCTGAGCAGTTTGTCAGCTTTTGGACACCTTTGAAGGTGTTTTCTATGTGTTTCTATGTGTTTTTGTTTGCCTGCCATTGGTTTTAACGGTGTTCGAAGGTGTTCGACGAACAGTTCGACGAACAGTTCGGCGAACACACGGGTGTTCGACGAACCGAACCGAACTCGAACACTACGGGGGTGGCTCAACACTAGTGCTAGGTAGTAACATCTGCTGGAAAAGAGTGTTCATTGTCCTTGCATACATCTCTTACACTGTCTATAACTTGATTGCTTTTTTCAAAAAATCATTGACAGATTCATGTTTTTTAATATAATCTGCAATCAGAAACTCATCAAAGCAGGCACGGTTCCTTGCATTCCTCCAGTTTGGTGCTGCCATGTACCAAAAATAACTCTATGGGGCCGGTTAAAATCTATTTTTTATTCTCCAATATTACTTCTCTTTTCTGTAATTCGTGTATTACTTTTTTCCATACACTCATTGACTGATTCATAATTTTTACGGTGACCTGTACTCATAAATTCATCAAAGTTGACCGAAATCTATCATACTTGACAGAAATTCAATGAAGTTGGGAGAAATTTTTCAAATTTGATAGAAGTTAATTAAAGTTATCAGAATTTAATGTTTTAATGTGTCATTCGCAGTTTCTTTACAGCTTCTGTATGGAAGAGGTAGTGGTGGGAGACTTGACAATGCTGAAGCAGTAATTCCCACTTTAGAACTCTCCAGTGCTTTTTGCAGTATGTTTTGGTCATTGTCCTGGTGGAAGACCCATGACCTACGATGCAAATCCAGCTTTATCACACTGGACACTACATTGCGACCCAAAATCCTTTGGAAATCTTCACAATTCATGATGCCTTGCACACAGTCAAGGCAAAAAAACAGACGTTTGGCAAAGGCAATATTGAAACAACTAGGGTATATTAAGAGACAGAATAAGGGAAAAAAACAGTATAAGATATAACTTTTAATAGATACTTAATGGTCACAAAATGGACAAAAAGCATAAGAATGTTTGTGCAAAAGAGGGTATTGATCTAGAGTACATTCAAATAATGTCATTCAGGCTGGCCCTAGGTAACCCTAAAGCAACTAGGACCCTGCATAACAGCGGACGTTTATCACCCTAGCGACACGATTTCGTGTCCCCGCTCCACGTCGGCTGTCCCTTACTTGCCCTATTAGGCCCTTGCACCAAACATACATTAACATAGATTAACAAAGAAATATTTTCTTTATCCTATGCAGTAGTACCGTCCAGATCAAAAATAAATTGTCTATATGCATATAATTAATTCTGCATATACTCCAAATGCTGCATATTCTCAGGTCTCTGTCAAAAGATATACATGAAGAGATAATAAATAATCTCAAAAAAAGAGAAAGACACTCCAGAATACTAAAAGAGACAAAAATGAACTTATCTGAAGAAGATAGTAGATTGCTTGCAGATAAAGGTCAGATAATTCAATTCAGACAGAGTCCTATAGGTTGTTCCAGTGCATGGGAAAAGGTCCCAAAAATTCAGGCATAGATGATGCCAACAGCTATCCTAATGCGTTTCACCCTCTCCTCATTCAGGGTTCATCACGGGACAGATTAGGAGATACACCATAGTAGGAGCATCGGCAATAGCAATGTATTCGCCATGAACCATCAGAGTGAATGCCTGATTCATCATTGTAGCAAATACCCCCATTCATATAGCCGCAATAGCACGCCAAAAACCACCCACCAATTAGAGCCAGGAGTCTGGCACTCAGTGCCAGAGGCAGCAAAACAACCCCTAAATATTTTTGAACATCCACAATATCTGACTGTAAGTACTGTGTTCTTTTATTTGTAGGTCTCATTCCATTTACAGTAAACAGTTAAATGATGTGCTTTACCAAAAAGCTCTATCTTGGTCTCATCTTTTCCCAAGATACCTGCTGGCCCCCTAAAAATAGTGGAGGCCACCTACTGGCACTCTATAAATTGTGAGGACCGCCTGCTGGTCATCAAAATTTCTAATTTTACAGAATATATACAAAAAAGAAAATGTAACCACCTCAGATGGATACTTTATATTGCAGTAGCAATATATGGCCATGCAAAGAATAGCTGCCTGCTGGCCCTCCAAGTTTCAAACTTTACAGTATTAATAAAAGTAAGAAAATTTGACCACCTCATATGGATAAATTATATTGCAGTAGCAATATATGGCTATGCAAAGCATAGTCGGCTGCTGGCCCTCTAACAATAGTGAGGACCGACTCCTGGCCCTCTATCAATAGTAAGGGCTGCCTGCTTGCCTCTACAAATAGTGAGGGCCATCTGATGGCACTGAAAAAAATATTCTTTGTGACTTTCAGAGTCCCTCCTTCATAAATGGAACAGGATTTGTCTGATCATGTCTAACACACCACATGGCCAGATAAAGTAGCAAAATGTTAAAACTACATTAACTGGTGAATGTATTTTTCACTGTTGAAAGCTATGCAAACGTGCAAAAATGCAGCAAAAACACTACGTGTGAACATAGCCCAAGGTGTGGCGGAGAATTTTTTTTATATATACATGTCATTATCCTGGAATGAATGTTCCGTAACATTTTTTTCCAGGGAAATCCATTTTATCTTCGTTTTTGTATGTTTTATTGTCTGTCCGTAAAAGAGGCGTCATAGTCTGACAACATTGTTCACATCAACGACCTGGGATTCAGAGGTGCTTCCAGGGGTCTTCGCCATACTGTTCCCATGCCATTTTAGCGCTGTTTTCATCGATTTGACCAATTGTTAGACTCTCTTCAGACCTATTTCGTCGGAAGGACCATTATAATGGATTTCAAGAATCGGGATACTGGGTGGCTGTCACAGTTATCCACTATCTTCAAGGGCACTGGACGAAGCACTGATGAGAGCATATCTGAGGATGTTAACAATGACAAAACAACAATGATAAAACAATGATAAAACAAGAAAATGGTAGAACAAGGTAACATTAGAACAATATCTCCAGAGGCAACTAATACCATGTGGTCTTCGCATCCATACTGTTACGGATCCGGGTGGTGGAACCTCTGTGCTGAGATGCAAGGAGGGATCAGAGGGGTGTAACTAAGTGCCATCTCGGACCGACCCTGGCCACATGGCGGTTTAGTCGACTCCATGAACCAGGGAGGGACCAGGCAGGTGGACCAGGTGCCACTCTGGGACCTACCTTGTGTGAGAGCAGGCGACTCCCACGGGTCAGATGGCTGAAGCTGACAGGTACAGAGGATGAGCACGGCAGATAGCCAGACAGGTGATCCGGGTAGGCAAGCAGGCGAGCACAGAAGGTAGCCAGACAGGTGATCCGGGTAGGCAAGCAGGTGGACACAGCAGGTAACCTGACAGGTGAACTGGGTAGGCAGGCTGGCGGCACGGCAGGTAGACAGGCTGACGGGCACGGCTGGTAGATAGGCAGGCGGGCACGGCTGATAGACAGGCTGGCGGGCACGGCTGATAGACAGCCAGGCGAGCACGGTTGATAGACAGACTGGCGGGTATTGGAACCTGAGGGCTGAGGAGAGTGTTAGCACACAAACAACAACCTTGCACAGGCACCTCCATTTTTGAGGAGGTGCTTTAAATAGGAGTGGTCCTCCGGCCATTGGTCGGGAACTCTTTAGGACGGTGCGCACGACCTCTTTAAGAGGGAGGGGGCGCGCGTGCACCCTAAGTACAGTGCCCAGGAAGCTGCGCGCGGTGTGCGCAACAGCAGCAGGGGAGCTGTAGGATGCCGGACCAGGACCACGTCGGTGAGGAGCGGCAGGAGGCAGAGACGCCGGCACTACACATACCTTCCCGTCATTCCAAATGGATGATGAAAGTCTTCTTAAAAATGGGAAAAAGCCTGTGAATCATGTTCTCTGAATTTTATGCATGACACCCCTAATCCCCATGCTGGTATGCAAGGCACCCCCGATCCCCATCCTGTTATGCATGGCACCCCTGACCCCCATCCTGGTGTGCATGGCACCCCT
This sequence comes from Phyllobates terribilis, assembly GCF_046119375.1. Taxonomy (NCBI): domain Eukaryota; kingdom Metazoa; phylum Chordata; class Amphibia; order Anura; family Dendrobatidae; genus Phyllobates; species Phyllobates terribilis. The sequence continues at coordinate 327,681,721 of NW_027362762.1, read as the reverse complement.
GATCCCCCATCCTGGTATGCATTGCACCCCTTGATCACCATCCTGATAATGCATGGCCCCCCTGATCCCCATCCTGGTAATGCATTGCTCCCTTGATCCCCATACTGGTAATGCATGGCCCCCCTGATCCCCATCCTGGTAATTCATGGCCCACCTTAAACCCCATCCTGGTAATGCATGGCCCCCCTGATACCAATCCTGGTAATGCATGGCCCCCCTGATACCAATCCTGGTAATGCATGGCCCCCCTGATACCAATCCTGGTAATGCATAGCCCTACTGATCACCATCACACTGTGCACACAAAAATAAACAGTTATACTCACCTCCTCTCTCCTCCAGCTCTGGGTCCCACTCTGCTGCCGACACTCTCACAGTGTGAGCCCCGCATGGCAGGGCGCGCATGGCGTCCGTGCCTTGTGCCCTCACACAGTGAAGTGCTGTGCCAGAATAGTCACTGCTCCCCATGCCAAGACTGTGTGCGTAGGGAGCAGTGACCATTCACTCTCTTCAATAGCGCGCACACTGTAGCCGCTCTGCGGTCAGTGTGCCCACTATTAAAGACCATGAATATTAACTACAACCCATGGGAGGAGCAGCACATAACTAAAAAGAGGCATATAAGTGGAATTTGTGGCAGATTATGTTGTATGAATGAAACATCACCCGGCAAGGTGAATGTTAGTTGATAAAACATCGCACAACAACAAAATTGGTGAATAATGTGACGGTGAGTGTGTCTATAATGAAATAAAAAATGAACAAAAATGTATTTGTAAAAAAGTGAATGTGAAAATGAGTGTGTGATATAAATAACCAAAAATATATAAAAGTATGTGAAAACTGAGTGTGTAATAAACTGCGTGAAAAATAAGTGTGTAATATAAAAAAAAAGAAGTGAAAGAAGATGTGTGTGAATGCGTGGAAAAATGTGAAAAAATGTGTATGTATTGGTGGCAAAATAAATGAGTGTGTGTGTGTGTGTGTGTGTGTGTGTGTGTGTGTGTGTGTGTGTGTGTGTGTGTGTGTGTGTGTGGTGAAGTGAAGAAGTGAAAATGAATGAATAAGTGGAATGAAATGCAAACAGCAGTGAAAAAATATAAATAGGTGTGCATGTAAATAACTAAGTAAGTGTAGAAAAAGGAATGACCTAAAGTATGGATAAGTGAAAAATCAACTGTGAAAGGTGCATAATCACCTGATGTGACTGCTCTAATCAGCAGCTAGCTATACACTGACAGGAGCATAATCGCTCCTGCAGGGTATAGAGCTGATCTGCTGTGAGAGAGTTTACAGGAGCTTATCAGCTGATGAGTCTCGGTGATCTTACTTAAGGCATGGACACGGCATGAGAAAGTTCTCATGCAGTGGCCATGCCGTAACTGAGGTCACCGGTGTCCAAGAGCTAATGAACTCCAGTGAACTTTCTCACAGTAGCTGAGCACTACACACTGCCTGTACCAGTGTGAGCTGGAGATCAGTCACGTGATTGCTGATGTGACTGCTCTACAAGTAATCTGGATCATCATGGGACAGCATGGATTTTCTTCTTGGCAGACAGGTGAGTATTATGGTGGTGTATTATGTTTTCTCTTTTACAGGGGACAATGGCTTCAGAGGATTAGGTGTTAGGTGAGTATCAATTTACTTTTTTATTTTCTGTTTTTTTTACAGGGGACAATGGCTTCAGTGATTAGACATTAGGTGAGTATAACTGTATTTTTTATTTTTTAATGTGTAAAACCGTGTGGACTTTTAATTCAAATAAAGGATTTTGTACATGCTGTGTCTTTATTTACAAACTTTTACTATGGGGTTAGTAATGGGGCGTCTCCATTACTAACCCTTGGGCTTCATGTCAGCTGCCAATACAAGACTGACTTGACCCCAAACCCTGTTAGCCCACTTGCCATTGCACCAGGGCAAGTAGTAAGAGCCGAGGCTAAGCGCCAGATTTGGTGCATCTTATTGATACACCATTTCTGGGGTTGCTGAGGGCTGATGTTATTAGCCTCGGAGCGGGCTAGTATTCATGGCCCCTTCCCTGGCTATTAATATCAGCCCTAAGCTGTCTGTTCAGCGTTTGCTGGCTAGATTTTATAGGGGACCCTACGTCAATTTTTTTCTGGGATGCCCCTGTAAACTAGCCAGTAAGCCCTAATCAAACAGCTGTGAGCTATTATTAATAGCCAGGGATCATTTTATGCTTCCTAGGCTATTAATATCAGCCCACAGCTGTCTGTTTAGCCTTTGCTAGTTAAAATTTATAGTGAGATCCTACATCTATTTTTTTTTCTGGGGTCCCCCTGTAAACTAGCCAGTAAACACTAATCAAACAGCTTTGAGATGTTATTAATAGTCAGGGAACATGTTTGCCTAATGGCCCCTTCCTAGGCCATTAAATCAGCCCACAGCTTCCTGTTTAGGCTTTGCTGATTAATGAATATAGGGGGGGCCCCACATAATTTTTTTTGGGGGGTCTCCCCTATAATAAACAGGAACAGCTAAGAAATCAGCTGTCTGCTAATATTAATAGCCTGGGAACCTTTAGGGCATTTGGCTCCATCCCAGAATATTAACATCAGCCCCCAGCCGTCAGCTTTCCCTCTGCTGATCAGAAAATTATAGGGGCCTCCATGCCTTTTTTTTATTATTAACAAGGAAAGTAAAATACACACCCTAGGTAACCTTATTCACAGCCTCCATATGTTCCAGCAGCTGTAAATGCCAGTAACCTTAACTTCATTACCCAGAAGGCTGTTTGCACATTAATACCCAGGCCAATTTTTACAATTCCGACCAGTGTCATTTTATGAGATAACAACTCTAGAATGCTTCAACAGACTCCACTGATTCTGAGAATGTTTTTCATGACATATTGCACTTCATGGTAAAATTTATTTGATATGACTGCAGTAATTTGTGAAAAAATCGTAAATTTGGCGAAAATTTTGAAAATTTCACAATCTTCAAACTTTTAATTTTCATGCCCTTAAATCAGAGAGATATGTCATACAAAATAGTAAATAAATAACATTTCTCACATGTCTACTTTACATCAGCACAATTTTGGAACCAAAATTTTCTTTTGTTAGGAAGCTATAAGGGTTTAAATTTGACCAGCGATTACTATTTTTTCCAACAAAATTTACCAAACCATTTTTTTAGGGTCCACATCACATTTGAAGTGACTTTGAGGGGCCTTTATGACTGAAAATACCCAAAAGTGACACCATCCTAAAAACTGCACCCCTCAAGGTGCTCAAAACTGTAACGGGTCCGGGAGGCGGAACCTCTGAGCTACTATACAAGGGGGCGGCCCTTGTAAGGGAGCGGGTGGCAGTCTCTGGGTGAACGGACAGGGAGTTACGGCAAGTGATCAGGGCAGTCTCTGGGTAAGGGGTAGGTACGACCTGTGATGGCAGAGCCTCCGGGTAGGCTAGCAGGCAGATGGTAGATGTGTGCTCCCAGGTGAGCAAGCGAGAGTCTCTGGAATAGCAGGTGGTCACGGCACGTGACGGCGGAACCTCCGGGCTGGCAGGCAGGTAGGTAACGGAGAAGCGCTCCCAGGTGAGCGGGCAAGAGTCTCTGGAATAGCTGGTGGTCACCGCACGTGACAACGGGACCTCCGGGCTGGCAAGCAGGCAGGTAACGGAGATGCGCTCCCAGGTGAGCGGGCAAGAGTCTCTGAGATAGCTGGTGGTCACAGCACGTGACAATGGAGCCTCCGGGCTGGCAAGCAGGCAGATAACGGAGAAGCGCTCCCAGGTGAGCGGGCAAGCTGGTCCATAGACAGACTGACCGGAGTAGTAAGGCAGACCGTCGGACCTCAGGCAAGCAGGCAGGTAGCTGATATGCGCTCCCAGGTGAGCGGGCAGGCTGGTCCTTTAGACAGACTGACAGGAGTAGTAAGGCAGACCGTCGGACCTCAGACTGGCAGACAGGTAACAAGTATTCAGGCAGGAATCAGGCAGGTAACTGGCAGGTAACTGGCAGGAAACTGGCAGGAAACTGGCAACGGGACCTGAGGGCTGAAGCACAGGTGAGACACAGGTGCAAACAACATTGCTCGGGCACCTCCATTTTGGAGGAGGTGCCTTAAATATGATGAAGTCCTCCGGCCATTGGCCGGGGACTCTTTAGGGCGGCGCGCGCGGCCCCTTTAAGAGGAGGGGAGCGCGCCCTAAGCACAGGGGCCGGGAAGGAGCGCGCGCTGAGAGCAGAGCAGGAGGAGGACGCCGGGACGGAGCGCGCGCTGACAGCAGAGCGGGGGGAGGATGCCGGGCACGGAGCAGAGCGGTGAGGGGAGCAGCGTCCCTGCCTAGCAGAGGGCAGGGACGCCGGCACTACAGTACCCCCCCCTTTAGGCCCCCCCTTTTTTAGGCCAGACAGAAATTTAGCTAGGATGAGAGGGGCATGGATGTTCTCCCGGGGCTCCCACGTTCTCTCCTCAGGACCAAACCCCTTCCAATCTACCAGGAAAAAGGTCTTTCCTCTTACCCTTTTGGTGGCAAGAATGTTCTCTACCTCAAACTCGTCCTCAGCAGAAACCGGAGCAGGAGGCGTACCTGTAGACTTGGAAAAAGAGTTAAGCACCACAGGTTTGAGGAGAGACACATGGAAGGAGTTAGGGATCCGTAAGTTGGCCGGGAGTTTCAATTTATAGGCCACCGGGTTGATCTGACTGATGACCTCCAGTGGGCCGATGAACCGAGGCCCTAACTTATAGGAAGGGATCTTGAGCCGGACATATTTGGACGAGAGCCAGACTTTATCCCCAGGGCGGAATTGAGGAGGGTCCAGACGTTTTTTGTCAGCGTGTCTTTTCATACGCTCGGATGACAGAAGGAGTGCGGACCGGGTACTCTCCCATATGGAGGAAAATTTGTTAACAAGAGATTCCGCAGCCGGATTGTCCGCCGAGGTGGAGACGGGAAACGGGATCCGAGGATGCTGACCGTAGACTACAAAAAACGGGGATTTGGAGGAAGACTCGCTCTCGTGATTGTTGTACGAGAATTCGGCCCATGGCAGGAGATCCACCCAGTCAGAATGGTGGGCATTAACGAAGTGCCGAAGGTAACTGGTCAGGTTCTGATTGATCCGCTCCACTTGACCATTAGACTGTGGGTGGTAAGCGGAGGAGAAGTCCAGGGTGACGTCCAGCAATTTACAAGTGGCTCTCCAGAAACGGGAAGTGAACTGTACCCCACGATCCGACACGATGTGACGGGGCAGGCCATGAAGACGGAAGATGTGGCGGATAAAGTCTTTAGCCAGCTCGGGTGCAGACGGAAGACCTGGCAGTGGAATGAAGTGAGCCATCTTGGAGAAGCGGTCAGCGACCACCCAAATGACCGTACAACCGGCAGAGACGGGCAGATCAGTAATGAAGTCCATCGCTATATGCTGCCAGGGGGCAGCAGGTACTGGCAGAGGTAGGAGGCGGCCGGCCGGCAGGTGTCTCGGAACTTTGTTGCGGGCGCAGGACACACAGGCAGAAACAAAGTCTATTACATCCTTGTGCAGGTTATGCCACCAGTAGTGCCGGGTAATAAGCTGGAGGGTCTTTTTCTGACCGGCGTGGCCAGCTAGTTTAGACGAATGACCCCAATGTAGGATCTTCTCCCGATCAGGTACTGGTACGAACGTCTTACCAGGAGGAAGACGATTTAGACTCACGGGAGCCACCTGCATTACTCTGGCGGGATCGATGATATGTTTCGGATCCTCCTCGAGATCAGACACCAGAAAGGATCGAGACAAGGCGTCCGCCTTGACGTTTTTGTCAGCCGGGCGAAAATGAAGGACAAAATCAAAACGAGCAAAAAACAAGGACCACCGGGCTTGGCGCGGGTTAAGTCTCTGGGCATGCTGGAGGTAAGCCAAGTTCTTGTGGTCAGTGTAAATTATTACCGGGTGAAGAGCCCCCTCGAGCAGGTAACGCTACTCCTCCAATGCCAGTTTGATGGCCAATAACTCTCGGTCTCCTATGGAATAGTTGCGCTCAGAGGAGGAGAAGAGTTTAGAGAAGAAGCCACAAGTTACCATCCTCCCGGAAGATGATTTTTGAGTAAGTACCGCTCCGGCTCCAGAGGAGGAGGTGTCAACCTCCAGGAAGAACTGCTTGTTGCCATCTGGGCGATGCAGCACCGGGGCGGAAGAGAAGGCCTGTTTAAGGGAAAGAAAGGCCTCCTCTGCTTCGGGTGGCTACTCTTTGGGATTAGTACCTTTACGGGTGAGCGCAGAAATTGGGGCCGTCCGGGAAGAGAAGTGTGGTATGAAGAGGCGGTAGTAGTTGGCGAAGCCCAGGAATCGCTGAATGGCCTTCAACCCCTCCGGTCGGGGCCATTTCTCGATGGCAGACAGTTTCTCAGGATCCATTTGTAGGCCGGTCTGAGAGATAATGTAGCCCAGAAACGGAAGCGAGGTCTGCTCAAAGAGGCACTTCTCAAATTTAGCGTAGAGATGGTTCTGCCTTAGCCTGAGCAGGACCTGACGAACGTCCCTCCGGTGAGTCTGGAGATCCGGAGAGAAGACCAAGATGTCGTCCAGGTACACCACTACGCAGGAGTAGAGAAGGTCCCGGAAGATGTCATTGACCAACTCTTGAAAGACGGCAGGAGCGTTACAGAGACCAAAGGGCATTACCAGGTATTCATAGTGGCCGTCCCGGGTGTTGAATGCCGTCTTCCATTCATCCCCCTGACGAATACGAACCAGGTTGTACGCCCCACGAAGGTCCAGTTTGGTGAAGATCCTAGCCCCCCTCAGACGATCAAATAATTCTGGAATGAGCGGAAGGGGGTACTTATTCTTCACCGTGATCAGGTTTAGGCCTCTATAGTCTATACAGGGACGGAGAGAGCCGTCCTTCTTTTTGACGAAAAAGAAGCCTGCTCCCGCCGGGGAGGTAGATTTCCGGATGAATCCTCTGGCCAGATTCTCCTCAATATATTCGGACATTGACCGGGTCTCAGCAGCGGATAAAGGATAGATACGCCCACGGGGAGGAGTAGTACCGGGTAGCAGATCGATGGGACAGTCGTATGGTCTATGTGGTGGTAATGTCTCTGCCTCCTTTTTATTAAAGACATCTGCATAAGACCAATAAGGAATCGGAAGTCCAGGTAGATTAGCTGGGGTAGGAGAGGGACGGACGGGATGGACGGGAACCAGGCAGGTTTTATGACAGTCTTGTCCCCAGCGAAGGACCTCTCCGGTTTGCCAGTCTAGCACGGGTGCATGTCTCTGGAGCCAGGGCAGACCTAGCAAGAGGGCGTGAGAGAGTCCAGGCAGAACATGAAAGGAGATACTTTCAGAATGCAGCATTCCCACCTGCAGGGTAATGGATTCGGTGATGAGTTGAATGGGGCGAGGTAAGAGGCCCCCATCCACGGCAGCGACAGACAAGGGTACAGCCAGAGGTTTGGTGGGGATGTGGTATTTCTCAACCAGGGACTGTGAAATAAGGTTCCCGGCTGCTCCAGAGTCAAGTTGGGCTAGTTCGAAATAACGGTTCTCCCCGTAGATGATCGAAACTGACAACAGCAGGGATGGAGAGGATTTATTCTTGTCTAGGTGGACCTCTCTGAGCGAACCTAGACACAGGCGTTTCCCGACCTCTCCGGGCAGGCACGGATCCGGTGCTCCTTACTGCCACAGTAGAAGCAGCTCCCCTCGGCACGGCGTGAGTCCTGACGGGTTTTGACCATCTTGGTCTGGTCGACCTGCATAGGCTCAGGAGAGTGTACCTGGGGAGAGATGGAGGGAATGACGGGTTTCTGGAAAGTAGGAGCTAAACGTGGAATCCTTCTCTCACGGGTGACCTCTTTGGCACGCTCCTGGAACCGTAGGTCAATCCGGGTGGCAAGGGTTATTAGATCATCGAGAGAGGTAGGAATGTCCCGACCAGCAAGTTCATCTTTAATACGACCGGACAGACCCTCCCAGAAGACGGATACCAGAGCGTCGTTATCCCAGGCCAGCTCCGAGGCAAGGGTGCGGAACCGTATGGCATATTGGCCCACGGTGAGACCCTCCTGACGGAGGCGTAGCAGAGAGGATGCGGATGAGGTCTTCCGTCCGGGTTCATCGAAGACTTTCCGGAAAGCCGAGAGAAAAGCAGGCAAGTTGGACACCAGGGGGTCTCCTCTCTCCCATAGAGGATTTAGCCAGGCCAGGGCCTCCCCGGTGAGATGGGACATGATAAAGGCAATTTTGGCCCGGTCGGAATTAAACTGATGGGACAAAAGTTCAAAGTGCAGGGTGCACTGATTTATGAAGCCCCAAGCCTGGACGGAGTCGCCTCCGAAGCGAGGAGGTGCAGACAGCCGGGGACCGGGATAGGTTACCATGGTATTAGTGGGTAGCGGAGCTGCCGGGTTGCGAGTCATGGTACTGGCAGTGGCTGCAGGTGGTGCAGTCAGAGTGTCCAGGCGAGTATTGACATTCCGCAGGTGACCCAGGATGGACTCCTGTTGGGACCTTTGACGGGACAGTTCATGACACAGGTCCGTGAGCGAGGGAGCTTGGGTGCCACCGGGTTCCATGGCCCGAGCAAACTGTAACGGGTCCGGGAGGCGGAACCTCTGAGCTACTATACAAGGGGGCGGCCCTTGTAAGGGAGCGGGTGGCAGTCTCTGGGTGAACGGACAGGGAGTTACGGCAAGTGATCAGGGCAGTCTCTGGGTAAGGGGTAGGTACGACCTGTGATGGCAGAGCCTCCGGGTAGGCTAGCAGGCAGATGGTAGATGTGTGCTCCCAGGTGAGCAAGCGAGAGTCTCTGGAATAGCAGGTGGTCACGGCACGTGACGGCGGAACCTCCGGGCTGGCAGGCAGGTAGGTAACGGAGAAGCGCTCCCAGGTGAGCGGGCAAGAGTCTCTGGAATAGCTGGTGGTCACCGCACGTGACAACGGGACCTCCGGGCTGGCAAGCAGGCAGGTAACGGAGATGCGCTCCCAGGTGAGCGGGCAAGAGTCTCTGAGATAGCTGGTGGTCACAGCACGTGACAACGGAGCCTCCGGGCTGGCAAGCAGGCAGATAACGGAGAAGCGCTCCCAGGTGAGCGGGCAAGCTGGTCCATAGACAGACTGACCGGAGTAGTAAGGCAGACCGTCGGACCTCAGGCAAGCAGGCAGGTAGCTGATATGTGCTCCCAGGTGAGCGGGCAGGCTGGTCCTTTAGACAGACTGACAGGAGTAGTAAGGCAGACCGTCGGACCTCAGACTGGCAGACAGGTAACAAGTATTCAGGCAGGAATCAGGCAGGTAACTGGCAGGTAACTGGCAGGAAACTGGCAGGAAACTGGCAACGGGACCTGAGGGCTGAAGCACAGGTGAGACACAGGTGCAAACAACATTGCTCGGGCACCTCCATTTTGGAGGAGGTGCCTTAAATATGATGAAGTCCTCCGGCCATTGGCCGGGGACTCTTTAGGGCGGCGCGCGCGGCCCCTTTAAGAGGAGGGGAGCGCGCGCGCGCGCGCCCTAAGCACAGGGGCCGGGAAGGAGCGCGCGCTGAGAGCAGAGCAGGAGGAGGACGCCGGGACGGAGCGCGCGCTGACAGCAGAGCGGGGGGAGGATGCCGGGCACGGAGCAGAGCGGTGAGGGGAGCAGCGTCCCTGCCTAGCAGAGGGCAGGGACGCCGGCACTACAAAAACCACATTCAAGAAGTGTATTGACCCTTCAGGTGCTTCACAGGAATTTTTTGAATGTGGAAGAAAACAGTGAACATTTAACTTTTTTCCCAAAAATGTTACTTTAGACCCACATTTTTTTATTTTCACAAGGGTAACAGGAAAAAATAACCCCCAAAATGTGTTGTGCAATTTCTCCTGAGCAAGCTGATATCCCATATATGGGGGAAAAACACTTTTTAGGTGCACGGCATGGCTTGTAAGGGAAGGAGCGCCATTTGATTTTTTTAATGTAAAATTTGCTTGAATAATTAGCAGATGCCCAAGTGTTTCACAAAAAATTATAATATAGAGCTGTGAAATTAAAAAAATTCTTTTTTTTCCACAAAAATGATCTTCTAGCCCCGATTGTTTTATTTCCACAAGGGTAAAAGGAGAAATTGTACCCCAAAAGTTGTTGTGCAATTTCTTCTGAGTATGATGATACCCCATATGTGGGGGAAAACCATTGTTTGGATGCACAGCAGGCTCGGAAGGGAAGGAGCACCATTTGACTTTTTCAACGTAAAACTCGCTGGAATTGAGAGCGGACATCACGTCGCATTTGGAGAGCGCTTGATGTGCCTAAACAGTGGAAACCCCCACAAAGTGTCCCCATTTTTGAAACTAGACCCCTTGAGGAACTTATAGAGATGTGTGGTGAGCACCTTTAACTCACAGGTGCTTCACTGAATTTTACAACATGCATCTGTAAAAATTAAAAATATATATTTTTCCCAAAAATATTGCCAATTTTTTTCATTTTCACAAGGCTAGCAGGAGAAAATGAACCCCAAAATTTGTTTTACAATTTTTCCTGTGTACACCGATACCCCATATGTGGTCGAAAACTACTTTTGAGGCATAGTGCAAAGCTTAGAAGGGATGAAGCACCATATTGGAGTTAAGATTTTGCTGGACTGGTTTGAGGGTTCCATTTCACATTGGCAAAGCCCCTGAGGTATCAGAAAAATAGATTCCACAAAAGAGACCTTATTTTACAAACTACACCTCTCAATAAATTCCTCTAGGAGTGCAGTAATCAAATTGACACCACAAGTGGGTCACAAACTTTTATACCATTGGGCAGTGAAGAAAAACATAATTACATTTTTACCACCAAAATTTTGTTTCAGCCCCAGATTTTACATTTTCACATTCGGAAATGGGTACAAATGGCCCCAAAATTTGACCCGAAATTTTTGCTGAATGTAGAAATACCCCATATGTGACTGTACAGTACTGCTCAGCCATACGGCGAGACTCGGGAGGGATTGAGCACTATTTGCCTTCTGGAGCACAGATTTTCCTAGAAAAGTATGTTGACTCCATATACAGAACTTAAAAGTGCTAGAATAGCAGAATCTCCCTTCAAGTGACCACTTTTTGGAAATTATACAACTTCGGGAATTTATCTACAGGTATAGTGACGATTTTGTCTCCATGGGTGTTTCCCAGAAACAATTACAAACTGCCATTGTAGTGACCAGTATGTTGTAGTGACCAGTATGTTGTAGTCACCAGTACGTTGTGCCCAGCTCATGCTTATGGAGACACAAACCCATAAATTAGGCGGGCTCTCATCACTACAGAAATGCCAAACATGTGGACGCTAACTGCGGTTTAGGCACACACTGGAGCTCAGAAGGGAGGGGGGCATTTGGATTTGGGAGCACAGAATTTGCTGAATTTCTTTTGGGGTTTAGGAGTCATAGCCCTTTTCCAGAGCCTTTGTGCTACCCATAATGTGGAAACTCCTATATTTCCATTGACAGATGACGGACCTTAGTGGGTCCTTTTTTTTTTTGGATTGATTTGAAGCTTTTGCTAGGTACAATTTACATAACATTTTGGATCACATTTATCCTGCACTCTATGCAGAGCATTTAAATGGGGGTTCAGATCTAAATCTCCGAGTGACATGATTCCGATTAAATCCCCGAAGGATCCATTTACTATAATGAGGCAGCAAAGTTACTCTGGACTTCATCTGGCCTCTGTTCAGTGGTGTCCTTTTCAGAAGCGCACAAAGCTCTGGCTGACGGCACTTTTTTGAATGACTAACAAGATGGACACTGCCAGATCATAGTCCAGATGGTGTCCACAGTGTCCCATCTGCCTCATTATAGGGAATCTTCTACTGGGTGTTGGACGTTGGACATATTTCAGAGATTTGCATGGATACCCTTGTGTAAGGGCACAGGGCAGAGGGCAGGATAAATGTACGATCTTTGGGAGGGAGGCAGAATGAACAAAACAATATCTGGTGAAGAATTGTTTTTATTTATTTTTTATGTCGTCCCTTGTGCGATATAAGTGATATGAGGACTTTATTCTTCGGGTCGGTGCGATTACAGCGATACCAGATTTATATCAGGTTTTTTATGTTTGACAGGTGTCACACACTAAAAGACACTTTTTATTGCACATCCCCATATTTTGAAACCTATAATATTTCCATATTTTGCCTGACAGTCATGTAAGGGCTTGTTTTTTGCGGGTCAAGCTGACATCTTTATTAGTACCATTTTCGAGCCCATGACATTTTTTTATTACTTTCTATTAAAAAAAACAGCAATTCAGGAATTGTTTTTTTATATATATCATTCAACGTGTGGTAAAATTGATAAGGCAGACTTATTCTTTTGGTCGATGCGATTACATTGATACCATATTTATATTTTTTATATGTTTTGGCGCTTTTCCACAAAATAAACTATTTTATAGAAAAAATAATTATTTTTGCATTGCTTTATTCTGAGAGCTATAACTTTTTTATTTTTCTACTGATGGAGCTGTATGATGGCTTGTTTATTGGGGGACAAGATGACATTTTCAGAGATACCATATTTATTTACATTTGTCTTTTTGGTTGCATTTTATTCCACTTTTTGTTCAGCAGTATCATGATAAAGCATCTTTTTTGCCTCAGTTCTTTTTATACGGTGTTCACTGAAGTGGTTAACTAGTGGGATAATTTTATAGGTCAGGTCGTTCCAGACGCGGCGATACCAAATCTGTGTAGTTTTTTTTTCAAAAACATGTTTATTTATGGGTAAAATATATATTTATTTATTTATTATTATATTATTTTGTGATTTTTTTTTTTACAGTTTTACAAATTTTTTTTCACTTTTTTTTACTTTTTTACTTTGTTCCACTATGAGACTTCACTCCTACAGCATAGGGATGTAGGAGCATTTCTATGCCTTAAAAAACTGTTAGTGTTGCACTGACACACAAACATGCTACATCATGCTCTGAGCATGATCAAGCAACTTTGCTACTTCTGGTGACCCGGATGTCATCATAATGACATCCGGTCACCATGGCAACAATCGGGCCTCGCTGATCAAAGGGCAGAGGGCTTCCTTTAAATATTTAATATATTAAATATATTTCGAATTTATAAGCAGCATCAATATCTGTCCTGCAAATGTGAATATGTTTGCAAATAACTGGTATTTTAAAATATTGGTTCACAGCAAACAATTTTTATAATAGTTCTATGAGATTTTTACTTCACAATTTTATATAAAAATTATTTAAAAAAAAGGAAAATATTAGATTAAAATTAAACAGTTAACTACATTGTTTAGTTACTGTACTTTATACTGCAAATTTTGCTTCATACAGAAGGCTATTATAATAAAATATAAAACTGTCTGTTGCCTATGCAAGCAATTTCCATTGATGATTTGGAATTTGGCTTTTCATCTTGCCTTTTTTGTTCCTAAATCAGTAATTATAATCTGACATGTAAGTGATGACATCAATGATAAATTTCATGTGATGCTACATATATTAAGATAAATTCATTTTTTAGCTTGGATGAACATACTGTAATGATATTAAATGAGAAAATTCAGTTTGTGAACCAGGCTTAGTGACTAATTTCAGGATTCTTTTCAGACCTCTCATACATCTCTTTAAATGTCCATCCTTCAATGTCTCTTTTTGATTATTTAATAGTACTGCAATGTCGAGCTTAGAAGCTTACAAAGGAAATGACAAAAATTGAAAGATATCAACTAAGATAATTCTGGAATGTAAAGCCATGTTTAATTCTTTCCACTTACTCCAGAGGAACATGGCATTCATCCAATCACATGGTTTGTATAAATTCTAAATCAATTTTGTCTTGCATTTTCTTTGGTGTAGAGGTAAAAAAATCTTTGTGTGTTGTATGAATATCAAATATATTATAAAATAACAATACAGAAATAAGTATTTGATTCTCTTTGTTTGATTATAAGCAATATAATAAAATTATAATAAAATATATAGTTGCAAGGTACAAATCCAACAGCAAGTTCAAACTTTTACAACCCTATTTACCCAACAATAGAATGTTGTTATACAGTGCTCAGCATAAATTAGTGCACCCCGTTTAACCCCTTTCCGACATGTGCCGTAATAGTACAACACACGTCGGCTCCCTCACTTTGGTGTGGGCTCCCGCACTGCGCCCGCACCTTTCTGGGCACATGACAACTGATCTGTACAGCTGTCATGTGTTCCTAACAGCCGCGGTTGGAATCGCGATCCACCCACTGCTGTTAACTAGTTAAATACCGCTGTCAATCTCTGACAGCGACATTTAACTCTCGCTTACCAAAAGCGCATCAGAAACCCCGCCCATTGGTCACCGATGGGTTGGCATGACAAACCGAGGTCTGCAGGAGACCCCTGCAGTTGTCATTGCCAGATTGCTATGATAGCCGCCCAACTGTCGGCACTCATGGCAAATGAGCATTTCTGCTACACACAGGTGATCTGATGATCACCTGTGTGTACCAGAGGAGATCAGAGAATTGCAGCTTCTAGTCTCCCATAAAGACTATTGAAGCATGTGTAAAGTAAAAAATATGTTTTAAAAAATATTAAAAAAATGTAAAGATATAAAAGTTCAAATCACCCCCCTTTCGCCCCATTCAAAATAAAATAATAAAAGAACAATCAAAGATATACATATTTGGTATTGCTCCGATCGTTAAACTGCGCAATGAGAAAAAAATTCAAAACGCCAGAATTAAGTTTTTTTGGTCGCCACAACATTGTAATAAAATGCAATAATGGGCGATCAAAACATCGAATCTACTCCAAAATGGTAATAATAAAAACAACAGCTTGGCACACAAAAAATAAGCCCTCACCCGGCCCCAGATCCCGAAAAATGGAGACGCTAGGGGTCTTTTCACTAGAGATGAGCGTTGTTCTACTCGAACTGTTCGCCAATCTCAAATTCGAGCTGTTTTGGGCGGTGTTCGAGCCGTTCGGCGAACACGAACAATTTGAGAAAAATTCGGCTGTTCGAGGTTATGTTCGATAACTGTTCGTGCACCAAAATCATAACTGGATTTTTTCTCAGTAATGATGAAAATTAATGTTAATATGCAGTTTGAGTGTACAGCGGGGTGGGGGGAGGGGCAGGGGATGGATCTCTGCAGGAACAATGAAGATCTCCATTTTTTTTTTCTCTTTCCCGCATTTACAGTGGGGAGGTGCAATCTGTCAGCCTATCAGCAGCGCACACACGGAGCGAAGTGCTTTTTTTCACACAAGCAAGGGCATGTGTCATTGGCAGTGTATGTCACATGTCCTTGCCCTATAAGACCAAGCCATTTTCCCCGTCGCCACCATTTTCTCACTGCTGCAGCTGCGTGTTAGACGGCACCGCTGTTGCTGTGTGCGCTATACCTTGTTAATTTCAAGCCAATTTTCGCACAAATCTACAGATAGCTTGGGAGTAGGGAATAGTTGTGATTGCAGTCCTTTTAAGGACTAGGTTACAGCATTTCCTATGACTTTTATCAGGCAGGTCTGTGCTCTTAAATAGATAGGTTGTGGGAGTAAAGACTAATTGTAATTGGAGTCCTTTTCAGGACTAGGTTACATCAGTTCCTATCAGTTTTTGCCAGGCAGGTCTGTGCCAGTGCTGTGCAAGTTTTTTTCACAGCATTTGGCTGAATCTAGCAAAGCTAATCCTTTTTGGCCTATTGCAGAGTGTGTTAGTCAGTGGAGTAGCCTATCTGTGTTGCAAGATATACCACCTGTGTATAGAATACCAATTTTTTTACTGCACCTAGTGAAGTAAAATCTTTTGGGCATAGCATCATTCTATTAGTCCATCTATACTGACCTCCATCAGGTTGCAAATTGAATATAATTTTTTTCTGCATCTAGCTCTGAAAAAATATTGGGCTTCTAGCTGTGTGTGGGACTTGTTGTATTAGTCCATCTATACTGACCTCCATCAGGTTGCAAACTGAATATATTTTTTTCTGCATCTACCTCTGAAAAAATATTGGGCTTCTAGCTGTGTGTGGGACTTGTTCTATTAATCCATCTATACAGACCTCCATCAGGTTGCAAACTGAATATATTTTTTTCTGCATCTACCTCTGAAAAAATATTGGGCTTCTAGCTGTGTGTGGGACTTGTTGTATTAGTCCAACTATACTGACCTCCATCAGGTTGCAAATTAAAAATAATTTTTATCTGCATCTACAGTACCTCTGAAAAAATATTTGGGCTTCTAGCTGTGTGTGGGACTTGTTCTATTAGTCCATCTATACTGATCTCCATCAGGTTGCAAATTGAATATAATTTTTATCTGCATCTAGCTCTGAAAAAATATTTGGCCTTCTAGCAGTGTGTGGGACTTTCTCTATTAGTCCATCTATACTGACCTCCATCAGGTTGCAAATCAAAAATAATTTTTATCTGCATCTACCTCTGAAAAAATATTTGGGGTTCTAGCTGTGTGTGGGACTTGTTCTATAATTCCATCTATACAGACCTCCATCAGGTTGCAAACTGAATATATTTTTTTCTGCATCTACCTCTGAAAAAATATTGGGCTTCTAGCTGTCTGTGGGACTTGTAGTATTAATCTATCTATACTGACCTCCATCAGGTTGCAAACTGAATATATTTTTTTCTGCATCTACCTCTGAAAAAATATTGGGCTTCTAGCTGTGTGTGGGACTTGTTCTATTAATCCATCTATACAGACCTCCATCAGGTTGCAAACTGAATATATTTTTTTCTGCATCTACCTCTGAAAAAATATTTGGCCTTCTAGCAGTGTGTGGGACTTGTTCTATTAATCCATCTATACAGACCTCCATCAGGTTGCAAACTGAATATATTTTTTTCTGCATCTACCTCTGAAAAATATGTGGCCTTCTAGCAGTGTGTGGGACTTTCTCTATTAGTCCATCTATACTGACCTCCATCAGGTTGCAAATTCAAAATAATTTTTTGTCTGCATCTAGCTCTGAAAAAATATTGGGCTTCTAGCTGTGTGTGGGACTTGTTGTATTAGTCCATCTATACTGACCTCCATCAGGTTGCAAACTGAATATATTTTTTTCTGCATCTACCTCTGAAAAAATATTGGGCTTCTAGCTGTGTGTGGGACTTGTTCTATTAATCCATCTATACAGACCTCCATCAGGTTGCAAACTGAATATATTTTTTTCTGCATCTACCTCTGAAAAAATATTGGGCTTCTAGCTGTGTGTGGGACTTGTTGTATTAGTCCATCTATACTGACCTCCATCAGGTTGCAAATTAAAAATAATTTTTATCTGCATCTACAGTACCTCTGAAAAAATATTTGGGCTTCTAGCTGTGTGTGGGACTTGTTCTATTAGTCCATCTATACTGACCTCCATCAGGTTACAAATTGAATATAATTTTTATCTGCATCTAGCTCTGAAAAAATATTTGGCCTTCTAGCAGTGTGTGGGACTTTCTCTATTAGTCCATCTATACTGACCTCCATCAGGTTGCAAATTGAATATAATTTTTATCTGCATCTAGCTCTGAAAAAATATTTGGCCTTCTAGCAGTGTGTGGGACTTTCTCTATTAGTCCATCTATACTGACCTCCATCAGGTTGCAAATTAAAAATAATTTTTATCTGCATCTACCTCTGAAGAAATATTTGGGCTTCTAGCAGTGTGTGAGACTCATTGTATTAGGCCATCTATACCAAGCTCCACCAGCTTTGAAATTAATAATAATTTTTAGCTGCATCTAGCCCTGAAAATAATTTTTCCCAATAGTGGTAGCAATAGAAATATGGGGCGCGCGCCTGGCTAACAAAAATATACGCTTCATAACACAAAACACCAGCCTAGCGCACTGCATTAATAAGATGGCATCATCGTCTCTCCCAGTGCTAGGCCTACTACGCAGGCTAGTATTCCTGTGCCTAAAACACAATGTATGGGTCCGCGCTAGCCACTATGCTGAGGGGTATAAAGCTGCTGCTAACGCTTTATAACAATTCAATTGGCAGATTTTCACAGAGCTCTTCCACAACGCCCACCCATCGGGCAACAGTTGCCCACCCTCCTAATGGGATCTAGTGGCGAATAGTTGATGCCATTAATCAGAGCGTCAGTTGCCCCGTCAACGTGGCAAGCATACGGTAAGGCATGGGAAGAGTGGACACGACTAGTTGCAGGCAGACGGGTTGACCAATGTGAACAAGCCAGATCACAAGTCACCATAGAATTTCTCCACCAGCTAATGATGAGGGGCATATAAGGGGCGTCAGCGCAGCGGTGTCTGCCTGGAGTAGCATTTCACTTCCAACTACTGAATTGGGGAGATGTGACAAAGATTCATCATCAGACAATCCATAAAAGGGTGGAAAAGGGGTCAGCCAAGTCAGGAATGTAGACGTCCCGTCCCGTGTCACTAAAACTGATTTCTCACATCTTATCCCTAACACCATTAACATGACACTCACAATTTGAAGCAACACTAATGTCTACTGCATTTGTGATCGCCTTCTTCGAGGCGCTATGTATAAGCGAATTAGTCCCTCAATCCAAAATTACCACCAGTGGACGCTTATTACACCAGGAAGTAGTCATAGCCAATAATGCAATACGTGTACGCATACACCAATCGAAAACGGTTCCAGCAGGCAGGGGTACTTGGGTACTTCTACAACCCACAAACGGTACACTGAGTCGGGTAACAATAGTAAAAACATATCTAACCATCAGATCACAAAGTAATTTCTTCGTATCACACATTGATGGAACGCCATTATCAAGGTACCTGTTCCAAGCTATATTTAATAAATGCATAACATCGGCAGGGAACCACCCCAAAGATTACGGGACACACTCATTCCGCATAGGTGCGGCCACGGAAGCAGCAAGAGCAGGACTGTCAGAAACGGAAGTTCAGAGGATAGGGAGATGGCGATCCACGTGTTTGGCAAGATACATAAGACCGGACTTGTTATCCTAACGTGGTTTGTTTCTTTTACAGGTGACGCTAAGCCAACAGTGTGAGTGATAGGCCACTCGTATATATATTGGGCACAAAAAAGGGCGAAAGTCCGCCCAGGCGGGAGCAAATTAGAGTTTCATAACACATATTTCAACTGGAGAGGTATTAGAGGCCTGCTATGGCCACAGGTACTAATGGAGGTAATCAAGGTAGGGAGAGAGGCAAGAGGTCCGGTCATCTTAGTTATACAGGCCGGGGGAAACAACCTAGGTCATCACAAGAGCGCATAACTAATGGCAATAATGAAACTAGACACTGAGCGCTTCAGAGAATTTTTCACAAAATTAGCTATAGTATGGTCAGAGATTGTGCCGATAGCGGTATGGCAAGGTGCTCGAGACATCACGGCCATCGAATGGACAAGGCGGATAATAAATATTCGGATGGCAAAATTTAGAAGAGACAGAGGCGGTGTAGTGATACGACACCGACAACTGGAAGGAGATAAAGCAGGCCTCATACGGCCCGACGGTGTTCACTTAATAGATATTGGACTGGACATATTCCTGTCAGGACTCCAGGACGGAGTGGAACAAGCGTTAAGAGTGATGGGTGGGGGTCAGAGTCCTGCATACGAGTACGCTGGATCCTCCGTGGCCTGGAAATAGAAAGGACATGTTGGAGAGTTACACTTGTTGGCCAACTTGCCGGAGTGGGGACCCAGGGCATGCTGCAACAAGCTGAATTATTTTAGAAATAAAATGCCTTTCTAATGGAATGAGTATAAAGAGTTAATAAAGCTGTGACCGATCCTCACCCATCCAGTTGTAAGAGTTACATTATTGGGTTGTCCATGAAAGGGGGGCGGTAGGGGGGCTGAGCATCTGGGTTTGGTTGGGGGTCCCCACAGTCTGCCTAGGCTAGATTAATTTAAAAATTCTTATTAGATACACAGGCGGTGCAGCTTGCTTCGCAGCTGGGCTACTACGCCCAAAGTATTGCCTAGGCTAGATGCAGTTAAAAATTCTACGCTGACTAGCAGACACTGAAGATTTGGAGCAGACCTCTGAGTAAACAGCTCTTCAGACTCAACCATCTGTGTTACCCCAAGCCATAGTGTATGTAGTTTCTTACAGTTAAAAGGGGGGGTGCGACCCAACCCACCTGGAATTGACGATGCCAACGTCACGTAAGACACAGCAAGGGGACTCCCAAAATTGTGGCACAGACACCACTTAACCCTAGAACGCATACCTGTGGCCTTGCAGGCCCGCCCAGTTAATTGTTTTCTATTTTCTGCAAGATTGCTTTAGTTAGAATTTTGAAACTCTAGGTATTCTTCATGTATATAGTTGTTTGTCATTTGAGTTTGAGTTATTCCATGTTATTTGCACACGGGCCTAAAGGGCCCCAGGTATGTGAAAGTGTAGATTTTTATGGTCATGCGTTCTAGGGTTAAGTGGCATCAATTGCCCCACTGTTGCTTAAAACGGTTGGTGAGGTGATTTTACCAAATCCCCAAGCTTTTAGTCTCCCAAGGATGACACAGGGGTAGAAATGTCCTTGCGAATCCATGATTTGATCATCTTTATGAACGTGAGTCTGTCTACATTCTCAGTGGACAGCCGCGTGCGCTTATCTGTCAGCACACCACCAGCAGCGCTGAACACACGTTCAGAGAGAACGCTGGCTGCATGGCATGACAAGATCTCCAAGGCGTGAGTGGCGAGCTCCGGCGATTTTTCAAGATTGGAATACCAAAATGAGCAAGGGTCCAGTGACACAGTCATGGCTTCGATGTTCACTTGGAGATTCTCCTGTACCATCCTCTCTAGGCATTGACTATGTGTCAGACTTCTTGTCTCCTGTGGCCTTGCAAAGGATGGTCTAAAAAAGTGGTGAAACGATTCCACAAAATTGCTGTTACCAGCAGATACTGTGTTACTGTTACTGTTTGAGTGATGAAGACTCGACAGTCCCACCGTTGGCAAGTTAGAACTGTGAGATTCACTACGTGCACCACTGGTGTTTTGTGGAAAAGCACATGTAAGATTCTGCAACAGATACTCCTGCATTCGTCAATACCTTTTTATGGCAGGAATTATTTCGGCAAATATACTTTTGTACCGGGGATCTAAGAGTGTGGCAACCCAGTAGTCGGGATTACTTCGAATTCTGACAATCCGGGGGTCATGTTGCAGGTAGTGCAGCAAGAAGGCACTCATGTGTCTTGCGCATCCAGAAGGACCAAGTCCTTGTTGTGTTGGTAGCGAGGTAAGAATCATGCTTCCTTCCTCTGCCCTCTCCCTCCAACCTCGCACAACAGAAATGTGATCAAGGTCTCCCTCATCTGATGAGTAAAGAGAGGAGAGAACAAGGCGCAATGGGTGACTCAGTATTGCAATTTGTAGAGGGGTGTGGGGATGGCTACTAACCTTATGAAGTTGTGCACCTCTGCACAACCCCAGTGTAAAGCTCCACAAGCTCCGCTCTGTTGGTGGCTGTCATCTATTTCCAGCGGCGTTCACAGATCCTGATCTCTTGGTGGTATATCACGTGGTCATGTTAGTAGCATGTATTGCCGAGATAGACGCCCAGCTTCACCAACACCCCCGGCAGCGTTCCGGAGGGGTTAAGGCAGCGCAGCTTGGAAAACCAGGGTAGTAATTTTAATTAAATTGCTCCCACAGGTGAAAAAAATAGATTAAAGGCAGCTCTACCGCACCCCAACAGGGGGAAAAGGACAATCAGTGAATATGAATAGCGGTTCCAGAGCGCCAATAACAGGGCAAAAATATTAAAAGGACTGATTTTTTAATACACACACAACGCGTTTCGGTGGACACAGCCACCTTCATCAGGTGTGACAAGCAGCAAACAATTGATCCTTATATACATTTGACTAGGTATACAATTACTTAAAAGGGGCGGGGCCAGATACAGAGTAATACCTCTATATTAACCCCTTGAGTTCATATATGCTCAATAGAGTAAAAAGGATTGTTATAAAATAATGCCTAATGAAGCATATAGGGTTCTTATAAAAAGGATTCGCTGTATAAAAACTTGTGAATCCTATAATCTTAATACTTCATAGGATATATTGTCATCTACCACCCTATATTTTAGATTATATAAAAAAATAATAATAATAATAATTTTTACATACAACATAAAACAATGCATAAATATAAAGTTATAAAATTACAATCAGTTTCTATCATTGTAATTAGGAAAAGTAGACGAAGAAAGGAAAGAGAAAAAAAAAAAGAGAAAAAAAAAAAATAATAATAATAAAAAAAAAAAATAAAAAAAAATTCCAAAAAAAAAAAGTAAATAAATTAAAAAAAAATAAAAAAAATAAAAAAATTTTTTTCTTTAAATTTTTTCTACTTTCTCTCTCTCCTCCCTCCTCCCCTCCCTCTCTCCTTTCCCCTCTTCCCTCCTTCTCTCTCTCCTCCCCCCTCCTCCTCCATATAAAAGATATATATAATAAATTTGCTAAAATATGAAAACAATTATTTAAAAAGTTGTCTTCTCTATATTAAGGTTCAAACCTTCAGGAGACAAGGTTCCCATTTTGAAAATCCAATAATTTTCACGTGTAATGAGACGATTTAGTCTATCAGGGTGTGTATCAACTATATGATCAATGATAGTTAGTTTTAGGTTATTATGATTTTTTTGATGTTCTTTTAAGAAATGATTAGAAACACTATGTAGGGGAAAGCCATTTCTAACGTTTTGGCGATGTTTATTTAATCTTGAGTGCATTTCCTGGATAGTGCGGCCAATGTATTGCAGGCCGCAGGTGCACTGGAGCAGTTAGATCACATATGAGGACTGACATGTAAGTCTAAAGCGAATGGGATATATCTCTCCAGTGACCGCAGAGACGAATGTTTTGGCTCCGTTATCAATGGATTGACAGCATAAGCATTTAGGGACATTGCATTTATAACATCCATTATTGCTAATAGGAGCTGAATGGTTCGGTCTTCTACCAATTGTTGTATTGCTAGGGGCTATATAGTTTCCTAGATTTTTACTCCTCCGATATATGACATGAGGAAATTCCGGTAAATGACCAGTTAATATTGGATCATTACTTAAAATGAACCAGTATTTTTTTAATAAACTGGATAACACTTGCGTAGGTTTACCATAAGTAGTAATCAGATTTAAACTGAAATCGTTGTTTGGCTCTTGGCTGGTATTCTTGGATTTGTTGATACACAGGTTCTGTGATAGGGATCTAGTTTTGGAGAAAGCATCCTCTAATAATTTCCGGGGGTATCCCTTAGCTCTAAAACGTTTTTGTAAAACCTTAGATTCCAGAAAAAAATCCGAATCATGTGTACAATTTTTTCTGACACGCCAATATTGACCATATGGAATATTTCTAATCCAGCTGGGTAGATGGCCACTGTCAAATTCAAGATAGCTATTTACATCCACTTCCTTAAAGTGGGTAGATGTGGATATTTTACCCGAATTGTCTATATTTATCTGAAGGTCAAGATATTGAATATTACTCTCAGATATGGTAGAGGTAAAGGAAAGACCCCAGTCGTTAGAGTTTAATTCATCAATAAATTTGGCAGCCTCCACAGTATTTCCCCTCCATATGATAAACAGATCATCTATAAAGCGGCGGTACATAACGATGGGTTTATCGGCGCTGAGGGATTGCGCGATGTGGATAGACTCGAATGCCCCCATATATAGATTTGCATAACTGGGGGCAAACCTCGTCCCCATCGCGCAGCCCCTCAGCTGCCGATACATCACCCCCTCAAAAGAAAATACATTGTTCTCAAGAATGAAAGTTATACCCCTCAATAAAAAGTTTTTTTGAGGATCTTGTAAGTTAGGGTCCTCATCTAGGAATATTTTAATTGCCTGTAAACCCAATACATGTGTGATATTGGAATAAAGAGAGCTTATATCGAGTGTAATAAGAAGACAGCCTGGAAGAGGGGGTAATTCTCTCAATATTGTGATTAAATGTGTAGAATCCTTTAAATGAGAATCTAGGGATAAAACGTACTTCTGTAAAAAAAGATCAATATAGTGGGGTAAGTTGGATGTGATAGAATTAATACCAGAAATAATAGGACGTCCAGGGGGATTAAATTTATCTTTATGAATTTTGGGTAAAAAATAAAAATAAGGGACTTTGAATTTTTTAATGTCTAAAAAGGATTTTTCTTTTTTATTGAGGAAGCCAGCTGTAGAGGCCCCTGCTACAAGTCCTTTGTACTCCAAAAAAATGGTTACAGATGGGTCTGCTTCTAATTTCACGTAGTAGTTTGAGTCGTCTAAGATTCTGAGGCCCTCCTTGATGTACCAGCCCCTGTTCATTATCACAGTCCCCCCTCCCTTATCTGCTCTCTTTATAATTATTTCTTTATTATCCTGAAGGGTTTTTAATGCACATTTCTCCTGGTAGCTCAAGTTGTTCACTTTTTTTGAAATTGGGGGGAATGTCCTAAGGTCCCTCAAAATTAATTGTTGGAAAGTTTCAAGGTGTGAACCTTTGTGATGTAATGGATAGAAATTATTTTTCCCCTTCACATTTACATGAGTGAAAGGGTCCAGTAATGGGGGGCCTGGTGTATTAGATTCTTGAATGGAGGGGGATACTGTTGAGCATGAACTAATAGGATGTGATTTTCTCTTATCTTCCAATAGAAAATGCCTTTTTAGTGTCAATTTCCTTATAAATTCATTTAAATCACAGAACAAAGTGAAATTATTAAATGGGACAGCTGGACAGAAAGATAATCCTCGACCTAACAAGGATTGTTCAGCTTCAGATAGCACATAGCTAGAAATATTAAAAATACCCCCACAACCGATAGGGGTTTCTATCTGCAGGGAATTTGTATTCTGGTTCATTGGCAAGATTTCATTTTCTTTATATTTGGATTGTGTCTCAATTTCGGCATTTGGACTATTTTTGTTATTGAGGCCTCGGGTTTTTCCACTCCCTCTACATCCCCTAAATTTCTTTTTCGTTTTGGACAACGTCCGGGGACCACGTGAAAAAAATGTGTAATTTTCGTTTTATTAGTTTGAGATGCAACTGCATTCTGTGTTTGAGGATTTATCAAGATACTATTTTCATTCAAAATCGGAGATAATTCCAAGGATGTCATTCTGTTTATAGGGGGTTTTATGTGGTTTATACCACTTGTTTTATCAGAGGGTCTCCCTTGATTAAAAATATTCAGTGTATCCGCTAACGGGATCTGTCCAGATAACTCCCCAGCAATAGGGATCTGTATTGCACTAGAAAGCTCTGAGATATTAGATCCACTATGGGATATCTCCTGTGTGTTAATATGTAATGTGAAGTTCAGTTCATCAATATCTGCTACTTGTGTGGAAATAGTAGGCGGATTAGCAATAAATTCTACATCTGCTGCTTGTGTGGATAAAATAGGTGGATCAGTAATCAGTATGGAGGGAGGAGTAATTTCCATACACATTCCCTCTATTATAAGGTCATTATTTTTTTCCAAATTAGAATTAAATGCAGTATTTTTCTTGTAATTATTGTTAATGGATAACTTCTTTTTATGAGTCTCATATATTGCTTGTTGTTTTTTATTCATAAAAAACTGTTTTTGAAAACTATTCACTTGTTTTGTATGGTTATCAGTATCATTGCTTAGAATAGGGGATGATGGATTATCCCTAGTTGTTCTCTGCATAGAGATGATGGGAACAGGTGAAATTTGAAGTGGTGATTGGATTTTTTCTTTTTTAGAGTCTTTTATATCTCTTTCATATTTTTTTGCTTTTTTATTTATTAAATCATTTTCAAACTTAGCCAGTCTTAGTTTTACCTCATTATCTGTGGCAAAATATTCCGTAGATGAAGAAAAGAACTCCAAATCCCCTTTAATTTTAGCTATTGTTTCTAAAGCATGCATAGCCAGAGTATTCCTTTTATCAATCAACAATCTGATCAGTGTTGTTGAGCAATCAGAAATACACCTGTCCCATCTTTCAGTAAAAACAATATCTTGAGGAAAGGATGAATTGAGATTCATTCTCAATCCCTTGGGTATTATGTTATCCTTAATGTAATGTTCTAAAAACATCGTGTCTATGTGATTAGTTATTTCTATTTTGCTATTATTTTCTAAGTTCAAAAACAGTCCACGTAACCTTTTTTGATCTATATCATTCAGCATAGTTGGATTATTATATATGCATCTGTCGCCATCTTTAAAGTCTTTACTAAGGGCTGTATTGATCAGAGATAATCTAAATTTCTCTCTATTGGTCACATAAAAGTCCATAATGATCCAGCAATTAAGATTTTAAAGTCTAAAACACAGTTCTTATCGGTTTGCTGCTTGTCACACCTGATGAAGGTGGCTGTGTCCACCGAAACGCGTTATGTGTGTATTAATAAATCAGTCCTTTTAATATTTTTGCCCTGTTATTGGCGCTCTGGTACCGCTATTCATATTCACTGATTGTCCCTCATCTGATGAGTCTTCCATGCCCATTGCCACTTCTTCCTCGGCTCCTGCACCTTCCTCAACAGTTT
Organism: Phyllobates terribilis; assembly: GCF_046119375.1. Classification (NCBI taxonomy): domain Eukaryota; kingdom Metazoa; phylum Chordata; class Amphibia; order Anura; family Dendrobatidae; genus Phyllobates; species Phyllobates terribilis. Next base: position 327,655,216 of record NW_027362762.1, on the reverse strand, counting down.
GGCTGCTACCTTGCGCCCTGGTTAATCCCTCTCCCCCACCCTCCCATGCCTGCCGCCTTGGTGCTGCCAACCGTCTGGACCTTGGAGATGTTATCCCTTCCGCATACGACTCCTCCTCTACTTCCTCCACCTCCTCTTGTCCCACCACCTGACTCCGAATTCTGTTTAACATGTGCTCCAGCATGTAAATCACCGTAATAGTCATGCTGATAATGGCATCGTCAGCACTAAACATCTTCGTCGCCATTTCAAGACTGTGCAGAAGGGTGCATAGGTCCCTGATCTGAGACCACTCCTCCAGCGTGATTTGCCCCACCTCTGGATCTCGTTGGCCCAGGCTATACGTCAGAACGTATTGCACCAGGGCTTGTCGGTGCTGCCACAGTCGCTGCAACATGTGCAGAGTTGAATTCCACCGTGTCGGCACATCGCATTTCAGCCGGTGAACTGGCAGGCCCAACGACTTCTGTAGAGATGTAAGTCATTGAACTGCGGGATGCGAACGGCGGAAGTGAGCACACAGCGACCGTGCACTCTGCAGAAGGCCATCTAGTCCGGGATAGTGGGCTAAAAATTGCTGGACAACCAGGTTCAACACGTGAGTCATACAAGGCACGTGTGTGACATTGCCCCGGCGAAGTGCCGCACCCAGGTTTGCAGCATTGTCGCACATGGCCTTCCCTGGTTGCAGGTCCAGTGGAGACAACCTTTCATGAAACTGGGTCTCCAGAGCTGACCAAAACTCCTCAGCTGTGTGACTCACATTTCCCAGACATTTCAAAGTAAACACTGATGCGTTGAGCCCTGCTGCCAGCATAGTAAGGAGGTGTGCAGGATTCCTTCTGCGCAGTTAGAAAGCAGGTGGCATTACCAGACAGGCTTTGGGTGCAGGTGGAGGACCGAGAGGAGGTTGAGGAGGCAGAAGCAGTGGAGGAAGTTCGAGATAAAGAGGATTAACACACAACTCGTGGGGACGGTAAGACTTGGACAGCAGCCCCTTGTCCTGCTGTCACCATAGTTACCCAGTGCCCAGTCAGCGACATGTAACGCCCCTGTCCATGCCTTCTCGTCCAAGTGTCTGTGGTGAAGTGCACCCTGTCACACACAGAGTTTCTCAAAGAAGCGGTGATGTTGTGTGCGACATGCTAGTGGAGCGCAGGCACACCTTTCTTTTAGAAGTAGTGCCGACTTTGCATCTGGTACTGGGGCACTGTGACGGACATAAGGTCTTGAAAATGCTCTGTGTCCTCCAGGTGGAAAGGCAGCATTTCTGTAGCCAACAGCTTGCAGATGGTGAAATTCAACCTCTTAGCTTTCTCATGGCTAGGAGGAAATGGTCTTTTACTTTTCCACATCTGAGGGACCGAGGGCTGGCTGTTGTGCTTAGACGGTGTTGAGTAGGGTGTCCCCGGCAACTGCCGGTCTGTGAGGAAGATACAGGCGGACATGTTAGGTTGCCTTGATCCAAAGGTGGTGCTCTCGATGTCGGAGAGCGCTCAACACTAGCAGGTGTTTCCACTTCCCAATGAACTGACGACCTGCCAATCACACTGGCTGTTGCGGGTAAAGAGGTGGCAGGTCTGCGTCCAAAAACATGTGTGACTGCTGGCCCCCAGTCACAGAGGATGAAGAGGCTGTGGATGCACAAGATGGGGCAGACGGTGGTTGCTTCAGCCGGCTAGGCCGCATTGTAGCACAGTGAGCTTCCCACTGCAACTTATGCTTCATATCCATGTGACGGTACATGCATGAAGTACTCAAACTATGTATTTTTTGGCCTCTACTTAGCTTTTGCTGACAAATATTACAGATAACACGAGTTGGGTCATCCTTATCGATCTGAATAAATGCCCAGGCTATGCAAGGCTTAGAGCCCATGTGACCTGAAGAGCCACTACGACTTGTGGTCAGAGGCAGAGTTGTGGTTGAGGATGCAGTTGTTTACGTGCTTCCAGTACTCCGTCTCTGTTCAGAAAGGCGCAACCTAACCTCGTCGTCAATAGCATCTGTGATGCCCTGCTGCGCTTGGTATCACAGATCCTACAAGAGTGCATTGATGGAATCCTCCACAAGAGGCCCCCATAAACATTCACACATCTCCACCTTCCACCTCAGACCAGCAGATGGAGCGCGTTAGGGATATAAATAGGGAAGGTGGAGCTAGGCAGTTCAGTTCCTCTGAAGAGTTCCTGCAGTAGAGAAGCCTAAGAGAGGTCAGTCTGCAGTGGAGCTCAGTCTAGTCTAGAGAACGCAGTTAATAGTTCAGCAGTGGAGCACGAGGCTCCTGCTTGCTAGATTCAGGGAGCCCAGATAGAGCTTAAGGTGTGCCGGTGCCGTAAGAACAGTGAAGCGCGGCAAGCTGCCGTTAGTGTGTATAGCCTTTTGAGGGCCCGAGTAGGCCGAAGGCGAGTGGCGAGTTAGTACATAAGGGGCAGAGGAGCTTAACCAGCTCACCCCAAAGCATTTACCGGACACAGGATCCGAGCTTACCGGTATCTCTATGACCCAGTAAGGCATACCCGGAATCCCTGGAGAACTACAAGTCCCAGGATCGCTAAGGTGCTGATATGTAACAGAGCCAGGAGACGCTTAGGCCCCGCATACTGGGAGCGTGAACTCCAAGAGAAGGCCCTACCACAAGGTCAGCCAGCGCAGGACAGAGACAAAGTTAGGCCTAGCTCCAGGCAGGTCAGAAACTTACTACGCAGAGGCAAGAAACAGGAGGCCCTACACCCGCTCATTGGGGAGGATCCTGATATGCACCCTTCACCCTACAGTGTTCCGGGATGTGCCTGAATTTCCACCAGTAAAAGGTACTGAAGTGACTACCGTGTCCGTTCCCGTTCTTGCTCTGACCCAGCTGGGTCTCGCCTGTCCTGCATTCCCCCTGCATACGCTGCCCTGAGACCTAGGTCCACCTGTGGGGAGCTGTACCATCGAGCTGCCTTATCACCGGCCTCAGTGGACTGCTGCAGCGCTGGTGCTTGTCACCAGATACCACAGGTGGCGTCATGAACTCTTATAAAATTAACAATTATCCACCCTTTTAAAGAGAGACCCCAGGGTACGGGCCAGGGAGCCGACCACCGCGACATCCCTAAGGCCAGGCAAATGCCCGGGTACCGAGTCATCCCCATCCCCAGGGCTAGTCACATCCTCCTCCACCTCCTCTGCTGACCTCATCGACTGTCTGACTGTGGGTTGACAGTAAGTGGGATCTCCAACCTCGTCATCATCACCCTGTGTGTTATCACACCCGTCGCCCTCAGAGCCAACCTCTTCCTGCCCTGACCGAAAAGTCAAGTTCTCGCTCCAATCAGGTATTTGAGTCTCATCATCGTCTTCATCATTGTCTCCACCAACAGGAGTTACAGTTTGGGAACAAGGGTCTACATTATGCTCAGAACCTTCTTCATCTGGTCCTGGATCCAACTTATAAAGATTCTGGGCATCGGATCAGATCATTTCCTCATCTGGATTAACAGAAGCTCTGGAGCAGACCTCCGTTTCCCAGGCTATAGTATGAGTAAACAGCTGGGCAGACTTAGCCATCTGTGTTACCCCATACTCAGACGGGCAGCTGGAGACTTGGGAGCTGTGAGGAAGCAAGTGCGATTGGGGTGACACCTCTGAGGACTGGAGTATTTGTGATGCTGAAATTGAGGTGATGGAGAGCCCACTTGAAGGAGCACTTGATATCCGTTGAAGTACCTGCTGTTTTTGTGCCTCATCTAGAATTTGTAGCGATGGGCGTGTCCGTAAGAATGGGATCGTATCACATTGTCCACGAAAAGAAGTCGACATCTTAGTTTGGCTGGAAGATGGTCTTTCTTCTGCAGATGTTACTCCCCCCCCCCACCGTGGGGGGCCACGACCCACCGGCGGACAGGCACCAGTATTGGGATAGGGGGGCTGGCCGTCAGGGTCCACCGCGGCTCTGGCACAAACCCGGTGACACAGAGGTGGCACAGGCAGGAACGGACTGGCCGTGTCGGCTTCTCATTTTTTGGATTTTAGAAGGGCATGACATGCCTATATCTGTGTCTCCCCCTCCTTTTACTCCTCCACCTCTTTTCTTTTCGCATGACTATGTACTTGTCACTTTTCCATGTGTTAGTTGTGTCTTCTGAGCAGTTTGTCAGCTTTTGGACACCTTTGAAGGTGTTTTCTATGTGTTTCTATGTGTTTTTGTTTGCCTGCCATTGGTTTTAACGGTGTTCGAAGGTGTTCGACGAACAGTTCGACGAACAGTTCGGCGAACACACGGGTGTTCGACGAACCGAACCGAACTCGAACACTACGGGGGTGGCTCAACACTACTTTTCACCACTTAAATAAAAAAAAATAAAAAACCTATACATGTTTGATATCCATGAACTTGTAATGACCTGGAGAATCATATTGACAGGTCAGTTTTAGTATTCAGTCAACATGGTAAAAAAAAAACAACTGTGAAATTGCTATTTTTTGCAATTTCATCGTACTTGGAATTTTTTTTCCCTTTTCCAGTACACGATATAGTAAAACCAGTGGTGTTGTTCAAAAGTACAACTTATCCCACAAAAAATAACCTCTCACACAGCCATAATGACTGAAAAATAAAAAAAGTTATGGCTCTGGGAAGAAGGGGAGCAAAAAACGACAAACGAAAAACTGGAAAATGGCCCAGTCATGAAGGGGTTAAAAAGTAAGATTCTAATCAATATCTCACTGAACACAAGAACAATTTCCAAAATTTTGACAAGACTGAAATTCATAGAACATTTTTTTAACTCATAACTTGAAAATAAGCTAAATAATATAACGTTCATTACAAAATCTTCAATTTAGTTGATGTAAAAATGAATACACCTACTGTATACCCAAAACAACTATATCTAATATTTTGGATGAAATCCATGATTTTTAAGGACAGCACCAAATTTTCTAGGTATGGAATGAACAAGTTGGCGACATATCACATCATCTATCTTTTTCCATTCTTCTGGAATTACCTATTTTAAAGCTGAGTTGCTGAATAGAGAGTGCTCAACTTGTTTCTTCAGAATTCTCCATAAGAATTCCTCAGTCGCCTTATATGTGTGTTTTGGATCATTGTAATGTTGGAAAAGTCCACGTCTACCTATTGCACAGAGTGATGGTAGCATTTTTGCTTTCACTATAGAGCAGTACATCTGTGAATTCATGATACCATCAATGAAATGTAACTCTCCAACACCATAATTCATAAGGAAAGGGAAAAGAGAAGAAAAGAGTGTGAATAAATATAAATATAAAATGTAACTTTTAATATTAATTTAATTTAAAATCTCAATAAATTCATATTTATAAAATCAAATTGTTACATACATCCAGTTGGATGTATATGGGGTCGATATTAATAAATTAGACCCTATGAGTCCTGGATTGTATATTGCAGCCAATAAATTTGTATAATTCCACCACCAATGTCCCTCAAATTGTAATTAAAGATGGGGAAATATGTCCTAAAGATATCCCTTTTTATATGTCTGTCCCCCCGATATCCTCCAAAATCAATAGGATACTCATGCGGATCACCGCTACATTTGTATTGGTAAGATAGGTGTAAGTCAATATGCAATGTATTAATTGATTATGGGTCTCTGTGCAGTGTAACAACTATTGTGGTCAGAAGCATCCACTGCCAAACCATAGATGAAGATCACTCTTATATTACAAGTGACCATACATATGAAACAAGCGGGATCACCGCGAAAAGTTCCCCCAGGAAATTATCCTGACCAATCTGGATCATGTGGATACACTTGTGCCCCCGTTAAATGCAGTGTGCGGCGCCGCAGATCTCGACCCCCGCAATGGTGTAAGGAACAGGCAGCTCTCTGCCACTAAGCGCGAGGCTGCACTTTCGTTCCTGACACCGGCAAGCAGTCTCACACATTGACCGCGTACACGTGGTATGCACGCGGTCTATGTATCCAGGAGCTGTCAGGCTCCAGTAAGGCGCTATGTCATTACACGCAACGGAGGCATGACTGGTAAGTAGGGAAGGGGCATTAGGATTATTGCTGACATGCTAACACACAGGACATAGACGTCCCTGACGTGCGTTTTGCCGGAGGTGCCAGCTTTTTCTAAGGGCTCCAACACCAGCAGCACTCATGCAGCCCCACATAAGGACACTGCAAACACCATTTTTCACTGTAGGCCCCATGCATTTTTATTTGAACTCCTCACCTTTGCAACGCCATAGAGATATGAAGCCGTCAGTTCCAAGAACAATTACCTTCGTCTCATCACTCCAGAGTCCAATAGTCTTCATATTTTTCAGCATGGGCCCTGGAAAATTTTAGGTGTTTTTTTTGTGTGCATGGACATTAGGAGAGACTTACTTTGTGAATGACACCCATGAATGTCATTTGTCTGCAGTGTATGCCATATTGTATCACAGGAAACACCCACCCGGTTTGGCTTTCTACTTCTTTATCAAACTGCAGTGAACTTGCATGCTGACTTTCTTCATCCTTTCTCGTCAGAAGATGCTTCTGATTAGGTGTTAACTGGGTCGGCCTTGACATCTCTGTGAGATGGTTACAGTTTCATCTCTGTTAAATTTTTGTGTCACTTTTGCTCCAGTATTCTGACTGATAAGTACAGCTTTGCTGATCTTTTCGTAGCCTTCACCTATCTTGTGTAAAGTAATAATTTTCTTTCTCAGGTCTATTCCATGTGGTGCCATTGCTTTCAGCATGAAATAGGTAGGGGTTTTCTTTGTTAAAAGGGTTGTCCAGTACTTTTAAAAATATGCCAATGTGTTTTAATGATAAATAGAAGCTTCTTTCTAATTACCTCCTGGTGCTGTTTCTGCCTGTGAGCGGCGCTATCCGTAGCCGCTCACAGGCAACACAAGACCCCCGTTGATGTCACGTCAAGTGAGGCATGACTCAGCGCTGGGGTCTCCCCGGTGGCTGCTGGGTTGTGGGCAGGGTTATTTCCCGCGTCACACCCAGCATCCACCGTGTGCTTTCCCAATGAATGGGGACAGGGAGAGGGCGCGGTGGATTCCGGGTGTAACGTTCAACTGGTGGCTCTTCCACGTTCAACTGGTGGCTGCTATGTTGTGGGCGAGGTTACCCCACAACATAGCAGCCACCAGTTGAACGTGGAAGAGGGACCCTCGGCTACAGCTTGATCTTGTCGTGACGTCAGCGGATGTCAGAGCCGGCTGCAGCCGGGGGTCACGTGCTGCCTGTGAGCGGCCACCGATAGCGCCGCTCATAGGCAGAAACAGCACCAGGAGGTAATTAGAAAGAAGCTTCTATTTATCATTAAAACACATTGGCATATTTTTAAAAGTACTGGACAACCCCTTTAAGTAAAGCCTTTTTATAGTCAACTGTCTGGATACCTGTTTAATTAATAATTAGACTTACCGGTCTTTAAATTCTTGGAAATTACAATTTTGTAGTCTAAACTTTAGCTTTGCTCCTAAGACTGTCATTGGGGTGTACGCTTTACTTTTTTGGGTGTGCAGAATAACAGATCTTGTTTGCAAACTATGACCCACATTTGTGGGAGCATTTTGCAGTAGGGAATTCCATAGAAATTGTTTATTCTGAAAGTAAACTAAAGGTTTTCTGACAAATCTGTTGGGGTGTGCTAATTTATGCTGAGGACTGTATGTGCTGGACAAAACCCAATAAATTTTAGCCACTATCCACAAAAATATTAGCTGTAATGGTCTGTAGGCTCAAAAGCAGCAATATTAGCATCCTTAAAACAAAACAGGGAAAGCATTTTGTTAACTTCTTTCATGCTCCCACACTACATGACAAGCTGATTGTTTAGGATCACAGATTACTTGATGAACTGGTTAAAGCTGTAATGTAATTTAACCTGATTGCAATGATAGAAATTAGTCAAAAACTGTACTAAGCCTGTGAGCTTGAATGGTTAACAGCTCTTTACCTCCAAACAACCTCTATAAAAAATGTACTCCTACTTTACAACAAGAAACCTAATTTTGTACATGCTCAGTTCCGTGTTCTGTCTAATGATATACAGTTAATATACAACACTAGAAATAACCAGTTATTAGAACAAAATATATATTTGGGTGCTATCCCCAGAAAATATAAATTATAACAAGAATGGCAAGAACACCCAAATTATCAATAAAAATATTTATATTATATCATAAATATAAAACTGCATTATGGCAGAACGCTAAAAATATATAAAAAGGGGGGAAAAGAGACAGTAAAATTCACAGGGAAATGTATATAAAGTGGGTATTATTAATTGGTATCAATTGCACAATAACATGATAACATGGTGAATCAGAGTTAGAAGTAGTACAAAAAATGCTTGTAAAGTTAACAAATATGTTTCTGTGGAACTATAAGATGTAATTCCCTTAATATGCACAGTGGCCACCTGGCGAAACATACGTTGGAGCATTGAAACAGTTATATCTGATATTATAACTCTTATTTATTGATAATCTGCATAGTGATACATGCTTAAGAGGTTTCTAATATATATATGCATTATATGTCACTGTGTAGGTCCACTAATAGTTATAGTAATAACCCCATAGGTATAGGCCACTGTGCATATTAAGGGCGTTACATCTTATATAGCCACAGAAACATATGTGTTAATTTTACAAGCATTTTTTGTATTACCTCTAACTGTGATTCACCATATTCTTATAATTCTGTTATTGTGCAATTGATAACAATTAATTATACCCACTTTATATGTGTTTCCCTGTGATTTTTCCTGTCTCTTTTCCCCCTTTATTATATATTTTTATCGTTCTGCCATAATGGGTGTTCTTGCCATTTTTGTTGTTGTTTCTAATGAGATACAGTGTAATATTCTACAAAACATACTGAAAACAATTAAAAGTAGAAAATAGAACTGGAAACAATTAAAGGAATTTCCATCACAATCTTAAATTAAAAACTTGACTGTAACCTCTAAAAACAAAACATTTTCTAATAAGCTTATTGTCACACTGTGTCCCTATATTGCAGAACTTTGTGATAGTCATTTGACCTTCCTTTTTTGCAATTTCTCTATATAAGGTTCCCCGAGCATGGAGGAAATGTTGGCAGAACCTTATCCAAATATGTATATATTCAATAGAAGGATTTAATTGCCTTCAAATTGAACCAAGGACACCATCTACATGAGCTTGTATATTCTTCTGATGTGTTTGCATGGTTTTCCTCCAGGTGCTTCGGTTTCCTCACACATTCCAAAGACATACTAAATTAATTAAATAAATGAGTAGTACGCAATATCCTCTAGTTAGCAATTGAATGTCTTAAATACATTTTCTGTGAACCTTAACCAAATTTGTATATGCTAAATGGAAGAATGTGATTGTTGTAGAAAAAGATGATTCTAAATAAAATGTACCATATGGGTCGCTTTTCATGCAATGCCAGGCGACAATGCAGTGGTTCTGTGTAAGTCTTTGGGACTTGTGCTGTCCATACTAGTTTGGGATTAACTTCTGTTTTGTGTTGCTCCCTACTGCTAGCCCTGGGTGGTGCTTCTGGCTACTATAGCGCATATATTTTGTTGTTCACCAAGTTGTAAGCTCAATTTTAGCAGAAAAAGGCATCAAACTGCACTAACTGTAGTAAGTGCTAAACTTCAATATGATCTGGACCATTCCCACCAAAAAGTAGAATACCTATGATGAAATAGGGCTGGAACGCAGAGGATAATAATTAAAACTAGGCAAAGGACCAGTGGTCCGGTCTTACCTATGTAGATCCATCAATCCTGGCTCCTCCCGTGTATATTGACTTAACTGTACGGTGGCCTGGAGGAGGCAAAATACCAACGTGTTGTGGAAAATCCTCTTTTCCTTCATCAGGGCCCAGTTTTTCATCCTCCAGGCTACCATATAGTTGAATAAGTGACATTACACGCCAGATCCAGGAACTCACACACACATGTTTACCAGGAACATCACTGGCCAGGGCCTTTGTCTTTATACATGCTACAATATTCTGTATTAATGGGCTGTACTATATTTTGTGATGAGACAGCTAAAAGGTATCATGGGGAAATCCACCTGAAAGCGGCTGAGGTCAAGTGATCCTTCTCTGACTGATGCAAACTTTTGTATTGCGTAAAATGCTGATGGCCATTTGAGGTGAGTAGAATCGCAAAAGTCCAATCGCAAATTGTTTGAATTCAACAATTTCCTAAAAATGTAACATGAATTCCATTCACATTGAATCAATTTGCTCATATCTTGTTCTATAGAATATCTAGGCATTATTATAAGTTCATTTAAAAAAATGAGCCTAACGTGGGAACGCTGCCTGTACCCTCCACTTCTACCATTTATGGAACTCCCCATCTAGAGACACCCATGATACAGGAACTGCAGCTCTCCACAGGCTGATGAACCCCTGTCTTTTGTTAAGCTTCTGACTGTAACTTCTCTCTACATTCTATGGTGCCTTCCTACTAAAACAAACTTGATACAATAGCGACTTAATGAATAAGGCCAGTGTGGCCGAAACGTCTACCTATTGTCGCCTTCACCACTGTTATTTTTCCTACATTTCATTTGTATGAATAAATTGGCACTAAAAAGCAAAACTTCCTATGAGTGTGCGATGAATTAATTTTTACGTGATTTGAGGACATTTCCAGTCCATTGCATCTGCACCTCAACTCAATTTGACAGTGTGCACGCTAATTTTCTATTTACTCACCAAGAGGATGACTGGCCATGCTCTCCTCCTCCTCCTCTCTGTCCTCTGGCCAACCACGCTGAACAGACGGTATGACAGCTGTGCAGGTATTACCGTCTATAGCACATGAAACTATCTTCTGTCCTTCCTCCTCCTCCTCCTCTTCCTCATTGTCACCCAATCCACGTTGGGATGAGATGAGGCTGGGCTGTGTGTAATCACCCTCTATGGTTCCTTGCTCCATTTCATCATGCTCCGCCTGCAATGCATCCTCTTTGATTGTGAGCAGAGAGCATTTCAGTAGACAGAGAAGCGGGATAGTGATGCTAATTATGGCCGATGGTCATTGCTGCTCACCATCTTGGTGGAGTTCTCAAAGTTTTGGAGGATGGTACCTGAAAGGTAACTGAATACCGATGGCCTTGTTGATGCTGGTACTAAACAACTGCCCTCTTCTGCTCACAAATCCTTCCCAACATCTGCAGTGTAGAGTTCCAATGCGTGGGGACATCACACACCAGTCTGTGAGCCGGAAGCTGCAAACGCTGCTGAAACATGACAAGGGTGGCGGAAGCTGTAGGTGACTTTCTAAAATGGGCACACAGGCGGCGTACTTTAACAAGAAGATCCGGCAGCTCCGTGTAGGATTTGAGAAACCGCTGAACAACGAGGTTAAGCACATGGGCCAGGCATGGTACGTGTGTGAGCTCGCCTCGCCTCAGAGCCGCCACCAGGTTCCAGCCATTTTCACACATGACCACGCCTGGCAGTAGGTTCAGAGGTGTGAGCCACAGATCTGCCTGCTCTTTCAGAGCTGTCCACAACTCTTCAGCATTGTGCGGTTTGTCACCTAAGCATATTAGCTTCAGCACAGCCTGTTGCAGCTTGGCCGAGGCAGTGCTGCAGTGATTCTAGCTTGTTACTGATGTGGTCATTTCAGAGATGGAGGCTGAAGAGGAGGAGGAGGCTGAGGATGATGAGGTGCAGGAGCTGTAGACCGTGGGGGCAACCCTGATTGACTTAGGGCCCGCAATCTTTGGCATCAGGAGGACTTGTTCAGTCCCGAGGTCCGACTGGGTCCCAGCTTCCACTATGCTAACCCAGTGTGCCGTCAGCGAGATATACCGTTCCTGCCCACAAGCGCTTGTCCACGTGTCCATGGTTAGGTGGACTTTCCCGGTAACTGCGTTGTTGAGGGCATGGCTAATGTTTTGTGACACATGCTTGCGTAATGCGGGGACGGCACATGGGGAGAAATAGTGGTGTCTGGGGACCGAGTACCAAGGGACGGCTGCCGCCATCAGGTTGCGGAATGCTTCCGCCTCCACGAGCCTAAAAGGCAACATTTCGAGCATAAGCAGTCATGAAATGTGAGAATTTAATAGTCTGGCCTGTGGGGCGTTGGCTGCGTATTTGCACTTGCATTCCAAGGACTGGGGTATGGATAACTGAATGCTGCACTGGGACAAGGACGTGGATGTGCTTCCTGATGCTGCTACTTGAGAGTGTGCAACGACAGGTGTAGGGCAGGAGGCATCTTTGCATGCACCATGGACAGGGGATTGGCTTGCATGCATGACAGAGGAAGAAGCAATGGTGCCACCCGCAGACACTGTTCCTGGACCCTGGGGTTTGCCCACAAAGTCGGGTGCTTTGCTGCCATGTGCCTGATCATGCTGGTGGTGGTCAGGCTGGTCGTTTTCCCACATCTGCTGATGCTGGCCTGGTAGGTGGTGCAAATGGCCTTTTTGGGGTTATCGGCAGTCTTTAAAAAACATCCAGACTCGGGAAGACCTAATAGTTGTACTGGCAACTTCCTTCGTCTTGGTGCTACGGGGAACGGGTGCCTTCCTTCTGTCTACGGCCACCACACTGCTACTTCCTGCCTGTTGGGGTGCTCTGCCTCCCTACCCCTGTGTGCCTCTCTCCTCGCTCTGCATGTCCTCCTGCCAGGTTCGGTTTGTCACTATATCATCCACCACCTCATCTTCCACTTCCGCACCCTGGTCCTCCTCCTGAATTTTGGGCAATTGTGTCTCATTATCGTCTACCTCTTGGGACACTTTCCCACCGTCGCCTTCATGTGACCGTGGCTACTCAAATATTTTGGCATCACTACATGCGATCTCCTCTTGCCTCGCTTCAAGTGGACCGGGCGAGAGGCCCGAATCTATAAATGGAAAAGTGAACAGCTCTTAAGAGTGTCCAAGTGTGGGATCAGTTGTCTCCGGGGACTAAGCATGGTGGGAGGAAGGAGGATCAGGGTGAGGAATATGCGGTCCAGACTCACGGCTACTAAGACTTGACCATGTGGAAGACAAGGTGGTAGCTAAGTGACTGGAAGCATTATCCGCTATCCAACCAACAACCTTTTGACACTGCTCTGGGTTCAATAGTGGTGTGCTGCGGTCCCCTAGGAATTGGGACAGGAAGGTCGGGCGAGAAGATGTGGGTGTTTGTTGTGGCACAATTTCAGCTTGCCAACGGACTTGTCCTCGGCCTCTGCATGCACCATCACCATCACATCCAGTTCCCCATCCTTTGCCACGTGCCTTGCCCATTTTAAATGGAGGACAGTATTTTCCACGCTCACTACAAATGACTGACTATGGAGCAAACTTATATGTGATCCGTGTGATGGAGAAAACAGAGTTTTAAATACCTGGCCTGTAGGTAGCTAGTTTGAACAGAAAACTGGTGTGAATTGCTTCACTGACACACTGAAAGAAATATTTAATTGAGGCCAGAAAAGGCAGCATTTTCTGACAACGTATATGTGATCGGTGTGACGGGAAAACAGAGTTTTAAATACCGGGCCTGTAGGTAGCTAGTTTGAACAGCAAACTGGTGTGAATTGCTTCACTGACACACTGAAAAAATTTTTTAATGGAGGCCAGAAATGACAGTATTTTCTGACAACGTATATGTGATCCGTGTGACGGAGAAAACAGAGTAGAGATGAGCGGTGTTTGACTCGAACTGTTTGCCAATCTCAAATTCGAGCTGTTTTGGGCGGTGTTCGGGCCGTTCGGCGAACACGAACGATTTGAAAAAAATTTGGCTGTTCGAGGTTATGTTCGATAACTGTTCGTGCACCAAAATCATAACTGGATTTTTTCTCAGTAATGCTGAAAATTAATGTTAATACGCAGTTTGAGTGTACAGCGGGGCGGGGGGATGGATCTCTGCAGGAATAATGAAGAACTCCATTTTTTTTTCTCTTTCCCGCATTTACAGTGGGGAAGTGCAATCTGTCAGCCTATCAGCAGCGCACACACGGAGCGAACTGCTTTTTTTCACACAAGCAAGGGCATGTGTCATTGGCAGTGTATGTCACATGTCCTTGCCCTATAAGACCCAGCCATTTTCCGCGTCGCCACCATTTTCTCTCTGCTGCAGCTGAGTGTTAGACGGCACCGCTGTTGCTGTGTGCACTATACTTTGTTAATTTCAAGCCAATTTTCGCACAAATCTACAGATAGCTTGGGAGTAGGGAAGAGTTGCGATTGCAGTCCTTTTAAGGACTAGGTTACATCATTTCCTACGACTTTTATCAGGCAGGTCTGTGCTCTTAAATAGATAGGTTGTGGGAGTAAAGACTAATTGTAATTGCAGTCCTTTTCAGGGCTAGGTTACATCAGTTCCTATCACTTTTTGCCAGGCAGGTCTGTACCAGTGGTGTGCAAGTTTTTTTCACAGCATTTGGCTAACTCTAGCAAAACAAATCCTTTTTGGCCTATTGCACAGTGTGTTAGTCAGTGGAGTAGCCTATCTGTGTTGCAAGCTACACCACGTGTGTATAGAATACAAATTTTTTTACTGCACCTAGTGAAGTAAAACCTTTTGGGCATAGCATCATTCTATTAGTCCGTCTATACTAACCTCCACCAGGTTGCAAATTCAATATAATATTTTTCTGCATCGAGCTCTGAAAAAATATTTAGGCTTCTAGCAGTGTGTGGGACTTGTTCTATTAGTCCATCTATACTAACCTCCGTCAGGATGCAAATTCAATATAATTTATTTCTGCATCTAGCTCTGAAAAAATATTTAGTCTTCTAGCAGTGTGTGGGACTTGGTCTATTAGTCCATCTATACTGACCTCCATCAGGTTGCAAATTCAATATAATTTTTATCTGCATCTAACCCAGCCAATACTTTTGGCTTAATACCACAGTTGGCCACTCAGCTCTGCTCGGTTCCCATCCATTGTTTTTTTGTGCAAACAACTCCAGAGTTGTGAATTAGTTAACCACCAAAATGAGTGGAAAAAGGCCTACTGCTGGTGGAAAGGGGAATAGGCATGTTGGGAAGGGGAAAAAAGGTTGTGTCCGTGGGATAGGTGTTAAAGCAACAGTAACATCTGCAGAAGAAAGACCATCTTCCAGCCAAACTAAAATGTCTACTTCTTTTAGCGGACAATGTGATAAGATCCCTTTCTTACAGCCACGCCATCTATACTGACCTCCATCAGGTTGCAAATTCAATCTAATATTTTTCTGCATCTAGCTCTGAAAAAATATTTCAGCTTGTAGCAGTGTGTGGGACATGTTCTATTAGTCCATCTATACTGACCTCCATCAGATTGCAAATTCAATATAATTTTTTTTTGCATCTAGCTCTGAAAAAATATTTCAGCTTGTAGCAGTGTGTGGGACTTGTTCTATTAGTCCATCTATACTGACCTCCATCAGGTTGCAAATTCAATCTAATTTTTTTCTGCATCTAGCTCTGAAAAAATATTTAGGCTTCTAGCAGTGTGTGGGACTTGGTCTATTAGTCTATCTATACTAACCTCCACCAGGTTGCAAATTCAATCTAATTTTTTTCTGCATCTAGCTCTGAAAAAATATTTAGGCTTCTAGCAGTGTGTGGGACTTGGTCTATTAGTCCATCTATACTGACCTCCATCAGGTTGCAAATTCAATATAATTTTTATCTGCATCTAACCCAGCCAATACTTTTGGCCTAATACCACAGTTTGGCCACTCAGCTCTGCTCGGTTCCCATCCATTGTTTTTTTTGTGCAAACAACTCCAGAGTTGTGAATTAGTTAACCACCAAAATGAGTGGAAAAAGGCCTGCTGCTGGCGGAAAGGGGAATAGGCGTGTTGGGAAGGGGCAAAAAGGTTGTGTCCGTGGGGTAGGTGTTAAAGCAACAGTAACATCTGCAGAAGAAAGACCATCTTCCATCCAAACTAAAATGTCTACTTCTTTTAGCGGACAATGTGATAAGATCCCTTTCTTACGGCCACGCCAATCGCTACAAATTCCAGATGAGGCACAAAAACAGTGGGTGCTTCAACAGATATCAAGTGCTCCTTTAAGTGGGCTCTCCTCCACCTCAACTTCAACATCACAAATACTCCAGTCCTCAGAGGTGTCACCCCAATCGCACTTGCTTCCTCACAGCTCCCAAGTCTCCAGCTGCCCATCTGAGTATGGGGTAGAACAGATGGTTGAGTCTGCAGAGCTGTTTACTCATACTATAGCTGGGAATCAGAGGTCATCTCCAGAGCTTCTGTGAATCCAGACGAGGAAATGATCTGCACTGATGCCCAGAATCTTCATGAGTCGGATCCAGGACCAGACGCAGAAGGTTCTGACCATAATGTAGACCCTAATTCCCAAACTGTAATTCCTGTTTGTGGAGACAATGAGGAAGATGATGATGAGACTCAAATACCTGATTGGAGCGACAACTTTAGTTTTTTGTCAGGGCAGGAACAGGTTGGCTCTGAGGACGACGGGTGTGATAACACACAGGGTGATGATGATGAGGTTGGAGATCCCACTTACTGTCAACCAACAGTCAGCCAAGAGATGAGGTCAGCAGAGGAGGTGGAGGAGGATGCTAGTGACGATGAGGTCAGGTTTTGCCTTCTTGGACAGAGACGTAATACTGGAAGCACGTCAACAACTGCTTCCTCAAACACAACTCTGCCTCTGACCACAAGTCGCGGTGGCTCTTCAGGTCGCATGGGTGCTAAGCCTTGCATAGCCTGGGCATTTTTTCAGATAGATAAAGATGACCCAACTCGTGTTATCTGTAACATTTGTCAGCAAAAGCTAAGTAGAGGCCAAAAAATACATAGTTTGAATACTTCATGCATGAACCGGCACATGGACATGAAGCATAAGTTGCAGTGGGAAGCTCACTGTGCTACAATGCGGCCTAGCCGGCCGGGCCAACCACCGTCTGCCCCATCTTGTGCATCTGCGGCCTCTTCATCCTCTGTGACTGGGGGGACAGCAGTCACACCTGTTTTGGGACGCAGACCTGCCACCTATTTACCCGCAACAGCCAGTGTGATTGGCAGGTCATCATTTTCTTTGGAGGTGGTAACACCAGCTGGTGTTGAGCGCTGTCCGACATCGATAGCACCACCTTTGGATCAAGGCAACCTAACATGTCCGCCTGCATCTTCCTCACAGACCGGCAGTTTGCCGGGGACACCCTTCTCAATCCTGTCTAAGCACAACAGCCAGCCCTCGGTCCCTCAGATGTGGACAAGTAAAAGACCATTTCCTCCTAGCCATGAGAAAGCTAAGAGATTGAATTTCACCATCTGCAAGCTCTTGGCTACAGAAATGCCTCCTTTCCGCCTGGTGGACACAGAGGATTTTCGAGACCTTATGTCCGTCGCAGTGCCCCAGTACCAGATGCCCAGTCGGCACTACTTCTCAAAGAAAGGTGTGCCTGCGCTCCACCATCATGTCGCACACAACATCACCGCTTCTTTGGGAAACTCTGTGTGTGACAGGGTGCATTTCACCACAGACACTTGGACGAGTAGGCATGGACAGGGGAGTTACATGTCGCTGACTGGGCACTGGGTAACTATGGTGACAGCAGGACAAGGGGCTGCTGTCCAAGTCTTGCCGTCCCCACGAGTTGTGCGTCAATCCTCTTTATCTCAAAGTTCCTCCACTGCTTCCGCCTCCTCAACCTCCTCTCAGTCCTCCACCAGCACCCAAAGCCTGTCTGGTCATGCCACAAACTTTCTAACTGCGCAGAAGGGATCCTGCACACCTCCTTACTATGCTGGCAGCAGGGCTCAACGTCATCAGGTGGTTTTTAATTTGAAATGTCTGGGAAATGTGAGTCACACAGCTGAGGAGTTGTGGTCAGCTCTGTCGAACCAGTTTCATGAATGGTTTTCTCCACTGGACCTGAAACCAGGGAAGGCCGTGTGTGACAATGCTGCAAACCTTGGTGCGGCCCTTCGCTGGGGCAATGTCACACACGTGCCTTGTAGGGCTCACGTGTTGAACCTGGTTGTCCAGCAATTTTTAGCCCACTATCCCGGACTAGACTAGATGGCCTTCTGCAGAGGGCACGGTCGCTGTGTGCTCACTTCCGCCGTTCGAATCCCCAGCTCAGCGACTTACATCTCTACAGAAGTCGTTGGGCCTGCCACTTCACTGGCTAAAATGCGATGTGCCTACCCCGTGGAATTCAGCTCTGCACATGTTGCAGCGACTGTGGCTGCACCGACAAGCCTTGGTGCAATACGTTCTGACGTATAGCCTGGGCCAACGAGATCCAGAGGTGGGGCAAATCACGCTGGAGGAGTGGTCTCAGATCAGGGACCTATGCACCCTTCTGCACAGTTTTGAAATGGCGACGAAGATGTTTAGTGCTGACGATGCCATTATCAGCATGACTATTCCGGTGATTTACATGCTGGAGCACATGTTAAACAGAATTCGGAGTCAGGTGGTGGCACAAGAGGAGGTGGAGGAAGTAGAGGAGGAGGAGTTGTATGCGGAAGGGCTAACATCTGCAAGGTCCAGACGGTCGGCAGCACCAAGGCGGCAGGCATGTGAGGGTGGGGGAGATGGTTTTACCAGGGCGCATGGTAGCAGCCAAACTAGTGAGGAAGGTGCAGGAGCCCAGGAAGAAGTGGAGGACGAACTGATGGAAGACTCATCAGATGAGGGAGACTTTGATCACATTTCTGTTGTGCGAGGTTGGGGGGAGAGGACAGAGGAAGGAAGCATGATTGTTACCTCGCCACCAACACAACAGGGACATGGTGCTCCTGGATGCGCAACACACATGAGTGCCTTCTTTCTGCACTACCTGCAACATGACCCTCGAATTGTGAGAATTAGAAATAATCCTGACTACTGGGTTGCCACACTGTTAGATCCCCGGTACAAAAGTAAATTTGCAGAAATTATTCCTGCCATAGAAAGGGATGCACGGATGCAGGAGTATCAGCAGAGACTTGCAGAAGCTTACATGTGCTTTTCCACAAAACACCAGTGGTGCACGTAGTGAATCTCACAGTTCCAAGTTGCCAACCGTGGGACCGTCGAGTGTTCAGCACTCAAACCGTAACAGAAAGACAGTATCTGCTGGTAACATCAATTTTGCAGAATCATTTCACCACTTTTTTAGCCCATCCTTTGCAAGGCCACGGGAGGCAAGAAGTCTGACACATAGTCAACGCCTAGAGACGATGGTACAGGAGTATCTCCAAGTAAACATTGAAGCCATGACTGTGTCACTAGACCCTTGCTCTTTTTGGGCTACCAATCTGGATAAATGGCCGGAGCTCGCCACTTACGCCTTGGAGATCTTGTCATGCCCCGCAGCCAGCGTTCTGTCTGAATGTGTGTTCAGCGCTGCTGGTGGTGTGCTGACAGATAAGCGCACGCGGCTCTCCACTGATAATGTAGACAGACTCACGTTCATAAAGATGAACAAATCATGGATCCGAAATGACTTTTCTACCCCTGTGTCATCCTGGGTAGAGTAAAAGCTTGATGATTTGTTAAAATCACCTCACCAACCGTTTTAAGCTTTAAAATTACTAATCATGTTTATCTGTATCTTGGCTGGAAAATAATTTGGGCTTTGTAGCAGTGTGCAGTCCTGATTCTATTAGGTCATCTATACTAAGCTCAACCAGATGTAAAATTACTAATCATGTTTATCTGTATCTTGGCTGGAAAATAATTTGGGCTTTGTAGCAGTGTGCAGTACTGATTCTATTAGGCCATCTATACTAAGCTCCACCAGATTTAAAATTACTAATCATGTTTATCTGTATCTTCGCTGGAAAATAATTTGGGCTTTGTAGCAGTGTGCAGTACTGATTCTATTAGGCCATCTATACTAAGCTCCACCAGATTTAAAATTACTAATCATGTTTATCTGTATCTTGGCTGGAAAATCATTTGGGCTTTGTAGCAGTGTGCAGTACTGATTCTATTAGGCCATCTATACTAAGCTCCACCAGATTTAAAATTACTAATCATGTTTATCTGAAACTTGGCTGGAAAATTATTTGGGCTTTGTAGCAGTGTGCAGTACTGATTCTATTAGGCCATCTATACTAAGCTCCACCAGATTTAAAATTACTAATCATGTTTATCTGTATCTTGGCTGGAAAATAATTTGGGCTTTGTAGCAGTGAGCAGTACTGATTCTATTAGGCCATCTATACTAAGCTCCACCAGCTTTCAAATTAATAATAATTTTTAGCTGCATCTAGCCCGGAAAATAATTTTGGGGCTCCTAGATGCGCAAGACACATGAGTGCCTTCTTGCTGCACTACCTGCAACATGACCCTCAGATTGTCAGAAATAGAAGTAATCCTGACTACTGGGTTGCCACACTCTTAGATCCCCCACACTCTTCGATCAACCTTTTCATTTTAATAAAGAACAAAAAAATTGTCATTTTTGAAATTATAAGCATTAGCAGGTTATTAGAAACTGAAATCAAACAGTTTTCAACTCAAAACTTTATTCTAGGTGATGTTACAATTCCACATAGGACCCCTTGTTCGAAAGGAGCTTCTGAACTGTCTCGTCCATTGAATTTGTCAGGTTTTGGATGGTTTCTGCTTCAATTGTTTTGCATGAGGACAGAATACCCTCCCAGAGCTGTTGCTTAGATGTGAACTGCCTCCCGCCATCATAGACACTCCTTTTGATGATGCTCCAGAGGTTCTGAATGGGGATGAGGTCAGGGGAGCATGAGGGTCACACCATAAGTTTGTCCCATTTTATGCCCATATCAGCCAGAGATGCAGATGTGTTATGTGCAGCATGAGACGGTGCATTATCATGCATGAAAATGATCTTGCTGTGGAATACATGGTTCTTCTTCTTGAACCATGGCAGGAAGTGCTGTTTGAGAAACTCCACATACATTATGGAGTTCATCTTTACCCCTTTAGGGATCCTAAAGGGGCCGACAATCTCTCTCCCAATGATTCCAGCCCAAAACATTACTCCACCTCCTCCTTGTTGGCGCTGTAGCCGTGTTTGCGTGGGGTGTCCATCAACCAGCCATCCTCCACTCCATCCATCTGGATCATCGAGCGTTGCACGGCACTCATCGGTGAACAAAACAGTTTTGAAGTCAGTCTTCATGTATTGTTTGGCCCACTGGAGCCGTTTCTGCTTGTGTGCAGTGGATAGAGGAGGTCGACAGGATGGCTTACGCACAGCTGCAAACCTCTGAAGGACTTATCAGCACGCACACGTGTGTACTGTGAATCAGCTACATACTTTTTGATTGTGCGATGATCAGGATGAAGTGTCTTGGCAATGTTGATTGTAGTCATGCCTTGACCTAAACACTCCACAATTTGTTGCTTCTCAGCAGCCGACACATCCTTTTTCTTTCCCATTTTGGCAGAAAATGTAGGCTGCTTAATAATGTGGGACAGCCTTCTTAAGTAGTCTTGCCTTTCATTGGACACACCTGCCAAACTAATTAGCACAGGTGTCTGCAATTGCTTACAGTGATATAAAGAGCCCTGACACACATCACCATCAATGAGTTTAACTGACAAACAAATTCTTCCCTTATCACTCCTAAACACTTTTTGCATAATAATTTGGAACACAGTGTACATGTGCTTTTTCACAAAACACCAGTGGTTCACGTAGTGAATCATACAGTTCTAACTTGCCAACAATGGTCTGTATGGAGTTGTTCAATAAAGGGCCCAAAATTAAGATAACATAGACGGGAGAGGTCTCTATGAATAGGAATTCCTAAGTATTTGATACCCTGTGAGGGCCAGGCAAAGGGAAAGTTGGACTGGATGGAATCCTGTATGGATTTGGGGAGGGAGACATCGAGGGCCTCAGACTTCGCTGCATTGATTTTAAAATTTGACCATGTAACAAAGTGATCTATTTCAGCCATAACAGCAGGGATGGATATATGTGATTGAGTGATATATACTAGGACATCATCAGCAAATGCAGAGCACTTGTACTCGGTGCCTCCCACCTCAATCCACCCAATATTGGGGTTATGGCGAATTGATGAGAGCAGGTGCTCCGTCACTAGGATGTATAAGAGAGGGGACAGAGGACATCCCTGCCTTGTCCCATTGGTGATTATGAAAGGTGATTAAAATGTTCTGACACGCCCCCTGGGCCTTGGGACACCCAGAGCCGGACCCTTTTTGGTGGATGCTGGTGGTTGTAGTCTCCGTGGCGGCGACCCAGTTCCATGGCTCAGGGCGGTCAAACCAGTGGCGGAACTATTTATGTGGTTTTGATGTTTAAATGTCCGACTAAACCACCCGTGGATTGCAGGAGGAGTATAGCCTCAGGGCAGTGTATGCGGAGGATGGGGGTGATGGTGCAGGGCAGCAGCAGTAATGACACGGAGTCAGTGATGCAGTCCAGGGCCTTTACTCACAGTTCTTATTATCCACACCACTTCTGCAGGTAACGGCTGCCCACGTCGTACTGTGCTCACCAGGTGAGGGGCTCAGACAACTCCCAGATAACTTTGGAGCGCTTCACAGGACCCCTTTGTGTGTCCTTTGTCTGGCCTTTCTTACCAACGCTTCTGTCCGGCTACCTCGGGCCTCCTCTTGGTAAACTTGGCGCCAGTTTCCCTGACCCTATGTGGTGCCTTCCTAGCGGGTGTAGCGAGGGGCTGCGCCACATAAAATTTCACAGCCTCCGGTTTCTAGCTGAGGGTCGTTTCCCGCCTCCACTAGTTTCGGGGACCGGTCTCCCCCTTTGGATTGACCCCTCCACGCAGGTGGATTTGGGCGTGCGGTATCGACTCGCCCGTCCGCACCCCTGTGATCCCTTCGTTCCTCGTTCCTGGAGCCTTCTCCTCTCCTCTTCCTTCCTTCTCCCTCTTCCAGGCCTGGGCCTTTGTTACTAGGCCCGCCTCCGGAGCAGAGCTCATGCAAAACCCCTGCTGCCTGTCACTTCTGCTCAGACTTCTCTGCACTGAACTAAGATGGTGCCCACCTTTTATACTCCCTTCTCAATGCACCCAGGAACTGCTTCCTCCCTGCTCCTGCACTACAGGGTTCCCCTTCCTTGGTGTTCCCTCCCCCCACTCCAGCCAGGGACAGGGACTGTCGTGTCCATCTCAGGGGCATATTGGTCGCCCTGCCCCACGGCAATGTGGTGTAATGCATGCAGGTGTTGGGGTCCTGATCCACACTCCATCTTTACCTGAGAGTGAGATATCACACCTCTGGGTGAGATGCAATACCTCTGTAGCAACCGAGCCCTCGGGGTGCTACAGTTCCATTTATCTTCAGCCTAGGTGACGTATTGCGATACGGGGCCGTGATTTTGGCTATAAAAGGGTCCCCTAGACCCCTACCCCAAGCTTTTTAAGAGAATAATATATGGCGTGCCAGGAGACTCTACGGAATGCTTTCTCAGCATCCAACGAGAGTATTTAATTACAAATTTTTAACTGCATCTAGCCCAGGAAACACTTTGTGCCTAGTAGCAGTGTCTGCTAGTGAGCGGATTATCCCAGCTGTTAAGCAAGCTACACCACCTGTAGTTTGGACGCTTAATTTTTTCAAAGGAAATGCTTCGGGACCCCGGGATACTCAGTGAAGAGCATCAGGAGGCACCCCAAGTCATAGGGGCTGGGACTGGGGGTAGGACGCCTTGCGGTGGACCGCCACCTTTGAAGGTGTTTTCTATGTGTTTCTATGTTCCTGCCATTGGTTTTAACGGTGTTCGAAGGTGTTCGATGAACAGTTCGACGAACAGTTCGGCGAACATATGGGTGTTCGACGAACCGAACTCGAACACTACGGGGGTGGCTCAACACTAAAACAGAGTTTTAAATACCTGGCCTGTAGGTAGCTAGTTTGAACAGCAAACTGGTGTGAATTGCTTCACTGACACACAGAAAGAAATTTTTAATGGAGGCCAGAAATGGCAGTATTTACTGACAACATATATGTGATCCGTAGCATAATTTTTTTTTGTTAGGAAGTTATAAGGGTTAAAAGTTCACCAGCAATGTCTAATTTTTCCAACAAAATTTGCAAAACCATTTTTTTAGGGACCACATCACACTTGAAGTGACTTTGAGGGGCCTATATAACAGAAAATACCCAAAAGTGACACCATTCTAAAAACTGCACCCCTCAAGGTGCTTAAAACCCCATCTAAGAAGTTCATTAACCCTTCAGATGCTTCACAGGAAGTGAAGCAATATGAAAGGAAAAAACGAACATTTAACTTTTTTTCACAAAAATTTTACTTTAAATCCACATTTTTTTTATTTTTACAAGGGTAACAGGAGAAAATGGACCACAAAAATTGTTGTGCAATCTCTCCTAAGTGTGCTGATACCCCACATGTGGGAGAAAACTACTGTTTGGGTACAGAGCAGGGCTTGGAAGGGAAGGAGTACCGTTTGATTTTTTGAACGCAAAATTGGGTGGAAATGAGAGTTGACGCCATGGAGAGCCCCTGATGTGCTTAAACAGTGGAAATCCCCCACAAGTGACCCCATTTTGGGAATAAGACCTTCCAGTGAACTTATCTAAATGTATAGTGAGCACCTTGAACCCCCAGGTGCTTCACAGAAAATTATAAAGTTGAGCTGTGAAAATAGAAAATCACATTTTTTTCCACAAAAAAAATTATCTTAGCCCCCAATTTTTTTTTTTCACAAGGGTAACAGGAGAAAATGGACCACATGAATTGTTGTGCAATTTCTTCTGAGTACACTGATTCCCCATATGTGGGGGAAAACTACTATTTGGGTGTATAGCAGTGCTCGTAAAGGTAGGAGTGACGGTTTGGAGCACAGACTTTGATAGAATGGTGTGGGGTCATTATGTCGCGTTTGGAGAGCCCTTGGTGTGCCCAAACAGTGGAAATCCCACACAATGAACCATTTTGGAAACTAGACCCCCTCAAGGAATTTAACTAGATATGTGGTGAGCACCTTGAGCCCACAGGTTCTTCCCACAATTTTACAACGTTGAACTGTAAAAATGAAAAAGTTTGATTTTATTTTTTTTTTACTAAAATCTTGTTTTGGCACCAAATTGTTTTCATTTTCACAAGAATAGCAAGAGAAAATGGACCCCAAAATGTTTTGTGCAATTTCTCCTGAGGATGCTGATACCCCTTATGTGAGGGAAAACTATTGTTTGGGCACACGGCAGGGCTCAGAAAGGAAGAAGTGATGGCTTGGAAAGCAAACTTTGATGGAATGGTCTGCGGGTGTCATGTTTGGAGAGCCCCTGATGTGCCTAAACAATGGAAACCCCCCACAAGTAGCCCTATATTGGATTTGATCTAGTGTTTTCCTGGTATATGAATTTAATAATGTGGTGGCATACGTAAATTGTGTAGAGTGCATCAGGTTGGCATACGTGCATTCAGTAGGCTGCATCAGGTTGACATATACGTGAGTTGTGTAGAGTGTAGAGTGCTTCAGATTGGCATACGTGAGTTGTGTAGTGTGCATCAGGTTGGCATATGTGATTTGTGTGGTGTGAATCAGGTTGGCATACGTGAGTTGTGTACAGTGCTTCAGGTTGGTATACTTGAGTTGTATAACGTGCATCAGATTGGCATATACGTGAGTTGTGTAGTGTATATCAGGTTGGCATATGTGAGTTGTGTAACGTGTATCAGGTTGACATATATGAGTAGTGTGGAGAGCATCAGGTTGGCTAATGTGAGTAGTATAGAATGCATCAGGGTGGCATATGTGAGTTATGTAGTGTACATCAGGTTGGCATATGTGATTTGTGTAGTATATGTCAGGTTGGCATACATGAGTTGTATAGCATGCATCAGGTTGACATTCATGAGTAGTGTGGAGTGCATCAGGTTGGCTAACGTTAATAGTGTAGAGTGCATCAGGTTGGCATACGTGAGTTGTGTAGAGTGCATCAGGTTGGCATAGATGAGTTGTGTAATTTATGTCAGGTTGACATACGTGAATTGTGAAGTGTACATCAGGTTGGCATACGTGAGTTGTGTAGTGTACGTCAGGTTGGCATACGTGAGTTGTATAAGTCAGAAATGAATTTAGTAGTCCATGAATGTGTGGTACAGTTTGAAGCATTCTTTTATGCACAGGCCAGGTTTGTCGGGGCAGGTGTCCCTTTGCCAAATGGTGTCTTTTCTTATCCCCCTTCTGTAACACACTTGGCACCTTTTTTGCTACCTTCCTTTCTTTGAGTGAGGGACCTCACTGGGGAAATGTTGGCCTGGTACAATATGAGCACCTTCAATTCCAGAAATTATGGGGCCCGCTTCTTCCTGACTGCCAAAAATTAGGGCCTTGATCACTACCTCCTGGAACTGAAGATACGATGTACCAGTCTGGCCTGCACATCATGATAGCATAAAAGCGTTGTACATTGCCATCTGTACAATGTAAACAACCAGCTTCTTGTACCACACCTTGGCTTTTCTGACGGCACTGTATAGCTGGAGGACTTGATCAGAGAGATCAACTCCTCCCATGTTCTTGTTGTACCCCAGTACACAGTTTGGTTTGTGGACCTTTGTAGATGTATCTCGTACAGTGGTGGGGGTGCTGCCATCGCCATGTATAGTGATCAAGAAAAAGACATCCCTCTTGTCCTTGTCCTTGACCACCAGCATGATGTCACTACATTGGGCTCTGCTCTGACCCTCTCTGAGCAGCTGCCCAATTAGCATCTTAGGGAGGTCTTTCTGATATTTTCAGACCATACCCGCAGGCTGCGGTAGTTCGCAAAGAGAGGGACTTGAAGAGTGGGATACTGGTATAAAAGTTACAGAGGGGGAAATAAGTATTTGATCCCTTGCTGTTTTGTAAGTTTGCCCACTGACAAAGACATGACAAGTCTATAATTTTAAGGGTAGGTTAATTTTAATATTGAGAGCTAGAATATCCAAAAAAAATCAAGAAAATCACATTGTATAAATTAGATAAATTTATTTGCATTTTGCAGTGAGAAATAAGTATTTGATCCCTCTGGCAAACAACGCTTAATACTTGGTGGCAAAACAATTGTTGGCAAGCACAACAGTCAGATGTTTTTTGCAGTTGATGATGAGGTTTATGCATATGTCGGGAGAAATTTTGGTCCACTCCTCTTTGCAGATCATGTCTAAATCATTTAGATTTTGAGGCTATGGCTTGGCAACTCGGAGCTTCAACTCCCTCCATAAGTTTTCTATGCGATTAAGGTCTGGAGACTGGCTAGGCCACTTCATGACCTTACTGTGCTTCTTTTTGAGCAACTCCTTTGTTGCCTTGGCTGTATGTTTTAGGTCATTGTCTTGCTGGAAGACCAAGCCACGACCCATCTTCAATGCTCTTACTGAGGGAAGGAGGTTGCTTGCCAAAATCTCGCGATACATAACCCCATCCATCTTCCCTTCAGTACGGTGCAGTCGTCATGTTCCTTTTGCAGATAAACACCCCCAAAGTATAATGTTTCCCCCAACATGCTTCACGGTTGGGACAATGATTTTAGGGTTGTACTCATCCTTCTTCTTCCTCCAAAAACGGCGAGTTGAGTTAATGCCAAAGAGCTCAATTTTTGTCTCATCTGACCACAGCACCTTTTCCAAATAACTCACAGAATCATCCAGGTGTCCATTGGAAAACTTCAGGCGGGCCTGCACATGTGCCTTCTTGAGCAGGGGGACCTTGCAGGCACTGCAGGATTTTAAACCTTTAAGGCGTAATGTGTTACTAATGGTTTTCTTGGTGACTGTGGTCACATGACGTGAGATTTTGCATGGTACCCCAGATCGATGTCGATTGACAATCATTTTGTATTTCTTCTATTGTCTTACTCTTGCACCAACAGTTGTCTCCTTCTCACCAAGCGTCTTACTTATGGTTTTGTAGCCTATTCCAGCTTTGTGCAGGTCTATGATCTTGTCCCTGGCATCCTTAGAAAGCTCTTTGGCCTTTCTATGTTGCAGAGGTTAGAGTCTGATTGATTAATTGAGTCTGTGGACAGGAGTCTTTTATACAGGTGACTATGTAAGACAGCTGTCTTTAATACAGGTAACGAGTTGATTAGGAGAGTCTAACTGGTCTGTAGGAGCCAGAATTCATAATGTTTTGTAGGGGATGAAATACTTATTTCTCACTGCAAAATGCAAAAAAAATTATCTAATTTATACAATGTGATTTTCTTGGAATATTCTATCTCTCAATGTTAAAATTACCCTACCCTTAAAATTATAGACTATTCATGTCTTTGTTAGTGGGCAAACTTACAAAAACAGCAAGGGATAAAATACTTATTTCCCTCACTGTATCTACATAGAGGTGATAACCTTGACACAGCAGTGGGTGCACTAAATCCCACACAATTTTTTCACTCACTCAAAGGACAGTGAGGCATTCAGGGGGTTGAATCCGGATGTAATTTCCTTAATAAACTTTAACCCCTTTAAAGCCCAAACCAGGGATTGAAGCTTGAAGAGGACAATTTGCATATTCCAGGTGCCTTCTGGGAAAAGCAAAGAGTCTCCTTCAGCTAGAAGATCGTTGGGTACAGCCGGGACCAGCTGCTTGGAAAGCATCGCCAAACCAGGGATTGAAGCTTGAGGAGGACAATTTGCATATTCCAGGTGCCTTCTGGGAAAAGCAAAGAGTCTCCTTCAGCTAGAAGATCGTTGGGTACAGCTGGGACCAGCTGCTTGGAAAGCATCGCCAAACCAGGGATTGAAGCTTGAAGAGGACAATTTGCATATTCCAGGTGCCTTCTGGGAAAAGCGAAGAGTCTCCTGATGGCGCCTGATGGCACACGAATTTGTTTAATTTGTTTATCCTAGGATATCACAAGAAAGAAGACAGACATCAAGTCAGCAGGGACAAGGAGCAGCATGGCAGATGTGATAACTTACATGGTGAGCTGCAACATGTGCTACATGTTCACAGATCGACCAGAAGCTGAAACCAACTTCACCTGCCAGAAGTGTAGACTACTGGCTCTTTTAGAAGAAAAGGTGCGGGGACTGGAAGAAAGAATTGCGACATTAAAACTCATCAAGGAAAATGAAGACTTCCTGGACAGAAGAGAAGCGTCACTACTGGTCACGGAAAGTGAAGGAAGCGTCAGAGAACCTCCAGAGGCAGACAAGTGGAGGCAAGTGACCAAAAGAAGCAAGAAGACCATGGAGACACCACCAACCACACAACTGAGAAACAGATTCCAAGGACTTGTGGAGGACGAAGATGGCACACCTAAGGATGAGGAACTACCAGCAAGCAAAAAAGAAAAGAGCACCCAGAAACACCCAGAAGCGACAAGAAAAAGGACAGCCAAGAAGGGAAGAAGAGTGGTGGTGGTGGGAGACTCACTACTGAGAGGAACAGAAGCAGCTATCTGCAGACCGGACATAACCGCAAGAGAAGTATGCTGCCTCCCAGGGGCGAAGATCAAGGATGTTACCGATAGGATACCGAAGCTCATCAGTTCCAAGGATGTCCACCCATTTCTTCTGATACATGTTGGCACCAATGACACGGCAAGGAAGGACCTACCGACAATCTGCAAGGACTTTGAAGCATTGGGGAAGAAAGTAAAAGAACTGGATGCGCAGGTAGTTTTTTCTTCTATCCTTCCAGTAGACGGGCATGGCGTCAGGAGATGGAACAGGATCCTTGATGTGAACAACTGGCTGAGACGATGGTGCAGACAACAAGGATTTGGATTCCTGGACCACGGTGTGAATTACCTCTATGACGGACTCCTTGCCAGAGACGGACTACACCTCAACAAACCCGGGAAACACACATTCGCCAGGAGACTCGCAACACTCATCAGGAGGGCGTTAAACTAGAAAAAGAGGGGATGGGAAGAAAAACGCCGGACACGAACATGCAACCAGAGAACATACTAATGAAAGATATGAAGTGCGACAAAGAAGGTCCAAGACAAGATACTTGGAAGGGAGGTAAAATTTCTAATACAATCCACAGGGAGAAGATTGGAACAAAACAAAATCGTGTAAACTGCGTGCTAGCAAATGCCAGGAGCCTGACAAACAAGATGGATGAACTGGAAGCAGAAATATCTACAGGTAACTATGACATAGTGGGAATAACCGAGACATGGTTAGATGAAAGCTATGACTGGGCAGTTAACTTACAGGGTTACAGTCTGTTTAGAAGGGATCGAAGAAGTCGGAAAGGGGGTGGAGTCTGTCTATATGTAAAGACGTGTCTAAAGCCTACAATATTGGAGGATGTATGGGAGGGAAATGAGGAGGTCGAGTCCTTATGGGTGGAGATACATGGGGCAAAAAACAATAATAAAATTATCATAGGAGTCTGTTATAAACCACCAAATATAGCAGAAGCCACGGAAAGTCTATTAATGAGACAAATAGATAAAGTAGCAAAAAATAACGAGGTGATTATTATGGGGGACTTCAACTACCCCAATATAGACTGGGAAACCGAAAGCTGTAGATCTCAGAAAGGAAACAGGTTTCTGTCAATTATCAAAGACAATTATTTGTCACAACTTGTGCAGGAACCAACTAGAGGGACGGCCCTTTTAGACTTAATATTAACTAACAGGCCAGACAGAATAACTGACGTGCAGGTCGGGGGGCACCTGGGAAATAGTGACCACAACATTATACAATTCCACATGTGCTTCAGTAGGGTCCCCAACAAGGGAGTCACAAAAACACTGAACTTCAGGAGGGCAAAGTTTGATCAGCTAAGAGATGCCCTTCACCTTATAGACTGGGATAGTATCTTTAGTAATAGGAGCACGGATAGAAAATGGGAAATTTTCAAAACAGTCCTACATAGTCACTGTAGAAGGTACATACCATATTGGAATAAAAGGGCTAGGAATAGGAGGAAGCCAATGTGGCTAAATAAGGAAGTCAAGAGGGCAATGAAAAACAAAAAAAGGGCTTTCGGTAAACTTAAACAAGAAGGCAGCGAGGAAGCGCTAATATCTTATAGGGAAAAAAACAAAATCTGTAAGAAACAAATAAGAATAGCAAAAGAGGAGACAGAGAGACTAATTGCCAAGGAAAGTAAAACGAATCCCAAACTGTTTTTTAACTATATAAACAGTAAAAGGATTAAAACTGATGGAGTTGGCCCATTGAAAAATAACCTGGGTAAAATCATAGAGGGCGATGAGGGTAAAGCAAACCTACTCAATAGCTTCTTCTCCACTATTTTCACAAAAGAAAACAATTTATCGGAGGAAATGCAGAGTGATAAAGTAAACCCTCCGCTAAATATCACCCACCTAACCCAGGAGGAAGTTCAGAAACGCCTAAATAATATCAAAATAGACAAGTCACCAGGCCCAGATGACATACACCCCCGGGTACTAAAAGAATTAAGTAATGTGATAGACAGGCCGCTGTATCTTATATTCAAGCACTCTTTATGGACAGGGACTGTCCCACTAGACTGGCGCCAAGCAAATGTGGTACCAATATTCAAAAAGGGGTCTAAAAGTGACCCTGGGAACTATAGACCAGTCAGCTTAACGACTGTTGTGGGTAAATTGTTTGAAGGATTTCTTAGAGATGCTATTGTAGAATATCTTAATGATAATAACTGTCTAACTCCATATCAACATGGATTCATGAGGGATCGCTCCTGCCAAACAAACCTGATCGCCTTCTACGAGGAGGTGAGCTCACAGCTGGACCGGGGAGAGTCAGTGGATGTTGTATACCTTGACTTCTCCAAAGCGTTTGATACCGTGTCACACAAAAGGTTGGTATATAAAATGAGAATGCTTGGTCTGGGGGATAATGTGTGCAAGTGGGTAAATAGCTGGCTGAGTGATAGAAAGCAGAGGGTGGTTATCAATGGAGTAAGCTCAGGGTGTGTCAGGGTTACTAGCGGGGTGCCTCAAGGGTCTGTCTTGGACCCTATATTATTTAATATATTTATTAATGATCTAGTGGAAGGGTTGCATAGTAAAATAGCAATATTTGCAGATGATACTAAAATTTGTAAAGTAGTTAATACAGATGAGGATAGGGCACAGCTACAGGAGAATTTAGATAAATTGGGGAGTTGGGCCAAAAAATGGCAAATGGGGTTCAATGCCGATAAATGTAAGGTCATGCACATGGGAAAGAAAAACAGCAGTCACGCATACATATTAAATGGGAAACCATTGGGGAAATCTGACATGGAGAAGGACCTGGGCGTCTTGGTTCATAGCAAATTAAATTGGAGTGCCCAGTGTCAGGCAGCAGCTGCGAAGGCAAATAGAGTCATGGCATGCATCAGAAGAGGAATAGGGGCATATGATGAGAACATTGTTCTTCCTCTGTATAAAGCGCTGGTAAGGCCGCACGTAGAATATTGTGCACAGTTCTGGGCTCCGGTGCCCAGGAAAGACATATTGGAGCTAGAGAGGGTACAAAGGAGGGCGACTAAGGTAATAAAGGGAATGGAGGGACTAGAATACCCAGAGAGGTTGTCAAAATTAGGCCTATTTATGTTGGAAAAGAGAAGGCTTAGGGGAGACCTCATAAACATGTATAAATACATCAGGGGGCAGTACAGAGATCTCTCCCATGACCTGTTTATACCAAGGATGGTGACAAAGACGAGGGGGCACACTATGCGTCTGGAGGAAAGGAGGTACCTGCACCAGCATAGAAGGGGATTCTTTACGGTCAGAGCCGTGAGACTCTGGAACTCTCTGGGAGAGGAAGTGGTGATGTCCAACTCACTTAAAGAGTTCAAGAGAGGCCTGGACGCCTTTCTTGAGAACAATAAAATTGCATCTTATGCTTAGTTAATTAATCCAGGGATTTAATCTGACTGCCATATTGGTGTCGGGAAGTGAATTTTTCCTCAATGATGTAAATTGGCCTATACCGCATGTTTTTTTTTTGCCTTCCCCTGGATCAACGCTGCGGACTAGCTGCAGTGCACAAGAAATAGGCTGAACTGGATGGACGTTTGTCTTTTTTCGGCCTTATAAACTATGTAACTATGTAACATATTAATATGTATCTGCGCCCTGGCCTTTAAGAGCCTGACATGTATTAATACGTCTTTGTGATCGCGCCCGCACACAGGCTGTGCGGGCGCGATCGCCGCCGGGTGTCAGCGGATTGTCACAGCTGACACCCGGTGCTATGTGCTGGGAGCAGTCCCGCACCGCTCCCGACACATTAACCCCCGCAATGCTGTGATCGAAGTCGATCGCAGCATTGCAGTTTGCAAGGGGAGGTGATCAGGATATTCACCTCTCCTGCCGACCTCAGGCGCTATCTGCCGCAGCTTCCCGGATGTTGCCATGACAACATCCGGGTCACCAGACAGCAGGAAGACCCGACTCTGTCGGCCAAAGTAGGGAAAATTTATAGCTCCCAAAATATGGCAATGCAAAATCTAGATTTTACAAAAAAATGCGTCTTTTAGTGTGACAGCTGTCAATCATAAAAACCCGATATGATTCTGGTATCGCTGTAATCGCTCCGACCCGAAGAATAAAGTCGTCTTATCACTTATACCGCACGAGGAACAGCGTAAAAAATAAACTCTCAGGGTAGGGTTAGGGTTGTGCTAGGGTTAGTGTTGGGGTTAGCGTTAGGGTAGGCTAGGGTTAGGGTTGGGGTTAGGGTTAGGGTTGGGCTAGAGTTAGGGTTGGGCTAGGTTTAGGGTTGGACTAGGGTTAGGGCTAGCGTTAGGGTTGGGGTTAGGGTTGGGCTAGGGTTAGGGTTAGGGTTGGGCTAGGGTTAGGGTTGCGGTTAGGGTTGTGGTTAGGGTTGGGGTTAGGGTTGGGCTAGGGTTTTGGTTAGGGTTGGGCTAGGGTTGGGGTTAGGCTAAGGTTGGGCTAGGGTTAGGGTTGGGCTAGGGTTAGGGTTGGGATTTTTTTCAAAAGTAAAAGAAAAAGATGATGATATGGAGACTAGTGTTAAGCGCAAGTGCTCGCTACTTGAGTTTGCATCGGGTGCTTGGGTATGCACTGAGTATTGCGGGTGCTCGAGTGACATGTTTGAGTCTCCGCCCCATATGCTTCACGGCCAAAAAAACCTTGCGGGGATTGCCTGCCATGCACGAGCGATCCCCGCATGTTTTTTTTTGGGTGTCTAATAGCGGTGAAACATGCGGACGGGGACTCGAGCATGTCATTCGAGCATCCACGATATATGGTGCATACCTGAGTACCCGATGCAAACTCAAGATACAAGCACTTGCGCTCAAGACTAATGACAACTTATTCAATATGATGACATAATGTTATCAAATTCTGTGTCGTACCTCTGGGTTCAAAATGTTCACTATACCCCTTGATAAAATCCTTGAGGGGTGTAGTTTCCAAAATGGGGTCACTTGTGTTGTATTTAGGCACAACAGGGGCTCTCCAAATGCAACATGGCATCCGCTCTTGATTCCAGCCAATTTTGCGTTCAAAAAGTCACACAGTGCTCTTTCCCTTCTGAACTCTGCCGTGCGCCCAAACACTGTATTTCCCCCACATATGGGGTATTGTCATACTCAGGAGAAATTGCACAAAAGTTTTTGGGGTCCATTTTCTCCTCTTACCCTTGTGAAAATAAAAGAATTGGGGCTAAAACATCATTTTTGTGGAAAAAGTTAGATTTTTTTATTTTCACTGCTCCATGTTATAAACTTCTGTAAAGCACTTGGGGGTTCAGGGTGCTCACCACACATCTAGATAAGTTTCCTGAGGGGTCTAGTTTCCAAAATGGTGTC
The DNA here is from genome assembly GCF_046119375.1 of Phyllobates terribilis. NCBI lineage: Eukaryota > Metazoa > Chordata > Amphibia > Anura > Dendrobatidae > Phyllobates > Phyllobates terribilis. The sequence goes on along the minus strand of NW_027362762.1, from coordinate 327,620,547 downwards.
ACTTGTGGGGGGTTTCCACTGTTTACGCACATCAGGGGCACATCCGCTAATTATTCAAGCAAATTTTACATTCAAAAAGTCAAATGGTGCTCCTTCCCTTCCGAACCCTGCCGTATGCCCAAGCAGTGGTTTACCCCCACATATTGGGTATCTGCTTACTCAGGAGAAATTGCACAATAAACTGCATGGTGCAATTTCTCCTGTTACCTTTATGAAAATGCAAAATTGGGGGCTGAAAAACATTTTTGTGGGAAAAATGTGAAAATGTTATTTTTACGACTCAATGTTATAAACTTCTGTGAAGCACCTGGGGATTCAAGGTGCTGCTCACCACACATCTAGATAAGTTCCCTGAGGGGTCTAGTTTCCAAGATGGTGTCACTTGTGGGAGGTTTCCACTGTTTAGGCACATCAGGGGCTCCCCAAACGCAACATGGCATCTGCTAATTATTCAAACAAATTTTACATTCAAAAAGTCAAATGGCGCTCCTTCCCTTCCAAACCCTGCCGTGTGCCCAAACAATGGTTTTCCCCCACATATGGGGTATCTGCTTATTCAGGAGAAATTGCACAATAAACTGTATGGTGCAATTTCTCTTGTTACCTTTATGAAAATGCCAAATTGGGGGCTGAAAAACATTTTTGTGGGAAAAATGTGAAAATTGCATTTTTACGGCTCAATGTTATAAACTTCTGTGAAGCACCTGGGGGTTCAAGGTGCTCACCACACATCTAGATAAGTTCCCTGAGGGGTCTAGTTTCTAAGATGATGTCAGTTGTTGGGGGTTTCCACCGTTTACGCACATCAGGGACTCTTCAAACGCAACATGGCGTCAGCTAATTATTCAAGCAAATTTTTCAATCAGTCAAATGGCGCTCCTTCCCTTCCGAACCCTGCCATGCGCCCAAACAGTGTTTTTTCCCCACATATGGGGAATCTGCGTACTCAGGGGAAATTGCACAACAAATCTTGGGTTCCATTTTTTCCTGTTACCCCTGCGAAAATAAAAAAAATTGGGTCTAAAGTAACATTTTTTGTGAAAAAGTTAAATGTTCTTTTTTTTCTTCCACATGCCAAAAATTCCTGTGAAGCACCTGAAGGGTTAATAAAGTTCTTGAATGTGGGTTTGAGCACCTTGAGGGGTGCAGTTTTTAGAATGGTGTCACTTTGGGTATTTTCTGTCATAAAGACCCCTCAAAGTGACTTTAAATGTGATGTGGTCCCTAAAAAAATGGTTTTGTAAATTTTGTTGGAAAAATGAGAAATCGCTGGTCAACTTTTAACCCTTATAGCGCCCTAATAAAAAATAAATTTGGTTCCAAAATTGTGCTGATGTAAAGTAAACATGTGGGAAATGTTATTTATTAACTTTTTTGTGTGACATATCTCTCTGTTTTAAGGGCATAAAAATTCAAATTTTGAAAATTGCAAAATTTTCAAAATTTTTGCCAAATTTCCGTTTTTTTTTCAAAAATAAACGCAAGTGATATAGAAAATTTTTTACCACAATCATGAAGTACAATATTTCAGAAAAAAAGAATCTCAGAATCAGGGGGATCCGTTGAAGCATTCCAGAGTAATTTCCTCATAAAGTGACAGTGGTCAGAATTGTAAAAATTGGCCTGGTCATTAACGTGCAAACCACCTTGGGTTGTAAAGAGGTTAAACCTGTGGGTGTATCCTGAGGTACTCTCGTACAGCTTGTAGAGTTTAATGCCATACCAGGCCCTCTTAGTGGGTAGGTATTTTTCGGAATTTGAACCTCGCCTAGAAATGTATTAGGGACTCATCCACGCAGATGTCCCTTTGAGGAACGTACACCTTAGCAAACTTGTTGCTGAAGTGCTCAATGACCGGCCAAACTTTGGAAAGTCGGTCAAAGTTGGGGTCATCTCAGGGAGGACATCGTGCATTATCGTAAGGAAAAAATTTGTGGATGGACTCAAAACGTTTACGGGTCATAGCCATGCAAAACAGGGGAGTGTTGTATAAATCATCAACACTCCAAAGCATCTTAATTTATTCTGTGTCTACTAGGGTCTAGTTAAAAAATGAAGTAGTAGGGTTTTGGACCAAAAATATCTGGGCATACAAATTTGTCTCGGCCACTATGAGGTTTACAAAATCCTCAGAGAAAAAAAACTTTTAAAGAGTCAATTTCTGTGAGGACTGTGGTGTGAAATTGGATTCCTGATTGCACCACAAAATCAGGAATCTGTGGCTCATAATCTACGGTTGGAGAGGTCCATATGGGGTCACAAACAGTGGGTGCTGCTTCATTTTCTGTCCTGGGGCAACTGCGTGGCAGTTCGGTATCACTTGAAGAAGAGGAGGAGGAGGATGAAAAATAAAGGAAGGTGTCATCCTCTTCCTCACTATCAGTGTCAGAGGCAAGGAAAACGTATGCCTCCACCACTGAATAACATGATTGGGACAAGCGGGACATTTTTTCACGTATGCGGTGTTTGCGTGTGTACCAAATTTTATTCAGGTGTGTGAGTGTTAGGTGTAAACTTTTTTTATTTAGCAGAGCTAAAAAAAATCTAGAAAGAAATAGATAAAAATAAAATAAAAAGAATATAGAAATTTGGTAAAATAAAAACAAACTTACTAAATGGACATCAGTAAAAAAAATTACTGAGAATCTGCAGCTATCTGACACTAACACTGACTATATTCAGTAAAAATACTACAGTAGTCGCTGATTACTATGGTATTTTTTACTGTCCCTAATATAGTCTTATGAGCTAATCTAAATTTAGTTTTTTATCCTTTTTTCACACACACACAGATGCCATTGAGTGATGTGTCACTGATCAGCGCTCTACTACTGTAGGACGCATGCACGGATGTGAGTCTTTTTTTCCGTCCTATCTAATACTAATCCTGACTATATTCAGTGAAAGATATTGCAGTAGTCGCTGATTGCTACAGTATATTTTTCCTATCTGTAATTTAATCCTATCAACAAATCTAAATTATTTTTTTGCTTCGTTTTTTCTACTTTACTACCTTACATTAACCCTGACTAAATCCAGTAAAAAATTACTGTAGTAGACACAGATTACTACAATATATTTTTACTGTCCCAAATCTAGTCATATCAACTAATCTAAATTATTTTTTATTCAATATTTTTCACAAAAAAAACAACAACCAGAGGGCGATCAGTGATGTGTGTCACCGACCAGCTCTTGACGGCTGTAAGACGCACGCACGGATGTGGTGCAAAAAGTAGAAAAAAAAAAATAGACAGGAATAAAACGTCCTGGCCAACAGGGAGCAGGGATGTCAATCCGTGATTTGCGCCTTTTCAGCGGCTCGATGGATGTGGGACACACGCATGGAGTGGTGCAAAGCAGGGGAGAAAAATTAGTTAGGGGAAAAAAAAAGTCTTGGAGAACAGCGAGTATTTGTGTCACTGATCTGTGATCAGCGGCTGCAGGACACACGCACAGAGGTGCTGCAAAGGAAGGGAAAGAGACAGGAATTAAAAAAAACGTCCTGGAAAACAGCGAGCACAGACACTGATCAGTGATTTGCGTCACTGATCAGCGCTCGTCGGCTGCAAGACAAACGAACAAAAAAAATGCCAAAAATTGAGCAATCAAGTACTGATCAGTGCTCAGTGGCAGAAGGGTAGGTGGGGAGGGGGTTAGGGAGAGGGAAGAAGGGGGAAAGGGTGAAGAAGGGGAATGGGGTGGATTAGGAAAAAGCTAGGGATCAGGAACGTCATCTTTCTTCTTTCAGGAATCGCAGGAACACTAGCAGCAGTGATGGCCCCGGCCTTAAAAAGTCTGTGGCACCAGTAGGCCCAGCACAGTGTGACAGAAAATGAGTATGGCCACTCTTCACACATCTGAAGCTAGAATGAGGAAATGCAGGGCAGTCATACTGAAGTCAGATCGTGTCTATGCACTCTGATTAGTGCAATTGACTCGCCCCCTGGGCCGAGGGGCACACGGATCCGGGCAATAGGGAACGATGGGAGTAGTAGTGGCAACCCGGTTCCGTGGCTCAGGGTGGTCAGGCCAGTGGTAGTCCGTTATGTGCTATTGATTATGTCCGACTACGCCACCCGTGGATTTGCGGTCATTAGGTACCGCCGCTGCAAGGCAGACCGCTGGGGCTGATGATGTGTGCAGCTGGGATGGTGTGACTCCCCACGGGAAGAGTGCGGCCCCAGGGCAGTGTAGTGGATGGTGGGAGTGATGGTGGTGAGAGTCCCAGTACCGGTAGTGCTGGAGGCACGAAGGAGCACGCAGACAACAGGTTGCAGTCCAGGGCCTTTACTAGAACAGGTAAATTGACCCACAAACAGTCCCAGCTAGGAGGGGACCTGGATGTCTGAGAGCAACGGGGAAATTGGCCCTGGTCAGGGTGAGGGTGTAGGCCTACCGTGCTTTCTGTGCTCCTTCTGGCTGTCTCCTCGTTATAGGGTAACAGCGCACGTTTCCGAGCTTTCCGTGTATTCTCGCCTGTATGGCCTGCGACGTGGGTTCCTTTCTGCTCCCAGCCTTGTACGGCTTTACTGGTCCCTTCGGTTGTGGCAGGGCCTCCAGGCTTCTTAGGCCAAGGAATATACAGTCCCTTGCGGACTGGTTCTCTGCTGGGGGATGTAGAATCCTCCCAGCCTCAGACACCAAAGTCTGGTAAATTAAGTCCGTTATCTGCCAAGACAGGCTCTCTTCGCCTCTTGTCTCTGGCTTGTGGCTCTCCTCCTGCCACACTTCCTCTTAGGTGCAATACGACTGTCTGTCCCTGCTCTGCTCTGGGACAAGTCTCAGTCCTGAGACAGGCCATCAAGTTCTCCCTAACCCTGCCCCCAGCACCAGCTTTTATAGGGGCAGCCTGCTCCCCCTACTGGCCTGAGACAGGAGGCATTGCATGCTAATGTTCCCCTGACTAGAGAACCTCCCCCTTGCTCTCAGACACAGCTTTATTTACACTTGTGGCATCCAGGCCAGGGTGACACACAATCAATGTCATAGTCTGATCGCACCAATCAGAGCTGCGCCAGGTGACACTGCCGTTGCTATGCTCCAGCCTATTATCGGTGCTGTTACAGCACCAATGGTAGGCTGGGCATCAGTGTTTCAGGCAATTTCAGTGCCTGAAACACTGAAAACGCTGTGATTGGCAGTTTAGAATTGAACAGCCAATCACAGCGCTCGTAGTTGCGAGGGGTGTGGCGCTGAAACCCCCCGTGGCAATGAGCCCAGGTGCCCTTCTTTTAGAAACAGCAGGCACCTTAATGTGATCACTGTGATGTGGTCAAAATGCTGTATTTTACATAACATACCCAGTACATCCAATGTTGGAAAGTACTTTCCAACCATGCCGTACTGGGTACGTCCAAGATCAGGATGGGGCTAAGGGTAGCATAATATGGGGAAAGGTTTTCTAAACTATTAGGCAAAATGGCATAAAAACATTGTGTTGTTTGGCGGATGGGAGAAAAAAAATAATATACACCGGGTGAAATAAGTATTGAACATATCACTGATTGTAAAAGTATTCAAATAAGTATTGAACCACGTCACCAACCTGGAAGGGAAGATAATATAAATGAGATACCTGGGACTTAATAATGAAATTCGGGGTACAACAGTTATAACAGTTTAAAGGATTGTCTAGATACTTTATTGATGTAAGAAAGGTAATCAAAACCAGGTCGGTGGAGGTCAAACACCTGGTATCCCAACTGATCAACTGGTTTCTACTGCGGCAGTGGCCAGATGAAAACAATGTGGTTCTACGGCAGCTCCCTTATACTGCAAGATCATCTCCCAATCACATGATTACGAGTTGATTTGCAGAAAGATCTTCATGCATGATGTCAAGAAAATGAACATGCAAAGCCCCAGTGAATAGAGATTTGGGAGAGGGAGAAAGAATAATAAAATAAAATAATAAAATACTGATAGGGATTCATCTTCAAGTATAATGGGAACATCAGTATACACATATAGCAGGTGAAATAATTATTGATTACCTCACCAATTTTCTAAGTAAATACGTATATTTCTAAATGTGTTATTGGCATGAAATTCTCACCAGTTGTCGATAACAACTCATCCAATCCACACAGTCAAAGAAATCAAACCACAGATGTCCATAAATTAAGTTATATGTAATAATGAGAAATTATACAAGAAAAAGTATTGGACACGCTTACTGAAATTCAATTAATACTTTGTACAAAAGCCTTTGTTGGTGACAACACCTTTAAAATGCCTCATGTCGAGAAACTAGTGCCATGCATTGCTCAGGTGTGATTTTGGCCCATTCTTTCACACAAACACTCTTCAATCCTGAAGGTTCCATGGGCTCCTTCTATGAACTTTGAACTTTAGTTCCTTCCATAAATTTTCTATTGATTCAGGTCAGGTGATTGGCTGGGCCATTCTAGCAGCTTTTACTTTGCTTCCTTGGCTGTGTCTTTGGGATCATTGTCTTGCAGAAATGTTCACCCTCATTTCATCTTCATCATCCTGGCAGATGGTAGCAGATTTTTTCAAGAATATCTTAGTACATTTGTCCATTTATCCTTTCTTCAATTATATGAAGTTTGCCATTGCCATATGCTGAAAAACAACCCCACACCATGATGTTTCCACCTCCAAACTTCACTGTTGGTATGGTTTTTGGGGTAATATGCAGTGCCTTTTGGCCTCTAAACATGGCGTGTATTATGGCATCCAAAGAGTTCAATTTTGATCTCATCTTACCAGACTATATTCTCCCAGTATTTTCACAGGCTAAAAGTTGTTGAGCAAACTTTAAACGTGCTTGAACTTTTTGTTCAGAAATGAATTCATGGTGAGTGTACATACAGGCCATGGAGGTTGAGTGCATTATTTAATTTTCTTTGAAACAATTGTACATGCTGATTCCAGGCCTTTCTGTAGCTCTTTAAAGGTGGTCCTTGGCTCTTGGACAACTCTTCTGATGTAGTTATAACGGTGCTCCCCCCGACGTACTACACTACTGTTGCAATGAGCGGCAAAAAATCTGCTGCAAGTTTTGCCTGGTACAAAAAGCATGAATAAAATGTTAAAATTGCAAACTGCATTGTAGTGCAATAAAGATTAAATAAATGGTTCCTACCTAAAGATGCAGTAATCAAAAACCACAAATAGCATGTCCACTGGATCTGTTACTTTACGACCTTGGATGTATGGATACATCCAGGCGATTTTGTACGCACAGAAGTTGTGCATGATCACGTGATCGCCGCCGGATGTCAGCTGATTCTGACAGCTGACACCTGGCACTCAGTGCAGAAGCAGTGCCTGCACTGCTCCCAGCACTTTAACCCCCTAAATACTGCGATCAAAGTCAATTGCACTGCACTATTGCCACCCCACAATGCCCGATCGATGCCATCGTGCCCGGGTCACAAGAGCTAGCAAACTTGCTACACCATGCTCAGAGCACTGCGTAGCAAGTTTGTCTGTCAGTGCAGTGCTGACAACTTGTAAAGCATAGCTTTGCTATACTTTATAAGCAATCAACCAACAAAAAGTGAAAGTCCCATAGTGGGACATAGTAAAAAAATAAAATTAAGTAAAAAAAAAGTGAAAAAAAAATTGTAAAAATATTTAAAAAATCACAAAATAATAAAAACATATATATATAGTGACAAAGTCACTGGCAGTATGCCAAAAGGGAGATATGTGATTTGAAACATGGAAGTTTCTCCTGCACATTAGGTGCAGAGAGGGTTAACGGCCTAGGTTTACAAGGGCATGTTTTTTAGTGGATGGCGAAGTGCGAGGCGAGACGCCATCCACCATATCTCCAACCCAGGGAGTGGTCTGGGCTTCAAATAGCCAGCCTTTACACTCAGATATGGTCAGTATCTGGAAAGGCTTGCTCCAGAGAGGAGCTTGCACGTATTGTGCTGGACCATGTGTGATTAACCCGGGGTGGCAAGACTTTGTCCGACATACGGACTGTGCTGCAACTTTGTATTTTGTTTTGCCTTTATGCCGAATGGGCTGTGTTCTTTTCTTTATGGACTGCAGGTTAGTTTATGATGCTTAATAAACTAACCTGAAATTTAAAGATACAGTGTTCCTCTTCTACTTCCGCATACAGCCGAGCATGTCACTTTATCACAAGTGGTGGTAGAATTGTGGGCAAAACTCCCAATGCACACATGTTACACGAGGTAATGGGTGAAGTCAGCCATAAGCCACCAAGTGATGCCTGACAAAATGGAGGACCTGCTTAAGCATCTTTTGAGGGCACAGCAGACGCAGCAAGCACAGCACTAGCAGTAGCAAGCGCAGCACCAGCAGATGCTATAGCAACAGCAGATGGCACAAGAGGAGACCACTAAGCTGCTTATGCAGCAGCTCCAGCTACAGCAGCAGGCCCAGCAGTCTCAGTGCCGACAACAGCAGTAGCAGATCGATTTGCTCGCAGAGGCGATACGTAGCACGGCAACAGCTCCAACGATAAGGTCAGTGGACAACTTTGCTATCCGAAAGGCTGTAAGGGGAGCTATGCAGAAAATGACCTCGGGGGATGATGTAGAAGCTTTTCTGACGGCATTCGAGAGAGTCACTGAGAGGGAGAAGCTTCCGCCAGAGCGATGAGCAGAGGTGTTGGCGCCATACCTTGCAAGATGCCTAAGAGTATGCAAAGCTAAAAACTGAGGTTTTTGCATGCTTGAGGTAACAATGACTGTCAGGGCACAGCGCGTTTACCATTGGGCTTATCACCATGAGAAACCCCCACGGTCTCAAATGTTTGACCTATTGCATCTTGTTCAAAAATGGCTGCAACCGGAGTCCTCTACCCCGGCGTAGATGGTAGAGCGTGTAATGATGGATCGATTTTTGCATTCCTTACCGAGGCCGACACAGATTTAGGTTGCCCGTAGTGATCCCTGGAATGCTGATGAACTAGACGGACTGGTTGAGAGGTACCAGGGGTCAAGGGTTCTGTGGTAAACAGCACACTCCATATTGGGGGTCCCAATCTGGGGTGGAGGCCCAAAAGGGGGTGGGGCATCCAAGGTCCAAAGGGGCAGGGGAGGTGATGCCCAATGTCCCTGTGTGAGAGATTAGGTGATCGATGCCCCCTGGCCTCTGAACAAATGGACTGTAGCCTGGGACATTGCTGTTCCTACTATGTCTACCCCACCTGCAGTGTGGACTATCAGCCAAGTGAGGGGCCACGGTCGTGTCCCGTGACCCTTAATGGGGTACTAGTGGCTGGACTCCTGGACTCAGCGAGCTTGGTTACTCTCATATGGGCCACGCTCCCACACCAGTTTTTGAGGAAAACATTACCCTATATCCAGAGTGACTATACACACTGACTGTGGAGCTGAGTCCCATGAGGTAGGAGTGGTCAAGGATCTGCTTCACCCGGTGATAATAGGGCGGGACTTCAGTCTGTTCTGGGACTTGTGGCGGAGAGCAAGGGTGCCCAGTGTCTCGACCAGGAGTCGGTTACACCATGATGCATCACTATCACAGTCAGAGGCAGATGAGATCCCCCTGTGTGTCCTTGTGGGTGATGAAATCAAGACGGTGACACGAGTTTCTGGATTTGGGGGTGTCTGTGGGGAACTTTGGTACTGCGGAGATGTGGGATCTTACTTTGAAGTATGCCTTTGACAATGTATCGGTAATCAATGGGGTTGCTCAAAACCCGGGGGCTAACACCAGGTTCCCATATCTTTCACTCAATGAGGAACATCTTTATCGGGTCACTAACCCAAAAGGGGAAGTCATAGAGCAGTTGCTGGTGCTGGGACCCTATAGGCATAGAGTGTTAGACTTGGCCCATTCTCACATCTTGTGTGGGCACCGAGGGTTAGACAAGACTCGGGAGCGGGTCCTACAGAGGTTCTACTGGCCTGGATGTCAACATGAGATTGTGGACTACTGTCGGTCCTGTCCCACCTGTCAGCTAACAGCTCCAGTGTCCCATTTCCAGAGCCCCCTAGTACCATTATAATAAATCCTATAAAAGAAGGAAAAAACTCACAATGCAAACCAAACAAAAAGGTATAAAGAAACTACAATATTGACAAATTTAATTCATAAATTTTATTAAATACAAGAACAATAAATAAAAAACAGACAACAAAACACCAATTTAAAAAATTAAATAAAACATGATTAAAATACAGCTCAGGAGGGGGGAGGGGGATGCTCACAATGATTATTAAACATGGATCACCTATATAGAAAAGGGGCATATATGTATTCAATTGGCAGCCAAAATTGAATCACAGTGATTGATTAAATATATATAGTAACCTCTAAATAGCAGCATAATAATATTTCCTAAAATTAATATATATAAATAAATATAAAGTGCTTGTGCAATAAATATATATACACATACAGTTATATGAAAAAGTTTGGGCACCCCTATTAATCTTAAGCTTAATGTTTTATAAAAATTGGTGTTTTGCAACAGCTATTTCAGTTTGATATATGTAATAACTGTTGGACACAGTAATGTTTCTGTCTTGAAATGAGGTTTATTGTACTAACAGAAAATGTGCAATCTGCAATCAAAAAAAATTTGACAGGTGCATAAGTATGGGCACCTCACCAGAAAAGTGACATTAATATTTAGTAGATCTCCAAGGAGACCATGATTATATGAAAAGTAGATTTGGAGACATACCCCGACCCCCTCACACCACTCCAATGCCGTTTCGCTCCTTGCTTCGTCAGGGAGTGTGGTGTGAGGGGGAGTGGTGAAATAAATACGAAAAAAACAGCTGCCAAACATAATTAGTAATTGCGAGTGCCTTACTATCGGGCGCCGCTAGCCGCGCCTGCGCCCCACCGACACTTCCGGGGCAGAAGGTCCGGAGCGCGTCACTGAAGGGCGTGTTGCCATTCATGACGCGTCCACGACACCAGCCACTCCAGAGGTCCCCAAGCCGCATGCGCGCTGCGGCGCACGACACTCGCAGCAGCCATATTGAGGTATGGTATTTAGCCCTGAAGTTTGCCAGCAACGGATTCTACACACGCATACTGAAGAAAAGAAGAGGTAAGACACACATGGATATGCTATTATAAACATGTGGAGTGAAACAGGAGAACCTTAATGAAAACTAAAAAGAAATGAATAAAGGCAAGAATGTGTGATAAGTGTCATCAAAATAAGAAAATTAAATATGATGAGAAAAAAGGGGGGGAGGGGAGAAAAAAGAGGAGAAAGGAAAATGAGAGAAGGAAAATAAAAAATAAAAAATAAAAAAAAATAATAAAATAAAATAAAATAAATTAAAAAAAAGAAGAAGAAAAAAGGGGGGAAAAAAAGGAAAAAAGGGAAAAGTGAAAACCATGAGACATATATAAATAATGATAAAAAAGATAATGAATCAATAATAATGAATAATGATGGGTGAATAACAATAAATAGAAAATGCTGCTAGTGAATAATAATATATATAATATAAAAGCATTAAAAATTTATTATCAGTAGTTTATAAAAAATATATAAAAAATATACTATTGATAAATAAAGTGCAACAGTGAATGAATATATGAAAAAAGTGTAAATCATATATCACATGTGCATCTGTGAAAATAAATGTGGACATAAAATCAAATAAATAAGAAAATAAAAAACTAGTATAGAAGAAAAAGGGTAAAAATTGTGACAATAAATTTATCCATGAAAAAGAAGAAAAAACTTCATGCCTACAAAGAAAATAGGCACAGTGATAAAAGTGAAAATATAAGAAGTGCAATATAAAAATAAAAAAAAAGGGGGAGATATGAACCATGCATAACCCAAATAAAGCTCATACACCCAGACATACACAAGAAAGACAGATGACAGACCTGAAAATCATCCCAACCACAACCACATATATCCATGTACCAAAGACAACAATCATGCCATGGATGAAAAAAATCTAAACATATGGGAGTCCCTACCCATACCGCAATACAGAAACCCAAAAATAAATATATCGGAAAAGATATGGCAGAACACACACCACTCCGCCCATACAGGAAAAAGGAAAGAGCCAAAAAATGCAAAAAAGCAAAAAACAAGAAAAACAAGAAAAATAAAAAACATGTATACATCAAGGACAGATGTCGCAGTGTGAGCACCTAGCATGCCAAGGTGAAGAACAATTCACTTATAGGAAGCTTCCGAAACCCCATTGATCATTTAGACCATCTGGTCTCATACTTTTCAGTGCAGTAATCCATTTGCATTCCATCTGCAACAATTTTTTAACTAGATTTCCCCTTCTGATATTTGGATAAAGTCGGTCAATTCCTCTAAATTTCAATAGATGTTCCTGATTTGGATGATACTCTCTGAAGTGTCTAGCCACAGGTTTTAATTTGGCAATGGCTTCCAAATCCTCTGGTTGCAATTTCATGGCTGATTTGATGTCCTTCATATGTTCCAAAATCTGGACTCGCAATTCTCGCGTTGTCATTCCAACATAATACAATCTGGAGGGGCAGATGGCCAAATAGATAACATACGATGTCCGACAATTTATGTGATGCAAGATCATATGTATTCACGAGTGCCTTTGGAATCAGAGAAGGTATTGATCTTCTCCAAATGTCTGCATGCCATGCAGCTCCCACATTGCCAGCATCCCCATTTCGGGCCCTTAGAATCAAAAAGAAATTTAGAAGGTGGCATTCTGTGATGGCTGTGAACCAACATATCCTTAATCGGTTTTCCCCGTTTAGCCGTCAAATTTGGTCTATCCAATATAAAAGAGGATATAGTTGTATCTTGTCTCAAAATTGGCCAATATTTGGCTACTACCTCAGTCATCTCCTTCTATCTCGAATTATAATTGGTAATAAGTCTCGTGCAACTCCTTGGATCTCCCTTCTTATCTTTGATTGAGACAAGAAGAGACTGTCTGTTTAATTGTTTAGCCCGTACATAAGCCCTATCGACATTCTGTTTTTTATACCCACGTTGAATGAATCTACGCTCAAGATCTCTAGCCAGCTGTTCAAAATCATTCTCCTGACTACAAATCCGTTTTGCCCTAATAAACTGACCTGTGGGAATAGCTCTTATCACATGTGTCGGATGTGCTGATCTGGCATGCAGAAAGGCATTTACACTCGTATCCTTCCGGTAAATATCAGTATTTATTCTTCCATTTGTGTCGATCCTGATGCACAGGTCCAAAAAGTTGATCGTGGTTTGACTTATTGTCAAAGACAATTTGATGTTAAATGCATTGTTGTTCAAATGTACCAGAAAAAGATCCAAAAGTTCCCAGGAGCCCTGCCAAATAAATAATACATCATCTATAAATCGCATCCACGATACAACTGAACCAGAAAAAATATCATCATCCTTTTGTAAATGTTCTCTCTCCCACCATCCCAGAAAGAGGTTTTCGTACGAGGGTGCGCAAGCCACCCCCATCGCCACTCCACTCTTCTGCAAAAAATGACGATCTTTAAACAAAAGATTATTGTGGGTGAGAACATACTCCATCAAAGTTAAGATAAATTCAGATAAGGATCCATTCAAATTTTGACTTTCCAAAAAGAACCTCAAACCCTTAGACCATGTTGATGTTCGATATTTGTATACAGGGACTCGACGTTACATGTAACCAGAAACATATCTGGCTCCATGTGAACCCCATCCAATCTTTGCAACACTTCCGTAGAGTCTTTAACATAGGAGGGCAATTCACTGACCATAGGTTTTAAATAAAAATCCAAAAACTTTGATATAGGTTCAGTTAGACTGCCATTGCCTGATAATATTGGATGACCTGGTGGGTTTTTCAAATCCTTATGCACTTTTGGTAGTAAATATAATGAAGGAATTAATGGGGAGTGTACCTTGAGCCCCTCCATAAGACCTTTTGAAATTGTCCCCTGCTCAAAGGCTAAGTCCAATATATGAAAGAGCTCACTTTGAAAGACAAGGGTGGGATCACTGGGCAGGCATGTGTAACATTCAGCATCTCCCAATTGTCTGAATGCCTCTCTTTCATAGAGTTCTATCGGCCATGCCACAATGTTCCCACCCTTATCAGCTGGCTTGAGCACTATATCCCTCATCTTGCTCAGCTCCTCCAAAGCTCGCCGTTCGCCCCTTGTGAGATTATCAAAGGGTCTATATGGGGGAATGTGGGCCAATCCCTCACATACCATGCGAACAAATATTTCAATGGAGGAGCTGAGACCCAGAGAGGGAAAGCAATTAGATCTCTTTTCCAAAAACGTTGGTGTCTTACCAGTAGCACATCCCATTTGTTCCGCCAAAAGATCTTCTAGCGCTTGAAGCGCCTCCAATTCTTCTTCTGAAGAAAAAGGATGAGAGGAGTATTTACTTTCATGGAATTTATGAAGAAGGAGTTTTCTGGCAAATAAAAAGACATCTTTTATGACCACAAAACTATCGTATTTAGCCGTAGGACTAAAACCTAGACCCAAAGATAGCACTGCGATCTGTTCGGCAGAAAAATAAGTCCCGGATAAATTAATTACCTTTAGGGATCCATTGTCATCATTATCATGGTCCAAGAAGGCCTTCCGTTTATGGGCTGTATTCCTGGTGTAATATCGGGCTGAATCAGCCCCTGAGTTAGAATCCCTGCTCACTGATTCATTTGTACCATTACTCGTAGATCATGATATGGATATTGTCCTCTTTCCAAAAGAACGAGTTTTCCACTTGTATACTTTATCAGTCTGATAATCCGTTACATCCCTTTGATACTTAGTGATTTTAACCTGTTGAATATCCTTATCCCATTTGCTCAAAGCCTCTTCCAATTCATGTTCAAATTTCGTTAATTGATCCTTGGTAAGATTATTTTTAATTTTATCCTGGAGGTTTTTAATCCTCTCTTCCAAGTCCTGAAGACTTTTTTTGTCAATATCAATCAAAATATTCAAAAAAGTAAATGAGCATGAATCACATGCCTCAACCCATTTTTTCGTCAATTCCACATCCTCAACCTGAAAAGAAGGAAACATCGGAATGCGTAAGCCACGAGGAATCAATTTTTGCTGCAAATACTGTTCCAAAGTGACTTTATTCCACCAATATCTCGTCCTTTTATATAGTAAATCCTTCAATAATACTTTATCCTCATATATGTCATCAGATATATGACTTTCACCACTGGGACCACTGTCCTTAAAAATACTGGAAATTTGCGACAACCAGCTTGTGTCTCGATTTTTCAAATCCATATTAACGGGTCCTTCTGAACCAAACAATAGAATAAATCCTATAAAATAAGGAAATACCACAAGTTTCAAAAAGATAAATGTATCTAAATACCTCAAAACTCACAATTCAAACCAAACAAAAAGGTATAAAGAAACTACAATATTGACAAATTGAATTCATAAATTTTATTAAATACAGGAACAATAAATAAAAATCAGACAACAAAACACCAATTTAAAAAATTAAATAAAACATGATTAAAATACAGCTCAGGAGGGGGGAGGGGGATGCTCGCAATGATTATTAAACATGGATCACCTATATAGAAAAGGGGTATATATGTATTCAATTGGCAGCCAAAATTGATTCACAGTGATTGATTAAATATATATAGTAACCTCTAAATAGCAGCATAATAATATGTCCCAAAATTAATATATATAAATAAATATAAAGTGCTTGTGCAATAAATATATATACACATACATATGTGATTATTTGCCAAATATTAATTGGTGAAGGGAAAAAGAAAAAGATCACTAATTCACTGCTGCTATGAGAAAAATGCTAATGAGAGATATTGGCTGCAGAAAAATTAGTCCTATACTATATAAACCCCCTAATCAGGGAATCATCTGAATGTTATCTCACATAAAGGAGACCATGATTATATGAAAAGTAGATTTGGAGACATACCCCGACCCCCTCACACCACTCCAATGCCGTTTCGCTCCTTGCTTCGTCAGGGAGTGTGGTGTGAGGGGGAGTGGTGAAATAAAGACTAAATCCACATCAGGCCAGGTGGTCTCTATTCTTTGCCCGATTCTGCTTCACTCTGCATTGCTGCCCGGCGGACAAGAACATTAAAGCTGACACTCTATCCCGCTTATTCCCGTCTTCCGACCAAGAGGATGAGCCTCTACATATCATTGACCACTCCAAAGTGATGACTGTTGCTCCTGGGACGTTGCTGTTCCTACTATGTCTACCTCACCTGCAGTGTGGACTATCAGCCCAGTGAGGGGCCACGGTCGTGTCCCATGACCCTTAATGGGGTACTAGTGGCTGGACTCCTGGACTCAGCGAGCTTGGTGACTCTCATATGGGCCACGCTCCCACACCAGTTTTTGAGGAAAAACATGGGTGTGCAGTGCATTCACGGGGATGCCAAACATTACCCTATATCCAGAGTGACTATACACACTTACTGTGGAGCTGAGTCCCATGAGGTTGGAGTGGTCAAGGATCTGCTTCACCCGGTGACAATAGGGCGGGACTTCAGTCTGTTCTGGGACTTGTGGCGGAGAGCAGGGGTGCCCAGTGTCTCGACCAGGAGTCGCTTACACCATGATGCATCACTATCACAGTCAGAGGCAGATGAGTTCCCCCTGTGTGTCCTTGTGGGTGATGAAATCAAGACAGTGACCCAAGGTTCCGGATTTGGGGGTGTCTGTGGGGAACTTTGGTACTGCGGAGATGTGGGATCTTACTTTGAAGTATGCCTTTGACAATGTATTGGTAATCAATGGGGTTGCTCAAAACCCGGGGGCTAACACCAGGCTCCCATATCTTTCACTCAATGGGGAACATCTTTATCGGGTCACTAACCCAAAAGGGGAAGTCATAGAGCAGTTGGTGGTGCTGGGACCCTATAGGCATAGAGTGTTAGACTTGGCCCATTCTCACATCTTGTGTGGGCACCGAGGGTTAGACAAGACTCGGGAGCGGGTCCTACAGAGGTTCTACTGGATGTCAACATGAGATTGTGGACTACTGTCGGTCCTGTCCCACCTGTCAGCTAACAGCTCCAGTGTCCCATTTCCCGAGCCCCCTAGTACCATTACCTATCATAGAGGTCCCATTTGACCGGATTGCCATGGACCTTGTCGGGCCCCTGGTGAAGTCTGTCCGGGGGCACCAATACATCCTTGTAGTATTGGACTATGCAACTCGATATCTGGAAGGGGTACCATTGAGAAATTCCTCCGCCAGAAGTATCGCCACAGGGCTGGTGCATATTTTCTCCTGGATGGGTCTGCCATAGGAGATCCTGATGGACCAGTGAACTTCTTTTATGTCGAAGGTGATGAGGGAGTTGTGTAAGGCACTAAAAATTACACAACTCCGGATGTCAGTATACCATTCGCAGACGGATGGACTGGTAGAGAAATTCAACAAGACCTTGAAGTCAATGTTGAAGAAGGTCATGGAGAAGGATGGATGAGACTGGGATTGCCTACTGCCATACCTGCTGTTCTCCATTAGGGAAGTTCCCCAGAGCTCTACGGGATTCTCGCCATTTGAGCTGCTATACAGATGACACCCTCGGGGACTTCTGGACAAAGGCAAGGAGACCTGGGAAACAGAGGTTACACCCCACCGGAGCACCATCGAGTATGTGTCCCAGATGCAGTACCGGATAGAGAGTTTGATGCCAATTGTGAAAGAGAGCCTTCTACAGGCTCAAGAAGCCCAAGCGAGGGTCTACAATCGGGCTGCAAGGCTGAGACAATTCAGCCGGGAGACCGCATGTTAGTGTTACTACCCATGGTCAAGAGCAAGTTTCTGGCTGAATGGAAAGGGCCGTAAGAGGTGGTCGAGAAGCTGAGTGAAGTTAATTACAAAGTCCACCAGCCGGGTAGAAGAAAGCCATACCACAGGGAACCAGTGGAAGCTATGTGTCTAGGGGCCAATCCTGAAGCCAGGGTCGAGGACATCACAGTGGCAGAGACACTATCACCGGCCCAAAAACAACAGTGCCGAGAACTCCTGCAGAGAAACCGAGACCTGTTCTCAGAACTGGCCTCTTGTACACAAGTTGTGGAGCATGAAATATTTACAGAACCACATGTACAGGTGAACCAGAGAACATATCAAATGCCCGAAACCCGCCGCGAGGTGATCTCCAAAGAGGTGCGGAGAATGTTAAGCCTAGGGCATTATTGAGGAGTCTAAGAGCGGCTGGTCCAGCCCTATTGTGCTTGTACCCAAGCTGGACGGAGAATGGCGCTTCTATAATGATTGCAGGAAGCTAAATGAAGTGTTCAAGTTTGATGCCTACCCGATGCCCCGCGTTGATGAACTTATTGAGACGCTGGGGCCTGCCAGGTACATCACTACCCTGGACCTGTCCAAAGGGTACTTTCAAATTCTCCTGTCCCCAGGTGCCAAGGAGAACACAGCCTTCTCTACACCTGACGGGTGTTTTCAATACACCAGGATGCCGTTCAGACTACAGGGAGCCCCAGCTACCTTCCAGAGGGCCATGGACCGGATCCTTGGCTCACATAAGAAATACACTGCCACTTACAGTTATATGAAAAAGTTTGGGCACCCCTATTAATCTTAAGCTTAATGTTTTATAAAAATTGGTGTTTTTGCAACAGCTATTTCAGTTTGATATATGTAATAACTGTTGGACACAGTAATGTTTCTGCCTTGAAATGAGGCTTATTGTACTAACAGAAAATGTGCAATCTGCATTCAAACAAAATTTGACAGGTGCATAAGTATGGGCACCTCACCAGAAAAGTGACATTAATATTTAGTAGATCCTCCTTTTGCAAAAATAACAGCCTCTAATCGCTTCCTGTAGCTTTTAATGAGTTCCTGGATCCTGGATGAAGGTATTTTTGACCATTCCTCTTTACAAAACAATTCCAGTTCAGTTAAGTTTGATGGTCGCCGAGCATGGACAGCCCTCTTCAAATTATCCCACAGATGTTCAATGATATACAGGTCTGGGGACTGGGATGGCCATTCCAGAACATTGTAATTGTTCTTCTGCATGAATGCATGAGTAGATTTGGAGCGGTGTTTTGGATCATTGTCTTGCTGAAAGATCCATCCCCTGCGTAACTTCAACTTTATCACTAATTCTTGAACATTATTGTCAAGAATCTGCTGATACTGAGTGGAATCCATGCGTCCCTCAACTTTAACAAGATTCCCGGTGCCGACATTGGCCACACAGCCCCAAAGCATGATGGAACCTCCACCAAATTTTACTGTGGGTAGCAAGTGTTTTTCTTGGAATGCTGTGTTTTTTTGCCACCATGCATAACGCCTTTTTGTATGACCAAACAACTCAATCTTGGTTTCATCAGTCCACAGGACCTTCTTCCAAAAAGAAATTGGCTTCTCCAAATGTGCTTTTGCATACCTCAGCCGACTCTGTTTGTGGCGTGCTTGCAGAAACGGCTTCTTTCGCATCACTCTCCCATACAGCTTCACCTTGTGCAAAGTGCGTTGTATAGTTGACCGATGCACAGTGACACCATCTGCAGCAAGTTGATGCTGCTGCTCTCTGGAGGTGGTGTGAAGATTGGCCTTGACTGATCTCACCATTCTTCTTCTCTGCCTTTCTGATGTTTTTCATGGCCTGCCACTTCTGGCCTTAACAAGAACTGTCCCTGTGTTCTTCCATTTCCTTACTATGTTCCTCACAGTGGAAACTGACAGGTTAAATCTCTGAGACAGCTTTTTGTATCCTTCCCTTGAACAACTATGCTGAATAATCTTTGTTTTCAGATCATTTGACAGCTGTTTTGAGGAGCCCATGATGCCACTCTTCAGAGGAGATTCAAACAGGAGAGCAACTTGCAAGTGGCCACTTTAAGTAGCTTTTCTCATGATTGCATACACCTGGCTATGAAGTTCAAAGCTCAATGAGGTTACAAAACCAAAAAAGTGCTTTAGTAAGTCAGTAAAAAGTAGGTAGGAGTATTTAAAACAAGAAAATGATAAGGGTGCCCATACTTATGCACCTGTCAAATTTTTTTTGAATGCAGATTGCACATTTTCTGTTAGTACAATAAACCTCATTTCAAGGCAGAAACATTACTGTGTCCAACAGTTATTACATATATCAAACTGAAATAGCTGTTGCAAAACACCAATTTTTATAAAACATTAAGCTTAAGATTAATAGGGGTGCCCAAAGTTTCTCATATAACTGTACCTAGATGACATCGTGATTTTTAGCCCAGATTGGGGAACCCACCTGCAGAAGGTCCAGGCGGTACTGGATGCCTTGAGAAATGCCAGGTTTACCATAAGCCCAAGAAATTGCACCATAGGACGAGAACAGGCGAAATACTTGTTGTTGGAAGGGGTGAAATAAAACTACAAATGAACAAGGTGGAGGTAATCCAGAATTGCCCACAACCGGCCTCCAAGAAACAGGTATGGGTCTTTCATTCATTTTATTTGGGAATAGTGGGATATTATAGGCGATTTATCCTGAATTTCGCCACAATAGTGGTACCCCTAACTGACCTGAGGTGGAGGTCGTTTTCCAAGAACTGAAGCACATCCTGTGTAACCAGCCGGTCTAGATAGCTCCTGACTTTCATAAAGAGTTTGTGCTACCTGTTAGGCCGCAAATTCAGACTAGTCTCAGACCATGCTCCCCTAAGGTGAATGATGGAAAGGATGGGGAAGAATGCCAGGGTGACGAGGTGGTTCCTGGCCCTCCAGGACTTTAGTTTTTCGGTAGAGCACAGGCACAGGAAATTACATGTTAATGCAGATGCCCTGTCCAAACTTCCCTGTCTAAAGAGTGAAGGTGCCAAAACCCCCTGCTTTGGGCAGAGAGGGGGAATATGTAGCAAAGTCACTGGCAGTGTGTCAGAAGAGATATATGTGTCAATGAGGCTGTTAGCCTCAGTTATGTGAAACATGGAAGTTTTTCCTGCACATCAGGTGGAAAGAGGGTTAACGACCCAGGTTTACAAGGACATGTTTTTTAATGGATGGCGAAGTGTGGAGCAGGGCGCCATCCACCATATCTCCAGTCCAGGGAGTGGTCTGGGCTTTAAATAGCCAGCCCTTACACTCAGGTGTGGTCAGTATCTGGAAATGCTTGCTCCATAGAGGAGCTTGCAAGTATTGTGCTGGACCATGTGTGGTTAACCCGGAGTGGCCAGACCTTGGCCGATATACGGACTGTGCTGCAACTTTGTATTTTGTTTTGCCTAAATGCCGAATGGGCTTTGTTCTTTTCTTTATGGACTCCAGGTTAGATTATAACGCTTAATAAACTAACCTGAAATTTAAAGAGACAGTGTTCCTTTTCTACCTTTGCATACAGACGAGCTTGTCACTTTACCACAATATATGTGTATTGTACCCATAAATAAATATTTTTGTGAAAAAAAAACAATAAAAGGACACATATTTGGTATCGCAGTGTCTGTAACGACTCGAACTATAGTAGTGTCCAACTAGATAACCCCTTTAGTGAATATCGTAAAAAAAATATTAAAAGCGAGGCAAAAAAAGATGCTTTATCATCATACTGCAGAACAAAAAGTGGAATAAAACGCAATAAAAATGACCAATGTAAATAAAAATGGTACCACTAAAAACATAATCTTGCCCCGCAAAAAACAAGCCACCATACAGCTCAATCAGCAAAAAATTAAAAAAGTTATAGCTCTCAGAATAAAATGATGCAAAAATAATTATTTTTACTATAAAATAGTTGTGTAAACGCGACAAAACATTAAAAAATGATATAAATGTTGTATCGCTGTTATCGTACTGACCCGAAGAATAAAGCTGGCTTATCAATTTTACCACATGTAGAATGGCATAAAAAAATCCTGAATTGCAAAAAATCACAATAGAAAGCGATTAGTGATCAGCGAGTATGTTTTGTTAACCCTTTCACCGAGTATACTCAGGCGAGCACCGAGTATTTATAGCGTGCTTGGGTTTTAAGTTTTCGTCGCCCAATGAACATGATTTGCGACATGTTTTTCCAGCATTCCTCACATGTATTAAATCTTTCGAACAGTTGCAAATCATGTTCACGGAGCGACGAAAACTTAAAGCCCGAGCACGCTATAAATACTCAGTGCTCGACCGAATATACTCGGCGAAAGGGTTAACAAAACACTAACAGCGATCAAAAAACGTCATGTGCCCAAAAATTATATAATAAAAACATCAACTTGTCCCGCAAAAAACAAGCCCTCACATGACTATGTTGGCAGAAATATGGAAAAATTATAGCTCTCAAAATTAGTTTTTGCAAAAAAAATGTCTTTCAGTTTGTGACAGGAGCCAAAGATAAAAAAATTATATTGCTCTGGTATTGCTGAAATCGTACCGACCCGAAGTATAAAGTTGCCTAATCACTTATACCGCACAAGGAACGGCGTAAAAAATAAATAAAATCAATTCTTCACTTGCTGTTGATTTATTCATGCTGCCTCCCAAATATTGCAGTAAAGCTCAGCGCACATTTATCCTGGGCTCTACGCTGAGTGATTACACCGGTGTAAATTTCTGAAATACGTGATTCAGACAAAGGCCCCGGCGAAAGATTCTGACCTGTGCTCCGGCAGTGTCTGTCTTTTTAAGCGTGCATAAAAGTCTCATCGGCCACAGTTTTGTGTGCCTCTGGAGAAAAAGAGCACCACTAAACAGAGGCTAGACGGAGTCAGTCCAGAGTAACTCTGCTGCCTCATCATAGTGAATGGATCCCTGGGGGTTTCATCTGAATCATGTCACTCAGAGATTTAGATGGAAACCCCAATATAAGTGCTCAGCGTAGAGCGACGGATAAATGTGATCCCAGAACGTTATGTAAAATATTCCTAACAAAAGCTTCAAATCAATCCACAAAAAAAAGAAAGTCCCCACTCTGGTCCATCAACTGTCAATGGAAATATAGGTGGTTTCCACGTTACTGGTAGCACAAAGTCTCTGCAAAAGTACTATTGCTCCTCAACCCCCAAAAATAAATCCACCGAATTCTGCACGCCCAAATCCAAATGCCTCCTCCCTTTTGAGCCCCACAGTGTGCCTAAACAGCAGTTAGTGTTCTCATGTTTGGCATTTCTGTAGCGATGAGAGCTCGCCTAATTAACGGGTGCATGTCTCTACAAGAGCAAGCTGGGCAAAACGTACTGATGACTACAATGTACTAGTCACTGCAATGTACTGGTCACTACAACATGCTGGTCACTACAATGGCAGTTTGCAATTTTAACATCCACTGCTGCTTGTTTCTAGAAAACACCCATAGGATCAAAATCGTCACTACACCTGTAGATAAATTCCCAAAGGGGTATCATTTCAGAAATGTGATCACTTGAGGCGTGATTCTGCTATTCTAGCACTTAGGGGCTCTGGATATGGAGTCCGCATACTATTCTGGGAAAATCTGCGCTCCAGGAGGCATATGCTGCTCCGTCCCTCCCGAGTCTCACTGTGTGGCTAATCAGTACTGTACAGCCACATATGGGGTATTTCTACACTCAGCAGAAATTGTGGGACACATTTTGGTGCCATTTTACCCATTTGCCAGTGTGAAAATGTAAAATCAGGGGTTAAAACAAAATTTTGGTGGTAAAAGTGTAATTGTTTTTTTCTTCACTGCCAAGTGGCATAAAATTCTGTGACCCACCAGTGGTGTTAATATGATCACTCCACCCCTAGATGAATTTATTGAGAGGTGTAGTTTGAAAAATGGGGTCTCTTATAGATGGTTCTGTGGTTCTGGCACCTCAGGGGCTCTGCCAATGTGACATGACCCCCTCAAACCAGTCCAACAAAATCTGAACTCCAATATGGCATTTCTTCCCTTCTGAGCTTTGCACTGTGCCTCAAAAGTAGTTTTTGACCGCATATGGGGTATCAGCACACTTAGGAGAAATTGCTTAACAAATTTTGAGGTCCATTTTCTCCTGCTACCCTTGTGAAAATGAAAAAATTTCGGCCTAAAACAACATTTTTTGTGGGAAAATATATATTTTTTTATTTTCACAGATCAACATTGTAAAATTCTGTGAAGCACCTGTGGGTTCTAGGTGCTCATAACACATCTAAATAATTTCCTTGAGGGGTCTAGTTTCCAAAATGGGATCACTTGTGGGGGTTTTCCACTGTTTAGGCACATCAGGGGCTTTCCAAACATGACATGACACCTGCAGACCATTGCATCAAAGTCTGCATTCCAAACCGTCACTCCATCCTTTTTGAGCCCTGCCGTGTGCACAAACAGAAGTTTTCCCCCACATATGAGGTATCTGCATACTCAGGAAAAATTGCAAAACAAATTTTGTGGTCCATGTTTCACTAATTGTTCCAGCAAATTTTGCATTTGAAAAGTCAAATGGCACTCCTTCCCTTCCAAGCCCTGCTGTGCGCCCAAACAGTAGATTTCCTCCACATATTGGGTATCGGCGTACTCAGGAGAAATTGCACAACAAATTGTATGGTGCACATTTTCCTGTTACGATAGTAAAAATGCAATGTTTTGGGCTAAAATACATTTTTGAGTTGTCTAGTCTCCAAAATGGTGTCATTTGTGGGCAGTTTCCACTGTTTAGGCACAAATCAGGTGCTCTCCAAACACGACGTGGAGTGCGCTAATTATTCCAGCAAATTTTGCATTCAAAAAGTCAAATGGTGGTCCTTTCCACATGTTGGGTATCAGCTTACTTTGAAGAAATTGCACAACAAATTGTGTGGTGCAATTTCTCCTATTACTCTACTGAAAATGCAAAATTTGGGGCTAAAAAAATACATTTTTATGGAAAAATATGATTTCTGTATTTTCACAGCTCAATGTTACAAACCTCTGTGAAGCACCTGGGTGTTCAAGGAGCTCACTTCAGGTTTTCCTCTGTTTAGGCACATAAAGGACTCTCCAAACACAAAATGGCATCCACTAATTACTCCAGCAAATTTTACATTCAAAAAGTCAAATGGCTCTGCTTCCCTTCTGAGCCCTGATGTGCGCCCAAACAGTGGTTTTCCCCCACATATGGGGTATCAGCGTGCTCATGAGAAATTGCATAACAAATTTTGCTGTCCACTTTCTCCTGTTACCCTTGTGAAAGTAAAACAAAATTGGGTCTAAAGTAAAATTTTTGTGAAAACAAGTTAAACGCTTATTTTTTCCTTCCATATTACATTAATTCCTGTGAAGCACCTGAAGGGTTAATAACCTTCTTGAATGTGATTTTGAGCACCTTGAGGGGTGCAGTTTATAGAATGGTGTCTCTTTTTGGTATTTTCTGTCATATAGGCCCCTCAAAGCCACTTCAAATGTAATGTGGTACCTAAAAAAAATGGTTTTGTGAATTTTGTTGGAAAAATGGGAAATTGCTGGTCAACTTTTAACCCTTATAACATCCTAAAAAAAAGAATATGTTTCAAAAATTGTGCTGATGCAAAGTAGACATGTGGGAAATGCTATTTATTAACTATTTTTTGCTATAACTCTGATTTAAAGGCATAAAAATTAAAAGTTTGAAAATTTCAAAATTGTTGCCAAATTTCAATTTTTTTCACAAATAAACGCAAGTCATATCAACAAATTTTATCACTATCATAAAGAACAATATGTCATGAAAAAACATTCTCAGAATCAGTGCGATCCATTGAAACGTTCCAAAGTTATTACCTCATAAAGTGACACTGGGAATAATTGTAAAATTTGGCCTGGTCATGAAGGTGAAAACAGGCTTGGGGGGTAAAGGGGTTAATCGATAAGGAATAGAGATCATCCGTAGATAGTCATTTAAATGTAGTTTCTTACTTCAGTGCAAAAGTTTAGCAGTGTATCTAATGGTAAGTAAATCTAATTATTCCTGCAGTGCTCTGGCCGGTAGTGCTGCAGTCAGTTGATTGGTTTGTAAAAACAGAAATGCTTTATTGATACTCTTTAAAATATTTAAAAAATTGCAAGAATATTATACCATGATGTCAATCAAGTAATAATATAAGTAAATATTGAGCAAGATAATCCCGACACCAAGATTATGCCCAAGTAAACATCCAGAACCAATACAAAGGATGTAAAAAGTCGATTAGACAAAATTATGCCACAATCTAAATGGACTGCCAAATAGTGCAAGTGCAAAGAAAAACCATATGTTATCATAAGGTAAATAATTAAATAGGTTTAACACACACACAGGTGTATACATTGTTGTCCATGATTCTAAACAAATAAAGTGTTAAGTGCATCAGGATTGTACACTCAGTATATTTCAGCTGAAATATTAAATCAACACCTGAATACGTACAAAGTTCAGAAATTTGGCATATAGGTATGTATATGATGTTCACAATTCCGAAAGAGAATTGAAGTGGCGAGTGCAACATGGAAAAGATAGGTAGAGGGTAAACGCAAACCATCAGCGTGCATAAACTGTTCCCAAAGAAATCCTACAGGGTTCTAATATAGAGCAAATATAAATATGCATAAACGGATAATCAGACTCATTTCCAATATACTATTCTATTTAAGAAGATAATGAGGGTACCCAATATTACATATATTAATTCTCATACCTCATTAGAATAAATAAAAAAATAGTAATTCTTATGCTATCAAAATTTGAAAGTTTATTACATCAAAGAATACAAAATTACACAGCCAACAGACAAAACCCTTATATAAAATAGCACCTAATAAGACCCATTTAAAAGACTTGGGCAGTGTGGTTCTAGATGAAAGTATTATTTGGCATCATGATTATGTCATCAAAAATTAAGTGGTGAACATGATACAAGAGTTCAATTCATATATTCCAAAGATAGGGTTACACAGATAACATATATTATAAATTACATATATTTACAGCTTAGTGATAACAACCATTTATAACAGTGATTATAGTTGCAATACATGATTCTAGAATAGATTTTTGAAACTAGTAAATGTATCACATATAATTTAAATTTTGTATCATGATCATTATTTCAATGGGTCGAGAAGTCATATAGAGTCATATGGGTCATATAGTTATAAGATATAAGAAGCCACCCAGAGATAGATCAGGAAAGAAAATTGCTGTGACCCCCCACAGCTTTATGAAGATCTATTTAGTCAGCAGTAAATATACAGACCATGTGCCATCTTATTGGAAACCACACTGCCTCGTACCCCAACGCTCGTTTCGCGTTCTGCTTCGTCGGGGGGTACTGAGGCAGTGCCATACCCGGGTTTTTATCTAGTGAATGAATTCAGGTCACCTGGAGCATCCCATGATCACGGGCGCGTGTATTCCGCCTGTCGCACTCCCGCGGCCGGCGTCCTGGAAGTCCAGTTGCGCATGTCCGCAAAGCCAGAGTTCCGAATGGATGCCGGGCGGTGGAGGCGAGGTCACGATGACGAGGCGCACACACGCACCATATGAGAAGTCACAAGGCGCCATTAGGGCAACGTTACCCCAGTGTCCATTTATGACCGCATACAGTACATTACATACAAGGAAGTGACAGGAGACTTATATATATATATCGTGTATTGTTTGTTGCTTCAAAGGTATTTTCTTCATTTATACTGATTCATCATACAGTCAGGATTCAAGATCTAAAAAATAGAAATAGCAATATTATTTGCAAATACCCATAAGTTCAAATCGTCATACTCAATCATTAATAGAGATGAGCGTTGTTCTACTCGAACTGTTCGCCAATCTCAAATTCGAGCTGTTTTGGGTGGTGTTCGAGCCGTTCGGCGAACACGAACAATTTGAGAAAAATTCGGCTGTTCGAGGTTATGTTCGATAAATGTTCGTGCACCAAAATCATAACTGGATTTTTTCTCAGTAATGATGAAAATTAATGTTAATACGCAGTTTGAGTGTACAGCGGGGTGGGGGGAGGGGCAGGGGATGGATCTCTGCAGGAACAATGAAGATCTCCATTTTTTTTTTCTCTTTCCCGCATTTACAGTGGGGGGTGCAATCTGTCAGCCTATCAGCAGCGCACATACGGAGCGAAGTGCTTTTTTTCACACAAGCAAGGGCATGTGTCATTAGCAGTGTATGTCACATGTCCTTGCCCTATAAAACCAAGCCATTTTCCCCGTCGCCACCATTTTCTCACTGCTGCAGCTGCGTGTTAGACGGCACCGCTGTTGCTGTGTGCACTATACCTTGTTAATTTCAAGCCAATTTTCGCACAAATCTACAGATAGCTTGGGAGTAGGGAATAGTTGTGATTGCAGTCCTTTTAAGGACTAGGTTACAGCATTTCCTATGACTTTTATAAGGCAGGTCTGTGCTCTTAAATAGATAGGTTGTGGGAGTAAAGACTAATTGTAATTGGAGTCCTTTTCAGGACTAGGTTACATCAGTTCCTATCAGTTTTTGCCTGGCAGGTCTGTGCCAGTGCTGTGCAAGTTTTTTTCACAGCATTTGGCTGAATCTAGCAAAGCTAATCCTTTTTGGCCTATTGCAGAGTGTGTTACTCAGTGGAGTAGCCTATCTGTGTTGCAAGATATACCACCTGTGTATAGAATACCAATTTTTTTACTGCACCTAGTGAAGTAAAATCTTTTGGGCATAGCATCATTCTATTAGTCCATCTATACTGACCTCCATCAGGTTGCAAATTGAATATAATTTTTTTCTGCATCTAGCTCTGAAAAAATATTGGGCCTCTAGCTGTGTGTGGGACTTGTTGTATTAGTCCATCTATACTGACCTCCATCAGGTTGCAAACTGAGTATATTTTTTTCTGCATCTACCTCTGAAAAAATATTGGGCTTCTAGCTGTGTGTGGGACTTGTTCATCTATACAGACCTCCATCAGGTTGCAAACTGAATATATTTTTTTCTGCATCTACCTCTGAAAAAATATTGGGCTTCTAGCTGTGTGTGGGACTTGTTGTATTAGTCCATCTATACTGACCTCCATCAGGTTGCAAATTAAAAATAATTTTTATCTGCATCTACAGTACCTCTGAAAAAATATTTGGGCTTCTAGCTGTGTGTGGGACTTGTTCTATTAGTCCATCTATACTGACCTCCATCAGGTTGCAAATTGAATATAATTTTTATCTGCATCTAGCTCTGAAAAAATATTTAGCCTTCTAGCAGTGTGTGGGACTTTCTCTATTAGTCCATCTATACTGACCTCCATCAGGTTGCAAATTGAAAATAATTTTTATCTGCATCTACCTCTGAAAAAATATTTCGGCTTCTAGCTGTGTGTGGGACTTGTTCTATTAATCCATCTATACAGACCTCCATCAGGTTGCAAACTGAATATATTTTTTTCTGCATCTACCTCTGAAAAAATATTGGGCTTCTAGCTGTGTGTGGGACTTGTTGTATTAGTCCATCTATACTGACCTCCATCAGGTTGCAAACTGAATATATTTTTTTCTGCATCTACCTCTGAAAAGTATTGGGCTTCTAGCTGTGTGTGGGACTTGTTCTATTAATCCATCTATACAGACCTCCATCAGGTTGCAAACTGAATATATTTTTTTCTGCATCTACCTCTGAAAAAATATTGGGCCTTCTAGCAGTGTGTGGGACTTTCTCTATTAGTCCATCTATACTGAACTCCATCAGGTTGCAAATTCAAAATAATTTTTTGTCTGCATCTAGCTCTGAAAAAATATTGGGCTTCTAGCTGTGTGTGGGACTTGTTGTATTAGTCCATCTATACTGACCTCCATCAGGTTGAAAACTGAATATATTTTTTTCTGCATCTACCTCTGAAAAAATATTGGGCTTCTAGCTGTGTGTGGGACTTGTTCTATTAATCCATCTATACATACCTCCATCAGGTTGCAAACTGAATATATTTTTTTCTGCATCTACCTCTGAAAAAATATTGGGCTTCTAGCTGTGTGTGGGACTTGTTCTATTAATCCATCTATACAGACCTCCATCAGGTTGCAAACTGAATATATTTTTTTCTGCATCTACCTCTGAAAAAATATTGGGCTTCTAGCTGTGTGTGGGACTTGTTCTATTAATTCATCTATACAGACCTCCATCAGGTTGCAAACTGAATATATTTTTTTCTGCATCTACCTCTGAAAAAATATTGGGCTTCTAGCTGTGTGTGGGACTTGTTGTATTAGTCCATCTATACTGACCTCCATCAGGTTGCAAACTGAATATATTTTTTTCTGCATCTACCTCTGAAAAAATATTGGGCCTTCTAGCAGTGTGTGGGACTTTCTCTATTAGTCCATCTATACTGACCTTCATCAGGTTGCAAATTCAAAATAATTTTTTGTCTGCATCTAGCTCTGAAAAAATATTGGGCTTCTAGCTGTGTGTGGGACTTGTTGTATTAGTCCATCTATACTGACCTCCATCAGGTTGCAAATTAAAAATAATTTTTATCTGCATCTACAGTACCTCTGAAAAAATATTTGGGCTTCTAGCTGTGTGTGGGACTTGTTCTATTAGTCCATCTATACTGACCTCCATCAGGTTGCAAATTGAATATAATTTTTATCTGCATCTAGCTCTGAAAAAATATTTGGCCTTCTAGCAGTGTGTGGGACTTTCTCTATTAGTCCATCTATACTGACCTCCATCAGGTTGCAAATTGAATATAATTTTTATCTGCATCTAGCTCTGAAAAAATATTTGGCCTTCTAGCAGTGTGTGGGACTTTCTCTATTAGTCCATCTATACTGACCTCCATCAGGTTGCAAATTAAAAATAATTTTTATCTGCATCTACCTCTGAAAAAATATTTGGGCTTCTAGCAGTGTGTGGGACTCATTGTATTAGGCCATCTATACCAAGCTCCACCAGCTTTGAAATTAATAATAATTTTTAGCTGCATCTAGCCCTGAAAATAATTTTTCCCAATAGTGGTAGCAATAGAAATATGGGGCGCGCGCCTGGCTAACAAAAATATACGCTTCATAACACAAAACACCAGCCTAGCGCACTGCATTAATAAGATGGCATCATCGTCTCTCCAAGTGCTAGGCCTACTACGCAGGCTAGTATTCCTGTGCCTAAAACACAATGTATGGGTCCGCGCTAGCCACTATGCTGAGGGGTCTAAAGCTGCTGCTAACGCTTTATAACAATTCAATTGGCAGATTTTCACAGAGGTCTTCCACAACGCCCACCCATCGGGCAACAGTTGCCCACCCTCCCTATGGGATCTAGTGGCGAATAGTTGATGCCATTAATCAGAGCGTCAGTTGCCCCGTCAACGTGGCAAGCATACGGTAAGGCATGGGAAGAGTGGACACGACTAGTAGCAGGCAGACGGGTTGACCAATGTGAACAAGCCTGATCACAAGTCACCATAGAATTTCTCCACCAGCTAATGATGAGGGGCATATCAGGGGCGTCAGCACAGCGGTGTCTGACCGGAGTAGCATTTCACTTCCAACTACTGAATTGGGGAGATGTGACAAAGATTCATCATCAGACAATCCATAAAAGGGTGGAAAAGGGGTCAGCCAAGTCAGGAATGTAGACGTCCCGTCCCGTGTCACTAAAACTGATTTCTCACATCTTATCCCTAACACCATTAACATGACACTCACAATTTGAAGCAACACTAATGTCTACTGCATTTGTGATCGCCTTCTTCGGGGCGCTATGTATAAGCGAATTAGTCCCTCAATCCAATATTACCACCAGTGGACGCTTATTACACCAGGAAGTAGTCATAGCCAATAATGCAATACGTGTACGCATACACCAATCGAAAACGGTTCCAGCGGGCAGGGGTACTTGGGTACTTCTACAACCCACAAACGGTACACTGAGTCGGGTAACAATAGTAAAAACATATCTAACCATCAGATCACAAAGTAATTTCTTCGTATCACACATTGATGGAACGCCATTATCAAGATACCTGTTCCAAGCTATATTTAATAAATGCATAACATCGGCAGGGAACCACCCCAAAGATTACGGGACACACTCATTCCGCATAGGTGCGGCCACGGAAGCAGCAAGAGCAGGACTGTCAGAAACGGAAGTTCAGAGGATAGGGAGATGGCGATCCACGTGTTTGGCGAGATACATAAGACCGGACTTGTTATCCTAACGTGGTTTGTTTCTTTTACAGGTGACGCTAAGCCAACAGTGTGAGTGATAGGCCACTCGTATACATATTGGGCACAGAAAAGGGCGAAAGTCCGCCCAGGCGGGAGGAAATTACAGTTTCATAACACATATTTCAACTGGAGAGGTATTAGAGGCCTGCTATGGCCACAGGTACTAAAGGAGGTAATCAAGGTAGGGAGAGAGGCAAGAGGTCCGGTCATCTTAGTTATACAGGCCGGGGGAAACAACCTAGGTTATCACAAGAGCGCATAACTAATGGCAATAATGAAACTAGACACTGAGCGCTTCAGAGAATTTTTCACAAAATTAGCTATAGTATGGTCAGAGATTGTGCCGATAGCGGTATGGCAAGGTGCGCGAGACATCACGGCCATCGAATGGACAAGGCGGGTAATAAATATTCGGATGGCAAAAATTTAGAAGAGTCAGAGGTGGTGTAGTGATACGACACCGACAACTGGAAGGAGATAAAGCAGGCCTCATACGGCCCGACGGTGTTCATTTAATAGATATTGGACTGGACATATTCCTGTCAGGACTCCAGGACGGAGTGGAACAAGCGTTAAGAGTGATGGGTGGGGGTCAGAGTCCTGCATACGAGTACGCTGGATCCTCCGTGGCCTGGAAATAGAAAGGACATGTTGGAGAGTTACACTTGTTGGCCAACTTGCCGGAGTGGGGACCCAGGGCATGCTGCAACAAGCTGAATTATTTTAGAAATAAAATGCCTTTCTAATGGAATGAGTATAAAGAGTTAATAAAGCTGTGACCGATCCTCACCCATCCAGTTGTAAGAGTTACATTATTGGGTTGTCCATGAAAGGGGGGCGGTAGGGGGGCTGAGCATCTGGGTTTGGTTGGGGGTCCCCACAGTCTGCCTAGGCTAGATTAATTTAAAAATTCTTATTAGATACACAGGCGGTGCAGCTTGCTTCGCAGCTGGGCTACTACGCCCAAAGTATTGCCTAGGCTAGATGCAGTTAAAAATTCTACGCTGACTAGCAGACACTGAAGATTTGGAGCAGACCTCTGAGTAAACAGCTCTTCAGACTCAACCATCTGTGTTACCCCAAGCCATAGTGTATGTAGTTTCTTACAGTTAAAAGGGGGGGGTGCGACCCAACCCACCTGGAATTGACGATGCCAACGTCACGTAAGACACAGCAAGGGGACTCCCAAAATTGTGGCACAGACACCACTTAACCCTAGAACGCATACCTGTGGCCTTGCAGGCCCGCCCAGTTAATTGTTTTCTATTTTCTGCAAGATTGCTTTAGTTAGAATTTTGAAACTCTAGGTATTCTTCATGTATATAGTTGTTTGTCATTTGAGTTTGAGTTATTCCATGTTATTTGCACACGGGCCTAAAGGGCCCCAGGTATGTGAAAGTGTAGATTTTTATGGTCATGCGTTCTAGGGTTAAGTGGCATCAATTGCCCCACTGTTGCTTAAAACGGTTGGTGAGGTGATTTTACCAAATCCCCAAGCTTTTAGTCTCCCAAGGATGACACAGGGGTAGAAATGTCCTTGCGAATCCATGATTTGATCATCTTTATGAACGTGAGTCTGTCTACATTCTCAGTGGACAGCCGCGTGCGCTTATCTGTCAGCACACCACCAGCAGCGCTGAACACACGTTCAGAGAGAACGCTGGCTGCATGGCATGACAAGATCTCCAAGGCGTGAGTGGCGAGCTCCGGCGATTTTTCAAGATTGGAATACCAAAATGAGCAAGGGTCCAGTGACACAGTCATGGCTTCGATGTTCACTTGGAGATTCTCCTGTACCATCCTCTCTAGGCATTGACTATGTGTCAGACTTCTTGTCTCCTGTGGCCTTGCAAAGGATGGTCTAAAAAAGTGGTGAAACGATTCCACAAAATTGCTGTTACCAGCAGATACTGTGTTACTGTTACTGTTTGAGTGATGAAGACTCGACAGTCCCACCGTTGGCAAGTTAGAACTGTGAGATTCACTACGTGCACCACTGGTGTTTTGTGGAAAAGCACATGTAAGATTCTGCAACAGATACTCCTGCATTCGTCAATACCTTTTTATGGCAGGAATTATTTCGGCAAATATACTTTTGTACCGGGGATCTAAGAGTGTGGCAACCCAGTAGTCGGGATTACTTCGAATTCTGACAATCCGGGGGTCATGTTGCAGGTAGTGCAGCAAGAAGGCACTCATGTGTCTTGCGCATCCAGAAGGACCAAGTCCTTGTTGTGTTGGTAGCGAGGTAAGAATCATGCTTCCTTCCTCTGCCCTCTCCCTCCAACCTTGCACAACAGAAATGTGATCAAGGTCTCCCTCATCTGATGAGTCTTCCATGCCCATTGCCAGTTCGTCCTCCACTTCTTCCTCGGCTCCTGCACCTTCCTCAACAGTTTGGCTGCTACCATGCGCCCTGGTTAATCCCTCTCCCCCACACTCCCATGCCTGCCGCCTTGGTGCTGCCAACCGTGTGGACCTTGGAGATGTTATCCCTTCCGCATACGACTCCTCCTCTACTTCCTCCACCTCCTCTTGTCCCACCACCTGACTCCGAATTCTGTTTAACATGTGCTCCAGCATGTAAATCACCGTAATAGTCATGCTGATAATGGCATCGTCAGCACTAAACATCTTCGTCGCCATTTCAAGACTGTGCAGAAGGGTGCATAGGTCCCTGATCTGAGACCACTCCTCCAGCGTGATTTGCCCCACCTCTGGATCTCGTTGGCCCAGGCTATACGTCAGAACGTATTGCACCAGGGCTTGTCGGTGCTGCCACAGTCGCTGCAACATGTGCAGAGTTGAATTCCACCGTGTCGGCACATCGCATTTCAGCCGGTGAACTGGCAGGCCCAACGACTTCTGTAGAGATGTAAGTCGTTGAACTGCGGGATGCGAACGGCGGAAGTGAGCACACAGCGACCGTGCACTCTGCAGAAGGCCATCTAGTCCGGGATAGTGGGCTAATAATTGCTGGACAACCAGGTTCAACACGTGAGCCATACAAGGCACGTGTGTGACATTGCCCCGGCGAAGTGCCGCACCCAGGTTTGCAGCATTGTCGCACATGGCCTTCCCTGGTTGCAGGTCCAGTGGAGACAACCTTTCATGAAACTGGGTCTCCAGAGCTGACCAAAACTCCTCAGCTGTGTGACTCACATTTCCCAGACATTTCAAAGTAAACACTGATGCGTTGAGCCCTGCTGCCAGCATAGTAAGGAGGTGTGCAGGATTCCTTCTGCGCAGTTAGAAAGCAGGTGGCATTACCAGACAGGCTTTGGGTGCAGGTGGAGGACCGAGAGGAGGTTGAGGAGGCAGAAGCAGTGGAGCAAGTTCGAGATAAAGAGGATTAACACACAACTCGTGGGGACGGTAAGACTTGGACAGCAGCCCCTTGTCCTGCTGTCACCATAGTTACCCAGTGCCCAGTCAGCGACATGTAACGCCCCTGTCCATGCCTTCTCGTCCAAGTGTCTGTGGTGAAGTGCACCCTGTCACACACAGAGTTTCTCAAAGAAGCGGTGATGTTGTGTGCGACATGCTAGTGGAGCGCAGGCACACCTTTCTTTGAGAAGTAGTGCCGACTGGGCATCTGATACTGGGGCACTGTGACGGACATAAGGTCTTGAAAATCCTCTGTGTCCTCCAGGTGGAAAGGCAGCATTTCTGTAGCCAACAGCTTGCAGATGGTGAAATTCAACCTCTTAGCTTTCTCATGGCTAGGAGGAAATGGTCTTTTACTTTTCCACATCTGAGGGACCGAGGGCTGGCTGT
The DNA here is from genome assembly GCF_046119375.1 of Phyllobates terribilis. Classification (NCBI taxonomy): domain Eukaryota; kingdom Metazoa; phylum Chordata; class Amphibia; order Anura; family Dendrobatidae; genus Phyllobates; species Phyllobates terribilis. Next base: position 327,584,776 of record NW_027362762.1, on the reverse strand, counting down.
TGTGCTTAGACGGTGTTGAGTAGGGTGTCCCCGGCAACTGCCGGTCTGTGAGGAAGATGTAGGCGGACATGTTAGGTTGCCTTGATCCAAAAGTGGTGCTCTCGATATCGGAGAGCGCTCAACACTAGCAGGTGTTTCCACTTCCCAATGAACTGACGACCTGCCAATCACACTGGCTGTTGTGGGTAAAGAGGTGGCAGGTCTGCGTCCAAAAACATGTGTGACTGCTGTCCCCCCAGTCACAGAGGATGAAGAGGCTGCGGATGCACAAGATGGGGCAGACGGTGGTTGGCCCAGCCGGCTAGGCCGCATTGTAGCACAGTGAGCTTCCCACTGCAACTTATGCTTCATATCCATGTGACGGTACATGCATGAAGTACTCAAACTATGTATTTTTTGGCCTCTACTTAGCTTTTGCTGACAAATATTACAGATAACACGAGTTGAGTCATCCTTATCGATCTGAATAAATGCCCAGGCTATGCAAGGCTTAGAGCCCATGTGACCTGAAGAGCCACTACGACTTGTGGTCAGAGGCAGAGTTGTGGTTGAGGATGCAGTTGTTGACGTGCTTCCAGTACTCCGTCTCTGTTCAGGAAGGCGCAACCTAACCTCGTCGTCAATAGCATCTGTGATGCCCCGCTGCGCTTGGTATCACAGATCCTACAAGAGTGCATTGATGGAATCCTCCACAAGAGGCCCCCATAAACATTCACACATCTCCACCTTCCACCTCAGACCAGCAGAGGGAGCCCGTTAGGGATATAAATAGGGAAGGTGGAGCTAGGCAGTTTAGTTCCTCTGAAGAGTTCCTGCAGTAGAGAAGCCTAAGAGAGGTCAGTCTGCAGTGGAGCTCAGTCTAGTCTAGAGAACGCAGTTAATAGTTCAGCAGTGGAGCACGAGGCTCCTGCTTGCTAGATTCAGGGAGCCCAGATAGAGCTTAAGGTGTGCCGGTGCCGTAAGATCAGTGAAGCGCGGCAAGCTGCCGTTAGTGTGTATAGCCTAGTGAGGGCCCGAGTAGGCCGAAGGCGAGTGGCGAGTTAGTACATAAGGGGCAGAGGAGCTTAACCAGCTCACCCCGAAGCATTTACCGGACACAGGATCCGAGCTTACCGGTATCTCTATGACCCAGTAAGGCATAACCGGAATCCCTGGAGAACTACAAGTCCCAGGATCGCTAAGGTGCTGATATGTAACAGAGCCAGGAGACGCTTAGGCCCCGCATACTGGGAGCGTGAACTCCAAGAGAAGGCCCTACCACAAGGTCAGCCAGCGCAGGACAGAGACAAAGTTAGGCCTAGCTCCAGGCAGGTCAGAAACTTACTACACAGAGGCAAGAAACAGGAGGCCCTACACCCGCTCATTGGGGAGGATCCTGATATGCACCCTTCACCCTACAGTGCTCCGGGATGTGCCTGAATTTCCACCAGTAAAAGGTACTGAAGTGACTACCGTGTCCGTTCCCGTTCTTGCTCTGACCCAGCTGGGTCTCGCCTGTCCTGCATTCCCCCTGCATACGCTGCCCTGAGACCTAGCTCCACCTGTGGGGAGCTATACCATCGAGCTGCCTTATCACCGGCCTCAGTGGACTGCTGCAGCGCTGGTGCTTGTCACCAGATACCACAGGTGGCGTCATGAACTCTTATAAAATTAACAATTATCCACCCTTTTAAAGAGAGACCCCAGGGTACGGGCCAGGGAGCCGACCACCGCGACATCCCCAAGGCCAGGCAAATGCCCGGGTACCGAGTCATCCCCATCCCCAGGGCTAGTCACATCCTCCTCCACCTCCTCTGCTGATCTCATCGACTGTCTGACTGTGGGTTGACAGTAAGTGGGATCTCCAACCTCGTCATCATCACCCTGTGTGTTATCACACCCGTCGCCCTCAGAGCCAACCTCTTCCTGCCCTGACCGAAAAGTCAAGTTGTCGCTCCAATCAGGTATTTGAGTCTCATCATCATCTTCATCATTGTCTCCACCAACAGGAGTTACAGTTTGGGAACAAGGGTCTACATTATGCTCAGAACCTTCTTCATCTGGTCCTGGATCCAACTTATAAAGATTCTGGGCATCGGATCAGATCATTTCCTCATCTGGATTAACAGAAGCTCTGGAGCAGACCTCCGTTTCCCAGGCTATAGTATGAGTAAACAGCTGGGCAGACTCAGCCATCTGTGTTACCCCATACTCAGACGGGCAGCTGGAGACTTGGGAGCTGTGAGGAAGCAAGTGCGATTGGGGTGACACCTCTGAGGACTGGAGTATTTGTGATGTTGAAATTGAGGTGATGGAGAGCCCACTTGAAGGAGCACTTGATATCCGTTGAAGCACCTGCTGTTTTTGTGCCTCATCTAGAATTTGTAGCGATGGGCGTGTCCGTAAGAATGAGATCGTATCACATTGTCCACGAAAAGAAGTCGACATCTTAGTTTGGCTGGAAGATGGTCTTTCTTCTGCAGATGTTACTCCCCCCCCCCACCGTGGGGGGCCTCGACCCACCAGCGGACAGGCACCAGTATTGGGATAGGGGGGCTGGCCGTCAGGGTCCACCGCGGCTCTGGCACAAACCCGGCGACACAGAGGTGGCACAGGCAGGAACGGACTGGCCGTGTCGGCTTCTCACTTTTTGGATTTTAGAAGGGCATGACATGCCTATATCTGTGTCTCCCCCTCCTTTTACTCCTCCACCTCTTTTCTTTTCGCATGACTATATGTACTTGTCACTTTTCCATGTGTTAGTTGTGTCTTCTGAGCAGTTTGTCAGCTTTTGGACACCTTTGAAGGTGTTTTCTATGTGTTTCTATGTGTTTTTGTTTGCCTGCCATTGGTTTTAACGGTGTTCGACGAACAGTTCGACGAACAGTTCGGCGAACACACGGGTGTTTGACGAACCGAACCGAACTCGAACACTACGGGGGTGGCTCAACACTAATCATTAATATAGTAAGAGCAACAGAATCATCTAGCCCAAATATATATTTATTTTTCATCAATTGTTCCAACATTTTATATAGTCCCATGATCAATCATAAGATAATAATTTTAGTAATTAAAGAATGTACATTTCCCAGGAATGGCAACGTAGTATAATGGTAAGGGAGTGGATAGTTCAATAACAATGAAATCCCAGCAATGTCACAATCACACCAAGAATGGGGCAAAGCTCACTAGATCATTCAGACCATTAGGTTTGACAGCATCCAGAATAGAGATCCATTTTACATAAAAGTTTCTTAACATCTCCTCCTCTCGCACCAAAATGGATTTGGTTAATCCCTCGAAATCGTAGAAGACGCCAATTACCATCATGAGACTCACGAAAATGTTTAGGGATATTTTTTAATTTGGCTATTTGTTCTGGATCGGAGATTTTAGCCGCATTTTTAATGTCCCGTATGTGCTCAAGGGTTCTGACACAAAATTCTCTGGATGTTAATCCTACATAAATTAACTTACAGGGACAGATTGCCCAGTAAATTACATCAGTTGAGCATCAGTTATATGATGAAGGATTTTAAAAGTGCGAGTACTTGAGAAATCATGAAAATCAAAGGCTCTGTCTTCCTGGGGACATGCCCCGCATGAACCACAGGGGTAGCAGCCCCATTTTGGACTACGGGAGCCAAAAAATGCCCCTTCTACTGAAGGTGGTATGTAATGGCTTCTTACCAGTATGTCGTTTAGATTTTGAGATCTTTTAGGGGTTACCAAGGGTTTCGGAGATATAATGCTTTTAAGGATGGGATCCGACATTAATACTGGCCAGTATCTTGTAAATATTGCAGACATTTCCCTCCATTGTGCGTGATATGGGGTTATCAGTCTCACCTGATCATCTTTTTTCTTTTGTTTATTTCTCAGAAGTTGATCCCTTGGGGCCGCCGCTGCTCTACTATAGCCCTGTTGGATGACATCATGGTTATAGTTACAGGCTTTAAAACGTTTTTTCAATTCACCAGCTTGATTCTCAAACAAGGCATTAGAGGAACATATTCGCCGAGCCCGGAGGAATTGGCCAGTAGGAATAGATTTAATTACTTGAGGAGGATGAGAGGATTTTGCACTCAGCAGTGAGTTTACTGCCGTTTTTTTTCTATATATGTCAGTTGAGATTTGACCATCCTTCTCCTTCCTGATTTTTAAGTCAAGAAATTCAATTTCCACAGGACTCGATGAATATGTCAGTCGTATGTTCCATTCATTTCTATTCAATTCATCAAGAAAACTCTCCAGTTGGTGGACCTCCCCCTGCCATATCAAGAAAAGATCATCAATGAAGTGGACCCACATGTGGACCGCTCCATCATCTTTATCCGGGTAGTTTACACCATGTTCCCAATACCCCAGGAAGAGGCATGCATATGAGGGAAACCCCCATAGCTGTGCCCCTCTCCTGAAGGTATATTCTGTCTTTGAAAAGGAAAAAGTTATGAGTGAGGATATACCGCAGCAACTGGAAAAGTAATTCAATCAACTGATGATCAATGTTGGTCAGACCCCGGAAGAATTTGACTGCTGTTAGGCCGTCCTCATGATTTATCGATGTATATAAGGACTCAACGTCCGCAGTTGCCATGATGATATCATGGTCAAAGGTTATGTCCTGGAGTCTGACCAACAGGTCTGTTGAATCTTTGATGTTTGACAGAAGATTTTGTACAAGCGGCTTTAATAATGATCAAGGAATTTACAAACTGGCTCGCACAGCCCGTTCTTGCCTGACACTATTGGCCGCCCCGGAGGTTCAATAATACTTTTATGAACCTTCGGGAGAAGGTATAGCGTAAGTGTAGTGGGATTATCTGTAATCAATCCCTCAAAAATAGATTTTGGGATAATATTTTTCTCCACTGCAATTACCAGGATATTCATCAGTTTCCTGTTAAACTTCAGTGTAGGATTACTATCAAGTCTCCGATAACAGGATGTATCTGATAATTACCTAAAGGATTCTTTTTCATATTTTGCTGTGGGCCATACCACGACGGTACCCCCCCTTGTCCGCCCTTTTTATGACAATATCCTTCATTGTTTTAAGTTCTTTTAATGCTATTCTTTGCTTAGGGTTGATATTATCATAGGAACTATAGCCCGGAAGTGCTCTCAAACCCTGTACCACCAACTTGGTGAATAGTTCTATTGAAGGACAGGCGGACAAGGGGGGAAAGCCGTAGATTTTTTCTTTATATGTAATGGGAAGTTAGATGGATCATCCTGCTCTGCAAGGAGAGATTCAAGCACAGATAATGCCTCTCTTTCCTCTGGTGTAGCACCTTGGAGGAATTTATCCTGTGATCTTGAAAAGTGTCTCTTCAAGAGCAAAGCAATTTACGACTAAATAGTTGAACATCTTTTATAGCTGTAAAGCAATTGAAGTTTACTACGGGTGAGAATGTCAACCCCCTAATGAGCACCTCTAATTGCTCTTTAGTGAGGACTCTGTCAGAGAGGTTTATTGCATCTAATTCGTCTTGCTCTACCGTTTTCTCCATGCCATTCCGGGCCCTTTTTTTAGATTGTTGGAGGTGGTGTAACGGGTTTCCATATGCCCTCCCTGTCTTGGGCCTGGATCGTCCTCTGTAGTTTGGTGCTTGTCCAAAAAATGGACCGCGGAGGAGCTGCCACTAGAAGAAATAGAGTCCTGTCTAGACTGTGAGCGAAATCTCTGATTTGGTTGTTGATTATGATACCATTTATAGACACTGGCATTTTTGTAATTGGACACATCCCGATGATATTTCTTCATTCTATATTGCTTTATTTCTGATTCCCACTTATCTAGATCTTTCATAAGTTCTCTGTCTAGAGCAGGGGTCTCAAACACGCGGCCCGCGGGCCGCATGCGGCCCCTGAGGCTGCTTTATGCGGCCCGCAGGCACAGACCCCTTGACGATCCCGACCTGGTCCAGGAGGAGCCGCCGACAGCAGCGCTGAATTGCCACACAGAGACTGTTTTCCAGCACTACATTTCCAGTGCCAGCCGCTGGCCAATCAGAGGCCAGCAGCTGATATCTGCGTGTCGGCGCAGCGAGTATGACGTCATTGCCATATGCAGATGTCAGCTGCTGGCCTCTGTTTGGCCAGCGGCTGGCATTGGAAATGCAGTGCTGGGAGACAGTCTCTGTGTGGCAATGCAGCGCTGCTGTCGGCGGCTCCTCCTGGACCAGGTCGGGATCGTCAAGGGGTCGGACTCTGTGGTGCCTGCGGGCCACATCTGCAGGAAGGCCGCCGAGGGAACGGAGGACAGGTGAGAATCATCTTTTTTTTTTTTTCTATTTTATGTGTGTGAAGAACAACACAGGGGGCACATAGACACAAGAGGGGACCTGGATGGGGCACATAGCCACAGGATGGGGACCTGGATGGGGCACATAGCCACAAGAGGGGACCTGGATGGGGCACATAGCCACAAGAGGGGACCTGGATGGGGCACATAGCCACAAGATGGGGACCTGGATGGGACACAGAGCCACAAGATGGGGACCAGAGCCACAACATGGGGACCTGGATGGGGCACATAGCCACAGGATGGGGACCTGGATGGGGCACAGAGCCTCAAGATGTGGACCTGGATGGGGCACAGAGCCTCAAGATGTGGACCTGGATGGGGCACAGAGCCACAAGATGGGGACCAGAGCCACAACATGGGGACCTGGATGTGGCACATAGCCACAAGATGGGGACCTGGATGGGGCACATAGCCACAGGATGGGGACCTGGATGGGGCACATAGCCACAAGAGGGGACCTGGATGGGGCACATAGCCACAAGAGGGGACCTGGATGGGGCACATAGCCACAGGATGGGGACCTGGATGGGGCACATAGCCACAAGATGGGGACCTGGATGGGGCACATAGCCACAAGATGGGGACCTGGATGGGGCACATAGCCACAGGATGGGGACCTGGATGGGGCACAGAGCCTCAAGATGTGGACCTGGATGGGGCACAGAGCCTCAAGATGTGGACCTGGATGGGGCACATAGCCACAAGATGGGGACCTGGATGGGGCACAGAGCCACAAGATGGGGACCAGAGCCACAACATGGGGACCTGGATGGGGCACATAGCCACAAGATGGGGACCTGGATGGGGCACATAGCCACAAGATGGGGACCAGAGCCACAAGATGGGGACCTGGATGGGGAACATTGCCACAGGGTGGGGACCTGGATGGGGCACATAGCCCCAAGATGGGGACCTGGATGAGGCACATTAGTACAAGATGGGCGCCAGGATGGGGAACGTTGCTACAGGATGGGGACCTGGATGGGGCACATAGCCACAGGATGGGGACCTGGATGGGGCACATTAGTACAAGATGGGGACTTGGATGGGGAACATTACTACAAGATGTTTTCCATTATTACTATATGATGCTAATTGTAAGACAATATTACTGTATGTGGCCAATTGGGGGAAATAAAATTGTAAAAAAAATAAAAAATAAAATAAAGCATGAAAAAATATTGGGCACTAAAAATGCTGTTTTATATGTAAACTAAAGTAAACACAAAAAAGTGCACGTTTATTATCGCCACATCCATAACGACCCAAGCCATAAAAAAATAAACACGGCAAAAATGTTCAAAAGGTGTATACAAAAAAAATGGTATCACTAAAAATGTCACATTGAACAAAGAATGCGGCCCCCCAAATTCAAATTTTTTCCATGTGCGGCCCATATACCCAGCCGAGTTTGAGACCCCTGGTCTAGAGTATCCCAGGCCTCCTTGGATAATGATTTTTTTAGCTCTTTTTGTATTTCATCTATTTCAATTTAATATAGCGCAGCCTCAGAGGTATGAAAAGCATTGCTTACCCATGTAGAGGAAGAAGAGAAGATCCCCCGTCCATGCCCCAATGCATGTGTCATCTGCTGCTTTTATGATGGGTGCTGTGAATGGGGTGTAGGAGAAGCCATGAAAAAATGATCTAGATTATGGCCCCAAAAGTGCTCACTTGAGATTTCAGTAGTTTAGAAATTCTTCTGTAACCAATACTCTCAGTATGTTTTGCAACAATAAGGTTCCAAAAGGTCTTGCGACAGCTCACTGGTTTTAGCCAAACTATAGCAAATGTTTAGAATAGTTTTACATTCAACAAAAAAAGTGAAACTGTATGAAAATGTTTGTAATTGGTAAAATTTGACCTACAGTACTAAGGTCATGTAATATATCAGGGTCAATAATTCTTTCCTCTAATTCCTGCTTTGCAACTATTTGCTGAAACTATATTTCTCAGACTTTTGCTTTACACTCCCTCTGCATGCACATAATTCTGATAATATACACCTCAACATTGAAATTGTAACAACATACAGCATATGGCAGTCTCACACAAACAGTGAAGCCAGTGAAGAGGGGAGGGTGGTATCATGGGCTGGGGAAGGAGTGAATATTCATTTGCTATTTACATATGCTTAACTTGCCAGCACAAGACAATACATTTGTGCGCGGCTTACAGGAACACAACATAGAGAAATACAAGTTACTGATCCTGAAAGGGCAGCCCAAGCCCTATTTCAGGATACTACTCAAAAATGACCTGACAGATTCCCTTTAAAGGCTCTAGAAACTTGCATTTGAGTGAACAACTTGAAAAAATTAACAGCCCTGGTATGTGACATCTACTAGTTAATTTTATTAATAATGCAAATGTGTTTATAATTTCACTATAAATAGTCTTTCTCTATTAAATAGACTAGGCACAGACCTAAGTGTATATTTCTACAGTTTAGATTTGATTTAGAAATGTCTGCAAATGTCAAACTCACCTGAATGGGACTTGCTGAAATGTATATGCTTAGCCATAAGTGCTTCATAATAATTGCAAATATTTTCAGAGAAGCTTCTATCAAGTGCAAATGTGTTCTGATAGTGACACTTTAAATATACAGTACATGATCTGAACATGGTTTGATCTTAGACCAAAGCATTCCCAAAAAAACAGCTACAGTCCACTTGCAAGGTGTATTTTGCATTTCCTTTTTTAAGTCAAAATCAGGACGGTAACATTAAAGTGGTTATCCAGAAAGAATAAAGAAACACTCCCATCAATTTTTTTATCCTCTTAATATGTTGGAATCATCATATTATGTTGCAATGTGTACTTAGTATTGCTAATTTTGCCATACTATCCAGCTAATCAGTCTCTTTTCTCTGCCCTATGTAGAAACAGGAAGTCTCTTGTCATTGCATTTATCAGTCCCATCTCCCTGACCCAACTGCTCCTTCTTTCCCTTGCCAGGGACTTCTGCAGTGACTTATAACTCATACAGGGAAATCAGACTTCCTGTTTCTACATGCAGCTTAGAAGAATTCAGCTAGTCAGTTTTTAATCACGTGACGTCATAGACCTAATGGAAAAGAGAAGAATTAGCTGGGTAGAAGGACAAAATGAGCAATTGTAAGCACACAGTGCCATATAATATGATGACTGCAATATATTAAGAGGATATACACTTTGATGGGAGTGCTTCTTTAATAATTGATGACCTATCCATGTTAAGATAGTCAACAAACTGTCCAAAGGCCTCCTTTGTTCCTGCTTAAAGGATCAGTAAGTAACCAATAAATCACAGCCATAGCAATATTGAATCCGTCCAGCTTTCGATCAGCTCAGAGAACAGTCCAGAAATACATAAGCATATGTAGTTGCACAAGAGCTTCCCTTAGCAATAGCCCTAAACTTTACAGTACCGCTTATCAAATATATAGAAATTGTGTGTAAAGATATAATCCAACAGCTCCAGCACCAGCTTATTATGTGCCTGCAGATGTGTACTACACGTCACCAGGAAATGACTGACTGCAAAACAGCTTTTGTCATGTGGTATTGACCTATACAAAGCATCACCATTCAAGTTAATAAGCTATGTATTCATGGACTGCAAAAAATCATGCAGACATCTCTAAACATCCATAATGTCTTCAAAATATGAGTAAAGAAGCAATGCAAAAGGTCATAAATTCTGATCAACATATTCACTAACCCACCTGTGTAGCTCTCACTAACCCAGACACAATGGGTCTCCTCTTTAAGGGCTAGTATCCTTTGTGTACTTTGGAAAGACAATAGAAAGTAGCCACCAGTGGAAATTTTTGGGATCATATAAGCTTTACTCCCCTATCAGGCGGTCTTCCACTGCCTTTTGTCAAAATAAACTACAATTCCTTCTGAAACGTTTTTGTTGGGTAGTTTAAATTCTGTTTAAATGCTTTTTAATTCAATATCTGCATAGATATATCACTCTATGGGAAGACAGCTTTGGCATCCCCGAAGCCATTTTATCTGTATTAATAGTTGAACACAGAAGACCTGCAATGATCCTAAACAGTCCCATAACACAAAACTAAAGAAAGTCAAAACAAAATCATTGATACTCTACTGTAACGTTTCTAAATCTCAAGAAAAAACACTTTACTGAATACAAGATTTAATTTCCCATAAAACTTAACCCTTACTGTCAATTAATTAAAAAGACTATAAGTACAGTGACTATATTACAAAAAGTGCACCTATAATACTCATATCCCAATATGCTAGCTTATCTTCATTTACAGGATATGATTAATTCCTTAATAACAAACATCAATAGTCAAATGTCTCCTCCAGTCAAGAGGAGGAAGAAGCAGATTTCTCTGATATGATATAATACAAAGTTGCTTATTTTCACGTGTACTATTGATTTATGAAGTTAAAATGGCGGTTAAACCTTAAGATACATTATACATTATTTCAGACTCTTTTCTAACATTGACGAGTGTACTATCATGCATAAAAAGTTGCACTGAAGCGATTTGAGCCAAATGTACCAATAACATATTAACCCAAAATCACATATATGTACATGAATGCAGGGGTTTGCATAAGTGGAGAGGGATTAGGAGCTTGGTGCGCTCCACACGTGGTAGATGCCACTTATATTACAAAGTCAATATCTGTATTAAAAGCATTTAACAGCTATTAACCATCAGATGACCTCAGGTTTAAGTACCTAAGAGGAATAAAAATAAAGTAAAAAATTAAACTAAAAAAGTTTTATAATATAAAACAATAAAAAAAAAGATTTGAATCAATCTTCTTTATTCCCATTAAAAATAAAGACGTTAAAAATATATCTAAACATACAGTACAGACCAAAAGTTTGGACACACCTTCTCATTTAAAGATTTTTCTGTATTTTCATGACTTTGAAAATTGTACATTCACACTGAAGGCATCAAAACTATGAATTAACACATGTGGAATTATATACTTAACAAAAAAGTGTGAAACAACTGAAAATATGTCTTATATTCTAGGTTCTTCAGAGTAGCGACCTTTTGCTTTGATGACTGCTTTGCACACTCTTGGCATTCTCTTGATGAGCTTCAAGAGGTAGTCACCGGAAATGGTCTTCCAACAATCTTGAAGGAGTTCCCAGAGATGCTTAGCACTTGTTGGCCCTTTGGCCTTCACTCTGCGGTCAAGCTCACCCCAAACCATCTCGATTGGGTTCAGGTCTGGTGACTGTGGAGGCCAGGTCATCTGGCGTAGCACCCCATCACTCTCCTTCTTGGTCAAATAGCCCTTACACAGCCTGGAGGTGTGTTTGGGGTCATTGTCCTGTTGAAAAATAAATGATGGTCCAACTAAACACAAACCATATGGAATAGCATGCTGCTGCAAGATGCTGTGGTAGTTATGCTGGTTCAGCATGCCTTCAATTTTGAATAAATCCCCAACAGTGTCACCAGCAAAGCACCCCCACACCATCACACCTCCTCCTCCATGCTTCACAGTGGGAACCAGGCATGTAGAGTCCATCCGTTCACCTTTTCTGCATCTCACAAAGACACGGTGGTTGGAACCAAAGATCTCAAATTTGGACTCATCAGACCAAAGCACCGATTTTCACTGGTCTAATGTCCATTCCTTGTGTTCTTTAGCCCAAACAAGTCTCTTCTGCTTGTTGGCTGTCCTTAGCAGTGATTTCCTAGCAGCTTCTGCTAGAACTCTGTGTGGCATTGGCCTGGTCTCTAATCTGAGCTGCTGTTAACCTGCGATTTCTGAGGCTGATGACTCGGATAAACTTATCCTCAGAAGCAAAGGTGACTCTTGGACTTCCTTTCCTGGGGCGGTCCTCATGTGAGCCAGTTTCTTTGTAGCGCTTGATGGTTTTTGAAACTGCACTTGGGGACACATTCAAAGTTTGCCCAATTTTTCGGACTGACTGACCTTCATTTCTTAAAGTAATGATGGCCACTCGTTTTTCTTTACTTAGCTGCTTTTTTCTTGCCATAATACAAATTCTAACAGTCTATTCAGTAGGACTATCAGCTGTGTATCCACCAGACTTCTGCACAACACAACTGATGGTCACAACCCCATTTATAAGGCAAGAAATCCAACTTATTAAACCTGACAGGGCACACCTGAGAAGTGAAAACCATTTCTGGTGACTACCTCTTGAAGCTCATCAAGAGAATGCCAAGAGTGTGCAAAGCAGTCATCAAAGCAAAAGGTGGCTACTTTGAAGAACCTAGAATATAAGACATATTTTCAGTTGTTTCACACTTTTTTGTTAAGTATATAATTCCACATGTGTTAATTCATAGTTTTGATGCCTTCAGTGTGAATGTCCAATTTTCAAAGTCATGAAAATATGGTCTGTACTGTATTTAGTATCACCGTGTCCTTAAAAGTCCAATGTATCGAAATATAAAATGTATAAACAAGATCAGTAAATGCCATAACGAGAAATAAAATAGCAGAATTTCTGTTTTTCGGTCACCATTCCGCCCTAAAAAAGTTTCCATAAATAAAACTGTCAGCTTACCATGCAAAAAACAAGCTCACGACGGAAAAATAAAGATGTAAAGGGTGTCAGAAAATGGCCACACAAATCAAATTTACTTATTTTTTTTTTTTTACAAAATACAGATTTTTTTCCTCTATTTAAATGAAATGAAAAGTATATAAGTTTGGTTTCACTGGAATCATACTACCTTGGAGAATCATGATTCAAAGTCATTTTCACTACGGAATGAATGCTGTAAAACCAAAACCAAAAAAAAAACACAGCAGAATTGCATTTTTTTTCACAGTTTCATCACACTTAGAATTATTGTTTTTTGCTGGATGGTGTCAAAACTAAATAAAAAAGCTTTGTCCATAGAAAAATAAAAAATTATGGTTCTTGGAAAAGGGAAAGGAAAAAACATTAGTACAAAAATTAAAAAATGAAAAAGGGAATCTGTCAGCAGGTTTTGCTATGTAATCTGAACACAGTAGGGGATAGAGGTAGTGTTGAGCATTCCGATACTGAAATATCGGGTATCGGCCGATATTCGCGGTATCGGAATTCCGATACTTAATTCCGATACTTTTACAATATCGGATACCGGGATCGGAAGTTCCCATAATGCCTGCGCTCTGCAGTGTCTCTGAAGGATGACAAGCTGGATGGCAATGCTCAACTGCGATCCAGCCTGTCATCAGAATGCCATCCCAGCGTGAGAGAATTCTCCTGATTGTTTAAAAGCTGGTGGGCGGTAAAAAGCCGCCGGCATTTAAACAATCACACAGCCCCATACTGCTTCCCCGCAGCCTCCCACCCCGATCCTCCGCTCCCCTCGCCACCTCCCATCCACCTCCCATCCCGATCGTAAGTTAGGACCAGGCGGGGAGCGCAGCACCAAGGAGCGGGGAGCGAAGGACCCGGGCGGGGAAGCCGGCAGTGAAAAGACTTCACCGCCGGCTTTCCCGTTCTGTGCTGCGCTTTCCCGTTGGTTATTTCAAATGAACAGCTGAGGTATCAGGTGATGCCGATCAGCTGTTCATTTGAAGTCGCCGCGGTGCCCTCAGAGGGTTCATGTGAGTTCATGCTTGACTGCATTGCATGAACTCATATGAACTTTCCCACGGCCGCACAGGTCAGCCACACCTCCCAGACCATCAGCCCGTCATGATTAGTGTGTGTGCGCGGTGTCTGTGCGATGTCTGCGAGTGTGTGCGGTGTCTGTGCAATGTCTGCGGGTGTGTGCGCGGTGTCTGTGCGATGTCTGCAGGTGTGTGCGGGTGTGCACGGTGTCTGTGCGATGTCTGGGGGGTGTGTGCGTGCAGGAAGACATAGGCCGATGTGACACTACTACTCCCATCGGCCTATGTCTGTCCCCCGTCCACTCGTGCCAGCAGGATCAGCTCGATGGGAGCAGTAGTTCCCATCAGCCTGATCCTGCTATTTAAATTGCCCTACTGTGTCCCCAATAAATTTTAAATACATGTCATTGGTGGCCAGTGGTTACCTACAATAAATTAGTTTATACATTACCTGTCCGCCACCTAAAATAAAGTAAAAAATAAAAAACTACACCTATACTCACCTAGACACCTAATTCCCCGAAGCCATCGATCTCCTGTAATAAAATATAAAATAATAAACCACAACCTTATCCTTACCCCTCCGTAGTAGTCCACGAGTGTCGCACGAAGATCTCCAGTTTAGAGCAGCCACATAGAATGTGACCGCTCTGAACCGCTGCCGCCGCTAGAATGATGGGGCCGTAAAGCAGCCCCGTCACTGCATAAGCGGGTTCACCGGAGTTCAGGCAGCGCTGCTCCGGTTAGCTCCTTTACGGCCCTGCTGTATCGTGAGAAATTCCCACGGTACAGCAGTGCCGTAAAGGAGGTCTCCGGAGCTGCGCTGACTGAATGCACTCCGGTGACCTCAGTCAGTGGCTCCCGCTGCCGGGAGCGGACGTGTTCCCGGCAGCGTGAGCTTACAGCAGCCATGCACAGCTGTCACCATCTCCAGATGTGACAGCTGTGCATGGGAGATCAGCGCAGGAACGTGGACAGGTAACTATTTTTTTTTAGTAAACTAAGAATTAAATAAAATGGTGTGTTTTATTTCAAATAAATTATTCTTTTCTGGGTGTAGTGTGTGTTTTTCTTTTTAACACTTTGTAGGTTAGCAATGGGGGTGTCTTATAGATGCCCATCATTACTAACCTGGGCTTCATGGCAGCTGGCGCTGACATGAACCCCACCACTATTACCCCCTGCCACCGCATCAGGGCAGCGTGGAAGAGCGAGGCTAAGTGCCAGAATTGGCGCATCCATTTCTGGGGCGGCTGACGGCTGATGTTTCTAGCCTGGGAGGGGGCCAATATTCATGGCACCCTTCCTGGGCTATTAATATCAGCCCCCAGCTGTCTGCCTAGCCTTTGCTAGCTATTAAAATAGGGGGGACCCCACGTCAATTTTTTGGGGGGGTCCCCCATTTTAATAGCTAGTAAAGGCTAGGTATTCAGCTGGGGGCTGATATTAGTAGTCTGGGAAGCTCCGTGGGTATTACCCCCTTCCCAGGCTTCAAACATCTGCCCCAGCCGTCGGCTTAACCTCCGCTAGAGACTAAAATTATGGGGGATCCCACGCCAAATTTTTTTAAATAAATCCTTTATTTTAACACTAAATGACATTTGAGGAGTTAATAAAGATGCAGTCCCTAAATTATTATTAATTTTTTATTTAATTTTTCCCAAAAATTTTGACGTGGGCTTTGCCATATTTTTGTATGCCAGCCAGGTACAGCATCCAGCTTCTATGAATGCGCCATTTTCTGGGGTGGCTGCGGACGGCAATTTGCAGTGGGGGGGGGCCCAGAAAGCTTGGGCCTCCCTGCACTGCAGATTCCATCCCCCAGCTACCTAGTTGTACCTGGCTGGACACAAAAATAGGGAGAAGCCCCACGTATTTTTTTTTTTAATTATTTCATGAAATTCATGAAATAATAAAGAAAAAAAGGGCTTTCCTATATTATTGTGTCCAACCAGGTACAAATAGGCAGCTGGTGGTTGGGGGCAGCCCGTTCCTGCCTGCTGTACCTGGCTGGACACAAAGATAGGGCGAAGCCCCACGTCAATTTTTTTATAATTATTTCAGGAAATTCATGAAATAATTAAAAAAAAATTGATGTGGGGCTTCACCCTATATTTGTGTCCAGCCAGGTACAGCAGGCAGGAACGGGTTGCCCCCAACCACCAGCTGCCTAATTGTACCTGGCCGGACACAACAATATAGGGAAGCCCTTTTTTTTTTAATTATTTCATGAAATAATTAAAAAAAAATTGACGTGGGGCTTTGCACTATATTTGTGTCCAGCCAGGTACAGCATGCAGGAACGGGCTGCCCCCAACCACCAGCTGCCTATTTGTACCTGGCCGGACACAACAATATAGGGAAGCCCTTTTTTTTTTTTAATTATTTCTTGAAATAATTAAAAAAAAATTGACGTGGGGCTTCGCACTATATTTGTGTCCAGCCAGGTACAGCAGGCAGGAACGGGCTGCCCCCAACCACCAGCTGCCTATTTTTACCTGGCCGGACACAACAATATAGGGAAGCCCTTTTTTTCTTAATTATTTCATGAATTTCATGAAATAATAAAAAAAAAAAAATACGTAGAGCTTCGCCCTATTTTTGTGTCCAGCCAGGTACAACTAGGCAGCTGGGGGCTGGAATCTGCAGCGCAGGGAGGCCCAAGCTTTCTGCCCCCCCCCCCCCCGCTGCAAATTGCAGTCCGCAGCCACCCCGGAAAATGGCGCGTTCATAGAAGCGCCATCTTCTGGCGCTGTACCCAACTCATCCAGGGCCCTGGTGCGGTGGCTCACTGGGTAATAAAGGGGTTAGGGCCAGCTTGTCATTATCAGCTGGCCCTAAGCCCGAAATTCATGGGGTCACGCCAATATTAGACATGACCGCCAAGAATTTCTAGTAAAGTATTTAAAAAAAAAACACAACACCCAGAATAAAGTCCTTTAATTGAAATAAACACACAATTCTTTATTGTTCTAAATTAAACCATACTTACCATCACGCCCATTCCAGCTGAATCCAACGATCTCCTGTAATAAATGAAAAATAATAAACGAACCTCATCCTTAACTTTCCATGGTTCCCAGGACAGCTCCAGCTCTGCTACATCGAGATGACAGGCTGGACCGCAGCAGAATGCTGCCATCCAGCCTGTCATCCCGCAGACACTGAGAAGCGCAGGCATGCTTGCGCTCCTCAGTGTCAGGCTGTGACGGCATCCAGATGAGCCGAGTCTCTCACGGTCACCGCATGCGCAGGAGAATTCTCCCACGCTGTCAGTGACGTGCATGAGGTGAGCTGAGTTCATTGTCGGCTCATCTGGATGCCGTCACAGCCAGACACTGAGGAGCGCAAGCATGCCTGCCCTTCTCAGTGTCCGCAGGATGACAGGCTGGATGGCAGCGTTCTGCTGCAGTCTAGCCTGTCATCTCGATGTAGCAGAGCTGAAGCTGTCCTGGGAACCATGGAAAGGTAAGGATGATGTTGCTTTATTATTTTATTTTTATTGCAGGAGATCGTTGGCTTCAGCTGGAATGGGCGTGATGGTAAGTATGGTTTAATTTAGAACAATAAAGAATTGTGTGTTTATTTCAATTAAAGGATTTTATTCTGGTTGTTTGTGGTTTTTTTAACTTTGACTATGGGGTTAGTAATGGGGGTGTCTTATAGACGCCTCTCCATTACTAATCTGGGCTTGATGTCAGCTGGCATTATAAGCTGACATCAACCCCAACCCCATTACCCCATTGCCACTGCTACAGGGCAGTGGGAAGAGCGAGGCTAAGTGCCAGAATTGGTGCATCCTACGGATGCGCCATTTCTGGGGCGGCTGACGGCTGGTGTTTCTAGCCTGGGAGGGGGCCAATATTCATGGCACTCTTCCTGGGCTATTAATATCAGCCCCCAGCTGTCTGCCTAGCCTTTGCTAGCTATTAAAATAGGGGGGACCCCACGTCATTTTTTGGGGGGGGTCCCCCATTTTAATAGCTAGTAAAGGCTAGGTATTCAGCTGGGGGCTGATATT
This sequence comes from Phyllobates terribilis, assembly GCF_046119375.1. NCBI lineage: Eukaryota > Metazoa > Chordata > Amphibia > Anura > Dendrobatidae > Phyllobates > Phyllobates terribilis. Next base: position 327,566,885 of record NW_027362762.1, on the reverse strand, counting down.
AGTAGCCTGGGAAGCTCCGTGGGTATTACCCCCTTCCCAGGCTTCAAACATCTGCCCCAGCCGTCTGCTTAACCTCCGCTAGAGACTAAAATTAGGGGGAACCTCACGCCAATTTTTTTTTTAATAAATCCTTTATTTTAACACTAAATGACAAGTACAGTAATCAACACTATCACTGTACTTCTTATATATGTGACTGACATGTTTCTATCTATCTAATCTATGTGTGATTCTCTATTCTTTCTATTCTAAATTGTCGGGTACAGATGCTGAATTGCCGGCCGGCTTTTTTAAAGAGACGGTGCATGAAAACACTAATATTTTTTTAAATAAATCCTTTACACTAAATGACAAGTACAGTAACCAACACTGTCACTGTACTTTATATATATGTGACTGACATGTTTCTATCTATCTAATCCATGTGTGATTCTCTATTCTTTCTATTCTAAATTGTCGGGTACCGCTGCTGAATTGCCGGCCGGCTTTTTTAAAGAGACGGTGCATGAAAACACTAATATTTTTTTTAATAAATCCTTTACACTAAATGACAAGTACAGTAAGCAACACTGTCACTGTACTTCATATACAGTATAGACCAAAAGTTTAGACACACCTTCTCATTTAAAGATTTTTCTGTATTTTCATGACTTTGAAAATTGTACATTCACACTGAAGGCATCAAAACTATGAATTAACACATGTGGAATTATATACTTAACAAAAAAGTGTGAAACAACTGAAAATATGTCTTATATTCTAGGTTCTTCAAAGTAGCCACCTTTTGCTTTGATGACTGCTTTGCACTCTCTTGGCATTCTCTTGATGAGCTTCAAGAGGTAGTCACCGGAAATGGTCTTCCAACAATCTTGAAGGAGTTCCCAGAGATGCTTAGCACTTGTTGGCCCTTTTGCTTCACTCTGCGGTCCAGCTCACCCCAAACCATCTTGACTGGGTTCAGGTCTGGTGACTGTGGAGGCCAGATCATCTGGCGTAGCACCCCATCACTCTCCTGCTTGGTCAAATAGCCCTTACACAGCCTGGAGGTGTGTTTGGGGTCATTGTCCTGTTGAAAAATAAATGATGGTCCAACTAAATGGAAACCGGATTGAATAGCATGCCGCTGCAAGATGCTGTGGTAGCCATGCTGGTTCAGTATGCCTTCAATTTTGAATAAATCCCCAACAGTGTCACCAGCAAAGCACCCCCACACCATCACACCTCCTCCTCCATGCTTCACGGTGGGAACCAGGCATGTAGAGTCCATCTGTTCACCTTTTCTGCGTCGCAAAATGACACGGTGGTTGGAACCAAAGATCTCAAATTTGGACTCATCAGACCAAAGCACAGATTTCCACTGGTCTAATGTCCATTCCTTGTGTTCTTTAGCCCAAACAAGTCTCTTCTGCTTGTTGCCTGTCCTTAGCAGTGGTTTCCTAGCAGCTATTTTACCATGAAGACCTGCTGCACAAAGTCTCCTCTTAACAGTTGTTGTAGAGATGTGTCTGCTGCTAGAACTCTGTGTGGCATTGACCTGGTCTCTAATCTGAGCTGCTGTTAACCTGCGATTTCTGAGGCTGGTGACTCGGATAAACTTATCCTCAGAAGCAGAGGTGACTCTTGGTCTTCCTTTCCTGGGGCGGTCCTCATGTGAGCCAGTTTCTTTGTAGCGCTTGATGGTTTTTGCAACTGCACTTGGGGACACTTTCAAAGTTTTCCCAATTTTTCGGACTGACTGACCTTCATTTCTTAAAGTAATGATAGCCACTCGTTTTTCTTTACTTAGCTGCTTTTTTCTTGCCATAATACAAATTCTAACAGTCTATTCAGTAGGACTATCAGCCGTGTATCCACCTGACTTCTGCACAACACAACTGATGGTCCCAACCCCATTTATAAGGCAAGAAATCCCACTTATTAAACCTGACAGGGCACACCTGTGAAGTGAAAACCATTTCCGGTGACTACCTCTTAAAGCTCATCAAGAGAATGCCAAGAGTGTGCAAACCAGTCATCAAAGCAAAAGGTGGCTACTTTGAAGAACCTAGAATATAAGACATATTTTCAGATGTTTCACACTTTTTTGTTAAGTATATAATTCCACATGTGTTAATTCATAGTTTTGATGCCTTCAGTGTGAATGTACAATTTTCATAGTCATGAAAATACCCAAAAATCTTTAAATGAGAAGGTGTGTCCAAACTTTTGGTCTGTACTGTATATGTGACTGACATGTTTCTATCTATCTAATCTATGTGTGAAGCTCTATTCTTTCTGTTATAAATTGTCGGGTACCGGTGTATGCTGCTGCTGAATTGCCGGCTTTTCATGTTTCACTGTGAGCACTGTTCCCATCGATTTGGGAAACCACCTCCCCCAATACATTCTACATTATTGTTAGTTGTTTTCCTTCATGTAGAATTAACCTACAAGGAAAGAAAGGGTTTATTTTCATTCCGATATTTGTGTCCCATTGACTTGCATTGGTTTCCGGTATCGGAATCGGCGATATCCGATACTTTTTGGGTATCGGCCCGATCCAATCCGATCCGATATTTCCTGATATCGGAAGGTATCACTCAACACTAGATAGAGGCTGAAACAGAATCCAGGGATGTGTCACTTGTCAAAGTGTGTGCTGTTGTTTACTAACTGTGAAGGATTTATCACTAAGAGATTAACATTGCTCACTACATTAGTCCAGCAACAACCCTTCCTCCTGAGATAAGCACCTCACTGTCTGTGGTCTTTGTACATGGAGAGCCTGGTGTGGACGGGGTTAGCTTTCTCAGCTCTGCTTCATTCTTAATATAAAAGCTCTGATTGTGTCAGAATGGCTGAACCCAGTAACCTAAGTGATACATCATTGGATTCAGCTTCTCTTTGCTTACATTATGCTGCTCTCAGATGAGGTAGCAAAAACCTGCTCACAGATTCCTTTTAAGGGGTTAAGGTGGCGACATTTGATAATTATGGAGTGGTTGAGTTGAGGAGAGCACGCTAAAGATCAAGTGCAAATTACACCATTTCTGATAAACGTGGAGTCCTATTTGCTGCCATCAAGGTTCTGCCAGACTCCCTTGTATGGAGTCCCGTAGAAGATACCATAGTTTATATTTTACTAGTAAGTTCATTCAGAATCTGACATTAATACTTTTAATGCCTTCATATGAAATGAGAATACAAAGCTACAGTAGAAGGCATATGCACCTTATATTGGATCTATTACATCTCAAAAACAATGGAGACATAAGATGTGTGCATGAGCCCTTTGAGATTTTTTGACTATTAAAGGTAAATGAAAAATGGTGGCCTAATCTGGACTTTGTGAAAATTGCTAAACTGTTTTTGAAGACCTATAATACCCAAGACTTTAAATGATTAATATACATATTATCACATATGGGTAATTTACTTATTTTTTTATTATAATTTTTTTAATCTTTAATTTAATAATATAATTTTTCAGGTCTGCTGATAGAGACAAGCTACCTCCACACATCCATGGACATAACAATAACCGTAGCAGCCATAGTAGAGGTTTAGGGGCCCCACTTAAGTTCAAGAACATTGTACCTTTTTTTTACAGCAATAACATGTTATTGGTTCTCTGATATATGCCTATCTTAGACTGCATTCACACGTTGCAGCCGTGTTGCATTTTTTCCCATAAATGAAGTAAAATCATATGATTTCCTAAAATTTTAGTAAAAACTTTACGGTTCTACCATGATCTCAGCAAAAAAATGCAATGCGGACACAATATGTGAATGCAGCATTATCCATACTTTAACCACTATGCGCTAGAGCCTGTTTTTGCCTTCATGACCAGGCGAATTTTTTCAATTCTGACCACTGTCATTTTATGAAGTAATTACTCTGGAACGTTTCAACGGATTCCCCTGATTCTGAGATTGTTTTTAGTGACATATTGTACTTCATGATTGTGGTAAAATTTCTTCGATATCACTTGCGTTTATTTGTGAAAAAATCGGAAATTTGGTGAAAATTTTGAAATTTTGCAATTTTCAAACTTTGAATTTTCATGCCCTTAAGTCAGAGAGATATGTCACACAAAATAGTTAATAAATAACATTTCCCACATGTCTACTTTACATCAGCACAATTTTGGAACCAACATTTTTTTTTTTAGGAAGCTATAAGGGTTAAAAGTTGACCAGCAATTTCTAATTTTTCCAACAAAATTTACAAAAACATTTTTTTAGGAACCACATCTTATTTGAAGTGACTTTGAGGGGCCTTTATGACAGAAAATACCCAAAAGTGACACCATTCTAAAAACTGCACCCTCAAGGTGCTGAAAACCACATTGAAGAAGTTTATTAACCCTTCAGGTGTTTCACAGGAATTTTTGGAATGTGGAAGAAAACAATGAACATTTAACTTTTTTTCACAAAAATGTTACTTTAGACCCAATTTTTTTATTTTTACAAGGGTAACAGGAAAAAATGGAATACACAATTTGTATTTCAATTTCTCATTAGCGCTCTAATACCCCATATGTGAGGGAAACCCACTGTTTGGACGCACTGCAGGGTTCGGAAGGGAAAGACTCTTTGAATGTAAAATTTGTTTGAATAATTAGCAGACGCCATGTTGCGTTTGGAGAGCCCCTGATGTGCCTAAACAGTGGAAACCCCCCACAAGTGACACCATTTTGGAAACTAGACCCCTTAGGGAACTTATCTAGATGTGTGGTGAGCACCTTGAACGCCAAGGTGCTTCACAGACGTTTATAATATTGAGCTGTAAAAATAAAATTTTCACATTTTTCCCACAAAAACGTTTTTTATCCCTTAATTTTGCATTATCATAAGGGTAATAGGATAAATTGCACCATGAAATTTGCTGTGCAATTTCTCCTGAGTATGCTGACACCCCATATGTGGGGGAAAACCACTATTTGGGTACACTACAGGGTTTGGAAGGGAAGGAGCGCCATTTGACTTTTTGAATGTAAAATTAGTTTGAATAATTAGCGGACGCCATGTCGCATTTGGGGAGCCCCTAATGTGCCTAAACAGTGGAAACCCCCCACAAGTTACACCATTTTGGAAACTAGATCCCTTAGGGAACTTATCTAGATGTGTGGTGAGCACCTTGCACCCCCAGGTGCTTCACAGAAGTTTATAATATTGAGCCATAAAAATAAAATTTTCACATTTTTCCCACAAAAAATGTTTTTCATCCCCTAATTTTGCATTACCATAAGGATAACAGGAGAAATTGCACCATGAAATTTGTTGTGCAATTTCTCCTGAGTACGTCGATACCCCATATATGGGGGAAATCCACTGCTTTGGTGTACGGCAGGGTTCGGAAGAGAAAGGAGCGCTATGTTGGCTGGGATAGGTTGCAGACACCATGTCACATTTGAAGAGTCGCTGACATGCCGAAACAGCAGAAATCCCCACAAGTGACCCCATTTTGTAAACTACACCTCTTAAGGAATTCATCTAGGGAAGTAGTGAGTATTTTTTAATTTTTAAATTTATACCATTGGGCAGTGAAGAAAACATAATTGTATTTTTACCACAAAAAAATGTTTTACCCTCAGATTTTACATTTTCACACAGGCAATGGGTAAAAATGGTGCCGAAATGTGTCACACAATTTCTTCTAAAAGTGGCAATACCCCATATGTGGCTGTATCATACCGCTTAGCCATCGGCGAGATCTGGGAGGGACGGAGCGTTATTTGACAATTGGAGAACAAATTATTGTAGAATAGGAATTTGGATTTGGGAGCACAAAATTTTCTGAATTTCTTTTGGGGGGCAAGGGCCATTTCACTTTTCCAGAGCCTTTCTGCTACCAGTAACTTGGAAGTCCCTTATATTTTTAACAGATAACGGACCTGAGTGCAGACTAGCTTTTTTTGAGGACTGAGTTGAAGCTTTTATTGGGAACATTTTACGTAACATTTATCCGGCGCCCTAGGCTGAGCACTTACATCGGGGTTTCCATCTAAATTTCCAAGTGATGTAATTCAGATGAAACCCCTGCGGGATCCATTCACTGTAATGAGGCAGCAGAGTTACTCTGGACTCCGTCTGGCCTCTGTTTAGCAGTGTCCTTTTTTTCAGAAGTGCACAAAACTGTGGCCAACCCCACTTTTATGCACTCCTAAAAAAACTGACACCGTGGGATCACAGGCCAGATGGCATCCACAGTGGCCTATATCTGCCTCATTACAGGGAATCTTCCGTCATGGGTTCCGTCTGAATCACATATTTCAGACATTTACATGGAAACTCTGGTGTAAGTTCTCAGCGCAGAGCGCAGGATAAATGTGAGCAGAGCCTTACTGCGATCTTTGAGAGACATAATAAACAAATCAGTAGCAGGTGAAGAATTGGTTTTATTTATTTTTTACGCCGTTCCTCGTGCGGTATAAGTGATGAGATTACTTTATTCTTCGGGTCGGTGCGATTACAGAGATACCAGATTTATATTGGGTTTTTATGACTGACAGCTGTCACACACTAAGAGACGCTTTTTTTTTGTAAAATCTAGTTTTTGCATCGCCATATTTTGAGAGCTATAATTTTTCCATATTTCAGCCGACAGAGTCATGTGATGGCTTGTTTTTTGCAGGACAAGTTGACTTTTTTATTGGTACCATTTTGGGGTACATGACATTTTTTGATCACTTTCTATTCCTTTTTTTGGGAGGTAAAATTAACAAAAACCAACAATTCAGGAATTGTTTTTTGAGGTTTTTTTATATGCCGTTCTGCATGTGGTAAAAGTGATAAGGCAGCGTTATTCTTCAGGTCAGTACGTTTACAGCGATACTACACTTACTGTATTTTTTTATGTTTTGGCGCTTTTACACAATAAAACAATTTTATAGAAAAAATATTTTTTTTGCACCGCTTTATTCTGAGAGCTATAACTTTTTTATTTTTTGGCTGATGGAGCTGTATGGCGGCTTTTTTTTTGCGGAACAAGATGACGTTTTCAGAGGTACCATTTTTATTTCCATTTTGCTTTTTGATCGCATTTTTTTCCACTTTTTGTTTGGCAATATGATGAAAAAGCATAGTTTTTTGCTCCGTTTTTTATTTATTTTTATTACGGTGTGCACAGAAGGAGTTAATTAGTGTGACAGTTTTATAGATCGGGTTGTTTCGGACGTGACAATACCAAATATGTGTACTTTTTTTGTTTTTGCATAAATATACGGATTTATTGGTTTAATATTTTATTTATTTATTTTGTGATTTTTTTTAACAGTTTGAAAACATATTTTAGACTTTTTTTTACATTTTTACTTAGTCCTGTATGGGACATTAATTTTTATTTTTCTAATCACTGTTCTCATGCAATGCAATAGACATGTATTGCATAGCATGAGAACTTTGCTGACAGTTTCACACTGTCTGTCTCCTGCTGGACTCAGCTGCAGGCTGAGCTTAGCAGGACACCATATATGGCAGATCCGGAGGTGGTCATGTGACCTCCGGCTGCCATAACAACGGCAGGTTCTGGAAGACATAAGGGGGCCATCGGAGAGGTAAGTGGACGACCCCCTCTCCTCTCACTATCTTCTAAATGCCGCGATCACTATAGATCGCAGCATATAGAAGATAGCAAAGGGTTAACATCATTGGGACCTGATCCAATCAGGTCCCGATGATGTCCCCTGTCAGAGCTGTCGCTCTGAACCACAACTGCAGCACTTGCCGGACCCTGGGGGTCCTGAGGGCTGCGGGACCACCGACCGTTCATAAACGTCGGCGCTGCACAGAGCCCAGGCAGCGCCGACGTTTATGTACAGTGGGCGGTCGGGAAGTGGTTAAAGTATTGCTACTTATACAACTGCTTCTGTTTCCTGCCACTAGGTGGGGGAGTATCCTATTTTTCTATCGGGCTCTATGAATTCCTGTTACACCCCTGCATATATCCTTTTTAGTTTTTTTAGGCCTTTTGTACTTATTGTCTTCAACTATTATTATGTATTCCAGCAAAAATCTATGTTTTCGTGTTACTAACTGCATTGTAGTGACCATCTGTCTTTGTTTCTGTACTCTGATGTATATTCAATTTTATTCTTTTTTAATTCGATCCTGCCAAGAAAAAAAAATCTGAAAAAATCTCAAGAGTCAATTTGTTTTAAGCAAATAGTACAAACTGCAATATTTGAAAGAAAGGGAAAAAACTGTTTGTATGTGATTTTTTTTTTTTGCTTCAGTTTTATGTAATTTTTCTTTGTAAAACTCAGACATTTGAAACTAAAATGTTGTATTTTTATCATCAATTTCTCATCAGGATGTAATATTAAACTATTCAAGCTTGTCTGCATTGTATCCTTTAAGTAGTAGATTTAATATATATTACATCTAGCACTAAGCCCATGCAAATATACACCCAATTCCAATACCTACAAGATTTCTGTTTTTGTTTAAAAATTTGGCTTTCTTCAACTTCTTTTGTGTTCCTCTGGGTGTCCATGAGCAGCTGTGGAAAGCTACAAGACTAGCCAACAGATTTTTCAGCCCCCACAGATGTCAATTAGTGTCTCTAGGGCTTGTTTTGGAATCACTTGGGCTCATGGACTTCCATGTGCTGACTTATTTGCAAAGCATGAGTTATTCACTAACTCCATTATATTAATTAGAAGATTATCAGCTCTCCGTGGTTAATTTGTCTGCTGTAGGGATGTTCATATGAGACTTAAATACAAAACCATTTGAGAACAGTTAATATTACTATATATAACCTGCTTTCCCCATTAACTCTCAAGCCATACACAGGCTGTGGAAATGTAAAATGTTAAACGGACTTGCAGGCTGAATAAGGCATAAGGTAACCTAGATATCGGCTAAGCACAGCTGCAAAAGTAGATAACAAGTAGATAATTTATTATGGTGGGTCAGAGGTCTTACAGAGTGCAAACGTAACAAATCTTGTACATTACTATAAAGCAACACAAAAAATTCTGAAAGTTAAAAAGCAAAAGTAAAAAGAGGCTTGCCCCCCACAATGTTCAAATTCATTAATGTATATATCACTAATAGTGTTGAGCGATACCTTCCGATATCAGGAAATATCGTATCGGATTGGATCGGACCGATACTCAAAAAGTATCGGATATCGCCGATTCCGATACCGGAAACCAATGCAAGTCAATGGGACACTAATATCGGAATGAAAATAAACCCTTTCTTTCCTTGTAGGTTAATTCTACATGAAGTAAAACAACTAAGAATAATGTAGAATGTATTATGCGAAAAGCCGGCAATTCATCAGCGGCATACACCGGTACCCGACAATTTACAACAGAAAGAATAGAGCTTCACACATAGATTAGATAGATAGAAACATGTCAGTCACATATATATGAAGTACAGGGACAGTGTTGCTTACTGTACTTGTCATTTAGTGTAAAGGATTTATTTAAAAAAATAATAGTGTTTTCATGCACCGTTTCTTTAAAAAAGCCGGCCGGCAATTCAGCAGCGGTACCCGACAATTTATAACAGACAGAATAGAGCTTCACACATAGATTGGATAGATAGAAACATGTCAGTCACATATATATGAAGCACAGTGACAGTGTTGGTTACTGTACTTGTCATTTAGTGTAAAGGATTTATTTAAAAAAATAATAGTGTTTTCATGCACTGTCTCTTTAAAAAAGCCGGCCGGCAATTCAGCAGAGGTACCCGACAATTTAGAATAGAAGGAATAGAGAATCACACATTGATTAGATAGATAGAAACATGTCAGTCACATATATATGAAGTACAGTGATAGTGTTGATTACTGTACTTGTCATTTAGTGTTAAAATAAAGGATTTATTTAAAAAAAAAATTGGCGTGGGGTTCCCCATAATTTTAGTCTCTAGCGGAGGTTAAGCAGACAGCTGGAGCAGATGTTTGAAGCCTGGGAAGGGGGTAATACCCACGGAGCTTCCCAGGCTACTAATATCAGCCCCGAGCTGAATACCTAGCCCTTACTAGCTATTAAAATGGGTAACCCCCCCAAAAAAATGACGTGGGGTCCCCCCTATTTTAATAGCTAGCAAAGGCTAGGCAGACAGCTGGGGGCTGATATTAATAGCCCAGGAAGGGAGCCATGAATATTGGCCCCCTCCCAGGCTAGAAACACCAGCCGTCAGCCGCCACAGAAATGGCGCTTAGCCTCGCTCTTCCCACTGCCCTGTAGCGGTGGCAGTGGGGTAATAGGGCTGGGGTTAATGTCAGCTTATAATGCCAGCTGACATCAAGCCCAGGTTAGTAATGGAGAGGCGTCTATAAGACACCCCCATTACTAACCCCATAGTGAAAGTTAAAAAAAAACCACAAACACCCAGAATAAAGTCCTTTAATTGAAATAAACACACAATTCTTTATTGTTCTAAATTAAACCATACTTACCGTCACGCCCATTCCAGCTGAAGCCAACGATCTCCTGCAATAAAAGAAAATTAATAAAGCAACATCATCCTTACCTTTCCATGGTTCCCACGACGGCTCCAGCTCTGCTACATTGAGATGACAGGCTGGACCGCAGCAGAACGCTGCCATCCAGCCTGTCATCCCGCAGACACTGAGAAGCGCAGGCATGCTTGCGCTCCTCAGTGTCTCTCTGTGACGGCATCCAGATGAGCCGACAATGAACTCGGCTCACCTCATGCACGTCACTGACAGCGTGGGAGAATTCTCACGCTGAAGCGCTGAGTGCAGGAGAATTTTCCCACGCTGTCAGTGACGTGCATGAGGTGAGCCGAGTTCATTGGACATGACCTCACCTCATGCACGTCACTGACAGCGTGGGAAAATTCTCCTGCACTCAGCGCTTCAGCGTGAGAATTTCCCCACGCTGTCAGTGACGTGCATGAGGTGAGCTCATGTCCAATGAACTCAGCTCACTTCATGTACGTCACTGACAGCGTGGGAGAATTCTCACGCTGAAGCGCTGAGTGCAGGAGAATTTTCCCACGCTGTCAGTGACGTGCATGAGGTGAGCTGAGTTCATTATACATGAACTCGACTCATCTTTATGCCGTCACAGAGAGACACTGAGGAGCGCAAGCATGCCTGCGCTTCTCAGTGTCTGCGGGATGAGAGGCTGGATGGCAGCGTTCTGCTGCGGTCCAGCCTGTCATCTCGATGTAGCAGAGCTGAAGCTGTCGTGGGATCCATGGGAAGGTAAGGATGAGGTTGGTTTATTATTTTTCTTTTATTGCAGGAGATCGTTGGCTTCAGCTGGAATGGGCGTGATGGTAAGTATAGTTTAATTTAGAACAATAAAGAATTGTGTCTTTATTTCAATTAAAGGACTTTATTCTGGGTGTTGTGTTTTTTTTAAATACTTTACTAGAAATTCATGGTGGTCATGTCTAATATTGGCGTGACCCCATGAATTTCGGGCTTAGGGCCAGCTGATAATGCCAAGCTGGCCTTAACCCCTTTATTACCCAGTGAGCCACCGCACCAGGGCCCTGGATGAGTTGGGTACAGCGCCAGAAGATGGCGCTTCTATGAACGCGCCATTTTCCAGGGCGGCTGCGGACTGCAATTTGCAGCGGGTGGGGCCCAGAAAGCTTGGGCCTCCCTGCGCTGCGGATTCCAGCCCCCAGCTGCCTAGTTGTACCTGGCTGGACACAAAAATAGGGCGAAGCTCCACGTATTTTTTTTTTTAATTATTTCATGAAATAATAAAGAAAAAAAGGGCTTCCCTATATTGTTGTGTCCGGCCAGGTACAAATAGGCAGCTAGTGGTTGGGGGCAGCCCGTTCCTGCCTGCTGTACCTGGCTGGACCCAAATATAGTGCGAAGCTCCACGTCAATTTTTTTTTTTAATTATTTCATGAATTTCCTGAAATAATTAAAAAAAAATTGAGGTGGGGCTTTGCACTATATTTGTGTCCAGCCAGGTACAGCAGGCAGGAACGGGCTGCCCCCAACCACCAGCTGCCTATTTGTACCTGGCCGGACACAACAATATAGGGAAGCCCTTTTTTTAAAAAATTATTTCATGAAATAATTAAAAAAAAATTGACGTGGAGCTTTGCACTATATTTGGGTCCAGCCAGGTACAGCAGGCAGGAACGGGCTGCCCCCAACCACCAGCTACCTATTTGTACCTGGCCGGACACAACAATATAGGGAAGCCCTTTTTTTCTTTATTATTTCATGAATTTCATGAAATAATTTAAAAAAAAAATACGTGGAGCTTCGCCCTATTTTTGTGTCCAGCCAGGTACAACTAGGCAGCTGGGGGCTGGAATCCGCAGCGCAGGGAGGCCCAAGCTTTCTGGGCCCCACCCGCTGCAAATTGCAGTCCGCAGCCGCCCCGGAAAATGGCGCGTTCATAGAAGCTGGATGCTGTACCTGGCTGGCATACAAAAATATGGCAAAGCCCACGTCAAAATTTTTGGGAAAAATTAATTAAAAAATAAATAATAATTTAGGGACTGCATCTTTATTAACTCCTCAAATGTCATTTAGTGTTAAAATAAAGGATTTATTTAAAAAAAAAATTGGCGTGGGATCCCCCATAATTTTAGTCTCTAGCGGAGGTTAAGCAGACGGCTGGGGAAGATGTTTGAAGCCTGGGAAGGGGGTAATACCAACGGATCTTCCCAGATTACTAATATCAGCCCCCAGCTGAATACCTAGCCTTTACTAGCTATTAAAATGGGGGACCCCCCCAAAAAAATGACGTGGGGTCCCCCCTAATTTAATAGCTAGCAAAGGCTAGGCAGACAGCTGGGAGCTGATATTAATAGCCCAGGAAGGGAGCCATGAATATTGACCCCCTCCCAGGCTAGAAACACCAGCCGTCAGCCGCCCCAGAAATGGCGCATCCATAGGATGCGCCATTTCTGGCACTTAGCCTCGCTCTTCCACGCTGCCCTGGTGCGGTGGCAGGGGGTAATAGGGCTGGGGTTCATGTCAGCGCCAGCTGCCATGAAGCCCAGGTTAGTAATGATGGGCGTCTATAAGACACCCCCATTACTAACCTAAAAAGTGTTAAAAAGAAAAAACACACTACACCCAGAAAAAAATAATTTATTTGAAATAAAACACACCATTTTATTTAATTCTTATTTTACTAAAAAAAAATAGTTACCTGTCCACGTTCCTGCGCTGATCTCCCATGCACAGCTGTCACATCTGGAGATGGTGACAGCTGTGCATGGCTGCTGTAAGCTCACGCTGCCGGGAACACGTCCGCTCCCGGCAGCGGGAGCCACTGACTGAGGTCACCGGAGTGCATTCAGTCAGCGCTGCTCCGGAGACCTCCTTTACGGCACTGCTGTAACGTGGGAATTTCTCACGATACAGCAGGGCCGTAAAGGAGCTAACCGGAGCAGCACTGCCTGAACTCCGGTGAACCCGCTTATGCAATGACGGGGCTGCTTTACGGCCCCGTCATTCTAGCGGCGGTGGCGGTTCAGAGCGGTCACATTCTATGTGGCTGCTCTGAACTGGAGATCATCGTGGGACACTCGTGGACTACTACGGAGGGGTAAGGATAAGGTTGTGGTTTATTATTTTATATTTTATTACAGGAGATCGATGGCTTCGGGGAATTAGGTGTCTAGGTGAGTATAGGTGTAGTTTTTTATTTTTTACTTTATTTTAGGTGGCGATCGGCGGGGACAGGTAATGTATAAACTAATTTATTGTAGGTAACCACTGGCCACCAATGACATGTATTTAAAATTTATTGTGGACACAGTAGGGCAATTTAAATAGCAGCATCAGGCTGATGGGAACTACTGCTCCCATCAAGCTGATCCTGCTGGCACGAGTGGACGGGGGACAGACATAGGCCGATGGGAGTAGTAGTGTCACATCGGCCTATGTCTGCCTGCACGCGCACACCCGCACACATCGCACAGACACCGCGTACACCCGCAGACATCGCACAGACACCGCGCACACCCGCACACATCGCACAGACACCGCACACATCGCACAGACACCGCGCACATCGCACAGACACCGCGCACATCGCACAGACACCCACACACACCAATCATGACGGGTCTGGGAGGTGAGGCTGACCTGTGCGACCGTGGGAAAGTTCATGTGAGTTCATGCAGTCAAGCATGAACTCACATGAACCCTCTGAGGGCACCGCGGCTACTTCAAATGAACAGCTGATCGGCATCACCTGATACCTCAGTTGTTCATTTGAAATAACCGGCGGGAAAGCGCAGCACAGAACGGAAAAGCCGGCAGTGAAGTCTTTTCACTGCCGGCTTCCCCGCCCAGGTCCTTCGCTCCCCGCTCCTTGGTGCTGCGCTCCCCGCCCGGTCCTAACTTACGATCGGGATGGGAGGTGGCGAGGGGAGCGGAAGATCGGGGTGGAAGGCTGCGGGGAAGCAGTATGGGGCTGTGTGATTGTTTAAAAGCCGGCGGCTTTTTACCGCCCGCCGGCTTTTAAACGATCAGGAGAATTCTCCCACGCTGGGATGGCATTCTGATGACAGGCTGGATCTCAGCTGAGCGCTGCCATCCAGCTTGTCATCCTTCAGAGACACTGCAGAGCGCAGGCATTATGGGAACTTACGATTCCGGTATTCGATATTGTAAAAGTATCGGAATTAAGTATCGGAATTCCGATACCGCGAATATCGGCCGATACCCGATATTTCAGTATCGGAATGCTCAACACTAATCACTAATACAAGATAGATAGATAGATAGATAGATACAGTTAGGTCCATATATATTTGGACAGAGACAACATTTTTCTAATTTTGGTTCTAGACATTACCACTATGAATTTTAAACAAAACAATTCAGATGTAGTTGAAGTTCAGACTTTCAGCTTTCATTTGAGGGTATCCACATTAAAATTGGATGAAGGGTTTAGGAGTTTCAGCTCCTTAACATGTGCCACCCTGTTTTTAAAGGGACTAAAAGTAATTGGACAATTGACTCCAAGGCTATTTCATGGACAGGTGTGGGCAATTCCTTTGTTATGTCATTCTCAATTAAGCAGATAAAAGCCCTAGAGCTGATTTGTGGTGTGGTGCTTGCATTTGGAAGGTTTTGCTGTGAAGTAAACATGCGGTCAAAGGAGCTCTCCATGCAGGTGAAACAAGCCATCCTTAAGCTGCAAAAACAGAAAAAAACTATCCGAGAAATTGCTACAATATTAGGAGTGGCAAAATCTACAGTTTGGTACATCCCGAGAAAAAAAGAACGCACTGGTGAACTCATCAATGCAAAAAGACCTGGGCACCCACGGAAGACAACAGTAGTGGATGATCGCAGAATAATTTCCATGGTGAAGAGAAACCCCTTCACAACAGCCAACCAAGTGAACAACACTCTCCAGGAGGTAGGCTTATCAATATCCAAATCTACCATAAAGAGAAGACTGCATGAAAGTAAATACAGAGGGTTCACTGCACGGTGCAAGCCACTCATAAGCATCAAGAATAAAAAGGCTAGACTGGACTTTGCTAAAAAACATCTAAAAAAGCCAGCACAGTTCTGGAAGAACATTCTTTGGACAGATGAAACCAAGATCAACCTCTACCAGAATGATGGAAAGAGATAAGTATGGCGAAGGCATGGTACAGCTCATGATCCAAAGCATACCACATCATCTGTAAAACACGGCGGAGGCAGTGTGATGGCTTGGGCATGCATGGCTGCCAGTGGCACTGGGTCACTAGTGTTTATTGATGATGTGACACAGGACAGAAGCAGCCGAATGAATTCTGATGTATTCAGAGCCATACTGTGTGCTCAGATCCAGCCAAATGCAGCCAAACTGATTGGTCGTCGTTTCATACTACAGATGGACAATGACCCAAAACATAAAGCCAAAGCAACCCAGGAGTTTATTAAAGCAAAGAAGTGGAATATTCTTGAATGGCCAAGTCAGTCACCTGATCTCAACCCAATTGAGCATGCATTTCACTTGTTAAAGACTAAACTTCAGACAGAAAGGCCCACAAACAAACAGCAACTGAAAACCACTGTAGTGAAGGCCTGGCAAAGCATCAAAAAGGAGGAAACACAGCGTCTGGTGATGTCCATGAGTTCAAGACTTCAGGCAGTCATTGCCAACAAAGGGTTTTCAACCAAGTACTAGAAATGAACATTTTATTTACAATTATTTAATCTGTCCAATTACTTTTGGTCCCGTTAAAAACAGGGTGGCACATGTTAAGGAGCTGAAACTCCTAAACCCTTCATCCAATTTTAATGTGGATACCCTCAAATGAAAGCTGAAAGTCTGAACTTCAACTGCATCTGAATTGTTTTGTTTAAAATTCATTGTTGTAATGTCTAGAATCAAAATTAGAAAAATGTTGTCTCTGTCCAAATATATATGGACCTAACTGTAGATAGCAAAATAAAGGTGCAGCACTAGAAATATAGCAAAAAGTTACAAGTGGGTGCAAAGCCTCACAGGCAGTACCAAACCTTGAAATAAGTCCATGAAAAATAGAGGCAGCACTCAAAAGGTTCCAATTCAATGTGCTTTTATTGCCCCATCATGTCAAAAGTGGCAACGTTTCGTCCCTAGCGAGGAACTTTTTCAAGCAATGCAGTGTAATGCAGTGTAATGACATAGACATTGACAGGGAAATATTGAGAAAAATTTAAAATATTCTTTCTTTCTTCCCCTGAAGCCCCTCTCACCCCTCCCTTATCCACCCTTGTCACAAGACAAGAGCTAGCAATCAACCACTTGTCAGTACAAGAGCTGTCTCCATTTAAATCTCAGCACAAAAACCCAATTAACACACTCATGAGTAAGGACCTGTAAACAAATGCTGGCAAGAGAGGTGCCACCAACCTTCTTAAAGTGCGAGTAGATTTCCCCTGGCAAAGGCAGGGGACAATTAAATGCAGGCTTGTGATAAATCTACCGATACCTGTTGAAATTTCAGTCCCAGGACTTCAAAGAGAGCTTACCAAAAGTCTCCAGGCCCTGCGGAGCCAAAACGAAATATGGAATAACTAAAGTTCCATACGTCCGATAATGATGGGACACATATTTTTTGGTGACAGGGTCAGCTAGGGAATGATAGGGATATTTTCCTGTTGCTGTAAACCCCTCCCTGTAGCTGTAGCGCAAAAGCACCAGAATAACGGATTGCAGGTACACCATGCGTAGTCTCTAAACGAAGGTAAAATCATAACGGAAATATGGCATCATTTGCATGCTTCTGCGATCAACGAGCGATAAGTTATTGCAGAAGTTAGCGTTTTTAATAAAAACAGGAAGGGTGGAGCCCAACGCCTGTGATATCGGCACAGGGGTATGTGGGCAGGTCTCTCCCTTCATTATAAAATAGTCTGCTGAGGTTGGAGTAGCATTCATTGCGGGAGTATATAGTTATTATATGCAACAGATCCTGTTCGATAACAGTCAGATCAGAGGAGAGCTCCCCTCCAGCTATATTGAGTCGTCTCAGCGATCGTATAGTAAGTTTCTGCTTTAATCCTTATTATTTTGTGTTACTGCTTATGTATTGCATTGTCTCTTTTTGTAAAATCTTTTGTATATTTTTCCTAAACACTGCCTCTCTTTTGAACTAAATATAAAATTTTATAGTTCTGTTTCTTTTGTCCTGTAATCATTCCTTTCCCCAAAGCCATATGCTACCAGAACGCAGGCGTAAGGCCAAGCCTGTATTATATTTCAAACTCGGCCGGTGGTGGCAGCAAATAATATTAATAACCAGGCTATCGTGAAGTTGACAGTGACTGTACGGAGGGCGTAAACACATATTCCATGCGTTGGAATCCGATGTGTGACTGGTCACTTGCCGATACCTACGTAGGGAGTAGTGGGGACCGTGTGCTCACGGATCCCTGACGAAGTCCCGACAAAGTGATGGCATGGTGAGATATTGTGTGATCTCCCCGGAGTAGTCTCTGAGGAATCCATAACAAATTGGTGGCAAGCGGTGGGATATTATAGAATATCAGTAACTCGATTGAGCAATCATTCCTGTTGTCGAAAACTTGCACAGTTCTTGCGAGAATTCTAAACAAGATGACTGAGAGGCTGCTTGTTATGATCTGCAACATGTACTAAGGAAAGAAAGGGGAAAGCTGTCCCTACAGTAAGACTAAGCTGAATCCCTACGATGTAGCGGGCTGCCTGTTCCTAGCGAACAGACCCGCCTTAGTCCTCAGCTAGTCTGAACAAAGACCTATAGCATAAAGGAAGGAGTCCCTAAAAGAACTAAGGACTGGAACAAAATGGGCAGTGGCACCAGCTGGAGCAAGCCGGGATTCAGAATGAGCCATCCACCTTGCAGATCTGTGAGTCCAACAGCACCAACAGCTTTAAACCCCGTCCAGAGCATTTTCCTGTAATGGAAAAGGACAGCGACTTGGATATATTTTTGCAGGGATTTGAAAAAGCCTGCAGACAGTATCAGCTGTCCACAGACAAGTGGGCCAGATACATAACTCCTGGGCTCTGAGGAAAAGCTCTGGAGGTGTTTGCTTCTATCCCTCGAGACCACGATGGAAACTATGAGGATGTCAAGCAGGCCCTGATAAAAAAAGTACCAGTTCCGGAAGTTTACTGGAAAAAGTTCAGAGCCCTCCAACATGGACCACATGATAGCTACAGTGATGTGGTAGATGGGCTCAGAACCAACCTTGAGCAGTGGATCCAAGGACTGTCAGTCACCACCTTCGGGGACCTGAAGGATCTGATGGAGAATGACCAGTTTCTTTGTCTTTGCCCAGTGGAAGTGCGACAGTTTGTGCTTGACTGGGAGCCAAGGGAAGCCACCACAGCAGCCCAGATCTCAGAAGCCTATGAGGCCAACCACACACCAGAGGTGTTACAGCAAGCTGGCCCTCCCGTAAATGTTATATTTGTGACCAAGCGGGTCACGTCAGCCTTGTCTGCATGAAGAAGCAGAAGATGGACCTCACACCTGAGGCCTCAGGGTCTACTGCAGCCATTCTTTTTGTGGGTGGTGCAATTGGCGGGCCCGGGAGAACTTATAACCGGTTACTGTGGGCAACACCGTTATTGTTGGCATTAAGGATACTGGCGCAGAACGTACCTGTTATGAACTGCTACAAACACTAAGGAAAGATAGGAAAACTGTCCCTACAATAGGACTAAGCTGATTCCCTATGATGCAGCGGGGGACCTGTTCCTTGTGAACAGACCCGCCTAAGTCCTCGGCTAGTCTGAACGCAGACCTATAGATATAAGGGAGGGGTCCCTACAAGAACTAAGGACTGGGATAAAGTTGGACACCTCCTAGCAGAAATTGTAGCAGAGCAAAGACAAAACAAACAAACAGAAGTTCTAGTGGTCAAAAGACCAAGCAAACTACAGAGTAAGGTACAAGGCACCTGGCTAGCTTAAGAGTAAAAGTAACACTGAAGTCCAGCAAGGCCAGGAGGGCGGAGCTGGATTAAATAGGCAAAAAGTTATGTGACAAGCAAAATAGAAAAAACTAACAGGAGGGTTCTAACAGTACCCCCTCTTCTATGAGGATCCTCCGGATCCTCCAGGCCCAGGTCTATCAGGAAACCTCCTGTGAAACGCTCCGACAAGTCTAGGAGCAGAGACATCATCCGCCCTTACCCAGGAGTTATCCTCGGGACCGAAACCTTTCCAAGCGACGAGATACTGCAATCTACCTCTATGCCATCTAAAATTAAGAATGCGAGAAATTTCATATTCATCGTCTTCCTCCATCGGAGGAACAGAGACAGTGGCGTCCCTATCAGAAACATCAGCTTTTCTCAATAAGGAAACATGAAACACCGGATTAATCTTCCAGGAGGTAGGAACCTCCAAACCTAACAGCAGATTGGTTAACTACCTGAAGCACCTTAAACGGACCCACAAACTTCGGGCCCAATTTCTTAGAAGGAATCCTCAGATTCCTAGAGGACAACCAAACCATGTCATCAACAGTAAACAAAACCTCTTGACGTTTCCTGTCAAAGTATCTCTTGGATTTTTTGTTAGCCTCTTGAAGGTTACGACGTACATCAGTCCAAACTCTCTCCAAATCACCGGAAAAATTCTCATCCTCCGGAACAGCCGATACCAATTTGGAGAATGACCCAAACGATGGATGTCTCCCAGTACAACAAAAAAAAGGAGAACACCCAGCAGAAGAGGATGTATGGTTGATAAGAGCAAATTCAGCCAGTGGCAGAAACTCAGACCACCCCTCTTGATTGTCAGCCACAAAACAACGCAAAAACTTTTCAACATCCTGGTTCTTTCTTTCTGTCTGTCCATTAGACTCAGGATGATAACCAGATGAAAATGACAAATGGACTCCCAACCTGTCACAAAAGGCACGCCAAAAACGAGCCACGAACTGAGGTCCCCTATCGGAAACAATGTCAGTAGGAACGCCATGGAGCCTGACAATTTCTTTAACAAAAGCCTTAGCGAGTGTCTTGGCGCAGGGCAGTTTGATGAAGGGAACCAAGTGACACATCTTGCTAAAACGGTCCACGACCACCCAGATAACAGTGAAACCCTCAGAGGCAGGAAGGTCAGTAATAAAATCCATAGCAAGATGCGTCCAAGGAGCACTAGGAACCTCCAGAGGGCAAAGCAACCCCGCAGCAGGAGCATGTGAAGACTTAGATCTAGCACACACAGTACATTGACGCACCCACTTAATGATTTCCTTCTGCCACCCAGGCCACCAAAAACTGCGACCTACAAGTCTCTTAGTCTCCGAAATTCCTGGATGACCTGCCAACCGAGACTCATGACACTCCACAAACAAATCTCTCGTAAAGTTCCTAGGCACAAATAACCTCCCATGGGGAGTGTTAGATGGGGCATCCTCCTGGGCTTTCAGAATCCCATCTTCCAAAGCGGAGTCCAATGCTGCTATCACAACACCTTCCTGTAAAATGCTCTCCTCCTCCTCGGTACCAATCATGGGAGAAAAACTGCGAGATAAAGCATCAGCTTTTACATTCTTGTTACCCGGAATGTAAGTAACAGAAAAATTAAACCGCGAAAAAAAAAGTGCCCACCTAGCTTGACGGACATTCAAGCGCTTGGCAGCATCAAGATAGATCAGATTCTTATGATCAGTGAAAACCTGAATGGGAAATTTAGCACCTTCCAAGAGATGACGCCAATGTTCAAATGCGAGTTTAATCGCCAGCAATTCCTGATTACCGACATCGTAATTAAGTTCAGACTCAGAAAAAAATTTTTGAAAAAAAAGCACAGGGATGTACTCCATCCTTGTTTTCCTGAGACAAAACAGCACCGACCCCCACCGAAGAAGCATCAACCTCGACCAAAAAAGGCTTGGTCTCATCAGGCTGCATAAGAACGGGGGCAGAACTGAACCTCTCCTTGAGTTACACAAAAGCTTCAATGGCCTCAGTAGTCCACTGGACCGTATTCGCACCCTTCCTGGTGAGATCGGTCAGTGGCTTAACAATTATAGAAAAATTCTTAATGAATTTTCTGTAATAATTGGCGAAACCCAAAAATCTCTGTATTGGTTTCAAACCAATAGGCCTAGGCCATTCCTGAACCGCCTGAACCTTCACCGGGTCCATCTCAAATCCCTCGCTGGAGATAATGTAGCCCAAAAAACTAATTCTCTGCACAGCGAACTCACATTTCTCCAGCTTAGCAGAAAGTGAATTGACGCTTAACAACTGCAATACCTCACGTACGCTCTGCCAATGAGACTCCAGATCCGGTGCAAAAATCAAAATGTCATCCAAATACACCACCACATTCTTACCGATCAACGGTCTTAGGATGTCATTAATAAGGTTCTGAAAAAATGCTGGTGCGTTGGTAAGACCAAAGGGCATAACCAGATTCTCAAAATGACCCACTGGAGTTTTAAAAGCAGTTTTCCACTCATCACCTTCCTTCATACGTAACAAATTGTATGCCCCCCGGAGATCAATCTTAGAGAACCACTTGGCCCCCACTAACTGGTTGAACAAGTCAGGAATTAAAGGCAGTGGGTAGGAATTGCGTACTGTAATTTTATTAATTTCGCGAAAGTCCAGACATGGACGTAAACCGCCGTCCTTTTTTTTTACAAAAAAGAATCCAACAGCCACAGGTGACTTAGAAGGTCTAATGTGACCGGCGGCCAAGCTTGTCTGTCTGTATTCCTCCAAGGCCTTTCTCTCAGGGATAGTAAGATTAAATAAGCGACTCTTGGGAAGAGTTGCTCCAGGGACAAACTCAATAGTACAATCATAGTCCCTATGAGGAGGCAAAACTTGCGACTCCTCCTCAGAAAAAAAATTTCCAAAAATCCTGAATAGGTACAGGTAATTCCCCTCTTTCCACAGCAGCAATGCGACTGTTGCAACATCTATCATAACACTTAGGACTCCAAGACTTAATTTCATTGGTAGACCAGTCCAGTACAGGATTGTGCAATTTTATCCAAGGTAACTCCAAAACCACTGGAGCAGGCAAATTATTTAATACCGCCAAATCCAAATTCTCTTGGTGGATACTATTAAACACTAGAACTACTGAGGTAGTCATTTTGACTACTTCGCACTATGTATTTCTCCTCTGTGACTACATTTTTTGGAATTCCGGCTTGAGACTCGGTGACTTTTCCTCAAATAGGATGTTAAAAAAGATTTTGTGGCAATAAATAATTTAGGTGCAAAAATTGTGCATTTATTTCAACATTCACCTATAACTACTAAAGGTAGTAATTTTAAGTACCTGCTATATTTTGCTGTCCTTTTGTCACTAAAAGTTGCTGTAAAGTTTTGTGCATAATTTTTTCACTGTATCTTATTTACCCTGATGTTCATATAGATGTAGTTCAATTCAGATGTCAACTTTTCACATTTTCATTGTGTTACCTGGTTGTATTACTGTGTAATGCTGATCTGAATAGAGCTTTTTTGTAAAACTGTAGGCTCTTATCTCATGCTAACGAAGGGAGGTGTTTTTCTCTGGTCCTAGCAGTAGACAGTAAGTCTGGATAGTAAATTACTTTCATTTCACTTGGAGAGACAAAGACAACAGATGCAGACATAAGAGCTCTGAAAACTCCTACAGGTATATACAACATTTTATTGGCATATTATTCGATTATTTTGTACTGTATAGTGTGAAGCAGCAATTTTTGGGGGGAAAAACTATATTTGCATACAGCTTGATGTTATTAGTTATAGTTTACAGCTAGAAAGAATATTTTTTTATCTGCAAATGGGCAATATGCATGAATATAGCAATAATGCAATGTAATGGTTTATGAGGCGAAAACGATAAAAATTACGTGTTTTTTTTTCATTTTTCTTTTGTTTATGATCAACCATGTTCACATACAGTATAATTCTGTGAAAAAATGTATAAATAAGCTAAAACATCAAGACTTTTATAGGTCCAGTCAAAAATGACTGAACATTATATTTGTATAGTGGTAGCAAACAGAACAGCAGGGATATGTTACTGGTGATTATCATTGTATGATGTGTTATATGAATATATACTGTATATATGTCCAGTATTGCTATTTTCTGTTGTAGTTTTACAATGATCCTAGCAATAAAAGTTGTAAAGGACCCCCTGCATCTACCTCAATGAATTGTTAGGAAAGACTTTAGCTGTCTGTCAACTGATTCAACCCACCTACTTTTGAAGGTGGCAGAACATGTATTATTTCTTATAGTTTTCATTTCATTTCTATTTTTCAGCAGTGAACCAGTGAACTCTCAAGTGGAATTTCTCCAATTTACTAATATGGCTAGAAGACGTGCGGTAAAGCCTGAAGATATTCTGCCTATTTTGCAATCCATACCAGAGGATGAATCGGAATCCGAATGTCAGGATACTCAAATTGATACGGACAGTGATGAAGATTTCAATCATCAAAACATTTCGAGTGAATCTGAAGACTCAGAAGAAACAAATCTGGAAGGTAAGTAGTTATGTGTATTTATTTGTTCTTCCACACACTGAGTTACTAAACAAAAATTCTAAATATTCATCAACTTTTTTGCCAGACGTTGCAAGCTCATCAACTGGGGATCAGGCTCATGCGTTGATGTTGCCTCGCGACCATCCTCCCGGTCGTGGACAGAAAAAATCTGCAAAACTTCCCAGATATGTATCCACAACAGAAGACGATGCCTGAAATGCGAATCAACAAATGTTTAGAAAGTTACCGGTTGTACTTCATAATAACGGTTGGTTGGTTTTATTGAGATTCTGCGCCATATTTTCATTTTTCTTCTCCTTCACTTACATTTTCTCTGCTTGTTGTTCTTGAGTTGTTGTTTATATGTGTGCACTTTAATAATAAATTATTTTAAAACGTCTATTATTATTGTTTTACTTAGTTTACTTTTGTTATTTTCTGTAGAAAAATATGAAAAAAAATCAGAAAAAAAACATTCCAAAGCATTACTGTTGGATCTCACAATAATAATACATTAAAAAAATATAATTATTAATAAATAACCACAAATGAAACTCTAAAAATAAACGAAAACAAGTCAGTAGTCAAAATGACTACATTCAGTAGTTCTAGTAGGTGTCACGAGTACAGTAGTTCTAGTGTTAATGGTGAGGGGAAATTCAAAAACCTTGTGAGCAATACCTTTCAAGGGAGAGCCATCAACAGCAACCACAGAAATAGGAGATGACAAAAGTTTGAATTCTAATTTAAATTTTTCCAAAAAACCCTCATCAATCACATTGAGTGTAGAACCACAATCCACAAATACCCGAAATTCAATCAACTCCTCCTGGAATGAGGTGCTTCCACAAAGAAATACTCGTTTTGAGTTTAAACAAGTTATGCGGGCGTAACTGACCTCTTTTTTTTTTTCCTTGTTCAAACGAAGCACACAGTTCTTAATAAAGTGGTCAGATTTACCGCAATAAAAACACAATCCTTTAGCAAACCTGCAGTCTTTTTCCTGAGAGTGGGGTGACATCGCCCCAATCTCCATCGGTTCTCCACCCTCCGAACAGACCCTCTGAAAACTAGGAGCTGCCATAGCAGTAAATTTATCTTCATTACTCCTAGCACGTAGTCTCCTGTCCTCACATATGGCTGATTGCATTGCCTCCTGCAAGGTTCCAGGTTTTGGGAAGGCAATCAGCAGATCCTTAACCCTTTCACCTAGACCATCAAGAAACAAACATTTTAATGCTGAGTCATTCCATTCCACTTCAGCCGACCATCTTCTGAAGTATGTACAATAATTTTCCACATCACCTGATCCCTGCTTCAAATGTCTTAATTCAGTTTCAGCAGATGAGACTCGATCAAGATCATCATACAACAACCCCATAGCAGAAAAAAAATCTTCCACAGATCTAAAACACGGATCATTAGGTTGTAGAGAAAAGGCCCATCCCTGTGGTTCTTTGCGCAAAAGTGACATTATAAACCCAATGCGCTGTGATTCATTCCCCGAGGATCTGGGTCTTAAACGAAAATATAATAAACAAGCGTTTTTAAAGGAAAAAAAATCTTGCCGTTTACCATAAAAAAAATCTGGCAGTCCTACCTTCGGTTCGACAAAATGCGCTCCAGGACAGCTACTCTCGTGTTGCTGGAGCTCGGCCACCTCCAAAGACAGTCCCTGCAGGCGTTGAGCCAACTCCTGAACCGACACAATGCTGAAATCAGGATTTCTTTCCTTAGAGTGTGTTATTTTTGGGCTGGACTTACTGTTATGAACTGCTACAAACACTAAGGAAAGATAGGAAAACTGTCCCTACAATAGGACTAAGCTGATTCCCTACGATGCAGCGGGGGACCTGTTCCTTGTGAACAGACCCGCCTAAGTCCTCGGCTAGTCTGAACGCAGACCTATAGATATAAGGGAGGGGTCCCTACAAGAACTAAGGACTGGGATATAGTTGGACACCTCCTGGCAGAAATTGTAGCAGAGCAAAGACAAAACAAACAAACAGAAGTACTAGTGGTCAAAAGACCAAGCAAACTACAGAGTAAGGTACAAGGCACCTGGCTAGTTTAAGAGTAAAAGTAACACTGAAGTCCAGCAAGGCCAGTAGGGCGGAGCTGGATTAAATAGGCAAAAAGTCATGTGACCAGCAAAATAGAAAAAACTAACAGGAGGGTCTTAACAGTACCCTCATCCACCCTGAGTTTGTGTTACCAGAGGAACTCATTCCTGGGAAGACCCTGAGTGTCACCGGGTTTGGGGGTGTTCGCCATCCCATACCGATGGCCCGAGTTTTCCTGGACTGGGGGGCGGGGAGGGGGTTAAGGGAAGTGGGGGTGTAAGAGAATCTCCCCACTAATGTGCTGTTGGGAACTGATCTGGGATGGTTGGTTGCCCGATACATCCCTGATAACCTTACCAGGTCGTATGTGTCATATGATACCACTGTCAATAATGCCAATGTCATGCATAATAAAAATGTGTCCTCTCCCGACACTGGAATATTCTTAACACGGAGACCTCCCTGAGGGACGCGGTGGGGGATTACCCACTCATGACGGCCAGACGTGCCAAGAATTTGGGGGATCTCCTTACCTCCAGTCATTATGTCCCGCCTTTATCCAATCCCTTTGGGTCACGCGGTCCCAGAATAGGATCCTTTCCATGTGGCCATTGCGTGGCTTGCGCCAATGTCCTTCGCTGTACATCCTTTATGTCATCTGATGGCTCCCGCACTTTTCAAATTTCCAAATTCATTTCATGCAGTACAACCCATGTGGTTTACTATGCCACGGGTGGTTGTCAGAAGATCTATGTGGGACTCTCCACTAGAGAAATGAGAGTTAGAGTGCGGGAGCATGTGCAGGACATTGGCGCAGCCAAATCAGTGGTGGACCCCCATGAGCTCAAAACACTACCACGCCATTTTAAAGCTTTCCACGACTGTGATCCACGCACGCTGTTGGTGCGGTGTATTGACATGGTGCATTTGGGCTCCCGGGGTGGTAACTCCAAATTGTGCCTTGCGCAAAAAGAGGCCAGATGGATTACTATTTTGGATACCCTGGCTCCGCGTGGCCTAAATGAAAGCCTTGGGTTCTCATCATTTCTGTGACTGTGTCTTTTTGCCTTTTGATGCTTTCTCGCTGCTTCTCTTCTCCTGATCCTATATTTGGTACTGTTTTTTTAGCTTGTTGTTTTTAATTTTCATTTTTTAACTTTTCTATGTCTTTCTTCTATTTTGTATATTTAGTGCTACTGCCGGAAACAAGCTGTGAGTGCCATATTCTGGACCATTTCTTGAACGAGAGACATCACATATTCAGCATGGAGAAGTTTCTGGAGATGACCCTCCCATTCTCTTCCCCACTTGACATGTTTAATTTATATATATTTTGATTGTTATACTGTTTTTTCTTTGTATACATCTTTCATGCATTTTTTCACATGGGTGTACTTGGGGACTCTATTTATGGGTGACGTAACTAATAGGCCTATTCCATTAGTGAGCTTCTCTTATATGGCCACTTAAGTGATGGGGCAATTGGTATATTTTGGCATTAGCCATTCCCGTATTGGAGTTGGTGTGTCTCCTTTCTTTCCCCCTCTATGCTGCAGACCTGCCAGCTGTCTCTCTGTATATTTACTATGTGCGTAGTGCGCGTGTGCTGGCTTATCCCTATTTGCTGCAACTTGGCATTGTAACTGTATGCCACATAATGTCTTAAATTTCACACTCTCTAAGCATGTGTAACTACTTGAGTTTTCATACATTATATATATTGTGAAGGTTTTGGCATTTTTGTGCGGATAATTTTATTCCTAATATCCCATATCTACCCCCTCTCTACCTATATGTATTCACTCTCTGTCACATATTTATGTGTTGATTAATTGTGGCTGTCCCGCCATCTCAGTGATCCCCTAGCATTTGGCACCTTGCACTTTTTATCCCTATATTTGTGATGTTTCATACCTGTTATTATGTAATTTCTACTTAATAAAATCATGCCTTTTATGCCATATTACTCATTTGTTCTCCTTTTCCAAAACATTAAATATGTGAGTAGGCAAATATTGGCCTGGGACGCGACACTCTTGTCGAGATACCGTGGTCCGTTCAATGTTATTTGGTGTGCCATTGTTTGTTCAATTGTGATTTTCTGTATTTTTACAGCTTTTATATGGCCTAATATGGATTTCCAAGTGCGAGACACTACCTGGCTCGCACAACTAAATGAGCTATCAAGTAATGGGGGTATGGCGGTGTCGGACACGGATCAGAGGCTGCGGGAGAGCCTCATTAAGTTCAAGACACTACTAAAACGCAGGACTCGTACCTGGTGGAATTATGCCTTCCTAAATAAATATATTGAGAGGGCCTTGATCCCCAGGGGCCTGCGGATACAAACTTTTCCCTCCTTTAAAATCGAGGATGATTCCTTCAAGGACAAATGGGAGGCATTGGTTGACACCTGCTACCTTGGTTTTTTGAACCTCTTGAAGGAACACAATGAAAAATCCCTCCTCGAGATGGAGACAGAAATTGTTCTCCTGCAGAGACAGATCAAGAAGGAGCTGTCCAATGATGATATTAAAAAATTGAATGAGGAGATTGACTCTGAATGCCAGAAATGGGTTAAAGAGATTCAAACTACAAAGAGCAAGAAATTTCAATGGGACATTCAGGATAAGCTTTCCCATAGCGTCTATAAATGGAGATCACCAGTAGAGAGCTTGGGATCAAGATCGAGAAATAACTCGTACTCACTAGTGTTGAGCCACCCCCGTAGTGTTCGAGTTCGGTTCGGTTCGTCGAACACCCGTGTGTTCGCCGAACTGTTCGTCGAACTGTTCGTCGAACACCTTCAAACACCGTTAAAACCAATGGCAGGCAAACAAAAACACATAGAAACACATAGAAAACACCTTCAAAGGTGTCCAAAAGCTGACAAACTGCTCAGAAGACATAACTAACACATGGAAAAGTGACAAGTACATATAGTCATGCGAAAAGAAAAGAGGTGGAGGAGTAAAAGGAGGGGGAGACACAGATATAGGCATGTCATGCCCTTCTAAAATCCAAAAAGTGAGAAGCCGACACGGCCAGTTCGTTCCTGCCCGTGCCACCTCCGTGTCGCCGGGTTTGTGCCAGAGCCGCGGTGGACCCTGACGGCCAGCCCCCCTCTCCCAATACTGGTGCCTGTCCGCTGGTGGGTCGAGCCCCCCCGCAGTGGGGGGGTAACATCTGCAGAAGAAAGACCATCTTCCAGCCAAGCTAAGATGTCGACTTCTTTTCGTGGACAATGTGATACGATCCCTTTCTTACGGACACGCCCATCGCTACAAATTCCAGATGAGGCACAAAAACAGCAGGTGCTTCAGCGGATATCAAGTGCTCCTTCAAGTGGGCTCTCCTCCACCTCAATTTCAACATCACAAATATTCCAGTCCTCAGAGGTGTCACCCCAATCGCACTTGCTTCCTCACAGCTCCCAAGTCTCCAGCTGCCCGTCTGAGTATGGGGTAACACAGATGGTTGAGTCTGCAGAGCTGTTTACTCATACTATAGCCTGGGAAATGTAAGTCTGCTCCAGAGCTTCTGTTAATCCAGACGAGGAAATGATCTGCACTGATGCCCAGAATCTATATAAGTCGGATCCAGGACCAGATGAAGAAGGTTCTGAGCATAATGTAGACCCTCGTTCCCAAACTGTCACTCCTGTTGGTGGAGACAATGATGAAGACGATGATGAGACTCAAATACCTGATTGGAGCGACAACTTGACTTTTCGGTCAGGGCAGGAAGAGGTTGGCTTTGAGGACGACGGGTGTGATAACACACAGGGTGATGATGACGAGGTTGGAGATCCCACTTACTGTCAACCCACAGTCAGACAGTCGATGAGGTCAACGGAGGAGGTGGAGGAGGATGTGACTAGCCCAGGGGATGGGGATGACTCGGTACCCGGGCCTTTGCCTGGCCTTGGGGATGTCGCGGTGGTCGGCTCCCTGGCCCGTACCCTGGGGTTACTCTTTAAAAGAGTGGATAATTGTTATCTGGTGAGAAGCACCAGCGCTGCAGCAGTCCACTGAGACCCGTGATAAGGCTGCTCGATGGTATAGCTCCCCACAGGTGGAGCTAGGTCTCAGGGCAGCGTATGCAGGGGGAATGCAGGACAGGCGAGACCCAGCTGGGTCAGAGCAAGAACGGGAATGGACACGTTAGTCACTTCAGTACCTTTTACTGGAGGAAATTCAGGCACATCCCGGAGCACTGTAGGGTGAAGGGTGAATATCAGGATCCTCCCCAATGAGCGGGTGTAGGGCCTCCTGTTTCTTGCCTCTGCGTAGTAAGTTTCTGACCTGCCTGGATCTAGGCCTAACTTTGTCTCTGTCTTGCACTGGCTGACCTTGTGGTAGGGCCTTCTCTTGGAGTTCACGCTCCCACTATGCGGGGCCTAAGCATCTCCTGGCTCTGTTACGTATCAGCACCTTAGCCATCCTGGGACTTGTAGTTCTCCAGGGATTCCGGTTATGCCTTACTGAATCTAGTTAGCAGGAGCCTCGTGCTCCACTGCTGAACTATTAACTGAGTTCTCTAGACTAGACTGAGCTCCACTGCAGACTGACCTCTCTTAGGCTTCTCTACTGCAGGAACTCTTCAGAGGAACTGAACTGCCTAGCTCCACCTTCCCTATTTATATCCCTAACGGGCTCCCTCTGCTGGTCTGAGGTGGAAGGTGGAGATGTGTGAATGTTTATGGGGGCCTCTTGTGGAGGATTCCATCAATACACTCTTCTAGGATATGTGATACCAAGCACAGCGGGGCGTCACAGATGCTATTGACGACGAGGTTAGGTTGCGCCTTCCTGGACACAGATGGAGTACTGGAAGCACGTCAACAACTGCATCCTCAACCACAACTCTGCCTCTGACCATAAGTCGTAGTGGCTCTTCAGGTCGCATGGGCTCTAAGCCTTGCATAGCCTGGGCATTTATTCAGAATGATAAGGATGACCCAACTCGTGTTATCTGTAATATTTGTAACCAAAACATAAGTAGAGGCCAAAAAATCCATAGTTTGAGTACTTCATGCATGAACCGGCACATGGATATGAAGCATAAGTTGCAGTGGGAAGCTCACTGTGCTACAATGCGGCCTAGCAGGCAGGGCCAAAAACCGTCTGCCCCATCTTGTGCATCCGCGGCCTCTTCATCCTCTGTGACTGGGGGGACAGCAGTCACACATGTTTTTGGACGCAGACCTGCCACCTTTTTACCTGTAACAGCCAGTGTGATTGGCAGGTCATCAGTTCATTGGGAAGTGGAAACACCTGCTGGTGTTGAGCGCCCTCTGACATCGAGAGCACCAGCTTTGGATCAAGGCAATGTAAAATGTCCGCCTGCATCTTCCTCACAGACCGGCAGTTTGCCAGGGACATCCTACTCAACCCCGTCTAAGCACAACAGCCAGCCCTCGGTCCCTCAGATGTGGAAAAGTAAAAGACCATTTCCTCCTAGCTATGAGAAAGCTAAGAGGTTGAATTTCACCATCTGCAAGCTCTTGGCTACAGAAATGCTGCTTTTCCGCCTGGAGGACACAGTGGATTTTCGAGACCTTATGTCCGTCTCAGTGCCCCAGTACCAGATGCTCAGTCGGCACTACTTCTCAAAGAAAGGTGTGCCTCCACCAGCATGTCGCACACAACATCACCGCTTCTTTGAGAAAATCTGTGTGTGACAGGGTGCATTTCACCACAGACACTTGGACGAGTAGGCATGGACAGGGGCGTTACATGTCGCTGACTGGGCACTGGGTAACTATAGTGACAGCAGGACAAGGGGCTGCTGTCCAAGTCTCACCGTCCCCACGAGTTGTGCGTCAATCCTCTTTATCTCGAAGTTCCTCCACTGCTTCTGCCTCCTCAACCTCCTCTCGGTCCTCCACCTGCACCCAAAGCCTGTCTGCATTCTAACTGCGCAGAAGGAATCCTGCACACCTCCTTACTATGCTGGCAGCAGGGCTCAAGGCATCAGTGTTTACTTTGAAATGTCTGGGAAATGTGAGTCACACAGCTGAGGAGTTGTGGTCTGCTCTGGAGACCCAGTTTCATGAAAGGTTGTCTCCACTGGACCTGCAACCAGGGAAGGCCGTGTGCGACAATGCTGCATCGCCGGGGCAATGTCACACACGTGCCTTGTATGGCTCACGTGTTGAACCTGGTTGTCCATAAATTGTTAGCCCACTATCCCGGACTAGATGGCCTTCTGTAGGGGGCACGGTCGCTGTGTGCTCACTTCCGCTGTTCGCATCCCGCAGCTCAATGACTTACATCTCTACAGAAGTCGTTGGGCCTGCCAGTTCACCGGCTGAAATGCGATGTGCCGACATGGTGGAATTCAACTCTGACCATGTTGCAGCGACTGTGGCAGCACCGACAAGCCCTGGTGCAATACGTTCTGACGTATAGACTGGGCCAACGAGATCCAGAGGTGGGGCAAATCACGCTGCAGGAGTGGTCTCAGATCAGGGACCTATGAAGTTGACGCGCCCCCTGAGCCGTGGGGTACCCTGAGCCGGGCCGGTAGACGCTGGGGGTTGTAGTCACTGTGGCGGTGACCCGGTCCGTGATCCAGGGCGGTCAATCCAAGGGTAATTTGTATATATGGGTTTTATAATGTCCGACTACGCCACCTCTGGAGTGGGGCAAAAGGGGCCGCCGCTGCGGAACAGTCCTCTGAAGCTGGTGGTTTTGCAGCAATGGTATTATTACTCACCACAGGAAGAGTGTAGCTTGAGGGCAGTGTGGGTGGATGATGGTGGTTGTAGTGCAGGGAGTCAGTAATGAACACAGAGTCCGTGTGATGCAGTCCCAAGATCTTTACTCACAGTTGTTGCAGTCCAGATTACAGGTACCAGAGCAATCTCACCCGTCGTGCTGTGCTTACTCAGTGAGGGGCTCAGTCCACCCCCAGATAGCTCCGGAGTACTTAGCAGGACCCCCTTCTGTGTGTCCTTTCTCTGGCCTTCTACCTGCACCTCACACCCAGTGACACTTCTATCCTGTATCCTCGGGCCTTGGCGGGCGACTTGTGTTCCGTCCCCTGGGTCCTATGTGGCTACCTTCTTAGTGAGACTGGTGTGGACTTTTACCTGCAGTACATGAAATGCTTCAGCCTCCGGTTTCTAGTTGAGCCTTGCTGTTTCTCCGCTAGTTGAGGGACCAGTTCCCCTTATCTGGTCTGACCCCTCTACCTCCTGGTAGCAGCAGGAGTACGGGTGGCCTTCTGCACGGCCCATAGCCCTAGGGTCCCTTCGGTTCCTGGAGCCTTCCTGCTCCCACTCCTCTCTTCTCTCCTTCAGTCCTGGGCCTCCCAGGCTAGGCCCGCCTCTGGAGCAGAGCTCATGCCAAGCCTCTGCTCCTGTCACTTTTCCTCCTCTGACTGGCTTGCTCTTTCTAAGATAGCTTCCTATTTATACTCTCCCTGTCATGTGCTCCACTAAGCTGCTCCCCTAAGCACCCACTACATAGGACCCTTCCACCAGCTAGGGACCTGGGACTGTGCTCTCCCTTAGGAGCAATCTTGCCCTACCCCCACTGCGGGTATGTGTTGGATGCAGGTGTTAGGGTCCCGAGCCATATGCCTTCCTTACCTGAGGGTGAGATACCACACCTCTGGGTGAGATGCAGTAACTCTGTGGCGACTGAACTCTCAGGGGCGCCACACACCCTTCTGCACAGTTTTGAAATGGCGACGAAGATGTTTAGTGCTGACGACGATGCCATTGTCAGCATGACTATTCCGGTGATTTACATGCTGGAGCACACACTAAACAGAATTCAGAGTCAGGTGGTGGGACAAGAGGAGGTGGAGGAAGTAGAGGAGGAGTCGTATGCGGAAGGGATAACATCTCCAAGGTCCAGACGGTTGGCAGCACCAAGGCGGCAGGCATGGGAGGGTGGGGGAGAGGGATTAACCAGGGCGCATGGTAGCAGCCAAACTGTTGAGGAAGGTGCAGGAGCCGAGGAAGAAGTGGAGGACGAACTGGCGATGGGCATGGAAGACTCATCAGATGAGGGAGACCTTGATCACATTTCTGTTGTGCGAGGTTGAGGGGAGAGGGCAGAGGAAGGAAGCATGATTCTTACCTCGCTAACAACACAACAAGGACTTGGTCCTCCTGGATGCGCAAGACTCATGAGTGCCTTCTTGCTGCACTACCTGCAACATGACCCTCAGATTGTCAGAATTCGAAGTAATCCCGACTACTGGGTTGCCACACTCTTAGATCCCCGGTACAAAAGTAAATTTGCCGAAATAATTCCTGCCACAAAAAGGGATTGACGCATGCAGGAGTATCTGCAGACGCTGTTGCAGAATCTTACATGTGCTTTTCCACAAAACACTAGTGGTGCACGTAGTGAATCTCACAGTTCTAACTTGCCAACCGTGGGACTGTCGAGTCTTCATCACTCAAACCGTAACAGTAACACAGTAACACAGTATCTGCTGGTAACAGCAATTTTGTGGAATCGTTTCACCACTTTTTTAGACCATCCTTTGCAAGGCCACAGGAGACAAGAAGTCTGACACATAGTCAACGCCTAGAGAGGATGGTGCAGGAGTATCTCCAAGTGAACATCGAAGCCATGACTGTGTCACTGGACCCTTGCTCATTTTGGTATTCCAATCTGGAAAAATGGCCGGAGCTCGCCACTCACGCCTTGGAGATCTTGTCATGCCCTGCAGCCAGTGTTCTCTCTGAACGTGTGTTCAGCGCTGCTGGTGGTGTGCTGACAGATAAGCGCACGCGTCTGTCCACTGAGAATGTAGACAGACTCACGTTCATAAAGATGAACAAGGACTTTTCTACCCCTGTGTTATCCTTGGGAGACTAAAACCTTGAGGATTTGGTAAAATCACCTCACCAACCGTTTTAAGCAACTGTGGGGCAATTGATGCCACTTAACCCTAGAACGCATGACCATAAAAATCTACACTTTCATATACCTGGGGCCTTTTAGGCTCGTGTGCAAATAACATGGAATAACTCAAACTCAAATGACAAACAACTATATACATGATGAATACCTAGAGTTTCAAAATTCTAACTAAAGTAATCTTGCAGAAAATAGAAAACAATTAACAGGCGGGCCTGCAAGGCCCCAGGTATGCATTCTAGGGTTAAGTGGTGTCTGTGCCACAATTTTGGGAAAAAATGGAGACTCTTTTTGGAGTCCCCTTGCTGTGTCTTACGTGACGTTGAC
Source organism: Phyllobates terribilis (assembly GCF_046119375.1). NCBI lineage: Eukaryota > Metazoa > Chordata > Amphibia > Anura > Dendrobatidae > Phyllobates > Phyllobates terribilis. The sequence continues at coordinate 327,531,710 of NW_027362762.1, read as the reverse complement.
ATCGTCAATTCCAGGTGGGTTGGGTCGCTCCCCCCCCTTTTTAACTGTAAGAAACTAGATACACTATGGCTTGGGGTAACACAGATGGTTGAGTCTGAAGAGCTCAGAGGTCTGCTCCAAATCTTCAGTGTCTGCTAGTCAGCGTACAATTTTTAACTGCATCTAGCCTAGGCAATACTTTGGGCGTAGTAGCCCAGCTGCGAAGCAAGCTGCACCGCCTGTGTATCTAATAAGAATTTTTAAATGCATCTAGCCTAGGCAGGCTGTGGGGACCCCCAACCAAACCCAGACGCTCAGCCCCCCTACCGCCCCCCTTTCCTTGACAATACAATAATGTAACTCTTACAACTGGATGAGTGAGGATCGGTCACAGCTTTATTAACTCTTTATACTCATTCCATTAGAAAGGCATTTTATTTCTAAAATAATTCAGCTTGTTGCAGCATGCCCTGGGTCCCCACTCCGGCAAGTTGGCCAACAAGTGTAACTCTCCAACATGTCCTTTCTATTTCCAGGCCACGGAGGATCCTGCGTACTCGTATGCAGGACTCTGACCCCCACCCATCACTCTTAACGCTTGTTCCACTCCGTCCTGGAGTCCTGACAGGAATATGCCCAGTTCAATATTCATTAAGTGAACAACGTCGAGCCGTATGAGGCCTGCTTTATCTCCTTCCAGTTGTCGGTGTCGTACCACTACACCGCCTCTGTCTCTTCTAAATTTTGCCATCCGAATATTTATTACCCACCTTGTCCGTTCGATGGCCGTGATGTCTCGCGCACCTTGCCATACCGCTATCGGCACAATCTCTGACCATACTATCGCTAGTTTTTTGAAAAATTCTCTGAAGCGCTCAGTGTCTAGTTTCATTATTGCCATTAGTTATGCGCTGTTATGATGACCTAGGTTGTTTCCCCCGGCCTGTATAACTAAGATGACCGGACATCTTGCCTCTCTCCCTACCTTGATTACCTCCATTAGTACCTGTGGCCATAGCAGGCCTCTAATACCTCTCTAGTTGAAATATGTGTTATGAAACTCTAATTTCCTCCCGGCTGGGCAGACTTTCGCTCTTTTTTCTGCCCAATACATATACGAGTGGCCTATCACCCACACTGTTGGCTTAGCGTCACCTGTAAAAGAAACAAACCACGTTAGGATAACAAGTCCGGTCTTATGCATCTTGCCAAACACGTGGATCGCCATCTCCCTATCCTCTGAACTTCCGTTTCTGACAGTCCTGCTCTTGCTGCTTCCGTGGCCGCGCCTATGCGGAATGAGTGTGTCCCGTAATCTTTGGGGTGGTTCCCTGCCGATGTTATGCATTTATTAAATATAGCTTGGAACTGGTATCTTGATAATGGCATTCCATCAATGTGTGATAGGAAGAAATTACTTTGTGATCTGATGGTTAGATATGTTTTTACTATTGTTACCCAACTCAGTGTACCGTTTGTGGGTTGTAGAAGTACCCAAGTGCCCCTGCCCGCTGGAACCGTTTTCGATTTGTGTATGCGTAGACGTATTGCATTATTGGCTATGACTACGTCCTGGTGTAATAAGCCTCCACTGGTGGTAATTTTGGATTGAGGGACTAATTCGCTTATGCATAGTGCCCCGAAGAAGGTGATCACAAATGCAGTGGACAGTAGTGTTGCTTCAAATTGTGAGCGTCATGTTAATGGTGTTAGGGATATGATGTGAGAAATCAGTTTTAGTGACACGGGACGGGACGTCTACACTCCTGACTTGGCTGACCCCTTTTCCACCCTTTTATGGATTGTCTGATGATGAACCTTTGTCACATCTCCCCAATTCAGTAGTTGGAAGTGAAATGCTACTCCGTTCAGACACCGCTGCGCTGACGCCCCTGATATGCCCCTCATAATTAGCTGGTGGAGAAATTCTATGGTGACTTGTGATCTGGCTTGTTCACATTGTTCAACCCGTCTGCCTGCTACTAGTCGTGTCCACTCTTCCCATGCCTTACCGTATGCTTGCCACGTCGACGGGGCAACTGACGCTCTGATTAATGGCATCAACTATTCGCCACTAGATCCCATAGGGAAGGTGGGCAACTGTTGCCCGATGGGTGGGCGTTGTGGAAGAGCTCTGTGAAAATCTGCCAATTGAATTGTTATAAAGCGTTAGCAGCAGCTTTAGACCCCTCAGCATAGTGGCTAGCGCGGACCCATACATTGTGTTTTAGGCACAGGAATGCTAGCCTGGGTAGTAGTCCTAGCACTGGGGGAGACGATGATGCCATCTTATTAATGCAGTGCGCTAGGCTGGTGTTTTTTGTTATGAAGCGTATATTTTTGTAAGCCAGGCGCGTGCCCCATATTTCTATTGCTATCACTATTGGGAAGAAAAATTATTTTCAGGGCTAGATGCAGCTAAAAATTATTATTAATTTAAAAGCTGGTGGAGCTTGGTATAGATGGACTAATACAATGAGTCCCACACACTGCTAGAAGGCCAAATATTTTTTCAGAGCTAGATGCAGATAAAAATTATTTTTCATTTGCAACCTGATGGAGGTCAGTATAGATGGACTAATAGACCAAGTCCCACACACAGCTAGAAGGCCAAATATTTTTTCAGAGCTAGATGCAGATAAAAATTATTTTTAATTTGCAACCTGATGGAGGTCAGTATAGATGGAGTAATAGAGAAAGTCCCACACACTGCTAGAAGGCCAAATATTTTTTCAGAGATAGATGCAGACAAAAAAATATTTTGAATTTGCAACCTGATGGAGGTCAGTATAGATGGACTAATAGAGAAAGTCCCACACACTGCTAGAAGGCCAAATATTTTTTCAGAGCTGGATGCAGATAAAAATTATTTTTAATTTTCAACCTGATGGAGGTCAGTATAGATGGACTAATAGAGAAAGTCCCACACACTGCTAGAAGGCCAAATATTTTTTCAGAGCTGGATGCAGATAAAAATTATTTTTAATTTGCAACCTGATGGAGGTCAGTATAGATGGACTAATAGAGAAAGTCCCACACACTGCTAGAAGGCCAAATATTTTTTCAGAGCTAGATGCAGAAAAAAATTATATTCAGTTTGCAACCTGATGGAGGTCAGTATTGATGGACTAATAGAACAAGTCCCACACACAGCTAGAAGCCCAAATATTCTTTCAGAGGTAGATGCAGATAACAATTATTTTTAATTTGCAACCTGATGGAGGTCTGTATAGATGGACTAATAGAGAAAGTCCCACACACTGCTAGAAGGCCAAATATTTTTTCAGAGCTAGATGCAGACAAAAAATTATTTTCAGTTTGCAACCTGATGGAGGTCAGTATAGATGGACTAATAGAACAAGTCCCACACACAGCTAGAAGCCCAAATATTTTTTCAGAGGTAGATGCAGAAAAAAATTATATTCAGTTTGCAACCTGATGGAGGTCTGTATAGATGGATTAATAGAACAAGTCCCACAAACAGCTAGAAGCCCAATATTTTTTCAGAGGTAGATGCAGAAAAAAAATATATTCAGTTTGCAACCTGATGGAGGTCAGTATAGATGGACTAATAGAGAAAGTCCCACACACTGCTAGAAGGCCAAATATTTTTTCAGAGCTAGATGCAGACAAAAAATTATTTTTAATTTGCAACCTGATGGAGGTCAGTATAGATGGACTAATAGAGAAAGTCCCACACACAGCTAGAAGCCCAAATATTTTTTCAGAGGTAGATGCAGAAAAAAATTATATTCAGTTTGCAACCTGATGGAGGTCTGTATAGATGGATTAATAGAACAAGTCCCACACACTGCTAGAAGGCCAAATATTTTTTCAGAGCTAGATGCAGAAAAAAATTATATTCAGTTTGCAACCTGATGGAGGTCAGTATAGATGGACTAATAGAACAAGTCCCACACACAGCTAGAAGCCCAAATATTTTTTCAGAGGTAGATGCAGAAAAAAATTATATTCAGTTTGCAACCTGCTGGAGGTCTGTATAGATGGATTAATAGAACAAGTCCCACACACTGCTAGAAGGCCAAATATTTTTTCAGAGCTAGATGCAGAAAAAAATTATATTCAGTTTGCAACCTGATGGAGGTCAGTATAGATGGACTAATAGAACAAGTCCCACACACAGCTAGAAGCCCAAATATTTTTTCAGAGGTAGATGCAGATAAAAATTATTTTTAATTTGCAACCTGATGGAGGTCAGTATAGATGGACTAATAGAACAAGTCCCACACACAGCTAGAAGCCCAAATATTTTTTCAGAGGTAGATGCAGAAAAAAATTATATTCAGTTTGCAACCTGATGGAGGTCAGTATAGATGGACTAATAGAGAAAGTCCCACACACTGCTAGAAGGCCAATATTTTTTCAGCGGTAGATGCAGAAAAAAATATATTCAGTTTGCAACCTGATGGAGGTCAGTATAGATGGACTAATAGAATGATGCTATGCCCAAAAGATTTTACTTCACTAGGTGCAGTAAAAAAATTGGTATTCTATACACAGGTGGTATATCTTGCAACACAGATAGGCTACTCCACTGACTAACACACTCTGCAATAGGCCAAAAAGGATTAGCTTTGCTAGATTCAGCCAAATGCTGTGAAAAAAACTTGCACAGCACTGGCACAGACCTGCCTGGCAAAAACTGATAGGAACTGATGTAACCTAGTTCTGAAAAGGACTGCAATTACAATTAGTCTTTACTCCCACAATCTATCTATTTAAGAGCACAGACCTGCTTGATAAAAGTCGTAGGAAATGCTGTAAAGAGAGGAGAGAACAAGGCGCAATGGGTGACTCAGTATTGCAATTTGTAGAGGGGTGTGGGGATGGCTACTAACCTTATGAAGTTGTGCACCTCTGCACAACCCCAGTGTAAAGCTCCACAAGCTCCGCTCTGTTGGTGGCTGTCATATATTTCCAGCGGCATTCACAGATCCTGATCTCTTGGTGGTATATCACGTGATCAGGTTAGTAGCATGTAATGCCGAGATAGACGCCCAGCTTCACCAACACCCCCGGCAGCGTTCCGGAGGGGTTAAGGCAGCGCAGCTTGGAAAACCAGGGTAGTAATTTTAATTAAATTGCTCCCACAGGTGAAAAAACAATAAATTAAAGGCAGCTCTACCGCACCCCAACAGGGGGAAAAGGACAATCAGTGAATATGAATAGCGGTACCAGAGCGCCAATAACAGGGCAAAAATATTAAAAGGACTGATTTATTAATACACACACAACGCGTTTCGGTGGACACAGCCACCTTCATCAGGTGTGACAAGCAGCAAACAATTGATCCTTATATACATTTGACTAGGTATACAATTACTTAAAAGGGGCGGGGCCAGATACAGAGTAATACCTCTATATTAACCCCTTGAGTTCATATATGCTCAATAGAGTAAAAAGGAGGGAGGAGAGAGAGAAAGGAGAAAAAATTTAAAGAGAAATTTTTTATTTTTTTTTATTTTTTTTTTTTATTTAATTTTTTTTTTTTTCTCTCTCTCCTTTCTTCGTCTACTTTTCCTAATTACAATGATAGAAACTGATTGTAATTTTATAACTTTATATTTATGCATTGTTTTATGTTGTATGTAAAAATTATTATTATTATTATTTTTTTATATAATCTAAAATATAGGGTGGTAGATGACAATATATCCTATGAAGTATTAAGATTATAGGATTCACAAGTTTTTTGCTTTTTTTTACAGCGAATCCTTTTTATAAGAACCCTATATGCTTCATTAGGCATTATTTTATAACAATCCTTTTTACTCTATTGAGCATATATGAACTCAAGGGGTTAATATAGAGGTATTACTCTGTATCTGACCCCGCCCCTTTTAAGTAATTGTATACCTAGTCAAATGTATATAAGGATCAATTGTTTGCTGCTTGTCACACCTGATGAAGGTGGCTGTGTCCACCGAAACGCGTTGTGTGTGTATTAATAAATCAGTCCTTTTAATATTTTTGCCCTGTTATTGGCGCTCTGGTACCGCTATTCATATTCACTGATTGTAGGAAATGCTGTAACCTAGTCCTTAAAAGGACTGCAATCACAACTATTCCCTACTCCCAAGCTATCTGTAGATTTGTGCGAAAATTGGCTTGAAATTAACAAGGTATAGCGCACACAGCAACAGCGGTGCCGTCTAACACGCAGCTGCAGCAGTGAGAAAATGGTGGCGACGGGGAAAATGGCTTGGTCTTATAGGGCAAGGACATGTGACATACACTGCCAATGACACATGCCCTTGCTTGTGTGAAAAAAGCACTTCGCTCCGTGTGTGCGCTGCTGATAGGCTGACAGATTGCACCTCCCCACTGTAAATGCGGGAAAGAGAAAAAAAAATGGAGATCTTCATTATTCCTGCAGAGATCCATCCCCTGCCCCTCCCCCCACCCCGCTGTACACTCAAACTGCGTATTAACATTAATTTTCATCATTACTGAGAAAAAATCCAGTTATGATTTTGGTGCACGAACAGTTATCGAACATAACCTCGAACAGCCGAATTTTTCTCAAATAGTTCGTGTTCTCCGAACGGCTCGAACACCGCCCAAAACAGCTCGAATTTGAGATTGGCGAACAGTTCGAGTAGAACAACGCTCATCTCTAGTACTCACGCTCTAGATCCACATCTATCACTTTGGGTGCCTCGAGCGAGGACCCGGCAGCGACTATTTGCTCTGATTCCCATGGGTGTCCCTCTACCCAACCACCAGCACGAATCCAGACTAGACCGAATGGCAGGAGAAAGCGCACCACCCCATATCAGGTTGGTGATCCCCGGGGTGGGCTCCGTGTTGTTAATTTAACAACTCATATTTTGTCTGAGACTCAGATGGAGGTCCTAAGTATGGGCTTATCATTTGCACCTACTAATGCTTTTGATTACTTTACGACCCTTAAGGACCTCCATCTGTTTGCTCGCAAACTAATATTGAAAAAACTTCATTCCAGGTCGGGTGGTGATGTCGATTCCATGACGGCAGCGGAGAAGGTGCCTTACAACATTTGGAGGATCTCCTTCTGGAGCAAACAACTCCTTCCACAGGTGGTTTACCACAGGCGAGGATTCCTAAATCCACGAGATTCCCTCCCTTGTCTATAAGTCCGGGGGTTGAGATTTTTGTAAATTTGGTTGCAGAGGATTTTAAGAAACTCTCCACACGGAGAAAATTTGACTATCTGACCTTCTCACAGCGCACTGCGATACACCAATTACAATCTCTTATGGACACGGTTATTAAGCCTGCGGACAAGGGAGGGAATATCGTCCTGTAGCCCTACCAGAAATATGAGAAAGAAGCCCTACGCCAACTTAGGGATAGGGAAATGTACTCTAAATTATCGTATAACCCTGCGGCCTCCTTCTCCGCTGCCCTGCTGGGAATTTTGGCTCGCGCTTGTGAGCGGGGTATTATAGATAGGAGGACTGTGGAGGCTTTAACTGTACGTTTTCCTAAAACAGACACTTTTTATCTGCTCTCCAAGATCCATAAGGACGCCGCCAACCCACCGGGACGTCCGATCGTGTCTGGCTTGGGTGGTCTCTGTGGCCCGATTTGTCAATATGTTGACAGCCACTTGAGGCCACTGGTAGAGACTCTTCCATCATACACCAGAGACACGACGGACGTCCTTACTAGTGTGGACGGTGTCCTTTTGGAGCCGGGCACTATCATGGTCACGGCCAATGTGGAAAGCCTGTATACCTGTATTAGTCATGATCTGGGCCTTGCAGCGGTCTGTCTCTTCCTTGGGACCTCTGACCTGGACGGCCCTTCACGTGAATTTATCCTCGAGTTCCTCCACTTTATCCTCTGCCATAACTTTTTTTTATTCAAAGACACGGTGTACCTGCAGCGGCGCGGCACGGCCATGGGGGCGGCCTGAGCACCCTCGTATGCCAACCTCTTCCTGGGAGCGTGGGAGAGGGAGCTATTTGGCGTGCGGGGTGCCAGCCAGGTCGTGGCGTGGCTCAGGTACATTGATGATGTCCTATTCTTTTGGCGGGGGACGGTGGAGGAGCTCGATGATTTTATGAGGGAGCTCAACATAAATACGTGGGCATTAAACTCACGTATGTTTATCACGATCAACGTATGGACTTTCTGGACGTCACTCTGGAGGTGGACTCACACTCTTTCATCCAGACTGATGTATACAGAAAGCCCACAGCGGTCAATTCGCTGGTGCATGCTGCCTCCGCACACAATTCATCTACGATTAGGGCCGTCCCGGTTGGACAGTTCCTTAGGGTAAGACGTATATGCTCTACTGACTTCAAATTTGAAAAACAGGCCGCGGATCTGACTGAACATTTTAGACAAAGGGGTTGCAGCAACAGATGCATCGGCCGTGGCTATGGCAGGTCACGCAGTACGCCCCGCAGTCTCCTTCTATACTCCGCTCGACGACCTTGTCCTAGGATTCCCGAGAGGACCCGCTTCATTTACACTTTTAATCATGAGTGGGGGACTATGAGACGGGTCCTCTCCCGACACTGGAATATTCTTAACATGGAGCCCTCCCTGAGGGACGCGGAGGGGGATTACCCACTCATGACGGCCAGGCGTGCCAAGAATTTGGGGGATCTCCTTACCTCCAGTCATTATGTCCTGCCTTTATCCAATCCCTTTGGGTCACGCGGTCCCAGAATAGGATCCTTTCCATGTGGCCATTGCTTGGCTTGCGCCAATGTCCTTCGCTGTGCATCCTTTACGTCATCTGATGGCTGCCGCACTTTTCCAATTTCCAAATTCATTTCATGCAGTACAACCCATGTGGTTTACTATGCCACGTGTGGTTGTCAGAAGATCTATGTGGGACTCACCACTAGAGAAATGAGAGTTAGAGTGCAGGAGCATGAGCAGGACATTGGCGCAGCTAAATCAGTGGTGGACCCCCGTGAGTTCAAAACACTACCACGCCATTTTAAAGCAGTCCTCGACTGTGACCCACGCACGTTGTTGGTGCGCGGTATTGACGTGGTGCATTTGGGCTCCCGGGGTGGTAATTCCAAATTGTGCCTTGCGCAAAAAGAGGCCAGATGGATTACTATTTTGGATACCCTGGCTCCGCGTGGCCTAAATGAAAGCCTTGGGTTCTCATCATTTCTGTGACTGTGTCTTTTTGCCTTTTGATGCTCTCCCGCGGCTTCTCTTCTCTTGATCCTATATTTGTACTGGTTTTTTTAGCTTGTTGTTTTTAATTTTCATTTTTTAGCTTTTCTATGTCTTTCTTCTATTTTGTATATTTAGTGCTAATGCCGGAAACAAGCTGTGAGTGCCATATTCTGGACCATTTCTTGAACGAGAGACATCACATATTCAGCATGGAGGAGTTTCTGGAGATGACCCTCCCACTCTCTTCCCCACTTGACATGTTTAATTTATATATATTTTGATTGTTATACTGGTTTTTCTTTGTATACATCTTTCATGCGTTTTTTCACATGGGTCACTTGGGGACTCTATTTATGGGTGACTTAACTAATAGGCCTATTCCCTTAGGGAGCTTCTCTTATATGGCCACTTAAGTGATGGGGCAATTGGTATATTTTGGCATTAGCCATTCCCCTATTGGAGTTGGTGTGTCTCCTTTCTTTCCCCCTCTATGCTGCAGACCTGCCAGCTGTCTCTCTGTATATTTACTATGTGAGTAATGTGCGTGTGCTGCGGTCCCTTGCTCACCTGCATTCGTGCCCAGCTGTCTTTATGTCCCCGGAGCGCCTCTGGGGGCGTGTCTTCGGGCGCTCCCCCGGGCGGGCGCCTGGGACTTGACGGCTGGGGTACGTGCGGCGGGGGGCATGGCTCCGAGCACTTGCGCCGCTGTACTCCAATGAGCTCCCCTGACCCTTGGATCACATGACGGGTCAGGGGCATGTATCAGCAGGTCCTGCTGGAGCTCCAAGAATGCGCCTCTTGAGAAAGATCGGCTACACGTGCGTCGGGGCGCGTTCTTTTCATCTGTACCTCTGCTGGGGGGTTCCTGGGATCGGTGGGCTCCCCTTTGGACACTGTTGTGGGTGAGTTACATCTCTTGACGATATACGGGAGTGGTTTGGGCACTACTTGGGCTTATCCCTATTTGCTGCAACTTGGCATTGTAACTGTATGCCACATAATGTCTCTAAGCATGTGTAACTACTTGAGTTTTCATACATTATATATATTGTGAGGGTTTTGGCATTTTTGTGTGGATAATGTTATTCCTAATATCCCATATCTACCCCCTCTCTACCTATATGTATTCGCCCTTTGTCACATATTTATGTGTTGATTGATTGTGGCTGTCCCGCCATCTCAGTGATCCCTACTTTATATCCCTATATTTGTGATGTTTCATACCTGTTATTATGTCATTTCTACTTAGTAAAATCATGCCTTTTATGCCATATTACTCATTTGTTCTCCTTTTCCAAAACATTAAATATGTGAGTAGGCAAATATTGGCCCGGGACTCGACACTCTTGTCGAGATACCGTGGTCCGTTCAATGTTATTTGGTGGGCCATTGTTTGTTCAATAATAAAAATGTGTGTTGTGGTAAAGGGAGACTCAGCCACCTCACCCCATGGGGTGATGCTGCTGAGGATCCCCTAAAGCGAGGCAGCATAAGTGCTATGGGCAAGGGGAGCAGGCACGGACATCAGGAAGCCGGTCGTCCCGTGCGGGTGACCAGTGTCACGCCAGATAGTGGCATGGTCAATGGTAGCTGCCCCATGACTAGCACAGCTCCAGAGGTGATGAGCAGGGATGGGGAGAAACATGGGGATCATAGGGAAAGTTGTCCCGTGCTGCCAAACCTATGTCACGACGGACTGTGACATGGCCGGTCGTAACTTTCCTCTATTGAGCACGGCTCCCAAGGTAAAAATGATGGCAGGAAGGGTAGACCCCACAACAAGGCAAGGTAAGAGGAAGGTGTGTCCCCCTGTCGGTCAGGAGTATGGGAGGAAGGTACCCATAGCCTGCCAGTGGTGTGAGGAAAAAGTATCCCAAACCTGTCAGGGTGATCGGAAAGCAGGATCCCCAGTCGGTCAGGGTGATGGGCAAGTTGGGTCCACGGCTTGTCGGATCAGCAGAAAAGGTGGGCCAGCAGGTGGGTTTAAAGGGTTGATCTGTAAATCAGCCCCCTTTGCCACCTCAAAAAGGGGTGGGATGTCAGGGAAATATTGAAAATATTCTTTCTTTTTCCCCTGAAGCCTCTCTCACCCCTCCCTTATCCACCTTTGTCACAAGTCAAGAGCTAGCAATTGACCACTTGTCAGTACAAGAGCTGTCTCCATGTAAATCTCACCACAAAAACCCAATTAACACACTCATGAGTAAGGCCCTGTAAACAAATGCTCGTAAGAGAGGTGCCACCAACCTCCTTAAAATGCTAGTAGATTTCCCCTGGCAAAGGCCATCTACAGATACCTGTTGAAATTTCAGTCCCAGGACTTCAAAGAGAGTTTACCAAAAGTCTCCAGGCCCTGCGGAGCCAAAACAAAATATGGAATAACTAAAGTTCCATACATCCGATAATAATGGGACTCATATTTTTAGTGACAGGGTCAGCTAGGGAATGATAGGGATATTTTCCTGTTGCTGTAAACCCCTCCGTGTAGCTGTAGTGCAAAAGCACCAGAATAACGGATCGCAGGTACGCCATGCGTGGTCTCTAAATGAAGGTAAATTCATAACAGAAAATATAGCGTCGTTTGCAAGCTTCTGCTATCAACGAGCGATACGTTATCGCAGAAGTTAGCGTTTTTCATAAAAACATGAAGGGTGGAGCCAAACCCCTGTGCTGTCGGCACAGGGGGGTGTGGGCAGGTCTCTCCTTTCAGCATAAAATAGTCTGCCGAGGTTGGAGTAGCATTCATTGCGGGAGTATATAGTTATTATATGCAACGGATCAACGGATGTATTGTATTGTATCCTTTTGTAAAATATTTTGTATATTTTTCCTAAACACTGCCTCCCTTTTTGGATTAAATATAAAATGTAATAGTTCTGTTTCTTTTGTCCTGTAATAGTTCCCTTCCCTGAAGCCATATGCTACCAGAACGCACACATCCGGCCAGGCCTGTATTATATTTCAAACTCGGCCGGTGGTGGCAGTGAATAACTGTTAATAACTAGTAATAACCGGGCTATCGTAAAGCTGACAGTGACTGTACGGAGAGCATAAACATATATTCCATGCGTGTGCTCGCGGATCCCTGACGAAATCCCGACAGAGTGACGGCACGATGAGATATTGTGTGATCTCCCCAGTGTCGTCTCTGAAGAATCAATGACAGACATATATAAAGGTGCTCCAATTACATATCAATTAACATAAAAGTTCATAAATTACATTTATGCATAGAAATAAAGTGCACAATGTAAAGTGTATATGTGATATTATTCTCAGTTGATTGCATATACATAAATTCATCATCCATGCAAGTGGATATATTTACAATATGCACTAATTGGTCATAATTATATCATGTGCAATTCATATTTAATTATACTATTGATAATGACTCACCCCACCAAAATAACTATATCTATATCCTTCATGCCACTCTCGGCGTTTTGGAAACTACAATGCACATGCACACCTCAGTGATTCGTGGGGATGTCAGCACAAGCGTCATGGGAAAGTTCTCACAGCACACGTGTTGACTTCATTGAGATTATCGGAGTTCATTGGATATGAATGATGACATTTCTGCCAGCACCATGAGTGTGAGAACTTGTGACGTCAGTGAGGTGAACAGAGTTCATTGGATATGAACCCCGGTCAACTTTATCATGTTACCGCGAGTCACTGAGGTGCGCAAGCATGGGCAGCTCATTGTCTCTGCAGGATTGCGGGCTGTATAGTCACATTTTGCAACAATGTAGACTGAATTGTTCCTGATTTTCAGGAAAAGAACATCTCACCAACCACTAAGCATGGGGCTGGATCAATCATGCTTTGGGGTTGTGTTGCAGCCTATGGCAATGGGATCATTTCACAGGTAGAGGAAAGAATGGATTCAATGAAATTTCAATAAATTCTTGATGCAAACATAACACCATCTGTAAAAAAGCAGAAGTTGAAAAGAGGGTGGCTTGTACAAATGGATAATGATCCTAAACACATGTCAAAATCCACAATAGACACCCTCAAAAGGCGCAAGCTGAAGATTTTACAACAGCCCTCACAATCCACTGATCTGAACATCATTGAGAATTCGTGGCTGTACCTCAAAATAGAAGTGCATGCAACATGATCCAGGAATCTCACAGAACTGGAAGAATTTTCCAAGGAAGAATTGATGAAAATCCCTCAAACAAGAATTGAAAGACACTTGGCTGACTACAAACAGCATTTACAAGCTGTGATACATTCAAAAGAGGGTACTACTAGGTACTAATCATGCAGGGTGCCCAAACTTTTGCATCAGCCCACTTTCCTTTTTGTAATTTTTAACATTTAAAAAATGAAAATATATACAGTACAGACCAAAAGTTTGGACACACCTTCTTATTTAAAGATTTTTCTGTATTTTCATGTCTTTGAAAATTGTACATTCACACTGAAGGCATCAAAACTATGAATTAACACATGTGGAATAATATACTTAACAAAAAAGTGTGAAACAACTGAAAATATGTCTTATATTCTAGGTTCTTCAAAGTAGACACCTTTTGCTTTGATGACTGCTTTGCACACTCTTGGCATTCTCTTGATGAGCTTCAAGAGGTAGTGACCGGAAATGGTCTTCCAACAATCTTGAAGGAGTTCCCAGAGATGCTTAGCACTTGTTGGCCCTTTTGCCTTCACTCTGCAGTCCAGCTCACCCCAAATCATCTCGATTGGGTTCAGGTCTGGTGACTGTGGAGGCCAGGTCATCTGGCGTAGCACCCCATCACTCTCCTGCTTGGTGAAATAGCCATTACACAGCCTGGAGGTGTGTTTGGGGTCATTGTCCTGTTGAAAAATAAATGATGGTCCAACTAAACGCAAACCGGATGGAATAGCATGCCGCTGCAAGATGCTGTGGTAGCCATGCTGGTTCAGTATATCTTCAATTTTGAATAAATCCCCAACAGTGTCAACAGCAAAGCACCCCCATACCATCACACCTCCTCCTCCATGCTTCACGGTGGGAACCAGGCATGTAGAGTCCATCCGTTCACCTTTTCTGCGTTGCACAAAGACACGGTGGTTGGAACCAAAGATCTCAAATTTGGACTCATCAGACCAAAGCACAGATTTCCACTGGTCTAATGTCCATTCCTTGTGTTCTTTAACCCAAACAAGTCTCTTCTGCTTGTTGCCTAACCTTAGCAATGGTTTCCTAGCAGCTATTTTACCATGAAGGCCTGCTGCACAAAGTCTCCTCTTAACAGTTGTTGTAGAGATGTGTCTGCTGCTAGAAGTCTGTGTGGCATTGACCTGGTCTCTAATCTGAGCTGCTGTTAACCTGCGATTTCTGAGGCTGGTGACTCGGATAAACTTATCCTCAGAAGCAGAGGTGACTCTTGGTCTTCCTTTCCTGGGGCGGTCCTCATAGGGCCAGTTTCTTTGTAGCGCTTGATGGTTTTTGCAACTGCACTTGGGGACATATTCAAAGTTTGCCCAATTTTTCGGACTGACTGACCTTCATTTCTTAAAGTAATGATGGCCACTCGTTTTTCTTTACTTAGCTGCTTTTTTCTTGCCATAATACAAATTCTAACAGTCTATTCAGTAGGACTATCAGCTGTGTATCCACCTGACTTCTGCACAACACAACTGATGGTCCCAACCCCATTTATAAGGCAAGAAATCCCACTTATTAAACCTGACAGGGCACACCTGTGAAGTGAAAACCATTTCCGGTGACTACCTCTTGAAGCTCATCAAGAGAATGCCAAGAGTGTGCAAAGCAGTCATCAAAGCAAAGGGTGGCTACTTTGAAGAACCTAGAATATAAGACATATTTTCAGTTGTTTCACACTTTTTTGCTAAGTATATAATTCAACTTGTGTTAATTCATAGTTATGATGCCTTCAGTGTGAATGTACAATTTTCAAAGTCATGAAAATACAGAAAAATCTTTAAATGAGAAGGTGTGTCCAAACTTTTGGTCTGTACGGTATATATTTTTTTTGTTGTTGCCTAAAATACAAAGGAAATGTGTAATTGTGTAATCTTTATCTTTAGGCCTTTTAGAGATCATTCCATCTTCAGCTTACTTAACTTTTCACAATAACAGTAATTTTGACCAGGGGGCCAAAACTTTTACATGCCACTATATATGTAACAAACTGAACCAGGCTGTAACCTAGCAATGACAGCAGCAACAGTCCTGGTTTTCACTCCCCAGTTGTCCTCATCTTCATTTCTTTTAACTTTGATACTTTGATACATTCATCCCTCCGCACTTTATTAAACTGATAATCCTACTTCCTTCCCTCCTTGTTCAACATGGCACTATCAGATGGATACACACTTGTATCCTATCCACTTCTATGGAGGCATCTTTGGTTCAAAAGAGGTCAGTTCTCACAGCTACAAAGAGCCTCCTTGAAAACACAATTGCAGACTTATCTTGAATAACTGTGGATTATAAGGAAACCATACTGGGTATAGGGAAGAAAGATAGAAATACGCTGTGTAGTTCCTGATTATAAGTTACTTCTCCACACTTTAAAAATTGTAAGATGGCTGCCGGACAGGTCCTCGAAAAGAGATATGTACCATCGAGGTTGCTAGCCTGGAAAACAGGCTCCAGCATGTACATTGCTGAGAGAGTTACTAGGGCGTGTCAATGGCCGGGTTTACGGGCAGTCCGAGAGATGGAGGGGACTGGTTGCTCAAATATCCCTAGTAGTAAGGCAGATGAAAAGGAAACCAGTTGTCTCATTCAGTGACTGAGAGTGGAGGTGAGAAGTCCTTCTGTGTTAAGTCTCCTGCCAGTTTTTGTGCTGGATGTTACGCTGTCCGGACGAACCGGACCAACATGTATGTGCCACTGTACTTGGATAAGAACTTGCATCAGATACTTGCATCAGAATCGGACCTTGATAGCAATGGAATCAGGTAACCTGGTCTAATGAATAATATTTTTTTCATTTCAAGTGGACAGCTGTGTGCATGTGAGTTTACTACTAAATGAAGAGATTGCATCAGGATGCACTATGGAAAGAAAGCAAGCTTGAGGAGATATATGTACAATGTTCTGTTGGGACACTAGAGCTCCACATGTGAATGTTACCTCGACACATACCACCCACCTCAATATTGTTGGAGACCAAGTACACTTCTTCAGTCCTAAAGAATTCTGTGGAAAAATTTGCCCTGCCACAGTGCAAATATTGTTCTTGAATGGATAAAGGAACATGACAAAGAGTTCAATGTGTTGGTTCACCTTCAAAAATCCCTTGATTTCAATCTGACCAGGAATTTGTGTTATGTGTTAAAAATTTGTCTGATTCATGATGGTGGGACACCTTTTGATTTTCAGGTCTTACTGGATAAGCTCAGGGCTGAAACCAGGAATTTTGGGGCCCCAGCTCTGTCTCCGTCTCTCGAACCTTCCACAGTCCCACCACCCACTCTTGGAAAAACTACTTTCTGCACCACATCTTCACCAATCACATATTAACAGTTAGTACATAAGCATGTACACCGTCTTATAATTCAAAATGTGTTTAGAATTAGTCAATGACTAACTACTATTTAACTTATGTTAAATAGTAGTTAGTGCATAGCTGCCATTTAAAGTGATTCTGATTTATCCCATATTAAGTTTAGATGCTCTAGTAGAATATTCCTGACATTATCTCAGTTGCATTTTACGGCAAAAATCATGGTTCATAAAAAGCTTACAACACAGCAAAGGGATTTCATTGTTAAAAGTTATTAGTCTGGAAAAGGGTACAAAAATGTTGAAGGCATTATATATACCATGGAACACTGTGAAGACAGTCATCAGGAAGTGACTTAAATTTGGCACAACAGTGACATTAGTAACCTACCAATAAAGTGAATAAACATAAAGAAAATAAAACTATTTAATGAAAGATATCATTTTTATTAATACATTAGATCTTGAATCACTCAAAACTTTACCCACTCTAAACTGATCCATGACTGTAAAGAATCACTACTAAAGGTAAAAGGCATTGATCAATCTATTTTGGGTTCTAGAGGCAGCAATATCAAAAAACGTCTCACACAGAATGAGGCCAAATGGATTTTCAGGCTTAATACCTTAGCACCAAATGGCCTCAATGAACAGATTCCTTTCTCTAAATCACTATCTTTTATCTTATGTATTACCATTGCCTTTAATTCAACTGTTTTTAACATGTTTAACACTGCTCTTCTTTTTTGCCTCGGCAAGAATCTGTAGCCAATGACGTCACGTGTGCTCAGAGTGGCTGTTTTTTCAAACAGTATATTGGCAAGCGTGGCCGGCCGGAATGTTGCTCACACTGTTCACAGCAGAGCACGGATCCAAAGTGTAAGATCCACTCGACAATGCATCGGCCGCATCAGTCAGATTGTCATTCATACATTTCCCAATAGCCCTCACTAACAGATTGCAGGTGCATTTAGCGCATACTGTATCTATTTTTCCTTTTGCCATGTTTTTAAACCTACCTTTTATCTGCCTTCACATCCATTCCTCAAAGTGCACATATCATCATATGCTATTGGTGGAATTTCATGTCCATTAAGGATGTATATATTATAATTTTATATGGCTGCATATTATTTGTCTCTTTTTTTATGCAAATTGCAAAATATTATACCCATTGTTATGATATTTCACTTTCTCCTTATTACACTCACTAGCACGTGTGTTTTTCACTTTCATTGCATGTTTTCTTGCTTTTACACATTTATTTATTTATAGAGTGTTTTATTCATATGAACCTTAATCACATTGCATTTTTGTATATATATATTTTTTCACTTAGCTGCTTAATATTGCCATCTATGATATTGTACATATTTTGCAATTATACAACCCTGTTCTTCCAATTGATTACCAGGGCAATGCGGTCCTGAGGGTGCGCATCCCTCATTATTTAATATTCATGGGCTGACTCATCTCCTTCGGGATGTGTGTTCTGTTCTGGAATGCCAGGTCACTTCCTGGTGATGGGCATTCCACTGTGGAACACACATGTTGCGCATATGTCCACGTCATTTCCGGTGGGCTGCTATCTCATGCGGCCCCCATCCAGATCTATTATATATTGCCCATGTGTGTGCTCGGCTTTGCAGCTCTCGGGCCACTTTGTGGTCTGCGTTCCAACGTGGAGCGTATGCACATCGCATTTGCTGATGTTACTTCGTAATATTGATCTCATTATTTCAGCGTGCATTCCATGTTGAACGCACAGCCATATTTATTCAAGAACAGATTTTCATCTTTCCCTTCTGCCACCAATGATCTGGTTATATTTACATCACATGGTTGCGTTACACTCTGGAACACATATACCACTTCCTATAATTTAACTAATGACAACTGACTTTTAGGTGCACTCTTCCCCTCTTAACATCAGCATCTAATAAAATAATTGAATACTTGTTACCTTTGGATGAGATAGCATGTATGAGATCCACATATCCTTATACCACATCACTCCTTGAGAAAGCTATCGAGCGAAATGTACATCGAAGTTCTGGGGTTTCCTTATGCCTGTGTTGTTCACTTCGTGGTATGTTTATTACTAGATAGCAATTTAGACCTGTTTCATTTAATTTAACTCTTAATGACCTAGCCACTTTGTATGTTAAGGACCGAGCCTCATTTTCCAATTCTGACTATTGCCACTTTATGTGGTAATAACTCTGTAATGCTTTAACATACCCCAGTGATTCTGAGATTGCTTTTTCACAATAGCGGTACATTTTGGTATATATGATTAGAGATGAGCGTTGTTCTACTCGAACTGTTCGCCAATCTCAAATTCGAGCTGTTTTGGGCGGTGTTCGAGCCGTTCGGCGAACACGAACTATTTGAGAAAAATTCGGCTGTTCGAGGTTATGTTCGATAACTGTTCGTGCACCAAAATCATAACTGGATTTTTTCTCAGTAATGATGAAAATTAATGTTAATACGCAGTTTGAGTGTACAGCGGGGTGGGGGGAGGGGCAGGGGATGGATCTCTGCAGGAACAATGAAGATCTCCATTTTTTTTTTCTCTTTCCCGCATTTACAGTGGGGAGGTGCAATCGGTCAGCCTATCAGCATCGCACACACGGAGCGAAGTGCTTTTTTTCACACAAGCAAGGGCATGTGTCATTGGCAGTGTATGTCACATGTCCTTGCCCTATAAGACCAAGCCATTTTCCCCGTCGCCACCATTTTCTCACTGCTGCAGCTGCGTGTTAGACGGCACCGCTGTTGCTGTGTGCGCTATACCTTGTTAATTTCAAGCCAATTTTCGCACAAATCTACAGATAGCTTGCGAGTAGGGAATAGTTGTGATTGCAGTCCTTTTAAGGACTAGGTTACAGCATTTCCTACGACTTTTATCAGGCAGGTCTGTGCTCTTAAATAGATAGATTGTGGGAGTAAAGACTAATTGTAATTGGAGTCCTTTTCAGGACTAGGTTACATCAGTTCCTATCAGTTTTTGCCTGGCAGGTCTGTGCCAGTGCTGTGCAAGGTTTTTTCACAGCATTTGGCTGAATCTAGCAAAGCTAATCCTTTTTGGCCTATTGCAGAGTGTGTTAGTCAGTGGAGTAGCCTATCTGTGTTGCAAGATATACCACCTGTGTATAGAATACCAATTTTTTTACTGCACCTAGTGAAGTAAAATCTTTTGGGCATAGCATCATTCTATTAGTCCATCTATACTGACCTCCATCAGGTTGCAAATTGAATATAATTTTTTTCTGCATCTAGCTCTGAAAAAATATTGGGCTTCTAGCTGTGTGTGGTAGTGTTGAGCCACCCCCGTAGTGTTCGAGTTCGGTTCGGTTCGTCGAACACCCGTGTGTTCGCCGAACTGTTCGTCGAACTGTTCGTCGAACACCTTCGAACACCGTTAAAACCAATGGCAGGCAAACAAAAACACATAGAAACACATAGAAAACACCTTCAAAGGTGTCCAAAAGCTGACAAACTGCTCAGAAGACATAACTAACACATGGAAAAGTGACAAGTACATATAGTCATGCGAAAAGAAAAGAGGTGGAGGAGTAAAAGGAGGGGGAGACACAGATATAGGCATGTCATGCCCTTCTAAAATCCAAAAAGTGAGAAGCCGACACGGCCAGTCCGCTCCTGCCCGTGCCACCTCCGTGTCGCCGGGTTTGTGCCAGAGCCGCGGTGAACCCTGACGGCCAGCCCCCCTCTCCCAATACTGGTGCCTGTCCGCTGGTGGGTCGAGCGAGCCCCCCTGTGGTGGAGGCAGCTCTAAGCTTTTTAATTTAAATTGTCTCTCTAATTTGAATGAATACACTTTAAATCCATTTACAAGGATCTATTGGAGGGCAAGTCTCATGCCAGCAGCCGCGGTAATTCCAGCTCCAGTAGCGTCCACTAAAGCTGCTGCAGTTAAAAAGCTTTTATAAGGATCGAGCTCGGCTGTCCACTGCAAGGCATCCTACTGCCAGTCCCAGCCCCTATGCCTTGGGGTGCCTCCTGATGCTCTTCACTAAGTATCCCATGGTCCCGAAGCATTTCCTTTGAAAAAATTAAGTGTCTAAACTACAGGTGGTGCAGCTTGCTTAACAGCCGGGATAATCCGCTCACTAGCAGACACTGCTACTAGGCACAAAGTATTTCCTGGGCTAGATGCAGTTAAAAATTTGTAATTAGATGCTCTCGTTGGATGCTGAGAAAGCATTCCATAGAGTCTCCTGGCACGCCATATATGATTCTCTTAAAAAGCTTGGGGTAGGGGTCTAGGGGACCCTTTTATAGCCAAAATCACGGCCCTGTATCGCAATACGTCACCTAGGCTGAAGATAAATGGAACTGTAGCACCCTGAGGGCTCGGTTGCTACAGACGTATTGCACCTCACCCAGAGGTGTGATATCTCACTCTCAGGTAAGGATGGAGTGTGGATCAGGACCCGACACCTGCATGCATTACACCACATTGCCGTGGGGCAGGGCGACCAATATGCCCCTGAGATGGGCATGACAGTCCCTGTCCCTGGCTGGAGTGGGGGGAGGGAACACTGAGGAAGGGGAACCCTGTAGTGCAGGAGCAGGGAGGAAGCAGTTCCTGGGTGCATTGAGAAGGGAGTATAAAAGGTGGGCACCATCTTAGTTCAGTGCAGAGAAGTCTGAGCAGAAGTGGCAGGGAGCAGGGGCTCTGCATGAGCTCTGCTCCGGAGGCGGGCCTAGTAACAGAGGCCCAGGCCTGGAAGAGGGAGAAGGAAGGAAGAGGAGCGGAGAAGGCTCCAGGAACGAGGAATGAAGGGATCCCAGGGGTGCGGACGGGCGAGTCGCCACCGCACGCCCGAATCCACCTGCGTGGAGGGGTCAGGCCAAAGGGGGAGACCGGTCCCCGAACTAGTGGAGGCAGGAAACGACCCTCAGCTAGAAACCGGAGGCTCTGACATTTTATGTGGCGCAGCCCCTCGCTACACCCGCTAGGAAGGCACCACATAGGGTCAGGGAAACTGGCGCCAAGTTTACCAAGAGGAGGCCCGAGGCAGCCGGACAGAAGTGTTGGTAAGAAAGGCCAGACAAAGGACACACAAAGGGGGTCCTGTGAAGTGCTCCAAAGTTATCTGGGAGTTGTCTGAGCCCCTCACCTGGTGAGCACAGTACGACGTGGGCAGCCGTTACCTGCAGACGTGGTCTGGATAATAAGAACTGTGAGTAAAGGCCCTGAACTGCATCACTGACTCCGTGTCGTTACTGCTGCTGCCCTGCACCATCACCCCCATCCTCCGCATACACTGCCCTGAGGCTATACTCCTCCCGTGGGGAGTTATGCTATGCTCTGCTGCACCCACAACACCAGCCTCAGTGGTCTGCCCTGTAGCGGCGGTTCACTCTGACCGCAATCCACGGGTGGCATAGTCGGACATTTAAACATGAAAACCACATAAATAGTTCCGCCACTGGTTTGACCGCCCTGAGCCACGGAACTGGGTCGCCGCCACGAAGACTACAACCACCAGCATCCACCAAAAAGGGTCCGGCTCCGGGTGTCCCAAGGCCCAGGGGGTGCGTCAGAACATTTTCATCACCTTTCACAATCACCAATGGGACAAGGCAGTGATGTCCTCTGTCCCCTCTCTTATACATCCTAGTGACGGAGCACCTGCTCTCATCAATTCGCCATAACCCCAATATTAGGTGGATTGAGGTGGGAGGCACCGAGTACAAGTGCTCTCTATTTGCTGATGATGTCCTAGTATATATCACTCAATCACATATATCCATCCATGCTGTTATGGCTGAAATAGATCACTTTGTTACATGGTCAAATTTTAAAATCAATGCAGCGAAGTCTGAGGCCCTCGATGTCTCCCTCCCCAAATCCATATAGGATTCCATCCAGTCCAACTTTCCCTTTGCCTGGCCCTCACAGGGTATCAAATACTTAGGAATTCCTATTCATAGAGACCTCTCCCATCTATGTTATCTTAATTTTGGGCCCTTTATTGAACAACTCCATACAGACCACGGTTGGCAAGTTAGAACTGTAAGATTCACTACGTGAACCACTGGTGTTTTGTGGAAAAGCACATGTACACTGCGTTCCAAATTATTATACAAAAAGTGTTTAGGAGTGATAAGGGAAGAATTTGTTTGTTTGTCAGTTAAACTCATTGATGGTGATGTGTGTCAGGACTCTTTATATCACTGTAAGCAATTGCAGACACCTGTGCTAATTAGTTTGGCAGGTGTGTCCAATGAAAGGCAAGACTACTTAAGAAGGCTCTCTCACATTATTAAGCAGCCTACATTTTCTGCCAAAATGGGAAAGAAAAAGGATGTGTCGGCTGCTGAGAAGCAACAAATTGTGGAGTGTTTAGGTCAAGGCATGACTACAATCAACATTGTGCGATGATCAGGATGAAGTGTCTTGGCAATCAAGAAGTATGTAGCTGATTCACAGTACACACGTGTGCGTGCTGATAAGGGCAAATTGAGGACTCTTTCCTACAGGCAATTACGTCAGGTTGAAAGAGCAGCGGCAAAAAAGCCTTGTCATAGCAGCAGACAAGTTTTTGAAGCTGCTTGTGCCTCCAACGTCCCCCGAACAACAAGATGCAGGGTCCTTCAGAGGTTTGCAGCTGTGCATGCGCCATCCTGTCGACCTCCTCTATCCACTTCACACAAGCAGAAACGGCTCCAGTGGGCCAAACATTACATGAA
The DNA here is from genome assembly GCF_046119375.1 of Phyllobates terribilis. Taxonomy (NCBI): domain Eukaryota; kingdom Metazoa; phylum Chordata; class Amphibia; order Anura; family Dendrobatidae; genus Phyllobates; species Phyllobates terribilis. The sequence continues at coordinate 327,508,381 of NW_027362762.1, read as the reverse complement.
GACTGATTTCAAAACTGTTTTGTTCATGGATGAGTGCCGTGCAGCGCTCGATGGTCCAGATGGATGGAGTGGAGGATGGCTGGTTGATGGACACCCCACGCAAACACGGCTGCAGCGCCAACAAGGAGGAGGTGGAGTAATGTTTTGGGCTGGAATCATGGGGAGAGAGATTGTCGGCCCCTTTAGGATCCCTGAAGGCGCTAAAGATGAACTCCATAATGTATGTGGATTTTCTCAAACAGCACTTCCTGCCATGGTTCAAGAAGAAGAACCGTGTATTTCACAGCAAGATCATTTTTCTGCATGATAATGCACCATCTCATGCTGCACATAAAACATCTGCATCTCTGGCTGATATGGGCATAAAAGGGGACAAACTTATGGTGTGACCCCCATGCTCCCCTGACCTCTACCCCATTCAGAACCTTTGGAGCATCATTAAAAGGAGTGTCTATGATGGCGGGAGGCAGTTCACATCTAAGCAACAGCTCTGGGAGGGTATTCTGTCCTCATGCAAAACAATTGAAGCAGAAACCATCCAAAACCTGACAAATTCAATGGACGAGAGAGTTCAGAAGCTCCTTTCGAACAAGGGGTCCTATGTGAAAATGTAACATCACCTAGAATAAAGTTTTGAGTTGAAAACTGTTTGATTTCAGTTTCTAACAACCTGCTAATGCTTATAATTTCAAAAATGACCATTTTTTTGGTCTTTATTAAAATGAAAAGGTTGATCGAAAAGTTTGGGGGATCTAAGAGTGTGGCAACCCAGTAGTCATGATTACTTCGAATTCTGACAATATGAGGGTCATGCTGCAGGTAGTGCAGCAAGAAGGCACTTATGTGCCTTGCGCATCTCGGAGCCCCAAAATTATTTTCCGGGCTAGATGCAGCTAAAAATTATTTTTGATTTTAAATCTGGTGAAGCTTTAGTATAGATGGCCTAATAGGATCAGTGCTGCACACTGCTACAAAGCCCAAATTATTTTCCAGTCAAGATACAGATAAACATGATTAGTAATTTGAAAGCTTAAAACGGTTGGTAGGGTGATTTTAACCAATCATCAAGCTTTTACTCTCCCCAGGATGACACAGGGGTAGAAAAGTCGTTTCGGATCCATGATTTGTTCATCTTTATGAACGTGAGTCTGTCTACATTATCAGTGGAGAGCCGCGTGCGCTTATCTGTCAGCACACCACCAGCAGCGCTGAACACACGTTCAGACAGAACGCTGGCTGCGGGGCATGACAAGATCTCCAAGGCGTAAGTGGCTAGCTCCGGCCATTTATCCAGATTGGAAGCCCAAAAAGAGCAAGGGTCCAGTGACACAGTCGTGGCTTCAATGTTTACTTGGAGATACTCCTGTACCATCGTCTCTAGGCGTTGACTATGTGTCAGACTTCTTGTCTCCTGTGGCCTTGCAAAGGATGGGCTAAAAAAGTGGTGAAATGATTCCGCATAATTGATGTTACCAGCAGATACTGTGGTTCTGTTACGGTTTGAGTGCTGAACACTTGACGGTCCCACGGTTGGCAAGTTGGAACTGTGAGATTCACTACGTGCACCACTGGTATTTTGTGGAAAAGCACATGTAAGATTCTGCAACAGTCTCTGCCGATACTCCTGCATGCGTGCATCCCTTTCTATGGCAGGAATAATTTCTGCAAATTTACTTTTGTACCGGGGATCTAACAGTGTGGCAACCCAGTAGTCAGGATTATTTCTAATTCTCACAATTCGAGGGTCATGTTGCAGGTAGTGCAGCAAGAAGGCACTCATGTGTGTTGCGTATCCAGGAGCACCAAGTCCCTGTTGTGTTGGTGGCGAGGTAACAATCATGCTTCCTTCCTCTGTCCTCTCCCCCCAACCTCGCACAACAGAAATGTGATCAAGGTCTCCCTCATCTGATGAGTCTTCCATCAGTTCGTCCTCCACTTCTTCCTGGGCTCCTGCACCTTCCTCACTAGTTTGGCTGCTACCATGCGCCCTGGTAAAACCATCTCCCCCACCCTCACATGCCTGCCGCCTTGGTGCTGCCGACCGTCTGGACCTTGCAGATGTTAGCCCTTCCGCATACAACTCCTCCTCCTCTACTTCCTCCACCTCCTCTTGTGCCACCACCTGACTCCGAATTCTGTTTAACATGTGCTCCAGCATGTAAATCACCGGAATAGTCATGCTGATAATGGCATCGTCAGCACTAAACATCTTCGTCGCCATTTCAAAACTGTGCAGAAGGGTGCATAGGTCCCTGATCTGAGACCACTCCTCCAGCGTGATTTGCCCCACCTCTGAATCTCGTTGGCCCAGGCTATACGTCAGAACGTATTGCACCAGGGCTTGTCGGTGCTGCCACAGTCGCTGCAACATGTGCAGAGTTGAATTCCACCGGGTAGGCACATCGCATTTTAGCCGGTGAAGTGGCAGGCCCAACGACTTCTGTAGAGATGTAAGTCGCTGAGCTGCGGGATGCGAACGGCGGAAGTGAGCACACAGCGACCGTGCCCTCTGCAGAAGGCCATCTAGTCTGGGATAGTGGGCTAAAAATTGCTGGACAACCAGGTTCAACACGTGAGCCATACAAGGCACGTGTGTGACATTGCCCCGGCGAAGGGCCGCACCCAGGTTTGCAGCATTGTCGCACACGGCCTTCCCTGGTTTCAGGTCCAGTGGAGACAACCATTCATGAAATTGGTTCTCCAGAGCTGACCACAACTCCTCAGCTGTGTGACTCACATTTCCCAGACATTTCAATGTAAAAACCGCCTGATGACGTTGAGCCCTACTGCCAGCATAGTAAGGAGGTGTGCAGGATCCCTTCTGCGCAGTTAGAAAGCTTGTGGCATGACCAGACATTCTTTGGGTGCAGGTGGAAGACCGAGAGGAGGTTGAGGAGGCAGAAGCAGTGGAGGAACTTTGACATAAAGAGGATTGACGCACAACTCGTGGGGACGGCAAGACTTGGACAGCAGCCCCTTGTCCTGCTGTCACCATAGTTACCCAGTGCCCAGTCAGCGACATGTAACGCCCCTGTCCATGCCTACTCGTCCAAGTGTCTGTGGTGAAATGCACCCTGTCACACACAGAGTTTCTCAAAGAAGCGGTGATGTTGTGTGCGACATGCTGGTGGAGCGCAGGCACACCATTCTTTGAGAAGTAGTGCCGACTGGGCATCTGGTACTGGGGCACTGCGACGGACATAAGGTCTCGAAAATCCTCTGTGTCCACCAGGCGGAAAGGCAGCATTTCTGTAGCCAAGAGCTTGCAGATGGTGAAATTCAACCTCTTAGCTTTCTCATGGCTAGGAGGAAATGGTCTTTTACTTGTCCACATCTGAGGGACCGAGGGCTGGCTATTGTGCTTAGACGGGGTTGATAAGGGTGTCCCCGGCAAACTGCCGGTCTGTGAGGAAGATGCAGGCGGACATGTTAGGTTGCCTTGATCCAAAGGTGGTGCTATCGATGTCGGACAGCGCTCAACACCAGCTGGTGTTACCACCTCCAAAGAAAATGATGACCTGCCAATCACGCTGGCTGTTGCGGGTAAAGAGGTGGCAGGTCTGCGCCCCAAAACAGGTGTGACTGCTGTCCCCCCAGTCACAGAGGATGAAGAGGCCGCGGATGCACAAGATATGGCAGACGGTGATTGGCCCGGCCGGCTAGGCCGCATTGTAGCACACTGAGCTTCCCACTGCAACTTATGCTTCATGTCCATGTGCCGGTTCATGCATGAAGTACTCAAACTATGTATTTTTTGGCCTCTACTTAGCTTTTGCTGACAAATGTTACAGATAACACGAGTTGGGTCATCTTTATCGATCTGAAAAAATGCCCAGGCTATGCAAGGCTTAGCACCCATGCGACCTGAAGAGCCACCACGACTTGTGGTGAGAGGCAGAGTTGTGTTTGAGGATGCAGTTGTTGATGTGCTTCCAGTACTACGTCTCTGTCCAGGAAGGCGCAACCTGACCTCGTCGTCACTAGCATCTTCCTCCACCTCCTCTGCTGACCTCATCTCTTGGCTGACTGTGGGTTGACAGTAAGTGGGATCTCCGACCTCATCATCATCACCCTGTGCGTTATCACACCCGTCGTCCTCAGAGCCAACCTGTTCCTGCCCTGACAAAAAACTAAAGTTGTCGCTCCAATCAGGTATTTCAGTCTTATCATCGTCTTCCTCATTGTCTCCACCAACAGGAGTTACAGTTTGGGAATGAGGGTCTACATTATGGTCAGAACCTTCTGCGTCTGGTCCTGGATCCGACTCATAAAGATTCTGGGCATCAGTGCAGATCATTTCCTCGTCTGGATTCACAGAAGCGCTGGAGTCGACCTCTGATTCCCAGGCTATAGTATGAGTAAACAGCTCTGCAGACTCAACCATCTGTTCTACCTCATACTCAGACGGGCAGCTGAAGATTTGGGAGCTGTGAGGAAGCAAGTGCGATTTGGGTGACACCTTTGAGTACTGGAGTATTTGTGATGTTGAAGTTGATGTGGAGGAGAGCCCACTTAAAGGAGCACTTGATATCCGTTGAAGCACCTGCTGTTTTTGTGCCTCATCTGGAATTTGTAGCAATTGGCGTGGCCGTAAGAAAGGGATCTTATCACATTGTCCGCTAAAAGAAGTAGACATTTTAGTTTGGCTGGAAGATGGTCTTTCTTCTGCAGATGTTACTGTTGCTTTAACACCTACCCCACGGACACAACCTTTTTTCCCCTTCCCAACACGCCTATTCCCCTTTCCACCAACAGCAGGCCTTTTTCCACTCATTTTGGTGGTTAACTAATTCACAATTCTGGAGTTGTTTGCACAAAAAAACAATGGATGGTAACCGAGCAGAGCTGAGTGGCCAAACTGTGGTATTAGGCCAAAACTATTGGCTGGGTTAGATGCAGAAAAAAATTATTTTGAATTTGCAACCTGATGGAGGTCAGTATAGATGGACTAATACAAATAGTCCCACACACTGCTAGAAGCCCAAATATTTTTTCAGAGGTACTGTAGATGCAGATAAAAATTGTTTTTAATTTGCAACCTGATGGAGGTCAGTATAGATAGACTAATAGACCAAGTCCCACACACTGCTAGAAGCCCAAATATTTTTTCAGAGCTAGATGCAGAAAAAAATTATTTTTAATTTGCAACCTGATGGAGGTCAGTATAGATGGACTAATAGACCAAGTCCCACACACCGCTAGAAGCCCAAATATTTTTTCAGAGCTAGATGCAGAAAAAAAATATTTTTAATTTGCAACCTGATGGAGGTCAGTATAGATGGACTAATAGATCAAGTCCCACACACTGCTAGAAGCCCAAATATTTTTTCAGAGCTAGATGCAGAAAAAAATTATTTTTAATTTGCAACCTGATGGAGGTCAGTATAGATGGACTAATAGACCAAGTCCCACACACCGCTAGAAGCCCAAATATTTTTTCAGAGCTAGATGCAGAAAAAAAATATTTTTAATTTGCAACCTGATGGAGGTCAGTATAGATGGACTAATAGATCAAGTCCCACACACTGCTAGAAGCCCAAATATTTTTTCAGAGCTAGATGCAGAAAAAAATTATTTTTAATTTGCAACCTGATGGAGGTCAGTATAGATGGAGTAATAGATCAAGTCCCACACACCGCTAGAAGCCCAACTATGTTTTCAGAGCTAGATGCAGAAAAAAATTATATTCAATTTGCAACCTGCTGGAGGTCAGTATAGAAGGACTAATAGAACAAGTCCCACACACTGCTAGAAGCCCAAATATTTTTTCAGAGCTAAATGAAGAAAAAAAATATTTTTAATTTGCAACCTGATGGAGGTCAGTATAGATGGACTAATAGACCAAGTCCCACACACTGCTAGAAGCCCAAATATTTTTTCAGAGCTAGATGCAGAAAAAAATTATTTTTAATTTGCAACCTGATGGAGGTCAGTATAGATGGACTAATAGACCAAGTCCCACACACTGCTAGAAGCCCAAATATTTTTTCAGAGCTAGATGCAGAAAAAAATTATTTTTAATTTGCAACCTGATGGAGGTCAGTATAGATGGACTAATAGACCAAGTCCCACACACCCCTAGAAGCCCAACTATTTTTTCAGAGCTAGATGCAGAAAAAAATTATATTCAATTTGCAACCTGCTGGAGGTCAGTATAGAAGGACTAATAGAACAAGTCCCACACACTGCTAGAAGCCCAAATATTTTTTCAGAGCTAAATGAAGAAAAAAATTATTTTTAATTTGCAACCTGATGGAGGTCAGTATAGATGGACTAATAGACCAAGTCCCACACACTGCTAGAAACCCAAATATTTTTTCAGAGCTAGATGCAGAAAAAAATTATTTTTAATTTGCAGCCTGATGGAGGTCAGTATAGATGGACTAATAGACCAAGTCCCACACACCGCTAGAAGCCCAAATATTTTTTCAGAGCTAGATGCAGAAAAAAATTATTTTTAATTTGCAACCTGATGGAGGTCAGTATAGATGGACTAATAGACCAAGTCCCACACACTGCTAGAAGCCCAAATATTTTTTCAGAGCTAGATGCAGAAAAAAATTATTTTTAATTTGCAACCTGATGGAGGTCAGTATAGATGGACTAATAGACCAAGTCCCACACACCGCTAGAAGCCCAAATATTTTTTCAGAGCTAGATGCAGAAAAAAAATATTTTTAATTTGCAACCTGATGGAGGTCAGTATAGATGGACTAATAGATCAAGTCCCACACACTGCTAGAAGCCCAAATATTTTTTCAGAGCTAGATGCAGAAAAAAATTATTTTTAATTTGCAACCTGATGGAGGTCAGTATAGATGGAGTAATAGACCAAGTCCCACACACCGCTAGAAGCCCAACTATGTTTTCAGAGCTAGATGCAGAAAAAAATTATATTCAATTTGCAACCTGCTGGAGGTCAGTATAGAAGGACTAATAGAACAAGTCCCACACACTGCTAGAAGCCCAAATATTTTTTCAGAGCTAAATGAAGAAAAAAAATATTTTTAATTTGCAACCTGATGGAGGTCAGTATAGATGGACTAATAGACCAAGTCCCACACACTGCTAGAAGCCCAAATATTTTTTCAGAGCTAGATGCAGAAAAAAATTATTTTTAATTTGCAACCTGATGGAGGTCAGTATAGATGGACTAATAGACCAAGTCCCACACACTGCTAGAAGCCCAAATATTTTTTCAGAGCTAGATGCAGAAAAAAATTATTTTTAATTTGCAACCTGATGGAGGTCAGTATAGATGGACTAATAGACCAAGTCACACACTGCTAGAAGCCCAAATATTTTTTCAGAGCTAAATGAAGAAAAAAATTATTTTTAATTTGCAACCTGATGGAGGTCAGTATAGATGGACTAATAGACCAAGTCCCACACACTGCTAGAAGCCCAAATATTTTTTCAGAGCTAGATGCAGAAAAAAATTATATTCAGTTTGCAACCTGATGGAGGTCAGTATAGATGGACTAATAGAATGATGCTATGCCCAAAAGATTTTACTTCACTAGGTGCAGTAAAAAAATTGGTATTCTATACACAGGTGTTATATCTTGCAACACAGATAGGCTACTCCACTGACTAACACACTCTGCAATAGGCCAAAAAGGATTAGCTTTGCTAGATTCAGCCAAATGCTGTGAAAAAAACTTGCACAGCACTGGCACAGACCTGCCTGGCAAAAACTGATAGGAACTCATGTAACCTAGTCCTGAAAAGGACTCCAATTACAATTAGTCTTTACTCCCACAACCTATCTATTTAAGAGCACAGACCTCCCTTATAAAAGTCGTAGGAAATGCTGTAACCTAGTCCTTAAAAGGACTGCAATCACAACTATTCCCTACTCCCAAGCTATCTGTAGATTTGTGCGAAAATTGGCTTGAAATTAACAAGGTATAGCGCACACAGCAACAGCGGTGCCGTCTAACACGCAGCTGCAGCAGTGAGAAAATGGTGGCGACGGGGAAAATGGCTTGGTCTTATAGGGCAAGGACATGTGACATACACTGCCAATGACACATGCCCTTGCTTGTGTGAAAAAAAGCACTTCGCTCCGTGTGTGCGCTGCTGATAGGCTGACAGATTGCACCTCCCCACTGCAAATGCGGGAAAGAGAAAAAAAAATGGAGATCTTCATTGTTCCTGCAGAGATCCATCCCCTGCCCCTCCCCCCACCCCGCTGTACACTCAAACTGCGTATTAACATTAATTTTAATCATTACTGAGAAAAAATCCAGTTATGATTTTGGTGCACGAACAGTTATCGAACATAACCTCGAACAGCCGAATTTTTCTCAAATTGTTCGTGTTCGCCGAACGGCTCGAACACCGCCCAAAACAGCTCGAATTTGAGATTGGCGAACAGTTCGAGTAGAACAATGCTCATCTCTAGTGTGTGGGACTTGTTGTATTAGTCCATCTATACTGACCTCCATCAGGTTGCAAACTGCATATATTTTTTTCTTCATCTACCTCTGAAAAAATATTGGGCTTCTAGCTGTGTGTGGGACTTGTTGTATTAATCCATCTATACAGACCTCCATCAGGTTGCAAACTGAATATATTTTTTTCTGCATCTACCTCTGAAAAAATATTGGGCTTCTAGCTGTGTGTGGGACTTCTTGTATTAGTCCATCTATACTGACCTCCATCAGGTTGCAAACTGAATATATTTTTTTCTGCATCTACCTCTGAAAAAATATTGGGCTTCTAGCTGTGTGTGGGACTTGTTGTATTAGTCCATCTATACAGACCTCCATCAGGTTGCAAACTGAATATATTTTTTTCTGCATCTACCTCTGAAAAAATATTGGGCTTCTAGCTGTGTGTGGGACTTGTTGTATTAGTCCATCTATACTGACCTCCATCAGGTTGCAAACTGAATATATTTTTTTCTGCATCTACCTCTGAAAAAATATTGGGCTTCTAGCTGTGTGTGGGACTTGTTCTATTAATCCATCAATACAGACCTCCATCAGGTTGCAAACTGAATATATTTTTTTCTGCATCTACCTCTGAAAAAATATTGGGCTTCTAGCTGTGTGTGGGACTTGTTCTATTAATCCATCTATACAGACCTCCATCAGGTTGCAAACTGAATATATTTTTTTCTGCATCTACCTCTGAAAAAATATTGGGCTTCTAGCTGTGTGTGGGACTTGTTGTATTAGTCCATCTATACTGACCTCCATCAGGTTGCAAACTGAATATATTTTTTTCTGCATCTACCTCTGAAAAAATATTGGGCTTCTAGCTGTGTGTGGGACTTGTTCTATTAATCCATCTATACAGACCTCCATCAGGTTGCAAACTGAATATATTTTTTTCTGCATCTACCTCTGAAAAAATATTGGGCTTCTAGCTGTGTGTGGGACTTGTTGTATTAGTCCATCTATACTGACCTCCATCAGGTTGCAAACTGAATATATTTTTTTCTGCATCTACCTCTGAAAAAATATTGGGCTTCTAGCTGTGTGTGGGACTTGTTCTATTAATCCATCTATACAGACCTCCATCAGGTTGCAAACTGAATATATTTTTTCCTGCATCTAGCTCTGAAAAAATATTTGGCCTTCTAGCAGTGTGTGGGACTTTCTCTATTAGTCCATCTATACTGACCTCCATCAGGTTGCAAATTGAATATAATTTTTTTCTGCATCTAACCCAGCCAATAGTTTTGGCCTAATACCACAGTTTGGCCACTCAGCTCTGCTCGGTTCCCATCCATTGTTTTTTTGTGCAAACAACTCCAGAGTTGTTAATTAGTTAACCACCAAAATGAGTGGAAAAAGGCCTGCTGCTGGTGGAAAGGGGAATAGGCGTGTTGGGAAGGGGAAAAAAGGTTGTGTCCGTGGGGTAGGTGTTAAAGCAACAGTAACATCTGCAGAAGAAAGACCATCTTCCAGCCAAACTAAAATGTCTACTTCTTTTAGCGGACAATGTGATAAGATCCCTTTCTTACGGCCACGCCAATCGCTACAAATTCCAGATGAGGCACAAAAACAGCAGGTGCTTCAACGGATATCAAGTGCTCCTTTAAGTGGGCTCTCCTCCACATCAACTTCAACATCACAAATACTCCAGTCCTCAAAGGTGTCACCCCAATCGCACTTGCTTCCTCACAGCTCCCAAATCTCCAGCTGCCCGTCTGAGTATGAGGTAGAACAGATGGTTGAGTCTGCAGAGCTGTTTACTCATACTATAGCCTGGGAATCAGAGGTCGACTCCAGCGCTTCTGTGAATCCAGACGAGGAAATGATCTGCACTGATGCCCAGAATCTTTATGAGTCGGATCCAGGACCAGACCCAGAAGGTTCTGACCATAATGTAGACCCTCATTCCCAAACTGTAACTCCTGTTGGTGGAGACAATGAGGAAGACGATGATAAGACTCAAATACCTGATTGGAGCGACAACTTTAGTTTTTTGTCAGGGCAGGAACAGGTTGGCTCTGAGGACGACGGGTGTGATAACGCACAGGGTGATGATGATGAGGTTGGAGATCCCACTTACTGTCAACCCACAGTCAGCCAAGAGATGAGGTCAGCAGAGGAGGTGGAGGAAGATGCTAGTGACGACGAGGTCAGGTTGCGCCTTCCTGGACAGAGACGTAGTACTGGAAGCACGTCAACAACTGCATCCTCAAACACAACTCTGCCTCTCATCACAAGTCGTGGTGGCTCTTCAGGTAGCATGGGTGCTAAGCCTTGCATAGCCTGGGCATTTTTTCAGATCGATAAAGATGACCCAACTCGTGTTATCTGTAACATTTGTCAGCAAAAGCTAAGTAGAGGCCAAAAAATACATAGTTTGAGTACTTCATGCATGAACCGGCACATGGACATGAAGCATAAGTTGCAGTGGGAAGCTCAGTGTGCTACAATGCGGCCTAGCCGGCCGGGCCAACCACCGTCTGCCATATCTTGTGCATCCGCGGCCTCTTCATTCTCTGTGACTGGGGGGACAGCAGTCACACCTGTTTTGGGGCGCAGACCTGCCACCTCTTTACCCGCAACAGCCAGCGTGATTGGCAGGTCATCATTTTCTTTGGAGGTGGTAACACCAGCTGGTGTTGAGCGCTGTCCGACATCGATAGCACCACCTTTGGATCAAGGCAACCTAACATGTCCGCCTGCATCTTCCTCACAGACCGGCAGTTTGCCGGGGACACCCTTATCAACCCCGTCTAAGCACAATAGCCAGCCCTCGGTCCCTCAGATGTGGACAAGTAAAAGACCATTTCCTCCTAGCCATGAGAAAGCTAAGAGGTTGAATTTCACCATCTGCAAGTTCTTGGCTACAGAAATGCTGCCTTTCCGCCTGGTGGACACAGAGGATTTTCGAGACCTTATGTCCGTCGCAGTGCCCCAGTACCAGATGCCCAGTCGGCACTACTTCTCAAAGAAAGGTGTGCCTGCGCTCCACCAGCATGTTGCACACAACATCACCGCTTCTTTGAGAAACTCTGTGTGTGACAGGGTGCATTTCACCACAGACACTTGGACGAGTAGGCATGGACAGGGGCGTTACATGTCGCTGACTGGGCACTGGGTAACTATGGTGACAGCAGGACAAGGGGCTGCTGTCCAAGTCTTGCTGTCCCCACGAGTTGTGCGTCAATCCTCTTTATGTCAAAGTTCCTCCACTGCTTCTGCCTCCTCAACCTCCTCTCGGTCTTCCACCTGCACCCAAAGCCTGTCTGGTCATGCCACAAGCTTTCTAACTGCGCAGAAGGGATCCTGCACACCTCCTTACTATTCTGGCAGTAGGGCTCAACGTCATCAGGCGGTTTTTACATTGAAATGTCTGGGAAATGTGAGTCACACAGCTGAGGAGTTGTGGTCAGCTCTGGAGAACCAATTTCATGAATGGTTGTCTCCACTGGACCTGAAACCAGGGAAGGCCGTGTGCGACAATGCTGCAAACCTGGGTGCGGCCCTTCGCCGGGGCAATGTCACACACGTGCCTTGTATGGCTCACGTGTTGAACCTGGTTGTCCAGCAATTTTTAGCCCACTATCCCAGACTAGATGGCCTTCTGCAGAGGGCACGGTCGCTGTGTGCTCATTTTCGCCGTTCGCATCCCGCAGCTCGGCGACTTACATCTCTACAGAAGTCGTTGGGCCTGCCACTTCACCGGCTAAAATGCGATGTGCCTACCCGGTGGAATTCAACTCTGCACATGTTGCAGCGACTGTGGCAGCACCGACAAGCCCTGGTGCAATACGTTCTGACGTATAGCCTGGGTCAACGAGATCCAGAGGTGGGGCAAATCACGCTGGAGGAGTGGTCTCAGATCAGGGACCTATGCACCCTTCTGCACAGTTTTGAAATGGCGACGAAGATGTTTAGTGCTGACGATGCCATTATCAGCATGACTATTCCGGTGATTTACATGCTGGAGCACATGTTAAACAGAATTCGGAGTCAGGTGGTGGCACAAGAGGAGGTGGAGGAAGTAGAGGAGGAGGAGTTGTATGCGGAAGGGCTAACATCTGCAAGGTCCAGACGGTCGGCAGCACCAAGGCGGCAGGCATGTGAGGGTGGGGGAGATGGTTTTACCAGGGCGCATGGTAGCAGCCAAACTAGTGAGGAAGGTGCAGGAGCCCAGGAAGAAGTGGAGGACGAACTGATGGAAGACTCATCAGATGAGGGAGACCTTGATCACATTTCTGTTGTGCGAGGTTGGGGGGAGAGGACAGAGGAAGGAAGCATGATTGTTACCTCGCCACCAACACAACAGGGACTTGGTGCTCCTGGATGCGCAACACACATGAGTGCCTTCTTGCTGCACTACCTGCAACATGACCCTCGAATTGTGAGAATTAGAAATAATCCTGACTACTGGGTTGCCACACTGTTAGATCCCCAGTACAAAAGTAAATTTGCAGAAATTATTCCTGCCATAGAAAGGGATGCACGCATGCAGGAGTATCAGCAGAGACTGTTGCAGAATCTTACATGTGCTTTTCCACAAAATACCAGTGGTGCACGTAGTGAATCTCACAGTTCCAACTTGCCAACCGTGGGACCGTCAAGTGTTCAGCACTCAAACCGTAACAGAACCACAGTATCTGCTGGTAACATCAATTTTGCGGAATCATTTCACCACTTTTTTAGCCCATCCTTTGCAAGGCCACAGGAGACAAGAAGTCTGACACATAGTCAACGCCTAGAGACGATGGTACAGGAGTATCTCCAAGTAAACATTGAAGCCACGACTGTGCCACTGGACCCTTGCTCTTTTTGGGCTTCCAATCTGGATAAATGGCTGGAGCTAGCCACTTACGCCTTGGAGATCTTGTCATGCCCCGCAGCCAGCGTTCTGTCTGAACGTGTGTTCAGCGCTGCTGGTGGTGTGCTGACAGATAAGCGCACACGGCTCTCCACTGATAATGTAGACAGACTCACGTTCATAAAGATGAACAAATCATGGATCCGAAACGACTTTTCTACCCCTGTGTCATCCTGGGGAGAGTAAGAGCTTGATGATTGGTTAAAATCACCCTACCAACTGTTTTAAGCTTTCAAATTACTAATCATGTTTATCTGTATCTTGGCTGGAAAATAATTTGGGCTTTGTAGCAGTGTGCAGCACTGATTCTATTAGGCCATCTATAATAAGCTCCACCAGATTTAAAATTACTAATCATGTTTATCTGTATCTTGACTGCAAAATAATTTGGGCTTTGTAGCAGTGTGCAGCACTGATCCTATTAGGCCATCTATACTAAAGCTTCACCAGATTTAAAATTAATAATAATTTTTAGCTGCATCTAGCCCGGAAAATAATTTTGGGGCTCCGAGATACGCAAGACACATAAGTGCCTTCTTGCTGCACTACCTACAGCATGACCCTCATATTGTCAGAATTCGAAGTAATCATGACTACTGGGTTGCCACACTCTTAGATCCCCCAAACTTTTCGATCAACCTTTTCATTTTAATAAAGACCAAAAAAATGGTTATTTTTGAAATTATAAGCATTAGCAGGTTGTTAGAAACTGAAATCAAACAGTTTTCAACTCAAAACTTTATTCTAGGTGATGTTACATTTTCACATAGGACCCCTTGTTCGAAATGAGCTTCTGAACTCTCTCGTCCATTGAATTTGTCAGATTTTGGATGGTTTCTGCTTCAATTGTTTTGCATGAGGACAGAATACCCTCCCAGAGCTGTTGCTTAGATGTGAACTGCCTCCCGCCATCATAGACACTCCTTTTAATGATGCTCCAAAGGTTCTGAATGGGGTAGAGGTCAGGGGAGCATGGGGGTCACACCATAAGTTTGTCCCCTTTTATGCCCATATCAGCCAGAGATGCAGATGTTTTATGTGCAGCATGAGATGGTGCATTATCATGCAGAAAAATGATCTTGCTGTGAAATACACGGTTCTTCTTCTTGAACCATGGCAGGAAGTGCTGTTTGATAAAATCCACATACATTATGGAGTTCATCTTTAGCGCCTTCAGGGATCCTAAAGGGGCCGACAATCTCTCTCCCCATGATTCCAGCCCAAAACATTACTCCACCTCCTCCTTGTTGGCGCTGTAGCCGTGTTTGCGTGGGGTGTCCATCAACCAGCCATCCTCCACTCCATCCATCTGGACCATCGAGCGCTGCACGGCACTCATCCGTGAACAAAACAGTTTTGAAATCAGTCTTCATGTAATGTTTGGCCCACTGGAGCCGTTTCTGCTTGTGTGAAGTGGATAGAGGAGGTCGACAGGATGGCGTATGCACAGCTGCAAACCTCTGAAGGACCCTGCATCTTGTTGTTCGGGGGACGTTGGAGGCACAAGCAGCTTCAAAAACTTGTCTGCTGCTATGACAAGGCTTTTTTGCCGCTGCTCTTTCAACCTGACGTAATTGCCTGTAGGAAAGAGTCCTCAATTTGCCCTTATCAGCACGCACACGTGTGTACTGTGAATCAGCTACATACTTCTTGATTGCCAAGACACTTCATCCTGATCATCGCACAATGTTGATTGTAGTCATGCCTTGACCTAAACACTCCACAATTTGTTGCTTCTCAGCAGCCGACACATCCTTTTTCTTTCCCATTTTGGCAGAAAATGTAGGCTGCTTAATAATGTGAGACAGCCTTCTTAAGTAGTCTTGCCTTTCATTGGACACACCTGCCAAACTAATTAGCACAGGTGTCTGCAATTGCTTACAGTGATATAAAGAGCCCTGACACACATCACCATCAATGAGTTTAACTGACAAACAAACAAATTCTTCCCTTATCACTCCTAAACACTTTTTGCATAATAATTTGGAACACAGTGTACATGTGCTTTTCCACAAAACACCAGTGGTTCACGTAGTGAATCTTACAGTTCTAACTTGCCAACCGTGGTCTGTATGGAGTTGTTCAATAAAGGGCCCAAAATTAAGATAACATAGATGGGAGAGGTCTCTATGAATAGGAATTCCTAAGTATTTGATACCCTGTGAGGGCCAGGCAAAGGGAAAGTTGGACTGGATGGAATCCTATATGGATTTGGGGAGGGAGACATCGAGGGCCTCAGACTTCGCTGCATTGATTTTAAAATTTGACCATGTAACAAAGTGATCTATTTCAGCCATAACAGCATGGATGGATATATGTGATTGAGTGATATATACTAGGACATCATCAGCAAATAGAGAGCACTTGTACTCGGTGCCTCCCACCTCAATCCACCTAATATTGGGGTTATGGCGAATTGATGAGAGCAGGTGCTCCGTCACTAGGATGTATAAGAGATGGGACAGAGAACATCCCTGCCTTGTCCCATTGGTGATTGTGAAAGGTGATGAAAATGTTCTGACGCGCCCCCTGGGCCTTGGGACACCCGGAGCCGGACCCTTTTTGGTGGATGCTTGTGGTTGTAGTCTCCGTGGCGGCAACCCGGTTCCGTGGCTCAGGGCTGTCAAACCAGTGGCGGAACTATTTATGTGGTTTTGATGTTTAAATGTCCGACTATGCCACCCGTGGATTGCGGTCAGAGTGAACCGCCGCTCCAGGGCAGACCGCTGAGGCTGGTGTTGTGGGTGCAGCAGAGCGTAGCATAACTCCCCACGGGAGGAGTATAGCCTCAGGGCAGTGTATGCGGAGGATGGGGGTGATGGTGCAGGGCAGCAGCAGTAATGACACGGAGTCAGTGATGCAGTCCAGGGCCTTTACTCACAGTTCTTATTATCCAGACCACGTCTGCAGGTAACGGCTGCCCACGTCGTACTGTGCTCACCAGGTGAGGGGCTCAGACAACTCCCAGATAACTTTGGAGTGCTTCACAGGACCCCCTTTGTGTGTCCTTTGTCTGGCCTTTCTTACCAACCCTTCTGTCCGGCTGCCTCGGGCCTCCTCTTGGTAAACTTGGCGCCAGTTTCCCTGACCCTATGTGGTGCCTTCCTAGCGGGTGTAGCGAGGGGCTGAGCCACATAAAATGTCACAGCCTCCTGTTTCTAGCTGAGGGTCGTTTCCTGCCTCCACTAGTTTCGGGGACCGGTCTCCCCCTTTGGCCTGACCCCTCCACGCAGGTGGATTCGGGCGTGCGGTGGCGACTCGCCCATCCGCACCCCTGAGATCCCTTCGTTCCTCGTTCCTGGAGCCTTCTCCGCTCCTCTTCCTTCCTTCTCCCTCTTCCAGGCCTGGGCCTCTGTTACTAGGCTCGCCTCCGGAGCAGAGCTCATGCAGAGCCCCTGCTCCCTGCCACTTCTGCTCAGACTTCTCTGCACTGAACTAAGATGGTGCCCACCTTTTATACTCCCTTCTCAATGCACCCAGGAACTTCTTCCTCCCTGCTCCTGCACTACAGGGTTCCCCTTCCTCAGTGTTCCCTCCTCCCACTCCAGCCAGGGACAGGGACTGTTGTGCCCATCTCAGGGGCATATTGGTCGCCCTGCCCCACGGCAATGTGGTGTAATGCATGCAGGTGTCGGGTCCTGATCCACACTACATCCTTACCTGAGAGTGAGATATCACACCTCTGGGTGAGGTGCAATACCTCTGTAGCAACCGAGCCCTCAGGGTGCTACAGTTCCATTTATCTTCAGCCTAGGTGACGTATTGCGATACTGGGCCGTGATTTTGGCTATAAAAGGGTCCCCTAGACCCCTACCCCAAGCTTTTTAAGAGAATCATATATGGCGTGCCAGGAGACTCTATGGAATGCTTTCTCAGCATCCAACGAGAGTATCTAATTACAAATTTTTAACTGCATCTAGCCCAGGAAATACTTTGTGCCTAGTAGCAGGGTCTGCTAGTCAGCGGATTATCCCGGCTGGTAAGCAAGCTATACCACCTGTAGTTTGGACACTTCATTTTTTCAAAGGAAATGCTTCGGGACCACGGGATACTCAGTGAAGAGCATCAGGAGGCACCCCAAGGCATAGGGGCTCGGACTGGCAGTAGGATGCCTTGCGGTGGACAGCCGAGCTCGATCCTTATAAAAGCTTTTTAACTGCAGCAGCTTTAGTGGACGCTACTGGAGCTGGAATTACGCGGCTGCTGGCATGAGACTTGCCCTCCAATAGATCCTTGTAAATGGATTTAAAGTGTATTTATTCAAATTAGAGAGACAATTTAAATTAAAAACCTTAGAGCTGCCTCCACCACAGGGGGGCTCGCTCGACCCACCAGCGGACAGGCACCAGTATTGGGAGAGGGGGGCTGGCCGTCAGGGTTCACCGCGGCTCTGGCACAAACCCGGCGACACGGAGGTGGCACGGGCAGGAGCGGACTGAACGTGTCGGCTTCTCACTTTTTGGATTTTAGAAGGGCATGACATGCCTATATCTGTGTCTCCCCCTCCTTTTACTCCTCCACCTCTTTTCTTTTCGCATGACTATATGTACTTGTCACTTTTCCATGTGTTAGTTGTGTCTTCTGAGCAGTTTGTCAGCTTTTGGACACCTTTGAAGGTGTTTTCTATGTGTTTCTATGTGTTTTTGTTTGCCTGCCATTGGTTTTAACGGTGTTCGAAGGTGTTCGACGAACAGTTCGACGAACAGTTCGGCGAACACACGGGTGTTCGACGAACCGAACCGAACTCGAACACTACGGGGGTGGCTCAACACTATATATGATTTGCGTTTAATTATGAAAATATTGAAAAATGTAAAATTTTGCATGTTTCAAACTTCATATTTTTATGCCCTTAAGTCAGAGAGTTATGTCACATAAAATAATTAATAAATACAATTTTCCACATGTCTACTATACATCATATATCCAACAAGGAGAAAGAGGTACACTATGTTTGCAGTGATCACCCAAAATGCTAAAAATTCATTATAAATATATACATTTTTATTTCATATCCACAATTGCTTTAAACACCCAAATTGAACATAAAACACAAGTTAAAAACTCAGTGGCATACATCCCACTGATTATAGAACCATTCACTGTGCATTTCCTCCCATTACATAAGGAACATAATGATTTATATCTAAGGATTGTCTCTGATGGTCAATGCGTTACAGTCACTGCAATCTGGTCATGCTCACAAAGATATCATAGTTATATAAAAATTAACATCTATTGCACATAACCTCAATACAATACATAGTTTGTTTAGACCACCTATCTATATATTGACCTGAGATCCCTTAGACCTGTCAGAAAGTTTTTCAACATCTATTGCACAAACCCTCAGCCTGCTTCTGGTACAATTTCCCATATGTTTGTGTCAAAAAAACCTATGCATTGTGTTTTAGGTTCGATTTGCGTGTTTAAAGCCAGGGCCGGCTCCAGGTTTTTGTGGGCCCCAGGCAAAACAGTCTCTATGGGCCCTTTTAACACATACCACGCTTCATGGTGCACAGATACAGCAGAGACATATATATATATATAGTACAAGGCCAAAGATTTCACTTCTAACATTACATGATCGATATGTATTGTAAATTCCACAACAGCTCATAAACCGATGAATCGCTCCATACAGAACAATGGCCCCCATAAAATGCTCCATACAGGATACTGGCCCCCATATTACACTCTGTACAGGATACTGGCCCCCTTATAATGCTCCATACAGAATACTGGCCCCAAAATAATGCTCCATGCAGGATACTGACCCCCATATTACGCTCTGTACAGAAAACTGGCCCCCTTATAATGCTCCATACAGAATACTGGCCTCAAAATAATTCCCCATGTAGGATACTAGCCCCCATATTACGCTCTGTACAGGATACTGGCCCCCTTATAATGCTCCATACAGAATACTGGCCCCAAAATAATGCTCCATGCAGGATACTGCCCCCCATATTATGCTCTGTACAGGATACTGGCCCCCTTATAATGCTCCATACAGAATACTGGCCCCCAAATAATGCTCCATGCAGGATACTTACCCCCATATTGCGCTCTGTACAAAATACTGGCCCCCTTATAATGCTCCATACAGAATACTGGCCCCCAAATAATTCTCCAAGCAGGATACTGGCCCCCATATTACGCTCTGCACATTATACTGGCCCCCTTATAATGCTCCATACAGAATACTGGCCCCAAAATAATGCCCCATGCAGGCTGTTCCCTACACATAATGCCCCATGCAGTCTGTTCCCCCACATAATGCGCCATGCAGGCTGTTCCCCCCACATAATGCCCCATGCAGGCTGTTCCCCCCACATAATGCCCCATGCAGGATGTCACCCTCTCTTATAATGCCCCATGCAGGAAGTCTTCATCCATTTAATGCCCCATGCAGGATGTCACCCCTCATATTATGCCCCATGCAGGATGTCACCTCTCCCCTTATATAATGCCCCATGCAGGATGTCACCCCCTCTTATAATGCCCCATGCAGGATGTCACCCCCCCATATAATTCCCCATGCAGATGTCACCCCCTCCCCTTATAATG
The DNA here is from genome assembly GCF_046119375.1 of Phyllobates terribilis. NCBI lineage: Eukaryota > Metazoa > Chordata > Amphibia > Anura > Dendrobatidae > Phyllobates > Phyllobates terribilis. The sequence goes on along the minus strand of NW_027362762.1, from coordinate 327,488,503 downwards.
CCCCATGCAGGATGTCACCCCCTCTTATAGTACCCCATGCAGGATGTCACCCCCTCTTATAATGCCCCATGCAGGATGTCACCCCGTCTTATAATACCCCATGCAGGATGTCACCCCGTCTTATAATACCCCATGCAGGATGTCACCCCCCCCTTATAATGCCCCATGCAGGATGTCATCTCTCCCCCCCTTATAATGCCCCACGCCTCCATATATTAAAAAAAAGAAAAAAAATACTCACCTCACTTCTCACCTGCTGCCGCTGCTCCAGACTCCTCACCTGCGCTGGCGTCTTCCCGCTCTGCGCTGCCTGTGACTGCTCAGGAGAGATCGTGGTGTAAAGACGTCACCGCGCCCTCTTAACTGAGACGTCACAGTGCAGCAGCCGCGGAAGACTGGAGCTGCTGCGGAGGCACGAGGAGAGGTAAGTATTGTAGTATTGTGCCGGGTCCAGAGCAAGCGGGGGGAGCGGGCGCTGGCACCGCACCGCTCATGGGTCTCATAGTGCGCAGGGGTCCCCGACAGTGAGTGGGCCCCTCCGCCTGCTCAGGGCCCCGGCACTTTCCCGGGTGCGCCGGGTGCTGACGCCGACCCTGTTTAAAGCAATTGTGGATATGAAATAAAAATTTATATATTTATTATGAATTTTTAGTATTTTGGGTGATCACTGCAAACATAGTGTACCCCTTTCTCTTTGTTGGATATATAGTGTTTTTGGGCACACTGCATGTAGATCCCCATTAGTAGGGTGGTGCCCTCCAAACGTGTTGGTCTATGTGAAGCAGTGCTGGGAGTGGCCCAATCTTGGTCCAGTTATCTTCCAGCTTTTCAGGAGTGTTGGCACATCCAGAAGAATTGCAATATGGATCTTTCAGCCATGGAAACAGCATGGAGCAATCGAGCCCTGGGGGTGTTTGATATGATAGTGCAACAGGGAGCGGATATGGTGACAGGTGATTCAGACTTTCAAACATTGGCCAGAGAATTGACTCATTTACATAAGTCCTTGACTAAAGTCTGGTGGAATGTTAGGAGTTTGGAGGAGTATAAAAGATTGGGATTAGTACCACGGGGGTTGCGTATGCAGATTTTTCCACCTTGGGAAGTTGAGGAATCTTTTAAAAAAACATGGGAGCAAGGTCTGATGAAGTGCTCCACTATTATAATGGACATGTTGATTGAGCACGATCAGGTGCTTTTGAATAAAAGTAAAGAGGATATTAGAGTTAGAGAGGAGAAACTAAAGAATTTTGATGAAAATACTTTTGTGGTACCATTTAAACAAAGTCTTAAGATAACCATTGTCCAATTTGAAAAGGACATAATAAATGGTAAAAAACATAAATTTCAAAGGGATAGAATAGACTTTGAAAGTGGGAAAACCTTCAGATGGAACCACAGAGGAAATAAACGCCGGGGTATGGTCGAAACAAGGATCCCAGAGGAAGGCAATATGCGCCATGAATTATCCTCGTGTGATTTTTTGTCATCAGATCCAAGCGACACCGAAGGGACCGTCAGAGGACAAGAAAAGGCTGTAATCACAAAGGGGAAGAGAAACAGGGGATACAGAGTGTGGTCCCCATCATACAAGAGGGAAACTCAAAACAACAAGAAGTATTAGGTGAGAATATTGATGTCCTAACAGCCGATCAAAGAGATGACTTACAAATCATCAATTTATCGGATCATGAATTATCTGAAATTGAGACTACAGTGTTGAGAGGGGGGCTAAATTTTTCACCTATGAACCCCTTAAATAAATTTGAAGTCATTAAAGATTTGTATCTTTTCTGTCGTCAATTGACCTATAAGCTTTTATACCATCAGCCATCCCTTATTGATGATTTACCAGCGGATGACAGACAGACATTTCAGGACCTACTAGACCTTCTACAATATAGAAGAGCTCTAACCCAATTAACGACAAATCAGGATTTTATTGTCAGAGAAGCTGATAAGGGGGGCAATATAGTCTTGTGGCCCAATGCCCTCTATATCAAAGAGGCCAAGAGGCAGCTATTAAATACTGTATGTTATCTAGAGCTGTACTCTGATCCTACTTCCGTTTTTAAAAACAAATTGGATTTATTGATCTGTATGGCTGGACTTAATAGCATCATAAATAAAAAAGAAATGGACTTTCGCATCACGCCACACCCAGTAATTCCTACATTCTATTTGGTACCTAAGGTACACAAATCAATAGTAGAGCCACCAGGAAGACCCATCATTTCAGGGATAGGATGGCTTTTTGAATGCCCATGCATATATTTGGATTATTATTTAAAACCATTGGCAACGGCTATACCATCTCGGAGGACACCATATTGGTGTCTTTAAACATGGAATCCCTGAATACCAGCATTTCACATGACTTGGGAATAAAAGCAGTCACATACTTTCTGGATCAACACACAACAGGGGACCGTAAGCAAGACTCCTTCATCCTAGAAGTATTGCATTTCATCTTGGACAAAAATTATTTTGTCTTCGACAGAAAATTTTACAGACAGATAGCGGGGACAGCGATAGGTGCACGGTGTGCACCTTCGTATGCTAACCTCTATCTAGGGTGGTGGGAGGAACTGTGGGTGTATAAACATCAGGCCTTTAAAAATTCATTATCTATGTGGTTTAGGTTTATAGACGTTGTCTTTTTCCTTTGGAGGGGTACTCAAAGTGACTGTGAAACCTTTATCGGTGATTTAAACAGGAAAGAGTTGAATATCAAACTAACCCATAGCCTTTCAACAACAGAAATTGACTATTTAGACCTTAAATTATTAAGAACTGGAAATCAGATTGATACCACTTTGTATAGGAAAACAACTGCGACTAATAACTTGTTGCATTTCAACAGCTTCCACCCAACACATGTGCACCAGGGAATCCCGAAAGGGCAATTCCTCTGCTTGAAAAGAAATTGCACCACAAGGGAGGAATTCAAACGGCAGTCAGGCGACCTGACCCAACGGTTTATCAAGAGAGGCTATCCACGAGGCATAATCTCCAACGCTTATCAAAGCGCAAAAGGTAGGAACCGGAATGAGCTACTACAGACTAAATCAAGGAGAACCGGTAGACCACTGAGTGTAATTACCACATTTAACAACCAGTGCCAGGATATCCGAGAAATTTTGACAAAAAATTGGGGAATACTCTTGAGTGAACCAAAATTAACTAAACATCTAGCATCAGCCCCGAGCATGGTGGCACGTAGAGCAAAAAATCTTAAAGATAAGCTATGCCGGAGCCATTATACGAGCCCCAAAACTAGGACTATGGGGGGTGGAAAACTGTTTGGAACCTATCCCTGTGGTGGCTGTAATATTTGTCAGTATGTGGTAGCTGGAAAAGAGATATTGCTCCCCATGGATCCATATCAAGTTCGATCAAGATCCTATTTTAATTGCAGGACACGAAATGTAGTGTATGCTATTATCTGTGGGTGCCCAAAAATTTATACTGGACAGACAACACAAGAACTGAGGAAGAGGGTTCAGCAGCAACTTTCAAATATATCAACCGCAAAGCGTGACCGTGACAAGAACAAGGCAATTACAACAGTGGCTGCGCATTTTCTGGAGTTCCATGGAGGAAAAGCGTCGGGCCTACAGGTAATGCGATTAGAAGAGGTGCGGACGAATATCAGAGGAGGCAACATAACAAATGCTCTCCTGAGATGTGAGTCTAAGTGGATATACAATCTACATAGCCTAGCTCCCCATGAACTTAATGGAGAATTGCAATTCACGGGTTTCTATAAACAGCTATGAAATTATTACCTGTAACTCATTGATATCTCTTTTATCATAGAGGACGGGCAAAACGGAGTTCCCTCCATTGGATGTATGGATAACAGTCAAAATAGGCCCCATTGAAGGTGGATGTATGGATACGATCTGCACCCACTATGAGACCATGGCCATGCAGGTACATCAGGAACTTGGGTGGACTGTTGTAAAAGTGTGAAGAATTGGAAGACTGAAACAAATTGGACAGGGGATTCCATGGACTAGTGGAAGAACTAAGCTGAGTAATCCAATGCTCCTTATTATAAGGGACATAGGATTAAGGACTATGAAGAAATAATTTCACCTCTTAAAATCAGACTTTAGAACTTACCTTTTTAAAAAACGGCCTGAAGAGTGGACACACCGAGATGGAGAATTACACTAAGCAATTTCCCAAGAGGCCGGACAGGTCATCAACAAATTTTTTTCTGTAAACGGACAGAACAATATGGAGCCACTCTATTCAAACAGAGGGCTTATGACTCAAATTGTAATTACTAACTTAAACTAGGGGAATTTCATCATGTATATCAACATGTTAGTATAACAATATAGAACATGTCTCTGATGGTCAATGTCCTGGTGCTACTCAAAATAGGAGAGATGTGCACCCAAAGCAATATGCCCACAATGCAATCCTAGAGCAGGGTGTACAGAATCCCAGTTATAGTCCCACTTTAGGGGTCCTGGACTCAGAAAGAAATAAGAATTGGTAGGACTTCTGGTGATATAGCTTAGGAGTAGTTGGTCCATAGGATAGACAAGCATTGAAGACTTGGTGTGAGTGACCCAAACTGATGATAGGTGGATAGAACTAATGCAGGTCTCAGATCTGACACATGACACAATAGGTTTTTCCCACTTTCCCTGAAATATTTAAGTTTGATGTGATATAATTTTTGTAATTGGAGATTTTCTCCAAAGAACAACTAAAAACAATGAGAAAAAAGATAGGAAATTATATGGTTTATTACTGTATTTTCTACCTTTTCTGATATAGAGCTGTGGGGGTGGTGTTTGGGTTTGAACTCTGGGATGAATATTTGCTTCCCAAAGGCATTTGAGCTGTGCGCTGCATATCGAGCTATAGCTCTGAGACATGGGTGGTGTAAGATGACAGATGCAGCATGCGCTTCAAAATCACCAAGGGAGTTGGTGGTTTCCATGGAGAGAGGAAGCGCATAGCTCCCCACTGCGCATGCGCAGGTTTAGTAGTTACGGACAGAGTATCGCGCACTTGCAGGTGCGGCCCCCGGGTACAGCCGATGGCTGGGGAATAAGGCATTTCCGGTATGAGAGCGCGGAGTCCATGATCGGAATCACAGCTGTTTCTAGGGTAATTATTTTAAAATTTAGTACATATATATCACAGAGTGCCGTAAGTGAACCCATAGCCCCTGATGAAGCCACTACGGGTGGCAACACGCGTCGGGCATAAATAGCCCATCCACTGGACTTTTTCTTGGCAACAAATGGGTTATTGAATTATTCACTTTCAATCTATTTTCTTGTTTCCTTATTATCCTGCATTTATTTACCAAGATGATATTGACTGACAGGATGATAAAGGACTAACCCCAACGCAGTAAGCCAAGGTTTTCCTCCATAACATTAATGCATAGGTTTTTTTGGCACAAACATATGGGAAATTGTACCAGCAGCAGGCTGAGGGTTTGTGCAATAGATGTTAAAAAACTTTCTGACAGGTCTAAGGGATCTCAGGTCAATATATAGATAGGTGGTCTAAACAAACTATGTATTGTATTGAGGTTATGTGCAATAGATGTTAATTTTTATATAACAATGATTATTTTTTTGTTAAGAAGTTAGAAGGGTTAAAAGTTTATCAGCAATTTCTCATTTTTCCAACAAAATTTACAAAACCACTTTTTTAAGGGACCACATCACATTTGAAGTGACTTTGAGGGGTATATTTGACAGAAAATACCCAAGAATGACACCATTCTAAAAACTGCTCTTCTCAAAGTGCTCAAAACCACATTCAAGAAGTTTATTAACCTTTCAGGTTCTTCACAGGAATTAAAGGAATGTGGAAGGAAAAAAATGAAAATTTTACTTTCTTTAAAAAAAAATGTTACTGTCACACACACACTTCTCAGCACGTGACGTGTGGTGCGCCTGCAAGGGTTAATTTATCTCTTGAGCAACACTCAACCTTTGCTCTAGGCTATAAGTTGAGCATAAATCACACACCAACACAGTCTGCACACCCAGGCTGCCACCACTCATCAAACACACAGGGTGATGAGTCCCTGAAATATGTTACTGTCTGACAATCAAAAGTTCACACGCTCTCTGAAAGGCCATGGATTCTTTAGCGCATAGAAGGATCAAATCATTAAAGATTTTAAGCTTTAATGTAAAAATATACAGTGCTTACAATAAAAGATATAAAAAATATAAAAAGAAAACACACGTAAATATGCAAAACTGTTTTGAAATAAAAGAAATATCTATTGTTCATCTGTTTCCTTGGGGGAAGGAGAAAATGAATTATGGATCACACCAGCAGTATAGTCAGCCCCCACATGTGAACAACTTTCTTTTGTGCCACCCAGCTTTTTCTAGTCCTGATCATAGGCTCATATTTCCATGATTACCCGGATTGGCCCATTTAAAAGTTGCTGTTTGTGACTGGATGATGGGCTAATTTATCCTGAGAAAAAATACTAACCGATTACTGACCAAATACTGATAGTAGGGCCGTGGCCTAAGAGTGTTTTACAGACATGAGCAGCAATGAATGTTGCAAATATGTGAAAATGCAATTATGCCATTGTAGTGCCCAGTACATTGTAGTGCCCCCACATTGTAGTGCCCATACATTATGCCCAGCTTATGCTTCTGGAGACGCGCACCTTGTAAATTAAGTGGGCTCTCCTCGCTACAGTAATGCCAAAGATGTGAACAATAACTGTGGTTTAGGTAAACTCTGATGCTCTCAAGCAGGGGGGCATTTGGAATTTGGAGAGAATATTTTGCTGAATTTCTTGGTTGGAAGCCACGTCACTTTTCCAGAACCTTTGTGCTAACAGTAATGTGGAAGCACCCTATATTTCTGTTAACAGATGAAGAACCTGAGTGGGGACTTGTTTTTCTGTGGGTTGACTAGAAACGTTTATTGGCGGCATTTTGGTGAACAGAGCATTTTGGATTACATTTATCTTGTGCTCTATGCTGAGCACTTACCTCGAGGTTTCCTTCTAAATCTACAAAATATATGATTCGCATGAAACCCCCGAGAGATCCATTCACTAATGAGGCAGCAGAGTTACTCTGGATTCCATCTGGCTTCTTTTTGGAAGTATCCAGCTTTTCAAATGTACACAAAACTGTGGCTGACCGCGCAGGGTTCCGTCTGAATCACATATTTCCGAGATTTACATGGAAACCTCGCTGTAAGCGCTCAGCATAGAGCGCAGCATAAATGTGACCCGAGCCTTGCTGCGATCAACAAACAAATCAATATATTGTTTTTGAGAGGTATAAATTTTTTATTTTTCCATTGATAGAGCTGTATGGTGGCTTGTCTTTGTGGGACAATATGATGTTTTCAGCCATATCATTTTTATTTACATTGGTCTTTTTGATAACGTTTTTTTCCAGCGGAATGATAAAAAAAACATTGTTTTTGCCACTTTTTTTTTTTTTTTACAGTGTTCACTGAAGGGGTTAACTACTGGCACAGTTATATACATCAGGTTGTTCTGGACGCAGTGTGTGCATTTTTTTTGTTTATTTTTGTTTTTACATCATGCATTGCAATGCACCAGCACTGCAATGCATGAGACCTGTGTGATTATACAGGCAGTTCTCCTGTTACATCTAGCCTGTAAAGGGGCTAATTTTATATATATATATATATATATATATATATTTATATATGCTTATGTAACATACCTGGCGGCGTCCTTGCATAGTGGTCCATCTCCCACTGTGCAAGACCGCGCACTTGATCTCCAGTCCAGTTTGCTAGCCTGGCTTCCCTCCATGCTGTCTGTTTGTCTCTGTGTCTGCTGCTTAAGGGCGGCGCCCGATCACTTCCTGCTTTTTGTAACTGCTGCAGACACACCCCTTGTGCGTCCTCAGCCTATTGCTGTCTGCCATCTGGTATTTAACCCAGCTGCTCCAATGAATCCCTGCCTGAGCACTGTGTTCTGTCAGTTGGCCTTTGGTCACCGATATGCCAGGTCCCGTTTATGTTTCCTGCCTTCGGTATCAGTTCCCGTGTCTGAACTGTGTCCTGTCTGTATTATCTTCTAGCCTGTTGTCTTCTGCCTATCCTGGAGGCTGTATTTCCAGGCCTGTGTGAACCTGCTCCTGTATCTTGCTGCTGTGTCTGTTCTTGTCTGAATACTCTCCTAGCCTGTTTTGTTTTTCTCTATGTCCGTACTTTCCCTTTTTCTGCAGAGTTTGAACTCGTACCTAACTCCTGCTCGTTGTCACTGTACTTCCGTTTGTGAGTTTGTGGTCCACTCGCTACTTCTCTGCAAGTACCCTGTCGGTATCTGGTTCTGCCTTTCCCTTCTAGTCTGTTCCGTGTGTACAGTGCCCTGTCCCCACCGCGTCTGCGGTTTTCGCTTTGCTCAGCTCTGTCCACCGCGTCTGCGGTTTTCGCTTTGCTCAGCTCTGTCCACCGCGTCTGCGGTTTTCGCTTTGCTCAGCTCTGTCCACCGCGTCTGCGGTTTTCGCTTTGCTCAGCTCTGTCCACCGCGTCTGCGTTTTTCGCTTTGCTCAGCTCTGTCCACCGCGTCTGCGGTTTTCGCTTTGCTCAGCTCTGTCCACCGCGTCTGCGGTTTTCGCTTTGCTCAGCTCTGTCCACCGCGTCTGCGGTTTTTGCTTTGCTCAGCTCTGTCCACCGCGTCAGCGGTTTTCGCTTTGCTCAGCTCTGTCCACCGAGTCTGCAGTTTTCGCTTTGCTCAGCTCTGTCCACCGCGTCTGCGGTTTTTGCTTTGCTCAGCTCTGTCCACCGCGTCTGCGGTATTCGCTTTGCTCAGCTCTGTCCACCGCGTCTGCGGTTTTCGCTTTGCTCAGCTCTGTCCACCGCGTCTACGGTTTTCGCTTTGCTCAGCTCTGTCCACCGCGTCTGCGGTTTTCGCTTTGCTCTGCCCTGTCCACCGTGTCTGCGGTTTCGAATTTGTCTCCCAGTCTGTACTGGACCCTACCCAGCCTGCGCTCTAGTCTGCCTGTTCCTGTATTCCCCGGTGTGGGTCAACAGCCGTGTCCGGAGTCTGACCTGGAGTAGACCCTGGTTCCTCTGCTCGGTTCCTCCCTGGTGCACTGGCGTCGTATGCCGTCATGCGACCTTGGTCGGATCGGGCAGATACTTAGTTACGCCCCTCCAGGCACTCTCCGGTTCATTGCACAGTGGAATCACTACATAAACACGCACACGCCAGTCAGTCCGGGCGTGTGCATTACAGCATGCTCAGGCCATGGTTCCCGTTGAGCCCCACGGCCTTCGCTCTCTGAGACGTTTTCCAGCGAATACGTGCATTAAAAATAAATAAATAAAAAATTTTTTTTTTCCTTAGCTGAGTTCCAGGCGAATTACGCACCCGTCCAGATGGATCTTTCTGCACTCGTTCCTGCGGATCCGCCACGTTACTATGGGGATCCAAGACAGAGTCGTGCATTTGTGGAGCAATGCATGCTACACTTCAAGTTCTACCCTCTATGTTTTCCCACAGATCGGGCTAAGGTGGGATTCATGATGTCTTACCTAGCGGGTGATGCCTTGAATTGGATCACCCCCCTATGGGACGCACAGGATCCTATCGTCCTGGACATAATGGCCTTCCTGGTGGCCTTTCTAATGGTCTTCAATGATCCTAACCCAGAGGCTCCTGTTGAAGCTTCACTTCCCAATATCCCGGAGCAGCCCCGATGGGTAATGTGTGTGGGTAGCGCAATAGTCCTCCAGCCCAATGAGACTACTGCCCACCCAGAATCCTCACAGGGTGACTACACTCTCCGGAATACTTCTCCCAACCTCAAGAGGCAGTCCAGACGTGCTGGACGTAGAGGCAAGCCGTCACGCCAGGGTCTGTCCTCCCTGAGACCTCCTGACGCTAACCTTGAAGTCCCTACTGAAGCTTCATCTCCCTGTATCCCGGAGAAGCCCCAACGGGTAATGTGCGTGGGTAGTGCACCAGTTCTCCTGCCCGAAGAGACTGCTGCCCACCCAGAATCCACACCGGAGGACCCCCTGTTGCCTCCTGAATCCCCCGGGATACCACTTGATGACTATGGGAGAGAGACTTCCCTATACTCTGCACCTGTTACCTCGCCCGCTTCGTCCAGTGAGTCTGACCTAGTGTTCTCCGAAGCAGAGGTTACCCCCGAGTCTCTACACCCCTCCAATCAGGCGGAGGATCTCCAGTTGTCTCTTGAACCCTTCGGGGTGCTACCTGGTAGCGAATGGACAGAGACTTTCCTAAACTCGGTACCTGATACCTCGGCTGCTTCATCCAGTGAGTCCGACCTAGTGTACTCGGAAGCAGAGGTTACCCATGAGTCTCTTCACCCCTCCGACCTGGCGGAGGACCTCCAGTTGTCTCGTGAGCCCTTCGGGGTGCTACCTGGTAGCGAAAGGACAGAGACTCTCCTATACTCTGTACCTGATACCTTGCTCGCTTCGTCCAGTGAGTCCAACCTAGTGTACTCCGAAGCAGAGGTCACTCCCGAGTCTCTACACCCCTCCGACCAGGCGGAGTACCTCCAGTTGTCTCCAGAATCCTTCGGGGTGCCACCTGGTGGTGAATGGACAGAGACTTTCCTATATCCTGGATCTGATACCTCGCCCGCTTCATTCAGTGAGTCCGACCTAGTGTACTCCGAAGCAGAGGTTACCCCCGAGTCTCTACACCCCTCCGACCAGGCGGAGGACCTCCAGTTGTCTCCTGAACCCTTCGGGGTGCTACCTGATAGCGAATGGACAGAGACTCTCCTATACTCGGTACCTGATACCTCGGCTGCTTCATCCAGTGAGTCTGAACAAGTGTACTCCGAAGCAGAGGTCATCCCCGAGTCTCTACACCCCTCCAACCAGGCGGAGGACCTCCAGTTGTCTCCTGAACCCTTCGGGGTGCTACCTGATAGCAAATGGACAGAGACTCTCCTATACTCGGTACCTGATACCTCGCCCGCTTCTTACAGTGAGTCCGACCTAGTGTACTCCGAAGCAGAGGTTATCCCTGAGTCTCTACACCCCTCCGACCAGGCGGAAGACCTCCAGTTGTCTCCTGAACCCTACGGGGTGCTACCTGATAGCGAATAGACAGAGACTCTCCTATAGTCGGTACCTGATACCTCGCCTGCTTCTTCCAGTGAGTCCGACCTAGTGTACTCCGAAGCAGAGGTTACCCCCGAGTCTCTGCACTCTTCCGACCCGGCGGAGGACTCCCAGTTGTTTCCTGAATCCTCCGGGGTACCACCTGATAACAAAGAGACAGTGACTTTTCTACACCTTGTACCTGATACCTCGCCCATTTAATCCTGTGAGCTTGACAAGATGTACCCCGAAGCAGAGGTTACCCTCGAGTCTCTGCACCCCTCCAACCCGTCGGAGGGCTTTCAGTTGTCTCCTGAACCCTCTGGGGTGCTACCTGATAATAAGTGGAGAGAGACTTCCTTGTGTGCTATTCCTGGTACTCCACCCATTTCGTCTGTTGCTGAGGATGGCTGGATAGGAGGTAGCATCCTAGCTAACCAGAGGAGACCAGTTTTTCCGGTGGACAGTGGAAGTGATCTCCTTGAAGTAAAGGATTGGCCCTCGAATTCACTGCGGAACATTCTGGCAGGCCTGAAGAAGAGGGGGCGTTAGGGGGGGGTACTGTAACATACCTGGCAGCGTCCTTGCATAGTGGTCCATCTCCCACTGTGCAAGAGCACGCACTTGATCTCCAGTCCAGTTTGCTAGCCTGGCTTCCCTCCATGCTGTCTGTTTGCCTCTGTGTCTGCTGCTTAAGGGCGGCGCCCGATCACTTCCTGCTTTTTGTAACTGCTGCAGACACACCCCTTGTGCGTCCTCAGCCTATTGCTGTCTGCCATCTGGTATTTAACCCAGCTGCTCCAATGAATCCCTGCCTGAGCACTGTGTTCTGTCAGTTGGCCTTTGGTCACTGATATGCCAGGTCCCGTTTATGTTTCCTGCCTTCGGTATCAGTTCCCGTGTCTGAACTGTGTCCTGTCTGTATTATCTTCTAGCCTGTTGTCTTCTGCCTATCCTGGAGGCTGTATTTCCAGGCCTGTGTGAACCCGCTCCTGTATCTTGCTGCTGTGTCTGTTCTTGTCTGAATACTCTCCTAGCCTGTTTTGTTTTTCTCTATGTCCGTACTTTCCCTTTTTCTGCAGAGTCTGAACTCGTACCTAACTCCTGCTCGTTGTCACTGTACTTCCGTTTGTGAGTTTGTGGTCCACTCGCTACTTCTCTGCAAGTACCCTGTGGGCATCTGGTTCTGCCTTTCCCTTCTAGTCTGTTCCATGTGTACAGAGCCCTGTCCCCACCGCGTCTGCGGTTTTCGCTTTGCTCAGCTCTGTCCACCGCGTCTGCGGTTTTCGCTTTGCTCAGCTCTGTCCACCGCGTCTGCGGTTTTCGATTTTTTCAGCTCTGTCCACCGCATCTGCGGTTTTCGCTTTGCTCAGCTCTGTCCACCACGTCTGCGGTTTTTGCTTTGCTCAGCTCTGTCCACCGCGTCTGCGGTTTTCGCTTTGCTCAGCTCTGTCCACCGCGTCTGCGGTTTTCGCTTTGCTCAGCTCTGTCCACCACGTCTGCGGTTTTCGCTTTGCTCATCTCTGTCCACCGCGTCTGCGGTTTTCGCTTTGCTCAGCTCTGTCCACCGCGTCTGCGGTTTTCGCTTTGCTCAGCTCTGTCCACCGCGTCTGCGGTTTTCGCTTTGCTCAGCTCTGTCCACCACGTCTGCGGTTTTCGCTTTGCTCAGCTCTGTCCACCGCATCTGCGGTTTTCGCTTTGCTCAGCTCTGTCCACCGCGTCTGCGGTTTTCGCTTTGCTCAGCTCTGTCCACCGCGTCTGCGGTTTTCGCTTTGCTCAGCTCTGTCCACCGCGTCTGCGGTTTTCGCTTTGCTCAGCTCTGTCCACCGCGTCTGCGGTTTTCGCTTTGCTCAGCTCTGTCCACCACGTCTGCGGTTTTCGCTTTGCTCAGCTCTATCCACCGCGTCTGCGGTTTTCGCTTTGCTCAGCTCTGTCCACCGCGTCTGCGGTTTTCGCTTTGCTCAGCTCTGTCCACCGCGTCTGCGGTTTTCGCTTTGCTCAGCTCTGTCCATCGCGTCTGCGGTTTTAGCTTTGCTCAGCTCAGTCCACCGCGTCTGCGGTCTTCGCTTTGCTCAGCTCTGTCCACCGCGTCTGTGGTTTTCGCTTTGCTCTGCCCTGTCCACCGCGTCTGCGGTTTCGAATTTGTCTCCCAGTCTGTACTGGACCCTACCCAGCCTGCGCTCTAGTCTGCCTGTTCCTGTATTCCCCAGTGTGGGTCAACAGCCGTGTCCGGAGTCTGACCTGGAGTAGACCCTGGTTCCTCTGCTCGGTTCCTCCCTGGTGCACTGGCGTCGTATGCCATCGTGCGATCTTGGTCGGATCGGGCAGATACTTAGTTACGCCCCTCCAGGCACTCTCCGGTTCATTGCACAGTGGAATCACTACATAAACACGCACACGCCAGTCAGTCCGGGCGTGTGCATTACAGCTTATATATATTAATATATATATATATATATATATATATATATATATATATATAGTTCATTATTTATATGTTGATGCGTTTCTTTTTTGTTATGTATGATATATGCAATCTTAGAGAATACATTTGTTCTGTGAACTCACCCTGTTACACAGCTCCCCACCAATTTTAATATTTTTAACCTATGTGTATTAATAAAAATGATACCTTTTATTAAATAGTTTTATTGTCTTTGTGGTTATTCACTTTATTGGTAGGTTACTTGTGTTTTCAATGTGAATACCCACTAATAGTGATGATATATTTTTTTATGGTGCATTTCTACTACAGTGACATTGCCTACGACTGGACGTTCCTCAAAATTTATGAAAAGACAAGAAAAAAATTGGTCTAGGATGCTGTCAAAAGGCCTACAGCAACACTAAAGGTGCTGCAAGAATTTCTGGCAAGTACTGGTTGTGTACTGCATGTGACAACCGTCTTTTCTTCATATGTCTGACCTGTTAAGTAGGGTGAAAAGACAGAAACCTTTTCTTACAAAGTAAAACATCCAAGACCAGCTATATTTTCTTAAAAACTACATCAAGTCCGCCAAAAATATGTGGAAAAAGTGTTATGGTCTTATGAGACAAAGGTTAAATTTTTGGTCCTAGTTTCAAAAGGTAGGTTTCGTTCAAAGCCAACACTGCGCATCATCCAAGCAAACATACCCACAGTGAACCATGGTGGAGGCAGCATTATTCTTTGGGGCTTTTTCTGGGTAGCTGAAACTGGGGTTTTAGCCAAGGTACAAAGAATTCTGAAAAGTTTCAAATGTCAGTAAATTTTGTATCAAAACCTTCAGATTAAAAAGCTGAAGATGAAGAGGAATTTCACCTTTTAGCACAACAACGACTTTAAGCATACCTCCAAATAAACAAAAGAATGGCTTTGCCAGAAGAAGATCAAAGTATTGGAATGGCTCAGCCAGAGCTCAAACCTGAATCTAATGAAAAATCTGTGGGTTGACCTGAAGAGGACTCTGCACAGAAGACACCCACACAATCAGGGCCGACATCTCATGGAGCATGGAGCATTATATGGGGTCAATTATTCTCTATGGAGCAATATATGGGGCCCATTATTCTGTATAGAGCATTATATGGGGTCAATTACTCTGTATGGAGTATTATATGGGGCCCATTATTCTGTATGGACATTATATGTGATCCAATATTCTGTGTGGAGCATTATATGGGGCCCATTCTGAATGGAGCATTATATGGGGCCCATATTGTATGGAGCAATATATGAAGCCAATTCTGTACGGATCAATATATGGGGCCCATTTTGTATGGATCATTGTATGGGGCCCATTCTGTATGGAGCACTATATGGGGCCCATTATTCTGTATGGAGCATTATATGGGGTTTATTACTCTGTATGGAGCATTATATGGGGTCCATAATACTGTATGGAGTGCTATACTTTCAGGTCTAAAATGAAAACTTTTGAATCCTCCCAGGTCACGCACTGTGCGCTGCGAGGATTCGCTGGTTTCTGAGGTATTGTAGAATTTACAATAAATATCATTCATGTAATGTCAATAGTAAGTGAAATATTTGGCATTGTACTATATCTATATGTATGTGGTTAAAGGGGCCCACTGAGACTCTTTAGTTTGGGGCCCACAAAAACCTTTTACCCAAAAAGACTGAATTCTGTCATAAATTCAGAGATAACTAATACTTCAACAATGTATTAGTTTAAGGGTGTGCCTATTCATGCAGCCACATTATTTTACTTCTCTATTTTTAATTTTCCACCAGAAAGATTTTATTTTTTCAATTGAATTGTACATATTATTGGTAACATAAAAAGTGGAAAAAGTTCTGAAATTCTTCTTCTTGATATGATTTTATTTGCATGAGAAAAAACAGAGATTTTAACATGTGTGCGAAAACTTTTTGTATCCACTTTAAATTTATCTTTAAATACATTGGATCTGTTTGGGTCATTTACCAAGTCACTTGTTGTATAGTCTATGATCAACCTTGAAGCTTGGCTGTAAAATTTCACATAAAATGAATTACTCGTATACTTATGCACTAGTATGTGGTTAATATAGCTACTTTGCAACCACTGAACCATTGAATAATTTCCAATAGTAAATCATAAATTTATAAATATGCATACAAAAAAGAATGTTCTATTCCATATTTGCATTTTGCTGTAGAAAGCCAAAAAATAATCAGCTTGATTGCCAAGTAAAAAACAGACTAATGCTAGCCAGATATTAAATGATTTTCATACAATACAATGCTAAAATAAAAGAAGTGTTAATCATCCATGAAATTATGATAAAGGCTGACTTCACACTATGCATTTTATTAGCTGATAGTTTGAGTAGACCAAACAACAAGGACATAAAAAGGAAAGTTTTCTTCTTCTTTATTTTTAGATCATATCTGCAAGTGAAAATTCATGGAGAAATTGATCAGAATTGTAGGCAATGAGCAACATCAGAAACCTTCACAGGAGTTTATCATGCTCCACAAAATAATTTAAAAATACAGTTCGCTATTAGTGTTGAGCGAGTACTAAAATGCTCGGGTACTCGTTCCTCGAGTCGAGAAAATTGGAATGCTCGTGTAACGAGCCTAATATAAGTCTATGGGAAACTCGAGCATTTTTCCGGCAGCTCCCCTCTTGCGGTCTGCAGAGGAACTAAAAATTGCCCAACAGTGGAACAGTGCTCAAATAACATGGGAACAGCATGGGGAAGACCCCTGGAAGCATTTCTGACTCCCAGGTCACTGCTGTAAACAACGTTGTCAGAGGTATTACGCCACTTTTATGGATTCACAATAAAACATACAAAAACTAAACCAAAATGGATTTTCCTGGGAAATATGTTATTAAGGAACATCCTTTCCAGGGTAGTGACTTGTATATAAGGCAAAATAAATATACAAAAACAAAAATGCTCGTCCACACCTTGGGCTATGTTCACACGTAGCGTTTTTAATGCTTTTTTGCACTTTTGCGTTGCTTTCAACCAAGACAAATGTGTTCGCCGGGAAATGTCTTTTTAACATTTTACAACCTTATCTGGCCATGTGGTGTGTGACATGGGACATGGGAACAGCATGGGGAAGACTCCTAGAAGCATCTCAGACTCCCAGGGCACTGCCTAAAACTGTGGTCATCTTATCAGACGTGATCCTATATTACTGGGGTAATAATACAGACATTTTTGGCAACATGACAAATCTTAAACTCCATTTAAAATGAGCAAGGTGTGTGTCAAGGGACGGGGAAGTGGACGTTATGGTGATGGTGATAGTCCACGCAGAGGCCGTGGGCAAGATGAAACTGTGCCCGCTGAGGGAGCACAACAAATACCCACGTCATGTCGAACTACCTTCCTGTGCCAATTTCTAGGGGGCCGCGGAACACCACTATTGAAGCCAGAGCAGTGTGAAAAGGTTGTTGGCTGGATAGCAGATAATGCTTCCAGTAACTTTGCCACCACCACCACCACCCTGTGTTCCACATGGTCCAGTCTCAGTAGATGTGAGTCTGGATCACATTATTATTATTATTACTTTATCGCCATTTATTCCATCACACTTTACATGTAAAAAAGGGGTATACATCGCAAAAACAATTAAAATAATCTTAAACAAAAATGTGACAGCAACTGGTACAGGAGAGGAGAGGACCCTGCCCGCGAGGGTTCAGTCTAACAGGCATGGGTGAGGATACAGTAGGTGAGGATAGAGCTGGTCTTGCAGCGGTACGGTGGAGCAAGGGTTACAGAGAAAGGGGGATGCATGGGAGAAATCTTGTATGCGATTGTGTTAAGAGGAGATAAGAGGGGAGTAGAGAAGGAGATCTTGTGAGGATCGGAGGTTGCGTGCAGGTAAGTACTGGGAGACTAGGTCACAGATGTATGGAGGACACAGGTTGTGGATGGCTTTGCATTCCAAGGTTAGGATTTTGAACTGGAGTCTCTAGGCATTGGGGAGCTAGTGAAGGGATTGACAGAGAGGAGAGGCCAAGGAATAGCGAGGGGACAGGTGGATTAGTCAGGCAACAGAGTTTAGGATAGATTGGAGAAATGCGAGAGTGTTAGAAGGGAGGCCACAGAGCAGGAGGTTGCAGTCGTTGAGAAGGGAGATGATGAGTGAGTGCACTAGTGTTTTTGTAGATTCGTGGTTGAGGAATATGCAGATTCGGGAGATTTAATTTACTTAGAGTCGGCATCTTCCTCGCGCTGATCCTCCTTCCTCCCACCATTCCGAGTGCCCTGAGACAACTGATCCCACACTTGAACACTTTGAAGAGCTGTTTTGTTCATCTTTCCATTAATTGATTCTGGCCTCTCACTCAGTCCGCTCGGCAGTGGAAAGAGCTTGGATATGTGGTTTGAAGGAGAGATTAGAGTCCAGGGTTACCCCAAGAGCTGATCATTTTTCCATAGATAAGTTTGGGCCTCTCGAACGGCCAGCTTCGAGCAGGGCAACAGAAAATCACATGTAGCAATTTGAGGAGCCATGGTCACCTGAAGGAGACGGTGGGAAAGTGAAAATACTGTCGCAAGAGGTGGATAATGATGAGACACAATCGACAGAAAGTCAGGAGGAGGACCAGGGTGCGTAAGTGAAAAATGAAGCGGCGGACGATGAAGCCACTAACCCAACCTGGCAAGGGGACATGTAGAGCGAGGACAGCAGCACACAGGGGGAGGGAGGCGTAGCACCACAACAGGCAGGAACAAGTAGTAGAGTGGCCACAGACACAAGGTGGGCAATTGCTCCCCGGAACACCAACATGACGGAAGTTGCCAGTACAACTGTTAGGTCTTCCCGAGTATTGTTCTTTTTTAAATATTGTTTAGATAATCCCAAAAAGGCCTTTTGCAACATCTGCCAGGCCAGCATCAGCAAGAGCACCAAAACTACCAGCCTGACCACCACCAGCATGATCAGGCACATGGCTACAAAGCACTTAACTTTGTGGGCCGAACCCCAGTGTCTGCTGGTGGCACCACTGCTTCTTCCGCTGTTGTGCATACAAGCCAATCCCCTGTCCATGGTGCATGCGAAGATGCCTCCAGCCCTGCACCTGTGTTGTTGAACACTATCAAATAGCAGCATTGTAACATACCTGGCGGCGTCCTTGCATGGTGGTCCATCTCCCACTGTGCAAGAGGGCGCACTTGATCTCCTGTCCAGAATGTCTCTCTGGCTTCCCTCCATGCTGTCTGTTTGTGTCTGTTTCTGCTGCTTAAGGGCGGCGCCCGATCACTTCCTGCCTTTTGTACCTGCTGTGGGTCACACCCCTTGTGCGTCCTCAGCCTATTGCTGTCTGTCACTTGGTATATAGCTCAGCAGCTCCCTTCTATCCCTGCCTGAGCATAGTGTTTCCTTCAGTGTGTGCTTGCACTCTGAAGGTGCCAGGTCCCGTCTCTTGTCTCCTGCTTTTTGTATCAGTTCCCGTGTCTGAACTGAGTCCTGTATGTCTCCTGCTTTGCGGTATCAGCTCCCGTGTCTGAACTGTGTCCTGTATGTCTCCTGCTTTGCGGTATCAGCTCCCGTGTCTGAACTGAGTCCTGTATGTCTCCTGCTTTGCGGTATCAGCTCCCGTGTCTGAACTGAGTCCTTTCTGTGTTCTCTTGTCTGTCCTGTCTGAACACGCTCCTAGCCTGTTCCTCTCGCCTTCTAGTGGCCGATTTCCTAGACCCGCTCCTGTGTCTGGTCTGTCCTGTCTGAACACGCTCCTTGCCTGTTCGTTCTGCCTTCTAGTGGCCGATTTCCTAGACCCGCTCCTGCGTCTGGTCTGTCCTGTCTGAACACGCTCCTTGCCTGTTCGTTCCGCCTCTCTGGGGGCCGTATTCCCAGACCCGCTCCTGTATCCCGCTGCAGTGTCGGTCTCCTCCGTACACTCAGTTCCAGTCTGAACTCTCTCCTGTCCTTTACCTGTTTTACCTCTATGTCCGTTCCCTTCCTTTTTCTGCAGAGTCTGAACTCGTACCTAACTCCTGCTTGTAACCCTCTGCCTGTATTGTTCCTGAGTCCCGGTGTGTACTGGGTCCTATCCCGCCTGTGTTCCTACCTGCTAGTGCCTCCCTGTCTGCACTCTAGCTGTGCTTGCCTTTACCCCCCTGCCTGCATACCCGCCTGCCTGCATACCAGTCGTGCCTGCCTATACCCACCAGTCTGTGTGCCAGCCTACCAGCCTGTTCCTGTATTCCCCTGTGTGGGTCAACAGCCGTGTCCGGGGTCTGTCCTGGAGTAGCACCTGGTCCCTCTGCTCGGTTCCTCCTTGGTGCACTGGCGTCGTATGCCGTCGTGCGACCCTGGTCGGATCGGGTGAATACTTAGTCACGCCCCTCCAGGCATTCACTCTCCGGCACGGTCCAGTGGAATCACTACCAATCACACGCACACGCCGCTTAGCCCGGGCGTGTGCATAACAGCATGCTCAGGCCATGGTTCCCGTTGAGCCCCACGGCCTTCGCTCTTTGAGAAGTTTTTCCAGCGAATACATGCATTAAAATAAATAAATAAATTTTTTTCCCCTTTAGCTGAGTTCCAGGCGAATTACGCACCCGTCCAGATGGATCTATCAGCCCTCGTTCCTGCGGATCCGCCACATTACTATGGGGATCCAAGACAGTGTCGTGCATTTGTGGAGCAATGCATGCTACACTTTAAGGCCTACCCTCTCTATTTTCCTTCCGATTGGGCTAAAGTGGCCTTTATGATTGACTACCTAGCGGGTGATGCCTTGAAATGGGTCACCCCCCTATGGGAAGCATGGGATCCTGTCATCCTTGACCTGCAGGCCTTCCTGGTGGCCTTTCGTATGGTCTTCGAGGACCCTAACTCTGAAGCCCCTGCTGAAGCTTCACTTCCCAATATCCCGGAGCAGCCCCGACGGGTAATGTGTGTGGGTAGCGCAATAGTCCTCCAGCCCAATGAGACTACTGCCCACCCAGAATCCTCACAGGGTGACTACGCTTTCCGGAATACTTCTCTCAACCTCAAGAGGCAGTCCAGACGTGCTAGACTTAGAGGCAAGCCGTCACGCCAGGGTCTGTCCTCCCTGAGACCTCCTGACCCCAACCTTGAAGTCCCTACTGAAGCTTCATCTCCCTGTATCCCGGAGAAACCCCAATGGGTAATGTGCGTGGGTAGTGCACCAGTTCTCCTGGCCGAAGAGACTTCTGCCCATCCAGACTCCACACAGGAGAACTTCCTGCACCCGGCATCAGATGCTTCTTTCTCTTTAACCGGTGTGCATGTCCAAGGATGCTCCAAAGCTGTGGTTACCTCAGAGTCTGTGCACCTCTACTACCTGGCGGAGGATCCCCTGTTGCCTCCTGAACCCTCCGGGATACCACTCGATGACAAATGGAGAGAGACTTCTCTACACCCGGTACTCAATACTTTGTCCGCTTCGTCCTGTGAGCCTGACAATGGGTACCCCAAAGTGGTAGTTACCTCCGAGTCTCTACACCCCTCCGACCAGGCGGAGGATCTCCAGTTGTCTCCTGAACCCTTCGGGGTGCTACCTGGTAGCGAAAGGACAGAGACTCTCCTATACTCTGTACCTGATACCTCGCTCGCTTCGTCCAGTGAGTCCAACTTAGTGTACTCCGAAGCAGAGGTTACTCCTGAGTCTCTACACCCCTCCGACCAGGCGGAGGACCTCCAGTTGTGTTCAGAATCCTTCGGGGTGCCACCTGGTGGTGAATGGACAGAGACTTTCCTATATCCTGGATCTGATACCTCGCTTGCTTCGTCCAGTGAGTCCGACCTAGTGTACTCTGAAGCAGAGGTTACCCGTGAGTCTCTACACCCCTCTGACCAGGCGGAGGACCGCCAGCTGTCTCCAGAACCCTTCGGGGTGCCACCTGGTGGTGAATGGACAGAGACTTTCCTATACTCGGTACCCGATACCTCGCCTGCTTCCTCCAGTGAGTCCGACCTAGTGTACTCTGAAGCAGAGGTTACCCGTGAGTCTCTACACCCCTCTGACCAGGCGGAGGACCGCCAGCTGTCTCCAGAACCCTTCGGGGTGCCACCTGGTGGTGAATGGACAGAGACTTTCCTATACTCGGTACCCGATACCTCGCCTGCTTCCTCCAGTGAGTCCGACCTAGTGTACTCTGAAGCAGTTGTTTTCTCTGAGCCTCTGCACTCTTCTGACCCGGCGGAGGACCTCCAGTTGTTTCCTGAATCCTCCGGGATACCACCAGATAACAAAGAGACAGTGACTTTTCCTCATTATGTACCTGATAACCCGTCTATTTCTTCCTGTGAGCTTGACAAGATGTACCTCGAAGCAGAGATTACCCTTAAGTCTCTGTCCCCCTCCAACCCAGTGAACGACTGGCCCTCGAATTCCCTGCGGAAGATTCTGGCAGGCCTGAAGAAGAGGGGGCGTAAGGGGGGAGGTACTGTAACATACCTGGCGGCGTCCTTGCATGGTGGTCCATCTCCCACTGTGCAAGAGGGCGCACTTGATCTCCTGTCCAGAATGTCTCTCTGGCTTCCCTCCATGCTGTCTGTTTGTGTCTGTTTCTGCTGCTTAAGGGCGGCGCCCGATCACTTCCTGCCTTTTGTACCTGCTGTGGGTCACACCCCTTGTGCGTCCTCAGCCTATTGCTGTCTGTCACTTGGTATATAGCTCAGCAGCTCCCTTCTATCCCTGCCTGAGCATAGTGTTTCCTTCAGTGTGTGCTTGCACTCTGAAGGTGCCAGGTCCCGTCTCTTGTCTCCTGCTTTTTGTATCAGTTCCCGTGTCTGAACTGAGTCCTGTATGTCTCCTGCTTTGCGGTATCAGCTCCCGTGTCTGAACTGTGTCCTGTATGTCTCCTGCTTTGCGGTATCAGCTCCCGTGTCTGAACTGAGTCCTGTATGTCTCCTGCTTTGCGGTATCAGCTCCCATGTCTGAACTGAGTCCTTTCTGTGTTCTCTTGTCTGTCCTGTCTGAACACGCTCCTAGCCTGTTCCTCTCGCCTTCTAGTGGCCGATTTCCTAGACCCGCTCCTGTGTCTGGTCTGTCCTGTCTGAACACGCTCCTTGCCTGTTCGTTCCGCCTTCTAGTGGCCGATTTCCTAGACCCGCTCCTGCGTCTGGTCTGTCCTGTCTGAACACGCTCCTTGCCTGTTCGTTCCGCCTCTCTGGGGGCCGTATTCCCAGACCCGCTCCTGTATCCCGCTGCAGTGTCGGTCTCCTCCGTACACTCAGTTCCAGTCTGAACTCTCTCCTGTCCTTTACCTGTTTTACCTCTATGTCCGTTCCCTTCCTTTTTCTGCAGAGTCTGAACTCGTACCTAACTCCTGCTTGTAACCCTCTGCCTGTATTGTTCCTGAGTCCCGGTGTGTACTGGGTCCTATCCCGCCTGTGTTCCTACCTGCTAGTGCCTCCCTGTCTGCACTCTAGCTGTGCTTGCCTTTACCCCCCTGCCTGCATACCCGCCTGCCTGCATACCAGTCGTGCCTGCCTATACCCACCAGTCTGTGTGCCAGCCTACCAGCCTGTTCCTGTATTCCCCTGTGTGGGTCAACAGCCGTGTCCGGGGTCTGTCCTGGAGTAGCACCTGGTCCCTCTGCTCGGTTCCTCCTTGGAGCACTGGCGTCGTATGCCGTCGTGCGACCCTGGTCGGATCGGGTGAATACTTAGTCACGCCCCTCCAGGCATTCACTCTCCGGCACGGTCCAGTGGAATCACTACCAATCACACGCACACGCCGCTTAGCCCGGGCGTGTGCATAACAAGCATCAGGAAGCAAGTCCACGTCCTTGTCCCAGTGCAGCGTTCAGTTGTCCATACCCCAGTCCTTGGAACGCAAGTGCAAACATGCAGCCAACGCCCCACAGGCCACACTACTAAATTCCCACATTTCACAACTGCCTGCGCTCGAAATGTTGACTTTTAGGCTCATGGAGACGGAAGCATTACGCAACCTGATGGCGGTGGCCATCCCTCGGTACTCGGTCCCCAGCCGCCACTATTTCTCCCGTTGTGCCGTCCCCACATTACTCAAGCAAGTGTCCCAAAACATTAGCCGTGTCCTCAACAACTCAGTCACCGGGAAAGTCCACCTAACCACGGACACGTGGACAAGTGCTTGTGGGCAGGGACAGTACATCTCGCTGACGGCACACTGGGTTAACATAGTGGAAGCCGGGACCCAGTCGGACCTTGGGACAGAACACGTCCTCCCGATGCCAAGGATTGCGGGCCCTAGGTCAATCAGGGTTGCCCCCACAGTCTACAGCTCCTGCACCTCATCCTCCTCAGGCTACTCCTCCTCTTCAGCCTCCATCCTCGAAATGACCACATTAGTCACAAGCTGGAAGCACTGCAGCACTGCCTCGGCCAAGCGGCAACAGGATGTGCTGAAGCTAATATTCTTAGGTGACAAACCGCACAATGCTGAAGAGTTGTGGACAGCTCTGAGGGAGTAGGCAGATCTGTGGCTTACACCGCTGAACCTACAGCCAGGCATAGTCGTGTGTGACAATGGACAGAACCTGGTGGAGGCTCTGAGGCGAGGCGAGCTCACACACGTATCATGCCTGGCCCATGTGCTTAACCTCATGGTTCATCGGTTTCTCAAATCCTACATGGAGCTGCCAGATCTGCTTGTTAAAGTACGCCGGCTGTGTGCCCATTTTAGAAAGTCACTTACAGCTTCCGCCGCCCTTGCCGTGTTTCAGCAGCATTTGCAGCTTCCGGCTCACAGACTGGTGTGTGATGTCCCTATGCATTGGAACTCTACACTGCAGATGTTGGGAAGGATTTGTGAGCAGAAGAGGGCAGTTGTTGAGTACCAGCATCAACAAGGCCGTCGGTATTCAGTTCAGACTCCGCACATAAGACCTCAGGAGTGGATATGGATGTCAGACATATGTACCATCCTCCAAAACTTTGAGGACTCCACCAAGATGGTGAGCGGCGATGACGCCATAATTAGCATCACCATCCCACTTCTCAGTCTTCTGAAACGCTCTCTGCTCACAATCAAAGAGGATGCATTGCAGGCGGAGCATGATGAGATGGAGCAAGGTACCATACAGGGTGATTACACACAGCCCAGCCTCATCTCATACCAACGTGGATTGGGAGACAATGAGGAAGAGGAGGAGGAGCAGGAAGAACTGGAGCTAGTTTCATGCGCTATAGACGGTACTACCTGCACAACTGTCATACCATCTGTTCAGCGTGGATAGCCTGAGTACAGAGAGGAGGAGGAGGAGAGCATGGTCAGTCGTCCTCTTGGTGAGGACACGGAAGTTTTGCCTGTTAGCAGTCTGGCACTCATAGCTGAGTTTATGTTACGCTGCCTTTCCCATGACCCTCGCGTTCTCAAAATTTTGGGTGACAGTCATTACTGGTTGGTGATACTTCTAGACCCACGCTACAAGGAGAACTTTATATCTCTTATTCCTGAGGTGGACAGGTCTACAAAAATGGGGCAGTACAAGAAGGCCCTTGTTGCGGAACTATTAAGAAAAATTCCCATCTAAAAATGCTGGCGGCAGAGGTCGCAGTTCGTTGGACAACCAAGGAGTATAGGCGAGAGAGACACAACTTCAATCCAGCAGAAGCAGGGGAACATTGTTAAAGTTCTGGGAGAATTTTCTCAGCCCCTCCCATCGCAAAGGCCCTGAGGCAGGGGGTACTCTCACAAGTAGTGCAAAGTTTGGGAAGATGCTGAGGGAGTACCTTGCCAACTGTACCAATGTCCTCCATGATTCCGCTGTACCTTATAATTATTGGGTATCCAAGCTGGATACGTGGAATGAACTGGCTCTCTACGCCTTGGAGGTCCTGGGCTGCCCTGCCGCAAGCGTTTTATCAGAGTGGGTTTTTAGTGCCTCTGGTGGAATTATAACTGATAAGCGCATCCGCCTGTCAACTGAAAATGCTGACAGGCTGACTCTTATAAAAATGAACGAGGGCTAGATTGGGCCAGATTTCTCAACACCACCGAATGATAGCAACGTAACATAAACTCAAAACTAGTGTCTTTTTTTGGGAGGTGTATTCCCATGCACCTCTTCACACCCACACATGGGTATATGTGCCCTGATTTTGGCTATTTGCGCTTGTCCTCCTCCTTCTCCTCATCCTCATCCTCTACCACAATATCACCAGGGTGACCGTGGTCCATGATGCAACACCCACATAATTTTTTTAAAGAGTGTTTATGATGCCCGTAAAAAAAAAATTTATACAGTATGTTCATGTATACCCCCGGGGGTAAATGTTTGTCAGCCCATACACTTAGTGCATGGGCATTACAAGTATAGGATACCCGCTCCATTCTAAAGGGAACATTTTTTATGAGGCCCTCCTCCACGTCTCTTCCAAGGGGCATTGGAATGCCTCCCAATTTTTGGGAGCCCTTGCATTCACTGCAAAGGCTAACACTATGGGAGACCCACTTCCTAATAATGGGAACATTTTTTTTCAGGAGGCCCTCCTCTAAGTCTCTTCCAAGGGGCATTGGAGTGCCTCGAATTTTTTTGCAACCCTTTCATTCACTGCATAGGCAAACAAAATGGGAGACCCCCTTCTAATAATGGGAACATTGTTTTCAGGAGGTCCTCTGACCTCCACTTCTCTTCCAAGGGGCATTGGAGTGCCTCCAAATTTTTGGCAACCCTTGCATTCACTGCATAGGCAAACACAATGGGAGACCCACTTCCTAAGAATGGGAACAATGTTTTCAGGAGGCCCTCCGACCTCCACGTCTCTTCCAAGGGGCATTGGAGTGCCTCCAATTTTTTGGCAGCCCTTGCATTCACTGCATAGGCAAACACAATGGGAGACCCACTTCCTAATAATGGGAACAATGTTTTCAGGAGGTCCTCTGACCTTCACGTCTCTTCCAAGGGGCATTGGAGTGCCTCCAAATTTTTGGCAACCCTTGCATTCACTGCATAGGCAAACACAATGGAAGACCTACTTCTTAATAATGGGAACATTGTTTTCAGGAGGCCCTCCTCTATGTCTTTTCAAAGGGGTATTAGGGTGCATCCGAATTTTCAAAGTGGTATTGGGGTGCATCCAAATTTTGAGCAGCCCTGCCACTCACTGCATACGCAATAACAGTGTAGGAGACCCACTCTTTAGTAATGGGAACAATAAAACATAGCTGGCTTATGGCTCTTTAAGAATATTAAAGGCCGCCTGATGGCCCTATAAAAATAGGCTTTGTGACTTTCAGAGTCCCTCCTTCATAGATGAAACACGACGTGTCTGATGATATCTCACACACCACATGGCCAGATAAGGTTTTAAAATGTTAAAATGACATTTCCTGGTGAATGCATTTGTCACTGTTGAAAGCAATGCAAAAGTGCAAAAACGCATCAAAAACGCTGTGTGAACATAGCCCAAGGTGTGGAGGAGTATTTTTGTTTTTGGTTATTTATTTTGCTTTATATGCAAGTCATTACCCTGGAAAGGATGTCCCTTAACATATTTCCCATGAAAATCCATTTTGGTTTCGTTCTTGTATGTTTTATTGTGAGTCCGTAAAAGTGGCGTAACACCTCTGACAACGTTGTTGACAAAAGTGACCTGGGAGTCAGAAATGCTTCCAGACATCTTCGCCATGCTGTTCCCATGTCATTTGAGCACTGTTCCTATCGATTTGGGCAATTTTTAGGCCCTCTGCAGACCGCAGGGGGCAACCGCCTGAAAAATTCTCGAGTTTCCCATAGACTTACATTGGGCTCTTTGCTCGGGTCGAGCACCCGAGTATTCCAATGTGCTTGACCCGAGCATCGAGCACCCAAGCATTTTAGTGCTCGCCCATCACTAGTGGAGATAGATAGAAAACAAGCAGATGGGAAGGTATATATAAATGAAGCACCAAGCACCTGCACTTGGTTTGAACAGTCATTCGTGCTGACAGAGTCCCTTTAAGAAAGAGAGGTGCTGTTATGGGCAACCTCTTTCATTTGTCACTATTTTTCAGACATCTGGATTCTGGCAGTAAAAAACAGATTGTTTATAATCAGAGGCAGCAAACCAGAACAAACCTAGTCTTGTTCTCAACTGAGAAGTGCATGTCCTGTATAGATAATGTTCTGAAATAAGCAATTTGCTGTAACATAGTAGCAAACTTTGTGCCGCTGGGGTTGACAAGCTAATGCCTAGACTGGATACAATGGTGTGTAACTGCAGACTTCTGAATTCTCATGAAGCGCACATTGTGTATTGTTAGGTATCTCCAGTGCCAGAAGCGGGCAGTCATGTGATTGCAAGTATGCAATTTCCATATATGAGGTCACATGCTGGTTAGATGTGCACAGGCTCGTTCAATACAAATGAGTTGAATGAGGCCAGGCACATCTAGTCAGAATGTGGCCGGAAGTATGAAAATCAAATTTGCGGTCGCATGGCCGCCCGCTCCCGGTGACGGCACTGGAGAATCCTGACAGCACTATGAGGATTCAGAAATCTGCATTCCCATAGAGTGGCTGCAGACTTTAACCTCAAAAATGGACAACCCCTTTAACCAAAACCACTGTACTAGGACTGATTTTACTATCATACAGTGACCACATAATGATTACATCAGTTTTACACCAGTGCTCTGTAGGCTATATACAGTGGATATGGAAAGTATTCAGACCCATTTCAATTTTTCACTCTTTGTTTCATTGCAGCCATTTGGTAAATTCTAAAAAGTTCAATTTTTTTCTCATTAAAGTACACTCTGCACGCCATCTTGACTGAGAAAAAACAGAAATGTAGAAATTTTTGCAAATTTATTAAAAAAGAAAAACTGAAATATCAAATCGTCATAAGTATTCAGACCCTTTGCTCACACACTCATATTTAAGTCACATGCTGTCCATTTCCTTGTGATTCTCCTTGAGATGGTTCTACTCCTTCATTGGAGTCCAGCTGTGTTTAATTAAACTGATAGGACTTGATTTGGAAAGGCACACACCTGTCTATATAAGACCTCACAGCTCACAGTGCATGTCAGATCAAATGAGAATCATGCGCTCAAAGGAACTGCCCAAGGAGCTCAGAGACAGAATTGCTGCAAGGCACACATCTGGCCAAAGTTACAAAAAGAATTTCTGCATTACTCAAGGTTCCTTAAAGCACAGTGGCCTTCATAATCCTTAAATGGAAGAAGTTTGGGACCACCAGAAGTCTTCCTAGACCTGGCCATCCAGCCAAACTGAGCAATCGTGGAAGAAGAGCCTTGGTGAGAGAGGTAAAGAAGAACCCCAAGATCACTGTGGCTGAGCTCCAGAGATGCAGTAAGGAGATGGGAGAAAGTTGCACAAAGTCAACTATCACTGCAGCCCTCCACCAGTCGACCTTTTATGGCAGAGTGGCCCAACGGAAGTCTCTCCTCAGTACAAGAAATATGAAAGCCCGCAAAGAGTTTGCTCAAAAACACATGAAGGACTCCCAGACTATGAGAAATAAGATTCTCTGGTCTGATGAGACGAAGATAGAACTTTTTGGTGATAATTCTAAGCGGTATGTGTGGAGAAAACCAGGCACTGCTCATCACCTGCCCAAAACAATCCCAACAGTGAAACATGGTGGGGGCAGCATCATGCTATAGGGGTGTTTTTCAGCTGCAGGGACAGGACGACTGGTTGCAATTGAAGGAAACATGAATGCAGCCAAGTACAGAGATATCCTGGATGAAAACCTCTTCCAGAGTGCTCTGGACCTCAGACTTGGCCGAAGGTTCACCTTCCAACAAGACAATGACCCTAAGCACACAGCTAAAATAACAAAGGAGTGGCTTCAGAACAACTCTGTAACCATTCTTGACTGGCGCAGCCAGAGCCCTGAACTAAACCCAATTGAGCATCGCTGGAGAGAGCTGAAAATGGCTGTCCACCAATATTCACCATCCAACCTGATGGAACTGGAGAGGATCTGCAAGGAAGAATGGCAGCGGATCCCCAAATCCAGGTGTGAAAAACTTGTTGCATCATTCCCAAGAAGACTCATGGCTGTACTAGCTCAAAAGGGTGCCTCTACTCAATACTGAACAAAGGGTCTGAATACTTATGACTAGTGTTGAGCGATACCTTCCGATATCGGGAAATATCGGATCGGATTGGATCGGACCGATACCGAAAAAGTATCGGATATCGCCGATTCCGATACCGGAAACTAATGCAAGTCAATGGGACATAAATATCGGAATTAAAATAAACCCTTTCTTTCCTTGTAGGTTATTTCTACATGAAGGAAAACAACTAAGAATAATGTAGAATGTATTGGGGGAGGTGGGGGAGACAATAAAGGCATAGAGGTTTAGCCCAGTCAAATGGAATAGCAGGAATTACTATTTTTTTATTATGTTCTGAGTTACGGAAATATTAACTATGTTAAGTATTTTTATATTTTGTCAGATATTTATGTTTCACTACTTCCATGCTCTTCACCTTCTTTTTTACTTCTCCCACACTTTCTCCTTCATCATCCTCAGCATCTTTTTCATCCACTTCTTCTTCACCTTCTTCTTCTTCACCTTCTTCGTATTATTCTTTTTTTTACATTCTTCATATTCTACTTCTTCATCTTCTTCATATTCTTCTTCTTCATCATATTCTTATTTGTGACAGGCATTCCTGTAGTTGTTATCTATAAAAGGTTGGACATTACACCTTTCGTTCTGCCCGTCACAAAAGATTTACAACAGGATTTGTCCGCGTTCAGTTTGGCCTGCAGCAGCAGGTCTTTTCCAGGGGCACCACGAGGAGGAACGGACTCACCCCCATACACTGCTTAGTCATCTTCTGCTTATAATTTAGATATTATCTTTTGCTCTGATTTTTAGTCTTATGCATAATGTTCTTCCGCTTTTTGTTCTGCAGCTTCTTGTATTTCTGCTTCTTGGTTTTCTGTCTCTTGTTCTTCTGTATCTTGGTGCTTGTCTTCTCTTCTTTGTCTTCTTGGTCAACTTCTTCAGGGTCATCTTCTTGGTCTTCTTCGGGGTGGTCTTCAGGGTCGTCGTCTTCGGGGGTCCTCGTCTTCGGGGTCCTCGTCTTCTTCGGGTTGGTCTTCTGGGTCCTCGTCTTCGGGGTCCTCGTCTTCTTCGGGGTGGTCTTCAGGGTCCTCGTCTTCTTCGGGGTGGTCTTCAGGGTCCTCGTCTTCAGGGTCATTGTCTTCGGGGTCCTCGTCTTCTTAGGGTTGGTCTTCAGGGTCCTCGTCTTCAGGGTCCTCATCAGGGAGATCCAGAGTGATTACCAAGAACCATTTCAAAAAGCTTGAACTTGGAAATGTAGCAGAAGGTACAAGAAAGCTGAGGAACTACCGAGGACCAGCTGACGGTACTGGAACCCGGATGGGTAGCAGAAGGTACAAGAGCCAATGGAACTACCGAGGACCAGCTGATGTTACTGGAACTCGGTTACTAAGCAGGAGGTACCTGTGCCAGAAAGCACTACCAAGGACCAGCAGACGTTGGTGGAACTTGGATACCGAGAAGGAGGCACCTAATCCAAAGGCACTGCCGAGAACCAGCTGACGGTACTGGAACCCGGATGGGTAGCAGAAGGTACCCATATAAAAAAAAGTTCAAGGCCGCGAGCCGGCCGCAGTTACCAAAACCCACAGTCCTACAGGGGGTGCTTGTCCTATTGGCACTATGGAACCAGCCTTCATTGCCAGATCCCGCAGCCCACATAGGAGTCACCTAAACTGCAGGCACCATAGAGTCGGCTAACCCGACCGCAACACGACAGGACAACGCATTGGAGGCAAAGTGACGTTGACACTACCCGGAAACAGCTGGCGTGCTGGAACCAGGCTGGGCAGGAGGGAGTACCCGTGCCAAAGACACTGCCGAGAACCAGCTGACGGTACTGGAACCCGGATGGGTAGCAGAAGATACAAGAGCAAATGGAACTACCGAGGACCAGCTGACGGTACTGGAACCCGGATGGGTAGCAGAAGGTACAAGAGCCAATGGAACTGCCGAGAACCAGCTGGCGGTGCTGGAGCCCAGGGTAAATACTAAAAACAGAGGAGCCAGAGGTGTATTTGGAGGAGGTTTTAAATCCGTAGTACAGTGGATGTGGACAAAGCAGGAGAATTTGCCGGACACACAGCTGGGGATCAGCTGACGTTACTGAACCCCAATAACACTGGAGCAAGCGTTGACTGTGCAGACGGCACTTCTGAGCAGCAACTAGCGGTATTGGAGCCCAGGGTAAATACTAAAAACGGAGGAGCCAGAGGTGTAATTGGAGCAAGTTTTAAATAAGTAGCACAGTGAATATGGACAGAGCAGGAGAAATTGCCGTGAACACAGCAGGGGAACAGCTGACGTTACCGAACCCCAATAACACCGCAGCAAGTGTTGACTGTGCAGACGGCACTTCCGAGCGCCAACTGGCGGTGCTGGAGCCCAGGGATAAGAATGAAAACAGAGGAGCCAGAGGTGTAATTGGAGCAACTTTAAAATGTGTAGTACAGTGGATGTGGACAAAGCAGGAGAAATTGCCGTCCGCACAGCAGGGGAACAGCTGACGTTACTGAACCCCAATAACACGGCAGCAAGTGTTGACTGTGCAGATGGCACTTCCGTGCGCCAACTGGCGGTGTTGGAGCTCAGGGATAATACTGAAAACAGAGGAGCCAGAGGTGTAATTGGAGCAACTTTAAAATCTGTAGTAGTGAGAATGTGGACAGAGCAGGAGAAATTGCCGTCCGCACAGCAGGGGAACAGCTGACGTTACTGAACCCCAATAACATGGTAGCAAGTGTTGACTGTGCAGACGGCACTTCCGAGCGCCAACTGGCGGTGTTGGAGCTCAGGGATAATACTGAAAACAGAGGAGCCAGAGGTGTATTTGGAGGAGGTTTTAAATCAGTAGTACAGTGGATGTGGACAGAGCAGGAGAAATTGCCGTCCGCACAGCAGGGGAACAGCTGACGTTACTGAACCCCAATAACACGGCAGCAAGTGTTGACTGTGCAGACGGCACTTCCGAGCGCCAACTGGCGGTGTTGGAGCTCAGGGATAATACTGAAAACAGAGGAGCCAGAGGTGTAATTGGAGCAACTTTAAAATCTGTAGTAGTGAGAATGTGGACAGAGCAGAAGAAATTGCCGTCCGCACAGCAGGGGAACAGCTGACGTTACTGAACCCCAATAACATGGTAGCAAGTGTTGACTGTGCAGACGGCACTTCCGAGCGCCAACTGGCGGTGCTGGAGCCCAGGGATAAGAATGAAAACAGAGGAGCCAGAGGTGTAATTGGAGCAACTTTAAAATGTGTAGTACAGTGGATGTGGACAAAGCAGGAGAAATTGCCGTCCGTACAGCAGGGGAACAGCTGACGTTACCGAACCCCAATAACACGGCAGCAAGTGTTGACTGTGCAGACAGCACTTCCGAGCGCCAACTGGCGGTGCTGGAGCCCAGGGATAAGAATAAAAATAGAGAGGAGCCAGAGGTATAATTGGAGCAAGTTTTAAATAAGTAGCACAGTGAATATGGACAGAGCAGGAGAAATTGCCGTGAACACAGCAGGGGAACAGCTGACGTTACCGAACCCCAATAACACCGCAGCAAGTGTTGACTGTGCAGACAGCACTTCCGAGCGCCAACTGGCGGTGCTGGAGCCCAGGGATAAGAATAAAAATAGAGAGGAGCCAGAGGTGTAATTGGAGCAAGTTTTAAATAAGTAGCACAGTGAATATGGACAGAGCAGGAGAAATTGCCGTGAACACAGCAGGGGAACAGCTGACGTTACCGAACCCCAATAACACGGCAGCAAGTGTTGACTGTGCAGACAGCACTTCCGAGCGCCAACTGGCGGTGCTGGAGCCCAGGGATAAGAATAAAAATAGAGAGGAGCCAGAGGTGTAATTGGAGCAAGTTTTAAATAAGTAGCACAGTGAATATGGACAGAGCAGGAGAAATTGCCGTGAACACAGCAGGGGAACAGCTGACGTTACCGAACCCCAATAACACCGCAGAAAGTGTTGACTGTGCAGACGGCACTTCCGAGCGCCAACTGGCGGTGTTGGAGCCCAGGGATAAGAATGAAAACAGAGGAGCCAGAGGTGTAATTGGAGCAACTTTAAAATGTGTAGTACAGTGGATGTGGACAAAGCAGGAGAAATTGCCGTCCGCACAGCAGGGGAACAGCTGACGTTACTGAACCCCAATAACACGGCAGCAAGTGTTGACTGTGCAGATGGCACTTCCGTGCGCCAACTGGCGGTGTTGGAGCTCAGGGATAATACTGAAAACAGAGGAGCCAGAGGTGTAATTGGAGCAACTTTAAAATCTGTAGTAGTGAGAATGTGGACAGAGCAGGAGAAATTGCCGTCCGCACAGCAGGGGAACAGCTGACGTTACTGAACCCCAATAACATGGTAGCAAGTGTTGACTGTGCAGACGGCACTTCCGAGCGCCAACTGGCGGTGTTGGAGCTCAGGGATAATACTGAAAACAGAGGAGCCAGAGGTGTATTTGGAGGAGGTTTTAAATCAGTAGTACAGTGGATGTGGACAGAGCAGGAGAAATTGCCGTCCGCACAGCAGGGGAACAGCTGACGTTACTGAACCCCAATAACACGGCAGCAAGTGTTGACTGTGCAGACGGCACTTCCGAGCGCCAACTGGCGGTGTTGGAGCTCAGGGATTACAGTTCAGGTGGTAGAAACATGAACAGAACAGGAGACCTGGATACTGTTGCCAACCAATTATTTATTCTGGAAGAGGACTGGCAAATTCATGAGAGATCCAGGCCTTGTTCATTTTGAGAAAAGTAAGCCGGTCAACGTTATCGGAGGATAGTCGCATGCGACGGTCTGTTAGTACACCACCTGCGGCACTAAAGACGCGTTCCGATAATACACTAGCAGCAGGGCAAGCTAGCACCTCCAGTGCATACTGACTAAGCTCTGGCCATGTATCCAGCTTACAGACCCAAAACTTGAAGGGAGAAGAGCCGTCTGGGAGTACACTAAGAGGGCAAGACATGTAGTCTGTCACCATCTGACGGAAACGTTGCCTCCTGCTGACTGGAGCCGTCTGTGATGGTGTAGACATTTGTGGCGGCGGGGACACAAAACTTTGCCACATTTCGGCCATACTGGTCTTGCCTTGTGCTGAGGCGCTGCTTCTGCTCCCTCTTTGTGCAGAGCTTCCTCCACTGACTCGACGCACTGAGCTGCTTTGTAAAGCACTAGCAGCACTGCTCTCGGTTGGAATGGAGAACATGATGGAATGCACCAGTGCGTCTTGGTACTCCCGCATTTTACGCTCCCGGTTCAACGGTGTTATGAGGCTTTGTAAGTTGTCCCGGTAGCGAGGATCTAGGAGGGTGGACACCCAATAATCAGCCGTGTTGAGAATGTGGGCGATGCGGCGGTCGTTTCTCAGGCACTGCAGCATGAAATCAACCATGTGCTGCAGACTGCCAACTGGCCAAGAAACGCTGTCCCCTGCTTGAGGCGTGATCTCTGCCTGCTCTGCATCACCCCACCCTCGCTCTAGATACTGACTACTAGAGCATTGTGTACCTCCCTCCTCTGGACAGATGTCTTCCTCATCCATTGACTCCTCCTCATCCTCCTCACAAAGTGTCCCCTGCCTAGGCCTTTGTGAGGAACCACGTTGCGCAGACTGTAGAGAAGCAGATGGCATTTGTGACTCCTCATCCTCCACCTCTTCCAAAACCTCGTCCCTTAGTGCTTGCAGTGTTTTTTCAAGCAGGCAGATAAGGGGGATAGTCATGCTGACTAGTGCATCATCTGCACTCGCCATCCGCGTGGAATAATCGAAGGCACACAAAACGTGGCAAATGTCCTTCATAGAGGCCCACTCAGTGGTGGTGAAGTGTGAACGGCACGCACTGCGACTTGTTTGCGCCTGCTGCAGCTGGTACTCCATTACTGCTGCCTGCTGCTCACACAACCTCTCCAACATATTTAACGTTGAATTCCACCTGGTGGGTAGGTCACATATGATGCGATGTTCCGGAAGACATAATCGGCGCTGCAGAGCTGCAATGCGTGATCTTGCATTGCTGGAACGCCGCAAGTGAGCGCACTCTATGCGGACCTTGTGAAGCAGTGCATCAAGATCCGGATAGTCCCTCAAAAAACTCTGCACGACCAAGTTGAGCACATGTGCCAGACATGGGATGTGAGTGAGGTTGCCTAGGCCCAGAGCTGCCACCAGATTTCGGCCATTGTCACACACTACCATGCCTGGCTGGAGATTCGCTGGCACAAACCACACGTCACTCTGCTGCTTGATGGCATTCCAGAGCTCCTGCGCTGTGTGGCTTCGATTCCCCAAAGAAATTAATTTTAATACGGCCTGTTGACGTTTGGCCACGGCTGTGCTCATATCGGTCATCATAACAGGTAACCGTTCACGGGTCGATGTGGAGGTAGACCGTGACGGCTCCTGCAGCGCTGATTCAGAGGAACTGGAGTATGAGGAGGAGTCAATGTGTACAGACTGGATTCCTGCAATCCTTGGAGTTGGCAGAACACATACAGCGCCACTCTCAAGATCTGTACCCGGCTCCACAACATTTACCCAATGGGCAGTGAGGGAAAGGTATCGTCCCTGTCCATGCTTACTGGTCCACGCATCAGTGGTCAGGTGGACCTTGCTACTGCGTTTTGTAGCGCATGTTTAATTTTTCCCTCCACATGATGTTGCAGGGCAGGGTCGGCTTGCCTGCTGAAATAAAAGCGGCTGGGCACGTTGTATTGTGGGACTGCCAATGCCATAAAGTTACGGAATGTGTCAGTCTCCACCAGCCTGAATGATAGCATTTCAAGGGCCAGTAGTTTAGCAATGCCAGCATTCAGAGCCTGTGCTCGGGGGTGGTTTGCCGAGTATGGGCGCCTTTTCTCCCATGCCTGTGCTAACGATGGCTGTAGACTGGCCTGGGAGTGTGAGGATGACTGGGAAAGTGGTGCTGTGGGTGGAATTACACTGTGTCTCTGTACAACAGTGCCAGAGATTCTTCCATGGCGATCCTGTGAGGAAGCCGAACCAGCTGTGTGTGAGCTGGAGGAAGAGGCTACAACACGAGCTGAAGAGGTGGTAGGTGGCGCTGTAGGTTGGCCTAGGTCTTCAGTGTGTTTGTGTAACTCCACCACGTGCTTGGTCCGCACATGTTTCCACATATTTGTGGTATTGAGGTTGCTGACACTTTTCCCTCTTTTCACCTTCTGATTACACAGCTTGCATTTGACAAAGCAAATGTCATCTGCAACTGTGTCAAAAAAGGACCAGGCACTGCAAGTCTTGGGAGCGCCCGCTTTGGATTTTGGAAGAGCCATGCTCCTAATGGGTGCCGAAGTGGAGGCTACAGGCAACCAAGTCTGCCCCCTCCCTCTCCCTCCTTTTTGGGCCGTTCGGGGAATCTCTTCCTCAGAGCTGCTCCCACCACCTTCCTGTCCCTCACGCCATGATGGGTCAAGGACCTCATCATCTACACCACCCTCTTCAAACAACTGCTTCTCCTGGGTAGTCTCGACAGCACAGTACG
Source organism: Phyllobates terribilis (assembly GCF_046119375.1). Lineage (NCBI taxonomy): Eukaryota > Metazoa > Chordata > Amphibia > Anura > Dendrobatidae > Phyllobates > Phyllobates terribilis. The sequence continues at coordinate 327,451,455 of NW_027362762.1, read as the reverse complement.
CACCAGAAAGTGGCACCTGAGTCTCATCATCAGATGCGTACTGAGGTGTGCTGCTGACCATAGGCACTGGCCCACCCGCCTCTTCAGATTCAGAGAGACAAAACGGTTGCGCATCACTGCATACTACCTCTTCTTCAAATTCTCGAATTCTGCTTGGCTGGCCCCCTCTTTCCAAGCCAAGAGATTCAGAGAACAGAAGTAGAGATGGCTCCTGTCCAGGGCTCTCTGACTGCCTGGGCAATTTGGCAGGTGGTGAAGAGACAGATGGGTGCTCTTCAGTGCTCAGGACCTGAGAGGATCTGGAACTAATTGAAGTCGATGCGTTAGCTGCCATCCATCCGACAACGGCTTCAATTTGGTCCTCGCGCAGCAGTGGGGTACGGCTAGCTCCTACAAAGCTGCGCATAAAGGACTGTTCCCTGGTAAAACTGGGGGATGCTGAGTCACTGGTGCCCGCAGCAGGCACAGAATCCCCACGTCCTCTCCCTGCAGGCACAGAATCCTCACGTCCTCTCCCTGCAGAAACTCCACGCCCACGCCCACGACCACATGCCTTACTCCCTGCCTTCTTCATCTTGGTAGACTGATAAAGATAGGCAGAAAAGTACTAAGGGCTTAGTGTGCTTATTCCTGAACAGCTGCTAACAGGTATAAGAAACACTAATTTTATAAAGTGTGGACTAGACTTTAATATGAGCTAATGTGGCCTACACAACTGTAAAGTGGAGTGTTTGGTGAACTTTATTTAGGTTTTTTTTTGTCACAAAAAGACACTGGATGTGCCTAAAGATGTAATAACGATAGTATCACAAACTTTTTGTAGCTATTACAATGTAGGAAGGTAACCTACAATGCAATAGATGAGGCTGCAAAAAATAGGCTAATACTAATCTGGCTGGGGCTGCAGGGCCCAAGGCTGCAGAAAGGCTCCTCTATCTACTCCTATATAGTGTGTTTGGAATCAATTTAGCTGAATACGGATGGAACCACCACACTAATAGGAGATATCAGGAAAAATTATGAATTGGCAATAAAGGACAATGTATGAGGCAGTGACACACACTGAGTGCACTACAACCAGACGGGGTTGAAGCACACACTACAGGGTGAGCTGCACTCACACACCAGACCTTGCAGACAGCGGTGAACAGTACAGATGCAGAGCACTGTGCACTAGCGCTGCAAGACCAAAAAAATTTCTCTATCTACTCCTATATAGTGTGTTTGGAACCAATTTAGCTGAATACGGATGGAACCACCACACTAGTAGGAGATATCAGGAAAAATTATGAATTGGCAAAAAAGGACAATGTATGAGGCAGTGACACACACTGGGTGCACTACAACCAGACGGGGTTGAAGCACACACTACAGGGTGAGCTGCACTCACACACCAGACCTTGCAGACAGCGGTGAACAGTACAGATGCAGAGCACTGTGCACTAGCGTTGCAAGACGGAAAAAAATTTCTCTATCTACTCCTATATAGTGTGTTTGGAACCAATTTAGCTGAATACAGATGGAACCACCACACTAATAGGAGATATCAGGAAAAATTATGAATTGGCAAAAAACGACAATGTATGAGGCAGTGACACACACTGAGTGCACTACAACCAGACGGGGTTGAAGCACACACTACAGGGTGAGCTGCACTCACACACCAGACCTTGCAGACAGCGGTGAACAGTACAGATACAGAGCACTGTGCACTAGCGCTGCAAGACGGAAAAAAATGTCTCTATCTACTCCTATATAGTGTGTTTGGAACCAATTTAGCTGAATACAGATGGAACCACCACACTAATAGGAGATATCAGGAAAAATTATGAATTGGCAAAAAAGGACAATGTATGAGGCAGTGACACACACTGAGTGCACTACAACCAGACTTGGCTGAAGCACACACTACAGGGTGAGCTGCACTCACACACACAGACCTTGCAGACAGCGGTGAACAGCACAGGGAACTGTGCACTAGCACTGCAAGGCACAGTGATTTAGAAAGTAGCTTGGGTAAAGCAGTATAGAGCAAATAGGTAGCTAAAACTGTCCCTCAGAACAACAGCGTCCTATCCCTAACTGAATTCACAGCAGAGTGAGCTCAAAATGGCGGCGGTGGCTTTTATAGTGCATCATGACATCATTTCAGCAGCCAATCACAGCCATGCCATTAGTTAAGATGCCTACATGCCTAACAGGATGTGCCCACACTTCTTAGGATCCTCATTGGCTGAATAAAATGAAAATGTCTCATTGCATTATGGGAACTTCCGATTCCGGTATACGATATTGCAAAAGTATCGGAATTAAGTATCGGAATTCCGATACCGCGAATATCGGCCGATACCCGATATTTCAGTATCGGAATGCTCAACACTACTTATGACCATGTGAAATCTCAGTTTTTCTTTTTTAATAAATTTGCAAAAATTTCTACATTTCTAGGTTTTTTTCATTCAAGATGGGGTGCAAAGTGTACTTTAATGAGAAAAAAATGAACTTTTTAGAATTTACCCAATGGCTGCAATGAAACAAAGAGTGAAAAATGTAAAGGGATCTGAATACTTTCCGTACCCACTGTATATGTATAATGTACAGATTCTCACCGGTGATGTACTCATTGATTGTTGTCAATCATTTTCCCTTTCCTTTTCCATTCAGCCCTAACCATCATGACCACTTCTTCCATCCATAACTCGTTTCCTGCAAAATTTAACACACAGACATCTTTGGATTATTGCATTTCAGCACCCTCTTCACATTCCCCACCTCTACACAAACCATATACTGCTATAAACAGTGCCTCAGGCAGTAATAATGTCACATCTTTGCCATATATAATAATAACACCCTCCTATTGTGCCTCACACAATAACAGTGCCCTCTCTGTACCCATAAAAGCAAGTCTGCAAGGGTAAAATTGTTTGAAAAGTAGGTGATTTGTATATACTTTTGATAGCTGAACGCAGTAAAAATATCAAAAAAAGTCATCATGTACTTTTTTTTCACAAACACTGACTCCATAGGCTTTTTCTTGCACCATACTTTGACACCTTTGCTTGTCCTTTGGTGGATGATTTTGGTGTCATTAGATTGGTTAGAAAATAATGGACGCTGTGCTGCGATTGGCTGCTGTGGGCAGAGAAGATTTTCTTAAGGGCTCTTTCACATGTCAGTGTTTCCAGTACGTGCGGTGACTATTTTCACACGTACTGGAGACACTTACACATGTAGACCCATTTAAATGAATGGGACTGCGCACATGTCAGTGTGTTTCCACGGGCCATGTGTCCGTGAGCACAATACGCTGACATGTCAGTTTTTTGCGCAAAACGTTGCGCACATGTTCACACTGTTGACACACAGATGACATCCGTGTGTCATCAGTGTGATATGTACTGGCATCCGGGAAACAGCGGTAAAGTTAGCATTTTTCCCAAGCACCGTGTGCTGAAAGCATCTGTCATCATTGTCCCCCGCTTGCTCTGTGATCAGCACCAGCAGGAGACAATGTTGAGAGTAGTATTCTGCCTCCACTGTGTTCAGAAAGTGTAAACATAAGAATAAAATAAAAAAATCCTCATACTCACCTGTCCGAAGTTTAAAAAATCCAGAGTCCCACCCTGTAATCCATCTGACCAACAGGCAACCGCACACACTCAGGAGCTGGGCAGAATGACCTGCACTGAGCTCAGTAGTATAAGAAATGAAAGCTGCTCTGTGATTGGTTGTTATGGGCTGTAAAGACAGATTTTTTTAGTCACAGTTCATAACAGTGTGGGGGTGTGCATAGCAATCAGCCAGAGCACCGTTTTCATTTTACCTCAGCAGTATAAGAACTGAAAGCTGCACTGTGATTGGTTGCTATGGGGAGCAAAGGCAGATTTTCTTTTAGACACACACAGTTCGTAAGAATGTTGATTCCTTTCAAGATTTAGTGGCTATAGTGGATTAAGCTTTTGTTTCTAACAACGTGATCAAAATGGCTACAAGGGGGTGTCATAATTCACCCCACAACTTTTGCTACATTTGTGGTAGTTTTGTAGTGAAGAACCAACGAAGGAACATTGCAGACGTCATTAGAAAAGTGTATAATACGTACTTTGGTGTAAAACTAGGTGATCAGGACAAGTCATGAGCTCCACATGCAGTGTCTTCGGTTTGTGTAGAAGAACTATGAGAGTGGTTTAAAGGGAACAAAGAAAGCTTTTGTTTTGGCATGCCTATGATCTGGAGAGAATTGGAAATCATAATGATGACTGCTACTTTTGTACGTGCAATATGAAGGGATTCAACCTTACCAATAAGAAGGAAATTATATACTTGGACCTCCCGCCAGCGATTCGCCCTATGCCTCACGGTCCAGGAATACCCGTCCTTTCACTTTGGGAGAAACTTGAAGATACACTTGATTCAGAAGATTCACAACCTGAAGAGCAGGATTCTGACGAAGACTTTCACGCGAGTCCCAACAACCCACATCTTTTTTCACAGCTTGAATTAAATGATTTAGTCAGGGACTTGGACATCCTAAACATTCTGCAGAAATTGAAGGCTATAGGAGTCTAGACTAAAGGAAAAGTATCAAGGGAAGTTTTGAAGAGAAAAGGAAAAGGCACAAGAATTAATTGCAATAAAGTTGCAGAATGAATGTTCAATAAATTGTTATATATAATGTGTACATTTTTGGCTACAATAAAGGTCTTTCTTGTTCATTACGCTTGTTCATAATTTCACACCCGTTTTGTGCAAAATTCATACTTGGTTAAAAATAGAAGTGTATTTTGAAATCAGGGTATAAGAATCAGTCGTTGGATTTGAAACAATTTTTATAAAACCAAATTTTGCATACTTATTGTGCATTGTGTATTGTTTCCTCTATACTTCTTCATAGTAATAATTCTCACCTGTGCCTCTTTACAGTTATATAGCACTGTATAGAAATAATATCTGTGTCTCTGTACCGCTATACAGCACCGTATAGAAATAATCATCCTGTGCTGCCTTATAATAATTCAACTGCGCATTTTTTAATAATACTCCCCTTGACCACTTATAATGATGACCCTGTATCTCTTGTAATGATAATAAAAATACCTCCCTGTGTTTTCTTATAATAATGCCTCTTGTGATTCCCCTATGATGATAACGATCGTCCAGTATGCATCCTTATTATAATGAATCTCATTGCCTATTGTAATTGTAATTATGTCCCTGAGGGACATACATAGAAATAACGTGGCCCCATAGCACATGTCGTTTCATGACACATAGGCACAGTCATAGAAGGGCATACCTCTCAATTTTTTAAGAAACAGAAAAGGATATGTATTGCAGCACTTAGGCTAAGTGCCCACGATGCAGAAATGCTGTGGAGCGTTTCCGCATCTCCCTGGCAGAAAAAACGCATGTGGATTTTACATGCATTTTTTCTGCCAGGTAGAAGCGTAAGTGAAGCGTTTTGAACGTGCAATTTCGTATGCGGGTTGTCAAGCGCTTTTCCAAGCTATTTTAGCATCACTTGGAAAAGTGCTTGACAACCTGGTCACACTATATAAATCCATGCAACCGGCATGGATTTATATAGTGTGACCAAGTTACGATGCTGCAAATGCAGCATCAATAGTAAAAAAAAGAATAAAAATGGTGAAAAATAAAAAAAAAACATTATACTCACCTTCCGATGGCCCCTGGTCTCCTTCTCCGGTGTCTTCGGCGGCTCGCGGTGGTGTAAAAGGACCTTACATGATGTCATTTAGTCATGTGACAGGTCACGCGACCGCCGACGTCAGCACTACCGGGAGCAAACAGGGGGCCATCAGAAGGTGAGTATATGTTTATTTTTTATTTTAATTCTTTTTTAACTACAAGTACTATGGTACCCGAGTCTCCTCTTCTCCAGACCCGGGTACCATCCGCGCATTGAACCGCATAATATCCGCATGTGCATGTGTAGTCATGCGGATGTTATGCAGTCCAATGCAAGTCAATGGCGACTAAAACACCACGATTTCACAAAATGAATGGACGTGCTGCGGATTTTTCCGCAATGATAATCCGCACCGGAAATTTCCGCAGCATGTGCACAGCACATGTGGATTATCATTGGGGAACATTGCAGACCTTTTACCAAGCGTTTTTTAAGCGTTTCCATGGCGGAATTGCCACTGCGGAAATGCTTAAAAAACGCATCGTGGGCACGCAGCCTAACAAAGCTATTTTGCCCATACTGAAGTCCCTTAAAGTTCTCACCCAGTATGATACCCCTTTCATGGCCCCCAAGGAGTATGATGCCCTTACACGGTATAATGATTCCCCACAGTATGATGGCCCCATAAACTCCGCGCAAAGTGTTATGCCCCACAGAACCCCACACAGTATGATGGATCCTCCACAGCCCCCCATACAGTATTATGTTCCCCCACTGCCTCCCATATAGTAGCATGGTCCCACCATGGCCCATATAAAGTATGAAGGTCCACCACACAGTATTATGGTCCCCCAAAGACCCAATACAGAATTACGGTTCCCCACAGCCCAAAAAAAAACTTATACTGATCTAATCTGGACTCCCTGTCCTCTACAGCCCCCATCTTCTCTTCACTCCTGCCTCATAGTGTATGTCGCAGTGATGCCATTGCGCCGCCCAAAATCCCCTGCATGGCGGCAGCCTCTAGCAGGCCGAAAAGAAGCCCGTGGTCTGCCAGAGTAAGTAATGGCACATGGACATGGTGACTTTGTGCTTTTTCACAACTGTTAACAGTATTGACATCCTGGGGATGCTGATACTGTTGACAGTGTAGCAGACAATGTGGCCTATGGCCAGACCGACCCATCTGGCACTTGCCAGATTTGTCTGATGGCCAGTCCAGCCCTGATACCAGCAGCACTATAATGCAGTATAACGCACTCTCAGTATCACCAACACAGTATTATGCCCTTCCCAGTCTCACCACACAATATGATGTCCTTGCAGCCCCTCACACACAATATGATGGCCCCCATAAGTACTGACTGATAAAATAAAAAAATAAAAATTATTCACTCTGAGCAGCATGTGGACTGAGGTCCCCACAGCATGCGTGATCAAATAATGTCCCGCTACGCTAAGACTGAAATGCATAGGCTGAATGCCATTGTATTTAACTGTATGGGCATCTTTAGGATGCAGATTCTGTTAAAATTGTGATGCTGGGTAAGAAGGGAGGAGGCTCCCCTTACTCATGGACTAATGCATGGTCTACTGCTATTAGCAGAATGCCACTAAATAGCAGCAACAGTTCAGGCCAGTAGCAAAGCAAGGTTTCCCCTAAGGCATCAGATGCACAGTAGAACTGAAACTGGCCATGATCAGAAGCTAACATCACACTCCAGCGTCCTACTTCAGTTCAGTAGAAAAGAGTTAGTAAGCACTGTACATGATCTCCCTTACAATAGTCAACAAAAATTGAAAAAAATGTAAAGATTTGTGGAACAAACTACAGTTTTTTGCGGACCTGACCATAAGACTCACCCCAAATTTTGAGGAGGAAAATGGGTAAAAATGTTTTAAATAAAATGGTGATCCGATTTTACGGTAGCTTACCGGGGAGGGTGGCTGTGGTGGAGAAGGGTCACAAGAGGCAGGGTCGCTGCTGCAAGAGGCCGGCAGCAGCAGGAGTGGGGCGATGCTATGAGCCCTATGCTGGGAGGAGGGGGGGTGTCCCCATGGTGCAAGGCTGCGGACCCTGGATTTTCATAAAATGTCGGATGTGAGCCTCCCGAGATCGGCTCCCGAGATCTCAACCTGCGCATCTCCTGGAGCCCACTGCAGGGAAACAATGGGAAGGGACCTCGGCACACCATTGACATTGTATGAAAGCCCAGGACCTGCAGAATTGCAGACCTGCAGACTTGCACCCCTGGGACACCCCCTCTTCCTCCCAGCATGGGGCCTACAGCATCACCGCCGGGCTCCTGCAGCGACCCTGCCTCCTGGGACCCCACTCCACTGCAGCAGCCTCCTCCCCTCCGGTAAGCTACATTCAGATTATAAAACCTATCCCCATTTTCCTCCAAAATTTGGGGGGAAAAATATATTCAAAAAAATATGGTATAACAATAAGTCATTTGCAAAGTTGCTGTCGTTTACAGGCACGTTATCCATTTTTGAAGAAAAGAAAAAACTTTAAGACAACTTTAATAATTTGAAATAATTTGCAATACAGTGCTCAGCATAAATGACAATGACAATTTTGACAAGACTGACTTTTATTGAACATTTTTAACCTATAACATGAAAGTAGGGTTAATAATATAACTTTCATTACTAAATCTTAAATTTTAGTGAAATTAGGTGATGTAAAATGAATAGACCCCACATCAAAAACATCTACTATTTTTTATGACCTTTATGATTTTAAGGACAGCTCCAAGTCTTTTAGGCAAGAAATAATCAAGTTGTCAATATATTGCAACATATTTTTCCCTTCTTCAAGAACAACCTCTTTTAGAGCCTGGATGCTGAATGGAGAGTGATGCTCAACTTGTCTCTTCAGAATTCCCCATAGGTGTTCGATTGGGTTCAGATCTGGAGACATATTTAGCCACTGAATCGCTTCTTCTTATTATTCAGAAGTGCAACAGTGACCTTAGATATGTTTTTGGACCATTGTCATGTTGGAAAAGTGCCTGTCTACAGGGCACAGAGTGATGATAGCATGTTCTCTTTCAATATAGAGCGAGCAGTATACTGTATTTGTGAATTCATGATACCATCAGTGAAATGTAGCTCTCTGATAGCAGTAGCATAGTACTCAAGCAACCTCACATAAGGACACTTCCATCACCATGTTTCACTGTAAGCACCATACATTTTTCTTTGTACTCCTCAGCTTTGCGACATCATTATTTTTAAATCATCAGTTCCAAAAATATTTATCTTGGTCTCATCAATGCAAAGTATAAAGTCCAGTAGTCTCCATATTTTTCAGCATGGACCTTGGCAAATTGTAGGTGGGCTTTTTTTTGCTTTTTTGCATTGGCTTTAAGAGAGGCTTCCTTCGTGGATGACACCCATGCATGCCATTCCTCTGCATTGTATGTCATATTGTGTCACGGAAAACACTCACTCCGGTTTGACTTTTTACTTCAATAGCTAATGGCAGTGAACTTGAATGTCGATTTTCAACTATCCTGTTTATGTGTTAATCTCGATTGTCCGTCTGGACTCCTGTGGGAGATGGTTGCAGTTCTATCTTTGTTAAATATTTGTATCACTTTTTCTACAGTCTTCTGACTGATAAGTACAGTTTTGTTGATCTTCTTGTAGCCTTCATTTTTCTTGTGTAAAAAAAAAAATTTCTCAGGTCTTCTGACATTTCTCTTCCATGTGGTGCCATTGCTCACAGCATGAAATGAGAAGGGGTTTTCATTATTAAGTAACATTCTTTTTAGTCAACTGTCTGCTGGATACCTGTTTAATGAATAATTCGACTTAACTGTAGTTGAATTCTTGTTACTTTGAATTTTGTAATCTAAACTTTAGCTTTTTTGGGTGAGCAAAATAATTTTGTTTGCAATCAATGTCTCACATTTATGGGAATATTTGTAGTATGGCATACCATTGAAAATGTTGACTTTCTGATAAATCTGTTGGAGTTTACTCATTTATGCTGAGCACTGTATAACTCGTAATATTACTTCACTTATAAAATACTTTCAAAACTGTTTGTTCTTTGATTGGAATCTACTTATTTATGTTGATTTTCCTGGTGATTCCTGGGATTGTGTTCAACAAAGATTATACAGTTTTTTCCATGCAAGTGGAAATATATACAGTACAGACCAAAAGTTTGGCCACACCTTCTCAGTTAAAGATTTTTCTGTATTTTCATGACTATTAAAATTGTACATTCACACTGAAGGCATCAAAACTATGAATTAACACATGTGGAATTATATACTTAACAAAAAAGTGTGAAACAACTGAAAATACGTCTTATATTGTAGGTTCTTCAAAGTAGCCACCTTTTGCTTTGATGACTGCTTTGCACACTCTTGGCATTCTCTTGATGAGCTTCAAGAAGTAGTCACCGGAAATGGTTTTCACTTCATAGGTGTGCCCTGTCAGGTTTAATAAGTGGGATTTCATGCCTTATAAATGGGGTTGGGACCATCAGTTGTGTTGTGCAGAAGTCTGGGGGAAACACAGCTGATAGTCCTACTAAATAGACTGTTAGAATTTGTATTATGGCAAGAAAAAAGCAGCTAAGTAAAGAAAAACGAGTGGCCATCATTAATGAAGGTCAGTCAGTCCGAAAAATTGGGCAAACTTTGAAAGTGTCCCCAAGTGCAGTTGCAAAAACCATCAAGCGCTACAAAGAAACTGGCTCACATGAGGACCGCCCCAGGAAAGGAAGACCAAGAGTCACCTCTGCTTCTGAGGATAAGTTTATCTGAGTCACCAGCCTCAGAAATCGCAGGTTAACAGCAGCTCAGATTAGAGACCAAGTCAATGCCACACAGAGTTCTAGAAGCAGACACATCTCTACAACAACTGTTAAGAGGAGACTTTGTGCAGCAGGCCTTCATGATAAAATAGCTGCTATTAAACCACTGCTAAGGACAGGCAACAAGCAGAAGAGACTTGTTTGGGCTAAAGAACACAAGGAATGGACATTAGACCAGTGGAAATCTGTGCTTTGGTCTGATGAGTCCAAATTTGAGATCTTTGGTTCCAACCACCGTGTCTTTGTGTGACGCAGAAAAGGTGAACGGATCGACTCTACATGCCTGGTTCCCACCATGAAGCATGGAGGAGAAGGTGTGATGGTGTGGGGGTGCTTTGCAGGTCACACTGTTGGGGATTTATTCAAAATTGAAGGCATACTGAACCAGCATGGCTACCACAGCATCTTGCAGCGGCATGCTATGCCATCCGGTTTGCGTTTAGTTGGACCATCATTTATTTTTCAACAGGACTATGACCCCAAACACACCTCCAGGCTGTGTAAGGGCTATTTGACCAAGAAGGAGAGTGATGGGGTGCTACGCCAGATGACTTGGCCTCCACAGTCACCAGACGTGAACCCAATCGAGATGGTTTGGGATGAGCTGGACTGCAGAGTGAAGGCAAAAGGGCCAACAAGTGCTAAGCATCTCTGGTAACGCCTTCAAGATTGTTGGGAGACCATTTCTGGTGACTACCTCTTGAAACTCATCAAGAGAATGCCAAGAGTGTGCAAAGCAGTCATCAAAGCATAAGGTGGCTACTTTGAAGAACTTGGAATATAAGACATATTTTCAGTTGTTTCACATGTTTTTGTTAAGTATATAATTCCACATGTGTTAATTCATAGTTTTGATGCCTTCAGTGTGAATGTACAATTTTCATAGTCATGAAAATACAGAAAAATCTTTAACTGAGAAGGTGTGTCCAAAGTTTTGGTCTGTACTGTATATGCCAGTAACATGTACAGGTATTCATCTGATGAGAGATTCCAGTGCACCATTGTTTGTCACTATTACTTGAGCATCAGTTCTGTTATAATGATATGTAGATGATGAAAAAATGAAAACAACATTTTCAAAACATCTCAAATTTACACACACTTACATGCCTTGGCATTATATCATTGAGGTTATAAATGGCTGTCTGGGGAATGTTCTGCCACACAGAATGCAATTGAAAATGCAAATCATCTAGATCCACTGCTGTACCTTTGCAGTTGACAATCAGTGACACATCCTAGATGTGCTCAATGGCGGACAAGTCCAGAGACGCTGAAGGCCATAGTAGCACGATTAGGCCACGCAGAATTCTCAAAGTAGCATGACCAACATGCAAACTGGCGTTGTTGTGAGGTACAATGGCAACCTGTTTTCAGGTTTATGGGATGGGATTGATGTATACTCATCGAAAATGTTCCAACATATCAGCAGTAATATGTTGGTTTCAGTATATAGATGATAGTTTGAGCATATGGTCATGCCCCATAGATACATGTTAAATGTTTATTACATTTTAAGGTGATTTTTCCGGACAGTGAAAAATTTGAGATATTTTGAAACTGTTGTTTCAATTTTTTTATCAGGTGCATATCAGTAACATGTCTATTGATCCTGTGATTTCCAAAATCGAAATCAATTTTCAATATTTGGTGTGATCACCCTTTGCCTTCAAAACAGCATTAAAGCATCAATTCTTTCTAGTTACACTTGTACACAGTTTTTGAAGTAACTCAGCAGCGTGGTTGTTTCAAACATCTTGGATAGCTAACCACAGATCTTCTGTGGATGTATGCTTTGTACAAATCTTTGTGTCTCTTCATGTAATTCTAGAAAGACTCAATGATGATGAGATTAGTGCTCTATGGGGAAAATATCATCACTTCCAGGACTCCTTGTACTTCTTTACACTGAAGCCAGTTCTTAATGATATTGGCTGTTTGTTTGGGGACATTGTCCTGTGGCAGAATAAATGTGGAACAAATTAGATGCATCCCTGATGGTGCTGCAAGATAAACAAGTATCGGCCTGTCTTTCTCAGCATTGAGGACACCACTAATCCAGACCAAATCTCTAATTCTATTTTCTGAAATGCAGCCTCAATGTTGTAAGGAACCTTAAACATGTTTCACTATTGTTTTCAGAAACTGAATGTTGAGGACCGAAAATGCAGTGGTCGGACAAGTAAACTTAGTGCAGCAGATGAAAGACAAATCATGCTTACTTCCCTTTGAAATCAGAACATGTCCAGTAGTGCCATCAGCTCCGGACTCATAAGCAATGAATCAACTCTAAGCAACTCTTGATGAAATTTGCAGATAGTTTATTTCACATATAGTGAGTAAGACACAGGCACTGATATAGAAAAAGGTGCAGGAAATATAAGACAAAAAATTATAATTAACATTTAGACCCTACCAGGGTCTTATTCATACTGTCGCTTTAAGATGAGTGTATCTGTGAGCTCCCACGCCTCCATCGTGTGCGTCTCAGAACTGGCAACAACCAGTAGGATTCAGTTACACAAATCTAGTGTTCGAAGAAGTCTGACCAGAAGTAGTCTTCATGGAAGAATTGTGGCCAAAAACTATATCTTCAACATGGACCAAAGCAAAATGACTCTACTACACGTGAAAATTCTCCAACATTTCAGAGAAAACATAGTTTAAAGATTATAGCTGAAGACAATAGCCAGAGACAAGACCAGTCCGGCACCGTATTTTTCTGGCTTTTCCCATTGCCATGCCAGGTGATTGACAGATCTCTCCCATAGAGAATCTTGAAACTACATTTTCTCTGAACCGTTGAAGCATTTCATATAGAAACATACCTGGCTGCAATTGTGCAGTCAGGCTCTGATTCATGCTGCCCGTGGTTTTGACAGCATGAATCAGTTGATAGGTTCCCATTAAGAACTATATTCAATGTAAAAAAGAACAAAAAGTCCAACATCCATGCTGAGTTCCTTCAAGCTGTGTCCAAGTGCACCTAAAAGAATTTATGTTTTCATGCTGTTTTGAAGTCAAAGAGTGGTCACACCAAATACTGGATTTGATTTAGATTTCTCTTTTGTTCAATAGCTTTTCATTTTTTTTTAATTGATAAAAAATAATCAAACACTTTTATTTTTTAAAACATCCATACTTTGAAGCATTTTTTCCACACCTGTCTAAAACTCTTGCACTGTACTGTATATATAAATATATACATACAGTGCCTACAAGTAGTATTCAACCCCCTGGTTGACACATGCGGAATTAACTTGGCATTGTGACATTTGTACTGTAGATCAGCCTGGAAGTGGGAAATGCACTGCAGCAAATTTTGTTTTTGTTTTTTGTTTTTTTTGTTTTTTAAAACGTTAAAAGTTAATTCAGAGTGTCATTTATTATTCAACCCCTCAAACCACAAGAATTCTGTTTGGTCCCCCTAAAGTATTAAGAAGTAGTTCAGGCACCAAGAATAATGAGCTTCACATGTGTGGATTAAAGATCTCTTTTGCCAGCCTTTTCTGACTATTTAAGACACTCCCCAAACTTGTGAACAGCACTCAGACATGGTCAACATGGGAAAGACAAAGGAGCATTCCAAGGCCATCAGAGACAAGATCGTGGAGGGTCACAAGGCTGGCAAGGGGTACAAAACCCTTTCCAAGGAGTTGGGCCTACCTGTCTCCACTGTTGGGAGCATCAACCGTAAGTGGAAGGCTTATGGAACTACTGTTAGCCTTCCACGGCCTGGACAGCCTTTGAAAGTGTCCTCCCGTGCCGAGGCCAGGCTTGTCCGAAGAGTCAAGGCTAACCCAAGGACAACAAGGAAGGAGCTCCGGGAAGATCTCATGGCAGTGGGGACATTGGTTTCAGTCAATACCATAAGTAACGTACTCCACCGCAATGGTCTCCGTTCCAGACGAGCCCGTAAGGTACCTTTACTATCAAAGCATCATGTCAAGGCTCATCTACAGTTTGCTCATGATCACTTGGAGGACTCTGAGACAGACTGGTTCAAGGTTCTATGGTCTGATGAGACCAAGATCGAGATCTTTGGTGCCAACCACACACGTGACGTTTGGAGACTGGATGGCACTGCATACGACCCCAAGAATACCATCCCTACAGTCAAGCATGGTGGTGGCAGCATCATGCTGTGGGGCTGTTTCTCAGCCAAGGGGCCTGGCCATCTGGTCCGCATCCATGGGAAGATGGATAGCACGGCCTACCTGGAAATTTTGGCCAAGAACCTCCGCTCCTCCATCAAGGATCTTAAGATGGATCGTAATTTCATCTTCCAACAAGACAACGACCCAAAGCACACAGCCAAGAAAACCAAGGCCTGGTTCAAGAGGGAAAAAGTCAAGGTGTTGGAGTGGCCTAGTCAGTCTCCTGACCTTAACCCAATTGAAAACTTGTGGAAGGAGCTCAAGAATAAAGTCCACATGAGACACCCAAAGAACCTAGATAACTTGGAGAAGATCTGCATGGAGGAGTGGGCCAAGATAACTCCACAGACCTGTGCCGGCCTGATCAGGTCTTATAAAAGACGATTATTAGCTGTAATTGCAAACAAGGGTTATTCCACAAAATATTAAACATAGGGGTTGTATAATAATTGACCCACACTTTTATGTTTAAAATTTAATAAAATTCAACTGAGCAACATAACTTTTTGGTTTGTAAGATTTATGCTTCTGTTCATAAAACCTACTCTCGTTTGCAGTTTGAAGGCTCTAACTTATTTGCATCTTATCAAACCAGCTAAATCTGCAGGGGGTTGAATACTACTTGTAGGCACTGAATATATTGTAGCAAAGCCAGGTAGGCTAGGGTTACATTCTAGCTCTACAGGTGCTGATTAGATTACCTGGATGTCCCTGCATATAAGGTGGCTAGCTGTTCTCCTTAGTCAGGCCGCTCAGGGAAGCTGACTAGACTTCATGTGTCTTGGAGCTACAAAAAGAGAGACAGGACAGAATCCCTCTATGAGAGGAGTCTGCACAGGCCGTGTGCAAAGAACCACAAGTATCAGTGGTTGCTATGGACAATAGCTATTTTGTTTGATGGAGCTGGGACTAGCTCGACTGTGTATGAGTAGCCACGATCTGCTCTGTTTGATGAGCGCCTGGACAAAGCTAGGGATTTATGTTAGAGTTTGTTTAGTGCTGTGGAATCTGTGGAAAGCAATAAAAATTACACGTGTTTGGACCAAAGCTGCATTGCTTGTGTGAACGCTACCTAATGTCTAATGCCTACCAGAGAGAGTGAATCCCTACAATACACTGTATATACAGTATATTGTGGCTCACTCGGCTGCTCAGAGAGCAGAGTAGACACAGGATCATTTCTCCTTTGAATCTTCTACTGGTTTATTAAAAAGGCTTGCAAAATGTATTCAATTAAAAAGGTTCCATAATGAGGGTTGACACAGCAACGCATTTTGAATGCACAAACTCCGTTCTTTATCAAATTTTGCAAATCTTTGAAGCTGGAACCTCCTTTTCTTTCCTGTTGGCAAGTGGTCCCTTGAGTTTTGTGCTTCAGGACGCCGGGAGCCTGGGTGAGCTGGTTACTCTTTTCTTTTTGTGTTACTAAAAAGGTACAGCATAAACCAGTGCAAAGTTCAGCAAAATAAACACTGTCTTTCTGGTATAACAGGAAAGCAAAATATAAGATATAGCACAGTCTATATGGC
Organism: Phyllobates terribilis; assembly: GCF_046119375.1. NCBI lineage: Eukaryota > Metazoa > Chordata > Amphibia > Anura > Dendrobatidae > Phyllobates > Phyllobates terribilis. The sequence continues at coordinate 327,435,276 of NW_027362762.1, read as the reverse complement.
TACGGGTATCTGTCCGCTCAGGGAAAACAACAGGGTTCAGCAATTAGCTTATACAGTTATATGAAAAAGTTTGGGCACCCCTATTAATCTTAAGCTTAATGTTTTTTAAAAATTGGTGTTTTTGCAACAGCTATTTCAGTTTGATATATGTAATAACTGATGGACACAGTAATGTTTCTGCCTTGAAATGAGGTTTATTGTACTAACAGAAAATGTGCAATCTGCATTCAAACACAATTTGACAGGTGCATAAGTATGGGCACCTCACCAGAAAAGTGACATTAATATTTAGTAGATCCTCCTTTTGCAAAAATAACAGCCTCTAGTCACTTCCTGTAGCTTTTAATGATTTCCTGGATCCTGGATGAAGGTATTTTTGACCATTCCTCTTTACAAAACAATTCCAGTTCAGTTAAGTTTGATGGTCGCCGAGCATGGACAGCCCTCTTCAAATGATCCCACAGATGTTCAATGATATTCAGGTCTGGGGACTGGGATGGCCATTCCAGAGCATTGTAATTGTTCCTCTGCATGAATGCCTGAGTAGATTTGGAGCGGTGTTTTGGATCATTGTCTTGCTGAAAGATCCATCCCCTGCGTAACTTCAACTTTGTCACTGATTTTTGAACATTATTGTCAAGAATCTGCTGATACTGAGTGGAATCCATGCGTCCCTCAACTTTAACAAGATTCCTGGTGCCGGCATTGGCCACACAGCCCCAAAGCATGATGGAACCTCCACCAAATTTTACTGTGGGTAGCAAGTGTTTTTCTTGGAATGCTGTGTTTTTTTGCCGCCATGCATAACGCCTTTTTGTATGTCCAAACAACTCAATCTTGGTTTCATCAGTCCACAGGACCTTCTTTCAAAAAGAAATTGGCTTCTCCAAATGTGCTTTTGCATACCACAGCCGACTCTGTTTGTGGCGTGCTTGCAGAAACGGCTTCTTTCGCATCACTCTCCCATACAGCTTCTCCTTGTGCAAAGTGCATTGTATAGTTGACCGATGCACAGTGACACCATCTGCAGCAAGTTGATGCTGCAGCTCTCTGGAGGTGGTCTGAGGATTGTCCTTGACTGATCTCACAATTCTTCTTCTCTGCCTTTCTGATGTTTTTCTTGGCCTGCCAGTTCTGGCGTTAACAAGAACTGTCCCTGTGTTCTTCCATTTCCTTACTATGTTCCTCACAGTGGAAACTGACAGGTTAAATCTCTGAGACAGCTTTTTGTATCCTTCCCCTGAACAACTATGTTGAATAATCTTTGTTTTCAGATCATTTGACAGTTGTTTTGAGGAGCCCATGATGCCACTCTTCAGAGGAGATTCAAACAGGAGAACAACTTGCAAGTGGCCACTTTAAGTAGCTTTTCTCATGATTGCATACACCTGGCTATGAAGTTCAAAGCTCAATGAGGTTACAAAACCAAAAAAAGTGCTTTAGTAAGTCAGCAAAAAGTAGGTAAGAGTATTTTAAAAAAGAAAATGATAAGGGTGACCATACTTATGCACCTGTCAAATTTTGTTTGAATGCAGATTGCACATTTTCTGTTAGTACAATAAACCTCATTTCAAGGCAGAAACATTACTGTGTCCAACAGTTATTACATATATCAAACTGAAATAGCTGTTGCAAAAACACCAATTTTTAAAAAACATTAAGCTTAAGATTAATAGGGGTGCCCAAACTTTTTCATATAACTGTACTATAAACACAGCTCTGGAGCTCCAGGCACACCAAACACTGAATGATTCAGAAGGCTGACTATTTACCTTCTAGACCACAAGCTGGGGTTGAGATATGGTGAAAAGCCTCCCTCACAATCTTCAGCTGTTCATAAAAAAACAGCCCTTATCATGGCCGATTAACCCCTCTCTGCGTTTAGTGTGCTGGAGCATTTTCTCCAGATTCATATCACTGAAGCTAACATCCTCAGTAATACATATCTCCCCTCCAGTACCAGTGACCTTGTCACAATATGTACTGTATATATTAACCGCTTTCCAAATATTTATGCAAATGCTATTTTTCTCTGATTTTCCTAAATGGTCTAGGCAAATGAGTCAGTATAATGTTCAAATCATCAACAGTTAGAGTATATATCAAATTTTATTGGACAAACCTCCCAATGATAACAGTATTTTTTTCAAAACTAAAAGTTATGTTTGTAAACCGGCCTGAGGAAGGAGCCTCTGTGCTCCGAAAGCTTGCAAATTTATTTTTTCTGGTTAGCCAATAAAGGTATCTCTCTGAGAATACTTTTGTCATTCTTGGCCATAAAAGTATTTACATCGATTTCAAAATGAAAAAATAATAAAAATGCTCTGTTCCAAATAAATATGCACAACAGAGTTTCCAAACATTTTATAGGTTGTAAAGAAATTAAATAATGGTCATTTGTTGAATTTTCAGCATTAAGAGGTCACATTTACTGAAATCAAAAACATCTTAACAGGCCAAGTTACAGGTTAACAAAGGACCCCTACTTTGAAATCACCTTCACAATTCTTGCATCCATTGAACTTGTCAGTGTTTGGATAGTTTCTGCTTAAATTCTTTGCAGGATATCAGAATAGCCTTCAAGAGCAGCGGTTTTGATGTGAATTGCATCTTACCCTCATAGATCTTTTGCTTGAGGATACCCCAAAGGCTCTCAAAAGGTTGAGGTTATTGGAGATGGTGGCCACACCATGAGTTTCTCTCATTTGATGCCCATAGCAGCCAATGACTCAGAAGTATTCTTTGCAGCATGAGTTGGTGCATTGTCATGCATGAAGATGATTTTGCTACTGATGGCATGGTTCTTTTCTTCTTTTTGTACTATGGAAGAAAGTGGTCAGTTAGAAACTCAATATACTTTGCTGAGGTTATTTTCACACCTTCAATGACCCTAAAGGGGCCAAATCTCCCTATGGTTCCAGTCCAAAAAATGACTCAGCTACCTCATTACTGATGTCACTGTCTTGTTGGGACAACTAGACAACTATCCACTACTCTATCCATCTGGACCATCCAGGGTTGCATAGCACTCATCAGTAAACAAGACTGTTTTAAAATTGTTTTAAAATTAGTCTTTATATATTCCTGGGCCCACTGCAACCATTTCTGCTGGTGAGCACTGTTGGGGTGGCCAAATAGTAGGCTTATGTACAACTGCAAGCCTCTCGAGGATCCTACACCTTGATGTTTACGGCACTCCAGAGGCACCAACAGCTTCAAATACCTGTTTGCTGCTTTGTAATGGTATTTGAGCAGCTGCTCTCTTAATCCAATGATTTTGTCTGGCAGGAACCTTCCTCATTATGCCTTTATCTACACGAACCTGTGTTCTGTATCACCCACAAATCGCTTCACAGTACAATGATCACGCTTACGTTTTTGTGAAATATTTAATGTTTTCATACTTAATCCAAGGCATTGCACTAATTGACACTTTTTGGCAACAGAGAGATCATTTTTCTTTCCCATGTTGCTTGAAACCTGTCACTTGCAAACTAATTATCACAAGTGGTTGAGATTGATTTCAGTGATCCAAAGAGCCCTGAGACACAGTACCATCCATGAGTTTATTTGAAAAACAAAAAATTACATCTTTATGACACTTAAATTCAATTTGAATAATAATTTGGAACACTGTATATATGAAGAAAACTGTAGTATTAATATACAAATGTGAGCAATAGATAATAGGTACCTCATGTCTTAAAAATAAAGAATTTCTGCTTTGATTTGAAAACTAAGCTTCAATACCTGAAATACATTACACATAAATATTTTTAATAATTTTGCTTGTAATATTTTGATTGGTAGTTTTCAATACAATAATGTACCAAGATCAGAAATGTAGTAATTAAGATCTAATTAATTGTTGTAATAACTCACCTAATGTCAGAAAAGAGATAATAAAATCAACACCTGCTGCATCTGATTGCCACACAGTTGTTTAATTCCAATGATTTATATGAAGTGCCCATAAGCTGTATAATTGATATGTCATGTCCACCATCATGAGGAATACATACCAATTTCATGGAGAATCTACTATCTAATGGCCACCCATATGCTGTTAAGAATAATTTTAGCCATGCTAGTTCTTTCTGGCATACCCATGGGATAATATATAAATGTCTAATAGGTGTGGACCCCACCTCTGGAACTTGAACTTATCTCCAGAATGGGGGTTTCCCAATGCCCATCCCAACTAGTGACGTGACCGCTGTAGATGCATTTTATCTGAATTTTAGCAAACCTCTTTATTCCATAAAGTGAATATAGAAAGCCATGAATGCATGCTCACCTTCCCCTTTCCAGCTACTGCCTCATTGCTCATGTACAGCACCATGGAATCAATGGCGCAATATAAATAAATAATAATAATATTAAGAACTTTTTTGTTTTGGAACTACATTTGGGTCTCTATCAGACATTTTTGGCATATTTTAGGGAATTGTCTTAAATTTTTGGCAAATAAGTAATGGTAAAGTAAAAACAGAGAGCGAAAAAACAATCAAGTATAAAGAGTAGCATGACATGACTAATTTCTTAATCATCCACCCTTCCAATTCATTTTGTGCAGTGGTCTCAAATGTACTATGACTTAAAATTATTTTAAAAATGTTCAATCCCTTTAGTTTCAGTTCAACAGCAGTCTGATAATAGTCATTTTAGGCAAATATTGTTAATGTTGATAATGAATGTCATGTTAACCAAGCGCCACAATTAACACCAGCATCCCCTACCATGCAAATTGTTTCTGTTGTAAACATTTGTCAAGTATCCTACTGTGCTAAAAATTTGTACAGTATGTTTTACACTGTAAAAATATTTGAAGCTGTTGGTGCCTCTGGAGTCCTACAAACCTCAAGGTGTAGGATCCTCCAAAAGCTTGCAGTTGTGCATAAACCTGCTATTTGGCCACCCTTAAACAGTGCTCACAAGCAGAAATTGTCGCAGTGGGCCCAGACATACATGAAGACTAATTTTAAAACAGTCTCGCTTACTGATGAGAGCCATGCAACCCTGGATGGTCCAGATGGATGGAGTAGTGGATGGCCACCATGTTCCAACAAGGTTGCAACGTCAGCAATGAGGTGGCAGAGTCATGTTTTAGGCTGGAATCATGGGAAGAGAGCTGGTAGGCCCCTATAGGGTCCCTGAATATGTTAAAATTAGAGATGAGCGGTGTTCGACTCGAACTGTTCGTCAATCTCAAATTCGAGCTGTTTTGGGCGGTGTTCGAGCCGTTCGGCGAACACAAACGATTTGAAAAAAATTCAGCTGTTCGAGGTTATGTTCGATAACTGTTCGTGCACCAAAATCATAACTGGATTTTTTCTCAGTAATGCTGAAAATTAATGTTAATATGCAGTTTGAGTGTACAGCGGGGTGGGGGGTGGGGCAGGGGATGTATCTCTGCAGGAATAATGAAGATCTCCATTTTTTTTTCTCTTTCCCGCATTTACAGTGGGGAGGTGCACTCTGTCAGCCTATCAGCAGCGCACACACGGAGCGAACTGCTTTTTTTCACACAAGCAAGGGCATGTGTCATTGGCAGTGTATGTCACATGTCCTTGCCCTATAAGACCCAGCCATTTTCCCCATCGCCACCATTTTCTCACTGCTGCAGCTGCATGTTAGACGGCACCGCTGTTGCTGTGTGCGCTATACTTTGTTAATTTCAAGCCAATTTTCACACAAATCTACAGATAGCTTGGGAGTAGGGAAGAGTTGTGATTGCAGTCCTTTTAAGCACTAGGTTACATCATTTCCTATGACTTTTATCAGGCAGGTCTGTGCTCTTAAATAGATAGGTTGGGAGTAAAGACTAATTGTAATTGCAGTCCTTTTCAGGGCTAGGTTACATCAGTTCCTATCACTTTTTGCCAGGCAGGTCTGTACCAGTGCTGTGCAAGTTTTTTTCACAGTATTTGCCTAAATCTAGCAAAGCAAATCCTTTTTGGCCTATTGCAGAGTGTGTTAGTCAGTGGAGTAGCCTATCTGTGTTGCAAGCTACACCATGTGTGTATACAATACAAATTTTTTTACTGCACCTAGTGAAGTAAAACCTTTAGGGCATAGCATCATTCTATTAGTCCATCTATACTAACCTCCACCAGGTTGCAAATTCAATATAGTATTTTTCTGCATCGATTTCTGAAAAAATATTTAGGCTTCTAGCAGTGTGTGGGACTTGTTCTATTAGTCCATCTATACTAACCTCCATCAGGTTGCAAATTCAATATAATTTTTTTCTACATCTAGCTCTGAAAAAATATTTCATCTTCTAGCAGTGTGTGGGACTTGTTCTATTAGTCCATCTATACTGACCTCCATCAGGTTGCAAATTCAATATAAATTTTTTCTGCATCTAGCTCTGAAAAAATATTTCAGCTTCTAACAGTGTGTGGGACTTGTTCTATTAGTTCATCTATACTGACCTCCATCAGGTTGCAAATTCAATCTAATTTTTTTCTGCATCTAGCTCTGAAAAAATATTTAGGCCTCTAGCAGTGTGTGGGACTTGTTCTATTAGTCCATCTATGCTAACCTCCACCAGGTTGCAAATTAAAAATAATTTTTATCTGCATCTAGCTCTGAAAAAATATTTAGGCTTCTAGCAGTGTGTGGGACTTGGTCTATTAGTCCATCTATACTAACCTCCACCAGGTTGCAAATTAAAAATAATTTTTATCTGCATCTAGCTCTGAAAAAATATTTAGGCTTCTAGCAGTGTGTGGGACTTGGTCTATTAGTCCATCTATACTGACCTCCATCAGGTTGCAAATTCAATCAAATATTTTTCTGCATCTAGCTCTGGAAAAATATTTCAGCTTGTAGCAGTGTGTGGGACTTGTTCTATTAGTCCATCTATACTGACCTCCATCAGGTTGCAAATTCAATATAATTTTTTTCTGCATCTAGCTCTGAAAAAATATTTAGGCTTCTAGCAGTGTGTGGGACTTGGTCTATTAGTCCATCTATACTGACCTCCATCAGGTTGCAAATTCTATATAATTTTTATCTGCATCTAACCCAGCCAATACTTTTGGCCTAATACCACAGTTTGGCCACTCAGCTCTGCTCGGTTCCCATCCATTGTTTTTTTGTGCAAACAACTCCAGAGTTGTGAATTAGTTAACCTCCAAAATGAGTGGAAAAAGGCCTGCTGCTGGTGGAAAGGGGAATAGGCGTGTTGGGAAGGGGAAAAAAGGTTGTGTCCGTGGGGTAGGTGTTAAAGCAACAGTAACATCTGCAGAAGAAAGACCATCTTCTAGCCAAACTAAAATGTCTACTTCTTTTAGCGGACAATGTGATAAGATCCCTTTCTTACGGCCACGCCAATCGCTACAAATTCCAGATGAGGCACAAAAACAGCAGGTGCTTCAACGGATATCAAGTGCTCCTTTAACTGGGCTCTCCTCCACCTCAACTTCAACATCACAAATACTCCAGTCCTCAGAGGTGTCACCCCAATCGCACTTGCTTCCTCACAGCTCCCAAGTCTCCAGCTGCCCGTCTGAGTATGGGGTAGAACAGATGGTTGAGTCTGCAGAGCTGTTTACTCATACTATAGCCTGGGAGTCAGAGGTCGGCTCCAGAGCTTCTGTGAATCCAGACGAGGAAATGATCTACACTAATGCCCAGAATCTTTATGAGTCGGATCCAGGACCAGACGCAGAAGGTTCTGACCATAATGTAGACCCTCGTTCCCAAACTGTAACTCCTGTTGGTGGAGACAATGAGGAAGACGATGATGAGACTCAAATACCTGATTGGAGCGACAACTTTAGTTTTTTGTCAGGGCAGGAACAGGTTGGCTCTGAGGACGACGGGTGTGATAACACACAGGGTGATGATGATGAGGTTGGAGATCCCACTTAGTGTCAACCCACAGTCAGCCAAGAGATGAGGTCAGCAGAGGAGGTGGAGGAGGATGCTAGTGACGATGAGGTCAGGTTGCGCCTTCCTGGACAGAGACGTAGTACTGGAAGCACGTCAACAACTGAATCCTCAAACACCACTCTGCCTCTGACCACAAGTCGTGGTGGCTCTTCAGGTCGCATGGGTGCTAAGCCTTGCATAGCCTGGGCATTTTTTCAGATCGATAAAGATGACCCAACTCGTGTTATCTGTAACATTTGTCAGCAAAAGCTAAGTAGAGGCCAAAAAATACATAGTTTGAGTACTTCATGCATGAACCGGCACATGGACATGAAGCATAAGTTGCAGTGGGAAGCTCACTGTGCTACAATGCGGACTAGCCAGCCGGGCCAACCACCGTCTGCCCGATCTTGTGCATCTGCGGCCTCTTCATCCTCTGTGACTGGGGGGACAGCAGTCACACCTGTTTTGGGACGCAGACCTGCCACCTCTTTACCCACAACAGCCAGCATGATTGGCAGGTCATCATTTTCTTTGGTGGTGGTAATACCAGCTGGTGTTGAGCGCTGTCCGACATCGAAAGCACCACCTTTGGATCAAGGCAACCTAACATGTCCGCCTGCATCTTCCTCACAGACCGGCAGTTTGCCGGGGACACCCTTATCAACCCCGTCTAAGCACAACAGCCAACCATTTCCTCCTAGCCATGAGAAAGCTAAGAGGTTGAATTTCACCATCTGAAAGCTCTTGGCTACAGAAATGCTTCCTTTCCGCCTGGTGGACACAGAGGATTTTCAAGACCTTATTTCCGTCGCAGTGCCCCAGTACCAGATGCCCAGTCGGCACTACTTCTCAAAGAAAGGTGTGCCTGCGCTCCACCAGCATGTCGCACACAACATCACTGCTTCTTTGAGAAACTCTGTGTGTGACAGGGTGCATTTCACCACAGACACTTGGACGAGTAGGCAAGGGGTGTTACATGTCGCTGACTGGGCACTGGGTAACTATGGTGACAGTGGGACAAGGGGCTGCTGTCCAAGTCTTGCCGTCCCCACGAGTTGTGCGTCAATCCTCTTTATCTCAAAGTTCCTCCACTGCTTCTGCCTCCTCAACCTCCTCTCGGTCCTCCACCTGCACCCAAAGCCTGTCTGGTCATGCCACAAGCTTTCTAACTGCGCAGAAGGGATCCTGCACACCTCCTTACTATGCTGGCAGCAGGGCTCAACGTCATCAGGCGGTTTTTACTTTGAAATGTCTGGGAAATGTGAGTCACACAGCTGAGGAGTTGTGGTCAGCTCTGGAGAACCAGTTTCATGAATGGTTGTCTCCACCGGACCTGAAACCAGGGAAGGCCGTGTGCGACAATTCTGCAAACCTTGGTGCGGACCTTCACCGGGGCAATGTCACACACGTGCCTTGTATGGCTCACGTGTTGAACCAGGTTGTCCAGCAATTTTTAGCCCACTATCCCGGACTAGATGGCCTTCTGCAGAGGGTACGGTCGCTGTGTGCTCACTTCCGCCGTTCGCATCCCGCAGCTCAGCGACTTACATCTCTACAGAAGTCGTTGGGCCTGCCACTTCACCGGCTAAAATGCGATGTGCCTACCCGGTGGAATTCAACTCTGCATATGTTGCAGCGACTGTGGCAGCACCAACAAGCCCTGGTGCAATACGTTCTGACGTATAGCCTGGGCCAACGAGATCCAGAGGTGGGGCAAATCACGCTGGAGGAGTGGTCTCAGATCAGGGACCTATGCACCCTTCTGCACAGTTTTGAAATGGCGACGAAGATGTTTAGTGCTGACGATGCCATTATCAGCATGACTATTCCGGTGATTAACATGCTGGAGCACATGTTAAACAGAATTCGGAGTCAGGTGGTGGCACAAGAGGAGGTGTAGGAAGTAGAGGAGTTTTATGCGGAAGGGCTAACATCTGCAAGGTCCAGACGGTCAGCAGCACCAAGGCGGCAGGCATGTGAGGGTGGGGGAGATGGTTTTACCAGGGCGCATGGTAGCAGCCAAACGAGTGAGGAAGGTGCAGGAGCCCAGGAAGAAGTGGAGGACGAACTGATGGAAGACTCATCAGATGTGGGAGACCTTGATCACATTTCTGTTGTGCGAGGTTGGGGGGAGAGGACAGAGGAAGGAAGCATGATTGTTACCTCGCCACCAACACAACAGGGACTTGGTGCTCCTGGATTCGCAAGACACATGAGTGCCTTCTTGCTGCACTACCTGCAACATAACCCTCGAATTGTGAGAATTAGAAATAATCCTGACTACTGGGTTGCCACACTGTTAGATCCCCGGTACAAAAGTAAATTTGCAGAAATTATTCCTGCCATAGAAAGAGATGCACGCATGCAGGAGTATCAGCAGATACTGTTGCAGAATCTTACATGTGCTTTTCCACAAAACACCAGTGGTGCACAAAGTGAATCTCACAGTTCCAACTTGCCAACCGTGTGACCGTCGAGTGTTCAGCACTCAAACCGTAACAGAAACACAGTATCTGCTGGTAACATCAATTTTGCGGAATCATTTCACCACTTTTTTAGCCCATCCTTTGCAAGGCCACAGGAGACAAGAAGTCTGACACATAGTCAACGCCTAGAGACGATGGTACAGGAGTATCTCCAAGTAAACATTGAAGCCATGACTGTGTCACTAGACCCTTGCTCTTTTTGGGCTTCCAATCTGGATAAATGGACGGAGTTCGCCACTTACTCCTTGGAGATCTTGTCATGCCCCGCAGCCAGCGTTCTGTCTGAACGTGTGTTCAGCGCTGCTGGTGGTGTGCTGACAGATAAGCGCACGCGGCTCTCCACTGATAATGTAGACAGACTCACGTTCATAAAGATGAACAAATCTTGGATCGAAAATGACTTTTCTACCCCTGTGTCATCCTGGGGAGAGTAAAAGCTTGATGATTTGTTAAAATCACCTCACCAACCGTTTTAAGCTTTAAAATTACTAATCATGTTTATCTGTATCTTGGCTGGAAAATAATTTGGGCTTTGAAGCAGTGTGCAGTACTGATTCTATTAGGCCATCTATACTAAGCTCCACCAGATTTAAAATTACTAATCATGTTTATCTGTATCTTGGCTGGAAAATAATTTGGGCTTTGTAGCAGTGTGCAGTACTGATTCTGTTAGGCCATCTATACTAAGCTCCACCAGATTTAAAATTACTAATCATGTTTATCTGTATCTTGGCTGGAAAATAATTTGGGCTTTGTAGCAGTGTGCAGTACTGATTCTATTAGGCCATCTATACTAAGCTCCCCAAGCTTTCAAATTAATAATAATTTTTAGCTGCATCTAGCCCGGAAAATAATTTTGGGTCTCCTATATGCACAAGACACATGAGTGCCTTCTTGCTGCACTACCTGCAACATGACCCTCAGATTGTCAGAATTCGAAGTAATCCTGACTACTGGGTTGCCACACTCTTAGATCCCCCACACTCTTCGATCAACCTTTTCATTTTAATAAAGAACAAAAAAATGGTCATTTTTGAAATTATAAGCATTAGCAGGTTATTAGAAGCTGAAATCAAACAGTTTTCAACTTAAAACTTTATTCTAGGTGATGTTAAATTTGCACATAGGACCCCTTGTTCGAAAGGAGCTTCTGAACTGTCTCGTCCATTGAATTTGTCAGATTTTGGATGGTTTCTGCTTCAATTGTTTTGCATGAGGACAGAATACCCTCCCAGAGCTGTTGCTTAGATGTGAACTGCCTCCCGCCATCATAGACACTCCTTTTGATGATGCTCCAGAGGTTCTGAATGGGGTTGAGGTCAGGGGAGCATGGGGGTCACACCATAAGTTTGTCCCCTTTTATGCCCATATCAGCCAGAGATGCAGATGTGTTATGTGCAGCATGAGACGGTGCATTATCATGCATGAAAATGATCTTGCTGCGGAATACACGGTTCTTCTTCTTGAACCATGGCAGGAAGTGCTGTTTGAGAAACTCCACATACATTATGGAGTTCATCTTTACCCCTTCAGGGATCCTAAAGGGGCCGACAATCTCTCTCCCCATGATTCCAGCCCAAAATATTACTCCACCTCCTCTTTGTTGGCGCTGTAGCCGTGTTTGCGTGGGGTGTCCATCAACCAGCCATCCTCCACTCCATCCATCTGGACCATCGAGCGTTGCACGGCACTCATCGGTGAACAAAACAGTTTTGAAGTCAGTCTTCATGTATTGTTTGGCCCACTGGAGCCATTTCTGCTTGTGTGCAGTGGATAGAGGAGGTCGACAGGATGGCTTACACACAGCTGCAAACCTCTGAAGGACTCTGCATCTTGTTGTTCGGGGGTCGTTGGAGGCACCAGCAGCTTCAAAAACTTGTCTGCTGCTATGACAAGGCTTTTTTGCCGCTGCTCTTTTAACCTGACGTAATTGCCTGTAGGAAAGAGTCCTCAATTTTACCTTATCAGCACGCACACGTGTGTACTGTGAATCAGCTACATACTTCTTGATTTTGCGATGATCAGGATGAAGTGTCTTGGCAATGTTGATTGTAGTCATGCCTTGACCTAAACACTCCACAATTTGTAGCTTCTCAGCAGCCGACACATCCTTTTTCTTTCCCATTTTGGCAGAAAATGTAGGCTGCTTAATAATGTGGGACAGCCTTCTTAAGGAGTCTTGCCTTTCATTGGACACACCTGCCAAACTAATTAGCACAGGTGTCTGCAATTGCTTACAGTGATATAAAGAGCCCTGACACACATCACCATCAATGAGTTTAACTGACAAACAAACAAATTCTTCCCTTATCACTCCTAAACACTTTTTGCATAATAATTTGGAACACAGTGTACATGTGCTTTTCCACAAAACACCAGTGGTTCACGTAGTGAATCTTACATTTCTAACTTGCCAACCGTGGTCTGTATGGAGTTGTTCAATAAAGGGCCCAAACTTAAGATAACATAGACGGGAGAGGTCTCTATGAATAGGAATTCCTAAGTATTTGATACCCTGTAAGGGCCAAGCAAAGGGAAAGTTGGACTGGATGGAATCCTGTATGGATTTGGGGAGGGAGACATCGAGGGCCTCAGACTTCGCTGTATTGATTTTAAAATTTGACCATGTAACAAAGTGATCTATTTCAGCCATAACAGCAGGGATGGATATATGTGATTGAGTGATATATACTAGGACATCATCAGCAAATGCAGAGCACTTGTACTCGGTGCCTCCCACCTCAATCCACCTAATATTGGGGTTATGGCGAATTGATGAGAGCAGGTGCTCCGTCACTAGGATGTATAAGAGAGGGGACAGAGGACATCCCTGCCTTGTCCCATTGGTGATTATGAAAGGTGATGAAAATGTTCTGACTCGCCCCCTGGGCCTTGGGACACCCGAAGCCGGACCCTTTTTAGTGGATGCTGATGGTTGTAGTCTCCGTGGCGGCGACCCGGTTCCGTGGCTCAGGGCGGTCAAACCAGTGGCAGAACTATTTATGTGGTTTTGATGTTTAAATGTCCGACTACGCCACCCGTGGATTGCGGTCAGAGTGAACCGCCGTTGCAGGGCAGACCGCTGAAGCTGGTGTTGTGGGTGCAACAGAGCGTAGTATAACTCCCCACGGGAGGAGTATAGCCTCAGGGCAGTGTATGCGCAGGATGGGGGTGATGGTGCAGGGCAGCAGCAGTAACGACACGGAGTCAGTGATGCAGTCCAGGGCCTTTACTCACAGTTCTTATTATCCAGACCACTTCTGCAGGTAACGGCTGCCCACGTCGTACTGTGCTCACCAGGTGAGGGGCTCAGACAACTCCCAGATAACTTTGGAGCGCTTCACAGGACCCCCTTTGTGTGTCCTTTGTCTGGCCTTTCTTACCAATGCTTCTGTCCGGCTGCCTCGGGCCTCCTCTTGGTAAACTTGGCGCCAGTTTCCCTGACCCTATGTGGTGCCTTCCTAGCGGGTGTAGCGAGGGGCTGCGCCACATAAAATGTCACAGCCTCAGGTTTCGAGCTGAGGGTCATTTCCCGCCTCCACTAGTTTCAGGGACCGGTCTCCCCCTTTGGCCTGACCCCTCCACGCAGGTGGATTCGGGCGTGCGGTGGCGACTCGCCCGTCCGCACCCCTGGGATCCCTTCGTTCCTTGTTCCTGGAGCCTTCTCCACTCCTCTTCCTTCCTTCTCCCTCTTCCAGGCCTGGGCCTCTGTTACTAGGCCCGCCTCCGGAGCAGAGCTCATGCAGAGCCCCTGCTCCCTGTCACTTCTGCTCAGACTTCTCTGCACTGAACTAAGATGGTGCCCACCTTTTATACTCCCTTCTCAATGCACCCAGGAAGGTTCCCCTTCCTCGGTGTTCCCTCCCCCCACTCCAGCCAGGGACAGGGACTGTCGTGCCCATCTCAGGGGCATATTGGTTGCCCTGCCCCACGGCAATATGGTGTAATGCATGCAGGTGTTGGGGTCCTGATCCACACTCCATCCTTACCTGAGAGTAAGATATCACACCTCTGGGTGAGGTGCAATACCTCTGTATCAACCGAGCCCTCGGGGTGCTACAGTTCCATTTATCTTCAGCCTAGGTGACGTATTGTGATACAGGGCCGTGATTTTGGCTGTAAAAGGGTCCCCTAGACCCCTACCCCAAGCTTTTTAAGACAATAATATATGGCGTGCCAGAAGACTCTATGGAATGCTTTCTCAGCATCCAACAAGAGTATCTAATTACAAATTTTTAACTGCATCTAGCCCAGGAAATACTTTGTGCCTAGTAGCAGTGTCTGCTAGTCAGCAGATTATCCCAGCTGTTAAGCAAGCTACACATTCTGTAGTTTGGACACTTAATTTTTTCAAAGGAAATGCTTCGGTCCCCTGGGATACTCAGTGAAGAGCATCGGGAGGCACCCCAAGGCACAGGGGCTGGGACTGGCGATAGGACGCCTTGCAGTGGACCACCAAGCTCGATCCTTATAAAAGCTTTTTAACTGCAGCAGCTTTAGTGGACGCTACTGGAGCTGGAATTCCCGCAGCTGCTGGCATCAGACTTGCCCTCCAATAGATCCTTGTAAAAGGATTTAAAGTGTACTCATTCAAATTAGAGAGACAATTTAAATGAAAAAGCTTAGACTTGCCTCCACCGCAGGGGGGGCTCTCTCGACCCACCAGCGGACAGGCACCAGTATTGGGAGAGGGGGGCTGGCCATCAGGGTCCACCGCAGCTCTGGCACAAACACAGTGACACAGAGGTCGCACTTGCAGGAACGGACTGGCCGTGTCGGCTTCGCACTTTTTTGGTTTTAGAAGGGCATGACATGTGTCTCCCCCTCCTTTTACTCCTCCACCTCTTTTCTTTTCGCATGGCTATATGTACTTGTGACTTTTCCATGTGTTAGTTGTGTCTTCTGAGCAGTTTGTCAGCTTTTGGACACCTTTGAAGTGTTTTCTATGTGTTTTCTATGTGTTGCTATGTGTTTTTGTTTGCCTGCCATTGGTTTTAACGGTGTTTGAAGGTGTTCGACGAACAGTTCGGCGAACATACGGGTGTTCGACGAACCGAACCGAACTTGAACACTACAGGGTGGCTCAACACTAGTTAAAATGTCTTCAGAAAAGTATACAGAGTTTCTGACTGACCACTTTCTTCCATGGTGCAAAAAGAAGAACTGTGTCATCCGTAGCAAAATCATCATCATTCATTACAATGCACCATTTTATGCTGCAATGAATATTTCTGAGTCATTGGCTGCTATGGGCATGAAATGAGAGAAACTCATGATGTGACCACCAACCTTCCCTGACCTCAATCCTATTGAGAACATTTGGAGTATCCTCACTATCCCCTGACTTCGCCCTGTAAGGAGAGTATTTCAGGAGAAAATTTACTTCGTGACACCTCCTTATCTCTAGATCTGGAAGAAAATGATGTAAGACGTAATCTCCTAAAAAGATATATAAACCATTTTCTAGTTGGAACCAATCCACCTTATTCGATGGACAATAGGAAAGTGCTTAGACAACATATTTATGTTATGTTCTGCAACTTAGAACTAAGGAATAGGAGGGAAAAGCTGTCCCTGCACTGAGACTCAGCTTTACCCTATTCTGGGGTGAGTGCCCTATTCCTTATGAATAGCCCCACCGAAACTCCTGCAATGAACTCAAACGAAGACTTGTAAGAAGGGGAAAGGAGTCCCTAAAAGATCTAAGGACTGGAAGCAAAAGCAGGAGACCTCCTAACAGAAAAGTTAGTTGCAGAAACGAAAGTTAAAGGAAACAAAACTGGTGGAACAAGAAGTGACAGGATAACAATAGTCCAAAGCAAGAAGAACTAAACAAGGCTACTTAGCCAGAGTACGAGCGTTACAACACTGATGTCCAGTGGGGAATGAGAGCCAGGTGCTGAGTAATAAAGGGCGCAGCGATCACGTGACCAAGAAACCCAGCACCAGAGGAAAAGACTAGAAGCCAGCAAACCACAGCAAGATAGCCAATAGTAAAATAAGATAGATTCTAACAGTACCTCCCCTTTTACGAGGATCCTCCGGATCCTCTAGGCCGAGCCTTACCAGGAAATCTCCTGTGAAAAGCCTTAATTAGCCTTGAGGCCGAGACGTCCTTGGCCTTCACCCATGAATTATCCTCGGGCTGAAACCTCTCCAGGACACAAGATACTGTAATCTTCCTCTATGCCACCTGGAATAAAAAATGCGAGAAATCTCAAATTCACCGTCTTCATCAACAGGAGGAACAGTAGGCTTTGCCTGCTTATCAGGTGTGTTCGCCTTCTTAAGTAACAACACATGAAACACAGAATTAATCCTCCAGGACGAGGGAATGCCCAACCTCACTGCTGCCAAGTTGACAATCTGAACCACTTTGAAAGGACCCACAAATTTAGGCCCCAGTTTTTTAGAAGGAATTTTCAAATGAAGATTCCTAGAGGACAATCAAACCATATCCCCAACAGCAAAAAGGACTCTTTTCTTTTTTTGTCAAAATACCTTTTTGATCTCCTGTTAGCCTCTTTAAGGTTCAGATGTACAGTGGTCCAAACCCTCTCCAAATCACCAGAAAAATTGTCCTCCTCCGGTACAGCAGCCCCAACTTTGGAAAATGGACCAGAAGATGGATACCCGCCAGTACCACAAAAAAAAGGAGAACAACCATCTGAGGAAGAAGTATGATTATTAAGGGCAAACTCCGCAAGTGGTAGAAATTCTGACCACATTTCCTGATTGTCTGCCACAAAACATCTCAAAAACTGCTCGACTTCCTGGTTCTTCCTTTCAGTCTGTCCATTGGACTCTGGATGATACCCCGACGAAAATGACAAATGAATTTTCAATCTGTTACAAAAAGCATGCCAAAAGCGAGCCACAAACTGTGGTCGTCTATCGGAAACAATGTCCGTGGGAACACCATGGAGCCTAACAATCTCCTTCACAAAAGCCTTAGCAAGAGTCTTGGTTCAAGGTAACTTGTTGAACGGAACCAGATGACACATTTTACTAAACCGGTCCACAACAACCCAAATGACAGAAAAACTCTCCGATAAAGGCAGATCGGTGATAAAATCCATGGCAAGGTGCGTCCATGGCGAACTAGGAACTTCCAAGGGGCATAGCAACCCCGCAGCCGGAGTGTGAGATGCCTTCGACCTAGCGCACACAGAACACTGACGCACCCACTTGATGACTTCCCTTTGCCACCCTGGCCACCAGAAACTACGACCGATAGACTTCCTAGTCTCCGAAATCCCTGGGTGACCCGCCAACCGAGACTCATGACATTCAACAAACAATGCTTTCCTCAAGGCTCTAGGCACAAACAATTTACCACACGGAGTGTTAGTTGGTGCCGCACTCTGAGCTCCAAGGATGCTATTCTCCAACTCAGAATCCAATGCGGCCACCAACACCCCTCTCTGCAAAATACGCTCCTCCCTCTCAGCATTCATCGCTGGAGAGAAACTACGAGACAAAGCATCAGCCTTAACATTCCTTGTCCCTGGGACAAAGGTTACGGAAAAATTGAACCGGGCTAAAAACAGTGCCCACCTAGCCTGACGGGCATTTAAACGTTTAGCTGCGTCCAGATAAATCAAATTCTTATGATCATTGAAAACCTGTATAGTCTGTAAGCCCACCTAACAGCCACGAGACCTTTCCTGGTACAGGTACTGGTGTGAACTGCCTCTTCTCGGCCCACCCAGGCTTTTTATAATTAGTAACTGCGACACAGGTGTCACCTGACCTGGTGTCATCCTCTAACTCTTCCCAGGGGACCAAGTACTTCATTCTTGGGTTCCTACTAATATAATTCTTCCTTTACTTTCACTTTCGTCTTTGACCAGTAGATGGTGGTGTTTGCTTGCAGTTACTCAGTTAGGCATCAACTATACTCATCTTCTCTCTTGTCCACTTCCTTACAAATACATCATTTCAACTTAAACTGTGGAGAGGAGACTGGGAGAAGCAGGCTTTATGGTTGCATTGCTACAAAAAAGCCACTACTGTCGACTACAAACAAGAAGATACTTACTTGGACCAAACAACACAAGGACTGGATATGGTCTGAAGAGTAAAAATGTGAGATTTATAATACCAACTGGCATGTATTTGTGAGATGTAGAAAAGGTGAGCAGATAATTTATACATGTGGTGCTCACGGTAAAGCATTGAGGGGGAGATGTGATTATGTGGGGGTGCCTAACCAGTTACACTGTTTGTGATTTATTCCAACTTCAAGGCACACTTACCCAGCATTTCTACCAAATTATCCTGCAGCAGCATGGCAACCTATCTAGTTTGCAATCAGTGGGTACATAAATTGTATTACAACAGGACAATGACACAAAACACACCTACAGGCCATGTAATTGCTTTGTGACAAGGAGAAGAAGGATGGAGTGCTGCATCAGATAATATTGCCTCCACAATCACCTAACCCAGGGGTCTCAAACATGATGCCCGAGGGCCGCATGCGGCCCCTGAGGCTGATTAATGCGGCGCACAGGCACCGGAACCCCCATGATGATTACGGCCTGGTCCTGATGGCCGCCAAAGTCAGTGATTCTTTTCAGTTAAATGTTCTACAAGTTAGGGACCAGCATGGCACATTACTACAAGATGGGGACCAGGATGGGCACATTACTACAAGATGGGGACCAAGATGGGCACATTACTATAAGATGGGGACCAGGATGGGCACATTACTACAAGATGTGGACTAGGATGGGGACATTACTATAAGATGCGGACAAAGATGGTGACATTACTACAAGATGAGGAAACTACTACAAAATGGGGACATTACTATAAGAAGTTGGTCAGAATTGCTATACGGTGCTAATTGTAAGAAAGAAAAAAAAAGAAAAGAAAAAAAAACGCTGTATGTGGCCAATTAGGGGACACAGAAAGGAAATAAAAAATTGTAAAAACTGTAAAACTGTAACATAGCCCATAAAATGAATTTCTTGTAAAAGAATAAAATTTAAAAAAAGCTAAAAATGTTTAAATAATTATCCAAAAGGTGCATAGAAAAAACAATATCATTAAAAATTTCATATCATCTGCAAAGGATGCGGCCCTTCAAATTCACATTTTTTCTATGTGCGGCACATATACCCACATATACCCAGCCGAGTTTGAGACCCCTGACCTAACCTCTACCCAATTGAAATGGTTTGGGATGAATTGGACCACATAGTGAAGCCAACATTTATTCAGCACCTTTGGGAACTTCTCCAAGACTATTTGAAAGTCATTTTCTGATGAAGCTGCTTGAGAGAATGCCAAGGGTTTGTAAAGCTGTCATCTAAGTAAAAGAGTACTTTGAGGAATTTATGGTTTAAAGGGAACCTGTTACGTTGGGTAATACTATTAATCTGCAGACATGGTTAATCTGCAAATTAATATTGTTAGGAAGGTGCCCCGCTGCCATACTGAAAGCACTGTGAGCAACAGCTATATGCATACTCCAGCACTTGGACTGACGGCCTGTTGTACACTGATGCACTGCAAAGCCGGCTGTCAATCAAAGTGTTGGGGTGTGCTTACAACCATCACTCACAATGCTGTGAGCAGTGACTGTCGCCCCACTGTTAGGCCTATATCACTGAAGGGCCATGTTCACATGTTCAGTATTTGATCAGTAATTTGCATCAGTATTTTTTTAACTTTTTTTTTCTCCTGCTCACCTGTCCCTTTGTGCTTGGCCACAATCCCAAAGAGTCCAATTCAATATGAAAAAATCCGGCACCAAAGTGATATGTTCCAAAGCTTTATTCCAAAAATTCTTAGATGTAAAAACACAGGCAAACATTTTGCAGGTGGAGGGCTTGAAACAGCAAGGTCCCAGGATACTGGTTTACGCATTTCAGGGCTATATGTGCCCCTTAATCATAACCTAGCTTTATGGCTGTGGCATGAGGAATTTAACCTAGCCGGGCAAATATGACCCGCCTCCCTTGTCACAGGACTTACAAAACCTCTGTATCAAACACATTTTAAAATGCCAAAATAAAACACATATACAAGTTTAAAAACAGATTACAATATTGAAACAAGGTGCTATAAATGGGATTAGTGAACGGTTCTAATAGAATAGAATAAAGTCCGAACGTTTATTTAGGCCGATGGGGTGGGCGGTGTCCATCATCAAGATCCAGTGGGTTTCCCGACTCAGGAGTTTCTGTCTCCAAGCCCCACTTCTCCTAGGCTTGTTGACTCTTTTCATCCCAAAGAATTGGAAACCCCTCAGATCTCCTCCATGTACTTGAAAAAAATGCTTGGATATATTGAATGGATTAGAGGCTTGACCGTTCACTGAATCCCGGAGATGATCATTGATACGCTGTCGCAATTTCCTCATAGTGAAGCCTATGTATGAGAGATTACAGACATTACAGGTAATTATATACAGGTGCATCTCACTAAATTAGAATATAATCAAAAAGGGAAACTCCTATATTATATAGTCAGTACAAACAGAGTTATCTATTTCAACCGTTTATTTCTGTTAATGTTGATGATTATGGCTTACAGCCAATGAAAACACAAAAGTCATTATCTCAGTAAATTAGAATACTTTATAACAACAGATTGAAAAATGATTTTAAAATCCGAAATGTTGGCCTACTGAAATGTATGTTCAGCAAATGCCCTCAATACTTGGTTGGGGCTCCTTTTGCATCAATTACTGCATCAGTGTGGCGTGGCATGGAGGCGATCAGCCTGTGGCACTGCTGAGGTGTAATGGAAGCCCAGGTTGCTTTGATAGCATCCTTCAGCTCGTCTGCATTGTTGGGTCTGGTGTCTCTCATCTTCCTCTTGACAATACCCCATAGATTCTCTATGGGGTTAAGGTCAGGCGAGTTTGTTGGCCAATCAAGCAAAGTGATACAGTTGTTTTTAAACCAGGTATTGGTACTTTTGGCAGTGTGGACAGGTGCCAAGTCCTCCTGGAGAATGAAATTTCCATCTCCAAAAAGCTTGTTGACAGAGGGAAGCATGAAGTGCTCTAAAATTTCCTGGTAGACCGCTGTGCTGACTTTGGTCTTGATAAAACACAGTGGACCTACACCAGCAGATGACATGGCTCCCTAAACCATCACTGATTGTGGAAACTTCACACTAGACCTCAAGCACCTTCGATTGTGGGCCTCCCCACTCTTCGTCCAGACTCTGGGACATTGATATCCAAATGACAATTGGAAATCTGGGACCTTGTGGAGTGTGTCAATGACTGCCTTCAGGACATCTGTCAAGTCAGCAGTCTTCCCCATGATTGTGGAGCCTACTGAAACAGACTAATGGACCTTTTTAAATGCTTAGGAAGCCTTTACAGGTGTTTTTTGTTAATTATTTTAATTAACTAAGATAATGACTTTTGTAATTTCATTGGCTGTAAGCCATAATCATCAACATTAACAGAAATAAACACTTGAAATAGATCACTTTGTTTGTAATGACTCTATAGAATATAGGCATTTCACTTTTTGTATGGAAGAATTGAAATAAATTAACTTTTTGGTGATATTTTTGATGCACCTGTATATAACATGTGAACTATTGCAGTTAATAAAGTTTTGAATTTTAACCATTTCTGGTTTCGCTACCTTTTAACTGTTTAGTGTTCACTGCATATCTACATGTTCCACACTTATTATTACCACACTTAAAAAAAAACCTTGTTGATAGCCATGTTCTATTTCCCAAACCTGTCATCACCAAACTTGGTGATAAAAGATTGGACAAGGTTGGAGCTTTCCTAGTTGAAAGTAGACAACCTTCCTTCAGAATATTGTCTAGGATTGAGTCGCTTTTTAACATTGGCAAGAATTTTTTAACAATTGACTCATTCTGACTATATTCCTTTCTGTATGTTGTTACAAATACCATTTTTTTGTTTTTCTGTCTCTGCTGTTTTTTGCACTTGCCCATCATATCTGACCGGGAGATTTTTTCCACTGATTTCATTGCCCTAATAAGAGACCAATCCTGATAACCTCTTTCTCTCAGTCTATTGCAAATATCCTTTTCTCCTGGACATAGCACTCGTGGTCACTGCAGTTTCTTTTACATCTATACATCTCACCTCTTAGAATGTTAACCCTTACATGCCTTGGGTGGCAATAATCAGCTTTAGCGGTAGTATTTCCCATGGTTTCCTTGCGGAAAGTCAATGTTTTTGCTTTACCATCAGATACACTTGTGGAAATTTTTAAGTCCAAAAACTAATCTCTGTCTTACTACACTTGTAAGTAAAAAAGAGATTGCAGTTGTTAGGATTTATATGTTCCATAAATTGAGGAACATTAGCAGTGTCTGTGGACCACAGGATAACCATATCGTCCATATATATGGCATAATGCAATATACTAGACTGAAAAGGGTTATTGGCTGAAAAAATACTTGACTCCTCCCACCAAGAAGCAAACAAATTGGCAAAAGACGGGGGAAATTTTGCGCCCATTGAGGCACTCCGGCATTATAAAAAATATTTGTTATCATACAAAAAGTAGTTGTGACTTAATAGGAAGTCGAGTGCCAAACAAACAAAGGAAATCAAATCTGGGGAATAATTTGAATATTTCTGAAACATCTCAGAGACAGCTTTTATTCCCAGGGCATGTGGAATACAGGAATAAAATGTACAATATTACATGTAACCCATGTATGCTTTTCCTCCCATACAACCT
This sequence comes from Phyllobates terribilis, assembly GCF_046119375.1. Classification (NCBI taxonomy): domain Eukaryota; kingdom Metazoa; phylum Chordata; class Amphibia; order Anura; family Dendrobatidae; genus Phyllobates; species Phyllobates terribilis. The sequence continues at coordinate 327,412,205 of NW_027362762.1, read as the reverse complement.
GTTCCAAAAGGGTTAACAGGTGGTTCGTATCCTTTATGTATCCTTGACAAATTTGTACCACCGGCTGCAAAAGAGAGTCCACCCATTCAGACAGATGTTCACCATATGACCCTATCCCAGAGTCAATGGGTCTCATGGGTGGGGGGAACCTCTCTTTATGCAGTTTATGTACAGAGTGGAAAATAATGACCACCATTTCACTTACATATACATACTCTACCTCTTTTTCGGTCATAATCCCCATAGATCGACCCATAGTGATAAGTGGCTTCAATTCCTCTTTAAAACTCACAGTAGGATCACCTTGTAAGACAGAATAAGTGTTAGTGTCTTCTAGGATCTGGCAATTTAAGCTATTGTACAAAGATTTGTTTAACAAGACCACTGCCCCCCACCCCTTATCAGCTTTTCTTATTACCAATTCAGAATTATTTTTTAGGGAGGAAACAACGCTGTTTTTCTGTCTGTTTAATGAGGAAATCAAATAAAGTTCCTCCAAATCACTCTGGATCAGCTCCTGAAAATGGTCCAGTACATGAACTCTTGATTTGACCGGATTAAAAAAGGGGTTTTTAGTCCGGAAATTTTCAGCAGTAGATACAGTCACTGTTTTCCCCCTCGATTCTATATCCAGCTGTACCAAATTTTTGTAGGTGGTCTGGTCACCCAAGCTCATAGAGGTGGAAGGACAAATAGGGTTAATGATTTCTTGCTCCTCATTTTCAAATTCCTTGAAAAAATGTCTTTTAACAGTTAAGGCTCGTACAAAGCGGTTAACGTTGAGGATTGTATGGAAAAAATTAAAATGTAAGTCAGGTGCATAACCTAGCCCCTTGGACAATAATTTCAATTGGTCAGTGCTAATGATGAAGGAAGACAAATTCACTATATTTTTAATGGGGTCTAAACCCTTTTCTGTTTGCCCCTGTACCTCTGTGGATATCTCTTTGGTTTTTGATTTCCAGATCCCACGTTTCCTCCTCCCCCTCCATGTCCGTTTTTTGAATGTGTAGTAGTGATATCGGGTGAATTGCTGGGGGTATTTTCTGGTGATGTACCTTCATCTGGGTCATCACTATAACCCCCTGATGTATCCAAATCACTAAATGCTACTTCTGCACTTGTAGATCTGGGCACCTCTGTTCTTAGTTTCTTTAATATTGGTTTGGGAGTCACTGGGATCTTATACTTAGCTGCCCAAGTATAAAGCCAAAACCAGGAGTGGGTGAAAAATGCAGAAGTGGTAACGCGTTTCAATTATTCTTTTCCTCTGATTGTTCCACTCCAGGTTTTGGCTTCAAATATTGATGTAAAATATTGACCAAATACTGAATGTGTGAACATAGCCAAAGCCGGTGGCTACTGGGAGAAATAAAGTTTATTTTCTCCCTGATGCTGCACTTTCACTGCTGCTGTCAGACGCCTTCAAAACTCTATTAACATGCACCAACTGTTTAAAAAGGCAAACGGTCTTCGGCAACAATGGTCTAGGTAGCTGTTAGAAACGAATGAGCACATCACCTAGGCATCTCGAACAGTACCATAGACTTGAATTAAACAGCAGTGAGAATAGATCACCAGATACCCTGTCTTGTGACCTGATGTGGAATCCCCAGCAATCAGGCAATTGTAATTCATCATGTGGAAAGGTGATAAGTGACAATTCTGGAAACATACTGTACCTTTCAAAGGTTCCATGAAATAAGAAAAGAAAAAAATTGGTCTGCTTTTTTTTCTATAAACAATGCCGTTTTCTATATGGGACCCATATTTTATCATTAATTATTGGTACTTTTTAATATATTAAACTATAGTATCTAATGCATTTCATAAGGGATAAGTGTCATATCACTTACCTTGAGTTCAACCTTGATCTCCTAGCAAACTCATTGTAAATACTTATAAATCATATTGTCCCCAAGAATCCATCTACAGAAATAAAGTTGCAGATGAAGCTTCCCACTCTCTGATAGAGGAAAAATGATGGCAAAACTGATGCTATAGATTTTTTTGTGATCATTCCCTGTCATCAGACACATCAGATATTTTCTGAGATTGGTCCTTGAGCTGGATCAAAAACATTGCATGCTGCTTTCCTTCTTCCTTCAGGCACAGATTACAAAATGGACAGCTAGCCAACAGCTAGTCTTGCTCTGGAGTAAAAGAACTGGCAGGACAAAAAAGTGAAAAAGGAAAAGAGTGGAAAAATACGCAAAATTTGTGGATTGAAAAATATTCTAGTGCAATTCTATGAAAAAAAAACATAAAAATCACTATATCCTCAACATGTTGCAGATTTCAAAAAGGACGTAAGTCAGTTTACACAGCATTAAAAAAAAGCACAGTGGGCATAAGATTTCTATAAATCCCATCTGCTTTGATGGAACTGTAAGATGCTACGTTTTTTGACGCAGCGTTAAAATCTCACCAAAGACTCATTCTGGGAACGTAACCTAAAAAGAAAAATAAGCAACGGGATGTAAAGAGGATATGGAAGAGACCTAAATTTATTAATGAAATTATGCTAAAGTTCTAGTGTATTTTCATTGGATTGTGAAAAATCTTTACTTGTTTTCCAAACCCCCCAACCCTTAGAACAATACCATGTACAGCCTGGCATTTTTCAGCAACCTACACCATATTCCCCGACAGGCGTGCACTCTACACCAAATTAAATTGGTATACCCCTGAGCTATACCCCTGTTTTAGTAAATCTCCTCCTGTGTTAAACCTTACCTTGCTCTTTTGCACTAAATGCACATTCGTTTAGATCTCTGTGTGTTTTATTACCATTTTATTTTAAAGCTTTGTTTAACAAACTTGCGCAGAGTACATGAAGGGGGGTTTTACAGTCTATACAAGCGGCTTAGATGGCTCAATAAAACCTGCACTAATTGTATACTATTAGGGTAGACAGTTACGAATCAAGTGGCGTCTAATCCCTACTATAATCACTGCAATATAAAAGCACCTCTTCAGCAAACACTACATGCCCGTGCACTGTGCCTTGGTGATAATGAGGGTAAGCTACCAAGTTCATTCCTATTGAACTGATAAGTATTTTGTCCTTAGCAGTAAATGTCTGAGTATCACCCCCTCTGTGAAAGAACCGCTGCTCCCTTCTGTTTAACTAGTTTTCGAGCAGTAAAAGAAAAACATTTTTACTACTTTCAATAATTGTCCTTTAATCACTAGGCCATTTCATGGCTGCCTAATGAACATACTTATGTTAGAGAAAATGCAGACCGAAGGAGGCATGAGAGGCCTGGTACAGTAGTCAATGGATGGCTATTTGGTTACTCATTATACTTGTTTTACTTGGAAAATAAAATATCAATAAAAAAGGACCAGGCACTAAAAATCAAGCTAAAAAACAATACGTATGCAATGAAACCCCTATGAGACCATCACCCAAACTTGCATTGAAAAGTAATCTTCCCTTGGTCTTCTCAAACAACATGGTCAGTAGGCCTAATATAAAGTAGAACTGGAAAACCTGGTCTCAATAAGTCTTCGCACAGAGGTGATGTCTCAGAGAGGTTTTACTAGTAGACTATGGACCTGATTCATTAAGGTGTTGACATCAGAATTCTGGTGTAAAACACCTTAATAGGTCACAACATTTTTGAGCAACTCAGAAGTTGCCCAAAAATATTGTGACATTTGGCGTTCACACTGCAGTCCCAACTAGCTGAGTCAATATGGGCATAACACAGGCAGGAGGGAGCGTGGCTATGTCCACCTGTCGAATCCATGAAAAGTTACTCCACTTTAGTGGTGTAATTTACTACACAATGCCAGTTAACAGATGCACCTAATTCATTACTTGGTGTGTGCTTCCTAATGAATTCACCACATCATACTCCAGCAAGCCTTTTCATTAAGATTGGCATATGCAATGCAAGTCTTAGTGAATGGGCCCCTATATATCCTTCATTTTAGGCCTCAATCAGATGTTCGTATTTCACATGCGTCTTCAGTCCATGTTTTTCACGGATAGAACAGGTACTCATTGTAGTCTATGGGGATGTTCACATGTTCACCAAAATCAAACAAACAAAAGACATTGTCTGTTTGTCATCAGACTCACCTGTTCAAGTCATGGGACTGGGAAAAACTCAGACAACATGCTGATGATAGTGATGTCTGTTTTTCGCTATTTGCCAGCAGAAGCTTGAAAAACCTCCATTAGTTTATTTTTTTTGGTGGGGGGGGGGATTTGTATATCAGAATAAGTGATGAGCCACTGATAGTAAAAACTGACCTTCTGATGACACACTGATGATAATCTGATTCCGCACACTGATGACAATTTTTTCATCGATGTCTAAATGAGACCTTTGGGTTTTCCATACACTTCAACAAAAGTATCATATTATACCATATACTTAAAGGGGTTTTCCCACGAACAAAAGTTCAGCTTAACAATTGTCTGTGTCTGACCGTGTACGGAACATACCACATCTCCTGGGCAGGGGAGGAAGCAAAAGACAATACAGACATTACAGCAGGGGATCGCAGAGGATTCAATTTATGAGGTAAAACATTGTTTAAAAACAGCCAGTGAAGTGTTTTACCTCACAAAATGAATCCTCTGTGATCCCAGTACTGTAATGTCTGTATTGTCTTTTGCGTCCTCCCCTGCCCAGGAGATATGGTATGTTCCGTACACAGTCAGACACAGACAATTTTTTAAATGAACTTTTGTTCATGAGAAAACCCCTTTAAAGGCACTTTTCCAACAATGAAGAAGATGGTGAAAATGCACACTAACTGTGCATTAATATACCATCAATGCATGCTTTATTACCAAATCAGTGCACAGACTGGGAAAGAGCTATCCTAGCAGTGGGGAACTACTGTGAATGGTTGACATTAGGCCAAGAGCACATATTGCGCATTTGGTGTGGATTTTACGCTTGTAACATGCACAGCATTTTAGAGCACCATCAGAGTGTATGATCTTTAACTTAATTTCATATGTGACTTTTTGGTGCAGAAACCACATGGAAATTGGCTTTTGTTTTGTTTCTTAGATTCATAGCATGTTAATTTCTGTTGGAAAATGCTTATTTTACACATTCATTTGAATGGAGACCTAAAATATGCACATTAAACCACACTGACCATGCATTGTTTTGTTGCATTTCTGATACATTTCTACAAGTAAATTATGCATAAAAATACATGAATAAGTGCATAAAATATATGCGGTACAGAAATGTTACATATTTCGATTTGGAAATCCATGTGTGAAATCTGTATGAAATATGCAATATATACACCTAGCCATAAAAAAGACAGACTTCAAGACATAACCCAGGACTTTCCAGTAAAAAGATAATTTTATAGGGTATTCAATTTCTGAATCACTATTTTTTTTAATTAGTTATTACAAATATAAATGATTTTTAAGAATTGGTAAGATAGGGCATGATTATGATATTGGGCTACAAAAAAAACAGATCTGTCCTGCACCTCCTTCCAGAAAGAAGCAAATGTGAACAGGTGTAAACTACTGTGACTACATTACATACATAGCAAAGAGTGCAGCAGCGCACCATGGCCTTCAAGATAAATGTAAACATTCTATATATTAGTTTTAAATCGCATTACTGCCATATAGATCATATTTATAAAATTGAAGCACTTAGCGCACAAACTGGCCAATTTCTGTGTGCCCACCACCCACGACAAAGCGTATTTCTCTTTGTGAGAATTGTGCTTTGAGCTATTTTCAAAATTCAAAATCCTGTAAATTAATTTCTAATTGCTGACTTCCCAATATTCATTTTTATTTTTTTATCATTTATTATAAAAGTCCAGCTCTCGTTTTGAGCCAGATCTTCCACAGAAGAGTGTGAAGGACTGATCTGGAGCATATGTACAAAATGTGGCATTAGCTGGGCTGCCTTATTTTATGTGGAGTGCTGCTGTGACATCAGACAAAATGTGCCCAATAGTGAGAGAAAAGGCTGTCATCAGGACACTTTGATGTCTGCAGCTCCATCATAGAAGGTCACAATACACAATGACATGTACAAAGTAATACTAAGTGAGGTGATGCTAGGGCATGTTCACTGTATAATTCTTCACCTTCAGAGGCTAAACAAATGCTAAGTATATTATGGCATATTATTATAAATTGAACTGTTATGCTGCTGAAATATAACAGTTTATTAAACTCCCCAAATTAAGCCCTTTCAAAAGAGTGGTAACATAGATACACCAATTTGAACAAATAGGAGGGCAGGAGATATTTCTACTATGAAACACTGTTAAGTCTTAGTTCTGTTCCATCCACTGATAATTTTGAAGTGATGATCATACTACCTCATATGTATCAATCTATTGTCTATCTATCTATTCTTTCTATATATTCATTCAAACTTTTTTGCATGACATTATTTTTACACTTGATGCTGCCTAACCCTATTTTGAAAATAGCGTGTGATATATATATATATATATATATCTATATATATCTATATATATATATCTATATATATATAGATATATATATATATATATATCTTGTAATCAGGGCCCTCCTGATTTGACTGAAAGGATGAGATGCAATCCTGTACTGCAAGGTGGGGGGCTGCCTTCTGCCTATAGCCCTGTCCAAGTGGATCTTAGCTGTGAGCCTTGCCTCAGGCTAAAGCTAAGCACTGGTTTAAAATGGCCACAATGAGCACCAACCTACTCTTTACCAATCTCCATCACCCAATGTCTACTGAGGAGCTTAAGGGACTGATTGCTCCATTAAAGCACATAATCTTTCTATCATATTCTACAATTAGGAAAGGTACTTACATAAAGCATTGCTTAAATGAGCCAGTAAAGAATTTTAAATATATAAAGGGTTACTGCACCTATACAAGTTTTGTTTGAACTGCATGCTCTTATATATTTTATATCAGCTGTGTAATTAAATCACAAACCACACACAGAAAACTATGCATGTTTCCGAAATTCTGAGATACAGTGCTGAAGATAATATACATAAATACTATATATATATATATATATATATATATATATATATATATATATATAATCTATATAGTAAATTTACTGTGCATACAGACATGTATGTGTGCATAGATTCATATATATAATAGTATTTCTATATATGTATATATATATATATATATATACATAAAACATATATAAATATACATATATATATATATATATATATATATATATATAAATATATATATATATATATATATATATATAAATAAAATGTATATGTAAATATATACTTCCGAAAAATATATGCATTCTACTCATATCTCCCTGGCTATGTCGAGCCAGAACTTTGCACTTATACATAGCGATAACCTATTTTAAAAGAAATACATGCATATGAGACAGTTTCAATATGTTATTGTATTGTGTGAATATATATATAAATATATATATATATATATTATCAATAAGATTGTCTTTTATATTACCAGTGCTAGTAGTATAATTCTGCTCTTTTGCAACAACGGCCATGCACTTTTAATTGTTCATAAAATTCCTACAACTGTTTTTTTTTCGTTCTGGTGAAAAGAATAAAATAGTATAATAAGAAAAATAAATGATAAAACATATAAAGTAGTTAACCATAATAGGACAATCGAAAAATAAGTATATTTTTGAAATTCTATCTAGACAAATGAAAAAAATTATAAAAACGATCTCTCCGTGGAAAAGGGAAAACTCAACACTTGATATAATATGCAGCACCTCAAATTATTTCCACCTATTTCCTTACTGCTAATTCTACATAGTGTGCAAACTTTATTCGCAACTTGCACATAATATTCCCTTGAGCTGCACAATACCGAGGAAATAGATGGCAGATGGACAAATGTATATGAACAATTCCCCCACATTATTCTTCAAATGGAAGCCACAAACTAACTGGATCGTATTTAAATGAAGTGAAATAAACTGGGAGGAATTACATTCCCCTAGGTCCAGAGTTAAGCACGTTGCCAGTCTAATCGCTTTCTGCACCCAAACTATATATATATATATATATGTATATATATATATATATATATATATGTATATATATTTATTTATATTATATGTGTGTATAAGTATGTATATAAATATATATATGTTTATATATGTGTGTGTATATATATATATATATATATATATATATATATATATATATCCATGTTCCATGTAGAGTTGGAATATGCTTATTAAGCTTATTAATGAACAAACAGAGCTGCAAAATCTGCAAATGAGTAATAGAGGATTATTCTCCAGTATCCGCTGCTTGTAGCTGAGAGGAAACGTATGTAGGAATGAAATGAAGTTCTTGTGATTAAAAGAATCCGGTCTAATGATGGAAATGTCATTATTTGTGTGACGGAAGCGCTCAGGATCAATCAGCCTCAATTAGGATTACACAGAGAGCATTGAATGTAATCTATTAGCGTCTCATTTCACACACGGGTCCAGTGCATAAATCAATAAGAAGCAGAAGGGGGGAGAAAACTGGGAAGACAGAGGTGGTAAATTAAGAAGAAAATCAAAGTTAGTACAGCTAAAGAGTCAATTCTTCCATCAATAACTGTGAGAACTGTGAAAATGTAATGATTGTAATCATTTAATCAGCACATTCAGCAGCAATCAGAATCATTATCATAACAGCAACACTAATTAATATTAGCAGCATAAAGCATATACATACATATATATACCCTCACCGTATGTGACGTCACACACCTAGGAAGCTAAGTGTAATGTGCAAATTGTATGTTACACACCGGTGACCTCGTCACTAATGTGGAGAGACCTCAAGCTCAGAGCAATGGTCTGATTTTTAAAATAGTTCAACTTTTTCTTGTTTTTACAAGGAGTGTTGCAAGATGCCAGTCATGTGGTTGGTCTGGATGCCATAGCTGCTGTGCGTGTGTGGCGTTATTTTCATAAACTTTCTTATTTTGCCTAAATACACTGGTCTATTGATAGCTGAATGACAGCCAAGCATGCCTGCAGGAATGGGGGGAAGTATCTTAGGTGCTCCTGTCTAGAATCATATTTATATGCTGCCATACCAGGTACACACATTAGCTGCACCTATCACCAACCCTACAATTAATGATGTCGCCTGCTCTCTAGCAGTGATCTTCTCTTCAGTGTATAGGACTTATGGTCATTACTGCTGTATCTGATGATGAAATGACTTTATTTTCATAAGGAAGAGCTTAATGAGTCCATTTACAGTAGATCCAGTGGCTTGTGGAGAATAATAATGATGATTATTAGACTGCGCAGTGGAGGGAAACTTTATAAATCCCCCCTCGGCCTTTTCCATTCTCCCACCCACAGAGAAGATTATTTTGTACGATTTATTCTCATGTATATATTTTAGGGTAGAAGGGCTTGTTCATGAGCCTGTGTGGGAGGTCTGCTGGAGAGGTAGAAGAAATGCAACATATATCTTATTATGCCCTAGAAAGCTAGAAAGTCACTGAGCGTACTACCGACTATATGCTGTAATAATATGGGTTTTTATGAAAGATAATATTACATTGGGCCCTGGGAATATATATATATATATATATATATATATATATATATATATATATATATATATATATATGCTTTGAACTATATGTACATATATACATATATAGAAACATATTTATGCATTGAGATATGTACATATATGTATCTTTATGCATATATAATTCAATAAAGCTGTAGACAATTCCAGAGCCCTATATGATATTAGTTGTCACATTCTTTTTAAATGTAGCATAGAACAGATGGCATTCTTCTGCCTTTGTAAAAACTTTGGAAGTGCACACAAAGGTGCATATGTATAAGTAAAAACAATGGCATATCATATGCAGCTATATACAACCATCCCTGTGTTGGGGGGTGAACAAAATAACATTAAAAAAGTAAAATCTAACAGTGAACACAGAAGAAAAGTATTATTATATTTATTCTAGTCGGAATATCGGTCTGACCAGTTTATGATCCATATTATGTGCCTTAGTTAGTTTCCTGTGGTTGCAGTTGGAACATTGGAATGACAGATATTGCATATATTGCACAGTAGTATTGCATTGCATTCCATAAGTGATAAGTTCTCTTCATACCACATGACGGGTCCTCCTGGAACAAACTATACTAGTGTTGTGGGAACATTAGAAAGCTCCAGCCCGCTTCACATTAAAACAACAGATAGTCTATGCGTTCTGTTACCATGGAAACTCTGGAAGTGAAATAAATTCCCATTCCAAACATATCAGATCCTAGATGTAACATTATATGGCTATTAATCTTGGAGTCAATGTGGTAGTACAAGGTAAAGCCAAACTCATCACAGCAGGCACGGAGACACTAATGACAGTCTGCCATGAGTTTGGTCTTACCTCTGATTCTCTCTTTTGTATCTAGCTTAGGTTGGTCTTGCTGCTGCTGCATTTGTGCATTTATTCATTTTTACAACTAATCTACATTTTATATATATTCGCATCACCCATAATATGCTCTTATTATGCATATTTTCAGAAGGAGATAACATTTTGCTTGTAATGGATCCTCTGATAATAGAACCTTACTAATAAAACCTGCTGCTACAATGTTTTTTTTTATCAGTCGGAATGCTTTGTGTTCTCCTCTGACAAACTATATGGTAAACATAAAGATAAACGCTTATGTGAACATAGCCTAAAACCAATCATGCTATCAAACGTGTTCCATGGCGAAACACAAACATATAACGCAAATAAACATCTTATCCAAAAACAAAGTGTATTGTCTATATCATTAACATTGGCATTGCGGTCTGTAACGCGAGAGTCAATGAATGAGTACAGGAAACAATATATTACAGGAGCTGATCAGATGTGCTAGTTTAATATTAATGAGGTTGGAAGTCATTGATAGAACATATTTCAATGTTATCACCATGAAGGTAGTCGATGTCTGGACTACATGTGGCTGTATGGCTGTATGTAAAAGTCTTGTAATGTGGTTATTATTATTATTATTATTATATATTGGATATCAGTTCTTGTCTTTGTAGGTGTTGGGACACTGCTGACCCTTCTTTTCACCTATTTCTTTTTATTACTTGCAGGGATTAATACATCCCTCCAGCGGGGTCAGGACTATTGCTCTACAAAACAACACACAGTAAATGTGCAATTATAGCAATCCTGATAAATATATAGCAATATTAGAGCTATGTCATTATACAACATAGTGTGATATTTAGAAGCAGGTTATGGATGTATTATCAGCATTAATGTCATTATTTCTGCTGTATTGCCGAATCCAAACTCCTATTTAATATTCGCCAGATGTGATTTTCAGCCACTAACCTTTCTCTACACTCAGGATTCCAGGAACCTTCTGATTTGCTTGATGCTGAAACATAGAGGAAGGCATTTAACATTAATGATATATTATGTAGGCCATTATTAGGGGACAGAAAAATAGATAGATAGATAGATGGATGGATAGATAGATAGATAGATAGATAGATAGATAGATAGATAGATAGATAGATAGATAGATAGATAGTATATAGTAAGTTTGTGACTGTACGTCAGAGCAGAATATTGCACACTGACCTCTATACAAGAATCTCTGTGTGTAAATTAACCACAAAATATGCCTTTCTGGGTACTCTAATGACTTCAGAGTACTTGCTATCTAATGTCGAGTGATTATAATACTAGTTGAGTAGGAAACATCTCATCTGCTCCACATCATAAACAAAAGGCAGTAAATATCACCTTGCTACATGACCTTGCCACATGGACTTCACCATGCTGCATTGCCTCCAGACACTGGACTAATCTGAGGGAGGTGAGGGAGGAATTGACTGAATGAAACAGATCAATGACTTATTCCCCAAGCTGCTTGTACCTTGTTACCTTGTAGAATCAAGCTATACAAGTACACTACAAGGGAAAATCCTGTATATAACAGTATAGTGCACTTCTTGTGGTCAGATAGCAGTCATTTAACCCATCATGTCCTGTGCTATGGGAATCCAGGCCTCTGATTACATGATCCACCAGCAGTGGCACAATCCATCAGCACTATGTAAATTCCATCCTATGTAGAGGTAACGCTCAGTGTAATTATTTTCCTAAGTAAATAGGTTAAATACACTAATATTAATCCCACACTGACAAAGTACAATTACTCTTAGGACCACAATACCATTTCTTGTATTTGGAAATAGACAGGTCTCCTGATATTTGCTGGGACATGTGTCATTCTGTAATAATTACCTATAGCCTGAGAACATGATAGATCATTCCTGTTCACTTGACATTTTTTTGTTATATTATGAATAAATCATTTATAAAGAAAATACAAACACATCCTCTGATGAGTGTATCCTATTCTGACAGCAGAGTTTTCCATGAATCAGAGCCTGTTGACTGGTATCCAGACTTCTTCATAAACCTGACTTGAGACTCTTTATTATCCCCCCACCCTCGTACATTGCTAGGATAGGACATCTTGATTTGTCCAGTAATTAGACACTTTCTGCTAATAGAAGCAATTGCATATATTACTTTCACGCACCTGATTAAGAATGAAGTCACTGCTTAGGGTGGACTCAATTATGTAATGTCATTTAATGATGAGCGAAATCATGAAATCAGGCTTCACCATGGAAATAGAGGCGGACACAAAGTGTAATGTACATTCCCTGCAAGTGAATCAAGCACACCAGAAATGTATTGTACAAACTGGTAACCTAAAGATAATACTAGTGTAGTGGTCGGATACTATATCATTTAATATAGCTATTTTATTATATATATTACTACATTGATTTTTTTATATATATAAATATATATATATATATATATATATATATATATATACATATATATATATATATATATATATATATATATATATATATGTTATCGCATGAGTTCTGTATGACTTTAGAAAATGATAACATAATTTCAGAACTTTAACTAATAATATAATTAAGAAATTTAGAGGGGAAAAAGAAAAAGAATGCTTCATGAGCTATAATTAAACATTGAAACATTAGTAATACAATTAATTCTTTCCAGAATTCTGTGAAACAATAAAATGGGGTTGGGGGAGGTAAAGTCGTTTTTAGGCTCTTTTTTTGTTCCATATTACACTTTGGACAATTAGAAGGGTACATGAAAACAGAAATAATTACTCAGTTTTTATTAGATTGTACAGGGAATAAGAAGTTGATAACTGACTTCCCCTACTGTTTGGTTCCTTGAAACAACAGCTTTGGCGCTAATAGTGCCCTTGGCATCTTTAAATGCTGTTTTGAGGACATTGTCCTGTTGATGTGTTATTCCGTGCAAAACTGTAGAGTGCAGTAGATACCTGCTGTCCTTATTTGTGTTTTTCTGTGTTTATTTGTCTCTTTTTCCTCTCTTTTTGCGCATCTTACTTCTCCAAATCAAGGTGCATTGATGCCAAAGAGTGATGAAATAAGAAGAAAAGCCAATTGCTGCACTGAGGTGGGGGATAGCTGCTAGGAATCCGCCTGCAACTGTGGAGAAGTCAGTAATTGCTGGAGACAGGGAGAGCTGGGGGTTGGGCTGAGGGATCCATGTATAAATAGTGTGATCTCAAATTGAAAGGCATAAATAACAGCAGGAGTGATCTAACCCTATGCAGTTCATCCTCGACGGCAAAAAGGGGGGAGAAACAATAAGGAGAAGCTTCCAGGGGACGTGTAGATCTCCTAGTGCAGACCAAGTGGATCTCTGTGGATACAAGATCACAGGGCGCAGCAGCCATGGAAGAACTTACTGCTTTTGTATCTAAGTCCTTTGACCAAAAGAACAAGGATGGCAGCAGTAGTGCCAGCAGCAAGAAGGAGACCATTACATACAGGGAAGTTCTGGAGACAGGCTTAGCTCGGGCCAGGGAGCTGGGAAACTCTGATAGCAATCTACAGGACATTACAGACACCAGTAACCACTGCTCGCTGCACCTCTACAAGGAGCACACAGACATTGACAAGGACAAGCTGAAAGACTACAGCACCAGCAGGATATCCGAGGGTGAGTATCCAATGTATCTCCATGGACTATGCTAAATATGGATAGTACTGTGCATCCAGCCCAGGGAAAACTTCCAGCTGTAACACAGAGGAACAGATCGTAGTACTTGCTCCAGTATTGTATGATCTACTGCACAGATTGCACAGCATTGCTATTATCACACTGCAGTCAGTCACCACACAATGTAGACACTGCTCATTACTACATAATATTCTATGCACAATGCTTCCTGGGTAGTAGAAAGAATTACACATCCACAGCTTGTTCAATTACATTAACATTTATTACTTATAAATATTTATATATTGTTTCTTTTAATTAAATAATTGTAACCATACCTTGTTTTGTGAAGCTTTCCCATAAAAAAGGAAGGATGTGTGGGACTATTTTCACGTCTGTTGATGATAATGTCTGACAACTTCCTGCTAGTGTAAATGGTAATGATAGGGGGTAATTATTAGGCCCAGTTGTACACTACAACACCCACGTCAGGAGGACTGCACTCTGCAAATTCTGGAATAGCAAAGGCCACAGACATTAGACTCGCTAAATATTTTTTTGTTCACTCAGGGAAACAGGTGTCTTTCTTTCAAATTGTTATCATGGCTATTGCTTACTAAGACATATTGCAAACAGCCTGCAAAACATGTGGCTGGATGAAGGGGGGCGAGGGGGTTAAAACGTTTTCATCTGGTGTTACTCAAGGTGAAACTAAATTAAAAACAAGACATGGGAGATCAGGATGGAGGAAGTATGAATGTCTTGTGTGATACTATTATGTGTTATGGGTTTTTTTTTTCTTGGGAAATAGTAATGTATTTGCAAGCAATAATTCCATAATGTTTGTAGAATGCTGGATAGATAGATAGATATGGGATGGATAGATAGATAGATAGATAGATAGATAGATAGATATGTCAGGCAATATTTGTGCCTTATCTAGTTTATAACTTAATAACATTGCTATATAGTACACTGATCTACAAAGACCGAATTCATATCGTAACCTATTTTGTGTATATATTATCCTATATTCCAAACAAATTACTTTAAAATAGTAAAATTATGCAAAAAGATTCTTTATTAAAAATGGTCTATTTAAAGACATGTTAAATGTCAGGACATTACCATTACACATAGCAATACCAGGGGAATACGGACTAATGTCATTGTGGCACTGTATGGACACTGTATGGGATGTGTGCTCTCACACCATTAACATGCTGCTTTTCAGCTAAAAGTTTAGGTGCAATAGAAGAACAAAAAGATTACCGATTTCAATCATAATACAATAAATCTAAAAAAAAAAAAAAAAAAAAAAAAAGCACTTCCATTCTTATTATTTGGTAAAGTTTAGCCTTACTATATGGATTTTGACTCCAGCCTGATAAAAATCCCTGTGGATTTCTGCGAACCTGTGTAAAGTTCATTTAATTTAATATTTAAAATTGTCCTGCAAAACGTTATATTTATATTATTTTGTATTGTTATATATAATATTAATTACTATAACATATTCTGCTGCGACTATTACTATTTTTACATTATATATATATTTATTTATATTTATCGTCTCATACCTTGTTGCATCAGCATTACTTTTTATAGATAAAAACATGACATTTTATTATCATATTCCTAATTAAGGCTCCTTGTTTCTTTTTGATTGAAGACGCAACAATTCTTCACTGTCAGCACAGTGTTTTGTTAATGTTAAAAGAGCCTGTTAAGAAATTGAACTATACATTTTGGATATATGGCTATAACATGTATAATTGACTGATTACTTACCCATACACAGTCACACACTATATATTGCAATTATTCCTATTACTGTTATAATGGTTATAGATTTATTTGGTCATTGTACACTGTTGATTTATTCTCAGATAAATTATCTATCTATCTATCTATCTATCTATCTATCTATCTATCTATCTATCTATCTATCTATCTATCTATCTATCTGTTTTGCTTGGTAAAGGTTGTCTCAGAGTTCAGGTTTGAGATCACACAGTAGAAAATGAGCCCAGGAGAATGGACATAGTGAAATGTTTGCTGATAATCTATTTATCATATGTAATGAAGCCACATAGCAGAGTGAGCTGGATTTGTTATCATTATTAAATGGTATGAAATAGATACAGATCCTCGATCGTTGTCTATTACTATTCAGTATGTGTAGAATTGATTTCCCTGCCTGTGTTCTCTGCACCGCTATTGGACTAATCGTAATCGATTGAGAATACATTAGGACATATCTGTTAGGATAAGACCAGCACTTCATGAAATATATGACGGATGGAGAGTCATTATTAACATTACTGAATTCTTCCTTCCCAAGGAAAATCACATTTCGTCCATCAATTATTCTAGAGATAAATAAAAACTATATGAGGAAATGGACCTTGTTAATTGTAAATCAAATCCAGGGTCATCTATCACTGGGAGGAAGCTTCATGTGGGAGACATACAGATATTACAATATCATTTCATAAAAGTTGTCAGGTTCCAGAACAGGCTTGGTAGCTAATACAAACAATGCTGTGATATTGATGAAGACTCCCTGTACCCACAGGAATCTACGAGTGTAAGGACAAAAGAGAAGATGTGAAATCAGAGGACGAGGATGGACAAACAAAGCTGAAACAGAGGAGAAGCAGAACGAATTTTACTTTAGAACAGTTAAATGAACTGGAAAGACTGTTCGATGAGACTCACTATCCTGATGCATTTATGAGAGAGGAACTAAGTCAGAGGCTGGGACTCTCTGAAGCCAGGGTTCAGGTAAGGAGATGTAATAACAAAGTGCAGAATAATCACTCCCATCACTACCTTGGCATACACTATGTGAGGCATCTATCTATCTATCTATCTATTTATCTATTTATCTCATATCTATCTATTATTATTTATTTTGAGAGCACCATCGATTCCATGGTGCTGTACATGAGAAGGGGTTACATACAAAATACAGATATCTATCTATCTATCTATCTATCTATCTATCTATCTATCTATCTATCTATCCATCCCATATCTATCTATCTATCTATCTATCTATCTATCTATCTATCTATCTATCTATCTATCTATCTACCTATCCATCCCTCCGTCAATCCCATATAGCTATGTATATTATAACTTTTTTGTTAGCATGCCAAATAAACTACAAATTGTTCCTAAAAGAAAAGCAAAGATTATTAAACGTCCTGACAGGAGAAAGAGAATCATGGTAGAAACTTTACATGGACTATGTGTAATAAAAGCCTAATGAACAAGTTGTTCAATTGTCATCATTATAAAATGATGACAAAACATATGCATAAAAATACACGTATGTGATAAACCATTTCAATTATATTTACAGATGAAAATATTTAATAACAACGGTAATAAATCTAAAAAAAACCCAGAAAGTACTAAAATGTAAGTTATATTATCACCGCATGAAATAATTTACATGTACTCATTATAAGTGTATATATATATGTACACAAATATATATATATTGTATGTAACTAACTATACTTTTATATAATATATTTTTATATACATATATATATTTATATGTATATATATACTATATATATATATAAATAAACACACGTGTAAATATATATGTATGTACATAAATATGTGACTATATAAGCTGTATATAACTATATATATATATATATATATATATATATATATATATATATATATATATACACATACATTCCTAATAATTTCTGTCTCATTATAGTGAATAGGCAACTGGTGTCGCCAGCACACACGCAGCCTTTCTGTATGCCACCGGCATACATCCCTTTGGCAGCACAGACACATTTGGTCTTATTAGTTTTCAGCACAATTTCGCAGCTTCTGTCGGTGCCACCGCCGAATAGAATAGGCCTCTTTAGAGGTTCCTTGGCTGCTTTGGGGCTGGATTATCCTGAGCCGGGGGGTGAAGGTGCCCCAGCTGACCTGCTTGACAGCCATATGGATTTATGACATCGAAGTCCTCCCCATCTGCTCCCTCTCTCTGCCTTTAAAGTGCTGGAAACACAATCCTGAAAATGATGATTATTTATAGTCAGTAAACGTATTTACGAGCTTTTAGCTGAGCATTCAGCCTTTATGACAGGACACAATGAATTAAATCTCTATTAGACTCAATCATAACTTATCCTGTCTCACAATTAATCGATAAAGGTAACAATAACTCAAGAAGGACAACAATATGCACAAATATAAATAAGCTAAACTAGGAAGTCGAATAATCTATTATCCTATTTCCTGCATTCAGAAATTGCAATAATTTCTCTAGTGTTATTTTTAATAATTGCTAAAACCTTGTCTGTGCCTTTAGATTAGACGTGCTCACTATATAACGCACTACAATCGCAAGAGACTAATCACCTAAAAGTCGGATGTTATATGTAAGGGAACATCACTATTAGCACAGTTTTACTGTTCCAGATCTATAATATTTTCTAGTGCCTTGATGTGTTGTTTGACAAAAACAAATTAATAGTAAATCCCCCCTTTATCACTTTCTGTCCAAAGTTGCAGAAAATTGCTCTTTAAACCACTTTCAGATCTCAACCAAAATGTCCATATTGATTCAGGTGGATGCATGAAAAAAAAATCCCTGGTTGCTTTGAGAAAAAAAAAACTGTTTGGAATAGAAATAGTTGGACAGTTTGGGAAAGAGGAAGCTAATTATGTGACAGAAAATCTGAACATTCCTAATAACGTCTATTAGTAATGGAGAAGGGGGGTCGGAGGAGGATGTTGGTGGGAATGGGTAGGGGTGGGGGGATCAGTATAGATGCAGGACAGGGAGGCATTTTATATGGTAAATGCTCAGTGGCTTGTTGTAATAAGCACACACTGTCCTTGTTGTTAGAAGATACAGTTTCAATTGAGAGTGGAAATTTGCTGTAAATAAATTGATGCTCCTCTGCTTGCCTGCTCCTTATTAACCTTTTATTTTTAGCGTGTCCTGGAACCCCATACCACCCAGCTGTCAGGGTTATAATTGAAAGTTATGAGCCCATAGTGAGAAGCAGGCAGTAATTCAATTACAAGAAATATCTCTTGCTTTATGGCGCACAGCTAAATTAAATGTCATTATTCACTGTCTCTAATGGAAATCAAAAGGAAATCAGATTAGAGTATTTGTGAAAGAAATCACTGAGTGATCCTTAATGAAGAAATAACTGTCTAAAACAGTGTAGTGCGCTTTACTTAGCAGATTCAGACCTAATTGGGATTGATCACTACCCTGATTTATTATTGCTTAACCTACTGGCTAAATTATTTGTCATCCTAACCTCAGTTTTTTTTTCTTTGCTTGTCCCATGGCTACAATGACTTCATGTATTTATTCCAAAAAGTGCAGAGCCAAATGCGCCAGGAGCTATCCAAGTGCCCCCTCTCCATAGAACCTAATCACATTACACGCTGATTGCGCTTCTCCCTTTGTCTGGAGGATCTACATACACGACAGGATCTAAGTAGCTTCCAGTGAATTTACACTCCCCATAAGCTGGTGTGTGGCTTTGATAAGGTAAAGGGATCAGTATCACAGGGCCAAAAAGGGATTGCGGTGGGCCATGTAAACTATGCTGACCCTCTATATAAGAAAGCTTCTCTGCCTCCCTCTGAAGTATGGGGCAACTCCTCACACGCGCACTCTTACAGATGCCATTATTCTCCAAAGCACTGTGATGAATGTCTTCCAGAGTTTCTTTTCACTAATTACTGCCTTGTAAATGACCATCATTAAAGCAATTGAACAAAGCTTGGAGGGGAATGCAAAACAGAAAATGCAGCCAGGATAAATGAAATAGAAGCAATTGTCTAAAGACTTTTACATAGCACTTGCCACCTTTCCTTCTTATATTTACTATGCTCTATTTCTTTGGAGCTAGTAATGCTTTTTTTAATCATAGTCAAATAGTAACCATTTTGTCCTTTTACTTCACATCATTTATTTTTTTATTATAGAAACTTGTGATATTGGTGTTGTTAATCATATTGCTTCATCATTTCAATATATAATGAAAGAGTAGTGCAGAATTATTAAAAACCACTCAAGACTGTCACCAAAAAAATCAGATTCTACACCAGAGTAGTAAAAAATGCAGTTATACTTTATATATTTTTAATCCTGAGCTGATGGGGAAACAAATATTGTTGGTGTGAGTGTTTTTCTAAAGCACTTTACATAACTTCACAATTTAGAATTTTTGGATGGTCAATCACCATCAACCTATATCTGAAATATTTGTCATTGCCATTATTAGTGTACAGTAAATAAACACAGTAGGTATTTTTATTTAACAATTGCTTCTCATTCCTAAAAGTAAAACTGAGGTAGAAAATATGTAAAACTGTTAATGACTTTTATTTAAAGTAGTATATAATTGATATCTGGTGATGCAAGTAATCATCTATCTATCTATCTATCTATCTATCTATCTATCTATCTATCTATCTATCTATCTCACTTTTTTAATAATTAATTGAAAGGCTGCTTATTTTATTTTTCTCTATCTATCTATCTATCTATCTATCTATCTATCTATCTATCTATCTATCTATCTATCTGTCTATCTCACTTTTTTAATAGTTAATTGAAAGGCTGCTTATTTTATTTTTCTCTATCTATCTATCTATCTATCTATCTATCTATCTAATATCTATCTATCTATCTATCTATCTATCTATATATCTATCTATCTATATATCTATCTATCTAAAGTCCTCAACAAAATGTTTTAAAATTGATGCAAACTGATATTATTTTTCCTTAAGTTGTCTAATGAATACATACGTATAAGCTGTATTTTAGTTAGCTCTTGATTCAAAAACACTTTCCTGTAAAATTTGATAGGGCCAGAGCACTAAACTAGATTACAGTTTTATTCACCAAATTATAAAGGTCTTTGCATCTAAATGAGAATTGCAAACAAATTATTTTTGGAAATACATTCACGAATTAGTATTAGAAAAAGAGTTACTCATATTTTAAACACAATGTGATTACTTTTATTTTTTATCATTCTTAACCACTCTGGAGGGTCTTCAACCTTTGTAATGTTTCTCAGGTTTGGTTCCAGAACAGAAGAGCAAAATGTAGAAAACAAGAAAATCAAATGCATAAAGGTGGGTATGGTGAGTAGATCCAAACCCAATGCAGTCTCGGTCATTAAATCAGGTGACAGAGGGTTCTTCTATTTTTACATTGTATAAACAGCATGCCTACTTACAGCTTGGAGGCAAAACTAATCCAAGTCATTCACACTGAATCTCAAGGAATTGAATGCTTTTATATTCTCATAGACTATCTGAGAAGTCTGCTATGAATTTAATCACAAAAATATGGCACCAGGGAAGAGAAGCAATAGAACTTTTTACATATTAACTATTAAATAATTGTTACAAATTTTTAATTAAATATTACATTTAGCAAACATATATGTTTATTATTTATGTATTGTTTACCTACTTAAATATTACATACAGGATATGTTAAGATAGTCTAGGAAAAAATGAGAATGAGAATTTACAAAATCTGCTCCACATGCTGCAAGCATTATTCCACATGGATTTTGGCTTGAGAATTTTGACACTGCGGAATTTTAAGTCTACAGTATGTCTATAAGGTTGCAGCCTTTCACCGCAGATTTCACTCTTTAAGTGTATAGGGGTGAAATCTGTCTAAATTCCGCAGCAAAATCCTCATGTAGATTTGGATGTGGAACAGCTGCAGATTTGCTACATATTTGTAGTGAAACCTATAGCAGAAGTGTTTCTGCCACATGTGGAAGATGCATTCAAGTTTTGAAATTTATTCTTAAAAAATATTAGTTGATCATGATTTTTGACAAGATACCCAGAAAACAAAATAGTCAAGTTGGCAAACTTGATCTTCAAAAAGTTATAAACATTTTTCTGTTTTTCACTTATTTTATAGGAGTTATCCTGGGAACAGCAAGTCACTTAGAAACATGTAGAGTTGCACCATATGTGAACATGGGAGCATTAAGGATGCCTTTCCAACAGGTAAATCTATAGACTGTGAGATTTAATAAACTGTAAAATCTAGCATTACATTTAAATCACACAGTATGTATGTTTTTCCTATTTTTTCTTACTATTTGCGATTTAGATCACTACATGCAAAAACTTAGGCTATGACTGGCTGCCTAAAATTTGTCAGAATGTAAGGTATTAAAAACATGTCCTGGTGTATTTTGAACTCCTTATATGTACCTAAGAGTTCATATGTTGGATGGAAACTCATGGCCCAATTGCATTTATTTGCAATCAGTTGTACCCTGCTTTACAGAAAACCTTTCTGGCATTTAGCCGGATGTCTTTGTAAGTTGTCAGTGTAGTCAGAATCTATGCTAAACGCTATACTCCTCCAGGAGGAGGTGTTAAACCAATGTCCTGTCAAATGACAAGTAAGGAAAGCACCTCTGGCAGTCTCTTTTTTTCACAGGTGGACCATACGGATTCCTGTGCCTGAAATATGGAAAAGCGCCTAAAGCGTAGTATGTCAAATGCAAATATTAACTGAAGGTTTAATGATACATGAAAGGCTTTAATAGTTAATATAATGATACAGTTAAGGCTGGGTTTGTATACATCAATTGCATCCTGTCAGTTGTTGTACATCTGAGATGCTCACAATTGATGCAAAGTTGTGGACTTTGAGTATTGGTCCCGTATCCATAGGTCAAAAAAACTCCACATGCAACATTTTTGATCTGGCTATACGATTAAGGCTACGGCCCCACTATCAGTATTTGGTCAGTATTTTTTCTCAGGAGTGGAAGCCAAAAACTAGGTGAGGAACAATCAGAGAAAAGATGTAATAGAAACAAGTCACCAATTCTGTATTTTTGACCCACTCCTGGTTTAGGCTTCCACTTGTGAGAAAAAAACCTGACCAAATACTGATAGTGGGGCCGTGGCCTAAACCAGATGCCATGGATGACTGAGAATAACCACATAAATATATATTGGATCAGTTTCCATTGGCATTTCAGTACCACACTGGAGAGAAAAAGTACTGATCAGCGGTATAACAACACAACAATACATGGGTTACCTGCTTTAGTGGATTACATATAATTTTACTTTTATTTCTATTCTTGTTAACTTTTGTTTTGGCAAGATCTAGCAAAAATGTCATGGTTTTCTCATCCCAACATGGTCTTTCATGTTCTGGATGAATAACTGTGTGGTGGTGTAGACTTGCACCAAAATGGGGGCCATCCTTTTGAGGAGGCTTCCCTTTTGAAGTATGACTCTAATCTCATATGGATGTGGTTCACATATAACATTAAACATGAGATGTGAAGATACTTTTTTTTCCTGGAAAATAACACAACAAATATTCTTGTCTATCTCAAGTCCTAAAATTATGTGCAAATGTTTGCGCCTCCTTTTATAACAGTGATATAAGATTCAGACTGAAAAAAATCAATATTAATAACCTTTTATCTGCCACAACAACAAAAATAACAATTATAAACATAATCATTAGCCAAGGTAAAAGTAATATCTAGCAATAGAGATATCATAAAATGTAAAACAAGCATCAGGTTTGTGGATCACCACTTTTTCAGACAGAGATCCATATTATAGAGAAAAGCAAAATTAATAGGGAAGAATTGAAGAGGATGAGAGCAATGGCACATGCTATATGTTAATAAAAGTTATACGATTCATTCATATTTAGTGGTTGGGTGAGAACCGTAATAAAGAGATTGTGACTAAATGGAAAACATGGCCAATCCATGCTTAAGTTGAAACTCATGGCAACATATGAATAAACCCATTCAGTAAGATCTGGGATCATCCTAATTCTGAATTGTCCTTTGTAAAAAGAGTATGCAAAAGGTATAGCAATGTCATAAAAAAACCCCTAATTTTTCTGATATTTTGAAATGTAAATTGTCCATAAATTTAAAGTTTCTTCACTAAAATGTAATATTTCCTCTATTGATAAAATATTCTAAGTTAGAATTATAAACTGTAGAGCTTTATATTTAAGTCAGTGTAAGTAGAGAATTAAATGCTATTAACATTAGATGGTATTATACAGTTTTATGATTACCCAAATACCCTTCTTAAGTCATAGCTGACCTCGACTTTACTTCCCTTCTCAGTAGTAGCTAATGAGTGAGGAGATTTACTTGGATGTTACAATTATATAAAAATATTTTTGTCCTGCAAAATATGCAGATATGAGATTCCTGCACTGCTCATATCTGTATCGGGAGGTGAGCTTGGCCACTTTCTTGACAACTAGTCTTGACACCTGTTGGGGCATACAATATAGGACAGATGCACCATAGCTGCCAATCACACTGTGCAGAATAGGTAAAAATTGCACTATAAAAGTTACATTTTCTATGGTGTTTTGCTTTACTTTTGATACAGTTTTTGGATTATTACTTTTTTTTTTGCAGCATTCTCTAGGAGTAGTCATTTTCATGCACTTTCCCATGGGCTTATTTATAATAAAAGTAAAATATTAATGAAAAAAAGCATGCAGAATTTTAACAAAAGTCAACAAAAAGTGCTTGCAAGTGGTACGTAAAATAAATGGCGGTTTTTATCATCTCAAAAATCTGCATCAAATTGTGAATGAAGCCTACATTTTTCAGCTCCAATCAACTAAGTGGCATTGGCTGGAATCACAAAGATTTCTGCCAGCCCCATTTGAAAAATTAGGACAGCAATAGAAAATTGTGCTACAAGTCTTATCACAGACAAGAATGCTGGTGAACAGGATGAAAGGGTTATCCAACTTAAATAAAAAAACAATTGCAAAAAAAACAAAATAATAAACATGACTCACCTCCTTTTCCCATGAAGCTACCCTATCTTTTATCCTGGTCTTTTTTTACAAGAGATCAGCATGTGACCACTGCAGCCAATCACTGACCATTACAGCTACTTCAAGTCACATTGTAACCACTACTAAATAAAGACCAGGAAGATAGCCTGAGCTTTTGTGCTGGGATCACCATTGAAAAAAGTGATAAATATATATTCTTTAATATTTACGTTTTTTTAAGTTGGATAACCCCTTTAAGTTACTGTTGCTGGACATATGTGCATAATCATAGTTATGCTTGAATCATGAAATTATAGCTGATTCCTTATTCTTCACAATGCAATTGCATATTATATACTAAGATTAGAATTGTTTTAATGTTTCACTTTGCATAATTTAGATTTCACTCTAAAATATGTGTCTAGTGAAATATTGGGTGTATTTTCCATTATTCTATTTAGTTCAAGTATCTTGCAAAAGGAAAAGAAATCAGTTATAGAAAACTGTGGATTGACTGCCACTTTCTTCCCTCTAGCAGCTGTGAGCATAAGTGTTAGTGTGTTAATTCAATATGCCCTATTGGGTCTTTTCTTACTTGGCCACCTTTGGATCTCCACAAGAATATGGAGAGCTGTCATGTCACCCTCCGGTCACATACTCAGTTGCTAAGCTATGACTCAAACATATCCAGGCTGCTGCTTATGAAACAGCTGTGGTAAAACAAAATTCATTTGGAGTATGAAGAGTTTCTAATATTTTTACTTTATAGTTTCCACCATCCTTTCTCATAAAAGGGATGAGTTAACATCTAAATAGGATTAAACAGATGTATTAAACTTAGATTTTAATTTACTTTTATATGACTATTTTTAACTTAAAACGTCTTGAACATCTGTTTATTGTCATGTGTGGCTAAGGTCACACTGTATAGTATCTGTAAACCAGAAATGTAATATGGCGAAATCTTTGGAAATTAAACTTAAAAAGAAAACAGCTCAAATGTTTAAAAAAAACAAAAGTGTTAAAAAACAAACAAAAACAGAACCTAACTTATCTCTTTTTTCACCCCGATCCCAGCATAAAAGTTCAGGCGATCCTCCTGGTCTTTGTTTAGTAGTGGTCAAAATGTGACTTAATAAGCAACTGCAGTGGACAATGATTGGCTGCAGTGGTCACATGCTAATCTCTTGTAAGGCCATATCTATGAGAGTGCCAGCTTGTTATTAAGAAATTATCATTTAAAGATATTACATATAATAGGGGATGCTATGTGCTGAGAATAATTGGGGGTCTTGTGACACTATCTTTTAAAACACAACTTTGAAGTGCGCAGCTCCTGCATGAGCGGTGTGCATAGAGTGATGTACCGGGTCAATAGTAAGTCTATGGGTCTGTATACTCACTCTCACAGTGTGTATGGCCCTATGCATTCATTATTATTGAGCTTACACTGCACTGTGCGTGCAGCTCATGTAGAAGATGTGCATTTCAGAGTGCTGATTGGCGGTTGGGTGGGGTCAGGGGGTAAAATCTCAGGACACGACTTGAATCAATCGGCAACACATATTCTGAACTATGACATATCTTTTTTTTAAAACATCATTACCATTTTACACCAGATTTTCAACCTGATTTGCTACAGATTGTCAGTTTCCTATTATTCTTTTTTAAAAGACTACCCCCCCTGGAAGACCATTTTTACTGCAAAATAGGATGGATGTTTCAAATAATATTTACTATTATTATTCGTATTAATAACGCTTTTCTTTCTGTATTACTTAAGTCTACTAATTGTCCAACATGTTGGAGGCAGTACATCTAAATTTGTGAATACCAGATGAGCAGCCAATCAGATTGCTTTAATTTTCTAAAAGTTTCTGGAAGGTTACAAACTACTTCTCTTTCTTTTGTTTCCACCAATTTTGATAAACCTCTCCTGTTACATTTTCATCAATAGATCTTGTAATAAAAATAAGTTCCACAATTAGATGTGTTAAAAAATGTTCCTGTGCTGAGATAATCTTATAAATGTGCCCCTGCTGTGTGCTGTGTAATGGCTGTGTCTGACCATGTACGGAACATGGTCTTATTATACCACATCTCCTGGCCAGAAGAGTTAGGAAAAAGAGAGTATACAGACCGTACAGCAGGGGATCACAGCTGATTCTTTCTGTGAGGTAAAACATTTCCCTGTCTGATTAAAATATTGTTTTACCTCAAAGAAAGAATCAGCTGCAACCCTGTGCTTTGCTGTCTGTATACTCTATTTTGCTTCCTCCCTTGCCCAGAAGATGTGGTATGATCAGACCATGTTCCTGTATGGTCAGATGCAGCCATTACACCGTACAGAGCAGGGGCACATTTATAAGATTATCTCAGCACAGGAACATTTTATTTAAACGCATCCAATTGTGGAAATTATTGTAATTCCAAGATCTATTGATTAAAATGTACTCTGTTAGAGGGACAACCCCTTTAAGTTGAAATATTTATTATATGTATTTATTCTTATCGATGAAAAAAGTTCCTCACATCTAAAATCATCCTAAACATGAGACTGTGTATACATTTTTAATGGCTCCACGTTGGTGGCAAAATAATATTCAACTACCTATGAACACAGTTCATCTTTCAGTAGTTTTTGGCAAAACTGTAATTCATATCCAGGTGTGAACGGAAAATGACCGTGTAATTAGCCAACAAAAGGAAAAAAGTTAAAATTAATTGGGTGTTAATTTATGAGGGACAAATACTATTTGTAGGTCTGATATGTCTTGCATTTTTTTTCATGATTTAATATTAAGCTATTTTCTAAATAAATTGTTATATCAAATTTCTCTCTCGATCTACAACAAAATAGATACATGCTACCAGACTCTGCACAATACAATCTGGTCTTTATAAGAGACTGTTGGCCACCAAAAGTGATGTTTGTACGAAAAAGTGGCAAACTGCAAGCATACATGTGGTTACTGGACAGATGTCCAAAACAAATGTTTTCAATCAAATTCATTTTTCTTTGGCCATCTCAACTAGATTTTATGGTAGAAAATGTAGATAAACATGAGCACCTTATGACAAATTTACACTGTGCCACACTCAACTTTAGAAGAGGCTGCAAACATATTTCATTTTCACTGTTAGTGATGAAATATAGTCTCCTAATGGTCTGAATATATTAATGATATAGGTGAGCCAGGAAAAAGATAACATTAATTTGTATAAATGTAAAGTTCCTGTTACTGCTGGCGGCTACATTTTGTGTCAATTTATTCAAAACACTGGCCAAGTTTTACACGTTTTACTGGATTTTTATGCAACCAACACATGTAATAATTGCTTAAATTATATTAAAAATACAAAGATGTTTTGTACACACTTAAAGTGTACCTGAAGTTTAGATTTTTGTTTTATTTTTAAAATCTTTGAGGAATGAAATAATTTTTTCAATGCCGAGAAACATAACTTTGATTCTCTAATATGGAGTTTCATATATACATTTTACTAATTAAACAGGCAAAAATAAGGTGAAAATAATTACAAATTTCAAATTTGAAGCAAGAAAGTAAAATACAATTCAATAGCAGTACACAGAAAAAAAGAACAATGGGATAGCTTGTGGTGGTCATTAATGGCAAAAACCCCCCAAACTATTAAAACGGTTACATTGGTAGAAACTTTAAGGATACTTAGGTCATGCCAAAAAGATATGACTGAGGGCTCATTTACATGTCA
Source organism: Phyllobates terribilis (assembly GCF_046119375.1). NCBI lineage: Eukaryota > Metazoa > Chordata > Amphibia > Anura > Dendrobatidae > Phyllobates > Phyllobates terribilis. The sequence continues at coordinate 327,383,555 of NW_027362762.1, read as the reverse complement.
GTTTTTCATGCATTTTTCATGGGTTGCACTCGTACCTGTGATTGTTTATAGCGTTGATCACGTTATTGATTTTTTGCGGACTGAGTGGTCCATGCAAAATTGTGGAGACATGTCTGATATTGATCCGAGTGTCGGTCAAACTCTGCAATGAAAGTTTATGGGTCTGTGAAAAAATCGGACAGCATTTGGATATCATCTATCAGTCATTTTCACTGACTGATTGATAGATAGGGGAAGGTTGGTAAACTTTTTTTTTTATCATTAGAGAAAAAAACTGATGAAACTCAGCAGAAACTTTGATGAAAATCAGCAATGAAACTTGATCTGTTTTTTCTGGTACGTCAAAAAACTGACGTCTGAATGAGGCCTAAGTGGGTCTGCACTGCTCATAAAAGAATCCCTCTCCTCTTGTTCATTCACTGTGTCCTGTACTGAATCTTACCTCTATTCTTTTGAATAGCACTGAACTGCAATTCATAGTAGCTAGGCTTACCGAAGTGAGCCACACGGTGTCTGGTAAACAGCAAAAGGTGCTAGATAGCCCTTGGCCCAGTATGATTCCACATTGATGGTTTATTTTTTTCTATGGCAGTTTTTTTCTGTGTGCTCATTTACTTTAAAATAGGGAAATTATAGGAGATATGAACTCTCCTCTTTGCTTAACTCTTTTTTGGGCTGTGGGGGTAGGGAAGGGTGGACAGATGTAGGGGCTGAGCAGTTTTTATTTTTATCTGAAAAACCACAACTTGTTTCATTGTTTTAGCTCTGTGAGGACATGTATTTTTGGGAATGAGTTGTATTTTAATAGCACCACTTAAAGGGCTATATAATTGATTTTATTTGTTATAATTTTTTTTTCAACATTTTTTTGTGTAAGGAAAGCAAAAAACCCCCAAATAAACCGGCAATTTGGCAATTGTTTTTTTTTTTTTGCAGTAAAAATAGCTAAATATATTTTTATTCTACAGGTTGGTATGAATGGGGTAATATCATACATCTATTTATTTTTACTTTTAGCACGATTACACAACAAAAACATGGTTTATGGAAAAAGAGCATTTACAGTAATCCAAGAGCAAGAATGTTTTAATTTTTATATTGGTTTAGTTCTATGAGGGCTTGTTTTTTGCAGGATTTATTTAATTAAATATTTTTTTTTAAATTAAAAAACAAAACAAAAACTGTTTTTATAAAGTTATTTTAAGCATGTTTTTTTAATCCACTAGTTGAAGCAGTGATTTTTCATTTGTATGATGCTTCAGAATATTTATAATATTCCAAAGCTTTATTGCCTATCATTGTTACATTGATAGGCAAATACCAATGCCATGCCTGAGAGCCCTTAATAGACCACGGTTACTATTATAGCTATTTGTAATCAGTGGGCTAACATAGAAATTCCTCTTCCTTTGTCAAACATTTTACATTCCACAGTTACAACTGACTGTGATGTCTAAGGGGTTGGAGTTATATCTGATTCTGGCACTTACAACAACTGTGGCCCTGCTGCTGATCACATAGACATAGTGACCGTGCTGAAGTAATCAGAGCATCATGATAGTTCCCTACTGGTCCTCTTAGTTGTCCTTTCTACATCATACTATTACAGCTTTGGTCAGTACAGATTAAAATCACATCTCAGCACTGGACTTATGCGCTCAAGGCCGCCATAATTTATGGGCCAATAGGGGTTGTATAAGTATTGGTATTATTTCTTTTTCTCAGTCAACTAAAAGATTAAAGGGGTTTCCATGCTTGGGGCAGATTTATGAATCCTCACAGAGCTCACAATAAGTCAGTAACGTGCAGTTATGTGACCATAAGTATCCAATTTGCATACATCCAGCCACATTCCGACTAGACATGTCTGGCTTTGCTCAATTCACTGGTAGTGAGCGGGCCTTGCATGTCTTGTTGACACGTGACTGCATGTACGTAAATTGCCGACACTGTAGAATCCTGACAGCGCACAGTGTGGACGCTGTGAGGATTTACAAGTCTTCAGTCGCATTGAGTGACTGCAGACTTGAAACCCAAGCCTGGATAAGCCCTTTAAGGGTCTACTCATTAGAAATAAAATCATAGCTTGACATACATTGAAATGTAACAATATTTTTTCAAAGCTTACTTTCTTATTGTTCACATTTAAGGATTATTATAAACATTAGATGGAGCATTAGACCCTTACAACTATTGTTGTACTATTAGGAACAAATCCTTACCTATATTAGGTGGTAGTGCAAATACAGTGCTATAGGGGCTATTTTCAGCATGTTACAAACATTTGACAAATAATAAATATCATATACAATACTTTAATGATTGCAAAAAATAAACAAAAAAAATACTAAACAAAACATACCATTTGCCATGTGGCTATGAGAATTAGTGAATATTATGTTAGAAAAATAAAATGAAATAAAGTTCAATAGTGTGCCTATTAAATACATCTACTGTTATGAAGTTGAAAATTACCCTATTATGATTCATGAGAACATAAATAAATGCTTATGTGTTTTCTGTCTAACCAAGAAATGCTTCACTTGCCTTCTGCATTCATGCTCATGTGAGTAAAATCACCACTAAAAAATCTTTACATGTATTTTACGTATAATAACAACATGATGCATTACAATGCCATAAATACAGGTTATACTAAAGAATTACAGAAATGAAATAATACATTTGTTTCGTCACTATATTAACCTAGGATTTTGAAATCCAACTATATGATTATACAGAAAGGGAGACTGAAGACGTACTAACATAAAAATAAAAAACTCAAAGAAGAATCCTGCTTACAGGGCATGCTTTCCGTCTTGCATATCTTCTATGTGACTGGAAGAAGATAGAATTATGAACAATATTCCCATGTAGCAAAAAAAGGAAACCATGGCTAACTATAATTTTTATAATATTATCACAAGTAATAATAGTAATTATAAAGTGTTAACATTTATTAGCATTGTTTACTAACTACCATCAATCAAAGAGTACACCTATACACCTAAGCAGGCAATAGTGAGTTACATAAGTTAAAAAAAATATGGGCTTAGAAAATAGTTTCACAAAATAGTTCTACAAAATAGTTATATTTATTTGCAATATTAATAAAAAATAATCAATATTCAGAGGGTTAAGATAAAATAATTTAGTCTTTAAGATAAGATTATATTCTGATTTAATTCAATAACTCTTAACAAATATCAAGCTATAAACTTTAATTATTGTCAATTAGGCATATGACAATTCTGCAAAATCTGACAGTTTTAGGCGACTCGAATATGAAAAAAAATAAAAAGTTAGACGAATAGAATTAAATGTTAGAAATGAACAATTGAAGTCTAAAGAATATATTCCTCTCTGTTGATAAAGCAATTAATAATACATTTAAATTTGGTTGTATAATAATGAAACAAATATCTGTTGTTTATTTTACCAAGTTACAGAAAAGAAATGTAAAAAATTTAATTTAACATAAAAAGTAAATGTAATACTTTTTATATTTTTTAGTCTTTTAAAATTATGAATTTTAAAAAATACAGTCATATTAAAAAGAAAATGTACACAGTAAAGCATGATAATGATAGTGAAACAATATCAAATGAAGTTTGCAATATGTCTCATGATGCCTAGGTTTTTTTTTTAAATTACGTATGATTTTTTTTTACAATAACTTTTGTACATGATAGATCTAATTATTGTCAAGTTATTACTAGCTTATTTGGCAGAAAGCAGTGAAGAGAACTGTTTAATTCCTATCCAAAATGTTACATTCCCCTTTATAAAATTAATTTGAATGGAATACACATTGATATTGTGGACTAACAAGTCCAAAACTAATCGTGCCAATATGATAGAATTTTGATCTTGTAATTTTCAGTTTCTAAAACTGTAATCATGTAGATATATGCTTACTGGGTCATTCTTTAAGTGGTTTCAGCAAGAATTGAAGCACTCACTATTGATGAAAATAAACCCTAGTTTCATAATCAATTAATTAATTAATTTCATTTTAAGTTACTCAAGTAACTGATGACAAAGAATGTGGGATAATGAGTTTCCAAGAAATAATTAACTGGACACATAATCACTTCTGGATAACTTGGCAGGTTGTAGGCCTCATTGTTGCCTTGTATGAGCTATGAAGTGTGAAAAAGATTGTACTTAAATATATGCACATCGACTTGCACAGAAGCATCAATATATTAATGTACAATATTAAAGGTGATTTCTCGCTTGTAACTGATTTTAAAATGGAACATTGAACTTTAATGATACAGTTTTTTTTCACTTTATTCTATTTAACGGGTAAAGTTAAAAAAGCTACTATATCACAGCAGCCGTACTTACTTACATTGGTAAAAAAAGATCATGAATAAGTAGGGAACAAATGAGACTTTTAAACAGTTAATTTGAAACAGTAGGGGATATCTTAAAACTCAAGTGTGTTATACAGAGGAAGAGAGACTAGAAAACGACACATATATGAAACTCCATATGTTATCATAAAGAAATGATTGCTCATTAAAACAGAATAGCAAACTACCTAAACATAACCTGTTTAAAATTGTGTCAAGTAATTCATAAAATATTAACTTTAATACAATTCATTTTTCAGAGTTTTCTGGCTCATAAATGGTTCAGTTAAAACAAAACGGATACTGAATGATGAATACTTTATAGATTTAACAGTGAATATTTACAAATTATTGTACCATAAAAAGATATGAACGTTGTATTAATTACAGCTCGTAATAGTTCATAAAGATGACTATATATACTTATATATAATATATATATGTATATGTATATATCTTACAAATTCAAAAATAGAATTTACCAAGTTAGTGAAAAAAATAATTGCAGCAAATAAAAAAACTAGACACACACACACTGTCTGCATATACTCAGAGAATATAGTAAAATTATATACATTGTACTTTTTACACATGCTCTTAATTTTAAAAATTAAAGTTAAATTTTGGTCTTTGAACACTGATAACTATAAACTGAGTATGTGAAATGTAGTCCAAGATTATAGCCCATAATGTTAACATCTGAAATGTTTGGCCTTCTTTTTTTTTTTTTTTTTACTGCAGTTTTATAGTTTAGAGTCTCAATTAGTGAAAATTGAAAAGTAAGGTAGTAAGGGAAGGTAAAATAAGACTTTGCTTTGAATGTTGTATTTTTTAGAATGTGTCTCTATTCATGCTATTTTATAAGTACAGAAAACCCTTTTCTTAAGTGTTAATAAAATGCTACTGTGAATGTTATAGAAACATATATCAAATGTCTGGCCTGCAGAATGTGAACAAATTCTGCACCACACATATGGAAAATGTTCCCGTTATAAGCCACTAAGATTTTTTAATTTGATTAGGTAGCTGTAAAATTTTTCCTCACTATGGCCTTTGATTCACACATTTTCAGTTTTTATTATAATGCAATTTTAACAGATGATTACACAGTTTGTGTACTTTTTTTCTGTGGACTCAGCAGACATATTTTTAATAAAATACTTTTTTTTTTATATTTGGCACATTGGTTTTATGGCATTATAATATATTGTGAAATATTTCAAAATGCTTTAAATATTCCAATGTAAATGCATACTAGTAGTGAGTTTGAATTTAGAAATTTTACAATGGGATAAAAAATAACATATATAGTGTAGAAATTTGTAGTAATTTACAGTTCCCTTTAATAAAATAAATAACTTCACTGGATAACGCTACTCTGCAGGCTCCTCAATGCTAAAGCTTATTTGATGTATCTATAGAACAATTGCATGATAATTCTCATTGATGATTTAATAATTTTCTTTTTTAATCATTCTGAATGGATGAACTTATAGTGGGGCTTGGGTGGGGTGGGATGGCAGGTATACACTCGCCCAGCATCACACTTTCAACAGTATCTGCATTCTTAAGATGGAGATATCACTGAATATAATAGTGGAGCAGGGAGCCTCAGTCCACACACTGCACAAAGCAGAAAAAAGCATTGGGGGAACGGGGCAAGGTGAGTATTATTTTTTTAATTTTATTATTCACTACTTGAAGGGTGCTATGGAACAAACATACTGTGCAAGGGGGGTGTAACAACATCATACTGTGTGGGGGAAACTGTGGGGGCATCATACTGTGTGTGGGCGGTTTGTGGGCGCCTCATACTGTGTTAAGTGTCATTGGCAGATCTCACAATCTATATTTGGAAACTGTGGAGGCATAATACTATTGGGTGACCAATAATGTGGTGGCCTCATAATGTGTGTGGGGGAACTATGGGGACATCATCATACTGTGTGAGAAGATCTGCAGGGGCATCATACTGTGTTGGGGACATTTTGGCAACATCAAAGGGGGGAAAAGAGTAAAGGCAATGCATATAACAATGTGGACATATACATAAAAATGTATAACCTTATTAGAGAAAATGAGTCATTGAACATTGCATGATTTAAAAACACTTAAAATCTACATCCTAATATCTTAACCTTATGACATAATTATATGTTTTGTATTACCAGAAAATGTAATTCCATTCTAACAACATATAAACCAATCCCATATAAAATATATGAGATAAATATAATATTTTATTTCACCAGATAAACAAAAATAATAAGTTAATGCTATGAAGTCTAGGAATATCTCCCTAATTTAGTTGAATAAAGTTCCTGTAATCCAAATAACACCATAGCAGTAATAATGTAAGCTATGCGTTATGGGTGTATAGCCTTCATTCAATTGGATAGTGATGCTATTATCCCAATAATTCTTTAGATTTAATAAAGAACAATGTTGTGAATCAAATAACATTGTAAGCATTGTGTATCCCAGTAGACTGTAGATATATTGAGAAACAATATAATGAATTCAATGATACTGCGAATAGATCAAGACAAAGTGCAAATAGGTCAAAGTGCAAATAGAATGTCTACTATGAAATCATAGGCTGGAAAGATGATAATGAAGGCTTACGCAAAATCAGTAGAATGGGGCATTATACTGTGTGAATGGATTATGGAAAAATTAGGTTGTGAAGGCATCATGAAGTGTTGGAGCATCATACTGTGTGGGGTGCTGTGTAGGCATCATACTGTCTGTGGGGTGACTTTGGGTGCATCATACTGTGTGTTGGGACTCTTGCAGCATCATACTGGTTGGTGGCCTTTTAATGTGTGTGAGAAACGTAGGGGACATCATACTGTGTGAGGGGAACGTTAGGGACATTATTCTGTGTTGGAGAGCACTGTGGGGACATCATACAGTATTGGAGGCACTATGGGGAGATCATACTTTGCTGGGGCAACTGTGGGGTCATGATACTTTGTGTTGGGAATTTTTATTAGCATCATATACTTTAGGGGCCATGAAAGGGCTATTGTAGTGGGTGAGAACACTAGACAATTTCAATAGGGACAAAATCACTGGGAAAGGGCTGCAATTCATGTCCCTTCCTGTTTTTAAAAGTTGGGAGGTATGCCCTTCTGTGACTTTGTCTTTGCGGCATGACCTTGCTAATTTTTTTTGGGGGGAAGGAGAAGAGCCCAATTAGGACTTTTGCCATGGGCAACATTATTTCTATGTACGCCCCAACCCTTACTGTTATATAAAATCCACTCTTTATGCAATGACCTCCTTGTGAGCCTGTGATCTACTTGTGTTTATATAAAGGAAAGTAGTAACCTGAACCATTCATGAGACAGGACTTGTGCTTCCGACTATCTCAGACTCCTTGTAGACACCAGCTAAATGGTAGTCATGGATCACATATCTGTCCTAATAGAGCCGAGCTAAAAAAGCATCAAATCAGCAAAATTTGTTCAAAATAAGGAGCAAATAATAATCCACTGTAGGTACTGACTTACATATATATTTTTACTTTTGACTGGATTTTAAGTTGCTTTAAATGTTAGAATGTTAATAGAGAAGCAGTGTAATTACACGAGTTGTCCCGGCAAATAGATAAATTCCCCAGGGGCTTGAAATTGTAAAAAATCACAAACTAATTGATACCTACTCGCACCCTTCTGGATCCAGGCAGAACTCTCCAAGGTCTGTGTCGGCACAGGATGTGGAGACATCATTGTTTCACCAGTCGCAGTATCATTGTGGTCTACGATTGGCTGCAACGGTCATGTGACATTAACCAATGAATTTACATTTTTACATTGATGAAGATCTCTGGTGTCTCATGTAAAAAAAGTAATGTGTTGCTGAAATGGTGCATATTTATCAAAGTTAATGCAAGGAAAACTTAGAGAATCCTATGATTAAGGGCGCTTCACTGCACCAGAGGTGTGTAAGGTGGTTTTAAACTTTTCTGTTTTTAAAACTGGCTCAGTAAACTTTTTGATGTTTTACCTGGCTGCTGTGCCGAATCTGCATTTTTCCCTATTTTCTTCTTCAAAATTAGAGTAGTTGCCGATCATAACCAATCAAATTACATCTCCCATTTTTTTCAAACAACTTTCAGAAAATGGAATGCATAATTTTTTATTAATATTCCCCTTAGTGTAGAAGCTGTATATTTTCTAACTTTTCCACTTAATTTTTTTTGTTCTATGGCTTGATTCATGATCAATTTTATAATATTTTTCTTTTGATTTTTTTTTCTTATTGTTATGTTTTATTGTAACAAGGCATGGGTTTTCATGTTCTGAAGATTAATCATAAAATGATATGTTTGGGTACAATCAAAGATATTCCTTAACTGCTGAGAACCCCTTCATATTATGAACTTATTAGCATTTGTAAAACTTTTTTTTAACACATATTATTTATTGAATGCAGGAGAAAAACAGGTGGAGTCTATAATGCTTAAAATATAACAAACCTTTTATTAGAAATACATAAAAAAATTACAAACAGACAATATTAAAAGATAGTCACAACAAAGAGCAAGGCTGACACCCACATCAAGTGCAAATATTACTAGCAGAAATTACTACATGAGTCCCTATAGCACAATATCTGGTAAAGACATGTTCATAGTCAAATGTCTATAAACAGGTAATAGAATAGAACATGTAATATATCCACACTTATAAATAACATGAGGCAGAACATACCAGATAGAGAGCACTATAGAGGCAGTCAGCCCTGCATATGGAACCCCCTTAAGTCCCCTATGCGCGTTTTGACTTTTTTCAGTGGTGTTGCTTCCTCATGTTATTTATAGGTGTGGATATATTACATGTTGTATTCTATAACCAGTTTATATACATTTGACTATGAACATGTCTTTACCAGATACTGTGCTATAGGGACTCATATAGTCCTTTCTACTACTAATATTTGCACTTGATGTGGGCGTTAACCGTGCTCTTTGTTGTGACTATCTTTTAAAAATTGTCTGTTTGTAATTTTTTGTTTTCGTATTTCTAATAAAAGGTTTGTTATACTTTAAGCATTATAGATGCCAACTGTTTTTCTCCTGTATTCAATATGCTATTCTATGGAGTTGCTTTGATGATCAGTTAGGACATTACATTGCCCTTTCTTGATCATATTAACATGTATTGGTTGTACCTGGTGGATTTTGGTTTAACCCTTATTTTAATTATGTATCAATAGCTATATCCATCAATATGTCTTGTTGTTTTATGGCGCAGTAGTGTTGCATAATGATTCTTTTTGTTATATTCTATCCTTTAGGTCCAAGCTCAGTTACAGTTAGAAGGAGTAGCCCATGCACATCCTCATCTTCACCCACACCTGGCCGCCCATGCACCCTATCTGATGTTCCCTCCTCCACCCTTTGGACTTCCTATTGCATCACTGGCGGAAACTGCATCTGCTGCAGCTGTTGTTGCAGCTGCTGCTAAAAGCAACAGCAAAAACTCTAGTATTGCTGACTTGCGACTCAAAGCCAGAAAACATGCAGAGGCTTTGGGACTCTGACACTGTTTGTCATTGATACAAAACTAAATTGACTTCTTTGTTTCCCTTTTTCTGCCATTATATGACTCTACAGACACCAAATGTGTTGGTAAATGCTTTGCAAGTATAAAAGGAAAAAAATGGGCCTGAACCTGCTTCTTCAGAAGATCAACAAGGAGCGTGGAGGATTTTTCTCAAATGCGCACTTTGGTTTAGTTCATTGCACATCATGATTTTTTATGATGCTTGCAACCACAATGATTCTGAACCAGTCTGACATCAGGAGTACTTAAGAACATAGCCTTATGTTATTTGGACAAACATGATCACATTTGAAGACGAATTGAAGCTGAGAATTTTTTTTTTTACCCTTGACAACAAAATGAACTTGACAATATCGGCTGCTTTTTTTTTGCATGTTGCTAAGCAAAGAACAAACAAAAAAGAAACAAAACATTAAAAAAATGGAAAGCGTATACATAGATCAATATAATATAGATATCATATCATTGGGGCTGGTCTCCATAATGCCAATGCTATTATTCCACTGCCACAGGAATCTTCCAGAATCCCAAACTTATAATGTTGTTTTGGGTAAGATAAAATAACCATCATTCACATTATAATGTATAGTAGTCCTCTTACTTTCTCATGAAAGCAGGCAGCAATAATATTTTGGAATAATATATGATAAGTACACCATTAATTGGTGCTTTCAATTTACTAAAAAGAAAAAAAAACCTGTTTTTGCTATAATTCATATAGCATACTTTTACCATTTCATAACATCATGTGCTTTGTGCCATTAAGCAGTAATCATGTTTAAGTAGATTTGGAAATCCCATAAACATTAATTTATTGGAAAGAAGAAGAAGTTGAAAAAAAAGGTGTCAAGAAAATAATATTGAAACTGAATAGTTAAATGCAATTAAGTGCAGTAAAGTGCAATACTGTAAATATTATAGATTTAAAGATTGACATCTTCAGATGTTGATAAGTAATTTTGCATTCACCTAGGCCCAGCCTTTTGTGCTTCACTTGGGTGTTGCAGTTCATTTGCCAAATGATTGAATTCCATGGGAATGGATTAAATAATATTGTCTTCTTCCTTGTATAAGGAAAACTGCCATGGTTTAGACAATGTGCCATATGATGATGATTTCAGCTCAAAAGCTGGCATGGTGGTTTTTATTTCTGTGTTTTTATTTCAATTATGAATTGAATACATCTCAGAATAACAGGCCATTACTGGAAATAAATGCTGGTTACAGTAAGCATTGCAAGGTATTGATAAAGTGACAAAAATACCAAAGTGATTGCTTTTTATTTTATTTAATGTAAATGTGTCCAAGAAACATTTCAATCCTATGTCGTGAATTGCCTAGCAAAAAATCCAACACTTTTCTCTTACAAATTGAAAAAAAATTGTAAAAAAAAAAAAATCACTCTTTCTGTTTGATATATGTATTCCGTACATACAAGACAGGCAAACCATTTTGTTTCTTTGTAAAATATGTAAGTGGATGTTTTATTTATTTTTCTGTTTGAAATTTTATAAATGTATAATATTTTAATTATGTTGAGTGTACATTTTAATATGCTTTGCATTTATTTTTATATGTTGGAAGCCTGTTGCTTTTGCCATACGTTTCAGGCAATTAGCTAAATCTAAAAGACCCTATTTTTGTCATTGTTCATGCCCATATAAATGTAGTCCCTTTGATTGTTGCTGGAGACGTTGCCAAGTAGGATAGATCATCTGATGAATAATCTGATTTAATAAGATGCATATATTATGCCGTATGTCCAGGGCATCATACCATCTAATACAGTACATTGGGCTACATAGCTACTTATTGTATGTCTGAATGAACAGACATTTCAGGGATAATAGAAGAATAGCCAGTTTAAAGAAAAACTGATCTTAATATCTGTCATTTTTCATCCTTGAACATTCTTTTAGCCAATTTTCCATACCAGCATGCTTCTGCACAGATTCACTATAACATGTTACATTCAGTTTCGGAGTGTATTGGTAAATCACATGGTATGAATGAATGTACATCTTGATCAACAAGTGGAATATTAATAAATGTATAAATATTTGCAATTGTGACATAGCCAATGATTGACACAAAATTTCCATAAGCCACAAAACTTGAAATTATCAAAGGGCTGAAGTTACTAATGTCTATCAATAGAATTTATAGTGGTAATGCATAAAATTCAGGACATGGCAATTGTAGTTTGCACCATTTCTACTTACCATTAAAGGACTATTCCCATCTAGTAAAGTGATTGCATATCACTGGGACATGCCATCACTTTATGACTAGTGTGGGTCCAGCCTTTTGGACCACCACTAATCCTGCACCTATGCAGCCCTGCATTCCTAATCTTTTTCAGCATGGAGGTGCCTTTGTTACCCGCTTTGGAGAGGAAGTGCATCACACCTCCATTACTTTGAGTAGGGCTGCCTGTAGTTCCTTGCACAACCTGGGTAGTTGGATGCCCCACACTGCAAAAATGAACAGTGAATGGACTGACTGGCTGAATCAGAGCTGCCATCCCATTAATGCCAAGATGCAAGGGGTTCCTCCTTCCAGGATGCTGGAGGGCTCACTGAAGTAACTGATTTAGAATAGTTTCTACAGCATGAAAATTATTACAGTAATGCAGGAAATATCGAAATATCAAATTTGTGTATAACACCCAGGTTAAAAGAAATCTAATAAAATATTTTGCTGGGCATTTTAATGGAAATTTCTTATTCATTAAATACTTACACACCATATTAATCATCTTTTATCTGCATATTCAGGACTACAGTTGAGAAAAATACTTTGAAAGACCCTAGTATAGTGACCACATCAGTTTTCCGTGGCATGTCCTTCCAGAGTACTGCGAACCTCCTACTACCTGCAGCATCCAGATTAGTAGGTTCATATCACATTAGGAGCCAAGGATGCCTCAAGTAGTAGGATGTTCACAGCGCTCTGGTAATGCAGTCAGGAACTACTAACGTAGCCACTGAAACAGGATCCTGTAAGTCTTTTTGCTCAGCTCTAGTCAGGACTCATAAGTTTGTATGACCGATTTAAAGACATATCATATAATGTTGTCTTGACTCTGTATGTACCAAGCCAAAATCTGAATTCATTTTTATATAGGTTTCTTTCTGGTGCCACAAAGCTGACACCAGTAACATTAAGCCGTGAAGAGCCACTGTTACATAGCAATAGCTGCAAAGTGTAATGCACACGCCCGGACTCACTGGCATGTGCGTGTTTAGTGGTTCCACTGTGCCATGAACCGGAGAGTGCCTGGAGGGGCGTAACTAAGTATCTGCCCATCCGACCAAGGTCGCACGACGGCATAAGACGCCAGTGCACCAGGGAGGAACCGAGCAGAGGGACCAGGGTCTACTCCAGGTCAGACTCCGGACACGGCTGTTGACCCACATCGGGGAATACAGGAACAGGCAGACTAGAGCGCAGGCTGGGTAGGGTCCAGTACAGACTGGGAGACAAGTTCAGAGCCGCAGATGCGGTAAACAAACAGAGTAAAGCGAATCCGCAGGTGCGGTAGAGAAGGCTGAGCAGAGCAGAACCGCAGACGCGGTAGACAAGGCTGAGCAGAGCAGAACCGCAGACGCGGTAGACAAGGCTGAGCAGAGCAGAACCACAGACGTGGTAGACAAGGCTGAGCAGAGCGAAACCGCAGACGCGGTGGACAAGGCTGAGCAAAGTGAAACCGCAGACGCGGTAGACAGGGCTGAGCAATGCGAAACCGCAGACGCGGTGGACAGGGCTGAGCAAAGCGAAACCGCAGACGTGGTGGACGGGCTGAGCAAAGCGAAACTGCAGACGCGGTGGACAGGGCTGAGCAAAGTGAAACCGCAGACGCGGTGGACAGGGCTGAGCAAAGCGAAACCGCAGACGCGGTGGACAGGGCTGAGCAAAGCGAAACCGCAGACGCAGTGGACAGGGCTGAGCAAAGCGAAACCGCAGACGCGGTGGACAGGGCTGAGCAAAGCGAAACCGCAGACGCGGTGGACAGGGCTGAGCAAAGCGAAACCGCAGACGCGGTGGACAGGGCTGAGCAAAGCGAAACCGCAGACGCGGTGGACAGGGCTGAGCAAAGCGAAACCGCAGATGTGGTGGACAGGGCAGAGCTGGCAAGAACCGCCGGAGCGGTAAGCAAGGCAGAGCAGAGGGGACAGGGCTCTGTTCACACGGAACAAACTGGAAGGGAAAGGCAGAACCAGGTACACACAGGATACTCGCAATGAAGTAGCGAGTGGACTCTAAACTCACAAACGGGAGTACAGAGACAACGAGTAGGAGATAGGTACGGGATCAGATTCTGCAGGAAAAGGGAAGGTACGGACATAGAGAAAAACAGGTAACAGGCTAGGAGAGTATACAGACAAGAACAGACACAGCAGCAAGATACAGGAGCGAGTCTAGGTATGATGCCCCTAGAAGGCAGAACGAAATGGCTAGTAGCGTGTTCAGACAGGAACAGGCAAGATACAGGAATGGGTCTAGGTATGCGGCCCCTAGAAGGCGGAAAGAACAGGCTAGGAGCGTGTTCACACAGGCCTGGAAATACTGCCTCCAGGATAGGCAGAAGACAACAGGCTAGAAGATAATACAGACAGGACACAGTTCAGACACGGGAACTGATACCAAAGGCAGGAAACATAAACGGGACCTGGCAAATCAGTGACCAGAAGCCAACTGACAGAACACAATGCTCAGGCAGGGTTTCTTGGGAGGAGCTGGGTTAAATACCAGGTGACAGACAGCAATAGGCTGAGGACGCATCAGGGGTGTGTCTGCAGCAGGTACAAGAAACAGGAAGTGATCGGGCGCCGCCCTTAAGCAGCAGAAACAGAGGCAAGCAGACAGCATGGAGGGAAGCCAGGCTAGCAGACTGGACTGGAGATCAAGTGCGCGCTCTTGCACAGTGGGAGATGGACAACTATGCAAGGACGCCGCCAGGTATGTTACAGTACCCCCCCTTACGCCCCCTCTTCTTCAGGCCTGCCAGAATGTTCCGCAGGGAATTCGAGGGCCAATCCTTCACTTCAAGGAGATCACTTCCACTGTCCACAGGAAAAACTGGTCTCATCTGGGTAGCTAGGATGTTACCTCCTATCCAGCCATCCTCAGCAACAGACGAAACGGGTGGAGTACCAAGAACAGCATACAAGGAAGCCTCTCTCCACTTATTATCAGGTAGCACCCCAGAGGGTTCAGGAGACAACTGGAAGTCCTCCGCCGGGTTGGAGGGGTGCAGAGACTCGGGGGTAACCTCTGCTTCGGGGTACATCTTGTCAAGCTCACAGGATGAAATGGGCGAGGTATCAGGTACAAGGTGTAGAAAAGTCACTGTCTCTTTGTTATCTGGTGGTACCCCGGAGGATTCAGGAAACAACTGGGGGTCCTCCGCCGGGTCGGAAGAGTGCAGAGACTCAGGGGTAACCTCTGCTTCGGAGTACACTAGGTCGAACTCGCTGGAAGAAGCGGGCGAGGTATCAGGTACCGAGTATAGGAGAGTCCCTGTCCATTCGTTATCAGGTAGCACCCCGAAGGGTTCAGGAGACAACTGGAGGTCCTCCGCCTGGTCGGAGGGGTGTAGAGACTCGGGGATAACTTATGCTTCGGAGTACACTAGGTCGGACTCACTGGACAAAGCGGGCGAGGTATCAGGTACAGAGTATAGGGAAGACTCTGTCCATTTGCTACCAGGTAGCACCCCGAAGGGTTCTGGAGACAACTGGAGGTCCTCCGCCTGGTCGGAGGGGTGTAGAGACTCGGGGTTAACTACCGCTTTGACGTACCCATTGTCAGGCTCACAGGACGGAGCGGACGAAGTATCGGGTACCGGGTGTAAGGAAGTCTCTCTCCATTTGTCATCAGGTGGCATCCCGGAGGATTCAGGAGGCAACAGGGGGTCCTCCGCCAGGTAGTAGAGATGCACAGACTCGGAGGTAATCACTGCTTTGGAGTACCCTTGGACAGGCTCACCGGTTAAAGTGGGTGAAGCATCAGATACCGGGTGCAGGAAGTCCTCCTGTGTGGATTCTAGGTGGGCAGAAGTCTCTTCGGGCAGGAGACCTGGTGCGCTACCCACGCACATTACCCGTCGGGGCTGCTCCGGGATACAGGGAAGTGAAGCTTCAGCAAGGACTTCAAGGTTGGGGTCAGGAGGTCTTTGGGAGGACAGACCCTGGCGTGACGGCTTGCCTCTACGCCTAGCACGTCTGGACTGCCTCTTAAGGTTGGGAGAAGTATTCCGGAGAGTGTAGTCATCCTGTGTGGATTCTGGGTGGGCAGTAGTCTCTTCGGGCAGGAGGACTAGTGCACTACCCACACACATTACCCGACGGGGCTGCTCCAGGTTATTGGGAAGTGAAGCTTCAGCAGGAGCCTCCGGATTAGGGTCATCGAAGACCATTAGAAAGGCCACCAGGAAGGCCATTATGTCCAGGACGATAGGATCCTGTGCGTCCCATAGGGGGGTGATCCATTTCAAGGCATCACCCGCTAGGCAAGACATCATGAATCCCACCTTAGCCCGATCGGTGGGAAAACAAAGAGGGTAGAACTTGAAGTGTAGCATGCATTGCTCCACAAATGCACGACTCAGTCTTGGATCCCCATAGTACCGTGGCGGATCCGCAGGAACGAGTGCTGATAGATCCATCTGGACGGATGCGTAATTCGCCTGAAATTCAGCTGGTAGCAAAAAAAAAATAAAATAAATTTCTTCTAGAAGCACGTATTCGCTGGAAAAAGTCTCAGAAAGCGAAGGCCGTGGGGCTCAACGGGAACCATGGCCTGAGCATGCTGTAATGCACACGCCCGGACTGACTGGCGTGTGCGTGTTTAGTGGTTCCACTGTGCCATGAACCGGAGAGTGCCTGGAGGGGCGTAACTAAGTATCTGCCCGATCCGACCAAGGTCGCACGATGGCATACAACGCCAGTGCACCAGGGAGGAACCGAGCAGAGGGACCAGGGTCTACACCAGGTCAGACTCCGGACATGGCTGTTGACCCACACCGGGGAATACAGGAACAGGCAGACTAGAGCGCAGGCTGGGTAGGGTCCAGTACAGACTGGGAGACAAGTTCAGAGCCGCAGATGCGGTAAACAAACAGAGTAAAGCGAAACCGCAGGTGCGGTAGACAAGGCTGAGCAGAGCCTGTCTGTCACCTGGTATTTAACCCAGCTCCTCCCAAGAAACCCTGCCTGAGCATTGTGTTCTGTCAGTTGGCTTCTGGTCACTGATTTGCCAGGTCCCGTTTATGTTTCCTGCCTTCGGTATCAGTTCTCGTGTCTGAACTGTGTCCTGTCTGTATTATCTTCTAGCCTGTTGTCTTCTGCCTATCCTGGAGGCTGTATTTCCAGGCCTGTGTGAACACGCTCCTAGCCTGTTCTTTCCGCCTTCTGCGGTTCTGCAGACGCGGTAGACAAGGCTGAGCAGAGCAGAACCGCAGACGCGGTAGACAAGGCTGAGCAGAGCAGAACCGCAGACGCGGTAGACAAGGCTGAGCAGAGCGAAACTGCAGACACGGTGGACAAGGCTGAGCAAAGCGAAACCGCAGACGCGGTGGACAGGGCCTGGCAAATCAGTGAGCAGAAGCCAACTGAAAGAACACAATGCTCAGGCAGGGCTTCTTGGGAGGAGCTGGGTTAAATACCAGGTGACAGACAGCAATAGGCTGAGGACGCATCAGGGGTGTGTCTGCAGCAGGTACAAGAAACAGGAAGTGATCGGGCGCCGCCCTTAAGCAGCAGAAACAGAGGCAAGCAGACAGCATGGAGGGAAGCCAGGCTAGCAGACTGGACTGGAGATCAAGTGCGCGCTCTTGCACAGAGGGAGATGGACAACTACGCAAGGATGCCGCCAGGTATGTTACACAAAGTAAAATAACTTCCCTACCACATCATGGTCTTCAAAACATACAAAACATCTGTGCCATGTTTAAAGGGAATCTGTCAACAGGTTTTTGCTACCTAATCTGAGAGCAGCATGATGTAGGGGCAGAGAACCTGAATCAAAGATGTATGACTTATTTTAGTAGTTGCAGCGGGACTGACACAGAGTTTTTAGATTTATCATGAAGCAGTGCTGAGAAAGCTAACCCCACCCACACCAGGCTCTGCATGTAAAATGGCTATAGACCCTGAGCTCCTTATTACAGAAGGGGGTGGGGTCAGACTAGGAGGCACAAGTTACTGTGTCTGAACAATGATAAGCTCCTGGTACTAAAACAAACATTGCAAGTAAACAAAGCCAGAGCTTGATAAAGTGGCATAACTGAAGTATATGTTTTAACCCCTACAGCATGCTGACTGCAGAAAACCTGCTGACAAATTCCCTTTAACTGCTTGATACTTTGGAAGCAAAACGTTTTTAAGTCAATCATTAATGGATCAAAGGTGCAATTCTTAGATCAAGCAAATACATCATTTTATTTCCTGAAACGTGTATATATTTACAGTGGGTACGGAAAGTATTCAGACCCCTTTAAATTTTTCACTCTTTGTTTCCATTTGGCAAATTCTAAAAAGTTCATTTTTTTTCTCATTAAAGTACACTCTGCATCCCATCTTGACTGAAAAAAACAGAAGTGTAGAATTTTTTGCAAATTTATTAAAAGAAAATCTGAAATATCACATGGTCATAAGTATTCAGACCCTTTGCTCACTATTGAGTAGAAGCACCCTTTTGAGCTAGTACAGCCATAAGTCTTCTTTGGAATGATGCAACAAATTTTTCACACCTGGATTTGGGGTCCTTTGCCATTCTTCCTTGCAGATCCTCTCCAGTTCCATCAGGTTGGATGGTGAACGTTGGTGGACAGCCATTTTCAGCTCTCTCCAGAGATGCTCAATTGGGTTTAGGTCAAGGCTCTGGCTGGGCCAGTCAAGAATGGTCACAGAGTTGTTATGAAGCCACTCCTTTGTTATTTTAGCTGTGTGCTTAGGGTCATTGTCTTGTTGGAAGGTGAACCTTCGGCCAAGTCTGAGGTCCAGAGCACTCTGGAAGTGGTTTTCATCCAGGATATCTCTGTACTTGGCCGTATTCATGTTTCCTTCAATTGCAACCAGTCGTCCTGTCCCTGCAGCTGAAAAACACCCCTTTACCATGATGCTGCCACCACCTTGTTTCACTGTTTGGATTGCTTTGTGCAGGTCATGAGCAGTGCCTGGTTTTCTCCACACATACAGCTTAGAATTATCACCAAAAAGTTCTATCTTCGTCTCATCAGACCAGAGAATCTTATTTCTCATAGTCTGGGAGTCCTTCATGTGTTTTTGAGCAAACTCTATGAGGGCTTTCATATGTCTTGCACTGAGGAGAGGCTTCGGTTTGGCCGCTCTGCCATAAAGGCCTGACTGGTGGAGGGCTGCAGTGATAGTTGACTTTGTGGCGCTTTCTCCCATCTCTCTACTGCATCTCTGGAGCTCAACCACAGTGATCTTGGGGTTCTTCTTTACCTCTCTCACCAAGGCTCTTCTCCCACGATTGCTCAGTTTGGCTGGACGGCCAGGTCTAGGAAGACTTCTGGTGGTCGCAAACTTCTTCCATTTAAGGATTATGAAGGCCACTGTGCTCTTAGGAAACTTGAGTAATGCAGAAATTCTTTTGTAACCTTGGCCAGATCTGTGCCTTGTCACAATTCTGTCTCTGAGCTCCTCGGGCAGTTCCTTTGAGCTCATGATTCTCATTTGGTCTGACATGCACTGTGAGCTGGTAGGTCTTATATAGAAAGGTGTGTGCCTTTCCAAATCAAGTCCTATCAGTTTAATTAAACACAGCTGGACTCCAATGAAGGAGAATAACCATCTCAAGGAGGATCACAAGGAAATGGGCAGCATGTGACTTAAATATGAGTGTCTGAGCAAAGGATCTGAATACTTATTACCATGTGATATTTCAGTTTTTCTTTTTTAATAAATTTGCAAAAATACCTACATTTCTGTTTTTTTTTTCAGTCAAGATGGCATGCAGAGTGTACTTTAATGAGAAAAAAAATGAACTTTTTAGAATTTACCAAATGTCTGCAATGAAACAAAGAGTGAAAAATTTAAAGGGGTCTGAATACTTTCCGTACCCACTGTAGGAATATTTAATGTATGTAGAGTTTTGTGCTTTATTTGTGCTTTATTTATAAATTCAAATTATTAGTAAAAGACCCACCAGCAGTTCAGTCCAATATTTTATCATACTTATATTGATTGCTATAGAAAATAACATTCTTGACATTACCACTAGTTTTAAAAATGTTATGTATATATCAAACATGTATGATTTTAGCACAAACTTAAGCATAGTTTTTTAATATATAAATAAATAAAAAAAGGAAACTACCCCCCCAAAAAAATTAAACCCACCCCCCACAATGTTTTATGCCTTAAAGGATTATTCCCATCTTCTAAAATGGGTACAAGTGCTTATACAGCTAAGCAATTTTGCAATTTATTCATAATTAGAAATTTTGATATATTCTCCCCAAATATTTTTTTTGTGGTTTTTGACCATGCATAGTGCTTATAAACTATTCATAGTGAACTCGTAATCACTGCACCCAGGCTGACTGAGACTCATGGAATATAATGTTAGTTGCTGATCCCAGCCAAGTTCAGTTCCACTGCACTTTTAATATTGCAGAGTCAAAGCTGCCTCATGTAGAAGATCGAAAGTACACAGCTCAGGCCAACAATGTGACAATACTGCTGGCCTTAACTGTCAATCAATCAGGGGCACTCACATCAATCAGTCAGGAAGATGGGTGGCTGGAAGGTGTGCCCCTGAAGATTACACAGAAGATTGGAAAAACTCTTTAAATACTATATCAGGACAAATGCCACACAAATACTCTGCAAAACTGAGAGTTCATTGCAATTATGTAATGCTTAAGGCTATAAAAGCCACCTCTAATTTCATGATTAGTCAAAAATCAACAATATTTTAAAGAGCTTTCTACACTTATTCTTCTATGACTACGATATTGATGGCCTTGCTTTAGGATAATGTTTTGGAGACAAAATTCTCATGTGTATTAGGAGAGAGTGAACAAGAGCATTAAAAAGCATCATTTCTACAAATTAACCAATAATACCAACAACATAAATAATGGATGTATAACAATATGTCAAAAGATCATACAGGTACAAGATCATAACCGTTATTCACCTTTCCTGCATCTAGCACCAGCTAAAGCTTCCTCCTTCTGTCGCTGTCTCTCTGTTTTTTGGGCATGGAAACCTAGTGCACATCTCTGACATCATACCCACAGTCTTATAAATGAACACAAAAAGAAACCACTGTTGTAGTAGCCACAAACCACCAATCAAATAGTATAAAATAATTATTTGTTTATAAATCTTAAAAATAAACACTGTATACATAAAGGTCTAATAAGGAGAAAAAAATGGTGGAAGAATATCAATATTTTGACAAATCACAGCTGACATCAACCCAAACTACTGTTACCCCAATTGCCACTGCACCAGGGCAGCTGGGAAGAGTCATGCAAAGTGCCAGAATTTGAGCATCTAATGTGATGCACCACTTCTGGGATGGCTGTGGGCTGTTATTTTTAGACTAGAAAGGGCCCAATAACAATGGACCTTCCCACCCTGATAATACAAGCCAACAGCTGTCTGCTTTACCTTTGCTGGTTATCAAAAATAGAGGGGACCCCACGTCGTTCTTTTTATTTATTTATTGGGTTAAACACTTTAACCACCACATGAAAGGCACTAAAGGGTGCAAGCTTTTTATTTGTAGGAGGATTTTCAAATTATATATCTACAGGATATCTATCTATCTATCTATCTATCTATCTATCTATCTATTTATCTATCTATCTAATATCTATCTATTATCTATTCTCAGGTTTCAGGCTGTGAATTGACTGTACTTGGCTGATGAAATGTCGTGGTTTCTTTGAGATGTGTGCGAGAAAAAAAAGGAGATCATACGCATGGTCCATGTGCCGTCTTTTTTTTTTCACTTACCCATTGACTTGAATTGGTGAGCCTCGGACGTTTTACGCCGCCATATGCAACATGCCACAATTTTTTCCTCAGCTCAATTCCAGCTGAGGAAAAACTTGCACATGAACATTACCTCATTGAATAACATTGGTGTGAGTGCAATGCTATTTTTTATATTTATACACAAATGGGAGCGAGGCCTTAGGGTATGCTCACACTAGCATATAAAAAAATCGGTCCCATTCTCATCCAGGAGAGTGGGTGTAATTTTTTTCTCACTTGTGTGCTGTCCGTAATAATAAATAATAATAATTTTACTTCTATAGCGCCAATATATTCCCCAGCATATTACATTTTAAAGGGGACTTGCACAGATAATAAAGACATTACAGAATATGAATAATCACATAAATCAACAGATACCAAGAGGAGTGAGGGCCATGCTCGCAAGCTTACAATCTATGAGATGCAATCCGTTTTTTACTACGCAACTATTAATCTTTTACAGGGCAATTTATAGTTTCCAATACTACAAAATTGCAATGCATCCATAAAAATCAGATGCCATACTGATGGTCCATATGGCATCCAATTTTCTCTCACACCCATCAGATTTTGGACACTGCGATTTTTTTTTTCATGCCAAATACAGCTGAGAAAAAATAGCAGATCTGCACTACCTCATTTAATAACAATGATCCAAGTTCTATCTGATTTTTCATGGGATTGCACTCGTCCAACTTATACACCATTGTGAGCAAGCCCTGAAGCCTTTATTCACTCAGCTACCATCTTATTTCTACTGCCCTTATTCCTTTAGCTGCCATGTACAGTCATGTTTGCTAAAACTGGTTTTACCCATTGCATTAATGTCATCAGTGTGTGCTACATTCCATCTGTTTATCCAGACAAAGTGCTTCGAGGATCCACCAGACCAGCTGAGACATAACAATAAGACTATGGCCACATCCATACGTTCAGTATTTGATCAGTATTTTACATCAGTATTTGTAAGCCAAAACCAGGAGTGGTTGATAAATACAGAAGTGGTGACATGTTTCTATTATACTTTTCCTCTGTTCGTTCCAGTCCTTATTTTGGCTTACAAATACTGATGTAAAATACTGCCCAAATACTGGACGTGTGAACGTGTCCTATGTCAAAATTTGATGCCTAATTTATGCAACCATTGATGATTTACATTTTATTGTTTTTTTTTTTATAGGAAATAATAAAAACTTGGGGAAAATACTTAGATATTACTAATGATCAAGTAAAATATTCATTTTCTATGTAGGGTTAGGTCCCCGTTCAGGGGCTGGCATTCATTTCAGCCTGGGATTCATAGGAGACTGTGACTATAGTTATATGGTGTTATTGTAGTAAATAGAACAAGCAATTAGTCATTCACAGGGTCAAGTCCCATACAAGGGAATAAAAAGAAAAGTGAATAGTGAAAAGAAAAGTTTATAAAAGATGAAAAGAAATATAAAAATTAAGATTAAACCAAAAGTAAAAAATAAACATATTTGATATCGTAGTTTGTGTAAAAGTCTTATCTTTACATTATTTAACCTGCACAGTAAGTGCTGTAAAGCAAAAAAGACAAACTCTATAATTGTGGTTTTTCAGTTGTTGCACCTCTCTCAAAAATGCAAGAAAAACGATCAATGTTGTATGTGCCCCAATATGGTATTAATAAAATTGTCAGCTTGCCCGCAAGAAACAAGCCCTAATACAACTCCATTGACGAAAACATTAAAAAATTATGATTCTCAGAAAATGGTGACACAAACTTTATAAATCGCCCCTCATATGAGAATGTTAATGGAAAAATATAAAGAATATGACTCTTGAAAGAACGGGAGGAAAAAAAGAAATTGTAAACATGAAAATTGGCCGCAGTGGTGAGATCTTTTTATACTTTGTTAATAATACCACACCTGTTTTTGGATGTTGTGAATTTGATATGGTCTGTGTATGAAAATCTGTCTATTCTCAAGAGAGCTTCCACAGACAGTCTTTGTGCTAGTTACTTTGGTTAACAGTGAACACCTCAGTTTTCACCCTTCCACAGGGGTTTGGTCTTTTCTCCATCGCATCCATAGAGAATCTGCTGATAGGTGGAGCATGTTGTCAGCAGAGTAACTCCTATGCAATAAGAGCAAATTCCACTTCATATACTATAAAAATAATTCACTTTATTCATATACAAATACAATACAGACAATAATAAAATAGAAATATACAGAGATAAAAATGGAATGTGCACTCACTGATATGGGTAAGATTACCACCGAATATGTAACAATGTGGGCTAGGTCTTATAAGCATACAAATCGAACCAGATGATAAACAATACAATATATATATCTAGAGGTTAAAGAACCTATCACATTAGCACTTCAGATTTGAAATAACTCCCAACAAGTTAAAAAGACAGTAATAGTGTAATTAGAGATGAGTGGATCACTTTGCACAACCATGATCCATAGTGCAGGTCAGTACTCTTTGGCTGTCGACAGTAGCTGCATCAATTTCCTGAGGCTGGCATGCCATCAACTGTGTAGCATGTGGCGCAAAAGTGACTTTTCACCAGCCTGGCTAATCTTAAGCCAAGTCTGGTATCCTGGAGCGTAAGAAAAATTGCACAGCTCCTGTCCATGGCCAGAGAGCACTGTCAATGAATGTGGAACAGAGTTACATAAAGTTATTGGCTCATCTCTAGGGGTAGTAATAATAATAATAATAATCTTTATTTATATAGCGCCAACATATTCCGCAGCGCTTAACAATTCACAGGTTCATGTACAACAGTCATAAGTAACATAGCTAAAGATAATACAATAATTACAGCAAAAATAATGACGACCCTGCTCCTAAGAGCTTACAATCTACAATGAGGTGGGGGTGACACAAAGTACAATGGCTAATTTACAAGGATGGTCCAGCCATCTTGAGGGGATGAGGGATAGATAGAGGCTGCATGAGCTTATCACCAGCCAGTATCTAGTGCTTTTTGGTTGGGTGGAGACTTATGTTTGGAGAAATAAGGAATGGGCTATGAGAATATAAAAGGACTTTGATTAGGGAACGTGATAGGCCACCCTAAACAGATGTGTTTTTAGGGAGCGCCTAAAACTGTGTAAATTGTGGTTCATCCTAATTTCTTGGGGTAGAGCATTCCAAAGAATAGGTGCAGCTCGGGAGAAGTCTTGAAGCCGGGAGTGGGAGGTACGGATTAGTGCGGATGTTAGTCGAAAGTCGCTTGCAGAGCGTAGAAAACGGGTAGGCCGATAGACAGAGATGAGGGAAGAGATGTAGGGGGTGCCACACTGTGGAGAGCTTTGTGGGTGAGAACAAGCAATTTAAATCGGATCCTATAATTCATGGGCAGCCAGTGCAATGACTGGCACAGAGCGGAAGAGTCTGAGTAACGATTAGCCAGATAGATGACCCTGGCTGCAGCATTAAGGATGGACTGGAGGGGGGAAAGTCGAGTGAGGGGGAGGCCAATTAAGAGAGAGTTACAGTAGTCAAGGCGGGAGTGGATCAGGGCAACAGTGAGGGTTTTTGTTGTTTCCAAGGTGAGAAAGGGGTGGATTCTAGAGATGTTCTTCAGGTGCAAGCGACAAGAGCGGGCAAGAGATTGTATGTGGAGGGTGAAGGAGAGATTGGTGTCAAACACAAGCCCAAGCAACGCGCCTGCTTGCTCGGCATTATTGTGGTGCCACACACTGAGAGAGAGATGTCAGATTTAGAGAGGTGAGTGGACGGCAGGAACAGAAGAAGTTCAGTTTTTGAGAGGTTGAGTAGTATAAAAATACCAGAGAGACTTCACCAGATGATTAAAAAGTAACCATACAAGCATGAAAAAAAAACACACTGGAGAGACAGCATAACTAGAGATACCTGACCACAGACTGGTGCTTATTCATCCCAACATGTCTTTCACAGTTGCTTCCTGGGGTGGTGGCCACAGCGTAGTTAAATAGCTGTGGTCAGAAAGAGGGGAACAGAAACATATGCAGATTTAACAATATTGGACCCTATTCATCAAGACCAGCAATTGGAGTCAGATGCTCCTGATTCATTAAGAAGCCTGCTTCTTATTTATGTTACTGACTTATTGAAGTGCAGATAAAACCTATGCTAGCATGTGGTTTCACCATCTGTAGTTTTCAAATGTTCGATAATGTCTACATGTGTTTTGCTGAATAACAGCCATTCTAACTTCAAATAATGTGCAGACATTGACAAGCATTGTAAAGCTACACAACTTTACAGTACAACTGCATGTTGTTGTGGTTTAAAGCTGCATAGTTTCTGCTCTGGGTTCAATAACTATGACCTATAATGATTGACGCAACTACTAGTGATGAGCGAGCATTAAAATGCTCGGGTACTCGTTGTTAGAGACAAGCAAATTGGAATGCTCGAGTGCTCGGTCCGAACAACGAGCCGAATGTAAGTCTATGGGAAACTTGAGCATGCCCAGGTCTCTGCTGTCAACAATGTTGTCAGAGTATTACACCACTTTTACGGACTCACAATAAAACATACAAAAACGAAACAAAAATGGATTTTCCTGTGAAAAATGTTAAGAAACATCCTTTCCAGGGTAATAAATTGTATGTAAGGTAAAATAACCAAAAACAAAAATGCTCCTCCACAACTTGGGCTATGTTCACACGTAGTGTTTTTGATGTGTTTTTGCACTTGTGCATTGCTTTCAACAGTGAAAAATGCATTAATCGGTAAATGTAATTTTAACATATTACTACCTTATCTGGCCACATGGTGTGTGAGACATGATCAGACACATTCTGTTTCATTTATGAAGGAGGGACTCTGAAAGTCACAAAGCATATTTTTATAGGGCCATCAGGCAGCACTTACTATTCTTAAAGGGCCAGCAGTTGGCCCTTGCTATTGTTAGAGAGCCATCAGCCGGCTATGCTTTGTTGTTCCCATTATTAAAGAGTGGGTCTGTTATACTGTTATTGCATATGCAGTGGCTGCAAGGGCTGCCAAAAATTTGGATGCACCCCAACATCCCTTTGAAGAAACATAGAGGAGGGCCTCAGTAAAAAAAATGTTCCCATTATAAACGAGTGGGTTACTTATAGTGATAATGCCCATGCAGTGACTGCAAGGGCTGCCTACATTTGGGAAATACCCCAATATCAATTTAAAGACACATAGAGGTGGGCCTCAGTAACGACATGTTCCTATTAGAAAGGAGCGGCTCTGCTATACAGTTATAGGGAGAAACCCCAATAAAAATTTAACCCCTTTCCGGCATGATACGTACTAATACGTATCTGCGCCCTAGGCCTTATGAACCAGATACATATTAGTACGCATTGGCGATTCCGCCTGCACACAGGCTGTGCGGGCTCAAACGCTGCTGGGTGTCAGCTGATTGTTACAGCTGACACCCAGTGCTATGTGCTGGGAGAAGTCTGGCACTGCTCCCAGCACATTAACCCCCGAAATGCTGTGATCGAAGGAGTAAGGGGGGAGGTAAGCGCCGTTACTTACCTCCTCACCGGCGTCCCACGCTGTCTGTGTCCGGGTCCTGTGGTTGTCATGGTGACACAGATGTCGTCATGACACCTGACACCAGAAAGATACTTTGATCATGTGCAGTGCATGATCACAGTATCTTCTCCCTCGGCGGCGCTAACAGCTTGTATAGCACAGGGATGCTGCTGCATTCCTATGCTATACAGGCGATCAGCCTGTAAAAAGTGAAAGTACCATAGTGGGACAACGTGTAAAAGTTAAAAAAGAATCAGAAAGTGAAAAATTTTTTTTTTTAAAAATATTTAAAAAAAATGAAAAAAATATTCCTCAAAAAGCAAAAATACAGTGGGTATGGAAAGTATTCAAACCCCTTTCAATTTTTCACTATTTGTTTCATTGCAGACATTTGGTAAATTCTAAAACGTTCATTTTTTTTCTCATTAAAGTACACTCTGCACCCCATCTTGACTGAAAAAAAACAGAAATGTAGACATTTTTGCAAATTTATTAAAAAAGAAAAACGGAAATATCACATGGTCATAAGTATTCAGACCCTTTGCTCAGACACTCATATTTAAGTCACATGCTGTCCATTTCCTTGTGATCCTCCTTGAGATGGTTCTACTCCTTCATTGGCATCCAGCTGTGTTTAATTAAACTGATAGGACTTGATTTGGAAAGACACACACCTGTCTATATAAGACCTCACAGCTCACAGTGCATGTCAGACCAAATGAGAATCATGAGTTCAAAGGAACTGCCCGAGGAGCTCAGAGACAGAATTGTGACAAGGCACAGATCTGGCCAAGGTTACAAAAGAATTTCTATACTACGCAAGGTTCCTAAGAGCTAAGAGCACAGTGGCCTCCATAATCCTTAAATGGAAGAAGTTTGGGACCACCAGAAGTCTTTCTAGACCTGGCCATCCAGTCAAACTGAGCAATCGTGGGGGAAGAGCCTTGGTGAAAGAGGTAAATAAGAACCCCAAGATCACTATGGATGAGTTCCAGAGATGCAGTAGGGAGATGGGAGAAAGCGCCACAAAGTCAACTATCACTGGAGCCCTCCACCAGTCGAGCCTTTATGGCAGAGTGCCCGATGGAAGTCTCTCCTCAGTGCAAGACATATGAAAGCCCATGATACGTAAAGGTCATCACACTTACTTTAAGAGTTTATGATCCATGCCGAGTTTGTTAGTCTGTCTTTTTTTTTTCCCTGCACTTTATGGTCTCCTGTTGTCTTTTAAGCTAGTGATTGATTGCTATCGAGTTAAATCTGTGTAGATCTAAGCAGATACGTCCCTATATATTGAGACTTAGTCTAGGGGCAGCATTTATGCGGGGGCATTTATGCATATAGCATTTATGCATACTTTATCGAAGTGCCATAATTTATCAAAGTGCCCTGGCAGTTAGAAAATGGCAGTTGGACAGGGCAGGAGACAGGTAAGACATGCAAGACAAACAAACAAACTTGCTTTCAGGTCATGTTTTTGGAAAACAGTATTCACCATTTGTATCTGTGCCATTTATTTTCTGGTTGCTACAATCATACACATTCACCGTTCTCCCACAAATGCGGCACACTTCATCCATATTAATCCCTCACTCCTCTCTTCTCCTATGTACAGTTGTCATGCTCTCTTCACAATGTTATACCACACAGATCCATTCATTCCCACCATACAACACAGGAAACGCTCTCACAAATCACTCAACCATCTGCTCACTCTCTGTATCTTCCTTCTCTTAGTCGCAGGTGATATTTCTCCCAACCCAGGACCCTCCAGTAGTAATAACACTAACTCTTTCCCTGTTACATTCAGAAACCCTGCTAATCTCATTAATATTCCCTGCATATCTTCTGTCTCATTCAACTGTGCCCTTTGGAATGCACGCTCAGCTTGTAATAAACTCTCTTACATCCATGACTTTTTCCTCTCTAATTCCCTCAACCTTCTGGCTCTCACTGAAACCTGGATCCAGCAGTCGGACACCACCGCCGCTCCAGCTCTCTCCTATGGTGGCCTACATTTCTCTCATACCCCGCGACCTGACAACAGATCAGGGGGAGGTGTTGGTCTGCTTCTTTCAACAAAATGTACTTTTCAGGTTATCCCCCCTGTACCCTCCCTTATCTTCCCGTCTTTTGAGGCCCACACAGTCAGACTTTACCGGCCCTTCTCCCTGCGAGTGGCGGTTGTCTATCGCCCTCCAGGTCCCCCCGTCAATTCCTGGATCACTTTGCTGCCTGGCTTCCAAATTTTCTATCCAGCGACATCCCCACGATAATCATGGGAGACTTTAACATCCCAATTGGCGATCCTCTTTCCCCATCTGCCACGCATCTTTTATCACTAACCTCCTCCTTCGGCCTTTCACAGCTTGCAAATTCTCCTACACATGAGGATGGGAACACATTGGACCTGATCTTCTCCCGGCTTTGCTCAGTACATGACTTTACTAACTCTCCCCTTCCACACTCTGACCATAATCTTCTTTCATTCTCTGTCAAGAACTGTGACTCTACTCAAGACACTCCCACCATCCACACTTATAGAAATTTACGCGCCATTAACACCCAGAAATTTATAAAAAGGTTGCAATCATCATTGGCCCCAATCTCCTCCCTCTCATGTCCCGACTCTACATTGAAGCATTATAACAAAATAATGCAATGCGCCCTGGATGAAGCCGCACCTCCTACACAAAGAAAAATTCGGCATAGACGGCGACAACCCTGGCACACGCCTCAAACACGTCTTCTACAGAGGTACTCCAGGTGCGCTGAACGGCTGTGGAGAAAATCAAATCTGCCCGAAGATTTCCTCCACTATAAATTTATGCTGAAAACATATAACTCTGCCCTTCACCTCTCCAAACAAACCTACTTTAACAACCTCATAATCTTACTTTCCAATAATCCTAAACGACTCTTTGACACGTTTCATTCTCTCCTCAATCAAGCAACACAGGCCCCGACCACCGACCTCAGCGCTGACGATCTGGCCAATTATTTCAAAGAAAAAATTGACCATATCCGACAGGAAATTTCTCCCTATCCCCAAATGTTATGCATGCTCTCCCCCGCCACATTGTATCTTGCTCATTTTCTGACTTCGAACCAGTCACGGAAGATGAAGTGATCAGGCTCCTTGCATCTTCTCGCCCTACCACCTGCACCAGTGACCCTATTCCCTCACATCTCCTTCAGTCCCTTGCTCCAGCTGTCACCACTCACCTAACTAAAATTTTCAACCTTTCCCTCTCATCTGGTATCTTTCCCTCTTCTTTTAAACACGCCAGCATACAACCATTACTTAGAAAACCATCCCTAGACCAGAACTGCACGGCCAACTACAGACCTGTTTCCAATCTTCCCTTTATCTCTAAACTCCTGGAACGCCTGGTCCATTCCCGTCTAATCCGCTATCACTCAGACAACTCTCTTCTTGACCCTTTACAATCTGGTTTCCGCTCTTTACATTCTACTGAAACTGCCCTCACTAAAGTCTCTAATGATCTACTAACTAGAGATGAGCGGTGTTCGACTAGAACTGTTCGCCAATCTCAAATTCGAGCTGTTTTGGGCGGTGTTCGAGTTGTTCGACGAACCCGAACGATTTGCAAAAAATTCGGCTGTTCGAGGTTATGTTCGATAACTGTTCGTGCACCAAAAGCTTGTCCTGCATGTCTGGCGCTATTTAGAGCACCAATCATGCAGGGATTGTCTGCCACTCAATGTAATGCCACAGCCATGGTGGTTGTGGCATTAGAGTGATTGCCCAAATCGATGGGAACAGTGCTCACAGTGAAACATGAAAAGCCGGCAATTCAGCAGCGGCATATACCGGTACCCGACAATTTAGAACCGAAAGAATAGAGCTTCACACATAGATTAGATAGATAGAAATATGTCAGTCACACATATAAGAAGCACAGTGACAGTGTTGCTTACTGTACTTGTCATTTAGTGTAAAGGATTTTTCAAAAAAAATAATAGTGTTTTCATGCACCGTCTCTTTAAAAAAGCCGGCCGGCAATTCAGCATCTGTACCCGACAATTTAGAATAGAAGGAATAGAGAATCACACATAGATTAGATAGATAGAAACATGTCAGCCACATATATACGAAGTACAGTGACAGTGCTGCTTACTGTACTTGTCATTTAGTGTAAAGGATTTATTAAAAAATATAATAGTGTTTTCGTGCACCGTCTCTTTAAAAACGCCGGCCGGCAATTCAGCATCTGTACCCGACAATTTATAACAGAAAGAATAGAGAATCACACATAGATTAGGTAGATAGAAACATGTCAGTCACATATATACGAAGTACAGTGACAGTGTTGCTTACTGTACTTGTCATTTACTGCAAAGAATTTATTAAAAAAAATAATAGTGTTTTCATGCACCGTCTCTTTAAAAAAGCCGGCCGGCAATTCAGCAGCGGTACCCGACATTTTATAACAGAAAGAATAGAGAATCACACATAGATTAGGTAGATAGAAACATGTCAGTCACATATATACGAAGTACAGTGACAGTGTTGCTTACTGTACTTGTCATTTACTGCAAAGGATTTATTAAAAAAAATAATAGTGTTTTCATGCACCGTCTCTTTAAAAAAGCCGGCCGGCAATTCAGCAGCGGTACCCGACAATTTATAACAGAAAGAATAGAGAATCACACATAGATTAGATAGATAGAAACATGTCAGTCACATATATATGAAGTACAGTGACAGTGTTGGTTACTGTACTTGTCATTTAGTGTTAAAATAAAGGATTTATTATTAAAAAAAATTGGCGTGGGGTTCCCAGTAATTTTAGTCTCTAGCGGAGGTTAAGCAGACAGCTGGGGCAGATGTTTGAAGCCTGGGAAGGGGGTAATACCCACGGAGCTTCCCAGGCTGCTAATATCAGCCCCCAGCTGAATACCTAGCCTTTACTAGCTATTAAAATGGAGGACCCCCCCCCAAAAAATGACGTGGGGTCCCCCCTAATTTAATAGCTAGCAAAGGCTAGGCAGACAGCTGGGGGCTGATATTAATAGCCCAGGAAGGGAGCCATGAATATTGGCCCCCTCCCAGGCTAGAAACACCAGCCGTCAGCCGCCCCAGAAATGGCGCATCCATAGGATGCGCCAATTCTGGCACTTAGCCTCGCTCTTCCACGCTGCCCTGGTGCGGTGGCAGGGGGTAATAGGGTTGGGGTTGATGTCAGCTTATAATGCCAGCTGACATCAAGCCCAGGTTAGTAATGGAGAGGCGTCTATAAGACACCCCCATTACTAACCCCATAGTCAAAGTTAAAAGAAAACACAAACACCCAGAATAAAGTCCTTTAATTGAAATAAAGACACATTCCTTTATTGTTCTAAATTAAACCATACTTACCGTCACGCCCATTCCAGCTGAAGCCAACGATCTCCTGCAATAAAAGAAAAATAATAAAGCAACCTCATCCTTACCTTTCCATGGTTCCCACGACAGCTTCAGCTCTGCTACATCGAGATAACAGGCTGGACCGCAGCAGAAAGCTGCCATCCAGCCTGTCATCCCGCAGACACTGAGAAGCGCAGGCATGCTTGCGCTTCTCAGTGTCTGGCTGTGACGGCATAAAGATGAGACGAGTTCATGTCCAATGAACTCGGCGCACCTCATGCACGTCACTGACAGCGTGGGAGAATTCTCCTGCACTCAGCACTTCAGCGTGAGAATTCTCCCACGCTGTCAGTGACGTGCATGAGGTCAGCTGAGTTCATTGGACATGAATGAGCTCACCTCATGCACGTCACTGACAGCGTGGGAGAATTCTCACGCTGTAGCGCTGAGTGCAGGAGAATTTTCCCACGCTGTCAGTGACGTGCATGAGGTGAGCTGAGATCATTGGACATGAATGAGCTCACCTCATGCACGTCACTGACAGCGTGGGAAAATTCTCCTGCACTCAGCGCTTCAGCGTGAGAATTTTCCCACGCTGTCAGTGACGTGCATGAGGTGAGCTCATTCATGTCCAATGAACTCAGCTGACCTCATGTACGTCACTGACAGCGTGGGAGAATTTTCACGCTGAAGTGCTGAGTGCAGGAGAATTCTCCCACGCTGTCAGTGACGTGCATGAGGTGCGCCGAGTTCATTGGACATGAGCTTGTCTCATCTTTATGCCGTCACAGCGAGACACTGAGGAGCGCAAGCATGCCTGCGCTTCTCAGTGTCTGCGGGATGACAGGCTGGATGGCAGCGTTCTGCTGCGGTCCAGCCTGTCATCTCGATGTAGCAGAGCTGAAGCTGTCGTGGGAACCATGGAAAGGTAAGGATGAGGTTGCTTAATTATTTTACTTTTATTGCAGAAGACATTGGCTTCAGCTGGAATGGGCGTGACGGTAAGTATGGTTTAATTTAGAACAATAAAGAATTGTGTGTTTATTTCAATTAAAGGACTTTATTCTGGGTGTTGTGTTTTTTTAAATACTTTACTAGAAATTCATGGTGGTCATGTCTAATATTGGCGTGACCCCATGAATTTCGGGCTTAGGGCCAGCTGATAATGCCAAGCTGGCCTTAACCCCTTTATTACCCAGTGAGCCACCGCACCAGGGCCCTGGATGAGTTGGGTACAGCGCCAGAAGATGGCGCTTCTATGAACGCGCCATTTTCTGGGGCGGCTGCGGACTGCAATTTGCAGCGGGTGGGGCCCAGAAAGCTTGGGCCTCCCTGCGCTGCGGATTCCAGCTCCCAGCTGCCTAGTTGTACCTGGCTGGGCACAAAAATAGGGCGAAGCCCCACGCATTTTTTTTTTAAATTATTTCATGAAATTCATGGAATAATTAAGAAAAAAAGGGCTTCCCTATATTGTTGTGTCCAACCAGGTACAAATAGGCAGCTGGTGGTTGGGGGCAGCCCGTCCCTGCCTGCTGTACCTGGCTGGACACAAATATAGTGCGAAGCCCCACGTCAATTTTTTTTTAATTATTTCATGAAATAATTTTTTTAAAAAAGGGCTTCCCTATATTGTTGTGTCTGGCCAGGTACAAATAGGCAGCTGGTGGTTGGGGGCAGCCCGTTCCTGCCTGCTGTACCTGACTGGACACAAATATAGGGCGAAGCCCCACGTCAATTTTTTTTAAATTATTTCAGGAAATTCATGAAATAATGAAAAAAAAATTGATGTGGGGCTTCGCCCTATATTTGTGTCCAGTCAGGTACAGCAGGCAGGAACGGGCTGCTCCCAACCACCAGCTGCCTATTTGTACCTAGCCGGACACAACAATATAGGGAAGCCCTTTTTTTCTTAATTATTCCATGAATTTCATGAATTTAAAAAAAAAATGCGTGGGGCTTCGCCCTATTTTTGTGTCCAGCCAGGTACAACTAGGCAGCTGGGGGCTGGAATCTGCAGCGCAGGGAGGCCCAAGCTTTCTGGGCCCCACCCGCTGCAAATTGCAGTCCGCAGCCGCCCCGGAAAATGGCGCGTTCATAGAAGCGCCATCTTCTGGCGCTGTACCCAACTCATCCAGGGCCCTGGTGCGGTGGCTCACTGGGTAATAAAGGGGTTAAGGCCAGCTTGGCATTATCAGCTGGCCCTAAGCCCGAAATTCATGGGGTCACGCCAATATTAGACATGACCACTATGAATTTCTAGTAAAGTATTTAAAAAAAACACAAACACCCAGAAAAAAGTCCTTTAATTGAAATAAACACACAATTCTTTATTGTTCTAAATTAAACCATACTTACCGCCAC
Source organism: Phyllobates terribilis (assembly GCF_046119375.1). Classification (NCBI taxonomy): domain Eukaryota; kingdom Metazoa; phylum Chordata; class Amphibia; order Anura; family Dendrobatidae; genus Phyllobates; species Phyllobates terribilis. The sequence continues at coordinate 327,348,367 of NW_027362762.1, read as the reverse complement.
GCCCATTCCAGCTGAAGCCAATGATCTCCTGCAATAAAAGTAAAATAATAAAGCAACATCATCCTTACCTTTCCATGGCTCCCACGACAGCTTCAGCTCTGCTACATCGAGATGACAGGCTGGACCGCAGCAGAACGCTGCCATCCATCCTGTCATCCCGCAGACACTGAGAAGCGCAGGCTTGCTTGCGCTACTCAGTGTCTGGCTGTGACGGCATCCAGATGAGCCGAGGTCATGTCCAATGAACTCGGCTCACCTCATGCACGTCACTGACAGCGTGGGAAAATTCTCACGCTGAAGCGCTGAGTTCAGGAGAATTTTCCCACGCTGTCAGTGACGTACATGAGGTGAGCCGAGTTCATTGTCGGCTCATCTGGATGCCGTCACAATCAGACACTGAGGAGCGCAAGCATGCCTGCGCTTCTCAGTGTCCGCGGGATGACAAGCTGGATGGCAGCGTTCTGCTGCGGTCCAGCCTGTCATCTCGATGTAGCAGAGCTGAAGCTGTCCTGGGAACCATGGAAAGGTAAGGATGAGGTTGCTTTATTATTTTTCTTTTATTGCAGGAGATCGTTGGCTTCAGCTGGAATGGGCGTGATGGTAAGTATGGTTTAATTTAGAACAATAAAGAATTGTGTCTTTATTTCAATTAAAGGACTTTATTCTGGGTGTTTTTGTTTTTTTTTTAACTTTGACTATGGGGTTAGTAATGGGGGTGTCTTATAGACGCCTCTCCATTACTAACCTGGGCTTGATGTCAGCTGGCATTATAAGCTGACATCAACCCCAACCCTATTACCCCCTGCCACCGCACCAGGGCAGCGTGGAAGAGCGAGGCTAAGTGCCAGAATTGGCGCATCCTATGGATGCGCCATTTCTGGGGCGGCTGACGGCTGGTGTTTCTAGCCTGGGAGGGGGCCAATATTCATGGCTCCCTTCCTGGGCTATTAATATCAGCCCCCAGCTGTCTGCCTAGCCTTTGCTAGCTATTAAATTAGGGGGGACCCAACGTCATTTTTTGGGGGGGGTCCTCCATTTTAATAGCTAGTAAAGGCTAGGTATTCAGCTGGGGGCTGATATTAGTAGCCTGGGAAGCTCCGTGGGTATTACCCCCTTCCCAGGCTTCAAACATCTGCCCCAGCTGTCTGCTTAACCTCCGCTAGAGACTAAAATTACGGGGAACCCCACGCCAATTTTTTTTAATAATAAATCCTTTATTTTAATACTAAATGACAAGTACAGTAACCAACACTGTCACTGTACTTATTATATATGTGACTGACATGTTTCTATCTATCTAATCTATGTGTGAAGCTCTATTCTGTCTGTTATAAATTGTCGGGTACCGCTGCTGAATTGCCGGCCGGCTTTTTTAAAGAGACGGTGCATGAAAACACTATTATTTTTTTTAATAAATCCTTTGCAGTAAATGACAAGTACAGTAAGCAACACTGTCACAGTACTTCATATATATGTGACTGACATGTTTCTATCTATCTAATCTATGTGTGATGCTCTATTCTTTCTGTTGTAAATTGTCGGGTACCGCTGCTGAATTGCCGGCCGGCTTTTTTAAAGAGACGGTGCATGAAAACACTATTATATTTTTTAATAAATCCTTTACACTAAATGACAAGTACAGTAAGCAACACTGTCACTGTACTTCATATATATGTGACTGACATGTTTCTATCTATCTAATCTATGTGTGATGCTCTATTCCTTCATGTCTAAATTGTCGGGTACCGGTGTATGCCGCTGCTGAATTGCCGGCCGGCTTTTTTAAAGAAAGCGTCTTCTGAGCAGTTTGTCAGCTTTTGGACACCTTTGAAGGTGTTTTCTATGTGTTCCTATATGTTTTTGTTTGCCTGCCATTGGTTTTAACGGTGTTCGACGGTGTTCTAAGGTGTTCGACGAACAGTTCGACGAACAGTTCCTCGAACATCCCGGTGTTCGACGAACCGAACCGAACCCGAACACTACGGGGGTGGCTCAACACTACTACTAACAGCTAAATCTAATGGTCACTACTCCCTGCTGATTCTCCTGGATCTCTCTGCAGCATTCGACACTGTGGATCACCAGCTCCTCCTCACTATGCTCCGCACTATTGGCCTCAAGGACACTGTTCTCTCCTGGTTCTCCTCCTATCTCTCTGACCGCTCCTTCTCTGTGTCTTTCGCTGGCTCCTCCTCCTCTCTACTTCCTCTTACTGTCGGGGTTCCTCAAGGATAAGTCCTAGGCCCCCTTCTTTTCTCCTTATACACCGCTCCTATTGGACAAACAATCAGTAGATTCGGTTTTCAGTACCATCTCTATGCTGATGACACCCAATTATACACCTCTGCTCCGGACATCACCCCTGCATTACTACAAAAGACCAGTGATTGTCTTTCTGCTGTGTCTAACACTATGTCCTCCCTCTACCTAAAACTGAATCTGTCAAAAACTGAACTACTCGTATTTCCTCCCTCCACTAACCTACCTGTGCCCGATATTGCCATTTCCGTTTGTGGCTCAACCATTACTCCCCAGCAACAAGCCCGCTGTCTTGGGGTCATTTTTGATTCAGATCTTTCCTTCACTCCTCACATCAAATCACTCGCTCGTTCATGTCATCTACACCTCAAAAAAATCTCAAGAATCAGGACTTTTCTCACCTTTGACTCAGCAAAAACTCTTACTGTAGCTCTTATTCATTCTCGTCTTGACTATTGCAACTCTCTACTGATCGGGCTCCCTCTTACTAAACTCTCCCCTCTCCAATCCGTCCTGAATGCAACAGCCAGGATCATATTCCTCGCCAACCGCTACTCCGATGCCTCTTCCCTGTGCCAGTCATTGCATTGGTTGCCCATCCAATATAGAGTTCATTTTAAACTTATCACGCTTACCCACAAAGCGCTCCATGCTTCAGTACCCCCCTACATCTCCTCCCTTGTCTCAGTCTACCACCCTACACGTGCCCTCCGTTCTGCAAATGACTTGAAACTAAAATCCTCCATAATCCGAACTTCCCACTCCCGTCTCCAAGATTTCTCACATGCTGCGCCAATTCTCTGGAATGCACTGGACAGTTAGATTAATTCCCAATACCCACAGTTTCAAGCGAACCCTAAAAACACATTTCTTTAGACTGGCGTATCACCTAAACACACTCTGTCCATCCCAGTTTTCCCCCATATTAAAATCTTCTTCAACTTCGGGTTCAAACCAACCATGCACATAATAGCCTCTGTCAGGACTGCACACATACTGGCTGGCGACCAGTCCATGTATTATTATTTATCCTATTCAGTATATCAAGGCTGCATTATACATTATATGTACTTTTTACCTTTTGTGTCTCCCCCACTTCCTCATAGACTGTAAGCTCGCGAGCAGGGCCCTCACTCCTTTCGATATGAGATATGCTTATTCTGTATTGTCTGTATTTGTCCCCCCTAAAAAAAATTTGTAAAGTGCTGCGGAATATGTTGGCGCTATAAAAATAAACTATTATTATTATTATTATTAAAGCCCGCATAGAGTTTGCTCAAAAACACACAAAGGACTCTGATGAGATGAAGATAGAACTTTTTGGTGATAATTCTAAGCTGTATGTGTGAAGAAAACCAGGCACTGCTCATCACCTGCCCAATACAATCCCAACAGTGAAACATGGTGGTGGTGACTTCATGCTATGGGGGTGTTTTTCAGCTGCAGGGACAGGACGACTGGTTGCAATTGAAGGAAGCATGAATGCAGCCAAGTACAGAGATATCCTGGATGAAAACCTCTTCCAGAGTGCTCTGGACCTCAGACTTGGCCGAAGGTTCACCTTCCAAGAAGACAATGACCCTAAGCACACAGCTAAAGTAACAAAGGAGTGGTTTCAGAACTATTCTGTGACCATTCTTGACAGGCCCAGCCAGAGCCCCGACCTAAACCCAATTGAGCATCTCTTTAGAGAGCTGAAAAGGGCTGTCCACCAACGTTCACCATCCAACCTGACGGAACTGGAGAGGATCTGCAAGGAATAATGGCAGAGGATCCCCAAATCCAGGTGTGAAAAACTTGTTGCATAATTCCCAAGAAGACTCATGACTGTACGAACTCAAAAGGGTGCTTCTACTCAATACTTAGAAAAGGGTCTGAATACTTATGACCATGTGATATTTCAGTTTTTCTTTTTTAATAAATTTGCAAAAATGTCTACATTTCTGTTTTTTTCAGTCAAGATGGGGTGCAAAGTGTACATTAATGAGAAAAAAATAAACTTTTTAGAATTTATCAAATGGCTGCAATGAAACAAAGAGTGAAAAATTTAAAGGGGTCTGAATACTTTATACTTGCAGTGATAAAGAACGCAAGTGAGCATTCGAAACGCGTCTTGCTCCCCTACCCTGTCTATGCAACCTTTGTAATTTTTGCAAGTTTTTAATGGACGAAAAATAAAGAAATAATTATTTTACCAGATGCTGGAACAACTATTCCTTTTTTTTTAAGCATATTCTGGTGTGGATCCACCTGGTTCCGTGCAAGCTGGATTAAAAGTACTGGGTGAGCTGGCTTTCCTTTTACTATATGTGAATATACCCACTGTATATTGTACCCATCAATAAATTGTTTTATGAAAATAAAAACAACAAAACAATAAAAATACACAAATTTGGTATCGCCGCATCCATAACAACCTGACCTATAAAACTGTCCCACTAGTTAACCCCTTTAGTGAACACTGTAAAAAAAAAAAACGAAGCAAAAAAACGATGCTTTATCATCATACCGCCAAACAAAAAATAGAATAAAACGCAATCAAAAAGACAAATATAAATAAAAATGGTACCACTGAAAATGTCATCTTGTCCCGCAAAAAACAAGCCACCATCCAGCTCCATCAGCCGAAAAATAAAAAAGTTATAGCTCTCAGAATAAAGGGATGCAAAAAATATTCTTTTTTTTATAAAATAGTTTTTATTGTGTAAAAGCGCCAAAACATAAAAAAACTATATAAATGTTGAAGCGCTGTAAACGTACTGACCCAAAGAAAAAAGCTGCCTTATCAATTTTACCACATGCAGAACGGCATAAACCCCCCCAAAAAAACTATTCTTGAATTGTTGGTTTTTGTTTATTCTGCCTCCCAAAAATCGGAATAGAAAGCGATCAAAAACTGTCTTGTGCCTGAAAATGGTACCATTAAAAATGCCAACTCGTCCCGCAAAAAACAAGCTGTCACATGACTCCGTCGGCTGAAATATGGAAAAATTATAGCTTTCAAAATATGGGGACAGCAGTCAACAATAAAAACCCGCTATAAATCTGGTATCGCTGTAATCGCACCGACCCGAAGAATAAAGTAATCTAATCACTTATACGGCATGAGGAAAGGCGTAAAAAATAAACTCTAGGGTTAGGGTTGTGCTAGGGTTAAGGTTGTGCTAGGGGTTGGGTTAAGGTTGTGGTAGGGTTAGGGTTACGCTAGGGTTAGGGTTCTGCTAGAGTTAGGGTTGTTCTAGAGTTAGGGTTGTGCTAGAGTTAGGGTTGTGTTAAGGTTAGGGTTGTGCTAGGGTTAGGGTTGTTCTAGGATTAGGGTTGTGCTAGGGTTAGGGTTGTGCTAGGGTTAGGGTTGTGTTAGGGTTGTGCTAGGGTTAGGGTTGTGCTAGGATTAGAGTTATGCTAGGGTTAGGATTGTGCTAGGGTTAGGGTTGTGTTGGGGTTGGGATTTTTTCAAAAGTAAAGAAAATAAAAATGACAATATGGCAACTAGTATTGAGCGCAAGTGTTTGCTACTTGAGTTTGCATCGGGTGCTTGGGTATACATGGAGTATCACGGGTGCTCAAGTGATATGCTCGAGTCTCCGCCCCATATGTTTTGCGGCCAAAAAAACCTGGTGGGGATTGCCTGCCATGCACGAGCGATCCCCGCATTTTTTTTTGGGTGTCTAACAACCCTGAAATATGTGGGACAGGGACTCGAGCATGTCACTTGAGCACCCTCGATACATGGTGCATACCTGAGTACCCGATGCAAACTCAAGTAGCGAGCATTTGCGCTCAAGATTAACCGGCATGGATTTATTTACTGTGACTGAAAGAATGGTAAAAAATAAAAAATAAATCTATACTTACCTTCCGATGGGCCCCGCAGTGTTGCTTCACTCTGTTCTGGCTGCCGGCAGATTGCGGTACACTGAAGGACCTGCCGACATTAGTGTCGCGTGACCCGTCACATGACTATGACGTCAGCGCAGGACCTTCAGTCCATCGCGATCTGCCGGCATGAGAGGACGAGCGCACTAGGGGCCATCAGAAGGTAAATATAACATTAATTTTTATTTTATTCTTTTTTTTACAGTTTTCTATGGTACCCGGGTCCGGAGAAGAGTCTCCACTCCTCTAGACCTGGGTACCATCCGCACATTGAACGCATGTATTCCGCATGTACTTATCTAGTGAAGCAGAGTACATGCGTTCTAATGCAAGTCAATGGCGGCGAAAATGCAGCGCTTCCGCAAAATAATAGGTAGTGCTGCGTTTTTTTTCCGCAATGATAATCCGCAGTGGAAATTTCTGCAGCATGTGCACAGCACATGCAGATTATCATTGGGGAACATGGCAGGCCTTCTACCATGCGTTTTTTAAGCGTTTCTGCAGCATTTTTGCCACTTAAAATGCATTGTGGGCACACAGCCTTAAAGACACATAGAGGTGGGCCTTGGTAACCACATATTCCAATTACAAATGAGCGGTTCTGCTATACAGTTATAGGGTATGCAGTGAGTACAATATCTGCCAAAATTTAGGAAAAACCCCAATACCAATTTAAAGACACATAGAGGTGGGCCTCAGTAATGACATGTTCCCGTTAGAAAGGAGTGTTTCTGCTATACAGTTATAGGGTATGCAGTGAACACAACGGCTGCCATGATTTAGGAAAAACCCCAATACCAATTTAAAGACACATAAAGGTGGACCTCAGTAATGACATGTTCCCTTTAGAAAGGAGCGGATCTCTCATACTGTTCTTGCTTATGCAGTGACTGCAATGGCTGCCAAAATATTGGACGCACTCCAATGCCCCTTGGAAGAGACATAGAGTAGGGCCTTATGAAATTTTTTTTCCCATTATTAGGAAGTGGGTCTCCTATACTGTTATTGTCTATGCAGAGAAAGCAATGGCTGCCAAAAATTTGGAGGCACTCCAATGCCCCTGGCAAGAGACATAGAGGAGGGCCTCATGAATTTTTTTTTTCAGTTATTAGGAAGTTGGTCTTCCATACTGTGATTGCCTATGCAGTATATGCAACGGCTGCCAAAAATTTGGAGGCACTCCAATGCCCCTTGCAAGAAAGGTAGAGGAGGGCCTCATAAAAAATGTTCCCATTATTAGGAAGTGGGTCTCCCATACTGTTATTACCGATGCAGTGAATGCAACAGCTGCCAAAAATTTCAAGGCACTCCAATACCCCTTGCAAGAGATGTAGAGGGGGGCCTCATGAAAAAAATGCTCCCATTATTAGGAAAAGGGTCTCCCATACTGTTATTGCCTATGCAGTGAATGCAAGGGTTGCCAAAAATTTGGAGGCACTCCAATGCCCCTCGCAAGAGACGTAGAGGAGGGCTTCATGAAAAAAATGTTCCCATTATTGGTAAGTGGGTCTCCCATACTGTTATTTCCTATGCATTGAATGCAACGGCTGGCAAAATTTTGAGGCACTCCAATGCCCCTTGCAAGAGATGTAGAGGAGGGACTCATGAAAAAAATGTTCCCATTATTAGGAAGTGGGTCTCCCATAATGTCATTGACTATGCAGTGAATGCAACGGTTGTCAAAAATTTGGAGGCACTCCAATGCCCCTTGCAAGAGACGTAGATATGGTGATATGGAAGCTATGGTAGTGATATGGTGGTGGAGGATAAGGATGAGGAGGAGGAGGAGGACAAGAGCAAATAGACAAAATCAGAAAGCGTATACACATGTCTGGGTGTGAAGACAGAGGTGCATGGGAATAGTGTTAGACCTCCCCAAAAAAAGACACTGTATTTAATTTTATGTTACACTGCTCTCATTCGGTGGTGTTGAGAAGTCTGGCCCAATCCAGCCCTTTTACATTTTTATAAGAGTCAGCATTTTCAGTTGACAGGCGAATGCACCTATCAGTTATAATTCCCAGGCGGCACTAAAAACCCGCTCTGACAAAACGCTAGTGGCAGGGTAGACCAGGACCTCCACGGCGTAGAGAGCCAGTTCATGCCACGTATTCAGCTTGGATACCCAATAATTATAAGGCACAGAGGAATTACAGAGGACGTTGGTATGGTCGGAAAGGTACTCTTTCAGCATCTTCCCAAACTTTTCCCTCCTTTTGAGACTACCCCTGCGTATTAGGGCTTGTGCGATGGTAGGGTCTGAGTAAACTGTACCAGAACTTTGACAGTGTTCCCCTGCCTCTGCTGGATTGGATTTGTGTCTCTTTCGCCTGTACTCTTTGGTTGTCCAACAAACTGTGAACTCTGCCGCCAACTTTTTCAGATGGGAATTTTTTAATAATTCCGCAACAAGGGCCTTCTGGTATTGCCCTATTTTAGCAGACCTGTCCGCCGCGGGAATAAGAGATACAATGTTCTCCTTGTAGCATGGGTCTAAAAGTGTCACCAACCAGTAATGACTGTCACCCAAAATTTGGAGAACGTGAGGGTCACAGGAAAGGCAGCGTAAAATAAACTCAGCCATGTGTGCCAGACTGCTAACAGGCAAGACTTTCATATCTTCCCCAAGAGGACGACTGACCATTCTGTCTTCCTCATCCTCCTCCTCCTCCACCCTCTCCTCAGGTTATCCACGCTGAACAGATGGTATGACAGTTGTGCGGGTAGTATAGTGCAGTACACTACCTCCTGTTCTTCCTCCTCCTCTTCCTCATTTTCACCTAATCCACATTGGGCTGGGCTGTAATGGTATTACCCTGTATGGTTCCTTACTCCATCTCATCGTGCTCCACCTGAATGCCTCTTCTTTAATTGTGAGCAGCGAGAATTTCAGAAGACAGAGTATCAGGATGGTGACACTAATTATGGCATCATCTTGGTGGAGTCCTCAAAGTTTTGGAGGATAGCACAGATGTCTGACATCCATGCTCACTCCTGAGGTCTTATGTGTGGAGGCTGACCTGAATACTGACAGCTGTGTTGATTCTGGTAGTCAACAACTGCCCCCTGCTGCTCACAAATTCTTCCCAACATCTGCAACGTTAAGTTCCAATGTCTGAGGACATCACACACTGGTCGGTGAGCTTGAATCTGCAAACGCTTCTGAAGCACGGCAAGGGTGGCGGAAGCTGTAGCTGACTTTATAAAATGGGCACACATGTTGTGTACTTAGACAAGCAGATTGGGTAGGTTTTGAGAAATCGTTGAACCATGAAGTTAAGCACATGGGCCAGGCATGGTATGTGTGTGAGCTCGCCTCGCTTCAGAGCCGCTATCAGGTTCAGGCCATTGTTACACACAACTATACCTGTCTGTAGGTTCAGCGATATCAGCCACAGATCTGCCTGCTCTTTCAGAGCTTTCCACAACTGTTCAGCATTGTGCGGTTTGTCACATAAGCATATTAGCTTCAGCATAGCCTGTTGCTGCTTGACCGAGGCAGTGCTGCAGTGCTTCCAGCTTCTGACTGATGTGGTCATTTTGGAGAAGGAGGCTGAAATTGAGGATGAGGTGCAGGAGCTGTAGAATGTGGGGGCAACCCTGATTGATCCAGGGCCCGCAATCCTCGGTGTCGGGAGGACGTGTTCCGTCCCAAGGTCTGACTGGGTCCCATCTTCCACTATATTAACCCAGTGTGCCATCAGCAAAATGTACCATCCCTGCCCACAAGCACTTGTCCACATGTCCGTGGTTAAGTGGACTTTCCCAGTAACTGTAACTTGTAGCATGGGTCTAAAAGTGTCACCAACCAGTAATGGCTGTCACCCAAAATTTGGAGCTGTAGAATGTGGGAGCAACCCTGATTGACCCAGGGCCTGCAATCCTCAGTGTCGGGAGGACGTGTTCCGTCCCAAGGTCCGACTGGGTCCCGGCTTCCACTATATTAACCCAGAGTGCCGTCAGCAAGATGTACCGTCCCTGCCCACAAGCACTTGTCCACGTGTCCGTGGTTAGGTGGACTTTCCCAGTAACTGCATTGTTGAGGGCACGGTGATCAGGGTGAGGAATATGCGGTCCAGACTCACGGCTACTGAGACTTGACCATGTGGAAGTCAGGGTGGTGGTGGTGGCAAAGTGCCTGGAAGCATTATCTGTAGTGATGAGCGAGTATGTTCTGTTAACCCTTTCGGCGAGTATGCTCGGGCCGAGCACCAAGTAGTTACAGCTGCTCGGTGTTATGTTTGAATCACTCCCATGTGTATGATTTGCGACTGTTTGCCAACTTTACTACATGTGAGGAATGTGTAAGAAATAGACATTCCTTACATGTACTAAAGCTGTCAAACAGTCGCAAATCATGCACACGGGAGTGATTCAAACGTAACACCGAGCAGCTGTAACTAGTCGGTGCTCGGCCCGAGCATACTCGCCGAAAGGGTTAACAGAACATACTCGCTCAGCACTAATTACCTGCTGTCCAACTAACAACCTTTTGACACTGCTCTGGGTTCAATAGTGGTGTGTTGCGGTCTCTTTGCAATTGAGACAGGAAGGTCGAGCGACAAGCTGTGGATGTTTGTTGTGGCACAATTTCAGCTTGCCCATGGCCTTGGCCTTGGCTTCTGCATGCACCTTCAGCATCATGTCCCCTTCCCTGTCCCTTGCCACGCACTTTGCCCATTTTAAATGGAGGATAATATTTTCCACGTTCACTACAAATGCCTGGATTTGAACCACAGTTATATGTGATATGTCTGATAGACAGCCACGGTTTTAAATAGCGGCTCTGTAGTTTACTATTCTTCACAATGATCATGTGTGAATAGCTTCACTGACACACTGAAGCAAAACTCTAAATGAAGGACAATATTTTCCATGTTCACTACAAATTTGTGGATTTTTATCGCTGTAATATGGGATCATATCTGATGATGGAAAAGATCTGGCTGTATTCTGCAGTGCTAACAAGCAAATGGAGCAGTAAAATGGTTTACTGTGGATTGCTTTTTAAGCAAATATTTAGGATTAAGATAAAAAAAAATTAGCCCTAGCCCCTGATATCTGGGGCTATGTCTACGGATATCGGTAACACTACTAAACCAAGAAAAAAATCCGAAACAAGGTCCAATATGCATAAAACAATTTTATTTGTTCAAAAAAATATATAGTATTAGCAACCGACAATGTGGTGAATGAGCAAGGGGTTAAAACCAACATACAACAAAGGGGGCGCCACAGCAGATATGCACAGTATATTATGGTCAGTGGATTGGGGTAACCCACTGATTAAGCGTATCTAGACAAAATTTATCCGTGAAAAAAAGGGGATATCCATAATGCAATATTAATGTACATCAGTGTAATCACAGCTTGTCAACAGTCATTACCAGGGGGAAAGAGTATATACTTTTCTTGATAAATCACGTATGGTGAACGGATGTTCACCTTGTGGCAAATGTGTGGCATGTCCGAATGTGCTACATGCTACTACTTTTTCAGACTCCACAGGCAGTAAAACTTATAATATCCTTAAATCTATATCATGTACAACAAAAGCTGTAATACAGTTATATGAAAAGTTTGGGCACCCCTATTAATCTTAAGCTTAATGTTTTATAAAAATTGCTGTTTTTGCAACAGCTATTTCAGTTTGATATATGTAATAACTGTTGGACACAGTAATGTTTCTGCCTTGAAATGAGGTTTATTGTACTAACAGAAAATGTGCAATCTGCATTCAAACAAAATTTGACAGGTGCATGAGTATGGGCACCCTTATCATTTTCTTGTTTTAAATACTCCTACCTACTTTTTACTGACTTACTAAAGCACTTTTTTTGGTTTTGTAACCTCATTGAGCTTTGAACTTCATAGCCAGGTGTATGCAATCATGAGAAAAGCTACTTAAAGTGGCCACTTGCAAGTTGTTCTCCTGTTTGAATCTCCTCTGAAGAGTGGCATCATGGGCTCCTCAAAACAACTGTCAAATGATCTGAAAACAAAGATTATTCAACATAGTTGTTCAGGGGAATGATACAAAAAGCTGTCTCGGAGATTTAACCTGTCAGTTTCCACTGTGAGGAACATAGTAAGGAAATGGAAGAACACAGGGACAGTTCTTGTTAAGGCCAGAAGTGGCAGGCCAAGAAAAACATCACAAAGGCAGAGAAGAAGAATGGTGAGATCAGTCAAGGACAATCCTCAGACCACCTCCAGAGAGCTGCAGCATCAACTTGCTGCAGATGGTGTCACTGTGCATCGGTCAACTATACAATGCACTTTGCACAAGGAGAAGCTGTATGGGAGAGTGATGCAAAAGAAGCCGTTTCTGCAAGCACGCCACAAACAGAGTCGGCTGAGGTATGCAAAAGCACATTTGGAGAAGCCAATTTCTTTTTGGAAGAAGGTCCTGTGGACTGATGAAACCAAGATTGAGTTGTTTGGTCATGCAAAAAGGCGTTATGCATGGCGGCAAAAAAACACAGCATTCCAAGAAAAACACTTGCTACCCACAGTAAAATTTGGTGGAGGTTCCATCATGCTTTAGGGCTGTGTGGCCAATGCCGGCACCGGGAATCTTGTTAAAGTTGAGGGACGCATGGATTCCACTCAGTATCAGCAGATTCTTGACAATAATGTTCAAGAATCAGTGACAAAGTTGAAGTTACGCAGGGGATGGATCTTTCAGCAAGACAATGATCCAAAACACCGCTCCAAATCTACTCAGGCATTCATGCAGAGGAACAATTACAATGTTCTGGAATGGCCATCCCAGTCCCCAGACCTGAATATCATTGAACATCTGTGGGATCATTTGAAGATGGCTGTCCATGCTCGGCGACCATCAAACTTAACTGAACTGGAATTGTTTTGTAAAGGGGAATGGTCAAAAATACCTTCATCCAGGATCCAGGAAATCATTAAAAGCTACAGGAAGCGACTAGAGGCTGTTATTTTTGCAAAAGGAGGATCTACTAAATATTAATGTCACTTTTCTGGTGAGGTGCCCATACTTATGCACCTGTCAAATTTTGTTTGAATGCAGATTGCACATTTTCTGTTAGTACAATAAACCTCATTTCAAGGCAGAAACATTACTGTGTTACAGTTATTACATATATCAAACTGAAATAGCTGTTGCAAAAACACCAATTTTTATAAAACATTAAGCTTAAGATTAATAGGGGTGCCCAAACTTTTTCATATAACTGTATATTATCCTACCTGCCCTTGCCCCAAAATATACATTGGACTCACTTCAAGGCAACTTAAAGTATGAATTCGTGAGCATGTGCTGGGTATTGAGGCAGCACGTGATGAATCGGATATTACTAGTCTTAAAACCATTCCCAAGCACTTTAAAATACACCACAACTGTGATACGTCTGGATTTTTAGTACGTGGTATTGATTGAATTACCACCAATATAAGAGGAGGCAAGATCAACCAATTGCTAGCACAACATGAAACACGCTGGATATGGTTATTGAAAACTGTCCAGCCACTTGGCCTTAATGAAAACATCAGTTATGCCCCCTTTCTCTGATCGTCAGCGTGTCCCCAGAATTTTTATATTATATTAACGGTTCAGCCGGGCCACATTGTTTTTAGTATACTATTGTTGTATTTAATAGAGATGAGCGGTGTTCGACTCGAACTGTTCGCCAATCTCAAATTCGAGCTGTTTTGGGCGGTGTTCGAGCCGTTCAGAGAACACGAACGATTTGAAAAAAATTCGGCTGTTCGAGGTTATGTTCGATAACTGTTTGTGCACCAAAATCATAACTGGATTTTTTCTGAGTAATGCTGAAAATTAATGTTAATACGCAGTTTGAGTGTACAGCGGGGCGGGGGGAGGGGCAGGGGATGGATCTCTGCAGGAATAATGAAGATCTCCATTTTTTTTTCTCTTTCCCGCATTTACAGTGGGGAGGTGCAATCTGTCAGACTATCAGCAGCGCACACACGGAGCGAACTGCTTTTTTTCACACAAGCAAGGGCATGTGTCATTGGCAGTGTATGTCACATGTCCTTGCCATATAAGACCCAGACATTTTCCCCGTCGCCACCATTTTCTCACTGCTGCAGCTGTGTGTTAGACGGCACCGCTGTTGCTGTGTGCGCTATACCTTGTTAATTTCAAGCCAATTTTCGCACAAATCTACAGATAGCTTGGGAGTAGGGAAGAGTTGTGATTGCAGTCCTTTTAAGGACTAGGTTACAGCATTTCCTATAACTTTTATCAGGCAGGTCTGTGCTCTTAAATAGATAGGTTGGGAGTAAAGACTAATTGTAATTGCAGTCCTTTTCAGGACTAAGTTACATCAGTTCCTATCAGTTTTTGCCAGGCAGGTCTGTACCAGTGCTGTGCAAGTTTTTTTCAAAGCATTTGGCTAAATCTAGCAAAGAAAATCCTTTTTGGCCTATTGCAGAGTGTGTTAGTCAGTGGAGTAGCCTATCTGTGTTGCAAGCTACACCACCTGTGTATAGAATACCAATTTTTTACTGCACCTAGTGAAGTAAAACCTTTTGGGCATAGCATCATTCTATTAGTCCATCTATACTAACCTCCACCAGGTTGCAAATTGAATATAATTTTTTTCTGCATCTAGCTCTGAAAAAATATTTGGGCTTCTAGCAGTGTGTGGGACTTGGGCTATTAGTCCATCTATACTGACCTCCATCACTTTGCAAATTGAATATAATTTTTTTCTGCATTTAGCTCTGAAAAAATATTTGGGCTTCTAGCAGTGTGTGGGACTTGGTCTATTAGTCCATCTATAATGACCTCCATCAGGTTGCAAATTGAATATAATATTTTTCTGCATCTAGCTCTGAAAAAATATTTGGGCTTCTAGCAGTCTGTGGGACTTGGTCTATTAGTCCATCTATACTGACCTCCATCAGGTTGCAAATTCAATATAATTTTTTCTGCATCTAGCACTGAAAAAATATTTGGGCTTCTAGCAGTGTGTGGGACTTGTTGTATTAGTCCATCTATACTGACCTCCATCAGGTTGCAAATTGAATATAATTTTTTTCTGCATCTAGCTCTGAAAAAATATTTGGGCTTCTAGCAGTGTGTGGGACTTGGTCTATTAGTCCATCTATAATGACCTCCATCAGGTTGCAAATTGAATATCATTTTTTCTGCATCTAGCTCTGAAAAAATATTTGGGCTTCTAGCAGTGTGTGGGACTTGGTCTATTAGTCCATCTATACTGACCTCCATCAGTTTGCAAATTGAATATAATTTTTTTCTGCATCTAGCTCTGAAAAAATATTTGGGCTTCTAGCAGTGTGTGGGACTTGGTCTATTAGTCCATCTATACTGACCTCCATCAGGTTGCAAATTGAATATAATTTTTTTCTGCATCTAGCTCTGAAAAAATATTTGGGCTTCTAGCAGTGTGTGGGACTTGGTCTATTAGTCCATCTATACTGACCTCCATCAGGTTGCAAATTGAATATAATTTTTTTCTGCATCTAGCTCTGAAAAAATATTTGGGCTTCTAGCAGTGTGTGGGACTTGGTCTATTAGTCCATCTATACTAACCTCCACCAGGTTGCAAATTAAAAATAATTGTTATCTGCATCTAGCTCTGAAAAAATATTTGGGCTTCTAGCAGTGTGTGGGACTTGGTCTATTAGTCCATCTATACTAACCTCCACCAGGTTGCAAATTAAAAATAATTTTTATCTGCATCTAGCTCTGAAAAAATATTTGGGTTTCTAGCAGTGTGTGGGACTTGGTCTATTAGTCCATCTATACTAACCTCCACCAGGTTGCAAATTAAAAATAATTTTTATCTGCATCTAGCTCTGAAAAAATATTTGGGCTTCTAGCAGTGTGTGGGACTTGGTCTATTAGTCCATCTATACTAACCTCCACCAGGTTGCAAATTAAAAATAATTTTTATCTGCATCTAGCTCTGAAAAAATATTTGGGCTTCTAGCAGTGTGTGGGACTTGGTCTATTAGTCCATCTATACTGACCTCCATCAGGTTGCAAATTCAATATAATTTTTATCTGCATCTAACCCAGCCAATACTTTTGGCCTAATACCACAGTTTGGCCACTCAGCTCTGCTCGGTTCCCATCCATTGTTTTTTTGTGCAAACAACTCCAGAGTTGTGAATTAGTTAACCACCAAAATGAGTGGAAAAAGGCCTGCTGCTGGTGGAAAGGGGAATAGGCGTGTTGGGAAGGGGAAAAAAGGTTGTGTCCGTGGGGTAGGTGTTAAAGCAACAGTAACATCTGCAGAAGAAAGACCATCTTCCAGCCAAACTAAAATGTCTACTTCTTTTAGTGGACAATGTGATAAGATCCCTTTCTTACGGCCACACCAATCGCTACAAATTCCAGATGAGGCACAAAAACAGCAGGTGCTTCAACGGATATCAAGTGCTCCTTTAACTGGGCTCTCCTCCACCTCAACTTCAACATCACAAATACTCCAGTCCTCAGAGGTGTCACCCCAATCGCACTTGCTTCCTCACAGCTCCCAAATCTCCAGCTGCCCGTCTGAGTATGGGGTAGAACAAATTGTTGAGTCTGCAGAGCTGTTTACTCATACTATAGCCTGGGAATCAAAGGTCGGCTCCAGAGCTTCTGTGAATCCAGACGAGGAAATGATCTGCACTGATGCCCAGAATCTTTATGAGTCGGATCCAGGACCAGACGCAGAAGGTTCTGACCATAATGTACACCCTTATTCCCAAACTGTAACTCCTGTTGGTGGAGACAATGAGGAAGACGATGATGAGACTCAAATACCTGATTGGAGCGACAACTTTAGTTTTTTATCAGGGCAGGAACAGGTTGGCTCTGAGGATGATGGGTGTGATAACACACAGGGTGATGATGATGAGGTTGGAGATCCTACTTACTGTCAACCCACAGTCAGCCAAGAGATGAGGTCAGCAGAGGAGGTGGAGGAGGATGCTAGTGACTACGAGGTCAGGTTGCGCCTTTCTGGACAGAGACATAGTACTGGAAGCACGTCAACAACTGCATCCTCAAACACAACTCTGCCTGACCACAAGTCGTGGTGGCTCTTCAGGTTGCATAGGTGCTAAGCCTTGCATAGCCTGGGCATTTTTTCAGATCGATAAAGATGACCTAACTCGTGTTATCTGTAACATTTGTCAGGAGAGGCCAAAAAAATACAGTTTGAGTACTTTATGCATCAACTGGCACATGGACATGAAGCATAAGTTGCAGTGGGAAGCTCACTGTGCTACAATGCGGCCTAACCGGCCGGGCCAACCACCGTCTGCCACATCTTGTTTGCCTCTTCATCCTCTGTGACTGGGGGGACAGCAGTCACACCTGTTTTGGGACACAGACCTGCCACCTCTTTACCCGCAACAGCCAGCGTGATTGGCAGGTCATCATTTTCTTTGGAGGTGGTAACACCAGCTGGTGTTGAGCGCTGTCTGACATCTATAGCACCACCTTTGGATCAAGGCAACCTAACATGTCCGCCTGCATCTTCCTCATAGACCGGCAGTTTGCCGGGGACACCCTTATCAACCCCATCTAAGCACAACAGCCAGCCCTCGGTCCCTTAGATGTGGACAAGTAAAAGACCATTTCCTCCTAGCCATGAGAAAGCTAAGAGGTTGAATTTCATCATCTGCAAGCTCTTGGCTACAGAAATGCTGCCTTTCCGCCTGGTGGACACAGAGGATTTTCGAGACCGTATGTCCGTCGCAGTGCCCCAGTACCAGATGCCCAGCCGGCACTACTTCTCAAAGAAAGGTGTGCCTGCGCTCCACCAGCAAGTCGCACACATCATCACCGCTTCTTTGAGAAACTCTGTGTGTGACAGGGTGCATTTCACCACAGACACTTGGACGAGTAGGCATGGACAGGGGCGTTACATGTCGCTGACTGGGCACTGGGTAACTATGGTGACAGCAGGACAAGGGGCTGCTGTCCAAGTCTTGCCATCCCCACGAGTTGTGCGTCAATCCTCTTTATCTCAAAGTTCCTCCACTGCTTCTGCCTCCTCAACCTCCTCTCAGTCCTCCACCTGCACCAAAAGCCTGTCTGGTCATGCCACAAGCTTTCTAACTGCGCAGATGGGATCCTGCACACCTCCTTACTATGCTGGCAGTAGGGCTCAACGTCATCAGGCGGTTTTTACATTGAAATGTCTGGGAAATGTCACACAGCTGAGTAGTTGTGGTCAGCTCTGGAGAACCAATTTCATGAATGGTTGTCTCCACTGGACCTGAAACCAGGGAAGGCCGTGTGCGACAATGCTGCAAACCTGGGTGCGGCCCTTCGCCAGGGCAATGTCACACACGTGCCTTGTATGGCTCACGTGTTGAACCTGGTTGTCCAGCAATTTTTAGCCCACTATCCCGGACTAGATGGCCTTCTGCAGAGGGTGTGTGCTCACTTCCGCCGTTCGCATCCCGCAGCTCAGCGACTTACATCTCTACAGAAGTCATTGGGCCTGCCACTTCACCGGCTAAAATGCGATGAGCCTACCTGGTGGAATTCAACTCTGCACATGTTGCAGCGACTGTGGCAGCACCGACAAGCCCTGGTGCAATACGTTCTGACATATAGCCTGGGCCAACGAGATCCAGAGGTGGGGCAAATCACGCTGTAGCAGTGGTCTTAGATCAGGGACCTTTGCACCCTTCTGCACAGTTTTGAAATGGCGACGAAGATGTTTAGTGCTGACGATGCCATTATCAGCATGACTATTCCGGTGATTTACATGCTGGAGCACATGTTAAACAGAATTCGGAGTCAGGTGGTGGCACAAGAGGAGGTGGAGGAAGTATAGGAGGAGGAGTTGTATGTGGAAGAGCTAACATCTGCAAGGTCCAGACGGTCGGCAGCACCAAGGTGGCAGGCATGTGAGGGTGGGGGAGATGGTTTTACCAGGGCGCATGGTAGCAGCCAAACTAGGGAGGAAGGTGCAGGAGCCCAGGAAGAAGTGGAGGATGAACTGATGGAAGACTCATTAGATGAGGGAGTCATTGATCACATTTCTGTTGTGCGAAGTTGGGAGGAGAGGACAGAGGAAGGAAGCATGATTGTTACCTCGCCACCAACACAACAGGGACTTGGTGCTCCTGGACGCGCAACACACATGAGTGTCATCTTGCTGCACTACCTGCAACATGACCCTCGAATTGTGAGAATTAGAAATAATCCTGACTACTGGGTTGCCACACTGTTAGATCCCCGGTACAAAAGTAAATTTGCAGAAATTATTCCTGCCATAGAAAGGGATGCACGCATGCAGGAGTATCAGCAGAGACTGTTGCAGAATATTACATGTGCTTTTCCACAAAACACCAGTGGTGCACGTAGTGAATCTCACAGTTCCAACTTGCCAACCGTGGGGTCGTCGAGTGTTCAGCACTCAAACCGTAACAGAAACACAGTATCTGCTGGTAACATCAATTTTGCGGAATCATTTCACCACTTTTTTAGCCCATCCTTTGCAAGGCCACAGGAGACAAGAAGTCTGACACATAGTCAACGCCTAGAGACGATGGTACAGGAGTATCTCCAAGTAAACATTGAAGCCATGACTGTGTCACTGGACCCTTGCTCTTTTTGGGCTTCCAATCTGGATAAATGGCCGGAGCTCGCCACTTACTCCTTGGAGATCTTGTCATGCCCCGCAGCCAGCGTTCTGTCTGAACGTGTGTTCAGCGCTGCTGGTGGTGTGCTGACAGATAAGCGCAGGCGGCTCTCCACTGATAATGTAGACAGACTCACGTTCATAAAGATGAACAAATCATGGATCCGAAATGACTTTTCTACCCCTGTGTCATCCTGGGGAGAGTAAAAGCTTGATGATTGGTTAAAATCACCTCACCAACCATTTTAAGCTTTCAAATTGCTAATCATGTTTATCTGTATCTTGGCTGGAAAATTATTTGGGCTTTGTAGCAGTGTGCAGTACTGATTCTATTAGGCCATCTATACTAAGCTCCACCAGATTTAAAATTACTAATCATGTTTATCTGTATCTTGGCTGGAAAATTATTTGGGCTTTGTAGCAGTGTGCAGTACTGATTCTATTAGGCAATCTATACTAAGCTCCACCAGATTTAAAATTACTAACCATGTTTATCTGAATCTTGGCTGGAAAATAATTTGGGCTTTGTAGCAGTGTGCAGTACTGATTCTATTAGGCCATCTATACTAAGCTCCACCAGATTTCAAATTACTAATCATGTTTATCTGTATCTTGGCTGGAAAATTATTTGGGCTTTGTAGCAGTGTGCAGTACTGATTCTATTAGGCCATCTATACTAAGCTCCACCAGATTTAAAATTACTAATCATGTTTATCTGTATCTTGACTGGAAAATTATTTGGGCTTTGTAGCAGTGTGCAGTACTGATTCTATTAGGCCATCTATACTAAGCTCCACCAGATTTAAAATTAATAATAATTTTTAGCTGCATCTAGCCCGGAAAATAATTTTGGGGCTCCTATTTGTGCAAGACACATGAGTGCCTTCTTGCTGCACTACCTGCAACATGACCCTCAGATTGTCAGAATTCGAAGTAATCCTGACTACTGGGTTGCCACACTCTTAGATCCCCCACACTCTTCGATCAACCTTTTCATTTTAATAAAGAACAAAAAAATGGTCATTTTTGAAATTATAAGCATTAGCAGGTTATTAGAAACTGAAATCAAACAGTTTTCAACTCAAAACTTTATTCTAGGTGATGTTACATTTGCACATAGGACCCCTTGTTCGAAAGGAGCTTCTGAACTCTCTCGTCCATTGAATTTGTCAGGTTTTGGATGGTTTCTGCTTCAATTGTTTTGCATGAGGACAGAATACCCTCCCAGAGCTGTTGCTTAGATGTGAACTGCCTCCCGCCATCATAGACACTCCTTTTGATGATGCTCCAGAGGTTCTGAATGGGGTAGAGGTCAGGGGAGCATGGGGGTCACACCATAAGTTTGTCCCCTTTTATGCCCATATCGGCCAGAGATGCAGATGTGTTATGTGCAGCATGAGACGGTGCATTATCATGCATGAAAATGATCTTGCTGTGGAATACACGGTTCTTCTTTTTTGAACCATGGCAGGAAGTGCTGCTTGAGAAACTCCACATACATTATGGAGTTCATCTTTACCCCTTCAGGGATCCTAAAGGGGCCGACAATCTCTTTCCCCATGATTCCAGCCCAAAACATTACTCCACCTCATCCTTGTGGGCACTGTAGCCGTGTTTGCGTGGGGTGTCCATCAACCAGCCATCCTCCACTCCATCCATCTGGACCATCGAGCGTTGCATGGCACTCATCCGTGAACAAAACAGTTTTGAAGTCAGTCTTCATGTATTGTTTGGCCCACTGGAGCCGTTTCTGCTTGTGTACAGTGGATAGAGGAGGTCGACAGGATGGCTTACGCACAGCTGCAAACCTCTGAAGGACTCTGCATCTTGTTGTTCGGGGGACGTTGGAGGCACCAGAAGCTTCAAAAACTTGTCTGCTGCTATGACAAGGCTTTTTTGCCGCTGCTCTTTTAACCTGACGTAATTGCCTGTAGGAAAGAGTCCTCAATTTGCCCTTCTCAGCATGCACACGTGTGTACTGTGAATCAGCTACATACTTCTTGATTGCCAAGACACTTCATCCTGATCATCGCACAATGTTGATTGTAGTCATGCCTTGACCTAAACACTCCACAATTTGTTGCTTCTCAGCAGCCGACACATCCTTTTTCTTTCTCATTTTGGCAGAAAATGTAGGCTGCTTAATAATGTGGGACAGCCTTCTTAAGTAGTCTTGCCTTTCATTGGACACACCTGCCAAACTAATTAGCACAGGTGTCTGCAATTGCTTACAGTGATATAAAGAGCCCTGACACACATCACCATCAATGAGTTTAACTGACAAACAAAAAATTCTTCCCTAATCACTCCTAAACACTTTTTGCATAATAATTTGGAACACAGTGTACATGTGCTTTTCCACAAAACACCAGTGGTTCACGTAGTGAATCTTACAATTCTAACTTGCCAATATAGCACCCTGAGGATTCGGCTGCTACAGGGGTATTGCACCTCAACCCAGAGGTGTGATATTCCACTCCCGGGTAAGGATGGAGTGTGGAACTGAGCTAGTAGGCTGCATGCACTACACACATCCCATTTCCGGGGAACAGACCGATGGTACTCCCACTAGAGAAATGTGCAGGTACGACAGTGTCTGTTCCTGGCTGGAGTGGGAGGGGGGTGGAACATCCCAGTAGTGTAGGGGCAGATAGGGGGAGCAGCCTGGGTAAAGTTAGGAGCTCATTGGGTGCTGGTCACCTGAGCTCACACATAGAGGGAGTATATAAGGTGGGCACCATCTTAGATCAGGGTCAGTCTGTGAGACGTCAGTCTGTCAGAGTGTAACCTGAGAAGCAGAGCAGAGGAGAAGAGAGAGAGACCCAGAGGCGCAGAGGGGACCCCAAGAGCCCATAAGAGAGCTAATAGGGTGAAGGGTCGGCAACAGGGTACCGGATCCCAAGCTGGCAGAGGCTACAGCACACCTTAGCCAGGAACCGGAGGTCGTGGGCAGGATCTGCCACGATCACCCACTAAATCCACCCGGAAGGCAGACCAAGAATAGGGTCAGGGAGCCCAGAGGAGGCTTGACCAACAAGAGGCCCGAGGGAGCCGGACTTAGGTGGATCCCTGGTGGGAACGGCCAGAAGAAGGGAGAGACAGAAAGGAGCTCAGGAACACACTCCGGAGTTGCCTGGGAGTTGACCGAGTCCAGGACCTGGTGGACGCAGCACGGCTTGGGTGGTCACTGCTGTACACAGTGACCCGAGCAACACCAGTAAGTAAAACCCTGGAACTGCATTTTATGCCTCTGAGTCTCCTTGCTGCACCTTCACAACCACCATCCTCCACGGCTGACCCCCTGAGGCTATACCCCTCCCGTTGGGGGTTATACTACCTAAGCTGCACACACATCACCAGCCTCAGTGGACCCTGCTGCAGCGGCGGCCTTTTGACCGCAAATCAACGGGTGGCGTAGTCGACACAAAGAACTCTAATAACATCTGTAGGACTGCCACACACTGAGTTTGACACCCTGGGCACGGACCGGGTCACAGACACTCGGAGACTACAACCCCCATCTGATCCGGCTCCGGGTATCCCTAACAGCACTGGCCTAGGGGGCGCGTCAACTTTGGCGTAGTCGGCAGGATTTCGTGCCCACAACCACCGGGTACTGCATGCCTGAAGAGAAGTTCAAATTTACCTTAAGAAGAAGTCTCCCGCCGGTTCCGGAGGGTCCCCGCCATCGGGCCCCATCACAGGTCGTTTCCCGCCGGTTGCCCGCCATTTGCAGCTTTTTCCCGCCATCCATGGAGTTTCCCGCCACTGGGAGACGATTCCCGCCATTTCCAAAGATTTCCCGCCTTGGAAGAGCGGACGCCATTATGGGCGTGCCAGAGGGTGGCAAGAGGCCACCTCCCATCGTGGGCCAGGTCGAAGAATGGCGCCAAAAGCGGAAACCGCGCCCACCAACAGAGACTGTGATGCTGGAAGTGTCCATCAGCGTAAGAGAACTGCCCCTGGAACTGAAGTTGCCCCGGGACCACCCTCGATGTGGGCGGAGACAGAACAAGAGAGCAAAGATGGGTGTCGCCTGGAGCAGTCTGGAGAGAGCGCACCCGGAGACAAGACGTCTGGAAGAGAGTCCAGAGAGAGCCTACCCGGAGATGGAGGGAGAGTCAGGCAGCACCGACCCAGTGGTCAGGAGCCTGTTGCAGGTCGCCACTCCAGAAGGCCTGCTGGAGATCCTAACACAGCTCCCCCGAGACTGGGAGTGTGCACAGACTGCGCTGGAGGGCCTCGCACGGAGGATGGCCCGGGTGCAGCAGGAGACGTTGGCGGAGTGGAGCCGAGAGATGGCCCAGCAGACCGAAACCCGTCAGCGGAGCACGCCACCTGAGACGAGGAGACAGACCGCCTCTGAGGATGGCGCAGGAGGAATGAAGGCAGGAGACGGCGCCGAGAAGGGAGCTGAACGGACGGAGGCAGGTAAAGGGGACGTCTCTACCCTGAGCCGGGAAACCGCGTGCCTGCCCCAGCTCCCCGTCGCAGAGCCCGAAATTCCCCCTGCCGTGCCCGTCGCTGCATCGTCACCGCCGCCGACTAGGCCTCAACCGGAAACCGCGGCCGCGACCCCTGTGACGTCACACGCCTCGACCTCGAGCGCGACCAAACAGGAAATACCATCGGCCTGGTCGCAAGGCCTAGTACCTCCGGGCGCCGCAATACAAACAGCGCCCCCTACCTCCGCGGAGCCACCGGCCTGGTCGCAGGGCCGAGTAACCCAGGGCGCCGCCGTTCTTACGGTGCCCTTTGTCTTTAGGGTGCCCCAAGCCTGGTCGCAAGGCCTGGTCGACCCGGGCGCAGCTACCATCAACGCGCCCTCAACATCTAGAGTGCCGCACCTGGGTGAATACCTGTTCACTCAGCATACGTGCCCGGATGGGCAGCCCTTCATATGGCCACCGGAGTTTCACCATCCCCGACTCCGGAAAGAGAGACCCCTAGACGAGCCCCTGATTCCGGCTCCGAAGCCCGTAAAGAGGACCTCGCCCCCGCTAGAGGAGGCACAGTTCGAGTGGGACCCCACTGGAGAAGACCTCATGGGGTTCACTCAGGAGACTCGGGCGGCCGCAGCAGAGCGTGCAGAGTGCTGCCGGCAGCAGCTCGAGGTCTTCGAGAGGGAGCGGAGAGAGAGGCGGGTCCGGGAACAGCAAGCGCAGATAAGGAGCGCGGAGCAGAAGAGCCGGACCAGGAGGAATCCCCGTGCAGCACATGGTCCCCCTTCCACCGGGACTGTGATAAAATTCAACATGCAGCACGGATGGGGCTTCATTAGAGACCATCAGACCCCCGGCGACGTCTTTGTAACCCGCAGAGACGTAGAAAGCCATCTGCCGGAGGGACACAGAGGTCGTGACCTTTACCTGGGTGATGAGGTCACCTTCACCCGGCACAAGTGTGCCAAAGGACCCTACGCCCTCCATGTGCATCGCCTGACGGAGGAGGAGCTGCGGTGTGAGGAGGAGCAAGAGGACCCGGACGGGTCTGAAGAATCTAAAGAAGGAGCAGGAGGACGCCGTCGTTGAAGTACGGTAGAGAGAGACTGTACATAGTTACCCGTCAGGGTATAAGAACTGTTCTAGTTAAAATATAGTCCCCGTTGGGACCAGCCAATTGAACTGAAACCCGTGTGTCCCTATTCCCACTGACCGAGGACTGAGAGCGGTCAATCCTCCCTAATACTTGGCCGAGGACTGAGAGCGGCCATATCCCCTTGTATATAGTTGCGCTTCCTAAAGCGCCCCCTACCGGTTTTATAGGGAACTGTTTTATTCCAAGAGAGACTGTCGCACTTTACCCGGTCACAAGTTGCACAGTGACCGGAGGAACCAGAAACAAGAATGTTATTTATATGAAAAGTTTATTGCTGATATATCTATATGATGTTTTCTATGTTTATGTTTATGAAAAAAAATTGTATGTTTTGGATGTTTATATTTTACAGCCCGAGGACGTGCTGTGATTTACCAGGGGGGAATGTAGCACCCTGAGGATTCGGCTGCTACAGGGGTATTGCACCTCAACCCAGAGGTGTGATATTCCACTCCCGGGTAAGGATGGAGTGTGGAACTGAGCTAGTAGGCTGCATGCACTACACACATCCCATTTCCGGGGAACAGACCGATGGTACTCCCACTAGAGAAATGTGCAGGTACGACAGTGTCTGTTCCTGGCTGGAGTGGGAGGGGGGTGGAACATCCCAGTAGTGTAGGGGCAGATAGGGGGAGCAGCCTGGGTAAAGTTAGGAGCTCATTGGGTGCTGGTCACCTGAGCTCACACATAGAGGGAGTATATAAGGTGGGCACCATCTTAGATCAGGGTCAGTCTGTGAGACGTCAGTCTGTCAGAGTGTAACCTGAGAAGCAGAGCAGAGGAGAAGAGAGAGAGACCCAGAGGCGCAGAGGGGACCCCAAGAGCCCATAAGAGAGCTAATAGGGTGAAGGGTCGGCAACAGGGTACCGGATCCCAAGCTGGCAGAGGCTACAGCACACCTTAGCCAGGAACTGGAGGTCGTGGGCAGGATCTGCCACGATCACCCACTAAATCCACCCGGAAGGCAGACCAAGAATAGGGTCAGGGAGCCCAGAGGAGGCTTGACCAACAAGAGGCCCGAGGGAGCCGGACTTAGGTGGATCCCTGGTGGGAACGGCCAGAAGAAGGGAGAGACAGAAAGGAGCTCAGGAACACACTCCGGAGTTGCCTGGGAGTTGACCGAGTCCAGGACCTGGTGGACGCAGCACGGCTTGGGTGGTCACTGCTGTACACAGTGACCCGAGCAACAACAGTAAGTAAAACCCTGGAACTGCATTTTATGCCTCTGAGTCTCCTTGCTGCACCTTCACAACCACCATCCTCCACGGCTGACCCCCTGAGGCTATACCCCTCCCGTTGGGGGTTATACTACCTAAGCTGCACACACATCACCAGCCTCAGTGGACCCTGCTGCAGCGGCGGCCTTTTGACCGCAAATCAACGGGTGGCGTAGTCGACACAAAGAACTCTAATAACATCTGTAGGACTGCCACACACTGAGTTTGACACCCTGGGCACGGACCGGGTCACAGCCACTCGGAGACTACAACCCCCATCTGATCCGGCTCCGTGTATCCCTAACAGCACTGGCCCAGGGGGCGCGTCACCAACAGTGGTCTGTATGGAGTTGTTCAATAAAGGGCCCAAAATTAAGATAACATAAATGGGAGAGGCCTCTATGAATAGGAATTCCTAAGTATTTGATACCCTGTGAGGGCCAGGCACAGGGAAAGTTGGACTGGATGGAATCCTGAATGGATTTGAGGAGGGAGACATCGAGGGCCTCAGACTTCGCTGCATTGATTTTAAAATTTGACCATGTAACAAAGTGATCTACTTCAGCCATAACAGCAGGGATGGATATATGTGATTAAGTGATATATACTAGGACATCATCAGCAAATAGAGAGCACTTGTACTCGGTGCCTCCCACCTCAATCCACCTAATATTGGGGTTATGGCGAATTGATGAGAGCAGGTGCTCCGTCACTAGGATGTATAAGAGAGGGGACAGAGGACATCCCTGCCTTGTCCCATTGGTGATTTTGAAAGGTGATGAAAATGTTCTGATGCGCCCCCTGGGCCTTGGGACACCCGGAGCCGGACCCTTTTTAGTGGATGCTGGTGGTTGTAGTCTCCGTGGCGGCGACCCGGTTCCGTGGCTCAGGGCGGTCAAACCGGTGGCGGAACTATTTATGTGGTTTTGATGTTTAAATGTCCGACTACGCCACCCGTGGATTGTGGTCAGAGTGAACCGCCGCTGCAGGGCAGACCGCTGAGGCTGGTGTTGTGGGTGCAGCAGAGCGTAGTATAACTCCCCAAGGGAGGAGTATAGCCTCAGGGCAGTGTATGCGGAGGATGGGGGTGATGGTGCAGGGCAGCAGCAGTAACGACACAGAGTCAGTGATGCAGTCCAGGGCCTTTACTCACAGTTCTTATTATCCAGACCACTTCTGCAGGAAACGGCTGCCCACGTCGTACTGTGCTTACCAGGTGAGGGGCTCAGACAACTCCCAGATAACTTTGGAGTGCTTCACAGGACCCCCTTTGTGTGCCCTTTGTCTGGCCTTTCTTACCAATGCTTCTGTCCGGCTGCCTCGGGCCTCCTCTTGGTAAACTTGGCGCCAGTTTCCCTGACCCTATGTGGTGCCTTCCTAGCGGGTGTAGCGAGGGGCTGCGCCACATAAAATGTCACAGCCTCCGGTTTCTAGCTGAGGGTCGTTTTCCGCCTCCACTATTTTCGGGGACCGGTCTCCCCCTTTGGCCTGACCCCTCCACGCAGGTGGATTCGGGCGTGCGGTGGCGACTCGCCCATCCGCACCCCTGGGATCCCTTCGTTCCTCATTCCTGGAGCCTTCTCCGCTCCTCTTCCTTCCTTCTCCCTCTTCCAGGCCTGGGCCTCTGTTACTAGGCCCGCCTCCGGAGCAGAGCTCATGCAGAGCCCCTGCTCCCTGTCACTTCTGCTCAGACTTCTCTGCACTGAACTAAGATGGTGCCCACCTTTTATACTCCCTTCTCAATGCACCCAGGAACTGATTCCTCCCTGCTCCTGCACTACAGGGTTCCCCTTACTCAGTGTTCCCTCCCCCCACTCCAGCCAGGGACAGGGACTGTCGTGCCCATCTCAGGGGCATATTGGTCGCCGTGCCCCACGGCAATGTGATGTAATGCATGCAGGTGTCGGGGTCCTGAACCACACTCCATCCTTACCTGAGAGGGAGATATCACACCTCTGGGTGAGGTGCAATACCTCTGTAGCAACCAAGCCCTCAGGGTGCTACAGTTCCATTTATCTTCAGCCTAGGTGATGTATTGCGATACAGGGCCGTAATTTTGGCTATAAAAGGGTCCCCTAGACCCCTACCCCAAGCTTTTTAAGAGAATAATATATGGCGTGTCAGGAGACTCTATGGAATGCTTTCTCAGCATCCAACGAGAGTATCTAATTACAAATTTTTAACTGCATCTAGCCCAGGAAATACTTTGTGCCTAGTAGCAGTGTCTGCTAGTCAGCGGATTATCCCAGCTGTTAAGCAAGCTACACCACCTGTAGTTTGGACACTTAATTTTTTCAAAGGAAATGCTTCGGGACCCCGGGATACTCAGTGAAGAGCATCAGGAGGCACCCCAAGGCATAGGGGCTGGGACTGGCGGTAGGACGCCTTGCGGTGGACCGCCGAGCTCGATCGTTATAAAAGCTTTTCAACTGCAGCAGCTTTAGTGGACGCTACTGGAGCTGGAATTACGCGGCTGCTGGCATGAGACTTGCCCTCCAATAGATCCTTGCAAAAGAATTTAAAGTGTATTCATTCAAATTAGAGAGACAATTTAAATTAAAAAGCTTAGATCTGCCTCCACCACAGGGGGGCTCGCTCGACCCACCCGCGGACAGGCAACAGTATTGGGAGAGGGGGGTCGTCAGGGTCCACCGCGGCTCTGGCACAAACCCGGCGACACGGAGGTGGCACGGGCAGGAACGGACTGGCCGTGTCGGCTTCTCACTTTTTGGATTTTAGAAGGGCATGACATGCCTATATCTGTGTCTCCCCCTCCTTTTACTCCTCCACCTCTTTTCTTTTCGCATGACTATATGTACTTGTCACTTTTCCATGTGTTAGTTATGTCTTCTGAGCAGTTTGTCAGCTTTTGGACACCTTTGAAGGTGTTTTCTATGTGTTTCTATGTGTTTTTGTTTGCCTGCCATTGGTTTTAACGGTGTTCGAAGGTGTTCGACGAACAGTTCGGCGAACACACGGGTGTTCGACGAACCGAACCGAACTCGAACACTACGGGGGTGGCTCAACACTAGTATTTAATTTTAATTTTTAATCTTTCATCTCCCAATCAGATAATCCCCACAACTGATTTTACACCTAACAGTGAACTCTATTCTGGATAGAAAGCTTGAAGACTCTGATGACATCTTGTTTAATATTGTATTCCTAAACACAAAATCTTCTTGTTACCCCATGGATGTGTGAATGATGCATTACTATTTGTTAATGTGCAAAATAAGTCTTAAGATATTGTCTATATTGACTACTTAATAATTTGTATAACTGTGAGATAGATATCTTTTTATATGTATGCTGGTGCACACCT
Source organism: Phyllobates terribilis (assembly GCF_046119375.1). Classification (NCBI taxonomy): domain Eukaryota; kingdom Metazoa; phylum Chordata; class Amphibia; order Anura; family Dendrobatidae; genus Phyllobates; species Phyllobates terribilis. The sequence goes on along the minus strand of NW_027362762.1, from coordinate 327,318,476 downwards.
TGGAGGCGGGGTGGTTTGCCCCCTATTTTTGATTTATATACGAGTACCTGAGATTGTTATCTTTATGTTTTAGTCCAAGCAAGCTCGCTGTTTTGAGGGGCGGTGCGCATGGCGACCGCGCCCCCTGCGCGTGTCTCATCGGCTGTATCTTATCGTGGTCTGTGGCGTCGGACCGCGTGACCGGTCACATAACTGGTCACGCACTCATGATGTTTCGGGCCACGTGATGCAGTTGCCGTGACAGCCTGGGGATGCTGCGGTACGTCATGCGCCGCACCACGCCCCCCAAAATCTATTGGTTGTTGGGGACGCACCCCCGTTACTCTATTGGACCCTGCTGCTTTTTAACCTGGGGCCAAACACAGTGACGCCACCCCCAGATGAAGGCTAGATACCGAAACGCGCGTCGGGGTGGACGCCATTGCAGAGCAGTTTCCCATTTTCAGGCAGTGAGTATTACTATCAACTATTATCATTATGTGGCTCATTAGGTCAGCCTGTTACTTTATATGGGACAATCATTCTACCTTATGAACAGCTCTCTGGCTGTAGTTGCCCTGCCAGACTACTGTAGTATCTTTGACTCTACCGTGATTTTGTATGTTTATGCAGTATTATTAATGATGTGTTTACACTGATGTACATTAATATTGCATTATGGATATCCCCTTTTTTTCACGGATAAATTTTGTCTAGATACGCTTAATCAGTGGGTTACCCCAATCCACTGACCATAATATACTGTGCATATCTGCTGTGGCGCCCCCTTTGTTGTATGTTGGTTTTAACCCCTTGCTCATTCACCACATTGTCGGTTGCTAATACTATATATTTTTTTGAACAAATAAAATTGTTTTATGCATATTGGACCTTGTTTCGGATTTTTTTCTTGGTTTAGTAGTCTTTATCATATTCGATGGTCCCTTAAATATATGTCCATAATTGGGTCATTATTAATAATTGGTACATATACAGGTACCTCTAATATCATTTCCAAATGTACCCATTTCCCTTGTTCATATACTTTTTCTGGATATCTGTAACAGCAGCAACAGACAGAACGTGCAATGGACCCTCTTGTGCTGTATACACTGCCACAAACCCTGCCTGCCTAACTACTGCTATCACCACTAAATATATGCAGCTGGATTAGTCCTTAGAAAGACTGCTAGTTTAGATGGATATATAGATATGCTGTTGAATAACTATGCTAACTAATAAACAAGCAAATCTCTCCCTGACTCAGCAGCAGCTCTCCCTACTCTGCCTGTTTTCGGGTTAAACTGTGACGAGCATAGGGGCACCTGGTCTTCTATAGACCCAATGACGCTATGCGGCCAGCCAATCACTGTAATACCACAACCAACATGGTTACGGCATTGCAGTGTGTGGCAGACAATCTCTGCATGTTCATTGCCTCTCTAAAAAGCTCCAAACATGCAGGGCGGGGATGAAAGCTCCCACCCAAGCAACCCGGAAATACTTGCCAAGTGCTGAGCATGTCGAGCACAGTGATGCTCAGGCAAGTACCGAGTAGTGGCGAACAGGCTCACTCATCACTAGTAACTACAGTAGAATCCTATGGACCAGAAGGCAACATTTGGACCTTGGCTCCAAGCACAAGAATATTGCTCAGATGCATGGACCTTAGTGGTGTAGAGTCTGTGTTAGTTGCCCAAACATGGAAAAAAGCTAATAAATACTTGTAAATAATACATTTATATAGTAAGAACAAATATTATCCCCATACTATTTACTGAACAAAGTCTACTATAAAAAAATCTACCCTGACCATGTATCACCACCACATAGTAACCGAATAATACGTCCATACTGATTATCTATAAAAATCACTGTATTAATACTTATATTACCCCAGTATAATCCTTGCATAGTGATAGGTATCAGTATCTACAGTACAAGTAACTCTAGATACTCGCTAGTGACATCTCCAATTGAAATAATTAATTTTCATTTTTTTGTCTGGAGCAGACTGCTATGATATGTCAGGACTCGTCTCTGCAAAATGCACACAGACATCTATGGCTGATCACTTCTAGAGCACCCTTCCCACTTTTCCCCAAATTCTACAGCAACAATACCTCCCAAAATAAATAAATAGTAAAATAAAATACAATACAGCAGTGATGTTCCCCTATGTGTTTATCACAAAATAGTAATGGTTATGTTCCATTTGTGCCCAAATACAGTAGAAGTGCTACACCATGGCACCCATTGTCCAGCTATTTTGACCCCATACAGTTGTAACATCAATTTGTGGCCGTCTATACATTAGTAATATTCCCCATTGTGGAACAATACAATAACAATGCCCCCCTATGTGGCTGCCATGCAGTAATAGTGTCCCCCTCTGTGGCCCCATGCAATAATAATGTCTTCCTATGTAGCCCCATACATTAATAACATCACCTATGTGGCCTACATACATTAACAATGTCACTTTATGTGGCCCACATACATTAATAGTGTCCTACAATGTGGATCCCATACATTGATAATGTCTCCCTATGTGGCCCCTACAAATTAATAGTGCACTATGTGACCCCCTTACATTACTAATGTCACACTATGTGCCCCTGATAAATTAATAATTTCCTTCTATGTAGCCTTCAAGGATTAACAATGTATTGCTATGTGACACATATTTACAATGTCCTCCTATGTGGCCCCCATACATTATTAGTGTTCTCCTACAGTCATAGGCGAAAGTGTTGGCAACCTTGAAGTTGTTCCAGAAAATGATATTTTTCTACCAGAAAATAATTGCAATTACATGTTTTGTTATACACATGTTTATTTCCTTTCTGTGCATTGGAACAACACAAAAAAACTGAAAAAAAGGCAAATTGGACAAGGGTGTTAACAATTTCGGCCATTATTGTATGTAGCCCCCATATAATAATAATGTTCCCTTATGTGGCCCTTATATGCTGTAGTAATAATGACCCCTATGTTGCCCCATGAAATAATAATGGCCCCTGTCTTGAATTGTGGCAATGTTGGAAGTTGTTTTCATCAGTGGCTATGCAAAATTCTGCTCCTCCTGCTAAGTGGAAGAAAGCCTCCAGCAGCACCACACTTTGGATATTCCAATTTATTTTGATATGCTGTTTCAGTTTAACAAACCATCTGGGGATTAGTCTAATAAACTCTACTCTTTAGGTAGCGCCAAAGCTAAAAGACAAACACCATTTGTTCTGGTGAGCACATTCCTTTGTTCATCATAAGTACATGAATTCAGCCCATGTAACGTGTTACAAGTTGCCTTGTCTTGCTAAAATAATACCAAAACCAAAAAATTGAGCCAGAACATATGTTGGTATAATTCATAGGTTTGCATTCACATTGTGGCCATTTAACAAACAGAACCTAAGATATAAACAAAATGAGCAAATAACCTGTAGTAAGTAAATAAATAGTAATAGTACATACAAATAACATTAGGCACCCCAACCTGAATGGTACTTAACTCTTGTAGTTCTTCTCACTATGTGTCAGGTATACCTTGTCGCGGTGGGATGACTTTTACGCTTTTTTTTTATCAAAAAAGTGTTAACTAAGTACCCTATGTTATTTACATGTACTATGACTATTTATTTACTTACTACAGGGAATTTGCCAATTTTTTTTTATCTTAAGTTCTGTTTGCTATAACAAAACCCAATTCTTAAATTGATTTAGTAGAATTAAAGGTGCGCTGTGATTGCCTGTTTTTAGTGATGCGTGAACGTGCTCGGATAAGGTGTTATCCGAGCACGCTCGGGTGCTAACTGAGTAGCTTTGGTGTGCTCGAAAACTATGTTCGAGATGCTACTGCTGCATGTCTCGCAGCTGTTAGACAGCTGCAACACATGCAAGGATTGCCTAACAAACAGTCAATCCCTGCATGTGTTGCAGCTATCTAACAGCCGCGAGACATGCAGCCACGGCAACTTGAACATAGTTTTTGATGACATCAAAGCTACTCGGTTAGCACCGATAACCCCTTATCTGAGCACGTTCGCGCATCACTAGTTGCTATGGATAACAAAGTCAGATTTACTATAAAACAGTTTTGAGAAATGTGGCCCAGTAAAATCATTTAAGGAAAACAGGGATCTATTTTCAATGGCACATGTTGTATTACATGACTACATTGTAAATTTGCTGTAAACAATACAAGATTGGCATTGCTTTTACTCTTTTGGGAATAATAATGGTCATTATATTTGTTTATCAATTTTTTTCTAACATTATTACTGTTTTGTGGCATTGCTGTTAGGATCCATCTTCAATTGGCAGTGGCTGATGAAGTTGCCTCTTTTATTCTCTGTAGTGATTCCACTAGAATGAAAATTTTGCATTACACACTGCATTTTAACCCCTTTACAGCCCATGACGTATTAATACGCGTCAGTGCCCTGGGCTTTAAGAGCCTGACCCGTATTAGTACGTCATCGCGATTGCGCGCGCACACAGGCTGTGCGGGCGCGATCGCCGCCGGGTGTCAGCTGATTGTCACAGCTGACACCCAGTACTATGTGCAGGGAGCGGTCCCGCACCGCTCCCAGCACATTAACCCCCGCAATGCTGTGATCGAAGTCGATCGCAGCATTGCGGTGGCAAGGCTAGGTGATCGGTATACTCACCTCCTCTTCCGGCCTCCAGCGCTGTCTGCCGCGGCTTTCCGGGTGTTGCCATGATGACCCGATGTCGTCATGACAACATCCGGGTCACCAGACAGCAGTAAGATTGTTTGGACATGCGCAGTGCATCTCCAAACTATCTTCTCCCTGTTCAGCGCTGACTGCCTGCATGGCACAGGGATGGTGCTGCATTCCTGTGCCATGCAGGCGATCAGAATGAAAAAAGTGAAAGTCCCATAGTGGGACAAAGTAAAAAAGTAAAAAAACTCCCAGAAAGTGGAAAAAAAAAAAAAATAAATTGTAAAAATATTAAAAAAAAAATAAAAAAAATAATCCACTAAAAATAAAAATATAATGTACCCATCAATAAATATTATTAAGAAAAAAAAACAAACAAACAATAAAAGTACACATATTTGGTATCGCCGCGTCCATAACGACCTGGCCTATAAAACTGTTCCACTAGTTAACCCCTTCAGTAAACACGGTAAAAAAATAAAATAAAAAACAAAGCAAAAAACAATGCTTTATCATCATACTGCCAAACAAAAAATGGAATAACACGCGATCAAAAAGACAAATATAAATAAAAATGGTACCACTGAAAATGTCATCTCGTCCTGCAAAAATCAAGCCACCATACAGCTCCATCATCCGAAAAATCAAAAAGTTACAGCTCTCAGAATAAAGCGATGCAAAAAAATATTTTTTTCTATAAAATAGCTTTTATTGTGTAAAAGCGCCAAAACATAAAAAACTATATAAATGTGGTACTGATGTAAACGTACTGACCCGAAGAATAAAGCTACCTTATCAATTTTACCACACCCGGAGCAGAATAAAAAAATGTAAAAAGCACAATTCATGAATTGTTGGTTTTTGTTTATTCTGCCTCCCAAAAGCTGGAATAGAAAGCGATCAAAAAATGTCACATGCCTGAAAATGGCACCAATAAAAACGTCAACTCATCCCGCAGAAAACAAGCCATCACATGACTGTCAGCCAAAATATGGCAATGCAAAAACTAGATTTTACAAAATATGTGTCTTTTAGTGTGTGACAGCTGTCAATCATAAAAACCCGATATGATTCTGGTATCGCTGTAATCGCACCGACCTGAAGAATAAAGTAATCTCATCACTTATACTGCACGAGGAACGGCGTAAAAAATAAACGCTAGGGCTGGGGTTGGGGTTGTGCTAATGTTACGGTTGGGGTTTTTTTTTCTTTCAAAAGTAAAAAAAAAAAAAAAAGATGACGATATGGCAACTAGTGTTGAACGCAAGTGCTCACTACTTGAGTTTGCATCGGGTGCTCGGGTATGCACTGAGTATCGTGGGTGCTCGAGTCTCCGCCCCATATGCTTCGTGGCCAAAAAAACCTTGCGGGGATTGCCTGCCATGCACGAGCGATCCCCGCATGTTTTTTTTGGGGTGTCTAATAACCGTGAAACATGCAGGCAGGGACTCAAGCATTTCACTTGAGCACCCGTGATACATGGTGCATACCTGAGTACCCGATGCAAACTCAAGTAGCGAGCACTTGCGCTCAAGAGTAATGACAACTTATTCAATATGATGACCTAATGATATCAAATTATGTGTCGTACCTCTGGGATCAAAATGTTCACTATACCCCTTAATAAAATCCTTGAGGGGTATAGTTTCCAAAATGGGGTCACTTGTGGGGGAGCTCCACTGTTTAGGCACATCAGGGGCTCTCCAAACGCGACATGGTGTCCGCTAACAAATTGAATGGAAAATCGGCTAAAATTGTTAGCGGACACCATGTTGTGTTTGGAGAGCCCCTGTGTGCATAAACATTGGAGCTCCCCCACAAGTGACCCCATTTTGGAAACTAGACCACCCAAGGCATCTATCTATATGCATAGTGAGCACTTGGAACCCCCAGGTGCTTCACAAATTGATTCGTAAAAATGAAAAAGTGTTTTTTTCCACCTAGATAGGTGCCTTGGGGGGGTCTAGTTTCCAAAATGGGGTCACTTATGGGGGGTTTCCACTGTTTAGGCACATCAGGGGCTCTCCAAACGCAACATGGCGTCCGCTAATTATTCAAGCAAATTTTACAATCAAAAAGTCAAATGGCGCTCCTTCCCTTCTGAGCCCTGCCGTGCGCCAAAACAGTGTTTTTTCCCCACATATGGGGTATCTGCATGCCCAGGGGAAATTGCACAACAAATTTTTGGGTCCATTTTTTCTTGTTACCCCTGCGAAAATAAAAAAATTGGCTCTAAAGTAACATTTTTGTGAAAAAAGTTAAATGTTCATTTTTTTCTACCACATTCCAAAAATTCCTGTGAAGCACCTGACGAGTTAATAAAGTTCTTGAATGTGGTTTTCAGCACCTTGAGGGGTGAAGTTTTTAGAATGGTGTCACTTTTGGGTATTTTCTGTCTTAAAGACCTCTCAAAGTGACTTCAAATGTGATGTGGTCCCTAAAAAAATGGTTTTGTAAATTTTGTTGGAAAAATGAGAAATCGCTGGTCAACTTTTAACCCTTATAGCTCCCTAACAAAAATAAATTTTGGTTCCAAAATTGTTCTGATATAAAGTAGACATGTGGGAAATGTTATTTATTAACTCTTTTGTGTGACATATCTCTCTGATTTAAGGGCATAAAAATTCAAATTTTGAAAATTGCAAAATTTTCAAAATTTTCACCAAATTTCCATTTTTTTCACAAATAAATGCAAGTGATATCGAAGAAATTTTACCACAGTCATGAAGTACAATATGTCACAAAAAAACATTCTCAGAATCAGGGTGATCCGTTGAAGCGTTCCAGAGCAATTACCTCATAAAGTGACAGTGGTCAGAATTGTAAAAATTGGCCTGGTCATTAACGTGCAAGCCACCCTCGGTGGTAAAGGGGTTAAAGGATAGTTCACTTCTTAGATATTGATAACCTCTTAGGATAGGTGATCAGATTGGTGAGGGCCCAACACCCATCACCCCCAATCATTAGCTGTTTGTAGCTCAGATGATGGCCAGATGTAAAAAGTTTATGGAGCCGAAACTGCTGTAAACAGCTGAGCAGTGGGGTTATGGGTGTCAGACCCCCTTTGATCTGATATTAAAGACCTATTTTAAAATAGGTTATCAATATTTAAGCAGAGATATCTGAACTAAACATATTGGGGTGACATTCATGTTAAAGAAATGTATTTTTTTGAATGAGGTAACTTGCCACCTATCATGACACATGTTTTATTTGTCAAGAATATTTTGAGATGAAAGTTGCACTGTGATTGGTTTCTAAGGCCAATAAAATAAAATGTTTTCATGAGTCTTCCCCTTAGAATTAACTTGTTTTTTAAAATAACATTAATAGATAGCTTAATAGCATGTTAGTCTGAAAAGACTATGTGGTGTTAAAAACTTTTGTGTCAAATAGTACAAAAGTAATATGAAATAGATATGTGGATAAGTGATGATAACATGTAATTGCAGTAATGCACATTTAAAACAAACCTTCATAATCCCAATATTACAGAGTCTTGGTTGGTTGAATATATGTGCAACAATTATCTGATAATCTTTTAATATAATTTCTGGTTTAGTTGCATTTAGTGTATAATTATTCTATTCTTGCTGAATTGGAAACTGGTCCTTCAAGCACGGCATTGTGGTTTTATTCAAAGCATTCAATGTGAATAATCAATGTCTAAATAATGATCACATGGCCATATTAAGGTTTCATATAGAAAGGAACTGTATAAGGGTCTCCATAGAGGTCTATGAGACCTCTATTATACCTCTGTTTGCCTCCAATCCATAGAGGCATAAAGGATTTTTAAATCATAACATGCTCTATCATCATCTATACGTACATGGAGCTTGTACGGCAGTGAATGAAAGCTGCATGGCTTCCATACCAAGGAGCCAAACATGTTTTTTACTCTGCCTTAGAAGCCGTGTGTATTGTGCTTTGCCATGCATTAACCAAACTCTATATTTTTTTAATGGAGGTGTCAAAAGGGTATATGGTAGCATAGATCTGTTTTGTGGTTATTTTTTTTTAGCAAATGTATGCAAATATATACTCAGATGTTTATATATACTTGTATGTCTGGTATTGACCTCCATAATAAAAATAAAGTATGCTTTTTGTGTTTTCCATGTATTTTGAAAAATGGGACAGCCTATGTATTTCAATCCACTCCAAAATCGGTATCCATATATAAACTTCCCTGTTCCAACTTGCACCTCAATCTTTAAGAGCACCAACTAACTACATACAAGTCCATTGGTGCTCCTTTAAATGTCAGCTTACATCGGCTGAAGAACATTGTTGGACACAAAATGATCGGTAACATGATTGTTCTGTCCCCATACAGTATCATGTTATTGGCAGCACATCCCTTGTTTACATGTGGCTATGTGCTGCCAATAAGGCCCCGTTAACACGTTCAGTATTTATTTATCTTATTTATTAAATGCAGTCAGCTCCTAAGTCCCCTTTAGGGATGGCTGCAGGCTAACAACATTTTTATTCCTTTACTGTCCATGCAGGTTATATAGAGTTTCGTATCAGAAAACAGGAGCACTGGCCATAATGATACATAGTTTCATAGTTTTTAAGATTGAAAGTAGACTTAAGTTCATTGAATTCAACCTATAGCCTAACTTATTGATTCAGAGGAAGGCAAAAAGCTCATGGGGCATACATTAATAGCTCCTTATTATGGGAAAAATTCCTTCCCGACTCTATACGGCAATCAGACTAGCTCCCTTGATCAACGCCCAATCACATAATCTAGTGGCCATAACCAGTAATATTATATTTATCAAGAAAAGCATCCAGACCCTTCGTGAACTTTAGTAGTGAATCAACCATTATAACATGATGTGGCAGAGAGTTACATAGTCTCACTGCTCTTGCAATAAAGAATCTGCATCTGTGATTATAATAAAACCTTCTTTCCTCTAGATGAAGAGGGGGCCCATTATCCCTGTCACAGGTGTAAGTGTAAAAATATCATTTTAAAGATCTCTGTACTATTCCCTCATATAGTTGTACATTGTAATAAAATCGCTCCTAAGCCTTCATTTTTGCAAACTGAATAATCCCAAACTTAATAACCTATCTTGGTATTGCAGTGCACCTATTTTCTTAATAGCCTTGGTTGCTCTTCTCTGCATCTGCTCTACTTCTTATACACCAAAGACCAAAATTGTACACAGTATTCTAAGTGTGGATGCCCTAGTGACATGTATGTTCTCATCATAAGCATATATGCCTCTTTTAATGCATCCGATTATTTTATTTGCCTTGGCAGCAGATGCCTGGTACTAATCATTAAAGTGGAGCTTGCCTACCACCTATACACCTAAGTCTTTTTCAGTGACAGTTTTACCCAGTTATTACAATTTAGTACATAATTATACATTTTATTTCCTCTGCCCAAGTGCATAACCTTACATTTATCTACATTAAACTTAAATTGCCATTTCTCAGCCCAAACCTCCAGATTACATAAATCCTCCAGTAATATTAAAGTATCCTCCTCTGTGTTGATTACCCTACAGAGTTTAATATAATCTGCAAATATTATAGTTCTACTTTGTTTGAACCCCTGCAAGGTCATTATTAAATGTTAAAAAGAAGAGGGTCCAATACTGATCCCTGTGATACCCCACTGTTAACTGTGACCCCATCCGGGTGTGATCCATTGACCACTCTTTGTTGCCTATCACTGAGGCAGTTGTTAGCCCAGTTACACATATTTTCCTCAAGCCCCATTATTCTTATTTTATATATCAACCTTTTGTGTGGCACCATATCAAATGCCTTTGAAAAGTCCATATAGACAACATTCGCTACAATTCCCTGGTCCAATCTGGAACTTACCTCCTCATAGAAGCTGATCAGATTAGTTTGACAGCACTGATTCATCATAAAACATTATTATATTGATCAGGACAGACAGACTTTTTAATCTAAAACTAAAATGAAAAAAACAAAAATGCTATTTATGAGTGGACATTGAGATTCATTTTAATATTATGCATTTAAGAGTTCATCCAAAAAATAATAAATAGAAAACATCAAAATGAGGTCTACTAAAAAAGAGCTTTAAGAACTTGAAGAAAAAAGATTAAGAATTTTATGTTTACAGCTCATGTTGACAGATGTGATATAATTGAAGCATTCACATATATGTAAGGCATTAATATTAGGGAGCTTTTAGAACTTACAGACATTATATTAAACTAGAGGAAGGTGAAATAAAAGGTAACATAAGGAAGATAGATCTCTACAATATTTGCTCAGCAGTTGTTGCAAAAAATATATAATCATGTGCGGCATAAACAAGAGGGTCTTGCTCAAATTTCAAAATGTATTAGACACACATGTATGCACACAATAAAACACAAAAGTAAAATCAATTCTGCTATATGACTAAATTAAGGTCTTATATACATGAACATATTGTAGGCCGCTTGCTTTTGATTAAGTTTCCATTTCACCATAGCATGGATTTATTGGAGAAATTGTTTTGAAACACGACATCCCAGCTAATCTAAATTTTTTTCAAGGACCCCACATGTCACATTTAAATTCAAGATATATGCAAAATATCCTTGTATGTATAAAGCCTTAGAAGGACTACACAAATTTTGATTGCACTAGAGAAAAAAAGAACTGGAAGTCTTCTAGTTATTAGTCTATGTTATTATTTAATATAAATGGAGCAGCATGACAACAGCTTCTAAATTATTGCTATGTACAATAAAATATTCCAGATTTACATTATCAAACAAGTACTGATTTTTCGCAAACTTATGTATCAAATCCTAAACATTGCTTATTAGACTACAAACAGAATTGTATACTACAAATGGTTTAAACCTGAATAACCATTGATGAGAAAAGTATGCTGACCTCTAGGATTATGATCTCTTGAATAGAGTAATTGGAGTCAAGTAGTCCAATTATAGGAGTTGTGACCTGTTCTTATACAAAGACACAGAGTTTTGGTTACGTGATCTTCGTAATAGAATGTAGTATGGATTCATCAAAATTCATTTCAGGAGACCTCAAGAGAAGAGTTTTTTAAGCTTATACAGCTGGAAAGGGTTACTTTTGACTCTTAAAGAACTCTCTCATTTTTACAAAATATACTATATATATGTAAATATACACATATATGTACATATAAGGATACACTGTATATATGTATATATATGCGTATAATATGATATATATATATATACACACATATGTATTTTTTTAATTATAAGAATATGTAAATGCCAGATGCTAAATAAAAGAATGAAATACTAGATAAAAGGATAACAGTTTATTATTTCCAGTTCTCTACCATAAGAAATACTTTGGACAAGTGTATGGTATTCTCCATACATTTTTTTCAAGACAATAATTTGTGGACCATTAAGAAAAAAGTAAAACATTATTATTAAATGAGCTGTCCAGTCAAAAAAAAAGTCATGGCTGAATTGTGACATTGTGTGAGATGCACACTGTTGGAATTCACCATGCAGGTGTGGGGTGGTCATGTCATGTGACCACATTTATGCTGTTTGTATACTTGTGGTCACATGCTGACTAGACTTTCCTCTGCTAGAACATTGAGAAGTGGAGGAGAGTCTGGTTGGCACTTGACCAGTTTGACCAGTCTGGCAGCGACCATAGAATTATAGAATCATAGAATGTTAGGGTTGGAACGGACCTCCAGGATCATCGTTTCCAACCCCCTGCTCAATGCAAGATTCACTAAACCATCTCAGACAGATATCTGTTCAGCCTCTGTTTGAAGACTTCAATTGAAGGAGAACTCGCCATCTCTGGTGGCAGCCTGTTCCTCTCATTGATCACCCTCTCTGTCAAAATTTTTTTTCTAATATCTATTCTGTATCTTCTCCATTTCAGTTTCATTCTATTGCTTCTCGTGTTTCCATGTGCAATTGAGAATAAGGATGATCTACACTGTGACATCCTTTCAGATATTTGTAGACCGCTATTAAGTCTCCTCTTAGCCTTCTTTTTTGCAAGCTAAACATTCCCAGATCCTTTAACCAATCCTCATAGGACATAGTTTGCAGTTCGCTCACTATCCTGGTAGCTCTTCTCTGAACTTGCTCCAGTTTTTTATTTATTTTTTAAAATGTGGTGCCCAGAAGTGGACACAGTATTCCAGATGAGGCCTGACCAATGAGGCGTAGAGGGGGATAATTGCTTCACATGATCTAGACCAGGGGCCTCAAACACGATGCCCGAGGGCCGCATGCCATGCCATGCCAGGAACCCCCATAATGATTACAGCCTGGTCCTGAGGGCCGCCAAAGTCAGTGATTCTTTTCAGTTAAATGTTCTACAAGTTAGGGACCAGCATAGCACATTACTACAAGATGGGGACCAGGATGGGCACATTACTACAAGATGGGGACCAGGATGCGCACATTACTACAAGATGGGGACCAGGATGGGGACATTACTATAAGATGTGGACAAAGATGGTGACATTACTACAAGATGGGGAAACTACTACAAAATGGGGACATTGATATAAGAAGTTGGTCAGAATTGCTATATGGTGCTAATTGTAAGAAAGAAAAAAGAGAAAAGAAAAAAAAATTGCTGCATGTGGCCAATTAGGGGACACAGAAAGGAAATAAAAAATTGTAAAAACTGTAAAACTGTAACATAGCCCATAAAATTAATTTCATGTAAAAGAATAAAATAAAAAAAAGCTAAACATGTTCAAAAAATTATCCAAAAGGTGCATAGAAAAAACAATATGGTATCATTAAAAATTTCATATCATCCTGCAAAGGATGCGGCCCTTCAAATTCACACTTTTTCTATGTGTGGCCCATATACCCAGCCGAGTTTGAGACCCCTGATCTAGACTCGATGCTTCTTATAATACATCCCAGAACTGTGTTTGCCTTTTTTTGCTGCTGCATCACATTGTTGACTCATGTGCAGTTTGTGATCTATTAGTCTATCTAAGTCTTTTTCACATATGCTGTCTCTTCGTTCTATGCCTCCCATTCTGTAGATGTAATTTTCCTTTTTCTTGCCCAGATGTAGAATCTTGCATTTCTCCCTGTTAAATTGCATTCTATTAGTCACTGCCGATTGTTCAAGCTTATCTAGATCCTTCTGAATCCTTTCTCTGTCTTCTCTAGTGTTAGCTATCCATCCTAGCTTTGCATCGTCTGCAAATATGATTAGTTTGCCTACAGTTCCCCATATCTGGATCATTTATAAAAATGTTTATCTACACTGGGGCCAAGACAGTGCCTTGTAGTACCCCACTTTAAACACTCTTCCAATTGGATGTGCAACCATTTATTACCACTCCGTGAGTGTGATCACTGAGCCAGTTAAGAGGCCATTTAACCATAGCCTTGTTAATCTCATACTTAGTCATTTTTTCAATAAGAATAGTATGAGATACTTTAACAAATGCTTTGCTGAAGTCGAGATATTCTATATCTACCACATTTCCCTGATCCACCCAGTCAGGGATTCTATCATAGAAGGAAATTAGATTAGTCTGGCATGACTTGTTTGCTACAAACCCATACTGGCTCTGGTTAATTACTGTATTCTTATCCAAGTACTTACATACATGCAGTTTATTAATTTGTTCAAAGATCTTTCCTGGTAAAGAAATAAGGTTCACTGGTCTGTAATTTCCTGGCTCCTTCTTCTTTCCTTTTTTTGAAGATAGGGACAACAATTGCCCTTCTCCAATCTTCTGGGACTTCTTCTGTTCTCCAGGAATTTTCAAAGATTCTGGCTAGATCCTCTGCTATCTCTTACAGTACCCTAAGATTTAATTCATTTGGACCAGGAGATTTTAATTTATTTAAATTAGCTAAGTGTTTCCTCACCATCTCTCTGTTTATAAATAGCGTGGATTCTTTTATTCCTTCAATACCACAGTGAAGATCAGTTGATGTCACATTTGCTTTCTTAGAGAACACAGATGCAAAATAGGAATTTAAAAGTTTGGCCTTCTCAACATCATTTGACCACTTCATCCTTTTCATCCTGTAAAAATCCTATAGCATCTTTGACTTTTCTTTTGCTTTTGACATACTCCCAAAATCCCTTTCTATTGCTTTTGGTCTCCATTGCAAACCTCACTTCATTACTGGCTTTAGAGATTCTAACACTTGCCTTGCATTCCTGGCAGACATCATTATATTCTTCTTTAGATATGCCCCCTGTGACGAAACAGCTTCTAATCTTAATCAGCTAGAAATGTAGATTTGTTAAGCCAAGAGAAATACACTATTGTGTTTGTGTTCATTTGTGAATGTATGTGTTTTTCTTTGGCTGGTCAAGAAGGACATACTATTATGTGTATAAACCTGAATGTTAATTTATCCTGGTTTGGAAGCAATAATGTTTGTTAATATGCTAATTACATATTGTACTAAAGCCAGCTAGATGTTGATTGAAAGAGCCCCCCCCCCCACTATACCTATTATGTAAATTGATTAAACACACAAACAATGAGCCCTGAGCCCTGTGGAATAATATCATCCCTAATCCTTGACCTGTGGATGTTTACTTGAAAGGACAACTGTAAGTATTTAAGGGACATATGCTTCTGTAGTAGTCAGAATTGAAAGAGAGAATCAAAGATCAGTCAGACTCCTGAGGACATCAGTGTGGTAGCATAGCTTTATCCACAGAGACACAGATTTGGATTCTACAGAATCCCGGCCTAAGGGTACTCGGCCCTGACTGGAAGGATACGGATCTGCTCCATTGACCATCAGAGAACCCATGGATACATTTGGGGAGACCAGGTTGGGACGGTGAAGTCACCTGGCCCCATGGATATGGTGTTTGGGGTTGTCAGGTGGGACCCTCCAGTTGCCAGGAAACCATGGAGACATTCAGAAAAGCCAAATTGGGACCAGCCAGTCATCTGGCCCCATGGAAACTCTTGGAGAGGCCAGGGTGGGACCCTCGAGTCTCCTGGCCTTGTACCTTGATGGACTGTCAGCTTCCTAAGCTTGCTGTTACCACCTCTCTGTGGGGACTCGCCAAAAGCCACTGGTTGAGGTAGTTGGCCCTGGAAGTCCCAAAGTTGCAGCTGTTCTATTCCCAGGGGGGCCAGCAGAAGGGTGAGACAGTGTAATTTCGCACCACCTTGAGTATTTGCTGGGACTATTATATGTGTTTTTGGTGAGTTTGATGGTTCAATAAAGTATTGCCACACTGTTTTACCCTCACCCTGTGTTGTCTGAGCGGTATTATGCCCACGGAAGACCCCGGGTCTTCACATTTTGGTGGCAGCGGTGGGATACTACTCAACCCAGGAGATCTGAGGGAGCTGCTAGCTGTTAGCACACACCATCCAAAGGGCTCCACAACCAGGGAGGCATATAGACAGACCCAGAAGACCATAGATGAGGCATACACAGTGGATTTCAGATGCTACCATGTCCAACCCCACCAGCCCGGCTTTGGGAGGAGGACCGGAGAGGATATACAGCAGCAACAAGAAATGGCAACTACAGGAGCTGTGCCAGCTTCAACGGATGGAATACCAGGCCACCGACACTCATTGGATTTAATTCAGGAACTACAGGATGCTGAGGACGGCATGTGTGGACGCTATGGAAACACGTCAATTACGTGTGGAGTTTATTCGCAAGGAAGACATGGAATATGCTCTAAGGAAACTGGATGATACAAAATGTTGTTCTCATGAAGGTGAAACCTGTTACATTCGTGTCTGTGCTTAAAGACATGCTGATGGACTGTCCCCAATAAGTGGAGAAGGATGATTGGGATCCTATCATGTCTGGCTAATTAAGATGGGGGAGCAGTGTGATGAAACAGCTTCTAATCTTAATCAGCCAGATGTCTAGATTTGTTAAGCTAAGAGAAATATACTATTGTGTTTGTGTTGACTTGTGAATGTATGTGTTTTCCGTTCCAAAGTTGCAGCTGTTCTATTCCCAGGTGGGCCAGCGGAAGGGTGAGATTGTGCAATTTTGCACCATCTTGGGTATTTGCTTGGACTGTTCTATGTGATTATTGTCCATTTGGTGGTTCAATAAAGTATTGCCACACTGTTTTACCCTCACCCTGTGTTGCCTGAGTAGTATTACGCCCACGTATAACCCCGGGTCTTCACACCCCCCTCTTTCCATTTGATATATATTTATTTTTTAGTTTTTTAGCAAGTGTTTAAGTTCTGTGTTCATCCTTCCTGGTCTCTTTAAATGCTTCCAATTCTTCCTTCTTTTTGGGATTGTTATGGATTGTGCAGGGAAAATTTCATTTTGTAAAATCTCCCATCCTTCTTGGACATTTCTGTCCTTTAGAACATCCAGCCATTGGACCTTTCCTACCCTCCTTCTGAGTCCATTAAAATCTGCCTTTCTGAAGTCCAACCTTTATGTCTGAGTCCTCGCAGGTCTTCCTCCTCTTGTAACCCAAAATTCGAGGCTAGCATGATCACTGCCTCCTAAATTCCCAGCCATCTTTCCTTCTTCAATCATTTCCTCCCTGTTCGTAAGAATTAGGTCCAAGATGGTAGATCCTCTTGTTGTCTCTTCTACCTTTTGAAAGATAAAGTTGTCAGCGAGAGACGATAAGAATTTGCTGGACCGTTACTTTTGCCTGAGAGAGATTCCCAATAAATATCTGGATAGTTAAAATATCCCATGATCACTATGTCATACTTTTTTGAGATCTAAGACATCTGATGTAAAAATAGTTCATATCTTCAGTTTGTCAAGGTGGCCTACAGTAAACACCTACAATACTGTCCTTTCTGTTTTTCTCTCCTTGTATTTTTACCCAAACAGTTCCTACAGAGCTACCATTCTCTGAAGCTTGGATCTCTCTGGAGCTATATACTTTCCTAACATACAATGCAACACCACCTCCCCTCTTGTTAAGCCTGTTTCTTATAAATAAGTTGTAGCCTTCAAGGTTTGTATTTCAATCAAGTGTATCATCTCACCAAGTTTCAGTGATGCCTATTACATCATATCTCTCTTCCTGTGTTAGCAGTTCCATTTCTCCTTGTTTCCCATGCTCTGTGCATTTGTATAGACACATTTTAGTTTGTAGTTGATTTCTCTTGCTTCTCTATTTTCATTCAGAATTTGTTGTATTTCCACTTCTATAAGCAGGGTTCTCAAAAGAATTCATTAGCTGCATACTTTTTCCTGGCCGTATATTTCCTATCCCATCTTGCTCTAGTTTAAAACTCTCCTGATGAGTGTAGCAAGGCGACTACCAAATATGTATTTTCCTTTTTTTCATAAGATGCAGCCCATCTCTAGCAAGGAGTCCATCATACAAGTAATTCACTCCATGTTCAAGAAACCCAAAACATTGCTGACCGCACCATTGACGTAGCCAGTTGTTCACTTGTAGAATCCTGTTCAATCTCCTTGTTCCATGTCCATCCACTGGGATTATAGATGAGAAGATGACCTGCACTCCCAGTTCCTTCACTTTCCGGCCTAGGTCTTCAAAGTCTCTGTGTATAGACCAATGTTCTATTGAGAGCAGTGGAAGAGAATCTAGTCAGCTTGTGACTGAAATTATGCAAATCGCATACATGGAGTCAAATCACTGCCTACCTGCAATGGAAATATAGGAAAAGAATGACATTGTGCTCATCAAACACTTTCATGATTTGGCAGATTCTGCTCGCAGCTTTTAACCTGTTAAATCTTTGACAGCAGCATTCAACACTCGCCGCCATTGGTGGCACATCATTCTATGGGCCCTGATGGGTTGCCATGACAGCAGGGTTTCTGCTGAATACCCCCGTGCCAGTTTTTATGGTTCTCTTGTGAAAAACAGCACGTGGCTGTAGTTCATAGAAGACGTTGACCTTTGCTACAGCATTGCTGTATATAGCACAAGCGATCAGACAATCGCAGCCTCAGGTCCACTAAGTGGACTAACAAATAAAGTGAAAAAAAATGTTTTAGAAAATATGTAAAAAAAAACAAAAAACAAAGTTCAAATCACCACCCTTTCCCCCCATTTTATAACTGAGAAATACATATTTTTTAAAATACACATATTTGTCATCGCTGCTTTCATAAATGTCTGATCTATCAAAATATAAAATAAATTAATCCTATCGGTAGATGGCGTAATGAGAAAAAAAATCAAAATGCCAAAATTGAGGTTTTTCAGTCACTGCAACAACACAAAAACTGGTGATCAATCTGATATTAATGAGACCCCCTTTATTATATCAATGAAAACATCGGCTTGGGACACAAAAAATAAACCCTTACACAGCTCCACATGCCGAAAATTGAAAACATTACGGCTCTCGGAAAATGGTGACACAAGGAATTTTTTTTTTTTTTTTCACTTAAATGAAATAAAAACTACACATGTTTAGTATTTACGTAATCATACTGATCTGGAGAATCATATTGCCCTGTCATTTTACCATAAAATTATCACTGTAAATAAGTAAAAAAAAAAACAATTGTGGAATTGCTCTTTTTTTGATATTTTGCCGCATTTGGAATTTTTTTGCTGCTTTCCAGTACATTACATGATAAATTGGAAGATTCCATTCAAAAGTACAACTTGACCAGCAAAAAACAAACCCTCATACGGCTATGTAGATGGAAAAATAAAAAGTTATGGCTCATGGAACAAGGGCAGGAAAAAACAGAAAGAAAAAAGGAAATTAAACGAGGAGAATGATCTAATATCACTTGTCTGTGGCAAAACTATGCAAACCCTTAATACTGGCAGATAAATTGAAGATCAAATCAGTGTATTGTGTTTTCAATATAATGGGATGATAATCAGTTGTGAGTGTGCGACCTATGTTATCTAAATATCAAAGACGTATCAAAGTCTAATCTTCACAACACGTTTGTGGAAGTGTATTATGCCACAAACAAAATTACATTTCTGAGGACCTCAGAAGAAGAGCTCTTGATGCTCTTCAGTCTGGCAAATGGAGGAAATTCAAGACTATTATTACTAGAGATTAGTGTTGAGCCACCCCCGTAGTGTTCGAGTTCGGTTCGGTTCGTCGAACACCCATGTGTTCGCCGAGCTGTTCGTCGAACTGTTCGTCGAACACCTTCGAACACCGTTAAAACCAATGGCAGGCAAACAAAAACACATAGAAACACATAGAAAACACCTTCAAAGGTGTCCAAAAGCTGACAAACTGCTCAGAAGACATAACTAACACATGGAAAAGTGACAAGTACATATAGTCATGCGAAAAGAAAAGAGGTGGAGGAGTAAAAGGAGGGGGAGACACAGATATAGGCATGTCATGCCCTTCTAAAATCCAAAAAGTGAGAAGCCGACACGGCCAGTCCGTTCCTGCCCGTGCCACCTCCGTGTCGCCGGGTTTGTGCCAGAGCCGGGGTGGACCCTGCCCCCCTCTCCCAATACTGGTGCCTGTCCGCGGGTGGGTCGAGCGAGCCCCCCTGTGGTGGAGGCAGCTCTAAGCTTTTTAATTTAAATTGTCTCTCTAATTTGAATGAATACACTTTAAATCCTTTTACAAGGTTCTATTGGAGGGCAAGTCTCATGCCAGCAGCCGCGTAATTCCAGCTCCAGTAGCGTCCACTAAAGCTGCTGCAGTTAAAAAGCTTTTATAAGGATCGAGCTCGGCTGTCCACTGCAAGGCATCCTACCACCAGTCCCAGCCCCTATGCCTTGGGGTGCCTCCTGATGCTCTTCATTGAGTATCCCGTGGTCCCGAAGCATTTCCTTTGAAAAAATTAAGTGTCCAAACTACAGGTGGTGTAGCTTGCTTAACAGCTGGGATAATCCGCTGACTAGCAGACACTGCTACTAGGCACAAAGTATTTCCTGGGCTAGATGCAGTTAAAAATTTGTAATTAGATACTCTCGTTGGATGCTGAGAAAGCATTCCATAGAGTCTCCTGGCATGCCATATATTATTCTCTTAAAAAGCTTGGGGTAGGGGTCTAGGGGACCCTTTTATAGCCAAAATCACGGCCCTGTATCGCAATACGTCACCTAGGCTGAAGATAAATGGAACTGTAGCACCCTGAGGGCTCGGTTGCTACAGAGGTACTGCACCTCACACAGAGGTGTGATATCTGACTCTCAGGTAAGGATGGAGTGTGGATCAGGACGCGACACCTGCATGCATTACACCACATTGCCGTGGGGCAGGGCGACCAATATGCCCCTGAGATGGGCACCACAGTCCTTGTCCCTGGCTGGAGTGGCGGGAGGGAACACTGAGGAAGGGGAACCCTGTAGTGCAGGAGCAGGGAGGAAGCAGTTCCTGGGTGCATTGAGAAGGGAGTATAAAAGGTGGGCACCATCTTAGTTCAGTGCAGAGAAGTCTGAGCAGAAGTGACAGGAGCAGGGGCTCTGCATGAGCTCTGCTCCGGAGGCGGGCCTAGTAACAGAGGCCCAGGCCTGGAAGAGGGAGAAGGAAGGAAGAGGAGCGGAGAAGGCTCCAGGAACGAGGAAAGAAGGGATCCCAGGGGTGCGGACGGGTGAGTCGCCACCGCACGCCCGAATCCACCTGCGTGGAGGGGTCAGGCCAAAGGGGGAGACCGGTCCCCAAGACTAGTAGAGGCGGGAAACGACCCTCAACTAGAAACCGGAGGGTGTGACATTTTATGTGGCGCAGCCCCTCGCTACACCCGCTAGGTAGGCACCACATAGGGTCAGGGAAACTGGCGCCAAGTTTACCAAGAGGAGGCCTGAGGCAGCCGGACAGAAGGGTTGGTAAGAAAGGCCAGACAAAGGACACACAAAGGGGGTCCTGTGAAGCACTCCAATGTTATCTGGGAGATCTTTGAGCCCCTCACCTGGTGAGCACAGTACGACATGGGCAGCCGTTACCTGCAGAAGTGGTCTGGATAGTAAGAACTGTGAGTAAAGGCCCTGGACTGCATCACTGACTTCGTGTCGTTACTGCTGCTGCCCTGCACCATCACCCCCATCCTCCGCATACACTGCCCTGAGGCTATACTCCTCCCGTGGGGAGTTATGCTATGCTCTGCTGCACCCACAACACCAGCCTCAGCGGTCTGCCCTGCAGCGGCGGTTCACTCTGACCACAATCCACGGGTGGCATAGTCGGACGTTTAAACATCAAAACCACATAAATAGTTCCGCCACTGGTTTGACCGCCCTGAGCCACGGAACCGGGTCGCCGCCACGGAGACTACAACCACCAGCATCCACCAAAAAGGGTCCGGCTCCGGGTGTCCCAAGGCCCAGGGGGCGCATCAGAACATTTTCATCACCTTTCATAATCACCAATGGGGCAAGGCAGGGATGTCCTCTGTCCCCTCTCTTATACATCCTAGTGACGGAGCACCTGCTCTCAACAATTCGCCATAACCCCAATATTAGGTGGATTGAGGTGGGAGGCAACGAGTACAAGTGCTCTCTATTTGCTGATGATGTCCTAGTATATATCACTCAATCACATATATCCATCACTGCTGTTATGGCTGAAATAGATCACTTTGTTACATGGTCAAATTTTAAAATCAATGCAGCGAAGTCTGAGGCCCTCGATGTCTCCCTCCCCAAATCCATACAGGATTCCATCCAGTCCAACTTTCCCTTTGCCTGGCCCTCACAGGGTATCAAATACTTAGGAATTCCTATTCATAGAGACCTCTCCCGTCTATGTTATCTTAATTTTGGGCCCTTTATTGAACAACTCCATACAGACCACTGTTGGCAAGTTAGAACTGTAAGATTCACTACGTGAACCACTGGTGTTTTGTGGAAAATCACATGTACACTGTGTTTCAAATTATTATGCAAAAAGTGTTTAGGAGTGATAAGGGAAGAATTTTTTTGTTTGTCAAGTTAAACTCATTGATGGTGATGTGTGTCAGGGCTCTTTATATCACTGTAAGCAATTGCAGACACCTGTCCTAATTAGTTTGACAGGTGTGTCCAATGAAAGGCAAGACTACTTAAGAAGGCTGTCCCACATTATTAAGCAGCCTACATTTTCTGCCAAAATGGGAAAGAAAAAGGATGTGTCGGCTGCTGAGAAGCAACAAATTGTGGAGTGTTTAGGTCAAGGCATGACTACAATCAACATTGTGCGATGATCAGGATGAAGTGTCTTGGCAATCAAGAAGTATGTAGCTGATTCACAGTACACACGTGTGCGTGCTGATAAGGGCAAATTGAGGACTCTTTCCTACAGGCAATTGCGTCAGGTTAAAAGAGCAGCGGCAAAAAAGCCTTGTCATAGCAGCAGACAAGTTTTTGAAGCTGCTGGTGCCTCCAACGTCCCCCGAACAACAAGATGCAGGGTCCTTCAGAGGTTTGCAGCTGTGCGTACGCCATCCTGTCGACCTCCTCTATCCACTGCACATAAGCAGAAACAGCTCCAGTGGGCCAAACAATACATGAAGACTGATTTCAAAACTGTTTTGTTCACGGATGAGTGCCGTGCAACGCTCGATGGTCCAGATGGATGGAGTGGAGGATGGCTGGTTGATGGACACCCCATGCAAACACGGCTACAGCGCCAACAAGGAGGAGGTGGAGTAATGTTTTGGACTGGAATCATGGGGAGAGAGATTGTCGGCCCCTTTAGGATCCCTGAAGGGGTAAAGATGAACTCCATAATGTATGTGGAGTTTCTCAAACAGCACTTCCTGCCATGGTTCAAGAAGAAGAACCGTGTATTCCACAGCAAGATCATTTTCAGGCATGATAATGTACCGTCTCATGCTGCACATAACACATCTGCATCTCTGGCTGATATGGGCATAAAAGGGGACAAACTTATGGTGTGACCCCCATGCTCCCCTGACCTCTACCCCATTCAGAACCTCTGGAGCATCATCAAAAGGAGTGTCTATGATGGCGGGAGGCAGTTCACATCTAAGCAACAGCTCTGGGAGGGTATTCTGTCCTCATGCAAAACAATTGAAGCAGAAACCATACAAAACCTGACAAATTCAATGGACGAGAGAGTTCAGAAGCTCCTTTCGAACAAGGGGTCCTATGTGCAAATGTAACATCACGTAGAATAAAGTTTTGAGTTGAAAACTGTTTGATTTCAGTTTCTAATAACCTGCTAATGTTTATAATTTCAAAAATGACCATTTTTTTGGTCTTTATTAAAATGAAAAGGTTGATCGAAGAGTGTGGGGGATCTAAGAGTGTAGCAACCCAGTAGTCAGGATTACTTCGAATTCTGACAATCTGAGGGTCATGTTGCAGGTAGTGCAGCAAGAAGGCACTTATGTGTCTTGCGCATCTCGTAGCCCCAAAATTATTTTCCGGGCTAGATGCAGCTAAAAATTATTATTAATTTTAAATCTGGTGGAGCTTAGTATAGATGCCCTAATAGAATCAGTACTGCACACTGCTACAAAGCCCAAATTATTATCCAGCCAAGAAACAGATAAACATGATTAGTAATTTTAAATCTGGTGGAGCTTAGTATAGATGGCCTAATAGAATCAGTGCTGCACACTGCTACAAAGCCCAAATTATTTTCCATCCAAGATACAGATAAACATGATTAGTAATTTGAAAGCTTGAAACAGTTGGTGAGGTGATTTTAACCAATCATCAAGCTTTTACTCTCCCCAGGATGACACAGGGGTAGAAATGTCGTTTCGGATCCATGATTTGTTCATCTTTATGAACGTGAGTCTGTCTACATTATCAGTGGAGAGCCGTGTGCGCTTATCTATCAGCACACCACCAGCAGCGCTGAACACACGTTCAGACACAACGCTGGCTGCGGGGCATGGCAAGATCTCCAAGGCGTAAGTGGCTAGCTCCGGCCATTTATCCAGATTGGAAGCCCAAAAAGAGCAAGGGTCCAGTGACACAGTCATGGCTTCAATGTTTACTTGGAGATACTCCTGTACCATCGTCTCTAGGTGTTGACTATGTGTCAGACTTCTTGTCACCTGTGGCCTTGCAAAGGATGGGCTAAAAAAGTGGTGAAATGATTCCGCAAAATTGATGTTACCAGCAGATACTGTGTTTGTTACGGTTTGAGTGCTGAATATTCGACGGTCCCACGGTTAGCAAGTTGGAACTGTGAGATTCACTACGTACACCACTGGTGTTTTGTGGAAAAGCACATGTAAGATTCTGCAACAGTCTCTGCTGATACTCCTGCATACATGCATCCCTTTCTATGGCAGGAATAATTTCTGCAAATTTACTTTTGTACCGGGGATCTAACAGTGTGGCAACCCAGTAGTCAGGATTATTTCTAATTCTCACAATTCGAGGGTCATGTTGCAGTTAGTGCAGCAAGAAGGCACTCATGTGTCTTGCGCATCCAGGAGCACCAAGTCCCTGTTGTGTTGGTGGCGAGGTAACAATCATGCTTCCTTCCTCTGTCCTCTCCCCCCAACCTCGCACAACAGAAATGTGATCAAGGTCTCCCTCATCTGATGAGTCTTCCATCAGTTCGTCCTCCACTTCTTTCTGGGCTCCTGCACCTTCCTCAATAGTTCGGCTGCTACCATGCGCCCTGGTAAAACCATCTCCCCCACCCTCACATGCCTGCCGCCTTGGTGCTGCTGACCGTCTGGACCTTGCAGATGTTAGCCCTTTCGCATACAACTCCTCCTGCTCTACTTCCTCCACCTCCTCTTGTGCCACCACCTGACTCCGAATTCTGCTTAACATGTGCTCCAGCATGTAAATCACCGGAATAGTCATGCTGATAATGGCATCGTCAGCACTAAACATCTTCGTCGCCATTTCAAAACTGTGCAGAAGGGTGCATAGGTCCCTGATCTGAGACCACTCCTCCAGCGTGATTTGCCCCACCTCTGGATCTCGTTGGCCCAGGCTATACATCAGAACGTATTGCACTAGGGCTTGTCGGTGCTGCCACAGTCGCTGCAACATGTGCAGAGTTGAATTCCACGGGGTAGGCACATCGCATTTTAGCCGGGGAAGTGGCAGGCCCAACGACTTCTGTAGAGATGTAAGTCGCTGAGCTGCGGGATGCGAACGGCGGAAGTGAGCACACAGCGACCGTGCCCTCTGCAGAAGGCCATCTAGTCCGGGATAGTGGGCTAAAAATTGCTGGACAACCAGGTTCAACACATGAGCCATACAAGGCACGTGTGTGACATTGCCCCGGCGAAGGGCCGCACCCAGGTTTGCAGCATTGTCGCACACGGCCTTCCCTGGTTTCAGGTCCAGTGGAGACAACCATTCATGAAATTGGTTCTCCAGAGCTGACCACAACTCCTCAGCTGTGTGACTCACATTTCCCAGACATTTCAAAGTAAAAACCGCCTGATGACGTTGAGCCCTACTGTCAGCATAGTAAGGAGGTGTGCAGGATCCCTTCTGCACAGTTAGAAAGCTTGTGCCATGACCAGACAGGCTTTTGGTGCAGGTGGAGGACCGAGAGGATCTTGAGGAGGCAGAAGCAGTGGAGGAACTTTGAGATAAAGAGGATTGACGCACAACTCGTGGGGACGGCAATACTTGGACAGCAGCCCCTTGTCCTGCTGTCACCATAGTTACCCAGTGCCCAGTCAGCGACATGTAACGCACCTGTCCATGCCTACTCATCCAAATGTCTGTAGTGAAATGCACCCTGTCACACACAGAGTTTCTCAAAGAAGCAGTGATGTTGTGTGCGACATGCTTTCTTTGAGAAGTAGTGCCGACTGGGCATCAGGTACTGGGGCACTGCGACGGACATAAGGTCTCGAAAATCCTCTGTGTCCACCAGGCGGAAAGGCAGCATTTCTGTAGCCAAGAGCTTGCAGATGGTGAAATTCAACCTCTTAGCTTTCTCATGGCTAGGAGGAAATGGTCTTTTACTTGTCCACATCTGAGGGACCGAGGGCTGGCTGTTGTGCTTAGACGGGGTTGATAAGGGTGTCCCCGGCAAACTGCCGGTCTG
The DNA here is from genome assembly GCF_046119375.1 of Phyllobates terribilis. Lineage (NCBI taxonomy): Eukaryota > Metazoa > Chordata > Amphibia > Anura > Dendrobatidae > Phyllobates > Phyllobates terribilis. The sequence goes on along the minus strand of NW_027362762.1, from coordinate 327,291,935 downwards.
TGAGGAAGATGCAGGCGGACATGTTAGGTTGCCTTGATCCAAAAGTGGTGCTTTCGATGTCGGACAGCGCTCAACAACAGCTGGTGTTACCACCTCCAAAGAAAATGATGACCTGCCAATCACGCTGGCTGTTGCGGGTAAAGAGGTGGCTGGTCTGCGTCCCAAAACAGGTGTGACTGCTGTCTCCCCAGTCACAGAGGATGAAGAGGCCGCCGATGCACAAGATGTGGTAGACGGTGGTTGGCCCGGCCGGCTAGGCCGCATTGTAGCACAGTGAGCTTCCCACTGCAAATTATGCTTCATGTCCATGTGCTAGTTCATGCATGAAGTACTCAAACTATGTATTTTTTGGCCTCTACTTAGCTTTTGCTGACAAATGTTACAGATAACACGAGTTGGGTCATCTTTATCGATCTGAAAAAATGCCCAGGCTATGCAAGGCTTAGCACCCATGCGACCTGAAAAGCCACCATGACGTGTGGTGAGAGGCAGAGTTGTGTTTGAGGATGCAGTTGATGAAGTGCTTCCAGTACTACGTCTCTGTCCAGGAAGGCGCAACCTGACCTCGTCGTCACTAGCATTCTCCTCCACCTCCTCTGCTGACCTCATCTTTTGGCTGACTGTGGGTTGACAGTAAGTGGGATCTCCAACCTCATCATCATCACCCTGTGTGTTATCACACCCGTCGTCCTCAGAGCCAACCTGTTAGATGCAGAAAAAAATTATATTCAATTTGCAACCTGGTGGAGGTCAGTATAGATGGACTAATAGACCAAGTGCTACACACTGCTAGAAGCACAAATATTGTTTCAGAGCTAGATGCAGAAAAAAAATATTTTTAATTTGCAACCTGATGGAGGTCAGTATAGATGGACTAATAGAACTAGTCCCACACACTGCTAGAAGCCTAAATATTTTTTCAGAGTTAGATGCAGAAAAAAATTATATTCAATTTGCAACCTGATGGAGGTCAGTATAGATGGACTAATAGACCAAGTCCCACACACTGCTAGAAGCCCAAATATTTTTTCAGAGCTAGATGCAGAAAAAAATTATATTCAATTTGCAACCTGATGGAGGTCAGTATAGATGGACTAATAGACCAAGTCCCACACACTGCTAGAAGCCCAAATATTTTTTAGAGCTAGATGCAGAAAAAAATTATATTGAATTTGCAACCTGATGGAGGTCAGTATAGATGGACTAATAGACCAAGTCTCACACACTGCTAGAAGCCCAAATATTTTTTCAGAGCTAGATGCAGATAAAGATTATTTTTAATTTGCAACCTGATGGAGGTCAGTATAGATAGACTAAGAGAACAAGTCCCACACACTGCTAGAAGCCCAAATATTTTTTCAGAGCTAGATGGAGGTAAAAATTATTTTTAATTTGCAACCAGATGGAGGTCAGTATAGATGGACTAATAGACCAAGTCCCACACACTCTAGAAGCCCAAATATTTTTTCAGAGCTAGATGCAGATAAAAATTATTTTTAATTTGCAACCTGATGGAGGTCAGTATAGATGGACTAATAGACCAAGCCCCACACACTGCTAGAAGCCCAAATATTTTTTCAGAGCTAGATGCAGATAAATATTATTTTTAATTTGCCACCTGATGGAGGTCAGTATAGATGGACTAATAGACCAAGTCCCACACACTGCTAAAAGCCGAAATATTTATTCAGAGCTAGATGCAGATAAAAAATATTTTTAATTTGCAACCTGATGGAGGTCGTTATAGGTGGACTAATAGACCAAGTCCCACACACTGCTAGAAGCCCAAATATTTTTTCAGAGCTAGATGCAGAAAAAAATTATATTCAATTTGCAACCTGATGGAGGTCAGCATAAATGGACTAATAGAACAAGTCCCACACACTGCTAGAAGCCCAAATATTTTTTCAGAGCTAGATGCAGAAAAAAATTATATTCAATTTGCAACCTGATGGAGGTCAGTATAGATGGACTAATAGAACAAGTCCCACACACTGCTAGAAGCCCAAATATTTTTTCAGAGCTAGATGCAGAAAAAAATTATATTCAATTTGCAACCTGATGGAGGTCAGTATAGATGGACTAATAGACCAAGTCCCACACACTGCTAGAAGCCCAAATATTTATTCAGAGCTAGATGCAGATAAAAATTATTTTTAATTTGCAACCTGAAGGAGATCAGTATAGATGGACTAATAGACCAAGTCCCACACACTGCTAGAAGCCCAAATATTTTTTCAGAGCTAGATGCGGAAAAAAATTATATTGAATTTGCAACCTGATGGAGGTCAGTATAGATGGACTAATAGACCAAGTCCCACACACTGCTAGAATCCCAAATATTTTTTCAGAGCTAGATGCAGATAAAAATTATTTTTAATTTGCAACCTGATGGAGGTCAGTATAGATGGACTAATAGACCAAGTCCCACACACTGCTAGAAGCCCAAATATTTTTTCAGAGCTAGATGCAGAAAAAAATTATATTCAATTTGCAACCTGATGGAGGTCAGTATAGATGGACTAATAGAACAAGTCCCACACACTGCTAGAAGCCCACATATTTTTTCAGAGCTAGATGCAGATAAAAATTATTTTTTATTTGCAACCTGATGGAGGTCAGTATAGATGGACTAAGAGAACAAGTCCCACACACTGCTAGAAGCCCAAATATTTTTTCAGAGCTAGATGCAGCTAAAAATTATTTTTAATTTGCAACCTGATGGAGGTCAGTATAGATGGACTAATAGACCAAGTCCCACACACTGCTAGAAGCCCAAATATTTTTTCAGAGCTAGATACAGAAAAAAATTATTTTTAATTTGCAACCTGATGGAGGTCAGTATAGATGGACTAATAGACCAAGCCCCACACACTGCTAGAAGCCCAAATATTTTTTTCAGAGCTAGATGCAGATAAAAATTATTTTTAATTTGCCACCTGATGGAGGTCAGTATAGATGGACTAATAGACCAAGTCCCACACACTGCTAGAAGCCCAAATATTTTTTCAGAGCTAGATGCAGATAAAAAATATTTTTAATTTGCAACCTGATGGAGGTCAGTATAGATTGACTAATAGACCAAGTCCCACACACTGCTAGAAGCCCAAATATTTTTTCAGAGCTAGATGCAGAAAAAAATTATATTGAATTTGCAGCCTGATGGAGGTCAGTATAGATGGACTAATAGACCAAGTCCCACACACTGCTAGAAGCCCAAATATTTTTTCAGAGCTAGATGCAGAAAAAAATTATATTCAATTTGCAACCTGATGGAGGTCAGTATAGATGGACTAATAGAACAAGTCCCACACACTGCTAGAAGCCCACATATTTTTTCAGAGCTAGATGCAGATAAAAGTTATTTTTTATTTGCAACCTGATGGAGGTCAGTATAGATGGACTAAGAGAACAAGTCCCACACACTGCTAGAAGCCCAAATATTTTTTCAGAGCTAGATGCAGCTAAAAATTATTTTTAATTTGCAACCTGATGGAGGTCAGTATAGATGGACTAATAGACCAAGTCCCACACACTGCTAGAAGCCCAAATATTTTTTCAGAGCTAGATGCAGAAAAAAAATATTTTTAATTTGCAACCTGATGGAGGTCAGTATAGATGGACTAATAGACCAAGCCCCACACACTGCTAGAAGCCCAAATATTTTTTTCAGAGCTAGATGCAGATAAAAATTATTTTTAATTTGCCACCTGATGGAGGTCAGTATAGATGGACTAATAGACCAAGTCCCACACACTGCTAGAAGCCCAAATATTTTTTCAGAGCTAGATGCAGATAAAAAATATTTTTAATTTGCAACCTGATGGAGGTCAGTATAGATTGACTAATAGACCAAGTCCCACACACTGCTAGAAGCCCAAATATTTTTTCAGAGCTAGATGCAGAAAAAAATTATATTGAATTTGCAGCCTGATGGAGGTCAGTATAGATGGACTAATAGACCAAGTCCCACACACTGCTAGAAGCCCAAATATTTTTTCAGAGCTAGATGCAGAAAAAAATTATATTCAATTTGCAACCTGATGGAGGTCAGTATAGATGGACTAATAGAACAAGTCCCACACACTGCTAGAAGCCCACATATTTTTTCAGAGCTAGATGCAGATAAAAGTTATTTTTAATTTGCAACCTGATGGAGGTCAGTATAGATGGACTAAGAGAACAAGTCCCACACACTGCTAGAAGCCCAAATATTTTTTCAGAGTTAGATGCAGATAAAAATTATTTTTAATTTGCAACCTGATGGAGGTCAGTATAGATGGACTAATAGACCAAGTCCCACACACTGCTAGAAGCCCAAATATTTTTTCAGAGCTAGATGCAGATAAAAATTATTTTTAATTTGCAACCTGATGGAGGTCAGTATAGATGGACTAATAGACCAAGCCCCACACACTGCTAGAAGCCCAAATATTTTTTCAGAGTTAGATGCAGATAAAAATTATTTTTAATTTGCAACCTGATGGAGGTCAGTATAGATGGACTAACAGACCAAGTCCCACACACTGCTAGAAGCCCAAATATTTTTTCAGAGCTAGATGCAGAAAAAAATTATATTGAATTTGCAACCTGATGGAGGTCAGTATAGATGGACTAATAGACCAAGTCCCACACACTGCTAGAAGCCCAAATATTTTTTCAGAGCTAGATGCAGAAAAAAATTATATTCAATTTGCAACGTGGTGGAGGTCAGTATAGATGGACTAATAGAACAAGTCCCACACACTGCTAGAAGCCCAAATATTATTTCAGAGCTAGATGCAGAAAAAAATTATATTCAATTTGCAACCTGATGTAGGTCAGTATAGATGGACTAATAGAATGATGCTATGCCCAAAAGGTTTTACTTCACTAGGTGCAGTAAAAAAATTGGTATTCTATTCACAGGTGGTGTAGCTTGCAACACAGATAGGCTACTCCACTGACTAACACACTCTGCAATAGGCCAAAAAGGATTAGCTTTGCTAGATTTAAGCAAATGCTGTGAAAAAAACTTACACAGCACTGGCACAGACATGCCTGGCAAAAACTGATAGGAACTGATGTAACTTAGTCCTGAAAAGGACTGCAATTACAATTAGTCTTTACTCTCAACCTATCTATTTAAGAGCACAGACCTGCCTGATAAAAGTCGTAGGAAATGCTGTAACCTAGTCCTTAAAAGGACTGCAATCACAACTATTCCCTACTCCCAAGCTATCTGTAGATTTGTGTGAAAATTGGCTTGAAATTAACAAGGTACACAGCAACAGCGGTGCCGTCTAACATGCAGCTGCAGCAGTGAGAAAATGGTGGCGACGGGGAAAATGGCTGGGTCTTATAGGGCAAGGACATGTGACATACACTGCCAATGACACATGCCCTTGCTTGTGTGAAAAAAAGCAGTTCGCTCCGTGTGTGCGCTGCTGATAGGCTGACAGATTGCACCTCCCCACTGTAAATGCGGGAAAGAGAAAAAAAAAAGGAGATCTTCATTATTCCTGCAGAGATTAATCCCCTGCCCCTCCCCCCGTCCCGCTGTGCACTCAAACTGCGTATTAACATTAATTTTCATCATTACTGAGAAAAAATCCAGTTATGATTTTGGTGCACGAACAGTTATCGAACAAAACCTCGAACAGCCGAATTTTTTTCAAATCATTCGTGTTCGCCGAACGGCTCGAACACCGCCCAAAACAGCTCTAATTTGAGATTGGCGAACAGTTCGAGTCGAACAACGCTCATCTCTACTAGAGATGAGTGGATTGATCCACGAAGGATCGACTTCAAGTTTAATTCCCTCAAATTCACAGGACCCCGAACATTTTGCGATCTTTGCAAATTCAAACATTTTGTGATTGAAAAAAAAAAAAAAAACATGCCCGGCACTATTTTACATGGCTTTGCCTAATCAAATTATCTATCAATTATCTTAGTGATTTAAAAGATAATTACAGATCAACGAGTACCAATTCATACTTCTACAACCTAGGGATAGAGATCAGAGTGCGCAGCTCATACCACATATGGATAGGAAAATACTAGTGTTGAGCGAGCACTAAAATGCTCGGGTGCTCGAAGCTCGGGCTGAGCTCGCCGTGATACTCGGGTGCTGGACACGAGCAACGAGCCCAATGTTAGTCTATGGGAAACCAAAGCATTTTTGCGGCGGCACCCCCGGCAGTCTTTTAAAAGCCTAACAAGTGCCCAAAACCATAGTGACAGTGCTCAAATGACATGGGGACAGCATGGGGATCGCCCCAGGAAGCATTTCTGACCCCCAGGTTACTGCTGTCAACAACGTGGTCAGAGGTATTAAACCACTTTTAAGGGCTCACAATAAAACGTTCAAAAACTAAACTGAAACTGCTTTCTGTGAAATATGTTAAGGAAGTTCCTTTCCAGGGTAAAGACTTGTGTATAAGGTAAAATAAATAACACAAAAAAAAAATATTCCTCCACACCTTGGGCTATGTTCACAAGTAGCATTTTTTATGCGTTTTTGCACTTTTGTATTGCTTTCAACCGTGACAAATGCATTCACCGGAAAATGTCATTTTAACATTTTGCAACCTTATCTGGCCATGTGCTGTGTGACACATGCATACAGTGCTGAAAAGACATGGGAACAGCATGGGGAAGACCCCTGGAAGCATCTCTGACACCCAGGTCACTGCCTAAAAGTGTGCCCATCAGAAGTGATCCTTGCCGCATCAGAAGATGCAGACTTGCAACTATCCCCGTGCAAGTCCTTCTCCCAGAGCAGTGTTCAATTGTACCTCCCCCATTATTTGCAATGGAAACGCAAGTATGCAGCCTGCCACCCACCCACCCCCAGGCTGCAATACCATACTGCTTGCTTGCACTTGAAATTGGGCCTTTTAGGCATGTGGAGTCGGAATCTGGCCACCACATCATGGCTGCATTGGCGGCCTGGTATCCATACTCAGTCCCCAGCCGCCCGGCGGCCGGGTGTCCATACTCGGTCCCCGGCCGCCCCTATTTCTCCTGTCAACTTCCCCCTCACACACTTTTCTTAGCCCGGCCTGCTTTAGGGCAGCTTTGGACGAGCCCACCAGAGGACCAGACTCCTCCGGTGGGCCCTGGCTTCTCCATCAGGGGAGTTGAGAGTGCCAAGGTGAGGAGCATGATGATGATGATGGAACTTAGCATCTGCTTTGCTTTCTTGGAATGCAAGCGTAAGTGTGCAGCCTGCCACCCATCCACCCCCAGGCTGCAATACCATACTGCTAGCTTGCACTTGAAATGGGGCCTTTTAGTTTGGAGGAGGCCGAAGCTGGCCACTACCTCATGGCTGCTTCGGCAGCGAGGTATCCATACTCAGTCTCCAGCTGCCCCTATTTGTCCCGGTGTGCCTTACACATAAGATTAAGCGCGCATACCAAAACATTACCTGAGCCCTCCCCAGTGAATTTAGTGGGAAGGACAGCCTATTCCACTGTAGTGTGTGCATACCAAACCCCTGTTCATGGTACATGCAAAGATGCCTCCCACCCTGCACCTGTCATTGCAGACTTGCAACTATCCCCGTTCATGTCCTTGTCCCAGGGCAGTGTTCAATTGTACCTCTCCCATTCCTTGCAATGCAAGCGCAAGTATGCAGCCTGCCACCCACCCACCCCCAGGCTGCAATACCATACTGCTTGCTTGCACTTGAAATTGGGCCTTTTAGGCATGTGGAGGCGGAATCTGGCCACCACGTCATGGCTGCGTTGGCAGCCTGGAATCCATACTCAGTCCCCAGCCGCCAGGCGGCCGGGTGTCCACACTCGGTCCCCAGCCGCCAGGGGACGGCCGGGTGTCCATACTCGGTCCCCAGTCGCCCCGCGGCCGGGTGTCCACACACGGTCCCCAGCCGCCTGGGGGCAGCCAGGTGTCCATAAACGGTCCCCAGCTGCCCCTCTTTCTCCTTTCAACTTCCCCCCACACACTTTTCTTAGCCCGGCCTGCTTTAGGGCAGCATTGGACGAGCCCACCAGAGAACCAGACTCCTCCAGTGGGCCCTGGCTTCTCCATCAGGGGAGTTGAGAGTGCCAAGGTGAGGAGCATGATGATGATGATAGAAGTTAGCATATGCTTTGTTTTCTTGGAATGCAAGCGTAAGGGTGCAGCCTGCCACCCACCCACCCCCAGGCTGCAATACCATACTGCTTGCTTGCACTTGAAATTGGGCCTTTTAGGCATGTGGAGGCGTAATCTGGCCACCACGCCATGGCTGCGTTGGTGGCCTGGAATCCATACTCAGTCCCCAGCCGCCCGGTGGCCGGGTGTCCACACTCGGTCCCCAGCCGCCCCTATTTCTCCTTGGAACATCCCCCCACACACTTTTCTTAGCCTGGCCTGTTTAAGGGCAGCATTGGACGAGCCCACCAGAGAACCAGACTCCTCCGGTGGGCCCTGGCTTCTCCATCAGGGGAGTTGAGAGTGCCAAGGTGAGGAGCATGATGATGATGATAGAAGTTAGCATCTGCTTTGTTTTCTTGGAATGCAAGCGCATGTATGTAGTAGCGGCTAGGCCTGAGGTGGTCAGCGTTTTGGCGCATATCCCACCTCCTCCGAGGATTGCTGGATGTTTTCCTGCTACTATCCCAGTTCTATGACTCCCGTTAAAACAAAGCTTCAGGTGATAAATGATGGATGAGGTAGTGGCAAAGGAGAAAGAGCAGGAGGAACAGGGACCATTCACATCATTATCAGGCCAGTCAACCACATATGTCTTGTAGGATATGTTTCTGTAACAAAAGGTGCGGTTCGGCTACACAGTTATAGGGCATACAGTGACTGCAATGCCTACCAAAATTTTTGAGGCACTCCAATGCCCCTTGGAAATGACATGGAGGTCAGAGGGCCTTAACTAAACCGTTTTTTCCATTTATAGCTACTGGGTCTCCTGTACACTGTTGGCCTAAGCAGTGAATGGAAGGCTTTCCAAAAATTATGAGGAACTGCAATGCCCCTTGAAACAGACGTGGATTACAGCGTACTAAAAACCTTCTACCCACTATTGGGGAGTGGGTTTCCCTTAGTTTTCGCATTTGCATTGAAAATCAAAAGCTGACTAAAATTAGGAGGAAATGCAATGCCCGTTGGAAGAGTCGTGGAGGTTAGAGGTAATTAAAAACATCATTTCAATGCCCCTTGGAAGAGCTGTGGAATTCAGAGTGGCTTAAGAAGATGCTTTTAATGCCCCTTTGAAGAGACGTGGAAGTCACAGTAGCTTAACAAGATGGTTTTAATGCCCCTCGGAAAAGACGTGGAGGTCCTAGTAGCTTAACAAGATGGTCTGAATGCCCCTTGGAAGAGACGTGGAGGTCACAGTAGCTTAACAAGACGGTTTTAATGCCCCTCGGAAAAGTGGTGGAGGTCGCAGTAGCTTAACAAGACGGTTTTAATGCCCCTTACAAGAGCCATACAGTACAGCATCTTAAAAACATTATTTCCATTATTGGAGAGTGTGTCTCCCATAGTCTTTGCTTATGCCTTCCAAGCAAAAGCTGCCAAAAATTAGGAGGAAATGCAATGCCCGTTCGAAGAGTCATGGAGGTTAGAGTTAATTAAAAACAACATTTCAATGCCCCTTGGAAGAGCTGTGGAATTCAGAGTGGTTTAACAAGACGCTTTTAATGCCCCTCGGAAAAGTGGTGGAGGTCGCAGTAGCTTAAGAAGACGCTTTTAATACCCCTTCCAAGAGCCATACAGTACAGCCTTCTAAAAATGTTATTCCCATTATTGGGGAGTGGGTCTCCCACAGTCTTTGCTTATGCCTTCCAAGCAAAAGCTGACAAAAATAAGGACGGAGGAACTTTCAATAATTTCAACACGGACCATGGTCACCCATGGTATAGTGGTGGTGGAGGCTGAGGATAAGGAGAAGAACATAAAACAGCCAAAATGAGGAAGCGTATACCCATGTGTGGGTATGAAGTGGTGCATGTGAATACACCTCCCGAAATAACACAGTGGATTTGACTTTATGTTACTCTGCTGTCATTTGGTGGTGATGAGAAGTCTGGCCCAATCCAGCCCTTGTTCATTTTGATTAGGGTTAGCTATTCAGCATTGTCAGTTGACAGGCGAGTGCGCTTATCAGTTATAATTCCCCCAGTGGCACTAAAAGCACGCTCCGATACCACGCTTGTGGCAGGGCAGGCCAGGACCTCCAAGGCATACAGAGCGAGTTCATTCCAAGTGTCCAGCTTGGATACCCAATAATTAAAAGGCACAGAGGCATCACGGAGGACGCTGGTACGGTTGGCAAGGTACTCCCTCACCATCTTTTGAAACTTTCCACTCCTTGTGAGAGTACCCCGCGCCTCAGAGTCTGTCCGAAGGGAGGGTCTGAGAAAACTGTCCCAGAACGTTGACAGTGTTCCCCTGCCTCTGCTGGATTGGAGTTAACTCTCTCTCACTTGTATGCCTTGGTTGGTCAACGAACTGTGACCTCTGCCGCTAGCGTGTTCAGATGGGAATTTTTTTAACAGTTCTGCAGCAAGGACCTTCTGGTACTGCCCCATTTTTGTAGACCTCTGCACCTCAGGAATAAGAGAGTGAAAGTTCTCCTTGTAGCGGGGGTCTAAAAGTGTCACCAACCAGTAATGACTGTCACCCAACATTTTGACAACGCGAGGGTCACAGTTAAGGCAGCGTAACATAAAGTCAGCCATGCGTGCCAGACTGGTAACTTGCAAGACTTCCATGTCCTCACCAAGATGACGACTGACCATGCTCTCCTCCTCCTCCTTCTCCCCCCTGTCCTCAGGACACCCACGCTGAACCGACTGTATGACAGATGTACAGGTACTGCAATCTACAGCACATGATACAAGCTCCTGTTCTTCCTCCTCCTCCTTCTCTCCCTCATTGTCCCCCAATGCACATTGGGATGAGATGAAGCTGGGCTGTGTGTAATCGACCGCTACGGCTTCTTGATCTATCTCATCATACTCTGGCTGCAATGCCTCCTCTTTAATTCTCTGCAGAGAGCATTGCAAAAGACAGACAAGTGGAATGCTGACGTTAATGATGGCGTCATCGCCACTCACCATCTTGGTGGACTCCTCAAAGTTTGTCAAGATGGTACATATGTCAGACATCCAGGTCCACTCCTGAGGTCTTATGTGTGGAGTCTGACCTGAATATCGACGGCCTTGTTGCAGCTGGTACTCCACAACTGCTCTCTTCTGCTCCCAAATCCTTTGCAACATGTGGAGGTTAGAGTTCCAACGTGTGGGGACATCACACACCAGTCGGTGTGACGGAAGCTGCAAACGCTGCTGCAACACAGCAAGGGCGGCGGAAGCTGTAGCCGACTTGCGAAAATGAGCTTACAGGCGGCGTACTTTGACGAGCAGATCTGGCAACTCAGGGTATGATTTAAGAAACCTCTGAACCGCGAGGTTAAGCACATGAGCCAGGCATGGTAGGTGTGTGATCTCGTCTCGCCTCAGAGCAGCCACCAGGTTATGGCCATTGTCACACACAACCATGCCTGGATGTAGGTTCAGCAGTCTCAGCCACAGATCTGCCTGCTCTTTCACAGCTGTCAACAACTCACAAGCAGTGTGAGGTTTCTCACCTAAGCTTATGAGTTTCAGCACAGCCTGTTGCCGCTTGGCGGAGGCAGTACTGCAGTGCTTCCAGCTTGCAACTGATGTGGTGATATCTGAGATGGAGGCAGAACATGAGGAGGAGGAGGAGGATGATGTGCAGGAGCTTTACACTGTGGGGGCATCTCTGACTGACAAAGGGCCCGCAATCCCCGGTGTGGGGAGGATGTGTTCCGTCCCACGGTCCGACTGGGTCCCGGCTTCCACTATGTTTACCCAGTGTGCCGTCAGGGAGATGTACCGTCCCTGGCCACAAGCACTTGTCCACGTTTCCGTTGTCAGATGGACTCTCCCAGTAACTGCGTTGTTGAGGGCACGGCAGATGTTTTGGGACACGTGCTTGTGTAGTGCGGGGATGGCACATCGGGCAAAATAGTGTCGGCTGGGGACCGAGTACCGAGGGATGCCCAATGCCATAAGGTTGCGGAAGGATTCCGTCTCCACCAGCCTAAAAGGCAGCATTTCCAACTCAAGCAAGAAATGTGCGCATTTAGTACTGTGGCCTGTGGGGCATTAGCTGCGAATTTCCGCTTTCGTTCAAAGGTCTGGGATATGGACAATTGAACACTGCGGTGGGACGTGGACGTTGATGCTGTTTCTTGAGAAACTGCCATAACAAGTGAAGACTGAGAGGAGGGGGCATCTTTGCATGCAGTATGGACAGGGGATTGCCTTGCACACACAACAGGGGGTTCTATTGCACGCACAACAGTGGAAGAAGCAGTGGTGACACCCGCTGACACTGGTCGTGGACCCTGGGGTTCGCCCCACAAAGTCGGGTACTTTGCTGCCATGTGCCTGATCATGCTGGTGATGGTCAGGCTGGTAGTTTTGTCACCCCTGCTGATGCTGGCATGGCAGGTGGTACAAATGGCCTTTATGGGGTTATCAGCAGAGTCTTTAAAAAAATTCCAAACTCTGGAAGACCTACAGGTTGTACTGGCAACGTTCCTCATGTTGGTGTTACGGGGAACTGTTGCCCGCCTTCTGTGTGCAGCCAGCACACTGCTTCTTCCTGCCTGTTGGGGTACTCTGCCTCCCTCATCCTGTGTGCTGCTGGCCTCGCTCTACATGTCCTCCTGCCACGTTGGGTCAGTTACTAGATCATCCACCACCTCCTCCTCTTCCACTTGTGCACAACGATCCTCCTCCTCACTTCGTGGCAATTGTGTCTAGTCATCATCCACCTCTTGTGACAAATTGCCAGCGTCGACTTCCTGTGGCCATGGTTTTTCAAATATTTGGGCATCGCTACATGGGATCTCCTCTTCCACCACTTCAAGCGGAGCAGGCGAGGGGCACAAATCTGGAAATGGACCAGTGAACAGCTCTTCAGAGTGTCCAAGTGTGGGATCAGTTGCTGTCTGACAACCCTCGGCATGGTGGGAGGAAGGAGCATCAGGGTGAGGAGGAGTATGCGGTCGAGACTCACGCCTACTAAGAGTTGACCTTGTGGAAGACAGAGCGGAGGTGGTGGTGCCCAGGTAACTGGAAGTATTATCTGCCATCCAATTAATAACCTGTTCACACTGATCAGTTCGCAATACTGGTGTTGTTCTGTGCTTCCCTAGTAATTCGGTCAAGAAGTGGGAGCGAGAAGATGTGGCTGTTGGTTGTGGCACATTTTCACCTTGGCCACGGCCCTGTCCTCTGCACGCACCATCACCAGAACGTCCAGTTCCACGTCCCATGCCACGCGCCTTGCCCATTGTAAAGGAAGTAAAATAGCTTACACTCGCACTATCAATGGCAAAAGGGTAATAAAAAGTAGATTAGAACCGTGGAAGAGGAAAACCACAGTTCTATTTCTCTGGCCTACACCCGACTCTTTTAAACAATCTGAACAATCAGGGAGAAACTATTACTGTTTTTCTTTACGGAAAAAATACCAAAAGCTGAATAATAGAGACTTTTTACCGTGGAATGGCAAAACCACAGTTATTGTTTACTGGGGTATACCAGAAAATTTTAAATAGATATATTCGCGGCTGAACAGTGAGCGACACACTCAAACAGTTTTTTTTAGCTAAAAATGGCCCAAAAGTGGATAATACAGAGATTTGACCCGTGGAACTGCGAAACCACACTTGTATTTCTCGGGCCTACACCAGACTATTTTCAACAGATATATTTGTGTCTGAACAATCAGGAGACACTACTACTGTTTTTCTTTACGGCAAAAAATGCCAAAAGCAGGATAATACAGAGATTTGACCCGTGGAACTGCAAAACCACACTTGTATTTCTCGGGCCTACACCAGACTATTTTCAACAGATATATTTGTGCCTGAACAATCAGGAGACACTACTGTTTTTCTTTACGGCAAAAAATGCAAAAAAGCAGGATAATACAGAGATTTGACCCGTGGAACTGCAAAACCACACTTGTATTTCTCGTGCCTACACCAGACTATTTTCAACTGATATATTTGTGTCTGAACAATCAGGAGACACTACTGTTTTTCTTTACGGCAAAAGATGCAAAAAAGCAGGATAATACAGAGATTTGACCCATGGAACTGCAAAACCACACTTGTATTTCTCGGGCCTACACCAGACTATTTTCAACAGATATATTTGTGTCTGAAAAATCAGGGAGACACTATTAATTTTTTTTTTACGGCAAAAAATGCCAAAAGCAGGATAATAGAGATTTTTTACCGTGGAACAGCAAAACCACAGTTATAATTTACTGGTGTATACCAGACTTTTTTAAATATATATATTTGCGGCTGAACAGCGAGCGACACACTCAAATTGTTTTTTTTAGATACAAATGGCCCAAAACTGGATAATACAGAGGTTTGAACCATGGATCTTCAAAACCACACTTCTATTTCTCTAGCCTACACCAGACTATTTTCAACAGATATATTTGTGTCTGAAAAATCAGAGACACACTTTTTTTTTTTTGGGGGGGGGTGGGACACCAAAAGGTTAATAAGATGGGTATTTGTACAGTGTGAAGGAGGGAAAAAAAAGAGGATTTAGATTAAAAAAAAAAGGATTTTTCCTGTCCCCCGAGACCTGGAGCTAAGTCCAGCAATTTCAGCAACAGGATCACACAGGACTGATATAACCACTGCGTCTCTTATATTGCCTGCCTGCCTGATATCTGGGATGGATATTAGTCCTGAGAAGGACTCTTTGATCTGGCAGCCTTTACAGACCCTACACTAACTATTTCGCAGGATATATCTCTCCCTAAATCAGCAGCGCTGTCCCTACACTGTCTGATCGGGAGCGACTTTGTCCAAGATGGCAGCGCCTGGTTTTAAATACTCGAGGTGACGCTGTGTGGCCAGCCAATCACTGTAATGCCCACAAACAACATGGCTGTGGCATTACAGTGACTGGCTGGCAATCCCTGCATGTTCATTGGCTCTGTAAAGAGAGCCAAACATGCAGGGCGGAGACCCGAGCTCCCGCCCGAGTAACCCGGAAATGCTCGGTGCTCGCCGAACATCCCGAGTAGCGTGATGCTCGGGCGAGTACCGAGCAGTGTCGCGCATGCTCGCTCAACACTAGTTGATAATTGTATCATTCCCTAAAAAAGTATTTTAGTTCAAGCTTGACACTTAACCCTAGAACGCATACCTGGGGCCTCTCAGGCCCGCCCTGTTAATTGTTTTCTATTTTCTGCAAGATTTCTTTAGTTAGAATTTTGAAACTCTAGGTATTCCTCAGGTATATAGTTGTTTGTCATTTCCAGTTGGTCATTTATTTATTATTTGCACACGGGCCTAAAAGGCCCCAGGTATGTGAAAGTGTAGATTTTTATGGTCATGCGTTCTAGGGTTAATCTGTGAGGAAAGAAGGATTGAAAACAATAGATACTTAAATTTTTTGTTAAAATATATATTTTTTTATAATCTGTAGAGTTTAGCAAAAAGATTCACATGACTCTGGTCCAGTTGGCACATCGCTCATCCGTGATCCAGAGACCTACATATGTTCTCGCACTAGCCGGCATCTCCAATCTCTCTCACGATTAGTACGCCCTGTACGACATCATTATTGTGGTGTGATACACGCATGAGTTTACCCTGAGCCGAATGATCAGAAGAGGTAACATGGAAGCTGTTAGGTAGGAAGTGGTTTGCAGTGCATTGGTCTGGCGGCCAGACATACCAACCAGCCCACTGGATCAGGGTCCTGCACAACTTTTCGTTTAACCCTAATTACTTCCCCTCATAGACCTATACATTTCAAATACTTCAAGTTTTTTGATGATATGTAAAAACAAAATGGGAATACACAATAAGGGAGTTTAAATCTATTCTAAAATTCTTGATGTTTCTTGATTTTTGCTTGAAATTTTCTCCTTGTGTTTCACACACAATGTCTTCCACACAGCATTAAAGTAGGTACACCACGTTTCTTATGTCACATTATAATTTAATTTGTCCACTACTTCCATTACTGTTCTATGTCAAAGTATGCTTTTTTCTAGTATTTTGCAGAAAAAAAAATATTTAAAGGGGCCTTCCTGGAACAGAAAAAAAGACAACTGAAAGAATTGTAATAATTACTAAATTCCTGAATACCTTTAGTTAGCAAATCACACACATTTTGTTTAGGGAGGTGATTATGTTAGAATTCAATTTTTGTTGCCTTCTGACACTGACAGACATCTGTCCTAGGGTGTTAATAGGACAGGTGCAGGAGGCTGTGAGCATGTACAATAGGACATTTCATCCCATCTTTTCATGCATAGCAGGATGTGCTCCCAGTGGTTATTCTTATATAGTACTGGAGATAACAGGAGTTCTATGTTAAGAAGAGACTGCTCACACTGTTGTCCACCCTTGTCTATCTGATCTAATACTGACTGGAGGCATCAGAAGTGCTATTATATAAAGAGACTGCTCACACTGCTGTGTTGTCTATCCTTTCTGAAATAATACTAGAGATACCAGGAGTGCTTAGGTAAGAAGAGGCTTCTCACACTGCTGCCTACCCTGTCTTTCTGATGTAATACTGGAGATACCAGGAGTGCTGAGTTAAGAAGAGGCTGCTCACACTGCTGCCTACCATGTCTTCCTGATAAAATACTGGAGATACCATGGTTCTGAGGTAAGAAAAAGTTTCTCCGACTGTGGTCCATCCTGTGTTTCTGAATTCTGAGGAGCTGCTGTGAGCTGGAGATAGCCTGACAGTACCTGGTTTAGATTTTTTCCAGGTCACAACAGAGGCTTTTCCTAACAGATATACTCACAGGTACCTGTCCTATAACCAATAATAAAGGATGAAAAATCTTATCTTTTTCATTAATAATGAACATAGTGTATTCTATCTCAATTACGTCTTTCATTTCTGTTGTTTCATAATTTTTCTGTTCTAATTTACTCCCCAAAATCTGTCCCCGTGTTACAAAATAGTTCTCCAACTGGTAACGCCTCCTAATTCTGAAACGTCGACTGAAGTATGTTTTCATGTACGTTGTTTTTTTTTCTTTTGAAATGGGGAAAGCAAAGATATTAATTATACCTCTACTAAAGTCACAAGTCAATATCACGCATAAATATCACACATACAGAAACTTGAAATGTACTATAAAACTCCTTCATACAGGAACTGAATTTATCTTGGTGAGAGATATTTTAATTGCCATTGTATAAATCTTGTCTCATTTTTACCTTTAAGTATTTTAATTTTTTTTATTTTTTAAAATTATATTTGACATTATATTCAGTATGAAACAAAGGACAATTGTTTTTCCTGTCTTCATCCATCACTACTGCCATTCAACTGTCTTTGCTAATGACTGTTTTTTTCATGATGATAAGTTTAGTTGATCTGTGTTCTGCCATATAATCATGACAGTTAGGTTGAGCCTGATTGATCTACCAAAGTGCACTGACAAAGTGTATACAACTGATTTATGTGATAGTGCTGCATTGTTCTTGAATTATCACTGTACATCTACAAGAACAGAGTGAATTACCAGGTGACATACAGGCCATTATGAAAGGTTTCACTTGTACTGTATATAAATTGAGTCTCCTTGCATGTACAGTACAGACCAAAAGTTTGGACACACCTTCTCATTTAAAGATTTTTCTGTATTTTCATGACTATGAAAATTGTACATTCACACTGAAGGCATCAAAACTATGAATTAACACATGTGGAATTATATACTTAACAAAAAAGTGTGAAACAACTGAAAATATGTCTTATATTCTTGGTTCTTCAAAGTAGCCACCTTTTGCTTTGATGACTGCTTTGCACACTCTTGGCATTCTCTTGATGAGCTTCAAGAGGTAGTCACCGGAAATGGTTTTCACTTCACAGGTGTGCCCTGTCAGGTTTAATAAGTGGGATTTCTTGCCTTATAAATGGGGTTGGGACCATCAGTTGTGTTGTGCAGAAGTCTGGCGATACACAGCTGATAGTCCTACTGAATAGACTGTTAGAATTTGTATTATGGCAAGAAAAAAGCAGCTAAGTAAAGAAAAACGAGTGGCCATCATTACTTTAAGAAATGAAGGTCAGTCAGAGTGAAAAATTAGGAAAACTTTGAAAGTGTCCCCAAGTGCATTTGAAAAAACCATCAAGCGCTACAAAGAAACTGGCTCACATGAGGACCGCCCCAGGAAAGGAAGACCAAGAGTCACCTCTGCTTCTGAGGATAAGTTTATCTGAGTCACCAGCCTCAGAAATCGCAGGTTAACAGCAGCTCAGATTAGAGACCAGGTCAATGCCACACAGAGTTCTAGCAGCAAGCACATCTCTTCAACAACTGTTAAGAGGAGACTTTGTGCAGCAGGCCTTCATAGTAAAATAGCTGCTAGGAAACCACTGCTAAGGACAGGCAACAAGCAGAAGAGACTTGTTTGGGCTAAAGAACACAAGGAATGGACATTAGACCAGTGGAAATCTGTGCTTTGGTCTGATGAGTCCAAATTTGAGATCTTTGGTTCCAACCACCATGTCTTTGTGCGACGCAGAAAAGGTGAACGGATGGACTCTACATGCCTGGTTCCCACCGTGAAGCATGGAGGAGGAGATGTGATGGTGTGGGGGTGCTTTGCTGGTTACACTTTTGGGGATTTATTCAAAATTGAAGGCATACTGAACCAGCATGGCTACCACAGCATCTTGCAGCGGCATGCTATTCCATCCGGTTTGCGTTTAGTTGGACCATCATTTCTTTTTAAACAGGACAATGACCCCAAACACACCTCCAGGCTGTGTAAGGGCTATTTGACCAAATGGGAGAGTGATGGGGTGCTATGCCAGATGACCTGGCCTCCACAGTCACCAGACCTGAACCCAATCGAGATGGTTTGGGGTGAGCTGGACCACAGAGTGAAGGCAAAAGGGCCAACAAGTGCTAAGCATCTCTGGGAACTCCTTCAAGAATGTTGGAAGACCATTTCTGGTAACTATCTCTTGAAGCTCATCAAGAGAATGCCAAGAGTGTGCAAAGCAGTCATCAAAGCAAAAGGTGGCTACTTTGAAGAACCTAGAAAATAAGACATATTTTCAGTTGTTTCACACTTTTTTGTTAAGTATATAATTCCACATGTGTTAATTCATAGTTTTGATGCCTTCAGGGTGAATGCACAATTTTCATAGTCATGAAAATACAGAAAAATCTTTAAATAAGAAGGTGTGTCCAAACTTTTGGTCTGTACTGTATATCATTTACAACTTTGCAATATGTTGCCTAGCCACAAGAAAAGATGACTTTGTTCAGTATAGCATCCCATCTGAAAGTTGTCCCTTTTTCTCTGGCAGATAGGCTTAAACATTTTGATCAGAATTTGAAGTGTTGTGTTGATATATATGTTTGTACTGCAACCAGGGCCGTATTTGGTGTTCATGCCGCCCTAGGTACTCTAAGTCATGATACCCCCTTCTGATAAGTCAGACTAAAAGTGCCCATATCCTTTAGATAATAGTTAAAGTCCTCCATACACATCAGACTAATGACGTCGAAACTCGACGGTATCACCAGGTTCGGCTGACAGTTTAAGGGCTCCTGCAGATGAGTGTAGGAAAAATCACCTGGGTTTCATCCAGAAAACGCAGACAATTTTTTTCTAATTTTCATCTGATTTTAATGCATGTGCCATCCGTGTATGCGTTTTTTTTATATACAACTACATGATCACATAGTTTCCTAGGTTTATAATAAAAATCTGTGTGAGTCTCATCTGAGACTCGGTAGAAAGTAGTGCATGCTGAATTTTTTTTCTTATGAACAGTCGGACCGAGAAAAAAATAATTAATCTGAACAGTCCTATTGAATAACATGGGCCAGTGTGCTCTCTAAGTGCAATCTGATCAAAAAATCAGACAGCACAAGGCCGATTTAAATGCTCGTCTGCATGAGCCCTTAGGCAATATTCACACATCCATGTGAGTGTTAAAATCCTAGAGAAGCAGACCTATTTTTTCTCACGTGTAATCCTAGTTGTACCCAATTGCTTTTTCTGTAGAGATGTCCTTGCTTCCAAGCCAATAAAAAAAACCTTTGAAAGATCACATTTTTACTCGTTTATCACTAAACAACAAATCCGTGATGCAAAATGGAAGCAAATGTAAAGCCTCCGATCTGCATCCGTGTCTCACGGATCCCCATAGACTTGAATGACGGAGTCTGATTGCAGATGGGATCCACATAGGATCAGAAGGAGACCTGCTCTGAGTCACAGGGATCTGATCCATGGTTTTAACAATGTGTGAATACATCCATACTACTTTATGGAACAAAGTGCTGTCTGAGGAAAAAATAAAAATTAGACAGCACTCAAATGTAAATTAGCCACCAATCCGAGTCACTCGGTGCCTGTGACGTCGACTCCTCAAGAGAAAATCTTGCACATGCGTATTCCTGTTCTTTTCTTTCCTCTACAGTCTTCCGTACTCCTTTTGGGCACAGGCATCAAGTGCCTTCTGCACAGGTGCCTTTCCCAGTGTTCTCGGCACATGCGTCTAATCATGCTGGGAACACAGGGAACAAAACCTGCTCAAAAGCACTTGATGCCTGTGCCCATAGAAGGGCGGAAAACTGAGAAGGATAGAAGAGAAAAGTAATGGGCACGTGCGAGATTCCTCTCGAGCAGTCGATGTCACAGGTACAGAGTGGCACTGATGGGAGGTGAGATATATGGAGATGAAGTGCGGAAGCAGTGTTATCTTTCAGGCAGCGTCCTCCCTAGAGCCTGAGAAAGGTAATTTACGTAAAGGGATAAAAGATGATTTCTCATCAGAAAGACATCTGATAGGAGACATACAGGTATCACTCTCCTCAGCAGTGTATAACCTGTATGCCCATATTAATAGTTTAGATAGGTGAAATTTGGTGACAGATTCCCTTTAAGCTTACATAAATATCATTGTGTTCGGCAGCAGATCATCCTATGTAAACATGTGCTGCTGAGAACATTTTTATTCTGTGCACACAGAGCGATAATATTAAGGATCGCTTTGTGCACATGAAATGAGTGCGGTCTGCCTATCTAAACAGGCTAATAAACGACTACTGATTGGCTTCATAAAACTGGTCAGTGGTCATTAAAGTGCCATGATGGACCAGTGTAAATGCAGCCTTAGATCCAGGCACCTAGGTGACATCTCCTCTAATTTAAGTTCTTCTCATTCTTTTCTTCTTCATCTGGTCCCGATGCTCTAACTAATTTCCACAGATTTCCCTCTTCTCCAGCACATTCTGACACCGTGTCCTTAAAAATAAAAAGTGTCATTATAATGCCGCCTAACTAAAAATAGCTGCCCATGCTGTGTGCCCTAAATAAATAATTGCTCCTCACTGTGCTCTCTGCCCCAAAAAGTCACACCCACACTCTCCCTCTTATGATGCATGACCTCATCTTCTATAAAAGGTTGCCTCTAGTGATGAGCGAACGTGCTTGCCACTACTCGGTACTCGCCCAAGCATCACTGTGCTCGACAAGCTCGGCAAGTATTTCCGGGTTGCTCGGAGAGGAGCTCGGGTCCCCGCCCCGCATGTTTGGTGCTCTTTAAAGAGCCAATGAACATGCAGAGAAGGCTTGCCACGCACTGTAATGTCGTAGCCATGTTGATTGTGAGCATTACAGTGATTGGCTGGCAGCACAGCGTCATCAGGTCTATATAAGACCTGGCGCCGCTATGCTCGTCACAGTCTACCCATGAAACAGGCAGAGTAGGGAGAGCTGCTGCTGAGTCAGGGAAAGATTTGCTTGTTTATAGTTAGCATAGGTATTCCGCAGCATATATATATATATATATATATATATATATATATATATATATATATCCTTCTGAACTAACAGTCCTTCTCAGGACTAATCCAGCTGCATATTTTCAGTGGTAAATGTGATAGCTGGAGTTAGGCAGGCGGGCAGGGTATGTGATAGACTGCAGTGCATGATACAGCACAAGAGGGTCCATTGCATGTTCAACTTCTGACTGATCCTGCTGTGTCAAATATTTGTAGACATAGCCCTAGGTATCAGGGACCAGGCCTAATTTTATTTTTATCTTAATCCTGGTTATTTGCTTAAAAAGCAATCCAGAGTACACCATTTTCTGCTCCATTTGCTTATTAGCACTGCAGAATACAGCCAGTTCTTTTCCATATTACAGCGATAAAAATCCAAAAATTTGAATTGAACGTGGAAAATATTGGCCTCTATTTCCATTCTGTTGCAGTGTGTCGGTGAAACTATTCACACAAGGTCTCTGTGAAGACTAGTATAAGTAAACTACAGGCCTGCTATTTAAAACCGTGTTTCTCTGTCAGACATATCACATATAACTGCGTTCCAAAATCAGCCATATCTGGCTTCCATTTTCATTTCTTTCCAGTGTGTCGGTCAAGCTATTGACTCTAGGTCTCTGTGAAGATAGCATTAGTAAACTACAGGCCTGCTATTTAAAACCGTGGTTCTCTGTCAGACGTAGCACATATAACTGCGTTCCAAAATCAGCCATTTCCGGTTTCCATTTTAATTTTGTTGCAGTGTGTCGGTGAAGCTATTCACACAAGGTCTCTGTGAAGACTAGTATAAGTAAACTACAGGCCTGCTATTTAAAACCGTGTTTCTCTGTCAGACATATCACATATAACTGCGTTCCAAAATCAGCCATTTCGGCTTCCATTTTCATTTCATTGCAGTGTATCAGTCAAGCTATTCACACTAGGTCTCTTTGAAGAATAGTATTAGTAAACTACAGGCCTGCTATTTAAAACCGTGGTTCTCTGTCAGACGTATCACATATAACTGTGTTCCAAAATCAGCCATTTCTAGTGAACATGGAAAATATTGTCCTCCACTTAAAATTGGCAAGGTGTGTGGCAGGGAACGGGGAATTGGACATGATGGTGCATGCAGAGGCAAAAGCCGAGGCCTTGGCCATGGGCAAGCTGAAATTGTGCCACAACAAACACTGACATCTTGTCGGTCGACCTTCCTGTCCCAATTACTAGGGGACCACACAACCCAACTATTGAACACAGAGCAGTGTCAAAAGTTTGTTGTTTGGATAATAGATAATGCTTCCAGTCACACAGCCACCACCACCACCACCCTGTCTTCCACATGGTCAAGTCTCAGTAGCCATAGCAGAGTCTGGACCACATATGCCTCACCCTGATCCTCCTTCCTCTCACCATGCCAAGTGCCCGGAGACAACTGATCTCACACTTGGACACTCAGAAGAGCTGTTCACTTTTCCATTTGTAGATTCGGGCGTCTCGCCCCGCCAGCTTCAAGCGAGTCAAGAGGAGAACACATGTAGCGATGCTCAACTATTGGAGCAGCCACAGTCACACGAAGACAACAGTGAGAAAGTGCAATTAATGTCGCCAGAGGTGGATGATGATGATGAGACACAATTTCCAGAAAGTCAGGTGGAGGACCAGGGTTCGGAAGTGGAAGATGAGGTGGTGGATGATATAGTAACAAACCCAACCTGGCAGGGGGACATACAGAGCAAGGACAGCAGCACCCAGGGGGAGGAAGGCATAGCACCACAACAGGCAGGAAGAAGCAGTGTGGTGGCCCAAGACACAAGGCGGGAAAGCGTTTCCCATGACACCAGCACGACTGAAGTTGCCAGTACAATTGTTAGGTCTTCCCGAATCTGGTTGTTTTTTAAAGACTCTGCAGATAACCCCAAAAATGCCATTTTCACCACCTGCCAGGCCAGCATCAGCAAGGGTAGCAAATCTAGCAGCCTTACCACTAGTGTTGAGCCACCCCCGTAGTGTTCGAGTTCGGTTCGGTTCGTCGAACACCCGTGTGTTCGCCGAACTGTTCGTCGAACTGTTCGTCGAACACCTTCGAACACCATTAAAACCAATGGCAGGCAAACAAAAACACATAGAAACACATAGAAAACACCTTCAAAGGTGTCCAAAAGCTGACAAACTGCTCTGAAGACACAACTAACACATGGAAAAGTGACAAGTACATATAGTCATGCGAAAAGAAAAGAGGTGGAGGAGTAAAAGGAGGGGGAGACACAGATATAGGCATGTCATGCCCTTCTAAAATCCAAAAAGTGAGAAGCCGACACGTTCAGTCCGCTCCTGCCCGTGCCACCTCCGTGTCGCCGGGTTTGTGCCAGAGCCGCGGTGAACCCTGACGGCCAGCCCCCCTCTCCCAATACTGGTGCCTGTCCGCTGGTGGGTCGAGCGAGCCTCCCTGTGGTGGAGGCAGCTCTAAGCTTTTTAATTTAAATTGTCTCTCTAATTTGAATGAATACACTTTAAATCCATTTACAAGGATCTATTGGAGGGCAAGTCTCATGCCAGCAGCGGCGTAATTCCAGCTCCAGTAGCGTCCACTAAAGCTGCTGCAGTTTAAAAGCTTTTATAAGGATTGAACTCGGCTGTCCACCACAAGGCATCCTACTGCCAGTCCCAGCCCCTATGCCTTGGGGTGCCTCCTGATGCTCTTCACTGAGTATCCCGTGGTCCCGAAGCATTTCCTTTGAATTAAGTGTCAAAACTACAGGTGGTGTAGCTTGCTTAACAGCCGGGATAATCCGCTGACTAGCAGACACTGCTACTAGGCACAAAGTATTTCCTGGGCTAGATGCAGTTAAAAATTTGTAATTAGATACTCTCGTTGGATGCTGAGAAAGCATTCCATAGAGTCTCCTGGCACGCCATATATGATTCTCTTAAAAAGCTTGGGGTAGGGGTCTAGGGGACCCTTTTATAGCCAAAATCACGGCCCTGTATCGCAATACGTCACCTAGGCTGAAGATAAATGGAACTGTATTACCCTGAGGGCTCGGTTGCTACAGAGGTATTGCACCTCACCCAGAGGTGTGATATCTCACTCTCAGGTAAGGATGGAGTGTGGATCAGGACCCGACACCTGCATGCATTACACCACATTGCCGTGGGGCAGGGCGACCTGAGATGGGCACGACAGTCCCTGTCCCTGGCTGGAGTGGGGGGAGGGAACACTGAGGAAGGGGAACCCTGTAGTGCAGGAGCAGGGAGGAAGCAGTTCCTGGGTGCATTGAGAAGGGAGTATAAAAGGTGGGCACCATCTTAGTTCAGTGCAGAGAAGTCTGAGCAGAAGTGGCAGGGAGCAGGGGCTCTGCATGAGCTCTGCTCCAGAGGCGGGCCTAGTAACAGAGGCCCAGGCCTGGAAGAGGGAGAAGGAAGGAAGAGGAGCGGAGAAGGCTCCAGGAACGAGGAACGAAGGGATCCCAGGGGTGCGGACGGGCGAGTCGCCACCGCACGCCCGAATCCACCTGCGTGGAGGGGTCAGGCCAAAGGGGGAGACCGGTCCCTGAAACTAGTGGAGGCAGGAAACGACCCTCAGCTAGAAACAGGAGGCTGTGACATTTTATGTGGCGCAGCCCCTCGCTACACCCGCTAGGAAGGCACCACATAGGGTCAGGGAAACTGGCGCCAAGTTTACCAAGAGGAGGCCCGAGGCAGCCGGACAGAAGGGTTGGTAAGAAAGGCCAGACAAAGGACACACAAAGGGGGTCCTGTGAAGCGCTCCAAAGTTATCTGGGAGTTGTCTGAGCCCCTCACCTGGTGAGCACAGTATGACGTGGGCAGCCGTTACCTGCAGACGTGGTCTGGATAATAAGAACTGTGAGTAAAGGCCCTGGACTGCATCACTGACTCCGTGTCGTTACTGCTGCTGCCCTGCACCATCACCCCCATCCTCCGCATACACTGCCCTGAGGCTATACTCCTCCCGTGGGGAGTTATGCTATGCTCTGCTGCACCCACAACACCAGCCTCAGCGGTCTGCCCTGGAGCGGCGGTTCACTCTGACCGCAATCCACGGGTGGTGTAGTCGGACATTTAAACATCAAAACCACATAAATAGTTCCGCCACTGGTTTGACCGCCCTGAGCCACGGAACCGGGTCGCCGCAACGGAGACTACAACCACCAGCATCCACCAAAAAGGGTCCGGCTCCGGGTGTCCCAAGGCCCAGGGGGCGCGTCAGAACATTTTCATCACCTTTCACAATCACCAATGGGACAAGGCAGGGATGTTCTCTGTCCCCTCTCTTATACATCCTAGTGACGGAGCACCTGCTCTCATCAATTCGCCATAACCCCAATATTAGGTGGATTGAGGTGGGAGGCACCGAGTACAAGTGCTCTCTATTTGCTGATGATGTCCTAGTATATATCATTCAATCACATATATCCATCCATGCTGTTATGGCTGAAATAGATCACTTTGTTACATGGTCAAATTTTAAAATCAATGCAGCGAAGTCTGAGGCCCTCGATGTCTCCCTCCCCAAATCCATATAGGATTCCATCCAGTCCAACTTTCCCTTTGCCTGGCCCTCACAGGGTATCAAATACTTAGGAATTCCTATTCATAGAGACCTCTCCCATCTATGTTATCTTAATTTTGGGCCCTTTATTGAACAACTCCATACAGACCACGGTTGGCAAGTTAGAACTGTAAGATTCACTACGTGAACCACTGGTGTTTTGTGGAAAAGCACATGTACACTGTGTTCCAAATTATTATGCAAAAAGTGTTTAGGAGTGATAAGGGAAGAATTTGTTTGTTTGTCAGTTAAACTCATTGATGGTGATGTGTGTCAGGGCTCTTTATATCACTGTAAGCAATTGCAGACACCTGTGCTAATTAGTTTGGCAGGTGTGTCCAATGAAAGGCAAGACTACTTAAGAAGGCTGTCTCACATTATTAAGCAGCCTACATTTTCTGCCAAAATGGGAAAGAAAAAGGATGTGTTGGCTGCTGAGAAGCAACAAATTGTGGAGTGTTTAGGTCAAGGCATGACTACATTCAACATTGTGCGATGATCAGGATGAAGTGTCTTGGCAATCAAGAAGTATGTAGCTGATTCACAGTACACACGTGTGCGTGCTGATAAGGGCAAATTGAGGACTCTTTCCTACAGGCAATTATGTCAGGTTAAAAGAGCAGCGGCAAAAAAGCCTTGTAATAGCAGCAGATAAGTTTTTGAAGCTGCTGGTGCCTCCAACGTCCCCCGAACAACAAGATGCAGGGTCCTTCAGAGGTTTGCAGCTGTGCATACGCCATCCTGTCGACCTACTCTATCCACTTCACACAAGCAGAAACGGCTCCAGTGGGCCAAACATTACATGAAGACTGATTTCAAAACTGTTTTGTTCACGGATGAGTGCCGTGCAGCGCTCGATGGTCCAGATGGATGGAGTGGAGGATGGCTGGTTGATGGACACCCCACGCAAACACGGCTACAGCGCCAACAAGGAGGAGGTGGAGTAATGTTTTGGGCTGGAATCATGGGGAGAGAGATTGTCGGCCCCTTTAGGATCCCTGAAGGCACTAAAGATGAACTCCATAATGTATGTGGATTTTCTCAAACAGCACTTCCTGCCATGGTTCAAGAAGAAGAACCGTGTATTTCACAGCAAGATCATTTTTTTGCATGATAATGCACCATCTCATGCTGCAGATAAAACATCTGCATCTCTGGCTGATATGGGCATAAAAGGGGACAAACTTATGGTGTGACCCCCATGCTCCCCTGACCTCTACCCCATTCAGAACCTCTGGAGCATCATCAAAAGGAGTGTCTATGATGGCGGGAGGCAGTTCACATCTAAGCAACAGCTCTGGGAGGGTATTCTGTCCTCATGCAAAACAATTGAAGCAGAAACCATCCAAAACCTGACAAATTCAATGGACGAGAGAGTTCAGAAGCTCCTTTCGAACAAGGGGTCCTATGTGAAAATGTAACATCACCTAGAATAAAGTTTTGAGTTGAAAACTGTTTGATTTCAGTTTCTAATAACCTGCTAATGCTTATAATTTCAAAAATGACCATTTTTTTGGTCTTTATTAAAATGAAAAGGTTGATCGAAAAGTTTGGGGGATCTAAGAGTGTGGCAACCCAGTAGTCATGATTACTTCGAATTCTGACAATATGAGGGTCATGTTGCAGATAGTGCAGCAAGAAGGCATTTATGTGTCTTGCGCATCTCGTAGCCGCAAAATTATCTTCCGGGCTAGATGCAGCTAAAAATTATTATTAATTTTAAATCTGGTGGAGCTTAGTATAGATGGCCTAATAGGATCAGTGCTGCACACTGCCACAAAGCCCAAATTATTTTCCAGCCAAGATACAGATAAACATGATTAGTAATTTTAAATCTGGTGGAGCTTATTATAGATGGCCTAATAGAATCAGTGCTGCACACTGCTACAAAGCCCAAATTATTTTCCAGCCAAGATACAGATAAACATGATTAGTAATTTGAAAGCTTAAAACGGTTGGTAGGGTGATTTTAACCAATCATCCATATTTTACTCTCCCCAGGATGACACAGGG
Source organism: Phyllobates terribilis (assembly GCF_046119375.1). Taxonomy (NCBI): domain Eukaryota; kingdom Metazoa; phylum Chordata; class Amphibia; order Anura; family Dendrobatidae; genus Phyllobates; species Phyllobates terribilis. The sequence goes on along the minus strand of NW_027362762.1, from coordinate 327,263,509 downwards.
GTAGAAAAGTCATTTCGGATCCATGATTTGTTCATCTTAATGAACGTGAGTCTGGCTACATTATCAGTGGAGAGCCGCGTGCGCTTATCTGTCAGCACACCACCAGCAGCGCTGAACACACGTTCAGACAGAACGCTGACTGCGGGGCATGACAAGATCTCCAAGGCGTAAGTGGCTAGCTCCGGCCATTTATCCAGATTGGAAGCCCAAAAAGAGCAAGGGTCCAGTGACACAGTCATGGCTTCAATGTTTACTTGGAGATACTCCTGTAACATCGTCTCTAGGCGTTAACTATGTGTCAGACTTCTTGTCTCCTGTGGCCTTGCAAAGGATGGGCTAAAAAAGTGGTGAAATGATTGCGCAAAATTGATGTTACCAGCAGATACTGTGGTTCTGTTATGGTTTGAGTGCTGAACACTTGACGGTCCCACGGTTGGCAAGTTGAAACTGTGAGATTCACTACGTGCACCACTGGTGTTTTGTGGAAAAGCACATGTAAGATTCTGCAAGTCTCTGCTGATACTCCTGCATGCGTGCATCCCTTTCTATGGCAGGACTAATTTCTGCAAATTTACTTTTGTACCAGGGATCTAACAGTGTGGCAACCCAGTAGTCAGGATTATTTCTAATTCTCACAATTCGAGGGTCATGTTGCAGGTAGTGCAGCAAGAAGGCACTCATGTGTGTTGCGCATCCAGGAGCACCAAGTCCCTGTTGTGTTGGTGGCGAGGTAACAATCATGCTTCCTTCCTCTGTCCTCTCCCCCCAACCTCGCACAACAGAAATGTGATCAAGTTCTCCCTCATCTGATGAGTCTTCCATCAGTTCGTCCTCCACTTCTTCCTGGGCTCCTGCACCTTCCTCACTAGTTTGGCTGCTACCATGCGCCCTGGTAAAACCATCTCCCCCACCCTCACATGTCTGCCGCCTTGGTGCTGCCGACCGTCTGGACCTTGCAGATGTTAGCCCTTCCGCATACAACTCCTCCTCCTCTACCTCCTCCACCTCCTCTTGTGCCACCACCTGACTCCGAATTCTGTTTAACATGTGCTCCAGCATGTAAATCACCGGAATAGTCATGCTGATAATGGCATCGTCAGCACTAAACATCTTCGTCGCCATTTCAAAACTGTGCAGAAGGGTGCATAGGTCCCTGATCTGAGACCACTCCTCCAGCGTGATTTGCCCCACGTCTGGATCTCATTGGCCCAGGCTATACGTCAGAACGTATTGCACCAGGGCTTGTCGGTGCTGCCACAGTCGCTGCAACATGTGCAGAGTTGAATTCCACCGGGTAGGCACATCACATTTTATCCGGTGAAGTGGCAGGCCCAACGACTTCTGTAGAGATGTAAGTCGCTGAGCTGCGGGATGCGAACGGCGGAAGTGAGCACACAGCGACCGTGCCCTCTGCAGAAGGCCATCTAGTCTGGGATAGTGGGCTAAAAATTGCTGGACAACCAGGTTTAACACGTGAGCCATACAAGGCACGTGTGTGACATTGCCCCGGCGAAGGGCCGCACCCAGGTTTGCAGCATTGTCGCACACGGCCTTCCCAGGTTTCAGGTCCAGTGGAGACAACCATTCATGAAATTGGTTCTCCAGAGCTGACCACAACTCCTCAGCTGTGTGACTCACATTTCCCAGACATTTCAAAGTAAAAACCACCTGATGACATTGAGCCCTACTGCCAGCATAGTAAGGAGGTGTGCAGGATCCCTTCTGCGCAGTTAGATAGCTTGTGGCATTACCAGACAGGCTTTGGGTGCAGGTGGAAGACCGAGAGGAGGTTGAGGAGGCAGAAGCAGTGGAGGAACTTTGACATAAAGAGGATTGACGCACAACTCGTGGGGACGGCAAGACTTGGACAGCAGCCCCTTGTCCTGCTGTCACCATAGTTACCCAGTGCCCAGTCAGCGACATGTAACGCCCCTGTCCATGCCTACTCGTCCAAGTGTCTGTGGTGAAATGCACCCTGTCACACACAGAGTTTCTCAAAGATGCGGTGAAGTTGTGTGCGACATGCTGGTGGAGCGCAGGCACACCTTTCTTTGAGAAGTAGTGCCGACTGGGCATCTGGTACTGGGGCACTGCGACGGACATAAGGTCTCGAAAATCCTCTATGTCCACCAGGCGGAAAGGCAGCATTTCTGTAGCAACAGCTTGCAGATGGTGAAATTCAACCTCTTAGCTTTCTCATGGCTAGGAGGAAATGGTCTTTTACTTGTCCACATCTGAGGGACCGAGGGCTGGCTATTGTGCTTAGACGGGATTGATAAGGGTGTCCCCGGCAAACTGCCGGTCTGTGAGGAAGATGTGTAGCACCCTGAAGATTCGGCTGCTACAGGAGTATTGCACCTCAACCCAGAGGTGTGATATTCCACTCCCGGGTGAGGATGGAGTGTGGATCTGAGCTCGGTAGGCTGCATGCACTACACACATCCCATTTCCGAGGAACAGACCAACGGTACTCCCACTTAGAAATGTGCAGGTACGACCGAGTCTGTTCCTGGCTGGAGTGGGAGGGGGGTGGAACATCCCAAGTAGTGTAGGGGCAGATAGGGGGAGCAGCCTGGGTAAAGATAGGAGCTCATTGGGTGCTGGTCACCTGAGCTCACACATAGAGGGTGTATATAAGGTGGGCACCAACTAAGATCAGAGTCAGTCTGTCAGAATCAGGAAGAGGAGCAGAGCAGAGCCCTAGAGAGAGAGAGAGTGGAGCAGAGAAAGAGAGACCCAGAGGGGGAAGCAGAAGAGAGGACTCCAAGATCCCAAATTAAAACAACGGGTGAAGAGCCGGCATCAGGGTACCGGAACCCAAGCTGGTGGGGGCAGAAACACACCCCAGCCAGAGACCGGAGGCCGTGGGCAGCGTTTGCCACGGCCACCCACCACATCCACCACGAAGGCGTACCACGTGGAGGGTCAGGGAACCCAAGGCCAAGGGTCACCCAACAGAAGGCCCGAGGGAGCTGGACCTGGGTGGATCACTAGTGGGGACGGCCAGAGAAAGGACAGAAGGAGAGCTCAGGGTCACGCTCCGGACTCGCTTGGGGGTTGGCTGGATCCAGGACCTGGTGGACGCAGCACGGCTCGGGTGGTCACTAGCAGCTGGAGTGACCGGAACATCAGCAGTGAGTAAATACCCTAAACTGCACAACCCGACTCTGTCTTCCTTTAACATCTATGCTGCACCACCACAACCCCCATCCTCTGCACCTGACTCCCTGAGGCTATACCCCACCCGTTGGGGGTTATACCATCAAAAGCTGCACCTACACCATCAGCCTCAGCGGACCCTGCTGCAGCGGCGGCCATAGTGACCGCAATACAACGGGTGGCGTAGTCGACACAAAAGAACTTTAGTAACATCTGTAGAACTGCCACATCACACTGAGATTGACGCCCTGGGCACGGGACCGGGTCACAGCCGCTCGGAGACTACAACCCCCCATCTGATCCGGTGCCGGGTATTCCCCTCAAAAAGGAATATGTCCCAGGGGGCGCGTCAACTTTGGCGTAGTCGGCAGGATTACGTGCCCGCAACACCCGGGTACTGCGTGCCTGAAGAAAAGTGCAAGTTTACCTCAGAAAGAAGTCTCCCGCCGGTTCCGGAGGGTCCACGCCATCGGACTCCATCACCAGTCGTTTCCCGCCGATTGTCCGCCATTTCTAACTTGTTCCCGCCATCTGCAGAGTTTCCCGCCACTGGGCGACGCTTCCCGCCAAAACCGCAGATTTCCCGCCTTGGAAGAGCAGCGGACGCCATTATGGGCGTGCCAAAGGAGGGCAAGAGGCCACCTCCCATCGTGGGCCGGGACAGAAAATGGCGCCAAAAGTGGAAACCGCCCCCACCAACAGAGACTGTGATGCTAGAGGTGTCTGTCAGCGTGAAAGAACTACCCCTGGAGCTGACAGTCACCGAGTTGCCCCGGGACCGCCCTCGAAGTGGGAGGAGACGAAAGAAAAGAACGAAGATGGGTGCCGCCTGGAGCAGTCTGGAGCGAGCGGACCCGGAGGCAAGATGTCTAACGAGGAGTAGCGGAGGAGCTCACCCGGAGATGGAGAGAAAGCAGAACAGCACCGGCCCGCTGGCCAGGAGTCTGCTAGAGACCGAGGAAGGAGAGCAGAGCAGCACCGACCCGATGGTCAGGAGCCTGCTAGAGTCCACAACCCCGCTAGGTCTAGCGGAGATCTTAGCGCAGCTCCCCCGAGACCGGGAGTGTGCACAAACTGCCTTGGAGGGCCTCGCAAGGAGGATGGCCCGGGTGCAGCGCGAGATACTGGCGGAGTGGAGCCGGGAGATGACCCAGCAAGCTGAGACCAGTCAACGGAGCACGCTACCCTGGAAGAGGAAGCAGACCGCCTCTGAGGATGGCGCGGGAGGACCCAAGGCCGGAGACGACGCCGAGAAGGGAGCCGAACGCATGGGGGCAGGTAAAGGGGACGCCTATACCCCAAGCCGTGACACCGCTTACCTGCCCCAGCTCCCCGTCGCAGAGCCCGAAAGTCCCCCTGCTGTGCCCGTAGCCGCCATGTCACCGCTATGGACTAGGCCCCGACCGGAAGCCGCCGCAGCGACCCCTGTGACATCACGCGCCTCGACCCGGAGCGTGACAAAGCAGGAAATACCACCAGCCTGGTCGCAAGGCCTAGTACCCCCGGGCGCCGCATCACCAACAGCGCCCCCTACCTCCGCGGAGCCTCCGGCCTGGCCGCAAGGCCAGGTAGCCCAGGGTGCCGCCGTCCTAACGGTGCCCTTCACCTTCCAGGTGCCCCAGGCCTGGCCGCAAGGCCTGGGCAACCCGGGCGCCACCACCACCGCGCCCGCGCCCGTAAAACCAAGGGTGCCACACCTGGGGGAGGACTTGTTCAGCCAGCTCACATGGCCGGACGGGCGGCCCTTCATCTGGCCCGAAGAGTACCATGAGCTGGAACGGCAGCAGAGACTAGGGCCCTTGTGTGAGCCCCTGATCCCGGCTCCGAAGCCCGTGGCACGGATCTCGCCCCCGCTAGCGGAAGCACAGTTTGAGTGGGACCCCACGGGAGAAGATTTGATGGGGTTCACCGGAGAAACTCGGGCAGTCGCCGCTGAGCGTACTGAGTGTTGTCGTCAGCAGCTAGCAGAGTTTGCGAGAGAACGGGAGGAGAGGCGGGTCAGAGAACAACAGGCCCAAATCCGGAGCGCGGAGCAGAAGAGCCGGACTAGGAGGAACCCCCGTGCAGCGCACTGTCCCCGCACCATCGGGACGGTGATAAAGTTCAACCCGCAGCATGGGTGGGGCTTTATTCGGGACCGTAACAACCGCGGTGACGTTTTTGTGACCCGCAGAGACGTCGAGTCCCACCTGCCGGAAGGTCACAAAGGCCGTGACCTCTACGTAGGGGACGAGGTCACTTTCACCCGGCACAAGTGTGCCAAAGGACCTTACGCCCTCCACGTACACCGCTTGACGGAGGAGGAGTTGCGGTACGGGGAGGAGGAGCCAGAGGACCCGGACGAGTCTGAAGCAACACCATATCACCAAGAAAAAGCAGGAGGGAGCCGTCGTTGAGGACGGGAGTAGAGACTGTATATAGTTGCCCGTCGGGGCACAGTGAACCGCTGCTGCTAAAATAGTCCCCGTTGGGACCAGTGAACTGTTTACCCGTTAACCCCTTAATCCCACAGGCTGAGGACTGTGAGCAGCCATTCCCTTCCCTCTACCTGGCCGAGGACTGAGAGCGGCCAACTTCCCCTGTAAATAGTTGCGCGTCCTAAAGCGCCCCCTACCGGTTTTATAGAAAACCAGTTTTTCTAAGAGACTGTCGTACTTTTCCCGGACACACGTTGCACAGTGTCCGGAGGAGGAACCTGAAACAAGAAACGACTACGAGAATGTTATATGAAAAGTTTTATATATATATAATGTTTTATATGTTTTATATGTTTATAAAAATTTGTATGTTTTGGTGATGTTTTATGTCTTACAGCCCGAGGACGTGCTGTGATTTACCAGGGGGGAATGTAGCACCCTGAAGATTCGGCTGCTACAGGAGTATTGCACCTCAACCCAGAGGTGTGATATTCCACTCCCGGGTGAGGATGGAGTGTGGATCTGAGCTCGGTAGGCTGCATGCACTACACACATCCCATTTCCGAGGAACAGACCAACGGTACTCCCACTTAGAAATGTGCAGGTACGACCGAGTCTGTTCCTGGCTGGAGTGGGAGGGGGGTGGAACATCCCAAGTAGTGTAGGGGCAGATAGGGGGAGCAGCCTGGGTAAAGATAGGAGCTCATTGGGTGCTGGTCACCTGAGCTCACACATAGAGGGTGTATATAAGGTGGGCACCAACTAAGATCAGGGTCAGTCTGTCAGAATCAGGAAGAGGAGCAGAGCAGAGCCCTAGAGAGAGAGAGAGTGGAGCAGAGAAAGAGAGACCCAGAGGGGGAAGCAGAAGAGAGGACTCCAAGATCCCAAATTAAAACAACGGGTGAAGAGCCGGCATCAGGGTACCGGAACCCAAGCTGGTGGGGGCAGAAACACACCCCAGCCAGAGACCGGAGGCCGTGGGCAGCGTTTGCCACGGCCACCCACCACATCCACCACGAAGGCGTACCACGTGGAGGGTCAGGAAACCCAAGGCCAAGGGTCACCCTACAGAAGGCCCGAGGGAGCTGGACCTGGGTGGATCACTAGTGGGGACGGCCAGAGAAAGGACAGAAGGAGAGCTCAGGGTCACGCTCCGGACTCGCTTGGGGGTTGGCTGGATCCAGGACCTGGTGGACGCAGCACGGCTCGGGTGGTCACTAGCAGCTGGAGTGACCGGAACATCAGCAGTGAGTAAATACCCTAAACTGCACAACCCGACTCTGTCTTCCTTTAACATCTATGCTGCACCACCACAACCCCCATCCTCTGCACCTGACTCCCTGAGGCTATACCCCACCCGTTGGGGGTTATACCATCAAAAGCTGCACCTACACCATCAGCCTCAGCGGACCCTGCTGCAGCGGCGGCCATAGTGACCGCAATACAACGGGTGGCGTAGTCGACACAAAAGAACTTTAGTAACATCTGTAGAACTGCCACATCACACTGAGATTGACGCCCTGGGCACGGGACCGGGTCACAGCCGCTCGGAGACTACAACCCCCCATCTGATCCGGTGCCGGGTATTCCCCTCAAAAAGGAATATGTCCCAGGCGGCGCGTCAGATGCAGGCGGACATGTTAGGTTGCCTTGATCCAAAGGTGGTGCTATCGATGTCGGACAGCGCTCAACACCAGCTGGTGTTACCACCTCCAAAGAAAATGATGACCTGCCAATCACGCTGGCTGTTGCGGGTAAAGAGGTGGCAGGTCTGCGCCCCAAAACAGGTGTGACTGCTGTCCCCCCAGTCACAGAGGATGAAGAGGCCGCGGATGCACAAGATATGGCAGACTGTGGTTGGCCCGGCCGGCTAGGCCGCATTGTAGCACACTGAGCTTCCACTGCAAATTATGCTTCATGTCCATGTGCCGTTTCATGCATGAAGTACTCAAACTATGTATTTTTTTTCCTCTACTTAGCTTTTGCTGACAAATGTTACAGATAACACGAGTTGGGTCATCTTTATCGATCTGAAAAAATGCCCAGGCTATGCAAGGCTTAGCACCCATGCGACCTGAAGAGCCACCACGACTTGTGGTGAGAGGCAGAGTTGTGTTTGAGGATGCAGTTGTTGACGTGCTTCCGGTACTACGTCTCTGTCCAGGAAGGCGCAACCTGACCTCGTCGTCACTAGCATCTTCCTCCACCTCCTCTGCTGACCTCATCTCTTGGCTGACTGTGGGTTGACAGTAAGTGGGATCTCCAACCTCATCATCATCACCCTGTGCGTTATCACACCCGTCGTCCTCAGAGCCAACCTGTTCCTGCCCTGACAAAAAACTAAAGTTGTCGCTCCAATCAGGTATTTGAGTCTCATCATCGTCTTCCTCATTGTCTCCACCAACAGGAGTTACAGTTTGGGAATGAGGGTCTACATTATGGTCAGAACCTTCTGCGTCTGGTCCTGGATCCGACTCATAAAGATTCTGGGCATCAGTGCAGATCATTTCCTCGTCTGGATTCACAGAAGCGCTGGAGTCGACCTCTAATTCCCAGGCTATAGTATGAGTAAACAGCTCTGCAGACTCAACCATCTGTTCTACCTCATACTCAGATGGGCAGCTGGAGATTTGGGAGCTGTGAGGAAGCAAGTGCGATTGGGGTGACACCTTTGAGGACTGGAGTATTTGTGATGTTGAAGTTGATGTGGAGGAGAGCCCACTTAAAGGAGCACTTGATATCCGTTGAAGCACCTGCTGTTTTTGTGCCTCATCTGGAATTTGTAGCGATTGGCGAGGCCGTAAGAAAGGGATCTTATCACATTGTCCGCTAAAAGAAGTAGACATTTTAGTTTGGCTGGAAGATGGTCTTTCTTCTGCAGATGTTACTGTTGCTTTAACACCTACCCCACGGACACAACCTTTTTTCCTCTTCCCAACACGCCTATTCCCCTTTCCACCAGCAGCAGGCCTTTTTCCACTCATTTTGGTTGTTAACTAATTCACAACTCTGGAGTTGCTTGCACAAAAAAACAATGGATGGGAACCGAGCAGAGCTGAGTGGCCAAACTGTGGTATTAGGCCAAAACTATTGGCTGGGTTAGATGCAGAAAAAAATTATATTCAATTTGCAACCTGATGGAGGTCAGTATAGATGGACTAATAGAACAAGTCCCACACACAGCTAAAAGCCCAAATATTTTTTCAGCGGTAGATGCAGAAAAAAATATATTCAGGTTGCAACCTGATGGAGGTCAGTATAGATGGACTAATAGAGAAAGTCCCACACACTGCTAGAAGGCCAAATATTTTTTCAGAGCTAGATGCAGACAAAAAATTATTTTGAATTTGCAACCTGATGGAGGTCAGTATAGGTGGACTAATAGAACAAGTCCCACACACTGCTAGAAGGCCAAATATTTTTTCAGAGCTAGATGCAGAAAAAAATTATATTCAGTTTGCAACCTGATGGAGGTCTGTATAGATGGATTAATAGAACAAGTCCCACACACAGCTAGAAGTCCAATATTTTTTCAGAGGTAGATGCAGAAAAAAATTATATTCAGTTTGCAACCTGATGGAGGTCTGTATAGATGGATTAATAGAACAAGTCCCACACACAGCTACAAGCCCAATATTTTTTCAGAGGTAGATGCAGAAAAAAATATATTCAGTTTGCAACCTGATGGAGGTCAATATAGATGGACTAATACAACAAGTCCCACACATAGCTAGAAGCCCAATATTTTTTCAGAGCTAGATGCAGAAAAAAATTATATTCAATTTGCAACCTGATGGAGGTCAGTATAGATGGAGTAATAGAACAAGTCCCACACACAGCTAGAAGCCCAAATATTTTTTCAGAGCTAGATGCAGATAAAAATTATTTTTAATTTGCAACCTGATGGAGGTCAGTATAGATGGACTAATAGAGAAAGTCCCACACACTGCTAGAAGGCCAAATATTTTTTCAGAGCTAGATGCAGACTAAAAATTATTTTGAATTTGCAGCGTGATGGAGGTCAGTATAGATGGACTAATAGAACAAGTCCCACACACAGCTAGAAGCCCAAATATTTTTTCAGAGGTAGATGCAGATAAAAATTATTTTTAATTTTCAACCTGATGGAGGTCAGTATAGATGGACTAATAGAGAAAGTCCCACACACTGCTAGAAGGCCAAATATTTTTTCAGAGCTAGATGCAGAAAAAAATTATATTCAGTTTGCAACCTGATGGAGGTCTGTATAGATGGATTAATAGAACAAGTCCCACACACAGCTAGAAGCCCAATATTTTTTCAGAGGTAGATGCAGAAAAAAATATATTCAGTTTGCAACCTGATGGAGGTCAGTATAGATGGACTAAACAACAAGTCCCACACACAGCTAGAAGTCCAATATTTTTTCAGAGCTAGATGCAGAAAAAAATTATATTCAATTTGCAACCTGATGGAGGTCAGTATAGATGGAGTAATAGAACAAGTCCCACACACAGCTAGAAGCCCAAATATTTTTTCAGAGGTAGATGCAGAAAAAAATTATATTCAGTTTGCAACCTGATGGAGGTCTGTATAGATGGATTAATAGAACAAGTCCCACACACAGCTACAAGCCCAATATTTTTTCAGAGGTAGATGCAGAAAAAAATATATTCAGTTTGCAACCTGATGGAGGTCAGTATAGATGGACTAATAGAGAAAGTCCCACACACTGCTAGAAGGCCAAATATTTTTTCAGAGCTAGATGCAGAAAAAAATTATATTCAATTTGCAACCTGATGGAGGTCAGTATAGATGGACTAATAGAATGATGCTATGCCCAAAAGATTTTACTTCACTAGGTGCAGTAAAAAAATTGGTATTCTATACACAGGTGGTATATCTTGCAACACATCTATATCTATTTAAGAGCACAGACCTGCCTGATAAAAGTCGTAGGAAATGCTGTAACCTAGTCCTTAAAAGGACTGCAATCACAACTATTCCCTACTCCCAAGCTATCTGTAGATTTGTGCGAAAATTGGCTTGAAATTAACAAGGTATAGCGCACACAGCAACAGCGGTGCCGTCTAACACGCAGCTGCAGCAGTGAGAAAATGGTGGCGACGGGGAAAATGGCTTGGTCTCATAGGGCAAGGACATGTGACATACACTGCCAATGACACATGCCCTTGCTTGTGTGAAAAAAAGCACTTCGCTCCATGTGTGCGCTGCTGATAGGCTGACAGATTGCACCTCCCCACTGTAAATGCGGGAAAGAGAAAAAAAAATGGAGATCTTCATTATTCCTGCAGAGATCCATCCCCTGCCCCTCCCCCCACCCCGCTGTACACTCAAACTGCGTATTAACATTAATTTTCATCATTACTGAGAAAAAATCCAGTTATGATTTTGGTGCACGAACAGTTATCGAACATAACCTCGAACAGCCGAATTTTTATCAAATCGTTCGTGTTCGCCGAACGGCTCGAACACCGCCCAAAACAGCTCGAATTTGAGATTGGCGAACAGTTCGAGTAGAACAACGCTCATCTCTACTTACCACCACCAGCATGATCAGGCACATGGCAGCAAAGCACACGACTAAGTGGGCTGAACCCCATGGTCCAGAAACAGTGTCTGCACGTGACACCACTGTCCATGGAGCATGCGAAGATGCCTCCCGCCCTCCACGCATCGTTACACACTCTCAACTAGCACCACGTCCATGTCCCAGTGCAGCGTTCAGTTATTCCTATCCCAGTCCTTGGAAAGCAAGAGCAAATACGCAACCAACGCCCCACAGGCCACACTACTAAATTCACACATTTCGCGAATGCCTGTACTCGAAATGTTGCCTTTTATGGTCGTGGAGACGGAAGCTTTCTGCAACCTGATGGTGGCGGCTGTCCCTCGGTACTCGGTCCCCAGCTGCCACTAATTCTCCCGGTGTGCTGTCCCCGCATTACACGAGCACGTGTCCCACAACATTAGCCGTGCCCTCAACACTGCTGTTACCGGGAAAGTCCACCTAACCACGGACACGTGAACAAGTGCTTGCGGGTAGGGACAGTACATTTTGCTGACGGCACACTGGGTTAATATAGTGGAAGCCGGGAACCAGTCGGACCTTGGGATGGAGCACATCCTCCTGACACCGAGAATTGCGGGCCCTGGGTCAATCAGGGTTGCCCCCACATTCTACAGCTCCTGCACCTCCTCCTCCTCTTCTTCAGCCTCCATCTCCGAAATAACCACATCAGTCAGAAGCTGGAAGCACTGCACTACTGCCTCCGCCAAGCGGCAACAGGCTGTGCTGAAGCTAATATGCTTAGGTGACAAACTGCACAATGCTGAAGAGTTGTGGACAGCTCTGAAAGAGCAGGCAGATCTGTGGCTGACACCGCTGATCCTACAGCCAGGCATGGTCGTGTGTGACAATGGCCGGAACCTGGTGGTGACTCTAAGGCGAGGTGAGCTCACACACGTACCATGCCTGGCCCATGTGCTTAACCTCGTGGTTCAGCGGTTTCTTAAAACCTACCTGGATCTGCCGGATCTGCTTGTCAAAGTACGCTGTGTGTGCCCATTTTAGAAAGTCAGCTACATCTTCCGCCGCCCTTACTGTGCTTCAGCAGCATTTGCAGCTTTCAGCTCACTGACTGGTATGCGATGTCCCCACGCATTGGAACTCTACACTGCAGATGTTGGGAAGGATTTGTGAGCAGAAGAGGGCAGTTGTTGACTACCAGCATCAACAAGGCCGTTGGTATTCAGGTCAGACTTCATACATAAGACCTCAAGAGTGGACATGGATGTCAGACATCTGTATTATCCTCCAAAATTTTGAGGACTCCACCAAGATGGTGAGCGGCGATGACACCATAATTAGCATCACCATCCTGATTCTCTGTCTTCTGAAACGCTCGCTGCTCACAATTAAAAAGGATGCATTGCAGGCAGAGTATGATGAGATGAAGCAAGGAACCATACAGGGTGATTCCATAGCGCCCAGCCTCAACTCATCCCAACTTGGATTGGGTGACAATGAGGAAGAGGAGGAGGAGGAAGAACAGGTACTAGTTTCCTGCGATATAAATGGTACTACCTGCACAACTGTTATACTGTCTGTTCAGTGTGAATGGCCTGAGGACAGGGAGGAGGAGGATGAGGAGGAGAGCATGATCAGTCGTCCTCTTGGTGAGGACACGGAAGTCTTGCCTGTTAATAGTCTGGCACACAAGGTTGAGTTTATGTTATGCTGCTTTTCTGTGACCCTCGTGTTGTCCAAATTTTGGGTGACAGTCATTATTGGTTGGTGACACTTCTAGACCCACGCTACAAGGAGAACTTTCTGTGTCTTATTCCCATGCGGGGCCGGCCAAATAAAATGGGGCAGTACCATAATGCCCTTGTGGCAGAATTATTAAAAAATTCCTATCTGAAAACACTGGCGGCAGAGGTCACAGTTCGTTGGACACCAAGGTGTACAGGCGAGAGAGAAACAAATGCAATCAAGCAGAGGCAGGGGAACACTGTCAAAGTTCTGGGACAGTTTTCTCATACCCTCCCATCGTATAGGCCCTGAGACGCGGGGTACTCTCACAAGGAGGAAAAGTTTTGGGAAGATGCTGAGGGAGTACCTTGCTGACCGTACCAATGTACTCCATGATTCCTCTGTGCCTTATAATTATTGGGAATCCAAGCTGGACATGTGACATGAACTGTCTCTCTATGCCTTGGAGGTCCTGGCCTGCCCTGCCGCTAGCATTTTGTCAGAGCGGGTTTTTAGAGCCGCTGGTGGAATTATAACTGATAGGCGCATCCGCCTGTCAACTGAAAATGCTGACAGGCTGACTCTTTTAAAAATGAACAATGGCTGGATTGGGCCAGACTTCTCAACACCACCGAATGATAGCAGAATAACATAAACTCAAATACAGTGTCTTTTTTTTGGGAGTTCTAACTCTATTCCCATGCACCTCTGTCTTCACACCCAGACATGGGTATACACTTCCTGATTTTGTCTATTTGATCTTGTTCTTCTCCTCATCCTCATTCTCCACCACCATATCACCACCATATCTACCATATCAGCATATCTACTTCTCTTCCACGAGGCATTGGAGCTCCTCCAAATTTTTGGCAGCCGTTGCATTCACTGCATAGGCAAAAAGTATGGGAGACCCACTTCCTAATAATGGGAACATTGTTTTCAGGAGGCCCTCTGACCTCTACGTCTCTTGCAAGGGGCATTGGAGTTTCTCCAAATTTTGGGCAACTGTTGAATTCACTGCATAGGCAAACAGTATGGGAGACCCACTTCCTAATAATGGGAACATTGTTTTCAGGAGGCCCTCCGACCTCTATGTCTCTTGCAATGGGCATTGGAGTTCCTCTGAATTTTTGGCAGCAGTTGCATTCACTGCAAAGGCAAACAGTATAGGAGACCCACTTACTAATAATGAGAACATTGTTTAAAGGAGGTCCTTGACCGCTACGTCTCTTGCAAGGGGCATTGGAGTTCCTCCAAATTTTTGGCAGCTGTTGAATTCACTGCATAGGCAAACGGCATGGGAGACCCACTTCCTAATAATGGGAACATTGTTTTCAGGAGACCCTCCGATCTCTACGTCTTTTGTAAGGGAAAAACACAAAAGAGAAACAATGATATAGAAGCCTCTGAATTTTTATAAAGGTATATCAAAGTTTATTTAGAAAGCACAAACAGGGGTAAAGTGCAAGTACAAATGCTAAAAACCTAAGACACGCTGCTCCACGTGGCAACCAATGAAATTTATAGATGTGTATATATATTTTTACATCATTCATTTCCAATGTATAGAATCCTCGAAAATGGTACCATGAGTCAGATGGCAACAAATTATATCTCAGTGTAACCATATATTTAACCAGATAGATATTGCCATGATTTTTGCTGAAGCACCAAATTAGCCATAGATAATGTACTCGAACATATGGTTTCTAATATAATGCCCCTACTTATTTTGCTAATTCATTGGTTGTCCATTCAACTCAATACATCTGAAGTTATACATCAAACATAAACGGTCTGCAAAGCGTCCCCTATATACATACCAGGGAATCACAAGCAGACACCAAGGGACAATCAGATGGACGCAGGAGCATATATTGGGAAGTTGCACACGTGGAGCGGACGCCCCGACGTGCGTTTCGGTCTCCCTTCATCAGGGGGCATGGAGGAATGACAGGTGTATCTGTATATGTAGGTGCCGAAGGATGCCACAGACCGGAAATGACGCATGCGTAACCATGCGAACCGAGACGCCGGCCGGCGTCTGCGTCACATGACATCTGGCGGCAGGGCCGAGGCACTGACGTCGGGTGCCACTAAAGACACAGAAAGCCGGCAAGCGCTGAGGAGCACATAGCACGCATGCGTACCTGGTCAGACATGTCACTGAACGTAAGTCAATTTTCCCTACATCATTCATACACTTATGTACTGGATACAAAAACCACACACATATATAGAACAAAGGGGGGAAAGGAAAAGGAAAGCCAAGCAGCACTTAAAAGTTGCAGCATAAATATGTGACTATATACGTAAACCCCCTACAAGACACAGTATTAGTATAGATAGTCAGACTGTAAGCCTGTCTTTATATATATATCTCCATCTGTCAAAAAGACGGGTATGTAAAAACTTAAGACAGCTTAACCCAAATATATCCATATTCATATAAATTGAGAGATATAAACTGAGGCAATATATTGCAGTGTATAGCACAAAAAATGGTACATTGAGATGGTATATTAAGCTCCACATAACGTCTACACATTTCAAGGCATAATCGAAAATATCCACATTCACATAAGTAGAATAGTATATTATAACAGTATATATTATAGTCCACACATATTTGTGCAAATATATGTAATAATAATACACATCATAAAATTTAAATATGCAATATATACAAATTTTTCATACATATGTAATTGTAGATGTTCACAGAACTGATGGAATAATTCCCGATAATGATGCAGAGAGGAAGATATGACCAGGGAAGAAGAAAAAGAAGAGACGGTCCTAAACAACATAAAACAAAGGTATATTAAAAACAAATAAAAAGGTTAAAATCAGGGTTCAACCGTAAGGACCAGCAACGACGGAGATGTAAGAATTACATGTATATAATTATGCATATAAGTAAAAACATGGTGGATGATCAAAGGAAGGGTACGTAGCTTATATTTTCATTTAATCAATTGTGATGCAAGGTATTTAGAGTCCAGATCCAACGGGACTCCAATTGGGCCAATTTTTGTCCAGCCTTGCCACCCCGTATATTAGGTATGATGGAATCAATCCCCCTAATTTTGAAGAGCGAGGCATCACACTTATGATGGGTCTTGAAATGACGTGGTATCGTTTTCAAAGTAGATATGTCCGTGTGGTCGGCACTGCAGCAGCAATGATCCCCAAAACATGTTCACGAATCCTTATCTTATATTGGCGGGCAGTCATACCTACATAAATAAGTCCACATGGACAAGTAGCAAAATATATCACATTTTTAGTTGTACAGGTAATGGATCTATTAATTTTGTAGGTTTTAGAGCCGCCTGATTTGAAAAATATGTCACTACATTCAACATTGGGGCATGCTACACACCGACCACACGGAACACATCCACATTTCCTTGCCTGCCCATCCAAACAAATGGTAACCACAGAACCCTCATAGTGTGAACGCACCAAGTAGTCACGAAGATTCTTGGAGCGTCTGATAGAGATAGATGGCCTATCGGGGATATATCTCGAGATAACAGGATCAGCCTTCAAAATATGCCATGATCGAGCCAATATGTCTCTCATGCGGGGGAATTACGAGTGAAAATTAGTAACAAATCTCACTTGTTCATTATCACTTCTTGTTGTTTTACTGCCATATACTAAACTATGTCGGGAGGTAAATCTTGCCTTCTTATATGCCCTCTTTATCATACGGCGGCTGTAACCACGGGCATAGAATCTCTCTTTAAGTTCTTGAGATTGCCTTTCAAAATCAGCATCGGTGGAGCAGATCCTCCGGATTCGGAGAAACTGCCCCACCAGTACCGATTGAAGCATGTGTCTAGGGTGTGAGGACGTAGCATGCAAAAGCATATTGGTAGAAGTAGGCTTGCGGAAAACAGCGGTTTGTATACAATTGGCATCATCCCTCCTCAGGGATACATCCAGAAATTCTACATGATGTATATCGGACTGGTAGGTAAGATGGATGTTACGATTATTGAGGTTCAAATGGCACATAAATGCTTGTAAGGATGGTGTGGATCCCTGCCAGATCAAGAGGATATTGTCAATGTACCGCATCCAAAAGAGGATGCGGCACATCGACTCCTCACAATCAGGCAGGTAGAGGTCCCTTTCCCACAGCCCCAGGAACAGATTAGCTTAGGCGGGGGCGAAGGCCGCAACCATGGCTGTCCCCTGGAGCTGCAGAAAAAAGGACCCCTTAAACACAAAAAAATTATGACTAAGAGTAAATTCAAGTAATTCTAAAATAAGGTCCCTTAGTGGTCCCGGTAAGATTGATGTCCCGAAGAAGAATTTTACAGCTGAGAGCCCATCGGCATGTCTAATATTAGTGTAGGGTGACTCCACATCTGCAGTCACCATGACGGTGTCGTTCTCAATGTACAGGCCATCTACCTTCCTCAGCAGTTCGCCTGTACCCTTGAGGAAAGAAGGCAGACATTCAACAAGTGGCTGCAGATGCGAGTCAATCCACCTATTTACATGCTCCAAGAAATTCCCCCTTCCTGAAATGATAGGGCGACCAGGCGGGGTAGCAGCATCTTTGTGGATTTTGGGCAGAAGATATAGTGTAGGGATCGCAGGTTCGGCTACCCAAAGGGCAGAGGCCAATTCATTTGTAATCATTTCATTGTCCACTGCCCTATTAATGATCGATTTGAGTTCAGCCACATAGGAGATAAGGGGGTTATACGTAAGTTTTTTATAACAGACCTTGTTGCTCAATTGTCGATATGCCTCTTTCTCATACATTGACCTAGGCCAAATAACAATATTTCCCCTTTATCTGCAGGTTTTATTACTATATCAGGCAATTTTTGCAACATGTTTAACCTATCACGTTCATCCCTAGACAAATTGTCACGGGAGATATAGCGGGGGACCGCCAGCAATTCATCTGAGACAATTCGTACAAAGAGGTCCACATTAGTGCATGTCGCCAGGGGGGGAATTTCTTGGAGCGGGGACGTAGAGAGTCAGGGATCTTACCTCCAATAGGAGTGTTGTGTTCAGTAGAAAGGTCCTCCAATATCCTTATCGCAGCCTGTTCTTCCTCTGTTGGAAAGAGATCATGAAGACCACCATCAAAAAAGTACCTCTTAAAAATCAAAGCCCTCGCAAAGAACGGTAAATCTTTAATTGCCGTAAAGGCATCAAACTGGGCAGCTGGCGCAAAGGATAGCCCCTTACTTAGAAGGGACAAATCCGACTGAGTCAAAACATGATTGCTATGATAAATTACCTTAAAATCATACCTCTTAAAGTCGGGTGATTTTTGGTCTTGGTGTTTATACGGATGGAAATTAACCTCCCTCATTCTTTTTTTGGAAGTACCCGACCTTGTCATCATAGATGAAGAGGAAGCCTCAGAAAGATCACTGAATGATGTAGTTGAAGAATTAGAAGGTTTACGTGAGAGGTTGGGAGCTTGTATTCCAGATTTACGCCACAGGTATACTTTTTTAAGATGGTAGTCTCTCATGTCTCTACTAAATTTAGTCACCTGTAGATCGTGTATTTTCTTCACTGTAGAATCCAGTACCTTATCTATTTGAAAGTCAAAATTAAGAAGTTTCTCAGATGGACAATTGGATCTGAGATTCGCCTGTGCAGTATCTATCTGAGCATCCAATTCTATGATGGACCTAGAGTTAAGATCCACCAATAGTTGCATAAGTGACAGTGAGCAGTTTGTACATGTTTCTTCCCATTTAGTGACAAACAATTCATCATCTACTGGAAATGTAGGGGTAACATGTAAACGTAACCCTCTTGGGATCATTTGGCGATTATTAGTTGCCTCCACACCGTCCTCCCTTATATATTATAATGCCACTCCATCCCTCTCCCATGAACTATGGCTGCCACACTGTCCTTCCTTATGAACAATAACTGTCAAACCATCCTCCCTAAACAACTATGGCCTATATACTGTCCCCCCTACACACTTTACCTGTGTTATAAAATATAGCTTCCAAAATGTCCTCATCTTCAGTACCCCTCCCCACACTATACTCCCTCCATACTGTTCCCTCAATAAATACCATGCCCTCTCGCTGTCTACAGTAAAAATTCCTTGTATCTTCGACTCCTCTAAGGGTGATTACCTTTGGCTCCTTTGTGGCACTCTATCATATACAGTCCGCACCCCATGTACTACCCACATATAGCCTGTACCCCCTATTCACCCCCATATACAGCCTGCACCCCCATGTAACCCTCTCATACAACGTGCACCCCCATGTCCCGCTACATACAGTCTGCATTCCCATGTTCCCCACACATGCAGCCTGCACCCCCATGTACCCCCAACATACTTCCTGCACCCACATGTAACCTCCACATACAGTGTTCACCCTCATATGTACCCCCACATACAGCCTGCTTCCCATATGGACTCCCACAAATAGCCTGCACCCCCATATATATTTTATTTATTTATTATGCATTCTTTATACAGCGCCATCATTTTCCACAGCACTTTGCAGACATTATTATCACTGTCCCCATTGTGTCTCACAATGTAAATTCCCTATCAGTCTCCTTGCAGATGTTGTCCTTGGGGGTATTTGAATCCAGGTCCCCAGTGCTGCAAATCAACAGTGCCAACCACTGAGCCACCATGCTGTCCTTATAGCCTGCACCCGCACATGTACCCCCACATATAGCCTGCACTCACCCATATGTACCCCCACATATAGTCTGCACCCACCCATATGTACCCTTACATATATCCTGCACATGCCCATATGTACCGGCACATATAGCCAGCACCCCCCATATGCACTACCACATATAGCCTGCACCCCCATATTTACCCCCACATATAGCCTGCATCCTCATATGTACACCCACATATAGCCTGCACCCCCATATATACCCCAACATGTAGCTTGCAGCCCAATTATGCACTACCACATATAGCTTGAACCCCCATATGTACCCCCACATATCTCCAGCACCTCCTATATATAACCCCCATAGAGCCTACACTGCATACAGTGCTGGCCAAAAGTATTGGCACCCCTGCAATTCTGTCAGATAATACTCAGTTTCTTCCTGAAAATGATTGCAATCACAAATTCTTTGGAATTATTCTCTTCATTTAATTTGTTTTCAATGAA
Organism: Phyllobates terribilis; assembly: GCF_046119375.1. Classification (NCBI taxonomy): domain Eukaryota; kingdom Metazoa; phylum Chordata; class Amphibia; order Anura; family Dendrobatidae; genus Phyllobates; species Phyllobates terribilis. Next base: position 327,243,521 of record NW_027362762.1, on the reverse strand, counting down.
AAAAACACAAAAAGAATTGTCCTAAAGCCAAATTGGATATAATTCCACACCAAACCTAAAAAAGGGGATGGACAAAAGTATTGGCACCCTTTGAAAAATTATGTGATGCTTCTCTAATTCGTGTAATTAACAGCACCTGTAACTTACCTGTGGCACCTAACAGGTGTTGGCAATAACTAAATCACACTTGCAGCCAGTTAACATGGATTAAAGTTGACTCAACCTCTGTCCTGTGTCCTTGTGTGTACCACATTGAGCATGGAGAAAAGAAAGAAGACCAAAGAACTGTCTGAGGACTTGAGAAACCAAATTGTGAGGAAGCATGAGCAATCTCAAGGCTACAAGTCCATCTCCAAAGACCTGAATGTTCCTGTGTCTTCCGTGCGCAGTGTCATCAAGAAGTTTAAAGTCCATGGCACTGTGGCTAACCTCCCTAGATGTGGACGGAAAAGAAAAATTGACGAGAGATTTCAACGCAAGATTGTGCGGATGGTGGATAAAGAATCTCGACTAATATCCAAACAATTTCAAGCTGCCCTGCAGTCCGAGGGTACAACAGTGTCAACCTGTACTATCCGTCGGCATTTGAATGAAAAGGGACTGTATGGTAGGATACCCAGGAAGACCCCACTTCTTACCCCGAGACATAAAAAAGCCAGGCTGGAGTTTGCCAAGACTTACCTGAGAAAGCCTAAAACGTTTTGGAAGAATGTTCTCTGGTCAGATGAGACAAAAGTAGAGCTTTTTGGGAAAAAGCATCAACATAGAGTGTACAGGAAAAAAAAAGAGGCATTCAAAGAAAAGAACACGGTCCCTACAGGTCAAACATGGCGGAGGTTCCCTGATGTTTTGGGGTTGCTTTGCTGCCTCTGGCACTGGACTGCTTGACCGTGTGCATGGCTTATGAAGTCTGAAGACTACCAACAAATTTTTCAGCATAATGTAGGGCCCAGTGTGAGAAAGCTGGGTCTCCCTCAGAGGTCATGGGTCTTCCAGCAGGACAATGACCCAAAACACACTTCCAAAAGCACTATAAAATGGTTTGAGAGAAAGCACGGAGACTTCTAAGGTGGCCAGCAATGAGTCCAGACCTGAATCCTATAGAACACCTGTGGAAAGATCTCAAAATGGCAGTTTGGAGAAGGCACCCTTCAAATATCAGGGACCAGGAGCAGTTTGCCAAAGAAGAATGGTCTACAATTCCAGCAGAGCATTGTAAGAAACTCATTGATGGTTACTGGAAGCGGTTGTTCGCAGTTATTTTGGCTAAAGGTTGTGCAACCAAGTATTAGGCTGAGGGTGCCAATACTTTTGTCTGGCCCATTTTTGGAGTTTTGTGTGAAATGATCAATGATTTGATTTATGCTTCATTCTCTTTTGTGTTTTTTCCTTGCAAGCAAATTAAATGAAGATAATAAGACCAAAGAATTTGTGATTGCAATCATTTTCAGGAAGAAACTGAGTATTATCTGACAGAATTGCAGGGGTGCCAATACTTTTGGCCAGCACTGTATGTACCCCACATGTAGCCAGCACCCCATATGTGCTGTCAAATCTAGCTAGCACCCCCATATGCACCACCATATATAGCCTGCATTCCCATATTTACCCCCACATGTAGCCTGCAGCCCATATGCACCACTACATATAGCCTGCACCCCTATATGAACACCCACATGTAGCCTGCAGCCCATATGCACAACTACATATAGCCTGCACCTCAATATGCACCACCACATATAGCTTGCACACCCATATGTACCCCAACATATCTACAGCACCTTCTATATGTAACCCCACATATAGCTTGCACCCCCATATGTACCCACAGATATAGCTTGCACCCCCATATGTACCCCCATATATCCTGCACCCTCATATACATCCTGTACCCCTATATACATCCTGCACCCCCATATGTACCTCCATATATAACCTGCACCCCCATATGTACCCCCACATATAGACAATGTAAGTGGGAAGACCGGGGTGTAAGTGCTTTCAGAGCAAGGGATTCGGAACTGCCGGGGCCGTACTTCCTGTTGCAGGGGAGAGACAGACTGCGAGCACAGGAGTCATGTGACTGGGAAGTTGGGGGTGTGTCCAGAGACAGAGCTGGGAAGTCAGGTGACCGAGGGACTCCTGGTGTGACTGGAGAGAGGAAGAGACGAGGACGTTTTGCGCGGGAAAGCGGAGCTGAGTCCTGCGCAGGAGAAAAGTGTGAGAGGGTCCAAGCTCCTGGCTCGAGTACTGGGAGCAGGAGTCGGGTGCAGTGGACCAGAGGAGTCAAGCCCGACTATAGAGACAATGGACGCAGGGTCCGTGGAGCCGAGGCACGTGAGGTGCCGTATTATGGACTATGGGCTCAGCGGGTAAAACCGGAGACTGCCCGCTGCCGCCAGAAGACGGAGCATTGTTTGGGCGGGGAAGCCTGAAGAAATCATCACCTGCATCCGCTGGCAACTGCCTTGTGAGGAGCCAGAGTCAGCTAAGCGTACAAACTAACGTTTACAACCGGTTTGGCTCTGCTACATCTTGTCAGACTGTGAACTGTTAGTTATAGACTTTCACCTGCTATTTTCCTTGTTTTCCCCCCATATTTTCCTTGCTGCTCCCTGCGTGGAGATTGACATTGTTCTTATAAATCCCCCTGTTTATTAACCCTGTATTGGTTGCTCTGTGTTTCTGTGTCACTGCATCTAAAGTACCTGTGTTACATTTGGCGTAGTCTGCAGGATGCAGTCGTTAGACACAGACACTGCAGAGCAGTCCATCCTGGGTGCTCCTAAATCTAGCTTGCCGCTGGGGGCCATGCTCAGCAATCTCCCAAAGTTCACCGGGGACAATATGATGCTGTGGGACTGGGTTCAGAGAGTTAGGAGTATGTTACATATGCATCCGATGACCCCAGCTATGCAAGTCGAAATAGCCTTACTGGCCCTGGATGGCAATGCCCGACAATCCGTGATGTACTGCCCTCCCCATGACCGGAATACTGCAGAAAAAGTAGTGCGGATACTGGAGGAGATGCATGGGGATCCCACCAATGTAGGAGAGCTGAGGATACGGCTGTTTCACCAAGTGCAGCAGGAGGGGAAGACTGTGACGCAGTATGTTAATGCCTTACAGAGAGTGCATGCCTATATCACTAGAAAAGATGACATGGGGAATTTGGGAATGGGCCCCCCTGATGTGATCTTGAGGGACCAGTTTGTGGCAGGCCTCAGGGATGTGCAGCTGAAGCAGGCCTTGCTGGAGCGCCTGTGCGCCAACCCACGTTTGACTTTTCTAGAAGTGGGGGCAGAAGCATGTGTGAGAGAGCAGGAGATGGGGGTGACGGCTCTGGCAGGGATGGTCCGGAGTAATGAGGTACCCACCCCGCCTGCAGCGAAACCGAAATGGGCTCGACAGATGCAGAAGGAGATACGGGAAATGCGGGATGAATGGTCCAGTCTCAAGAAGACCCCTGCCCCGACACCAGAGATACCCAGATCGATTGCCCCAGTTATGGAAAGAATTGAATTCAGGCCCCCCCCTGCAGGAGAGTTCCGTAGAGGAGCCCTACACAGACAGAGACACGACCTGCTGGAAGTATGGAGGCGCAGGACATTACGCCAGGGGCTGTGCTAGCCGAGGGCGGCCCCTGTCGCGGCAGCCATTAAACTAGCAGGCTCCGTGTTTGGGGGACACAACCCGGAGCCTGAGGAAGGGGAAAGAAGAAAAGGAAGTCCCAAGGACCTGGTTTCCATCAGCCCGACTGTCTGGGCCGAAATAAGCGGTAGGGCTGTTCACTGCCTGCTTGACACGGGATCCCAGGTGACTATGATGACAGAAGCCTACTTCCAACAGCGATTCCCAGAGATAGCGCGGCCTGAATGGGGACCAGTAATTAGACTCACGGCAGCTAATCAATTACCCATCCCGGTCGCAGGGGTGGTGTGGATGAAGATCCGAGTATGTGGAAAAGATGTGGGGAAAAAAGGAGTCGTCTTAGTCGCAGGGGGAACCGGAAGTGGACCCCCGGTGACCCTCGGAATGAATGTGTTGAAAGAGATCGGGCAAATCCTGATAGTGAGCCGAGGAAGATTCCTCTAGACCAGTGGGACCCACGAACCCCCCAAAGGAGGGTCTTTCAACAACTAATCCGAGCTGCCCAGGCTCAAGAGATGTCGAGTGAACGGAAGGTCATGGGAAAAATAATAGTGCCAGCAGCTACGGCGCTCACCTTACCGCACGGACAAACTGTACTTATGTTACCCGCACGGGCCTGCACACCTCTTGAGAGAGTCAAAGTTCAGATAGAACCAACATCGATGGACAAAGTACCTCCCAGACTCTTGGTGGCTCGGACACTGGCCACCGTCCAGGGTGGCAATGTTATAGTGTGGTGTGTTAATGTGGGCGAAGATGATCTCACACTCCCTCCCAGGGCAGAAACAGCCCAGATTCTGGGAATGCCAGAGAAGTTGGTGCGACCTGATGTGGTAGAGCATTCCACTGTACGAGGAGACCCCTGGACTCTGGAGGTCACTGTGCCGCCGGAACCCCACCGGGCTAGTGCGAAGGGGGGATGAAGAATCCTAGAATGAATGCAGGCTAAATTGATGGGACTTACACCTCGACAGGTGCAGCAGGTTGAGGAGGTACTGGAGTGGTACCAGGAAGTATTTGCTCACCATGAGGATGATTTTGGCTGCACCAAAGCCATTACCCACGAGATTCCCATGGGGAGCGCTGCCCCAGTGCTGGAGAGATACCGGCAGATACCTCCCCAGATGTATAAAGAGGTTAAGGAGATGCTAGCCCATATGTTACAGAATGGTGTGATACGGGAGAGTCAGAGTCCGTGGGCAGCCCCGATTGTCCTGGTCCGGAAGAAAGATGGGACCCTGCGGTTCTGTGTGGACTATAGATGACTGAATGTCTGTACAGTATGGGACTCTTACCCACTACCTCGAATCGAAGAGTCTCTGTCGGCCTTAGGGAAGGCAAGATACTTCTCCTCCTTGGATCTGGCCAGTGGGTACTGGCAGGTGCCCGTGGCCAAACATGACCGTGCGAAGACGGCGTTCATATTACCCATGGGACTGTTCGAGTTTAATTGGATGCCCTTCGGCCTGACTAACGCCCCCGGGACGTTCCAGCATTTGATGGAGAGATGCCTGGGCGATTTGAACTTCGAGGCAACACTGATTTACCTTGACGACATTATTGTCTATCCCGCCACCTTCGAGGAGCACCTCCAGCGACTGGAGCAAGTACTGAGTCACCTACAGAGTCATGGCCTAAAGGTGAAGCCCTAGAAGTGCCACCTGTTCCGCAAACAGATCGAATATCTCGGTCATACTGTATCCGGTGAAGGATTCAGGCCCACTCGGGAGAAGGTGGCCGCTGTATAGTAGTAGCCTACCCCGAAGACAGTAAAGGACGTTCGGGCCTTCCTGGGACTTGCCGGGTACTACCGAAGATTCGTGAAGAACTTCACCTGCATAGCCAACCCATTGCTGGAGCTACTTAAGGGAGTGCCGGCGGGCTCCAAGAATCAGGCGATTCGGTGGGGAAGCAGCCAGGAAGAGGCTTTATGTGCCCTAAAAATGGCCCTGACCGAGGCCTCAATGCTTGCCTATGCGGATTTCTCCCAACCATTCATACTCCACACTGATGGGAGCCTACATGGTCTAGGAGCCGTGTTATCCCAAGCACAGGAGGGGAAAGAGCGCGTGATTGCGTACGCCAGTCGCTCCCTTCACGACTCCGAGAGGAACCCAGATAATTATAGCTCTTTCAAATTAGAGTTGCTGGCTCTGGTTTGGGCAATGACCGAGAAGTTTGCAGAGTATTTGTCCAGGTCCGTAGTACTGGTGAGAAAAGATAACAACCCGCTGGCCCACCTGGAGAATGTGAAATTGGGAGCCCTGGAGCAGCGGTGGGTGGCCCGCATGTCTAGGTATCGGTATAAGATCGCCTACCGACCTAAGGCAGAGAGTACTCACGCCGACGCCCTCTCCAGAGTGACATATGAATGGCCTGATCATGACCGCGATGAAGATTTGGAGGTGGATGAGACCCCTAGCTTCCGAAGTTTTGTGGGACCGCTGACCGCGGCGCAGGGACAGATCGGAGAGATGTCGGAAGAACAAGTGCTAGGGCGGCCAAGAGATGACTGGATCCGACTTCAACAGACTAACAGAGAAGTTGCTCAATTACGTCAATGGGTGGCTTTGTGGCAAGTCCCCAGTTGAGAAGAGAGGAGTACCTTGTCCCCGGGAGCACTGAAAATGCTGGGACAATGGGAGAGACTGTGTTTGCAAGATGGGCTGCTGTACCGACGGGTGCAGCTACTGCGAGAGTTCGGGACCACCTGGCAAGTGGTGATCCCAGAGAAGTTGGTCGGAGTAGTGACCAAGGAGGGGCTCACTTCGGACCAGAGAAGACATTTCAGTGGTTGCAGAGGCTGGTGTATCATCCCCGACTGCGAGTAACAATAGAAGACACTTGTCGAAGATGTCGGAGCTGTGAGCTGGTTAAGCCCCAGGAGCAGCGGGTCCCCATACAAACCATTGTGACTTCTGCCCCCTTGGAGGTGCTGATGATCGACTATTTGGCTGTTGGACCGGTGCATCTCGGGTATGAACATTGCCTGGTTATGACAGACCACTTCACAAAGTTTGCGGTAGTGACCCCGACCAGGGACCAGACTGCCGAGTCAGCTGTGCAGGCCATCTGCCGAGACTTCATTCGGGTGTACGGCTGCCCAAAGAGGATCCATTCCGATCAAGGTGCCAGCTTCCAAGGCCGGGTGATGGAAGAGCTGCACCGGTTGTACAAGATTGAAGAGTCACGGACTACTCCTTACCACCCTCAAGGAAATGGGGCCTGTGAACGTTTTAATCGGACATTGATCCAAATGCTCCACACGTTGGAGGAAGATCGGAAGGTACGATGGCCTGAGTTTGTGGCCAAGCTGGTATGGGTCTACAACAGCCGAGTGAATAGTACGACGGGGTTCACTCCTTATACCTTGCTGTTTGGGCAAATGGGGCGAGAGATCACCGAGTTAGAGCTGGACCCCGAGGAGGACAACCCACGGACGGGGATGTCTTCCTGGGTCGGGGAACATCGGCATCGACTGCAGACCCTCCAATGGTTGGTGCAACAAAAGTTTCAGGAACTCAAACATCATGAGACATTGCCTCTTCGAGGGACAGCTCTGAGGCCCGGGGAGCGGGTGTTGGTTCGGGACAGGCGGCCCCGGGGCAAATTGAGTAAGCGGTGGGAATGGACCCCGCAGGATTGGCGCTGAAGGACCTGTGTATGAAGTTCAGCCGGAGGGGACTGAAGGAGCCCCTACCAGAGTGGTTCATCGTAGTATGCTGCGGCCCTGTCTGTCTAAAGATGACAAGGATGAAGAAGAATAACCTGCTTCTAGAGAAGGTCCTGTCGTAGTTGCCCCAAGCCACGATGTGGACGAAGAATTGTTGATTCTACCTCCGAGCCCCAGCACTCGATTACCAGCAGTCCCCAGTGCAGGCGGCGAGGGAACAACATCGGTTGAAGCCACCCGGCAGGCGGAGATTGGGAATCTGAGTGACCCTGCACCCCCCATCGGTCAAACTGAGTTACGCCGATCAGAACGGACAACAGCAGGAGTGCCTCCTCAACGTTACAAACAAGATCAATTTATATGGCACCGTATCATCCAGGAAGTCCAAGAGTGTGAACATTTGATGAAGGAACTCTCGCCCGTGGAATGACGAGCTAAAGGAGAGAGGGAATGTAAGGGGAAGACCGGGGTGTAAGTGCTTTCAGAGCAAGGGATTCAGAACTGCCGGGGCCATACCTCCTGTTGCAGGGGGGAGACAGACTGCGAGCACAGGAGTCATGTGACTGGGAAGTTGGGGGTGTGTCCAGAGACAGAGCATCTAAAGTACCCGTGTTACACCTGCACACCCATATGCAACCCCACATATAGCCAGCACCCCCCATATGCACCACCATATATAGCCTGCACCCCTATATGTACCCCCACATGTAGCCTGCAGCCCATATGCATAGCTACATATAGCCTGCACCCCTATATGTACCACCACATGCAGCCTGCACCCCTATATGTACCACCACATGTAGCCTGCACCTCAATATACACCACCACATATAGCTTGCACACCCATATGTACCCCAACATATCTACAGCACCTCCTACATGTAATCCCACATATAGCTTGCGCCCCCTTATGTACCCCCAGATATAGCTTGCACCCTCATATGTACCCCCCATATGTCCTGCACCCTCATATACATCCTATACTCCTATATACATCCTGCACCCCCATATGTACCCTCATATACCCTGCATCCCATGTACCCCTGCCCACTCATTACCTTGGCAAGCTGTTGAATGACTCTGCCCATAAGTTAGATGAGCATGATGTCATCAAAGGTCCTTCACTTCTGAGCTGTGCTCCTCTGTCCATGCCCCCCCCAATAAAGATGTCAGATTTCATACAGAGTTCAGCAGAGGTAAGAGGAAGGGGGACATTAAAAAATAAATAAAATGAATAATTAATCTTCTACCATGATGGCGCCCCCACAACCTGCCACCCTATGGACCCGCCCTTGGGTGCCTAGTGGCAAATACGGCCCTGACAGTATTAATTTCATAGTATTTTTAGTGCTGATGATCATTCAAGATATTCTGTGTTGTGCATTTGGGGAATATGACTACCTTCATTAGTCTGGTACCCTCTCCACAATTTTGCTAAAGCCTGTTTATAATTAGAAAAAGTATAGCTGGATCATATTGTTCCTGAGTTCATTTGAGGCCTAAGAACAAAGATAAATGAGTCTGTTCAGCATAAGGTCCCATCAACAATGATGCCTTGTGGCAGATAGGCTCACACACTTTGTTCAAAATGTGTGCTAAGAAACTTATGATTTTTTGTATATAGTTGTCATGTAATTTATGGATTCAGTTATTGCAGATTGCTATTGCACTGTTTGTTTTTATGTTCTGAAAGGGAAGCTAACAATTGATTCATGCTGCCCAAACCAAGGACAGCATGAATCAAAGCCTGGCCGCATGATTGCAGCCAGGTATATTCTGTGTAAGCCTGATAAAATTCAAGTATAAGTGAGTAATTACAGGCTATATTTTATAGAGCCAATCATGGCTGAGGTAATTTGTTGAGACATTGCTATTTATCGTTGTAATGAATGAAATGCAGTATGGACCCAAACCTCTTGAGCTTCATTACATCTCTATACATTGGGGTGTCATACAGGACATCTATTGACCAGTAAGATCTTATTTTTACATTTTTCTGAGTTTTGCTCACATGTGAAAATTTGTCCGGGGCCTTCATCAGAGCTGGATGATGGGAAAATCAGGAAAGGCACTTCTTTTTCTTCATGGACAGCGAGATCATGCTTTATGGTCCTAATTCATAGCACCATTAAAAGAAGTGAGGAAATCAAAGCTACGAACGGATTTTTGTCCTAATAGGACACTTACCACTATGATTGGCTCGTCATCTTGTGACTGACCAATCATAGTTATTGGTGAAAGGGAGAGTTGCCACTGGTCCCTCGTCTAAGCCTTGTGCAGATCAGCTGTTTGGGACAGCCGTTGGCACCGAACTGTCAATGCATGTTCACATGTGGTGACAGTTTAAGCTTTGATGAAAATACATGTCATGCCATTGTGCGGGAACTAGAACCTGACGATGAAATAGATTTTGTTTTGACATTTCAAGCTTGCCTTATAATGTTCATTATTTTAATGTAAAATGAAGCTACAGTATATTTTGTTTTGCTTTAAAAATAAAGGGTATAAACAATTGAGAGAAAAAAAATGAGTAACTTGAAACTTTTTCGTTATGCTGCTGCCAGCAAAAATAAATTCATGAAACCATTAACTATATGCGGTCCCAAACCAGCTCAAGTGACATACCTTCTAAAAGTATCAGAATGCTACATTGTTTTATAATCATTTGTTAAACAATAAAAAAATCATTTTCACCAGAAAAATAGAATTTTACAAATACAATGCAATGCAAACTATTAGGATTATACAATGATTAAATTGTAACCATCTCGTAATTTATGGAATTTGGTGCAAATGTGGATTCATTAATATTAAAAGCATTATAAGGTAGAGCACAAAACTTGACATTGTTTAAGAAATAATGGCATATGGTGCAAGGGTTTTGCCAGTAGTTAATGACCTACTTGAGGTGTTGATGGCTTGGGGCAAAGCTAAAGGCCTTTTACTATGTTGGTCATTAGTGAACATAAAATGGCCATTATTGATATCAGCTACAAAAAATAGAGCATTGTCTTTTTCATGTACATATAAATAGCTTATATTTAGCTTACTTATTTCTTTCAATTATATTAAAATCATTATTTTTTTTTACTAATTTAGTAAAAAAAAATAAATGTAAGATATGTAAATCTATATATTATTAGAGATGGTGTCATTTTCATTTTAATAAATATTTTTAACCCCACTGCTGTTATGATCTGTCATAGAGATATATAAAATTGACAATCTATTTAAAATAGACAATTGTATTTTTTTATCCTGAAAGCTGGTCTTTATTTGACAAACTAGACATATATAATGCAGGTGAGTGAATCGATCCATGGAGGATCGAATTTGAGTTGAATTTCCTGAAATCCGCAGTTCCAAACAGATTTGAACAATTGATTTGCGAAGATTAGAAAAAAAAAGAAAAATGCCTGGCGGTGCCAGACATGGCCACACTAGTAATGCCCTGCAGCAATCTGGTAACATGGTATAGCCAATATGAGGGGCTATCATTTGCAGTATAAAACATAGGGGCTGGACAAGGAACGCCATTTTATTCTTGTACAATATAGAAGTAAGGGTGCTCAAAGCACACAGCTTTGAGACAGAAAAAAGGTCTAATGTGATTGTGGTGAGCTACTGATGCTGATCTATCAAATTGAAAAGGGGATGACAGTCTCAACAGTCTCAATCTGTGAATAGAAATCCAAGATTCAAGTGACATACAGTAAACTGTAGTAGCAGTTTCATCATGACCTCTCAGTGTGACTGGGAAATAATACATCTGTTATATACTGCAGCAACAGCACGTTAATAGCTGCTTTTTTTCACACAGTGCCAGCAAGCAGTGTAGTATTAAACCATTTATTGCAGATTTTGAAACTGAATCCAAATTCTGAATTCAAGGCTTATTTCTGTTTGTGAATGCAAGTGTAATCCCTGTTTCTGAGATGTGCCTTTTTTAAACATATATCTCCTTAATCCTGAAATTTAAACACAAGTGTTTGCCAATTCAATTATTTGTTTTAAATAATTTTTAAGCCCTCTTCATTGCTCCAATAATCTAATATTAGATGCCTACACAACACCTGAATACAGCGGCCAGTTACTGGTGATTGCTTTTGGAACGTGATTCGACCTACATTTTCTGGTCTCAACCTGTTTTGTAAAGTCATGTGGCCTTATTTTGATTTCACATTTAATAAAAAAAGGTCTCTTTTTATCTTTGGAAAATGTGTTTTAATTGTCTGATCTACAGTACAGACCAAAAGTTTGGACACCTTCTCATTTAAAGATTTTTCTGTATTTTCATGACCATGAAAATTGTACATTCACACTGAAGGCATCAAATTCAAACACATGTGGAATTATATACTTAACAAAAAAGTGTGAAACAACTGAAAATATGTCTTATATTCTAGGTTCTTCAAAGTAGCCACCTTTTGCTTTGATGACTGCTTTGCACACTCTTGGCATTCTCTTGATGAGCTTCAAGAGGTAGTCACTGGAAATGGTCTTCCAACAATCTTGAAGGAGTTCCCAGAGATGCTTAGCACTTGTTGGCCCTTTTGCCTTCACTCTGCGGCCTAGCTCACCCCAACCATCTCGATTGGGTTCAGGTCTGGTGACTGTGGAGGCCAGGTCATCTGGCGTAGCACCCCATCACTCTCCTTCTTGGTCAAATAGCCCTTACACAGCCTGGAGGTGTGTTTGGGGTCATTGTCCTGTTGAAAAATAAATGATGGTCCAACTAAACGCAAACCGGATGGAATAGCATGCCGCTGCAAGATGCTGTTGTAGCCATGCTGGTTCAGTATGCCTTCAATTTTGAATAAATCCCCAACAGTGTCACCAGCAAAGCACCCCCACACCATCACACCTCCTCCTGCATGCTTCACGGTGGGATCCAGGCATGTAGAGTTCATCTGTTCACCTTTTCTGCGTCACACAAAGACACGGTGGTTGGAACCAAAGATCTCAAATTTGGACTCATCAGACCAAAGCACAGATTTCCACTGGTCTAATGTCTATTCCTTGTGTTCTTTAGCCCAAACAAGTATCTTCTGCTTGTTTCCTGTCCTTAGCAGTGGTTTCCTAGCAGCTATTTTACCATGAAGGCCTGCTGTACAAAGTCTCCTCTTAATAGTTGTTGAAGAGATGTGTCTGCTGCTAGAATTCTGTGTGGCATTGACCTGGTCTCTAATCTGAGCTGCTGTTAACCTGCGATTTCTGAGGCTGGTGCATCGGATAAACTTATCCTCAGAAGCAGATTTGACTCTTGGTCTTCCTTTCCTGGGGCGGTCCTCATGTGAGCCAGTTTCTTTGTAGCGCTTGATGGTTTTTGCAACTGCACTTGGGGACACTTTCAAAGTTTTCCCAATTTTTCGCACTGACTGACCTTCATTTCTTAAAGTAATGATGGCCACTCGTTTATCTTTACTTAGCTGCTTTTTTCTTGCCATAATACAAATTCTAACAGTCTATTCAGTAGGACTATCAGCTGTGTATCCACCAGACTTCTGCACAACACAATGTATGGTCCCAACCCCATTTATAAGGCAAGAAATCCCACTTATTAAACCTGACAGGGCACACCTGTGAAGTGAAAACCAATTCCGGTAACTACCTATTAAAGCTCATCAAGAGAATACCAAGAGTGTGCAAAGCAGTCATCAAAGCAAAAGGTGGCTACTTTGAAGAACCTAGAATATGTTATGCTCGCGCCCGGACTGACTGGCGTGAGCGTGATTAGTGATCCCACTGTACCATGAACCGAGGAGTGCCTGGAGGGGCGTAACTAAGTATCAACCCGATCCGACCAAGGTCGCACGGCGGCTCAGTCGACTCCGTGAACCAAGTAGGAACCGAGCAGAGGGACCAGGTGCTACTCCAGGTCAGACCCCGGTCACATCTGTTAACCCACACCGGGGAATGCAGGTACAGGCAGGTTAGACTGGCATACAGACAGGTGGGTATTGGCAGGCACGGCTGGTATGCAGACAGGTGGGTACTGGTAATCACGGCTGGTATGCAGACAGGTGGGTACTGGCAAGCACGGCTGGTATGCAGACAGGTGGGTACTGGCAAGCACAGCTGGTATGCAGACAGGTGGGTACTGGCAAGCACGGCTGGAGTGCAGACAGGGAGATACTGGCAAGCACAGCTGGAGTGCAGACAGGGAGGTACTAGCAGGTTGGAGCGCAGGCTGGATAGGGTCCAGTACAGACTGGGAGACAGGAACAGAGCCGCAGATGCGGTAGACAAGCAGAGTAAAGCGAAACCGCCGGAGCGGAGGACAAGGCAGAGCAGAGCGAAACTGCAGGTGCGGTGGACAAGGCAGAGCAGAGCAAAACCGCTGGAGCGGTGAGCAAGCAGAACGGAGTGAAACCGCAGGTGCGATGGACAAGGCAGAGCAGAGCGAAACCGCCAAAGCGGTGGACAAGGCAAAGCAGAGAGGAACCACCGGAGCGGTGGACAAGGCAGAGCAGAGCGAAACCGCCGGAGCGGTGGACAAGGCAGAGCAGAGAGGAGCCGCCGGAGCGGTGGGCAAGGCAGAGCAGAGAGAAACCGCTGGTGCGGTGAGCAAGCAGAGCAGAACAAAACCGCAGGTGCGGTGGACAAGGCAGAGCAGAGAGAAACCGCCAGAGCGGTGGACAAGGCAGAGCAGAGAGGAACCGCCGGAGCGGTGGACAAGGCAGAGCATAGCGAAACCGCAGGTGCGGTGGACAAGGCAGAGCAGAGAGGAACCGACGGAGCGGTGGGCTAGGCGGACAGAGAGGAACCGCCGGAGCGGTGGGAAAGGCAGAGCTGTTTTGATCTGCTACAAGAACTAAGGAAAGAAAGGAAAACTGTCCCTACAATAGGACTAAGCTGATTCCCTACGATTAGTGTTGAGCGATACCTTCTGATATCGGGAAATATCGGATCGGATTGGATCGGACCGATACCGAAAAAGTATCGGATATCGCCGATTCCGATACCGGAAACCAATGCAAGTCAATGGGACAGAAATATCGGAATGAAAATAAACCCTTTCTTTCCTTGTAGGTTAATTCTACATGAAGGAAAACAACTAAGAATAATGTAGAATGTATTGGGGGAGGTGGGGGAGACAATAAAGGCATAGAGGTTTAGCCCAATCAAATGGAATAGCAGGAATTAATATTTTTTTTAAGACGTTCTGAGTTACGGAAATATTGACTATGTTAAGTATTTTTATATTTTGTCAGATATTTATGTTTCACTACTTCCATGCTCTTCACCTTCTTTTTTACTTCTCCCACACTTTCTCCTTCATCATCCTCAGCATCTTTTTCATCCTCTTCTTCTTCACCTTCTTCATCTTCTTCTTCTTCACCTTCTTCGTATTATTCTTTTTTTACATTCTTCATATTCTACTTCTTCATCTTCTTCATATTCTTCTTCTTCGTCATATTCTTATTTGTGACAGGCATTCCTGTAGTTGTTATCTATAAAAGGTTGGACATTACACCTTTCGTTCTGCCCGTCACAAAAGATTTACAACAGTATTTGTCCGCGTTCAGTTTGGCCTGCAGCAGCAGGTCTTTTCCAGGTCTTTTCCAGGGGCACCACGAGGAGGAACGGACTCACCCCCATACACTGCTTAGTCATCTTCTGCTTATAATTTAGATATTATCTTTTGCTCTGATTTTTAGTCTTATGCTTAATGTTCTTCCGCTTTTTGCTCCGCAGCTTCTTGTATTTCTGCTTCTTGGTTTTCTGTCTCTTGTTCTTCTGTATCTTGGTGCTTGTCTTCTCTTCTTTGTCCTCTTGGTCAACTTCTTCAGGGTCATCTTCTTGGTCTTCTTCGGGGTGGTCTTCAAGGTCATCGTCTTCGGGGGTCCTCGTCTTCGTGGTCCTCGTCTTCTTCGGGTTGGTCTTCTGGGTCCTCGTCTTCGGGGTCCTCGTCTTCTTCGGGGTGGTCTTCAGGGTCCTCGTCTTCTTCGGGGTGGTCTTCAGGGTCCTCGTCTTCTTCGGGGTGGTCTTCAGGATCCTCGTCTTCTTCGGGGTGGTCTTCAGGGTCCTCGTCTTCAAGGTCGTTGTCTTCGGGGTCCTCGTCTTCTTAGGGTTGGTCTTCAGGGTCCTCGTCTTCAGGGTCCTCGTCAGGGAGATCCAGAGTGATTACCAAGAACCATTTCAAAAAGCTTGAACTTGGAAATGTAGCAGAAGGTACAAGAAAGCTGAGGAACTACCGAGAACCAGCTGATGGTACTGGAACCCGGATGGGTAGCAGAAGGTACAAGAGCCAATGGAACTGCCGAAGACCAGCTGACGGTACTGGAACTCAGTTACTAAGCAGGAGGTACCTGTGCCAGAAAGCACTACCAAGGACCAGCAGACGTTGGTGGAACTTGGATACTGAGAAGGAGGCACCTAATCCAAAGGCACTGCTGAGAACCAGCTGACGGTACTGGAACCCGGATGGGTAGCAGAAGGTACCCATGTAAAAAAAAGTTCAAGGCCGCGAGCCGGCCGCAGTTACCAAAACCCACAGTCCTACAGGGGGTGCTTGTCCTATTGGCACTATGGAACCAGCCTTCATTGCCAGATCCCGCAGCCCACATAGGAGTCACCTAAACTGCAGGCACCATAGAGTCGGCTAACCCGACCGCAACACGACAGGACAACGCATTGGAGGCAAAGTGACGTTGACACTACCCGGAAACAGCTGGCGTGCTGGAACCAGGCTGGGCAGGAGGGAGTACCCGTGCCAAAGTCACTGCCGAGAACCAGCTGACGGTACTGGAACCCGGATGGGTAGTAGAAGGTACAAGAGCAAATTGAACTACCAAGGACCAGCTGACGGTACTGGAAACCGGATGGGTAGCAGAAGGTACAAGTGCCAATGGAACTGCCGAAGACCAGCTGACGGTACTGGAACTCGGTTACTAAGCAGGAGGTACCTGTGCCAGAAAGCACTACCAAGAACCAGCAGACGTTGGTGGAACTTGGATACCGAGAAGGAGGCACCTAATCCAAAGGCACTGCCGAGAACCAGCTGACGGTACTGGAACCCGGATGGGTATTAGAAGGTACAAGAGCAAATGGAACTACCGAGAACCAGCTGGTGTGCTGGAACCCAGGGTAAATACTAAAAACAGAGTGGAGCCAGAGGTGTAATTGGAGCAAGTTTTAAATCAGTAGTACAGTGGATGTGGACAAAGCAGGAGAATTTGCCGGACACACAGCAGGGGAACAGCTGACGTTACTGAACCCCAATAACACTGGAGCAAGCGTTGACTGTGCAGACGGCACTTCTGAGCAGCAACTAGCGTTATTGGAGCCCAGGGTAAATACTAAAAACAGAGGAGCCAGAGGTGTATTTGGAGGAGGTTTTAAATCAGTAGTACAGTGGATGTGGACAGAGCAGGAGAAATTGCCATCCGCACAGCAGAGGAACAGCTGACGTTACTGAACCCCAATAACACGGCAGCAAGTGTTGACTGTGCAGACGGCACTTCCGAGCGCCAACTGGCGGTGTTGGAGCTCAGGGATAATACTGAAAACAGAGGAGCCAGAGGTGTAATTGGAGCAACTTTAAAATCTGTAGTAGTGAGAATGTGGACAGAGCAGGAGAAATTGCCGTCCACACAGCAGGGGAACAGCTGACGTTACCAAACCCCAATAACATGGCAGCAAGTGTTGACTGTGCAGATGGCACTTCCGAGCGCCAACTGGCGGTGTTGAAGCTCAGGGATAATACTGAAAACAGAGGAGCCAGAGGTGTAATTGGAGCAACTTTAAAATCTGTAGTAGTGAGAATGTGGACAGAGCAGGAGAAATTGCCGTCCGCACAGCAGGGGAACGGCTGACATTACTGAACCCCAATGACACGGCAGCAAGTGTTGACTGTGCAGACGGCACTTCCGAGCGCCAACTGGCGGTGTTGGAGCTCAGGGATAATACTGAAAACAGAGGAGCCAGAGGTGTAATTGGAGCAACTTTAAAATCTGTAGTAGTGAGAATGTGGACAGAGCAGGAGAAATTGCCGTCCGCACAGCAGGGGAACAGCTGACGTTACTGAACCCCAATGACACGGCAGCAAGTGTTGACTGTGCAGACGGCACTTCCGAGCGCCAACTGGCGATGTTGGAGCTCAGGGATAATACTGAAAACAGAGGAGCCAGAGGTGTAATTGGAGCAACTTTAAAATCTGTAGTAGTGAGAATGTGGACAGAGCAGGAGAAATTGCCGTCCGCACAGCAGGGGAACAGCTGACGTTACTGAACCCCAATGACACGGCAGCAAGTGTTGACTGTGCAGACGGCACTTCCGAACGCCAACTGGCGGTGTTGAAGCTCAGGGATTACAGTTCAGGTGGTAGAAACATGAACAGAACAGGAGACCTGGATACTTTTGCCAACAATTATTTATTCTGGAAGAGGACTGGCAAATTCATGAGAGATCCAGGCCTTGTTCATTTTGAGAAAAGTAAGCCGGTCAACGTTATCGGAGGATAGTCGCATGCGACGGTCTGTTAGTACACCACCTGCGGCACTAAAGACGCGTTCCGATAATACACTAGCAGCAGGGCAAGCTAGCACCTCCAATGCATACTGACTTAGCTCTGGCCATGTATTTAGCTTACAGACCCAAAACTTGAAGGGAGAGGAGCCGTCTGGGAGTACACTAAGAGGGCAAGACATGTAGTCTGTCACCATCTGACGGAAACGTTGCCTCCTGCTGACTGGAGCCGTCTGTGATGGTGTAGACATTTGTGGCGGCGGGGACACAAAACTTTGCCACATTTCGGCCATACTGGTCTTGCCTTGTGCTGAGGCGCTGCTTCTGCTCCCTCTTTGTGCAGAGCTTCCTCCACTGACTCGATGCACTGAGCTGCTTTGTAAAGCACTAGCAGCACTGCTCTCGTTTGGAATGGAGAACATGATGGAATGCACCAGTGCGTCTTGGTACTCCCGCATTTTACGCTCCCGGTTCAACGGTGTTATGAGGCTTTGTAAGTTGTCCCTGTAGCGAGGATCTAGGAGGGTGGACACCCAATAATCAGCCGTGTTGAGAATGTGGGCGATGCGGCGGTCGTTTCTCAGGCACTGCAGCATGAAATCAACCATGTGCTGCAGACTGCCAACTGGCCAAGAAACGCTGTCCCCTGCTTGAGGCGTGATCTCTGCCTGCTCTGCATCACCCCACCCTCGCTCTAGATACTGACTACTAGAGCATTGTGTACCTCCCTCCTCTGGACAGATGTCTTCCTCATCCATTGACTCCTCCTCATCCTCCTCACAAAGTGTCCCCTGCCTAGGCCTTTGTGAGGAACCACGTTGCGCAGACTGTAGAGAAGCAGATGGCATTTGTGACTCCTCATCCTCCACCTCTTCCAAAACCTCGTCTCTTAGTGCTTGCAGTGTTTTTTCAAGCAGGCAGATAAGGGGGATAGTCATGCTGACTAGTGCATCATCTGCACTCGCCATCCGTGTGGAATAATCGAAGGCACGCAAAACGTGGCAAATGTCCTTCATAGAGGCCCACTCAGTGGTGGTGAAGTGTGAACGGCGCGCACTGCGACTTGTTTGCGCCTGCTGCAGCTGGTACTCCATTACTGCTGCCTGCTGCTCACACAACCTCTCCAACATATGTAACGTTGAATTCCACCTGGTGGGTAGGTCACATATGATGCGATGTTCCGGAAGACGTAATCGGCGCTGCAGAGCTGCAATGCGTGATCTTGCATTGCTGGAACGCCGCAAGTGAGCGCACTCTATGCGGACCTTGTGAAGCAGTGCATCAAGATCCGGATAGTCCCTCAAAAAACTCTGCACGACCAAGTTGAGCACATGTGCCAGACATGGGATGTGAGTGAGGATGCCTAGGCCCAGAGCTGCCACCAGATTTCGGCCATTGTCACACACTACAATGCCTGGCTGGAGATTCGCTGGCACAAACCACACGTCGCTCTGCTGCTTGATGGCATTCCAGAGCTCCTGCGCTGTGTGGCTTCGATTCCCCAAAGAAATTAATTTTAATACGGCCTGTTGACGTTTGGCCACGGCTGTGCTCATATTGGTCACCATAACAGGTAACCGTTCACGGGTCGATGTGGAGGTAGACCGTGACGGCTCCTGCAGCGCTGATTCAGAGGAACTGGAGTATGAGGAGGAGTCAATGTGTACAGACTGGATTCCTGCAATCCTTGGAGTTGGCAGAACACGTACAGCGCCACTCTCAAGATCTGTACCCAGCTCCACAACATTTACCCAATGGGCAGTGAGGGAAAGGTATCGTCTCTGTCCATGCTTACTGGTCCACGCATCGGTGGTCAGGTGGACCTTGCTACTGACGGCGTTTTGTAGCACATGTTTAATTTTTCCCTCCACATGATGTTGCAGGGCAGGGACGGCTTGCCTGCTAAAATAAAATCGGCTGGGCACGTTGTATTGTGGGACTGCCAATGCCATAAAGTTATGGAATGTGTCAGTCTCCACCAGCCTGAATGATAGCATTTCAAGGGCCAGTAGTTTAGCAATGCCAGCATTCAGAGCCTGTGCTCGGGGGTGGTTTGCCGAGTATGGGCGCCTTTTCTCCCATGCCTGTGCTAACAATGGCTGTAGACTGGCCTGGGAGTGTGAGGATGACTGGAAAAGTGGTGCTGTGGGTGGAATTACACTGTGTCTCTGTACAACAGTGCCAGAGATTCTTCAATGGAGATCCTGTGAGGAAGCCGAACCAGCTGTGTGTGAGCTGGAGGAAGAGGCTACAATACGAGCTGAAGAGGTGGTAGGTGGCGCTGTAGGTTGGCCTAGGTCTTCAGTGTGTTTTTGTAACTCCACCACGTGCTTGGTCTGCACATGTTTCCACATATTTGTGGTATTGAGGTTGCTGACACTTTTCCCTCTTTTCACCTTCTGATTACACAGCTTGCATTTGACAAAGCAAATGTCATCTGCAACTGTGTCAAAAAAGGACCAGGCACTGCAAGTCTAGGGAGCGCCCGCTTTGGATTTTGGAAGAGCCATGCTCCTAATGGGTGCCGAAGTGGAGGCTACAGGCAACCAAGTCTGCCCCCTCCCTCTCCCTCCTTTTTGGGCTGTTCGGGGAATCTCTTCCTCAGAGCTGCTCCCACCACCTTCCTGTCCCTCACGCCATGATGGGTCAAGGACCTCATCATCCACACCACCCTCTTCAAACAACTGCTTCTCCTTGGTAGTCTCGACAGCACAGTACGCACCAGAAAGTGGCACCTGAGTCTCATCATCAGATGCATACTGAGGTGTGCTGCTGACCATAGGCACTGGCCCACCCGCCTCTTCAGATTCAGAGAGACAAAACGGTTGCGCATCACTGCATACTACCTCTTCTTCAAATTCTCGAATTCTGCTTGGCTGGCCCCCTCTTTCCAAGCCAAGAGATTCAGAGAACAGAAGTAGAGATGGCTCCTGTCCAGGGCTCTCTGACTGCCTGGGCAATTTGGCAGGTGGTGAAGAGACAGATGGGTGCTCTTCAGTGCTCAGGACCTGAGAGGATCTGGAACTAATTGAAGTCGAAGCGTTAGCTGCCATCCATCCGACAACGGCTTCAATTTGGTCCTCCCGCAGCAGTGGGGTACGGCTAGCTCCTACAAAGCTGCGCATAAAGGACTGTTCCCTGGTAAAACTGGGGGATGCTGAGTCACTGGTGCCCACAGCAGGCACAGAATCCCCACGTCCTCTCCCTGCAGGCACAGAATCCTCACGTCCTCTCCCTGCAGAAACTCCACGCCCACGCCCACGCCCACGACCACATGCCTTACTCCCTGCCTTCTTCATCTTGGTAGTCTGATAAAGATAGGCAGAAAAGTACTAAGGGCTTAGTGTGCTTATTCCTGAACAGCTGCTAACAGGTATAAGAAACACTAATTTTATAAAGTGTGGACTAGACTTTAATATGAGCTAATGTGGCCTACACAACTGTAAAGTGGAGTGTTTGGTGAACTTTATTTAGGTTTTTTTTGTCACAAAAAGACACTGGATGTGCCTAAAGATGTAATAACGATAGTATCACAAACTTTTTGTAGCTATAACAATGTAGGAAGGTAACCTAAAATGCAATAGATGAGGCTGCAAAAAATAGGCTAATACTAATCTGGCTGGGGCTGCAGGGCCCAATGCTGCAGAAAGGCTCCTCTAACTACTCCTATATAGTGTGTTTGGAACCAATTTAGCTGAATACGGATGGAACCACCACACTAATAGGAGAAATCAGGAAAAATTATGAATTGGCAAAAAAGGACAATGTATGAGGCAGTGACACACACTGAGTGCACTACAACCAGACGTGGTTGAAGCACACACTACAGGGTGAGCTGCACTCACACACCAGACCTTGCAGACAGCGGTGAACAGTACAGATGCAGAGCACTGTGCACTAGCGCTGCAAGACCAAAAAAATTTCTCTATCTACTCCTATATAGTGTGTTTGGAACCAATTTAGCTGAATACGGATGGAACCACCACACTAATAGGAGATATCAGGAAAAATTATGAATTGGCAAAAAAGGACAATGTATGAGGCAGTGACACACACTGAGTGCACTACAACCAGACGTGGTTGAAGCACACACTACAGGGTGAGCTGCACTCACACACCAGACCTTGCAGACAGCGGTGAACAGTACAGATGCAGAGCACTGTGCACTAGCGCTGCAAGACCAAAAAAATTTCTCTATCTACTCCTATATAGTGTGTTTGGAACAAATTTAGCTGAATACGGATGGAACCACCACACTAATAGGAGATATCAGGAAAAATTATGAATTTGCAAAAAAGGACAATGTATGAGGCAGTGACACACACTGAGTGCACTATAACCAGACGTGGCTGAAGCACACACTACAGAGTGAGCTGCACTCACACACAGAGACCTTGCAGAAAGCGGTGAACAGCACAGAGAACTGTGCACTAGCACTGCAAGGCACAGCGATTTATAAAGTAGCTTGGGTAAAGCAGAATAGACCAAATAGGTAGCTAAAACTGTCCCTCAGAACAACAGCATCCTATCCCTTACTGAATTCACAGCAGAGTGAGCTCAAATTGGCGGCGGCGGCTTTTATAGTGCATCATGACATCATTTCAGCAGCCAATCACAGCCATGCCATTAGTTAAGATGCCTACATGCCTAACAGGATGTGCCCACACTTCTTAGGATCCTCATTGGCTGAATAAAATGAAAATGGCTCATTGCATTATGGGAACTTCCGATTCCGGTATACGATATTGCAAAAGTATCGGAATTAAGTATCGGAATTCCGATACCGCGAATATCGGCCGATACCCGATATTTCAGTATCGGAATGCTCAACACTACCTACGATGCAGCGGGCAACCTGTTCCTTGTGAACAGACCCGCCTTCGTCCTCAGCTAATCTGAACGCAGACCTATAGATATAAGGGTGGGGTCCCTAAAAGTACTAAGGACTGGGACAAAATTGGACACCTCCTAGCAGAAGTTGTAGGGGAGCAAAAAAGACAAACAGACAAAAAGTACTTAGAGGTCCAAGGACCAAGCAAACTATAGAGATAGGTATAAAGCACCTGGCTAGATAAAGAGTCAAAGTAACACTGAAGTCCAGCAAAGCCAGGAGGGCGGAGCTGGAATAAATAGGCAGAAGGTCACGTGATCACAAAATAGAAAAAACTAACAGGAGGGTTCTAACAGTACCCTCTCTTCTATGAGGATCCTCCGGATCCTCCAGGCCCAGGCCTATCAGGAAACCTCCTGTGAAACGCTCTGATAAGTCTAGGAGCAGATACATCATCCGCCCTTACCCAGGAGTTATCCTCAGGACCGAAACCTTTCCAAGCGACGAGATACTGCAATCTCCCTCTATGCCTTCTGGAATTCAGGAAACGAGAAATTTCATATTCACCGTCTTCCACCATCGGAGGATCTGTGACAGTGGCATCCCTATCCGATACATCAGCTTTTTTCAACAAGGAAACATGAAAAACCGGATTAATCTTCCAGGAGGTGGGAACCTCCAACCTAACAGCAGACTGGTTCACCACCTGAAGCACCTCAAATGGTCCCACAAACTTTGGACCCAATTTCTTAGAAGGAATCCTCAACCGCAGATTCTTTGAGGACAACCAAACCATGTCACCAACCGTAAACAAAACCTCTTGACGTTTCCTGTTAAAATACTTCTTGGACTTTTTGTTAGCCTCTTGAAGGTTACAACGTACATCAGTCCAAACTCTCTCCAAATCACCGGAAAAATTCTCCTCCTCCGGCACAGCCGACACCAATTTGGAGAACGAACCAAATGACGGATGTCTCCCAGTACAACAAAAAAACAGAGAACACCCAGCAGAAGAGGATGTATGGTTGTTAAGAGCAAATTCAGCAAGTGGCAGAAACTCAGACTACCCCTCTTGATTGTCTGCCACAAAACAATGCAAAAACTGTTCAACATCCTGGTTCTTTCTTTCTCTCTGTCCATTAGACTCAGGATGATACCCAGATGAAAATGACAAATGGACTCCCAACCTGTCACAAAAGGCACGCCAAAAACGAGCCTCAAACTGGGGTCCCCTATCAGAAACAATATCGGTGGGAACGCCATGGAGCCTGACAATTTCCTTAA
The DNA here is from genome assembly GCF_046119375.1 of Phyllobates terribilis. NCBI lineage: Eukaryota > Metazoa > Chordata > Amphibia > Anura > Dendrobatidae > Phyllobates > Phyllobates terribilis. Next base: position 327,219,612 of record NW_027362762.1, on the reverse strand, counting down.
CAAAAGCCTAAGCGAGTGTCTTAGCGCAGGGTGGTTTAATGAAAGGAACCAAGTGACACATCTTGCTAAAACGGCCCACGACCACCCAGATGACAGTGAAACCCTCGGACACAGGAAGGTCAGTAATAAAATCCATTGCAAGATGCGTCCAAGGCGCACCAGGAACCTCCAGAGTGCAAAGCAACCCCGCAGCAGGAGCATGTGAAGCCTTTAATCTAGCACACACAGTACATTGACGCACCCACTTAATGACTTCCTTCTGCCACCCAGGCCACCAAAAACTGCGACCTACAGGTCTCTTAGTCTCAGAAAATCCTGGATGACCTGCCAAAGGAGACTCATGATACTCAGCAAACAAATCTCTCCTAAAGGTTCTAGGCACAAACAACCTCCCATGGGGAGTGTTAGATGGGGCATCCTCCTGGGCTTTAAGAATCCCATCTTCCAAAACGGAGTCCAATGCTGCTATCACAACTCCTTCCTGTAAAATGCTCTCCTCCTCCTAGGTACCAACCGTGGGAGAAAAGCTGCGAGATAAAGCATCGGCTTTAACATTCTTAGTACCCGGGATGTAAGTAACAGAAAAATTAAACCGCGAAAAAAAAAAAGTGCCCACCTAGCCTGACGGGCATTCAAGCGCTTGGCAGCATCTAGATAGATCAGATTCTTATGATCAGTGAAAACCTGAATGGGAAATTTAGCACCTTCCAAGAAATGATGCCAATGTTCAAATGCGAGTTTAATAGCCAGCAATTCCCGATTACCAACATCGTAATTAAGTTCGGTTTCAGAATTTTTTTTCGTAAAAAAGGCACAGGGATGAACTCCATCCTTGTTCTCCTGAGACAAAACCGCACCGACCCACACCGAAGAAGCATCAACCTCGACCAAAAAAGGCTTGGTCTCATCAGGCTGCATAAGGATGGGGGCAGAACTGAACCTCTCATTGAGATACACAAAAGCTTCAATGGCCTTAGTAGTCCACTGTGCCGTATTCGCACCTTTCCTGGTGAGATCGGTCAGTGGCTTAACAATTATAGAAAAATTCTTAATGAATTTTCTGTAATAATTGGCGAAACCCAAAAATCTCTGTATCGATTTCAAACCAATAGGCCTAGGCCATTCCTGCACAGCCTGAACCTTCACCGGGTCCATCTCAAAGCCCTCGCTGGAGATAATGTAGCCCAAAAAGCTAATCCTCTGCACAGCGAACTCGCATTTCTCCAGCTTAGCAAAAAGTGAATTGTCACTTAATAACTGCAATACGTCACGTAAGCTCTGCCAATGAGACTCCAGAACCGGCGAATTAATCAAAATGTCATCCAAATACACAACCACATTCTTACTAATCAAAGGTCTCAGGATTAGTGTTGAGCCACCCCCGTAGTGTTCGAGTTCGTTTCGTCGAACACCCGTATGTTCGACGAACTGTTCGTCGAACTGTTCATCGAACACCTTCGAACACCGTTAAAACCAAAGGCAGGCAAACAAAAACACATAGCAACACATACAAAACACATAGAAAACACTTCAAAGGTGTCCAAAAGCTGACAAACTGCTCAGAAGACACAACTAACACATGGAAAAGTGACAAGTACATATAGAAAAGAGGTGGAGGAGTAAAAGGAGGGGGAGACACAGATATAGGCATGTCATGCCCTTCTAAAACCAAAAAAGTGCGAAGCTGACACGGCCAGTCCGTTCCTGCCTGTGCGACCTCCGTGTCACCGGGTTTGTGCCAGAGCTGCGGTGGACCCTGACGGCCAGCCCCCCTCTCCCAATACTGGTGCCTGTCCGCTGGTGGGTCGAGCCAGACCCCTGCGGTGGAGGCAGGTCTAAGCTTTTTCATTTAAATTGTCTCTCTCATTTGAATGAGTACACTTTAAATCCTTTTACAAGGATCTATTGGAGGGCAAGTCTGATGCCAGCAGCTGCGGGAATTCCAGCTCCAGTAGCGTCCACTAAAGCTGCTGCAGTTAAAAAGCTTTTATAAGAATTGAGCTTGGCGGTCCACCGCAAGGCGTCCTACCGCCAGTCCCAGCCCCTGTGCCTTGGGGTGCCTCCTGATGCTCTTCACTGAGTATCCCGGGGGCCCGAAGCATTTCCTTTGAAAAAATTAAGCGTCCAAACTACAGGTGGTGTAGCTTGCTTAACAGCTGGGATAATCCGCTGACTAGCAGACACTGCTACTAGGCACAAAGTATTTCTTGGGCTAGATGCAGTAAAAAATTTGTAATTAGATACTCTTGTTGGATGCTGAGAAAGCATTCCATAGAGTCTCCTGGCACGCCATATATTATTCTCTTAAAAAGCTTGTGGTAGGGGTCTAGGGGACCCTTTATAGCCAAAATCACGGCCCTGTATCGCAATACGTCACCTAGGCTGAAAATGGATGGAACTGTAGCACCCTGAGGGCTCGGTTGCTACAGAGGTATTGCAGCTCACCCAGAGGTGTGATATCTCACTCTCAGGTAAGGATGGAGTGTGGATCAGGACCCCGACACCTGCATGCATTACACCACATTGATGTGGGGCAGGGCGACCAATATGCCCCTGAGATGGGCACGACAGTCCCTGTCCCTGGCTGGAGGGGGGGAGGGAACACCGAGGAAGGGGAACGCTGTAGTGCAGGAGCAGGGAGGAAGCAGTTCCTGGGTGCATTGAGAAGGGAGTATAAAAGGTGGGCACCATCTTAGTTCAGTGCAGAGAAGTCTGAGCAGAAGTGACAGGGAGCAGGGGCTCTGCATGAGCTCTGCTCCGGAGGCGGGCCTAGTAACAGAGGCCCAGGCCTGGAAGAGGGTGAAGGAAGGAAGAGGAGAAGAGAAGGCTCCAGGAACAAGGAACGAAGGGATCCCAGGGGTGCGGACGGGCGAGTCGCCACTGCACGCCCGAATCCACCTGCGTGGAGGGGTAAGGCCAAAGGGGGAGACTGGTCCCCGAAACTAGTGGAGGCGGGAAACGACCCTCAGCTAGAAACCGGAGGCTGTGACATTTTATGTGGCGCAGCCCCTCACTACACCCACTTGGAAGGCACCACATAGGGTCAGGGAAACTGGCGCCAAGTTTACCAAGAGGAGGCCCGAGGCAGCCGGACAGAAGCGTGGTCACTGGTGGGGTAAGAAAGGCCAGAGAAAGGACACACAAAGGGGGTCCTGTGAAGCGCTCCAAAGTTATCTGGGAGTTGGCCGAGCCCCTCACCTGGTGAGAACAGTACGACGTGGGCAGCCGTTACCTGCAGAAGTGGTCTGGATAATAAGAAGTGTGAGTAAAGGCCCGGGACTGCATCACTGACTCCGTGTCGTTACTGCTGCTGCCCAGCACCATCACCCCCATCCTCCGCATACACTGCCCTGAGGCTATACTCCTCCCGTGGGGAGTTATACTACGCTCTGCTGCACCCACAACACCAGCCTCAGCGGTCTGCCCTGCAGCGGCGGTTCACTCTGACCGCAATTCACGGGTGGCGTAGTCGGACATTTAAACATCAAAACCACATAAATAGTTCCGCCACTGGTTTGACCGCCCTGAGCCACGTAACCGGGTCGCCGCCATGGAGACTACAACCCCCAGCATCCACCAAAAAGGGTCCGGCTCCGGGTGTCCCAAGGCCCAGGGGGCACGTCAGAACATTTTCATCACCTTTCATAATCACCAATGGGACAAGGCAGGGATGTCCTCTGTCCCATCTCTTATACATCCTAGTGATGGAGCACCTGCTCTCATCAATTCGCCATAACTCCAATATTAGGTGGATTGAGGTGGGAGGCACCGAGTACAAGTGCTCTGCATTTGCTGATGATGTCCTAGTATATATCACTCAATCACATATATCCATCCCTGCTGTTATGGCTGAAATAGATCACTTTGTTAAATGGTCAAATTTTAAAATCCATGCAGCGAAGTCTGAGGCCCTCGAAGTTTCCCTCCCCAAATCCATACAGGATTCCATCCAGTCCAACTTTCCCTTTGCCTGGCCCTCACAGAGTATCAAATACTTAGGAATTCGTATTCATAGAGACCTCTACCGTCTATGTTATCTTAATTTTGGGCCCTTTATTGAACAACTCCATACAGACCACGGTTGGCAAGTTAGAACTGTAAGATTCACTACGTGAACCACTGGTGTTTTGGGGAAAAGCACATGTACACTGTGTTCCTAATTATTATGCAAAAAGTGTTTTGGAGTGATAAGGTAAGAATTTTTTGGTTTGTCAGTTAAACTCGTTGATGGTGATGTGTGTCAGGGCTCTTTATATCACTGTAAGCAATTGCAGACACCTGTGCTAATTAGTTTGGCAGGTGTGTCCAATGAAAGGCAAGAATACTTAAGACGGCTGTCCCACATTATTAAGCAGCCTACATTTTCTGCCAAAATGGGAAAGAAAAAGGATGTGTCGGCTGCTGAGAAGCAACAAATTGTGGAGTGTTTAGGTCAAGGCATGACTACAATCAACATTGCCAAGACACTTCATCCTGATCATCGCACAATCAAGAAGTATGTAGCTGATTCACAGTACACATGTGTGCGTGCTAATAAGGGATAATTGAGGACTCTTTCCTACAGGCAATTACGTCAGGTTAAAAGAGCAGCGGCAAAAAAGCCTTGTCATAGCAGCAGACAAGTTTTTGAAGCTTCTGGTGCCTCCAACGTCCCCCGAACAACAAGATGCAGAGTCCTTCAGAGGTTTGCAGCTGTGCGTAAGCCATCCTGTCGACCTCCTCTATCCACTGTACACAAGCAGAAACGGCTCCAGTGGGCCAAACAATACATGAAGACTGACTTCAAAACTGTTTTGTTCACCGATGAGTGCCGTGCAACGCTCAATGGTCCAGATGGATGGAGTGGAGGATGGCTGGTTGATGGACACCCCATGCAAACACGGCTACGGCGCCAACAAGGAGGATGTGGAGTAATGTTTTGGGCTGGAATCATGGGGAGAGAGATTGTCGGCCCCTTTAGGATCACTGAAGGGGTAAAGATGAACTCCATAATGTGTGTGGAGATTCTCAAAAAGCACTTCCTGCCATGGTTCAAGAAGAAGAACCGTGTATTCCGCAGCAAGATCATTTTCATGCATGATAATGCACCGCCTCATGCTGCACATAACACATCTGCATCTCTGGCTGATATGGGCATAAAAGTGGACAAACTTATGGTGTGACCCCCATGCTCCCCTGACCTCAACCCCATTGAGAACCTCTGGAGCATCATCAAAAGGAGTGTCTATGATGGCGGGAGGCAGTTCACATCTAAGCAACAGCTCTGGGAGGGTATTCTGTCCTCATGCAAAACAATTGAAGCAGAAACCATCCAAAACCTGACAAATTCAATGGACGAGAGAGTTCAGAAGCTCCTTTCGAACATGGGGTCCTATGTGCAAATGTAACATCACCTAGAATAAAGTTTTGAGTTGAAAACTGTTTGATTTCAGTTTCTAATAACCTGCCAATGCTTATAATTTCAAAAATGACCATTTTTTTGTTCTTTCTTAAAATGAAAAGGTTGATCGAAGAGTGTGGGGGATCTGAGAGTGTGGCAACCCAGTAGTCAGGATTATTTTGAATTCTGACAATCTGAGGGTCATGTTGCAGGTAGTGCAGCAAGAAGGCACTCATGTGTCTTGCGCATCAAGGAGCCCCAAAATTATTTTCCGGGCTTGATGCAGCTAAAAATTATTAATAATTTGAAAGCTGGTGGAGCTTAGTATAGATGGCCTAATAGAATCAGTACTGCACACTGCTACAAGGCCCAAATTATTTTCCAGCCAAGATACAGATAAACATGATTAGTAATTTGAAAGCTTAAAATGGTTGGTGAGGTGATTTTAACAAATCATCAAGCTTTTGCTCTCCCCAGGATGACACAGGGGTAGAAAAGTGGTTTCGGATCCATGACTTGTTCATCTTTATGAACGTGAGTCTGTCTACATTTTCAGTGGAGAGCCGCGTGCGCTTTTCTGTCAGCACACCACCAGCAGCGCTGAACACACTTTCAGACAGAACGCTGGCTGCGGGGCATGACAAGATCTTCAAGGCGTAAGTAGCGATCTCCGGACATTTATCCAGATTAGAATCCCAAAAAGAGCAAGGGTCCAGTGACGCAGTCATGGCTTCAATGTTTACTTGGAGATACTCCTGTTCCATTGTCTGTAGGTGTTGACTATGTGTCAGACTTCTTGTCTCCTGTGGCCTTGCAAATGATGGGCTAAAAAAGTGGTGAAATGATTCCGCAAAATTGATGTTACCAGCAGATACTGTGATTCTGTTACGTTTTGAGTGCTGAACACTTTACGGTCCCACGGTTGGCAAGTTGGAACTGTGAGATTCACTACGTGCACCACTAGTGTTTTGTGGAAAAACACATGTAAGATCCTGCAACAGTCTCTGCTGATACTCCTGCATGCGTGCATCACTTTCTATGGCAGGAATAATTTCTGCAAATTTACTTTTGTACCGGGGATCTAACAGTGTGGCAACCCAGTAGTCAGGATTATTTCTAATTCTCACAATTCGAGGGTCATGTTGCAGGTAGTGCAGCAAGAAGGCATTCATGTGTCTTGTGCATCCAGGAGCACCAAGTCCCTGTTGTGTTGGTGTTGAGGTAACAATCATGCTTCCTTCCTCTGCCCTCTCCCCCCAACCTCGCACAGCAGAAATGTGATCAAGGTCTCCCTCATCTGATGAGTCTTCCATCAGTTCGTCCTCCACTTCTTCCTGGGCTCCTGCACCGTCCTCACTAGTTTGGCTGCTACCATGCGCCCTGGTAAAACCATCTCCCCCACCCTCACATGCCTGCCGCCTTGGTGCTGCCAACCGTCTGGACCTTGCAGATGTTAGCCCTTCCGCATACAACTCCTCCTCCTCTACTTCCTCCACCTCCTCTTGTGCCACCACCTGACTCCGAATTCTGTTTAACATGTGCTCCAGCATGTAAATCACCGGAATAGTCATGCTGATAATGGCATCGTCAGCACTAAACATCTTCGTCGCCATTTCAAAACTGTGCAGAAGAGTGCATAGGTCCCTTATCTGAGACCACTCCTCCAGCGTGATTTTCCCCACCTCTGGATCTCGTTGGCCCAGGCTATACGTCAGAACGTATTGCACCAGGGCTTGTCGGTGCTGCCACAGTCACTGCAACATTTGCAGAGTTGAATTCCACCGGGTAGGCACATCGCATTTTAGCCGATGAAGTGGCAGGCCCAACGACTTCTGTAGAGATGTAAGTCGCTGAGCTGCGGGATGCGAATGGCGGAAGTGAGCACAAAGCGACTGTGCCCTCTGCACAAGGCCATCTAGTCCGGGATAGTGGGCTAAAAATTGCTGGACAACCAGTTTCAACACGTGAGCCATACAAGGCACGTGTGTGACATTGCCCACTTGCGAAGGGCCGCACCCAGGTTTGCAGCATTGTCGCACACGGCCTTCCCTGGTTTCAGGTCCAGTGGAGTCAACCATTCATGAAACTGGTTCTCCAGAGCTGACCACAACTCCTCAGCTGTGTGACTCACATTTCCGAGACATTTCAAAGTAAAAACTGCCTGATGACGTTGAGCCCTGCTGCCAGCATAGTAAGGAGGTGTGCAGGATCCCTTCTGCACAGTTAGAAAGCTTGTGGCATGACCAGACAGGCTTTGGGTGCAGGTGGAGGACCAAGAGGAGGTTGAGGAGGCAGAAGCAGTGGAGAAACTTTGAGATAAATAGGATTGACGCACAACTCGTGGGGAAGGCAAGACTTGGACAGCAGCCCCTTGTCCTGCTGTCATCATAGTTACCCAGTGCCCAGTCAGCGACATGTAACGCCCCTGTCCATGCCTACTTGTCCAAGTGTCTGTGGTGAAATGCACCCTGTCACACACAGAGTTTCTCAAAGGAGCGGTGATGTTGTGTGCGACATGCTGGTGGAGCGCAGGCACACCTTTCTTTGAGAAGTAGTGCCGACTGGACATATGGTACTGGGGCACTGCGACGGACATAAGGTCTCGAAAATCCTCTGTGTTCACCAGGCGGAAAGGCAGCATTTCTGTAGCCAAGAGCTTGCAGATGGTGAAATTCAACCTCTTAGCTTTCTCATCGCTAGGAGGAAATGGTCTTTTACTTGTCCACATCTGAGGGACCGAGGGCTGGCTGTTGTGCTTAGACAGGGTTGAGAAGGGTGTACCCGGCAAACTGCCGGTCTGTGAGGAAGATGCAGGCAGACAAGTTAAGTTGCCTTGATCCAAAGGTGGTGCTATCGATGTCGGACAGCGCTCAACACCAGCTGGTGTTTCCACCTCCAAAGAAAATGATGACCTGCCAATCAAGCTGGCTGTTGCGGGTAAAGAGTTGGCAGGTCTGCGTCCCAAAACAGGTGTGACTGCTGTCCCCCCAGTCACAGAGGATGAAGAGGCCGCGGATGCACAAGATGTGGCAGACGGTGGTTGGCCTGGCTGGCTAGGCCGCATTGTAGCACAATGAGCTTCCCACTGCAGCTTATGCTTCATATCCATGTGCCGGTTCATGCATGAAGTAATCAAACTATGTATTTTTTGGCCTCTACTTAGCTTTTGCTGACAAATGTTACAGATAACACGAGTTGGGTCATCTTTATCGATCTGAAAAAATGCCCAGGCTATGCAAGGCTTAGCACCCATGCGACCTGAAGAGCCACCATGACTTGTGGTCAGAGGCAGAGTTGTGTTTGAGGATGCAGTTGTTGACGTGCTTCCAGTACTACGTCTCTGTCCAGGAAAGCGCAACCTGACCTCGTCGTCACTAGCATCCTCCTCCACCTACTCTGCTGACCTCATCGACTGGCTGACTGTGGGTTGACAGTAAGTGGGATCTCCAACCTCGTCATCATCACCCTGTGTGTTATCACACCCGTCGTCCTCAGAGCCAACCTCTTCCTGCCCTGCCAAAAAACTAAAGTTGTGTCTCCAATCAGGTATTTGAGTCTCATCATCGTCTACCTCATTGTCTCCACCAACAGGAGTTACAGTTTGGGAACGAGGGTCTACATTATGGTCAGAACCTTCTGCGTCTTGTCCTGGATCCAACTCATAAAGATTCTCGGCATCAGTGCAGATCATTTCCTCGTCTGGATTCACAGAAGCTCTGGAGCCGACCTCTGATTCCCAGGCTATAGTATGAGTAAACAGCTCTGCAGACTCAACCATCTGTTCTACCCCATACTCAGACGGGCAGCTGGAGACCTCGGAGCTGTGAAGAAGCAAGTGCGATTGTGGTGACACCTCTGAGGACTGGAGTGTTTGTGATGTTGAAGTTGAGGTGGAGGAGAGCCCACTTAAAGGAGCACTTGATATCCGTTGAAGCACCTGCTGTTTTGGTGCCTCATCTGGAATTTGTAGCGATAGGCGTGGCCGTAAGAAAGGGATCTTATCACATTGTCCGCTAAAAGAAGTAGACATCTTAATTTGGCTGGAAGATGGTCTTTCTTCTGCAGATGTTACTGTTGCTTTAACACCTACCCCACGGACACAACCTTTTTTCCCCTTCCCAACACGCCTATTCCCCTTTCCACCAGCAGCAGGCCTTTTTCCACTCATTTTGGTGGTTAACTAATTCACAACTCTGGAGTTGTTTGCACAAAAAACAATGGATGGGAACCGAGCAGAGTGGCCAAACTGTGGTATTAGCCCAAAAGTATTGGCTGGGTTAGATAAAAATTATTTTGAATTTGCAACCTGGTGGAGGTTAGTAAAGATGGACTAATAGAACAAGTCCGACACACTGCTACAAGCCGAAATATTTTCTCAGAGCTAGATGCAGAAAAAAATGAGATTGAATTTGCAACCTGGTGGAGGATAGTATAGATGGACTAATAAAACAAGTCCCACACACTGCTACAAGCCGAAATATTTTTTCAGAGCTAGATGCAGAAAAAAATTATATTGAATTTGCAACCTGGTGGAGGTTAGTATAGATGGACTAATAGAACAAGTCCCACACACTGCTACAAGCCGAAGCCCAAATATTTTTTCAGAGCTAGATGCAGATAAAAATTATATTGAATTTGCAACCTGGTGGAGGTTAGTATAGATGGACTAATAGAACAAGTCCCACACACTGCTACAAGTCAAAATATTTTTTCAGAGCTAGATGGAGAAAAAAATTATATTGAATTTGCAACCTGGTGAAGGTTAGTATAGATGGACTAATAGAACAAGTCCCACACACTGCTACAAGCCAAAATATTTTTTCAGAGCTAGATGCAGAAAAAAATTATATTGAATTTGCAACCTGGTGGAGGTTAGTATAGATGGACTAATAGAACAAGTCCCACACACTGCTACAAGCCGAAGCCGAAATATTTTTTCAGAGCTAGATGAAGATAAAAATTATATTGAATTTGCAACCTGGTGGAGGTTAGTATAGATGGACTAATAGAACAAGTCCCACACACTGCTCCAAGCCAAAATATTTTTTCAGAGCTAGATGCAGAAAAAAATTATATTGAATTTGCATCCTGGTGGAGGTTAGTATAGATGGACTAATAGAACAAGTCCCACATATTGCTACAAGCCGAAGCCCAAATATTTTTTCAGAGCTAGATGCAGATAAAAATTATATTGAATTTGCAACCTGGTGGAGGTTAGTATAGATGGACTAATAGAACAAGTCCCACACACTGCTACAAGCCTAAATATTTTTTCAGAGCTAGATGCAGAATTTTTTTTTATTGAATTTGCAACCTGGTGGAGTTTAGTATAGATGGACTAATAGAACAAGTCCCACACACTGCTACAAGCCGAAATATTTTTTCAGAGCTAGATGCAGAAAAAAATTATATTGAATTTGCAACCTGGTGGAGGTTAGTATAGATGGACTAATAGAAAAAGTCCCTCACATTGCTACAAGCCGAAATATTTTTTCAGAACTAGATGCAGAAAAAAATTATATTGAATTTGCAACCTGGTGGAGGTTAGTATAGATGGACTAATAGAACAAGTCCCACACACTGCTACAAGCCAAAATATTTTTTCAGAGCTAGATGTAGAAAAAAAATTATATTGAATTTGCAACCTGGTGGAGGTTAGTATAAATGGACTAATAGAATGATGCTATGACCAAAAGGTTTTACTTTACTAGGTGCAGTAAAAAAATTGGTATTCTATACACAGGTGGTGTAGCTTGCAACACAGATAGGCTACTCCACTGACTAACACACACTGCAAGAGGCCAAAAAGGATTTGCTTTGCTAGATTTAGCCAAATGCTGTGAAAAAAACTTGCACAGCACTAACACAGACCTGCCTGGCAAAAAGTGATAGGAACTGATGTAACCTAGCCCTCAAAAGGACTGCAATTACAATTAGTCTTTACTCCCAACCTATCTATTTAAGAGCACAGACCTGCCTGATAAAAGTGATAGGAACTGATGTAACCTAGCCCTCAAAAGGACTGCAATTACAATTAGTCTTTACTCCCAACCTATCTATTTAAGAGCACAGACATGCCTGATAAAAGTGATAGGATATGATGTAACCTAGTCCTTAAAAGGACTGCAATCACAACTATTCCCTACTCCCAAGCTATCTGTAGATTTGTGCGAAAATTGGCTTGAAATTAACAAAGTATAGCGCACACAGCAACAGCGGTGCCGTCTAACACGCAGCTGCAGCAGTGAGAAAATGGTGGCGTTGGGGAAAATGGCTGGGTCTTATAGGGCAAAGACATGTGACATACACTGCCAATAAAACATGCCCTTGCTTGTGTGAAAAAAAGCAGTTTGCTCCGTGTGTGCGCTGCTGATAGGCTGACAGATTGCACCTCCCCACTGTAAATGCGAGAAAGAGAAAAAAAAATGGAGATCTTCATTATTTATGCAGAGATCCATCCCCTGCCCCTCCCCCCACCCCGCTGTACACTCAAACTGCGTATTAACATTAATTTTCAGCATTACTGAGAAAAAATCGAGTTATGATTTTGGTGCACGAACAGTTATCGAACATAACCTCGAACAGCCGAATTTTTTTCAAATCGTTCGTGTTCGCCGAACGGCTCGAACACCGCCCAAAACAGCTCGAATTTGAGATTTGCGAACAGTTCGATTCGAACACCGCTCATCTCTTCTCAGGATGTCATTAATAAGGTTCTGAAAAAACGCTGGTGCATTGGTAAGACCAAAAGGCATAACCAGATTCTCAAAATGACCCACGTGAGGTTTTCATTAACGCCTTGCGGGGATATAGTGCGACCTCTATGAAAAGCAAGCCTATAAAATTCTAGATGTACCCACATGCTACAGGAAACTCTCTTGGAACCCGACCAATGAATTTCATCAACAACTAATAAATATTCTTACGAAAGCATATGAACAGGACATCATTCCTAAAAGATTTCTCGACACTGGGAGAAACCTACATCCTAAACTTCCTACTTTTTACCTATTACCCAAATTACATAAGAATCAGCTAGACCCGCCGGGGAGGCCTATAGTGTCAGGCAATGGGGGCCTATGTGAAATTGTATGTCTTGTCATCGACCATTACCTCAAACCTATAGTTCGTACCCTGCCTTCTTTTATCCAGGATACGACGGCTGCATTACAAAGATTAAGTGATCTTCAATTAGAAGACAACATTACAATGGTGACAGCAGATGTCGAAGCTTTATACTCTTCAATTAAACATACTGATGGTATCAAGGCAGTCAAATGGTTTCTGGAATCAAGCGGAATGGATCTCCCTCTTGCCGAACTTTTGGTTATTCTTTTGGAATTCATCTTGGAGCATAATGTTTTCATGTTTAACAATACAGTATATTTGCAAACACAAGGGACAGCAATGGGGGCTGCGTGTGCCCCCTCATATGCAAATTTATTTTTAGGAGCGTGGGAACGCCAAACTTTTCAGGTTGAACCAGTATCTGGTATAGACAACGTACATGGTTGGATGCGCTACATCGATGACGTCTGGTTCATCTGGGAGGGCCCCTTGGCGGAACTTGGAGAGTTTATGACTAGTTTGAATTGCAACTGTTTGAATATCAAATTGACGTACAATCATGGGAGATCATTAGATTTCCTCGATATCCGCATTGGGACCCTCCCGGATGGACGGATTGTCACTGATGTATTCCGAAAATCTACCTCTTCAAACACTCTTCTACATGCCTCCTCATCACACATCCCCTCCACAATCAGAGGAATACCGACCGGCCAATTCTTGAGGACCAAAAAGATTTGTTCGAGTGATGAGGTCTTTATGAACCAGGCCAAAGAGTTGGCATGTAGATTTGAGGAAAGGGGATATAGCAAGAGATGTATACGGAAGGGATTCCAAGAGCCCATCATACTCCGAGAAGGGATTTATTATTTGGAACAGCCACAAGGGAGAACCGGGTACCAAGTCAACAAATAAGACTAATCACTACGTATAACAAGCAATGGAAAGAGATTTCAAGTATAGTGCAGAAACATTGGGGCATATTATTAATGGATCCAACATTGAAAACAATTCTGCCTAAGACACCATCTTTAGTGGCTAGAAGATCCAGGAATTTGAAGGATGTCCTGGTACATAGCCACTACCAACCGGATACGATACCGAAGAACACAGTCACGAGTACATCGGTTGGTTTCTTTCCATGTAGCTTCTGTATGGCATGTAGGAACTTGAAAAAGAGCAAGACCTTCTCCAATCATGATGCCTCAAGAATATTTCAAATAAGAAAATACCTGACCTGTACCTCAAAAGGTGTTATTTATCATGCCGAATGCCCTTGTGGGATGATTTATATAGGCCTGACAACGAGGGAATTAAAAGTACGTGTACGTGAACATGTTAGAGATATTGAGAAGGCTATAGCTGTTAATGACACTAAAATGTTGAAAACTGTACCCAGACATTTTAAAGAATACCATGGCTGTAAAACAGAGGGTTTAGTGATTAAGGCTATTGATCAGTTCACCCTGGGCCCTAGGGGAGGTGACCTAGGGAGGATTTTGGCCTAAGTGGAAAGCAAGTGGATTTATAGGTTGGGTACTATATCCCCGCAAGGCGTAAATGAAAACCTGGGCTTTGCCTCCTTCCTGTGATAAACTTGTAATGGTAATCTCCTGGTTCGAGTGTATGTTTTTAATCTTCTTTTTTAATTATGTATATTTATTGTGTGTATTTTATATTTTGCTCTTTAGTGGTACAACACATCTGGGAGCTCTTGCTAGGGAGAGTCGCTGAAATTTGATTGGAAGAATACTTCACTTATTAATATCTGACTGCATGGAGGGAGAAAGAGGAAGACCACCTGGGCCATTAAAAAAGTTTTTGGACTTAACAGATCCTTGATATGTGGCTTTACCATCCAGTGTATAATTAAGAGACCAAGGGCAACTGCCCCATAGAGAAGAAATGTGATATATGTGTACTGTCTAAATTAATATGGGCTGTTAGATCTTGGGATAATAAAAAAAGTATGTTTTGGATTAATCCCCCTCTCACCCCTAATATATAACCCTTCGGTTCTGTTGAGATGACCTCAATTGGTGTGATAGGATAGGGTTTTAAGTGTATAAAGGGTGGTGATTAGGTGATCGATGCAAAAGGGACCCTTAGTGAGTCTCTCCTTCTAACATCTTCCCCCCTCATGAATGATTATATTCATTTTGGTCTCTTTTTCTAATTCTCCTCCGTGCCCACCCCTTGTGTTCTACATTATTGTCCGCTCCTTTTTCTGTGTAGATTCTATATTATACCTGTTCTTTCATGGTTTTTTCTTCCCTTTATCTTTTTATTTATTTTTTCTTTTTCTTTTCTTTTTCTAATTGGATTATTCTTTATTTCATACTTACTTGTTTCTTTCTCTTTTTTCCTGCGTAGTCATATTTAATATGTTTCCTTTCCTTATCTTTCTTTCTCGCTACTATGACTCTCTCACCATTACTGCATTGTCTCCGTTCTGTCAAGCTCTCCGCTGCCAGATATCGTATACAATATGCCTTGCTTGGTAGGTGCGCGTGCGCAGCTGACGGGACCTGCTGACTTCCGCTTTGGCGCATCTGGGAGGGTGAAGCGTTCCACGCTTGCGTTCCAAGCGCCGGAAGCGGAAGTCTTTGGTTTGTGATGCGGGCTGCCGGACTGCGCTCACGCGCCCATAATACCAAGCAACGCAGCGACAATGCGATCTGATTGGGCACAGGTACTACTTAAGGTGCAGGCTTACTTAGAATAGTTAACGCCCCTAGGAAGAAGCGTGGCGAAACGGCGTCGTAGGGGTGCAGCACCAGGAATCGTGGGTTACCCTCTCTCATGTTGTTGGGCTGTAAGTAGTTAACTCCACTGTCTATGTGAAATTTTAAATTTGATGTCCGTCTTCTGACTGATATTTATGTGAGCCATTGTCTATTTACTACTGACCGTGCGGTATGCAATAGTCCATTGTCGGGCATTATTTAGGCATCAGCTTAACTATATATTTGTCGCTGCTAGCACGGTCACTTTAAAGTATATAATCTGGGCCTTTTTTCTAGGCTGTCGGCACTGTCACTTTAGGGCAATGGACACTTTAGACCTGTTTGGAGATTATAAATTTATTTACTGAACTTTATCTTTATTAATCCAACTACCTCTGACTACTTAGGTATCAATCTAATGATATATTGTCGCTGCTACCATGGTCACTTTAGAGCATATAATCTGGGCCTTTGCCTAGACTGTTGGCACTGTCACTTTATGGCAAGGGACACTTTAGACCTGTTTGGAGATTATAAATTTATTGATGAACTTTATCTTTATTAATTTAATTATCTTTGACTACTCTAAATCTTTAATTGCAGCCTTGACTTGAGACCCACATGTATAATCTTGTGTGCTGATAGAGATTGGTTTCCTGCTTAATTTTTAATTGTTGTGATGATTGTTTTAAATATGATTCAATAAAATATATAAGAATAGTAAAGGATTGTGCAGTTTTAACCAAGGCAAACCTAAAACTACAGGAGAAGGTAAATTATCCAATACCACCAACTCCAAATTCTCTTGGCGAATACCATTAATAGTGAGGGGAAATTCAGCAACCTTGTGAGTAATACAATTCAAAGGAGTGTTATTAACAGCAACCACAGAAATAGGAGATGACAAAGGTTTGGATTCTAATTTAAATTTTTCCAAAAATCCCTTATCAATCACATTCAGTGTAGAACCACAATCCACAAATACCTGAAATTCAATGAACTCCTCCTGCAATGAGGTACTTCCTGAAAGAAATACTCCCTTAGAGCTTAAACAAGCAATACGGGCGTAACTGACCTTTTTTTTTTCTTTGTTTAACCGAAGCTCACAGTTCTTAATTAAATGGTCAGATTTACCACAGTAAAAGCACAATCCCTTGGAAAACCTGCGGTCTTTTTCCTGAGAGCGGAGAGACATTGCCCCAATCTCCATCGGTTCTCCGTCGTCCGAGCAGACCCTCTGATGACTAGGAGCTGCCAAAGCAGGAGTTTTCTCCTCATTAACCCTGGCACGCAGTCTCCTGTCCACACGTTTAGCTAATTGCATGGCTTCTTGCAAGGTTCCAGGTGCAGGGAAAGCAATCAGCAGATCCTTAACCCTTTCACTTTGACCAGCAAGAAACAAACATTTTAATGCCTAATCATTCCATTCCACTTCAGAAAACCACCTTCTGAAGCGTGTACAATAATTTTCAACATCACCTGACCCCTGCTTCAAATGTCTCAGTTCTGTCTCAGCAGATGAGACACGCTCAGGATCGTCATACAACAACCCCATAGCAGAAAAAAAAACTTCCACTGATCTAAAACACGGATCATTAGTTTGGAGAGAAAAGGCCCATCCCTGTGGTTCCTTGCACAAAAGTGACATGATAAACCCAATGCGCTGTGATTCATTCCCAGAGGACCTGGGTCTCAAACGAAAATATAATAAACAAGCATTTTTAAATGAAAAAAAATCTTGTTGTTTACCATAAAAAAAATCAGGCAGTCCTACCTTCGGTTCCACAAAATGCGCTCCAGGACAGCTACTCACGTGTTGCTGAAGCCCAGCCACCTCAAGAGACAATCCCTGCAGGCGTTGAGCCAATTCCTGAACAGACACCATGCTGATCTCCGGATTTCTTTCCTTAGAGTTTCTATTGTTTTGGGCTGGACTTACTGTTATGATCTGCTACAAGAACTAAGGAAAGAAAGGAAAACTATCCCTACAATAGGACTAAGCTGATTCCCTATGATGCAGCGGGCAACCTGTTCCTTGTGAACAGACCCACCTTCGTCCTCAGCTAATCTGAACGCAGACCTATAGATATAAGGGAGGGGTCCCTAAAAGTACTAACGACTGGGACAAAATTAGACACCTCCTAGCAGAAGTTGTAGCGGAGCAAAAAAGACAAACAGACAAAAAGTACTTAGAGGTCGAAAGGACCAAGCAAACTATAGAGATAGGTATAAAGCACCTGGCTAGATAAAGAGTCAAAGTAACACTGAAGTCCAGCAAAGCCAGGAGGGCGGAGCTGGAATAAATAGGCAGAAGGTCACATGACCACAAAAGAGAAAAAACGAACAGGAGGGTTCTAACAAGAGTAGAGCGAAACCGTCGGAGCGGTGAGCAATCAGAGCAGAACAGGGCTGACGGTGCAGGCAGAGAAGACAGGGCTCTGTTCACATGGAACAGATGGAAAATACAGGAAGATGGCTAGAACACAGGAGGTAGATACGGAGGAAGGGAAAAGGGACAAGCAGAACCAGACACACACAAGGTACTTACAATGAAGTAGCAAGTGGACACAAAACTCACAAACAGAAGTACAGAGACAACGAGTTGGAGTTAGGTGCAGGTTCAGACACTGCAGGAAAAGGGAGGGTACGGACATAGAGACAAACAGGTAACAGGCTAGGAGACAGTTCAGACAGGAACTGATACTGCAACGAGATACAGGAACGAGCCTGGGTATACAGTCCCCAGGGTGGCGGAAAAGGACTAGAAGTCACACAAAACAAGCCTGGGTATACAGCCCCCAGGGTGACAGAAACAGACTAGAAGTCAGAGATAACAGGCCTGGGAATGCAGCCCCCAGGGTGACAGAAACAGACAAGATACAGGACAAGACCTGGCAACTCAGAGGCCAGGAGCACACTGATAGATAGTGATGCTCAGGCCCCTCCTTCTGGGTGGAGGGCGTTTAAATATCCAGTGACTCACAGCAATAGGCTGGAGACGCATTAGGAGTGTGCCCACAGCAGCTATAAGAATCAGGAAGTAACCGGGCCGCCGCCCTAAGTAGTCAGACAAGAGACATGCACACAGCATGAACTGGAGCAAGGTTTGCAGGCTGGACTGAGGGGTAAGATTGCGGTCTTGCGGTCTTGCATGGTGGGAGGTGGTGCACTATGCAAGCACGCCGCCAGGGATGTTACAGAATATAAGACATATTTTCAGCTGTTTCACACTTTTTTGTTAAGTAAATAATTCCACATGTGTTAATTCATAGTTTTGATGCCTTCAGTGTGAATGTATAATTTTCATAGTCATGAAAATACAGTCTTTAAATGAGAAGGTGTGTCCAAACTTTTGGTCTCTAATGTATATAATGTACATTCCATGACTATATTGCTGTTGTTGCTGCTTGTTTGTTAGCAGTCATTAATCTACGTGTAGCAACTTTGCAGCCTAACATTTTAAATTTTATTAAATTACTTTTAGTTTTGGTTGAAGGGGAGAGTGAGGATTGTCATTATAAAAACCCCCAAAACAAAACAAAAAAACGTAACTAAGAGTATTAAAGTTTGCAACTGTGTCTCATTTAACAATCATAGGTGCCACAATAATAATTCTGGCTTCTGTCCCAAATTAATTTGTGTGTGTGCACCTACAATGTAACCTCTTTCTTTAAAGTTAAGATTTTTGTGAAGGGTGAGAGAATTTTTAAACAAAAATTGGTTAAGCTTGTTAACAAAGTTTCTAAACGAATTAAACATTATATTTTTGTGCTAGAATGCATGCTAAACCCAATCATCGCTCAGGATGTAGCTGGGCTATATAAAAGCCCTAATATCATGGATAAGAATGTATATGCCACTTGCAGCAGCTCTAACATCACCAGTAGTGCTGGCAGTAACTTTCTCAGCAGTAGTAGTATGTAACACAAGTCACACTTGGCCTCCTTTGCCTCTGACAAGTGCATTAGCATGGAGAAGGCAGAGAGAATAATGGAGTATATGTACCATCCCTCATCTCAATCACAACAGGATGATGTAGGCGCTGACAGTGACACCATCTGCTTCAATCAGTGTTCTGCTAATTCCATCTCCTCTGCCATCATAACAGTTAATGTCATACATCTATCCTGCCCCAAATTCACCTAACTCACAGCACCTAAGGGATAAGGAACATACAACACCAGAATAAATTCTTCCAGTTGATATTTTGGAAGACAAGAATAGGCAGCTTTTGTTCTCAGGAGATATGGTGTCAGAAGAGATGGCTAACATGATCCTAATGTGAATATGTGTTGCAGGCTTTGTAAGCCAAGGTGATGATGATTTTGTGTTGAGCAAGAAGTTGATGTCATCAGAGGAAAAGTTTGTTGGCATCAGTGGTACGCAGTTCAGGAGACATGCATCAAAAATATCCCCTGGGGCCAAATCAGCTTTTCTGTGGTCAGTTTTGGAGTAGATATTGGCACATTTGTTATTGATGGAGGAGTCTCTACAGCACCTGAAAGGTCTTATTGTGGTGGTGGCAAGTTGTACATGCAAGCTTCTGGTGTGTAGGAGTTTTTTGCATGTTGCCACCAGGCAATTCTTTGGCACTCTGCAGACTCTGTTAGAGGAAAAGAACCGTAGACATTCTAGCTCTTATAGACTAGGAACTATGGCTGTCCATCACCACATGAAGCAACATCACCTACTCATTATGCAAAGTCCAGGCGGCCAGTTATCAGAGCATGCCTTAAGTTGATTCTTCCTCCTTCTCGCCACTCTCATCTTTCTGTCAGCCAAGCAACAGACTTAAGTGTCATCATCACCTCCATTTTCATTGTCAACCTCTTTTCCAGCATGTTGCACTCCGAGTACACCTCCTCCATTGAAATGGCAAATATCCATCTCTGTCGAGGAAACAACCATATGCTCCCAGTCAACTGAGGGTTTGCAACAAAACTCACATCTTGTCAAGTTGCAGGTGATACAGAAGCTGCCTCACCAGCTTGTGGATTCTGCTGCCTTTCGAGAAAGCTTGGGGGAGAAAAGTCAAACATCAGAGGAGTTGCTGCTGTGCATCAATCAGCTATTCACCAGCTGGCTGGCTCCCAATGAACTGCATCTTGGTACTGTCATGAGTGACTATGCATGGAACATTTTGGTTGCTTTCTGGTCAGGCAAAATTACTCATGCTCCGTGCATGGCCCACATCCTGAATGTAATAGTGCAATTTTTTTTTCGCAAATATACACGCATGAAAACATTGGTGGCTATGGCAAGAAAAGTGTCGACCCATTTCAATAGGTCTTATGTGGCAAAGAACACAGTCTTGGCTTTTCAAAAAACCATAGGCTGCCAGATCACCACCGGGTTTGCGACATCACAACCCACCGGAATTCAATTCTGTATGTGTTGCAGCATAAAGTGGTGACAGATAGGGTTGAGTGGACCCATGGTTGTTCAGGTTCATCGGGTTCGGCCGAACTAAAGTTAAAAGTTTGGTTCGGTATACGACCTTGAACCCCAACTTGACCCCGAAACCAATAGAAGTCAATGGTGACCCAAACTTTGGTGCTTTAAAATGGCTGTAAAATGATTTTAGTAAGGACTAGGGAGCTGCAAAAGGAAGCTAAATTGGGGTAAGAGCAGGACAAGTGCCCTGCAAACAATTTTGGATAGGTAAATGACTTAAAATAGCAGAGAATCCCCCCCAAAAAAGACAAATTTTGGGACGAATCTAAAAAGTTTGTGAAGTGGATTGGATTAAAAAAATGTTGAAGATGAGACCCTGTACCACGACTGCCACGTACACACCTGGATGGTACAGTGAAACTGCGAATGGTCATTGAATCAGTTAATTTGGATTACATTTTTGGAATTTCTGGCTACGTATCGCCGTAAAATTATGAACCAAAAGGAATGCATGGAAAGCCTGACAGAGGCATCCCATTGGCCCCCACTCCCTTGCCCCTCTCCCGAGAGACCCTGTGCATTGTCTTGGGTTCATTGGTTAACGAGGCAAGGCTGCCGTGGTGTTCTACAGAGGCCATTAACCTCACCATCGCTGTGCAAGGGGTGTTTTCTCTTTGCTTGCCGCTTTCTGTACTGCACGCATAGGGAGTCACTCTCCCTTCCGACCACCACCCCCCCCATGCCGTACTGGCTCCTTTACATTCTGGTGTCCTTTTAGTACAGTGAACCAGGGTTTAAATCTGGAGAAGCAGCCTGATAAACAGGTACCACACCCAAGGAAGGCAGCAGTCAAGCAATCTAACCACTACTCAACTGAGTCACCAGTTAATGTTGCAATACAAAATAGACATCCATGACAATTTAGAGGCTATGTAATTGCAATAAGTGGTTAAATCCTTTAATGAGCAATTATTGGAGGGAAAATCTGGTGCCAGTATCCACAGTAATTACAGCATCAGTAGCGTACAATAAAGTCTCCCACCACTACAGCAAATACACAGATGGTACAGTGAAACTGCGAACGGTCATTAAATTAGTTAATTTTGCCTACTTTTATGAATTTCTGACTACAGATCAGTGTAAAAAAAACATGAAAGCATGGGAAGAAGCTATCATGTTATGGACTGTGGGAGAGACGTATGTGACCAGAATAAACACTTATCTCCAGCAGATGATATGAACTTGATGTCCTTGTCCATGTCCTTTATTTGATGCTCTCCTAAATTTTTTAAGTGGTTTATAAGGCAAAGTACTCCCCAAAACACAGTTGCAGATTAGAAAAACTTGTTTTGATGCACAGTACTATCACAGACATGGGTGCAAAAGAGTAGAAAATTTGTTTTGACGCACAGTGCTATCAGACATAGGTGCATAAAAGTAGAAAAATTTGTTTGTACGCACTGTATCATCAGACAAAAGCGATAACAATAGAAAAAGTAGTTTTTAACCACAGTACTATCACAGACATGGGTACATAAAAGTAGAAAAATTTGTTTGGCTGCACATGACTCCCACCGACATGGTTGCAGATTAGAAAAACTTTTGGGTATGCACAGTACTATCACAGACACGGGTGCACAGTACAGATAGAGAGTGTTTTTGGAAAACTGCGGACACACAAAGCCTAATACTGTCCCTCACTACAGCTGCATTCTGTCCCTACGCTAAGCAGAGCAGAAATAAAAAATAATAATCTTGAACCAAGAGGCGTAGGTCCAAGTAGATGAAGAGGTAGACGTGGCGGTAAAGGATGAAGAGGCAAGGGAGGAGTAATCCAACACTGTTTTTTTTTTTTCGTATTTTATTTATTTATTTTTTATGCAACTGACTTAGAACAACTTAGAATCTAGAACCAAAAGGAGTAGGTCCAGGCGTAGGAAGAAAAGCAAACTTGGAGATGAAAGTGAATGTAAAACTGTGCTGCACAGAATTCAATGTATAATAGGAGACCAGATGCGGTATGTATACGGTTTTATTTGTCAACTTTATCAACGTGTTTCGAGGTGATCATACCTCTTCATCAGGACAAACCACAATAATCTTGCATTTATTGTCATTCCAGTTTTTATCTACACAAGTGTAGGAAGAGGTGGACAAGGCGATATAGGTGGAAGCGGCAAAGGATGAGTAATCCAACACTGTTTTTTCTCTTGTATTTTTGTACTTTTTTAAATTTTTTTTAGTATTTTTCATTTTTTTATGGAACTGATTTAAAACAACCTAGAATTAACAAGACTAAAACTAGCAATCTAGAACCAGGAGGCGTAGGTCCGATTGGAGGAAGAGGTGGACGTGGCGGTATAGCTGGAAGAGGCAAGGGAGGAGTAATCCAACACTGTGTTTTTGGTACTTTTTTTGTGTTTATTAGGGAACTAACTTAACAGAACATAGATTGAACCCAAAATAAACTAACAAGCTACAACCAAGGGGCGGAGGTCCAACTGGAGGAGGAGGTGGAGGAGGTAGACTTGCCGGTATAGGTGGGAGAGGTGGAAGAGGAAGTAGCAACACATTTTTTTTTATTTTTTTTTATTTAGGGAGGAGGCACTCAAATGAAACGAATGGCAAATAGAGTTGAAGACTGTCTGGGTGCGGCTGGTATAGTTGTCTAGTCATCCAAAGGTATGGACAAGTCCTGTGGGATTGATGCCTGGTTCATTTTAAGGAAAGTTAAGTTCCCCAAGTTGGATGTGGCTTGTGGGTACAACTGTCTGTGATCACACCCACTGCCATGGTAAACACTCTTTCTGACAGTACACCTGCCGCAGGGCAGGCCAGCACCTCCAAGGCATAAAGAGCACGCTCAGGCCATGTGTTCAATTTGGACACCCAGAAGTTAAATGGGGCAGACCCATCAGTTACTACGTGGAGACTAGAGATGAGTGAACATGTTTGGAAAACGTTCGTTTTTTTCAAATTCGGCATGAACATTGCACATTCGGATTCATGATCGGACTCCCGAGCGTTTTTACTCAAAATCGGCAAATTTCGGGCAAAGTGCAGTAAATGATCCAGTTTCTATTAGTGCATTTTTTAGGACTTTGACTAGGATGGTGATGCTGTATGATGAGCGGGGGAGACGTGTTTGATGAAGGGAGGGGATAGGGAGAGGTCAAAGTAGCGGCAGACTGTTGGAGATTCTGGCAAGAAAATCAGGATGCAGGAGCCATCCACAATGTCCAGACACAAGAGCAGACATGTTGTTTTAGCGCCATTTTTGTCAAAATATTTGACTTTAAAAGGTGTACTGCTGCATGGAGCACAATATCTGCACAACAGAGTTCTATGCTGAAATGTGTCTCTATCTAGACCACACTAATAGCAAAACTAATTGATCTGCTAGAAGGTCGATTTCCCAGCCACACAGGATCCTATCTATCTAAACTATCTGACTTAGAAGCAACTGCCTAGCTAACTATCTCACTCTCTGAGAAGATTTTAATTACAGCAGGTTCTTACCTTCCCATACACATGCAGACTTCAGTCTCGAAGAGAGGATTCACATTGGTAGGTTCCTGGCAACAAGAAACACCTTACCGTGGCTACCAGGTATACATGAATTGGCCAATTTATGCCCTAATATTTCTCAATTATTTCTATTTCCTTGAGCAGTAATGCTATTCAAATGTCATACATTTCATGTTTGCATACTTAGCGTTACAGAGTCCTACTTTATTTGTCAGCTGTATATAGGGCTCCACAGTAAAAAATCTAATCTTTTCTGATCCTACCGTGCTACATGAAAAGCTTGTAATTCTTTTGCGCTGAGTTTCAGCTGTATCCAGGGCTCCACAGTAAAAATCTATTTTTTTCTGTTCCTACCATGCTACATAAAGCACACCGCATCTCAGCTTGTAATTCTTTTGAGCTGAGATTCAGCTGTATCCAGGGCTCCACAATAAAAAATCTATTTTTTTCTGTTACTACCATGCTACATGAAGCACGCCACATCTCAGCTTATAATTCTTTGGTGCTGATATCCTGCTCCATCCAGGGGTTGTCATTATAAAATCTAAATTTGTTCTGTTACTACTGTGCTACAGAAACCATGCCACATTTCAGCTTTTAATTCTTTGGTGCTGATATTCATCTCAAGCCAGGGGTTGACATTATAACATCTAAATTTGTTCTGATACTACCGTGCTACAGAAACTAGGCCACATTTCAGCTTTTAATTCTAAGGTGCAGATTAGAGATGAGCGGTGTTCGACTGGGAGTAGGGAATAGTTGTGATTGCAGTCCTTTTAAGGACTAGGCTACATCATTTCCTACGACTTTTATCAGGCAGGTCTGTGCTCTTAAATAGATAGGTTGGGAGTAAAGACTAATTGTAATTGCAGTCCTTTTCAGGGCTAGGTTACATCAGTCCCTATCACTTTTATCAGGCAGGTCTGTGCTCTTAAATAGATAGGTTGGGAGTAAAGACTAATTGTAATTGCTGTCCTTTTGAGGGCTAGGTTACATCAGTTCCTATCACTTTTTGCCAGGCAGATCTGTTTTAGTGCTGTGCAAGTTTTTTCACAGCATTGGGCTAAATCTAGCAAAGCAAATCCTTTTTGGCCTCTTGCAGTGTGTGTTAGTCAGTGGAGTAGCCTATCTGTGTTGCAAGCTACACCACCTGTGTACAGAATACAATTTTTTTTACTGCACCTAGTGAAGTAAAACCTTTTGGGCATAGCATCATTCTATTAGTCCATCTATACTAACCTCCACCAGGTTGCAAATTCAAAATAATTTTTATCTGCATCTAGCTCTGAAAAAATATTTCGGCTTGTAGCAGTGTGTGGGACTTGCTCTCTTAGTCCATCTATACTAACCTCCACCAGGTTGTAAATTCAATATAATTTTTTTCTGCATCTAGCTCTGAAAAAATATTTTGGCTCGTAGCAGTGTGTGGGACTTGTTCTATTAGTCCATCTATACTAACCTCCACCAGGTTGCAAATTCAATCTCATTTTTTTCTGCATCTAGCTCTGAAAAATATTTCGGCTTGTAGCAGTGTGTGGGACTTGTTCTATTAGTCCATCTATACTAACCTCCACCAGGTTGCAAATTCAATATAATTTTTTTCTGCATCTAACCCAGCCAATACGTTTGGGCTAATACCACAGTTTGGCCACTCAGTTCTGCTCGGTTCCCATCCATTGTCTTTTGTACAAACAACTCCAGAGTTGTGAATTAGTTAACCACCAAAATGAGTGGAAAAAGGCCTGCTGCTGGTGGAAAGGGGAATAGGCGTGTTGGGAAGGGAAAAAAAGGTCGTGTCCATGGGGTTGGTGTTAAAGCAACAGTAAAATCTGCAGAAGAAAGACCATCTTCCAGCCAAACTAAGATGTCTACTTCTTTTAGCGGACAATGTGATAAGATCCCTTTCTTACGGCCACGCCAATCGCTACAAATTCCAGATGAGACACAAAAACAGCAGGTGCTTCAACGGATATCAAGTGCTCCTTAAAGGGGGCTCTCCTCCACCTCAACTTCAACATCACAAATACTCCAGTCCTCAGAGGTGTCACCCCAATCGCACTTGCTTCCTCACAGCTCCCAAGTCTCCAGCTGCCCGTCTGAGTATGGGGTAGAACAGATGGTTTAGTCTGCAGAGCTGTTTAATCATACTATAGCCTGGGAATCAGAGGTCGGCTCCAGAGCTTCTGTGAATCCAGACGAGGAAATGATCTGCACTGATGCCCAGAATCTTTATGAGTCGGATCCAGGACCAGACGCAGAAGGTTCTGACCATAATGTAGACCCTCGTTCCCAAATTGTAACTCCTGTTGGTGGAGACAATGAGGAAGACGATGATGAGACTCAAATACCTAATTGGAGAGACAACTTTAGTTTTATGTCAGGGCAGGAAGAGGTTGGCTCTGAGGATGACGAGTGTGATAACACACAGGGTGATGATGACGAGGTTGGAGATCCCACTTACTGTCAACCCACAGTCAGCCAAGAGATGAGGTCAGCAGAGGAGGTGGAGGAGGATGCTAGTGACGACGAGGTCAGGTTGCGCCTTCCTGGACAGAGACGTAGTACTGGAAGCACGTCAACAACTGCATCCTCAAACACAACTCTGCCTCTCACCACAAGTCGTGGTGGCTCTTCAGGTCGCATGGGTGCTAAGCCTTGCATAGCCTGGGCATTTTTTCAGATCGATAAAGATGACCCAACTCGTGTTATCTGTAACATTTGTCAGCAAAAGCTAAGTAGAGGCCAAAAAATACATAGTTTGAGTACTTCATGCATGAACCGGCACATGGATATGAAGCATAAATTGCATTGGGAAGCTCACTGTGCTACAATGCGGCCAAGTGGGCAGGGCCAACCACCGTCTGCCACATCTTGTGCATCCGTGGCCTCTTCATCCTCTGTGACTGGGGGGGACAGCAGTCACACCTGTTTTGGGACGCAGACCTGCCACCTCTTTACATGCAACACCCAGCGTGATTGGCAGGTCATCATTTTCTTTGGAGGTGGAAACACCAGCTGGTGTTGAGCGCTGTCCGACATCGATAGCACCACCTTTGGATTAAGGCAACATAACATGTCTTCCTCACAGATCGGCAGTTTGCCGGGGACACCCTTCTCAACCCCGTCTAAGCACAACAGCCAGCCCTCGGTCCCTCAGATGTGGACAAGTAAAAGACCATTTCCTCCTAGCCATGAGAAAGCTAAGAGGTTGAATTTCACCATCTGCAAGCTCTTGGCTACAGAAATGCTGCCTTTCCGCCTGGTGGACACAGAGGATTTTCGAGACCTTATGTCCGTCTCAGTTCCCCAGTACCAGATGCCCAGTCGGCACTACTTCTCAAAGAAAGGTGTGCCTGCACTCCACCAGCATGTCGCACACAACATCACCGCTTCTTTGAGAAACACTGTGTGTGACAGGGTGCATTTCACCACAGACACTTGGACGAGTAGGCATGGACAGGGGAGTTACATGTCGCTGACTGGGCACTGGGTAACTATGGTGACAGCAGGACAAGGGGCTGCTGTCCAAGTCTTGCCATCCCCACGAGTTGTGCGCCAATCCTCTTTATCTCGAAGTTCCTCCACTGCTTCTGCCTCCTCAACCTCCTCTCAGTCCTCCGCCTGCACCCAAAGCCTGTCTTGTCATGCCACAAGCTTTCTAACTATGCAGAAGGGATCCTGTACACCTCCATACTATGCTGGCAGCAGGGCTCAACGTCATCAGGCAGTTTTTACTTTGAAATGTCTGGGAAATGTGAGTCACACAGCTGAGGAGTTGTGGTCAGCTCTGGAGAACCAGTTTCATGAATGGCTGTCTCCACTGGACCTGAAACCAGGGAAGACCGTGTGCGACAATGCTGCAAACCTGGGTGCGGCCCTTCGCCGGGGCAAACGTGCCTTGTTTGGCTCACGTGTTGAACCTGGTTGTCCAGAAATTTTTGGCCCACTATCCCGGACTAGATGGCCTTCTGCAGAGGGCACGGTCGCTGTGTGCTCTCTTCCGCCGTTCGCATCCCACAGCTCAGTGACTTACATCTCTACAGAAGTCGTTGGGCCTGCCACTTCACCGGCTAAAATGCGATGTGCCTACCCGGTGGAATTCAACTCTGCACATGTTGCAGCAACTGTGGCAGCACCGACAAGCCCTGGTGCAATACGTTCTGACATATAGCCTGGCCCAGTGAGATTCAGAGGTGGGGCAAATCACGCTGGAGGAGTGGTCTCAGATCAAGGAACTATGCACCCTTCTGCACAGTTTTGAAATGGCGACGAAGATGTTTAGTGCTGACGATGCCATTATCAGCATGACTGTTCCAGTGATTTACATGCTGGAGCACATGTTAAACAGAATTCGGAGTCAGGTGGTGGCACAAGAGGAGGTGGAGGAAGTAGAGGAGGATGAGTTGTATACGGAAGGGCTAACATCTGCAAGGCCCAGACGGTCGGCAGCATCAAGGCAGCAGGCATGTGAGGGTGGGGGAGATGGTTTTACCAGGGCGCATGGTAGCAGCCAAACTAGTGAGGAAGGTGCAGGAGCCCAGGAAGAAGTGGAGGATGAACTGATGGAAGACTCATCAGATGAGGGAGACCTTGATCACATTTCTGTTGTGCGAGGTTGGGGGGAGAGGGCAGGGGAAGGAAGCATGATTGTTACCTCGCCACCAACACAACAGGGACTTGGTGCTCCTGGATGCGCAAGACACATTAGAGCCTTCTTGCTGCACTACCTGCAGCATGACCCTCGAATTGTGAGAATTAGAAATAATCCTGACTACTGGGTTGCCACACTGTTAGATTCCCGGTACAAAAGTAAATTTGGAGAAATTATTCCTGCCATAGAAAGAGATGCATGCATGCAGGAGTATCAGCAGAGACTGTTGCAGAATCTTACATGTGCTTTTCCCCAAAACACTAGTGGTGCACGTAGTGAATCTCACAGTTCCAACTTGCCATCCGTGGGATCGTCGAGTGTTCAGCCCTCAAAACGTAACAGAAACACAGTATCTGCTGGTAACATCAATTTTGCAGAATCATTTCACCACTTTTTTAGCCCATCCTTTGCAAGGCCACAGAAGACAAGAAGTCTGACACATAGTCAATGCCTACAGACGATGGTACAGGAGTATCTCCAAGTAAACATTGAAGCCATGACTGTGTCACTGGACCCTTGCTCTTTTTGGGCTTCCAATCTGGATAAATGGCCGGAGCTCGCCACTTACGCCTTGGAGATCTTGTCCTGCCCCGCAGCCAGCATTCTGTCTGAACGTGTGTTCAGCGCTGCTGGTGGTGTGCTGACAGATAAGCGCACGCGGCTCTCCACTGATAATGTAGACAGACTCACGTTCTTAAAGATGAACAAATCATGGATCCGAAAAGACTTTTCTACCCTTGTGTCATCCTGGGGAGAGTAAAAGCTTGATGATTTGTTAAAATCACCTCACCAACCGTTTTAAGCTTTCAAATTACTAATCATGTTTATCTGTATCTTGGCTGGAAAATAATTTGGGCCTTGTAGCAGTGTGAAGTACTGATTCTATTAGGCCATCTATACTAAACTCCACCAGATTTAAAGTTACTAATCATGTTTATCTGTATCTTGGCTGGAAAATAATTTGGGCCTTGTAGCAGTTTGCAGTACTGATTCTATTAGGCCATCTATACTAAGCTCCACCATCTTTCAAATAAATAATAATTTTTAGCTGCATCTAGCCCGGAAAATAATTTTGGGGCTCCTAGATGTTCAAGACACATGAGTGCCTTCTTGCTGCACTACCTGCAACATGACCCTCATTTTTCATTTTAATAAAGAAAAAAAAAATGGTCATTTTAGAAATTATAAGCATTAGCAGGTTATTAGAAACTGAAATCAAACAGTTTTCAACTCAAAACTTTGTTCCAGGTGATGTTACATTTGCACATAGGACCCCTTGTTCGAAAGGAGCTTCTGAACTCTCTCGTCCATTGACTTTGTCAGGTTTTGGATGGTTTCTGCTTCAATTGTTTTGCATGAGGACAGAATACCCTCCCAGAGCTGTTGCTTAGATGTGAACTGCCTCCCGCCATCATAGACACTCCTTTTGATGATGCTCCAGAGGTTCTCAATGGGGTTGAGGTCAGGGTAGCATGGGGATCACACCATAAGTTTGTCCCCTTTTATGCCCATATCAGCCAGAGATGCAGATGTGTTATGTGTAGCATGAGACGGTGTATTATCATGCATGAAAATGATCTTGCTGCGGAATACACGGTTCTTCTTCTTGAACCATGGCAGGAAGTGCTGTTTGAGAAACTCCACATACATTATGGAGTTCATCTTTACCCCTTCAGGGATCCTAAAGGGGCCGACAATCTCTCTCCCCATGATTCCAGCCCAAAACATTACTCCACCTCCTCCTTGTTGGCAACGTAGCCGTGTTTCCATGGGGTGTCCATCAACCAGCCATCCTCCACTCCATCCATCTGGACCATCGAGCGTTGCATGGCACTCATCGGTGAACAAAACAGTTTTGAAGTCAGTCTTCATGTATTGTTTGGCCCACTGGAGCCATTTCTGCTTGTATACAGTGGATAGAGGAGGCCGACAGGATGGCTTGCGCACAGCTGCAAACCTCTGAAGGACCCTGCATCTTGTTGTTCGGGGGACGTTAGAGGCACCAGCAGCTTCAAAAACTTGTCTGCTGCTATGACAAGGCTTTTTTGCCGCTGCTCTTTTAACCTGACATAATTGCCTGTAGGAAAGAGTCCTCAATTTCCCCTTATCAGCACGCACACGTTTGTACTGTGAATCATCTACATACTTCTTGATTCTGCGATGATCAGGATGAAGTGTCTTGGCAATGTTGATTGTAGTCATGCCTTGACCTAAACACTCCACAATTTGTTGCTTCTCAGCAGCCGACACATCCTTTTTCTTTCACATTTTGGCAGAAAATGTAGGCTGCTTAATAATGTGGGACAGCCTTCTTAAGTAGAGATGAGCGTTGTTCGACTCGAACTATTCGCCAATCTCAAATTCGAGCTGTTTTGGGCAGTGTTCGAGCCGTTCGGCGAACACGAACGATTTGAGAAAAATTCGGCTGTTCGAGGTTATGTTCGATAACTGTTCGTGCACCAAAATCATAACTGGATTTTTTCTCAGTAATGATGAAAATTAATGTTAATACCAGTTTGAGTGTACAGCGGGGCTCGGGGAGGGACAGGGGATGGATCTCTGCAGGAATAATGAAGATTTCCATTTTTTTTTCTCTTTCCCGCATTTACAGTGGGGAGGTGCAATCTGTCAGCCTATCAGCAGCGCACACACGGAGCAAAGTGCTTTTTTTCACACAAGCAAGGGCATGTGTCATTAGCAGTGTATGTCACATGTCCTTGCCCTATAAGACCCAGCCATTTTCCCCGTCGCCACCATTTTCTCACTGCTGCAGCTGCGTGTTAGATGGCACCGCTGTTGCTGTGCGCGCTATACCTTGTTAATTTCAAGCCAATTTTTGCACAAATCTACAGTTAGCTTGGGAGTAGGGAATAGTTGTGATTGCAGTCCTTTTAAGGACTAGGTTACAGCATTTCCTATGACTTTTATCAGGGAGGTCTGTGCTCTTAAATAGATAGGTTGTGGGAGTAAAGACTAATTGTAATTGGAGTCCTTTTCAGGACTAAGTTACATCAGTTCCTATCAGTTTTTGCCAGGCAGGTCTGTGCCAGTTTTTTTCACAGCATTTGGCTGAATCTAGCAAAGCTAATCCTTTTTGGCCTATTGCAGAGTGTGTTAGTCAGTGGAGTAGCCTATCTGTGTTGCAAGATACATCACCTGTGTATAGAATACCATTTTTTTTACTGCACCTAGTGAAGTAAAACCTTTTGGGCATAGCATCATTCTATTAGTCCATCTATACTGACCTCCATCAGGTTGCAAATTGAATATAATTTTTTTCTGCATCTAGCTCTGAAAAAATATTTGTCCTTCTAGCAGTGTGTGGGACTTGTTCTACTAGTCCATCTGTGCTGACCTCCATCAGGTTGCAAATTAAAAATAATTTTTTGTCTGCATCTAGCTCTGAAAAAATATTTGGCCTTCTAGCAGTGTGCGGGTTTTGTTCTATTAGTCCATCTATACTGACCTCCATCAGGTTGCAAATTGAATATAATTTTTTTCTGCATCTAGCGCTGAAAAAATATTTGTCCTCCTAGCAGTGTGTGGGACTTGTTCTACTAGTCCATCTATACTGACCTCCATCAGGTTGCAAATTCAAAATAATTTTTTGTCTGCATCTAGCTCTGAAAAAATATTTGGCCTTCTAGCAGTGTGTGGGACTTGTTCTATTAGTCCATCTATACTGACCTCCATCAGGTTGCAAACTGAATAAAAAATTTTTCTGCATCTACCTCTGAAAAAATATTTGGGCTTCTAGCTGTGTGTGGGACTTGTTTTATTAGTCCATCTATACTGACCTCCATCAGGTTGCAAATTAAAAATAATTTTTATCTGCATCAAGCTCTGAAAAAATATTTGACCTTCTAGCAGTGTGTGGGACTTGTTCTATTAGTCCATCTATACTGACCTCCATCAGGTTGCAAATTAAAAATAATTTTTTGTCTGCATCTAGCTCTGAAAAAATATTTGGCCTTCTAGCAGTGTGTGGGACTTGTTCTATTAGTCCATCTATACTGACCTCCATCAGGTTGCAAATTGAATATAATTTTTTTCTGCATCTAGCTCTGAAAAAATATTTGTCCTTCTAGCAGTGTGTGGGACTTGTTCTACTAGTCCATCTATACTGACCTCCATCAGGTTGCAAATTCAAAATATTTTTTTTTCTGCATCTAGCTCTGAAAAAATATTTGGGCTTCTAGCAGTGTGTGGGACTTGTTTTATTAGTCCATCTATACTGACCTCCATCAGGTTGCAAATTAAAAATAATTTTTATCTGCATCTAGCTCTGAAAAAATATTTGGCCTTCCAGCAGTGTATGGGACTTGTTCTATTAGTCCATCTATACTGACCTCCATCAGGTTGCAAACTGAATATAATTTTTTTCTGCATCTACCTCTGAAAAAATATTTGGGCTTCTAGCAGTGTTTGGGACTTGTTTTATTAGTCCATCTATACTGACCTCCATCAGGTTGCAAATTTAAAATATTTTTATCTGCATCTAGCTCTGAAAAAATATTTGGCCTTCTAGCAATGTATGGGACTTGTTCTATTAGTCCATCTATACTGACCTCCATCAGGTTGCAAACTGAATATAATTTTTTTCTGTATCTACCTCTGAAAAAATATTTGTCCTTTTAGCAGTGTGTGGGACTTGTTCTACTAGTCCATCTATACTGACCTCCATCAGGTTGCAAATTCAAAATAATTTTTTGTCTGCATCTAGCTCTGAAAAAATATTTGGCCTTCTAGCAGTGTGTGGGACTTGTTCTATTAGTCCATCTATACTGACCTCCATCAGGTTGCAAACTGAATAAAAATTTTTTCTGCATCTACCTCTGAAAAAATATTTGGGCTTCTAGCTGTGTGTGGGACTTGTTCTATAAGTC
Organism: Phyllobates terribilis; assembly: GCF_046119375.1. Lineage (NCBI taxonomy): Eukaryota > Metazoa > Chordata > Amphibia > Anura > Dendrobatidae > Phyllobates > Phyllobates terribilis. The sequence continues at coordinate 327,185,979 of NW_027362762.1, read as the reverse complement.
CATCTATACTGACCTCCATCAGGTTGCAAATTGAATATAATTTTTTTCTGCATCTGCTCTGAAAATATATTTGGGCTTCTAGCAGTGTGTGGGACTTGGTCTATTAGTCCATCTATACTGACCTCCATCAGGTTGCAAATTGAATATAATATTTTTCTGCATCTAGCTCTGAAAAAATATTTGGCCTTCTAGCAGTGTGTGGGACATGTTCTATTAGTCCATCTATACTGACCTCCATCAGGTTGCAAACTGAATATAATTTTTTTCTGCATCTACCTCTGAAAAAATATTTAGGCTTCTAGCTGTGTGTGGGACTTGTTCTATTAGTCCATCTATACTGACCTCCATCAGGTTGCAAATTGAATATAATTTTTTTCTGCATCTAACCCAGCCAATAGTTTTGGCCTAATACCACAGTTTGGCCACTCAGCTCTGCTTTGTTCCCATCCATTGTTTTTTTGTGCAAACAACTCCAGAGTTGTGAATTAGTTAACCACCAAAATGAGTGGAAAAAGGCCTGCTGCTGGTGGAAAAGGGAATAGGCATGTTGGGAAGGGGAAAAAAGGTTGTGTCCGTGGGGTAGGTGTTAAAGCAACAGTAACATCTGCAGAAGAAAGACCATCTTCCAGCCAAACTAAAATGTCTACTTCTTTTAGCGGACAATGTGATAAGATTCCTTTCTTACGGCCACGCCAATCGCTACAAATTCCAGATGAGGCACAAAAACAGCAGGTGCTTCAACGGATATCAAGTATTCTTTTAAGTGGGCTCTCCTCCACATCAACTTTAACATCAGAAATACTCCAGTCCTCAAAGGTGTCACCCCAATCGCACTTGCTTCCTCACAGCTCCCAAATCTCCAGCTGCCCGTCTGAGTATGGGGTAGAACAGATGGTTTAGTCTGCAGAGCTGTTTACTCATACTATAGCCTGGGAATCAGAGGTCGGCTCCAGAGCTTCTGTGAATCCAGACGAGGAAATGATCTGCACTGATGCCCAGAATCTTTATGAGTCGGATCTAGGACCAGACGCTGAAGGTTCTGACCATAATGTAGACCCTCATTCCCAAACTGTAACTCCTGTTGGTGGAGACAATGAGGAAGACGATGATGAGACTCAAATACCTGATTGGAGCGACAACTTTAGTTTTTTGTCAGGGCAGGAACAAGATGGCTCTGAGGACGACGGGTGTGATAACGCACAGGGTGATGATGATGAGGTTGGAGATCCCACTTACTGTCAACCCACAGTCAGCCAAGAGATGAGGTCAGCAGAGAAGGTGTAGGAGAATGCTAGTGACGACGAGGTCAGGTTGCGCCTTCCTGGACAGAGACGTAGTACTGGAAGCACGTCAACAACTGCATCCTCAAACACAACTCTGCCTCTCACCACAAGTCGTGGTGGCTCTTCAGGTCGCATGGGTGTTAAGCCTTGCATAGCCTGGGCATTTTTTCAGATCGATAAAGATGACCCAACTCATGTTATCTGTAACATTTGTCAGCAAAAGCTAAGTAGAGGCCAAAAAATACATAGTTTGAGTACTTCATGCATGAACCGGCACATGGACATGAAGCATAAGATGCAGTGGGAAGCTCACTGTGCTACAATGCGGCCTAGACGGCCGGGCCAAACACCGTCTGCCATATCTTGTGCATCCGCAGCCTCTTCATCCTCTGTGACTGGGGGGACAGCAGTCACACCTGTTTTGGGCCGCAGACCTGCCACCTCTTTACCAGCAACAGCCAGCGTGATTGGCAGGTCATCATTTTCTTTGTAGGTGGAAACACCAGCTGGTGTTGAGCGCTGTCCGACATCGATAGCACCACCTTTGGATCAAGGCAACCTAATATGTCCGCCTGCATCTTCCTCACAGACCAGCAGTTTGCCGGGGACACCCTTATCAACCCAGTCTAAGCACAATAGCCAGCCCTCGGTCCCTCAGATGTGGACAAGTAAAAGACCATTTCCTCCTAGCCATGAGAAAGCTAAGAGGTTGAATTTCACCATCTGCAAGCTCTTGGCTACAGAAATGCTGCCTTTCCGCCTGGTGGACACAGAGGATTTTCGAGACCTTATGTCCGTCGCAGTGCCCCAGTACCAGATGCCCAGTCGGCACTACTTCTCAAAGAAAGGTGTGCCTGCGCTCCACCAGCATGTCGCACACAACATCACCGCTTCTTTGAGAAACTCTGTGTGTGACAGGGTGCATTTCACCACAGACACTTAGACGAGTAGGCATGGACAGGGGCGTTACATGTCGCTGACTGGGCACTGGGTAACTATGGTGACAGCAGAACAAGGGGCTGCTGTCGAAGTCTTGCCTTCCCCACGAGTTGTGCGTCAATCCTCTTTATCTCAAAGTTCCTCCACTGCTTCTGCCTCCTCAACCTCCTCTCGGTCCTCCACCTGCACCCAAAGCCTGTCTGGTCATGCCACAAGCTTTCTAACTGCGCAGAAGGGATCCTGCACACCTCCTTACTATGCTGGCAGTAGGGCTCAACGTCATCAGGCGGTTTTTACTTTGAAATGTCTGGGAAATGTGAGTCACACAGCTGAGGAGTTGTGGTCAGCTCTGGAGAACCAATTTCATGAATGGTTGTCTCCACTGGACCTGAAACCAGGGAGGGCCGTGTGCGACAATGCTGTAAACATGGGTGCGGCCCTTCGCCGGGGCAATGTCACACACGTGACTTGTATGGCTCACGTGTTGAACCTGGTTGTCCAGCAATTTTTTGCCCACTATCCTGGACTAGATGGCCTTCTGCAGAGGGCACGGTGGCTGTGTTCTCACATCCGCCGTTCGCATCCCGCAGCTCAGCGACTTACATCTCTACAGAAGTCGTTGGGCCTGCCACTTCACCGGCTAAAATGCGATGTGCCTACCCGGTGGAATTCAACTCTGCACATGTTGCAGCAACTGTGGCAGCACTGACAAGCCCTGGTGCAATATGTTATGACGTATAGCCTGGGCCAACGAGATCCAGAGGTGGGGCAAATCACGCTGGAGGAGTGGTCTCAGATCAGGGACCTATGCACCCTTCTGCACAGTTTTGAAATGGCGACGAAGATGTTTAGTGCTGACGATGCCATTATCAGCATGACTATTCCGGTGATTTACATGCTGGAGCACATGTTAAACAGAATTCGGAGTCAGGTGGTGGCACAAGAGGAGGTGGAGGAAGTAGAGGAGGAGGAGTTGTATGCGGAAGGGCTAACATCTGCAAGGTCCAGACGGTCGGCAGCACCAAGGCGGCAGGCATGTGAGGGTGAGGGAAATGGTTTAACCAGGGTGCATGGTAGCAGCCAAACTAGTGAGGAAGGTGCAGGAGCCCAGGAAGAAGTGGAGGACGAACTGATGGAAGACTCATCAGATGAGGGAGACCTTGATCACATTTCTGTAGTGCGAGGTTGAGGGGAGAGGACAGCGGAAGGAAGCATGATTGTTACCTCGCCACCAACACAACAGGGACTTGTTGCTCCTGGATGCGCAAGACACATGAGTGCCTTCTTGTTGCACTACCTGCAACATGACCATCGAATTGTGAGAATTAGAAATAATCCTGACTACTGGGTTGCCACACTGTTAGATCCCCGGAACAAAAGTAAATTTGCAGAAATTATTCCTGCCATAGAAAGGGATGCACGCATGCAGGAGTATCAGCAGAGACTGTTGCAGAATCTTACATGTGCTTTTCCACAAAACACCAGTGGTGCACATACTGAATCTCACAGTTCCAACTTTCCAACCGTGGGACCGTCGAGTGTTCAGCACTCAAACCATAACATAAACACAGTATCTGCTGGTAACATCTATTTTGCGGAATCATTTCACCACTTTTTTAGCCCATCCTTTGCAAGGCCACAGGAGACAAGAAGTCTGACACATAGTTAACGCCTAGGGACGATGGTACAGGAGTATCTCCAAGTAAACATTGAAGCCATGACTGTGTCACTGGACCCTTGCTCTTTTTTGGGCTTCCAATCTGGATAAATGGCCGGAGCTAGAAACTTACGCCTTGGAGATCTTGTAATGCTCTGCAGCCAGCGTTCTGTCTGAACGTGTGTTCAGCGCTGCTGGTGGTGTGCTGACAGATAAGCGCACGCGGCTCTCCACTGATAATGTAGACAGACTCACGTTTATAAATATGAACAAATCATGGATCCCAAACGACTTTTCTACCCCTGTGTCATCCTGGGGAGAGTAGAAGCTTGATGATTGGTTAAAATCACCTCACCAACCATTTTAAGCTTTCAAATTACTAATCATGTTTATCTGTATCTTGGCTGGAAAATTATTTGGGCTTTGTAGCAGTGTGCAGTACTGATTCTATTAGGCCATCTATACTAAGCTCCACCAGATTTAAAATTACTAATCATGTTTTTCTGTATCTTGGCTGGAAAATAATTTGGGCTTTGTAGCAGTGTGCAGTACTGATTCTATTAGGCCATCTATACTAAGCTCCACCAGATTTAAAATTAATAATAATTTTTAGCTGCATCTAGCCCGGAAAATAATTTTGGGGCTCCGAGATGCGCTAGACACATAAGTGCCTTCTTGCTGCACTACCTGCAACATGACCCTCAGATTGTCAGAATTCGAAGTAATCCTGACTACTGGGTTGCCACACTCTTAGATCCCCCACACTCTTCGATCAACCTTTTCATTTTAATAAAGACCAAAAAATGGTCATTTTTGAAATTATAAGCATTAGCAGGTTATTAGAAACTGAAATCAAACAGTTTTCAACTCAAAACTTTATTCTAGGTGATGTTACATTTGCACGTAGGACCCCTTGTTCGAAAGGAGCTTCGGAACTCTCTCATCCATTGAATTTGTCAGGTTTTGGATGGTTTCTGCTTCAATTGTTTTGCATGAGGACAGAATACCCTCCCAGAGCTGTTGCTTAGATGTGAACTGCCTCCCGCCATCATAGACACTCCTTTTGATGATGCTCCAGAGGTTCTGAATGGGGTAGAGGTCAGGGGATCATGGGGGTCACACCATAAGTTTGTCCCCTTTTATGTAGGCTGCTTAATAATGTGGGACAGCCTTCTTAAGTAGTCTTGCCTTTCATTGGACACACCTGCCAAACTAATTAGCACAGGTGTCTGCAATTGCTTGCAGTGATATAAAGAGCCCTGACACACATCACCATCAATGAGTTTAACTGACAAACAAAAAAATCTTACCTTATCACTCCTAAACACTTTTTTCATAATAATTTGGAACACAGTGTACATGTGCTTTTCCACAAAACACCAGTGGTTCACGTAGTGAATCTTACAGTTCTAACTTGCCAACCGTGGTCTGTATGGAGTTGTTCAATAAAGGGCCCAAAATTAAGATAACATAGACGGGAGAGGTCTCTATGAATACGATTTCCTAAGTATTTGATAACCTGTGAGGGCCAGGCAAAGGGAAAGTTGGACTGGATGGAATCCTGTATGGATTTGGAGAGGGAGACATCGAGGGCCTCGGACTTCGCTGCATTGATTTTAAAATTTGACCATGTAACAAAGTGATCTATTTCAGCCATAACAGCAGGGATGGATATATGTGATTGAGTGATATATACTAGGACATCATCAGCAATTGCAGAGCATTTGTACTCGGTGCCTCCCACCTCAACCCACCTAATATTGGGGTTATGGGTAATTGATGAGAGCAGGTGCTCCGTCACTAGGATGTATAAGAGAGGGGAGAGAGGACATCCCTGGCTTGTCCCATTGGTGATTATGAAAGGTGATGAAAATGTTCCATTTATCTTCAGCCTAGGTGACGTATTGCGATACAGGGCCGTGATTTTGCCTATAAAAGGGTCCCCTAGACCCCTACCCCAAGCTTTTTAAGAGAATAATATATGGCGTGCCAGGAGACTCTATGGAATGCTTTCTCAGCATCCAACGAAAGTATCTAATTTCAAATTTTTAACTGCATCTAGCCCAGGAAATACTTTGTGCATAGTAGCAGTGTCTGCAAGTCAACGGATTATCCCAGCTGTTAAGCAAGCTATACCACCTGTAGCTTGGACACTTACTTTTTTCAAATGAAATGGTTCGGGCCCCCGGGACACTCACTGAAGAGCATCGGGGAGGCACCCCAAAGCACAGGGGCTCGGACTGGCGGTAGGACGCCCTGCGGTGGACCGCCAAGCTCGATCCTTATAAAAGCTTTTTAACTGCAGCAGCTTTAGTGGACGCTACTGGATCTGGAATTACCGCGGCTGCTGGCATGAGACTTGCCCTTCAATAGATCCTTGTAAAAGGATTTAAAGTGTACTCCTTCAAATTAGAGAGACAATTTAAATTAAAAAGATTAGACCTGCCTCCACCGCAGGGCTCGCTCGACCCATCAGTGGACAGGCACCAGTATTGGGAGAGGAAGGCTGGCCGTCAGGGTCCACCGCGGCTCCGGCACAAACCCGGCGACACGGAGGTCGCACGGGCAGGAACGGACTGGCCATGTCGGCTTCACACTTTTTTGGTTTTAGAAGGGCATGACATGCCTATATCTGTGACTCCCCCTCCTTTTACTCCTCCACCTCTTTTATTTTCGCATGACTGTATGTACTTGTCACTTTTCCATGTGTTAGTTATGTCTTCTGAGCAGTTTGTCAGCTTTTGGACACCTTTGAAGGTGTTTTCTATGTGTTTCTATGTGTTTTTGCTTGCCTGCCATTGGTTTTAACGGTGTTCGACGAACAGTTCGACGAACAGTTCGGCGAACACACGGGTGTTCGACGAACCGAACCGAACTCGAACACTACGGGGTTTGCTCAACACTAGTGCTGATATTCTGCTCCAGCCAGGGGTTGACATTATAACATCTAAATTAGTTCTGTTACTACCGTGCTACATAAACCAGGCACATTTGAGCTTTTAATTCTTTTCCGCTGATATTCTGCTCCAGCCAGGGGTTGACATTATAAAATCTAAATTTATTCTGTTACTACCGTGCTACAGAATCTAGGCCATATTAGAGCTTTTAATTCTTTCGTGCTGATATTCTGCTCCAGCCAGGGGTTGACATTATAAAATCTAAATTTGTTCTGTTACTACCGTGCTACATAAATCATGCCACATCTCAGCTTGTAATTCTTTTGCGCAGAGATTCAGCTGTATCTTGGGCTCCACAGTAAAAAATCTATGTTGTTCTGTTATTACCATGCTACATAAACTAGGCCACATTTCAGCTTTTAATTCTTTGGTGCTGATATTCTGCTCCAGCCAGGAGTTGACATTATAAAATCGAAATTTGTTCTGATACTACCATTCCACAGAAACCTTGCCACATTTGAGCTTTTAATTCTTTGGTGCTGTTATTCTGCTCCATCCAGGGGTTGACATTATGAAATCTAAATTTGTTCTGTTACTACTGTGCTACATAAACCAGGCCACATTTGAGCTTTTAATTCTTTTCCGCTGATATTCTGCTCCAGCCATGGGTTGACATTATAAAATCTAAATTTATTCTGTTACTACCGTGCTACAGAATCTAGGCCATATTCGAGCTTTTAATTCTTTGGGGCTGATATTCTGCTCCATCCAGGGGTTGACATAAAATCTAAATTAGTTCTGATACTACTGTCCTACATAAACCATGCCACATTTGAGCTTTTAATTATTTTTTGTTGATATTCTGCTCCAGCCAGGAGTCCACATTTCATAATATAAATTCTTTGCGCTAACCTTCAAAAGAATTCTGAAAACCTTCAAAAGAATTCTGAAACCTTCAAAAGAATTCTGAATACTCAGTGCGAGAGATATATACCGTATGGGAATAAAAAGGCCAGAAATAAGAGGAAACCAATATGGTTGAACAAGAACGTAAAAGGGGCGTTAAATAGCAAAAAAGAGGCATTCAAGAGATTAAAACAGGAAAACAGTAAGGAGGCACTAATGTGTTACAAGGAAAAAACGAGAACCTGTAAAAAACAAATAAAAATAGCGAAGGAGGAAACAGAGAGACGTATTGCTAGGGAAAGTAGATCAAATCCCAAACTGTTCTTTACGTATATAAATAGTAAAAGGATTAAATGGGATAATATTGGACCGATAAAAAGTGAGGAAGGCAAAATCATAGAGAAAGATGAGGATAAAGCTAATCTATTAAATAATTTTTTTTCGACAACTTTCACAAAGGAAATAAAACTAACAGGAGAAATGAGAAGTGACAAGCTTAATCCTCCACTAAGTATGACAAATCTAACCCAAGCTGGGGTACAGAAATGCCTCAGTAACATTAAAATAAACAAATCACCAGAACCTGATGGCATACACCCACGGGTACTAAGGGAACTAAGTAATGTGATAGACAGACCGTTATATCTTATATTTAAGGACTCTGTTGAGACTGGGTCTGTGCCACTTGATTGGCGACAGGCGAATGTAGTGCCAATATTCAAAAAGGGAGCGAAAAGTGACGCCGGAAACTATTGGCCGGTGAGTCTGACGTCCGTTGTGGGCAAAATTTTTGAAAGCTTCATTAAAGAGGCAATTACGGAGCATCTTGATGCTAATAATCTTTTAATCCCGAACCAACATGGATTCATGAGGAATCTCTCCTGCCAAACAAACCTGATTGACTTCTACGAGGAGGTTAGCTCTCGAGTAGATCAGGGGGAACCAGTGGATGTCGTGTATCTCGACTTCTCAAAAGCGTTCGATAGCGTGCCACATAATAGGTTGGTATACAAAATGAGAATGATGGGGCTGGGGGAAAATGTCTGCAAGTGGGTAGCTAACTGGCTAAAGGATAGAAGGCAGAGGGTGGTTATAAATGGAATATACTCAGATTGGGTAAGCGTCACTAGTGGGGTACCACAGGGGTCTGTACTAGGCCCAATGTTATTTAATATCTTTATTAACGACATAGTCAACGGAATAAATAGTAAAATATCAATATTTGCAGATGACACAAAGTTATGTAAAACAATTAATACAAAAGAGGACAGTGCAGACCTACAGAGGGATTTGGATAAGCTGGGTAGGTGGAGCATTAAATGGCAAATGAGGTTTAACGAGGAGAAATGTAAGGTCATACATATGGGAAGGAAAAATGGAAGTCACCAGTACTCACTGAATGGGAAATCATTGGGGAATTCAGAGATGGAGAAGGACTTGGGCATCTTGATTGATAGCAAACTAAATTGGAGTGCCCAAAGTCAGGCCGCTGCTGTAAGGGCAAACAGGGTAATGGGATGTATCAGAAGAGGTATAGCTGCAAAGGATGAGAACATTGTTCTTCCACTGTACAAAGCACTGGTCAGACCACACTTGGAATACTGTGCTCAGTTATGGGCCCCAATATATAGAAAGGATATAAATGAGCTTGAAAAGGTACAAAGGAGGGCAACAAAATTAATAAAGGGAATGGAGGGACTGCAATACCCAGAGAGGTTGTCAAAACTAGGACTATTCAGCCTGGAAAAGAGAAGGTTGAGGGGGGACATAATAAGTGTGTACAAATATGTTAGGGGACAGTATAGAGATCTTGCCCGGGATTTGTTCAAAAGGAGGGATATTACGGTAACAAGAGGGCATTCACTAAGACTGGAAGAGAAAAGGTTTCAGCACCAGCATAGGAAGGGATTCTTTACGGTAAGAGCAGTGAGAATATGGAATTCACTGAGTGAGGAGACGGTAATGTCGGATTCACTACACCAGTTCAAGCGGGGACTGGATGCATTTCTAGATACCAGGCAGATTTCAGCATATACTTAAAAATAAAATAAAATAGTAGGTTGATACAGGGATTTATTCTGACTTCTGGTTTCAGAGTCGGGAGGGAATTTTTCCTCAGGTGAAGATTGGCCAAATCATTTGGGGTTTTTGCCCTCCTCTGGATCAACTTTAGCAATTACAGAACTAACAGGTCGAACTTGATGGACGCAAGTCTTTATTCGGCTTTACAAACTATGTTAATAGCGTCATTCTGCAACAAGGCCACATTTTAGCTTTTAATTTTTTTGTACTAATATTGTGTTTCAGCCAGGAGTCCACATTTCAGAATCTAAATTCTTTGTGCTAATAGAGTGGTCATGAAACAAGGCCATATTTCAGCATGGGACAGACCTTGGAACAGCATTTCTAGCTTAAACTTTAATCAGTAACAGGTGGATGAGTGACAGATGTAGGCCTGGTGCTCTGAGAGCTCCGCCAAATTCAGGCAACACATATGAAGGAGACTCAAGTTTGAATCTAAACATTTCCAAAAATTCGGTACAGACACCCCTAAAGTGGCATCAATTTTTTTTCAATTATTTCTTAATTTTACTCACTGATATGATGCCATTAATTCCACAGCGCTTTACAAATATGATCAATTTGCCCAGAGTAGAAATAGGATAATGGGGCTCTGACACCCCTTCCACTACAGTCAATCCACCAGATGGAGACCCAACTTGGAGTCTCCACATTTCAAAATATTATTGCCATACACCACTAAAGTGGCATCAATTTCACCACAGTATAAATAGTCTAATGGGGCTCTAACACCCCTTCCACTACAGGCAAGTCACCAGATGGAAACCCAATTTGGAGTCTCTACATTTCAAAAAATTGTTAGTAACATCAACAGCAGTGGCAATAGCAGGCACAGAAGCCACAACAAAGGTGTCACAGACTGCAATAACGTGAGATCAATGAAACACACTAAAAACTATACCATCGCCTAGTCTGCACAGTCTGCGACTAGGGTGCAAAAGTCATTGGAGATACATGACTTGTTCATCTTAATTGAAGTTAGGTGCTCTACACATTCAGGGGTCAGCTGGATGCACTTATCTGTCAGGACACCACCAGCAGCACTGAAGACATGTTCTGAGAGAATGCTGGCTGCCAGGCATGACAAAACCTCCAAGGCGTGACAAGCGACCTCAGGCCACTCTTCCATTTTTCTAGACCAAAATTCAAAAAGGTCCAAACCCCTCCTGATGGCAGTGATATTGAGCTTGAGATACTCCTGCACCATCTTCTAAAGTAATTCACTACGTGTCAGACTTGTACTCTGTTCTGCTGTTCTAAAAAATGAGTGAAACGACTCACAGAATTTTTTTCAAATTTATTTATTTTACTCGTATAGTGCCATTAATTCCACAGCGCTTTACAGACATTATTGGCACTGTCCCTCGCAAACAAAGGGAGAACATACTGTACAAACTCCTTGCAGATGTTGTCCTTGGTGAGGTTGGAACCCAGGACCCCAGCGCTGCAAGGTTGCTAATGTTTTTGCAACAATGACTCAATGTTCCTGGGGTTGGAAGTCTAGAACTGAGATACACACTGTGTGCCTCACTGCTGTCTTGGGGAAAACCACTCTTAAGATTGTCTTCAAGCGTGTTTCGATACTCCAGCATGCGTGCGTCCCTTTCCAGGGGGAAGAATCTGGCAAAATTTACTCTTGTACCATGGATCTAACAGAGTGGCAACCCAGTAGTCAGCACTATTTTTAATTCTAACAATACGGGCAACAATCATGTTGCAGATAGTGCAGCAAGGAGGTGCTCATCTGTCGGGCTCTTCCATGAAGTCCAAGTCCATGGTGTGTTGGTTGCAGGGTAACACTGAAGCTTGCTTCCTCCATCCCCTCCCGCCAACCATGGACAACAGAGAGGGGATCATAATCCTTTTCATTTCCTAACTGTTGCACACCCATCACCTCTTCCTCCTCATCCTCCTCCATCTGTTCCTTGGCTCCTGCACCTTCACTAACAGTTTGTCTGGTAACATGAGCCCCCTTGATCACTGTGGTCCACTCTCCCATGGCACCCACCTGTGTGATGACAGTCCAGAACTTAGAGATATTGTTATACTTCAGCATCCTCCTCTGCTTCCTCCTCTTCCCATGGGACCACCACCTCCTCCCGCAGACTATTCAAAGTGTGCTCCAGCATGTAGATGACCAGAATAGTGATGAATCATCAGCACTAACCATCTTAGTGGCCATTTTGAAAATGTGCAAAAGGGTGCAGAGGTCCTTCATCTGTGTCCACTCCGCAAGTGTGATTTGCACCATGTTTGTACTGTATTGGCCAAGGCTATGCAAAATGACATACTGCACCAGGGCTCATAGCTGCTGCCACAGTCGCTGCAACATGTGCAGAGTTGAATTTCACCATGTCGGCACATCGCATATCAACCCGTTAACCGATGGGCCAAGAGATCTCTATAGCAATGTAAGTCAATGGCCCATGCATTGCGAATGGCAGAAGTGAACACACAGCGACTGTGGTTTCTGCAGCAGTGCATCCAGGCCAGGATAGTGGTGTAGAAATTGCTGTACCACCAGGTTGAGGATGTGAGCCATGCAAGGCACGTGTGTGAGGTTGCCCCGTGTAAGGCCACCACCAGATTCACACTGTTATCGCGCATGGCTTTACCTGGCTCCAGGTTCAGTGGAGACAGCCATTGCTCAAACTCGGCCTGGAGAGGTGTCCACAACTCTTGAGCTGTATGACTGCGATCTCCAAGGCGTATTAATTTAAACACTGCTTGATTGAGGTGAGCACTGGCTGCGCAGTATGGAAGTGGGGGTTGCACTGTTGGAACGCGTGTCTCATTAAGGCAGAGGTTGAGGGTGAAACTGGAGGCTCTAGAGGAGGTGGAGGAGGCAGAAGCTGTGGAGGAAGTGTTAGTTAAAGTGGTTTGTCCCGCAAGCCTTAGGGATTCCAATACTTGGTGTCTAGTGACACCTTGGTGTCTAGTGGTTTAGTTCCCCATCCCCTGGTGTGTATTGTTTAGTTCTCCAACCCTAGCTGATTAGTAATTTAGTTCTCCAACCCTTGTTGTCTAGTAGTTTAGTTCTCCATCTTCTGTTAGATAGTGGTTTACTTCTCCATCTCCAAGCGCCCTGCAAGCCTTGGTGATTCCATGACTTGTGGAGCAGCCCCTTCCCTGCTTGCCTTCACAGCCACCAGAGTCACCCAGTGCCCAGTCAGCGAGATGTAACACCCCTGACCATGCTTGCTTGTCCAGGTGTCAGTGGTGAAATGCACCCTGTCAGACATAGATTTTTGATTTAGATGTTGTCTGCAACATGCTGGTGTAGTGCAGGCACATCTTTCTTAGAGAAGTAATGGCGACTGAGCAACTGGTACTGGGGGACTGCAACAGCCATCAGCTTTCGGAAAACATCTGTATTCACCAGGTGGAAAGGCAGCATTTCCGTGGCCAACAAATTGGAGATGGTGAAGTTCAAGCTCTTTGCTTTGGCATGTGAAAGGAGGAAACAATCTTTTATGTGACTACAGCCGTGGGACCGAGGGCTGGCTACTGTGCTGAGAGAGGTTGGAGTAGAGTGAACATGACAAACTGCTGGACTGTGAGAGAGGTGCAGGCGGAGATGTTATGGTGGATTGAGAAAGATGTGGTGTGCTCAGTGTCTAAGATAGGTCAAAAACAGCAGGCCACTTCCATAACAGCTGACAGGCTCTCACTCACCCCGACTGTGAGTGCAAAGTGGAGGTTCTGCGGCTGGAGACCTTTGTGAGAACACTTACCATTGTGACGGAGTAGGAAGAAGCAGCAGTTGCGGTTGATGGGGCGGCTGGTGGTTGGGAGGCCCGCTAGTCTGCATTTTAGGGCAGTGAGATTCCCAGTCTAATGCATTTTTGATTGCGCATGTGCCAGTTGATGCATGTAGTAATCAAATTTATTGCAGTTTTTGCTTCTACTCAGTCGTTTTTAACAAAGTTGGCAGATAACGTGAGTTGTGTCATTCTTTGCAGTCTCCAAAACCACCCAGGCTAGGCAACCTTTGCCACCCGGCGAACTGCAGACACGTGACCGCTGCTGGCCACTGCCACAGTTGTGGCTATGGATGCAGTGCTTGTCTTTGCGTCACTCAATGTCTTTGCGAGAAGCCACAACATAACCTCCTCGTCTTCCTCATCTTCCACCTCCTCTGCTGAGATACTCAGCTGCATGCCTAAGGATTCACAGCAAGTGGTATCTACAACCTCATAGTCATCATATTTGTTCTCCCACTCCTTGCCCTGAGAGTCACCATCCTCCTCTACCTGCCCTGACACAGGATAGTCCGTGTGTGCATCAGGTATTTGAGTCTCATCAGTATCACCTCTAAGCTGATGAAACACAGATCTACGTCTCTGGACCTGATATTATATCACCTCCATACTAACCAGAATCCCAAAATGTCTCTTTTGCGAACATTGAAAAATTCGTAGATAGGAACCGAATTGAACCTTGAAAGGTTCGCTCATCTCTAGTGGAGACGTGTGGTCGGGTACTCTTCCACCATGTTGTTCTAATATTGCCTCCTGCTAATACAGACTGTATCAGATGGTGGTGCTGGATGTTGCGGCATGCTCATAAAGTTTTGCCGCATTTTGGCCATGCTAACCCTGCCTTCCAAGGTGGTGGTGCCTCAACTGCGTTGATGACTTCCTCTTCCACCTGTGCCTTGTTCTTCCACTGAGCCCTTCCTGTCAAACGGGAAAGCCATCAGTAGTTTCTCTACCAGTGTGTGCTTGTATTTACGCATTTACGATCCCGCTCCAGTGATGGACGGACTTGTAGAGTGGATCCAGCAGGGTGGCCACCCAGTAATCTGCATAGGCAACAATCCAGGATACTCGGTGGTCATTACGCAGGCATAGCAGCATGTATTGGTGCATGTGTTCCAGGCTGCCCAGAGGGAACGACAAACTGTCCTTGTTAGGAGGTGCATCATCTGGATACTCTGTATCTCCTCAGCAGCGCTTCAGTGATGCCCGTTAGCTGCTCTGAGTGCCACCCTGCTGTGAACATGGCTGTTTCTCCTCATCCTCCTCCTCAAAAACTGTCCCCTGGCTGTACAGTTGGGTATCTGGCCGCTGTTGGGACAGTAACCCACCCTCCGAGCCATGTGTGCACGACAGGGCTGATAACGGTGTGAATTGGCTCTGCTCCTCCTGCTCCTCATCCTCCTATGCCACCACCTCATTCATAATTGCCTGAATTGTTTTTTACAACAGACATATAGGTGGTGTATTAACACTGATGATGGCGTCATCAGCGCTGGCAATATTGGTGGAGTATTCAATGCAGCGCAACAAGGCACACACATCCCTCATGGAGGCCCATTCATTGATTGTGAAGTGGTGTTGTTCTTCAGAACAACTCACCAGTGCGTGCTGCAGATTAAACTCCACTATTGCCTGTTGCTGCTCGCACAGTCTCTCCAGAATATGCAAGGTGGAGTTTCATATGAGGCGGCAGACAGGTGAGCAGCAGCAAGGTGAGAATGCCGAAAGCATGGACACACTGCCCGCACTTTCAGCAGCAGCTCTGACATATATTGGTAGTTTTCAGGAAGCTATGCACCATCAAGTTCAGCACATACACCAAGCATGGGATGTGTGTCAAACTGGCTAGGTCCATCTGCTATGAGATTTTGTTTCGTATCGCACACCACCAGGCTAGGCTTGAGGTTAACTGGCAGCAACCATTCATCTGTCTGCTGTTTGATCCCATCCACAGCTCCTGTGCATTGTTGGACTTGTCCCCAAAACAGAGGAGTTTAAGGACAGCCTGCTGTAATTTTCCCCTGGCTGTGCTGAAGTTGGTGGTGCAGGTCTTACTGTGATCGGATGAGGAGACGGTGGAGGATGCAAAGTAGGAGGAGGAAGCAACCTGGTTGGAGAAAGGTCCAGCAAACCTCGGTGGTGGTAGGAGATGGGCTATTGGCGGCAGGGAAGAACATACTGCGGGACAGCCTCCACCTTCAGTTTTTTTTTAAACTATCCATTTCCACCAGCCGAAATGGCAGCCTTTCAAAGGCCAGTAGTTTGGAAATGCTGTCATTCTTGACCATGGTTCGTGGGTTGGTAGGGGGGTATCTCCTCTTTCTCTGGAGGGTTTGGAAATGGAAAACTGAACACTTCCATGGGAAGCTGTGGAGATGCTTGGTGAAAGTGGTGGTGCTATCGCATCCTCTCTTTGCTGGGAGGCAGGTGGCCCAGTTGATCGTGAGCAGGAGGAAGAAGCCGAGACCGCAGCAGAAGAGGGTTCAGGAGGAGGCTCAGATCTGTCATGCTTTTTAAGGTGTGTACTCCACTGCACCACATGCTTGGAATTCAGATGCCTCGTCATGCAGGTGGTGCCAGTTTCAGAAGATTTATGCCTCGCTTCAGGCTCTGACGGCACAGCGTGCCTTCATTCCCTGAAGAAATGCCATGCCAGGGAGATCTTTTGAGCTGGCTTAGGTGTGCTGACTTCAGCAGCTCGGTGGGCAGTAGCAGCCGACGTACTGGCTAGGGCAGCCTCTGTGCCTTTGCACAATGCTCCCTCTTTTTCTGTGCTGTTGGGGCAGCGTTGCCACCTCCTCCTCCTCCGAACTGCAGCAGTCACTAGGATGGCCTCTGCTCCATGTGGGGTCTAGGATCCAATCATCCCCTGCATCATCTTGCACCCACTCCTCACTTCTGCCCTTCTTGCCAGTCTGCACACTGTAGAAAGATGCTGCAGTTGGCAACTGTGTTTTGTCATCCTCTGACATGTGCTGCGGTGGTACACTGACCGTGTGCACTAGCCCTCCTACATACTCATCCTCCAACATAACAAATGGTTGGGCATCAGTGCAATCAGTCTCTTCCACTTCTGAGGCAGGGCAAGGTGTATGGGTCACAAAATCCCAGTCAGCGGAATCATCAAAAAACAGAAGAGACTGCTCCTTGACTTTGGGCTCAGACTGCTTGGCCGATTTGCAAGGGGGTGAGATGGAAGCCAGATGACCATGGTCCTCAGGTGCCAACTCTGCACTTTCTGCAGTGGACCGGGTTGAAGATAATGCAAAGGAACTGGAGGCATTCTCAGCCATCCAATCTAACAGCTTTTCAAAATCTTGTGGTCACACCATTCATAAAGCTGCACTCGGTCATACGAAAGGACACATAATGTCCTATCGCCTGTGTGCACCAGAGGAAAGTGTTGTATTTGGGCAAATAGCAGGCACAGAAAAACCACATCCTCTTCCTTCATCAGTTACACCACTACCATGACCACATCCACATCCCTTATTTGATGCTCTCCTCATTTTTGGAAGTGTTTTTTCGGAACACTACTTGCACAGAGATGGCAGCAGAATAGATTTCTTTTTTTGCCACACTACTCGCATAGACACAATGGTACAGTAAAATTATTTGTTTGGTCTTGTAGCACCCTGAGGACTCGGCTGCTACAGGGGTATTACACCTCAAGCCAGAGGTGTGGTATTCCACTCCCGGGTAAGGATGGAGTGTGGGACTGAGCTCAGATAGCTGCATACACTACATACATCCCATTTCCGGGGGACAGACCGACGGTACTCCCACCAGTATATGTGCAGGTACGACAGTGTCTGTCCCTGGCTGGAGTGGGAGGGGGGTGGAACATCCCAGTAGTGTAGGGGCAGATAGGGGGAGTAGTCTGGGTAAATGTAGGAGCTCATTGGGTGCTGGTCACCTGAGCTCACACATAGAGGGAGTATATAAGGTGGGCACCATCTTAGATCAGGGTCAGTCTTCTGTAGAGGGTCAGTCAGTCCTGAGAGAGGTCCAGGAGCGCCTGCAGAGAGAAGAGAGAGAGGAGAAGAGAAGGACCCAGAGGGGGAGAAGAAGGAACCCCAAGAACCCAGTATACAACCAGAAGGGTGAAGGGTTGGCACGCAAGGGAACCGGATCCCAAATTAGTGGAGGAGAGAAACTACCCTCAACTAAGAACCGGAGGCTGCGACATTACATGTGGAGCAGCCCCTCACCAAGTCCACTAAGAAGGCACACCGAGCATAGGGTCAGGGAAGCCAAAGAAGGTTCACCCAACAGGAGACCCGAGGGAGCCGGACATAAGTGGACCCCTGGTGGGAACGGCCAGTAGAGAGGACAGTCAGAAAGGGAGCTCAGGACCACGCTCCAGAATTGCTTGGGGGTTGGCCGAGTCCAGGACCTGGTGGACGCAGAACGGCTCGGGCGGTCACTCAAGGCCAGAGTGACCAACAGAACAGCAGTAAGTAAAAACCCTGAACTGCACAGCCCGACTCTGAGTCTTCTTACCATCCACACTGCACCACCACTACCACCATCCTCTACACCTGACCCCCTGAGGCTATACCCCTCCCGTTGGGGGTTATACTACCACAGCTGCACATATACCACCAGCCTCAGCGGACCCTGCTGCAGCGGCGGCCTTTTGACCGCAAATCAACGGGTGGCGTAGTCGACACTAAGAACAACTAATAACATCTGTAAAGACTGCCACACACTGAGTTTGACACCCTGGGCACGGACCGGGTCGCCGCCACTCGGAGACTACAACCCCCATCAGATCCGGCTCCGGGTAATCCCCGAACAGCACTGGCCCAGGGGGCGCGTCAACTTTGGCGTAGTCGGCAGGATTTCGTGCCCGCAACCACCGGGTACTGCGTGCCTGAAGAAAAGTTCAAATTTACCTCAAGAAGAAGTCTCCCACCGGTTCCAGAGGGTCCCCGCCATGGGACGCCATCACGGATCGTTTCCCGCCGGTTGCCCGCCATCTGCAGCTTTTTCCCGCCATCCACGGAGTTTCCCGCCACTGGGAGACGATTCCCGCCATTTCCAGAAAATTTCCCGCCTTGGAAGAGCGGACGCCATTATGGGCGTGCCAGAGGGTGGCAAGAGGTCACCTCCCATCGTGGGCCAGGTAAAGGAATGGCGCCAAAAGCGGAAACCGCCCCCACCAATGGAGACTGTGATGCTAGAGATGTCCATCAGCGTGAGAGAACTGCCCCTGGAACTGACAATCACAAAGTTGCCCCGGGACCACCTTCAATGTGGGTGGAGACAGAACAAGAGAGCGAAGATGGGTGCAGCCTGGAGGAGTCTGGAGAGAGCGCACCCGGAGACAAGAAGTCTGGAGAGGACTCCGGAGAAGTCGTACCCGGAGATGGAAGGAGAGTCAGGCAGCACCGACCCTGTGGTCAGGAGCCTGCTGCAAGCAACAACCCCACTAGGCTTAGTGGAGATCCTGGCACAGCTCCCCCGAGACCGGGAGTGTGCGCAGACCGCGCTGGAGCGCCTCGCATGGAGGATGGCCCAGGTGCAGCGAGAGACGCTGACGGAGTGGAGCCGAGAGATGGCCCTGCAGGCAAGAACCCGCCAGCGAAGCACGCCACCCGAGACGAGGAGACAGACCGCCTCTGAGGATGGTGCAGGAGGAGTGAAGGCCGGAGTCGGCGCCGAAGAGGGAGCTGAACAGATGGAGGCAGGTAAAGGGGACGTCACTACCCCGAGCCGAGAAACCGCGTGCCTGCCCAAGCTCCCCGTCGCAGAGCCCGAAATTCCCCCTGCCGTGCCCGTCGCTGCATCATCACCGCTCCAGACAAGGCCTCAAGCAGAAGCCGCGGCCGCGACCCCTGTGACGTCACGCGCCTCAACCCTGAGCGCGGCAAAGCAGGAAACACCACCGGCCTGGTCGCAAGGTCTAGTACCCCCGGGCGCCGCAGTACCAACAGCGCCCTCTACCTCCACTGAGCCACCGGCCTGGTCGCTGGGCCAAGTAACCCCGGGCGCCGCCGTCTTCACGGTGCCCTTTACGTTCAGGGTACCCCAGGCCTGGTCGCAAGGCCTGGCGAACCCGGGTGCCGCTACCACCACCGCGCCCTCAACATCCACAGCGCCACACCTGGGTGAAGACCTATTTGCCCAGCATACGTGCCCAGATGGGCAGCCCTTTAGATGGCCACCGGAGTACTACCAACTGAAACTCCAAAAAGCAAGGCCCCTGTGCGAGCCCCTGATTCCGGCTCCGAAGCCCGTTAAGAGGACCCCGCTCCCGCTGGAAGAAGCGCAGTTCGAGTGGGACCCCACCGGAGGAGACCTCATGGGGTTCACTCAGGAAACTCGGGCAGCCGCAGCGGAGCGTGTGGAGTGCTGCCGCCAGCAGTTGGCAGTCTTCGAGCAAGAACGGAGAGAGAGGCGGGTCCGTGAGCAGCGGCTGCAGGAACAGAGCGCAGGGCAGAAGAGCAGGACCAGGAGAGACCCCCGTGCAGCTCATGGTCCCCGTACCACCGGGACTGTGATTAAGTTTCAATTGCAGCACCGGTGGGGCTTCATCAGGGATCACCACACCCCCGGCGACATCTTTGTGACCAGAAGAGACGTTGAGTCCCATCTGCCGGAGGGACACAGAGGTCGTGACCTATATGTAGGGGACGAGGTCACGTTCACCCGGCACAAGTGTGCCAAAGGACCCTACGCCCTCCATGTACACCGGCTGACGGAGGAGGAGCTACGGTGTGAAGAGGAGCAAGAGGACCCGGACGGGTCTGAAGGAGGAGCAGGAGTACGCCGTCATTAAAGTACGGTAAAGAGACTGTACATAGTTACCCGTCAGGGTATAAGAACTGTTACTGCTGCTAGTTAAAATATAGTCCCCGTTGGGACCAGCAAATTGAACTGAAACCCGTGTGTCCCTATTCCCACTGACTGAGGACTGAGAGCGGTCATTCCTTTCCTAATACCTGGCCGAGGACTGAGAGCGGCCATATTTCCCCTTGTATATAGTTGCGCTTTTTAAGGCGCCCCCTACTGGTTTTATAGGAAAGCTGTGTTATTCTACAAGAGACTGTCGCACTTTACCCGGTCACAAGTTGCACCGTGGCCGGAGGAACAAGAAAGTTTACAAGAATGTTTATTATGAAAAAGTTTTATGCTGCAGAAATATATATATAATGTTTTATATGTTTATGTTGTTATGAAAAAAATTGTATGTTTATGGATGTTTTATTCTCTTACAGCCCGAGGATGTGCTGTGATTTACCAGGGGGGAATGTAGCACCCTGAGGACTCGGCTGCTACAGGGGTATTACACCTCAAGCCAGAGGTGTGGTATTCCACTCCCGGGTAAGGATGGAGTGTGGGACTGAGCTCAGATAGCTGCATACACTACATACATCCCATTTCCGGGGGACAGACCGACGGTACTTCCACCAGTATATGTGCAGGTACGACAGTGTCTGTCCCTGGCTGGAGTGGGAGGGGGGTGGAACATCCCAGTAGTGTAGGGGCAGATAGGGGGAGTAGTCTGGGTAAATGTAGGAGCTCATTGGGTGCTGGTCACCTGAGCTCACACATAGAGGGAGTATATAAGGTGGGCACCATCTTAGATCAGGGTCAGTCTTCTGTAGAGGGTCAGTCAGTCCTGAGAGAGGTCCAGGAGCGCCTGCAGAGAGAAGAGAGAGAGGAGAAGAGAAGGACCCAGAGGGGGAGAAGAAGGAACCCCAAGAACCCAGTATACAACCAGAAGGGTGAAGGGTTGGCACGCAAGGGAACCGGATCCCAAATTAGTGGAGGAGAGAAACTACCCTCAACTAAGAACCGGAGGCTGCGACATTACATGTGGAGCAGCCCCTCACCAAGTCCACTAAGAAGGCACACCGAGCATAGGGTCAGGGAAGCCAAAGAAGGTTCACCCAACAGGAGACCCGAGGGAGCCGGACATAAGTGGACCCCTGGTGGGAACGGCCAGTAGAGAGGACAGTCAGAAAGGGAGCTCAGGACCACGCTCCAGAATTGCTTGGGGGTTGGCCGAGTCCAGGACCTGGTGGACGCAGAACGGCTCGGGCGGTCACTCAAGGCCAGAGTGACCAACAGAACAGCAGTAAGTAAAAACCCTGAACTGCACAGCCCGACTCTGAGTCTTCTTACCATCCACACTGCACCACCACTACCACCATCCTCTACACCTGATCCCCTGAGGCTATACCCCTCCCGTTGGGGGTTATACTACCACAGCTGCACATATACCACCAGCCTCAGCGGACCCTGCTGCAGCGGCGGCCTTTTGACCGCAAATCAATGGGTGGCGTAGTCGACACTAAGAACAACTAATAACATCTGTAAAGACTGCCACACACTGAGTTTGACACCCTGGGCACGGACCGGGTCGCCGCCACTCGGAGACTACAACCCCCATCAGATCCGGCTCCGGGTAATCCCCGAACAGCACTGGCCCAGGGGGCGCGTCAGTCTACAAATAGCAAAAAGATGGCTGCAGAGTACAATAATTTTTTTGTACCCAAAATGGCAAAGACACGACTGCAGAGTAGAATTTTTTTTTGGCACACTACTTGTATAGACACAGTGGTACAGGAAAATTATTTGTTTGACCTACAAATGGCAAAGAGACACTGTTTTTGTAGAATAGAAACACTATAGTGTAGGAGTCACCTAGGACAATAGATAGATGGTCAATACAACTATTCCATCATTATAAAAGTACTTCATGGTGAATCTCTATTAAATCAGCTATTAGAGCATAGATACAAAAAAATACAAGAAAATATATATGGATATTTAGAGGATCCCCTCCTATAGAAATCTGATTGCGAAACAAGCTATCTATCTTTCCTAGCATTGATGAGCCAGGTGTTTGATGACCCTAATCATTATACAACAGCTTCAGCTACACTGATGGCGCCAGGGTAAAAGCTCTGTTGCAGAGTACGCCACAGAATTCAGAAGGATGGGTGATTGATACCAAATGGAATAATACTGTAAAATTATCTTTTTTTAAGAATGGACTCTACAGTGCACTCAAAGATGAACTAGACCGGGCCGATCCTCCCACAAATTTTGATGACTTCATTCACCATTGTATTCGTATAGATAGTCGATTATCAGGGAGAAGATTGTAAAAGTGGAAATCAAACTGGTCCCGCAACAGAAATCTTTACCCACCTGTTTTGATCACCAGTCCCAGAGACTTTGAGATAAAGAATCCTCACATATATGAATTTGAATCCATGCAGGTCGACAGCCTGTTAAAACGTGAAAGTGCTGAGAGAAAAGAACGGAGACTTCCGGAAAATCAGTGTTTTATTGTGGCAAGATTGACCACTTTCTTGTCATTTGTCCTTCTCGACTACATAAAACAGTCGAAATGGTAGCGAATTCCAACTTTTCCGACGAAGGATCAGTCTTGTCTTAACTAGTGATGAGCGAGCGTGCTCGTTTAACCCTTTCACCGAGCATGCTCGGGTGCTTATAGAGTACCTTCGGCGTGTTCGTATATTATGTTCGGGTCCCTGCGTCTGCATGATTTATGGCTTCTACACAGCCTCAACACATGCAGGGATTAACTGTTTGCTAAGGAATCCTCACGTGTTCAGGCTCTCTAACAGCCATAAATCATGCAGATGCAGGGACTATAATATACGAGCATGCCAAAGCTACTCAGTAAGCACCCGAGCATGCTCGGTGAAAGGGTTAAAAGAGCACGCTTGCTCATCACTAGTCTGAACCAGCGCCTCCAGTGAATGCTGTCATCCATTCAATTTCTTCTATTGCACCCAAAACTAGAAAAAAAAACAAGGACTCTCATTGCTTCATTGCTATCAAGTTTCAAGTCGATTCTCAATGGATTTCCACATCTGCTATGGTTAATTTGGGAGCAAACGGAAATTTTATGGACATCTCTTTTGCAAAGCAACATGGGGTAAAAATTCAAAACAGACTTTCATCTATTATCATGGAAACTTGTCTCCACTAAATTCGAGACCAGTGAATCAAGAGACTGAACCCTTACAGATTGTTATGGAACCTAATCACCATGAGGTTTTTATCGTTCCTACTAATCTCTTCTCCACATTTTCCAATAATCCTGGGGTTGCCATGGCTACAGACTCAAAATCCCACAATCAATTGGGAAACCAAAGAAGTGACTTTTCCATCTACTGTACACTTCCCATAGGCTTCACCAAATAAAGAAGTTGTAAAGGATCCTGAACAATCTTCTAAATTACCATCTATATATAAGGAATTTACTGATGTAGGTGACAATAAAAATGCCGACAAACTCCCTCCTTATCGGACGTATGATTGTCCAATTGATCTATTTCCTGGAGAAGCAATACCCTTTGACAGCATTTACCCACTGTCAGAGCAGGAATTAAAAACACTCAAGGAATACATCAATGAAAATGTAGCTAAAGGGTTTATTCATTCATCTTCATCACCAGCAGGTGTGCCTATATTTTTTGTCAAAAAGAAAGATGGTTAGTTAAGAGAATTGAATAAAATTACTGTAAAGAATCATTACCCTCTGCCTTTGATCCGAGTTGCTGGACAGAGTTCGTCATGCAAAGTTGTTCACAAAACTGGATATTTGAGGGGCATACAACTTGGTTTGCGTTAGACCAGGTGATGAATGGAAAATGGCATTCAGATCACGTTATTGACACTATGACTACTTAGTCATGTTGTTTGGACTGTGCAATGCTCCTGGAACATTTCAGCATTTCGTTAATGATATTTTCAGAGACTTGGTTTATCAATTTGTAGTCATTTATCTGGATGATATGCTAATCTTTTTTAATTCTGCAGAAGAGCATCAGAACCATGTGAAAACTGTGCTAGAGCATCTAAGAACTCACTATCTTTATATTAACCTGGAAAAAGAAAAATGTGAGTTTCATCAAACAGAGATCCAATTCTTGGGTTATATAATCTCTACTCAAGGATTACAAATGGACTGTAGCAAGATTCAAGCTATCACTGAGAGGCCAACGCCAAAAAACATGAAATAAGTCCACTGATTTGTGGGCTTTGCCAATTTTTACAGATGTTTCATTAATCATTTTTCAGGTATAAATGCACCAATCACTGAATTAACAAAGAAAGGCATATCGTTTGTTTGGTCTCCTCAAGCACAAGATGCTTTTTCTTGCCACAGCTTCTATACTAATTCATCCCAATCCTGAACATGCCTTTATTGTAGAAATGGATGCTTCAGACGGTGCAGTAGGGGCCATTCTATCACAAAGAAAATGAACAAAAGATTTGCTACATCCTTGTGCTTATTTCTCCAGAAGATTGATGGTTTTAGAGAAGAATTATGATGTGGAGAACAAAGAGCTCTTAGTTATCATTGCTGCTTTCAAGGTATGGAGACATCATCTAGAAGGAGCAGCTCAACAAATTGTTTTTCTAATTAACCATTGTAACCTTGAATTTATCAGGTCTGCCAAATGTTTGTTTCCCTGTCAGGCTCGATGGAGCCTCTTTCTTAACTGATTCAACTTTATTATCTCTTACAGACCTGGCTCTCATAACGGTAAGGCTGATGCTTTATCTAGGACTTTCTCCAAAGATCCTTCTACAGCAGCATCACCAACAGCTATTCTGCCTGAGCCCAACTTCCTGGGGATGATCCATAACAAAGACTTGCTTGAAGTTATATGGGAAGCATACGAGACAAACACAATTCTTCTGCATCCACCAGATGATATATCTTTTACCTTTTAAAATAAAGTATTGACTCATAATCATTGCATCCAGAAACTGAGAGACTTAAAGTATTAAAACAAATCCATGACTCCAGGTTAGCAGGACACAAAAATAATTAAAAAAAACACAAGAATTTATGTCTCATTTCTTTTGGTTCCCAATTACCAAAAAGATGTTAAACAATATGTATCTTCTTTTAACACCTGTGCTATATATAACTCCCCGCAAAGGTTTGGGTGTGTCAGTCTTTGGTTTACAAGCTGCAGAGCAGGAGGCTCTGTGCTATAGAGGCCTGTGTGAAGGAAGGCAAAGCTTCTGAAACACCTCATATGACGGTGCAAATATGTTTTGTTTGTACGGACTATTGTGGACAACTAGGCTGCGATCCGGAGGATAAAGCTGCCTTCACTATGTGAGTTATTTGGACAATAAAAACTTTAAGTTGGACATTCTTGGGTCACTGCCTGTTAAATCACACAGTGTGAACACCTCCACACTACAGCTATTAATTTACAGGGCTATAGTCTGTTTAGGAATGACCTTACAAATAAGCTAGGGGGAGGGCTTTGTTTGTATGTAAAATCATCCCTAAAATCCATCCTATGTCCCTGTCGGTAGAGATAAGGAGAGGGAGAAAGAATAATAAAATACTGGTAGGGATTTGTTATGTCTCCAAATGTAATGGAAGAGCCAGAAAATATCTTCATAAAGCAAATACATGAGGCAGCAAATCAGGTAGAAGTAATTATTATGGGGGAGTTCAACTACCCTGATATAAATTGGGGAGCAGAAACCTGCAGGTCCAGCAATGGAATCAGATTTTTGACAACAATGAAAGACAATTACCTTTCATAACTGCTTCAATACCCAAAAAGAGGGGAGGCAAAACTAGTTCTAATATTGACCAATAGGCCCGGACCACATATAATATATACTAATATATGGGTGGGGGTCACTTGAGTAATAAATAATAAGTTTTCATGTATCCTTTAATAAGGAGTGACTCAATTTCATAACATATACACAGAAATAAATAATACCTCCTTATAATAAATATGAAAAGCTGTTATTGCACAATATATATAGGCTATATATCCAACAGCGAAACGGTGCTATATAAACATATAAATATGCATATACATGTGCAAAAGTTGTATAACTATTAGGGTTTTAAAAGGATAATTTGCATGGGGTAAAGAGAGCTAACAAAAAGTGATATTTGCATGTAAGACTAAGAGAATATTACCATAAATCCTTCTAATGTATGATTTGCCAAACTGGCTTCTTCAGAAAGGGTGTCACACCATTGATTTTACCGTATAGTGTACTGGAAAACGGGAAAAAATTCCAAGTGCGGTGAAATCGCAAATAAGTGCAATTCCACAATTGTTTTTTTTTTTTTTTACCATGTTCACTAACTGCTAAAACTGACCTGCCCTTATGATTCTCCAGGTCGTTTCTAGTTCGTAGATACCAAACATGTTTAGTTTTTTTTTTATTTATGTGGTGAAAAAAAATCCAAAGTTTGTAAACAAAAAAAAATATGGTTCCATTTTCCGAAACCCGTAGCGACTCCATTTTTTGAGATCTGGGGCCGATTTTTTATGCGCCGAGCTGATGATTTTATTGATACAATGTTTTGATCGCCTGTTATTGCATCTTTTTACAATGTTGCAGTGACCAAAAAAACGTAAACCTGGAATTTTGATTTTTTTCTCGTTACGCAGTTTACCAATTCGATTAATTATTTTTATACATTGATACAGTAGATTGGGCGATTCTGAAAGCGGCAATACCAAATATGTATATTTTTTACTTTTTTATAGTTTTATAGAATGGGGCAAAAGGGGAGTAATTTAAACTTTTATATTTTTTTAATTTTTTTTAATTTTTTTTATATTTTTAAAATGTTAAAAATATACAGTACAGACCAAAAGTTTGGACACACATTCTCATTTAAAGATTTTTCTTTATTTTCATGACTATGAAAATGGTACATTCACACTGAAGGCATCAAAACTATGAATTAACACATGTGGAATTATATACTTAACAAAAAAGTGTGAAACAACTGAAAATATGTCTTATATTCTAGGTTCTTCAAAGTAGCCACCTTTTGCTTTGATGACTACTTTGCACACTCTTGGCATTCTCTTGATGAGCTTCAAGAGGTAGTCACCGGAAATGGTTTTCACTTCACAGGTGTGCCCTGTCAGGTTTAATAAGTGGGATTTCTTGCCTTATAAATGGGGTTGGGACCATCAGTTGTGTTGTGCAGAAGTCTGGTGGATACACAGCTGATAGTCCTACTGAATAGACTGTTAGAATTTGTATTATGGCAAGAAAAAAGCAGCTAAGTAAAGAAAAATGAGTGGCCATCGTTACTTTAAGAAATGAAGGTCAGTCAGTGTGAAAAATTGGAAAAACTTTGAAAGTGTCGCCAAGTGCAGTTGCAAAAACCATCGAGCGCTACAAAGAAACTGGCTCACATGAGGACCGCCCCAGGAAAGGAAGACCAAGAGTCACCTCTGCTTCTGAGGATAAGTTTATCCGAGTCACCAGCCTCAGAAATCGCAGGTTAACAGCAGCTCAGATTAGAGACCAGGTCAATGCCACACAGAGTTCTAGCATCAGACACATCTCTTCAACAACTGTTAAGAGGAGACTTTGTGCAGCAGGCCTTCATGGTAAAATAGCTGCTAGAAAACCACTGCTAAGGACAGGCAACAAGCAGAAGAGACTTTTTTGGGCTGAAGAACACAAGGAATGGACATTAGACCAGTGGAAATCTGTGCATTGGACTGATGAGTCCAAATTTGAGATCTTTGGTTCCAACCACCGTGTCTTTATGCAACGCAGAAAAGGTGAACAGATGGACTCTACATGCATGGTTCCCACCGTGAAGCATGGAGGAGGAGGTGTGATGGTGTGGGGGTGCTTTGCTGGTGACACTGTTGGGGATTTATTAAAAATTGAAAGCATACTGAACCAGCATGGCTACCACAGCATCTTGCAGCGGCATGCTATTCCATCCGGTTTGCGTTTAGTTGGACCATCATTTATTTTTCAACAGGACAATGACCCCAAACACACCTCCAGGCTGTGTAAGGGCTATTTGACCAAGAAGGAGAGTGATGCCTCCACAGTTACCAGACCTGAACCCAATCAAGATGGTTCGGAATGAGCTGGACCGCAGAGTGAAGGCAAAAGGGCTAACAAGTGCTAAGCATCTCTGGGAACTCCTTCAAGATTGTTGGAAGACCATTTCCGGTGACTACCTCTTGAAGCTCATCAAGAGAATGCCAAGTGTGTGCAAAGCAGTCATCAAAGCAAAAGGTGGCTACTTTGAAGAACCTAGAATATAAGACATATTTTCAGTTGTTTCCCACTTTTTTGTTAAGTATATAATTCCACATGTGTTAATTCATAGTTTTGATGTCTTCAGTGCGAATGTGCAATTTTCATAGTCATGAAAATACAGAAAAATCATTAAATGAGAATGTGTGTCCAAACTTTTAGTCTGTACTGTATATATAAATTTTTACTCTTTTTTAACTTTTTACATGCTAGTTACCATCCGTTTTGTCCTATTCATAAATAGGATGTAGTTATTTGGACATTAAAAAAATACTGTGTTTGCATTACAAAGCTAAAAAAGTGTTCAATTGACTCCTAGGGATATCATAGTGTTCTACACACACATTTCAGGTAATTAGAGGCTTTTAATTATGTAATTCACACAAATTTATTGCCACAAATCATATGAATTCAAATTTTAAATGATCTACTCATCTCTAATCACAATGTTGCCATAACCTTACATTATATATCAAGCAAAGCGAGTACCAATAAAACATAACTTTTAATAAAGAATTCTTAAAAGAGCCATGCTCATGTAGACACACATTGGGATTTTGGGGGTCATATACAATAGGTCCATACTTGGGTACTGCCTTTGTTAGGGCAGGAGTCTACACTTAGGCGCGACAAGGGATATTAGGGTTGCCTGATGATTTCCCCATCCTACAGCAGTTTTTTTCTTGGGCTACACCAACTATCATGGTTACGGGGTGAGATCTTTCCATTTTTTTACCTGCACTGTTTTCATCGTGGGCACGTTTGTATTCTAAGCACAGAATTTGTGCACTTTCCTTTTTGTATTTTACATTTCTACCTCTATATGGAATGTGTGTCCACATGAGCATGGCTCTTTTTAGTATAGTTCATTAAAAGTTATGTTTTATTGGTACTCTCATTGCTTGATATATAGTAAATATACCATAAGAGATTATTGTGGTCACCAGTATTGGTGGTCACATTTAGCTAACTTATATAATCTTACATTGCATATTTGCAGAGACCTCCTGGATCTAGTTGAGACTGGTAGTTCTGACCTAGAATGAACGTCCTATGGTCATGGAGCATGTTTGCCATCACAATGTTCGTCGTGACCTTACAATGCAGACACAAGGCTAAGACTTCTGCTTTTGGCTAGTCTTCAGTGGAGGTACTGGTCTAGAATTAAAATGCATGGGTTTCAGCACATGATGGTACGAAAGGGAGCTGAGGAGCACATAGGGGAGAACGAGCAGTGTAGGTATCCATAAAGGTGAGCGGTGGGGTATTAGGTTTATTTAAACCTTTTGCTCCCAACATGTTATAAAATAGCTGCCATTTTGATAAAATCACAAGGATAGAATAAAGAAATCCACATTTTGGAGGATACAGGTTTTTGTAAAATTTGAGTAGAATTCAATCCAATAAATTTGCCACCACAACAATCCTGTTCATGTATATGATTCTATATAAATATAATCTGAGTGAGGATCTTTGTAGGTTCTATGCAAATTGTAGGCTTATTAGTCTTAAGAAAATTCATGGTTTTCCACTAATTATCAACATCATTAACCTTACATTCACACAAATAATGTGCATAGCAACGTATATGAACAGAGAGTGGACACAATAGTAGATAAATCATGATTACGGCAATGTAGAAATGACAGCACAGAGTTTCGATCAGTGTCCATCTGTTGTTTTCTCTTTCACTATTTCTTTTCACATAAAGGAGCATGTAATGACTGTGATTACATTATTGTAAATTCTGGCAATAGATCCAGATAAACCGAGGGTGCAACATGCTCAATGGCCTATTACTAGACTTAAAGTTAATGTTAATTTTTTTTGAGGGATTTCCCTCAGTAGGACTCTGTACAGGACTGGGCCCTTATGCAGGGCATGGTACAAAAGGAAAACATATTGTAATTTAGCAAACAAAAATTCTTTGTACTCCATTAATGCAGTTTTCTTTTCCAAAATTCTCAATTTTTGTATAAACATCCAACGATTTTTTTGGTTATGTGAAGTACCCCGATAAAAAATAAAGCTAAGCACCTAACCCAGTTCCCTCAATGTGCTGCTCTTGTCTGTGCCGAGTCTGTACTGATGTCATTATGACTACTGCACAGAGACTCAGTAGCATAGGCTAAATGTTCCACCAGTGTATTCAATGGTATCTACATCCAGAGGGGTTCAGATACTGGTAAAATTGATATGCCAAGTGGAGGGAAGGTGGTGACCATGTTATGTGATAAGTCACAGATTGTAGCCCTTTGGCCCTTTGGGCCAGACAGGGACAGCCAAATCAGCTGGCCTAGGTCTTATTCAGCCTATGGAATAGCGCTGAGACAGACACAAGTCTTGTCTAGTCTACTAAAATCTTGTGAATAAAGATTAAAACGTTAAAATATACAAATGGTAAAAAAACAAACAAAAAAACAACCTTTTTCCTTTACAAATTGTTTTATTATGTGAAAACTAATCATAATCATAATGACCCACAGAGTAAAGTGTTATTTATACAGTGAAAACGGCAAAAACAGGACCTCAAAAAAATAAATCGACTAAATTGCAGATTTGCTGTTGTATTTTCATTTTCTAGTGATCTTCTGGAAAGGATGTGGGGCTAGAATGGGATATGCAGGAAATCTTTGTGGATCAGTATTGATTCTTATAGTTATTTATTCGTTTTTAACCATTCTGAGACCTAACCTGGAAAACTTCTTTGAATACATTTGTTACTAGAAAATCCATGGCTACTTAGAATTTACTGTACCTGTCTATTTAACTTGCTTATGCCTAAATGGCCGAATGCACGTTTTATGTGAATTCTTTTTACAATCTGGTTTAGCCGGTGGTCTGAACTTCTGTGTCTGCAATAATACGTCATGTGTTATAGTATAATGCTTTCACTATTTAAGTGTTGTATGTTTGAATGATTCTTGAAAAAAATATGCAGTTTGTGCAGCCAATCTTCAGGAGATGTCTGTTGAGTAATTGACAACTTTTCCACAATTCTGACAGCTGAACTGAGTAGTGAGATACATAACAACAAAATTGTGCAGTTAAGTTCTGCATCCTCTTTAATCAAAGCTACAATTCCGGTGTAGTGAATAGTGATTTATCTGGATTCCATTCCATTGTATTTTTTTAGATCAAAACTGCTAAGGGAATACTCCCACAAACTGTAAGTAACAAAAACAAAACCACATGTGGGAAACATCATGATTTTACAAAAAATACAGCACGTTAATGGACATGGAGTTTTCAGGGTAAAATACAGCACGTTAATGGACATGGAGTTTTCAGGGTAAAATACAGCACGTTAATGGACATGGAGTTTTCAGGGTAAAACTAAATTACTGGCAAAATTATAGGGCAATGAACACTGTTAAAAAACATCGTCACCCACGTATAGGCATTGTTTAGATCACATATGGCTGCTGTAATATGGAAGCATGACCCATATTGTTAAACAAACTGCCCTGTACTACAGCCAAATATTTCAAGTTTTGACTTAGCAGTCCAGGGCACCTGCTGCTATTTTTCTGCACCTGAGTTCCTATTTTTTTTTCTAGCATAGTCAGGGCCGTATTTTGCATTCATGCTGTCCTAGGCACTGTAAATGGTCATACCCCCTACTGGAATGTCAGACTAAAGGTATACACACACATTTTTTTCAGGTGATTGCACTCTATAATACATTTGAAAAAAATGCTAAATAAACGCAAAAAATAATGAATATTTGCCCTGCAGTGTAAAGACAACTTGCTGTGCATATGTTTAGTCTTTTAAACTTCTTTTCTCTTTAAGTTTTCAGAGACGACAAGCTGTTAAAAGAAGTGAGTGATCTATACTTTAATTTACTGAATACAGATTCAATAAACAAAAATCTGCCCAAACATGTTGGAAGAAAACAGAAAGAAAAGAAGCAGAAAAAGTCACTTTGGAACAAAAATCACAACTTTTGGCCAGACTTCTTTGCACGGTATATCGGTGTAAAAAAAAGCTAAAAGAAACAACTAAAAAAACTAAAAAAAAAAAAAAAAAACCTGAACAAACTGAGCATATACCTTACAGTAAGTAAATAAGTAAATAATAGTAGTATGTTTATATAACAGAGGGTACTTTGTTAACACTGTTTTGATCAAAAAAGCATAAAAGCCATAGTATCTGATCTAAGTATTCCATCTGTACAGCTTCCCATGGATAGGTGTATCAGTCAAGGCCCTGTCCTGCTCTACCCTTATTCACATTGATGTCGTTTGACACATGGTAAGGTTTTAATACTAGACAGAGGTTAGAACCATCCCGATGGGTACAACTTGTCATGGTAGGATGGCTTTTAGGCTATGTGCACACGAAGCGTTTTTACTGCGTTTCCACGGTGGTTTTTCTGCCGCGGAAACGCTGCAAAAACACTTGTTAATAATGGTAATCCTGATGTGCTGTGCACATGATGCAGAAATTTCCGCTCAGGATTACCATTGCGGTAAAAACTGCAGCATGACCATTGTGTGGGCATTTCCACCGTGAATTCATGCCCATTGACTTGAATTGAACCGCAGCAAATCCGCAGGTATAATATTTATACCTGCGGATTTGCGCGTTTCAATTAAAGCCAGTAGGTGCAAATTCGAGGTGGAAACGCGGTGTGGTTGGTACCTCGGCCGGGAGAGGAGGACTACTACTCTCATCTGACCGCCGCTCCCGCTGATAACAGAGAGTGGGTCAGCTGGGGGGAGCAGTAGTCTGATCTGCGAAGCCAGCTACCACGTGGTGTAAAAAAAAAAAAAAGTAAAAAACCCCCAAAAAACACTATACTCACCTATCCGGCGCCCCCCCGATGTCTTCCTGGTCCTGGTCCCCGGCGATGTTCTCCTCCCTGCGGCTGGTGGTACACTGCAGGGAGTGTGCTCGCTCCCAGCAGTTGTTTGTGCTGCCAGGACCTGTGGTCACGTGATGGATCAGCTGATAGCTCATGTGACCTCACCGTGGGAACATTCTGAAGAATGTTCCCATGGTGGTGACATCACTGAGGCTGATCAGCTGATCTTCAGCTGATGAACCCCAGTGACCTCACTCCTGCAGCAACATGTACACTGATTTTACACCCCTCTCAGTGTACATTGCTGCCTTCTACATCAGTGACATCAGTGATTGCTGATGCCACTACTGTAGAAGTGACCTGGATCGTGAGGGACAATCATATGCGTAATCGTGGACTGCGTAGTGACGGCGACAAGTGAGGGATACGGTTGTTTGTTTTTTTACTTTTTTTTCAGAAGATCGATGGCTTTGCGGACAGAGTACAATAAAAATGTTTTTTAAAACCATGTGTTTTTTATTTCATTAAAATACTTTATTCTGTCCGTATCTTTTATTGAAAAGGCGGCGATAACTTTACTACACAGTTAGCAATGGGGGCATCTTATAGACGCCCTCCATTACTAACCTGGGCTTCGCGTCAGCCATCAACACAACGCTGACGTGAACCCCAACCCCATTACCCCACTCGCCACCGCTACAGGGCAATGGGAAGAGCGGAGGCTAAGCGGCAGATTTGGCGCATCTTATGGATGCGCCATTTCTGGGACTGCTGAGGGGTGATATTAATGGCCGCGGAGGGGGCTCATATTCATGGCCCCTTCCCTGGCTATTAATATCAGCCCGCAGCTGTCTGTTTAGCCTTTTCTGGTTAGATTTTATAGGGGGACCCCACGTCATTTTTTTCTGGGGTCCTCCTGTAATCTATCCAGTAAAGGCTAAACAAACAGCTGTGGGCTGATATTAATAGCCAGGGAACATTGCTGGCTAATTGCCCATTCCCCGGCTACTAATATCAGCCCCCAGCGGTTGGCTTTCCCTCTTCTGGGTATAAAAATTACGTGGGAGCCCACGCCATTTTTTTTTAAATTTTAGGCTCTGTGCCCATGATCCGGACTTAGCAGCGCTTTGGACGCATATTTTTTGCTGCGTCCAAAATGTTGCATTGTATTGAACGCAGGTAAATCCACATGTGTTCACTAAACCATGCATATTTACTGCATTCAATACATACTAGTGGTCAAATTTATGTTGTGGAGACAAGTGACTCCACAAGAGAATTTGACATGCTGCGGTCCTAAGAGACGCACCGCATGTCAGTGTCCACGGGTTATCCGCAGCTTCAGATGCACGCATAGTGAACATGGGATTTCTGGAGATCCCATCCACTATGCTGTAACATCTGGATGCTGTGGGTTTGACATTGTATAAACACGCAGTGTCAAACCTGCAGCGGCTCCTGATCATGGCGACGTACCCAAACTCACCCGCAGCATGTCAATTTCTGTAGCGGACATACTAGTCACCGCTGCAGATTTTGACTGATTGAAGTGTCATTATATGCGGTGGATTCACATGTACTGACAACAAAAGTGCGGCCTTAGAACACCGCGTTTTGGACGCTGCAAAAATATGCTGCGTCCAAATCGCTGCTGAGTGCTGATCGGGGGGACCTAGGGGCTAACCAAACAGCTGTGAGCTGTTAATAATGGTCAGGGACCATGTTTGCAAATGGCACCTTCCTAGACTAAAAATAGCATTTCACAGCTGCCGCATAAATTAATGAATGGAAATGCTAATGAGATTGGGTAAATGGGATTAGCTGACACCTAGCTCTTTTGTTTGGTGATGACAAGGTGTCAATCAGACCCTTTCATCTCCAAACTTAATTAAAGTAAAGAAAAGAGTTAAATAAACACACAGACATAGAGCAAGCACTTTATTTGAAATATAAACAGACACATTCTTTAATCATTTAAATTAACCAATATACTCACCCCAGTTCTGACAGTAATCCAAGGGCTTAAGCAATCTCCCACTAAATAACTTTATTTAGCTCCAAAAAGTATTCATTGATGTACAAAAACGCTTAAAAAAATGTTTAAAAACCGAGTCAAAAACGCATCAAAACCGCGCGGTTTCTCCACAGCGTTTCTCCTGCCAAGGAAATGCAGAAACGCTCAGGAAATTTCTGCTTCAAATCCTGACCTTGCGCACATAGCCTTATACTTTTTTGATCAAAACAGTGCTAAGTACCCTATGCTATTTTCATGTACTATTACTATTTACTTGTTGTAGAGTATATGCTCATTTTGTTTTTGTTGCTTTTTCTTGTTTTTTTTTTGTGTGAAATGGGCACAGTGTGAATATGGTCTTATTTGCACACACACTAGCTTATAGTCCGGCTCATTTATTTGTTTTTGCAGTATAGCGGTATAGATGTGTCGCACACGTTGTTGCCAGTTCTGAGTTTATGTCACTGCTGAACAAGACGTCTTCTCATTTTGAAAAGAAGAAAACATTATGCATCTCCTCAACTTTTCCCACTTCTTGGTGTCCTCAATACTGAGCTATACAGGCAGATACTCATCCATCATGTAATACCATCAGTGAGGCTTCTGATTTGCTCTAAATATATTGTACGTCAAGACAATAGCTACAAAAATACGCCAAAGTTATTAAAAACTATCTTTAGGATTAAGAAGAAAAATCAATCATGGAATCATGGAAGTCATGACATGGTCCCAACAGAGCCCTGATCTCAACACCATGAAGACTGTCTGGGATTACTAATTAATTTGAAGCCAATCTGTTCTTCTCTCATGGCATGGTATTGCATGATGGATAAGAATCTGTCTGTATTTTTAAGCATTGAAGACATAAGAAAATTGGCAATGTTGAGGGTTATAAACAAAGTTTTTGACCAAGGAAATTTAGTGCAGCAGATGAAAGACACATCATGCTTACTTCCCTTCAAATTTGAAAAATGTCCAGCAATGTCATCAGCTTGGAACTAGCAACACCCATCTACTGTTAAGAAAAGTAGGGCCATAAATGGTCTCCATGGAAGAATTGTGGCTAAAAAACATACCCTTACCATGGAGACAAGGCCAAATGAATTAACTATGAACAAAAAGTTGGCTGCAACAGAAGGCAGTTTGTTTGCTGAAGGGCTGATGAGTGGTACAATTATGAGTGTCTGCAGGCAACACAGAAGCATAGAGGAGGTTACTGGCAAGTTGGGGCTACATTTCAGCAAATGGCGTTGTTAGTTTGGTCAAGATTAATAGTGTTATTAGTGATGAGAAATACAAGCAAATTCTTATCCATCATGCAATACCATACATCAGGCATCTGATTGGCTGCAAATTTACTTTGCAGCAGGACAATAACCCCAAGTATACAGCCAAAGGACCTCCCATGACTAACCCCAAGTATACAGCCAAGAATACAGCCAAAGGACCTGCCATGACTAAATGACATCATGGCAGGTCCTTTTAGACCATCGCGAGCTGTCGGCAAGCCAGGACGGATCGGATAAGGACAATGGGGGCCATCAGAAGGTGTGTATAATGTATATTTTTTATTTTATTCTTTTTTTTACAGGTACTATGGTACCCAGGTCTGGAGGAGAGTCTCCTCTTCTCCAAACCCGGGTACCATCCGCACATTGAACCGCAAAATATCTGCATGATATCCACATGTGCACATGTAGTGATGCGGATGTCATGCGGTCCAATGCAAGTCAATGGCGGTGAAAATGCAGCGATTCCGCAAAATAATTGGTAGTGCTGTGGATTTTTCCGCAATGATAATCCGCAGCGGAAATTTCCGCAGCATGTGCACAGCACATGCGGATTATCATTTGGGAACATGGCAGACCTTCTACTAAGTGTTTTTTAAGCGTTTCTGCAGTGGAATTACCGCTACGCAAATGCTTAGAAAACACACAGTGGGCACACAGCCTAAAGGTTTTTTTTTCAGACTTACAATATTAATGAGCTTCCTTAATATAGGTCTTTAATATCAGATCAGTGCGGTCGCAATATCCAGCACCTCCCCCCTCTCCAATAATAGATTTCCACCAATCTGATATAGATTACCTGAATAAAGGTAATCAATATTGTAAACTGGGAAGACTTTAAGCCTGTGACTCAACTAATTAAGCATGTTTTTTGGTGGCCTTTGGTTGCCACTGGTTTCAGGAGATGACCATTGTGGGGTGTGCATAATTTGACTCATCAAGAGGGATACTATATTATTATCATTGGACATGTTTTGTAAGTGTTGATAATTCTAGGTTATTATTTAATTTATCTGACATCTTTTGCAGAATAAAAAAACGTAGATACCGACCCAAAGTATAATTGTTATGCTCGCACCTGGATTAACTGGCGTGAGCGTGATTAGTGATCCCACTGTACCATGAACCGAGGAGTGCCTGGAGGGGCGTAACTAAGTATCAACCCGATCTGACCAAGGTCGCACGGCGGCTCAGTCGACTCTGTGAACCAAGGAGGAACCGAGCAGAGGGACCAGGTGCTACTCCAGGTCAAACCCCGGTCACAGTTGTTGACCCACACCGGGGAATGCAGGAACAGGCAGGTTAGGCTGGCATACAGACAGGTGGGTATTGGCTGGCACGGCTGGTATGCAGACAGGTGGGTACTGGTAAGCACGGCTGATATGCAGACAGATGGGTACTGGCAAGCATGGCTGGTATGCAGACAGGTGGGTACTGGCAAGGACAGCTGGAGTGCCGACAGGGAGATACTGGAAAGCACGGCTGGAGTGCAGACAGGGAGATACTGGCAAGCACGGCTGGAGTGCAGACAGTGAGATACTGGCAAGCACAGCTGGAGTGCAGACAGGGAGGTACTAGCAGGTTGGAGCGCAGGCTGGACAGGGTCCAGTACAGACTGGGAGACAGGAACAGAGCCGCAGATGCGGTAGACAAGCAGAGTAAAATGAAACCGCCGGAGGACAAGGCAGAGCAGAGCGGAACCGCCGGAGCGGTGGACAAGGCAGAGCAGAGGGAAACCGCCGGTGCAGTGAGTAAGCAGAGCAGAGCGAAACCGCAGGTGCGGTGGACAAGGCAGAGCAGAGCAAAACCACCGGAGCGGTGGACAAGGCAGAGCAGAGAGGAACCGCCAGAGCAGAAGACAAGGCAGAGCAGAGAGGAACCGCTGGTGCGGTGAGCAAGCAGAGCAGAGCGAAACCGCAGGTGCGGTGAGCAAGCAGAGCAGAGCGAAACCGCAGGTGCGGTGGACAAGGCAGAGCAAAGCGAAACCCCCGGAGTGGTGGACAAGGCAGAGCAGAGAGGAACCGCCGGAGCGGTGGACAAGGCAGAGCAAAGCGAAACTGCAAGTGCGGTGAGCAAGCAGAGCAGAGAGGAACCGCTGGAGCGGTGGACAAGGCAGAGCAGAGCGAAACTGCAAGTGCGGTGAGCAAGCAGAGCAGAGAGAAACTGCTGGCGCGGTGAGCAAGCAGAGCAGAACAGGGCTGCAGGTGCAGGCAGAGAGGACAGGGCTCTGTTCACATGGAACGGACTGGAAAATCCAGGAAGATAGTTAGAACACAGGAGGTAGATACGGAGGAAGGGAAAAGGGACAAACAGAACCAGATACACACAAGGTACTTACAATGAAGTAGCGAGTGGACACAAAACTCACAAACAGAAGTACAGAGACAATGAGGTGGAGTTAGGTGCAGGTTCAGACACTGCAGAAAAAGGGAGGGTACGGACATAGAGACAAACAGGTAACAGGCTAGGAGACAGTTCAGACAGGAACTGACACTGCAACGAGATACAGGAACGAGCCTGGGTATACAGCCCCCAGGGTGGCAGAAATGGACTAGAAGTCACAGATAATAGGCCTGGGTATGCAGCCCCCAGGGTGGCAGAAGCAGACAAGATACAGGACAAGGCATGGCAACTCAGAGGCAGAGAGCACACTGATAGTTAGTGTTGCTCAGGCACCTCCTTCTGGGTGGAGGGGGTTTAAATATCCAGTGACTCACAGCAATAGGCTGGGGACGCATTAGGAGTGCACCCACTGCAGCTATAAGAATCAGGAAGTAACCGGGCCGCCGCCCTAAGCAATCAGACAAGAGACATGCACACAGCATGAACTGGAGTAAGGTTTGCAGACTGGACTGATGGGTAAGATTGCGGTCTTGCATGGTGGGAGGTGGTGCACTATGCAAGCAAGCTGCCAGGGATGTTACAGTACCCCCCCTTTACGCCCCCTCATCTTCAAGCCTGCAAGGGTCTTCTGCAGAGAATTTGGAGGCCAATCCTTCTCTTCAAGAGGATTACTTCTTCTGTCCACTAGAGGAAACGAAACTGGTCTCATCATCTTGGTGACTAGGATGCTTCCTCCTATCAAGCCATTCTCAGCAACAGATGAAGTGGGTGAAGTACCAGGAACAGCACACAGGAAAGTCTCTCTCCATTTGTTATCAGGTAGTACCCTGGTGGATTCAGGAGACAACTGGAGGTCCTCTGCCTGGTTGGAGGGGTGCAGAGACTCGGGGGTAACCCCCGCCTTGACGTACACTTTGCCAAGCTTACTGGATGAAGTGGGTGGCGTACCAGGTACAGGGTGCAGGAAAGTCTCTCTCCGTTTATCAGGTAGCTCCCCGGGGAATTCAGGAGACAACTGGAGGTCCTCTGCCTGGTTGGAGGGGTGCAGAGACTCGGGGGTAATCACTACTTCAGAGTACACTTTGCCAAGCTTGCTGCATGAAGTTGGCGGTGTACCAGGTACCGGGAGTAGGAAAGTCTCTCTCCGTTTATCAGGTAGCACCCCGGGGAATTCAGGAGACAACTGGAGGTCCTCCGCCTGGTTGGAGGGGTGCAGAGACTCGGCGGTAATCACTGCTTAGAAGTACACTTTGCCAAGCTTACTGGATGAAGTGGGCGAAGTACCAGGTACAGGGTGTAGGAAAGTCTCTCTCCATTTGTTATCAGGTAGCACCCCGGAGGATTCAGGAGACAACTGGAGGTCCTCCGCCTGGTTGGAGGGGTGCAGAGACTCGGGGGTAATCACTGCTTAGAAGTACACTTTGCCAAGCTTACTGGATGAAGTAGGCGAAGTACCAGGTACAGGGTGTAGGAAAGTCTCTCTCCATTTGTTATCAGGTAGCACCCCGGAGGATTCAGGAGACAACCGGAGGGCTCTGTTCACATGGAACGGACTGGAAAATACAGGAAGATGGTTAGAACACAGGAGGTAGATACGGAGGAAGGGAAAAGGGACAAACAGAACCAGATAAACAGAAGGTACTTACAATGAAGTAGCGAGTGGACACAAAACTCACAAACAGAAGTACAAAGACAATGAGTTGGAGTTAGGTGCAGGTTGAGACACTGCAGGAAAAGGGAGGGTACGGAC
Source organism: Phyllobates terribilis (assembly GCF_046119375.1). Lineage (NCBI taxonomy): Eukaryota > Metazoa > Chordata > Amphibia > Anura > Dendrobatidae > Phyllobates > Phyllobates terribilis. Next base: position 327,145,179 of record NW_027362762.1, on the reverse strand, counting down.
ATAGAGACAAACAGGTAACAGGCTAGGAGACAGTTCAGACAGGAACTGACACTGCAACGAGATACAGGAACGAGCCTGGGTATACAGCCCCCAGGGTGGCAGAAATGGACTAGAAGTCACAGATAACAGGCCTGGGTATGCAGCCCCCAGGGTGGCAGAAACAGACATGATACAGGACAAGACCTGGCAGCTCAGAGGCAGAGAGCACACTGATAGTTAGTGTTGCTCAGGCACCTCCTTCTGGGTGGAGGGGGTTTAAATATCCAGTGACTCACAGCAATAGGCTGGGGACGCATTAGGAGTGCACCCACTGCAGCTATAAGAATCAGGAAGTAACCGGGCCGCCACCCTAAGCAATCAGACAAGAGACATGCACGCAGCATGAACTGGAGCAAGGTTTGCAGACTGGACTGATGGGTAAGATTGCGGTCTTGCATGGTGGGAGGTGGTGCACTATGCAAGCACTCTGCCAGGGATGTTACAATAATTACCCTTCTTTCATTTTATTCTATAACCTCATTAAATACAAAATTACATTTTTGGCTACACATTTTAATAAGATTATAAGAATGCTGAAGCAAGCTCAAAGACTGGTGACTAGATTACTACAGGGGAATGAGTGTCTTTTCTATACTATGGAACCCCTAAAGATACAGTTGCAATAGAAAGCTAAGCTTATCACTTTGGCAAAGCTCTCTAAGAGGAGTGTGGCAAACAAAGAAATTATAAATTTCAAAGAATGAATTGTGGCTACATTTCTTTCATTTCTGGGCATAACTGACATGTCATTTCTATATTCTCAAAAAATCATTTTTTTGTTTGAATTAATAATCATCAAGTAGAATTCTATAAAGGTTGAGAGACTCAAGGGATTCCAAAGTGGTTTTCAAAATATCCTCAATTTGACTACAAAACTCACAGTTTCCCTATATTCTCTCATATGGAACTTTTACCAGGAGAAAACATAATCAGAAGATTTAATTTAGATTTTTTTTCCTTCAAATCTTGCATTAAAATAACTTCAACCATGACTTGAACATTATACTAAATATTTCAGTAAAGTAAAAACAAAGGCACATCAAGCAGATCTTCTAGCAAGCCTGCCTGAAAGTAGTACTTAGTAGCCTGAAATTTGGGTTGAAAGTTGTGTTGGAGTATTAATGAGTTCCAGCTGCTTTATGAAGTTTCAATAACTATGTGGATCTTAACAACAAGTTGAAATAACTTTCCTTTTCCTAAAGGCATGTTAAACCTTCAAATCTTTTCAAACACATCGCTTTATACGCTTTCCTTCTGTGAGAATGGAGGAAGATTTTCATTAAACCAGTAAAATGGAAAATATTTTTCCCTTCTTCAGTAATGCAGCGTGAAAGAACAGTTTAACTGGTCATGTTTTCCAATTTGTACATTTTCCCTATAAAAACATGGCTTCAATACATGTTGATCTTTATGTCATTTTTATAAGCCATTCTGTGCAATTACATGCTATGCTACATTAATGGATGTGCAGGAAAAAAAAAGCTAACTATTAGACCTGCTCCATATTTAATGTATATATTCATATGCAAATATTAGTTCTATTTATTGTAAATGCCACATATATTCTCCTTACACAAATTAACAGACTTTCGATTAGATATCGATATTCTCCATGTATTTTATGTCCAATTATGTGACATAATTTTTTTTTCTCTATTTTTTAGGTTTACAAAACTGTTAAAAAGACCCCACTCATAGGCACATTTAAAGAAATACACATGTGAACAAACAACTATTGGAAATGATAAAAAAAAAATAAAAATGAAAAAATATAAATGCTGCTCTGTTTTTTATGGTTACTTTACACACTCATTTGAAATTATGCCCAATTTTTATACTGGGCAAGGTATGAAATAAATTTCTTCCCTTGAGGGGGACATGCATCAGAAATATGACAACTGCATGTTCTAAATGGTGGCAATTTTTTTTAATTTTTTCCCTACTGGCAAAAAATATCAATTGAAAAAATTGCACGCACACATAGTTTAGCGAAACAGCATTTGGGAGGGGGATTTCAAAGAACTGTAAAACTCACAATATTGAGTCGTTGAATATTTTAGCACAGTAAGTATTTTTTAGAACACCCTAATCTGTAATTATAGTATTCCATATAAATCTATCTATCCATCCATTCTAGCGGGCAGTGATCCTCTGCATAGGTGTATATGCCTACCAAAAATACTGCTCATCTTGCACATTTAAAATAATGGATTGACATAAAAAAAGCTGTTCTTAATATTTTTCCATAGCATTCTATTTACATTTGAGTGTTATTAATATTTCGCACACAAGCTATGGTAAACCAGATACAAGTTTGGTTACTTGTGACTTACTGGTGACATGTTCTTGCAGTCATGAACTCCGTAGCCTATAATTATGATTGCTGTTTTATATCTATGGTTGTGTCATTATCTGTACAAGTTTTATTCAAATGACCCAATAAGTCTTACACACTTGATTTCTTCAGTTTAGACCACAAAGTGCTCTGATAGTGTATGCAAAGTACGTAATAAATCCAGATAGATGAGATCTGAGACAGATATGAGAATCTAGCCTCTCTTTGCGGTTTACTTACAGTCTACAGGAAATGAAGGAGAGATTCTTCTGGCAGATATATTTCTAACAATACCTTAGGGCTTTTAAATTTCTTTCACTAAATAGACTCTAAAGTGCTAGCCATAGCTGTTTTTCCCCACACACCATGCACACTGTTACGTTTAGCATATTCATTTTCCATGGAAAAAGGTGCATTATTACCAAAGTGTAGATAGGTAAAATATTATAATTGTTATTACAGGTTGTAGTTTGTGCTTATTTGTCAAAGCTAAGAAAAAAAATTGATTTGTTATTAGAAAATACAATAGAAATAATCAGAAGCCTTTTTACTCATAAAAATATAAAAAAATATATCACCAGACAGCAAGACTCTTTATCAGCAGAGCAGGAATACAATGATAGGTAACACCTCTATACATGGCTGATAACACATGATCCATCAATTATCCCTCTATTCACAATGACTTTTGCACACGCTCATTAGATGCTTCAATACAAAAGATAAGGTTCTTTCTTGAAACAACAGGAAAACAGAGTCTAAAAATGACTCAATAACTAGAGAAAAAATTGAAAGATTACTAATTTTGGTTTTTAATATAGATTAAGATATGGAAAAAATACCAAGAATTAAAAAAATACATGTAACACATGCAAATTGCCTGTTCAGAGAGGAAGAGGACAAGGACTCTCGTGCCACCTATTGGAAGTAGCAATGCTAAAAGTCAATATGGACCCTTTAACAAGCCTTGTCGTATGACTTAGGATAAAAGCCAAACCATAATCTTTTATCCTACTTCATATGGCAAGGCTAGTTAAAGATTCAAAATTTACTTTTACGATTGCTACTTCCAATAGGTGAACTAGAGTTCAAGTCCTCTTCCTCTCTGAAGAGGCAATTTGCATATTTTATTTCCTAGAGAAGCATTGCATGGCTTGTAGGCCTCCTCATACTGGCATGCCAGTCATATCACTCTCCACAGAGAGAAACAGTACCCCGTAGATACATATAACACAAAAACCTGATTTTTGCAATAGGTCATTTTCTGATTAAAGCCTTCCTTGAAAAAATGTAAAATGAAGACAACTTCTATACATTTACCTACGAAACCTCTATTAGCCAGAATGCAGGGTCACCCTGTAAGATACGCTCCTACTCTCACATACTCATACTGTCCATGTGTTTCATTAGGATTGCAGCCGTATGATATTACTGCACTCTTTGCTGTACAGAAGCTGTACCTATGGCAATCAGTTGATGGCTCAAGTGGATCTATAAAGAATTATCTCTTAGAAGACCCCATTAATTCTGACATATTCCTGTAGATACAGGTGTTTTCATGCATAATTCTGCTATGCTGGGATGTAGTTGTCACATTAGTGACTTCAGTAGAGTTAACTATAGTCTGTAGGAGTCTAAAATCATAGATGAGGTGCGGCTCTCCCTCACTCCTCACTTATTATATGTTCCATTTATGTAATCACAAACCTACTGCTCCCCCATTATTGAAATTGAAGCATTGACTCTTGGTTTCTTAAACCTCCAGATATATTTAAAGATTGTAATAAACTGAGCAACATGTTCTTAAATTAAAGGTAATTGTTAGGCCTATAGTGAGACAATTTGTACGTACTATTACATTACTTACAGCAAGGTATTTGCTCATTTTGCTTCTATCTTAGGTTTTGTTTGTTTAATGGCCAGTGTGAACATGCTCCTATATGTTGCATGCATATCAAGTTGTACTCTGGCTCATTTTTCTTGTTTTTTCTTTAGGTTTTTGTACAAGCAAGTGTATGACCTCCCTTTCTTTGAGCTGGGCATTGCATGTATTTAGCTTCCTATTGCCCATTTAGTGTCCACAGTTGGGCCTTGTTCTTGCTCTGCCCTTATTCACATTGAGGTAATTTTTGACTCACAGTAAGGTTTTAATATTAGAGACAGTACAGGACTGTCCTGATTTGGATACACCTTGATGCGGTGGGATGGCTTTTATGTTTCTACACTTTTTTTGATCAAAAACAGTGTTTACTAAATACCCTCTGTTATTTATAAGTGCTATTGGGTTTTACTTACTTACAGCAAGGTATTTGCTCATTTTGTTTCTGTCTTAGGTTTTGTCTGTTAAATGGCCAGTGTGAACATGCTCCTATACGTTGCATGCCTTCCAACTTAAACTCCTGCTAATTTTTCTCGTTTTTTCTATAGTGAGACAAGAAAACTTAATGAATGGGTATAATGTAATTTCTCTTTTAATTTTGCCATTGTAAAGTGTCTACTAACGTCACCATTGTGGACAATGATTAGGTCACGGACGCTATTTTCTGCAAGACTCCGATAGGACTATGCAAAACTATAGAGTTCAAAAGATAAGTATATTACTGTTTGTAATTTTTTCATTTTGAAGCCCTTGAGCTTATTTTTGCAGTGAGTTACTAGAGAAACCAAGCTCATTATCATTTTTTTCTGGTGTGACAATCCACTATAAGAAGAAATTTTCATTCTGCACACAGTGCTCATGTTGTGCTGTCTACATGTGTGATATGTACTGTATATACAGTATTTACTTGTCACTAACCAGATCTCTAAAGGAATTACTTATCTTGACAACTACTATATATGTCGTATAAATGTATACAGTACTGTGCAAAAGTTTAAGGCAGGTGTCAAAAAAATGCTGAAAAGTAAGAATGTATACAAAAATACAAGTGTTAATGGAGCATTTTTTATCAATTAACAAGATGGAAATAGAATGAACAAAAGAGAAATCTAAAATCAAATCAATATTTGGAGTCCGCACCTCTTGACTTTAAAACATCATCAAAGCATAATTTCTTCTAGGTACACTTGCACATAGTTTTTGAAGGAACTCGTCATGAAGATGATTCCAAACATCTTGTACAAATGACCACAGCACAGATCTTCTGTTAACATAGGCTTGTGCAAATCCCTTTGCACAATACTGTATTCTGTATATGTATATAAATACTAAGCAATTGTCTCAAGATAGTATAAAGAAAAATAAAAAAAATATGCACATCATAATTTGAAATTCAATTGTGGCCTGCATTTTGTAGTACTACTAAACAGATGGCTGGGCCAGAAGTAGTGGTGCTTCTACTCCTGCTAGTGCCTCCCACATTCTTAGCCATGGTATGTTTTTCTTTTACCATACATTTTGCACACTTCTATAAATAAGTTTTGACAATATTTTCAACCCCAGTTATTCAAACCTTGGCAAGATGATGTAATAAGACATACTAGGAAGATACTTGTACGGAAAACAATATCTGGCAGTAGTATAGGTGCGACATTATAAGTATTATTATATGTGGCGTGTGTAGTTGTCAGATTGGACTAAAAAAACATATGTGCAAAAACAGAGACACACAGTTAAATATCTACTCTATTTTATAAATGTTTTTTCTTTTTTTCCCTAAAATAATGTAATTTGAAATGCTAAATAGGTACAAAAGTTCAAGTACAAAAGTACAAAAAGCCAGTACTTCCAACAGGGCGCTGTATTGGTGTGGTGATACGAATATAAAATTTGATTAGCAAAAGAGATGTGAAAAAAATGTGAAAAAAAAACTGAAATGTGTAAAAAGTGGTAATTTTTTTCCGATTTGCATGAACCGCAAATTGTTCGAATTCGTCAGGATTTGGAAATTTCATAAAATTTGACTCAAACTCGATTGATTCGATCTTCTTTAGTTAATACGCATAATTTCTACTTGTCTAGAATACTCTGAATAAAATATTGCTTAACTAAATAATAGATTTCCGTGCTATCAATCCATGTTAACAATAGACTGAGGGTAACATTATATCAGAACAGTAAAGGGTTTGCAGAGATTTGTTGTCCTTATTTTAGATCTTACTCTTTCCATATGGCCATATGATCCCCTTGCTATTAGCTTCCACCTTGTTGGCTTATGCTTCCAAAAGTCAGCCTTAGTGAAAACCTGATATTAAAAACTAACAGCCTTATGCCAGGGAAAACATGGTCTCCTCCTGGTTTCAAAGAAACCTTCTTTTTCATAAGTGCAGCCATGCTTTTCTAATAAAAACTCATTAAACTATGGTTATGAAGGGATGAAGCAGGGTAAAAAAACACACAATCAAACATGTCCCTTTGAACTTTGATTCTTTCTTTTTTCGTCTCTGCAATACAAACAGTTTTGCTGGTACGATGGATACTAGTCCTTTAAAGGCAAACTAGTGTATTAGGTATCATTTAGAAAGACCATTAGAATTGAATGACAAACTGAACACATTACTTGAAAGCTTAGCTGGAAGTTTTTCTTCTTTGCGTCTATAAACAGTGGTTGAATAAACTCTTCTAAATGACTTTCCATATAATATTCTTTTTCAATGATGAGTGTAGCACATAACCGCTCAATTCATTTATGGAAAGTGAAAACAAATGTTCACGTCCACATTTTTCACATGTACGTGCAAAGTAGATAGAGGAAAAACACAATGGAAGAGTGGATTGTAAATATTTTAGAAATAGAAAACAGTTTGCTTATGCTTAATAATGATACAGGGTTTCAAATAACAAAAGTAAGAACAAGTTGCTGGAAGATCAAAGATTGTTCAGAAGTTTAATACCTTTCTAAGCTCTAATCTCCAGGGAGATAATAAGCCTTTGTAACTCAGGTTATTTTTATCCTTCTCAAGACGTTATTGATATTGTAAAGATATTGCTGTTGAATGAGGTTACAATGTTCAAATCAGATAAACTCACAGAAAACCAAAATATGTATTCAATGCCAAGTGGCAATTTTTCTAATAGACCGATGTCTAATATTAGCCAAACTGCGGGAACATCTAATTTGTTAGCTTGTTTTATTATGTTAAACACACCAGTCCAATTTGCTTCCAATATTTTTGGAGGAGGTTTTACAATTTTTTTTTGCAGTAGCTACAATATGTATTTAGCTGCTGCATTTGTCAATGTATAATTTGCGATGGGCTGTAAAGGTACGATGATTGTGTAGATTCCAAGAAAAAAAATGATCTATTTTGAAAGTTATTGCATTGTTTTCTGGCAGGAACAGTGCCACATCTGTCTATAATTTATGCCTGATAGTACAGCTCAGTTGAACTGATATGAATGTAGCTAAATTGCAATACCATATACAATTTGTGAACTGGTGTGGCACTATTTTTTAATACAATATAATATATAATATTTTATAGTATAAAGAAATTATTTCTGCCATTTTGGGATATTATACAATACAGTAGGTATTCAGCATTAGCTGTAAAATAATTAAGATATAAATCTATTGAGCCCACTAGGAAATCAAGTTGTATGGGCTCATTGTAGAAATACAAATAATATTTAATAGTAGATAAAATATTTTATGTTTTTCAATACATAGTCTGCATTTTAGGATTCATCTACTAAAATAGATGGAGAACCCTTTAAAATGAATGTTCGTCCTTTTATTTTTGATAATCAAAACAAATGAAGACATTATTTTTCTTTAAGTGATTATGGAAGATGACTTTATGCCTGAGTTTTTGTTGACAGCATTTACAGTTTTGCCTTACAGCAACCACATGGACCATATCCAGCAATAGACAGAAGCTGTCTCATTATGGGGGATTTATTAAGGTAAAGCGATGTACACATACAGTAGTTTTTCTGAGTGAATCTACTCCAAAAATAGTCTAAAAATGCTTGAAAGACTCTTTCTATTCATTTCAATGTTAATCATCTTTGGTGTTCATGAGTAGTTTTTTGAGCATTTTTTCCACTTCTGGTTTTGAAAAATGCATAGTGGGGAAAAAAGTAAGTGCATGTCACTTATTTGACATGCATCTGGATAGAATCTGCTCCAAACTAGACATTGTCAAATCAAAATACTGCAAAAAAATGCTACATGAATAAAACTCCACCAAAAACTCCCCAATAAATGATGATTTCTGGAAGAACTTTACACTTGAAAATCTTGTCATTTTTGAACGACTAAAAAAGATTCTTTCTGCATATAGCCTAAATGTGCTAGAATTGTAGTGCAATTTGTGCCAAAAAAACGATGCCATGACAGCAGCAAGTCATGTGGTCTATTGTGAGACACCATGCACCACAAAATGTGCTGAAATTTTGGTGCACAATAAAGCAAAATAAAGCCAACTTATAGGTGGTATTAACATATAATCGATAGCCTTAGGATGTGCGAGACTTATCCAAAAGCATGAACCACTGTGATAAATTTTTGGGCATTTAAAGGCTGTCAAATAATAGGCAGGGCTGATTTCAGACAAAGTATAGCCTTGGGCAACAATTAAAAGCGGACCCCAAATGCTGACATATTGCACAATCACACAGAAACGCTTAGGGTGCATTCATAAGAACCAGTTTGAGACTGTTTAATGAGCACTGATCAACTATATTCAAATCATTTGGTGATTATTGGCTAATAATGTTCTCAATAGATATTACATAATAACCAACTATACTCAGGAAGACTCGGATCTCCGCCACATTGTAGGGCATCAAATTCATAGACCTGAGTCCCTGTTTGCTCATGTACCAGGTATTCAAAATTCTCTTGGAGCAAGTGATGCTTGCTGGGTTTCAATTTCAAACCATGCTGTTTCAGTCAGGCCAATACCAGATCCAACTTCTCCAGATGCTCTGAGAAGGTGGGTGAGGGCACAGTATGTGAGAGATAGAATGCAGGAGGGCTGAAGATGGAGCCCAGTATAAAGGATGAGCAGTATGTATGTATAGTACAGGACACAGTATAAAGAAGGGAAAGCACAGGGGGTCAGTGTGTAGGCACAATATGTGGCACAGTATGCAGAGGAGGGGGCATAGTATAGAGACTGGATAGTATTGTGTGAGGGGACAGTGTGAATAGGGGGACTATTTATTAAAGGGGTACCATGGGGGACACTTAAGATAGGGACAGTTTGGCGGGTGTAGCTAATCATGGCAGACAGTGTAACAGTTACAGCTAATCAGAGTGGACAGTGTGCTGGTTATAGCTAATTAGGGCACACAGGACATAGCAGGACAGTGTGCCTGTTATAGCTAATGTTATTGCTAATCAGGACGCACAGTGTGGTGGGTTTTAGCTAATCAGGATGAACAGTATGTTGGTTATAGAATTAAAGGCTGTCAATGTGGAAATTATAGCTAACAAATGAGGACAATGTCACAATTAAAGCTAATAAGGACAGTGTGAGAGTTAGACCATGTACCATAAGAGGGACAGTGTGGGGGTCATATTTTATTCAGGGAGTAAGCTGAGGGATAATTAATTATTCAATGACAAAGCGTATGGCAGATATTTTTACTCAGGGACATTATATTGACACTTATTTTTAAGAGCACTTTGTCAGGATGTGCTTCTGATGACTGATGAAGATGGAAGTCTGCAGAGACAACCTGTGGATGTAAAAAGTCATCATGGAATCTTGACAAGAAGGAAAAGAAAGTGAAAAACTCCAATCGGATGGTATAAATGTTTATTTGTGATACTGACAACGTCTCGTCAGTACTGTGGTTCCTGTATGGCCTGAAGTCTGATGATGACTATTAACAACAACTCCCAGTATCTCCTCACCATTGTTAAGGAGATACTGGGAGATGCAGGTTCATGCCATACAAATGTATATGGAGCTGACATGACACTGAAATTGATCAAAGTCCTAAGCTTGTTTTCATGTACTGATGGTAGTTATAGTGATGTATTCATGTAATCATGGTTATTGTGGTTATGTATTCATGTACTAATGTTAATTTTGGTTCTGTATTCATGTACAGATGGTGGTTTTGATGATGTAATTATGTACTGATGGTGGTTCTGATTTTTTCTGCGTGGATTTTACTCGCGGAAAAATAAGGACATGACCAAATCTTGTGCAAATCCGCGCAGAAAAAATCCTGACCATGTGCACAGAACTTGCAAAATGTCATAGGAAGTCATGGGATAAAATATGCAATGCGTTTCTGGAGCGTTTATGCGCTGCAAATAAGCACCAAAAAATGCACCAAAAACGCATCAGGGGCACACGGCCTTACAATCACATGCCAACCAGCTTCTCTTCCTGCTTCTCTTAATGAAGCAGGGGCTGTAGTTTTTCACTCAACATTGAAAGAATTAGGATGAGAAGTTAGTTGGCACATGACAGTAATTAAGCTTTAATCGCATATGAGCGGTTACATAATGGCTACTCAAACCTTAGCTGTGTATAGGATGGGGTGCCAAAGTGAATTTTTTCCCCGGGAGAAGGAAAACCTAGATTCACTTCTGCCTAATATAGAGGCATATTCATCCTCCTTTCCTATTTGCCCCGTCTTTCTAAAAGAGTATAAAACCAGGAAGAATTACAGCCCATTCATGCGAAGAGCCCAGCCATGTCTTAGCAACTCCAACTACATCAATGTGTTCCTCCAGTACTGAGACCTCATTCTCTCCTATTTTGCCTCTTAGACTTTTTGAAATGTTGCTTCCTGAAATTTTGTAGGCACAATTGACTTCACAGTTTGTTTGTATCACACGGAACTCCATATTCCTTGACCTAATCCTACCTCCACAGTCGTATTCTCCACATGTTAGCATAAAGATATGTTAGCTCAGAAAAGCATAAGCCCTCATTAGAGGAGACAGCAGGGGCAATTAATTATCATGCAGTATCATGGTAGAACCGCTATAGAGGCATGTAAGGAAAGTTTATAAAGTATTGGGCCTATTTATAAAACAAGTTTTTGCAATAATTCTGGCTTAAAATGTATTAAAATTTCACAACATTCTTGCACAACTCATATTTGCATCAGATTCTCACAGCCTTTGATATTTTTAGGCCATTCCTGGCTAGCTCCACCCACTTTTTGAAAAATTGGCAGAGCTTAGCAAGGAGGGTAGTAAGAAGGGGAGTACATTTCTTGTGGAGGCACAGGACTGCTAAAAGGTGTGCCAGATTCATTAAGACGCTCATGCATCTTAATCAATTTGGTGCATCTTACTCCAAAGCACAATTCATCAAGACTAGTGTTGAGCCACCCCCATAGTGTTCGGGTTCGGTTCGTCGAACACCGGGATGTTCGAGGAACTGTTCGTCGAACTGTTCGTCGAACACCTTAGAACACCGTCGAACACCGTTAAAACCAATGGCAGGCAAACAAAAACACATAGAAACACATAGAAAACACCTTCAAAGGTGTCCAAAAGCTGACAAACTGCTCAGAAGACGCTTTCTTTAAAAAAGCCGGCCGGCAATTCAGCAGCGGCATACACCGGTACCCGACAATTTAGACAAGAAGGAATAGAGCCTCACACATAGATTAGATAGATAGAAACATGTCAGTCACATATATATGAAGTACAGTGACAGTGTTGCTTACTGTACTTGTCATTTAGTGTAAAGGATTTATTAAAAAATATAATAGTGTTTTCATGCACTGTCTCTTTAAAAAAGCCGGCCGGCAATTCAGCATCTGTACCCGACAATTTATAACAGACAGAATAGAGCTTCACACATAGATTAGATAGATAGAAACATGTCAGTCACAGATATATGAAGTACAGTGACAGTGTTGCTTACTGTACTTGTCATTTAGTGTAAAGGATTTATTAAAAAATATAATAGTGTTTTCATGCACCATCTCTTTAAAAAAGCCGGCCGGCAATTCAGCATCTGTACCCGACAATTTATAACAGACAGAATAGAGCTTCACACATAGATTAGATAGATAGAAACATGTCAGTCACATATATATGAAGTACAGTGATAGTGTTGGTTACTGTACTTGTCATTTAGTATTAAAATAAAGGATTTATTATTAAAAAAAATTGGCGTGGGGTTCCCCTTAATTCTAGTCTCTAGCGGAGGTTAAGCAGACAGCTGGGGCAGATGTTTGAAGCCTGGGAAGGGGGTAATACCCACGGAGCTTCCCAGGCTACTAATATGAGCCCCCAGCTGAATACATAGCCTTTACTAGCTATTAAAATGGGGGACCCCCCCAAAAAAATGACGTGGGGTCCCCCCTAATTTAATAGCTAGCAAAGGCTAGGCAGACAGCTGGGGGCTGATATTAATAGCCCAGGAAGGGAGCCATGAATATTGGCCCCCTCCCAGGCTAGAAACACCAGCCGTCAGCTGCCCCAGAAATGGCGCATTCATAGGATGCGCCAATTCTGGCACTTAGCCTCGCTCTTCCACGCTGCCCTGTAGCGGTGGCAGGGGGTAATAGGGCTGGGGTTGATGTCAGCTTATAATGCCAGCTGACATCAAGCCCAGGTTAGTAATGGAGAGGCGTCTATAAGACACCCGCATTACTAACCCCATAGTCAAAGTTAAAAGAAAACACAAACACCCAGAATAAAGTCCTTTAATTGAAATAAAGACACAATCCTTTATTGTTCTAAATTAAACCATACTTACCATCACGCCCATTCCAGCTGAAGCCAACGATCTCCTGCAATAAAAGAAAAATAATAAAGCAACATCATCCTTACCTTTCCATGGTTCCCACGACAGCTTCAGCTCTGCTACATCGAGATGACAGGCTGGACCGCAGCAGAACGCTGCCATCCAGCCTGTCATCCTGCAGACACTGAGAAGCGCAGGCTTGCTTGCGCTCTGCAGTGTCTGGCTGTGACGGCATAAAGATGAGACGAGTTCATGTCCAATGAACTCGGCGCACCTCATGCACGTCACTGACTAGAAATTCATGGTGGTCATGTCTAATATTGGCGTGACCCCATGAATTTTGGGCTTAGGGCCAGCTGATAATGCCAAGCTGGCCCTAACCCCTTTATTACCCAGTGAGCCACCGCATCAGGGCCCTGGATGAGTTGGGTACAGCGCCAGAAGATGGCGCTTCTATGAACGCGCCATTTTCCGGGGTGGCTGCGGACTGCAATTTGCAGCGGGGGTGGCCCAGAAAGCTTGGGCCTCCCTGTGCTGCGGATTCCAGCCCCCAGCTGCCTAGTTGTACCTGGCTGGACACAAAAACAGGGTGTTTGTGTTTTTTTTAACTTTGACTATGGGGTTAGTAATGGGGGTGTCTTATAGACGCCTCTCCATTACTAACCTGGGCTTGATGTCAGCTGGCATTATAAGCTGACATCAACCCCAGCCCTATTACCCCCTGCCACCGCACCAGGGCAGCGTGGAAGAGCGAGGCTAAATGCCAGAATTGGCGCATCCTATGAATGCGCCATTTCTGGGGCGGCTGACGGCTGGTGTTTCTAGCCTGGGAGGGGGCCAATATTCATGGCTCCCTTCCTGGGCTATTAATATCAGCCCCCAGCTGTCTGCCTAGCCTTTGCTAGCTATTAAATTAGGGGGGAACCCACGTCAGTTTTTTGGGGGGGTCCCCCATTTTAATAGCTAGTAAAGGCTATGTATTCAGCTGGGGGCTGATATTAGTAGCCTGGGAAGCTCCGTGGGTATTACCCCCTTCCCAGGCTTCAAACATCTGCCCCAGCTGTCTGCTTAACCTCCGCTAGAGCCTAAAATTAAGGGGAACCCCACGCCAATTTTTTTAATAATAAATCCTTTATTTTAATACTAAATGACAAGTACAGTAACCAACACTATCACTGTACTTCATATATATGTGACTGACATGTTTCTATCTATCTAATCTATGTGTGAAGCTCTATTCTGTCTGTTATAAATTGTCGGGTACAGATGCTGAATTGCCGGCCGGCTTTCTTAAAGAGACGGTGCATGAAAACACTATTATTTTTTTTAATAAATCCTTTACACTAAATGACAAGTACAGTAAGCAACACTGTCACTGTACTTCATAGATATGTGACTGACATGTTTCTATCTATCTAATCTATGTGTGAAGCTCTATTCTGTCTGTTATAAATTGTCGGGTACAGATGCTGAATTGCCGGCCGGCTTTTTTAAAGAGACGGTGCATGAAAACACTATTATTTTTTTTGATAAATCCTTTACGCTAAATGACAAGTACAGTAAGCAGCACTGTCACTGTACTTCATGTATATGTGACTGACATGTTTCTATCTATCTAATCTATGTGTGAAGCTCTATTCTGTCTGTTATAAATTGTCGGGTACAGATGCTGAATTGCCGGCCGGCTTTTTTAAAGAGATGGTGCATGAAAACACTATTATTTTTTTTGATAAATCCTTTACACTAAATGACAAGTACAGTAATCAACACTGTCACTGTACTTCATATATATGTGACTGACATGTTTCTATCTATCTAATCTATGTGTGATTCTCTATTCCTTCTATTCTAAATTGTCGGGTACCGCTGCTGAATTGCCGGCTGGCTTTTTTAAAGAGACGGTGCATGAAAACACTATTATTTTTTTTGATAAATCCTTTACGCTAAATGACAAGTACAGTAAGCAGCACTTTCACTGTACTTCGTATATATGTGGCTGACATGTTTATATCTATCTAATCTATGTGTGAAGCTCTATTCTTTCGGTTCTAAATTGTCGGGTACCGGTGTATGCCGCTGCTGAATTGCCGGCTTTTCATGTTTCACTGTTGGCTCTGTTCCCATCGATTTGGGCAATCACTGTAATGCCACAACCACCATGGCTGCGGTATTACAGTGAGTGGCAGACAATCCCTGCATGATTGGTGCTCTAAATAGCACCAGACATGCAGGACACGCTTTTGGTGCAGGAACAGTTATCGAACATAACCTCGAACAGCCGAATTTTTTGCAAATCGTTCGGGTTCGTCGAACAACTCGAACACCGCCCAAAACAGCTCGAATTTGAGATTGGCGAACAGTTCTAGTCGAACACCGCTCATCTCTAATCAAGACCAGTGTAAAAAGTGTGAGTTTTGAGTCTTGACAAATCGGGGGCTATGGGTTTTAATTTTTTTACTCATCCAGGACAAGTATGAGTGTGGTTTTTGCTTTGTTAACATCTGTGTTGGAAGCTCTTTTAGAAGTCATAGTCAAAGATTCCATCAAAAATGTTGGACAAAATAGTGCTCTTTTGTCTGGTAAAATGCTAGACAGCATGATGGAAGCCTGAGAAAAAACAGATATACCTCATTATAGTCAATGTTAGAAAAATATTTTGTTAGAGAATAAAATACAGACTAAGACCCTGCATCCCCATGATCAGCAGTTATTATTCAAATTAATGGGAACTGAACTGCAGTTCTTGACAGTGGCCACCACTCATTGAATGAAACTGTGCTGTACATCTGAATAGTGGGGTTGCCAAGTTTGAGTCCTCCACTGATCTTCTATTGATGACCTATGCTAAGGATAAACATGTAGAAACAAGATGATCCCATAAGACTTAACGTTTATTCCATCATAGTTAAAGCAAGGGATAAAAAATACAAGATTCCATGAACTTGCCTACTTTTTTCGGCAGGTTATGCTTTATTCATAGATATGTATAAGGCTTAACGTGCCAAAACATGTAGGCCAGTTCATGGGCCTGTATTTTTTGATACCTTGTTTTAACCATAATGGAATAATGATTAAGCCTTATGGAATCATCTCTGCAGTGCTGTACTCTTCCTAAGTTTGGTATCCTAAGAATATGTCATCAATATTATATCCCTGTTCAACCACTTTAAAACTAAGAAGAGCTGAAACTGTCCCTGAACTGAGGGCAGAGAAAGATGATGGAAACTTGACAGATGTTCCATCCTCATTTTCACTATCTTGATAGTCACATGAACTGTATTTTTATAAAAAAAATATATTGAGGCTGGACACCTCTTTTATGGTAACTCTGTAAATATACCTACAGTGAAATGTTCAGGTTTGTTAAGTTCTTTTTCTTGGATGTTTCAATCATTGTCAAATACTGTAAATAAAGCCACAAGGGCATGTTCAACTGCTTACCATTCCAACTCCTTCTAGCTGTTAATGAATTTGGGCTGACTAGTGTCCCCAATTCTACCAAACATTGCAATCCGAGAGATTAGATCTTCACTTATCTAACATTTCTCAACTAGCCACTGGTACAGTGTCCATTTTAGGACATGATCAAATATCAAAGTCAAGCATCAGAATAATGTCAGTTTGAGGTTAAATACCCTGTCTGAGAACTGACTTTGATATGTGGCTTTGACATCTAATAATAATAATCTTTTTCTTTATATAGCGCCAACATATTCCGCAGCGCTTTACAATTCAGACAATTTAGACATTATGGGCACTGTCCCCAATGGGGCTCACATCTACATCCCCAACCAGTATGTCTTTGGAGTGTGGGAGGAAACTGGAAAACCCGGGGGGAACCCACGCAAACACGGGGAGAACATACAAACTCCTTGCAGATGTTGTCCTTGGTGGGATTAGAACCCAGGACCCCACCGCTGCAAGGCTGCAGTGCTAACCACTGAGCCACAAAAAAGTTCAATACACGCTGCTGGGACTTGAACCCAAAACTCTATGTCTGGAAGCCAGTACAGTTACCATCAAGCGATACACTCAGTTGAAGAAGCTTAGGCATTCTATTTAGTTATGTGATTTTCAATGCAAACCTGTCTGAAACTCATTGGGACTTTCACACAGACCTCCTCCAAGTGACTTTGATATGTGAGTATGATATCTGACTTTCTTCAAACATCAGAATCAGAATCACAATGACTTTTAGACACCCTGATTATTTTCATGGTTGATCACATAAGGCAAGAAAAGCTACCAGTCACTATCACCATGCAAATAGACAGCGTGTCTGAAACTCTTTCTTAACACATCAAGATAACAATCAGAATGTCAGATATTTAAAGTAAAATATCCCTGTAGGTTGTGTACTAAGCATAATTGAAGAAAAATATTTTTTTTCTGCTATTGGAATTTGAACCCAGAAGCTGCACTTTTTGAGTCTGAAGAGTTACCATTCAGCCATCGGGTAAATTGATAACGACTGAGAGTTTTTCTTGGCTTATGGGATTACCAATGCAAATACTCAGGGTATCTAAAAGTCATTGTGATTCTGATTCTGAAGTGTGAAGAAAGTCAGATATCAAACTCACAAGTCAGACATCATTTGAATTTGGCTTGGAGGAGGTCTGTGTGAGTTTGATATCTGACTTTCTTCACACATAAGAATTAGAATCACATTCTTATTGTCATCCTGACATGTTAGGAGTTTCAGACATGCTGTCTATTTGCATGGTAAATCACATACCCAAAGTAAATTGGGAGGCACTAATTTACTATATATCTATTTCCAAATGACTGTAAGTTTGCATAATTTCTTTGGAAGGGGTCTAATGATAAAATTTCTTTATTGTAAATTTTTCTTTCCATCCACCCAAGAACTAGCTGCAAACTGCACCGTAATTTAAAACTCCAGCTAACCAGCTTAATTAAAAAAAAAAAAAAAAAGTTCTTCTGCTCCTGGGATTTGAACGCCAAAGCTCCACACTATGAGGCTAAAGCTTTACCATTCAGCCGTAGGGTCATGTGATAGTGACTGGTAGCTTTTCTTGTCTTATGGGATCATCCATGAAAATACTCAGGGTGTCTAAAAGTCATTGTGATTCTGATGTTTGAAGAAAGTCAGATATCAGACTCACATATCAAAGTCTTACATCATTTGAATTTGGCTTGGAGGAGGTCTGTGTGACCAAATAGAATGCGTAAGTTTCTTCAACTGATTGTATAGCTCAATGATAAGTGTACTGGCTTCTAGACATAGAGTTTTGGGTTCAAGTCCCAGCAGCATACAGTGAACTTTTTTTTTATTATTATCAGTTGTAAAAGTCAGATGTCAAAGTCACATGACAAGGTCACTTATCAAAGTCACTTGTAAAGTCACTTGTCAAAATCACTTGTCAAAGTCAGATGTCAAAGTCACATATCAAAGTCACTTGTCAAAGTCACATATAAAAGTCAGTTATCAGACAGGGTATTTAGCCTCAAACTGACAGTATTCTGATGTTTGACTTTTATATCTGATCATGTCCTAAAATGGACACTACACTGGAATGTTTTGGGTTTTAATACCACTTCCAGGCCCCTTTATAAATCAATGGGATCCATCAAGATTCATTGTGATACAATTAAAAATATATCCAACTTATTTATCTTTGCTTTGCTACAAAAAGAAACAATGACAATAGTGCAAACATCTGTATTTACCCTAAGTTTTACAATATACAGTAAATATAAAATAAAAATAGACTGTAAAGTCTGTGTAAGCCCATTTAAATGTAATTCTACCTTTGCCGAGATTTGCTACATGACAACAAAAATTCAGAGATGAGCAGATCCGACAAAATTCAAATTCACCATATTGCGCTTATTTTACGGGGGAATTCAACTTGTAGCAAAAAGTTATTCTCGTCTAATTGAATGTTTCCTATTATGAACATACCCCAGAACAGCATAAACATAAGATGAAAAAAATGACTTCATATACACCTGCCCGGATCCTCCGCAGCTCCATACATGCTGTCTTATTCACTGTGTGTCCATCCCGAAACTTCTCCAACCCAGTTTTTACTCTAGACCAGGCTTTCTGGCTATGAGCAGGCCCCAAGGACACTGTGGCCTTATAGGCCTGAGTAAACACCAAGCCAGAATGTCTGGCTGTAAGCCCAAGAGGTCAATGTTCAGCGAGAGCCTGCTTATGGCCAAAAGTCCCATCCCATAAACACTGGGCCTGAGTTGTGGAACAACAGATTAGTAGAGAACTGGACAGGGAAAAGGGAGCAGCGGGGACTGCCATAAAGGTGAATGGTGAGGTATTTTTTTTTCTGGCCCTCTACTGCTCAGCAAGTTGGCGACCGCAGCCAGCTGCAGTTTTGCTGATATTCTACGGAGTGAATTAAAATAATTCTGAATTCTCCTGAACGCAGATTTTGTAAACTTCGAGTACAATTCAATTCCAATTGAATAAATTCTCAGATTTCTTGACTACATGTTTTGTAGTTATTTGTTGAACATCTTTAATTGTTGGATGTCATGTGTTAATTGTCAATAATGGAGGATAAAAAAAGTAATCTCAGAAGAATTATTAAAATAATATTCCTGTGTTTTTATTTCAATGTTATACAGTATTTCTATATGCAATAAATGGTAACATCTATGGCTAAAGGAAGCAGAAAACAAAATATGAACAATGGCAAAGTAATTTACATATCTATGAACGTTTTCTATCCATTCCAAATAACACTCGCATTTTGCAAGTGAGCAACATGAACTGTGACAAGTAAACACCTGTAAATAATCTCCATTTGTACTTTCTTACAGATGTAAATTAAAATGTCAAAAACTTTAATAGAACGGTTTACAGAAACGAGTGAAGTATTTATGTATACCAGATGGAATGACAATTCATTACAACATTTTTTTGGCTCATTTTTTAGAGGCTAAAATCCCAAATAAATTTTTCAGTGTCTGACATTTTCTGATTATAAAGCATGCAAGGTAGCGTAGAAATTGCAACCTTCGACATGGAAAAGTCCCATAATTTACAACACAGGTACAACCACTATGTAGAAATGAGTTTAAGAGATGTTGGCTCATCATTTTTAAGATGTGCTGTACATTCATGATGGTCAGTTTGTCATCATTTTGTATTTATTTATATATTCTATCTTCATAACTGATGACAGACCATAGGTTAGAGAGAGTTCAACATGCTAATTTAACAACTACAGACAAATCAAATGACCTTGGAACCTCATGTCATGCAAATGATTGCAAACCCATGTAAGGGTTTGTATTTAGCACTTGAGAATAAAATCAGTTTATATTCTTCTGTTAGAAATTAGTGAATGCTCAATATATGCAGCTGGTAAAGACAGTATATATTATCTCATGCACACATCAATGCTCATAAATATTCACTCATACTGTTAAACTATTTACAAAACCTAAATAGGAAGTGAACCTCAAAGGAGATTGTCACCTGACATCATGCTACAGTTACTACAACATATCAGTAATTGTTGATTGTGCAGCCGGTAACAAGAACAGGGCTAACATTGGGTTAATGTATGTGAAAGTCTCTGGGCGTGGATGGACATATTAAATGGACGCCATTTGCAGCTATTCAGAGACAAATGAGGAAAAATGTGCCCATAGACACTTAAAATGCAGCTAGCACCAAGCAATTTGTTTTAAGAGACTGAGCTACAACATTTCATAGCTCGTAAATACTTGTTCATTGCTTGAAATACATAAGAAGGGATCCATTATAAGAAGCTATTGTAGAGTATGTTGTTCATGTACAGGAGCCCTCTGATCTTTATGTCCACCTATGATTTTTGCAATAAATTACCAATTGTTTTGAGAATAGGAAGGAAGGAGACACTTTCTTAGAAACAAAGGAAAAAAAATGAAAAAAAATCTTAAAGGATAGTCCCAGAACCTTTCTCTCCAATATATAGGCCTCACATTGTCAATATATACATTTTAAGTTGCATCACTGCTCTAAAGAAATTACTTATAAAATCGAGGTAGTGCTCATGTTGACTAATTTATGTTGTGTCAATCAACCATGAAAAGGCATACTTTTGTTGATGGGAACTTACCGTATTTTTGGACTATAAGATGCACCGGACCATAAGACACATCTAGGTTTTAGAGGAGGAAAATAGAAAAAAAAATTAAGCAAAAAATGTGGTCATGATGCACTGTTATGGGGGAGGGGGTCTGCTGCTGACACTGGTATAGGAGTAATGTCCCCCAATTCTGTTAGTATCCTCCATCCTAGTATATATGGCTTTTCCTTCCTGTTATACGTGGACCTCATCCCTATCCTGGTATGCATGACACCCCTCATCCCCATCCTTATATGCATGGCACTCCAATCCTCCATCCTGCTATGCATGGCTCCCCTCATCCACATCCTGGTATGCATGGCACCCCTCATTCTCTTCCTAGTATGCATGGCATCCCTGATCCCCATCCTGGTATGCATGGCACCCCTCATCCTGGTATGCGTGGCACCCCTCATCCAAGAATGCATGGCCCCCCTCATCCTGGTATGTACGGTCCCCTCAGCCTTCTTATTGGTATGCATGTCACCTCCATCTCATGCTGCACGCAAAAATATAAACACTAGTTTGACTCACCTTTCTTCCCTGTGTTCCAGCGCTGTGTCCTCTTCTGCAGCCAGCACTGATCTTAGTGTGAGCCACACATGGCGATGAGCCATGCGCCCTCACACTGTGAGATGCTGTGCCGGAAGAGTCACTGCTCCCACTCCCGGACTGTGTGCATGGGGAGCAGTGACCATTGATTATCTCTAATAGCACTCACACTGTACCGCAGCATGGCTTCTGCTGCAGCTCTGTGGTCTGTGTGCCTGCTATTAAAGTCCATGAATATTCTTTACAACCCACTCCCAGGGGTTGTTGTGAATATTCATGGACTTTAATAGCGGGCACACAGACAGCAGAGCCACAGCAGGAGCCGTGCTGCGGTACAGTGTGCGCACTATTAAAGTTCATGAATATTCACTACAACCCATGTACACATTTAAGCATAAAACACTTCGTAGGTTACCTTTAACACCTTATTGACCACCAATATATTTTTTAGTGACTTGAGATATAAGAGAATAGCATTCCCCGATGGGAGAAAAAGCAGCAGCTGCAGCTGTACACTGTATTAGCCACAATTGACGTTGGCACCGACCATGTTCATTTAGCCACTTAGATGCTGCTGTGAATAGTGATTATGGCATATAAATGGTCAACAGAGTGTGGGGGCTCCCTCGTTAACACCATCGGCATCCTGACATCATGATTGTGTGCTCCTGATAGTTGTCTTGGCAATTCATGGCCAAATAACGACCTAAGAGTCTGCTGGCTATAGTGTTCTGCTCAGAAATTAACAACATTTAAGTGGTAAAAATAAATTTTTTCTTTCCTGTCATGCCACTTTGCATTAATTCCTGAAAAGCGCCTGAAGGGTTAAGAAATTACCTGACAGGAGTTTTCAATATATTGAGGGGTGCTGATTCTAAAATGATATAGATTTTGGGAGTTTTATAATATATAGACCCCTCAAAGTCACTTTAAAACTGAATAGGTTTTGTAAATTTGCTTCAAAGAATGAAAAATTGCTGCTACATTTCTAAACCTTCTTACATCCTAACAAAATAAAAGAACATTTCAGAAATTATGCCAATGTAAGGAGGACATGAGGTAAATGTTATTTATTAACTATTTTGTGTGGTATAGTCTATCTGGATTAAATCAATGATCATTTACAGTTTGAAAATTGCAATTTTGTTCAAATTTCTGATATTTTTATAAATAAACGCAAAACATATCGACCTAAATTTAACATAAAGTATAATGTGTCATGAAAAAACAAGCTCAAAATCACTGGGATACATTGAAACAGTCCAGAGTTATTGCCACTTAAAGTGACACATGTCAGATTTGAAAAATTTGGCCTAGTCATTAAGGGGTTAAAACGGATTTCTGCTTCTAGAACACTATACATAATTTTTATGCTAACGTTTGTATATATTCTACATGAAATGTCTAATATGTTATTTATCTTTTATTAATCTTTAAGTAAGGTTCCTCTTAAATTCAGCCATATTCAATTTTAAATGTAGAATTTTGTTGTGGTTAATTTTTGGAATTAATCAGCACAGTAATAAAAAAATATCCAAACAGACACACCTCTACATGTATGTTGCTCTATGCTTTACTGCAGCCATCAGACTTCAGTTTTTGGTGAAAGATGATATTTTTCTAAATATAAATCAGTAGAGCATGATCTATAAAGATTTTGAACACAAAAAGCAAAGTCACACAAAAAAGAATTAAAATTACACCAAAATTCAAGAAAAAACACAGCAATGCAAAAGGGCCACAGTGTTTACCTGCCCAGATCTAAGAACTAATGCACTACCAGGGTGTAGCAAACCCACATAAAGATGACGGCTACACAGGTGCAAAATAATGATGAGACTATTAATCACAACCTACCATTTCATGGAGGGGATGACTGCTTAGTATTTGAATTTCACACAAAAAGGCTTGTATAGGGTGCTGTTCACAGGTTTACAGCCTATTAGTTACACCCATACTATCAGATTAGGCGGGCTTCCCGGTATTATCCAAGTATACCCCATGGGAACAGACACCCCAGTTTACAATGCTCGCACTGATGGGCCTGGCTGCACCATAGAATAAAAAAAGTGCAAAAAATGCATATATAATTTATATGAGTTATTAGTCGTTATTTTGGCCAAAATACGCAAGTTCATAACCCGTGTCAAGGGTCCTCATTAGTGTTGAGCGAGCACTAAAATGCTCGGGTGCTCGAAGCTCGGGCCGAGCACACTGTGATACTCGGGTGCTCGACCCGAGCTACGAGCCCAATGTTAGTCTATGAGAGACCCGAGTATTTTTGCGGCAGCACCCCCGGCAGTCTGCAGAAACCCTAAAAAGTGCCCAAAACGATAGTGACAGTGCTCAAAAGACATGGGGACAGCATGGGCATCGCCCCAGGAAGCATTTCTGACCCCCAGGTCACTGCTGTCAACAACGTGGTCAGAGATATTAAGCCACTTTTACGGGCTCACAATAAAACGTTCAAAAACGAAACTGAAACGGTTTTCCTGTGAAATATGGTAAGGAACTTCCTTTCCAGGGTAAAGACTTGTGTATAAGGTAAAATAAATAACCAAAATCAAAAATACTCCTCCACACCTTAGGCTATGTTCACAAGTAGCATTTTTTATGCATTTTTGCACTTTTGTATTGCTTTCAACCGTGACAAATGCATTCACCGGGAAATGTCATTGTAACATTTTACAATCTTATCTGGCCATGTGCTGTGTGACACATGCATACAGTGCTGAAAAGACATGGGAACAGCATGGGGAAGACCCATGGAAGCATCTCTGACACCCAGGTCACTGCCTAAAAGTGTGCCCATCAGAAGTGATCCTTGCCGCATCAGAAGATGCAGACTTGCAACTATCCCCGTGCAAGTCCTTGTCCCAGGGCAGTGTTCAATTGTACCTCCCCCATTCCTTGCAATGCAAGTGCAAGTATGCAGCCTGCCACCCACCCACCCCCAGGCTGCAATACCATACTGCTTGCTTGCTTGCACTTAAAATTGGGCCTTTTAGGCATGTGGAGGCAGACGCCGGCCACCATGTCATGGCTGCGTCGGCGGCCTGGTATCCATACTCAGTCCCCAGCCGGCCGGCGGCCGGCTGTCCACGCTCGGTCCCCAGCCGCCAGCGGGCGGCCGGGTGCCCAAACATGGTCCCCAGTCGCCTGTGGGCGGCCGGGTGTCCATAAACGGTCCCCAGCCGCCCCTATTTGAAGGACAGCCTAACCACAAACACGTGGAGAAGTGAATGTGGCCAGGGATGGTCCATCTGACTGATGCCTTCACACTGGGTTAATATTGTGGAAGCCGGGACACAGTTGGACACTGGGATGCAACATGTCATCCAGACATAGAGGATTGCGGGTCCTGGGTCAATCAGGCTTCAACACAAAGTTCAGAAGGTAGACAGCAGCAGTGGTTGGCCTCCTACACAACGAGTAAGTTATTCATGATCATGAGGACATCCATCTCCTTAGCTTTCTGTTCCTTGGAATGCAAGCGCATGTATGTAGTAGCGGCTAGGCCTGAGGTGGTCAGCGTTTTGGCGCATATCCTACCTCCTCAGAGGATTGCTGGATGTTTTCTTGATACTATCCCAGTTCTATGACTCCCATTAAAACAAAGCTTCAGGTGATAAATGATGGATGAGTTAGTGGCAAAGGAGAAAGAGCAGGAGGAACAGGGACCATTCTCATCAATATCAGGCCAGTCTAACCAGACATGTCTTGTAGGATATGTTTCTGTACCAAAAGGAGCGGTTCGGATACACAGTTATAGGGCATACAGTGAGTGCAATGCCTACCAAAAATTTTGAGGCACTCCAATACCCCTTGGAAGTGACATGGTGGTCAGAGGGCCTTAACTAAACCGTTTTTTCCATTTATAGCAACTGGGTCTCCTGTACACTGTTGGCCTAAGCAGTGAATGGAAGGCTTTCCAAAAATTATGAGGAACTGCAATGCCCCTTGAAACAGACGTGGATTATGGCATACTAAAAACCTTCTACCCATTATTGGGGAGTGGGTCTCCCTTAGTGTTTGCCTATGCATTGAAAAGCAAAAGCTGACTAAAATTAGGAGGAAATGCAATGCCCGTTGGAAGAGTCGTGGAGGTTAGAGGTAATTAAAAACAACATTTCAATGCCCCTTGGAAGAGCTGTGGAGTTCAGAGTGGTTTAACAAGACGGTTTCAATGCCCCTTGGAAGAGACGTGGAGGTCACAGTGGAATAAAAAGACAATATCAATGCCCCTTGGAAGAGTGGTAGAGGTCGCAGTGGCTTAACAAGACGGTTTTAATGCCCGTTGGAAGAGACGTGGAGGTCAGAGTGGTTTAACAAGACGGTTTTAATGCCCCTTGGAAGAGTGGTGGAGGTTACAGTGGAATAAAAAGACATTATCAATGCCCCGTGGAAGAGACGTGGAGGTCACAGTAGCTTAACAAGATGGTTTAAATGCCCCTTGGAAGAGACATGGAGGTCACGGTAGCTTAACAAGACGGTTTAAATGCCCCTGGGAGAGGTGGTGGAGGTCGCTGTAGCTTAATAAGACTGTTTTAATGCCCCTTGGAAGAGCGGTGGAGATCGCAGTAGCTTAACAAGATTGTTTTAATGCCGCTTGGAAGAGACGTGGAGGTCGCAGTAGCTTAACAAGACGGTTTAAATGCCCCTTGGAGACGTGGAGGTCACAGTAGAATAAAAAGACAATATCAGTGACCCTTGGAAGAGACGTGGAGGTCACAGTAGCTTAACAAGATGATTTTAATGCGCCTTACAAGAGCCATGCAGTACAGCATATTCAAAACATTATTCCCATTATTGGGGAGTGGGTCTCCCATAGTCTTTGCCTATGCCTTCCAAGTAAAAGCTGCCAAAAATTAGGACAGAGGAACTTGCAATGCTGGCAAACAAGAGCCCTGCAGTACAACTTATTCAAAACATTATTCCCATTATTGGGGATAGGGTCACCCATAGTCTTTGCCTATGCCTTCCAAGCAAAAGCTGCCAAAAATTAGAACGGAGGAACTTGCAATGCTGGCAAACAAGAGCCATGCAGTACAGCATATTCAAAACATTATTCCCATTATTGGGGAGTGGGCTCCCATAGTCTTTGCCTATGCCTTCCAAGCAAAAGCTGCCAAAAATTAGGACGGAGGAACTTGCAATGCTGGCAAACAAGAGCCATGCAGTACAGCATATTCAAAACATTATTCCCATTATTGGGGAGTGGGTCTCCCATAGTCTTTGCCTATGCCTTCCAAGCCAAAGCTGCCAAAAATTAGGACGGAGGAACTTGCAATGCTGGCAACACGGACCATGGTCACCCTGGTGGTATAGTGGTGGTGGAGGCAGAGGATAAGGAGAAGAGCAAAATACAGCCAAAATGAGGAAGTATATACCGATGTGTGGGTGTGAAGCGGTGCATGCGAATACACCTCCGGAAATAACACAGCGGATTTGACTTTATGTTACTCTGCTGTCATTTGGTGGTAATGAGAAGTCTGGCCCAATCCAGCCCTTGTTCATTTTGATAAGGGTCAGCTTGTCAGCATTGTCAGTTGATAGACGAGTGCGCTTATCAGTTATAATTCCCCCAGTGGCACTAAAAACACGCTCCGATAACACACTAGCGGCAGGGCAGGCCTGGACCTCCAAGGCGTACAGAGCGAGTTCATTCCAAGTGTCCAGCTTGGATACCCAATAATTAAAAGGCACAGAGGAATCACGGAGGATGCTGGTATGGTCGGCAAGGTACTCCCTCACCATCGTTTGAAACTTTCCATTCCTTGTGAGAGTACCCCGCGCCTCAGGGCCTGTAAGCTGGGTGGTTCTCAGAAAACTGTCCCAGAACGTTGACAGTGTTCCCCTGCCTCTGCTGGATTGGAGTTGTGTCTCTCTCGCCTGTACGCCTTGGTTGGTCAATGAACTGTGACCTCTGCCGCTAGCGTGTTCAGATGGGAATTTTTTTTAACAGCTCTGCTGCAAGGGCCTTCTGGTACTGCCACATTTTTGTAGATGTTATGTTCTGCTACCAGAGCTAAGGAAAGAGAGGAGATCTGTCCCTACGATAGAACTCAGCTGAATCCCTACGATGTAACAGGGAACCTGATCCTGCGATCAGACCTGCTAAAGTCCTAAGCTAGTCTGTACGGAGACCTATAGATGTGGGGAAGGAATCCCTACAAGTACTAAGGACTGGGAGGAAAATGGGACACCTCCTAACAGAAATAGTAGCAGACAGACGAACAAACAAAATATATAGAACATAGAGGTCCGTAGACCAAGCAAACTAACAGAGTTAGATACAGAGCACAGGCTAGCTAGAAAGTAGTTATACAATGTAGTCCAGCAAAGCCAGAAGGGCGGAGCAGGATTAAATAGGCCAACAAGGTCATGTGACCAGCAAAGGAAAAAACCTAAGAGCAAGGTTCTAACAGTAGACCTCTCCACCTCAGGAATAAGAGAGTGAAAGTTCTCCTTGTAGCGGGGGTCTAAAAGTGTCACCAACCAGTAATGACTGTCACCCAACATTTTGACAACGCGAGGGTCACAGTTAAGGCAGCGTAACATAAAGTCAGCCATGCGTGCCAGGCTGGTAACGGGCAAGACTTCCGTGTTCTCACCAAGATGATGACTGACCATGCTCTCCTCCTCCTCCTCCCCCCTGTCCTCAGGCCACCCACACTGAACTGACGGTATGACAGTTGTACAGGTACTACTGTCTACAGCACATGATACAAGCTCCTATTCTTCCTCCTCCTCCTGCTCCTCTCCCTCATTGTCCCCCAATGCACGTTGGGATAAGATGAGGCTAGGCTGTGTGTAATCGCCCGCTACGGCTTCTTGATCCATCTCATCATACTCTGGCTGCAATGCCTCCTCTTTAATTCTCTGCAGAGAGCGTTGCAAAAGACTGACAAGTAGGATGCTGACGCTAATGATGGCGTCTACACCGCTCACCATCTTGGTGGACTCCTCAAAGTTTGTCAAGATGGTACATATGTCAGACATCCAGGTCCACACCTGAAGTCTTATGTGTGGAGTCTGACCTGAATATCGACGGCCTTGTTGCAGCTGGTACTCCACAACTGCTCTTTTCTGCTCACAAATCCTTTGCAACATGTGGAGGGTAGAGTTCCAATGTGTGGGGACATCACACACCAGTCGGTGTGCCCGAAGCTGTAAACGCTGCTTCAACACAGCAAGGGCGGCAGAAGCTGTAGCTGACTTGTGAAAATGAGCTGACAGGCGGTGTACTTTGACGAGCAGATCTGGCAACTCGGGGTACGATTTAAGAAACCGCTGAACCACGAGGTTAAGCACATGAGCCAGGCATGGTATGTGTGTGATCTCGCCTCGCCTCAGAGCTGCCACCAGGTTACGGCCATTGTCACACACGACCATGCCTGGATGTAGGTTCAGCGGTCTCAGCCACAGATCTGCCTGCTCTTTCACAGCTGTCCACAACTCAGAAGCAGTGTGAGTGTTACGCTCGTGCCCGGACTGACTGGCGTGAGAGTGATTAGTGATCCCACTGTACCACGAACCGAGGAGTGCCTGGAGGGGCGTAACTAAGTATCAACCCGATCCGACCAATATCGCACGGCGGCTCTGTCAACTCCGTGAACCAAGGAGGGACCGAGCAGAGGGACCAGGTGCTACTCCAGGTCAGACCCCGATCACAGCTGTTGACCCACACCGGGAAATGCAGGAACAGGCAGGTTAGACTGGCATACAGACAGGTGGGTATTGGCAGGCACAGCTGGTATGCAGACAGGTGAATACTGGTAAGCACGGCTGGTATGCAGACAGGTGGGCACAGGCAAGCATGGCTGGTATGCAGACATGTGGGCACTGGCAAGCACGGCTGGTATGCAGACAGGTGGGCACTGGCAAGCACGGCTGGTATGCAGACAGGTGGGTACTGGCAAGCACGGTTGGAGCGCAGACAGGGAGATTCTGGCAAGCACGGCTTGTGATCAGACAGGGAGGTACTAGCAGATTGGAGCGTAGGCTGGATAGGGTCCAGTACAGACTGGGAGACAGGAACAGAGCCCCAGATGCAGTAGACAAGCAGAGTAAAGCAAAACCGCCGGAGCGGAGGACAAGGCAGAGCAGAGCAGAACCGCCGGAGTGATGGAACAGGCAGAGCAGAGAGGAACCGCTGGTGCGGTGAGCAAGCAGAGCAGAGCGAAACTGCATGTGCGGTGGACAAGGCAGAACAGAGCGAAACCGCCGAAGCGGTGAACAAGGCAGAGCCGAGAGGAACCGCTGGTGCAGTGAGCAAGACAGAGCAGAGGGAAACCGCTGACGCGGTGAGCAAGCAGAGCGGAGCAAAACCGCAGGTGTGGTGGACAAGGTAGAGCAGAGAGGAACCGCCGGAGCAGTGGGCAAGACAGAGCAGAGGGAAACCGCTGACGCGGTGAGCAAGCAGAGCAGAGCAAAACCGCAGGTGTGGTAGACAAGGCAGAGCGGAGAGGAAGTGCCAGAGCGGTGGGCAAGACAGAGCAGAGGGAAACCGCTGATGCGGTGAGCAAGCAGAGCAGAGCAAAACCGCAGGTGCAGTGGACAAGGCAGAGCAGAACAGGGCTGAAGGTGCAGGCAGAGAGGACAGGGCTCTGTTCACATGGAACAGACTGGAAGATGCAGGAAGATGGCTAGAACACAGGAGGTAGATAGGTAGGAAGGGAAAAGGGACAAGCAGAACCAGATACACAAAAGGTACTTCCTATGAAGTAGCGAGTGGACACAAAACTCACAAACAGAAGCACAGAGACAACGAGTTGGAGTTAAGTGCAGGTTCAGATACTGCAGGAAAAGGGAAGGTACGGACATATAGACAAACAGGTAACAGGCTAGGATACAGTTCAGACAGGAACTGCTACTGCAACGAGATACAAGAACGAGCCTGGGTATACAGCCCCCACAGTGGCGGAAACAGACTAGAAGTCAGAAATAACAGGCCTGGGTATGCAGCCCCCAGGGTGGCAGAAACAGATAAGATAACAGGCCTGGGTATGCAGCCCCCAGGGTGGCAGAAACAGACAAGATACAAGACAAGACCTGGCAACTCAGAGGCAAGGAGCATACTGAAAGTTAGTGTTGCTCAGGCACCTCCTTCTGGGTGAAGGGAGTTTAAATATCCAGTGACTCACAGCAGTAGGGTGGGGGCGCATTAGGAGTGCGCCCACAGCAGCTATAAGAATCAGGAAGTAACCGGGCCGCCGCCCTAAGCAATCAGACAAGAGACATGCACACAGCATGAACTGGAGCAAGGTTTGCAGGCTGGACTGACAGGTAAGATTGCGGTCTTGCATAGTGGGAGGTGGTGAACTATGCAAGCACGCCGCCAGGGATGTTACAATGAGGTTTCTCACCTAAGCTTATGAGTTTCTGTACAGCCTGTTGCCGCTTGGCTGAGGCAGTACTGCAGTGCTTCCAGCTTGTAACTGATGTGGTGATATCTGAGATGGAGGCTGAACATGAGGAGGAGGAGGAGGATAATGATGCGCAGGAGCTGTACACTGTGGGGGCAACTCTGACTGACATAGGGCCCGCAATCCTCAGTGTGGGGATGATGTGTTCCGTCCCAAGGTCCGACTGGGTCCCGGCTTCCACCAAGTTTACCCAGTGTGCCGTCAGGGAGATGTACCATCCCTGGCCACAAGCACTTGTCCATGTGTCCGTTGTCAGGTGGACTCTCCCAGTAACTGCATTGTTGAGGGCACAGCAGATGTTTTGGGACACATGCTTGTGTAGTGCGGGGATGATACACCCGGCAAAATAGTGTCGGCTGGGGACCGAGTACCGAGGGACAGCCACTGCCATAAGGTTGGGGAAGGATTCCGTCTCCAACAGCCTAGAAGGCAGTATTTCCAACGCAAGCAGTCGTGAAATGTGCGAATTTAGGACTGTGGCCTGTGGGGCGTTGGCTGCGAATTTGCACTTTCGTTCAAAGGTCTGGGATATGGACAACTGAACACTGCGGTGGGACGTCGACGTGGACGTTGATGCTGTTTCTTGAGAAACTACCATAACAAGTGAAGACTGAGAGGAGGGGGCATCTTTGCATGCAGTATGGACAGGGGATTGCCTTGCACGCACAACACGAGGTTCTCTTACACGCACAACAGCGGAAGAAGCAGTGGTGACACCCGCAGACACTGGTCGTGGACCCTGGGGTACGCCCCACAAAGTCAGGTGCTTTGCTGCCATGTGCCTGATCATGCTGGTGGTGATCAGGCTGGTAGTTTTGTCACCCCTGCTGATGCTGACATGGCAGGTGGTACAAATGGCCTTTTTGGGGTTATCAGCAGAGTCTTTAAAAAAATTCCAGACTCTGGAAGACCTACTGGTTGTACTGGCAACGTCCCTCGTGTTGGTGTTACGGGGAACTGTTGCCTGCCTTCTGTGTGTGGCCACCACACTGCTTCTTCCTGCCTGTTGGGGTAATCTGCCTCCCTCCCCGTGTGCTGCTGGCCTCGCTCTGCGTGTCCTCCTGCCACGTTGGGTCAGTTACTAGATCATCTGTGACACCCCAGGGGTCTGGTTGCCACAGTGATAGAGATATTACGTCTGAGAGCAGGTGGGAGGTCTCTTGGTCAGGGATCCTATGCATGCCACACCTCCTGCCCAGTCCTGGGAGGGGAAGAACTTCCCCTGTTTAAACCTGGGGCTGAGGCAGGGTTAGACAGTTCAGAGGGAGAGTTCAGCCAGGAGGGCTGACAGGGAGCTGTGGCTCCGGCTGGGCCCAGCTCCTGGGCCATGCCAGAAGTAGAGACAGAGAAGAGAAGCAGCTATGGGAAGAAACAACAGGAGCTCTGTGGGAGCAGTGTTACAAGGAGTCAGGGGCTGGCAGCTGCAGAGCTCGCCCTGACTGAGAAGATTTCTTACCGGACCCGGAGTCCGAGGCTGTGGGGACTAACTCCTACCCAGCAGCAGAATCCGTCAGGCAGGGGATTTCAGGTCCTCTGGCCAAGAAACCCGAAGGCACGGTCACACTCATGGGACCAGCACCGTCGTCGTGGAGCGGAAGCTACTAGAAGGCCCCGAGTCACCGGCCATACGGGTGAGCACCACACGGTACACTCAGGGACGTGGGCTACTTATACCCGCCTCTAGCAAGGTAGCCAGAAGAGTACAGTTAGTTTGGGAAGGCCTACAACTCCGCCTGGCCAGGGGAGATCCCATCTGCTCAAGGACTGACCAGGCCCCGATCGCTAGCAAGTACTCCGGGAGGGTCTATCTTTGTCACCAGTAAAGACCCTGAACTACACGCATCGTCTCTGAGTGGTTCCTGCTACCCCCATCATCCACTTCGGCTGCCCTGAGGCCATACCCCTCCCGTTGGGGGTTATACCATCCCCGCTGCACCATCCTTCCACCGGCCTCAGCGGTCTGCCCTGCAGCGGCAGCTCCAAAGCTGCATTCAACGGGTGGCGTAGTCATCCAACATCTACTG
The DNA here is from genome assembly GCF_046119375.1 of Phyllobates terribilis. Classification (NCBI taxonomy): domain Eukaryota; kingdom Metazoa; phylum Chordata; class Amphibia; order Anura; family Dendrobatidae; genus Phyllobates; species Phyllobates terribilis. The sequence continues at coordinate 327,112,088 of NW_027362762.1, read as the reverse complement.
CTAATAGACTCGCCACTTAGTTTGACTCCCTGGGCACGGACCGGGTCACCACCACGAGACTACTACCCCCATCTGATCCGGCTCCGGGTAAGCCCCCGTGCACGCGATGCCGCACGACACAGAAGGCCCAGGGGCGCGTCACATCCACCACCTCCTCCTCTTCCACTTGCGCGCAACGATCCTCCTCCTCACTTCGTGGAAATTGTGTCTCGTCATCGTCCACCTCTTGTGACAATTTGCCAGCGTCGACTTCCTGTGGCCGTGGCTGTTCAAATATTTGGGCATCGCTACATGGGATCTCCTCTTCCACCACTTCAAGCGGAGCAGGCGAGAGGCACAAATTTGGAAATGGACCAGTGAACAGCTCTTCAGAGTGTCCAAGTGTGGGATCAGATGCTGTCTGCCGACACTCGGCATGGTGAGAGGAAGGAGCATCAGGGTGAGGAGGAGTATGCGGTCGAGACTCACGGCTACTAAAACTTGACCGTGTGGAAGACAGACCAGAGGTGGTGGTGCCCAGGTAACTGGAAGTATTATCTGCTATCCAACTAATAACCTGTTCACACTGATCAGTTCGCAATACCGGTGTTGCAGTGTGCTTCCCTAGTAATTCGGTCAAGAAGTGGGAGCGAGAAGATGTGGCTGTTGGTTGTGACACATTTTCACCTTGGCCACGGCCCCGTCCTCTACACGCACCATCACCAGAACGTCCAGTTCCACGTCCCTTGCCACGCGCCTTGCCCATTGTAAATGAAGTAAAATAGCTTACACTTGCACTATCAATGGAAAAAGGGTAATGAAAAGGAGATTAGAACCGTGGAAGAGGAAAACCACAGTTCTATTTCTCTGGCCTACACCAGATATATTTGTGTCTGAACAGTCAGGGAGACACTAGTACTGTTTTATTTTACGGAAAAAATGGCAAAAGCAGGATAATACAGAGATTTGAACCATGGAACTGCAAAACCACAGTTCTATTTCTCTGGCCTACACCAGACTCTTTTAAACAGATATATTTGTGTCTGAACAGTCAGGGAGACACTATTACTGTTTTTTTTTACAGAAAAAATACCAAAAGCAGGATAATACAGAGATTTGACCCGTGGAACTGCAAAATCACAGTTCTAGTTCTAGTTATCTGGCCTACACCAGACTCTTTTAAACAGATATATTTGTGTCTGAACAGTCAGGGAGACACTATTACTGTTTTTTTAAGGAAAAAATGCCAAAAGCAGGAAAATACAGAGATTTGAACCCTGATTGATTCTGCACTGCAAATGAAATTTGATTTCTCATGCAGAGATAAGGTGTCAAACAGCATTTACACTACCTATCAGAAGGTGATTACACAACATTGGGTTATGAGTAGTGTTGAGCGATACCTTCCGATATCAGGAAATATCGTATCGGATTGGATCGGGCCGATACCCAAAAAGTATCGGATATCGCCGATTCCGATACCGGAACCCAATGCAAGTCAATGGGACACAAATATCGGAATGAAAATAAACCCTTTCTTTCCTTGTAGGTTAATTCTACATGAAGTAAAACAACTAAGAATAATGTAGAATGACATGAAAAGCCGGCAATTCATCAGCGGCATTCACCGGTACCCGACAATTTACAACAGAAAGAATAGAGCTTCACACATAGATTAGATAGATAGAAACATGTCAGTCACATATATATGAAGTACAGTGACAGTGTTGCTTACAGAACTTGTCATTTAGTGTAAAGGATTTATTTAAAAAAATATTAGTGTTTTCGTGCACCGTCTCTTTAAAAAAGCCGGCCGGCAATTAAATTATTTCAGGAAATTCATGAAATAATTAAAAAAAATGATGTGGGGCTTCGCCCTATATTTGTGTCCAGTCAGGTACAGCAGGCAGGAACGGGCTGCGCCCAACCACCAGCTGCCTATTTGTACCTGGTTGGACATAACAATATAGGGAAGCCCTTTTTTTCTTAATTATTCCATGAATTTCATGAATTTAAAAAAAAAATACGTGGAGCTTCGACCTATTTTTGTGTCCAGCCAGGTACAACTAGGCAGCTGGGGGCTGGAATCTGCAGCGCAGGGAGGCCCAAGCTTTCTGGGCCCCACGCGCTGCAAATTGCAGTCCGCAGCCGCCCCGGAAGATGGCGCGTTCATAGAAGCGCCATCTTCTGGCGCTGTACCCAACTCATCCAGGGCCCTGGTGCGGTGGCTCACTGGGTAATAAAGGGGTTAAGGCCAGCTTGGCATTATCAGCTGGCCCTAAGCCCGAAATTCATGGGGTCACGCCAATATTAGACATGACCACCATGAATTTCTAGTAAAGTATTTAAAAAAAACACAAACACCCAGAAAAAAGTCCTTTAATTGAAATAAAGACACAATTCTTTATTGTTCTAAATTAAACCATACTTACCGTCACGCTCATTCCAGCTGAAGCCAACGATCTCCTGCAATAAAAGTAAAATAATAAAGCAACCTCATCCTTACCTTTCCATGGCTCCCACGACAGCTTCAGCTCTGCTACATCGAGATGACAGGCTGGACCGCAGCAGAACGCTGCCATCCAGCCTGTCATCCCGCAGACACTGAGAAGCGCAGGCATGCTTGCGCTCCTCAGTGTCTGGCTGTGACGGCATCCAGATGAGCCGAGGTCATGTCTAATGAACTCGGCGCACCTCATGCACGTCACTGACAGCGTGGGAGAATTCTCACGCTGAAGCGCTGAGTGCAGGAGAATTTTCCCACGCTGTCAGTGACGTGCATGAGGTGAGCCAAGTTCATTGGACATGACCTCGGCTCATCTTTATGCCGTCACAGCCTGACACTGAGGAGCATAAGCATGCCTGCGCTTCTCAGTGTCTGCGGGATGACAGTCTGGATGGCAGCGTTCTGCTGCGGTCCAGCCTGTCATCTCGATGTAGCAGAGCTGAAGCTGTCCTGGGAACCATGGAAAGGTAAGGATGAGGTTGCTTTATTATTTTTCTTTTATTGCAGGAGATCGTTGGCTTCAGCTGGAATGGGCGTGACGGTAAGTATGGTTTAATTTAGAACAATAAAGAATTGTGTCTTTATTTCCATTAAAGGACTTTTTTCTGGGTGTTTGTGTTTTTTTTAAATACTTTACTAGAAATTCATGGCGGTCATGTCTAATATTGGCGTGACCCCATGAATTTCGGGCTTAGGGCCAGCTGATAATGCCAAGCTGGCCTTAACCCCTTTATTACCCAGTGAGCCACCGCACCAGGGCCCTGGATGAGTTGGGTACAGCGCCAGAAGATGGCGCTTCTATGAACGCGCCATTTTCCGGGGCGGCTGTGGACTGCAATTTGCAGCGGGTGGGGCCCAGAAAGCTTGGGCCTCCCTGCGCTGCAGATTCCAGCCCCCAGCTGCCTAGTTGTACCTGGCTGGACACAAAAATAGGTCGAAGCCCCACGTATTTTTTTTTAAAATTATTTCATGAAATTCATGGAATAATTAAGAAAAAACGGGCTTCCCTATATTGTTGTGTCCGGCTAGGTACAAATAGGCAGCTGGTGGTTGGGCGCAGCCCGTTCCTGCCTGCTGTACCTGACTGGACACAAATATAGGGCGAAGCCCCACATCAATTTTTTTTAATTATTTCATGAATTTCCTGAAATAATTTAAAAAAAATTGACGTGGGGCTTTGCACTATATTTGTGTCCAGCCAGGTACAGCAGGCAGGAACGGGCTGCCCCCAACCACCAGCTGCCTATTTGTACCTGGTTGGACACAACAATAAAGGGAAGCCCTTTTTTTCTTAATTATTCCATGAATTTCATGAAATAATTAAAAAAAAAAAAAAACGTGGAGCTTCTCCCTATTTTTGTGTCCAGCCAGGTGCAACTAGGCAGCTGGGGGATGGAATCTGCAGCGCAGGGAGGCCCAAGCTTTCTGCACCCCCCCCCCGCTGAAAATTGCAGTCCGCAGCCGCCCCGGAAAATGGCGCGTTCATAGAAGCTGGATGGTGTACCTGGCTGGCATACAAAAATATGGCGAAGCCCACGTCAAAAGTTTTGGGAAAAATTAATTAAAAAATAGATAATAATTTAGGGACTGCATCTTTATTAACTCCTCAAATGTCATTTAGTGTTAAAATAAAGGATTTATTTAAAAAAAAAAATGGCGTGGGATACCCCATAATTTTAGTCTCTAGCGGAGGTTAAGCAGACGGCTGGGGCAGATGTTTGAAGCCTGGGAAGGGCGTGAAACCCACGGAGCTTCCCAGGCTACTAATATCAGCCCCCAGCTGAATACCTAGCCTTTAATAGCTATTAAAATGGGGGACCCCCCCAAAAAACATGACGTGGGGTCCCCCCTATTTTAATAGCTAGCAAAGGCTAGGCAGACAGCTGGGGGCTGATATTAATAGCCCAGGAAGGGTGCCATGAATAATGGCCCCCTCCCAGGCTAGAAACACCAGCCATCAGCCGCCCCAGAAATGGCGTATCCATATGATGCGCCAATTCTGGCACTTAGCCTCGCTCTTCCACGCTGTCCTGGTGCGGTGGCAGGGGGTAATAGTGGTGGGGTTCATGTCAGCGCCAGCTGCCATGAAGCCCAGGTTAGTAATGATGGGCGTCTATAAGACACCCCCATTACTAACCTACAAAGTGTTGAAAAGAAAAAACACACTACACCCAGAAAAAAATAATTTATTTGAAATAAAACAGACCATTTTATTTAATTCTTAGTTTACTAAAAATAATAGTTACCTGTCCACGTTCCTGCGCTGATCTCCTATGCACAGCTGTCACATCTGGAGATGGTGACAGCTGTGCATGGCTGCTGTAAGCTCACACTGCCGGGAACACGTCCGCTCCCGACAGCAGGAGCCACTGACTGAGGTCACCGGAGTGCATTCAGGCAGCGCAGCTCAGGAGACCTCCTTTATGGCAGTGCTGTACCGTGGGAATTTCTCACGATACAGCAGGGCCGTAAAGGAGCTAACCGGAGCAGCGCTGCCTGAACTCCGGCGAACCCGCTTATGCAATGACGGGGCTGCTTTACGGCCCCATCATTCTAGCGGCGGCAGCGGTTCAGAGCGGTCACATTCTATGTGGCTGCTCTGAACTGGAGATCTTCGTGGGACACTCGTGGACTACTACGGAGGGGTAAGGATAAGGTTGTGGTTTACTATTTTATATTTTATTACAGGAGATCGATGGCTTCGGGGAATTAGGTGTCTAGGTGAGTATAGGTGTAGTTTTTTATTTTTTACTTTATTTTAGGTGGCGATCGGCGGGGACAGGTATTGTATGAACTAATTTATTGTAGGTAACCACTGGCCACCAATGAAATGTATTTAAAATTTATTGGGGCACAGTAGGGTAATTTAAATAGCAGGATCAGGCTGATGGGAACTACTGCTCCCATCGAGCTGATCCTGCTGGCACGAGTGGACGGGGGACAGACATAGGCCGATGGGAGTAGTAGTGTCACATCGGCCTATGTCTGCCTGCACGCACACACCCGCACACATCGCAGACACCGCGCACACCCTCGCAGACATCGCACAGACACCGCACACATCGCACAGACACCGCGCACACCCGCACACACCCACAAACATCGCACAGACCCGCAGACACCGTACAGACATTCACACACCCGCACACACACGCAGACATCGCACACACACCCCGCACACACACGCGCACACACACTAATCATGACCGGTCTGATGGTCTGGGAGGTGAGGCTGACCTGTGCGGTCGTGGGAAAGTTCATGTGAGTTCATGCAATGCAGTCAAGCATGAACTCACATGAACCCTCTGAGGGCACCGCAGCTACTTCAAATGAACAGCTGATCGGCATCACCTGATACCTCAGCTGTTCATTTGAAATAACCGGCGGGAAAGCGCAGCACAGAACGGGAAAGCCGGCGGTGAAGTCTTTTCACTGCCGGCTTCCCCGCCTGGGTCCTTCGCTCCCCGCTCCTTGGTGCTGCGCTCCCCGCCCGGTCCTAACTTACGATCGGGATGGGAGGTGGCGAGGGGAGCGGAGGATCGGGGTGGGAGGCTGCGGGGAAGCAGTATGGGGCTGTGTGATTGTTTAAAAGCCGGCGGCTTTTTACCGCGCGCCGGCTTTTAAACAATCAGGAGAATTCTCCCCCGCTGGGATGGCATTCTGATGACAGGCTGGATCTCAGCTGAGCGCTGCCACCCAGCTTGTCATCCTTCAGAGACACTGCAGAGCGCAGGCATTATGGGAACTTCCGATTCCGGTATTCGATATTGTAAAAGTATTGGAATTAAGTATCGGAATTCCGATACCGCGAATATCGGCCGATACCCGATATTTCAGTATCGGAATGCTCAACACTAGTTATGAGCAAGACATCAAGCTACAGGTGTTTCATTGACCTCATACTACTACTTTCAAAGTTTATAATGGTGCAGAACAAGCACTGGAGTTTTTTTTATGGTGAGGCTTGTGGGACCCTTCTCTGTATGCCAAGATCTCACAACCTGGAAGTTTGGGTTCAAATTTAGTTAGAAAGTCAGGCACTTTCAGGGGTCAGTACGGTTGCTTCTGGCCACTTTCGTACACTGTGTGCACAATTATTAGGCAAATGAGTATTTTGACCACATCACCATTTTTATGCATATTTTCAAACTCTAACCTATATACACTTGAATGCTTATTGGTTTGGAGCATATCAGGTGATGTGTATTCGTGTGATGAAGGAGGTGTGGCCTAAGGAGATGAACAGCCTATATCAAGATGTGCAAATTTATTAGACCGCTTGTTTTCCTCAGCAAATGGGCTAAAAAAGAAATTGAACTGATTCTGAAAAGTAAAAAAAATATTAAAAGTGTTATAGAGGGACTCAGCCCTCTTGAAATTACTAAGATATTTAAAGATGATCACAGAACAATCAAAAGTTGTGCTGCAAATAGTAGACAGGGTTGCAAAAAATCTGTTAAGAAAAAAAGATGCACATTAACTGCCAAAGATTTGAGAAAAAGCAAACTTGAAATGACCAGTAACCCATTATCCTCTTGTACTGTCATATTCTGGAACTGCAACATCCCTGGAGCGCCCAGAATTACAAAGCGTTCAGTGCTTACTGACATGGCTAAGGTAAGGAAGTCTGAAGCCCGACCTCCACTGAACAAGAAACAGAGGTTGAAGACAGGGCCAAGGAATATCTGAAGATAGAGTTTTCAAAGATTTTGTGGACTGATGAAATGAGAGTGACTCTTGATGGACCAGGTTGATGGACCTCTGGCTGGATCATTTCTGGGCACAGACCTCCACTTTGACTGAGACGTAAGCAAAGTGGAGGTAGGGTATTGCTATGGTCTAATATTATTAATGAGCTAGTTGGACCTTTTCGGGTTGAAGATGGACTCAAAATCAATTCCCAAACCTACTTCAAGTTTTAGAAACATTTTCTTCAAGCAGTGGTGTGGGAAAAAGTTTAAAGAAGTTGTTCACTACTTTTACATTGATGCCCCATCAGTAGGATAGGGCATCAATGTCTGATTGGCAGGGGTCCCGCACCCGGCACCCCTGCCGATCAACTGTTATTGGTGTCAGCAGCGGCTGCCGGCAAGAATTGCTTGCTTTGCCGTCTAGCTGTAGTGGTCGCTGCGGGGTACTACACATCCGCCTCCCATTGAATTGAATAGGAGGCTGATGTGCAGTACCCCACTGATGCCATTGCAGCTAGATATCCAAGCTCCACAAGTAAGCGCTTCCGGCCGATGGCCGCCGCCACGGGCACCGATTACAGCTGATCAGCGGGGGTGCCGGGTGCAGGACCCCGGTGAACCAGACATTGATGCCCTATCCTATGAAAACTAGAGGACAACTTCTTTAAGTCTTTCAAGACAACCATGATTTTTTTTGCAGGGGAGTGCCAGTGACAGCCTTAAAGATTAGTGATGAGTGAGCGCTAAAATGCTAAAATGCTTGGGTATTCGTTGCTTGAGTCGAGTAAATTGGAATGCTTGAGTGCTCGACCCGAGCAATGAGCCCATTGTAAGTCTATGGGAAACTCGTGCATTTTTCCGGCGGCCCCCAAAAATTGCCAAAATCGATGGGAACAGTGATCAAATGACATGGGAACAGCATGGGGAAGACCCCTGGAAGCATCTCTGACTCCCAGGTCACTGCTGTGAACAATGTTGTCAGAGTATTACGCCACTTTTACGGGCTCACAATAAAACATACAAAAATGAAAACCAAAATGGATTTTCCTGAGAAAAATGTTAAGGAACATCCTTTCCAGGGTAATGACTTGTATATAAGGCAAAAGAAATAACCAAAAACAAAAATGATCCTCCACAACTTGGGCTATGTTCACACGTAGTGTTTTTGATGCGTTTTTGCACTTTTGCATTGCTTTCAACGGTGAAAAATACATTTACCAGTAAATGTCATTTTAACATTTTACAACCTTATCTTCCCATGTGGTGTGTGAGACATAATCAGATACATCCTGTTTCATTTGTGAAGGAGGGACTCTGTAAGTCACAAAGCCTATTTTTATAGGGACTTTAGGAGGCCCTTACTATTCTTAAAGGGCCAGCAGTCGGTCCACACTATTGTTAGAGGGCCATCAGTCGGCTATGCTTAGTTGTTCCCATTATTAAAGTGTGGGTCTCCTATACTGTTATTGTGTATGCAGTGACTGCAAGGGCTGCCAAAAATTTGAATGCACCCCAATACCACTTTGAAGAGACATAGAGGAGAGCCTCAGTAAAAAAAATGTTCCCATTATGAAGGAGTGGATCTCCTATAGTGGTAATGCCCATGTAGTGACTGCAATGGCTGCCTAAATTTGTGAAATACGCCAATACTAATTTGAAGACACATAGAGGTGGACTTCAGTAACGACATGTTCCCATTAGAAAGGCGTGGTTCTGCTATACAGTTATTGCGTATGCAGTGATTGCAATGGCTGCCTAAATGTAGGAAAAACCCCAATACCAATTTAAAGACACATAGAGGAGGGCCTCCATAACAACATGTTCCCATTATAAAGGAGCAGTTCTGCTATACAGTTATTGCGTATGCATTGACTGCAACGACTGCCTAAATGTAGGAAAAACCCCAATACCAATTTAAAGACACATAAAGGAGGGTCTTTATAACAACATGTTCCCATTATAAAGGAGCGGTTCTACTTTATAGTTATTGCATATGCAATGACTACAACGGCTGCCTAAATTTGAGAAATACCCCAATCCCAATTTGAAGACACATAGAGGTGGGCCTCAGTAACAAAATGTTCCCATTATAAAGGAGCGGTTCTGATATACAGTTATTGCATATGCAGTGACTGCAACAGCTGCCTAAATTTTGTAAATATCCCAGTACCAATTTCAAGACACATAGAGGACGACCGCCGCAACAACATGTTCCCATTAAAAAGGTGCAGTTCTGCTACACAGTTATTGCGTATGCAGTAACTGTAAGGGCTGCCAAAAATTGAGACTCATTCCAGTGCCCCTTGGAAGAGACATAGAGGAGGGCTTCATTAAAAAAATGTTCCCATTATAAATGAGCAGGTGTCCTATACTGTTCTTGCGTATGCAGTGACTGCAAGGGCTGCCAAATATTTGGACTCACTCCAATGCCCTTTGGAAGAGATGTAGAGAAGGGCCTCATTAAATTTTTTTTTCCCATTATAAAGGATCAGGTCTCCTATACTTGTAATGCCCATGCACTAAGTGCATGGACTGGAAAACATTTACCTCTGGGGAGTATACATGAACATACTGTATAACAAACATTTCCTACGGGCATCATAAACACCCTTAAAAAAAAATATGTGGGTGCTGCATCACGATCACCCTGGTGATATGGTGGTGGAGGATGAGGATGAGGAGAAGGAGGAGGACAACAGAAAATAGGCAAAATCAGGAAGCGTATACCTATGTCTGGGTGTGAAGAGGTGCATGGGAATAGACCTCCCAAAAAAAAGACACTGGATTTGAGTTTCTGTTTGCTGCTATTATTTGGTGGTGTTGAGAAGTCTGGCCCAATCCAGCCCATGTTCATTCTTATAAGAGTCACATTTTCAGTTGACAGGCCAATGCGCCTATAAATTATAATTCCCCTGGTGGCAATAAAAACCCACTGTAACATTCCTGGTGGTGTGCTTGCATGGTGCACCACCTCCCACCATGCAAGACCGCAATCTTACCTGTCAGTCCATGCTGCACTCTTTGTTTCAGTTCCTGCTGTGTCCATGTCTCTTGTCTGATTGCTTAGGCATGGCTTTCTGCTTGTTTCTTATAGCTACCGTGTGCACAGTCCTAATGTGTCCCCAGCCTATTGCTGTGAGTCACTGGATACTTAAACCCCCTCCACCCAGTAGGAGGTGCCTGAGCACCACTTTCCATCTGTTTGTTCCTTGCAACTTAGTTGCCAGGTCCTGTCCTGTATCTAGTCTGTTTCTGCCACCCTGGGGGCTGTATATCCAGGCCTGTTACCTGTACCTGTTACTTTAGTCAGTTTCCGCCACCCTGGGGGCTGAGTTCCCAGGCTCATTCCTGTATCTTGTTCCTGGTTCAGATCCTGTCTGAACAGTGTCCTAGTCCGTTACCTGTTTGTCTGTACCTTTCCCTTTTCCTGCAGTATCTGAACCTGCACCTAACTCCAACTCGTTGTCTCTGTACTTCTGTTTGTGAGTTTGTGTCCACTCGCTACTTCACTGCAAGTACTTTGTGTGTATCTGGTTCTGCTTGTTCTGTTTCCCTGCCTCTGTATCTAACTCCTGTGTTCCAGCTATCTTCTTGTGTTCTCCAGTCTGTTCCATCTGAACAGAGACCTGTCCTGTTTACCACATCTGCGGGTTTTGCTTTGCTCTGCTTGCTCACCGCACCTGCGGCTTTGCTCTGCTTTGCTTGTTCATCGCGTCTGCGGGTTTTGCTCTGCTTTGCTTGTCTACCACATCTGCGGGTTTTGCTCTGCTTTTCTTGTGCACCACATCTGCGGTTTTGCTCTGCTTTGCTTGTTCACCGCATCTGCGGGTTTTGCTCTGCTTTGCTTGTTCACCGCATCTGCGGTTTTGCTCTGCTTTGCTTGTTCACCGCGTCTGCGGGTTTTGCTCTGCTTTGCTTGTCTACCACATCTGCGGGTTTTGCTCTGCTTTTCTTGTGCACCACATCTGCGGTTTTGCTCTGCTTTGCTTGTTCACCGCATCTGCGGGTTTTGCTCTGCTTTGCTTGTTCACCGCATCTGCGGTTTTGCTCTGCTTTGCTTGTTCACCGCGTCTGCGGGTTTTGCTCTGCTTTGCTTGTCTACCACATCTGCGGGTTTTGCTCTGCTTTGCTTGTGCACCGCATCTGCGGTTTTGCTCTGCTTTGCTTGTTCACCGCATCTGCAGGTTTTGCTCTGCTTTGCCTGTAAACCGCATCTGCGGTTTTGCTCTGCTTTGCTTGTTCACTGCATCTGCGGGTTTTGCTCCGCTCTGCTTGTCTACCGCACCTGCGGCTCCATTCCTGTATCCCAGTCTGTTCTGGTCCCTATCCTGCCTGCGTTTCTACCTGCCAGTACCCGCCTCTCTGCATGTCAGCCGTGCCTGCCTGTGCCCACCTGTCTGCACGCCAGCCGTGCCTGCCAGTGCCCACCTGTCTGCATACCAGCTGTGCCTGTCAATATCTACCTGTCTGCATACCAGCAGTGTTTGCCAGTACCCACCTGTCTACATACCAGTCTAACGTGCCTGTTCCTGCAGCCACCGGTGTGGGTCAACAGCTGTGGGTCTGACCTGGAGTAGCACCTGGTCCCTCTGCTCAGTTCCTCCCTGGTTCACGGAGTCGACTAAGCCGCGGTGCAACCTTGGTCAGATCGGGTTGATACTTAGTTATGCCCCTTCAGGCACTCCTCGGTTCATGATACAGTGGGATCACTAATCACGCTCACACCAGTCAGTCCAGGCGTGAGCGTAACACCCACTCTGACAAAACGCTAGTGGCAGTGCAGGCCAGGACCTCCAAGGCGTAGAGAGCCAGTTCATGCCACGTGTCCAGCTTCAATATCCAATAATTAAAAGGCAAAGAGGAATCACAGAGGATGTTGGTAAGGTTGGCAAGGTACTCTTTCAGCATCTTCGTAAAATTATCCCTCCTTGTGAGAGTACCCCACGCATCATGGGATGGGAGGGTCTGAGAAAACTGTCCCAGACCTTTTGCAGTGTTCCCCTGCCTCTGCTGGATCGTATTTGTGTCTCTCGCCTGTACTCCTTGGTTATTTAAGGAACTGTGACATCTGCCGCTAGTGTTTTCAGATGGGAATTTTTCTAATAATTCTGCAACAAGGGCCTTCTCGTACTCTGAGTGCAGAGCAGAAAAACTTTTTTTAAAATTTTCTAATGTGATAGTCCAAGCTGTGTTTCCCAGTTTGTCATTTTTTTGGTGGGTGAACTTCAGTTTTATGCACAGTAAAATAAATATAGTTTTTCTGTTGGCAGGCAGAGTCCACAAAAGATTTTTTCATTACGCAAACGTGATACACTCTGCTAAAAGCCACCTACTACATTACTGGTGTTAAAGTTCAGCAGTTTTCAGATTAAAAAAAATATTTTTTGTCTTGCTAGGCAGAGTCCACAAAAGATCTTTTTGTGTGGCAAACGTGATTCACTCTGCTAAAAGCCACCTACTATTTTAGTGGCGGTGAACTTCAGCGGTATTTAGAGTAAAAAAAATATTTTTTGTCTTGCTAGGCAGAGTCCAGAAAATATTTTTTTGTGCCGCAGTTAGAATTACTAAAAAAAATCAAGAAAATCACATTGTATAAATTAGATAAATTTATTTGCATTTTGCAGTGAGAAATAAATATTTGATCCCCTACAAACCATTGTGAGTTCTGGCACCTACAGAACAGTTAGACGCTGCTAATCAGTTTGTTCCCTGCATTAAAGACAGCTGTGTTACATAGTCACCTGTATTAAAGACTCCTGTCTACAGACTCAATTAATCAGTCAGACTCTAACCCCCTGTTCAAGACCAAAAAGCTTTCTAAGGATGTCAGGGACAAGATCATAGACCTGCACAAAGCTGGAATGGGCTACAAGATCATAAGTAAGACGCTGGGTGAGAAGGAGACAACTGTTGGTGCAATAGTAAGAAAATGGTAGAAATACAAAATGACTGTCAATCGACATCGATGTGGGGCACCATGCAAAATCTCACCTCTTGGGCTATCCTTGATCATGAGGAAGGTGAGAGATCAGCCTAAAACTACACCCCTGGAACTTGTCAATGATCTCAAGGCAGCTGGGACCACAGTCACCAAGAAAACCATTGGTAACATATTATGCCTTAAAGGTTTAAAATCCTGGAGTGCCCGCAAGGTCCCCCTGTTCAAGAAGGCACATGTGCAGGCCTGCCTGAAGTTTGCCAATGAACACCTAGATGATTCTGTGAGTTATTGAGAGAAGGTGCTGTGGTCAGTTGAAACAAAAATTGAGCTCTTTGGCATTAACTCAACTCGCCGTGTTTGGAGGAAGAGAAATGCTACCTATGACCCAAAGAATACCATCCCCACTGTCAAACATGGAGGTGGAAACATTATGTTTTTGGGGGTGTTTCTCTGCTAAGGGCACAGGACTACTTCACTGCATCACTGGGAGAATGGATGGAGCCATGCACCGTAAAATCCTGAGTGACAACCTTCTACCCTCCGCCAGGACATTAAAAATGGGTCGTGGCTGGGTCTTTCAGCAAGACAATGATCCAAAACATACAGCCAAGGCAACAAAGGAGTGGCTCAAAAAGAAGCACATTAAAGTCATGGAGTGGGCAAGCCAGTCTTGAGACCTTAATCCCATAAAAAACTTATGGAGGGAGTTGAAGCTCCGAGTTGACAAGCGACAGCCTCAAAATCTGAATGATTTAGAGATGATCTGCAAAGAGGAGTGGACCAGAATTCCTCCCGACATGTGCACAACCCTCATCATCAGCAAAAAAAAAGTCTGACTGCTGTGCTTGCCAACAAGGGTTTTGCTACCAAGTATTAAGTCTTGTTTGCCAGAGGAATCAAATGCTTATTTCTCACTGCAAAATTCAAATAAATGTATCTAATTTATACAATGTGATTTTCTTGTTTTTTTTTGGATATACTATCTCTCAATGTTAAAATTAACCTACCCTTAAAATTATAGACTGTTCATGTCTTTGTCAGTGGGAAAACTTACAAAAACAGCAAGGGATCAAATAATTATTTCCTTCATTGTATATTCTATGTTATACAGGCCTCATCCACAGTCAAAAAATACTTCCTTCGATTCCTAATGATATACAGCAGGGTATATTTCAGTTTGAATTAGTTTGGAGAATATCTCCTATGTTATACAGGCCTCATCTACACTAAAAAAATACTTTCTTCTGTTACTAACGTCATACACTAGGAGACATCTCAGGGTGCCAAGGGAGGGTGGTTCAATGCTATCGAGGGGGATTGGTGATACCAGAAAAAATGTTAATAAAGGTGTTAGTGAAGGCGAGGAGCAAATGGAAGAGGAAGAGGTGATGTGCAAGGAACAGTCAGAACTTGAAGAGGATAATCATCCCCTCTCTGTTCGTGTTTGGTGGGAGGGGATGGAGGAAACAAGCATCAGAATTACCCAGCCACCAACACATCATGGGCTTGAACCTCATGAAAGAGCCCGACATATGAGTGCGTTCCTGCGGCACTATCTGTAACATGGTCCCAGTATAGTTATGATTCGAAATAGTGCTGACTACTGGGTTGCCACTCTGTTAGATCCACGTTATAAGAGTACATTTTGCCAGATGCTTCCTGCCCTGGAAAGGGACCCGCAAATGCTGGAGTATTGAAACATGCTTTTACACAACCTTAAGATAGGTTTTCCCCAAGACAGCAGTGAGGCACACAGAGTGCATCCCAGTTCAACACTTCCAACCTCTGGCACGTCAATTCGTCAATCCCAAAATATTAGCAACAGCACTAGTGTAAGTGGCAGAAACAATTTCTGAGTTCTTTCACACATTTTTTAGACCAGCTCGTGCACCTGCGCAACAGAGTACAAGTCTGACACGTGGTGAATGACTGGAGAGGATGGTACACTCCTGATTGAGTCTCCATCTGCTGGATTGGCTGTAATAGAAGAGGTTTTGGTTCCTAATTCTACAATTTTTACTGTAGAGAAATTGATGCCACTTTGCTGGTGTCTGCCACTAATTTTTGGAAATGTGGAGAATCCTGATTGGGTCTCCATCTATTGGCTGTAGTGGAAGAGGTTTTGGTCTCCATTATACTACTTCTACTCTAGTGAAATTGATGCCACTTTGTTAGGGAGAGATTTGCTTGTTTATTAGTTAGTTTAGATATACCACCATATATTATTCACATATCCATCTCAACTAACAGTCCTTCTGAGGACTAATCCAGCTGCATAGATGTCAGTGCTAGGCAGGCAGGCAATGTATGTGTCAGATTGCAGTGCATATAGCAAGAGGGTCCATTCCAGTTCTGTCTGCTGGTGCTTTTACAGATATTTCTAGAAATAGCCCCAGGTATCAGGGGCCAGGAATCATTTTTTTTGGATCTTAATCCTGATTATTTGCTTAAAAAGCAATCCAGAGAACACCGTTTGTCTGCTCCATTTGTTAGAACCCTCCTGTTTGTTTTTTTTCCATCTTGTGTTTTGCGGTCAAGTGACCACCTGCATTTATATTCCAGCTCCGCCCTTCTGGCTGTGCTGGACTTCAGTGTTTGACTGTTTCTCTAGCCAGGTGCTTCGGTGCCTAGCTCTGTCAGTTTGCTTGGTCCTTCTGGGACCTCTAGTGCCTTTTTGTCAGTTTGTCTTTTAGTGGTCTGCAACAACTTTCTCTGTTCAGGAGGTGTCCCATTTTTGTTCCAGTCCTTAGTTCTTTTAGGGACTCCTTCCTTTATGATATAGGTCTTTATTCAGACTAGCCGAGGACTAAGGAGGGTCTGTTCGCTAGGAACACGCAGCCCGCTACATCGTAGGGATTCAGCTTAGTCTTACTGTAGGGACAGCTTTCCTCTTTCTTTCCTTCGTACATGTTGCAGATCATAACAGTAAGTACAGCCCAAAAAACTAAAAGGAAAGAAATTCGGGGATCAGTATCTTTTCCGTCCAGAATTTGGCTCAACGCTTGCAGGGATTGTCTCTGGAGGTGGCCGAGCTCCAGCAACACGTGAGTAGCTGTTCTGGAGCGCATTTTGTGGAACCCAAGGTAGGACTGCCTGATGTTTTTTAAGGTAAACAGCAAGATTTTTTTCCTTTAAAAATGCTTGCTTGCTCTATTTTCGTTTGAGACCAAGGTCCTCTGGGAATGAATCACAGCGCATTGGTTTTATTATGTCACTTTTGCGCAATGAACCACAGGGGTGGGCCTTTTCTCTCCAACCTAATGATTCATGTTTAAGGTCGGTAGAAGAATTTTTTTCTGCTATGGGTCTATTATATGATGATCGTGATCGAATCTCATCTGCTGAGGCGGAACTCAGGCGTTTGAATCAGGGGTCAGGTGATGTTGAAAATTATTGCACACACTTTAGAAGATGGGCTTCAGAAGTCAAATGGAATGATCCTGCTCTGAAATGTTTATTTCTTGCTGGTCTGAGTGAAAGGGCTAAGGATTAGAGATGAGCGTTGTTCGACTTGAACTGTTCGCCAATCTCAAATTCGAGCTGTTTTGGGCGGTGTTCGAGCCGTTCGGCGAACACGAGCGATTTGAGAAAAATTCGGCTGTTCGAGGTTATGTTCGATAACTGTTCGTGCACCAAAATCATAACTGGATTTTTTCTCAGTAATGATGAAAATTAATGTTAATACGCAGTTTGAGTGTACACCGGGGTGGGGGGAGGGGCAGGGGATGGATCTCTGCAGGAATAATGAAGATCTCCATTTTTTTTTCTCTTTCCCGCATTTACAGTGGGGAGGTGCAATCTGTCAGCCTATCAGCAGCGCACACACGGAGCGAAGTGCTTTTTTTTACACAAGCAAGGGCATGTGTCATTGGCAGTGTATGTCACATGTCCTTGCCCTATAAGACCAAGCCATTTTCCCCGTCGCCACCATTTTCTCACTGCTGCAGCTGCGTGTTAGACGGCACTGCTGTTGCTGTGTGCGCTATACCTTGTTAATTTCAAGCCAATTTTCGCACAAATCTACAGATAGCTTGGGAGTAGGGAATAGTTGTGATTGCAGTCCTTTTAAGGACTAGGTTACAGCATTTCCTATGACTTTTATCAGGCAGGTCTGTGCTCTTAAATAGATAGATTGTGGGAGTAAAGACTAATTGTAATTGCAGTCCTTTTCAGGACTAGGTTACATCAATTCCTATCAGATTTTGCCAGGCAGGTCTGTGCCAGTGCTGTGCAAGTTTTTTTCACAGCATTTGGCTGAATCTAGCAAAGCTAATCCTTTTGGCCTATTGCAGAGTGTGTTAGTCAGTGGAGTAGCCTATCTGTGTTGCAAGATATACCACCTGTGTATAGAATACTAATTTTTTTACTGCACCTAGTGGAGTAAAATCTTTTGGGCATAGCATCATTCTATTAGTCCATCTATACTGACCTCCATCAGGTTGCAAATTGAATATAATTTTTTTCTGCATCTAGCTCTGAAAAAATATTTGGGCTTCTAGCAGTGTGTGGGACTTGTTCTATTAGTCCATCTATACTGACCTCCATCAGGTTGCAAACTGAATATAATTTTTTTCTGCATCTAGCTCTGAAAAAATATTTGGCCTTCTAGCAGTGTGTGGGACTTTCTCTATTAGTCCATCTACACTGACCTCCATCAGGTTGCAAATTAAAAATAATTTATATCTGCATCTAGCTCTGAAAAAATATTTGGCCTTCTAGCAAAGTGTGGGACTTTCTCTATTAGTCCATCTATACTGACCTCCATCAGATTGCAAACTGAATATATTTTTTTTTCTGCATCTACCTCTGAAAAAATATTGGGCTTCTAGCTGTGTGTGGGACTTGTTCTATTAATCCATCTATACAGACCTCCATCAGGTTTCAAACTGAATATAATTTTTTTCTGCATCTACCCCTGAAAAAATATTTGGGCTTCTAGCTGTGTGTGGGACTTGTTCTATTAATCCATCTATACAGACCTCCATCAGGTTGCAAACTGAATATAATTTTTTTCTGCACCTACCTCTGAAAACATATTTGGGCTTCTAGCTGTGTGTGAGACTTGTTCTATTAGTCCATCTATACTGACCTCCATCAGGTTGCAAACTGAATATAATTTTTTTCAGCATCTAGCTCTGAAAAAATATTTGGCCTTCTAGCAGTGTGTGGGACTTTCTCTATTAGTCCATTTATGCTGACCTCCATCACGCTGCAAATTCAAAATAATTTTTTGTCTGCATCTAGCTCTGAAAAAATATTTGGCCTTCTAGCAGTGTGTGGGACTTTCTCTATTAGTCCATCTATACTGACCTCCATCAGGTTGCAAATTAAAAATAATTTTTATCTGCATCTACCTCTGAAAAAATATTTGGGCTTCTAGCTGTGTGTGGGACTTGTTCTATTAGTCCATCTATACTGACCTCCATCAGGATGCAAACTGAATATAATTTTTTTCTGCATATAGCTCTGAAAAAATATTTGTACTTCTAGCAGTGTGTGGGACTTTCTCTATTAGTCCATCTATACTGACCTCCATCAGGTTGCAAATTAAAAATAATTTTTATCTGCATCCAGCTCTGAAAAAATATTTGGCCTTCTAGCAGTGTGTGGGACTTTCTCTATTAGTCCATCTATACTGACCTCCATCAGGTTGCAAATTAAAAATAATTTTTTCTCTGCATCTAGCTCTGAAAAAATATTTGGCCTTCTAGCAGGGTGTGGGACTTTCTCTATTACTCCATCTATACTGATCTCCATCAGGTTGCAAATTCAAAATAATTTTTTGTCTGCATCTAGCTCTGAAAAAATATTTGGCCTTCTAGCAGTGTGTGGGACTTTCTCTATTAGTCTATCTATACTGACCTCCATCAGGCTGCAAATTAAAAATAATTTTTATCTGCATCTACCTCTGAAAAAATATTTGGCCTTCTAGCTGTGTGCGGGACTTGTTCTTTTAGTCCATCTATACTGACCTCCATCAGGTTGCAAACTGAATATAATTTTTCCTGTATCTAGCTCTGAAAAAATATTTGGCCTTCTAGCAGTGTGTGGGACTTTCTCCATTAGTCCATCTATACTGACCTCCATCAGGTTGCAAATTAAAAATAATTTATACCTGCATCTAGCTCTGAAAAAATATTTGGCCTTCTAGCAGTGTGTGGGACTTTCTCTATTAGTCCATCTATACTGACCTCCATCAGGTTGCAAATTAAAAATATTTTTTTGTCTGCATCTAGCTCTGAAAAAATATTTGGCCTTCTAGCAGTGTGTGGGACTTTCTCTTTTAGTCCATCTATACTGACCTCCATCAGGTTGCAAACTGAATATATTTTTTTTCTGCATCTACCTCTGAAAAAATATTGGGCTTTTAGCTGTGTGTGGGACTTGCTCTGTTAATCCATCTATACAGACCTCCATCAGGTTGCAAACTGAATATAATTTTTTTCTGCATCTAGCTCTGAAAAAATATTTGGCCTTCTAGCAGTGTGTGGGACTTTCTCTATTAGTCCATCTATACTGACCTCCATCAGGTTGCAAATTAAAAATAATTTTTGTCTGCATCTAGCTCTGAAAAAATATTTGGCCTTCTAGCAGTGTGTGGGACTTTCTCTATTAGTCCATCTATACTGACCTCCATCAGGTTGCAAACTGAATATATTTTTTTCTGCATCTACCTCTGAAAAAATATTGGGCATCTAGCAGTGTGTGGGACTTTCTCTATTAGTCCATCTATGCTGACCTCCATCGCGCTACAAATTCAAAATAATTTTTTGTCTGCATCTAGCTCTGAAAAAATATTTGGCCTTCTAGCAGTGTGTGGGACTATCTCTATTAGTCCATCTATACTGACCTCCATCAGGTTGCAAATTAAAAATAATTTTTATCTGCATCTACCTCTGAAAAATTATTTGGGCTTCTAGCTGTGTGTGGGAATTGTTCTATTAGTCCATCTATAATGACCTCCATCAGGTTGCAAACTGAATATAACTTTTTTCTGCATCTAGCTCGGAAAAAATATTTGGCCTTCTAGCAGTGTGTGGGACTTTCTCTATTAGTCCATCTATACTGACCTCCATCAGGTTGCAAATTAAAAATAATTTTTATCTGCATCTAGCTCTGAAAAAATATTTGGCCTTCTAGCAGTGTGTGGGACTTTCTCTATTAGTCCATCTATACTGACCTCCATCAGGTTGCAAATTCAAAATAAATTTTTGTCTGCATCTAGCTCTGAAAAAATATTTGGCCTTCTAGCAGTGTGTGGGACTTTATCTATTGGTCCATCTATACTGCCCTCCATCACGCTGCAAATTAAAAATAATTTTTATCTGCATCTACCTCTGAAAATATATTTGGCCTTCTAGCTGTGTGTGGGACTTGTTCTATTAGTCCATCTATACTGACCTCCATCAGGTTGCAAACTGAATATAATTTTTTTATGCATCTAGCTCTGAAAAAATATTTGGCCTTCTAGCAGTGTGTGGGACTTTCTCTATTAGTCCATCTATACTGACCTCCATCAGGTTGCAAATTAAAAATAATTTTTTGTCTGCATCTAGCTCTGAAAAAATATTTGGCCTTCTAGCAGTGTGTGGGACTTTCTCTATTAGTCCATCTATACTGACGTCCATCAGGTTGCAAATTCAAAATAATGTTTTGTCTGCATCTAGCTCTGAAAAAATATTTGGCCTTCTAGCAGTGTGTGGGACTTTCTCTATTAGTCCATCTATACTGACCTCCATCAGGCTGCAAATTAAAAATAATTTTTATCTGCATCTACCTCTGAAAAAATATTTGGCCTTCTAGCTGCGTGTGGGACTTGTTCTATTAGTCCATCTATACTGACCTCCATCAGGTTGCAAACTGAATATAATTTTTTTCTGCATCTAGCTCTGAAAAAATATTTGGCCTTCTAGCAGTTTGTGGGACTTTCTCTATTAGTCCATCTATACTGACCTCCATCAGGCTGCAAATTAAAAATAATTTTTTGTCTGCATCTAGCTCTGAAAAAATATTTGGCCTTCTAGCAGTGTGTGGGTCTTTCTCTATTAGTCCATCTATACTGACCTCCATCAGGTTGCAAACTGAATATATTTTTTTTATGCATCTACCTCTGAAAAAATATTTGGGCTTCTAGCTGTGTGTAGGACTTGTTCTATTAGTCCATCTATACTGACCTCCATCAGGTTGCAAACTGAATACAATTTTTTTCTGCATCTACCTCTGAAAAAATATTTGGGCTTCTAGCTGTGTGTGGGACTTGTTCTATTAGTCCATCTATACTGATCTCCATCAGGTTGCAAATTGAATATAATTTTTTTCTGCATCTAACCCAGCCATTAGTTTTGGCCTAATACCACAGTTTGGCCACTCAGCTCTGCTCGGTTCCAATCCATTGTTTTTTTGTGCAAACAACTCCAGAGTTGTGAATTAGTTAACCACCAAAATGAGTGGAAAAAGGCCTGCTGCTGGTGGAAAGGGGAATAGGCGTGTTGGGAAGGGAAACATTTTTTGTGTCCGTGGGGTAGGTGTTAAAGCAACAGTAACATCTGCAGAAGAAAGACCATCTTCCAGCCAAACTAAAATGTCTACTTCTTTTAGCGGACAATGTGATAAGATCCCTTTCTTACGGGCACGCCAATCGCTACAAATTCCAGATGAGGCACAAAAACAGCAGGTGCTTCAACGGATATCAAGTGCTCCTTTAAGTGGGCTCTCCTCCACATCAACTTCAACATCACAAATACTCCAGTCCTCAAAGGTGTCACCCCAATCGCACTTGCTTCCTCACAGCTCCCAAATCTCCAGCTGCCCGTCTGAGTATGAGGTAGAACAGATGGTTGAGTCTGCAGAGCTGTTTACTCATACTATAGCCTGGGAATCAGAGGTCGACTCCAGCACTTCTGTGAATCCAGAGGAGGAAATGATCTGCACTGATGCCCAGAATCTTTGAGTCGGATCCAGGACCAGACGCAGAAGGTTCTGACCATAATGGAGACCCTCATTCCCAAACTGTAACTCCTGTTGGTGGAGACAATGAGGAAGACGATGATGAGACTCAAATACCTGATTGGAGCGATAACTTTAGTTTTTTGTCAGGGCAGGAACAGGTTGGCTCTGAGGACGACGGGTGTGATAACGCACAGGGTGATGATGATGAGGTTGGAGATCCCACTTACTGTCAACCCACAGTCAGCCAAGAGATGAGGTCAGCAGAGGAGGTGGAGGAAGATGCTAGTGACGACGAGGTCAGGTTGCGCCTTCCTGGACAGAGACGTAGTACTGGAAGCATGTCAACAACTGCATCCTCAAACACAACTCTGCCTCTCACCACAAGTCGTGGTGGCTCTTCAGGTCGCATGGGTGCTAAGCCTTGCATAGCCTGGGCATTTTTTCAGATCGATAAAGATGACCCAACTCGTGTTATCTGTAACATTTGTCAGCAAAAGCTAAGTAGAGGCCAAAAAATACATAGTTTGAGTACTTCATGCATGAACCAGCACATGGACATGAAGCATAAGTTGCAGTGGGAAGCTCAGTGTGCTACAATGCGGCCTAGCCGGCCGGGCCAACCACCGTCTGCCATATCTTGTGCATCCGCGGCCTCTTCATCCTCTGTGACTGGGGGGACAGCAGTCACACCTGTTTTGGGGCGCAGACCTGCCACCTCTTTACCCGCAACAGCCAGCGTGATTGGCAGGTCATCATTTTCTTTGGAGGTTGTAACACCAGCTGGTGTTGAGCGCTGTCCAACATCGATAGCACCACCTTTGGATCAAGGCAACCTAACATGTCCGCCTGCATCTTCCTCACAGACCGGCAGTTTGCCGGGGACACCCTTATCAACCCCGTCTAAGCACAATAGCCAGCCCTCGGTCCCTCAGATGTGGACAAGTAAAAGACCATTTCCTCCTAGCCATGAGAAAGCTAAGAGGTTGAATTTCACCATCTGCAAGCTCTTGGCTACAGAAATGCTGCCTTTCCGCCTAGTGGACACAGAGGATTTTCGAGACCTTATGTCCGTCGCAGTGCCCCAGTACCAGATGCCCAGTCGGCACTACTTCTCAAAGAAAGGTGTGCCTGCGCTCCACCAGCATGTCGCACACAACATCACCGCTTCTTTGAGAAACTCTGTGTGTGACAGGGTGCATTTCACCACAGACACTTGGACGAGTAGGCATGGACAGGGGCGTTACATGTCGCTGACTGGGCACTGGGTAACTATGGTGACAGCAGGACAAGGGGCTGCTGTCCAAGTCTTGCCGTCCCCACGAGTTGTGCGTCAATCCTCTTTATGTCAAAGTTCCTCCACTGCTTCTGCCTCCTCAACCTCCTCTCGGTCTTCCACCTGCACCCAAAGCCTGTCTGGTCATGCCACAAGCTTTCTAACTGCGCAGAAGGGATCCTGCACACCTCCTTACTATGCTGGCAGTAGGGCTCAACGTCATCAGGCGGTTTTTACTTTGAAATGTCTGGGAAATGTGAGTCACACAGCTGAGGAGTTGTGGTCAGCTCTGGAGAACCAATTTCATGAATGGTTGTCTCCACTGGACCTGAAACCAGGGAAGGCCGTGTGCGACAATGCTGCAAACCTGGGTGCGGCCCTTCGCCGGGGCAATGTCACACACGTGCCTTGTATGGCTCACGTGTTGAACCTGTTTGTCCAGCAATTTTTAGCCCACTATCCCAGACTAGATGGCCTTCTGCAGAGGGCACGGTCGCTGTGTGCTCACTTCCGCCGTTCGCATCCCGCAGCTCAGCGGCTTACATCTCTACAGAAGTCGTTGGGCCTGCCACTTCACCGGCTAAAATGCGATGTGCCTACCCGGTGGAATTCAACTCTGCACATGTTGCAGCGACTGTGGCAGCACCGACAAGCCCTGGTGCAATACGTTCTGACGTATCGCCTGGGCCAACGAGATCCAGAGGTGGGGAAAATCACGCTGGAGGAGTGGTCTCAGATCAGGGACCTATGCACCCTTCTGCACAGTTTTGAAATGGCGACGAAGATGTTTAGTGCTGACGATGCCATTATCAGCATGACTATTCCGGTGATTTACATGCTGGAGCACATGTTAAACAGAATTCGGAGTCAGGTGGTGGCACAAGAGGAGGTGGAGGAAGTAGTTGAGGAGGAGTTGTATGCGGAAGGGCTAACATCTGCAAGGTCCAGACGGTCGGCAGCACCAAGGCGGCAGGCATGTGAGGGTGGGGGAGATGGTTTTACCAGGGCACATGGTAGCAGCCAAACTAGTGAGGAAGGTGCAGGAGCCAAGGAAGAAGTGGAGGACGAACTGATGGAAGACTCATCAGATGAGGGAGACCTTGATCACATTTCTGTTGTGCGAGGTTGGGGGGAGAGGACAGAGGAAGGAAGCATGATTGTTACCTCGCCACCAACACAACAGGGACTTGGTGCTCCTGGATGCGCAACACACATGAGTGCCTTCTTGCTGCACTACCTGCAACATGACCCTCGAATTGTGAGAATTAGAAATAATCCTGACTACTGGGTTGCCACACTGTTAGATCCCCGGTACAAAAGTAAATTTGCAGAAATTATTCCTGCCATAGAAAGGGATGCACGCATGCAGGAGTATCAGCAGAGACTGTTGCAGAATCTTACATGTGCTTTTCCACAAAACACCAGTGGTGCACGTAGTGAATCTCACAGTTCCAACTTGCCAACCGTGGGACCGTCAAGTGTTCAGCACTCAAACCGTAACAGAACCACAGTATCTGCTGGTAACATCAATTTTGCGGAATCATTTCACCACTTTTTTAGCCCATCCTTTGCAAGGCCACAGGAGACAAGAAGTCTGACACATAGTCAACGCCAAGAGACGATGGTACAGGAGTATCTCCAAGTAAACATTGAAGCCATGACTGTGTCACTGGACCCTTGCTCTTTTTGGGCTTCCAATCTGGATAAATGGCCGGAGCTAGCCACTTACGCCTTGGAGATCTTGTCATGCCCCGCAGCCAGCGTTCTGTCTGAACGTGTGTTCAGCGCTGCTGGTGGTGTGCTGACAGATAAGCGCACGCGGCTCTCCACTGATAATGTAGACAGACTCACGTTCATAAAGATGAACAAATCATGGATCCGAAACGACTTTTCTACCCCTGTGTCACCCTGGGGAGAGTAAAAGCTTGATGATTGGTTAAAATCACCCTACCAACTGTTTTAAGCTTTCAAATTACTAATCATGTTTATCTGTATCTTGGCTGGAAAATAATTTGGGCTTTGTAGCAGTGTGCAGCACTGATTCTATTAGGCCATCTATAATAAGCTCCACCAGATTTAAAATTACTAATCATGTTTATCTGTATCTTGACTGGAAAATAATTTGGGCTTTGTAGCAGTGTGCAGCACTGATCCTATTAGGCCATCTATACTAAGCTCCACCAGATTTAAAATTAATAATAATTTTTAGCTGCATCTAGCCCGGAAAATAATTTTGGGGCTCCGAGATGCGCAAGACACATAAGTGCCTTCTTGCTGCACTACCTGCAACATGACCCTCATATTGTCAGAATTCGAAGTAATCATGACTACTGGGTTGCCACACTCTTAGATCCCCCAAACTTTTCGATCAACCTTTTCATTTTAATAAAGACCAAAAAAATGGTCATTTTTGAAATTATAAGCATTAGCAGGTTATTAGAAACTGAAATCAAACAGTTTTCAACTCAAAACTTTATTCTAGGTGATGTTACATTTTCACATAGGACCCCTTGTTCGAAAGGAGCTTCTGAACTCTCTCGTCCATTGAATTTGTCAGGTTTTGGATGGTTTCTGCTTCAATTGTTTTGCATGAGGACAGAATACCCTCCCAGAGCTGTTGCTTAGATATGAACTGCCTCCCGCCATCATAGACAATCCTTTTGATGATGCTCCAGAGGTTCTGAATGGGGTAGAGGTCAGGGGAGCATGGGGGTCACACCATAAGTTTGTCCCCTTTTATGCCCATATCAGCCAGAGATGCAGATGTTTTATGTGCAGCATGAGATGGTGCATTATCATGCAAAAAAATGATCTTGCTGTGAAATACACGGTTCTTCTTCTTGAACCATGGCAGGAAGTGCTGTTTGAGAAAATCCACATACATTATGGAGTTCATCTTTAGCGCCTTCAGGGATCCTAAAGGGGCCGACAATCTCTCTCCCCATAATTCCAGCCCAAAACATTACTCCACCTCCTCCTTGTTGGCGCTGTAGCCGTGTTTGCGTGGGGTGTGCATCAACCAGCCATCCTCCACTCCATCCATCTGGACCATCGAGCGCTGCACGGCACTCATCCGTGAACAAAACAGTTTTGAAATCAGTCTTCATGTAATGTTTGGCACACTGGAGCCGTTTCTGCTTGTGTGAAGTGGATAGAGGAGGTCGACAGGATGGCGTATGCACAGCTGCAAACCTCTGAAGGACCCTGCATCTTGTTGTTCGGGGGACGTTGGAGGCACCAGCAGCTTCAAAAACTTGTCTGCTGCTATGACACGGCTTTTTTGCCGCTGCTCTTTTAACCTGACGTAATTGCCTGGAGGAAAGAGTCCTCAATTTGCCCTTATCAGCACGCACACGTGTGTACTGTGAATCAGCTACATACTTCTTGATTGCCAAGACACTTCATCCTGATCATCGCACAATGTTGATTGTAGTCATGCCTTAACCTAAACACTCCACAATTTGTTGCTTCTCAGCAGCCGACACATCCTTTTTCTTTCCCATTTTGGCAGAAAATGTAGGCTGCTTAATAATGTGAGACAGCCTTCTTAAGTAGTCTTGCCTTTCATTGGACACACCTGCCAAACTAATTAGCACAGGTGTCTGCAATTGCTTACAGTGATATAAAGAGCCCTGACACACATCACCATCAATGAGTTTAACTGACAAACAAACAAATTCTTTCCTTATCACTCCTAAACACTTTTTGCATAATAATTTGGAACACAATGTACATGTGCTTTTCCACAACACACCAGTGGTTCACGTAGTGAATCTTACAGTTCTAACTTGCAAACCGTGGTCTGTATGGAGTTGTTCAATAAAGGGCCCAAAATTAAGATAACATAGATGGGAGAGGTCTCTATGAATAGGAATTCCTAAGTATTTGATACCCTGTGAGGGCCAGGCAAAGGGAAAGTTGGACTGGATGGAATCCTATATGGATTTGGGGAGGGAGACATCGAGGGCCTCAGACTTCGCTGCATTGATTTTAAAATTTGACCATGTAACAAAGTGATCTATTTCAGCCATAACAGCATGGATGGATATATGTGATTGAGTGATATATACTAGGACATCATCAGCAAATAGAGAGCACTTGTACTCGGTGCCTCCCACCTCAATCCACCTAATATTGGGGTTATGGCGAATTGATGAGAGCAGGTGCTCCGTCACTAGGATGTATAAGAGAGGGGACAGAGGACATCCCTGCCTTGTCCCATTGGTGATTGTGAAAGGTGATGAAAATGTTCTGATGCACCCCCTGGGCCTTGGGACACCCGGAGCCGGACCCTTTTTGGTGGATGCTGGTGGTTGTAGTCTTCGTGGCGGCGACCCGGTTCCGTGGCTCAATGTGTTCAAACCAGTGGCGGAACTATTTATGTGGTTTTGATGTTTAAATGTCCGACTACGCCACCCGTGGATTGCGGCCAGAGTGAACCGCCGCTGCAGGGCAGACCGCTGAGGCTGGTGTTGTGGGTGCAGCAGAGCGTAGCATAACTCCCCACGGGAGGAGTATAGCCTCAGGGCAGTGTATGCGGAGGATGGGGGTGATGGTGCAGGGCAGCAGCAGTAACGACACGGAGTCAGTGATGCAGTTCAGGGCCTTTACTCACAGTTCTTATTATCCAGACCACGTCTGCAGGTAACGGCTGCCCACGTCGTACTGTGCACACCAGGTGAGGGGCTCAGACAACTCCCAGATAACTTTGGAGCGCTTCACAGGACCCCCTTTGTGTGTCCTTTGTCTGGCCTTTCTTACCAACCCTTCTGTCCGGCTGCCTCGGGCCTCCTCTTGGTAAACTTGGCGCCAGTTTCCCTGACCCTATGTGGTGCCTTCCTAGTGGGTGTAGCGAGGGGCTGCGCCACATAAAATGTCACAGCCTCCGGTTTCTAGCTGGGGGTCGTTTCCTGCCTCCACTAGTTTCGGGGACCGGTCTCCCCCTTTGGCCTGACCCCTCCACGCAGGTGGATTCGGGCGTGCGGTGGCGACTCGCCCGTCCGCACCCCTGGGATCCCTTCATTCCTCGTTCCTGGAGCCTTCTCCGCTCCTCTTCCTTCCTTCTCCCTCTTCCAGGCCTGGGCCTCTGTTACTAGGCCCGCCTCCGGAGCAGAGCTCATGCAGAGCCCCTGCTCCCTGCCACTTCTGCTCAGACTTCTCTGCACTGAACTAAGATGGTGCCCACCTTTTATACTCCCTTCTCAATGCACCCAGGAACTGCTTCCTCCCTGCTCCTGCACTACAGGGTTCCCCTTCCTCAGTGTTCCCTCCCCCCACTCCAGCCAGGGACAGGGACTGTCGTGCCCATCTCAGAGGCATATTGGTCGCCCTGCCCCAGGGCAATGTGGTGTAATGCATGCAGGTGTCGGGTCCTGATCCACACTCCATCCTTACCTGAGAGTGAGATATCACACCTCTGGGTGAGGTGCAATACCTCTGTAGCAACCGAGCTCTCAGGGTGCTACAGTTCCATTTATCTTCAGCCTAGGTGACGTATTGTGATACAGGGCCGTGATTTTGGCTATAAAAGGGTCCCCTAGACCCCTACCCCAAGCTTTTTAAGAGAATCATATATGGCGTGCCAGGAGACTCTATGGAATGCTTTCTCAGCATCCAACGAGAGTATCTAATTACAAATTTTTAACTGCATCTAGCCCAGGAAATACTTTGTGCCTAGTAGCAGTGTCTGCTAGTCAGCGGATTATCCCGGCTGTTAAGCAAGCTACAACACCTGTAGTTTGGACACTTAATTTTTTCAAAGGAAATGCTTCGGGACCACGGGATACTCAGTGAAGAGCATCAGGAGGCACCCCAAGGCATAGGGGCTGGGACTGGCAGTAGGATGCCTTGCGGTGGACAGCCGAGCTCGATCCTTATAAAAGCTTTTTAACTGCAGCAGCTTTAGTGGACGCTACTGGAGCTGGAATTACGCGGCTGCCGGCATGAGACTTGCCCTCCAATAGATCCTTGTAAATGGATTTAAAGTGTATTCATTCAAATTAGAGAGACAATTTAAATTAAAAAGCTTAGAGTTTCCTCCACCACAGGGGGGCTTGCTTGACCCACCAGCGGACAGGCACCAGTATTGGGAGAGGGGGGCTGGCCGTCAAGGTTCACCGCGGCTCTGGCACAATCCCGGCGACACGGAGGTGGCACGGGCAGGAGCGGACTGAACGTGTCGGCTTCTCACTTTTTGGATTTTAGAAGGGCATGACATGCCTATATCTGTGTCTCCCCCTCCTTTTACTCCTCCACCTCTTTTCTTTTCGCATCACTATATGTACTTGTCACTTTTCCATGTGTTAGTTGTGTCTTCTGAGCAGTTTGTCAGCTTTTGGACACCTTTGAAGGTGTTTTCTATGTGTTTCTATGTGTTTTTGTTTGCCTGCCATTGGTTTTAACGTTGTTCGAAGGTGTTCGACGAACACTTCGACGAACAGTTCGGCAAACACACGGGTGTTCAACGAACCGAACCGAACTCGAACACTACGGGGGTGGCTCAACACTACTAAGGATTTGTTAATTGCATTCCCCACACCTGAAACTCTGCAGGATGCCATGCAATTAGCTGTTCATGTGGACAGGAGGCTGAGGTCCAGGGTGAATGAGATAAAGACTCCTGTAATGCCAGGTCCTAGTCCCCAGAAAATCTGCTCAGACGGCGGAGAACCAATGGAGGTTGGGGTTATGTCACACCGCTCTCAGGAAAGAGACCGGATGTTCGCCGAGGGATTGTGTCTTTTTTGTGGTAAAGCTGACCATCTGATTAAGTATTGTGAGCTTCGCTTAAGTAAAGAAAAAAAAAAAGGTCAGGTACACCCGTATAGCTTCTTTACACTCTGCAGGAGTATTTCTTTCTGGGAGTACTACTTTGCAGGAAAATTTGGTTGAATTTCAGGTATTTGTGGATTGTGGTTCAACACTTAATGTGATTGATAAAGGGTTTTTGGGAAAACTTAAATTGAAATCCAAACCTTTGTCATCACCTATTTCTGTGATTGCAATTGATAACACTCCCTTGAAATGTATTACTCACAAGGCTGCTGCATTTCCCCTCACTATCAATGGAGTTCACCAAGAAATTTTGGACTTGGTTATATTAGATAATTTACCCTCTCCGGTCGTTCTAGGTTTGCCTTGGTTAAAACTGCACAATCCTTTACTGGACTGGTCTACTAATGTGATTAAGTCTTGGAGTCCAAAGTGCTATGATAAATGTTGTAATGGTCGCATTGCGGCTGTGGAAAAAGGGGAATTACCTGTACCTATTCAAGATTTTTGGAGGGTTTTTTCGGAGGAGGAGTCGCAAGTTTTACCTCCTCATAGGGATTATGATTGCGCCATTGAGTTTGACTTTTCCCAAGAGTCACCTGTTTAATCTGACTATCCCTGAAAGAAAGGCCTTGGAGGAGTACATACTGACTAGCCTGGCTGCTGGTCACATTAGACCTTCTAAGTCGCCTGTGTCAGTTGGATTTTTCTTTGTTAAAAAAAAGGACGGGGGTTTACGTCCATGTCTGGATTTTCGTGAAATTAATAAGAATACCATTCCTACCCATTGTCGTTAATTTCTGACTGGTTTAATCAGTTAGTGGGGGCCAAGTGCTTCTCTAAGATTGATCTCCGGGGGGCATACAATTTGTTACGAGTTAAGGAGGGTGATGAATGGAAAACTGCTTTTAACACTCCGGTAGGTCATTTTGAGAATCTGGTGATGCCTTTTGGTCTTACCAATGCACCTGCATTTTTTCAGAACCTTATTAATGACATCCTGAGACCTTTGATTGGTAAGAATGTGGTTGTGTATTTGGATGACATTTTTATCTATTCACCATATCTAGAGTCCCATTGCAGAGTGTACGTATAGTTTTGCAGTTATTGAGTGATAATTCACTCTTTGCTAAGCTGGAGAAATGTGAGTTCGCTGTGCAGAAAATTAGTTTTTTGAGCTACATTGTCTCCAGCGAGGGCTTTGAGATGGACCCTGTGAAGGTTCAGGCTGTGCTGGAATGGCCTTGGCCTATTGGTTTGAAATCTATACAGAGATTTTTGGATTTTGCCAATTGTTACAGGAAATTCATTAAGAATTTTTCTGTAATTGTTAATCCTCAAACCGATCTCACCAGGAAAGGTGCGAATACGGTCCAGTGGACTACTGAGGCCATTGAAGTGTTTAAGTATCTCAAAGAGAGCTTCAGTTCTGCCCCTATCCTTGGGCAGCCTGATGAGACTAAGCCTTTTTTGTTCGAGTTCGATGCTTCATCGGTGGGAGTCGGAGCATTTTTGTCTCAGGAGAACAGGGATTGGGTACATCCTTGTGCCTTCTTTTCGGACAATCAAGAGGTGTGGTCGGAGTTTCTGCCTCTCGCAGAATTTGCTCTTAACAATCATACATCCTCCTCTGCTGGGTGTTCTCCTTTTTTTTGTTGTATGGAGAGACATCCGTCTTTTGGTTCGTTCTCCAAATTGGGGTCGGCAGTGCTGGAGGAGGATATTTTTTCCGGTGATTTGGAGAGAGTTTGGACTAATGTACATTGCAACCTTCAAGAGGCTAACAAGAAGTCTAAGAAGTATTTTGACATGAAATGTAAGGAGGTTTTTTTTTTACTGTGGGTGACATGGTTTGGTTGTCCTCAAAGAACCTGCGGCTGAGGATTCCCTCTAAAAAACTGTGTCCTAAGTTTGTGGGTCTATTTAAAGTGCTTCAGGTTGTTAACCCATCTGCTGTTAGGATGGACGTCCCTACTTCCTGGAAGATTAATCCTGTGTTTCATGTTTCCTTGTTGAAAAAGGCTGATGTATCAGATAGGGATGCCACTGTCACAGTTCTTCCTGTGGTGGAAGACGGCGAATATTAAATTTCTCGTATCTTGAATTCTAGATGGCATAGAGGGAGATTACAATATCTTGTCTCCTGGAAGGGTTTCGGTCCCGAAGATAACTCTTGGGTAAGGATTGATGATGTCTCTTCTCCTAGGCTTGTTAGAGCTTTCCACAGGAGGTTTCCGGATAGGCCTGGAGGATCCAGAGGATCCTCATAAAAGAGGGGGCACTGTTAGAACCCTCCTCTTTGTTTTTTTTCCATCTTGTGTTTTGCGGTCACGTGACCACCTGCCTTTATATTCCAACTGTGCCCTTCTGGCTGTGCTGGACTTCAGTGTTGTTTGACTGTTTTGCTAGCCAGGTGCTTCGGTGCCTATCTCTGTCAGTTCGCTTGGTCCTTCTGGGACCTCTAGTGCCTTTTTGTCAGTTTGTCTTTTTGTGTTCTGCAACAACTTTCTCTGTTCAGGAGGTGTTCCATTTTTGTTCCAGTCCTTAGTTCTTTTAGGGACCCCTCCCTTAATGCTATAGGTCTTCGTTCATACTAGCCGAGGACTAAGGCGGGTCTGTTCGCCAGGAACAGGCAGCCTGCTACATTGTAGGGATACAGCTTAGTCTTACTGTAGGGACAGCTTTCCTCTTTCTTTCCTTAGTACATGTTGCAGATTATAACACCATTTTCTTGTTGGCACTGCAGAATGCAGCCAGATCCTTTCCATATTACAGCGCTAAAAATCCACATATTTAAAACTGTGGTTTTCCGTCACACGGATTACATATAAGTGCGCTGAAAATTCTGCCATTTCTGGCCTCCATTGAAATTTTGTTGTAGTATGTCAGCGAAGTTATTGACACAAGGTCGCTGTTATAAATAGTTACCTACAGGCCAGCTATTTAAAACTGTGTTTTGCCCTTCACATGGATCACATATAAGTGCGCTGAAAATTCTGCCATTTCTGGCCTCCATTGAAATTTTGTTGCAGTGTGTTAGTGAAGCTATTGACACCAGTTTGCGGTTAAAAATAGTTACTTAAAGGCCAGCTATTTAAAACTGTGGTTTGTCCGTTACACGGATCACATATAAGTGCTCTGAAAATTCTGCCATTTCTGGCCTCCATTTAAATTTTGTTGCAGTGTGTCAGTGAAGTTATAGACATGAGGTCGCTGTGAAAAATAGTAACCTACAGGCCAGCTATTTAAAACTGTGGTTTTCCGTCACACGTATCACATATTACTGTGGTTCAAATCCAGCCATTTATAGTGATGCCCCGTCTCATTCTGCACATAACACATCTGCATCTCAGGCTGCTATGGGCATAAAAGGGGACAAACTTATGGTGTGGCACCCATGCTCCCCTGACCTCAACCCCATTGAGAACCTCGGGAGCATCATCAAAAGGAGTGTCTATGATGGCGGGAGGCAGTTCACATCTAAGCCACAGCTCTGGGAGGGTATTCTGTCCTCATGCAAAACAATTAAAGCAGAAACCATCCAAAACCTGACAAATTCAATGGACGAGAGAGTTCAGAAGCTCCTTTCGAACAAGGGGTCCTATATGCAAATGTAACATCACCTAGAATAAAGTTTTGAGTTGAAAACTGTTTGATTTCCGTTTGTAATAACCTGCTAATGCTTATAATTTCAAAAATGACCATTTTTTTTTTCTTTATTAAAATGAAAAGGTTGAAAACTCTGCTGCTCATAATAATTCGGAACATGCATTTTGAGTGCAGTCTGAGTTTTTTATTTTTTTTTAAATATACTGTTATCATAGGCAGTTTGTACAAAAACCTTTCAATTGTACTCTAATAGTTATTTGACTGGAAAATTACAATGACTGCAATTCATATAGGTAATTTGGGAAAATCTGAGAAAATATTATTTGCATAATAATTTGGAACACAGTGTATATATATATATATATATATATATATATATATATGTATATATTATATATAATAATATATTGCTGCGTTTTTGCCGCCATTGACCTGCATTGAAAGGCATGGATTACGCATCACTGCATATGTAGATGCGCATTCCACGCGTTTCAGTGTGCGGATGGTACCCGGGTGTGGAGGACAGGAGACTCTCCTCCAGACCCGGGTACCATAGAACCTGTGAAAAAAAAGAATAAAATAAAAAATAAATATTATACTTACCTTCTGATGGCCCCCGCTGCGCTCGTCCTCCCATGCCGGCAGATAGCAGTGGACAGGAGGACCTGCGCTGACGTCATAGTTAGTGTTGAGCGAGCACTAAAATGCTCGGGTGCTCGAAGCTCGGGTCGAGCTCACCGTGATACTCGGGAGCTCGACCCGAGTAATGAGCCCAATGTTAGTCTATGGGAGACCCGAGCATTTTTGAGGCGGCACCCCCGGCAGTCTGTAGAAAGCCTAAAAAGTGCCCCAAAAAATAGTGACAGTGCTCAAATGACATGGGGACAACATGGGGATCACCCCAGGAAGCATTTCTAACCCCCAGGTCACAGCTGTCAACAATGTGGTCAGAGGTATTAAGCAACTTTTACGGGCTCACAATAAAACGTTCAAAAACTAAACTGAAACTGTTTTCCTGTGAAATATGTTAAGGAACTTCCATTCCAGGGTAAAGACAGACTTGTGTATAAGGTAAAATAAATAACCAAAAACAAAAATACTCCTCCACTCCTTGGGCTATGTTCACAAGTAGAATTTTTTATGCGTTTTTGCACTTTTGTATTGCTTTCAAAAGTGACAAATGCCTTCACCGGGAAATGTCATTGTAACATTTTGCAACCTTATTTGGCCATGTGCTGTGTGACACATGCATACAGTGCTGAAAAGACATGGGAACATCATGGTGAAGACCCCTGGAAGCATCTCTGACACCCAGGTCACTGCCTAAAAGTGTGCCCATCAGAAGTAATCCTTGCCACATCAGAAGATGCAGACTTGCAACTATCCACGTGCAAGTCCTTGTCCCAGTGCAGTGTTCAATTGTACCTCCCCCATTCCTTGCAATGCAAGCGCAAGTATGCAGCCTGCCACCCACACCCAGGCTGCAATACCATACTGCTTGCTTGCACTTGAAATTGGGCCTTTTAGGCATGTGGAGGCGGAATCTCGCCACCACATCATGGCTGCGTCGGCGGCCTGGTATCCATACTCAGTCCCCAGCTGCCCAGAGGCCGGGTGTCCACGCTTGGTCCCCAGCCGCCAGAGGGCAGCCGGATGTCCATACTCGGTCCCCAGCCACCCCGCGGCCGGGTGCCCACACACGGTCCCCAGCCGCCTGGGGGCGGCTGGGTGTCAATAAACGGTCCCCAGCTGCCCCTATTTGAAGGACAGCCTAACCACAAGCAAGTGGACAACTGAATGTGGCCAGGGATGGTCCATCTCACTGACGGCTTCACAATGGGTTAATTTTGTGGAAGCCAGGACACAGTTAGACACTGGGATGCAACATGTCCTCCAGGCATAGAGGATTGCGGGTCCTGGGTCAATCAGGCTTCAACACAAAGTTCAGAAGGTAGACAGTAGTGTTGAGCCACCCCCGTAGTGTTCGAGTTCGGTTCGGTTCGTCGAACACCCGTGTGTTCGCCGAACTGTTCGTCGAACTGTTCGTCGAACACCTTCGAACACCGTTAAAACCAATGGCAGGCAAACAAAAACACATAGAAACACATAGGAAACACCTTCAAAGGTGTCCAAAAGCTGACAAACTGCTCAGAAGACACAACTAACACATGGAAAAGTGACAAGTACATATAGTGATGCGAAAAGAAAAGAGGTGGAGGAGTAAAAGGAGGGGGAGACACAGATATAGGCATGTCATGCCCTTCTAAAATCCAAAAAGTGAGAAGCCGAGACGGCCAGTCCGCTCCTGCCCGTGCCACCTCCGTGTCGCCGGGTTTGTGCCAGAGCCGCGGTGAACCCTGACGGCCAGCCCCCCTCTCCCAATACTGGTGCCTGTCCGCTGGTGGGTCGAGAGAGCCCCCCTGTGGTGGAGGCAGCTCTAAGCTTTTTAATTTAAATTGTCCCTCTAATTTGAATGAATACACTTTAAATCCATTTACAAGGATCTATTGGAGGGCAAGTCTCATGCCAGCAGCCGCGTAATTCCAGCTCCAGTAGCGTCCACTAAAGCTGCTGCAGTTAAAAAGCTTTTATAAGGATCGAGCTCGGCTGTCCACCGCAAGGCATCCTACTGCCAGTCCCAGCCCCTATGCCTTGGGGTGCCTCCTGATGCTCTTCACTGAGTATCCCGTGGTCCCGAAGCATTTCCTTTGAAAAAATTAAGTGTCCAAACTACAGGTGGTGTAGCTTGCTTAACAGCCGGGATAATCCGCTGACTAGCAGACACTGCTACTAGGCACAAAGTATTTCCTGGGCTAGATGCAGTTAAAAATTTGTAAGTAGATACTCTCGTTGGATGCTGAGAAAGCATTCCATAGAGTCTCCTGGCACGCCATATATGATTCTCTTAAAAAGCTTGGGGTAGGGGTCTAGGGGACCCTTTTATAGCCAAAATCACGGCCCTGTATCACAATACGTCACCTAGGCTGAAGATAAATGGAACTGTAGCACCGAGGGCTCGGTTGCTACAGACGTATTGCACCTCACCCAGAGGTGTGATATCTCACTCTCAGATAAGGATGGAGTGTGGATCAGGACCCGACACCTGCATGCATTACACCACATTACTGTGGGGCAGGGCGACCAATATGCCCCTGAGATGGGCACGACAGTCCCTGTCCCTGGCTGGAGTGGGGGGAGGGAACACTGAGGAAGGGGAACCCTGCAGTGCAGGAGCAGGGAGGAAGCAGTTCCTGGGTGCATTGAGAAGGGAGTATAAAAGGTGGGCACCATCTTAGTTCAGTGCAGAGAAGTCTGAGCAGAAGTGGCAGGGAGCAGGGGCTCTGCATGAGCTCTGCTCCGGAGGCGGGCCTAGTAACAGAGGCCCAGGCCTGCAAGAGGGAGAAGGAAGGAAGAGGAGCGGAGAAGGCTCCAGGAACGAGGAATGAAGGGATCCCAGGGGTGCGGACGGGCGAGTCGCCACCGCACGCCCGAATCCACCTGCGTGGAGGGGTCAGACCAAAGGGGGAGACCTGTCCCCGAACTAGTGGAGGCAGGAAACGACCCTCAGCTAGAAACAGGAGGCTCTGACATTTTATGTGGCGCAGCCCCTTGCTCCACCCGCTAGGAAGGCACCACATAGGGTCAGGGAAACTGGCGCCAAGTTTACCAAGAGGAGGCCCGAGGCAGCCGGACAGAAGTGTTGGTAAGAAAGGCCAGACAAAGGACACACAAAGGGGGTCCTGTGAAGCGCTCCAAAGTTATCTGGGAGTTGTCTGAGCCCCTCACCTGGTGAGCACAGTACGACGTGGGCAGCCGTTACCTGCAGACGTGGTCTGGATAATAAGAACTGTGAGTAAAGGCCCTGAACTGCATCACTGACTCCGTGTCGTTACTGCTGCTGCCCTGCACCATCACCCCCATCCTCCGCATACACTGCCCTGAGGCTATACTCCTCCCGTGGGGAGTTATGCTACGCTCTGCTGCACCCACAACACCAGCCTTAGCGGTCTGCCCTGTAGCGGCGGTTCACTCTGACCGCAATCCACGGGTGACGTAGTCGGACATTTAAACATCAAAACCACATAAATAGTTCCGCCACTGGTTTGACCGCCCTGAGCCACGGAACCGGATCGCCGCCACGAAGACTACAACCACCAGCATCCACCAAAAAGGGTCCGGCTCCGGGTGTCCCAAGGCCCAGGGGGTGCGTCAGAACATTTTCATCACCTTTCACAATCACCAATGGGACAAGGCAGGGATGTCCTCTGTCCCCTCTCTTATACATCCTAGTGACGGAGCACCTGCTCTCATCAATTCGCCATAACCCCAATATTAGGTGGATTGAGGTGGGAGGCACCGAGTACAAGTGCTCTCTATTTGCTGATGATGTCCTAGTATATATCACTCAATCACATATATCCATCCCTGCTGTTATGGCTGAAATAGATCACTTTGTTACATGGTAAAATTTTAAAATCAATGCAGCGAAGTCTGAGGCCCTCGATGTCTCCCTCCCTAAATCCATATAGGATTCCATCCAGTCCAACTTTCCCTTTGCCTGGCCCTCACAGGGTATCAAATACTTAGGAATTCCTATTCATAGAGACCTCTCCCATCTATGTTATCTTAATTTTGGGCCCTTTATTGAACAATTCCATACAGACCACGGTTGGCAAGTTAGAACTGTAAGATTCACTACGTGAACCACTGGTGTTTTGTGGAAAAGCACATGTACACCGCGTTCCAAATTATTATGCAAAAAGTGTTTAGGAGTGATAAGGGAAGAATTTGTTTGTTTGTCAGTTAAACTCATTGATGGTGATGTGTGTCAGGGCTCTTTATATCACTGTAAGCAATTGCAGACACCTGTGCTAATTAGTTTGGCAGGTGTGTCCAATGAAAGGCAAGACTACTTAAGAAGGCTCTCTCACATTATTAAGCAGCCTACATTTTCTGCCAAAATGGGAAAGAAAAAGGATGTGTCGGCTGCTGAGAAGCAACAAATTGTGGAGTGTTTAGGTCAAGGCATGACTACAATCAACATTGTGCGATGATCAGGATGAAGTATCTTGGCAATCAAGAAGTATGTAGCTGATTCACAGTACACACGTGTGCGTGCTGATAAGGGCAAATTGAGGACTCTTTCCTACAGGCAATTACGTCAGGTTGAAAGAGCAGCGGCAAAAAAGCCTTGTCATAGCAGCAGACAAGTTTTTGAAGCTGCTTGTGCCTCCAACGTCCCCCGAACAACAAGATGCAGGGTCCTTCAGAGGTTTGCAGCTGTGCATACGCCATCCTGTCGACCTCCTCTATCCACTTCACACAAGCAGAAACGGCTCCAGTGGGCCAAACATTACATGAAGACTGATTTCAAAACTGTTTTGTTCACGGATGAGTGCCGTGCAGCGCTCGATGGTCCAGATGAATGGAGTGGAGGATGGCTGGTTGATGGACACCCCACGCAAACACGGCTACAGCGCCAACAAGGAGGAGGTGGAGTAATGTTTTGGGCTGGAATCATGGGGAGAGAGATTGTCGGCCCCTTTAGGATCCCTGAAGGCGCTAAAGATGAACTCCATAATGTATGTGGATTTTCTCAAACAGCACTTCCTGCCATGGTTCAAGAAGAAGAACCGTGTATTTCACAGCAAGATCATTTTTCTGCATGATAATGCACCATCTCATGCTGCACATAAAACATCTGCATCTCTGGCTGATATGGGCATAAAAGGGGACAAACTTATGGTGTGACCCCCATGCTCCCCTGACCTCTACCCCATTCAGAACCTTTGGAGCATCATTAAAAGGAGTGTCTATGATGGCGGGAGGCAGTTCACATCTAAGCAACAGCTCTGGGAGGGTATTCTGTCCTCATGCAAAACAATTGAAGCAGAAACCATCCAAAACCTGACAAATTCAATGGATGAGAGAGTTCAGAAGCTCCTTTCGAACAAGGGGTCCTATGTGAAAATGTAACATCACCTAGAATAAAGTTTTGAGTTGAAAACTGTTTGATTTCAGTTTCTAACAACCTGCTAATGCTTATAATTTCAAAAATGACCATTTTTTTGGTCTTTATTAAAATGAAAAGGTTGATCGAAAAGTTTGGGGGATCTAAGAGTGTGGCAACCCAGTAGTCATGATTACTTCGAATTCTGACAATATGAGGGTCATGCTGCAGGTAGTGCAGCAAGAAGGCACTTATGTGTCTTGCGCATCTCGGAGCCCCAAAATTATTTTCCGGGCTAGATGCAGCTAAAAATTATTTTTAATTTTAAATCTGGTGAAGCTTATTATAGATGGCCTAATAGGATCAGTGCTGCACACTGCTACAAAGCCCAAATTATTTTCCAGTCAAGATACAGATAAACATGATTAGTAATTTGAAAGCTTAAAACGGTTGGTAGGGTGATTTTAACCAATCATCAAGCTTTTACTCTCCCCAGGATGACACAGGGGTAGAAAAGTCGTTTCGGATCCATGATTTGTTCATCTTTATGAACGTGAGTCTGTCTACATTATCAGTGGAGAGCCGCGTGCGCTTATCTGTCAGCACACCACCAGCAGCGCTGAACACACGTTCAGACAGAACGCTGGCTGCGGGGCATGACAAGATCTCCAAGGCGTAAGTGGCTAGCTCCGGCCATTTATCCAGATTGGAAGCCCAAAAAGAGCAAGGGTCCAGTGACACAGTCGTGGCTTCAATGTTTACTTGGAGATACTCCTGTACCATCGTCTCTAGGCGTTGACTATGTGTCAGACTTCTTGTCTCCTGTGGCCTTGCAAAGGATGGGCTAAAAAAGTGGTGAAATGATTCCGCAAAATTGATGTTACCAGCAGATACTGTGGTTCTGTTACGGTTTGAGTGCTGAACACTTGACGGTCCCACGGTTGGCAAGTTGGAACTGTGAGATTCACTACGTGCACCACTGGTATTTTGTGGAAAAGCACATGTAAGATTCTGCAACAGGCTCTGCTGATACTCCTGCATGCGTGCATCCCTTTCTATGGCAGGAATAATTTCTGCAAATTTACTTTTGTACCGGGGATCTAACAGTGTGGCAACCCAGTAGTCAGGATTATTTCTAATTCTCACAATTCGAGGGTCATGTTGCAGGTAGTGCAGCAAGAAGGCACTCATGTGTGTTGCGCATCCAGGAGCACCAAGTCCCTGTTGTGTTGGTGGCGAGGTAACAATCATGCTTCCTTCCTCTGTCCTCTCCCCCCAACCTCACACAACAGAAATGTGATCAAGGTCTCCCTCATCTGATGAGTCTTCCATCAGTTCGTCCTCCACTTCTTCCTGGGCTCCTGCACCTTCCTCACTAGTTTGGCTGCTACCATGCGCCCTGGTAAAATCATCTCCCCCACCCTCACATGCCTGCCGCCTTGGTGCTGCCGACCGTCTGGACCTTGCAGATGTTAGCCCTTCCGCATACAACTCCTCCTCCTCTACTTCCTCCACCTCCTCTTGTGCCACCACCTGACTCCGAATTCTGTTTAACATGTGCTCCAGCATGTAAATCACCGGAATAGTCATGCTGATAATGGCATCGTCAGCACTAAACATCTTCGTCGCCATTTCAAAACTGTGCAGAAGGGTGCATAGGTCCCTGATCTGAGACCACTCCTCCAGCGTGATTTGCCCCACCTCTGAATCTCGTTGGCCCAGGCTATACGTCAGAACGTATTGCACCAGGGCTTGTCGGTGCTGCCACAGTCGCTGCAACATGTGCAGAGTTGAATTCCACCGGGTAGGCACATCGCATTTTAGCCGGTGAAGTGGCAGGCCCAACGACTTCTGTAGAGATGTAAGTCGCTGAGCTGCGGGATGCGAACGGCGGAAGTGAGCACACAGCGTCCGTGCCCTCTGCAGAAGGCCATCTAGTCTGGGATAGTGGGCTAAAAATTGCTGGACAACCAGGTTCAACACGTGAGCCATACAAGGCACGTGTGTGACATTGCCCCGGCGAAGGGCCGCACCCAGGTTTGCAGCATTGTCGCACACGGCCTTCCCTGGTTTCAGGTCCAGTGGAGACAACCATTCATGAAATTGGTTCTCCAGAGCTGACCACAACTCCTCAGCTGTGTGACTCACATTTCCCAGACATTTCAATGTAAAAACCGCCTGATGACGTTGAGCCCTACTGCCAGCATAGTAAGGAGGTGTGCAGGATCCCTTCTGCGCAGTTAGAAAGCTTGTGGCATGACCAGACAGGCTTTGGGTGCAGGTGGAAGACTGAGAGGAGGTTGAGGAGGCAGAAGCAGTGGAGGAACTTTGACATAAAGAGGATTGACGCACAACTCGTGGGGACGGCAAGACTTGGACAGCAGCCCCTTGTCCTGCTGTCACCATAGTTACCCAGTGCCCAGTCAGCGACATGTAACGCCCCTGTCCATGCCTACTCGTCCAAGTGTCTGTGGTGAAATGCACCCTGTCACACACAGAGTTTCTCAAAGAAGCGGTGATGTTGTGTGCGACATGCTGGTGGAGCGCAGGCACACCTTTCTTTGAGAAGTAGTGCCGACTGGGCATCTGGTACTGGGGCACTGCGACGGACATAAGGTCTCGAAAATCCTCTGTGTCCACCAGGCGGAAAGGCAGCATTTCTGTAGCCAAGAGCTTGCAGATGGTGAAATTCAACCTCTTAGCTTTCTCATGGCTAGGAGGAAATGGTCTTTTACTTGTCCACATCTGAGGGACCGAGGGCTGGCTATTGTGCTTAGACGGGGTTGATAAGGGTGTCCCCGGCAAACTGCCGGTCTGTGAGGAAGATGCAGGCGGACATGTTAGGTTGCCTTGATCCAAAGGTGGTGCTATCGATGTCGGACAGCGCTCAAGACCAGCTGGTGTTACCACCTCCAAAGAAAATGATGACCTGCCAATCACGCTGGCTGTTGCGGGTAAAGAGGTGGCAGGTCTGCACCCCAAAACAGGTGTGACTGCTGTCCCCCCAGTCACAGAGGATGAAGAGGCCGCGGATGCACAAGATATGGCAGACGGTGGTTGGCCCGGCCGGCTAGGCCGCATTGTAGCACACTGAGCTTCCCACTGCAACTTATGCTTCATGTCCATGTGCCGGTTCATGCATGAAGTACTCAAACTATGTATTTTTTGGCCTCTACTTAGCTTTTGCTGACAAATGTTACAGATAACACGAGTTGGGTCATCTTTATCGATCTGAAAAAATGCCCAGGCTATGCAAGGCTTAGCACCCATGCGACCTGAAGAGCCACCACGACTTGTGGTGAGAGGCAGAGTTGTGTTTGAGGATGCAGTTGTTGACGTGCTTCCAGTACTACGTCTCTGTCCAGGAAGGCGCAACCTGACCTCGTCGTCACTAGCATCTTCCTCCACCTCCTCTGCTGACCTCATCTCTTGGCTGACTGTGGGTTGACAGTAAGTGGGATCTCCGACCTCATCATCATCACCCTGTGCGTTATCACACCCGTCGTCCTCAGAGCCAACCTGTTCCTGCCCTGACAAAAAACTAAAGTTGTCGCTCCAATCAGGTATTTGAGTCTTATCATCGTCTTCCTCATTGTCTCCACCAACAGGAGTTACAGTTTGGGAATGAGGGTCT
Source organism: Phyllobates terribilis (assembly GCF_046119375.1). Taxonomy (NCBI): domain Eukaryota; kingdom Metazoa; phylum Chordata; class Amphibia; order Anura; family Dendrobatidae; genus Phyllobates; species Phyllobates terribilis. The sequence continues at coordinate 327,068,785 of NW_027362762.1, read as the reverse complement.
ACATTATGGTCAGAACCTTCTGCGTCTGGTCCTGGATCCGACTCATAAAGATTCTGGGCATCAGTGCAGATCATTTCCTCGTCTGGATTCACAGAAGCGCTGGAGTCGACCTCTGATTCCCAGGCTATAGTATGAGTAAACAGCTCTGCAGACTCAACCATCTGTTCTACCTCATACTCAGACGGGCAGCTGGAGATTTGGGAGCTGTGAGGAAGCAAGTGCGATTTGGGTGACACCTTTGAGGACTGGAGTATTTGTGATGTTGAAGTTGATGTGGAGGAGAGCCCACTTAAAGGAGCACTTGATATCCGTTGAAGCACCTGCTGTTTTTGTGCCTCATCTGGAATTTGTAGCGATTGGCGTGGCCGTAAGAAAGGGATCTTATCACATTGTCCGCTAAAAGAAGTAGACATTTTAGTTTGGCTGGAAGATGGTCTTTCTTCTGCACCTACCCCACGGACACAACCTTTTTTCCCCTTCCCAACACGCCTATTCCCCTTTCCACCAGCAGCAGGCCTTTTTCCACTCATTTTGGTGGTTAACTAATTCACAACTCTGGAGTTGTTTGCACAAAAAAACAATGGATGGTAACCGAGCAGAGCTGAGTGGCCAAACTGTGGTATTAGGCCAAAACTATTGGCTGGGTTAGATGCAGAAAAAAATTATTTTTAATTTGCAACCTGATGGAGGTCAGTATAGATGGACTAATAGACCAAGTCCCACACACCGCTAGAAGCCCAAATATTTTTTCAGAGCTAGATGCAGAAAATTTTTTTATTCAATTTTCAACCTGATGGAGGTCAGTATAGATGGACTAATAGACCAAGTCCCACACACTGCTAGAAGCCCAAATATTTTTTCAGAGCTAGATGCAGAAAAAAATTATTTTTAATTTGCAACCTGATGGAGGTCAGTATAGATGGACTAATAGACCAAGTCCCACACACCGCTAGAAGCCCAAATATTTTTTCAGAGCTAGATGCAGAAAAAAATTATATTCAATTTGCAACCTGCTAGAGGTCAGTATAGAAGGACTAATAGAACAAGTCCCACACACTGCTAGAAGCCCAAATATTTTTTCAGAGCTAAATGAAGAAAAAAATTATTTTTAATTTGCAACCTGATGGAGGTCAGTATAGATGGACTAATAGACCAAGTCCCACACACTGCTAGAAGCCCAAATATTTTTTCAGAGCTAGATGCAGAAAAAAATTATTTTTAATTTGCAACCTGATGGAGGTCAGTATAGATGGACTAATAGAACAAGTCCCACACGCCGCTAGAAGCCCAAATATTTTTTCAGAGATAAATGAAGAAAAAAATTATTTTTAATTTGCAACCTGATGGAGGTCAGTATAGATGGACTAATAGACCAAGTCCCACACACTGCTAGAAGCCCAAATATTTTTTCAGAGCTAGATGCAGAAAAAAATTATTTTTAATTTGCAACCTGATGGAGGTCAGTATAGATGGACTAATAGAACAAGTCCCACACGCTGCTAGAAGCCCAAATATTTTTTCAGAGATAAATGAAGAAAAAAATTATTTTTAATTTGCAACCTGATGGAGGTCAGTATAGATGGACTAATAGACCAAGTCCCACACACTGCTAGAAGCCCAAATATTTTTTCAGAGCTAGATGCAGAAAAAAATTATTTTTAATTTGCAACCTGATGGAGGTCAGTATAGATGGACTAATAGACCAAGTCCCACACACCGCTAGAAGCCCAAATATTTTTTCAGAGCTAGATGCAGAAAAAAATTATATTCAATTTGCAACCTGCTGGAGGTCAGTATAGAAGGACTAATAGAACAAGTCCCACACACTGCTAGAAGCCCAAATATTTTTTCAGAGCTAAATGAAGAAAAAAATTATTTTTAATTTGCAACCTGATGGAGGTCAGTATAGATGGACTAATAGACCAAGTCCCACACACTGCTAGAAGCCCAAATATTTTTTCAGAGCTAGATGCAGAAAAAAATTATTTTTAATTTGCAACCTGATGGAGGTCAGTATAGATGGACTAATAGACCAAGTCCCACACACCGCTAGAAGCCCAAATATTTTTTCAGAGCTAGATGCAGAAAATTTTTTTATTCAATTTGCAACCTGATGGAGGTCAGTATAGATGGACTAATAGACCAAGTCCCACACACTGCTAGAAGCCCAAATATTTTTTCAGAGCTAGATGCAGAAAAAAATTATTTTTAATTTGCAACCTGATGGAGGTCAGTATAGATGGACTAATAGACCAAGTCCCACACGCTGCTAGAAGCCCAAATATTTTTTCAGAGCTAGATGCAGAAAAAAATTATTTTTAATTTGCAACCTGATGGAGGTCAGTATAGATGGACTAATAGAACAAGTCCCACACGCTGCTAGAAGCCCAAATATTTTTTCAGAGATAAATGAAGAAAAAAATTATTTTTAATTTGCAACCTGATGGAGGTCAGTATAGATGGACTAATAGACCAAGTCCCACACACTGCTAGAAGCCCAAATATTTTTTCAGAGCTAGATGCAGAAAAAAATTATTTTTAATTTGCAACCTGATGGAGGTCAGTATAGATGGACTAATAGAATGATGCTATGCCGAAAAGATTTTACTTCACTAGGTGCAGTAAAAAAATTGGTATTCTATACACAGGTGGTATATCTTGCAACACAGATAGGCTACTCCACTGACTAACACACTCTGCAATAGGCCAAAAAGGATTAGCTTTGCTAGATTCAGCCAAATGCTGTGAAAAAAACTTGCACAGCACTGGCACAGACCTGCCTGGCAAAAACTGATAGGAACTGATGTAACCTAGTCCTGAAAAGGACTCCAATTACAATTAGTCTTTACTCCCATAATCTATCTATTTAAGAGCACAGACCTGCTTGATAAAAGTCGTAGGAAATGCTGTAACCTAGTCCTTAAAAGGACTGCAATCACAACTATTCCCTACTCCCAAGCTATCTGTATATTTGTGCGAAAATTGGCTTGAAATTAACAAGGTATAGCGCACACAGCAACAGCGGTGCCGTCTAACACGCAGCTGCAGCAGTGAGAAAATGGTGGCGACGGGGAAAATGGCTTGGTCTTATAGGGCAAGGACATGTGACATACACTGCCAATCACACATGCCCTTGCTTGTGTGAAAAAAAGCACTTCGCTCCGTGTGTGCGCTGCTGATAGGCTGACAGATTGCACCTCCCCACTGCAAATGCGGGAAAGAGAAAAAAAAATGGAGATCTTCATTGTTCCTGCAGAGATCCATCCCCTGCCCCTCCCCCCGCCCCGCTGTACACTCAAACTGCGTATTAACATTAATTTTCATCATTACTGAGAAAAAATCCAGTTATTATTTTGGTGCACGAACAGTTATCGAACATAACCTCGAACAGCCGAATTTTTCTCAAATTGTTCGTGTTCGCCGACCGGCTCGAACACTGCCCAAAACAGCTCGAATTTGAGATTGGCGAACAGTTCGAGTAGAACAACGCTCATCTCTAGTAGACAGCCGCAGTGGTCAGCCTCCTACACAACGAGTAAATTATCCATGATCATGAGGCCATCCATCTCCTTAGCTTTCTGCTCCTTGGAATGCAAGTGCATGAATGTAGTAGCGGCTAGGCCTGAGGTAGTCAGCGTTTTGGCGCATATCCTACCTCCTCCGAGGATTCCTGGATGTTTTCCTGCTACTATCCCAGTTCTATGACTCCCATTAAAACAAAGCTTCAGGTGATGAATGATGGATGAGGTGGTGGCAAAGGAGAAAGAGCAGGAGGAACAGGGACCATTCACATCAATATCAGGCCAGTCAACCACACATGTCTTGTAGGATATGTTTCTGTACCAAAAGGAGCGGTTTGGCTACACAGTTATAGGGCATACAGTGAGTGCAATGCCTACCAAAAATTTCAAGGCACTCCAATGCCCCTTGGAAGTGACATGGAGGTCAGAGTGCCTTAACTAAACCGTTTTTTCCACTTATAGCAACTGGGTCTCCTGTACACTGTTGGCATAAGCAGTGAATAGAAGGCTTTCCAAAAATTATTAGGAACTGCAATGCCCCTTGAAACAGACAAGGATTACAGCGTACTAAAAACCTTCTACCCATTATTGGGTCTCCCTTAGTGTTCGCCTATGCATTGAAAAGCAAAAGCTGACTAAAATTTGGAGGAAATGCAATGCCTGTTGAAAGAGTCGTGGAGGTCGCAGTAGCTTAACAAGACGATTTTAATGCCCCTTGGAAGAGACGTGGAGGTCACAGTAGCTTAAAAAGATGGTTTTAATGCCCCTTGGAAGAGTAATGGAGGTTACAGTGGAATAAACAGACAATATCAATGCCCCTTGGAAGAGTGGTGGAGGTCGAAGTGGAATAAAAAGACAATATCAATGCCCCTTGGAAGAGTGGTGGAGGTCGCAGTAGCTTAACAAGACGGTTTTAATGCCCCTTGGAGGAGTGGTGAAGGTTACAGTGGAAAAAAAAGACAATATCAAAGCCTCTTGGAAGAGACGTGGAGGTCACAGTAGCTTAACAAGACGGCTTTAATGCCCCTTGGAAGAGTAGTGGAGGTTACAGTGGAATAAAAAGACAATATCAATGCCCCTTGGAAGAGTGGTGGAGGTCGCAGTGGAATAAAAAGACAATATCAATGCCCCTTGGAAGAGACGTGGAGGTCACAGTAGCTTAACAGGACGGTTTTAATGCCCCTTGGAAGAGACGTGGAGGTCACAGTAGCTTAACAAGACGGTTTTAATGCCCCTTGGAAAAGTGGTGGAGGTTGCTGTGGAATAAAAATACAATATCAATGCCCCGTGGAAGAGACGTGGAGGTCACAGTAGCTTAACAAGACAGTTTTAATGCCCCTTGGAAGAAACATGGAGGTCACAGTAGTTTAACAAGACAGTTTTAGTGCCCCTTGGAAGAGTGGTGGAGGTCGCAGTGGAATAACAAGACAATATCAATGCCCCTTGAAAGAGTGGTGGAGGTTGCAGTAGCATAACAAGACGGTTTTAATGCCCCTTGTAAGAGTGGTGGAGGTTACAGTGGAATAAAAAGACGATATCAATGCCCCTTGGAAGAGTGGTGGAGGTCACAGTGGAATAAAAAGACAATATCAATGCCCCTTGGAAGAGACGTGGAGGTCACAGTAGCTTAACAAGACGGTTTTAATGCCACTTGGAAGAGACGTGGAGGTCACAGTAGCTTAAAACGATGGTTTTAATGCCCCTTTGAAGAGTGGTGGAGGTCGCAGTGGAATAAGAAAACAATATCAATTCCCCTTGGAAGAGACATGGAGGTCACAGTAGCTTAACAAGACGGTTTTAATGCCCCTTGGAAGAGTGGTGAAGGTTACAATGGAATAAAAAGGCAATATCAATGCCCCTTGGAAGAGTGATGGAGGTTACAGTGGAATAAAAATACAATATCAATGCCCCGTGGAAGAGACGTGGAGGTCACAGTAGCTTAACAAGACAGTTTTAATGCCCCTTGGAAGAAATGTGGAGGTCACAGTAGCTTAACAAGACAGTTTTAGTGCCCCTTGGAAAAGACGTGGAGGTCACAGTAGCTTAACAAGACGGTTTTAATGCCCCTTGGAAGAGTGGTGGAGGTTACATTGGAATAAAAAGACAATATCAATGCCCTGTGGAAGAGACATGGAGGTCACAGTAGCTTAACAATACAGTTTTAATGCCCCTTGGAAGAGTGGTGGAGGTCGCAGTGGAATAAAAAGACAATATCAATGCCCCTTGGAAGAGTGGTGGAGGTCGCAGTGGAATAAAAAGACAATATCAATGCCCTGTGGAAGAGACGTGGAGGTCACAGTAGCTTAACAAGACGGTTTTAATGCCCCGTGGAAGAGACGTAGAGGTCACAATAGCTTAACAAGATGGTTTTAATGCCCCTTGGAAGATTGTTGGTGGTTACAGTGGATAAGAAAGACAATATCAATGCCCCTTGGAAGAGACGTGGAGGTCACAGTAGCTTAACAAGACGGTTTTAATGCCACTTGGAAGAGACGTGGAGGTCACAGTAGCTTAAAAAGATGGTTTTAATGCCCCTTGGAAGAGTGGTGGAGGTCGCAGTGGAATAACAAGACAATATCAATGCCCCTTGAAAGAGTGGTGGAGGTTGCAGTAGCATAACAAGACGGTTTTAATGCCCCTTGTAAGAGTGGTGGAGGTTACAGTGGAATAAAAAGACGATATCAATGCCCCTTGGAAGAGTGGTGGAGGTCACAGTGGAATAAAAAGACAATATCAATGCCCCTTGGAAGAGACGTAGAGGTCACAGTAGCTTAACAAGACGGTTTTAATGCCACTTGGAAGAGACGTGGAGGTCACAGTAGCTTAAAACGATGGTTTTAATGCCCCTTTGAAGAGTGGTGGAGGTCGCAGTGGAATAAGAAAACAATATCAATTCCCCTTGGAAGAGACATGGAGGTCACAGTAGCTTAACAAGACGGTTTTAATGCCCCTTGGAAGAGTGGTGAAGGTTACAATGGAATAAAAAGGCAATATCAATGCCCCTTGGAAGAGTGATGGAGGTTACAGTGGAATAAAAATACAATATCAATGCCCCGTGGAAGAGACGTGGAGGTCACAGTAGCTTAACAAGACAGTTTTAATGCCCCTTGGAAGAAATGTGGAGGTCACAGTAGCTTAACAAGACAGTTTTAGTGCCCCTTGGAAAAGACGTGGAGGTCACAGTAGCTTAACAAGACGGTTTTAATGCCCCTTGGAAGAGTGGTGGAGGTTACATTGGAATAAAAAGACAATATCAATGCCCTGTGGAAGAGACATGGAGGTCACAGTAGCTTAACAATACAGTTTTAATGCCCCTTGGAAGAGTGGTGGAGGTCGCAGTGGAATAAAAAGACAATATCAATGCCCCTTGGAAGAGTGGTGGAGGTCGCAGTGGAATAAAAAGACAATATCAATGCCCTGTGGAAGAGACGTGGAGGTCACAGTAGCTTAACAAGACGGTTTTAATGCCCCGTGGAAGAGACGTAGAGGTCACAATAGCTTAACAAGATGGTTTTAATGCCCCTTGGAAGATTGTTGGTGGTTACAGTGGATAAGAAAGACAATATCAATGCCCCTTGGAAGAGACGTGGAGGTCACAATAGCTTAACAAGACGGTTTTAATGCCACTTGGAAGAGACGTGGAGGTCACAGTAGCTTAAAAAGATGGTTTTAATGCCCCTTGGAAGAGTGGTGGAGGTCGCAGTGGAATAACAAGACAATATCAATGCCCCTTGAAAGAGTGGTGGAGGTTGCAGTAGCATAACAAGACGGTTTTAATGCCCCTTGTAAGAGTGGTGGAGGTTACAGTGGAATAAAAAGACGATATCAATGCCCCTTGGAAGAGTGGTGGAGGTCACAGTGGAATAAAAAGACAATATCAATGCCCCTTGGAAGAGACGTAGAGGTCACAGTAGCTTAACAAGACGGTTTTAATGCCACTTGGAAGAGACGTGGAGGTCACAGTAGCTTAAAACGATAGTTTTAATGCCCCTTGGAAGAGTGGTGGAGGTCACAGTGGAATAAGAAGACAATATCAATTCCCCTTGGAAGAGACATGGAGGTCACAGTAGCTTAACAAGATGGTTTTAATGCCCCTTGGAAGAGTGGTGAAGGTTACAATGGAATAAAAAAGCACTATCAATGCCCCTTCGAAGAGTGATGGAGGTCGCAGTAGCTTAACAAGACGGTTTTAATGCCCCTTGGAAGAGTGGTGGAGGTCACAGTGGAATAAAAAGACAATATCAATGCCCCTTGGAAGAGACATGGAGGTCACAGTAGCTTAACAAGATGGTTTTAATGCTACTTGGAAGAGACGTGGAGGTCACAGTAGCTTAAATAGATGGTTTTAATGCCCCTTGGAAGAGTGGTGGAGGTTGCAGTGGAATAAGAAGTCAATATCAATGCCCCTTGAAAGAGTGGTGGAGGTTGCAGTAGCTTAACAAGACGGTTTTAATGGCCCTTGGAAGAGTGGTGGAGGTTACAGTGGAATAAAAAGACATTATCAATTCCCCTTGGAAGAGACACGGAGGTCACAGTAGCTTAACAAGATGGTTTTAATGCCCCTTGGAAGAGTGGTGGAGGTTACAGTGGAATAAAAAGACAATAGCAATGCCCCTTGGAAGAGTGCTGGAGGTTGCAGTAGCTTAACAAGACGGTTTTAATGACCCTTGGAAGATACGTGGAGGTCACAGTAGCTTAACAAGACGGTTTTAATGCCACTTGGAAGAGTGGTGGAGATTACAGTGGAATAAAAAGACAATATCAATGCCCCTTGGAAGAGTGGTGGAGGTCGCAGTGGAATAAAATGACAATATCAATGGCCCTTGGAAGAGACGTGGAGGTCACAGTAGCTTAACAAGACGGTTTAAATGGCCCTTGGAAGAGTGGTGGAAGTCGCAGTAGCTTAACAAGATGGTATTAATGCCTCTTGGAAAAGTGGTGGAGGTCGCAGTGGAATAAAAAGACAATATCAATGCCCCTTGGAAGAGTGGTGGAGGGCAGAGTGGTTTAACAAGATGGTTTTATTGCCCCGTGGAAGAGACGTGGAGGTCACAGTAGCTTAACAAGATGATTTTAATGCCCCTTTCAAGAGCCATGCAATATAGCATATTAAAAACATTATTTCCATTATTGGGGAGTGGATCTCCCATAGTATTTGCCTATGCCTTCCAAGCAAAAGCTGCCAAAAATTAGGACGGAGGAACTTGCAATGCTGGCAACACGGACCACGGTCACCCTGGTGGTATAGTGTTGGTGGAGGCTGAGGATAAGGAGAAGAGCAAAAAACAGCCTAAATGAGGAAGCGTATACCCATGTGTTGTGGGTGTGAAGCTGTGCATGGGAATATACCTCCCGAAACAACACAGTGGATTTGACTTTATGTTACTCTGCTGTCATTTGGTGGTGATGAGAAGTCCGGCCCAATCCAGCCCTTGTTCATTTTGATAAGGTTCAGCTTGTCAGCATTGTCAGTTGACAGACAAGTGCGCTTATCAGTTATAATTCCCCCAGCGGCACTAAAAACACGCTCCGATAACACGCTAGCGGCAGGGAAGGCAAGGACCTCCAAGGCGTACAGAGCGAGTTCATTCGAAATGTCCAGCTTGGATACCCAATAATTAAAAGGCACAGAGGAATCACGGAGGACACTGGTACGGTCGGCAAGGTACTCCCTCACCATCTTTTGAAACTTTCCACTCTTTGTGAGAGTACCCCGCGCCTCAGGGCCTGTAAGCTGGGCGGGTCTCAGAAAACTGTCCAAGAACGTTGACAGTGTTCCCCTGCCTCTGCTGGATTGGAGTTGCGTCTCTCTCACCTGTACGCCTTGGTTGGTCAACGAACTGTGACCTCTGATGAACTGTGACCTTTTTAACAGTTCTGCAGCAAGGGTCTTCTGTTGCTGCCCCATTTTTGTAGACCTCTCCACCTCAGGAATAAGAGAGTGAAAGTTCTCCTTGTAGCGGTGGTCTAAAAGTGTCACCAACCAGTAATGACTGTCACCCAACATTTTGACAACGCGAGGGTCACGGTTAAGGCAGCGTAACATAAAGTCAGCCATGCGCGCCAGACTGGTAACGGGCAAGACTTCCGTGTCCTCACCAAGATGACGACTGACCATGCTCTCCTCCTCCTCCTCCTCCTCCTCCCCCCTGTCCTCAGGCTACCCACGCAGAACCGACGGTATGAGAGTTGTACAGGTACTACCGTCTACAGCGCATGATACCAGCTCCTGTTATTCCTCCTCCTCCTCTCCCTCATTGTCCCCCAATTCACGTTGGGATGAAATGAGGCTAGGCTGTGTGTAATTGCCCTCTACGACTTCTTGATCCATCTCATCATACTCTGGCTGCAATGCCTCCTCTTTAATTCTCTGCAGAGAGCGTTGTAAAAGACAGACAAATGGGATGCTGACGCTAATGATGGCGTCATCGCCACTCACCATCTTGGTGGACTCTTCAAAGTTTGTCAGGATGGTACATATGTCAGACATCCTGGTCCACTCCTGAGGTCTTATGTGTGGAGTTTGAGCTGAATATCAACGGCCTTGTTGCAGCTAGTACTCCACAACTGCTCTCTTCTGCTCACAAATCCTTTGCAACATGTGGAGGGTAGAGTTCCAACGTGTGGGGACATCACACACCAGTCGGTGTGACGGAAGCTGCAAACGCTGCTGCAACACAGCAAGGGCGGCGGAAGCTGTAGCCGACTTTTGAAAATGAGCTGACAGGCTGCGTACTTTGACGAGCAGTTCTGGCAACTCAAGGTACGATTTAAGAAACTGCTGAACCACGAGGTTAACCACATGAGCCAGGCATGGTACGTGTGTGATCTCCCCTCGCCTCAGAGACACCACCAGGTTACGGCCATTGTCACACACGACCATGCCTGGATATAAGTTCAGCGGTCTCAGCCACAGGTCTGCCTGCTCTTTCACAGCTGTCCACAACTCACAAGCAGTGTGAGGTTTATCACCTAAGCTTATGAGTTTCAGCACAGCCTGTTGCCGCTTGGCTGAGGCAGTACTGCAGTGCTTCCAGCTTGTAACTGATGTGGTGATCACTGAGATGGAGGCTGAACATGAGAAGGAGGAGGAGGATGATGCGCAGGAGCTGTACACTCTGGGGGCAACTCTGACTGACATAGGGCCCGCAATCCTCGGTGTGGGGAGGATGTGTTCCGTCCCAAGGTCCGACTGGGTCCCGGCTTCCACTATGTTTACCCAGTGTGCAGTCAGGGAGATGTACCATCCCTGGCCACAAGCACTTGTACACGTGTCCGTTGTCAGGTGGACTCTCCCAGTAACTGCGTTGTTGAGGGCACGGCAGATTTTTGGGACACGTGCTTGTGTAGTGCAGGGATGGCACACCGGGCAAAATAGTGTCGGCTGGGGACCGAGTACCGAGGGACGGCCACCCCCATAAGGTTGTGGAAGGATTTCGTCTCCACCAGCCTAAAAGGCAGCATTTCCAACACAAGCAGTTGTGAAATGTGCGAATTTAGGACTGTGGCCTGTCGGGCGTTGGCTGGGAATTTGCACTTTCGTTCAAAGCTCTTGGATTTGGACAATTGAACGCTGCGGTGGGACGTGGACGTGGACGTTGATGCTGCATCTTTTCATGCAGTATGGACAGGGGATTGCCTTGCACGCACAACACGGCGTTCTCTTACACACACAACAGCGGAAGAAGCAGTGGTGACACCCGCTGACACTGGTCGTGGACCCTGGGGTTTGCACCACAAAGTCTGGTGCTTTGCTGCCATGTGCCTGATCATGCTGGTGGTGGTCAGGCTGGTAGTTTTGTCACCCTGCTGATGCTGGCCTGGCAGGTGGTACAAATGGCCTTTTTGGTGTTATCAGCAGAGTCTTTAAAAAAATTCCAGACTCTGGAAGACCTTCCGGTTGTACTGGCAACGTCCCTCGTGTTGGTGTTATGGGGAATGGTTGCCCGCCTTCTGTCTGCGGCCACCACACTGCTTCTTCCTGCCTGTTGGGGTACTCTGCCTCCCTTCCCCTGTGTGCTGCTGGCCTCACTCTGCATGCCCTCCTGCCACGTTGGGTCATCCACCACCTCCTCCTCTTCCACTTTTGCGCCATGATCCTCCTCCTCACTTCATGGCAATTGTGTCTCGTCATCGTCCACCTCTTGTGACAAATTGCCAACGTCGCCTTCCTGTGGCTGTGGCTGTTCAAATATTTGGCCATCGCTACATGGGATCTCCTCTTCCACCACTTCAAGCAGACCAGGCGAGGGGCACAAATATGGAAATGGACCAGTGAACAGCTCTTCAGAGTGTCCAACTGTGGGATCAGTTGCTGTCTGACGACACTCAGCATGGTGGGAGGAAGGAGCATCAGAGTGAGGAGGAGTATGCAGTCGAGACTCACGGCTACTAACACTTGACCGTGTGGAAGACAGACCGGAGGTGGTGGTGCCCAGGTGACTGGAAGTATTATCTGCTATCCAATTAATAATCTGTTCACACTGATCAGTTCGCAATAGTGGTGCTGTTGTGTGCTTCCCTAGTAATTCGGTCTAGAACTGGGAGTGAGAAGATGTGGCTGTTGGTTGTGTCACATTTTCACCTTGGCCACGGCCCCATCCTCTGCATGCACCATCACCTGAACGTCCAGTTCCACGTCCCTTGCCACGCGCATTGCCCATTGTAAATGAAGTAAAATAGCTTGCACTCGCACTATCAATGGCAAAAGGGTAATATAAAGGAGATTTGAACTGTGGAAGAGGAAAACCACAGTTCTCTTTCTCTGGCCTACACCAGACTCTTTTAAACAGATATATTGGTGTCTGAACAGTCAGCGAGACACTGAAATGTTTTTTTTTTATGCAAAAAAGACAAAAAAGTGGATAATACAGAGATTTGAACCGTGGAACTGCAAAACCACAGTTATAATTTCCTGGTGTATACCAGACTTGTTAAAATAGATATATTTGTGTCTGAACAGTCAGCGACACACTCAAACTGTTTTTTGTTATGGAAAAAAGGCAAGCAGGTTGATAACACCCAGATTTGAACCGTGGAAGAGGAAAACCACAGTTCTAGTTCTCTGGCCTACACCAGACTCTTTTAAACAGATATATTGGTGTCTGAACAGTCAGCGAGACACTGAAAATGTTTTTTTTTATGCAAAAAAGATAAAAAAGTGGATAATACAGAGATTTGAACTGTGTAACTGCAAAACCACAGTTATAATTTACTGGTATATACCAGACTTATTAAAATAGATATATTTGTGTCTGAACAGTCAGCGATACACTCAAACTGTTTTTTTTATGGAAAAAAGGCAAGCAGGCTGATAACACCCAGATTTGAACCGTGGAAGAGGAAAGCCACAGTTCTAGTTCTCTGGCCTACACCAGACTCTTTTAAACAGATATATTGGTGTCTGAACAGTCAGCGAGACACTCATTTTTTTTTGGGGGGGAGAAAATACCAAAAGGTTAATAAGATGGGTATTTGTACAGTCTGACTGAGGAAAAAAAAGCAAAAAACACGATTTAGATGAAAAAAAAACAGATTTTTCCTGGCCCCTGAGACCTGGGGATAAGTCTTGCAATTTGACCAGCAGGAGCACACAGGACTGTAATGCAGTGTTTGTTGGTATAACCACTGCGTCTTCTATACAGCCTGCCTGCCTGCCTGATATCTGGGATGGATATTAGTCCTGAGAAGGACAGTTTGTTTGATTTGGCAAGCTTTAGAGACCCTACACTAACTATTTTGCAGTATAAATCTCTCCCTAGCTCTGCAGCACTGACCCTACACTGTCTGATCCGAAGCGACTGTGTCCAAGATGGCAGCGCCCGGTTTTAAATACTCAAGGTGACGCTGTGCGGCCCACCAGTCACTGTAATGCCCACAAACAATATGGCTGCGGCATTACAGTGACTGGCTGGCATTCCCTTCATGTTTATTGGCTCTGTAAAGAGCGCCAAATGTGCAGGGCGGAGACCCGAGCTCCCGCCCGAGTAACCCGGAAATGCTCGGTGCTCACCGAACATCCCGAGTAGTGAGATGCTCGGGCGAGTACCGAGCAGTGTCGAGCATGCTCGCTCAACACTAGTCATAGTCATGTGACGGCAGGTCCTTCAGTGTACCGCGATCTGCCGGCAGCCAGGACGGAGCGAAGGAAGACTCGGGGGCCATCGGAAGGTAAGTATATATTTATTTTTTTATTTTTTACCAATCTTTAAGGTCACACTATATAAATCCATGCCGTTTGCATGGATTTATATAGTGTGACCAAGTTGATAAGCACTTTCCGAGTGATGCTAAAATCGCTTGGAAAGTGCTTGTCAACCAGCATTCGGAAATGCATGCGTTTTGTCTGCCAGGGAGATGCAAAAACACTCAGGAAAAATCCAGAGCATTTCTGTATCGTGGGCACATAGCCTTAGGCTGGTGGAGACGGAAGCTTTCCGCAACCTAATGGCGGCGGCTGTCCCTCGGTACTCGGTCCCCAGCTGCCACTATTTCTCCCGGTGTGCCGTCCCTGCATAACACGAGCACGTGTCCCAAAACATTAGCCGTGTCCTCAACAAAGCAGTTACTGGGAAAGTCCACCTAACCACGGACACATGGACAAGTGCTTGTGGGCAGGGACGGTACATCTCGCTGACGATACACTTGGTTAACATAGTGGAAGCCAGGACCCAGTCGGACCTTGGGACGGAACATGTCCTCCCGACAACGAGGATTGCGGGCCCTGGGTTAATCAGGTTTGCCCCCACATTCTACAGCTCCTGCACCTCCTCCTGCTCCTCCTCTTCAGCATCCATCTCTGAATTTACCACATCAGTTGCAAGTTGGAAGTGCTGTTTCCCTGCCTCGGCCAAGCGCCAAAAGGCTGTGCTGAAGCTAATATGCTTAGGTGACAAACCACACAACGATGAAGAGTTGTGGACAGCTCTAAAAGAGCAGGCAGATCTGTGGCTGACACCGTTGAACCTACATCCAGGCATGGTCATGTGTGACAATAACCGGAACCTGGTGGTGGCTCTGAGGCGAGGCGAGCTCACACACATACCATGCCTGGTCCATGTGCTTAACATCGTGGTTTAGCGATTTCTCAAAACCTACCCAGAGCTGTCCTATCTGCTTGTCAAAGTACGCCGCCTGTGTGCCCATTTTAGAAAAGTCCACCGCCCTTGCCGTGTTTCAGCAGCGTTTGCAGTTTCCGGCTCACCGACTGGTGTGTGATGTCCCCACGCGTTGGAACTCTACATTGAAGAAGTTGGGAAGAATTTGTGAGCAGAAGAGGGCGGTTGTTGACTACCAGCATCAACAAGGCCGTCAGTATTCAGTTCAGACTCTACACATAAGACCTCAGGAGTGGACATGTGTTACGGATCCAGGTGGTGGAACCTCTGTGCTGAGATGCAAGGAGGGACCAGAGGGGCGTAACTAAGTGCCAACTCGGACCAACCCTGGCCACACGGTGGCTTAGTCGACTCCGTGAACCAAGGAGGGACCGGGCAGGTGAACCAGGTGCCACTCTGGAACCGACCTGGTGTGAGAGCAGGCGACTCCCACGAGTCAGGTGGCTGAGGCTGACAGGTACAGCGGATGAGTATGGCAGGTAGCCTGACGGGTGATCCAGGTAGGCAAGCAGTCAGGCATGGCAGGTAGCCAGACAGGTGATCCGGGTAGACAAGCAGGCGGGCACAGCAGGTAACCTGACAGGTGATCTGGGTAGGCAAGCCGGCGGGCATGGCAGGTAGACAGGCTGATGGGCATGGCTGATAGACAGGCAGGCGGGCATGGGTGACAGACAGGCAGGCGGGCACGGCTGATAGACAGACTGGTTGGCACTGGAACCTGAGAGCTGAGGAGAGTGTTAGCACACAAACAATAACCTTGCAAAGGCACCTCCATATTGGAGGAGGTGCTTTAAATAGGAGTGGTACTCCGGCCCTTTTAAGAGGGAGGTAGCATGCGCGCATGCCCTAAGCACGGTGCCTGGGAAACTGCGCGCAGTGCGCTCAACAGGAGCAGGCGAGCTGGAGGACGCAACGGTGAGGGGAACGGCATCTCTGCCCGGCAGGAGGCAGAGACGCCGACGCTACAACATGGATATCAGACATATATACCATCCTCCAAAACTTTGAGGACCCCACCAAGATGGTGAGCAGCGATGGCACCATAATTAGCATCACCATCCCGCTTCTTTGTATTCTGAAATGCTCTCTGCTCACAATCAAAGAGGATGCATTGCAGACAGAGCACAATGAGATGGAGCAAGGAACCATACAGGGTGATTACACACAGCCCAGCCTCATCTCATCCCAATGTGGATTGGGTGACAATGAGGAAGAGGAAGAGGAGCTAGTTTCATGCGCTATAGACGGTGCACAACTGTCATACCGTCTCTTCAGCGTGGATGGCCAGAGGACAGGGAGGAGGAGGAGGAGGAGGAGAGTATGGTCACTCGTCCTCTTGGTGAGGACACGGAAGTCTTGCCTGTTAGCAGTCTGGCACGCATGGCAGAGTTTGTTACTCTGCCTTTCCCGCAACCCTCTCGTGCTCAAAATTACTGGTTAGTGACACTTCTAGTCCCACCCTACAAAGAGAACTTTCTATCTCTTATTCCTGAGGCGGACAGGTCTACTAAAATGGGGCAGTACCAGAAGGCCCTTGTTGCGGAATTATTAAAAAAATTCCCATCTGAAAACGCTGGCGGCAGAGGTCACAGTTCGTTGGACAACCGAGGAGTACAGGCGAGAAAGTCACAACTCCAATCCAGCAGAGGCAGGGGAACACTGTCAAAGTTCTGGGACAGTTTTCTCAGACCCTCCTTATAGGCCCTGAAGTGCGGGGTACTCTCACAAGGAGTGCAAAGTTGGGAAGATGGTGAGGGAGTACCTTGCCGACCATACCAACATCCTCCGTGATTCCTCTGTGCCTTATAATTACTGGGTATCCAAGCTGGACACATGGAATGAACTAGCTCTCTACGCCTTGGAGGTCCTGGCCTGCCCTGCCACTAGTGTTTTATCAGAGGGTTTTTAGTGCCGCCGGTGGAATTATAACCGATAGGCGCATCCGCCTGCCAACTGAAAATGCTGACAGGCTGACTCTTATAAAAATGAACAAAGGCTGGATTGGGCGAGACTTCTTAACACCATCGAATGATAGCAGTGTAACCTAAACTCAAAAACAGTGGTTTTTTTGGAAGTTCTAATTCTATTCCCATGCACCTTTGTCTTGACACCCAGACATGGGTATACGCTACCTGATTTTGTCTATTTGCTCTTGTCCTCCTCCTTCTCCTCATCCTCCTCATCCTCCATCACCATATCATTCACCATCATATCTACCATATCACTATGTTGTCCTTGC
This sequence comes from Phyllobates terribilis, assembly GCF_046119375.1. Lineage (NCBI taxonomy): Eukaryota > Metazoa > Chordata > Amphibia > Anura > Dendrobatidae > Phyllobates > Phyllobates terribilis. Next base: position 327,051,908 of record NW_027362762.1, on the reverse strand, counting down.
TGGGATTTGAACCCAGGATCCCAGTGCTGCAAGGTTTCAGTGCTAACCACTGAGCCAGTGTGCTGCTGTTCTCCCTCTGATATCTAACATACTGGAAAAACTTGCACCTACTGCCACTCTGTAACTTCAGCTCCTTTGTGAGAAACTAATGTATTTGGGCAGTCACTCAGTCTACCAAAGAAAATTCCTGAGAAGGACATTGGGGATGGGTTTGCTACTGGTACGGGGGGCACTGGTAATACCATGGCATCGTGCCATAGGTCACTGGAAATATTCCAGGCTGGTAGGAGCCAAGCAAATTCCCACAGAAAAGTACCAGCAGTAATATTCAGGGACCTGTACTCGTGGAAGGCGGGGACGACATCTGGAGAAATAGTGGCAGCTGGGGACCGAGTATGGAGACCTGGCTGCTGCCGCTGCCATGAGGTTGTGAAAAGCTTCTGTGTCCACGAGCCTAAAAGGCAACATTTCAAGTGAAAGCAGCTGTCCGGAAATGTGCCAGTTTAGTATTGCGGCCTGTGGGTGGGTGGCTGGCTGCATTCTTGCGCTTGCATTCCAAGTAGCATAAAACTAAGGAGATGGATGGCCTCATCATCATCACAACCTGCAAGGTCTGCGATATGAACTCTCCTGAAGGAGAAGTCAGGGCCCATCGGAGGATTCTCTGGTTCTCTGGTGGGCCCGTCCAACCCTGCCAAAAAGCAGCCCTGGCTAAGAAATGTCTGTGTGAAGGTTCTCGGACACTCTATGGCTGCTTTTTACTGTGGACTGGCTGCAGCAATACATAAAATTGCAATTCATAAGATCCCTTCACTGGCTCCCAATTGCCCAGCATATCCAGTTCAAACTACTAACACTGACGTCCAAAGCCATCCATAACCTTTCTTCTCCGTACATCTCTGAACTAATCTCCCGATATATTCCCTTACGTAATCTCCGGTCCTCCCAAGATCTCCTTCTTTTCACACTTATTTGTTCCTCACCCAATCACCTCCAATACTTCTACTAAATATCCCACTTCCTCTGGAATTCTGTGCCTCAACACATACGATTAGCCACCACATTCGGATCCTTCAGACACAACCTGAAAACCCATCTCTTCAAGTCAGCCTACAGCCTGCCATTGCCTCGTGCCACCTCAACACCACCAGAGCTAATGCAACTCTACAACCTACTGTCTCCTTCCCCACCATCCTGTAGAATGTAAGACCGCAATTGCAGGGTCTATACACTGTGTGCAGAATTATTAGGCAAATGAGTATTTTGATCACATGATACTTTTTATACATGTTGTCCTACTCCAAGCTGCATAGGCTTGAGAGTCAACTACCAATTAAGTAAATCTGGTGATGTGCATCTCTGTAATGAGGAGGGTTGTTGACTAATGTCATCAACACCCTATATAAGGTGTGCTTAATTATTAGGCAACTTCCTTTCCTTTGGCAAAATGGGTCAGAAGAGAGATTTGACGGGCTCTGAAAAGTCCAAAATTGTGAGATGTCTTGCAGAGGGATGCAGCAGTCCTGAAATTTCCAAACTTTTGAAGCGTGATCACCGAACAATCAAGCGTTTCATGGCAAATAGCCAACAGGGTCGCAAGAAGCGCGTTGGCCAAAAAAGGCGCAAAATAACTGCCCATGAATTGAGGAAAATCAAGCGTGAAGCTGCCAAGATGCCATTCGCCACCAATTTTGCCATATATCAGAGCTTCAACGTTACTGGAGTATCAAAATGCACAAGGTATGCGATACTCTGGGACATGGCCAAGGTAAGGAAGGCTGAAAAACGACCACCTTTGAACAAGAAACATAAGATAAAATGTCAAGAATGGGCCAAGAAATATCTTAAGACTGATTTTTCAAAGGTTTTATGGACTGAAGAAATGAGAGTGACTCTTGATGGGCCAGATGGATGGGCCAGAGGCTGGATCAGTAAAGGGCAGAGAGCTCCACTCCGACTCAGACGCCAGCAAGGTGGAGGTGGGGTACTGGTATGGGCTGGTATCATCAAAGATGAACTTGTGGGACCTTTTCGGGTTGAGGATGGAGTGAAGCTCAACTCCCAGACCTACTGCCAGTTTCTGGAAGACAACTTCTTCAAGCAGTGGTACAGGAAGAAGTCGGTATAGCTCAAGAAAAACATGATTTTCATGCAGGACATTGCTCCATCACATGCATCCAACTACTCCACAGCGTGGCTGGCCAGTAAAAGTCTAAGAGAAGAAAAAATAATGACATGGCCCCCTTGTTCACCTGATCTGAACCCAATAGAGAACCTGTGGTCCATCATAAAATGTGAGATCTACAGGGAGGGAAAACAGTACTCCTCTTGCAACAGTGTCTGGGAGGCTATGGTGGCTGCTGCATGCAATGTTGATCGAAAACAGATCAAACAACTGACAGAATCTATGGATGGAAGGCTGTTGAGTGTCATCATAAAGAAAGGAGGCTATATTGATCACTAATTTTTTTGTTTTTTGTTTTTACATGTCAGAAATGTTTATTTCTAAATTTTGTGCACTAATATTGGTTTACCTGGTGAAAATAAACAAGTGAGATGGGATTATATTTGGTTTTTATTAAGTTACATAATAATTCTGCACAGTAATAGTTACCTGCAAAAACAGATATCCTGCTAAGATAGCCAAATCTAAAAAAAACCCACTCCAATTTCCAAAAATATTAAGCTTGGATCTTTATGAGTCTTTTGGGTTGATTGAGAACATAGTTGTTGATCAATAAAAAAAATAATCCTCTAAAATACAACTTGCCTAATAATCCTGCACACAGTGTAAGACTTAAGATGCAATAAGGCCCAGTTATGTTCTCCCGCTGATATTTAACAATAACAAACAGGTCATGCTGAAGAAACTTGCACCTACTGCCACTCAGTGTCTTCAGCTCCTTTGTGAGAAACTAATGTTTGCTCAGCCAGTCTACCAAATAAAATTACTGAGGTACGGAAATTGTAGATGGCTTTGCTTCTGGTACTGGGTGCTAATACCAAACTGTGGCGTGCCATTCACTGGATATTCCTGGCTGGTTGGAGACAAGCTTATTCACACAGAAAAGTACCAGCAAGCTAAGGAGATGGTGGCCTCTATCATCATGAAGGAGTTTGCTCGTTGTCTAGTAGTCTGGTCTTTATACTAAAGATCCTGTTCATTTTTATAGTTTTAAGTGATCACGCAAAGACTGTGGATTCTGCAGCAGCGCATCCAGGCCGGGATAGTGGCGGAGAAATTGCTGTACCATCAGACTGAGGATGCGAGCCATGCAAGGCACGTGTGTGAGGTTGCCCCGGTGTAGGGCCGCCATCGGGTTTGCACCATTATCACACACGGCGTTCCCTTGCTCCAGGTTCAGCTTAGACAGCCATTGCTCAAAATCGGCCTGGAGAGCTGTCCACAACTCTTCAGCTGTATGACTGTGATCTCCAAGGCACATTAATTTTAACACTGCCTGACTGCGGTGATCCCTGGCTGCGAAGTATGGAGGTGGGGGGAATTCTCTTTGTACTTTTGGAACATGTGTCTCATTAAGGCAGAGGTTGAGGGCACAGGTGGAGGCCTTAGAGGAAGTGGAGGATGCAGAAGCACTGGAGGAATTTTAAGATACAGAGGTTTGTCCTGCAAGCCTTGTGTATTCCAACACTTGCTGTCTAGTGACACCTTGGTGTCTAGTGGTTTAGTTCTCCATCCCCTGGTGGGTAGTGGTTTAGTTCTACAACCCTAGCTGTTTAGTAGGTTAGTTTTCCAACCCCTGTTGTCATATTAGCTTAGTTCTCCACCCCCTGTTTTCTATTAGTTTAGTTCTCCATGTTCTGGTGTGTATTTGTTTCATTCTCCAACCTTAGCTGTTTAGCAGTTTAGTTCTCCAACCCCTGTTGTCTTATTAGTTTAGTTCTCCAACCCCTGTTTTCTATTAGTTTAGTTATCCATGATCTGGTGTGTATTTGTTTCATTCTCCAACCTTAGCTGTTTAGTAATTTAGTTTTCCAAACCCTGTTATATGTTAGTTTAGTTCTCCAAGTTCTAGTGTGTATTTATTTATTTTTCCAACCCATCCATGCCCACTCCCAGGGGTTAACGTCTGGTGGCGAGGGTTTGGATTCTTCTTGGATCCTGCTTCGTCCGGGCCCGGATCAACTGCAAAAAATTTTGGGCATCGCTACACATGGTTTCCCCCTCTTGAATCTGTGAAGCTTTGGATCAGACCTCTGATGCCCCAGAATAGAATGTGTGAACAGCTCTGCAGAGTCGCCCATCTGTTGGCCGGTTGGCCAGTTGTGACGTGGGTGAAAACAAGGGTAAATAGGGTGCCACCTCTGAGGACTGTACTGTGTGTGATGTTAAGGTGGAGGAAGAGGAGCAGAGTCCACTTGATGCAGTGCTTGTCATCTACTGGAGCACATGTTCTTCCGGCCCCTTATCTACAAGGCATACCACTATGCGACTGCCAAAGAAAGGGAGTGAAGTCAAGTAACAGAAGTTTTAAAAATGCTGCACAATTACTCACTGCAACAAAACAAACCTACTTCTCCTCTCTCATATCATATGTGTCTCACAACCAGCTATTCAGTACTTTCAAGTCCCTCCTCTGTCCACTAGCTCTCCCTCTCCTCTCCTCTCATCTCAGCTGAAGACTTAGCCTCATTCTTCAAGCAGAAGATTGACAACGTAGGGCAAAGCTTTTGATTAAAGTCCCAACAGCCCCTTCTCATAATGACTCAACTCTCCTCCTCCAAAACCAGCTTCTTAGCCATCACAGAAGATCATCTTTTCTCTCCAAATCACATCTCACCACCTGTGAACTTGACCCAATACCATCCCACCTCATTCCAAATCATACCACAGTCTTCATCCCAAGCCTAACTCTCCTCTTCAACCTGTCACTAACAACTGGCGTCTTCCCCTCATGATTCAAACTTACCTCGATCACACCCATCCTCCAAAAGCCCTCCCTTGACCCATTCTGTGTTTAGCTATCGCCCCATCTCTCGTCTCCCCTATGCATCCAAACTACTGAATCAACACGTCTATTTTGAACTGTTCTCCCACCTCTCCACCTGCTCCCTTTCTGCCCTGACTAAAGTCACCAATGACCTACTAACTGCCAAATCCAAGCAACACTACTCTGTCCTTCTCCTCCTAGACCTGCCATCTGCCTTCGACATAGTAGACCATACCCTCTTACTACAGACTCTTATCTCTCGGCATCACAGACTTGGCCCTGTCTTGGATCTTTTCATACCTAACCGACAGGACATTCAGTGTCTCCCACTCACACACCATCACCTCCTCTTACCCCCTATATGTTAGTGTCCTTCTCCATCTACACCTTTGGACTGGGACAGGTCATAGTCTCACAGCTTTCAGTATCACCTCTATGCTGATGACACACAGATCTACCTCTCTGGACTTGATGTCACCTCCTTTCTAACCAGAATCCCACAATGTGTGTCCTGTATTTCATCTTTCTTCCTGCTAGTTTTGTAAAAATTATCATTGATAAAACAGAATGCATCATCTTTCCACCTTCTCATTCACCCCCCCCAACTGACCTATCCATCAAAGTGAATGGCTGCCCACTCTCCCCAGACCCGCAAGCTTGACTGTGATCTGTCCTTAAAACGTCAGATCAAAGCCATTTTCACTTGCTGCTGACTCCAACTCCAAAGTATCTCAGGGATCCACACATTTCTCAACCATGAATCTAGAAAAACACCAGTGCACACCCTCATCTTCTCCCACCTTGACTACTACAAGCTCCTGCTCTGTGGCCTCCCTTCTACCACTCTCGCACCCCAATCTATCCTAAACTGTGCTAGCTGATTAATCCACCTGTCACCACGCTATTCCCAGGCTTCTCCCCTCTGTCATTCCCTGCGCTGGCTTTCTGTGGCCAAGAGACTCCAGTTGAAAAGCCTAACTTTGGCATACCAAGCTATCAAAAACCTGTCTCCTCCATATATGTGTATTATGTGTTCAGTTCTTCAGTTATAATTAGTGTTGAGCCACCCCCGTAGTGTTCGAGTTCGGTTCGGTTCGTCGAACACCCGTGTGTTCGCCAAACTGTTCGTCGAACTGTTCGTCGAACACCTTCGAACACCGTTAAAACCAATGGCAGGCAAACAAAAACACATAGAAACACATAGAAAACACGTTCAAAGGTGTCCAAAAGCTGACAAACTGCTCAGAAGACACAACTAACACATGGAAAAGTGACAAGTACATATAGTCATGCGAAAAGAAAAGAGGTGGAGGAGTAAAAGGAGGGGGAGACACAGATATAGGCATGTCATGCCCTTCTAAAATCCAAAAAGTGAGAAGCCGACACGTTCAGTCCGCTCCTGCCCGTGCCACCTCCGTGTCGCCGGGTTTGTGCCAGAGCCGCGGTGAACCCTGACGGCCAGCCCCCCTCTCCCAATACTGGTGCCTGTCCGCTGGTGGGTCGAGCGAGCCCCCCTGTGGTGGAGGCAGCTCTAAGCTTTTTAATTTAAATTGTCTCTCTAATTTGAATGAATACACTTTAAATCCATTTACAAGGATCTATTGGAGGGCAAGTCTCATGCCAGCAGCCGCGTAATTCCAGCTCCAGTAGCGTCCACTAAAGCTGCTGCAGTTAAAAAGCTTTTATAAGGATCGAGCTCGGCTGTCCACCGCAAGGCATCCTACTGCCAGTCCCAGCCGCTATGCCTTGGGGTGCCTCCTGATGCTCTTCACTGAGTATCCCGTGGTCCCGAAGCATTTCCTTTGAAAAAATTAAGTGTCCAAACTACAGGTGGTGTAGCTTGCTTAACAGCCGGGATAATCCGCTGACTAGCAGACACTGCTACTAGGCAAAAAGTATTTCCTGGGCTAGATGCAGTTAAAAATTTGTAATTAGATACTCTCGTTGGATGCTGAGAAAGCATTCCATAGAGTCTCCTGGCACGCCATATATGATTCTCTTAAAAAGCTTGGGGTAGGGGTCTAGGGGACCCTTTCATAGCCAAAATCACGGCCCTGTATCACAATACGTCACCTAGGCTGAAGATAAATGGAACTGTAGCACCCTGAGGGCTCGGTTGCTACAGAGGTATTGCACCTCACCCAGAGGTGTGATATCTCACTCTCAGGTAAGGATGGAGTGTGGATCAGGACCCGACACCTGCATGCATTACACCACATTGCCGTGGGGCAGGGCGACCAATATGCCTCTGAGATGGGCACGACAGTCCCTGTCCCTGGCTGGAGTGGGCGGAGGGAACACTGAGGAAGGGGAACCCTGTAGTGCAGGAGCAGGGAGGAAGCAGTTCCTGGGTGCTTTTAGAAGGGAGTATAAAAGGTGGGCACCATCTTAGTTCAGTGCAGAGAAGTCTGAGCAGAAGTGGCAGGGAGTAGGGGCTCTGCATGTGCTCTGCTCCGGAGGCGGGCCTAGTAACAGAGGCCCAGGCCTGGAAGAGGGAGAAGGAAGGAAGAGGAGCGGAGAAGGCTCCAGGAACGAGGAATGAAGGGATCCCAGGGGTGCGGACGGGCGAGTCGCCACCGCACGCCCGAATCCACCTGCGTGGAGGGGTCAGGCCAAAGGGGGAGACCGGTCCCCGAGACTAGTGGAGGCAGGAAACGACCCTCAGCTAGAAACCGGAGGCTGTGACATTTTATGTGGCGCAGCCCCTCGCTACACCCGCTAGGAAGGCACCACATAGGGTCAGGGAAACTGGCGCCAAGTTTACCAAGAGGAGGCCCGAGGCAGCCGGACAGAAGGCTTGGTAAGAAAGGCCAGACAAAGGACACACAAAGGGGTCCTGTGAAGCGCTCCAAAGTTATCTGGGAGTTGTCTGAGCCCCTCACCTGGTGAGCACAGTACGACGTGGGCAGCCGTTACCTGCAGACGTGGTCTGGATAATAAGAACTGTGAGTAAAGGCCCTGGACTGCATCACTGACTCCGTGTCGTTACTGCTGCTGCCCTGCACCATCACCCCCATCCTCCGCATACACTGCCCTGAGGCTATACTCCTCCCGTGGGGAGTTATGCTATGCTCTGCTGCACCCACAACACCAGCCTCAGCGGTCTGCCCTGCAGCGGCGGTTCACTCTGACCGCAATCCACGGGTGGCGTTGTCGGACATTTAAACATCAAAATCACATAAATAGTTCCGCCACTGGTTTGACCACCCTGAGCCACGGAACCGGGTCGCCGCCACGAAGACTACAACCACCAGCATCCACCAAAAAGGGTCCGGCTCCGGGTGTCCCAAGGCCCAGGGGGTGCATCAGAACATTTTCATCACCTTTCACAATCACCAATGGAACAAGGCAGGGATGTCCTCTGTCCCCTCTCTTATACATCCTAGTGACGGAGCACCTGCTCTCATCAATTCGCCATAACCCCAATATTAGGTGGATTGAGGTGGGAGGCACCAAGTACAAGTGCTCTCTATTTGCTGATGATGTCCTAGTATATATCACTCAATCACATATCCATGCTGTTATGGCTGAAATAGATCATTTTGTTACATGGTCAAATTTTAAAATCAATGCAGCAAAGTCTGAGGCCCTCGATGTCTCCCTCCCCAAATCCATATAGGATTCCATCCAGTCCAACTTTCCCTTTGCCTGGCCCTCACAGGGTATCAAATACTTAGGAATTCCTATTCATAGAGACCTCTCCCATCTATGTTATCTTAATTTTGGGCCCTTTATTGAACAACTCCATACAGACCACAGTTGGCAAGTTAGAACTGTAAGATTCACTACGTGAACCACTGGTGTTTTGTGGAAAAGCACATGTACACTGTGTTCCAAATTATTATGCAAAAAGTGTTTAGGAGTGATAAGGGAAGAATTTGTTTGTTTGTCAGTTAAACTCATTGATGGTGATGTGTGTCAGGGCTCTTTATATCACTGTAAGCAATTGCAGACACCTGTGCTAATTAGTTTGGCAGGTTTGTCCAATGAAAGGCAAGGCTACTTAAGAAGGCTGTCTCACATTATTAAGCAGCCTACATTTTCTGCCAAAATGGGAAAGAAAAAGGGTGTGTCGGCTGCTGAGAAGCAACAAATTGTGGAGTGTTTAGGTCAAGGCATGACTACAATCAACATTGTGCGATGATCAGGATGAAGTGTCTAGGCAATCAAGAAGTATGTAGCTGATTCACAGTACACACGTGTGCGTGCTGATAAGGGCAAATTGAGGACTCTTTCCTACAGGCAATTACGTCAGGTTAAAAGAGCAGCAGCAAAAAAACCTTGTCATAGCAGCAGACAAGTTTTTGAAGCTGCTGGTGCCTCCAACGTCCCCCGAACAACAAGATGCAGGGTCCTTCAGAGGTTTGCAGCTGTGCATACGCCATCCTGTCGACCTCCTCTATCCACTTCACACAAGCAGAAACGGCTCCAGTGGGCCAAACATTACATGAAGACTGATTTCAAAACTGTTTTGTTCACGGATGAGTGCCGTGCAGCGCTCGATGGTCCAGATGGATGGAGTGGAGGATGGCTGGTTGATGGACACCCCACGCAAACAGGGCTACAGCGCCAACAAGGAGCAGGTGGAGTAATGTTTTGGGCTGGAATCATGGGGAGAGAGATTGTCGGCCCCTTTAGGATCCCTGAAGGCGCTAAAGATGAACTCCATAATGTATGTGGATTTTCTCAAACAGCACTTCCTGCCATGGTTCAAGAAGAAGAACCGTGTATTTCACAGCAAGATCATTTTTTTGCATGATAATGCACCATCTCTAATAACCTGCTAATGCTTATAATTTCAAAAATGACCATTTTTTTGGTCTTTATTAAAATGAAAAAGTTGATCGAAAAGTTTGGGGGATCTAAGAGTGTGGCAACCCAGTAGTCATGATTACTTCGAATTCTGACAATATGAGGGTTATGTTGCAGGTAGTGCAGCAAGAAGGCACTTATGTGTCTTGCGCATCTCGGAGCCCCAAAATTATTTTCCGGGCTAGATGCAGCTAAAAATTATTATTAATTTTAAATCTGGTGGAGCTTAGTATAGATGGCCTAATAGGATCAGTGCTGCACACTGCTACAAAGCCCAAATTATTTTCCAGTCAAGATACAGATAAACATGATTAGTAATTTTAAATCTGGTGGAGCTTATTATAGATGGCCTAATAGAATCAGTGCTGCACACTGCTACAAAGCCCAAATTATTTTCCAGCCAAGATACAGATAAACATGATTAGTAATTTGAAAGCTTAAAACGGTTGGTAGGGTGATTTTAACCAATCATCAAGCTTTTACTCTCCCCAGGATGACACAGGGGTAGAAAAGTCATTTCGGATCCATGATTTGTTCATCTTTATGAACGTGAGTCTGTCTACATTATCAGTGGAGAGCCGCGTGCGCTTATCTGTCAGCACACCACCAGCAGCGCTGAACACACGTTCAGACAGAACGCTGGCTGCGGGGCATGACAAGATCTCCAAGGCGTAAGTGGCTAGCTCCGGCCATTTATCCAGATTGGAAGCCCAAAAAGAGCAAGGGTCCAGTGACACAGTCATGGCTTCAATGTTTACTTGGAGATACTCCTGTACCATCGTCTCTAGGCGTTGACTATGTGTCAGACTTCTTGTCTCCTGTGGCCTTGCAAAGGATGGGCTAAAAAAGTGGTGAAATGATTCCGCAAAATTGATGTTACCCGCAGATACTGTGGTTCTGGTACGGTTTGAGTGCTGAACACTTGACGGTCCCACGGTTGGCAAGTTGGAACTGTGAGATTCACTACGTGCACCACTGGTGTTTTGTGGAAAAGCACATGTAAGATTCTGCAACAGTCTCTGCTGATACTCCTGCATGCGTGCATCCCTTTCTATGGCAGGAATAATTTCTGCAAATTTACTTTTGTACCGGGGATCTAACAGTGTGGCAACCCAGTAGTCAGGATTATTTCTAATTCTCACAATTCGAGGGTCATGTTGCAGGTAGTGCAGCAAGAAGGCACTCATGTGTGTTGCGCATCCAGGAGCACCAAGTCCCTGTTGTGATGGTGGCGAGGTAACAATCAAGCTTCATTCCTCTGTCCTCTCCCCCCAACCTCGCACAACAGAAATGTGATCAAGGTCTCCCTCATCTGATGAGTCTTCCATCAGTTCGTCCTCCACTTCTTCCTGGGTTCCTGCACCTTCCTCACTAGTTTGGCTGCTACCATGTGCCCTGGTAAAACCATCTCCCCCACCCTCACATGCCTGCTGCCTTGGTGCTGCCGACCGTCTGGACCTTGCAGATGTTAGCCCTTCCGCATACAACTCCTCCTCCTCTACTTCCTCCACCTCCTCTTGTGCCACAACCTGACTCCGAATTCTGTTTAACATGTGCTCCAGCATGTAAATCACCGGAATAGTCATGCTGATAATGGCATCGTCAGCACTAAACATCTTCGTCGCCATTTCAAAACTGTGAAGAAGGGTGCATAGGTCCCTGATCTGAGACCACTCCTCCAGCGTGATTTGCCCCACCTCTGGATCTCGTTGGCCCAGGCTATACGTCAGAACGTATTGCACCAGGGCTTGTCGATGCTGCCACAGTCGCTGCAACATGTGCAGAGTTGAATTCCACCGGGTAGGCACATCGCATTTTAGCCGGTGAAGTGGCAGGCCCAACGACTTCTGTAGAGATGTAAGTCGCTGAGCTGCGGGATGCGAACGGCGGAAGTGAGCACACAGCGACCGTGCCCTCTGCAGAAGGCCATCTAGTCTGGGATAGTGGGCTAAAAATTGCTGGACAACCAGGTTCAACACGTGAGCCATACAAGGCACGTGTGTGACATTGCCCCGGCGAAGGGCCGCACCCAGGTTTGCAGCATTGTCGCACACGGCCTTCCCTGGTTTCAGGTCCAGTGGAGACAACCATTCATGAAATTGGTTCTCCAGAGCTGACCACAACTCCTCAGCTGTGTGACTCACATTTCCCAGACATTTCAAAGTAAAAACCGCCTGATGATGTTGAGCCCTACTGCCAGCATAGTAAGGAGGTGTGCAGGATCCCTTCTGCGCAGTTAGAAAGCTTGTGGCATGACCAGACAGGCTTTGGGTGCAGGTGGAAGACCGAGAGGAGGTTGAGGAGGCAGAAGCAGTGGAGGAACTTTGACATAAAGAGGATTGACGCACAACTCGTGGGGACGGCAAGACTTGGACAGCAGCCCCTTGTCCTGCTATCACCATAGTTACCCAGTGCCCAGTCAGCGACATGTAACGCCCCTGTCCATGCCTACTCGTCCAAGTGTCTATGGTGAAATGCACCCTGTCACACACAGAGTTTCTCAAAGAAGCGGTGATGTTGTGTGCGACATGCTGGTGGAGCGCAGGCACACCTTTCTTTGAGAAGTAGTGCCGACTGGGCATCTGGTACTGGGGCACTGCGACGGACATAAGGTCTCGAAAATCCTCTGTGTCCACCAGGCGGAAAGACAGCATTTCTGTAGCCAAGAGCTTGCAGATGGTGAAATTCAACCTCTTAGCTTTCTCATGGCTAGGAGGAAATGGTCTTTTACTTGTCCACATCTGAGGGACCGAGGGCTGGCTATTGTGCTTAGACGGGGTTGATAAGGGTGTCCCCGGCAAACTGCCGGTCTGTGAGGAAGATGCAGGCGGACATGTTAGGTTGCCTTGATCCAAAGGTGGTGCTATCGATGTCGGACAGCGCTCAACACCAGCTGGTGTTACCACCTCCAAAGAAAATGATGACCTGCCAATCACGCTGGCTGTTGCGGGTAAAGAGGTGGCAGGTCTGCGCCCCAAAACAGGTGTGACTGCTGTCCCCCCAGTCACAGAGGATGAAGAGGCCGCGGATGCACAAGATATGGCAGACGGTGGTTGGCCCGGCCGGCTAGGCCGCATTGTAGCACACTGAGCTTCCCACTGCAACTTATGCTTCATGTCCATGTGCCGGTTCATGCATGAAGTACTCAAACTATGTATTTTTTGGCCTCTACTTTGCTTTTGCTGACAAATGTTACAGATAACACGAGTTGGGTCATCTTTATCGATCTGAAAAAATGCCCAGGCTATGCAAGGCTTAGCACCCATGCGACCTGAAGAGCCACCACGACTTGTGGTGAGAGGCAGAGTTGTGTTTGAGGACGCAGTTGTTGACATGCTTCCAGTACTACGTCTCTGTCCAGGAAGGCGCAACCTGACCTCGTCGTCACTAGCATCTTCCTCCACCTCCTCTGCTGACCTCATCTCTTGGCTGACTGTGGGTTGACAGTAAGTGGGATCTCCAACCTCATCATCATCACCCTGTGCGTTATCACACCCGTCGTCCTCAGAGCCAACCTGTTCCTGCCCTGTCAAAAAACTAAAGTTGTCGCTCCAATCAGGTATTTGAGTCTTATCATCGTCTTCCTCATTGTCTCCACCAACAGGAGTTACAGTTTGGGAATGAGGGTCTACATTATGGTCAGAACCTTCTGCGTCTGGTCCTGGATCCGACTCATAAAGATTCTGGGCATCAGTGCAGATCATTTCCTCGTCTGGATTCAAAGAAGCGCTGGAATCGACCTCTGATTCCCAGGCTATAGTATGAGTAAACAGCTCTGCAGACTCAACCATCTGTTCTACCTCATACTCAGACGGGCAGCTGGAGATTTGGGAGCTGTGAGGAAGCAAGTGCGATTGGGGTGACACCTTTGAGGACTGGAGTATTTGTGATGTTGAAGTTGATGTGGAGGAGAGCCCACTTAAAGGAGCACTTGATATCCATTGAAGCACCTGCTGTTTTTGTGCCTCATCTGGAATTTGTAGCGATTGGCGTGGCCGTACGAAAGGGATCTTATCACATTGTCCGCTAAAAGAAGTAGACATTTTAGTTTGGCTGGAAGATGGTCTTTCTTCTGCAGATGTTACTGTTGCTTTAACACCTACCCCACGGACACAACCTTTTTTCCCCTTCCCAACACGCCTATTCCCCTTTCCACCAGCAGCAGGCCTTTTTCCACTCATTTTGGTGGTTAACTAATTCACAACTCTGGAGTTGTTTGCACAAAAAAACAATGGATGGTAACCGAGCAGAGCTGAGTGGCCAAACTGTGGTATTAGGCCAAAACTATTGGCTGGGTTAGATGCAGAAAAAAATTATATTCAATTTGCAACCTGATGGAGGTCAGTATAGATGGACTAATAGAACAAGTCCCACACACAGCTAGAAGCCCAAATATTTTTTCAGAGGTAGATGCAGAAAAAAATTGTATTCAGTTTGCAACCTGATGGAGGTCAGTATAGATGGACTAATAGAACAAGTCCTACACACAGCTAGAAGCCCAAATATTTTTTCAGAGGTAGATGCAGAAAAAAAATATATTCAGTTTGCAACCTGATGGAGGTCAGTATAGATGGACTAATAGAGAAAGTCCCACACACTGCTAGAAGGCCAAATATTTTTTCAGAGCTAGATGTAGACAAAAATTATTTTTAATTTGCAACCTGATGGAGGTCAGTATAGATGGACTAATAGAGAAAGTCCCACACACTGCTAGAAGGCCAAATATTTTTTCAGAGCTAGATGCAGATATAAATTATTTTTAATTTGCAACCTGATGTAGGTCAGTATAGATGGACTAATAGAGAAAGTCCCACACACTGCTAGAAGGCCAAATATTTTTTCAGAGCTAGATGCAGAAAAAAATTATATTCAGTTTGCAACCTGATGGAGGTCAGTATAGATGGACTAATAGAACAAGTCCCACACACAGCTAGAAGGCCAAATATTTTTTCAGAGGTAGATGCAGATAAAAATTATTTTTAATTTGCAGCCTGATGGAGGTCAGTATAGATGGACTAATAGAGAAAGTCCCACACACTGCTAGAAGGCCAAATATTTTTTCAGAGCTTGATGCAGACAAAAAATTATTTTGAATTTGCAACCTGATGGATGTCAGTATAGATGGACTAACAGAGAAAGTCCCACACACTGCTAGAAGGCCAAATATTTTTTCAGAGCTAGATGCAGACAAAAAATTATTTTTAAATTGCAACCTGACGGAGGTCAGTATAGATGGACTAATAGAGAAAGTCCCACACACTGCTAGAAGGCCAAATATTTTTTCAGAGCTAGATGCAGAAAAAAATTATATTCAGTTTGCAACCTGATGGAGGTCAGTATAGATGGACTAATAGAACAAGTCCCACACACAGCTAGAAGCCCAAATATTTTTTCAGAGGTAGATGCAGAAAAAAATTATATTCAGTTTGCAACCTGATGGAGGTCTGTATAGATGGATTAATAGAACAAGTCCCACACACAGCTAGAAGCCCAAATATTTTTTCAGAGGTAGATGCAGAAAAAATTATATTCAGTTTGCAACCTGATGGAGGACTGTATAGATGGATTAATAGAACAAGTCCCACACACAGCTAGAAGCCCAATATTTTTTCAGAGGTAGATGCAGAAAAAAAATATATTCAGTTTGCAACCTGATGGAGGTCAGTATAGATGGACTAATAGAGAAAGTCCCACACACTGCTAGAAGGCCAAATATTTATTCAGAGCTAGATGTAGACAAAAAATTATTTTTAATTTGCAACCTGATGGAGATCAGTATAGATGGACTAATAGAGAAAGTCCCACACACTGCTAGAAGGCCAAATATTTTTTCAGAGCTAGATGCAGATATAAATTATTTTTAATTTGCAACCTGATGGAGGTCAGTATAGATGGACTAATAGAGAAAGTCCCACACACTGCTAGAAGGCCAAATATTTTTTCAGAGCTAGATGCAGAAAAAAATTATATTCAGTTTGCAACCTGATGGAGGTCAGTATAGATGGACTAATAGAACAAGTCCCACACACAGCTAGAAGCCCAAATATTTTTTCAGAGGTAGATGCAGAAAAAAATTATATTCAGTTTGCAACCTGATGGAGGTCAGTATAGATGGATTAATAGAACAAGTCCCACACACAGCTAGAAGCCCAATATTTTTTCAGAGGTAGATGCAGAAAAAAAATATATTCAGTTTGCAACCTGATGGAGGTCAGTATAGATGGACTAATAGAGAAAGTCCCACACACTGCTAGAAGGCCAAATATTTTTTCATAGCTAGATGCAGACAAAAAATTATTTTTAATTTGCAACCTGATGGAGGTCAGTATAGATGGACTAATAGAGAAAGTCCCACACACTGCTAGAAGGCCAAATATTTTTTCAGAGCTAGATGCAGATATAAATTATTTTTAATTTGCAACCTGATGGAGGTCAGTATAGATAGACTAATAGAGAAAGTCCCACACACTGCTAGAAGGCCAAATATTTTTTCAGAGCTAGATGCAGAAAAAAATTATATTCAGTTTGCAACCTGATGGAGGTCAGTATAGATGGACTAATAGAACAAGTCCCACACACAGCTAGAAGGCCAAATATTTTTTCAGAGGTAGATGCAGATAAAAATTATTTTTAATTTGCAGCCTGATGGAGGTCAGTATAGATGGACTAATAGAGAAAGTCCCACACACTGCTAGAAGGCCAAATATTTTTTCAGAGCTAGATGTAGACAAAAAATTATTTTGAATTTGCAACCTGATGGAGGTCAGTATAGATGGACTAATAGAGAAAGTCCCACACACTGCTAGAAGGCCAAATATTTTTTCAGAGCTAGATGCAGACAAAAAAATATTTTTAATTTGCAACCTGATGGAGGTCAGTATAGATGGACTAATAGAGAAAGTCCCACACACTGCTAGAAGGCCAAATATTTTTTCAGAGCTAGATGCAGATAAAAATTATTTTTAATTTGCAACCTGATGGAGGTCAGTATAGATGGACTAATAGAGAAAGTCCCACACACTGCTAGAAGGCCAAATATTTTTTCAGAGCTAGATGCAGAAAAAAATTATATTCAGTTTGCAACCTGATGGAGGTCAGTATAGATGGACTAATAGAACAAGTCCCACACACAGCTAGAAGCCCAAATATTTTTTCAGAGGTAGATGCAGATAAAAATTATTTTTAATTTGCAACCTGATGGAGGTCAGTATAGAGGGACTAATAGAGAAAGTCCCACACACTGCTAGAAGGCCAAATATTTTTTCAGAGCTAGATGCAGACAAAAAATTATTTTGAATTTGCAGCGTGATGGAGGTCAGTATAGATGGACTAATAGAACAAGTCCCACACACTGCTAGAAGGCCAAATATTTTTTCAGAGCTAGATGCAGAAAAAAATTATATTCAGTTTGCAGCCTGATGGAGGTCAGTATAGATGGACTAATAGAACAAGTCCCACACACTGCTAGAAGCCCAAATATTTTTTCAGAGTTAGATGCAGAAAAAAATTATATTCAATTGCAACCTGATGGAGGTCAGTATAGATGGACTAATAGAATGATGCTATGCCCAAAAGATTTTACTTCACTAGGTGCAGTAAAAAAATTGGTATTCTATACACAGGTGGTATATCTTGCAACACAGATAGGCTACTCCACTGACTAACACACTCTGCAATAGGCCAAAAAGGAATAGCTTTGCTAGATTCAGCCAAATGCTGTGAAAAAAACTTGCAGAGCACTGGCACAGACCTGCCTGTCAAAAACTGATAGGAACTGATGTAACCTAGTCCTGAAAAGGACTGCAATTACAATTAGTCTTTACTCCCACAATCTATCTATTTAAGAGCACAGACCTGCCTGATAAAAGTCGTAGGAAATGCTGTAACCTAGTCCTTAAAAGGACTGCAATCACAACTATTCCCTACTCCCAAGCTATCTGTAGATTTGTGCGAAAATTGGCTTGAAATTAACAAGGTATAGCGCACACAGCAACAGCGTCTAACACGCAGCTGCAGCAGTGAGAAAATGGTGGCGACGGGGAAAATGGCTTGGTCTTATAGGGCAAGGACATGTGACATACACTGCCAATGACACATGCCCTTGCTTGTGTGAAAAAAAAGCACTTCGCTCCGTGTGTGCGCTGCTGATAGGCTGACAGATTGCACCTCCCCACTGTAAATGCGGGAAAGAGAAAAAAAAATGGAGATCTTCATTATTCCTGCAGAGATCCATCCCCTGCCCCTCCCCCCACCCCGCTGTACACTCAAACTGCGTATTAACATTAATTTTCATCATTACTGAGAAAAAATCCAGTTATGATTTTGGTGCACGAACAGTTATCGAACATAACCTCGAACAGCCGAATTTTTCTCAAATCGTTCGTGTTCGCCGAACGGCTCGAACACCGCCCAAAACAGCTCGAATTTGAGATTGGCGAACAGTTCGAGTCGAACAACGCTCATCTCTAGTTATAATTCTCATTTTGACATGTGGACATAAACAATGAATATGGATAAAGTTACATTTTTCATTTAGTTATATAATAATTCTGCACACTAATAGTCGCCCGATAATTATGCACACATAGATATTCACCTAAGAAAGATAAAAACTCACTTTAACTTTCTTAAATATTCAAGGTTTCAGGTTTTAGGTTTTATCACTTCATTAGATTGATTGACAAAAATACAAATTGCCTAATAATTGTGCACACAGTGTAAATTATGTTTTTAAATATTACCAATATGACTCTACTCACTCTTTTAATAAATCACTCAGGCAACCCCAGATGATAAGTAGTCTTCAAAGATTTTTTTTCCATTTTGTATGGCACACACTCTGGCTCCATCTGCTTTTCAGAGTTTTTAAATTCTACTAATCATTTTAATAAACTAAATATTTTCTAGTTAAGTTTCATCATGTTTCTTGTCAGGGAGTAGAGCTATTTTTAAAATAATTTTTAGACATGTTTTTATCCCCTGGGATACCCTCTGTAAATGCCTCTGTATACTTGATAAAGAGATCTTAGTGCTTTGAAACGCATTGTAATGTGAGACTTTTTATCAAATAAAGAAAATCATTATTTTTTCATCTAAATTTTGTGTGCCTTTCATTTTATTTGTGATCTGTTTGTGCCTCAGAAGGATGTCCATATCAGTACTGTGGTAGCCACAGACCTGGCTGTCATCTCTGTACATGGGGTACATTTGAGTACATTTTGAAATTTTATCAAATTGCAGTGTTATGAATGCAGCAAATCTTCATAGGCTCAGCAACATAGGTAACTTTAAACTGGTTTCTACATCACCGCTCTTGGATTATTAGCAGTATGGAAGTATGGGGAAAAGTGCTGACATTTTTTTTTATGTTTGCAGCCATATTATGCTTATTTAGAGGATGGAAGGAAAAACTTCTTGGAATTGGCTGGACAACCACAGAACAATAATTTCATGTTTACATAGCCACTTCTAAAAATTTGTAAAGCAGAAGAGTAAGTTTGTATTATTGTTTATCACTTATCAGTCAATCAATGAGGACCTGCAGGAATTAGGATGTGATGCAGTTGGGAGGCTCAAGCTGAACTTTTAAATAGGCTCCATTTGAGCATTTAGCAGTGCCTCTAGGTTTTAGTGTAATGTGTTGTCCATGAAACTGACAGAGCTGTGCTCCATTTAGCCCAGTAAAAAATTAAGTCATAAATAATACCACCTTTTATTTGGGGGAATATTGCTGAAAAGTTTGATTTGTTCCCATAGAAGTGAAAGTGACATAACAATTATAGGAACAGGAACTTGTTGCCAAAATTAAAAATGAAAGCTGCATTATAATTTGTTAGGGTAACAAGTCCAATTTTTCACAAATTGCTGGGGGCGAACTGCTGGGGGCGAAACTTCCTATAACCATAATATCAGTGATATTGCAATTGCAGCTTCAAGCTATCTAGAGGGAGTAAAACAATGGATAGGAATTACATAAAAAAATAAAATTTTAAAAGCATTTATATTTAAGTCACCTCCTCTTACATATTCTTTTTGTAAAATCAAAAAAAAAATTAGCATTTTGGATATCACAAAATCATTAAAAGTGTGATAGATATATATACTGTATATATATATATATATATATATATATATATATATATATATATATATGAAAAAAATAGTAGAAACAGCACTCCAAAAAATAGATGATTTATTAGCTCAACAAGAGCTGTGACAACGTTTCGGCTAGATATAGCCTTTTTCAAGCAATATATATATATATATATATATCCAGTTGAAATCAGAAATTTACATACACTATATAAAAAGACTCATATGCATGTTTTTCTCAATTTCTGACATGAAATCAGAATAAACCTTTCCCGTTTTAGGTCAGTTAGGTTTACCATAATTTTAAATATATTTGCCAAATGCCAGAATAATGAGAGAGAGAGAATGTTTTAAGGCATTTTTAATACTTACTGCAAAGTCAAAAGTTTACATACACTAAGATTACTATGCCTTTAAACAATTCTGGACTGCCCATATGATGAGGTCATGTGTTTGGAAGCTTCTGATTCTGTTTTTTTGGCAACATCTGAGTTAATTAGAGACACACCTGTGGATGTATTTTAATACACACCTGAAACACACTGCTTCTTTGTGCTTCTTTCACTGATCCATCTCTGTGTGCACCTAGCCACATATCCCACTCTAGTCTCTACTGACGTAAGATTTTTGGCATCGCGAACGCTGCCACTTGTCATGAATTTGACAAGCAGCAGTCATCACATCCCTGGCCCAATGCAGCTCTGTTCACTTTGTAATAGCTGGGTGAAAATTGTGTGGGAAAGTCAAAAGTCATACAATTTTAGATCAGCCTCAAGTTACACCAAAATTATGCTTTTCAAAATGTATTATGTCAGAAAACTGGTGTAAATGCTTTGATGAATAAGACTCTATGGCTCTTAAAAGATAAACAAAAAAAACAAAAACAAACAAATGAAAAATGCCCAATTTGAGAAGGGGTTAAAAAAAAATTCAGCCATCATTTTAATAATATTTTAATGATGTTTGAATTTTATTAAAATGAGTAAACATTACCTACATTATCAATTACAAAATGAAAACAATATTTACAAAGTTACTGCTTGATATCTCATTTGTAATCCTTAATTATAAAGTATTGTACAAATGTATAATTTACTTGCATGAGTGATTTCAATAATAATGTGTATATACGTAAGACATATTTAGCCCTAATACTTGTGATGGCTTCTGTCATTTGCTACTCTACTGGCAATTACAGCTGAACACCTTCCAACATCAGCAAATATACAGATGGAATCTAAACTTGTGTGACTAAAAGTGTAATGGTTTTTTAAGGTCCTATGATTAAAATTTAAGGTATCTACACAGCTATTCTATGTGACAACACTTTACTTGATGTAAATGTTTTTCTGTAATTATCAAGAACAGGCATTTAAAAAGGTATAACGCTAGTCAAAACTACACAGTAACTACATTAAAAGACAATGAGAGCTTGACCTCTTGGTTTTCATAGTCACAAATAGCCTTGTAAATATTACATCCGAAAGTAAAGTTAAAGCTTTACTTGTAGTGACATGACAAGAATCTTCACAACTAATCATATGCAAAATAGTTTCAAGTCAAATTTATGCATGAGATAGCCAAGATGATTGTCTATAAAATGATGGTAGTCTCACGTTTGAAGCAGTAGTGGATGGTGAGATATGGAACCTGAAAGTCAAAAGTTCAAAACATTGTTACCCTTTTGCTCATCACTGTATATGGACACACAAGCAAACATATAAGTGCATTCACGGAAAAGCACTGTGACACACACATATATTTGCACTCATACATACCCTGTGACACATATTCACTGTGACATAAACACACATAAATTGAAGCACACATACAGTGGTGTGAAAAAGTGTTTGCCCCCTTTCTGATTTCTTATTCTTTTCCATGTTTGTCAACTTAAATGTTTCAAATCACAAAACAAATGTATTAATATTTGACAAAGATAACACAAGTAAATACAAAATACAGTTTTTAAATGAAGGTCTTTATTATTAAGGGAATAAGAAACCCAAACCTATAGTGCCCTGCATAAAAAAGTGATTGATCCCTAAAACTAATAATTGGTTGGGTCACCCTTAAAAGCAACAACTGAAATCAAGCATTTGCGATAACTGGCAATGAGTATTTTACAATGCTCCAGAGGAATTTTGGCCCATTCATCTTTAGAAATGAGCGAATCTCTCAAGGTTCAATTAGTTTCAGATCGGCAAACTTCCTGATGTTTTCCGAACCAAACGCATACACTACACTTTCAAAGGGACCCAAAAGCTGCCAAAACAGCTCAAATTAGGGGCAGACACCAGGAAAAGTGATATCAATTGACCCACAGTACAAATAGTAAAATTATTATTATAGTGCCATTTATTCCATGGCACTTTACATGTGAAAAGGGGTCAATGGCTGGTACAGAAGGAGAGAGGACCCTGCCCATGAGGGCGCACAAACAATCTACAAAGGATGGGTGAGGATACAGTAGGTGAGGGTAGAGTTGATCATGCAGCAGTATGGTGGAGCGAGGGTTATTGCAGGTTGTATGCTTGTCAGGAGAAGTGGATCTTCAGGTTCCTTTTGAAGGTTTCCATGGTAGATGAGAGTCTGAGGTGTAAGGGTAGAGAGTTCCAGAGTAGGGGAGATGCATGGGACAAATCTTGTATGCGATTGTGGGAAGAGGAGATAAGAGGGGAGTAGTGAAGGAGATCTTGTGAGGATCGGAGATTGCGTGCAGGTAAGTACCGAGAGTCTAGGTCACAGATGTATGGAGGAGACAGTTTTTGGATGGCTTTGTATGCCAAAGTTAGAGTTTTCCACTGGAGTCTCTGGGCAACAGGAAGCCAGTGCAGGGATTGACAGAAGAGAGAAGCCAGGGAATAGCAGAGTGACAGGTAGATTATTTGGCCAGCAGAGTTTACAATAGATTGGAGGGGTGCAATAGTGGTAAAAGGGAGGCCACAAAGCAGGAGGTTGCAGTAGTCGAGGCGGAAGATGATGAAGGATTGCACTAGTGTTTTTGCAGATTTATGGTTGCGGAATGTGCGGATCCGGGAGATATTTTGGAGACGGAGTCGGCCTGAAGTGGAAAGGGCTTGGATCTCAGGTTTGAGATCAAAGTCAAGCTTGTGGGACTGGGGAGAGCGGGCCAACATTGACTTTGATGAATAAGTCAGTTGGGGGGTTGAATGAGATGATGGAAAAATTATGAATTTGGTGATACTGAGGTACACATGGACTGTACTGTGCTGTCAGGGCAGGAAGAGGAGGAGGGTGACTCTCAGGGTGAGGAGTGGGAGAGCAGATAATATGATGATGAGGTTGTAGATCCCACTTGGTGTGAACCCTGAGACACGCATCTGAGGAGGTGGAGGAGGAAGGAAGATGATGAGGTTATGTTGCGGCTTCCCGCACAGACACTGAGTGATGCAACCATGACAAGCAGCCAGAGCCACAACTGTGGGCAGCAGCAATTCGTAGGGGCGGCAAGGGTTGCCTAGCCTGGGTCATTTTGGAGACTGCAAGGGATGACACAACTCACGTTATCTGAGAACTTTTTTAAAAAAACTGAGTAGAGGCAAAAATTGCAATAATTTGACATTACAAGCATGAACTGGCACATGCGCGATCAACATGCATTCGACTGGGAATCTCACTGCGCTATAATGCAGAATAGCGGCCTTCACCAATCACCGGCTGCCCCATCAACCGCAACTGCTGCTTCTTCCTCCTCCATGACCATGGAAAGTGTTCTCAAACAGGTCTATGGCTGCAGAACCTCCACTTGTTTACCTGCTACAATCAGGGTGAGTGAAAACCCGTCAGCTGTTATGGAAGTAGGCATGCCTGCTGTTTTTGACCGATCTCAGACACCGAGCACACCCCATCTTTCTCAATCCATCATGACATCTCCGCCTGCATCTCTCTAACAGTCCAGCAGTTTGTCGTGTTCACCCTACTCCACCCTCTCTCAGCAGAGCAGCCAGCTCTGGGTCCCACAGTCACGTAAAAGATTGTTTCCTCCTACACATGCCAAAGCAAAGAACTTGAACTTCACCATCCCCAATTTGATGGCCACGGAAAAGCTGCCTTTCTGCCTGGTGGATACAGACGTTTTCCGAAAGCTGATGGCTGTCACAGTACCCCAATACCTGTTGCCCAGTCGCCATTACTTTTCTAAGAAAGATGTGCCTGCGCTACAGCAGCATGTTGCAGACAACATCACCCATCACTGACAGGGTCCATTTCACCACTGACACCTAGACAAGCAAGCTTGGCCAGGGGCGTTACATCTAGCTGACTGGGCACTGGGTGACTGGTGGCTGCGGGGGTAGGTGGAGAATGGATTGGAATCCCCAAAGCTTGCAGGGCACTTGGGGATGGAGAACTAAACCACTACCCACCAAAAGATGGAGAACTATACTACTAAACAACTAGGGGTGGAGAACTAAACCACTACATACCAAGGAATGGAGAACTAAACCCCAAGGTGTCACTAGACACCAAATCTTGAAATTTGCGGGACAAACCTCTGTATCAAACACTTCCTCCACTACTTCTGTCTCCTCCACTTCCTCTAGGGCCTCCACCTGCACCCTCAACCCCAGCCTTAATGAGACACGTTTTAACAGTGCAGAGAGAATCCCCCCCACCTCCATACAGCGCAGCCAGGGCTCACTGCAATCAGGCAGTGTTTAAATTAGTATGCCTTGGAGACCACAGTCATAATGATCAAGAGATGTGGACAGCTATCCATGCCAAGTTTGATCAATGGCTGTCTCCACTGAACCGGTAGCCAGGGAAGGCCGTATGCGATAATGGTGCAAACCTGGTGGCAGCCCTATGCCGGGGCAACCTCACACACGTGCCTTGCATGGCTCACATCCTCAACCTGATGGTATAGAAATTTCTATGCCACTATCCCGACATTCGCAACCCACGGGTCATCGACTTGCATCGCTACAGAGATCTTTTGGCCTACAGGTTGATATGCGATGTGGCAACATGGTGTAAATCAACTCTGCACATGTTGAAGTGACAGTGGCAGCAGCAACGAGCCCTGAGGCAATATCTCATGTTGTATAGTCTCTGCAAACGCAGTACAGACATGGTGCTAATCACACTTGCTGAGTGGACACAGATGAAGGACCTCTGCACCCTTCTGCACATTTTTGAAATGGCTACTAAAATGGTTAGCGCTGACAATGCCGTCATCAGCATTACTATTCTGGTCATCCACATGCTGGAGCACACTTTGAATAGTCTGCGTGAGGAGGTGATGGTCCCAGGGGAAGAGGAGAAAGAGGAGGAAGCAGAGGAGGATGCAGAAGGGTTAACAATATCTCTGAGTTCCGGTCTGTTGTTGCACAGGCAGTTGCCATGGGAGGAATAAATGGAGAAGGACGAGGAGGAAAAGGTGATGGATGCGCAACAGTTAGGAGATGAAGAGGATAATGATTCCCTCTTTGTTGTCTGTGCTTGCCAAGAGGGGATGGAGGAAGCAAGCTTGAGTGTTATCCTGCCACCAACACACTATGGACTTGGACCTCATGAAAGAGACCGACCCATGAGTACCTTCTTGCAGCACTATCTGCAACAAGATCGTTGCCCATATTGTTAGGATTAGAAATAGTGATGACTACTGGGTTGCCACTCTGTTTGATCCACGGTACAAAAGTAAATTTTGCAAGTTGCTTCCCCCTCTGGAAAGGGATGCGCCCATGCTGTAGTATCAAAACATGCTTGAAGACACTCTTGAAAGTGGTTTTCCCCAAGACAGCAGTGACGCACACACTGTGCACTGCAGTGATAGACTTCCAACTAGAGATGAGCGTTGTTCTACTCGAACTGTTCGCCAATCTCAAATTCGAGCTGTTTTGGGCGGTGTTCGAGCCGGTCGGCGAACACGAGCAATTTGAGAAAAATTCGGCTGTTCGAGGTTATGTTCGATAACTGTTCGTGCACCAAAATCATAACTGGATTTTTTCTCAGTAATGATGAAAATTAATGTTAATACGCAGTTTGAGTGTACAGCGGGGCGGGGGGAGGGGCAGGGGATGGATCTCTGCAGGAACAATGAAGATCTCCATTTTTTTTTCTCTTTCCCGCATTTGCAGTGGGGAGGTGCAATCTGTCAGCCTATCAGCAGCGCACACACGGAGCGAAGTGCTTTTTTTCACACAAGCAAGGGCATGTGTGATTGGCAGTGTATGTCACATGTCCTTGCCCTATAAGACCAAGCCATTTTCCCCGTCGCCACCATTTTCTCACTGCTGCAGCTGCGTGTTAGACGGCACCGCTGTTGCTGTGTGCGCTATACCTTGTTAATTTCAAGCCAATTTTCGCACAAATATACAGATAGCTTGGGAGTAGGGAATAGTTGTGATTGCAGTCCTTTTAAGGACTAGGTTACAGCATTTCCTACGACTTTTATCAAGCAGGTCTGTGCTCTTAAATAGATAGATTGTGGGAGTAAAGACTAATTGTAATTGGAGTCCTTTTCAGGACTAGGTTACATCAGTTCCTATCAGTTTTTGCCAGGCAGGTCTGTGCCAGTGCTGTGCAAGTTTTTTTCACAGCATTTGGCTGAATCTAGCAAAGCTAATCCTTTTTGGCCTATTGCAGAGTGTGTTAGTCAGTGGAGTAGCCTATCTGTGTTGCAAGATATACCACCTGTGTATAGAATACCAATTTTTTTACTGAACCTAGTGAAGTAAAATCTTTTGGGCATAGCATCATTCTATTAGTCCATCTATACTGACCTCCATCAGGTTGCAAATTAAAAATAATTTTTTTCTGCATCTAGCTCTGAAAAAATATTTGGGCTTCTAGCAGTGTGTGGGACTTGGTCTATTAGTCCATCTATACTGACCTCCATCAGGTTGCAAATTAAAAATAATTTTTTTCTTCATTTATCTCTGAAAAAATATTTGGGCTTCTAGCAGCGTGTGGGACTTGTTCTATTAGTCCATCTATACTGACCTCCATCAGGTTGCAAATTAAAAATAATTTTTTTCTGCATCTAGCTCTGAAAAAATATTTGGGCTTCTAGCAGTGTGTGGGACTTGGTCTATTAGTCCATCTATGCTGACCTCCATCAGGTTGCAAATTAAAAATAATTTTTTTCTGCATCTAGCTCTGAAAAAATATTTGGGCTTCTAGCAGTGTGTGGGACTTGGTCTATTAGTCCATCTATACTGACCTCCATCAGGTTGCAAATTGAATAAAAAAATTTTCTGCATCTAGCTCTGAAAAAATATTTGGGCTTCTAGCGGTGTGTGGGACTTGGTCTATTAGTCCATCTATACTGACCTCCATCAGGTTGCAAATTAAAAATAATTTTTTTCTGCATCTAGCTCTGAAAAAATATTTGGGCTTCTAGCAGTGTGTGGGACTTGGTCTATTAGTCCATCTATACTGACCTCCATCAGGTTGCAAATTAAAAATAATTTTTTTCTTCATTTAGCTCTGAAAAAATATTTGGGCTTCTAGCAGTGTGTGGGACTTGGTCTATTAGTCCATCTATACTGACCTCCATCAGGTTGCAAATTAAAAATAATTTTTTTCTTCATTTATCTCTGAAAAAATATTTGGGCTTCTAGCAGCGTGTGGGACTTGTTCTATTAGTCCATCTATACTGACCTCCATCAGGTTGCAAATTAAAAATATTTTTTTTCTGCATCTAGCTCTGAAAAAATATTTGGGCTTCTAGCAGTGTGTGGGACTTGTTCTATTAGTCCTTCTATACTGACCTCCAGCAGGTTGCAAATTGAATATAATTTTTTTCTGCATCTAGCTCTGAAAAAATATTTGGGCTTCTAGCGGTGTGTGGGACTTGGTCTATTAGTCCATCTATACTGACCTCCATCAGGTTGCAAACTAAAAATAATTTTTTTCTGCATCTAGCTCTGAAAAAATATTTGGGCTTCTAGCAGTGTGTGGGACTTGGTCTATTAGTCCATCTATACTGACCTCCATCAGGTTGCAAATTGAATAAAAAAATTTTCTGCATCTAGCTCTGAAAAAATATTTGGGCTTCTAGCGGTGTGTGGGACTTGGTCTATTAGTCCATCTATACTGACCTCCATCAGGTTGCAAATTAAAAATAATTTTTTTCTGCATCTAACCCAGCCAATAGTTTTGGCCTAATACCACAGTTTGGCCACTCAGCTCTGCTCGGTTACCATCCATTGTTTTTTTGTGCAAACAACTCCAGAGTTGTGAATTAGTTAACCACCAAAATGAGTGGAAAAAGGCCTGCTGCTGGTGGAAAGGGGAATAGGCGTGTTGGGAAGGGGAAAAAAGGTTGTGTCCGTGGGGTAGGTGCAGAAGAAAGACCATCTTCCAGCCAAACTAAAATGTCTACTTCTTTTAGCGGACAATGTGATAAGATCCCTTTCTTACGGCCACGCCAATCGCTACAAATTCCAGATGAGGCACAAAAACAGCAGGTGCTTCAACGGATATCAAGTGCTCCTTTAAGTGGGCTCTCCTCCACATCAACTTCAACATCACAAATACTCCAGTCCTCAAAGGTGTCACCCAAATCGCACTTGCTTCCTCACAGCTCCCAAATCTCCAGCTGCCCGTCTGAGTATGAGGTAGAACAGATGGTTGAGTCTGCAGAGCTGTTTACTCATACTATAGCCTGGGAATCAGAGGTCGACTCCAGCGCTTCTGTGAATCCAGACGAGGAAATGATCTGCACTGATGCCCAGAATCTTTATGAGTCGGATCCAGGACCAGGCGCAGAAGGTTCTGACCATAATGTAGACCCTCATTCCCAAACTGTAACTCCTGTTGGTGGAGACAATGAGGAAGACGATGATAAGACTCAAATACCTGATTGGAGCGACAACTTTAGTTTTTTGTCAGGGCAGGAACAGGTTGGCTCTGAGGACGACGGGTGTGATAACGCACAGGGTGATGATGATGAGGTCGGAGATCCCACTTACTGTCAACCCACAGTCAGCCAAGAGATGAGGTCAGCAGAGGAGGTGGAGGAAGATGCTAGTGACGACGAGGTCAGGTTGCGCCTTCCTGGACAGAGACGTAGTACTGGAAGCACGTCAACAACTGCATCCTCAAACACAACTCTGCCTCTCACCACAAGTCGTAGTGGCTCTTCAGGTCGCATGGGTGCTAAGCCTTGCATAGCCTGGGCATTTTTTCAGATCGATAAAGATGACCCAACTCGTGTTATCTGTAACATTTGTCAGCAAAAGCTAAGTAGAGGCCAAAAAATACATAGTTTGAGTACTTCATGCATGAACCGGCACATGGACATGAAGCATAAGTTGCAGTGGGAAGCTCAGTGTGCTACAATGCGGCCTAGCCGGCCGGGCCAACCACCATCTGCCATATCTTGTGCATCCGCGGCCTCTTCATCCTCTGTGACTGGGGGGACAGCAGTCACACCTGTTTTGGGGCGCAGACCTGCCACCTCTTTACCCGCAACAGCCAGCATGATTGGCAGGTCATCATTTTCTTTGGAGGTGGTAACACCAGCTGGTCTTGAGCGCTGTCCGACATCGATAGCACCACCTTTGGATCAAGGCAACCTAACATGTCCGCCTGCATCTTCCTCACAGACCGGCAGTTTGCCGGGGACACCCTTATCAACCCCGTCTAAGCACAATAGCCAGCCCTCGGTCCCTCAGATGTGGACAAGTAAAAGACCATTTCCTCCTAGCCATGAGAAAGCTTAGAGGTTGAATTTCACCATGTGCAAGCTCTTGGCTACAGAAATGCTGCCTTTCCACCTGGTGGACACAGAGGATTTTCGAGACCTTATGTCCGTCGCAGTGCCCCAGTACCAGATGCCCAGTCGGCACTACTTCTCAAAGAAAGGTGTGCCTGCGCTCCACCAGCATGTCGCACACAACATCACCGCTTCTTTGAGAAACTCTATGTGTGACAGGGTGCATTTCACCACAGACACTTGGACGAGTAGGCATGGACAGGGGCGTTACATGTCGCTGACTGGGCACTGGGTAACTATGGTGACAGCAGGACAAGGGGCTGCTGTCCAAGTCTTGCCGTCCCCACGAGTTGTGCGTCAATCCTCTTTATGTCAAAGTTCCTCCACTGCTTCAGCCTCCTCAACCTCCTCTCGGTCTTCCACCTGCACCCAAAGCCTGTCTGGTCATGCCACAAGCTTTCTAACTGCGCAGAAGGGATCCTGCACACCTCCTTACTATGCTGGCAGTAGGGCTCAACGTCATCAGGCGGTTTTTACATTGAAATGTCTGGGAAATGTGAGTCACACAGCTGAGGAGTTGTGGTCAGCTCTGGAGAACCAATTTCATGAATGGTTGTCTCCACTGGACCTGAAACCAGGGAAGGCCGTGTGCGAAAATGCTGCAAACCTGGGTGCGGCCCTTCGCCGGGGCAATGTCACACACGTGCCTTGTATGGCTCACGTGTTGAACCTGGTTGTCCAGCAATTTTTAGCCCACTATCCCAGACTAGATGGCCTTCTGCAGAGGGCACGGTCGCTGTGTGCTCACTTCCGCCGTTCGCATCCCGCAGCTCAGCGACTTACATCTCTACAGAAGTCGTTGGGCCTGCCACTTCATCGGCTAAAATGCGATGTGCCTACCCGGTGGAATTCAACTCTGCACATGTTGCAGCGACTGTGGCAGCACCGACAAGCCCTGGTGCAATACGTTCTGACGTATAGCCTGGGCCAACGAGATTCAGAGGTGGGGCAAATCACGCTGGAGGAGTGGTCTCAGATCAGGGACCTATGCACCCTTCTGCACAGTTTTGAAATGGCGACGAAGATGTTTAGTGCTGACGATGCCATTATCAGCATGACTATTCCGGTGATTTACATGCTGGAGCACATGTTAAACAGAATTCGGAGTCAGGTGGTGGCACAAGAGGAGGTGGAGGAAGTAGAGGAGGAGGAGTTGTATGCGGAAGGGCTAACATCTGCAAGGTCCAGACGGTCGGCAGCACCAAGGCGGCAGGCATGTGAGGGTGGGTGAGATGATTTTACCAGGGCGCATGGTAGCAGCCAAACTAGTGAGGAAGGTGCAGGAGCCCAGGAAGAAGTGGAGGACGAACTGATGGAAGACTCATCAGATGAGGGAGACCTTGATCACATTTCTGTTGTGCGAGGTTGGGGGGAGAGGACAGAGGAAGGAAGCATGATTGTTACCTCGCCACCAACACAACAGGGACTTGGTGCTCCTGGATGCGCAACACACATGAGTGCCTTCTTGCTGCACTACCTGCAACATGACCCTCGAATTGTGAGAATTAGAAATAATCCTGACTACTGGGTTGCCACACTGTTAGATCCCCGGTACAAAAGTAAATTTGCAGAAATTCTTCCTGCCATAGAAAGGGATGCACGCATGCAGGAGTATCAGCAGAGACTGTTGCAGAATCTTACATGTGCTTTTCCACAAAATACCAGTGGTGCACGTAGTGAATCTCACAGTTCCAACTTGCCAACCGTGGGACCGTCAAGTGTTCAGCACTCAAACCGTAACAGAACCACAGTATCTGCTGGTAACATCAATTTTGCGGAATCATTTCACCACTTTTTTAGCCCATCCTTTGCAAGGCCACAGGAGACAAGAAGTCTGACACATAGTCAACGCCTAGAGACGATGGTACAGGAGTATCTCCAAGTAAACATTGAAGCCACGACTGTGTCACTGGACCCTTGCTCTTTTTGGGCTTCCAATCTGGATAAATGGCCGGAGCTAGCCACTTACGCCTTGGAGATCTTGTCATGCCCCGCAGCCAGCGTTCTGTCTGAGCGTGTGTTCAGCGCTGCTGGTGGTGTGCTGACAGATAAGCGCACGCGGCTCTCCACTGATAATGTAGACAGACTCACGTTCATAAAGATGAACAAATCATGGATCCGAAACGACTTTTCTACCCCTGTGTCATCCTGGGGAGAGTAAAAGCTTGATGATTGGTTAAAATCACCCTACCAACCGTTTTAAGCTTTCAAATTACTAATCATGTTTATCTGTATCTTGACTGGAAAATAATTTGGGCTTTGTAGCAGTGTGCAGCACTGATCCTATTAGGCCATCTATAATAAGCTTCACCAGATTTAAAATTAAAAATAATTTTTAGCTGCATCTAGCCCGGAAAATAATTTTGGGGCTCCGAGATGCGCAAGACACATAAGTGCCTTCTTGCTGCACTACCTGCAGCATGACCCTCATATTGTCAGAATTCGAAGTAATCATGACTACTGGGTTGCCACACTCTTAGATCCCCCAAACTTTTCGATCAACCTTTTCATTTTAATAAAGACCAAAAAAATGGTCATTTTTGAAATTATAAGCATTAGCAGGTTGTTAGAAACTGAAATCAAACAGTTTTCAACTCAAAATTTTATTCTAGGTGATGTTACATTTTCACATAGGACCCCTTGTTCGAAAGGAGCTTCTGAACTCTCTCGTCCATTGAATTTGTCAGGTTTTGGATGGTTTCTGCTTCAATTGTTTTGCATGAGGACAGAATACCCTCCCAGAGCTGTTGCTTAGATGTGAACTGCCTCCCGCCATCATAGACACTCCTTTTAATGATGCTCCAAAGGTTCTGAATGGGGTAGAGGTCAGGGGAGCATGGGGGTCACACCATAAGTTTGTCCCCTTTTATGCCCATATCAGCCAGAGATGCAGATGTTTTATGTGCAGCATGAGATGGTGCATTATCATGCAGAAAAATGATCTTGCTGTGAAATACACAGTTCTTCTTCTTGAACCATGGCAGGAAGTGCTGTTTGAGAAAATCCACATACATTATGGAGTTCATCTTTAGCGCCTTCAGGGATCCTAAAGGGGCCGACAATCTCTCTCCCCATGATTCCAGCCCAAAACATTACTCCACCTCCTCCTTGTTGGCGCTGTAGCCGTGTTTGCGTGGGGTGTCCATCAACCAGCCATCCTCCACTCCATTCATCTGGACCATCGAGCGCTGCACGGCACTCATCCGTGAACAAAACAGTTTTGAAATCAGTCTTCATGTAATGTTTGGCCCACTGGAGCCGTTTCTGCTTGTGTGAAGTGGATAGAGGAGGTCGACAGGATGGCATATGCACAGCTGCAAACCTCTGAAGGACCCTGCATCTTGTTGTTCGGGGGACGTTGGAGGCACAAGCAGCTTCAAAAACTTGTCTGCTGCTATGACAAGGCTTTTTTGCCGCTGCTCTTTCAACCTGACGTAATTGCCTGTAGGAAAGAGTCCTCAATTTGCCCTTATCAGCACGCACACGTGTGTACTGTGAATCAGCTACATACTTCTTGATTGCCAAGACACTTCACCCTGATCATCGCACAATGTTGATTGTAGTCATGCCTTGACCTAAACACTCCACAATTTGTTGCTTCTCAGCAGCCGACACATCCTTTTTCTTTCCCATTTTGGCAGAAAATGTAGGCTGCTTAATAATGTGAGAGAGCCTTCTTAAGTAGTCTTGCCTTTCATTGGACACACCTGCCAAACTAATTAGCACAGGTGTCTGCAATTGCTTACAGTGATATAAAGAGCCCTGACACACATCACCATCAATGAGTTTAACTGACAAACAAACAAATTCTTCCCTTATCACTCCTAAACACTTTTTGCATAATAATTTGGAACGCGGTGTACATGTGCTTTTCCACAAAACACCAGTGGTTCACGTAGTGAATCTTACAGTTCTAACTTGCCAACCGTGGTCTGTATGGAATTGTTCAATAAAGGGCCCAAAATTAAGATAACATAGATGGGAGAGGTCTCTATGAATAGGAATTCCTAAGTATTTGATACCCTGTGAGGGCCAGGCAAAGGGAAAGTTGGACTGGATGGAATCCTATATGGATTTAGGGAGGGAGACATCGAGGGCCTCAGACTTCGCTGCATTGATTTTAAAATTTTACCATGTAACAAAGTGATCTATTTCAGCCATAACAGCAGGGATGGATATATGTGATTGAGTGATATATACTAGGACATCATCAGCAAATAGAGAGCACTTGTACTCGGTGCCTCCCACCTCAATCCACCTAATATTGGGGTTATGGCGAATTGATGAGAGCAGGTGCTCCGTCACTAGGATGTATAAGAGAGGGGACAGAGGACATCCCTGCCTTGTCCCATTGGTGATTGTGAAAGGTGATGAAAATGTTCTGACGCACCCCCTGGGCCTTGGGACACCCGGAGCCGGACCCTTTTTGGTGGATGCTGGTGGTTGTAGTCTTCGTGGCGGCGATCCGGTTCCGTGGCTCAGGGCGGTCAAACCAGTGGCGGAACTATTTATGTGGTTTTGATGTTTAAATGTCCGACTACGCCACCCGTGGATTGCGGTCAGAGTGAACCGCCACTACAGGGCAGACCGCTAAGGCTGGTGTTGTGGGTGCAGCAGAGCGTAGCATAACTCCCCACGGGAGGAGTATAGCCTCAGGGCAGTGTATGCGGAGGATGGGGGTGATGGTGCAGGGCAGCAGCAGTAACGACACGGAGTCAGTGATGCAGTTCAGGGCCTTTACTCACAGTTCTTATTATCCAGACCACGTCTGCAGGTAACGGCTGCCCACGTCGTACTGTGCTCACCAGGTGAGGGGCTCAGACAACTCCCAGATAACTTTGGAGCGC
The DNA here is from genome assembly GCF_046119375.1 of Phyllobates terribilis. Lineage (NCBI taxonomy): Eukaryota > Metazoa > Chordata > Amphibia > Anura > Dendrobatidae > Phyllobates > Phyllobates terribilis. The sequence continues at coordinate 327,017,460 of NW_027362762.1, read as the reverse complement.
TTCACAGGACCCCCTTTGTGTGTCCTTTGTCTGGCCTTTCTTAACAACACTTCTGTCCGGCTGCCTCGGGCCTCCTCTTGGTAAACTTGGCGCCAGTTTCCCTGACCCTATGTGGTGCCTTCCTAGCGGGTGGAGCAAGGGGCTGCGCCACATAAAATGTCAGAGCCTCCGGTTTCTAGCTGAGGGTCGTTTCCTGCCTCCACTAGTTCGGTGACCGGTCTCCCCCTTTGGCCTGACCCCTCCATGCAGGTGGATTCGGGCGTGCGGTGGCGACTCGCCCGTCCGCACCCCTGGGATCCCTTCATTCCTCGTTCCTGGAGCCTTCTCCGCTCCTCTTCCTTCCTTCTCCCTCTTGCAGGCCTGGGACTCTGTTACTAGGCCCGCCTCCGGAGCAGAGCTCATGCAGAGCCCCTGCTCCCTGCCACTTCTGCTCAGACTTCTCTGCACTGAACTAAGATGGTGCCCACCTTTTATACTCCCTTCTCAATGCACCCAGGAACTGCTTCCTCCCTGCTCCTGCACTGCAGGGTTCCCCTTCCTCAGTGTTCCCTCCCCCCACTCCAGCCAGGGACAGGGACTGTCATGCCCATCTCAGGGGCATATTGGTCGCCCTGCCCCATGGCAATGTGGTGTAATGCATGCAGGTGTCGGGTCCTGATCCACACTCCATCCTTATCTGAGAGTGAGATATCACACCTCTGGGTGAGGTGCAATACGTCTGTAGCAACCGAGCCCTCGGTGCTACAGTTCCATTTATCTTCAGCCTAGGTGACGTATTGTGATACAGGGCCGTGATTTTGGCTATAAAAGGGTCCCCTAGACCCCTACCCCAAGCTTTTTAAGAGAATCATATATGGCGTGCCAGGAGACTCTATGGAATGCTTTCTCAGCATCCAACGAGAGTATCTACTTACAAATTTTTAACTGCATCTAGCCCAGGAAATACTTTGTGCCTAGTAGCAGTGTCTGCTAGTCAGCGGATTATCCCGGCTGTTAAGCAAGCTACACCACCTGTAGTTTGGACACTTAATTTTTTCAAAGGAAATGCTTCGGGACCACGGGATACTCAGTGAAGAGCATCAGGAGGCACCCCAAGGCATAGGGGCTGGGACTGGCACTAGGATGCCTTGCGGTGGACAGCCGAGCTCGATCCTTATAAAAGCTTTTTAACTGCAGCAGCTTTAGTGGACGCTACTGGAGCTGGAATTACGCGGCTGCTGGCATGAGACTTGCCCTCCAATAGATCCTTGTAAATGGATTTAAAGTGTATTCATTCAAATTAGAGGGACAATTTAAATTAAAAAGCTTAGAGCTGCCTCCACCACAGGGGGGCTCTCTCGACCCACCAGCGGACAGGCACCAGTATTGGGAGAGGGGGGCTGGCCGTCAGGGTTCACCGCGGCTCTGGCACAAACCCGGCGACACGGAGGTGGCACGGGCAGGAGCGGACTGGCCGTCTCGGCTTCTCACTTTTTGGATTTTAGAAGGGCATGACATGCCTATATCTGTGTCTCCCCCTCCTTTTACTCCTCCACCTCTTTTCTTTTCGCATGACTATATGTACTTGTCACATTTCCATGTGTTAGTTGTGTCTTCTGAGCAGTTTGTCAGCTTTTGGACACCTTTGAAGGTGTTTTCTATGTGTTTCTATGTGTTTTTGTTTGCCTGCCATTGGTTTTAACGGTGTTCGAAGGTGTTCGACGAACAGTTCGACGAACAGTTCGGCGAACACACGGGTGTTCGACGAACCGTACCGAACTCGAACACTACGGGGGTGGCTCAACACTACTTCCAACCCCGAGAACGTTGAGGCATTAAAACATTAGCAGCCTTGCAGAGCTGGAGTCCTGGGTTCCAACAACCCCACCAAGGACAACATCTGAAAGGAGTTTGTATCTTCTCCCAGTGTTTGCTAGTGTTTCCTCCAGGTACTCATTTTTCTTCCCACACTCATAGACCTAGTGATAGGAAATTTAGATTGTGAGCCCCAATGGGGACAGTGCCACTAGTGTCTGTAAAGCCCTGTGTAATTATTGGCGCTATATTAGTGAGTAAAATAAATAAATAAATAATAATTGATGTCACTTTAGTGGCATCTGCCCATAATTATTGGAAATGTTGGGTCTCCATCATTTCTGTTGCCTGAATTTGGCAGAGCTCTCAGACCACCAGGCCTACACCTCTCACTCATCCACCAGTTACTGATCAAAGTTTAAGGCAGAAATACTGCTCCAAGCTCTGTCCAATGCTTAAATGTGGCATGGTTTCAGGACCACGCTATTAGCACAACCAATTTAGATTCTGAAAGTTGGACTCCTGGAAGGGGCACAATATTAGTAAAAAATATTTATCTGCTGAAATGTGGCCTGGTTTCTGGAGCATGCTATTAGCACAAATAATTTATGTTGTGAAATGCGGACTCCTGGCTGGAGCACAATACTAACACAAAATAATTAAAAGATATAATGTGGCCAGCTTTATGTACTTCGGTAGTAACAAACAATTAGATTTTTTACTATGGACGAGCCTTGGATACAGCAGAATCTCAGCGCAAAAGAATTACGACCTCAGATGTGGCCTACTTTTTGCTTTGTTTTTGTACAGAACAAATTTAGATTTTATCATGTCAACATTGTATGGAGAAGAAAATCAGCATCAAAGAATTACATGCTGAAATGAGGCCTACTTTATGTAGCAGAGTAGTAAGACAACTAATTTAGATTTTATCATGTGAACCCCTGGATGGAGAACAATATCAGCAGCACCAAAGAATTAAAAGATCAAATTTGGCCTAGTTTGTCTAGCACTGTAGTAGCAGCAAATATTGAGAAGTAGTAATGTGAATTACTGGATGGAGCAGAATATCAGCATCAAAGAATTAAAAGCTCAAATGTGGACTAGCTTGTGTAGCACTGTAGTAGCATCAAATAATGAGATAAAGTAATGTGAACCCCTGGGTGGAGCAGAATATCAGCATCAAAGAATTAAAAACTTAAATGTGGCCTAGTTTGTGTAGCACTGTATTAGCAGCAAATATTGAAATTAAGTAATGCGATTCCCTGGATGGAGAACAATATCAGCACCAAAAAATTGCAAGCGGAGATGTGGCCTGCTGCATCACATTAGTAACAGAAGAAATTAGATTTTTTACTGTGGATGAGGACTGTATACAACAGAATATATGTGCCAAAAAAATTTCAAGCTGATATGTGGCCTGCTGTATCACATTAATAACAAAATAAATTAGATTTTTACTGTGGATGAGGCCTGTATGCAGCAGAATATATGCACCAAAAAAATTCAAGCTGAGTTGTGGCCTGCTGTATCACGTTAGTAACAAAAGAAATTAGATTTTTTAATGTGGAATGAGTCCTGGATACAGTAAAATATATGTGCCAAGCAATTACAAGCTGAGATGTGGCCTGCTGTATCACATTAGTAACAGAAGAAATTCGATTTTTTACTGTGAATGAGGCCTGGATACAGTAGAAAATATGCGCCAAAAATTACAAGCTGAGATGTGGCCTGCTGTATCATGTTAGTAACAGAAGAAATTTGATTTTTTACTGTGGACAAGGCCTATATACAATAGAATAAATGCGCTAAAAAAATTCAAGCTGAGATGTGGCCTGCTGTATCACGTTAGTAACGGAAGAAATTAGATTTTTTACTGTGGACGTGGCCTGTATACAGCAGATTATATTAGACAAAAAAATTCAAGCTGAGTTGTGACCTGCTGTATGTATCACGGTAGTAAGAGAAAAATTTTTATTTTTTTACTGTGGAGCCCGGGATACAGCTGAATCTCAGGGCAAAAGAATTACAAGATCAGACGTGGCTTGCTTAATGTAGCACTGTAGGAACAGAAAAAAAATTGAGTTTCAAAGGTGTACTCGTGCATGGGGCACAATGTAAGTAGTGCACGACAGAGTTCTATGCTGAAATGTGCCCTGCTGTCTCAACCTAGACCTCACTAATAGCATAAAGCGATTGATCTGCTGGAAGGTCGATTTCCCTGCCACACAGGATCCTATCTATCTAAACTATCTGACTTAAAAGCAACCGCCTAGCTAACGATTACTAGCTCTTGGAGTAATTTTGGTTGGCTGGCCACTCCTGGGAAGGTTCACCACTGTTCCATGTTTTTTTCCATTTGTGGATAATGGCTCTCACTTTGGCTCACTGGAGTCCCAAAGCTTTAGAAATGGCTTTATAATAACTAAATAAATGGCTTTTCCAGACTGAGAGATCTCAATTACTTTGTTTCTCATTTGATCCTGAAGTTCTTTGGATTGCAGCATGATGTCTAAATTTTGAGGATCTTTTGGTCCACTTCACTTTATCAGGCAGGTCCTATTTTAGTGATTTCTTGATTGAGAACAGATGTGGCAATAATAAGGCCTATGTGTGGCTAGTGAAATTGAACTCATCTTCCCAAATATGTGATAAACCACAGTTAATTTATGATTCAAGGGGGGGGGGCAGTCCCTTTTTCACACAGGGCCCTGCAGATTTGGATTTCTTGTTCCCTTAATAATAAAGACCTTAATTTAAAAACTGCATTTTGTGTTTGCGTGTGCTATCTTTTTCAAATATTTGAATTTGTTTTTTGATCTGAAACATTTAAGTGTGACAAACATGCAAAAAAATCCGAAATCAGGAAGGGGGCAACACTTTTTCACACCACTGTACATATTCTGTGACCCACAAACATACTGGGCACAGCAGGGAATGACTATTCTTGCTAGCAGTTATTTGCAACGTTAGACTGTGAAAAAGCAATCCCCTCCTTTCAGTCTTCTCAACAACTCACAGGTAGACAAATCTACAATAACTACAGTAGTAAAAAAGAGCTAAGAGGCATATATGAATAAATGGAAGTTTTTAAGCCCCTAAGGGCTCATTAAGATGGGCCAATGATTAGTTGGGCAAACATATGATGAAGGAACAGAACACTCATTATTCATTTGCTATGATTTCTAAAAATCGGTGCATCGTTTTGTGTTAATACCTGATGTATTGCCAATAAAATAATATTCTATGCATACAGAACGATTGCACACTTATTACAATTCTGTGTGCATAGACTTGTATTAGGCCTTTTTAAATGAAGACCAAATTAAGGCCATTAGATGACCACTTTCATATAGCTGATGAGCAGTCATTTAGTGCCTGGGCGTGGCCCATGTAAACCCAGCATATCTCCACTTCTGTTCACCAATGCTTTAACCACTTTGCGCCAGAGCCTGTTTTTGCCTTCGTGACCGGGCCAAATTTTTCAATTCTGACCACTGTCACTTTATGAAGTAATTACTCTGGAACGCTTCAACGGATCCCCCTGACTCTGAGAGTGTTTTTTCGTGACAAATTGTACTTCATGATAGTCATTAAATTTCTTCGATATCACTTGCGTTTATTTGTGAAAAAATCAGAAACTTGGCAAAAATTTTGAAAATTTTGCAATTTTCAAACTTTGAATTTTCCTGCCCTTAAATCAGAGAGATATTTCCCAAAAATAGTTAATAAATAACATTTCCCACATGTCTACTTTACATCAGCACAATTTTGGAACCAAATTTTTTTTTTGTTAGGGAGCTATAAGGGTTAAAAGTTGACCAACGATTTCTCATTTTTCCAACAAAATTTACAAAAACATTTTTTTAGGGACCACATCATATTTGAAGTCACTTTGAGGGGTCTTTATGACAGAAAATACCCAAAAGTGACACCATTCTAAAAACTGCACCCCTCATGGTGCTCAAAACCACATTCAAGAACTTTATTAACCCTTCAGGTGCTTCACAGGAATTTTTGGAATGTGGAAGAAAAAAATTAACATTTAACTTTTTTCACAAAAATGTTAATTTAGACCCAATTTTTTTTATTTTCGCAGGGGTAACAGGAAAAAATGGACCCCAAAATTTTTTGTGCAATTTCTCTTGAGCGCGCTGATACCCCATATGTGAGGGAAAACCACTGTTTGGGCACACTGCAGGGTTTGGAAGGGAAGGAGCGCCATTAGACTTTTTGAATGTAAAATTTGTTTGAATAATTAGCAGACGCCATGTTGCGTTTGGAGAGCCCCTGATGTGCCTAAACAGTGGAAACCCCCTACAAGTGACATCATTTTGGAAACTAGACCCCTTAGGGAACTTATCTAGATGTGTGGTGAGCACCTTGCACCCCCAGGTGCTTCACAGAAGTTTATAATATTGAGCTGTAAAAATAAAATTTTCACATTTTTCCAACAAAAATGTTTTTCATCCCCTAATTTTGCATTATCATAAGAGTAATAGGATAAATTGCACAATGAAATTTGTTGTGCAGTTTCTCCTGAACACACCGATACCCCATATGTGGTGGAAAACCACTGTTTGGGCGCACCGCAGGGTTTGGAAGGGAAGGAGCGCCATTTGACTTTTTGAATGTAAAATTTGCTTGAATAATTAGCGGACGCCATGTTGCGTTTGGAGAGCCCCTGATGTGCCTAAACAGTGGAAACCCCTCACAAGTGACACCATTTTGGAAACTAGACCCCTTAGGGAACTTATCTAGATATGTGGTGAGCACCTTGCACCCACAGGTGCTTCACAGAAGTTTATAATATTGAGCCGTAAAAATAAAATTTTCACATTTTTCCCACAAAAAATGTTTTTCATCCCCTAATTTTGCATTATCATAAGGGTAACAGGAGAAATTGCACCATTAAATTTGCTGTGCAATTTCTCCTGAGTATGCCGATACCCCATATGTGGGGGAAAACCACTATTTGGGTACACTGCAGGGTTCGGAAGGGAAGGAGCGCCATTTGACTTTTTGAATGTAAAATTTGTTTGAATAATTAGCGGACGCTAATGTGCCTAAACAGTGGAAACCCCCACAAGTGCCACCATTTTGTAAACTAGACCCCTTAGGGAACTTATCTAGATGTGTGGTGAGCACATTGGGAGACATAATAAACAAATCAGTAGCAGGTGAAGAATTGGTTTTGTTTATTTTTTACGCCGTTCCTCGTGCGATATAAGTGATGAGATTACTTTATTCTTCGGGTTGGTGCGATTACTGAGATACCAGATTTATATCGGGTTTTTATGATTGACAGCTGTCACACACTAAAAGACGCTTTTTTTTGCAAAATCTAGTTTTTGCATCGCCATATTTTGAGAGCTATAATTTTTCCAGATTTCGGCCGACAGAGTTATGTGATGGCTTGTTTTTTGCGGGACGAGTTGTCATTTTTATTGGTACCATTTTTGGGTACGTGACCTTTTTTAATCACTTTCTATTTCGTTTTTGGGAGGTAAAATTAACAAAAACTAACAATTCAGGAATTGTTTTTTGAGGTTTTTTTTATGCCGTTCTGCGTGTGGTAAAAGTGATAAGGCAGCATTATTCTTCGGGTCAGTATGTTTACAGCGATACTACACTTACTGTATATTTTTTTATGTTTTGGCGCTTTTACACAATAAAACAATTTTATAGAAAAAATATTTTTTTTGCATTGCTTTATTCTGAGAGGTATAACTTTTTTTTTTTCGGCTGATGGAGCTGTATGGCAGCTTGTTTTTTGCGGAACAAGATGACATTTTCAGCGGTACCATTTTTATTTCCATTTTGCTTTTTGATCGCATTTTTTTCCACTTTTTGTTTGGCAATATGAGGAAAAGGCATAGTTTTTTGCTCCGTTTTTTATTTATTTTTATTACTGTGTACAGAAGGAGTTAATTAGTGTGACAGTTTAATAGCTTGGGTTGTTTCGGACACGGCGATACCAAATATGTGTACTTTTTTTATTTTTGCATAAATATACGGATTTATCGGTTTAATATTTTATTTATTTATTTTTATTTATTTTGTAATTTTTTTTTAACAGTTTCAAAACATTTTTTTTACTTTTTTTTTACATTTTTACTTAGTCCCTGTATGGGACATTAATTTTTACTTTTCTGATCACTGATCTCATGTAATGTAATAGACATGTATTACATTACATGAGATCTTTGCTGACTGTTTCACAGTCAGAGTCCCCTGCCAGGCTTCAGCTGCAGTCTGAGCCAGGCAGGACACCATATATGGCAGATCTGGAGGTGGTCATGTGACCTCCAGCAGCCATAGCAACGCCAGGTCCTGGAATATATAAGGGGGCCGTCTGAGAGGTAAGTGGACGACCCCCTCTCCTCCTGCTGTCTTCTATATGCCGCGATCACTATAGATTGCGGCATATAGTAGACAGCAAAGGGTTAACATCACTGGGACCTGATCCAATCAGGTCCCGATGATGTTCCCTGTCAGAGCTATCGCTCTGCACCGCTCCCGCAGCGCTTGCAGGACCCTGGGGTCCTGAGCGCTGCGGGACCACCCACAGTTTTTAAACGTCGGTGCTGCACAGGGCCCAGGCAGCGCGGACGTTTATCTACAGTGGGCGGTCGGGAAGCGGTTAAAACTGCTTGTATAATCTTACCATTTTGCCAACCATTGCAATTTAAACACCTGCCCTACATATGATAATGCCCAGAATCAAGACATTCTTGCAGTTTTGTAATTAAATAATAATAACGACCATAGAAGAGAATTTAATATTTTTCCAAGATTAAAATACATTTTCAAATTTGCCAAGTTCAAATAGATTTTAACTATTTTACTGGAAGCTTAAACAATTGTTCAGACTCATTAAATAACTGTTGCATCCTGTGAAACAGTAGAGAGAATAGGGCTAAAGAGTACCTTCACCCATACATAAATAAAATTGTCCTAATGCTTCACAGGAAACTTTTCACACCAGAAAATACTTAGTCTGCTAATTGCATACATCTGTAATGATTTATACACATGAACAAAAATGTGCTGGGAACGTACATATGTCTATGTTAGACCTCAACCACTTCTAAGGACCAGCTTTATGAGACGGATAAACATTGGTGCCTGCACGCTAACTTGCTGATGCTGTGAGCACATATTTGCTTTATTATGGAGCAAGAGACATCAACGGGAAACAATGACATGCTTGTTTGCACTTAATTGAGAAGTTAGTAAACTGTGTAGTAAAACACTCTCCCTACTAATTTATATTGACAGTCAAATCTGTTATTTTTTCATCATCAACTGGAAAGTCTATTTATAAAGGTAATACAATAAGGTAACCAAATAACACACTGATCCTACCTGATTTAGGAAAAAAGGGTAAAACAAGCATTGCTATAACACCTATGAGTAACACCTTTCAATAAACCATGATGTGAAGCCACAAAATCATTTCCTTTAACATCATAATAAACTGAGGTACTTATAAAAATAGCAATAACCCTAAAATATCGCACTTGACTTTTGGCCATGTGCTGGACAATCTACTACAAATTAGACTTTGCCTAATTGACTTGTCATTTTACTAATGTTTAATGTTTATTAAATGTCTAGACTGGTATTGTTGTATTTTTGTGGATTTTGTTGTCACATGCAAAAGTTTAAAATTGTCATATTTAAGCTGATTGATATTAAAATAGATTAATGCATTCTTTAAATGGGATTTTAAAAAAATTGAGGTTTATACCTAAAAAGTATCAAAACTTAATAGTAATATTAGTAATAAAGGGAAATGCAGCCATATTGGTTATTGTTTGCTTCTCTAGAAACCGATGACAAAATGTTCATTATATGAGCATTAGCAAGCTACATAAGATAATGATTTATAGAACTAAGAAGCTAATTTAAAGGGGGCATCCAACATTGAAGCATGTATCTATAAGGCAAATAAATGTTTGTGCTTGTTTCAACTTTTTTTTAATACACTGAAGTAGAGCTAATTTTTTTGTGAAAATAAAAGCAAACAACCAAATTTGATATGATCTTGTTTTTCACATTGACATCAACATTTATACTAGCACATGTTTAAATAATTATATTTTGCTCTCTTTAAAAAAACTGGCTGACTAATATTAAGTGTATGTTCAAGATTTACCTATGGCACATCCTATCAGAAAACCAAGTCTGACACTAAAGATATTCACTTGCATTAGATGTGGAAAATTCGTGAATTTGAAGAGGATTTAGCCATGAAATGTACACTTAGATTATTATCAAACCTTAACCGGTTCCCGACCGCCCACTGTAGATAAACGTCGGCGCTTGCTGGGCTCTGTGCAGCGCCGACGTTTAAAAACGGTGTGTGGTCTCGCAGCGCTCAGGACCCCCAGGGTCCTGCAAGTGCTGGGATTCCGGTGCAAAGCCTTAGCTCTGACAGGGGACATCATCGGGACCTGATTGGATCAGGTCTCAATGATGTTAACCCTTTGCTATGTTCTATATGCCGCGATCTATAGTGATATAGAAGATAGACAGAGGAAAGGGGGTCGCCTTACTTACCTCTCCGACGACCCCTTATACCTTCCAGGACCTGGCGTTGCTATGGCAGCTGGAGGTCACATGACCAGATCTGCCATATATGGAGTCCTGCCTGGGTCAGCCTGCAGCTGAAGCCTGGCAGGAGACTCTGACTGTGAAACAGTCAGCGAAGATCTCATGTAATGTATTATATGTCTATTACATTACATGAGATCAGTGATAAGAAAAATAAAAATTAATGTCCCATACAGGGACTAAGTAAAAATGTAAAAAAAAGTAAAAAAAATGTTTTTAAACTGTTAAAAAAATCACAAAATAAATAAAAATAAATAAATAAAATATTAAACCAATAAATCCGTATATTTGTGCAAAACCAAAAAAAGTACACATATTTGGTATTGCCACATCTGAAACAACCCGATCTATAAAACTGTCACACTAATTAACTCCTTCTGTGCACACCATAATAAAAATAAATAAAAAACGGAGCAAAAAAATATGCTTTTTCATCATATCGCCAAACAAAAAGTGGAAAAAAATGCGATCAAAAAGCAAAATGGAAATAAAAATGGTACCGCTGAAAACGTCATCTTGTTCCACAAAAAAAAAGACGCCATACAGCTCCATCAGCCGAAAAATAAAAAAGTTATAGCGCTCAGAATAAAGCAATGCAAAAAAAATATTTTTTCTATAAAATTGTTTTATCGTGTAAAAGCGCCAAAACATAAAAAAAATATACAGTAAGTGTAGTATCGCTGTAAACGTACTGAACCGAAGAATAACGCTGCCTGATCACTTTTACCACACGCAGAACGGCATAAAAAAAACCTCAAAAAACAATTCCTGAATTGTTGGTTTTTGTTAATTTTACCTCCCAAAAAATGGAATAGAAAGCGATCAAAAATATCACGTACCCAAAAATGGTACCAATAAAATGCCAACTCGTCCCGCAAAAAACAAGCCATCACATGACTCTGTCGGCCGAAATCTGGAAAAATTATAGCTCTCAAAATATGGCGATGCAAAAACTAGATTTTGCAAAAAAAAGCGTCTCTTAGTGTGTGACAGCTGTCAATCATAAAAACCCGATATAAATCTGGTATCTCTGTAATCGCACCGACCCGAAGAATAAAGTAATCTAATCAGTTATATCACACGAGGAACGGCGTAAAAAATAAATAAAACCAATTCTTCACCTGCTACTAATTTGTTTATTATGTCTCCCAAAGATCGCAGTAAGGCTCTGCTCACATTTATCCTGCGCTCTGCGCTAAGCGCTTTCACCAGAGTTTCCGTGTAAATCTCTGAAATATGTGATTCAGCCAGAACTCATGATGGAAGATTCCCTGTAATGAGGCAGATATATATTTTTACAGCTCATTATTATAAACTTCTGTGAAGCACCTTGGGGTTCAAGGTGCTCACCACACATCTAGATAAGTTCCCTAAGGGGTCTAGTTTCCAAAATGGTGTCACTTGTGGGGGGTTTCCACTGTTTAGGCACATCAGGGGCTCCCCAAATGCAACATGGCGTCCGCTAATTATTCAAACAAATTTTACATTCGAAAAGTCAAATGGCGCTCCTTCCCTTTCAAACCCTGCCGTGCGCCCAAACAGTGGTTTGTCTCCACATATGGGGTATCAGCGTGTTCAGGAGAAATTGCGCAACAAATTTCATGGTGCAATTTATCCTATTACCCTTATGATAATGCAAAATTAAGGGATGAAAAACTTTTTTGTGGGAAAAATGTGAAAATGTTATTTTTACAGCTCAATATTATAAACTTCTGTGAAACACCTTGGGGTTCAAGGTGCTCACCACACATCTAGATAAGTTCCCTAAGGGGTCTAGTTTCCAAAATGGTGTCACTTGTGGGGGGTTTCCACTGTTTAGGAACATCAGGGGCTCTCCAAACACAACATGGCGTCTGCTAATTATTCAGACAAATTTTACATTCAAAAAGTCTAATGGCGCTCCTTCCCTTCCAAACCCTGCAGTGCGCCCAAACAGTGGTTTTCCCTCACATATGGGGTATCAGCGCACTCAGGAGAAATTGCACAAAAAATTTTGGGGTCCATTTTTTCCTGTTACCCCTGTGAAAATAAAAAAAATTGGGTCTAAAGTAACATTTTTGTGAAAAAAGTTATATGTTAATTATTTTCTTCCACATTCCAAAAATTCCTGTGAAGCACCTGAAGGGTTAATAAAGTTCTTGAATGTGGTTTTGAGCACCTTGAGGGGTGCAGTTTTTAGAATGGTGTCATTTTGGGTATTTTCTGTCATAAAGACCCCTCAAAGTGATTTCAATATGATGTGGTCCCTAAAAAAATGTTTTTGTAAATTTTGTTGGAAAAATGAGAAATCGCTGGTCAACTTTTAACCCTTATAGCTCCCTAACAAAAAAAATTTGGGTTCCAAAATTGTGCTGATGTAAAGTAGACATGTGGGAAATGTTATTTATTAACTATTTTTTGTGACATATCTCTCTGATTTAAGGGCATGAAAATTCAAAGTTTGAAAATTGCAACATTTTCACAATTTTCGCCAAATTTCCGATTTTTTCACAAATAAACGCAAGAGATATCGAAGAAATTTTACCACTATCATGAAGTACAATATGTCATGAAAAAACAGTCTCAGAATCAGGGGGATCTGTTGAAGGGTTCCAGAGTAATTACTTCATAAAATGACAGTGGTCAGAATTGAAAAAATTGGCCCGGTCACGAAGGCAAAAACAGGCTCTGGTGCGAAGTGGTTAAAGGGAATCTGTGAGCATATTCAACTCTCCTAAGGCATTTATATGGGCATTCAGGTCACAGGAAGTTAAATAAATTGATACCTTGATATTTGTGATCTGATTTCTTATTCTCAAGAAATCCCCATTTCTTAATACTTAAATGAGCTGTTAAGATCTATGGGCAGGACACAAATCTCCCTGAGAATTTACCTCCACGGCTTATTTTAAATGAAAGGGGACGTTACCAGTGTGAGACAGGTAATGACTGACATTCTGCTTTCCTGATCTACATGTCTCACACTGGTAATGCCTCTTTTAATTTAAAATAAGCTTGAATGCAAATTCTCATGCAGGTCTGTGTCTGGCCCATAGATCTTAACAGCTCAATTACATACTAAGAAAAATGTGGATATGTTGAGAAAAAGATATTGGATCGCAGATATCAGGGTATCATTTTATTCATATTACTGAGACCTGCATGCCCATGTACAGTGGTATGAAAAAGTGTTTGCTTCCTTCCTGATTTCTTATTCTTTTGAATGTTTGTCACACTTAAATATTTCAGATCACAAAACAAATTTAAATATTAGACAAAGATAACACAAGTAAACACCGCAAAATGCAGTTTTTAAGGTATGGTATGAAGGTCTTTATTATTAAAGGAAAAAGAAATACAAACATACAAGGCCCTGTGTGAAAAATTGATTGCCCCTTAAACCTAATAACTGGTTGAGCCACACTTAGCAGCAACAACTGCAATCAAGCATTTGCGATAACTGGAAATGAGTATTTTACAATGCTCTGAAGGACTTTTTGCCCACTCATCTTTGCAAAATTGTTGTAATTCGGCCTCATTGGAGAGTTTCCAACCATGAACCACCTTTTTATGGTCATGCCAAAGCATCTCAATCGGATTAAGGTCAGGACTTTGACTAGGCCACTCCAAAGTTTTAATCTTGTTTTTCTTAAGCAATTCAGAGGTGCACTTGCTGGTGTGTTTTGGATCATTGTTCTGCTGCATAACTCAAGTGCGCTTCAGCATGAGGTCATGAACAGACGCCCGAACATTCTCCATCAGGATTTTTTGGTAGACAGCAGAAGTCATGGTTCCAATTACTACAGCAAGCCTTCTGGGTCGTGAAGCAGCAAAACAGCCCCAGATCATCACCCTACCACCACCATATTTTACAGTTGGTATGATGTTAGTTTTCTGAAATGCTGTGTTACTTCTACGCCAGATGTAATGGGACATACACCTTCCAAAAAGTTAAACTTTTGTCTCGTTTGTCCATAGAGTATTCTCCCAAAAGACTTGACAATCATCAAAATGTTTTCTGGCAAAACTGAGAAGAGGCTTTATGTTCTTTTTGCGCAGCAGTGGTTTTCGTCTTGGAACTCTGCCATGCATACCATTTTTTCCCAGTCTCTTTCTTATGGTGAAGTCATGAACACTGACCTTAACTAAGGCAAGTGAGGCCTGCAGTTGTTTGGATGTTGTTATGGGGTATTTTGTAACCTCTTGGATGAGTTGTCACTCTGCTCTTGGGGTAATTTTGGTCAGCCGGCCACTCCTGGCTCCATGTTTTTGAGATTTGTAGACAATGGCTCGCACTGTGGTTTGCTGAAGTTCCAAAGCTTTATGAATGGCTTTCTAACCTTTTCCAGACTGATAGATCTCAATTACTTTGTTTCTCATACTTTGGATTACAGCATGATGGCTAGCTTTTGAGGATCTTTTGGTCTTCTTCACTCTGTCAGGCAGCTCCTATTTAACCCTGCTGTTCTGTTCATATTTGCTATATGCTTGTACTGTTTGGATCAATATGACCTGGACTTTTAAAGTCTGTTAATTTTGACATTCAGCTACTCTAAATTTATTTAAATACCAGTTGCATTATTTAACTGTATATGAACATAACTGGTCAAAAACAAATGAAAAATTAAAATAAAAAGTTTAATTTTCTAAAGAAAATAAAGCAAAAGGGTTGTACAGGTTCCCTTATTGCTATATTCAGGCATTCTTACGTTTTGCACAGAAATAACTCACATGTGCTTTACATAAATATTTACTACAACTAGAACATGTAATATTTGTTTTATAACAACAAGATGGACAAATGCTGTATCTTTTCCTTTTTAGGCCTTTTCCAGTGCTTTTTTGAGCATGCTGCTGGATACCTTTTAATATGGCTGCTGCTCCTTCACTTCAGGGTTTTACTTTTGTTCCTAAAATAGATGGCATAACAAGTGACTTTCCTAATTCTTCCAAAAAGAGACTTTGTTTATGCAGTTTATGGCATTCTGATCGGGATTAATGGGAACAACAAAGCATAGCCGGCAGATGGCTCTCTAACAATAGCGAGGGCCAACTGCTGGCCTTTTAAGAATAGTAAGGGCAGTCTGATGGCCCAATAAAATAGGCTTTATGACTTTCAGAGTCCCTCCATCATAAATAAAACAGGATGTGTCTGATGATGTGTCACACACCACATTGCCAAAATGACATTTCCCGGTGAATGCATTTGTCTTAAAAAAAAACGTAAAAAAAAACAATACAATAGAATCTTTCTTTAGTATAAAAAACAGCGTCACCAATTTACCCTCAATGTAATCACATTGTTCAGCTCATGCACCTCCTCCTCCATCTCCGAAATGACCACATCAGTCACAAGCTGACAGCACTGCAGCACTGCCTTGGCCAAGCGGCAACAGGCTGTGCTGAAGATAACATGCTTAATGCTTAATTGACAAGCCGGCCAGCGCTGCAGAGTTGTTGAAAGCTGTAACACAGCAGCCTGATCTGTGACTCTCACAGCTGAACATACAGTCAGGCATGGTCGTGTGTGACAATGGGCGGAACCTGGTGACGGAGAAATGACACCCAGAGTAGATACGGTTTCCCTCTATGCCAGTCCTTTCACAGAGCTAAATAATATGGCTGTGGTGAAATACAACTCAGCAAAAAAAGCTGTGGACTGGCTTCATGCCGTCCCTGGCCACATTCACCTGTCCACGTGTTTGTGGTTAGGCGGTCCTTCTCAGTAAGTGCACTGGGGAGGGCACTGGTAATGTTGTGGGACCCGTGCTTGTGGAAGGCGGAGACGACACCGGGAGAAACAGTGGCGGCTGGGGACTGAGTATGGACACCCGGCCGCCACTGGCATGAGGTTGTGAAAAGCTTCCGCCTCCACGACACTAAAAGGCCATATTTCAAATGCAAGCAGCTGCCCAGAAATCTGGCAGTTTAGTGTTGCGGCCAGTACGAGGGTGGCTGGCTGCATACTTGTGCTTGCAATCCAAGTAACAGAAAACTAAGCAGATGGTGGCTTCTATCATCATCATGGCCTCACCTCGGCACTATGAACTCTCCTGAAGGAGAAGTCGGGGCCCACCGCAGGAGTCTCTGGTTCTCTGGTGGGCCGGTCCAACCCTGCCGAGAAGCAGCCCTGGCTAAGAAAAGTGTGGGGGAAGGTTCCCGGACACTCTATGGCTGTATTTTTAATGTGGATCAGACATGCTTATGCATATTATTTCTTAAGCCGCATTGCAGAACAGGCCGTTGTCCAACTCTGTATTCATGAAATTAAATGCGCAAAGAAAGATGTTTGTGTGTCAAAGCACCACCGACAAGTGCGAGTTGATGTTGGATGGGCTGCCATTGCTTCTGCAACAAGCTGCATTAGAGGACTTCCTAGGAGAAATGACACGCAGGTTAGATATGGTTTCCCTCTATGCCAGTCCTTTCACCGAGCTAAATACAACTCTCATCAAAAAGAGCTGAGGACTGGCTCCGTACCGTCCCTGGCCACATTCACCTGTCCATGTGTTTGTTGTTAGGCAGTCCTTCCCAGTAAGTGCACTGGGGAGGGCACGGGTAATGTTGTGGGACCCGTGCTTGTGGAAGGCGGAGACGATACCGGGAGAAATAGTGGCGGCTGGGGACCGAGTATGGACACTCGGCCACCGCCGGCATGAGGTTATGAAAAGCTTCTGCCTCCACAAGGCTAAAAGGCCACATTTCATGTGCAAGCAGCTGTCAAAAAATTGGCAGTATAGTATTGCAGCCTGTGGGTGGGTGGGTGGGTGGCTGGCTGCATACTTGCGCTTGCATTCCAAGGAATGGGGTAGAGACAACTGAATGCTGCACTGGGACAAGGGCGTGGACGGTGATTGTTGCAAATCTGCAATGACAGGTGCATGGCGGGGGGCATCTTTGCATGCACCAAGGATCACTTATGATGGGCACACTTTTAGGCAGTGACCCGGAAGTCAGAAATGCTTCCAGAGGTCTTCCCCATGCTGTTCCCATGTCTTTTCAGCACTGTATGCATGTTTCTGATGATGTGTCCCACACCACATGGCCAGATAAGGTTTTTAAATGCTAAAATGACATTTCCCAGAGAATGCATTTGTCTTTGTTGAAAGCAATGCAAAAGTGCAAAAAGGCATCAAAAACGCTACGTGTGAACATAGCCCAAGGTGTGGAGGAGTATTTTTGGTTTTGGTTATTTATTTTGCCTTATATACAAGTCATTTCCCTGGAAAGGGTGTTCCTTAATATATTTCCCAGGAAAATCCATTTTGGTTTTGTTTTTGAATGTTTAATTGTGAGTCCGTAAAAGTGGCGTAATACTCTGACTATGTTGTTGACAGCAGTGACCTGGGAGTCAGAAATGCTTCCAGGGGTCTTCCTCATGCTGTTCCCATGTCATTTGAGCATTGTTCCCATCGATTTGGGCAATTTTTAGGCCCTCTGCAGACCGCCGGGGGGAGCCGCCTGAAAAATGCTCGAGTTTCCCATAGACTTACATTGGGCTCGTTGCTCGCGTCGAGCAACCGAGTATTCCAATTTGCTCAACCCGAGCAACGAGTACCCGAGCAATTTGGTGCTTGCTCATCACTGACATCAGTGACATAGTACTGTCCCTAAGCATGGCAGGCTAATATGACTGTGACATTTTTACACCTTTGAAGACACATGCTCGGATTTTTACTTTCACTTTTCTGATACTCCTCCAACACAAGCCAGCATAAGCGGCTCTGCCATCAGATCATGGAAGAGTGGAGAGGCATATAAATTATATGCAAATAGTTATTTTTGTTTTATATAATTTTTTATTCTGTTCATATTCGGGGACACTGGATATTATATATTGATGATGGTTAACCCCTTTATCATTGGAAAGCGAGCTCCAAGGTGTTTCCCAAGTTGAGAAAATGATTTTTTATTCAGGAATACCATCATGTTCCTCTATGAACTGTGCCTGGCATAACAGTTTATTCCCATGCAAGCTAATAATAGGGCTAGACTTTATTAACAAAGAAAGCCCATGCTTAGTCTTGGTGCTGTCTAGTGTTGAGCCACCCCCGTAGTGTTCGAGTTCGGTTCAGTTCGTCGAACACCCGTGTGTTCGCCGAACTGTTCGTTGAACTGTTCGTCGAACACCTTCGAACACCGTTAAAACCAATGGCAGGCAAACAAAAACACCTAGAAACACATAGAAAACACCTTCAAAGGTGTCCAAAAGCTGACAAACTGCTCAGAAGACACAACTAACACATGGAAAAGTGACAAGTACATATAGTCATGCGAAAAGAAAAGAGGTGGAGGAGTAAAAGGAGGGGGAGACACAGATATAGGCATGTCATGCCCTTCTAAAATCCAAAAAGTGAGAAGCCGACACGTTCAGTCCGCTCCTGCCCGTGCCACCTCCGCGTCGCCGGTTTGTGCCAGAGCCGCGGTGAACCCTGACGGCCAGCCCTCCTCTCCCAATACTGGTGCCTGTCCGCTGGTGGGTCGAGCGAGCCCCCCTGTGGTGGAGGCAGCTCTAAGCTTTTTAATTTAAATTGTCTCTCTAATTTGAATGAATACACTTTAAATCCATTTACAAGGATCTATTGGAGGGCAAGTCTCATGCCAGCAGCCGCGTAATTCCAGCTCCAGTAGCGTCCACTAAAGCTGCTGCAGTTAAAAAGCTTTTATAAGGATCGAGCTCGGCTGTCCACCGCAAGGCATCCTACTGCCAGTCCCAGCCCCTATGCCTTGGGGTGCCTCCTGATGCTCTTCACTGAGTATCCCGTGGTCCCGAAGCATTTCCTTTGAAAAAATTAAGTGTCCAAACTACAGGTGGTGTAGCTTGCTTAACAGCCGGGATAATCCGCTGACTAGCAGACACTGCTACTAGGCACAAAGTATTTCCTGGGCTAGATGCAGTTAAAAATTTGTAATTAGATACTCTCGTTGGATGCTGAGAAAGCATTCCATAGAGTCTCCTGGCACGCCATATATGATTCTCTTAAAAAGCTTGGGGTAGGGGTCTAGGGGATCATTTTATAGCCAAAATCACGGCCCTGTATCGCAATACGTCACCTAGGCTGAAGATAAATGGAACTGTAGCACCCTGAGGGCTCGGTTGCTACAGAGGTATTGCACCTCACCCAGAGGTGTGATATCTCACTCTCAGGTAAGGATGTAGTGTGGATCAGGACCCGACACCTGCATGCATTACACCACATTGCCGTGGGGCAGGGCGACCAATATGCCCCTGAGATGGGCACGACAGTCCCTGTCCCTGGCTGGAGTGGGGGGAGGGAACACTGAGGAAGGGGAACCCTGTAGTGCAGGAGCAGGGAGGAAGCAGTTCCTGGGTGCATTGAGAAGGGAGTATAAAAGGTGGGCACCATCTTAGTTCAGTGCAGAGAAGTCTGAGCAGAAGTGGCAGGGAGCAGGGGCTCTGCATAAGCTCTGCTCCGGAGGCGGGCCTAGTAACAGAGGCCCAGGCCTGGAAGAGGGAGAAGGAAGGAAGAGGAGCGGAGAAGGCTCCAGGAACGAGGAACGAAGGGATCCCAGGGGTGCGGACGGGCGAGTCGCCACCGCACGCCCGAATCCACCTGCATGGAGGGGTCAGGCCAAAGGGGGAGACCGGTCCCCGAAACTAGTGGAGGCAGGAAACGACCCTCAGCTAGAAACAGGAGGCTGTGACATTTTATGTGGCGCAGCCCCTCGCTACACCCGCTAGGAAGGCACCACATAGGGTCAGGGAAACTGGCGCCAAGTTTACCAAGAGGAGGCCCGAGGCAGCCGGACAGAAGGGTTGGTAAGAAAGGCCAGACAAAGGACACACAAAGGGGGTCCTGTGAAGCGCTCCAAAGTTATCTGGGAGTTGTCTGAGCCCCTCACCTGGTGAGCACAGTACGACGTGGGCAGCCGTTACCTGCAGACGTGGTCTGGATAATAAGAACTGTGAGTAAAGGCCCTGGACTGTATCACTGACTCCGTGTCGTTACTGCTGCTGCCCTGCACCATCACCCCCATCCTCCGCATACACTGCCCTGAGGCTATACTCCTCCCGTGGGGAGTTATGCTACGCTCTGCTGCACCCACAACACCAGCCTCAGCGGTATGCCCTGGAGCGGCGGTTCACTCTGACCGCAATCCACGGGTGGCGTAGTCGGACATTTAAACATCAAAACCACATAAATAGTTCCGCCACTGGTTTGACTGCCCTGAGCCACGGAACCGGGTTGCCGCCACGGAGACTACAACCACCAGCATCCACCAAAAAGGGTCCGGCTCCGGGTGTCCCAAGGCCCAGGGGGCGCGTCAGAACATTTTCATGACCTTTCACAATCACCAATGGGACAAGGCAGGGATGTTCTCTGTCCCCTCTCTTATACATCCTAGTGACGGAGCACCTGCTCTCATCAATTCGCCATAACCCCAATATTAGGTGGATTGAGGTGGGAGGCACCGAGTACAAGTGCTCTCTATTTGCTGATGATGTCCTAGTATATATCACTCAATCACATATATCCATCCATGCTGTTATGGCTGAAATAGATCACTTTGTTACATGGTCAAATTTTAAAATCAATGCAGCGAAGTCTGAGGCCCTCGATGTCTCCCTCCCCAAATCCATATAGGATTCCATCCAGTCCAACTTTCCCTTTGCCTGGCCCTCACAGGGTATCAAATACTTAGGAATTCCTATTCATAGAGACCTCTCCCATCTATGTTATCTTAATTTTGGGCCCTTTATTGAACAACTCCATACAGACCACGGTTGGCAAGTTAGAACTGTAAGATTCACTACGTGAACCACTGGTGTTTTGTGGAAAAGCACATGTACACTGTGTTCCAAATTATTATGCAAAAAGTGTTTAGGAGTGATAAGGGAAGAATTTGTTTGTTTGTCAGTTAAACTCATTGATGGTGATGTGTGTCAGGGCTCTTTATATCACTGTAAGCAATTGCAGACACCTGTGCTAATTAGTTTGGCAGGTGTGTCCAATGAAAGGCAAGACTACTTAAGAAGGCTGTCTCACATTATTAAGCAGCCTACATTTTCTGCCAAAATGGGAAAGAAAAAGGATGTGTCGGCTGCTGAGAAGCAACAAATTGTGGATTGTTTAAGTCAAGGCATGACTACAATCAACATTGTGCGATGATCAGGATGAAGTGTCTTGGCAATCAAGAAGTATGTAGCTGATTCACAGTACACAAGTGTGCGTGCTGATAAGGGCAAATTGAGGACTCTTTCCTACAGGCAATTACGTCAGGTTGAAAGAGCAGCGGCAAAAAAGCCTTGTCATAGCAGCAGACAAGTTTTTGAAGCTGCTGGTGCCTCCAACGTCCCCCGAACAACAAGATGCAGGGTCCTTCAGAGGTTTGCAGCTGTGCATACGCCATCCTGTCGACCTCCTCTATCCACTTCACACAAGCAGAAACGGCTCCAGTGGGCCAAACATTACATGAAGACTGATTTCAAAACTGTTTTGTTCACGGATGAGTGCCGTGCAGCGCTCGATGGTCCAGATGGATGGAGTGGAGGATGGCTGACTGATGGACACCCCACGCAAACACGGCTACAGCGCCAACAAGGAGGAGGTGGAGTAATGTTTTGGGCTGGAATCATGGGGAGAGAGATTGTTGGCCCCTTTAGGATCCCTGAAGGCGCTAAAGATGAACTCCATAATGTATGTGGATTTTCTCAAACAGCACTTCCTGCCATGGTTCAAGAAGAAGAACCGTGTATTTCACAGCAAGATCATTTTTTTGCATGATAATGCACCATCTCATGCTGCACATAAAACATCTGCATCTCTGGCTGATATGGGCATAAAAGGGGACAAACTTATGGTGTGACCCCCATGCTCCCCTGACCTCTACCCCATTCAGAACCTTTGGAGCATCATTAAAAGGAGTGTCTATGATGGCGGGAGGCAGTTCACATCTAAGCAACAGCTCTGGGAGGGTATTCTGTCCTCATGCAAAACAATTGAAGCAGAAACCATCCAAAACCTGACAAATTCAATGGACGAGAGAGTTCAGAAGCTCCTTTCGAACCAGGGGTCCTATGTGAAAATGTAACATCACCTAGAATAAAGTTTTGAGTTGAAAACTGTTTGATTTCAGTTTCTAACAACCTGCTAATGCTTATAATTTCAAAAATGACCATTTTTTTGGTCTTTATTAAAATGAAAAGGTTGATCGAAAAGTTTGGGGGATCTAAGAGTGTGGCAACCCAGTAGTCATGATTACTTCGAATTCTGACAATATGAGGGTCATGCTGCAGGTAGTGCAGCAAGAAGGCACTTATGTGTCTTGCGCATCTCGGAGCCCCAAAATTATTTTCCGGGCTAGATGCAGCTAAAAATTATTATTAATTTTAAATCTGGTGAAGCTTTAGTATAGATGGCCTAATAGGATCAGTGCTGCACACTGCTACAAAGCCCAAATTATTTTCCAGTCAAGATACAGATAAACATGATTAGTAATTTTAAATCTGGTGGAGCTTATTATAGATGGCCTAATAGAATCAGTGCTGCACACTGCTACAAAGCCCAAATTATTTTCCAGCCAAGATACAGATAAACATGATTAGTAATTTGAAAGCTTAAAACGGTTGGTAGGGTGATTTTAACCAATCATCAAGCTTTTACTCTCCCCAGGATGACACAGGGGTAGAAAAGTCGTTTCGGATCCATGATTTGTTCATCTTTATGAACGTGAGTCTGTCTACATTATCAGTGGAGAGCCGCGTGCGCTTATCTGTCAGCACACCACCAGCAGCGCTGAACACACGTTCAAACAGAACGCTGGCTGCGGGGCATGACAAGATCTCCAAGGCGTAAGTGGCTAGCTCCGGCCATTTATCCAGATTGGAAGCCCAAAAAGAGCAAGGGTCCAGTGACACAGTCATGGCTTCAATGTTTACTTGGAGATACTCCTGTACCATCGTCTCTAGGCGTTGACTATGTGTCAGACTTCTTGTCTCCTGTGGCCTTGCAAAGGATGGGCTAAAAAAGTGGTGAAATGATTCCGCAAAATTGATGTTACCAGCAGATACTGTGGTTCTGTTACGGTTTGAGTGCTGAACACTTGACGGTCCCACGGTTGGCAAGTTGGAACTGTGAGATTCACTACGTGCACCACTGGTATTTTGTGGAAAAGCACATGTAAGATTCTGCAACAGTCTCTGCTGATACTCCTGCATGCGTGCATCCCTTTCTATGGCAGGAATAATTTCTGCAAATTTACTTTTGTACCGGGGATCTAACAGTGTGGCAACCCAGTAGTCAGGATTATTTCTAATTCTCACAATTCGAGGGTCATGTTGCAGGTAGTGCAGCAAGAAGGCACTCATGTGTGTTGCGCATCCAGGAGCACCAAGTCCCTGTTGTGTTGGTGGCGAGGTAACAATCATGCTTCCTTCCTCTGTCCTCTCCCCCCAACCTCGCACAACAGAAATGTGATCAAGGTCTCCCTCATCTGATGAGTCTTCCATCAGTTGGTCCTCCACTTCTTCCTGGGATCCTGCACCTTCCTCACTAGTTTGGCTGCTACCATGCGCCCTGGTAAAACCATCTCCCCCACCCTCACATGCCTGCCGCCTTGGTGCTGCCGACCGTCTGGACCTTGCAGATGTTAGCCCTTCCGCATACAACTCCTCCTCCTCTACTTCCTCCACCTCCTCTTGTGCCACCACCTGACTCCGAATTCTGTTTAACATTGTAAATCACCGGAATAGTCATGCTGATAATGGCATCGTCAGCACTAAACATCTTCGTCGCCATTTCAAAACTGTGCAGAAGGGTGCATAGGTCCCTGATCTGAGACCACTCCTCCAGCGTGATTTGCCCCACCTCTGGATCTCGTTGGCCCAGGCTATACGTCAGAACGTATTGCACCAGGGCTTGTCGGTGCTGCCACAGTCGCTGCAACATGTGCAGAGTTGAATTCCACCGGGTAGGCACATCGCATTTTAGCCGGTGAAGTGGCAGGCCCAGCGACTTCTGTAGAGATGTAAGTCGCTGAGCTGCGGGATGCGAACGGCGGAAGTGAGCACACAGCGACCGTGCTCTCTGCAGAAGGCCATCTAGTCTGGGATAGTGGGCTAAAAATTGCTGGACAACCAGGTTCAACACGTGAGCCATACAAGGCACGTGTGTGACATTGCCGCGGCGAAGGGCCGCACCGAGGTTTGCAGCATTGTCGCACACGGCCTTCCCTGGTTTCAGGTCCAGTGGAGACAACCATTCATGAAATTGGTTCTCCAGAGCTGACCACAACTCCTCAGCTGTGTGACTCACATTTCCCAGACATTTCAATGTAAAAACCGCCTGATGACGTTGAGCCCTACTGCGAGCATAGTAAGGAGGTGTGCAGGATCCCTTCTGCGCAGTTAGAAAGCTTGTGGCATGACCAGACAGGCTTTGGGTGCAGGTGGAAGACCGAGAGGAGGTTGAGGAGGCAGAAGCAGTGGAGGAACTTTGACATAAAGAGGATTGACGCACAACTCGTGGGGACGGCAAGACTTGGACAGCAGTGCCTTGTCCTGCTGTCACCATAGTTACCCAGTGCCCAGTCAGCGACATGTAACGCCCCTGTCCATGCCTACTCGTCCAACTGTCTGTGGTGAAATGCACCCTGTCACACACAGAGTTTCTCAAAGAAGCGGTGATGTTGTGTGCGACATGCTGGTGGAGCGCAGGCACACCTTTCTTTGAGAAGTAGTGCCAACTGGGCATCTGGTACTGGGGCACTGCGATGGACATAAGGTCTCGAAAATCCTCTGTGTCCACCAGGCGGAAAGGCAGCATTTCTGTAGCCAAGAGCTTGCAGATGGTGAAATTCAACCTCTTAGCTTTCTCATGGCTAGGAGGAAATGGTCTTTTACTTGTCCACATCTGAGGGACCGAGGGCTGGCTATTGTGCTTAGACGGGGTTGATAAGGGTGTCCCCGGCAAACTGCCGGTCTGTGAGGAAGATGCAGGCGGACATGTTAGGTTGCCTTGATCCAAAGGTGGTGCTATCGATGTCGGACAGCGCTCAACACCAGCTGGTGTTACCACCTCCAAAGAAAATGATGACCTGCCAATCACGCTGGCTGTTGCGGGTAAAGAGGTGGCAGGTCTGCGCCCCAAAACAGGTGTGACTGCTGTCCCCCCAATCACAGAGGATGAAGAGGCCGCGGATGCACAAGATATGGCAGACGGTGGTTGGCCCGGCCGGCTAGGCCGCATTGTAGCACACTGAGCTTCCCACTGCAACTTATGCTTCATGTCCATGTGCCGGTTCATGCATGAAGTACTCAAACTATGTATTTTTTGGTCTCTACTTAGCTTTTGCTGACAAATGTTACAGATAACACGAGTTGGGTCATCTTTATCGATCTGAAAAAATGCCCAGGCTATGCAAGGCTTAGCACCCATGCGACCTGAAGAGCCACCACGACTTGTGGTGAGAGGCAGAGTTGTGTTTGAGGATGCAGTTGTTGACGTGCTTCCAGTACTACGTCTCTGTCCAGGAAGGCGCAACCTGACCTCGTCGTCACTAGCATCTTCCTCCACCTCCTCTGCTGACCTCATCTCTTGGCTGACTGTGGGTTGACAGTAAGTGGTATCTCCAACCTCATCATCATCACCCTGTGCGTTATCACACCCGTCGTCCTCAGAGCCAACCTGTTCCTGCCCTGACAAAAAACTAAAGTTGTCGCTCCAATCAGGTATTTGAGTCTTATCATCATCTTCCTCATTGTCTCCACCAACAGGAGTTACAGTTTGGGAATGAGGGTCTACATTATGGTCAGAACCTTCTGCGTCTGGTCCTGGATCCGACTCATAAAGATTCTGGGCATCAGTGCAGATCATTTCCTCGTCTGAATTCACAGAAGCGCTGGAGTCGACCTCTGATTCCCAGGCTATAGTATGAGTAAACAGCTCTGCAGACTCAACCATCTGTTCTACCTCATACTCAGACGGGCAGCTGGAGATTTGGGAGCTGTGAGGAAGCAAGTGCGATTGGGGTGACACCTTTGAGGACTGGAGTATTTGTGATGTTGAAGTTGATGTGGAGGAGAGCCCACTTAAAGGAGCACTTGATATCCGTTGAAGCACCTGCTGTTTTTGTGCCTCATCTGGAATTTGTAGCGATTGGCGTGGCCGTAAGAAAGGGACCTTATCACATTGTCCGCTAAAAGAAGTAGACATTTTAGTTTGGCTGGAAGATGGTCTTTCTTCTGCAGATGTTACTGTTGCTTTAACACCTACCCCACTGACACATCCTTTTTTCCCCTTCCCAACACGCCTATTCCCCTTTCCACCAGCAGCAGGCCTTTTTCCACTCATTTTGGTGGTTAACTAATTCACAACTCTGGAGTTGTTTGCACAAAAAAACAATGGATGGGAACCGAGCAGAGCTGAGTGGCCAAACTTTGGTATTAGGCCAAAACTATTGGCTGGGTTAGATGCAGAAAAAAATTATATTCAATTTGCAACCTGATGGAGGTCAGTATAGATGGACTAATAGAACAAGTCCCACACACAGCTAGAAGCCCAAATATTTTTTCAGAGGTAGATGCAGAAATTTTTTTTATTCAGTTTGCAACCTGATGGAGGTCTGTATAGATGGATTAATAGAACAAGTCCCACACACAGCTACAAGCCCAATATTTTTTGAGAGGTAGATGCAGAAAAAAAATATATTCAGTTTGCAACCTGATGGAGGTCAGTATAGATGGACTAATAGAGAAAGTCCCACACACTGCTAGAAGGCCAAATATTTTTTCAGAGCTAGATGCAGACAAAAAATTATTTTGAACTTGCAACCTGATAGAGGTCAGTATAGGTGGACTAATAGAACAAGCCCCACACACTGCTAGAAGGCCAAATATTTTTTCAGAGCTAGATGCAGAAAAAAATTATATTCAGTTTGCAACCTGATGGAGGTCTGTATAGATGGATTAATAGAACAAGTCCCACACACAGCTAGAAGCCCAAATATTTTTTCAGAGGTAGATGCAGATAAAAATTATTTTTAATTTGCAACCTGATGGAGGTCAGTATAGATGGACTAATAGAGAAAGTCCCACACACTGCTAGAAGGCCAAATATTTTTTCAGAGCTAGATGCAGATAAAAATTATATTAAATTTGCAACCTGAAGGAGGTCAGTATAGATGGACTAATAGAGCAAGTCCCACACACAGCTAGAAGCCCAAATATTTTTTCAGAGGTACTGTAGATGCAGATAAAA
This sequence comes from Phyllobates terribilis, assembly GCF_046119375.1. Classification (NCBI taxonomy): domain Eukaryota; kingdom Metazoa; phylum Chordata; class Amphibia; order Anura; family Dendrobatidae; genus Phyllobates; species Phyllobates terribilis. Next base: position 326,989,849 of record NW_027362762.1, on the reverse strand, counting down.
ATTATTTTTAATTTGCAACCTGATGGAGGTCAGTATAGATGGACTAATAGAGAAAGTCCCACACACTGCTAGAAGGCCAAATATTTTTTCAGAGCTAGATACAGATAAAAATTATTTTTAATTTGCAACCTGATGGAGGTCAGTATAGATGGACTAATAGAGAAAGTCCCACACACTGCTAGAAGGCCAAATATTTTTTCAGAGCTAGATGCAGATAAAAATTATATTCAATTTGCAACCTGATGGAGGTCAGTATAGATGGACTAATAGAACAAGTCCCACACACAGCTAGAAGCCCAAATATTTTTTCAGAGGTACTGTAGATGCAGATAAAAATTATTTTTAATTTGCAACCTGATGGAGGTCAGTATAGATGGACTAATACAACAAGTCCCACACACAGCTAGAAGCCCAATATTTTTTCAGAGGTAGATGCAGAAAAAAATATATTCAGTTTGCAACCTGATGGAGGTCAGTATAGATGGAGTAATAGAACAAGTCCCACACACAGCTAGAAGCCCAAATATTTTTTCAGAGGTAGATGCAGATAAAATTTTTTTTAATTTGCAACCTGATGGGGGTCAGTATAGATGGACTAATAGAGAAAGTCCCACACACTGCTAGAAGGCCAAATATTTTTTCAGAGCTAGATGCAGAAAAAAATTATATTCAATTTGCAACCTGATGGAGGTCAGTATAGATGGACTAATAGAGAAAGTCCCACACACTGCTAGAAGGCCAAATATTTTTTCAGAGCTAGATGCAGATAAAAATTATATTCAATTTGCAACCTGATGGAGGTCAGTATAGATGGACTAATAGAACAAGTCCCACACACAGCTAGAAGCCCAAATATTTTTTCAGAGGTACTGTAGATGCAGATAAAAATTATTTTTAATTTGCAACCTGATGGAGGTCAGTATAGATGGACTAATAGAGAAAGTCCCACACACTGCTAGAAGGCCAAATATTTTTTCAGAGCTAGATGCAGAAAAAATTATATTCAGTTTGCAACCTGATGGAGGTCAGTATAGATGGACTAATAGAGAAAGTCCCACACACTGCTAGAAGGCCACATATTTTTTCAGAGGTAGATGCAGAAAAAAATATATTCAGTTTGCAACCTGATGGAAGTCTGTATAGATGGATTAATAGAACAAGTCCCACACACAGCTAGAAGCCCAATATTTTTTCAGAGGTAGATGCAGAAAAAAATATATTCAGTTTGCAACCTGATGGAGGTCAGTATAGATGGACTAATACAACAAGTCCCAAACACAGCTAGAAGCCCAATATTTTTTCAGAGGTAGATGCAGAAAAAAATATATTCAGTTTGCAACCTGATGGAGGTCTGTATAGATGGATTAATAGAACAAGTCCCACACACAGCTAGAAGCCCAATATTTTTTCAGAGGTAGATGCAGAAAAAAATATATTCAGTTTGCAACCTGATAGAGGTCAGTATAGATGGACTAATACAACAAGTCCCACACACAGCTAGAAGCCCAATATTTTTTCAGCGGTAGATGCAGAAAAAAATATATTCAGTTTGCAACCTGATGGAGGTCTGTATAGATGGATTAATAGAACAAGTCCCACACACAGCTAGAAGCCCAATATTTTTTCAGAGGTAGATGCAGAAAAAAATATGTTCAGTTTGCAACCTGATGGAGGTCAGTATAGATGGTCTAATACAACAAGTCCCACACACAGCTAGAAGCCCAATATTTTTTCAGAGCTAGATGCAGAAAAAAATTATATTCAATTTGCAACCTGATGGAGGTCAGTATAGATGGACTAATAGAATGATGCTATGCCCAAAAGATTTTACTTCACTAGGTGCAGTAAAAAAATTGGTATTCTATACACAGGTGGTATATCTTGCAACACAGATAGGCTACTCCACTGACTAACACACTCTGCAATAGGCCAAAAAGGATTAGCTTTGCTAGATTCAGCCAAATGCTGTGAAAAAAACTTGCACAGCACTGGCACAGACCTGCCTGGCAAAAACTGATAGGAACTTATGTAACCTAGTCCTGAAAAGGACTCCAATTACAATTAGTCTTTACTCCCACAATCTATCTATTTAAGAGCACAGACCTGCCTGATAAAAGTCGTAGGAAATGCTGTAACCTAGTCCTTAAAAGGACTGCAATCACAACTATTCCCTACTCCCAAGCTATCTGTAGATTTGTGTAAAAATTGGCTTGAAATTAACAAGGTATAGCGCACACAGCAACAGCGGTGCCGTCTAACACGCAGCTGCAGCAGTGAGAAAATGGTGGCGACATGGAAAATGGCTTGGTCTTATAGGGCAAGGACATGTGACATACACTGCCAATGACACATGCCCTTGCTTGTGTGAAAAAAAGCACTTCGCTCCGTGTGTGCGCTGCTGATAGGCTGACAGATTGCACCTCCCCACTGTAAATGCGGGAAAGAGAAAAAAAAAATGGAGATCTTCATTGTTCCTGCAGAGATCCATCCCCTGCCCCTCCCCCCACCCCGCTGTACACTCAAACTGCGTATTAACATTAATTTTCATCATTACTGAGAAAAAATCCAGTTATGATTTTGGTGCACGAACAGTTATCGAACATAACCTCGAACAGCCAAATTTTTCTCAAATTGTTCGTGTTCGCCGAACGGCTCGAACACCACCCAAAACAGCTCGAATTTGAGATTGGCGAACAGTTCGAGTAGAACAACGCTCATCTCTAGTGCTGTCATCGCACAATATAGATTCTCTTCTGAACAACAATTTTAGTACAGATTCCTCTCATGTAGCAACTTTTTAGAAAACTTGACCTGGCACAAAGCTGTATACTTTTATAGTATCTTTATAGCTATCCTAACTGAATTTAGGGAGCATTCTATGAGGATGCAATCATCAGACACCCAAAAGATCCCATTGTATAGAGTAAAAAAGAAAAAGAAGCAATGGAAAATTTCCCCAGTTCTCCTGTCCTGTCTGGTTTAGTAAACTCTTAAATTCCTCATCCACTAGCTATTCTGGACCTTCTTTTACGGTTGAATGCATGGAAGGCTATTCAATGAATCAGAATATTTTATTAGAAGATTGCATTGTGACATTTGTCTGTTATTATATCTGGGAATTTATGACTCAATTGAAAATTGGTTATTATTTCACTTGTCAATGGGGCATGTCTCTTCACACTCACACTGTAGAATCTGTGCTTACTGTGGAAGGGCTCCTGAACACAAATACCCAAGCCTGTATCACATGGAATGGGGTAAGTTTCAGCTTTTTAGGGGTATAGAAATAATCATTGGCTATCAGTGTTTGGACAACAGCTTGTGACCCTAGCCACTACTCACAGAGTAGTCATGAGATAGGGAAGTCAGATCAAAAGCCAGGAGGGTACATCATAAACAGATGGATGAGGTAAAGGTATAGTCAGGTCACAGTCCAGGGTCAAATTTCCAAGAAGGTATCCGATAAGACAAAGGGGCTAAGCAAAATGATGGTCTAAAGCAAATCCAAGGTCAGGCAATAAAGATCAGAATACTAGAACTCAAAGATCACTCACTAGAGCTCACAAGATCACAGATCACTTGAGCAGAGCTACAACTGACAGAGATCAAAGACCGAAAGAAAGCTAAATAGCCAGGGAATCATTCCGAACAGGAAACACCTGTAGGAAACCCAGCACATCCTGACCCTGTTCAGTTGACTGGACTGTCACTCACCACACTGACAGCTCAGCACTAGTGTTGAGCCACCCCCGTAGTGTTCGAGTTCGGTTCGGTTCGTCGAACACCCGTGTGTTCGCCGAACTGTTTGTCGAACTGTTCGTCGAACACCTTCGAACACCGTTAAAACCAATGGCAGGCAAACAAAAACACCTAGAAACACATAGAAAACACCTTCAAAGGTGTCCAAAAGCTGACAAACTGCTCAGAAGACACAACTAACACATGGAAAAGTGACAAGTACATATAGTCATGCGAAAAGAAAAGAGGTGGAGGAGTAAAAGGAGGGGGAGACACAGATATAGGCATGTCATGCCCTTCTAAAATCCAAAAAGTGAGAAGCTGACATGTTCAGTCCGCTCCTGCCCGTGCCACCTCCGCGTCGCCGGGTTTGTGCCAGAGCCGCGCTGAACCCTGACGGCCAGCTCCCCTCTCCCAATACTGGTGCCTGTCCGCTGGTGGGTCGAGCGAGCCCCCCTGTGGTGGAGGCAGCTCTAAGCTTTTTAATTTAAATTGTCTCTCTAATTTGAATGAATACACTTTAAATCCATTTACAAGGATCTATTGGAGGGCAAGTCTCATGCCAGCAGCCGCGTAATTCCAGCTCCAGTAGCGTCCACTAAAGCTGCTGCAGTTAAAAAGCTTTTATAAGGATCGAGCTCGGCTGTCCACCGCAAGGCATCCTACTGCCAGTCCCAGCCCCTATGCCTTGGGGTTCCTCCTGATACTCTTCACTGAGTATCCCGTGGTCCCGAAGCATTTCCTTTGAAAAAATTAAGTGTCCAAACTACAGGTGGTGTAGCTTGCTTAACAGCCGGGATAATCCGCTGACTAGCAGACACTGCTACTAGGCACAAAGTATTTCCTGGGCTAGATGCAGTTAAAAATTTGTATTTAGATACTCTCGTTGGATGCTGAGAAAGCATTCCATAGAGTCTCCTGGCACGCCATATATGATTCTCTTAAAAAGCTTGGGGTAGGGGTCTAGGGGACCCTTTTATAGCCAAAATCACGGCCCTGTATTGCAATACGTCACCTAGGCTGAAGATAAATGGAACTGTAGCACCCTGAGGGCTCGGTTGCTACAGAGGTATTGCACCTCACCCAGAGGTGTGATATCTCACTCTCAGGTAAGGATGTAGTGTGGATCAGGACCCGACACCTGCATGCATTACACCACATTGCCGTGGGGCAGGGCGACCAATATGCCCCTGAGATGGGCACGACAGTCCCTGTCCCTGGCTGGAGTGGGGGGAGGGAACACTGAGGAAGGGGAACCCTATAGTGAAGGAGCAGGGAGGAAGCAGTTCCTGGGTGCATTGAGAAGGGAGTATAAAAGGTGGGCACCATCTTAGTTCAGTGCAGAGAAGTCTGAGCAGAAATGGCAGGGAGCAGGGGCTCTGCATAAGCTCTGCTCCGGAGGTGGGCCTAGTAACAGAGGCCCAGGCCTGGAAGAGGGAGAAGGAAGAAAGAGGAGCGGAGAAGGCTCCAGGAACGAGGAACGAAGGGATCCCAGGGGTGCGGACGGGCGAGTCGCCACCGCACGCCCGAATCCACCTGCGTGGAGTGGTCAGGCCAAAGTGGGAGACCGGTCCCCGAAACTAGTGGAGGCAGGAAACGACCCTCAGCTAGAAACAGGAGGCTGTGACATTTTATGTGGCGCAGCCCCTCGCTACACCCGCTAGGAAGGCACCACATAGGGTCAGGGAAACTGGCGCCAAGTTTACCAAGAGGAGGCCCGAGGCAGCCGGACAGAAGGGTTGGTAAGAAAGGCCAGACAAAGGACACACAAAGGGGGTCCTGTGAAGCGCTCCAAAGTTATCTGGGAGTTGTCTGAGCCCCTCACCTGGTGAGCACAGTACGACGTGGGCAGCCGTTACCTGCAGACGTGGTCTGGATAATAAGAACTGTGAGTAAAGGCCCTGGACTGCATCACTGACTCCGTGTCATTACTGCTGCTGCCCTGCACCATCACCCCCATCCTCCGCATACACTGCCCTGAGGCTATACTCCTCACGTGGGGAGTTATGCTACGCTCTGCTGCACCCACAACACCAGCCTCAGCGGTCTGCCCTGGAGCGACGGTTCACTCTGACCGCAATCCATGGGTGGCGTAGTCGGACATTTAAACATCAAAACCACATAAATAGTTCCGCCACTGGTTTGACCGCCCTGAGCCACGGAACCGGGTCGCCGCCACGGAGACTACAACCACCAGCATCCACCAAAAAGGGTCCGGCTCCGGGTGTCCCAAGGCCCAGGGGGCGCGTCAGAACATTTTCATCACCTTTCACAATCACCAATGGGACAAGGCAGGGATGTTCTCTGTCCCCTCTCTTATACATCCTAGTGACGGAGCACCTGCTCTCATCAATTCGCCATAACCCCAATATTAGGTGGATTGAGGTGGGAGGCACCGAGTACAAGTGCTCTCTATTTGCTGATGATGTCCTAGTATATATCACTCAATCACATATATCCATCCATGCTGTTATGGCTGAAATAGATCACTTTGTTACATGGTCAAATTTTAAAATCAATGCAGCGAAGTCTGAGGCCCTCGATGTCTCCCTCCCCAAATCCATATAGGATTCCATCCAGTCCAACTTTCCCTTTGCCTGGCCCTCACAGGGTATCAAATACTTAGGAATTCCTATTCATAGAGACCTCTCCCATCTATGTTATCTTAATTTTGGGCCCTTTATTGAACAACTCCATACAGACCACGGTTGGCAAGTTAGAACTGTAAGATTCACTACATGAACCACTGGTGTTTTGTGGAAAAGCACATGTACACTGTGTTCCAAATTATTATGCAAAAAGTGTTTAGGAGTGATAAGGGAAGAATTTGTTTGTTTGTCAGTTAAACTCATTGATGGTGATGTGTGTCAGGGCTCTTTATATCACTGTAAGCAATTGCAGACACCTGTGCTAATTAGTTTGGCAGGTGTGTCCAATGAAAGGCAAGACTACTTAAGAAGGCTGTCTCACATTATTAAGCAGCCTACATTTTCTGCCAAAATGGGAAAGAAAAAGGATGTGTCGGCTGCTGAGAAGCAACAAATTGTGGAGTGTTTAGGTCAAGGCATGACTACAATCAACATTGTGCGATGATCAGGATGAAGTGTCTTGGCAATCAAGAAGTATGTAGCTGATTCACAGTACACATGTGTGCGTGCTGATAAGGGCAAATTGAGGACTCTTTCCTACAGGCAATTACGTCAGGTTGAAAGAGCAGCGGCAAAAAAGCCTTGTCATAGCAGCAGACAAGTTTTTGAAGCTGCTGGTGCCTCCAACGTCCCCCGAACAACAAGATGCAGGGTCCTTCAGAGGTTTGCAGCTGTGCATATGCCATCCTGTCGACCTCCTCTATCCACTTCACACAAGCAGAAACGGCTCCAGTGGGCCAAACATTACATGAAGACTGATTTCAAAACTGTTTTGTTCACGGATGAGTGCCGTGCAGCGCTCGATGGTCCAGGTGGATGGAGTGGAGGATGGCTGGTTGATGGACACCCCACGCAAACACGGCTACAGCACCAAAAAGGAGGAGGTGGAGTAATGTTTTGGGCTGGAATCATGGGGAGAGAGATTGTCGGCCCCTTTAGGATCCCTGAAGGCGCTAAAGATGAACTCCATAATGTATGTGGATTTTCTCAAACAGCGTTTCCTGCCATGGTTCAAGAAGAAGAACCGTGTATTTCACAGCAAGATCATTTTTTTGCATGATAATGCACCATCTCATGCTGCACATAAAACATCTGCATCTCTGGCTGATATGGGCATAAAAGGGGACAAACTTATGGTGTGACCCCCATGCTCCCCTGACCTCTACCCCATTCAGAACCTTTGGAGCATCATTAAAAGGAGTGTCTATGATGGCGGGAGGCAGTTCACATTTAAGCAACAGCTCTGGGAGGGTATTCTGTCCTCATGCAAAACAATTGAAGCAGAAACCATCCAAAACCTGACAAATTCAATGGACGAGAGAGTTCAGAAGCTCCTTTCGAACCAGGGGTCGTATGTGAAAATGTAACATCACCTAGAATAAAGTTTTGAGTTGAAAACTGTTTGATTTCAGTTTCTAACAACCTGCTAATGCTTATAATTTCAAAAATGACCATTTTTTTGGTCTTTATTAAAATGAAAAGGTTGATCGAAAAGTTTGGGGGATCTAAGAGTGTGGCAACCCAGTAGTCATGATTACTTCGAATTCTGACAATATGAGGGTCATGCTGCAGGTAGTGCAGCAAGAAGGCACTTATGTGTCTTGCGCATCTCGGAGCCCCAAAATTATTTTCCGGGCTAGATGCAGCTAAAAATTATTATTAATTTTAAATCTGGTGAAGCTTTAGTATAGATGGCCTAATAGGATCAGTGCTGCACACTGCTACAAAGCCCAAATTATTTTCCAGTCAAGATACAGATAAACATGATTAGTAATTTTAAATCTTGTGGAGCTTATTATAGATGGCCTAATAGAATCAGTGCTGCACACTGCTACAAAGCCCAAATTATTTTCCAGCCAAGATACAGATAAACATGATTAGTAATTTGAAAGCTTAAAACGGTTGGTAGGGTGATTTTAACCAATCATCAAGCTTTTACTCTCCCCAGGATGACACAGGGGTAGAAAAGTCATTTCAGATCCATGATTTGTTCATCTTTATGAACGTGAGTCTCTCTACATTATCAGTGGAGAGCCGCGTGCGCTTATCTGTCAGCACACCACCAGCAGCGCTGAACACACGTTCAGACAGAACGCTGGCTGCGGGGCATGACAAGATCTCCAAGGCGTAAGTGGCTAGCTCCGGCCATTTATCCAGATTGGAAGCCCAAAAAGAGCAAGGGTCCAGTGACACAGTCATGGCTTCAATGTTTACTTGGAGATACTCCTGTACCATCGTCTCTAGGCGTTGACTATGTGTCAGACTTCTTGTCTCCTGTGGCCTTGCAAAGGATGGGCTAAAAAAATGGTGAAATGATTCTGCAAAATTGATGTTACCAGCAGATACTGTGGTTCTGTTATGGTTTGAGTGCTGAACACTTGACGGTCCCACAGTTGGCAAGTTGGAACTGTGAGATTCACTACGTGCACCACTGGTATTTTGTGGAAAAGCACATGTAAGATTCTGCAACAGTCTCTGCTGATACTCCTGCATGCGTGCATCCCTTTCTATGGCAGGAATAATTTCTGCAAATTTACTTTTGTACCGGGGATCTAACAGTGTGGCAACCCAGTAGTCAGGATTATTTCTAATTCTCACAATTCGAATGTCATGTTGCAGGTAGTGCAGCAAGAAGGCACTCATGTGTGTTGCGCATCCAGGAGCACCAAGTCCCTGTTGTGTTGGTGGCGAGGTAACAATCATGCTTCCTTCCTCTGTCCTCTCCCCCCAACCTCGCACAACAGAAATGTGATCAAGGTCTCCCTCATCTGATGAGTCTTCCATCAGTTCGTCCTCCACTTCTTCCTGGGCTCCTGCACCTTCCTCACTAGTTTGGCTGCTACCATGCGCCCTGGTAAAACCATCTCCCCCACCCTCACATGCCTGCCGCCTTGGTGCTGCCAACCGTCTGGACCTTGCAGATGTTAGCCCTTCCACATACAACTCCTGCTCCTCTACTTCCTCCACCTCCTCTTGTGCCACCACCTGACTCCGAATTCTGTTTAACATGTGCTCCAGCATGTAAATCACCGGAATAGTCATGCTGATAATGGCATCGTCAGCACTAAACATCTTCGTCGCCATTTCAAAACTGTGCAGAAGGGTGCATAGGTCCCTGATCTGAGACCACTCCTCCAGCGTGATTTGCCCCACCTCTGGATCTCATTGGCCCAGGCTATACGTCAGAACGTATTGCACCAGGGCTTGTCGGTGCTGCCACAGTCGCTGCAACATGTGCAGAGTTGAATTCCACCGGGTAGGCACATCGCATTTTAGCCGGTGAAGTGGCAGGCCCAACGATTTCTGTAGAGATGTAAGTCGCTGAGCTGCGGGATGCGAACGGCGGAAGTGAGCACACAGCGACCGTGCCCTCTGCAGAAGGCCATCTAGTCTGGGATAGTGGGCTAAAAATTGCTGGACAACCAGGTTCAACACGTGAGCCATACAAGGCACGTGTGTGACATTGCCCCGGCGAAGGGCCGCACCCAGGTTTGCAGCATTGTCGCACACGGCCTTCCCTGGTTTCAGGTCCAGTGGAGACAACCATTCATGAAATTGGTTCTCCAGAGCTGACCACAACTCCTCAGCTGTGTGACTCACATTTCCCAGACATTTCAATGTAAAAACCGCCTGATGACGTTGAGCCCTACTGCCAGCATAGTAAGGAGGTGTGCAGGATCCCTTCTGCGCAGTTAGAAAGCTTGTGGCATGACCAGACAGGCTTTGGGTGCAGGTGGAAGACCGAGAGGAGGTTGAGGAGGCAGAAGCAGTGGAGGAACTTTGACATAAAGAGGATTGACGCACAACTCGTGGGGACGGCAAGACTTGGACAGCAGCCCCTTGTCCTGCTGTCACCATAGTTACCCAGTGCCCAGTCAGCGACATGTAACGCCCCGGTCCATGCCTACTCGTCCAAGTGTCTGTGGTGAAATGCACCCTGTCACACACAGAGTTTCTCAAAGAAGCGGTGATGTTGTGTGCGACATGCTGGTGGAGCGCAGGCACACCTTTCTTTGAGAAGTAGTGCCGACTGGGCATCTGGTACTGGGGCACTGCGACGGACATAAGGTCTCGAAAATCCTCTGTGTCCACCAGGCGGAAAGGCAGCATTTCTGTAGCCAAGAGCTTGCACATGGTGAAATTCAACCTCTTAGCTTTCTCATGGCTAGGAGGAAATGGTCTTTTACTTGTCCACATCTGAGGGACCGAGGGCTGGCTATTGTGCTTAGACGGGGTTGATAAGGGTGTCCCCGGCAAACTGCCGGTCTGTGAGGAAGATGCAGGTGGACATGTTAGGTTGCCTTGATCCAAAGGTGGTGCTATCGATGTCGGACAGCGCTCAACACCAGCTGGTGTTACCACCTCCAAAGAAAATGATGACCTGCCAATCACGCTGCCTGTTGCGGGTAAAGAGGTGGCAGGTCTGCGCCCCAAAACAGGTGTGACTGCTGTCCCCCCAGTCACAGAGGATGAAGAGGCCGCAGATGCACAAGATATGGCAGACGGTGGTTGGCCCGGCCGGCTAGGCCGCATTGTAGCACACTGAGCTTCCCACTGCAACCTATGCTTCATGTCCATGTGCCGGTTCATGCATGAAGTACTCAAACTATGTATTTTTTGGCCTCTACTTAGCTTTTGCTGACAAATGTTACAGATAACACGAGTTGGGTCATCTTTATCGATCTGAAAAAATGCCCAGGCTATGCAAGGCTTAGCACCCATGCGACCTGAAGAGCCACCACGACTTGTGGTGAGAGGCAGAGTTGTGTTTGAGGATGCAGTTGTTGACGTGCTTCCAGTACTACGTCTCTGTCCAGGAAGGCGCAACCTGACCTCGTGGTCACTAGCATCTTCCTCCACCTCCTCTGCTGACCTCATCTCTTGGCTGACTGTGGGTTGACAGTAAGTGGGATCTCCAACCTCATCATCATCACCCTGTGCGTTATCACACCCGTCGTCCTCAGAGCCAACCTGTTCCTGCCCTGACAAAAAACTAAAGTTGTCGCTCCAATCAGGTATTTGAGTCTTATCATCGTCTTCCTCATTGTCTCCACCAACAGGAGTTACAGTTTGGGAATGAGGGTCTACATTATGGTCAGAACCTTCTGCGTCTGGTCCTGGATCCGACTCATAAAGATTCTGGGCATCAGTGCAGATCATTTCCTCGTCTGGATTCACAGAAGCACTGGAGTCGACCTCTGATTCCCAGGCTATAGTATGAGTAAACAGCTCTGCAGACTCAACCATCTGTTCTACCTCATACTCAGACGGGCAGCTGGAGATTTGGGAGCTGTGAGGAAGCAAGTGCGATTGGGGTGACACCTTTGAGGACTGGAGTATTTGTGATGTTGAAGTTGATGTGGAGGAGAGCCCACTTAAAGGAGCACTTGATATCCGTTGAAGCACCTGCTGTTTTTGTGCCTCATCTGGAATTTGTAGCGATTGGCGTGGCCGTAAGAAAGGGATCTTATCACATTGTCCGCTAAAAGAAGTAGACATTTTAGTTTGGCTGGAAGATGGTCTTTCTTCTGCAGATGTTACTGTTGCTTTAACACCTACCCCACGGACACAACCTTTTTTCCCCTTCCCAACATGCCTATTCCCCTTTCCACCAGCAGCAGGCCTTTTTCCACTCATTTTGGTGGTTAACTAATTCACAACTCTGGAGTTGTTTGCACAAAAAAACATTGGATGGGAACCGAGCAGAGCTGAGTGGCCAAACTGTGGTATTAGGCCAAAACTATTGGCTGGGTTAGATGCAGAAAAAAATTATATTCAATTTGCAACCTGATGGAGGTCAGTATAGATGGACTAATAGAACAAGTCCCACACACATCTAGAAGCCCAAATATTTTTTCAGAGGTAGATGCAGAAATTTTTTTTATTCAGTTTGAAACCTGATGGAGGTCTGTATAGATGGATTAATAGAACAAGTCCCACACACAGCTACAAGCCCAATATTTTTTCAGAGGTAGATGCAGAAAAAAAATATATTCAGTTTGCAACCTGATGGAGGTCAGTATAGATGGACAAATAGAGAAAGTCCCACACACTGCTAGAAGGCCAAATATTTTTTCAGAGCTAGATGCAGACAAAAAATTATTTTGAATTTGCAACCTGATGGAGGTCAGTATAGGTGGACTAATAGAACAAGTCCCACACACTGCTAGAAGGCCAAATATTTTTTCAGAGCTAGATGCAGAAAAAAAGTTATATTCAGTTTGCAACCTGATGGAGGTCTGTATAGATGGATTAATAGAACAAGTCCCACACACAGCTAGAAGCCCAAATATTTTTTCAGAGGTAGATGCAGATAAAAATTATTTTTAATTTGCAACCTGATGGAGGTCAGTATAGATGGACTAATAGAGAAAGTCCCACGCACTGCTAGAAGGCCAAATATTTTTTCAGAGCTAGATGCAGATAAAAATTATATTCAATTTGCAACCTGATGGAGGTCAGTATAGATGGACTAATAGAACAAGTCCCACACACAGCTAGAAGCCCAAATATTTTTTCAGAGGTACTGTAGATGCAGATAAAAATTATTTTTAATTTGCAACCTGATGGAGGTCAGTATAGATGGACTAATACAACAAGTCCCACACACAGCTAGAAGCCCAATATTTTTTCAGAGGTAGATGCAGAAAAAAATATATTCAGTTTGCAACCTGATGGAGGTCAGTATAGATGGAGTAATAGAACAAGTCCCACACACAGCTAGAAGCCCAAATATTTTTTCAGAGGTAGATGCAGATAAAAATTATTTTTAATTTGCAACCTGATGGAGGTCAGTATAGATGGACTAATAGAGAAAGTCCCACACACTGCTAGAAGGCCAAATATTTTTTCAGAGCTAGATGCAGATAAAAATTATATTCAATTTGCAATCTGATGGAGGTCAGTATAGATGGACTAATAGAACAAGTCCCACACACAGCTAGAAGCCCAAATATTTTTTCAGAGGTACTGTAGATGCAGATAAAAATTATTTTTAATTTGCAACCTGATGGAGGTCAGTATAGATGGACTAATAGAGAAAGTCCCACAAACTGCTAGAAGGCCAAATATTTTTTCAGAGCTAGATGCAGAAAAAAATTATATTCAGTTTGCAACCTGATGGAGGTCTGTATTGATGGATTAATAGAACAAGTCCCACACACAGCTAGAAGCCCAATATTTTTTCAGAGGTAGATGCAGAAAAAAATATATTCAGTTTGCAACCTGATGGATGTCAGTATAGATGGACTAATACAACAAGTCCCACACACAGCTAGAAGCCCAATATTTTTTCAGAGGTAGATGCAGAAAAAAATATATTCAGTTTGCAACCTGATGGAGGTCTGTATAGATGGATTAATAGAACAAGTCCCACACACAGCTAGAAGCCCAATATTTTTTCAGAGGTAGATGCAGAAAAAAATATATTCAGTTTGCAACCTGATGGAGGTCAGTATAGATGGACTAATACATCAAGTCCCACACACAGCTAGAAGCCCAATATTTTTTCAGAGGTAGATGCAGAAAAAAATATATTCAGTTTGCAACCTGATGGAGGTCAGTATAGATGGACTAATACAACAAGTCCCACACACAGCTAGAAGCCCAATATTTTTTCAGAGCTAGATGCAGAAAAAAATTATATTCAATTTGCAACCTGATGGAGGTCAGTATAGATGGACTAATAGAATGATGCTATGCCCTAAAGATTTTACTTCACTAGGTGCAGTAAAAAAATTGGTATTCTATACACAGGTGGTATATCTTGCAACACAGATAGGCTACTCCACTGACTAACACACTCCGCAATAGGCCAAAAAGGATTAGCTTTGCTAGATTCAGCCAAATGCTGTGAAAAAAACTTGCACAGCACTGGCACAGACCTGCCTGGCAAAAACTGATAGGAACTGATGTAACCTAGTCCTGAAAAGGACTCCAATTACAATTAGTCTTTACTCCCACAATCTATCTATTTAAGAGCACAGACCTGCCTGATAAAAGTCGTAGGAAATGCTGTAACCTAGTCCTTAAAAGGACTGCAATCACAACTATTCCCTACTCCCAAGCTATCTGTAGATTTGTGCGAAAATTGGCTTGAAATTAACAAGGTATAGCGCACACAGCAACAGCGGTGCCGTCTAACACGCAGCTGCAGCAGTGAGAAAATGGTGGCGACGGGGAAAATGGCTTGGTCTTATAGGGCAAGGACATGTGACATACACTGCCAATGACACATGCCCTTGCTTGTGTGAGAAAAAGCACTTCGCTCCATGTGTGCGCTGCTGATAGGCTGACAGATTGCACCTCCCCACTGTAAATGCGGGAAAGAGAAAAAAAAAATGGAGATCTTCATTGTTCCTGCAGAGATCCATCCCCTGCCCCTCCCCCACCCCGCTGTACACTCAAACTGCGTATTAACATTAATTTTCATCATTACTGAGAAAAAATCCAGTTATGATTTTGGTGCACGAACAGTTATCGAACATAACCTCGAACAGCCGAATTTTTCTCAAATTGTTCGTGTTCGCCGAACGGCTCGAACACCGCCCAAAACAGCTCGAATTTGAGATTGGCGAACAGTTCGAGTAGAACAACGCTCATCTCTACTCAGCACACCCAAGCGTCAGATTTGACGGCTGAGCTGTCTATCAAGATACTGACAGCTCAGCATGTCGGTGCCCAAGTAGGACAGCTAAGCTACCACTCATCACACTGAGTGGAGGAATCGTGACACAGATATTGAAGGCTGCTATATATCTACCTTTAACCCCTTAATGCCCAATGATGGGATAACCCGTCATGGCAGGATGTCAGTTCGTGCACCATGACGGGTTATCCCCGTCATGACTTTGAACTGTCACTGCATGTAAACACGCAGTGACAGGTCAGTGCCTACAGCTGTCACAGACAGCTGAGCGGATGGGGAAGGGGTGCTAATGCATTGCAATGCATTATACCTGTGGAAACAGGGAAAAATGTGAAAGTCCCATAGAGGGACTAAGTAAAAAATTGTAAAAAAAGTTAAAAAAAAATGTAAAAATCTAAAAAAAAGTTAAAAAATAATAAAATATATTATACTATTAAATACACATTTTTATGTAAAAAAATAAAAATAAACAAAAAAAGTACACATATTTGATATCACCTGGAACGACCCGACCAATAAACGTGTCACACTAGTTAACTCCTTCAGTGAACAGTGTAAAAAACACATGGGAAACTATACCTTTTTATCACTGAAAAAAAGTGGAATAAAACGTGATGAAAACGACGGATGTAAATAAAAATGGTACGGCTGGAAACGTTATGTTGAACCGCAAAAATCAAACCGCCATACAGCTCAATCAGCCGAAAAATTAAAAAGTTACAGCTCTCAGCATACAGTGATGTAAAGATAATTATTTTTTCTATAAAAGTTTTTATTATGTAAAAACATAAAAAAATTACATAAATGTAGTATCTCTGTAAACGTTCTGACCTGAAGAATAAAGCGGCCTTATCAATTTTACCACACAAGTAACAACTGAAAAAAAAACCTAAGAAAAAATATTCCTGAATGGCTGGTTTTTGTTCATTCTGCCTCCCAAAAGTCTGACTAGAAAGCGATCAAAAAATTTGATTTGCCCGAAAATCGTACAAAGAAAAAAGTCAACTTGTCGCGCAAAAAAAACAAGCCCCTACATGACTCTGTAAACCGAAATATGGAAAAATTATTTCTCTCTAAATATGGCGATGCAAACATTAGTTTTTGCAAAAAAAACCATCTTTTAGTGTGCAACAGCTGTCAATCATAAAAACCCAATATGAATCTGGCATCGCTGTAATTGCACCGACCTGAAGAATAAAGTCGCCTAATTACTTTTATACTGCACGAGGAACAGCGTAAAAAATAAATTAAACCAATTCTTCACCTGCTGCTGATTTGTTTATTCTGCCTCCCAAAGATCACAGTAAGGCTCGGCGCACATTTCTCCTGCGCTCTACGCTGAGTGCTTACACTGGGGTTTTTGTGTAAATCTCTGAAATACATAATTCAGACGGAAAAGCCTGATGGAAGATTCCCTGCAATTCCCAGTGATGGAGGCACTGTGGATGCCGTCTGACCTATGATTTGGTGGTGTCCATCTTTTTAGGCATAGATAAAAGCGTGGTCGGCCACAGTTTTGTGCACCTCTGAAAAGAAGGAAAACGCTGAACAGAGGCCATACGGAGTCCAGAGTAATTCTGCTGCCTCATCTCATTGAGAGCACAGGGAAAAAAATGAAAACAGAGCCTCTAAGTTTGAAAAGATTCTTACAAATTTATTACAGATAATTAATTAGGCACACAAAAGGGGTAAGTGCAGATAATATTTGAAGCTTAAAAAAGACCCTCCCCACATAGCGACCTCCAAAATAGACCCTACATTACACATGATCAAATCATTGATTTCAAATATATATAGAAACAGAGGGACCATCACCATGGAGTAATAACAGCAGAGAGAATCTCCTTATATGTTCATACAATAACAAACATAGCAATATTAGTTATACTGATTTAGAACATAAGATGTCCACTGCAATGCCCTAACGACATGGATGGAGCAATTGAATGATTATTCCTACCACTCGCTGCCTTAAGCTCATGTATAGTCCCCAGAACAGCCACTGTATACATACCAGGGATGTCGGGCAAACGTCACGCGACAGTCACGGGGCAGTCAGAGGATATGGGGGTCTATATGGATGGTGCGCACGTGGAGCGCATTATAGTGAATGGATCCCTCAGGGGTTTCATCTGAATCACGTCATTCGGAGATTTAGATGAAAACACCAAAGTAAGTACTCAGCGAAGAGCGCCAGATAAAAGTGATCTAAAATGTTATGTAAAATGTTCCCAATAAAAGCTTCACATAAAAGCCCCCACACAGGTCTTTCATGTGTTAATGGAAATATAGGGAGCTTCTACGTTACTGGTAGTACAAAGGCTCTGGAAAAGCAAAATGGCTCTTTGCCCCCCAAAAGAAATTCAGCAAATTCTGTGCTCCCAAATCCAAATCCACCCTCCATTCTGAGCACCACAGTATGTCTAAACCACATTTAATGTCCGCATGTTTGGCAGGGGTATCATTTCCAAAATGGGGTCACTTGAGGAGGATTCTGCTTTTCTAGAACTTAGGGGCTTTGTATACGGCGTCCACAAACTATTCTAGGAAAATCTGTGCTTCTAGAGACAAATAACGTTCCATGCCTCCCGAGTGTCGCGGTATGGCTAAGCAGTACTGTACAGCCACATATGAGGTATTGCCGCATTCAGCAGAAATTATGGGACACATTTTGGTGCCATTTTTATCCATTATCCCAGTGTGAAACTTTAAAATCTGGGGCTGAAAAAAATTTTTGCAGTAAAAATGTACTTATTTTTTCCTCACTGCACAATGGTATAAAATTCTTTGACACACCCTTGGTGTCAGTTTAATCACTCCACCCCTAGATGAATTCATTGAGAGGTATAGTTTGTAAAATGGGTTCATTTATGGGGGGGATTCTGCTGTACTTGCACCTCAGGGGCTCTCCCAGTGGGTCATGTCACCTTCAAACCACAACAGATAAATCTGCACTATAATATGCTGCTCCTTCCTTTCTGACCTTTGCACTGTGCCTTAAAAGTTGTTCCGAATTACATGTAGGGTATTGGCGTACTCAGGAGAAATTGCACAGCAAAATAAGAGGTCCATCTTCTCCTGTTACCCTTGTGAAAATAAAAAATTTGGGGCTAAAAGAAAATTTTTGTGATTTTTTTATTTTCATGGCTCTATGTTATAAACTTTTGTGAAGCACCTGGGGTGTTCAAAGTGCTCCCCACACATCTAGATAAGTTCATTGAGGGGTCTAGTTTCCAAAACGGGGTCACTTGTGGGGGATTTCCACTGTTTAAGCACATCATGGGCTCTCCAAGTGTGACATGGCATCCGCTAATTATTCCAGGAAACTTTGAATTCAAAAAGTCAAATGGCGTTCCGTCCCTTCCAAGCCCTGCCGTGTGCCCAAACAGTGGTTTCACATATAGGGTATCAGCATGCTCAGGAGAAATTGCACAATACATTTTGTGGTCCATTTTTATCTGTTACCATTGTGAAAATAAAAAAATTTGGGTCTAAATTTAATTTTTGGTGAAAAAAGTTAAATGTTAATTTTCTTCTTCCTCATTGCGTCAGTTCCTGTGAAGCACCTTAAGGGTTAATAAACTTCTTGAATGTGGTTTTGAACACCTTGATGGGTGCAGTTTTTGGAATGGTGTCAGTTTTGGGTATTTTCTGTCATATAGACACCTCAAAGTCACTTTAAATGTGATGCGGTGCCTTAAAGAAATGGTTTTGTAAATTTCGTTGGAAAAATGAGAAATCGCTGGTCAACTTTTAACCCTTATAACTTCCTAGCAACATTTTTTTTTCCAACATTGCGCTGATACAAAGTAGACATGTGGGAAATGTTATTTATTAATTATTTTGTGTGACATATCTCTTTGATTTCAGGGCATAACAATTCAAAGTTTGAAAATTGCTAAATTTTCAACATTTTCGCCAAATTTCAGTTTTTTTTTTACAAATAAACGCAAGTCATATTGCAGAAATTTTACCACTATCATGAAGTACAATATGTCATGAAAAAGTAGTCTCAGAATCAGGGGGATATGTTGAAATGTTCCAGAGTTATTACCTCATAATGTGACAATGGTCAGAATTGAAAAAATTGGCCCTGTCATTAACTTACAAAGTGGCTTGGTCCTTAAGGGGTTAATTTGACACAGTCTGCTGAGTACCTGATGTGTGTCATGGTCAGACTCTTTAACATCCAAAATTAACAACACATGCTACTAAAATAAGCTAGATCTGCCAAAAATCTACAAGTAAATACTGTATGTCTATCAACATTTTTATACCAAGTTGGGTCAAAATTTTTTGCAAAGGTATGTGGTAACTCCTAGTTATCAATTTATTCTTACATAAGCTAGAATTCATAAAAGTGTTTTTGTAAGAAATCTGTTGTAAAACAGTTTTTGATAAGTCACTACATTTTTGTGAATCTCAAGCTTGCTCAAAAATGTTTTGCCCAGCTCTGCCAAAATGGGCAGAGTTGGGGCGAGAATGGGTCGGAATGGTGGCATGATACTACAACTCATCTAATTAATGACAAGCTGTGGCATACCTTACACCTGAAATCTTACTCCAGTCCCTGAATGAAGTAAGATTTGTGTCAAGGTGCATGGACGCGTATGGCACTTTTCAAACATAAAAGATCCATTAAGAGGCATACATCTCTTAATAAATCAGGCTCCTCTGACTCCAGCATGCCCTCTGAACAACGCTGATCTTAATGAATCTGGGCAATAGTGTTTTAAGGATTACTGCTCACACCTTTCTTAGTGTTTTACATGCAGGTAAAAAATTGTGTTTCAAAAATTTTTCTACAGTGGCGAGAGATGGGCATCAGCAATTTATGAGGAGAATGAATGGTTTGCTATCTATCCATCCAGAATGATGTAGTCATGCTTCCCTCTATGTAAAAGAGACTACAGCACTTTCAGTTCTCAGATAGGCCAAAAACATTTGGAATTTTTAATGGACATAAATCCTAAAAATTATTCTTTTATTATTTCTTTGGAAACCAATTGTAATTTTTTTCTGTGAAATGTTTCTATCATTACTTTTATACCGTCAATATATTCCACATTACCTTATAATTGGGAAAGTAACAAACAAGTAAAATAACAAATATTCTAAACAAATGAACAAATTAAGAGTTAATGAAAAAAGTGATGGATGAGAAACAGATTGCTAATTTCAATTTCATCCAGTGTCCTGTCTTTTCTTGGTAAAATACACAATAGCTACATAACAATGTGTTGCAGATTTCAGTTTGCGGTGAATTTTACCCTATTTAAAATAAAAGAATCCACAGTGAATGTCTGCAGAATATATTGATATGCTGCAGATTTAAAAACTGCAATACAAGTCACTTTCCATACTGATTTTAAGATTTTTTTTTTTTTATGTTCTGATTTGGAAAACCTCATCCGCTTTGTTGGTTCTGCAATACACTGTGAATTTTCTACCTAGAAAACCAGTAGAGAAAATTTGTATTCTCCCCTTATATTAAAATACCAGTACAATGATTCTAAGAAAATAAACTGGCTGAATGTCTACTCAACTGAAATTATATAGAGAGAAAATGGGATGAAGCTCAATACTGAACCATGGGGAGAAAAAGTAAAGAGAACAGGATTTACCACTAGAAAGTATTAGAACACTTTATCAGCATCCTAATTTAATCTTGCCTGTATTAGCTCTAAATGCTAAGTGTAAGTGTTTAAAAACTATTTTAATTATCCTTGCTCTACCTGCCTGTGATTTAGTCCAAGACCGCTATCAATCAATGCCACTGCCATGGGTGGAGCTTGTACACAGTAATGTTAACTGGCAAGCAACAGGTGTGAACAATATGGAAATCACATCTGAAAGCAAATATAAAGGGGGGAAGTTGACTCAATCTTTACATTGCGTGCCTGTATGTGCCACACTAAGCATGGAGAACAGAAAGAGGAGTAGAGAACTGTCTGAGGACATGACAACCAAAATTATTGAACAATATCAACAATTTCAAGGTTACAAGTCCATCTCCAGAGATCTTGATGTTCCTTTGTCCACGGTGCACAACATAATGAAAACGTTTACAACCCATATCACTGTAGCGAATATCCCTGGACTTGGACAGCAAAGAAAAATTGATGAAAGGTTGTAACACAGGATAGTCCAGAGGGTGAATAAGCAGCCTCAATCAAGTTCCATAGAAATTCAAGCTGTTCTGCAGGCTCACAGTCATCAGTGTCAGCACAAACTATCTATCAACATTTGAATTAAATGAAACGGTATAGCAGGAGACCCAGGATAATAGCACTGCTGACACACAGCTATAAAAAAAACTAGACTGCAGTTTGCCAAATGTACGTGAGTAGACCAAAATCCTTCTTGGAAAGTGTCTTGTAGGCAGATGAGACCAATGCAGTGTGTGCGGTGGAAGGAGGGAGGCAGAGAAAAGGTACTTAGCGGATAAAGTGGCCAATTCATGTGTACCTGTTACGATACTGGCATAGTACTGCTGGGAACCAGTGGCCAAAGGAGCATGAGCAGGAACAGTAAGCGGTAGTAGAAGTTCTTGGAGTTTAGAAAATAAGTTGTAGGAAACAATCCATAGATAGGTAAGAATAGTCTAGGTAAGACTGTTCAAAGCTGGAGACTGGAACTTGGCTAACAGCTAGACACAATACTCAAGCAATGAATGAGAGATCCATGTGGCTTTATGTAGGCCCAAACAGGAAACAAGATGGATTCCATAGGTTCAGCATCTGTATCTTAGTAAAGGGCAATTGCAGAACACAACAGCAGCCTCCAATTGTAAGGAGTGGGATTGTAGCACAATTATTATGATGAACAATAGCAGCCACTAGTGGTCAAACTTTAGAAGGACAGCAGGATTTCTGACAGTAACCTGCAGCCACAATAAGGCGATTCTCGATGCTGGTAACCTATCATATTGTCCCACAGCAGCGACAATAACAGAAGAGATGTCCTGAATACTGGTAAGTTCACTGCACTGCATTGTAACATCAAAGGACTTTCTCCCTGTCTGTCACCACTGTCTGCATCTCATGCTAGTTCAGAGGCAGACTTCGACGGGAATTAGACAGAGGATAATAATAACTCTAAAGATGATATTAAAGAGTCTGATGGTTACCTCCCCTGCCTGTCACCACAACAACGTTTGTGGACTCAATGGCCAGGCAGAGGATTATAATTATAATGAAGATTCCGACATTAACAAGGAGCAGGGGAGTGAGGAGCTACTGTATATAACCTAAATTAGCACAGGTCAAAAAAAGAAAAATACGTCACTCCCAGTATCGATATACATAGGACTTAACACCCCCTGGACGAAGCGTGGCAAAAGCGTGGCAAAACGGCGTCATCGGGGTACAGCACCAGGGTCACTGGGACACATTTCCCTCCTCTTGGCTGTAATTAACAGACCTGTTTAGGATGCTTGCTTTCCTCTCTAACTTTTACTCCCTGGCTTTACGTGCAGAGGTACATAGGTAACATTTCTCTGCTGCTGGCACTTGTATTGCACATACATAGTGTTAACTATCCACCACTAGGAGGCAGCACTTTTTCTGTTTGATAGGTTTACCATTAACTCTTTACCGTACCAATGATACATACTGGTATATGGGTAAGATCTTCTTGCTGCTGGCACTTGCACTTTACATGGCATTTGCACTTTACATATCTAGTATTGAATGCCTATCATTAGGAGGCAGCACCTGATTTGCTTGACAGGATTACTATTAACCCTTCACCCTATTATTTATGAGGGGGAAAAAAACTGAGAGCTATACTGACTACATCTGTTATATTACATGTCTATATACTTTATGCATTCAGCAATTGGATGGATCCCTATCTTTATAGCCCGGTGTAGCTGAAATTTTCCTGCTTAATTTTTAATTACTTTTTTGGTAATAATTTTAATTTTGATCTAATAAAATATTGTGATTTTATGCGTTACTGTGTCTGAGACTCCATTATACCCATTAAATGATTCTTATAGTGGGTTAAGTGCTATGTATACTGTATATAACCTACTTAAAGATATTCCAGCTACTGATGCTCCAACCTCTAGTGCATCTATAAAGAGTTTAATCAATGCATTATTAGCACCTTACAACCCGCCATCAACTACGGCCAATGCAAATGTCGCCTATAACATAGAGTTGAAATCATAAGTTTACATACACACTATAAAAAGACACATATGCATGTTTTTCTCAATATCTGATATGAAATCAGAATAAACCTTTCCCGTTTTAGGTCAATTAGGATTACCATAATTTCTAATAATTGCCAAATGGCAGAATAATGAGAGAGAGAGAATGTTTGAAGGTATTATTATTAGTGTTGAGTGAGTATGTTCTGTTAACCCTTTCGCCTAGTATGCTCGGGCCGAGCTCCGAGTATTTACAGCTGCTCGGTGATATGGTTGAATTGCTCCCGTGTGCATGATTTGCGACTGTTTGACAGTTTTATTACATGTGAGGAAGGTCTATTTCTTACACATTCCTCACATGTAATAAAGCTGTCACACAGTCGCAAATCATGCACACGGGAGCGATTCAACCATATCATCGAGCAGCTATAAATACTCGGAGCTCGGCACGAGCATACTCGGACAGAACATACTCGCTCAACACTAATTATTATTACTTTCTGCAAATTCAAAAGTTTACATACACTAAGAGTACGATGCCTTTAAACAATTCTGGACTGCCCATATCATGTCATGTCATGTGTTTGGAAGTTTTTTTTTGGCAACATCTGAGTTAACTAGAGACACACCTGTGGATATAGTTTAATGCACACAGGAAACACACTGATTCATTGTGCAGCATCATGGGAAAGTCTAAAGAAATCAGCCAAGATATCAGGAAGAGAATTGTGGACTTGCACTAGTCTGGCTCATCCTTGGGTACAATTTCAAGATACCTGAAGGTGGCTCGTTCATCTGTATAAACAATTATACACAAGTATAAACAAGATGGGAATGTCCAGTCATCATACCACTCAGGAAGTAGATGAGTTGAACGTGCTTTGGTTTGACATGTGCATATCAACCCAAGGACAAAATCAAAAGACCTTGTGAAGATGATGGCGGGAGCTGGTAAGATTGTGTCAATATCCACAGTGAAACGAGTACTGTATAAGCATGGCCTGAAAGGCCACTCTGCCAGGAAGAAGCCATTATTTCAAAAGAAACATAAAAAAGCCAGACTAATGTTTGCAAATGGACACAGGAACAAAGAGCTTAATTTTCAGAGACATGTCCTGTGGTCTGATGAAACTAAAATTTAACTTTTTGGGCATAATGACCATCGTTATATTAGGAGAAAAAAAGCAGAAGCTTGGAGCCTAAAGACACCATCCCAACTGTGAAACATAGGGGTGGCAGCAACATGTTGTGGGGTTGTTTTGCTGCAGGAGGGACTGGTGCACTTCACAAAATAGATAACATCGTGATAAAAGAAGATTATGTGGCAATACTGAAGCAACATCTCAAGACATCAGCCAGGAAGTTAAATCTTGGGCTGAAATGGGTTTTCCAAATGGACAATGACCCAAAGCATACTGCCAAAATGGTAACAAAATGGCTTAAGGATAACAAAGTCAATGTTTTGGAGTGATCATCACAAAGCCCTGATCTCAATCCTATTGAAAATTTATGGGCAAAGCTGAAAAGGCAGGTGCAAGCAAGGTGACCTACAAACCTGGATCAGTTACACCAGTTTTGTCAGGATGAATGGGCCCAAATTCCGACCAAATATTGTGAGAAGCTTGTGGAAGGATATCCCAAATGTTTGACCCAAGTCATTCAGTTTAAGGGCAATGGTACCAAATACTAATGAAATGTATGTAAACTTTTGACTTTGCAGTAAGTAATAGAAATGCCTTAAAACATTCTCTCTCTCTCATTATTCTGCCATTTGGCAATTATTAAAAATTATGATAATCCTAATTGACCTAAAACGGGAAAGATTCATTCTGATTTCATGTCAGATATTGAGAAAAACATGCAGATGTGTCTTTTTATATAGTGTATGTAAACTTCTGATTTCAACTGTACCTACTGATACTGACAAAGATAAAGAAGATATTGTGGTAAGTCCCAGTCAGTACAAGTCTGAAGGACATTCTAAAAACTTAATAGTGCAGCCTCAGAGTTATTTGTTAAAAACATAATAAATTAAATGAAGCTATCTATTCAAAAATATTTGGAGCCTCAAATTACAGCCATTTCATTATCTATCACAACTGCGAATATTAAAATAGACAAAACTGAAATGGAGTTAACCAATGTGGCACAAAATCAAAAACACATGGCTAATTCTTTTAATACATTACAAAAAGAAATGTGGATACTCAAGACTCAAATGGCAAATTTTGAGGATAATTCAAAAAAGAACAATTTAAAGATAAGAGGATTGCCTGAGACAGTTACATCTTCACTATGGAACAACTACAGGGTGGGCCATTTATATGGATACACCTAAATAAAATGGGAATGGTTGGTGACATCAACTTCCTGTTTATGGCACATTAGCATATGGGAGGGGAAAAACTTTTCCAGATGGGTAGTGATAGTGACCATAGTGGCCATTTTGAAGTCAGCCAATTTGGATCCAACTTTATTTTTTTCAATGCGAAGAGGGTCATGTAACACATCAAATTTATTGAGAATTTCATAAGAAAAACAATGGTGTGCTTGGTTTTAACGTAACTTTATTCTTTCATGAATTATTTACAAGTTTATGACCACTTATAAAATGTGTTCAACGTGCTGCCCATTGTGTTGGATTGTCAATGCAACCCTCTTTTCCCACTCTTGACACACTGATATCAACACCGCAGAAGAAATGCTAGCACAGGCTTCCAGTATCCATTGTTTCAGATACTGCACATCTCGTATCTTCACAGCATAGACAATTGCCTTCAGATGACCCCAAAAGATAAAAGTCTAAGGGGGTCATATCGGGAGACCTTGGTGGCCATTAAACTGGCCCACGACGACCAATCCACTTTCCAGGAAACTGTTCATGTGGGAATGCTTGGACCTGACA
The DNA here is from genome assembly GCF_046119375.1 of Phyllobates terribilis. Classification (NCBI taxonomy): domain Eukaryota; kingdom Metazoa; phylum Chordata; class Amphibia; order Anura; family Dendrobatidae; genus Phyllobates; species Phyllobates terribilis. Next base: position 326,963,753 of record NW_027362762.1, on the reverse strand, counting down.
CCCATAATGTGGTGGTGCACCATCTTGTTGGAAAAACTCAGTGAATGTGCCATCTTCAGTGCATAAAAAGGGCAACACATCATCATGTAGCAATTTCATGGCCACCAAGGTCTCCCGAATTCTCAATAAGTTTGATGTGTCACATGACCCTCTTCCCATTGAAAAAAATAAAGTTGGATCCAAAATGGCCACCATGGTCACCACCCATCTGGAAAAATTTTCCCCCTCTCATATACTAATGTGCCACAAACAGGAAGGTCACCGGAGCTTCGCTGACTGAATGCACTCCGGTGACCTCAGTCAGGGGCTCACGCTGCCGAGACCGGACGTGTTCCCGGCAGTGAGAGCTTACAGCAGCAATGACAGCTGTCACATCTCCAGATGTGACAGCTGTGCATGGGAGATCAGCGCAGGAACGTGGACAGGTAACTATTTTTTTTTTAGTAAACTAATAATTAAATAAAATTGTGCGTTTTATTTCAAATAAATAATTTTTTTCTGGGTGTAGTGTGTTTTTTCTTTTTAACACTTTGTAGGTTAGTAATGGGGGTGTCTTATAGACGCGCATCATTACTAACCTGGGCTTCATGGCAGCTGGCGCTGACATGAACCCCACCACTATTACCCCCTGCCACCACACCAGGACAGCGTGGAAGAGCGAGGCTAAGTGCCAGAATTGGCGCATCTGGGGCGGCTGACGGCTGGTGTTTCTAGCCTGGGAGGGGGCCAATATTCATGGCACCCTTTCTGGGCTATTAATATCAGCCCCCAGCTGTCTGCCTAGCCTTTGCTAGCTATTAAAATAGGGGGGACCCCACGTCATTTTTTTTAGGGGTCCCCCATTTTAATAGCTAGTAAAGGCTAGGTATTCAGCTGGGGGCTGATATTAGTAGCCTGGGAAGCTCCGTGGGTATTACCCCATTCCCAGGCTTCAAACATCTGCCCCAGCTGTCTGCTTAACCTCCGCTACAGACTAAAATTATGGGGGATCCCACGCCAATTTTTTTTTAATAAATCCTTTATTTTAACACTAAATGACACTTGAGGGGTTAATAAAGATGCAGTCCCTAAATTATTATTTATTTTTTAATTAATTTTTCCCAAAAATTTTAACGTGGGCTTCGCAATAATTTTGTATGCCAGTCAGGTACAGTATCCAGGAACAGGCTGCCCCCAACCCCCAGCTGCCTATTTGTACCTGGCCGGACACAACAATATAGGGAAGCCCTTTTTTTTTATTATTTCATGAATTTCATGAAATAATTAAAAAAAAAAAATACGTGGGGCTTCGCCCTATTTTTGTGTCCAGCCAGGTACAACTAAGCAGCTGGGGGCTGGAATCCACAGCGCAGGGTGGCCCAAGCTTTGTGGGCCCCCTCTGCTGCGAACTGCAGTCCGCAGCCACCCCAGAAAACGTTGCGTTCATAGAAGCGCCATCTTCTGGCGCTGTATCCAGCTCATCCAGGGCCCTGGTGTGGTGGCTCACTGGGTAATAAAGGGGTTAGGGCCAGCTTTGTATTATCCGCTGGCCCTAAGCCCGAAATTCATGGGGTCATGCGAATATTAGGCCCACGATGCAGAAATGAAGCAGAAATTTTCCTGACCATTTCCGCATCTCCTTGCCAGAAAAACACATGCGGATTCTATGTGCGTTTTTGAAGTGTTTTTGAAGACAAATAAAGTTAGTGAAGAAAAAAAAAAAAAAGGCCAATTTGATGTCATTTCCTAGTCCAACCCCTATTCAATGTATAAAAAAAAAAAAGGGTGGGCTCACGCGTATTTTTAAGGAAAAGAGGGAAAGCTGAGGGCTGATTTAATAGTCTGGGAAGTAGTCAAGGATCATGGCCCCTTCCCTTGCTATTAATATCAGTCCGCAGCAGTTAGATTAGCCTTTACAGCCCATTCTACAGGTGGGACCCTCCCTCCCAAAAAAAGGGTCCCCCTATAAATTGGAGCCAGCAAAGGCTAGGCGGACAGCTACGACCTGATATTAATAGCCTAGAAAGGGGCCATGGTCATAGGCCCCCTCCCAGGCTATAATATCAGCCCTCAGCTGCCCCAGATTTGGCACATCCTATTTGTGCGCCAAATCTGACGCTTAGCCTCGCTCTTCCACACTGCCCTGGTGCGGTGGCAGGAGGTAATAGTGGTGGGGTTCATGTCAGCGCCAGCTCCCTGATGTGTGCTCCCTGCTCCCTGATGTGTGCTCCCCGCTCCCCCACCGCCTCCCATTCCGATCCTAAGTTAGGACCGGGCGGGGAGCGTACATAATGGTGCGGGGAGCATACATCAGGGAGCGGGGAGCATACATCAGGGTGCGGGGAGTGTACATCAGGGAGCGGGGAGCGTACATCAGGATGCGGGGAGCGTACATCAGGGAGCGGGGAGCGTACATCAGGGTGCGGGGAGCGTACATCAGGGAGCTGGGAGCGTACATCAGGGTGTGGGGAGCGTACATCAGGGAGATGAGAGCGTACATCAGGGTGCGGGGAGCATACATCAGGGTGCGGGGAGCGCAGCACAGAACGGGAAAGCCCGCGGTGAAGTCTTTTCACTGCCGGCTTCCCCGCCCGGGTCTTTCGCTCCCCACTCCTTCGTGCTGCGCTCCCCGCCCGGTCCTAACTTAGCATCGGGATGGGAGGTGGCGGGGGGAGCGGAGGATCGGGATGGGAGGCTGTGGGGAAGCAGTATGGGGCTGTGTGATTGTTTAACCACCGCCCGCCGGCTTTTAAACAATCAGGAGAATTCTCTCACGCTGGGATTTTATTCCGATATTAGTGTCCCATTGACTTGCATTGGTTTCCGGTATCGGAATCGGCGATATCCGATATTTTTTGGGTATCGGTCTGATCCAATCCGATCAGATATTTCCTGATATCGGAAGGTATCGCTCAACACTAATCACCAACCATTCCCATTTTATTTAGGTGTATCCATATAAATGGCCTACCCTGTATATCACAAAAATGACAACTCAGCTTGTTCCAGAGTTCCCTGACAGGAAAATTGTAATTAATACATACAGAATTCTGAAACCCCAATATTTGCCTTATAAAATAGCAAGGGACATTATTGTTACTTTCAAATCTGATTTCAGAGCATCACTAAAACTCTCCTAAATGCTGGAATAAGGTGTCAGTTGAGGCAATCAGCAGCACACTAAGTTTACCAAGGACTACGAATTCTTACTTTCTCATCTCCAGAAGAAGACCAGATTACTACGACACTTACATTTCTAACTCTACCTAAAGAGATAGATTATATTCTCCACTCAAAATTGGTTTCTAAATCTTTCTCTCTTCAGTTTTCGACTTTCTTGTCTGTTTTCATGAACAATATATAAGGGACTTTTCTCCATTCAGCTAGATTGCAAATCAATCATTCCCTGTTTATTATCTTGACTTTTGCAGACAAAGGATCACACTTTTTATTATTTTACAGGATTATAAATTGGAACATAAAATTTATCTTCCTCTCTCATTCTAGAAAACAAATTGGAATATAAACCCAGACTACAAAAAGGATTACAATTATGTTCTATGTGTTAATTCTCATTTCTTGTTCAAATTCAACCATAGTAATGGATCCATTTTAAGAATAATGGAAATACATAAGTATTTACAGCCTACTCTCAAGATCCATCTTGAAGATATTCTAGTATTGTTTTAAACCAACCTCCACCACCCAAGGTCGTGGACTAGTTCCTGACCTGGACAAATGAACAAGCAGCAACTAGGTAAAGTATTGTCTATTGTGTTTTACTAACCTGTATTTCTTTTTTCTTGCTTTATTTCTTATATAATATATTATATTCTATGGCTGATTATACTCTATGTTATATTATACTATTCATAGGTTAGACAATACAATGTGCGCTTGTCCCTTTTTCTTTATAACCATGCAGAATTTCTTCTCCTTCCTTTGTATCCTCCCCTCCCCCATTTTTCTTTTTACCAATAAAACTTTATTTACCTTCCTTCCTCCCTTCATATTCCCTCCCTACTTTTTACCTTCCTCAGTTTCACAATGTGTATTTTTGTTTATTTGTCTGTTAACCCCTTAAGCCCCGAGGGTGGTTTGCACGTTAATGACCAGGCCAATTTTTACAATTCTGACCACTGTCACTTTATGAGGTAATTACTCTGGAACGCTTCAACGGATCCCCTGATTCTGAGACTGTTTTTTCGTGACATATTGTACTTCATGATTGTGGTAAAATTTCTTCGATATCACTTGCGTTTATTTGTGAAAAAAACGGAAATTTGGCGAACATTTTGAAAATTTTGCAATTTTCAAAATTTGAATTTTTATGCCCTTAAATCAGAGAAATATGTCACACAAAAGAGTTAATAAATAACATTTCCCACATGTATACTTTACATCAGCACAATTTTGGAACCAACATTTTTTTTTGTTAGGGAGCTATAAGCGTTAAAAGTTGACAAGTGATTTCTCATTTTTCCAACAAAATTTACAAAACCATTTTTTTAGGGACCACATCACATTTGAAGTCACTTTGAGAGGTCTTTATGACAGAAAATACCCAAAAGTGACACTATTCTAAAAACTGCACCCCTCAAGGTGCTCAAAACCACATTCAAGAACTTTATTAACCCTTCAGGTGCTTCACAGGAATTTTTTGAATGTGGAAGAAAAAAATGAACATTTAACTTTTTTCACAAAAATGTTATTTTAGACCCAATTTTTTTTATTTTCACAGGGGTAACAAGAAAAAATGGACCACAAAATTTGTTGTGCAATTTCCCCTGGGCACGCAGATACCCAATATTTTGGGAAAAAACACTGTTTGGGCGCACGGCAGGGCTCGGAAGGGAAGGAGCGCCATTTGACTTTTTGATTGCAAAATTTGCTTGAATAATTAGCGGACGCCATGTTGTGTTTGGAGAGCCCCTGTGTGCCCAAACATTGGATCTCCCCCACAAGTGACGCCATTTTGGAAACTAGACCCCACAAGGCACCGATCTAGATGCATAGTGAGCACTTGGAACCCCCAGGTGCTTCACAAATTGATTCGTAAAAATGAAAAAGTGTTTTTTTTTTCACTTTTTCATTTTTACGAATCAATTTGTGTAGCACCTAGGGGATCCAAGTGCTCATTATGCATCTAGATAGGTGCCTTGGGGGTCTAGTTTCCAAAATGGGGTCACTTGTGGGGGAGCTCCAATGTTTGGGCACACAGGGACTCTCCAAATGCAACATGATATCCGCTAACAAATTGTCGGCTCAAATTGTTAGTGGACAGCATGTTGTGTTTGGAGAGCCCCTGTGTGCCCAAACATTGGAGCTCCCCCACAAGTGACCCCATTTTGGAAACTAGACCCCCCAAGGCACCTATCTAGATGCATAGTGAGCACTTGGAACCCCCAGGTGCTTCACAAATTGATTCGTAAAACTGAAAAAGTGTAAAAAAAAAACACTTTTTCATTTTTATGAATCAATTTGTGAAGCACCTGGGGGTTCCAAGTGCTCACTATGCATCTAGATAGGTGCCTTGGGGGGTCTAGTTTCCAAAATGGGGTCACTTGTGGGGGAGCTCCAATGTTTGGGCACACAGGGACTCTCCAAATGCAACATGATATCCGCTAACAAATTGTCGGCTCAAATTGTTAGTGGACAGCATGTTGTGTTTGGAGAGCCCCTGTGTGCCCAAACATTGGAGCTCCCCCACAAGTGACCCCATTTTGGAAACTAGACCCCCCAAGGCACCTATCTAGATGCATAGTGAGCACTTGGAACCCCCAGGTGCTTCACAAATTGATTCGTAAAACTGAAAAAGTGTAAAAAAAAACACTTTTTCATTTTTATGAATCAATTTGTGAAGCACCTGGGGGTTCCAAGTGCTCACTATGCATCTAGATAGGTGCCTTGGGGGGTCTAGTTTCCAAAATGGGGTCACTTGTGGGGGAGCTCCAATGTTTGGGCACACAGGGACTCTCCAAATGCAACATGATATCCGCTAACAAATTGTCGGCTCACATTGTTAGCGGACACCATGTTGCATTTGGAAAGCCCCTGTGTGCCCAAACATTGGAGCTCCCCCACAAGTGACCTCATTTTGGAAACTAGACCCCCCAAGGCACCTATCTAGATGCATAGTGAGCACTTGGAACCCCCTAGGTGCTTCACAAATTGATTCGTAAAAATGAAAAAGTGTTTTTTTTTTCATTTTTTCATTTTTACGAATCAATTTGTGAAGCACCTGGGGTTCCAAGTGCTCACTATGCATCTAGATAGGTGCCTTGGGGGGTCTAGTCTCCAAAATGGGGTCACTTGTGGGGGAGCTCCAATGTTTGGGCACACAGGGACTCGCCAAATGCAACATGGTATCCGCTAACAAATTGAATGGAAAATCGGCTCAAATTGTTAGCGGACACCATGTTGCGTTTGGAGAGCCCCTGTGTGCCCAAACTTTGGAGCTCCCCCACAAGTGACCCCATTTTGGAAACTAGACCCCCCAAGGCACCTATCTAGATGCATAGTGAGCACTTGGAACCCCTAGGTGCTTCACAAATTGATTCGTAAAAATGAAAAAGTGAAAAAAAAAAAACTTTTTCATTTTTATGAATCAATTTGTGAAGCAACTGGGGGCTCCAAGTGCTCACTATGCATCTAGATAGGTGCCTTGGGGGGTCTAGTTTCCAAAATGGGGTCACTTGTGGGGGAGCTCCAATGTTTGGGCACACAGGGGCTCTCCAAACGCAACATGGTGTCCGCTAACAATTTGAGCCGACAATTTGTTAGCGGACACCATGTTGCATTTGAAGAGTCCCTGTGTGCCCAAACATTGGAGCTCCCCCACAAGTGACCCAATTTTGGAAACTAGACCCCCCAAGGCACCTATCTAGATGCATAGTGAGCACTTGGAACCCCCTAGGTGCTTCACAAATTGATTCGTAAAAATAAAAAAGTGAAAAAAAAAACACTTTTTCATTTTTATGAATCAATTTGTGAAGCACCTGGGGGTTCCAAGTGTTCACTATGCATCTAGATAGGTGCCTTGGGGGGTCTAGTTTCCAAAATGGGGTCACTTGTGGGGGAGCTCCAATGTTTGGGCACACAGGGACTCTCCAAATGCAACATGATATCCGCTAACAAATTGTCGGCTCGCATTGTTAGCGGACACCATGTTGCGTTTGGAAAGCCCCTGTGTGCCCAAACATTGGAGCTCCCCCACAAGTGACCCCATTTTGGAAACTAGACCCCCCAAGGCACCTATCTAGATGCATAGTGAGCACTTGGAACCCCCTAGGTGCTTCACAAATTGATTCGTAAAAATGAAAAAGTGTTTTTTTTTCATTTTTTCATTTTTACGAATCAATTTGTGAAGCACCTGGGGTTCCAAGTGCTCACTATGCATCTAGATAGGTGTCTTGGGGGGTCTAGTTTCCAAAATGGGGTCACTTGTGGGGGAGCTCCAATGTTTGGGCACACAGGGACTCTTCAAATGCAACATGGTGTCCGCTAACAAATTGAATGGAAAATCGGCTCAAATTGTTAGCGGACACCATGTTGCGTTTGGAGAGCCCCTGTGTGCCCAAACTTTAGAGCTCCCCCACAAGTGACCCTATTTTGGAAACTAGACCCCCCAAGGCACCTATCTAGATGCATAGTGAGCACTTGGAACCCCCAGGTGCTTCACAAATTGATTCATAAAAATGAAAAAGTGTTTTTTTTTCACTTTTTCATTTTTATGAATCAATTTGTGAAGCACCTGGGGGTTCCAAGTGCCCACTATGCATCTAGATAGGTGCCTTTGGGGGTCTAGTTTCCAAAATGGGGTCACGTGTGGGGAGCTCCAATGTTTGGGCACACAGGGGCTCCCCAAATGCAACATGGCGTCCGCTAACAATTTGAGACGATTTTCCATTCAATTTGTTAGCGGACACCATGTCGTGTTTGGAGAGCCCGTGATGTGCCTAAACAGTGGAGCTCCCCCACAAGTGACCCCATTTTGGAAACTAGACCCCCCAAGGATTTTATTAAGGTGTATAGTGAATATTTTGAACCCAGAGGTACGACACAGAATTTGTTTACATTAGGTCATCATATTGAATAAGTTGTCATTAGTCTTGAGCGCAAGTGCTCGCTACTTGAGTTTGCATCGGGTACTCAGTTATGCACCATGTACAGCGTGTGCTCGAGTGACATGCTCGAGTCCCTGCTCCGCATGTTTCACGGTTATTAGACACCCAAAAAAAAACATGCGGGGATCGCTCGTGCATGGCAGGCAATCCCCGTAAAGTTTTTTTGACCGCGAAGCATATGGGGCAGAGACTCGAGCATGTCACTCAAATACCCACGATACTCAATGCATACCAGAGCACCCGATGCAAACTCAAGTAGCGAGCACTTGCGCTCAACACTAGTCGCCATATCATCATCTTTTTTTCTTACTTTTGAAAAAAATCCCAACCCCATCACAACCCCAGCCCTAACCCCAGCCCTAACCCTAGCACAACCCAACTGTAGCACAACCCTAACCCTAGCACAACCCTAACCCTAGCACAACCCTAACCCTAGCACAACCCTAGCCCCAAACCCAGCCCTAACCCTAGCCCAATCCTAACCCAAGAGTTTATTTTTGACGCCGTTCCTTGTGCGGTATAAGTGATTAGACGACTTTATTCTTCGGGTCGGTGTGATTACAGCAATACCAGAATCATATGGGGTTTTTATGACTGACAGCTGTCACACACTAAAAGACGCATTTTTTGTAAAATCTAGTTTTTGCATCGCCATATTTTGAGAGCTATAATTTTTCCAGATTTTGGCAGACAGTCATGTGACGGCTCGTTTTTTGCGGGATGACTTGACGTTGTTATTGGTGCCATTTTCAGGCACGTGGCATTTTTTGATCGCTTTCAATTCCGATTTTTGGGAGGCAGAATAAACAAAAAACAACAATTCAGGAATTGTTTTTTTTCCTTTTTTTTATTCTGTTCCGCGTGTGGTAAAATCGATAAGGTAGCTTTATTCTTCGAGTCATTGCGTTTACAGTGGTACCACATTTATATCGTTTTTCTATGTTTTGCACTTTTACATAATAAAAGCAATTTTATAGAAAAAAATATTTTTTAGCATCACTTTATTCTGAGAGCTATATCTTTTTTATTTTTCGGATGATGGAGCTGTATGGTGGCTTGTTTTTTGCAGGACAAGATGACGTTTTCAGCGGTACCATTTTTATTTATATTTGTCTTTTTGATCGCGTGTTATTCCATTTCTTGTTTGGCGGTATGGTGATAAAGCATAGTTTTTTGCTTAGTTTTTTTTTTTTTTTTTACCGTGTTCACTGAAGGGGTTAACTAGTGGGACAGTTTTATAGGTCAGGTTGTTCCAGACACGGCGATACCAAATATGTGTACTTTTATTTTTATTTTTTTTTTTATAATAATATTTATTGATGGGTACATTATATTTTTATTTTTGTTGGATTATTTTTTTTTTTTTTTTTTTATATTTTTGCAATTTTTTATTTTTTATTTTTTATTTTTTTCACTTTCTGGAAGCTTATATAGTTTATTACTTTGTCCCACTCTGGGACTTTCACTTTTTTTTCTCTGATCGCCTGCATGGCACAGGAATGCAGCACCATCCCTGTGCCATGCAGGCTGTCAGCGCCGGACAGGGAGAAGATTGTTTGGAGATGCACCGCACATGCCCAAACAATCTTCCTGCTGTCTGGTGACCCGGATGTTGTCATGACGACATCGGGTCGTCATGGCAACACCCGGGAAGCCTTTGCAGACAGCGCTGGAAGCCGGAAGAGGAGGTGAGTATCTGCAATCACCTCCCCTTGCCCCCGCAATGCTGCGATCGACTTTGATCGACTTCAATCGCAGCATCGCGGGGGTTAATGTGCTGGGAGCGGTGCAGGACCACTCCCTGCACATAGTATCGGGTGTCAGCTGTGACAATCAGCTGACACCCGGCAGCGATCGCGCCCGCACAGCCTGTGTGCGCGCGCGATCGCCATGAAGTACTAATACGGGTCTGGCTCTTAAGTCCCAGGGCACAGACGCGTATTAGTACGTCAGATGTTATTAAAGGGTTAAATTAAAAAACTCAATAAAAATGTTTGAACGAAAAGCCCTTCAGTGACTGCAAAAGACTTACAGCAAGATTTGGTGACAGCAGGCAATGAGAGTTCAGTTTTCACAGTAAAGCGATTTCTAAAGGCTGATGGTCTCCATGCCTGCACTCCAAAACGTACACCTCTAATGATACAAAAGCACAAGAAATATGCTGAAAACTATATACATATACATGTACAGTGCCTACAAGTAGTATTCAACCCCCTGCAGATTTAGCTGGTTTGATAAGATGCAAATAAGTTAGAGCCTTCAAACTGCAAACGAGAGTAGGTTTTATGAACAGAAGCATAAATCTTACAAACCAAAAAGTTATATTGCTCAGTTGAATTTTATTAAATTTTAAACATAAAAGTGTGGGTCAATTATTATACAACCCCTATGTTTAATATTTTGTGGAATAACCCTTGTTTGCAATTACAGCTAATAATCGTCTTTTATAAGACCTGATCAGGCCGGCACAGGTCTGTGGAGTTATCTTGGCACACTCCTCCATGCAGATCTTCTCCAAGTTATCTAGGTTCTTTGGGTGTCTCATGTGGACTTTATTCTTGAGCTCCTTCCACAAGTTGTCAATTGGGTTAAGGTCAGGAGACTGACTAGGCCACTCCAACACCTTGACTTTTTCCCTCTTGAACCATACCTTGGTTTTCTTGGCTGTGTGCTTTGGGTCGTTGTCTTGTTGGAAGATGAAATTACGACCCATCTTAAGATCCTTGATGGAGGAGCGGAGGTTCTTGGCCAAAATCTCCAGGTAGGCCGTGCTATCCAACTTCCCATGGATGCGGACCAGATGGCCAGGCCCCTTGGCAGAGAAACAGCCCCACAGCATGATGCTGCCACCATCATGCTTGACTGTAGGGATGGTATTCTTGGGGTCGTATGCAGTGCCATCCAGTCTCCAAACGTCACGTGTGTGGTTGGCACCAAAGATCTCGATCTTGGTCTCATCAGACCATAGAACCTTGAACCAGTCTGTCTCAGAGTCCTCCAAGTGATCATGAGCAAACTGTAGACGAGCCTTGACATGACGCTTTGATAGTAAAGGTACCTTACGGGCTCGTCTGGAACGGAGACCATTGCGGTGGAGTACGTTACTTATGGTATTGACTGAAACCAATGTCCCCACTGCCATGAGATCTTCCCGGAGCTCCTTCCTTGTTGTCCTTGGGTTAGCCTTGACTCTTCGGACAAGCCTGGCCTCGGCACGGGAGGACACTTTCAAAGGCTGTCCTGGCCGTGGAAGGCTAACAGTAGTTCCATAAGCCTTCCACTTACGGATGATGCTCCCAACAGTGGAGACAGGTAGGCCCAACTCCTTGGAAAGGGTTTTGTACCCCTTGCCAGCCTTGTGACCCTCCACGATCTTGTCTCTGATGGCCTTGGAATGCTCCTTTGTCTTTCCCATGTTGACCATGTCTGAGTGCTGTTCACAAGTTTGGGGAGGGTCGTAAATAGTCAGAAAAGGCTGGCAAAAGAGATCTTTAATAGTGTTGAGCCACCCCCGTAGTGTTCGAGTTCGGTTCGGTTCGTCGAACACCCGTGTGTTCGCCGAACTGTTCGTCGAACTGTTCGTCGAACACCTTCGAACACCGTTAAAACCAATGGCAGGCAAACAAAAACACATAGAAACACATAGAAAACACCTTCAAAGGTGTCCAAAAGCTGACAAACTGCTCAGAAGACACAACTAACACATGGAAAAGTGACAAGTACATATAGTCATGCGAAAAGAAAATAGGTGGAGGAGTAAAAGGAGGGGGAGACACAGATATAGGCATGTCATGCCCTTCTAAAATCCAAAAAGTGAGAAGCCGACACGTTCAGTCCGCTCCTGCCCGTGCCACCTCCGTGTCGCCGGGTTTGTGCCAGAGCCGCGGTGAACCCTGACGGCCAGCCCCCCTCTCCCAATACTGGTGCCTGTCCGCTGGTGGGTCGAGCGAGCCCCCCTGTGGTGGAGGCAGCTCTAAGCTTTTTAATTTAAATTGTCTCTCTAATTTGAATAAATACACTTTAAATCCATTTACAAGGATCTATTGGAGGGCAAGTCTCATGCCAGCAGCCGCGTAATTCCAGCTCCAGTAGCGTCCACTAAAGCTGCTGCAGTTAAAAAGCTTTTATAAGGATCGAGCTCGGCTGTCCCCCGCAAGGCATCCTACTGCCAGTCCCAGCCCCTATGCCTTGGGGTGCCTCCTGATGCTCTTCACTGAGTATCCCGTGGTCCCGAAGCATTTCCTTTGAAAAAATGAAGTGTCCAAACTACAGGTGGTGTAGCTTGCTTAACAGCCGGGATAATCCGCTGACTAGCAGACCCTGCTACTAGGCACAAAGTATTTCCTGGGCTAGATACAGTTAAAAATTTGTAATTATTGTAATTAGATACTCTCGTTGGATGCTGAGAAAGCATTCCATAGAGTCTCCTGGCACGCCATATATGATTCTCTTAAAAAGCTTGGGGTAGGGGTCTAGGGGACCCTTTCATAGCCAAAATCACGGCCCTGTATCGCAATACGTCACCTAGGCTGAAGATAAATGGAACTGTAGCACCCTGAGGGCTCGGTTGCTACAGAGGTATTGCACCTCACCCAGAGGTGTGATATCTCACTCTCAGGTAAGGATGTAGTGTGGATCAGGACCCGACACCTGCATGCATTACACCACATTGCCGTGGGGCAGGGCGACCAATATGCCCCTGAGATGGGCACGACAGTCCCTGTCCCTGGCTGGAGTGGGGGGAGGGAACACTGAGGAAGGGGAACCCTGTAGTGCAGGAGCAGGGAGGAAGCAGTTCCTGGGTGCATTGAGAAGGGAGTATAAAAGGTGGGCACCATCTTAGTTCAGTGCAGAGAAGTCTGAGCAGAAGTGGCAGGGAGCAGGGGCTCTGCATGAGCTCTGCTCCGGAGGCGGGCCTAATAACAGAGGCCCAGGCCTGGAAGAGGGAGAAGGAAGGAAGAGGAGCGGAGAAGGCTCCAGGAACGAGGAACGAAGGGATCTCAGGGGTGTGGACGGGCAAGTCGCCACCGCACGCCCGAATCCACCTGCGTGGAGGGGTCAGGCCAAAGGGGGAGACCGGTCCCCGAAACTAGTGGAGGCAGGAAACGACCCTCAGCTAGAAACAGGAGGCTGTGACATTTTATGTGGCGCAGCCCCTCGCTACACCCGCTAGGAAGGCACCACATAGGGTCAGGGAAACTGGCGCCAAGTTTACCAAGAGGAGGCCCGAGGCAGCCGGACAGAAGGGTTGGTAAGAAAGGCCAGACAAAGGACACACAAAGGGGGTCCTGTGAAGAACTCCAAAGTTATCTGGGAGTTGTCTGAGCCCCTCACCTGGTGAGCACAGTACGACGTGGGCAGCCGTTACCTGCAGACGTGGTCTGGATAATAAGAACTGTGAGTAAAGGCCCTGGACTGCATCACTGACTCCGTGTCATTACTGCTGCTGCCCTGCACCATCACCCCCATCCTCCGCATACACTGCCCTGAGGCTATACTCCTCCCGTGGGGAGTTATGCTACGCTCTGCTGCACCCACAACACCAGCCTCAGCGGTCTGCCCTGGAGCGGCGTTTCACTCTGACCGCAATCCACGGGTGGCGTAGTCGGACATTTAAACATCAAAACCACATAAATAGTTCCGCCACTGGTTTGACCGCCCTGAGCCACGGAACCGGGTTGCCGCCACGGAGACTACAACCACCAGCATCCACCAAAAAGGGTCCGGCTCCGGGTGTCCCAAGGCCCAGGGGGCGCGTCAGAACATTTTCATCACCTTTCACAATCACCAATGGGACAAGGCAGGGATGTTCTCTGTCCCCTCTCTTATACATCCTAGTGACGGAGCACCTGCTCTCATCAATGCGCCATAACCCCAATATTAGGTGGATTGAGGTGGGAGGCACCGAGTACAAGTGCTCTCTATTTGCTGATGATGTCCTAGTATATATCACTCAATCACATATATCCATCCTTGCTGTTATGGCTGAAATAGATCACTTTGTTACATGGTCAAATTTTAAAATCAATGCAGCGAAGTCTGAGGCCCTCGATGTCTCCCTCCCCAAATCCATATAGGATTCCATCCAGTCCAACTTTCCCTTTGCCTGGCCCTCACAGGGTATCAAATACTTAGGAATTCCTATTCATAGAGACCTCTCCCATCTATGTTATCTTAATTTTGGGCCCTTTATTGAACAACTCCATACAGACCACGGTTGGCAAGTTAGAACTGTAAGATTCACTACGTGAACCACTGGTGTTTTGTGGAAAAGCACATGTACACTGTGTTCCAAATTATTATGCAAAAAGTGTTTAGGAGTGATAAGGGAAGAATTTGTTTGTTTGTCAGTTAAACTCATTGATGGTGATGTGTGTCATGGCTCTTTATATCACTGTAAGCAACTGCAGACACCTGTGCTAATTAGTTTGGCAGGTGTGTCCAATGAAAGGCAAGACTACTTAAGAAGGCTGTCTCACATTATTAAGCAGCCTATATTTTCTGCCAAAATGGGAAAGAAAAAGGATGTGTCGGCTGCTGAGAAGCAACAAATTGTGGAGTGTTTAGGTCAAGGCATGACTACAATCAACATTGTGCGATGATCAGGATGAAGTGTCTTGGCAATCAAGAAGTATGTAGCTGATTCACAGTACACACGTGTGCGTGCTGATAAGGGCAAATTGAGGACTCTTTCCTACAGGCAATTACGTCAGGTTGAAAGAGCAGCGGCAAAAAAGCCTTGTCATAGCAGCAGACAAGTTTTTGAAGCTGCTTGTGCCTCCAATGTCCCCCGAACAACAAGATGCAGGGTCCTTCAGAGGTTTGCAGCTGTGCATACGCCATCCTGTCGACCTCCTCTATCCACTTCACACAAGCACAAACGGCTCCAGTGGGCCAAACATTACATGAAGACTGATTTCAAAACTGTTTTGTTCACGGATGAGTGCCGTGCAGCGCTCGATGGTCCAGATGGATGAAGTGGAGGATGGCTGGTTGATGGACACCCCACGCAAACACGGCTACAGCGCCAACAAGGAGGAGGTGGAGTAATGTTTTGGGCTGGAATCATGGGGAGAGAGATTGTCGGCCCCTTTAGGATCCCTGAAGGCGCTAAAGATGAACTCCATAATGTATGTGGATTTTCTCAAACAGCACTTCCTGCCATGGTTCAAGAAGAAGAACCGTGTATTTCACAGCAAGATCATTTTTCTGCATGATAATGCACCATCTCATGCTGCACATAAAACATCTGCATCTCTGGCTGATATGGGCATAAAAGGGGACAAACTTATGGTGTGACCCCCATGCTCCCCTGACCTCTACCCCATTCAGAACCTTTGGAGCATCATTAAAAGGAGTGTCTATGATGGCGGGAGGCAGTTCACATCTAAGCAACAGCTCTGGGAGGGTATTCTGTCCTCATGCAAAACAATTGAAGCAGAGACCATCCAAAACCTGACAAATTCAATGGACGAGAGAGTTCAGAAGCTCCTTTCGAACAAGGGGTCCTATGTGAAAATGTAACATCACCTAGAATAAAGTTTTGAGTTGAAAACTGTTTGATTTCAGTTTCTAACAACCTGCTAATGCTTATAATTTCAAAAATGACCATTTTTTTGGTCTTTATTAAAATGAAAAGGTTGATCGAAAAGTTTGGGGGATCTAAGAGTGTGGCAACCCAGTAGTCATGATTACTTCGAATTCTGACAATATGAGGGTCATGCTGCAGGTAGTGCAGCAAGAAGGCACTTATGTGTCTTGCGCATCTCGGAGCCCCAAAATTATTTTCCAGGCTAGATGCAGCTAAAAATTATTATTAATTTTAAAGCTGGTGAAGCTTTAGTATAGATGGCCTAATAGGATCAGTGCTGCACACTGCTACAAAGCCCAAATTATTTTCCAGTCAAGATACAGATAAACATGATTAGTAATTTTAAATCTGGTGGAGCTTATTATAGATGGCCTAATAGAATCAGTGCTGCACACTGCTACAAAGCCCAAATTATTTTCCAGCCAAGATACAGATAAACATGATTAGTAATTTGAAAGCTTAAAACGGTTGGTAGGGTGATTTTAACCAATCATCAAGCTTTTACTCTCCCCAGGATGACACAGGGGTAGAAAAGTCGTTTCGGATCCATGATTTGTTCATCTTTATGAACGTGAGTCTGTCTACATTATCAGTGGAGAGCCGCGTGCGCTTATCTGTCAGCACACCACCAGCAGCGCTGAACACACGTTCAGACAGAACGCTGGCTGCGGGGCATGACAAGATCTCCAAGGCGTAAGTGGCTAGCTCCGGCCATTTATCCAGATTGGAAGTCCAAAAAGAGCAAGGGTCCAGTGACACAGTCGTGGCTTCAATGTTTACTTGGAGATACTCCTGTACCATCGTCTCTAGGCGTTGACTATGTGTCAGACTTCTTGTCTCCTGTGGCCTTGCAAAGGATGGGTTAAAAAAGTGGTGAAATGATTCCGCAAAATTGATGTTACCAGCAGATACTGTGGTTCTGTTACGGTTTGAGTGCTGAACACTTGACGGTCCCACGGTTGGCAAATTGGAACTGTGAGATTCACTACGTGCACCACTGGTGTTTTGTGGAAAAGCACATGTAAGATTCTACAACAGTCTCTGCTGATACTCCTGCATGCGTGCATCCCTTTCTATGGCAGGAATAATTTCTGCAAATTTACTTTTGTACCGGGGATCTAACAGTGTGGCAACCCAGTAGTCAGGATTATTTCTAATTCTCACAATTCGAGGGTCATGTTGCAGGTAGTGCAGCAAGAAGGCACTCATGTGTGTTGCGCATCCAGGAGCACCAAGTCCCTGTTGTGTTGGTGGCGAGGTAACAATCATGCTTCCTTCCTCTGTCCTCTCACCCCAACCTCGCACAACAGAAATGTGATCAAGGTCTCCCTCATCTGATGAGTCTTCCATCAGTTCGTCCTCCACTTCTTCCTGGGCTCCTGCACCTTCCTCACTAGTTTGGCTGCTACCATGCGCCCTGGTAAAATCATCTCCCCCACCCTCACATGCCTGCCGCCTTGGTGCTGCCGACCGTCTGGACCTTGCAGATGTTAGCCCTTCCGCATACAACTCCTCCTCCTCTACTTCCTCCACCTCCTCTTGTGCCACCACCTGACTTCGAATTCTGTTTAACATGTGCTCCAGCATGTAAATCACTGGAATAGTCATGCTGATAATGGCATCGTCAGCACTAAACATCTTCGTCGCCATTTCAAAACTGTGCAGAAGGGTGCATAGGTCCCTGATCTGAGACCACTCCTCCAGCGTGATTTGCCCCACCTCTGGATCTCGTTGGCCCAGGCTATACGTCAGAACGTATTGCACCAGGGCTTGTCGGTGCTAGTGTTGAGCCACCCCCATAGTGTTCGGGTTCGGTTCGGTTCGTCGAACACCGGGATGTTCGAGGAACTGTTCGTCGAACTGTTCGTCGAACACCTTAGAACACCGTCGAACACCGTTAAAACCAATGGCAGGCAAACAAAAACACATAGAAACACATAGACAACACCTTCAAAGGTGTCCAAAAGCTGACAAACTGCTCAGAAGACGCTTTCTTTAAAAAAGCCGGCCGGCAATTCAGCAGCGGCATACACCGGTACCCGACAATTTAGACAAGAAGGAATAGAGCCTCACACATAGATTAGATAGATAGAAACATGTCAGTCACATATATATGAAGTACAGTGACAGTGTTGCTTACTGTACTTGTCATTTAGTGTAAATGATTTATTAAAAAATATAATAGTGTTTTCATGCACTGTCTCTTTAAAAAAGCCGGCCGGCAATTCAGCATCTGTACCCGACAATTTATAACAGACAGAATAGAGCTTCACACATAGATTAGAGAGATAGAAACATGTCAGTCACATATATATGAAGTACAGTGACAGTGTTGCTTACTGTACTTGTCATTTAGTGTAAAGGATTTATTAAAAAATATAATAGTGTTTTCATGCACCATCTCTTTAAAAAAGCCGGCCGGCAATTCAGCATCTGTACCCGACAATTTATAACAGACAGAATAGAGCTTCACACATAGATTAGATAGATAGAAACATGTCAGTCACATATATATGAAGTACAGTGATAGTGTTGGTTACTGTACTTGTCATTTAGAATTAAAATAAAGGATTTATTATTAAAAAAAATTGGCGTGGGGTTCCCCTTAATTTTAGTCTCTAGCGGAGGTTAAGCAGACAGCTGGGGCAGATGTTTGAAGCCTGGGAAGGGGGTAATACCCACGGAGCTTCCCAGGCTACTAATATGAGCCCCCAGCTGAATACATAGCCTTTACTAGCTATTAAAATGGGGGACCCCCCCCAAAAAATGACGTGGGGTCCCCCCTAATTTAATAGCTAGCAAAGGCTAGGCAGACAGCTGGGGGCTGATATTAATAGCCCAGGAAGGGAGCCATGAATATTGGCCCCCTCCCAGGCTAGAAACACCAGCCGTCAGCCGCCCCAGAAATGGCGCATTCATAGGATGCGCCAATTCTGGCACTTAGCCTCGCTCTTCCACGCTGCCCTGTAGCGGTGGCAGGGGGTAATAGGGCTGGGGTTGATGTCAGCTTATAATGCCAGCTGACATCAAGCCCAGGTTAGTAATGGAGAGGCGTCTATAAGACACCCCCATTACTAACCCCATAGTCAAAGTTAAAAGAAAACACAAACACCCAGAATAAAGTCCTTTAATTGAAATAAAGACACAATCCTTTATTGTTCTAAATTAAACCATACTTACCATCACGCCCATTCCAGCTGAAGCCAACGATCTCCTGCAATAAAAGAAAAATAATAAAGCAACCTCATCCTTACCTTTCCATGGTTCCCACGACAGCTTCAGCTCTGCTACATCGAGATGACAGGCTGGACCGCAGCAGAACGCTGCCATCCAGCCTGTCATCCCGCAGACACTGAGAAGCGCAGGCTTGCTTGCGCTCTGCAGTGTCTGGCTGTGACGGCATAAAGATGAGACGAGTTCATGTCCAATGAACTCGGCGCACCTCATGCACGTCACTGACAGCGTGGGAAAATTCTCACGCTGAAGCGCTGAGTGCAGGAGAATTCTCCAACGCTGTCAGTGACGTGCATAAGGTGAGCTCATGTCCAATGAACTCAGCTCACCTCCTGCACGTCACTGACAGCGTGGGAGAATTCTCCTGCACTCAGCGCTTCAGCGTGAGAATTCTCCCACGCTGAAGCGCTGAGTGCAGGAGAATTTTCCCACGCTGTCAGTGACGTGCATAAGGTGAGCTCATGTCCAATGAACTCAGCTCACCTCCTGCACGTCACTGACAGCGTGGGAGAATTCTCCTGCACTCAGCGCTACAGTGTGAGAATTCTCCCACGCTGAAGCGCTGAGTGCAGGAGAATTTTCCCACGCTGTCAGTGACGTGCATGAGGTGAGCCGAGTTCATTGGACATTAACTCGGCTCATCTGGATGCCCTCACAGAGAGACACTGTGGAGCGCAAGCAAGCCTGCACTTCTCAGTGTCTGCGGGATGACAGGCTGGATGGCAGCATTCTGCTGCGGTCCAGCCTGTCATCTCGATGTAGCAGAGCTGAAGCTGTCATGGGAACCATGGAAAGGTAAGGATGATGTTGCTTTATTATTTTTCTTTTATTTCAGGAGATCGTTGGCTTCAGCTGGAATGGGCGTGACGGTAAGTATGGTTTAATTTAGAACAATAAAAAATTGTGTGTTTATTTCAATTAAAGGACTTTTTTCTGGGTGTTGTGTTTTTTTTAAATACTTTACTAGAAATTCATGGTGGTCATGTCTAATATTGGCGTGACCCCATGAATTTTGGGCTTAGGGCCAGCTGATAATGCCAAGCTGGCCCTAACCCCTTTATTACCCAGTGAGCCACCGCATCAGGGCCCTGGATGAGTTGGGTACAGCGCCAGAAGATGGCGCTTCTATGAATGCGCCATTTTCCGGGGTGGCTGCAGACTGCAATTTGCAGCGGGGGTGGCCCAGAAAGCTTGGGCCTCCCTGTGCTGCGGATTCCAGCCCCCAGCTGCCTAGTTGTACCTGGCTGGACACAAAAACAGGGCGAAGCCCCACGTCAATTTTCTTTAAATTATTTCATGAAATAATTAAGAAAAAAAGGGCTTCCCTATATTGTTGTGTCCGGCCAGGTACAAATAGGCAGCTGGTGGTTGGGGGCAGCCCGTTCCTGCCTGCTGCACCTGACTGGACACAAATATAGTGCGAAGCCCCACGTCAATTTTTTTTAAATTATTTCATGAATTTCCTGAAATAATTTAAAAAATTTGAAGTGGGGCTTCGCACTATATTTGTGTCCAGCCAGGTACAGCAGGCAGGAATGGGCTGCCCCCAACCACCAGCTGCCTATTTGTACCTGGCCGGACACAACAATATAGGGAAGGCCTTTTTTTCTTAATTATTTCATGAATTTCATGAAATAATTAAAAAAAAAATGCGTGGGGCTTCGCCCTATTTTTGTGTCCAGCCAGGTACAACTAGGCAGCTGGGGGCTGGAATCTGCAGCGCAGGGAGGCCCAAGCTTTCTGGGCCCCCCCCGCTGCAAATTGCAGTCCGCAGCCACCCCGGAAAATGGCGCGTTCATAGAAGCGCCATCTTCTGGCGCTGTACCCAACTCATCCAGGGCCCTGGTGCGGTGGCTCACTGGGTAATAAAGGGGTTAGGGCCAGCTTGGTATTATCAGCTGGCCCCAAGCCCAAAATTCATGGGGTCACGCAGTATTAGACATGACCGCCATGAATTTCTAGTAAAGTATTTAAAAAAAACACAACACCCAGAATAAAGTCCTTTAATTGAAATAAACACACAATTCTTTGCTGTTCTAAATTAAACCATACTTACCATCACGCCCATTCCAGCTGAAGCCAACGATCTCCTGCAATAAAAGAAAAATAATAAACCAACCTCATCCTTACCTTTCCATGGTTCCCACGACAGCTTCAGCTCTGCTACATCGAGATGACAGGCTGGACCGCAGCAGAACGCTGCCATCCAGCCTGTCATGCCGCAGACACTGAGAAGAGCAGGCATGCTTGCGCTCCTCAGTGTCTCGCTGTGACGGCATCCAGATGAGCCGAGGTCATGTCCAATGAACTCGGCTCACCTCATGCACGTCACTGACAGCGTGGGAAAATTCTCACGCTGAAGTGCTGAGTGCAGGAGAATTCTCCCACGCTGTCAGTGACGTGCATGAGGTGAGCTCATGTCCAATGAACTCAGCTCACCTCATGCACCTCACTGACAGCGTGGGAAAATTCTCCTGCACTCAGCGCTTCAGCGTGAGAATTCTCCCACGCTGTAAGTGACGTGCATGAGGTGAGCCGAGTTCATTGGACATGACCTCGGCTCATCTTTATGCCGTCACAGAGAGACAATGTGGAGCGCAAGCAAGCCTGCTCTTCTCAGTGTCTGCGGGATGACAGGCTGGATGGCAGCGTTCTGCTGCGGTCCAGCCTGTCATCTCGATGTAGCAGAGCTGAAGCTGTCGTGGGAACCATGGAAAGGTAAGGATGAGGTTGCTTTATTATTTTATTTTTATTACAGGAGATCGTTGGCTTCAGCTGGAATGGGCGTGATGGTAAGTATGGTTTAATTTAGAACAATAAAGAATTGTGTCTTTATTTCAATTAAAGGACTTTATTCTGGGTGTTTGTGTTTTTTTTAACTTTGACTATGGGGTTAGTAATGGGGGTGTCTTATAGACGCCTCTTCATTTCTAACCTGGGCTTGATGTCAGCTGGCATTATAAGCTGACATCAACCCCAGCCCTATTACCCCCTGCCACCGCACCAGGGCAGCGTGGAAGAGCGAGGCTAAGTGCCAGAATTGGCGCATCCTATGAATGCGCCATTTCTGGGGCGGCTGACGGCTGGTGTTTCTAGCCTGGGAGGGGGCCAATATTCATGGCTCCCTTCCTGGGCTATTAATATCAGCCCCCAGCTGTCTGCCTAGCCTTTGCTAGCTATTAAATTAGGGGGGACCCCACGTCATTTTTTTGGGGGGGTCCCCCATTTTAATAGCTAGTAAAGGCTATGTATTCAGCTGGGGGCTGATATTAGTAGCCTGGGAAGCTCCGTGGGTATTACCCCCTTCCCAGGCTTCAAACATCTGCCCCAGCTGTCTGCTTAACCTCCGCTAGAGCCTAAAATTAAGGGGAACCCCACGCCAATTTTTTTAATAATAAATCCTTTATTTTAATACTAAATGACAAGTACAGTAACCAACACTATCACTGTACTTCATATATATGTGACTGACATGTTTCTATCTATCTAATCTATGTGTGAAGCTCTATTCTGTCTGTTATAAATTGTCGGGTACAGATGCTGAATTGCCGGCCGGCTTTCTTAAAGAGACGGTGCATGAAAACACTATTATTTTTGTTAATAAATCCTTTACACTAAATGACAAGTACAGTAAGCAACACTGTCACTGTACTTCATAGATATGTGACTGACATGTTTCTATCTATCTAATCTATGTGTGAAGCTCTATTCTGTCTGTTATAAATTGTCGGGTACAGATGCTGAATTGCCGGCCGGCTTTTTTAAAGAGACGGTGCATGAAAACACTATTATTTTTTTTGATAAATCCTTTACGCTAAATGACAAGTACAGTAAGCAGCACTGTCACTGTACTTCATATATATGTGACTGACATGTTTCTATCTATCTAATCTATGTGTGAAGCTCTATTCTGTCTGTTATAAATTGTCAGGTACAGATGCTGAATTGCCGGCCGGCTTTTTTAAAGAGATGGTGCATGAAAACACTATTATTTTTTTTGATAAATCCTTTACACTAAATGACAAGTACAGTAATCAACACTGTCACTGTACTTCATATATATGTGGCTGACATGTTTCTATCTATCTAATCTATGTGTGATTCTCTATTCCTTTTATTCTAAATTGTCGGGTACCGCTGCTGAATTGCCGGCCGGCTTTTTTAAAGAGACGGTGCAGGAAAACACTATTATTTTTTTTGATAAATCCTTTACGCTAAATGACAAGTACAGTAAGCAGCACTTTCACTGTACTTCGTATATATGTGGCTGACATGTTTATATCTATCTAATCTATGTGTGAAGCTCTATTCTTTCGGTTCTAAATTGTCGGGTACCGGTGTATGCCGCTGCTGAATTGCCGGCTTTTCATGTTTCACTGTTGGCACTGTTCCCATCGATTTGGGCAATCACTGTAATGCCACAACCACCATGGCTGTGGTATTACAGTGAGTGGCAGACAATCCCTGCATGATTGGTGCTATAAATAGCACCAGACATGCAGGACACGCTTTTGGTGCACGAACAGTTATCGAACATAACCTCGAACAGAAGAATTTTTTGCAAATCGTTCGGGTTCGTCGAACAACTCGAACACCGCCCAAAACAGCTCGAATTTGAGATTGGCGAACAGTTCTAGTCGAACACCGCTCGTCTCTAGTCGGTGCTGCCACAGTCGCTGCAACATGTGCAGAGTTGAATTCCACTGGGTAAGCACATCGCATTTTAGCCGGTGAAGTGGCAGGCCCAACGACTTCTGTAGAGATGTAAGTCGCTGAGCTGCGGGATGCGAACGGCGAAAGTGAGCACACAGCGACCGTGCCCTCTGCAGAAGGCCATCTAGTCTGGGATAGTGGGCTAAAAATTGCTGGACAACCAGGTTCAACACGTGAGCCATACAAGGCACGTGTGTGACATTGTCCCGGCGAAGGGCCGCACCCAGGTTTGCAGCATTGTCGCACACGGCCTTCCCTGGTTTCAGGTCCAGTGGAGACAACCATTCATAAAATTGGTTCTCCAGAGCTGACCACAACTCCTCAGCTGTGTGACTCACATTTCCCAGACATTTCAAAGTAAAAACCGCCTGATGACGTTGAGCCCTACTGCCAGCATAGTAAGGAGGTGTGCAGGATCCCTTCTGCGCAGTTAGAAAGCTTGTGACATGACCAGACAGGCTTTGGGTGCAGGTGGAAGACCGAGAGGAGGTTGAGGAGGCAGAAGCAGTGGAGGAACTTTGACATAAAGAGGATTGACGCACAACTCGTGGGGACGGCAAGACTTGGACAGCAGCCCCTTGTCCTGCTGTCACCATAGTTACCCAGTGCCCAGTCAGCGACATGTAACGCCCCTGTCCATGCCTACTCGTCCAAGTGTCTGTGGTGAAATGCACCCTGTCACACACAGAGTTTCTCAAAGAAGCGGTGATGTTGTGTGCGACATGCTGGTGGAGCGCAGGCACACCTTTCTTTGAGAAGTAGTGCCGACTGGGCATCTGGTACTGGGGCACTGCGACGGACATAAGGTCTCGAAAATCCTCTGTGTACACCAGGCGGAAAGGCAGCATTTCTGTAGCCAAGAACTTGCAGATGGTGAAATTCAACCTCTTAGCTTTCTCATGGCTAGGAGGAAATGGTCTTTTACTTGTACACATCTGAGGGACCGAGGACTGGCTATTGTGCTTAGACGGGGTTGATAAGGGTGTCCCCGGCAAACTGCCGGTCTGTGAGGAAGATGCAGGCGGACATGTTAGGTTGCCTTGATCCAAAGGTGGTGCTATCGATGTCGGACAGCTCTCAACACCAGCTGGTGTTACCACCTCCAAAGAAAATGATGACCTGCCAATCACGCTGGCTGTTGTGGGTAAAGAGGTGGCAGGTCTGCGCCCCAAAACAGGTGTGACTGCTGTCCCCCCAGTCACAGAGGATGAAGAGGCCGCGGATGCACAAGATATGGCAGACGGTGGTTGGCCCGGCCGCCTAGGCCGCATTGTAGCACACTGAGCTTCCCACTGCAACTTATGCTTCATGTCCATGTGCCGGTTCATGCATGAAGTACTCAAACTATGTATTTTTTGGCCTCTACTTAGCTTTTGCTGACAAATGTTACACATAACACGAGTTGGGTCATCTTTATCGATCTGAAAAAATGCCCAGGCTATGCAAGGCTTAGCACCCATGCGACCTGAAGAGCCACCACGACTTGTGGTGAGAGGCAGAGTTGTGTTTGAGGATGCAGTTGTTGACGTGCTTCCAGTACTACGTCTCTGTCCAGGAAGGCGCAACCTGACCTCGTCGTCACTAGCATCTTCCTCCACCTCCTCTGCTGACCTCATCTCTTGGCTGACTGTGGGTTGACAGTAAATGGGATCTCCAACCTCATCATCATCACCCTGTGCGTTATCACACCCGTCGTCCTCAGAGCCAACCTGTTCCTGCCCTGACAAAAAACTAAAGTTGTCGCTCCAATCAGGTATTTGAGTCTTATCATCGTCTTCCTCATTGTCTCCACCAACAGGAGTTACAGTTTGGGAATGAGGGTCTACATTATGGTCAGAACCTTCTGCGTCTGGTCCTGGATCCGACTCATAAAGATTCTGGGCATCAGTGCAGATCATTTCCTCGTCTGGATTCACAGAAGCGCTGGAGTCGACCTCTGATTCCCAGGCTATAGTATGAGTAAACAGCTCTGCAGACTCAACCATCTGTTCTACCTCATACTCAGACGGGCAGCTGGAGATTTGGAAGCTGTGAGGAAGCAAGTGGGATTGGGGTGACACCTTTGAGGACTGGAGTATTTGTGATGTTGAAGTTGATGTGGAGGAGAGCCCACTTAAAGGAGCACTTGATATCTGTTGAAGCACCTGCTGTTTTTGTGCCTCATCTGGAATTTGTAGCGATTGGCGTGGCCGTAAGAAAGGGATCTTATAACATTGTCCGCTAAAAGAAGTAGACATTTTAGTTTGGCTGGAAGATGGTCTTTCTTCTGCAGATGTTACTGTTGCTTTAACACCTACCCCACGGACACAACATTTTTTCCCCTTCCCAACACGCCTATTCCCCTTTCCACCAGCAGCAGGCCTTTTTCCACTCATTTTGGTGGTTAACTAATTAACAACTCTGGAGTTGTTTGCACAAAAAAACAATGGATGGGAACCGAGCAGAGCTGAGTGGCCAAACTGTGGTATTAGGCCAAAACTATTGGCTGGGTTAGATGCAGAAAAAAATTATATTCAATTTGCAACTAGTGTTGAGCCACCCCCGTAGTGTTCGGGTTCGGTTCGGTTCGTCGAACACCGGGATGTTCGAGGAACTGTTCGTCGAACTGTTCGTCGAACACCTTAGAACACTGTCGAACACCGTTAAAACCAATGGCAGGCAAACAAAAACACATAGAAACACATAGAAAACACCTGCAAAGGTGTCCAAAAGCTGACAAACTGCTCAGAAGACACTCTGTTTAAAAAAGCCGGCCGGCAAATTCAGCAGCGGCATACACCGGTACCCGACAATTTAGACAAGAAGGAATAGAGCCTCACACATAGATTACATAGATAGAAACATGTCAGTCACACATATAAGAAGCACAGTGACAGTGTTGGTTACTGCATTTGTCATTTAGTGTAAAGGATTTATTAAAAAAAATATTAGTGTTTTCGTGCACCGTCTCTTTAAAAAAGCCGGCCGGCAATTCAGCATCTGTACCCGACAATTTAGAACAGAAAGAATAGAGCTTCACACATAGATTAGATAGATAGAAACATGTCAGTCACATATATAATAAGTACAGTGATAGTGTTGCTTACTGTACTTGTCATTTAGTGTAAAGGATTTATTTAAAAAAATAATAGTGTTTTCATGCACTGTCTCTTTAAAAAAGCCGGCCGGCAATTCAGCAGCGGTACCCGACAATTTAGAACAGAAAGATAGAGCATCACACATAGATTAGATAGATAGAAACATGTCAGTCACATATATATGAAGTACAGTGATAGTGTTGGTTACTGTACTTGTCATTTAGTATTAAAATAAAGGATTTATTATTAAAAAAATTGGCGTGGGGTTCCCCTTAATTTTAGGCTCTAGCGGAGGTTAAGCAGACGGCTGGGGCAGATGTTTGAAGCCTGGGAAGGGGGTAATACCCACGGAGCTTCCCAGGCTACTAATATCAGCCCCCAGCTGAATACATAGCCTTTACTAGCTATTAAAATGGGGGACCCCCCCAAAAAAATGACGTGGGGTCCCCCCTAATTTAATAGCTAGCAAAGGCTAGGCAGACAGCTGGGGGCTGATATTAATAGCCCAGGAAGGGAGCCATGAATATTGGCCCCCTCCCAGGCTAGAAACACCAGCCGTCAGCCGCCCCAGAAATGGCGCATTCATAGGATGCGCCAATTCTGGCACTTAGCCTCGCTCTTCCACGCTGCCCTGGTGCGGTGGCAGGGGGTAATAGGGTTGGGGTTGATGTCAGCTTATAATGCCAGCTGACATCAAGCCCAGGTTAGTAATGGAGAGGCGTCTATAAGACACCCCCATTACTAACCCCATAGTCAAAGTTAAAAAAAACACAAACACCCAGAATAAAGTCCTTTAATTGAAATAAAGACACAATCCTTTATTGTTCTAAATTAAACCATACCTACCATCACGCCCATTCCAGCTGAAGCCAACGATCTCCTGCAATAAAAGAAAAATAATAAAGCAACCTCATCCTTACCTTTCCATGGTTCCCACGACAGCTCCAGCTCTGCTACATCGAGATGACAGGCTGGACCGCAGCAGAACGCCGCCATCCAGCCTGTCATCCCGCAGACACTGAGAAGCGCAGGCTTGCTTGCGCTGCTCAGCGTCTCTCTGTGACGACATCCAGATGAGCCGAGTTCATGTCCAATGAACTCGGCTCACCTCATGCACGTCACTGACAGCGTGGGAAAATTCTCACGCTGAAGCGCTGATTGCAGGAGAATTTTCCCACGCTGTCAGTGACGTGCAGGAGGTGAGCTGAGTTCATTGGACATGAGCTCACCTCATGCACATCACTGACAGCGTGGGAGAATTCTCCTGCACTCAGCACTTCAGCGTGAGAATTTTCCCACGCTGTCAGTGACGTGCATGAGGTGAGCCGAGTTCATTGGACATGACCTCGGCTCATCTGGATGCCGTCACAGCGAGACAGTGAGGAGCGCAAGCAAGCCTGCGCTTCTCAGTGTCTGCGGGATGACAGACTGGATGGCAGCGTTCTGCTGCGGTCCAGCCAGTCATCTCGATGTAGCAGAGCTGAAGCTGTCGTGGGAACCATGGAAAGGTAAGGATGAGGTTGGTTTATTATTTTTCTTTTATTGCAGGAGATCGTTGGCTTCAGCTGGAATGGGCGTGATGGTAAGTATGGTTTAATTCAGAACAATAAAGAATTGTGTCTTTATTTCAATTAAAGGACTTTATTCTGGGTGTTGTGTTTTTTTTAAATACTTTACTAGAAATTCATGGCGGTCATGTCTAATACTGGCGTGACCCCATGAATTTTGGGCTTGGGGCCAGCTGATAATACCAAGCTGGCCCTAACCCCTTTATTACCCAGTGAGCCACCGCACCAGGGCCCTGGATGAGTTGGGTACAGCGCCAGAAGATGGCGCTTCTATGAACGCGCCATTTTCCGGGGTGGCTGCGGACTGCAATTTGTAGCGGGGGTGGCCCAGAAAGCTTGGGCCTCCCTGCGCTGCAGATTCCAGCCCCCAGCTGCCTAGTTGTACCTGGCTGGACACAAAAATAGGGCGAAGCCCCACGTACTTTTTTTTTAATTATTTCATGAATTTCATGAAATAATTAATCAAAAAAGGCCTTCCCTATATTGTTGTGTCCGGCCAGGTACAAATAGGCAGCTGGTGGTTGGGGGCAGCCCGTTCCTGCCTGCTGTACCTGGCTGGACACAAATATAGTGCGAAGCCCCACTTCAATTTTTTTTAATTATTTCATGAAATTCATGAAATAATTAAGAAAAAAAGGGCTTCCCTATATTGTTGTGTCCGGCCAGGTACAAATAGGCAGCTGGTGGTTGGGGGCAGCCCGTTCCTGCCTGCTGTACCTGGCTGGACACAAATATAGTGCGAAGCCCCACTTCAATTTTTTTAAATTATTTCAGGAAATTCATGAAATAATTTAAAAAAAATTGACATGGGGCTTCGCACTATATTTGTGTCCAGCCAGGTACAGCAGGCAGGAACGGGCTGCCCCCAACCACCAGCTGCCTATTTGTACCTGGCCGGACACAACAATATAGGGAAGCCCTTTTTTTCTTAATTATTTCATGAAATAATTTAAAGAAAATTGACGTGGGGCTTCGCCCTGTTTTTGTGTCCAGCCAGGTACAACTAGGCAGCTGGGGGCTGGAATCCGCAGCGCAGGGAGGCCCAAGCTTTCTGGGCCACCCCCGCTGCAAATTGCAGTCCGCAGCCACCCCGGAAAATGGCGCGTTCATAGAAGCGCCATCTTCTGGCGCTGTACCCAACTCATCCAGGGCCCTGATGCGGTGGCTCACTGGGTAATAAAGGGGTTAGGGCCAGCTTGGCATTATCAGCTGGCCCTAAGCCCGAAATTCATGGGGTCACGCCAATATTAGACATGACCACCATGAATTTCTAGTAAAGTATTTAAAAAAAACACAACACCCAGAAAAAAGTCCTTTAATTGAAATAAACACACAATTCTTTATTGTTCTAAATTAAACCATACTTACCATCACGCCCATTCCAGCTGAAGCCAACGATCTCCTGCAATAAAAGAAAAATAATAAACCAACCTCATCCTTACCTTTCCATGGTTCCCACGACAGCTTCAGCTCTGCTACATCGAGATGACAGGCTGGACCGCAGCAGAACGCTGCCATCCAGCCTGTCATCCCGCAGACACTGAGAAGCGCAGGCTTGCTTGCGCTCCACAGTGTCTCTCTGTGAGGGCATCCAGATGAGCCGAGTTCATGTCCAATGAACTCGGCTCACCTCATGCACGTCACTGACAGCGTGGGAAAATTCTCCTGCACTCAGCGCTTCAGCGTGGGAGAATTCTCACACTGAAGCGCTGAGTGCAGGAGAATTCTCCCACGCTGTCAGTGAGGTGCAGGAGGTGAGCTGAGTTCATTGGACATGAGCTCACCTTATGCACGTCACTGACAGCGTGGGAAAATTCTCCTGCACTCAGCGCTTCAGCGTGGGAGAATTCTCACGCTGAAGCGCTGAGTGCAGGAGAATTCTCCCACGCTGTCAGTGACGTGCAGGAGGTGAGCTGAGTTCATTGGACATGAGCTCACCTTATGCAAGTCACTGACAGCGTGGGAGAATTCTCCTGCACTCACCGCTTCAGCGTGAGAATTTTCCCACGCTGTCAGTGACGTGCATGAGGTGAGCCGAGTTCATTGGACATGAACTCGGCTCATCTGGATGTCGTCACAGAGAGACGCTGAGCAGCGCAAGCAAGCCTGCGCTTTTCAGTGTCTGCGGGATGAGAGGCTGGATGGCAGCGTTCTGTTGCGGTCCAGCCTGTCATCTCGATGTAGCAGAGCTGAAGCTGTCGTGGGAACCATGGAAAGGTAAGGATGAGGTTGCTTTATTATTTTTCTTTTATTGCAGGAGATCGTTGGCTTCAGCTGGAATGGGCGTGACGGTAAGTATGGTTTAATTTAGAACAATAAAGGATTGTGTCTTTATTTCAATTAAAGGACTTTATTCTGGGTGTTTGTGTTTTTTTTAACTTTGACTATGGGGTTAGTAATGGGGGTGTCTTATAGACGCCTCTCCATTACTAACCTGGGCTTGATGTCAGCTGGCATTATAAGCTGACATCAACCCCAGCCCTATTACCCCCTGCCACCGCACCAGGGCAGCGTGGAAGAGCGAGGCTAAGTGCCAGAATTGGCGCATCCTATGAATGCGCCATTTCTGGGGCGGCTGACGGCTGGTGTTTCTAGCCTCGAAGGGGGCCAATATTCATGGCTCCCTTCCTGGGCTATTAATATCAGCCCCCAGCTGTCTGCCTAGCCTTTGCTAGCTATTAAATTAGGGGGGACCCCACGTCATTTTTTTGGGGGGGGTCCCCCATTTTAATAGCTAGTAAAGGCTATGTATTCAGCTGGGGGCTGATATTAGTAGCCTGGGAAGCTCCGTGGGTATTACCCCCTTCCCAGGCTTCAAACATCTGCCCCAGCCGTCTGCTTAACCTCCGCTAGAGCCTAAAATTAAGGGGAACCCCACGCCAATTTTTTTAATAATAAATCCTTTGTTTTAATACTAAATGACAAGTACAGTAACCAACACTGTCACTGTACTTCATATATATGTGACTGACATGTTTCTATCTATCTAATCTATGTGTGATTCTCTATTCTTTCTATTCTAAATTGTCGGGTACCGCTGCTGAATTGCCGGCCGGCTTTTTTAAAGAGACGGTGCATGAAAACACTATTATTTTTTTTGATAAATCCTTTACGCTAAATGACAAGTACAGTAAGCAGCACTTTCACTGTACTTCGTATATATGTGGCTGACATGTTTATATCTATCTAATCTATGTGTGAAGCTCTATTCTTTCGGTTCTAAATTGTCGGGTACAGGTGTATGCCGCTGCTGAATTGCCGGCTTTTCATGTTTCACTGTTGGCACTGTTCCCATCGATTTGGGCAATCACTGTAATGCCACAACCACCATGGCTGTGGCATTACAGTGAGTGGCAGACAATCCCTGCATGATTGGTGCTCTAAATAGCGCCAGACATGCAGGACACGCTTTTGGTGCACGAACAGTTATCGAACATAACCTCGAACAGCCGAATTTTTTGCAAATCGTTCGGGTTCGTCGAACAACTCGAACACCGCCCAAAACAGCTCGAATTTGAGATTGGCGAACAGTTCTAGTCGAACACCGCTCATCTCTATTTGCAACCTGATGGAGGTCAGTATAGATGGACTAATAGAGAAAGTCCCACACACTGCTAGAAGGCCAAATATTTTTTCAGAGCTAGATGCAGAAAAAATATATTCAGTTTGCAACCTGATGGAGGTCTGTATAGATGGATTAATAGAACAAGTCCCACACACAGCTAGAAGCCCAATATTTTTTCAGAGGTAGATGCAGAAAAAAATATATTCAGTTTGCAACCTGATGGAGGTCAGTGTAGATGGACTAATACAACAAGTCCCACACACAGCTAGAAGCCCAATATTTTTTCAGAGGTAGATGCAGAAAAAAATATATTCAGTTTGCAACCTGATGGAGGTCTGTATAGATGGATTAATAGAACAAGTCCCACACACAGCTAGAAGCCCAATATTTTATCAGAGGTAGATGCAGAAAAAAATATATTCAGTTTGCAACCTGATGGAGGTCAGTATAGATGGACTAATACAACAAGTCCCACACACAGCTAGAAGCCCAATATTTTTTCAGAGGTAGATGCAGAAAAAAATATATTCAGTTTGCAACCTGATGGAGGTCTGTATAGATGGACTAATACAACAAGTCCCACACACAGCTAGAAGCCCAATATTTTTTCAGAGGTAGATGCAGAAAAAAATATATTCAGTTTGCAACCTGATGGAGGTCTGTATAGATGGACTAATACAACAAGTCCCACACACAGCTAGATGCCCAATAGTTTTTCAGAGTTAGATGCAGAAAAAAATTATATTCAATTTGCAACCTGATGGAGGTCTGTATAGATGGACTAATAGAGAAAGTCCCACACACTGCTAGAAGGCCAAATATTTTTTCAGAGCTAGATGCAGAAAAAAATATATTCAGTTTGCAACCTGATGGAGGTCTGTATAGATGGATTAAGAGAACAAGTCCCACACACAGCTAGAAGCCCAATATTTTTTCAGAGGTAGATGCAGAAAAAAATATATTCAGTTTGCAACCTGATGGAGGTCAGTATAGATGGACTAATACAACAAGTCCCACACACAGCTAGAAGCCCAATATTTTTTCAGAGGTAGATGCAGAAAAAAATATATTCAGTTTGCAACCTGATGGAGGTCTGTATAGATGGATTAATAGAACAAGTCCCACACACAGCTAGAAGCCCAATATTTTATCAGAGGTAGATGCAGAAAAAAATATATTCAGTTTGCAACCTGATGGAGGTCAGTATAGATGGACTAATACAACAAGTCCCACACACAGCTAGAAGCCCAATATTTTTTCAGAGCTAGATGCAGAAAAAAATATATTCAGTTTGCAACCTGATGGAGGTCTGTATAGATGGATTAATAGAACAAGTCCCACACACAGCTAGAAGCCCAATATTTTTTCAGAGGTAGATGCAGAAAAAAATATATTCAGTTTGCAACCTGATGGAGGTCTGTATAGATGGATTAATAGAACAAGTCCCACACACAGCTAGAAGCCCAATATTTTTTCAGAAGTAGATGCAGAAAAAAATATATTCAGTTTGCAACCTGATGGAGGTCAGTATAGATGGACTAATACAACAAGTCCCACACACAGCTAGAAGCCCAATATTTTTTCAGAGGTAGATGCAGAAAAAAATATATTCAGTTTGCAACCTGATGGAGGTCTGTATAGATGGACTAATACAACAAGTCCCACACACAGCTAGATGCCCAATATTTTTTCAGAGGTAGATGCAGAAAAAAATATATTCAGTTTGCAACCTGATGGAGGTCTGTATAGATGGATTAATAGAACAAGTCCCACACACATCTAGAAGCCCAATATTTTTTCAGAGGTAGATGAAGAAAAAAATATATGCAGTTTGCAACCTGATGGAGGTCAGTATAGATGGACTAATACAACAAGTCCCACACACAGCTAGAAGCCCAATATTTTTTCAGAGCTAGATGCAGAAAAAAATTATATTCAATTTGCAACCTGATGGAGGTCAGTATAGATGGACTAATAGAATGATGCTATGCCCAAAAGATTTTACTTCACTAGGTGCAGTTAAAAAAATTGGTATTCTATACACAGGTGGTATATCTTGCAACACAAATAGGCTACTCCACTGACTAACACACTCTGCAATAGGCCAAAAAGGATTAGCTTTGCTAGATTCAGCCAAATGCTGTGAAAAAAACTTGCACAGCACTGGCACAGACCTGCCTGGCAAAAACTGATAGGAACTGATGTAACCTAGTCCTGAAAAGGACTCCAATTACAATTAGTCTTTACTCCCACAATCTATCTATTTAAGAGCACAGACCTGCCTGATAAAAGTCGTAGGAAATGCTGTAACCTAGTCCTTAAAAGGACTGCAATCACAACTATTCCCTACTCCCAAGCTATCTGTAGATTTGTGCGAAAATTGGCTTGAAATTAACAAGGTATAGCGCACACAGCAACAGCGGTGCCATCTAACATGCAGCTGCAGCAGTGAGAAAATGGTGGCGACGGGGAAAATGGCTTGGTCTTATAGGGCAAGGACATGTGACATACACTGCCAATGACACATGCCCTTGCTTGTGTGAAAAAAAGCACTTCGCTCCGTGTGTGCGCTGCTGATAGGCTGACAGATTGCACCTCCCCACTGTAAATGCGGGAAAGAGAAAAAAAAAATGGAGATCTTCATTGTTCCTGCAGAGATCCATCCCCTGCCCCTCCCCCCACCCCGCTGTACACTCAAACTGCGTATTAACATTAATTTTCATCATTACTGAGAAGAAATCCAGTTATGATTTTGGTGCACGAACAGTTATCGAACATAACCTCGAACAGCCGAATTTTTCTCAAATTGTTCGTGTTCGCCGAACGGCTCGAACACCGCCCAAATCAGCTCGAATTTGATATTGGCGAACAGTTCGAGTAGAACAACGCTCATCTCTAATCTTTAATCCACACATGTGAAGCTCATTATTCTTGGTGCCTGAACTCCTTCTTAATACTTTAGGGGGACCAAACAGAATTCTTGTGGTTTGAGGGGTTGAATAATAAATGACACTCTGAATTAACTTTTAACGTTTTAAAAAAAAAAAAAAAAAAAAAAAAATTGCTGCAGTGCATTTCCCACTTCCAGGCTGATCTACAGTACAAATGTCACAATGCCAAGTGAATTCCGCATGTGTCAACCAGCTAAATCTGCAGGGGGTTGAATACTACTTGTAGGCACTGTATATATAATACATATACCTCAGAGGTTTTATAATTTGGTTTTGTAGAGTGATAAAGCAAAATTGAAATATTTGGGGCCTATGAATCAGTTGTATGTCTACATAAGGAATAATGAAGTATGCTATATGTTGAATTGCCTGCAGTGAAGCATGGTGATGGCTAGGTGAGGTTCTGGGACTGCTTTGCTTCCTTTGCAGTGGAAACCTGTTGCTTGTGTTGGGCAAAATGAAATTAATCAGTAATCAGGAAAACTTAGTAAAAAACATTGTACCTTCTGTTAGGAAGTTGAAGCTTGAATATCATTGGATCTTCCAATATAACAATGATTTTATTTATTTATTTCTATTTTTAATAAATAAATAAATAATGATTACAAGCTTACCCCAAATTCCACTAAGGTTCAGTTTCAGAAGAAGTCCCAGAAGAGTTTGGAATGGTTATCACAGTCACTTGGCTTTAACCCCATAGAAAATATTTGATGGGTTTAGAAGAATGCAGTTGCAGGATGCAAAAACAAAAATATTACTAAATTGGAAGACATTGCCCATGAGGAATGGGCTCAGATTCCTCTGGAACACTGCCACCAGCTATGCATCACATTTCTAGCAGATGATAACAGCCAAACGCTGCACTAAAACACGTGTGGCTCAACAGATTTAGGCATAGGGATTTTAGTAATACCATTATTAGAATTAGAGTAATACAAAATGTAAAACTAATTAAAAATATTAAATTATAAAACTGGTACATTTTTAATTGTAATAGTGCAGCAATAATGAAAATGGTAATAATAATAATAATACATTTGTAAGACCTTGTCCCAGTTAGTGAGTAAGTTAGTGTAGTGTTAGTGTAGGGAGTACAATTGGGGGAGGGAGGTTGAACTTGATGGACCTAGGTCTTTATTCAACCTATGTCACTCTGTTACTATGTATAAAGAGGTTAAAAAATTCTGAAACTGCAATAGTCGTTAAAAGGGCCGTTTTGTATTCAATTTAGTGAAACCACATGTTTCTATGTTTTAGTTGTCTTGAGATTTTTAAATTGTTCTTGCATTATGAGCTTTTGTAAGCTGCAGAAAGTTAGTACATTTTGGTAATAAGTAGAGATGAGCGGATCTTTTGAAATTTGAATTTGTCCACTTCATTGAATTGTCCCCAAAAATTTGATATGCAGTGAATACGTTTGCGAAAATCTCAATACTTGAAAGCTTGTAATTGCTCAGAAATTGAGCAGCACGGTGGCTCAGTGGTTAGCACTGTTGGGGTCTTGGGTATAAATCCCACCAAGGACAACATCTGCAAGGAATTTGTATGTTTTCCCCGTGTTTGCGTGGTTTTCCTCCGAGTTCTCTAGTGTCCTCCCACACTGCAAAGACATGCTGATAGGGAATTTATGTTGTGAGCCCCAATGGGGACAGTGCCGATAATGTTTGTAAATTGTCTGAATTGTAAAGCGCTGTGGAATATGTTGGCCCTATATAAATAAAAAGATTATTATTATTATAATACATGTGGGGAAAGGAGAGAGATAGTGTGAGAGAGAACTCTTCTGACCATAAGAGCTTACACTCTGCAGGAGAGAGAGAGGATCCCGCTGACTATAAGAACTTAAATACTACAAAAAGTGAGAGAGGACCTCACTGACAACAAGAACTTACACTCTAAAGTAGAGAGAGAGGACCTGCTGATCGTAAGAGCTTATACTCTACAAGAGAGAGAGATAAGCCAATTGACAACAAAAGCTTATACTCTACAGGAGAGAGAGGACCCAACTGACAGCAAGAGCTTACACTCTACAGGAGAGAGAGAGGACCTCACTGACCGTAAGAGCTTATACTCTACAGGAGAGAGAGAGTACCCTGCTGATCATAACATCTTGCACTCTGCAGAAGAGATCGACTTACCAAATGACTCATGATGGAAAACAACTCTGCCATACAAACTATGCTCTGCTGGGAACCGCTGTGATCTCTCAGGTAGGGACCACCACTGCATAAGGTATGATAATCTGCTTGATGTTATAGTTGTCATTGATGTCAATATAAAAGTCCATACCATAAAATTATAAATATTGCTATTAATAATTTGTTATTAGTAATCAATAAATGAGATCAGTTTTGCATGCATTATATTTTTTGCTCTATATTTACAACATTAAATAGTGCCTAAAACCATGATATTCCCACAAAAAATGCCTCCCGCAACTACTAAACTGCAAAGTAAAATATGACTGTCCAAATATTAAAGTGTGGAATTGAAAAAATACTTTTGGCACCCATAGGTGACATTGACTGGCTAGTCAAGAGGTTCAACACATTTTTTTTACATGTAAGCCCTCCTTATATACCACCTTCCATAACAATAAAATTATATTTTTCTAGTCATACCTTATTCTGTCAGTAGTTTCAATGACAACCCTGCAGATGATTATTGATAAGAGATATTTTATTTATTTCCAGGAAATTGGAATATAACGACCTCAAATTCAAAATATCCTTTAAAAAATCAAGAATTCTTTATTTGTTAAAACAGCTGAGACATCCTTAAGTAAAATATCTAATTACAGACTTACGTGAAATTGCTGTCATAAATCAAGTGTATCGCTATTCCTCCGGGAGATTCATGCCCTGTAGAAAATGAGAAAAAGTTATTGCTTAAATGATTGTTCTCTAATCTACATTTTACAAGTATGAGTGACATGTGAGTATAAAACTGCTGATTCAGGTAACATTTAGACATAAAGTAGAAAGATAGATAGATAGATAGATAGATAGATAGATAGATAGATAGATAGATAGGTAGATAGATACAGTATGTAATCATGATCCTTGAATAGTAAGAATTTCTTAAAGACGGTATCCAGAACAAAAAATGACTGCATTGTATTGTTTCAATTTTGGATTTTCTAGTGATCACCTTTGTACATGGTGTCCCCCACCCCACTGATCTTATATTCAGTCAATCAATCAATCAATTGTATAGAACTGGTCAATATATGCTTCCAATACTGAGTGTTCTTTGTCTCTACATATAGAAAAAAAAGAGGATAACCACTGATACTTTTAGACATGTCTTCTTTATCAGTGGAAGAAGATTAATCTCATCTAATATGTAAAAAGAGGAAAAGGAAAATATAAAAAAAGTATAAAAAAAACCTTGCTATTAGATTTACCTGATACTTACTTTGCCTTTAATTTAGTCTTCAAATAAACTTGGTCACTACATTCCCAACAAGCTTATTAATTAAAATATGTGATATCCAATTGTAAAACATTATAAAACATGGTGTAATTTTATTTCCGATAACTTTTCAACTTATCTGTTCTTGTCTTCAATTTGATAAATATGTCCGTTACTATTTCCTCAGTACATTTCACAGTAACTTGTCAACTTTAGTAAATTGTCTTTAATTGCCTAGCAAACACTGGAGCAGCAATGTTCTCTGTTATTATGGTATTGATTTTCAATAGGTTTTTCTATTGTGTTGCTGTAATAACCTTCTCTTAGGGCTCAGAAGGTCTGTTGTTCATCCTGAAGGATGCTCCATGTTAAAGTGTTCAGACTTTAGTATGTTCACGTAGTCCTATTGGTGACCTCTTAACCATAATTAGAGTTTTCATACCTTGGAAGATGAAGTCAGATACAGGCACATCAAACATATGTTCCTTTATCAAATTATCTGCTATAGTGGAGCATCTGTAGTGGAGTCTACCTTAGTAGTTATTTAATGTCCTTCATCCTTCTTACAAATTAACAGATATCTTCTCAATGTTCTAAGAAATGCTTTACAATTTTTTTTATTATTATAGTCAAGTCAATAATATATTAAATATATTAAATTTTGACTTTGTGTTTTAGTTGGAAATGTGCTTATTTCCGATAGATGCAATTTACAATCTTAGACCCCTGAAGCTTCAACAGCTATATGCATGGAGATTTCAGATACACTACTATGGGGTCATGTGAATATTTGTGGCATCTTTCTGTCACACCTTTGGATATTTTGGGTTTTTCCGTTTATGCATTAGATTTAGATGTCACATATGTATGATTTATGCACTAAACACTTTATGAATAGTGTTATTCTGCTAGTTGATTTAATTGATTGTGACACATTGAAATTATATGAGCTGTGCATGGTAATATTTTCTGAACATTTTTTTTAAATCTTTGTATGAACCTTACTCAGTATACTTTATTAGTGTTATATGCTGCAGAGAGAACAACTACATATATTAATAGACCTTGGATATATATCTGCTTTAATCCTTTCATCATTGCCAGTGGATTATTAACTACATTTCTGGAAGTTATTTTAAGATTGAAGTTGGGGCAGAAGATTGTTAGATGAAAGACCACATTGAAAAATATTGCTATTGTTTGAGCCGTCCCTGATCAAAGGTATGGATGTAGAAGAGTATGGATCACAGGAAAAGAAACTTGACAGACACCAACAAAGCGTAGGCAGGAAGAGGTGGTTGTATGTGAATGAAAGACTATAAATATTTTGTTGGTGAAGTACAGTATGATGAAACCGGTAGATGGTCAAGCCTGTGAAGTCAAGAGATGAGCGGATCTGAAAGAGGAAAGAGTGGCTAAGACTGGCAGCAGACACGTCTAGAAGAAAGAGCACAGTGTAATATTGTGAAGCATTGCTAGATAGTAGATCTTTAGTGGCATTGTTAAAGAACATGTAGTAAATGTGAGTGAGTCATGAGCCAGATGCTAAAAAAAATTAGGTAGACAATATGTTGGAGGATAGTTTAACTCCTTTTCAACATGGTGATTTTCTTTTTTGTTCTTTTGTTTTTAACTACTTTTGCCAAGAGGCAAAACTTTTTCACTTTTCCTTCATCACTGCCATAAGAGGACTTGGTTTTGTGAGACAAGCTGTAGCTTTGAATGGCACGATACATTTTTCCACTCAAAGTACTGGAAAATGGGAAAAAAATTCCAATGGTAAAATTGAGAAAAAAAAAGCAATTCCAAATTTTTTTACATTTTATTTGTATTCATTGCATAATAAAAGTTATAAATATGACTTATGAACACAATTAATCAGGTAAGTATGATTATACTGATACCAAACATGTAGATATTTTTAAGTAGTAAAAGAAATTTTGGAAATTCGTACAAAAAAAGAAAAACATTTAACTTAAATTTTCATTTTTTGGACGATGGAGCTGTGTGCACTTGCTTTTTTCATGATTAGCTGATGTTTTTATTGATACAATTTTGGGATAGATACAAAGTTTTGATAGCTTCTTATTGTTAGGAATCATGGTGCTCCCACCTGGGAATAGAGCAGGCCCAGTGCTACGCTACTCTGGTCACAGGCGCCGCCATTGTTCTGACCCTGGAGGTGGAGCTACTATGCGTGCAGGGAAACTGTCCCAAACTCATGAAGCATCGCGTTCTGGTGTTTAGGTTGTGTGAGGCACGGGACATTGTGTCTCTTACTGATTTCTCTGCCCAGGGAACATGGGTTCCTGTTTTTCCTGGTTGCCAGGCAATGCAGGACGCTGCTGTGTCTAGAATTAGGCAATCGTGGGATTGTGTCCAGTCTGCTCTGCAAGCTAGCAGGGAGTGGCCATCTGGGGATGATTGGGAGGTAATCAACACCTGATCATTAGGCGAGCTATTTAATCCTGTTCCCTCCTCAGTCCTTTCCTGTTTATTGCAGGGTCTATGTGCTGTGGTGGTGAGTTGTGCTAGCAGTATGTTTTCTATCTTTTCAGGAGTTTTCTCATTTTCTCTTCTGGTTACACTTCCTGGGGTTCTTGCAGAGCTACTCACCTAGTTCATAACTAGGCACCAGCCACATCACCAGACGCCAGCTGTCCAGCGACAGTGGGCCTTGGAAGAGCTCTACCAAAGTCCCCATTCCATTTACTGGGAGTTGCCTAGCTGGGCAACTTGTGCCAAGTGCGTCTGTGACTGCACCTTTTGCTGGTTCGGTGTGAGTCTTGCTGGGTCCTTCCACGAAGCACATAACACTTATTGCATCTTTTTGCAAAGTTGTCATGATCAAAAATACACAATTCTGGCATTTCATTTTTTCTTCTACTTATGTCATTCATTGATTGGGTTAATTAATTTTATCTCAATATCATTGAGCCACTCTGGGGAGATCC
Source organism: Phyllobates terribilis (assembly GCF_046119375.1). Lineage (NCBI taxonomy): Eukaryota > Metazoa > Chordata > Amphibia > Anura > Dendrobatidae > Phyllobates > Phyllobates terribilis. The sequence goes on along the minus strand of NW_027362762.1, from coordinate 326,922,581 downwards.
CAAACATGCAGTTCATGCTAGATAGCCCAGGAATTTACAGGAACTGGAGGTTTTTTGCCAAGAAAAATGGCCAGCTGTAACAGCTGAGAAATTAAAGAAACTCATCCACAACTACCACAAAAGACTTCAAGCTGTCATTGATGTTAGAGGGGGAAATACACGATATTAAGAACTGGGGTATGTTACTCTTTTGATTACAGTCATTTGGATGTGTTTGGTCATTAAGATTTAAAAAGAAAACAAAGTAGTTTGACAATAAATGGCTTCACCCAACCAATAACCATGAGTGGAGAAAAAGTTTTTTTGTTATCATTCATATTCTCTGAAACTAGGCCAAGAAAGCAAAAATTCTGCCGGGGAATGTAAACTTTTGAGCACAACTGTATAAATATGTATAAATATATATACAGCTCTGGCAAAAATTAAGAGACCACTGCACAGTTTTCTAAAAATCACCATCTCTACATGTCTGACAGCCATTCCATTCCAGTGAAAAAAGGTTGAAGAAACCAGCTTCCAAAAGTGCAAATATTTACTGAAACAAATCCACGCAGTTTAAAAATTTCCAAATTACATCGGGGAATCTCACATAGAAAAAACGCAACGCGTTTCGAACACAGAGCTGTGTTCTTTGTCAAAGCTGACATGCATATGACACACTATAGTATTATATCCAATAACAGCCAATCAGATCGATATACTTGGTCACATGAGAGTGTGAATAAGGTGCATAATTAGTGTGAGCCAATCACATAAAATGGAAAAAAGCAATAAAACCATTATAGAAAAAAAGAACAAGAAAGGAATTAAAATTAATTTTAACATAGAGTGTTACATGAAATAGATAAAATAAATTAACAGAAACATGAAGTAAAATCAATAATGAAACATGATTTCACGGCGTGCATTGAGTACGTCTGGGAAGAGGGATCCAAGGTTATAAATCCAGAATGCTTCTCTGGTGAGTAAATGATGTCTGAAATCTCCTCCTCGGCATTCCTTTCTTGTCCTTTTTTTCTATAATGGTTTTATTGCTTTTTTCCATTTTATGTGATTGGCTCACACTAATTATGCACCTTATTCACACTCTCATGTGACCAAGTATATCAATCTGATTGGTTTTATTGGATATAATACTATAGTGTGTCATATGCATGTCAGCTTTGACAAAGAACACAGCTCTGTGTTCGAAACGCATTGCGTTTTTTCTATGTCAGATTCCCCGATGTAATTTGGAAATTTTTAAACTGCGTGGATTTGTTTCAATAAATATTTGCACTTTTGAAAGAAGGTTTCTTCAACCTTTTTTCATGCAAACACGTGAGGCCACACGTACCCATGCTTCCTTCCAAAGCCTACAGCAATCAGGTGAGCTGAATTTACTCTCCTCTATTTTCACTTTGAATGGTCACATTTTCATGCTCACAATTCCACTATAATATTTTTTTCATATTGAACCTTATCAGGACTATTGAAGATAACAAATATTGTGGAATTATTTGCTTAAGGCTGCATACTTAAATTTTTTGTGCATAAAAATCAGATGGCACACTCTCAATCTGAAGGCCTACGTAAGGCGGAGAGTGTTTTTTCTGTGGACTCTATTAACCCCTCAGATGTGAATGACATGAGCGCTTTATTCAAGCAACTGGAAAAACTCATGCTAAATGAAACAAAATCTGGTGGGATCAGACTACTTTGTCGAATTACATACACAAAAATATGATCCCCAGAGGTTTAAGAATCCAAAAAATATCTACAACTATTTACTCTGAGGAATTTGTTGTGAACTGGAATCAGCTACTTTCAAACTGCTCCTTGAATCTGATGAGGCTCATTATCAAACATGGGGAGTCAAAACTCACTGAACTACAAATAGAGATGGAAGCCACACACAATAAATTGGAGCAATCTAAAATTAACCCTGATTATCAGACTTATAATGATCGCATTCAACAAGCAGTTTCCAGATTAGAAACCACTATTATGACTAGTGTTGAACCACCCCCGTAGTGTTCGAGTTCGGTTCGTCGAACACCCGTGTGTTCGCCGAACTGTTCGTCGAACTGTTCGTCGAACACCTTCGAAAACCGTTAAAACCAATGGCAGGCAAACAAAAACACATAGAAACACATAGAAAACACCTTCAAAGGTGTCCAAAAGCTGACAAACTGCTCAGAAGACACAACTAACACATGGAAAAGTGACAAGTACATATAGTCATGCGAAAAGAAAAGAGGTGGAGGAGTAAAAGGAGGGGGAGACACAGATATAGGCATGTCATGCCCTTCTAAAATCCAAAAAGTGAGAAGCCGACACGTTCAGTCCGCTCCTGCCCGTGCCACCTCCATGTCGCCGGGTTTGTGCCAGAGCCGCGGTGAACCCTGACGGCCAGCCCCCCTCTCCCAATACTGGTGCCTGTCCGCTGGTGGGTCGAGCGAGCCCCCCTGTGGTGGAGGCAGCTCTAAGCTTTTTAATTTAAATTGTCTCTCTAATTTGAATGAATACAATTTAAATCCATTTACAAGGATCTATTGGAGGGCAAGTCTCATGCCAGCAGCCGCGTAATTCCAGCTCCAGTAGCGTCCACTAAAGCTGCTGCAGTTAAAAAGCTTTTATAAGGATCGAGCTCGGCTGTCCACCGCAAGGCATCCTACTGCCAGTCCCAACCCCTATGCCTTGGGGTGCCTCCTGATGCTCTTCACTGAGTATCCCGTGGTCCCGAAGCATTTCCTTTGAAAAAATTAAGTGTCCAAACTACAGGTGGTGTAGCTTGCTTAACAGCCGGGATAATCCGCTGACTAGCAGACACTGCTACTAGGCACAAAGTATTTCCTGGGCTAGATGCAGTTAAAAATTTGTAATTAGATACTCTCGTTGGATGCTGAGAAAGCATTCCATAGAGTCTCCTGGCACGCCATATATGATTCTCTTAAAAAGCTTGGGGTAGGGGTCTAGGGGACCCTTTTATAGCCAAAATCACGGCCCTGTATCACAATACGTCACCTAGGCTGAAGATAAATGGAACTGTAGCACCCTGAGGGCTCGGTTGCTACAGAGGTATTGCACCTCACCCAGAGGTGTGATATCTCACTCTCAGGTAAGGATGGAGTGTGGATCAGGACCCGACACCTGCATGCATTACACCACATTGCCGTGGGGCAGGGCGACCAATATGCCTCTGAGATGGGCACGACAATCCCTGTCCCTGGCTGGAGTGGGGGGAGGGAACACTGAGGAAGGGGAACCCTGTAGTGCAGGAGCAGGGAGGAAGCAGTTCCTGGGTGCATTGAGAAGGGAGTATAAAAGGTGGGCACCATCTTAGTTCAGTGCAGAGAAGTCTGAGCAGAAGTGGCAGGGAGCAGGGGCTCTGCATGAGCTCTGCTCCGGAGGCGGGCCTAGTAACAGAGGCCCAGGCCTGGAAGAGGGAGAAGGAAGGAAGAGGAGCGGAGAAGGCTCCAGGAACGAGGAATGAAGGGATCCCAGGGGTGCGGACGGGCGGGTCGCCACCGCACGCCCGAATCCACCTGCGTGGAGGGGTCAGGCCAAAGGGGGAGACCGGTCCCCGAAACTAGTGGAGGCAGGAAACGACCCTCAGCTAGAAACCCCGCTAGGAAGGCACCACATAGGGTCAGGGAAACAGACGCCAAGTTTACCAAGAGGAGGCCCGAGGCAGCCGGACAGAAGGGTTGGTAAGAAAGGCCAGACAAAGGACACACAAAGGTGGTCCTGTGAAGCGCTCCAAAGTTATCTGGGAGTTGTCTGAGCCCCTCACCTGGTGAGCACAGTACGACGTGGGCAGCCGTTACCTGCAGACGTGGTCTGGATAATAAGAACTGTGAGTAAAGGCCCTGGACTGCATCACTGACTCCGTGTCGTTACTGCTGCTGCCATGCACCATCACCCCCATCCTCCGCATACACTGCCCTGAGGCTATACTACTCCCGTGGGGAGTTATGCTATGCTCTGCTGCACCCACAACACCAGCCTCAGCGGTCTGCCCTGCAGCGGCGGTTCACTCTGACCGCAATCCACGGGTGGCGTAGTCGGACATTTAAACATCAAAACCACATAAATAGTTCCACCACTGGTTTGACCACCCTGAGCCATGGAACCGGGTCGCCGCCACGAAGACTACAACCACCAGCATCCACCAAAAAGGGTCCGGCTCCGGGTGTCCCAAGGCCCAGGGGGTGCATCAGAACATTTTCATCACCTTTCACAATCACCAATTTGACAAGGCAGGGATGTCCTCTTTCCCCTCTCTTATACATCCTAGTGACGGAGCACCTGCTCTCATCAATTCGCCATAACCCCAATATTAGGTGGATTGAGGTGGGAGGCACTGAGTACAAGTGCTCTCTATTTGCTGATGATGTCCTAGTATATATCACTCAATCACATATATCCATCCATGCTGTTATGGCTGAAATAGATCACTTTGTTACATGGTCAAATTTTAAAATCAATGTAGCGAAGTCTGAGGCCCTCGATGTCTCCCTCCCCAAATCCATATAGGATTCCATCCAGTCCAACTTTCCCTTTGCCTGGCCCTCACAGGGTATCAAATACTTAGGAATTCCTATTCATAGAGACCTCTCCCATCTATGTTATCTTAATTTTGGGCCCTTTATTGAACAACTCCATACAGACCACGGTTGGCAAGTTAGAACTGTAAGATTCACTACGTGAACCACTGGTGTTTTGTGGAAAAGCACATGTACACTGTGTTCCAAATTATTATGCAAAAAGTGTTTAGGAGTGATAAGGGAAGAATTTGTTTGTTTGTCAGTTAAACTCATTGATGGTGATGTGTGTCAGGGCTTTTTATATCACTGTAAGCAATTGCAGACACCTGTGCTAATTAGTTTGGCAGGTGTGTCCAATGAAAGGCAAGACTACTTAAGAAGGCTGTCTCACATTATTAAGCAGCCTACATTTTCTGCCAAAATGGGAAAGAAAAAGGATGTGTCGGCTGCTGAGAAGCAACAAATTGTGGAGTGTTTAGGTCAAGGCATGACTACAATCAACATTGCGCGATGATCAGGATGAAGTGTCTTGGCAATCAAGAAGTATGTAGCTGATTCACAGTACACACGTGTGCGTGCTGATAAGGGCAAATTGAGGACTCTTTCCTACAGGCAATTATGTCAGATTAAAAGAGCAGCGGCAAGAAAGCCTTGTCATAGCAGCAGACAAGTTTTTGAAGCTGCTGGTGCCTCCAACGTCCCCCGAACAACAAGATGCAGGGTCCTTCAGAGGTTTGCAGCTGTGCATACGCCATCCTGTCGACCTCCACTATCCACTTCACACAAGCAGAAACGGCTCCAGTGGGCCAAACATTACATGAAGACTGATTTCAAAACTGTTTTGTTCACGGATGAGTGCCGTGCAGCGCTCGATGGTCCAGATGGATGGAGTGGAGGATGGCTGGTTGATGGACACCCCACGCAAACACGGCTACAGCGCCAACAAGGAGGAGGTGGAGTAATGTTTTGGGCTGGAATCATGGGGAGAGAGATTGTCGGCCCCTTTAGGATCCCTGAAGGCGCTAAAGATGAACTCCATAATGTATGTGGATTTTCTCAAACAGCACTTCCTGCCATGGTTCAAGAAGAAGAACCGTGTATTTCACAGCAAGATCATTTTTTTGCATCATAATGCAGCATCTCATGCTGCACATAAAACATTTGCATCTCTGGCTGATATGGGCATAAAAGGGGACAAACTTATGGTGTGACCCCCATGCTCCCCTGACCTCTACCCCATTCAGAACCTCTGGAGCATCATCAAAAGGAGTGTCTATGATGGCGGGAGGCAGTTCACATCTAAGCAACAGCTCTGGGAGGGTATTCTGTCCTCATGCAAAACAATTGAAGCAGAAACCATCCAAAACCTGACAAATTCAATGGACGAGAGAGTTCGGAAGCTCCTTTCGAACAAGGGGTCCTATGTGAAAATGTAACATCACCTAGAATAAAGTTTTGAGTTGAAAACTGTTTGATTTCAGTTTCTAATAACCTGCTAATGCTTATAATTTCAAAAATGACCATTTTTTTGGTCTTTATTAAAATGAAAAGGTTGATCGAAAAGTTTGGGGGATCTAAGAGTGTGGCAACCCAGTAGTCATGATTACTTCGAATTCTGACAATATGAGGGTCATGCTGCAGGTAGTGCAGCAAGAAGGCACTTATGTGTCTTGCGCATCTCGGAGCCCCAAAATTATTTTCCGGGCTAGATGCAGCTAAAAATTATTATTAATTTTAAATCTGGTGGAGCTTAGTATAGATGGCCTAATAGGATCAGTGCTGCACACTGCTACAAAGCCCAAATTATTTTCCAGTCAAGATACAGCTAAACATGATTAGTAATTTGAAAGCTTAAAACGGTTGGTAGGGTGATTTTAACCAATCATCAAGCTTTTACTCTCCCCAGGATGACACAGGGGTAGAAAAGTCGTTTCGGATCCATGATTTGTTCATCTTTATGAACTTGAGTCTGTCTACATTATCAGTGGAGAGCCGCGTGCGGTTATTTGTCAGCACACCACCAGCAGCGCTGAACACACGTTCAGACAGAACACTGGCTGCGGGGCATGACAAGATCTCCAAGGCGTAAGTGGCTAGCTCCGGCCATTTATACAGATTGGAAGCCCAAAAAGAGCAAGGGTCCAGTGACACAGTCATGGATTCAATGTTTACTTGGAGATACTCCTGTACCATCGTCTCTAGGCGTTGACTATGTGTCAGACTTCTTGTCTCCTGTGGCCTTGCAAAGGATGGGCTAAAAAAGTGGTGAAATGATTCCGCTAAATTAATGTTACCAGCAGATACTGTGGTTCTGTTACGGTTTGAGTGCTTAACACTTGACGGTCCCACGGTTGGCAAGTTGGAACTGTGAGATTCACTACGTGCACCACTGGTGTTTTGTGGAAAAGCACATGTAAGATTCTGCAACAGTCTCTGCTGATACTCCTGCATGCGTGCATCCCTTTCTATGGCAGGAATAATTTCTGCAAATTTACTTTTGTACCGGGGATCTAACAGTGTGGCAACCCAGTAGTCAGGATTATTTCTAATTCTCACAATTCAAGGGTCATGTTGCAGGTAGTGCAGCAAGAAGGCACTCATGTGTGTTGCGCATCCAGGAGCACCAAGTCCCTGTTGTGTTGGTGGCGAGGTAACAATCATGCTTCCTTCCTCTGTCCTCTCCCCCCAACCTCGCACAACAGAAATGTGATCAAGGTCTCCCTCATCTGATGAGTCTTCCATCAGTTCGTCCTCCACTTCTTCCTGGGCTCCTGCACCTTCCTCACTAGTTTGGCTGCTACCATGCGCCCTGGTAAAACCATCTCCCCCACCCTCACATGCCTGCCGCCTTGGTGCTGCCGACCGTCTGGACCTTGCAGATGTTAGCCCTTCCGCATACAACTCCTCCTCCTCTACTTCCTCCACCTCCTCTTGTGCCACCACCTGACTCCGAATTCTGTTTAACATGTGCTCCAGCATGTAAATCACCGGAATAGTCATGCTGATAATGGCATCGTCAGCACTAAACATATTCGTCGCCATTTCAAAACTGTGCAGAAGGGTGCATAGGTCCCTGATCTGAGACCACTCATCCAGCGTGATTTGCCCCACCTCTGGATCTCGTTGGCCCAGGCTATACGTCAGAACGTATTGCACCAGGGCTTGTCGGTGCTGCCACAGTCGCTGCAACATGTGCAGAGTTGAATTCCAGCGGGTAGGCACATCGCATTTTAGCCGGTGAAGTGGCAGGCCCAACGACTTCTGTAGAGATGTAAGTCGCTGAGCTGCGGGATGCGAACGGCGGAAGTGAGCACACAGCGACCGTGCCCTCTGCAGAAGGCCATCTAGTCTGGGATAGTGGGCTAAAAATTGCTGGACAACCAGGTTCAACACGTGAGCCATACAAGGCACGTGTGTGACATTTCCCCGGCGAAGGGCCGCACCCAGGTTTGCAGCATTGTCGCACACGGCCTTCCCTGGTTTCAGGTCCAGTGGAGACAACCATTCATGAAATTGGTTCTCCAGAGCTGACCACAACTCCTCAGCTGTGTGACTCACATTTCCCAGACATTTCAAAGTAAAAACCGCCTGATGACGTTGAGCCCTACTGCCAGCATAGTAAGGAGGTGTGCAGGATCCCTTCTGCGCAGTTAGAAAGCTTGTGGCATGACCAGACAGGCTTTGGGTGCAGGTGGAGGACCGAGAGGAGGTTGAGAAGGCAGAAGCAGTGGAGGAACTTTGACATAAAGAGGATTGACGCACAACTCGTGGGGACGGCAAGACTTGGACAGCAGCCCCTTGTCCTGCTGTCACCATAGTTACCCAGTGCCCAGTCAGCGACATGTAACGCCCCTGTCCATGCCTACTCGTCCAAGTGTCTGTGGTGAAATGCACCCTGTCACACACAGAGTTTCTCAAAGAAGCGGTGATGTTGTGTGCGACATGCTGGTGGAGCGCAGGCACACCTTTCTTTGAGAAGTAGTGCCGACTGGGCATCTGGTACTGGGGCACTGCGACGGACATAAGGTCTCGAAAATCCTCTGTGTCCACCAGGCGGAAAGGCAGCATTTCTGTAGCCAAGAGCTTGCAGATGGTGAAATTCAACCTCTTAGCTTTCTCATGGCTAGGAGGAAATGGTCTTTTACTTGTCCACATCTGAGGGACCGAGGGCTGGCTATTGTGCTTAGACGGGGTTGATAAGGGTGTCCCCGGCAAACTGCCGGTCTGTGAGGAAGATGCAGGCGGACATGTTAGGTTGCCTTGATCCAAAGGTGGTGCTATCGATGTCGGACAGCGCTCAACACCAGCTGGTGTTACCACCTCCATAGAAAATGATGACCAGCAAATCTCGCTGGCTGTTGCGGGTAAAGAGGTGGCAGGTCTGCGCCCCAAAACAGGTGTGACTGCTGTCCCCCCAGTCACAGAGGATGAAGAGGCCGCAGATGCACAAGATATGGCAGACGGTGGTTGGCCCGGCCGGCTAGGCTGCATTGTAGCACACTGAGCTTCCCACTGCAACTTATGCTTCATGTCCATGTGCCGGTTCATGCATGAAGTACTCAAACTATGTATTTTTTGGCCTCTACTTAGCTTTTGCTGACAAATGTTACAGATAACACGAGTTGGGTCATCTTTATCGATCTGAAAAAATGCCCAGGCTATGCAAGGCTTAGCACCCATGCGACCTGAAGAGCCACCACGACTTGTGGTGAGAGGCAGAGTTGTGTTTGAGGATGCAGTTGTTGACGTGCTTCCAGTTTTACGTCTCTGTCCAGGAAGGCGCAACCTGACCTCGTCGTCACTAGCATCTTCCTCCACCTCCTCTGCTGACCTCATCTCTTGGCTGACTGTGGGTTGACAGTAAGTGGCATCTCCAACCTCATCATCATCACCCTGTGCGTTATCACACCCGTCGTCCTCAGAGCCAACCTGTTCCTGCCCTGACAAAAAACTAAAGTTGTCGCTCCAATCAGGTATTTGAGTCTCATCATCGTCTTCCTCATTGTCTCCACCAACAGGAGTTACAGTTTGGGAATGAGGGTCTACATTATGGTCAGAACCTTCTGCGTCTGGTCCTGGATCCGTCTCATAAAGATTCTGGGCATCAGTGCAGATCATTTCCTCGTCTGGATTTACAGAAACGCTGGAGTCGACCTCTGATTCCCAGGCTATAGTATGAGTAAACAGCTCTGCAGACTCAACCATCTGTTCTACCTCATACTCAGATGGGCAGCTGGAGATTTGGGAGCTGTGAGGAAGCAAGTGCGATTGGGGTGACACCTTTGAGGACTGGAGTATTTGTGATGTTGAAGTTGATGTGGAGGAGAGCCCACTTAAAGGAGCACTTGATATCCGTTGAAGCACCTGCTGTTTTTGTGCCTCATCTGAAATTTGTTGCGATTGGCGTGGCCGTAAGAAAGGTGTAACGGGTCTGGGAGGCGGAACCTCTGGGCTACAATACAAGGGGGCGGTCCTTGTAAGGGAGCGGGTGGCGACCAGGCAGGCAGTCACAGGAGGTGACCTGGACAGTCTCTGAGTGAACTGGACAGTCTCTGAGTGAACGGGACAGTCTCTGAGTGAACGGGGCTGGAGGTCACGGCAAGTGACCGGGGCAGTCTCTAGGTATAGGGTTGGTACGACCTGTGGCGGCTGAAGATAGACGAGAGCTCCCAGGTGAGCAGGCGAGAGTCTCTGGATGAACGGGTGGTCACAGCATGTGACGGCGGAGCCTCCAGGAAGACCAGCGGACAGGCGACAGATGAGCGCTCCCAGGTGAGCGGGCAGAAGTCTCTGGACAGGCGGGTGGTCACAGCACGTGACGGCAGAGCCTCCGGGTAGGCAGACAGACAGGTAGCAGATGAGCGCTCCCAGGTGAGCGGGCAGGAGTCACTGGACAGGCAGATGGTCACAGCACGTGACGGCGGAGCCTCCAGGTAGGCTAGCAGGCAGATAGCAGATGTGCGCTCCCAGGTGAGCGGGCAAGCTGGTCCATAGACAGACTGACAGGAGTTGGTAGGCAGACCGTCGGACCTCATGCAGGCAGGCAGGTAGCTGATGTGCGCTCCCAGTTGAGCGGGCAAGAGTCTCTGGAATAGCTGGTGGTCACAGCACGTGACAGCGGAGCCTCCGGGCAGGCAAGCAGGCAGGTAGCGGAGAAGCGCTCCCAGGTGAGCGGGCAGGCTGGTCCTTAGACAGACTTACAGGAGTAGTAAGGCAGACCGTCGGACCTCAGACTAGCAGACAGGTAGCAAGTAATCAGGCAGGAATCTGACAGGTAACTGGCAGGTAACTGGCAACGGGACCTGAGGGCTGAAGCACAGGTGAGACACAGGTGCAAACAACATTGCTCGGGCACTTCCATTTTGGAGGAGGTGCCTTATATATGATGAAGTCCTCCGGCCATTGGCCGGGGACTCCTTAGGACGACGCGCGCGACCCCTTTAAGAGGAGGGGAGCGCGCGCGCGCGCGCCCTAAGCACAGGGGCCGGGAAGGAGCGCGCGCTGACAGCAGAGCGGGAGAGGGACGCCGGGCACGGGGCAGAGCGGTGAGGGGAGCAGCGTCCCTGCCTAGCAGAGGGCAGGGACGCCGGCACTACAGTACCCCCCCCTTTAGGCCCCCCCTTTTTTAGGCCAGACAGAAATTTAGCTAGGATGAGAGGGGCATGGATGTTCTCCCGGGGCTCCCACGTTCTCTCCTCAGGACCAAACCCCTTCCAATCTACCAGAAAAAAGGTCTTTCCTCTTACCCTTTTGGTGGCAAGAATGTTCTCTACCTCAAACTCGTCCTCAGTGGAAACCGGAGCAGGAGGCGTACCTGTAGACTTGGAAAAAGAGTTAAGTACCACAGGTTTGAGGAGAGATACATGGAAGGAGTTAGGGATCCGTAAGTTGGCCGGGAGTTTCAATTTATAGGCCACCGGGTTGATCTGACTGGTGACCTCCAGAGGTCCGATGAACCGAGGCCCTTACTTGTAAGAAGGTATCTTGAGTCGAACATATTTAGATGAGAGCCAGACCTTATCTCCTGGACGAAATTGAGGAGGATCCAGGCGTTTTTTGTCAGCGTGTCTTTTCATCCGTTCGGACGACTGAAGGAGTGCGGATCGGGTACTCTCCCAAATGGAGGAAAATTTGCTAACGAGAGATTCCGCAGCCGGGTTGTCCACCGAGGTGGAGACAGGAAAAGGAATCCGAGGATGCTGACCAAAGACTACAAAAAACGGGGATTTGGAGGAGGATTCGCTCTCGTGATTATTGTAAGAGAACTCGGCCCATGGTAGGAGATCCACCCAGTCAGAATGGTGGGCATTAACGAAGTGCCGGAGGTAACTGGTCAGGTTCTGATTGATCCGCTCCACTTGACCATTGGACTGTGGGTGGTAAGCGGAAGAGAAGTCCAGGGTGACGTCTAGTAGTTTACAAGTGGCTCTCCAGAAGCGTGAGGTGAACTGTACCCCACGATCCGACACGATGTGGAGGGGCAGGCCATGAAGACGGAAGATGTGACGAATAAAGTCTCTAGCTAGCTCGGGTGCAGACGGGAGGCCTGGTAGGGGAACGAAATGAGCCATCTTGGAGAAGCGGTCAGCGACCACCCAAATGACCGTACAACCGGCAGAGAGTGGGAGGTCAGTTATGAAGTCCATTGCAATATGCTGCCAGGGGGCAGCAGGTACTGGGAGCGGAAGGAGGCGACCGGCTGGCAGATGTCTCGGAACCTTGTTGCGGGCGCAGGACACACAGGCAGAAACAAAGTCTATTACATCCTTGTGCAGGGTAGGCCACCAGTAGTGACGGGAAATAAGCTGGAGGGTCTTCTTCTGACCAGCGTGGCCAGCCAGTTTAGACGAGTGACCCCAGTGAAGGATCTTCTCCCGATCAGGTACTGATATGAACGTCTTTCCGTGAGGGAGACGATTTAGACTCACGGGAGCCACCTGCATTACTCTGGCGGGATCGATGATGTGTTTCGGATCTTCCTCGAGATCAGATACCAGAAAGGATCGAGACAAGGCGTCCGCCTTGACGTTTTTGTCAGCCGGGCGAAAATGAAGGACAAAATCAAAACGAGCAAAAAACAAGGACCACCGGGCTTGGCGCGGGTTAAGTCTCTGGGCATGCTGGAGGTAAGCCAAGTTCTTGTGGTCTGTGTAAATTATTACCGGGTGAAGAGCCCCCTCAAGCAGGTAACGCCACTCCTCCAATGCCAGTTTGATGGCCAATAACTCTCGATCTCCTATGGAATAATTGCGCTCTGAGGAGGAGAAGAGTTTAGAGAAGAAGCCGCAAGTTACCATCCTCCCGGAAGAAGAATTTTAAGTAAGTACCGCTCCAGCTCCAGAGGAGGAGGCGTCCACTTCCAGGAAGAACTGTTTGTTGCCGTCCGGGCGATGCAGCACCGGGGCGGAAGAGAAGGCCTGTTTTAAGGAAAGAAAGGCTTCTTCTGCTTCGGGCGGCCACTGTTTGGGATTAGTACCCTTACGGGTGAGCGCGGAAATTGGGGCAGTCCGGGAAGAGAAGTGTGGTATGAAGAGGCGGTAGTAGTTGGCGAAGCCCAGGAACCGCTGAATGGCTTTCAACCCCTCCGGTCGGGGCCATTTCTCGATGGCAGACAGTTTCTCTGGATCCATTCGTAGGCCGGTCTGAGAAATAATGTAGCCCAAAAACGGAAGCGAGGTCTGCTCAATGAGGCACTTCTCGTATTTAGCGAAGAGGTGATTCTGCCTGAGCCTGAGCAGGACCTGACGAACGTCCCTCCGGTGAGTCTGGAGATCCGGAGAGAAGACCAAGATGTCGTCCAGGTACACCACTACGCAGGAGTAGAGAAGGTCCCGGAAGATGTCATTGACCAACTCTTGAAAGACGGCAGGAGCGTTACAGAGACCAAAGGGCATTACCAGGTATTCATAGTGGCCGTCCCGGGTGTTGAATGCCGTCTTCCATTCATCCCCCTTACGGATACGAACCAGGTTGTACGCCCCACGGAGGTCTAGTTTGGTGAAGATTCTAGCCCCCCTCAGACGATCAAATAATTCTGGAATGAGCGGAAGGGGGTACTTATTCTTCACCGTGATCTGGTTTAGGCCTCTATAGTCTATACAGGGACGGAGAGAGCCGTCCTTCTTTTTGACGAAAAAGAAGCCTGCTCCCGCCGGGGAGGTAGATTTCCGGATGAATCCCCTGGCCAGATTCTCCTCAATATATTCGGACATCGACCGGGTCTCAGCAGCGGATAAAGGATAAATACGCCCACGGGGAGGAGTAGTACCGGGTAACAGGTCGATGGGACAGTCGTATGGTCTATGAGGGGGTAATGTCTCTGCCTCCTTTTTATTAAAGACATCAGCATAAGACCAATAAGGAATCGGAAGTCCAGGTAGATTAGCTGGGGTAGGAGAGGGACGGACGGGATGGACGGGGACCAGGCAGGTCTTATGACAGTCTTGTCCCCAGCGAAGGACCTCTCCGGTTTGCCAGTCAAGCACGGGTGCATGTCTCTGGAGCCAAGGCAGACCTAGCAAGAGGGCGTGAGAGAGTCCAGGCAGAACATGAAAGGAGATACTTTCAGAATGCAGCATTCCCACCTGCAGAGTAATGGATTCGGTGATGAGTTGGATGGGGCGTGGTAAGAGCCCCCCATCCACGGCAGCCACAGACAAGGGTACAGCCAGAGGTTTGGTGGGGATGCGGTATTTCTCTACCAGGGACTGTGAAATAAGATTCCCGGCTGCTCCAGAGTCCAGTTGGGCTAGTTCGAAATAACGGTTCTCCCCGTAGACGATTGAAACTGACAACAGCAGGGATGGAGAGGATTTATTCTTGTCTAGGTGGACCTCTCTGAGCGAACCTAGACACAGGCGTTTCCCGACCTCTCCGGGCAGGCACGGATCCGGTGCTCCTTACTGCCACAGTAGAAGCAGGTCCCCTCGGCACGGCGTAAGTCCTGACGGGTCTTGACCATCTTGGTCTGGTCGACCTGCATAGGCTCAGGAGGGTGTACCTGGTTAGAGACAGAAGGAGTGACGGGTTTCTGAAAAGTAGGAGCTAGACGTAGTAACCTCCTCTCACGGGTGACCTCTCTGGCACGCTCCTGGAACCGTAGGTCAATCCGGGTGGCAAGAGTTATTAAGTCATCGAGCGTGGTAGGAATGTCCCGACCGGCAAGTTCATCTTTAATACGGCCGGACAAACCCTCCCAGAAGACGGAAACCAGAGCGTCGTTATCCCAGGCCAGCTCCGAGGCAAGGGTACGGAACCGTATGGCATATTGGCCCACGGTGAGGCTTTCCTGACGGAGGCGTAGCAATGATGATGCGGATGAGGTCTTCCGTCCGGGTTCGTCGAAGACTTTCCGGAAAGCCATGAGAAAAGCAGGCAAGTTGGACACCAGGGGGTCTCCTCTCTCCCATAGAGGATTTAGCCAGGCCAGAGCCTCCCCGGTGAGATGGGACATGATGAATGCAATTTTGGCTCGGTCGGAGTTAAACTGGTGGGACAATAGTTCAAAGTGCAGGGTGCACTGATTTATGAAGCCCCGAGCCTGGACGGAGTCGCCTCCGAAGCGAGGAGGTGCAGAAAGCCGGGGTCCGGGGTAGGATACCATGGTATTAGTGGGCAGCGGAGTTGCCGGATTGCGAGACATGGCACTGGCGGAGGTTGTCGGTGGAGCAGTCAGAGTATCCAGGCGAGTATTGACATTCCGCAGGTGACCCAGGATGAACTCCTGTTGGGACCTTTGACGGGACAGTTCATGACACAGGTCCAAGAGCGAGGGAGCTTGGGTGCCACCGGGTTCCATGGCCCGAGCAAACTGTAACGGGTCTGGGAGGCGGAACCTCTGGGCTACAATACAAGGGGGCGGTCCTTGTAAGGGAGCGGGTGGCGACCAGGCAGGCAGTCACAGGAGGTGACCTGGACAGTCTCTGAGTGAACGGGACAGTCTCTGAGTGAACGGGACAGTCTCTGAGTGAACGGGGCTGGAGGTCACGGCAAGTGACCGGGGCAGTCTCTAGGTATAGGGTTGGTACGACCTGTGGCGGCTGAAGATAGACGAGAGCTCCCAGGTGAGCAGGCGAGAGTCTCTGGATGAACGGGTGGTCACAGCATGTGACGGCGGAGCCTCCAGGAAGACCAGCGGAGAGGCGACAGATGAGCGCTCCCAGGTGAGCGGGCAGAAGTCTCTGGACAGGCGGGTGGTCACAGCAAGTGACGGCAGAGCCTCCGGGTAGGCAGACAGACAGGTAGCAGATGAGCGCTCCCAGGTGAGCGGGCAGGAGTCACTGGACAGGCAGGTGGTCACAGCACGTGACGGCGGAGCCTCCAGGTAGGCTAGCAGGCAGATAGCAGATGTGCGCTCCCAGGTGAGCGGGCAAGCTGGTCCATAGACAGACTGACAGGAGTTGGTAGGCAGACCGTTGGACCTCAGGCAGGCAGGCAGGTAGCTGATGTGTGCTCCCAGGTGAGCGGGCAAGAGTCTCTGGAATAGCTGGAGGTCACAGCACGTGACAGCGGAGCCTCCGGGCAGGCAAGCAGGCAGGTAGCGGAGAAGCGCTCCCAGGTGAGCGGGCAGGCTGGTCCTTAGACAGACTGACAGGAGTAGTAAGGCAGACCGTCGGACCTCAGACTAGCAGACAGGTAGCAAGTAATCAGGCAGGAATCTGACAGGTAACTGGCAGGTAACTGGCAACGGGACCTGAGGGCTGAAGCACAGGTGAGACACAGGTGCAAACAACATTGCTCGGGCACCTCCATTTTGGAGGAGGTGCCTTATATATGATGAAGTCCTCCGGCAATTGGCCGGGGACTCCTTAGGACGACGCGCGCGACCCCTTTAAGAGGAGGGGAGCGCGCGCCCTAAGCACAGGGGCCGGGAAGGAGCGCGCGCTGACAGCAGAGCGGGAGAGGGACGCCGGGCACGGGGCAGAGCGGTGAGGGGAGCAGCGTCCCTGCCTAGCAGAGGGCAGGGACGCCGGCACTACAAAAGGGATCTTATCACATTGTCCGCTAAAAGAAGTAGACATTTTAGTTTGGCTGGAAGATGGTCTTTCTTCTGCAGATGTTATTGTTGCTTTAACACCTACTCCACGGACACAACCTTTTTTCCCCTTCCCAACATGCCTATTCCCCTTTCCACCAGCAGCAGGCCTTTTTCCACTCATTTTGGTGGTTAACTAATTCACAACTCTGGAGTTGTTTGCACAAAAAAACAATGGATGGGAACCGAGCAGAGCTGAGTGGCCAAACTGTGGTATTAGGCCAAAACTATTGGCTGGGTTAGATGCAGAAAAAAATTATATTCAATTTGCAACCTGATGGAGGTCAGTATAGATGGACTAATAGAACAAGTCCCACACACAGCTAGAAGCCCAAATATTTTTTCAGAGGTAGATGCAGAAAAAAATTGTATTGACTTTGCAACCTGATGGAGGTCAGTATAGATGGACTAATAGAGAAAGTCCCACACACTGCTAGAAGGCCAAATATTTTTTCAGAGCTAGATGCAGATATAAATTATTTTTAATTTGCAACCTGATGGAGGTCAGTATAGATGGACTAATAGAGAAAGTCCCACACACTGCTAGAAGGCCAAATATTTTTTCAGAGCCAGATGCAGAAAAAAATTATATTCAGTTTGCAACCTGATGGAGGTCAGTATAGATGGACTAATAGAACAAGTCCCACACACAGCTAGAAGGCCAAATATTTTTTCAGAGGTAGATGCAGATAAAAATTATTTTTAATTTGCAGCCTGATGGAGGTCAGTATAAATGGACTAATAGAGAAAGTCCCACACACTGCTAGAAGGCCAAATATTTTTTCAGAGCTAGATGCAGAAAAAAATTATATTCAGTTTGCAACCTGATGTTGGTCAGTATAGATGGACTAATAGAACAAGTCCCACACACAGCTAGAAGCCCAAATATTTTTTCAGAGGTAGATGCAGAAAAAAATTATATTCAGTTTGCAACCTGATGGAGGTCTGCATAGATGGATTAATAAAACAAGTCCCACACACAGCTAGAAGCCCAAATATTTTTTCAGAGGTAGATGCAGAAAAAAATTATATTCCGTTTGCAACCTGATGGAGGTCTGTATAGATGGATTAATAGAACAAGTCCCACACACAGCTAGAAGCCCAATATTTTTTCAGAGGTAGATGCAGAAAAAAAATATATTCAGCTTGCAACCTGATGGAGGTCAGTATAGATGGACTAATAGAGAAAGTCCCACACACTGCTAGAAGGCCAAATATTTTTTCAGAGCTAGATGCAGACAAAAAATTATTTTTAATTTGCAACCTGATGGAGGTCAGTATAGATGGACTAATAGAGAAAGTCCCACACACTGCTAGAAGGCCAAATATTTTTTCAGAGCTAGATGCAGATATAAATTATTTTTAATTTGCAACCTGATGGAGGTCAGTATAGATGGACTAATAGAGAAAGTCCCACACACTGCTAGAAGGCCAAATATTTTTTCAGAGCTAGATGCAGAAAAAAATTATATTCAGTTTGCAACCTGATGGAGGTCAGTATAGATGGACTAATAGAACAAGTCCCACACACTGCTAGAAGCCCAAATATTTTTTCAGAGCTAGATGCAAAAAAAAATTATATTCAATTTGCAACCTGATGGAGGTCAGTATAGATGGACTAATAGAATGATGCTATGCCCAAAAGATTTTACTTCACTAGGTGCAGTAAAAAAATTGGTATTCTATACACAGGTGGTATATCTTGCAACACAGATAGGCTACTCCACTGACTAACACACTCTGCTATAGGCCAAAAAGGATTAGCTTTGCTAGATTCAGCCAAATGCTGTGAAAAAAACTTGCACAGCACTGGCACAGACCTGCCTGGCAAAAACTGATAGGAACTGATGTAACCTAGTCCTGAAAAGGACTGCAATTACAATTAGTCTTTAGTCCCACAATCTTTCTATTTAAGAGCACAGACCTGCCTGATAAAAGTCGTAGGAAATGCTGTAACTTAGTCCTTAAAAGGACTGAAATCACAACTATTCCCTACTCCCAAGCTATCTGTAGATTTGTGCGAAAATTGGCTTGAAATTAACAAGGTATAGCGCACACAGCAACAGCGGTGCCATCTAACACGCAGCTGCAGCAGTGAGAAAATGGTGGCGACGGGGAAAATGGCTTGGTCTTATAGGGCAAGGACATGTGACATACACTGCCAATGACACATGCCCTTGCTTGTGTGAAAAAAAGCACTTCGCTCCGTGTGTGCGCTGCTGATAGGCTGACAGATTGCACCTCCCCACTGTAAATGCGGGAAAGAGAAAAAAAAATGGAGATCTTCATTATTCCTGCAGAGATCCATCCCCTGCCCCTCCCCCCACCCCGCTGTACACTCAAACTGCGTATTAACATTAATTTTCAGCATTACTGAGAAAAAATCCAGTTATGATTTTGGTGCACGAACAGTTATCGAACATAACCTCGAACAGCCGAATTTTTCTCAAATCGTTCGTGTTCGCCGAACGGCTCGAACACCGCCCAAAACAGCTCGAATTTGAGATTGGCGAACAGTTCGAGTCGAACAACGCTCATCTCTAATTATGACACGGAAAAAGTCTAAATTCCAAAGGGATCAAATGGATTATTCACAACAACAGGTGTATGATTGGGGTAGGTGGGCACGCACCTCCCAATCACCTAAGTCCATTTTAAAAAAGAAAAATAATCAGTCTAATACGCCATCTGATTTCCACGTCAGTTTTAGTTCCTCTGATCAAGAGTCAATAGACAGTAATGTCACTGACACAGAAACTCGGGAGAATCTCACTTATTATCGCAAGCCCAAACATTACAAGAGCCATAAACAGACAATAAATGGAAAAGGAGGGGAGGACGTAAAGAAGTAAACCCCCCAGGCATGACAACTCGCCAAAAGATATATTTTTAACGTCACATAAATCCAATGTTCTGAATTTGTCAAAACAAGTTTTAACTCAGAAACAAGATGAAGTTCTTTCACTTGGCTTGAATTTTGTACCAGACCATAATTTCAACATTTTCTCTACTCTATTGGATCTGAATAGATTCATACGGAATCTTACTATAAAAAACATTTTATAACAGAGGATAATGAGCAACCTGAACTCCCTCGCATTACTGTCAATGAATACAGAGACTTGAATTTCAAGGAACAGATGTCTCTATTGCATTTGCAGGATCTTCAGAATCCTTTGGAAACTGGCTTCTATTCAAACCTCGATGTCTACTTCGTTCAAAACCAGAAATCTTTATTTTTATCCCTTACAGACAAGGGTGGACTGTATGGATCGCTTCCAGGATACAATGGAAAGAGAGCTTAAATCGGTGGCACAGGTTGTCAAGCATCATGGTTCCCACCATTACTTATCATCTTTACATTATCAAGCATTGCAGGAATTGAGAAATATGCCACATATTTTTATACGTATGGCTGATAAGGGGGGCTTAGTAGTTGTGCTGGACACTGACACGTACAGATCCCAGATTGCATCTTTATTGGAGGATTCATCTACATATCGTAAATTAAGGTGTGATCCGATTGCAGATATTGAAAAACAAACCTATGAAATTGTAAATGACGGTTATATGTTGGGTGCATTATCTAAAAACCAAAGAGATTACCTTTAGGTAGATTTTCCAATCACCCCTATTATGCACGCATTGCCCAAGGTACATAATGGAGTCAGCCCACCACCTATGAGGCCCATCATCTCGGGCATAGGATCGGTCACTGAACGATTAAGTGAGTGGGTTGACTCGCTTTTGCAACCATTATCACAATGAACAGCTGGTTTTCTCAAAGATACTGGAGATGTATTGGGACAACTTTCTAATATAGTTTGGAGACAAGATTTTGCATGGATTGCTTGTGACGTAACGGCATTATAGAATCCCTCTAGAAATTGCAGTGGAAGCACTCTCATATCATTTGAAAAAATACAGTGATTATACGGAAGACCTATGTACATTTATTATACAAGTGGTCAATTTTCTTATGACATGTAATTATTTTTCTTTTGATGGCCAATATTATTTACAATCTAGAGGCGTGTCAATGGGTGCTAAACACTCTCCATCATTGGCCAATCTAGTTATGGCCTATTGGGAGGAAGGTTATCTTTACAGTACAGATAAGCCTTTTGCCGAACACCTGGTCTGGTATGGCAGGTACATAGATGACCTACTGTTTGTGTGGTCGGGCGATGTGTCTGCCATACCCGGCTTTGTGCAATATTTAGATGTCAATCATTGCAATCTGACATTTACGTATAGGGTTGAAATTTCTGCCATTTCATTTCTGGATTTGAATTTGCGGGGCATCCCAGATCGACACATATTGACCAGTACTTATTGTAAACCACAGTCTGGAAACACTATTTTGCATGCAAGTAGTAGTCATCCCCCCCACACTATTAAAGCATTACCTGTGGGTGAATTCACACGTGTTGCAAGGAATTGCAATGATGAAAACACTTTATCTACAGAACTTACACATACATGGTCCAAACTTTCGGAAAGGGGGTATCCTAAATGGACCCTGAATAGAGCTAAACATATAATCAAGCATAAGAGACACCAAAATTTTGGACCACGTATTGTTCATAATAATTCTAATAGACTAGTCCTGTCATTGCAGTATAGCCCTCAGTTTAATATAATCAAATCTATTTTTTTCAAACACATATCCATTTTGTATGAGGATGTAACTTAATCTAAAATTTTACAATCCAATTGCTCCATAATAGAAAGGAGAGGTGTCACTATTGGTAACATCGTTTCACCGTCTTTTTTCTCCTCTAATAATTTAAAAAGTAATACTTGGTTGAATCACTCTGGTTTCTATAAGTGTGGCCAAAATAGATGCCGGACATGCAAATATACATCAGCTACCAAAGAATTTTTTAATTATAACCACACAGAAACTTTTAAAATCAAAGGATACATAAATTGCAATAGAACGAATGTGGCTTATATAATTCTATGCAAAATTTGTGATCTCATATATATTGGTTGCACAACAAGAAATCTTAAAGTTCGCATTTCAGAACATTTAACTGATATATCTTCTCTTTCTAGTACCAACCGTAATATCTCACATGCCTCTAGGCATTTTATTCAATTTCACCAGAGATCGTGCAGTTCTCTACAGGTCATTGGTATAGAGAGGGTTAAACCTGCATGCCGAGGAGGAGATTCCAGACATCGTTTACTCACCAGAGAAGCATTCTGGATTTATAACTAGTGTTGAGCCACCCCCGTAGTGTTCGAGTTCGGTTCGGTTCGTCGAACACCCGTGTGTTCGCCGAACTGTTCGTCGAACTGTTCGTCGAACACCTTCGAACACCGTTAAAACCAATGGCAGGCAAACAAAAACACATAGAAACACATAGAAAACACCTTCAAAGGTGTCCAAAAGCTGACAAACTGCTCAGAAGACACAACTAACACATGGAAAAGTGACAAGTACATATAGTCATGCGAAAAGAAAAGAGGTGGAGGAGTAAAAGGAGGGGGAGACACAGATATAGGCATGTCATGCCCTTCTAAAATCCAAAAAGTGAGAAGCCGACACGGCCAGAACGCTCCTGCCCGTGCCACCTCCGTGTCGCCGGGTTTGTGCCAGAGCCGCGGTGAACCCTGACGGCCAGCCCCCCTCTCCCAATACTGGTGCCTGTCCGCTGGTGGGTCGAGAGAGCCCCCCTGTGGTGGAGGCAGCTCTAAGCTTTTTAATTTAAATTGTCCCTCTAATTTGAATGAATACACTTTAAATCCATTTACAAGGATCTATTGGAGGGCAAGTCTCATGCCAGCAGCCGCGTAATTCCAGCTCCAGTAGCGTCCACTAAAGCTGCTGCAGTTAAAAAGCTTTTATAAGGATCGAGCTCGGCTGTCCACCGCAAGGCATCCTAGTGCCAGTCCCAGCCCCTATGCCTTGGGGTGCCTCCTGATGCTCTTCACTAAGTATCCCGTGGTCCCGAAGCATTTCCTTTGAAAAAATTAAGTGTCCAAACTACAGGTGGTGTAGCTTGCTTAACAGCCGGGATAATCCGCTGACTAGCAGACACTGCTACTAGGCACAAAGTATTTCCTGGGCTAGATGCAGTTAAAAATTTGTAAGTAGATACTCTCGTTGGATGCTGAGAAAGCATTCCATAGAGTCTCCTGGCACGCCATATATGATTCTCTTAAAAAGCTTGGGGTAGGGGTCTAGGGAACCCTTTTATAGCCAAAATCACGGCCCTGTATCACAATACGTCACCTAGGCTGAAGATAAATGGAACTGTAGCACCGAGGGCTCGGTTGCTACAGACGTATTGCACCTCACCCAGAGGTGTGATATCTCACTCTCAGATAAGGATGGAGTGTGGATCAGGACCCGACACCTGCATGCATTACACCACATTGCCGTGGGGCAGGGCGACCAATATGCCCCTGAGATGGGCACGACAGTCCCTGTCCCTGGCTGGAGTGGGGGGAGGGAACACTGAGGAAGGGGAACCCTGCAGTGCAGGAGCAGGGAGGAAGCAGTTCCTGGGTGCATTGAGAAGGGAGTATAAAAGGTGGGCACCATCTTAGTTCAGTGCAGAGAAGTCTGAGCAGAAGTGGCAGGGAGCAGGGGCTCTGCATGAGCTCTGCTCCGGAGGCGGGCCTAGTAACAGAGGCCCAGGCCTGCAAGAGGGAGAAGGAAGGAAGAGGAGCGGAGAAGGCTCCAGGAACGAGGAATGAAGGGATCCCAGGGGTGCGGACGGGCGAGTCGCCACCGCACGCCCGAATCCACCTGCGTGGAGGGGTCAGGCCAAAGGGGGAGACCGGTCCCCGAACTAGTGGAGGCAGGAAACGACCCTCAGCTAGAAACCGGAGGCTCTGACATTTTATGTGGCGCAGCCCCTTGCTCCACCCGCTAGGAAGGCACCACATAGGGTCAGGGAAACTGGCGCCAAGTTTACCAAGAGGAGGCCCGAGGCAGCCGGACAGAAGTGTTGGTAAGAAAGGCCAGACAAAGGACACACAAAGGGGGTCCTGTGAAGCGCTCCAAAGTTATCTGGGAGTTGTCTGAGCCCCTCACCTGGTGAGCACAGTACGACGTGGGCAGCCGTTACCTGCAGACGTGGTCTGGATAATAAGAACTGTGAGTTAAGGCCCTGAACTGCATCACTGACTCCGTGTCGTTACTGCTGCTGCCCTGCACCATCACCCCCATCCTCCGCATACACTGCCCTGAGGCTATACTCCTCCCGTGGGGAGTTATGCTACGCTCTGCTGCACCCACAACACCAGCCTTAGCGGTCTGCCCTGTAGCGGCGGTTCACTCTGACCACAATCCACGGGTGGCGTAGTCGGACATTTAAACATCAAAACCACATAAATAGTTCCGCCACTGGTTTGACCGCCCTGAGCCACGGAACCGGATCGCCGCCACGAAGACTACAACCACCAGCATCCACCAAAAAGGGTCCGGCTCCGGGTGTCCCAAGGCCCAGGGGGTGCGTCAGAACATTTTCATCACCTTTCACAATCACCAATGGGACAAGGCAGGGATGTCCTCTGTCCCCTCTCTTATACATCCTAGTGACGGAGCACCTGCTCTCATCAATTCGCCATAACCCCAATATTAGGTGGATTGAGGTGGGAGGCACCGAGTACAAGTGCTCTCTATTTGCTGATGATGTCCTAGTATATATCACACAATCACATATATCCATCCCTGCTGTTATGGCTGAAATAGATCACTTTGTTACATGGTAAAATTTTAAAATCAATGCAGCGAAGTCTGAGGCCCTCGATGTCTCCCTCCCTAAATCCATATAGGATTCCATCCAGTCCAACTTTCCCTTTGCCTGGCCCTCACAGGGTATCAAATACTTAGGAA
Source organism: Phyllobates terribilis (assembly GCF_046119375.1). Classification (NCBI taxonomy): domain Eukaryota; kingdom Metazoa; phylum Chordata; class Amphibia; order Anura; family Dendrobatidae; genus Phyllobates; species Phyllobates terribilis. The sequence continues at coordinate 326,898,163 of NW_027362762.1, read as the reverse complement.
TTCCTATTCATAGAGACCTCTCCCATCTATGTTATCTTAATTTTGGGCCCTTTATTGAACAATTCCATACAGACCACGGTTGGCAAGTTAGAACTGTAAGATTCACTACGTGAACCACTGGTGTTTTGTGGAAAAGCACATGTACACCGCGTTCCAAATTATTATGCAAAAAGTGTTTAGGAGTGATAAGGGAAGAATTTGTTTGTTTGTCAGTTAAACTCATTGATGGTGATGTGTGTCAGGGCTCTTTATATCACTGTAAGCAATTGCAGACACCTGTGCTAATTAGTTTGGCAGGTGTGTCCAATGAAAGGCAAGACTACTTAAGAAGGCTCTCTCACATTATTAAGCAGCTTACATTTTCTGCCAAAATGGGAAAGAAAAAGGATGTGTCGGCTGCTGAGAAGCAACAAATTGTGGAGTGTTTAGGTCAAGGCATGACTACAATCAACATTGTGCGATGATCAGGATGAAGTGTCTTGGCAATCAAGAAGTATGTAGCTGATTCACAGTACACACGTGTGCGTGCTGATAAGGGCAAATTGAGGACTCTTTCCTACAGGCAATTACGTCAGGTTGAAAGAGCAGCGGCAAAAAAGCCTTGTCATAGCAGCAGACAAGTTTTTGAAGCTGCTTGTGCCTCCAACGTCCCCCGAACAACAAGATGCAGGGTCCTTCAGAGGTTTGCAGCTGTGCATACGCCATCCTGTCGACCTCCTCTATCCACTTCACACAAGCAGAAACGGCTCCAGTGGGCCAAACATTACATGAAGACTGATTTCAAAACTGTTTTGTTCACGGATGAGTGCCGTGCAGCGCTCGATGGTCCAGATGAGTGGAGTGGAGGATGGCTGGTTGATGGACACCCCACGCAAACACGGCTACAGCGCCAACAAGGAGGAGGTGGAGTAATGTTTTGGGCTGGAATCATGGGGAGAGAGATTGTCGGCCCCTTTAGGATCCCTGAAGGCGCTAAAGATGAACTCCATAATGTATGTGGATTTTCTCAAACAGCACTTCCTGCCATGGTTCAAGAAGAAGAACCGTGTATTTCACAGCAAGATCATTTTTCTGCATGATAATGCACCATCTCATGCTGCACATAAAACATCTGCATCTCTGGCTGATATGGGCATAAAAGGGGACAAACTTATGGTGTGACCCCCATGCTCCCCTGACCTCTACCCCATTCAGAACCTTTGGAGCATCATTAAAAGGAGTGTCTATGATGGCGGGAGGCAGTTCACATCTAAGCAACAGCTCTGGGAGGGTATTCTGTCCTCATGCAAAACAATTGAAGCAGAAACCATCCAAAACCTGACAAATTCAATGGACGAGAGAGTTCAGAAGCTCCTTTCGAACAAGGGGTCCTATGTGAAAATGTAACATCACCTAGAATAAAGTTTTGAGTTGAAAACTGTTTGATTTCAGTTTCTAACAACCTGCTAATGCTTATAATTTCAAAAATGACCATTTTTTTGGTCTTTATTAAAATGAAAAGGTTGATCGAAAAGTTTGGGGGATCTAAGAGTGTGGCAACCCAGTAGTCATGATTACTTCGAATTCTGACAATATGAGGGTCATGCTGCAGGTAGTGCAGCAAGAAGGCACTTATGTGTCTTGCGCATCTCGGAGCCCCAAAATTATTTTCCGGGCTAAATGCAGCTAAAAATTATTTTTAATTTTAAATCTGGTGAAACTTATTATAGATGGCCTAATAGGATCAGTGCTGCACACTGCTACAAAGCCCAAATTATTTTCCAGTCAAGATACAGATAAACATGATTAGTAATTTGAAAGCTTAAAACGGTTGGTAGGGTGATTTTAACCAATCATCAAGCTTTTACTCTCCCCAGGATGACACAGGGGTAGAAAAGTCGTTTCGGATCCATGATTTGTTCATCTTTATGAACGTGAGTCTGTCTACATTATCAGTGGAGAGCCGCGTGCACTTATCTGTCAGCACACCACCAGCAGCGCTGAACACACGTTCAGACAGAACGCTGGCTGCGGGGCATGACAAGATCTCCAAGGCGTAAGTGGCTAGCTCCGGCCATTTATACAGATTGGAAGCCCAAAAAGAGCAAGGGTCCAGTGACACAGTCGTGGCTTCAATGTTTACTTGGAGATACTCCTGTACCATCGTCTCTAGGCGTTGACTATGTGTCAGACTTCTTGTCTCCTGTGGCCTTGCAAAGGATGGGCTAAAAAAGTGGTGAAATGATTCCGCAAAATTGATGTTACCAGCAGATACTGTGGTTCTGTTACGGTTTGAGTGCTGAACACTTGACGGTCCCACGGTTGGCAAGTTGGAACTGTGAGATTCACTACGTGCACCACTGGTATTTTGTGGAAAAGCACATGTAAGATTCTGCAACAGTCTCTGCTGATACTCCTGCATGCGTGCATCCCTTTCTATGGCAGGAATAATTTCTGCAAATTTACTTTTGTACCGGGGATCTAACAGTGTGGCAACCCAGTAGTCAGGATTATTTCTAATTCTCACAATTCGAGGGTCATGTTGCAGGTAGTGCAGCAAGAAGGCACTCATGTGTGTTGCGCATCCAGGAGCACCAAGTCCCTGTTGTGTTGGTGGCGAGGTAACAATCATGCTTCCTTCCTCTGTCCTCTCCCCCCAACCTCGCACAACAGAAATGTGATCAAGGTCTCCCTCATCTGATGAGTCTTCCATCAGTTCGTCCTCCACTTCTTCCTGGGCTCCTGCACCTTCCTCACTAGTTTGGCTGCTACCATGCGCCCTGGTTAAACCATCTCCCCCACCCTCACATGCCTGCCGCCTTGGTGCTGCCGACCGTCTGGACCTTGCAGATGTTAGCCCTTCCGCATACAACTCCTCCTCCTCTACTTCCTCCACCTCCTCTTGTGCCACCACCTGACTCCGAATTCTGTTTAACATGTGCTCCAGCATGTAAATCACCGGAATAGTCATGCTGATAATGGCATCGTCAGCACTAAACATCTTCGTCGCCATTTCAAAACTGTGCAGAAGGGTGCATAGGTCCCTGATCTGAGACCACTCCTCCAGCGTGATTTGCCCCACCTCTGAATCTCGTTGGCCCAGGCTATACGTCAGAACGTATTGCACCAGGGCTTGTCGGTGCTGCCACAGTCGCTGCAACATGTGCAGAGTTGAATTCCACCGGGTAGACACATCGCATTTTAGCCGGTGAAGTGGCAGGCCCAACGACTTCTGTAGAGATGTAAGTCGCTGAGCTGCGGGATGCGAACGGCGGAAGTGAGCACACAGCGACCGTGCCCTCTGCAGAAGGCCATCTAGTCTGGGATAGTGGGCTAAAAATTGCTGGACAACCAGGTTCAACACGTGAGCCATACAAGGCACGTGTGTGACATTGCCCCGGCGAAGGGCCGCACCCAGGTTTGCAGCATTGTCGCACACGGCCTTCCCTGGTTTCAGGTCCAGTGGAGACAACCATTCATGAAATTGGTTCTCCAGAGCTGACCACAACTCCTCAGCTGTGTGACTCACATTTCCCAGACATTTCAATGTAAAAACCGCCTGATGACGTTGAGCCCTACTGCCAGCATAGTAAGGAGGTGTGCAGGATCCCTTCTGCGCAGTTAGAAAGCTTGTGGCATGACCAGACAGGCTTTGGGTGCAGGTGGAAGACCGAGAGGAGGTTGAGGAGGCAGAAGCAGTGGAGGAAAAATGACATAAAGAGGATTGACGCACAACTCGTGGGGACGGCAAGACTTGGACAGCAGCCCCTTGTCCTGCTGCCACCATAGTTACCCAGTGCCCAGTCAGCGACATGTAACGCCCCTGTCCATGCCTACTCGTCCAAGTGTCTGTGGTGAAATGCACCCTGTCACACACAGAGTTTCTCAAAGAAGCGGTGATGTTGTGTGCGACATGCTGGTGGAGCGCAGGCACACCTTTCTTTGAGAAGTAGTGCCGACTGGGCATCTGGTACTGGGGCACTGCGACGGACATAAGGTCTCGAAAATCCTCTGTGTCCACCAGGCGGAAAGGCAGCATTTCTGTAGCCAAGAGCTTGCAGATGGTGAAATTCAACCTCTTAGCTTTCTCATGGCTAGGAGGAAATGGTCTTTTACTTGTCCACATCTGAGGGACCGAGGGCTGGCTATTGTGCTTAGACGGGGTTGATAAGGGTGTCCCCGGCAAACTGACGGTCTGTGAGGAAGATGCAGGCGGACATGTTAGGTTGCCTTGATCCAAAGGTGGTGCTATCGATGTCGGACAGCGCTCAAGACCAGCTGGTGTTACCACCTCCAAAGAAAATGATGACCTGCCAATCACGCTGGCTGTTGCGGGTAAAGAGGTGGCAGGTCTGCGCCCCAAAACAGGTGTGACTGCTGTCCCCCCAGTCACAGAGGATGAAGAGGCCGCGGATGCACAAGATATGGCAGACGGTGGTTGGCCCGGCTGGCTAGACCGCATTGTAGCACACTGAGCTTCCCACTGCAACTTATGCTTCATGTCCATGTGCCGGTTCATGCATGAAGTACTCAAACTATGTATTTTTTGGCCTCTACTTAGCTTTTGCTGACAAATGTTACAGATAACACGAGTTGGGTCATCTTTATCGATCTGAAAAAATGCCCAGGCTATGCAAGGCTTAGCACCCATGCGACCTGAAGAGCCACCACGACTTGTGGTGAGAGGCAGAGTTGTGTTTGAGGATGCAGTTGTTGACGTGCTTCCAGTACTACGTCTCTGTCCAGGAAGGCGCAACCTGACCTCGTCGTCACTAGCATCTTCCTCCACCTCCTCTGCTGACCTCATCTCTTGGCTGACTGTGGGTTGACAGTAAGTGGGATCTCCGACCTCATCATCATCACCCTGTGCGTTATCACACCCGTCGTCCTCAGAGCCAACCTGTTCCTGCCCTGACAAAAAACTAAAGTTGTCGCTCCAATCAGGTATTTGAGTCTTATCATCGTCTTCCTCATTGTCTCCACCAACAGGAGTTACAGTTTGGGAATGAGGGTCTACATTATGGTCAGAACCTTCTGCGTCTGGTCCTGGATCCGACTCATAAAGATTCTGGGCATCAGTGCAGATCATTTCCTCGTCTGGATTCACAGAAGCGCTGGAGTCGACCTCTGATTCCCAGGCTATAGTATGAGTAAACAGCTCTGCATACTCAACCATCTGTTCTACCTCATACTCAGACGGGCAGCTGGAGATTTGGGAGCTGTGAGGAAGCAAGTGCGATTTGGGTGACACCTTTGAGGACTGGAGTATTTGTGATGTTGAAGTTGATGTGGAGGAGAGCCCACTTAAAGGAGCACTTGATATCCGTTGAAGCACCTGCTGTTTTTGTGCCTCATCTGGAATTTGTAGCGATTGGCGTGGCCGTAAGAAAGGGATGTTATCACATTGTCCGCTAAAAGAAGTAGACATTTTAGTTTGGCTGGAAGATGGTCTTTCTTCTGCACCTACCCCACGGACACAACCTTTTTTCCCCTTCCCAACACGCCTATTCCCCTTTCCACCAGCAGCAGGCCTTTTTCCACTCATTTTGGTGGTTAACTAATTCACAACTCTGGAGTTGTTTGCACAAAAAAACAATGGATGGTAACCGAGCAGAGCTGAGTGGCCAAACTGTGGTATTAGGCCAAAACTATTGGCTGGGTTAGATGCAGAAAAAAATTATTTTTAATTTGCAACCTGATGGAGGTCAGTATAGATGGACTAATAGACCAAGTCCCACACACCGCTAGAAGCCCAAATATTTTTTCAGAGCTAGATGCAGAAAATTTTTTTATTCAATTTGCAACCTGATGGAGGTCAGTATAGATGGACTAATAGACCAAGTCCCACACACTGCTAGAAGCCCAAATATTTTTTCAGAGCTAGATGCAGAAAAAAATTATTTTTAATTTGCAACCTGATGGAGGTCAGTATAGATGGACTAATAGACCAAGTCCCACACACCGCTAGAAGCCCAAATATTTTTTCAGAGCTAGATGCAGAAAAAAATTATATTCAATTTGCAACCTGCTGGACGTCAGTATAGAAGGACTAATAGAACAAGTCCCACACACTGCTAGAAGCCCAAATATTTTTTCAGAGCTAAATGAAGAAAAAAATTATTTTTAATTTGCAACCTGATGGAGGTCAGTATAGATGGACTAATAGACCAAGACCCACACACTGCTAGAAGCCCAAATATTTTTTCAGAGCTAGATGCAGAAAAAAATTATTTTTAATTTGCAACCTGATGGAGGTCAGTATAGATGGACTAATAGACCAAGTCCCACACACTGCTAGAAGCTCAAATATTTTTTCAGAGCTAGATGCAGAAAAAAATTATTTTTAATTTGCAACCTGATGGAGGTCAGTATAGATGGACTAATAGACCAAGTCCCACACACCGCTAGGAGCCCAAATATTTTTTCAGAGCTAGATGCAGAAAAAAATTATATTCAATTTGCAACTTGCTGGACGTCAGTATAGAAGGACTAATAGAACAAGTCCCACACACTGCTAGAAGCCCAAATACTTTTTCAGAGCTAAATGAAGAAAAAAATTATTTTTAATTTGCAACCTGATGGAGGTCAGTATAGATGGACTAATAGACCAAGTCCCACACACTGCTAGAAGCCCAAATATTTTTTCAGAGCTAGATGCAGAAAAAAATTATTTTTAATTTGCAACCTGATGGAGGTCAGTATAGATGGACTAATAGACCAAGTCCCACACACCGCTAGAAGCCCAAATATTTTTTCAGAGCTAGATGCAGAAAATTTTTTTATTCAATTTGCAACCTGATGGAGGTCAGTATAGATGGACTAATAGACCAAGTCCCACACACTGCTAGAAGCCCAAATATTTTTTCAGAGCTAGATGCAGAAAAAAATTATTTTTAATTTGCAACCTGATGGAGGTCAGTATAGATGGACTAATAGACCAAGTCCCACACACTGCTAGAAGCCCAAATATTTTTTCAGAGCTAGATGCAGAAAAAAATTATTTTTAATTTGCAACCTGATGGAGGTCAGTATAGATGGACTAATAGACCAAGTCCCACACACCGCTAGAAGCCCAAATATTTTTTCAGAGCTAGATGCAGAAAAAAATTATATTCAATTTGCAACCTGCTGGACGTCAGTATAGAAGGACTAATAGAACAAGTCCCACACACTGCTAGAAGCCCAAATATTTTTTCAGAGCTAAATGAAGAAAAAAATTATTTTTAATTTGCAACCTGATGGAGGTCAGTATAGATGGACTAATAGACCAAGTCCCACACACTGCTAGAAGCCCAAATATTTTTTTAGAGCTAGATGCAGAAAAAAATTATTTTTAATTTGCAACCTGATGGAGGTCAGTATAGATGGACTAATAGACCAAGTCCCACACACTGCTAGAAGCCCAAATATTTTTTCAGAGCTAGATGCAGAAAAAAATTATTTTTAATTTGCAACCTGATGGAGGTCAGTATAGATGGACTAATAGAACAAGTCCCACACGCTGCTAGAAGCCCAAATATTTTTTCAGAGATAAATGAAGAAAAAAAATATTTTTAATTTGCAACCTGATGGAGGTCAGTATAGATGGACTAATAGACCAAGTCCCACACACCGCTAGAAGCCCAAATATTTTTTCAGAGCTAGATGCAGAAAATTTTTTTATTCAATTTGCAACCTGATGGAGGTCAGTATAGATGGACTAATAGACCAAGTCCCACACACTGCTAGAAGCCCAAATATTTTTTCAGAGCTAGATGCAGAAAAAAATTATTTTTAATTTGCAACCTGATGGAGGTCAGTATAGATGGACTAATAGACCAAGTCCCACACACTGCTAGAAGCCCAAATATTTTTTCAGAGCTAGATGCAGAAAAAAAATATTTTTAATTTGCAACCTGATGGAGGTCAGTATAGATGGACTAATAGACCAAGTCCCACACACCGCTAGAAGCCCAAATATTTTTTCAGAGCTAGATGCAGAAAAAAATTATATTCAATTTGCAACCTGCTGGACGTCAGTATAGAAGGACTAATAGAACAAGTCCCACACACTGCTAGAAGCCCAAATATTTTTTCAGAGCTAAATGAAGAAAAAAATTATTTTTAATTTGCAACCTGATGGAGGTCAGTATAGATGGACTAATAGACCAAGTCCCACACACTGCTAGAAGCCCAAATATTTTTTCAGAGCTAGATGCAGAAAAAAATTATTTTTAATTTGCAACCTGATGGAGGTCAGTATAGATGGACTAATAGACCAAGTCCCACACACTGCTAGAAGCCCAAATATTTTTTCAGAGCTAGATGCAGAAAAAAATTATTTTTAATTTGCAACCTGATGGAGGTCAGTATAGATGGACTAATAGAACAAGTCCCACACGCTGCTAGAAGCCCAAATATTTTTTCAGAGATAAATGAAGAAAAAAAATATTTTTAATTTGCAACCTGATGGAGGTCAGTATAGATGGACTAATAGACCAAGTCCCACACACTGCTAGAAGCCCAAATATTTTTTCAGAGCTAGATGCAGAAAAAAATTATTTTTAATTTGCAACCTGATGGAGGTCAGTATAGATGGACTAATAGACCAAGTCCCACACACCGCTAGAAGCCCAAATATTTTTTCAGAGCTAGATGCAGAAAAAAAATATATTCAGTTTGCAACCTGATGGAGGTCAGTATAGATGGACTAATAGAATGATGCTATGCCCAAAAGATTTTACTTCACTAGGTGCAGTAAAAAAATTGGTATTCTATACACAGGTGGTATATCTTGCAACACAGATAGGCTACTCCACTGACTAACACACTCTGCAATAGGCCAAAAAGGATTAGCTTTGCTAGATTCAGCCAAATGCTGTGAAAAAAACTTGCACAGCCCTGGCACAGACCTGCCTGGCAAAAACTGATAGGAACTGATGTAACCTAGTCCTGAAAAGGACTCCAATTACAATTAGTCTTTACTCCCACAATCTATCTATTTAAGAGCACAGACCTGCCTGATAAAAGTCGTAGGAAATGCTGTAACCTAGTCCTTAAAAGGACTGCAATCACAACTATTCCCTACTCCCAAGCTATCTGTATATTTGTGCGAAAATTGGCTTGAAATTAACAAGGTATAGCGCACACAGCAACAGCGGTGCCGTCTAACACGCAGCTGCAGCAGTGAAAAAATGGTGGCGACGGGGAAAATGGCTTGGTCTTATAGGGCAAGGACATGTGACATACACTGCCAATCACACATGCCCTTGCTTGTGTGAAAAAAAGCACTTCGCTCCGTGTGTGCGCTGCTGATAGGCTGACAGATTGCACCTCCCCACTGCAAATGCGGGAAAGAGAAAAAAAAATGGAGATCTTCATTGTTCCTGCAGAGATCCATCCCCTGCCCCTCCCCCCGCCCCGCTGTACACTCAAACTGCGTATTAACATTAATTTTCATCATTACTGAGAAAAAATCCAGGTATGATTTTGGTGCACGAACAGTTATCGAACATAACCTCGAACAGCCGAATTTTTCTCAAATTGTTCGTGTTCGCCGACCGGCTCGAACACCGCCCAAAACAGCTCGAATTTGAGATTGGCGAACAGTTCGAGTAGAACAACGCTCATCTCTATTTATAACCTTGGATTCCGCTTCCCAGACGGACTCAATGCACGCTGTGAAATCATGTTTCATTATTGATTTTACTTCATATTTCTGTTAATTTATTTTATCTATTTCATGTAACACTCTATGTTAAAATGAATTTTAATTCCTTTCTTGTCCTTTTTTTCTATAATGGTTTTATTGCTTTTTTCCATTTTATGTGATTGGCTCACACTAATTATGCACCTTATTCACACTCTCATGTGACCAAGTACAGTACAGACCAAAAGTTTGGACACATCTTCTCATTTAAAGTTTTTTCTGTATTTTCATGACTATGAAAATTGTACATTCACACTGAAGGCATAAAAACTATGAATTAACACATGTGGAATTATATACTTAACAAAAAAGTGTGAAACAACTGAAAATATGTCTTATATTCTAGGTTCTTCAAAGTAGCCACCTTTTGCTTTGATGACTGCTTTGCACACTCTTGGCATTCTCTTGATGAGCTTCAAGAGGTAGTCACCGTAAATGGTCTTCCAACAATCTTGAAGGAGTTCCCAGAGATGCTTAGCACTTGTTGGCCCCTTTGCCTTCACTCTGCAGTCCAGCTCACCCCAAACCATCTCGATTGGGTTCAGGTCTGGTGACTGTGGAGGCCAGGTCATCTGGCGTAGCACTTCATTACTCTCCTTGTTGGTCAAAGAGCCCTTACACAGCCTGGAGGTGTGTTTGGGGTCATTGTCCTGTTGAAAAATAAATGATGGTCCAACTAAGCGCAAACTGGATGGAATAGCATGCCGCTGCAAGATGCTGTGGTAGCCATGCTGGTTCTGTATGCCTTCAATTTTGAATAAACCCCCAACAGTGTCACCTGCAAAGCACCCCCACACCATCACACCTCCTGCTCCATGCTTCACGGTGGGAACCAGGCATGTAGAGTCCATCCGTTCACCTTTTCTGCGTCGCACAAAGACACGGTGGTTGGAACCAAAGATCTCAAATTTGGACTCATCAGACCAAAGCACAGATTTCCACTGGTCTAATGTCCATTCCTTGTGTTCTTTAGCCCAAACAAGTCTCTTCTGCTTGTTGCCTGTACTTAGTAGTGTATTCCTTCCAGCTATTTTATCATGAAGGCCTGCTGCACAAAGTCTCCTCTTAACAGTTGTTGTAGAGATGTGTCTGCTGCTTGAACTCTTTGTGGCATTGACCTGGTCTCTAATCTGAGCTGCAGTTAACCTGCGATTTCTGAGGCTGGTGACTCGGATAAACTTATCCTCAGAAGCAGAGGTGACTCTTGGTCTTCCTTTCCTGGGGCGGTCCTCATGTGAGCCAGTTTCTTTGTAGCGCTTGATGGTTTTTGCAAGTGCACTTGGGGACACTTTCAAAGTTTTCCCAATTTTTCGGACTGACTGACTTTCATTTCTTAAAGTAATGATGGCCACTCGTTTTTCTTTACTTAGCTGCTTTTTTCTTGCCATAATACAAATTCTAACAGTCTATTCAGTAGGACTATCAGCTGTGTATCCACCAGACTTCTGCACAATACAACTGATGGTTCCAACCCCATTTATAAGGCAAGAAATCCCACTTATTAAACCTGACAGGGCACACCTGTGAAGTGAAAACCATTTCCGGTGACTACCTCTTGAAGCTCATCAAGAGAATGCCAAGAGTGTGCAAAGCAGTCATCAAAGCAAAAGGTGGCTACTTTGAAGAACCTAGAATATAAGATCTATTTTCATTTGTTTCACAATTTTTTGTTAAGTATATAATTCCACATGTGCTAATTCATAGTTTTGATGCCTTCAGTGTGAATGTACAATTTTCATAGTCATGAAAATACAGAAAAAACTTTAAATGAGAAGGTGTGTCCAAACTTTTGGTCCGTACTGTATATCAATCTTATTGGATATAATACTATAGTGTGTCATATGCATGTCAGCTTTGACAAAGAACCCAGCTCTGTGTTCGAAACGCATTGCGTTTTTTCTATGTGAGATTCCCCGATGTAATTTGGAAATTTTTAAACTGCGTGGATTTGTTTCAATAAATATTTGCACTTTTGGAAGCTGATTTCTTCAACCTTCTTTATGCAAACACGTGAGACCACACGTACCCGTGCTTCCTTCCAAAGCCTACAACAATCAGGTGAGCTGAATTTACTCTCCTCTATTCCATTCCAGTGTCAGTTGAATTCCAACCAAAGTACACCTCATTCTACGTAATGTGCTTCTGATTAGATGATCACCTGAACCAAATCGTATGTAATGAGGGAAAGTATAAAAAACACTGCTGTAGTCTTCACAATCCTCTTGCAAAAGGACAAGCTGGATGGCAAAACAAGTGCTAGGAATAGTCCAAAAGTAATTTGAATGAAAAAATAACTTTTAACCAAGCCAAAGGAGTTGAAAAGAAAAGTCTTGAGTGAGGAAAAGAAGGGCTCAATTCTGGCTTTACTAGCAGAGGGATACAGTGAGCGTCATATTGCCTCCATCCTTAAAATTTCGAAGACAGCAGTCCATTACAACAAGGTCAAGCAGCAGACATTGGGGACAACAAAGCTTCAGACCGGTAGGGGGCGAAAGCAACTCTCCACTGACCGAGATGACCATCATCTTATTCGAATATCACTCAGCAACCGCAGGATGACATCAAGTGACCTACAAAAGGAATGGCAAATGGCAGCTGGGGTGAAGTGCACGGCAAGAACAGTTCGTAACAGGCTCCTAGAGGCAGGCCTCAAGTTATATAAAGCTAGAAAAAAGCCTTTCATCAATGAGAAGCAAAGGTGCACCAGGCTGAAGTTTGCCAAAGACCATAAGGATTGGACCATAGAAGACTGGAGTAAGGTAATCTTTTCTGATGAGCCTAATTTTCAGCTTTGCCCAACACCTGGTCATCTAATGATTAGATGGAGACCTGGAGAGGCATACAAGCCACAGTGTCTTGCACCCACTGTGAAATTTGGTGGAGGATCGGTAATGATCTGGGGATGCTTCAGCAAGGCTGGAATTGGGCAGGTTAATCTTTGCGAAGGACGTATGAATCAAGCCGCATACAAGGTTATCCTTGAAAAACACTTGCTTCCTTCAGCTCAGGCAATGTTCCCCAACTCTGAGGGATGGTTTTTCCAGCAGGACAATGCCCCATGCGACACAGCTAGATCAATCAATGTGTGGATGAAGGAGCACCACATCAAGACCCTGTCATGGCCAGCCCAATCTCCAGACCTAAACCCCATTGAAAACCACTGGGATGTAATCAAGAGGAAGATGGATAGTCACAAGCCATCAAACAAAAAAGAACTGCTTAAATTTTTGTGCCAGGAGTGGCATAAGGTCACCCAAAAGCAGTGTGAAAGACTAGTGGAAAGCATCCCAAGACGCATGAAAGCTGTGATTAAAAATCATGGTTATTCCACCAAATATTGATTTCTGAACTCTTCCTGAGTTATAATATTGTATTGAGTATTGTTGTTTCTAAATGAATAAGAACTTGTTTTCTTTGCATTATTTGAGGTCTGAAACCACTGTTTCTTTTTTATTATTTTGACGATTTCTCATTTGCTGCAAATAAATACAAAATTTTTAGCTTTGAATTTCGGAGACATGTTGTCAGTAGTTTATAGAATAAAACAACAATATGCACTGTACTCAAAAATATACCTCTAAAGAGAAAAAAATCATAGAAAATGAAAATTTTGCAGTGGTCTCTTAATTTTTGCCAGAGCTGTATATACATATACAGTGGTGGCCAAAAGTATTGGCACCCCTGCAATTCTGTCAGATAATACTCAGTTTCTTCCTGAAAATGATTGCAATCACAAATTCTTTGGTATTATTCTCTTCATTTAATTTGTCTTCAATGAAAAAAACACAAAAAGAATTGTCCTAAAGCCAAATTGGATACAATTCCACACCCAACCTAAAAAAGGGGGTGGACAAAAGTATTGGCACTGTTTGAAAAATGATGTGATGCTTCTCATATTCGTGTAATTAACAGCACCTGTAACTTACCTGTGGCACCTAACAGGTGTTGGCAATAACTAAATCACACTTGCAGACAGTTAACATGGATTAAAGTTGACTCAACCTCTGTCTTGTGTCCTTTTGTGTACCACATTGAGCATGGAGAAAAGAAAGAAGACCAAAGAACTGTCTGAGGACTTGAGAAACCAAATTGTGAGGAAGCATGAGCAATCTCAAGGCTGCAAGTCCATCTCCAAAGACCTGAATGTTCCTGTGTCTTCCGTGCGCAGTGTCATCAAGAAGTTTAAAGCCCATGGCACTGTGGCTAACCTCCCTAGATGTGGACAGAAAATAAAAATTGAAGAGAGATTTCAATGCAAGATTGTGCGGATGGTGGATAAAGAACCTCGACTAACATCCAAACAAGTTCAAGCTGCCCTGCAGTCCGAGGGTGCAACAGTGTCAACCCGTACTATCCGTTGGCATCTGAATGAAAAGGGACTGTATGGTAGGATACCCAGGAAGACCCCACTTCTTACCCCGAGACATAAAAAAGCCAGGCTGGAGTTTGCCAAAATTTACCTGAGAAAGCCTAAAACGTTTTGGAAGAATGTTCTCTGGTCAGATGAGACAAAAGTAGAGCTTTTTGGCAAAAAGCATCAACATAGAGTGTACAGGAAAAAAAAGAGGCATTCAAAGAAAAGAACACGGTCCCTACAGTCAAACATGGCAGAGGTTCCCTGATGTTTTGGGGTTGCTTTGCTGCCTCTGGCACTGGACTTCTTGACCGTGTGCATGGCATTATGAAGTCTGAAGACTACCAACAAATTTTGCAGCATAATGTAGGGCCCAGTGTGAGAAAGCTGGGTCTCCCTCAGAGGTCATGGGTCTTCCAGCAGGACAATGACCCAAAACACACTTCCAAAAGCACTATAAAATGGTTTGAGAGAAAGCACGGAGACTTCTAAGGTGGCCAGCAATGAGTCCAGACCTGAATCCTATAGAACACCTGTGGAAAGATCTCAAAATGGCAGTTTGGAGAAGGCACCCTTCAAATATCAGGGACCTGGAGCAGTTTGCCAAAGAAGAATTGTCTACAATTCCAGCAGAGCATTGTAAGAAACTCATTGATGGTTACCGGAAGCGGTTGTTCACAGTTATTTTGGCTAAAGGTTGTGCAACCAAGTATTAGGCTGAGGGTGCCAATACTTTTGTCTGGCCCATTTTGGGAGTTTTGTGTGAAATGATCAATGATTTGATTTTTGTTTCATTCTCTTTTTTGTTTTTTCCTTGCAAGCAAAGTAAATGAAGATAATAATACCAAAGAATTTGTGATTGCAATCATTTTCAGGAAGAAACCTGAGTATTATCTGACAGAATTGCAGGGGTGCCAATACTTTTGGCCACCACTGTATATATATATATATACAGGGTGGTCCAAAAGTAGGTGGACAGAAAGTGTAATAGAATGTTCCTGTGCTGAAATAATCTTATAAATGTGCCCCTGCTGTGTACTGTGTAATGGCTGTGTCTGACCGTGCAGGAACATGGTCTGAACATTCCACATCTCCTGGGCAGGGGGGAAGCAAAAGAGTATACAGTCTTTACAGCACGGGATCACAGCTGATTCTTTCTTTGAAGAAAAACATTGTTTAAAAACAGGTAGGGAAATGTTTCACCTCACCCTCACAAAAAGAATCAGCTGTGATCCCCCTGCTGTAATATCTGTATACTCTTTTGCTCGCCCCCCCCCCCCCCTGCCCAGGAGCTGTGGTATGATCAGACCATGTTCCTGTATGGTTAGACACAGCCATTACACAGTACACAGCAGGGGCACATTTATAAGATTATCTCAGCACAGGAACATTCTATTACACTTTCTGTCCACCTACTTTTGGACCACCCTGTATATATATATATTTATATATATATATATATATACACTGCTCAAAAAAAATAAAGGGAACACTCAAATAACACATCCTAGATCTGAATGAATGAAATATCCTTATTGAATACTTTGTTCTGTACAAAGTTGAATGTGCTGACAACAAAATTACACAAAAATCATCAATGGAAATCAAATTTATTAACCAATGGAGGCCTGGATTTGGAGTCACCCCTAAAAATAAAGTGGAAAAACACACTACAGGCTCATCTAACTTTGATGTAATGTCCTTAAAACAAGTCAAAATGAGGCTCAGTATTGTGTGTGGCCTCCACGTGCCTGTATGACCTCCCTACAACGCCTGGGCATGCTCCTGATGAGGTTGCGGATGGTCTCCTGTGGGAACTCCTCCCAGACCTGGACTAAAGCATCCACCAACACCTGGACAGCCTGTGGTGCAACGTGATGTTGGTGGATGGAGTGAGTATTCAATGAGGATATTTCATTCATTCAGATCTAGGATGTGTTATTTGAGTGTTCCCTTTATTTCTTGAGCAGTGTATATATATATATATATATATATATATATATATATATATATATTTTTTTATTATTTTATTATTTTTTTTTTTTTTTTATTGAACCTGCAATCATCCAATTGCTTACTATAGTACCATAGTATTACAGTATATAGTAAAAATTACAGTCTGTTATGAACTCAAGTCATAGGCTGGTTTTCACAGGAGTTCCAGTGAACTTCAGCAGGTCCCTATCTGCCAAGTCTTCCCATCAGCACCTCGTGGTGGGCTAATGAGCAAATGGAATGGTGAGACCCCCCAGCTTTTTTCACTTTAAAAGCTACTATCAAAGATTGTAAACTGCATTTAAGTGCTTAACGGCCGCAAGTGGAGATCTCTCTGCTCGCTGTTGTTACAGGCAGATGATGGTTGTGTAACACAGCCATCATCTTCAGAGAAAGATGCAGGCTCAGTTCATGAACTTGAATCACCTATGGGGATCTGATATGTGACGTAACAGTACATCATATATTAGAAAGGGTTTAATATTGTTCAAAAGCTTATTTGTGAGCTTTTGAATTACATTTTTTTTTAATCAAAAATTGTGAGTATGTGACAGAGAGCAAAACAATAATTCATTGATTATACAAAATATGTGTGTCCTCTATATTGCACAGACTAGAGAAAATCTGCAGACTTGAAATAACGGCATATTAAGTCTTTTATTACTGTTGGTGCAACATCCAGAAAACATTTATTCCAGTGGAATTATTTTCTTTCATTTTTACAAAACAAATAAATGAAATTGAATAACTTGTGAAACAACATCACTGCTTTAAAAATGAATACATTTTCTATATTGCACATATGTAAGTTTTAAGCAAAAATGCTACCATCAGAGCTTTCTCAATGACATCATGAATTTATTCCATCTGTCTCCTCTTCACATGTGACCTTGCGAAAAAACTATTGACTCCAATTTGATTAACATTGGTAGACCCCTTGCAGAGTACAATAATCAGACAATAAAGCAGGGACCCCCTGAAAGATTGATTGAAATCATATGATATTTTTACTTGTAATGTAAATATTATGTATAATGGAAAAAAATGCGCTTTCATACAGTAGGAAGAAATAAAATTCATAAGCACAGACAGAAAAAATAAACAATGCATAAAACAAGTATTCAACTGCTAACCTCTTGTTTAATTCATATTTCATCGCGAAGCAACAGTGTATGATTTATTTAATTACGAATTTTAACAATAATCAACATGAAAGCATGTTTAGCAATAGAACACAGAGAGAAGTTGTACAGTGGTGAAACCATGGCCACACATGATTGGTGGAATTTCTTGCAGCTTAGTAGCTGGCATGATTTTGTTGATAATACCACAGTTTTTGTTACTTACTAATGCCTGATCAAGCAACTGGGAGCTGTTGTAGGTTAATAAGGCTCTGTTTGCTTATTCTTTTTTTAATTTTTTTCACTTTTAGAGGCTGATGCCTTTTAAAAATGTAATCATAGGAAACCAATTAAATTTATAATTTTTGTTTTGAATTTTCAAATATGGACGAATTTTTTTTCCATATATATTTAACATCAATCACCGTACATCACAAGATATGTATAAAGGGTTTAGTAATAAGTTAATTATTCCAATCTCAGCCTTTCATTCTAGGTCTGACCACTTGAGTTGGATCTACAAAATCAGCCTAGAGAAGCTGAGCTACTCTGGTTATATAACCCCTACAGAAAAACTTACAAGTTATGGAAACAGTGTTGCTTACTGTGCTATACTGTTTCTGTAACACCCATCAATATTTAAGGAACTTAGGGTACCATAGTAGCTCAGCCATTCACAGCTCTTCCTTTAGTATCACCTTCAATGGTTTGAAGTGGATGGAGTTTTTCCCAGTTCAGCCACTAAAGGCTCAGATGAGAATAATTTTTTAAGATATAAATTTAGTGAAAGGGGTGATAAAGGTGGTACTCACCAGCAGTCTTTTAATCCTTTGTTCCTCCAATGTCAACATAAAAATACAGATACGAAAAAGCTAAAGCCATTTCATGCCATTCAGCACTTTGTCTGAGCCTTAGTGTATTAGATAATTCAAAACATTTAAATATATGTTTCAATAAACTTTATTCACAAATGCACATTTAAATACATTGTAACAATGAAGAAAAAAACAAGAAAAAATGATCACTGGTTGGAAAGTATGAAGAGCTTAGCACTTTACAAAGAAGCAATAGCTTTGTCACAATCCATACAAAAATGATCCCTTTAATTAGGGAGAAAAAACAGGTGTACAGTTTTGAATGTGCAGAAGTTATTGTTTCTCAAATAGGATTTAAAAATGATTCCTTTTCAATGCCTACAACTGGTTTTCTAATGAAGAAATGCTTAGGTAATTACAAAGCTCTTTCATCAAGCTATCCAAAAAAATATCAGAAGACAAAACAGGAGTACTGTTTTCAAAGTGAAGAAGCCATGACTTGTTTACACCAAGTCTTTCCAAACATTGACCTTAGTTTGAGAGCTGTTTCAAATTTGTGTAGCCTCAAAACAGTTAATTTTCCATAATCAGTAGTACTCTCTAGCACTATGAAACACAGTGAGTAGCCAGGAGATGTGTGGTTGGTATAGCTGTGTAGTGTCTGCAGCAGAAGCAGCACGGTAAATAATTACAGCAGGGCAAGTAAAGAGACTTGCAGCAGCTTAGGGCCAGCAACAGCAGCCTTGGCAGTAGCAGCACAGTTTAGCACTGTGGAATACAGTAGGCAACCAGAAGATATGTGGCTGTGCTGTGGCTGCGGTAGGAGAAGCAAGGTACAGAGTTAGAATGGGGCAGTAAGGAGATGCGTGGCAGTTTAGAGCCAGAAATAACAGCCTCAGCAGCAGCAGTATTATAGTATAGATGACATGATGTATGGGCAGTATATGCCAGGCTAAGCATGGCCCTTCAGAACTGGCGACAGCAGAACAGTGTAAAAGACAGATAAAGTACAGTTAGGTAGGCAGATGGTATGGTCAATTTAATTGGAATCAGCCGTAGGTGAATGAAAGTCATTCCTGATTCATTTTGACAAATGTTATGTTCTCCAAACTTGTGGTGGATAACTCGCTCCATTAGAGTGCCACAAAGCCACCCGCTACAATGACCACCCTTTCTGACATAACATTGGAGGCTGGACAAGAATAGTTTTTCTCTCTCTGATCTGCCATGCACAGTGAGTATACACACAGAGAATTGTTGACACTGCAGGGAGTGCATAGTGGTCATCTGGTTATACATGTGGTCGGCAACTATCAGCTGTGCAAAAGCTTCACTGATTAGGAAACACAGATTTTCCTGGTAATATGCCAAATTTTAGAAAAACTGATAATTTTTTAAATTAAAATTTCACTTAAGGAATTCAAATAATTTTGTTTTGATAATGTTAAAAATGTTGCTGTTTCTCATAATCCTGATTAGGGTGGCACTGGAAAAATTCATCCCTTATGCAGTCACAATGATGTTGAACTTCCCTAAATTTTAAAAACAAGGTGATTGTTACATTTAACAAGATAAATTTTGTTGTTGAAAAAAAATTGCATTTCGTGCCCAAGCCTGGCAGTGACTGCTTTTTAGAGCTAAAAAACACCCGCGCTAGCTAGTGTGTCATGACCCCCAAAAAGTATCAAAGCAGCAAATGGCGACAACACCCCTAGTATGGTGAAATAAAAACTAGATATAAGCATAAATGAATATACCACGGCGCTATGATGCAATGGTAATATATACCTATAGGGCGTAACCAACGGGGTCCGCAACCAGGCAAAAATTTATTGAAAAGTGAAACAAAAATTTTTATTGCAGTGGTCCCCTTAGGGCTTGTCCCAATCACTCTTATCAGACCCAATTAGCGGTGCTGGTATGCTAATTGGACTCCTTCCTCACTGCACCTCCGGAATGCAGTCCCTACAATCACTGTGGATCCGGACTAATCCTCGGCGCAGTGAGTGTTTGGAGTTCTTCTCCTCCTTTCTCAGTTAATAATGCTGTTTTATTGGGACTTTGAATAGGAGAACTCTTGGACTGAATAGCTAGCCTATGTATCTGTACTGTGGTATAGCGATCAACATTGTTTTATGTGTCTTGCCTTCAGTTATATTCAAATTATTAGTGCTTCATGTACGCCATACTGGTTGGTTAGTTATATAAGTTTTTTTTTTGCGCTATATACACTATATGCACCAATTTATCGATAGTAGCACAACCAGTCTGGTAGCAGACCTTTACATGCTCTGGGTACTCAGTCTATGGTATACATTTGTACAACTGTTAATCAGCTTTCCAATTTGTTCGTATATAAGGTCTGATAAGAGTGATTGGGACAAGCACTAAGGGGACCACGGCAATAAAATTTTTGTTTCACTTTTCAATAAATTTTTGCCTAGTTGCGGACCCGGTTGGCTACGCCTTTTAGGTATTTATTACCGTAGCATCATAGCGCAGTGGTATATTCATTTATGCTTATATCTGGTGACTTTTTATTATGATAAATAAAGGCGGCTAGGTAGTGTATATAGTCAGGTCATAACTATTGTCCAGTACTTGACCATGCATGTAAGCTGCAGGAGCAGCCCAGCAGAATATCATCACTTCATATCATAGAGGGACTACACTGATGAAAATGTAGGGTTGTGTTGGTCACTTCAAATCCAGGCAAAATATTTTCAACCTTTTCCCAGAATGTCACTTGAAATTTTGACTGACACTGTCCAATGAGTGCTGACTGTGTTTGAATGTACAAGAGGTCTATCAAATTGTCAATTTATTTATAAATCTCAATGAGAAATAAACAGGGAAAAAGAAAGTACATAGTTGTAAGAAGGGCTTTAAAATTGACATTTCATTAGAATTGCAACTTTTTAATTAAACATGTCAGACTAGATGACAAGTCCTCTTTTAAAATTGTAAGAATATCACATGATTTGATTAAGTGGTCATAAGTCTTTTTTTTGGCAACCCTCTTATTTCACTTTAGGTAGTTCCTTTTTGAAATTTATGCTGCACTCATGCCATTTACATCCCATCTGAAAATTGTGTTACTTTGATGTGAACTTAAATTTATGGTGCCACATTTTTTCTGTGCACCGTGAAAATTTAGCATAATATACTATTTTTAGATGCTTTTGTGGAAGACTTAAGATTAGAATACTTTTACATATTTTTTCTCATATTGACCAGATTATCATTATAGGAAAAAACCTTCACTCAATTGACTAAAACTTCTTGTTTTATAGTGCAAATTTCCATGAACATATGGCTTTTGAGAGCTGCACAGAAACATTTACACATAAATCGCTCCCAGAAATCCACAGATATGACTTTGAAGTGACCAAAAAGGTTCATATGTAAAAAATAAAACCCTTTGCTCACTTTTAAATAATGGAATTTTCCCTAAAGCATTTAAGTTTGTCACAAACACACAATGTTTGCAATTATTTTACAATTGATGAAATTTGAATTAAAAAGGGACAACTATATTTTTAATAGAATTTCATTTTTTTGCACTATTGCTATAATGTTTTTTTTTTTTACTTTTTATGCCAAAAAAGGTAACAAATTTTCAGATTCAAAGAGGAAATAGTGTTGACCCTAATCACAGGTTTGATGGAGACCTAAAAATGGGGCTTGTTACTGAAGTGCACCATTAAGTTCGGGTCATTGGGTAGAAAGCAGCATTTCACACATTGAGCAAGTAGTCTTCATAAATAAAAGACAAAAATTACAATGGCAATGTTCTGGACCTATAAATAGGATGTTGCTACTTAGGAACAAGTGACAGGTTGGATGATTGGCATTTTTGCTTGTTGCGATATGCCCTACCTACGTGGATGGTGATGATGATCCTGTGACTTGCGTGACCTGTTGCAATGTCTGAATGACATGAATATATCTAAATATTCTTACCTTACAGGATAAAAAGAGTCAAATCCTTTCAGAACATAACCCTTTATAAATTAATTGTGATAGCTCTTGAATATTATTTAATGTAAAAAAATATAGTTCAACAGGTTGTGTCAATAAGACAACTCTTGTCTAAATGTCTTCTGTGCGCACCACTGTACATGCATTTCATCAGAATGGCTGCCATGTAATATTTTCCTTGTGATAGCTGCTGCAAGGGAAATATCTAGCTGGCCAAAGCTTAACATTACAGACAAGTAGCAATAATGGAAAGTCAGCATTGGAGCAAGGGAAGATGAGTATCATTTATAGATGGAAAACCATCTAAAATAATATACATCATATAGAGATGCACAATTAAGTTAATATTAACATATGTATTTTTGTCTATGTCTCAGAGATGGATGTCTTGGAGAATTTAGCTATACTATGTCAAAACGACCCCTTTAGTTTTAATAAGTGATAGTCTGCAAATAGTTTGAAGGATGTCTATCCTTTTGCTATCTGTTAGAGGTTTCAAATCTGATTCTCACTTTTCTTTCAGAATATTGGATTTTTCATATGATGTACATCAAACAGACATTTGTAATGTTGTAATAATACCACTTTTGTTGCAATTTTGGGATTATGTAATTAGAACAAATGTTTGAGGTCAGTTTCATCGGTAGTAGTTAATTTTGTGTCTAGTAAGCCTATAGTATATTATCTAGTAGGATATCTTATGCTCCTAGTAATGTTGTTTAAGAGATTAAATATGCAAAAAGCTGAGAGACTTGAGTGATTTCTTTTTTTTCCATAAATCAAAGCTTGGAATATAAACCATTATCCATGTACTATAGATAAGTGCGTAATCTAAAGTGTAATCTCCAAAATATTTTTTATCTTCCGCCAGTTACAGATGTGTCCTTTCTTAAAGCAATACAAAAACAAGAAATTTGCACCGTGGATACAATCAGACCTTACATTAGAAGAGTATTATCTTCCCCATTTTTCCAAACGACAAATAGAATAATAAATTTCAGATACTGTTGAAAACCTGAAGACTGCATTGTCTTCCCCATAATGCCTTTCATCAGTCACATGGTAGAGAAAAGCCAATCGGAGGGAAATATTATTACCAGTATAAAAGATAGGACCCAGCAATTTTATGTCTGTAGGAATTCAGAGCACACAGCATAGAGATAGAGAAAAAAAAATTGAAGTCTAGCATTTTCCATTTCCATAATTTACATATCAGGTTGGTTGAACAGGGTGGATAGTCAATGTTTAAAGAATAAATAAAGGATAAAAAGCAATAAAAAAATTAAATAATAAAAAAACAATACTGTGTGACGAGTCACATTTAACAATTGAACGTGCAGCAACAAGACTACCGCCTGCAGATTACTATCTGTTTGTGCAGCTACGTAGCGACCTATTTATTTAAGATTAATCATTTTTGTAAAGGGGGTGATCATTTTAAACCAAAAATATTTCCCCCACACAAAAAAGTGGAAAGAAAAACACAGTTTCACACATTTTACTTTTTGCCTACATATTTCAATATTCTTTTTTGGCAACAGTATAACAAATAATCATGCTGTGGTCCGTTCAGGGCCGGCGTCAGCACCCGGACAAGTGCCTGGGCCCTGGACCATAAGGGAGGCCACTCGCCATCAGGGCCCGGGCCGCTCCCCCAGCATCTTTACAGGACCACCGGCGCTGTTTGAGTGCTGTCACTTTACCAGACATGGCCGCAGTGTGCAGTGCTGCTGTGTCTGGTAGTAATGACACGGCAGGGTCGGCACTGCACCTTTAATTGTGCTTGTGTGGCGCCCCTGCCGCGTCATTACTAGCAGACACAGCGCACAGCGCACTGCACGCCGCCATGTCTGGTAAAGTGACAGCACTCAAACAGCACCAGAGATCCTGCACAGATGCTGGGGGAGTAGACCGGGCCCCAACGGCGAGTGGGCCCCCATGATTGTCCAGAGCCATGTCTGTGACGGCAAACACATGCCGGCGGCCCTGCACAGCCACATACCTGAGGAGCTGGACTGGAGACAGGCCGGGGCAGATGAGCAAGGCTTGTTGCCAGCTTCCCTAATCCCCATATTAAAAATATTTCTAATGTGTGTGTGTATGTGAATGTATGATGTGAATATCTGTGTATGTCAGTGTGTATGACTGTGTATATATATTTATGTCTGTTTTAAGAATTTGTGTTCAAATATGTATGTGCACGTATCTGTGTATATATTTGTGTATGTGCGTGTCTGTGTATTGCATGTGTGCATATCTGTGTACCATGTGCATGTGTATATGTGTGCGCATGTCTGCATGTGTGCAAATTTTATTTTTTATTTATTTTACTCACTTATATAGCGCTATTAATTCCACAGCTCTTTACAGACATTATGGGCACTATCCCCATTGGGGCTCACAATCTAAACTCCCTATCAGTATGTCTTTGGAGTGTGGGAGGAAACCGAAGAACCTGGAGGAAACCCATGCAAACACGGGGAGAACATACAAACTCCTTGCAGATGTTGTCCTTGTTGGGATTTGAAACCAGGACCCCAGCGCTGCAAGGCTGCAGTGCTAACCACTTGTCTGGATATGCACACATGTCTGCATACTGTGTGTGTGCATGTCTGCATACTGTGTGTGTATGCATGTCTACGTACTGTGCGTATGTGCATGTTTACGCACTGTGTGTGTGCATGTCTGTGTACTGTGTGTGCATGTCTGCGTACTGTGTGTGTGTGCATGTCTGCGTACTGTGTGTGTTCATATGTCTGCTTACTGTGTGCGTGTGTGCATGTCTGCGTACTGTGTGTGAGTGCATGTCTGCTTACTGTGTGTATGTGCATCTGTGCGTACTGTGTGTATGTGCATGTGTGCATGTCTGCGTACTGTGTGTGCATGTCTGTGTACTGTGTGTGCATGTCTGCGTACTGTGTGTGTGTGCATGTCTGCGTACTGTGTGTGTTCGTATGTCTGCTTACTGTGTGCGTGTGTGCATGTCTGCGTACTGTGTGTGAGTGCATGTCTGCTTACTGTGTGTATGTGCATGTGTGCGTACTGTGTGTATGTGCATGTGTGCATGTCTGCGTACTTTGTGTGTGCATGTCTGCATACTCTGTGTGTGCGTGTGTGCATGTCTGTGTACTGTGTGTGTGCATGTGCTTGTCTTCGTACTGTGTGTGTTCGTATGTCTGCTTACTGTGTGCGTGTGTGCATGTCTGCGTACTGTGTGTGAGTGCATGTCTGCTTACTGTGTGTATGTGCATGTGTGTGTACTGTGTGTATGTGCATGTGTGCATGTCTGCGTACTGTGTGGGTGCATGTCTGCATACTGTGTGTGTGCATGTGTGCATGTCTGTGTACTGTGTGTGTGCATGTGCTTGTCTTCGTACTGTGTGTGTGTGCATGTCTGCATATGTGAAGGATGAGGGGACAGGCTGGGCCCTGTGTTGTATACCTATATTTCTCCGCCGTATCTGTGCATCACGAATCATGGTATATGTTAAAGGGGCCCACTGAGACTCTTTCACCTGGGGCCCATGAAAACCTGGAGCCGGCCCTGGGTCTGTTGCAGCATTTTTAAGTAGAGTTCCTTCCTCTTGGCATTAGTTTTTACATGGTTCTTTTTGGCCAGGGGAAATTCATGTGAACTATCCCAAAAATATGTAAATAAATTACTGTAAGTGGAGACATTTAACAGTGCTGGTCTACTTTGCAACAAGTGTTTAAATGGTAAAATTTGAGATGCATATGTACCTCACTAATATTACCAGCAGGCAGTGGTTGAATTATCCTTTTTGTCACGTGAACTGGACAGCAGATTGTACTGCCTTTTTCAAAAGAATCATGTGCGCTCAGGCTTAATAGAAGATACAGTGGGGAAAAAAGGTATTTGGTTCACTGCCGATTTTCCAAGTTTTCCCACCTACAAAGAATGGAGAGGTCTGTAATTTGTATCGTAGATATACTGTACTTCAACTCTGAAAGACAGAATCTAAAAGTAAAAAAACAGAAAATCACATTGTATGATTTTTAATATACAAATTGCCTCTTCAGAGAAATGTCACTCTCCACAAGGAAAAACATTACCCCTTAGACCTTAGTCCAGAGCCTCTCACCTAGTCAAATCAGTTCTCATACTTTGCACTGACGAGGGCCAACAGCCTGAAACACCGTGTCTGCAAATTGAGATTCTGATTTGGCTATTATCATAAGTAATATTGCACGACTCCTTAAAAGGTTGATTGTGACTTGTAGGATTGCTGCTTCCAATAGGTGGCGTTATTGAGTTCAAGTCCTATTTTTCTATGAAAAGGCGATTTGCATATGATTTTTAAATAATTAAATTGCATTTTATTGCATGAAATAAGTATTTGATCATCTACCAACCAGCAAGAATTCTGGCTTTCACGGACCTGTTAGTTTTTCTTTAAGAAGCCCTCCTACTTGTTACTCATTACCTATATAAAAGACACCTATCCACACACTCAATCAATCAAACTCCAACCTATCCACCATGACCAAGACCAAAGAGCTGTCTAAGAACACCAGGGATAAAATTATAGACCTGCACAAGGCTGGGATGGACTACAGGACAATAGGCAAGCAGCTTGGTGAGAAGGCAACAACTGTTGGCACATTTATTAGAAAATGGAAGAAAAATAAGATGACTGTCAATCTTCCTCCGTCTGGGGCTCCATGCAAGATCTCGCCTCGTGGGATAAGGATGATTATGAGAAAGGTTAATAATCAGCCCAGTACTACATGGGAGGACCTGGTCAATGACTTGAAGAGAGCTGGGACCACAGTCTCACACATTACCATTAGAAAAACACTACGCCATCATGGATTAAAATCCAGCAGGGCATGCAGGGTCCCCTTGCTCTCACCAGCACATGTCCAGGACCACTTGAAGTTTGCCAATGAACATCTAGATGATCCAGAGGAGGCATGGGAGAAGGTCATGTGTAGTGTTGAGCGAATTTGTTCGGCATTTCAAATTCGGGTTCGTGTTCGGGGTTCCGGCTTGTTCGCATCTGCGTGACAGCGTGGCAATTTTTTGGCGCGAACAAGCCGGAACCCCGAACACGAACCCAAATTTGAAATGCCGAACAAATTCGCTCAACACTAGTCATGTGGTCAGATGAGACCAAAATAGAACATTTTAGTATCAACTCCACTTGCAGTGTTTAGAGGAAGAAGAAGGATGAGTACAACCCTAAGAACATAGTCCCAACCATAAAGAATGGTGGGGGAAACATCATTCTTTGGGGTTGCTTTTCTGGAAAGGGGACAGGACGACTGCACCATATTGAAGGAAGGATGGATGGGGTCATGTATTGCGAGATTTTGGCCAACGACGTCCTACCCTCAGTAAGAGCATTGAAGATGGGTCGTGGCTGAGTCTTCCAGTATGACAATGACCCAAAACACACAGCCAGGACAATTAAGGAATGTCTCGTAAGAAGCATTTCAAGGTCGTGGCCTAGCCAGTCTCCAGACCTGAACCCATTAGAAAATCTTTGGATGGAACTGAAACTCAATGTTGTCCAGTGACAGCCCCGAAACCTGAAAGATCTGAAGAATATCTGTATGGAGGAGTGGGCCAAAATCCCTGCTGCAGTGTGTGCAAACTTGGTCAAGAACTACAGGAAACATCTGACCTCTGTAATTGCAAACAAAGGTTTCTGTATTAAGTTCTGTTTTTCTATTGTATCAAATACTTATTTCATGCAATAAAAGGCTAATTAATTATGTAAAAATCATGCAATGTGATTTTCTGTATTTTTTTTTTTTAAGATTTTGTCTCTCACAGTTGAAGTGTACCTACGATTAAAATTAAAGACCTCTTCATTCTTTGTAGGTGGGAAAACTTGCAAAATCGGCAGTGTATCAAATACTTATTTTCCCCACTGTAGATAAGACTTTTGAGGAGATTATAACAATTTTATTAATATAGCAGCAACATATTCCACAGCACTTTACAATTAGGACATGGTGGAAACTTGAGTTTTAAGGATCTACCTAGAATATCAAATTATATCACCTTTTTGCAACATTAATACCTGTAAATATATGAAATGGCCTATCCTTATTATAGTTCATCAATGTATGATTGGTGGGGGTGTGACACCCGGCACCCCTGCCAATCATCTGTTCCCAGTGAGTTGCACAGCACATATCTGTCGATGGAATAGTGGCCAGGGCTGGGTACTGCACATCCAGCCCCTTTTTATTTGAATAGGGGATGGATGTGCAGTACCCAGCTGCAGCCACTATACAGTCGATGAAGCTGTGCAGCTCTGTAGCTGAGCAGTTCCGGCTGTCATCAACACTGGGAACAGCTGATTGGTGGGGGTGCTGGGTGTTGCACTCCTATAGATCAGAGATTGATGATGCATCCTAAGGATAAGCCATCAATGTTAATGTTGTGGGCAACGCCTTTAACTGCCTGACGACTTTCTGTATGGGACTGCCAGAGATAACCAACTACAGTGCTTAGTTATCTTTAGCAGTCTCATAAAATTTGAATAGAGCATTAGCACACATCTACCATTGTCACTCTATTTATATGAGACACAAGTCCCCCTTCTGACAATCGGTGAAAGTTTTAGTGATTGGAATCTTCTGATTTAATAGTTAGCACCTATCCTGTAGATAGGGGCTAACTTGTAGTAACTGGAATACCCTTTTAAATTGCTTAAATAAGCATCTTGATGTCATCATAATTCATTGGCTTAAATATACAATACACACATTAGTAAGGACAAACTTAACAGAGTAATTTTTCAAAAACAACAGTAACTATTAAATTTGAAAGATAACATATGCAGAAATTATCCAAAACAAATGCATAGACAGCAAGCATCAAGCTTTCCAAAAGGAAATTATTTTGACACAAGTCTATTAAGTACAGATTTCCTGCAAATATGTGCTGTCATTTTTTTCTGGAAAAATTACTAGCCTTGCTTTGTTCTGTCAAGCATAATTATAAAATATATTAATCCACTACAAAAAATGTGTTGCAATGATGCACCCAAATATTTGTAGCAATGAAACACATGATGACCTTCTATGAAGGACTTACATTAAAAGAATTGCTTAGATTCAATATCCACAAATTCCAAATACAGAAAACATTTCAATTCACAACAGCAACAAATGAAGTACTTGAAGCAGACCATGACTACACAAATACAACACAGCATAGACATAAGCTGACTTTTTAAAGCTAAGTCATGCGAAACTATCATGTGAAGATTTTCTTTAACTACAATTGCACAACCTATAATTAAAGGGAGACAATTCTACTAGCAAACCCCAGAACCCTATCGCAGCTACTTTTACCGTATTATACAGCTTGTCACTGATATGGTCTTTGCTTGGGTCCCTTGCAAAGCTCTATGCTTCTTATTCTGAATGGCCAGGCATTGGACTACTATTGGAGCAGTGACAATTCACTGCTGCAGCTATTGATTGGCTGTAGTGGTCTCATTCCAGTCCAGCGAAACCAACAAGCAAAGAGACCATCAGGGGACCCAGATAGATCTGGAGAAGAAGCAGGCTGAGATAAATAAAGTAAGTTTAAATTTTTTTTAGCATTCCGTGCCATTCAGGTTTCAACAACTCCATTAATATTCTACAGGGTGGGCCATTTATATGGCTACACCTAAATTAAATGGGAATGGTTGGTGATATCAACTTCCTGTTTGTGGCACATTAATATATGGGAGGGGGAAAACTTTTCCAGCTGGGTGGTGACCGTGGGGGCCATTTTGAAGTTGGCCATTTTGGATCCAACTTTATTTTTTTCAGAGGGAAGAGGATCATGTGACACATCAAATTTATTGAGAATTTCATAAGGAAAACAATGGTATGCTTGGTTTTAACGTAACTTTATTCTTTCATGAGTTTTTTACAAGTTTATGACCACTTATAAAATGTGCTCAACATGCTGCCCATTGTGTTGGATTGACAATGCAACCCTCTACCAAACAGTTCTACTTTGGTTTCATCTGACCATATGACATTCTTCCAATACTCTTCTGGATCATCCAAACACTCTCTAGCAAGCTTCAGACGGGCCCGGACATGTAATGACTTAAGCAGGGGGACACGTCTAGCACTGCAGGATCTGAGTCCATGGCGGCTGTGTAACGTTGGTCCCATCTCTCTGCAGGTCACTCACTAGGTCCCCCGTGTGGTTCTTGGATTTTTGCTCATGGTTCTTGAGATCATTTTGACCCCATGGGGTGAGATCTTGTGTGGAGCCCCAAATCGAGGGAGATTATCAGTGGTCTTGTATGTCTTCCATTTTCTAATTATTGCTCCCACAGTTGATTTCTTCACACCAAGCTGCTTGTCTATTGCAGATTCAGTCTTCCCAGCCTGGTGCAGGGCTACAATTTTGTTTCTGGTGTCCTTCGACGGCTCTTTGGTCTTCACCATAGTGGAGTTTGGAGTGTGACTGTTTTAGGTTGCGGACAGGTGTCTTTTATACTGATAACAAGTTCAAACAGGTGCTAGTACTACAGGTAACGAGTGGAGGACAGAGGAGCCTCTTAAAGAAGAAGTTACAGGTCTGTGAGAGACAGAAATATTGCTTGTTTGTAATTGACCAAATACTTATTTTCCACCAAAATTTGAAAAAAATTTCTTTCCAGATTAGACAATTTGATTTTCAGGATTTGTTTTCTCATTTTGTCTCTTATAGTTGAGGTCTACCTATGATGTCAATTACAGGCCTCTCTCATCTTTTTAAGTGGGAGAACTTGCACAATTGGTGGCTGACTAAATACTATTTTCCCCACTGTATAATCCCAGACAAACTCAATGATGTTGAGTACAGTACTATAAATTTGCCCCTCACTATATATACCAGTCGCACTCTTTCAGATATTACCTTTTCTCCCATACTCCTTTTTGCTATCACTCAACATTAAGTCCTCTGTTTGTTTTACTTTATGGCAACATTTATTTGTCATTTTATGCTATGGAATAATATTAGAACAATGTTTAGCACAATTTATAGTAAAATTACATTTTTACATATGTACATCATTTTCTTTCAAACGGAACATTTTAGCATAATTAATGAAATGTGAAATGACTGAGGATTCCATTGAACATGTGTTTCAAATCAAATAACAATAGCATGGTTTTGTCAGCACTCATCAATAATGATTTTTAAAACCACATTTAAAGATTGTTTAAATTAGTTTGCCAATGCTCTAATTGATCTAAAATGCATGTTTTGCTATCGCTTTCAACATATTGATGATTCTAAGCAGTAACATGAGTGCAGATATAGGTACAAACAATGTAAAACTGAAACTTGAACATGGGGTGCCAATATTTTATCATTTTTATCCAAATACAGATATATTTAGAAAATCTAGATAGATTTTTGAAGTGATGCCTCCATTTTTTCAATACAGATAAATAAAGAGATAATAGATAGAGAAATAGCTATACAGTAAGTCAATTAAATAAACACTAAGTGAAAGTCAAAATTTTGCTATCCACTTATACTAGAGATGTGTCAAAGCTTGATTTTTCCTGAAGTACATTCGGTTATATTATTTGTCACTTTACCACTTTCATGCATTCTTTGCGCCATTAATTAAAAAATGAATACCTTAATTGCAGATTATGACGATTTACATCACTAACTTTGTGTACATCGGAAACTTGAGAAATGCATACTGAAATAATTTACAGTTTGTGACCCTAAAATAACCGTAATTGTAAAATTCTTATTGTTAGTAATTGATAATACCAATTCTGTATTAGCAGTCAAATGGATTAGAAAATGAATAGGACTGGAACAAGGTAGAGGATTATGGGAAATGAGACATATTTCCTCCAGGAAAGTGACACTTGAACCTAGACACAAATCTGTTACAGTTGAATTCCTTTACACTTTGACTTTATTACTCAGAAACAGACCTTGAACTGAGTGTTGGCTAAAGATTTTACAATCAACTGATCAATTTTCAATTAGTGATCTTGGATAATGGAATTATTTAATCATTGTTGCTCAGTGTTTGCAAATAT
This sequence comes from Phyllobates terribilis, assembly GCF_046119375.1. NCBI lineage: Eukaryota > Metazoa > Chordata > Amphibia > Anura > Dendrobatidae > Phyllobates > Phyllobates terribilis. The sequence goes on along the minus strand of NW_027362762.1, from coordinate 326,866,189 downwards.
TTAGTAAAAATATTGGATGATCATGTGTCTAACAATCTATGCTGTCGAGATGATTTGATGATCTTGCTGACAAAAAGTTGAATTATTTTATTAAACTATTGCTAGCTCAATGAACATTATGTAATCACTACATTGGATCTGGGTCACTGGTGATTGCCAAGACATAATTAACTTGAGATGCAATGAGAATTTATGAGAACATCCTTAGTGTATGTAATAAATTATATTTATGTATAATTACATACAGTCTGTATTCATTACAAGTGGTAACAAACAAATATTCAAGCTTATTCAAGGCAGACATAACTTAAGATGCAAGAAAAACCTGCTTTTACTTGTGCTTCAATGGAACTGTACTGCAGAGCTCACTGCAATTCATGCAGCGATGAAGGGCTTGATGGTATTACCTTACTGTATATTTAGACTCCATTAACAAAAAAAACAGTATACCTTTGTACAGTAGGTGTGCTGTAGTAGTTAGCATTACTAGTCTGCTTCTATCTGCCAGTTTGATGATTAATTTTATTATTGAACCACTAGAGTGTTGTCAGTCAATTCAAAGGGTTAATAAAACTGAAACCTTAATATTTTGGAAAGTTAAAGTGAGGTTTTGTCTTACTTATGAGAAAATATGTATGTGTGCAGAATTATTTGGCAACTATTAGTGTGCAGAATTATTATGAAAATAAATGAAATGTGAATTTTCCTATCTTAATTATTTATTTTAATCTGTTAAAGTGAGAATAATAACCAGACAACTAAAAAAATAAAAAAAAACATTTTAAAAAAGTATCAGTGGCCAATTTAGTCGCCCTTCTTTTCAATAACAGTCATAAGGCTTCCATCCATAGAGTCTGTCAATTTCTTAATCTGTTGATTAACTTTTTGGGCAGTACCAAGCAAAGCCTTCTAGACACTAGTCAGAGAGGTGTACTATTAAGAGAGGTGTACTTCACTGTGAATCTCTAATTTAAGAAGTGCCCAAAAGTTCTCAATAGGGTTCAGGTTATTATTCTTTCATTATTAAGGCCTTTACTGGCTAGCCAAGCAGTGGAGGTCTTCAACTCATGCGATGGAGCTTTGTCCTGTATAAAAATCATGGTTTGCTTGAAAGTTTCAGACTTTTTTCTATACCACTTCTTGAATAAAGTGTCTTTTAAGAACTTGCAGTAAGTTTGAAAGCTGATTTTGAGTCTATCTTCATCCTGAAAAGGTCCAACCAGCTCATCTTTAATAATACCAGTCCATAGCAGTACCCCACTTCCACCTTGCCTGGCCAGTCGAAGTGGGGGTCTATGGCTGTTACTGATTCAGCCACGAGCCCATTGATTCACTCTCAGTCTATAAAATCCTTGAAAAACATTCCTTGGCACAGTTTTGACATTTCAACTTGGTCCTTTGCAGACATTGCAGTGAGTTGCAGGTTGTATTGCAGCTAAAGGAAAAGGTAACTGTATTTAAATCATGCGTTATAGCGAGCGTGAGAAAGAACGTGCGAGTGTGATTTGTTTTTAAGTGGGATTTGGCTTAAGTGTATGACTTGTGATTCAGTGAATTTGGATTCAGGGAGTTCAGAAGGGTGTAACTTAATGAACTATTTGTATTTAATTGCTTATTTATTTATTCTGTCTTGTGAAATCCCCATTAGTAATATGTACTCCATCCATGATTGACAGTGCCATCCAGAGTTCATCTTGTTGTATTTATGCAGTCCTTTACGAGCCATTTAAGGGTGCATACTGCTGTGCGATATGTGTGCACATTGTACATTTGGAAGCCTAGGTACTAGATCTAAGTGAACAGCTGGCAACACTGAAATCCATTGACAGATATGGAAAAGAGTTTGCTGCTCACTAAGCAGGTGCTAGCTGGGGTAGATGTGTGGAAGGATCATAGTATGGAGCTTCAGGACAGCGAGACAGTTAACTGAGTGACAGTTAGAAGGTGGGGAAGAGGGAAGAGTGTCAGGGAGGCCATTTCTGATCTGGCACACCCCAACAAGTTTGCTAAGTTGTCAGATAAGGGGGGTGTCAGTACAGGAACAGCACTGCTGCACTAACACATATCCTCTGAAAGCTGGGGGGGTTTCTGCTCCAGTAAGGAGGGAAAATAGAAATGTAGGGCATGCCAGACAAGTGCTTTTAGTGGGAGATTCCATTATTAGAGGAACAGATAGGGCAATCTGTCACAAAGACAGGAATTGCCGAATGGTGTGCTGTCTTCCTGGAGCTCAAGTTCGACACATTGCTGATCGGGTTGACAGATTACTGGGAGGGACTGGAGAGGCCCCAGCGATCATAGTGCATATTGGCACCAATGTCAAAGTTAGAGGTAGGTGGAAGCTGGAAGGTCCTTAAAGATGATTTCAGGGAATTAAGCTGTAAGCTTAAATCAAGGAACTCAAAGGTAGAATTTTCTGAAATACTATGTGCCATGCCAAAAAAGCAACGAGAGATTAGGGAGATGAATAAGTGGCTAAGAAATTGGTGTAAAAAGGAGGGTTTGGGGATTCTGGAGAACTGGGCTGACTTCTTCTTATGCTAGGGATGGGCTGCACTTCAATGGAGAGGGTGCAGCTGGATAACAGAGTGTAGACAGTGACATGGGCATAAGTAATAAAATTGGGGACAGCATGGAAGGAGGTGTTAGGACAGTCAATATACCAAGCAGGAATAGAGGTACAGAGAAATACATAAAGTGGAGGAATTAAAATTAATATGGTTGACAGAAAATGAAGATATGATGGGGATAACAGAGAGATAAGGAAAAAAATCCAACAACTGCAGGAAAAATAGGAAAAAAAATATGTATTAAAACATCACATTTATTTAGTATGTTAAAGCCAGGGATTTATAGCCTGGGAAGAGGGTAATACCCATGGAGCTTCCCAGCCTATTAATATTAGCTCAATGTATACTTAGAATTTACAGGTTATTAAAATGGGGGAACCCCCCAAAAATTGACTTGGGGCCCCCTATAATTAATAACCAGCAAAGGCTAGGCAGATAGCTGCAGGCTGATATTAATATTCTAGGAAGGGGCCATGGATATTGGCCCCCTCCGAGGCTAAAAACATCTGCTCTCAGCCGCGCCAGAAATGGCGCATCCATAAGATGTGCCAATTTTAGCGCTTAGCCTCCACTCTTCCCACTTGCCTTGATGTGGTGGCATGTGGGGTAATAGGGTTGGGGTTCATGTCAGCCTTGTATTGGCAGCTAACAAATGATGAAGCCAAGGTTAGTAATGGAGATACGTCTATAAGTCGCCCCCATTACTAACCCCATAGTTAAATTGTAAAAAAAAACAAAAACACACAGAATAAAGTACTTTATTTTTAATAATGACAGACTCATTTATTTAAAAATGAAAAAACACTTATTCTCACCAGTACGCCCATTCCATTCAAGCCCATGTCTCCTGTAACTGAATTAAAATAATAAAGCAACATAAACTCACCTGTCCTCCACGTGAAGATAATCCTCTTTATGCCCTTGTCCCATGTAAATGAGTTAAAAAAAATAAACAACCATATTCTTCACCATTCAGATGTGCAGATAATAATCCATTTCTGTCCAGCTCTGCTATCTCTGCTTGACTGGCTAAATGCTGGCATGATGCTAGTGCTCAGCCTGTCAGGAAGGCACAGTGATAGCACAGCTCAGTGCCTCATGGTGCCGTCAAATACATGAGCGGGGTTTATAACCAATGAACTCCATTTGCCTCAATGACATCGCCGTGAGCCACGTGAGAACTTTCCCAAGGCGCTCATGGTGACATCATTGAGGTGACCGGAGTTCATTGGCCATGGACCCCGCTCACGTAATTGATGGCACCGCTAGGTACTTAGAGGTAGAAGCACGCATAGTTCAGTGTTTCTGCTACATCATAGCCACTGAGTCTCCCGGCAGCTGCGAGGCCCAGAAACTTTGAGGGACATTTAGGCTTTGTGCACACGTTGAGTATTTGATTGTTGAAGGTTTCTGCATCTCTTGGCAATAAAAACGCAATGGAAAAAACACACATTTTTGCCTTGTTTTTGGTGTGTTTTTTGCATGAATTTTTTTTAAGTGTTTTTGTACAGCAAGGAATGATTTTTGGAGCTAAATAAAGATATTTGAAAAAAGAAATGTGGGACATCGCTTTAACCCTTTGATTACCGTTGGACCTGGGGTGAGTATATTGGGTTAATTTAAGTGATTAAAGAATGTGTCTGTTTCATTTCAAATAAAGTGTTTTATTCTCGGTGTATGTGTTTATTTAACTCTTTACTTACAGGTTTAGGAATGAGGGTGCCTGGATGATAACTCTTCATTACTAAAGCTAGGGCTTGGTGTCAGCGACACCTAGTCCCATTACCCCTAATACCATTACTCCTAATGCCGCACTTGTTTTGTCAGTACTAGAGATGAGCGGTGTTCGACTAGAACTGTTCGCCAATCTCAAATTCGAGCTGTTTTGGGCGGTGTTCGAGTTGTTCGACGAACCCGAACGATTTGCAAAAAATTCGGCTGTTCGAGGTTATGTTCGATAACTGTTCGTGCACCAAAAGCGTGTCCTGCATGTCTGGTGCTATTTAGAGCACCAATCATGCAGGGATTGTCTGCCACTCACTGTAATGCCACAGCCATGGTGGTTGTGGCATTACAGTGATTGCCCAAATCGATGGGAACAGTGCCAACAGTGAAACATGAAAAGCCGGCAATTCAGCAGCGGCATACACCGGTACCCGACAATTTAGAACCGAAAGAATAGAGCTTCACACATAGATTAGATAGATATAAACATGTCAGCCACATATATACGAAGTACAGTGAAAGTGCTGCTTACTGTACTTGTCATTTAGCGTAAAGGATTTATCAAAAAAAATAATAGTGTTTTCATGCACCGTCTCTTTAAAAAAGCCGGCTGGCAATTAAGCAGCGGTACCCGACAATTTAGAATAGAAGGAATAGAGAATCACACATAGATTAGATAGATAGAAACATGTCAGTCACATATATATGAAGTACAGTGACAGTGTTGATTACTGTACTTGTCATTTAGTGTAAAGGATTTATTAAAAAAAATAATAGTGTTTTCATGCACCGTCTCTTTAAGAAAGCCGGCCGGCAATTCAGCATCTGTACCAGACAATTTATAACAGACAGAATAGAGCTTCACACATAGATTAGATAGATAGAAACATGTCAGTCACATATATATGAAGTACAGTGATAGTGTTGGTTACTGTACTTGTCATTTAGTATTAAAATAAGAATTTTCCCACGCTGTCAGTGAGGTGCATGAGGTGAGCTGAGTTCATTGGACATGAGCTCACCTCATGCACGTCACTGACAGCGTGGGAGAATTCTCCTGCACTCAGCACTTCAGCGTGAGAATTTACCCACGCTGTCAGTGACGTGCATGAGGTGAGCCGAGTTCATTGGACATGACCTCGGCTCATCTGGATGCCGTCACAGCGAGACACTGAGGAGCGCAAGCATGCCTGCTCTACTCAGTGTCTGCGGCATGACAGGCTGGATGGCAGCGTTCTGCTGCGGTCCAGCCTGTCATCTCGATGTAGCAGAGCTGAAGCTGTCGTGGGAACCATGGAAAGGTAAGGATGAGGTTGGTTTATTATTTTTCTTTTATTGCAGGAGATCGTTGGCTTCAGCTGGAATGGGCGTGATGGTAAGTAGTGTTGAGCCACCCCCGTAGTGTTCGAGTTCGGTTCGGTTCGTCGAACACCCGTGTGTTCGCCGAACTGTTCGTCGAACTGTTCGTCGAACACCTTCGAACACAGTTAAAACCAATGGCAGGCAAACAAAAACACATAGAAACACATAGAAAACACCTTCAAAGGTGTCCAAAAGCTGACAAACTGCTCAGAAGACATAACTAACACATGGAAAAGTGACAAGTACATATAGTCATGCGAAAATAAAAGAGGTGGAGGAGTAAAAGGAGGGGGAGACACAGATATAGGCATGTCATGCCCTTCTAAAATCCAAAAAGTGAGAAGCCGACACGGCCAGTCCGCTCCTGCCCGTGCCACCTCCGTGGTTTGTGCCAGAGCCGCGGTGAACCCTGACGGCCAGCCCCCCTCTCCCAATACTGGTGCCTGTCCGCTGGTGGGTCGAGCGAGCCCCCCTGTGGTGGAGGCAGCTCTAAGCTTTTTAATTTAAATTGTCTCTCTAATTTGAATGAATACACTTTAAATCCATTTACAAGGATCTATTGGAGGGCAAGTCTCATGCCAGCAGCCGCGGTAATTCCAGCTCCAGTAGCGTCCACTAAAGCTGCTGCAGTTAAAAAGCTTTAATAAGGATCGAGCTCGGCTGTCCACCGCAAGGCATCCTACTGCCAGTCCCAGCCCCTAAGCCTTGGGGTGCCTCCTGATGCTCTTCACTGAGTATCCCATGGTCCCGAAGCATTTCCTTTGAAAAAATTAAGTGTCTAAACTACAGGTGGTGCAGCTTGCTTAACAGCCGGGATAATCCGCTGACTAGCAGACACTGCTACTAGGCACAAAGTATTTCCTGGGCTAGATGCAGTTAAAAATTTGTAATTAGATACTCTCGTTGGATGCTGAGAAAGCATTCCATAGAGTCTCCTGGCACGCCATATATGATTCTCTTAAAAAGCTTGGGGTAGGGGTCTAGGGGACCCTTTTATAGCCAAAATCACGGCCCTGTATCGCAATACCTCACCTAGGCTGAAGATAAATGGAACTGTAGCACCCTGAGGGCTCGGTTGCTACAGACATATTGCACCTCACCCAGAGGTGTGATATCTCACTCTCAGGTAAGGATGGAGTGTGGATCAGGACCCGACACCTGCATGCATTACACCACATTGTCGTGGGGCAGGGCGACCAATATGCCCCTGAGATGGGCACGACAATCCCTGTCCCTGGCTGGAGTGGGGGGAGGGAACACTGAGGAAGGGGAACCCTGTAGTGCAGGAGCAGGGAGGAAGCAGTTCCTGGGTGCATTGAGAAGGGAGTATAAAAGGTGGGCACCATCTTAGTTCAGTGCAGAGAAGTCTGAGCAGAAGTGGCAGGGAGCAGGGGCTCTGCATGAGCTCTGCTCCGGAGGCGGGCCTAGTAACAGAGGCCCAGGCCTGGAAGAGGGAGAAGGAAGGAAGAGGATTGGAGAAGGCTCCAGGAACGAGGAATGAAGGGATCCCAGGGGTGCGGACGGGCGAGTCGCCACCGCATGCCCGAATCCACCTGCGTGGAGGGGTCAGGCCAAAGGGGGAGACCGGTCCCCGAACTAGTGGAGGCAGGAAACGACCCTCAGCTAGAAACCGGAGGCTCTGACATTTTATGTGGCGCAGCCCCTCGCTACACCCGCTAGGAAGGCACCACATAGGGTCAGGGAAACTGGCGCCAAGTTTACCAAGAGGAGGCCCGAGGCAGCCGGACAGAAGTGTTGGTAAGAAAGGCCAGACAAAGGACACACAAAGGGGGTCCTGTGAAGTGCTCCAAAGTTATCTGGGAGTTGTCTGAGCCCCTCACCTGGTGAGCACAGTACGACGTGGGCAGCCGTTACCTGCAGACGTGGTCTGGATAATAAGAACTGTGAGTAAAGGCCCTGAACTGCATCACTGACTCCGTGTCGTTACAGCTGCTGCCCTGCACCATCACCCCCATCCTCCGCATACACTGCCCTGAGGCTATACTCCTCCCGTGGGGAGTTATGCTACGCTCTGCTGCACCCACAACACCAGCCTCAGCGGTCTGCCCTGTAGCGGCGGTTCACTCTGACCGCAATCCACGGGTGGCGTAGTCGGACATTTAAACATCAAAACCACATAAATAGTTCCGCCACTGGTTTGACCGCCCTGAGCCACGGAACCGGGTCGCCGCCACGAAGACTACAACCACCAGCATCCACCAAAAAGGGTCCGGCTCCGGGTGTCCCAAGGCCCAGGGGGTGCGTCAGAACATTTTCATCACCTTTCACAATCACCAATGGGACAAGGCAGTGATGTCCTCTGTCCCCTCTCTTATACATCCTAGTGACGGAGCACCTGCTCTCATCAATTCGCCATAACCCCAATATTAGGTGGATTGAGGTGGGAGGCACCGAGTAAAAGTGCTCTCTATTTGCTGATGATGTCCTAGTATATATCACTCAATCACATATATCCATCCATGCTGTTATGGCTGAAATAGATCACTTTGTTACATGGTAAAATTTTAAAATCAATGCAGCGAAGTCTGAGGCCCTCGATGTCTCCCTCCCCAAATCCATATAGGATTCCATCCAGTCCAACTTTCCCTTTGCCTGGCCCTCACAGGGTATCAAATACTTAGGAATTCCTATTCATAGAGACCTCTCCCATCTATGTTATCTTAATTTTGGGCCCTTTATTGAACAACTCCATACAGACCACGGTTGGCAAGTTAGAACTGTAAGATTCACTACGTGAACCACTGGTGTTTTGTGGAAAAGCACATGTACACTGCGTTCCAAATTATTATGCAAAAAGTGTTTAGGAGTGATAAGGGAAGAATTTGTTTGTTTGTCAGTTAAACTCATTGATGGTGATGTGTGTCAGGGCTCTTTATATCACTGTAAGCAATTGCAGACACCTGTGCTAATTAGTTTGGCAGGTGTGTCCAATGAAAGGCAAGACTACTTAAGAAGGCTCTCTCACATTATTAAGCAGCCTACATTTTCTGCCAAAATGGGAAAGAAAAAGGATGTGTCGGCTGCTGAGAAGCAACAAATTGTGGAGTGTTTAGGTCAAGGCATGACTACAATCAACATTGTGCGATGATCAGGATGAAGTCTCTTGGCAATCAAGAAGTATGTAGCTGATTCACAGTACACACGTGTGCGTGCTGATAAGGGCAAATTGAGGACTCTTTCCTACAGGCAATTACGTCAGGTTGAAAGAGCAGCGGCAAAAAAGCCTTGTCATAGCAGCAGACAAGTTTTTGAAGCTGCTTGTGCCTCCAACGTCCCCCGAACAACAAGATGCAGGGTCCTTCAGAGGTTTGCAGCTGTGCATGAGCCATCCTGTCTACCTCCTCTATCCACTTCACACAAGCAGAAACGGCTCCAGTGGGCCAAACATTACATGAAGACTGATTTCAAAACTGTTTTGTTCATGGATGAGTGCCGTGCAGCGCTCGATGGTCCAGATGGATGGAGTGGAGGATGGCTGGTTGATGGACACCCCACGCAAACACGGCTACAGCGCCAACAAGGAGGAGGTGGAGTAATGTTTTGGGCTGGAATCATGGGGAGAGAGATTGTCGGCCCCTTTAGGATCCCTGAAGGCGCTAAAGATGAACTCCATAATGTATGTGGATTTTCTCAAACAGCACTTCCTGCCATGTTTCAAGAAGAAGAACCGTGTATTTCACAGCAAGATCATTTTTCTGCATGATAATGCACCATCTCATGCTGCACATAAAACATCTGCATCTCTGGCTGATATGGGCATAAAAGGGGACAAACTTATGGTGTGACCCCCATGCTCCCCTGACCTCTACCCCATTCAGAACCTTTGGAGCATCATTAAAAGGAGTGTCTATGATGGCGGGAGGCAGTTCACATCTAAGCAACAGCTCTGGGAGGGTATTCTGTCCTCATGCAAAACAATGCAAGCAGAAACCATCCAAAACCTGACAAATTCAATGGACGAGAGAGTTCAGAAGCTCCTTTCGAACAAGGGGTCCTATGTGAAAATGTAACATCACCTAGAATAAAGTTTTGAGTTGAAAACTGTTTGATTTCAGTTTCTAACAACCTGCTAATGCTTATAATTTCAAAAATGACCATTTTTTTGGTCTTTATTAAAATGAAAAGGTTGATCGAAAAGTTTGGGGGATCTAAGAGTGTGGCAACCCAGTAGTCATGATTACTTCGAATTCTGACAATATGAGGGTCATGCTGCAGGTAGTGCAGCAAAAAGGCACTTATGTGCCTTGCGCATCTTGGAGCCCCAAAATTATTTTCCGGGCTAGATGCAGCTAAAAATTATTTTTAATTTTAAATCTGGTGAAGCTTTAGTATAGATGGCCTAATAGGATCAGTGCTGCACACTGCTACAAAGCCCAAATTATTTTCCAGTCAAGATACAGATAAACATGATTAGTAATTTGAAAGCTTAAAACGGTTGGTAGGGTGATTTTAACCAATCATCAAGCTTTTACTCTCCCCAGGATGACACAGGGGTAGAAAAGTCGTTTCGGATCCATGATTTGTTCATCTTTATGAACGTGAGTCTGTCTACATTATCAGTGGAGAGCCGCGTGCGCTTATCTGTCAGCACACCACCAGCAGCGCTGAACACACGTTCAGACAGAACGCTGGCTGCGGGGCATGACAAGATCTCCAAGGCGTAAGTGGCTAGCTCCGGCCATTTATCCAGATTGGAAGCCCAAAAAGAGCAAGGGTCCAGTGACACAGTCGTGGCTTCAATGTTTACTTGGAGATACTCCTGTACCATCGTCTCTAGGCGTTGACTATGTGTCAGACTTCTTGTCTCCTGTGGCCTTGCAAAGGATGGGCTAAAAAAGTGGTGAAATGATTCCGCAAAATTGATGTTACCAGCAGATACTGTGGTTCTGTTACGGTTTGAGTGCTGAACACTTGACGGTCCCACGGTTGGCAAGTTGGAACTGTGAGATTCACTACGTGCACCACTGGTATTTTGTGGAAAAGCACATGTAAGATTCTGCAACAGTCTCTGCTGATACTCCTGCATGCGTGCATCCCTTTCTATGGCAGGAATAATTTCTGCAAATTTACTTTTGTACCGGGGATCTAACAGTGTGGCAACCCAGTAGTCAGGATTATTTCTAATTCTCACAATTCGAGGGTCATGTTGCAGGTAGTGCAGCAAGAAGGCACTCATGTGTGTTGCGCATCCAGGAGCACCAAGTCCCTGTTGTGTTGGTGGCGAGGTAACAATCATGCTTCCTTCCTCTGTCCTCTCCCCCCAACCTCGCACAACAGAAATGTGATCAAGGTCTCCCTCATCTGATGAGTCTTCCATCAGTTCGTCCTCCACTTCTTCCTGGGCTCCTGCACCTTCCTCACTAGTTTGGCTGCTACCATGCGCCCTGGTAAAACCATCTCCCCCACCCTCACATGCCTGCCGCCTTGGTGCTGCCGACCGTCTGGACCTTGCAGATGTTAGCCCTTCCGCATACAACTCCTCCTCCTCTACTTCCTCCACCTCCTCTTGTGCCACCACCTGACTCCGAATTCTGTTTAACATGTGCTCCAGCATGTAAATCACCGGAATAGTCATGCTGATAATGGCATCGTCAGCACTAAACATCTTCGTCGCCATTTCAAAACTGTGCAGAAGGGTGCATAGGTCCCTGATCTGAGACCACTCCTCCAGCGTGATTTGCCCCACCTCTGAATCTCGTTGGCCCAGGCTATACGTCAGAACGTATTGCACCAGGGCTTGTCGGTGCTGCCACAGTCGCTGCAACATGTGCAGAGTTGAATTCCACCGGGTAGGCACATCGCATTTTAGCAGGTGAAGTGGCAGGCCCAACGACTTCTGTAGAGATGTAAGTCGCTGAGCTGCGGGATGCGAACAGCGGAAGTGAGCACACAGCGACCGTGCCCTCTGCAGAAGGCCATCTAGTCTGGGATAGTGGGCTAAAAATTGCTGGACAACCAGGTTCAACACGTGAGCCATACAAGGCACGTGTGTGACATTGCCCCGGCGAAGGGCCGCACCCAGGTTTGCAGCATTGTCGCACACGGCCTTCCCTGGTTTCAGGTCCAGTGGAGACAATCATTCATGAAATTGGTTCTCCAGAGCTGACCACAACTCCTCAGCTGTGTGACTCACATTTCCCAGACATTTCAATGTAAAAACCGCCTGATGACGTTGAGCCCTACTGCCAGCATAGTAAGGAGGTGTGCAGGATCCCTTCTGCGCAGTTAGAAAGCTTGTGGCATGACCAGACAGGCTTTGGGTGCAGGTGGAAGACCGAGAGGAGGTTGAGGAGGCAGAAGCAGTGGAGGAACTTTGACATAAAGAGGATTGACGCACAACTCGTGGGGACGGCAAGACTTGGACAGCAGCCCCTTGTCCTGCTGTCACCATAGTTACCCAGTGCCCAGTCAGCGACATGTAACGCGCCTGTCCATGCCTACTCGTCCAAGTGTCTGTGGTGAAATGCACCCTGTCACACACAGAGTTTCTCAAAGAAGCGGTGATGTTATGTGCGACATGCTGGTGGAGCGCAGGCACACCTTTCTTTGAGAAGTAGTGCCGACTGGGCATCTGGTACTGGGGCACTGCGACGGACATAAGGTCTCGAAAATCGTCTGTGTCCACCAGGCGGAAAGGCAGCATTTCTGTAGCCAAGAGCTTGCAGATGGTGAAATTCAACCTCTTAGCTTTCTCATGGCTAGGAGGAAATGGTCTTTTACTTGTCCACATCTGAGGGACCGAGGGCTGGCTATTGTGCTTAGACGGGGTTGATAAGGGTGTCCCCGGCAAACTGCCGGTCTGTGAGGAAGATGCAGGCGGACATGTTAGGTTGCCTTGATCCAAAGGTGGTGCTATCGATGTCGGACAGCGCTCAACACCAGCTGGTGTTACCACCTCCAAAGAAAATGATGACCTGCCAATCACGCTGGATGCACAAGATATGGCAGACGGTGGTTGGCCCGGCCGGCTAGGCCGCATTGTAGCACACTGAGCTTCCCACTGCAACTTATGCTTCATGTCCATGTGCCGGTTCATGCATGAAGTACTCAAACTATGTATTTTTTGGCCTCTACTTAGCTTTTGCTGACAAATGTTACAGATAACACGAGTTGGGTCATCTTTATCGATCTGAAAAAATGCCCAGGCTATGCAAGGCTTAGCACCCATGCGACCTGAAGAGCCACCACGACTTGTGGTGAGAGGCAGAGTTGTGTTTGAGGATGCAGTTGTTGACGTGCTTCCAGTACTACGTCTCTGTCAGGAAGGCGCAACCTGACCTCATCGTCACTAGCATCTTCCTCCACCTCCTCTGCTGACCTCATCTCTTGGCTGACTGTGGGTTGACAGTAAGTGGGATCTCCGACCTCATCATCATCACCCTGTGCGTTATCACACCCGTCGTCCTCAGAGCCAACCTGTTCCTGCCCTGACAAAAAACTAAAGTTGTCGCTCCAATCAGGTATTTGAGTCTTATCATCGTCTTCCTCATTGTCTCCACCAACAGGAGTTACAGTTTGGGAATGAGGGTCTACATTATGGTCAGAACCTTCTGCGTCTGGTCCTGGATCCGACTCATAAAGATTCTGGGCATCAGTGCAGATCATTTCCTCGTCTGGATTCACAGAAGCGCTGGAGTCGACCTCTGATTCCCAGGCTATAGTATGAGTAAACAGCTCTGCAGCCTCTGCAGCCTCAACCATCTGTTCTACCTCATACTCAGACGGGCAGCTGGAGATTTGGGAGCTGTGAGGAAGCAAGTGCGATTTGGGTGACACCTTTGAGGACTGGAGTATTTGTGATGTTGAAGTTGATGTGGAGGAGAGCCCACTTAAAGGAGCACTTGATATCCGTTGAAGCACCTGCTGTTTTTGTGCCTCATCTGGAATTTGTAGCGATTGGCGTGGCCGTAAGAAAGGGATCTTATCACATTGTCCGCTAAAAGAAGTAGACATTTTAGTTTGGCTGGAAGATGGTCTTTCTTCTGCAGATGTTACTGTTGCTTTAACACCTACCCCACGGACACAACTTTTTTTCCCCTTCCAAACACGCCTATTCCCCTTTCCACCAGCAGCAGGCCTTTTTCCACTCATTTTGGTGGTTAACTAATTCACAACTCTGGAGTTGTTTGCACAAAAAAACAATGGATGGTAACCGAGCAGAGCTGAGTGGCCAAACTGTGGTATTAGGCCAAAACTATTGGCTGGGTTAGATGCAGAAAAAAATTATTTTGAATTTGCAACCTGATGGAGGTCAGTATAGATGGATTAATAGAACAAGACCCACACACAGCTAGAAGCCCAATATTTTTTCAGAGGTAGATGCAGAAAAAAATATATTCAGTTTGCAACCTGATGGAGGTCAGTATAGATGGACTAATACAACAAGTCCCACACACAGCTAGAAGCCCAATATTTTTTCAGAGGTAGATGCAGAAAAAAATATATTCAGTTTGCAACCTGATGGAGGTCAGTATAGATGGACTAATACAACAAGTCCCACACACAGCTAGAAGCCCAAATATTTTTTCAGAGGTACTGTAGATGCAGATAAAAATTAGTTTTAATTTGCAACCTGATGGAGGTCAGTATAGATGGACTAAGAGAGAAAGTCAGACACACTACTAGAAGCCCAAATATTTTTTCAGAGCTAGATGCAGAAAAAAATTATATTCAGTTTGCAACCTGATGGAGGTCAGTATGGATGGATTAATAGAACAAGACCCACACACAGCTAGAAGCCCAATATTTTTTCAGAGGTAGATGCAGAAAAAAATATAATCAGTTTGCAACCTGATAGAGGTCAGTATAGATGGACTAATACAACAAGTCCCACACACAGCTAGAAGCCCAATATTTTTTCAGAGGTAGATGCAGAAAAAAATATATTCAGTTTGCAACCTGATGGAGGTCAGTATAGATGGACTAATACAACAAGTCCCACACACAGCTAGAAGCCCAAATATTTTTTCAGAGGTACTGTAGATGCAGATAAAAATTAGTTTTAATTTGCAACCTGATGGAGGTCAGTATAGATGGACTAATAGAGAAAGTCCGACACACTACTAGAAGGCCAAATATTTTTTCAGAGCTAGATGCAGAAAAAAATTATATTCAGTTTGCAACCTGATGGAGGTCAGTATAGATGGATTAATAGAACAAGACCCACACACAGCTAGAAGCCCAATATTTTTTCAGAGGTAGATGCAAAAAAAAATATAATCAGTTTGCAACCTGATGGAGGTCAGTATAGATGGACTAATACAACAAGTTCCACACACAGCTAGAAGCCCAATAGTTTTTCAGAGGTAGATGCAGAAAAAAATATATTCAGTTTGTAACCTGATGGAGGTCAGTATAGATGGACTAATACAGCAAGTCCCACACACAGCTAGAAGCCCAAATATTTTTTCATAGGTACTGTAGATGCAGATAAAAATTAGTTTTAATTTGCAACCTGATGGAGGTCAGTATAGATGGAGTAATAGAGAAAGTCCGACACACTACTAGAAGGCCAAATATTTTTTCAGAGCTAGATGCAGAAAAAAATTATATTCAGTTTGCAACCTGATGGAGGTCAGTATAGATGGATTAATAGAACAAGACCCACACACAGCTAGAAGCCCAATATTTTTTCAGAGGTAGATGCAGAAAAAAATATATTCAGTTTGCAACCTGATGGAGGTCAGTATAGATGGACTAATACAACAAGTCCCACACAAAGCTAGAAGCCCAATATTTTTTCAGAGGTAGATGCAGAAAAAAATATATTCAGTTTGCAACCTGATGGAGGTCAGTATAGATGGACTAATACAACAAGTCCCACACACAGGTAGAAGCCCAAATATTTTTTCAGAGGTACTGTAGATGCAGATAAAGATTGGTTTTAATTTGCAACCTGATGGAGGTCAGTATAGATGGACTAATAGAGAAAGTCCGACACACTACTAGAAGGCCAAATATTTTTTCAGAGCTAGATGCAGAAAAAAATTATATTCAGTTTGCAACCTGATGGAGGTCAGTATAGATGGACTAATAGAGAAAGTCCGACACACTACTAGAAGGCCAAATATTTTTTCAGAGCTAGATGCAGAAAAAAATTATATTCAGTTTGCAACCTGATGGAGGTCAGTATAGATGGATTAATAGAACAAGACCCACACACAGCTAGAAGCCCAATATTTTTTCAGAGGTAGATGCAGGAAAAAAATATATTCAGTTTGCAACCTGATGGAGGTCAGTATAGATGGACTAATACAACAAGTCCCACACACAGGTAGAAGCCCAAATATTTTTTCAGAGGTACTGTAGATGCAGATAAAAATTAGTTTTAATTTGCAACCTGATGGAGGTCAGTATAGATGGACTAATAGAATGATGCTATGCCCAAAAGATTTTACTTCACTAGGTGCAGTAAAAAAATTGGTATTCTATACACAGGTGGTATATCTTGCAACACAGATAGGCTACTCCACTGACTAACACACTCTGCAATAGGCCAAAAAGGATTAGCTTTGCTAGATTCAGCCAAATGCTGTGAAATAAACTTGCACAGCACTGGCACAGACCTGCCTGGCAAAAACTGATAGGAACTGATGTAACCTAGTCCTGAAAAGGACTCCAATTACAATTAGTCTTTACTCCCACAACCTATCTATTTAAGAGCACAGACCTCCCTGATAAAAGTCGTAGGAAATGCTGTAACCTAGTCCGTAAAAGGACTGCAATCACAACTATTCCCTACTCCCAAGCTATCTGTATATTTGTGCGAAAATTGGCTTGAAATTAACAAGGTATAGCGCACACAGCAACAGCGGTGCCGTCTAACACGCAGCTGCAGCAGTGAGAAAATGGTGGCGACGGGGAAAATGGCTTGGTCTTATAGGGCAAGGACATGTGACATACACTGCCAATGACACATGCCCTTGCTTGTGTGAAAAAAAGCACTTCGCTCCGTGTGTGCGCTGCTGATAGGCTGACAGATTGCACCTCCCCACTGCAAATGCGGGAAAGAGAAAAAAAAATGGAGATCTTCATTGTTCCTGCAGAGATCCATCCCCTGCCCCTCCCCCCACCCCGCTGTACACTCAAACTGCGTATTAACATTAATTTTCATCATTACTGAGAAAAAATCCAGTTATGATTTTGGTGCACGAACAGTTATCGAACATAACCTCGAACAGCCGAATTTTTCTCAAATTGTTCGTGTTCGCCGAACGGCTCGAACACCGCCCAAAACAGCTCGAATTTGAGATTGCGAACAGTTCGAGTAGAACAACGCTCATCTCTAGTGTCTATGATGGCGGGAGGCAGTTCACATCTAAGCAACAGCTCTGGGAGGGTATTCTGTCCTCATGCAAAACAATTGAAGCAGAAACCATCCAAAACCTAACAAATTCAATGGACGAGAGAGTTCAGAAGCTCCTTTCGAACAAGGGGTCCTTTGTGAAAATGTAACATCACCTAGAATAAAGTTTTGAGTTGAAAACTGTTTGATTTCAGTTTCTAACAACCTGCTAATGCTTATAATTTCAAAAATGACCATTTTTTTGGTCTTTATTAAAATGAAAAGGTTGATCGAAAAGTTTGGGGGATCTAAGAGTGTGGCAACCCAGTAGTCATGATTACTTCGAATTCTGACAATATGAGGGTCATGCTGCAGGTAGTGCAGCAAGAAGGCACTTATGTGTCTTGCGCATCTCGGAGCCCCAAAATTATTTTCCGGGCTAGATGCAGCTAAAAATTATTATTAATTTTAAATCTGGTGAAGCTTTAGTATAGATGGCCTAATAGGATCAGTGCTGCACACTGCTACAAGCCCAAATTATTTTCCAGTCAAGATACAGATAAACATGATTAGTAATTTTAAATCTGGTGGAGCTTATTATAGATGGCCTAATAGAATCAGTGCTGCACACTGCTACAAAGCCCAAATTATTTTCCAGCCAAGATACAGATAAACATGATTAGTAATTTGAAAGCTTAAAACGGTTGGTAGGGTGATTTTAACCAATCATCAAGCTTTTACTCTCCCCAGGATGACACAGGGGTAGAAAAGTCGTTTCGGATCCATGATTTGTTCATCTTTATGAACGTGAGTCTGTCTACATTATCAGTGGAGAGCCGCGTGCGCTTATCTGTCAGCACACCACCAGCAGCGCTGAACACACGTTCAGACAGAACGCTGGCTGCGGGGCATGACAAGATCTCCAAGGCGTAAGTGGCTAGCTCCGGCCATTTATCCAGATTTGAAGCCCAAAAAGAGCAAGGGTCCAGTGACACAGTCGTGGCTTCAATGTTTACTTGGAGATACTCCTGTACCATCGTCTCTAGGCGTTGACTATGTGTCAGACTTCTTGTCTCCTTTGGCCTTGCAAAGGATGGGCTAAAAAAGTGGTGAAATGATTCCGCAAAATTGATGTTACCAGCAGATACTGTGGTTCTGTTACGGTTTGAGTGCTGAACACTTGACGGTCCCACGGTTGGCAAGTTGGAACTGTGAGATTCACTACGTGCACCACTGGTATTTTGTGGAAAAGCGCATGTAAGATTCCTCAACAGTCTCTGCTGATACTCCTGCATGCGTGCATCCCTTTCTATGGCAGGAATAATTTCTGCAAATTTACTTTTGTACCGGGGATCTAACAGTGTGGCAACCCAGTAGTCAGGATTATTTCTAATTCTCACAATTCGAGGGTCATGTTGCAGGTAGTGCAGCAAGAAGGCACTCATGTGTGTTGCGCATCCAGGAGCACCAAGTCCCTGTTGTGTTGGTGGCGAGGTAGCAATCATGCTTTCTTCCTCTGTCCTCTCCCCCCAACCTCGCACAACAGAAATGTGATCAAGGTCTCCCTCATCTGATGAGTCTTCCATCAGTTCGTCCTCCACTTCTTCCTGGGCTCCTGCACCTTCCTCACTAGTTTGGCTGCTACCATGCGCCCTGGTAAAACCATCTCCCCCACCCTCACATGCCTGCCGCCTTGGTGCTGCCGACCGTCTGGACCTTGCAGATGTTAGCCCTTCCGCATACAACTCCTCCTCCTCTACTTCCTCCACCTCCTCTTGTGCCACCACCTAACTCCGAATTCTGTTTAACATGTGCTCCAGCATGTAAATCACCGGAATAGTCATGCTGATAATGGCATCATCAGCACTAAACATCTTCGTCGCCATTTCAAAACTGTGCAGAAGGGTGCATAGGTCCCTGATCTGAGACCACTCCTCCAGCGTGATTTGCCCCACCTCTGGATCTCGTTGGCCCAGGCTATACGTCAGAACGTATTGCACCAGGGCTTGTCGGTGCTGCCACAGTCGCTGCAACATGTGCAGAGTTGAATTCCACCGGGTAGGCACATCTCATTTTAGCCGGTGAAGTGGCAGGCCCAACGACTTCTGTAGAGATGTAAGTCGCTGAGCTACGGGATGCGAACGGCGAAAGTGAGCACACAGCGACCGTGCCCTCTGCAGAAGGCCATCTAGTCTGGGATAGTGGGCTAAAAATTGCTGGACAACCAGGTTCAACACGTGAGCCATACAAGGCACGTGTGTGACATTGCCCCGGCGAAGGGCCGCACCCAGGTTTGCAGCATTGTTGCACACGGCCTTCCCTGGTTTCAGGTCCAGTGGAGACAACCATTCATGAAATTGGTTCTCCAGAGCTGACCACAACTCCTCAGCTGTGTGACTCACATTTCCCAGACATTTCAATGTAAAAACCGCCTGATGACGTTGAGCCCTACTGCCAGCATAGTACGGAGGTGTGCAGGATCCCTTCTGCGCAGTTAGAAAGCTTGTTGCATGACCAGACAGGCTTTGGGTGCAGGTGGAAGACCGAGAGGAGGTTGAGGAGGCAGAAGCAGTGGAGGAACTTTGACATAAAGAGGATTGACGCACAACTCGTGAGGACGGCAAGACTTGGACAGCAGCCCCTTGTCCTGCTGTCACCATAGTTACCCAGTGCCCAGTCAGCGACATGTAACGCCCCTGTCCATGCCTACTCGTCCAAGTGTCTGTGGTGAAATGCACCCTGTCACACACAGAGTTTCTCAAAGAAGCGGTGATGTTTTGTGCGACATGCTGGTGGAGCGCAGGCACACCTTTCTTTGAGAAGTAGTGCCGACTGGGCATCTGGTACTGGGGCACTGCGACGGACATAAGGTCTCGAAAATCCTCTGTGTCCACCAGGCGGAAAGGCAGCATTTCTGTAGCCAAGAACTTGCAGATGGTGAAATTCAACCTCTTAACTTTCTCATGGCTAGGAGGAAATAGTCTTTTACTTGTCCACATCTGAGGGACAGAGGGCTGGCTATTGTGCTTAGACGGGGTTGATAAGGGTGTCCCCGGCAAACTGCCGGTCTGTGAGGAAGATGCAGGTGGACATGTTAGGTTGCCTTGATCCAAAGGTGGTGCTATCGATGTCGGACAGCGCTCAACACCAGCTGGTGTTACCACCTCCAAAGAAAATGATGACCTGCCAATCACGCTGGCTGTTGCGGGTAATGAGGTGGCAGGTCTGCGCCCCAAAACAGGTGTGACTGCTGTCACCCCAGTCACAGAGGATGAAGAGGCCGCGGATGCACAAGATATGGCAGACGGTGGTTGGCCCGGCCGGCTAGGCCGCATTGTAGCACACTGAGCTTCCCACTGCAACTTATGCTTCATGTCCATGTGCCGGTTCATGCATGAAGTACTCAAACTATGTATTTTTTGGCCTCTACTTAGCTTTTGCTGACAAATGTTACAGATAACACGAGTTGGGTCATCTTTATCGATCTGAAAAAATGCCCAGGCTATGCAAGGCTTAGCACCCATGCTACCTGAAGAGCCACCACGACTTGTGGTGAGAGGCAGAGTTGTGTTTGAGGATGCAGTTGTTGACGTGCTTCCAGTACTACGTCTCTGTCCAGGAAGGCGCAACCTGACCTCGTCGTCACTAGCATCTTCCTCCACCTCCTCTGCTGACCTCATCTCTTGGCTGACTGTGGGTTGACAGTAAGTGGGATCTCCAACCTCATCATCATCACCCTGTGCGTTATCACACCCGTCGTCCTCAGAGCCAACCTGTTCCTGCCCTGACAAAAAACTAAAGTTGTCGCGCCAATCAGGTATTTGAGTCTTATCATCGTCTTCCTCATTGTCTCCACCAACAGGAGTTACAGTTTGGGAATGAGGGTCTACATTATGGTCAGAACCTTCTGCGTCTGGTCCTGGATCCGACTCATAAAGATTCTGGGCATCACTGCAGATCATTTCCTCGTCTGGATTCACAGAAGCGCTGGAGTCGACCTCTGATTCCCAGGCTATAGTATGAGTAAACAGCTCTGCAGACTCAACCATCTGTTCTACCTCATACTCAGACGGGCAGCTGGAGATTTGGGAGCTGTGAGGAAGCAAGTGCGATTGGGGTGACACCTTTGAGGACTGGAGTATTTGTGATGTTGAAGTTGATGTGGAGGAGAGCCCACTTAAAGGAGCACTTGATATCCGTTGAAGCACCTGCTGTTGTTGTGCCTCATCTGGAATTTGTAGCGATTGGCGTGGCCGTAAGAAAGGGATCTTATCACATTGTCCGCTAAAAGAAGTAGACATTTTAGTTTGGCTGGAAGATGGTCTTTCTTCTGCAGATGTTACTGTTGCTTTAACACCTACCCCACGGACACAACCTTTTTTCCCCTTCCCAACACGCCTATTCCCCTTTCCACCAGCAGCAGGCCTTTTTCCACTCATTTTGGTGGTTAACTAATTAACAACTCTGGAGTTGTTTGCACAAAAAAACAATGGATGGGAACCGAGCAGAGCTGAGTGGCCAAACTGTGGTATTAGGCCAAAA
Source organism: Phyllobates terribilis (assembly GCF_046119375.1). Classification (NCBI taxonomy): domain Eukaryota; kingdom Metazoa; phylum Chordata; class Amphibia; order Anura; family Dendrobatidae; genus Phyllobates; species Phyllobates terribilis. The sequence goes on along the minus strand of NW_027362762.1, from coordinate 326,844,685 downwards.
CTATTGGCTGGGTTAGATGCAGAAAAAAATTATATTCAATTTGCAAAATGATGGAGGTCAGTATAGATGGACTAATAGAGAAAGTCCCACACACTGCTAGAAGGCCAAATATTTTTTCAGAGCTAGATGCAGAAAAAAATATATTCAGTTTGCAACCTGATGGAGGTCTGTATAGATGGATTAATAGAACAAGTCCCACACACAGCTAGAAGCCCAATATTTTTTCAGAGGTAGATGCAGAAAAAAATATATTCAGTTTGCAACCTGATGGAGGTCTGTATAGATGGATTAATAGAACAAGTCCCACACACAGCTAGAAGCCCAATATTTTTTCAGAGGTAGATGCAGAAAAAAATATATTCAGTTTGCAACCTGATGGAGGTCAGTATAGATGGACTAATACAACAAGTCCCACACACAGCTAGAAGCCCAATATTTTTTCAGAGGTAGATACAGAAAAAAATATATTCAGTTTGCAACCTGATGGAGGTCTGTATAGATGGATTAATAGAACAAGTCCCACACACAGCTAGAAGCCCAATATTTTTTCAGAGGTAGATGAAGAAAAAAATATATGCAGTTTGCAACCTGATGGAGGTCAGTATAGATGGACTAATACAACAAGTCCCACACACAGCTAGAAGCCCAATATTTTTTCAGAGCTAGATGCAGAAAAAAATTATATTCAATTTGCAACCTGATGGAGGTCAGTATAGATGGACTAATAGAATGATGCTATGCCCAAAAGATTTTACTTCACTAGGTGCAGTAAAAAAATTGGTATTCTATACACAGGTGGTATATCTTGCAACACAGATAGGCTACTCCACTGACTAACACACTCTGCAATAGGCCAAAAAGGATTAGCTTTGCTAGATTCAGCCAAATGCTGTGAAAAAAACTTGCACAGCCCTGGCACAGACCTGCCTGGCAAAAACTGATAGGAACTGATGTAACCTAGTCCTGAAAAGGACTCCAATTACAATTAGTCTTTACTCCCACAATCTATCTATTTAAGAGCACAGACCTGCCTGATAAAAGTCGTAGGAAATGCTGTAACCTAGTCCTTAAAAGGACTGCAATCACAACTATTCCCTACTCCCAAGCTATCTGTAGATTTGTGCGAAAATTGGCTTGAAATTAACAAGGTATAGCGCACACAGCAACAGCGGTGCCGTCTAACACGCAGCTGCAGCAGTGAGAAAATGGTGGCGACGGGGAAAATGGCTTGGTCTTATAGGGCAAGGACATGTGACATACACTGCCAATGACACATGCCCTTGCTTGTGTGAAAAAAAGCACTTCGCTCCGTGTGTGCGCTGCTGATAGGCTGACAGATTGCACCTCCCCACTGTAAATGCGGGAAAGAGAAAAAAAAAATGGAGATCTTCATTGTTCCTGCAGAGATCCATCCCCTGCCCCTCCCCCCACCCCGCTGTACACTCAAACTGCGTATTAACATTAATTTTCATCATTACTGAGAAAAAATCCAGTTATGATTTTGGTGCATGAACAGTTATCGAACATAACCTCGAACAGCCAAATTTTTCTCAAATTGTTCGTGTTCGCCGAACGGCTCGAACACCGCCCAAAACAGCTCGAATTTGACATTGGAGAACAGTTCGAGTAGAACAACGCTCATCTCTATTCGACAGTGTTCTAAGGTGTTCAACGAATAGTTCCACGAACATCCTGGTGTCCGACGAACCGAACCGAACCCGAACCCTATGGGGGTGGCTCAACACTATCCATAATCAGCCATTTCTGGCTTCCATTTCCATTTTGTTGCAGTGTGTCAGTCAATCTATTCACATGAGGTCTCTGTGAAGAATAGTATTAGTAAACGACAGGCCTGCTATTTAAAAACGTTGTTCTCTGTCAGACCTATTACATATAACTGCGTTCCAAAATCAGTCATTTCTGGCTTCCATTTCCATTTTGTTGCAGTGTGTCAGCGAAGCTATTCACACGAGGTCTCTGTCAGATGAATGACATATAACTGGGTTCCAAAATCAGCCATTTCTGCCTTCCATTTCCATTTTGTTGCTGTGTGTCAACGAAGCTATTCACACGAGGTCCCTGTGAAGAATAGTATTAGTAAACTACAGGCCTGCTATTTAAAACCATGGTTCTCTGTTAGACGTATCACATATAACTGCATGCCAAAATCAGCCATTTCTGCCTTTCATTTCGATTTTGTTGCAGTGTGTCGGTCAAGCTATTCATACGAGGTTTCTGGGAAGAATATCATTAGGAAACTACAGGCCTGCTATTTAAAACCGTGCTTCTCTCTCAGACAAATCACATATAACTGGGTTCCAAAATCAGCCATTTCTGCCTTTCATTTCCATTTTTTTGCAATGTGTCAGTCAAGCTATTCATACGAGGTTTCTGGGAAGAATAGTATTAGGAAACTACAGGCCTGCTGTTTAAAACCGTGGTTCTCTGTCAGACGAATCACATATAACTGGGTTCCAAAATCAGCCATTTCTGCCTTCCATTTCCGTTTTGTAGCAGTGTGTCAGCGAAGCTATTCACACAAGGTCTCTGTGAAGAATAATATTAGTTAACTACAGGCCTGCTATTTAAAACCGTGGTTCTCTATTAGACGTATCACATATAACTGCATGCCAAAATCAGCCATTTCTGCTTTTCATTTCCATTTTGTTGCAGTGTGTCGGTCAAGCTATTCATACGAGGTTTCTGGGAAGAATATCATTAGGAAACTACAGGCCTGCTATTTAAAACCGTGGTTCTCTGTCAGACGAATCACATATAACTGGGTTCCAAAATCAGCCATTTCTGTCTACAATTTCCATTTTGTTGCAGCGTGTCAGCGAAGCTATTCACACAAGGTCTCTGTGAAGAATAGTATTAGTAAATTACAGGCCTGCTATTTAAAACCGTGGTTCTCTGTTAGACATATCACATATAACTGCATGCCAAAATCAGCCATTTCTGCCTTTCATTTCCATTTTGTTGCAGTGTGGCGGTCAAGCTATTCATACGAGGTTTCAGGGAAGAAAAGGATTAGGAAACTACAAGCCTGCTATTTAAAACCGTGGTTCTCTGTCAGACGAATCACATATAACTGGGTTTTAAAATCAGCCATTTCTGCCTTCCATTTCCATTTTGTTGCAGTGTGTCAGCGAAGCTATTCATACGAGGTCTCTGTGAAGAATAGTATTAGTAAACTACAGGCCTGCTATTTAAAACCATGGTTCTCTGTTAGACGTATCACATATAACTGCATTCTGAAATCAGCCATTTCTGCCTTTCATTTCCATTTTGTTGCAGTGTGTCGGTCAAGCTATTCATACGAGGTTTCTGGGAAGAATAGTATTAGAAATCTACAGGCCTGCTATTTAAAACCGTGGTTCTCTGTCAGACGAATCACATATAACTGGGTTCCAAAATCAGCCATTTCTGCCTTCCATTTCCATTTTGTTGCAGTGTGACAGCAAAGCTATTCACATGAGGTCTCTGTGAAGAATAGTATTAGTAAGCTACAGGCCTGCTATTTAAAACCGTGGTTCTCTGTTAGACGTATCGCATATAACTGCGTTCCAAAATCAGCCATTTCTGCCTTCCATTTCCATTTAGTTGCAGTGTGTCAGTCAAGCTATTAATACGAGGTTTCTGGGAAGAATAGTATTAGGAAACTACAGGCTTGCTATTTAAAACCATGGTTCTCTGTTGTAAGTATCACATATAACTGTGTGCCAAAATCAGCCATTTCTGCCTTTCATTTCCATTTTGTTGCATTGTGTCGGTCAATCTATTCACATGAGGTCTCTGTGAAGAATAGTATTAGTAAACTACAGGCTTGCTATTTAAAACCGTTGCTCTCTATCAGACGAATCACATATAACTGGGTTCCAAAATCAGCCATTTCTGCCTTCCATTTCCGTTTTGTTGCAGAGTGTCAGCGAAGCTATTCACACGAGGTCTCTGTGAAGAATTGTATTAGTAACCTACAGGCCTGCTGTTTAAAACCGTGGTTCTCTGTTAGACGTATCACATACAGTATAAGTGCATGCCAAAATCAGCCATTTCTGCCTTTCATTTCTGTTTTGTTGCAGTGTGTCGGTCGAGCTATTCATATGAGGTTTCTGGGAAGAATAGTATTAGGAAACTACAGGCCTGCTATTTAAAACCGTGGTTCTCTGTTTGACGTATCACATATAGCTGCATGCCAAAATCAGCCATTTCTGCCTTTCATTTCCATTTTGTTGCAGTGTGTCGGTCAAGCTATTCATACGAGGTTTCTGGGAAGAATAGTATTAGGAAACTACAGGCATGCTATTTAAAACCGTGGTTGTCTGACAGACGAATCACATATAACTGGGTTCCAAAATCAGCCATTTCTGCCTTTCATTTCCGTTTTGTTGCAGAGTGTCAGCGAAGCTATTCACACGAGGTCTCTGTGAAGAATTGTATTAGTAACCTACAGGCCTGCTGTTTAAAACCGTGGTTCTCTGTTAGACATATCACATACAGTATAAGTGCATGCCAAAATCAGCCATTTCTGCCTTTCATTTCTGTTTTGTTGCAGTGTGTCGGTCGAGCTATTCATATGAGGTTTCTGGGAAGAATAGTATTAGGAAACTACAGGCCTGCTATTTAAAACCGTGGTTCTCTGTTTGACGTATCACATATAGCTGCATGCCAAAATCAGCCATTTCTGCCTTTCATTTCCATTTTGTTGCAGTGTTTCGGTCAAGCTATTCATACGAGGTTTCTGGGAAGAATAGTATTAGGAAACTACAGGCATGCTATTTAAAACCGTGGTTGTCTGACAGACGAATCACATATAACTGGGTTCCAAAATCAGCCATGTCTGGCTTCCATTTCCATTTGTTGCAGTGTGTCGGTCAAGCTATTCACACGAGGTCGCTGTGAAGAATAGTATTAGGAAACTACAGGCCTGCTATTAAAAACCGTGGTTCTCTCTAAGATGTATCAGATATAACAGCATTCCAAAATCTGCTATTTCTGCCTTCAATTTGCATTTTGTTGCAGTGTGTTGGTCAAATTATTCACGCTAGGTCTCTGTAAAGAATAGTATTAGTAAACTACAGGCCTGCTATTTAAAACCATGGTTCTATGTCAGACGCATCACATATAACTGGGTTCCATAATCAGCCATTTCTGGCTTCCATTTCCTTTTTGTTGCAGTTTGTCGGTCAATCTATTCACATGAGGTCTCTGTGAAGAATAGTATTAGTAAACTACAGGCCTGCTATTTAAAATCGTTGTTCTCTGTCAGACGTATCACATATAGCTGCATTCCAAAATCAGCCATTTCTGCCTTCCATTTCTATTTTGTTGCAGAGTGTCAGCGAACTATTCACACAAGGTCTCTGTGAAGAATAGTATTAGTAATCTACAGGCCTGCTATTTAAAACAGTGGTTCTCTGTTAGACGTATCACACATAACTGTGTGCCAAATTCAGCCATTTCTGCCTTCCATATCCATTTTGTTGCAGTGTGTCGGTCAAGTTATTCACGCCAGGTCTCTGTGAAGAATAGTATTAGTAAACTACAGGACTGCTATTTAAAACCGTGGTTCTCTGTCAGACGAATCACATATGACTGGGTTCCAAAATCAGCCATTTCTGGCTTCCATTTCCATTTTGTTGCAGTGTGTCGGTTAATCTATTCACATGAGGTCTCTGTGATGAATAGTATTAGTAAACTACATATCTGCTATTTAAAACCGTGGTTCTCTGTCAGACGTATCACATATAACTGCGTTCCAAAATCAGCCATTTTTGCCTTCCATTTCTATTTTGGTGCAGAGTGTCAGCGAAGCTATTCACACGAGATCGCTGTGAAGAATAGTATTAGTAAACTACAGGCCTGCTATTTAAAACCGTGGTTCTCTGTCAGACGTATCACATATAACTGCATTCCAAAATCAGCCATTTCTGCCTTCCATTTCCATTTTGTTGCAGTGTGTCAGCAAAGTTATTCACACGAGGTCTCTGTGAAGAATAGTATTAGTAAACTACAGGACTGCTTTTCAAAACTGTGGTTGTCTGTCAGACGTATCACATATAACTGCGTTCCAAAAGCAGCCACTTCTGCCTTCCATTTCCATTTTGTTGCAGTGTGTCAGTGAAACTATTCACGCGAGGTCACTGTGAAGAATAGTATTAATAAACTACAGGACTACTAATTAAAACTGTTGTTCTCTGTCAGACGTATCACATATAACCGCGTTCCAAAAGCAGCCATTTCTAGTGAACGTGGAAGGCCATGGCCGTGGACAAGCTGAAATTGTGCCACAACAAACACCCACATCTTGTCGCTCGACTTTCCTGTCCCAATTACTTGGGGACTGCAGCACATCACTATTGAACCCAGAGCAGTGTTAAAAAGTTCTTGGATGGATAGCAGATAATGCTTCCAGTCACTTTGACACCATCACCACCATAATGTCTTCCACATGGTCAAGTTTCAGTAGCAGTGAGTCTGGACTGCATATTCCTCACACTGATCCTCCTTCCTCCCACCATGCTGAGTGTCTGTAGACAACTGATCCCACACTTGGACACTCAGAAGAGCTGCTCACTTTTCCATTTATAGATTCGGGCCTCTCGCCCGGCCAGCTTCAAGTGAGTCAAGAGGAGAACGCGTGTTTGAGCAGCCACAGTCACACGAAGGCAACGGTGGGAAATTGCAATTACTGTAGCAAGAGGTGGATGGTGATGATGAGACATAATTGCCAGAAAGTCAGGAAGAGGACCAGGGTGCGGAAGTGGAAGACGAGGTGGTGGATGATATAGTAACTAACCCAAACTGGCGGCAGGGGGACATGCAGAGCGAGGACAGCAACACACAGGAGGAGGGAGGAGTAGCACCACAACAGGTAAGAAGAAGCAGCGTGGTGGCCACAGACACAAAGTGGGAAAGCGTTGCCCGTAACTCCAACATTAACGGAATTTGTCAGTATAACTGTTATGTCTTCCCGAGTCTGGCTGTTTTTTAAAGAATCTGCAGATAACCCCAAAAAGGCCATTTGCCCCACCTGCCAGGCCAGCATCAGCAGGGGTAGCAAAACTACCAGCCTGACCACCACCAGACTAAGTGAGCCGAACTCCAGGATCCAGAAACACTGTCTGCGGGTGACACCACTGCTTCTTCCACTGTTGAGCTTGCATGCCAATCCCCTGTCCATGGTGCATGCGAAAATGCCTCTTGCCATGCACGTGTCATTGCATACTCACAACTAGCATCATCAGCATGCAAGTCCACACACACAGCATTTAGTTGTCCCTACCCTAGTCCTTGGAACGCAAGCACAAATACGCAGCCAACACCCCACAGGTCACACTACTAAATTCACACATTTCGCAAATGCTTGCGCTCGAAATGTTGCATTTTAGGCTAGTGGAGATGGAAGATTTCCGCAACCTGATCACGTCAGCCATCCCTTGGTACTCGGTCCCCAGCCGCCACTGTTTCCCCTGGTGTTCCGTCCCTGCATTACACAAGCACGGGTCCGACAACATTAGCCGTGCCTTCAACAACGCAGTTACTAGGAAAGTCCACCTAACCACAGACACGTGGATAAATGCTTGTGGGCAGGGATGGTACATCTCGCTGATGGCACACTGGGTTAATATAGTGGAAGCCGGGACCCTGTTAGACCTTGGGACCGAACACATCCTCCCAATGCCGAGGATTGCGGGCACTTGATCAGTCAGGGTTGCCCCCATATTTTACAGCTCCTTTACCTCCTCCTCCTCTTCAGCCTCCATCTCTGAAATGACCACATCAGTCAGAAGCTAGAAGCACTGCAGCACTGCCTCGGCCAAGCGGCAACAGGCTGTGCTGAAGCTAATATGCTTAGGTGACAAACAGCATAATAGTGAAGAGTTGTGGACAGCTCTGAAAGAGCAGGCAGATCTGTGGCCGACACCACTGACCCTACAGCCAGGCATGGTCATGTGTGACAATGGCCGGAACCTGATGATGGCTCTGAGGCTAGGCGAACTCACAAACGTACAATGCCTGGCCCATGTGCTTAACTTCGTGGTTCAGTGGTTTCTCAAAACCTATCCGGATCTGCTAGATCTCCTTGTCAATGTACGTCATGTGTGTGCCCATTTTAGAAAGTCAGCTACAGCTTCCTCCGCCCTTGCCGTGCTTCAGCAGCGATTGCAGCTTCCAGCTCACTGATTGGTGTGCGATGTCCCCACGCATTGGAACTCTGCATTGCAGATGTTGGGAAGGATTTGTGAGCAGAAGAGGGCAGTTATTGACTACCAGCATCAACAAGGCCATCATTATTCAGGTCAGACTCCACACAAAAGACCTCAGGAGTGGACATGGATGTCAGACATCTGTACCATCCTCCAAAACTTTGAGGACTCCACCAAGATGGTGAGCGGCAATGATGTCATAATTAGAGTCACCATCCCACTTCTTTGTCTTCTGAAACACTCTCTGCTCACATTTAAAGAGGATGCATTGCAGGCAGAGCACGATGAGGTGGAGCAAGGAACCATACAGAGTGATACCACACAACCCAGCCTCATCTCATCCCAATGTGGATTGGGTGACAATGAGGAAGAGGAGGAGCTAGTTTCCTGCTCTATAGACGGTACTACCTGCATAACTGTCAAACCGTCTGTTCTGCGTAGATGGTCTGAGGACAGGGATGAGGAAGAGAAGGAGGAGGAGGAGAGCACGGTCAGTCGTCCTCTTGGTGAGGACACAGAAGTCTTGCCTGTTAGCAGTCTGACATACATGGCTGAGTTTCTTACGCTGCCTTTTCCGTGACCCTCGCGTTGTCCAAATTTTGGGTTACAGTCATTACTGGTTGGTGACACTTCTTGACCCATGCTACAAGGAGAACTTTCTGTATCTTATTCCCTTGCAGGACAGGCCTAATAAAATGAGGCAGTACCAGAATGCCCTTGTTGCGGAATTATTAAAAAAATTCCCATCTGAAAACGCTGGCGGCAGAGATCACAATTCGTTGGACAACCAAGGAGCAAATCCAATTCAGCAGAGGCAGGGGCACACTGTGAAAGTTCAGGGACAGTTTTATTAGACCCTCCCATCGCACAGGCCCTGAGGCGCGGGTTACCCGGACAAGAAGGGAAAAGTTTCGGAAGAAGCTGAGTGAGTACCTTGCCGACCTTACCAACGTACTCCATGATTCCTCTGTGCCTTATAATTATTGGGTATCCAAGCTGGACATGTGCCATGAACTGGCTCTCTACACCTTGGAGGTCCTGACCTGCTCTGCCTCTAGTGTTTTGTCAGAGCGGGTTTTTAGTGCCGGTGGTGTAATTATAACCGATAGGCGCATCTGCCTGTCAACTGAAAATTCTGACAGGCTGACTCTTACAAAAGTGAACAAAGGCTGGGTTGAGCCAGACTTCTCAACATCGCCGAATGATAGCAGCGTAACATGAACTCAAATCCAGTGTCTTTTTTTGGGAGGTCTAACTCTATTCCCATGCACCTCTGTCTTCACACCCAGACATGGGTATACGCTTCCTGATTTTGTCTATTTACTTTTACTTCTCCCCATGCTCATCCTCTACCACCATATCACCACCAAATCTACCATATCACCATATCTACATCTCATGCAAGGGGCATTGGAGTTCCTCCAAATTTTTGGCAGCGATTGCATTCACTGCATAGGAAAACAGTATGGGAGACCCACTTACTAATAATAGGAACATTGTTTTCAGGAGACTCTCCGACCTTTACATCTCTTGCAAGGGACATTGGAGTTCCTCCAAATTTTTGGCAGCTGTTGGACTCACTGCATACCCTATAACTGTATAGCAGACCCGCTCCTTTCTAATACCAACATGTCGTTTCTGTGGCCCAGCTCTATGTGTCTTTAAATTGTTATTGAGGTTTTTCCTAAATTTTTGCAGCCGTTGGACTCATTGCATACCATATCAGGCACATCTTTGATTTTGGCACCTGGAAGACAGCACACGTCTCGTGAGGTGATGTCCGTTAGACAGATAGTTATTTGAATTGTTGCTAAGTTTCCTCTAAATAAAAATCTGAAAATTGGTATAACAAAATATCCTGCATCTTTTAATTTGCAAAAATAATAATGTTTTAAAGTACTGAAACTTTTATGCATTAATTATATGTAACAGTAATAGGTAAACTCTTTGATATCATAAAAACAAGAGCCAACTAAAAATTTTCATTGTCAGAGTTGAATTCACGAGGTCAAAATCATTAAGAAATGGCTCATTTCATATTTGAATCTAACAACTTTTGAAAATATGTAGAACAGTGTTCTCTTTAATTAGTTCTTGTTATTTTCTGAGATGTGTGGTTGGCACAGAAAGAACTTTCACTCTAATACGGTGTATTAGATTCAAAACTTGCTGTACTATTTATTTATACACATTGTAAAAGATGTAAATTACTGTGTAAAATAATTCCTTAGCTGTCTAGACTAAAACCTAAGATATCACTGTTTCCTAACTGCACAGATTCAGAGCCTTCCTTCCTGTATCTCAAAGTATAGTACAATACATTCTTTATTTTGGCTATTGGCACGAGTTCTCAAAGTCTCATAACATGATTTAGCTGTAATGTTTTAACATACATCGTAGAGCTGGGCAAATTTAGTCAAGTGGAATTGAATTCTACTTAAACTTTTAAAAAATCAACTTTCTGGAGTGCGTGTGAATTCAGCAAAATGGTGGCTATCTGGGGAGGCCGGTTAAAAAGAAAAACATACCTCACTGCTCACCTTTCCATACGTTCCTGCAGCTTCATGCCCTCTGTCCAGTCCTCTGTAACCCGGGAATAAAACCACTTCTCCAGCCACCCCTTCTGGTACTTGCCTGATTCTGGTCTTTTGTTCCTCCGTCACGCGTTTTTGGCCATGTGTTCACTCTAGACCAGGGCTTCTGGCTGCAAGCAGGGACTGGAATTCACTATGCGTGCTTTGGGACCTACTCGAGTCTGAAAGCAAAGAGGTTGCAGAGGACTGACAGCAGGCAGGTGTAACATACCTGGCGGCGCCCTTGCATGGTGGTCCATCTCCCACTGTGCAAGAGCGCGCACTTGATCTCCAGTCCAGAATGTCTCTCTGGCTTCCCTCCATGCTGTCTGTTTGTGTCTGTTTCTGCTGCTTAAGGGCGGCGCCCGATCACTTCCTGCTTTTTGTACCTGCTGTGGGTCACACCCCTTGTGCGTCCTCAGCCTATTGCTGTCTGTCACCTGGTATATAACCCAGCTGCTCCAATCAATCCCTGCCTGAGCATTGTGTTTCATTCAGTGTGTGCTTGCACTCTGAAGGTGCCAGGTCCCGTTCTGTGTTCTCTTGTCTGCCTATCCTGGAGGCTGTATTTCCAGGCCTGTCTGAACACGCTCCTAGCCTGTTCCTCCCGCCTTCTAGGGGCCGATTACCTAGACCCGCTCCTGTATCTTGTCTGTCCTGTCTGAACACGCTCCTTGCCTGTTCGTCCCGCCTCTCTGGGGGCCGTATTCCCAGACCCGCTCCTGTATCCCGCTGCAGTGTCGGTCTCTTCCGTACACTCAGTTCCAGTCTGAACTCTCTCCTATCCTTTACCTGTTTTGCCTCTATGTCCGTTCCTTTCCTTTTTCTGCAGAGTCTGAACTCGTACCTAACTCCTGCTTGTTGTCTCCGTACTTCCGTTTGTGTGTTTGTGGTCCACTCGCTACTTCACTGCAAGTACCTTGTGGGTATCTGGCTCTGCCTTTCCCTTCCTGTCTGTTCCGTGTGAACAGAGCCCTGTCCCCCCTGCTCAGTCTTGCTCCGCTCTGACTCCTTGCTCACTGCTCCGGCAGTCTCGCTCCACTGACTCCTTTGCTCACTGCTCCGACAGTCTCGCTCCGCTCTGACTCCTTTGCTCACTGCTCCGGCAGTCTCGCTCCGCTCTGACTCCTTTGCTCACTGCTCTGGCAGTCTCGCTCCGCTCTTGCTCACCGCTCCAGGCGGCCTCGTCCTGCTCTGCTCTTGCTCACCGCTCCAGGCGGCCTCGTCCTGCTCTGCTCTTGCTCACCACTCCAGGCGGTCTCGTCCTGCTCTGCTCTTGCTCACCGCTCCAGGCGGTCTCGTCCTGCTCTGCTCTTGCTCACCGCTCCAGGCGGTCTCGTCCTGCTCTGCTCTTGCTCACCGCTCCAGGCGGTCTCGTCCTGCTCTGCTCTTGCTCACCGCTCCAGGCGGTCTCGTCCTGCTCTGCTCTTGCTCACCGCTCCAGGCGGTCTCGTCCTGCTCTGCTCTTGCTCACCGCTCCTGGCGGTCTCGTCCTGCTCTGCTCTTGCTCACCGCTCCAGGCGGTCTCGTCCTGCTCTGCTCTTGCTCACCGCTCCAGGCGATCTCGTCCTGCTCTGCTCTTACTCATCGCTTCAGGCGGTCTCGTCCTGCCCTGCTCTCGCTCAACTCTCTGGGCGGCCTCACTCTGCTGTGTTTGTCTGCCACATCTGTGGTTCTGTTCCAGAGTCCCAGTGTGTACTGGGTCCTATCCCGCCTGTGTTCCTACCTGCTAGTGCCTTCCTGTCTGCACTCTAGCCGTGCTTGCCTGTAACCCCCTGCCTGCATACCCGCCTGCCCGCATACCAGTCGTGCCTGCCTATTCCCACCAGTCTGTGTGCCAGCCTAACCAGTCTGTTCCTGTATTCCCCTGTGTGGGTCAACAGCCGTGTCCGGGGTCTGTCCTGGAGTAGCACCTGGTCCCTCTGCTCGGTTCATCCTGGGTGCACTGGCGTCGTATGCCGTCGTGCGACCCTGGTCGGATCGGGTGAATACCTAGTTACGCCCCTCCAGGCATTCACTCTCCGGCACGGTCCAGTGGAATCACACGCACACGCCGCTCAGCCCGGGCGTGTGCATTACATCATGCTCAGGCCATGGTTCCCGTTGAGCCCCACGGCCTTCGCTCTCTGAGACGTTTTCCAGCGAATACATGCATTAAAAATAAATAAATAAACATTTTTTTTTTCTAGCTGAGTTCCTGGCTAATTACGCACCCGTCCAGATGGATCTATCTGCTCTCGTTCCTGCGGATCCGCCACGTTACTATGGGGATCCAAGACAAAGTCGTGCATTTGTGGAGCAATGCATGCTACACTTCAAGTTCTACCCTCTATGTTTTCCCACCGATCGGGTTAAGGTGGCATTCATTATGTCTAACCTAGCGGGTTATGCCTTTTAAATGGATCAACCCCCTATGGGAAACACAGGATCCTATCGTCCTGGACATAATGGCCTTCCTGGTGGCCTTTCTAATGGTCTTCGATGATCCTAACCCGGAGGCTCCTGCTGAAGCTTCACTTCCCAATATCCCGGAGCAGCCCCGATGGGTAATGTGTGTGGGTAGCGCAATAGTCCTCCAGCCCAATGAGACTACTGCCCACCCAGAATCCTCACAGGGTGACTACGCTCTCCGGAATACTTCTCTCAACCTCAAGAGGCAGTCCAGACGTGTTAGACGTAGAGGCAAGCCGTCACGCCAGGGTCTGTCCTCCCTGAGACCTCCTGACCCCAACCTTGAAGTCCCTACTGAAGCTTCATCTCCCTGTATCCCGGAGAAGCCCCAACAGGTAATGTGCGTGGGTAGTGCACCAGTTCTCCTCCCCGATGAGACTACTACCCATCCAGACTCCACACAGGAGAACTTCCTGCACCCGGCATCAGATGCTTCACCCACTTTAACCGGTGTGCATGTCCAAGGATGCTCCGAAGCTGTGATTACCTCAGAGTCTGTGCACCTCTACTACCTGGCGGAGGACCCCCAGTTGCCTCCTGAATCCTCCGGGATACCACTCGATGACAAATGGAGAGAGACTTCTCTACACCTGGTACTCGATACTTTGTCCGCTCCGTCCTGTGAGCCTGACAATGGGTACCCCAAAGTGGTAGTTACCCCCGAGTCTCTACACCCCTCCGACCAGGCGGAGGACCTCCAGTTGTCTCCAGAACCCTTCGGGGTGCTACCTGGTAGCGAAAGGACAGAGACTCTCCTATACTCTGTACCTGATACCTCGCTCGCTTCGTCCAGTGAGTCCAACCTAGTGTACTCTGAAGCAGAGGTTACCCATGAGTCTTTACACCCCTCCGACCAGGCGGAGGACCTCCAGTTGTCTCCAGAACCCTTCGGGGTGCTACCTGGTAGCGAAAGGACAGAGACTCTCCTATACTCTGTACCTGATACCTCGCTCGCTTCGTCCAGTGAGTCCAACCTAGTGTACTCTGAAGCAGGGGTTACCCATGAGTCTCTACACCCCTCCGACCAGGCGGAGGACCTCCAGTTGTCTCCAGAACCCTTCGGGGTGCTATCTGGTAGCGAAAGGACAGAGACTCTCCTATACTCTGTACCTGATACCTCGCTCGCTTCGTCCAGTGAGTCCAACCTAGTGTACTCTGAAGCAGAGGTTACCCATGAGTCTCTAGCCCCCTCTGACCAGGCGGAGGACCTCCAGTTGTCTCCAGAACCCTTCGGGGTGCTACCTGGTAGCGAAAGGACAGAGACTCTCCTATACTCTGTACCTGATACCTCGCTCGCTTCGTCCAGTAAGTCCAACCTAGTTTACTCTGAAGCAGAGGTTACTCCTGAGTCTCTATACCCCTCTGACCGGGCGGAGGACCTCCAGTTGTCTCCAGAACCCTTCGGGGTGCCACCTGGTGGTGAATGGACAGAGACTTTCCTATACTCGGTACCCGATACCTCGCCTGCTTCGTCCAGTGAGTCCGACCTAGTGTACTCTGAAGCAGATGTTTTCTTTGAGCCTCTGCACTCTTCTGACCCGGCGGAGGACCTCCAGTTGTTTCCTGAATCCTCCGGGGTACCACCAGATAACAAAGAGACAGTGACTTTTCCTCATCCTGTACCTGATAGCCCGTCTATTTCTTCCTGTGAGCTTGACAAGATGTACCTCGAAGCAGAGTTTACCCCCAAGTCTCTGCTCCCCTCCAACCCGGTGGAGGACTTCCAGTTGTCTCCTGTACCCTCTGGGGTGCCACCTGAAAATATGTGGAGAGAGACTTCCTTGTGTGCTGTTCCTGGTACTCCACCCGTTTCGTCTGTTGCTGAGGATGGCTGGATAGGAGGTAGCATCCTAGCTAACCAGATGAGACCAGTTTTTCCTGTGGACAGTGGGAGCGATCTCCTTGAAGTGAAGGATTGGCCCTCGAATTCCCTGCGGAAGATTCTGGCAGGCCTGAAGAAGAGGGGGCGTAAGGGGGGGGGTACTGTAACATACCTGGCGGCGCCCTTGCATGGTGGTCCATCTCCCACTGTGCAAGAGCGCGCACTTGATCTCCAGTCCTGAATGTCTCTCTGGCTTCCCTCCATGCTGTCTGTTTGTGTCTGTTTCTGCTGCTTAAGGGCGGCGCCCGATAACTTCATGCTTTTTGTACCTGCTGTGGGTCACAACCCTTGTGCGTCCTCAGCCTATTGCTGTCTGTCACCTGGTATATAACCCAGCTGCTCCAATCAATCCCTGCCTGAGCATTGTGTTTCATTCAGTGTGTGCTTGCACTCTGAAGGTTCCAGGTCCCGTTCTGTGTTCTCTTGTCTGCCTATCCTGGAGGCTGTATTTCCAGGCCAGTCTGAACACGCTCCTAGCCTGTTCCTCCCACCTTCTAGGGGCCGATTACCTAGACCCGCTCCTGTATCTTGTCTGTCCTGTCTGAACACGCTCCTTGCCTGTTCGTCCCGCCTCTCTGGGGGCCGTATTCCCAGACCCACTCCTGTATCCCGCTGCAGTGTCGGTCTCTTCCGTACACTCAGTTCCAGTCTGAACTCTCTCCTATCCTTTACCTGTTTTGCCTCTATGTCCGTTCCTTTCCTTTTTCTGCAGAGTCTGAACTCGTACCTAACTCCTGCTTGTTGTCTCTGTACTTCCGTTTGTGTGTTTGTGGTCCACTCGCTACTTCACTGCAAGTACCTTGTGGGTATCTGGCTCTGCCTTTCCCTTCCTGTCTGTTCCGTGTGAACAGAGCCCTGTCCCCCCTGCTCAGTCTCGCTCCGCTCTGACTCCTTGCTCACTGCTCCGGCAGTCTCGCTCCGCTCTGACTCCTTTGCTCACTGCTCCGGCAGTCTCGCTCCGCTCTGACTCCTTTGCTCACTGCTCCGGCAGTCTCGCTCCGCTCTGACTCCTTTGCTCACTGCTTCGGCAGTCTCGCTCCGCTCTGACTCCTTTGCTCACTGCTCTGGCAGTCTCGCTCCGCTCTGCTCTTGCTCACCGCTCCTGGCGGTCTCGTCCTGCTCTGCTCTTGCTCACCGCTCCTGGCGGTCTCGTCCTGCTCTGCTCTTGCTCACCGCTCCAGGTGGCCTCGTCCTGCTCTGCTCTTGCTCACCACTCCAGGCGGCCTCGTCCTGCTCTGCTCTTACTCACCACTCCTGGCGGTCTCGTCCTGCTCTGCTCTTGCTCACCGCTCCAGGCGGTCTCGTCCTGCTCTGCTCTTGCTCACCGCTCCAGGCGGTCTCGTCCTGCTCTGCTCTTGCTCACCGCTCCAGGCGGTCTCGTCCTGCTCTGCTCTTGCTCACCGCTCCAGGCGGTCTCGTCCTGCTCTGCTCTTGCTCACCGCTCCAGGCGGTCTCGTCCTGCTCTGCTCTTGCTCACCGCTCCTGGCGGTCTCGTCCTGCTCTGCTCTTGCTCACTGCTCCAGGCGGTCTCGTCCTGCTCTGCTCTTGCTCACCGCTCCAGGCGGTCTCGTCCTGCTCTGCTCTTGCTCACCGCTCCAGGCGGTCTCGTCCTGCTCTGCACTTGCTCACCGCTCCTGGCGGTCTCGTCCTGCTCTGCTCTTGCTCACCGCTCCAGGCGGTCTCGTCCTGCTCTGCTCTTGCTCACCGCTCCTGGCGGTCTCGTCCTGCTCTGCTCTTGCTCACTGCTCCAGGCGGTCTCGTCCTGCTCTGCTCTTGCTCACCACTCCAGGCGGTCTCGTCCTGCCCTGCTCTCGCTCACCTCTCTGGGCGGCCTCACTCTGCTGTGTTTGTCTGCCACATCTGTGGTTCTGTTCCAGAGTCCCAGTGTGTACTGGGTCCTATCCCGCCTGTGTTCCTACCTGCTAGTGCCTTCCTGTCTGCACTCTAGCCGTGCTTGCCTGTAACCCCCTGCCTGCATACCCGCCTGCCCGCATACCAGTCGTGCCTGCCTATTCCCACCAGTCTGTGTGCCAGCCTAACCAGTCTGTTCCTGTATTCCCCTGTGTGGGTCAACAGCCGTGTCCGGGGTCTGTCCTGGAGTAGCACCTGGTCCCTCTGCTCGGTTCCTCCTGGGTGCACTGGCGTCGTATGCCGTCGTGCGACCCTGGTCAGATCGGGTGAATACCAAGTTACGCCCCTCCACGCATTCACTCTCCGGCACGGTCCAGTGGAATCACACGCACACGCCGCTCAGCCCGGGCGTGTGCATTACAGCAGGAAGCAGAAGGAACTTCCGGAAAGGTGGGCAGTGTGGTATGTTTTTCTTTTTAACCTGCCTCCCCTGCTGATCCTTACTTGCTGTCTGGTCCTCTCTGCCTCCGTCGCACTATATCACCATCCCAGTGTGCACTTTAGACTAAGGCTTCTTCCAGATTCAGGCCCCGGAGTTCCCTACGCATGCGCCAAAGAGGTGAGTGGTGAGGTGAGTATAACTATTTTTTTATTTTTTACATCTTATGTTGATTATGCTCTGGTATCTAGAAAAAAACCTTTGCTTAATAAGGGACATTAAATTTGTGGAGAATAACTTCTCTGCATATCAAATTTCCAGGTAAATTCCAACTTTGTCTGATCCACTCATTTTTGTTATATAGTCTGCATAGGTATATGTTCACTTTAATCTGTAGTTGCTAAAGTTATCTATGTGTGATGTACAGAGGCAAGGGAAAAAATTTCAGCTTCTAATGCAGGTGCTATTAGTCCAGAGATGGACTAAGACTTTGGATCTCCTCCCTTTATAAATAGTATATGGCCCTTCTCTAGTTAATTTTTCATTTAAAAGAATCAAAATGTAAAAGCAATTTTGAGCAAGGTAAGATTGAAAAGCTTTATAATTGTGCTTTAGGCTCCCTTGCCTATGAGGCCACTGGGCAGCTGAACAGGATGCACCTACAGTATATTATGTCCAGTCCTGATCCGGCCATTTTATTATCTCGACCAGTGTTTTCAAAACTCCAGTCCTCACAGTCCCCATACAGGTCATATTTTCAGAATTTCCATAGTGTTGCACAGGTGATAGAATTCCTGATGTGTCAATGATACTTCCATCACCTGAGCAATGCTAAGAAAATCCTGAAAACATGACATGTTGGGGGCCGTGAGGACTGGAGTTCGGAAAATACTGATCTAGACCATCAGATATGCCACACACTAACATATACTAGAGGGATATTCCCATTAACTCCCTTTATTATTGTAGATTACTAAGAATTTTATAATTAACCCCTTCACTACTCTAGTCAATGAAAGATATAATTATTAAAAGGTTGTACAAACTGTTCAATCCATGTTCATATGCTTTATCTGCCTTATTTGTGGTTGCTGCAGTATAAATGTGTAAGTATTTGAATCATCTACCAAGCATCTTGCCTGAGGAAAATTCATCACCAATTGTAGTGGTGGCCCTTTTATCTATAGATATGCTGATTTTTCTTGAAACCTACTGTTTATTAGTCGCATCATGATGAGAATTATGAACCAGGGGTCTGGTATGTTCATGAGCTTTGCTGCATCTCCGTTGATTATTATCACTTTCTCTCGATGCACATTAATAAATGAAACCCCGTGCCAATGTCTCTTATATCTCTTACCTAATTGTTTTCATTATACCAGGAAGCAAAATATCCAGCAACTAAATGTATATTTACAAGTTTGTAAAGCCAAAGAGCAATGGCAAGGGTGAGCAAGTCTGTATTTTTTTCTCTAACTACAAGTTGAGCATAAAGACATTTTCACAAGCATGATTATAACATGTGCTGCTGATCCATCACATCAAAAGTGCTTTCTGTTTTGACTGTTACATCTGTCACGCATGAAGGCAAAAGAAGCAGAAATAATATCCTAGAATAATAAAATATCTTATGAAAGTCTGTAAAAAACGAAATTCGCTCATCAAGTCAAAAATTTGCGTTAATCAAGTGTTATGGTCAAACTGGAAAAAACTGCTCAGAACAAAAATGAATTTACAAGTACAAGTCAAATAAACCAAATCATTTACTCCATTACTTAAGGTAGCATTCTCCTTTTCCAGAAAGGCCCAATTAAGCAGATAATTGCAATAGGATGGTGCGTTGCTGGTTTAATCATATAGAATAGAAAGCATTCAAAGCAAAGGATCTCAGGATAATATTAAACTCATTACTTATACATTACTTGCACAGAAAGAGGTAGCAAGCTGTTGGCAAGTCAGTTTAAAAATGTGGTACATACTGTACAGATGTAAGAAAACTCCCTTTCAAAGTCTATGGGTTCCATTTCAGGACTTAATTATACTCATGTGTTTGAGTTGTTAGGCAAGCGTTATACTATGTTTTGTCCAATTAGAGGTTTATTCATCAGAATACTAGACACAAGCAAATCATTTCTAAATTAATAAAACTCATTTAGATTTTAACAAAATATATGGAATCAAGTGAATGCAAATCTTGGGAGATTTATTTAGCAGCAATCCAGAAAAACAGAAGACAGCCCACCGACATTTTACTAGAATCTGAGGGCTGAGACGTGGTTTAAAAAAAAACAATAAACTGTTATACTCCTCTTTCCTTGTTCCTCTACATATCTGTCTCACCACTATCGCTCTTCCCTGATCGCCATTCACTCCTCTGATTGGCTTCTTTACCTTCTTTCCCTTCCAGGTCTTTAGCGGGCACCACCAATACTGACAAGGCCTCACTTTGTCATGTGGGGATACAGCGCACATCAATGGTGTCATCATGGGCGCGGCAAACATCACTGAATTTATTTAGCGCAAATTTAATTCATTCTCTAATTTGAATAAATGTACCCAATGTTACGAATCGTGATTCTGTGCTCCCACCTGGGAATGGAGCAGGTCCGGTGCTACGCTACTTTGGTTACAAGCGCCGCCATTGTGCTGACTCTAGAGGCTGAGTTACAACGCATGCTGGGAAACTGTCCATTTCTTGTGGAGCATCGCGTTCTGGTGTTGTGCGATGTGTGAGGACGCCGGACGCTGTGTCTCTCTGATTTCTCTGCCCAGGGAAGATGGGACGCTGTCTTCCCTGGTTGACAGGCAACTCAGGATGCTGCTTTGTCTGACCCTATGCAGTGGTAGGATGTTGTCCAGTCTGCTGTTGAAGCTAGCAGGAAGTGGCTGTCTGGGGATGATTGGGAGGCAATCAACACCTGATCATTAGGCGGGCTATATAATCAGGCTCCCTGCTCAGTCCTTTGCTGTTTATTGCAGTTCCCTATGTGCTTGGCGGTGAGTGGTGCTAGCATTATTCTTGCTATCTTTTCAGGGGTTTTCTCATTTTCTCTTCTGGTTTCACTACCTCGGGTTCTTGCAGAGGTACTCACCTGGTTTGTGACTAGGCACCAGCTGCGTCACCAGATGCCAGCTGTCCGGCGACAGTAGGTCTGGGAAGGGCTCTGCCAAAGTCCCCCTTCCAATTACTGGGAGCTGGCTGAAGAGTATTCCCGGCCCTCAAGGACTTACCTAGCTGGGCAGCTTGTGCCAAGTGCATCTGTGGCTGCATCTTTGCTGCTTTGGTGTCAGTCTTGTTGGGTCCCTCTGCACAGTGCATAACAGAATAAACAGCCATATTTATATATATGAAAACAAAATGGATCCAGTCAAGCAGCTTACTGACCAGATGCAGGGTCTTTTTGGAATGTTCCTGGATTTGGCGGGTACCGTGAAACAGCATTGTCAGACCCTGGCTCAGGGGTTCCCCCGACACAGGTAAGTTCTAAAACCAGTCCTGCAGCGGGAGTAATTCCCATAGAACATATAGTGCCTCTTCCTGATTTTTTGGGGGGAGATGGTATAATAATTATAAGAAGGGGTGCAAATTATATTTCCAACTTCACCGTTTCTTCCAGGAATGAAGGTACTTAGGTGGGTCTTGTTATTTCCTTTCTTAGAGGGGATCTCCAGTTTTGGGCATTTTCATTCCCCTCAGGTTCACCCACACTCTTGTCAGTGGATGAATTTTTTAAGGCTGTGGGACAGATTTATGATGAATCAGACTGGGTGGCTTTAACTGATTCCCATCTTAAGGCATTTTATCAGCAGAACCTCACTGCAGAGGACTACTGCTCCCAGTTTTGTAGATGGGCCATAGAGATTGGGTGGAATGATACTGCTCTTCATAGTACTTTCCTGTCTGGGCTTGATGAACATATTAAAGATATGCTAGTGCACCACTCTCCTCCCTGGTCATTGGAGGCCACCAAGACTTTAGCTGTGCGACTCGATCGGAGAAGACGGGAGAGGTGTCAGGAAAGATTGTTCCTTGGGTGGAGATCATCCATACTCTCTGCTGGTCCTAAGGTTGAGGGAGAACCCATGCAGCTTTTTGGAGTTGGTACCTCTCGGGAATCAAGGCAGCAAAGAATGCATCAGCAACAGTGTCTTTTATGCGGTTCCTAGTGCCCTCTGGTTTGTGAATGTCCATGTATGGAGCCGGCGGGAAATTACCGCGCCAGCTGGGTTTGGAGATTTC
The DNA here is from genome assembly GCF_046119375.1 of Phyllobates terribilis. Classification (NCBI taxonomy): domain Eukaryota; kingdom Metazoa; phylum Chordata; class Amphibia; order Anura; family Dendrobatidae; genus Phyllobates; species Phyllobates terribilis. The sequence goes on along the minus strand of NW_027362762.1, from coordinate 326,823,039 downwards.
CAGTTAGGGTACTTTTACCCATTGTTATCACGTTTAGCGGTAATAGTGTGGAGTGTTATGCTCTTGTTGATTGCGGAGCTGAGATAAGTTTTTTAAATGCTGCTGTGGCCAAGGAGTTGGAGGTTCCTGTTATCTCTTCGGATGGTTCTATAACATTATCTTCTCTTGATAATTCTCCCCTTGCCCAGAGTATTGGGTATCGCACCGCTGAACCAGTATTTATCACCACAGGTTGTCTGCATAAGGAAGATAAATGCTTTGTTATTTTACAGGATCTTCCTACTGCTATGTTGTGTTATTATGTCTCCCTTGCAGATGAAGGACAAAGCCATGGTCTATGGAGTGCCAAGGAATGAATGGTGAAGAGGAATTAATAAAAACCACCTTAATTAGGTCAATAAAACAACACATGTTTTGGCAGTGGAATACTGCCTTCTTCATGTCATGAGGTGAAATTACAAGGATGGTATTATATAGCCAACCCACATCGGTTGGTAGATAACAATCAGGCACTGATAATTTTAACCCTATATGGTATAAAACAGATTAAGATCAGATAAAACAACAAAACAATGCATAACAGGTGAATGGTACACTCATAAATGGCAAAAACTAGTGTACCACATTATCCAATGTTAAATTTAATCCCTCAGGAGAAAGATTCCCCAATTTATATATCCAGTAACTCTCCCTATTGATCAAACAATTCAATCTATCAATGACAGTGTCCCCAATCTGATCAATAATGATCAGTTGTAAAAATTGTGGATCTTTATGATGTTCAATAGAGAAATGTTTAGAAACGCTGTGGAAAACAAAACAATTATGAATATTTTGCCTATGCTTGTTCAGCCTGGCATGCATGATCTGTATAGTGCGGCCTACATATTGCAAGCCGTAAGGAGCTGCCTTTCCCTTGGGAGTCGAGTTTTCTTGAGGACCTGTGCCTCAGGAGGACCTGTGACTCAGGAGGAACTGCCGTGACATCACTGCTGGTCACGTGACTGCCCAAGCTGTAGCAGCATGGCACTGTGGACCTCCGCTCTCCAGGCTATTCCCGGGGTTGTGCAGGGGTGCACAACCCGGTCAGGTGAGCAGTTTTCTCACCCCATCCCTGTCCTCAATCCACAGGTTTCACCCAGAGCACCCCTTTTCTTCTATCTTTCTTTTTCATTCGGTCTCCCTTGGCTTCGTACTCATAACCCTATTATTAACTGGCAAAGGGGGGATATTGTTAAGTGGTTCTCCAACTGCCAATCCCTTTGTATTTTCAAGCCTCCTGAGGTAGTAGGTTCTACCTCCAAGGTCCCATGGCATGTGGCAGAGTTCCCACAGGTGTTTTCCGAAGAGGGACTATTCCATTCAGCTCATTGAGGGGGCAAAGTTATGTAGGGACAGAATTATTAACCTGTCAGAACCCGAGAGGCAAGCCATGAAGGAATATATTCAGGAAAATTTGAAAAATGGGTTTATCCGCCCTTCTAAATCCCTGGTTGGACCAAGGTTCTTTTTTGTGGCCAACAAGGATGGTGGTTTGAGACCATGTATTGACTATCGTGAGCTCAATCACATAACTGGACCCTCTCCCACTCATCCCTGACCTCTTTAACCAATTGGTGGGGGCAAGTTGTTTACTAAGCTGGACCTTCGGGGGGCTTATAATCATGTTCGCATCAAGTGGGGGGATGAGTGGAAAATGGCCTTCAATACCCCCGAGGGTCATTATGGGTATTGTATCATGCCCTTTGGGTTCCATAATGGTCCAACTGTGTTTAAAATGCTTGTAAATTATATTTTGTGCTATTGATTACATCAATGATATCCTCATCATCTCCAGGGACTTGGCTGCACACAAGGACCATGTGTGCACCGTCCTGAAAAGACTGGAGGATCATATTCTTTATGTCAAAAAAGAAAAATGTGTTTTTGAAGTGCAGGAGTTGGTGTTCCTGGCACTCATTCTGTCCACCACAGGGGTTTCGGATGGACCCCGAGAAAGTGAGGGCGGTGTTTGAGTGGGCACAACCGGTTAACTTCAAGGAATTGCAGCATTTTTGGGGTTTTGCCAATTATTACCACAGGTTTAATAAGGGTTTTTCGAAGGTGGTGAAACCTCTCACAGATCTTACCCATAAGGGGGCAGATATGTCTAATTGGGGACTGGAGGCCATTAAGGCCTTTAATACACTTAAGAAGGCCTTTTCCTCCACTCCAGTTTTGATCCATCCTGATGTCAATAAGTCTTTTGTGGTGGAAGTGGATGCCTCTGAGGTAAGAGTGGGAGTGGTGGTCTCCCAGGGTTCCACCACTCTAACGCATTTGAGGCCTTGCGCATTTTTTTTCTCCGAAATTCTCTCCTCCAGAGCTCAATTATGACATCGGTAATTGTGAACTTCTTGCCATAAAGTTAGCTCTGGAGGAGTGGAGGTATGTCCTTGAGGGAGCCAAGCACCCATTCATGGTGCTTAATGACCATAAGAATCTGTTTTTTTAGAGAATGCTAAAAGGCTGAACTCGAGAAAAGTCCGATGTGCCTTGTATTTTAGCAGATTAAATTTTTAGATCCCTTACCTCCCTGGGGCCAAGAATGTTCGAGCAAATGCTCTCTCTCGGAGTCTTTGTCCTAGTGAGTCTGAAATTACGGAAACTGACTCCATTCTTCCATTGGGCAATGTAGTCGCTTTTGTCAATTTAGCTTGGGAGGTGGTTAAGGCTCAGGGAATGATAAATTATTCATTACGGTGCAGTTACGGTTGGGCTTACTCATAGAGTGTCTTGACTCAGTCGCAGTGGGCCACCCTGGCATTAAGGGGACCTGTCACCCGTTAAACTAAAAGTATTGGTGGCCGTCCTTGGGTAAGGATGTTGAAGTTTATGTTAAGGCATGGAAGATCTGTGCCAGGAATAAGGTGCCTCGCATCGCTCCAGAAGGGAAACTTCTCCCTTTGCCCGTTCATGTATGTCCTTGGTCTCATATATCCACAGACTTCATTACAGATCTCCCTGACTCCCAGGGTATGACTACGGTGTGGGTTATTGTGGACTGATTTTATAAACAATGCCATTTGGTTCCTTTGGTTCAGTTGCCCAATGTGCAGGATTTGGTAGATTTATTCCTTGTTCAGGTGGTAAGATTACATGGGGTTCCAATGAATATAGTCTCCGATCGTGGGTCTCACTTTATCTCCAGATACTGGAGGGTTTGTGTAAACACCTCTGGTTGGAGCTCTTATTTTCATTTGCATACCATCCTCAATCTAATGGGCAAACAGAGCGAACCAGCAAGTGTATTGAGTCCTATCTAAGAGTCTTTTGCTCTCATACTCAGCATGATTGGTGATCATACTTAGCCTTGGCAAAGTTCACCCTAAACAATAGGCACCATGAGGGTTTGGGGATGTCTCCTTTCTTCTGTAATTTAGGATTCTATCCTAGGTCTCCTTGTTTTGAGGGAGGGGACAATGTCCATACTAGGGCTTTTATAGCTGGGCAGCTTGAGCCAAGTGCGTTTGTGGCTGCGCCTTTGCTGCTTTGGTGTCAATCTTGCTGGGTCCCTCTGTACAGCACATAACACCCAAATTAAATTTCTGGATATTCACTCAACTCTACTAAATACTGTACCTATATGCTCCTATTGTGCAAATGTATAACATAACAGGTTTTCTCTTTTAGCAACATTTGAAAGATTTATATACAGATACTTCTTTTGATAATATAACATGCTAGGCTTTCAAGTACAGTGGAATTTTATTCTTTCTAATAAAAATTAAATATCATACATAAACAATTTTATAGGCATATAATTACATCAATTTGCAACACTTTTGATGGAATACTTTTTATATAAGGGAAGTCAAAGTTTGACATCAAAAGAAGGAATTACATCACTCACCAATTCAGTAAAAAAAATTAAAAGTCCTTTATTCCATTCTTCGGGACATGGACAGGGTATGTAGGGAAGCAGAGGAATATGTAGAGAGGAAGAAACAGGATGACAGCCTGGACCCATAGAAGCATTGAACTAACGCAAAACGGCCCTTGTCCTGTTTCTTCCTCTCCACACATTCCTTTGCTTCCCTGCATTCCATGTCCATGTCCCAAAGAATGGAATAAAGGACTATTAATTTTTACTGAATTGTTGAGTGCTGTTTTTCCTTCTTTTGATGTTCAATATTTATGCTGTTCAGCAGAGCACCAAGTCCAGTTGGCATACCGCACAGCTCACAGGACAAGGAATTTCTTGACACGATACCGCATGTTGCTTGGTGCTGATATATCTTCTTGGCTTCAAGTCAATGTATGAACACACCTTTTCCTGCAATGTTTTTCAAAACCATGCATGAACACATATGGAAACAAAGAGTAAAGAAACATTTGTGAAATAAATTAGAATTTGCACATTGTACCTCCTTTTACTCGTCTGACAGCAGCTTCGTTGTGTAGTCACCCTGAATGGCTTCCAATGAATAGGTATACCTCATCAAGAGTTGATTTGTGGAATTACCAGTCTTCTGAAAGTGTGTTTTGCAAAGCCAGTATTTGTACACATTTCCATACAGTGCTGAGCCCAATTCAATAACTGTTCTAAGTCAGAATATAGCAAAAAACACTCAAAAGAGTAAAAATAAATGATAGTCCTTTATTACTTTAAGAAATGAAGAGAAGTCAAACTAGAAAATTTCTTGAACATTAAAGGTATCCTCAAGTGCAATCATGAAAACCATCAATCGTTTTGATGAAACTGGCTCTCATGAAACCATCCCTGGAAAAAAAGACCAATGATTACCACTGCTGCAGAGGATAAGTTCATCATCAGAGATAACAGCCTCAGAAATCACAAGCTGACCTCACCTCAGATAACAGCCATCTGAAATGATGCACAGATAATAAGTAGCAGGCACATCTCAGCATCAACTGTCAGAACAGAATGCAAGAAGCAGGCCTCTATGGTTAAACTGCTGCAAAGAAGCCACTACTGAGGACTACAAACAATTAGAGACTTATTTAGGCCAAGAAACACAAGGACAGGACATTAAATCAGTGGAAATCTGTATTGTGCTCTGATGAGTCAAGGTTTAAGATTCATTTATATATCTATCTATATTAGTTATCTATCTACATATCTACATTTTTATTGGCATATGGTCTCCCATGCTGGTATGTGCTGTCCCCCCCTGGTATTTGCGCTGCCTGCATCCTGTCTCCACCATCCTATCCTGGTATGCGTGGCACCCCTCACCCCCAATCCCGGTATGCGTGGCACCCCTCACCCCCAATCCCGGTATGCGTGGCACCCCTCACCCACAATCCCGGTATGCGTGGCACCCCTCACCCTCAATTCCGCTATACATGGCTCCCTCATCCCCAATCCCGGTATCATGGCACCCCTCACCCCTTATTCTGGTATGCATCGCACCCCTCACCCCTTATCCTGGTATGCATGGTCCCCTCACCCCCCAATCCTGGTATGCATGGTCGCCTCATCCCCCAATCCTGGTATGTGTGGCCCCCTCATCCCTTTCACGCTGTACACACACATACAAAAAAATAAACACTTATACTCACCTTTCTTACCTGTGCTCCAGCACTGCTGTGCCCTGTTCTTCTGGAGGCCGGGTGAGGAGTGCGGCGCCGAAGCACCACGCTATCAGGCGCCATTTTGCTGAAGACACTTCAAATGTGTCTTCAGTAAATTGACGCCGGATAGCACTATGCGCATGCGCCGATCCGACGCCTCACTCCTGCCCTGGTCTCTAGCAAAGAGAGGCGCTGCGGCAATGCTCCTCCAGGTCAGGTAAGTATCTAAGTATGGCGCCGGAGATCACGGTATGCGTTCAGTGCCTACGCATACCGCGATCTCCGGCGCCATACACTCCTCTTACCTGTAACGGCTGGATGCCTGCTTCTGTCTGGAGCCAGACTGCGCGTCACACATTCACGGTCTATAAAGGCTTCAGACAGAGACACGCATCCCCGGTTTTATTATAGATATGATTATGTGTGTGGGGGGGGTATATTCTTTTTTTTTAAATTAGCAAGAGAAGAAAGGTACTGTCACTAATAAAATGTTACAGGTTGGTACCATTGTTATTTTTTTTCTCAATAATTATTCACATTTTTTGAATGCTGCTAGGTGAGACTATTTGTCTAACCTAGACATAGCCAATGTTCTGCTGCTACTGCTGTTGAACCTTGGGCACTTCATGTGTTAAAGCACCACTCCAGCATTTTTTTTGTTTAATCACTGTTGTAGTGCTTTTGAATCTAAGGTCCATGAGTCTACTCTCATACTTACCTGCTGCCATCTATTCTCTCACCACAGCTTCCATTGGTCTCTGGCAGTTTGTGACCATCCTGATTGGTTCAGTGTTTTATACAGTTAGCCGGTGGTCACGACATAATACAAGTCTATGAGAGCCTTGTTCTGTCTCTCATAGAGGGCTTGTGACGTAACTTCTATCATCCGGCCAGTCAGACGTTGCTGTCGTGGGACTGGAGTGGCGCGAAAAAAGGTGAAGACGCAGAAGGGTGAGTATAAGACCTGGGGCAGGGACCTCACATTAGGAGCACCACTCCAGCACTGAAAGAATAAAAACAGCTAGAGAGGTGCTTTAAAGTTTTTTGCTGTGTTTTTTTTGTTTTGTTTAGGGCACCATGATGCATAGAATCTTTTTCGGAACAATAACTGTAATACAGTCAGACTAATGTGGAATACCCCCTAATTTCAATTGAAGTGAACATTAGATCTCAGATGTCTGTGGGCCACATTATATTTCTAGGCAAATTGGCGGTTGCATGAAACATATTTTGATTGGGCTATAGTTTTTAAATATATTTTATTTGGGGCCACATTTAAAGTGAGTAAAAAGAAAAGCATATGTATTGCCAGAACAATCCCTGTGATTATTTACATTTCCTTATCTGTTAGGAAAATGAAAACGATATATAGAATTGTATTACTATCGATGTGCTATACCAATGTTCATATGCAAACCATCACTTTAAAAAATATTTTCATTGTCTAAATATTTTCTCATAGTCTATCTGTACATTTTATTAGGATTAAGGAAGTATTTCTGGATGAATAATCAGTTATTACATATACATGAACATATAAAGTACATTGAAATATTCAACTTAAAAAGTGTATTTATAGTACCAGAGGAGCAATAAAATTGAAACATCCTGCTCTACTCCAGAAATTAATAAATCCCATTTATTGAGATATTGAATATTAAATATTGTATAAACAATGTGTACTTTCAGCTAGAAAGCCATTTCACAGAGCTCTATTTCGTTTTCTAAATTAATCTTTGCAGCTTTCATATAGGGTAGTCACTTAAGTGGACACACCACCCACTAAATAAAATAATGTTTCTTTTGTGCATAGTGCTAGTTAAAATTACCCTTTTGATGTATGACCTTTTCTAAATATATGTATATGTGAAAGTCATCTGGTCCTTTAAGCTGGAGTGCTTACTTATTCTTTTACAACCCGGCAGAGAATAAAACTAATAAGTATTTCTACTTCTTTAAAGATTGATTTATTATCATTAAAAAAACACACACTTTGTCATTTGGAAAGCCATTTGCTTTATTCTGATTGCATGTACACAGCAGCTAAGGGTTAGTCTGGACCTTAACTCTCATTATTGCTTTCAGTCGTGTCCAGGGATTCTTAAGTCTATACTGATTACCAACAAATGCACCTTTAAAATTAGCAGAAGTGGTCTAGGGAGTAATGGAACCAAGGTAATTTGAGGCAATCCTGTGATGCCTCATGTAATAAAATAAAATATGACAATGAAATTGTTTTGATAATATTATAGTCAATGTGTTTAAACGTCACTATCACTGCAAGATATTAGTACAAACAAATATCAAAAAAATGGACAACATTTCAGGCTGTGTTGTCAGTTCCCAGTAATGAAATTATTTCAAATTAATTGCTTTCCTTTAAGACTGTGTTACTGACTTAAAAACTTCATCTATTATTTATGATGTGAAGGCCGCCATGGAATTCAGTTGCCTTTTGTGAATGGACCTTTGTACAGACTGCTATAATTTAGAAAGAAATGTAGAAATCATCAAAGTGAAGCTAATCATTAGCTCTAGGAAATTGAAATCTACCAATGCTGACTATTTAACCTACACATAGGGGGACCATTTGTAAAAGCTGTTCCACAAGCAAGAAAGTAAGAAAAGAAGTGGTAATCCAACAACCAATCAGTTTTTAGCTGTCAGCACATCTTAGACAATAAAGTATTTGTACATCTGTTTGTATAGACATTTTTTGAATCTACCGGTGGAACAGTTGCTATAATTATTATAGTATTTTAGAACCACTTCAGTTATTTTTTTTTGTATTTCCCTTTGTTAGATATAATTTGTGTAAATGTATTGGCAGCACACTTCTCAGTCATCGTCCTCTCCCAGTTTCAGCGGTGCTCCAGTTTCTTGGTGGCACCATGTGATTGCATTTACGACCTGCCAAATCACACAGTGGTTGCTGTTGTGGAGTTTTTAAGTCACTTTTTAAATTTTCTAAATGTGAGTCTATAAGATTCAAAAAAGGCTATAGAGCCTCATTCAGAGGCTTACATTGATCTTGCAAGTTAACACTACGCTGCTATTATGAACCAAAGTGCTACTGAAACCAGGAGAAGATGGTGACTAATGAGTATGTTGCTATGTTCATGATACTTACACACATGATACCTAAGAAAGTGATAAATAAAAAAAAATCTCTGGAGTGGTGCTTTAATTGTTAATATAAAAGTAAAACTTGTTCAATATGTTTGTGCTCAGATGATGATTCATTTTCCTAAACATCATTTTGAATACAAGAACCTATACATTTTACACAAGTAAACCAAAATTGTATCAATAATAGAGATGAGCAGACTGGGTTTGTCGGATTTGACCGAACTTTAGTCCAAAGAACTGTACCCTAACTTGAACCCGAACCCTAACCCTATAAAAGTCAATGGGGACCCAAACTTTGTTGCTGTAAAATGGCTGTAGTATGGGCTAGGTGGCTGCCAAAGGAAGCAGGGTACCCCCACAGAGTCTCTCTCTCTGTCTCTCTCTCCTCTAAACTACCCCTGAACTCCAAAACAGTCTTCCGGAAGAAGTCCGTGTTCGGAGTTCAGCACCGGACACTAGGATTCACTCATCTGTAGTAATTAAAAATTGCAAAATGTTGATGAACCACATGAACAAGCTCAAAGTGTATAGTACTAGGTGATATTTACACAGTGCTCCACATGTCTACTGTATACATAATATGTTTAATTTACTTTATAATCCAGATTACAAATGGGAAAGTATTAAAGAACACTCCCCTCAAAATTGTTATTATTTTAATATATTGCAATCATCATATATAACACTGTGTACTTACAATTGCTCATTTTTCCCTGTTTCCCAGTTAATTCTTCTCTTTTCCATTTGGTCTATGACACCATGTGATTAAAAACTGACTAGCTTAATCCTTCTAAGCTTTATGTAGAAACTGGAAGACTTTTTTCCCTGAATGAGTCATCATTAGAATTACTGTTCTACAAAACTGCGAAGTCCCTGGCAGGGGGGAGGAGTGGAACAGCTGGGTAAGGAGTTAAAGAGAGAGAAAAGAGACTACCTGTTTCTACATAGATCTTAGAAGAATTCAGTTTGTCTATTTTTAATCATGTGATGTCATAGACCTAATGGAAAAGTGAAAAAATAACTGGGTAGAAAGGCAAAATGAGCAATTGTAACTACACAGTACTATATAATATGATGATTGCAATATATTAAGAGGATAAAAACTTTAATGGGAGTGCTTCGTGTTTGTTTAAAATTGCCCTGGACCGCCTTTTTATTTTTATGTTGTTTTTATATCACAAAAAGCATAGTCTGGATGTGATATAACAAGTATGCATTTAGGATAATGTGTGAGGTTTGGTGAAGAATTTAGAACAATGTCAGTAAATATCCTTAGATTTTTTTTACAGTGTACTGACTGTAAACAGAAAGATTGTGAGGGAATATTTAGCTAACATAAATGAGTTCAAGTCTCCAGGTCCAGATGAATTACACCCCAGAGTACTGAAGGAGATCGTAGAAGAAATTTTAGAACCACTCTCCATAATCTTTGAAAATTCTTGGAGAACAGGAGAAGTCCCAGAAGACTGGAGAAGAGCAAATGTTGTTCCTATCTTCAAAAAGGGGAAGAAGGTGGACCCAGGGAACTATAGGCCGGTGAGTCTGACTTCTATACCAGGAAAGATCTTTGAACAAATTATTAAACAACATGTATGTAAGTACATGGATAAGAATGAAGTGATTAACCAGAGTCAGCATGGGTTTGTAACTAACAAGTCATGTCAGACTAACTTAATTTCCTTCTATGACAGAATCACTGACTGGGTGGATCAGGGAAATGCTGTAGATATAGTATATCTTGACTTCAGCAAAGCATTTGACAAAGTATCTCACACCATCCTTATTGAAAAAATGACCAAGTATGCAATGGACCAGGCAACTGTTAGGTGGATTCATAACTGGCTTAGTGATCGGACTCAAAGGGTGGTTGTAAATGGCTTCACATCCAGCTGGATGAATGTCTCAAGTGGGGTACCACAGGGCTCCGTCCTGGGACCTGTATTGTTCAACATCTTTATCAATGATTTAGATGAAGGAATTGAGGGTAAACTGATTAAATTTGCTGATGACACAAAGCTAGGAGGGATAGCTAATACTAGAGAAGAGAGAGAGAGGATTCAAAAAGACCTAAATAAACTGGAGCAGTGGGCAGCAACCAACAGAATGGTTTTTAACAGGGAAAAATGCAAAGTACTACATCTGGGCAATAAAAATGAAAAAAACATATACAGAATGGGAGGAATAGAGCTAAGCAACAGTACATGTGAAAAAGACTTAGGTATACTAATAGATCATAGACTGAACATGAGTCAACAGTGTGATGCAGCAGCAAAAAAGGCAAATACAATTCTGGGATGTATTAACAGAAGCATATAGTCTAGATCACGTGAAGTCATTATCGGTCTTTACTCCTCTTTGGTCAGACCTCATCTGGAATACTGTGTACAGTTTTGGGCACCACATTTTAAAAAAGACATAGACAAACTGGAGCAAGTTCAGAGAAGAGCGACCAGAATGGTGACTGGTCTGCAAACCATGTCCTATGAGGAACGGTTGCAGGATTTGGGAATGTTTAGCTTGCAAAAAAGAAGACTGAGAGGAGACTTAATAGCTGTCTACAAATATGTCAAGGGCTGTCACATTGTAGAAGGATCATCTTTATTCTCATTTGCACAAGGAAAGACTAGAAGCAATGGGATGAAACTAAATGGGAGGAGACACAGATTAGATATTAGAAAAAACTTTTTGACAGTTAGGGTGATTAATGAGTGGAACAGGCTGCCACGAGAGGTGGTGAGTTCCCCTTCAATGGACGTCTTCAAACAGAGGCTGGACAGACATCTGTCTGAGATGATCTAGTGAATCCTGCTTTGAGCAGGGGGTTGGACCAGATGACCCAGGAGGTCCCTTCCAACTCTACCATTCTATGATTCTATGACAGCTCTGTCTTTACAGTATAGTAATAATCTATAGTTTTTGGGTATTGAGCTCCCCATGTTCTACATTGAAAGAAAACTAGTGAACATAAGTTTTAATTTGCTAACACCCAGATATTTAGAAGTCCATCTTACACAACATTGTCCAAGGTTGTCCAAACCCAAAGCTAATTGATAATGGATAGGAATTTTCATGGTCCAGCCACACTAAATTTCTTATAAAATGAGTAAGAATCACCAAAAAATAGTTGCAAACTCTTTTGGGGAGATAAAGGGTTGTTGATCATCAAAAGCTAAATTATACAACTGTTTAATTGAGTTTTAAAAATATCCATTAACCTACAAACATAATGAAATGTTTGAGATCATAGAAGCTTCACTGTACTTTTGAGACATGAAATTGTTCTATGTTTCTGTCTATTTTTCTCACAACACACTGGATGCTCATAACAAATGATAACCAAAGGTGAATACCTAAAAGAGATTGTAGTGTATGTTTGTCATAAGTTAGTCATATATGAAAATTACTAACATATGTTTAACTCATCCACTTTTTTTTTTGCCGCATGACATTACCATATCCAGATGTTTCATAATTTAAATTGCAAACTCAAAAATATAACAAGTCAAATTCTTTTCATTTTGGTACGAATAATAAATATTAATACATTTCATCAAGGTAATAAGTAAATAACAAACATTTAAAATGTTTTACACATTTAGAGTGCAGCAAAAAAAAAAAATCTCATGGGGTGACATTTTCATTTTTTTTTTTGCTTGAGAGCTGGAGAACAGCAATTCACAATTTTATGTTGTTAAGGTTTTATTTTTAAAGCATTCACCATGCAATATAAATTATATGTTTACTTTACTCTGCACAATTCCCAAATGCATATAGTTTTTTATTTATATTGTACGACTATTACACAATAAAACAACTTAAAAAAAAATAATTAGCTCATCATACCATATTTTGAGACCCAAAACTTTGTTATTTTTCTGTTAAAGGAGTGATTAATTGTTTTATTGTGTGATGATTTTAAGTTTTTTTGTAATACTATATGGGGTACAAATTTTATATTGATTACAGTTTGTATTTAATCTATTTTTCAGGTTCAATAACTAACAGTATTTATTGTTATAGATGCAGTAACCATTCTTTTTATTTTTTTTTAGTCCCACTAGGGGACTTGAACAAGCAATCACTCACTCATATGGTAAACTGTAATTGTCACTTGATTTACCAAAGATTACCTGGACCCTCTGGGTTGCTATGGATTAGACTTTAGGCTAAAGCAATAAAAAGTGTCACAAGACAGTGAGTTTCTCAGCTTTAACTTCCCCTTGATGGCCAAAAGATACCAATTTGTGGTACCAAGAAAATAGGAAGAAATCATATTAGGATGTGCAGTAAGTCCACAATTCTAAACGCACCAAGGTCAGGAGGACTGCTGGAATTTGGGCAATACATTCAACAGGCATTCAGGCAATATATTCAATATTTTTGTAGGACAAAACAAAAATATCTAACGAATTAAAACCTTGAAGTTCACTGGAACCTAAAGGACCTCATTGGAAGATGGGGTATGAATCCTCGAAAAAAATCTTTGGCATGTGTTACGGTATGCACATGTAAGGCATATGTTGCTGGTGCAACTGTGAGCAGGGGAAGAAAGGATATGATCCTGCTTCCAGATTCATATTTCCACGATGTGTTAAACCAATAGTCCTTTATTATAAACATTTTAAAAATTAAGGGGAAACATGACAAAATTAATAACAAGCGGTGAAACCTCTGGAAAGAGGTGGAGGGGGGACAGAGGCAGACAAAAATTCATGCAACCATACGTGTTTCGAACGGCAAGCATTGTTAGGCTTTGGTATTAGAGTCTCACCCTCTTGCCAGAGGCTTTACCGCCTGATTATTAATTTTGTCATATTTCCCCTTAATTTTTATATTGTTTATAATAAAGGACTATTGGTTTTAACACATCATGGAAATATGAATCTGGGACCTCGATCATATCCTTTCTTCCCCTGCATTGACTGACGCCCTATGATATCGTGAATTACGAGCTTCCCTGAAAGATCTGTAGCATCGAACAAGGTTGAGCTTGCATATATTTTCTTTTTACTTCAACTGTGGGCAGCCTGTGTGGCCTAAACATGATACATTGCCTGCAGCATTCCCTGTCCTCCATCAAGCAAATCTTGGATGTCATTGCTCGGTATCGGTAATCGCAAAAGGAGCTTTCAGTAGTTGATCTTGATTTGCATGCACAAGTGCAGGGCTGCCACTAGGAATTTCGGGGCCCCATACTGGCAAAATTATCAGGCCACCTTGAGACTGCTCCCAGGCTCCACGTCAGCTCCGCGTCCACCCTCGAACCGTCCACAGTCCCACTGCCCACTCTTGGAAAATCTCCACTTTCTGTACCACGTCCTCACCAATCACACAATAACAGTTCCCATCAAGCACCATATCACATACATAGTCAGCAGCTTTTGTTTTGGCCAAAAGATTTTTTAAGCCGTTACCATGACAAGGTAGACTCTTTTGGCTGGGCCTAACTCTACTCTAACCTATTAAAAATTTCTTAAAATATCCAATACTCTTTTTAGATATATTTTTCTATATTTTTCTTTAAGGGAATGTGTCACATACATTTTTTAAAATGACCAACAATAATATCACATACAATGGACAAATACTGTCACACCATGACCAGATCACATATTACCACCACATGGTGACTGAATAATACCACATACAAGGGAGAAATATCACCACACCCTGACCAGACCACATGTTATCACCACATAGTGACTGAATAATACCTCATACAAGGGACAAAAACTGCCACACCGTGACCAGATCAGATATTGCCCCCACATAGTGAATGAATAATACCACATACAAGGGACAAATACCACCACACCATGACCAGACCACATATTATCACCACATAGTGACCGAATACTACAATACTGATCATTAATAGTGTTGAGCGATACCTTCCGATATCGGGAAATATCGGATCGGATTGGATCGGACCGATACCCAAAAAATATCGGATATCGCCGATTCCGATACCGAAAACCAATGCAAGTCAATGGGACACAAATATCGAAATGAAAATAAACCCTTTCTTTCCTTGTAGGTTAATTCTACATGAAGGAAAACAACGAAGAATAATGTAGAATGTATTACATGAAAAGCCGGCAATTCAGCAGCGGCATTCACTGGTACCCGACAATTTAGAACAGAATGAATAGAGAATTACACATAGATTAGATAGATAGAAACATGTCAGTCAAATATATAAGAAGTACAGTGACAGTGTTGCTTACTGTACTTGTCATTTAGTGTTAAAGGATTTATTAAAAAAAATAATAGTGTTTTCATGTGCAGTCTCTTTTAAAAAGCCGGCCGGCAATTCAGCATCTTACCCGACAATTTATAACAGAAAAAATAGAGCATCACACATAGATTAGATAGATAGAAACATGTCAGTCACATATATAAGAAGTACAGTGATAGTGTTGATTACTGTACTTGTCATTTAGTGTTAAAATAAAGGATTTATTAAAAAAAAAAATTGGCGTGGGGTTCCCCGCAATTTTAGTCTCTAGCGGAGGTTAATCAGACGGCTGGGGCAGATGTTTGAAGCCTGGGAAGGGGGTAATACCCACGGAGCTTCCCAGGCTACTAATATCAGCCCCCAGTTGAATACCTAGCCTTTAC
Source organism: Phyllobates terribilis (assembly GCF_046119375.1). Lineage (NCBI taxonomy): Eukaryota > Metazoa > Chordata > Amphibia > Anura > Dendrobatidae > Phyllobates > Phyllobates terribilis. Next base: position 326,807,712 of record NW_027362762.1, on the reverse strand, counting down.
TAGCTATTAAAATGGGGGACCCCAAAAAAATGACGTGGGGTCCCCCCTATTTTAATAGCTAGCAAAGGCTAGGCAGACAGCTGGGGGCTGATATTAATAGCCCACGAAGGGTGCCATGAATATTGGCCCCCTCCCAGGCTAGAAACACCAGCCGTCAGCCACCCCAGAAATGGCACATCCATAGGATGCGCCAATTCTGGCACTTAGCCTCGCTCTTCCCACTGCCCTGTAGCGGTGACAGTGGGGTAATAGGGCTGGAGTTGATGTCAGCTTATAATGCCAGCTGACATCAAGCCCAGGTTAGTAATGGAGAGGCATCTATAAGACACCCACATTACTAACCCCATAGTCAAAGTTAAAAAAAAACACAAACACCCAGAATAAAGTCCTTTAATTGAAGTAAACACACAATTCTTTATGGTTCTAAATTAAACCATACTTACCATCACGCCCATTCCAGCTGAAGCCAATGTCTTCTGCAATAAAAGTAAAATAATAAACCAACATCATCCTTACCTTTCCATGGTTCCCAGAATGGCTCCAGCTCTGCTACATTCACATGACAGGCTGGATCGCAGCCGAAAACTGCCATCCAGCTTGCCATGCCGCAGACACTGAGAAGTGCAGGCATGCTTGCGCTCCTCAGTGTCTGGCTGTGACGGCATAAAGATGAGCCGAGGTCATGTCCAATGAACTCGGCTCACCTCATGCACGTCACTGACAGCGTCCGGCCAGGTACAAATAGACAGCTGGTGGTTGGGGGCAGCCTGTTCCTGCCTGCTGTACCTGGCTGGACACAAAAATAGGGCGAAGCCCCACGGCAATTTTTTTTCAATTATTTCATGAAATTCATGAAATAATTAAAAAAAGGGCTTCCCTGTATTTTTGTTTCCAGCCAGGTACAAATAGGCATCTGGAGGTTGGGAGCAGCCCGTTCCTGCCTGCTGTACCACAAAAATATGGCGAAGGCCACGTCAAATTTTTGGGAAAAATTAGTTAAAAAATAATAAAATATAATAATAATTTAGGGACTGCATCTTTATTAACCCCTCACGTGGAGGGGTTAATAAAGATGCAGTCACTAAATGTGTTTTTTTTTTTTTTTTTTTATTTTATTTAATTTTTCACCAAAAATTTGACGTGGCCTTCGCCATACTGAAAACAGTATCCTTAAAACTAAAATACATCAAAACAGTAATAATATCCATAATTAGTCCCTATCGTAATGATGTCCCACATCCTGCTCCATGTCTCCATCCTGCCCCCATTTGTCTCCATTCTGCCCCATGTGTCCATCCTGCCCCCAATGTCTCCATTCTGTCCCCCATTGTCTCCATCCTACCCCCAGTGTCTCTATCCTGCCCCATGTCTCCATTCTGCCCCAAATGTCTCCATCCTGCCCCAATGTCTCCATTTTACCCCATGTCTCATTCTGCCTCCAATGTCGTCATCCTGCCCCATGTCTCCATTATGCCTCCAATGTCTCCATTCTACCCCCATGTCTCCATTCTGCCCCCAATGTCTCCATTCTTCCCCCAATGTCTCCATTCTGCCCCCATTTTGTCTCTCCATTCTGCCTCCATGTCTCTCCATTCTGCCCCATGTCTCTCCATTCTGACCCCAATGTCTCCATTCTGCCCCATGTCTCTCCATTCTGTCCCATGTCTCTCCATTCTGCCCCCAATGTCTCCATTCGCCCTCATGTTTCCATCTTGCTTCCATGTCTCTCCATTCTGCCCCCAATGGCTCTATTCAGCCTCCAATATCTCCGTCCTGCCCCATGTCTCCATCCTGTCCCCATGTTTCCATCCTGCCCTCATGTCTCTCCATGCTGCCCCATATATCTCCATTCTTCCTCCATTGTCTCCATTTTGCCCTCATTTGCCTCTCCATTCTGCCCCATGTTTCCATCCTGCCCCTGTCTCTCCATTCTGCCTTCATGTCTCTCCATTCTGCCCCAATGTCTCCATTCTGCCCCCAATGTCTCCATCCTGCCCCATGTCTCCATCCTGTCCCCATGTTGCTCCATTATATGCCAATGTCTCTCCATTCTGCCCCCAATGTCTCCTTCCTGCCCTCATGTCTCTCCATTCTACCCCATGTCTCTCCATTCTTCCCCATGTCTCTCCATTCTGCCCCCATGTCTCTGCATTCTGCCCTCATATCTCTCCATTCTTCCCCATGTCTCTCCATTCTGCCCCCATGTCTCTCCATTCTGCCCCCATGTCTCTCCATTCTGCCCCCATGTCTCTCCATTCTGCCCCCAATGTCTCCATCCTGACTCATGTCTCCATAATGTCCCCGTGTCTCCATGCTGCCCTCATGTCTCTCCAGTCTTTCCCCATGTCTCCATTCCACCCCAATGTCTCTCCATTTTGGCACCATGTCTCTCGATTCTGCTCTCATGTGTCCATCCTGCCCCCATGTATGCATTGTGCACCCATGTCTCTCCATTATGCACCAATGTCTCTCAATTCTTTCCTCAATGTCTCCATTCTACCCCCATTTGTCTCTCCATTCTGTCCCATGTCTCTCCATTCTGCACCAACATCTCCATTCTGCCCCCAATATCGCCATTCTGCCCCAATGTCCCAATTCCGCCCTCATGTCTCTCCATTCTGCCCCCAATGTTTCCATTCCGTTCCCATGTCTCTCCATTCTGCCCCATGTCTCTCTATTCTGCCCCATGTCTCTTCATTTGCCCCATGTCTCCATCCTGCTCCCATGTTCCTCCATTCTGCACCAATGTCTCTTCATCCTGACCCAATGTCTCCATTCTGTTCCATGTCTCTCCATTCTTCCCCATGTCTCTCCATTCTGCCCTGAATATCTCCATTCTGCCCCAATGTCTCCGTTCTGCCCCCACATCTCTCCATTCTGCCCCATGTCTCTCCAATTCTGCTTCCAATGTCTCTTTTCTACCCCCATGTCTCCATCCTGCCCTAGGTCTTTCCATTCTGCCTTCATGTCTCTCCATTCTGCCCCAATGTCTCCATTCTGCCCCAATGTCTCCATCCTGCCCTCATGTCTCTCCATTCTGTTCCATGTCTCTCCATTCTTCCCCATGTCTCTCCATTCTGCCCCATGTCTCTCCATTCTGCCCCCAATGTCTCCATCCTGAGCCATGTCTCCATCATGTCCCCGTGTCTCCATCCTGCCCTCATGTCTCTCCAGTCTTTCCCCATGTCTCTCCATTCTACCCCCTTGTCTCTCCATTCTGCCACCAAGTCTCTCGATTCTGCTCTCATGTGTCCATCCTGCCCCCATGTATCCATTCTGCACCCATGTCTCTCCATTATGCTCAAATGTCTCTCAATTCTTTCCCCAATGTCTCCATTCTACCCCCATTTGTCTCTCCATTCTGCCACATGTCTCTCCATTCTGCCCCAATGTCTCCATTCTGCCGCCAATATTTCCATTCTGCCCCAATGTCCCCATTCCGCCCCCATGTCTCTTCATTCTGCCCCCAATGTTTCCATTCCGTTCCCATGCCTTTCCATTCTGCCCCCATGTATCTCCATTATGCCCCCAATGTCTCCAGTCTTCTCCTGTGTCTCCATCCTGCCCCATGTCTACTTCCTGCCCCCATGTCTCTCCATTATCTCTCCATTCTGCCCCAATGTCTCCATTCTGCCCCCATATCTCTCCATTCTGCCCCCATATCTCTTCATTCTGCCCCCATGTCTCCATTTTGCCCCCAATGTCTCCATTCTGCCATCAGGTCTCATCCTGCCCCATGTCTCTCGATTCTGACCCATATCTCTCCATTCTTCCCCATGTCTCTCCATTCTGCCCCCAATGTCTCCACCATGTCCCCGTGTCTCCATGATGCCCTCATGTCGCTCCAGTATTTCCCCATGTCTCCATCATGTCCCCGTGTCTCCATCCTGCCCTCATGTCTCTCCAGTATTTCCCCATGTCTCCATTCTACCCCCATGTCTCTCCATTCTGCCACCATGTCTCTCGATTCTGCTCTCATGTGTCCATCCTGCCTCCATGTATCCATTCTGCACCCATGTCTCTCCATTATGCACAAATGTCCCTCAATTCTTTCCCCAATGTCTCCATTCTACCCCATTTGTCTCTCCATTCTGCCCCATGTCTCTCCATTCTGCACCAATGTCTCCATTCTGCCACCAATATCTCCATCCCGCCCCAATGTCCCCATTACGCCCCCATGTCTCTCTATTCTGCCCCCAATGTTTCCATTCCATTTCCATGTTTCTCCATTCTGCCCCATGTCTCTCCATTCTGCCCCCATGTCACTCCATTCTGCCCCCATGTCTCTCCATTTCTGCTTCCAATGTCTCCTTTCTGCCCTCATGTCTCCATCCTGCTCCATGTCTCTCCATCCTGCCCCCATGTCTCTCAATTCTTCCCCGTCTCCATCCTACCCCCATGTCTCTCCATTGTGCTCCAATGTCTCTCCATTCTGCTCCCATGTCTCTCCCTTCTGCCCCCATGTCTCTTCATTCTGCCCCATGTCTCTATTCTGCCCCCAATGTCTCCATCCTGCCCCATGTCTCTCCATTCTGCCCCAATGTCTCCATTCTACCCCCATGTCTCCATTCTGCCCCAATGTCTCCATTCTGCCACATGTATCTCCATTCTTCCCCCAATGTCTCCATTCTGCCCCCAATGTCTCCATTCTGCCCCATGTCTCTCCATTTTGCCCCATGTCTCTCCATTCTGCCCCCAATGTCTCCATTCTGCCCTCATGTCTCCCTGTCTATCCAATCTGCCCCCATGTCTCTCCATTCTGCCGCAATATTTCCATTCTGCCCTCATGTCTCCATCTTGCTCCCATGTCTCTCCATTCTGCCCCATTGTCTCTCCATTCTGCCCCCAATATCTCCATTCTGCCTCCAATATCTCAATCCTGCCCCCGTGTCTCCATCCTGTCCCCATGTTTCCATCCTGCCCTCATGTCTCTCCATTCTATCCCATGTCTCTCCAGTCTTTCCCCATGTCTCCATTCTACCCCCATGTCTCTCCATTCTGCCACCATGTCTCTTGATTCTGCTCTCATGTGTCCATCCTGCCCCCATGTATCCATTCTGCACCCATGTCTCTCCATTATGCACAAATGTCTCTCAATTCTTTCCCCAATGTCTCCATTCTACCCCCATTTGTCTCTCCATTCTGCCCCATGTCTCTCCATTCTGCCCCAATGTCTCCATTCTGCCGCCAATATCTCCATTCTGCCCCAATGTCCCCATTCCGCCCCCATGTCTCTCTATTCTGCCCCCAATTCTTCCATTCCGTTCCCATGTCTCTCCATTCTGCCCCCATGTCTCTCCATTCTGCCCCCATGTCTCTCCGTTCTGCCCCATGTCTCCATCCTACCCCAATGTCTCTCCATTCTGCCCCCAATGTCTCCATTCTGCCCCCATGTCTCTCCATTCTACCCCATGTCTCTCCATTTCTGCTTCCAATGTCTCCTTTCTGCCCTCAGGTCTCCATCCTGCTCCATGTCTCTCCATCCTGCCCCCATGTCTCTCCATTCTCACCCCTGTCTCCATCCTACCCCCATGTCTCTCCATTGTGCTCCAATGTCTCTCCATTATGCCCCCATGTCTCTCCCTTCTGCCCCCATATCTTCCCATTCTGCCCCCAATGTATCCATCCTGCCCCATGTCTCTCCATTCTGCCCCAATGTCTCCATTCTACCCTATGTCTCCATTCTGCCCCATGCATCTCCATTCTTCCCCCAATGTCTCAATTCTGCCCCCAATGTCTCCATTCTGTCCTATGTCTCTCCATTTTGCCCCATGTCTCTCCATTCTGACCAATGTCTCCATTCTGCCCTCATGTCTCCATGTCTCTCCATTCTGCCCCCAATGTCTCCATTCTGCCCCATGTCTCTCCATTCTGCTCCAATATCTCCATTCTGCCCTCATGTCTCCATCTTGCTCTCATGTCTCTCCATTCTGCCCCATGGTCTCTCCATTCTGCCCCCAATATCTCCATTCTGCCTCCAATATCTCAATCCTGCCCCATGTCTCCATTCTGTCCCCATATTTCCATCCTGCCCTCATGTGTCTCCATTCGTCCCCAATGTCTCCATTCTGCCCCAATTTGTCTCTCCATTCTGCCCCATGTCTCTCCATTCTGACCCCATGTCTCAATCTTGCCCCTATGTCTCTCCATTCTGCCTCCATGTCTCTCCATTCTGCCCCAATGTCTCCATTCTGCCCCCAATGTCTCCATCCTGCCTCCATTTCTCCATCCTGTCCTAGTGTCTCTCCATTCTGCCCCACGTCTCTCCATTCTTCCACATGTCTTTCCATTCTGTACCCATGTCTCTCCATCCTGCCCCATGTATCTCCATTATGCCCCCAATGTCTCCATTCTTCTCCTGTGTCTCCATCCTGCCCCCATGTCTCCATCCTGCCCCCATGTCTCTCCATTATGCACCATTGTCTCTCCATTCTGCCCCAATGTCTCCATTCTGCCCCATGTCTCTCCATTCTGCCCCCATATCTCTTCATTCTGCCCCTATGTCTCCATTCTGCCCCCAATGTCTCCATCCTGCCCCATGTCTCTCCATTCTGCCCCCATGTCTCTCCATTCTGCCCCCAAAGTCTCCATTCTGCCATCAGGTCTCATCCTGCCCCATTGTCTCTCCATTCTGCCCCAATGTCTCGATTTTGCCCCATGTCTCTCGATTATGTCACATATCTCTCCATTCTTCCCCAATGTCTCCATTCTGCCCCATTTGTTTCTCCATTCTGCCCCCATGTCTTGCGATTCAGCCCCCAATGTCTCCATTCTGACCCTTTGACTCTCCATTCTGCCCCCATGTCTCTCCATTTTGCAACCATGGATATTTTATTTAAATACATCCAATTGTGGAACTTATTATCATTCAAAGATCTATTGATTAAAATGAACTTTTGTTCATGCCTGCACATGAGGAAAGACACAAAGCGAATCAGAAAAACTATAGTACATTTGTTACTGGAGGTATTTGTTTATATTATTATTTTACCTACTACATATTGGGATAGGATCTTGGAGATGTGAATACCCCTTTAAGGAAAGAGATATTTGCTGTGAAATATCTAATGTCACAAAAATTAGGGGTTACCAATAAAAGTTTTTCTTGAATTTAAAACTTGTGACCTTGATATTTTCCAGTCTGTACTCACCAACTAGGACAGAATAAAAACTGGGATCAACTTCTAAATTTAGCCTAGCCCCATCTCAATATAGGACTGTACCAGTTCTATGTTGAGTGTATGTAACAGGCTCAGAAGCATTTGAACAGAACCATAGTAGTGTATGGCTCATGGGGTATCCATGCTGGGGCCCTTCAGTCTCCCTGTAATGTGAACGTGTTAGCGCTGATGGACTGTCAATGTGTTGCCTCTGTTGATGACAGCTTGTACTCCTGTGAGTCTCAGTCTTTGTCTGGGCCTCAATAGAGTTTGCTGGTTGAAGTCCCCTAGGGAGAATAAGAAAATAAATTTTAAAAAAACATCATATTTAGTATTGCCCCTCCATAAAAATTCGATCTAGAAACATATATATGAATTAACACATACGGTAAATGACATAAAGAGAAAAAATGTAAAAATCTAGAATTGCTGCTTCTAATTGACAGCACCTTTCTCCAAAAATGCAATAAAAAACAATCAAAATGTTTCACTATACCTTAAAATGGTACCAGTAAACGAAAAACAAACAAAAAAAGTTAAGGTTCTAAGAAAATGGCAACAAAAATATATTTTTTTACTAAGGTCTGAATTCACTTTACCACTAAAATTTTAAATAGCTATAAAATTGAGGTATTGTCAAAATTGTGCTGACCTAAGTAGTCATTATGCCAGAAGTGCTTTATAAGCCAAACCCCCACATAAATAGTAGAAATGCGATTTTTTTTTTCACCATTTTTCTTAAAAATGTTAAGTACATTATATGATAAAATAAATAGTATCATTTAATTTAATATGACATCCGATCGCACCAATCAGAATGCAGTCTGACATGACAGTAATCGCTATGCAGCACCTTACTCCTGCTTGGAAACATGTGCAGAGCAGTCACTGTGTTGTTCTGCTGCAGATTTGCTGGGCCTTTTGGTGTCCCAGAAAATTTTATAAAAAAGGATTTTGGGGGTATGTCAACACCAAAAGACAAGTCAAAGATGCTATAAGATTTTTACAGGATGAAAAGGGTGAAGTATTCAAAAATGATGTTGAGAGGGCCAAATTTTTATTTTTCTATTTTGCATCTATGTTCTCTAAGAAAGCAAATGTAACGTTAACTGATTTTCACTGTGTTATTGAAGGAATACAATAATCCACACTATCTATAAACAATAAAAAAGGTGAGAGAACACTTATCTAATATAAATTAATATACCTCTCCTTGTCCAGATGAATTGCATCCTAAGGTACTGAGAGAGATAGAAGAGGGAATTGCAGTACAACTAGCCAGAATCTAAGAATACAGTGATTAACCTGAGCCAGCATGAATTTGTAACAAACTAGTCATGCCAGACTAATCTAATTTCTTTCTATGATGGAATCACTGACTGGGTGGATCAGGGAAATGCGGTAGATATAGTATATCTCGACCTCAGCATAGCATTTGATAAAGTATCTTATACAATCCTTATTGAAAAAAATGACCAAGTATGGGATTGACAAGGCTATGGTTAGATGTATTCATAACTGGCTCAGTGATCGTACTCAAAGAGTGGTAATAAATAGTTGCACATCCAAGGGGTGTTTAACATTTTTATATATAATCTAGATAAGGGAGCTGAAGGTAAATTAACCACATTTTCAGACAATGCCAAGCTAGGAGGGATAGCTAACGCTAGAATAGACAGAGAAGGGATTCAGAAGGATCTAGATAAGCTTGAACAAAGGGCAGCGACTAATAGAATGGTATTTAACAAGGAGAAATACAAGGTCCTACATCTGGGCAAAAAAGACAAAAAATACATCTACAGTATAGGAGGAATAGAACTTAGTAACAGCACGTGTGAAAAAGACTAATAGATCACAGACTGCACATGAGTCAACAGTGTGATTCAGCAGCAAAAAGTAAAACACAGTTCTGACATGTATTAAAAGAAGCATAGAGTGTAGATTACATGAAATAATTATCCTCCTCTACTCCTCCTAGTTCAGATCTCATCTGGAATACTGTGTCCAGCTCTGGGCACCACATTTTAAAAAAGTAATTGAAAAACTGAAGCAAGTTCAGAGAACAGCTACCAGGATGGTGAGTGATGTACAAAATATGTCTTATGAGGAATAGTTAAAGGATCTGGGAATGTTTAGATTGCAAAAAAGAAGGCTAAGAGGAGACTTCATAGCTATCTACAAATATCTAAAGGGATGGCACAGTAGAGAGGGATCATCCCTTTTCTCATTTGCACATGGAAAAATGAGAAGCAATGGAATGAAATTGAAAGGGAGAAGATACAGATCAGATATTAGAAAAAACTTTTTGACAGTGAGGGTGATCAATGAGTGAAACAGGCGGCCAAGAGAGCTGGTGGGTTCTTCTTAAATAGAAGTCTTCAAACAGAGGCTGGACAGATATTTGTCTGAAATGGTTTAGTGACTCCTGCTTTGAGTAGGAGGTTGGGCACGATGACCCAGGAGATCCCTTCCAACTCTATCATTCTATGATTCTATGATACTTTGAAATGACTGAGAGTCTTCAGTGATTGATACCTTTTAATGGCTAACTGAAAAGATGGTAACAAATTGCATGCTTTGGAGACTACTCAGGCCTCTTCATCAGGCATAGAATAACACAAAATCTGAAGAATCACATATTTATGCACAACAGGGCACAAGGATAATGCAATAGATGAGACAAGTGATGTGAAGCAGAACTATGAGTATGGGAGGGGGGAGAAAGAGTTGTGTCTGTAAATATTGGAACAGTTCATATATAAGGTGTGTGACAGTTTTATCGTCCTGTGTCACACTCCTTATCTATGATCACCTCTCACCCTGACAACCAGATCTCACACTTTGCACTGATGATGGGCAGTACCCCTAAACACGGTATTTGCAAATTGATATTCTGGTTCTGAATTTTATCTTATATCATGTGGCAAGGCTTGTTAGAGAATTGATATTGACTTTTAGGATTGCTACTTTCTTTAGGTGACACTAGAGTTCTAGTCTTCTTCCTCTCTGAAGAGACAATTTTCAGAATTTTAGTGCAAAATTCTTGTAGTACTTATACTACAGTTTTTTCTACTGCATAGATTTATGGTCAGTGTAACTTAGTTGCGGTCGCTCAGTAATCGTTATTACTGTTGTCAAGTTAAGTAAGTTTGTTTTTCATGTTTACAAATGTTATATTCTACTTTTTATTTTATTTTTATCTTTTTCTTCCTAGATTCTTTACTAGTGTTGAGCCACCCCCGTAGTGTTCGAGTTCGGTTCGGTTCGTCGAACACCCGTGTGTTCGCCGAACTGTTCGTCGAACTGTTCGTCGAACACCTTCGAACACCGTTAAAACCAATGGCAGGCAAACAAAAACACATAGAAACACATAGAAAACACCTTCAAAGGTGTCCAAAAGCTGACAAACTGCTCAGAAGACACAACTAACACATGGAAAAGTGACAAGTACATATAGTCATGCGAAAAGAAAAGAGGTGGAGGAGTAAAAGGAGGGGGAGACACAGATATAGGCATGTCATGCCCTTCTAAAATCCAAAAAGTGAGAAGCCGAGACGGCCAGTCCGCTCCTGCCCGTGCCACCTCCGTGTCGCCGGGTTTGTGCCAGAGCCGCGGTGAACCCTGACGGCCAGCCCCCCTCTCCCAATACTGGTGCCTGTCCGCTGGTGGGTCGAGAGAGCCCCCCTGTGGTGGAGGCAGCTCTAAGCTTTTTAATTTAAATTGTCCCTCTAATTTGAATGAATACACTTTAAATCCATTTACAAGGATCTATTGGAGGGCAAGTCTCATGCCAGCAGCCGCGTAATTCCAGCTCCAGTAGCGTCCACTAAAGCTGCTGCAGTTAAAAAGCTTTTATAAGGATCGAGCTCGGCTGTCCACCGCAAGGCATCCTAGTGCCAGTCCCAGCCCCTATGCCTTGGGGTGCCTCCTGATGCTCTTCACTGAGTATCCCGTGGTCCCGAAGCATTTTCTTTGAAAAAATTAAGTGTCCAAACTACAGGTGGTGTAGCTTGCTTAACAGCCGGGATAATCCGCTGACTAGCAGACACTGCTACTAGGCACAAAGTATTTCCTGGGCTAGATGCAGTTAAAAATTTGTAAGTAGATAGTCTCGTTGGATGCTGAGAAAGCATTCCATAGAGTCTCCTGGCACGCCATATATGATTCTCTTAAAAAGCTTGGGGTAGGGGTCTAGGGGACCCTTTTATAGCCAAAATCACGGCCCTGTATCACAATACGTCACCTAGGCTGAAGATAAATGGAACTGTAGCACCGAGGGCTCGGTTGCTACAGACGTATTGCACCTCACCCAGAGGTGTGATATCTCACTCTCAGATAAGGATGGAGTGTGGATCAGGACCCGACACCTGCATGCATTACACCACATTGCCGTGGGGCAGGGCGACCAATATGCCCCTGAGATGGGCACGACAGTCCCTGTCCCTGGCTGGAGTGGGGGGAGGGAACACTGAGGAAGGGGAACCCTGCAGTGCAGGAGCAGGGAGGAAGCAGTTCCTGGGTGCATTGAGAAGGGAGTATAAAAGGTGGGCACCATCTTTGTTCAGTGCAGAGAAGTCTGAGCAGAAGTGGCAGGGAGCAGGGGCTCTGCATGAGCTCTGCTCCGGAGGCGGGCCTAGTAACAGAGGCCCAGGCCTGCAAGAGGGAGAAGGAAGGAAGAGGAGCGGAGAAGGCTCCAGGAACGAGGAATGAAGGGATCCCAGGGGTGCGGACGGGCGAGTCGCCACCGCACGCCCGAATCCACCTGCGTGGAGGGGTCAGGCCAAAGGGGGAGACCGGTCCCCGAACTAGTGGAGGCAGGAAACGACCCTCAGCTAGAAACCGGAGGCTCTGACATTTTATGTGGCGCAGCCCCTTGCTCCACCCGCTAGGAAGGCACCACATAGGGTCAGGGAAACTGGCGCCAAGTTTACCAAGAGGAGGCCCGAGGCAGCCGGACAGAAGTGTTGTTAAGAAAGGCCAGACAAAGGACACACAAAGGGGGTCCTGTGAAGCGCTCCAAAGTTATCTGGGAGTTGTCTGAGCCCCTCACCTGGTGAGCACAGTACGACGTGGGCAGCCGTTACCTGCAGACGTGGTCTGGATAATAAGAACTGTGAGTAAAGGCCCTGAACTGCATCACTGACTCCGTGTCGTTACTGCTGCTGCCCTGCACCATCACCCCCATCCTCCGCATACACTGCCCTGAGGCTATACTCCTCCCGTGGGGAGTTATGCTACGCTCTGCTGCACCCACAACACCAGCCTTAGCGGTCTGCCCTGTAGCGGCGGTTCACTCTGACCGCAATCCACGGGTGGCGTAGTCGGACATTTAAACATCAAAACCACATAAATAGTTCCGCCACTGGTTTGACCGCCCTGAGCCACGGAACCGGATCGCCGCCACGAAGACTACAACCACCAGCATCCACCAAAAAGGGTCCGGCTCCGGGTGTCCCAAGGCCCAGGGGGTGCGTCAGAACATTTTCATCACCTTTCACAATCACCAATGGGACAAGGCAGGGATGTCCTCTGTCCCCTCTCTTATACATCCTAGTGACGGAGCACCTGCTCTCATCAATTCGCCATAACCCCAATATTAGGTGGATTGAGGTGGGAGGCACCGAGTACAAGTGCTCTCTATTTGCTGATGATGTCCTAGTATATATCACTCAATCACATATATCCATCCCTGCTGTTATGGCTGAAATAGATCACTTTGTTACATGGTAAAATTTTAAAATCAAAGCAGCGAAGTCTGAGGCCCTCGATGTCTCCCTCCCTAAATCCATATAGGATTCCATCCAGTCCAACTTTCCCTTTGCCTGGCCCTCACAGGGTATCAAATACTTAGGAATTCCTATTCATAGAGACCTCTCCCATCTATGTTATCTTAATTTTGGGCCCTTTATTGAACAATTCCATACAGACCACGGTTGGCAAGTTAGAACTGTAAGATTCACTACGTGAACCACTGGTGTTTTGTGGAAAAGCACATGTACACCGCGTTCCAAATTATTATGCAAAAAGTGTTTAGGAGTGATAAGGGAAGAATTTGTTTGTTTGTCAGTTAAACTCATTGATGGTGATGTGTGTCAGGGCTCTTTATATCACTGTAAGCAATTGCAGACACCTGTGCTAATTAGTTTGGCAGGTGTGTCCAATGAAAGGCAAGACTACTTAAGAAGGCTCTCTCACATTATTAAGCAGCCTACATTTTCTGCCAAAATGGGAAAGAAAAAGGATGTGTCGGCTGCTGAGAAGCAACAAATTGTGGAGTGTTTAGGTCAAGGCATGACTACAATCAACATTGTGCGATGATCAGGATGAAGTGTCTTGGCAATCAAGAAGTATGTAGCTGATTCACAGTACACACGTGTGCGTGCTGATAAGGGCAAATTGAGGACTCTTTCCTACAGGCAATTACGTCAGGTTGAAAGAGCAGCGGCAAAAAAGCCTTGTCATAGCAGCAGACAAGTTTTTGAAGCTGCTTGTGCCTCCAACGTCCCCCGAACAACAAGATGCAGGGTCCTTCAGAGGTTTGCAGCTGTGCATACGCCATCCTGTCGACCTCCTCTATCCACTTCACACAAGCAGAAACGGCTACAGTGGGCCAAACATTACATGAAGACTGATTTCAAAACTGTTTTGTTCACGGATGAGTGCCGTGCAGCGCTCGATGGTCCAGATGAATGGAGTGGAGGATGGCTGGTTGATGGACACCCCACGCAAACACGGCTACAGCGCCAACAAGGAGGAGGTGGAGTAATGTTTTGGGCTGGAATCATGGGGAGAGAGATTGTCGGCCCCTTTAGGATCCCTGAAGGCGCTAAAGATGAACTCCATAATGTATGTGGATTTTCTCAAACAGCACTTCCTGCCATGGTTCAAGAAGAAGAACCGTGTATTTCACAGCAAGATCATTTTTCTGCATGATAATGCACCATCTCATGCTGCACATAAAACATCTGCATCTCTGGCTGATATGGGCATAAAAGGGGACAAACTTATGGTGTGACCCCCATGCTCCCCTGACCTCTACCCCATTCAGAACCTTTGGAGCATCATTAAAAGGAGTGTCTATGATGGCGGGAGGCAGTTCACATCTAAGCAACAGCTCTGGGAGGGTATTCTGTCCTCATGCAAAACAATTGAAGCAGAAACCATCCAAAACCTGACAAATTCAATGGACGAGAGAGTTCAGAAGCTCCTTTAGAACAAGGGGTCCTATGTTAAAATGTAACATCAACTAGAATAAAGTTTTGAGTTGAAAACTGTTTGATTTCAGTTTCTAACAACCTGCTAATGCTTATAATTTCAAAAATGACCATTTTTTTGGTCTTTATTAAAATGAAAAGGTTGATCGAAAAGTTTGGGGGATCTAAGAGTGTGGCAACCCAGTAGTCATGATTACTTCGAATTCTGACAATATGAGGGTCATGCTGCAGGTAGTGCAGCAAGAAGGCACTTATGTGTCTTGCGCATCTCGGAGCCCCAAAATTATTTTCCGGGCTAGATGCAGCTAAAAATTATTTTTAATTTTAAATCTGGTGAAGCTTATTATAGATGGCCTAATAGGATCATTGCTGTACACTGCTACAAAGCCCAAATTATTTTCCAGTCAAGATACAGATAAACATGATTAGTAATTTGAAAGCTTAAAACGGTTGGTAGGGTGATTTTAACCAATCATCAAGCTTTTACTCTCCCCAGGATGACACAGGGGTAGAAAAGTCGTTTCGGATCCATGATTTGTTCATCTTTATGAACGTGAGTCTGTCTACATTATCAGTGGAGAGCCGCGTGCGCTTATCTGTCAGCACACCACCAGCAGCGCTGAACACACGTTCAGACAGAACGCTGGCTGCGGGGCATGACAAGATCTCCAAGGCGTAAGTGGCTAGCTCCGGCCATTTATCCAGATTGGAAGCCCAAAAAGAGCAAGGGTCCAGTGACACAGTCGTGGCTTCAATGTTTACTTGGAGATACTCCTGTACCATCGTCTCTAGGCGTTGACTATGTGTCAGACTTCTTGTCTCCTGTGGCCTTGCAAAGGATGGGCTAAAAAAGTGGTGAAATGATTCCGCAAAATTGATGTTACCAGCAGATACTGTGGTTCTGTTACGGTTTGAGTGCTGAACACTTGACGGTCCCACGGTTGGCAAGTTGGAACTGTGAGATTCACTACGTGCACCACTGGTATTTTGTGGAAAAGCACATGTAAGATTCTGCAACAGTCTCTGCTGATACTCCTGCATGCGTGCATCCCTTTCTATGGCAGGAATAATTTCTGCAAATTTACTTTTGTACCGGGGATCTAACAGTGTGGCAACCCAGTAGTCAGGATTATTTCTAATTCTCACAATTCGAGGGTCATGTTGCAGGTAGTGCAGCAAGAAGGCACTCATGTGTGTTGCGCATCCAGGAGCACCAAGTCCCTGTTGTGTTGGTGGCGAGGTAACAATCATGCTTCCTTCCTCTGTCCTCTCCCCCCAACCTCGCACAACAGAAATGTGATCAAGGTCTCCCTCATCTGATGAGTCTTCCATCAGTTCGTCCTCCACTTCTTCCTGGGCTCCTGCACCTTCCTCACTAGTTTGGCTGCTACCATGCGCCCTGGTAAAATCATCTCCCCCACCCTCACATGCCTGCCGCCTTGGTGCTGCCGACCGTCTGGACCTTGCAGATGTTAGCCCTTCCGCATACAACTCCTCCTCCTCTACTTCCTCCACCTCCTCTTCTGCCACCACCTGACTCCGAATTCTGTTTAACATGTGCTCCAGCATGTAAATCACCAGAATAGTCATGCTGATAATGGCATCGTCTGCACTAAACATCTTCGTCGCCATTTCAAAACTGTGCAGAAGGGTGCATAGGTCCCTGATCTGAGACCACTCCTCCAGCGTGATTTGCCCCACCTCTGAATC
Source organism: Phyllobates terribilis (assembly GCF_046119375.1). NCBI lineage: Eukaryota > Metazoa > Chordata > Amphibia > Anura > Dendrobatidae > Phyllobates > Phyllobates terribilis. Next base: position 326,791,628 of record NW_027362762.1, on the reverse strand, counting down.
TCGTTGGCCCAGGCTATACGTCAGAACGTATTGCACCAGGGCTTGTCGGTGCTGCCACAGTCGCTGCAACATGTGCAGAGTTGAATTCCACCGGGTAGGCACATCGCATTTTAGCCGGTGAAGTGGCAGGCCCAACGACTTCTGTAGAGATGTAAGTCGCTGAGCTGCGGGATGCGAACGGCAGAAGTGAGCACACAGCGACCGTGCCCTCTGCAGAAGGCCATCTAGTCTGGGATAGTGGGCTAAAAATTGCTGGACAACCAGGTTCAACACGTGAGCCATACAAGGCACGTGTGTGACATTGCCCCGGCGAAGGGCCGCACCCAGGTTTGCAGCATTGTCGCACACGGCCTTCCCTGGTTTCAGGTCCAGTGGAGACAACCATTCATGAAATTGGTTCTCCAGAGCTGACCACAACTCCTCAGCCGTGTGACTCACATTTCCCAGACATTTCAATGTAAAAACCGCCTGATGACGTTGAGCCCTACTGCCAGCATAGTAAGGAGGTGTGCAGGATCCCTTCTGCGCAGTTAAAAAGCTTGTGGCATGACCAGATAGGCTTTGGGTGCAGGTGGAAGACCGAGAGGAGGTTGAGGAGGCAGAAGCAGTGGAGGAACTTTGACATAAAGAGGATTGACGCACAACTCGTGGGGACGGCAAGACTTGGACAGCAGCCCCTTGTCCTGCTGTCACCATAGTTACCCAGTGCCCAGTCAGCGACATGTAACGCCCCTGTCCATGCCTACTCGTCCAAGTGTCTGTGGTGAAATGCACCCTGTCACACACAGAGTTTCTCAAAGAAGCGGTGATGTTGTGTGCGACATGCTGGTGGAGCGCAGGCACACCTTTCTTTGAGAAGTAGTGCAGCATTTCTGTAGCCAAGAGCTTGCATATGGTGAAATTCAACCTCTTAGCTTTCTCATGGCTAGGAGGAAATGGTCTTTTACTTGTCCACATCTGAGGGACCGAGGGCTGGCTATTGTGCTTAGACGGGGTTGATAAGGGTGTCCCCGGCAAACTGCCGGTCTGTGAGGAAGATGCAGGCGGACATGTTAGGTTGCCTTGATCCAAAGGTGGTGCTATCGATGTCGGACAGCGCTCAAGACCAGCTGGTGTTACCACCTCCAAAGAAAATGATGACCTGCCAATCACACTGGCTGTTGCGGGTAAAGAGGTGGCAGGTCTGCGCCCCAAAACAGGTGTGTCTGCTGTCCCCCCAGTCACAGAGGATGAAGAGGCCGCGGATGCACAAGATATGGCAGACGGTGGTTGGCCCGGCCGGCTAGGCCGCATTGTAGCACACTGAGCTTCCCACTGCAACTTATGCTTCATGTCCATGTGCCGGTTCATGCATGAAGTACTCAAACTATGTATTTTTTGGCCTCTACTTAGCTTTTGCTGACAAATGTTACAGATAACACGAGTTGGGTCATCTTTATCGATCTGAAAAAATGCCCAGGCTATGCAAGGCTTAGCACCCATGCGACCTGAAGAGCCACCACGACTTGTGGTGAGAGGCAGAGTTGTGTTTGAGGATGCAGTTGTTGACGTGCTTCCAGTACTACGTCTCTGTCCAGGAAGGCGCAACCTGACCTCGTCGTCACTAGCATCTTCCTCCACCTCCTCTGCTGACCTCATCTCATGGCTGACTGTGGGTTTACAGTAAGTGGGATCTCCGACCTCATCATCATCACCCTGTGCGTTATCACACCCGTCGTCCTCAGAGCCAACCTGTTCCTGCCCTGACAAAAAACTAAAGTTGTCGCTCCAATCAGGTATTTGAGTCTTATCATCGTCTTCCTCATTGTCTCCACCAACAGGAGTTACAGTTTGGGAATGAGGGTCTACATTATGGTCAGAACCTTCTGCGTCTGGTCCTGGATCCGACTCATAAAGATTCTGGGCATCAGTGCAGATCATTTCCTCGTCTGGATTCACAGAAGCGCTGGAGTCGACCTCTGATTCCCAGGCTATAGTATGAGTAAACAGCTCTGCAGACTCAACCATCTGTTCTACCTCATACTCAGACGGGCAGCTGGAGATTTGGGAGCTGTGAGGAAGCAAGTGCGATTTGGGTGACACCTTTGAGGACTGGAGTATTTGTGATGTTGAAGTTGATGTGGAGGAGAGCCCACTTAAAGGAGCACTTGATATCCATTGAATCACCTGCTGTTTTTGTGCCTCATCTGGAATTTGTAGCGATTGGCGTGGCCGTAAGAAAGGGATCTTATCACATTGTCCGCTAAAAGAAGTAGACATTTTAGTTTGGCTGGAAGATGGTCTTTCTTCTGCACCTACCCCACGGACACAACCTTTTTTCCCCTTCCCAACACGCCTATTCCCCTTTCCACCAGCAGCAGGCCTTTTTCCACTCATTTTGGTGGTTAACTAATTCACAACTCTGGAGTTGTTTGCACAAAAAAACAATGGATGGTAACCGAGCAGAGCTGAGTGGCCAAACTGTGGTATTAGGCCAAAACTATTGGCTGGGTTAGATGCAGAAAAAAATTATTTTTAATTTGCAACCTGATGGAGGTCAGTATAGATGGACTAATAGACCAAGTCCCACACACCGCTAGAAGCCCAAATATTTTTTCAGAGCTAGATGCAGAAATTTTTTTTATTCAATTTGCAACCTGATGGAGGTCAGTATAGATGGACTAATAGACCAAGTCCCACACACTGCTAGAAGCCCAAATATTTTTTCAGAGCTAGATGCAGAAAAAAAATATTTTTAATTTGCAACCTGATGGAGGTCAGTATAGATGGACTAACAGACCAAGTCCCACACACCGCTAGAAGCCCAAATATTTTTTCAGAGCTAGATGCAGAAAAAAATTATATTCAATTTGCAACCTGCTGGAGGTCAGTATAGAAGGACTAATAGAACAAGTCCCACACACTGCTAGAAGCCCAAATATTTTTTCAGAGCTAAATGAAGAAAAAAATTATTTTTAATTTGCAACCTGATGGAGGTCAGTATAGATGGACTAATAGACCAAGTCCCACACACTGCTAGAAGCCCAAATATTTTTTCAGAGCTAGATGCAGAAAAAAATTATTTTTAATTTGCAACCTGATGGAGGTCAGTATAGATGGACTAATAGAACAAGTCCCACACGCTGCTAGAAGCCCAAATATTTTTTCAGAGATAAATGAAGAAAAAAATTATTTTTAATTTGCAACCTGATGGAGGTCAGTATAGATGGACTAATAGACCAAGTCCCACACACTGCTAGAAGCCCAAATATTTTTTCAGAGCTAGATGCAGAAAAAAATTATTTTTAATTTGCAACCTGATGGAGGTCAGTATAGATGGACTAATAGAACAAGTCCCACACGCTGCTAGAAGCCCAAATATTTTTTCAGAGATAAATGAAGAAAAAAATTATTTTTAATTTGCAACCTGATGGAGGTCAGTATAGATGGACTAATAGACCAAGTCCCACACACTGCTAGAAGCCCAAATATTTTTTCAGAGCTAGATGCAGAAAAAAAATATTTTTAATTTGCAACCTGATGGAGGTCAGTATAGATGGACTAATAGACCAAGTCCCACACACGCTAGAAGCCCAAATATTTTTTCAGAGCTAGATGCAGAAATTTTTTTTATTCAATTTGCAACCTGATGGAGGTCAGTATAGATGGACTAATAGACCAAGTCCCACACACTGCTAGAAGCCCAAATATTTTTTCAGAGCTAGATGCAGAAAAAAATTATTTTTAATTTGCAACCTGATGGAGGTCAGTATAGATGGACTAATAGACCAAGTCCCACACACTGCTAGAAGCCCAAATATTTTTTCAGAGCTAGATGCAGAAAAAAATTATTTTTAATTTGCAACCTGATGGAGGTCAGTATAGATGGACTAATAGAACAAGTCCCACACGCTGCTAGAAGCCCAAATATTTTTTCAGAGATAAATGAAGAAAAAAATTATTTTTAATTTGCAACCTGATGGAGGTCAGTATAGATGGACTAATAGACCAAGTCCCACACACTGCTAGAAGCCCAAATATTTTTTCAGAGCTAGATGCAGAAAAAAATTATTTTTAATTTGCAACCTGATGGAGGTCAGTATAGATGGACTAATAGAATGATGCTATGCCCAAAAGATTTTACTTCACTAGGTGCAGTAAAAAAATTGGTATTCTATACACAGGTGGTATATCTTGCAACACAGATAGGCTACTCCACTGACTAACACACTCTGCAATAGGCCAAAAAGGATTAGCTTTGCTAGATTCAGCCAAATGCTGTGAAAAAAACTTGCACAGCACTGGCACAGACCTGCCTGGCAAAAACAGATAGGAACTGATGTAACCTAGTCCTGAAAAGGACTCCAATTACAATTAGTCTTTACTCCCACAATCTATCTATTTAAGAGCACAGACCTGCTTGATAAAAGTCGTAGGAAATGCTGTAACCTAGTCCTTAAAAGGAGTGCAATCACAACTATTCCCTACTCCCAAGCTATCTGTAGATTTGTGCGAAAATTGGCTTGAAATTAACAAGGTATAGCGCACACAGCAACAGCGGTGCCGTCTAACACGCAGCTGCAGCAGTGAGAAAATGGTGGCGACGGGGAAAATGGCTTGGTCTTATAGGGCAAGGACATGTGACATACACTGCCAATCACACATGCCCTTGCTTGTGTGAAAAAAAGCACTTCGCTCCGTATGTGCGCTGCTGATAGGCTGACAGATTGCACCTCCCCACTGCAAATGCGGGAAAGAGAAAAAAAAATGGAGATCTTCATTGTTCCTGCAGAGATCCATCCCCTGCCCCTCCCCCCGCCCCGCTGTACACTCAAACTGCGTATTAACATTAATTTTCATCATTACTGAGAAAAAATCCAGTTATGATTTTGGTGCACGAACAGTTATCGAACTTAACCTCGAACAGCCGAATTTTTCTCAAATTGTTCGTGTTCGCCGACCGGCTCGAACACCGCCCAAAACAGCTCGAATTTGAGATTGGCGAACAGTTCGAGTAGAACAACGCTCATCTCTATTCTTTACTTCAATTCTTTTTTTCTCTTTCTTCTATTGTAATTAATTAGTAAAAAAAAGGTTATACCAAATACACACACACCTGAATAAAATTTGATTATTTTACACACACACACACACCACACACATGAAAACTAAAATGTTCTACTCATCGCAAAGAAGGCATATGCATTCCTTGCCTCCAACACTGATAGTCAGGTAAAGGATGCCACATTCCTCTATTTTTCCTCCTCCTCCTCTTCTTCCAGTGATAATGAACCACCACGCAGAGGCCCCAAGACAACAAATGAGTCAGAGCCCACTGTTAGTGACCTCTTATGGACCTCACCTGCTGAAAATTATGAGCCTCAGATTCCTGATTTTGTGGCCCAATCAGGAATCCAATTTGACACTGCCGACCTAAGAGAAATTGATTTTTTCAAAGTTTTTTTCTCTGAGAATTTTGTAAATCTCATGGTGGCCCAGACAAATTTATATGCCCAACAATTTCTTGCCCAAAACTGCACTTCGTTTTATGCTAATTGGACCCCTGTAGACACAATAGAAATGATGAATTTTGTAGCCTTGTCCTTCACATGAGGTTAGGGAAGAAACCAGAAGTTCAGCAATATTGGAATGCTGATATTTTATATAACACTCCAGTTTTCCACATGGCTATCTCATGGACACCCTTTGACACCATCCAAAAATTTTTGAATTGCAACGATAATGCAGTGTCCACCCTGAGACGACCCCAATTTTGACTGACTTTTCAAAATTTGGTCGGTCATTGTTCATTTCAGCAAGAAATTTACTGAAATGTACATTCTCCAAAGGGATATCTGCGTAGATGAGTCCCTAATACATTTTAAGGGAAGGCTTAAACTCTGGCAATACCTGCGCAGTAAGAGGGCCATGAACAGAATTAAAATTTACAAGCTGTGCGAGAGTACCTCAAGGTACACATACAGATTTAGGGTTTATAAAGGGAGGGACACCCAGATTGAACCCACTGAATGCCCTCCTCTCCTGGGAATTAGTGGGAAAATAGGATTATTGTTCCCATTCCTTGGTAAAGGTTATCCCCTCTATGTTGATAACTTCTACACCAGCATCTCACTCTTCAAATCTCTCTCTGCCAGAGCTACCGCAACATGTGGTACTGTGCACAAAAAAACCCAGAATGGACTCTTTAGGATGCTAATTGGCGGGCTGCTAAGAAAGGGTGAGAGCAGAGCCCAATGTAGCAACAACATGCTGGTGGTCAAAAATAAGAACAAGAAGTATATCCTTTTCTTAATCACAATACATAGCATTGGCAGCACCTCCACCACTGCATGAGGTACATCTACACAGGTCCCCCACCAGAATGTTTCCTGGGGTACAATAAGAACATGGGGGGAGTTGATCTCTCTGATCTCCAGCCCTACAGTGCCATGCAGAAAGCTAAGGTGTGGTAATAAAAAGCAGGCCATGCACATCGTACAGATGGCACTGTATAACACTCACATGCTATCACGATCTGCAGGCCAGATCGGCACAATCTTTCTGTTTCAGGAGGCAGCGATCAAGGCCCTAATATTTGGAAGTCAGGAAGGGGAAGGGCCCAGTAATTCTGGAACTGAAGTGCTCATATAGTACCAGGGCAACATTTCCCCAGTGAGGTCCCCCAATCTGGAAATAAAGGAAGGTCACAAAAAAGGTTCAAAGTGTGTTACAGAAGGGGGATAAAAAGGGATGCCATTTTTCAGTGTGACACCTGCCCCGGCAAACCAGGCCTGTGCATAAAAGACTGTTTGAAAGTTTACCACTCATCCATGGCCAACTAAATTTATTTCTGACTTACTCTAATATATTGCACAACTGGATGTACTCTACATAACTTATATATGCCAAACTGATGTACTCTACACAACTCACATATGCTAACCCTATATGTTCTACGCAACTTACATATGACAACCTGATGTACTCTACACATCTTACATATGCCAACCTGATGTACTCTTCTCTTCATAACTCACATATGCCAACCTGATGTACTCTACCCAACTCACATTTTCCAACCTGATGTACTCTACACAACTCCCATATGCAAATCTGATGTACTCTACACAACTCACATATGCCAACCTGATGTACTCTACACAACTCACAATATATGGTCACTTTTGGGGGGTTTATACTACTTGGACACCTCAAGGGCTCTGCAAATGCCTCATGGCATCTGCAAATAATTCCATCAAAGTCTGCCCTCCAAAACATCACTTCTTCCATTTGGAGCTCGGCATTGTGCCCAAACAGTAGTTTTCCATCACATATGTGGTATCATTGTACTCAGGAAAAATTGCATGACAAATTTTAGGGGCCATGTTCTCCTGGTACCCTTGTAAAAATGAAAAACATTTGGGGCTAAAGCAACATCGGTTCACTTGTGGGAGTTTCTGCTTTTTTGGTATGTCAGGGGCTTTTCACATGTGATATGGCATCCGCTAACTATTCCAGCCAATTTTGCACTCCAAAAGTCAAATGGTGCTCCTTCTCTTACAAGCCCTTCCATGCACCCAAACAGTAGTTTTCAACCACATATGGGATATCTGTGTACTCAGGAGAAATTACACAACAAATTGTATGGTTCACTTTCTCATGTCACCCTTGTCAAAATGAAACATTTTGAGCTAAAACAACATTTTTGTGGGAAAAATCTATTTTTTTTCATTTTTACAGTTCAACTTTGTAAAATTCTGTGAAGCACCTGTGGGTTCAAGGTACCCACCACACATCTAGAATAATTCATTGAGTGGTCTAGTTTCCAAAATTGGGTCACTTGTTGGGAGTTTCCACTGTATAGGCACATCAGGGGCTCTGCAATTGTGACAAGATGCCTGCAGACCATTCCATCACAGTCTGCGTTCCAAAACGTCACTCATTTCTTTCAGAGCTCAACATTGTGTCCAAACAGTAGTTTCCCACCACATATGGCGAACTTAGAAGAAATTGCATAACACATTTTTGGGTCCATTTTCTCCTGTTACCCTTGTGAAAGGAAAAAAATTGGGGATAAGGCAACATTTTTGAGGGAAAAATCTATTTTTTTAATTTTCGCCATTTAACATTGTAAACTTCTACGAAGGGTTCAAGGTGCTCATCACACATCTAGATAAATTCCTTGAGGGGTCTAGATTCCAAAATAGTATCACTTGTGGGAGATTTCTACTGTTTAGGCACATCAGTAACTCTGCAAACACGACATGGCGTCTGCTATCGATTCCAGACAATTTTGAATTCCTTCTCTTCTGAGCCCAGCCATGTGCCCAAACAGTAGTTTTCCACCACATCTGGGGTATTGGCATACTCAGGAGAAACTGCACAACAAATTTTGTGGTCCATTTTATCTGGTTATCCTTGTGAAAATAAACAATTTTGGTCCAAAACAACATTTTTTGGGGAAAAAAAATTGATTTTTTCTTTATTTTCATGGCTCAACGTTATAAAATTCTGTGAGGCACCTGGGTGTTTAATCTGCTCACCATACATCTATATGAATTTCACGAGGGGTCTGGATTCCAAAATGTAGTCACTTGTGTTTTTTTTTTACTGTTTAGGCTCATCAGTGGCTCTGCAAATGCGATATGGGGTCTGCTATGGATTCCAGCCAATTTTGCATTTCAAAAGTCAAATGGCACTCCTTTCCTTCCAAACCCCACCGTGCACCTAAACAGTAGTTTTCCAAGAGAAATAGCATAATAAATTTTGTGGTCCATTTTCTCCTGTTACCCTAGCGAAAATAAAAAATTTGGATCCAAAACCTTTTTTTGTGGGAAAAAATAAAATTGTTTTCTTCCACATTGCTTTGATTCCTATGAAACATCTAAAGGGTTAATAAACTTCTTGAATTTGGTTTTGAGCATTCTGAGGGGTGAAGTTTTTTAAAATGGTGTCACTTTTAGTTATTTTCTGTAATACAGGCCCCTCAAAAGTCACTTCAAATGTGATGTGGTCCCTAAAAACATTAGTTTTGTAAATTTTGTTGGAAAAATGAAAAATTACTGATAATATTTTAACCCTTCTAACTTCTTGACAAAAATATATTTAAAATATTATGCAGATGTAAAATAGACATGTGGTAAATGTTATTTATTAACCCTTTTATGTGATATAACTCTTTGGTTTAAGGGCATAAAAATCAAAAGTTTGAAAATTACTACATTTTTGTCAAAATTACGATATTTTCATAAATAAACATAAAGCAATTCCACCTAAATTTACCACTAACATGAAGTACAATGTGCATAAAGTGACACTGGTCAGAATTGTAAAATTTGGCCTTGTTAGGAAGATGAAAACAGGCTTGTTGGTGAAGGGGTTAAAACTACAACTTATCTCACAAAAACCAAGCCCTCCTATGTTTATGTAGATGTAAAAATAAAAAAGTTATTGCCATCAAGAGAAGACTAAGAAAAAACAAACTCCCGAAAAAGAAATTCACCAGGTTGGGATATTAATAGCATATGATGTGACTTTAATCACTTAAAGAAAACTGATATTTTAGTATATCAAGAGTGTTAGGCAACTAACTCACTTTCATGTAGGTGATTGAGTGAGTACATAAGCACTAACAAGTGCCAATACACATTTCTATGCAGTGTATGCAAGTGTAAGCACTAGTGATGAGCGAATATGTTCGAAATCCAATCTCCAAACTTAAGTTCGACACGAATGTGGCACATTTGAATTAATGATCGGAAAAGCAAGCAAAATTTGTTAAATTTGGGAAAATAGGTAAAGTACTGCGAATTTGCATAGTTACGTGATTGAGGGGAAACTACACCGTTTTTAACAGTTTTGATAGCATAGTGCTTGTGTATGATGAGTGGGGGGACGTGATAGATCAGTGGGGGGGCTGGTAATAGCTCAGAAAAGGTCAGATCAGCGGCACGCTGTTTTTTTTCCTGTAGGCAGTAACTGTCAGGAAAACTCTGCTAGCCAATCAGAGCACAGGAAGACAACAAGGGCTTCTGCAATTGGCTGCTGAAATCACATGTCCTCTCCATATAAAAAGCAGCCATGTTCCCTCAGCACCATTTTATGCATGTCACTCATGTTAGACGCTGCTCCTGCACCCAGCTTCAGTGTAATGAGAGGTATTAGCTAGATAAATGGGTGCTTCTGTGGAAGTCAGATAGTGTAGATAAGTCCTGTGCTGTGTACCTATTCAATCGACCTTGCAGCACTGTTTTTTGTTTTTGTGCAATTACTGAGATTCTGACAGAAAGAGAAGGGTCTATTGCTCAGAACAGTGCTCTGCACCCGTTGTACTGTGCTCCATGCTGGGGTATAGCTTCAATCTATTTTTGAACTTGCTAATGTGATAAAGCAAGCAAGCCCTTGTAGGCCACTTTTTGATTTTGCAGGGTTGAAATTCAGCTATCTACAGAGCTTGTCAGTGCAGAGCTTCTGAGTGCAGAGCACAAAAACCTTTTTTTCATTTGCTAATGTGATATTGCAAGCTGTGTTAGCCCAGTTTGTCATTTTTTTGGTGGGTGAACATCATCCGTATGCACAGTTAAACAAATATTTTTTTTGTCTTGCTAGGCAGAGTCCACCAAAGATTTTTTTGTGTGGCAAATGTCATACACTCTGCTATACATCAGCTGCTACATTAGTGGCAGTGAACTTCAGCTGTTTTCAGAGTAAAAAAATATATTTTTTTCTGTTGCTAGCCACAGTCCACCAAAGATTTTTTTTGTGACAAATGTCATACAGTCTGCTATACATCAGCTACTACGTTAGTGGTGGTGAACTTCAGCTGTTTTCAGAGTAAAAAAATGATTTTTTTTCTGTTGCTAGGCAGAGTCCACCAAAGATTTTATGGTGTCACAAAAGTGATACACTTTGGTAAAAGCCACATACTATTTTAGTGGTGTTGAAATTCAGATGTATGCAGAGCTTATGCACAGTAAAAAAAAATCTACTTTTTACTGTGACTAACGTGATACAGCAGGCTAGATCTAAGTTTGAAATATCTTGGAGCATATATTCTATGTTATACAGTCCTCATCCACAGTCAAAAAATACTTTCTTCTGTTACTAACGTGAATAGACAGCAGGGGACATCTCAGCTTGAATTAGTTTGGAGAATATCTCGTATCCACAATAAAAAATTACTTTCTTCTGTTACTAACGTCATAAACTAGGCGACATCTCAGGGTGCCAAGGGAGGGTGGTTCACTCCAATTGAGGGGGGTTGGCGATACCACAAAAACTGTTAATTAAGGTGTTAGTGAAGGCGTGGAACAAATGGAAGAGGAAGAGGTGATGGGCGAGCAACAGTCAGAACATGAAGAGGATAATCATCCCCTCTCTGTTCATGCTTGGCGGTTGGGAACGGAGGAAACAAGCATGAGAATTACCCAGCCACCAACACAACATGGGCTTGAACCTCAGGAAAAAGGCCTACATATGAGTGTATTCTTGCTGCACTATCTGCAACATGATCCCCGAATGATTCAAAATAGTGCTGACGACTGGGTTGCCACTCTGTTAGATCCAAATTTTAAAAGTAAATTTTGCCAGATGCTTCCCACCCTGGAAAAGGGTCCCGCAAATGCTGGAGTATTGAAGCACGCTTTTACACAACCTTAAGATAGGTTTTCCCCAAGCCAGCAGTGAGGCACGCAGATTTCATCTCAGCTCCATAATTCCAACATCCGGCATGTCAATTCGTCAACACCAAAATATTAGCAGCAGCAGTAGTGTAAGTGGCACATTTTTTAGACCTGCTCATGCACCTGCACAACAGAGCACAAGTTTGACACATGGTGAATGACTGGAGAGGATGGTGCACTCCTGATTGAGTCTCCATCTGCTGGGTTGACTGTAATGGAAGAGGTTTTGGTTCCTAATTCTACAATTTCTACTGTTGTGAAATTAATGCCACTTTGCTGGTGTCTGCCACTAATTTTTGGAAAGGTGGAGAATCCTGATTGGGTCTCCATCTATCGGGTTTGGCTGTAGTGGAAGAGGTTTCTGTCTCCATTAAACTACTTCTACTTTGGTGAAATGTATGCCACTTTGCTGGTGTTAAGCCCTAATTTAGGGAAATGTAAACACTTCTGATTGAGTCTCCATCTACTGGGTTGGCTTTAGGGGAAGACGTTTCGTTCCTAATTCTGCAATTTCTACTGTACTGAAAATGATGCCACTTTGCTAGTGTCTGCCACAAATTTTTGGAAATGTGGGGAATCCTGATTGGGTCTCCATCTATTGGGTTTATCTGGCTGTATTGGAAGAGGTTTCTATCTCAATTAAACTACTTCTACTCTGGTGAAATTGATGCCATTTTGCTGGTGTCTGCCACTAATTTTTGGAATTGTGGAGAATCCTGAATGGGTCTACATCTGCTGGTTTGTCTGTAGTAGAAGAGTTGTCGGTCACCATTAAAATAGTTATATTCTAATGAAATTAATTCTTTGGTGCTGATGTTTTTGTTACAGTGATACACAAGATATAATCAAAATTGGTTTTCTTAGTACCGTGGTATATAAAGCAGGCTATATTTCATCTTTTAATTTTTCAGTGCTGATATTGTCCTCGATACAGGGGTACACATTAGTAATGAGAGAGCACTAAATATGCTGAAGTTAGTGGTTCAGCGGTTTCTCAAAACCTATCCAGATCTGCCAGAGCTGCTTGTGAAATTTCAATGCGTGTGTACCCAGCTCACCTACTGTTGTACAATGTCACCACATGTTGGAAATCAATGTTGCAGATGTTGGAAAGGATTTGTGCGCAGCAGAGGGCAGTTGTTGAGTACCAGCTTCAACACGCCCATCGGCATTCAGGTCAACCTCTGCACATAAGAGCTGACGAGTGGGCATGAATGTCTAACATCTGTGCCGTCCTCCAAAACTTTGAGGACTCCAGCAAGATGGTGAGAAGCGATGATGTCATAATTAGTGGCATCATCCAGCTTCTCTGTCTACTGAAGCCCTGCCCAGCCTCATCTCACCTCAATACAGATTGGGTGATAATGAGGAGGAGAAGAAGGATGAGGAGGAGAACATGGACAGTTGTCCTCTTGGGGAGGACAGGGAACTCTTGGCTGTCTTGGAAGTCTTGATACACCTCTTTCAGTCTGTGGGAAAGCTGTATGAGTTTTGCTTAAAGACCTTCAGTGGCCTAAACCGTGGCTTTGCTTATGCACGTTATTTCTCAAAACGCATTCAGGTCATTGTCCAACTCTGTAGTTATTAAATTCAAGGCGTAAAGAAAGATCTTTGTCTGTGACTAAGCACCACCGAGAAGTATGAGCTGATGTTGGACAGGCTGTCTTTGCTTATGCAACAAGCTGCATTAGAGGACTTTCTGGGAGTAAATGACACCCGGAGCAGATACAACTTCCCTCTATGCCAGTCCTTACACTGAGCTAAAGAATATGGCTGTGGTGAAATGCAGCTCTCACCGAGAAGCAGTGTTAGACTGAAGAACATTGGGCCCACTAGAGAATTTGATTCTGAGGGCCCACCTTTCTCCCCTGATCAAGAACCCCATAGCAGCTGCAAAGTTTGTGCTATCATGAACTCTTCTGATGGAGAAGCCAAGGCCCACCGGAGGATTCTCTGGTGGGACCGTCCAACCCTGCCGAGAAGCAGCCCTAGTTAAGAAATGTCTGTGTGAAGGTTCCTGGACACTCTATGGCTGCTTTTTTACTGAGGGGAAAACCTACGCAAACACGGGGAGAATATACAAAATCCATGCAGATGTAGTCCTTGGTGGGATTTGAACCCAGGACCCCAGCGCTGCAAGGCTTCATGCAAGGCCACTTTGCTGTCCGCTTTGTTCTCCCTCTGATATCTAACATGCTGGAGAAACTTGCACCTATTGCCACTCAATATCTTCAGCTCCTTTTTGAGAAACTAAATGTATTTGGGAACCACTCAGTCTACCAAATAACATTCCTGAGAAGGAAATTGTGGATGGCTTCGCTACTGGTACTGGGGGCACTGCTAACACCATGGCGTCGAAACATAGTTCACTGGAAATATTCCAGGCTGGTTGGAGCCAAGCTGATTCCCATAGAAAAGTACCAGCAGCAACCTAAGGAAATGGTGGCCTCTATCATCATCACGACCTTCGGCACTATGAACTCTCCTGAAGGAGAAGCCAGGGCCCACTGAAGGAGTCTCCGGTTCTCTGGTGGGCCCGTCCAAGCCTGCTGAAAAGCAGCCCTGGCTAAGAAAAGTCTGTGGGAAGGTTCCTGGACACTCTATTGCTGCTTTTTTACTGTGGCCTGGCTCCAGTGAGATGTACCAACCCTGGCCACATTCACTTGTCCACGTTTTTGTGGTTAGTCGGTCCTTCCCACTAAGTGCACTGGGGAGGGCATGGTTAATGTTCTTGGACCCGTGCTTGTGGAAGGCAGGGACAACACCAGGAGAAATTGTGGTGGCTGGGGACCAAGTATGGAGACCCGACCACCGCCATGAGGTTGTGAAAAGCTTCCACCTCCACGAGCCTAAAAGGGAACATTTCAAGTGCAAGCATCTTTCCAGAAATTTGGCAGTTTAGTATTGATTCCTGTGGGTGGGAGGCTGACTGCATGCTTGGGCTTCCATTCCAAGTAACAGAAAACTAAGGAGATGGATGGCCTCATCATCATCACAACCTGAAAGGTTTGCGCTATTAACTCTCCTGATGGAGAATCCAGGACCCACCTGAGGATTCTCTGGTTCTCTGGTGGGCCCGTCCAACCCTGCTGAGAAGCAGCCCTGGCGAAGAAAAGTGTGTGGGAAGGTTCATGGAGGCTCTATGGCTGCTTTTTTACTGTGGACTGGCTCCAGCAATCCATAAGATTGCAATCTATAAGATCCCTTCACTGGCTCCAAATTGCAAAGCGTATCCATTTAATACTACTAACACTGATATACAAAGCCATCCATAACCTTTCTTCTCTGTACATATCTGAACTAATCTCCCAATATATTCCCTTACGTAATCTCCGGTCCTCTTTCTTTCCACACTTATTTGTTCCTCACCCAATCACCTTCAATACTTCTACCAAATATCCCCCATCCTCTAAATTTCTGCGCCTCAACACATCCAATTAGCCACCACATTTGGATCCTTCAGACACAACCTGAAAACACATCTCTTCAAGATAGCTTACAGCCTGCCATTGCCTTGCTGCCTCCTTCAGAGCTAATGCAACTCCATAACCTACTGTCTGCTTCCCCACCATCCTGTAGAATGTAAGGCCGCAAGTGCAGGGTCTATAAGACTTAAGATGCAATATGGCACCTTTTCAAAGCCCAGTTATGTTCTCCCTCTGATATCTAACAATAAATGAACAGGTCACGCTGGACAAACTTGCACCTACTGCCACTCAGTGTCTTCAGCTCTTTTGTGAGAAACTAAAGTTTGCTCAGCCAGTCTACCAAATAAAATTCCTGAGGTATGGAAATTGTGGATGGCTTTGCTTCTGGTACTGGGTGCTAATACCAAACCGTGGCATGCCATTCACAAGATATTCCTGGCTGGTTGGAGACAAGTTCATTCCCACAGAAAAGTACCAGCAAGCTAAGGAGATGGTAGTCTCTATCATCATGAAGGAAATTGCTCATTGTCTAGTAGTCTGGTTTTTATACTAAAGATCCTGCTAATTTTTATAGTTTTAAGAGAGCATGCAGAGACCGTGGTTTCTGCAGTAGCACATCCAGGCCAGGATAGTGGTGGAGAAATTGCTGTACCATCATGTTGAGGATGCAAGCCATGCAAGGCACATGTTTGAGGTTGCCCCAGTGTAGGGCCACCACCGGGTTTGCACCGTTATTGCACATGGCCTTCTCTTGCTCCAGGTTCAGCTTAGACAGCCATTGCTCAAAATCGGCCTGTAGAGCTGTCCACAACTCTTCAGCTGTATGACTGTGATCTCCAAGGCACATTAATTTTAACACTGCCTGACTGCGGTGATCCCTGGCTGCGCGGTACGGAGGTGGGGGGAATTCTCTTTGTACTTTTGGAACATGTGTCTCATTAAGGCAGAGGTTGAGGGCACAGGTGGAGGCCTTAGAGGAAGTGGAGGATGCAGAAGCACTGGAGGAATTTTAAGATACAGAGGTTTGTCCTGCAAGCCTTGGGTATTCCAACACTTGCTGTCTAGTGACACCTTGGTGTCTAGTGGTTTAGTTCTCCATCCCCTGGTGTGTAGTGGTTTAGTTCTCCAACCCTAGCTGCTTAGTAGGTTAGTTTTCCAACCCCTGTTGTCTTATTAGTTTAGTTCTCCAACCCATTTTCTATTAGTTTAGTTCTCCATGTTCTGGTGTGTATTTGTTTCATTCTCCAACCTTAGCTGTTTGGTAGCTTAGTTCTCCAATACCTGTTGTATTGTTAGTTTAGTTCTCCAACCCCTGTTTCCTATTATTTTAGTTTTCCATGTTCTGTTGTGTATTTGTTTCATTCTCCAACCTTAGCTGTTTAGTAGTTTAGTTCTCAAACCTCTGTTATATATTAGGTAAGTTCTCCATGGTCTGGTGTGCATTTATTTCTTTTTCTAACCCATCCATGCCCACCTCCAGGGATTAACGTCGGGTGATGAAGGTTTGAATTCTTCTCGGACCCTTCTTCGTCCGGGCCAGGATCGACTGAAAACATTTTGGGCATCGCTACACATTATTTCCCTCTCTTGAGTCTGTGAAGCTTTGGATCAGACCTCTGATGCCCCGGAATAGAATGTGTGAACAGCTCTGCAGACTCACCCATCTAGGCTTCCCCATAGTCAGTTGGCTGGTTGGAGAGTTGTGACTTGGGTGAAAACAAGGTTAATTGGGATGGCACCTCTGAGGACTGTACAGTGTGTGATGTTAAGATGGAGGAAGAGGAGGAGGAGGAAGGAAGGCCACTTGAAGCAGCGCTTGTCATCTACTGGAGCACATGTTCTTGCGGCCCCTCATCTACAAGGCGTACCACTGTGCGACTGCCAAGAAAGGGAGTGGAGTCCAGTAACAGAAGTTTTCAAAATGCTGCACAACTGCAGCAAAACAAACCTACTTCTCATCTCTCATATCATATGTGTCTCACAACCCTAAACAGCTACTCAGTACTTTCAAGTCCCTCCTCTGTCCATTAGCTCCCCCTCCCTCTCCTCTCCTCTCATCTCAGCTGAAGACTTAGCCTCATTCTTCAAGCAGAAGATTGACAACATAGGGCAAAGCTTTTGCTTAAAGTCCCAACAGACCCTTCTCATAACGACTCAACTCACCTTCTCCAAAACCAGCTTCTCTGTCATCACGGAAGATCATCTTTACTCTCCAAATCACATCTCACCACCTGTGAACTTGACCTAATGCCATCTCACCTCATTCCAAACCGTACAAAGATTAACCCTCCTCTTTTACCTGTCACTAACAACTGGCATCTTCCCCTCATGATTCTAACATACCTCAATCACACCCATCCTCCAAAATCCCTCCCTTGACCCATCCTATGTATAGTTATCACCCCATCTCACTTCTCCCCTATGAATCCAAATGACTGGATCAACACATCTATTTTGAACTGTCCTCCCACCTCTCCTTCTGCTCCATCTTTGACCGCTTACAATCAGGCTTCCGACTTCACCATTCCACTGAAACTGCCCTGATTAAAGTCACCAACGACCTACTAACTGCCAAATCCAAGCCAGACTACTCTGTCTTCCTTCTCCTAGACCTGTCATCTGCCTTCGACACAGTACACCATACCCTCTTACTACACACATTCATCTTTTGGCATCACAGACTTGGCTACGTCTTGGATCTTTTCATACCTAACCGACAGGACATTCAGTGTCTCAAACTCACACACCACCTCCTCATCTCACCCCCTATGTTTCGGTGTCCCCTAAGGTTCAGTTGTAGGACCCAGGCTCTTCTCCATCTACACCTTTGGACTGGGACAGCTCATGGTCTCACGGCTTTCAGTATTACCTCTATGCTGATGACAAACAGGTCTACCTCTCTGGACCTGATATCACCTCCTTACTAACAACAATCCCACAACGTGTGTCCTGTATAACATCTTTCTTCTCTGCTAGATTTGTAAAAATTAACATGTATAAAACAGAATACATCATCTTTCCACTCTTTCCACCATCTCATTCACCCCCCCAACTGACCTATCCATCAAAGTGAATGACTGCCCACTCTCCCCAGTCCCGCAAGCTTGACTTTGATCTGTCTTTCAAATGCCAGATCCAAGCCCTTTCCACTTGCTGCTGACTCCAACTCCAAAGTATCTCGGGGATCTGCACATTCCTCAACCATGAATCTATAAAAATACCATTGCACGCCCACATCATCTCTCGCCTCGACTACTACAAGCTCCTGCTCTGTGACCTCCCTTCTACTACTCTTGCACCCCTCCAGTCTATCCTAAACTGTTCTGGCTGATTAATCCACCTGTCAGCCCGCTATTCTCAGGCTTCTCACCTCTGTTAATCCCTGCGCTGGCTCCCTGTTGCCCAGAAACTCCAGTTGAAAAGCCTAACTTTGGCATACCAAGCAATAGAAAAGTTTTCTCCTCCATACATACATGTGTGACCTAGTCTCCCTGTACTAGTTACCTGCACGCAACCTCCCATCCTTCCAAGATCTCCTTCTCTACTTCCCTCTTTTCTCTTCTTGTCATGATCACATATAAGATTTGTCCCGTGCATCTCCGCTACTGTGTAAGTCTGTACCCCAACACATCAGACTCTCGCCTACCATGCAAACCTTGAAAAGGAAGCTGAAGATCCACTTCTTGTGAGAAGCAAACAATCTGCGGTAACCCTCGCTCCAGCATACCGCTGCACGACTAGCTGTACCCTGACCTACTGTATCCTCACCCATCCCTTGTAGATTGTTTGTGCGCCCTCGTAGGCAGGGTCATCTCTCCTCTTGTACCAGTCGGTAACCCCTTTTGACATATAAAGCGCCACGGAATAAATGTCGCTGTAATAGTAATAAAAATTATTGTACTTTCCAGGTGCCTACCCCTAATTTGATGTGCTTTGGCAACTTTTGGACTCGTTTGAAGGTGTTGTGTATGCGTTTTTTTTCCCCCATTGAATCCTATGGCGTTCGGTAATGTTCGGTGAATATTTAACTAATAAATCGGCGAATATTGCAAATTCGGCGCTCCTAATCCAAATCGAATATTGAAACATTCGCTTATCTCTAGTAAGCACGACCCTGTGGGCGTGAGCGACTTGATTTGCAAGAGAAATGTCACCACTGGCTACTTGTAAATCTCCTGTGTGCACAGCATTCTGCATCCCTGGGAATTCACAATGAAGTCCGGTGTAAGTTTCCTGACTTCATTGACACACTGTTCATGGCCTGGGAGGAAGCAGTGATGCAAACGCAGTCAGCCATGAAATTTTCTGACTGTAACATTACTCTTGCAAATCATGTCGCTCACGCCTGCAGGGGCATACTTATACAATGAGAGGGAGAATTATTCCCAGGAAATAAACATTTCTCCACCCCTTGATAAATCACTCACTTTACATAGTGTGAGCACAGAGTTTAAATGCAATCTTTCAGTAGGATCAACACTCCTAAGCTCTCTGTATGGGCATCTTTTGATATCTACAACTCGATGTCTTATTCCATAAAAATCTATGTTTTTTTGTATGTAAATGAGCTGTTAAGTACTATGAGCCGGACAGTGATATGCATGAGACTCCAGAGCTTGTTTTAAATGAAAGGACACATTACCAGTGTGAGCCATGTAACTAACACAAAACAGTAGAACTGAACTTTATCTCATAATAAACATATTAGCAACAGCTCTGCTGTATTGCAACACTGGCTGCCTGTGAGATTAAAACTGAAGCACTGAGAGCACTGTATGTGTCAGGTATAATCACACACAGCTCTGCAGTGAGATCAAGAGAGCAGAGAGCAGCCATTACATGTTTCACACTGGTAATGCCTCCTTTTATTTAAAATAATCTGCCCTGGAGGCAGATTGTCATAAAAATCAGTGTCTGGCCTGGAACAGCTCATTTACATATAAGAAAAATGTGCATTTCTCTGGAATAAGATATTGGCTATCAAGGTATCATTTTATTCAGCTTCCTATGACCTGCGTGCCTATATAGACTGCTTGGTAAGGCTAGTCCTACTGAAAGACTATCTTTAAAGTTGATTTAAGAAACTAAAATGGGCTTATTATAATGTAGGAAAGGGAGCCATACAGTCATGGTGGACACTTTAGGTGGGATTGGGCAACTGACAGGTTCCATTTAAATTTGCATAATTTTTTGTTTCTTTATTCTTTTTCATTTCCCTATATTTTTGGCAGCTTCAGAAAAGCAAGTTAAAAATCTTTTGTGATGACAGCTAGTAATGAGCCACAAATGGATAAACTTGATAGAGATAAACACATGTGCACTTATTATATGCAGTGAATGTAATCTCTACTAAGACGCTAATCCAGTAGATGGAGAAAGTTGTAAAACTGTCTTGTTTTTGGTTACAATACCAAAGTCGGGGCATGAACCCATAGCATCAGCCAATATGTACATGCTGTCAAATGACTATTAAATCACTGCCAACTAGGATATTTATCAGACCATTAACACTGATGGTGGTGTACTGTATTTCTCTCAACCACAAAGTCATAAGGCCAAAAGTGTAATAGGAGTAACATGTTGCAAGCACGAAATGTTATACTATTGTGATCTAATAATTAACCACATCAGATATTATCATGTTTCTGCTCAGTTGCACAGATATATTAATTTGCAAGCTCTTCAAAAGTTTGAACAACTTTATTATTGTGTATTAGTTATTTTTGTGTACCTTCCCTGTGGCAATACAATGAATAATATAATAGTTCACTTTATCTTTGCTACTTTTATAATTCTAGTGTATGAGAAATAAATATCTAAGTAGAAAGAGAAGTATCCAGAACTTTGGATTAAATATATTTTTACTCAGTCATCAAATAGACATAAAACCCATCAGAAAGTATTGTACAGATTAGAAATGGGAGAATTTATTTTATCTCGAATTTTCTAAAAATCCGTATTCTACAGAATGCAGATTTTTTTTTTTGGAATTCGCTTCACATGAATTCTGCAAGATCGCTAGCTGGCACAGTTTTAATAAAAAGCAGAGGGCCAGAAAAAAGGTAAAAAAAAAAATACTGCTATCCACCCCCTACTACTGCATGCTTTCCCCGTAACGTCCTCACAGTCTCTTCTTATCATCACCGTACTCCCAGGATCTATTCACATTGAGTCTAGACTTCCAAGCACTGGACATCTCTGCGCATGCAGGTCATATGGTAAATAAATGGGAGGTCTCTGCACATATGCAACTAGCTTGCAATATCTCAGGAATTGTACTGCAGCCTTATGACAGGCACTCTAGTTTAGTAATTCCAGACATGACTATACCTGGGACATCTCTGTGTATGTGCAGGGACATCCCAGGCCTATTTCAGTCAAGGAAGTCTCTGAAGAAGCCAGAGGTTTTAATGCATTAAAATAGGAAGAGAACCCGAGGACCAATGGGGGACCATCTGTGAGCAATGGAGGTGAGTATTAAAGGGAACCTGTCATGTCAGTTGTAGCATGTCAACTGCCCCCAGGTTGTTGTTAGTGTGCAGTGATGATCGGCTCCCACGCTCCCAATTGCGTGCACGGGAGCCGCTAATTACGGCGCACGCGCGGGAGCCGATCTTCACTGCAGACGTGCGCGAGCCGATCATCACTGCGCACGCATGGTGACAAGGCTTTACAATACATATTGCACAAGCGTGGGTGACAGCATACAGTGCGCAATTGTGGAACCACAACAAGCCTATTCATGTGACGTCGGCGCAAATCGGGGACAATTCAAATTTAGTGGGTGGCGACAAGCTGGACTGAATAAAGAAAGGAACACCCCTATGACTAAACGAGCAAGTAAGCTATAAGTATATAAAGTGAATTTTACAAAAGATTACAGCGCCAATTTTAATGCAAAAAGCGTGTTAGTGATGCATATTGCATCACTAACAACAACCTGGGGGCAGTTTACATACTCCCAACTGACATGACAGGTTTCTTTAATTGTTTTTTTTTCTTTTCTACATTTTATGCTTATTATTAGTGTTGAGCCACCCCCGTAGTGTTCGGGTTCGGTTCGGTTCGTCGAACACCGGGATGTTCGAGGAACTGTTCGTCGAACTGTTCGTCGAACACCTTAGAACACCGTCGAACACCGTTAAAACCAATGGCAGGCAAACAAAAACACATAGAAACACATAGAAAACACCTTCAAAGGTGTCCAAAAGCTGACAAACTGCTCAGAAGACGCTCTCTTTAAAAAAGCCGGCCGGCAATTCATCAGCGGCATACACCGGTACCCGACAATTTAGACAAGAAGGAATAGAGCATCACACATAGATTAGATAGATAGAAACATGTCAGTCACACATATAAGAAGCACAGTGACAGTGTTGCTTACTGTACTTGTCATTTAGTGTAAAGCATTTATTTTAAAAAATAATAGTGTTTTCATGCACTGTCTCTTTAAGAAAGCCGGCCGGCAATTCAGCAGCGGTACCCGACAATTT
This sequence comes from Phyllobates terribilis, assembly GCF_046119375.1. Classification (NCBI taxonomy): domain Eukaryota; kingdom Metazoa; phylum Chordata; class Amphibia; order Anura; family Dendrobatidae; genus Phyllobates; species Phyllobates terribilis. The sequence goes on along the minus strand of NW_027362762.1, from coordinate 326,769,047 downwards.
AGAACAGAAAGAATAGAGCTTCACACATAGATTAGATAGATAGAAACATGTCAGTCACATATATAAGAAGTACAGTGACAGTGTTGCTTACTGTACTTGTCATTTAGTGTTAAAATAAAGGATTTATTAAAAAAAAAATTGGCGTGGGGTTCCCCGTAATTTTAGGCTCTAGCGGAGGTTAAGCAGACGGCTGGGGCAGATGTTTGAAGCCTGGGAAGGGGGTAATACTCATGGAGCTTCCCAGGCTACTAATATCAGCCCCCAGCTGAATACCTAGCCTTTACTAGCTATATAAATGGGGGACCCCCCCAAAAAAATGACGTGGGGTCCCCCCTTTTTTAATAGCTAGCAAAGGCTAGGCAGACAGCTGGGGGCTGATATTAATAGCCCAGGAAGGGTACCATGAATATTGGCCCCCTCCCAGGCTAGAAACACCAGCCGTCAGCTGCCCCAGAAATGGCGCATCCACAGGATGCGCCAATTCTGGCACTTAGCCACGCTCTTCCACGCTGCCCTGATGCGGTGGCAGGGGGTAATAGGGCTGGGGTTGATGTCAGCTTATAATGCCAGCTGACATCAAGCCCAGGTTAGTAATGGAGAGGCGTCTATAAGACACCCCCATTACTAACCCCATAGTCAAAGTTAAAAAAAAAAACACAAACACCCAGAATAAAGTCCTTTAATTGAAATAAAGACACAATTCTTTATTGTTCTAAATTAAACCATACTTACCATCACGCCCATTCCAGCTGAAGCCAACGATCTCCTGCAATAAAAGAAAAATAATAAAGCAACCTCATCCTTACCTTCCCATGGTTCCCACGATGGCTCCAGCTCTGCTACATCGAGATGACAGGCTGGACCGCAGCAGAAAGCTGCCATCCAGCCTGTCATCCTGCAGACACTGAGAAGCGCAGGCATGCTTGCGCTCCTCAGTGTCTCTCTGTGACGGCATAAAGATGAGCCAAGGTCATGTCCAATGAACTCAGCTCACCTCATGCACGTCACTGACAGCGTGGGAGAATTCTCCTGCACTCAGCGCTTCAGCGTGAGAATTCTCCCACGCTGTCAGTGACGTGCATGAGGTGAGCTCATGTCCAATGAACTCAGCTCACCTCATGTACGTCACTGACAGCGTGGGAGAATTCTCACGCTGAAGCGCTGAGTGCAGGAGAATTTTCCCACGCTGTCAGTGACGTGCATGAGGCTGATATTTAAATTTGGCGCACAAATCGGTGATTGGTCGCGGGCAGCGTCCGAGACCAATCAGCACGGTAGTGTTTAACTTTGGCGGCAAGATCAGTGATTGGTCGCGCGCCAAGACCGCGACCAATCACCGATTTGTGCGGCACATTTAAATAGCGGCCGCGACCAATCAGCACAGCGTTGTTTAAATGTGGATCCAAGATCGGTGATTGGTCGCGGCCTATATTTAAATTTGGCGCACAAATCTGTGATTGGTCGCGGGCAGCGTCCGCGACCAATCAGCACAGTAGTGTTTAACTTTGGCGGCAAGATCAGTGATTGGTCGCGGTCAAGACGGCGACCAATCACCGATTTGTGCGGCACATTTAAATAGCGGCCGTGACCAATTGGATGTCAGCGCCGCTCCCCGGTCCTCCCTTCACATCCTAGCCGCTGATGTCCCCACAGTATCCACATGGTGTTACAAAGGTCCGGACATTTGTGTTAAAAATCGCTGATTGGTCGCTGGCGCTGCCCGCGACCAATCACCGATTTGGGCGCCTAATTTAAATATCCTCCACGACCAATCACCCATCTTGGCTCCACATTTAAACACCGCTGTACTGATTGGTCGCGGACGCTATTTAAATGTGGCACAGCACAGCGGTGTTTAAATGTGGAGCCAAGATTGGTGATTGGTTGCGGCCGATATTTAAATTTGGCGGCCAAATCGGTGATTGGTCGCGGGCAGCGCCAGCGACCAATCAGCGATTTTTAACACAAATGTCCAGATCTTTGTAACACCATGCGGATACTGTGGGGACATCAGCAGCTAGGGTGTCAAGGGAGGACCGGGGAGCGGCGCTGCAGGTCGAGATACTTCTGCTGCGAGCAGTCGCTCATCTCCCGGCTTCTCGCAACGGAAGTATCCGACCAGGCAGCGGCGCTCCCCGGTCCTCACCAATACGATTAGCTGATTGGTCGCGCTCTCCGCACGCGACCAATCAGTGATCTTGGCGCTAAAGTTAAACACCGCTCTGCTGATTGGTCGCGGATGCTGCCCGCGACCAATCACCGATTTGGGCGCCACATTTAAATAGCGGCCGCGACCAATCAGCGAGCTTGGCGCCAAATTTAAACAACGCTCTGCTGATTGGATGCGGACGCCAGCTGCGACCAATCAGCGAGATTGGCGCCAAATTTAAACCCCGCTCTGCTGATTGATCGCGGTCGCCGTCCGCGACCAATCAGTAGTATTGGCGCCAAATTTAAACCCTGCTCGGCTGATTGGTCACGGTTGCCGGCCGCGACCAATCAGCAGTATTGGCGCCAAATTTAAACCCCGCTCTGCTGATTGGTCACAGTTGCCTTCCGCGACCAATCAGCGATTTTGACGCCAAATTTAAACACCGCTCTGCTGATTGGTCGCGATGCCGGCCGCGACTAATCAACATTGTTGCCGCCAAATTTAAACACCGCTCTGCTGAATGGTCGAGGTCATGACCAATCACCATTATTGGCGCCAAATTTAAACACCGCTTTGCTGATTGGTCGCGGCCACAACCTATCAGCATTATTGGTGCAAAATTTAAACCCTGCTCTGCTGATTAGTCGCGACCGCCGGCCGTGACCAATCAGTGATATAGTTGCCAAATTTCAACACCGCTTTGCTGATTGGTCGCGGTTGCTGGCCGCGACCAGTCAGCGATTTTGGCGCCAAATTTAAACACCGCTCTGCTGATTGCGCCGGGTCTGCCGCATACATATTCTAGAATACCCGATGCGTTAGAATCGGGCCACCATCTAGGTTCATGAAATAATTTAAAAAAAAATTGACGTGGGGCTTCGCACTATATTTGTGTCCAGCCAGGTACAGCAGGCAGGAACGGGCTGCCCCCAACCACCAGCTGCCTATTTGTACCTGGCCGGACACAACAATATAGGGAAGCCCTTTTTTTCTTAATTATTTAATGAATTTGATGAAATAATTAAAAAAAAAAATACGTGGGGCTTCGCCCTATTTTTGTGTCCAGCCAGGTACAACTAGGCAGCTGGGGGCTGGAATCTGCAGCGCAGGGAGGCCCAAGCTTTCTGGGTCCCCCCAGCTGCAAATTGCAGTCCGCAGCCACACCAGAAAATGGCGCATTCATAGAAGCGCCATCTTCTGGCGCTGTACCCAACTCATCCAGGGCCCTGGTGCGGTGGCTCACTGGGTAATAAAGGGGTTAGGGCCAGCTTGGCATTATCAGCTGGCCCTAAGCCCGAAATTCATGGGGTCACGCCAATATTAGACATGACCACTATGAATTTCTAGTAAAGTATTTAAAAAAACACAACACCCAGAAAAAAGTCCTTTAATTGAAATAAACACACAATTCTTTATTGTTCTAAATTAAACCATACTTACCGTCACGCCCATTCCAGCTGAAGCCAACGATCTCCTGCAATAAAAGTAAAATAATAAAGCAACCTCATCCTTACCTTTCCATGGTTCCCATGACAGCTTCATAGAATCATAGAATCATAGAATGGTAGAGTTGGAAGGGACCTCCTGGGTCATCTGGTCCAACCCCCTGCTCAAAGCAGGATTCACTAGATCATCTCAGACAGATGTCTGTCCAGCCTCTGTTTGAAGACGTCCATTGAAGGGGAACTCACCACCTCTCGTGGCAGCCTGTTCCACTCATTAATCACCCTAACTGTCAAAAAGTTTTTTCTATTATCTAATCTGTGTCTCCTCCCATTTAGTTTCATCCCATTGCTTCTAGTCTTTCCTTGTGCAAATGAGAATAAAGATGATCCTTCTACAATGTGACAGCCCTTGACATATTTGTAGACAGCTATTAAGTCTCCTCTCAGTCTTCTTTTTTGCAAGCTAAACATTCCCAAATCCTGCAACCGTTCCTCATAGGACAGGGTTTGCAGACCAGTCACCATTCTGGTCGCTCTTCTCTGAACTTGCTCCAGTTTGTCTATGTCTTTTTTAAAATGTGGTGCCCAAAACTGTACACAGTATTCCAGATGAGGTCTGACCAAAGAGGAGTAAAGACCGATAATGACTTCACGTGATCTAGACTGTATGCTTCTGTTAATACATCCCAGAATTGTATTTGCCTTTTTTGCTGCTGCATCACACTGTTGACTCATGTTCAGTCTATGATCTATTAGTATACCTAAGTATTTTTCACATGTACTGTTGCTTAGCTCTATTCCTCCCATTCTGTATATGCTTTTTTCATTTTTATTGCCCAGATGTAGTACTTTGCATTTTTCCCTGTTAAAAATCATTCTGTTGGTTGCTGCCCACTGCTCCAGTTTATTTAGGTCTTTTTGAATCCTCTCTCTCTCTTCTCTAGTATTAGCTATCCCTCCTAGCTTTGTGTCATCAGCAAATTTAATCAGTTTACCCTCAATTCCTTCATCTAAATCATTGATAAAGATGTTGAACAATACAGGTCCCAGGATGGAGCCCTGTGGTACCCCACTTGAGACATTCATCCAGCTGGATGTGAAGCCATTTACAACCACTCTTTGAGTCCGATCACTAAGCCAGTTATGAATCCACCTAACAGTTGCCTGGTCCATTGCATACTTGGTCATTTTTTCAATAAGGATGGTGTGAGATACTTTGTCAAATGCTTTGCTGAAGTCAAGATATACTATATCTACAGCATTTCCCTGATCCACCCAGTCAGTGATTCTGTCATAGAAGGAAATTAAGTTAGTCTGACATGACTTGTTAGTTACAAACCCATGCTGACTCTAGTTAATCACTTCATTCTTATCCAGGTACTTACATACATGTTGTTTAATAATTTGTTCAAAGATCTTTCCTGGTATAGAAGTCAGACTCACCGGCCTATAGTTCATTGGGTCCACCTTCTTCCCCTTTTTGAAGATAGGAACAACATTTGCTCTTCTCCAGTCTTCTGGGACTTCTCCTGTTCTCCAAGAATTTTCAAAGATTATGGAGAGTGGTTCTAAAATTTCTTCTACGATGTCCTTCAGTACTCTGGGGTGTAATTCATCTGGACCTGGAGACTTGAACTCATTTATGTTAGCTAAATATTCCCTCACAATCTTTCTGTTTACAGATAACTTGGATTCTTCTATTCCTTTAAAAGGACAGTGAAGATCAGTTGATGTTACATTTTCTTTCTGAGAGAAAACAGATGCAAAATAGGAATTAAAAAGTTTGGCCTTCTCAACATCCTCTCTTACCATTTCTCCATTTTCATCCTGTAAAAATCCTATAGCATCTTTGACTTTTCTTTTACTTTTGACATACCCCCAAAATCCTTTTTTATTGCTTTTGACATCTATTGCAAGCCTTAATTCATTGTCAGCTTTAGCTAACCTGATACGTGCCCTGCAGGATCTGCAGACTGCATTATAATCTTCTTTATATATGCCTCCCTCTTTCCATTTAATAAACATTTCTTTCTTTCTTTTTAGCATGTGTTTAAGTTCTGTGTTCACCCATCCTGGTTTCCTTAAATGCTTCCCATTCTTCCTACTTTTCGGGATTGTTAACGATTGTGCTTTGAGAATCTCATTTTTAAAAATTTCCCATCATTCCTGGACATTTTTGTCCTTAAGGACATCCAGCCATTGGATCCCTCCTATTCTCTTTCTGAGTCTCTTAAAATCTGCCTTTCTAAAATCTAACCTTGAAGTTTGAGTCTTCACATGTCTTCCTCCTCTAGTTATCCAAAATTCTATAATAGCATGATCGCTGCCTCCTAGGGTCCCAGCCACCTTTACCTCCTCAACCATTTCCTCCCTGTTTATAAGGATTAGATCCAAAGTAGCAGATCCCCTTGTTTTCTCCCCTACCTTTTGGAAGATAAAGTTGTCAGCAAGAGAGGATAAGAATTTGCTTGACCTGTTAGTTTTACTTGAGAGAGATTCCCAACAAATGTCTGGATAGTTGAAATCTCCCATGACCACTACATCATATTTTTTGGAGAACTTGGTCATTTGATGCATAAAGAGTTCATCCATATCTTCAGCTTGCCCAGGTGGCCTGTAGTAAATGCCTACAATGGTGTCCTTTCCGTTGTTCTCTCCTTGTATTCTTACCCAAACAGTTTCCACAGAACTCCCAGTCTCTGAAGCTTCAATCTCTGTGCAGATATACGCTTTTCTAACATACAATGCAACACCTCCTCCTCGTTTATCAAGTCTGTTTCTTGCAAATAAGTTGTATCCTTTTAGCCTTTTATTCCAATCATGTGTATCGTCCCACCAAGTTTCAGTGATTCCAATGACATCATATTCCTTTTCCTGCATTAGTAGTTCCAATTCTCCTTGTTTGTTGCCCATGCTTTGTGCACTTGTATAAAAACATTTTAGTTTGTGATTGGTTTCTCTTCCTCCCATATTTTTATTATTTACATTTTTTTGTCTTTGTTCTTCTTTTCCACTTCCAGTAGCAGAGATCTCAATAGTATTTGTCAGCTGTATGGCTTTTTCTGGCCTTTTGCTTCCCTTCCCACATTGTTCTAGTTTAAAGCTCTTCTGATGAGTGTAGCAAGGCGACTTCCAAATACATGTTTTCCAGTCTTCGTAAGGTGCACCCCATCTCTAGCAAGTAGTCCATCGTATAGGTAATTCATTCCGTGATCCAGAAATCCAAATCCTTGTTGACGGCACCATCGACGTAGCCAGTTGCTCACCTGTAGAATCTTATTCCACCTCATTGTTCCATGGCCATCCACTGGGAGGATGGATGAGAAGACCACCTGCGCTCCCAATTCTTTCACTTTCTTGCCTAAGTCTTCAAAGTCACTGCAGATGGTTTCCAGGTCCTTTCTTGCGGTGTCATTTGTCCCCACATGTATTAGCAGGAATGGGTAGTGATCTGTAGGTCTGAAGAGTCTTGATATCCTGTCAGACACATCTTTAATTTTTGCTCCTGGAAGACAGCACATTTCTCTTGAGGTTATGTCTGGTCTGCAGATAGCGGCCTCTGTTCCTCTTAACAGGGAATCCCCCATGACCACCACTCTCCGTTTTTTCTTCACAACATTCTTCTTTCTCCATCCAGGAGGATTCTGAGGGCTTACAAGGTTATTCATTGCTGCCAAAGTCTTATCTTGCTGTATTTCTTCATGGTTCTCCTGTGTGAGAGCCTGGTACTGGTTCCTGAGCAGTATGGGTGCTGACTGCCTCTCGATCCTCCAGCTTCTGTGGGTCACATGCTTCCATTCCTCTGTTTCCTCAGGTGCAGTTCGAAATTCTTCTCTTTCTGAATCATGAAGAGATAATTCTGCTCTGTCTAAGAACTCTTCACCTTCCTTAATGATTTTCAAGGTAGTTAACCTCTCTTCTAGATTTCGCAACTTTTCCTCCAACAGGGACACAAGCTTGCATTTCTGGCATGTGAAGTCTGGCTTTTCCACTGGCAAGTCTGTGAACATGTAGCAGGATATGCAGCTCACCAAATGGCTCCTGGCTTCAGCTCTGCTACATCGAGATGACAGGCTGGACCGCAGCAGAACGCTGCCATCCAGCCTGTCATCCCGCAGACACTGAGAAGCGCAGGCTTGCTTGCGCTCCTCAGTGTCTGGCTGTGACGGCATCCAGATGAGCCGAGGTCATGTCCAATGAACTCAGCTCACCTCATGTACGTCACTGACAGCGTGGAAGAATTCTCCTGCACTCAGCGCTTCAGCGTGAGAATTCTCCCACGCTGTCAGTGACGTACATGAGGTCAGCTGAGTTCAATGTATATGAATGAGCTCACCTCATGCACGTCACTGACAGCGTGGGAAAATTCTCCTGCACTCAGCGCTTCAGCGTGAGAATTTTCCCACGCTGTCAGTGACGTGCATGAGGTGAGCTCATTCATGTTCAATGAACTCGGCTCACCTCATGCACGTCACTGACAGCGTGGGAAAATTCTCACGCTGAAGCGCTGAGTGCAGGAGAATTCTCCCACGCTGTCAGTGACGTGCATGAGGTGAGCCGAGTTCATTGTCGGCTCATCTGGATGCCGTCACAGCGAGACACTGAGGAGCGCAAGCATGCCTGCGCTTCTCAGTGTCTGCGGGATGACAGGCTGGATGGCAGCGTTCTGCTGCGGTCCAGCCTGTCATCTCGATGTAGCAGAGCTGAAGCTGTCCTGGGAACCATGGAAAGGTAAGGATGAGGTTGCTTTATTATTTTACTTTTATTGCAGGAGATCGTTGGCTTCAGCTGGAATGGGCGTGGTGGTAAGTATGGTTTAATTTAGAACAATAAAGGATTGTGTCTTTATTTCAATTAAAGGACTTTATTCTGGGTGTTTGTGTTTTCTTTTAACTTTGACTATGGGGTTAGTAATGGGGGTGTCTTATAGACGCCTCTCCATTACTAACCTGGGCTTGATGTCAGGTGGCATTATAAGCTGACATCAACCCCAGCCCTATTACCCCACTGCCACCGCTACAGGGCAGTGGGAAGAGCGAGGCTAAGTGCCAGAATTGGCGCATCCTATGGATGCGCCATTTCTGGGGCGGCTGACGGCTGGTGTTTCTAGCCTGGGAGGGGGCCAATATTCATGGCACCCTTCCTGGGCTATTAATATCAGCCCCCAGCTGTCTGCCTAGCCTTTGCTAGCTATTAAAATAGGGGGGACCCCACGTCATTTTTTTTGGGGGGGGTCCCCCATTTTAATAGCTAGTAAAGGCTACTTATTCCGCTGGGGGCTGATATTAGTAGCCTGGGAAGCTCCGTGGGTATTACCCCCTTCCCAGGCTTCAAACATCTGCCCCAGCCGTCTGCTTAACCTCCGCTAGAGCCTAAAATTACGGGGAACCCCACGCCAATTTTTTTTTAAATAAATCCTTTATTTTAACACTAAATGACAAGTACAGTAATCAACACTATCACTGTACTTCTTATATATGTGACTGACATGTTTCTATCTATCTAATCTATGTGTGATGCTCTATTCCTTCTATTCTAAATTGTCGAGTACAGATGCTGAATTGCCGGCCGGCTTTTTTAAAGAGACAGTGCATGAAAACACTATTATTTTTTTTAATAAATCCTTTACACTAAATGACAAGTACAGTAAGCAACACTGTCACTGTACTTCATATATATGTGACTGACATGTTTCTATCTATCTAATCTATGTGTGATTCTCTATTCTTTCTATTCCAAATTGTAGGGTACCGCTGCTGAATTGCCGGCCGGCTTTTTTAAAGAGACGGTGCATGAAAACACTATTATTTTTTTTGATAAATCCTTTACACTAAATGACAAGTACAGTAAGCAACACTGTCACTGTACTTCATATATATGTGGCTGACATGTTTCTATCTATCTAATCTATGTGTGAAGCTCTATTCTTTCGGTTCTAAATTGTGGGGTACCGGTGTATGCCGCTGCTGAATTGCCGGCTTTTCATGTTTCACTGTGAGCACTGTTCCCATCGATTTGGGCAATCACTGTAATGCCACAACCACCATGGCTGTGGCATTACAGTGAGTGGCAGACAATCCCTGCATGATTGGTGCTCTAAATAGCGCCAGACATGCAGGACACGCTTTTGGTGCACGAACAGTTATCGAACATAACCTCGAACAGCCGAATTTTTTGCAAATCGTTCGGGTTCGTCGAACAACTCGAACACCGCCCAAAACAGCTCGAATTTGAGATTGGCGAACAGTTCTAGTCGAACACCGCTCATCTCTACTTATTATGCCCTGAGGTCTCTCCAGATCCCAGAGCATAATAAGGAACATTCAATTTATGGGGAGAATGAATTCACTACAAATTTCCCTGAAAAATGCGATGAATTTGGCGAATTTGAATCTCGTCAGATCCGCTCATCTCTGATACAGATACAACTGCAATGCGTTTCCAACACACACTGAGTTCTAAATCATGGCGTGTATGCATTAAGGAGTAGCAAACAGAGCTGAGTATGTGGCTGTACAGTGATATATTTGCAGTATAAACAGAGCTGAATATTGAAGTTTTTAATTTGGAATAAGTTGGATGTTGTTTATTACAGTTTGTGGATCAAGCATAACTTGTCATACGCTGCAATAGAGTAATTGACTGCTGGATGTAATCAATGTACGAAGTCGAAAAAGAGCGGCTCCTAATATTGATTGGTGAGGCTGCATTGTTTTTTGAGGCTATGAATGGGAGATAAGGTTCTGTACCTGGGAGCATCCACTAAATGATGCAAGTAGCCACGCTGTTCCAGCATTGTTTATACCCAGCCATTGCTAAAGCAGATATCAACTGATCAGTAGGGTGGCCATTGTTGGACCACCACCAATCTGTTGTTGATGACCTTTCCCATTGTCATCAATATTTTAATTCATACTCCTTGTATATAAGTCCTATGTCATAGAGGTCTTTCATTAGTTTGACCAAGCATGCTCTGTCACACATCCACAGAAGACATTTTCTCATTGGTTGTGATGTATTAATTAAATTGCTACTGCCTACAACACACAGGCTATGACTAAGGATTGTGCATCAAAAACGCGTGGAATTTGTTTCTCATACCTTTTATAGTTTTTTGATGACTAAATAAATAATCTTTTAATCTGAAATGTTGGCTTTTCCTTTTATTTGGATTTTTATCAGTGCATGGATGCACTGCATTATTGTACAACCAGAGAAAACAAGTGCATGTACGGGGGGACTGGTACAAACCTGCATATATCTGCTATGGTAAATAAATAACTGTATTTATTTATTTATTTTACTCACTTATATAGCGCCATTAGTTCTACAGCGCTTTACTGACATTATGGGCACTGTCCCCATTGAGGCTCACAATCTAGATTCCATTCTGTATGTCTTTGGATTGTGGGAGGAAACCGGAGAACCCAGAGGAAACCGACACAAACATGGGGAGAACATACAAACTCCTTGCAGATGTTGCCCTTGGTGTGATTTGAACCCAGGACCCCAGTGCTGCAAAGGCTGCAGTGCTAACCACTGAGCCACTGTGCTGCCAATATATTATAATAAATATATTACTATGGGCAGTTTCACACAAGTGCAATACAGGCGCATTTTTGCACCAATGTTATAACCGTGCTTCCCCTACTGATGCAGCATCATAGGAATTGATGGCACTTTCCATGCCATTGCATCAGCCATCTTGGAAGTATGAAGATTGGAACACTGATTTGAGTGGAGAAAGCAGCGTGAGGCAAACTGAGGGCACCAGTCAGGCTGACTATAAACAAGAAAGGTATAGTAAATTTTTACTCCCAGCGTTGATGATTCTTTTAAGTAAAAGCTTTTTCTTTCTTCAAATTCCAACATTTTCCACCCACATAGAATATCTTAATATGTTATGTTTGTTTTGAAAGGTTATAGTTTTTTTAGCATTAATGAGAAGTAGTTTTAATGTGTTAATAAAAGCTTTGTGTGTATTTATCCATCATACTTTATACAGTAATAGTATTAATACAAACTTCCATTTGGTGATATAATTACAAGAAAATTTACTTTATTCAATCAGGAGCGATGTGTTTTTCCAGTTTACAAGCCAAGCAGCTGTGGAAGAAGGAATTGCTCTAATCGGTGTCCCCGTATATCCAGACAGATGAAAGTAATTTTGTGCTCAACTGTCTATAAGTAATTAGGCCAGAATGTAAAAGGCCTTTATGTATCAGTTCAGAAAGACCTATACTCTTAGCAAGCAGAATAATTATGAGCAATCTTCTTCATCTGTAAGGTATACCTTATGCATTTTACATGAGTCCCTATTATTAACATAACCTGACTATCAAAGCTCCATTGAATCTGGCATTTTCTTGTTTCATGTAACTGACTGAAATTCCCCAGAAATGTAATAATTTGAAAATAGTGATGCTGATGATTTGTTTCAGCTGTAATTTGTGTTATTTTTTTTATTTCTCTTTGTTGTTCTCAAAAGACTTAAATCAGTGGGGCACCTTCGTGAATATGTTTCTTTTTCTTTTTTGGCGTGTGTTTAAATTCAGAGTGTAAATGATTCCAGGATTTTTAGCTTGCATTGCAATTATTTTCGATTTGTTTAATTGGAGGGTTATTGAAATGAGAAAAATCTTTTAAGTTATATTTTTAAGTTCAAAATTAGTTCAATTTGCAGTTTAGCATATTCTACAGAAGTGTTACATGATTGTTTTGATTTTTATTATTAATAACATTCAATAATCCAATAACAACAATCCAATATCCCAAAACAACCCTTTTCCATATTTCACTCGCGATCCACCCACGGCTGTTAACCAGTTAAATGGCGCTGTCAGTCTCTGATGGCGGCATTTAACATCGCCGTTCCGGAAGCGCGTAATTTCCCCCGCCCGTCGGTGCCCCTGTCACATGATCACGGGTCACCGATGGGTTGACATGACAGATGGCTATGAACGCCGCCCAGTGGTCGGCGCTCATAGCAAATGAGCACATCTGCTGCATACAGGCAATCTGCTCATCGCCTGTATGCAGCAGAGCCAATTAGGAAAGTGCTACTTCTAGTGTCCCATGGAGACTAAAGAAGCAAGCAAAAAGTAAAAAAAAATGTTTTTAAAAATATAAAAAAAAAATAAAAAAATATAAAAGTTTAAGTCACCCCCTTTTGCCCCATTCAAAATAAAACAATAATAATAAAAAAAAACACATACACATATTTGGTATCGTCGCGTTCAGAATCACCCGATCTATCAATATAAAAAAATTATTTCTCCGATAGGTAAACGGCGTAATGAGAAAAAAATTCTAAACGCCAGAATTATGTTTTTTTGGTCGCCACAACATTGCAATAAAATGCAATAGCGGGCGATCAAAACATTGGATCTACCCCAAAATGGCATCAATAAAAACGTCAGCTTGGCACGCAAAAAATAAGCCATTACGCAGCCCCAGATATAGAGATGCAACGGGTCTTGGAAAATGGCGCCATTTTTTTTTAAGCAAACTTTGAATTTTTTTTCACCACTTAAATAATAGTGTCTATGAACTCGTAATGACCTGGAGAATAATGGCAGGGCAGTTTTAGCATTCAGTGAACGTGGTAAAAAAAGCAAACAAAAAACAACTGTGGATTGCATTTTTTTGCAATTTCACAGCACTTGGAATTTTTTTTACCATTTTCCAGTACACGATATGTTAAAACCAGTGATGTCGTTCAAAAGTACAACTTGTCCCACAAAAAATAAGCCCTCACATTGCCATATTGACCAAAAAATAAAAAAGTTATGGCTCTGGGAACAAGGGGAGCAAAACACAAAAACACAAAAACGGAAAATGCTCCGGTCATTAAGGGGTTAATATTCTTGTAATTTTGTAATAAACTTTAATATCCTTTTTTCTACTCCCTTGGTCGTTTTGGGTTTGGATTTTACATATAGTATATATTCTCTCTGATTAGCTGGAAGATACCCTTTCTTTGGTTTTCTCTCTATTGTTCAGGGATAATGTCTATAGGTTAATATATTCTGAGCAAAGGGTATCTGCTTGAAAGAGGTCACTGTCTAGGTAGAACTGAACCTAGCTGTTCGAGTGGTGGAACTCTGTTTCCTGATGTGCATCAGGAAATGCATAGTGGTCACCTGGTCATAAATGCAGTTAGCAACTCCACTGTGCAAAAGCTTCATCAGTTAGGGAACTCATAATTCCCTGTTAATAAGCCAATTCCACCTCTTAAAAATTTCTAATAATTTTGGAAAAAGTTATTTTTTTTTTGCAGAAAATGTAATCTAAGGAATTCCAAGAATTTGTATTTAATAATTTTATTTTTTCCCTCTATCTGACCTGCTCTGCTTAAGTGCAGCATTGTGCAGAAGTGTTGACTCTATAGGGAGCTCGTAGTTGTCTCCCGGTTATGCATGCTTTTGGCTACCGCCCATTATAAAAAACTTTACAGATTTGGGAACACAGATTTTCCTGCTAACATGCCAGTTTGACCATCCCAAAAATTTCAGAAAAATTTTTGAAAAAATTGCTACCCTTTTTTTAAAAGAAAAAAAAAAAAGCACTTGTGAATTTTAAAGAATTTTGGTTGCATAATGTTCAACAATTTTGCCCTTTTTGACAATTTTATTCTCTTTCTGATCTGCCCTGCACAGGGGGCACACACACATTGAAGTATGGACTTTGCAGAGAGTGGAAAGAGTTCTCCTGGTTAAACATACGGTCAGCAAATGTTCCCGGAGCAAAAGCTACACCAATTAGGGAGCACAGATTTTCCTGCTAATGACTCGCCCCCTGGGCCTGTGTTGTGCAGGGGATACCCGGAGCCGGATCGCTGGGGGTTGTAGTCTCCGTGGCGCTGACCCGGTCCGTGCCCAGGGTGGTCAATTCAGTGGCAGTCTTAGTGTAATAACAAATGTCCGACTACGCCACCCGTGGATTGCGGTCAATGGGAACCGCCGCTGCAGGGCAGACCACTGAGGCTGGTATTATGTGTGCAGCTTAGAATGGGATGGCTCCCCACGGGAGGAGTATATCCTCAGGGCAGTTAGTGTGGAATGATGGGAGTGATGGTACGTGAGTGTCCCAGCACCAGTTGTGCTGGTGCGGTGAAGAAGCACAGAGACGTGGGGTTGCAGTTTCCAATGCTTTACTCACAGTTGTTATTTGTGTCAATCCTGCAGGCGATGACTGCCCAAGCCATGCTGCGTCCACCAGGCAGAGGACTCGACCAACTCCCAGGCAATTCCAGAGCGTGGCACAGGGCTCCCTTCTTTTCCTTTCTCTGGCCGTCCCCACCAGTGACCCACCTTTGTCCAGCTTCCTCGGGCCTTCTATTGGCGAAACCTATCTCCAGTTTCGCTGACCCTATATGGTATGCTTTCCTGGTGGATGTAGTGAGGGGTCGCACCAAGATGTGGCCACAACCTCCGGTCTTTGTCTGAGGAATTTGTTGCCTCCACCAATTTGGGTTCCGGTACCCTGCTCTGCCAACCGGTCACCCGCAATCTCCTGGGTCCTTAGGGTTCCCTCTGTCCTCGTGTCTCTGGGCCTTTCTTGATGTTCTTGTTCCTTTCTTACTTTCCTTTCTGTTCCTTCTTCTCTCTCTCTCTCTCAGGCCCCGGCCTCCTGACAAGGCCTGCCTAGGGAGCAGAGCCCATGCAGCAGCTCTGCTCCTTGTCACTCCTCCTCAGACAGCACAGACATCCCTTCTCCCTGAACAGACTCCTCTATCTAAGATGGTGCCCACCTTATATACCTCCCTCTATCACCCGAGCCCAGGTGACTAGCAACCAATGGGCTCCTGCCAATGCCCAGAAACCCTCCCCTATCTGCTCCTACACCACTGGGTTTTCCTCCCCCTCCCCACTCCAGCCAGGGACAGAAGCTGTCGTGCCTGCACTTCTGTGGGAGCACCGTTGAGCTGTCCCTCGGAAATGGGGTGTGTGTGGTGCATGCAGCCTAACGAGTCCTGGTCCACACTCCATCCTTACCCGGGAGTAGAATATCACACCTCTGGTTTGAGGTGCAATACCCCTGTAGCAGCCGAGCCCTCGGGGTGCTACACTAATATGCTAATTCCACTGCTCAAAAAAATTCTGAACAGTTTTGAAAAAAATATATATATTTTTTTATTTCACTTATGAAATTTGGTTTTATAATGCAATAGAATGTTGCCCTTTTTCATAATCCTTATCAGGCTGTTATCAAGAAAATTAAAAACAGTTGCAGTCACAAAAATATTTAATTTCACCCAAAATTAGAAAGAAGTGGAGATGAGTTTGTTGTACCAAAAAAAATGATGTACGTAATACGATAAATTTTGGTTAGAAAATCTTGCATTTTGTACCCAAGCCTGGCAGAAATGGCTTTTTAGTATCATAAATAACGGAGGCTAGGTATTTTTATTGAGCCTGAGAGCACGGAATTCTTTCACAAAAGGCAATACAGTCCAGGTGATCTGTCATCAATTGTGATGAATTTGGACATATGGGAGTACAATTTCCATGTAATTGGACAATTGTATGCATGTTTCTTGGGTGATACAAAAAGAGAACTGATGTAATGGAGGTAGAGAAGGAAATGTGTAGAAAGTGTAAGGTGAAGATGATGATATGGCTGAAGACAATTATTAGGCTGTGTGCATATGTTGCAGATTTTGAGCATTTTTGCCATGCAGATTTGCTAGCAAAATCTGAAGCAATTCTGATACCAGCAAAGTGAATGAGAAACCTGAAGTGTCATGCACACGTTGAATATTTTTGACCTCCATATTTGGTGCAGAAAATAATCAGCAGCATGGCAATGCTCTGTGCGCTTTTGCCTGCATTTTTCACTCATTGAATTCAATGAAAAACCGCAGGTAAAATCACATGCAAAAACGCACCAAAAATGCAACTTTTTTGAGGCTGCCATTTTTCTGCCAAGAGATGCGGAAATGGTACAGAAATTTCTGAAGAAAAAATACTCAACATGTGAACATATCCTTAGTGGGTGGAGACTGGTTGCCAGAAAGAAAATCACGAGGAGAAGAAGGAAGACAGCTTGAGCCTTGCTTATCAAGCTGGTCAATTTTCTTTCTCCACATAAAAAGTTGATGACGTGTCATGTGCTCACGGAGTGATGTAGTTCCTATTCGATGTGTGCTAGGATATACCCAGCTTATATTCCAACAGCACAGTCTGCACAATGCAAAAGATTGGTCCTCCGGCAACGTGGAAAACAATTCCCAAAGATAAGAAGCCCACACAAATGACTCACCACTAGAGATGAGCGTTGTTCTACTCGAAATGTTCGCCAATCTCAAATTCGAGCTGTTTTGGGCGGTGTTCGAGCCGTTCGGCGAACACGAACAATTTGAGAAAAATTCGGCTGTTCGAGGTTATGTTCGATAACTGTTCGTGCACCAAAATCATAACTGGATTTTTTCTCAGTAATGATGAAAATTAATGTTAATACGCAGTTTGAGTGTACAGCGGGGTGGGGGGAGGGGCAGGGGATGGATCTCTGCAGGAACAATGAAGATCTCCATTTTTTTTTCTCTTTCCCGCATTTGCAGTGGGGAGGTGCAATCTGTCAGCCTATCAGCAGCGCACACACGGAGCGAAGTGCTTTTTTTCACACAAGCAAGGGCATGTGTCATTGGCAGTGTATGTCACATGTCCTTGCCCTATAAGACCAAGCCATTTTCCCCGTCGCCACCATTTTCTCACTGCTGCAGCTGCGTGTTAGACGGCACCGCTGTTGCTGTGTGCGCTATACCTTGTTAATTTCAAGCCAATTTTTGCACAAATATACAGATAGCTTGGGAGTAGGGAATAGTTGTGATTGCAGTCCTTTTAAGGACTAGGTTACAGCATTTCCTACGACTTTTATCAGGGAGGTCTGTGCTCTTAAATAGATAGGTTGTGGGAGTAAAGACTAATTGTAATTGGAGTCCTTTTCAGGACTAGGTTACATCAGTTCCTATCAGTTTTTGCCAGGCAGGTCTGTGCCAGTGCTGTGCAAGTTTTTTTCACAGCATTTGGCTGAATCTAGCAAAGCTAATCCTTTTTGGCCTATTGCAGAGTGTGTTAGTCAGTAGAGTAGCCTATCTGTGTTGCAAGATATAACACCTGTGTAAAGAATACCAATTTTTTTACTGCACCTAGTGAAGTAAACTCTTTTGGGCATAGCATCATTCTATTAGTCCATCTATACTGACCTCCATCAGGTTGCAAACTGAATATAATTTTTTTCTGCATCTAGCTCTGAAAAAATATTTGGGCTTCTAGCAGTGTGTGGGACTTGGTCTATTAGTCCATCTATACTGACCTCCATCAGGTTGCAAATTAAAAATAATTTTTTTCTTCATTTAGCTCTGAAAAAATATTTGGGCTTCTAGCAGTGTGTGGGACTTGTTCTATTAGTCCTTCTATACTGACCTCCAGCAGGTTGCAAATTGAATATAACTTTTTTCTGCATCTAGCTCTGAAAAAATAGTTGGGCTTCTAGCGGTGTGTGGGACTTGGTCTATTAGTCCATCTATACTGACCTCCATCAGGTTGCAAATTAAAAATAATTTTTTTCTGCATCTAGCTTTGAAAAAATATTTGGGCTTCTAGCAGTGTGTGGGACTTGGTTTATTAGTCCATCTATACTGACCTCCATCAGGTTGCAAATTAAAAATAATTTTTTTCTGCATCTAGCTCTGAAAAAATATTTGGGCTTCTAGCAGTGTGTGGGACTTGGTCTATTAGTCCATCTATACTGACCTCCATCAGGTTGCAAATTAAAAATAATTTTTTTCTGCATCTAGCTCTGAAAAAATATTTGGGCTTCTAGCAGTGTGTGGGACTTGGTCTATTAGTCCATCTATACTGACCTCCATCAGGTTGCAAATTAAAAATAATTTTTTTCTTCATTTAGCTCTGAAAAAATATTTGGGCTTCTAGCAGTGTGTGGGACTTGGTTTATTAGTCCATCTATACTGACCTCCATCAGGTTGCAAATTAAAAATAATTTTTTTCTGCATCTAGCTCTGAAAAAATATTTGGGCTTCTAGCGGTGTGTGGGACTTGGTCTATTAGTCCATCTATACTGACCTCCATCAGGTTGCAAATTAAAAATAATTTTTTTCTGCATCTAGCTCTGAAAAAATATTTGGGCTTCTAGCAGTGTGTGGGACTTGGTCTATTAGTCCATCTATACTGACCTCCATCAGGTTGCAAATTAAAAATAATTTTTTTCTGCATCTAGCTCTGAAAAAATATTTGGGCTTCTAGCGGTGTGTGGGACTTGGTCTATTAGTCCATCTATACTGACCTCCATCAGGTTGCAAATTAAAAATAATTTTTTTCTGCATCTAGCTCTGAAAAAATATTTGGGCTTCTAGCACTGTGTGGGACTTGGTCTATTAGTCCATCTATACTGACCTCCATCAGGTTGCAAATTAAAAATAACTTTTTTCTTCATTTAGCTCTGAAAAAATATTTGGGCTTCTAGCAGTGTGTGGGACTTGTTCTATTAGTCCTTCTATACTGACCTCCAGCAGGTTGCAAATTGAATATAATTTTTTTCTGCATCTAGCTCTGAAAAAATAGTTGGGCTTCTAGCGGTGTGTGGGACTTGGTCTATTAGTCCATCTATACTGACCTCCATCAGGTTGCAAATTAAAAATAATTTTTTTCTGCATCTAGCTCTGAAAAAATATTTGGGCTTCTAGCAGTGTGTGGGACTTGGTCTATTAGTCCATCTATACTGACCTCCATCAGGTTGCAAATTAAAAATAATTTTTATCTGCATCTACAGTACCTCTGAAAAAATATTTGGGCTTCTAGCAGTGTGTGGGACTATTTGTATTAGTCCATCTATACTGACCTCCATCAGGTTGCAAATTCAAAATAATTTTTTTCTGCATCTAACCCAGCCAATAGTTTTGGCCTAATACCACAGTTTGGCCACTCAGCTCTGCTCGGTTACCATCCATTGTTTTTTTGTGCAAGCAACTCCAGAGTTGTGAATTAGTTAACCACCAAAATGAGTGGAAAAAGGCCTGCTGCTGGTGGAAAGGGGAATAGGCGTGTTGGGAAGGGGAAAAAAGGTTGTGTCCGTGGGGTAGGTGTTAAAGCAACAGTAACATCTGCAGAAGAAAGACCATCTTCCAGCCAAACTAAAATGTCTACTTCTTTTAGCGGACAATGTGATAAGATCCCTTTCTTACGGCCACGCCAATCGCTACAAATTCCAGATGAGGCACAAAAACAGCAGGTGCTTCAACGGATATCAAGTGCTCCTTTAAGTGGGCTCTCCTCCACATCAACTTCAACATCACAAATACTCCAGTCCTCAAAGGTGTCACCCAAATCGCACTTGCTTCCTCACAGCTCCCAAATCTCCAGCTGCCCGTCTGAGTATGAGGTAGAACAGATGGTTGACTCTGCAGAGCTGTTTACTCATACTATAGCCTGGGAATCAGAGGTCGACTCCAGCGCTTCTGTGAATCCAGACGAGGAAATGATCTGCACTGATGCCCAGAATCTTTATGAGTCGGATCCAGGACCAGACGCAGAAGGTTCTGACCATAATGTAGACCCTCATTCCCAAACTGTAACTCCTGTTGGTGGAGACAATGAGGAAGACGATGATAAGACTCAAATACCTGATTGGAGCGACAACTTTAGTTTTTTGTCAGGGCAGGAACAGGTTGGCTCTGAGGACGACGGGTGTGATAACGCACAGGGTGATGATGATGAGGTCGGAGATCCCACTTACTGTCAACCCACAGTCAGCCAAGAGATGAGGTCAGCAGAGGAGGTGGAGGAAGATGCTAGTGACGACGAGGTCATTTTGCGACTTCCTGGACAGAGACGTAGTACTGGAAGCACGTCAACAACTGCATCCTCAAACACAACTCTGCCTCTCACCACAAGTCGTGGTGGCTCTTCAGGTCGCATGGGTGCTAAGCCTTGCATAGCCTGGGCATTTTTTCAGATCGATAAAGATGACCCAACTCGTGTTATCTGTAACATTTGTCAGCAAAAGCTAAGTAGAGGCCAAAAAATACATAGTTTGAGTACTTCATGCATGAACCGGCACATGGACATGAAGCATGAGTTGCAGTGGGAAGCTCAGTGTGCTACAATGCGGCCTAACCGGCCGGGCCAATCACCGTCTGCCATATCTTGTGCATCCGCGGCCTCTTCATCCTCTGTGACTGGGGGGACAGCAGTCACACCTGTTTTGGGGCGCAGACCTGCCACCTCTTTACCCGCAACAGCCAGCGTGATTGGCAGGTCATCATTTTCTTTGGAGGTGGTAACACCAGCTGGTGTTGAGCGCTGTCCGACATCGATAGCACCACCTTTGGATCAAGGCAACCTAACATGTCCGCCTGCATCTTCCTCACAGACCGGCAGTTTGCCGGGGACACCCTTATCAACCCCGTCTAAGCACAATAGCCAGCCCTCGGTCCCTCAGATGTGGACAAGTAAAAGACCATTTCCTCCTAGCCATGAGAAAGCTAAGAGGTTGAATTTCACCATCTGCAAGCTCTTGGCTACAGAAATGCTGCCTTTCCGCCTGGTGGACACAGAGGATTTTCGAGACCTTATGTCCGTCGCAGTGCCCCAGTACCAGATGCCCAGTCGGCACTACTTCTCAAAGAAAGGTGTGCCTGCGCTCCACCAGCATGTCGCACACAACATCACCGCTTCTTTGAGAAACTCTGTGTGTGACAGGGTGCATTTCACCACAGACACTTGGACGAGTAGGCATGGACAGGGGCGTTACATGTCGCTGACTGGGCACTGGGTAACTATGGTGACAGCAGGACAAGGGGCTGCTGTCCAAGTCTTGCCGTCCCCACGAGTTGTGCGTCAATCCTCTTTATGTCAAAGTTCCTCCACTGCTTCTGCCTCCTCAACCTCCTCTCGGTCTTCCACCTGCACCCAAAGCCTGTCTGGTCATGCCACAAGCTTTCTAACTGCGCAGAAGGGATCCTGCACACCTCCTTACTATGCTGGCAGTAGGGCTCAACGTCATCAGGCGGTTTTTACATTGAAATGTCTGGGAAATGTGAGTCACACAGCTGAGGAGTTGTGGTCAGCTCTGGAGAACCAATTTCATGAATGGTTGTCTCCACTGGACTTGAAACCAGGGAAGGCCATGTGCGACAATGCTGCAAACCTGGGTGCGGCCCTTCGCCGGGGCAATGTCACACACGTGCCTTGTATGGCTCACGTGTTGAACCTGGTTGTCCAGCAATTTTTAGCCCACTATCCCAGACTAGATGGCCTTCTGCAGAGGGCACGGTCGCTGTGTGCTCACTTCCGCCGTTCGCATCCCGCAGCTCAGCGACTTACATCTCTACAGAAGTCGTTGGGCCTGCCACTTCACCGGCTAAAATGCGATGTGCCTACCCGGTGGAATTCAACTCTGCACATGTTGCAGCGACTGTGGCAGCACCGACAAGCCCTGGTGCAATACGTTCTGACGTATAGCCTGGGCCAACGAGATTCAGAGGTGGGGCAAATCACGCTGGAGGAGTGGTCTCAGATCAGGGACCTATGCACCCTTCTGCACAGTTTTGAAATGGCGACGAAGATGTTTAGTGCTGACGATGCCATTATCAGCATGACTATTCCGGTGATTTACATGCTGGAGCACATGTTAAACAGAATTCGGAGTCAGGTGGTGGCACAAGAGGAGGTGGAGGAAGTAGAGGAGGAGGAGTTGTATGCGGAAGGGCTAACATCTGCAAGGTCCAGACGGTCGGCAGCACCAAGGCGGCAGGCATGTGAGGGTGGGGGAGATGGTTTTACCAGGGCGCATGGTAGCAGCCAAACTAGTGAGGAAGGTGCAGGAGCCCAGGAAGAAGTGGAGGATGAACTGATGGAAGACTCATCAGATGAGGGAGACCTTGATCACATTTCTGTTGTGCGAGGTTGGGGGGAGAGGACAGAGGAAGGAAGCATGATTGTTACCTCGCCACCAACACAACAGGGACTTGGTGCTCCTGGATGCGCAACACACATGAGTGCCTTCTTGCTGCACTACCTGCAACATGACCCTCGAATTGTGAGAATTAGAAATAATCCTGACTACTGGGTTGCCACACTGTTAGATCCCCGGTACAAAAGTAAATTTGCAGAAATTATTCCTGCCATAGAAAGGGATGCACGCATGCAGGAGTATCAGCAGAGACTGTTGCAGAATCTTACATGTGCTTTTCCACAAAATACCAGTGGTGCACGTAGTGAATCTCACAGTTCCAACTTGCCAACCGTGGGACCGTCAAGTGTTCAGCACTCAAACCGTAACAGAACCACAGTATCTGCTGGTAACATCAATTTTGCGGAATCATTTCACCACTTTTTTAGCCCATCCTTTGCAAGGCCACAGGAGACAAGAAGTCTGACACATAGTCAACGCCTAGAGACGATGGTACAGGAGTATCTCCAAGTAAACATTGAAGCCACGACTGTGTCACTGGACCCTTGCTCTTTTTGGGCTTCCAATCTGGATAAATGGCCGGAGCTAGCCACTTACGCCTTGGAGATCTTGTCATGCCCCGCAGCCAGCGTTCTGTCTGAACGTGTGTTCAGCGCTGCTGGTGGTGTGCTGACAGATAAGCGCACGCGGCTCTCCACTGATAATGTAGACAGACTCACGTTCATAAAGATGAACAAATCATGGATCCGAAACGACTTTTCTACCCCTGTGTCATCCTGGGGAGAGTAAAAGCTTGATGATTGGTTAAAATCACCCTACCAACCGTTTTAAGCTTTCAAATTACTAATCATGTTTATCTGTATCTTGACTGGAAAATAATTTGGGCTTTGTAGCAGTGTGCAGCACTGATCCTATTAGGCCATCTATACTAAAGCTTCACCAGATTTAAAATTAAAAATAATTTTTAGCTGCATCTAGCCCGGAAAATAATTTTGGGGCTCCGAGATGCGCAAGGCACATAAGTGCCTTCTTGCTGCACTACCTGCAGCATGACCCTCATATTGTCAGAATTCGAAGTAATCATGACTACTGGGTTGCCACACTCTTAGATCCCCCAAACTTTTCGATCAACCTTTTCATTTTAATAAAGACCAAAAAAATGGTCATTTTTGAAATTATAAGCATTAGCAGGTTGTTAGAAACTGAAATCAAACAGTTTTCAACTCAAAACTTTATTCTAGGTGATGTTACATTTTCACATAGGACCCCTTGTTCGAAAGGAGCTTCTGAACTCTCTCGTCCATTGAATTTGTCAGGTTTTGGATGGTTTCTGCTTCAATTGTTTTGCATGAGGACAGAATACCCTCCCAGAGCTGTTGCTTAGATGTGAACTGCCTCCCGCCATCATAGACACTCCTTTTAATGATGCTCCAAAGGTTCTGAATGGGGTAGAGGTCAGGGGAGCATGGGGGTCACACCATAAGTTTGTCCCCTTTTATGCCCATATCAGCCAGAGATGCAGATGTTTTATGTGTAGCATGAGATGGTGCATTATCATGCAGAAAAATGATCTTGCTGTGAAATACACGGTTCTTCTTCTTGAACCATGGCAGGAAGTGCTGTTTGAGAAAATCCACATACATTATGGAGTTCATCTTTAGCGCCTTCAGGGATCCTAAAGGGGCCGACAATCTCTCTCCCCATGATTCCAGCCCAAAACATTACTCCACCTCCTCCTTGTTGGCGCTGTAGCCGTGTTTGCGTGGGGTGTCCATCAACCAGCCATCCTCCACTCCATCCATCTGGACCATCGAGCGCTGCACGGCACTCATCCGTGAACAAAACAGTTTTGAAATCAGTCTTCATGTAATGTTTGGCCCACTGGAGCCGTTTCTGCTTGTGTGAAGTGGATAGAGGAGGTCGACAGGATGGCGCATGCACAGCTGCAAACCTCTGAAGGACCCTGCATCTTGTTGTTCGGGGGACGTTGGAGGCACAAGCAGCTTCAAAAACTTGTCTGCTGCTATGACAAGGCTTTTTTGCCGCTGCTCTTTCAACCTGACGTAATTGCCTGTAGGAAAGAGTCCTCAATTTGCCCTTATCAGCACGCACACGTGTGTACTGTGAATCAGCTACATACTTCTTGATTGCCAAGACACTTCATCCTGATCATCGCACAATGTTGATTGTAGTCATGCCTTGACCTAAACACTCCACAATTTGTTGCTTCTCAGCAGCCGACACATCCTTTTTCTTTCCCATTTTGGCAGAAAATGTAGGCTGCTTAATAATGTGAGAGAGCCTTCTTAAGTAGTCTTGCCTTTCATTGGACACACCTGCCAAACTAATTAGCACAGGTGTCTGCAATTGCTTACAGTGATATAAAGAGCCCTGACACACATCACCATCAATGAGTTTAACTGACAAACAAACAAATTCTTCCCTTATCACTCCTAAACACTTTTTGTATAATAATTTGGAACGCAGTGTACATGTGCTTTTCCACAAAGCACCAGTGGTTCACGTAGTGAATCTTACAGTTCTAACTTGCCAACCGTGGTCTGTATGGAGTTGTTCAATAAAGGGCCCAAAATTAAGATAACATAGATGGGAGAGGTCTCTATGAATAGGAATTCCTAAGTATTTGATACCCTGTGAGGGCCAGGCAAAGGGAAAGTTGGACTGGATGGAATCCTATATGGATTTGGGGAGGGAGACATCGAGGGCCTCAGACTTCGCTGCATTGATTTTAAAATTTTACCATGTAACAAAGTGATCTATTTCAGCCATAACAGCATGGATGGATATATGTGATTGAGTGATATATACTAGGACATCATCAGCAAATAGAGAGCACTTGTACTCGGTGCCTCCCACCTCAATCCACCTAATATTGGGGTTATGGCGAATTGATGAGAGCAGGTGCTCCGTCACTAGGATGTATAAGAGAGGGGACAGAGGACATCACTGCCTTGTCCCATTGGTGATTGTGAAAGGTGATGAAAATGTTCTGACGCACCCCCTGGGCCTTGGGACACCCGGAGCCGGACCCTTTTTGGTGGATGCTGGTGGTTGTAGTCTTCGTGGCGGCGACCCAGTTCCGTGGCTCAGGGCGGTCAAACCAGTGGCGGAACTATTTATGTGGTTTTCATGTTTAAATGTCCGACTACGCCACCCGTGGATTGCGGTCAGAGTGAACCGCCGCTGCAGGGCAGACCACTGAGGCTGGTGTTGTGGGTGCAGCAGAGCATAGCATAACTCCCCACGGGAGGAGTATAGCCTCAGGGCAGTGTATGCGGAGGATGGGGGTGATGGTGCAGGGCAGCAGCAGTAACGACACGGAGTCAGTGATGCAGTTTAGGGCCTTTACTCACAGTTCTTATTATCCAGACCACGTCTGCAGGTAACGGCTGCCCACGTCGTACTGTGCTCACCAGGTGAGGGGCTCAGACAACTCCCAGATAACTTTGGAGCACTTCACAGGACCCCCTTTGTGTGTCCTTTGTCTGGCCTTTCTTACCAACACTTCTGTCCGGCTGCCTCGGGCCTCCTCTTGGTAAACTTGGCGCCAGTTTCCCTGACCCTATGTGGTGCCTTCCTAGCGGGTGTAGCGAGGGGCTGCGCCACATAAAATGTCAGAGCCTCCGGTTTCTAGCTGAGGGTCGTTTCCTGCCTCCACTAGTTCGGGGACCGGTCTCCCCCTTTGGCCTGACCCCTCCACGCAGGTGGATTCGGGCGTGCGGTGGCGACTCGCCCGTCCGCACCCCTGGGATCCCTTCATTCCTCGTTCCTGGAGCCTTCTCCGCTCCTCTTCCTTCCTTCTCCCTCTTCCAGGCCTGGGCCTCTGTTACTAGGCCCGCCTCCGGAGCAGAGCTCATGCAGAGCCCCTGCTCCCTGCCACTTCTGCTCAGACTTCTTTGCACTGAACTAAGATGGTGCCCACCTTTTATACTCCCTTCTCAATGCACCCAGGAACTGCTTCCTCCCTGCTCCTGCACTACAGGGTTCCCCTTCCTCAGTGTTCCCTCCCCCCACTCCAGCCAGGGACAGGGACTGTCGTGCCCATCTCAGGGGCATATTGGTCGCCCTGCCCCACGGCAATGTGGTGTAATGCATGCAGGTGTCGGGTCCTGATCCACACTCCATCCTTACCTGAGAGTGAGATATCACACCTCTGGGTGAGGTGCAATACGTCTGTAGCAACCGAGCCCTCAGGGTGCTACAGTTCCATTTATCTTCAGCCTAGGTGACGTATTGCGATACAGGGCCGTGATTTTGGCTATAAAAGGGTCCCCTAGACCCCTACCCCAAGCTTTTTAAGAGAATCATATATGGCGTGCCAGGAGACTCTATGGAATGCTTTCTCAGCATCCAACGAGAGTATCTAATTACAAATTTTTAACTGCATCTAGCCCAGGAAATACTTTGTGCCTAGTAGCAGTGTCTGCTAGTGAGCGGATTATCCCGGCTGTTAAGCAAGCTGCACCACCTGTAGTTTAGACACTTAATTTTTTCAAAGGAAATGCTTCGGGACCATGGGATACTTAGTGAAGAGCATCAGGAGGCACCCCAAGGCATAGGGGCTGGGACTGGCAGTAGGATGCCTTGCGGTGGACAGCCGAGCTCGATCCTTATAAAAGCTTTTTAACTGCAGCAGCTTTAGTGGACGCTACTGGAGCTGGAATTACGCGGCTGCTGGCATGAGACTTGCCCTCCAATAGATCCTTGTAAATGGATTTAAAGTGTATTCATTCAAATTAGAGAGACAATTTAAATTAAAAAGCTTAGAGCTGCCTCCACCACAGGGGGGCTCGCTCGACCCACCAGCGGACAGGCACCAGTATTGGGAGAGGGGGGCTGGCCGTCAGGGTTCACCGCGGCTCTGGCACAAACCCGGCGACACGGAGGTGGCACGGGCAGGAGCGGACTGGCCGTGTCGGCTTCTCACTTTTTGGATTTTAGAAGGGCATGACATGCCTATATCTGTGTCTCCCCCTCCTTTTACTCCTCCACCTCTTTTCTTTTCGCATGACTATATGTACTTGTCACTTTTCCATGTGTTAGTTATGTCTTCTGAGCAGTTTGTCAGCTTTTGGACACCTTTGAAGGTGTTTTCTATGTGTTTCTATGTGTTTTTGTTTGCCTGCCATTGGTTTTAACGGTGTTCGAAGGTGTTCGACGAACCGAACCGAACTCGAACACTACGGGGGTGGCTCAACACTACTCACCACCACTGTCGCCAGACCTTTCAGATGCTGTAGAGCCTCCTTAACGAACAGCATGTTTAGCATTACCTGCTCCTGAACTGACTGCAGAAAAAACTGATCTGGCCCCAGATGATTTTTGATGCACGTCCCCTGTGCTGTTTATTGCCGATGACATCAACCTACTCCTCTGTTGACCTCAACTTCTCGTCACCCCTGTCTGGTTTCCATTTTTTGCTTTAGACAGAAACATCATTATCATCATCATCCATGATTCGTCTGACAGGTGCCACTATGTGTGAATTGGTCAATGCTTCCCCCCTGCCTGATTCCGATCACAAGTTTTGCCTTGACTCAGAGTGCTACTATTAAGTACAATGTCCCTACCATCATGGCTCACAGAGTGCTACTAATACAAACTGTATCCCTTTCACCTGTAACACAGACTGGCATTAGAATTATGGAACATATATTGGTCCTCTATATAAATACAATCCCCTCTTTAAACAGAGTATATATAACCTATCAAGTCCAAACAAGACAAATGGGATCCAGATATACTGTATATAAAAACAATATCAAAATTTAATAACAAATAATTATTTTTACAACCTCCTGATGAAGCCGCTTTTACAGGTGGGGAAACGCGTGCCGAGGCAACTGCATATTCCCTTTAGGCCCAGCACCATGCATAAAGGTATTTAACCACTCCATTGCTATTATGCATTGTAGGGTACATAGTATGGTTAACATAGGTGCATGTGAAGATAACAGGCTGCAGTGACTTTTATAGCTATATTCCGGTATAGGTATATACTATATTCTATTATAGTTATATATTGCCCTATCCATATACCTCCATATATTGTAATCAGCATTGCATGTTAAGCTGCAATTTGCATACCAACTTAAGTGTGCAATATTTATTCAAATATGCTGTTTAATATATATATTATTATGGTTTGTATTCCTTGATGTGATCATGTTTAAGCTATGTAGCTGATGCCAATGTAATACTGGGGTATAGAGTGTTTTTCTTTATTTTTTAATACATTTTGATATTTTTATATATATTCAGATCCCATATCTCTTAACTCGATAGGTTATATATGGCATTAGAATTATGTTGACCATCTCCACGGGCAACATTTCTTCTGAGAACAAAGGCTGATTTTTCATGTCTCTAAATATATCAACTGCATGAAGTTTTTCTGCTGTATTATGTTCCTTATCCACCCAGAGTGCTCTGGGCTAGGGGACTTTGGGGAGAATAGAAGCAGGTGTCATTGACATACAGGAAATTTCCCTATGTACAACACTAACTGTTATGGCGGTGAAGGAGGTTCCCTGAGCAGAACGCTGACTCCAGCTGATGGTGTCGCTATCAGAGGTTATATCATTTTGCAGTGACTGAGACAACTGATGGGACATATACTCTGTTACTCCCTCCACTTACTGCACGCTAATACGCCTGCTAGGGTTTGCATTTGGTTCTGCTGCCATGACAGTTGCTGCCAGAACTTGGTGGTGTTAGAGTTGCTGCTAGCAACCAACAACATTTTTATCCATGATATTGGGTTTTTCTTATCGCCGTGCCTTATCCGTCGCCTGTGCCATGTTTGTGTTTAGCAGCATACATATTGGACAAAAATATAATGTTTAATTTGTTTCTAAACTATACTAACAAATATAAACAATTTTTGGATTCAAATTCTCCCACCCTTGAAAAAAGCATAAGCCTTAATAAATAGGTCGTTACATGAGTACACACATGGAAAGTAAGTGTTAAAAGTCAACAAGTTCAAAACCTTAACCTCTTGTTTATTTTAATGTTCAATCAAAATAAAAAGGAAGTTAAGGAAATCAAAAATACTAGGCTGTGAGGTTGCTGTTCACGGCCAGCAACAAATACAGTACAGACCAAAAGTTTGGACACACCTTATCATTTAAAGATTTTTCTGTATTTTCATGACTATAAAAATTGTACATTCACACTGAAGGCATCAAAACTATGAATTAAAACATGTGGAATTATATAGTTAACAAAAAAGTGTGAAACCACTTAAAATATGTCTTATATTCTAGGTTCTTCAAAGTAGCCACCTTTTGCTTTGATGACAGCTTTGCAAACTCTTGGCATTCTCTTGATGAGCTTCAAGAGGTAGTCACTGGAAATAGTCTTCCAACAATCTTGAAGGAGTTCCCAGAGATGCTTAGCACTTGTTGGCCCTTTTGCTTTCACTCTGCGGTCCAGCTCATCCCAAACCATCTCGATTGGGTTCAGGTCTGGTGATTGTGGAGGCCAGGTCATCTGGCGTAGTACCCCATCACTCTCCTTCTTGGTCAAATAGCCCTTACACAGCCTGGAGGTGTGTTTGGGGTCATTGTCCTGTTGAAAAATAAATGATGGTCCAACTAAACGCAAACCGGATGGAATAGCATGCCGCTGCAAGATGCTGTGGTAGCCATGCTGGTTCAGTATGCCTTCAATTTTGGATAAATCCCCAACAGTGTCACCAGCAAAGCACCCCCACACCATCACACCTCCTCCTCCATGCTTCACGGTAGGAACCAGGCTGTAACATCGGTGTCCCTGCCTCCTGCTAGGCAGAGACGCCGTTTCCCTCACCTCCCTGCTCCATCCTCGGCGTCCTCCTCCCGCGCTTCTGGCATCACTCGCTGCTTCCCGGGCACTGTGCTTAGGGCGTGCGCCCGCTCCCTCTCTCTTAAAGGGGCCGCGCGCGCCGTCCTAAGGAGTCCCCGGCCAATTGCCGGTGGAGCTCCCATATATAAGGCACCTCCTCCAAAATGGAGGTGCCCGAGCAAAGTTGTTGCAAGCCTTTCACCTCTGCTTCAGCCCTCAGGTCCCGTTGCCAGTCTGTTTTCCAGCTCTGTCTACCTGCTTGCATTCCTTGCGGTCCGACAGTCTGTCTACCAGCATCCGCCAGTCTGTCTATGGACCAGTCCGCCTGTGGATCAGGAGACACCTGCCTGATACCTGCCTGATACCTACTTGATACCTGCATGATACCTGCCTGATACCTGCCTGATACCTGCCAGCCAGCCGAGAGACTCTTACCCGCTCACCTGGGAGCGCTCACCTCCTATCCGTCTGCTAGCCTACCTGGATGCTCTGCTGTCACTTGCCGTGACCACCTGCCAGCCAGCCAAGAGACTCTTACCCGCTCACCTGGGAGCGCTCACCTGCTATCCACCTGCTAGCCTACCTGGAGGCTCTGCCGTCACTTGCCGTGACCACCTGCCAGCCAGCCAAGAGACTCTTACCCGCTCACCTGGGAGCGCCCACCTGCTATCCGCCTGCTAGCCTACCTGGAGGCTCTGCCGTCACTTGCCGTGACCACCTACCAGCCAGCCGAGAGACTCTTACCCGCTCACCTGGGAGCGCTCACCTGCTACCCGCCTGCTAGCCTACCTGGAGGCTTTGCCGTCACTTGCCGTGACCACCCGCCTGTCAAGAGACTTTCCCCGTCACTTGCCGTGACCACCTGCCCTTCTACCCAGAGACTGTTCCTGTCACTTGCTGTGTCTACCTGCCCGCCTTCCCAGTGAGCCACCCGCTTCCTTACAAGGACTGCCCCTTTATATAGTAGCTCAGAGGTTCCACCTCCCAGACCCGTTACACAGGCATGTAGAGTCCATCTGTTCACCTTTTCTGCGTCGCACAAAGACACGGTGGCTGGAACCAAAGATCTCAAATTTGGACTCATCAGACCAAAGCACTGATTTCCACTGGTCTAATGTCCATTCCTTGTGTTTGTTAGCCCAAACAAGTCTCTTCTGCTTGTTGCCTGTCCTTAGCAGTGGTTTCCTAGCAGCTATTTTACCATGAAGGCCTGCTGCACAAAGTCTCCTCTTAACAGTTGTTGAAGAGATGTGTCTGCTGCTAGAACTCTGTGTGGCATTGACCTGGTCTCTATTCTGAGCTGCTGTTAACCTGCGATTTCTGAGGCTGGTGACTCGGATAAACTTATCCTCAGAAGCAGAGGTGACTCTTGGTCTTCCTTTCCTGGGGCGGTCCTCATGTGAGCCAGTTTCTTTGTAGCGCTTGATGTTTTCTGCAACTGCACTTGGGGACACTTTCAAAGTTTTCCCAATTTTTCGCACTGACTGACCTTCATTTCTTAAAGTAATGATGGCCACTCGTTTTTCTTTACTTAGATGTTTTTTTCTTGCCATAATACAAATTCTAACAATCTATTCAGTAGGACTATCAGCTGTGTATTCACCAGACTTCTGCACAACACAACTGATGGTCCCAACCCCACTTATAAGGCAAGAAATCCCACTTATTAAACCTGGCAGGGCACACCTGTGAAGTGAAAACCATTTCTGGTGACTACCTCTTGAAGCTCATCAGGAGAATGCCAAGAGTGTGAAAAGCAGTCATCAAAGCAAAAGGTGGCTACTTTGAAGAACCTAGAATATAAGACATATTTTCAGTTGTTTCACACTTTTTTGTTACTTATATAATTCCACATGTGTTAATTCATAGTTTTGATGCCTTCAGTGTGAATGTACAATTTTCATAGTCATGAAAATACAGAAATATCTTTAAATGAGAAGGTGTGTCCAAACTTTTGGTCTGTACTGTATGTGGCAGCAAAAGCAGTATAAGGTAATATAGTATCTAGAGTAGACAGTTAAAACAGGTATTCCAAAAATAAAGAGACCTTTTATATTAAAGGTGAAGAAAAAAAAGGCTTTTACAAAATAAGATGGGACCAGACCAAATAGGTATAATCACTTGACACAAGAAAGCATGTGCAACAGGTCACGTTTTAGAAAAATAAATAAAAAAGCCTTTATCAAAATAGGATGCGGCAAACAAATCTAGGTAGAATCACGTCTCAATGGTAAGCACTTGTAACTGGCCACTGTATGCAGGTGGTATGTGTATGATGTACTCTTCTAATATTAGACTAATGAAGCAATGAACCGGGTTCAGAAATTTAAACAACGTGCACACGTTTCTGGATTTGGGTGATTTCTCCTTTAAAAAAAATGGGGATTGCACTTTCATTTACAAAACAGAAGCAACCCTTGAATTCAGATTTAGTTGCACAATCTGCAATGAACGTTTAATACTACCCTTGCTTGCTGTCACTGAGTAATAACAAAACAAATAGCTTTTAAAGTACTGCTGATGCTGTATATCACTAATATATTAATTCACAGACCCACCCTGAGTGGTGATGATTACATACAGTGACATACATATACTTAAATATTGGATCTTTATTCACAGACTGAAACTATCACTCCCATTTCCAATATGGCCTTTATCTATACCTATCCTGTGTGCTCTACTATCTCCTATCCCTACACAGTACAGGTATAAAATGTGCATCGTGTGAAATGGTGCTGTGCATTTTTCATTTAAATGCAAATTGTAAATCAAATCGCAGATTGTTGAATTCGCGTGAAACCATATTCGACAAGATATTCAGCTCAAACTCGATTCTCCGCAAATTGGTCCAATCATCTTTGCTCATAGCTCTTACAGTATAGAATCACTGTCTGTAATTATGATTGAACTTTCTTTCCTCTATACATACAGAATGTCCCCTTTTTTACCATTGTAGTCTATGTATAAAAAGATAATTAGAAAGATCCCTGTACTGTCCTTAATGTCCTCATATATGTCATATATGTTGTTAGGCAGTGACCAGGATCGTATACAAGGGACGTTATATATCCCCCAGAATGTGTACAGAGACCTATTAAATCCATTGGAGTGCATTGCAGTCACATACTCACCTGTGGCTGTAATGCAGGAATGTAGGTGAGCATTCACCTTGTCAGGCTATCTGGCTAAGGCAGATTAAGCAAAACCCGGCAGGGCCTTCATTTCTTGGGGGAGGCTACAGGAAGGCAGTGGGGCGGCCTCCTCCCTCCAATCCGGGTTTTCCAGTGGCTCTTGCCACAGGTCCTTCAAAATCCCTGCACTAAGGATTAGTGTTGGTCTGTAATGGAACCTGCTAGGAGCATAGCAGGAAAGCTCAGCAGGATTCAGTGTGGCTGAACCCACTCCTGGGAAGGCTCTGCACCTGTCAGGCTCTGAGCGGCCTGGCCGTTGCCCACGGCAACCGTTGTTTAAGGACTCATGCTAACCCGGCTGCGAACCGGAGGACTTTTCTGTTTACCCGTGAGTTGCTGAATAAAGCTGTTTATGTTGGACTTGCTTGGGTCACTGCCTGCATGGTGTGAACACCGCCGCCTTACAGCTTGGTGGAGAATGCGGGCATAGTGACTGAGGCATACCCCACCGGCAGCTGCATGACCACAATCCGGCGGGCCACCATTCAGCCCAACCACGTGGACAAAATGGAGGAGCTGTTAAAGCAACTGGTACTTACCCAGCTGCAGCAGCTGCAGTCTCAGCGGCAACAGCAGGAGCAGCACCAGAGTCTCCAACGACAACAGCAGGAGTGGGAGCAGCAGCATAATCAGCAGCAGCAGCTACTGTACCAGCAGCAGCAAAAATCAAATGAACTGTTGCTGCAACAGATTGCTTCCCTGTGGGAGACGTCGACAGCACCAGCCTCAGAACGTTGCGAGGCCCGGGACAAGGTTCGCTCAGCGCTGAGGATGATGGGACCGGAGGGCGATGTGGAAGCCTTCCTGACCATTTATGAGCGCACAACAGAGCGGGAAAACCTACCGGCCGGCCAGTGGGCAGAAGTGGTGGCACCGTTTCTGGTCGGCGATGCCAAAAAGGCCTACTTCAACCTCAGTCGGGAGGATGCCCAGGACTACCAGAGGCTCAAAGGTGAGATCCTTGCCTGACTGGGGGTCAATACAAATGTGAGGGCTCAGCGTGTAATTTCATGGGCCTATGTGGAGACCCGATACGCCCGGTCTCAAGCTTATGACCTCCTGCAGCTGGTAATGAGGTGGTTCCAGCCTGAGACTTTGTCTCCAGCCCAGATTGTGGAGAGGGTGGTGGTTGACCGGCTGGTGAGGACTCTGCCAGCCGCTATCCAACATTGGGTGGGGCAAGGGGACCCCGGCACATTCGACCAGGTGGTCAGCCTGATCGAGCGCTACTCGGCCACTCAGGACTTTATCCAGGACTCTGCCCCCTCCCGGTTGTCACACCGATCCCTGCCAACCCAGGAACCGGGAAAGGGGTCACGTCCCTCTGCTGAGGACAGTCAGCACCATACTCATGCTGAAGGGGTACCCCGGAATGAGAGTGGAAGGTGACCTATTCTCTCCCAAACGGTCATAAGACCTAACAGTACCTCCACCATTAGGTGCTGACGGTGTCAGGGGCCGGGACATGTGGTTGCTAACTGCCCCCTAACTACGAAACCCATGGACTGCGGGTATAACCGCCAGGTCTCAATGTAAACCCAGACCGTCTTCACTGCGAGCTCCGATTCCCCCCCCGGACAGTGAACCCCAACTGTGCCAGGTACTGGTTAATGGGTACCCCACGGAGGCCCTCCTAGAATTGGGGGAGCCTAGTGACTTTGGTACATGGGTTGCTGGTGGCAGGAGACAACCCCAGTGGATGGACAGTCGGGGTTGTGTGTATCCATGGGGACATCCAAGAGTACCCAACCACAGAGGTAGTTTTGTGCACGCCATGCGGAGACATAAAACATGTGGTGGGGGTGGTAAAAACGCTTCCCTATGGGACTGTGCTGGGAAGAGACTTGCCCCTGTTCTGGACTCTGTGGAAAAACAAAATCCACTCTCCCCCGGTAAAATGTGTTACAGGCGCTGTACCTGACAAACCCGAGTGAGGGGTACCTGCCATAGGGGTGTCCAACCTAGAGACAGAGTGTGACCTCGATAGGTTTCCCCTAGAGGTGCTGGCTGAAGAGGTCGAGGACACCCCATTGATCCCCAAGCTGGAAGTGTCCCGGGGCACGTTTTGGAAAGCTCAGCTACAGGATCCCACTCTGACTCGGGCACGGGAAAGGGTATTAGAGGTAAATGGCGTAGCTCAACAGCCCAGTGCAGATACTGTATTTCCACGCATGGTAGTCAACAGTGAGTTGCTCTATAGGGTAGACAAAATCAGGGACGAGGTTGTGGAACAGTTAGTGGTACCTCAGTCGTACCGTCGGGCGGTTCTGGAGTTGGCACACACACACCTGCTGGGTAGACACTTAGGGGTTAAAGAGGCGCAACAGCGTATTTTGCAGCTGTTCTTTTGGCCGGGGATTTACGCGGAAGTCCAAAAGTACTGCGAATCCTGCCCTGAATGTCAGTTGACCACACCCACTGCAAGTTTCCGTAGCCCATTGGTACCACTGGCAGTGATAGAGGTACCTTTTGAACGGATTGCAATGGAATTGGTAGGGCCCATTGTAAAATCCGCTCGTGGCCACCAACATACACTGGTGGTCATCGACTATGCCACCCGGTACCCGGAGGCTATACCGCTACGCCACACCTCGGCAAAACTGATTGCACGGGAGCTGTTTGCCATGGTCTATCGCCTTGGACTACCTAAGGAGATCCTGATGGATCAGGGGACCCCTTTTATGTCCAAGATGACAAGGGAACTGTGCAAACTGCTAAAACTTGCGCACCTCGGTGTACCACCCTCAAACCGACGGGCTAGTAGAACGGTTCAATAAAACCCTCAAGTCCATGTTAAAAAAGGTGGTTTCTAAGGACGGAAGGGATTGGGACATGTTGCTACCCTATTTGATGTTCGCCGTCCGTCAGGTACCCAAGGCATCCACAGGGTTCTCTCCCTTTGAGTTATTGTATGGCAGACACCATAGGGGTCTGTTGGACGTAGCCAAAGAGACGTGGGAACAAGAGCCAACTCCACATAGGAGTATAATTGAACACGTGGCTAGTATGCAGGACCGGATCGCGGCGGTCATGCCCATCGTGAAAGAACATCTGTTAGATGCCCAGGCAGCCTAGAGGCGCACATATAATAAAAGAGCCAGAGTCAGCTCTTTTAACAAGGGCAATCGGGTGTTAGTACAGGTACCAACAGCGGAGAGTAAACTCATGGCCAAGTGGCAAGGGCCATATGAGGTTCGAGAAAAGGTGGGGGAGATAAATTACCGGGTGTATCAGCCAGGAAGGCAGAAACCTAAGCAGCTTTATCATGTAAACCTGCTAAAACCTTTAAAGGTTCGATTAGTTTCAGATCAGCGAACTTCCCATTGTTCACTGAACACTTCGTTAAACATATCCAAACCCCATTGGATTCAATGGGAGGCAAAACCAAATACATACACAACACCTTCAAAAGAGCCCAAAAACTGTCAAAACAGCTAGGATTAGGGTCAGACACCACCAAAGTGACATCAATTTCACCAGAGTGGAAATAGTATAATGGGGGACCGACACCCTTCCACTACAGAGAAAACATGAGATGGAGATGGAAATGAGGAGTCTCCACATTTCAAAAAATTAGGGGCAGACACCACTAAAGTGACATCAATCTCACCCAAGTAGAAATAGTATAATGGGGACCGACACCCTCCCACTACAGCCAACCCACCAGATGGACACCCAATAAGGAGTTTCCACATTTCAAAAAATTAGGGGCAGACATCAGCAGCAGTAACAGCAGGCACAGAAGCCACAACAAAGATATCACAGACTGCAATAAAGCGATATCAATGCAGCACACTATAAAATACACCATCACCTAAAAATTAGGGGCAGACACCACCAAAGTGGCATCAATTTCACCAGAGTAGAAATAGTATAATGGGGAATGAAACCCGTCCACTACAGAAAACCTATCAGATGGAGACCCAAATAGAAGTGTCCACATTTCAAAAAATTAGGGGCAGACACCACCAAATTGGCATGAATTTCACAAGAGTACAACTAGTATAATGGAGGACTGACACCCTTCCACTGCAGCCAACCACCAGATGGAGACCCAGTCAGGAATCTCCACATTTCAAAAAATTAGGGGCAGACACCACCATTTGGCATGAATTTCTCAAGAGTACAACTTGTATAATGGAAACCGACACCCTTTCACTACAGCCAACCCACCAGATGGAGACCCAATCAGGAGTCTGCATATTTCAAAAAATTAGAGGCAGCAAACACCAAAGTGATAAATTTCACCAGAGTAGAACTAGAATAACGGGGGACCGACACTTTCCCACTAAGCCAACCCACCAGATTTAGACCCAATCAGAAGTCTCCATATTTCAAAAAATTAGGGGCAGATACCACCAAAGTGGCATCAATTTCACAAGAGTACAACTAGTATAATGGAGGACCAATACTCTTCCACTACAGCCAACCCACCAGATGGAGACCCAATCAAGAGTCTCCACATTTCAAAAAATTAGGGGCAGACACCACCAAAGTGGCATCAATTTCACCAGAGTAGAAATAGTATAAAGGGGTCTGACACCCTTACACTACAGAAAACACATCAGATGGAGACCCAACGAAGAGTCTTCACATTTCAAAAAATTAGGGCAAACACCACCAAAGTGACATCAATTTCACCAGACTAGAACTAGAATAACAGAGGACCGACACTTTTCAACTACAGCCAACCCACCAAATGGAGACCCAATCAGGAGTCTCCACATTTAAAAAAATTAGGGGCAGACATCAGCAGCAGCAACAGCAGGCACAGAAGCCACAACAAAGATATCACAGACTGCAATAAAGCGAGATCAATGCAGCACACTATAAAATACACCATCACCTAGTCAGCACAGTCTTCGAGAGGGGTGCAAAAGTCCTTGGAGATCCATGACTTGTTCATCTGTATGAAGGTTAGGCAATCTACACTTTCAGGGGACAGCCAGATGCGCTTATCCATCAGGACACCACCAGCAGTGTTGAAGACACATTCTGAGAGAATGCTGGCTGCCGGGCATGATAAAACCTCCAAGGCATGACAAGCGAGCTCAGGCCGCTCTTCCATTTAGAATCATAGAATCATAGAATCATAGAATGGTAGAGTTGGAAGGAACCTCCTGGGTCATCTGGTCCAACCCCCTGCTCAAAGCAGGATTCACTAGATCATCTCAGACAGATGTCTGTCCAGCCTCTGTTTGAAGACGTCCATTGAAGGGGAACTCACCACCTCTCGTGGCAGCCTGTTCCACTCATTAATCACCCTAACTGTCAAAAAGTTTTTTCTAATATCTAATCTGTGTCTCCTCCCATTTAGTTTCATCCCATTGCTTCTAGTCTTTCCTTGTGCAAATGAGAATAAAGATGATCCTTCTACAATGTGACAGCCCTTGACATATTTGTAGACAGCTATTAAGTCTCCTCTCAGTCTTCTTTTTTGCAAGCTAAACATTCCCAAATCCTGCAACCGTTCCTCATAGGACATGGTTTGCAGACCAGTCACCATTCTGGTCGCTCTTCTCTGAACTTGCTCCAGTTTGTCTATGTCTTTTTTAAAATGTGGTGCCCAAAACTGTACACAGTATTCCAGATGAGGTCTGACCAAAGAGGAGTAAAGACCGATAATGACTTCACGTGATCTAGACTGTATGCTTCTGTTAATACATCCCAGAATTGTATTTGCCTTTTTTGCTGCTGCATCACACTGTTGACTCATGTTTAGTCTATGATCTATTAGTATACCTAAGTCTTTTTCACATGTACTGTTGCTTAGCTCTATTCCTCCCATACTGTATATGCTTTTTTCATTTTTATTGCCCAGATGTAGTACTTTGCATTTTTCCCTGTTAAAAACCATTCTGTTGGTTGCTGCCCACTGCTCCAGTTTATTTAGGTCTTTTTGAATCCTCTCTCTCTCTTCTCTAGTATTAGCTATCCCTCCTAGCTTTGTGTCATCAGCAAATTTAATCAGTTTACCCTCAATTCCTTCATCTAAATCATTGATAAAGATGTTGAACAATACAGGTCCCAGGACGGAGCCCTGTGGTACCCCACTTGAGACATTCATCCAGCTGGATGTGAAGCCATTTACAACCACCCTTTGAGTCCGATCACTAAGCCAGTTATGAATCCACCTAACAGTTGCCTGGTCCATTGCATACTTGGTCATTTTTTCAATAAGGATGATGTGAGATACTTTGTCAAATGCTTTGCTGAAGTCAAGATATACTATATCTACAGCATTTCCCTGATCCACCCAGTCAGTGATTCTGTCATAGAAGGAAATTAAGTTAGTCTGACATGACTTGTTAGTTACAAACCCATGCTGACTCTGGTTAATCACTTCATTCTTATCCATGTACTTACATACATGTTGTTTAATAATTTGTTCAAAGATCTTTCCTGGTATAGAAGTCAGACTCACCGGCCTATAGTTCCCTGGGTCCACCTTCTTCCCCTTTTTGAAGATAGGAACAACATTTGCTCTTCTCCAGTCTTCTGGGACTTCTCCTGTTCTCCAAGAATTTTCAAAGATTATGGAGAGTGGTTCTAAAATTTCTTCTACAATCTCCTTCAGTACTCTGGGGTGTAATTCATCTGGACCTGGAGACTTGAACTCATTTATGTTAGCTAAATATTCCCTCACAATCTTTCTGTTTACTGATAACTTGGATTCCTCTATTCCTTTAAAAGGACAGTGAAGATCAGTTGATGTTACATTTTCTTTCTGAGAGAAAACAGATGCAAAATAGGAATTAAAAAGTTCGGCCTTCTCAACATCCTCTCTTACCATTTCTCCATTTTCATCCTGTAAAAATCCTATAGCATCTTTGACTTTTCTTTTACTTTTGACATACCCCCAAAATCCTTTTTTATTGCTTTTGACATCTCTTGCAAGCCTTAATTCATTGTCAGCTTTAGCTAACCTGATACGTGCCCTACAGGATCTGCAGACTGCATTATAATCTTCTTTAGATATGCCTCCCTCTTTCCATTTAATAAACATTTCTTTCTTTCTTTTTAGCATGTGTTTAAGTTCTGTGTTCATCCATCCTGGTTTCCTTAAATGCTTCCCATTCTTCCTACTTTTCGGGATTGTTAACGATTGTGCTTTGAGAATCTCATTTTTAAAAATTTCCCATCCTTCCTGGACATTTTTGTCCTTAAGGACATCCAGCCATTGGATCCCTCCTATTCTCTTTCTGAGTCTCTTAAAATCTGCCTTTCTAAAATCTAACCTTGAAGTTTGAGTCTTCACATGTCTTCCTCCTCTAGTTATCCAAAATTCTATAATAGCATGATCGCTGCCTCCTAGGGTCCCAGCCACCTTTACCTCCTCAACCATTTCCTCCCTGTTTATAAGGATTAGATCCAAAGTAGCAGATCCCCTTGTTTTCTCCCCTACCTTTTGGAAGATAAAGTTGTCAGCAAGAGAGGATAAGAATTTGCTTGACCTGTTAGTTTTACTTGAGAGAGATTCCCAACAAATGTCTGGATAGTTGAAATCTCCCATGACCACTACGTCATATTTTTTGGAGAACTTGGTCATTTGATACATAAAGAGTTCATCCATATCTTCAGCTTGCCCAGGTGGCCTGTAGTAAATGCCTACAATGGTGTCCTTTCCGTTGTTCTCTCCTTGTATTCTTACCCAAACAGTTTCCACAGAACTCTCAGTCTCTGAAGCTTCAATCTCTGTGCAGATATATGCTTTTCTAACATACAATGCAACACCTCCTCCTCGTTTATCAAGTCTGTTTCTTGCAAATAAGTTGTATCCTTTTAGCCTTTTATTCCAATCATGTGTATCGTCCCACCAAGTTTCAGTGATTCCAATGACATCATATTCCTTTTCCTGCATTAGTAGTTCCAATTCTCCTTGTTTGTTGCCCATGCTTTGTGCATTTGTATAAAAACATTTTAGTTTGTGATTGGTTTCTCTTCCTCCCATATTTTTAT
Organism: Phyllobates terribilis; assembly: GCF_046119375.1. NCBI lineage: Eukaryota > Metazoa > Chordata > Amphibia > Anura > Dendrobatidae > Phyllobates > Phyllobates terribilis. The sequence goes on along the minus strand of NW_027362762.1, from coordinate 326,727,516 downwards.
TATTTAGATTTTTTTGCCTTTGTTCTTCTTTTCCACTTCCAGTAGCAGAGATCTCAATAGTATTTGTCAGCTGTATGGCTTTTTCTGGCCTTTTGCTTCCCTTCCCACATTGTTCTAGTTTAAAGCTCTTCTGATGAGTGTAGCAAGGCGACTTCCAAATACATGTTTTCCAGTCTTCGTAAGGTGCACCCCATCTCTAGCAAGTAGTCCATCGTATAGGTAATTCATTCCGTGATCCAGAAATCCAAATCCTTGTTGACGGCACCATCGACGTAGCCAGTTGTTCACCTGTAGAATCTTATTCCACCTCATTGTCCATGGCCATCCACTGGGAGGATGGATGAGAAGACCACCTGCGCTCCCAATTCTTTCACTTTCTTGCCTAAGTCTTCAAAGTCACTGCAGATGGTTTCCAGGTCCTTTCTTGCGGTGTCATTTGTCCCCACATGTATTAGCAGGAATGGGTAGTGATCTGTAGGTCTGAAGAGTCTTGATATCCTGTCAGACACATCTTTAATTTTTGCTCCTGGAAGACAGCACATTTCTCTTGAGGTTATGTCTGGTCTGCAGATAGCGGCCTCTGTTCCTCTTAACAGGGAATCCCCCATGACCACCACTCTCCGTTTTTTCTTCACAACTTTCTTCTTTCTCCATCCAGGAGGATTCTGAGGGCTTACAAGATTATTCATTGCTGGCAAAGTCTTATCTTGCTGTATTTCTTCATGGTTCTCCTGTGTGAGAGCCTGGTACTGGTTCCTGAGCAGTATGGGTGCTGACTGCCTCTCGATCCTCCTGCTTCTCTGGATCACATGCTTCCATTCCTCTGTTTCGTCAGGTGCAGTTCGAATTTCTTCTCTTTCTGAATCATGAAGAGATAATTCTGCTCTGTCTAAGAACTCTTCACCTTCCTTAATGATTTTCAAGGTAGTTAACCTCTCTTCTAGATTTCGCAACTTTTCCTCCAACAGGGACACAAGCTTGCATTTCTGGCATGTGAAGTCTGGCTTTTCCACTGGCAAGTCTGTGAACATGTAGCAGGATATGCAGCTCACCAAATGGCTCCTGGACTCTTCCATGTTCTTATTGTTAATGTTCTGAAAACAGTGTAAAAAGCTTAAAAAGAAAGCTTTAAAATGCACGCGCCTGCAGGCGCGCGGTTTACCGATGTCCTCTTTTTAGCTCCAACAGCCAAAATCCAGTGTTCTTTGAGCTCGCGGAGACTTTTCACTTACCCCAAAATGCAGTGGGAATATGCAAATTATCTCCTCAGGACTCCTCCCCTGGTTTACCGATGTCCTCTTTTCAGCTCCAACAGCCAAAATCCAGTGTTCTTTGAGCTCGCGGAGACTCTTCACTTACCCCAAAATGCAGTGGGAATATGCAAATTATCTCCTCAGGACTCCTCCCCTGGTTTACCGATGTCCTCTTTTCAGCTCCAACAGCCAAAATCCAGTGTTCTTTGAGCTCGCGGAGACTTTTCACTTACCCCAAAATGCAGTGGGAATATGCAAATTATCTCCTCAGGACTCCTCCCCTGGTTTACCGATGTCCTCTTTTCAGCTCCAACAGCCAAAATCCAGTGTTCTTTGAGCTCGCGGAGACTCTTCACTTACCCCAAAATGCAGTGGGAATATGCAAATTATCTCCTCAGGACTCCTCCCCTGGTTTACCGATGTCCTCTTTTCAGCTCCAACAGCCAAAATCCAGTGTTCTTTGAGCTCGCGGAGACTTTTCACTTACCCCAAAATGCAGTGGGAATATGCAAATTATCTCCTCAGGACTCCTCCCCTGAAGACCAAAATGTAAAATGGTCCAAACTCTCCCTGATGGTATTGAAATTGAACTCAAGATACTCCTATACCATCCTCTTCAGTCATTCACTGCATGTCAGACTTGTACTCTGTTGTGCTGGTGCACGGGCTGGTCTAAAAAATGTGTGAAAGGACTCACAGAAATTACCTCTGCCACTTACACTGCTGCTGCTAATGTTTTTGCATTGATGATTTGTTGCTCCTGGGGTTGGAAGTTTAGAGCTGCGGTGCACACTCTGTGCTTCACTGCTGTCTTGTGGAATACCTCTCTTTAGGATTTGTAAAAGCGTCTTTCGGTACTCCAGCATGCTTGCGTCCCTTTCCAGGGATGGAAACAGCTGGCATAATTTATTCTTGTACCATGTATCCAACAGAGTGGCAACCCAGTAGTCAGTACTATTTTGAATCTTAACAATATGGGGATCATGTTGCAGATAGTGCAGCAAGAAGGCGCTCATGTGTCGGGCTCTTCCATGAGGTCCAAGTCCATGGTGTGTTGATGGGTGGGTAACACTGATGCTTGTTTCCTCTGTCCCCTCCCGCCAACCACGGACAACAGAGAGGGGATCATTATCCTTCTCATCTCCTGACTGTTGCTTGCCCATCACCTCTTCCTCCTCCATTTGTTCCTCGGCACCTGCACCTTCACTAACAGTTTGTCTGGTAACATGAGCCCTCTTCGATTGCTGCAATGCACCCTCCCTTGGCACCCGCCTGTGTGACTACAGCGTGGAACTTAGAGACATTGTTATCCCTTCAGCATCCTCCTCTGCTTCCTCCTCTTCCTCTGGGACTATAACCTCTTCCCGCAGACTATTCTAAGTGTGCCTCAGCATGTAGATGATCGGAATAGTGATGCTGATGATGGCATTGTCGGCGCTAAGCATCTTAGTAGCCATGTCAACACTGTGCAGAAGGGTGTAGAAGTCCTTAATCTGTGCCCACTCCTCAAACGTGATTTGCACCATGTGTGTACTGCGTTGGCCCATGCTATACGACATGAGATACTGCATCAGGGCTCATCGCTGTTGCCACAGTCGCTGCAACATGTGCAGAGTGGAATTCCACCATGTCGGCACATCGCATATCAACTGGTTAACTGGTATGGTCAAAGACCTCTGTATCGATGCAAATCGGTGACCTACAGGTTGCGAACGGCGGAAGTGAGCACCCAGCGACCGTACTTTCTGCAGCAGTGCATCCAGGCCGGGATAGTGGCAAACAAATTACTGTACCACCAGATTGATGACCTGAGCCATCCAAAGCATGTGTGTGAGTTTGCCCCGCATAGGGCCGCCACCAGTTTTGCACAGTTATTGCACATGGCCTTCCAGGTTCAGTGGAGAAAACCATTGCTCAAACTCAGCCTGGATAGTTGTCCACAACTCTTGACTTGTGTGACTGCGATCTCCAAGACATATTAATTTTAATGAAAACAATCGGTACTTCGGTGGATTGTGTTTTTACTCTTTTATTTTTAGCGCTTTTTTTAAAATAAATATGTGCACCATCCATATATTAAATACATAAAGACATACTTAAGGTACAGTACAGACCAAAAGTTTGGACACACCTTCTCATTTAAAGATTTTTATGTATTTTCATGACTATGAAAATTGTACATTCACACTGAAGGCATCCAAACTATGAATTAACACATGTGGAATTATATACTTAACAAAAAAGTGTGAAACAACTGAAAATATGTCTTATATTCTAGGTTCTTCAAAGTAGCCACCTTTTGCTTTGATGACTGCTTTGCACACTCTTGGCATTCTCTTGATGAGCTTCAAGAGGTAGTCACCGGAAATGGTCTTCCAACAATCTTGAAGCAGTTCCCAGAGATGCTTAGCACTTGTTGGCCCTTTTGCCTTCACTCTGCGGTCCAGCTCACCCCAAACCATCTCGATTGGGTTGAGGTCTGGTGACTGGGAAGGCCAGATCATCTGGCGTAGCACCCCATCACTCTCCTTCTTGGTCAAATAGCCCTTACACAACCTGGAGGTGTGTTTGGGATCATTGTCCTGTTGAAAAATAAATGATGGTCCAACTAAACCCAAACAGGATGGAATAGCATGCCGCTGCAAGATGCTGTTGTAGCCATGCTGGTTCAGTATGACTTCAATTTTGAATAAATCCCCAACAGTGTCACCAGTAAAGCACCCCCGCACCATCACACCTCATCCTCCAAGCTTCACGGTGGGAACCAGGCATTGAGAGTCCATCCGTTCACCTTTTCTGCGTCGCACAAAGACACGGTGGTTGGAACCAAAGATCTCAAATTTGGACTCATCAGACCCAAGCACAGATTTCCACTGGTTTAATGTCCATTCCTTGTGTCCTTTAGCCCAAACAAGTTTCTTCTGCTTGTTGCCTGTCCTTAGCAGTGGTTTCCTAGCAGCTATTTTACCATGAAGGCCTGCTGCACAAAGTCTCCTTTTAACAGTTGTTGTAGAGATGTGTCTGCTGCTAGAACTCTATGTGGCATTGACCTAGTCTCTAATCTGAGCTGCTGTTAACCTGCGATTTCTGAGGCTGGTGACTCGGATAAACTTATCCTCAGAAGCAGAGGTGACTCTTGGCCTTCCTTTCCCGGGGCAGTCCTCATGTGAGCCAGTTTCTTTGTATCGCTTGATGGTTTTTGCAACTGCACTTGGGGACACTTTCAAAGTTTTCCCAATTTTTCGGACTGACTGACCTTCATTTCTTAAAGTAATGATGGCCACTTGTTTTTCTTTACTTAGCTGCTTTTTTCTTGCCATAATACAAATTCTAACAGTCTATTCAGTAGGACTATCAGCTGTGTATCCACCAGAGTTCTGCACAACACAACTGATGGTCCCAACCCCATTTATAAGGCAAGAAATCCCACTTATTAAACCTGACAGGCCACACCTGTGAAGTGAAAACCACTTCCGGTGACTACCTCTTGAAGCTCATCAAGAGAATGACAAGAGTGTGCAAAGCAGTCATCAAAGCAAAAGGTGGCTACTTTGAAGAACCTAGAATATAAGACATATTTTCAGTTGTTTCACACTTTTTTGTTAAGTATATAATTCCACATGTGTTAATTCATAGTTTTGATGCCTTCAGTGTGAATGTACAATTTTCCTAGTCATGAAAATACAGAAAAATCTTTAAATGAGAAGGTGTGTCCAAACTTTTGGTCTGTACTGTATGTGGAGGACATATTTATAGTGTGGGCTGGTACCCAAGAGCAATTTGAGTCATTTGTAAAATATATGAATGACATTAATAATGAAAATATGAAATTTACTTCAGCATATGGTGGTAACGAATTGGAATTCTTGGATGTAAAAATGAGAGTAATAGATGGTAAAATCATAACTGAAAATTGTAGAAAGAAAACATCAACAAAATAATTATTACATTTCAACAGTGCGCATCCACACCATACAAAGAAGGCGTTACCATATGGCCAATTATTAAGATTAATAATAATGAGGCAACATTTAAACCACAGGCTGATAGGGGGAACCACAAATGTGGAAACTGCTCCTTCTGTCATCTACATCTAACTAGTAAAACACTAAGAATAGGTCCAATCCAGCACAAAGCATGTGACTTTATTTCCTGCAGAACAACACGTCATTTATGTTATTTTTTTAGTCCGTGCCAGTTTTACTAAATTGCCAAAACTGTAAGACCTGTCTTTATTCGATTCTGCAAGCATTATCAATTCATTAGCACTGGTAAGGGCTCCCAGAAATTGATCAAACACATCCAGAAACATCATGGATCAGACCCAAAAACATTGCAATTTGCCGGTCTGGAAAGAGTAAAATACCCACCACAAGGATGCGACCATAATAAAATTTTATTAAGATCAGAAGCTAAATGGATTATGAAAACTGCAGCGCAGGGCCCCTTAGGCTTAAATGACAGGTTTGACTTATCAATGTTCCTTTAATGAATAAAGGTTATTTGTTACATCTTCTTGGAAATATGCATAATTATGTGTTTGTTTTTAATGTGAAATTTTATCTCACCTGTGTTGATGAAATGGAGAAGTGCTAGACCACCTATAAAGGGGAGGCACTCCCAGTTCATCACACCCCTGGATCCATAAAAGCACCGGAAGGGCGCAAAATGGCCGTAGTCAATGAGCACTCCTCTAATCGCTCTGCCTGCCGCAGAGATGTCCAAAACACTGATGGAATAAAGGAGGTTTTCATTTTTTCATAAAAGGAATGATGAGTGCTGGTCTTTCTTTTTTGTATCCTGTTTTCATTTTCTTGCTTGTTGACCAACAGCACCACTACCATCCTGATTGCCGAAAGAGGCTCGTAGCAGGGAAATATACAACATGTGGTATTTTGACTGATTGATGCCGGAGTCCTTTAATGAATTGACATATTCATTTTAATATGGCCTGATTGTGGTGTGCCCTGGCTGCACATTATGGAGGTGGTGGGGATTTGCTCTGCACTTTTGGAATGTGTGTCTCATTAATGCAAAGGTTAAGTTCGCAGATTAAGGCCCTGGAGGAGGTGGAGGAGGCAGAAGCAGTGGAGTATGTGTTAAATACAGAGGTTTGTCCCACAAGCCTTGGAAATTCCAAGACTTGTGGAGCAGCCCCTTCCTCGCCTACCTCCACAGCCACCAGAGTCACCCAGTGCCCAGTCAGCGAGATGTAACGCCCCTGGCCATGCTTACTCGTCCAGTTGTCTGTGGTGAAATGCACCATGGCAGTCATAGATTTAGTCAAGGAACGGGTGATGTTGTCTGCAACATGCTGGTGAAGCACAGGCACATCTTTCTTAGAGAAGTAATGGCGACTGGGCAACTGGTACTGGGGACTGCGATGGGCATCAGCTTTCGGAAACTGTCTGTATCCACCAGGCAGAAAGGCAGCATTTCTGTGAACAACAGATTGGAGATGGTGGAGTTCAACTTCTTAGCTTTCTCATGTGTAGGATTAAACAATCTTTTACGTGACCACAACTGTGGAACCGAGGGCTGGCTTCTGTGCTGAGAGAGGGTGAAGTAGGATTAACGCGACAAACTGCTGGTCTCTCTCTGCATGACATAGCACCCCCATCGCTATTGTTATATATATTGGTAGTGAAACCCCAGCCCATCCCTTTGCCTGTATAATTACTTGTAATTTCCCCTTGTGGGAAACTTTTCTGGGGTTAGCACACAGTCTATTGTGAAGCACTTCATATCGCTTTAATTTTGAGGTTTTGTGCTTGGTGGTGAGATAGTGGTAGCGCACAGCCATGGATTGGGACACATGAGAGGCCACATGGCGGTCACAATCATCACATATTTTTTAGCATCTTCTAATTCTATGCCAGATTCTGACTTCTCACAGGTCATGAATGAATTAACTGGTTCTCATAAAACAGGCATAAAATTATGGTGGAACATCTGCAGTCTTGAAGAATACATTAAGGCTGGTATTGTCCCCCGGGGATGGAGAGTCCCCATTTATCCAGCATGGGAGCCCACCCCAAAAAAACCTGGGAACAGGGTCTTTTGCGTTGCTCCACGATAATTATCAACATGCTCTTAGAGCATGATAGAGAGTAGTGTTGAGCCACCCCCATAGTGTTCGAGTTCGGTTCGGTTCGTCGAACACCCGTGTGTTCGCCGAACTGTTCGTCGAACTGTTCGTAGAACACCTTCGAACACCGTTAAAACCAATGGCAGGCAAACAAAACCACATAGAAACACATAGAAAACACCTTCAAAGGTGTCCAAAAGCTGACAAACTGCTCAGAAGACACAACTAACACATGGAAAAGTGACAAGTACATATAGTCATGCGAAAAGAAAAGAGGTGGAGGAGTAAAAGGAGGGGGAGACACAGATATAGGCATGTCATGCCCTTCTAAAATCCAAAAAGTGAGAAGCCGAGACGGCCAGTCCGCTCCTGCCCGTGCCACCTCCGTGTCGCCGGGTTTGTGCCAGAGCCGCGGTGAACCCTGACGGCCAGCCCCCCTCTCCCAATACTGGTGCCTGTCCGCTGGTGGGTCGAGAGAGCCCCCCTGTGGTGGAGGCAGCTCTAAGCTTTTTAATTTAAATTGTCCCTCTAATTTGAATGAATACACTTTAAATCCATTTACAAGGATCTATTGGAGGGCAAGTCTCATGCCAGCAGCCGCGTAATTCCAGCTCCAGTAGCGTCCACTAAAGTTGCTGCAGTTAAAAAGCTTTTATAAGGATCGAGCTCGGCTGTCCACCGCAAGGCATCCTAGTGCCAGTCCCAGCCCCTATGCCTTGGGGTGCCTCCTGATGCTCTTCACTAAGTATCCCGTGGTCCCGAAGCATTTCCTTTGAAAAAATTAAGTGTCCAAACTACAGGTGGTGTAGCTTGCTTAACAGCCGGGATAATCCGCTGACTAGCAGACACTGCTACTAGGCACAAAGTATTTCCTGGGCTAGATGCAGTTAAAAATTTGTAAGTAGATACTCTCGTTGGATGCTGAGAAAGCATTCCATAGAGTCTCCTGGCACGCCATATATGATTCTCTTAAAAAGCTTGGGGTAGGGGTCTAGGGGACCCTTTTATAGCCAAAATCACGGCCCTGTATCACAATATGTCACCTAGGCTGAAGATAAATGGAACTGTAGCACCGAGGGCTCGGTTGCTACAGACGTATTGCACCTCACCCAGAGGTGTGATATCTCACTCTCAGATAAGGATGGAGTGTGGATCAGGACCCGACACCTGCATGCATTACACCACATTGCCGTGGGGCAGGGCGACCAATATGCCCCTGAGATGGGCACGACAGTCCCTGTCCCTGGCTGGAGTGGGGGGAGGGAACACTGAGGAAGGGGAACCCTGCAGTGCAGGAGCAGGGAGGAAGCAGTTCCTGGGTGCATTGAGAAGGGAGTATAAAAGGTGGGCACCATCTTAGTTCAGTGCAGAGAAGTCTGAGCAGAAGTGGCAGGGAGCAGGGGCTCTGCATGAGCTCTGCTCCGGAGGCGGGCCTAGTAACAGAGGCCCAGGCCTGCAAGTGGGAGAAGGAAGGAAGAGGAGCGGAGAAGGCTCCAGGAATGAGGAATGAAGGGATCCCAGGGGTGCGGACGGGCGAGTCGCCACCGCACGCCCGAATCCACCTGCGTGGAGGGGTCAGGCCAAAGGGGGAGACCGGTCCCCGAACTAGTGGAGGCAGGAAACGACCCTCAGTTAGAAACCGGAGGCTCTGAAATTTTATGTGGCGCAGCCCCTTGCTCCACCCGCTAGGAAGGCACCACATAGGGTCAGGGAAACTGGCGCCAAGTTTACCAAGAGGAGGCCCGAGGCAGCCGGACAGAAGTGTTGGTAAGAAAGGCCAGACAAAGGACACACAAAGGGGGTCCTGTGAAGTGCTCCGAAGTTATCTGGGAGTTGTCTGAGCCCCTCACCTGGTGAGCACAGTACGACGTGGGCAGCCGTTACCTGCAGACGTGGTCTGGATAATAAGAACTGTGAGTAAAGGCCCTGAACTGCATCACTGACTCCGTGTCGTTACTGCTGCTGCCCTGCACCATCACCCCCATCCTCCGCATACACTGCCCTGAGGCTATACTCCTCCCGTGGGGAGTTATGCTACGCTCTGCTGCACCCACAACACCAGCCTTAGTGGTCTGCCCTGTAGCGGCGGTTCACTCTGACCGCAATCCACGGGTGGCGTAGTCGGACATTTAAACATCAAAACCACATAAATAGTTCCGCCACTGGTTTGACCGCCCTGAGCCACGGAACCGGATCGCCGCCACGAAGACTACAACCACCAGCATCCACCAAAAAGGGTCCGGCTCCGGGTGTCCCAAGGCCCAGGGGGTGCGTCAGAACATTTTCATCACCTTTCACAATCACCAATGGGACAAGGCAGGGATGTCCTCTGTCCCCTCTCTTATACATCCTAGTGACGGAGCACCTGCTCTCATCAATTCGCCATAACCCCAATATTAGGTGGATTGAGGTGGGAGGCACCGAGTACAAGTGCTCTCTATTTGCTGATGATGTCCTAGTATATATCACTCAATCACATATATCCATCCCTGCTGTTATGGCTGAAATAGATCACTTTGTTACATGGTAAAATTTTAAAATCAATGCAGCGAAGTCTGAGGCCCTCGATGTCTCCCTCCCTAAATCCATATAGGATTCCATCCAGTCCAACTTTCCCTTTGCCTGGCCCTCACCGGGTATCAAATACTTAGGAATTCCTATTCATAGAGTCCTCTCCCATCTATGTTATCTTAATTTTGGGCCCTTTATTGAACAATTCCATACAGACCACGGTTGGCAAGTTAGAACTGTAAGATTCACTACGTGAACCACTGGTGTTTTGTGGAAAAGCACATGTACACCGCGTTCCAAATTATTATGCAAAAAGTGTTTAGGAGTGATAAGGGAAGAATTTGTTTGTTTGTCAGTTAAACTCATTGATGGTGATGTGTGTCAGGGCTCTTTATATCACTGTAAGCAATTGCAGACACCTGTGCTAATTAGTTTGGCAGGTGTGTCCAATGAAAGGCAAGACTACTTAAGAAGGCTCTCTCACATTATTAAGCAGCCTACATTTTCTGCCAAAATGGGAAAGAAAAAGGATGTGTCGGCTGCTGAGAAGCAACAAATTGTGGAGTGTTTAGGTCAAGGCATGACTACAATCAACATTGTGCGATGATCAGGATGAAGTGTCTTGGCAATCAAGAAGTATGTAGCTGATTCACAGTACACACGTGTGCGTGCTGATAAGGGCAAATTGAGGACTCTACAGGCAATTACGTCAGGTTGAAAGAGCAGCGGCAAAAAAGCCTTGTCATAGCAGCAGACAAGTTTTTGAAGCTGCTTGTGCCTCCAACGTCCCCCGAACAACAAGATGCAGGGTCCTTCAGAGGTTTGCAGCTGTGCATACGCCATCCTGTCGACCTCCTCTATCCACTTCACACAAGCAGAAACGGCTCCAGTGGGCCAAACATTACATGAAGACTGATTTCAAAACTGTTTTGTTCACGGATGAGTGCCGTGCAGCGCTCGATGGTCCAGATGAATGGAGTGGAGGATGGCTGGTTGATGGACACCCCACGCAAACACGGCTACAGCGCCAACAAGGAGGAGGTGGAGTAATGTTTTGGGCTGGAATCATGGGGAGAGAGATTGTCGGCCCCTTTAGGATCCCTGAAGGCGCTAAAGATGAACTCCATAATGTATGTGGATTTTCTCAAACAGCACTTCCTGCCATGGTTCAAGAAGAAGAACCGTGTATTTCACAGCAAGATAATTTTTCTGCATGATAATGCACCATCTCATGCTGCACATAAAACATCTGCATCTCTGGCTGATATGGGCATAAAAGGGGACAAACTTATGGTGTGACCCCCATGCTCCCCTGACCTCTACCCCATTCAGAACCTTTGGAGCATCATTAAAAGGAGTGTCTATGATGGCGGGAGGCAGTTCACATCTAAGCAACAGCTCTGGGAGGGTATTCTGTCCTCATGCAAAACAATTGAAGCAGAAACCATCCAAAACCTGACAAATTCAATGGACGAGAGAGTTCAGAAGCTCCTTTCGAACAAGGGGTCCTATGTGAAAATGTAACATCACCTAGAATAAAGTTTTGAGTTGAAAACTGTTTGATTTCAGTTTCTAACAACCTGCTAATGCTTATAATTTCAAAAATGACCATTTTTTTGGTCTTTATTAAAATGAAAAGGTTGATCGAAAAGTTTGGGGGATCTAAGAGTGTGGCAACCCAGTAGTCATGATTACTTCGAATTCTGACAATATGAGGGTCATGCTGCAGGTAGTGCAGCAAGAAGGCACTTATGTGTCTTGCGCATCTCGGAGCCCCAAAATTATTTTCCGGGCTAGATGCAGCTAAAAATTATTTTTAATTTTAAATCTGGTGAAGCTTATTATAGATGGCCTAATAGGATCAGTGCTGCACACTGCTACAAAGCCCAAATTATTTTCCAGTCAAGATACAGATAAACATGATTAGTAATTTGAAAGCTTAAAACGGTTGGTAGGGTGATTTTAACCAATCATCAAGCTTTTACTCTCCCCAGGATGACACAGGGGTAGAAAAGTCGTTTCGGATCCATGATTTGTTCATCTTTATGAACGTGAGTCTGTCTACATTATCAGTGGAGAGCCGCGTGCGCTTATCTGTCAGCACACCACCAGCAGCGCTGAACACACGTTCAGACAGAACGCTGGCTGCGGGGCATGACAAGATCTCCAAGGCGTAAGTGGCTAGCTCCGGCCATTTATCCAGATTGGAAGCCCAAAAAGAGCAAGGGTCCAGTGACACAGTCGTGGCTTCAATGTTTACTTGGAGATACTCCTGTACCATCGTCTCTAGGCGTTGACTATGTGTCAGACTTCTTGTCTCCTGTGGCCTTGCAAAGGATGGGCTAAAAAAGTGGTGAAATGATTCCGCAAAATTGATGTTACCAGCAGATACTGTGGTTCTGTTACGGTTTGAGTGCTGAACACTTGACGGTCCCACGGTTGGCAAGTTGGAACTGTGAGATTCACTACGTGCACCACTGGTATTTTGTGGAAAAGCACATGTAAGATTCTGCAACAGTCTCTGCTGATACTCCTGCATGCGTGCATCCCTTTCTATGGCAGGAATAATTTCTGCAAATTTACTTTTGTACCGGGGATCTAACAGTGTGGCAACCCAGTAGTCAGGATTATTTCTAATTCTCACAATTCGAGGGTCATGTTGCAGGTAGTGCAGCAAGAAGGCACTCATGTGTGTTGCGCATCCAGGAGCACCAAGTCCCTGTTGTGTTGGTGGCGAGGTAACAATCATGCTTCCTTCCTCTGTCCTCTCCCCCCAACCTCGCACAACAGAAATGTGATCAAGGTCTCCCTCATCTGATGAGTCTTCCATCAGTTCGTCCTCCACTTCTTCCTGGGCTCCTGCACCTTCCTCACTAGTTTGGCTGCTACCATGCGCCCTGGTAAAATCATCTCCCCCACCCTCACATGCCTGCCGCCCTGGTGCTGCCGACCGTCTGGACCTTGCAGATGTTAGCCCTTCCGCATACAACTCCTCCTCCTCTACTTCCTCCACCTCCTCTTGTGCCACCACCTGACTCCGAATTCTGTTTAACATGTGCTCCAGCATGTAAATCACCGGAATAGTCATGCTGATAATGGCATCGTCAGCACTAAACATCTTCGTCGCCATTTCAAAACTGTGCAGAAGGGTGCATAGGTCCCTGATCTGAGACCACTCCTCCAGCGTGATTTGCCCCACCTCTGAATCTCGTTGGCCCAGGCTATACGTCAGAACTTATTGCACCAGGGCTTGTCGGTGCTGCCACAGTCGCTGCAACATGTGCAGAGTTGAATTCCACCGGGTAGGCACATCGCATTTTAGCCGGTGAAGTGGCAGGCCCAACGACTTCTGTAGAGATGTAAGTCGCTGAGCTGCAGGATGCGAACGGCGGAAGTGAGCACACAGCGACCGTGCCCTCTGCAGAAGGCCATCTAGTCTGGGATAGTGGGCTAAAAATTGCTGGACAACCAGGTTCAACACGTGAGCCATACAAGGCACGTGTGTGACATTGCCCCGGCGAAGGGCCGCACCCAGGTTTGCAGCATTGTCGCACACGGCCTTCCCTGGTTTCAGGTCCAGTGGAGACAACCATTCATGAAATTGGTTCTCCAGAGCTGACCACAACTCCTCAGCTGTGTGACTCACATTTCCCAGACATTTCAATGTAAAAACCGCCTGATGACGTTGAGCCCTACTGCCAGCATAGTAAGGAGGTGTGCAGGATCCCTTCTGCGCAGTTAGAAAGCTTGTGGCATGACGAGACAGGCTTTGGGTGCAGGTGGAAGACCGAGAGGAGGTTGAGGAGGCAGAAGCAGTGGAGGAAAAATGACATAAAGAGGATTGACGCACAACTCGTGGGGACGGCAAGACTTGGACAGCAGCCCCTTGTCCTGCTGTCACCATAGTTACCCAGTGCCCAGTCAGCGACATGTAACGCCCCTGTCCATGCCTACTCGTCCAAGTGTCTGTGGTGAAATGCACCCTGTCACACACAGAGTTTCTCAAAGAAGCGGTGATGTTGTGTGCGACATGCTGGTGGAGCGCAGGCACACCTTTCTTTGAGAAGTAGTGCCGACTGGGCATCTGGTACTGGGGCACTGCGACGGACATAAGGTCTCGAAAATCCTCTGTGTCCACCAGGCGGAAAGGCAGCATTTCTGTAGCCAAGAGCTTGCAGATGGTGAAATTCAACCTCTTAGCTTTCTCATGGCTAGGAGGAAATGGTCTTTTACTTGTCCACATCTGAGGGACCGAGGGCTGGCTATTGTGCTTAGACGGGGTTGATAAGGGTGTCCCCGGCAAACTGCCGGTCTGTGAGGAAGATGCAGGCGGACATGTTAGGTTGCCTTGATCCAAAGGTGGTGCTATCGATGTCGGACAGCGCTCAAGACCAGCTGGTGTTACCACCTCCAAAGAAAATGATGACCTGCCAATCACGCTGGCTGTTGCGGGTAAAGAGGTGGCAGGTCTGTGCCCCAAAACAGGTGTGACTGCTGTCCCCCCAGTCACAGAGGATGAAGAGGCCACGGATGCACAAGATATGGCAGACGGTGGTTGGCCCGGCCGGCTAGACCGCATTGTAGCCCACTGAGCTTCCCACTGCAACTTATGCTTCATGTCCATGTGCCGGTTCATGCATGAAGTACTCAAACTATGTATTTTTTGGCCTCTACTTAGCTTTTGCTGACAAATGTTACAGATAACACGAGTTGGGTCATCTTTATCGATCTGAAAAAATGCCCAGGCTATGCAAGGCTTAGCACCCATGCGACCTGAAGAGCCACCACGACTTGTGGTGAGAGGCAGAGTTGTGTTTGAGGATGCAGTTGTTGACGTGCTTCCAGTACTACGTCTCTGTCCAGGAAGGCGCAACCTGACCTCGTCGTCACTAGCATCTTCCTCCACCTCCTCTGCTGACCTCATCTCTTGGCTGACTGTGGGTTGACAGTAAGTGGGATCTCCGACCTCATCATCATCACCCTGTGCGTTATCACACCCGTCGTCCTCAGAGCCAACCTGTTCCTGCCCTGACAAAAAACTAAAGTTGTCGCTCCAATCAGGTATTTGAGTCTTATCATCGTCTTCCTCATTGTCTCCACCAACAGGAGTTACAGTTTGGGAATGAGGGTCTACATTATGGTCAGAACCTTCTGCGTCTGGTCCTGGATCCGACTCATAAAGATTCTGGGCATCAGTGCAGATCATTTCCTCGTCTGGATTCACAGAAGCGCTGGAGTCGACCTCTGATTCCCAGGCTATAGTATGAGTAAACAGCTCTGCAGACTCAACCATCTGTTCTACCTCATACTCAGACGGGCAGCTGGAGATTTGGGAGCTGTGAGGAAGCAAGTGCGATTTGGGTGACACCTTTGAGGACTGGAGTATTTGTGATGTTGAAGTTGATGTGGAGGAGAGCCCACTTAAAGGAGCACTTGATATCCGTTGAAGCACCTGCTGTTTTTGTGCCTCATCTGGAATTTGTAGCGATTGGCGTGGCCGTAAGAAAGGGATCTTATCACATTGTCCGCTAAAAGAAGTAGACATTTTAGTTTGGCTGGAAGATGGTCTTTCTTCTGCACCTACCCCACGGACACAACCTTTTTTCCCCTTCCCAACACGCCTATTCCCCTTTCCACCAGCAGCAGGCCTTTTTCCACTCATTTTGGTGGTTAACTAATTCACAACTCTGGAGTTGTTTGCACAAAAAAACAATGGATGGTAACCGAGCAGAGCTGAGTGGCCAAACTGTGGTATTAGGCCAAAACTATTGGCTGGGTTAGATGCAGAAAAAAATTATTTTTAATTTGCAACCTGATGGAGGTCAGTATAGATGGACTAATAGACCAAGTCCCACACACCGCTAGAAGCCCAAATATTTTTTCAGAGCTAGATGCAGAAATTTTTTTTATTCAATTTGCAACCTGATGGAGGTCAGTATAGATGGACTAATAGACCAAGTCCCACACACTGCTAGAAGCCCAAATATTTTTTCAGAGCTAGATGCAGAAAAAAAATATTTTTAATTTGCAACCTGATGGAGGTCAGTATAGATGGACTAATAGAACAAGTCCCACACGCTGCTAGAAGCCCAAATATTTTTTCAGAGATAAATGAAGAAAAAAATTATTTTTAATTTGCAACCTGATGGAGGTCAGTATAGATGGACTAATAGACCAAGTCCCACACACTGCTAGAAGCCCAAATATTTTTTCAGAGCTAGATGCAGAAAAAAATTATTTTTAATTTGCAACCTGATGGAGGTCAGTATAGATGGACTAATAGACCAAGTCCCACACACCGCTAGAAGCCCAAATATTTTTTCAGAGCTAGATGCAGAAAAAAATTATATTCAATTTGCAACCTGCTGGAGGTCAGTATAGAAGGACTAATAGAACAAGTCCCACACACTGCTAGAAGCCCAAATATTTTTTCAGAGCTAAATGAAGAAAAAAATTATTTTTAATTTGCAACCTGATGGAGGTCAGTATAGATGGACTAATAGACCAAGTCCCACACACTGCTAGAAGCCCAAATATTTTTTCAGAGCTAGATGCAGAAAAAAATTATATTCAGTTTGCAACCTGATGGAGGTCAGTATAGATGGACTAATAGAATGATGCTATGCCCAAAAGATTTTACTTCACTAGGTGCAGTAAAAAAATTGGTATTCTATACACAGGTGGTATATCTTGCAACACAGATAGGCTACTCCACTGACTAACACACTCTGCAATAGGCCAAAAAGGATTAGCTTTGCTAGATTCAGCCAAATGCTGTGAAAAAACTTGCACAGCACTGGCACAGACCTGCCTGGCAAAAACTGATAGGAACTGATGTAACCTAGTCCTGAAAAGGACTCCAATTACAATTAGTCTTTACTCCCACAATCTATCTATTTAAGAGCACAGACCTGCCTGATAAAAGTCGTAGGAAATGCTGTAACCTAGTCCTTAAAAGGACTGCAATCACAACTATTCCCTACTCCCAAGCTATCTGTATATTTGTGCGAAAATTGGCTTGAAATTAACAAGGTATAGCGCACACAGCAACAGCGGTGCCGTCTAACACGCAGCTGCAGCAGTGAGAAAATGGTGGCGACGGGGAAAATGGCTTGGTCTTATAGGGCAAGGACATGTGACATACACTGCCAATCACACATGCCCTTGCTTGTGTGAAAAAAAGCACTTCGCTCCGTGTGTGCGCTGCTGATAGGCTGACAGATTGCACCTCCCCACTGCAAATGCGGGAAAGAGAAAAAAAAATGGAGATCTTCATTGTTCCTGCAGAGATCCATCCCCTGCCCCTCCCCCCGCCCCGCTGTACACTCAAACTGAGTATTAACATTAATTTTCATCATTACTGAGAAAAAATCCAGTTATGATTTTGGTGCACGAACAGTTATCGAACATAACCTCGAACAGCCGAATTTTTCTCAAATTGTTCGTGTTCGCCGACCTGCTCGAACACCGCCCAAAACAGCTCGAATTTGAGATTGGCGAACAGTTCGAGTAGAACAACGCTCATCTCTAATAGAGAGATACTTTCTAACACCAAGTCTCATATCAAGACCTTTGAAACTAAATTATCCCAAATGGAAGACACACAACAAATAGAGTCCTACAAAACCAAACTCAAGGATATTGTGCTATTTCTGCCCTGAAAAACAACAATTTGTTCCTAATAAAGGAAGCAGACAAAGGGGGGATGTGCTCCTATGACCAGTCGAGCTGTACCTGGAGGAGGCTCATACACAGCTTGGTGACCGTAGATTTTATCTCAAACTTCCCTTGAATCCTACCCCGGTCTTTACATCAAAATTTCGGGGTTTACTTAATTTGGCCTGCACCATGGGGATCATTAGTCACAAAGAAAAAAGTTACATGTGGGTGGAACATCCCATTGTCCCAACATTTTACATGCTACTGATGGTGCACAAAAGCATATCTATACCACCGGGTCCACCTATTGTTTCCAGCATCGGTAGCCTGTGTAATAAGGCAGGAACCTTTGTTGACTTTTTTTTGCAACCTTTGGTCTCCTGGCTTCCATCCTCCATTCAAGATACCTCTCACTTCATATGCACCTACAGAGATATCACGGTTACGTCTGAAGCACTCCTGGTCACTTGTGATGTGGAATCGTTTTATTTGAACATCAACCATGCAGATGGTATGAACGCAGTGGCTTATTTTCTGGACTTGGAGACAATGTGTGACCACCTACATGACTCCTTTATCATAGACCTGGATTTCATTCTCCAACATAACTATTTTTTATTTGACAGGTCTTATTATCGACAAATATCAGGAGTCGCCATGGGTGCCAGACGTGATCCGGTTTTTGCCAACCTTTTTCTGGGGTGGTGGGATGCCACTGTGGTCTTGCCCTCTGATTGGTTAAACAAATTCATCCGTCATTGGCACAGATATATCGACGACATGTTCTTCATCTGGCTAGGTAATGATGATGAGTGTAAAGAGTTCTTTAAATTTCTTAACATGAACTCGCTTAACGTCTTTCTCACATATTCTATCTCAGCCATCTCAGCCATCTTTCTGGACTTAAAAATCTCTATTCAGGGGGACCAAATTCTTAAGGATCTATACCGTAAACCAACCACCAT
Organism: Phyllobates terribilis; assembly: GCF_046119375.1. Taxonomy (NCBI): domain Eukaryota; kingdom Metazoa; phylum Chordata; class Amphibia; order Anura; family Dendrobatidae; genus Phyllobates; species Phyllobates terribilis. Next base: position 326,709,040 of record NW_027362762.1, on the reverse strand, counting down.
GAATAGCCTCCTCTAATTCACATGTTTCCATTCAATGCATACCAAGAGATTTGTCCCAGTTGGGCCATTTTTAAGAACAAGGCGCAACTGCACATGGGATGAAGACTTTCGTCACTAGGCAAGCAACCTCATGCATCAATTCAAAAAGAGGGGCTACCCCAAGAAGGGGATTACCAGGACTTTCCAATGCACCAGATCCCAGACACAGGAAACCCTCCTCTCCTCAAAGAGAAAACACCAGGATATGGATTTACACTTCATCACCAACTACATGTACCAATGGGAAGAGCTGAGAGATATCTTATGTAATCGTTGAGGAATATTAAAAACTGATCAGCAAACGGCCTCTGTCGCTACAGATCCCCCATTATTAACAGCTAGGAGGGCACCTGTGACGATACAGCCTATAATCTTAATCAACCAGACATTTAGATTTGTTAATCCAAGAGAAATACACTATTATCGTTGTGTTGACTTGTAAATTTATGTGTATTTCTGTGACTGTGGAAGGTCAGACCAGTATTTGTATAACTCTGATTATTGTCTCCTCTTTGATTCTGAAACAATGATGTTGATTTAAAGAGCCCCCTACTATACGAACTATGTAAGTAGATTAGCTCAAACAATGATACCTGAGCCCTGTGAGTAATGCGCTCCCTAACCCCTTACCTGTGAATGTGTACTTGAAGGATGACTGTAACTATTTGAAGGGACATGTGCTTCTGTAGCAGTGAGATATGAAACAGAGATTGGAAAGAGACTTTACAAGGAGAATCAAACATCAGACTCTTTTCAAACCATCAGCTTGGTAGGATGGCTTTACCCAAAGAGACACAGATTTGGATTCTACATGATTCTAGCCTAAGGGTATATAGCCCCGACTGGAAAGATATGGATCTGCTCAATCAGAGAGCCCATGGATACATGTGGGGAGACCAGGTTGGGACGATGAAGTCACCTAACCCCATGGATATGTTGTTTGGGGTTGCCAGGTGGGACCCTCCGGTCACATGGAACCCATGGAGACATTTGGAGAAGCCAGATTGGGACCAACCGGTCATCTTGTCCCATGGAAACTCTCGGAGTGGCCAGGGTGGGACCCTCGGGTCTCCTGGCTTGTACCTCGATGGACTGCTAGCTTCCTAAGCTTGCCTCTACCTTCTCTCTGTGGGGGCTCACAAGAAGCGGGGGGCTAGTGGTTGTGGTAGTTGGCCCTGGAAGTCCCAAAGTCACAGCTGTTCTATCCCAGGCGGGCAGAGTGGAAGGGTGAGACTGTGTGTAATGTTGTACCATCTTGGATATTTGCTGGGACTGCTCTATGTGTTTATTGCCCGCTTTGTGGTTCAATAAAGTATAGCCACGCTGTTTTACCCTCAACCTGTGTTGTCTGAGTAGTATCACACCCACAAAAGACCCTGTGTCTTCACAGCACCTAATTTGGGGGATCTACTAACAAGGAGCCAGTTCAAAAGACCTACACGCAAGTTAAACAGAGGTATTTCTCTAAAAGACTCCTTTCCATGCCAGGACTGCAACATGTGCCAGTTTATGCACCCGACCCGGACACCTTTATAAACTGCCTTGATGGAAAGGCATATCCTCTTAGAAACTACATCAGTTGCAAAACAAGACATGTCATTTATGCCATTATTTACCCTTGCCATCAAGTTTATGTTGCACATACTTCACAGGAGTTGATGAAGCACATACAAAAACACTTTTAGACAATTAATTTGGTGGCTGCAGACCTTAAAAAGGGAAAAACCCTCACTTCAGTAACTTCCCACTTTATTGACCACCATAATGGTAACCATGCAAATACACATATTGTTGGCCTTCAAAAGGTTATTGAGTCTGGTAGGGGCAACAACCTAAACAAGAGGCTGTTACAAACCGAGTCACAGTGGATTTATGAACTGCATTCTGTTGCCCCCTTCGGATTAAATGAAGAACTCGTCTTTTCAGGTTTTCTAGGCTGACAACCCAATATACTCATTATCAGCGACCTGTCTAATCTCTCTGCCTGCTTCTATTTTTTTCTTATTCCTCCAAAAGGACTAGTCTGGAGGTGGAATAACTATCCCACAGGGAGATGACCACGAGACATCAATAGATGACTCACCACAAGTTCTTTTGGGACCTGTTCCTGGATAAGTCAAGTGGATCCCTGTTGGACTGAAGGATAATGGAATGTAGGCTGGCCTTCCCTTTTCCTACATGTATTGGTGATGACCATGGATGGCTTGCTTCTTAATAGAACGCTACCACCTTACAACACCGTCCAATGGATAGGCACGTCAGGGGGATTTTGTGACCCTACAATGATGGACATGAAAAGAGGACCAAGAGGAGCCTTAAGTCAACAAATGACTCTGGGATGGCGATTTATTTCTAAACACCCTATAGCTGGAAGCTATGGATAAATCAACTTACAAATCGGACTGTGCATCTAAGGTATATTGTACTCCCCCCTTTTCCTTTATTCTTGAAGTGGGATGGGACTCTTGAACAGATCCTGTACCTTTTTGTTGTACCTTTCGGACTGCGACTTTATTATAAGCCATGCTTCCAATGGAATGAACTCTGATGCCCATGCAGGTTTCATATGCAATTGGTACATGATTGCTGACTCCATTGTGCCCTGCATGGGCATGTCATATTTATACTCCTTACTAACATCACCTACCTTGGGGTCCATACAATTGGCTTTCTTAGGGTCTGTATGCGGGCCTTATAACTTATTTGCTGCATTCTGACTTGTCGTCTCAGTACTATATATGTTGCAACATATGCTTGGTGCAATTATGGTATGATGGTATCTCCTGAGCATTGTCGGCCTTGGCTGGATGCGATAAGGGCAGTCCGTCCCTTATACTGTGCGGCCAATACCGGACAGTGGCAGCCATTTGAATCAGAGCAACACTTGTTGACACACTTTGTGCTCTACACAACCTTACCACTCTGACTCATCTGCCGGGCATATATATGTGGGCGTCCATGTATTCGCCCATAGGGTACAACCTGCATGATGCATGTGCCCCCTTTCTCTCCCCTGTATGTGGGTTCAATGAGCTGCCGTATTGCCCACATCATTACTTCTGGCCGCGTGACTTCCTGTCCGGACCGGCCATGGAACACTAACCACCACCGGGAAGCACTCACTTCTGATTATGGTAACTATAAAATATATTGAACATTAACGGAGAACACATTCCCCTGACTAAGCCATACTCGTGGGGTTCTCACTGTGTGCCTCCCTGGCATCACAACCCCTCTCTGTATATACTGATGGCAATGGGTAATATTCTACTATCTTGCCATACATATCTTTCCATACAGCTCCTAGGGGGGAGAGGTTTTATGCTTGGTGCCTCGCTATTCTCAGGCTTTATCCCTAATGATCTTTTAGATCAACCACATCAAGCTGTGAATTTTGGTTGGCATTAATGATATTTTTAGACACCTCTCCCAGGGCAATCTATTCTAATTGTATGGTTTAGCACGTTATTGCCTCCTCTCTATGTCTATCCGCTAGGAGTTCCCTTATGGCGCATTTATAATATTTGCACATGTTGACATTATCTTTTGCACATGTTGATATTTGTACATGCTGATATTATCTTTTTCTTTTGTAGTAACTCTCATCCATATGACAGATTTTCTGTCTTGTGCATATATTGTCTGGATTCCCTAACATTGCATTTTATGCTATCTGGGATTTACTACTGCCTGTGTGAATGCTGTTTGCAGGTTATACATTTTGGGGTTTGCATGCCTATTATATATGATATTATTAACTATACTTATCATGTGGGGGACAGTTTATATACATACCATGTCTATGTTTTTTTAAATGCTTTTAATATGGTGTGTCTATGTTCAATAAACTTTTTGTCATTTTTTCTACTGGAGGTGTGCACGTCCTTATATAGTTCCTTTTTCTTCTACATGATTATGTTACCTTTCTCTGCATGATGTAGCACCCCCATCGATATTGTTATATACTTGTATATTGGTAGTGCAACCCCACCCCTTCCCTTTGCTAGTACAGTCCGTGTGAGCTTCAGGTATCTAAGTCTCATCAGGATTACCTTCCCCCTGGGGGTTAACATCTGGCAACGAGGGTCAGGATGCTACTTGAACCCTACATTGTCCTGCCCCGGATCCAAAAATTTTGGCCATTGGTCCAGATGATTTCCTCCTCATGAGTCTGTGAATCTTTGGAGCAGACTTCTGATGCCCATGGCATAGAATGTGTAAACAACTTTGCAGACTTACCCATCTGTGGTTCCCTACAGTTAGTTGGGCGGTTGGAGACTAGTGATGTGGGGGGAAACAAGGGTAATTGGGGTGTCAACTCTGAGGACTGTACTGTGTGTGATGTTGAGGTGGAGGAAGAGGAGGAGAGGCCACTTGATGCAGCACTTGCCTTCTACTGGAGCACCTGCTCTTTCTGTCCCTCAACCACAAGGCGTCCTTCTGAGCAGCTGCCAAAGAAATGGAGTGGAGTAGCCCGTCCAGTAACAGAAATTGTCAGTTGTCTTTGGATAGGACATGACAGTGTTGGTTCACTAGAGCTTTCACTAACATTATCACCAACCCCACGTACACCTTGAACACCAAGCTTTCTCCCCCTTCCACCATGTCCTTGCTTTTTCCCACTCATGTTGCTCAGATAGTGTGGTTGGAGCATTCTATTAGCAACAAAAAAATAGATTTTTTTACTGTGGAGCCCTGGATACAGCAGAATCTTAGCGCAAAATAATTAAAAGCTCAGATGTGGCCTGCTTTATGAATCACGTTAGTAACCGAATAAATTAGATTTTTTACTATGGATGAGTCCTGGATACAGTAGAATATATGCGGCAAAAAAGAACAAGCTCACATGTGGCCTGCTGTATATATCACGTTAGTAACAGAAGAAATTAGATTTTTTACTGTGGAGCCCTGTAGACAGCTGAATCTCAGCACCAAAAAATTACAAGCTGAGATGTAGCCTGCTATATGTATCATGTTAGTAATAGAGTTGAGCCACCCCCGTAGTGTTCGAGTTCGGTTCGGTTCGTCGAGCACCCGTATGTTCGCCGAACTGTTCGTCAAACTGTTCATCGAACTGTTCGTCGCACACCTTTGAACACCGTTAAAACCAATGGCAGGCAAACAAAAACACATAGAAACACATAGAAAACACTTCAAAGGTGTCCAAAAGCTGAAAAACTGCTCAGAAGACACAACTAACACATGGAAAAATGACAAGTACATATAGTCATGCGAAAAGAAAAGAGATGGAGGATTAAAATGACGGGGAGACACAGATATAGGCATGTCATGCTCTTCTAAAATCAAGAAAAGCTGGAGTAAAAATTTAAAATCAGCCTACCAACACCCAGACGTCGTGACAAGAAAATTAAAAAAAGAAATATCTTTAGGTAGAATGGCGGTTCCATTCAGAACACTTTCCTTACAAGACGTAGTGGTATCCCCATTGTGAGTTGTGCCAAAAACGGAACCCAATACATTCGGACTAATCCACCATTTGACATATCCAAGGAGCAGGTCCGTAAACGACAACATCGACGCGGAACCAAGTACAGTAGTATATACTGTACATCCTTTGACAAGGCAATCAGGCGGATCAAGAAGTTGGGAAGGGTCACCCTAATGGCCAAAACAGACATTGATGCGGCGTTCCGGTTACTTACTACCTGTGCCTCCGAATAATGTCCACCTATTGGGCTGCTTCTGGGAAGGAGCATACTATATAGATTGCTGTTTGCCCATGGGGTGCTCCAGATCCTGCTCACTATTTGAGGCGTTTAGTTGCTTCCTCGAAAGGGTTGTAATGGACGTTTCTAAGGGGGCACATATTATCCATTACCTCGACAACTTCTTATGCCTGGGCCCAAAAGATTCGCCACAGTGTGAATACATGCAGTAGTCCACCTGTGAGAAGGAGAGAGCTGGAGGGAGAGCGGACACCACAGAGCCGAGGGGTTAGATGGAGAACGGAAGAAGGAAAGAGGGCGAGGGAGGTAAGGGAGTACAGTGGAAGGCCGACCTCAGCTCCCCCACGTTCCTGCTGCACGGGGAACAGCCCTGGGAAGAAAAGCCACTTGCGCATCCCTTTGAGGTTACAGGCGCGAGCGGACAGAAGGACTATGCTGGAGTGCGAAGCCGACACGGCCAGTCCGTTCCTGCCCATGCGACCTCTGTGTCACCGGGTTTGTGCTTGAGCCACGGTGGACCCTGACGGCCAGCCCCCTCTCTCCCAATACTGGTGCCTGTCCGCTGGTAGGTCGAGACCCCCAGCGGTGGTGGGGAAGTAACATCTGCAGAAGAAAGACCATCTTCCAGCCAAACTAAGATGTCTACTTCTTTTCGTGGACAATGTGATACGATCCCTTTCTTACGGCCATGCCCATCGCTACAAATTCCAGATGAGGCACAAAAACAGCAGGTGCTTCAATGGATATCAAGTGATCCTTCAAGTGGGCCCTCCTCCACCTCAACTTCAACATCACAAATACTCCAGTCCTCAGAGGTGTCACCCCAATCGCATTTGCTTCCACACAGCTCCCAAATCTCCAGCTGCCCGTCTGAGTATGGGGTAACACAGATGGTTGAGTCTGCACAGCTGTTTACTCATACTATAGCCTGGGAAACGGAGGTCTGCTCCAGAGCTTCTGTTATTCCAGACGAGGAAATGATCTGCACTGATGCCCAGAATCTTTATGAGTCGGATCCAGGACCAGATGAAGAAGGTTCTGAGCATAATGTAGACCCTCGTTCCCAAACTGTAACTCCTGTTGGTGGAGACAATGATGAAGACGATGATGAGACTCAAATACCTGATTGGAGCGACAACTTAACTTTTCGGTCAGGGCAGGAAGAGGTTGGCTCTGAGTACGACGGGTGTGAGAACACACAGGGTGATGATGACGAGGTTGGAGATCCCACTTACTGTCAACCCACAGTCAGCCAGTCGATGAGGTCAGCAGAGGAGGTGGAGGAGGATGTGACTAGCCCAGGGGATGGGGATGTCGTGGTGGTCGGCTCCCGGGCCCATACCCTGGGGTCACTCTTTAAAAGGGTGGATAATTGTTAATTTTATAAGAGTTCGTGACGCCACCTGTGGTATCTGGTGAGAAGCACCAGCGCTGCAGCAGTCCACTGAGGCCGGTGATAAGGCAGCTCGATGGTATAGCTCCTCACAGGTGGAGCTAGGCCTCAGAAAAGCGTATGCAGGGGGAATGCAGGAGCTGGGTCAGAGCAAGAACGGGAACGGACACGGTAGTCACTTCAGTACCTTTTACTGGTGGAAATTCAGGCACATCCCGGAGCACTGTACGGTGAAGGGTGCATATCAGGATCCTCCCCAATGAGCGGGTGTAGGCCTCCTGTTTCTTGCCTCTGCGTAGTAAGTTTCTGACCTGCCTGGAACTAGGCCTAACTTTGTCTCTGTCCTGCACTGGCTGACCTTGTGGTAAGGCCTTGTCTTGGAGTTCATGCTCCCAGTATGCGGGGCCTAAGCGTCTCCTGGCTCTGTTACGTATCAGCACCTTAGCGATCCTGGGACTTGAAGTTCTCCAGAGATTCCGGTTATGCCTTACTAGGTCATAGAGATCCTGGTAAGCTCGGATCCGGTGTCAGCTAAATGCTTCGGGGTGAGCTGGTTAAGCTCCTCTGCCCCCTATGTACTAACTCTCCACTCGCCTTCGGCCTACTCGGGCCCTCACTAGGCTATACACACTAACGGCAGCTTGCCGCTTTTCACCGATCTTATGGCGCCAGCACACCTTAAGCTCTAACTGGGCTCCCTGAATCTAGCTAGCAGGAGCCTTGTGCTTCACTGCTGAACTATTAACTGAGTTCTCTAGACTAGACTGAGATCCACTGCAGACTGACCTCTCTTAGGCTTCTCTACTGCAGGAACTCTTCAGAGGAACTGAACTGCCTAGCTCCACCTTCCCTATTTATATCTCTAATGGGCTCCCTCTGCTGGTCTGAGGTGGAAGGTGGAGATGTGTGAATGTTTATGGGGGACTCTTGTGGAGGATTCCATCAATGCACTCTCCTAGGATCTGTGATACCAAGCGCAGCTGGGCGTCACAGATGCTATTGACGACAAGGTTAGGTTGCGCCTTCCTGGACAGAGACGGAGTACTGGAAGCACGTCAACAACTGCATCCTCAACCACAGCTCTGCCTCTGACCACAAGTCGTAGTGGCTCTTCAGGTCGCATGGGCTCTAAGCCTTGCATAGCCAGGGCATTTTTTCAGATCGATAAGGATGACCCAACTCGTGTTATCTGTAATATTTGTCACCAAAAGCTAAGTAGAGGCCAAAAAATCCATAGTTTGAGTACTTCATGCATGAACCGTCACATGGATATGAAGCATAAGTTGCAGTGGGAAGCTCACTGTGCTACAATGCGGCCTAGCGGGCCGGGCCAACCACCGTCTGCCCCATCTTGTGCATCCGCGGCCTCTTCATCCTCTGTGACTGGGGGGACAGCAGTCACACATATTTTTGGATGCAGACCTGCCACCTCTTTACCCGCAACAGCCAGTGTGATTGGCAGGACATCATTTCATTTGGAAGTGGAAACACCGGCTGTTGTTCAGCGCTCTCCGACATCAAGAGCACTACCTTTGGATCAAGGCAACCGAACTTTTCCGCCTGCATCTTCCTCACAGACCGGCAGTTTGCCGGGGACACCCTCCTCAACCCCGTCTAAGCACAACAGCCAGCCCTCGGTCCCTCAGATGTGGACAAGTAAAAGACCATTTCCTCCTAGCCATGACAAAGCTAAGAGGTTGAATTTCACCATCTGCAAGCTGTTGGCTACAGAAATGCTGCTTTTCTGCCTGGTGGACACAGAGGATTTTCGAGACCTTATGTCCGTCGCAGTGCCCCAGTACCAGATGCCCAGTCGGCACTACTTCTCAAAGAAAGGTGTGCCTGCGCTCCACCAGCATGTCGCACACAACATCACAGCTTCTTTGGGAAACTCTGTGTGTGACAGGGTGCATTTCACCACAGACACTTGGACGAGTAGGCATGGACAGGGGCGTTACATGTCGCTGACTGGGCACTGGGTAACTATGGTGACAGCAGGACAAGGGGCTGCTGTCCAAGTCTTGCCGTCCCCACGAGTTGTGCGTCAATCCTCTTTATCTAGATGTTCCTCCACTGCTTCTGCCTCCTCAACCTCCTCTCGGTCCTCCACCTGCACCCAAAGCCTGTCTGGTAATGCCACCAGCTTTCTAACTGCGCAGAATTAATCCTGCACACCTCCTTACTATGCTGGCAGCAGGGCTCAACGGCATCAGGCGGTGTTTACTTTGAAATGTCTGGGAAATGTGAGTCACACAGCTGAGGAGTTGTGGTCAGCTCTGGAGACCCAGTTTCATGAATGGTTGTCTCCACTGGACCTGCAACCAGGGAAGGCCATGTGCGACAATGCTGCAAACCTGGGTGCGGCCCTTTGCCGGGGCAAAGTCACACACGTGCATTGTATGGCTCACGTGTTGAACCTGGTTGTCCAGCAATTTTTAGCCTACTATCCCGGACTAGATGGCTTTCTGCAGAGGGCACGGTCGCTGTGTGCTCACTTCCGCCGTTCGCATCCCGCAGCTCAACGACTTACATCTCTACAGAAGTCGTTGGGCCTGCCAGTTCACCGTCTGAAATGCGATGTGCCGACACGGTGGAATTCAACTCTGCACATGTTGCAGCGACTGTGGCAGCACCGACAAGCCCTGGTGCAATACGTTCTGACGTATAGCCTGGGCCACCGAGATCCAGAGGTGGGGCAAATCACGCTGCAGGAGTGGTCTCAGATCAGGGTCCTATGAAGTTGACGCGCTCCCTGGGCCGTGGAGTACCCGGAGCCCTGCAGGTAGTCGATGGGGGTTGTAGTCACTGTGGCGGTGACCCGGTCCGTGACCCAGGGCGGTCAATTCAAGGGTAATTTGTATATATGGGTTTTATAATGTCCGACTATGCCACCTGTGGAGTGTGGCCAAAGGGGCCGCCGCTGCGGAACAGTCCTCTGAAGCTGGTGGTTTTGCAGCAATGGTATTATTACTCCCCACAGGAAGAGTGTAACTTCAGGGCAGTGTGGGTGGATGATGGCGGTTGTAGTGCAGGGAGTCAGTAATGAACACAGAGTCCGTGTGATGCAGTCCCAAGATCTTTACTCACAGTTGTTGCAGTCCAGATTACAGGTACCAGAGCAATCTCCCCCATCATGCTGTGCCTACTCAGTGAGGGGCTCAGTCCATCCCCAGATACCTCTGGAGTACTTAGCAGGACCCCCTTCTGTGTGTCCTTTCTTTGGCCTTCTCCCTGCACCTCAGACCCAGTGACACTTCTATCCAGTATCTTCGGGCCTTGGCGGGCGACGTGTGTTGCATCCCCTGGGTCCTATGTGGCTACCTTCTTAGTGAGGCTGGTGTGGACTTTGGCCTGCAGTACATGAAATGCGGCAGCCTCTGGTTTCTAGTTGAGCTTTGCTGTTTCTCCGCTAGTTGAGGGACCGGTTCCCCTTATCTGGCCTGACCCCTCTACCTCCTGGTAGCAGCGGGCGTACGGGTGGCCTTCTGCACGTCCCGTACCCCTAGGGTCCCTTCGGTTCCTGGAGCCTTCCTGCTCCCACTCCTCTCTTCTCTCCTTCAGTCCTGGGCCTCCCAGGCTAGGCCCGCCTCCGGAGCATAGCTCATGCAGAGCCTCTGCTCCTGTCACTTCTCCTCCTCTGACTGGCTTGCTCTTTCTAAGATGGTTATTTATACTCTCCCTATCATGTGCTCCCTTAAGCTGCTTTCTCCACCCACACCCACTACATAGGACCCTCCCGCCAGCTAGGGACCTGGGACTGTGCTCTCCCTTAGGAGCAATCTCGCCCTACCCCCACTGCGGGTATGTGTTGGATGTAGGTGTTAGGGTCCCAAGCCATACTCCTTCCTTACCTGAGGGTGAGATACCACACCTCTGGGTGAGATGCAGTACCTCTGTGGCGACTGAGCCCTCAGGGGCACCACACACCCTTCTGCACAGTTTTGAAATGGTGACGAAGATGTTTAGTGCTGACGATGCCATTATCAGCATGACTATTCCAGTGATTTACATGCTGGAGCACACGTTAAACAGAATTCAGTGTCAGGTGGTGGGACAAGAGGAGGTGTAGGACGTAGAGGAGGAGTCGTATGCGGAAGGGATAACATCTCCAAGGTCCAGACGGTCAGCAGCACCAAGGCGGCAGGCATGGGAGGGTGGGGGAGAGGGATTAACCAGGGCGCATGGTAGCAGCCAAACTGTTGAGGAAGGTGCAGGAGCCGAGGAAGAAGTGGAGGACGAACTGGGGATGGGCATGTAAGACTCATCAGATGAGGGAGACCTTGATCACATTTCTGTTGTGTGAGGTTGGGGGGAGAGGGCAGAGGAAGGAAGCATGATTCTTACCTCGCTACCAACACAACAAGGACTTGGTCCTCCTAGATGCGCAAGACACATGAGTGCCTTCTTGCTGCACTACCTGCAACATGACCCTTGGATTGTCAGAATTCGAAGTAATCCTGACTACTGGGTTGCCACACTCTTAGATCCCCGGTACAAAAGTAAATTTGCCGAAATAATTCCTGCCATAGAAAGGGATTCACGCATGCAGGAGTATCAGCAGAGGCTGTTGCAGAATCTTACATGTGCTTTTCCACAAAACACCAGTGGTTCAGGTAGTGAATCTCACAGTTCTAACTTGCAAACCGTGGGACTGTCTAGTCTTCATCACTCAAACCGTAACAGTAACACAGTATCTGCTGGTCACAGCAATTTTGTGGAATCGTTTCACCACATTTTTAGACCATCCTTTGCAAGGCCACAGGAGACAAGAAGTCTGACACATAGTCAACGCCTAGAGAGGATGGTACAGGAGTATCTCCAAGTGAACATCGAAGCCATGACTGTGTCACTGGACCCTTGCTCATTTTGGGATTCCAATCTGGAAAAATGTCCGGAGCTCGCCACTCACGCCTTGGAGATCTTGTCATGCCCTGCAGCCAGCGTTCTCTCTGAATTTGTGTTCAGCGCTGCTGGTGGTGTGCTGACAGATAAGCGCACGCGGCTGTCCACTGAGAATGTAGACAGACTCACGTTCATAAAGATGAACAAATCATGGATCCGCAAGGACTTTTCTACCCCTGTGTCATCCTGGGGAGACTAAAAGCTTGAGGATTTGGTAAAATCACCTCACCAACCGTTTTAAGCAACTCTGGGGCAATTGATGACACTTAAGTGGTGTCTGTGCAAAAATTTTTGGAAAAAATGGAGACTCTTTTTGTAGTCCCCTTGCTGTGTTTTACGTGACATTGGCATCGTCAATTCCAGGTGGGTTGGGTCGCCCCGCCCCTTTTAACTGTAAGAAACTACATACACTATGGCTTGGGGTAACACAGATGGTTGAGTCTGAAGAGCTGTTTACTCAGAGGTCTGCTCCAAAGCTTCAGTGTCTGCTAGTCAGCGTAGAATTTTTAACTGCATCTAGCCTAGGCAATATTTTGGGCGTAGTAGCCCAGCTGCAAAGCAAGCTGCACCGCCTGTGTATCTAAAAAGAATTTTTAACTGCATCTAGCCTAGGCAGACTGTGGGGACCCCCAACCAAAGCCAGACGCTCAGTCCCCCTACTGCCCCCCTTTCCTTGACAATACAATAATGTAACTCTTACAACTGGATGGGTGAGGATAGGTCACAGCTTTATTAACTCTTTATACTCATTCCAATAGAAAGACATTTTATTTCTAAAATAATTCAGCTTGTTGCAGCATTCCCTGGGTCTCTACACCGGCAAGTTGGCCAACAAGTGTAACTCTCCAACATGTCCTTTCTATTTCTAGGCCACGGAGGATCCTGCGTACTCGTATGCAGGACTCTGACCCCCATCCATCACTCTTAACGCTTATTCCACTCCGTCCTGGAGTCCTGACAGGAATATGTCCAGTCCAATATCTATTAAGTGAACACCGTCGGGCCGTATGAGGCCTGCTTCATCTCCTTCCAGTTGTCGGTGTCGTATCACTACACCGCCTCTGTCTCTTCTAAATTTTGCCATCCGAATATTTATTAACCGCCTTGTCCGTTCGATGGCCGCACCTTGCCATACCGCTATCGGCACAATCTCTGACCATACTATAGTTAGTTTTGTGAAAAATTCTCTGAAGCGCTCAGTGTCTAGTTTCATTATTGCCATTAGTTATGCGCTCTTTTGATAACCTAGGTCGTTTCCCCAGGCCTGTATAACTAAGATGACCGGACCTCTTGCCTCTCTCCCTACCTTGATTACCTCCAGTAGTACCTGTGGCCATAGCAGGCCTCTAATACCTCTCCAGTTGAAATATGTGTTATGAAACTCTAATTTCCTCCCGCCTGGGAGGACTTTCGAACTTTTTTCTGCCCAATATATATACGAGTGGCCTATCACCCACACTGTTGGCTTAGCGTCACCTGTAAAAGAAACAAACCACGTTAGGATAACAAGTCCGGTCTTATGTATCTCGCCAAACACGTGGATCGCCATCTCAATATCGTCTGAACTTCCGTTTCTGACAGTCCTGCTCTTGCTGCTTCCGTGGCCGCGCCTATGTGGAATGCGTGTGTCCCATTATCTTTGGGGTGGTTCCCTGCCGATGTTATGCATTTATTAAATATAGCTTGGAACTGGTATCTTGATAATGGCATTCCATCAATGTGTGATAGGAAGAAATTACTTTGTGATCTGATGGTTATATATGTTTTTACTATTGTTACCCGACTCAGTGTACCGTTTGTGGGTTGTAGAAGTACCCAAGTGCCCCTGCCCGCTGGAACCGTTTTCGATTGGCGTATACGTAGACGTATTGCATTATTGGCTATGAGTACGTCCTGGTGTAATAAGCCTCCACTGGTGGTAAATTTGGACTGAGGGACTAATTCGCTTATGCATAGCGCCCCGAAGAAGGCGATCGCAAATGCAGTAGACAGTAGTGTTGCTTCAAATTGTGAGTGTCATGTTAATGGTGTTAGGGATATGATGTGAGAAATCAGTTTTAGTGACACGGGACGGGACGTCTACACTCCTGACTTGGCTGACCCCTTTTCCACCCTTTTATGGATTGTCTGATGATGAATCTCTTTGTCACATCTCCCCAATTCAGTAGTTGGAAGTGAAATGCTACTCCGGTCAGACACCGCTGCGCTGACGCCCCTGATACGCCCCTCATCATTAGCTGGTGGAGAAATTCTATGGTGACTTGTAATCTGGCTTGTTCACATTGGTCAACCCGTCTGCCTGCTACTAGTCGTGTCCACTCTTCCCATGCCTTACCGTATGCTTGCCACGTCGACGGGGCAACTGACGCTCTGATTAATGGCATCAACTATTCGCCACTAGATCCCATAGGGAGGGTGGGCAACTGTTGTCCGATGGGTGGGCATTGGGGAGGAGCTCTGTGAAAATCTGCCAATTGAATTGTGATAAAGCGTTAGCAGCAGCTTTAGACCCCTCAGCATCGTGGCTAGCGCGGACCCATACATTGTGTTTTAGGCACAGGAATGCTAGCCGGCGTAGTAGGCCTAGCACTGGGAGAGACGATGATGCTATCTTATTAATGCAGTGCGCTAGGCTGGTGTTTTTTGTTATGAAGCGTATATTTTTGTTAGCCAGGTGCGCGCCCCATATTTCTATTGCTACCACTATTGGGAAGAAAAATTATTTTCCGGGCTAGATGCAGCTAAAAATTATTATTAATTTCAAAGCTGGTGGAGCTTGGTATAGATGGCCGAATACAATGAGTACCACACACTGCTACTATGCCCAAAATTATTTTCCAGGCAAGATGCAGCTAAAAATTATTATTAATTTCAAAGCTGGTGGAGCTTGGTATAGATGGCCTAATACAATGAGCACCACACACTGGTACTATGCCCAAAATTATTTTCCAGGCAAGATGCAGCTAAAAATCATTATTAATTTCAAAGCTAGTAGAGCTTGTATAGATCGCCTAATACAATGAGTACCACACACTGGTACTATGCCCAAAATTAATTTCCAGGCAAGATGCAGCTAAAAATTATTAGTAATTTCAAAGCTGGTGGAGCTTGGTATAGATGGCCTAATAGAATGAGTACCACACACTGCTACTATGCCCAAAATTAATTTCCAGGCAAGATGCAGCTAAAAATTATTAGTAATTTCAAAGCTGGTGGAGCTTGGTATAGATGGCCTAATACAATGAGTACCACACACTGCTAATATGCCCAAAATTATTTTCCAGGCAAGATGCAGCTAAAAATTATTAGTAATTTGAAAGCCGGTGGAGCTTAGTATAGATGGCCTAATAGAATGAGTACCACACACTGCTACTATGCCCAAAATTATTTTACAGGCAAGATACAGCTAAAAATTATTAGTAATTTCAAAGCTGGTGAAGCTTGGTATAGATGGCCTAATACAATGAGTACCACAGACTGCTACTATGCCCAAAATTATTTTCCAGGCAAGATGCAGCTAAAAATTATTAGTAATTTGAAAGCTGGTGGAGCTTAGTATAGATGGCCTAATACAATGAGTACCACTCACTGCTACAAGCCCAAAATTATTTTCCGAGCTAGATGCAGCTAAAAATTATTTGTAATTTGCAAGCTGGTGGAGCTTAGTATAGATGGACTAAGAATAAGTCCCACACACTGCTACAAGTCCAAAATTATTTTCCGAGCTAGATGCAGCTAAAAATTATTTGTAATTTGCAAGCTGGTGGAGCTTAGTATAGATGGACTAAGAATAAGTCCCACACACTGCTACAAGCCCAAAATTATTTTCCGAGCTAGATGCAGATAATAATTATTAGTAATTTGCAAGCTGGTGGAACTTAGTATAGATAGCCTAATAGAATGATGCTATGCCCAAAAGGGTTTACTTGGCTAGGTGCAGTTAAAAAAATTGTATTCTATACACAGGTGGTGTAGCTTGCAACACAGATACGCTACTCCACTGACTAACACACACTGCAAGAGGCCAAAAAGGATTTGCTTAGCTAGATTTAGCCAAATGCTGTGAAAAACACTTGCACAGCACTGGCACAGACCTGCCTAGCAAAAAGTCCTAGGAAATGCAGTAACCTAGTCCTCAAAAGGACTGCAATTACAATTAGTCCCTACTCCCAACCTATCTATATAAGAGCACAGACCTGCCTGATAAAAGTCGTAGGAAATGCTGGAACCTAGTCCTCAAAAGGACTGCAATCACAACTTTTCCCTACTCCCAAGCTATCTGTATATTTCTGAGAAAATTGGCTTGAAATTAACACTGAAAGTATAGCGCACACAGCAACAGTGGTGCCGTCTAACACGCAGCTGCAGCAGTGAGAAAATGGTGGCGACGGGGAAAATGGTTGGGTCTTATAGGGCAAGGACATGTGACATACACAGCCAATGACAAATGCCCTTGCTTGTGTGAAAACAAGCAGTTCGCTCCGTGTGTGCGCTGCTGATAGGCTGACAGATTGTACCTCCCCACTGTAAATGCGGGAAAGAGAAAAAAAATGGAGATCTTCATTATTTATGCAGAGATCCATCCCCTGCCCCTCCCCCCGCCCCTCTGTGCACTCAAACTGCGTATTAACATTGATTATCAGCATTACTGTGAAAAAATCCAGTTATGATTTTGGTGCACAAACAATTATCGAACATAACCTCGAACAGCCGGATTTTTTTCAAATCGTTCGTGTTCGCCGAACGGCTCGAACACCGCTCAAAACAGCTCGAATTTGAGACTGGCGAACAGTTCGAGTCGAACACCGCTCATCTCTAGTTAGTAACTGAAGAAATTTTATTTTTTACTGTGAATGAGGTCTGGATACAGTAAAATATATGTGACAACAAATTACAAGCTCAGATGTGGCCTGCTGTATGTATCACGTTAGTAACAGAAGAAATTAGATTTCCTTACTGTGGAGCCCTATATACAGCTGAATCTCAGCGCCCAAAAATCACAAGCTGAGATGTGGCCTGCTGCATATATCACAGTAGTAGCAGAAGAAATTGGAATTTTTTTTCTGTGGACAAACTCTGGATACAGCAGAAGCTCTGAGCAAAAAAATTACTAGCTCACATGTGGCCTACTGTACGTATCACGGTAGTACTGGAAAAAATTAGATTTTTTACTGTGGAGCCCTGGATACATCTGAATCTCAGCGAGCAATAAAATTACAAGCTCAGATGTGGCATGCTGTATGTAGCACAGTAGGAACAGAAAAATTTGGAGTTTCAAAGGTGCACTCCTGCATGGAGCTCTTTATCAGCCAGACAGAGTTCTATGTTGAAATGTGGCCTACTGTCTCTGCCTGGACCACATTAATAGCAAAATCGATTGATCTGCTGGAAGGTCGATTTCACAGCCACACAGGATCCTATCTATCTAAACTATCTGACTTACAAGCAACTGCCTATCTAACTATCTCAATCTCTCAGTATCCAGGAGCAGCGTCAGGAGTAGCCTCTCTGTGCTGCAATGCTGAAAAAATGGTGCTAAAACAACATGTCCACTCTTTATATGGCGAGGGACCTGTCACTTCAGCAGCCAATGGTACAAGCCCTTGTGTCTGGACGTTGTGGATGGTTCCTGTGCCCTGATTGGCTTGCCGCAATCTGCACACAATAAGTTAAAAAAATATGTAGATTAACAGCCCACCACTACTCTGACATCTCTTCAACCCCTCCCCTCATCAAACACATGTTCCCCCACCCCCGCGAATCATACCACACCACTATCCTAGCCAAAGTCATAAAAAATACAGTAGTGGAAATGTGATCATTTACCGCACATTTGCCGAATTGGGTCGGTTTTCAGTAAAAACGCTCTGGTGTCCGATCACAAATCCGAATGTGCAAATTTGAAAAAAACTAATATTTTCTGAACATGTTTACTCATCTCTATTCATGAGTATCTATGTCTCTTTTAATGCATTACATTATTTTATTTGCCTTGGCAGCAACTGCCTTGCACAGCACTGGTCACTAGCCAAAGTTGAGTTTGCTATCCATCCATACACCAAAATCTTTTTCAGTGACAGTTTTACCTCATGTTCTACAATGTAGTACTTAATTATACAATTAAATTCCTCTGTGCAAGTGCATGACCTTACATTTATCTATATTAAACTTCAATTGCCATTTCTCAGCCCAAGCCTGCAGTTTTCTAAATCCTTCTGTAATATTAAATTATCCTCCTCTATGTTGTTTACTTTGCAGAGCTTAGTATCATCTGCAAATTGAAATTCTACTTTCTATGCCCTCTACAAGGTCAATAATAAATGTTAAAAAGGAGAGGGCCCATTAATGACACATTCCGAGTGTATTACATTAATAATCACCCTGCTTCCTTTCCCTGAGCCAGTTGTTATCCCAGTTATATATTCTTTACCCTATTCTTATTTCTCTCATGTTATGTGCCAACCTTATACATGGCACTGTTTCAAACACTTTTGGAAAGTCCAGAAAGACAATATCCACACAGTTATACTGGTCCAGTCTGGAACTTACCTCCTCCCAGGAGCTTATCAGTGTAGTTTGACAGGACTGATCTCTTATAAATTCATGTTGATGTTGGGTTGAAGTTATTCTTATTAAGATAATCCAGGATTGCATTTCATACAATACTCAAAGATTTTTCCCATAGTAGAGGTTAAACTTTCACACAAGGTCACACAAAACCCCAATGTCAGACACTATCAGACGGTGATTCTGTTAAATTTTTATGGATTTTGAGTATGAAGTATAGAGTTAGAATTTTAGGGAATTTGGTCATAAGACCATCGAAAACTTTTTTTAGGAATACTCTCCAGTTCAGCCGAAAAGGCAACTACGGAGCTATGATCTAGTTTACGAGGTGTTTTTATCTCTCAGGCACCTAAAGGCCTCTCTCTCATACATTTGTTTGGGCCACAGTATTATATTTCCACCCTTGTCGGCCGGTTCGATAACAATATCATCATATGTTTGAAGTTCGTGTAGGGCCTGATGTCATGTTGTCAAATTTACGTTTAGTAGGGATCTTAAGAAAATCTTCTATAACCAGCTGAACAAATATCTCCACCGCTGGACATATCAACAAAGGGGGAAATATAGTTGATCGTGGATAAATCAACTGTGGGAACATACCTGTACACTCCGAGGCCTCCTCACTCGGGAGATCCTCAAAAGCCTGTAAGGCCTCCCTCTCCATTTCACTATTGAATAGTTGTTCTCCTGTCCCTCTGTTATACAGCTTCTTTTAAATGAACTTCCTTGAGAATAGATACAAATCTTTTATAGCTGAGAAAAGATCAAAACAGTCGAGAGAAGGTTAAACCCTTAGCTAAAACCTCTATCTGGGAATGTGTCAAATTGTGGTCGGACTGATTAATCACCTCTAGGCCACTCTTGTTTCTCTTGTCTTGATTATTAGTTTGAGGTATTTTGCATTTAACAGATTGTTTATCTTTGTTAAATCCCATATTTCGTATTTCTGAAAACATTGGTCTAACTTGTGTGGATTCCTCACTAGATGTATATGAGGTAATGGAGGCTGATCTCATCCGAGAAAAATCCCTCAGGCAGTTTTGTTTGCGATTCCATCTATAAATTGAATTAGACTACTGATCACTCATATCTTGCTGGAATTTTTTTGCTTTTCTTTATACATACACGTGCTTCTCACTAAATTAGAATATCATCAAAAAGTTAATTTATTTCAGTTCTTCAATACAAAAAGTGAAACTCATATATTATATAGAGTCAATACAAGCTGAGTGATCTATTTCAAGTGTTTATTTCTGTTAACGTTGATGATTATGGCTTGCAGCCAATGAAAACACAAAAGTTATTATCTCAGTAAATTAGAATACTTGATAACAACAGCTTGAAAAATTATTTTAAAATTCGAAATGTTGGCCTACTGAAATGTATTTCCATAAATGCACTCAATACTTGGTCATATGCTCCTTTTGCATCAATTACTGCATAATGTGGCATGGCATGGAGGCGATCAGCCTGTGACACTGCTGAGGTGTTATGGAAGCCCAGGTTGCTTTGATAGCAGACTTCAGCTTGTCTGCATTGTTGGGTCTGATGTCTCTCATCTACCTCTTGACAATACCCCATAGAGTCTCTATGGGGTTAAGGTCAGGCGAGTTTGCTGGCCAATCAAGCACAGCGATACTGTTGTTTTTAAACCAGGTATTGGTACTTTTGGCAGTGTGGCCAGGTGCCAAGTCCTGCTGGAGAATGAAATTTCCATCTCCAAAAAAGCTTGTCAGCAGAGGAAAGCATGAAGTGCTCTAAAATTTCCTGGTAGATGGCTGCGCTGACTTTGTTCTTGATAAAACACAGTGGACCTACACCAGCAGATGACATGGCTCCCCAAACCATCACTGATTGTCGAAACTTCACACTAGACCTCAAGCAGCTTGGATTGTGTGCCTCTCCAATCTTTCTCCAGACTCCTGGATCTTGATATCCAAATGTAAATTGGGACCTTGTGTAGTGTATGACTGCCTTCTCGACATCTGTCAAGTTAGCAATCTTCCCCACGATTGTGGAACCTACTGAAACAGACTAAGGGACCTTTTTAAACACATCGGAAGCCATTGCAGGTGCTTTTTGTTAATTATTCTAATTTACTGAGATAATGTCTTTTGTGTTTTCTTTGGCTGTAAGCCATAATCATCAACATTAACAGAATAAATACTTGAAATAGATCACTCTTGTTTGTAATGACTCTATATAATATATGAGTTTCACTTTTTGTACTGAAGAACTGAAATAAATTAACTTTTTGATGATATTCTAATTTTGTGAGAAGCACCTGTATATTCTTTTCCCACTTTTGGAATTCAGCATCCAATTTTCAATTAAGATTATGAGGCTCTCACTTGATAGTTTTTGTTTTAATTTTTTTTGTAATTCTTCAATTTCCACATGCAGGGTTTCCAATGTATTTTTATTCATTTGGATTAATAGTTCCATTAAACCCTCGGAACAGCTACAAGACAAGTCCTCCCATTTTGTTTTTAGTCATCTTCCACCTCAAAGGATGGAAAGACTTGGACCTTGAGTCCTCTTGGTATAAGTCCCTTTTCTATGTATTTGTTTAAAAACGCCCAATTTCACCATATTCTGGTATGCCAATTAAGTAGGTCATTCAATTTTTTTGTAACCTGAGTATCTCTACCTCCCCTTGTCATGGATAGACTGGGTACTTCACTGAATACTTCATTAATTTGTGTCAGCCACGTCTGTTCACGTGCTTTAAAATCCATGTTGAATCTAAAACTGGTAGTTGTGAAAAACACAGAAAAATATAGAAATAGTTCCAGTAGAACATCATAATTTATCAACTCTAATATTACTGCTTATGTCCAACACTGCAGCAACTCTAGCAAATATGAAAATACGGAGAACACTGAGTCCAAGCTACTTAATAAAAGTATCATTTTATTGAATACTGAATTAAAAAACACATATAAGGCAAGTCGTAGAAGTAC
The DNA here is from genome assembly GCF_046119375.1 of Phyllobates terribilis. Classification (NCBI taxonomy): domain Eukaryota; kingdom Metazoa; phylum Chordata; class Amphibia; order Anura; family Dendrobatidae; genus Phyllobates; species Phyllobates terribilis. The sequence continues at coordinate 326,687,489 of NW_027362762.1, read as the reverse complement.
TAGTGAAGAAAAAGAATCCCAATGTTACTGCTAGGAGTGCCACCAATTGACAAGAAACAGATTGGTAAAGTAATAGTTTCAATATGGATTCTATCATTTTTGGATTATTGTTACTTTCTTTGGCAACGATCGTCTCTGTCTTTGCTGCCTTCATTTGTTTTTTACACAATTTTTTTTCCTCTATAATTATTTAATGTCTCATCACTAGCTCCTTGCTTTAATTTTCTAAATGCTTTATTTTTTTCATTTATTTTATTTACTTATTTTATTATTGAATGTGAGAGCAGGAGTTATACTTTATCTATCCTGACTCCACTTTGATTTTTGGTGTATCTTCTGCTTACCAGAATAGAGTTTGAGCTACTATGTGTGTGAGATAAGGAGTCTTTTGGAATGTCTTTGTTTAGAGACTCAGAGATAAGGAAGAAACTGAAACTAGAAAGTGAGAGATTCCTAAAATCCAAAAGCTGGGTGTAGACAGAATTACCTTTAGCCAATGAGTTGTATGTATGCTAATGTCAGCACATATGTAGAGATAAGCTGAGCCAATTATATTGTTACCATGTATGAATATTAACAAGCTATAAAACCTTGACCAATGATGTAATAAAAACAGACCTACCCTGATGCTCAAATGTATCAGTCATGGCTCTTTCATGCACATATTTGAATTTACAATTTAATTCAGAGCAGACACAACTTTTCAGAATGTCTCACATTACGTGGTGACGAAATGAACAACTACATTAATGTTGATCAATCCAAAAGGTTAATAAACATTTAAAGAGTAACCATTCTTTTAATTTTTATTTCATAAATCAATAGTGCATGTGAAAATAAGAAATATTGTTAAATATCTTATCAGTGATCCTGTAATGATCATTCATTTTCAAATATCTCAATTCAGGGATGAAATCTGTAGAACTTCCAGTTACTGAGATAAGAGATGGCAGTTGCTACTGATTAGATTCTAAGGAGAGGGGAAAGGGGAGGAGAAGGGAGGGGTTGAGGCAGAAATCCTGCCTCCTTCTCCCATCCACATAAAATCTTATTAGAAGTGATTGTCACCTCCTATCTCAGTGATATAAAAAAAACTGTCCTCATTGAAGACAGATTTTACCTGTGATTTGAGAATTTTGAAAATGAAAGATCAGTCATGGAGGAAAAAGATGCAGAATTCTCCTGTAAAATATATTACAAAGTTTCTTAGTTTCATGTGCACTATTTATTTATGAAATAAAAATTAAAAAGACAGTTACTCTTTAAGATTAAGAAAGTAAAAGTGAAGTTTTGTCTTAGAAAAATATCTGTGTGCATATTTATTGAGAAAATATTAGTGTGAAGCATTATTATGCAACAAAATGAAAAACATGCATTTTCCTCTCTCAATTGCTTATTTTCATCTGTTAAAGTGAGAATAACAACCAAGCAACTCAAAATGTACAAAAATACATTTCTGACATTTCAAAAAAATATTAGTGATAGTGATGAGCGAACGTGCTCGGTACTCACACGAGCATCATTGTGCTCGACAAGCTCGGCAAGTATTTTCGGGTTGCTCAGGCGGGAACTTGGGTCCCCGCTTTGCATGTTTGGCACCTTTTAGAGAGCCAATGAACATGCAAAGATTGCTTGCCACACACTGTAATGCAGTAGCCATGTTGGTTGTGGGCATTACAGTGATTGGCTGTCTGCACAGCGCCATCAGGTCTATATAAGACCTGGCGCCGCTATGATTATCACAGTCTACCCCGGAAACAGGCAGAGTAGGGAGAGCTGCTGCTGAGTCAGGGAGAGATTTGCTGTTTATAGTTAGTATAGGTATTCCACAACATACAGTATATATATATCCATCTGAACTAAAAGTCCTTCTGAGGACTAATTCAGCTGCATATATTCAGTGGTGATAGCAGGAGTTAAGCAGGCAGGCAGTGTATGTGGCAGACTGCAGTGCATATAGTGCAAGAGGGTCCATAGCACATTCCTGCTGCTGCTGTTCTTACAGATATTTTTAGACAAAGCCTCAGGTATCAGGGGCCAGGGCAAATTTTTTATTTGATCTTAAGCCTGGCTATTTGCTTAAAAACCAAGGCAGGCAGGGTATGTGACAGACTGCAGTGCATGATACAGCACAAGAGGGTCCATTGCATTTTCAACTTCTGACTGATCCTGCTGTGGCAAATATTTGTAGACATAGCCATTTTTTTTATTTTAATCCTGGCTATTTGCTTAAAAATCAATCCAGAGTAACCATTTTTCTTCTCCATTTGCTTGTTGGCACTGCAGAATACAGACAGATCTTTTCCATATTACAGCGATAAAAATTCAGAAATTTGAATTGAACGTGGAAAATATTGGCCTCCTTTTCCATTTTGTTGCAGTGTGTCGGTCAAGCTATTCACACTAGGTCTCTGTGAAGAATAGTATTAGTAAACTACAGGCCTGCTATTTAAAACCATGGTTCTCTGTCAGACGTATCACATATAACAGCGTTTCAAAATCAGCCATTTCTGCCTTCCATTTCAATTTCGTTGCAGTGTGTCATTCACACTATTCACACTAGGTCTCTGTGAAAAATAGTATTGGTAATCTACAGGCCCACTATTTAAAACTGTGGTTCTCTGACAGAAGTACCACATATAACAGTGTTTCAAAATCAGCCATTTCTGCCTTCCTTTTCCATTTCAATGCAGTGTGTCAGTCAAGCTATTCACACTAGGTCTCTGTGAAGAATAGTATTGGTAACCTACAGACCCGCTATTTAAAACTGTGGCTCTCTGTCAGACATATCAAATATAACAGCGTTCCAAAATCAGCCATTTCTGCCTTCCATTTGATTGCAGCGTGTCGGTCAAGCTATTCACACTAGGTCTCTGTGAAGACCAGGGTGCGCAAGTGAAAGACGAGGTGGTGGATGACATAATAACTGACCCAGCCAGACAAGGGGGACATGCAGAACAAGGACAGCAGCACACAGGGGGAGGGAGGCGTAGCACAACAAGCAGGAAGAAGCAGTGTGGTAGCCGCAAAAACAAGGCGAGAAAGCGTTCCCTGTAACCAGGGCCAGCGTCAGCACCCGGCGCACCTGGGCAAGTGAGCAGCGGCAGCAGGTGAGGAGGAGTGAGGTGAGTATTTTATTTTATTTATTTTTTTTATGTATGAAGGCATGGGGCATAATATGGGGGGGCTGATATCCTGCATGGGGCATTATAAAGAGGGGGGGTGACATCCTGCATGGGGCATTATAAAGAGAGGGGGTGACATCCTGCATGGGGCATTATAAAGAGAGGGGGTGACATCCTGCATGGGGCATTATAAAGAGGGGGGGTGACATCCTGCATGGGGCATTATAAAGAAGGGGTGGGGACATCCTGCATGGGGCATTATAGAGAGAGGGGGTGACATCCTGCATGGGGCATTTTAAAGAGAGGGGGTTACATCCTGCATGGGGCATTTTAAAGAGAGGGGGTTACATCCTGCATGGGGCATTATATGGGGGGAGGGACATCCTGCATGGGGCATTATAAAGAGGGGGGTGACATCCTGCATGGGGCATTTTAAAGAGATGAGGTTACATCCTGCATGGGGCATTATATGGGGGGGAAGGGACAGCCTGCATGGAGCATTATATGGGGGCCAGTATCCTGTATGGAGCATTATAAGGGGACCAGTATCCTGTATGGAGCATTATATGGGGGCCAGTATTCTGTATGGAGCGTTATATGGGGGCCAGTATTCTGTATAGAGTGTTATACGGGGGCCAGTATCCTGTATGGAGCGTTATAAGGGGACCAGTATCCTGTATGGAGCATTATATGGGGGCCAGTATTCTGTATGGAGCATTATATGGGGGCCAGTATTCTGTATAGAGTGTTATACGGGGGCCAGTATTCTGTATAGAGCGCTATATGGGGGCCAGTATTCCGTATGGAGCGTTATATGGGGGCCAGTATTCTGTATAGAGCGTTATATGGGGCCAGTATTCCATATGGAGCGTTATATGGGGGCCAGTATTCTGTATGGAGCATTATATGGGGGCCAGTATTCTGTATGGAGCATTTTATGGGGGCCAGTATACTGTGTGGAGCGATTCGCCGGTTTCTGAGCTATTGTAGAATTTACAACATATATCACTCACGTAATGTAAGAAGTGAAATCTTTGCATTGTACTATATATATATTTCTCTGCGGTATCTGTGCATCATGAATGGTGGTATGTGTTAAAGGGGCCTACTGAGACTCTTTCGCCCACGGCCCAGAAAAACCTGGAGCCGGCCCTGCCTGTAACGTCAACAAGACCGAAGTTGCCAGTACAACTGGTAGGTCTTCCCGAGTCTGGTTGTTTTTTAAAGACTCTGCAGATAACCCCCAAAAGGCCATTTGCACCACCTGCCAGTCCAGCATCAGCAGTGGTAGCAAAACTAGCAGCCTGACAACCACCAGCATGATCAGGCACATGACAGCAAAGCACCCAACTCAGTGGGCAAAAATCCAGGGTCCAGAAACAGTAGCTGCGAGTGACACCACTGCTTCTTCCTGTGTTTTGCTGTCCACGGGGCATGTGAAGATGCCTCCTGCCCTGCACCTGTCTTTGCGCAATCTCAACTAGCAAGCACATCCACGTCCTTGTCCCAGTGCAGCGTTAAGTTGTCCCTACCCCAGTCCTTGGAATGCAGGCACAAATACGCAGACAACGCCCCACAGGCCACACTACTAAATTCACACATTTCGCGAATGCTTGCACTCGGAATGTTGCCTTTTAGACTCATGGAGACGGAAGCTTTCCGCAAATGATGGCGGCAGCCATCCCACGGTACTCGGTCCCCAGCTGCCACTATTTCTCCTGGTGTGCCGTCTCCACATTACTCAAGCACGCGTCCCACAACATTAGCTGTGCCCTCAACAACACAGTTACTGGGAAAGTCCACCAAACCACGGACACGTGGATAAATGCTTGTGGGCATGGAGGGTATATCTCACTGACGGCGCACTGAGTTATTATAGTGGAAGCAGAGGCCCAGTCGGACCTTGGGACGGAACATTTCCGAGGATTGCGGGCCCTGGGTCCATCAGTGTTGCTCCCCGCATTCTACAGCTCCTGCACCTCCTCCTTTTCAGCCTCCATCTCCAAAATGACCACATCAGTCACAAGCTGGAAACACTGCAGCACTGCCTCGGCCAAGTGGCAACAGACTGTGCTGAAGCTAATATACTTAGGTGACAAACTGCACAATGCTGAAGAGTTGCGTACAGCTCTGAAATAGCAGGCAGATCTGTTGCTGACACCGCTGACCCTACAGCCAGGCATAGGCGTGTGTAACAATGGCCGGAACCTGGTGGCAGCTCTGAGGCGAGGCGAGCTCACATACATACCATGCCTGGCCCATGTGCTTAACCTCGTGGTTCAGCGGTTTGTCAAAACCTACCCGGATCTGCTGGATCTGCTTGTCAAAGTACACCGTGTATGTACCCATTTTAGAAAGTCAGCTACAGCTTACGCTGCCCTTGCCGTGCTTTAGCAGCCTTTACAGCTTCCAGCTCACCGACTGGTATGCGATGTCCCCATACATTTGATCTCTACATTGCATATGTTGAGAAGGATTTGTGAGCAGAAGAGGGCAGTTGTTGACTACCAGCATCAACAAGGCCATCGGTATTCAGGTCAGACTCCACACATAAGACCTCAGGAGTGGACATCTATGTCAGACAGCTGTACCATCCTTCAAAACTTTGAGGACTCCACCAAGATGGTGAGCGGCGATGACACCATAATTAGCGTCTCCATCCCACTTCTCTGTCTTCTGAAACTCTCTCTGCTCACAATTAAAGAGGATGCACTGCAGGCGGAGCACGATGATATGGAGCAAGGAACCAAACAGTGTGATTCCACACAACCCAGCCTCATCTCATCCCAACGTGAATTGGGTGACAATGAGTAAGAGGAGGAGGAGGAAGAACAGGAGCTAGTTTCCTGCGCTATAGACGGTATTACCTGCACAACTGTCATACCGTTCAGCGTGGATTGCCTGAGGACAGGGAGGAGGAGGAGAGCATGGTCAGTCGTCCTCTTGGTGAGGACACGGAAGTCTTGCCTGTTAGCAGTCTGGCACATATGGCTAACTTTATGTTACGCTGCTTTTCCCGTCACCCTCCTGTTGTCCAAATTTTGGGTGACAGTCATTACTGGTTGGTGACACTTCTAGACCCACGCTACAAGGAGAACTTTCTGTCTCTTATTTCCACGCTGGAAAGGCCTAATAAAATGGGGCAGTACCAAAATGCCCTTGTTGCGGAATTATTAAAAAATTCCCATATGAAAACACTGGCGGCAGAGGTCACAGTTCGTTGGACAACCAAGGAGTACAGGCAAAAGAGACACAAATGAAATCCAGCAGAGGCAGGGGAACACTGTCACAGTTCCCATCGCATAGGCCCTGAGGCATGGGATACTTTCACAAGGAGGGAAAAGTTTCAGAAGATGCTGAGGGAGTACCTTGCTGAATGTACCAGCGTCCTCCATGATTCATCTGTGCCTTATAATTATTGGGTATCCAAGCTGGACACGTGGCATAAACTGGTGGAATTATAACTGATAGGCACATCCGCTTGTCAATTGAAAATGCTGACAGTCTGACTCTTATAAAAATGAACAAGGGCTGGATTGGGCAAGACTTCTCAACACCACCGAATTATAGCAGCGTAACATAAACTCAAATACAGTGTCTTTTTTTTTGGGAGGTCGAACTATTCCCATGCACCTCTGTCTTCATACCTAGACATGGGTATAGGCTTCCTGATTTTGTCTATTTGTCCTCCTCCTCCTCATCCTCCACCACCATATCACCACATTATCTACCAAATCACCATATCTACGTCTCTTGCAAGGGGCAATGGAGTTCCTCCAAATTTTTTGCAGCCGTTGCATTCACTGCATTGGCAAACACTATGAGAGACCCACTTCCTAATAATGGGAACATTGTTTTCAGGAGGCCCTCCGACGTCTACGTCTCTTGCAAGGGGCATTGGAGATCCTCCAAATTTTTGGCAGCCATTGCAGTCACTGCATACCCTATAACTGAATAGCAAACCCTCTCCTTTCTAATGGGAACATGTCATTACTGTGGCCCAGCTCTGTGTGTCTTTAAATTGGTGTTGGGGTTTTTCCTAAATTTTGGCAGCCGTTGGACTCACTGCATACTGTAAGACAGCGCTATTCATCATGCTGAGGGGCACTCGCTTCACCGGATCAATTAAAGCACACATGCAACGTCTTTCCGGTATTTCACAATCCAGCAGTTTATTACACTTCATAACTGCTTATAACATAGTCCGTCTCAGTGGCTCACTGACATATTACACATATAATGTCCAAGAGCCTTTCCAGTGACAGATATGTCCACTTGGCTCCAGATACAGCCTTCAGCAAGGTAACAATATAAATGTCCACATCAAGCAGCGTTTTTACCTTTGCCAGGTTTTAGCTGCTTCTCTCAGCTCAGTTCTGCCACCGCCGTGGCTTCACGGCTTCCCAGATGGGCCTCCGGGCCTCGTACCTTCAAAGGCTACTGGTATCTCAAAACAGCCGATCAGGTCAAAGAAGTATAGATGCACAAATTCGATAAAAAGATTTTGAAACTTTTATTGAATTATTTTAAAAGAAATTTAAAAAACACACATAAAGGAGAAGTGAACCAATGAAGGTGCCTGCAGTGCTAATAACAAGGGTAATCAATCATTTATTCTGTTTAACAAGACTAACAAAAGGAGATCATATCAATTAACCCAGTGATAAATATATGATGAATTAAATAAATAAATAAATAAATAAAGGATCAGTATCCAAAATTCATTCATCTAGTAAGCATGCTTGATGATACCATCTGTATTGTGTGGGCCATGATTGACTTTGCCCTATATTGACACTTGTCTACCATTTGTGGGCTTTATGGCTTTTTTCTATATGACCTATTGACATATTTATAGATATATACTTTAACGGCATTTGGACTACATTTTTTATGCTGGATACTTTAAGGTAGGTACTTGTAATCCACTAATGCTTACTAGATGAATGAATTTTGGATACTGATCCTTTATTTATTTATTTATTTAATTCTTCATATATTTATCACTGGGTTCATTGATATGATCTCCGGGTGTTTGTTGAATAGAAGTATTGTACCAAATAGGCTTTTCACTTTTTGGATTAATATGGTATCTCAAAACACAGGGGAGATCCAGCCTCTGCCTTTCAGGCTTCACCAGGCCAACGGTGTCCCACACACAGAGAACAGGCCTCACACCTTTTTCTAGCCTCTCCAAAAGCACCAAGATTTATATATCCTTCAGTGCATACACGACCTGTGCTGATGTCACAGTCATGTGATCAGTCCTTCTGTGTGCACAGGACCTGTGCTGATGTCACAGTCATGTGATCATTCACCTGAGGGAGAGGTACATGGTCATCCAGAACACACCCTGGACCATTACAGTAATGCTGCAAGCCGCTGCATTACATACCCCACCCCTCTGTTCAAACTTGTGGGGTTGAACACATAATATACACAATCACATTATAATCCACAGTTCACCCAGAGACCATGTACTTGACAATTGCGCTGCTCAGCCCCTGGAACATTAGTCATCGACATAAGCCCATTCCTTAGGGGCCTACCATCTGTCATTGTCACTGACTTCGTCAAGTCACATTTCCAGGTCGTAACCTTGTCAGACCTCCCCCGCTCCCAGCGGTCAGTCGTAACCTTGTCAGACCTCACCCGCTCCCAGCAGTCAATACAGCAGTGTGACTCACATGCCCTGGTATCTAAGGTCCGGTTCAACTCCGTACTGTCCCGTACTCTATTGGGTCGTTTTTTATGGGCCACTCAGACCTAAGTTACTGGAGGTCTCACTACCTCTAAACTCACGCCCACTATCCTCAGGACATCTTGGAAAGTCTCTAACTTCTACTGTAGCCAATCTATTATTTGAAGGGCCCTTTCTCTATCTGGTCTCACAATTTCTAGACGGCTGCCACCTTCTGTTGCTCAGGCGATGCTGCCTTTCCATTCGCAGTCTGGCGAGATTCAACTGTTCTACCTCTCACAGGTAGGTCACTCGGTACTCCATTAGCATGCGTATATATGCAAGACTTTCTTCCGTTCCTACAGCGGAGAATGACACCATGCCGTCTTCATCTAGTATTCAGTCCTGGCGATCACGTGGACTGCTTACTTTCATCACATTAGACTTCTTTACCATCATTTGCATGGTTTGGCCATTTCTCCCAATGAGCTTTCTTACCAGAGCCTGTGGCACCCGGATGACCTCTTCACGCAGACTTTGAGCTTTTCTCATAAGCTCCAGTTGTCTAATGGCTTGTTCCGTCTTCAACCGGACAAACCGCTTTGTGCAAATACATCGCCAGTGAATGTCACTTAGGATAGCCACCCTTTTCTCTGTGACTTCGGTTGTGGACAGGACCAACAGCTGTTTAGCTTCTGAGGTCAAGTACACCTTACAGGCTCCCACGGCCTTCTTAAACTCTTCATGCATGGACTCACTGGTGCATTCTTCTCGCAAATCCTCGGGTACATCTATGAGGCACTTGTACCAAGATGTTTCTGTCTCACCAGTGGTTTCCAGACGATCAACTGGCTCAGGTTTACGGGCCAACTGACTTTCAGCTTCTTCACCCTGTATGCTTCCCCTGAGCTGACTCACAGCTACAAATTCAAGAATTTTTGTCTTGAACACTTCCATTTCATATTTATCTTCTGTTAACACTCTCTTAGCTCTCCTCAGGTCCACCTTCTCATGGTATAAAGGAGTAAGTGCAACTTGTTTGCCCTTTTCCTTCTCCAAGGAGACCTCGTTCACTGAGTGATTCTTTGCTAGGCGACCTTTGAGCTCGAAAACTTCTTCCTCTAGCTCTGCTACTCGCCTCTCAGCAGCCCATGTCTGAAGATCTTCCTGCTTCAACTGCTCCTTTAACAGTAGTGTTCTCTCAGACCTCTCTGTCTCCAATGCGCCCACTCGGCTCTCGACAGCCAGCCTCTCAAGATTCTCTTGCTTCAAATGGGATTGTAGCGACTCCTTGAGCTCCTTGATCTCGGCTCTTATGATAGACTCCTCCATCTTTTTCTGCTCAGCTTTCATCTTGCTGATTCTTTCCTTAAAGCACGTCTTTGCCCTCTGGAGATTATCACAGAACGTCTGCAGCTCCTTCACCTGAGCTTCCAGACCTAGGGTCTTTCTGCGGAGATCATCATTTTCATCACGGGTGTCCTGCAGAGTGGTCTCAACCACTTGGTGCATGTGGTCTGCATCCGCCTTATCATCCTCTAGTTTTTCCTTACCCTTGAGGAGATCCTCATAGTCTCTTTTAATTTGTTGCAGTTCCCTATTGAACTTTTCATGCCTCTTTTCTGCCTCACGGTCGTGACCAGACACTTCATCTTTTATTGCCTCTTTCAGGGCGGATAGCTCCCAGTCTCGCTTGTACAGAGAGTCCACCAGCTGATCCTTCTCCTGCATTAGAGGCTTTACTTGGTCCTATAATTGCTGCAGCTCTCTCCTGAGTTCACCATACTCCTTCTTGGTGTCACACAGCTCCCGGTTGAACTGTTCGCGCAGTCGTTCTAGGTTTTGGTGACGTCCAGAAACTTCATCCTGCAGCGCCTCTTTTAAGGCAGACAGCTCCCTATCTTTCTGGTGTAGTCCCTCATCCAGCTTTTGCTTCACCTGCATCAACTCTAAGTGTGCCAGGGAGAACTGATCTTTCAACTCGCACAGCTCATCTTCAAACTCCGCATTGTCAAGCTCCAACTGAAAAACCTCCTCTTTACTTTTCTGGAACTTTTCCTTCCAATTGTTGCTTTCCTCCAGTTCTCGCTGTAAGTTCCTCACAACCTGGTTTATTTTCTGTCGTTCAGAATCCATGCGCAGCTGGTTTGAGGACACATTCTTCAGGTTTTTCCTTAGTTGTTGCACGTCACTCTTATACTGCTGCCTGAAAGGCTCAGCTCTTGGTCATGACTGGCCGCCTTGTCTTTTAGGGCTGTCGGATCCTGATCCTTCTGTCTCAGTACTGTACCGGAGGTTGCTACTGGCAACGTGACCTCCTCTTCTGCTTCTAACGGAGGATCCACACTCGGAACAAAAGCACACAGCATTACATTTTCTTTATTTGTGCTTTCAGCAAAGGCTACAGGAGCAACTTTTTTGTGGCCCTTGCGCCGTCGACGACGAGAGGGGGACTTTCTCACCTCGTCAAGCTCCTCCTGACTGAACTCTCTTTCTACTGTCATAGTGTCACCGTCAGCTATGGGGTCTTTGTCACTCCCCATGGTGTTGTGGACCAAAAAGTCACCTCCCACGTTGACGTCAACCCCTTCTACTAGAGCTACCCCGTTATCAACGGTCAAATTGTCATTTTTAGGCCGTACCAATCCAAAACCAGTAACAAATTTTGGTTTTCTATACTCCATGCTCTTTTGAAAATCCGCCCCCTTTTGAGACTCTGCCCCCTTTTGGACACCCACACCTGTAGGTAGATTTTTTTAAAAAAAATCAGCAATAGTCTCAGGACCCAGTGCACAACGTCTCTTACCACCTCCCTGGGCACTCTGGGACAATACTGGCGCTCCCGGAGAGTTCACAGAATGGTCCACTGTCCGTATTCTCCACCACATGTAAGGTAGCGCTATTCATCATGCTGAGGGACACTCGCTTCACCGGGTCAATTAAAGCACACATGCAACGTCTTTCCGGTATTTTACAATCCAGCAGTTTATTACACTTTATAACTGCTTATAACATAGTCCATCTCAGTGGCTCACCGACATATTACACATATAATGTCCAAGAGCCTTTCCAGTGACAGATATGTCCACTTGGCTCCAGATACAGCCTTCAGCAAGGTAACAATATAAATGTCCACATCAAGCAGCGTTTTTACCTTTGCCGGGTTTTAGCTGCTTCTCTCAGCTCGGTTCTGCCACCGCTATGGCTTCACGGCTTCCCAGATGGGCCTCCGGGCCTCGTACCTTCAAAGGCTACTGGTATCTCAAAACACAGGGGAGATCCAGCCTCTGCCTTTCAGGCTTCACCAGGCCTCTCTTTCTTGGCATCACAAGGCCAACGGTGTCCCACACACAGAGAACAGGCCTCACGCCTTTTTCTAGCCTCTCCAAAAGCACCAAGATTTATATATCCTTTAGTGCATACAGGACCTGTGCTGATGTCACAGTTATGTGATCAGTCCATCTGTGTGCACAGGACCTGTGCTGATGTCACATTCATGTGATCAGTCACCTCAGGGAGAGGTACATGGTCATCCAGAACACACCCTGGACCATTACAGTAATGCCGCAAGCTGCTGCATTACAATACCCTATGACTGTATAGAAGACCCACTCCTTTCCAATGGGAACATGTCATTACTGTGGCCCAGCTCTATGTGTATTGGTATTGGGGTTTTTCCTAAATTTTGGCAGCCGTTGGACTCACTGCATACCCTATAGCTGTATAGCAGACCCGCTCATTCTTATGGGAACATGTCGTTACTGAGGCCCACCTATATGTGTCTTTAAATTGTTATTGGGTTTTTTCCCAAATTTTGGCAGCCCTTGCAGTCACTTCATGGACATTACCACTATAGGAAACCCTCTCCTTTATAATGGGAACATTTTCATTACTGAGGCCCTCCTCTATATCTCTTCAAAGGGGTATTGGGGTGCATCCAAATTTTTGGCAGCCCTTGCAGTCACTACATACCCAATAACAGTATAGGAGACACACTCCTTAATAATGGGAACAACAAAGCAAAGCTGACTGCTGGCTTTTAAAAATAGTAAGGGCTGCCTGATGGCCCTATAAAAATAGTGTTTATGACTTTCAGAGTCCCTCCTTCATAAATGAAACAGGATGTGTCTGATCATGTCTCACACACCACATGGCAAGATAAGGTAGTAAAATGTTAAAATGACATTTACCTGTGAATGTATTTTTCAACGTTGAAAGCAATGCTAAAGTGCAAAAACGTATCAACAACGCTACGTGTGAACATAGCCCAAGGTGTGGAGGAGCATTTTAGTTTTTGTATATTTATTTTGCCTTACATACAAGTCATTACCCTGGAAAGGATGTTCCTTAACATTTTTCCCAGGAAAATCCATTTTGGTTTCGTTTTTGCATGTTTTATTGTGAGTCCTTAAAAGTGGCATAATACCTCTGACAACATTGCTGACAGTAGTAACCTGGAAGTCAGAGATGTTTACAGGGGTCTTCCCCATTCTGTTCCCATGTCATTTGAGCACTGTTCCCATTGATTTCGGCAATTTTTAGTCCCTCTGCAGACCGCCGGGGGGCCGCCGGAAAAATGATTTAGTTTCCTATTGAATTACATTGGGTTCGTTACTCAGACCGAGCACTCGAGCATTCCAATTTGCTCGACCCGAGCAACGAGTACCCGAGCACTTTAGTGCTCACTCATCACTAATTAGTGACCAATATTGACACCCTTTTATTTAATAACAACAAGCCTTCTATACATGGAGTCAATTTCTTATCAGTTTCTTAATCTGTTGATGATCAACTTTTTGGGCAGCACCAATCACAACCTCCCAGACACTGTTCAGAGAGGTGTGCTATTTTTCTTCTCTTGTTTAAGAACCAAACTTAAGAATTCTCTACCGCTTTTTGAAGAAAGTGTCTTCTACAAATTGGCAGTAGGTTTAGAAGTTGATTTTGAGTCCATCTTCCACTCAAAAAGATCCAGTTAGATCATCATTTTTATACCAGCCCATAGCAGTACCCCACCTCCACCTTGCTGGTGTCTGAGTTTTGCGCCCATTACAGATCTACTCACTGGCCCATATATCTGGTCCATCAAGAGTCACTTTCATCTCATGAGTAGTGTTGAGCGATACCTTCCGATATCGGGAAATATCGGATCGGATTGGATCGTACCGATACCCAAAAAATATCGGATATCGCCGATTTCGATACCGGAAACCAATGTAAGTCAATGGGACACAAATATCGGAATAAAAATAAACCCTTTCTTTCCTTGTAGGTTAATTCTACATGAAGGAAAACAACAAAGAATAATGTAGAATGTATTACATGAAAAGCCGGCAATTCAGCAGCGGCATACACCGGTACCCGACAATTTAGAACAGAAAGAATAAAGCATCACACATAGATTAGATAGATAGAAACATGTCAGTCACATACATAAGAAGTACAGTGATAGTGTTGATTACTGTACTTGTCATTTAGTGTTAAAATAAAGGATTTATTAAAAAAAATTGGCGTGGGGTTCCCCGTAATTTTAGTCTCTAGCGGAGGTTAAGCAGATGGCTGGGGCAGATGTTTGAAGCCTGGGAAGGGGGTAATACCCACAGAGCTTCCCAGGCTACTAATATCAGCCCCCAGCTGAATACCTAGCCTTTACTAGCTATTAAAATGGGGGACCCCAAACAAATGATGTGGGGTCCCCCCTATTTTAATAGCTAGCAAAGGCTAGGCAGACAGCTGGGGGCTGATATTAATAGCCCAGGAAGGGTGCCATGAATATTGGCCCCCTCCCAGGCTAGACACACCAGCCATCAGCCGCCCCAGAAATGGCGCATCCATAGGATGCGCCAATTCTGGCACTTAGCCTCGCTCTTCCCACTGCCCTGTAGCGGTGGCAATGGGGTAATAGGGCTGGGGTTGATGTATGCCAGCCAGGTACAGCATCCAGGAACGGGCTGCCCCCAACCACCAGATGCCTATTTGTACCTGGCTGGACACAACAATATAAGTAACCCTTTTTTGTTTTTCATTATTTCATGAATTTCATGAAATAATTTAACAAAAAATACGTGGGGCTCCGCCCTATTTTTGTGTCCAGCCAGGTACAACTAGGCAGCTGGGGGCTGGAATCCGCAGCGCAGGGAGGCCCAAGCGTTCTGCCCCCCCCCCCTCTGCAAATTGCAATCCACCGCCGCCCCAGAAAATGGCATGTTCATAGAAGCGCCATCTTCTGGCGCTGTACCCAACTCATCCAGGGCCCTGGTGCGGTGGCTCACTGGGTAATAAAGGGGTTAGGGCCAGCTTGGCATTATCAGCTGGCCCTAAGCCCGAAATTCAATGGGTCACGCCAATATTAGACATGACCGCCATGAATTTCTAGTAAATTATTTAAAAAAACACAACACCCAGAATAAAGTCCTTTAATTGAAATAAACACACAATTTTTTAATGCTCTAAATTAAACCATACTTATCATCACGCCCATTCCAGCTGAAGCCAACGATCTCCTGCAATAAAAGTAAAATAATAAAGCAACCTCATCCTTACCTTTTCTACGACAGCTTCATCTCTGCTACATTGACAAGACAGGCTGGATCGCAGCCGAAAGCTGCCATCCAGCTTGCCATGCCGCAGACACTGAGAAGCGCATGCATGCTTGCGCTCTGCAGTGTCTGGCTGTGACGGCATACAGATGAGCCGAGGTCATGTCCAATGAACTCGGCTCACCTCATGCACGTCACTGACAGCGTGGGAAAATTCTACTGCGCTCAGCGCTTCAGCAGGAGAATTCTCCCACGCTGGGATGGCATTGAGATGACAGGCTGGATGGCAGCTGAGCGCTGCCATCCAGCATGCCATCCTTCATAGACACTGCAGAGGGCAGGCATGCTTGCGCTCTGCAGTGTCTCTGAAGGATGACAAGCTGGATGGCAGCGCTCAGCTATTATCCAGCCTGTCATCTCAATGCCATCCCAGTGTGGGAGAATTCTCCTGCTCAAGCACTGAGCGCAGGAGAATTCTCCCACGCTGTCAGTGACATGCATGAGGTGAGCCGAGTTCATTGGACATGAGCTCACCTCATGCACGTCACTGACAGCGTGGGAAAATTCTCCTGTGCTCAGCGCTTCAGCAGGAGAATTCTCTCACGCTCACTGCAAGCGCAGGAGAATTTTCCCACGCTGTCATTGACGTGCATGAGGTGAGCTGAGTTTATTGGACATGACCTCGGCTCATCTTTATGCTGTCACAGCGAGACACTGAGGAGCGCAAGCATGCCTGCATTTCTCAGTGTCTGCGGCATGGCAAGCTGGATGGCAGCTTTCGGCTGCGATCCAGCCTGTCATGTGAATGTAGCAGAACTGAAGCTGTCGTGGGAACCATGGAAAGGTAAGGATGAGGTTGCTTTATTATTTTACTTTTATTGCAGAAGACATTGGCTTCAGCTGGAATGGGCGTGATGGTAAGTATGCTTTAATTTAGAACATTAAAGAATTATGTGTTTATTTCAATTAAAGGACTTTATTCTGGGTGTTTGTGCTTTTTTTTAACTTTGACTATGGGGTTAGTAATGGGGGTGTCTTATAGACACCTCTCCATTACTAACCTGGGCTTGATGTCACCTGGCATTATAAGCTGACATCAACCCCAGCCCTATTACCCCACTGCCACCGCTACAGGGCAGTGGGAAGAGCGAGGCTAAGTGCCAGAATTGGCGCATCCTATGGATGCACCATTTCTGGGGCAGCTGATGGCTGGTGTTTCTAGCCTGGGAGGGGGCCAATATTCATGGCACCCTTCCTGGGCTATTAATATCAGCCCCCAGCTGTCTGCCTAGCCTTTGCTAGCTATTAAAATAGGGGGGACCCCACGTCATTTTTTTGGGGGTCCCCCATTTTAATAGCTAGTAAAGGCTAGGTATTCAGCTGGGGGCTGATATTAGTAGCCTGGGAAGCTCTGTGGGTATTACCCCCTTCCCAGGCTTCAAACATCTGCCCCAGCCGTCTGCTTAACCTCCGCTAGAGACTAAAATTACGGGGAACCCCACGCCAATTTTTTTTTTTTTAATAAATCCTTTATTTTAACACTAAATGACAAGTACAGTAATCAACACTATCACTGTACTTCTTATATATGTGACTGATATGTTTCTATGTATCTAATCTATGTGTCATGCTTTATTCTTTCTGTTCTAAATTGTCGGGTACCGGTGTATGCCGCTGCTGAATTACCGGCCGGCTTTTTTAAAGAGATGGTGCATGAAAACACTATTATTTTTTTTAATAAATCCTTTAACACTAAATGACAAGTACAGTAAGCTGAGCGCTGCCATCCAGCTTGTCATCCTTCAGAGACACTGAAGAGCGCAGGCATTATGGGAACTTCCGATTCCGGTATTCAATATTCTAAAAGTATCAGAACTCAGTATCGGAACTCCGATACCGCGAATATCGGTCGATACCCGATATTTCAGTATCGGAATGCTCAACACTACTCATGAGTCCATAAAACTTTTGGAAAATCTGCCTTCAATATTTCTTGTCCTAGTATTCACATTTCAACTTATGTTTCTTGTTTAGGAGTAGTCTGGTTTCAGCCTTCCTTTTCTAGGCCATGTCTCTGAGCATTGAACACCTTGCACTTTTGGGAACTCCAGGGTAGCTGCAGTTCTAGAATATGACAGCTCTAGGGGATATTGGTTTCCTGGTCAACTCACGGTTCAATTCTTAAAAATCTTTCGCAGTTAAAGTGCACCTTGTTTTGTTAATGTTTTTTATCAACTTTTTTGCAACCCTGTTGACTATTTGAAACATAACTTTTGATGGTTGTGTGATAATGACCCTATATCTTAGCAATTTCAAAAGTGCTGCATCCCTCTATAAGACTTTTAATTTTTTTTTTACTTTTCAGAGTAAGTGAAATCACTTTATAGCCCACTTTTCCTGAGGACAACAAGCTGCCTAATAATTATGCCCACCTTGATAAAGGGTTTAGATAGCCGGGTTTTGGTGTTGCTGTAATCTCATGTACTTTCAGAGCTAAGTGTTTCATCTGTAAAGCTTTCCATGGATAGGAGTCTTAGTCAGGGCTCTGTCCTGCTCAGCCCTTATTCACATTGGCGTCATATGACACATATGACACATGGTAAGGTTTTAATACTAGATCAAACAGTCCCGATGGGTACACCTTGTCATGTTGCTTTTTTATCACAATAACAATAACTAAGTACCATATGTTACCAATGCTACCAATACGCTTTTCAATTGAGTGTGTAATTTGCCATATATGACCAGAGTCCCCATTGGTTCACTTTCTGCAGCCTGGCAACCATTAAGATAGGCACAAGGGGAAGGAGAAGGACTGCTTGGTCCTTGCTCATATTGTTGTCAAGTTTCCTAGTTTCCTTTTTTGCATGTGAGCAGGGAATGCTGATTCTGAAGGAAAACCATAGTTGCTAGTATATTTCTGACAGGATATTATCTGTGACTTATTTTCTCCCTGTTGAGCCTGCAGACTGCTAGTGATTTGTTGGCCAGTAACTTATATGAGAATTGACACATTCAAAATGACCACACAAAGGACTCACCGCCAGCACAACTGCAGCTTTTTTCAAGCACTGCTAAATTTCTTTAATCTAAAGCTGTTATGACATCAGTGGCTCCCAAGCTGACTGCAGAAGAAGAAAATCTGCCCTTGGAAGATCTTTTAGAAAGTTGTTGGCTATGCTTTTATCACCGACATATCCCACTTCCTTTTTGATGACACCTCCTCATTACCCCAAGTTGGTTACCAGGTCCAGTGCAGCACACAATCATCAACTTCCTCATCATCCATGACTGGGCTGACAGTTGTCTCAGTGTGGTAAATGTCTTGACACCCTTGCCCCTTTCTTGATTCCATCTCTAGATTTGCCTTGATTTACAGTTGCACTAACACACATCAGCTGCAACTACCAGTCTCCCTTCCATCACTGCTGCCATTACTAATAACAACACCAACACAGGAAAATATTTGGGTCCTATGGTGATGAGGATAGGCTTGAGCCACAGGATAGCCACCAGGTACCATGTCAGGTCACTGTCCAGACCTGCAGCAGCTGACCCACGGGTCTGAGCAGGTATTCGAGGTACAGAGGGGTAAGACAGAGGCACAGTCAGATGTTCCGGGGACGAGGCAGGCAGCACAGGTTTATTAAACAAAGCCAATGTCAGTAGCGAAGAAAACAGACAGGAAAAAAAACAAGCTGTGTCAGTGATGGGAGATATAAACAACAGGACACCTTGAAAGGAACTAGATACAAACAGCAAACTGGAATCTAAGCTGAAGCAAAGTTGTGGAGGGCAGCGCTGCCTAATATAGCACCCGATGGTTGGTGATTGGCTAAGGAATACAAATCTTGCAGGACACAGCAGGGTTAAATTCCTGCAGGATATGGCCATGCCCTCCTATAGCCATGTGGAGACATCAGGGATATTCAGCAGAGTTGGAAGTGCTGCATGGACTCAGTGCGGCGGCAGACATGATTAAACGAAGAGCGGCGAAAACAGTGAGTGGCAGCTTGTAACATGCAAGCACACATTCTGTGAATTTTCATAGATTCATATTTTATGTGTCTAAAATCTTTTGTGCTGCTTGTCTCTGCTGTTTAGAGCATTAATATTGAAGAAATAGTGTGGAATAGTAATTCAACTGCAGTAGGACAGATGCCAACTACACCATATCACTGATCAATCACACTGAGGCTAGCATTGCTGCTGGTACTTCTCCTATCTCTCTCCCCCTCTTTCAATTGAATCTCATTATTATTCCCAGACTAACACTCTCATCTTTGTCTTTGCTGCAGTTATTCAACACATTAATATTATGAGCATTTTTTCAATGTTTTAGTCTTTATATTCTTGTCTATAATAATCAACTGTGATCTTGACATGCTCTCACTATTCTAAAATCACCCTAAAATAGTTGCTGCATTCCTTGCTTAGGCTTTTATATAAACTATGATGTCCCTCCTGATTGGCTGCACTATACCATACAATGTGTAAGAAATTGTGGAGAATACAACGTGGTTACAACTAAGGTCACATGAGACTTCTGTGATTAAGGCAATCTTCTGCAATGTATAAAAAAAAGCAAAATACTTTTTTTGGGCAATTTTACGCTAATCAAATCACAAATTGTTTCAGTTCCCTGGGACCAACAAGATAAGTAAAATTTTACTTTTACTTTTTTTGCATTTGAATCAGTTCGATTATCTCTAGTTAAAGAGAAAAACTCCCAGCAGGGAATGTGCTAAGATACAGAGCAATAATTATAACTCATCTGTTATATTCATTGTGGCTCTACTGACAATGCTCAATTGGTCTTTACCAGTCTTTGCTTACTCAGCTGTAATGTTAACATGTGACTGCTTATTCTAATCTCTGGCCTTAGTGGTGATGCTTGCATGTATGGCACAGGACCACTGAAATTGCAGACTTGTGTGAATGTATGTCCACTCACTTCAGAAAAGTACTCAAAGATTACTTGAAAACTGTTATGGGTCTGGGTGGTGGAACCTCTGTGCCGAGGTGCAAGGAGGGACCCAGAGGGGCGTGACTAAGTATCCACTCGAACCGACCCTGGTCGTACGGCAGCAACGACACCGTGACCAGGGAGGATCCGGGCTGAGGGACCAGGTGCTACTCTGGGGACGACCTTGTAAGAGAGCAGGTGGCTCCCACGGGTCAGATGGCTTGAATTGACCGGTATGGCGGATGGAAACGGCAAGCAGGCGGAAGTCTCTGGTAGCAGACAGGTGGTCACAGTTCGAGAAAGCAGGGCAAGTAGCAATCTTTAGGTTTACTAGGAAGGTGGTCACATCAAGTGACGGCAGGGTCTCCAGGCAGGCTGGCAGGAAACAGGCAGGTGCTCCCAGGTGAGCGGGCAGACAGACAAGGCGGGTAACTGTCAGGTAACTGGTGGGCGCTCCCAGGTGAGCCGGCAGACAGGCGGGGCAGGTAACTGGCAGGTAACAAGTGGGCGCTCCCAGGAGAGCGGGCAGACAGACGAGGCAGGTAACAGGCGGGTGCTCCCAGGTGAGTGGGCTGATGGACACAGCAGCTAACAGGCGGGTGCTCCCAGGTGAGCGGGAAGACAGACGAGGCAGGTAACTGGCAGGTAACTGATGGGCGCTCCCAGGTGAGCGGTCTGACTGACAAGGCAGGCGGATGCTCCCAAGTGAGCGGAGAGATAGCCAAGGCAGGTAACAGGCAGGTAACAGGTGAGCGCTCCAGGTGAGCAGGCTGGCAGGCTCGGCAGGTAACGGACAGATAACAGGCTGGCAGGCAGGACGAGAAGTCATGCTAGCAGCGGGACTTGAGGGCTGAAGCACAGATCAGACACAGTGCAAACAACTTTGCTCGGGCACCTCCATTTTGGAGGAGGTGCCTTATATATGAGAAGTCCTCCGCCAATTGGCCGGGGACTCCTTAGGACGACGCGCGCGGCCCCTTTAAGAGAGGGGGAGCGCGCGCGCCCTAAGCACAGTGCCCGGGAAGGAGCGCGCGCCGGCAGCAGCGGGGGAAGGAGCGCTGGAGGACGCCGCACGCTGAACAGGAAGGTGAGAGGGACGGCGTCTCTGCCTAGCAGGAGGCAGAGACGCCGATGCAACAGTACCCCCCCCTTTAGGCCGCCCCTTTTTTAGGCCAGAGAGAAATTTCTCAAGGAGAAGCGGAGCGTTGATGTTCTCCCTGGGTTCCCAAGTTCTTTCCTCAGGACCAAACCCCTTCCAATCCACCAGAAAAAAGGTTCTCCCTCTTACCCTCTTGGTGGCCAGGATACTCTCCACTTCAAAGACGTCCTCAGCAGAAACCGGAGTAGGAGGAGTACCTGGATTGTCGGAAAAAGTGTTAAGGACAACGGGTTTGAGGAGGGATATGTGGAAGGAGTTGGGAATGCGTAGGGTGGCCGGGAGTTTTAATTTATAGGCCACTGGGTTAATTTGCCTGAGGACTTCGAAGGGTCCGATGAACCGAGGGCCCAACTTGTAGGAGGGTACTTTGAGCCGCACATATTTGGAAGAGAGCCAAACCTTGTCTCCCAGACGGAATTGAGGTGGATCCAGACGTCTCTTATCAGCATATCTCTTCATCCGCTTGGAGGACAGAAGAAGAGCGAACCTGGTACTCTCCCAAATAGAAGAAAATTCGCTGACAAGAGACTCTGCGGCAGGGTTGTCCACAGAAGCGGAGACAGGAACTGGAATCCAGGGATGTTGGCCACCGACTATAAAGAACGGGGATTTGGAAGAGGATTCGCTCTCATGGTTATTATAAGAAAACTCAGCCCATGGTAGGAGATCCATCCAATCCGAATGGTGGGCATTAACGAAGTGCTGGAGGTAGCTGGTCAGGATCTGATTCATCCGCTCCACTTGACCATTGGACTGTGGATGGTAAGCGGAGGAGAAATCCAGGGTGATGTCTAGCAGCTTACATGTGGCTCTCCAGAAGCGTGAGGTGAACTGAACCCCACGATCCGACACGATGTGGAGGGGGAGACCATGGATGCGGAAGATGTGGCGGATAAAGTCTTTAGCCAGCTCGGGTGCAGATGGGAGACCAGGCAGGGGAATGAAGTGGGCCATTTTAGAAAAGCAGTCAACGACCACCCAAATGACTGTACAACCGGCAGAAACAGGAAGATCGGTGATAAAGTCCATAGCAATGTGCTGCCATGGAGCAGCAGGTACGGGCAGGGGCAGGAGATGGCCAGCTGGTAGATATCTGGGAACTTTGTTACGGGCACAGGATGAACAGGCCGCGATGAAATCTACAACGTCCTTATGCAGGGTAGGCCACCAGTAATGCCGGATAATGAGCTGAAAGGTCTGCTTTTGGCCAGCATGGCCAGCTAGTTTAGAAGAATGTCCCCAGCGAAGAACCCTCGCCCGATCTGGTACTGCTACAAACGTCTTACCGGGTGGAAGACGAGTCAGATCCAAGGGGGCCACATTCATCACCTTGGAGGAGTCAATGATGTGCGTAGGCGCCTCCTCTTGATCGGAGGACAAGAAGGACCGGGACAAGGCATCAGCTTTGAAGTTCTTGTCCGCCGGGCGGAAATGAAGAATGAAGTCGAAGCGGGCAAAAGACAACGACCACCGGGCCTGGCGAGGATTGAGTCTCTGGGCATTTTGGAGATATGCCAGGCTTTTGTGATCCGTGTAGATGATTACCGGGTAAAGAGCTCCTTCTAGCAGATAGAGCCACTCCCCCAGTGCCAATTTGACGGCAAGCAATTCACGGTCTCCTATGGAGTAGTTGCGCTCAGATGAGGAGAAGATTTTGGAAAGGAAGCCGCAGGTTACCATTCTCCCGGTAGAAGATTTTTGAGTGAGTACCGCTCCGGCTCCCTAGGAGGAGGCATCAACCTCCAGGTAGAATTGTTTATTACAGTCTGGATGATGCAGGACGGGGGCAGAGGCGAAGGCTCTCTTTAAGGAAAGGAAGGCTTCCTCGGCTTCAGGCGACCATACCTTGGGATTTGCCCCCTTACGGGTAAGCGCAGATATGGGAGCAGTCCGGGACGAGAAGTGTGGGATGAAAAGACGATAGTAATTGGCGAAGCCCAGGAATCGCTGTATCGCCTTCAAACCTTCTGGACGGGGCCATTTTAGAACAGAAGAGAGCTTCTCGGGATCCATTTGCAGACCTGTCTGGGAGATAACATAGCCCAAGAATGGAAGGGAGGTCTGGTCAAAGAGGCACTTCTCGTATTTGGCATAGAGGTGATTCTGCCGAAGCCTAAGCAGGACCTGACGAACATCCCTCCGGTGTGTGGGGAGATCCGGAGAGAAGACCAAGATATCGTTCAGGTAAACCACTACGCAGGAGTACAGGAGGTCACGGAAGATGTCGTTTGCCAGCTCTTTAAAGACAGCGGGGGTGTTACAGAGACCAAAGGGCATCACAAGGTACTCATAGTGACCGTCCCGGGTATTGAAGGCTGTCTTCCACTCGTCTCCTTGACGGATACGGACCAGGTTATATGCTCCTCATAGATCCAGCTTGGAGAAGATCCTGGCGCCCTTGAGACGGTCAAACAATTCGGAGATGAGCGGCAGGGGGTATTTGTTTTTTACAGTGATTAGATTGAGTCCTCTGTAGTCAATACAGGGACGTAGTGAGCCGTCTTTCTTTTTGACAAAGAAGAATCCGGCTCCAGCCGGGGAGGTAGATTTTCGGATAAATCCCCTAGCCAGATTTTCTTCAATGTATTCAGACATGGCCCGGGTTTCGGCCTCAGACAATGGGTAGATACGCCCACGGGGAGGAGTGGCGCCAGGTACCAGGTTGATCGGGCAGTCATATGGCCTATGGGGTGGCAACGTCTCTGCTTCCTTTTTACCGAAGACGTCCGCATAGGGCCAGTATGGAGCCGGGAGACTGGGTAGATTAGCTGGAGTAGGCGGAGGTCGAGCTGGGCGGACCGGAACCAGACAGGTCTTATGGCAGTCAGGACCCCACCGGAGTACTTCGCCGGAACGCCAGTTCAATACGGGTTCATGTGTCTGGAGCCAAAGTAGACCTAGCAACAGGGAGTGAGAGAGTCCGGATAGCACATGGAAGGGGATCTTCTCAGAGTGCAGCATTCCCACCTGCAGAGTTAAGGGTTCAGTGACGAGCAGGATGGGTACTGGATGGAGTTTTCCATCCACGGAGGCAACTGACAAAGGTTCAGTGAGAGGCTTGGTGGGAATATGGTATCTCTCTACTAAGGACTGGGAGATGAGGTTCCCTGCCGCTCCAGAGTCCAGGTGAGCGATTTCAAAGTGCCAATCCTCGCCCCTGGAGAGAGAGACAGAGAAAGTCAGGGAGGGAGAGGACTTACTTTTGTCTAGGACGACCTCTCCGAGCGATCCTAGGCACCGGCATTTCCCGGCCTCTCCGGGCAGGAACGGATCAGGTGCTCCTTGCTGCCACAATAGAAACAGCTCCCCTCGGCCCGGCATGACTCCTAGTGGGATTTGACCAATTTGGTCTGGTCGACCTGCATGGGCTCAGGTGAGTGCGCCCGGGGAGTGACTGAAGAAGAGACAGGTCTCTGGAAGTTAGGAGCAAGGCGGGGAAACCTTCTCTCGCTGGTGGTTTCCTTGGTACGTTCCTAGAACCGGATGTCAATCCGTGTAGCAAGTGACACCAGGTCGTCCAGGGTGGTAGGGATGTCCCGACCGGCAAGTTCATCTTTAATCCGACCGGAAAGACCCTCCCAGAAGACGGACAGCAGGGCCTCGTTATCCCAGGCAAGCTCAGAAGCGAGGGATACGGAACCGTATTGCATATTGGCCTACGGTGAGACTCCCTTGGCGGAGACGTAGCAGAGAGGAGGCTGTCGAGGTCTTTCATCCCGGTTCATCGAAGACTTTCCGGAAAGCAGTGATGAAAGCTGACAAGTTGGATACTAGGGGATCCCCTCTCTCCCACAGGGGATTTAGCCAAGCCAGTGCCTCCCCAGTGAGATGGGACATGATGAAAGCCACTTTGGCCCGGTCGGTGGTAAAGTGATGTGCCAAGAGTTCAAAGTGCAGGGTGCACTGGTTTATGAAGCCCCGAGCTTGAGCGGGGTCGCCTCCGAAACGAGGAGGTGCAGAAAGCCGGGGTCCGGAGCAGGATGCCATGGTATTGATGGGCAGCGGCGCTGCCGGGGTGCGAGTCGTGCAACTAGCGGTGGTTGCTGGTGAAGCAGTCAGTGTCTCCAGGTGGGAGTTGACATTCCGCAGGTGGTTCAGGATTAGAGATGAGCGTTGTTCTACTCGAACTGTTCGCCAATCTCAAATTCGAGCTGTTTTGGGCGGTGTTCGAGCCGTTCGGCGAACACGAACAATTTGAGAAAAATTCGGCTGTTCGAGGTTATGTTCGATAACTGTTCGTGCACCAAAATCATAACTGGATTTTTTTCTCAGTAATGATGAAAATTAATGTTAATACGCAGTTTGAGTGTACAGCGGGGTGGGGGGAGGGGCAGGGGATGGATCTCTGCAGGAACAATGAAGATCTCCATTTTTTTTTCTCTTTCCCGCATTTGCAGTGGGGAGGTGCAATCTGTCAGCCTATCAGCAGCGCACACACGGAGCGAAGTGCTTTTTTTCACACAAGCAAGGGCATGTGTCATTGGCAGTGTATGTCACATGTCCTTGCCCTATAAGACCAAGCCATTTTCCCCGTCGCCACCATTTTCTCACTGCTGCAGCTGCGTGTTAGACGGCACCGCTGTTGCTGTGTGCGCTATACCTTGTTAATTTCAAGCCAATTTTCGCACAAATATACAGATAGCTTGGGAGTAGGGAATAGTTGTGATTGCAGTCCTTTTAAGGACTAGGTTACAGCATTTCCTACGACTTTTATCAGGGAGGTCTGTGCTCTTAAATAGATAGGTTGTGGGAGTAAAGACTAATTGTAATTGGAGTCCTTTTCAGGACTAGGTTACATGAGTTCCTATCAGTTTTTGCCAGGCAGGTCTGTGCCAGTGCTGTGCAAGTTTATTTCACAGCATTTGGCTGAATCTAGCAAAGCTAATCCTTTTTGGCCTATTGCAGAGTGTGTTAGTCAGTGGAGTAGCCTATCTGTGTTGCAAGATATACCACCTGTGTATAGAATACCAATTTTTTTACTGCACCTAGTGAAGTAAAATCTTTTGGGCATAGCATCATTCTATTAGTCCATCTATACTGACCTCCATCAGGTTGCAAATTAAAACTAATTTTTATCTGCATCTACAGTACCTCTGAAAAAATATTTGGGCTTCTAGCAGTGTGTGGAACTTGGTCTATTAGTCCATCTATACTGACCTCCATCAGGTTGCAAATTAAAAATAATTTTTTTCTGCATCTAGCTCTGAAAAAAAATTTGGGCTTCTAGCAGTGTGTGGGACTTGGTCTATTAGTCCATCTATACTGACCTCCATCAGGTTGCAAATTAAAAATAATTTTTTTCTTCATTTAGCTCTGAAAAAATATTTGGGCTTCTAGCAGTGTGTGGGACTTGTTCTATTAGTCCTTCTATACTGACCTCCAGCAGGTTGCAAATTGAATATAATTTTTTTCTGCATCTAGCTCTGAAAAAATAGTTGGGCTTCTAGCGGTGTGTGGGACTTGGTCTATTAGTCCATCTATACTGACCTCCATCAGGTTGCAAATTAAAAATATTTTTTTTCTGCATCTAGCTCTGAAAAAATATTTGGGCTTCTAGCAGTGTGTGGGACTTGGTCTATTAGTCCATCTATACTGACCTCCATCAGGTTGCAAATTAAAAATAATTTTTTTCTTCATTTAGCTCTGAAAATATATTTGGGCTTCTAGCAGTGTGTGGGACTTGTTCTATTAGTCCTTCTATACTGACCTCCAGCAGGTTGCAAATTGAATATAATTTTTTTCTGCATCTAGCTCTGAAAAAATAGTTGGGCTTCTAGCGGTGTGTGGGACTTGGTCTATTAGTCCATCTATACTGACCTCCATCAGGTTGCAAATTAAAAATAATTTTTTTCTGCATCTAGCTCTGAAAAAATATTTGGGTTTCTAGCAGTGTGTGGGACTTGGTCTATTAGTCCATCTATACTGACCTCCATCAGGTTGCAAATTAAAAATAATTTTTTTCTTCATTTAGCTCTGAAAAAATATTTGGGCTTCTAGCAGTGTGTGGGACTTGTTCTATTAGTCCTTCTATACTGACCTCCAGCAGGTTGTAAATTGAATATAATTTTTTTCTGCATCTAGCTCTGAAAAAATAGTTGGGCTTCTAGCGGTGTGTGGGACTTGGTCTATTAGTCCATCTATACTGACCTCCATCAGGTTGCAAATTCAAAATAATTTTTTTCTGCATCTAACCCAGCCAATAGTTTTGGCCTAATACCACAGTTTGGCCACTCAGCTCTGCTCGGTTACCATCCATTGTTTTTTTGTGCAAACAACTCCAGAGTTGTGAATTAGTTAACCACCAAAATGAGTGGAAAAAGGCCTGCTGCTGGTGGAAAGGGGAATAGGCGTGTTGGGAAGGGGAAAAAAGGTTGTGTCCATGGGGTAGGTGTTAAAGCAACAGTAACATCTGCAGAAGAAAGACCATCTTCCAGCCAAACTAAAATGTCTACTTCTTTTAGCGGACAATGTGATAAGATCCCTTTCTCACGGCCACGCCAATCGCTACAAATTCCAGATGAGGCACAAAAACAGCAGGTGCTTCAACGGATATCAATGAGGAAGACGATGATAAGACTCAAATACCTGATTGGAGCGACAACTTTAGTTTTTTGTCAGGGCAGGAACAGGTTGGCTCTGAGGACGACGGGTGTGATAACGCACAGGGTGATGATGATGAGGTCGGAGATCCCACTTACTGTCAACCCACAGTCAGCCAAGAGATGAGGTCAGCAGAGGAGGTGGAGGAAGATGCTAGTGACGACGAGGTCAGGTTGCGCCTTCCTGGACAGAGACGTAGTACTGGAAGCACGTCAACAACTGCATCCTCAAACACAACTCTGCCTCTCACCACAAGTCGTGGTGGCTCTTCAGGTCGCATGGGTGCTAAGCCTTGCATAGCCTGGGCATTTTTTCAGATCGATAAAGATGACCCAACTCGTGTTATCTGTAACATTTGTCAGCAAAAGCTAAGTAGAGGCCAAAAAATACATAGTTTGAGTACTTCATGCATGAACCGGCACATGGACATGAAGCATAAGTTGCAGTGGGAAGCTCAGTGTGCTACAATGCGGCCTAGCCGGCCGGGCCAATCACCGTCTGCCATATCTTGTGCATCCGCGGCCTCTTCATCCTCTGTGACTGGGGGGACAGCAGTCACACCTGTTTTGGGGCGCAGACCTGCCACCTCTTTACCCGCAACAGCCAGCGTGATTGGCAGGTCATCATTTTCTTTGGAGGTGGTAACACCAGCTGGTGTTGAGCGCTGTCCGACATCGATAGCACCACCTTTGGATCAAGGCAACCTAACATGTCCGCCTGCATCTTCCTCACAGACCGGCAGTTTGCCGGGGACACCCTTATCAACCCCGTCTAAGCACAATAGCCAGCCCTCGGTCCCTCAGATGTGGACAAGTAAAAGACCATTTCCTCCTAGCCATGAGAAAGCTAAGAGGTTGAATTTCACCATCTGCAAGCTATTGGCTACAGAAATGCTGCCTTTCCGCCTGGTGGACACAGAGGATTTTCGAGACCTTATGTCCGTCGCAGTGCCCCAGTACCAGATGCCCAGTCGGCACTACTTCTCAAAGAAAGGTGTGCCTGCGCTCCACCAGCATGTCGCACACAACATCACCGCTTCTTTGAGAAACTCTGTGTGTGACAGGGTGCATTTCACCACAGACACTTGGACGAGTAGGCATGGACAGGGGCGTTACATGTCGCTGACTGGGCACTGGGTAACTATGGTGACAGCAGGACAAGGGGCTGCTGTCCAAGTCTTGCCGTCCGCACGAGTTGTGCGTCAATCCTCTTTATGTCAAAGTTCCTCCACTGCTTCTGCCTCCTCAACCTCCTCTCGGTCTTCCACCTGCACCCAAATCCTGTCTGGTCATGCCACAAGCTTTCTAACTGCGCAGAAGGGATCCTGCACACCTCCTTACTATGCTGGCAGTAGGGCTCAACGTCATCAGGCGGTTTTTACATTGAAATGTCTGGGAAATGTGAGTCACACAGCTGAGGAGTTGTGGTCAGCTCTGGAGAACCAATTTCATGAATGGTTGTCTCCACTGGACCTGAAACCAGGGAAGGCCGTGTGCGACAATGCTGCAAACCTGGGTGCGGCCCTTCGCCGGGGCAATGTCACACACGTGCCTTGTATGGCTCACGTGTTGAACCTGGTTGTCCAGCAATTTTTAGCCCACTATCCCAGACTAGATGGCTTTCTGCAGAGGGCACGGTCGCTGTGTGCTCACTTCCGCCGTTCGCATCCCGCAGCTCAGCGACTTACATCTCTACAGAAGTCGTTGGG
Organism: Phyllobates terribilis; assembly: GCF_046119375.1. Lineage (NCBI taxonomy): Eukaryota > Metazoa > Chordata > Amphibia > Anura > Dendrobatidae > Phyllobates > Phyllobates terribilis. The sequence goes on along the minus strand of NW_027362762.1, from coordinate 326,657,712 downwards.
CCTGCCACTTCACCGGCTAAAATGCGATGTGCCTACCCGGTGGAATTCAACTCTGCACATGTTGCAGCGACTGTGGCAGCACCGACAAGCCCTGGTGCAATACGTTCTGACGTATAGCCTGGGCCAACGAGATTCAGAGGTGGGGCAAATCACGCTGGAGGAGTGGTCTCAGATCAGGGACCTATGCACCCTTCTGCACAGTTTTGAAATGGCGACGAAGATGTTTAGTGCTGACGATGCCATTATCAGCATGACTATTCCGGTGATTTACATGCTGGAGCACATGTTAAACAGAATTCGGAGTCAGGTGGTGGCACAAGAGGAGGTGGAGGAAGTAGAGGAGGAGGAGTTGTATGCGGAAGGGCTAACATCTGCAAGGTCCAGACGGTCGGCAGCACCAAGGCGGCAGGCATGTGAGGGTGGGGGAGATGGTTTTACCAGGGCGCATGGTAGCAGCCAAACTAGTGAGGAAGGTGCAGGAGCCCAGGAAGAAGTGGAGGACGAACTGATGGAAGACTCATCAGATGAGGGAGACCTTGATCACATTTCTGTTGTGCGAGGTTGGGGAGAGAGGACAGAGGAAGGAAGCATGATTGTTACCTCGCCACCAACACAACAGGGACTTGGTGCTCCTGGATGCGCAACACACATGAGTGCCTTCTTGCTGCACTACCTGCAACATGACCCTCGAATTGTGAGAATTAGAAATAATCCTGACTACTGGGTTGCCACACTGTTAGATCCCCGGTACAAAAGTAAATTTGCAGAAATTATTCCTGCCATAGAAAGGGATGCACGCATGCAGGAGTATCAGCAGAGACTGTTGCAGAATCTTACATGTGCTTTTCCACAAAATACCAGTGGTGCACGTAGTGAATCTCACAGTTCCAACTTGCCAACCGTGGGACCGTCAAGTGTTCAGCACTCAAACCGTAACAGAACCACAGTATCTGCTGGTAACATCAATTTTGCGGAATCATTTCACCACTTTTTTAGCCCATCCTTTGCAAGGCCACAGGAGACAAGAAGTCTGACACATAGTCAACGCCTAGAGACGATGGTACAGGAGTATCTCCAAGTAAACATTGAAGCCACGACTGTGTCACTGGACCCTTGCTCTTTTTGGGCTTCCAATCTGGATAAATGGCCGGAGCTAGCCACTTACGCCTTGGAGATCTTGTCATGCCCCGCAGCCAGCGTTCTGTCTGAACGTGTGTTCAGCGCTGCTGGTGGTGTGCTGACAGATAAGCGCACGCGGCTCTCCACTGATAATGTAGACAGACTCACGTTCATAAAGATGAACAAATCATGGATCCGAAACGACTTTTCTACCCCTGTGTCATCCTGGGGAGAGTAAAAGCTTGATGATTGGTTAAAATCACCCTACCAACCGTTTTAAGCTTTCAAATTACTAATCATGTTTATCTGTATCTTGACTGGAAAATAATTTGGGCTTTGTAGCAGTGTGCAGCACTGATCCTATTAGGCCATCTATACTAAAGCTTCACCAGATTTAAAATTAAAAATAATTTTTAGCTGCATCTAGCCCGGAAAATAATTTTGGGGCTCCGAGATGCGCAAGGCACATAAGTGCCTTCTTGCTGCACTACCTGCAGCATGACCCTCATATTGTCAGAATTCGAAGTAATCATGACTACTGGGTTGCCACACTCTTAGATCCCCCAAACTTTTCGATCAACCTTTTCATTTTAATAAAGACCAAAAAAATGGTCATTTTTGAAATTATAAGCATTAGCAGGTTGTTAGAAACTGAAATCAAACAGTTTTCAACTCAAAACTTTATTCTAGGTGATGTTACATTTTCACATAGGACCCCTTGTTCGAAAGGAGCTTCTGAACTCTCTCGTCCATTGAATTTGTCAGGTTTTGGATGGTTTCTGCTTCAATTGTTTTGCATGAGGACAGAATACCCTCCCAGAGCTGTTGCTTAGATGTGAACTGCCTCCCGCCATCATAGACACTCCTTTTAATGATGCTCCAAAGGTTCTGAATGGGGTAGAGGTCAGGGGAGCATGGGGGTCACACCATAAGTTTGTCCCCTTTTATGCCCATATCAGCCAGAGATGCAGATGTTTTATGTGCAGCATGAGATGGTGCATTATCATGCAGAAAAATGATCTTGCTGTGAAATACACGGTTCTTCTTCTTGAACCATGGCAGGAAGTGCTGTTTGAGAAAATCCACATACATTATGGAGTTCATCTTTAGCGCCTTCAGGGATCCTAAAGGGGCCGACAATCTCTCTCCCCATGATTCCAGCCCAAAACATTACTCCACCTCCTCCTTGTTGGCGCTGTAGCCGTGTTTGCGTGGGGTGTCCATCAACCAGCCATCCTCCACTCCATCCATCTGGACCATCGAGCGCTGCACGGCACTCATCCGTGAACAAAACAGTTTTGAAATCAGTCTTCATGTAATGTTTGGCCCACTGGAGCCGTTTCTGCTTGTGTGAAGTGGATAGAGGAGGTCGACAGGATGGCGCATGCACAGCTGCAAACCTCTGAAGGACCCTGCATCTTGTTGTTCGGGGGACGTTGGAGGCACAAGCAGCTTCAAAAACTTGTCTGCTGCTATGACAAGGCTTTTTTGCCGCTGCTCTTTCAACCTGACGTAATTGCCTGTAGGAAAGAGTCCTCAATTTGCCCTTATCAGCACGCACACGTGTGTACTGTGAATCAGCTACATACTTCTTGATTGCCAAGACACTTCATCCTGATCATCGCACAATGTTGATTGTAGTCATGCCTTGACCTAAACACTCCACAATTTGTTGCTTCTCAGCAGCCGACACATCCTTTTTCTTTCCCATTTTGGCAGAAAATGTAGGCTGCTTAATAATGTGAGAGAGCCTTCTTAAGTAGTCTTGCCTTTCATTGGACACACCTGCCAAACTAATTAGCACAGGTGTCTGCAATTGCTTACAGTGATATAAAGAGCCCTGACACACATCACCATCAATGAGTTTAACTGACAAACAAACAAATTCTTCCCTTATCACTCCTAAACACTTTTTGTATAATAATTTGGAACGCAGTGTACATGTGCTTTTCCACAAAACACCAGTGGTTCATGTAGTGAATCTTACAGTTCTAACTTGCCAACCGTGGTCTGTATGGAGTTGTTCAATAAAGGGCCCAAAATTAAGATAACATAGATGGGAGAGGTCTCTATGAATAGGAATTCCTAAGTATTTGATACCCTGTGAGGGCCAGGCAAAGGGAAAGTTGGACTGGATGGAATCCTATATGGATTTGGGGAGGGAGACATCGAGGGCCTCAGACTTCGCTGCATTGATTTTAAAATTTTACCATGTAACAAAGTGATCTATTTCAGCCATAACAGCATGGATGGATATATGTGATTGAGTGATATATACTAGGACATCATCAGCAAATAGAGAGCACTTGTACTCGGTGCCTCCCACCTCAATCCACCTAATATTGGGGTTATGGCGAATTGATGAGAGCAGGTGCTCCGTCACTAGGATGTATAAGAGAGGGGACAGAGGACATCACTGCCTTGTCCCATTGGTGATTGTGAAAGGTGATGAAAATGTTCTGACGCACCCCCTGGGCCTTGGGACACCCGGAGCCGGACCCTTTTTGGTGGATGCTGGTGGTTGTAGTCTTCGTGGGGGCGACCCGGTTCCGTGGCTCAGGGCGGTCAAACCAGTGGCGGAACTATTTATGTGGTTTTGATGTTTAAATGTCCGACTACGCCACCCGTGGATTGCGGTCAGAGTGAACCGCCGCTACAGGGCAGACCGCTGAGGCTGGTGTTGTGGGTGCAGCAGAGCGTAGCATAACTCCCCACGGGAGGAGTATAGCCTCAGGGCAGTGTATGCGGAGGATGGGGGTGATGGTGCAGGGCAGCAGCAGTAACGACACGGAGTCAGTGATGCAGTTCAGGGCCTTTACTCACAGTTCTTATTATCCAGACCACGTCTGCAGGTAACGGCTGCGCACGTCGTACTGTGCTCACCAGGTGAGGGGCTCAGACAACTCCCAGATAACTTTGGAGTGCTTCACAGGACCCCCTTTGTGTGTCCTTTGTCTGGCCTTTCTTACCAATCCTTCTGTCCGGCTGCCTCGGGCTTCCTCTTGGTAAACTTGGCGCCAGTTTCCCTGACCCTATGTGGTGCCTTCCTAGCGGGTGTAGCGAGGGGCTGCGCCACATAAAATGTCACAGCCTCCTGTTTCTAGCTGAGGGTCGTTTCCTGCCTCCACTAGTTTCGGGGACCGGTCTCCCCCTTTGGCCTGACCCCTCCACGCAGGTGGATTCGGGCGTGAAGTGGCGACTCGCCCGTCCGCACCCCTGAGATCCCTTCGTTTCTCGTTCCTGGAGCCTTCTTCGCTCCTCTTCCTTCCTTCTCCCTCTTCCAGGCCTGGGCCTCTGTTACTAGGCCCGCCTCCGGAGCAGAGCTCATGCAGAGCCCCTGCTCCCTGCCACTTCTGCTCAGACTTCTCTGCACTGAACTAAGATGGTGCCCACCTTTTATACTCCCTTCTCAATGCACCCAGGAACTGCTTCCTCCCTGCTCCTGCACTACAGGGTTCCCCTTCCTCAGTGTTCCCTCCCCCCACTCCAGCCAGGGACAGGGACTGTCGTGCCCATCTCAGGGGCATATTGGTCGCCCTGCCCCACGGCAATGTGGTGTAATGCATGCAGGTGTCGGGTCCTGATCCACACTACATCCTTACCTGAGAGTGAGATATCACACCTCTGGGTGAGGTGCAATACCTCTGTAGCAACCGAGCCCTCAGGGTGCTACAGTTCCATTTATCTTCAGCCTAGGTGACGTATTGCGATACAGGGCCGTGATTTTGGCTATAAAAGGGTCCCCTAGACCCCTACCCCAAGCTTTTTAAGAGAATCATATATGGCGTGCCAGGAGACTCTATGGAATGCTTTCTCAGCATCCAACGAGAGTATCTAATTACAAATTTTTAACTGCATCTAGCCCAGGAAATACTTTGTGCCTAGTAGCAGGGTCTGCTAGTCAGCGGATTATCCCGGCTGTTAAGCAAGCTACACCACCTGTAGTTTGGACACTTCATTTTTTCAAAGGAAATGCTTCGGGACCACGGGATACTCAGTGAAGAGCATCAGGAGGCACCCCAAGGCATAGGGGCGCGGACTGGCAGTTGGATGCCTTGCGGTGTACAGCCGAGCTCGATCCTTATAAAAGCTTTTTAACTGCAGCAGCTTTAGTGGACGCTACTGGAGCTGGAATTACGCGGCTGCTGGCATGAGACTTGCTCTCCAATAGATCCTTGAAAATGGATTTAAAGTGTATTTATTCAAATTAGAGAGACAATTTAAATTAAAAAGCTTAGAGCTGCCTCCACCACAGGGGGGCTCGCTCGACCCACCAGCGGACAGACACCAGTATTGGGAGAGGGGGGCTGGCCGTCAGGGTTCCCCCGCGGCTCTGGCACAAACCCGGCGACACGGAGGTGGCACGGGCAGGAGCGGACTGAACGTGTCGGCTTCTCACTTTTTGGATTTTAGAAGGGCATGACATGCCTATATCTGTGTCTCCCGCTCCTTTTACTCCTCCACCTCTTTTCTTTTCGCATGACTATATGTACTTGTCACTTTTCCATGTGTTAGTTGTGTCTTCTGAGCAGTTTGTCAGCTTTTGGACACATTTGAAGGTGTTTTCTATGTGTTTCTATGTGTTTTTGTTTGCCTGCCATTGGTTTTAACGGTGTTCGAAGGTGTTCGACGAACCGAACCGAACTCGAACACTACGGGGGTGGCTCAACACTACTGTCGAACACGGTTAAAACCAATGGCAGGCAAATAAAAACACATAGAAAACACCTTCAAAGGTGTCCAAAAGCTGACAAACTGCTCAGAAGACACTCTCTATAAAAAAGCCAGCCAGCAATTCAGCAGCGGTACCCGACAATTTTGAACAGAAAGAATAGAGCATCACACATAGATTAGATACATAGAAACATGTCAGTCACATATATAATAAGTACAGTGATAGTGTTGATTACTGTACTTGTCATTTAGTGTTAAAATAAAGGATTTATTTAAAAAAAAATTGGCGTGGGGTTCCCCGTAATTTTATTCTCTAGCGGAGGTTAAGCAGACGGCTGGGGCAGATGTTTGAAGCCTGGGAAGGGGGTAATACCCACGGAGCTTCCCAGGCTACTAATATCAGCCCCCAGCTGAATACCTAGCCTTTACTAGCTATTAAAATGGGGGACCCCCAAAAAAATGACTTAGGGTCCCGCCTATTTTAATAGATAGCAGAGGCTAGCCAGACAGCTGGGGGCTGATATTAATAGCCCAGGAAGGGTGCCATGAATATTGGCCCCCTCCCAGGCTAGAAACACCAGTCGTCAGCCACCCCAGAAATGGCGCATAGGATGCGCCAATTCTGGCACTTGGCCTCGCTCTTCCCACTGCCCTGTAGCGGTGGCAGTGGGGTAATAGGGCTGGGGTTGATGTCAGCTTATAATGCCAACTGACATCAAGCCCAGGTTAGTAATGGAGAGGCGTCTATAAGAAATTCTCCTGTGCTTGCGCTTGCCGTGAGCGCAGGAGAATTCTCTCACGCTCACCGCATGCGCAGGAGAATACTCCTACGCTGTCAGTAACGTGCATGAGGTGAGCTGAGTTCATTGGACATGAACTCGGCTCATCTGGATGCCGTCACAGCCAGACACTGAGGAGCGCAAGCATGCCTGCGATACTCAGTATCTGCGGCATGGCAAGCTGCATGGCAGTTTTCGGCTACGATCCAGCATGTCATGTGAATGTAGCAGAACTGGAGCCATCCTGGGAACCATGGAAAGGTAAGGAAAATGTTGGTTTATTATTTTATTTTTATTGCAGGAGATCGTTGGCTTCAGCTGGAATGGGCGTGATGGTAAGTATGGTTTAATTTAGAACAATAAAGAATTGTGTATTTATTTCAATTAAAGGACTTTATTCTGGGTGTTTGTGTTTTTTTTTTTAACCTTGACTATGGGGTTAGTAATGGGGGTGTCTTATAGACGCCTCTCCATTACTAACCTGGGCTTGATGTCAGCTGGCATTATGGGGGAAGAGCGAGGTTAAGGGCCAGAATTGGCGCATCCTATGGATGCGCCATTTCTGGGGTGTCTGACGGCTGCTGTTTTTAGCCTGGGAGGGGGCCAATATTCATGACACCCTTCCTGGGCTATTAATATCAGCCCCCAGCTGTCTGCCTAGCCTCTGCTAGCTATTAAAATAGGGGGGACCCCACGTCATTTTTTGGGGGTCCCCCATTTTAATAGCTAGTAAAGGCTAGGTATTCAGCTGGGGGCTGATATTAGTAGCCTGGGAAGCTCCATGGGTATTACCCCCTTCCCAGGCTTCAAACATCTGCCCCAGCTGTCTGCTTAACCTCCGCTAGAGACTAAAATTACGGGGAACCCCACGCCAATTTTTTTTTAATAAATTCTTTATTTTAACACTAAATGACAAGTACAGTAATCAACACTATCACTGTACTTATTATATGTGTGACTGACATGTTTCTATCTATCTATTCTATATGTGATGCTCTATTCTTTCTATTCTAAATTGTCGGGTACCAATGCTGAATTGCCGGCCGGCTTTTTTAAAGAGACGGTGCATAAAAACACTATTATTTTTTTAATAAATCCATTAACACTATATGACAAGTACAGTAACCAACACTGTCACTGTACTTCTTATATATGTGACTGACATGTTTATATCTATCTAATCGATGTGTGATGCTCTATTTTTTCTGTTCTAAATTGTCGGGTGCCGGTGTGAGCACTGTTCCCATCGATTTGGGCAACCACTGTAATGCCACGACCACCATGGCTGTGGCATTACAGTGAGTGGCAGACAATCCCTGCATGATGTGAAAAAATCCAGTTACGCTTTTGGTGTACGAACAGTTATCGAACCTAACCTCGAACAGCCGAATTTTTTGCAAATCGTTCGCCGAACGACTCGAACACCGCCCAAAACAGCTCGAATTTCAGATTGGCGAACAGTTCGAGTCGAACACCGCTCATCTATAATTATGGAGCCCAGTTATATGTGATACGTCTGACAGAGAACCATGGTTTTAAATAGCAGGCCTGCAGTTTACTAATACTATTCTTCACAGAGAACTAGCATGAATAGCTTGACCGACATACTGCAACAAAATGGAAATAGAAGCCAGAAATGGCTGATTTTGGAACGCTCTTATATGTGATACATCTTACAGAGAATGACAGTTTTAAATAGCAGGCCTGTAGTTTACTAATACTATTCTTCACAGAGACATGGCGTAAATAACTTGACCGACACACTGCAACAAAATGGAAATGGAAGCCAGAAATGGCTGATTTTGGCACACAGCTATATGTTATACGTCTAACAGAGTACCACGGGTTTAAATAGCACACCTGTAGTTTATTAATACTATTCTTCACAGAGAACTCGTGTCAATAGCTTGACTGACACACTGCAACAAAATGAAAATGGAAGCCAGAAATGACTGATTTTGAAACACAGTTATATGTTATACGTCTAACAGAGTACCACGGGTTTAAATAGCACACCTGTAGTTTATTAATACTATTCTTCACAGCGATCTCGTGTGAATAGCTTCGCTGACACACTTCAACAAAATGGAAATGGAAGCCAGAAATGGCTGATTTTGGAACGCTGTTATATGTGATACGTATAGCAGAGAACCACGGTTTTAAATAGCAAACCTGTAGTTTCCTAGTACTATTCTTCCCAGTAACCTCGTATGAATAGCTTGACCGACACACTGCAACAAAATGGAAATGAAAGTCAGAAATGGCTGATTTTGGCATGCAGTTATATGCGATACATCTAACAGAGAACCACAGTTTTAAATAGCAGGTCTGTAGTTTACTAATACTAATCTTCACAGAGACCTCGTGTGAATAGCTTCGCTGGCACACTGCAACAAAATGGAAATGGAAGGCAGAAATGGCTGATTTTGGAATCCAGTTATATGTGATTCGTCTGACAGAGAACCACGGTTTTAAATAGCAGGCCTGTAGTTTTCTAATACTATTCTTCCCAGAAACCTCGTATGGATAGCTTGACCGACACACTGCAACAAAATCGAAATGAAAAGCAGAAATGATTGATTTTGGCATGCAGTTATATGTGATACGTCTAATAGAGAACCACGGTTTTAAACAGCAGGCTTCTAGTTTCCTAATACTATTCTTCCCAGAAACCTCGCATGAATAGCTTGACCGACACATTGCAAAAAAATGGAAATGAAAAGCAGAAATGACTGATTTTGGAACACAGTTATATGTTATACGTCTAATAGAGAACCACGGTTTTAAATAGCACACCTGTAGTTTATTAATACTATTCTTCACAGCGTTCTCGTGTGAATAGCTTCGCTGACACACTGCAACAAAATGGAAATGGAAGCCAGAAATGGCTGATTTTGGAACGCTGTTATATGTGATACATCTTACAGAGAACGATAGTTTTAAATAGCAGGCCTGTAGTTTACTAATACTATTCTTCAAAGAGACCTGGCGTGAATAACTTGACCGACACACTGCAACAAAATGGAAATGGAAGGCAGAAATGGCTGATTTTGGCATGCAGTTATATGTGATACGTATAACAGAGAATCACGGTTTCAAATAGCAAGCCTGTAGTTTCCTAATACTATTCCTCCCAGAAGCCTCGTATGAATAGCTTGACCGGCACACTGCAACAAAATGGAAATGAAAGGCAGAAATGGCTGATTTTGCCATGCAGTTATATGCGATACGTCTAACAGAGAACCACGGTTTTAAATAGCAGGCCTGTAGCTTACTAATACTATTCTTCACAGAGACCTCGTGTGAATAGCTTCGCTGACACACTGCAACAAAATGGAAATGGAAGGCAGAAATGGCTGATTTTGGAACCCAGTTATATGTGATTCGTCTGACAGAGAACCACGGTTTTAAATAGCAGGCCTGAAGATTTCTAATACTATTCTTCCCAGAAACCTCGTATGAATAGCTTGACCGACACACTGCAACAAAATGGAAATGAAAGGCAGAAATGGCTGATTTCAGAATGCAGTTATATGTGATATGTCTAACAGAGAACCACGGTTTTAAATAGCAGGCCTGTAATTTACTAATACTATTCTTCACAGAGACCTTGTGTGAATAGCTTCGCTGACACGCTGCAACAAAATGGAAATTGTAGACAGAAATGGCTGATTTTGGAACCCAGTTATATGTGATTCGTCTGACAGAGAACCACGGTTTTAAATAGCAGGCCTGTAGTTTCCTAATGCTATTCTTCCCCGAAACCTCGTATGAATAGCTTGACCGACACACTGCAACAAAATGGAAATGAAAAGCAGAAATGGCTGATTTTGGCATGCAGTTATATGTGATACGTCTAATAGAGAACCACGGTTTTAAATAGCAGGCCTGTAGTTTGCTAATATTATTCTTCACAGAGACCTTGTGTGAATAGCTTCGCTGACACACTGCTACAAAATGGAAATGGAAGGCAGAAATGGCTGATTTTGGAACCCAGTTATATGTGATTCGTCTGACAGAGAACCACGGTTTTAAACAGCAGGCCTGTAGTTTCCTAATACTATTCTTCCCAGAAACCTCGTATGAATAGCTTGACCGACACATTGCAAAAAAATGGAAATGAAAGGCAGAAATGGCTGATTTTGGAACCCAGTTATATGTGATTTGTCTGAGAGAGAAACACGGTTTTAAATAGCAGGCCTGTAGTTTCCTATTGATATTCTTCCCAGAAACCTCGTATGAATAGCTTGACCGACACACTGTAACAAAATCGAAATGAAAGGCAGAAATGGCTGATTTTGGCATGCAGTTATATGTGATACGTCTAACAGAGAACCACGGTTTTAAATAGCAGGCCTGTAGTTTACTAATACTATTCTTCACAGGGACCTCGTGTGAATAGCTTCGTTGACACACAGCAACAAAATGGAAATGGAAGGCAGAAATGGCTGATTTTGGAACCCAGTTATATGTCATTCATCTGACAGAGACCTCGTGTGAATAGCTTCGCTGACACACTGCAACAAAATGGAAATGGAAGCCAGAAATGACTGATTTTGGAACCCAGTTATATGTGATTCGTCTGACAGAGAACCACGGTTTTAAATAGCAGGCCTGTAGTTTCCTAATGCTATTCTTCCCCGAAACCTCGTATGAATAGCTTGACCGACACACTGCAACAAAATGGAAATGAAAAGCAGAAATGGCTGATTTTGGCATGCAGTTATATGTGATACGTCTAATAGAGAACCACGGTTTTAAATAGCAGGCCTGTAGTTTGCTAATATTATTCTTCACAGAGACCTTGTGTGAATAGCTTCGCTGACACACTGCTACAAAATGGAAATGGAAGGCAGAAATGGCTGATTTTGGAACCCAGTTATATGTGATTCGTCTGACAGAGAACCACGGTTTTAAACAGCAGGCCTGTAGTTTCCTAATACTATTCTTCCCAGAAACCTCGTATGAATAGCTTGACCGACACATTGCAAAAAAATGGAAATGAAAGGCAGAAATGGCTGATTTTGGAACCCAGTTATATGTGATTTGTCTGAGAGAGAAACACGGTTTTAAATAGCAGGCCTGTAGTTTCCTATTGATATTCTTCCCAGAAACCTCGTATGAATAGCTTGACCGACACACTGTAACAAAATCGAAATGAAAGGCAGAAATGGCTGATTTTGGCATGCAGTTATATGTGATACGTCTAACAGAGAACCACGGTTTTAAATAGCAGGCCTGTAGTTTACTAATACTATTCTTCACAGGGACCTCGTGTGAATAGCTTCGTTGACACACAGCAACAAAATGGAAATGGAAGGCAGAAATGGCTGATTTTGGAACCCAGTTATATGTCATTCATCTGACAGAGACCTCGTGTGAATAGCTTCGCTGACACACTGCAACAAAATGGAAATGGAAGCCAGAAATGACTGATTTTGGAACGCAGTTATATGTAATAGGTCTGACAGAGAACAACGTTTTTAAATAGCAGGCCTGTCGTTTACTAATACTATTCTTCACAGAGACCTCATGTGAATAGATTAACTGACACACTGCAACAAAATGGAAATGGAAGCCAGAAATGGCTGATTATGGATAGTGTTGAGCCACCCCCATAGGGTTTGGGTTCGGTTCGGTTCGTCGAACACCAGGATGTTCGTGGAACTATTCGATGAACACCTTAGAACACTGTCGAACACGGTTAAAACCAATGGCAGGCAAATAAAAACACATAGAAAACACCTTCAAAGGTGTCCAAAAGCTGACAAACTGCTCAGAAGACACTCTCTATAAAAAAGCCAGCCAGCAATTCAGCAGCGGTACCCGACAATTTTGAACAGAAAGAATAGAGCATCACACATAGATTAGATACATAGAAACATGTCAGTCACATATATAATAAGTACAGTGATAGTGTTGATTACTGTACTTGTCATTTAGTGTTAAAATAAAGGATTTATTTAAAAAAAAATTGGCGTGGGGTTCCCCGTAATTTTATTCTCTAGCGGAGGTTAAGCAGACGGCTGGGGCAGATGTTTGAAGCCTGGGAAGGGGGTAATACCCACGGAGCTTCCCAGGCTACTAATATCAGCCCACAGCTGAATACCTAGCCTTTACTAGCTATTAAAATGGGGGACCCCCAAAAAAATGACGTAGGGTCCCGCCTATTTTAATAGATAGCAGAGGCTAGCCAGACAGCTGGGGGCTGATATTAATAGCCCAGGAAGGGTGCCATGAATATTGGCCCCCTCCCAAGCTAGAAACACCAGTTGTCAGCCACCCCAGAAATGGCGCATAGGATGCGCCAATTCTGGCACTTGGCCTCGCTCTTCCCACTGCCCTGTAGCGGTGGCAGTGGGGTAATAGGGCTGGGGTTGATGTCAGCTTATAATGCCAGCTGACATCAAGCCCAGGTTAGAAATGGAGAGGCGTCTATAAGAAAATCTCCTGTGCTTGCGCTTGCCGTGAGCGCAGGAGAATTCTCTCACGCTCACCGCATGCGCAGGAGAATACTCCTACGCTGTCAGTAACGTGCATGAGGTGAGCTGAGTTCATTGGACATGAACTCGGCTCATCTGGATGCCGTCACAGCCAGACACTGAGGAGCGCAAGCATGCCTGCGCTACTCAGTATCTGCGGCATGGCAAGCTGGATGGCAGTTTTCGGCTACGATCCAGCCTGTCATGTGAATGTAGCAGAGCTGGAGCCATCCTGGGAACCATGGAAAGGTAAGGAAAATGTTGGTTTATTATTTTATTTTTATTGCAGGAGATCGTTGGCTTCAGCTGGAATGGGCGTCATGGTAAGTATGGTTTAATTTAGAACAATAAAGAATTGTGTATTTATTTCAATTAAAGGACTTTATTCTGGGTGTTTGTGGTTTTTTTTTTAACCTTGACTATGGGGTTAGTAATGGGGGTGTCTTATAGACGCCTCTCCATTACTAACCTGGGCTTGATGTCAGCTGGCATTATGGGGGAAGAGCGAGGCTAAGGGCCAGAATTGGCGCATCCTATGGATGCGCCATTTCTGGGGTGGCTGACGGCTGCTGTTTTTAGCCTGGGAGGGGGCCAATATTCATGACACCCTTCCTGGTCTATTAATATCAGCCCCCAGCTGTCTGCCTAGCCTCTGCTAGCTATTAAAATAGGGGGGACCCCACGTCATTTTTTGGGGGTCCCCCATTTTAATAGCTAGTAAAGGCTAGGTATTCAGCTGGGGGCTGATATTAGTAGCCTGGGAAGCTCCGTGGGTATTACCCCCTTCCCAGGCTTCAAACATCTGCCCCAGCTGTCTGCTTAACCTCCGCTAGAGACTAAAATTGCGGGGAACCCCACGCCAATTTTTTTTTAATAAATTCTTTATTTTAACACTAAATGACAAGTACAGTAATCAACACTATCACTGTACTTATTATATATGTGACTGACATGTTTCTATCTATCTATTCTATATGTGATGCTCTATTCTTTCTATTCTAAATTGTCGGGTACCAATGCTGAATTTCCGGCCGGCTTTTTTAAAGAGATGGTGCATAAAAACACTATTATTTTTTTAATAAATCCATTAACACTATATGACAAGTACAGTAACCAACACTGTCACTGTACTTCTTATATATGTGACTGACATGTTTATATCTATCTAATCGATGTGTGATGCTCTATTTTTTCTGTTCTAAATTGTCGGGTGCCGGTGTGAGCACTGTTCCCATCGATTTGGGCAACCACTGTAATGCCACAACCACCATGGCTGTGGCATTACAGTGAGTGGCAGACAATCCCTGCATGATGTGAAAAAATCCAGTTACGCTTTTGGTGTACGAACAGTTATCGAACCTAACCTCGAACAGCAGAATTTTTTGCAAATCGTTCGCCGAAAGACTCGAACACCGCCCAAAACAGCTCGAATTTCAGATTGGCGAACAGTTCGAGTCGAACACCGATCATCTATAATTATGGAGCCCAGTTATATGTGATACGTCTGACAGAGAACCATGGTTTTAAATAGCAGGCCTGCAGTTTACTAATACTATTCTTCACAGAGAACTAGCATGAATAGCTTGACCGACACACTGCAACAAAATTGAAATGGAAGCCAGAAATGGCTGATTTTGGGACGCTCTTATATGTGATACATCTTACAGAGAATGACAGTTTTAAATAGCAGGCCTGTAGTTTACTAATACAATTCTTCACAGAGACCTCGTGTCAACAGCTTGACTGACACACTGCAACAAAATGAAAATGGCAAAAAAGAAGCAAGACAAAAATATATCTCATACCCTACCATAATTATATATAAATGTAAAGCAAAATTGCATAATAAATATAGGGTACTTAGTGAACTATTTTTGATCAAAAAAAGTATACAAGCCGTCCCACCAGCGGCAAGGTGACCCTAAATTGGGACGGTACCTATACCGCCTATATTAAAAACCTTACTGTATATCAAAGTTGAAGTAATGCATATAAAAGGGTAGACAAATAGGACCGGGTCCCAACTCCAGACCACCTAGGCCCGTGGTAAGCTACATATATACCAATCAGCTCAACAAAGGGCATGCCACACCCTTAAATTGCACAGAATGCAAACAAGTCAAAAAACCAGACAATGTGAACTGAGGTCTAAGATGGCAGACATACAAGAAACAGAGGCATGTTCACACTAGCAAAAAAGAAGCAAGACAAAAATATATCTCATACCCTACCATAATTATATATAAATGTAAAGCAAAATTGCATAATAAATATAGGGTACTTAGTGAACTATTTTTGATCAAAAAAAGTATACAAGCCGTCCCACCAGCGGCAAGGTGACCCTAAATTGGGACGGTACCTATACTGCCTATATTAAAAACCTTACTGTATATCAAAGTTGAAGTAATGCATATAAAAGGGTAGACAAATAGGACCGGGTCCCAACTCCAGACCACCTAGGCCCGTGGTAAGCTACATATATACCAATCAGCTCAACAAAGGGCATGCCACACCCTTAAATTGCACAGAATGCAAACAAGTCAAAAAACCAGACAATGTGAACTGAGGTCTAAGATGGCAGACATACAAGAAAAAGGCATGTTCACACTAGCAAAAAAGAAGCAAGACAAAAATATATCTCATACCCTACCATAATTATATATAAATGTAAAGCAAAATTGCATAATAAATATAGGGTACTTAGTGAACTGTTTTTGATCAAAAAAAGTATACAAGCCGTCCCACCAGCGGCAAGGTGACCCTAAATTGGGACGGTACCTATACTGCCTATATTAAAAACCTTACTGTATATCAAAGTTGAAGTAATGCATATAAAAGGGTAGACAAATAGGACCGGGTCCCAACTCCAGACCACCTAGGCCCGTGGTAAGCTACATATATACCAATCAGCTCAACAAAGGGCATGCCACACCCTTAAATTGCACAGAATGCAAACAAGTCAAAAAACCAGACAATGTGAACTGAGGTCTAAGATGGCAGACATACAAGAAACAGAGGCATGTTCACACTAGCAAAAAAGAAGCAAGACAAAAATATATTTCATACCCTACCATAATTATATATAAATGTAAAGCAAAATTGCATAATAAATATAGGGTACTTAGTGAACTATTTTTGATCAAAAAAAGTATACAAGCCGTCCCACCAGCGGCAAGGTGACCCTAAATTGGGACGGTACCTATACTGCCTATATTAAAAACCTTACTGTATATCAAAGTTGAAGTAATGCATATAAAAGGGTAGACAAATAGGACCGGGTCCCAACTCCAGACCACCTAGGCCCGTGGTAAGCTACATATATACCAATCAGCTCAACAAAGGGCATGCCACACCCTTAAATTGCACAGAATGCAAACAAGTCAAAAAACCAGACAATGTGAACTGAGGTCTAAGATGGCAGACATACAAGAAACAGAGGCATGTTCACACTAGCAAAAAAGAAGCAAGACAAAAATATATCTCATACCCTACCATAATTATATATAAATGTAAAGCAAAATTGCATAATAAATATAGGGTACTTAGTGAACTATTTTTGATCAAAAAAAGTATACAAGCCGTCCCACCAGCGGCAAGGTGACCCTAAATTGGGACGGTACCTATACTGCCTATATTAAAAACCTTACTGTATATCAAAGTTGAAGTAATGCATATAAAAGGGTAGACAAATAGGACCGGGTCCCAACTCCAGACCACCTAGGCCCGTGGTAAGCTACATATATACCAATCAGCTCAACAAAGGGCATGCCACACCCTTAAATTGCACAGAATGCAAACAAGTCAAAAAACCAGACAATGTGAACTGAGGTCTAAGATGGCAGACATACAAGAAACAGAGGCATGTTCACACTAGCAAAAAAGAAGCAAGACAAAAATATATCTCATACCCTACCATAATTATATATAAATGTAAAGCAAAATTGCATAATAAATATAGGGTACTTAGTGAACTATTTTTGATCAAAAAAAGTATACAAGCCGTCCCACCAGCGGCAAGGTGACCCTAAATTGGGACGGTACCTATACTGCCTATATTAAAAACCTTACTGTATATCAAAGTTGAAGTAATGCATATAAAAGGGTAGACAAATAGGACCGGGTCCCAACTCCAGACCACCTAGGCCCGTGGTAAGCTACATATATACCAATCAGCTCAACAAAGGGCATGCCACACCCTTAAAATGCACAGAATGCAAACAAGTCAAAAAACCAGACAATGTGAACTGAGGTCTAAGATGGCAGACATACAAGAAACAGGCATGTTCACACTAGCAAAAAAGAAGCAAGACAAAAATATATCTCATACCCTACCATAATTATATATAAATGTAAAGCAAAATTGCATAATAAATATAGGGTACTTAGTGAACTGTTTTTGATCAAAAAAAGTATACAAGCCGTCCCACCAGCGGCAAGGTGACCCTAAATTGGGACGGTACCTATACTGCCTATATTAAAAACCTTACTGTATATCAAAGTTGAAGTAATGCATATAAAAGGGTAGACAAATAGGACCGGGTCCCAACTCCAGACCACCTAGGCCCGTGGTAAGCTACATATATACCAATCAGCTCAACAAAGGGCATGCCACACCCTTAAATTGCACAGAATGCAAACAAGTCAAAAAACCAGACAATGTGAACTGAGGTCTAAGATGGCAGACATACAAGAAACAGAGGCATGTTCACACTAGCAAAAAAGAAGCAAGACAAAAATATATTTCATACCCTACCATAATTATATATAAATGTAAAGCAAAATTGCATAATAAATATAGGGTACTTAGTGAACTATTTTTGATCAAAAAAAGTATACAAGCCGTCCCACCAGCGGCAAGGTGACCCTAAATTGGGACGGTACCTATACTGCCTATATTAAAAACCTTACTGTATATCAAAGTTGAAGTAATGCATATAAAAGGGTAGACAAATAGGACCGGGTCCCAACTCCAGACCACCTAGGCCCGTGGTAAGCTACATATATACCAATCAGCTCAACAAAGGGCATGCCACACCCTTAAATTGCACAGAATGCAAACAAGTCAAAAAACCAGACAATGTGAACTGAGGTCTAAGATGGCAGACATACAAGAAACAGAGGCATGTTCACACTAGCAAAAAAGAAGCAAGACAAAAATATATCTCATACCCTACCATAATTATATATAAATGTAAAGCAAAATTGCATAATAAATATAGGGTACTTAGTGAACTATTTTTGATCAAAAAAAGTATACAAGCCGTCCCACCAGCGGCAAGGTGACCCTAAATTGGGACGGTACCTATACTGCCTATATTAAAAACCTTACTGTATATCAAAGTTGAAGTAATGCATATAAAAGGGTAGACAAATAGGACCGGGTCCCAACTCCAGACCACCTAGGCCCGTGGTAAGCTACATATATACCAATCAGCTCAACAAAGGGCATGCCACACCCTTAAAATGCACAGAATGCAAACAAGTCAAAAAACCAGACAATGTGAACTGAGGTCTAAGATGGCAGACATACAAGAAACAGGCATGTTCACACTAGCAAAAAAGAAGCAAGACAAAAATATATCTCATACCCTACCATAATTATATATAAATGTAAAGCAAAATTGCATAATAAATATAGGGTACTTAGTGAACTGTTTTTGATCAAAAAAAGTATACAAGCCGTCCCACCAGCAGCAAGGTGACCCTAAATTGGGACGGTACCTATACTGCCTATATTAAAAACCTTACTGTATATCAAAGTTGAAGTAATGCATATAAAAGGGTAGACAAATAGGACCGGGTCCCAACTCCAGACCACCTAGGCCCGTGGTAAGCTACATATATACCAATCAGCTCAACAAAGGGCATGCCACACCCTTAAATTGCACAGAATGCAAACAAGTCAAAAAACCAGACAATGTGAACTGAGGTCTAAGATGGCAGACATACAAGAAACAGAGGCATGTTCACACTAGCAAAAAAGAAGCAAGACAAAAATATATTTCATACCCTACCATAATTATATATAAATGTAAAGCAAAATTGCATAATAAATATAGGGTACTTAGTGAACTATTTTTGATCAAAAAAAGTATACAAGCCGTCCCACCAGCGGCAAGGTGACCCTAAATTGGGACGGTACCTATACTGCCTATATTAAAAACCTTACTGTATATCAAAGTTGAAGTAATGCATATAAAAGGATAGACAAATAGGACCGGGTCCCAACTCCAGACCACCTAGGCCCGTGGTAAGCTACATATATACCAATCAGCTCAACAAAGGGCATGCCACACCCTTAAATTGCACAGAATGCAAACAAGTCAAAAAACCAGACAATGTGAACTGAGGTCTAAGATGGCAGACATACAAGAATCAGAGGCATGTTCACACTAGCAAAAAAGAAGCAAGACAAAAATATATTTCATACCCTACCATAATTATATATAAATGTAAAGCAAAATTGCATAATAAATATAGGGTACTTAGTGAACTATTTTTGATCAAAAAAAGTATACAAGCCGTCCCACCAGCAGCAAGGTGACCCTAAATTGGGACGGTACCTATACTGCCTATATTAAAAACCTTACTGTATATCAAAGTTGAAGTAATGCATATAAAAGGGTAGACAAATAGGACCGGGTCCCAACTCCAGACCACCTAGGCCCGTGGTAAGCTACATATATACCAATCAGCTCAACAAAGGGCATGCCACACCCTTAAATTGCACAGAATGCAAACAAGTCAAAAAACCAGACAATGTGAACTGAGGTCTAAGATGGCAGACATACAAGAAACAGAGGCATGTTCACACTAGCAAAAAAGAAGCAAGACAAAAATATATCTCATACCCTACCATAATTATATATAAATGTAAAGCAAAATTGCATAATAAATATAGGGTACTTAGTGAACTATTTTTGATCAAAAAAAGTATACAAGCCGTCCCACCAGCGGCAAGGTGACCCTAAATTGGGACGGTACCTATACTGCCTATATTAAAAACCTTACTGTATATCAAAGTTGAAGTAATGCATATAAAAGGGTAGACAAATAGGACCGGGTCCCAACTCCAGACCACCTAGGCCCGTGGTAAGCTACATATATACCAATCAGCTCAACAAAGGGCATGCCACACCCTTAAATTGCACAGAATGCAAACAAGTCAAAAAACCAGACAATGTGAACTGAGGTCTAAGATGGCAGACATACAAGAAACAGAGGCATGTTCACACTAGCAAAAAAGAAGCAAGACAAAAATATATCTCATACCCTACCATAATTATATATAAATGTAAAGCAAAATTGCATAATAAATATAGGGTACTTAGTGAACTATTTTTGATCAAAAAAAGTATACAAGCCGTCCCACCAGCGGCAAGGTGACCCTAAATTGGGACGGTACCTATACTGCCTATATTAAAAACCTTACTGTATATCAAAGTTGAAGTAATGCATATAAAAGGGTAGACAAATAGGACCGGGTCCCAACTCCAGACCACCTAGGCCCGTGGTAAGCTACATATATACCAATCAGCTCAACAAAGGGCATGCCACACCCTTAAATTGCACAGAATGCAAACAAGTCAAAAAACCAGACAATGTGAACTGAGGTCTAAGATGGCAGACATACAAGAAACAGAGGCATGTTCACACTAGCAAAAAAGAAGCAAGACAAAAATATATCTCATACCCTACCATAATTATATATAAATGTAAAGCAAAATTGCATAATAAATATAGGGTACTTAGTGAACTATTTTTGATCAAAAAAAGTATACAAGCCGTCCCACCAGCGGCAAGGTGACCCTAAATTGGAACGGTACCTATACTGCCTATATTAAAAACCTTACTGTATATCAAAGTTGAAGTAATGCATATAAAAGGGTAGACAAATAGGACCGGGTCCCAACTCCAGACCACCTAGGCCCGTGGTAAGCTACATATATACCAATCAGCTCAACAAAGGGCATGCCACACCCTTAAATTGCACAGAATGCAAACAAGTCAAAAAACCAGACAATGTGAACTGAGGTCTAAGATGGCAGACATACAAGAAACAGAGGCATGTTCACACTAGCAAAAAAGAAGCAAGACAAAAATATATCTCATACCCTACCATAATTATATATAAATGTAAAGCAAAATTGCATAATAAATATAGGGTACTTAGTGAACTATTTTTGATCAAAAAAAGTATACAAGCCGTCCCACCAGCGGCAAGGTGACCCTAAATTGGGACGGTACCTATACTGCCTATATTAAAAACCTTACTGTATATCAAAGTTGAAGTAATGCATATAAAAGGGTAGACAAATAGGACCGGGTCCCAACTCCAGACCACCTAGGCCCGTGGTAAGCTACATATATACCAATCAGCTCAACAAAGGGCATGCCACACCCTTAAATTGCACAGAATGCAAACAAGTCAAAAAACCAGACAATGTGAACTGAGGTCTAAGATGGCAGACATACAAGAAACAGAGGCATGTTCACACTAGCAAAAAAGAAGCAAGACAAAAATATATCTCATACCCTACCATAATTATATATAAATGTAAAGCAAAATTGCATAATAAATATAGGGTACTTAGTGAACTATTTTTGATCAAAAAAAGTATACAAGCCGTCCCACCAGCGGCAAGGTGACCCTAAATTGGGACGGTACCTATACTGCCTATATTAAAAACCTTACTGTATATCAAAGTTGAAGTAATGCATATAAAAGGGTAGACAAATAGGACCGGGTCCCAACTCCAGACCACCTAGGCCCGTGGTAAGCTACATATATACCAATCAGCTCAACAAAGGGCATGCCACACCCTTAAATTGCACAGAATGCAAACAAGTCAAAAAACCAGACAATGTGAACTGAGGTCTAAGATGGCAGACATACAAGAAACAGAGGCATGTTCACACTAGCAAAAAAGAAGCAAGACAAAAATATATCTCATACCCTACCATAATTATATATAAATGTAAAGCAAAATTGCATAATAAATATAGGGTACTTAGTGAACTATTTTTGATCAAAAAAAGTATACAAGCCATCCCACCAGCGGCAAGGTGACCCTAAATTGGGACGGTACCTATACTGCCTATATTAAAAACCTTACTGTATATCAAAGTTGAAGTAATGCATATAAAAGGGTAGACAAATAGGACCGGGTCCCAACTCCAGACCACCTAGGCCCGTGGTAAGCTACATATATACCAATCAGCTCAACAAAGGGCATGCCACACCCTTAAATTGCACAGAATGCAAACAAGTCAAAAAACCAGACAATGTGAACTGAGGTCTAAGATGGCAGACATACAAGAAACAGAGGCATGTTCACACTAGCAAAAAAGAAGCAAGACAAAAATATATCTCATACCCTACCATAATTATATATAAATGTAAAGCAAAATTGCATAATAAATATAGGGTACTTAGTGAACTATTTTTGATCAAAAAAAGTATACAAGCCGTCCCACCAGCGGCAAGGTGACCCTAAATTGGGACGGTACCTATACTGCCTATATTAAAAACCTTACTGTATATCAAAGTTGAAGTAATGCATATAAAAGGGTAGACAAATAGGACCGGGTCCCAACTCCAGACCACCTAGGCCCGTGGTAAGCTACATATATACCAATCAGCTCAACAAAGGGCATGCCACACCCTTAAATTGCACAGAATGCAAACAAGTCAAAAAACCAGACAATGTGAACTGAGGTCTAAGATGGCAGACATACAAGAAACAGAGGCATGTTCACACTAGCAAAAAAGAAGCAAGACAAAAATATATCTCATACCCTACCATAATTATATATAAATGTAAAGCAAAATTGCATAATAAATATAGGGTACTTAGTGAACTATTTTTGATCAAAAAAAGTATACAAGCCGTCCCACCAGCGGCAAGGTGACCCTAAATTGGGACAGTACCTATACTGCCTATATTAAAAACCTTACTGTATATCAAAGTTGAAGTAATGCATATAAAAGGGTAGACAAATAGAACCGGGTCCCAACTCCAGACCACCTAGGCCCGTGGTAAGCTACATATATACCAATCAGCTCAACAAAGGGCATGCCACACCCTTAAATTGCACAGAATGCAAACAAGTCAAAAAACCAGACAATGTGAACTGAGGTCTAAGATGGCAGACATACAAGAAACAGAGGCATGTTCACACTAGCAAAAAAGAAGCAAGACAAAAATATATCTCATACCCTACCATATTTATATATAAATGTAAAGCAAAATTGCATAATATAAATAGTTCACTAAGTACCCTATATTTATTATGCAATTTTGCTTTACATTTATATATAATTATGGTAGGGTATGAGATATATTTTTGTCTTGCTTCTTTTTTGCTAGTGTGAACATGCCTCTGTTTCTTGTATGTCTGCCATCTTAGACCTCAGTTCACATTGTCTGTTTTTTTGACTTGTTTGCATTCTGTGCAATTTAAGGGTGTGGCATGCCCTTTGTTGAGCTGATTGGTATATATGTAGCTTACCACGGGCCTAGGTGGTCTGGAGTTGGGACCCGGTCCTATTTGTCTACCCTTTTATATGCATTACTTCAACTTTGATATACAGTAAGGTTTTTAATATAGGCAGTATAGGTACCGTCCCAATTTAGGGTCACCTTGCCGCTGGTGGGACGGCTTGTATACTCTTTTTGATCAAAAATAGTTCACTAAGTACCCTATATTTATTATGCAATTTTGCTTTACATTTATATATAATTATGGTAGGGTATGAGATATATTTTTGTCTTGCTTCTTTTTTGCTAGTGTGAACATGCCTCTGTTTCTTGTATGTCTGCCATCTTAGACCTCAGTTCACATTGTCTGGTTTCTTGACTTGTTTGCATTCTGTGCAATTTAAGGGTGTGGCATGCCCTTTGTTGAGCTGATTGGTATATATGTAGCTTAGCACGGGCCTAGGTGGTCTGGAGTTGGGACCCGGTCCTATTTGTCTACCCTTTTATATGCATTACTTCAACTTTGATATACAGTAAGGTTTTTAATATAGGCAGTATAGGTACCGTCCCAATTTAGGGTCACCTTGCCGCTGGTGGGACGGCTTGTATACTTTTTTTGATCAAAAATAGTTCACTAAGTACCCTATATTTATTATGCAATTTTGCTTTACATTTATATATAATTATGGTAGGGTATGAGATATATTTTTGTCTTGCTTCTTTTTTGCTAGTGTGAACATGCCTCTGTTTCTGGTATGTCTGCCATCTTAGACCTCAGTTCACATTGTCTGGTTTTTTGACTTGTTTGCATTCTGTGCAATTTAAGGGTGTGGCATGCCCTTTGTTGAGCTGATTGGTATATATGTAGCTTACCACGGGCCTAGGTGGTCTGGAGTTGGGACCCGGTCCTATTTGTCTACCCTTTTATATGCATTACTTCAACTTTGATATACAGTAAGGTTTTTAATATAGGCAGTATTGGTACCGTCCCAATTTAGGGTCACCTTGCCGCTGGTGGGACGGCTTGTATACTTTTTTTGATCAAAAATAGTTCACTAAGTACCCTATATTTATTATGCAATTTTGCTTTACATTTATATATAATTATGGTAGGGTATGAGATATATTTTTGTCTTGCTTCTTTTTTGCTAGTGTGAACATGCCTCTGTTTCTTGTATGTCTGCCATCTTAGACCTCAGTTCACATTGTCTGTTTTTTTAACAAAATGAAAATGGAAGCCAGAAATGACTGATTTTGAAACACAGTTATATGTTATACGTCTAACAGAGAACCACGGGTTTAAATAGCACACCTGTAGTTTATTAATACTATTCTTCACAGCGATCTCGTGTGAATACCTTTGCTGACACACGGCAACAAAATGGAAATGGAAGCCAGAAATGGCTGATTTTGGAACGCTGTTATATGTGATACATCTTACAGAGAACGACAGTTTTCAATAGCAGGCCTGTAGTTTACTAATACTCTTATTCACAGAGACCTGGCGTGAATAACTTGACCGACACACTGCAACAAAATGGAAATGGAAGGCAGAAATGGCTGATTTTGGCATGCAGTTATATGTGATACGTATAACAGAGAACCACGGTTTTAAATAGCAAACCTCTAGTTTCCTAATACTATTCTTCCCAGAAACCTCGTATGAATAGCTTGACCGACACACTGCAACAAAATGGAAATGAAAGTCAGAAATGGCTGATTTTGGCATGCAGTTATATGCGATACGTCTAACAGAGAACCACAGTTTTAAATAGCAGGTCTGTAGTTTACTAATACTAATCTTCACAGAGACCTCATGTGAATAGCTTCGCTGGCACACTGCAACAAAATGGAAATGGAAGGCAGAAATGGCTGATTTTGGAATCCAGTTATATGTGATTCGTCTGACAGAGAACCACGGTTTTAAATAGCAGGCCTGTAGTTTTCTAATACTATTCTTCCCAGAAACCTCGTATGAATAGCTTGACCGACACACTGCAACAAAATGGAAATGAAAGGCAGAAATGGCTGATTTTGGCATGCAGTTATATGTGATACGTCTAACAGAGAACCACCATTTGAAATAGCAGGCCTGTAGTTTACTAATACTATTCTTCACAGAGACCTTGTGTGAATAGCTTCACTGATACACTGCAACAAAATGGAAATTGAAGACAGAAATGGCTGATTTTGGAACCCAGTTATATGTGATTTGTCTGACAGAGAACCACGGTTTTAAATAGCAGGCCTGTAGTTTCCTAATACTATTCTTCCCAGAAACCTCGTATGGATAGCTTGACCGACACACTGCAACAAAATCGAAATGAAAAGCAGAAATGGCTGATTTTGGCATGCAGTTATATGTGATACGTCTAATAGAGAACCACAGTATTAAAGAGCAGGCCTGTAGTTTACTAATATTATTCTTCACAGAGACCTTGTGTGAATAACTTCGCTGACACACTGCAACAAAATGGAAATGGAAGGCAGAAATGGCTGATTTTGGAACCCAGTTATATGTGATTCGTCTGACAGAGAACCACGGTTTTAAACAGCAGGCTTCTAGTTTCCTAATACTATTCTTCCCAGAAACCTCGTATGAATAGCTTGACCGACACATTGCAAAAAAATGGAAATGAAAGGCAGAAATGGCTGATTTTGGAACCCAGTTATATGTGATTCGTCTGAGAGAGAAGCACGGTTTTAAATAGCAGGCCTATAGTTTCCTAATGATATTCTTCCCAGAAACCATGTATGAATAGCTTGACCGACACACTGCAACAAAATGGAAATGAAAGGCAGAAATGGCTGATTTTGGCATGCAGTTATATGTGATACGTCAAACAGAGAACCATGGTTTTAAATAGCAGGCCTGTAGTTTACTAATACTATTCTTCACAGAGACCTCGTGTGAATAGCTTCGCTGACACACAGCAACAAAATGGAAATGGAAGGCAGAAATGGCTGATTTTGGAACCCAGTTACATGTGATTCAACTGACAGAGACCTCGTGTGAATAGCTTCGCTGACACACTGCAACCAAATGGAAATGGAAGCCAGAAATGGCTGATTTTGGAGCGCATTTATATGTAATAGGTCTGACAGAGAGCAACGGTTTTAAATAGCAGGCCTGTCGTTTACTAATACTATTCTTCACAGAGACCTCATGTGAATAGATTGACCGACACACTGCAACAAAATGGAAATGGAAGCCAGAAATGGCTGATTATGGATAGTGTTGAGCCACCCCCATAGGGTTCGGGTTCGGTTTGGTTCGTCGAACACCAGGATGTTCGTGGAACTATTCATTGAACACCTTAGAACACTGTCGAACACCGTTAAAACCAATGGTAGGCAAATAAAAACACATAGAAAACACCTTCAAAGGTGTTCAAAAGCTGACAAACTGCTCAGAAGACACTCTCTATAAAAAAGCCGGCCAGCAATTCAGCAGCGGTACCCGACAATTTAGAACAGAAAGAATAGAGCATCACACATAGATTAGATACATAGAAACATGTCAGTCACATATATAATAAGTACAGTGATAGTGTTGATTACTGTACTTGTCATTTAGTGTTAAAATAAAGGATTTATTTAAAAAAAAATTGGCGTGGGGTTCCCTGTAATTTTATTCTCTAGCGGAGGTTAAGCAGACGGCTGGGGCAGATGTTTGAAGCTTGGGAAGGGGATAATACCCACGGAGCTTCCCAGGCTACTAATAACAGCCCCCAGCTGAATACCTAGCCTTTACTAGCTATTAAAATGGGGGACCCCCAAAAAAATGACATGGGGTCCCCCCTATTTTAATAGCTAGCAAAGGCTAGGCAGACAGCTGGGGGCTGATATTAATAGCCCAGGAAGGGTGCCATGAATATTGGCCCCCTCCCAGGCTAGAAACACCAGCCATCAGCCGCCCCAGAAATGGCTCATCCATAGGATGTGCCAATTCTGGCACTTAGCCTTGCTCTTCCCACTGTCCTGTAGTGGTGGAAGTGGGGTAGTAGTGCTGGCCTTGATGTCAGGTTAGTAATGGTGAGGCATCTAAGTATGGCTGTGACGGCATCTAGATGAGCCGAGTTCATGTCTAATGAACTCAGCTCACCTCATGCACGTCACTGACAGCGTGGGAAAATTCTCCTGCGCTTGCGCTTGCCGTGAGCGCAGGAGAATTCTCTCACGCTCACCGCATGCGCAGGTGAATACTCCCACGCTGTCAGTAACGTGCATGAGGAGAGCTGAGTTCATTGGACATGAACTCGGCTCATCTTGATGCCGTCACAGCCAGACACTGAGGAGCGCAAGCATGCCTACTCTTCTCAGTATCTGCGGCATGGCAAGCTGGATGGCAGCTTTCGGCTACGATCCAGCCTGTCATGTGAATGTAGCAGAGCTGGAGCCATCCTGGGAACCATGGAAAGGTAAGGAAAATGTTGGTTTATTATTTTATTTTTATTGTAGGAGATCGTTGGCTTCAGCTGCAATGGGCCTGATGGTAAGTACGGTTTAACTTAGAACAATAAAGAATTGTGTGTTTATCTCAATTAAAGGACTTTATTTTGGGTGTTTGTGGGGTTTTTTTTAATGTTGACTATGGGGTTAGTAATGGGGTTGTCTCATAGACGCCTCTCCATTACTAACCTGGGCTAGATGTCAGCTGGCATTATAAGCTGACATCAACCCCAGCCCTATTACCCCACTGCCACCGCTACAGGGCAGTGGGAAGAGCGAGGCTAAGTGCCAGAATTGGCGCATCCTATGGATGCGCCATTTCTGGGGCGGCTGACGGCTGCTATTTCTAGCATGGGAGGGGGCCAATATTCATGGCACCCTTCCTGGGCTATTAATATCAGCCCCCAGCTGTCTGCCTAGCCTCTGCTAGCTATTAAAATAGGGGGGACCCCACGTCATTTTTTGGGGGTCCCTCATTTTAATAGCTAGTAAAAGCTAGGTATTCAGCTGGGGGCTGATATTAGTAGCCTGGGAAGCTCCGTGGGTATTACCCCCTTCCCAGGCTTCAAACATCTGCCCCAGCTGTCTGCTTAACCTCCGCTAGAGACTAAAATTACGGGGAACCCCACGCCAATTTTCTTTTAATAAATCCTTTATTTTAACACTAAATGACAAGTACAGTAATCAACACTATCACTGTACTTATTATATATGTGACTGACATGTTTCTATCTATCTAATCTATGCGTGATGCTCTATTCTTTCTATTCTAAATTGTCGGGTACCAATGCTGAATTGCCGGCCGGCTTTTTTAAAGAGACGGTGCATAAAAACACTATTATTTTTTTAATAAATCCTTTAACACTATATGACAAGTACAGTAACCAACACTGTCACTGCACTTCTTATATATGTGACTGACATGTTTATATCTATCTAATCGATGTGTGATGCTCTATTCTTTCTGTTCTGAATTGTCAGGTACCGGTGTGAGCACTGTTCCCATCGATTTGGGCAACCACTGTAATGCCACAACCACCATGACTGTGGCATTACAGTGAGTGGCAGACAATCCCTGCATGATGTGAAAAAATCCAGTTACGCTTTTGGTGCACGAACAGTTATCGAACATAACCTCGAACAGCCGAATATTTAGCAAATCGTTCGCGTTCATCTAACGACTCCAACACAGCCCAAAACAGCTCGAATTTGAGATTGGCGAACAGTTCGAGTCGAACACCGCTCATCTATAATTATGGAACCCAGTTATATGTGACACGTCTGACAGAGAACTATGGTTTTAAATAGCAGGCCTGTAGTTTACTAATACTATTCTTCACAGAGACCTATCATGAATAGCTTGACCGACACACTGCAACAAAATGGAAATTGAAGCCAGAAATGGCTTATTTTGGAACGCTGTTATATGTGATACATGTTACAGAGAATGAAAGTTTTAAATAGCAGGCCTGTAGTTTACTAATACTATTCTTCACAGTGACCTGGCATGAATAACTTGACCGACACGCTGCAACAAAATGGAATTGGAAGCCAGAAATGGCTGATTTTGGCACACAGCTATATGTGATACGTCTAACAGAGAACCATTGTTTTAAATAGCAGGCATGTAGATTACTAATCCTTTTCTTCACAGAGACCTCGTGTCAATAGCTTCACTGACACACTGCAACAAAATGGAAATGGAAGGCAGAAATGACAGATTTTGGAACGCAGTTATATGTGATACGTCTGACAGAGCAACGGTTTTAAATAGCAGGCCTGTAGTTTACTAATACTATTCTTCCCAGAAACCTCGTGTGAATAACTTGACCGACACACTGCCACAAAATGGAAATGGAAGCCAGAAATGACTGATTTTGGAACACAGTTATATGTTATATTTCTAACAGAGAACCACGGTTTTAAATAGCACACCTGTAGATTATTAATACTATTCTTCATAGCGATCTAGTGTGAATAGCTTCGCTGACACACTGCAACAAAATGGAAATGGAAGCCAGAAATGGCTGATTTTGGAACGCTGTTATATGTGATACATCTTACAGAGAACAACAGTTTTGAATAGCAGGCCAGTAGTTTACTAATACTATTCTTCAAAGAGACCTGGCGTGAATAACTTGACCGACACACTGCAACAAAATGGAAATGGAAGGCAGAAATGGCTGATTTTCGAACCCAGTTATATGTGATTCGTCTGACAGAGAACCACGGTTTTAAATAGCAGGCCTGTAGTTTCCTAATACTATTCTTCCCAGAAACCTCGTATGAATAGCTTGACCGACACACTGCAACAAAATGGAAATGAAAAGCAGAAATGGCTGATTTTGGCATGCAGTTATATGTGATTCTTCACAGCAATCTCGTGTGAATATCTTCGCTGACACTCTGCAACAAAATAGTAATGGCAGGTAAAAACGGCTGATTTTGGAACGCAGTTATATGTGAAACATCTACCAGAGAACATCGGTTTTAAATAGCAGATATGTAGTTTACTAATACTATTCTTCACAGAGACCTCATGTGAATATATTGACCAACACACTGCAAGAAAATGAAAATTGAAGTCAGAAATGGCTGATTTTGGAATGCTGTTATATGTGATACATCCTACCGAGAACAACGGTTTTTAATAGCAGGCCTGTAGTTTACTAATACTATTCTACACAGAGACCTATCGTGAGTAACTTGACCAACACACTGCAAGAAAATGAAAATTGAAGTCAGAAATGGCTGATTTTGGAATGCTGTTATATGTGATACATCCTACAGAGAACAACGGTTTTTAATAGCAGGCCTGTAGTTTCCTAATACTGTTCTTCACAGCGACCTCGTGTGAATAGCTTGACCGACACACTGCAACAAATGGAAATGAAAGCCAGAAATGGCTGATTTTGGAACCCAGTTATATGTGATACGTCTGACAGAGAACCACGGTTTTAAATAGCAGGCCTGTAGTTTCCAAATACTATTCTTCCCAGAAACCTCGTATGAATAGCTTGACCGACACACTGCAACAAAATGGAAATGAAAAGCAGAAATGGCTGATTTTGGCATGCAGTTATATGTGATACGTCTAACAGAGAACAACAGTTTTAAATAGCAGGCCTGTAGTTTACTAAAACTATTCTTTAAAGAGATCTTGTGTGAATAGCTTCGCTGACACAGCGACAAAATGGAAATGGAAGGCAGAAATGGTTGATTTTGGAACCCAGTTATATGTGATTCATCTGACAGAGAACCACGGTTTTAAATAGCAGGCCTGAAGTTTACTAATACTATTCTTCCCAGAAACCTCGTATGAATAGCTTGACCGACACACTGCAACAAAGTAGAAATGAAAGGCAGAAATGGCTGATTTTGGCATGCAGTTATATGTGATACGTCTAAGAGAGAACCACGGTTTTAAATAGCCGGCCTGTAGTTTACTAATACTATTCTTCACAGAGACCTCGTGTGAATAGATTGACCGACACACTGCAACAAAATGGAAACGGAAGCCAGAAATGGCTGATTATGGAACCCAGTTTTATGTGATATGTCTGAAAGATAACCAAGGTTTTTATTAGCAGGCCTGTATTTTACTAATACTATTCTTCACAGAGACCTATCATGAATAACTTGACCGACACACTGCAACAAATTTGAAATGGAAGCCAGAAATGGCTGATATTGGAACGCTGTTATATGTCATACATCTTACGGAGAACGACAGTTTTAAATAGCAGGCCTGTAGTTTACTAATGCTATTCTTCACAACGACCTCGTGTGAATAGCTTGACTGACACATTGTAACAAAATGGAAATGGAAGGCAGAAGTGGCTTATTTTGGAACCCAGTTTTATGTGATTAGTCTGATAGAGAACCACGGTTTTAAATAGCAGGCCTGTAGTTTCCTAACATTATTCTTCCCAGAAACCTTGTATGTATAGCTTGACCGACACACTGAGACAAAATGGAAATGAAAGGCAGAAATGGCTGATTTTGGCATGCAGTTATGTAATACGTCTAACAGAGAACCACGGTTTTAAATAGCAGGCTGTAGTTTACTAATACTATTCTTCACAGAGACCTCGTGTGAATAGGTTCACTGACACACTGCAGCAAAATGGATATAGAAGCCAGAAATGGCTGATTTTGGAACACAGTTATATGTGATACGTCTGACAGAAAACAACGGTTTTAAATAGCAGGCCTGTAGTTTACTAATACTATTCTTCACAGAGACCTAGTGTGAATAACTTGACCAACACACTGCAACAAAATGGAAATGGAAGCCAGAAATGGCTGATTTTGGAACGCTGTTATATGTGATACATCTTACAGAGAACCACGGTTTTAAATAGCAGGCCTGTAGTTTCCTAATACTATTTTTCCCAGAAACCTCGTATGAATAGCTTGACCAACACACTGCAGCAAAATGGAAATGAAAGGCAGAAATGGCTGATGTTGGCATGCAGTTATATGTGATACGTCTAACAGAGAACCACGATTTTAAATAGCAGGTCTGTTGTTTACTAATACTATTCTTCACAGAAACGTCGTGTGAATAGCTTCATTGACACACTGCAACAAAATGGAAATGGAAGGCAGAAATTACTGTTTTTGGCATGCAGTTATATGTGATACGTCTAACAGAGAACCACGGTTTTAAATAGCAGGTCTGTAGTTTACTAATACTATTCTTCACAGAGACCTTGTGTGAATAGTTTGATCAACACACTGCAACAAAATTTAAATGGAGGTCAATATTTTCCACGTTCAATTCAAATTTCTGGATTTTTATCACTGTATTATGGAAAAAATCTGGCTGTATTCTGCAGTGCTAGAAGCAAATGGAGCAGAAAAATTGTGTACTCTGGATGGCTTTTTAAGCAAATAATCAGCATTAAGATAAAAAAAAAATAGCCCTGACCCCTGATATCTGGGGCTATGTCTACAAATATTTGTCACAGCAGGATCAGTCAGAACAGAAGTTGAACGTGCATTGGACCCTCTTGTGCTGTACGATGCACTGCAGTATGTCACATACCCTGCCTGCCTAACTCCAGCTATCACATTTACCACTGTAAATATGCAGCTGAATTAGTTCTCAGAAGGACTGTTCGTTCAGATGGATATATATATGTTGTGGAATACCTATACTAACTATAAACAAGCAAATCTCTCCCTGACTCAACAGCAGCTCTCCCTACTCTGCCTGTTTCCGGGGTAGACTGTCACGAGCATAGCGGCACCAGGTCTTATATAGACCTGATGATGCTGTGCGGCCAGCCTTCACTGTGATACCCACAACCAAAGTGGCTACTGCATTACAGTGGGGGGCAAGCAATCCCTAAAGTGCCCTAAACATTCAGGATGGGGACCCGAGTTCCCACCTGAGCAACCCGGAAATATTTGACGAGCGCTGGGTTTGTCGAGCACCGTGATGCTCGGGCGAGTACCAAGTAGCGGAATCATTTAAAGAGACCAGGATGGATAACCACAGAACTTAAAGGGATCCTGTCACATCCTTTTTTGCTATTAAACTGCCACTAATGTCTTGCTAGTGATGCACAGTGCATCATTAATATGTTTATCTCAAGCAAAATGTCCCAGTATTTAGTGCAAAAATCACTTTTTATACTTTTATGATTGCCCC
This sequence comes from Phyllobates terribilis, assembly GCF_046119375.1. Classification (NCBI taxonomy): domain Eukaryota; kingdom Metazoa; phylum Chordata; class Amphibia; order Anura; family Dendrobatidae; genus Phyllobates; species Phyllobates terribilis. Next base: position 326,624,066 of record NW_027362762.1, on the reverse strand, counting down.
ACCTACCTTCTTTTTCAGTCATAGGGGTGGGGATTTCTAGCTTTTCAGTCACGGTCAGTCAAATGCCTTTTGAATTCTCCACGCCCATCGTATTATAATTCCTTCCCGTCCCAGCTCCCTATGTCACCGCAATCTCCCAGCAGATCCCACACTTGCGCAATGACTCTCAGCTTTCCAGGCATGAGCTCTGAATCTGGTTGTACATCCTAGCTTTATATCCTATGTGCGCATGCTCCGGAGCCGCTGAGTGCCAGTTTGGCAAACGGGAAGACAGGCTCGCATAGCATGCACGCTCAAAAACTGTCATGTGGCCACTGACTCTCAATGGCTCTGAAGCATGCGCCCATAGGATACAAAGCTGGGATGTACACCCAGATTCAGTGACGTGACAGGTTCCCTTTAAACACTTGCTAAAAAGGAAAAAAATGTATATCAAAAGGAAAGCCGGGGGCATAACTAAAGTAGAATATAATGCTGTCTGCAGGCAATGCAGGGCAAGTGTTATAAGAGCTAAAGCCAATAATGAAGTGAGGCTTGCAAGGGAGACCAAAAGCAATAAAAAAATAATTTTGAGAATGTACAATTATCTATAAACAGAGAGATGATAAGGGAACACTTAGCTAATTTAAATGAATTTAAATCTCCTGGCCTAGATGAATTACATCCTAGGTTACTGAAAGAGATAACAGAGGAAATTGCAGAATAACTAGCCAAAAGTCTCAGAAGATTGGAGAAGAACAAATGTCTCTATCTTCAAAAAATGAAAGAAGATGGAGCCAGGAAAATACAGGCCAGTGAGCCTTACTTGTATGCAAGGAAATATATTTGAACAAATTATTAAACAGCATGTCTGTAAGTACTTGGCTAAGAATACAGTAAATAACCAGAGACAGCATCTGTTTGTAGCAAACAAATCATGCCAGACTAATCTAATTTCCTTCTATGATGGAATCACTGGCTGGGTAGATCAGGGAAATGCAGTAGATATAGTATATATTGACTTCAGCAAAGCATTTGATAAAGTATTTCAATCTATTCTTATTGAAAAAATGACCAAGTATGGGATTAACAAGGCTACGGTTATGCGGATTCATAACTGGCTCAGTGACCGTACTCAAAGGGTGGTAATAAATGGTTGCACATCCAATTGTAAGAGTGTTTCAAATGGGGTACCACAAGGCTCTTTTCTGGCGCCAGTGTGGTAGAACATTTTCATAAATGATCTAGATGTTAGAATCTATTTTGTTTTAATATCGGCCATCTTGTTGTGGTTTGCTGGCTTCTAGTCTTTTCCTCTGGTGCTGGGTTTCTTGGTCACTTGATCTCTGCACTCTTTATTACTCACCTGGCTTTCATTCCCCGCTGGACATCAGTGTTGTAACGCTCGTGCTCTGGCTAAGTAGCCTTGTTTAGTTCTTCTTGCTTTGGACTATTGTTATCCTGGGACTTCTTGTTCCACCAGTTTTGTTTCCTTTAATTTTCGTTTCTGCAACTAACTTTTCTGTTAGGAGGTCTCCTGCTTTTGCTCCCAGTCCTTAGATCTTTTAGGGACCCCTTTCCCCGTCCTACAGGTCTTCATTTAAGTTCAGTGCAGGAGTTTCAGTTGGGCTATTCATAAGGAATAGGGCACCCACGCCAGCTTAGGGTTAAGCGGAGTCTCAATGCAGGGGCAGCTTTTCCCTCCTATTCCTTAGTTCTAAGTTGCAGAACATAACACTAGATAAGGGAACTGAAGGAATATTAATCAAATTTGTAGACGATGCAAAACTAGGAGGGATAGCTAACACTAGAGAGGACAGATAAAGGATTCATAAGGATCTAGATAAGCTTGTACAATGGGGAGCAACTAATAGAATGGTATTTAACAGGGAGAAATGCAAGATTCTATATCTGGACAAGGAAAACAAAAATGACATCTACAAAATGGAAGGAATAAAACTAAGCAACAGCACGTGTGAAAAAGACTTGGGTATACTAATAGATCAAAGACTGCACATGAGTGTGATGCAGGAGCAAAGAAGGCAAACACAGTTCTGGGATATATTAAGAGAAGTATAGATCACTTGAAGTAATTATCCCTCTCTACTCCTGCTTGGTCAGACTTCATCTGAAATACTGTTTCCAGTGCTGGGCACCACATTTTAAAAAAAACATCGAAAAACTGTAGCAAGTTCAGAGAAGTGCTACGAGGATGGTGAGCGGACTGAAAACTATATCCTATGAGGAACGGTTAAAGGATCTGGGAATATCTAGCTAGCATAAAAGAAGGCTAAGAAGAGACTTAATAGCTGTCTACAACTATCTGAAGGGATTCTAATTTTCACATGGAAACATGAGAAGCAATGGAATGAAACCGGAAGGAAGAAGATACAGATTAGATATTAGAAAAAGTTGCAGAAAATTGTCTAGAGTCCAGAAAACCCACTTAATTTCTTTGAAATAAAGACATTATAACATAAAATTTTGTTGCTCTTTTTTATGTTAAGCTAATTTTCCTTGGCAAAACTTCTGAACTAAGTGATTGACTACAACAATAATGTGCGCTCTTTACCTGACTTTACCACTGCACCAAAAACACTGAGACTAAAGGAGTGGCGGGGAGGCGATGCTCGAAAGAGGGTGATGCGTACCTACCATGTTTTTTAGTTTCGGTATTTTACAGCATTTACAGTCCACATTTCTTAAAATGGAAAATCCCTTTCAATTTAGTATCAATCAATACCTGAAAATGGTGGGCCTTTGTAATTTATAAAGCTGCAGATACAACATAAGATTAATTAAAGAAAAACTACCCAAAGAATAAGATAAACTTAAGTGTCCTTAACACAGAAATAAAAAAAAACCACACCTCAAGGTATGTGTGCCAATCCTTGGTTCTGTCATCTCTTCATTTTATATGACAAAAGAGACATCATGAACTAACTTTTACAGTTTTCAAATTCCTTTATTTCTTTTTTACCCACTAAGCCACATTCAGCTCACACATAGTTTAGAGTCGTAGATAATTGTTGAACATGGTCAAACTGTGAAACGGCTCATGGCTCCCATTCTCAATGTGGACCCTGTTTCAGCACTACTGGCATCAGTTATTCACACCAACACAACAGTGTGGCACTATTACAGTTTGTGGGACTGGAGAAGATCACTATTTCTCTTTTGTGACACTTTTACTTTGTGGGGCGCTTGTACTGTCTGATACATTAAAGAACTCGTCTGGTCAAAAGGTATAAGTATGCAGTCACTCTGTGTGACTGCAGGCTTATGAATCCCCCCAGCGCAGACACTGTGCACTGCAGGGATTCGCCGGTATGAGACCAGGGACTGGAAGCTATGTATACATTATACATACCTCCGGCCATTCAGTGCCGTCTCTCTCCATTCACTTGCATGGAACGAGGCCACGCCCCATCTAGTGTCGTGGATGGCCATTGGGTGCATCCGACTAGAAGGTGCGGCCTCACTCAATACAAGTGTATGGAGAGTGAGGATGCGCCCCCTGTCCAGGGTATGTATAACACATACATACCCTCTATTACCGGGTCTCATACTGGTGAATCACACAGTCACACAGAGTGACTGCAGACATTACTTTTGACCAGACAACCACTTTTATACCATCTGGGACACTACTACAGTCTGGGGCACAATACGGGGCACTGTTTATTTGGCATTATAATTTTGGAGGGCACTATCTATCTAGCACATACTGTTTTCAGGGTGTTGTGAATGATCCCTTGTATTATCTCTCTTTTTATTTGTTGCAGTGTAAGATGCTTCTTAAATTGATTTCTTACAAATTCAAAGTAGAAGAAAATAGGTATTATCCCCTCGCCACGTACACTCCTCAAAAGTGGTGTAATTGAACTACAGGTCTAAAAAAATTCAATTTTCTCTGTCTAATTTAGAGTGACATTCAAATGCAAACTTGATGTAACTAAGCAAAAATTTAAAAAATTACAGCATGGAAAATTATGTGATCACTAGTGTTGAGCCACCCCCGTAGTGTTCGAGTTCGGTTCGTCGAACACCCGTATGTTCGCCGAACTGTTCGTCGAACTATTCGTCGAACACCGTTAAAACCAATGGCAGGCAAACAAAAACACATATAAACACATAGAAAACACATAGAAAACACTTCAAAGGTGTCCAAAAGCTGACAAACTGCTCAGAAGACACAACTAACACATGGAATAGTGACAAGTACATATAGTCATGCGAAAAGAAAAGAGGTGGAGGAGTAAAAGGAGGGGGAGACACAGATATAGGTATTACATGCCCTTCTAAAATCAAGAAAGGCAGGAGTAAAAATCTAAAATCAGCCTACCAACACCCTGACGTCGTGACAAGAAAATTAAAAAAAGAAATATCTTTAGGTAGAATGGCGGTTCCATTCAGAACACTTTCCTTACATGACGTAGTGGTATCCCCGTTGTGAGTTGTGCCAAAAACGGAACCCAATACTTTCGGACTAATCCACCATTTGTCATATTCAAGGGGCAGGTCAGTAAACGACAACATCGACGCGGAACCAAGTACATTAGTATATACTGTACATCCTTTGACAAGGCAATCAGGCGGATCCAGAAGTTGGGAAGGGTCACCCTAATGGCCAAAACAGACATTGATGCGGCGTTCCGGTTACTTACTACCTGTGCCTCCAAATAGTCTCCACCTATTGGGCTGTTTCTGGGAAGGAGCATACTATATAGATCGCTGTTTGCCCATGGGGTGGTCCAGATCCTGCTCACTATTTGAGGCGTTTAGTTGCTTCCTCGAATGGGTTGTAATGGACGTTTCTAAGGGGGCACATATTATAAATTAACTCAACAACTTCTTATGCCTGGGCCCAAAAGATTCGCCACAGTGTGAATACACGTGGTAGTCCACCTGTGAGAAGGAGAGAGCTGGAGGGAGAGCGGACACCACAGAGCCGAGGGGTTAGATGGTGAACTGAAGAAGGAAAGAGGGCGAGGGAGGTAAGGGAGTACAGTGGAAGGCTGACCTGAGCTCCCCCACGTTCCTGCTTGGCGGGGAACAGCCCTGGGAAGAAAAGCTGCTTGCGCATCCTTTTGAGATTACGGGCGCGAGCGGGCAGAGGGACTACGCTGGAGTGCGAAGCCGACACGGCCAATCCGTTCCTGCCCGTGCGCCCTCCGTGTCGCCGGGTTTGTGCCAGAGCCGCGGTGGACCCTGACGGCCAGCCCCCCTCTCCCAATACTGGTGCCTGTCCGCTGTGGGGTCGAGCCCCCCCACAGTGGGGGGGGGAGTAACATCTGCAGAAGAAAAACCATCTTCCAGCCAAACTAAGATGTGTACTTCTTTTCGTGGACAATGTGATACGATCCCTTTCTTACGGACACGCCCATCGCAACAAATTCCAGATGAGGCACAAAAACAGCAGGTGCTTCAACGGATATCAAGTGCTCCTTCAAGTGGGCTCTCCTCCACCTCAACTTCAACATCACAAATACTCCAGTCCTCAAAGGTGTCACCCCAATCGCACTTGCTTCCTCACAGCTCCCAAGTCTCCAGCTGCCCGTCTGAGTATGGGGTAACACAGATGGTTGAGTCTGCACAGCTGTTTACTCATACTATAGCCTGGGAAATGGAGGTCTGCTCCAGAGCTTCTGTTAATCCAAATGAGGAAATGATCTGCACTGATGCCCAGAACCTTTATGAGTCGGATCCAGGACCAGATGAAGAAGGTTCTGAGCATAATGAAGACCCTCGTTCCCAAACTGTAACTCCTGTTGGTGGAGACAATGATGAAGACGATGATGAGACTCAAATACCTGATTGGAGCGACAACTTGACTTTTCGGTCAGGGCAGGAAGAGGTTGGCTCTGAGGACGACGGGTGTGAGAACACACAGGGTGATGATGACGAGGTTGGAGAAACCACTTACTGTCAACCCACAGTCAGCCAGTCGATGAGGTCAGCAGAGGAGGTGGAGGAGGATGTGACTAGCCCAGGGGACGGGGATGACTCAGTACCCGGGACTTTGCCTGGCCTTGGGGATGTCGCGGTGGTCAGCTCCCGGGCCCGTACCCTGGGGTCACTCTTTAAAATGGTGGATATTGTTAATTTTATAAGAGTTCGTGACGCCACCTGTGGTATCTGGTGAGAAGCACCAGTGCTGCAGCAGTCCACTGAGGCCGGTGATAAGGCAGCTCGATGGTATAGCTCCCCACAAGTGGAGCTAGGCCTCAGGGCAGCGTATGCAGGGGGAATGCAGGACAGGCGAGACCCAGCTGGGTCAGAGCAAGAACGGGAACGGACACGGTAGTCACTTCAGTACCTTTTACTGGTGGAAATTCAGGCACATCCCGGAGCATTGTAGGGTGAAGGGTGCATATCAGGATCCTCCCCAATGAGCGGGTGTAGGGCCTCCTGTTTCTTGCCTCTGCGTAGTAAGTTTCTGACCTGCCTGGAGCTAGGCCTAACTTTGTCTCTGTCCTGCGCTGGCTGACCTTGTGGTAGGGCCTTGTCATGGAATTCACGTTCCCAGTATGCGGGGCCTAAGCGTCTCCTGGCTCTGTTACGTATCAGCACCTAAGCGATCCTGGGACTTGTAGTTCTCCAGGGATTCTGGTTATGCCTTACTGGGTCATAGAGATCCCGGTAAGCTCGGATCCAGTGTCCGGTAAATGCTTCGGGGTGAGCTGGTTAAGCTCCTCTGCCCCCTATGTACTAACTCTCCACTCGCCTTCGGCCTACTCGGGCCCTCACTAGGCTATACACACTAACGTCAGCTTGCCGCGCTTCACCGATCTTATGGCGCCGGCACACCTTAAGCTCTAACTGGTCTCCCTGAATCTAGCTAGCAGGAGCCTCGTGCTCCACTACTAAACTATTAACTGAGTTCTCTAGATTAGACTGAGCTCCACTGCAGACTGACCTCTCTTAGCCTTCTCTACTGCAGGAACTCTTCAGAGGAACTGAACTGCCTACCCCCACCTTCCCTATTTATATCCCTAACGGTCTCCCTCTGCTGGTCTGAGGTGGTAGGTGGAGATGTGTGAATGTTTATGGGGGCCTCTTGTGGAGGATTCCATCAATGCACTCTTTTAGGATCTGTGATACCAAGCGCAGCTGGGCGTCACAGATGCTATTGACGACGAGGTTAGGTTGCGCCTTCCTGGACAGAGACGGAGTACTGGAAGCACGTCAACAACTGCATCCTCAACCACAACTCTGCCTCTGACCACAAGTCGTGGTGGCTCTTCAGGTCGCATGGGCTCTAAGACTTGCATAGCCTGAGCATTTTTTCAGATCGATAAGGATGACACCAACTCGTGTTATCTGTAATATTTGTCACCACAAGCTAAGTAGAGGCCAAAAAATCCATAGTTTGAGTACTTCATGCATGAACCGTCACATGGATATGAAGCATAAGTTGCAGTGGGAAGCTCACTGTGCTACAATGCAGCCTAGCGGGCCGGGCCAACCACCGTCTGCCCCATCTTGTGCATCTGCGGCCTCTTCATCCTCTGTGGCTTGGGGGACAGCAGTCACACATGTTTTTGGATGCAGACCTGCCACTTCTTTACCTGCAACAGCCAGTGTGATTGGCAGGTCATCATTTCATTTGGAAGTGGAAACACCAGCTGGTGTTGACCTCTCTCTGACATCGAGAGCACCACCTTTGGATCAAGGCAACCTAAATTTTCCACCTGCATCTTCCTTACAGACCGGCAGCTTGCCGGGGACACCCTACTCAACCCCGTCTAAGCACAACAGCCAGCCCTCGGTCCCTCAGATGTGGACAAGTAAAAGACCATTTCCTCCTAGCCATGACAAAGCTAAGAGGTTGAATTTCACCATCTGCAAGCTGGTGGCTACAGAAATGCTGCCTTTCCGCCTGGTGGACACAGAGGATTTTCGAGACCTTATGTCCGTCGCAGTGCCCCAGTTCCAGATGCCCAGTCGGCACTACTTCTCAAAGAAAGGTGTGCCTGCGCTACACCAGCATGTCACACACAACATCACGGCTTCTTTGAGAAACTCTGTGCGTGACAGGGTGTATTTCACCACAGACACTTGGACGAGTAGGCATGGACAGGGGCATTAAATGTCGCTGACTGGGCACTGGGTAACTATGGTGACAGCAGGATAAGGGGCTGCTGTCCAAGTCTTGCCATCCCCACGAGTTGTGCGTCAATCCTCTTTATCTCGAAGTTCCTCCACTGCTTCTGCCTCCTCAACCTCCTCTCGGTCCGCCACCTGCACCCAAAGCCTGTCTGGTAATGCCATCCGCTTTCTAACTGCGCAGAAGGAATCCTGCACACCTCCTTACTATGCTGGCAACAGGGCTCAACGGCATCAGGCGGTGTTAACTTTGAAATGTCTGGGAAATGTAGGTCACACAGCTGAGGAGTTGTGGTAAGCTCTGGAGACCCAGTTTCATGAATGGTTGTCTCCACTGGACCTGCAACCAGGGAAGGCCGTGTGCGACAATGCTGCAAACCTGGGTGCGGCCCTTCGCCGGGGCAATGTCACACATGTGCCTTGTATGGCTAACGTGTTGAACCTGGTTGTCCAGCAATTTTTAGCCCACTATCCCGGACTAGATGGTCTTCTGCAGAGGGCACGGTCGCTGTGTGCTCACTTCCGCCGTTTGCATCCCACAGCTCAACGACTTACATCTCTACAGAAGTCGTTGGGCCGGCCAGTTCACAGGCTGAAATGCGATGTGCCGACATGGTGGAATTCAACTCTGCACATGTTGCAGTGACTGTGGAAGCACCGACAAGCCCTGGTGCAATAAGTTCTGATGTATAGCCTGGGCCAACGAGATCCAGAGGTGGGGCAAATCACACTGCAGGAGTGGTCTCAGATCAGGGACCTATGAAGTTGACGCGCCCCCTGGGCCGTGGGGTACCCGGAGCCGAGCCGGTAGACGCTGGGGGTTGTAGTCACTGTGGCAGTGACCCGGTCCGTGACCCAGGGCGGTCAATCCAAGGGTAATTTGTATATATGGGTTTTATAATGTCCGACTACGCCACCTGTGGCCAAAAGGGCCGCCGCTGCGGAACAGTCCTCTGAAGCTGTTGGTTTTGCAGCAATGGTATTATTACTCCCCACAGGAAGAGTGTAGCTTCAGGGCAGTGTGGGTGGATGATGGTGGTTGTAGTGCAAGGAGTCAGTAATGAACACAGAGTCAGTGTGATGCAGTCCCAAGATCTTTACTCACAGTTGTTGCAGTCCAGATTACAGGTACCAGAGCAATCTCCCCTGTCGTGCTGTGCATACTCAGTGAAGGGCTCAGTCCACCCCCAGATAGCTATGGAGTACTTAGCAGGACCCCCTTCTGTGTGTCCTTTCTCTGGACTTGTCCCTGCCCCTCACACCCAGTGACACTTCTATCTGGTATCCTCTGGCCTTGGTGGGCGACGTGTATTCCGTCCCCTGGGTCCTATGTGGCTACCTTCTTAGTGAGGCTGGTGTGGACTTTGGCCTGCAGTACATGAAATGCTGCAACCTCCGGTTTCTAGTTGAGCTTTGCTGTTTCTCCGCTAGTTGAGGGACCGGTTCCCCTTATCTGGCCTGACCCATCTACCTCCTGGTAGCAGCGGGCGTACGGGTGGCCTTCTGCACGGCCCGTACCCCTAGAGTCCCTTCAGTTCCTGGAGCCTTCCTGCTCCCACTCCTCTCTTCTCTCCTTCAGTCCTGGGCCTCCCAGGCTAGGCCCGCCTCCGGAGCAGAGCTCATGCAGAGCATCTGCTCCTGTCACTTCACCTCTTCTGACTGGCTTGCCCTTTCTTAGATGGCTTCCTATTTATACTCTCCCTGTCATGTGCTCCCCTAAGCTGCTTTCTCCACCCACACCCACTACTTAGGACCCTCCCGCCAGTTAGGGACCTGGGACTGTGCTCTACTTTAGGAGCAAACTCGCCCTACCCCCACTGCGGGTATGTGTTGGATGCAGGTGTTAGGGTCCCGAGCCATACTCCTTCCTTACCTGAGGGTGAGATACCACACCTCTGGGTGAGATGCAGTACCTTTGTGGCGACTGAACCCTCAGGGGCGCCACACACCCTTCTGCACAGTTTTGAAATGGCGACGAAGATGTTTAGTGCTGACGATGCCATTATCAGCATGACTATTCCGGTGATTTACATGCTGGAGCACACGTTAAACAGAATTCAGAGTCAGGTGGTGGGACAAGAGGAGGTGGAGGAAGTAGAGGAGGAGTCGTTTGAGGAAGGGATAATATCTCCAAGGTCCAGACGGTCGGCAGCACCAAAGCGGCAGGCATGGGAGGGTGGGGGAGAGGGATTAACGAGGGCGCATGGTAGCAGCCAAATTGTTGAGGAAGGTGCAGGAGCCGAGGAAGAAGTGGAGGACGAACTGGCGATGGGCATGGAAGACTCATCAGATGAGGGAGACCTTGATCACATTTCTGTTGTGCGCGGTTGGGGGGAGAGGGCAGAGGAAGGAAGCATGACTCTTACCTCGCTACCAACACAACAAGGACTTGGTCCTCCTGGATACGCAAGACACATGAGTGCCTTCTTGCTGCACTACCTGCAACATGACCCTCGGATTGTCAGAATTCGAAGTAATCCCAACTACTGGGTTGCCACCCTCTTAGATCCCCGGTACAAAAGTAAATTTGCTGAAATAATTCCTGCCATAGAAAGGGATTCACGCATGCAGGAGTATCAGAAGAGGCTGTTGCAGAATCTTACATGTGCTTTTCCACAAAACACCAGTGGTGCACTTAGTGAATCTCACAGTTCTAACTTGCCAACCGTGGGACTGTCGAGTCTTCATCACTCAAATCATAACAGTAACACAGTATCTGCTGGTAACAGCAATTTTGTGGAATCGTTTCACCACTTTTTTAGACCATCCTTTGCAAGGCCACAGGAGACAAGAAGTCTGACACATAGTCAATGCCTAGAGAGGATGGTACAGGAGTATCTCCAAGTGAACATCGAAGCCATGACTGTGTCACTGGACCCTTGCTCATTTTGGGATTCCAATCTGGAAAAATGGCTGGAGCTTGCCACTCACGCCTTGGAGATCTTGTCATGCCCTGCAGCCAGCATTCTCTCTGAATGTGTGTTCAGCGCTGCTGGTGGTGTGCTGACAGATAAGCGCATGCGGCTGTCCACTGAGAATGTAGACAGACTCACGTTCATAAAGATGAACAAATCATGGATCCGCAAGGACTTTTCTACCCCTGTGTCATCCTGGGGAGACTAAAAGCTTGAGGATTTGGTAAAATCACCTCACCAACTATTTTAAGCAAACTCTGGGGCAATTGATGCCACATTAGTGGTGTCTGTGCCACAATTTTTGGAAAAAATGGAGACTCTTTTTGGAGTCCCCTTGCTGTGTTTTACGTGATGTTGGCATTGTCAATTCCAGGTGGGTTGGGTCGCTCCCCCCCTTTTAACCGTAAGAAACTCCATACACTATGGCTTGGAGTAACACAGATGGTTGAGTCTGAAGTCTGTTTACTCAGAGGTCTGCTCCAAAGCTTCAGTGTCTGCTCGTCAGTGTAGAATTTTTAACTGCATCTAGCCTAGGCAATACTTTGGGCATAGTAGCCCAGCTGCGAAGCAAGCTGCACCGCCTGTGTATCTAATAAGAATTTTTAACTGCATCTAGCCTAGGCAGACTCTGGGGACCCCCAACCAAACCCAGATGCTCAGCCCCCCTACCGCCCCCCTTTCCTTGACAATACAATAATGTAACTCTTACAACTGGATGGGTGAGGATCGGTCACAGCTTTATTAACTCTTTATACTCATTCCATTAGAAAGGCATTTTATTTCTAAAATAATTCATCTTGTTGCAGCATGCCCTGGGTCTCCACACCGGCAAGTTGGCCAACAAGTGTAACTTTCCAACATGTCCTTTCTATTTCCAGGCCACGGAGGATCCTGCGTACTAGTATGCAGGACTCTGACCTCCATCCATCACTGTTAACGCTTGTTCCACTCCGTCCTGGAATCCTGACAGGAATATGTCCAGTCCAATATCCATTAAGTGAACACCATCGGGCCGTATGAGGCCTGCTTTATCTCCTTCCATTTGTCGGTGTGGTATCACACCACCTCTGTCTCTTCTAAATTTTGCCATCCGAATATTTATTACCCGCCTTGTCCGTTCGATGGCCGTGATGTCTCGCGCACCTTGCCATACCGCTATCGGCACATTCTCTGACCATACTATAGTTAGTTTAGTGAAAAATTCTCTGAAGCGCTCAGTGTCTAGTTTCATTATTGCAATTAGTTATGCGCTCTTGTGATGACCTAGGTCATTTCCCCCGGCCTGTATAACTAAGATGACCGGACCTCTTGCCCCTCTCCCTACCTTGATTACCTCCATTAGTACCTGTGGCCATAGCAGGCCTCTAATACCTCTCCAGTTGAAATATGTGTTATGAAACTCTAATTTCCTCCTGCCTGGGCGAACTATCACCCGTTTTTCTACCCAATATATATACGAGTGGCCTATCATCCACACTGTTGGCTTAGCGTCACCTGTAAAAGAAACAAACCACGTTAGGATAACAAGTCCGGTGTTATGTATGTCGCCAAACACGTGGATCGCCATCTCCCTATACTCTGAACTTCCGTTTCTGACAGTCCTGCTCTTGCTGCTTCCATGGCCGCGCCTATGCGGAATGAGTGTGTCCCGTAATCTTTGGGGTGGTTCCCTGCCGATGTTAGGCATTTATTAAATATAGCTTGGAACTGGTATCTTGATAATGGCGTTCCATCAATGTGTGATAGGAAGAAATTACTTTGTGATCTGATGGTTATATATGTTTTTACTATTGTTACCCGACTCAGTGTACCATTTGTGGGTTGTAGAATTACCCAAGTGCCCCTGCCCGCTGGAACCGTTTTCGATTTGCGTATGCGTAGACGTATTGCATTATTGGCTATGACTACGCCCTGGTGTAATAAGCCTCCACTGGTGGTAATTTTGGATTGAGGGACTAATTCGCTTATGCATAGCGCCCCGAAGAAGGCGATCGCAAATGCAGTAGACAGTAGTGTTGCTTCAAATTGTGGGTGTCTTGTTAATGGTGTTAGGGATATGATGTGAGAAATCAGTTTTAGTGACACGGGACGGGACGTCTAGACTCCTGACTTGGCTGACCCCTTTTCCACCCTTTTATGGATTGTCTGATGATGAATCTCTTTGTCACATCTCCCCAATTCAGTAGTTGGAAGTGAATTGCTACTCCGGTCAGACACCGCTGCGCTGACGCCCCTGATATGCCCCTCATCATTAGCTGGTGGAGAAATTCTATGGTGACTTGTAATCTGGCTTGTTCACATTGGTCAACCCGTCTGCCTGCTACTAGTCGTGTCCACTCTTCCCATGCCTTACCGTATGCTTGCCACGTCGACGGGGCAACTGACGCTCTGATTAATGGCATCAACTATTCGCCACTAGATCCCATAGTGGGAGTGGGCAACTGTTGCCCGATGGGTGGGCGTTGGGGAGGAGCTCTGTGAAAATCTGCCAATTGAATTGTGATAAAACGTTAGCAGCAGCATTAGACCCCTCTGCATCGTGGCTAGCGCGGACCAATACATTGTGTTTTAGGCACAGGAATGTTAGCCAGCGTAGTAGGCCTAGCACTGGGAGAGACGATGATGCCATCTTATTAATGCAGAGCGCTAGGCTGGTGTTTTTTGTTATGAAGCGTATATTTTTGTTAGTCAGGTGCGCGCCCCATATTTCTATTGCTACCACTATTGGGAAGAAAATTTATTTTCCGGGCTAGATGCAGCTAAAAATTATAATTAATTTCAAAGCTGGTGGAGCTTGGTATAGATGGCCTAATGCAATGAGTACAACACACTGCTACTATGACCAAAATTATTTTCTGGGCTACATGAAGCTAAAAATTATTATTAATTTCAAAGCTGGTGGAGCTTGGTGTGCCCAAAATTATTTTCCAGGCAAGATGCAGCTAAAAATTATTAGTAATTTGGAAGCTGGTGGAGCTTAGTATAGATGGACTAATAGCATGAGTACCACACACTGCTAAAATGCCCAAAATTATTTTACAGGCAAGATGCAGCTAAAAATTATTAGTAATTTGAAAGCTGGTGGAGCTTAGTATAGATGGCCTAATAGAATGAGTACCACACACTGCTACTATGCCCAAAATTATTTTACAGGCAAGATGCAGTTAAAAATTATTAGTAATTTGAAAGCTGGTGGGTCTTAGTATAGATGGCCTAATAGAATGAGTACCACACACTGCTACAGGCCCAAAATTATTTTCCAGGCAAGATGCAGCTAAAAATTATTATTAATTTGAAAGCTGGTGGAGCTTAGTATAGATGGCCTAATAGAATGAGTACCACACACTGCTACAGGCCCAAAATTATTTTCCAGGTAAGATGCAGCTAAAAATTATTAGTAATTTGGAAGCTGGTGGAGCTTAGTATAGATGGCCTAATAGAATGAGTACCACACACTGCTAATATGCCCAAAATTATTTTACAGGCAAGATGCAGCTAGAAATTATTAGTAATTTGAAGCTGGTGGAGCTTAGTATAGATGGCCTAATAGAATGAGTACAACACACTGCTAATATGCCCAAAATTATTTCCCAGGCAAGATGCAACTAAAATTATTAGTAATTTGAAAGCTGGTGGAGCTTAGTATAGATGGCCTAATAGAATGAGTACAACACACTGCTAATATGCCCAAAATTATTTCCCAGGCAAGATGCAACTAAAATTATTAGTAATTTGAAAGCTGGTGGAGCTTAGTATAGATGGCCTAATAGAATGAGTACCACACACTGCTACTATGCCCAAAATTATTTTACAGGCAAGATGCAGCTAAAAATTATTAGTAATTTGAAAGCTGGTGGAGCTTAGTATAGATGGCCTAATAGAATGAGTACCACACACTGCTACTATGCCAAAAATTATTTTCCAGGCAAGATGCAGCTAAAAATTATTAGTAATTTGAAAACTGGTGGAGCTTAGTATAGATGGCCTAATAGAATGAGTACAACACACTGCTATGGGCCCAAAATTATTTTCCAGGCAAAATGAAGCTAAAAATTATTAGTAATTTGAAAGCTGGTGGAGCTTAGTATAGATGGCCTAATAGAATGAGTAGCACACACTGCTACTATGACCAAAATTATTTTACAGGCAAGATGCAGCTAAAAATTATTAGTAATTTGAAAGCTGGTGGAGCTTAGTATAGATGGCCTAATAGAATGAGTACCACACACTGCTACTATGCCCAAAATTATTTTACAGGCAAGATGCAGCTAAAAATTACTAGTAATTTGAAAGTTGGTGGGTCTTAGTATAGATGGCCTAATAGAATTAGTACCACACACTGCTACAGGCCCAAAATTATTTTCCAGGCAAGATGCAGCTAAAAATTATTAGTAATTTTAAATCTGGTGTAGCTTAGTATAGATGGCCTAATAGAATGAGTACCACACACTGCTACAGGCCCAAAATTATTTTCCAGGTAAGATGCAGCTAAAAATTATTAGTAATTTGGAAGCTGGTGGAGCTTAGTATAGATGGCCTAATAGAATGAGTACCACACACTGCTAATATGCCCAAAATTATTTTACAGGCAAGATGCAGCTAGAAATTATTAGTAATTTGAAGCTGGTGGAGCTTAGTATAGATGGCCTAATAGAATGAGTACAACACACTGCTAATATGCCCAAAAATTATTTCCCAGGCAAGATGCAACTAAAATTATTAGTAATTTGAAAGCTGGTGGAGCTTAGTATAGATTGCCTAATAGAATGAGTACCACACACTGCTAATATGCCCAAAATTATTTTACAGGCAAGATGCAGCTAAAAATTATTATAAATTTGAAAGCTGGTGGAGCTTAGTATAGATGGCCTAATAGAATGAGTACCACACACTGCTACAGCCCCAACATTATTTTCCAGGCAAGGTGCAGCTAAAAATTATTAGTAATTTGAAAGCTGGTGGAGCTTAGTATAGATGGCCTAATAGAATGGGTACCACACACTGCTACTATGCACTAAATTATTTGACAGGCAAGATGCAGCTAAAAATTATTAGTAATTGGAAAGCTGGTGGAGCTTAGTGTAGATGGCCTAATAGAATGAGTACCACACACTGCTACAGGCCCAAAATTATTTTCCAGGCAAGATGCAGCTAAAAATTATTAGTAATTTGAAAGCTGGTGTAGCTTAGTATAGATTGCCTAATAGAATGAGTACCACATACTGCTACGGACCCAAAATTATTTTCCAGGCAAGATGCATCTAAAAATGATTAGTAATTTGAAAGCTGGTGGAGCTTAGTATAGATGGCCTAATAGAATGAGTACCACACACTGCTAATATGATCAAAATTATTTTACAGGCAAGATGCAGCTAAAAATTATTAGTAATTTGAAAGCTGGTGGGTCTTAGTATAGATGGCCTAATAGAATGAGTACCACACACTGCTACAGGCCCAAAATTATTCTCCAGGCAAGATGCAGCTAAAAATTATTAGTAATTTGAAAGCTGGTGGAGCTTAGTATAGATGGCCTAATAGAATGAGTACCACACACTGCTACAGGCCCAAAATTATTTTCCAGGTAAGATGCAGCTAGAAATTATTAGTAATTTGGAAGCTGGTGGAGCTTAGTATAGATGGCCTAATAGAATGAGTACAACACACTGCTAATATGCCCAAAATTATTTCCCAGGCAAGATGCTGCTAAAAATTATTAGTAATTTGAAAGCTGGTGGAGCTTAGTATAGATGGTCTAATAGAATGAGTACCACACACTGCTAATATGCCCAAAAGGTTTCACTTGGCTAGGTGCAGTAAAAAAATTGTATTACATTCTCAGGTGGTGTAGCTTGCAACACAGATAGGCTACTCCACTGACTACCACACACTGCTAATATGCCCAAAAGGTTTTACTTGGCTAGGTGCTGTAAAAAATTTGTATTACATACACAGGTGGTGTAGCTTGCGACACAGATAGGCTACTCCACTGACTAACACACACTGCAAGAGGCCCAAAAGGATTTGCTTAGCTAGATTTAGCCAAATGCTGTGAAATACACTTGCACAGCACTAAAACAACCTGGCAAAAAGTGATAGGAACTGATGTAACCTAGCTCTCAAAAGGGCTGCAATTACAACTAATCACTACTCCCAACCTTTCTGTCTATTTAAGAGCACAGACCTGCCTGATAAAAGTCATAGGAAATGCTGTAACCTAGCCCTCAAAAGGGCTGCAATTAGAACTAGTCCCTACTCCCAAGCTATCTGTCTATTTCAGATACAATTCGCTTGCAATTCACACAGTTATACTGTATAGCGCGCACACAGCAACAGCGGTGCTGTCTAACACTCAGCTGCAGCAGTGAGAAAATGGTGGCGACTGGGAAAATGACTGGGTCTTATAGGGCAAGGACATGTGACATACACAGCCAATGACACATGCCCTTGCTTGTGTGAAAAAAAGCACTTCGCTCCGTGTGTGCGCTGCTGATAGGCTGACAGACAGCACCTCCCCACTGTAAATGCGGGAAAGAGAAAAAAAAAATGGAGATCTTCATTATTTCTGCAGAGATCCATCCCATGCCCCTCCCCCCGCCCTGCTGTACACTCAAACTGTGTATTAACATTGATTATCAGCATTACCGTGAAAAAATCCAGTTACGATTTTGGTGCATGAACAGTTATCGAACATAACCTTGAACAGCCGGATTTTTTTCAAATCGTTCGGGTTCGTCGAACGGCTCGAACACCGCCCAAAACAGCTCGAATTTGAGATTGGCGAACAGTTCGATTCCAACACCGCTCATCTCTAGTGATCACTTTTGTTATTGTTTTTCCTCTACAATATTTGAATTGATCTGTAAGGAAAAGAGACTCAATGGCCAGACAAAGGTAAATAAGCCCTTATCATATGGTCACTCATATCCAATTTAATAATCATGAGGTATAGGTTCAATAAAATTTGGCTTTGAACAGTGATTAACATGGAAGGGGGTAGTGTTTTTTCACTATGATTAATTGACAGCATGACCTAAAAGATGGAGAGGTAGAATTCTCTGGATAACCATGAGACAGAGATTATCCCAATTACTGCTTTTTAGGCCTATAAACTGAAAACAATAGAAATCAACATGCAGTGGAATGTATTAATATTTACCAAAATAAATATTACCATGAAACATAATACACAGATGCAAACACAATACCAAAAATATAAATTTATGTTAAAAAGCCTGTCATAGACATATCTAAAGGTCTTGGAACTATGATTTAGCTTCTCTTTGTGGTTTAGTGGTTTTCATAAGTATCAGGTTTTTGCCGCTTTACACATCCGAGAAAATGTAATTTTTCTGTTCTTTTTAAAAATCAATTTACAATGTGACATTTAATAAAATATCTTTTGTACAGCTAATAAAATTGAGCTTCAATCTCACTACTTTAACAAATAAGCCACACAAGTCAAAATACTGCCTCTGATACAGTTTATAGCTTAAGCTTTCATGTCAGCCTTTCCTATAAAAAAAGGCCCATTATTTATTAATAGGCTTCTATGTTTTAAAAGTTTCTTTTTCTTGTTGGGAGAAAAAATCATTTGCCTTTTAATGGGGTGTCAGATTTGTTTTCCAAACCTTCTAAAAGGTTATCGTTGTTACATATGGACAAGTGCTTTTTTCAGAATCAATGTAAACTCTGTTACTAGGGTGATTTACTGCTGTCCCATGGTAGCTGTAGGAAAACTTAATTTCACCATTTTGTAAAGTGGAGGGGTGGGACTCATTCCATGTGGTTAACTATTTTCACATGGGGTAAAAAGAAAATGCAAGCATCTAGCACATACTAAATAATAGATGATGGTTTCTTACAAAGGTTTTAGTTCAGTGCATATTTGCTGTCTGGTATAGTTCATGGCGTAGAAAGATGACTGGACCAATTAGATTTGCCGTAAAATTGTTGACAATTTACTTGGAATTTCCAGAGATTTTTAACTTATAAGCATGGAAGACTTAAGCATGACCCTTACCCCTGTGTTCAATAAAGAAAATAGAAGAAAAAAAATCAAAATAGTTTGCAAGCCTTTGTATAGTGAAGGGCAAAACGTTTTAATAAGAAGTTTAGAGAGCAGAGAAAAAAATAAAACAAATGTATTTAATATGCTGCAAAAAATGAAAATATAAACTAGTTGTTTACTAGTTTTAACAGCTAGGCCTCATTCAGACATTTGTTTTTAGGAGCATGTTCTATCCGTGTAACCACTTAGCAATTATCATCTATATGGCTGCTCACATGTCTTTCTTTTGCAGACATGTCTTTGTTCAATATCCATAAGTTTATTTTTCTATTTACATATCCTTATTAAGGATTGATTTTTGCAAGATGAATTTAAGTTTTGAAATACACAATTTATTTTACTAATTAAATTGTTTATTTATTTATCAATTATTTATTTTACTAATCTAAATTTTGATAGACACATATTATATATACAGTGTATATATATATATATATATATATATATACAGTCTATTCAGGAATTAATGGGACCTAAGTAATTTCTCTTGGGATCTTTATTTCTCAGCATTGGTATACTAATAGAAATTCAAATGGATGTCATAGAGTAGTTCACCAACTTCAGACTTCCTTCTATTAACTCAAGCGCAGAGAAATTCAAAAGATCAACTCTTCTATGGTCACTGACAGCTTTTCCCTGTGATAACAGCTAATCGCTATGAATTGATATAGCCAGATCTATCATATATAATTAGTATGTTTCTCTTTTTTTTTTAAAGGGAATCTGTCAGCAAGATTTCACACTTCAAACTATTTTTATGCTCTTGTAACTTTTTCAATGAAAAGTACAGCAATACTTTTGCATGGCCAGCCCATTCCTCCATTACTGAGAAACCAGCGTTTGAATTGATATGCAAATGACTATGTGAGATTTGATGCCTCTGCCACTCCAGCTCTATTCACTGCCCAACACTTCCTCCTCCTGCTTGACTGACAGCTCCTTTGCATGAAGTCACACAACATAGAAGCTGTCAGCCAAGCAGGAGGAGGCGGCGCTGGGTGGGGAATAGAGCTGGAGTGACAGATACTTTAGATCTACAATAGTCAATGCCTATTTCTCTGTAATGGAGGAAGGGACTGACCATGTACAGGTATTTGTTGTCTTGTCTTTGAAAGAGCTGGATGTGGATATAATTAGTCTGGGGTGTAAATTTCTGCTAACAGATTCCCTTTAAAATGTCATCTTGGATTAAACAAACCTACCATCTTTTCAAATTCTAATCTCTTCATAACATGTCTTGAAAATCTCTGATGGTCTGAGTTTTGAGACCTCAAATCACTCCCAAAATTACTGTGTAGCACTCTGGTCAGCAGGGAAAAGCAGGGAGCTTTTGTATGGGTGCTTGAATAGAGTGATGCACAGGCTCAAAAGAAAGTGTATGAGCCCATACTCCATTTTGCTTACAAATTCATAGACTTAAAAATTATATTATAATCAATATCTATATTTTTGTAAAAGCTGTCAACTAACACATTGTTCAAAAGCCACCCAAGCTTTTTGTATTCCATACTCCTTTAAATCAGCTTTGCTTAAATAAAAAATGAATAAAAGAAAAAAACTCTGACTAAAGCAGATATAGATGGAAAAATAATCTCTAACAATAAATGGTCAGTGCGTGAAAGTCCATCCATGCCTCATATACCTATTTGTTGAAGCCTATATACAGTATTTTGCAGACTATAAGACCCACTGGATCATAACATGCACCCCAAATAATAGGAAAAAAAATGTTTTTAATAAAATGGTGGTGCGTTAATATGATGGAGGAAATTTTCCGTGGTCGTCCACTTCTAAGTTTGTCACTTGTTCCATAACCTTCTTTTTCTTTCTTTAATATATGTAAAACTTGACTCTGAGAACAGTTAAACAGTTGAATTCCATAGCTATCTTTTTGTGGCTTTTGACTGACTTCACTCTCAGAATAATAAGCTTCCTGACATCTGGTGATAAATTTGTTTTTGTCTTTGCCATTTTTTAACCTAAAAACACGCATAGAAAAAAAAAATTCGACTACCCATGACAAAATATGCAAAATATTAAGCCCAGCAAATGTTGAAAACTAATACATAAAGGGATAACACAATGTCAAACACAATTTTCATCCTTATAGCTGACAATCATTTGCTTTTGGTTTATTAAAATCCCGAGGAAAATGGCATCACAACAACCAGACAGAAGTAATCACACTTTTAAAAAAAATGCAAAACTTTTGGTCACCACTCTACTTGTGGCGTTTCTGAACCTGCTGCATAAAGTATTTATTCTTGTTTTCCTCTCCATGTGTGAGTTTTTTTTATAGGGATTTTATAAAACTTATGAATTATTAAATAAGATATTTTGCTATCAATGTACAATTTTTTTGTTATCTAGAGTTACGAGGTTATATTTGCATGTGGCAGTGGGTTGAATGGCAAGTACTGCTCTTATGGCATGGGCATATTAAGGGTTCATTTACATAACCAAATAGTCATTAAAACAATGTACAACATGATTGTAACTTACGACTAGCAAACAATGTCAGACAAATGTTTATATAGGATGAGAATCATGAAAGAAATGGTTGAATAGCGATCATTACATTGTAACATTGAACATCTTGCACTGTGTTCATACAGACAGATAATATGAAGTGTAGATGTGTTCAACATTCCAATCACATAAGAAATAACATTTATTTCCAATACATGAACCCAAAGTATTGCGCAAATATTTTTATTGATACTGTACAAAGAAAATGTAATTGAATTTGCGATAAAATGTTTACTCTCACAGTTTTACATCAACAGTAGAATTTGTAATAATAACAATGAACAATCTGAAGCCAATATGTTTTCGTTGCAATGCTCCAACTCCTACTGAACAATTGCCTTGCATATGATCAACCAATTAATGAAAGCCATACCTACAATATTTAGGATTTTAATTTCCACTCTTCCTTTTTGTTGCTTTAATCAATGAGTGACCAATCTCCATTTTCATTTCAGAATTTTAGTACGATGAATAAGAATTGTTTTGCTTGTATGAACAATTTCATGCACTATAAATGAATGTCTTTGGACACATTGTTTAGTATCTCAACCCATTCGCATTACATATTTATCATGAATGAAGGGTCATTAATTCTAGAGTCTGAAAGCTCATCAGCCATTATAAATGTGCCTTAAGAGACCTACTATTAGTGCTTTATTAATAGTGGACCCAACTCTGAGTCATGAGAGAGCCCAGAGAGCAAAAGAAAGACTCCTGAACTAAGGCTATTGAACAGAGAGTGCATTTGTTTTGGGGACAGGACTTCCCTCCTTTAGAGAGGCCTAGGACATTTTTCATTGAAAACCATATACAGTAGATGATTCCCTGAAACATTCTTCCTCATCCTGAGTGTTGAGAATTAGGTTGTGTAAAGAACAATCATTTGTTATCTGGCAAGCCTTCTCCTACTGTAACTATTTGTCTGTCATTCATGCCTTACTCTAATTGGGATTGCATCACTATTTGAAAAGGGTTAGAGCTAGAACTGTAATTAGCATGTCAGATTACTATACTAGAATCTACCCAACTATATTATTATCTTTAGTTGTAAAATTGCTCTGGCAGGTTCCCTTAAGGCTGTGTGCCCACGATGCGTTTTCTAAGCATTTCCACAGCTGCAAAAACGCTGCAGAAATGCTTAAAAAATGCATGGTAGAAGGCCTGCCATGTTCCCCAATGATAATCCGCATGTGCTGTGCACATGCTGTGGAAATTTCCTCTGTGGAAAAAAACACAGCACTACCATTTATTTTGCGAAAGCGCGGTGTTTTTGCCGCCATTGACTTGCATTAGAACGCTTGGATTCCGCATCACTGCATCTGTACATGCAGAATCCATGTGTTTCAATGTGCGGATGGTACCCAGGTCTGGAGGAGAGGAGACTCTCCTCCAGACCCAGGTACCATAGAACCTGTAAAAAAAAAAATAAAATAAAAAATAAATATTATACTTACCTTCTCATGGCCCACGGTGCGCTTGTCTTCGCTTGCCGGCAGATCGCGGTGGACTGAAGGACCTGCGCTGACGTCATTTAGTCATTTAGTCATGTGACGGCAGGTCCTTCAGTGTACCGCGAGCTGCGACAAGCCAGGACGGAGCGAATAAAGACTCCGGGGGCCATCAGAAGGTAAGTATATATATGTTTTTTTATTTTTTACCATTCTTTACGATCACACTATATAAATCCATGCCGGTTGCATGGATTTATATAGTGTGACCAAGTTGTCAAGCACTTTTCCAAGTGATGCTAAAATCGCTTGGAAAGCGCATGTCAACCCGCATGCGGAAATGCATGTGAAGAACGTTTCACATCCTCATGTCCCTGGCAGGAAAAACACATGTAAGATCCGCATGAGTTTTTTCTGCCAGGGAGATGCAGAAATGCTCAGGAAAAAATCCAGAGCATTTCTGCATCGTGGGCACATAGCCTTAAAAGAGAAGTCATGCTGTATAACATAGTCTATTGAAATATGGAAACACCTTAATGCATTTCCTTCTGAGTCGCAAGACAAACAAATCATTAAATATTATATTTGAATATATGTGAATAGAAAAGCCTTTTGAAAAAATAGCTAGGGCTTGGGAAAGCTTACCATAGCTTCATCTATTATTTAAAGAAAAATAACAATTAAAAAAACCCAAATCTAATGACACAGCTTGGACCATTATATTCATATTTAGTCTTATTTCTTTGTGAATACTGATCATTCTAGATTTGGTTGTATGTATTTAAGGAAATTGCAACTAAAAAAGTTTCGGGTTCTGTCTTTATCTGATGCACAATATAACTTTCAGCCATTTTTGAAGTTTTGGTAATATTCTGACTTCATGACTAAGCTGGCTGGGTGTGGCACCTGACTAATCTCATCTTTGCCTATGGTCCTCAGCTGGATCTCCAAACTATATTTTCTCTGAAATGCCCGAAAATGTACCTGCCTGCAATCATACAGCCAGACTTTGATTCATGCTTTGGTCAACAAAAATCAAAAGACATGTTCACTTTAAAGAGGAACTTTCACCAACTTTTTCATGTTAAACTGGACACATAATATAATAGTGGCTGCAGAGCAGAATAGAACTTTTATTTTAATTTCACCTCTTCATTGTGGAAATAATAGCAATCAAATATTTGGCTCCTAATGAATTAACTTTTTTAAAGCCCAAGTGGCTGTTATCAAACAGTTTTCACTGGGGGCATTTACTTCTTCTCCCTGTATGATGATGACCAATCTTAAATCTAGAAGAGAGGTTAACTACCTTGAAAATCATTAAGGAAGGTGAAGAGTTCTTAGACAGAGCAGAATTATCTCTTCATGATACAGAAAGAGAAGAAATTCGAACTGCACCTGACGAAACAGAGGAATGGAAGCATGTGACCCAGAGAAGCAGGAGGATCAAGAGGCAGTCAGCACCCATACTGCTCAGGAACCAGTACCAGGCTCTCACACAGGAGAACCATGAAGAAATACAGCAAGATAAGACTTTGACCACAATGAATAACCTTATAAGCCCTCAGAATCCTCCTGGATGGAGAAAGAAAAATGTTGTGAAGAAAAAACAACGGAGAGTGGTGGGTCATGGGGGATTCCCTGTTGAGAGGAACAGAGGCCGCTATCTGCAGACCAGACATAACCTCAAGAGAAATGTGCTGTCTTCCAGGTGCAAAAATTAAAGATTTGTCTGACAGGATATCAAGACTCTTCAGACCTACAGATCACTACCCATTCCTGCTAATACATGTGGGGACAAATGACACCGCAAGAAAGGACCTGGAAACCATATGTAGTGACTATGAAAACTTAGGCAAGAAAGTGAAAGAACTGGGAGCGCAGCTCATCCATCCTCCCAGTGGATGGCCATGGAACAATGAGGTGGAATAAGATTCTACAGGTGAACAACTGGCTACGTCGATGGTGCCGTCAACAAGGATTTGGATTTCTGGATCACAGAATGAATTACCTATATGATGGACTGCTTGCTAGAGATGGGGTGCACCTTATGAAGACTGGAAAATGTGTATTTGGAAGTCGCCTTGCTACACTCATCAGGAGAGCTTTAAACTAGAACAATGTGGGAAGGGAAGTAAAAGGCCAGAAAAAGCTATACAGCTCGCAAATTCTATTGAGATCTCTGCTATTGAAAGTGGAAAGAAAGCCAAAGACAAAAAAATCTAAATAATAAAAATATGGGAGGAAGAGAAACCAATCACAAACTAAAATGTTTTTATACAAATGCACAAGGCATGGGCAACAAACAAGGAGAATTGGAACTACTAACGCAGGAAAATAAATATTATGTCATTGGAATCACTGAAACTTGGTGGGACAATACACATGATTGGAATAAAAGGCTTAAAGGATACAAATATTTGCAAGAAACAGACTTGATGAACGAGGACGAGGTGTCGCTTTTTATGTTAGAAAAGCGTATATCTGCACAGATATTGAAGCTTCAGAGACTGGGAGTTCTGTGGAAACTATTTGGGTAAGAATACAAGGAGAGAACAATGGAAAGGACACCATTGTAGGCATTTACTACAGGCCACCTGGGCAAACTGAAGATATGGATGAACTCTTTACAGTTATATGAAAAAGTTTGGGCACCCCTATCTTAAGCTTAATGTTTTATAAAAATTGTTGTTTTTGCAACAGCTATTTGAGTTTGATTTATGTAATAACTGTTGGACACAGTAATGTTTCTGCCTTGAAATGAGGTTTATTGTACTAACAGAAAATGTGCAATCTGCATTCAAACAAAATTTGACAGGTGCATAAGTATGGGCAGCTCACCAGAAAAGTGACATTAATATTTAGTAGATCCTCCTTTTGCAAAAATAACAGCCTCGAGTCGCTTCCTGTAGCTTTTAATGAGTTCCTGGATCCTGGATGAAGGTATTTTTGACCATTCCTCTTTACAAAACAATTCCAGTTCAGTAAAGTTTGATGGTCGCCGAGCATGGACAGCCCTCTTCAAATGATCCCACAGATGTTCAATGATATTCAGGTCTGGGGACTGGGATGGCCATTCCAGGACATTGTAATTGTTCCTCTGCATGAATGCCTGAGTAGATTTGGAGTGGTGTTTTGGATTATTGTCTTGCTGAAAGATCCATCCCCTGCGTAACTTCAACTTTATCACTGATTTTTTGAACATTATTGTCAAGAATCTGCTGATACCGAGTGGAATCCATGCGTCCCTCAACTTTAACAAGATTCCCGGTGCCGGCATTGGCCACACAGCCCCAAAGCATGATGGAACCTCCACCAAATTTTACTGTGGGTAGCAACTGTTTTTCTTGGAATGCTGTGTTTTTTGGCCGCCATGCATAACGCCTTTTTGTATGACCAAACAACTCAATCTTGGTTTCATCAGTCCACAGGACCTTTTCCAAAAAGAAATTGCCTTCTCCAAATGTGCTTTTGCATACCTCAGCCGACTCTGTTTGTGGTGTGCTTGCAGAAACGGCTTCTTTCGCATCACTCTCCCATACAGCTTCCCCTTGTGCAAAATGCGTTGTAGAGTTGACCGATGCACAGTGACACCATCTGCAGCAAGTTGATGCTGCAGCTCTCTGGAGGTGGTCTGAGGATTGTCCTTGACTGATCTCACCATTCTTCTTCTCTGCCTTTCTGATGTTTTTCTTGGCCTGCCACTTCTGGCCTAAACAAGAACTGTCCCTGTGCTCTTCCATTACCTTACTATGTTCCTCACAGTGGAAACTGACAGGTTAAATCTCTGAGACAGCTTTTTGTATCCTTCCCCTGAACAACTATGTTGAATAATCTTTGTTTTCAGATCATTTGACAGTTGTTTTGAGGAGCCCAGGATGCCACTCTTCAGAGGAGATTCAAACAGGAGAACAACTTGCAAGTAGCCACTTTAAGTAGCTTTTCTCATGATTGCATACACCTGGCTATGAAGTTCAAAGCTCAATGAGGTTACAAAACCAAAAAAAAGTGCATTAGTAAGTAAGTAAAAAGTAAGTAGGAGTATTTAAAACAAGAAAATGATAAGGGTGCCCATACTTATGCACCTGTCAAATTTTGTTTGAATGCAGATTGCACATTTTCTGTTAGTACAATAAACCTCATTTCAAGGCAGAAACATTACTGTGTCCAACAGTTATTACATATATCAAACTGAAATAGCTGTTGAAAAAACACAAATTTTAAGAAAACATTAAGCTTAAGATTAATAGGGGTGCCCAAACTTTTTCATATAACTGTATGTATCAAATGACCAAGTTCTCCAAAAAATATGATGTAGTGGTCATGGGAGATTTCAACTATCCAGACATTTGTTGGTAATCTCAAGTAAAACTAACAGGTCAAGCAAATTCTTATCCTCTCTTGCTGACAACTTTATCTTCCAAAAGGTAGGGGAGAAAACAAGGGGATCTGCTACTTTGGATTTAATCCTTATATACTGGGAGGAAATGGTTGAGGAGGTAAAAGTGGCTGGGACCCTAGGAGGCAGCGATCATGCTATTATAGAATTTTGGATAACTAAAGGAGGAAGACATGTGAAGACTCAAACTTCAAGGTTAGATTTCAGAAAGGCAGATTTTAAGCGACTCAGAAAGAGAATAGGAGGGATCCAATGGCTGGATGTCTTAAGGACAAAAATGTCCAGGAAGGATGGGAAATTTTTAAAAATGAGATTCTCAAAGCACAATCGTTAACAATCCCAAAACGTAGGAAGAATGGGAAGCATTTAAGGAAACCAGGATGGATGAACACAGAACTTAAACACATGCTAAAAAGAAAGAAAGAAATGTTTATCAAATGGAAAGAGGGAGGCATATCTAAAGAGGATTATAATGCAGTCTGCAGAACCTGTAGGGCACGTATCAGGTTAGCTAAAGCTGACAATGAATTAAGGCTTGCAAGAGATGTCAAAAGCAATGAAAAAGTATTTTAGGGGTATGTCAAAAGTAAAAGAAAGTCAAAGATGCTATAGGATTTTTACAGGATGAAAATGGTGAAATGGTAAGAAAGGATGTTGAGAAGGCCGAACTTTTTAATTCCTATTTTGAATCAGTTTTCTCTCAGAAAGAAAATGTAACATCAACTGATCTTCACTGTCCTATTAAAGGAATAGAAGAATCCAGGTTATCTGTAAACAGAAAGATTGTGAGGGAATATTTAGCTAACATAAATGAGTTCAAGTCTCCAGGTCCAGATAAATTACACCCCAGAGTACTGAAGGAGATCGTAGAAGAAATTTTAGAACCACTCTCCATAATCTTTGAAAATTCTTGGAGAACAGGAGAAGTCCCAGAAGACTGGAGAAGAGCAAATGTTGTTCCTATCTTCAAAAAGGGGAAGAAGGTGGAACCAGGGAACTATAGGCCGGTGAGTCTGACTTCTATACCAGGAAAGATCTTTGAACAAATTATTAAGCAACATGTATGTAAGTACCTGGATAAGAATGAAGTGATTAACCAGAGTCAGCATGGGTTTGTAACTAACAAGTCATGTCAGACTAACTTAATTTCCTTCTATGACAGAATCACAATGACTGGGTGGATCAGGGAAATGCTGTAGATATTGTGTATCTTGACTTCAGCAAAACATTTGACAAAGTATCTCACACCATCCTTATTGAAAAAATGACCCAGTATGGAATGGACAAGGCAACTGTTAGGTGGATTCATAACTGGCTTAGTTATCAGACTCAAAGAGTGGTCGTAAATGGCTTCACATCCAGTTGGATGAATGTCTCAAGTGGGGTACCACAGGGCTCTGTCCTGGGACCTGTATTGTTCAACATCTTTATCAATGATTTAGATGAAGGAATTAAGGGTAAACTGATTAAATTTGCTGATGACACAAAGCTAGGAGGGATAGCTAACACTAGAGAAGAGAGAGAGAGGCTTCAAAAAGACCTAAATAAACTGGAGCAGTGGGCAGCAACTAACAGAATGGTTTTTAACAGGGAAAAATGCAAAGTACTACATCTGGGAAATAAAAATGAAAAAAGCATATACAGAATGGGAAGAATAGAGCTAAGAAACAGCACATGTGAAAAACACTTAGGTATACTAATAGATCATAGACTGAACAAAAGTCAATAGTGTGATGCAGCAGCAAAAAAGGCAAATACAATTCTGGAATGTATTAACAGAAGCATACAGTCTAGATCACGTGTCAATATCGCACTTTACTCTGCCTTGGTCAGACCTCATCTGGAATACTGTTTCCAGTTTTGGGCACCACATTTTAAAAAAGACATTGATAAACTGGAGCAAGTTCAGAGAAGAGCGACCAGAATGGTGACCGGTCTGCAAACCATGTCCTATGAGGAGCGGTTACAGGATTTGGGAATGTTTAGCTTGCAAAAAAGAAGACTGAGAGGAGACTTAATAGCTGTCTACAAATGTCTCAAGGGCTGTCACATTGTAGAAGGATCATATTTACTCTCATTTGCACAAGGAAAGACTAGAAGCAATGGGATGAAACTGAATGGGAGGAGACACAGATTAGATATTAGAAAAAACTTTTTGACAGTTAGGGTGATCAATGAGTGGAACAGGCTGCCACAAGAGGTGGTGAGCTCTCCTTCAATGGACGTCTTCAAACAGAGGCTGGACAGACATCTGTCTGAGATGATTTAGTGAATCCTGCTTTGAGCAGGGGGTTGGACCAGATGATCCAGGAGGTCCCTTCCAACTCTACCATTCTATGATTCTGTGATTCTATGAAATAGGCCACAACATTTAAGGGTTTGTAATGTGATACAGCCAAACTCAGCTGTCCAGACCTTCTACCCGCACACTGACTCATGCAAGAGGTTAGACCACAAGATCAAATCTGTATCATTACATCTCACACACTGAGAACCCTGCTCTAAGC
The DNA here is from genome assembly GCF_046119375.1 of Phyllobates terribilis. Lineage (NCBI taxonomy): Eukaryota > Metazoa > Chordata > Amphibia > Anura > Dendrobatidae > Phyllobates > Phyllobates terribilis. Next base: position 326,594,112 of record NW_027362762.1, on the reverse strand, counting down.
TGTGGCGGGGGCATGTTCTTCTTTCCTTTGAGTGTTGCTTCCTGCTTATGATTGGTAAGCATTGTACATGGAGAAGAAGTACACTCCCCCAGTGAAAACTCTGATAACGACCTCTCAGACTTAAAGATAAACTCATTATGTGCTAAATACTTTGATTGCTAATATCTCCACAATGGAGAGGCAACATTAAAGTAAAAAAAAAATATTTTGCTCTTTAGCCACTATTACAGCTTGTGTCCAGTTTAACATGAAAAAATTGTGGAAAGGTTTTCTTTAAGAGATTGGTTAGCTTGAATATTTACATCTCACATTAAATCAGCATTTACCTTTGAACCAATGTATATATCCATTTAGGAGACTTTTGAGTTCATATGCTTACCCATTTATGCTGCTTTACAATAAGGTTTTAGTGTTTAAAGGATATAAGGAATATGTCATATCATTATATAGCTAAAACTAATAATGACTAAATAAATGCATGCAGTCCTCCTAAAGGTTTCATGACTTAGAGGGTCTTGTGTTACAGAATCAACAAGATATTCTTTCAAGTTTGATAAAATTGCATGTTGGCCCTTCTTTCACATAATTATTGAAACCAGAGTAACAATAAATATTTTTTTTTAATCTGGGTTTTGAAGATTAATATTTAAGGATTTGTATTCCACCAAAGTGTCTTGGCAGAATGAGAGGAATAACATTATTTAATCATGTGTCTGCTTGAAAGGTAAATAGTTATACAACAGTTATTCATTTTAATGCTTGTATCTGTACTGAAATCAAATCTTCAAGAAGGTCCTCTACTTCCTCAGCTATCAATTTTGTATGGAATACCTCTGATTTCAAATTAAGGTATCTTCTAAAAGAATTAAAATTATGCAAGAATAGACTATGGATTGATAAACAATAAATGCTTTTTTGATTCAGATCTTTCCTTCACTCCTCACATCAAATCACTCGCTCGTTCATGTCATCTACACCTCAAAAACATCTCAAGAATCAGGACTTTTCTCACCTTTGACTCGGCAAAAACTCTTACTGTAGCTCCTATTCAATCTCGTCTGGACTACTGCAACTCTCTATTTATCGGGCTCCCTCTTACTAAACTCTCCCCTCTCCAATCCGTCCTTAACGCAGCAGCCAGGATCATATTCCTGGCCAGCCGCTACAACGATGCCTCTTCCCAGTCATTGCATTGGTTGCCCATCCAATCTAGAGTTCAATTTAAACTTATCACGCTTACCCACAAAGCGCTCCATGCTTCAGTACCCCCTACATCTCCTCCCTTGTCTCAGTCTACCACCCTACACGTGCCCTCCATTCTGCCAATGACTTAAAACTAAAATCCTCCATTATCCGAACTTCCCACTCCCATCTCCAAAATTTCTTGCATGCTGCGCCAATTCTTTGGAATGCACTAACCAGGACAGTTCGATTAATTCCCAATACCCGCAGTTTCAAGCGGACCCTAAAAACCGATTTCTTTAGATTGGCGTATCGCCTCCACACACTATCTGTCCATCCCAGTTGTCCGTCCCAGTTTTCCCCCATATTAAAATCTTCTTCAATTTCAGGTTCATACCAACCATGCACTTAATAGCCTCAGTCAAGACTGTACACATACTGGCAGGCGACCAGTCCATGTATTATTATTTATCCTATTTAGTATATCAAGGCTGCATTATACAATATATGTACATTCTACCTTTTGTGTCTCCCCCATTTCCTCATAGACTGTAAGCTTGTGAGCAGGGCCCTCACTCCTTTTGATATGAGATATGCTTATTCTGTATTGTCTGTATAATTCCCCCCTAAAATTTGTAAAGTGCTGTGGAATATGTTGGCGCTATAAAAATAAAATTTATTATTATTATTATAATGTAAGCATATGGCTAACACTTCTGTATAGGTTTCATATGCATATCATATAAATTATGTCCCATGGGACAATGTCACCAGTCTTATAATATAACATTCATTTATATTACGTACAGAAGTTTTCCATGCAAAACACAGAACTGGATATTTGTATAGTAAATCAGAAGTTAGAGTAATAGTAGTGTGATATTTATGTTTTCTTTACAGAGATATTGAGATTTTTTTTATTTGGAGGCCATTTTTCCTTAAATGACTACAAGAAATACAGCCATAATATCACTATTGTATTGGCTCCTAAGAAACTGACAATCATTTGTCAATCTGCCATCATGTTCAAACAACAAGGTAACAGTTTTATCATTCGCTTGAAGGTAATTTGTCATAAAAAAGTTTTTATGCTAAATATTTCTTTAAGAATTTTCTTTGGCTTTTTTTAAGAAATGGTCCATGCCACAGTAGACATTAAAACTAGTGATAAGCAAGTATGCCTCAGCAACTCTTTCAGCGAGCACGCTCGGGTGCTTGCCGAGTATTTTAGCGTGCTTGGGTTTTCATTCATTGTCGCCGCGCCTGCAAGTGTCATGGCTGCTTGACAGCTGTGACACATGCAGAGATATCCTGTTCGCCAGACGACAATGAATGAAACCCCGAGCACGCCAAAATACTACAGTAACCGACTATTTAATTTTTATTTTATAAATCATTAATACAATTGAAAATAAGCAACACTAAGTTGGACTAATAATGACTGACCATTCATTCTCAAAATTCTCAATTCGCAGGTAAAATCTGAATTCAATGAAGCCAGATTTTTACATTAGTTAGATAGGAGATGGAGACTGATAGGACGATATGTACCTCCCCCACCCCACATTGAATCAGTAGCAACTGCCATTTCCTGTAATAATAATAATCTTTTTATTCATATAGCGCCAATATATTCCTCAGAGCTTTACAATTCAGACAATTCACAGACATTATGGGCACTGTCCACATTGAGGTTCACAATCTACATTCTCTATCAGCATATCTTAGTAGTGTCGGAGGAAACCGGAGAACCCGGAGGAAACCCACGTAAACACAGGGAGAACATACAAACTCATTGCAGATGTTGTCCTTGGTTGGATTTGAACCCAGGACCCCTGCGCTGCAAGGTAACAGTGCTAACCACTGAGTCACCGTGAAGTAATAAAAAAATCTGCCTTCACTAAATACATATTTTTCCAGTAAACTGAGAATTTCGAGAATGATAGATCAGTCCAGGAGGAGAAAGAAGCAGATTTCTCTGATAAGTTGTATTACAAAGTTTCTTATTTTCACATGTATTATTAATTTATGTAATGAAAATTAAAACAACGCTTTAAACTTCCTGTTCTAATTTTAGGAAAAATGACAGCTACAATAAAATGTCTGTGTTGGTAAAAGCTCACATACAGGCATATCTGTATGTATCACATAATCTGGTATCAATGGAATATGGTTTGTTTTTTGGCTATAAGATTTATATATTTATATACTGAGTCCTGTGTTAGGACCTCATTGAAGTCTATAGTTGTTTATTGGAGAAAATGATTGATCTTTATAATTTATATAGGCAGCTCTATAAAGCTATGCTTCTTAAGTTAAAGATTAATTATTTTGCATAACATTGAAAATATAACTTTTTATTAATAACTTACTTCAAATTAGAAAAGATTGGTTATACTTATTTTTTTAATAAATTCTAGCAATCAATACCCCCTATTTATTTCCTGGTATTTTTGGTTGGATACTTACAGTATGTATCTCACACTTGTAGTAACTCGGTAGCTTTAATTTATTTTACCTCTTTCATCAAGTTGTGAGTTTATTGTAAAAATACATTCATCCATATAATATTAATGTATTGCAAACTCTTGTTTTGAATTATAAAATATTTCAAAATGCTAAAGAATGCTAATGAAATTAAGCACATTTTTGCTTCACTGGCAAATATACAGGGTGGGCCATTTATATGGATACACCTAAATTAAATGGGAATGGTTGGTGATATCTGAAACAACGGATACTGGAAGCCTGTGCTAGCATTTCTTCTGTGGTGTTGCTATAAATGTGTCAAGAGTGGGAGAAGAGGGTTGCATTGACAATACAACACAATGGGCAGCACTTTGAACACATTTTATAAGTGGTCATAAACTTGTAAAAAACTTATGAAAGAATAAAGTTACATTAAAACCAAGCACACCATTGTTTTTCTTATGAAATTCTCAATAAGTTTGATGACCCTCTTCCCATTGAAAAAAATAAAGTTGTATCCAAAATGGCCAAGTTCAAACTGGTCACCATGGTCCCCCTCCCATATACTAATGTGCTACAAACAGGAAGTTGATATCACCAACCATTCCCATTTAATTTAGGTGTATCCATATAAATGGCCCACCCTGTACATTTCCAGGAATGAAACTATGTGCAAATATCATAACTCTCAAGCAAGTTCTCCAGATTGACCTAACCTTTTCTAAAGTAATAACTTCATCTATGCCAGGACTGTTGTACTCTAAATAATTATTTAAGAATTTTTTTTCTTTATTCTTATGCTTTTTATGTCCTTTAAGTATTCATACAGCTTTAAAAAATAGATATGGCTAGTAAAATAAATCATTTAACACATTCATTTTATGTAAATTTAAAAGTTATACAATTGTCCAGAATATGTCTGTGCTAATTCTACAGATAAGCTGATTGATCTGTGAAGGATCAAGTTCGAGTCAAATTTCTTGAAATATGCTTTTTTTAAAATCTGCGATAATAATGTAAACAAAAAATTAAATGCCCAGCGCCATTTCACACATGCTTAGGCTCAGTGAGTTGGCTAATGGCATCTGGCACGACAGTGCGGGCTTCCCCATAATGTCTTGCAGCAATACGATCACATGGTGTAGCACAGCCAACCAGGGGCACTATTACAAGCAGAATAAACTGTCATCCAATATTTTATATTTACACTGTTACACTCATATGTTTACATATACTCAGCTTCACATTAATACACATTTTTATTTCATTATTGCATTTATTCATGCATTCTTATTGTTTTAATGTAGCGCTCTAAGCAATCCTCCCATTGTATCTTATCTTCCTCTCTTACTTTTCTTCTCCTATGGCTTTTAGAATTTGCCCATGCTCCCTGCTGGTACGCATGCATTGTCTCACAATATGCGCTCCCATCTCCTACCGCATCACATGCCGTCAGCGATGCGGGTCATGTGACCAGCTCTTGCTCGCTTCATCAACCTCGCATACCCTGCACCACCCTCTGGCTAATGCGATGAATGTGCCCCCCTTCCAAGGAGACGTGCAGCATGCACCACCAATCATTAGGGGTTAGGATGTGGCACCGCATTATTATCTATTGACCAATGGGAGTATAAAATAGGTCCCCTGCTGGTCTGACGCAACCCCGTGAGCGCAGAATAATTTTCCCACGCTGTCAGTGACGTGCATGAGTTGAGCTGAGTTCATTGGACATGAACTCGGCTCATCTGGATGCCGTCACAGCCAGACACTGAGGAGCGCAAGCATGCCTGTGCTTCTCAGTGTCTGCAGCATGGCACGCTGGATGGCAGCTTTTGGCTGCGATCCAGCCTGTCATGTGAATGTAGCAGAGCTGGAGCCATCCTGGGAACCATGGAAAGGTAAGGATGAGGTTGGTTTATGATTTTACTTTTATTGCAGAAGACATTGGCTTCAGCTGGAATGGGCATGATGGTAAGTATGGTTTAATTTAGAACATTAAATAATTTTGTGTTTATTTCAAATAAAGGACTTTATTCTAGGTGTTTGTGTTTTTTTTTACTTTGACTATGGGGTTAGAAATGGGGGTGTCTTATAGACGCCTCTCCATTACTAACCTGGGCTTGATGTCAGCTGGCATTATAAGCTGACATCAACCCCAGCCCTATTACCCCCACTGCCACCACTACAGGGCAGTGGGAAGAGCGAGGCTAAGTGCCAGAATTGGCGCATCCTATGGATGCGCCATTTCTGGGGCGGCTGACGGCTGGTGTTTCTAGCCTGGAGGGGGCCAATATTCATGGCACCCTTCCTGGTCTTTTAATATCAGCCCCCAGCTGTCTGCCTAGCCTTTGCTAGCTATTAAAATAAGGGGGATCCCACGTCATTTTGTTTTTGGATTCCCCATTTTAATAGCTAGTAAAGGCTAGGTATTCAGCTGGGGGCTGATATTAGTAGCCTGGGAAGCTCCGTGGGTATTACCCCCTTCCCAGGCTTCAAACATCTGCCCCAGCCGTCTGCTTAACCTCCGCTAGAGACTAAAATTTTGGGGAACCACACACCAATTTTTTTTTTTAATAAATCCTTTATTTTAACACTAAATGACAAGTAAAGTAATCAACACTATCACTGTATTTATTATATATGTGACTGACATGTTTCTATCTATCTAATCTATGTGTGATGCTCTATTCTTTCTGTTCTAAATTGTCGGGTACTGAAGCTGAATTGCCGGCCGGCTTTTTTAAAGAGACGGTGCATGAAAACACTATTATTTTTTTTAATAAATCCTTTAACACTAAATGACAAGTACAGTAACCAACACTGTCACTGTACTTCTTATATATGTGACTGACATGTTTCTATCTAATCTATGTGTGATGCTCTATTCTTTCTGTTCTAAATTGTCGGGTACCGGTGTATGCCGTTGCTGAATTGCCGACTTTTCATGTTTCACTGTGAGCACTGTTCCCATCGATTTGGGCAATCACTGTAATGCCACAACCACCATGGCTGTGACATTACATTGAGTGGCAGACAATCCCTGTATGATGTGAAAAAATCCAGTTACGCTTTTGGTGCACGAACAGTTGTCGAACATAAGCTCGAACAGCTGAAGTTTTTGCAAATCGTTTGCGCTCATCGAACTACTCGAACACCGCCCAAAACAGCTCGAATTTGAGGTTGGCGAACAGTTCTAGTCGAACACCGCTCATCTCTATTAGTTATACTTTCTATCAGAATATGTACTATTCTTTGTAGATTTCTTTTACAAGCAGAATAAAGCAAAGGGGTCCGCCAGAGAACACCATTTTATCCCTGTACTGTGTAAGGATAGGGATAGATAAAGGTCATACTGAAAATGGAAATGACAGCTTCAGTCTGTCAATATGCAAATTGTCTCTTCAGAGAGGAAGAGGACTAGAACTCTAGTGTCACCTACAGGAAGTAGCAATCCTAAAAGTAAATAGTGACCCTTTAAGGAGCCTTATCACATGACTTAGGATATAAGCCAGAACCAGAAACTCAATTTGCAGACACTGTGTTTCGGGGTACTGCCCCTCATCAGTGCAAAGTGTGAGTTCTGGTTTGGCAGGGTGAGAGGCGTCAGACCGGTATCCAAGGAGTAATATTTCTCCTTGTGGAGAGTGACATGTTAAGCATGTCAATGTGAGGAGACTTTTAAAGCCCCAATGCTCCTCTGGGAAATATGCAAATTGTCTCTTCTGAGATGAAGAGGACCAGAACTCTAGTGCCACCTACAGGAAGTAGCAATCCTAAAAGTCAATAGTGACCCTTTATCGAACCTTATCACATGACTTACATGTCATATATATTGTAAATGGTTCTGCTAATGATATTTGTAAAATTGGAAACTTCATGTAAGAAAATTGCACGTAATTCAAATAATTTGGTTTAGAAAAATGTAAACATTTTGCTGCATTCTGATCATTTTTCCTTTCCTACCTTCCCTGTGCAGGGGCCAAATACTCGGGAAGTGAGGACCCTGAACAAAGCTGATAGTGGTCACCTGGTCATACCTGCGGTCAACAATTGTCCACTGTGCAAAAGCTTTACCAATTATGAAACATAGATTTTCCAGTAAACATGCTAATTCTACTGCCCAAACATTTCTGAACGAATTGAGAAAAAATAATAATTAACAAAAAATTAAGTTATGAAGTTTAAACAATTTTGGTTTAATAATTTGCAGCAATTTTGCCCTTTCTTACAATCCTGATTATGGTGCTACCAAGAAAGTTTATGGTGATAAAGGAGGAAGTGTATGTAATTTAGTAGGTAAGGCTGATGACAATGACCAAGCAATATTTGCGGGTGCAGACTACTTACCAGAATGATGATCATGAGAAAGGGAAAGAGGACAGCTTGAGCCTTAGTCATCTTGCTGTACAGTTTGCTTTCTCCACAAGAAAAGGGTGTGGTTGTGATTCTTGTGCTGATAGAGTAATGTAGTTACTACTTGATGTGAGCCAGGATGTACCTGGCCTAATTTCCAACAGCACAGCCAGTACAAAGCAAAATAATGGTATTCCAGCAACGTGGAAAAATATTTCCACAGGCGAGGAGCTCACATTTATGACTTGTAACCACCGTGACCAGACCTTTAAAGTGCTGTAGATCCTCCTCCACCAACAGCACGTGTGGCACTATATGCTCCGAGCTGACTGCAGGAAAACCTGATTTGGCCCCAGAGGATGTTTTTGATGCATGTCGGCTGCATTGTGTATTGCTGATGCAAATAACCTCCTCCTCTCATTACCTCAACTCCTCATCACCCCTGTCTGGTTCCCAGGTTTTGTTCAGCACAGGATCATCATAATCATTTGTCATCTATGTACCCATGTGTGTGAAATAGCCAGTGCTTCTTGCTCCCCGCCTGACTCCCACCCTGAGGTATGCCAGAGTGCTACTATCACAGACTGTGTCTCTACCACCTCGGCTCACATAGGCTGCAACACAAGTTGACATTAGAATCATGTTTTACATCTCCTCTGGCAGCATGTCTTCCAGAAACAAGGGCTGACAGTACATATCTTCCCAAATATCAGCTGGAAGAAGTTATTCTGGTGTAATGTGTTTCTTAGCCTCCAGAGTGCTGTAGGTTAGGGGACTTTGAAGCAGAATAGAATCCTGTATCTTTAATGGATTGGAAATTTTGCTCTGCACAGCATTAACTGCTATGGTGGCATTTTAGGTGGACTGAGCAAAACAATGACTCTAGCTATCACTGTCAGAGTCTACATCATCCTCATGAGATGAGTGACAGAACATATATTCTATTATGCCCTCTGCCTCCTCCCCACAAATGCGCTTTCCAGAGTTTGCAAAGGAGGTCAAATGTGACTTGGTTTTGGTACTACTATTGCCGGGTCAGTTGCTGCCAGCACTACCAGTTGTGCTAGAGCTGCTGCTAGCAGTAACCAAATTCTTATCCATGATGTTAGGGTTTTATCTATTGTCTTTTCACGTCCATTGCAAGTGTCATGTTTGCGTTTAGCATACATTTTGGATAAAAGTATACTGTTTAATTTGTTTCTAAACTTTGTTAAATTTTTGGTTCAAAATTCTCCTACACATAACATGGCAGATCTCAAAACAAAGGGATCACACTTTAATTTACAAAGCAACCTTTGAATTCAGACTTAGTTGCAAAATCTGCAATGAGTGGATTAATATTACTAGAGATGAGCGTTGTTCTACTTGAACTGTTTGCCAATCTCAAATTCGAGCTGTTTTGGGCGGTGTTCGAGCCGTTCGGCGAACACGAACGATTTGAGAAAAATTCGGCTGTTCGAGGTTATGTTCGATAACTGTTCGTGCACCAAAATCATAACTGGATTTTTTCTCAGAAATGATGAAAATTAATGTTAATACGCAGTTTGAGTGTACAGCGGGGTGGGGAGAGGGGCAGGGGATGGATCTCTGCAGGAATAATGAAGATCTCCATTTTTTTTTCTCTTTCCCGCATTTGCAGTGGGGAGGTGCAGTCTGTCAGCCTATCAGTAGCGCACACACGGAGCGAACTGCTGTTTTTCACACAAGCAAGGGCATGTGTCATTGGCAGTGTATGTCACATGTCCTTGCCCTATAAGACCAAGCCATTTTCCCCGTCGCCACCATTTTCTCACTGCTGCAGCTGCGTGATAGACGGCACCGCTGTTGCTGTGTGCGCTATACCTTGTTAATTTCAAGCCAATTTTGGCACAAATCTACAGATAGCTTGGGAGTAGGGAATAGTTGTGATTGCAGTCCTTTTAAGGACTAGGTTACAGCATTTCCTACGACTTTTATCAGGCAGGTCTGTGCTCTTAAATAGATAGATTGTGGGAGTAAAGACTAATTGTAATTGCAGTCCTTTTCAGGACTAGGTTACATCAGTTCCTATCAGTTTTTGCCAGGCAGGTCTGTGCCAGTGCTGTGCAAGTTTTTTTTCACAGCATTTGGCTGAATCTAGCAAAGATAATCCTTTTTGGCCTATTGCAGAGTGTGTTAGTCAGTGGAGTAGATTATCTGTGTTGCAAGATATACCACCTGTGTATAGAATACCAATTTTTTTACTGCACCTAGTGAAGTAAAATCTTTTGGGCATAGCATCATTCTATTAGTCCATCTATACTGACCTCCATCAGGTTGCAAATTGAATATAATTTTTTTCTGCATCTAGCTCTGAAAAAATATTTGGGCTTCTAGCAGTGTGTGGGACTTGTACTATTAGTCCATCTATACTGACCTCCATCAGGTTGCAAACTGAATATAATTTTTTTCTGCATCTAGCTCTGAAAAAATATTTGGCCTTCTAGCAGTGTGTGGGACTTTCTCTATTAGTCCATCTATACTGACCTCCATCAGGTTGCAAATTAAAAATAATTTTCATCTGCATCTACCTCTGAAAAAATATTTGGGCTTCTAGCTGTGTGTGGGACTTGTTCTATTAGTCCATCTATACTGACCTCCATCAGGTTGCAAACTGAATATAATTTCTTTCTGCATCTAGCTCTGAAAAAATATTTGGCCTTCTAGCAGTGTGTGGGACTTTCTCTATTAGTCCATCTCTACTGACCTCCATCAGGTTGCAAACTGAATATATTTTTTTTCTGCATCTACCTCTGAAAAAATATTGGGCTTCTAGCTGTGTGTGGGACTTGTTCTATTAATCCATCTATACAGACCTCCATCAGGTTGCAAACTGAATATATTTTTTTTCTCCATCTACCTCTGAAAAAATATTGGGCTTCTAGCTGTGTGTGGGACTTGTTCTATTAATCCATCTATACAGACCTCCATCAGGTTGCAAACTGAATATAATTTTTATCTGCATCTAGCTCTGAAAAAATATTTGGCCTTCTAGCAGTGTGTGGGACTTTCTCTATTAGTCCATCTATACTGACCTCCATCAGGTTGCAAATTAAAAATAAGTTTTATCTGCATCTACCTCTGAAAAAATATTTGGGCTTCTAGCTGTGTGTGGGACTTGTTCTATTAGTCCATCTATACTGACCTCCATCAGGTTGCAAACTGAATATAATTTTTTTCTGCATCTAGCTCTGAAAAAATATTTGGCCTTCTAGTAGTGTGTGGGACTTTCTCTATTAGTCCATCTATACTGACCCCCATCAGGTTGCAAATTAAAAATAATTTTTATCTGCATCTAGCTCTGAAAAAGTATTTGGCCTTCTAGCAGTGTGTGGGACTTTCTCTATTAGTCCATCTATACTGACCTCCATCAGGTTGCAAATTAAAAATAATTTTTATCTGCATCTACCTCTGAAAAAATATTTGGGCTTCTAGCTGTGTGTGGGACTTGTTCTATTAGTCCATCTATACTGACCTCCATCAGGTTGCAAACTGAATATAATTTTTTTCTGCATCTAGCTCTGAAAAAATATTTGGCCTTCTAGCAGTGTGTGGGACTTTCTCTATTAGTCCATCTATACTGACCTCCATCAGGTTGCAAACTGAATATATTTTTTTTCTGCATCTACCTCTGAAAAAATATTGGGCTTCTAGCTGTGTGTGGGACTTGTTCTTTTAATCCATCTATACAGACCTCCATCAGGTTGCAAACTGAATATAATTTTTTTCTGCATCTAGCTCTGAAAAAATATTTGGCCTTCTAGCAGTGTGTGGGACTTACTCTATTAGTCCATCTATACTGACCTCCATCAGGTTGCAAATTAAAAATAATTTTTATCTGCATCTAGCTCTGAAAAAATTTTTGGGCTGCTAGCTGTGTGTGGGACTTTCTCTATTAGTCCATCTATACTGACCTCCATCAGGTTGCAAATTAAAAATAATTTTTATCTGCATCTACCTCTGAAAAAATATTTGGGCTTCTAGCTGTATGTGGGACTTGTTCTATTAGTCCATCTATACTGACCTCCATCAGGTTGCAAACTGAATATAATTTTTTCTGCATCTAGCTCTGAAAAAATATTTGGCCTTCTAGAAGTGTGTGGGACTTTCTCTATTAGTCCATCTATACTGACCTCCATCAGGTGGCAAATTAAAAATAATTTTTATCTACATCTAGCTCTGAAAAAATTTGTGGCCTTCTAGCAGTGTGTGGGACTTTCTCTATTAGTCCATCTATACTGACCTCCATCAGGTTGCAAATTAAAAATAATTTTTATCTGCATCTACCTCTGAAAAAATATTTGGGCTTCTAGCTGTGTGTGGGACTTGTTCTATTAGTCCATCTATACTGACCTCCATCAGGTTGCAAACTGAATATAATTTTTTTCTGCATCTAGCTCTGAAAAAATTTTTGGCCTTCTAGCAGTGTGTGGGACTTTCTCTATTAGTCCATCTATACTGACCTCCATCAGGTTGCAAATTAAAAATAATTTTTATCTGCATCTAGCTCTGAAAAAATTTGTGGCCTTCTAGCAGTGTGTGGGACTTTCTCTATTAGTCCATCTATACTGACCTCCATCAGGTTGAAAATTAAAAATAATTTTTATCTGCATCTAGCTCTGAAAAAATATTTGGCCTTCTAGGAGTTTGTGGGACTTTCTCTATTAGTCCATCTATACTGACCTCCATCAGGTTGCAAATTAAAAATAATTTTTATCTGCATCTACCTCTGAAAAAATATTTGATCTTCTAGCTGTGTGTGGGACTTGTTCTATTAGTCCATCTATACTGACCTCCATCAGGTTGCAAACTGAATATAATTTTTTTCTGCATCTAGCTCTGAAAAAATATTTGGCCTTGTAGCAGTGTGTGGGACTTTCTCTATTAGTCCATCTATACTGACCTCCATCAGGTTGCAAATTAAAAATAATTTTTTTTCTGCATCTACCTCTGAAAAAATATTGGGCTTCTAGCTGTGTGTGGGACTTGTTTTATTAATCCATCTATACAGACCTCCATCAGGTTGCAAACTGAATATAATTTTTTTCTGCATCTACCTCTGAAAAAATATTTGGGCTTCTAGCTGTGTGTGGGACTTGTTCTATTAATCCATCTATACTGACCTCCATCAGGTTGCAAACTGAATATAATTTTTTTCTGCATCTAGCTCTGAAAAAATATTTGGCCTTCTAGCAGTGTGTGGGACTTGTTCTATTAATCCACCTATACTGACCTCCATCAGGTTGCAAATTCAAAATAATTTTTTGTCTGCATCTAGCTCTGAAAAAATATTTGGCCTTCTAGCAGTGTGTGGTACTTTCTCTATTAGTCCATCTATACTGACCTCCATCAGGTTGCAAACTGAATATATTTTTTTTCTGCATCTACCTCTGAAAAACTATTTGGGCTTCTAGCTGTGTGTGGGACTTGTTCTATTAGTCCATCTATACTGACCTCCATCTGGTTGCAAATCGAATATAATTTTTTTCTGCATCTAACCCAGCCAATAGTTTTGGCCTAATACCACAGTTTGGCCACTCAGCTCTGCTCGGTTCCCATCCATTGTTTTTTTGTGCAAACAACTCCAGAGTTGTGAATTAGTTAACCACCAAAATGAGTGGAAAAAGGCCTGCTGCTGGTGGAAAGGGGAATAGGCGTGTTGGGAAGGGGAAAAAAGGTTGTGTCCGTGGGGTAGGTGTTAAAGCAACAGTAACATCTGCAGAAGAAAGACCATCTTCCAGCCAAACTAAAATGTCTACTTCTTTTAGCGTACAATGTGATAAGATCCCTTTCTTACGGCCACGCCAATCGCTACAAATTCCAGATGAGGCACAAAAACAGCAGGTGCTTCAACGGATATCAAGTGCTCCTTTAAGTGGGCTCTCCTCCACATCAACTTCAACATCACAAATACTCCAGTCCTCAAAGGTGTCACCCCAATCGCACTTGCTTCCTCACAGCTCCCAAATCTCCAGCTGCCCATCTGAGTATGAGGTAGAACAGATGGTTGAGTCTGCAGAGCTGTTTACTCATACTATAGCCTGGGAATCAGAGGTCGACTCCAGTGCTTCTGTGAATCCAGACGAGGAAATGATCTGCACTGATGCCCAGAATCTTTATGAGTCGGATCCAGGACCAGACGCAGAAGGTTCTGACCATAATGTAGACCCTCATTCCCAAACTGTAACTCCTGTTGGTGGAGACAATGAGGAAGACGATGATGAGACTCAAATACCTGATTGGAGCGACAACTTTAGTTTTTTGTCAGGGCAGGAACAGGTTGGCTCTGAGGACGACGGGTGTGATAACGCACAGGGTGATGATGATGAGGTTGGAGATCCCACTTACTGTCAACCCACAGTCAGCCAAGAGATGAGGTCAGCAGAGGAGGTGGAGGAAGATGCTAGTGACGACGAGGTATGGTTGCGCCTTCCTGGACAGAGACGTAGTACTGGAAGCACGTCAACAACTGCATCCTCAAACACAACTCTGCCTCTCACCACAAGTCGTGGTGGCTCTTCAGGTCGCATGGGTGCTAAGCCTTGCATAGCCTGGGCATTTTTTCAGATCGATAAAGATGACCCAACTCGTGTTATCTGTAACATTTGTCAGCAAAAGATAAGTAGAGGCCAAAAAATACATAGTTTGAGTACTTCATGCATGAACCGGCACATGGACATGAAGCATAAGTTGCAGTGGGAAGCTCAGTGTGCCACAATGCGGCCTAGCCGGCCGGGCCAACCACCGTCTGCCATATCTTGTGCATCCGCGGCCTCTTCATCCTCTGTGACTGGGGGGACAGCAGTCACACCTGTTTTGGGGCGCAGACCTGCCACCTCTTTACCCGCAACAGCCAGCGTGATTGGCAGGTCATCATTTTCTTTGGAGGTGGTAACACCAGCTGGTGTTGAGCGCTGTCCGACATCGATAGCACCACCTTTGGATCAAGGCAACCTAACATGTCCGCCTGCATCTTCCTCACAGACCGGCAGTTTGCCGGGGACACCCTTATCAACCCCGTCTAAGCACAATAGCCAGCCCTCAGTCCCTCAGATGTGGACAAGTAAAAGACCATTTCCTCCTAGCCATGAGAAAGCTAAGAGGTTGAATTTTACCATCTGCAAGCTCTTGGCTACAGAAATGCTGCCTTTCCGCCTGGTGGACACAGAGGATTTTCGATACCTTATGTCCGTCGCAGTGCCCCAGTACCAGATGCCCAGTCGGCACTACTTCTCAAAGAAAGGTGTGCCTGCACTCCACCAGCATGTCGCACACAACATCACCGCTTCTTTGAGAAACTGTGTGTGTGACAGGGTGCATTTCACTACAGACACTTGGACGAGTAGGCATGGACAGGGGCGTTACATGTCGCTGACTGGGCACTGGGTAACTATGGTGACAGCAGGACAAGGGGCTGCTGTCCAAGTCTTGCCGTCCCCACGAGTTGTGCGTCAATCCTCTTTATCTCAAAGTTCCTCCACTGCTTCTGCCTCCTCAACCTCCTCTCGTTCTTCCACCTGCACCCAAAGCCTGTCTGGTCATGCCACAAGCTTTATAACTGCGCAGAAGGGATCCTGCACACCTCCTTACTATGCTGGCAGTAGGGCTCAACGTCATCAGGCGGTTTTTACTTTGAAATGTCTGGGAAATGTGAGTCACACAGCTGAGGAGTTGTGGTCAGCTCTGGAGAACCAATTTCATGAATGGTTGTCTCCACTGGACCTGAAACCAGGGAAGGCCGTGTGCGACAATGCTGCAAACCTGGGTGCGGCCCTTCGCCGGGGCAATGTCACACACATGCCTTGTATGGCTCACGTGTTGAACCTGGTTGTCCAGCAATTTTTAGCCCACTATCCCAGACTAGATGGCCTTCTGCAGAGGGCACGGTCGCTGTGTGCTCACTTCCGCCGTTCGCATCCCGCAGCTCAGCGACTTACATCTCTACAGAAGTCGTTGGGCCTGCCACTTTACCGGCTAAAATGCGATGTGCCTACCCGGTGGAATTCAACTCTGCACATGTTGCAGCGACTGTGGCAGCACCGACAAGCCCTGGTGCAATACGTTCTGACGTATAGCCTGGGCCAACGAGATCCAGAGGTGGGGCAAATCACGCTGGAGGAGTGGTCTCAGATCAGGGACCTATGCACCCTTCTGCACAGTTTTGAAATGCCGACGAAGATGTTTAGTGCTGACGATGCCATTATCAGCATGACTATTCCGGTGATTTACATGCTGGAGCACATGTTAAACAGAATTCGGAGTCAGGTGGTGGCACAAGAGGAGGAAGTAGAGGAGGAGGAGTTGTATGCGGAAGGGCTAACATCTGCAAGGTCCAGACGGTCAGCAGCACCAAGGTGGCAGGCATGTGAGGGTGGGGGAGATGGTTTTACCAGGGCGCATGGTAGCAGCCAAACTAGTGAGGAAGGTGCAGGAGCCCAGGAAGAAGTGGAGGACGAACTGATGGAAGACTCATCAGATGAGGGAGACCTTGATCACATTTCTGTTGTGCGAGGTTGGGGGGAGAGGACAGAGGAAGGAAGCATGATTGTTACCTCGCCACCAACACAACAGGGACTTGGTGCTCCTGGATGCGCAACACATATGAGTGCCCTCTTGCTGCACTACCTGCAACATGACCCTCGAATTGTGAGAATTAGAAATAATCCTGACTACTGGGTTGCCACACTGTTAGATCCCCGGTACAAAAGTAAATTTGCCGAAATTATTCCTGCCATAGAAAGGGATGCACGCATGCAGGGGTATCAGCAGAGACTGTTGCAGAATCTTACATGTTCTTTTCCACAAAACGCCAGTGGTGCACGTAGTGAATCTCACAGTTCCAACTTGCCAACCGTGGGACCATCAAGTGTTCAGCACGCAAACCGTAACAGAACCACAGTATCTGCTGGTAACATCAATTTTGCGGAATCATTTCACCACTTTTTTAGCCCATCCTTTGCAAGGCCACAGGAGACAAGAAGTCTGACACATAGTCAACGCCTAGAGACGATGGTACAGGAGTATCTCCAAGTAAACATTGAAGCGATGACTGTGTCACTGGACCCTTGCTCTTTTTGGGCTTCCAATCTGGATAAAAGGCCGGAGCTAGCCACTTACGCCTTGGAGATCTTGTCATGCCCTGCAGCCAGCGTTCTGTCTGAACGTGTGTTCAGTGCTTCTGGTGGTGTGCTGACAGATAAGCGCACGCGGCTCTCCACTGATAATGTAGACAGACTCACGTTCATAAAGATGAACAAATCATGGATCAGAAACGACTTTTCTACCCCTGTGTCATCCTGGGGAGAGTAAAAGCTTGATGATTGGTTAAAATCACCCTACCAACCGTTTTAAGCTTTCAAATTACTAATCATGTTTATCTGTATCTTGGCTGGAAAATAATTTGGGCTTTGTAGCAGTGTGCAGCACTGATCCTATTAGGCCATCTATACTAAGCTCCACCAGATTTAAAATTAATAATAATTTTTAGCTGCATCTAGCCCGGAAAATAATTTTGGGGCTCCGAGATGCGCAAGACACATAAGTGCCTTCTTGCTGCACTACCTGCAACATGACCCTCATATTGTCAGAATTCGAAGTAATCATGACTACTGGGTTGCCACACTCTTAGATCCCCCAAACTTTTCAACCAACCTTTTCATTTTAATAAAGACCAAAAAAATTGTCATTTTTGAAATTATAAGCATTAGCAGGTTATTAGAAACTGAAATCAAACAGTTTTCAACTCAAAACTTTATTCTAGGTGATGTTACATTTTCACATAGGACCCCTTGCTCGAAAGGAGCTTCTGAACTCTCTCGTCCATTGAATTTGTCAGGTTTTGGATGGTTTCTGCTTCAATTGTTTTGCATGAGGACAGAATACCCTCCCAGAGCTGTTGCTTAGATGTGAACTGCCTCCCGCCATCATAGACACTCCTTTTGATAATGCTCCAGAGGTTCTGAATGGGGTAGAGGTCAGGGGAGCATGGGGGTCACACCATAAGTTTGTCCCCTTTTATGCCCATATCAGCCAGAGATGCAGATGTTTTATGTGCAGCATGAGATGGTGCATTATCATGCAAAAAAATGATCTTGCTGTGAAATACACGGTTCTTCTTCTTGAACCATGGCAGGAAGTGCAGTTTGAGAAAATCCACATACATTATGGAGTTCATCTTTAGCGCCTTCAGGGATCCTAAAGGGGCCGACAATCTCTCTCCCCATGATTCCAGCCCAAAACATTACTCCACCTCCTCCTTGTTGGCGCTGTAGCTGTGTTTGCGTGGGGTGTCCATCAACCAGCCATCCTCCACTCCATCCATCTGGACCATCAGGCGCTGCACGGCACTCTTCCGTGAACAAAACCGTTGTGAAATCAGTCTTCATGTAATGTTTAGCCCACTGGAGCCGTTTCTGCTTGTGTGAAGTGGATAGAGGAGGTCGACAGGATGGCATATGCACAGCTGCAAACCTCTGAAGGACCCTGCATCTTGTTGTTCGGGGGTCGTTGGAGGCACCAGCAGCTTCAAAAACTTGTCTGCTGCTATGACAAGGCTTTTTTGCCGCTGCTCTTTTAAACTGACGTAATTGCCTGTAGGAAAGAGTCCTCAATTTGCCCTTATCAGCACGCACACGTGTGTACTGTGAATCAGCTACATACTTCTTGATTGCCAAGACACTTCATCCTGATCATCGCACAATGTTGATTGTAGTCATGCCTTGACCTAAACACTCCACAATTTGTTGCTTCTCAGCAGCCGACACATCCTTTTTCTTTCCCATTTTGGCAGAAAATGTAGACTGCTTAATAATGTGAGACAGCCTTCTTAAGTAGTCTTGCCTTTCATTGGACACACCTGCCAAACTAATTAGCACAGGTGTCTGCAATTGCTTACAGTGATATAAAGAGCCCTGACACACATCACCATCAATGAGTTTAACTGACAAACAAACAAATTCTTCCCTTATCACTCCTAAACACTTTTTGCATAATAATTTGGAACACAGTGTACATGTGCTTTTCCACAAAACACCAGTGGTTCACGTAGTGAATCTTACAGTTCTAACTTGCCAACCGTGGTCTGTATGGAGTTGTTGAATAAAGGGCCCAAAATTAAGATAACATAGATGGGAGAGGTCTCTATGAATAGGAATTCCTAAGTATTTGATACCCTGTGAGGGCCAGGCAAAGGGAAAGTTGGACTGGATGGAATCCTATTTGGATTTGGGGAGGGAGACATCGAGGGCTTCAGACTTCGCTGCATTGATTTTAAAATTTGACCATGTAACAAAGTGATCTATTTCAGCCATAACAGCATGGATGGATATATGTGATTGAGTGATATATACTAGGACATCATCAGCAAATAGAGAGCACTTGTACTCGGTGCCTCCCACCTCAATCCACCTAATATTGGGGTTATGGCGAATTGATGAGAGCAGGTGCTCCGTCACTAGGATGTATAAGAGAGGGGACAGAGGACATCCCTGCCTTATCCCATTGGTGATTGTGAAAGGTGATGAAAATGTTCTGATGCACCCCCTGGGCCTTGGGACACCCAGAGCCAGACCCTTTTTGGTGGATGCTGGTGGTTGTAGTCTTCGTGGTGGCGACCCGGTTCCGTGGCTCAGGGTGGTCAAACCAGTGGCGGAACTATTTATGTGGTTTTGATGTTTAAATGTCCGACTACGCCACCCGTGGATTGCGGTCAGAGTGAACCGCCGCTGCAGGGCAGACCGCTGAGGCTGGTGTTGTGGGTGCAGCAGAGTGCAGCATAACTCCCCACGGGAGGAGTATAGCCTCAGGGCAGTGTATGCGGAGGATGGGGGTGATTGTGCAGGGCAGCAGCAGTAACGACACGGAGTCAGTGATGCAGTCCAGGGCCTTTACTCACAGTTGTTATTATCCAGACCACGTCTGCAGGTAACGGCTGCCCACGTCGTACTGTGCTCACCAGGTGAGGGGCTCAGACAACTCCCAGATAACTTTGGAGCGCTTCACAGGACCCCCTTTGTGTGTCCTTTGTCTGGCCTTTCTTACCAACCCTTCTGTCCGGCTGCCTCGGGCCTCCTCTTGGTAAACTTGGTGCCAGTTTCCCTGACCCTATGTGGTGCCTTCCTAGCGGGTGTAGCGAGGGGCTGCGCCACATAAAATGTCACAGCCTCCGGTTTCTAGCTGAGGGTCGTTTCCTGCCTCCACTAGTTTCGGGGACCGGTCTCCCCCTTTGGCCTGACCCCTCCACGCAGGTGGATTCGGGCGTGCGGTGGCGACTCGCCTGTCCGAACCCCTGGGATCCCTTCATTCCTCGTTCCTGGAGCCTTCTCCGCTCCTCTTCCTTCCTTCTCCCTCTTCCAGGCCTGGGCCTCTGTTACTAGGCCCGCCTCCGGAGCAGAGCTCATGCAGAGCCCCTGCTCCCTGCCACTTCTGCTCAGACTTCTCTGCACTGAACTAAGATGGTGCCCACCTTTTATACTCCCTTCTCAATGCACCCAGGAACTGCTTCCTCCCTGCTCCTGCACTACAGGGTTCCCCTTCCTCAGTGTTCCCTCCCCCCACTCCAGCCAGGGACAGGGACTGTCGTGCCCATCTCAGAGGCATATTGGTCGCCCTGCCCCACGGCAATGTGGTGTAATGCATGCAGGTGTCGGGTCCTGATCCACACTCCATCCTTACCTGAGAGTGAGATATCACACCTCTGGGTGAGGTGCAATACCTCTGTAGCAACCGAGCCCTCAGGGTGCTACAGTTCCATTTATCTTCAGCCTAGGTGACGTATTGTGATACAGGGCCGTGATTTTGGCTATAAAAGGGTCCCCTAGACCCCTACCCCAAGCTTTTTAAGAGAATCATATATGGCGTGCCAGGAGACTCTATGGAATGCTTTCTCAGCATCCAACGAGAGTATCTAATTACAAATTTTTAACTGCATCTAGCCCAGGAAATACTTTGTGCCTAGTAGCAGTGTCTGCTAGTCAGCGGATTATCCCGGCTGTTAAGCAAGCTACAACACCTGTAGTTTGGACACTTAATTTTTTCAAAGGAAATGCTTCGGGACCACGGGATACTCAGTGAAGAGCATCAGGAGGCACCCCAAGGCATAGGGGCTGGGACTGGCAGTAGGATGCCTTGCGGTGGACAGCCGAGCTCGATCCTTATAAAAGCTTTTTAACTGCAGCAGCTTTAGTGGACGCTACTGGAGCTGGAATTACGCGGCTGCTGGCATGAGACTTGCCCTCCAATAGATCCTTGTAAATGGATTTAAAGTGTATTCATTCAAATTAGAGAGACAATTTAAATTAAAAAGCTTAGAGCTGCCTCCACCACAGGGGGGCTCGCTCGACCCACCAGCGGACAGGCACCAGTATTGGGAGAGGGGGGCTGGCCGTCAGGGTTCACCGCGGCTCTGGCACAAACCCGGCGACACGGAGGTGGCACGGGCAGGAGCGGACTGAACGTGTCGGCTTCTCACTTTTTGGATTTTAGAAGGGCATGACATGCCTATATCTGTGTGTCCCCCTCCTTTTACTCCTCCACCTCTTTTATTTTCACATGACTATATGTACTTGTCACTTTTCCATGTGTTAGTTGTGTCTTCTGAGCAGTTTGTCAGCTTTTGGACACCTTTGAAGGTGTTTTCTATGTGTTTCTATGTGTTTTTGTTTGCCTGCCATTGGTTTTAACGGTGTTCGAAGGTGTTCGACGAACAGTTCGACGAACAGTTCGGCGAACACACGGGTGTTCGACGAACCGAACCGAACTCGAACACTACGGGGGTGGCTCAACACTAAATATTACCCTTTTAAATAAATTACTGTTACTGTGTGAATAAAATCAGATATTAAGTTACTGTTGCTGCTGTATCTCAAAATGTATTAATTCACAGACACACAGTGAGTGGTGATAAGGAGACTGCTACAACAGTTCACTGTATATCACTTGAACTTGGCTACTCAGGTGGTGAAACTCAGTTTGCTGATGTTCCTCAGCTTTTGCACAAGCAGACAAACTGAGTTTCGCCACTTGAGTAGCCAAGTTAAGTCATACCTAGACTGTGATTTCACTCAAGCAGATACCCTGAGCCCCAATCGAATAAATTGCTGGGTTAACATATTGGACAAGTGGCCAGCAGTGTTGAGCGAATTTGTTTGGCGAATGTTCAAAAGTTTCAAATTCGGCACAGAAATGTCACATTCGGATTCATGATCGCAAAGGCATGCAAATTTTCTTAAAATCGGAAAAGTTTGACGAATTTGCCCGGGACCCCAAATACAGGGCAACCACAGCGTTTTGAATAGTTTTGTTAGCATAGTGCAAGTGTATGATGAGCAGTAACATGTGCCAGGTGAGTGTGGGGGCTGTGGAGAGCTTAGAACAGGTCAGACCAGCGGTGCACTGTTTTTTTTTTCCCGTGGGCGTTAACTTTAACTGAGGAAAGCGCGGCCAGCATATCATAGCGCAGGAAGCATCTACACTGTCAAGACATAAGGACTTCTGCAATTGGCTTTAGAAATCACATGTCCTCTCAATATAAAAAGCGGCCATGTTCCCTCAGCGCCATCATATCCATGTCACAGCTGGAGACAGACGCAGATAAGTGCTCTCCTGTGTAATAAGAGATACACCGTTTTTCTGTGCCATTTGCTGGTTGGCACTGCAGAATACAGCCAGGTCCTTTCCTTATTAGAGCGCTAGAAATCAAGCTATTTAAAACTCTGTTTTCTCCATCACACGGATCACATATACGTTGTCAGAAAATGCTGCCATTTCTGGCCCCTATTAAAAATTTCCTTTAGTGTGTCAGTGAAGCAATTCACCACAGTTTGCTGTTCAAACTACTTATCTACAGGCCAAGCATTTAAAACTCTGTTTTCTCCATCACACAGATCACATATACATTGTCAAAAAATACTGCCATTTCTGGCCTCCATTAAAAATTTCCTTTAGTGTGTCCGTGAAGCAATTCACCACAGTTTGCTGTTCAAACTACTTACCTACAGGCCAGGTATTTAAAACTGTGTTTTCTCCATCACATGGATCACATATACGTTGTCAGAAAATACTGCCATTTCTGGCCTCCATTAAAAATTTCTTTCACTGTGTCAGTGAAGCAATTCACAGCAGTTTGCTGGTCAAACTACTTACCTACAGGCCAGGTATTTAAAACTCTGTTTTCTCCATCACACGGATCACATATAAGTTCGCTCCAAACTCAGTAATTTGTAGTGAGCATGGAAGATACTGTTCTCCATTTAAAATGGGCAAGGCACGTGGCAAGGGACGGGGAACTGGACGTGATGGTAATGGTGCATGCAGAGGCCGAGAACAAGGCCGTGGGCAATCCGAAATTGTGCCACAACAAACACCCACATCTTCCTGCCTGACCTTCCTGTCCCAAATTCTAGGGGACCGCAGCACACCACTATTGAACCCAGAGCAGTGTCAAAAGGCTGTTGGTTGGATAGCGGATAGTGCTTCCAGTCACTTAGCCACCACCACCACCACCCTGTCTTCCACACGGTCAAGTCTCAGTAGCCGTGAGTCTGGACCGCATATTCCTTACCCTTATCCTCCTTCCTCCCACCATGCCGAGAACCCAGAGACAACTGATCCCACACTTGGACACTCTGAAGAGCTGTTAACTTTTCCATTTATAGATTCAGGCCTCTAGCCTGGTCCACTTGAAGCGGGGAAAGAGGAGATCGCGTGTAGCGAAGCCCAAATATTTGAGCAGCCACGGTCACACGAAGGCGACGGTGGGAAAGTGTCACAAGAGGTGGACGATGATGAGACACAATTGCCAGAAAGTCAGGAGGAGGACCAGGGTGCAGAAGTGGAAGATGAGTTGGTGGATGATATAGTAACTGACCCAACCTGGCAGGAGGACATGCAGAGCGAGGACAGCAGCACACAGGGGGAGGGAGGCAGAGCACCACAACAAGCAGGAAGACGCAGTGTGGTGGCCGCAGACAGAAGGCAGGCAACCATTCCCCGTAACACCAACACGAAGGAAGTTGCCAGTACAACTGTTAGGTCTTCCCGAGTCTGGTTGTTTTTTAAAGACTCTGCCGATAACCCCAAGAAGGCCATTTGCACCACCTGCCAGGCTACCATCATCAGGGGTGGCAATATGACCAGCCTGACCACCACCAGCATGATCAAGCACATGGCAGCAAAGCACCCGACTTTGTTGGCCGGACCCCAGGGTCGAGGAACAGTGTCTGCAAGTGGTACCATTGCTTCTTCTGCTTTTGTGCATGCAAGCCAATCCCCTGTCCATGGTGCATGCGAAGACGCCTCCTGCCCTGCACCTGTCATTGCACACTCTCAAGTAGCAGCATCAGGAAGCACGTCCATGTCCTTGTCCCAGTGCAGCGTTCAGTTGTCCATACCCCAGTCCTTGGAACGCAAGCGCAAATATGCAGCCAACACCCCACAGGCCACACTACTAAATTCTCACGACTGCTTGCGCTCGAAATGTTGCCTTTTAGGCTCATGGAGACGGAAGCATTCCGCAACCTGATGATGGCGGCCGTCCCTCGGTACTCTATCCCCAGCTGCGACTATTTCTCCCGGTGTGCCGTCCCCGCATTACACAAGCACGTGTCCCAAAACATTAGCCGTGCTCTCAACAACGCAGTTACCGGTAAAGTCCACCTAACCACGGATACGTGGACAAGTGCTTGTGGGCAAGGATGGTACATCTCGCTGACGGCACACTGGGTTAACATAGTGGAAGCGTGGACCCAGTCGGACCTTGGGACGGAACACGTCCTCCCGACGCCAAGGATTGCGGGCCCTAGGTCAATCAGGGTTGCCCCCACGGTCTACAGCTCCTGCACCTCATCCTCCTCAGCCTCCTCCTCCTCTTCAGCCACCATCTCTGAAATGAGCACATCAGTCACAAGCTGGAAGCACTGCAGCACTGCCTCGGCCAAGCGGCAACAGGCTGTGCTGAAGCTTATATGCTTAGGTGAAAAACCGCACAATCCTGAAGAGTTGTGGACAGCACTGAAAGAGCAGGCAGATCTGTGGCTCACACCGCTGAACCTACAGCTAGGCATGGTGGTGTGTGACAATTGCCGGAACTTTGTGGCGTCTCTAAGGCAAGGCGAGCTCAAACACGTACCATGCTTGGCCCATGTGCTTAACCTCGTGGTTCAGCGGTTTCTCAAATCCTACCCGGAGCTGCCACATCTGCTTGTTAATGTACTCCGCCTGTGTGCCCAATTTAGAAAGTCAGATACAGCTTCCACCGCCCTTGCCGTGCTTCAGCAGCGTTTGCAGCTTCCGGCTCACAGACAGGTGTGTGATGTACCCACACGTTGGTACTCTACACTGCAGATGTTGGGAAGGATTTGTGAGCAGAAGAGGGCAGTTGTTGACTACCAGCATCCACAAGGCTGTCGGTATTCAGTTCAGACTCCACACATAAGACCTCAGGAGTGGACATGGATGTCAGACATATGTACTATCCACCAAAACTTTGAGGACTCCACCAAGATGGTGAGCGGCGATGACGCCATAGTTAGCATCACCATCCCGCTTCTCTGTCTTCTAAAACGCTCTCTGCTAGCAATCAAAGAGGATGCATTGCAGTCGGAGCACGATGAGTTGGAGCAAGGAACCATACAGGGTGATTGCACACAGCCAAGCCTCATCTCAACGTGGATTGGGTGACAATGAGGAAGAGGAGGAGGAAGGACAGGAGCTACTTTCATGCACTATAGATGGAACTATCTGCACAGCTGTCATACCGTCTGTTCAGCGTGGATGGCCGGAGGACAGAGAGGAGGAGGAGGATGAGGAGGAGGAGAGCATGGTCAGTCATCCTCTTGTTGAGGACACAGAAGTCTTGCCTGTTAGTAGTCTGGCAGGAGGAGGATGAGGAGGAGGAGAGCATGGTCAGTCATCCTCTTGTTGAGGACACAGAAGTCTTGCCTGTTTGTAGTCTGGCACGCATGGCTGAGTTTATGTTATGCTGCCTTTCCCATGACCCTCGAGTTCTCAAAATTTTGGTTGACAGTCATTACTGGTTGGTGACACTTCTAGACCCACACTACAAGGTCCTGAGGCTGACAGGTGTACAAAAATTGGGCAGTACCGAAAGGCCCTTGCTGCGGAAAAATTAAAAAAATTCCCATCTGAAAACGCTGGCGGCAGAGGGCACACTTCATTGGACAACCAAGGAGTACAGGCAAGAGAGACGCAACTTCAATCCAGCAGAGGCAGGGGAACACTGTCAAAGTTCTGGGAGAGTTTTCCCAGACCCTCCCATCGCACAGGCCCTGTGGTGCGGGGTACTATCACAAGGAGTGCAAAGTTTGGGAAGATGCTGAGGGAGTACCTTGCCGACTGTACCAACGTCCTCCGTGATTCCGCTGTGCTTTATAATTGTTGGGTATCCAAGCTGGATACGTGGAATGAACTGGCTCTCTATGCCTTGGAGGTCCTGGCCTGCCCTGCCGCCAGCGTTTTATCAGAGCGGGTTTTTAGTGCCGCTGGTGGAATTATAACTGATAAGTAGTGTTGAGCCACCCCCGTAGTGTTCGAGTTCGGTTCGGTTCGTCGAACACCCGTGTGTTCGCCGAACTGTTCGTCGAACTGTTCGTCGAACACCTTCGAACACCGTTAAAACCAATGGCAGGCAAACAAAAACACATAAAAACACATAGAAAACACCTTCAAAGGTGTCCAAAAGCTGACAAACTGCTCAGAAGACATAACTAACACATGGAAAAGTGACAAGTACATATAGTCATGCGAAAATAAAAGAGGTGGAGGAGTAAAAGGAGGGGGAGGCCAGTCCGCTCCTGCCCGTGCCACCTCCATGTCGCCGGGTTTGTGCCAGAGCCGCGGTGAACCCTGATGGCCAGCCCCCTCTCCCAATACTGGTGCCTGTCCGCTGGTGGGTCGAGCAAGCCCCCCTGTGGTGGAGGCAGCTCTAAGCTTTTTAATTTAAATTGTCTCTCTAATTTGAATGAATACACTTTAAATCCATTTACAAGGATCTATTGGAGGGCAAGTCTCATGCCAGCAGACGCGTAATTCCAGCTCCAGTAGCGTCCACTAAGCTGCTGCAGTTAAAAAGCTTTTATAAGGATCGAGCTCGGCTGTCCACCGCAAGGCATCCTACTGCCAGTCCCAGCCCCTATGCCTTGGGGTGCCTGCTGATGCTCTTCACTGAGTATCCCATGGTCCCGAAGCATTTCCTTTGAAAAAATTAAGTGTCTAAACTACAGGTGGTGTAGCTTGCTTAACAGCCGGGATAATCCGCTGACTAGCAGACACTGCTACTAGGCACAAAGTATTTCCTGGGCTAGATGCAGTTAAAAATTTGTAATTAGATACTCTCGTTGGATGCTGAGAAAGCATTCCATAGAGTCTCCTGGCACGCCATATATGATTCTCTTAAAAAGCTTGGGGTAGGGGTCTAGGGGACCCTTTTATAGCCAAAATCACGGCCCTGTATCACAATACGTCACCTAGGCTGAAGATAAATGGAACTGTAGCACCCTGAGGGCTCGGTTGCTACAGAGGTATTGCACCTCACCCAGAGGTGTGATATCTCACTCTCAGGTAAGGATGGAGTGTGGATCAGGACCCGACACCTGCATGCATTACACCACATTGCCGTGGGGCAGGGCGACCAATATGCCTCTGAGATGGGAACGACAGTCCCTGTCCCTGGCTGGAGTGGGGGGAGGGAACACTGAGGATGGGGAACCCTGTAGTGCAGGAGCAGGGAGGAAGCAGTTCCTGGGTGCATTGAGAAGGGAGTATAAAAGGTGGGCACCATCTTAGTTCAGTGCAGAGAAGTCTGAGCAGAAGTGGCAGGGAGCAGGGGCTCTGCATGAGCTCTGCTCCGGAGGCGGGCCTAGTAACAGAGGCCCAGGCCTGGAAGAGGGAGAAGGAAGGAAGAGGAGTGGAGAAGGCTCCAGGAACGAGGAATGAAGGGATCCCAGGGGTGCGGACGGGCGAGTCGCCACCGCACGCCCGAATCCACCTGCGTGGAGGGGTCAGGCCAAAGGGGGAGACCGGTCCCCGAAACTAGTGGAGGCAGGAAACGACCCTCAGCTAGAAACCGGAGGCTGTGACATTTTATGTGGCGCAGCCCCTCGCTACACCCGCTAGGAAGGCACCACATAGGGTCAGGGAAACTGGCGCCAAGTTTACCAAGAGGAGGCCCGAGGCAGCCGGACAGAAGGGTTGGTAAGAAAGGCCAGACAAAGGACACACAAAGGGGGTCCTGTGAAGCGCTCCAAAGTTATCTGGGAGTTGTCTGAGCCCCTCACCTGGTGAGCACAGTACGACGTGGGCAGCCGTTACCTGCAGACGTGGTCTGGATAATAAGAACTGTGAGTAAAGGCCCTGGACTGCATCACTGACTCCGTGTCGTTACTGCTGCTGCCCTGCACCATCACCCCCATCCTCCGCATACACACCCCTGAGGCTATACTCCTCCCGTGGGGAGTTATGCTACGCTCTGCTGCACCCACAACACCAGCCTCAGCGGTCTGCCCTGCAGCGGCGGTTCACTCTGACCGCAATCCACGGGTGGCGTAGTCGGACATTTAAACATCAAAACCACATAAATAGTTCCGCCACTGGTTTGACCACCCTGAGCCACGGAACTGGGTCGCCGCCACGAAGACTACAACCAACAGCATCCACCAAAAACGGTCCGGCTCCGGGTGTCCCAAGGCCCAGGGGGTGCATCAGAACATTTTCATCACCTTTCACAATCACCAATGGGACAAGGCAGGGATGTCCTCTGTCCCCTCTCTTATACATCCTAGTGACGGAGCACCTGCTCTCATCAATTCGCCATAACCCCAATATTAGGTGGATTGAGGTGGGAGGCACCGAGTACAAGTGCTCTCTATTTGCTGATGATGTCCTAGTATATATCACTCAATCACATATATCCATCCATGCTGTTATGGCTGAAATAGATCACTTTGTTACATGGTCAAATTTTAAAATCAATGCAGCGAAGTCTGAGGCCCTCAATGTCTCAATCCCCAAATCCATATAGGATTCCATCCAGTCCAACTTTCCCTTTGCCTGGCCCTCACAGGGTATCAAATACTTAGGAATTCCTATTCATAGAGACCTCTCCCATCTATGTTATCTTAATTTTGGGCCCTTTATTGAACAACTCCATACAGACCACGGTTGGCAAGTTAGAACTGTAAGATTCACTACGTGAACCACTGGTGTTTTGTGGAAAAGCACATGTACACTGCGTTCCAAATTATTATGCAAAAAGTGTTTAGGAGTGATAAGGGAAGAATTTGTTTGTTTGTCAGTTAAACTCATTGATGGTGATGTGTGTCAGGGCTCTTTATATCACTGTAAGCAATTGCAGACACCTGTGCTAATTAGTTTGGCAGGTGTGTCCAATGAAAGGCAAGACTACTTAAGAAGGCTCTCTCACATTATTAAGCAGCCTACATTTTCTGCCAAAATGGGAAAGAAAAAGGATGTGTCGGCTGCTGAGAAGCAACAAATTGTGGAGTGTTTAGGTCAAGGCATGACTACAATCAACATTGTGCGATGATCAGGATGAAGTGTCTTGGCAATCAAGAAGTATGTAGCTGATTCACAGTACACACGTGTGCGTGCTGATAAGGGCAAATTGAGGACTCTTTCCTACAGGCAATTACGTCAGGTTGAAAGAGCAGCGGCAAAAAAGCCTTGTCATAGCAGCAGACAAGTTTTTGAAGCTGCTTGTGCCTCCAACGTCCCCCGAACAACAAGATGCAGGGACCTTCAGAGGTTTGCAGCTGTGCATACGCCATCCTGTCGACCTCCTCTATCCACTTCACACAAGCAGAAATGGCTCCAGTGGGCCAAACATTACATGAAGACTGATTTCAAAACTGTTTTGTTCACGGATGAGTGCCGTGCAGCGCTCGATGGTCCAGATGGATGGAGTGGAGGATGGCTGGTTGATGGACACCCCACGCAAACACGGCTACAGCGCCAACAAGGAGGAGGTGGAGTAATGTTTTGGGCTGGAATCATGGGGAGAGAGATTGTCGGCCCCTTTAGGATCCCTGAAGGCGCTAAAGATGAACTCCATAATGTATGTGGATTTTCTCAAACAGCACTTCCTGCCATGGTTCAAGAAGAAGAACCGTGTATTTCACAGCAAGATCATTTTTCTGCATGATAATGCACCATCTCATGCTGCACATAAAACATCTGCATCTCTGGCTGA
This sequence comes from Phyllobates terribilis, assembly GCF_046119375.1. Classification (NCBI taxonomy): domain Eukaryota; kingdom Metazoa; phylum Chordata; class Amphibia; order Anura; family Dendrobatidae; genus Phyllobates; species Phyllobates terribilis. The sequence continues at coordinate 326,563,868 of NW_027362762.1, read as the reverse complement.
TATGGGCATAAAAGGGGACAAACTTATGGTGTGACCCCCATGCTCCCCTGACCTGTACCCCATTCAGAACCTTTGGAGCATCATTAAAAGGAGTGTCTATGATGGCGGGAGGCAGTTCACATCTAAGCAACAGCTCTGGGAGGGTATTCTGTCCTCATGCAAAACAATTGAAGCAGAAACCATCCAAAACCTGACAAATTCAATGGACGAGAGAGTTCAGAAGCTCCTTTCGAACAAGGGGTCCTATGTGAAAATGTAACATCACCTAGAATAAAGTTTTTAGTTGAAAACTGTTTGATTTCAGTTTCTAACAACCTGCTAATGCTTATAATTCCAAAAATGACCATTTTTTTGGTCTTTATTAAAATGAAAAGGTTGATCGAAAAGTTTGGGGGATCTAAGAGTGTGGCAACCCAGTAGTCATGATTACTTCGAATTCTGACAATATGAGGGTCATGCTGCAGGTAGTGCAGCAAGAAGGCACTTATGTGTCTTGCGCATCTCGGAGCCCCAAAATTATTTTCCGGGCTAGATGCAGCTAAAAATTATTATTAATTTTAAATCTGGTGAAGCTTTAGTATAGATGGCCTAATAGGATCAGTGCTGCACACTGCTACAAAGCCCAAATTATTTTCCAGCCAAGATACAGATAAACATGATTAGTAATTTGAAAGCTTAAAACGGTTGGTAGGGTGATTTTAACCAATCATCAAGCTTTTACTCTCCCCAGGATGACACAGGGGTAGAAAAGTCGTTTCGGATCCATGATTTGTTCATCTTTATGAACGTGAGTCTGTCTACATTATCAGTGGAGAGCCGCGTGCGCTTATCTGTCAGCACACCACCAGCAGCGCTGAACACACGTTCAGACAGAACGCTGGCTGCAGGGCATGACAAGATCTCCAAGGCGTAAGTGGCTAGCTCCGGCCATTTATCCAGATTCGAAGCCCAAAAAGAGCAAGGGTCCAGTGACACAGTCGTGGCTTCAATGTTTACTTGGAGATACTCCTGTACCATCGTCTCTAGGCGTTGACTATGTGTCAGACTTCTTGTCTCCTGTGGCCTTGCAAAGGATGGGCTAAAAAAGTGGTGAAATGATTCCGCAAAATTGATGTTACCAGCAGATACTGTGGTTCTGTTACGGTTTGAGTGCTGAACACTTGACGGTCCCACGGTTGGCAAGTTGGAACTGTGAGATTCACTACGTGCACCACTGGTATTTTGTGGAAAAGAACATGTAAGATTCTGCAACAGTCTCTGCTGATACTCCTGCATGCGTGCATCCCTTTCTATGGCAGGAATAATTTCGGCAAATTTACTTTTGTACCGGGGATCTAACAGTGTGGCAACCCAGTAGTCAGGATTATTTCTAATTCTCACAATTCGAGGGTCATGTTGCAGGTAGTGCAGCAAGAAGGCACTCATGTGTGTTGCGCATCCAGGAGCACTAAGTCCCTGTTGTGTTGGTGGCGAGGTAACAATCATGCTTCCTTCCTCTGTCCTCTCCCCCCAACCACGCACAACAGAAATGTGATCAAGGTCTCCCTCATCTGATGAGTCTTCCATCAGTTCGTCCTTCACTTCTTCCTGGGCTCCTGCACCTTCCTCACTAGTTTGGCTGCTACCATGCGCCCTGGTAAAACCATCTCCCCCACCCTCACATGCCTGCCGCCTTGGTGCTGCCGACCGTCTGGACCTTGCAGATGTTAGCCCTTCCGCATACAACTCCTCCTCCTCTACTTCCTCCACCTCCTCTTGTGCCACCACCTGACTCCGAATTCTGTTTAACATGTGCTCCAGCATGTAAGTCACCGGAATAGTCATGCTGATAATGGCATCGTCAGCACTAAACATCTTCGTCGCGATTTCAAAACTGTGCAGAAGGGTGCATAGGTCCCTGATCTGAGACCACTCCTCCAGCGTGATTTGCCCCACCTCTGAATCTCGTTGGCCCAGGCTATACGTCAGAACGTATTGCACCAGGGCTTGTCGGTGCTGCCACAGTCGCTGCAACATGTGCAGAGTTGAATTCCACCGGGTAGGCACATCGCATTTTAGCCGGTGAAGTGGCAGGCCCAACGACTTCTGTAGAGATGTAAGTCGATGAGCTGCGGGATGCGAACGGCGGAAGTGAGCACACAGCGACCGTGCCCTCTACAGAAGGCCATCTAGTCTGGGATAGTGGGCTAAAAATTGCTGGACAACCAGGTTCAACACGTGAGCCATACAAGGCACGTGTGTGACATTGCCCCGGCGAAGGGCCGCACCCAGGTTTGCAGCATTGTCGCACACGGCCTTCCCTGGTTTCAGGTCCAGTGGAGACAACCATTCATGAAATTGGTTCTCCAGAGCTGACCACAACTCCTCAGCTGTGTGACTCACATTTCCCAGACATTTCAATGTAAAAACCGCCTGATGACGTTGAGCCCTACTGCCAGCATAGTAAGGAGGTGTGCAGGATCCCTTCTGCGCAGTTAGAAAGCTTGTGGCATGACCAGACAGGCTTTGGGTGCAGGTGGAAGACCGAGAGGAGGTTGAGGAGGCAGAAGCAGTGGAGGAACTTTGACATAAAGAGGATTGACGCACAACTCGTGGGGACGGCAAGACTTGGACAGCAGCCCCTTGTCCTGCTGTCATCATAGTTACCCAGTGCCCAGTCAGCGACATGTAACGCCCCTGTCCATGCCTACTCGTCCAAGTGTCTGTGGTGAAATGCACCCTGTCACACACAGAGTTTCTCAAAGAAGCGGTGATGTTGTGTGCGACATGCTGGTGGAGCCCAGGCACACCTTTCTTTGAGAAGTAGTGCCGACTGGGCATCTGGTACTGGGGTACTGCGACGGACATAAGGTCTCGAAAATCCTCTGTGTCCACCAGGCGGAAAGGCAGCATTTCTGTAGCCAAGAGCTTGCAGATGGTGAAATTCAACCTCTTAGATTTCTCATGGCTAGGAGGAAATGGTCTTTTACTTGTCCACATCTGAGGGACCGAGGGCTGGCTATTGTGCTTAGACGGGGTTGATAAGGGTGTCCCCGGCAAACTGCCGGTCTGTGAGGAAGATGCAGGCGGACATGTTAGGTTGCCTTGATCCAAAGGTGGTGCTATCGATGTCGGACAGCGCTCAACACCAGCTGGTGTTACCACCTCCAAAGAAAATAATGACCTGCCAATCACGCTGGCTGTTGCGGGTAAAGAGGTGGCAGGTCTGCGCCCCAAAACAGGTGTGACTGCTGTCCCCCCAGTCACAGAGGATGAAGAGGCCGCGGATGCACAAGATATGGCAGACGGTGGTTGGCCCGGCCGGCTAGGCCGCATTGTAGCACACTGAGCTTCCCACTGCAACTTATGCTTCATGTCCATGTGCCGGTTCATGCATGAAGTACTCAAACTATGTATTTTTTGGCCTCTACTTAGCTTTTGCTGACAAATGTTACAGATAACACGAGTTGGGTCATCTTTATCGATCTGAAAAAATGCCCAGGCTATGCGACCTGAAGAGCCACCACGACTTGTGGTGAGAGGCAGAGTTGTGTTTGAGGATGCAGTTGTTGACGTGCTTCCAGTACTACGTCTCTGTCCAGGAAGGCGCAACCTGACCTCGTCGTCACTAGCATCTTCCTCCACCTCCTCTGCTGACCTCATCTCTTGGCTGACTGTGGGTTGACAGTAAGTGGGATCTCCAACCTCATCATCATCACCCTGTGCGTTATCACACCCGTCGTCCTCAGAGCCAACCTGTTCCTGCCCTGACAAAAAACTAAAGTTGTCGCTCCAATCAGGTTTTTGAGTCTTATCATCGTCTTCCTCATTGTCTCCTCCAACAGGAGTTACAGTTTGGGAATGAGGGTCTACATTATGGTCAGAACCTTCTGCGTCTGGTCCTGGATCCGACTCATAAAGATTCTGGGCATCAGTGCAGATCATTTCCTCGTCTGGATTCACAGAAGCGCTGGAGTCGACCTCTGATTCCCAGGCTATAGTATGAGTAAACAGCTCTGCAGACTCAACCATCTGTTCTACCTCATACTCAGACGGGCAGCTGGAGATTTGGGAGCTGTGAGGAAGCAAGTGCGATTGGGGTGACACCTTTGAGGACTGGAGTATTTGTGATGTTGAAGTTGATGTGGAGGAGAGCCCACTTAAAGGAGCACTTGATATCCGTTGAAGCACCTGCTGTTTTTGTGCCTCATCTGGAATTTGTAGCGATTGGCGTGGCCGTAAGAAAGGAATCTTATCACATTGTCCGCTAAAAGAAGTAGACATTTTAGTTTGGCTGGAAGATGGTCTTTCTTCTGCAGATGTTACTGTTGCTTTAACACCTACCCCACGGACACAACCTTTATTCCCCTTCCCAACACGCCTATTCCCCTTTCCACCAGCAGCAGGCCTTTTTCCACTCATTTTGGTGGTTAACTAATTCACAACTCTGGAGTTGTTTGCACAAAAAAACAATGGATGGGAACCGAGCAGAGCTGAGTGGCCAAACTGTGGTATTAGGCCAAAACTATTGGCTGGGTTAGATGCAGAAAAAAATTATATTCAATTTGCAACTTGATGGAGGTCTGTATAGATGGATTAATAGAACAAGTCCCACACACAGCTAGAAGCCCAATATTTTTTCAGAGGTAGATGCAGAAAAAAATATATTCAGTTTGCAACCTGATGGAGGTCAGTATAGATGGACTAATACAACAAGTCCCACACACAGCTAGAAGCCCAATATTTTTTCAGAGGTAGATGCAGAAAAAAATATATTCAGTTTGCAACCTGATGGAGGTCAGTATAGATGGACTAATACAACAAGTCCCACACACAGCTAGAAGCCCAATATTTTTTCAGAGGTAGATGCAGAAAAAAATATATTCAGTTTGAAGCCTGATGGAGGTCAGTATAGATGGACTAATACAACAAGTCCCACACACAGCTAGAAGCCCAATATTTTTTCAGAGGTAGATGCAGAAAAAAATATATTCAGTTCGCAACCTGATGGAGGTCTGTATAGATGGATTAATAGAACAAGTCCCACACACACCTAGAAGCCCAATATTTTTTCAGAGGTAGATGCAGACAAAAAATATATTCAGTTTGCAACCTGATGGAGGTCTGTATAGATGGATTAATAGAACAAGTCCCACACACAGCTAGAAGCCCAATATTTTTTCAGAGGTAGATGCAGAAAAAAATATATTCAGTTTGCAACCTGATGGAGGTCTGTATAGATGGATTAATAGAACAAGTCCCACACACAGCTAGAAGCCCAATATTTTTTCAGAGCTAGATGCAGAAAAAAATTATATTCAATTTGCAACCTGATGGAGGTCAGTATAGATGGACTAATAGAATGATGCTATGCCCAAAAGATTTTACTTCACTAGGTGCAGTAAAAAAATTGGTATTCTATACACAGGTGGTATATCTTGCAACACAGATAGGCTACTCCACTGACTAACACACTCTGCAATAGGCCAAAAAGGATTAGCTTTGCTAGATTCAGCCAAATGCTGTGAAAAAAACTTGCACAGCACTGGCACAGACCTGCCTGGCAAAAACTGATAGGAACTGATGTAACCTAGTCCTGAAAAGGACTCCAATTACAATTAGTCTTTACTCCCACAATCTATGTATTTAAGAGCACAGACCTGCCTGATAAAAGTCGTAGGAAATGCTGTAACCTAGTCCTTAAAAGGACTGCAATCACAACTATTCCCTACTCCCAAGCTATCTGTAGATTTGTGCGAAAATTGGCTTGAAATTAACAAGGTATAGCGCACACAGCAACAGCAGTGCCGTCTAACACGCAGCTGCAGCAGTGAGAAAATGGTGGCGACGGGGAAAATGGCTTGGTCTTTTAGGGCAAGGACATGTGACATACACTGCCAATGACACATGCCCTTGCTTGTGTGAAAAAAAGTACTTCGCTCCCTGTGTGCGCTGCTGATAGGCTGACAGATTGCACCTCCCCACTGCAAATGTGGGAAAGAGAAAAAAAAATGGAGATCTTCATTGTTCCTGCAGAGATCCATCCCCTGCCCCTCCCCCCACCCCGCTGTACACTCAAACTGCGTATTAACATTAATTTTCATCATTACTGAGAAAAAATCCAGTTATGATTTTGGTGCACGAACAGTTATCGAACATAACCTCGAACAGCCGAATTTTTCTCAAATTGTTCGTGTTCGCCGAACGGCTCGAACACCGCCCAAAACAGCTCGAATTTGAGATTGGCGAACAGTTCGAGTAGAACAACGCTCATCTCTACTGATAAGCGCATCCGCCTGTCAACTGAAAATGCTGACAGGCTGACTCTTATAAAAATGAACAAGGGCTGGATAGGGCCAGACTTCTCAACACCACCGAATGATAGCAGCGTAAAATAAACTCAAATCCAGTGTCTTTTCTTGGGAGGTGTATTCCCATGCACCTTTTCACACCCACACATCGGTATACGCTTCCTGATTTTGGCTATTTGCTCTTGTCTTCCTACTTCTCCTCATCCTCCACCACCATATCACCAAGGTTACCGTGGTCCGTGATGCAACACCCACATCATTTTTTTAAAGGGTGTTTATGATGCCCGTAAAAAAAAATTTTTAAACAGTATGTTCATGTATACCCCTCAGGGTTAAATGTTTGTCAGCCCATACACTTAGTGCATGGGCATTACAAGTATAGGAGGCCCGCTTCTTTCTAATGGAACCATCCTTTTAGGAGGCCCTCCTCCACGTCTCTTCCAAGGGTTATTGAAGTACTTCCAAATTGTTGGCAGCCCTTGCATTCACTGCATAGGCCAACACTATGGGAGACTCTTTCCTTTCTAATGGGATTTTGCCGTTACTGTGGCCCTGCTCTGTGTGTCTTTAAATTCTTAGTGGGGGTTTTCATAAAGTTGGTCAGTCGTTGGACTCACTGCATACGCTAAAACTGTATAGTAGACTCTCTGCTTTCTAATGGGAACATGTCGTACCTTTTTACTGTGGCCCTGCTCCGTGTGACTTTAAATTCTTAGTGGGGTTTTTCCTAAAATTAGTCAGCCATTGGACTCACTGCATACCCTATAACTGTATAGCAGACTCTCTCCTTTCTAATGGGAACATGTCGTACCTGTTACTGTGGCCCTGCTCCGTGTGTCTTTAAATTCTTAGTGGGGTTTTTCCTAAAATTGGTCAGCTGTTGGACTCACTGCATTCCCTATAACTGAATAGCAGACTTTCTCCTTTCTAATGGGAACATGTCGTACCTTGTTACTGTGGCCCTGCTCCGTGTGTCTTTAAATTCTTAGCGGCATTTTTCCTAAAATGGGTCAGCCATTGGACTCACTGCATACCCTATAACTGTATAGCAGACTCTCTGCTTTCTAATGGGAACATGTCGTACCTTGTTATTGTGGCCCTGCTCTGTGTGTCTTTAAATTCTTAGTGGGATTTTTCCTAAAATTGGTCAGCCGTTGGACTCACTGCATACCCTATAACTGTATAGCAGACTCTCTCCTTTCTAATGGGAACGTGTCATACCTTCTTACTGTGGCCCTGCTCTGTGTGTCTTTATATTCTTAGTGGGGTTTTTCCTAAAATTGGTCAGCCGTCGGACTCACTGCATACCCTATAACTGTATAGCAGACTCTCTCCTTTTTATTGGGAACATGTTGTACCTTGTTACTGTGGCCCTGCTCCGTGTGTCTTTAAATTCTTAGTGGGGTTTTTCCTAAAATTGTTCAGCCGTTGGACTCACTGCATAACCTATAACTGTATAGCAGACTCTCTCCTTTTTATTGGGAACATGTTGTACCTTGTTACTGTGGCCCTGCACTGTGTGTCTTTAAATTCTTAGTGAGGTTTTTCCCAAATTTTGGCAGCCCTTGCAGTCACAGCATGGGCATTACCACTATAGGAGACCCGCTCCTTTATAATGGGAACATTTTTTTTACTGAGACCCTCCTCTATGTCTCTTCAAAGGGGTATTGGGATGCGTCCAAATTTTTGGCAGCCCTTGCAGTCACTGGATACGCAATAACAGTATAGGAGACCCACTTGTTAATAATGGGAACAACAAAGCATAGCCGGCTGATGGCTCTCTAATAATAGCGAGAGCAGACTGCTGGCCTTTTAAAAATAGTAAGGGCCATCTGATGGCCCTATAAAAATAGGCTTTATGACTTTCAGAGTCCCTCCATCATAAATAAAACAGGATGTGTCTAATGATGTGTCACACACCACATTGCTAGATTAGGTTGTGAAATGTTAAAATGACATTTCCCGGTGAATGCATTTGTCTTAAAAAATTACGTAAAAAAAACCCCCAAAACAATAGGATGTTTCTTTAGTATAAAAAACAGCGTCACCAATTTAACCTCAATGTAATCACATTGTTCAGCTCATGCACCTCCTCCTCCATCTCCGAAATGACCACATCCGTCACAAGCTGACAGCACTGCAGCACTGCCTTGGCCAAGCGGCAACAGACTGTGCTGAAGATAACATGCTTAATGCTTAATTGACAAACCACCCAGCGCTGCAGAGTTGTTGAAAGCTGTAACACAGCAGCCTGATCTGTGGCTCTCACTGCTGAACATACAGCCAGGCATGGTCATGTGTGACAATGGGCAGAACCTGGTAACGGAGAATTGACAGCCGGGGTAGATACAGTTTCCCTCTATGCCAGTCCTTTCACCGAGCTAAAGAATATGGCTGTGGTGAAATACAACTCCCATTGAGAAGCTGTTTCAGATTGAAAAGCATTGTGCCCACCAGAGGATTTAATTCTGAGGGCTAACCTTTCTCACCCACTCAAGAACCCCATAGCAGCTGCAAAGTTAGCACTATCATGAACTCTCCTGAGGTAGAAGCCAAGGCACACCAGAGGATTCTTGGGTGGGACCGTCCAACCCTGTCGAGAAGCAGTCCTGGCTAAGAAAAGTGTGTGGGATGGTTCCTGGACACTCTATGGCTGCTTTTTTACTGAGGAGGAAACACATGCAAACACGGGGAGAACATACAAAGTTTTTGCAGATGTTGTCCTTGCTGGGATTTGAGCCCAGGATCCCAGCGCTTCAAGGCTTCAGTGCTAACCACTAATCCAATGTGCTGCCATTCACCCTCTAATATCTAACAGGCTGGAGAAACTTGCACCTACTGCCACTCTATCTTCAGCTCCTTTGTGAGAAAATGTATTTGGGCAGCCACTCAGTCTACCAAATAAAATTCCTGAGAAGGAAATTGGGGATGGCTTCACTACTGGTACTGGGGGTAGTGCTAATACCATGGCGTCATACCATCGTTTGCTGGAAATATTCCAGGCTGGTAGGAGGCAAGCAAATTCCCACAGAAAAGTACCAGCAGTAATGTTCAGGCCACATTTTAAGTGCAAGCAGCTTTAGAGGACTTCCTGGGAGAAATGACATGCAGGGTAGATAAGATTTCCCTCTATACCAGTCCTTTCACCAAGCTAAATACAACTCAACAAAAGTTGTGGACTAGCTTCATACCGTCCCTGGCCACATTCACCTGTCCATGTGTTTGTGATTAGGCTGTAATTCCCAGTAAGTGCACTGGGGAGGGCACGGGTAATGTTGTGGGACCCGTGCTTGTGAAAGGCGGAGGCGATACCGGGAAATATAGTGGCAGCTGGGGACCGAGTATGGACATCCGGCCGCCGCCGGCATGAGGTTGTGAAAAGCTTCTGCCTCCACGAGCTTAAAAGGCCATATTTCAAGTGCAAAGAGCTGTCCAGAAATCTGGCAGTTTAGTGTTACGGCCTGTGGGTGGGTGGGTGGCTGGCTGCATACTTGCACTTGCATTCCAAGTAACAGAAAACTAAGCAGATGGTGGCCTCTATCATCATCATGGCCTCACCTCGGCACTATGAACTCTCCTGAAGGAGAAGCCAGAGCCCGCCGGAGGAGTCTCCGGTTCTCCGGTGGGCCGGTCCAACCCTGCCGAAAAGCAGCCCTGGCTAAGAAAAGTGTGCGGGAAGGTTCCCGGACACTCTATGGCTGCTTTGTAATGTGGATCGGCCATGCTTATGCATGTTATTTCTCAAAATGCATTACAGATCAGGAAATTGTCCAACTCTGTATTCAAGAAATTAAATGCGCAAGGAAAGATGTGTGTGTTAAAGCACCTCCGACAAGTGCGAGTTAATGTTGGATGAGCTGCCATTGCTTCTGCAACAAGCTCCATTACAGGACTTCCTGAGATAAATGATATGCAGGGTAGATACGGTTTCCCTCTATGCCAGTCCTTTCACCGAGCTAAGTACAACTCTTAGCAAAAAAGGTTGTGGACTGGCTCCATACCGTCCCTGGCCACATTCACCTGTCCATGTGTTTTTGGTTAAGCGGTCCTTCCCAGTAAGTGCACTGGGGAGGGCACGGGTAACGTTGTGGGACCCGTGCTTGTGGAAGGCGGAGGCAATACCGAGAAATATAGTGGCAGCTGGAGACCGAATATGGACACCCGACTGCCGCCGTTATGAGGTTGTGAAAAGCTTCCGCCTCCACAAGCCTAAAAGGCCACATTTCAAGTGCAAGTAGCTGTCAAAAATTTGGCTGTATAGTATTGCAGCCTGTGGGTGGGTGGCTGCCTGCATACTTGCGCTTGCATTCCAAGGAATGGGGTTGGGACAACTGAACACTGCAGTGGGACAAGGACGTGGACGGTGATTGTTGCAAGTCTGCAACGACAGGTGCATGGCGGGTGGTATCTTCGCATGCGCCAAGGATCACTTATGATGGGCACACTTTTAGGCAGTGAACTGGGAGTCAGAGATGCTTCCAGAGGTCTTCCCCATGCTGTTCCCATGTCTTTTCAGCACTGTATGCATGTGTCTGATGATGTGTCACACACCACATGGCCAGATAAGGTTGTAAAATGTTAAAATGACATTTCCTGGTGAATTCATTTGTCTTGGTTGAAAGCAATTCAAAAGTGCAAAAACGCATCAAAAACGCTACGTGTGAACATAGCCCAAGGTGTGGAGGAGTATTTTTGTTTTTGCCTATTTATTTTGCCTTATATACAAGTCATTACCCTGGAAAGGATGTTCCTTAACATATATCCCAGGAAAATCCATTTTGGTTTCGTTTTTGTATGTTTTATTGTGAGTCCATAAAAGTGGCGTAATACTCTGACCACGTTGCTGACAGCAGTGATCTGGAAGTCAGAGATGCTTCCAGGGGTCTTCCCCATGCTGTTCCCATGTAATTTGAGTACTGATCCCATCGATTTGGGCAATTTTTAGGCCCTCTACAGACCACCGGGGGAGTCGGCTGAAAAATGTTCGAGTTTCCCATACACTTACATTGGGCGCGTTGCTCGGGTCGAGCTCCCGAGTATTCCAATTTGCTCGACCCGAGCAACGAGTACCAGAGCATTTTAGTGCTCGCTCATCACTACTCTTCACCCATTCTACACCATGGGCATCAGATGTGTACTCCAAACAATCACAGAGTCAAGGGAAGGAAAGCATCTGCATTGATGCCCAAATTTTTTTTAGCTTGGATTCGGGGCAGGACGAAGAGGGGTCCGAGCAGGTTCCTGACCCTCTTCACCCGACTTTAACCGCAGGGGAGGTGATCCCAATGAGACTCAGATACTTGAGGCTCATACAGACTGTACTGTGCTTTCAGGGCAACAAAAGGAGAGGGATCACTCTGATGGCGAGGAATGGGATAACACATTGGATGATGACGAGGTTGAAGATCCTACTTGGTGTGAACACAGAGTCACGCAGCCGAGTAGTTCATCTGAGGAGGTGGAGGAGGAAGACATGGAGGTTACATTTCAACCTACGGCGCAGGCACAGAGTGATGCAAGCACGAGGAGCACTGCATCCTTAGCCACAACCGTCCAGCAGCGGTCACGGGTCTGCAGCTCGCAGGGGCAGCAAGGGTTGCCTAGCATGGACCTTTTTTGGCACTGTAAAGGATGAGCCAACTAACGTTATCTGCAAACTTTGGGATAAAAAACTCAATAGAAGGAAAAACTGCAATAATTTGCCTACTACATGCATGAATGTTCACATGCTCAAACAACATTCTTTACGCTGGGAATCTAAACGCGCTGAAATGCGGACCAGCGCACCTCAACAACCATCAGCTGCCCCATCAAACGCATCTGCTGCTTCTTCCTCCTCATCTGTTACCATGACAAGTATTGTCACACAGGTCTCCCATCGCAGAAACTCCGGTTCTTTACCGGCTCCAGTCAGACTGAGTGACAGCCGGTCAGCTGTAACGGAAGTGGACATGCCTGCTGTGCTTGTTTCACCGAGCACACCGCATGTTTCTCAATCCACCGTAACATCTGCACCTCACTCACGCTCCACCAGTTTTTCCAATTCAACATACTCTGCCCTCTCTCAGCACCTTAGCCAGCCCTCTGTCCTGCAGTTGTGGTTACGTAAAAGATTGTTTCATCTTACGCATGACAAAGCTAAGAGGTTGAACTCCACCATCTCCAATCTGTTGGCCACGGAAATGCTGCCTTTCTGCCTGGTAGATACAGACAGTTTCTGAAAACTGATGGCCGTGGCAGTCCCTCAGTACCAGTTGCCCAGTCACCATTACTTCTCTAAGAAAGCTGTGCCTGCGCTACACCAGCATGTCGCAGACAACATCATCCTTTCCTTGTCTAAATCAATGTGTGCGAGGGTGCATTTCACCACAGACACCTGGACGAGTAAGCATGGCCAAGGGCGTTACATCTCGCTGACTGGGCACTGGGTGACTCTGGTGGCTGTGGGGGCAGGCGGGGAAGGGGCTCCTCTATAAATCTTGGAATCCCCAAGGCTTGCAGAAGAAACCTCTGTATTTACCACTTCCTTCACTGCTTCTGCATCCTCCACCTCCTCTAGGGCCTCCACCTGCGCACTCAACCTCTGCCTTAACGAGACACGCATTCCAAGGGTGCGGAGTGAATACACACCACCTCCTTACTGCGCAGCCAGGGCTCACCATAATCAGGCAGTCCTAAAATTAATATGCCTTGGAGATCGCAGCCATACAGGTGAAGAGTTGTGGGCTGCTCTCCAGGCTCAGTTTGAGCAATGTCTGTCTCCGCTGAACCTAGAGCCAGGGAAGGCCATGTGCAATAACGGTGCAAACCTGTTAGCGGCCCTAGGCTGAGGCAAGCTTGCACACATGCCTTGCATGGCTCACGTCCTCAACCTGGTGATACAGTGATTTCTCCGGCACTATCCTGGCCTGGATGAGCTGCTTCGTAAAGTACAGAAGCTGTGTGCTCACTTTCGCCGTTCGCACTCTTCATGTAATTGACTTGCATCGATACAGAGGTCTTTGTCCGTGCCAGTTAACAGGTTGATCTGCGATGTGCCAACGCGGTGGAATTCCACTCTGAGGAGGAAGAGGTGATGGGCAAGCAGCTGTCAGAGGATGAAGAAGATAATCATCCCCTCTTGTTTGAACGTGGTTGACAGGAAGGGACGGAGGAAACAAGCATCAGTCCCGCAATACAGCCTGGCTTTGGACCTCCTGGAAGAGCCCGATATATGAGTGTCTTCTTGATGCACTATCTGCAACATGATCCCCGTATAGCTAGGATTCGAAATAATGCTGACTACTGGGTTGCCACTCTGTTAGATCCATATTATAAGAGTCAATTTTGACAGATGCTTCCAGCCCTGGAAAGGGACCCACTTATATTGGAGTATCTAAACAAGCTTTTAAGCAACCTTAATAGAGGTTTTCCCCAAGATAACAGTGAGGCACACAGTGTGCATCGCAGCTGTAGTCTTTCAACCTCCGGCACGTCAGTTCGTAAACGCTAAAACATAAGCAGCAGCAGAGTAAGTGGCAGAAGCAATTTCTGGGAGTCCTTTCACACATTTTTTGCACCAGCTCATGCACTAGCACAACAGAGGACAAGTCTGACATGTGGTGAACAACTGGAGAGGATGGTGTGGCGCCCCTGAGGGTTCGACCGCCACAGGGATGCTGCACTTCTTTAATGGAGTGTAGTGTTCCTCCTCTGAGGTAAGAAAAGCGTGATAGTCGTGACCCAACCTTTGCATCCAACACCACATTTCTCCACCAGAGGGGGCTAATATGCACTAGGTGCTGCTCCCCTGATTACAGGGAGACTGGGGAACCAAGAATTAGGGGAACCAGTTAGTGGGTGAGGGTGGAGGACTTACAAGTTAGTTACACTTAATAATTCATATTTAATACAAAGCCATCTTGGTTTTTGGTCTTTGTTCATCTAGGTCTTTGATCGTTCACTGACTGACAGTGGTAGTCAAGTCTGGCACTGTGACCTCCCTCCCGGAGCGCAGATCCTGTGTGGGCCTGCATCGGAGGGAGACACGGCCCTCATACCCCGGCCTTGGGATGAGGGGCAGGTTGCAGATGAGGAATGTCTCAACCCGGCCAAAGACAGGGACCATGAAGGCCCGGAGCTTAAGAGTGTGGCTCCATAGCAAATGGATCCCGGGGAGGATGCAGACGGAGCGGAGTACGACACCTGTCCTCGCCAAGCTGATATTTTCAGAGGGAGTCCGGCTGCAAGAGGGTTACTGGCCCCCCGACACCCGACCTTGCTACTCTATGTCCTGGTCAGGAAAGCCCGGTAGGCCCTGCGGATCCCACCGGGTATCGGAAGGAGCAGAGCTGCCAACCGTGCCCTTGTTCTGAGAGGAGCTCAGAGGGAGACCCGGCCTATCTACACACACGGACAGGAAAGGATTCGGTCTGTAGCTCAGGAACATTCTGGTGTAGGGTCCCGACTGAATGCTGGACTTACTCGGAGGTTGTCGGACCCCCGTCTCTGGTGGCAACAGAACTCCGCGGGGAGCAGGGAGTCGCCTTCCATCTGCCATCTATGTGAGTAAAGCCTTGGAAGTTCACCCCTATGGCCTCCGGACTGTCTATTCTGCACTGCACCGCACCAAGCGGCACCCGTTCTCCTCTACCACTACCCCCTCCATCCTGTCCCTCTGCCCTGAGGCCTTGCTCCGCCTGTGGGGTGTAGTAATAACTTTGGCCGCCATAACACCATGCCTTAGTGGACTGTAGCGGCGCTGGTGGCCTTCACCAGGTGCCACAGGTGGCATAGTCGTAAATCAGCCACTTAACCCGAATAAGCCCACACCATCCTTTTTAATGTGACGGCCCTGAGCACAGGTCGGGTCTGGGCCACGGCTGCACCCCATCTCTCCATCACAGGACCCGACTCCGAGTCCCCCATCTCCCAGGGTAAAGAAAAGGGCTTTACGAGTAGAGGCGTCACAACCTGGGGTAGTCAGCAGGATTACATGCCCGCAGCAAAGGAAGGAATTACCCATTGCTACTGGGTACTGTGTGCTTTACACCTTGAACTGTCGTTTTCCACTTAAAATGGCGCCCGCCCAAGAAGAACAGGCGCCATAATGCTGTGAAAAAACTGTCTTTAAACACCTCCCATCGTGGGTTGGGCTCCCGCTTGGTGCCAAAAGTGTGGACTGCCCCTTCCATCAGAGACTGTCCGCGGGGTAATGCCAGTCAAACCAGATAGGCTGAACGAAGGCGGGCCTGGCAGCAAGCCGCCCAGGAACCGCCCTGAAAGAGGAGGAAGAAAAAAAAACAACAAGGTGCGGCCATTGCAATCGGATGTTGACATTCATCAGGGGCAGACATGGACGCTTCTGGGGAGCAAACCAACTCACCTTCTGAACCCGGTTCAGGCCCTTCACCCGGCAGAGAGCAGAGCAGCAGTGTCCTCACATCGGGAGATTTTGAATTTCTCCGGCAGGAAGCCCCGGATCTCATGCGGAGACAAGAGAGGCCCAGGAGGCGGCGACGGCTGCGTGGCAGGAAGAGATGATGCTACGTGTCCAGGCCGGCCGCCAAGGAGTTGAGGTCCCAGGACAAGCAGGAGCGGTGACAGGGGTCGAGGGTGGCCTAGCGGCGGGTGAGTGTGCAAAGCCTGCCCCGGCTGCAGAGCCTACCGTAACGAGCCTGGACCTCATGTCGGAGTATTTAATACCCCACGCGGCCACCTGGGAGCAGGCCTTGGCTCCGGAGCTGCAAGCGGCAGCTATATGTGGGGACCTGCGATGCCGCCCTAACCCTGAACCCGATGTGCCTGAAGCTGCAGAGGAATCCACCGGCTCCAACCCGGACTGGTCCGCGCCTGTAGAGGACCCGCAGCAACCCGTGATGACCCCGCTACCCGCACCAGCAGTAACCTGGCCCGAGGCTGAGGATTGGGCCTCGGACAACCAGGGGGGGACTTAATAGGCTTTCCCTGGGAGACCCGGGCAGAAGAGCGGAGGAGGGGCCAGTGGAGCAGCGACCAGATCTTCCAGCTCGCTCGGCAGCAACGTCAACGGGAGCTCCGCTGTGAACGTCTAGAGGTACGGGCCAAAGCTGCCAAATCCCGGGCTCGTCAGGAGGAGGCCACCCGTCCCAGTCCCCAAGTGGAAGGGCAAGTCGTCCGCTTCCACCATGAGGTGGGGTGGGGGTTTATCAGGAGTCCCCAGTTCCAGGACGACGTCTTTGTCAGCCGGCGGGATGTCGAGCCGCGTCTAAAGAAGGGACACCCTGGCCGGAACCTCTTCCCGGGTGACACAGTGACCTTTTCTCGCCACCAGGGGGTGTGAGGGTGGTACGCCCTGGATGTGCACAAAGTGTCTGGGAGCGATGCCACCCCGCGCCCGGCCTCAGGGGACCGGTTAGGAACGAGCCTTTTCCCAGGAGGGAGCCCGAGGTTTAAAGCAGCCCCCGGCTGTTACAGTTTTGTTTACAAGTTGATGTGTGTTGACATTTCTATTTTTGCTTTATAATCCCAGTTTCTAGAGACATGTGTCCCTGCGGACTGGCAGCAGACAGACTCTTTCCCTTGTATATAGTTTGCATCTCTTTAGGTGCTACTTATTGGTTTTATGTAAAACCGCGGACATTTCTACCTCAAGGCCTCAGAAGGAAAACCTGTCAGGGTGGCTCTCTCGGAGGTCCAACTCGGGATCTGCATGCCCTGCAGACACCCCAGGGCCCACGTTGAGGGTTTGGGGCAGGTCCCTCGCACTTCTGAACCAACCCGGCGTCTTTGCACCTTAATCCGTCTGTCTGTACATAATGTCTCTGGAAAAATGCTAGCACTTTTATAATTTTATAATTTCATACTTTTGTATTTTTGCACTGTATATTCTGTTTTGCAATGTTTAAGAAGATGTGCCTCCCATAAAGGGAAGATAGTTCATGTTTATATAAAAAGAAAACTTTCCTAGGTACCAGGGGGGAATGTGGAGCCCCTGAAGGTTCGACCGCCACAGGGATGCTGCACTTCTTTAATGGAGTGTAGTGTTCCTCCTCAGAGGTAAGAACAGCGTGATAGTCGTGACCCAACCTTTGCATCCAACACCACATTTCTCCACCAGAGGGGGCTAATATGCACTAGGTGCTGCTCCCCTGGTTACAGGAAGACTGGGGAACCAAGAGTTAGGGGAACCAGTTAGTGGGTGAGGGTGGAGGACTTACAAGTTAGTTACACTTAATAATTCATATTTAATACAAAGCCATCTTGGTTTTTGGTCTTTGCTCGTTTAGATCTTTTATTGTTCTCTGACTGACAGTGGTAGTCAAGTCTGGCACTGTGACCTCCCTCCCGGAGTGCAGATCCTGTGTGGGCCTGCATCGGAGGGAGACACGGCCCTCGTACCCCGGCCTTGGGATGAGGGGCAGGTTGCAGATGAGGAATGTCTCAACCCGGCCAAAGACAGGGACCAAGAAGGCCCGGAGCTCAAGAGTGTGGCTCCATAGCAAATGGATCCCGTGGAGGATGCAGACGGAGCGGAGTACGCAACCTGTCCTCACCAAGCTGATATATTCAGAGGGAGTCCGGCTGCAAGAGGGGTACCGACCCCCGACACCCAACCTTGCTACTCTATGTCCTGGTCAGAAAAGCCCGGTAGGACCTGCGGATCCCACTGGGTATCGGAAGGAGCGGAGCTGCCACCCGTGCCCTTGTTCTGAGAGGAGCTCAGAGGGAGACCCGGCCTATCTACACACACGGACAGGAAAGGATTCGGTCTGTAGTTCAGGAACACTCTGGTGTAGGGTCCCGACTGAATGCTGGACTTAGTCGGAGGTTGTCGGACCCCCGTCTCTGGTGGCCGCAGAACTCCACGGGGAGCAGGGAGTCGCCTTCCATCTGCCATCTATGTGAGTAAAGCCTTGGAAGTTCACCCCTATGGCCTCCGGAATGTTTATTCTGCGCTGCACCGCACCATGCGGTGCCCGTTCTCCTCTACTACTACCCCCTCCATCCTGTCCCTCTGCCCTGAGGCCTTGCTCCGCCTGTGGGGAGTAGTAATAACTTTGGCCGCCATAACACCATGCCTCAGCGGACTGCCGCGGCGCTGGTGGCCTTCACCAGGTGCCACAGGTGGCGTAGTTGTAAATCAGCCACTCAACCCGGATAAGCCCACACCATCCTTTTTAATGTGACGGACCTGACTACGGGTCGGGTCCGGGCCACAGGTGCACCCCATCTCTCCATCACAGGACCCGACTCCGAGTCCCCCATCTCCCAGGGTAAAGAAAAGGGCTTTACTAGTAGAGGCGTCACAACGGTGGAGGAGTATCTAGAGCTTAATATGAATACCATCAGGGAGGATTTTGACCCTTTTACATTTTGGTCTTCAAAAATAGATGAATGGCCTGAGCTCGCCTCTCACGCCTTGGAGGTTTCATCAT
Source organism: Phyllobates terribilis (assembly GCF_046119375.1). Classification (NCBI taxonomy): domain Eukaryota; kingdom Metazoa; phylum Chordata; class Amphibia; order Anura; family Dendrobatidae; genus Phyllobates; species Phyllobates terribilis. The sequence goes on along the minus strand of NW_027362762.1, from coordinate 326,545,183 downwards.
GCCCGGCAACTAGTGTTCTCTCTGAACGTGTCTTCACCGCTGCTGGTAGTGTCTTGACAGATAAGCACACCCGGCTGTCCCCTGAAAGGACTTTTACACCCCAATTGCAGACTGTACAGTGAAGGTGATGTTGTCGTTTTGAGTGTGCTGCATTGATCTCTTGAAATTGCAGTCTGTGATATGGCTTCTGTGCCTGCTCTTGCTGCTGCAGGTCTTAGGCCCTAATTTTGGGAAATGTGGAGAATTCTGATTGTGTCTCCATCCATTGGGTTGGCTGTAGTGGGACAGGTTTGGGTCTGCGTTAAACTACTTGTAGTCTGGTGATATTGATGCCACTTCTGTAGTGTTAGGCCCTCATTTAGGGCAATGTGAACACTCCTGGTTAGGTCTCCATCTCCTGGGTTGGCTGTACTGGAAGAGGTGTGGGTCTTATTTACACTATTTCTACAGTGGTGAAATTGATTAGACATTACTATTGATTGCCACTAATTTTTTGAAATGTGGAGAACCATGATTGGGTCTCTATCTATTGAGTTGGCTGTAGTGGAACTGGTTTAGGCCTCCTTTGCAATACTTATACTCTAGTGAAATTGATGCCACTTTGGTGGTGTTAGGCCCTCATTTAGGGCAATGGGAACACTCCTGGTTAAGTCTCCATCTCTTGGGTTGTCTGTACTGGAAGAGATGTGTGTCTCATTTATACTACTTCTACAGTAGTGAAATTGATTACACTTTGCTGGCGTCTGCTGCTAATTTTTGGAAATGTGGGGAATCCTGAATGGGTCTCCATCCATTGGGTTGACTGTAGTAGAAGAGGTTTTGGTCTCCATGCATTTCTATAGTTATACTGTAGTGAAATTGAGAATTTGGTGCAGATATCGTTCTCCCCAAATGGGTACGTAAACATAATAAACTCTAAATTGATTTTCAATAAACAACCATCAGCAGCCCAATCAAACACCTCTTCTGCTTCTTCCTCCTCCTCTGTTACCATGCCAAGTTGTGTCACGCAGGTGTCCAACAGAACCAGCTGTGTACCCGCCGCAGTTAGGCTGAGTGACAGCATGTCAGCTGTAAGTGAAGCGGACATGCCTGCTGTGTTTGTATCTTCTGAGCACACCACACGTTTCTCAATCCACCGTAAAATCTCCACCTGCACCTCACTCACGGTCTATCGGTTTGAACATTTCACCATACTCTGCCCTCTCTCAGCACTGCAGTCAGCCCTCAATCCCGCTGTTGTGGTCACGTAAAAGATTTTTTCATCCTACACATGACAAAGCTAAGAGGTTGAACTCCACCATCTCCAATCTGTTGGCCACGGAAATGGTGGTCTTAGGCCCTATTTTTTTTAATGTAAACACTTCCGATTGAGTCTGCAGTCTGCATCTCCTAGGTTAGCTGTAGTGGGACAGGCATGGGTCTGCGTTAAACTTCTTGTAGTCTAATGACATTGATCCCACTTCAGTGGTGTTAGGGCTTTATTTAGGGCAATGTGAACCTTCCTGGTTAGATCTCCATCTCCTGGGTTGGCTGTACTGGAAGAGGTGTGGGTCTTAGTTACACTATTTCTACAGTAGTGAAATTGATGCCACTTTGCTGACGTCTGCCACTAATTTTTTTAAATGTGGGGGATCTTGATTGGGTCGCCATCTATTGGGTTGGCTGTAGTGGAAACTTCCTGTTCTGCAGTCTAAGTTGTGTAAGGTTGCGTACCAGTCCTTGCTGCAATCCTGATACAGACTCTGCCTGCTGCACTCCTGATAGAGACTCTGCCTGCTGCACTCCTGATTCAGACTCTGCCTGCTGCACTCCTGATACAGACTCTGCCTGCTGCACTCCTAATACAGACTCTGCCTGCTGCACTCTGAAACAGACTCTGCCTGCTGCACTCCTGATACAGACTCTGCCTGCTGCACTCCTGATACAGACTCTGCCTGATGGACTCCTGATACAGACTCTGCCTGCTGCACTCCTGATACAGACTCTGCCTGCTGCACTCTGATACAGACTCTGCTTGCTGCCATCTGATACAAACTCTGCCTGCTGTACTCCTGATACAGACTCTGCCTGCTGCACTCCTGATTCAGACTCTGCCTGCTGCACTCAGATACAGACTCTGCCTGCTGCATAATGATACAGACTCTGCCTGCTGCACTCTGATAGACTCTGCCTTCTACACTTCTGATACAGACTCTGCCTTCTACACTCCTGATACAGACTCTGCCTGCTGCCCTCCTGATACAGACAATGCCTGCTGCACTCCGGATACAGACAATGCCTGCTGCACTCTGATACAGACTTTGCCTGCTGCATTCTGATACAGACTCTGCCTGCTGCACTCTGATACAGATTCTGCCTTCTTGTTCTGTCCTGGAGTGGCACCTGTCATTCATCGGGAGCCAAGTCTAACCTCACCTTCAGAGGCTCTAGTGAACAGTCCGGTGCTCGCTTAGTCACGCCTCTCCAGGCTTTCCGGGGTCCGTGGCACAGTGATTCCACAAACCACATCCGTGACAGTGCATCCTCGCAGGCAGGGTCCTCTCTCCTGTTGTACCAGTCAGTGACCCCTTTTGACATGTAAACCGCAACTGAATAAATGTCGCTATCACAGTAATAATAATTATAGTACTTGTACTCTGGGTCAATTGATGGCACTTCGCTGATGTCTACACCTAATTTGATGTGTTTTGGCAGCTTTTGGTCCCATTTCTTGGTGTTCTCTATGCATTTTATTGGTCCCCCCATTGACTCCTATGGGATTCGGAAATGTTCGACAAACATTTGGCGAATAAATTCGGCGGATAACAATTTGTTCGGCGAACTTTTCCGAACCGAACATTGAAATGTTCGCTCATGCCTAGTAGAGATGAGCGAACGTGCTCGCCACTGCTCGTTACTCGCCCGAGGATCACTGTGCTCAACAAGCTCGGAAAGTATTTCTGGGTTGCTTGGGTGGGAACTCGGGTGCCTTCCCTGCATGTTTGGCCCTCTTTAGAGAGCCAATGAACATGCAGCTATTGCCTGCCATGCACTGTAATGCCGTAGCCATGTTGGTTGTGGGCATTACAGTGATTGGTTGGCCGTAGAGCGTCATTAGGTCTATATAAGATCTGGTGCCGCTATGCTCGTCACAGTCTATCCCGGAATCAGGCTGAGTAGGGAGAGGTGCTGCTGCGTCATGGAGAGATTTGCTTCTTTATAGTTAGTTTAGGTATTCCAAAACATATGTATATTCAACTGAATTAGCAGTCCTTCTGAGGACTAATCCAGCTGCATATATTCAGTGGTGCTAGCTGGAGTTAGGCAGGCAGAGTATGTGTGCATGATACACCACAAGAGGGTCCATTGAACATCCTGTTAGTATAGGTATTCCACAACATATATATATATATATATATCCATATGAACTAACAGTCCTTCTGAGGACTAATCCAGCTGAATATAATCAGTGCTAGACAGGAAGGCAGTGTATGTGGCAGACTGAAGTGTGTGATACAGCACAAGAAGGTCCATTGAACGTCCTGTCTTCTGCTGTAATAATTACAGATATTTGTACACATAGCCCCAGATATCAGGGGCCGAGGCAAATTTTTTTTTATCTTAATCCTGGTTATTTGTTTAAAAAGCAATCCAGAGTACAACATTTTTCTGCTCCATTTGCTTGTTCTCACTGCAGAATAAAGTCAGATCTGTTCCATATTTCAGTGATAGAAATCCAGAAATTTGAACTGAACGTGGAAAATATTGGCTTCCTTTTCCATTCTGTTGCAGTGTGTCGGTCAAGCTATTCACACTAGGTGTCTGTGAAGAATAGTATTAGTAAATAACAGGCCTGCTATTTAAAACCGTAGTTCTCTGTCAGACATATCACCTATAAGACTGTTCCAAAATCAGACATTTCTTCCATTTCCATTCTGTTGCAGTGTGTCGGTCAAGCTATTCATACTAGGTGTTTGTGAAGAATAGTATTAGTAAATTACAGGCCTGCTATTTAAAACCGTGGTTCTCTGTCAGACATATCACCTATAAGACTGTTCCAAAATCAGACATGTCTTCCATTTTCATTTTGTTGCAGTGTGTCGGTCAAGCTATTCACACTAGGTCTCTGTGTAGAATAATATTAATAAATTACAGGCCTGTTATTTAAAATCGTGGTTCTCTGTTAGATGTATCACATATAACTGCGTTCCAAAATCAGCCATTTCTCGTGAAAGTGGAAAATATTGTCCTCCATTAAAAATAGGCAAGGTGCGTGGTAAGGGATGGGGAAGTGGACGTGATGGGGATGGTGCATGCAGAGGTCGAGGACGTGGCCGTGGGCAAGCTAAAATTCTGCCACAAAAAACACCAACATCTTGACCTTCCTGTCCCATTTACTAGGGGACCGCTGTACACCACTATTGAACCCAGAGCAAAGTCAAAAGGTTGTTGTTTGGATAGCAGATAATGCTTCCAGTCACTTTGCCACAACCACCACCACCACCCTGTCTTCCACATGGTCAAGTCTCAGTAGCTGTGAGTCTGAACTGCATATTCTTCACCCTGATCCTGCTTCCTCCCACCATGCCGAGTGCCCGGAGACAGCTGATCCCACACTTGGACACTCAGAAGAGCTGTTCACTTTTCCATTTGTAGATTCAGGCCTTTTGTCTGGCTAGCTTCAAGCGAGTCAAGAGGAGAACATGTGTAGCGATGCCCAAATATTGGAGCACCCACGGTCACATGAAGGCGACAGTGGGAAAGTGAGGAGAACCAGGGTGTGGAAGTGGAAGACGAGGTGGTGGATGATATAGTTACTGACCCGACCTGGCAGGGGTCATACAGAGAGAGGACAGCAGCACACAGGGGGAGGGAGGTGTAGCACCACAATAGGCAGGAAGAAGCAGTGTGATGACCGCAGACACAAGGTGGGAAAATGTTCCTCGTAACGCCAACATGACGGAAGTAGCCAGTACAACTGTTAGGTCGTCCCGAGTCTGGTTATTTTTTAAAGACTCTGCAGATAACCCCAAAAAGGCCATTTGTACCACCTGCCAGGCCAGCATCAGCAGGGGTAGCAAAACTAGCAGCCTGACCACCACCAGCATGATCAGGCACATGGCAGCAAAGCACCCGACTAAATGGGCCGAACCCCAGGGTCCAGCTACAGTGTCTGCAATTAACACCACTGCTTCTTCTGCTGTTGTGCATGTATGCTGATCCCCGGTCCATGGCACAAGCCAAGATGCCTTCTGACCTGCACCTGTTATTGCACACTTTCAACTAGCACCATCAGCAAGCACGTCCAAGTCCTTGTACCAGCACAGCGTTCAGTTGTCCCTACCCCAGTCCTTGGAACACAAGCGCAAATACGCAGCCAATGCCCCACAGGCCACACTACTAAATTCACACGTTTCGTGAATGCTTGTGCTCGAAATGTTGCCTTTTAGGCTCGTGGAGACAGAAGCTTTCCGCAACCTGATGGCGGCGGCCGTCTCTCATTACACAGTCCCCAGCCGCTACTATTTCTCCCGGTGTGCCATCCCTGCATTATTCGAGCACATGTCCCACAACATTAGCTGTGCCCTCAACAACGCAGTTACTGGGAAAATCCACCTAACCACGGACATGTAAACAAGTGCTTGTGGCCAGGGACGGTACATCTCACTGATGGCTTACTGGGCTAATATAGTGGAAGCCAGGACCCATTCGGACCTTGGGACGGAACATGTCCTCCTGATGCCGAGGATTGCGGGCCCTGGGTCAATCAGGGTTGCCCCCACATTCTACAGCTCCTGCACCTGCTCCTCCTCCTCTTCAGCCACCATCTCCAAAATGACCACATTAGTTGCAAGCTGGAAGCACTGCAGCACTGCCTCGGCCAAGCGGCAACAGGCTGTGCTGAAGCTAATATGCTTAGGTGACAAACTGCACAATGCTGAAGAGTTGTGGATAGCTCTGAAAGAGCAGGCAGATCTGTGGCTGACACCGCTGACCCTACAGCCAGGCATGGTCGTGTGTGACAATGGCCGGAACCTTGTGGCTGCTCTGAGGCGAGGCAAGCTCACACACGTACCATGCCTGGCCCATGTGCTTAACCTCGTGGTTCAGCGGTTTGTCAAAACCTAGCCGAATCTGCCTGATCTGCTTGTCAAAGTACGCTGCCTGTGTGCCCATTTTAGAAAGTCAGCTACAGCTTCCGCCGCCCTTGCCGTGCTTCAGCAGCATTTGCACCTTCCAGCTCAGAGACTGATCTGCGATGTCCCTATGCATTGGAACTCTACATTGCAAATGTTGGGAAGGATTTGTGAGCAGAAGAAGGCAGTTGTTGACTACCAGCATCAACAAGGCCATCAGTATTCAGTTCAAACTCCACACATAAGACCTCAGGAGTGGACATGGATGTCAGACATATGTACCATCTTCCCAAACTTTGAGGACTCCACCAAGATGGTAAGTGGCGATAACATCATAATTAGCATCACCATCCCGCTTTTCTGTCTTCTGAAATGCTCTCTACTCACAATTAAAGCGGAGCCAGATGAGATGGAGCAAGAAGCCATACAGGGTGATTCCACACAACCCAGCCTCATCTCATCCCAATGTGGATTGGGCGATATTGAGGAGAAGAGGAGGAGGAGGAGGTAGAACAGGAGCTAGTTTCCTGCGCTATAGATGGTACTACACGCACAACTGTCATAGCGTCTGTTCAGCGTGGATGGCCTGAGGAGAGGAAGGAGGAAGAGTAGGAGGAGCTCATGGTCAGTCATCCTCTTGGTGTGGACATGAAAGTCTTGCCTGTTTGCAGTCTGGCACACAAGGCTGAGTTTATGTTACGCTGCCTTTCCTGTGACCCTCGCGTTCTCCAAATTTTGAGTGACAGTCACTACTGGCTGGTGACATTTTTAGACCCATGCTACAAGGAGAACTTTCTATCTCTTATTCCCGTGGCAGACAGATCTGCTAAAATGGGGCAGTACCAGAAGGCCCTTGTTGTGGAATTATTAAAAAAATTCCCATCTGAAAACGCTGGTGGCAGAGGTCACAGTTCGTTGGACAACTAAGGAGTACAGGCGAGAGAGACACAAATCCAATCCAGCAAAGGCAGAGGAACACTGTCAAAGTTCTGGGACAGTTTTCTCTGACCCTACCATCTCACAAGCCCTGATTCTTGGGGCAGTCTCACAAGGAGGGAAAAGTTTGGTAATATGCTGAAAGAGTACCTTTCTGACCGTACCAATATCCTCCGTGATTCCTCTTTGCCTTATAATTATTGGGTATACAAGCTGGACACCTGGCATGAATTGGCTCTCTACGACTTAGAGGTTCTGGTCTGCCCTGCCGCTAGTGTTTTATCAGAGCGGGTTTTTACTGCCGCCGGGGAAATTATAACTGATAGGCGCATCCGCCAGTCAACTGAAAATGACCTCATCCTCATCCTCCACCACCATATCTACCATATCACCATATCTACGTCTCTTGCAAGGAGCATTGTAGTGCTTCCAAAATTTTGGCAGCCATTGCATTCACTGCATAGGCAAACAGTATTGGAGACCCACTTCCTAATAATGTGAACAATTTTTCATGAGGCTCTCCTCTACGTCTCTTGCAAGGGGCAATGGAGTGCCTCCAGATTTTTGGCAGCCGTTGCATTCACTGCATACGCAAGAACAGTATGGGAGACCTGCTCCTTTCTGCTGTTGTACTCACTGCATACCCTATAACTGTATAGCAGACCCTCTCTTTTCTTATGGGAACATGTCTATACTGAGGCCCACCTTCATGTGTCTTTAAACTGGTATTGGTGTTTTTCCCAAATTTTGGCAGCCGTTGTACTCACTGCATACCCTATAACTGTATAGCAGAACTGCTCCTTTCTAATCGGAACACGTCGTTACTGAGGCCCACCTCTATGTGTCTTTAAATTGGTATTGGGGATTTTCCTAAATAGACTTACAATAGGCTCATTTCTCGGGTCGAGCATTCCAATTTGTTCGACTCGAACAACGAGTGCCCAAGAATTTTAGTGCTCGCTCATCACTAATGGAGACAGCCCAGCAACAGCTCCCTCCACCAATTAGCATCCGGCCCTGAAGAGAGGGAGGAGAATAGCTCTCCTCTCTCCTCTGTGTTAAAGAAGGTCCGTGGCTGCTGCTGTGGAGCAGTGAATGCAGCTGACGTCATTCGAACCTGTAGAGGGGGAGGGGAATCGCTCTATTCTGCTCCAAGTAGAGGATTCCGTGGCCCTGTGTCTGCACGCCGCCCGCCGGCCAGGATACACAGCCCGCAGCTCTTGCCAGAATCCTCACATCACCGTCCACCGCACGGACTGCCCAGGGCCACGGTGAGTGATAGCGCAGTTGGTGCTCCCCCCCCTCACTTTGGGGGGAAAATAAAGTGCATCTTATAAAGTGAAAAATACGGCACGCCTCGTAGTTTTAGATAGCTAAGTTAGTTTTGTAAATTGTAGTTTTTTTAAGTCAGTTCCATAACAAATATAAAAAAAACAGAAAAAAGTATTGAAAAAAGAAAAAAAATACAAAATGAAAGTGTTGAATTACCCCTCACTTGACTCTTCGACCTATACTGCCACGTCCATCTCTTCCTCCCTTGGACCTACACCTCCTAGTTATAGATTGCTAGTTTTAATTTTGTAAATTCTAGGTTATTTTAAGTCAGTTCCATAAAAAATAAAGATAAAACAATGAAAAAAAGCACAAAAAAAAGCCAAAAAACAGTGTTGTATGACTCCTCCCTTGAATCTTTATTTATTTTATGTATTTATTTTACTCAGTTATATAGAGCCATTAATTCCACAGCACTTTACAGACATTATTGGCACTGTCCCCACTGGTGCTCACAATCTGATTTCCCTATCAGTATGTCTTTGGAGTATGGAAAGGAACTGGATTACCAAGAGGAAACCCAAGCAAACACGGGGAGAAGAAACAAACTCCTTGCAGATGTTTTCCTTAGTTGGATCTGAACCCAGGACCCCAGTGCTGCAAAGCTACAGTGCTAACCACTGAGTCATCGTGCTGCCCTCCCTCTTCCATCTATACTGCCACGTCCACCTCCTCCTCTACTTGGACCTGTACCACCTGGTTCAAAATTCTTATTTGTTATTTCTGCTCTACTTAGCATAGGGACAGGATGCAGCTGTAGTGAGGGACAGTATTAGGTTTTGCGTGTGCACAGTTTTCAAAAACCACTATCTATGTGTACTCTGCACCCATGTCTGTGATAGTCCAGTGCTTAACCAAAAGTTTTTAGAATTTTCAAAAGCTGCGGTGTGTATTCTTCAACACATATCTGTGGGAGTACTTTGCCAAAAGCCGCTGTGTATATTTGTTAACCCATCTCTGTGGGAGTATTGTGCCTTTAAGCCACTGTGTCTACACTGTAACCCTGCCTGTGGGGGTACTGTGTCCCATTGTCTGAGTGTGAAATTTTTAATCAGCTTTCACATGGAAAATGTGAAAACATGCTCCTTGGGTAAAATGTGTTATCAGCTTCTGTGGGGGAAATGGGGAAACATGCTCTGTGGGTGAAATTTGTTATTAACTTCTGAGGGGGTACTGTACCCAAAAGCATCTGTGTACTCTGCAGCCATGTCTGTATGAGTACTGTGCCTAAAAATAATCTTATTCTACCTTTGTGGCTAAGCCTAATGCTCATTAAAGGATTTAACTACTCATTCCAATTATAGAGCCTCTAAATGATCATGGATGGCTATTCTGTCTCGCAACATCAACTGCTGACTCAGTTGAGCAGTGGTAAATTTGCTTGACTGCTGCCTTCCTTGGATATGGTACACGTTTATCAGACTGCCTCTCCAGAATAGAACCCGGATTCTCCGTTAGCCTTCTGTACTCTGCAACCCCACCTGCAGCTGGTTTGAGATTGGATGGCTGAGAGTGCCTCCAGTTCCTTCACTTTGTGTTCCAGTGGGTCCCCTCTTAAACATAGCTCCAGTTCGAACAAACAAGGAAATAGAAATGGAGTACAATTCCATTATCCCTAGCTGAAGTATTCAGGCGTTGTTGTCTGCTTTGAACACTCATTTTTTCATGGGAAAAACTTTGGGTCCCTGGGGTAATAAGCCAACAGCTTTGGGTAGGCGTCCTAAGGCATAGGGGCTGGGACTGTTGGTAGCAATCCTAGTAGCGGACAACCAGCTGTATCCTGAATCAAACTACAAGCTTTGTATCTGTGGCTGGTTTACTGTTAGCTACTGAAGATAAAAGTTTGGCTCTGTGGGTGAAATTTTTAAGCTGCTTCTGTAGCGGTGCTCTGCCCCATGCTCTCTGGGTGAAATATTTAACTGGACTGCCGATAGAAAGTCAATCAGCAGATCACCTGCTCGATCCAAGATCATACTACCAGCTTTTTGTCAGCAGCTGCTTGTACGCTACTGGAGGTTAATTTTTTGAGCTGTGGGGGAAATGTGAAAACATGCTTTGTTGGTGCAATGTGGAAACATGCTCTCTGGGGGAAATTTTTAACTGGACTGCTGGTAGCAAGCCTCTCTGGGAACCACCAGCTCGATCCATGATCATACTAAAAGCTTTTCATCGGCAGGATTTGTAATGTACACTACTGTAGCAGACATTTTGGAGCTGTGGGGGTACTGTGAACCAATGTCTGGGTGTAAAATTTCTCAAGGAAATGTGAAAACATGCTCTGCGAGTGAATTTTTTTATCAGCTTCTGTGGGTGAAATGTGGAAACATGCTCTGTGGGTGAAATTTGTTATCAGCTTCTGTGGAATAAATGTGGAAACATGCTCTGTGGGTGAAATTTGTTATCAGCTTCTGGAGGTAAAATGTGGAAACATGCTCTGTGGGTGAAATTTGTTGTCAACTTCTGTGGATAACTGTAAATACATGCTCTGTGGGTCAAATTTGTTATCAACTTCTGTGAAATAAATGTGGAAACATGCTCTGTGGGTGAAATTTTTAATTAGCTTCTGTGAGGGAAATGTGAAAACATGCTCTGTGGGTGAAATTTTTAACTGGACTGCTGGTTGCAAGACTCACCAGCTTGATCCAATCATACTACCAGCTTTTCATTGGCGTCATTTGTAACGTATGCTACTGAAGCAGACATTTTGCAGCTATCGGAGTACTGTGTCCCATGCTCTGTGAGTGAAATTTGTAAGCTGCTTCTGTAGGGGTACTGTGCCCAATGCTCTGTGGGTGAAATATTTAACTGGACTGGTGGTAGCAAGCCTCAGTCTCTATGAGGACACTGTTAAAGTTTGTATGTTATTCATTTACTTCCTATCGTACCATGATTGCTATGGTGACAGAACCCTTTTAAGTCATTTCCCTATCCACATTTGTTTGCAGGGAAATTGTCGAGCTCTTACCCCCATTTTTCTTACTTTTGCAACCCCCTATTCCTTACTCTGACCATTTTACAGCCATTTTACAGCACTGAAGTTCGAGTCCCCATTGACTTATATGGGGTTCGATGTCTGGGGTCAAGTTTGGGTCCCGAACCGGACTTTTTAAAAAGTCCAGGGAAACCCGGCAAACCCTCATCACTACTCTTTAGTTTATTTGTTAGTCCCCTTAGGGGACTATAACCTATGATCATCTGATGATTCTACTGTAATTAGCAATAATATAGCATTGCTGTGTATAGTTCCTTTGAAGCCCAGTCACCAGATTTCAATTGCGCTCCATGACGGCACTCACAGAAGTTTTCAGCAGAGGCTTGGCTTTCATAGCAATCCATCTTGAGGTGGCAAATGGGTGCATAAAATTTTGCACCCCCATATCGATGCGCTGTTAATGCTACTATCAGAAATTGACAGTGGCATTTAACAAGTTAAATCCATCTATGGAGAAGAGGCACACAGCCATAATTTTCTGGATATGGTATTGGCTTAACCTGTGCTCAGCCTGTGAAGCAGGCTCAACCCATTCTTGACTTAAGCTGTTCATGTAACATAACATAAGATATTAACCCCTTACTGGCCTGGGACGTATTAGTATGCTCCGGCGCTGAACCCGCACTGAACCGGTCACATGTCAGCTGATTCTTACAGCTGACATGTGCCCGCAACAGCCGCGGGTGGAATCGTGATCCACGCGCGGCTGTTAACCAGTTAAATGCCACTGTCAATCACTGACAGCGTCATTTAACAGCACCGAACCGGAAGCGCGTCACTTACCCAGCCCATCGGTGACCCCGTCACGTGATCGCAGGTCACTGATGGGTGGGCATGGCAACCAGGGGTCTGCAGCAGACCCCAGTGGTTGTCATGTAAAGATTACTATGAGCGCCACCTAGTGGTCGGTGGTCATAGTACAGGAGCATTTCTGCTACATAGAGGTGATATGTTCATCACCTCTCTGTAGCGGAGGCGATCAGACAGTTGCTGCTTCTAGTCTCCTATGGAGACTATAGAAGCAAGCAAAAAGTGTAAAAAAAAGTTTTTAAAAATATAAAAAAAATTAAAAAATATAAAAGTTTAAATCACTCCTCTTTTGCCCCATTCAAAATAAAATAATAAAAAATAAACCCCACATACACTTATTTGGTATCGCCGCATTCAGAATTGCCCTATCTATCAATATAAAAAAATAATTTATCCGATTGGTAAAAGGCGTAACTAGAAAAAATTCCAAACCCCAGAATTAGTTTTGTTTGATCTCCGCAACATTGCAATAAAATGCAATAACGGGTGATAAGAACATCGGATCCACCCCAAAATGGTATCAATAAAAACGTCAGCCCGGCGCGCAAAAAATAAGCCCTCACCCGGACCCAGATCTCGAAAAATGGAGATGCTACGGGTCTCAGAAAATGGCGCCTTTTTTTTTTTTTTTTTATTTTTAGCAAACTTCGGCCATATTGATGAAAAAATAAAAACGCTATGGCTCTTGGAACAAGGGGAGCAAAAAACGAAAATGCAAAAACGGAAAATCCCAAGGTCGTTAAGGGACTCATACATTAGAAATCCCATACAAATTACCCTGTTTTAAAAAAATGCTCAATTTAGAATATATAAAAACATATTTGCCTTGTTTCTTTACCATTTTAGTATTTCACAGAAATTAACTTTTAGGATTGCTACATCCATTAGGTGGCATTAGAGTTCAAGTCCTCTTCCTCTCTGAAGAGGCAATTTGCATTCTTAGTTTCCTAGAGGAGCATGCATGGCATATGTCTCCTTACTTAGACATGCCAAGCCTGGCTTGTCACTCTCCTCAAAGAGAAACGTTACCCCTTAGATCCCAGTCTTAAGCTTCTCACCTAGCCAAATCAGATCTCATACTTTCCACTGACAAGGGGCAATACCCCAAAACACCGTGTCTACAAATTGAGATTCTGGTTTGCCTTTTATCCTAAGTCATATGACAATGCTCATTAAAGGGTTGATGTTGACATTTTGGATTGCTACTTCCAATAGGTGTCACTAGAATTCAAGCCCTTTTCTTCTCTGTAGACGCAATTTGCATACAGAAATTAAAGCAATACGAATGTGAAATATAAACTTTTTTTGTCGATATTAATTTTAATCCATTTTTTTCTGTAACATAGCACGCCATCCAGGAAAACATGACTAAATATTTGTTACTCTGTTTTTACAGTTTTAGAAATTTCTCATGTATGGTTAGAATGGACTATTGGAAAAAAACACAACCTTAAAAATTAAGTAGCAACTTGTAGAATTTGGGGACCCCTTTATATGATTTTCTTTCAGGAATTATTTAAGTTTACAGAGGCCTTGAAACGCCAATACTAAAACAAAAGGAAAAAAACACAAAAGACCACATTGGAGCCACTAGCCACATCCCTATAGGTGTTTCATAGGTTTGTACAGCACTTGGCAATGAAGATGAAAAAAAATATATTGTTTAAAACATATTTAAATTAAAAATCTTTTTTTTTAATTTTACCTAGAGGTAATAAGAGAAATAGTATGCCATAATTTGTTACACAATTTCTCCCCAGTATAGCAATACTCCATATCTGGATGTATATTACTCTTTGGGCACATGGCAGGGTTCAAACTAAAAGGCACACCACTTGGCTTTTGAAGCCTACATACTATATTGTGAACCCCTCTTGTCATTTGAGATAAGTATTAACATTATTTTAGACTTCAGGCAAAGTTCATAATTTCATCATTTTTAATTGTAATAGCTGTACAAAAGCATGTGCTTTTTAAGATTATTTTTTTTGGGAGAATAATTTATTTTTAGGACACTACTGTACTAAGGGTTGCAAATGTTGTATTAAATATTGTAATTAACTTTTTAAGAGGCAATGACAAAAAATAGCATTTCTGATATTGTTTTTCTATGAAATGCTTACTTTATTTTTGTGGGTTGTATTACTGCGATACAAAATATATTAAGGCCAGTCTAGGCTGAATAGCCTTTTGTATATCACAGACCTTGGGGTCATTGGGAGGCAAAGCCCATTCATTGGTGCACATTATTGTTTTACAGCCGCAGCATTGGGCTTAGGCCGCATTCACATGTTCAGTATTTGGTCAGTATTTTATATCAGTATTTGTAAACCAAAACCAGGAGTGGGTGAAGAATGCAGAAGTGGTGACGTGTTTCTATTATACTTTTCCTCTGATTGCTCCACTCCTGATTTTGGCTAAAAAATACTGATACAAAATATTGACCAAATACTAAATATGTGAACGTGGCCTTACTGTGGAACTCGTCTTAAAACAGTACAACTAATCATAAAAATTTTGGCTTTCAAAATGAAACGAGGAAAAAAATTGTCTGTTTTTTTCCATAAAGCATGATTTGATTCTATGAAGTAAAACAAACCATGTTGTTATATTCATGATATTATGGTAAACAGTGCAAAAACAATAGAATTCTTGTTTTTTGTAAATTTACTCCCAAAAAAATAATATCCAATCCACAAATGCACCATAAAAAATACTGTAGAAAAATACAACTCATTCTGAGAAAAAAATGCTTTATACTGACACCCTCATGGATATATAAAAAATGCATGTCTCTTAGAAATCAACAAGAAATAAAAATAAATAAATAAGTAAAAAATTTGATGAAATGCAACTTTGATATACCTTACTTTAGTAATTGGACGTAAGTGACTTGCTGATTGTGCTTATAATGTAAATATTGAAAATTTCAAACATTTCAAGAAATTTTCAAACATGACCTATTGTAACGTAATTTTAATAAATCAATATCAATTTATTAAAACTCCAAGCAACATTGTAAAATATTAGCTCTCAGATGGAATTGACAGTTTATTAGGCTGTCGCTAACAGCATCCCGATCTACACATCTATATTGGATTTCAAGAAACTGATATCAGTGTGGACATGTGTAGGTATGGAGCCCGCATTTAAAAACAGAAATTCAATCAATATCTTGACTTTCAGCAGACTTTACTAGATTAGACCAGTTAGAAGTGACCATCTGGACTTCTCTCCAGGTATCATGTAGATCTTTTTTTCACTAATGTCATTTTTATTCGTTTAACATTAATGTACTGTAGAAAATATTGCTATAAAGGTAATTTAATTTTATAGAATATAAGTTAGACATCTGCTTCTCTAGGGTCATTTTACAGTGCTGCAGATAGAACAACACATTTTATTTCATATTACTGAATGAAGATAGATTATGATGTAGTAACTATGTCAAAATAGGATGGGAAAATCATTACGTATTTTTTTTAAACTACATTGAAAAAAATGAACTAAATAATTGGACTGAGTAATTTGAGTAATTTGTGTTGTTTTCTTTGTTATACATGCATTAACACGCATCAAGCAATGCTAGATACCACAACATTTTTTTAGTGTACAGTCCACATCTGCTTACTCTGTTTTGATCCAAAATCACAAATCACATATAAGGTAAATAACCTTTAAAAATAAAATTAAAAACAAAATGATATGGTTTAAAACTTTATGTAACCAGATATTGCTGACATTTGCATTGCATTTTTTTCTGTCGTGTGTTGGTTTGGTTTTATTGAAAGAATCTTCATCAGCATTGTTGAGGCTCCACCACTGGTCTCAAACTCAGCTGGGTACACAGGCAAAATTTGAATTTGACAGGCCGCATTCCTTGCAGGATGAGATGAAGTTTTCAGTGATGTAATTTTTTTCTTTATGACTTTTTGATAATTTTTTTAACATTTTTGGAATGTTCATTTTTTCTTATGTCATTCATTTTACGGGTTATGGTACAGTTTTATAGCTTGGTTTTTACAGATGCAGCGATAACAAACATGCCTTTTTTTTTTGCTTAAATAAGATTGTACATAACATTTTTAGTGGCAAATATTTTTCCATACTTTATTTTGAATTTATTTTTACATTTTTACAATTTTTTTCTTTTTTGTCCCCCAATTGTCCACATACAATAATATTATCTTACAATTATCCCCTTATAGTAATTCTGGCCTCCATCTTGTAATAATGTCCCCTATCCTGGTCCCCATCTTGTAGTCATGTCCCCAGCTTAGTCCCCATCTTATAGTAATGTCCCCACCCTGGTCCCCATCTTATAGTAATCTCCGCACCCTGGTTTCCATCTTTTATTAGTGTCCCTATACTGAACCCAATCTTGTAGTAATGTCCCTATCCTGGTCCCTATCCTGTAGCAATGTCACCCATCCTGGTCCCCATCTTGTAGTAATGTCCCCATCCTGGCCCCTATCTTGTAATAATATCCCCATCTTGTAGTAATGTCTCCATCGAGATTCCCATCTTGTAGTAATGTACCCCATCATGGTCCTCATCTTGTAGTAATGTCCCCTATCCTGGTCCCCATATTGTAGCAATGTCATCTATTTTGATCCCCATCAAGTAGTAATGTCCCTATCCTGGTCCCCATCATGAATTATCCTCCAGGCCGTGTCTTGAGAACCCTGGTCTACACCAGTGTTCCCCAACTCCAGTCCTCAAGGCCCACCAACAGGTCATGTTATTAGGATTTCCTTACTATTGCAGAGGTGATGGAATTATTGCCTGTGCGGGTGATAAAATTATCACTAGTGTTGAGCCACCCCCGTAGTGTTCGAGATCGGTTCGGTTCGTCGAACACCCGTGTGTTCGCCGAACTGTTCGTCGAACTGTTTGTCGAACACCTTCAAACACCATTAAAACCAATGGCAGGCAAACAAAAACACATAGAAACACATAGAAAACACCTTCAAAGGTGTCCAAAAGCTGACAAACTGCTCAGAAGACATAACTAACACATGGAAAAGTGACAAGTACATATAGTCATGCGAAAATAAAAGAGGTGGAGGAGTAAAAGGAGGGGGAGACACAGATATAGGCATGTCATGCCCTTCTAAAATCCAAAAAGTGAGAAGCCGACACGGCCAGTCCGCTTCTGCCCGTGCCACCTCCGTGTCGCCGGGTTTGTGCCAGAGCCGCGGTGAACCCTGACGGCCAGCCCCCCTCTCCCAATACTGGTGCCTGTCCGCTGGTGGGTCGAGCGAGCCCCCCTGTGGTGGAGGCAGCTCTAAGCTTTTTAATTTAAATTGTCTCTCTAATTTGAATGAATACACTTTAAATCCATTTACAAGGATCTATTGGAGGGCAAGTCTCATGCCAGCAGCCGCGGTAATTCCAGCTCCAGTAGCGTCCACTAAAGCTGCTGCAGTTAAAAAGCTTTTATAAGGATCGAGCTCGGCTGTCCACCGCAAGGCATCCTACTGCCAGTCCCAGCCCCTATGCCTTGGGGTGCCTCCTGATGCTCTTCACTAAGTATCCCATGGTCCCGAAGCATTTCCTTTGAAAAGATTAAGTGTCTAAACTACAGGTGGTGCAGATTGCTTAACAGCCGGGATAATCTGCTCACTAGCAGACACTGCTACTAGGCACAAAGTATTTCCTGGGCTAGATGCAGTTAAAAATTTGTAATTAGATACTCTCGTTGGATGCTGAGAAAGCATTCCATAGAGTCTCCTGGCACGCCATATATGATTCTCTTAAAAAGCTTGGGGTAGGGGTCTAGGGGACCCTTTTATAGCCAAAATCACGGCCCTGTATCGCAATACGTCACCTAGGCTGAAGATAAATGGAACTGTAGCACCCTGAGGGCTCGGTTGCTACAGACGTATTGCACCTCACCCAGAGGTGTGATATCTCACTCTCAGGTAAGGATGGAGTGTGGATCAGGACCCGACACCTGCATGCATTACACCACATTGCCGTGGGGCAGGGCGACCAATATGCCCCTGAGATGGGCACGACAGTCCCTGTCCCTGGCTGGAGTGGGGGGAGGGAACACTGAGGAAGGGGAACCCTGTAGTGCAGGAGCAGGGAGGAAGCAGTTCCTGGGTGCATTGAGAAGGGAGTATAAAAGGTGGGCACCATCTTAGTTCAGTGCAGAGAAGTCTGAGCAGAAGTGGCAGGGAGCAGGGGCTCTGCATGAGCTCTGCTCCGGAGGCGGGCCTAGTAACAGAGGCCCAGGCCTGGAAGAGGGAGAAGGAAGGAAGAGGAGCGGAGAAGGCTCCAGGAACGAGGAATGAAGGGATCCCAGGGGTGCGGACGGGCGAGTCACCACCGCACGCCCGAATCCACCTGCGTGGAGGGGTCAGGCCAAAGGAGGAGACCGGTCCCCGAACTAGTGGAGGCAGGAAACGACCCTCAGCTAGAAACCGGAGGCTCTGACATTTTATGTGGCGCAGCCCCTCGCTACACCCGCTAGGAAGGCACCACATAGGGTCAGGGAAACTGGCGCCAAGTTTACCAAGAGGAGGCCCGAGGCAGCCGGACAGAAGTGTTGGTAAGAAAGGCCAGACAAAGGACACACAAAGGGGGTCCTGTGAAGTGCTCCAAAGTTATCTGGGAGTTGTCTGAGCCCCTCACCTGGTGAGCACAGTACGACGTGGGCAGCCGTTACCTGCAGACGTGGTCTGGATAATAAGAACTGTGAGTAAAGGCCCTGAACTGCATCACTGACTCCGTGTCGTTACTGCTGCTGCCCTACACCATCACCCCCATCCTCCGCATACACTGCCCTGAGGCTATACTCCTCCCGTGGGGAGTTATGTTACGCTCTGCTGCACCCACAACACCAGCCTCACAGGGTATCAAATACTTAGGAATTCCTATTCATAGAGACCTCTCCCATCTATGTTATCTTAATTTTGGGCCCTTTATTGAACAACTCCATACAGACCACGGTTGGCAAGTTAGAACTGTAAGATTCACTACGTGAACCACTGGTGTTTTTGTGGAAAAGCACATGTACACTCCAAATTATTATACAAAAAGTGTTTAGGAGTGATAAGGGAAGAATTTGTTTGTTTGTCAGTTAAACTCATTGATGGTGATGTGTGTCAGGGCTCTTTATATCACTGTAAGCAATTGCAGACACCTGTGCTAATTAGTTTGGCAGGTGTGTCCAATGAAAGGCAAGACTACTTAAGAAGGCTCTCTCACATTATTAAGCAGCCTACATTTTCTGCCAAAATGGGAAAGAAAAAGGATGTGTCGGCTGCTGAGAAGCAACAAATTGTGGAGTGTTTAGGTCAAGGCATGACTACAATCAACATTGTGCGATGATCAGGATGAAGTGTCTTGGCAATCAAGAAGTATGTAGCTGATTCACAGTACACACGTGTGCGTGCTGATAAGGGCAAATTGAGGACTCTTTCCTACAGGCAATTACGTCAGGTTGAAAGAGCAGCGGCAAAAAAGCCTTGTCATAGCAGCAGACAAGTTTTTGAAGCTGCTTGTGCCTCCAACGTCCCCCGAACAACAAGATGCAGGGTCCTTCAGAGGTTTGCAGCTGTGCATGTGCCATCCTGTCGACCTCCTCTATCCACTTCACACAAGCAGAAATGGCTCCAGTGGGCCAAACATTACATGAAGACTGATTTCAAAACTGTTTTGTTCACGGATGAGTGCCGTGCAGCGCTCGATGGTCCAGATGGATGGAGTGGAGGATGGCTGGTTGATGGACACCCCACGCAAACACGGCTACAGCGCCAACAAGGAGGAGGTGGAGTAATGTTTTGGGCTGGAATCATGGGGAGAGAGATTGTCGGCCCCTTTAGGATCCCTGAAGGCGCTAAAGATGAACTCCATAATGTATGTGGATTTTCTCAAACAGCACTTCCTGCCATGGTTCAAGAAGAAGAACCGTGTAATTCACAGCAAGATCATTTTTCTGCATGATAATGCACCATCTCATGCTACACATAAAACATCTGCATCTCTGGCTGATATGGGCATAAAAGGGGACAAACTTATGGTGTGACCCCCATGCTCCCCTGACCTCTACCCCATTCAGAACCTTTGGAGCATCATTAAAAGGAGTGTCTATGATGGCGGGAGGCAGTTCACATCTAAGCAACAGCTCTGGGAGGGTATTCTGTCCTCATGCAAAACAATTGAAGCAGAAACCATCCAAAACCTGACAAATTCAATGGACGAGAGAGTTCAGAAGCTCCTTTCGAACAAGGGGTCCTATGTGAAAATGTAACATCACCTAGAATAAAGTTTTGAGTTGAAAACTGTTTGATTTCAGTTTCTAACAACCTGCTAATGCTTATAATTTCAAAAATGACCATTTTTTTGGTCTTTATTAAAATGAAAAGGTTGATCGAAAAGTTTGGGGGATCTAAGAGTGTGGCAACCCAGTAGTCATGATTACTTCGAATTCTGACAATATGAGGGTCATGCTGCAGGTAGTGCAGCAAGAAGGCACTTATGTGCCTTGCGCATCTCGGAGCCCCAAAATTATTTTCCGGGCTAGATGCAGCTAAAAATTATTTTTAATTTTAAATCTGGTGAAGCTTTAGTATAGATGGCCTAATAGGATCAGTGCTGCACACTGCTACAAAGCCCAAATTATTTTCCAGTCAAGATACAGATAAACATGATTAGTAATTTGAAAGCTTAAAACGGTTGGTAGGGTGATTTTAACCAATCATCAAGCTTTTACTCTCCCCAGGATGACACAGGGGTAGAAAAGTCGTTTCGGATCCATGATTTGTTCATCTTTATGAACGTGAGTCTGTCTACATTATCAGTGGAGAGCCGCGTGCGCTTATCTGTCAGCACACCACCAGCAGCGCTGAACACACGTTCAGACAGAACGCTGGCTGCGGGGCATGACAAGATCTCCAAGGCGTAAGTGGCTAGCTCCGGCCATTTATCCAGATTGGAAGCCCAAAAAGAGCAAGGGTCCAGTGACATAGTCGTGGCTTCAATGTTTACTTGGAGATACTCCTTTACCATCGTCTCTAGGCGTTGACTATGTGTCAGACTTCTTGTCTCCTGTGGCCTTGCAAAGGATGGGCTAAAAAAGTGGTGAAATGATTCCGCAAAATTGATGTTACCAGCAGATACTGTGGTTCTGTTACGGTTTGAGTGCTGAACACTTGACGGTCCCACGGTTGGCAAGTTGGAACTGTGAGATTCACTACGTGCACCACTGGTATTTTGTGGAAAAGCACATGTAAGATTCTCCAACAGTCTCTGCTGATACTCCTGCATGCGTGCATCCCTTTCTATGGCAGGAATAATTTCTGCAAATTTACTTTTGTACCGGGGATCTAACAGTGTGGCAACCCAGTAGTCAGGATTATTTCTAATTCTCACAATTCGAGGGTCATGTTGCAGGTAGTGCAGCAAGAAGGCACTCATGTGTGTTGCGCATCCAGGAGCACCAAGTCCCTGTTATGTTGGTGGCGAGGTAACAATCATGCTTCCTTCCTCTGTCCTCTCCCCCCAACCTCGCACAACAGAAATGTGATCAAGGTCTCCCTCATCTGATGAGTCTTCCATCAGTTCGTCCTCCACTTCTTCCTGGGCTCCTGCACCTTCCTCACTAGTTTGGCTGCTACCATGCGCCCTGGTAAAACCATCTCCCCCACCCTCACATGCCTGACGCCTTGGTGCTGCCGACCGTCTGGACCTTGCAGATGTTAGCCCTTCCGCATACAACTCCTCCACCTCTACTTCCTCCACCTCCTCTTGTGCCACCACCTGACTCCGAATTCTGTTTAACATGTGCTCCAGCATGTAAATCACCGGAATAGTCATGCTGATAATGGCATCGTCAGCACTAAACATCTTCATCGCCATTTCAAAACTGTGCTGAAGGGTGCATAGGTCCCTGATCTGAGACCACTCCTCCAGCGTGATTTGCCCCACCTCTGAATCTCGTTGGCCCAGGCTATACGTCAGAACGTATTGCACCAGGGCTTGTCGGTGCTGCCACAGTCGCTGCAACATGTGCAGAGTTGAATTCCACCGGGTAGGCACATCGCATTTTAGCCGGTGAAGTGGCAGGCCCAACGACTTCTGTAGAGATGTAAGTCGCTGAGCTGCGGGATGCGAACGGCGGAAGTGAGCACACAGCGACTGTGCCCTCTGCAGAAGGCCATCTAGTCTGGGATAGTGGGCTAAAAATTGCTGGACAACCAGGTTCAACACGTGAGCCATACAAGGCACGTGTGTGACATTGCCCCGGCGAAGGGCCGCACCCAGGTTTGCAGCATTGTCGCACACGGCCTTCCCTGGTTTCAGGTCCAGTGGAGACAACCATTCATGAAATTGGTTCTCCAGAGCTGACCACAACTCCTCAGCTGTGTGACTCACATTTCCCAGACATTTCAATTTAAAAACCGCCTGATGACGTTGAGCCCTACTGCCAGCATAGTAAGGAGGTGTGCAGGATCCCTTCTGCGCAGTTAGAAAGCTTGTGGCATGACCAGACAGGCTTTGGGTGCAGGTGGAAGACCGAGAGGAGGTTGAGGAGGCAGAAGCAGTGGAGGAACTTTGACATAAAGAGGATTGACGCACAATTCGTGGGGACGGCAAGACTTGGACAGCAGCCCCTTGTCCTGCTGTCACCATAGTTACCCAGTGCCCAGTCAGCGACATGTAACGCCCCTGTCCATGCCTACTCGTCCAAGTGTCTGTGGTGAAATGCACATTGTCACACACAGAGTTTCTCAAAGAAGCGGTGATGTTGTGTGCGACATGCTGGTGGAGCGCAGGCACACCTTTCTTTGAGAAGTAGTGCCGACTGGGCATCTGGTACTGGGGCACTGCGACGGACATAAGGTCTCGAAAATCCTCTGTGTCCACCAGGCGGAAAGGCAGCATTTCTGTAGCCAAGAGCTTGCAGATGGTGAAATTCAACCTCTTAGCTTTCTCATGGCTAGGAGGAAATGGTCTTTTACTTGTCCACATCTGAGGGACCGAGGGCTGGCTATTGTGCTTAGACGGGGTTGATAAGGGTGTCCCCGGCAAACTGCCGGTCTGTGAGGAAGATGCAGGCGGACATGTTAGGTTGCCTTGATCCAAAGGTGGTGCTATCGATGTCGGACAGTCGCTCAACACCAGCTGGTGTTACCACCTCCAAAGAAAATGATGACCTGCCAATCACGCTGGCTGTTGCGGGTAAAGAGGTGGCAGGTCTGCGCCCCAAAACAGGTGTGACTGCTGTCCCCCCAGTCACAGAGGATGAAGAGGCCGCGGATGCACAAGATATGGCAGACGGTGATTGGCCCGGTCGGCTAGGCCGCATTGTAGCACACTGAGCTTCCCACTGCAACTTATGCTTCATGTCCATGTGCCGGTTCATGCATGAAGTACTCAAACTATGTATTTTTTGGCCTCTACTTAGCTTTTGCTGACAAATGTTACAGATAACACGAGTTGGGTCATCTTTATCGATCTGAAAAAATGCCCAGGCTATGCAAGGCTTAGCACCCATGCGACCTGAAGAGCCACCACGACTTGTGGTGAGAGGCAGAGTTGTGTTTGAGGATGCAGTTGTTGACGTGCTTCCAGTACTACGTCTCTGTCCAGGAAGGCGCAACCTGACCTCGTCGTCACTAGCATCTTCCTCCACCTCCTCTGCTGACCTCATCTCTTGGCTGACTGTGGGTTGACAGTAAGTGGGATCTCCGACCTCATCATCATCACCCTGTGCGTTATCACACCCGTCGTCCTCAGAGCCAACCTGTTCCTGCCCTGACAAAAAACTAAAGTTGTCGCTCCAATCAGGTATTTGAGTCTTATCATCGTCTTCCTCATTGTCTCCACCAACAGGAGTTACAGTTTGGGAATGAGGGTCTACATTATGGTCAGAACCTTCTGCGTCTGGTCCTGGATCCGACTCATAAAGATTCTGGGCATCAGTGCAGATCATTTCCTCGTCTGGATTCACAGAAGCGCTGGAGTCGACCTCTGATTCCCAGGCTATAGTATGAGTAAACAGCTCTGCAGACTCAACCATCTGTTCTACCTCATACTCAGACGGGCAGCTGGAGATTTGGGAGCTGTGAGGAAGCAAGTGCGATTTGGGTGACACCTTTGAGGACTGGAGTATTTGTGATGTTGAAGTTGATGTGGAGGAGAGCCCACTTAAAGGAGCACTTGATATCCGTTGAAGCACCTGCTGTTTTTGTGCCTCATCTGGAATTTGTAGCGATTGGCGTGGCCGTAAGAAAGGGATCTTATCACATTGTCCGCTAAAAGAAGTAGACATTTTAGTTTGGCTGGAAGATGGTCTTTCTTCTGCAGATGTTACTGTTGCTTTAACACCTACCCCACGGACACAACCTTTTTTCCCCTTCCCAACACGCCTATTCCCCTTTCCACCAGCAGCAGGCCTTTTTCCACTCATTTTGGTGGTTAACTAATTCACAACTCTGGAGTAGTTTGCACAAAAAAACAATGGATGGTAACCGAGCAGAGCTGAGTGGCCAAACTGTGGTATTAGGCCAAAACTATTGGCTGGGTTAGATGCAGAAAAAAATTATTTTGAATTTCCAACCTGATGGAGGTCAGTATAGATGGACTAATACAAATAGTCCCACACACTGCTAGAAGCCCAAATATTTTTTCAGAGGTACTGTAGATGCAGATAAAAATTATTTTTAATTTGCAACCTGATGGAGGTCAGTATAGATGGACTAATAGACCAAGTCCCACACACTGCTAGAAGCCCAAATATTTTTTCAGAGCTAGATGCAGAAAAAAATTATTTTTAATTTGCAACCTGATGGAGGTCAGTATAGATGGACTAATAGACCAAGTCCCACACACCGCTAGAAGCCCAAATATTTTTTCAGAGCTAGATGCAGAAAAAAATTATTTTTAATTTGCAACCTGATGGAGGTCAGTATAGATGGACTAATAGACCAAGTCCCACACACTGCTAGAAGCCCAAATATTTTTTCAGAGCTAGATGCAGAAAAAAATTATTTTTAATTTGCAACCTGATGGAGGTCAGTATAGATGGACTAATAGACCAAGTCCCACACACCGCTAGAAGCCCAAATATTTTTTCAGAGCTAGATGCAGAAAAAAATTATTTTTAATTTGCAACCTGATGGAGGTCAGTATAGATGGACTAATAGACCAAGTCCCACACACTGCTAGAAGCACAAATATTTTTTCAGAGCTAGATGCAGAAAAAAATTATTTTTAATTTGCAACCTGATGGAGGTCAGTATAGATGGACTAATAGACCAAGTCCCACACACCGCTAGAAGCCCAACTATTTTTTCAGAGCTAGATGCAGAAAAAAATTATATTCAATTTGCAACCTGCTGGAGGTCAGTATAGAAGGACTAATAGAACAAGTCCCACACACTGCTAGAAGCCCAAATATTTTTTCAGAGCTAAATGAATTAAAAAATTATTTTTAATTTGCAACCTGATGGAGGTCAGTATAGATGGACTAATAGACCAAGTCCCACACACTGCTAGAAGCCCACATATTTTTTCAGAGCTAGATGCAGAAAAAAATTATTTTTAATTTGCAACCTGATGGAGGTCAGTATAGATGGACTAATAGACCAAGTCCCACACACTGCTAGAAGCCCAAATATTTTTTCAGAGCTAGATGCAGAAAAAAATTATATTCAGTTTGCAACCTGATGGAGGTCAGTATAGATGGACTAATAGAATGATGCTATGCCCAAAAGATTTTACTTCACTAGGTGCAGTAAAAAAATTGGTATTCTATACACAGGTGGTATATCTTGCAACACAGATAGGCTACTCCACTGACTAACACACTCTGCAATAGGCCAAAAAGGATTAGCTTTGCTAGATTCAGCCAAATGCTGTGAAAAAAACTTGCACAGCACTGACACAGACCTGCCTGGCAAAAACTGATAGGAACTCATGTAACCTAGTCCTGAAAAGGACTCCAATTACAATTAGTCTTTACTCCCACAACCTATCTATTTAAGAGCACAGACCTCCCTGATAAAAGTCGTAGGAAATGCTGTAACCTAGTCCTTAAAAGGACTGCAATCACAACTATTCCCTACTCCCAAGCTATCTGTATATTTGTGCGATAATTGGCTTGAAATTAACAAGGTATAGCGCACACAGCAACAGCGGTGCCGTCTAACACGCAGCTGCAGCAGTGAGAAAATGGTGGCGACGGGGAAAATGGCTTGGTCTTATAGGGCAAGGACATGTGACATACACTGCCAATGACACATGCCCTTGCTTGTGTGAAAAAAAGCACTTCGCTCCGTGTGTGCGCTGCTGATAGGCTGACAGATTGCACCTCCCCACTGCAAATGCGGGAAAGAGAAAAAAAAATGGAGATCTTCATTGTTCCTGCAGAGATCCATCCCCTGCCCCTCCCCCCACCCCGCTGTACACTCAAACTGCGTATTAACATTAATTTTCATCATTACTGAGAAAAAATCCAGTTATGATTTTGGTGCACGAACAGTTATCGAACATAACCTCGAACAGCCGAATTTTTCTCAAATTGTTCGTGTTCGCCGAACGGCTCGAACACCGCCCAAAACAGCTCGAATTTGAGATTGGCGAACAGTTCGAGTAGAACAACGCTCATCTCTAATTATCACCAGAGCAATACTAAGGAAATCATGAAAATGTAGTCTGTTGGTTGGCCTTGAGGACTGGAGTTGGGGAACCCTGGTCTACACAATAAATATCTGATTTTGTTTCTGGTATTATAACGTAATACTGTAGCTCAGTATTTAATTCATTTGTGAATATTCAGCAATTGGATAAGAATATTTTGATTAAATTAAGGTACGATAGTTTGTGGTAATTTGAAATATTAAGATTACTTGCTTTATCATTTATGCAGACATATACGCCTAAATGTTAATCTGCATATCTGTGCTTTATTCAGTTAGCTACACTTGTTTACATTTTTAAATATTGTCTGTAGTTCATTTACACCCTCAACGATGCTGCCACTCTATTCCTGGCAACGTCACTTACAGCTTATGGGGTGGTGGTGACTCTTTCATGCCGGTTGGTGTGTGCACTAGCTAGTCTTCATGGTTGACAGTGCTAGCAGTATCAGTAATGGTCCTGCTGACAGCTAATTACAAAGGCTGGTCAGTAGACTAAGGAGTAGGTGGGTTGGGTCATCAATGGATTATTCCACTACAGTGGCATGTAAAAGTTTGGGCACCACTGGTCAAAATTACTGTTATTGTGAACAGTTAAGTAAGTTGAAGATGAATGATCTCTAAAAGGCCTAAGGTTAAAGATAACCCATTTCCTTTGTATTTTAGGCAAATAAAAAATATATTTCATCTTTTACATTTTAAAAACTACAAAAAGGAAGATGGGCCAATGCAAAAGTTTGGGCACCCTGCATGGTTAGTACCTAGTAGCACCCTCTCTTGAAAGTATCACAGCTTGTAAATTCTTTTTGTAGCCAGTTAAGAGTCTTTCAATTCTTTTTTTAGTGATTTTTATCCATTCTTTCTTGGAAAATTCTTCCAATTCCATGAGATTCCAAGGTATTTTTGCATGAACTTCTATTTTGGGGTCTAGCCACAGATTTTCAATGATGTTCAGATCAGGGGACTGTAAGGGCCATTGTAAAAGCTTCAGTTTGCGCCTTTTCAGGTAGTTTATTGTGGATTTTTGACGTGTGTATAAGATCATTATCCATTTGTAGAAGCCATACTCTTTTTTTCAACATCAGCATTTTTATAGATGGTGTTATGTTCGCATCAAGAATTTGTTGAAATTTCATTAAATCTATTTCCTCCAGCTACTTGTGAAATGTTCCCGTGCCATTGGCTGCAACAAAACCCCAAAGTATGATTGATCCACCCCCATACTTAATGGTTGGTGAGATGCTCTTTTCCTGAAATTCTGTGCCCTTTTTTCTCCACACATACCTTTGATCATTGTGGCCAAAGAGTTCCATTTTAACCTTATCGGTCCACAGGACTTGTTTCCAAAATACATCAGGTGTTTTTAGATGTTATTGTGCATACTTCTGACGCTGAATGGTGAGGACGCATGAGAGGTTTTCTTCTGATGACTCTTCCATGAATGCCATATTTGTACAGGTGTCTCTGAACAGTATAACAATGTACCACAACTCCAGAGACTGCTAAATCTTTTTGAACTTCGTTGTCAGTTAAGTGGGGGTTCTGATTTGCCTCTCTAGCAATCTTACGAGCAGCTCTCACTGAAATGTAGCTTGGTCTTCCAGACCTTATCTTGACCTCCACTGTTCCTGTTAATTGCCATTTCCTAATTACATATCAAACTGAGGAAAGGTCAACTTGAAAACGCTTTGCTATCTTCTTATAGCCTTCTCCTGCTTTGTGTGCCTCCACCTTTTTCATTTTCTGAGTGTTAGGCAGAGTGTTAGAACCCATGGCTCCTGTTTTTTGGCACAAGGTTAGGGGAGGCAGAGTTTGTATAAAGCTGGCAAATTTGCATCACCTGGCCTTTTCTAACGATGATAATGAACAAGCCATAATCCTAACAGGCTAATTAAGGTCTAAAACCTTGGTCAAAGTTTTATCTGAGCACACAAATCTTCAAGGGTGCACAAACGTTTGCATCAGTCCATTTTCCTTTTTGTAATTGTTAAAATGAAAAAAAATATATATATTTTTTCCCTAAAATACAAATTAAATGTGTCATCTTTAAGTTTAGGTCTTTTAGAGATCACTTCATTTTTAATTTGCTTAACTGTTCACAATATCAGTAATTTTGACCAAGGGTGCCCAAACTTTTACATTATTTTTCTGTTATTCTCCATACTGCTCTAGTGTGCTTACTATTGTAATTATCTCATCCAGCTTTGTCAACGCTCCTACTTAACTCCCTGGAATCCCTTTTACATGGTGTAACATAGTTTAGTACTTCATAAATGATAATCTTTTAGCAGTCTCTGTGTACACATATTTAGGTGCAGATGGCATACCTCACTCCTCCCAAACATGTGTTCAGTCACTTTCCACACAGCCAAGACTCTACATAGTGATCCTCTTTACAGCTGCTAATTGAAAAAACTCTCTGCCCTGCTTTTCAGGGAAGGTTCAAAGAATGTCTAGTAGCCAGGCAGTATAAACTTACAAAACTTCTGCAAGAAAAGTAAGAGAGGACTATATTGCCTAAAGGGAAAGAACACTTGTAAGGAGAGGGATGGTTTACTCCCCAAACTGATGTGTAGTGTTTTTATACTTATTTTATTGCATGTTTGCACTTTTTTTCTGTTCTACCTACTGCTTTATGTTTTCCCCATGCCTTCTTTTTGGGAAGGCAGGTGCCCAGACACCATTGATGTATAAGGAACAGAGATATCAAATCTCTGTCTTACTCAGAAGAACAGATTATCAGCACTCATGGTGACAAAATGATGAAATGCTATAAATTACTTAGCAACAGTTCTAAAAAGATTTTCAGGATATTTGGTCTGACAATGATTCATGGGATAACCCTTTATATGAATTTTTCCTATTATGAAAGCATAACAATCTACCAGTAATCTGTTGCCACATTTGAGTGATCTGACCTATTAATATGAGCATACAGGTTATACACTGGTGAAACTAGTCATACCTGTATGCCTCATGGATCAGGCCTTGTGTAAAAATAATCTTTTATCGCTGCTGTAAATTTATGTAATTTATGTAAATTAGTTCTTCCAGGCTATTGGGCGTATGCTGCTTAGAATATAAGGCTGTCTCCTTGCTTCATTACCCTATATTTGAACTACCCTCTTTTCACTGTGTCCCTGTGTTATCTGGTGTGCAGCCGGAAATCCTGCACCTGCGCATTCTGACTGCCGTCGCTCCTCTTCACTGTTCCGCCCTTCTATGGGCATTGTCTTCACTTTTGTTCTGCGCAGGCGCCGGAGAGTCACTATAACTCCCAGTGTTCTCTAGTGCGCAGAAAAGGTACACTCCCGACTTCCTTCATCCCGCCACACATAGTAACCATGTTATCTGCACCTTTTCTGCACACTGGAGAACACTGAGAACGGAAGTTATAGTGACTCTCCGACGCCTGCTCAAAACAAAAGTGAAGCCTATGCCCATAGATGGGTGGAACAGTGAAGAGGAGCAACAGCAGTCAGAATGCGCAGGCACCTGACATCACAGTGACATAATGATAAGAGAGGAGAAGAAATATAGGGTAAAGAAGCGAGAAGGCAGCGTTATCTTCTGGGTATCGTACGCCTCTTAGCCTGGAAGAATTAGTTTACATAAAGCGATAAAAGATGATTTTTACACAGCAAGGCATCATCTATGAGGCATACAGGTAGGACTAGTTTTAGCAATCTATAACTTGTATGTCCATATTGATAAATCATATCCCTCAAATGTGGTGACAGATTCCTTTTCACTGAGTATCACTGAATAAAAAAATATAATGTAGGACAGAGCTGTTTATAATATGTGACTGCTAGCCGTTCTATATAAAATAAAGGAAAATTGTTCCAATTCAAACACATTTACCATCGAGTCATTAACTATAGCGATGTAACAAGAAGCTTATAAAAATGAAACGTTCTAAAATACATACTGCAGAAATACGTATGTTTTTTCTTATTGTACTGTATATAACAGATATTTATGGTGCTGTCATGAGCAGGCCAAGATAACATGTTTCATAAGCTACTTTTAATGCTTTCCAAGTAATGTATGCCTTTTTATGACCTGAGATTGAACAGCACTGATGCTATTAACATAGTCATTAACATCTATTGTGATCCATCATCTCATAAAATTAAGTTTCCAACCTAATCATTTGATGGAAAATAAATTGAAAGTTTTTTATAGCGCAGTAATTATCTATATAATAAATAATTTAATAATTACCAGAATTATCTAATGATTCATTACGATTAAATCAAAAGGACAAATAAAATCCAATGTCTATCTTCATCACAATCCATCAAATGTCAGTACATATTTAACTATTTCCTTACTACAAGCCTGAGATATAATCAGCCATCATGCTATGAACTCTCATGTTATGTGACATGAAAACTGCCACATTTAGCATGCTGCCAGTGGAAAACACACCATGGCCTATTACTGAAATTTAATGTGTTTGCCAATCAACTTAACTTGTTCTTTTGGACCTTGTCTAAGAATTTCCATGCATATTGTAATAATATTTTATTAATCTTACCATCAGGTATAATCTCAATGAAAAGGTAGAGATCAGGCTCAAAGGTCAGAATAAAAGTGAGAAATAAATAAAATCAGAAACAGAGCCAAGGGTCAAGAATAGAAGACATAAAAACTATGGAGAACGCCAAGGAACCAAAATCAGGAACATGTCAAAATCATAAGTAACGGCAGACAGACAAGTTTGAGGCCACCTGCTTTGCTCGTAAATGTATGGACACTTTAAGATGATACTCTTATTTCTCAATTGGTGATATTTACTCATAACAGCTGGTAATTTCCATAAACTTTTCACTTTATTTAGACCTTATTTTCTTATAGCCTCCTGTTTAGCAAATGACTTACTCAAAGGTATAGAAGATGGATATCTCTTTTCAGCAATTTCATGCAGTAATATTAGAAAACACGGTATTGTTGCAAAATGATTTAATATTATTCTACTAACCAATTTAAAAAATCTAGCATATTTAATATAGTAGATTAACGCATAGCTGACTCAATAAAATATATTCCTACATCTATGACTGCAAGTGAAGAAGTAATTAAGGAAACCTACTGTGTTGTTACACATACATATTATTTAATAATTTATCACAGGGGGAGATAATTGAAATTAAACAAGATTAAGATTAAATAAACATCTGGTTCAAGTACAATCTACTCAATCCTTCAGGAATTTAGGTTTGGTTACAGGTTTTGTCTCCTAATTATTGAATGATTCTACTACATGACTGACTAGAAGGTAACATGAGAATGAAGGACAAAAAAGAACAACATTGATGAGCATTGGAAAATATTTATAAAACATACCAATTGATAAATTATCTTTAACAGAAAAACAAAATACTCAGGTGGGCAGTGAAAATAAAATAATAACAAAAACCGGCTACTTTTGACTTGACAAGTCCTCTTTTACAGCAGTATATTTGAGAGAAAGACTTTTTCGTATTAGCCCAAGTGTCACAAAAACACTGCTATTCAGTTAGTGGTGCCTAACACTGAACATAATAGTTACATAACTGACTCGGCTCCAGCGCTGGCGACGTCATTGCGAGGGCCTAATAGTTGCCATGGTGACCCGTCGACATTCGGGTTACCAGGCTATGGAAAGTCTGTTAGACCATGCTCATAGCAGGGTAAAAGAGGCTTCTATCAGTGCAACACTGACAGGTATAAAGCATTTCAATGCTGATGCATTCCAACACATTAAACCATCTATCAGAGTGCTAAAAGTTAAAGTCCCACAAAGGGACTAAGTAAAAAAGTTTTAATAAAATTGTAAAAATATTTTTTGAAAAAATTCATAAAAATTATAATAAAAATAGTAATTTAACCCATAAATGCATATTTTTATGTAAAAAAAAAATAAAATAAACAAAAAAAGTACACATATTTGGTATCGCATCTGGAACGACCCGACCTATAAAATTGTCACACTAGTTATCCCCTTCAGTGAACACCATAACAAAAATAAATAAAAAAGAAGGCAAAAAACTATGCATTTTCTTAATAACCCCGAACAAAAAGTGGAATAAAACTCGATCAAAAATGAATGAATGAATTTAAATAAAAATAGTAACTCTAAAAACGTCATCTTGTCCCACAAAAAGCAAGCCACCATGCAGCTCCATCAGTGGAAAAATAAAAAAGCTATAGCTCTCAGAATACAGCGATGCAAAAATAATTATTTTTTCTACCAAATAGTTTTTATTGAGTAAAAGCACCAAAACATAAAACATTATATAAATGTGGTATTGCTGTAATCGTACTGGCACGAAGAATCAAGCTGCCTTATCAGTATAACTATATGCGGAACAGCATAAAAAAATCCCCCAAAATACAATTTCTGTATTGCTGGTTTTTGTTCATTCTGCCTCCTAAAATGAGGAATAGAAAGCGATCAAAAAACATAATATGACCAAAATGGTACCAATAAAAACGTCAACTTGTCCCGCAAAAAAACAAATCCTCACATGACTGTCGGCAGAAATATGGAAAAATTATAGCTCTCAAAAATGGCGATTCAAAAACTCTTTTTGCAAAAAAAAGCATCTTTCAGTGCATGACACCAGGCAAATATAAAAAATTATAGAAATCTGGTATTGCTGTAATTGCACTGTCCCGAAGAATAAAGTAATCAAATCATTTATACCACACTAGGAATGGTGTAAAAAAAAAATCCTCACCTGCTGTTGATTTGTTCATTCTGCCTCCCAAAGATCACAGTAAGACTTGGCTCACATTTATCCTGCGCTCTACGCTGAGTGCTTACACTGGGGTATTCGTGCAAATCTCTGAAATATGTCATTCATATGGAGCCCCCAGCAGAAGATTCCCTATAATGAGGCAGATGGATTGTGGGCTCTTTATGGCCTATGATCTTACGGTGTCCATCTAAACCTGATTCAAAATGTTATGTAAAATGTTCCCAACAAAAGCTTCAAATGCATCCAAGAGAGATCGGACATAGTCCAGAGTAACTCTGCTAACATATTATATTGAATGGATCCCTCGGGTGTTTCATCTGAATCAAGTCACTCGGATATTTAGAACACAGAATAAATGTGATCCCAAACGTTATGTAAAATGTTCCCAATAAAAGATTCAACTTAATTCACAAAAAAAGCAAGTCCCCACTCAGGTCCGTCATATGTCAATGGAAATATGGTTTCCATGTTACTGGTAGTACAAAGGCTCTTGAAAAGCAAAATCGCTCCTCACCCCCCAAAAGAAATTCAGCAAATGCTGTGCTCCTAAATCCAAATGTCACCCTTCTTTCTGAGTTCCACAGTGTGCCTAAACAACATTTAGTATTCTCATGTTTGGTATTTCTGTAGCGATGAGAACCCTCCTAATTTGCGGGTGCATGTTTCCAGAAGCACAAGCTTGGCATAATGTACTGGGCATTACAGGGTACTGGGCACTATAATGTACGGGCATTACAATGTATGGGCACTACAATAGCAGATTTACAATTTTCACTCAGCAACATCCACTGCTGCTTGTTTCTGGAAAACACCCATGGAGTCAAATCATCACTTCATCCGTAGATAAATTCCAAAAGGGGTATAATTTCCACAATGTGGTCACTTGAGGGGGTATTCTGTTCTTCTAGCACTTAGAGGCTCTGTATACGGAGTCCGTAAACAATTTTAGGAAAATCTGTGCTCCAGGAGACAAATAGCTCTCTGTCCCTGCCAAGTCTCACCGTGTGGCTAAGCAGTACAGTTTTCAACCACATATGGGGTATTTCCACATTCAGCAAAAATTGTGACAAGTTTTGGAGCCATTTTTAACTGTTTCACCATGTGAAAATTTTAAATCTGGGACTAAAACAAAATTTTTGTGTTAAAAATGCAATAATGTTTTCTTCACTGCCCAATGGTATAAAATTCTGTAACACACCCATAGTGTCAATATGATCACTGCACCCTTAGATGAATTCATTGAGAGGTGTAGTTTGTGAAATGGGATCACATATGGGGGCGGGTTCTGCTGTTCTGGCACTTCAGGGGCTCTTCCAGTGAGTCACTGCACCCGAAAACCATAACAGTAAAATATGCACTATAATATGGTGCTCCTTCCCTTCTGAGCTTTACACTGTGCCTGAAAAGTATTTCCTGATTACATGTAGTGTATTTGTGCACTCAAGAAAAATTGCACAACAAACTGTGAGGTCCATTTTTTCCTATTAGCTCATATAAAAATTAAAAATTTGGGGATAAAACAATATTTTAGTGGCAAAATGTAATTATTCTTTCTTCACCGCCCTATGGTATGAAATTCTCTGAGGCACATGTGATGCTGCACCCCTACATGATTTCATTGGGGGGTTTAGTTTGTAAACTGATGTCACTTATGGGGCATTTATGCTGTTCTGACACCTCAGGGGCTCTGCTAATGTGAAATGACACCTTCAAACCATTTCAGCAAAATCTAAACTCCAATAGGGCACTTCTTCCCTTTAGAGCTTTGCACTCTGCCTCAAAAGTAGTTTTTGACCACATATTAGGTATCGGTGTACTCAAGAGAAATTGTGCAATAAATTGTATGGTCCATTTTGCTCCTTGTGAAAATAAAAAATTGGAGATAAAACAACATTTTTGTGGGAAAAATATGATTTTTTATTTTCACGGCTCAACGTTATAAAATTCTGTGATGCACCTAGGGGTTCAAAGTGCTCACCACACATTCCTTGAGGGGTCTAGTTTCCAAAGTGTAGTCACTTGTTTGGGGTTTCCATTGTTTAGGCACATCATGGGCTATCCAAACGCGACTTGGCGTCCGCTAATAATTCCAGCTAGTTTTGCAGTCCAAAAGTCAAATGGTGCTCCTTCCCTTCCGAGCCATGCTCTGTGCCCAAAAACAGTAGTTTTCCACTACATATGGGGTATCGGCGTACTCAGGAGACATTGCACAAAATAAATGCACATAGTCCTGAAAATACAGAAAAATCTTTAAATGAGAAGGTGTGTCCAAACTTTTGGTCTGTACTGTATATGTTTTTTGTTAGAAAGTTAGAAGGATCAGCAATTTCAATCAGCAATTTTTTTTTTCCAACAAGCCATCAAGAGAATGCCAAGAGTGTGCAAAGCAGTCATCAAAGCAAATGGTGACTACTTTGAAGAACCTAGAATATAAGACATATTTTCAGTTGT
Source organism: Phyllobates terribilis (assembly GCF_046119375.1). Classification (NCBI taxonomy): domain Eukaryota; kingdom Metazoa; phylum Chordata; class Amphibia; order Anura; family Dendrobatidae; genus Phyllobates; species Phyllobates terribilis. The sequence goes on along the minus strand of NW_027362762.1, from coordinate 326,509,143 downwards.
TTCACACTTTTTTGTTAAGTATATAATTCCACATGTGTTAATTCATAGTTTTGATGCCTTCAGTGTGAATGTACAATTTTCATAGTCATGAAAATGGAGAAAAATCTTTAAATGGGAAGGTGTGTCCAAACTTTTGGTCTGTACTGTATATATTTCAAAAATGGTGCTGATGTAAAGTAGACATGTGGTAAATGTTATTTATTAACTATTTTGTGTGACATAATTCTCTGGTTTAAGGGCATAAAAGTTAAAAGTTTGAAAATTGCAAACATTTCCAAATTGTCATCAAAAGTCATAGCTATCAAATTTTACCATTATTATGAAGTACAATATGTCACGAAAAAAACACTGGGATACGTTAAAGCGGTCCAGAGTTATTACCTTATCAAGTGACACTGGTCAGAATTGAAAAAATTGGCCGGGTCAGGAACGTGAAAACAGGCTGGGGGGTGAAGAGGTTAAGGCAAGCTCAGTCAGGGGCTAGGTGCTTTGGTTTTCAATAGCATTGTCAACAGTTGCCTCAAGTTTGTCAGAAGTTTACTATCACTTCAATTGGCTCAGCTCCAGGTAGTTCTCTAAGCACCTCCTCTGCTATGCCTGACTTCCATACTACAACTAGCATTGTTCCAAGTTCAGTTCAGCTTAGTAGGTGTTGTACACACATACCTTTCTGCAAGCAAATTAACAACTTCTCTTAACTTTTCTTAGCATCTTTCATACCTGGCTTCTACAATTAAGGTACCACATCTCTTAAAGCAAATCTCTAGTTTGCTTATACTTCACTGATATTGTTTTACTAAAACTCCCAGTTTGCATACATAGCTTTTATTAACTATTTTCCTGCTGATAGGTACCAAACTTTATTTACTTCTCTTTTATACCATTGATTAACCATTGCCATGCAAAAAGATAACAGTCTGCATTCATGTGATCTACTGCATCCTTGCTGGAAGATACCAGTTTCCTAAAGAGTTACTGTTCTCATGTCTAACTGCACACATGACTCTCCCTCATCTGTGTTACCTGCTCCTCTTGTCCACCATCCTGCATATTGTACTAGCTTGGTCATCACTGATCCATGTGTCATACATCAGTACCCACTACATTACACCATCGACTCTGGTTCTTGCTGTTCACCCTGACTTTTGGCTTAGAGTATCAACCGCAGCGGCTGAGCTGTTAACAATAACAGACCCATAGTAAGGAACATGACTGTGTTGTGTTTAGTGTTGAGCCACCCCTGTAGTGTTCGAGTTCGGTTTGGTTCGTCGAACACCCGTGTGTTCACCGAACTGTTCGTCGAACTGCTCGTCGAACACCGTCGAACACCGTTAAAACCAATGGCAGCCAAACAAAAACACATAGAAACACATAGAAAACACCTTCAAAGGTGTCCAAAAGCTGACAAACTGCTCAGAAGACATAACTAACACATGGAAAAGTGACAAGTACATATAGTCATGTGAAAAGAAAAGAGGTGGAGGAGTAAAAGGAAGGGGAGACACAGATATAGGCATGTCATGCCCTTCTAAAACCCAAAAAGTGAGAAGCCGACACGGCCAGTCCGTTCCTGCTCATGCGACCTCCGTGTCGCCGGGTTTGTGCCAGAGCCGCGGTGGACCCTGATGGCCAGCCCCCCTCTCCCAATACTGGTGCCTGTCCTCTGGTGGGTCGAGCGAGCCCCCCTGTGGTGGAGGCAGGTCTAAGCTTTTTAATTTAAATTGTCTCTCTAATTTGAATGAATACACTTTAAATCCTTTTACAAGGATCTATTGGAGGGCAAGTCTCATGCCAGCTGCCGCGTAATTCCAGCTCCAGTAGCTTCCACTAAAGCTGCTGCAGTTAAAAAGCTTTTATAAGGATTGAGCTCGGCGGTCCACCGCAAGGCGTCCTACCGCCAGTCCCAGCCCCTATGCCTTGGGGTGCGTCCTGATGCTCTTCACTGAGTATCCCGGGGTCCCGAAGCATTTCCTTTGAAAAAATGAAGTGTCCAAACTACAGGTGGTGTAGCTTGTTTAACAGCTGGGATAATCCGCTGACTAACAGACACTGCTACTAGGCGCAAAGTATTTCCTGGGCTAGATGCAGTTAAAAATTTGTAATTAGATGCTCTCGTTGGATGCTGAGAAAGCATTCCATAGAGTCTCCTGGCACGCCATATGTTATTCTCTTAAAAAGCTTGGGGTAGGGGTCTAGGGGACCCTTTTATAGCCAAAATCACAGCCCTGTATCGCAATACGTCACCTAGGCTGAAGATAAATGGAACTGTAGCACCCCGTGGGCTCGGTTGCTACAGAGGTATTGCACCTCACCCAGAGGTGTGATATCTCACTCTCAGTTAAGGATGGAGTGTGGATCAGGACCCCGACACCTGCATGCATTACACCACATTGCCGTGGGGCAGGTCGACCAATATGCCCCTGAGATAGGCACGACAGTCCCTGTTCCTGGCTGGAGTGGGGGGAGGGAACACTGAGGAAGGGGAACCCTGTAGTGCAGGAGCAGGGAGGAAGCAGTTCCTGGGTGCATTGAGAAGGGAGTATAAAAGGTGGGCACCATCTTAGTTCAATGCAGAGAAGTCTGAGCAGAAGTGACAGGGAGCAGGTGCTCTGCATGAGCTCTGCTCCGGAGGCGGGCCTAGTAACAGAGGCCCAGGCCTGGAAGAGGGAGAAGGAAGGAAGAGGAGCGGAGAAGGCTCTAGGAATGAGGAACGAAGGGATCCCAGGGGTGCGGACGGGCGAGTCACCACCGCACGCCCGAATCCACCTGCGTGGAGGGGTCAGGCCAAAGGGGGAGACCGGTCCCCGAAACTAGTGGAGGCGGGAAACGGCCCTCAGCTACAAACCGGAGGCTGTGACATTTTATGTGGCGCAGCCCCTCGCTACACCCGCTAGGCACCACATAGGGTCAGGGAAACTGGCGCCAAGTTTACCAAGAGGAGGCCCGAGGCTGCCGGACAGAAGCGTTGGTAAGAAAGGCCAGACAAAGGACACACAAAGGGGGTCCTGTGAAGTGCTCCAAAGTTATCAGGGAGTTGTCTGAGCCCCTCACCTGGTGAGCACAGTATGACGTGGGCAGCCGTTACCTGCAGAAGTAGTCTGGATAATAAGAACTGTGAGTAAAGGCCCTGGACTGCATCACTGACTCCGTGTCGTTACTGCTGCTGCCCTGCACCATCACCCCCATCCTCCGCATACACTGCCCTGAGGCTATACTCCTCCCGTGGGGAGTTATACTACGCTCTGCTGCACCCACAACACTAGCCTCAGCGGTCTGCCCTGCAGCGGCGGTTCACTCTGACCGCAATCCACGGGTGGCGTAGTCGGACATTTAAACATCAAAACCACATAAATAGTTCCGCCACTGGTTTGACCGCCCTGAGCCACGGAACCAGGTCGCCGCCACGGAGACTACAACCACCAGCATCCACCAAAAAGGGTCCGGCTCCGGGTGTCCCAAGGCCCAGGGGGCGCATCAGAACATTTTCATCACCTTTCATAATCACCAATGGGACAAGGCAGGGATGTCCTCTGTCCCCTCTCTTATACATCCTTGTGACGGAGCACCTGCTCTCATCAATTCGCCATAACCCCAATATTAGGTGAATTGAGGTGGGAGGCACCGAGTACAAGTGCTCTCTATTTGCTGATGATGTCCTAGTATATATCACTCAATCACATATATCCATCCCTGTTGTTATGGCTGAAATAGATCACTTTGTTACATGGTCAAATTTTAAAATCAATGCAGCGAAGTCTGAGGCCCTCGATGTCTCCCTCCCCAAATCCATACACGATTCCATCCAGTCCAACTTTCCCTTTGCCTGGCCCTCACAGGGTATCAAATACTTAGGAATTCCTATTCATAGAGACCTCTCCCGTCTATGTTACCTTTATTTTGGGCCCTTTATTGAACAACTCCATACAGACCATGGTTGGCAAGTTAGAACTGTAAGATTCACTACGTGAACCACTGGTGTTTTGTGGAAAAGCACATGTACACTGTGTTCCAAATTATTATGCAAAAAGTGTTTAGGAGTGATAAGGTAAGAATTTTTTTGTTTGTCAGTTAAATGGTGATGTGAGTCAGGGCTCTTTATATCACTGTAAGCAATTGCAGACACCTGTGCTAATTAGTTTGGCAGGTGTGTCCAATGAAAGGCAAGACTACTTAAGAAGGCTGTCCCACATTATTAAGCAGCCTAAATTTTCTGCCAAAATGGGAAAGAAAAAGGATGTGTCGGCTGCTGATAAGCAACAAATTGTGGAGTGTTTAGGTCAAGGCATGACTACAATCAACATTGTGCGACGATCAGGATGAAGTGTTTTGGCAATCAAGAATTATGTAGCTGATTCACAGTACACACGTGTGCGTGCTGATATGGAAAAATTGAGGACTCTTTCCTACAGGCAATTACGTCAGGTTAAAAGAGCAGCGGCAAAAAAGCCTTGTCATAGCAGCAGACAAGTTTTTGAAGCTGCTGGTGCCTCCAACGTCCCCCGAACAACAAGATGCAGGGTCCTTCAGAGGTTTGCAGCTGTGCATACGCCATCCTGTCGACCTCCTCTATCCACTGCACACAAGCAGAAACGGCTCCAGTGGGCCAAACAATACATGTAGACTGACTTCAAAACTGTTTGGTTCACGGATGAGTGCCGTGCAACGCTCGATGGTCCAGATGGATGGAGTGGAGGATGGATGGTTGATGGACACCCCACGCAAACACGGCTACAGCGCCAACAAGGAGGAGGTGGAGTAATGTTTTGGGCTGGAATCATGGGGAGAGAGATTGTCGGCCCCTTTAGGACCCCTGAATGGGTAAAGATGAACTCCATAATGTATGTGGAGTTTCTCAAACAGCACTTCCTGCCATGGTTCAAGAAGAAGAACCGTGTATTCCACAGCAAGATCATTTTTATGCATGATAATGCACCGTCTCATGCTGCACATAACACATCTGCATCTCTGGCTGATATGGGCATAAAAGGGGACAAACTTATGGTGTGACCCCCATGCTCTCCTGACCTCTACCCCTTTCAGAACCTCTGGAGCATCATCAAAAGGAGTGTCTATGATGGCGGGAGGCAGTTCACATCTAAGCAACAGCTCTGGGAGGGTATTCTGTCCTCATGCAAAACAATTGAAGCAGAAACCATCCAAAACCTGACAAATTCAATGGACGAGAGAGTTCAGAAGCTCCTTTCGAACAAGGGGTCCTATGTGCAAATGTAACATCACCTAGAATAAAGTTTTGAGTTGAAAACTGTTTGATTTCAGTTTCTAATAACCTGCTAATGCTTATAATTTCAAAAATGACCATTTTTTTGTTCTTTATTAAAATGAAAAGGTTGATCGAAGAGTGTGGGGGATCTAAGAGTGTGGCAGCCCAGTAGTCAGGATTAGTGTTGAGCCACCCCTGTAGTGTTCGAGTTCGGTTCGGTTCGTCGAACACCCGTGTGTTCGCCGAACTGTTCGTCGAACTGTTTGTAGAACACCTTCGAACACCGTTAAAACCAATGGCAGGCAAACAAAAACACATAGAAACACATAGAAAACACCTTCAAAGGTGTCCAAAAGCTGACAAACTGTTCAGAAGACACAACTAACACATGGAAAAGTGACAAGTACATATAGTCATGCGAAAAGAAAAGAGGTGGAGGAGTAAAAGGAGGGGGAGACACAGATATAGGCATGTCATGCCCTTCTATAATCCAAAAAGTGAGAAGCCGACACGTTCAGTCCTCTCCTGCCCGTGCCACCTCCGTGTCGCCGGGTTTGTGCCAGAGCCGCGGTGAACCCTGACGGCCAGCCCCCCTCTCCCAATACTGGTGCCTGTCCGCTGGTGGGTCGAGCGAGCCCCCCTGTGGTGGAGGCAGCTCTAAGCTTTTTAATTTAAATTGTCTCTCTAATTTGAATGAATACACTTTAAATCCATTTACAAGGATCTATTGGAGGGCAAGTCTCATGCCAGCAGCCGCGTAATTCCAGCTCCAGTAGCATCCACTAAAGCTGCTACAGTTAAAAAGCTTTTATAAGGATCGAGCTCGGCTGTCCACCGCAAGGCATCCTACTGCCAGTCCCAGCCCCTATGCCTTGGGGTGCCTCCTGATGCTCTTCACTGAGTATCCCGTGGTCCCGAAGCATTTTCTTTGAAAAAATTAAGTGTCCAAACTACAGGTGGTGTAGCTTGCTTAACAGCCGGGATAATCCGCTGACTAGCAGACACTGCTACTAGGCGCAAAGTATTTCCTGGGCTAGATGCAGTTAAAAATTTGTAATTAGATACTCTCGTTGGATGCTGAGAAAGCATTCCATAGAGCCTCCTGGCACGCCATATATGATTCTCTTAAAAAGCTTGGGGTAGGGGTCTAGGGGACCCTTTTATAGCCAAAATCACGGCCCTGTATCACAATACGTCACCTAGGCTGAAGATAAATGGAACTGTAGCACCCTGAGGGCTCGGTTGCTACAGAGGTATTGCACCTCACCCAGAGGTGTGATATCTCACTCTCAGGTAAGGATGGAGTGTGGATCAGGACCCGACACCTGCATGCATTACACCACATTGCCGTGGGGCAGGGCGACCAATATGCCTCTGAGATGGGCACGACAGTCCCTGTCCCTGGCTGGAGTGGGGGGAGGGAACACTGAGGAAGGGGAACCCTGTAGTGCAGGAGCAGGGAAGAAGCAGTTCCTGGGTGCATTGAGAAGGGAGTATAAAAGGTGGGCACCCTCTAAGTTCAGTGCAGAGAAGTCTGAGCAGAAGTGGCAGGGAGCAGGGGCTCTGCATGAGCTCTGCTCCGGAGGCGGGCCTAGTAACAGAGGCCCAGGCCTGGAAGAGGGAGAAGGAAGGAAGAGGAGCGGAGAAGGCTCCAGGAACGAGGAACGAAGGGATCCCAGGAGTGCGGACGGGCGAGTCGCCACCGTACGCCCGAATCCACCTGCGTGGAGGGGTCAGGCCAAATTGGGAGACCGGTCCCCGAAACTAGTGGAGGCAGGAAACGACCCTCAGCTAGAAACCGGAGGCTGTGACATTTTATGTGGCGCAGCCCCTCGCTACACCCGCTAGGAAGGCACAACATATGGTCAGGGAAACTGGCGCCAAGTTTACCAAGAGGAGGCCCGAGGCAGCCGGACAGAAGGTTTGGTAAGAAAGGCCAGACAAAGGACACACAAAGGGGGTCCTGTGAAGCGCTCCATAGTTATCTGGGAGTTGTCTGAGCCCCTCACCTGGTGAGCACAGTACGACGTGGGCAGCCGTTACCTGCAGACATGGTCTGGATAATAAGAACTGTGAGTAAAGGCCCTGGACTGCATCACTGACTCTGTGTCGTTACTGCTGCTGCCCTGCACCATCACCCCCATCCTCCGCATACACTGCCCTGAGGCTATACTCCTCCCGTGGGGAGTTATGCTACACTCTGCTGCACCCACAACACCAGCCTCAGCGGTCTGCCCTGCAGCGGCGGTTCACTCTGACCGCAATCCACGGGTGGCGTAGTCGGACATTTAAACATCAAAACCACATAAATAGTTCCGCCACTGGTTTGACCACCCTGAGCCACGGAACCGGGTCGCCGCCACGAAGACTACAACCACCAGCATCCACCAAAAAGGGTCCGGCTCCGGGTGTCCCAAGGCCCAGGGGGTGCATCAGAACATTTTTATCACCTTTCACAGTCACCAGTGGGACAAGGCAGGGATGTCCTCTGTCCCCTCTCTTATACATCCTAGTGACGGAGCACCTGCTCTCATCAATTCGGCATAACCCCAATATTAGGTGAATTGAGGTGGGAGGCACCGATTACAAGTGCTCTCTATTTGCTGATGATGTCCTAGTATATATCACTCAATCACATATATCCATCCATGCTGTTATGGCTGAAATAGATCACTTTGTTACATGGTCAAATTTTAAAATCAATGCAGCGAAGTCTGAGGCCCTCGATGTCTCCCTCCCCAAATCCAAATAGAATTCCATCCAGTCCAACTTTCCCTTTGCCTGGCCCTCACAGGGTATCAAATACTTAGGAATTCCTATTCATAGAGACCTCTCCCATCTATGTTATCTTAATTTTGGGCCCTTTATTGAACAACTCCATACAGACCACGGTTGGCAAGTTAGAACTGTAAGATTCACTACGTGAACCACTGGTGTTTTGTGGAAAAGCACATGTACACTGTGTTCCAAATTATTATGCAAAAAGTGTTTAGGAGTGATAAGGGAAGAATTTGTTTGTTTGTCAGTTAAACTCATTGATGGTGATGTGTGTCAGGGCTCTTTATATCACTGTAAGCAATTGCAGACACCTGTGCTAATTAGTTTGGCAGGTGTGTCCAATGAAAGGCAAGACTACTTAAGAAGGCTGTCTCACATTATTAAGCAGCCTACATTTTCTGCCAAAATGGGAAAGAAAAAGGATGTGTTGGCTGCTGAGAAGCAACAAATTGTGGAGTGTTTAGGTCAAGGCATGACTACAATCAACATTGTGCGATGATCAGGATGAAGTGTCTTGGCAATCAAGAAGTACAGTGCCTACAAGTAGTATTCAACCCCCTTCAGATTTAGCTGGTTTGATAAGATGCAAATAAGTTAGAGCCTTGAAACTGCAAACGAGAGTAGGTTTTATGAACAGAAGCATAAATCTTACAAACCAAAAAGTTATGTTGCTCAGTTGAATTTTATTAAATTTTAAACATAAAAGTGTGGGTCAATTATTATACAACCCCTATGTTTAATATTTTGTGGAATAACCCTTGTTTGCAATTACAGCTAATAATCGTCTTTTATAAGACCTGATCAGGCCGGCACAGGTCTGTGGAGTTATCTTGGCCCACTCCTCCATGCAGATCTTCTCCAAGTTATCTAGGTTCTTTGGGTGTCTCATGTGGACTTTATTCTTGAGCTCCTTCCACAAGTTTTCAATTGGGTTAAGGTCAGGAGACTGACTAGGCCACTCCAACACCTTGACTTTTTCCCTCTTGAACCAGGCCTTGGTTTTCTTGGCTGTGTGCTTTGGGTCGTTGTCTTGTTGGAAGATGAAATTACGACCCATCTTAAGATCCTTGATGGAGGAGCGGAGGTTCTTGGCCAAAATCTCCAGGTAGGCCGTGCTATCCATCTTCCCATGGATGCGGACCAGATGGCCAGGCCCCTTGGCAGAGAAACAGCCCCACAGTATGATGCTGCCACCACCATGCTTGACTGTAGAGATGGTATTCTTGGGGTCGTATGCAGTGCCATCCAGTCTCCAAACGTCACGTGTGTGGTTGGCACCAAAGATCTCGATCTTGGTCTCATCAGACCATAGAACCTTGAACCAGTCTGTCTCAGAGTCCTCCAAGTGATCATGAGCAAACTGTAGACGAGCCTTGACATGACGCTTTGAAAGTAAAGGTAACTTACGGGCTCGTCTGGAACGGAGACCATTGCGGTGGAGTACGTTACTTATGGTATTGACTGAAACCAATGTCCCCACTGCCATGAGATCTTCCCGGAGCTCCTTCCTTGTTGTCCTTGGGTTAGCCTTGACTCTTCGGACAAGCCTGACCTCGGCACGGGAGGACACTTTCAAAGGCTGTCCTGGCCGTGGAAGGCTAACAGTAGTTCCATAAACCTTCCACTTATGGATGATGCTCCCAACAGTGGAGACAGGTAGGCTCAACTCCTTGGAAAGGGTTTTGTACCCCTTGCCAGCCTTGTGACCCTCCACGATCTTGTCTCTGATGGCCTTGGAATGCTCCTTTGTCTTACCCATATTGACCATGTCTGAGTGCTGTTCACAAGTTTGGGGAGGGTCTTAAATAGTCAGAAAAGGCTGGCAAAAGAGATCTTTAATCCACACATGTGAAGTTCATTATTCTTGGTGCCTGAACTACTTCTTAATACTTTTGGGGGACCAAACAGAATTCTTGTGGTTTGAGGGGTTGAATAATAAATGACACTCTGAATTAACTTTTAACGTTTTTTTAAAAAAAAAAAAAAAAATTGCTGCAGTGCATTTCCCACTTCCAGGCTGATCTACAGTACAAATGTCACAATGCCAAGTTAATTCCACATGTGTCAACCAGCTAAATCTGCAGGGGGTTGAATACTACTTGTAGGCACTGTATGTAGCTGATTCACAGTACACACGTGTGCGTGCTGATAAGGGCAAATTGAGGACTCTTTCCTACAGGCAATTACGTCAGGTTAAAAGAGCAGCGGCAAAAAAGCCTTGTCATAGCAGCAGACAAGTTTTTGAAGCTGCTGGTGCCTCCAACGTCCCCTGAACAACAAGATGCAGGGTCCTTCAGAGGTTTGCAGCTGTGCATACGCCATCCCGTCGACCTCCTCTATCCACTTCACACAAGCAGAAACGGCTCCAGTGGGCCAAACATTACATGAAGACTGATTTCAAAACTGTTTTGTTCACGGATGAGTGCCGTGCAGCGCTCGATGGTCCAGATGGATGGAGTGGAGGATGGCTGGTTGATGGACACCCCACGCAAACACGGCTACAGCGCCAACAAGGAGGAGGTGGAGTAATGTTTTGGGCTGGAATCATGGGGAGAGAGATTGTCGGCCCCTTTAGGATCCCTGAAAGCGCTAAAGATTAACTCCATAATGTATGTGGATTTTCTCAAACAGCACTTCCTGCCATGGTTCAAGAAGAAGAACTGTGTATTTCACAGCAAGATCATTTTTTTGCATGATAATGCACCATCTCATGCTGCACATAAAACATCTGCATCTCTGGCTGATATGGGCATAAAAGGGGACAAACTTATGGTGTGACCCCCCATGCTCCCCTGACCTCTACCCCATTCAGAACCTCTGGAGCATCATCAAAAGGAGTGTCTATGATGGCGGGAGGCAGTTCACATCTAAGCAACAGCTCTGGGAGGGTATTCTGTCCTCATGCAAAATAATTGAAGCAGAAACAATCCAAAACCTGACAAATTCAATGGACGAGAGAGTTCAGAAGCTCCTTTCGAACAAGGGGTCCTATGTGAAAATGTAACATCACCTAGAATAAAGTTTTGAGTTGAAAACTGTTTGATTTCAGTTTCTAATAACCTGCTAATGCTTATAATTTCAAAAATGACCATTTTTTTGGTCTTTATTAAAATGAAAAGGTTGATCGAAAAGTTTGGGGGATCTAAGAGTGTGGCAACCCAGTAGTCATGATTACTTCGAATTCTGACAATATGAGGGTCATGTTGCAGGTAGTGCAGCAAGAAGGCACTTATGTGTCTTGCGCATCTCGGAGCCCCAAAATTATTTTCCGGGCTAGATGCAGCTAAAAATTATTATTAATTTTAAATCTGGTGGAGCTTAGTATAGATGGCCTAATAGGATCAGTGCTGCACACTGCTACAAAGCCCAAATTATTTTCCAGTCAAGATACAGATAAACATGATTAGTAATTTTAAATCTGGTGGAGCTTATTATAGATGGCCTAATAGAATCAGTGCTGCACACTGCTACAAAGCCCAAATTATTTTCCAGCCAAGATACAGATAAACATGATTAGTAATTTGAAAGCTTAAAACGGTTGGTAGGGTGATTTTAACCAATCATCAAGCTTTTACTCTCCCCAGGATGACACAGGGGTAGAAAAGTCGTTTCGGATCCATGATTTGTTCATCTTTATGAACGTGAGTCTGTCTACATTATCAGTGGAGAGCCGCGTGCGCTTATCTGTCAGCACACCACCAGCAGCGCTGAACACACGTTCAGACAGAACGCTGGCTGCGGGGCATGACAAGATCTCCAAGGCATAAGTGGCTAGCTCCGGCCATTTATCCAGATTGGAAGCCCAAAAAGAACAAGGGTCCAGTGACACAGTCATGGCTTCAATGTTTACTTGGAGATACTCCTGTACCATCGTCTCTAGGCGTTGACTATGTGTCAGACTTCTTGTCTCCTGTGGCCTTGCAAAGGATGGGCTAAAAAAGTGGTGAAATGATTCCGCAAAATTGATGTTACCAGCAGATACTGTGGTTCTGTTACGGTTTGAGTGCTGAACACTTGACGGTCCCACGGTTGGCAAGTTGGAACTGTGAGATTCAGTAAGTGCACCACTGGTGTTTTGTGGAAAAGCACATGTAAGATTCTGCAACAGTCTCTGCTGATACTCCTGCATGCGTGCATTCCTTTCTATGGCAGGAATAATTTCTGCAAATTTACTTTTGTACCGGGGATCTAACAGTGTGGCAACCCAGTAGTCAGGATTATTTCTAATTCTCACAATTCGAGGGTCATGTTGCAGGTAGTGCAGCAAGAAGGCACTCAAGTGTGTTGCGCATCCAGGAGCACCAAGTCCCTGTTGTGTTGGTGGAGAGGTAGCAATCATGCTTCCTTCCTCTGTCCTCTCCCCCCAACCTCGCACAACAGAAATGTGATTAAGGTCTCCCTCATCTGATGAGTCTTCCATCAGTTCGTCCTCCACTTCTTCCTGGGATCTTGCACCTTCCTCACTAGTTTGGCTGCTACCATGCGCCCTGGTAAAACCATCTCCCCCACCCTCACATGCCTGCCGCCTTGGTACTGCCGACCGTCTGGACCTTGCAGATGTTAGCCCTTCCGCATACAACTCCTCCTCCTCTACTTCCTCCACCTCCTCTTGTGCCACCACCTGACTCCGAATTCTGTTTAACATGTGCTCCAGCATGTAAATCACCGGAATAGTCATGCTGATAATGGCATCGTCAGCACTAAACATCTTCGTCGCCATTTCAAAACTGTGGAGAAGGGTGCATAGGTCCCTGATCTGAGACCACTCCTCCAGCGTGATTTGCCCCACCTCTGGATCTCGTTGGCCCAGGCTATACGTCAGAACGTATTGCACCAGGGCTTGTCGATGCTGCCACAGTCGCTGCAACATGTGCAGAGTTTAATTCCACCGGGTAGGCACATCGCATTTTAGCCGGTGAAGTGGCAGGCCCAACGACTTCTGTAGAGATGTAAGTCGCTGAGCTGCGGGATGCGAACGGCGGAAGTGAGCACACAGCGACCGTGCCCTCTGCAGAAGGCCATCTAGTCTGGGATAGTGGGCTAAAAATTGCTGGACAATCAGGTTCAACACGTGAGCCATACAAGGCACGTGTGTGACATTGCCCCGGCGAAGGGCCGCACCCAGGTTTGCAGCATTGTCGCACACGGCCTTCCCTGGTTTCAGGTCCAGTGGAGACAACCATTCATGAAATTGGTTCTCCAGAGCTGAACACAACTCTTCAGCTGTGTGACTCACATTTCCCAGACATTTCAAAGTAAAAACCACCTGATGACGTTGAGCCCTACTGCCAGCATAGTAAGGAGGTGTGCAGGATCCCTTCTGCGCAGTTAGAAAGCTTGTGGCATGACCAGACAGGCTTTGGGTGCAGGTGGAAGACCGAGAGGAGGTTGAGGAGGCAGAAGCAGTGGAGGAACTTTGACATAAAGAGGATTGACGCACAACTCGTGGGGACGGCAAGACTTGGACAGCAGCCCCTTGTCCTGCTGTCACCATAGTTACCCAGTGCCCAGTCAGCGACATGTAACGCCCCTGTCCATGCCTACTCGTCCAAGTGTCTGTGGTGAAATGCACCCTGTCACACACAGAGTTTCTCAAAGAAGCGGTGATGTTGTGTGCGACATGCTGGTGGAGCGCAGGCACACCTTTCTTTGAGAAGTAGTGCCGACTGGGCATCTGGTACTGGGGCACTGCGACGGACATAAGGTCTCGAAAATCCTCTGTGTCCACCAGGCGGAAATGCAGCATTTCTGTAGCCAAGAGCTTGCAGATGGTGAAATTCAACCTCTTAGCTTTCTCATGGCTAGGAGGAAATGGTCTTTTACTTGTCCACATCTGAGAGACCGAGGGCTGGCTATTGTGCTTAGACGGGGTTGATAAGGGTGTCCCCGGCAAACTGCAAGTCTGTGAGGAAGATGCAGGCGGACATGTTAGGTTGCCTTGATCCAAAGGTGGTGCTATTGATGTCGGACAGCGCTCAACACCAGCTGGTGTTACCACCTCCAAAGAAAATGATGACCTGCCAATCACGCTGGCTGTTGCGGGTAAAGAGGTGGCAGGTCTGCGCCCCAAAACAGGTGTGACTGCTGTCCCCCCAGTCACAGAGGATGAAGAGGCCGCGGATGCACAAGATATGGCAGACGGTGGTTGGCCCGGCCGGCTAGGCCGCATTGTAGCACACTGAGCTTCCCACTGCAACTTATGCTTCATGTCCATGTGCCGGTTCATGCATGAAGTACTCAAACTGTGTATTTTTTGGCCTCTACTTAGCTTTTGCTGACAAATGTTACAGATAACACGAGTTGGGTCATCTTTATCGATCTGAAAAAATGCCCAGGCTATGCAAGGCTTAGCACCCATGCGACCTCAAGAGCCACCACGACTTGTGGTGAGAGGCAGAGTTGTGTTTGAGGATGCAGTTGTTGACGTGCTTCCAGTACTACGCCTCTGTCCAGGAAGGCGCAACCTGACCTCGTCGTCACTAGCATCTTCCTCCACCTCCTCTGCTGACCTCATCTCTTGGCTGACTGTGGGTTGACAGTAAGTGGGATCTCCAACCTCATTATCATCACCCTGTGCGTTATCACACCCGTCGTCCTCAGAGCCAACCTGTTCCTGCCCTGACAAAAAACTAAAGTTGTCTCTCCAATCAGGTATTTGAGTCTCATCATCGTCTTCCTCATTGTCTCCACCAACAGGAGTTACAGTTTGGGAATGAGGGTCTACATTATGGTCAGAACCTTCTGCGTCTGGTCCTGGATCCGACTCATAAAGATTCTGGGCATCAGTGCAGATCATTTCCTCGTCTGGATTCACAGAAGCGCTGGAGTCGACCTCTGATTCCCAGGCTATAGTATGAGTAAACAGCTCTGCAGACTCAACCATCTGTTCTACCTCATACTCAGACGGGCAGCTGGAGATTTGGGAGCTTTGAGGAAGCAAGTGCGATTGGGGTGACACCTTTGAGGACTGGAGTATTTGTGATGTTGAAGTTGATGTGGAGGAGAGCCCACTTAAAGGAGTACTTGATATCCGTTGAAGCACCTGCTGTTTTTGTGCCTCATCTGGAATTTGTAGCGATTGGCGTGGCCGTAAGAAAGGGATCTTATCACATTGTCCGCTAAAAGAAGTAGACATTTTCGTTTGGCTGGAAGATGGTCTTTCTTCAGCAGATGTTACTGTTGCTTTAACACCTACCCCACGGACACAACCTTTTTTCCCCTTCCCAACACGCCTATTCCCCTTTCCACCAGCAGCAGGCCTTTCTCCACTCATTTTGGTGGTTAACTAATTCACAACTCTGGAGTTGTTTGCACAAAAAAACAATGGATGGGAACCGAGCAGAGCTGAGTGGCCAAATTGTGGTATTAGGCCAAAACTATTGGCTGGGTTAGATGCAGAAAAAAATTATATTCAATTTGCAACCTGATGGAGGTCAGTATAGATGGACTAATAGAACAAGTCCCACACACAGCTAGAAGCCCAAATATTTTTTCAGAGGTAGATGCAGAAAAAAATTGTATTCAGTTTGCAACCTGATGGAGGTCAGTATAGATGGACTAATAGAACAAGTCCTACACACAGCTAGAAGCCCAAATATTTTTTCAGAGGTAGATGCAGATAAAAATTATTTTTAATTTGCAGCCTGATGGAGGTCAGTATAGATGGACTCATAGAGAAAGTCCCACACACTGCTAGAAGGCCAAATATTTTTTCAGAGCTAGATGCAGACAAAAAATAATTTTGAATTTGCAACCTGATGGAGGTCAGTATAGATGGACTGATAGAACAAGTCCCACACACAGCTAGAAGCCCAAATATTTTTTCAGAGGTAGATGCAGAAAAAAATTATATTCAGTTTGCAACCTGATGGAGGTCTGTATAGATGGATTAATAGAACAAGTCCCACACACAGCTAGAAGCCCAATATTTTTTCAGAGGTAGATGCAGAAAAAAAATATATTCAGTTTGCAACCTGATGGAGGTCAGTATAGATGGACTAATAGAGAAAGTCCCACACACTGCTAGAAGGCCAAATATTTTTTCAGAGCTAGATGCAGACAAAAAATTATTTTTAATTTGCAACCTGATGGAGGTCAGTATAGATGGACTAATAGAGAAAGTCCCACACACTGCTAGAAGGCCAAATATTTTTTCAGAGCTAGATGCAGAAAAAAAATATTTTTAATTTGCAACCTGATGGAGGTCAGTATAGATGGACTAATAGAGAAAGTCCCACACACTGCTAGAAGGCCAAATATTTTTTCAGAGCTAGATGCAGAAAAAAATTATATTCAGTTCGTCGAACACCTTCGAACACCGTTAAAACCAATGGCAGGCAAACAAAAACACATAGAAACACATAGAAAACACCTTCAAAGGTGTCCAAAAGCTGACAAACTGCTCAGAAGACACAACTAACACATGGAAAAGTGACAAGTACATATAGTCATGCGAAAAGAAAAGAGGTGGAGGAGTAAAAGGAGGGGGAGACACAGATATAGGCATGTCATGCCCTTCTAAAATCCAAAAAGTGAGAAGCCGAGACGGCCAGTCCGCTCCTGCCCGTGCCACCTCCGTGTCGCCAGGTTTGTGCCAGAGCCGCGGTGAACCCTGACGGCCAGCCCCCCTCTCCCAATACTGGTGCCTGTCCGCTGGTGGGTCGAGAGAGCCCCCCTGTGGTGGAGGCAGCTCTAAGCTTTTTAATTTAAATTGTCCCTCTAATTTGAATGAATACACTTTAAATCCATTTACAAGGATCTATTGGAGGGCAAGTCTCATGCCAGCAGCCGCGTAATTCCAGCTCCAGTAGCGTCCACTAAAGCTGCTGCAGTTAAAAAGCTTTTATAAGGATCGAGCTCGGCTGTCCACCGCAAGGCATCCTAGTGCCAGTCCCAGCCCCTATGCCTTGGGGTGCCTCCTGATGCTCTTCACTAAGTATCCCGTGGTCCCGAAGCATTTCCTTTGAAAAAATTAAGTGTCCAAACTACAGGTGGTGTAGCTTGCTTAACAGCCGGGATAATCCGCTGACTAGCAGACACTGCTACTAGGCACAAAGTATTTCCTGGGCTAGATGCAGTTAAAAATTTGTAAGTAGATACTCTCGTTGGATGCTGAGAAAGCATTCCATAGAGTATCCTGGCACGCCATATATGATTCTCTTAAAAAGCTTGGGGTAGGGGTCTAGGGGACCCTTTTATAGCCAAAATCACGGCCCTGTATCACAATACGTCACCTAGGCTGAAGATAAATGGAACTATAGCACCGAGGGCTCGGTTGCTACAGACGTATTGCACCTTACCCAGAGGTGTGATATCTCACTCTCAGATAAGGATGGAGTGTGGATCAGGACCCGACACCTGCATGCATTACACCACATTGCCGTGGGGCAGGGCGACCAATATGCCCCTGAGATGGGCACGACAGTCCCTGTCCCTGGCTGGAGTGGGGGGAGGGAACACTGAGGAAGGGGAACCCTGCAGTGCAGGAGCAGGGAGGAAGCAGTTCCTGGGTGCATTGAGAAGGGAGTATAAAAGGTGGGCACCATCTTAGTTCAGTGCAGAGAAGTCTGAGCAGAAGTGGCAGGGAGCAGGGGCTCTGCATGAGCTCTGCTCCGGAGGCGGGCCTAGTAACAGAGGCCCAGGCCTGCAAGAGGGAGAAGGAAGGAAGAGGAGCGGAGAAGGCTCCAGGAACGAGGAATGAAGGGATCCCAGGGGTGCGGACGGGCGAGTCGCCACCGCACGCCCGAATCCACCTGCGTGGAGGGGTCAGGCCAAAGGGGGAGACCGGTCCCCGAACTAGTGGAGGCAGGAAACGACCCTCAGCTAGAAACCGGAGGCTCTGACATTTTATGTGGCGCAGCCCCTTGCTCCACCCGCTAGGAAGGCACCACATAGGGTCAGGGAAACTGGCGCCAAGTTTACCAAGAGGAGGCCCGAGGCAGCCGGACAGAAGTGTTGGTAAGAAAGGCCAGACAAAGGACACACAAAGGGGGTCCTGTGAAGCGCTCCAAAGTTATCTGGGAGTTGTCTGAGCCCCTCACCTGGTGAGCACAGTACGACGTGGGCAGCCGTTACCTGCAGACGTGGTCTGGATAATAAGAACTGTGAGTAAAGGCCCTGAACTGCATCACTGACTCCGTGTCGTTACTGCTGCTGCCCTGCACCATCACCCCCATCCTCCGCATACACTGCCCTGAGGCTATACTCCTCCCGTGGGGAGTTATGCTACGCTCTGCTGCACCCACAACACCAGCCTTAGCGGTCTGCCCTGTAGCGGCGGTTCACTCTGACCGCAATCCACGGGTGGCGTAGTCGGACATTTAAACATCAAAACCACATAAATAGTTCCGCCACTGGTTTGACCGCCCTGAGCCACGGAACCGGATCGCCGCCACGAAGACTACAACCACCAGCATCCACCAAAAAGGGTCCGGATCCGGGTGTCCCAAGGCCCAGGGGGTGCGTCAGAACATTTTCATCACCTTTCACAATCACCAATGGGACAAGGCAGGGATGTCCTCTGTCCCCTCTCTTATACATCCTAGTGACGGAGCACCTGCTCTCATCAATTCGCCATAACCCCAATATTAGGTGGATTGAGGTGGGAGGCACCGAGTACAAGTGCTCTCTATTTGCTGATGATGTCCTAGTATATATCACTCAATCACATATATCCATCCCTGCTGTTATGGCTGAAATAGATCACTTTGTTACATGGTAAAATTTTAAAATCAATGCAGCGAAGTCTGAGGCCCTCGATGTCTCCCTCCCTAAATCCATATAGGATTCCATCCAGTCCAACTTTCCCTTTGCCTGGCCCTCACAGGGTATCAAATACTTAGGAATTCCTATTCATAGAGACCTCTCCCATCTATGTTATCTTAATTTTGGGCCCTTTATTGAACAATTCCATACAGACCACAGTTGGCAAGTTAGAACTGTAAGATTCACTACGTGAACCACTGGTGTTTTGTGGAAAAGCACATGTACACCGCGTTCCAAATTATTATGCAAAAAGTGTATAGGAGTGATAAGGGAAGAATTTGTTTGTTTGTCAGTTAAACTCATTGATGGTGATGTGTGTCAGGGCTCTTTATATCACTGTAAGCAATTGCAGACACCTGTGCTAATTAGTTTGGCAGGTGTGTCCAATGAAAGGCAAGACTACTTAAGAAGGCTCTCTCACATTATTAAGCAGCCTACATTTTCTGCCAAAATGGGAAAGAAAAAGGATGTGTCGGCTGCTGAGAAGCAACAAATTGTGGAGTGTTTAGGTCAAGGCATGACTACAATCAACATTGTGCGATGATCAGGATGAAGTGTCTTGGCAATCAAGAAGTATGTAGCTGATTCACAGTACACACGTGTGCGTGCTGATAAGGGCAAATTGAGGACTCTTTCCTACAGGCAATTACGTCAGGTTAAAAGAGCAGCGGCAAAAAAGCCTTGTCATAGCAGCAGACAAGTTTTTGAAGCTGCTTGTGCCTCCAACGTCCCCCGAACAACAAGATGCAGGGTCCTTCAGAGGTTTGCAGCTGTGCATACGCCATCCTGTCGACCTCCTCTATCCACTTCACACAAGCAGAAACGGCTCCAGTGGGCCAAACATTACATGAAGACTGATTTCAAAACTGTTTTGTTCACGGATGAGTGCCGTGCAGCGCTCGATGGTCCAGATGAATGGAGTGGAGGATGGCTGGTTGATGGACACCCCACGCAAACACGGCTACAGCGCCAACAAGGAGGAGG
This sequence comes from Phyllobates terribilis, assembly GCF_046119375.1. NCBI lineage: Eukaryota > Metazoa > Chordata > Amphibia > Anura > Dendrobatidae > Phyllobates > Phyllobates terribilis. The sequence continues at coordinate 326,489,396 of NW_027362762.1, read as the reverse complement.
TGGAGTAATGTTTTGGGCTGGAATCATGGGGAGAGAGATTGTCGGCCCCTTTAGGATCCCTGAAGGCGCTAAAGATGAACTCCATAATGTATGTGGATTTTCTCAAACAGCACTTCCTGCCATGGTTCAAGAAGAAGAACCGTGTATTTCACAGCAAGATCATTTTTCTGCATGATAATGCACCATCTCATGCTGCACATAAAACATCTGCATCTGTGGCTGATATGGGCATAAAAGGGGACAAACTTATGGTGTGACCCCCATGCTCCCCTGACCTCTACCCCATTCAGAACCTTTGGAGCATCATTAAAAGGAGTGTCTATGATGGCGGGAGGCAGTTCACATCTAAGCAACAGCTCTGGGAGGGTATTCTGTCCTCATGCAAAACAATTGAAGCAGAAACCATCCAAAACCTGACAAATTCAATGGACGAGAGAGTTCAGAAGCTCCTTTCGAACAAGGGGTCCTATGTGAAAATGTAACATCACCTAGAATAAAGTTTTGAGTTGAAAACTGTTTGATTTCAGTTTCTAACAACCTGCTAATGCTTATAATTTCAAAAATGACCATTTTTTTGGTCTTTATTAAAATGAAAAAGTTGATCGAAAAGTTTGGGGGATCTAAGAGTGTGGCAACCCAGTAGTCATGATTACTTCGAATTCTGACAATATGAGGGTCATGCTGCAGGTAGTGCAGCAAGAAGGCACTTATGTGTCTTGCGCATCTCGGAGCCCCAAAATTATTTTCCGGGCTAGATGCAGCTAAAAATTATTTTTAATTTTAAATCTGGTGAAGCTTATTATAGATGGCCTAATAGGATCAGTGCTGCACACTGCTACAAAGCCCAAATTATTTTCCAGTCAAGATACAGATAAACATGATTAGTAATTTGAAAGCTTAAAACGGTTGGTAGGGTGATTTTAACCAATCATCAAGCTTTTACTCTCCCCAGGATGACACAGGGGTAGAAAAGTCGTTTCGGATCCATGATTTGTTCATCTTTATGAACGTGAGTCTGTCTACATTATCAGTGGAGAGCCGCGTGCGCTTATCTGTCAGCACACCACCAGCAGCGCTGAACACACGTTCAGACAGAACGCTGGCTGCGGGGCATGACAAGATCTCCAAGGCGTAAGTGGCTAGCTCCGGCCATTTATCCAGATTGGAAGCCCAAAAAGAGCAAGGGTCCAGTGACACAGTCGTGGCTTCAATGTTTACTTGGAGATACTCCTGTACCATCGTCTCTAGGCGTTGACTATGTGTCAGACTTCTTGTCTCCTGTGGCCTTGCAAAGGATGGGCTAAAAAAGTGGTGAAATGATTCCGCAAAATTGATGTTACCAGCAGATACTGTGGTTCTGTTACGGTTTGAGTGCTGAACACTTGACGGTCCCACGGTTGGCAAGTTGGAACTGTGAGATTCACTACGTGCACCACTGGTATTTTGTGGAAAAGCACATGTAAGATTCTGCAACAGTCTCTGCTGATACTCCTGCATGCGTGCATCCCTTTCTATGGCAGGAATAATTTCTGCAAATTTACTTTTGTACCGGGGATCTAACAGTGTGGCAACCCAGTAGTCAGGATTATTTCTAATTCTCACAATTCGAGGGTCATGTTGCAGGTAGTGCAGCAAGAAGGCACTCATGTGTGTTGCGCATCCAGGAGCACCAAGTCCCTGTTGTGTTGGTGGCGAGGTAACAATCATGCTTCCTTCCTCTGTCCTCTCCCCCCAACCTCGCACAACAGAAATGTGATCAAGGTCTCCCTCATCTGATGAGTCTTCCATCAGTTCGTCCTCCACTTCTTCCTGGGCTCCTGCACCTTCCTCACTAGTTTGGCTGCTACCATGCGCCCTGGTAAAATCATCTCCCCCACCCTCACATGCCTGCCGCCCTGGTGCTGCCGACCGTCTGGACCTTGCAGATGTTAGCCCTTCCGCATACAACTCCTCCTCCTCTACTTCCTCCACCTCCTCTTGTGCCATCACCTGACTCCGAATTCTGTTTAACATGTGCTCCAGCATGTAAATCACCGGAATAGTCATGCTGATAATGGCATCGTCAGCACTAAACATCTTCGTCGCCATTTCAAAACTGTGCAGAAGGGTGCATAGGTCCCTGATCTGAGACCACTCCTCCAGCGTGATTTGCCCCACCTCTGAATCTCGTTGGCCCAGGCTATACGTCAGAACGTATTGCACCAGGGCTTGTCGGTGCTGCCACAGTCGCTGCAACATGTGCAGAGTTGAATTCCACCGGGTAGGCACATCGCATTTTAGCCGGTGAAGTGGCAGGCCCAACGACTTCTGTAGAGATGTAAGTCGCTGAGCTGCGGGATGCGAACGGCGGAAGTGAGCACACAGCGACCGTGCCCTCTGCAGAAGGCCATCTAGTCTGGGATAGTGGGCTAAAAATTGCTGGACAACCAGGTTCAACACGTGAGCCATACAAGGCACGTGTGTGACATTGCCCCGGCGAAGGGCCGCACCCAGGTTTGCAGCATTGTCGCACACGGCCTTCCCTGGTTTCAGGTCCAGTGGAGACAACCATTCATGAAATTGGTTCTCCAGAGCTGACCACAACTCCTCAGCTGTGTGACTCACATTTCCCAGACATTTCAATGTAAAAACCGCCTGATGACGTTGAGCCCTACTGCCAGCATAGTAAGGAGGTGTGCAGGATCCCTTCTGCGCAGTTAGAAAGCTTGTGGCATGACCAGACAGGCTTTGGGTGCAGGTGGAAGACCGAGAGGAGGTTGAGGAGGCAGAAGCAGTGGAGGAAAAATGACATAAAGAATATTGACGCACAACTCGTGGGGACGGCAAGACTTGGACAGCAGCCCCTTGTCCTGCTGTCACCATAGTTACCCAGTGCCCAGTCAGCGACATGTAACGCCCCTGTCCATGCCTACTCGTCCAAGTGTCTGTGGTGAAATGCACCCTGTCACACACAGAGTTTCTCAAAGAAGCGGTGATGTTGTGTGCGACATGCTGGTGGAGCGCAGGCACACCTTTCTTTGAGAAGTAGTGCCGACTGGGCATCTGGTACTGGGGCACTGCGACGGACATAAGGTCTCGAAAATCCTCTGTGTCCACCAGGCGGAAAGGCAGCATTTCTGTAGCCAAGAGCTTGCAGATGGTGAAATTCAACCTCTTAGCTTTCTCATGGCTAGGAGGAAATGGTCTTTTACTTGTCCACATCTGAGGGACTGAGGGCTGGCTATTGTGCTTAGACGGGGTTGATAAGGGTGTCCCCGGCAAACTGCCGGTCTGTGAGGAAGATGCAGGCGGACATGTTAGGTTGCCTTGATCCAAAGGTGGTGCTATCGATGTCGGACAGCGCTCAAGACCAGCTGGTGTTACCACCTCCAAAGAAAATGATGACCTGCCAATCACGCTGGCTGTTGCGGGTAAAGAGGTGGCAGGTCTGCGCCCCAAAACAGGTGTGACTGCTGTCCCCCCAGTCACAGAGGATGAAGAGGCCGCGGATGCACAAGATATGGCAGACGGTGGTTGGCCCGGCCGGCTAGACCGCATTGTAGCACACTGAGCTTCCCACTGCAACTTATGCTTCATGTCCATGTGCCGGTTCATGCATGAAGTACTCAAACTATGTATTTTTTGGCCTCTACTTAGCTTTTGCTGACAAATGTTACAGATAACACGAGTTGGGTCATCTTTATCGATCTGAAAAAATGCCCAGGCTATGAAAGGCTTAGCACCCATGCGACCTGAAGAGCCACCACGACTTGTGGTGAGAGGCAGAGTTGTGTTTGAGGATGTAGTTGTTGACGTGCTTCCAGTACTACGTCTCTGTCCAGGAAGGCGCAACCTGACCTTGTCGTCACTTGCATCTTCCTCCACCTCCTCTGCTGACCTCATCTCTTGGCTGACTGTGGGTTGACAGTAAGTGGGATCTCCGACCTCATCATCATCACCCTGTGCGTTATCACACCCGTCGTCCTCAGAGCCAACCTGTTCCTGCCCTGACAAAAAACTAAAGTTGTCGCTCCAATCAGGTATTTGAGTCTTATCATCGTCTTCCTCATTGTCTCCACCAACAGGAGTTACAGTTTGGGAATGAGGGTCTACATTATGGTCAGAACCTTCTGTGTCTGGTCCTGGATCCGACTCATAAAGATTCTGGGCATCAGTGCAGATCATTTCCTCGTCTGGATTCACAGAAGCGCTGGAGTCGACCTCTGATTCCCAGGCTATAGTATGAGTAAACAGCTCTGCAGACTCAACCATCTGTTCTACCCCATACTCAGACAGGCAGCTGGAGATTTGGGAGCTGTGAGGAAGCAAGTGTGATTGGGGTGACACCTCTGAGGACTGGAGTATTTGTGATGTTTAAGTTGAGGTGGAGGAGAGCCCACTTAAAGGAGCACTTGATATCCATTGAAGCACCTGCTGTTTTTGTGCCTCATCTGGAATTTGTAGCGATTGGCGTGGCCGTAAGAAAGGGATCTTATCACATTGTCTCCTAAAAGAAGTAGACATTTTAGTTTGGCTGGAAGATGGTCTTTCTTCTGCAGATGTTACTGTTGCTTTAACACCTACCCCACGGACACAATCTTTTTTCCCCTTCCCAACATGCCTATTCCCCATTCCACCAGCAGCAGGCCTTTTTCCACTCATTTTGGTGGTTAACTAATTCACAACTCTGGAGTTGTTTGCACAAAAAAACAATGGATGGGAACCGAGCAGAGCTGAGTGGCCAAACTGTGGTATTAGGCCAAAAGTATTGGCTGGGTTAGATGCAGTTAAAAATGATATTGAATTTGCAACCTGGTGGAGGTTAGTATAGGTGGACTAATAGAACAAGTCCCACACACTGCTAGAAGCCCAAATATTTTTTCAGAGCTAAATGCAGAAAAAAATTTTATTGAATTTGCAACCTGATGGAGGTCAGCATAGATGGATTAATAGACCAAGTCCCACACACTGCTAGAAGCCCAAATATTTTTTCAGAGCTAGATGCAGATAAAAATTATTTTTAGTTTGCAACCTGGTGGAGGTTAGTATAGATGGAATAATAGACCAAGTCCCACACACTGCTAGAAGCCGAAATATTTTTTCAGAGCTAGATGCAGAAAATTTTTTTATTGAATTTGCATCCTGATGGAGGTCAGTATAGATGGACTAATAGACCAAGTCCCACACACTGCTAGAAGCCCAAATATTTTTTCAGAGCTAGATGCAGATAAAAATTGTTTTTAATTTGCAACCTGGTGGATGTTAGTATAGATGGACTAATAGACCAAGTCCCACACACTGCGAGAAGCCAAAATATTTTTTCAGAGCTAGAGGCAGAAAAAAATTATATTGAATTTGCAACCTGATGGAGGTCAGTATAGATGGACTAATAGACCAAGTCCCACACACTGCTAGAAGCCCAAATATTTTTTCAGAGCTAGATGCAGATAAAAATTATTTTTAATTTGCAACCTGATCGAGGTTAGTATAGATGGACTAATAGAATGATGCTATGCCCAAAAGGTTTTACTTCACTAGGTGCAGTAAAAAAATTGATATTCTATACACAGGTGGTGTAGCTTGCAACACAAATAGGCTACTCCTCTGACTAACACACTCTGCAATAGGCTAAAAAGGATTTGCTTTGCTAGATTTAGCCAAATGCTGTGAAAAAAACTTGCACAGCACTGGCACAGACCTGCCTTGCAAAAAGTGATAGGAACTGATGTAACTTAGTCCTGAAAAGGACTGCAATTACAATTAGTCTTTACTCCCAACCTATCTATTTAAGAGCACAGACCTGCCTGATAAAAGTCGTAGGAAATTATGTAACCTAGTCCTTAAAAGGACTGCAATCACAACTCTTCCCTACTCCCAAGCTATCTGTTGATTTGTGCGAAAATTGGCTTTAAATTAACAAGGTATAGCGCACACAGCAACAGCGGTGCCGTCTAACACGCAGCTGCAGCAGTGAGAAAATGGTGGCGATGGGGAAAATGGCTGGGTCTTATAGGACAAGGACATGTGACATACACTGCCAATAACACATGCCCTTGCTTGTGTGAAAAAAAGCACTTCGCTCCGTGTGTGCGCTGCTGATAGGCTGACAGATTGCACCTCCCCACTGTAAATGCAGGAAAGAGAAAGAAAGATCCATCCCCTGCCCCTCCCCCCTGCTCGCACTTGCCTTTTCAGCTTTGTCCATAAATTTTCAATATGATTGAGATCAGGGCTTTGCGATGGCCACTCGAAAACATTGACTTTGTTATCCTTAATAGAGATGAGCGTTGTTCTACTCGAACTGTTCGCCAATCTCAAATTCGAGCTGTTTTGGGCGGTGTTCGAGCCGTTCGGCGAACACGAACAATTTGAGAAAAATTCGGCTGTTCGAGGTTATGTTCGATAACTGTTCGTGCACCAAAATCATAACTGGATTTTTTCTCAGTAATGATGAAAATTAATGTTAATACGCAGTTTGAGTGTACAGCGGGGTGGGGGGAGGGGCAGGGCATGGATCTCTGCAGGAACAATGAAGATCTCCATTTTTTTTTCTCTTTCCCGCATTTACAGTGGGGAGGTGCAATCTGTCAGCCTATCAGCAGCGCACACACGGAGCGAAGTGCTTTTTTCACACAAGCAAGGGCATGTGTCATTGGCAGTGTATGTCACATGTCCTTGCCCTATAAGACCAAGCCATTTTCCCCGTCGCCACCATTTTCTCACTGCTGCAGCTGCGTGTTAGATGGCACCGCTGTTGCTGTGTGCGCTATACCTTGTTAATTTCAAGCCAATTTTCGCACAAATATACAGATAGCTTGGGAGTAGGGAATAGTTGTGATTGCAGTCCTTTTAAGGACTAGGTTACAGCATTTCCTACGACTTTTATCAGGGAGGTCTGTGCTCTTAAATAGATAGGTTGTGGGAGTAAAGACTAATTGTAATTGGAGTCCTTTTCAGGACTAGGTTACATGAGTTCCTATCAGTTTTTGCCAGGCAGGTCTGTGCCAGTGCTGTGCAAGTTTTTTTCACAGCATTTGGCTGAATCTAGCAAAGCTAATCCTTTTTGGCCTATTGCAGAGTGTGTTAGTCAGTGGAGTAGCCTATCTGTGTTGCAAGATATACCACCTGTGTATAGAATACCAATTTTTTTACTGCACCTAGTGAAGTAAAATCTTTTGGGCATAGCATCATTCTATTAGTCCATCTATACTGACCTCCATCAGGTTGCAAATTAAAACTAATTTTTATCTGCATCTACAGTACCTCTGAAAAAATATTTGGGCTTCTAGCAGTGTGTGGGACTTGTTCTATTAGTCCATCTATACTGACCTCCATAAGGTTGCAAACTGAATATATTTTTTTCTGCATCTACCTCTGAAAAAATATTGGGCTTCTAGCTGTGTGTGGGTCTTGTTCTATTAATCCATCTATACTGACCTACATCAGGTTGCAAACTGAATATAATTTTTTTCTGCATCTAGCTCTGAAAAAATATTTGGCCTTCTAGTAGTGTGTCGGACTTTCTCTATTAGTCCATCTATACTGACCTCCATCAGGTTGCAAATTAAAACTAATTTTTATCTGCATCTACAGTACCTCTGAAAAAATATTTGGGCTTCTAGCTGTGTGTGGGACTTGTTGTATTAGTCCATCTATACTGACCTCCATCAGGTTGCAAACTGAATATATTTTTTTCTGCATCTACCTCTGAAAAAATATTTGGCCTTCTAGTAGTGTGTCAGACTTTCTCTATTAGTCCATCTATACTGACCTCCATCAGGTTGCAAATTAAAAATAATTTTTATCTGCATCTACAGTACCTTTAAAAAAATATTTGGGCTTCTAGCTGTGTGTGGGACTTGTTGTATTAGTCCATCTATACTGACCTCCATCAGGTTGCAAACTGAATATATTTTTTTCTGCATCTACCTCTGAAAAAATATTTGGCCTAGTAGTGTGTCGGACTTTCTCTATTAGTCCATCTATACTGACCTCCATCAGGTTGCAAATTAAAAATAATTTTTATCTGCATCTACAGTACCTCTGAAAAAATATTTGGGCTTCTAGCAGTGTGTGGGACTTGTTCTATTAGTCCATCTATACTGACCTCCATCAGGTTGCAAACTGAATATATTTTTTTCTGCATCTACCTCTGAAAAAATATTGGGCTTCTAGCTGTGTGTGGGTCTTGTTCTATTAATCCATCTATACTGACCTCCATCAGGTTGCAAACTGAATATATTTTTTTCTGCATCTACCTCTGAAAAAATATTTGGCCTTCTAGTAGTGTGTCGGACTTTCTCCATTAGTCCATCTATACAGACCTCCATCAGGTTGCAAATTAAAACTAATTTTTATCTGCATCTACAGTACCTCTGAAAAAATATTTGGGCTTCTAGCAGTGTGTGGGACTTGTTCTATTAGTCCATCTATACTGACCTCCATCAGGTTGCAAACTGAATATAGTTTTTTCTGCATCTACCTCTGAAAAAATATTGGGCTTCTAGCTGTGTGTGGGTCTTGTTCTATTAATCCATCTATACTGACCTCCATCAGGTTGCAAACTGAATATATTTTTTTCTGCATCTACCTCTGAAAAAATATTTGGCCTTCTTGTAGTGTGTCGGACTTTCTCTATTAGTCCATCTATACTGACCTCCATCAGGTTGCAAACTGAATATAATTTTTTTCTGCATCTAGCTCTGAAAAAATATTTGGCCTTCTAGTAGTGTGTCGGACTTTCTCTATTAGTCCATCTATACTGACCTCCATCAGGTTGCAAATTAAAACTAATTTTTATCTGCATCTACAGTACCTCTGAAAAAATATTTGGGCTTCTAGCAGTGTGTGGGACTTGTTCTATTAGTCCATCTATACTGACCTCCATCAGGTTGCTAACTGAATATAGTTTTTTCTGCATCTACCTCTGAAAAAATATTGGGCTTCTAGCTGTGTGTGGGTCTTGTTCTATTAATCCATCTATACTGACCTCCATCAGGTTGCAAACTGAATATAATTTTTTTCTGCATCTAGCTCTGAAAAAATATTTGGCCTTCTAGTAGTGTGTCGGACTTTCTCTATTAGTCCATCTATACTGACCTCCATCAGGTTGCAAATTAAAACTAATTTTTATCTGCATCTACAGAACCTCTGAAAAAATATTTGGGCTTCTAGCTGTGTGTGGGACTTGTTGTATTAGTCCATCTATACTGACCTCCATCAGGTTGCAAACTGAATATATTTTTTTCTGCATCTACCTCTGAAAAAATATTTGGCCTAGTAGTGTGTCGGACTTTCTCTATTAGTCCATCTATACTGACCTCCATCAGGTTGCAAATTAAAAATAATTTTTATCTGCATCTACAGTACCTCTGAAAAAATATTTGGGCTTCTAGCAGTGTGTGGGACTTGTTCTATTAGTCCATCTATACTGACCTCCATCAGGTTGCAAACTGAATATATTTTTTTCTGCATCTACCTCTGAAAAAATATTGGGCTTCTAGCTGTGTGTGGGTCTTGTTCTATTAATCCATCTATACTGACCTCCATCAGGTTGCAAACTGAATATATTTTTTTCTGCATCTACCTCTGAAAAAATATTTGGCCTTCTAGTAGTGTGTCGGACTTTCTCTATTAGTCCATCTATACTGACCTCCATCAGGTTGCAAACTAAACTAATATTTATCTGCATCTACAGTACCTCTGAAAAAATATTTGGGCTTCTAGCTGTGTGTGGGACTTGTTGTATTAGTCCATCTATACTGACCTCCATCAGGTTGCAAACTGAATATATTTTTTCTGCATCTACCTCTGAAAAAATATTTGGCCTTCTAGTAGTGTGTCGGACTTTCTCTATTAGTACATCTATACTGACCTCCATCAGGTTGCAAATTAAAAATAATTTTTATCTGCATCTACAGTACCTCTGAAAAAATATTTGGGCTTCTAGCTGTGTGCGGGACTTGTATTAGTCCATCTATACTGACCTCCATCAGGTTGCAAACTGAATATATTTTTTTCTGCATCTACCTCTGAAAAAATATTTGGCCTTCTAGTAGTGTGTCGGACTTTCTCTATTAGTCCATCTATACTGACCTCCATCAGGTTGCAAATTCAAAATAATTTTTTTCTGCATCTAACCCAGCCAATAGTTTTGGCCTAATACCACAGTTTGGCCACTCAGCTCTGCTCGGTTACCATCCATTGTTTTTTTGTGCAAACAACTCCAGAGTTGTGAATTAGTTAACCACCAAAATGAGTGGAAAAAGGCCTGCTGCTGGTGGAAAGGGGAATAGGCGTGTTGGGAAGGGGAAAAAAGGTTGTGTCCGTGGGGTAGGTGTTAAAGCAACAGTAACATCTGCAGAAGAAAGACCATCTTAAAGCCAAACTAAAATGTCTACTTCTTTTAGCGGACAATGTGATAAGATCCCTTTCTTACGGCCACGCCAATCGCTACAAATTCCAGATGAGGCACAAAAACAGCAGGTGCTTCAACGGATATCAAGTGCTCCTTTAAGTGGGCTCTCCTCCACATCAACTTCAACATCACAAATACTCCAGTCCTCAAAGGTGTCACCCAAATCGCACTTGCTTCCTCACAGCTCCCAAATCTCCAGCTGCCCGTCTGAGTATGAGGTAGAACAGATGGTTGAGTCTGCAGAGCTGTTTACTCATACTATAGCCTGGGAATCAGAGGTCGACTCCAGCGCTTCTGTGAATCCAGACGAGGAAATGATCTGCACTGATGCCCAGAATCTTTATGAGTCGGATCCAGGACCAGACGCAGAAGGTTCTGACCATAATGTAGACCCTCATTCCCAAACTGTAACTCCTGTTGGTGGAGACAATGAGGAAGACGATGATAAGACTCAAATACCTGATTGGAGCGACAACTTTAGTTTTTTGTCAGGGCAGGAACAGGTTGGCTCTGAGGACGACGGGTGTGATAACGCACAGGGTGATGATGATGAGGTCGGAGATCCCACTTACTGTCAACCCACAGTCAGCCAAGAGATGAGGTCAGCAGAGGAGGTGGAGGAAGATGCTAGTGACGACGAGGTGAGGTTGCGCCTTCCTGGACAGAGACGTAGTACTGGAAGCACGTCAACAACTGCATCCTCAAACACAACTCTGCCTCTCACCACAAGTCGTGGTGGCTCTTCAGGACGCATGGGTGCTAAGCCTTGCATAGCCTGGGCATTTTTTCAGATCGATAAAGATGACCCAACTCGTGTTATCTGTAACATTTGTCAGCAAAAGCTAAGTAGAGGCCAAAAAATACATAGTTTGAGTACTTCATGCATGAACCGGCACATGGACATGAAGCATAAGTTGCAGTAGGAAGCTCAGTGTGCTAAAATGCGGCCTAGCCGGCCGGGCCAACCACCGTCTGCCATATCTTGTGCATCCGCGGCCTCTTCATCCTCTGTGACTGGGGGGACAGCAGTCACACCTGTTTTGGGGCGCAGACCTGCCACCTCTTTACCCGCAACAGCCAGCGTGATTGGCAGGTCATCATTTTCTTTGGAGGTGGTAACACCAGCTGGTGTTGAGCGCTGTCCGACATCGATAGCACCACCTTTGGATGAAGGCAACCTAACATGTCCACCTGCATCTTCCTCACAGACCGGCAGTTTGCCGGGGACACCCTTATCAACCCCGTCTAAGCACAATAGCCAGCCCTCGGTCCCTCAGATGTGGACAAGTAAAAGACCATTTCCTCCTAGCCATGAGAAAGCTAAGAGGTTGAATTTCACCATCTGCAAGCTCTTGGCTACAGAAATGCTGCCTTTCCGCCTGGTGGACACAGAGGATTTTCGAGACCTTATGTCCGTCGCAGTGCCCCAGTACCAGATGCCCAGTCGGCACTACTTCTCAAAGAAAGGTGTGCCTGCGCTCCACCAGCATGTCGCACACAACTACACCTCTTCTTTGAGAAACTCTGTGTGTGACAGGGTGCATTTCACCACAGACACTTGGACCAGTAGGCATGGACAGGGGCGTTACATGTCGCGGACTGGGCACTGGGTAACTATGGTGACAGCAGGACAAGGGGCTGCTGTCCAAGTCTTGCCGTCCCCACGAGTTGTGCGTCAATCCTCTTTATGTCAAAGTTCCTCCACTGCTTCTGCCTCCTCAACCTCCTCTCGGTCTTCCACCTGCACCCAAAGCCTGTCTGGTCATGCCACAAGCTTTCTAACTGCGCAGAAGGGATCCTGCACACCTAATTACTATGCTGGCAGTAGGGCTCAACGTCATCAGTCGGTTTTTACATTGAAATGTCTGGGAAATGTGAGTCACACAGCTGAGGAGTTGTGGTCAGCTCTGGAGAACCAATTTCATGAATGGTTGTCTCCACTGGACCTGAAACCAGGGAAGGCCGTGTGCGACAATGCTGCAAACCTGGGTGCGGCCCTTCGCCGGGGCAATGTCACACACGTGCCTTGTATGGCTCACGTGTTGAGCCTGGTTGTCCAGCAATTTTTAGCCCACTATCCCAGACTAGATGGCCTTCTGCAGAGGGCACGGTCGCTGTGTGCTCACTTCCGCCGTTCGCATCCCGCAGCTCAGCGACTTACATCTCTACAGAAGTCGTTGGGCCTGCTACTTCACCGGCTAAAATGCGATGTGCCTACCCGGTGGAATTCAACTCTGCACATGTTGCAGCGACTGTGGCAGCACCGACAAGCCCTGGTGCAATACGTTCTGACGTATAGCCTGGGCCAACGAGATTCAGAGGTGGGGCAAATCACGCTGGAGGAGTGGTCTCAGATCAGGGACCTATGCACCCTTCTGCACAGTTTTGAAATGGCGATGAAGATGTTTAGTGCTGACGATGCCATTATCAGCATGACTATTCCGGTGATTTACATGCTGGAGCACATGTTAAACAGAATTCGGAGTCAGGTGGTGGCACAAGAGGAGGTGGAGGAAGTAGATGAGGAGGAGTTGTATGCGGAAGGGCTAACATCTGCAAGGTCCAGAAGGTCGGCAGCACCAAGGCGGCAGGCATGTGAGGGTGGGGGAGATGGTTTTACCAGGGCGCATGGTAGCAGCCAAACTAGTGAGGAAGGTGCAGGAGCCCAGGAAGAAGTGGAGGACGAACTGATGGAAGACTCATCAGATGAGGGAGACCTTGATCACATTTCTGTTGTGCGAGGTTGGGGGGAGAGGACAGAGGAAGGAAGCATGATTGTTACCTCGCCACCAACACAACAGGGACTTGGTGCTCCTGGATGCGCAACACACATGAGTGCCTTCTTGCTGCACTACCTGCAACATGACCCTCGAATTGTGAGAATTAGAAATAATCCTGACTACTGGGTTGCCACACTGTTAGATCCCCGGTACAAAAGTAAATTTGCAGAAATTATTCCTGCCATAGAAAGGGATGCACGCATGCAGGAGTATCACCACTTTTTTAGCCCATCCTTTGCAAGGCCACAGGAGACAAGAAGTCTGACACATAGTCAACGCCTAGAGACGATGGTACAGGAGTATCTCCAAGTAAACATTGAAGCCACGACTGTGTCACTGGACCCTTGCTCTTTTTGGGCTTCCAATCTGGATAAATGGCCGGAGCTAGCCACTTACGCCTTGGAGATCTTGTCATGCCCCGCAGCCAGCGTTCTGTCTGAACGTGTGTTCAGCGCTGCTGGTGGTGTGCTGACAGATAAGCGCACGCGGCTCTCCACTGATAATGTAGACAGACTCACGTTCATAAAGATGAACAAATCATGGATCCGAAACGACTTTTCTACCCCTGTGTCATCCTGGGGAGAGTAAAAGCTTGATGATTGGTTAAAATCACCCTACCAAACGTTTTAAGCTTTCAAATTACTAATCATGTTTATCTGTATCTTGACTGGAAAATAATTTGGGCTTTGTAGCAGTGTGCAGCACTGATCCTATTAGGCCATCTATAATAAGCTTCACCAGATTTAAAATTAAAAATAATTTTTAGCTGCATCTAGCCCGGAAAATAATTTTGGGGCTCCGAGATGCGCAAGACACATAAGTGCCTTCTTGCTGCACTACCTGCAGCATGACCCTCATATTGTCAGAATTCGAAGTAATCATGACTACTGGGTTGCCACACTCTTAGATCCCCCAAACTTTTCGATCAACCTTTTCATTTTAATAAAGACCAAAAAAATGGTCATTTTTGAAATTATAAGCATTAGCAGGTTGTTAGAAACTGAAATCAAACAGTTTTCAACTCAAAACTTTATTCTAGGTGATGTTACATTTTCACATCGGACCCCTTGTTCGAAAGGAGCTTCTGAACTCTCTCGTCCATTGAATTTGTCAGGTTTTGGATGGTTTCTGCTTCAATTGTTTTGCATGAGGACAGAATACCCTCCCAGAGCTGTTGCTTAGATGTGAACTGCCTCCCGCCATCATAGACACTCCTTTTAATGATGCTCCAAAGGTTCTGAATGGGGTAGAGGTCGGGGAGCATGGGGGTCACACCATAAGTTTGTCCCCTTTTATGCCCATATCAGCCAGAGATGCAGATGTTTTATGTGCAGCATGAGATGGTGCATTATCACGCAGAAAAATGATCTTGTTGTGAAATACACGGTTCTTCTTCTTGAACCATGGCAGGAAGTGCTGTTTGAGAAAATCCACATACATTATGGAGTTCATCTTTAGCGCCTTCAGGGATCCTAAAGGGGCCGACAATCTCTCTCCCCATGATTCCAGCCCAAAACATTACTCCACCTCCTCCTTGTTGGCGCTGTAGCCGTGTTTGCGTGGGGTGTCCATCAACCAGCCATCCTCCACTCCATCCATCTGGACCATCGAGCGCTGCACGGCACTCATCCGTGAACAAAACAGTTTTGAAATCAGTCTTCATGTAATGTTTGGCCCACTGGAGCCGTTTCTGCTTGTGTGAAGTGGATAGAGGAAGTCGACAGGATGGCGTATGCACAGCTGCAAACCTCTGAAGGACCCTGCATCTTGTTGTTCGGGGGACGTTGGAGGCACAAGCAGCTTCAAAAACTTGTCTGCTGCTATGACAAGGCTTTTTTGCCGCTGCTCTTTCAACCTGACGTAATTGCCTGTAGGAAAGAGTCCTCAATTTGCCCTTATCAGCACGCACACGTGTGTACTGTGAATCAGCTACATACTTCTTGATTGCCAAGACACTTCATCCTGATCATCGCACAATGTTGATTGTAGTCATGCCTTGACCTAAACACTCCACAATTTGTTGCTTCTCAGCAGCCGACACATCCTTTTTCTTTCCCATTTTGGCAGAAAATGTAGGCTGCTTAATAATGTGAGAGAGCCTTCTTAAGTAGTCTTGCCTTTCATTGGACACACCTGCCAAACTAATTAGCACAGGTGTCTGCAATTGCTTACAGTGATATAAAGAGCCCTGACACACATCACCATCAATGAGTTTAACTGACAAACAAACAAATTCTTCCCTTATCACTCCTAAACACTTTTTGCATAATAATTTGGAACGCGGTGTACATGTGCTTTTCCACAAAACACCAGCGGTTCACGTAGTGAATCTTACAGTTCAAACTTGCCAACCGTGGTCTGTATGGAATTGTTCAATAAAGGGCCCAAAATTAAGATAACATAGATGGGAGAGGTCTCTATGAATAGGAATTCCTAAGTATTTTATACCCTGTGAGGGCCAGGCAAAGGGAAAGTTGGACTGGATGGAATCCTATATGGATTTGAGGAGGGAGACATCGAGGGCCTCAGACTTCGCTGCATTGATTTTAAAATTTTACCATGTAACAAAGTGATCTATTTCAGCCATAACAGCATGGATGGATATATGTGATTGAGTGATATATACTAGGACATCATCAGCAAATAGAGAGCACTTGTACTCGGTGCCTCCCACCTCAATCCACCTAATATTGGGGTTATGGCGAATTGATGAGAGCAGGTGCTCCGTCACTAGGATGTATAAGAGAGGGGACAGAGAACATCCCTGCCTTGTCCCATTGGTGATTGTGAAAGGTGATGAAAATGTTCTAACGCACCCCCTGGGCCTTGGGACACCCGGAGCCGGACCCTTTTTGGTGGATGCTGGTGGTTGTAGTCTTCGTGGCGGCGACCCGGTTCCGTGGCTCAGGGCGGTCAAACCAGTGGCGGAACTATTTATGTGGTTTTGATGTTTAAATGTCCGACTACGCCACCCGTGGATTGCGGTCAGAGTGAACCGCCGCTCCAGGGCAGACCGCTGAGGCTGGTGTTGTGGGTGCAGCAGAGCGTAGCATAACTCCCCACGGGAGGAGTATAGCCTCAGGGCAGTGTATGCGGAGGATGGGGGTGATGGTGCAGGGCAGCAGCAGTAACGACACGGAGTCAGTGATGCAGTCCAGGGCCTTTACTCACAGTTCTTATTATCCAGACCACGTCTGCAGGTAACGGCTGCCCACGTCGTACTGTGCTCACCAGGTGAGGGGCTCAGACAACTCCCAGATAACTTTGGAGCACTTCACAGGACCCCCTTTGTGTGTCCTTTGTCTGGCCTTTCTTACCAACACTTCTGTCCGGCTGCCTCGGGCCTCCTCTTGGTAAACTTGGCGCCAGTTTCCCTGACCCTATGTGGTGCCTTCCTAGCGGGTGTAGCGAGGGGCTGCGCCACATAAAATGTCAGAGCCTCCGGTTTCTAGCTGAGGGTCGTTTCCTGCCTCCACTAGTTCGGGGACCGGTCTCCCCCTTTGGCCTGACCCCTCCACGCAGGTGGATTCGGGCGTGCGGTGGCGACTCGCCCGTCCGCACCCCTGGGATCCCTTCATTCCTCGTTCCTGGAGCCTTCTCCGCTCCTCTTCCTTCCTTCTCCCTCTTCCAGGCCTGGGCCTCTGTTACTAGGCCCGCCTCCGGAGCAGAGCTCATACAGAGCCCCTGCTCCCTGCCACTTCTGCTCAGACTTCTCTGCACTGAACTAAGATGGTGCCCACCTTTTATACTCCCTTCTCAATGCACCCAGGAACTGCTTCCTCCCTGCTCCTGCACTACAGGGTTCCCCTTCCTCAGTGTTCCCTCCCCCCACTCCAGCCAGGGACAGGGACTGTCGTGCCCATCTCAGGGGCATATTGGTCGCCCTGCCCCATGGCAATGTGGTGTAATGCATGCAGGTGTCGGGTCCTGATCCACACTCCATCCTTACCTGAGAGTGAGATATCACACCTCTGGGTGAGGTGCAATACGTCTGTAGCAACCGAGCCCTCAGGGTGCTACAGTTCCATTTATCTTCAGCCTAGGTGACGTATTGCGATACAGGGCCGTGATTTTGGCTATAAAACGGTCCCCTAGACCCCTACCCCAAGCTTTTTAAGAGAATCATATATGGCGTGCCAGGAGACTCTATGGAATGCTTTCTCAGCATCCAACGAGAGTATCTAATTACAAATTTTTAACTGCATCTAGCCCAGGAAATACTTTGTGCCTAGTAGCAGTGTCTGCTAGTCAGCGGATTATCCCGGCTGTTAAGCAAGCTACACCACCTGTAGTTTAGACACTTAATTTTTTCAAAGGAAATGCTTCGGGACCATGGGATACTCAGTGAAGAGCATCAGGAGGCACCCCAAGGCATAGGGGCTGGGACTGGCAGTAGGATGCCTTGCGGTGGACAGCCGAGCTCGATCCTTATAAAAGCTTTTTAACTGCAGCAGCTTTAGTGGACGCTACTGGAGCTGGAATTACGCGGCTGCTGGCATGAGACTTGCTCTCCAATAGATCCTTGTAAATGGATTTAAAGTGTATTCATTCAAATTAGAGAGACAATTTAAATTAAAAAGCTTAGAGCTGACTCCACCACAGGGGGGCTCGCTCGACCCACCAGCGGACAGGCACCAGTATTGGGAGAGGGGGGCTGGCCATCAGGGTTCACCGCGGCTCTGGCACAAACCCGGCGACACGGAGGTGGCACGGGCAGGAGCGGACTGGCCGTGTCGGCTTCTCACTTTTTGGATTTTAGAAGGGCATGACATGCCTATATCTGTGTCTCCCCCTCCTTTTACTCCTCCACCTCTTTTATTTTCGCATGACTATATGTACTTGTCACTTTTCCATGTGTTAGTTGTGTCTTCTGAGCAGTTTGTCAGCTTTTGGACACCTTTGAAGGTGTTTTCTATGTGTTTTTGTTTGCCTGCCATTGGTTTTAACGGTGTTCGAAGGTGTTCGACGAACAGTTCGACGAACAGTTCGGCGAACACACGGGTGTTCAACGAACCGAACCGAACTCGAACACTACGGGGGTGGCTCAACACTAATCCTTAAGCCACCTTGCTACCAACTGTATCTATGATCTATTGGTTTTGTTAGGGTACATTTTCACTGGAAGATTATGAGCATTTATGTCCATTTGGTCGTTGGTCTTTTACTAGCATGTTGAAACAGGCCAATCAAACTTTCCATTACCACAGAACGATTGGTAGTAGATTCATTCTGTGTGCATATAATATCATTGCTCTCTGCAGTACTTGACCTATAAGGAAAATGTGCCGACAAAAACAATGACATTTTAAGCAAGCTTAACATATTTTCATCTGATGAATGAACATTTTGCTTTTTGGTTGTTGATTAGCAGCCTGTTTACACTGTCCAATTATCAGGAATCTGCCAGTATAAATGCACCTGCAGACTATTTTTTGTCAGCAACCAAGTTATTCATTATAAAATAATGACCTACTGTCTGAAAGAGTGTCTTTTCCAGTATGTGAGTAGAAGACAGTTGGTAATCTCTGAAATGGTTAAATGGTGATATTCTGAAAAGTGAATGCTAATCTTTTCATAGATTATCAAGTTTTGGCCCATCAACTGAATAATAGAGATGAATGAATCAATAAAGATTTCATTTATAGGGAGAGAGAAATAGGAGAGCTTGCATCTACTACATGCTTGATCGGTATAACCATAATGCGGCAGCATTTCAATAAAACATTTTTTTTAATTCATGCAAAAGCAAACCACCAATATTTTGCTGAAAAAATATTTTTTAACTATGTGACTGTCTGCCTCATAATGTGTGCATGCCACAAATTTGCAGATTTTTTGCACACCTGCTTTTTTAGTCAAATTTGACATATGTACATGCCACATCAATAGTACAACTTTTTTCCTGCTGCATTTTTTTTGAGCTTGTACTTCAAAACACAAAAGTTAGTTAGTTCTAGCAAAAAATATATGGTAGAAAAAAAAGTAGCAGTGGCAATGGACAGTGTAATGTAAAAGATAAAAAAATAATCCGTGTCATCTGGCAATAAAAATGTGTGAGCCGCAAGTAACAGCAGCAGTAGAAGAACAACTGGCTGTAGCCTTCTGGGCCAGAGGTGTATCTTGGCTTTCCAGCACCTGGGGCAAGGATTCAGTTTGGCAACCTGACAGTGAGTATATTACATGCTGATAGGATTGGCATGCTTCAGTGCTTTATTTTATAATTAAAGGGCTTGTCCAGGTTTGAGATGAAAGCCTGCAGTCACTCTAGGTGATTGTAGGCTTTTGAATTCTCACTGCGCATGCACTGCACACTTTTAGGATTTCCCCTTGCCTGTGGCAAGAGTGGACGATAATTTGAACACGAATATGCAATTTGTATACTTCTGGCCACATTCCGACTAGACGTGTCTGGCCTCACTCAATTCATTGTCATTGAGTGAGGCCACACATGTCTTGTCAGCACATGACCGCATGTATGAAAATCTCCGGCACCAGAGAATCCTGACAGAGTGCAGTGCGCACTGTGAGAATTTAGAAGTCTGCAGTCACATAGAATGACTGCAGACTCATCACAAACTTTGACAGCCCCTTTAATGTTCCTAACATAAATAAAAACATAGTAACCCTTAACTTGTCAGATGGCAAAACACTAAATTAAGATAGCCATGTATCACGTAACCACCATCAGTACATGTTACATCAATTGTAATGTCAAGTCAGACCCATATACATTTGAATCACATGAACTTGCAACTTCCAGTACTTCCTTAACAATGGTAAGGAGATATTGGGAGTTTTTGCTATCAATCATCAGACAGCGGACCATACAGGAACACAGTACTGATAAGAATTAGTCAGTATCTCGAAAAAATTACATCCAGGTACCTTATAGAAGTTTTCTCTGGAGTCGTTCTCTTTCTTTTGTTCATCTTGTCCAGATGCTATGATGACTTTTAACAGCCACATCTCGTCTCTGCAGACTTCCATTTTCTTCGGTCTCGTGCAGCACATCCCCACACAATACTCTTAAAAATAGAAGTGTCATTACAATGCTCCTGAATAAAAATATCTGCCCTATGGTGAGCCCCTGAATAAATAATTGCCCCTCACTATATTCCCCACACAAAATATGACCCACACACTGTCTCTCTTATGGTACATGCCCTCCACACAGCCCCTTCCTTTCCATACTGGGCCCTCTATTCACACTGTGTCTATCTGATAGGGCCCAGTCTCTATACTGTGACCCCTCATCACACTCCCTCATGAGGGTGATGGGATGGGTACAGAAACAGTATGGCGATGTGTAAGGAGGCAGTATGGAAAGTGTGGGAAAGAATGTAGGCAGACACAGAGACATACTGTGTCTGCATACATTCTTCCCCTAGCTCCTCATACTGTGTTCACTCCCATCCCCCCACTCACAATACCGTGTCTGCATCCATCCCCTCCCTCGCTCCCCATACTATGTCCGCACCCATTCCATCATCCTCGCTCCCCATACTGTGTCCTCATACATTTTTCCCTTCGCTCCACATAGTGTCCACATACATCCCCCTTGTTTCTCATACTGTGTCCACACCCATCCCGCCTCCTCATTCCACATACTGCGTACGTATCCATCCTACTCCCTTATTCCTTATACTGTCCTCAAATTTCTCCCCTCCTGCTCTCCATATGTGTCTGCACCCACCCAGCCCTCTTGCTTCTGTCCTCAAATTCCTCCTACAATACTGTCTTCAAATTTCTCCATCCCGCTCCCCATACATGTGTCTGCACCCATCGCTCATTCATACTGTTTTCCCATACATACCCTGCCATGTCTCCCTTGTTCCTCATATTGGGTACTCAAATTTTTCCCACTCTGACTACCCATACTGCATCCCCACTCATCCATTCCTAGCCCCCCAAACTATGTCCTCCCCACCAGGGAGATGCCTCTGACCGCCGCATCACGCAGCCCAATGGTGCCCTCCTGTTGGCTCTGCTCAGGGCAGGTGCCCTGCCTACCCCCCTATGGATACACCTCTTTTCTGGGCTGTAGTGATACCAAGCACAGGTAACAATTTTCCTCCTTTGTATCTTCTGTCTCTGTCAAGTGTACTAGTGAGGAGGAAGAAGTTGATGTTTTGGACTATATGGCACATCATTCATCTCAGTCATTGCAAGATGATGTTACCTTTCACAGTGACATTGCGAAAAGTCAGTTTTCTGCATGTGTCACCCCACCAACAGTTAACTTTTTCAATTGTGGACTTTCAATTCCATCAAAGACTTGTCTGTGTTTTGTGACCCCATGTAAGCCACAGCATCTGGTTGCCAGGGAAGATACTGTATTTCATAACAACTTCTTCCAGTTTAGTTGGATGAGAATATTCTGACTTTTTTTATTTAGATAAGATGGTGCAGAGAAGGTGGAGGACGTGATTAAATGCAAGGCTGTGTTGGTACTTATGGCAGTAACAAAACTAGCAATCATTGTGATAGAGGCACTGACAGTGTGAGCCTACATGTTAGTGACATTCCGAGTCAGATGAAATCTAGAGGTGAAAATCAGGAGTGGGCAAAGAGATAAAAATGATTCTTACATTGAGACAACTGTCTGCTGAGTCAAGGAATATGATGATGATGATGATGGTAATGATTATGTGGTATACAGTACTTGGGAACCTGATCGGAGTGATGAGTAGGTGACATCATAGGAAGAGGCTCCGGTACTGAAAAGTAGAGCATCAGCCAAAGATCTTCCTGGGGCCAATCTGCTTCTATTGTGGTCAGCTCTGGAGCAGTTGATGCTGTGACTAGAGATGAGCGTTGTTCTACTCGAACTGTTCGCCAATCTCAAATTCGAGCTGTTTTGGGCGGTGTTCGAGCCGTTCGGCGAACAGGAACAGTTTGAGAAAAATTCGGCTGTTCGAGGTTATGTTCGATAACTGTTCGTGCACCAAAATCATAACTGGATTTTTTCTCAGTAATGATGAAAATTAATGTTAATACGCAGTTTGAGTGTACAGCGGGGTGGGGGGAGGGGCAGGGGATGGATCTCTGCAGGAACAATGAAGATCTCCATTTTTTTTTTCTCTTTCCCGCATTTACAGTGGGGAGGTGCAATCTGTCAGCCTATCAGCAGCGCACACACGGAGCGAAGTGCTTTTTTTCACACAAGCAAGGGCATGTGTCATTGGCAGTGTATGTCACATGTCCTTGCCCTATAAGACCAAGCCATTTTCCCCGTCGCCACCATTTTCTCACTGCTGCAGCTGCGTGTTAGACGGCACCGCTGTTGCTGTGTGCGCTATTCCTTGTTAATTTCAAGCCAATTTTCGCACAAATCTACAGATAGCTTGGGAGTAGGGAATAGTTGTGATTGCAGTCCTTTTAAGGACTAGGTTACAGCATTTCCTACGACTTTTATCAGGCAGGTCTGTGCTCTTAAATAGATAGATTGTGGGAGTAAAGACTAATTGTAATTGGAGTCTTTTTCAGGACTAGGTTACATCAGTTCCTATCAGTTTTTGCCAGGCAGGTCTGTGCCAGTGCTGTGCAAGTTTTTTTCACAGCATTTGGCTGAATCTAGCAAAGCTAATCCTTTTTGGCCTATTGCAGAGTGTGTTAGTCAGTGGAGTAGCCTATCTGTGTTGCAAGATATACCACCTGTGTATAGAATACCAATTTTTTTACTGCACCTAGTGAAGCAAAATCTTTTGGGCATAGCATCATTCTATTAGTCCATCTATACTGACCTCCATCAGGTTGCAAATTGAATATAATTTTTTTCTGCATCTAGCTCTGAAAAAATATTGGGCTTCTAGCTGTGTGGGACTTGTTGTATTAGTCCATCTATACTGACCTCCATCAGGTTGCAAACTGAATATATTTTTTTCTGCATCTACCTCTGAAAAAATATTGGGCTTCTAGCTGTGTGTGGGACTTGTTCTATTAATCCATCTATACAGACCTCCATCAGATTGCAAACTGAATATATTTTTTTCTGCATCTACCTCTGAAAAAATATTGGGCTTCTAGCTGTGTGTGGGACATGTTATATTAGTCCATCTATACTGACCTCCATCAGGTTGCAAACTGAATATATTTTTTTCTGCATCTACCTCTGAAAAAATATTGGGCTTCTAGCTGTGTGTGGGACTTGTTCTATTAATCCATCTATACAGACCTCCATCAGGTTGCAAACTGAATATATTTTTTTCTGCATCTACCTATGAAAAAATATTGGGCTTCTAGCTGTGTGTGGGACTTGTTGTATTAGTCCATCTATACTGACCTCCATCAGGTTGCAAACTGAATATATTTTTTTCTGCATCTACCTCTGAAAAAATATTGGGCTTCTAGCTGTGTGTGGGACTTGTTCTAATAATCCATCTATACAGACCTCCATCAGGTTGCAAACTGAATATATTTTTTTCTGCATCTACCTCTGAAAAAATATGTGGCCTTCTAGCAGTGTGTGGGACTTTCTCTATTAGTCCATCTATACTGACCTCCATCAGGTTGCAAATTAAAAATAATTTTTATCTGCATCTACAGTACCTCTGAAAAAATATTTGGGCTTCTAGCTGTGTGTGGGACTTGTTCTCTTAGTCCATCTATACTGACCTCCATCAGGTTGCAAATTGAATATAATTTTTATCTGCATCTAGCTCTGAAAAAATATTTGGCCTTCTAGCAGTGTGTGGGACTTTCTCTATTAGTCCATCTATACTGACCTCCATCAGGTTGCAAATTGAATATAATTTTTATCTGCATCTAGCTCTGAAAAAATATTTGGCCTTCTAGCAGTGTGTGGGACTTTCTCTATTAGTCCATCTATACTGACCTCCATCAGGTTGCAAATTAAAAATAATTTTTATCTGCATCTACCTCTGAAAAAATATTTGGGCTTCTAGCTGTGTGTGGGACTTGTTCTATTACTCCATCTATACTGACCTCCATCAGGTTGCAAACTGAATATATTTTTTTCTGCATCTACCACTGAAAAAATATTGGGCTTCTAGCTGTGTGTGGGACTTGTTGTATTAGTCCATCTATACTGACCTCCATCAGGTTGCAAATTAAAAATAATTTTTATCTGCATCTACAGTACCTCTGAAAAAATATTTGGGCTTCTAGCTGTGTGTGGGACTTGTTCTATTAGTCCATCTATACTGACCTCCATCAGGTTGCAAATTGAATATAATTTTTATCTGCATCTAGCTCTGAAAAAATATTTGGCCTTCTAGCAGTGTGTGGGACTTTCTCTATTAGTCCATCTATACTGACCTCCATCAGGTTGCAAATTAAAAATAATTTTTATCTGCATCTAGCTCTGAAAAAATATTTGGCCTTCTAGCAGTGTGTGGGACTTTCTCTATTAGTCCATCTATACTGACCTCCATCAGGTTGCAAATTAAAAATAATTTTTATCTGCATCTACCTCTGAAAAAATATTTGGGCTTCTAGCAGTGTGTGGGACTTGTTCTATTAGTCCACCTATACTGACCTCCATCAGGTTGCAAATTCAAAATAATTTTTTGTCTGCATCTAGCTCTGAAAAAATATTTGGCTTTCTAGCAGTGTGTGGGACTTTCTCTATTAGTCCATCTATACTGACCTCCATCAGGTTGCAAACTGAATATATTTTTTTTCTGCATCTACCTCTGAAAAAATATTGGGCTTGTATCTATGTGTGGGACTTGTTCTATTAATCCATCTATACAGACCTCCATCAGGTTGCAAACTGAATAAAAAAATTTTCTGCATCTACCTCTGAAAAAATATTTGGGCTTCTAGCTGTGTGTGGGACTTGTTCTATTAGTCCATCTATACTGACCTCCATCAGGTTGCAAATTGAATATAATTTTTTTCTGCATCTAACCCAGCCAATAGTTTTGGCCTAATACCACAGTTTGGCCACTCAGCTCTGCTCGGTTCCCATCCATTGTTTTTTTGTGCAAACAACTCCAGAGTTGTGAATTAGTTAACCACCAAAATGAGTGGAAAAAGGCCTGCTGCTGGTGGAAAGGGGAATAGGCGTGTTGGGAAGGGGAAAAAAGGTTGTGTCCGTGGGGTAGGTGTTAAAGCAACAGTAACATCTGCAGAAGAAAGACCATCTTCCAGCCAAACTAAAATGTCTACTTCTTTTAGCGGACAATGTGATAAGATCCCTTTCTTACGGCCACGCCAATCGCTACAAATTTCAGATGAGGCACAAAAACAGCAGGTGCTTCAACGAATATCAAGTGCTCCTTTAAGTGGGCTCTCCTCCACATCAACTTCAACATCACAAATACTCCAGTCCTCAAAGGTGTCACCCCAATCGCACTTGCTTCCTCACAGCTCCCAAATCTCCAGCTGCCCGTCTGAGTATGAGGTAGAACAGATGGTTGAGTCTGCAGAGCTGTTTACTCATACTATAGCCTGGGAATCAGAGGTCGACTCCAGCGCTTCTGTGAATCCAGACGAGGAAATGATCTGCACTGATGCCCAGAATCTTTATGAGTCAGATCCAGGACCAGACGCAGAAGGTTCTGACCATAATGTAGACCCTCATTCCCAAACTGTAACTCCTGTTGGAGGAGACAATGAGGAAGACGATGATAAGACTCAGATACCTGATTGGAGTGACAACTTTAGTTTTTTGTCAGGGCAGGAACAGGTTGGCTCTGAGGACGACGGGTGTGATAACGCACAGGGTGATGATGATGAGGTTGGAGATCCCACTTACTGTCAACCCACAGTCAGCCAAGAGATGAGGTCAGCTGAGGAGGTGGAGGAAGATGCTAGTGACGACGAGGTCAGGTTGCGCCTTCCTGGACAGAGACGTAGTACTGGAAGCATGTCAACAACTGCATCCTCAAACACAACTCTGCCTCTCACCACAAGTCGTGGTGGCTCTTCAGGTCGCATGGGTGCTAAGCCTTGCATAGCCTGGGCATTTTTTCAGATCGATAAAGATGACCCAACTCGTGTTATCTGTAACATTTGTCAGCAAAAGCTAAGTAGAGGCCAAAAAATACATAGTTTGAGTACTTCATGCATGAACCGGCACATGGACATGAAGCATAAGTTGCAGTGGGAAGCTCAGTGTGCTACAATGCGGCCTAGCCGGCCGGGCCAACCACCGTCTGCCATATCTTGTGCATCCGCGGCCTCTTCATCCTCTGTGACTGGGGGGACAGCAGTCACACCTGTTTTGGGGCGCAGACCTGCCACCTCTTTACCCGCAACAGCCAGCATGATTGGCAGGTCATCATTTTCTTTGGAGGTGGTAACACCAGCTGGTGTTGAGCGCTGTCCGACATCGATAGCACCACCTTTGGATCAAGGCAACCTAACATGTCCGCCTGCATCTTCCTCACAGACCGGCAGTTTGCCGGGGACACCCTTATCAACCCCGTCTAAGCACAATAGCCAGCCCTCGGTCCCTCAGATGTGGACAAGTAAAAGACCATTTCCTCCTAGCCATGAGAAAGCTAAGAGGTTGAATTTCACCATCTGCAAGCTCTTACTGCAGAAATGCTACCTTTCCGCCTGGTGGACACAGAGGATTTTCGAGACCTTATGTCCGTCGCAGTGGCCCAGTACCAGATGCCCAGTCGGCACTACTTCTCAAAGAAAGGTGTGCCTGCGCTCCACCAGCATGTCGCACACAACATCAGCGCTTCTTTGAGAAACTCTGTGTGTGACAGGGTGCATTTCACCACAGACACTTGGACGAGTAGGCATGGACAGGGGCGTTACATGTCGCTGACTGGGCACTGGGTAACTATGGTGACAGCAGGACAAGGGGCTGCTGTCCAAGTCTTGCCGTCCCCACGAGTTGTGCGTCAATCCTCTTTATGTCAAAGTTCCTCCACTGCTTCTGCCTCCTCAACCTCCTCTCGGTCTTCCACCTGCACCCAAAGCCTGTCTGGTCATGCCACAAGCTGTCTAACTGCGCAGAAGGGATCCTGCACACCTCCTTACTATGCTGGCAGTAGGGCTCAACGTCATCAGGCGGTTTTTACATTGAAATGTCTGGGAAATGTGAGTCACACAGCTGAGGAGTTGTGGTCAGCTCGGGAGAACCAATTTCATGAATGGTTGTCTCCACTGGACCTGAAACCAGGGAAGGCCGTGTGCGACAATGCTGCAAACCTGGGTGCGGCCCTTCGCCGGGGCAATGTCACACACGTGCCTTGTATGGCTCGCGTGTTGAACCTGGTTGTCCAGCAATTTTTAGCCCACTATCCCAGACTGGATGGCCTTCTGCAGAGGGCACGGTCGCTGTGTGCTCACTTCCGCCGTTCGCATCCCGCAGCTCAGCGACTTACATCTCTACAGAAGTCGTTGGGCCTGCCACTTCACCGGCTAAAATGCGATGTGCCTACCCGGTGGAATTCAACTCTGCACATGTTGCAGCGACTGTGGCAGCACCGACAAGCCCTGGTGCAACACGTTCTGACGTATAGCCTGGGCCAACGAGATCCAGAGGTGGGGCAAATCACGCTGGAGGAGTGGTCTCAGATCAGGGACCTATGCACCCTTCTGCACAGTTTTGAAATGGCGACGAAGATGTTTAGTGCTGACGATGCCATTATCAGCATGACTATTCCGGTGATTTACATGCTGGAGCACATGTTAAACAGAATTCGGAGTCAGGTGGTGGCAGAAGAGGAGGTGGAGGAAGTAGAGGAGGAGGAGTTGTATGCGGAAGGGCTAACATCTGCAAGGTCCAGACGGTCGGCAGCACCAAGGCGGCAGGCACGTGAGGGTGGGGGAGATGGTTTTACCAGGGCGCATGGTAGCAGCCAAACTAGTGAGGAAGGTGCAGGAGCCCAGGAAGAAGTGGAGGAGGAACTGATGGAAGACTCATCAGATGAGGGAGACCTTGATCACATTTCTGTTGTGCGAGGTTGGGGGGAGAGGACAGAGGAAGGAAGCATGAATGTTACCTCGCCACCAACACAACAGGGACTTGGTGCTCCTGGATGCGCAACACACATGAGTGCCTTCTTGCTGCACAACCTGCAACATGACCCTCGAATTGTGAGAATTAGAAATAATCCTGACTACTGGGTTGCCACACTGTTAGATCCCCGGTACAAAAGTAAATTTGCAGAAATTATTCCTACCATAGAAAGGGATGCACGCATGCAGGAGTATCAGCGAGACTGTTGCAGAATCTTACATGTGCTTTTCCACAAAATACCAGTGGTGCACGTAGTGAATCTCACAGTTCCAACTTGCCAACCGTGGGACCGTCAAGTGTTCAGCACTCAAACCGTAACAGAACCACAGTATCTGCTGGTAACATCAATTTTGCGGAATCATTTCACCACTTTTTTAGCCCATCC
Source organism: Phyllobates terribilis (assembly GCF_046119375.1). Lineage (NCBI taxonomy): Eukaryota > Metazoa > Chordata > Amphibia > Anura > Dendrobatidae > Phyllobates > Phyllobates terribilis. Next base: position 326,460,888 of record NW_027362762.1, on the reverse strand, counting down.
TTTGCAAGGCCACAGGAGACAAGAAGTCTGACACATAGTCAACGACTAGAGACGATGGTACAGGAGTATCTCCAAGTAAACATTGAAGCCATGACTGTGTCACTGGACACTTGCTCTTTTTGGGCTTCCAATCTGGATAAATGGCCGGAGCTAGCCACTTACGCCTTGGAGATCTTGTCATGCCCCGCAGCCAGCGTTCTGTCTGAACGTGTGTTCAGCGCTGCTGGTGGTGTGCTGACAGATAAGCGCACGCGGCTCTCCACTGATAATGTAGACAGACTCACGTTCATAAAGATGAACAAATCATGGATCCGAAACGACTTTTCTACCCCTGTGTCATCCTGGGGAGAGTAAAAGCTTGATGATTGGTTAAAATCACCCTACCAACCGTTTTAAGCTTTCAAATTACTAATCATGTTTATCTGTATCTTGGCTGAAAAATAATTTGGGCTTTGTAGCAGTGTGCAGCACTGATTCTATTAGGCCATCTATAATAAGCTCCACCAGATTTAAAATTACTAATCATGTTTATCTGTATCTTGACTGGAAAATAATTTGGGCTTTTGTAGCAGTGTGCAGCACTGATCCTATTAGGCCATCTATACTAAAGCTTCACCAGATTTAAAATTAATAATAATTTTTAGCTGCATCTAGCCCGGAAAATAATTTTGGGGCTCCGAGATGCGCAAGACACATAAGTGCCTTCTTGCTGCACTACCTGCAGCATGACCCTCATATTGTCAGAATTCGAAGTAATCATGACTACTGGGTTGCCGCACTCTTAGATCCCCCAAACTTTTCGATCAACCTTTTCATTTTAATAAAGACCAAAAAAATGGTCATTTTTGAAATTATAAGCATTAGCAGGTTGTTAGAAACTGAAATCTAACAGTTTTCAACTCAAAACTTTATTCTAGGTGATGTTACATTTTCACATAGGACCCCTTGTTCGAAAGGAGCTTCTGAACTCTCTCGTCCTTTGAATTTGTCAGGTTTTGGATGGTTTCTGCTTCAATTGTTTTGCATGAGGACAGAATACCCTCCCAGAGCTGTTGCTTAGATGTGAACTGCCTCCCGCCATCATAGACACTCCTTCTAATGATGCTCCAAAGGTTCTGAATGGGGTAGAGGACAGGGGAGCATGGGGGTCACACCATAAGTTTGTCCCCTTTTATGTCCATATCAGCCAGAGATGCAGATGTTTTATGTGCAGCATGAGATGGTGCATTATCATGCAAAAAAATGATCTTGCTGTGAAATACACGGTTCTTCTTCTTGAACCATGGCAGGAAGGGCTGTTTGAGAAAATCCACATACATTATGGAGTTCATCTTTAGCGCCTTCAGGGATCCTAAAGGGGCCGACAATCTCTCTCCCCATGATTCCAGCCCAAAACATTACTCCACCTCCTACTTGTTGGCGCTGTAGCCGTGTTTGCGTGGGGTGTCCATCAACCAGCCATCCTCCACTCCATCCATCTGGACCATCGAGCGCTGCACGGCACTCATCCATGAACAAAACAGTTTTGAAATCAGTCTTCATGTAATGTTTGGCCCACTGGAGCCGTTTCTGCTTGTGTGAAGTGGATAGAGGAGGTCGACAGGATGGCGAATGCACAGCTGCAAACCTCTGAAGGACCCTGCATCTTGTTGTTCGGGGGACGTTGGAGGCACCAGCAGCTTCAAAAACTTGTCTGCTGCTATGACAAGGCTTTTTTGCCGCTGCTCTTTCAACCTGACGTAATTGCCTGTAGGAAAGAGTCCTCAATTTGCCCTTATCAGCACGCACACGTGTGTACTGTGAATCAGCTACATACTTCTTGATTGCCAAGACACTTCATCCTGATCATCGCACAATGTTGATTGTAGTCATGCCTTGACCTAAACACTCCACAATTTGTTGCTTCTCAGCAGCCGACACAACCTTTTTCTTTCCCATTTTGGCAGAAAATGTAGGCTGCTTAATAATGTGAGACAGCCTTCTTAAGTAGTCTTGCCTTTCATTGGACACACCTGCCAAACTAATTAGCACAGGTGTCTGCAATTACTTACAGTGATATAAAGAGCCCTGACACACATCACCATCAATGAGTTTAACTGACAAACAAACAAATTCTTCCCTTATCACTCCTAAACACTTTTTGCATAATAATTTGGAACACAGTGTACATGTGCTTTTCCACAAAACACCAGTGGTTCACGTAGTGCATCTTACAGTTCTAACTTGCCAACCGTGGTCTGTATGGAGTTGTTCAATAAAGGGCCCAAAATTAAGATAACATAGATGGGAGAGGTCTCTATGAATAGGAATTCCTAAGTATTTGATACCCTGTGAGGGCCAGGCAAAGGGAAAGTTGGACTGGATGGAATCCTATATGGATTTGGGGAGGGAGACATCGAGGGCCTCAGACTTCGCTGCATTGATTTTAAAATTTGACCATGTAACAAAGTGATCTATTTCAGCCATAACAGCATGGATGGATATATGTGATTGAGTGATATATACTAGGACATCATCAGCAAATAGAGAGCACTTGTACTCGGTGCCTCCCACCTCAATCCACCTAATATTGGGGTTATGGCGAATTGATGAGAGCAGGTGCTCCGTCACTAGGATGTATAAGAGAGGGGACAGAGAACATCCCTGCCTTGTCCCATTGGTGATTGTGAAAGGTGATGAAAATGTTCTGACGCGCCCCCTGGGCCTTGGGACACCCGGAGCCGGACCCTTTTTGGTGGATGCTGGTGGTTGTAGTCTCCGTGGCGGCGACCCGGTTCTGTGGCTCAGGGCGGTCAAACCAGTGGCGGAACTATTTATGTGGTTTTGATGTTTAAATGTCCGACTACGCCACCCGTGGATTGCGGTCAGAGTTAACCGCCGCTCCAGGGCAGACCGCTGAGGCTGGTGTTGTGGGTGCAGCAGAGCGTAGCATAACTCCCCACGGGAGGAGTATAGCCTCAGGGCAGTGTATGCGGAGGATGGGGGTGATGGTGCAGGGCAGCAGCAGTAACGACACGGAGTCAGTGATGCAGTCCAGGGCCTTTACTCACAGTTCTTATTATCCAGACCACGTCTGCAGGTAACGGCTGCCCACGTCGTACTGTGCTCACCAGGTGAGGGGCTCAGACAACTCCCAGATAACTTTGGAGCGCTTCACAGGACCCCCTTTGTGTGTCCTTTGTCTGGCCTTTCTTACCAACCCTTCTGTCCGGCTGCCTCGGGCCTCCTCTTGGTAAACTTGGCGCCAGTTTTCCTGACCCTATGTGGTGCCTTCCTAGCGGGTGTAGCGAGGGGCTGCGCCACATAAAATGTCACAGCCTCTTGTTTCTAGCTGAGGGTCGTTTCCTGCCTCCACTAGTTTCGGGGACCGGTCTCCCCCTTTGGCCTGACCCCTCCACGCAGGTGGATTCGGGCGTGCGGTGGCGACTCGCCCGTCTGCACCCCTGGGATCCCTTCGTTCCTCGTTCCTGGAGCCTTCTCCGCTCCTCTTCCTTCCTTCTCCCTCTTCCAGGCCTGGGCCTCTGTTACTAGGCCCGCCTCCGGAGCAGAGCTCATGCAGAGCCCCTGCTCCCTGCCACTTCTGCTCAGACTTCTCTGCACTGAACTAAGATGGTGCCCACCTTTTATACTCCCTTCTCAATGCACCCAGGAACTGCTTCCTCCCTGCTCCTGCACTACAGGGTTCCCCTTCCTCAGTGTTCCCTCCCCCCACTCCAGCCAGGGACAGGGACTCTCGTGCCCATCTCAGGGGCATATTGGTCGCCCTGCCCCACGGCAATGTGGTGTAATGCATGCAGGTGTTGGGTCCTAATCCACACTACATCCTTACCTGAGAGTGAGATATCACACCTCTGGGTGAGGTGCAATACCTCTGTAGCAACCGAGCCTTCAGGGTGCTACAGTTCCATTTATCTTCAGCCTAGGTGACGTATTGCGATACAGGGCTGTGATTTTGGCTATAAAAGGGTCCCCTAGACCCCTACCCCAAGCTTTTTAAGAGAATCATATATGGCGTGCCAGGAGACTCTATGGAATGCTTTCTCAGCATCCAACGAGAGTATCTAATTACAAATTTTTAACTGCATCTAGCCCAGGAAATACTTTGTGCCTATTAGCAGTGTCTGCTAGTCAGCGGATTATCCCGGCTGTTAAGCAAGCTACACCACCTGTAGTTTGGACACTTAATTTTTTCAAAGGAAATGCTTCGGGACCACGGGATACTCAGTGAAGAGCATCAGGAGGCACCCCAAGGCATAGGGGCTGGGACTGGCAGTAGGATGCCTTGCGGTGGACAGCCGAGCTCGTTCCTTATAAAAGCTTTTTAACTGCAGCAGCTTTAGTGGACGCTACTGGAGCTGGAATTACGCGGCTGCTGGCATGAGACTTGCCCTCCAATAGATCCTTGTAAATGGATTTAAAGTGTATTCATTCAAATTAGAGAGACAATTTAAATTAAAAAGCTTAGAGCTGCCTCCACCACAGGGGGACTCGTTCGACCCACCAGCGGACAGGCACCAGTATTGGGAGAGGGGGGCTGGCCATCAGGGTTCACCGCGGCTCTGGCACAGACCCGGCGACGCGGAGGTGGCACGGGCAGGAGCGGACTGAACGTGTCGGCTTCTCACTTTTTGGATTTTAGAAGGGCATGACATGCCTATATCTGTGTCTCCCCCTCCTTTTACTCCTCCACCTCTTTTCTTTTCGCATGACTATATGTACTTGTCACTTTTCCATGTGTTAGTTGTGTCTTCTGAGCAGTTTGTCAGCTTTTGGACACCTTTGAAGGTGTTTTCTATGTGTTTCTATGTGTTTTTGTTTGCCTGCCATTGGTTTTAACGGTGTTCGAAGGTGTTCGACGAACAGTTCGACGAACAGTTCGGCGAACACACGGGTGTTCGACGAACCGAACCGAACTCGAACACTACGGGGGTGGCTCAACAATAGCTGTGACTACTGTTGGTGGAGAAGGCTCAACAGCACCTGATGTCTATGTTTGTCATTAGTTAGTTAATTAGTTAGATATAGATGAGCGGATCAGACAAAATTTGAATTTGATTTATTAGCATGAATTTTCAATTTGCAGAGAAGTTATTCTCTGTGAACTGAAATGTATCTTTTATGCTCTGGAGTCCCAGTACAAGAGCTGAATCCTGGGGTCTCCTCACACTAAGCTGACACGTACACCTCTGATAAGGACTAGGAGGGTTTTGTGCAAGTGTGTGAAAGTACACAACATCATGACATCACAACCTGCACCATGACCTTGGGTGTGCTTTGCATTACTAGCTACTATAATCTCTCAAAGAAAGCCACCACTGCATTGCACTCTTGCATGTCAGAGAAGATGGGCTGTTCCTTGGAATTGTTGTTGTGCTGCAATGTGCACTTGACAATAAACAAGTATGTTCAGGGACAGATCATGTCTTCATGTCTTTCATGGTTCATTTTGTCAATGCTTTGATTGGAAATTATGCGTTACCGCTAGCAGGCCAATTGGTGACACCTTCATAGCTTGTCACTAGGTCTGGTTCTAACACCAGTTAGCGCTTCTCCACATCCTTATCAAAAAAGATAAAAAAGAGACATGATGCCTCCTAGCACAATGAATCCAGTATAAAATGGAGATACAGATACATTAGTGGAGGATGCGCTCCTTTCCTGAGGCGATGTGGACAAACAACACAGCAAGATAAACAATTTAGAAAAAAATGCATGGTACTGATAATGACTATCCAAAGAATAAAAAATGTAGTCAATGTTCCTTTATAAGTAAACTATTCAGGCTATGGGTATTTTATACCAAATTGGTATCTTCTTTAGGCCAAATACTTGTCATGCATTTTTTTCTATGTTGTTGTGTATCCACCTCAATGGACATTACCTCACCAGCAGTAGAGCAGAATGATGTATAAAATGTCATACTGGAATACACCACCTCAAGTATAACTGGGCAACTTAGCAAGTGACAATGCCAGAAATATCATAAATGCATTATATTTGGGCAAAATAACACATATTTTTAATGTTGCAATGTGATAGAATTTCATGCTGCCTCTGTTGGAGCATCTGAATAAGCAATGCAAAGTGGTGACAACTGATTTTATCATGCAGCAGAGAAACCAAAAATTTTGTTACCTTAAGAAAAGCCATTGGCAGCTTCCAAACCTTCCCTTCCATCCTGGGCTTATTGGGGCCCCATGGAACTTCAAATTTCTTTTCCATGAGCTGTAGTTATTGATGAGTGCAAGTACTCATTACTCGAGTTTGCCTAGCGTGCTCAGGTATACACCGAGTATCGCGGGTGCTCAAGTGACGTGTTCGAGTCCCTGCCACAGCATGTTTTGCTGCTGTTAGACAGCCACAAAACATGCGGGGATTGCCTGACAAACGTGGGTCTCAGGGACTCGAACATATCAATCGAGCACCCGCGATACTAGGTGCATACCCAAGCACCCTCGCAAACTGGAGTAACGAGCACTTTTGCTCATCCCTAGCTGTAGTGTAAAGGCCTACCACTGCCAATTCACATTATTTTATAAATGTAATTTATACTTTCTTAGGGCTTTTTTGGGCTATGCTGAGAAAGAAAATGTAACAGTTTTAAGTATTTTACCGTAAAATGTTTTGTTTACAACTCAAAAAATAAGTCATTGCTTCCATGATTTTGTATATACAGTACCATGTTATTATCTTTAGAAACAATATGGATTATGGGGATTTTTTGGGCTTTGTCTGGTGTGAACTCTGATAGACCTGGCACCTGAGTGTTCGCCTGTGGAGGACTGGGTATAAAAGGCTAATATTTATGGCATATTCATTTACCATCATTCTCATTTTTTGTGAAAATGTTGATTTTTCTGGGAGCATTGTCTGGTATGAATTTCCCTTGGAAGACCCAGGATTGGGTCCTTGCTCAGAACTGTGAAAAAATGGTTAAAAAGTTTTTTTGTTTTTTTTAAAAAAGGCTTTAATGATTACTATTTTATTTACCATCAGCCTCACTTTTTGTGAAAATTAGAATTTTTGAGTCATTGACTGCTATGAATTACACCTCTGAGTAAAAAAAAGAAATACAACTCTTCTAAGATTACTATTTTCTGTTTTATTTTTGTATACTGCTGTGTTAGCCATGGTCTAGTCACCATAGTAGCCACAGAAAGCAACATTCAAAGTTGATAGGGCAAACAATGTCAACCGAATGCATGGTCACCATCGAGACCCCCATCCAGTGTTCATCGATTATAAAATGCATGGTTCAACCAGGAATGGACTATAGGTCAAACCAGAAGACTCCTGAACTGGAAATTTTATTCATTCTCCCAGACTTACAGATAACAACAGAACGATCAGCCTGATCACAAAAAAAGGGATAATTTTAGAACTATTTTCTAAATTTGAAAAGCATAAAAATTCTGTCAGTGCAGAATGTTATTAAACAGGCTGTCTGTTACCAGGGACGGATTGGTTACCCTTATCCAAATATGTTAAGGACACTCAATTTGATATTAGTCTGTTTATACCTTAAAGAGCTTGAAAGTGGTTGGATACAGTCTAAAAGGAAGAGAACCATGCATGTCTTTTCAGGGCAATTGGAGAAATACATGTGGTGAATTGATTCTTCACAAATAAAATTTTTGGGGAAAATTTGGAAAACTGGCAAATCGAAATTTCCAAAGATTTGCTCATATATATTAAATACAGATGCAGAGCTTCTTAAATGTATAGTTCAAGCATTAAACTGGACCATATCAACAATGTCTTAAAAATTCCCAGTTCCAGAATCTCAGTTTTGATATGGATTCAAAGCAAAAGTCCAAGGCTGAATTAATCCACATAGGGCTTGATTTACTGAGGTTAGCGTCTTGTATGCCATTCTTAATGTACAGGGCTGCTAGAGTAAGATGTTTCTAATTCTTTAATGAATTAAGGGCATCTTACAACTGGCGTTTGCCACCACCAGAAATGTTACTCCAGTCAGTGACTTCATTCCCCTCCCAGCTCCGCCCATTTTGGCAAAGTTGGCCATGAGTGATTTAAAAACCCCAAAAATTAGACATTTTTGAACCACTTTGGAGCAAAATTTTTACAATTAGAGGTGTTTTACTCCAGAAAAATGGCAAAAACCCCATTATGAATTGGGCCCTTAGCATGCTGTTGAAGTAGAAGTTAGTAGTAAATTCCACATCATAATCTACATCAAATAGGTTAAGTTTCCACGATATTAACATTTGCAACATGCCTAAACGTTGCGGCATTTTGTGTATTTGGGGTTTGCATTTGCCTATAGTTTGTTGTGGTTTTATTGGTGTAGATTCCAAAATTAAAATTTATTCACATATACTGCCTATAGGAGCTGAGGTATAGTTATAGGTATAGAGATGAGTGAACATGTTCGGAAAATGTTTGTTTTTTTCAAATTCTTCACAAACGTTGCACATTCGGATTCATGATCGGACACCTGAGCTTTTTTTCTGAAAATTGGCTACACACATACCAGATATACAGGCAGATGCGCACATATACAGGCACATACCAGATATACAGGCAGATACACACATATACAGGTGCGTACATACATACCAGATATACAGGCTGTTACACATATACAGGCGCATACATACAGATATACAGGCAGATAGACACATACCAATACCAAATACACAGGCAGATACACACATATACAGGTGCGTACATACATACCAGTTATACAGGCTGATACACATGTACAGGCGTGTACATACATCCCAGATATACAGGCTGATACACATATACAGGTGCGTACACACATACCACATATACAGGCAGATACACACATACCAGATACACAGGCAGATACACACATACAAGGTACACAGGCAGATACACATTTATTCAGGCTCACACATACATACCAGATATATAGGCAGATACACATATACAGGTGCGTACATACATACCAGATATACATGCTGATACACATATACAGCGTGTATACACATACCATATATACAGGCAGATACACATATATACAAGCACATACAAACCAAATATGCAGGCAAATACACAAAAATTACAGGCATATACCATATATACATAGTATATATACCGTCATATAAATACATACCTTATATTATACATGTATACTGTATATACATAAGCACATACACATACCATATATACTCTATATACACAGGCACATATACCCAGGTATATATACTACTTATACACACATGTACATACACATATACCATGTACATACACATAAACACAGGCATATATACTATATATGCACATACATACCATGTATTCAGGCACATACACGTATACACAGATAATTACCACTCTGTTGCTTCCTGTCCTGCTGTGTCCTGTGTAACCAGAAGCAGAGGATGTGGAGTTGTACAAACTCCACCTTCCTGCTGTCCCCTCAGCTCTGCTCTCCCTGCCCCTTATCCTGCAGGCCTGCTCTCATCATTGGCTGCTGAAGCTGTAGCCTCCATCCTCTCCTGAGCAGGGAGCCCTGGCCATCTTCTCCCCCGCGCTCTAATTCAGTCGGGGGAGGAGCGGGGCTTATGCCGAGCTGCAGGGAAACTTTTTAATAGAAAGCACCTCTCACTGATTCTGGGGCTTATCTGGATTCACCAGCTTACAGGTTAGTGAATCGGACCTTAGCAATATTACTGTTCATGACCCTCTAATAGTTGTGAGGGCCCCCGTTCTCCTCTGGACCCCGGTGCAGCTTCACCGGCTGCACCAGCTACTGTATATGTATGTCCCTGGGTAAAGACAGAGACAGCAGGCCACATCTCAGCATAGAACTCTGTTGAGCACTGATGATAATGTGCTGCATGCAGGAGTACACCTTTGAAACTCTAATTTTTTCTGTTACTACTGTACTACATACAGAAGGCCACATCTCAGCTTGTATTTTTTTGGCGGTGAAATTCAGCTGTATCCAGAGCTTGTCCACAGTAAAAAAAAAAATAATTTTTTTTTCTGTTACTAACGTGATACAGCAAGCCACAACTCAGCTTGTAATTTTCTAGTGGTGAAATTCAGCTGTATCCAGAGCTCGTCCTAACTAAAAAAATCTAATTTCTTCTATTACTAACGTGATACAGCAGGCCACATCTCAGCTTGCAATTTTTTGGCGCATATATTCTACTGTATCCAGGTCTCATCCACAGTAAATAAATTAATTTCTTCTCTTACTAACGTGATACATACAGCAGGCTATATCTCAGCTTGTAATTTTTGGCAGTGAAATTCAGCTGTATCCAAAACTTGTCCACAGTAAAAAAATACTAATGTGCTACAGCAGGCCACATGTCAGCTTGCAATTTTTGGTGAATATATTCTGCTGTATACATGCCTCATCCACAGTAAAAAAAATCTAATTTCTTCTATTACTAACATGATACATACAGCAGGCCATATCTCAGCTTGTAATTTTTTGGTGGTGAAATTCTGCTGTATCCAGGGCTCCATGGTAAAAAATCTTATTTTTCTTTGCTAATAGAATGCTCCAACCACACTATCTGAGCAACATGAGAGGGAAAAAGCGAGGTCGTGGTGGAAGGGGGAATAGTCTTGGTGTTCAAGGTGTAGGTGGGGTAGGTGATAAAGATAGTGAAAGCTCTATCGAACCAACATCATCACATCCTATTAAAAGACAACTGACAACTTCTGTTACTGGACGGTTTACTCCACTCCCTTTCTTTGGCAGCCGCACAGCAGTATACATTGTAGATGAGGGCCAGAAAGAGCATGTGCTCCAGTGGATGGCAAATGCTGCATCAAGTGACCTCTCCTCCTCTTCCTCCACCTCAACATCACACACAGTACAGTCCTCAGAGGTGGCACTCCAATTACCCTAGTTTCCTCCACGTCACAACTCTCCAACTGCCCAACTGACTGTAGGGAACGACAGATGGGTGAGTCTGCAGAGATGTTCACACATTCTATGCCATGGGCAGCAGAGGTATGCTCCAAAGATTCACAGACTGAAGAGGAGGAAAACATCTGCACCGATGCCCAAAATTTTTTCATTTTGGATCCGGGGCAGGGCGAAGTGGGGTCCGAGTAGAATCCTGAGCCTTGTCACCAGACGTTAACCCCTGTGGGGTGAGTTGATCCTGATGAGACTCAGATACCTGAGGCATGTGTAGACTGTACTGTGCTGTTAAGGCAGGAAGAGGAGGAGGATGACTTTCAGGGCAAGGAATGGGAGAACAGAGAGGAGGATGATGGTGTTGAAGATCTTACTTGGTGTGAACACAGAGGCATGCAGCTGAGTAGCTCACCTGAGGAGGAGGAGGAGGAAGATGAGTAGATTACTTTGCGGCCTACAGCACAGAAAGTGACTGATGCAATAAAACCAAGCACTGCATCCTAACCTACAAGGGTGGCTGCGGCCAGCAGCAGTCGTGGGCCTGCAGCTCGCAGGGGCGGCAATCTCACTGCAATAAAATGCGGACCAGCGGGCCTCACCAACCATTGGCCGCCCCATCAACCACATCTGTTTCTTCTTCCTCCTCCGTCATTGTGCCAAGTGTTGTTACACAGGTCTCGGGCAGCAGAACCTCCACTTGTTTACCTGCTCCAGTCAGGTTGAGTGAGAGCCTGTCAGCTGTAATGGAAGTGGACATGCCTGCTGTTTTTGCTTCACTGAGCACACCACATCTTACTCAATCCATTGTAACATCTCCGCTTGCACCTCACTCACGGTCCTGCAGTTTGTCATGTTCACCATACTCTGCCCTCTCTCAGCACATCAGCCAGCCCTCGGTCCCGCAGTTGTGGTCACGTAAAAGATTGTTTCATCCTACACATGACAAAGCTAAGAGGTTGAACTCCACCATCTCAAATCTGTTGGGCACGGAAATGCTGCCTTTCCGCCTGGTAGACACAAACGGTTTCCGAAAGCTGATGGCCGTCGCAGTCCCCCAGTACCAGTTGCCCAGTCGCCATTACTTCTCTAAGAAAACTGTGCCTGTGCTACACCAGCATGTCGCAGACAACATCACCCATTCCTTGACTAAATCTATGTCTGCCAGGGTGCATTTCACCACAGACACCTGGATGCGTAAGCATGGCCAAGGGCATTACACCTCGCTGACTGGGCACTGGGTGACTCTGGTGAATGTGAGGGCAGGTAGGGAAGGGGCTGCTTCACAAGTCTTGGAATCCCCAAGAATTGTGGTACAAACCTCTGTATCTAACACTTATTCCACTGCTTCTGCCTGCTCCACCTCCTCTAGGACCTCCACCTGCATCCTCAACCCCTGCCTTAATGAGACACGTGTTCCAACAGTGGAAAGAGAATCCCCACCATCTCTGTACTGTGCAGGCAGAGCTCACCACAATCAGGCAGTCTTAAAATTAATATGTCTTGGAGATCGCAGTCACACAGGTCAAAAATTGTGGACAGCTATCTAGACTAAGTTTGAGCAATGACTGTCTGCACTAAACCTGGAGGCAGGGAAGGCCATGTATGATAACAGTGTGAACCTGTTGGTGGCCCTATGCTGGGACAGCCTCACACACGTGCCTTCGTGGCTCATATCCTCAACTTGATGGTACAGCTATTTATCCGCCACTATCCCGGCCTGGATGCGCTGCTGCAGAAAGCACGGTTGATGTGTGCTTACTTCCTCTGATCACACCCCACGGATCATCGACTTGCATTCCTACAGAGGTCTTTCGGCCTACTGGTTAACCAGTTGATATGCGATGTGCCGACACAGTGGAATTCCACTCTGCATATGTTGCAGCGACTGTGGCAGCAGCGATGACCCCTGACGCAGTATGTCATGTCGTATAGCCTGGGTGAACGCAGTATGCATGTGGGGCAAATAATGTTTGTGGAATGGGTACAGATTAAGAACCTTTGCACCCTTCTGTACAGTTTTGAAATGGCTGCTAAGATGGTTATCGTTGACGAGACCGCCATCAGCATCATTATTCCGGTCATCTACATGCTGGAGCAGACTTTGAATAGCCTGCAGGAGGAGGTGGTGGTCCCAGAGGAAGAAGCAGAGAAGGATGCGGAAGGGATAACAGTGTTTCTAAGTTTCACACTGTCATCACAGAGGTGGGTTCCAAGAGAGGGTGTATTACAATGATTGGGGGGGGCTCGTGTTACTAAACAAACTGTTAATGAAAGTGCAGGAACAATGGAACAAATGGAGGATAACAAGGAGTAAGAGGTGATAGGTGAGCAACAGTCAGGAGATGAAGAGGATAATGTTGTCCGTAGTTGGCGGAAGGGGTCGGAGGAAACAAACATCAGTGTTACTCAGCCACTAACACAACATGGGCTTGGACCTCATTGAAGAGCCCGACACATGAGTGCCTTCTTACTGCACTCTTTGCAACATGATCCTCGTATAGTTTGGTTTCAAAAGAGTGCTGACTACTGGGTTGCCACTCTCTTAGATCCACTATACAAGAGTAAATTTTGCCAGATGCTTGCCACCCTGGAAAGGGACCCGCACATGTTGGAGTATCGAAACACGCTTTTACACAACCTTAAAGGAGGTTTTCCTCAAGACAGCAGTGAGGCATACAGTGTGCATCACAGCTCTAGACTTCCAACTCCAGGAACGTCAATTCTTCAATGCAAAAAGTTAGCAGCAGCAGCGTAAGCGGCAGAAGCAATTTCTATAAGTCCTTTCACACATTTTTTAGACCAGCTCGTGCACCAGAAAAACAGAGTACAAGTCTGACACATGGTGAACGACTGGAGAGGATTGTGCAGGAGTATCTCGAGCTCAATGTCAGTAACATCAGGGAGGGTTGGGAGCCTTTTACATTTTGGTCTTCAAAAACGGAAGAGTGGCTTGGGCTCAAATGTCACATCTTGGAGGTTTTATCATGCCTGGCAGTCAGCGTTCTCTCAAAATATGTCTTCAGCGCTGCTGATGGTGTCCTGACGGATAAGTGCATGCTGCTGTCCCCTGAAAGTGTAGACTGCCTAACTTTCATAAAGATGAACAAGTTGTGGATCTCCAAGGACTTTTGCACCCCAATCGCAGACTGTGCAGACTAGATAATGGTGTTTTTTTAGTGTGCTGCATTGATCTCACATTATTGTAGTCTGTGATATCTTTATCGTGGCTTCTGTGACTGCTGTTGCTGCAGCTGCTGCTGATGTTAACACTAATTTTTGGAAATGTGGAGACTCCTGATTGGGTCTCCATCTGTTGGGTTGGCTGTAGTAGAAGGGGTGTCAGTGGCCCATTATACTAGTTCTACTCTGGTTAAATTGATGCAACTTTGGTGGTGTCTGCCCCTAATTTTTGGAAATGTGGAGACTCCTGATTGGATCTCCATGTGCTGGTTTTGCTGTAGTAGAAGGGGTGTCAGTGGCCCATTATACTAGTTCTACTCTGGTGAAATTGATGCCACTTTGGTGGTGTCTGTCCCTAATTTTTGGAAATGTGGAGACTCCTGATTGGGTCTCCATCTGCTGGTTTGGCTGTAGTGGAACGTGTGTCAGAGGCCCATAATACTAGCTCTACTCTGGTGAAATTGATGCCACTTTGGTGGTGTCTGCTCCTAATTTTTGGAAATGTGGAGACTCCTGATTGGGTCTCCTTCATGTGTGTTGCCTGTAGCAATAAGGTTTTCAGACCAGTAGGCCTGCACTTACTTTCAGTCAACTACCTGTGTTACTATCCTTAAATTCTAGCAATAGTAGTCTACAAAGCTGATATTTATGCCACTTGAGTGTGGCTGAGCAAAAACTCAGCTTGAGCTGTTGCATGTGTTATCAGGGCTCCCCGCACAGCAGGACTACACTGATCCCTCACCCACCTTGTCTTAATTTGAAGTTAAATTCAAAGCTGTAAATGCTGGCCAAGACCCTGATACCTCATGCCTGGCCCATGGCTGTCTGCTGCTGTGCAAAATTTGTACTGTAGGTCAATTGATGCCACTTTTCCTGGTGTCTGGCCCTAATTTGAGCTGTTTGGGCAGCTTTTGTGCCCCTTTGAAGGTGTTGTGTATGCGTTTGGCTTTGCCTCCTATTGAATCCAATGGAATTCGGATATGTTTGTTGAACTGTTTGGAGAACATTGAGTCATTTGCTGATCTGAATCTAATCAAACCTTGAAAGGTTCGCTCATCTCTACTGAAGTACACAGCTCCAAAGATTCACTTGTGCATATGATAACTGCAAGTCTGAACCAAACTGTTCTATAATCTGGGAAGTGAATAGCTTCAGTGATGTAAATTTTTACAGAACTTTGGCTACATAACTCCACAGTTCAACTAATGCACATTTTTTACAACCCACTGGGAGAACTTATTTGCAAGTCTAAAACCTGTTTGACATTCCCAACAAGTGCACTTACCTCCATTATCTTAGGACTTCTTATCTAAAAACTTCACAGGTCCACCCAACAATTCTTTGGTTAGAGACCAGAGAACCTATGGGCAGCATGGTGGCTTAGTGGTTAGCACTGTAGCCTTGCAGTGCTGCGGTCCTGGGTTCAAATCCCACCAAAGGAAACATCTGCAAGGAGTTTGTATGTTCTCCCTATGTTTGTGTGGATTTCCTCCGGGTTCTCCGTTTTCTTCCCACACTCCAAAGACAAACTGATAGGGAATATATATTGTGAGCCCCAATGGGGACAGTGCCAATGATGTCTGTAAAGCGCTGTGGAATTAATGGCGCTATAAAAGTAAGTAGAATAAATAAATAAATAAACCTCTGAAATGAAACCTTGCTCTTCTACGGCTATGGTTCATCCTAAATATGGTTGAATCTGCAATATAAGATTAAACCCAATTTGGGAATTGTTGTAGAAGATGCTTGATTAAGTTGGTGATATGTTAAATCAACTTTATTGTACCTTGAATCTCAAGGGAGAGCTTTGGGGGAGAGAGGAATCTCTATATATTTGCCAGTTTTGACCAAATTAAGGCGTTGACCGGTTGGAGGTGAAGCATAAATACAAGTGTATGTCTGTGTACAGAGCCTGTCTACTGGGCCATATGCCAAAAATACTTTTTATTACTAATTTACAAAAAGGAAGCCAATAATGGTAACACCATAAAAGGGTATGAGGTCAACATGACAACAGCAAACATATCGGGGTATACTTTCAACGCTCTGTTAACTTACACCAGCACTTATGAAATCATACAATGTCTAAAACAATTCCCCGATTTAGCAAAACCTTCACACTGGTTATTTTTTCAATGGAAAACTAATCAACAATTAAAACCAAAGTTATTCAGCTGACATACAAATTGCCTTAAAATTAGAATAAAAGCAAGCTATAAAATATTAACCATAGCAACAAAATAGAACATGATGATACTATAACATACCTTTTTTTATCTTTAAAAACTGGAATAATACTTTAGAAATAAGTATGGATAAGGTCTACCATGTGAACTGTGATAACCAAAGTTAAAGTTTCTGTTATTTCCTTGCAGGTTATTGTTTTCCATAATTGAATTCAGCATAATGTGACATAACATACCATAGTTGGAAATCTCCAGTTTCATTTGCCTTTGGAGAGGGATTTTATACATTGGAGTTCTGCTCATTTAATAGATAAATTGATATGACAAAATGAAATAATTTGAATACAAGTGATAGGAAAATGAGAAGGAAAGAATTAATAGGATACAGATTTCCTTCTTTCATTACAACCATTCTCCTGCCTCAACAACAGGTTGGATCTATTACATATTCCTTTTCCACTTTAAACTGTAGTAATTTCCTTCCTCATGTTGAGGATTTTTTATTCATTGTTTCCTTGCAGCAGTGATTGATGTTCTGAGCTGCTAATCTCTCTGAATGATAACTATTTTCATGTACGTTCATGAGTCTACGACATAGGATGCTGGGCCAGGTCTAGTGCTGACTACTTATTTTGTGCCTCATTTACATTTCAATCTCAGCCTCATGAATGTAAAACCCCGGCTGCAAATTAATAACAGGAAGAATATGAGAATGCTATGGAGTGGGGAGGACAATGCAAATGCACCAGAGCACAAGGTACTGCCATTGTGCTCTGCAAGGTCCTAATTTATCGTTCTGCTCTGAGTGACATTACATAGAAAGGCAAATCTGGAGTGACACAAATTTATTTTTTTCCCAGTGACACAGTATATTTTCATGGAATGAGGTGCTATCTATCTGGGGACAAATTAGTTTCCATGAAAAATTTAAATGGTTTTTGTGGAGAGAGTGGAGAGAAATTTAATTTGTTTCTCATTTACTACAGCAGGTATGAAAAGGAGAAAAATTGGATGTCTGATGGGCTGAAATTGGTGCTGTCCCTCTATACTATCCCCTAAAGGCCTCTAGGCTTATATATTATTCTGGAGTTGAGAGCCCCCTTTATCCTCTGTCCCACTGCCTTTTTACTAAGCATAACCTTAAAACAACTTGAAGAAAACCTTAAGGGAGGTTGCCAATCACCCTGAAAACAACATTTCCATCGATCTGGTGTCTTTGTGATTTATTGCTTCATTTTACGGTAATTGAGAATTAGTGAGAAGATTAGCACGGCTCAACACTTTGCCTTGATATGCACACTAAGCACAGCAATTTGTCACCACTGGGTGACGGCCTCTTTTTTTTTAAACTTCCACAGGGTTCACAGTTAATTGAATTTGGAGATAACATGGAAATTAATTTGACACGGAAAATCTTAAATGCAGACCTCTTGCCTGTTGCAATGTACAGAGCTGGTGCTACATCCAGGGGCAGAGATATTGATCCTGATAGCTTTCAATTTTAACATTCTGACGGACAGAAAACACTAAATCTTATTTAAGTTCATATGAAAACAGTTGATCTGCAGCAATCCTTGACAGATAAAGAATATTATCTTTCATTTTGTCTGACTGTATCAAGATGAAGTTTTGAAAATTTACTCCTGCTGAAAATATACCAAATGGCCAGAGTCAATAACCTCAATTGAGTTAGAGAGCAGGTTGCATTGGCTTCTCAATGGATAATTTGCTGCACAAATGTAGCAGATAAGAGAATATACTGAAATGAAGTTCAGTGATAGAAACGATAGGCAGACATTATATATTGACAGTAATATTTATAATTAACACGGTAAAGAATATCTTTATAATACTATATAATAACGTATTACGTATCTCTATTGGCTTTATATCTGAGCTTTCACTGAAAGGAAAATAACATTTCATTAATGACAAAGACAACATTGGAGGCAAATCATGTCAATAAGACAATGTTTTCTCTCTGATGAAAATTTAAAGAGAATCTACCACTATGATATACTGTCAGTATACTGTCCTATAAAAACTATTAACAAATGGAGGGGATTTATTAAGAATGGCGTTCATTACGTCTGTCTAATTAAAAGCATGCTTCAGAAGATGCACCAAATTTATTAATAATTATGTGGTTCTCTTTCTGTACATGCGCTGGAAAATCTAATTTTTGCCAGCCTCAGGCTGGCGTAGATTTGCACTAAAATCTATAATTTAAGCCACTTTCTGGTGTTAATTATAGTAAATTAATCGGGCTGTATTTCAAGAAATGTGTAGTGAGCAGTGGGAAAAAAAAGTTGCATTGCATGTCGGAATTATGGTGTCTGCCATTATTTGCAACCAGAAACTGACATAGTTGGAATAATAAATCCCCCTTACAGAATCTTTACATGGTCAAGTAGATCATTATACAGTAAGAGTTTAGGATAAAAAAATAATAACTGAATGACTGTAAACTGCACATGTAAATTCTTACTGTATATGATGGTTAAATATTCACATTTTCTGAAAAAAGTACATCCTTACTGTTTTATGAATGCAATTTATATATTTAAAATATTAGGTAAATGTCCACTCATTTTAATATAAATAAGTCCCCAATTAGTTCCTGATTTCTTTAGAGGAACTATATAAAAAGTACAAAGAACATGCAAATCCACTGGCAAGGAAAAGACTTAAAGATAGTTTCAGATTTACATAAATTATCACCTATCTAGTGGTTTGTTAGATCTTTTTGAGTCTCACAGAAACCCCCGACAATGGCCAGAATAGGAGATTTGTGCAAGACTGCGACAAAAAAAAAAAAAATGAATAGAGTAGAGATTGTGCTTGTGCATGCATCCTGCTACTTTATTCTAAGTCTAAGGCTGGCCATACACATTAGATGGCTGTCAGCTGAACGATGCTTTGGATGATCAGTTGGTTGACAGGCATCTCAGCCGACTTTCCTATAGATAGGATTGCTTCCTCTGCCAAGTACTCCAGTACAAGAGATGTATGAGAAATCCGTCAGCTGATATGTTGGCCAGCAGCTTATCTCTGGGAGAACAATGCGAATTGCAGTCTGAAATCGGACATACGCAATTGACATGGCACCCTCATATATGTTGGACCATTTGTTGAACCCGGTGAAATCAGCGGGTTCAGCCAACTTTAGACTAATGTTTATGGAGGCCTAAAGGCACTGATCAGCATGGCTGATTCCAGTGCTGTACCAAGCAATCATTTTTTTAGTTTGAATGGTCAACCACACCACCCAATTTTGTTGGCCATGATCTTGCAGGCATAAAAGAATAAGGTGAAAATGAGGAACACTAGTATCCTGGTTCTGATGGTGAGTTGAGTTTCGAGATGAGCAAATTGATTCTAAAGTAGTTGAATTTAATTCACATTTCCCTAAAATTTATTTCAGATTCTTTTTGATTTTGTACATTCTGAGGGCTGCAAAGAGGTTAAAAACAATAAACTTATAATATAATAACATGCACACAGAACCATCAATAATAGCTCATTCAGTGTGCATAGTCTGACATTTTTCTTGGCAGCACAGGTCCTATTTACACTGGATGCCATGTTGCTGAGAACCATTATCTTTTAGGCAAATAAAAGATCATTTTACCTGGAGAATGAGCACTTTACTTGTTCATCTGGTGATTGTCAGCCTGTGTACACTGCTGAATTATTGGAGACAAGTGTTCCTTGGAATGCTCTTTCCCGATTATCGTGCAGTGTAAATGCACCCTTAATTGTCTCGTCTTTAGCGTAGTTCAATTCTGGATTTTTTTGTTAGTTTGTTTTAAAAGTAGAATTTTATATAACAGTGCGTAACATAAAATATCTTATTCTTCAGTATTGTATACCCATACAAATCTAGAACAGAACATAAAGGCTGAAAGACTGATAGAAATACTTAGACAGCTGCAATGAGCCATTCATATATCTATCATGCTTGTAATTTGCAACAAATTTAACATGCATCAGTTTAGTCACACCACAATGTATCTGTCTTGTCATGGTATCAGAATGAATAACACTTCAGGCTGGTGTCTCTGCTGACCTCGTTCACCCCTGCATTGACATTGCTTTTTCAGCTTGACTGAGTTTTTTAGAGATACAATAGATGTTAGGAAAAAAGAGACATCAGGATAGCTAAAGACTTTAGATTATCCAATCACATGAGCTCTGTACAGAAAGAGAGTCTGCGTGAGTATTTTTATAGTTATTATTTATTTTAAAGCACCATTAATTCTAAAGTGCTGTACATGTTAAGAGGGTTTATACAGATTATACATACATAAAATACATAGGAGCATATATAGAAATCACAGGGTCCCATAGTAAAAGCTCTTTCTACAGTGTATATACTATTGGACTGGGATGGCAAGGGCCCACCATTAGACATTGAGAATGTTCACCCACATGCAAATATTACATTACCCCAGTGGCTGACACTGACAGCTTGGGGCCCTTTTGCAAGAAATATGTCAGGACGCTCACCTGATATGGCAACAAAGCCACAGATATATATATATATATATATATATATATATATATATATAGGAAACAAACATAGGCTTAAAGTACAAACTTTAGTATTTTATTCACACTTTTAAAAAACAGGAGGCAGAAAAGGAGGGAAAAAAAACCAACATAAATATACTCCAACTTGGAGAATCCACTGGCCTCAAACTCACCTTTGCATGGGATGGGCTTAACTAAGCGGCCGCCTGGTCGCCACTAGTGCTGTGGTTAGTTGCAGGCCACAGGCGACCACCAGGTGCCATTCCCAGGGTTGATTGAATCTTGTCACCGACCTTTTAGCAAGTATCCAGTCAACAATGCACATTCAGGCTCACTCCAGCCTAGCTCCTCACACCCAGAGATTCCCCACTAACTGGCTTATGCAGGCTTGATTGCTGCAGCCGTGGATGTCAGGTGTTGCGCTGAAAACCCGGAGAACTAGGGAAAATCCAGGCCACATTTTATTTTGCTAGGAGAAATATACCTTCCAACCAGCACTACACCTTTCACTGCACCGCATACCTCCCCCCTTTGTTCAACCTTATGGGGGTGGACACATGTCATACAGCAGACTCTGGACAAGACATCTGCATTCCCCAGCAGTCTGCCTGCCCAATGTTCCACTGAAAACTTGAAATTTTGGAGGGACAGAAACCACCTAGTGACTCGGGCATTCCTCTCCTTAGCTTGACTCATCCACGTAAGAGGGGAATGATCGGTCACCAAACTAAATGTCCTCCCCAGCAAATAATAACGGAGAGACTCAAGTGCCCACTTAATGGCCAGGCACTCTCTCTCCTATAATGTACCTTGTTTTAGCTGGGGTAAGCTTCTGACTCAGGAAAAGAGATGCTCTTCCCCGTTAACCTCTTGAGATAGCACGGCACCAAGACCTATCTCCGAGGCATCGGTCTGCACAATGAACTCCCTTTTGAAATTTGGTGTAACCAGAACTGGTGTACCACACAGTACAGACTTTAATTTTACAAAAGCCTCCTCTGTCTGACCATTCCAGTGGACCATCACGGACTTCCTCCCTTTCAAGCAGTCTGTTAAAGGAGCTGACAAGGTGGCAAAGTTAGGAATAAACTGCCTGTTATATCCCACTAAACCTAAAAAAGCTCTCACCTGCTTTGTTGTGAGGGGACGGGGCCAGTTCTGAATCGCCTCTACTTTGTTTACTTTGAGTTTGAGGACCCCTCTTCCTATGACATAACCCAAATACCGATCTTCTTCCAACCCTATATAACATTTCTTTGGGTTGGCGGTTAGCCCTGCTTGTCGGAGGGAATCTATTACCACCTGTACCTTTTGTATGTGACTTTCCCAGTCTGCACGGTACACAACAATGTCATCCAGATAGGCTGAGGCATAACGGCGATGGGGACGGAAAATAATATCATCAACCGCTGGAACGTTGCCGGCGTGTGATGCAAACCAAAGCGTAATACTTTATACTCGAAGAGACCTTCGGGCATCACAAAAGCCGTTTTTTCCTTAGCTGCCTCCATCAGAGGCACCTGCCAGTACCCTTTTGTGAGGTCAAGGGTTGAAAAGTACTGTGCCTGCCCAAACCGCTCTATCAATTCATCCACCTGGGGCATGAGGTAGGCATCAAATTTTGAAATTTCATTAAGTTTTCTGAAGTCATTACAGAACAGTAGCATCCCATCAGGCTTAGCTATTATTTCTATTGGGCTAGCCCGCTCACTTTGGGACTCTTCAATGACACCTAACTGCAGCATAGTTTTCACCTCCTCCGCGATGGCTTGTCGCCGAGCCTCAGGAACTCTATACGGCTTTAGTCGGGTTTTGGCCTGAGGCTCTATGACAATGTCATGTTGGATTATGGAGGTACGTCCAGGGAGTTCAGAGAAAACATCTGCATTTTGGCTAACGAACTCCCGGGCCTCCAGACCCTGTTTAGGGGACAGAGTATCCGCTATCTTAACTAGGGTGGAGGCTTCTCTCAACAACTCCGAAGGTAATGGAGCCTTCTCCACAGGAAATGCAGGCAGCGGACTGTCCCCGCCAGGGTGGTCTCTATCTTTCCATGGTTTAAGCAAATTTATATGGTAGACTTGCTCTAGATTCCTCTGTCCTGGTTGGTGTACCTTGTAGTTTACCAGCCCCACCTTCTCCATTATCTTGTAGGGCCCCTGCCACCTTGCAAGAAATTTGCTATCTACTGTAGGTACACGTACCAATACCCGATCCCCCGGACTAAAGGTTCTTACCCGAGCCCCCTGGTTATAGACCCGACTCTGAGACTGTTGTGCCACCTCCATATGTTTCCGGACCAGTGGTAGGACTGTCTCCATTCTTTCCTGCATTTTTGCAACATGGTCTATTACACTCTCATGTGGGGTTGATTGGTTTTCCCAAGCCTCTTTGGCTACATCGAGCAAGCCCCGGGGATGTCTGCCATACAATAGTTTGAAGGGTGAGAACCCCATAGATGCCTGGGGCACCTCACGCACTGCAAACAACAAATATGGCAGTAAGAGATCCCAGTCCTTCCCATCTTTGGAGACTGTTTTTTTGAGCATGCTCTTTATCCTCTTATTGAACCTTTCGACCAGGCCATCTGTTTGGGGATGGTAGACTGATGTGCGCAACTGTATAACATTTAACAAGCGGCAGGGTTCTTTCAGAATTTTTGTCATAAAGGGGGTTCCCTGGTCTGTTAAAATCTCTTGAGGAATCCCCACCCGAGAGAACATACCCATGAGTTCTTTTGCTATGAGTTTAGCTGACTTATGGCGCAGCGGAACTGCCTCAGGATATCGGGTGGCATAATCTAGAACTACCAGGATATGTTGGTGACCCCTTGCCGACTTATTGACAGGACAGACCAGATCCAATGCCACTCTTTCAAAAGTTACCTCTATAATTGGCAGAGGCACCAAAGGACTCCGAAAGTGCGGTTGAGGACTGGTTACCTGGCACACTGGACAGGAATTACAATATTGTTTAACTTCTTCATAGATGCCTAGCCAGTAAAACTGCTGCAAAATTCGGTCTAGGGTTTTCTCTTAGCCCAAATGCCCACCCAGTACATGCGCATGCGCTAGGTCCATTACCAGCCTATGATATGCCTGCGGTACCAGTAATTGCTCTACCATTTCCCCACATATTTTCTCGACTTGATACAACAAGTCTCGGGTCACCTCAAAGCATGGCAACCCTGTGGCTTTCCTAGGTTCCCCATTAATAAACAGACGTTTTCCCTGGCCAGAGCCAAAGTAGGGTCTTGGTGTTGTGCCGTACCAAAATTGTCACCAGAGACATTTAAGTCTGACAATTCAGGTCCCGGCGGCAAGTCTTCCACATCTCCGGCCAGCACTTCTATGGGAGAATTTTCCCCCTCCTCCACCAAAGTGGAGGTTACCCCTACCGCCAGCACCTCTTCCTCTGGGCCACCAGGCTCACACCCCACTTCTGGAGGATGTAACCTGGTTGCCACCGGGGTCGGCACTTGTTCACTGGGTGGGACAATTGTTGGCCAAAGTACAGAAAATAAAGGAAAGTCTCTTTCAAGTATCAGTTCATAATGTAGATTCATCACCACTCCCACCTCCTGGTACCGCCTCCCCGCTGGCGTGTTTAGCACTACTAGCACAGTATTATAGTCCTTTAAGTGCCCAGTTTAAGTATGAACAACACCCAAATTTCCTGACCAGTGTACTCGCTGGTTTGTACTAGGTTGGCTCGTATCAGAGACACGAGACTCCCTGAATCCAGTAGGGCCACAGCCGGGGTGTCCTCCACATCAACCTTACATAAATGTCCATTGCTGGGACCCTCCGGGGTACCAGCTGCGCAAATCCGTTCGGCATAATGGGATTGGCGATACCCAAAGCTTGTTTCCATGGGCTCAGCCAGGTGGGGGCAGTCAGCTTTCATCAGGCCTAGCTCCTGGGACTGCCACCAAACTATAGGGCCCCTTTCTCCCCCAGAAAAGTCTTGAGTTGTCCTCCTGGGCTCCGCTCACTGGATTAGGAGTGGGGACTTAGGGGTCCTTCCTGTCACCTTCAGAGGGGTCCCACCTAGGAGCTCTTTGGTAGCCTCATATCGTTCTATAAAGTCCATTATCTGGAGCGCATCAGTAGGGGATGCCTGACCAACCCAGGACTGAAGGGAGTGGGGCAAGCCCTCCAAAATTTGTCGGTCACTTTGCGGTCCAGCATGGCTTTGGGAGACAGTACCTCGGGCTGCAACCACTTTTGTATTAAATGCAACATGTCATAATATTGTGACCAAGCCGGCTTGGAGGCATTAAACTCCCACTGATGTACCTGCTGGGCCCGGACTAACACATTTATCCCAATTCGTGCCAGTATCTCACCCTTGACGATCGTGTAGACCACCATCTGCTTCGGGGGTAGGTCCTGGGGCCAGAAACGGAGCAATGACTTCTGCCCATTGTTTCCGTGGTAGTCTCTCCCTCTCAGCCACTCTTTCGAACACCTCCAGATACATCTCGACGTCGTCAGATTTCTCCATTTTGGAGATTGCTGCACGAACCACTTTCCGGATATCATGGATTCCCCATGGAGTTCCTGTTGTCTGCGATGTTGTGATGTGTTGTATCAACATCTGGTTGGTTTGCTGCTGCTATTGATTAAATATCAGCTGCTGTTGCGTAGCCTGCTGATGCTGTTGCATGGCCTCCATAAACACTTTTAGTGTGGCCTCCATTTCTGCACGTTTCCCCAACTGGGTCTATGCCACTTCACTGCATTGCCCGCATTGTCCAACCAATTGTAGGCATTTGCTCTGGTAGGCAGCAGAAGGGAC
The DNA here is from genome assembly GCF_046119375.1 of Phyllobates terribilis. NCBI lineage: Eukaryota > Metazoa > Chordata > Amphibia > Anura > Dendrobatidae > Phyllobates > Phyllobates terribilis. The sequence continues at coordinate 326,435,319 of NW_027362762.1, read as the reverse complement.
CCAGTAACGAGGCAACGCACATAGGCTTAAAGTACAAACTTCAGTGTTTTAATCACACTTTTAAAAAACAGAAGGCAGAAAAGGAGAGAAAAAAACCCAACGTAAATATACTCCAACTTGGAGAATCCACTGATCTCAGATTCACCATTGCAAGGGACGGGCTTAACTAAGCGGCTGCCTGGTCACCACTATCGATGTGGTTAGTTGCAGGCAACAGGAGACCACCAGGTGCCATTCCCAGGGTGGCTTGAATCTTGTCACCAACCTTTTAGCAAGTATCTAGACAACAATACACATTCAGGCTTACTCAAGCCTAGCTCCTCACACCCAGAGATTCCCCACTAACTGGCTTATGCAGGCTTGATTGCTGCAGCTGTGTATGTCAGGTTTTGGGCTGAAAACCTGGAGAACTAGGGAAAATCCAAGCCACATTTTATTTTGCTAGGAGAAATATACCTTCCATCCAGCACTACACCTTTCACTGCACCACAATATATATATACAGTACAGACCAAAAGTTTAGACACACCTTCTCAATTAAAGATTTTTCTGTATTTTCATGACTATGAAAATTGTACATTCACACTGAAGGCATCAAAACTATGAATTAACACATGTAGAATTCTATACTTAACAAAAAAGTGTGAAATAACTGAAAATATGTCTTATAATCTAGGTTCTTCAAAGTAGCCACCTTTTGCTTTGATGACTGCTTTGCACACTCTTGGAATTCTCTTGATGAGCTTCAAGAGGTAGTCACCAGAAATGGTTTTCACTTCACATTTGTGCCCTGTCAGGTTTAATAAGTGGGATTTCTTGCCTTATAAATGGGGTTGGGACCATCAGTTGTGTTGTGCAGAAGTCTGGTGGATACACAGCTGATAGTCCTACTGAATAGACTGTTAGAATTTGTATTATGGCAAGAAAAAAGCAGCTAAGTAAAGAAAAACGAGTGGCCATCATTGCTTTAAGAAATGAAGGTCAGTCAGTGCAAAACATTGGGAAAACTTTGAAAGTGTCCCCAAATGCAGTTGCAAAAACCATCAAGCGCTACTAAGAACCTTGCTCACATAAGGACCGCCCCACGAAAGGAAGACCAAGAGTCACCTCTGCTTCTGAGGATAAGTTTATCCGAGTCACCAGCCTCAGAAATCGCATGCTAACAGCAGCTCAGATTAGAGACCAGTAGTGTTGAGCGAGCCCTAAAATGCTCAGGTGCTCGAAGCTCGGGCCGAGCTCACCGTGATACTCAGGTGCTCGACCCGAGCAATGACCCGAGCAATGAACCCAATGTTAGTCTATGGGAGACCCGAGCATTTTCGCGCGGCACCCCCGGCAGTCTGTAGAAAGCCTGAAAAGTGCCCAAAACGATAGTGACAGTGCTCAAATGACATGGGGACAGCATGGGGATCGCCCCAGGAAGCATTTCTGACCCCCAGGTCACTGCTGTAAACAACGTGGTCAGAGGTATTAAGCCACTTTTACGGGCTCATAATAAAACGTTCAAAAACTAAACTGAAACTGCTTTCCTGTGAAATATGTTAGGGAACATCTTTTCCCTGGTAAAGACTTCTGTATAAGGTAAAATAAATAACCAAAAACAAAAATACTCCTCCACACCTTGGGCTATGTTCACAAGTAGCATTTTCTATGCGTTTTTGCACTTTTGTATTGCTTTCAACCATGACAAATGCATTCACCGGGAAATGTCATTTTAACATTTTACAACCTTATCTGGCCATGTGCTGTGTGACACATGCATACAGTGCTGAAAAGACAGGGGAACAGCATGGGGAAGACCCCTGAAAGCATCTCTGACACCCAGGTCACTGCCTAAAAGTGTGCCCATCAGAAGTGATTCTTGCCGCATCAGAAGATGCAGACTTGCAACTATCCCCGTGCAACTCCTTGTCCCAGGGCAGTGTTCAATTGTACATCCCCCATTCCTTGCAATGCAAGCGCAAGTATGCAGCCTGCCACCCACCCACCCCCAGGCTGCAATACCATACTGCTTGCTTGCACTTGAAATTGGGCCTTTTAGGCATGTGAAGGCGGAATCTGGCCACCATGTCATGGCTGCGTCGGCGGCCTGGTATCCATTCTCAGTCCCCAGCCGCCCGGTGGCCGGGTGTCCATGCTCGGTCCCCAGCCACCAGGGGGCGGCCGGGTGTCCATACTCGGTCCCCAGTCGCCCCGCGGCCGGTGCCCACACATGGTCCCCAGCCACCTGGGGGCGGCCGGGTGTCCATAAACGGTCCCCAGCCGCCCCTATTTGAAGGACAGCCGAACCACAAACACGTGGACAAGTGAATGTGGCCAGGGATTGTCCATCTGACTGACGCCTTCACACTGGGTTAATATTGTGGAAGCTGGGACACAGTTGGACACTGGGATGCAAGACGTCCTCCAGACATAGAGGATTGCGGGTCCTGGGTCAATCAAGCTTCAACACAAAGTTCAGAAGATAGACAGCAGCAGTGGTCGGCCTCCTACACAGTGAGTAAATTATTCATGATCATGAGGCCATCCATCTCCTTAGCTTTCTGTTCCTTGGAATGAAAGTGCATGTATGTAGTAGCGGCTAGGCCTGAAGTCTTCAGCGTTTTGGCGCATATCCTACCTCCTCCGAGGATTGCTGGATGTTTTCCTGCTACTATCCCAGTTCTATGACTCCTGTTAAAACAAAGCTTCAGGTGATGAATGATGGATGAGGTGGTGGCAAAAAAGAAAGAGCAGGAGGAACAGGGACCATTCACATCAATATCAGGCCAGTCAACCACACATGTCTTGTAGGATATGCTTCTGTACCAAAAGGAGCGGTTCGGCTACACAGTTATAGGGCATAAAGTGAGTGCAATGCCTACCAAAAATTTCGAGGCACTCCAATGCCCCTTGGAAATGACATGAAGGTCAGAGGGACTTAACGAAACAGTTTTTTCCATTTATAGTAACTGGGTCTCCTGTACACTGTTCGCTTTAGCAGTGAATGGAAGGCTTTCCAAAAATTATGAGGCACTGCAATGCCCCTTGAAACAAACGTGGATTACAGCATACTAAAAACCTTCTACCCATTATTGGGGAGTGGGTCTCCCTTAGTGTTCGCCTATGCATTGAGAAGCAAAAGCTGACTAAAATTAGGAGGAAATGCAATGCCCCTTGGAAGAGCTGTGGAGTTCAGAGTGGTCTAACAAGACGGTTTTAATGCCCCTTGGAAGAGACGTGGAGTTCAGAGAGGTTTAACAAGACGGTTTTAATGCCCCTTGGAAGAGACGTGGAGGTCAGAGTGGTTTAACAAGACGGTTTTAATGCCCCTTGGAAGAGACGTGGAGGTCACAGTAGCTTAACAAGATGGTTTTAATGCCCCTAGGAAAAGACATGGAGTTCAGAGTGGTTTAACAAGACGGTTTTAATGCCCCTTGGAAGAGATGTGGAGGTCACAGTAGCTTAACAAGATGGTTTTAATGCCCCTTGGAAGAGACGTGGAGTTCAGAGTGGTTTAACAAAACAGTTTTAATGCCCCTTGGAAGAGACGTGGAATTCAGAGTGGTTTAACAAGACAGTTTTAATGCCCCTTGGAAGAGATGTGGAGGTCACAGTAGCTTAACAAGACGGTTTTATGCCCCTTGGAAGAGACGTGGAGTTCAGAGTGGTTAACAAGACGGTTTTAATGCCCCTTGGAAGAGACGTGGAGTTCAGAGAGGTTTAACAAGACGGTTTTAATGCCCCTTGGAAGAGACGTGGAGGTCAGAGTGGTTTAACAAGACGGTTTTAATGCCCCTTGGAAGAGACGTGGAGGTCACAGTAGCTTAACAAGATGGTTTTAATGCCCCTAGGAAAAGACATGGAGTTCAGAGTGGTTTAACAAGACGGTTTTAATGCCCCTTGGAAGAGATGTGGAGGTCACAGTAGCTTAACAAGATGGTTTTAATGCCCCTTGGAAGAGACGTGGAGTTCAGAGTGGTTTAACAAAACAGTTTTAATGCCCCTTGGAAGAGACGTGGAATTCAGAGTGGTTTAACAAGACAGTTTTAATGCCCCTTGGAAGAGATGTGGAGGTCACAGTAGCTTAACAAGACGGTTTTATGCCCCTTGGAAGAGACGTGGAGTTCAGAGTGGTTAACAAGACGGTTTTAATGCCCCTTGGAAGAGACGTGGAGGTAACAGTAGCTTGACAAGACTGTTTTAATGCCCCTTGGTAGAGTGGTGGAGGTCACAGTAGCTTAACAAGACGGTTTTAATGCCCCTTGGAAGAGCTGTGGAGTTCAGAGTGGTTTAAAAAGATGGTTTTAATGCCCCCTGGAAGAGTGGTGGAGGTCACAGTAGCTTAACAAGATGGTTTTAATGCCCCTTGGAAGAGTGGTGGAGGTCGCAGTGGAATAAAAAGACAATATCAATGACCCTTGGAAGAGTGGTGGAGGTCACAGTAGCTTAACAAGCCAGTTTTAATGCCCCTTGGAAGAGATGTGGAGTTCAGAGTGGTTTAACAAGATGGTTTTAATGCCCCTTGGAAGAGTGGTGGAGGTCACAGTAGCTTAACAAGACAGTTTTCATGCCCCTTGAAGAGTGGTGGAGGTCGCAGTGGAATAAAAAGACATTATCAATGCCCCTTGGAAGAGTGGTGGAGGTCATAGTAGCTTAACAAGATGGTTTTAATGCCCCTTGGAAGAGTGGTGGAGGTCAAAGTAGCTTAACAAGACGGTTTTAATGCCCCTTTGAAGAGTAGTGGAGGTCACAGTAGCTTAACAATACGGTTTTAATGCCCCATGGAAAAGTGATGGAGGTCGCAGTGGAATAAAAAGACAATATCAATGCCGCTTGGAAGAGTGGTGGAGGTAACAGTAGCTTAACAAGATGGTTTTAATGCCCCTTGGAAGAGTGGTGGAGGTCACAGTAGCTTAACAAGACGGTTTTAATGCCCCTTGGAAGAGACGTGGAGGTCGCAGTGGAATAAAAAGATAATATCAATGCCCCTTGGAAGAGTGGTGGAGGTCACAGTAGCTTAATAAGACGGTTTTAATGCCCTTTGGAAGAGTGGTGGAGGTCACAGTAGCTTAACAAGATGGTTTTAATGCCCCTAGGAAAAGACGTGGAGTTCAGAGTGGTTTAACAAGACGGTTTTAATGCCCCTTGGAAGAGACGTGTAGGTCACAGTAGCTTAACAAGATGGTTTTAATGCCCCTTGGAAGAGACGTGGAGTTCAGAGTGGTTTAAAAAAACAGTTTTAATGCCCCTTGGAAGAGACGTGGAATTCAGAGTGGTTTAACAAGACAGTTTTAATGCCCCTTGGAAGAGACGTGGAGGTCACAGTAGCTTAACAAGACGGTTTTATTGCCCCTTGGAAGAGACATGGAGTTCAGATTAGTTTAACAAGACGGTTTTAATGCCCCTTGGAAGAGTGGTGGAGGTCACAGTAGCTTAACAAGACGGTTTTAATGCCCCTTGGAAGAGTGGTGGAGGTCACAGTAGCTTAACAAGATGGTTTTGATGCCCCTAGGAAAAGACGTGGAGTTCAGAGTGGTTTAACAAGACGGTTTTAATGCCCCTTGGAAGAGACGTGGAGGTCACAGTAGCTTAACAAGATGGTTTTAATGCCCCTTGGAAGAGACGTGGAGTTCAGAGTGGTTTAAAAAAACAGTTTTAATGCCCCTTGGAAGAGACGTGGAATTCAGAGTGGTTTAACAAGACAGTTTTAATGCCCCTTGGAAGAGACGTGGAGGTCACAGTAGCTTAACAAGACGGTTTTATTGCCCCTTGGAAGAGACATGGAGTTCAGATTAGTTTAACAAGACGGTTTTAATGCCCCTTGGAAGAGTGGTGGAGGTCACAGTAGCTTAACAAGATGGTTTTAATGCCCCTTGGAAAAGCTGTGGAGTTCAGAGTGGTTTAACAAGACAGTTTTAATGCCCCTTGGAAGAGTGGTGGAGGTCACAGTAGCTTAACAAGACGGTTTTAATGCCCCTTGGAAGAGTGGTGGAGGTCACAGTAGCTTAACAAGACAGTTTTAATGCCCCTTGGAAGAGTGGTGGAGGTCGCAGTGGAATATAAAGACATTATCTATGCGCCTTGGAAGAGTGGTGGTGGTCACAGTAGTTTAACAAGATGGTTTTAATGCCCCTTGGAAGAGTGGTGGAGGTCACAGTAGCTTAACAAGACGGTTTTAATGCCCCTTGGAAGAGTGGTGGAGGTCACAGTAGCTTAACAAGACGGTTTTAATGCCCCTTGGAAGAGTGGTGGAGGTCACAGTAGCTTAACAAGACAGTTTTAATGCCCCTTGGAAGAGTGGTGGAGGTCACAGTGGAATAAAAAGACAATATCAATGCCCCTTGGAAAAGTGGTGGAGGTCACAGTAGCTTAGCAAGATCGTTTTATTGCCCCTTGGAAGAGTGGTGGAGGTCACATTAGCCTAACAAGACGGTTTTAATGCCCCTTGGAAGAGTGGTGGAGGTCACAGTAACTTAACAAGACAGTTTTAATGCCCCTTGGAAGAGTGGTGGACGTCGCAGTGGAATAAAAAGACAATACAATGCCGCTTGGAAGAGTGGTGGAGGTAACAGTAGCTTATCAAGATGGTTTTAATGCCCCTTGGAAGAGTGGTGGAGGTCACAGTAGCTTAACAAGACGGTTTTAATGCCCCTTTGAAGAGACGTGGAGGTCGCAGTGAAATAAAAAGATAATATCAATGCCCCTTGGAAGAGTGGTGGAGGTCACAGTAGCTTAATAAGACGGTTTTAATGCCCCTTGGAAGAGTGGTGGAGGTCACAGTAGCTTAACAAGACAGTTTTAATGCCCCTTGAAAGAGTGGTGAAGGTCACAGTGGAATAAAAAGACAATATGAATACCCCTTGGAAGAGTCCTGGAGGTCGCAGTGGAATAAAAAGACAATATCAATGCCCCTTGGAAGAGTGGTGGAGGTCACAGTAGCTAAACAAGATGGTTTTAATGCCCCTTGGAAGAGCTGTGGATTACAGAGTGGTTTAACAAGATGGTTTTAATGCCCCTTGGATGAGTGGTGGAGGTCACAGTAACTTAACAAGACGGTTTTAATGCCCCTTGGAAGAGCTGTGGAGTTCAGAGTGGTTTAACGAGACGGTTTAAATGTCCCTTGGAAGAGTGGTGGAGGTCGCAGTGGAATAAAAAGACAATATCAATGCACCTTGGAAGAGTGGTGGAGGTCACAGTAGCTTAACAAGACGGTTTTAATGCCCCTTGGAAGAATGGTGGAGGTCACAGTAGCTTAACAAGACGGTTTTAATGCCCCTTGGAAGAGTGGTGAAGGTCACAGTAGCTTAACAAGACGGTTTTAATGCCCCTTACAAGAGCCATGCAGTACAGCATATTAAAAACCTTATTCCCATTATTGGGGAGTGGGTCTCCCATAGTCTTTGCCTATGCCTTCCAAGCAAAAGCTGCCAAAAATTAGGACAGAGGAACTTGCAATGCTGGCAACAAGGACCACAGTCACCCTGGTGGTATAGTGGTGGTGGAGGCTGAGGATAAGGAGAAGAGCAAAATACAGCTGAAATGAGGAAGCGTATACCCATGTGTGGGTGTGAAGCGGTGCACGGGAATACACCTCCCAAAATAACACAGTGGTTTTCACTTTATGTTACTCTGCTGTCATTTGGTGGTGATGAGAAATCTGCTCCAATCCAGCCCTTGTTCATTTTGATAAGGGTCAGCTTGTCAGCATTGTCAGTTGACAGGCGAGTGCGCTTCTCAGCTATAATTCCCCCAGCCGCACTAAAAACCTGCTCCGATAACACGCTAGCGGCAGGGCAGGCCAGGACCTCCAAGGCATACAGAGCGAGTTCATTCCAATTGTCCAGCTTTGATACCCAATAATTAAAAGGCACAGAGAAATCACAGAGGACGCTGGTACGGTCGGCAAGGTACTCCCTCACCATCTTTTGAAACTTTCCACTCCTTGTGAGAGTACCCGCGCCTCAGGGCCTGTAAGCTGGGCGAGTCTCAGAAAACTGTCCCAGAATGTTGACAGTGTTCCCCTGCCTCTGCTGTATTGGAGTTGCGTCTCTCTCGCCTGTACGCCTTGGTTGGTCAACGAACTGTGACCTCTGCCGCTAGCGTGTTCAGATGGGAATTTTTTTAACAGTTCTGCAGCAAGGGCCTTCTCGTACTGTCCCATTTTTGTAGACCTATCCACCTCAGGAATAAGAGAGTGAAAGTTCTCCTGTAGCGGGGGTCTAAAAATGTCACCAACCAGTAATGACTGTCACCCAACATTTTGACAACGCGAGGGTCACGGTTAAGGCAGTGTAACATAAAGTCAGCCATGCGTGCCAGACTGGTAACGGGCAAGACTTCCGTGTCCTCACCAAGATGACGACAGACCATGCTCTCCTCCTCCTCCTCCTCCCCCCCTGTCCTCAGGCCACTCACGCTTAACCGACGGTATGACAGTTGTACAGGTACTACCGTCTACAGCGCATGATACCAGCTCCTGTTCTTCCTCCTCCTCCTCCTCCTCCTCCCCCTGATTGTCCCCCAATGCACGTTGGGATTAGATGAGGCTGGGCTGTGTGTAATCGCCCATTACGGCTTCTTCATCCATCTCATCATACTCTGGCTGCAATGCCTCCTCTTTAATTCTCTGCAGAGAGCGTTGCAAAAGACGGACAAGTGGGATGCTGACGCTAATGATGGCGTCATCGCCACTCACCATCTAGGTGGACTCCTCAAAGTTTGTCAGGATGGTACATATGTCAGACATCCAGGTCCACTCCTGAGGTCTTATGTGTGGAGTCCGACCTGAATATCGACGGCCTTGTTGCAGCTGGAACTCCACAACTGCTATCTTCTGCTCACAAATCCTTTGCAACATGTGGAGGGTAGAGTTCCAACGTGTGGGGACATCACACACCAGTCGGTGTGCCAGAAGCTGCAAACACTGCTGCAACACAGCAAGGTCGGCGGAAGCTGTAGCCGACTTCCGAAAATGAGCTGACAGGCGGCGTACTATGACGAGCAGATCTGGCAACTCGGGGTACGATTTAAGAAACCGCTGAACCACGAGGTTAAGCACATGAGCTAGGCATGATACGTGTGTGATCTCGCCTCGCCTCACAGCCGCCACCAGGTTACTGCCATTGTCACACACGACCATGCCTGGATGTAGGTTCAGCGGTCTCTGCCACAGATCTGCCTGCTCTTTCACAGCTGTCCACAACTCACTGTAACGGGTCCGGGAGGCGGACTGTAACGGGTCCGGGAGGCGGAACCTCTGAGCTACTATACAAGGGGGCGGCCCTTGTAAGGGAGCGGGTGGCAGTCTCTGGGTGAACCGACAGGGAGTTACGGCAAGTGATCAGGGCAGTCTCTGGGTAAGGGGTAGGTACGACCTGTGATGGCAGAGCCTCCGGGTAGGCTAGCAGGCAGGTGGTAGATGTGTGCTCCCAGGTGAGCAAGCGAGAGTCTCTGGAATAGCAGGTGGTCACGGCACGTGACGGCGGAACCTCCGGGCTGGCAGGCAGGTAGGTAACGGAGAAGCGCTCCCAGGTGAGCGGGCAAGAGTCTCTGGAATAGCTGATGGTCACCGCACGTGACAACGGGACCTCCGGGCTGGCAAGCAGGCAGGTAACGGAGATGCGCTCCCAGGTGAGCGGGCAAGAGTCTGGAGTAGCTGGTGGTCACAGCACGTGACAACGGAGCCTCCGGGCTGGCAAGCAGGCAGATAACGGAGAAGCGCTCCCAGGTGAGCGGGCAAGCTGGTCCATAGACAGACTGACCGGAGTAGTAAGGCAGACCGTCGGACCTCAGGCAAGCAGGCAGGTAGCTGATATGCGCTCCCAGGTGAGCGGGCAGGCTGGTCCTTTAGACAGACTGACAGGAGTAGTAAGGCAGACCGTCGGACCTCAGACTGGCAGACAGGTAAACAAGTATTCAGGCAGGAATCAGGCAGGTAACTGGCAGGTACTGGCAGGTAACTAGCAGGAAACTGGCAGGAAACTGGCAGGTAACTGGCAACGGGACCTGAGGGCTGAAGCACAGGTGAGACACAGGTGCAAACAACATTGCTCGGGCACCTCCATTTTGGAGGAGGTGCCTTATATATGATGAAGTCCTCCGGCCATTGGCCGGGGACTCTTTAGGGCGGCGCGCGCGGCCCCTTTAAGAGGAGGGGAGCGCGCGCGCGCCCTAAGCACAGGGGCCGGGAAGGAGCGCGCGCTGAGAGCAGAGCAGGAGGAGGACGCCGGGACGGAGCGCGCGCTGACAGCAGAGCGGGGGGAGGAAGCCGGGCACGGAGCAGAGCGGTGAGAGGAGCAGCGTCCCTGCCTAGCAGAGGGCAGGGACGCCGGCACTACACTCACAAGCAGTGTGAGGTTTATTACCTAAGCTTATGAGTTTCAGCACAGCATGTTGCCACTTGGCTGATGCAGTACTGCAGTGCTTCCAGTTTGCAACTGATGTGGTGATATCTAAGATGGAGGCTGAACATGAGGAGGAGGAGGATGATGCGCAGGAGCTGTACACTGTGGGGGCAACTCTGACAGACATAGGGCCCGCAATCCTTGGTGTGGGGAGGATCCCAAGGTCCGACTGGGTCCCGGCTTCCACTATGTTTACCCAGTGTGCCACTAGGGAGATGTACCGTCCCTGGCCACAAGCACTTGTCCACATTTCCGTTTTTAGGTGGACTCTCCAAGTAACTGCGTTGTTGAGGGCACGGCAGATGTTTTGGGACACGTGCTTGTGTAGGGCGGTGATGGCACACCGGGCAAAATAGTTTCGGCTGGGGACCGAGTACCGAGGGACGGCCACCGCCATAAGGTTGCAGAAGGATTCCGTCTCCACCAGCATAAAAGGCAACATTTCCAAAGCAAGCAGTTGTGAAATGTGCGAAGTTAGGACTGTGGCCTGTGTGGCGTTGGCTGCGAATTTGCGCTTTCGTTTAAAGGTCTGGGATTTGGACAATTGAACGCTGCGGTGGGACGTGGATGTGGACGTTGATGCTGTTTCTTGAGAAGCTGCATAACAAGTGAAGACTGAGAGGAGGGGGCATCTTTGCATGCAGTATGGACAGGGGATTGCCTTGCATGCACAACAGGGGGTTCTCTTACATGCACAACAGCGGAAGAAGCAGTGGTGACACCCGCTGACACTGGTCGTGGACCCTGGGGTTCGCCCCACAAAGTCGGGTGCTTTGCTGCCATGTGCCTGATCATGCTGGTGGTGGTCAGGCTGGTATTTTTGTCACCCCTGCTGATGCTGGCATGGCAGGTGGTACAAATGGCCTTTTTGGGGTTATCAGCAGAGTCTTTAAAATAATTCCAGACTCTGGAAGACCTACCACTTGTACTGGCAACGTCCCTCGTGTTGGTGTTACGGGAAACTGTTGCCCGCCTTCTGCGTGCGGCCACCACACTGCTTCTTCCTGCCTGTTGGGGTACTCTGCCTCCCTCCCCCTGTTTGCTGCTGGCCTCGCTCTGTGTGTCCTCCTGCCACGTTGGGTCAGTTACTAGATCATCCACCACCTCCTCCTCTTCCACTTGCGCACCACGATCCTCCTCCTCACTTTGTGGCAATTGTGTCTCGTCATCGTCCACCTCTTGTGACAAATTGCCAGCGTCGACTTCCTGTGGCCGTGGCTGTTCAAATATTTGGGCATCGCTACATGGGATCTCCTCTTCCACAAATGGACCAGTGAACAGCTCTTCAGAGTGTCCAACTGTGGGATCAGTTGCTGTCTGACGACGCTCGGCACGGTGGGAGGAAGGAGCATCAGGGTGAGAAGGAGTATGCGGTCGAGACTCACGGCTACTAAAACTTGACCGTGTGGAAGACAGACTGGAGGTGGTGGTGCCCAGGTAACTGGAAGTATTTTCTGCTATCCAATTAATAACCTGTTCACACTGATCAGTACGCAATACTGGTGTTGTAGTGTGCTTCTCTAGTAATTCGGTCAAGAAGTGGGAGCGAGAAGATGTGGCTGTTGGTTGTGGCACATTTTCACCTTGGCCACGGCCCCGTCCTCTACACGCACCATCACCAGAAAGTCCAGTTCAACGTCCCTTGCCACGCGCCTTGCCCATTGTAAATGAAGTAAAATAGCTTACACTCGCACTATCAATGGAAAAAGGGTAAAAATAAGGAGAGGAAGAGGAAAACCACAGTTCTATTTCTCTGGCTTACACCAGAATCTTTTAAACAGATATATTTGTGTCTGAACAGTCGGCGAGACACTATTAATGTTTTTTTAACCGAAAAAAGGCCAAAAGCAGGATAATACAGAGATTTGAACCAAGGAACTGCAAAACCACAGTTCTAGTTATCTCGCCTACACCAGAATTGTTTAAGCAGATATATTTGTGTCTAAATAGTCAGGGAGACACTATTACAGTTTTTTTTTACGGAAAAAAGGCCAAAAGCTGGAAAATACAGAGATTTGAACCGTGGAACTGCAAAACCACAGTTATAGTTATGTGGTCTACACCAGAATCTCTTAAACAGATATATTTGTGTCTGAACAGTCAGGGAGACACTGTTACTGTTTTACTTCACCGAAAAAAGGCCAAAATCTGCTTAATACTGAGATTTGAACCGTGGAACTGCAAAAGCATAGTTCTAGTTATTTCGCCTACACCAGAATCTTTTAAACAGATATATTTGTGTCTGAACAGTCAGGGAGACACTATTACTGTTTTTTTTTCATAAAAAAAGCGAAAAGCAGGATAATACAGAGATTTGAACCGTGGAACTGCAAAACCACAGTTCTAGTTATGTGGCCTACACCAGAATCTTTTAAATGGATATATTTATGTCTGAACAGTCTGGGAGACACTATTACTGTTTTTTTTTACTGAAAAAATGCCAAAAGCAGGATAATACAGAGATTTGAACCGTGGAACAGCGAACCCACAGTTCTAGTTATCTGGCCTACACCAGAATCTTTTAAACAGATATATTTGTGTCTGAACAGTCAGGGAGACACTATTACTGTTTTTTTTACGGAAAAAGGCCGAAAGCTGCAAAATACTGAGATTTGAACCGTGAAACTGCAAAACCACAGTTCTAGTTATCTGGCCTACACCAGAATCTTTTAAACAGATATATTTGTGTCGGAACAGTCAGGGAGACACTATTACTGTTTTTTTTTTTTACGGAAAAAAGGCCAAAAGCAGGATAATACAGAGATTTGAACCGTGGAACTGCGAAACCACAGTTATAGTTATGTGGCCTACACCAGAATCTTTTACATGGATATATTTGTGTCTGAAAAGTCAGGGAGACACTATTACTGTTTATTTTTACGGAAAAAATGCCAAAAGCAGGATAATACAGAGATTTGAACCGTGGAACTGCAAAACCACAGTTCTAGTTCTCTGGCCTACACCAGATTCTTTTAAACAGATATATTTGTGTCTGAACAGTCAGGGAGACACTATTACTGTTTTTTTTTCACGGAAAAAAAGGCCAAAAGCTGCATAATACTGAGATTTGAAATATGGAACTGCAAAAGCACAGTTCTAGTTATCTCGCCTACACCAGAATCTTTTAAACAGATATATTTGTGTCTGAACAGTCAGGGAGACACTATTGCTGTTTTTTTTACGGAAAAAATACGAAAAGCAGGATAATACAGAGATTTGAACCGTGGAAATGCAAAACCACAGTTCTAGTTATGTGACCTACTCCAGAATCTTTTAAATGGATATATTTGTGTCTGAACAGTCAGGGAGACACTATTACTGTTTTTTTTTACTGAAAACATGCCAACAGCAGGATAATACAGAGATTTGAACCGTGGAACTGCAAAACCACAGTTCTAGTTATCTGGCCTACACCAGAATCTTTTAAACAGATATATTTGTGTCTGAACAGTCAGGGGGACACTATTACTGTTTTTTTTTCACGGAAAAAAGGCCAAAAGCTGAATAATACTGAGATTTGAACCGTGGAACTGCAAAACCACAGTTCTAGTTATTTGGCCTACACCAGAATCTTTTAAACAGATATATTTGTGTCTGAACAGTCAGGGAGACAGTATTACTGTTTTTTTTACGGAAAAAAGGCCAAAGGCAGGATAATACTGAGATTTGAACCGTGGAACTGCAAAACCACAGTTCTAGTTATCTGGCCTACACCAGAATTGTTTAAACAGATATATTTGTGTCTGAACAGTCAGGGAGACACTATTACTGTTTTTTTTTTTTTTACAGAAAAAAGGCCAAAATCTGGATAATACAGAGATTTGAACCGTGGAACTGCAAAACCACAGTTATATTTATGTGGCCTACACCAGAATCTTTTAAACAGATATATTTGTGTCTGAACAGTCAGGGAGACACTATTGCTGTTTTTTTACGGAAAAAATACGAAAGCAGGATAATACAGAGATTTGAACCGTGTGAATGCAAAACCACAGTTCTAGTTATGTGACCTACTCCAGAATCTTTTAAATGGATATATTTGTGTCTGAACAGTCAGGGAGACACTATTACTGTTTTTTTTTACTGAAAACATGCCAAAAGCAGGATAATACAGAGATTTGAACCATGGAACTGCGAAACCACAGTTCTAGTTATCTGGCCTACACCAGAATCTTTTAAACAGATATATTTGAATCTGAACAGTCAGGGAGACACTATTACTGTTTTTTTTTTACGGAAAAATGGCCAAAAGCAGGATAATACAGATATTTGAACCATGGAACTGCAAAACCACAGTTCTAGTTCTCTGGCCTACATCGGATTCTTTTAACCAGATATATTTGTGTCAGAACAGTCAGGGAGACACTATTACTGCTTTTTTTTCACAGAAAAAAGGCCAAAAGCTGCATAATACTGAGATTTGAATAGTGGAACTGCAAAAGCATAGTTCTAGTTATCTCGCCTACACCAGAATCTTTTAAACAGATATATTTGTGTCTGAACAGTCAGGGAGACACTATTGCTGTTTTTTTACGGAAAAAATACGAAAAGCAGGATAATACAGAGATTTGAACTGTGGAACTGCAAAACCACAGTTATAGTTATGTGGCCTACACCAGAATGTTTTAACAGATATATTTGTGCCTGAACAGTCAGCGAGACACTATTACTGTTTTTTTACGGAAAAAAGGCCAAAAGCAGGATAATAGAGAGATTTGAACCGTGGAACTGCAAAACCACAGTTATAGTTATGTGGCCTACACCAGAATCTTTTAAACAGATATATTGGTGTCTGAACAGTCACAGACACACTCATTTTTTTTTTTTGGGGGGGGAATACCAAAAGGTTAATAAGATGCCTATTACAGGATACAGGATTTAGATGAAAAAAAAAAGGATTTTTCCTGGCCCCTGAGACCAGGGGATAAGATTACCAATTTGACCAGCAGGAGCACACAGGACTATAATGCAGTGTTTGTTGGTATAACCACTGCGTCTCCTATACAGCCTGCCTGCCTGATATCTGGGATGGATAATAGTCCTGAGGAGGACTGTTTGTTTGATTTGGCAGGCTTTAGAGACCCTACACTACCTATTGCGCAATATTAATCTCTCCCTAACTCAGCAGCACTGACCCTACACTGTCTGATCCCGGGGGACTGTGTCCAAGATGGCAGCGCCCGGTTTTAAATACTCGAGTTGACGCTGTGCTGCCAGCCAATCACTGTAATGCCCACAAACAACATGGCTGCGGCATTCCAGTGACTGGCTGGCAATCCCTGCATGTTCATTGGCTCTGTAAAGAGCGCCAAATGTGCAGGGTGGAGACCCAAGCTCCCCCCCGAGTAATCCGGAAATGCTTGGTGCTCGCCGAACATCCCGAGTAGTGAGATGCTCGGGCGAGTACCGAGCAGTGTCGAGCATGCTCGCTCAACACTAGAGACCAGGTGAATGCCACACTGAGTTCTAGCACCAGACACATCTCTTCAACATCTGTTAAGAGGAGACTTTGTGCAGCAGGCCTTCATGGTAAAATAGCTGCAAGGAAACCACTGCTAAGGACAGGCAACAAGCAGAAGAGACTTGTTTGGGCTAAAGAACACAAGGAATGGACATTAGACCAGTGGAAATCTGTGCTTTAGTCTGATGAGTCCAAATTTGAGATCTTTGGTTCCAACCACCGTGTCTTTGTGCGACGCCAAAAAGGTGAACGGATGGACTCTACATGCCTGGTTCCCACCATGAAGCATGGAAGAAGAGGTGTGATGGCGTGGGGGTGCTTTGCTGGTGACACTGTTGAGGATTTATTCAAAATTGAAGGCATACTGAACCAGCATGGCTACCACAACATCTTGCAGCGGCATGCTATTCCATCCGGTTTGCGTTTAGCTGGACCATCATTTATTTTTCAACAGGACAATGACCCCAAACACACCTCCAGGATGTGTAAGGGCTATTTGACCAAGAATGAGAGTGATGGGGTGCTATGCCAGATGACCTGGCCTCCACAGTCACCAGACCTGAACCCAATTAAGATGGTTTGGGGTGAGCTGGACCGCAGAGTGAAGGCAAAAGGGCCAAGTGCTAAGCATCTCTGGGAACTCCTTTAAGATTGTTGGAAGACCATTTCCGGTGACTACCTCTTGAAGCTCATCAAGAGTGTAGTGCCAGCGTCCCTGCCCTCTGCTAGGCAGGGACGCTGTTCCCCTCACCGCTCTGCTCCGTGCCCGGCGTCCCTCTCCCGCTCTGCTGGCAGCCCACTCCTTCCCGGCCACTGTGCTTAGGGCGCGCGCGCCCTCCCTCCCTCTTAAAGGGGCCGCGCGCGCCGTCCTAAGGAGTCCCCGGCCAATGGCCGGAGGACTTTACCATATATAAGGCACCTCCTCCAAAATGGAGGTGCCCGAGCAATGTTGTTGCACCGTTCTACTCTGCTTCAGCCCTCAGGTCCCTTGCCAGTTACCTGCCAGTTACCTGCCAGATTCCTGCCAGCTTGCTGTCCTAATCCTGCCTGATTTCCTGTTACCTGCCTGCCTGCCTGAGGTCCGACGGTCTGCCTTACAACTCCGGTCAGTCTGTCTAAGGACCAACTTGCCCGCTCACCTGGGAGCGCACATCAGCTACCTGCCTGCTTGCCTGAGGTCCGACGGTCTGCCTTACAACTCCGGTCAGTCTGTCTATGGACCAGCTTGCCCGCTCACCTGGGAGCGCTTCTCCGCTACCTGCCTGCTTGCCTGCCCGGAGGCTCCGCTGTCACGTGCTGTGACCACCAGCTATTCCAGACTCTTGCCCGCTCACCTGGGAGTGCTTCTCCGCTACCTGCCTGCTTGCCAGCCCGGAGGCTCCGCTGTCACGTGCTGTGACCACCAGCTATTCCAGACTCTTGCCCGCTCACCTGGGAGCGCTTCTCCGCTACCTGCCTGCTTGCCTACCTGGAGGCTCCGCCGTCACGTGCTGTGACCACCTGCTATTCCAGAGACTCTCGCTTGCTCACCTGGGAGCACACATCCTCCATCTGCCTTGCTAGCCTACCTGGAGGTTCAGCCATCACAGGTCGTACCTACCCTTTACCTAGAGACTGCCCCGGTCACTTGCCGTGACCTCCAGCCCGTTCTTCCAGAGACTGCCCCGGTCACTTGCCGTGACCTCCAGCCCGTTCTTCCAGAGACTGCCCTGATCACTTGCCGTGACCTCCTGCCCGTACACCCAGAGACTGTCCCGGTCACCTGCTGTGACTGCCTGCCTGGTCGCCACCCGCTCCCTTACAAGGACCGCTCCCTTGTATAGTAGCCCAGAGGTTCCGCCTCCCAGACCCGTTACAGTTTGCTCGGGCCATGGAACCCGGTGGCACCCAAGCTCCCTCGCTCTCGGACCTGTGTCATGAACTGTCCCGTCAGAGGTCCCAACAGGAGTCCATCCTGGGTCACCTGCGGAGTGTCAATACTCGCCTGGACACTCTGACTGCTCCGCCGGCAACCTCCGCCAGTGCCATGTCTCGCAATCCGGCAGCTCCGCTGTCCACTAACACCATGATATCCTACCCCGGACCTCGGCTTTCTGCACCTCCTCGCTTCGGAGGCGACTCAGCCCAGGCTCGGGGCTTCATAAATCAGTGCACCCTGCACTTTGAACTATTGTCCCACCAGTTTAACTCCGACCGAGCCAAAATTGCATTCATCATGTCCCATCTCACCGGGGAGGCCCTGGCCTGGCTAAATCCTCTATGGGAGAGAGGAGACCCCCTGGTGTCCAACTTGCCTGCTTTTCTCACGGCTTTCCGGAAAGTCTTCGACGAACCCGGACGGAAGACCTCATCCGCATCATCGTTGCTACGCCTCCGTTAGGAAAGTCTCACCGTGGGCCAATATGCCATACGGTTCCGTACCCTTGCCTCGGAGCTGGCCTGGGATAACGACGCTCTGGTTTCCGTCTTCTGGGAGGGTCTGTCCGGCCGTATTAAAGATGAACTTGCCGGTCGGGACATTCCTACCACTCTCGATGACTTAATAACTCTTGCCACCCGGATTGACCTACGGTTCCAGGAGCGTGCCAGAGAGGTCACCCGTGAGAGGAGGTTACCACGTCTAGCTCCTACTTTTCAGAAACCCGTCACTCCTTCTGTCTCTAACCAGGTACACACTCCTGAGCCTATGCAGGTCGACCAGACCAAGATGGTCAAGACCCGTCAGGACTTACGCCGTGCCGAGGGGACCTGCTTCTACTGTGGCAGTAAGGAGCACCGGATCCGTGCCTGCCCGGAGAGGTCGGGAAACGCCTGTGTCTAGGTTCGCTCAGAGAGGTCCACCTAGACAAGAATAAATCCTCTCCATCCCTGCTGTTGTCAGTTTCAATCGTCTACGGGGAGAACCGTTATTTCGAACTAGCCCAACTGGACTCTGGAGCAGCCGGGAATCTTATTTCACAGTCCCTGGTAGAGAAATACCGCATCCCCACCAAACCTCTGGCTGTACCCTTGTCTGTTGCTGCCGTGGATGGGGGGCTCTTACCACGCCCCATCCAACTCATCACCGAATCCATTACTCTGCAGGTGGGAATGCTGCATTCTGAAAGTATCTCCTTCCATGTTCTGCCTGGACTCTCTCACGCCCTCTTGCTAGGCCTACCTTGGCTCCAGAAACATGCACCCGTTGTTGACTGGCAGACCGGAGAAGTCCTTCGCTGGGGACAGGGCTGCCATAAGACCTGTCTGGTTCCCGTTCATCCCGTCCGTCCTTCTCCTACCCCAGCTAATCTACCTGGACTTCCGATTCCTTATTGGTCTTATGCTGATGTCCTTAATAAAAAGGAGGCAGAGACACTACCCCCTCAAAGACCATACGACTGCCCTATCGACCTGTTACCTGGTACTTCTCCTCCCCGTGGGCGTATTTATCCATTATCCGCTGCTGAGACCCGGTCGATGTCCGAATATATTGAGGAGAATCTGGCCAGGGGATTCATCCGGAAATCTACCTCCCCGGCGGGAGCAGGCTTCTTTTTCGTCAAAAAGAAGGACGGCTCTCTCCGTCCCTGTATAGACTATAGAGGCCTTAACCAGATCACGGTGAAGAATAAGTACCCCCTTCCGCTCATTCCGGAGTTATTTGATCGTCTGAGGGGGGCTAGAATCTTCACCAAACTGGACCTCCGTGGGGCGTACAACCTGGTTCGTATCCGTCAGGGGGATGAATGGAAGACGGCATTCAACACCCGGGACGGCCACTATGAATATCTGGTAATGCCCTTTGGTCTCTGTAACGCTCCTGCTGTCTTTCAAGAGTTGGTCAATGACATCTTCCGGGACCTTCTCTACTCCTGCGTAGTGGTGTACCTGGACGACATCTTGGTCTTCTCTCCGGATCTCCAGACTCACCGGAGGGATGTTCGTCAGGTCCTGCTCAGGCTCAGGCAAAACCATCTCTACGCTAAATATGAGAAGTGCCTCTTTGAGCAGACCTCGCTTCCGTTTCTGGGCTACATTATCTCTCAGACCGGCCTACAAATGGATCCTGAGAAACTGTCTGCCATCGAGAAATGGCCCCGACCAGAGGGGTTGAAGGCTATTCAACGGTTCCTGGGCTTCGCCAACTATTACCGCCTCTTCATCCCGCACTTCTCTTCCCGGACTGCCCCAATTTCCGCGCTCACTCGTAAGGGTACTAATCCCAAAGAGTGGCCGCCCGAAGCAGAGGAGGCCTTTCTTTCCCTAAAACAGGCCTTCTCTTCCGCCCCGGTGCTGCATCGCCCGGACGGCAACAAGCAGTTCTTCCTGGAAGTTGACGCCTCCTCCTCTGGAGCCGGAGCGGTACTTACTCAAAAATCATCTTCCGTGAGAATGGTAACTTGTGGCTTCTTCTCCAAACTCTTCTCCTCTTCTGAGCGCAACTATTCCATAGGAGACCGAGAGTTATTGGCCATCAAGCTGGCGTTGGAGGAGTGGCGTTACCTACTCGAGGGGGCTCTTCATCCGGTAATAATTTACACTGACCACAAGAACTTGGCTTACCTCCAGCATGCCCAGAGACTTAACCCGCGCCAAGCCCAGTGGTCCTTGTTTTTTGCTCGCTTTGATTTTGTTCTTCATTTTCGCCCGGCTGACAAAAACGTCAAAGCAGACGCCTTGTCCCGATCCTTTCTGGTGTCCGATCTCGAGGAAGAACCTAAACATATCATCGATCCCGCCAGAGTAATGCAGGTGGCTCCCGTGAGTCTAAATCGTCTCCCTCCCGGTAAGACGTTTGTTTCAGTACCTGATCGGGAGAAGATCCTACACTGGGGCCATTCGTCTAAACTAGCTGGCCACGCCGGTCAGAAAAAGACCCTCCAGCTTATTGCCCGGCACTATTGGTGGCCTACCCTGCACAAGGACATAATAGACTTTGTTTCTGCCTGTGTGTCCTGCGCCCACAACAAAGTCCCGAGACATCTGCCAGCCGGACGCCTCCTTCCGCTTCCTGTACCTGCTGCCCCCTGGCAGCATATAGCAGTGGACTTTATAACTGATCTCCCCATCTCTGCCGGTTGTACGGTCATTTGGGTGGTCGCTGATCGCTTTTCCAAGATGGCTCACTTTATTCCCCTGCCAGGCCTTCCGTCTGCACCCGAGCTGGCTAAAGACTTTATCCGCCACATCTTCCGTCTTCATGGCCTGCCCCTCCACATCGTGTCGGATCGTGGGGTACAGTTCACCTCACGTTTCTGGAGAGCCACTTGTAAACTACTAGACGTCACCCTGGACTTCTCTTCCGCTTACCACCCACAGTCCAATGGTCAAGTGGAGCGGATCAATCAGAACCTGACCAGTTACCTCCGGCACTTCGTTAATGCCCACCATTCTGACTGGGTGGATCTCCTACCATGGGCCGAGTTCTCTTATAATAATCACGAGAGCAAATCCTCCTCCAAATCCCCGTTTTTTGTAGTCTTTGGTCAGCATCCTCGGATTCCTTTTCCTGTCTCCACCTCTGTGGACAACCCGGCTGCGGAATCTCTCGTTAGCAAATTTTCCTCCATATGGGAGAGTACCCGGTCCGCACTCCTTCTGTCATCCGAGCGTATGAAAAGACACGCTGACAAAAAACGCCTGGATCCTCCACAATTTCGTCCAGGAGATAAAGTCTGGCTCTCATCTAAATATGTTCGACTCAAGATACCTTCTTACAAGTTAGGACCTCGGTTCATCGGTCCTCTGGAGGTCATCAGTCAGATCAACCCGGTGGCCTATAAATTGAAACTCCCGGCCAACTTACGGATCCCTAACTCCTTCCATGTATCTATCCTCAAACCCGTGGTGCTTAACTCTTTTTCCAAGTCTACAGGTACGCCTCCTGCTCCGGTTTCTGCTGAGGACGAGTTTGAGGTAGAGAACATTCTTGCCACCAAAAGGGTAAGAGGAAAGACCTTTTTTCTGGTAGATTGGAAGGGGTTTGGTCCTGAGGAGAGAACGTGGGAGCCCCGGGAGAACATCCATGCCCCTCTCATCCTAGCTAAATTTCTATCTGGCCTAAAAAAGGGGGGGCCTAAAGGGGGGGGTACTGTAGTGCCGGCGTCCCTGCCCTCTGCTAGGCAGGGACGCTGTTCCCCTCACCGCTCTGCTCCGTGCCCGACGTCCCTCTCCCGCTCTGCTGGCAGCGCGCACTCCTTCCCGGCCACTGTGCTTAGGGCGCGCGCGCGCGCCCTCCCTCCCTCTTAAAGGGGCCGCGCGCGCCGTCCTAAGGAGTCCCCGGCCAATGGCCGGAGGACTTTACCATATATAAGGCACCTCCTCCAAAATGGAGGTGCCCGAGCAATGTTGTTGCACCGTTCTACTCTGCTTCAGCCCTCAGGTCCCTTGCCAGTTACCTGCCAGTTACCTGCCAGATTCCTGCCAGCTTGCTGTCCTAATCCTGCCTGATTTCCTGTTACCTGCCTGCCTGCCTGAGGTCCGACGGTCTGCCTTACAACTCCGGTCAGTCTGTCTAAGGACCAACTTGCCCACTCACCTGGGAGCGCACATCAGCTACCTGCCTGCTTGCCTGAGGTCCGACGGTCTGCCTTACAACTCCGGTCAGTCTGTCTATGGACCAGCTTGCCCGCTCACCTGGGAGCGCTTCTCCGCTACCTGCCTGCTTGCCTGCCCGGAGGCTCCGCTGTCACGTGCTGTGACCACCAGCTATTCCAGACTCTTGCCCGCTCACCTGGGAGCGCTTCTCCGCTACCTGCCTGCTTGCCAGCCCGGAGGCTCCGCTGTCACGTGCTGTGACCACCAGCTATTCCAGACTCTTGCCCGCTCACCTGGGAGCGCTTCTCCGCTACCTGCCTGCTTGCCTACCTGGAGGCTCTGCCGTCACGTGCTGTGACCACCTGCTATTCCAGAGACTCTCGCTTGCTCACCTGGGAGCACACATCCTCCATCTGCCTTGCTAGCCTACCTGGAGGTTCAGCCATCACAGGTCGTACCTACCCTTTACCTAGAGACTGCCCCGGTCACTTGCCGTGACCTCCAGCCCGTTCTTCCAGAGACTGCCCCGGTCACTTGCCGTGACCTCCAGCCCGTTCTTCCAGAGACTGCCCTGATCACTTGCCGTGACCTCCTGCCCGTACACCCAGAGACTGTCCCGGTCACCTGCTGTGACTGCCTGCCTGGTCGCCACCCGCTCCCTTACAAGGACCGCTCCCTTGTATAGTAGCCCAGAGGTTCCGCCTCCCAGACCCGTTACAAAGAGAATGCCAAGAGTGTGCAAAGCAGTCATCAAAGCAAGAGGTGGCTACTTTGAAGAACCTAGAATATAAGACATATTTTCAGTTGTTTCACACTTTTTTGTTAAGTATATAATTCCACATGTGTTAATTCATAGTTTTGATGCCTTCAGTGTGAATGTACAATTTTCATAGTCAAGAAAATACAGAAAAATCTATAAATGAGAAGGTGTGTCCAAACTTTTGGTCTGCACTGTATATTATATCTTGTGGAATACCTATACTAACTATAAACAAGCAAATCTCTCCCTAGCTCAGCAGCACCCCTCCCTACACTGTCTGATTCCGGAGTGACTGTGACGAGCAAGGCAGCGCCAGGTCTGATATAGACCTGATGACGCTGCGCGACCAGCCAATCACTGTAACGCCACAAGCAACATGTCTGCGGCATTACAGTGAGTGGCAGGCAATCCCTGCATGTTCATTGGCTCTGTAAAGAGATCCACACATGCAGGGAGGGGATCCGAGTTCCCACCTGAGCAGCCCGGAAATACTCGCCGAGAGCCGAGCTTGTCGAGCATCGTGATGCTCAGGCGAGTACCGAGTAGTGTTGAGCCACCCCCATAGTGTTCGAGTTCGGTTCGGTTCGTCGAACACCCATATGTTCACCGATCTGTTCGTCGAACTGTTCATCGAACACCTTCGAACACCATTAAAACCTTTGGCAGGCAAACAAAAACACATAGAAACACATAGAAAACACTTAGAAAACACTTCAAAGGTGTCCAAAAGCTGAAAAACTGCTCAGAAGACACAACTAACACATGGAAAAGTGACAAGTACATATAGTCATGCGAAAAGAAAGGTGGAGGAGTAAAAGGAGGGGGAGACACAGATATAGGCATGTCATGCCCTTCTGAAAATCAAGAAAGGCTGGAGTAAAAATCTAAAATCAGCCTATAAACAACCAGACGTCGTGACAAGAAAATTAAAAAAAGAAATATCTTTAGGTAGAATGGCGGTTCCATTCAGAACACTTTCCTTACAAGACGTAGTGGTATCCCCGTTGTGAGTTGTGCCAAAAACGGAACCCAATACATTCGGACTAATCCACCATTTGTCATATCCAAGGGGCAGGTCCGTAAACGACAACATCGACGCTGAACCAAGTACAGTAGTATATACTGTACATCCTTTGACAAGGCAATCAGGCGGATCAAGAAGTTGGGAAGGGTCACCCTAATGGCCAAAACAGACATTGATGCGGCGTTCCGGTTACTTACTACCTGTGCCTCCGAATAGTGTCCACCTATTGGGCTGGGAAGGAGCATACTATATAGATCGCTGTTTGCCCATGGGGTGCTCCAGATCCTGCTCACTATTTGAGACATTTAGTTGCTTCCTCGAATGGGTTGTAAAGGACGTTTCTAAGGGGGCACATATTATCCATTACCTCGACAACTTCTTATGCCTGGGCCCAAAAGATTCGCCACAGTGTGAATACTCGTGGTAGTCCACCTGTGAGAAGGAGAGAGCTGGAGGGAGAGCGGTCACCACGGAGCCGAGGGGTTAGATGGAGAACGGAAGAAGGAAAGAGGGCGAGGGAGGTAAGGGAGTACAGTGGAAGGCCGACCTGAGCTCCCCCACGTTCCTGCTGGGCGGGGAACAGCCCTGGGATGAAAAGCCGCTTGCGCATCCCTTTGAGGTTACGGGCGCGAGTGGGCAGAGGGACTACGCTGGAGTGCCAAGCCGACACGGCCAGTCCGTACCTACCCCTGCGACATCCGTGTCGCCGGGTTTGTGCCAGAGCCTCAGTGGACCCTGACGGCCAGCCCCCCTCTCCCAATTCTGGTGCCTGTCCGCTGGTGGGTCGAGCCCCTATGCGGTGGGGGGGGGGTAACATCTGCAGAAGAAAGACCATCTTCCAGCCAAACTAAGATGTCTATTTCTTTTCGTGGACAATGTGATACGATCCCTTTCTTATGGACACGCCCATTGCTACAAATTCCAGATGAGGCACAAATACAGCAGGTGCTTCAACGGATATCAAGTGCTCCTTCAAGTGGGCTCTCCTCCACCTCAACTTCAACATCACAAATACTCCAGTCCTCAGAGGTGTGACCCCAATCGCACTTGCTTCCTCACAGCTCCCAAGTCTCCAGCTGCCTGTCTGAGTAAGGGGTAACACAGATGGTTGAGTCTGCACAGCTATTTACTCATACTATAGCCTGGGAAACGGAGGTCTGCTCCAGAGCTTCTGTTAATCCAGACGAGGAAATGATCTGCACTGATGCCCAGAATCTTTATGAGTCGGATCCAGGACCAGATGAAGAAGGTTCTGAGCATAATGTAGACCCTGGTTCCCAAACTGTAACTCCTGTTGGTGGAGACAATGATGAAGACGATGATGAGACTCAAATACCTGATTGGAGCGACAGCTTGACTTTTCGGTCAGGGCAGGAAGAGGTTGGCTCTGAGGACGACGGGTGTGAGAACCCACAGGGTGATGATGACGAGGTTGGAGATCCCACTTAATGTCAACCCACAGTCGATGAGGTCAGCAGAGGAGGTGGAGGAGGTTGTGACTAGCCCAGGGGATGGGGATGACTCGGTACCCGGGCCTTTGCCTGGCCTTGGGGATGTCGCGGTGGTCGGCTCCCGGGCCCGTACTCTGGGGTCACTCTTTAAAAGGGTGGATAATTGTTAATTTTATAAGAGTTTGTGACGCCACCTGTGGCATCTGTTGATCAGCACCAGCGCTGCAGCAGTCCACTGAGGTCGGTGATAAGGCAGCTTGATGGTATAGCTCCCCACAGGTGGAGTTAGGCCTCAGAAAAGCGTATGCAGGGGGAATGCAGGACAGGTGAGACCCAGCTGGGTCAGAGCAAGAACGGGAGCGGACACGGTAGTCACTTCAGTACCTTTTACTGGTGGAAATTCAGGCACATCCCGGAGCACTGTAGGGTGAAGGGTGCATATCAGGATCCTCCCCAATGAGCGGGTGTAGGGCCTCCTGCCTCTTGCCTCTGCGTAGTAAGTTTCTGACCTGCCTTGAGCTAGGCCTAACTTTGTCTCTGTCCTGTGCTGGATGACCTTGTGGTAGGGCCTTGTCTTGGAGTTAACGCTCCCAGTATGCGGGGCCTAAGCATCTCCTGGCTCTGTTACGTATCAGCACCTTAGCGATCCTGGGACTTGTAGTTCTCCAAGGATTCCGGTTATGCCTTACTGGGTCATAGAGATCCCGGTAAGCTTGGATCTGGTGTCCGGTAAATGCTTCGGGGTGAGCTGGTTAAGCTCCTCTGCCCCCTATGTACTAACTCTCCACTCGCCTTCTGCCTACTCGGGCCCTCACTGGGCTATACACACTAACGGCAGCTTGCCGCGCTTCACCGATCTTATGGCACCGGCACACCTTAAGCTCTGACTGGGCTCCCTGAATCTAGCTAGCAGGAGCCTCGTGCTCCACTGCTGAACTATTAACTGAGTTCTCTAGACTAGACTGAGCTCCACTGCAGACTGACCTCTCTTAGGCTTCTCTACTGCAGGTACTCTTCAAAGGAACTGAACTGCCTAGCTCCACCTACCCTATTTATATCCCTAAAGGGCTCCCTCTGGTGGTCTGAGGTGGAAGGTGGAGATGTGTGAATGTTTATGGAGGCCTCTTCTGGAGGATTCCATCAAGCACTCTTCTAGGATCTGTGATACCAAGCGCAGCTGGGCGTCACAGATGCTATTGACGACGAGGTTAGGTTGCGCCTTCCTGGACAGAGATGGAGTACTGGAAGCACGTCAACAACTGCATCCTCAACCACAACTCTGCCTCTGACCACAAGTCGTAGTGGCTCTTCAGGTCGCATTGGCTCTAAGCCTTGCATAGCCTGGGCATTTTTTCAGATCGATAAGGATGACCCAACTCGTGTTATCTGTAATATTTGTCACCAACAGCTAAGTAGAGGCCAAAAAATCCATAGTTTGTGTACTTCATGCAAGAACCGTCACATGGATATGAAGCATAAGTTGCAGTGGGAAGCTCACTGTTCTACAATGCGGCCTAGCGGGCTGGGCCAGCCACCGTCTGCCCCATCTTGTGCATCCGCAGCCTCTTCATCCTCTGTGACTGGGGGGACAGCAGTCACACATGTTTTTTGACGCAGACCTGCCACCTCTTTACCCGCAACAGCCAGTGTAATTGGCAGGTCATCATTTCATTTGGAAGTGGAAACACCAGCTGGTGTTGAGCGCTCTCCGACATCGAGAGCACCACCTT
Source organism: Phyllobates terribilis (assembly GCF_046119375.1). Classification (NCBI taxonomy): domain Eukaryota; kingdom Metazoa; phylum Chordata; class Amphibia; order Anura; family Dendrobatidae; genus Phyllobates; species Phyllobates terribilis. The sequence continues at coordinate 326,407,992 of NW_027362762.1, read as the reverse complement.
TGGATCAAGGCAACCTAACTTTTCCACCTGCATATTCCTCACAGACCGGCAGTATGCCGGGGACACCATACTCAACCCCGTCTAAGCACAACAGCCAGCCCTCGGTCCCTCAGATGTGGAGAAGTAAAAGACCATTTCATCTTAGCCATGACAAAGCTAAGAGGTTGAATTTCACCATCTGCAAGCTGTTGGCTACAGAAATGCTGCCTTTCCGTCGCAGTGCCCCAGTACCAGATGCCCAGTCGGCACTACTTCTCAAAGAAAGGTGTGTCTGCGCTCCACCAGCATGTCGCACACAACATCACCGCTTCTTTGAGAAACTCTGTGTGACAGGGTGCATTTCACCACAGACACTTGGACGAGTAGGCATGGACAGGGGCGTTACATGTCACTGGCTGGGCACTGGGTAACTATGGTGACAGCAGGACAAGGGGCTACTGTCCAAGTCTTGCCATGCCCCCGAGTTGTGCGTCAATCCTCTTTATCTCAAAGTTCCTCCACTGCTTCTGCCTCCTCAACCTCCTCTCTGTCCTCCACCTGCACCCAAAGCCTGTATGGTAATGCCACCCGCTTTCTAACTGCGCAGAAGGAATCCTGCACACCTCCTTACTATGTTTGCAGCAGGGCTCAACGGCACCAGGTGGTGTTTACTTTGAAATGTCTGGGAAATGTGAGTCACACAGCTGAGGAGTTGTGGTCAGCTCTGGAGACCCAGTTTCATGAATGGTTGTCTCCACTGGACCAGCAACCAGGGAAGGCCATGTGCGACAATGCTGCAAACCTGGGTGATGTCTTTCGCCGGGGCAATGTCACACACGTGCCTTGTATGGCTCACGTGTTGACCCTGGTTGCCCAGCAATTTTTAGCCCACTATCCCGGACTAGATGGCCTTCTGCAGAGGGCACGGTTGCTGTGTGCTCACTTCCGCCGTTCGCATCCCACAGCTCAACGACTTACATCTCTACAGAAGTCGTTGGGCCTGCCAGTTCACCGGCTGAAATGCGATGTGCCGACACGGTGGAATTCAACTCTGCACATGTTGCAGCAACTGTGGCAGCACCGACAAGCCCTGGTGCAATACGTTCTGACGTATAGCCTGGGCCAACAAGATCCAGAGGTGGGGCAAATCAGGCTGCAGGAGTGGTCTCAGATCAGGGACCTATGAAGTTGACGTGCCCCCTGGGCCATGGGGTACCCGGGCCGGTAGACGCTGGGGGTTGTAGTCAATGTGGCGGTGTCCCGGTCCATGACCCAGGGCGGTCAATCCAAGGGTGATTTGTATATATGGGTTTTAGAATGTCCGACTATGCCACCTATGGAGTGTGGCCAAAGGGACCGCCGCTGCGGAACAGTCCTCTTTAGCTGGTGGTTTTGCAGCAATGATATTATTACTCCCCATAGGAAGAGTGTAGCTTCAGGGCAGTGTGGGTGGATGATGGTGGTTGTAGTGCAGGGAGTCAGTAATGAACACAGAGTCCGTGTGATGCAGTCCCAAGATCTTTACTCACAGTTGTTGCAGTCCAGACTACAGGTACCAGAGCAATCTCCACCATCTTGCTGTGCGTACTCAGTGAGGGGTTCAGTCCACCCCCAGATAGCTCCGGAGTACTTAGCAGGACCCCCTTCTGTGTGTCCTTTCTCTGGCCTTCTCCCTGCAACTCACACCCAGTGACACTTCTATCCGGTATCCTCGGGCCTTGGCGGGCGACGTGTGTTCCATCCCCTGGGTCCTATGTGGCTACCTTCTTAGTGAGACTGGTGTTGACTTTGGCCTACAGTGCATGAAATGCTGCAGCCTCTGGTTTCTAGTTGAGCCTTGCTGTTTCTCCGCTAGTTGAGGGACCAGTACCCCTTTTCTGGCCCGACCCCTCTACCTCCTGGTAGCAGCGGGCGTACGGGTGGCCTTCTGCATGGCCCGTACCCCTTCGGTTCCTGGAGCCTTCCTGCTCCCACTCCTCTCTTCTCTCCTTCAGTCCTGGGCCTCCCAGGCTAGGCCCGCCTCCGGAGCAGAGCTCATGCAGAGCCTCTGCTCCTGTCACTTCTCCTCCTCTGACTGGCTTGCTCTTTCTAAGATGGCTTCCTATTTATACTCTCCTTGTCATGTGCTCCCCTAAGCTGCTTTCTCCACCCACACCCACTACATAGGACCCTCCCACCAGCTAGGGACCTGGGACTGTGCTCTCCCTTAGGAGCAATCTCGCCCTACCCCCACTGCTGGTAAGTGTTGGATGTAAGTGTTAGGGTCCCAAGCCATACTCCTTCCTTACCTGAGGGTGAGATACCACACCTCTGGCTGAGATGCAGTACATCTGTGGCGACTGAACCCTCAGGGTCGCCACACACCCTTCTGCACAGTTTTGAAATGGTGACGAAGATGTTTAGTGCTGACGATGCCATTATCAGCATGACTATTCCGGTGATTTACATGCTGGAGCACACGTTAAACAGAATTCAGAGTCAGGGGGTGGGACAAGAGGAGGTGGAGGAAGTAGAGGAGGAGTCATATGCGGAAGGGATAACATCTCCAAGGTCCAGACGGTCGAAGCACCAAGGTGGCCGACATGGGAGGGTGGGGGAGAGGGATTAACCAGGGTGCATGTTAGCAGCCAAACTGTTGAGGTAGGTGCAGGAGCCGAGGAAGAAGTGGAGGACGAACTGGCAATGGACATGTAAGACTCATCAGATGAGGGAGACCTTGATCACATTTCTGTTGTGTGAGGTTGGGGGGAGAGGGCTGAGGAAGGAAGCATGATTCTTCCTTCGCTACCAACACAACAAGGTCTTGGTCCTCCTGGATGCGCAAGACACATGAGTGCCTTCTTGCTGCACTACCTGCAACATGACCCTTGGATTGTCAGAATTCGAAGTGATCCCAACTATTGGGTTGCCACACTCTTAGATCCCCGGTACAAAAGTAAATTTGCCGAAATAATTCCTGCCATAAAAAGGGATTCACGCATGCAGGAGTATCAGCAGAGGCTGTTGCAGAATCTTACATGTGCTTTTCCACAAAACACCAGTGGTGCAGGTAGTGAATCTCACAGTTCTAACTTGCAAACCGTGGGACTGTCGAGTCTTCATCACTCAAACCGTAACAGTAACACAGTATCTGCTGGTAACAGCAATTTTGTGGAATCGTTTCACCACTTTTTTAGCCCATCCTTTGCAAGGCCACAGGAGACAAGAAGTCTGACACATAGTCAATGCCTAGAGAGGATAGTACAGGAGTATCTCCAAGTGAACATCGAAGCCATGACTGTGTCACTGGACCCTTGCTCATTTTGGGATTCCAATCTGGAAAAATGTCCGGAGCTCGCCACTCACGCCTTGGAGATCTTGTCATGCCCTGCAGCCAGCATTCTCTCTGAACGTGTGTTCAGCGCTGCTGGTGGTGTGCTGACAGATAAGCGCACGCGGCTGTCCACTGAGAATGTAGACAGACTCACATTCATAAAGATGAACAAATCATGGATCCGCAGGGACTTTTCTACCCCTGTGTCATCCTGGGGAGACTAAAAGCTTGAGGATTTGGTAAAATCACCTCACCAACCGTTTTAAGCAACTCTGGGGCAATTGATGCCACTTAAGTGGTGTCTGTGCCACAATTTTTGGAAAAAATGGAGACTCTTTTTGGAGTCCCCTTGCTGTGTTTTACGTGATGTTGGCATCGTCAATTCCAGGTGGGTTTGGTCGCCCCCCCCTTTTAACTGTAAGAAACTACATACACTATGGCTTGGGGTAACACTGATGGTTGAGTCTGAAGAGCTGTTTACTCAGAGGTCTGCTCCAAAGCTTCAGTGTCTGCTAGTCAGCATAGAATTTTTAACTGCATCTAGCCTAGGCAATACTTTGGGCATAGTAGCCCAGCTGCGAAGCAAGCTGCACCGCCTGTGTATCTAAAAAGAATTTTTAAATGCATCTAGCCTAGGCAAACTGTGGGGACCCCCAACCAAACCCAGATGCTCAGCCCCCCTACCGCCCCCCTTTCCTTGACAATACAATAATGTAACTCTTACCACTGGATGGGTGAGGATCGGTCACAGCTTTATTAACTCTTTATACTCATTCCATTAGAAAGGCATTTTATTTCTAAAATAATTCAGCTTGTTGCAGCATGCCCTGGGTCTCCACACCAGCAAGTTGGCCAACAAGTGTAACTCTCCAACATGTCCTTTCTATTTCCAGGCCACGGAGGATTCTGTTTACTCGTATGCAGGACTCTGACCCCCATCCATCACTCTTAATGCTTGTTCCACTCCGTCCTGGAGTCCTGACAGGAATATGTCCAGTCCTATATACATTAAGTGAACACCGTCGGGCCGTATGAGGCCTGCTTTATCTCCTTCCAGTTGTCAGTGTTGTATCACTACACCGCCTCTGTCTCTTCTAAATTTTGCCATCCGAATATTTATTACCCGCCTTGTCCGTTCGATGGCCGTGATGTCTCGCGCACCTTGCCATACCGCTATCGGCACAATCTCTGACCATACTATAGTTAGTTTTGTGAAAAATTCTCTGAAGCGCTCAGTGTCTAGTTTCATTATTTCCATTAGTTATGCTCTCTTGTGATGACCTAGGTCGTTTCCCCCGGCCTGTATAACTAAGATGACCGGACCTCTTGCCTCTCTCCCTACCTTGATTACCTCCATTAGTACCTGTGGCCATAGCAGGCCTCTAATACCTCTCCAGTTGAAATATGTGTTATGAAACTCTAATTTCCTCCCGCCTGGGAAGACTTTCGCCCTTTTTTCTGCCCAATATATATACAAGTGGCCTATCACCCACACTGTTGGCTTAGCATCACCTGTAAAAGAAACAAACCACGTTAGGATAGCAAGTCCGGTCTTATGCATCTCACCAAACACGTGGATCGCCATCTCCCTATCCTCTGACCTTCCGTTTCTGACAGTCCTGCTCTTACTGCTTCCGTGGCCGCACCTATGCGGAATGAGTGTGTCCCGTAATCTTTGGGGTGGTTACCTGCCAATGTTCTGCATTTATTAAATATAGCTTGGAACTGGTATCTTGATAATGGCAATCCATCAATGTGTGATAGGAAGAAATTACTTTGTGATCTGATGGTTATATAAGTTTTTACTATTGTTACCCGACTCAGTGTACCGTTTGTTGGTTGTAGAAGTTCCCAAGTGCCCCTGCCCGCTGGAACCGTTTTCGATTGGCGTATGCATAGACGTATTGCATTATTGGCTATGACTACGTCCTGGTGTAATAAGCCTCCACTGGTGGTAATTTTGGATTCAGGGACTAATTCGCTTATGCATAGCGCCCCGAAGAAGGCAATCGCAAATGCAGTAGACAGTAGTGTTGCTTCAAATTGTGAGTGTCATGTTAATGGTGCTAGGGATATGATGTGAGAAATCAGTTTTAGTGACACGGGACAGGACGTCTACACTCCTGACTTGGCTGACCCCTTTTCCACCCTTTTATGGATTGTCTGATGATTAGTGTTGAGCGATACCTTCCGATATCAGGAAATATCGTATCGGATTGGATCGGGCCGATACCCAAAAAGTATCGGATATCGCCGATTCCGATACCGGAAACCAATGCAAGTCTATGGGACACAAATATCGGAATGAAAATAAACCCTTTCTTTCCTTGTAGGTTAATTCTACATGAAGGAAAACAACTAAGAATAATGTAGAATGACATGAAAAGCCGGCAATTCATCAGCGGCATACACCGGTACCCGACAATTTACAACAGAAAGAATAGAGCTTCACACATAGATTAGATAGATAGAAACATGTCAGTCACATATATATGAAGTACAGTGACAGTGTTGCTTACTGTACTTGTCATTTAGTGTAAAGGATTTATTAAAAAAAATATTAGTGTTTTCGTGCACCGTCTCTTTAAAAAAGCCGGCCGGCAATTCAGCATCTGTACCCGACAATTTATAACAGACAGAATAGAGCTTCACACATAGATTAGATAGATAGAAACATGTCAGCCACATATATAAGAAGTACAGTGACAGTGTTGATTACTGTACTTGTCATTTAGTGTTAAAATAAAGGATTTATTTAAAAAAAAATTGGCGTGGGGTTCCCCTTAATTTTAGGCTCTAGCGGAGGTTAAGCAGACAGCTGGGGCAAATGTTTGAAGCCTGGGAAGGGGGTAATACCCACGGAGCTTCCCAGGCTACTAATATCAGCCCCCAGCTGAATACCTAGCCTTTACTAGCTATTAAAATGGGGGAACCCCCCCAAAAAAATAACGTGGGGTCCCCCCTAATTTAATAGCTAGCACAGGCTAGGCAGACAGCTGGGGGCTGATATTAATAGCCCAGGAAGGGTGCCATGAATATTGGCCCCCTCCCAGGCTAGAAACACCAGCCGTCAGCCGCACCAGAAATGGCGCATCCATAGGATGCGCCAATTCTGGCACTTAGCCTCGCTCTTCCACACTGCCCTGGTGCGGTGGCAGGGGGTAATAGGGTTGGGGTTGATGTCAGCTTATAATGCCAGCTGACATCAAGCCCAGGTTAGTAATGGAGAGGCGTCTATAAGACACCCCCATTACTAACCCCATAGTCAAAGTTAAAAGAAAACACAAACACCCAGAATAAAGTCCTTTAATTGAAATAAAGACACAATTCTTTATTGTTCTAAATTAAACCATACTTACCATCACGCCCATTCCAGCTGAAGCCAACGATCTCCTGCAATAAAAGTAAAATAATAAAGCAACCTCATCCTTACCTTTCCATGGTTCCCACGACAGCTTCAGCTCTGCTACATCGAGATGACAGGCTGGACCGCAGCAGAACGCTGCCATCCAGCCTGTCATCCCGCAGACACTGAGAAGCGCAGGCATGCTTGCGCTCCTCAGTGTCTCTCTGTGACGTCATCCAGATGAGCCGAGTTCATGTCCAATGAACTCAGCTCACCTCATGCACGTCACTGACAGCGTGGGAAAATTCTCCTGCACTCAGCGCTTCAGCGTGAGAATTCTCCCATGCTGTCAGTGACATACATGAGGTGAGGTCATGTCCAATGAACTCAGCTCACCTCATGCACGTCACTGACAGCGTGGGAAAATTCTCACGCTGAAGCGCTGAGTGCAGGAGAATTTTCGCACGCTGTCAGTGACGTACATGAGGTGAGCTGAGTTCATTGGACATGACCTCGGCTCATCTGGATGCCGTCACAGCCAGACACTGAGGAGTGGAAGTATGCCTGCGCTTCTCAGTGTCTGCGGGATGACAGGATGGATGGCAGCGTTCTGCTGCGGTCCAGCCTGTCATCTCGATGTAGCAGAGCTGAAGCTGTCGTGGGAGCCATGGAAAGGTAAGGATGATGTTGCTTTATTATTTTACTTTTATTGCAGGAGATCGTTGGCTTCAGCTGGAATGGGCGTGATGGTAAGTATGGTTTAATTTAGAACAATAAAGAATTGTGTGTTTATTTCAATTAAAGGACTTTTTTCTGGGTGTTGTGTTTTTTTAAATACTTTACTAGAAATTCATGGTGGTCATGTCTAATATTGGCGTGACCCCATGAATTTCGGGCTTAGGGCCAGCTGATAATGCCAAGCTGGCCTTAACCCTTTTATTACCCAGTGAGCCACCGCACCAGGGCCCTGGATGAGTTGGGTACAGCGCCAGAAGATGGCGCTTCTATGAACGCGCCATTTTCTGGGGCGGCTGCGGACTGCAATTTGCAGCGGGGGTGGCCCAGAAAGCTTGGGTCTCCCTGCGCTGCGGATTCCAGCCCCCAGCTGCCTAGTTGTATCTGGCTGGGCACAAAAATAGGGCGAAGACCCACGCATTTTTTTTTTAAATTATTTCATGAAATTCATGGAATAATTAAGAAAAAAAGGGCTTCCCTATATTGTTGTGTCCAACCAGGTACAAATAGGCAGCTGGTGGTTGGGGGCAGCCCATTCCTGCCTGCTGTACCTGGCTGGACACAAATATAGTGCGAAGCCCCACGTCAATTTTTTTTTAATTATTTCATGAAATAATTTTTTTAAAAAAGGGCTTCCCTATATTGTTGTGTCCGGCCAGGTACAAATAGGCAGCTGGTGGTTGGGGGCAGCCTGTTCCTGCCTGCTGTACCTGGCTGGACACAAATATAGGGCGAAGCCCCACGTCAATTTTTTTTAAAATAAATCCTTTATTTTAACACTAAATGACATTTGAGGAGTTAATAAAGATGCAGTCCCTAAATTATTATTTATTTTTTAATTAATTTTTCCCAAAACTTTTGACGTGGGCTTCGCCATATTTTTGTATGCCAGCCAGGTACAGCATCCAGCTTCTATGAACGCGCCATTTTCCGGGGTGGCTGCGGACTGCAATTTTCAGCGGGGGGGGGGGGGCAAAAAGCTTGGGCCTCCCTGCGCTGCAGATTCCATCCCCCAGCTGCCTAGTTGTACCTGGCTGGACACAAAAATAGGGAGAAGCTTCACGTATTTTTTTTTTTTAATTATTTCATGAAATTCATGAAATAATTAAGAAAAAAAGGGCTTCCCTATATTGTTGTGTCCAACCAGGTACAAATAGGCAGCTGGTGGTTGGGGGCAGCCCGTTCCTGCCTGCTGTACCTGGCTGGACACAAATATAGTGCGAAGCCTCACGTCAATTTTTTTTAAATCATTTCAGGAAATTCATGAAATAATTTAAAAAAATTGATGTGGGGCTTCGCCCTATATTTGTGTCCAGTCAGGTACAGCAGGCAGGAACGGGCTGCCCCCAACCACCAGCTGCCTATTTGTACCTAGCCGGACACAACAATATAGGGAAGCCCTTTTTTTCTTAATTATTCCATGAATTTCATGAATTTAAAAAAAAAAAACGTGGAGCTTCGCCCTATTTTTGTGTCCAGCCAGGTACAACTAGGCAGCTGGGGGCTGGAATCTGCAGCGCAGGGAGGCCCAAGCTTTCTGGGCCCCACCCGCTGCAAATTGCAGTCCGCAGCCGCCCCGGAAAATGGCGCGTTCATAGAAGCGCCATCTTCTGGCGCTGTACCCAACTCATCCAGGGCCCTGGTGCGGTGGCTCACTGGGTAATAAAGGGGTTAAGGCCAGCTTGGCATTATCAGCTGGCCCTAAGCCCGAAATTCATGGGGTCACGCCAATATTAGACATGACCACCATGAATTTCTAGTAAAGTATTTAAAAAAAACACAAACACCCAGAAAAAAGTCCTTTAATTGAAATAAACACACAATTCTTTATTGTTCTAAATTAAACCATACTTACCATCACGCCCATTCCAGCTGAAGCCAACGATCTCCTGCAATAAAAGAAAAATAATAAAGCAACCTCATCCTTACCTTTCCATGGCTCCCACGACGGCTCCAGCTCTGCTACATCGAGATGACAGGCTGGACCGCAGCAGAACGCTGCCATCCAGCCTGTCATCCCGCAGACACTGAGAAGCGCAGGCATACTTCCACTCCTCAGTGTCTGGCTGTGACGGCATCCAGATGAGCCGACAATGAACTCGGCTCACCTCATGTACGTCACTGACAGCGTGGGAGAATTCTCCTGCACTCAGCGCTTCAGCGTGAGAATTTTCCCACGCTGTCAGTGACGTGCATGAGGTGAGGTCATGTCCAATGAACTCGGCGCACCTCATGCACGTCACTGACAGCGTGGGAGAATTCTCACGCTGAAGCGCTGAGTGCAGGAGAATTTTCCCACGCTGTCAGTGACGTGCATGAGGTGAGCTGAGTTCATTGGACATGACCTCGGCTCATCTGGATGACGTCACAGAGAGACACTGAGGAGCGCAAGCATGCCTGCGCTTCTCAGTGTCCGTGGGATGACAGGCTGGATGGCAGCGTTCTGCTGCGGTCCAGCCTGTCATCTCGATGTAGCAGAGCTGAAACTGTCCTGGGAACCATGGAAAGGTAAGGATGAGGTTGCTTTAATATTTTACTTTTATTGCAGGAGATCGTTGGCTTCAGCTGGAATGGGCGTGGCGGTAAGTATGGTTTAATTTAGAACAATAAAGAATTGTGTCTTTATTTCAATTAAAGGACTTTTTTCTGGGTGTTTGTGTTTTTTTTAAATACTTTACTAGAAATTCATGGCGGTCATGTCTAATATTGGCGTGACCCCATGAATTTCGGGCTTAGGGCCAGCTGATAATGCCAAGCAGGCCTTAACCCCTTTATTACCCAGTGAGCCACCGTACCAGGGCCCTGGATGAGTTGGGTACAGCGCCAGAAGATGGCGCTTCTATGAACGCGCCATTTTCCGGGGCGGCTGCGGACTGCAATTTGTAGCGGGTGGGGCCCAGAAAGCTTGGGTCTCCCTGCGCTGCAGATTCCAGCCCCCAGCTGCCTAGTTGTACCTGGCTGGACACAAAAATAGGGCGAAGCGACACACATTTTTTTTTTAAATTATTTCATGAAATTCATTGAATAATTAAGAAAAAAAGGGCTTCCCTATATTGTTGTGTCCGGCTAGGTACAAATAGGCAGCTGGTGGTTGGGGGCAGCCCGTTCCTGCCTGCTGCACCTGGCTGGACACAAATATAGGGCGAAGCCCCACATAATTTTTTTTTAATTATTTCATGAATTTCCTGAAATAATTAAAAAAAAATTGACGTGGGGCTTCGCCCTATATTTGTGTCCAGCCAGGTACAGCAGGCAGGAACGGGCTGCCCCCAACCACCAGCTGCCTATTTGTACCTGGCCAGACACAACAATATAGGGAAGCCCTTTTTTTCTTAATTATTCCATGAATTTCATGAAATAATTAAAAAAAAAAAAACGTGAAGCTTCTCCCTATTTTTGTGTCCAGCCAGGTACAACTAGGCAGCTGGGGGATGGAATCTGCAGCGCAGGGAGGCCCAAGCTTTCTGTCCCCACCCCCCCGCTGAAAATTGCAGTCCGCGGCCGCCCCGGAAAATGGCGCGTTCATAGAAGCTGGATGCTGTACCTGGCTGGCATACAAAAATATGGCGAAGCCAACGTCAAAAGTTTTGGGAAAAATTTATTAAAAAATAAATAATAATTTAGGGACTGCATCTTTATTAAGTCCTCAAATGTCATTTAGTGTTAAAATAAAGGATTTATTTTAAAAAAAAATGGCGTGGGATCCCCCATAATTTTAGTCTCTAGCGGAGGTTAAGCAGACGGCTGGGGCAGATGTTTGAAGCCTGGGAAGGGGGTAAAACCCACGGAGCTTCCCAGGCTACTAATATCAGCCCCCAGCTGAATACCTAGCCTTTACTAGCTATTAAAATTGGGGACCCCCCCAAAAAAAATGACGTGGGGTCCCCCCTATTTTAATAGCTAGCAAAGGCTACGCAGACAGCTGGGGGCTGATATTAATAGCTCAGGAAGGGTGCCATGAATATTGGCCCCCTCCCAGGCTAGAAACACCAGCCGTCAGCCGCCCCAGAAATGGCGCATCCATAGGATGCGCCAATTCTGGCACTTAGCCTCGCTCTTCCACGCTGCCCTGGTGCGGTGGCAGGGGGTAATAGTGGTGGGGTTCATGCCAGCGCCAGCTGCCATGAAGCCCAGGTTAGTAATGATGGCCGTCTATATGACACCCCCATTACTAACCTACAAAGTGTTAAAAAGAAAAAACACACTACACCCAGAAAAAAATAATTTATTTGAAATAAAACACCATTTTATTTAATTCTTAGTTTACTAAAAAAAAAATAGTTACCTGTCCACGTTCCTGCGCTGATCTCCCATGCACAGCTGTCACATCTGGAGATGGTGACAGCTGTGCATGGCTGCTGTAAGCTCACGCTGCTGGGAACACGTCCGCTCCCGGCAGCGGGAGCCACTGACTGAGGTCACCGGAGTGCATTCAGGCAGCGCAGCTCCGGAGAACTCCTTTACGGCAGTGCTGTACCGTGGGAATTTCTCACGATACAGCAGTGCCGTAAAGGAGCTAACCGGAGCAGCGCTGCCTGAACTCCGGTGAACCCTTACGGCCCCGTCATTCTAGCGGTGGCAGCGGTTCAGAGCGGTCACATTCTATGTGGCTGCTCTGAACTGGAGATCTTCGTGGGACACTCGTGGACTGCTACGGAGGGGTAAGGATAAGGTTGTGGTTTATTATTTTATATTTTATTACAGGAGATCGCTGGCTTCGGGGAATTAGGTGTCTAGGTGAGTATAGGTGTAGTTTTTTATTTTTTACTTTATTTTAGGTGGCGATCGGCGGGGACAGGTAATGTATGAACTAATTTCTTTTAGGTAACCACTGGCCACCAATGACATGTATTTAAAATTTATTGGGGACACAGTAGGGCAATTTAAATAGCAGGATCAGGCTGATGGGAACTACTGCTCCCATCGAGCTGATCCTGCTGGCAGGAGTGGACGGGGGACAGACATAGGCCGATGGGAGTAGTAGTGTCACATCGGCCTATGTCTGCCTGCACGCACACACCCGCACACACACCGCACACACACCCGCACACACACCGCACACACACCCGCACACATACCCCGCACACACACACACCCCGCACACACTAATCATGACGGGCTGATGGTCTGGGAGGTGAGGCTGACCTGTGCCGCCGTGGGAAAGTTCATGTGAGTTCATGCAGTCAAGCATGAACTCACATGAACCCTCCGAGGGCACCGCGGCTACTTCAAATGAACAGCTGATCGGCATCACCTGATACCTCAGCTGTTCATTTGAAATAACCGGCGGGAAAGCGCAGCACAGAACGGGAAAGCCGGCGGTGAAGTCTTTTCACTGCCGGCTTCCCCGCCCGGGTCCTTCGCTCCTTGGTGCTGCGCTCCCCGCCCGGTCCTAATTTACGATTGGGATTGGAGGTGGCGAGGGGAGCGGAGGATCGGGGTGGGAGGCTGCGGGGAAGCAGTATGGGGCTGCGTGATTGTTTAAAAGCCGGCGGCTTTTTACCGCGCGCCGGCTTTTAAACAATCAGGAGAATTCTCCCACGCTGAGATGGCATTCTGATGACAAGCTGGATCGCAGCTGAGCGCTGCCATCCAGCTTGTCATCCTTCACAGACACTGCAGAGCGCAGGCATTATGGGAACTTCCGATTCCGGTATTCGATATTATAAAAGTATCGGAATTAAGTATCGGAATTCCGATACAGTGAATATCGGCCGATACCCGATATTTCAGTATCGGAATGCTCAACACTACTGATGATGAATCTCTTTGTCACATCTCCCCAATTCAGTAGTTGGAAGTGAAATGCTACTCCGGTCAGACACCGCTGCGCTGACGCCCCTGATATGCCCCTCATCATTAGCTGGTGGAGAAATTCTATGGTGACTTGTAATCTGGCTTCTTCACATTGGTCAACCCGTCTGCCTGCTACTAGTCGTGTCCACTCTTCCCATGCCTTACCGTATGCTTGCCACGTCGACGGGGCAACTGACGCTCTGATTAATGGCATCAACTATTCGCCACTAGATCCCATAGGGAGGGTGGGCAACTGTTGTCCGATGGGTGGGCATTGGGGAGAAGCTCTGTGAAAATCTGCCAATTGAATTGTGATAAAGCGTTAGCAGCAGCTTTAGACCCCTCAGCATCGTGGCTAGCGCGGACCCATACATTGTGTTTTAGGCACAGGAATGCTAGCCGGCGTAGTAGGCCTAGCACTGGGAGAGACGATGATGCCATCTTATTAATGCAGTGCGCTAGGCTGGTGTTTTTTGTTATGAAGCGTATATTTTTGTTAGCCAGGTGCGCGCCCCATATTTCTATTGCTACCACTATTGGGAAGAAAAATTATTTTCCGGGCTAGATGCAGCTAAAAATTATTATTAATTTCAAAGCTGGTGGAGCTTGGTATAGATGGCCGAATACAATGAGTACCACACACTGCTACTATGCCCAAAATTATTTTCCAGGCAAGATGCAGCTAAAAATTATTAGTAATTTGAAAGCTGGTGGAGCTTAGTATAGATGGCCTAATAGAATGAGTACCACACACTGCTAATATGCCCAAAATTATTTTCCAGGCAAGATGCAGCTAAAAATTATTATTAATTTCAAAGCTGGTGGAGCTTGGTATAGATGGCCTAATTCAATGACTACCACACACTGCTACAGGCCCAAAATTATTTTCCAGGCAAGATGCAGCTAAAAATTATTATTAATTTGAAAGCTGGTGGAGCTTAGTATAGATGGCCTAATAGAATGAGTACCACACACTGCTAACATGCCCAAAATTAATTTACAGGCAAGATGCAGCTAAAAATTATTATTACTTTCAAAGCTGGAGGAGCTTGGTATAGATGGCCTAATACAATGAGTACCACACACTACTACTATGCCCAAAATTATTTTCCAGGCAAGATGCAGCTAAAAATTATTATTAATTTCAAAACTGGTGGAGCTTGGTATAGATGGCCTAATACAATGAGTACCACACACTGCTACTATGCCCAAAATTATTTTCCAGGCAAGATGCAGCTAAAAATTATTAGTAATTTGAAAGCTGGTGGAGCTTAGTATAGATGGCCTAATAGAATGAGTACCACACACTGCTAATATGCCCCAAATTATTTTCCAGGCAAGATGCAGCTAAAATTTATTATTAATTTCAAAGCTGGTGGAGCTTGGTATAGATGGCCTAATAAAATGAGTACCACACACTACTACTATGCCCAAAATTATTTTCCAGGCAAGATGCAGCTAAAAATTATTACTAATTTCAAAACTGGTAGAACTTGGTATAGATGGCCTAATACAATGAGTACCACACACTGCTACTATGCCCAAAATTATTTTACAGGCAAGATGCAGCTAAAAATTATTAGTAATTTGAAAGCTGGTGGAGCTTAGTATAGATGGCCTAATAGAATGAGTACCACACACTGCTAATATGCCCAAAATTATTTTACAAGCAAGATGCAGCTAAAAATTATTATTAATTTCAAAGCTGGTGGAGCTTGGTATAGATGGCCTAATAGATTGAGTACCACACACTGCTACAGGCCCAAAAGGTTTTGCTTGGCTAGGTGCAGTAAAAGAATTGTATTACATACACAGGTGGTGTAGCTTGCAACACAGATAGGCTACTCCTCTGACTAACACACAATGCAAGAGGCCCAAAAGGATTTGCTTAGCTAGATTTAGCCAAATGCTGTGAAAAACACTTGCACAGCACTAAAACAGACCTGCCTGGCAAAAAGTGATAGGAACTGATGTAACCTAGCCCTCAAAAGGGCTGGAATTACAACTAGTCACTACTACCAACCTATCTGTCGATTTAAGAGCACAGACCTGCCTGCTAAAAGTGCTTGGAACTGCTGTAACCTAGCCCTCAAAAGGGCTGCAATTGCAAACTAGTCCCTACTCCCTAAACCTTTCTGTCTATTTAAGAGAAAGTTCACTTGCAATTCAGTTGCACAATATAGCGCTAACAGCAGCAGCAGTGAGAAAATGGTGGCGAAGAGGAAAATGGCAGGGTCTTATAGGGCAAGGACATGTGACACAGCCAATGACACATGCCCTTCCTTGTGTGAAAAAAAGCACTTCGCTCCGTGTGTGCGCTGCTGATAGCCTGACAGACTGCACCTCCCCACTGTAAATGCGGGAAAGAGAAAAAAAAATGGAGATCTTCATTATTTCTGCAGAGATCCATCCCATGCCCCTCCCCCCGCCCTGTTGTACACTCAAACTGTGTATTAACATTGATTATCAGCATTACTGTGAAAAAATCCAGTTACGATTTGGGTGTACGAACAGTTATCGAACATAACCTCAAACAGCCGGATTTTTTTCAAATCGTTCGGGTTCATTGAAAGGCTCGAACACCGCTCAAAACAGCTCGAATTTGAGATTGGCGAACAGTTCGATTCGAACACCGCTCATCTCTAGTACCGAGTAGTGGCGAACATGTTCGCTCATCACTATAACTCTCTCCCAATTAATTTTAAGGCTGTGTGCACACATTGCATATTTGTTGTGAAAATATGCAGCATTTTACAGTACCAGCAAAGTTAGGCTATGTGTCCACGATGCAGAAATGAAGCAGAAAATTTCTGCAGCATTTCTGCATCTCCCTGGCAGAAAAAACGCATGCAGATTGTGCAGAATGATGTACTCACAGTGCCACCAACAAAGTAAAATGTATCACACACAGTATCATGGTCACCGCACAAGTATGATGGCCTGTCAGTATGATGCCCGCACTCAGTATGATTTCCCCCACAGCTCTCACTCAGTATGATGGCCCTCTCAGCTCACAAATAAAAATGATGGCCCCCATAGCACTCCCCTCAGTATGATGCCCCATTGCCCCCAACTAACTATGATGACCTCCACAGCCTCTGAATCAGTATGATAGAATCTACAGACCATCCAACACTCAGTATGATGACTCCCACATGGAGGCCCCCAGAGTCCTGCACTCAGTATGAGGACCACAATAGCCTCAAACTCCAAAGGATGGCCCCCATGCAGTATAATGGCAACTACAGTCCCCACACAATATGATGATTTAAATAGCCCCCCACTCAGTTGGATTTTGTAAGATGAATAAAAGATGATGAGTTTTCCCAATATTGAGATTTAGAAAGCATGAAGAGTAAAAGGAGGATATATGTGACATGCAGAAGTAGTGCTGTTGCTTCAAAAGTATCCAGCAACTATTACAAATAACACAAGCACACGAGACAGGAAGTGTTGTACTTCAGAAATATCCAGTAACTAGAGGGGTTAACACAGTCACAGGAGACAGGGAGTGTTTTAGCAGAGCTACAGGGGGAAACTGTGGGAAACTTGTTATTGTAGTCTGGCTGAAGCCAAAGAGAAAGGTAGTGTGTTATCTGTATCTGACAGAAGGCAACAGAACAGGATTCAGATCAGGAGAGAAGCTAAACACAGGTCAGATAAACCCTGAACTAACAGTGCAGAGTATTATCGGGCAGGAAGATAAGGACTGCAAGGAATTGTGTCACAGGGATCATCTCCCTCATCAAACCCTCCCCTCCTCCATCTCCATGCAGGATAAAGATTGCTGTGTACTATTGTGTTCTTGTGAAGGAAAAGCCTGTGGTTATGTATGCATAGAAGTGTGCTGCTAATCTATTCTGAATTATGCTACTGAAGAGACTGTGATACTGTGACTTGTGAAGAAACTACTGTATTATTACTGGAGCCGGTTGGTCAATAAACTCAGACTGTACTGTAATGAAGATTGTTGCTGTAATATCCCTGAATTGCACTGGCCGTGCTTCAGATTAAATTCCACTGTTAAACTGTTGAAAAAGATTCTTGTCAGGTGTGTCTGGTCAGCAATTGAATCTATTGTGTGCCTGAGAGAAGCTGCAGCCTATTGTCGCCCTGAGTAACGGTTCCCCCAGGATTCCAAAGAATTCATGAAACCCGTCTCTCCCTATCTGAACCTAGCGGCGTGCGTGTAACATATACTGTAGCTGACAGACAATATGGGATTCTGGAAAGCAGAGAGTTGACATCTGGGCCAGATATGTAGATTGAGTGTCATCAGCATATAGGTAGTAATGGAAGTCATTTGACTTAATGACTTGTCACAGGCCAAAGGTATAAATGGAGAAGATTATGTTTTCCTAGGACAGAGCCTTGAGAGACAATAACAGAAAGAGGGCAGTATGTGGAGGTGATGTTGGAAATGGAGATGCTAAATGAGCAGTTAGTTGGGTATGAGGATATTCAGGAGAGGGCAAGGTCATTGATGCCAAGGGATGAAAAGATTTGAAGTAAGAAGAAGTGGTCAACTGTGTTAACATCACAGGACAGGTCTAAGAGGAGTACTGATTATTGTCTATTGACTTTGATAGTTAGTATGTTGTTTTTTAAACTTGGGTTAGGACAGTTTCAATAGAGTGGTGGGGACTGTAGCTAGATTGTAGTTGATCGAAGAGTGAGTTTGATCAAAGCTGGGAGGAGAGTTCAATGTGAAGGAGTTTAGAGGTGATGGGTAATAGTTAGGAATAGAGGTTGTTTCATGGATTGGTTTCTTCAGGGTGGGTGTGATGCTTCATGTTTGAAAGAGGAAGGAAAGACACCAGAGAAGAGTTGGGTTAAGGTTGAGATATGTATTGTGGTAAGATAAGGGAAAAGGTGGCAAGAATGGGATAGAGTGAACTGCACAAGTTGGTAAGGTGTGACATGAAGAGAAAATAAGTAAGCATTTCTTCAGTGATGCAGGGAAGAAATTTATGGAGGAATGGCTTTATTCTATTAAGCAGAGGATTGGTGGGGGGTTGTATGCTAAAGTTTTCTCTTATGTGGTGAATCTTCTTTTTGAAATATGAGGCAAAGTATTTGGGAGGGCCAGAGGAGGCAATTAAAAGTGTTGCATAAGTATTTGGGATTATGGGATAGAGAAGATATGAAAGTTGTGATGTGATCCTTTTTAGTAGCAGTGAAGACCAACCTGAATATGAAGATTGCTTACTTGAATATGGTAAAGTCTTCCTGTGAGTGTGTTTTCTACCAGTGCCACTCTGCAACCCTGAACACTTGGTGCAGCTTTTTTATATCTGAATGTGCTAGGGTTGCCTATTGATTTGTTGTAGAAAAAAAGTGGCTGTGTTTTTTATGTAGTTTGTGGAAAAAATGTTCCAAAAAGCGTGGAAAAGTGTTTTAAAAAATAGAAGTTTTAATAGATTGTGAAGCATGTAAACAAGCAAGTTTGTAATTCAGTTGGATTTTCTATCTGATGTGTTTATCCAGATATCTTACATAGTGTACAGTTTGTTGCCAAGGAGATCAAACACCAAAGCCTGCCCGAGTATGCGCAGCAGTTAAATGACTGGTTGACTAGTTAACTCGTGAGATTCCAGCCATCTCTCTCCAGCCCATTGATTTATGCAAAGCAGTTAACTCCTCCTCTCCCCCTCCTTCTCAGTTTCTATCCTGCAGCTGCTGATACCAGTCTTGCAATATTACAATACCCCAGACGCTACCATCTGCAGTTTCCAAAGTAGTCCTCCTATTCGTTGCTAACTTAAGCTGGTGCTTGTGCAAAGGCACTGTTATCTCTATATGCAAGTATAGTGAAAAAAGTATTTACTTAAGTCTTAAGTGCAAACATAACAGATTGTTAATGTCATGGCAGCAGGACGAAGTTCAATGGTATGATGAAGCATCTGATCAACAACTGTCATTTAAACCTTTCATCCCCGAGCCTGTTTTCCCCTTCCTGACCAGGCCAATATTTTCAATTCTGATCAGTGTCACTTTATGAGGTAATAACTCTGGAAAGCTTCAATGGATCCCACCGATTCTAAGATTATTTTCTCGTGATATATTGTACTTCACTATAGTTGTAAAACAGCTCAAATTAGAAACTTGACACCAAGAAAAGCGGCATCAATTGACACAGCAGCAGCAGTCAGCCATGGGCCATACATGAGGTATCAGGGTCTGGGTGGGCATTTACAGCTTTGAATTTAACTTCAAATTAAGACAAGGTGGGTGAGGGATCGGTGTTGGCCTGGTGTGCTGGGAGTCCTAATACCTCATGCAACAGCTCAAGTAGATTTTCTGCTCAGCCACTCAGGTGGCACAAATATCTGCTACAGGCAACACACATGAAGGAGAGTGACACCTCTTCTACTACAGCCAACCCAGCAGATGAAGACAAAATCAGGAGTCTCCACTAGTGTTGAGCCACCCCCGTAGTGTTCGAGTTCGGTTCGGTTCGTCGAACACCCGTGTGTTCGCCGAACTGTTTGTCGAACTGTTCGTCGAACACCTTCGAACACCGTTAAAACCAATGGCAGGCAAACAAAAACACATAGAAACACATAGAAAACACCTTCAAAGGTGTCCAAAAGCTGACAAACTGCTCAGAAGACACAACTAACACATGGAAAAGTGACAAGTACATATAGTCATGCGAAAAGAAAAGAGGTGGAGGAGTAAAAGGAGGGGGAGACACAGATATAGGCATGTCATGCCCTTCTAAAATCCAAAAAGTGAGAAGCCGACACGTTCAGTCCGCTCCTGCCCGTGCCACCTCCGCGTCGCCGGGTTTGTGCCAGAGCCGCGGTGAACCCTGACGGCCAGCCCCCCTCTCCCAATACTGGTGCCTGTCCGCTGGTGGGTCGAGCGAGCCCCCCTGTGGTGGAGACAGCTCTAAGCTTTTTAATTTAAATTGTCTCTCTAATTTGAATGAATACACTTTAAATCCATTTACAAGGATCTATTGGAGGGCAAGTCTCATGCCAGCAGCCGCGTAATTCCAGCTCCAGTAGCGTCCACTAAAGCTGCTGCAGTTAAAAAGCTTTTATAAGGATCGAGCTCGGCTGTCCACCGCAAGGCATCCTACTGCCAGTCCCAGCCCCTATGCCTTGGGGTGCCTCCTGATGCTCTTCACTGAGTATCCCGTGGTCCCGAAGCATTTCCTTTGAAAAAATTAAGTGTCCAAACTACAGGTGGTGTAGCTTGTTAACAGTCGGGATAATCCGCTGACTAGCAGACACTGCTACTAGGCACAAAGTATTTCCTGGGCTAGATGCAGTTAAAAATTTGTAATTAGATACTCTCGTTGGATGCTGAGAAAGCATTCCATAGAGTCTCCTGGCACGCCATATATGATTCTCTTAAAAAGCTTGGGGTAGGGGTCTAGGGGACTATTTTATAGCCAAAATCATGGCCCTGTATCGCAATACGTCACCTAGGCTGAAGATAAATGGAACTGTAGAACCCTGAGGGCTTGGTTGCTACAGAGGTATTGCACCTCACCCAGAGGTGTGATATCTCACTCTAAGGTAAGGATGTAGTGTGGATCAGGACCCGACACCTGCATGCATTACACCACATTGCCGTGGGGCAGGGCGACCAATATGCCCCTGAGATGGGCACGACAGTCCCTGTCCCTGGCTGGAGTGGGGGGAGGGAACACTGAGGAAGGGGAACCCTGTAGTGCAGGAGCAGGAAGGAAGCAGTTCCTGGGTGCATTGAGAAGGGAGTATAAAAGGTGGGCACCATCTTAGTTCAGTGCAGAGAAGTCTGAGCAGAAGTGGCAGGGAGCAGGGGCTCTGCATGAGCTCTGCTCCGGAGGCGGGCCTAGTAACAGAGGCCCAGGCCTGGAAGAGGGAGAAGGAAGGAAGAGGAGCGGAGAAGGCTCCAGGAACGAGGAACGAAGGGATCCCAGGGGTGCGGACGGGCGAGTCGCCACCGCACGCCCAAATCCACCTGCGTGGAGGGGTCAGGCCAAAGGGGGAGACCGGTCCCCGAAACTAGTGGAGGCAGGAAACGACCCTCAGCTAGAAACAGGAGGCTGTGACATTTTATGTGGCGCAGCCCCTCGCTACACTCGCTAGGAAGGCACCACATAGGGTCAGGGAAACTGGCGCCAAGTTTACCAAGAGGAGGCCCGAGGCAGCCGGACAGAAGGGTTGGTAAGAAAGGCCAGACAAATTACACACAAAGGGGGTCCTGTGAAGCGCTCCAAAGTTATCTGGGAGTTGTCTGAGCCCCTCACCTGGTGAGCACAGTACGACGTGGGCAGCCGTTACCTGCAGACGTGGTCTGGATAATAAGCACTGTGAGTAAAGGCCCTGGACTGCATCACTGACTCTGTGTCGTTACTGCTGCTGCCCTGCACCATCACCCCCATCCTCCGCATACACTGCCCTGAGGCTATACTCCTCCCGTGGGGAGTTATGCTACGCTCTGCTGCACCCACAACACCAGCCTCAGCGGTCTGCCCTGGAGCGGCGGTTCACTCTGACCGCAATCCACGGGTGGCGTAGTCGGACATTTAAACATCAAAACCACATAAATAGTTCCGCCACTGGTTTGACCGCCCTGAATCACGGAACCGGGTCGCCGCCACGGAGACTACAACCACCAGCATCCACCAAAAAGGGTCCGGCTCCGGGTGTCCCAAGGCCCAGGGGGCGCGTCAGAACATTTTCATCACCTTTCACAATCACCAATGGGACAAGGCAGGGATGTTCTCTGTCCCCTCTCTTATACATCCTAGTGACGGAGCACCTGCTCTCATCAATTCGCCATAACCCCAATATTAGGTGGATTGAGGTGGGAGGCACCGAGTACAAGTGCTCTCTATTTGCTGATGATGTCCTAGTATATATCACTCAATCACATATATCCATCCATGCTGTTATGGCTGAAATAGATCACTTTGTTACATGGTCAAATTTTAAAATCAATGCAGCGAAGTCTGAGGCCGTCGATGTCTCCCTCCCCAAATCCATATAGGATTCCATCCAGTCCAACTTTCCCTTTGCCTGGCCCTCACAGGGTATCAAATACTTAGGAATTCCTATTCATAGAGACCTCTCCCATCTATGTTATCTTAATTTTGGGCCCTTTATTGAACAACTCCATACAGACCACGGTTGGCAAGTTAGAACTGTAAGATTCACTACGTGAACCACTGGTGTTTTGTGGAAAAGCACATGTACACTGTGTTCCAAATTATTATGCAAAAAGTGTTTAGGAGTGATAAGGGAATAATTTGTTTGTTTGTCAGTTAAACTCATTGATGGTGATGTGTGTCAGGGCTCTTTATATCACTGTAAGCAATTGCAGACACCTGTGCTAATTAGTTTGGCAGGTGTGTCCAATGAAAGGCAAGACTACTTAAGAAGGCTGTCTCACATTATTAAGCAGCCTACATTTTCTGCCAAAATGGGAAAGAAAAAGGATGTGTCGGCTGCTGAGAAGCAACAAATTGTGGAGTGTTTAGGTCAAGGCATGACTACAATCAACATTGTGCGATGATCAGGATGAAGTGTCTTGGCAATCAAGAAGTATGTAGCTGATTCACAGTACACACGTGTGCGTGCTGATAAGGGCAAATTGAGGACTCTTTCCTACAGGCAATTACGTCAGGTTGAAAGAGCAGCGGCAAAAAAGCCTTGTCATAGCAGCATACAAGTTTTTGAAGCTGCTGGTGCCTCCAACGTCCCCCGAACAACAAGATGCAGGGTCCTTCAGAGGTTTGCAGCTGTGCATACGCCATCCTGTCGACCTCCTCTATCCACTTCACACAAGCAGAAACGGCTCCAGTGGGCCAAACATTACATGAAGACTGATTTCAAAACTGTTTTGTTCACGGATGAGTGCCGTGCAGCGCTCGATGGTCCAGATGGATGGAGTGGAGGATGGCTGGTTGATGGACACCCCACGCAAACACGGCTACAGCGCCAACAAGGAGGAGGTGGAGTAATGTTTTGGGCTGGAATCATGGGGAGAGAGATTGTCGGCCCCTTTAGGATCCCTGAAGGCGCTAAAGATGAACTCCATAATGTATGTGATTTTCTCAAACAGCACTTCCTGCCATGGTTCAAGAAGAAGAACCGTGTATTTCACAGCAAGATCATTTTTTTGCATGATAATGCACCATCTCATGCTGCACATAAAACATCTGCATCTCTGGCTGATATGGGCATAAAAGGGGACAAACTTATGGTGTGACCCCCATGCTCCCCTGACGTCTACCCCATTCAGAACCTTTGGAGCATCATTAAAAGGAGTGTCTATGATGGCGGGAGGCAGTTCACATCTAAGCAACAGCTCTGGGAGGGTATTCTGTCCTCATGCAAAACAATTGAAGCAGAAACCATCCAAAACCTGACAAATTCAATGGATGAGAGAGTTCAGAAGCTCCTTTCGAACAAGGGGTCCTATGTGAAAATGTAACATCACCTAGAAAAAAGTTTTGAGTTGAAAACTGTTTGATTTCAGTTTCTAACAACCTGCTAATGCTTATAATTTCAAAAATGACCATTTTTTTGGTCTTTATTAAAATGAAAAGGTTGATCGAAAAGTTTGGGGGATCTAAGAGTGTGGCAACCCAGTAGTCATGATTACTTCGAATTCTGACAATATGAGGGTCATGCTGCAGGTAGTGCAGCAAGAAGGCACTTATGTGTCTTGCGCATCTCGGAGCCCCAAAATTATTTTCCGGGCTAGATGCAGCTAAAAATTATTATTAATTTTAAATCTGGTGAAGCTTTAGTATAGATGGCCTAATAGGATCAGTGCTGCACACTGCTACAAAGCCCAAATTATTTTCCAGTCAAGATACAGATAAACATGATTAGTAATTTTAAATCTGGTGGAGCTTATTATAGATGGCCTAATAGAATCAGTGCTGCACACTGCTACAAAGCCCAAATTATTTTCCAGCCAAGATACAGATAAACATGATTAGTAATTTGAAAGCTTAAAACGGTTGGTAGGGTGATTTTAACCAATCATCAAGCTTTTACTCTCCCCAGGATGACACGGGTAGAAAAGTCGTTTCGGATCCATGATTTGTTCATCTTTATGAACGTGAGTCTGTCTACATTATCAGTGGAGAGCCGCGTGCGCTTATCTGTCAGCACACCACCAGCAGCGCTGAACACACGTTCAGACAGAATGCTGGCTGCGGGGCATGACAAGATCTCCACGGCGTAAGTGGCTCGCTCCGGCCATTTATCCAGATTGGAAGCCCAAAAAGAGCAAGGGTCCAGTGACACAGTCATGGCTTCAATGTTTACTTGGAGATACTCCTGTACCATCGTCTCTAGGCGTTGACTATGTGTCAGACTTCTTGTCTCCTGTGGCCTTGCAAAGGATGGGCTAAAAAAGTGGTGAAATGATTCCGCAAAATTGATGTTACCAGCAGATACTGTGGTTCTGTTACGGTTTGAGTGCTGAACACTTGACGGTCCCACGGTTGGCAAGTTGGAACTGTGAGATTCACTACGTGCACCACTGGTATTTTGTGGAAAAGCACATGTAAGATTCTGCAACAGTCTCTGCTGATACTCCTGCATGCATGCATCCCTTTCTATGGCAGGAATAATTTCTGCAAATTTACTTTTGTACCGGGGATCTAACAGTGTGGCAACCCAGTAGTCAGGATTATTTCTAATTCTCACAATTCGAGGGTCATGTTGCAGGTAGTGCAGCAAGAAGGCACTCATGTGTGTTGCGCATCCAGGAGCACCAAGTCCCTGTTGTGTTGGTGGCGAGGTAACAATCATGCTTCCTTCCTCTGTCCTCTCCCCCCAACCTCGCACAACAGAAATGTGATCAAGGTCTCCCTCATCTGATGAGTCTTCCATCAGTTCGTCCTCCACTTCTTCCTGGGCTCCTGCACCTTCCTCACTAGTTTGGCTGCTACCATGCGCCCTGGTAAAACCATCTCCCCCACCCTCACATGCCTGCCGCCTTGGTGCTGCCGACCGTCTGGACCTTGCAGATGTTAGCCCTTCCGCATACAACTCCTCCTCCTCTACTTCCTCCACCTCCTCTTGTGCCACCACCTGACTCCGAATTCTGTTTAACATGTGCTCCAGCATGTAAATCACCGGAATAGTCATGCTGATAATGGCATCGTCAGCACTAAACATCTTCGTCGCCATTTCAAAACTGTGCAGAAGGGTGCATAGGTCCCTGATCTGAGACCACTCCTCCAGCGTGATTTGCCCCACCTCTGGATCTCGTTGGCCCAGGCTATACGTCAGAACGTATTGCACCAGGGCTTGTCGGTGCTGCCACAGTCGCTGCAACATGTGCAGAGTTGAAATCCACCGGGTAGGCACATCGCATTTTAGCCGGTGAAGTGGCAGGCCCAACGACTTCTGTAGAGATGTAAGTCGCTGAGCTGCGGGATGCGAACGGCGGAAGTGAGCACACAGCGACCGTGCCCTCTGCAGAAGGCCATCTAGTCTGGGATAGTGGGCTAAAAATTGCTGGACAAATAGGTTCAACACGTGAGCCATACAAGGCACGTGTGTGACATTGCCCCGGCGAAGGGCCGCACCCAGGTTTGCAGCATTGTCGCACACGGCCTTCCCTGGTTTCAGGTCCAGTGGAGACAACCATTCATGAGATTGGTTCTCCAGAGCTAACCACAACTCCTCAGCTGTGTGACTCACATTTCCCAGACATTTCAATGTAAAAACCGCCTGATGACGTTGAGCCCTACTGCCAGCATATTAAGGAGGTGTGCAGGATCCCTTCTGCGCAGTTAGAAAGCTTGTGGCATGACCAGACAGGCTTTGGGTGCAGGTGGAAGACCGAGAGGAGGTTGAGGAGGCAGAAGCAGTGGAGGAACTTTGACATAAAGAGGATTGACGCACAACTCGTGGGGACGGCAAGACTTGGACAGCAGCCCCTTGTCCTGCTGTCACCATAGTTACCCAGTGCCCAGTCAGCGACATGTAACGCCCCTGTCCATGCCTACTCATCCAAGTGTCTGTGGTGAAATGCACCCTGTCACACACACAGTTTCTCAAAGAAGCGCTGATGTTGTGTGCGACATGCTGGTGGAGCGCAGGCACACCTTTCTTTGAGAAGTAGTGCCGACTGGGCATCTGGTACTGGGGCACTGCGATGGACATAAGGTCTCGAAAATCCTCTGTGTCCACCAGGCGGAAAGGCAGCATTTCTGTAGCCAAGAGCTTGCAGATGGTGAAATTCAACCTCTTAGCTTTCTCATGGCTAGGAGGAAATGGTCTTTTACTTGTCCACATCTGAGGGACCGAGGGCTGGCTATTGTGCTTAGACGGGGTTGATAAGGGTGTCCCCGGCAAACTGCCGGTCTGTGAGGAAGATGCAGGCGGACATGTTAGGTTGCCTTCATCCAAAGGTGGTGCTATCGATGTCGGACAGCGCTCAACACCAGCTGGTGTTACCACCTCCAAAGAAAATGATGACCTGCCAATCACGCTGGCTGTTGCGCGTAAAGAGGTGACAGGTCTGCGCCCCAAAACAGGTGTGACTGCTGTCCCCCCAGTCACAGAGGATGAAGAGGCCGCGGATGCACAAGATATGGCAGACGGTGGTTGGCCCGGCCGGCTAGGCCGCATTGTAGCACACTGAGCTTCCCACTGCAACTTATGCTTCATGTCCATGTGCCGGTTCATGCATGAAGTACTCAAACTATGTATTTTTTGGCCTCTACTTAGCTTTTGCTGACAAATGTTACAGATAACACGAGTTGGGTCATCTTTATCGATCTGAAAAAATGCCCAGGCTATGCAAGGCTTAGCACCCATGCGACCTGAAGAGCCACCACGACTTGTGGTCAGAGGCAGAGTTGTGTTTGAGGATGCAGTTGTTGACGTGCTTCCAGTACTACGTCTCTGTCCAGGAAGGCGCAACCTGACCTCGTCGTCACTAGCATCTTCCTCCACCTCCTCTGCTGACCTCATCTCTTGGCTGACTGTGGGTTGACAGTAAGTGGGATCTCCAACCTCATCATCATCACCCTGTGTGTTATCACACCCGTCGTCCTCAGAGCCAACCTGTTCCTGCCCTGACAAAAAACTAAAGTTGTCGCTCCAATCAGGTATTTGAGTCTTATCATCGTCTTCCTCATTGTCTCCACCAACAGGAGTTACAGTTTGGGAATGAGGGTCTACATTATGGTCAGAACCTTCTGCGTCTGGTCCTGGATCCGACTCATAAAGATTCTGGGCATCAGTGCAGATCATTTCCTCGTCTGGATTCACAGAAGCGCTGGAGTCGACCTCTGATTCCCAGGCTATAGTATGAGTAAACAGCTCTGCAGACTCAACCATCTGTTCTACCTCATACTCAGACAGGCAGCTGGAGATTTGGGAGCTGTGAGGAAGCAAGTGCGATTGGGGTGACACCTTTGAGGACTGGAGTATTTGTGATGTTGAAGTTGATGTGGAGGAGAGCCCACTTAAAGGAGCACTTGATATCCGTTGAAGCACCTGCTGTTTTTGTGCCTCATCTGGAATTTGTAGCGATTGGCGTGGCCGTAAGAAAGGGATCTTATCACATTGTCCGCTAAAAGAAGTAGACATTTTAGTTTGGCTGGAAGATGGTCTTTCTTCTGCAGATGTTACTGTTGCTTTAACACCTACCCCACGGACACAACCTTTTTTCCCCTTCCCAACACGCCTATTCCCCTTTCCACCAGCAGCAGGCCTTTTTCCACTCATTTTGGTGGTTAACTAATTCACAACTCTGGAGTTGTTTGCACAAAAAAACAATGGATGGGAACCGAGCAGAGCTGAGTGGCCAAACTGTGGTATTAGGCCAAAACTATTGGCTGGGTTAGATGCAGAAAAAAATTATATTCAATTTGCAACCTGATGGAGGTCAGTATAGATGGACTAATAGAACAAGTCCCACACACAGCTAGAAGCCCAAATATTTTTTCAGAGGTAGATGCAGAAAAATTTTTTATTCAGTTTGCAACCTGATGGAGGTCTGTATAGATGGATTAATAGAACAAGTCCCACACACAGCTACAAGCCCAATATTTTTTCAGAGGTAGATGCAGAAAAAAAAAAAATTCAGTTTGCAACCTGATGGAGGTCAGTATAGATGGACTAATAGAGAAAGTCCCACACACTGCTAGAAGGCCAAATATGTTTTCAGAGCTAGATGCAGACAAAAAATTATTTTCAATTTGCAACCTGATGGAGGTCTGTATAGGTGGACTAATAGAACAAGTCCCACACACTGCTAGAAGGCCAAATATTTTTTCAGAGCTAGATGCAGAAAAAAATTATATTCAGTTTGCAACCTGATGGAGGTCTGTATAGATGGATTAATAGAACAAGTCCCACACACAGCTAGAAGCCCAAATATTTTTTCAGAGGTAGATGCAGATAAAAATTATTTTTAATTTGCAACCTGATGTAGGTCAGTATAGATGGACTAATAGAGAAAGTCCCACACACTGCTAGAAGGCCAAATATTTTTTCAGAGCTAGATGCAGATTAAAATTATTTTTAATTTGCAACCTGATGGAGGTCAGTATAGATGGACTAAAAGAGAAAGTCCCACACACTGCTAGAAGGCCAAATATTTTTTCAGAGCTAGATGCAGATAAAAATTATATTCAATTTGCAACCTGATGGAGGTCAGTATAGATGGACTAATAGAACAAGTCCCACACACAGCTACAAGCCCAAATATTTTTTCAGAGGTACTGTAGATGCAGATAAAAATTATTTTTAATTTGCAACCTGATGGAGGTCAGTATAGATGGACTAATACAAAAAGTCCCACACACAGCTAGAAGCCCAATATTTTTTCAGAGGTAGATGCAGAAAAAAATATATTCAGTTTGCAACCTGATGGAGGTCTGTATAGATGTAGTAATAGAACAAGTCCCACACACAGCTAGAAGCCCAAATATTTTTTCAGAGGTAGATGCAAATAAAAATTATTTTTAATTTGCAACCTGATGGAGGTCAGTATAGATGGACTAATAGAGAAAGTCCCACACACTGCTAGAAGGCCAAATATTTTTTCAGAGCTAGATGCAGATAAAAATTATATTCAATTTGCAACCTGATGGAGGTCAGTATAGATGGACTAATAGAGAAAGTCCCACACACTGCTAGAAGGCCAAATATTTTTTCAGAGCTAGATGCAGATAAAAATTATATTCAATTTGCAACCTGATGGAGGTCAGTATAGATGGACTAATAGAACAAGTCCCACACACAGCTAGAAGCCCAAATATTTTTTCAGAGGTACTGTAGATGCAGATAAAAATTATTTTTAATTTGCAACCTGATGGAGGTCAGTATAGATGGACTAATAGAGAAAGTCCCACACACTGCTAGAAAGCCAAATATTTTTTCAGAGCTAGATGCAGAAAAAAATTATATTCAGTTTGCAACCTGATGGAGGTCAGTATAGATGGACTAATAGAGAAAGTCCCACACACTGCTAGAAGGCCACATATTTTTTCAGAGGTAGATGCAGAAAAAAATATATTCAGTTTGCAACCTGATGGAGGTCTGTATAGATGGATTAATAGAACAAGTCCCACACACAGCTAGAAGCCCAATATTTTTTCAGAGGTAGATGCAGAAAAAAATATATTCAGTTTGCAACCTGATGGAGGTCTGTATAGATGGATTAATAGACCAAGTCCCACACACAGCTAGAAGCCCAATATTTTTTCAGAGGTAGATGCAGAAAAAAATATATTCAGTTTGCAACCTGATGGAGGTCAGTATAGATGGACTAATACAACAAGTCCCACACACAGCTAGAAGCCCAATATTTTTTCAGAGGTAGATGCAGAAAAAAATATATTCAGTTTGCAACCTGATGGAGGTCTGTATAGATGGATTAATAGAACAAGTCCCACACACAGCTAGAAGCCCAATATTTTTTCAGAGGTAGATGCAGAAAAAAATATATTCAGTTTGCAACCTGATGGAGGTCAGTATAGATGGACTAATACAACAAGTCCCACACACAGCTAGAAGCCCAATATTTTTTCAGAGCTAGATGCAGAAAAAAATTATATTCAATTTGCAACCTGATGGAGGTCAGTATAGATGGACTAATAGAATGATGCTATGCCCAAAAGATTTTACTTCACTAGGTGCAGTAAAAAAATTGGTATTCTATACACAGGTGGTATATCTTGCAACACAGATAGGCTACTCCACTGACTAACACACTCTGCAATAGGCCAAAAAGGATTAGC
Organism: Phyllobates terribilis; assembly: GCF_046119375.1. Lineage (NCBI taxonomy): Eukaryota > Metazoa > Chordata > Amphibia > Anura > Dendrobatidae > Phyllobates > Phyllobates terribilis. The sequence continues at coordinate 326,377,602 of NW_027362762.1, read as the reverse complement.
TTTGCTAGATTCAGCCAAATGCTGTGAAAAAACTTGCACAGCACTGGCACAGACCTGCCTGGCAAAAACTGATAGGAACTGATGTAACCTAGTCCTGAAAAGGACTCCAATTACAATTAGTCTTTACTCCCACAATCTATCTATTTAAGAGCACAGACCTGCCTGATAAAAGTCGTAGGAAATGCTGTAACCTAGTCCTTAAAAGGACTGCAATCACAACTATTCCCTACTCCCAAGCTATCTGTAGATTTGTGCGAATATTGTCTTGAAATTAACAAGGTATAGCGCACACAGCAACAGCGGTGCCGTCTAACACGCAGCTGCAGCAGTGAGAAAATGGTGGCAACGGGGAAAATGGCTTGGTCTTATAGGGCAAGAACATGTGACATACACTGCCAATGACACATGCCCTTGCTTGTGTGAAAAAAAGCACTTCGCTCCGTGTGTGCGCTGCTGATAGGCTGACAGATTGCACCTCCCCACTGTAAATGCGGGAAAGAGAAAAAAAAAATGGAGATCTTCATTGTTCCTGCAGAGATCCATCCCCTGCCCCTCCCCCCACCCCGCTGTACACTCAAACTGTGTATTAACATTAATTTTCATCATTACTGAGAAAAAATCCAGTTATGATTTTGGTGCACGAACAGTTATCGAACATAACCTCGAACAGCCGAATTTTTCTCAAATTGTTCGTGTTCGCCGAACGGCTCGAACACCGCCCAAAACAGCTCGAATTTGAGATTGGCGAACAGTTCGAGTAGAACAACGCTCATCTCTAGTCTCCACATTTCCAAAAATTAGGGACAGACACCAGCAAAGTGGCATCAATTTCTCCAGAGTAAAACTAGTATAATAGGGACCAACACATCTTCCACCATAGCCAACCCATTAGATAGAGACCCAATGAGGAGTCTCCACATTTCCAAAAATTAGGGGCAGACAAAACCAAGGTGGCATCAATTTCAATAGAGTAGAAATAGTATAATGGTGACCGACACCTCTCCCACTACAGCCAACCCAGCAGATGGAGACCCAATCAGGAGTCTCCCATTTCCAAAAATAGGGGCAGACACCACCAAAGTGGCATCAATTTCACCAGACGGAAGCCCAATCAGGAGTTTCCACAATTCTAAAAATGAGTGCTAACATCAGCAGCATCAGCAGCAACAGCAGGCACAGAAGCCATGACAAAGATATCAGAGACTGCAATAAAACAAGATTAATGCAGCACACTAAAAACACTATCGTCTAGTCTGCACAGTTTGCGATTGGGTTGAAAAAGTCCTTGGAGATCCATGACTTGTTCATCTTGATGAAAATTAGGCGGTCTACACTTTCAGGGGACAGCCGGATAAGCTTATCCGTCAGGACACCACCAGCAGTACTGAAGACGCGTTCTGAAAAAACATTGGCTGTCGGGCATGAGAGAACCTCCAAGGTGTGACAGGCAAGCTCAGGCCATTCCTCCATTTTTGAAGACTAAAATGTAAAAGGGTCCAAACCCTTCCTGATGGTATTGATATTGAGCTTGAGATACTTCTGCACCATTCACTCCAGTCGTTCACCACGTGTCAAACTTGTACTCTGTTGTGCTGGTGCACGAGCTGGTCTACAAAATGTGTGAAAGGGCTCACAGAAATTGCTTCTGCCACTTACACTGCTGCTGCTAAAGTTTTTGCACTGATGAGTTGACGTTCCTGGGGTTGGAAGTCTAGACCCAGTAGTCAGCACTATTTTGAATCACAACTTTAAGAGGATCATGTTGCAGATAGTGCAGCAAGAAGGCGCTAATATGTTGGGCTCTTCCATGAGGTCCAAACCCGTGTTGTGTTGGTGGCTGCGTAACACTGATTCTTGTTTCCTCCGTTCCCTCCCGCCAACCATGGACAACAGAGAGGGGATCATTATCCTCTTTATCTACTGAATGTTGTTTGCCCATCAACTCTTCCTCCTCATTCTCCTCCATTTGTTCCTCAACTCCTGCACCTTCACTAACAGTTTGCCTGGTAACAAGAGCCCCCCTCGATCGCTGTGATCCACCCTGCCATGCAGAAGGGTGCAGAGGTCCTTAATCTGTACCCACTCTGCAAACGTTATATGCCTCATGTCCGTACTGCATTGTCCCATGCTATACAACATGAGGTACTGTGTCAGGACTCGTCGCTGCTGCCACAATTACTGCGACATGTCCAGAGCGGAATTCCATCTTGTCGGCACATCACATATCAACCGGTTAACCGGTAAGCCGAAAAACCTATGTAGCGATGCAAGTCAACGACCTGCGAGTTGTGAATGGCGGAAGTAAGCACACAGCTTCTGTGCTTTTTGCAGCAGTGCATCCAGGCCAGGATAGTGGCTGAGAAATTGCTGTACCACCAGGCTGAGAACATGAGCCACATAAGGCTCGTGTGTGAGGCTTTCACGGCGTAGGACCGTCGCCAGGTTCGCATCGTTATCGCACCCTGGCTACCAGTTTAGTGGAGACAGCCATTGCTCAAACACAGCCTGGATAGCTGTCCACAACTATTCACCTGTGTGACTGCAATCTCCAAGACATATTAATTTTAAGAATGCCTGATTACGGTGAGCTCTGGCTGCGCAGTATGGAGGTAGTAGGGATTCGCTCTTGATTGTTGGAACGCGTGTCTCATTAAGGCAGAGGTTGAGCGTGCAGGTGGAAGCTCTATAGGAGGTGGAGGAAGCAGAAGCCGGGCCATGCTTAGTCATCCATGTGTCTATGGTAAAATGCACCCTGGCAGAAATAGATTTAGTCAAGGAATGGATGATGTCTGCGAAATGCTGGCATAATTCAGGCACAGCTTTTTTAGATAAGTAATGGCCACTGAGCAACTGGTAATGGGGGACTGCAATAGCCATCAGCTTTCGAAAACTGTAAGTATCTACCAGTCAAAAAGGCAGCATTTACTTGGCCAACAGATTGGAGATGGGGGAGTTCAACCTCTTAGCTTTGTCATGTGTAGGATGAAACAGTCTTTTACGTGACCGCAACTGTGGAACTGAGGGCTGGCTGCTGTGCTGAGAGAGGGCAGAGTAGGGTGAACTCGACAAACTGCTGTACTGTGAGTGAGGTGCAGGCAGAGATGTTATGGTGGATTGAAAAAGATGTGGTGTGCTCGGTAAGCAAAAACAGCAGGCATGTCCACTTCCGTTACAGCTGATGGGCTGTCAATCAGCCTGACTGGAGCGGGTAATCAAGTAGAGGTTCTGCGGCTGGAGACCTATGTGACAACACTTGGCACGGTGACAGAGGAGGAGGATGAAGAAGCAGATGCGGTTGATGGGGCTGTTGATGGTTAGTGAGGCCCGCTGGTCCGCATTTTATCGCAGTGAGATTGCCAGACTAACGCATGTTGATTGCGCATGTGATGGTTCATGCATGTAGTAGTCAAATTATTGCAGTTTTTCCCTCTACTGAGTCATTTTTTGCAAATTTGGCAGATAATGTGAGTTAACTCATCCTTTGCAGTCTCAAAAAAGGCTAGGCAACCTTTGCCGCCCCTGCGAGCTGCAGACCCATGACCGCTGCTGGCCACAGCACAGTTGTGACTGAGGATGCAGTGCTCGGCATGGTTGCATCACTTTGTATCTATGCGATAGGCTGCAACACATCCTCCTCATCTTTCTGGTCCTCCAACTCCTCAGATGAGCTACTGAGCTGCGTGCCTCTGGGTTCACACCTAGTGGGATCTACAACCTCATCATCATCCTCTCTGTTCTCCCACTCCAGAAGGGAAAACAAGGTAATTGGGGTGCCACCTCTGAGGATTGTACTATGTGTGATGTTGAGAGGATGGGAGAGGAGGAGAGGCTACTTGATGCAGCACTTACCATACACTGAAACACATGCTCTTTCTGACCCTCGTGTACAAGACATACCGCTGTGTGACTGCCAAAGAATGGAAGTGGAGTAGCTAGTCCAGTAACAAAAGTTGTCAGTTGTCTTTGGATAGGATGTTGGTTCACTAGAGCTTTCACTAACATTACCACCAACCCCATATGTACACCTTGAACACCAAGCCTATTCCCTCTTCCACCACAGCCTCACTTTTTCCCACTTTTGTTGTTCAGATAGTGTGTTTGGCGCACGCTATTAGCAAAAAAAATTAGCTTTTTTTACTGTGGAGCCCTGGATACAGCAGAATCTCAGGGGCAAAAAATATTTCAAGGTGAGATGTTGCCTGCTGTATCACATTAGTAACAGAAGAAATTAGATTTTTTACGTGGACGAGGCCTATATACAGCAGAATATATGGGTCAAAAAATTAAAAGCTTAAATGTGGCCTGCTGGATCACGTTAGTAAGAGAAGAAATTTGATTTTTTTTTTACTGTGGACGAGGCCTGTATACAGCAGAATATATGCACAAAAAATTACAAGCTGAGATGTGGCCTGCTGTATCACTTTAGTAGCAGAAGAAATTCAATTTTTTTACTGTGGACGAGGCCTGTATACAGCAAAATATATGCGCCAAAAAATTACAAACTGAGATGTGGCCTGCTGCATCACGTTAGTAATAGAAGAAATTAGATTTTTTTTTACGGTGGACGAGCTCTGGATACAGCTGAATTTCACCGCCAGAAAATAACAAACTGAGATGTGGCCTGCTGTATCACGTTAGTAACGGAAGAAATTAGATTTTTTACTGTGGACGAGGCCTGCGTACAGCAGAATATATGCGCCAAAAAATTAAAAGCTGAAATGTGGTCTGCTGTATCCTGCTAGTAACAGAAGAAATTAGACTTTTTACTGTGAACGAGGCCTGTATACAGCAGAATACGTGCACCAAAAAATTATAAGCTGAGATGTGGCCTGCTGTATCACATTAGTAAAAGAAGAAATTAGATTTTTTTTTGCTGTGGACGAGCTCTGGATACAGCTGAATTTCACTGCAAAAAAAATTCAAGCTGAGATGTAGCCTGCTGTATGTAGCACGGTAGTAACAGAAAAAAGTTTTTTTATGTATTTTGTGATTTTTTTATTTTTTTAAAAATTGTGAAACTTTTTTTATACTTTTTTTACGTAGTCCCTCTATGGGACTTTAACCCCTTTACCCCCGAGGGTGGTTTGCACGTTAATGAACGGGCCAATTTTTACAATTCTGACCACTGTCACTTCATGAGGTAATAACTCTGGAATGCTTCAACGGATCCCCCAGATTCTGAGATTGTTTTTTGTGACATATTGTACTTCATGATAGTGGTAAAATTTCTTTGATATGACTTGAGCTTATTTGTGAAAAAATTGGATTGTTGTCAAAAATGTTGAAAATTTCGCCATTTTCAAGATTTGAATTTTCATACCCTTAAATTAGAGAGATATGTCACACAAAATAGTTAATAAATAACATTTCCATATGTCTACTTTACAGCAGCACAATTTTGGAACCAAACTTTATTTGTTAGAGAATTATAAGGGTTAAAATTTGACCAGCGATTTCTCATTTTTACAACAAAATGTACAAAACCATTTTTTTAGGGACCACACCTCATTTGAAGTCACTTTGAGGGGTCTATATGGCAGAAAATACACAAAATTGACACCATTCTAAAAACGGCACCCCTGAAGGTGCTCAAAATCACATTCAAAAAGTTTATTAACCCTTCATATGCTTCACAGCAATTAATTGAAAGTGAAAGGAAAAAATGAACATTTGACTTTTTTTAACTAAAATTTTATTTAGACCCCAATTTTTTATTTTCTCAAGGGTAAGAGGAGAAATTGGACAATAAAAGTTGTTGTGCAATTTCTCCTGAGTACGCTGATACCCCATATGGGAGAAAGCCATTGTTTGGGCGCACGGCAGGGCTCAGAAGGGAAGGAGCACCCTTTGACATTTTCAACGCAAAACTCGCTGGAATTGACAGCGGACGCCATGTCGCATTTGGAGAGCCGCTGATGTGCCTAAACACTGGAAACCCCCCACAAGTGACCTCATTTTGGAAACTAGACCCCTTAAGGAACTTGTTTAGGGGTGTGGTGAGCACTTTGAACCGTCAAGTGTTTTGCAAAAGTTTATAACGTAGAGCCGAGAAAAATAAAATCATTTTTTCTCTACAAAAATGATCTTTTAGCTGCAATTATTTTTATTTTCACAAGGGTAACAGGAGAAATTGGACCCCAAAAGTTGTTGTGCAGTTTCTCCTAAGTAGTGTTGAGCCACCCCCGTAGTGTTCGGGTTCGGTTCAGTTCGTCGAACACCAGGATGTTCGAGGAACTGTTTGTCGAACACCTAAGAACACCGTTGAACACCGTCGAACACTGTTAAAACCAATGGCAGGCAAACAAAAACACATAGAAACACATAGAAAACACCTTCAAAGGTGTCCAAAAGCATACAAACTGCTCAGAAGACACTCTCTTTAAAAAAGCCGGCCGACAATTCAGCAGCAGCATACACCGGTACCCGACAATTTAGACATGAAGGAATAGAGCATCACACATAGATTAGATAGATAGAAACATGTCAATCACATATATAAGAAGTACAGTGACAGTGTTGCTTACTGTACTTGTGATTTAGTGTTAAAGGATTTATTAAAAAAAATATTAGTGTTTTCATGCACCATCTCTTTAAAAAAGCCGGCCGGCAATTCAGCATCTGTACCCGACAATTTATAACAGAAAGAATAGAGCATCACACATAGATTAGATAGATAGAAAGATGTCACTCACATTTATAAAAAGTACAGTGATAGTGTTGATTACTGTACTTGTCATTTAGTGTTAAAATAAAGGCTTTATTAAAAAAAAATTGGCGTGGGGTTCCCCGTAATTTTAGTCTCTAGCGGAGGTTAAGCTGACGGCTGGGGCAGATGTTTGATGCCTGGGAAGGGGGTAATACCCACGGAGCTTCCCAGGCTACTGATATCAGCCCCCAGCTGAATACCTAGCCTTTACTAGCTATTAAAATGGGGGACCCCCCAAAAAAATGACGTGGTGTCCCCCCTATTTTAATAGCTAGCAATGGCTAGGCAGACAGCTGGGGGCTGATATTAATAGCCCAGGAAGGGTGCCATGAATATTGGCCCCCTCCCAGGCTAGAAACACCAGCCGTCAGCCGCACAAGAAATGGCGCATCCATAGGATGCCCCAATTCTGGCATTTAGCCTCGCTCTTCCCACTGCCCTGTAGCGGTGGCAGTGGGGTAATAGGCTGGGGTTGATGTCAGCTTATAATGCCAGCTGACATCAAGCCCAGGATAGTAATGGAGAGGCGTCTATAAGACACCCCCATTACTAACCCCATAGTCAAAGTTACAAAAAAACACAAACACCCAGAATAAAGTCCTTTAATTGAAATAAAGACACAATTCTTTATTGTTCTAAATTAAACCATACTTACCATCACGCCCAATCCAGCTGAAGCCAACGATCTCCTGCAATAAAAGTAAAATAATAAAGCAACATCATCCTTACCTTTCCATGGTTCCCACGACAGCTTCAGCTCTGCTACATTCACATGACAGGCTGGACCGCAGCAGAACGCTGCCATCCAGCTGCCATGCCGCAGACACTGAGAAGCGCAGGCATGCTTGTGCTCCTCAGTGTCTCGCTGTGACGGCATCTAGATGAGCCAAGTTCATGTCCAATGAACTCAGCTCACCTCATGCACGTCACTGACAGAGTCGGAAAATTCTCCTGCGCATGCGGTGAGTGCGGAGAATTTTCCCACGCTGTCAGTGACGTAAATGAGGTGAGCTCATGTCCAATGAACTCGGCTCACCTCATGCACGTCACTGACAGCGTGAGAAAATTCTCAGTGCTCAGCGCATGAGCAGGAGAATTCTCCCACGCTGGGATGGCATTGAGATGACAGGCTGGATCACAGCTGAGCGCTGCCATCCAGCTTGTCATCCTTCAGAGACACTGCAGAGCGCAAGCATGCCTGCGCTCTGCAGTGTCTATGAATGATGGCATGCTGGATGGCAGCGCTCAGCTGTGATCCAGCCAGTCATCTCAATGCCATCCCAGCGTGGGAGAATTCTCCTGCTCAAGCGCTGAGCGCTGAGAATTTTCCCACGCTGTCAGTGACGTGCATGAGGTGAGCCGAGTTCATTGGACATGAGCTCACCTCATGCACGTCACTGACAGCGTGGGAAAATTCTCCTGCACTCACCACATGCGCAGGAGAATTTTCCCATGCTGTCAGTGACGTGCATGAGGTGAGCTGAGTTCATTGGACATGACCTCGGCTCATCTTTATGCCGTCACAGCGAGACACTGAGGAGCGCAAGCATGCCTGCGCTTCTCAGTGTCTGCCATGCTGGATGGCAGTGTTCTGCTGCGGTCCAGCCTGTCATGTGAATGTAGCAGAGCTGAAGCTGTCGTGGGAACCATGGAAAGGTAAGGATGATGTTGCTTTATTATTTTACTTTTATTGCAGGAGATCTTTGGCTTCAGATGGAATGGGCGTGATGGTAAGTATGGTTTAATTTAGAACAATAAAGAATTGTGTCTTTATTTCAATTAAAGGACTTTATTCTGGGTGTTTGTGTTTTTTTGTAACTTTGACTATGGGGTTAGTAATGGGGGTGTCTTATAGACGCCTCTCCATTACTAACCTGGGCTTGATGTCAGCTGGCATTATAAGCTGACATCAATCCCAGCCCTATTACCCCACTGCCACCGCTACAGGGCAGTGGGAAGAGCGAGGCTAAGTGCCAGAATTGGCGCATCCTAAGGATGCGCCATTTCTTGGGCGGCTGACGGCTGGTGTTTCTAGCCTGGGAGGGGGCCAATATTCATGGCACCCTTTCTCGGCTATTAATATCAGCCCCCAGCTGTCTGCCTAGCCTTTGCTAGCTATTAAAATACTGGGGACCCCACGTCATTTTTTTGGGAGTCCCCCATTTTAATAGCTAGTAAAGGCTAGGTATTCAGCTGGGGGCTGATATTAGTAGCCTGGGAAGCTCCGTGGGTATTACCTCCTTCCCAGGCTTCAAACATCTGCCCCAGCCATCTGCTTAACCTCCGCTAGAGACTAAAATTACGGGGAACCCCACGCCAATTTTTTTTTTAATAAATCCTTTATTTTAACACTAAATGACAAGTACAGTAATCAACACTATCACTGTACTTCTTATATATGTGACTGACATGTTTCTATCTATCTAACCTATATGTGATGCTCTATTCTTTCTGTTATAAATTGTCGGGCACCGATGCTGAATTGCCGGCCGGCTTTTCTAAAGAGACGGTGCATGAAAACACTAATATTTTTTTTAATAAATCCTTAACACTAAATGACATGTACAGTAAGCAACTCTGTCACTGTACTTCATATATATGTGACTGACATGTTTCTATCTATCTAATCTATGTGTGATGCTCTATTCTTTCTCTTCTAAATTGTCGGGTACCGGTGTATGCTGCTGCTGAATTGCCGGCTTTTCATGTTTCACTGTGAGCACTGTTCCCATCGATTTGGGCAACCACTGTAATGCCACAACCACCATGGCTGTGGCATTACAGTGCGTGGCAGACAATCCCTGCATGATTGGTGCTCTAAATGCCAGACATGCAGGACACGCTTTTGGTGCACGAACAGTTATCGAACATAACCTCGAACAGCCGAACTTTTTGCAAAACGTTCGCGTTCGTCGAAGGACTCGAACACCGCCCAAAACAGCTCGAATTTGAGATTGGCGAACAGTTCTAGTCGAACACCGCTCATCTCTACTCCTAAGCACGTTGATACTTTATGTGTTGGAGAAAACTACTTTTTGGGTGCACGTGAGGACTCGGAAGGGAAGGATTGATGCTTTGGAATGCTGACTTTGATGGAATGGTCTGTGGACGTCATGTCTGATGTGCCTTAACAGTGGAAATGTACCCCTCTTAGGAAACTAGACCCCTCAATGAATTTATCTATATGTGTGGTGAGCACCTTGAACCCCCTGGTGCTTAACAGAAAATTATAATGTTGATTTGTGAAAATAAAAAAATTTTCCACAAAAATGTTAAAAAAATATTTTCACAAGAGTAACAGGAGAAAGTGGACTTCAAAATCTGTTGTGCAATTTCTCATGAGTATGCTGATACCCCATGTGTTGGAGAAAACTACTGTTTAGGTGCACATCAGGGCTTGGAAGGGAAGGAGTGACGCTTTGGAATACAGACTTTGATGGAATGGTCTGTGGGCGCTATGTCACGTTTTCAGAGCCATTGATGTGTGTAAACAGTGGAAATGCCCAACAAGTGCCCCCTTTTTGCAACTGATTCCTGATATGTGAATTTTATAATGTAGTGTCATACGTCAGTTGTGTAGGACAACCTAATGAACACTACACAACTGACGTAGGACAAACTTTTGTAGTGTTTGTCAGGTTATCTTGCGTACGAAATTAATTTAATAGTGCATGGAAGTATGGTACCTTCTGAAACATTCCTTCATGCACAGACCAGGTTTAGCGGGTCAAGTGTCACATTGATAAATGGTGTCCTTGCGTATTTCCCTTCGATAACACACTTGGCACTTCTTTTATGACTTACCTTTTTTTCTGCTGTGAGGGACCACCCCTGAGAAATTCTGGCCTAGTACAATTCAAGGTCTTTCAGTTCCAAAAGTACTGCGGCCCGCTCCATCACCACTGCCAAATTTCAGGGCCTTGATTACTACCTCCTGGAACTGAAGATATGATGTAGAAGTTTGGCCTGCACGTCATGATAGAAGGAAAGCATTGTGCATTGCCATCTGTACGATGTGCACGGCCAACTTCTTGTACCGCACCTTGGCCTTTCTTGAAGCACTGTACGGCTGGAGGAGTTGATCACAGAGATCAACTCCCCCATATACTTGTTGTACCCCACTACACAGTCTGGTTTGACGACCTGTGTAGTGGAACCTCGTGCAGTGCTGAGGGTGCTGCCATCACCATGTATGGTGGTCAAGAAAAGGACATCCCTCTTGTCCTTGTACTTGACCACCAGCAGGTGGTCACTACATTGGGCTCTGCTGTCACCCCTTCTGAGCATATGCACAATTATCATCTTTGGAAGGCCTCTCTGATTTTTGCGGACAATACCACAGGTTGCGGTACCTCATGCAGAGAGGGACACTGGTATAAAAATTATCCACGTAGAGGTGATAACCTTTATCCAGCAGTGGGTGCACCAAATCCCACACAATTTTCCAACTCACTCCCAGAACAGGGGGGCATTCAGGTGGTTCAATCCGGGAGTCCTTCCCTTCGTAAACTCTAAACTTGTGAGTGTACCCTGAGGTACTCTCACACAGTTTATAAAGCTTGATTCCGTACCTGGCCCTCTTACTGGGCAGGTACTGCCAGAATCCAAGCCGCCCGTTAAAATGGATTAGGGACTCATCCACGCAGATGTCCCTTTGGGGCACCTACACTTCAGCAAACTTGTTGTTTAAGTGCTCGATGACCGGCCGAACTTTGAAAAGACGATCAAAATTCGGGTCATCATGTGCAGGACACCTTGCACTATTGCTGTAATGCAAGAACTTGTGGATGGCCTCAAAACATGTCCGGGTCATGACCATTGGGAACACTGGAGTGTTATACAAAATATCAACACTCTAGTATTGCCGAACGTCTGGCTTCTTCAGGATCCTCATATGAAGGACCAGGCCCCAAAACTTCATAATTTCTACTTTTTTTATGTATGTGGTGCGTGTGTGTCAGTACTTTATTTAGAGTGTGTATGTGTCAGTGTGCTTGGTGTAACTTTTTTTTTCTGAATGATAAAAAAAAAGGGACAGTCAGAGGTGGTGCAAACAGCGAGCACGACTGCGGATCAGTGATCTGCCGGAAGCACAAAAAAAACCTGTCAAAAATCGAGGGATCAAGTACTTATCAGCGCTCGGTGGCTGAAAGGGGAGTGTGGACGGGGGTAAAAAAAGGGTGAGAGGGGGGAGAGGGGATTAAGGTGGATGTGGCAGGATAAAAAAATCTACTTACAGTTGTTTTGTCTTGTCTTCTTCTGTCTGATGTCTTCTGTCGCAGCAGGAGCCAAGATTGTGGTGTCACAGGTATCTGTGGGACCACAAGGCCCAACACGGCTCACGACTAGTGTTGAGCCACCCCCGTAGTGTTCGAGTTCGGTTCGGTTCGTCGAACACCCGTGTGTTCGCCGAACTGTTCGTCGAACTGTTCGTCGAACACCTTCGAACACCGTTAAAACCAATGGCAGGCAAACAAAAACACATAGAAACACATAGAAAACACCTTCAAAGGTGTCCAAAAGCTGACAAACTGCTCAGAAGACACAACTAACACATGGAAAAGTGACAAGTACATATAGTCATGCGAAAAGAAAAGAGGTGGAGGAGTAAAAGGAGGGGGAGACACAGATATAGGCATGTCATGCCCTTCTAAAATCCAAAAAGTGAGAAGCCGAGATGGCCAGTCCGCTCCTGCCCGTGCCACCTCCGTGTCGCCGGGTTTGTGCCAGAGCCGCGGTGAACCCTGACGGCCAGCCCCCCTCTCCCAATACTGGTGCCTGTCCGCTGGTGGGTCGAGAGAGCCCCCCTGTGGTGGAGGCAGCTCTAAGCTTTTTAATTTAAATTGTCCCTCTAATTTCAATGAATACACTTTAAATCCATTTACAAGGATCTATTGGAGGGCAAGTCTCATGCCAGCAGCCGCGTAATTCCAGCTCCAGTAGCGTCCACTAAAGCTGCTGCAGTTAAAAAGCTTTTATAAGGATCGAGCTCGGCTGTCCACCGCAAGGCATCCTAGTGCCAGTCCCAGCCCCTATGCCTTGGGGTGCCTCCTGATGCTCTTCACTAAGTATCCCGTGGTCCCGAAGCATTTCCTTTGAAAAAATTAAGTGTCCAAACTACAGGTGGTGTAGCTTGCTTAACAGCCGGGATAATCCGCTGACTAGCAGACACTGCTACTAGGCACAAAGTATTTCCTGGGCTAGATGCAGTTAAAAATTTGTAAGTAGATACTCTCGTTGGATGCTGAGAAAGCATTCCATAGAGTCTCCTGGCACGCCATATATGATTCTCTTAAAAAGCTTGGGGTAGGGGTCTAGGGGACCCTTTTATAGCCAAAATCACGGCCCTGTATCACAATACGTCACCTAGGCTGAAGATAAATGGAACTGTAGCACCGAGGGCTCGGTTTCTACAGACGTATTGCACCTCACCCAGAGGTGTGATATCTCACTCTCAGATAAGGATGGAGTGTGGATCAGGACCCGACACCTGCATGCATTACACCACATTGCCGTGGGGCAGGGCGACCAATATGCCCCTGAGATGGGCACGACAGTCCCTGTCCCTGGCTGGAGTGGGGGGAGGGAACACTGAGGAAGGGGAACCCTGCAGTGCAGGAGCAGGGAGGAAGCAGTTCCTGGGTGCATTGAGAAGGGAGTATAAAAGGTGGGCACCATCTTAGTTCAGTGCAGAGAAGTCTGAGCAGAAGTGGCAGGGAGCAGGGGCTCTGCATGAGCTCTGCTCCGGAGGCGGGCCTAGTAACAGAGGCCCAGGACTGCAAGAGGGAGAAGGAAGGAAGAGGAGCGGAGAAGGCTCCAGGAACGAGGAATGAAGGGATCCCAGGGGTGCGGACGGGCGAGTCGCCACCGCACGCCCGAATCCACCTGCGTGGAGGGGTCAGGCCAAAGGGGGAGACCGGTCCCCGAACTAGTGGAGGCAGGAAACGACCCTCAGCTAGAAACCGGAGGCTCTGACATTTTATGTGGCGCAGCCCCTTGCTCCACCCGCTAGGAAGGCACCACATAGGGTCAGGGAAACTGGCGCCAAGTTTACCAAGAGGAGGCCCGAGGCAGCCGGACAGAAGTGTTGGTAAGAAAGGCCAGACAAAGGAAACACAAAGGGGGTCCTGTGAAGCGCTCCAAAGTTATCTGGGAGTTGTCTGAGCCCCTCACCTGGTGAGCACAGTACGACGTGGGCAGCCGTTACCTGCAGACGTGGTCTGGATAATAAGAACTGTGAGTAAAGGCCCTGAACTGCATCACTGACTCTGTGTCGTTACTGCTGCTGCCCTGCACCATCACCCCCATCCTCCGCATACACTGCCCTGAGGCTATACTCCTCCCGTGGGGAGTTATGCTACGCTCTGCTGCACCCACAACACCAGCCTTAGCGGTCTGCCCTGTAGCGGCGGTTCACTCTGACCGCAATCCACGGGTGGCGTAGTCGGACATTTAAACATCAAAACCACATAAATAGTTCCGCCACTGGTTTGACCGCCCTGAGCCACGGAACCGGATCGCCGCGACGAAGACTACAACCACCAGCATCCACCAAAAAGGGTCCGGCTCCGGGTGTCCCAAGGCCCAGGGGGTGCGTCAGAACATTTTCATCACCTTTCACAATCACCAATGGGACAAGGCAGGGATGTCCTCTGTCCCCTCTCTTATACATCCTAGTGACGGAGCACCTGCTCTCATCAATTCGCCATAACCCCAATATTAGGTGGATTGAGGTGGGAGGCACCGAGTACAAGTGCTCTCTATTTGCTGATGATGTCCTAGTATATATCACTCAATCACATATATCCATCCCTGCTGTTATGGCTGAAATAGATCACTTTGTTACATGGTAAAATTTTAAAATGAATGCAGCGAAGTCTGAGGCCCTCGATGTCTCCCTCCCTAAATCCATATAGGATTCCATCCAGTCCAACTTTCCCTTTGCCTGGCCCTCACAGGGTATCAAATACTTAGGAATTCCTATTCATAGAGACCTCTCCCATCTATGTTATCTTAATTTTGGGCCCTTTATTGAACAATTCCATACAGACCACGGTTGGCAAGTTGGAACTGTGAGATTCACTACGTGCACCACTGGTATTTTGTGGAAAAGCACATGTAAGATTCTGCAACAGTCTCTGCTGATACTCCTGCATGCGTGCATCCCTTTCTATGGCAGGAATAATTTCTGCAAATTTACTTTTGTACCGGGGATCTAACAGTGTGGCAACCCAGTAGTCAGGATTATTTCTAATTCTCACAATTCGAGGGTCATGTTGCAGGTAGTGCAGCAAGAAGGCACTCATGTGTGTTGCGCATCCAGGAGCACCAAGTCCCTGTTGTGTTGGTGGCGAGGTAACAATCATGCTTCCTTCCTCTGTCCTCTCTCCCCAACCTCGCACAACAGAAATGTGATCAAGGTCTCCCTCATCTGATGAGTCTTCCATCAGTTCGTCCTCCACTTCTTCCTGGTCTCCTGTACCTTCCTCACTAGTTTGGCTGCTACCATGCGCCCTGGTAAAATCATCTCCCCCACCCTCACATGCCTGCCGCCCTGGTGCTGCCGACCGTCTGGACCTTGCAGATGTTAGCCCTTCATCATACAACTCCTCCTCCTCTACTTCCTCCACCTCCTCTTGTGCCACCACCTGACTCCGAATTCTGTTTAACATGTGCTCCAGCATGTAAATCACCGGAATAGTCATGCTGATAATGGCATCGTCAGCACTAAACATCTTCGTCGCCATTTCAAAACTGTGCAGAAGGGTGCATAGGTCCCTGATCTGAGACCACTCCTCCAGCGTGATTTGCCCCACCTCTGAATCTCGTTGGCCCAGGCTATACGTCAGAACGTATTGCACCAGGGCTTGTCGGTGCTGCCACAGTCGCTGCAACATGTGCAGAGTTGAATTCCACCGGGTAGGCACATCGCATTTTAGCCGGTGAAGTGGCAGGCCCAACGACTTCTGTAGAGATGTAAGTCGCTGAGCTGCGGGATGCGAACGGCGGAAGTGAGCACACAGCGACCGTGCCCTCTGCAGAAGGCCATCTAGTCTGGGATAGTGGGCTAAAAATTGCTGGACAACCAGGTTCAACACGTGAGCCATACAAGGCACGTGTGTGACATTGCCCCGGCGAAGGGCCGCACCCAGGTTTGCAGCATTGTCGCACACGGCCTTCCCTGGTTTCAGGTCCAGTGGAGACAACCATTCATGAAATTGGTTCTCCAGAGCTGACCACAACTCCTCAGCTGTGTGACTCACATTTCCCAGACATTTCAATGTAAAAACCGCCTGATGACGTTGAGCCCTACTGCCAGCATAGTAAGGAGGTGTGCAGGATCCCTTCTGCGCAGTTAGAAAGCTTGTGGCATGACCAGACAGGCTTTGGGTGCAGGTGGAAGACCGAGAGGAGGTTGAGGAGGCAGAAGCAGTGGAGGAAAAATGACATAAAGAGGATTGACGCACAACTCGTGGGGACGGCAAGACTTGGACAGCAGCCCCTTGTCCTGCTGTCACCATAGTTACCCAGTGCCCAGTCAGCGACATGTAACGCCCCTGTCCATGCCTACTCGTCCAAGTGTCTGTGGTGAAATGCACCCTGTCACACACAGAGTTTCTCAAAGAAGCGGTGATGTTGTGTGCGACATGCTGGTGGAGCGCAGGCACACCTTTCTTTGAGAAGTAGTGCCGACTGGGCATCTGGTACTGGGGCACTGCGACGGACATAAGGTCTCGAAAATCCTCTGTGTCCACCAGGCGGAAAGGCAGCATTTCTGTAGCCAAGAGCTTGCAGATGGTGAAATTCAACCTCTTAGCTTTCTCATGGCTAGGAGGAAATGGTCTTTTACTTGTCCACATCTGAGGGACCGAGGGCTGGCTATTGTGCTTAGACGGGGTTGATAAGGGTGTCCCCGGCAAACTGCCGGTCTGTGAGGAAGATGCAGGCGGACATGTTAGGTTGCCTTGATCCAAAGGTGGTGCTATCGATGTCGGACAGCGCTCAAGACCAGCTGGTGTTACCACCTCCAAAGAAAATGATGACCTGCCAATCACGCTGGCTGTTGCGGGTAAAGAGGTGGCAGGTCTGCGCCCCAAAACAGGTGTGACTGCTGTCCCCCCAGTCACAGAGGATGAAGAGGCCGCGGATGCACAAGATATGGCAGACGGTGGTTGGCCCGGCCGGCTAGACCGCATTGTAGCACACTGAGCTTCCCACTGCAACTTATGCTTCATGTCCATGTGCCGGTTCATGCATGAAGTACTCAAACTATGTATTTTTTGGCCTCTACTTAGCTTTTGCTGACAAATGTTACAGATAACACGAGTTGGGTCATCTTTATCGATCTGAAAAAATGCCCAGGCTATGCAAGGCTTAGCACCCATGCGACCTGAAGAGCCACCACGACTTGTGGTGAGAGGCAGAGTTGTGTTTGAGGATGCAGTTGTTGACGTGCTTCCAGTACTACGTCTCTGTCCAGGAAGGCGCAACCTGACCTCGTCGTCACTAGCATCTTCCTCCACCTCCTCTGCTGACCTCATCTCTTGGCTGACTGTGGGTTGACAGTAAGTGGGATCTCCGACCTCATCATCATCACCCTGTGCGTTATCACACCCGTCGTCCTCAGAGCCAACCTGTTCCTGCCCTGACAAAAAACTAAAGTTGTCGCTCCAATCAGGTATTTGAGTCTTATCATCATCTTCCTCATTGTCTCCACCAACAGGAGTTACAGTTTGGGAATGAGGGTCTACATTATGGTCAGAACCTTCTGCGTCTGGTCCTGGATCCGACTCATAAAGATTCTGGGCATCAGTGCAGATCATTTCCTCGTCTGGATTCACAGAAGCGCTGGAGTCGACCTCTGATTCCCAGGCTATAGTATGAGTAAACAGCTCTGCAGACTCAACCATCTGTTCTACCTCATACTCAGACGGGCAGCTGGAGATTTGGGAGCTGTGAGGAAGCAAGTGCGATTTGGGTGACACCTTTGAGGACTGGAGTATTTGTGATGTTGAAGTTGATGTGGAGGAGAGCCCACTTAAAGGAGCACTTGATATCCGTTGAAGCACCTGCTGTTTTTGTGCCTCATCTGGAATTTGTAGCGATTGGCGTGGCCGTAAGAAAGGGATCTTATCACATTGTCCGCTAAAAGAAGTAGACATTTTAGTTTGGCTGGAAGATGGTCTTTCTTCTGCACCTACCCCACGGACACAACCTTTTTTCCCCTTCCCAACACGCCTATTCCCCTTTCCACCAGCAGCAGGCCTTTTTCCACTCATTTTGGTGGTTAACTAATTCACAACTCTGGAGTTGTTTGCACAAAAAAACAATGGATGGTAACCGAGCAGAGCTGAGTGGCCAAACTGTGGTATTAGGCCAAAACTATTGGCTGGGTTAGATGCAGAAAAAAATTATTTTTAATTTGCAACCTGATGGAGGTCAGTATAGATGGACTGATAGACCAAGTCCCACACACCGCTAGAAGCCCAAATATTTTTTCAGAGCTAGATGCAGAAATTTTTTTTATTCAATTTGCAACCTGATGGAGGTCAGTATAGATGAACTAATAGACCAAGTCCCACACACTGCTAGAAGCCCAAATATTTTTTCAGAGCTAGATGCAGAAAAAAATTATTTTTAATTTGCAACCTGATGGAGGTCAGTATAGATGGACTAATAGACCAAGTCCCAAACACCGCTAGAAGCCCAAATATTTTTTCAGAGCTAGATGCAGAAAAAAATTATTTTTAATTTGCAACCTGATGGAGGTCAGTATAGATGGACTAATAGACCAAGTCCCACACACCGCTAGAAGCCCAAATATTTTTTCAGAGCTAGATGCAGAAAAAAATTATATTCAATTTGCAACCTGCTGGAGGTCAGTATAGAAGGACTAATAGAACAAGTCCCACACACTGCTAGAAGCCCAAATATTTTTTCAGAGCTAAATGAAGAAAAAAAATATTTTTAATTTGCAACCTGATGGAGGTCAGTATAGATGGACTAATAGACCAAGTCCCACACACTGCTAGAAGCCCAAATATTTTTTCAGAGCTAGATGCAGAAAAAAATTATTTTTAATTTGCAACCTGATGGAGGTCAGTATAGATGGACTAATAGACCAAGTCCCACACACCGCTAGAAGCCCAAATATTTTTTCAGAGCTAGATGCAGAAAAAAAATATTTTTAATTTGCAACCTGATGGAGGTCAGTATAGATGGACTAATAGACCAAGTCCCACACACCGCTAGAAGCCCAAATATTTTTTCAGAGCTAGATGCAGAAAAAAATTATATTCAATTTGCAACCTGCTGGAGGTCAGTATAGAAGTACTAATAGAACAAGTCCCACACACTGATAGAAGCCCAAATATTTTTTCAGAGCTAAATGAAGAAAAAAATTATTTTTAATTTGCAACCTGATGGAGGTCAGTATAGATGGACTAATAGACCAAGTCCCACACACTGCTAGAAGCCCAAATATTTTTTCAGAGCTAGATGCAGAAAAAAATTATTTTTAATTTGCAACCTGATGGAGGTCAGTATAGATGGACTAATAGACCAAGTCCCACACACCGCTAGAAGCCCAAATATTTTTTCAGAGCTAGATGCAGAAAAAAATTATATTCAATTTGCAACCTGCTGGAGGTCAGTATAGAAGGACTAATAGAACAAGTCCCACACACTGCTAGAAGCCCAAATATTTTTTCAGAGCTAAATGAAGAAAAAAATTATTTTTAATTTGCAACCTGATGGAGGTCAGTATAGATGGACTAATAGACCAAGTCCCACACACTGCTAGAAGCCCAAATATTTTTTCAGAGCTAGATGCAGAAAAAAATTATATTCAGTTTGCAACCTGATGGAGGTCCGTATAGATGGACTAATAGAATGATGCTATGCCCAAAAGATTTTACTTCACTAGGTGCAGTAAAAAAATTGGTATTCTATACACAGGTGGTATATCTTGCAACACAGATAGGCTACTCCACTGACTAACACACTCTGCAATAGGCCAAAAAGGATTAGCTTTGCTAGATTCAGCCAAATGCTGTGAAAAAAACTTGCACAGCACTGGCACAGACTTGCCTGGCAAAAACTGATAGGAACTGATGTAACCTAGTCCTGAAAAGGACTCCAATTACAATTAGTCTTTACTCCCACAATCTATCTATTTAAGAGCACAGACCTGCCTGATAAAAGTCGTAGGAAATGCTGTAACCTAGTCCTTAAAAGGACTGCAATCACAACTATTCCCTACTCCCAAGCTATCTGTATATTTGTGCGAAAATTGGCTTGAAATTAACAAGGTATAGCACACACAGCAACAGCGGTGCCGTCTAACACGCAGCTGCAGCAGTGAGAAAATGGTGGCGACGGGGAAAATGGCTTGGTCTTATAGGGCAAGGACATGTGACATACACTGCCAATCACACATGCCCTTGCTTGTGTGAAAAAAAGCACTTCGCTCCGTGTGTGCGCTGCTGATAGGCTGACAGATTGCACCTCCCCACTGCAAATGCGGGAAAGAGAAAAAAAAATGGAGATCTTCATTGTTCCTGCAGAGATCCATCCCCTGCCCCTCCCCCCGCCCCGCTGTACACTCAAACTGCGTATTAACATTAATTTTCATCATTACTGAGAAAAAATCCAGTTATGATTTTGGTGCACGAACAGTTATCGAACATAACCTCGAACAGCCGAATTTTTCTCAAATTGTTCGTGTTCGCCGACCGGCTCGAACACCGCCCAAAACAGCTCGAATTTGAGATTGGCGAACAGTTCGAGTAGAACAACGCTCATCTCTACTCACGACCTGACAGTGTGACCGCCCTGTACAAAAAAAAGTCAGTGTAAAAGAAAAGCATAAAACGGTGAGCTTGAGTGCTGATCGGTGACTTGTCTCACCGATGACCGCTCGGCGGCTGCTGGATGGATGCACAGAAATGGTGCAAAGTGGTTCGGGTAATGGACAGGGACAAAAAAAAGTCCTGGAAAACAGCGAGCACGGATGTTAATCAGTGATGTAGTCACTGATCAACGTTCGGCTGCTGCAGGATGCACGAAAAAAAAAATCCAAAAAATGAGCGATCAAGTACTGATCAGCGATCAAATACTGATCAGCGCTTGGTGGCAGAAAGGGATGTGGGGAGGTGGGTAAAAAGAGGGGGGGTTGAGGTGGAAAGAGAGGTAAAAAGAGGTTGAGTCGGGGGGAGAGTGGGATTGGGGTGGATGAGGGGAGTACAGAGATGGACTTACCAAAGTCTTCTCTGTTCTTCTTTCAGTTGCAGGATCAGGAGAAGGAGCAGTATCTGGAGCAGGCTCTGGAGCAGACTCTGGAGAAGCTTACTGCAGGAGCAGTCCGGAGCAGAAGCAGACCCGAGCAGAAGACCGGAGCAGGAGACCCAGGAGACTGCAGCAGAAGCAGCAACCGGATCAGGTAAGAGAAATGTCTTGTGGGGTCACAGAGGCTTCTTTGGCACCACAAGGCCCAGAAAAGAGAGATCAGATGTGTGACCATCTTGTACAAATCCTCACCAACTGTGAGGAGATGCAGGGTGGTCACAGGTGGGTGATAGGGTGGTGACAGCCAGGTCACATGCTGGTCATCACCCGGTCACCTCTCGGTCAAGCACTCTGATTGGTGCGATCAATGTCATCATTGCCTGGAGCAGTGAGAAATGCTGTGATTGGGTGTTCAGAATTGAACAGCCAATTACAGCGATCGTGGTTGCTGTGGGGGCGGCGACACCTTCCCTAAGGTAAGATGGCACCAGAAATTTAATGTGCCATGTGCGAAGTCGCGTTGCCGCATTAAAGCTTGGGGATACTAATACGTATCTAGTCCAATAGGCCCTAGGCGCAGATACGTATTAGTACATATAATGTCAGAAAGGGGTTAAATTTTATTACTGTGATCACTGGTATAATGCATTGCAGTGCATTATACCTGTTAGTGTAACACTGACTGAATACCTTTTAGACCATGCTCCTGGCATGGTCTAAACAGGCCACCCATTGCTTTCAGACTCAGAGGTTGTCATGACAGCGATCGGCATGACTTCACGGGGGTGCTGATCGCTTAGGAGATCCAAAGCCTCCTAAATGCTGCTATCTATTTTGATCATTGCATTTAATGAATTAAACAGCCGGGGCTTGGCTATCATGTAAGCTGAGTTCCTACATCCAACTATACATCATGGGTCGGGAACCCTCTCTCGACCGTGACATATAGGTACGTCAAAGGTTGTGAAGGGGTTAATATATCATGAATAAAATGAAAGAAAAGGTGTTTGGTCTTGAACAGCAAAATATAACCTTGTCTTGAACTGGTTAATTGGTATTATTTTGGCATATGTACTATGTTTTGATCACATTTTATTCCATTCTTGCATTATATATATATATATATATTTTTATAGCATTCACTTATTCAACTTAAAGGGGAACTAAACTTTTGAAAACTTTTAAATATCTTTTAGGCCCTTTAATTTGCTGCAAATTGTTGGGGTCCAAGTCATGAGCCCCACCATTTATTGTTCAAAACACGTCCCTTAGAAGTACGCAAGTAAAGAGGCTGAAGCAAACAACTCCTCTCTGAGCACATAAACAAAGCGTTGTTATATTTTTTTTTAATCCATACTTTACTCTATGTGTGCACTTACGCAGGAGTTCTGCACTTCTGTCTACTGAGCTGTGTACTTCTGAAATTCAGAGTAATCTGAAAAAAATGTAAATGTTCAAAAAATTAGCTATTTCTTAAAACTTAATATTTTATTTTAGATTTTTTGGTTTAGAAAATTTGAAAAAGACGTGTGATTTGAAGTTTTATGTTTTGATTTTTTTTTATCTCCTGGAAATTCTATTCATACTCGAGATAATTTCATAGTGATCTAATTATTTGTTTTCGTGTGTTTGATGTCAAAGTTGAGAACAACACATTTGGCAATTTGGCATTAAAAGAGGGAAGTTAAGACTAGTGTTGAGCCACCCCCCTAGTGTTCGGGTTCGGTTCGGTTCGTCGAACACCGGGATGTTCGAGGAACTGTTCGTCGAACTGTTCGTCGAACACCTTAGAACACCGTCGAACACCGTTAAAACCAATGGCAGGCAAACAAAAACACATAGAAACACATAGAAAACACCTGCAAAGGTGTCCAAAAGCTGACAAACTGCTCAGAAGACACTCTCTTTAAAAAAGCCGGCCGGCAAATTCAGCAGCGGCATACACCGGTACCCGACAATTTAGACAAGAAGGAATAGAGCATCACACATAGATTAGATAGATAGAAACATGTCAGTCACACATATAAGAAGCACAGTGACAGTGTTGGTTACTGCACTTGTCATTTAGTGTAAAGGATTTATTAAAAAAAATATTAGTGTTTTCATGCACCGTCTCTTTAAAAAAGCCGGCCGGCAATTCAGCATCTGTACCCGACAATTTATAACAGACAGAATAGAGCTTCACACATAGATTAGATAGATAGAAACATGTCAGTCACATATATATGAAGTACAGTGACAGTGTTGCTTACTGTACTTGTCATTTAGTGTAAAGGATTTATTTAAAAAAATAATAGTGTTTTCATGCACCGTCTCTTTAAAAAAGCCGGCCGGCAATTCAGCATCTGTACCCGACAATTTAGAACAGAAAGATAGAGCATCACACATAGATTAGATAGATAGAAACATGTCAGTCACATATATATGAAGTACAGTGATAGTGTTGGTTACTGTACTTGTCATTTAGTATTAAAATAAAGGATTTATTATTAAAAAAATTGGCGTGGGGTTCCCCTTAATTTTAGGCTCTAGCGGAGGTTAATCAGACAGCTGGGGCAGATGTTTGAAGCCTGGGAAGGGGGTAATACCCACGGAGCTTCCCAGGCTACTAATATCAGCCCCCAGCTGAATACATAGCCTTTACTAGCTATTAAAATGGGGTACCCCCCAAAAAAAATGACGTGGGGTCCCCCCTAATTTAATAGCTAGCAAAGGCTAGGCAGACAGCTGGGGGCTGATATTAATAGCCCAGGAAGGGAGCCATGAATATTGGCCCCCTCCCAGGCTAGAAACACCAGCCGTCAGCCGCCCCAGAAATGGCGCATTCATAGGATGCGCCAATTCTGGCACTTAGCCTCGCTCTTCCACGCTGCCCTGGTGCGGTGGCAGGGGGTAATAGGGTTGGGGTTGATGTCAGCTTATAATGCCAGCTGACATCAAGCCCAGGTTAGTAATGGAGAGGCGTCTATAAGAGACCCCCATTACTAACCCCATAGTCAAAGTTAAAAAAAACACAAACACCCAGAATAAAGTCCTTTAATTGAAATAAAGACACAATCCTTTATTGTTCTAAATTAAACCATACTTACCATCACGCCCATTCCAGCTGAAGCCAACGATCTCCTGCAATAAAAGAAAAATAATAAAGCAACCTCATCCTTACCTTTCCATGGTTCCCACGACAGCTTCAGCTCTGCTACATCGAGATGACAGGCTGGACCGCAGCAGAACGCTGCCATCCAGCCTCTCATCCCGCAGACACTGAGAAGCGCAGGCTTGCTTGCGCTGCTCAGCGTCTCTCTGTGACGACATCCAGATGAGCCGAGTTCATGTCCAATGAACTCGGCTCACCTCATGCACGTCACTGACAGCGTGGGAAAATTCTCACGCTGAAGCGGTGAGTGCAGGAGAATTCTCCCACGCTGTCAGTGACGTGCATAAGGTGAGCTCATGTCCAATGAACTCAGCTCACCTCCTGCACGTCACTGACAGCGTGGGAGAATTCTCCTGCACTCAGCGCTTCAGCGTGAGAATTCTCCCACGCTGTCAGTGACGTGCATGAGGTGAGCCGAGTTCATTGGACATGACCTCGGCTCATCTGGATGCCGTCACAGCGAGACAGTGAGGAGCGCAAGCATGCCTGCGCTTCTCAGTGTCTGCGGGATGACAGGCTGGATGGCAGCGTTCTGCTGCGGTCCAGCCAGTCATCTCGATGTAGCAGAGCTGAAGCTGTCGTGGGAACCATGGAAAGGTAAGGATGAGGTTGGTTTATTATTTTTCTTTTATTGCAGGAGATCGTTGGCTTCAGCTGGAATGGGTGTGATGGTAAGTATGGTTTAATTTAGAACAATAAAGAATTGTGTGTTTATTTCAATTAAAGGACTTTCTTCTGGGTGTTGTGTTTTTTTTAAATACTTTACTAGAAATTCATGGCGGTCATGTCTAATACTGGCGTGACCCCATGAATTTTGGGCTTGGGGCCAGCTGATAATACCAAGCTGGCCCTAACCCCTTTATTACCCAGTGAGCCACCGCACCAGGGCCCTGGATGAGTTGGGTACAGCGCCAGAAGATGGCGCTTCTATGAACGCGCCATTTTCCGGGGTGGCTGTGGACTGCAATTTGTAGCGGGGGGGGGCCCAGAAAGCTTGGGACTCCCTGCGCTGCAGATTCCAGCCCCCAGCTGCCTAGTTGTACCTGGCTGGACACAAAAATAGGGCGAAGCCCCACGTACTTTTTTTTAAATTATTTCATGAAATTCATGAAATAATTAAGAAAAAAAGGCCTTCCCTATATTGTTGTGTCCGGCCAGGTACAAATAGGCAGCTGGTGGTTGGGGGCAGCCCGTTCCTGCCTGCTGTACCTGGCTGGACACAAATATAGTGCGAAGCCCAACTTCAATTTTTTTTAATTATTTCATGAAATTCATGAAATAATTTAAAAAAAATTGACGTTGGGCTTCGCACTATATTTGTGTCCAGCCAGGTACAGCAGGCAGGAACGGGCTGCCCCCAACCACCAGCTGCCTATTTGTACCTGGCCGGACACAACAATATAGGGAAGCCCTTTTTTTCTTAATTATTTCATGAAATAATTTAAAGAAAATTGACGTGGGGCTTCGCCCTGTTTTTGTGTCCAGCCAGATACAACTAGGCAGCTGGGGGCTGGAATCCGCAGCGCAGGGAGGCCCAAGCTTTCTGGGCCACCCCCGCTGCAAATTGCAGTCCGCAGCCACCCCGGAAAATGGCGCGTTCATAGAAGCGCCATCTTCTGGCGCTGTACCCAACTCATCCAGGGCCCTGATGCGGTGGCTCACTGGGTAATAAAGGGGTTAGGGCCAGCTTGGCATTATCAGCTGGCCCTAAGCCCGAAATTCATGGGGTCACGCCAATATTAGACATGACCACCATGAATTTCTAGAAAAGTATTTAAAAAAAACACAACACCAAGAAAAAAGTCCTTTAATTGAAATAAACACACAATTCTTTATTGTTCTAAATTAAACCATACTTACCATCACGCCCATTCCAGCTGAAGCCAACGATCTCCTGCAATAAAAGAAAAATAATAAACCAACCTCATCCTTACCTTTCCATGGTTCCCACGACAGCTTCAGCTCTGCTACATCGAGATGACAGGCTGGACCGCAGCAGAACGCTGCCATCCAGCCTGTCATCCCGCAGACACTGAGAAGCGCAGGCTTGCTTGCGCTCCACAGTGTCTCTCTGTGAGGGCATCCAGATGAGCCGAGTTATTGTCCAATGAACTCGGCTCACCTCATGCACGTCACTGACAGCGTGGGAAAATTCTCCTGCACTCAGCGCTTCAGCGTGGGAGAATTCTCACACTGAAGCGCTGAGTGCAGGAGAATTCTCCCACGCTGTCAGTGACGTGCAGGAGGTGAGCTGAGTTCATTGGACATGAGCTCATCTTATGCACGTCACTGACAGCGTGGGAAAATTCTCCTGCACTCAGCGCTTCAGCGTGGGAGAATTCTCACGCTGAAGCGCTGAGTGCAGGAGAATTCTCCCACGCTGTCAGTGACGTGCAGGAGGTGAGCTGAGTTCATTGGACATGAGCTCACCTTATGCACGTCACTGACAGCGTGGGAGAATTCTCCTGCACTCACCGCTTCAGCGTGAGAATTTTCCCACGCTGTCAGTGACGTGCATGAGGTGAGCCGAGTTCATTGGACATGAACTCGGCTCATCTGGATGTCGTCACAGAGAGACGCTGAGCAGCGCAAGCAAGCCTGCGCTTCTCAGTGTCTGCGGGATGAGAGGCTGGATGGCAGCGTTCTGCTGCGGTCCAGCCTGTCATCTCGATGTAGCAGAGCTGAAGCTGTCGTGGGAACCATGGAAAGGTAAGGATGAGGTTGCTTTATTATTTTTCTTTTATTGCAGGAGATCGTTGGCTTCAGCTGGAATGGGCGTGATGGTAAGTATGGTTTAATTTAGAACAATAAAGGATTGTGTCTTTATTTCAATTAAAGGACTTTATTCTGGGTGTTTGTGTTTTTTTTAACTTTGACTATGGGGTTAGTAATGGGGGTGTCTTATAGACGCCTCTCCATTACTAACCTGGGCTTGATGTCAGCTGGCATTATAAGCTGACATCAACCCCAACCCTATTACCCCCTGCCACCGCACCAGGGCAGCGTGGAAGAGCGAGGCTAAGTGCCAGAATTGGCGCATCCTATGAATGCGCCATTTCTGGGGCGGCTGACGGCTGGTGTTTCTAGCCTGGGAGGGGGCCAATATTCATGGCTCCCTTCCTGGGCTATTAATATCAGCCCCCAGCTGTCTGCCTAGCCTTTGCTAGCTATTAAATTAGGGGGGACCCCACGTCATTTTTTTGGGGGGGTCCCCCATTTTAATAGCTAGTAAAGGCTATGTATTCAGCTGGGGGCTGATATTAGTAGCCTGGGAAGCTCCGTGGGTATTACCCCCTTCCCAGGCTTCAAACATCTGCCCCAGCTGTCTGCTTAACCTCCGCTAGAGACTACAATTAAGGGGAACCCCACGCCAATTTTTTTAATAATAAATCCTTTATTTTAATACTAAATGACAAGTACAGTAACCAACACTGTCACTGTACTTCATATATATGTGACTGACATGTTTCTATCTATCTAATCTATGTGTGATTCTCTATTCTTTCTATTCTAAATTGTCGGGTACAGATGCTGAATTGCCGGCCGGCTTTTTTAAAGAGACGGTGCATGAAAACACTATTATTTTTTTTAATAAATCCTTTACGCTAAATGACAAGTACAGTAAGCAGCACTTTCACTGTACTTCGTATATATGTGGCTGACATGTTTATATCTATCTAATCTATGTGTGAAGCTCTATTCTTTCGGTTCTAAATTGTCGGGTACAGGTGTATGCCGCTGCTGAATTGCCGGCTTTTCATGTTTCACTGTTGGCACTGTTCCCATCGATTTGGGCAATCACTGTAATGCCACAACCACCATGGCTGTGGCATTACAGTGAGTGGCAGACAATCCCTGCATGATTGGTGCTCTAAATAGCGCCAGACATGCAGGACACGCTTTTGGTGCACGAACAGTTATCGAACATAACCTCGAACAGCCGAATTTTTTGCAAATCGTTCGGGTTCGTCGAACAACTCGAACACCGCTCAAAACAGCTCGAATTTGAGATTGGCGAACAGTTCTAGTCGAACACCGCTCATCTCTAGTTAAGACCACAGATGACTGAACCTTTCAAGGTTCAGTTTGGTTATGAACCCTATTAAATTCAATGGGAGGCAAAGCCAAACGCATAGACTACAACTTCAGGGGGGCACAAAAGTTGCAAAAGCAGCTCAAATTAGGGGCAGACACCAAGTACAGTGGCATCAGAAGACCCAGAGTACAAATAGTATAATTATGCAGCATGGGTGCATGGGACATGGCCTGGGACCAGCATTTCTTGCTTAAACATTAATCTGTAACCGGTGGATGAGTGACAGGTGTAGGCCTGGTGCTCTGAGAGCCCTGCCAAACTCAGACAACACACATGAAGGAGACCAACTTGGAGTCCAAACATTTACAAAAATTAGAGGCAGACACCAGGAAAAGTGGCATCAATTGACCCACAGTAGAAATTCTAAAATGGCACAGCAACAGTCAGCCATGGGCCATGCATGAGATATCAGGGTCTGGGCCAGCATTTACAGCTCAAATTGCTTTTCTGCTCAGCCACACTCTCGTGGCACAAATATCAGCTTCGTAGACTACTATTGGTAGAAAAAAGTAAGCATAGTAACACAGGTAGTTGACTAATCAATTGACACAGTAGAAATTTTATAATGGCACAGCAGCAGTCAGCAATGGGCCATGCATAAGGTATCGGGGTCTGGGTCAGCATTTACAGCTTTGAATTTAAGTTCAAATGCCTATTTTTGCCTCACTGCTGTCTTGGGGAAAACCAGTCTTAAGATTGTCTACAAGCGTGTTTTGATACTCCAGCATGTGCGTGTCCTTTTCCAGGGGATAAGCATCTAGCAAAATTTACTCTTGTAACGTGGATCTAACAGAGTGGCAACCCAATAGTCAGCAATATTTCTAACCCTAACAAAATGGGCATCATGTTGCAGATAGTGCAGCAAGAAGACACTCATATGTAGGGTGCTTCCATGAGATCCAAGTCCATGGTGTGTTGGTGGCGGGGTAACACTCAAACTTACTTCCTCTGTCCCCTCCAACCAACAATGGACAACAGAGAGGGGATCATTATCCTCTTCATCTCCTGACTGTTGCACGTCCATCACCTCTTCCTCCTTGTCCTCCTCCATATGTTCCTCGTCTCCTGCACCTTCACTAATAGTTTGTCTGGTACTATGAGCCCCTCTCAATTGCTGTAATCAACCCTCTCATGGCACCCGCCTGTGCGACAAGAGTCCGAAACTTAGAGATATTGTTATCTTTTCACATCCTTCTCTGCTTCCTCCTCTTCCTCTGGGACCACCACCTCCTCCCGCAGACTATATAAAATGTGTGCTCCAGCATGTAGATGACCGGATTAGTGATGCTGATGATGGCATCGTCAGCGCTAACCATCTTAGTAGCCATTTCAAAGCTGTGCAGAAGGGTGCAGAGGTCCTTCATCTGTGCCCACTCCGTAAGCGTGATTTGCACCACGTCCGTACTGACTTGTTCCAGGCTATGCAAAATGACATACTGCACCAGGGCTCATAACAGCTGCCACAGTCGCTGCAACATGTACAGAGTGGATTTCCACCATGTCGGCACATCACATATCAACCAGTTAACCGGTACGCCGAAAGACCTAAGTAGCAATGCAAGTCGATGACCCTCTGGGTGCTAACGGCTGAAATGAGCGCACACCAATCATTCTTTCTGCAGCAGCACAGCCAAGCCGGGATAGTGGCAGAGAAATTGCTGTACCACCAAGTTGAGGATGTGAGCCATTCGTAGGGCCACCACCAGGTTCACACCGCCTTCCCTGGCTTCAGAATCAGTGACAACCATTGCTCAAACTCGGCCTGGATAGCTATCCACAACTCTTGAGCTGCATGGCTGTGATCTCCAAGGCATATTAATTTAAGCACTGCCTGATTGCGGTGAGTCCTGGCTGTGCAGTACGAAGGTGGTCGGGAATTCTCTCTGCACTGTTGGGACGTGTGTCTTATTAAGGGAGAGGTTGAAGGTGTAGGTGGAGACCCTAGAGGAGATGGAGGTGGCAGAAGCAGTGGAGGAATGTTGGGTATGAAGGTTTGTCCCACAAGTCTTGGTGATTCAAAGACTTGTGGAGCTGCC
This sequence comes from Phyllobates terribilis, assembly GCF_046119375.1. Taxonomy (NCBI): domain Eukaryota; kingdom Metazoa; phylum Chordata; class Amphibia; order Anura; family Dendrobatidae; genus Phyllobates; species Phyllobates terribilis. The sequence goes on along the minus strand of NW_027362762.1, from coordinate 326,347,324 downwards.
CCTTCCCCCCCTGTCCCGACAGCCTCCAGAATCACCCAGTGCCCAGTTAGCGAGATGTAACGCCCCTGGTCATGCTTGCTCGTTCAGATGTCAGTAATGAAATGCACCCTGTCAGACATAGATTTTTTCAAGGAATGGGTGATGTTGTCTGCAACATGCTGGGCAACTGGTACTGGGGGACTGCGATGGCTATCAGCTTTCAGAAACCATCTGTATCCACTAGGCAGCATTTCCATGGCCAACAGATTGGAGATGGTGGAGTACAAGCTCTTAGCTTTGGCATGTGTAGGAGGACACAATCTTTTACGTGACCACAACTGTGGGACTCAGGGCTGGCTTCTCTGCTGAGAGAGGGTGGAGTAGGGTGAACACGACAAACTGCTGGACTGTGAGTGAGGTGCAGGCAGAAATGTTATGGTAGATTGAGAAAGATGTGGTGTGCTCGGTGAAACAGCAGGCATGTCCACTTTTGTAACAGCTGATGGGCTCTCACTCACCCCGACTGTGGGTAAAAAAGTGGAGATTCTGTGGCCGGAGACCTGTGAAAGAACTCTTGGCACGGCAATGGAGGAGGAAGAAGCAGCAGATGCAGTTGATGGGGTTGCCGGTGATTGACGATGCACGATAGTCCACATTTTAGCACTGAGATTCCCAGACTAACGCATGTTGATCGCGCATGTATATGGAGTAGTCAAATTATCACAATTTTTGACTCTACTGAGTCGTTTTTTATAAAGTTGGCAGCTTACATGCGGCTGCCAAAGAAATGGAGTTGAGTAGCCCATCCAGTAACAGAAGTTGTCTGTTGTCTTTGGACAGGACGAGCCATTGTTAGTTCAGTAGAGCTATCAGTAACATTACAACCTACCCAGAAAGGATTTAGATTCAGAAATGTGGACTCCTGGCTGGACAACACTATTAGCAGAAAGGATTTAGATTCTGAAATGTGGACTCCTGGCTGGACCAAACTATTAGCAGAAAGGATTTAGATTCTGAAATGTGGACTGGTGTATGAACCAAACTATTAGAAGAAAGGATTTCGATTCTGAAATGTGGCCTGGTGTCTGGATCACACTATTAGCAGAAAGGATTTAGATTCTGAAATGTGGACTCTGGGCTGGACCACACTATTAGCAGAAAGGATTTCGATTCTGAAATATGGACTCCTGGCTGAGCCACACTATTAGCACAAAGGATTTAGATGCTGGAAGGTCAATTTGCCACAGAATCTTATCTATCTGACGTAGCTGACAATGAATCGCCTAGCTAACTATCTGACAACTTGCAACAGCAGGAGTAGCCTTTCTGCTCTGTTACACTGACAAAATGGCATGAAAACAACATGTCCACTTTTTATATGGAGAGGGACATGTGACTTCGGCAGCTAATGACACAAGGCCTTGTGTCTGGACGTTGTGGATAGTTTCTGCGTCCTGACTGGCTGCCGTAATCTCGACACATTAAGTTATTTAAAAAATAAATAAATAAAAGTCCACCGCTCCTCTGACCTCTCTCAACCCCCTACCCTCATCAAACACGTCCCCTCCACTCATCATACAGCACCAGTATCCTAGCCAAAGTCCTAAAAAGTCCTAAAAGCATTAGTGGAAACTCGATCAATTATCAAACTTTGGCCAAATTTTGCCGATTTTGAGGAAAATGCTCTGGAATCCAAACACGAATCTGATTGTGCAATGTTCGTGCCGACTTTGAGATTGGCGAACATTTTCCAAACAAGTTCGCTCATCTCTAGTTAAGGCTCAGCCTAGATTCCTAAAACCACATATTCTATTCCAGCAAGTTTTAAAGTAAATTTAACTATTGAGGATAGCAACATTTTTTGCCTAAATAATTTTAGGTGATGTAAGCAGTTCTTATAAACATATGATTCTTCCTTTTCTGAATTATTAATAGTGATGATGAGCGAGAACTAAAATGCTTGGGTACTTGTTGTTCGAGTCGAGCAAATTGGAATGCTCGAGTGCTCGGTCTGAGTAACGAGCCCAATGTAAGTAGATGAGAAAATCGAGTATTTTTCCGGTGGTTCCCCTTGGCGGTCTGCAGAGGGCCTAAAAATTGCCCAAATCGATGGGAACAGTGCTCAAATGACATGGGAACACCATAGGGAAGACCCCGAGAAGCATTTCTGACTCCCAGGACACTACTGTCAACAATGTTTGACTAATGTATTTGACGAAACCAATATGGATTTTCCTTGGGAAATATGTTAAGGAACATCCTTTACAGGGTAATGATTTGTATATAAGGCAAAATAAATATACAAAAACAAAAATGCTCCTCCACACCTTGGGCTATGTTCACACATGGTGTTTTTTATGCATTTTTGCACTTTTGCATTGCTTTTAACCAAGACAAATGCATTCACCAGGAAATGTCATTTTAACATTTTTCAACCTTATCTGGCCATGTGGTGTATGACACATCATCAGACACATACTGTTTCATTTATGATGGAGGGACTCTGAAAGTCACAAACCCTATTTTTATAGGGCCATCAGGCGGCCCTTAGTATTCTTAAAGGGCCAGCCAGCAGTCGGCCCTCGCTATTGTTAGAGGGCCATCAGCCAGCTATGCTTTGTTGTTCCCATTATTAACGAGTGGGTCTCCTTTACTGTTATTGCGTATGCAATGACTGCAAGGGCTGCCAAAAATTTGGATGCAACCCAATACCCTTTTGAAGAGACATAGAGGAGGGTCTCAGTAAAAAAAATGTTCCCATTATAAAGGAGCAGGTCTCCTATAGTGGTAATGCCCATGCTGTGACTGCAAAGGCTGCCAAAATTTGGGAAAACCCCCACTAACAATTTAAAGACACATAGAGCTGGACCACAGTAACGACATGTTCCCATTAAAAAGAAGAGGGTCTGCTATACAGTTATAGGGTATACAATGAGTCCAACGGCTGCCAAAATTTAGGAATAACTCCACCAACAATTTAAAGACTCATAGAACTGGGCCACAGTAACAACATGTTCCCATTAGAAAGGAGACCGTCTGTTATACAGTTATAGGGCATACAGTGAGTCCAACGGCTGACAAAGTTTAGGAAAAACCCCACTAACAATTTAAAGACACATAGAGGTGGGCCTCAGTAATGAAAGGAGAGGGTCTCCATACTGTTTGCCTATGCAGTTACTGCAATGGCTGTCAAAAATTTGGAGGCATTCTAATGCCCCTTGCAAGAAACGTAGAGATCAGAGGGCCTCCTGAAAACAATGTTCCCATTATTAGGAAGTGGATCTCCCATACTGTTTGCCTATGCAGTGAAGCAACGGTGCCAAAAATTTGGAGGAACTCCAATGTCCCTTGCAAGAGATGTAGAGGTCAGAGGGCCTCCTGAAAACAATGTTCCCATTAATAGGAAATGGGTCTCCCATACTGTTTACCTATGCAGTGAAGCAATGGCTGGCAAAAATGTGGAGGAACTCCAATGCCCCTTGCAAGTGACGTAGAGGTCAGAGGGCCTCCTAAAAGCAATGTTCCCATTATTAGGAAGTGGATCTCCCATACTGTTTGCCTATGCAGTGAAGCAACAGTGCCAAAAATTTGGAGGAATACCAATGCCTCTTGCAAGAGACGTAGAGGTCGGAGGGCCTCATGAAAAATAAGCTCCCATTATTAGGAAGTGGGTATCCCATACTGTTTGCCTATGCAATGCAGCAATGGCTGGCAAAAATGTGGAGGAACTCCAATGCCCCTTGCAAGAGACGTAGAGGTCAGAGGGCCTCCTAAAAGCAATGTTCCCATTATTAGGAAGTGTGTCTCCCATACTGTTTGCCTATGCAGTGAAGCAACGGCTGCAAAAAATTGGGAGGAACTCCAATGTCCCTTGCAAAAGACGTATATATGTTGATATGGTACATATGGTGGTGATATGGTGGTGGAGGATGAGGATGCGGCGAAGGAGGAAGATAAGAGCAAATAGACAAAATCAGGAAGCGTATACCCATGTCTGGGTGTGAAGACAGAGGTACATGGGAATAGAGTTAGACCTCCCAAAAAAAGACAATGTATTTGAGTTAATGTTACGCTGCTATCATTTGGTGGTGTTGAGAAGTCTGGCCCAATCCAGCCCTTGTTCATTTTTATAAGAGTCAGCCTGTCAGTATTTTCAGTTGACAGGCAAATGCGTCTATCGGTTATAATTCCACCGGCGGCACTAAAAAACCCGCTCTAACAAAACGCTAGCGGCAGGGCAGGCCAGGACCTCCAAGTCGTAGAGAGCCAGTTCAATGTACGTGTCCAGCTTGGATACCCAATAATTATAAGGCACAGAGGAATCACAGATGATGTTGGTACGATCGGCAAGGTACTCCCTCAGCATCTTCCGAAACTTGTCCCTCCTTGTGAGAGTACCCCGCGCATCAGGGCTTGTGTGATGGGAGGGTCTGAGAAAACTGTCCCAGAACTTTGACAGTGTTCCCCTGCCTCTGCTGGATTGCATTTGTGTCTCTCTCATCTGTACTCCTTGGTTGGCCAACGAACTGTGACCTCTGCCACCAGCGTTTTCAGATGGGAATTTTTTTAATACTTCCACAACAAGAACTTTCTGGTACTGCCCCATTTTATTAGGCCTGTCCAGCGTGGGAATAAGAGACAGAAAGTTTTCCTTGTAGCGTGGGTCCAGAAGTGTCACCAACCAGTAATGACTGTCACCCAAAATTTGGACAACGCGAGGGTCACGGGAAAGGCAGCGTAACATAAACTCAGCCATGTGTGCCAAACTGCAAAGAGGCAAGACTTCCGTGTCCTCACCAAGAGGATGACTGACCATAATCTCCTTCTCATTCTCCTCCTCTTTCTCCTCCTCCCTGTCCTCAGGCCATCCACGCTGAACAGACAGTATGACAGTTGTGCAGGTAGTACTGTCTATAGCGCATGAAACTAGCACCTGTTCTTCCTCCTCCTCCTCCTCTTCCTCATTGTCACCCAACCCACATTAGGATGAGATGAGGCTGGGCTGTTTAGACTCACCCTGTATGGTTCCTTACTCCATTTCATTGTGCTCCGCCTGCAATGCATCCTCTTTAATTGTAAGCAGAGAGCGTTTCAGGAGACAGAAAAGTGGGATGGTGACGCTAATTACGGCGTCAACGCAGCTCACCATCTTGGTGGAGTCCTCAAAGTTTTGGAGCATGGTACAGATGTCTGACATACCAACGGCCTTGTTGATGCTGGTACTCAACAACTGCCCTCTTCTGCTCACAAATCCTTCCCAACATCTGCAATGTAGAGTTCCAACGTGTGGGGACATCGCAGATCAGTCGGTGAGCTGGAAGCTGTAAATTCTTCTGAAGCACAGCAAGGTCGGTGGAAGCTGTAGCTGACTTTCTAAAATGGGCAAACAAGCGGCGCACTTTGACAAGCAGATCTGGACATCCGTAAGTTTTGAGAAACCACTGAACCACGAGGTTAAGCACATGGGCCAGGCATGGTACATGTTTGAGCTCGCCTCGCCTCAGAGCCACCACCAGATTCCGACATTGTCACACATGATCATGCCTGGCTCTAGGGTCAGCGGTGTCAGCCACAGATCTGCCTACTCTTTCAGAGTGGTCCACAACTCTTCAGCGTTGTATGGTTTGTCACCTAAGCATATTAGCTTCAGCACAGCCTGCTGCCGCTTGGCCAAGGCAGTGCTACAGTGCTTCCAGCTTGCGACTGATGTGGTCATTTCGGAGATGTGGGCTGAAGAGGAGGAGAAGGTGCGGGAGGTGTACAATGTGGAGGTAACGCTGATTGACCCAGGGTGCACAATCCTCGGCGTCGAGAGGACGTGTTCCATCCCAAGGTCTGACTGGGTCCTGGCTTCCACTATATTAACCCAGTGTGCCGTCAGCGAGATGTACTGTCCTTGCCCACAAGCACTTGTCCACGAGTCCTCCCAGTAACTACGCTGTTGAGGGCAAGTCTAAAGTTGTTGGACACGTGTTCGTGTAATGCAGGGATGGCAAACCAGGAGAAATAATGGCGGCTGGGGACCGAGTACCGAGGGACTGCCACCGCCATCAGGTTGTTGAAAGCTTCCGTCTCCACGAGCCTAAAAGGCAACATTTCGAGCGCAAGCATTCGCGAAATGTGTGAATTTAGTAGTGTGGCCGGTGAGGCGTTGGCCTCATATTTGTTCTTGCGTTCCAAGGACCGCGGTAGGGACAACTGAACGCTGCGCTGGAACAAGGACATGGATGTGCTTACTGATAGTGCTAGTTGAGAGTGTGCAATGACAGATGCAGGGCGGGAAGCATCTTGGCATGCACCATGGACAGGGGATTGGCATACACGCACAACAGCGGAACAAGCAATGGTGTCACCTGCAGACACTATTGCTGGACCCTGGGGTTCGGCCCACTTAGTCGGGTGCTTTGCTGCCATGTGCCTGATCATGCTGGTGGTGGTCAGGTTGCTAGTTTTGCCACCCCTGCTGATACTGGCCAGGCACGTGGTGCAAATGTCCTTTTTGGGGTTATCTGCACAGTCTTTAAAAAATAACCAGACTCTTGTTTGTGTGGTCACCACACTGTTTCTTCCTGTCTGTTGTGGTGCTATGTCTCCCTCCCCCTGTGTGCTGCTGTCCTCGCTCTGTATGTCCCCCTGCCAGGTTGGGTCAGTTACTATGTCATCCACCACCTTGTCTTCCACTTCCACACCCTGGTCCTCCTCCTGACTTTCTGGCAATTGTGTCTCGTCATCATCATCATCCACCTCTTGCGACAGTAATCGCACTTTCCCACCATCACCTTCATGTGACTGTGGCTGCTCAAATATTTGGGCATTGCTACACGTGCTCCCCTCACGACTCGCTTGAAGCTGGCCGGGCGAGAGGCCCGAATCTACAAATGGAAAAGTGAGCAGCTCTTCTGAGTGTCCAAGTGTGGGGTCAGTTGTCTCCGGGCACTCAGCATGGTGGGAGGAAGGAGGATCAGGGTGAGGAACATACAGTCTAGACTCACAGCTACTGAGACTTGACCGTGTGGAAGACAGGGTGGTAGTGGTGGTGGTGGCCAAGTTACTGGAAGCATTATCTGCTATCCAACCAACAATCTTTTGACACTGCTCTGGGTTCAATAGTGGTGTACTGCGGTCCCCTAGTAATTGGGACAAGATGTGGGTGTTTGTTGTGGCACAATTTCAGCTTGCCCACGGCCACGTTCTCGGCCACGGCCTCTTCATGCACCATCACCATCATGTCCATTTCCCCATCCCTTGCCACGCACCTTGCCCATTTTTAATGGAGGACAATATTTTCCACGTTCACGAGAAATGGCTGATTTTGGAACGCAGTTATATGTGATACGTCTGACAGGGAACCACAATTTTAAATTTCAGGTCTCTAATTTACTAATATTATTCTACACAGTGACCTAGTGTGAATAGCTTGGCCAACACATTGCAACAGAATGGAAATGGAAGAAATGTCTGATTTTGGAACAGTCTTATAGGTGATATGTCTGACAGAGAACCACGGTTTTTAATAGCAGGTCTGTAATTTACCAATACTATTCTTCACAGACACCTAGTATGAGTAACTTGACCGACACACTGCAAAAGAATGAAAATGGAAGAAATGACTGATTTTGTAACAATCTTAAAGGTGATATGTCTGACAGAGAACCACGGTTTTAAATAGCAGGCCTGTAATTTACTAATACTATCCTTCACAGACACCTAGTGTGAATAGCTTGACCGACACACTGCAACAGAATGGAAAAGGAGTCCAATATTTTCCATGTTCAGTTCAAATTTCTGTATCTTTATCGCTGAAATATGGAACAGATCTGGCTTTATTCTGCTGTGAGAACAAGCAAATGGAGCAGAAAAATTGTGTATTCTGGACTGCTTTTTAAGCAAATAACCAGGATTAAGATAAAAAAAAAAATTGCCCTCGCCCCTGATATCTGGGGCTATTTCTACAAATATCTGTAATTATTACAGCAGCAGCAGGCAAGACGTTCAATGGACGCTCTTGTGCTGAATCATACACTGCAGTCTGCCACATACACTGCCTGTCTGCCTAGCACTGATTATATGCAGCTGGATTAGTCCTCAGAAGGACTGTTAGTTCAGATGTGTATATATATATATATATTGTGGAATACCTATACTAACAGGAGGTTCAATGGACCCTCTTGTGCTGTATCATGCACTGCAGTCTGCCACCTACCCTGCCTGCCTGCCTAACTCCTGCTATCACCACTGAATATATGCAGCTGGATCAGTCCTCAGAAGGACAGTTAGTTCAGATGGATATATATATATATATGTTTTGGAATACCTATACTTACTATAAACAAGCAAATCTCTCCCTGACGCAGCAGCAGCTCTCCCTACTCTGCCTCATTCCGGGGTAGACTGTGACGAGCATTGCGGCAGCAGGTCTTATATAGACCTGATGATGCAGTGTGGCCAGCCAATCACTGTAATGCCCACAACCAACATGGCTGCGGCATTACAGTGCATGGCAGGCAATCCCTGCATGTTCATTGGCTCTCTAAAGAGCGCCAAAAATGCAGGGAAGGGACCCGAGATCCTGCCCGAGCAACGCGGAAATACTCGCCGAGCTTGTCGAGCATAGTGATGCTTTGGCGAGTACTGAGCAGTGGCGTGCACATTCGCTCATCACTAATTATTAATTACTTTGAAGAAGCACTTCAACACATGTATTTGCATATATAATTCTAACTTGCCTGTAATATTCTTGCTATTTAATTTATTTCATCCCAGCTCAAATGCATTCATACATACTGAACCCTTAATTATGAGCATCTATGTCATGTGATCACAGTCCGACCAAAATCCTTGAGCATGCTTTCATGTGTAGATAGGAGATTGATCAGTCTTCTTTGTTTGACTTACTGTGAAATATAGGTATAAATCAACAGCAATTCAGCATCTATCAAATATCTCCTTCCTGTCAACTGTCAGACACCTCTTTTCACACTATTGACCCCTGTTTTTATGTTTTACGGGAATCTCAAGAGTAGAATTCATTTACCATATGTCAGAAACATTTTTAATGGAATAACCCTTGCAGTATAGTGGATTAGGGACCAATCAAAAAAAAAGAAAGCAAAATCATATACTGACAGTACACAAGCAGTTCACCAACCTGTGGCTCAAGTTTTGTACAATTAGCAGATGATTGAGGGAGGTTTGAGCAGGCAGTTCACTACCACAAGGCTACAATATCATCAGTCTTCATTTTCAATACTAAGCAACCACCCCCTCCATGAATAGTATGCATGTGTGTGGCTGTTTCATCAGTATTTTGTAACTGAGCCATCTCTGCCTTTATTGTGGAGAACTGCTGCATCCTGCCGTGCATTAATATTGTGACCGGGTGTTGGTAAACATTTCTGCTTTTTTTATGTGATTTTTTTTACTTTGATGTCCTTTCCTGGGAGTTGTATCTATACACACTAGCTGCATAGATCAGTGAGGAGAGATGGGAGTGTTTTTTTTATTTACTCCCGTGCATGATGCTGACTGATTATGATTCATCAAACAATGTCATACAGGGAAAAAAGTACATGCCCAAGAGAAATATAACCTAAACTTTACGAGCTAATATCTCTGACATGTAGAGGAGAAATAAAAAAATAAGACTGTTTTACCGAGGTCAGCAGCCACTATTCCATGATGTTGCCAGTTTAACACGTTCAAACTGGTGAATGGTTGTCTTTAAACTGCCCAGGTTGTAGCAGCACAATAAAAAAATGTAGCAATAAAATTTATCCTATAAAATTCAAACAATTATTATTATTATTTATTTATATAGCACCATTGATTCCACGTTGCTGTACATAAGAAGGGGTTACATACCAAATACAGATATCACTTACAGTAAACAAACTAACAATGATAGACTGGTACAGAGGGAAGAGGACCCTGCCCTTGCGGGCTTACATTCTACAGGATGGGGAGGGAGACAGTAGGTTGGGGGTTGAAGCAGCTCTGGTGGTGGTGAAGCGGCAGCGTGGTCATTGCAGGTTGTAAGCTTTCTTGAAAAGATGGCTTTTCAGGTTCCGTCTGAAGGATCCGAATGTGGTGGATAATAGGACATGTTGAGGCTCAGAATTCCAGAGGATGAGGGATATTCAGGAGAAGTCTTGGAGGTGATTCTGTGAGGAACGAATAAGTGTGGAGGAGAGGAGGAGGTCTTGGGAGAACCGGAGATTACATGAGGGAATATATTGGGAGATTAGTTCAGAGATGTATGGAGGAGAAAGGTTATGCATGGCTTTGTAAGTCAGTGTTAGTAGTTTGAACTGGATACGCTGGGCAATTGGGAGCCAGTGGAGAGATTTGCAAAGGGGGGTAGCAGAGGAGTAGCGAGGAGAGAGATGAACTAGGTGGGCAGCAGAATTAAGGACAGACTGGAGAGGTGCGAGATTGTTAGCAGGTAGGCCACAGAGGAGGATGTTGCAGTAGTCGAGGCGGGAGATGATGAGGGCATGCACAAGCAGTTTAGTAGATTGAGGGTTGAGGAAAGGACGGGTTCTGGAAATATTTTTGAGCTGGAGGCTTCAGGAGGTGACGAGGGCTTGGATTTGTGGTTTGAAGAACAGAGCAGAGTCGAGGGTTACACCGAGGCAGCAGATTTCTGGTACAGGGGAAAGACTGATCTAATTTATTGAGATAGATAGATCAGATGGGGAAGATAGACACGCTGGGATTCTGGACAGCAGAGAGGTGATGTCTAGGCTAGAGAGATAGATCTGAGTGTCATCGGCATGCAGGTGGTACTGGAAACCAATGGACTTTATGAGTTCTCTACTTTATTTGTAGTGGTTACATCTCTCATCATTGAGCTGTAGACAGCTAATACTGTGCTAGAGAAATGTCCTTATTTTCCATGTAATTATGAAGAGGTAGAAAACTAATTGTAAAAACTAAAATGTGTCAAAACAACTATAATATGAAAGCAAGCATCCAAAATTAATGTACAACATAAATTTTCTTTTCATAGCATGGTGATGCTCTAGCTAAATATTAAGATGCTGAAGTTTTAAAAGAATTACAGTTGATAAATTACAGGTTTTTCTTATATCTGTAATAAATCACAACATAATATATAAATATATAGTTTTATTATGTCCTACAAATGGAAAGTATACATCTTTTTTAACACCTTATGTATAATTTTATTTCATAAAATTAGATAGTTAGAATTTTGCATGGGATAACTGTATTATCACAGTGTAATTTAGCCAATGTTTCTGAAGTTAGTGCATGTGGCTTCTTAATAAAAAGTGTCAGTTAAATGAAAATACAGCCCAGGTAATTAAATTTAATTGGATCTTGTCACTTTAAATACTCTTTGTTTTTGAGTGTTTCAACAGAATTGCACCTTCTAGTTTTCTAATTTCTTTACTGCAAGCTGTGCTTTGAACATGACTGTCCTATTATAAAGTAGAGAATTGTTTATACAAAGGTCTTTCAACTGTGAATGTAAAAACAAATGTAAAAAAGTGCTAATTTAGCCAATGTAAAAAATTGACCTTTTCCTTAATGTGTTATATTATAGAATCACAATATATATTTATTATTAGTTGTTTCAAGATAAAACTATGTGGGAAATTCCAATTTTAGTTTCTGTCTCTCACAGGTAAAGTATACCTATGATAAAAATAACAGACCTCTCCATTCTTTGTAGGTTGGAAAACTTGCAAAATCGGCACTGTATCAAATACTTATTTCATGCAATAAAATGCAAATTAATTATGTAAAAATCATACAATGTGATTTTCTGGATTTTTTTAAGATTCTGTCTCTCAAAATTGAAGTGTACCTATGATAAAAATTACAGACCTCTCCATTCTTTGTAGGTGGGAAAACTTGCAAAATCGTCAGTTTATCAAATACTTATTTTCCCCACTGTATGTGTCTAAAACATATGGTCATATCTGGCCCTGCTGGTTTAGGACAAGGTAGTGCTCTTAGTTATCAGATTCTGGTTGATATTGTTTCCTCTAGATTCAAATTGATATATCAACCCACCCTTTTCTGACTGTGAGAGCAAATAGCATCTAGATAGACTGTGCTTTGAGTATTGATATCATTTGTCAATGCTGTGTATTCTTTAAATTGGAAATCACTTGCTGATTGCAAGAACAAATTCCATCTGACAGAGTGTATTTTAGGATTGGTATCATGTTATTTTCTTCACTGAGATCATTAGGGCACATCAGGGCTTAGCACAGTGAGCCACCAAAGAGCGGGACCGCCACTTCGCCTTATTTCGGGTGCCAACCTCCGCTGTTAGGTAGAGGTCAGATATAGATATAGCATTAGGGTGAGGTATCCTGAACCAGTGTTTTCTTCAAATTATTGAATTTTTTGTGAGCTTTTTTGTCATTTTGTATTATTTTAAAATTAAATAAATAAAAATTGTATTTTAATTATAAGGGTCTATTTAAATGATATTTTAGATAAAGTCCTTTTCCCTTCTCTACTAAATGTTCTAAACTATATACGCATTGTGGTGATCAGATGGGCACAGGAGGTGTGCCCAGCATAATCACCAAGGTAGGCCTGCTCAATAGACAGCCAAACTGCCTAAGGAAAGCCAGTTTGTGCCACTGCCATTGCCAATCCTGGCTGTTTAACCCCATAGATACTGCAGTCAATAGCAACTATGCCATCCAGGTGGTTACAAGACGGAGGGCACTCCCTCTTTCATACCATCGTCCCATCCCCCATGCAACCCTACTGTAAGGTGCCAGAAATGGCCTCTGAATTTGCGAGCTATGGTGGCTCATTAGATCTTGCCATAAGCAGGAACTAATATAAGTGTGTTATTGTAAAATTGACAGGTATTTTATGAAGTAATACATAAATATGACAGAGTATTTCACCATTGATCAACCCATTAAAAATGAAAGTTCCATAGTGGGATAAAGTAGAAAAGTAAAAAAAAGTCAACAAAGAAAGACAAAAAGAAACACTGAAAAGTGTTTTTGTTAAAAAATTAGAAGGATTAAAAATTGACCAGCAATTTTTCATTTTTACAACAAAATTTACAAAATCATTTTTTTTAGGGAACACATCACATTTGAAGTGACTTTCAGGGGTCTATATGACAGAAAATACCCAAAAGGGACACCATTCTAAAATTTGCACCCCTCAAGGTGCTCAAAATCACATTCAAGAAGTGTATTAACCCTTCAGGTGCTTCACCAGGAATTAATGTAATGTGGATGGAAAAAATAAACATTTAACTTTTTTTCACAAAAATGTTACTTTAGACTCAAATTTTTAATTTTACAAGTGTAACAGGAGAAAATGAACCACACAATTTGTTGTGTAATTTCTCCTGAGCATGCAAATACCCCACATGTAGGGGAAAATCACTATTTGGGCATACAGCAGGGCTCAGAAAGGTAGGAGCGCCTTTTGACTGTTTGAATGTAAAATTTGCTGGAATAATTAGCCATGTTGCTTTTGAAGAGCCCCTGATGTTCCTAAACAATAGAAACCACCCACAAGTGACACCATTCTGGAAACTAGATTGCCCAGGGAACTTATCTAGATGTGTGGTGAGCACCATGAACCTACAAGTGCTTCACAGAAGTTTATAAATGTTGAGCCGTGAAAATAAAAAAATCTAATTTTTCCCACAAAAAAATGTTTTTAGCCCCACATTTTGCACTTTCATAAGGTTACAGGAAAAAATGCACCATACAATTTGTTTTGCAATTTTTCCTGAGTATGCCGATACCCAATATATGGAGGAAAACTACTGTTTGGATGCACAGCCGGGCTTGGCAGGGAAGGAGTGCCATTTGACTTTTTGAATGCAAAATTTTCTGGAATGATTAGCGGACGCCATGTAGCATTTCCAGAGCCCCAGATGTGCCTAAACAGTGGAAGTAATTGACATGTGATGTGACACCATTTTGGAAGCTAGACCACTTAGGGAACTTATCTAGATGTGTGCTGAGCACTTTCAAACCCCAGGTGATTCACAGAAATTTATACCATTAAGCAGTGAAAATAACAAAAATGCCATTTTTACCACAGAAATATTTTAGCCCCAATTTTTTTATTTTCCCAAAGGTAACAGAAGAAAATGGAACCTAAAATGAGTTGTGCAATTTCTCTTGAGTACGTAGATACCTCTCATGTAGGGGAAAACCACTGTTTGGGTGCACGGTAGGGCTCAGAAAGGAAGGAGTGATGTTTTGGAACACAGACATTGATGGAATGGTCTGCAGTTGTCATGTTGTATTTGGAGATCCCCTGCTGTGCCTAAACAGTGGAAAACCTCTACAAGTGACCCTATTTTGAAAACTAGACCCCTCAAGGAATTTATGTAGACATGTGGTGAGCACCTTGAACCTACAGATGGTTCACAGAATTTTACAACATTGATCTGTGAAAATCAAAAAACTATATTTTTCCCACAAAAATGTTGCTTTAGCCCCATTTTTTCCTTTTCATGAGGATATCAGGAGAAAATGGACTCCAAAATTTGTTGTGCAATTTCTCCTTAGTATGTTGATACCCCATAGGTGGTCAAAAACTATTTTTGAGGCACAGTGCAAAGCTCAGAAGAGAAGGAGCGCCATATTCGAACTCAGATTATGCTGGACTGGTTTGAGGGTGCCATGTCACATTGGCAGAGCTCCTGAGGAGCTAGAACAGCAGAACCCCCCATAAGAGACCCAATTTTACAAACTACACCTCTCAATGAATTCATGTAGTGATCATATTGACAGCACAGGTGGGTAACAGAATTTTATACAATTGGGCAGAGAAGAAAAAAATTATTTCATCTTTACCACCAAAATTTTGTTTTAGCCCCAGATTTTACATTTTTTAATTTGTCCCACAATTTCTGCTGAATGTATAAATATCCAATGTTTGGCTGTAGAGTACTACTTAACCACAAGGTGAGACTCGGGAAGGGCGGAATGCTATTTGCCTCCTGGGGTGCAGATTTTTGAAATTATTCCCCTTTGGGAATTTATCTACAGGTGTAGTGATGATTTTGACTCCATGGGTGTTTTCCAGAAACAAGCAGTAGTGGATGTTGCTGAGTGAAAATTGCAAACTGCCGTTATAGTGAACATTACATTGTAGTGACCAGTATGTTGTATTGACCAGTATGTTATTCCCAGCTCATGCTTTTTGAGACATGCACCCGTAAATTAGGCTCTCATTGCTACAGAGATGCCAAACATGTGGACGCTAACTGTGATTTAGGCACACTGGGGCTCAGAAGGGAGGGGTGCATTTTGATTTGGGAGCGCCGAATTCGCTGGATTTCTTTTGGGGAATCATTTTGCTTTTCCAGAACGATGGTTCTACCAGTAACATGGAGGCCCCCTATATCTCATCTCCAATAATAGATGACAGACCTGAGTGGGGGCTTTTTTTGTGAATTGAGTTGAAGTTTTTGTTGGGAACATTTTACATAACATTTTGGATCACATTTATCCGGCGCTCTACGCTGATCACTTACATCTGGGTTTCCATCTAAATCTCTGAGTGACATGATTCAGATGAAACCCCCAAGGGACTCATTCACTATAATCACGTATTTCAGAGGTTTTCATGGAAACCCCGGTGTAAACCCTCAGAGCAGAGCGCAGGATAAATGTGAGCCAAGCCTTACTGTGATCTTTGGGAGGCAGAATGATCCAATCAACAGCAAGTGAAGAATTGGTTTTATTAATTATTATGCCATTCCTCATGTGACATAAGTGATTAGACAACTTTACTCTTTGGGTCGGTGCGATTATATCGTTACCAGATTTACACAGGGTTTTTTGTTTGGCTGCTATCACACACTAAAAGACACTTTGCTTTGCAAAAACTACTTTTCAGAGCTATAATTTTTCCATATTTCGTCTGACAGAGTCATGTGAGGGCATTTTTTTTGCGGGACAAGTTGGCGTTTTTATTGGTACCATTTTCAGGCACATGACATTTTTTGATCTCTTTCCATCCCAATTTTTGGGAGGCAGAATGAACAAAAACCAGCAATTCAAGAATGTATATTTTTTATGTCATTCCGCGTGTGGTAAAATTGATAAGGCAGATTTATTCTTCAGGTCAGTATAATTACAGCGATACCACATTTGTATTTTTTTTATGTTTTGGTGTTTTTATACAATATAAAGTATTTTATAGAAAAAATAATAATTTTTGCATCTCTTTATTCTAAGAGCTATAACTTTATGGTGGCTTGTTTTTTGCTGGACAAGATAACGTTTTTAGTGGTACAATTTTTATTTACATTCGTCTTTTTGATCTCATTTTTCTCTGCTTTTTGTTCTGCGGTATGATGATAAAGCATGTTTTTTTGCCCCGTTTTTTATTTTTTTACAGTGTTCACTGAAGGGGTTAACTAATGGGACAGTTTTATAGGTCGGGTCATTCCGGAAGTGGCGATACTAAATATGTGTACATTTTTTGTTTGTATTTTTTTTTCATAAAAATATTTATTCATGGGTACAATATATATTTTTTATTATTATTATTTTTACAATTTTTTTCTCACTTTTATTTACTTTTTCTTATTTTTTTACTTTGTCTCACTATGGAACTTTCACTTTTTGTAGGCTGATCGCTTTTATAGCATAGGGATGCAGGAGCATTCCTATGCTATACAAACTGTCAGCACTGCACTGACATACAAATTTGTTAGATCATGCACTAAGCATGATCTATCAAGTTTGCTAGCTCTGGTGACCCGCATGTCACCATGATGATATCAGGTCACCATAGCAACAATCGGCCCATAGCAATTAGATCGTGGGGCACTGATCCAAGGGCCGAGGGGACTTCCTCCCTTTGTCTGCTCGCTAAATGCTGTGATCGATTTCGATAAGGCATTTCTCGATACCAGAAACCTACCAATGTGTTTCCTCTCTTAGAGACTAAGTCTGCATGTGTATGGGAAATTAAGAACCTGGTTCCTGGTATCGAGAAATGCCTTATTGTGGATACCAGGTACACATGAATCGGCCAATTTATGAGCTAAGATTTCTCAATTATTTCTATTTTCTTGAGCAGTATTGCTATTCAAATGTCATATATTTCATGCTTGCATACTTAGCGCTACAGAGTGCTACTTTATTTGTTAGTTATACATAGAGATGGCTACTCTTAGTAAGCACCTCTACGCACCAGTTTTCTGTTTTGGATGCTACGGTCAATTTTTTTCATTTACATGCATAGGCCTTCTGACTGACCACTCCGCCTCTAAGCCACAGGTGGTTTTAATTACAGCAGGTTCTTACCTTCCCATACACATTCAGACTTTTGTCTCTAAGAGAGGAAATACATTGGTAGGTTCCTGGTATCGATAAATGCCTTATCGTGGCTACCAGGTACACATGAATTGGCCAATTTATGCGCTAAGATTTCTCAATTATTTCTATTTTCTTGAGCAGTATTGCTATTCAAATTTCATATATTTCATATTTGCATACTTACCGCTACAGAGTGCTACATTATTTGTTAGTTGCCCATCCAGCCTGAGCAACAGCTGCAGATTGTAATGAGCAGTGTGAGATCTCATCAGCAGTGAGGAGGGACGTTGAAGAGCTGTCAATCAGCTTATGTGAGTGGAGATTGAGTTAAACTTTCGTAAAGAATTATACAACCATTCTGAGATGGATGTTCAAAGAAAATACAGAATCCTTATTATATCTAAGCAATCTATGCAGTTTGTATTGAGAAATATGTTGGCAGATTTGCTTTAAATACACAGTTTAGGAGAGTGTCACTAAAATTCTCCATTCGTGTAATAAAGAAAATTGAAACTTAACATATATTCTGACCAGTGCACTATATTACACAATTTATATTATTGATATAAACAAACACATATAATACTGCCAAATGATACATACCCAAAAATCCACAACATGGATCAAATGCAAATATAATGTTCTGAATATCATTCCTGACTCCCATGGCTATAGTTGATGTCTCTTTACTTTAAAAGAGTGTCAACAGGTTATCATTAAAGTCATTAACGTTGGACAAATTTATTCAAGTGGAATTTAATTCAACATTGAATTTTACAAAAATTGTTATTCTCGAGAATGCAGATTTTTTTTTGTAATTTGCTCTGACACCATTCTAGTGTTTTCAATTTTACTTTTAATTTTTAATTTTTATGGACAGTTTATCAAAAAATCAAATCCAACATCTTTTTATGGATACATTGAAAAATCATAATAAATCAATAAGATTTTCATCCATTCTTCCTTAGAAAATTCTTCCAGCTCTGTGAGATTCCTGGGTCGTCTTGCATGCACTGCTATTTTGAGGTCCAGCCACAGTTTTTCAATGATGTTCAGATCAGGGGACTGTGAGGGTCATTGTAAAACCTTCAGCTTGCGCCTTTTGATGTAGTCTATTATGGATTTTCATATGTGTTTAGGATCATCATTATCCATTTGTAGAAGCCATCCTCTTTTCAACTTCAGCTTTTTTACAGATGGTGTTATGTTTGCATCAAGACTTTGTTGAAATTTCATTGAATCCATTCTTCCCTCTACCTGTGAAATGTTCCCCGTGCCATTGGCTGCAACGCAACCCCCAAAGAATGCTTAATAGTTGGTGAGATGCTCTTTTCCTAAAATTCTGTGCCTTTTTTTTCCACACATACCTTTAATTATTGTGACCAAAGAAGTCTATTTTTACCTCATCGGTCCACGGGACTTGCTTCCAAAATGCATCAGGATTTTATGGTGAAAATCTTCTGATGACTCTTCCAAAGATAATAACCCCAAAATAGCCCAGAAATAATGGAGATATACCTGCTGGCATCTGCTTACTGGGTAATGGAGAATGCAGGGGAAGAGAGGGAAAGGTATGAGACTGAATGCAGGAAGAACCCCATGCTCATCGTTGTGTAGCTCACGGCTTCATTAGGGGAATTCCCTATTATCTTTGGGCCTGTGTTCTGTCATTATGGCAGTTTTCATGATCTGTTCGCCTAATCTATTGCTTTCCCCTCAGATTTGAGATAGGCTTATATTACCATATAATACAGCGTTAGTGGCAATCTTTGTATACACTGTTGTTACACCTACCATCTATCTTTAATCCCACTTTTGTCTTGTGTGAAGCTATATTATTATCTTGTGTATCATGTCATGATTCCCATTATCGATAGGTGCTTGCATTACTAGTGTATTTGATTGTTTTAGTAGATAACACTATTCTTGCAATATATCTGCTTTATTTCATGGTGGTATAACAACTTTTTCTGCTCATATGTTCACATAGCTGGGATCTCTGGGCACCATATTATTGGCTCATGGAGGCTGCAATATATTTGGTGGATTAATGTGGCTATAGCAGACACTGTGTCCATTCCTTCAACATATCTGCTTTATTCCATAGTGGTACAATAACCATTGTTGTTCAAATGTCTACATAGATGGGTTCTCTACTTACTATATTATTGGCTCATGGAGGCTGCAATATATTATGTGGATAAATGTAGTTTGTGGATGCTCAATGAACCATTAGTTGGTTTTTAAATGTTCTTTTCTGTGATTTCAATAAACTTTTTTTGTATTGTATATTATATGAGGTGTGCTCATCTACAGTGGGGGAAATAAGTATTCGATCCCTTGCTGTTTTTTTAAGTTTTCCCACTGACAAAGACATGAACAGTCTATAATTTTAAGGGTAGATTAATTTTAACATTGGGAGATAGAATATCCAAAAAAATCAAGAAAATCAAGAAAATCACATTGTATAAATTAGATAATTTTTTTTGCATTTTGCAGAAAGAAATTTGTATTTGATCCCTCTGGCAAACAACACTTAATACTTGGTGGCAAAACCCTTGTTCGCAAGCACAGCAGTCAGACTTTTTTTGTAGTTGACGATGAGGTTTGTGCACATGTCAGGAGGAATTTTGGTCCACTCCTCTTTGCAGATCATCTTTAAATCGTTAAGAATTTGAGGCTGTTGATTGGCAACTCGGAACTTCAACTCCCTCCATAAGATTTCTATGGGATTAAGGTCTGGAGACTGGCTAGGCCACTCCATGACCTTAATGTGCTTCTTTTTGAGCCACTCCTTTGTTGCCTTGGCTGTATGTTTTGGGTCATTGTCTTGCTGGAAGACCCAGCCATGACCCATTTTCAATGCTCTTACTGAAGGAAGGAGGTTGTTGGCCAAAATCTCGCGATACATGACCCCATCCATCTTCCCTTCAGTATGGTTCAGTAGTCATGTCCCCTTTGCAGAAAAGCACCGCTAAAGTATAATGTTTCCCCCACCATGCTTCACAGTTGGGACAATGTTCTTAGGGTTGTACTCATCCTTCTTCTTCCTCAAAACACGGCAAGTTGAGGTAATGCAAAAGAGCTCAATTTTTGTCTCATCTGACCACAGCACCTTCTCCCAATAACTCACAGAATCATCCAGGTGTTCATTGGAAAACTTCAGATGGGCCTGCACATGTGCCTTCTTGAGCAGGGGGACCTGGCGAGCACTGTAGGATTTTAAACCTTTAAGGCGTAATGTGTTACCAATGACTTTCTTGGTGATTGTGGTCCCAGCTGCCTATAGATCATTAACATGTCCCCCCCCATGTAGTTTTAGGCTGATCTCTCACCTTCCTCTTGATCAAGGATACCCCATGAGGTGAGATTTTGCATGGTGTCCCAGATCGATGTCGATTGACAGTGATTTTGTATTTCTTCCATTTTCCTACTATTGCACCAACAGTTGTCTCCTTCTCACCCTGTGTCTTACTTATGTAAGTTTTGTAGCCCATTCCAGCTTTGTGCATGTCTATGATCTTGTCCTTAACATCCTTAAAAAGCTCTTTGGTCTTGCCCATGTTGTAGAGGTTAGAGTCTGACTGATTAATTGAGTCTGTGGACAGGAGTCTTTTATACAGATAACTATGTAAGACAGCTGTCTTTAATGCAGGTAACGAGTTGATTAGAAGCGTCTAACTGGTCTGTAGGAGCCAGAACTCATAATGGTTTGTAGGGGATCAAATACTTATTTCTCACTGCAAAATGCAAAAAAATGTATCTAATTTATACAATGTGATTTTCTTGATTTTGTTAAGGATATTCTATATCTCAATGTTAAAATTAACCTACCCTTAAAATTATAGACTGTTCATGTCTTTGTCAGTGGGCAAACTTACAAAAACAGCAAGGGATCAATTACTTATTTCCCCCACTGTATATCCAGTGTCTTTTTTCTCCTTGTTACATGCATCTTCATTCACTGCTTGATGTAGCACCCTATGTTATTTGACATCTACTGGTGGTGCACCCTCGCTCTTTTTGTAATATACTATGCAAGACTCATCTGTGTGCATTATTAATACTAGGCAATCGTCTATGACTTGTTGTTTCAACAGTATTTTGCACCTGTGCTACCCCCACCTTTATCATGGGGGTCTACTGCATTCTGTAGTGCATTGGGATTGTGACTGGGTATTGATAAGTAAAACTGCCTTTTTTCTGTGATTTTTTTTTGTTTATGTCCTTTTTGGTGTGTTGCTGTCTAGCTTTATTTGTAGTAGTGACAGTATGATTATATCTTGTGCTACCAAAGATTCATTGATTACATTTTCCAATTTTGTCCTCCAACTACCATATTTGCCCTTGGAGGCCAATCGCTTCTTGCCCAATGTTCATGTTATGACATCCCGATGAAGTGCAGAAGAGATCTTTTAAGGAGCGGACTAAATTTTTAAAATATGAAAACTATATCTAAGAAACTAGAGCTAATATTGTCTATCCAATGCAATTTTCTGAATCAGCACACCAGATAACTTCAGGAACAGGCCTTAAAACTAAGACACCAAGGATAATCTTTTATGGGCAGTATTATAATTAATAATAAAGACTGATATGCTTTATAAATTATTTGGCTATGTATATTTTTTTTATAGGACATATTAATTTCCCTTGGATATGCCGTAAAACCTTTAATGTAAAGATGGGAAAAGCATTGAAAGGAAGTATACTATACTATAGAAGTGTATATCAGGATTGGGGTACTAAGATTTAAGTTCGAGCACCTCATAGTTTGACATTCACTGTGATACGTTATTTACAACATAGCAAGATTTACAAGAAGGGTCTACCGCTTTGCAAGGGTGCTGAACTGTATGCTTTGGTGTTGTCTTTTTCTTTGTTATCCAGTGCTGTATCCAGTCACATAGTAGTATATACTTGTCACATTTGATTTCAAGACATTATATGACATTTAGAGATGTGCGAATATATTCAATTGGAATTGAATTGTACTCTAATTGTACAAAAATTCATATTCTCCAGAATTTTTTGTAATGTGCTTCCACACCTATTCGGCATAATGGAGGTCACTGGCTGTTATTTTTCTGAACTGTAAAGGGCCATGAATAGATTAAAGAAATCCTTATACTTACCTCACCGCTCACCTTTCCAGCCCCTCCACTCATCACCGTCAGCCAACGGGTCCTCGCCGCATCTTCTGATCACTGTCGCTTACACTGAAATCCCCATCAGAAGTCTGAAGCATGAAAAGCATAAGACTTTTCTGTGCTTGTAAGTTTAATGTCATTGGGCACATCATGAAGTCATGATGCTGTGACCTTGTGTGATGTCATGGCCTTGTGCAGAATTCTCCCGGGTCTTATCAGTTTTGATCTAATATAAGTGGTCGGAGATTTCAGCACAAGTGGGTAGTGATCAGAAAATCCACTTAGGACCAGACGGATGATGGTGAAAAGCAGAGGGACCAGAAAGGATAGCGGTGAGGTGAGCATAAGGATTTTTTTTACTTTTTTCATCTTCCATTTCAGTAGAATCCAGAGCATAATAAAATATATTAAATGTGCAGAGAATAAGTTTTGGAATATAACAAAAACACATGGCTATAGTGGCACTGTCATACCGATTACATAATACCTTTGGTGAAGAAATCCACTTTGTTGTTTTTCTTTAATCGCCATTTGAAGTTTTATGATAACTAGATTTTGGTGCCCAGAGACTGGACTGTGCACTGGGTCTTCTCCTCAATGTCTGTGATTCTGATTCCTGAGCTCCTGCACCTGCCTCCAATCTCTGAATGACCAGCCTCTTCTGTTTTAAAACTTAGTAGTGACCTGTCATTTACAGATTGGAGGCTGGGGAATCACAGACAGGGAGTAGAAGACCAAGTGCACAATCCAGCCTCTGGGCATCGAAATCTAATTAGTATATAATGTGTGTAGAAATCAGCAGAGCTCACAGCCTGGAACAAAGGTTTAAAAATGCCTGATGGTGATTTCTGGATAGTCTAGCAATTGTGATATCCCCCAAAAAATTCTGAGAGTAAAACTAACCTAACACTATTTTAAAAAACACTTATTTATCATTAGTGTTGAGCCACCCCCGTAGTGTTCGAGTTCGGTTCGGTTCGTCGAACACCCGTGTGTTCGCCGAACTGTTCGTCGAACTGTTCGTCGAACACCTTCGAACACCGTTAAAACCATTGGCAGGCAAACAAAAACACATAGAAACACATAGAAAACACCTTCAAAGGTGTCCAAAAGCTGACAAACTGCTCAGAAGACACAACTAACACATGGAAAAGTGACAAGTACATATAGTCATGCGAAAAGAAAAGAGGTGGAGGAGTAAAAGGAGGGGGAGACACAAATATAGGCATGTCATGCCCTTCTAAAATCCAAAAAGTGAGAAGCCGACACGTTCAGTCCGCTCCTGCCCGTGCCACCTCCGTGTCGCCGGGTTTGTGCCAGAGCCGCGGTGAACCCTGACGGCCAGCCCCCCTCTCCCAATACTGGTGCCTGTCCGCTGGTGGGTCGAGCGAGCCCCCCTGTGGTGGAGGCAGCTCTAAGCTTTTTAATTTAAATTGTCTCTCTAATTTGAATGAATACACTTTAAATCCATTTACAAGGATCTATTGGAGGGCAAGTCTCATGCCAGCAGCCGCGTAATTCCAGCTCCAGTAGCGTCCACTAAAGCTGCTGCAGTTAAAAAGCTTTTATAAGGATCGAGCTCGGCTGTCCACCGCAAGGCATCCTACTGCCAGTCCCAGCCCCTATGCCTTGGGGTGCCTCCTGATGCTCTTCACTGAGTATCCCGTGGTCCCGAAGCATTTCCTTTGAAAAAATTAAGTGTCCAAACTACAGGTGGTGTAGCTTGCTTAACAGCCGGGATAATCCGCTGACTAGCAGACACTGCTACTAGGCAAAAAGTATTTCCTGGGCTAGATGCAGTTAAAAATTTGTAATTAGATACTCTCGTTGGATGCTGAGAAAGCATTCCATAGAGTCTCCTGGCACGCCATATATGATTCTCTTAAAATGCTTGGGGTAGGGGTCTAGGGGACCCTTTTATAGCCAAAATCATGGCCCTGTATCACAATACGTCACCTAGGCTGAAGATAAATGGAACTGTAGCACCCTGAGGGCTCGGTTGCTACAGAGGTATTGCACCTCACCCAGAGGTGTGATATCTCACTCTCAGGTAAGGATGGAGTGTGGATCAGGACCCGACACCTGCATGCATTACACCACATTGCCGTGGGGCAGGGCGACCAATATGCCCCTGAGATGGGCACGACAGTCCCTGTCCCTGGCTGGAGTGGGGGGAGGGAACACTGAGGAAGGGGAACCCTGTAGTGCAAGAGCAGGGAGGAAGCAGTTCCTGGGTGCATTGAGAAGGGAGTACAAAAGGTGGGCACCATCTTAGTTCAGTGCAGAGAAGTCTGAGCAGAAGTGGCAGGGAGCAGGGGCTCTGCAAGAGCTCTGCTCCGGAGGCGGGCCTAGTAACAGAGGCCCAGGCCTGGAAGAGGGAGAAGGAAGGAAGAGGAGCGGAGAAGGCTCCAGGAATGAGGAATGAAGGGATCCCAGGGGTGCGGACGGGCGAGTCGCCACCGCACGCCCGAATCCACCTGCGTGGAGGGGTCAGGCCAAAGGGCAAGACCGGTCCCCGAAACTAGTGGAGGCAGGAAACGACCCTCAGCTAGAAACCGGAGGCTCTGACATTTTATGTGGCGCAGCCCCTCGCTACACCCGCTAGGAAGGCACCACATAGGGTCAGGGAAACTGGCGCCAAGTTTACCAAGAGGAGGCCCAAGGCAGCCGGACAGAAGGGTTGGTAAGAAAGGCCAGACAAAGGACACACAAAGGGGGTCCTGTGAAGCGCTCCAAAGTTATCTGGGAGTTGTCTGAGCCCCTCACCTGGTGAGCACAGTACGACGTGGGCAGCTGTTACCTGCAGACGTGGTCTGGATAATAAGAACTGTGAGTAAAGGCCCTGGACTGCATCACTGACTCCGTGTCGTTACTGCTGCTGCCCTGCACCATCACCCCCATCCTCCGCATACACTGCCCTGAGGCTATACTCCTCCCGTGGGAAGTTATGCTACGCTCTGCTGCACCCACAACACCAGCCTCAGCGGTCTCCCCTGCAGCGGCGGTTCACTCTGACCGCAATCCACGGGTGGCGTAGTCGGACATTTAAACATCAAAACCACATAAATAGTTCCGCCACTGGTTTGACCACCCTGAGCCACGGAACAGGGTCGCCGCCACGAAGACTACAACCACCAGCATCCACCAAAAAGGGTCCGGCTCCGGGTGTCCCAAGGCCCAGGGGGTGCATCAGAACATTTTCATCACCTTTCACAATCACCAATGTGACAAGGCAGGGATGTCCTCTGTCCCCTCTCTTATACATCCTAGTGACAGAGCACCTGCTCTCATCAATTCGCCATAACCCCAATATTAGGTGGATTGAGGTGGGAGGCACCGAGTACAAGTGCTCTCTATTTGCTGATGATGTCCTAGTATATATCACTCAATCACATATATCCATACATGCTGTTATGGCTGAAATAGATCACTTTGTTACATGGTCAAATTTTAAAATCAATGCAGCGAAGTCTGAGGCCCTCGATGTCTCCCTCCCCAAATCCATATAGGATTCCATCCAGTCCAACTTTCCCTTTGTCTGGCCCTCACAGGGTATCAAATACTTAGGAATTCCTATTCATAGAGACCTCTCCCATCTATGTTATCTTAATTTTGGGCCCTTTATTGAACAACTCCATACAGACCACGGTTGTCAAGTTAGAACTGTAAGATTCACTACGTGAACCACTGGTGTTTTGTGGAAAAGCACATGTACACTGTGTTCCAAATTATTATGCAAAAAGTGTTTAGGAGTGATAAGGGAAGAATTTGTTTGTTTGTCAGTTAAACTCATTGATGGTGATGTGTGTCAGGGCTCTTTATATCACTGTAAGCAATTGCAGACACCTGTGCTAATTAGTTTGGCAGGTGTGTCCAATGAAAGTCAAGACTACTTAAGAAGGCTGTCTCACATTATTAAGCAGCCTACATTTTCTGCCAAAATGGGAAAGAAAAAGGATGTGTCGGCTGCTGAGAAGCAACAAATTGTGGAGTGTTTAGGTCAAGGCATGACTACAATCAACATTGTGCGATGATCAGGATGAAGTGTCTTGGCAATCAAGAAGTATGTAGCTGATTCACAGTACACACGTGTGCGTGCTGATAAGGGCAAATTGAGGACTCTTTCCTACAGGCAATTACGTCAGGTTAAAAGAGCAGCGGCAAAAAAGCCTTGTCATAGCAGCAGACAAGTTTTTGAAGCTGCTGGTGCCTCCAACGTCCCCTGAACAACAAGATGCAGGGTCCTTCAGAGGTTTGCAGCTGTGCATACGCCATCCTGTCGACCTCCTCTATCCACTTCACACAAGCAGAAACGGCTGCAGTGGGCTAAACATTACATGAAGACTGATTTCAAAACTGTTTTGCTCACGGATGAGTGCCGTGCAGCGCTCGATGGTCCAGATGGATGGAGTGGAGGATGGCTGGTTGATGGACACCCCACGCAAACACGGCTACAGCGCCAACAAGGAGGAGGTGGAGTAATGTTTTGGGCTAGAATCATGGGGAGAGAGATTGTCGGCCCCTTTAGGATCCCTGAAGGCGCTAAAGATGAACTCCATAATGTATGTGGATTTTCTCAAACAGCACTTCCTGCCATGGTTCAAGAAGAAGAACCGTGTATTTCACAGCAAGATCATTTTTTTGCATGATAATGCACCATCTCATGCTGCACATAAAACATCTGCATCTCTGGCTGATATGGGCATAAAAGGGGACAAACTTATGGTGTGACCCCCATGCTCCCCTGACCTCTACCCCATTCAGAACCTCTGGAGCATCATCAAAAGGAGTGTCTATGATGGCGGGAGGCAGTTCACATCTAAGCAACACCTCTGGGAGGGTATTCTGTCCTCATGCAAAACAATTGAAGCAGAAACCATTCAAAACCTGACAAATTCAATGGACGAGAGAGTTCAGAAGCTCCTTTCGAACAAGGGGTCCTATGTGAAAATGTAACATCACCTAGAATAAAGTTTTGAGTTGAAAACTGTTTGATTTCAGTTTCTAATAACCTGCTAATGCTTATAATTTCAAAAATGACCATTTTTTTGGTCTTTATTAAAATGAAAAGGTTGATCGAAAAGTTTGGGGGATCTAAGAGTGTGGCAACCCAGTAGTCATGATTACTTCGAATTCTGACAATATGAGGGTCATGTTGCAGGTAGTGCAGCAAGAAGGCACTTATGTGTCTTGCGCATCTCGGAGCCCCAAAATTATTTACCGGGCTAGATGCAGCTAAAAATTATTATTAATTTTAAATCTGGTGGAGCTTAGTATAGATGGCCTAATAGGATCAGTGCTGCACACTGCTACAAAGCCCAAATTATTTTCCAGCCAAGATACAGATAAACATGATTAGTAATTTTAAATCTGGTGGAGCTTATTATAGATGGCCTAATAGAATCAGTGCTGCACACTGCTACAAAGCCCAAATTATTTTCCAGCCAAGATACAGATAAACATGATTAGTAATTTGAAAGCTTAAAACGGTTGGTAGGGTGATTTTAACCAATCATCAAGCTTTTACTCTCCCCAGGATGACACAGGGGTAGAAAAGTCGTTTCGGATCCATGATTTGTTAATCTTTATGAACGTGAGTCTGTCTACATTATCAGTGGAGAGCCGCGTGCGCTTATCTGTCAGCACACCACCAGCAGCGCTGAACACACGTTCAGACAGAACGCTGGCTGCGGGGCATGACAAGATCTCCAAGGCGTAAGTGGCTAGCTCCGGCCATTTATCCAGATTGGAAGCCCAAAAAGAGCAAGGGTCCAGTGACACAGTCATGGCTTCAATGTTTACTTGGAGATACTCCTGTACCATCGTCTCTAGGCGTTGACTATGTGTCAGACTTCTTGTCTCCTGTGGCCTTGCAAAGGATGGGCTAAAAAAGTGGTGAAATGATTCCGCAAAATTGATGTTACCAGCAGATATTGTGGTTCTGTTACGGTTTGAGTGCTGAACACTTGACGGTCCCACGGTTGGCAAGTTGGAACTGTGAGATTCACTACGTGCACCACTGGTGTTTTGTGGAAAAGCACATGTAAGATTCTGCAACAGTCTCTGCTGATACTCCTGCATGCGTGCATCCCTTTCTATGGCAGGAATAATTTCGGCAAATTTACTTTTGTACCGGGGATCTAACAGTGTGGCAACCCAGTAGTCAGGATTATTTCTAATTCTCACAATTCGAGGGTCATGTTGCAGGTAGTGCAGCAAGAAGGCACTCATGTGTGTTGTGCATCCAGGAGCACCAAGTCCCTGTTGTGTTGGTGGCGAAGTAACAATCATGCTTCCTTCCTCTGTCCTCTCCCCCCAACCTCGCACAACAGAAATATGATCAAGGTCTCCCTCATCTGATGAGTCTTCCATCAGTTCCTCCTCCACTTCTTCCTGGGCTCCTGCACCTTCCTCACTAGTTTGGCTGCTACCATGTGCCCTGGTAAAACCATCTCCCCCACCCTCACATGCCTGCCGCCTTGGTGCTGCCGACCGTCTGGACCTTGCAGATGTTATCCCTTCCGCATACAACTCCTCCTCCTCTACTTCCTCGACCTCCTCTTGTGCCACCACCTGACTCCGAATTCTGTTTAACATGTGCTCCAGCATGTAAATCACCGGAATAGTCATGCTGATAATGGCATCGTCAGCACTAAACATCTTCGTCGCCATTTCAAAACTGTGCAGAAGGGTGCATAGGTCCCTGATCTGAGACCACTCCTCCAGCGTGATTTGCCCCACCTCTGGATCTCGTTGGCCCAGGCTATACGTCAGAACGTATTGCACCAGGGCTTGTCGGTGCTGCCACAGTCACTGCAACATGTGCAGAGTTGAATTCCACCGGATAGGCACATCGCATTTTAGCCGGTGAAGTGGCAGGCCCAACGACTTCTGTAGAGATGTAAGTCGCTGAGCTGCGGGATGCGAACTGCGGAAGTGAGCACACAGCGACCGTGCCCTCTGCAGAAGGCCATCTAGTCTGGGATAGTGGGCTAAAAATTGCTGGACAACCAGGTTCAACACGTGAGCCATACAAGGCACGTGTGTGACATTGCCCCGACGAAGGGCCGCACCCAGGTTTGCAGCATTGTCGCACACGGCCTTCCCTGGTTTCAGGTCCAGTGGAGACAACCATTCATGAAATTGGTTCTCCAGAGCTGACCACAACTCCTCAGCTGTGTGACTCACATTTCCCAGACATTTCAAAGTAAAAACCGCCTGATGACGTTGAGCCCTACTGCCAGCATAGTAAGGAGGTGTGCAGGATCCCTTCTGCGCAGTTAGAAAGCTTGTGGCATGACCAGACAGGCTTTGGGTGCAGGTGGAAGACCGAGAGGAGGTTGAGGAGGCAGAAGCAGTGGAGGAACTTTGACATAAAGAGGATTGACGCACAACTCGTGGGGACGGCAAGACTTGGACAGCAGCCCCTTGTCCTGCTGTCACCATAGTTACCCAGTGCCCAGTCAGCGACATGTAACGCCCCTGTCCATGCCTACTCGTCCAAGTGTCTGTGGTGAAATGCACCCTGTCACACACAGAGTTTCTCAAAGAAGCGGTGATGTTGTGTGCGACATGCTGGTGGAGCGCAGGCACACCTTTCTTTGAGAAGTAGTGCCGACTGGGCATCTGGTACTGGGGCACTGCGACGGACATAAGGTCTCGAAAATCCTCTGTGTCCACCAGGCGGAAAGGCAGCATTTCTGTAGCCAAGAGCTTCCAGATGGTGAAATTCAACCTCTTAGCTTTCTCATGGCTAGGAGGAAATGGTCTTTTACTTGTCCACATCTGAGGGACCGAGGGCTGGCTATTGTGCTTAGACGGGGTTGATAAGGGTGTCCCCGGCAAACTGCCGGTCTGTGAGGAAGATGCAGGCGGACATGTTAGGTTGCCTTGATCCAAAGGTGGTGCTATCGATGTCGGACAGCGCTCAACACCAGCTGGTGTTACCACCTCCAAAGAAAATGATGACCTGCCAATCACGCTGGCTGTTGCGGGTAAAGAGGTGGCAGGTCTGCGCCCCAAAACAGGTGTGACTGCTGTCCCCCCAGTCACAGAGGATGAAGAGGCCGCGGATGCACAAGATATGGCAGACGGTGGTTGGCCCGGCCGGCTAGGCCGCATTGTAGCACACTGAGCTTCCCACTGCAACTTATGCTTCATGTCCATGTGCCGGTTCATGCATGAAGTACTCAAACTATGTATTTTTTGGCCTCTACTTAGCTTTTGCTGACAAATGTTACAGATAACACGAGTTGGGTCATCTTTATCGATCTGAAAAAATGCCCAGGCTATGCAAGGCTTAGCACCCATGCGACCTGAAGAGCCACCACGACTTGTGGTGAGAGGCAGAGTTGTGTTTGAGGATGCAGTTGTTGACGTGCTTCCAGTACTACGTCTCTGTCCAGGAAGGCGCAACCTGACCTCGTCGTCACTAGCATCTTCCTCCACCTCCTCTGCTGACCTCATCTCTTGGCTGACTGTGGGTTGACAGTAAGTGGGATCTCCAACCTCATCATCATCACCCTGTGCATTATCACACCCGTCGTCCTCAGAGCCAACCTGTTCCTGCCCTGACAAAAAACTAAAGTTGTCGCTCTAATCAGGTATTTGAGTCTCATCATCGTCTTCCTCATTGTCTCCACCAACAGGAGTTACAGTTTGGGAATGAGGGTCTACATTATGGTCAGAACCTTCTGCGTCTGGTCCTGGATCCAACTCATAAAGATTCTGGGCATCAGTGCAGATCATTTCCTCATCTGGATTCACAGAAGCGCTGGAGTCGACCTCTGATTCCCAGGCTATAGTATGAGTAAACAGCTCTGCAGACTCAACCATCTGTTCTACCTCATACTCAGACGGGCAGCTGGAGATTTGGGAGCTGTGAGGAAGCAAGTGCAATTGGGGTGACACCTTTGAGGACTGGAGTATTTGTGATGTTGAAGTTGATGTGGAGGAGAGCCCACTTAAAGGAGCACTTGATATCCGTTGAAGCACCTGCTGTTTTTGTGCCTCATCTGGAATTTGTAGCGATTGGCGTGGCCGTAAGAAAGGGATCTTATCACATTGTCTGCTAAAAGAAGTAGACATTTTAGTTTGGCTGGAAGATGGTCTTTCTTCTGCAGATGTTACTGTTGCTTTAACACCTACCCCACGGACACAACCTTTTTTCCCCTTCCCAACATGCCTATTCCCCTTTCCACCAGCAGCAGGCCTTTTTCCACTCATTTTGGTGGTTAACTAATTCACAACTCTGGAGTTGTTTGCACAAAAAAACAATGGATGGTAACCGAGCAGAGCTGAGTGGCCAAACTGTGGTATTAGGCCAAAACTATTGGCTGGGTTAGATGGAGAAAAAAATTATATTCGATTTGCAACCTGATGGAGGTCAGTATAGATGGACTAATAGAACAAGTCCCACACACAGCTAGAAGCCCAAATATTTTTTCAGAGGTAGATGCAGAAAAAAAATATATTCAGTTTGCAACCTGATGGAGGTCAGTATAGATGGACTAATAGAACAAGTCCCACACACAGCTAGAAGCCCAAATATTTTTTCAGAGGTAGATGCAGAAAAAAATTATATTCAGTTTGCAACCTGATGGAGGTCTGTATAGATGGATTAATAGAACAAGTCCCACCCACAGCTAGAAGCCCAATATTTTTTTCAGAGGTAGATGCAGAAAAAAAATTATTTTTAATTTGCAACCTGATGGAGGTCAGTATAGATGGACTAATAGAGAAAGTCCCACACACTGCTAGAAGGCCAAATATTTTTTCAGAGATAGATGCAGAAAAAAATTATATTCAGTTTGCAACCTGATGGAGGTCAGTATAGATGGACTAATAGAACAAGTCCCACACACAGCTAGAAGCCCAAATATTTTTTCAGAGGTAGATGCAGATAAAAATTATTTTTAATTTGCAACCTGATGGAGGTCAGTATAGATGGACTAATAGAGAAAGTCCCACACACTGCTAGAAGGCCAAATATTTTTTCAGAGCTAGATGCAGATTAAAATTATTTTTAATTTGCAACCTGATGGAGGTCAGTATAGATGGACTAATAGAGAAAGTCCCACACACTACTAGAAGGCCAAATATTTTTTCAGAGCTAGATGCAGAAAAAAATTATATTCAGTTTGCAACCTGATGGAGGTCAGTATAGATGGACTAATAGAACAAGTCCCACACACAGCTAGAAGCCCAAATATTTTTTCAGAGGTAGATGCAGATAAAAATTATTTTCAATTTGCAACCTGATGGAGGTCAGTATAGATGGACTAATAGAGAAAGTCCCACACACTGCTAGAAGGCCAAATATTTTTTCAGAGCTAGATGCAGATAAAAATTATTTTTAATTTGCAACCTGATGGAGGTCAGTATAGATGGACTAATAGAGAAAGTCCCACACACTGCTAGAAGGCCAAATATTTTTTTCAGAGCTAGATGCAGAAAAAAATTATATTCAGTTTGCAACCTGATGGAGGTCAGTATAGATGGACTAATAGAACAAGTCACAAACACTGCTAGAAGCCCAAATATTTTTTCAGAGCTAGATGCAGAAAAAAATTATATTCAATTTGCAACCTGATGGAGGTCAGTATAGATGGACTAATAGAATGATGCTATGCCCAAAAGATTTTACTTCACTAGGTGCAGTAAAAAAATTGGTATTCTACACAGGTGGTATATCTTGCAACACAGATAGTCTACTCCACTGACTAACACACTCTGCAATAGGCCAAAAAGGATTAGCTTTGCTAGATTCAGCCAAATGCTGTGAAAAAAACTTGCACAGCACTGGCACAGACCTGCCTGGCAAAAACTGATAGGAACTAATGTAACCTAGTCCTGAAAAGGACTGCAATTACAATTAGTCTTTACTCCCACAATCTATCTATTTAAGAGCACAGACCTGCCTGTTAAAAGTCGTAGGAAATGCTGTAACCTAGTCCTTAAAAGGACTGCAATCACAACTATTCCCTACTCCCAAGCTATCTGCAGATTTGTGCGAAAATTGGCTTGAAATTAACAAGGTATAGTGTACACAGCAACAGCGGTGCCGTCTAACACGCAGCTGCAGCAGTGAGAAAATGGTGGCGACGGGGAAAATGGCTTGGTCTTATAGGGCAAGGACATGTGCAATACACTGCCAATGACACATGCCCTTGCTTGTGTGAAAAACAGCAGTTCGCTCCGTGTGTGCGCTGCTGATAGGCTGACAGACTGCACCTCCCCACTGCAAATGCGGGAAAGAGAAAAAAAATGGAGATCTTCATTATTCCTGCAGAGATCCATCCCCTGCCCCTCCCCCCACCCCGCTGTACACTCAAACTGCGTATTAACATTAATTTTCATCATTACTGAGAAAAAATCCAGTTATGATTTTGGTGCACGAACAGTTATCGAACATAACCTCGAACAGCCGAATTTTTCTCAAATCGTTCGTGTTCGCCGAACGGCTCGAACACCGCCCAAAACAGCTTGAATTTGAGATTGGCGAACAGTTCGAGTAGAACAACGCTCATCTCTATTTATCATATCTTTTTTATTCATTGAAGATGCAATTTTTGCTATGGTATTTTTTTTAATCAAACAATTGTAACACGTGTTTCTTCAGACTTCAGTGTACTTTATTGCTGTTTTGTATGGAAATTTGAATAAGGAAGCCTCATTTTGTAAAATGCTGATTTTTTGCAATTGTTTATCCTGCATAGCATTGCCTGCTCTGGCCTTTTGTTAAATGGCTCATTACTCAGTTTGTCCAACTGGTGCTGCATGTTAGCAGACATTTCAATTCATATATATTCAGCTCTGGCTCAGGATAGCACACGTGCTGGGTCATGCGTGCAACAGACTTTAAGTGCGAAAGCTTAAAGTGCTTTTAATAAGCAGTTATACAATGGCAGTTGGACTGGGCAGGAAACATGTAAGGTGCATAAGATATTCATACAAACATGCTGCTTCTTGGTCAGTTGTATTGCATTATGCATTGGTCATAGCAATCTGCTTCTTACTTGTTTTAACTTCTGCTTTCTCACATCTCGCCCGCCCTTTAACATATTCTGTGCACTCTCTCCATATCCACCCCTCCCCTCTCCCATGGATGAACACAGAACTTAAACACATGCTAAAAAGAAATAAAGAAATGTTTATTAAATGGAAAGAGGGAGGCATATCTAAAGAAGATTATAATGCAGTCTGCAGATCCTGTAGAGCACGTATCAGGTTAGCTAAAGCTGACAATGAATTAAGGCTTGCAAGAGATGTCAAAAGCAATAAAAAAGGATTTTGGGGGTATGTCAAAAGTAAAAGAAAAGTCAAAGATGCTATAGGATTTTTACAGGATGAAAATGGAGAAATGGTAAGAGAGGATGTTGAGAAGGCCAAACTTTTTAATTCCTATTTTGCATCTGTTTTCTCTCAGAAAGAAAATGTAACATCAACTGATCTTCACTGTCCTTTTAAAGGAATAGAGGAATCAGTTATCTGTAAGCAGAAAGATTGTGAGGGAATATTTAGCTAACATAAATGAGTTCAAGTCTCCAGGTCCAGATGAATTACACCCCAGAGTACTGAAGGAGATCGTAGAAGAAATTTTAGAACCACTCTCCATAATCTTTGAAAATTCTTGGAGAACAGGAGAAGTCCCAGAAGACTGGAGAAGAGCAAATGTTGTTCCTATCTTCAAAAAGGGGAAGAAGGTGGACCCAGGGAACTATAGGCCGGTGAGTCTGACTTCTATACCAGGAAAGATCTTTGAACAAATTATTAAACAACATGTATGTAAGTACATGGATAAGAATGAAGTGATTAACCAGAGTCAGCATGGGTTTGTAACTAACAAGTCATGTCAGACTAACTTAATTTCCTTCTATGACAGAATCACTGACTGGGTGGATCAGGGAAATGCTGTAGATATAGTATATCTTGACTTCAGCAAAGCATTTGACAAAGTATCTCACACCATCCTTACTGAAAAAATGACCAAGTATGCAATGGACCAGGCAACTGTTAGGTGGATTCATAACTGGCTTAGTGATCGGACTCAAAGGGTGGTTGTAAATGGCTTCACATCCAGCTGGATGAATGTCTCAAGTGGGGTACCACAGGGCTCCGTCCTGGGACCTGTATTGTTCAACATCTTTATCAATGATTTAGATGAAGGAATTGAGGGTAAACTGATTAAATTTGCTGATGACACAAAGCTAGGAGGGATAGCTAATACTAGAGAAGAGAGAGAGAGGATTCAAAAAGACCTAAATAAACTGGAGCAGTGGGCAGCAACCAACAGAATGGTTTTTAACAGGGAAAAATGCAAAGTACTACATCTGGGCAATAAAAATGAAAAAAGCATATACAGAATGGGAGGAATAGAGCTAAGCAACAGTACATGTGAAAAAGACTTAGGTATACTAATAGATCATAGACTAAACATGAGTCAACAGTGTGATGCAGCAGCAAAAAAGGCAAATACAATTCTGGGATGTATTAACAGAAGCATACAGTCTAGATCACGTGAAGTCATTATCGGTCTTTACTCCTTTTTGGTCAGACCTCATCTGGAATACTGTGTGCAGTTTTGGGCACCACATTTTAAAAAAGACATAGACAAACTGGAGCAAGTTCAGAGAAGAGCGACCAGAATGGTGACTGGTCTGCAAACCATGTCCTATGAGGAACGGTTGCAGGATTTGGGAATGTTTAGCTTGCAAAAAAGAAGACTGAGAGGAGACTTAATAGCTGTCTACAAATATGTCAAGGGCTGTCACATTGTAGAAGGATCATCTTTATTCTCATTTGCACAAGGAAAGACTAGAAGCAATGGGATGAAACTAAATGGGAGGAGACACAGATTAGATATTATAAAAAACTTTTTGACAGTTAGGGTGATTAATGAGTGGAACAGGTTGCCACGAGAGGTGGTGAGTTCCCCTTCAATGGACGTCTTCAAACAGAGGCTGGACAGACATCTGTCTGAGATGATCTAGTGAATCCTGCTTTGAGCAGGGGGTTGGACCAGATGACCCAGGAGGTCCCTTCCAACTCAACCATTCTATGATTCTATGATTCTATGATTCTATGATAACTCTGAGGCTCCACTGACATTTCTCACCATCTCCAAACCATCCATCACCTCCATACAGCACTCAAAATGTTCATACAAATCATTGCACCACCTTCTCTTTCTCTTTTTTCTCCTTCTCCTAGTCGCTGGCGACATCTCCCCCAACCCTAGGCCTCCCTCCACTAGCATACACTACTCTCCTCCAGCTGCATATAGAAATCCTGCTAATCTTATTAACATTCAGTGCATGCCCTCTCCTATTGCTTTACACTGTGCTCTCTGGAACGCAGGGTCTGTGTGTAACAAACTAACTTACATACACAATTTTTTCCTCTCTAATTCCCTTAACCATCTGGCTATTACAGAAACCTGGATCCAGCAGTCAGACACCACCGCAGCTGCTGCTTTCTCATTTCGTGGGCTGAAATTTTCACATACCGCCAGACCTGAGAATAGACAGGGTGGAGGTGATGGTTTGCTCCTTTCTCCACAATGTGCTTTCCAGGTCACCCCCCCGGTTCCCACACTTATATTTCCTTCCTTTGAAGTGCACACCGTCAGACTCTTCAAACCCTTCTCCCTGCGAGTGGTGGTTGTGTATCACCCTCCAGGCTCCTCCCACCAGTTCCTGGATCACTTTGCCACCTGGCTTCCTCACTTTCTATCCTGTGACATCCCCACCCTCATCATGGAAGACTTTAACATCCCCATCAATATTCCCCTCTCCAATCTGCCTCTCATCTACTTTCTCTAACCTCCTCATTCGGCCTCTCACAATTTACTAATTCTCCTATGCATGAAGAC
This sequence comes from Phyllobates terribilis, assembly GCF_046119375.1. Classification (NCBI taxonomy): domain Eukaryota; kingdom Metazoa; phylum Chordata; class Amphibia; order Anura; family Dendrobatidae; genus Phyllobates; species Phyllobates terribilis. The sequence continues at coordinate 326,310,023 of NW_027362762.1, read as the reverse complement.
GGGAAAACTCTGGACTTGGTTTTCTCCCGTCTCTGCTCACTGTATGACTTTACTAACTCCCCTCTCCCGCTCTCAGACCACAACCTTCTTTCCTTCTCTGTCAAGAACTGTATCCTTACCCAGGACACCCCCACTTACCACACTTATAGGAATACACATACCATTAATGCCCAGCAGCTTATGGACAATCTCCATACATCTTTAGTCCCCATCTCCTCCCTCTCCTGTCCAGACTTAGCATTGTCACACTACAATAAAACACTAAAGAGTGCCCTAGATAAAGCAGCACCTTCTACACGCAGAAAGACCCGACACAGACAACGGCAGCCCTGGCACACAATGCAAACACGTTTTCTTCAGCATTGCTCAAGGTGTGCTGAGCGTCAGTGGAGAAAATCTCTTTTAGCAGAGGATTTCATCCACTATAAATTCATGCTTAATACCTATAACTCTGCCCTTCATCTGGCCAAAAAATCCTACTTCACCGCCCTCATCACTTCGTGTCCAACAATCCAAAAGGACCTTTTGAAACCTTAAACTCCCTCCTGAAACCTAAAGCACAGGCACCCATCACCAACCTCAGCGATGAGGATCTGGCCACTTATTTCCTAGAAAAAATCAACCACATCCATCAGGACATCTCAGGCCAATCTCCTCAATGCCTGGATCCCCTTCCCTGCTGCACTTCAAGCTCACTAGCCATCTTTGAGCCTGTTACAGAAGAAGAAGTTACCCAGCTCCTCATTTCATCTTGACCTACAACCTGCAACAGTGACCCCATTCCTTCACATCTCCTGCAGTCTATCTCACCGGTGGTCACCAGTCACCTGACTAAAATATTTAACCTCTCTCTTTCTTTAGGTATCTTTCCCTCCTCATTTATCTCTCAGATAACTCTCTCCTTGACCCTCTACAATCTGGTTTCCGCTCTTCACACTACGCTGAAACTGCCCTCACTAAAGTCTCTAATGATCTGCAAACAGCTAAATCCAAAGGTCACTGCACCCTGCTGATTCTCCTGGATCTCTCTGCACCATTTGACACTGTGGATCACCAGCTCCTCCTCACTATGCTCTTATCTATAGGCCTCAAGGAAATCATTCTCTCCTGGTTCTCCTCCTACCTCTCTGACTGCTTCTTCACTGTATCTTTTGCTGGCTCCTCTTCCTCTCCTCGTCCCCTTACTATCGGGGTCCCGCAGGGCTCAGTCCTAGGCCCCCTCCTCTTCTCTCTATACACTGCCCCTATTGGACAAACAATCAGCAGATTTGGGTTCCAGTATCATCTCTATGCTGACGACACCCAATTACACACTTCTTCCCCTGACATCACCCCTACCCTAATACAAAATACCAAGAATTGTCTGTCTGCTGTCTCTAACGTCATGTCCTCCCTCTATCTTAAACTGAATCTCTCTAAAACTGAACTTCTTGTGTTTCCCCCCTCTACTAACCTAACTCTACCTAACATCGAAATTACCTTGGAGGGTTCAACCATAACCCCCAAGCAGCACACAAACTGCCTTGGGGTCATATTCAACACTAAACTTTCCTTTACTCCCTATATCCGGTCACTCACTCGCTTTTGTCACCTGCATCTTAAAAACATCTCCAGAATCCAATATTTTCTCGCCTTTGAAACTGCTAAAACTCTTACTGTCGATCTTATTCACTCACATCTGGACTACTGCAACTCTCTTCTGATCAATCTCCCTCTTGCCAAACTTTCTCCTCTCCAATCCATCCTGAATGCGGCAGCCAGGGTCGTATTTCTATCCAGTCGCTTCACCGATACCTCCTTCTTGTGCCAGTCATTACACTGGTTACCCATTCGCTACAGGGTCCAATATAAACTCATCGTTCTCACCCACAAAGCTCGCCACAGTTCTGTACCACCTTATATCTCCGCTCTCTTCTCTGTCTATCGCCATACACATGCCTTCCATTCCACAAATGACCTAAGACTAACATCCTCCATAATCCGAACCTCGCACCTCCGTCTCCAAGACTTCTTTCGTGCTGCGCCAGTTCTCTGGAATGCTCTACCCCAGATGATCGGACTGATGCCTAGCCCCCACATCTTCAAGCGCACTTTAAAACCTATCTTTTTAAACAAGCCTCCCACCTGAAATACCCAATAAACTAACTTTCCCCTGTTCCCTCCTAAATATTATTCAGAATCTGCTTCCTTCTGTACATCTGTCTCTACATCCTCCATGCACACCATAACTACACTTGATACTTGATTATATATAACATATAACATACATATACAGTACAGACCAAAAGTTTGGACAAACCTTCTCATTTAAAGATTTTTCCGTATGTTCATGACTATGAAAATTGTAAATTCACACTGAAGGCATCAAAACTATGAATTAACACATGTGGAATTACAGTATAAACTTAACAAAAAAGTGTGAAACAACTGAAAAAATGTCTTATATTCTATGGTCTTCAAAGTAGCCACCTTTTGCTTTGATGACTGCTTTGTACACTCTTGGCATTCTCTTGATGAGCTTCAAGAGGTAGTCACCGGAAATGGTCTTCCAACAATCATGAAGGAGTTCCCAGAGATGCTTAGCACTTGTTGGCCCTTTTGCCTTCACTCTGCAGTCCAGCTCACCCCAAACCATCTCGATTGGGTTCAGGTCTGGTGACTGTGTTGGCCAGGTCATCTGGCGTAGCACCCCATCACTCTCTTTCTTGGTAAAATAGCCCTTACACAGCCTGGAGGTGTGTTTGAGGTCATTGTCCTGTTGAAAAATAAATGATGGTCCAACTACATGCAAACCGGATGGAATAGTATGCCGCTGCAAGATGCTGTGGTAGTCATGCTGGTTCAGTATGCCTTCCATTTTGAATAAATCCCTAACAGTGTCACCAGCAAAGCACCCCCCACCATCACACCTCCTCCTCTATGCTTCACGGTGGGAACCAGGCATGTAGAGTCCATCCGTTCACCTTTTCTGGGTCGCACAAAGACACGGTGGTTGGAACCAAAGATCTCAAATTTGGACTCATCAGACCAAAGCACAGATTTCCACTGGTCTAATATCCATTCCTTGTGTTCTTTAGCCCAAACAAGTCTCTTCTTGTTGCCTGTGCTTAGCAGTGGTTTCCTAGCAGCTATTTTACCATGAAGGCCTGCTGCACAAAGTCTCCTCTTAACAGTTGTTGTAGAGATGTGTCTGCTGCTAGAACTCTGTGTGGCATTGACCTGGTCTCTAATCTCAGCTGCTGTTAACCTGCGATTTCTGAGGCTGGTGACTCGGATAAACTTATCCTCAGAAGCAGAGGTGACTCTTGGTCTTCCTTTCCTGGTGCGGTCCTCATGTGAGCCAGTTTATTTGTAGTGCTTGATGGTTTTTGCAACTGCACTTGGGGACACTTTCAAAGTTTTCCCAATTTTTCAGACTGACTGACCTTCATTTCTTAAAGTAATGATGGCCACTCATTTTTCTTTACTTAGCTGCTTTTTTCTTGCCATAATACAAATTCTATAAGTCTATTCAGTAGGACTATCAGCTGTGTATCCACCAGACTTCTGCACAACACAACTGATGGTCCCAACCCCATTTATAATGCAAGAAATCCCACTTCTTAAGCCTGACAGGGCACACCTGTGAAGTGAAAACCATTTCCGGTGACTACCTCTTGAAGCTCATCAAGTGAATGCCAAGAGTGTGCAAAGCAGTCATCAAAGCAAAAGGTGGCTACTTTGAAGAACCTAGAATATAAGACATATTTTCAGTTGTTTCACACTTTTTTGTTAAGTATATAATTCCACATGTGTTAATTCATAGTTTTGATGCCTTCAGTGTGAAAGTGCAATTTTCATAGTCATGAAAATACAGGAAAAATCATTAAATGAGAAGGTGTGTCCAAACTTTTGGTCTGTACTGTATATGTATTATATTGATTATTGATTGATTATTTATAACATACGACCGGATCATGCAGCCTTATATGAAAATCCCTATTTATTATAATTGCCTTACCTGAAAGAACAAGGACTTTTCACCAACTGTGTCCCCCCATTTCCTTGTAGATTGTAAGCTTGCGAGCAGGGACCTCACTCCTAATGTAACTGTTTAAACTGTCTTACCTTGTATTGAATTTATTGTCTGTACATATCCCCACGAAATTGTAAAGTGCTGCTGAATATGTTGCCGCTATATAAATAAAAATTATTATTATTATTATTATCAGGCAAAATTCAAATTTTGCCTGTTCGCGTGGATTCTACTAAGAAATTCGGTGTGCAGTAGTTATTCTCTACAAATATAAAAAAAATATTTAAAAAAATTTTGCATTGAAATGGTTTTATAATAAACAAAAAATGCTTCCTAGTGTTAATAGTAGAAATATATTTGAAAAGAAGGACTTGCTAATTTTACAACTGCTTTAATTTATTGGAAAACTGAACTTTTTTTATTTGTTTCAAACTAGACTGTGACATGAATACGTGAGAAGCTTGCTGCTAACTGAGATTCCCTTTCAATCCATTAAACTGTTCATTCTGCAGCTCCTCATCATACAGTCTCCTAATTTGACAGTGACAAAGAGCTCTGCTGTGATTTTAAATTTCATAATTTTAATCTGTCAAGACTGACATTTAATTAGTGCCCTACTAACCTGTGCCCACACTCTTGAAGGTTACTGGTGGTTTTCTTTACGAAATGTTCTTCCTGAAGAGTGGATTAATAAATATGTACATATCTGGCAGGGGCAAAGACAATGCTCACACAATGGTCTATTAGTTCTAAATCTAGACAGATGAGGTTAATAATATCCTCAAGTGCTACTTTATTATATTAAAAGTGATTAAGCCCTTGCCTCAACCCTGCACAGTTTGTTGATTGAAAACATAAAATATAGTCGGTGCAAGGCAAAATGCACTGAAACAGATTAAGTCTAAAGTAATCTAATGTTTTGATAGAAGATTGTAAGGTTTGACAGCATTAACATTCATCGCACAATCACAGCTAAGTAACAAGAAACATTTATATTTGGCATAATAATAGTTCCTGACAAATTTTATAAACTTTTTTCTTAACTCTTTGAGGTTCTGCTGCAAAAGAGATACCATACACACCTAAAGGTTTAGTATCATCTGGTCTTAGGATATCCCTTTATGCGTTTACTCTTCTACTAACTGACAAGGTGCACAGGTCAATATGAATCAAATTTGAGGTTTTAAACCATTAAATTAAATTGTATAAATGACATTCCCTTTCCTTTGTTATTAGTCTCAAGATCCCATATGCACTTACCCCTTTCAAACATCTGAATAACATTGTAATTTACGTGATCTATTAAACCAATTGACTGATTGCGTATCAAAGCATGGAATTTTAATTTTGAAAAGCACACATTTACATTTCATTATGAAATCAAGTGATGCATCCTGGGGATTAGGGATTTTTACATATAGTAAGTGGATGCTTAGTTTCAAACACAGATTTAATATTTTATACACAATATACAAAATCATTTATAAATAAAACACATTTCATATCCCGCATATTAAATGTTTTTGACACAAAGACATTTTTTAAGAGTTTTAATGACATATCCCCTTCACATGAATGGCTCTGTAGAATATTTTAAGATTGTTTATTTTTATGCTTCAAATAATTTAACGGGCATCAGTCCACAAACTACAGTTTCTCCATGTCTTAAAGTGAATCTGTCAGTAGGATCAACGTTCCTAATCCGTTTGCATGGACATGCAGGGCATAGGAAGCTGAATAAAATGATACCTTGATATCTGTGATCCAATGTCGTATTCCAGAGAAATCCACAGTTTTCTTAATATGTAAATGAGCTGTTAAGATTTATGAGATAGACACAGATCTCCCTGAGAGTCTTCCACCAGAAAGGGGTGTAAACAGTTTAAACCATCTAATGACTGACAATCTGCTCTCCTAATCTACATGTCTCACACTGGAAATGTCTGCTTTTTATTTAAAATAACCTCTGGAGGCAGATTCTAAGCGAGATCTGTGTCCGGCCCATAGATCTTAACTGCTCATTTACATATTACGAAAAACAGGGATTTTCTGAGAATAAGATATTATAGATATCAAGATATAATTTTATTTAACATTCTATGATGTATACAGTATGCCCAAACAGACAGTTTAGGAGGGTTGATTCTACTGACAGATTTCCTTTAATTTTAATTTATATGATAAATATGTTCTGATCAATGTAACTGTGGTTTCCTTCCAATAACTTACACTGCAGCTAACCCAAGCCTAATTTTTGTATCCTAACGAAATGCACACTGTGCACACTGTGAATGAAGATAGATACCATCTAATTTAATACCCATAATAAAAAAGATCCAAAACGAATATTGATTACACCAAAGTGTTGACAAATACTCTATAAATGAGTTGTCACGTGAAGAAAAACTCTCTCCACATGTCCTATTAGAGAATGAGCCTCAAGTTAAAATCTCACTTTGAGCCAGTCTGTTAGGCCCTCATTCTGGGGAACCTGGCCCATTTATGGTTTACATACATATCTTTTTATTTGAATAAATGTGGTCAGTGAGGGGTAAAAGCATTGTGTGAAGTGATTTCCCATATGCCAGGTCCAGACTTACCATTGGTACAACTTGTACAGTCTCAGAGGGGCCCAAAAGCTAAGGGGACCCATTTCTACCTGCAAAGCAACAAATAATGGTGTGCATTACATTGAGCTATTGGACTGCAAAGGGCTCATATACAGTTCCTGCACAGGGGCTCACTTTTGTCTGTGTCTGCCCATTCTAAATGTCTATTAAGAAGTAACTACCCCAGGCTCATGTTGTAGAGAAACCAAACTAGCAGGCATTCAAAAGGTTTGTCTTTGCAAGTTATATTCTGGCAGAATTTCTAGTTGCTACTAAAGTAGATCTTTTTAAATTCGAATTCTTTTAAAATTTTCACAAAAAAATTGATTTGTGGATAATAAATTCTTGCGAATCTCAATACTGGAAAACTTGTAATTGCTCGGAAAATACACGTGTCAGAGAAGAGAGAGAGACATGCTCACCACAAGAGATTACACTCTGTACGAGAGAGGACCCGAATGACCATAAGAGCTTAAACACTACAGAAGAGAGAGAGAGAGGACCCCACTGATCATAGTAGCTTACACTCTACAGAAGAGAGAGAGATGACCCTGCTGATCATAAGCGCTTACACTGTAGGAGAGAGAGAGAAAGACAGAGAGGAGCCCACTAACTATAAGAGCGTACACTCTACGGGACAGAGTATGTTTATCATAAGAGATTACACTCTGTAGGAGAGAGGACTCCATTGGCCATAAGAGCTTACACACTACAGAAGAGAGTACTTCACTAATCATAACAGCTTACACACTACAGAAGAGCAAGAGTGAAAGAGAGAGGACCTCGCTGACCATAAGAGCTTACACTCTATATGACAGAGAGAGAAAGAGGGAGAGAGAAACGACCCTGCTCACCATAAGAGCTTACCTACTACAGAAGACAGAAACTTACCCAGTGACTCTTGAAATGGAAAACTGTTCTGTGGTGCAAACTGTACTCCACTGGGAATTGCTGATCTGTGATGGCCCAGGTATTGACCACCACTGTACAAGGTATGATAATCCGCTACCTGTCATAACTACAGTGCATTATAGGAAAGCCCACAAGTCTACACAAAAAGACATCAGCCCACTGTCTGATGCTTCAGCAGTGTGGGAAATTGTGTCAGGCAAGATTTTTCATTGTATTTCATGAATTGAATCTTAAAGTACTTGAATTCAAGTGAAACGGTGAATTTCAGGAAATATACACAGTGCAGACCAAATGCGAGGATGCACAGAATAATATTCTACAAAGAGCATCCACAATAAATTCTCATTCAGGTACGCTTTGAATTGCATATACTGCAATACAATACATATACATTGAAAGTTTACATACATGTGCCCCATATATCCAAATCCTCAATTGTGTTAGATATATCTGCAAATAAGGAAAAACATTCAAATCGAAGCAGGGAATAAATAAAACAAAATAACTAAGACATGAAATAAATTAATAAACTGACAGACAATAGTATATCTAGTTATTTAAAATAAAGGAGTAATAAAGGTGTGATGACATTGAAGTTTTTCTACAAAGATGACAATGAAGTTTTCTATGTTTAATTATCAATTATCATTCATTTATTAGTGTGCATGGTGGAACTGAGGAATATTTAAAGTGCATCCTGACAGCACTTTCAATACACCATGAGTAAGGGTGCTATATGCACCACACATGTAATGGTGATATCTCTTACGCACAAACCTGAAATGCAACCAGGATTTTATAATCTACTAATTCAAGTTCAAAATGTTATCTCTGAATGTTTTGTGGCTGTTTAACAGTCGCGAAACATGCGGCCGCAGGGACGCGAACATCTCACTCGAGCACCCGTGGTGCATACCCGAGCACCGTCGGCAAACTCGAGTAACGAGCACTTGCGCTCATCACTAGTCTGAAGTTAAAAACAAGAACCCAACTGCACCTCATGCTCAAAAACGTGTATGACAGGCTACTTTAGCCTTTGATTGTACCTGTCAGTTAGTTAGTTAGAGGAATGAAAGGCTTTAAGAACTGTTCCTATCAGCTGAATTAGTAGAACCTGCTTATAGAGATGTGCAGAGTGTTAAGTGTCTTTGAACACAGCTGTCAGTTAGGGTCCACTTCTTAATAACTAACAACAGAGCAGCTACAAAAAAAGAGAGTAATGCTCTGATTTAAATTATTGGCCTTTGGCAAATACAGTGAGGAATGCCCTAAACTGACCGACACTGATTGATTTCATCAAACTGCTCCCCTGCAACTTCCCGAGACATCTAAAGGGATTGCGGCTTATAACTCAAAGTAAAGTTATGGTCTGAGACAGAAATACAAGCCAAAATGTTATGATTAGTGGTGCTGTGGCCTGAGATAATAATAGGAGCTATTGCCTATGAAGACTTACTTGACTCTAGGCTGTTACAGTGGAGATATTTAGCCTTAAACTAGCCTATATTTTAGTCTTTCATAGCCAGAGACAGCAACAAAGACTGTAACAGGATTTCTCCTGGGAATGCAACAATATTGATGTGTCTGTGAGCACTACTACAAACTATTCTTGTAAAAGCTATGGTTGACCACTCCAAGTGTGATATACTACATGTTAACTACATGTTAACTTTCCTGTACCCAAAAGTGTTGGGATGTCTTCGCTGCCTGTATCTTCCACCCACTGTATGTGATATAGGGACTGTTCCTGTTCATTCATATAATCATAAAGCCTGTGACAGAGAGAAGAGTGAATCCATCAAATTCCATGCCACAAGCTTGAAGACTATTTCTGTTGTAATATAACCACCAAGCTCTGTGCCTCAAAACTGAAATGTAACCACAAGAACTGTGACAAAGTTGTTGTTGTTTTTAGTGTTGAGCCACCACCGTAGTGTTCGAGTTCGGTTCGGTTCGTCGAACACCCGTGTGTTCGCCGAACTGTTCGTCGAACTGTTCGTCGAACACCTTCGAACACCGTTAAAACCAATGACAGGCAAACAAAAACACATAAAAAAACATATAAAAAACACCTTCAAAGGTGTCCAAAAGCTGACAAACTGCTCAGAAGACACAACTAACACATGGAAAAGTGACAAGTTGTTATGCACACGCCCGGGCTAAGCGGCGTGTGCGTGTGATTGGTAGTGATTCCACTGGACCGTGCCGGAGAGTGAATGCCTGGAGGGGCGTGACTAAGTATTCACCCGATCCGACCAGGGTCGCACGACGGCATACGACGCCAGTGCACCAAGGAGGAACCGAGCAGAGGGACCAGGTGCTACTCCAGGACAGACCCCGGACACGGCTGTTGACCCACACAGGGGAATACAGGAACAGGCTGGTAGGCTGGCACACAGACTGGTGGGTATAGGCAGGCGGGTATGCAGGCAGGGGGGTAAAGGCAAGCACAGCTAGAGTGCAGACAGGGAGGCACTAGCAGGTAGGAACACAGGCGGGATAGGACCCAGTACACACCGGGACTCAGGAACAATACAGGTAAAGGACAGGAGAGAGTTCAGACTGGAACTGAGTGTACGGAGGAGACCGACACTGCAGAGGGATACAGGAGCGGGTCTGGGAATACGGCCCCCAGAGAGGCGGAACGAACAGGCAAGGAGCGTGTTCAGACAGGACAGACCAGACGCAGGAGCGGGTCTAGGAAATCGGCCACTAGAAGGCGGAACGAACAGGCAAGGAGCGTGTTCAGACAGGACAGACCAGACACAGGAGCGGGTCTAGGAAATCGGCCACTAGAAGGCGAGAGGAACAGGCTAGGAGCGTGTTCAGACAGGACAGACAAGAGAACACAGAAAGGACTCAGTTCAGACACGGGAGCTGATACCGCAAAGCAGGAGACATACAGGACTCAGTTCAGACACGGGAGCTGATACCGCAAAGCAGGAGACATACAGGACTCAGTTCAGACACGGGAGCTGATACCGCAAAGCAGGAGACATACAGGACACAGTTCAGACACGGGAGCTGATACCGCAAAGCAGGAGACATACAGGACTCAGTTCAGACACGGGAACTGATACAAAAAGTAGGAGACAAGAGACGGGACCTGGCACCTTCAGAGTGCAAGCACACACTGAAGGAAACACTATGCTCAGGCAGGGATAGAAGGGAGCTGCTGAGCTATATACCAAGTGACAGACAGCAATAGGCTGAGGACGCACAAGGGGTGTGACCCACAGCAGGTACAAAAGGCAGGAAGTGATCGGGCGCCGCCCTTAAGCAGCAGAAACAGACACAAACAGACAGCATGGAGGGAAGCCAGAGAGACATTCTGGACAGGAGATCAAGTGCGCCCTCTTGCACAGTGGGAGATGGACCACCATGCAAGGACGCCGCCAGGTATGTTACACAAGTACATATAGTCATGCGAAAAGAAAAGAGGTGGAGGAGTAAAAGGAGGGGGAGACACAGATATAGGCATGTCATGCCCTTCTAAAATCCAAAAAGTGAGAAGCCGACACGTTCAGTCCGCTCCTGCCCGTGCCACCTCCGTGTCGCCGGGTTTGTGCCAGAGCCGCGGTGAACCCTGACGGCCAGCCCCCCTCTCCCAATACTGGTGCCTGTCCGCTGGTGTGTCGAGCGAGCCCCCCTGTCGTGGAGGCAGCTCTAAGCTTTTTAATTTAAATTGTCTCTCTAATTTGAATGAATACACTTTAAATCCATTTACAAGGATCTATTGGAGGGCAAGTTTCATGCCAGCAGCCGCGTAATTCCAGCTCCAGTAGCATCCACTAAAGCTGCTGCAGTTTAAAAGCTTTTATAAGGATCGAGCTCGGCTGTCCACCGCAAGGCATCCTACTGCCAGTCCCAGCCCCTATGCCTTGGGGTGCCTCCTGATGCTCTTCACTGAGTATCCCGTGGTCCCGAAGCATTTCCTTTGAAAAAATTAAGTGTCCAAACTACAGGTGGTGTAGCTTGCTTAACAGCCGGGATAATCCGCTGACTAGCAGACACTGCTACTAGGCACAAAGTATTTCCTGGGCTAGATGCAGTTAAAAATTTGTAATTAGATACTCTCGTTGGATGCTGAGAAAGCATTCCATAGAGTCTCATGGCACGCCATATATGATTGTCTTAAAAAGCTTGGGGTAGGGGTCTAGGGGACCCTTTTCTAGCCAAAATCACAGCCCTGTATCACAATACGTCACCTAGGCTGAAGATAAATGGAACTGTAGCACCCTGAGGGCTCGGTTGCTACAGAGGTATTGCACTTCACCCAGAGGTGTGATATCTCACTCTCAGGTACGGATGGAGTGTGGATCAGGACCCGACACCTGCATGCATTACACCACATTGCCGTGGGGCAGGGCGACCAATATGCCTCTGAGATGGGCACGACAGTCCCTGTCCCTGGCTGGAGTGGGGGGAGGGAACACTGAGGAAGGGGAACCCTGTAGTGCAGGAGCAGGGAGGAAGCAGTTCCTGGGTGCATTGAGAAGGGAGTATAAAAGGTGGGCACCATCTTAGTTCAGTGTAGAGAAGTCTGAGCAGAAGTGGCAGGGAGCAGGGGCTCTGCATGAGCTCTGCTCCGGATGCGGGCCTAGTAACAGAGGCCCAGGCCTGGAAGAGGGAGAAGGAAGGAAGAGGAGCGGAGAAGGCTCCAGGAACGAGGAATGAAGGGATCCCAGGGGTGTGGATGGGCGAGTCACCACCGCACGCCCGAATCCACCTGCGTGGAGGGGTCAGGCCAAAGGGGAGACCGGTCCCCGAAACTAGTGGAGGCAGGAAACGACCCTCAGCTAGAAACCGGAGGCTGTGACATTTTATGTGGCGCAGCCCCTCGCTACACCCGCTAGGAAGGCACCACATAGGGTCAGGGAAACTGGCGCCAAGTTTACCAAGAGGAGGCCCGAGGCAGCCGGACAGAAGGGTTGGCAAGAAAGGCCAGACAAAGGACACACAAAGGGGGTCCTGTGAAGCGCTCCAAAGTTATCTGGGAGTTGTCTGAGCCCCTCACCTGGTGAGCACAGTACGACGTGGGCATCCGTTACCTGCAGACGTGGTCTGGATAATAAGAACTGTGAGTAAAGGCCCTGGACTGCATCACTGACTCCGTGTCATTACTGCTGCCGCCCTGCACCATCACCCCCATCCTCCGCATACACTGCCCTGAGGCTATACTCCTCCCGTGGGGAGTTATGCTACGCTCTGCTGCACCCACAACACCAGCCTCAGCGGTCTGCCCTGCAGTGGCGGTTCACTCTGACCGCAATCCACGGGTGGCGTAGTCGGACATTTAAACATCAAAACCACATAAATAGTTCCGCCACTGGTTTGACCACCCTGAGCCACGGAACCGGGTCGCCGCCACGAAGACTACAACCACCAGCATCCACCAAAAAGGGTCCGGCTCCGGGTGTCCCAAGGCCCAGGGGGTGCATCAGAACATTTTCATCACCTTTCACAATCACCAATGGGACAAGGCAGGGATGCCCTCTGTCCCCTCTCTTATACATCCTAGTGACGGAGCACCTGCTCTCATCAATTCGCCATAACCCCAATATTAGGTGGATTGAGGTGGGAGGCACCGAGTACAAGTGCTCTCTATTTGCTGATGATGTCCTAGTATATATCACTCAATCACATATATCCATCCATGCTGTTATAGCTGAAATAGATCACTTTGTTACATGGTCAAATTTTAAAATCAATGCAGCGAAGTCTGAGGCCCTCGATGTCTCCCTCCCCAAATCCATATAGGATTCCATCCAGTCCAACTTTCCCTTTGCCTGGCCCTCACAGGGTATCAAATACTTAGGAATTCCTATTCATAGAGACCTCTCCCATCTATGTTTTCTTAATTTTGGGCCCTTTATTGAACAACTCCATACAGACCACGGTTGGCAAGTTAGAACTGTAAGATTCACTACGTGAACCACTGGTGTTTTGTGGAAAAGCACATGTACACTGTGTTCCAAATTATTATGCAAAAAGTGTTTAGGAGTGATAAGGGAAGAATTTGTTTGTTTGTCAGTTAAACTCATTGATGGTGATGTGTGTCAGGTCTCTTTATATCACTGTAAGCAATTGCAGACACCTGTGCTAATTAGTTTGGCAGGTGTGTCCAATGAAAGGCAAGACTACTTAAGAAGGCTGTCTCACATTATTAAGCAGCCTACATTTTCTGCCAAAATGGGAAAGAAAAAGGATGTGTCAGCTGCTGAGAAGCAACAAATTGTGGAGTGTTTAGGTCAAGGCATGACTACAATCAACATTGTGCGATGATCAGGATGAAGTGTCTTGGCAATCAAGAAGTATGTAGCTGATTCACAGTACACACGTGTGCGTGCTGATAAGGGCAAATTGAGGACTCTTTCCTACAGGCAATTACGTCAGGTTAAAAGAGCAGCGGCAAAAAAGCCTTGTCATAGCAGCAGACAAGTTTTTGAAGCTGCTGGTGGCTCCAACGTCCTCCGAACAACAAGATGCAGGGTCCTTCAGAGGTTTGCAGCTGTGCATATGCCATCCTGTCGACCTCCTCTATCCACTTCACACAAGCAGAAACGGCTCCAGTGGGCCAAACATTACATGAAGACTGATTTCAAAACTGTTTTGTTCACGGATGAGTGCCGTGCAGCGCTCGATGGTCCAGATGGATGGAGTGGAGGATGGCTGGTTGATGGACACCCCACGCAAACACGGCTACAGCGCCAACAAGGAGGAGGTGGAGTAATGTTTTGGGCTGGAATCATGGGGAGAGAGATTGTCGGCCCCTTTAGGATCCCTGAAGGCGCTAAAGATGAACTCCATAATGTATGTGGATTTTCTCAAACAGCACTTCCTGCCATGGTTCAAGAAGAAGAACCGTGTATTTCACAGCAAGATCATTTTTTTGCATGATAATGCACCATCTCATGCTGCACATAAAACATCTGCATCTCTGGCTGATATGGGCATAAAAGGGGACAAACTTATGGTGTGATCCCCATGCTCCCCTGACCTCTACCCCATTCAGAACCTCTGGAGCATCATCAAAAGGAGTGTCTATGATGGCGGGAGGCAGTTCACATCTAAGCAACAGCTCTGGGAGGGTATTCTGTCCTCATGCAAAACAATTGAAGCAGAAACCATCCAAAACCTGACAAATTCAATGGACGAGAGAGTTCAGAAGCTCCTTTCGAACAAGGGGTCCTATGTGAAAATGTAACATCAACTAGAATAAAGTTTTGAGTTGAAAACTGTTTGATTTCAGTTTCTAATAACCTGCTAATGCTTATAATTTCAAAAATGACCATTTTTTTAGTCTTTATTAAAATGAAAAGGTTGATCGAAAAGTTTGGGGGATCTAAGAGTGTGGCAACCCAGTAGTCATGATTACTTCGAATTCTGACAATATGAGGGTCATGTTGCAGGTAGTGCAGCAAGAAGGCACTTATGTGTCTTGCGCATCTCGGAGCCCCAAAATTATTTTCCGGGCTAGATGCAGCTAAAAATTATTATTAATTTTAAATCTGCTGGAGCTTAGTATAGATGGCCTAATAGTATCAGTGCTGCACACTGCTACAAAGCCCAAATTATTTTCCAGTCAAGATACAGATAAACATGATTAGTAATTTTAAATCTGGTGGAGCTTATTATAGATGGCCTAATAGAATCAGTGCTGCACACTGCTACAAAGCCCAAATTATTTTCCAGCCAAGATACAGATAAACATGATTAGTAATTTGAAAGCTTAAAACGGTTGGTAGAGTGATTTTAACCAATCATCAAGCTTTTACTCTCCCCAGGATGACACAGGGGTAGAAAAGTCATTTCGGATCCATGATTTGTTCATCTTTATGAACGTGAGTCTGTCTACATTATCAGTGGAGAGCCGCGTGCGCTTATCTGTCAGCACACCACCAGCAGCGCTGAACACACGTTCAGACAGAATGCTGGCTGCGGGGCATGACAAGATCTCCAAGGCGTAAGTGGCTAGCTCCGGCCATTTATCCAGATTGGAAGCCCAAAAAGAGCAAGGGTCCAGTGACACAGTCATGGCTTCAATGTTTACTTGGAGATACTCCTGTACCATCGTCTCTAGGCATTGACTATGTGTCAGACTTCTTGTCTCCTGTGGCCTTGCAAAGGATGGGCTAAAAAAGTGGTGAAATGATTCCGCAAAATTGATGTTACAGCAGATACTGTGGTTCTGTTACGGTTTGAGTGCTGAACACTTGACGGTCCCACGGTTGGCAAGTTGGAACTGTGAGATTCACTGAGTGCACCACTGGTGTTTTGTGGAAAAGCACATGTAAGATTCTGCAACAGTCTCTGCTGATACTCCTGCATGCGTGCATCCCTTTCTATGGCAGGAATAATTTCTGCAAATTTACTTTTGTACCGTGGATCTAACAGTGTGGCAGCCCAGTAGTCAGGATTATTTCTAATTCTCACAATTCGAGGGTCATGTTGCAGGTAGTGCAGCAAGAAGGCACTCATGCGTGTTGCGCATCCTGGAGCACCAAGTCCCTGTTGTGTTGGTGGCGAGGTAACAATCATGCTTCCTTCCTCTGTCCTCTCCCCCCAACCTCGCACAACAGAAATGTGATCAAGGTCTCCCTCATCTGATGAGTCTTCCATCAGTTCGTCCTCCACTTCTTCCTGGGCTCCTGCACCTTCCTCACTAGTTTGGCTGCTACCATGCGCCCTGGTAAAACCATCTCCCCCACCCTCACATGCCTGCCGCCTTGGTGCTGCCGACCGTCTGGACCTTGCAGATGTTAGCCCTTCCGCATACAACTCTTCCTCCTCTACTTCCTCCACCTCCTCTTGTGCCACCACCTGACTCCGAATTCTGTTTAACATGTGCTCCAGCATGTAAATCACCGGAATAGTCATGCTGATAATGGCATCGTCAGCACTAAACATCTTCGTCGCCATTTCAAAACTGTGCAGAAGGGTGCATAGGTCCCTGATCTGAGACCACTCCTCCAGCGTGATTTGCCCCACCTCTGGATCTCGTTGGTCCAGGCTATATGTCAGAACGTATTGCACCAGGGCTTGTCGGTGCTGCCACAGTCGCTGCAACATGTGCAGAGTTGAATTCCACAAGGTAGGCACATCGCATTTTAGCCGGTGAAGTGGCAGGCCCAACGACTTCTGTAGAGATGTAAGTCGCTGAGCTGCGGGATGCGAACGGCGGAAGTGAGCACACAGCGACCGTGCCCTCTGCAGAAGGCCATCTAGTCTGGGATAGTGGGCTAAAAATTGCTGGACAACCAGGTTCAACACGTGAGCCATACAAGGCACGTGTGTGACATTGCCCCGGCGAAGGGC
Organism: Phyllobates terribilis; assembly: GCF_046119375.1. Classification (NCBI taxonomy): domain Eukaryota; kingdom Metazoa; phylum Chordata; class Amphibia; order Anura; family Dendrobatidae; genus Phyllobates; species Phyllobates terribilis. The sequence continues at coordinate 326,293,169 of NW_027362762.1, read as the reverse complement.
CACACCCAGGTTTGCAGCATTGTCGCACACGGCCTTACCTGGTTTCAGGTCCAGTGGAGACAACCATTCATGAAATTGGTTCTCCAGAGCTGACCACAACTCCTCAGCTGTGTGACTCACATTTCCCAGACATTTCAAAGTAAAAACCGCCTGATGACGTTGAGCCCTACTGCCAGCATAGTAAGGAGGTGTGCAGGATCCCTTCTGCACAGTTAGAAAGCTTGTAGCATGACCAGACAGGCTTTGGGTGCAGGTGGAAGACCGAGAGGAGGTTGAGGAGGCTGAAGCAGTGGAGGAACTTTGACATAAAGAGGATTGACGCACAACTCGTGGGGACGGCAAGACTTGGACAGCAGCCCCTTGTCCTGCTGTCACCATAGTTACCCAGTGCCCAGTCAGTGACATGTAACGCCCCTGTCCATGCCTACTCGTCCAAGTCTGTGGTGAAATGCACCCTGTCACACACAGAGTTTCTCAAAGAAGCGGTGATGTTGTGTGCGACATGCTGGTGGAGCGCAGGCACACCTTTCTTTGAGAAGTAGTGCCGACTGGGCATCTGGTACTGGGGCACTGCGACGGACATAAGGTCTCGAAAATCCTCTGTGTCCACCAGGCGGAAGGGCAGCATTTCTGTAGCCAAGAGCTTGCAGATGGTGAAATTCAACCTCTTAGCTTTCTCATGGCTAGGAGGAAATGGTCTTTTACTTGTCCACATCTGAGGGACCGAGGGCTGGCTATTGTGCTTAGACGGGGTTGATAAGGGTGTCCCCGGCAAACTGCCGGTCTGTGAGGAAGATGCAGGCGGACATGTTAGGTTGCCTTCATCCAAAGGTGGTGCTATCGATGTCGGACAGCGCTCAACACCAGCTGGTGTTACCACCTCCAAAGAAAATGATGACCTGCCAATCACGCTGGCTGTTGCGGGTAAAGGGGTGGCAGGTCTGCGCCCCAAAACAGGTGTGACTGCTGTCCCCCCAGTCACAGAGGATGAAGAGGCCGCGGATGCACAAGATATGGCAGACGGTGGTTGGCCCGGCCGGCTAGGCCGCATTGTAGCACACTGAGCTTCCCACTGCAACTTATGCTTCATGTCCATGTGCCGGTTCATGCATGAAGTACTCAAACTATGTATTTTTTGGCCTCTACTTAGCTTTTGCTGACAAATGTTACAGATAACACGAGTTGGGTCATCTTTATCGATCTGAAAAAATGCCCAGGCTATGCAAGGCTTAGCACCCATGCGACCTGAAGAGCCACCACGACTTGGGGTGAGAGGCAGAGTTGTGTTTGAGGATGCAGTTGTTGACGTGCTTCCAGTACTACGTCTCTGTCCAGGAAGGCGCAACCTGACCTCGTCATCACTAGCATCTTCCTCCACCTCCTCTGCTGACCTCATCTCTTGGCTGACTGTGGGTTGACAGTAAGTGGGATCTCCAACCTCATCATCATCACCCTGTGCGTTATCACACCCGTCGTCCTCAGAGCCAACCTGTTCCTGCCCTGACAAAAAACTAAAGTTGTCGCTCCAATCAGGTATTTGAGTCTCATCATCGTCTTCCTCATTGTCTCCACCAACAGGAGTTACAGTTTGGGAATGAGGGTCTACATTATGGTCAGAACCTTCTGCGTCTGGTCCTGGATCCGACTCATAAAGATTCTGGGCATCAGTGCAGATCATTTCCTCGTCTGGATTCACAGAAGCGCTGGAGTCGACCTCTGATTCCCAGGCTATAGTATGAGTAAACAGCTCTTCAGACTCAACCATCTGTTCTACCTCATACTCAGACGGGCAGCTGGAGATTTGGGAGCTGTGAGGAAGCAAGTGCGATTGGGGTGCCATCTTTGAGGACTGGAGTATTTGTGATGTTGAAGTTGATGTGGAGGAGAGCCCACTTAAAGGAGCACTTGATATCCGTTGAAGCACCTGCTGTTTTTGTGCCTCATCTGGAATTTGTAGCGATTGGCGTGGCCGTAAGAAAGGGATCTTATCACATTGTCCACTAAAAGAAGTAGACATTTTAGTTTGGCTGGAAGATGGTCTTTCTTCTGCAGATGTTACTGTTGCTTTAACACCTACCCCACGGACACAACCTTTTTTCCCCTTCCCAACACGCCTATTCCCCTTTCCACCAGCAGCAGGCCTTTTTCCACTCATTTTGGTGGTAAACTAATTCACAACTCTGGAGTTGTTTGCACAAAAAAACAATGGATGGGAACCGAGCAGAGCTGAGTGGCCAAACTGTGGTATTAGGCCAAAACTATTGGCTGGGTTAGATGCAGAAAAAAATTATATTCAATTTGCAACCTGATGGAGGTCAGTATAGATGGACTAATAGAACAAGTCCCACACACAGCTAGAAGCCCAAATATTTTTTCAGAGGTAGATGCAGAAAAAAATTGTATTCAGTTTGCAACCTGATGGAGGTCAGTATAGATGGACTAATAGAACAAGTCCCACACACAGCTAGAAGCCCAAATATTTTTTCAGAGGTAGATGCAGAAAAAAATTATATTCAGTTTGCAACCTGATGGAGGTCTGTATAGATGGATTAATAGAACAAGTCCCACACACAGCTAGAAGCCCAATATTTTTTCAGAGGTAGATGCAGAAAAAAAATATATTCAGTTTGCAACCTGATGGAGGTCAGTATAGATGGACTAATAGAGAAAGTCCCACACACTGCTAGAAGGCCAAATATTTTTTCAGAGCTAGATGCAGACAAAAAATTATTTTTAATTTGCAACCCGATGGAGGTCAGTATAGATGGACGAATAGAGAAAGTCCCACACACTGCTAGAAGGCCAAATATTTTTTCAGAGCTAGATGCAGATATAAATTATTTTTAATTTGCAACCTGATGGAGGTCAGTATAGATGGACTAATAGAGAAAGTCCCACACACTGCTAGAAGGCCAAATATTTTTTCAGAGCTAGATGCAGAAAAAAATTATATTCAGTTTGCAACCTGATGGAGGTCAGTATAGATGGACTAATAGAACAAGTCCCACACACAGCTAGAAGGCCAAATATTTTTTCAGAGGTAGATGCAGATAAAAATTATTTTTAATTTGCAGCCTGATGGAGGTCAGTATAGATGGACTAATAGAGAAAGTCCCACACACTGCTAGAAGGCCAAATATTTTTTCAGAGCTAGATGCAGACAAAAAATTATTTTTAATTTGCAACCCGATGGAGGTCAGTATAGATGGACGAATAGAGAAAGTCCCACACACTGCTAGAAGGCCAAATATTTTTTCAGAGCTAGATGCAGATATAAATTATTTTTAATTTGCAACCTGATGGAGGTCAGTATAGATGGACTAATAGAGAAAGTCCCACACACTGCTAGAAGGCCAAATATTTTTTCAGAGCTAGATGCAGAAAAAAATTATATTCAGTTTGCAACCTGATGGAGGTCAGTATAGATGGACTAATAGAACAAGTCCCACACACAGCTAGAAGGCCAAATATTTTTTCAGAGGTAGATGCAGATAAAAATTATTTTTAATTTGCAGCCTGATGGAGGTCAGTATAGAAGGACTAATAGAGAAAGTCCCACACACTGCTAGAAGGCCAAATATTTTTTCAGAGCTAGATGCAGACAAAAAATTATTTTGAATTTTGCAACCTGATGGAGGTCAGTATAGATGGACTAATAGAGAAAGTCCCACACACTGCTAGAAGGCCAAATATTTTTTCAGAGCTAGATGCAGACAAAAAATTATTTTTAATTTGCAACCTGATGGAGGTCAGTATAGATGGACTAATAGAGAAAGTCCCACACACTGCTAGAAGGCCAAATATTTTTTCAGAGCTAGATGCAGAAAAAAATTATATTCAGTTTGCAACCTGATGGAGGTCAGTATAGATGGACTAATAGAACAAGTCCCACACACAGCTAGAAGCCCAAATATTTTTTCAGAGGTAGATGCAGAAAAAAATTATATTCAGTTTGCAACCTGATGGAGGTCTGTATAGATGGATTAATAGAACAAGTCCCACACACAGCTAGAAGCCCAAATATTTTTTCAGATCTAGATGCAGAAAAAAATTATATTCAGTTTGCAACCTGATGGAGGTCTGTATAGATGGATTAAGAGAACAAGTCCCACACACAGCTAGAAGCCCAATATTTTATCAGAGGTAGATGCAGAAAAAAAATATATTCAGTTTGCGACCTGATGGAGGTCAGTATAGATGGACTAATAGAGAAAGTCCCACATACTGCTAGAAGGCCAAATATTTTTTCAGAGCTAGATGCAGACAAAAAATTATTTTTAATTTGCAACCTGATGGAGGTCAGTATAGATGGACTAATAGAGAAAGTCCCACACACTGCTAGAAGGCCAAATATTTTTTCAGAGCTAGATGCTGAAAAAAATTATATTCAGTTTGCAACCTGATAGAGGTCAGTATAGATGGACTAATAGAACAAGTCCCACACACAGCTAGAAGCCCAAATATTTTTTCAGAGGTAGATGCAGAAAAAAATTATATTTAGTTTGCAACCTGATGGAGGTCTGTATAGATGGATTAATAGAACAAGTCCCACACACAGCTAGAAGCCCAAATATTTTTTCAGAGGTAGATGCAGAAAAAAATGATATTCACTTTGCAACCTGATGGAGGTCTGTATAGATGTATTAAGAGAACAAGTCCCACACACAGCTAGAAGCCCAATATTTTTTCAGAGGTAGATGCAGAAAAAAAATTTATTCAGTTTGCAACCTGATGGAGGTCAGTATAGATGGACTAATAGAGAAAGTCCCACACACTGCTAGAAGGCCAAATATTTTTTCAGAGCTAGATGCAGACAAAAAATTATTTTTAATTTGCAAACTGATGGAGGTCAGTATAGATGGACTAATAGAGAAAGTCCCACACACTGCTAGAAGGCCAAATATTTTTTCAGAGCTAGATGCAGATATAAATTATTTATAATTTGCAACCTGATGGAGGTCAGTATAGATGGACTAATAGAACAAGTCCCACACACAGCTAGAAGCCCAAATATTTTTTCAGAGGTAGATGCAGAAAAAAATTATATTCAGTTTGCAACCTGATGGAGGTCTGTATAGATGGATTAATAGAACAAGTCCCACACACAGCTAGAAGCCCAATATTTTTTCAGAGGTAGATGCAGAAAAAAAATATATTCAGTTTGCAACCTGATGGAGGTCAGTATAGATGGACTAATAGAGAAAGTCCCACACACTGCTAGAAGGCCAAATATTTTTTCAGAGCTAGATCCAGACAAAAAATTATTTTTAATTTGCAACCTGATGGAAGTCAGTATAGATGGACTAATAGAGAAAGTCCCACACACTGCTAGAAGGCCAAATATTTTTTCAGAGCTAGATGCAAACAAAAAATTATTTTGAATTTGCAGCGTGATGGAGGTCAGTATAGATGGACTAATAGAACAAGTCCCACACACTGCTAGAAGGCCAAATATTTTTTCAGAGCTAGAGGCAGAAAAAAATTATATTCAGTTTGCAACCTGATGGAGGTCTGTATAGATGGACTAATAGAACAAGCCCCACACACTGCTAGAAGCCCAAATATTTTTTCAGAGCTAGATACAGACAAAAAAATATTTTTAATTTGCAGCCTGATGGAGGTCAGTGTAGATGGATGAATAGAGAAAGTCCCACACACTGCTAGAAGGCCAAATATTTTTTCAGAGCTAGATGCAGATATACATTATTTTTAATTTGCAACCTGATGGAGGTCAGTATAGATGGACTAATAGAGAAAGTCCCACACACTGCTAGAAGGCCAAATATTTTTTCAGAGCTAGATGCAGAAAAAAATTATATTCAGTTTGCAACCTGATGGAGGTCAGTATAGATGGACAAATAGAACGAGTCCCACACACAGCTAGAAGGCCAAATATTTTTTCAGAGGTAGATGCAGATAAAAATTATTTTTAATTTGCAGCCTGATGGAGGTCAGTATAGATGGACTAATAGAGAAAGTCCCACCACTGCTAGAAGGCCAAATATTTTTTCAGAGCTAGATACAGACAAAAAATTATTTTGAATTTGCAACCTGATGGAGGTCAGTATAGATGGACTAATAGAACAAGTCCCACACACTGCTAGAAGCCCAAATATTTTTTCAGAGCTAGATGCAGAAAAAAATTATATTCAGTTTGCAACCTGATGGAGGTCAGTATGGATGGACTAATAGAAAAAGTCCCACACGCTGCTAGAAGCCCAAATATTTTTTCAGAGCTAGATGCAGAAAAAAATGATATTCAATTTGCAACCTGATGGAGGTCAGTATAGATGGACTAATAGAATGATGCTATGCCCAAAAGATTTTACTTCACTAGGTGCAGTAAAAAATTGGTATTCTATACACAGGTGGTATATCTTGCAACACAGATAGGCTACTCCACTGACTAACACACTCTGCAATAGGCCAAAAAGGATTAGCTTTGCTAGATTCAGCCAAATGCTGTGAAAAAAACTTGCACAGCACTGGCACAGACCTGCCTGGCAAAAACTGATAGGAACTGTTGTAACCTAGTCCTGAAAATGACTGCAATTACAATTAGTCTTTACTCCCACAATCTATCTATTTAAGAGCACAGACCTGCCTGATAAAAGTCGTAGGAAATGCTGTAACCTAGTCCTTAAAAGGACTGCAATCACAACTATTCCCTACTCCAAAGCTATCTGTAGATTTGTGCGAAAATTGGCTTGAAATTAACAAGGTATAGCGCACACAGCAACAGCGGTGCCGTCTAACACGCAGCTGCAGCAGTGAGAAAATGGTGGAGATGGGGAAAATGGCTTGGTCTTATAGGGCAAGGACATGTGACATACACTGCCAATGACACATGCCTTTGCTTGTGTGAAAAAAAGCACTTCGCTCCGTGTGTGCGCTGCAGATAGGCTGACAGATTGCACCTCCCCACTGTAAATGCGGGAAAGAGAAAAAAAAATGGAGATCTTCATTATTCCTGCAGAGATCCATCCCCTGCCCCTCCCCCCACCCCGCTGTACACTCAAACTGCGTATTAACATTAATTTTCATCATTACTGAGAAAAAATCCAGTTATGATTTTGGTGCACGAACCGTTATCGAACATAACCTCGAACAGCCGAATTTTTCTCAAATCGTTCGTGTTCGCCGAACGGCTCGAACACCGCCCAAAACAGCTCGAATTTGAGATTGGCGAACAGTTCGAGTCGAACAACGCTCATCTCTAGTTGTTTTATCATTAAAGGGGTATTCCCATCTCCAAGATCCTATCCCAATATGTAGTACGTGTAATAATAATAATATTAGTAAATACCTCCAATTAGAAATGCAGTACAGTATTTTTGATTCGCCAATTACCTCATGTGCAGTAAATACAGGACTTTAGGTATCCACGGTTACGACCACTAGGAACTAGCTAACTGACTGTCACTTTATCAGTGGACGTAACCATGGATACAAAAGGTCCTGCAATGCCTGCACATGAGGATGAGGCATAGCAAATCAAAAATACTATACTACATTTCTAATTGTAAGTCTTTGCTAATATTATTATTATTACACCTACTACATATTGCGATAGGATCTTGGAGAAGGGAATACGCCTTTAAGCTTGTACCCTCACTGAAAGATTCTAACCTTTACACTTCCCTTCTTCATATTGATGAAGACATTTTTAATGCAACCCATCTGTGTCTGTGTCTGTTACTGCTCCGTTATTATGATGCACTGAGGGAGATTCTCTAAACTGTCGGTCAGAGTGAGCAAAACATACCTGAGGCTATAATGTAGTGGGAACACGCTTGCCAGACAGAAGGTGTATCACTGAAAACCAGGACAGCAAAGTATGCATAACAGCAGAAAGGCAAGTGTAGCTGGAAACAAATTATACAGCAGAGCCAGATGTTTTAATTGCACTGGTGAAGCAGCAATGCATAGGGTAAAGCCCCTTTCACATGTCTGTTTTTTATGTCCATATGCTGACTGTTTTTAAAGGGCTGAAAATACGGTCATATGTACACCCATTGTATTCAATGGGTGTGGGCATATGTCGGGTTTTTCACATGGACCTTTTGTCCATGTGAAAAACCCACAGACATGTCAGTCTTTTTGCGCAGCACGCACGAAATGCGTGCTGCACACCATGCACACTGATGACACATGGACTCAGTGGTACTGTTCGCACTGATCCCAGTCTGGGTGCAGTGGAGGCAGCTCTCATCGTTGTCCCTTGCTCGCACTGAGATCAGCACGAACAAGGGACGATGTTGAGAGTTGAAGGCAGTCCCTACTGTCTACACCCAGTGTAAAATTAAGAATAAAATAAAAAGAACACTTATACTCACCTTTACACCAAATCCTCTGAAGCCATTGTCCCGTGTAAACAAACCAAAAATAAAAAAACAACCATAATACTCACCTGTCTGACATACTGTTCCACGTCGTAATCCGTGTCTACGATAACTGGTTTACAATGTGAAAGGTGCCAAGATGCGACCGTCCAGGCTATAAGCCAGGACACAATGAGGTGCTGCGAGCACAGCTTCGGTGAAAAGCAATGACATCATAGAGGTTACAATTAGTCACTGAAGGTGTGTTCACAGGCTCAATTCACTGTGAGCTGGGAAGATGAACTGCAATGAACTCAATGAGATCACCGCTAGCACCGTGGATTACGACGTGGGACATTATGTCAGACAGGAGAGGGATATTGTTGTTTTTTATTTTCGTTTTTTTTTTTTTACATGGGACAATAGCTTGAAAGGAATAGGCATAAAGTGAGTATAAATGTGTTTTTTATTTTTAGATAAATGTTGAAAACAGTGTGGACCTTTATTTCAAATAAATGATTTTATTCAGACTCTGTATTTCTTTCAAAACTTTTACAATGGGGTTAGTAATGGGGCTATTTTATAGACGCCTCTCCATTACTAACCCCTGGGCTTCATGTCAGCTGCCAGTACAAAGCTGATATAACCCCCAACCCTATTACCGCACTTGCCACCGCACCAGGGGAAGTGGGAAGAGCTGAGTCTAAGCTCCAGATTTGCTTATCTTATTGATGAGCCATTTCTGGGGCCACTGAGGGCTGATGTTATTAGCCACAGAGGGGGCCAGAATCCATGGCCCCTTCTCTGGCTATTAATATCAGCCCACAGCTGTCTGTTTAGCCTTTGCTGGTTTGATTTTATAGGGGGACCTTACATCAATTTTTTTCTGGGGTCCCCCTGTAATCTAGCCATTAAATGCTAATCAAACAGCTGTGAGCAGCTATTAATAGCCAGGGAACATGTAGGCCTAATGACCCCTTCTCTGGCTAGTAAAATCCACCCCCAGTGGTTGGGTTTCCCTCTGCTGGTTATGGAAATTTCGTGGGAGCCAACATTGTTTTTTAATTTATATTATTTATTTAGTAGATACATCTAAGTAGCGATAATAACACACGCAAAGCACTGATTATGTAGATATCAACATTTTTGTAGCTATCTATCATATCTATTTATCTCTCATATCTTCCCATATATCTATCTATCTTATGTCTATCTATCTCATATCTATCTATCTGTCATCTGTTCTTCCTCCTGCAAGTCCTGTGTCTTGCAATTAAACTTTAAAAATAAATGTTTAAATAGCATCCATTTTTTTCCTGGACAAAAAACGAATGCTGCATACGAACAGACGGATGGCACATGGACACAGACACACGGACATATGGATTGCACACAGATGCCACATGGATGTCACATAAGCATGGCATATGGACCACGGATCTCACCAGTATTGGTTTTTCCTGTACAGGAATCACCAGGACGTGTGAAGGAGGCCTAAGAGATATCTTTCTGAAAAAATGTGGTTATATCCATGAGATACTCCTGTGTCAGATGTGATATATTAGACAATCAGGTATCGTGTGGCAATGATGCAGTTTTATCACAGGAATAGAAGAGTTGCGAGTGTAGGCATCATAAAAATAGCCGAGACAAATATAATCAGGTGTCTTTCTTGCCCAGACAAAGGTGTGCAGAGTGCCTGATAAAAGAACTTAACTTGTGGCTTTTCAAAACAGAACTTGAAAGCAGAGATGGATTATAGCTTGAATCTTGAAAATTTCAAAAATGTCTAAGCAAGCAGGAACTTTCAGCAGAGATATAGTATGGTAACATGACAGTAGAATTGTAGACGTAGACATTACCTAGAGATCCTGGACTCAACTTGCAAGTAAATGCTGGAAGTTGATTGGAAGTGAGGAGTAGAAGAGGAGATAATTATACACCTGGCTGGGGCTGAGGCAAGTGGAGATGAAGTTAAACCCTGACAAACTCCGGATTGCTGAGAACTATACTTTCTCAATAATCAGGCAGTGAACAGCTGCTTGAGCTGGCATTGAAAGGCCTAGGGTTGTGACATCAGTGGTGCTTGTCAAGCTACCATAGTGATCTAGGTCTGGAGGTGGGTCAGGTGACTAACAATCATCTTTGAGTTGGGAGTAGAGATTGGAGAATCAAATTGTTTTGAGATTAATCAAATTCAGTAGGTCTCACGTGACACCATGACGTGCATCATCGTACAATATTATAAGGCCTTATCAGTATCAGAGGCTCTCAAGATGCTTATAGTCAAAGTTAGATTGAAGGCAGGAGCAGGGCTGAACGGCAGTATAACAAAGGGTCTGTGCAAGGTGAGCATGATTTTCTTTATTTTTTAGCCTATATTTATTATGCGCTGGGGTGTGAAGAGACAACAAAGCAAAATAAGGCACATTCGAGCTAAAGACTTATGATTTAAATGCATTAACCCTTCAACGACATCCACCGTACATCTGTGGCGCAAGTCGGAAGTGGGTGTATGGAGTGGACTCACCCGGAAGATCATGGCTGTGTATTACAGCCAGGACCTGACTCTAACAATTGCGGGTGGAGCAAAGCTCCGCTCAGGATTGTTGAACTGTTAAATGCCCTTGTGAAGCCAGGCATGGGAACGCGTCGCTCGCCCGTGACATGATCGCGGGTCACTTGTGGGTTGCAAGGACAGTCCGGGGTCTGCTGTAGTCGGGTTTAAAAGGAGACTGTGATTTCTGCTATATGCAGCGATGCTGTGGTATCGCTGTATACAGCACAAGTGATCAGATGACTGCAGCTTCAAGTCAGTATTAAAAACAGTGAAAAGTAAAATAAAAAGTGTTTTAAAAAATATGAAAAAAAAACATAAAAGTTCAAATCACACTCCTTTTAGCCTATTAAAAATAAAGATGTTAATATATATATATATATATATATATATATATATATATATATATATATGAAAAAAATAGTAGAAACAGCACTCCAAAAATAGATGATTTATTTGCTCAGCAAGAGCTGTGGCAACGTTTCGGCTGAATACAACCTTTTTCAAGCCTTGGAGTGCTGTTTCTACTATTTTTTTCATATGTAAGAAGATTTGGTATTTACCTGGAGGATGGGCACCCACCCATTTACAAGTTGTTTGTTTGTGCTGCTCTTTTTCTTTTTTATATATATATATATATATATATATATACATACAGTACAGACCAAAAGTTTGGACACACCTTTTCATTTAAAGATTTTTCTGTATTTTCATGACTTTGAAAATTGTACATTCACACTGAAGGCATCAAAACTATGAATTAACACATGTGGAATTATATACTTAACAAAAAAGTGTGAAACAACTGAAAATATGTCTTATATTCTAGGTTCTTCAAAGTAGCCACCTTTTGCTTTGATGACTGCTTCGGACACTCTTGGCATTCTCTTGATGAGCTTCAAGAGGTAGTCACCGGAAATGGTCTTCCAACAATCTTGAAGGAATTCCCAGAGATGCTTAGCACTTGTTGGCCCTTTTGCCTTCACTCTGCGGTCCAGCTCACCCCAAACCATCTCGATTGGGTTCAGGTCTGGTGACTGTGGAGGCCAGGTCATCTGGCGTAGCACCCCATCACTCTCCTTCTTGGTCAAATAGCCCTTACACAGCCAGGAGGTGTGTTTGGGCTCATTGTCCTGTTGAAAAATAAATGATGGTCCAACTAAACGCAAACAGCATGACGCTGCAAGATGCTGTGGTAGCCATGCTGGTTCAGTATGCCTTCAATTTTGAATAAATCCCCAACAGTGTCACCAGCAAAGTACCCCCACACCATCACACCTCCTCCTCCATGCTTCACGGTGGGAACCAGGCATGTAGAGTCCATCCGTTCACTTTTTCTGTGTCGCACAAAGACACGGTGGTTGGAACCAAAGTTCTCAAATTTGGATTCATCAGACCAAAGCACAGATTTCCACTGGTCTAATGTCCATTCCTTGTGTTCTTTAGCCCAAACAAGTCTCTTCTGCTTGTTGCCTGTCCTTAGCAGTGGTTTCCTAGCAGCTATTTTACCATGAAGGCCTGCTGCACAAAGTCTCCTCTTAACAGTTGTTGTAGAGATGTGTCTGCTGCTAGAACTCTGTGTGGCATTGACGTGGTCTCTAATCTGAGCTGCTGTTAACCTGCGATTTCTGAGGCTGGTGACTCGGATAATCTTATCCTCAGAAGCAGAGGTGACTCTTGGTCTTCCTTTCCTGGGGCGGTCCTCATGTGAGCCAGTTTCTTTGTAGCGCTTAATGGTTTTTGCAACTGCACTTGGGGACACATTCAAAGTTTTCCCAATTTTTCGGACTGACTGACCTTCATTTCTTAAAGTAATGATGGCCCCTCGTTTTTCTTTACTTAGCTTCTTTTTTCTTGCCATAATACAAATTCTAACAGTCTATTCAGTAGGACTATCAGCTGTTTATCCACCTGACTTCTGCACAACACAACTGATGGTCCCAACCCCACTTATAAGGCAAGAAATCCCACTTATTAAACCTGACAGGGCACACCTGTGAAGTGAAAACCATTTCTGGTGACTACCTCTTGAAGCTCATCAAGAGAATGCCAAGAGTGTGCAAAGCAGTCATCAAAGAAAAAGGTGGCTACTTTGAAGAACCTAGAATATAAGACATATTTTCAGTTGTTTCACACTTTTTTGTTAAGTATATAATTCCACATGTGTTAATTCATAGTTTTGATGCCTTCAGTGTGAATGTACAATTTTCAAAGTCATGAAAATACAGAAAAATCTTTAAATGAGAAGGTGTGTCCAAACTTTTGGTCTGTACTGTATGTGGTATGACTTTAGAACAGTCTGATCTATCAAAATATAAAAGTAATTAAGCCCATCGGTAAACCAAAAAATCAAGAGCACCAAAATTACATTTTTTGGTTGCTGAAATTCCACAAAAAATGCTGTAACAAGAGATCAAAACATCACATCTATCCCAAAATGGTATTGTGCCACAAAAAAACAGCCCAATCTAACGAAAAATAAAAAAGATATGGGTCTTGGAAAATGGCGATACAGCCCAAAACATTTTATTTTTAAAACTATTTTTTTTTCACCACTAACATAATAAAAAAAGCTGAACATGTTTAGTATTGCTGTAATTATACTGATGAGCAGAGTTATATTGATTGGTCATTTTTTATCACAAAATGTACATCGAAAAAACAATTCCCAAAAAACAATCTCAGAATTGCGTTTTTTTCACAATTTCTCCCCACTTGGAATTTTTTTCCCATTTTACATGATAAAATGAATGATGTTATTCAAAATTAGAACTCGCCCCACAAAAAACAGGCCATCATATGTGAATGTGGACAGAAAAATGAAAGAATTATGGCTCTAGGAAAAATGGGGGAAAACGAAAACGCAAAAATGGAAATTGGACATGTCGTCAAGGGGTTAAATATATATATATATTTAGCACAAATATTAATATTGTAATTAATGCCTATTTGTCTTTTTCATTTTATGTATTGTAAGTTTTATGCATAGCTTACTTCCAAAAGGGATATCATGGTATCAAAATACACTATAGGAAAAAGCTAAGTTGGTAAAATCAATGTGATGTTCTGAGTATTACTCAATACTAGAGATGAGTGGATATGATGAGATTCAAATTCACAAAATCTTATGGATTTTACCAAGAAATTACATTTTCAGGGAATTTACTCTCTGTGAATTGAATATCCCTTATTATGTCAGGGCGTTTAGAGTGACCCCAGTCAGGGCCGGCTCCAGGTTTTCCTGGGCCCCGGGCGAAAGAGTCTCTGTGGGCCCCTTTAACACATACACGATTCATGATGCACAGATACGGCGGAGAAATATATATATAGTACACAGGGCCCAGCCTGTCACCTCATCCTTCACATATGCAGACATGCGCACGCACACACGGTACGCAGACACGCGCACACGGTACGCAGACACGCGCACGCACACACGGTACGCAGACACGCGCACGCACACACGGTATGCAGACACGCGCACGCACACACACGGTACGCAGACACGCGCACGCACACACGGTACGCAGACACGCGCACACGGTACGCAGACAAGGGCACGCACACACGTTACGCAGACACGTGCACACGGTACGCAGACACGCGCACGCACACACGGTATGCAGACACGCGCACGCACACACGGTTCACAGACACGCGCACGCACACACGGTACGCAGACATGCGCGCGCACACGGTACGCAGACATGCGCGCGCACACGGTACGCAGACATGCGCATGCACACACGGTACGCAGACACGCGCACACACACACGGTACGCAGACACACGCACGCACACACGGTACGCAGACACGCGCACGCACACACGGTACGCAGACACGCGCACGCGGTACGCAGACACGCACACACACACGATACGCAGATCCATGCACGCACATACGGTACGCAGACACATGCACGCACACACGGTACGCAGACACATGCACGCACACACGGTACGCAGACACATGCACGCACACACGGTACGCAGACACATGCACACACACACGGTACGCAGACACATGCACGCACACGGTGCACAGACACGCGCACGCACACACGGTACGCAGATACATGCACGCACACATGGTACACAGACACATGCACTCACACACGGTACGCAGACACACGCACGAACACACGGTACGCATACACACGCACGCACACATGGTACGCATACACACGCACGCACACATGGTACACATATGTACACATATACAGACATACACACATTTTTACACAAATTCTTAAAAACATATATAAAACAGACAAATATATATACACAGTCATACACACTGACATTCACATACATGCACTCACACAGACCCATTACAAATATTTTTAATATGGGGATTGGGGAAGCCTCACTCACCTGTCCCCGGTCCAGTGTCCTGTCCAGCAGCTCCTCAGGTATGGGGCAGTGCAGGGCCCCTGGCGTGTCACAGACATCATGGCCCTGGACCATCAGAGGGGCCCATTTGCGGTCGGGTCCGGGCCGCTCCCCCCCATCTGTGCAGGACCTCCGACGGTGTTTGATTGCCGGCACTCCCCCAGACATGGCCACGCGCTGTGCGGCTGTGTCTGCTAGTAATGACGCGGCAGGGGCGACACACAAGCACAATTAAAGGTGCAGTGCTGTCGACCCTGCCGTGTCATTACTAGCAGACACAGCACACTGAGCGCGGCCATGTCTGAAGTGCTGGCAATCAAGCAGCGCCTGCGTCACTGAACAGGTGCCGAGGAAGCGGCCAGGGCCCCGACAGTGAGTGGGCGGTGGGCCCCAACAGTGAGTGGTCGGTGGTCCCCGACAGTGAGTGGGCAGTGGGCCCCGACAGTGAGTGGGCGGTGGGCCCCGACAGTGAGTGGGCGGTGGGTCCCTCTGATTTTCCAGGGCCCCGGGTGCTGATGCCGGCCCTGAACCCAGTGCATAATAAACTTAAAATGTAGAAAAAAATACAGCAACTAATAATCACATTACCACTCCCTTGAGCTGCTCACTTTCAGCAGTACGGTCCTTGGAACCTCTTTTTACCAATCCCACACACTGACATCTCGGGGCATCTTCTTGCTAGGCAAGAACTTCTGACTGTTCCAAGACCCAGGACATCCTAGTTGTGGCCATAAGAGTCTCATTTAGAGTGTGTAAGAGTCACTGCAACCTTACAATTGTATGGAATATCCTAAAAGAGAAAAAAAGTCATGGCTCTATATAAGACTGCAGCTATTCCCAGAGAGACAGGGGAAACCGCTTCCAGGAGTTTCCCACAGTAGAAGAATCAGAAATGTAGACCAGGACCAGCGCTGTCTTCTGTTGCCATGATTGAATAAAGGATTATGTCTTTTTGATTGCCAAAAATGGTGTTTGAATGGAGACTATTTTTGGCAATCAAAAAGACACTGTCCTTAATTCAATCATGGTAACAGAAGACAGCTCTGGTCTTGGTCTCCATTTCTGATTCGCAACCTTACAATGTTCATGTGCAGAGACAGCCCGGGACCTAGATGAGTCCAGAAGTCCCAGCTAAGAGTGCGTATTAAAAGGTCACAGCTTATTTTTTGATGTTAGTGTCACCGAGTCCTTGCAGTTCACATGTGCAGGATCATTCCGGTCTTAGTCACTGGCCGTAAATTACCTAAATTCCAAATTTTCAGTGTGCAGTAGGGAAAAAAGAGGTGTCGAGGAGTCCTGAGAGGTGAGTGGTGAGGTAAGTTTAAGTTCATCTTTCTTGACCCTATTGAGTACACAAGAGATATGGGATACTAATACATAAAGTCAATATCAAATTTATTTATTCATGATTAAATCAACAAACAAAGGTTAACCTCACAGGTAACCACATACAGTATACAAGATAATTTTGTGGTTAACATGAAACAGAAGTAAATTTATGTGACTGATCATATGTTCAGGTGCTCTTGTTTTTGTTTTGTTATTGGGGTATACTGTACTTCTGTTTCATGTTCACCACAATATGATCTTGTATATGTGGTTACCTGTGAGGTTAACCTTTGTTTGTTGATTTAATCATGAATAAATAAATTTGATATTGACTTTATGCATTAGTATCCCATATCTATTGTGTACTCAATAGGTTCAATATATCAGTTTGAATGAGGGGATTCCATTTATTTATAGAGGAATATTATATGCATTATTAAGTTCATATTTAGCTTTATAACCTTTTGCCAGCCCTATACTGTTCAGCTGGCTGCCATTTTGCTGAATTATTGAGTGGCCAATTACAAAAAATCCGTGATCTGAAGAATATAGGTGTTTGTAAAATTTGAGTAGAATGCAATTGCACTTGAATAAATAAACCCAATTCTACTCAATGCTCTGCTTGTAAACTATGGGTTCTGTCCATTTGTGGATGTTACTTTGACACTCCTTACCCTTACTCCTTACCACATTACAAAAACTGTCATGAACAGTTCAAGGTGTTGAATTGCCTAGTTTCGATCTATGGTGGCCCCACCACACAACTTTTTTACAATTTATATGACTTAAATGGTTGTTAAAAGCAGGATATTTTTTTCTGATTTTGTAAATAACATAAAAAAAGGAATATCTGTTTCTTCAATTGATCTTCAGCTATAAGTAACCATTGAAAGGATCAAGAGGAGAGAAGATGTGGCAACATAGCAGAATTAACTCTTCATTGAAGAACAGGTGCCACAGAGTTGAGTCGAAGCAGAGTTACCCAGCAAAGAATCATAAGTAGTAGAGCTGGGTTTTTCATAATTAAATATAAATTGAGACACCTGACAAATGTATTCTTCAAATAGAAATAATTTATCCAATAAGGTGCAAAACTACAGTACATCAAAGATTCATACAATAAAGTAGTTCACTTTTGGTGCTTACTGCTACCTTAACTCCTTCACCCCTCCATTACCCAAAGCCTGTTTTCACCTCCCTGATAAGGCCAAATCTTATAGTTCTGACTAGTGTCATTTTATGAGGTAATAACGCTGGAACGCTTCAAGGTATCTAAGTGATTCTGACATTGTTTTTTTCATGACATATTGTACTTCATGTTAGTGGTAAATTTAGGCCAATACTTTTTGCATTTATTTGTGAAAATATCTGAATATTTGGCTAAAATTTAAAAAAATTCTCAATTTTCAAACTTTTAATTTTTATTAAATCAGATAGTTAATAAATAACATTTACATCATGTCTACTTTACATCAGCATAATTTTTTAAACATCATTTTTATTCTTAGAAAGTTAGAAGAGTTAAAAGAGTTAAAAGTTGATCAGCAATTTCTCAATTTTCCCCCAAATTTTTTTTACAAAACCAATTTTTGTAGGGAACACATCACATTTGAAGTGAAGTGACTTTGAGGGGCGTATATGACAGAAAATACCAAAAAGTGACACCATTTTAAAAACTTCACCTCTCAAAGTGCTCAAAACCACATTCATTACATTTATTAACCCTTCAGGAGCTTCACATGAATTAAGCAATATGGAAGGAAAAATGTTACCCCCCCCACGAACGATTTGAGAAAAATTCGGCTGTTCGAGGTTAGGTTCGATAACTGTTCGTGCACCAAAATCATAACTGGATTTTTTCTCAGTAATGATGAAAATTAATGTTAATACGCAGTTTGAGTGTACAGCGGGGTGGGGGGAGGGGCAGGGGATGGATCTCTGCAGGAACAATGAAGATCTCCATTTTTTTTTTCTCTTTCCCGCATTTACAGTGGGGAGGTGCAATCTGTCAGCCTATCAGCAGCGCACACACGGAGCGAAGTGCTTTTTTTCACACAAGCAAGGGCATGTGTCATTGGCAGTGTATGTCACATGTCCTTGCCCTATAAGACCAAGCCATTTTCCCCGTCGCCACCATTTTCTCACTGCTGCAGCTGCGTGTTAGATGGCACCGCTGTTGCTGTGTGCGCTATACCTTGTTAATTTCAAGCCAATTTTCGCACAAATCTACAGATAGCTTGGGAGTAGGGAATAGTTGTGATTGCAGTCCTTTTAAGGACTAGGTTACAGCATTTCCTACGACTTTTATCAGGCAGGTCTGTGCTCTTAAATAGATAGATTGTGGGAGTAAAGACTAATTGTAATTGGAGTCCTTTTCAGGACTAGGTTACATCAGTTCCTATCAGTTTTTGCCAGGCAGGTCTGTGCCAGTGCTGTGCAAGTTTTTTTCACAGCATTTGGCTGAATCTAGCAAAGCTAATCCTTTTTGGCCTATTGCAGAGTGTGTTAGTCAGTGGAGTAGCCTATCTGTGTTGCAAGATATACCACCTGTGTATAGAATACCAATTTTTTTACTGCACCTAGTGAAGTAAAATCTTTTGTGCATAGCATCATTCTATTAGTCCATATATACTGACCTCCATCAGGTTGCAAATTGAATATAATTTTTTTCTGCATCTAGCTCTGAAAAAATATTGGGCTTCTAGCTGTGTGTGGGACTTGTTGTATTAGTCCATCTATACTGACCTCCATCAGGTTGCAAACTGCATATATTTTTTTCTTCATCTAGCTCTGAAAAAATATTGGGCTTCTAGCTGTGTGTGGGACTTGTTCTCTTAATCCATCTATACAGACCTCCATCAGGTTGCAAACTGAATATATTTTTTTCTACATCTACCTCTGAAAAAATATTGGGCTTCTAGCTGTGTGTGGGACTTGTTGTATTAGTCCATCTATACTGACCTCCATCAGGTTGCAAACTGAATATATTTTTTTCTGCATATACCTCTGAAAAAGTATTGGGCTTCTAGCTGTGTGTGGGACTTGTTGTATTAGTCCATCTATACAGACCTCCATCAGGTTGCAAACTGAATTTATTTTTTTCTGCATCTACCTCTGAAAAAATATTGGGCTTCTAGCTGTGTGTGGGACTTGTTGTATTAGTCCATCTATACTGACCTCCATCAGGTTGCAAACTGAATATGTTTTTTTCTGCATCTACCTCTGAAAAAATATTGGGCTTCTAGCTGTGTGTGGGACTTGTTGTATTAGTCCATCTATACTGACCTCCATCAGGTTGCAACCTGAATATATTTTTTTCTGCATCTACCTCTGAAAAAATATTTGGCCTTCTAGCAGTGTGTGGGACTTTCTCTATTAGTCCATCTATACTGACCTCCATCAGGTTGCAAATTGAATATAATTTTTTTCTGCATCTAACCCAGCCAATAGTTTTGGCCTAATACCACAGTTTGGCCACTCAGCTCTGCTCGGTTCCCATCCATTGTTTTTTTGTGCAAACAACTCCAGAGTTGTTAATTAGTTAACCACCAAAATGAGTGGAAAAAGGCCTGCTGCTGGTGGAAAGGGGAATAGGCGTGTTGGGAAGGGGAAAAAAGGTTGTGTCCATGGGGTAGGTGTTAAAGCAACAGTAACATCTGCAGAAGAAAGACCATCTTCCAGCCAAACTAAAATGTCTACTTCTTTTAGCGGACAATGTGATAAGATCTTCTCCACATCAACTTCAACATCACAAATACTCCAGTCCTCAAAGGTGTCACCCCAATCGCACTTGCTTCCTCACAGCTCCCAAATCTCCAGCTGCCCGTCTGAGTATGAGGTAGAACAGATGGTTGAGTCTGCAGAGCTGTTTACTCATACTATAGCCTGGGAATCAGAGGTCGACCCCAGCGCTTCTGTGAATCCAGACGAGGAAATGATCTGCACTGATGCCCAGAATCTTTATGAGTCGGATCCAGGACCAGACGCAGAAGGTTCTGACCATAATGTAGACCCTCATTCCCAAACTGTAACTCCTGTTGGTGGAGACAATGAGGAAGACGATGATAAGACTCAAATACCTGATTGGAGCGACAACTTTAGTTTTTTGTCAGGGCAGGAACAGGTTGGCTCTGAGGACGACGGGTGTGATAACGCACAGGGTGATGATGATGAGGTTGGAGATCCCACTTGCTGTCAACCCACAGTCAGCCAAGAGATGAGGTCAGCAGAGGAAGTGGAGGAAGATGCTAGTGACGACGAGGTCAGGTTGCGCCTTCCTGCACAGAGACGTAGTACTGGAAGCACGTCAACAACTGCATCCTCAAACACAACTCTGCCTCTCACCACAAGTCGTGGTGGCTCTTCAGGTCGCATGGGTGCTAAGCCTTGCATAGCCTGGGCATTTTTTCAGATCGATAAAGATGACCCAACTCGTGTTATCTGTAACATTTGTCAGCAAAAGCTAAGTAGAGGCCAAAAAATACATAGTTTGAGTACTTCATGCATGAACCGGCACATGGACATGAAGCATAAGTTGCAGTGGGAAGCTCAGTGTGCTACAATGCGGCCTAGCCGGCCGGGCCAACCACCGTCTGCCATATCTTGTGCATCCGCGGCCTCTTCATCCTCTGTGACTGGGGGGACAGCAGTCACACCTGTTTTGGGGCGCAGACCTGCCACCTCTTTACCCGCAACAGCCAGCGTGATTGGCAGGTCATCATTTTCTTTGGAGGTGGTAACACCAGCTGGTGTTGAGTAGTGTTGAGCCACCCCCGTAGTGTTCGAGTTCGGTTCGGTTCGTCGAACACCCGTGTGTTCGCCGAACTGTTCGTCGAACTGTTCGTCGAACACCTTCGAACACCGTTAAAACCAATGGCAGGCAAACAAAAACACATAGAAACACATAGAAAACACCTTCAAAGGTGTCCAAAAGCTGACAAACTGCTCAGAAGACACAACTAACACATGGAAAAGTGACAAGTACATATAGTCATGCGAAAAGAAAAGAGGTGGAGGAGTAAAAGGAGGGGGAGACACAGATATAGGCATGTCATGCCCTTCTAAAATCCAAAAAGTGAGAAGCCGAGACGGCCAGTCCGCTCCTGCCCGTGCCACCTCCGTGTCACCGGGTTTGTGCCAGAGCCGCGGTGAACCCTGACGGCCAGCCCCCCTCTCCCAATACTGGTGCCTGTCCGCTGGTGGGTCGAGAGAGCCCCCCTGTGGTGGAGGCAGCTCTAAGCTTTTTAATTTAAATTGTCCCTCTAATTTGAATGAATACACTTTAAATCCATTTACAAGGATCTATTGGAGGGCAAGTCTCATGCCAGCAGCCGCGTAATTCCAGCTCCAGTAGCGTCCACTAAAGCTGCTGCAGTTAAAAAGCTTTTATAAGGATCGAGCTCGGCTGTCCACCGCAAGGCATCCTAGTGCCAGTCCCAGCCCCTATGCCTTGGGGTGCCTCCTGATGCTCTTCACTAAGTATCCCGTGGTCCCGAAGCATTTCCTTTGAAAAAATTAAGTGTCCAAACTACAGGTGGTGTAGCTTGCTTAACAGCCGGGATAATCCGCTGACTAGCAGACACTGCTACTAGGCACAAAGTATTTCCTGGGCTAGATGCAGTTAAAAATTTGTAAGTAGATACTCTCGTTGGATGCTGAGAAAGCA
Source organism: Phyllobates terribilis (assembly GCF_046119375.1). Lineage (NCBI taxonomy): Eukaryota > Metazoa > Chordata > Amphibia > Anura > Dendrobatidae > Phyllobates > Phyllobates terribilis. The sequence continues at coordinate 326,270,906 of NW_027362762.1, read as the reverse complement.
TTCCATAGAGTCTCCTGGCACGCCATATATGATTCTCTTAAAAAGCTTGGGGTAGGGGTCTAGGGGACCCTTTTATAGCCAAAATCACGGCCCTGTATCACAATATGTCACCTAGGCTGAAGATAAATGGAACTGTAGCACCGAGAGCTCGGTTGCTACAGACGTATTGCACCTCACCCAGAGGTGTGATATCTCACTCTCAGATAAGGATGGAGTGTGGATCAGGACCCGACACCTGCATGCATTACACCACATTGCCGTGGGGCAGGGCGACCAATATGCCCCTGAGATGGGCACGACAGTCCCTGTCCCTGGCTGGAGTGGGGGGAGGGAACACTGAGGAAGGGGAACCCTGCAGTGCAGGAGCAGGGAGGAAGCAGTTCCTGGGTGCATTGAGAAGGGAGTATAAAAGGTGGGCACCATCTTAGTTCAGTGCAGAGAAGTCTGAGCAGAAGTGGCAGGGAGCAGGGGCTCTGCATGAGCTCTGCTCCGGAGGCGGGCCTAGTAACAGAGGCCCAGGCCTGCAAGAGGGAGAAGGAAGGAAGAGGAGCGGAGAAGGCTCCAGGAACGAGGAATGAAGGGATCCCAGGGGTGCGGACGGGCGAGTCGCCACCGCACGCCCGAATCCACCTGCGTGGAGGGGTCAGGCCAAAGGGGGAGACCGGTCCCCGAACTAGTGGAGGCAGGAAACGACCCTCAGCTAGAAACCGGAGGCTCTGACATTTTATGTGGCGCAGCCCCTTGCTCCACCCGCTAGGAAGGCACCACATAGGTCAGGGAAACTGGCGCCAAGTTTACCAAGAGGAGGCCCGAGGCAGCCGGACAGAAGTGTTGGTAAGAAAGGCCAGACAAAGGACACACAAAGGGGGTCCTGTGAAGCGCTCCAAAGTTATCTGGGAGTTGTCTGAGCCCCTCACCTGGTGAGCACAGTACGACGTGGGCAGCCGTTACCTGCAGACGTGGTCTGGATAATAAGAACTGTGAGTAAAGGCCCTGAACTGCATCACTGACTCCGTGTCGTTACTGCTGCTGCCCTGCACCATCACCCCCATCCTCCGCATACACTGCCCTGAGGCTATACTCCTCCCGTGGGGAGTTATGCTACGCTCTGCTGCACCCACAACACCAGCCTTAGCGGTCTGCCCTGTAGCGGCGGTTCACTCTGACCGCAATCCACGGGTGGCGTAGTCGGACATTTAAACATCAAAACCACATAAATAGTTCCGCCACTGGTTTGACCGCCCTGAGCCACGGAACCGGATCGCCGCCACGAAGACTACAACCACCAGCATCCACCAAAAAGGGTCCGGCTCCGGGTGTCCCAAGGCCCAGGGGGTGCGTCAGAACATTTTCATCACCTTTCACAATCACCAATGGGACAAGGCAGGGATGTCCTCTGTCCCCTCTCTTATACATCCTAGTGACGGAGCACCTGCTCTCATCAATTCGCCATAACCCCAATATTAGGTGGATTGAGGTGGGAGGCACCGAGTACAAGTGCTCTCTATTTGCTGATGATGTCCTAGTATATATCACTCAATCACATATATCCATCCCTGCTGTTATGGCTGAAATAGATCACTTTGTTACATGGTAAAATTTTAAAATCAATGCAGCGAAGTCTGAGGCCCTCGATGTCTCCCTCCCTAAATCCATATAGGATTCCATCCAGTCCAACTTTCCCTTTGCCTGGCCCTCACAGGGTATCAAATACTTAGGAATTCCTATTCATAGAGACCTCTCCCATCTATGTTATCTTAATTTTGGGCCCTTTATTGAACAATTCCATACAGACCACGGTTGGCAAGTTAGAACTGTAAGATTCACTACGTGAACCACTGGTGTTTTGTGGAAAAGCACATGTACACCGCGTTCCAAATTATTATGCAAAAAGTGTTTAGGAGTGATAAGGGAAGAATTTGTTTGTTTGTCAGTTAAACTCATTGATGGTGATGTGTGTCAGGGCTCTTTATATCACTGTAAGCAATTGCAGACACCTGTGCTAATTAGTTTGGCAGGTGTGTCCAATGAAAGGCAAGACTACTTAAGAAGGCTCTCTCACATTATTAAGCAGCCTACATTTTCTGCCAAAATGGGAAAGAAAAAGGATGTGTCGGCTGCTGAGAAGCAACAAATTGTGGAGTGTTTAGGTCAAGGCATGACTACAATCAACATTGTGCGATGATCAGGATGAAGTGTCTTGGCAATCAAGAAGTATGTAGCTGATTCACAGTACACACGTGTGCGTGCTGATAAGGGCAAATTGAGGACTCTTTCCTACAGGCAATTACGTCAGGTTGAAAGAGCAGCGGCAAAAAAGCCTTGTCATAGCAGCAGACAAGTTTTTGAAGCTGCTTGTGCCTCCAACGTCCCCCGAACAACAAGATGCAGGGTCCTTCAGAGGTTTGCAGCTGTGCATACGCCATCCTGTCGACCTCCTCTATCCACTTCACACAAGCAGAAACGGCTCCAGTGGGCCAAACATTACATGAAGACTGATTTCAAAACTGTTTTGTTCACGGATGAGTGCCGTGCAGCGCTCGATGGTCCAGATGAATGGAGTGGAGAATGGCTGGTTGATGGACACCCCACGCAAACACGGCTACAGCGCCAACAAGGAGGAGGTGGAGTAATGTTTTGGGCTGGAATCATGGGGAGAGAGATTGTCGGCCCCTTTAGGATCCCTGAAGGCGCTAAAGATGAACTCCATAATGTATGTGGATTTTCTCAAACAGCACTTCCTGCCATGGTTCAAGAAGAAGAACCGTGTATTTCACAGCAAGATCATTTTTCTGCATGATAATGCACCATCTCATGCTGCACATAAAACATCTGCATCTCTGGCTGATATGGGCATAAAAGGGGACAAACTTATGGTGTGACCCCCATGCTCCCCTGACCTCTACCCCATTCAGAACCTTTGGAGCATCATTAAAAGGAGTGTCTATGATGGCGGGAGGCAGTTCACATCTAAGCAACAGCTCTGGGAGGGTATTCTGTCCTCATGCAAAACAATTGAAGCAGAAACCATCCAAAACATGACAAATTCAATGGACGAGAGAGTTCAGAAGCTACTTTCGAACAAGGGGTCCTATGTGAAAATGTAACATCACCTAGAATAAAGTTTTGAGTTGAAAACTGTTTGATTTCAGTTTCTAACAACCTGCTAATGCTTATAATTTCAAAAATGACCATTTTTTTGGTCTTTATTAAAATGAAAAGGTTGATCGAAAAGTTTGGGGGATCTAAGAGTGTGGCAACCCAGTAGTCATGATTACTTCGAATTCTGACAATATGAGGGTCATGCTGCAGGTAGTGCAGCAAGAAGGCACTTATGTGTCTTGCGCATCTCGGAGCCCCAAAATTATTTTCCGGGCTAGATGCAGCTAAAAATTATTTTTAATTTTAAATCTGGTGAAGCTTATTATAGATGGCCTAATAGGATCAGTGCTGCACACTGCTACAAAGCCCAAATTATTTTCCAGTCAAGATACAGATAAACATGATTAGTAATTTGAAAGCTTAAAACGGTTGGTAGGGTGATTTTAACCAATCATCAAGCTTTTACTCTCCCCAGGATGACACAGGGGTAGAAAAGTCGTTTCGGATCCATGATTTGTTCATCTTTATGAACGTGAGTCTGTCTACATTATCAGTGGAGAGCCGCGTGCGCTTATCTGTCAGCACACCACCAGCAGCGCTGAACACACGTTCAGACAGAACGCTGGCTGCGGGGCATGACAAGATCTCCAAGGCGTAAGTGGCTAGCTCCGGCCATTTATCCAGATTGGAAGCCCAAAAAGAGCAAGGGTCCAGTGACACAGTCGTGGCTTCAATGTTTACTTGGAGATACTCCTGTACCATCGTCTCTAGGTGTTGACTATGTGTCAGACTTCTTGTCTCCTGTGGCCTTGCAAAGGATGGGCTAAAAAAGTGGTGAAATGATTCCGCAAAATTGATGTTACCAGCAGATACTGTGGTTCTGTTACGGTTTGAGTGCTGAACACTTGACGGTCCCACGGTTGGCAAGTTGGAACTGTGAGATTCACTACGTGCACCACTGGTATTTTGTGGAAAAGCACATGTAAGATTCTGCAACAGTCTCTGCTGATACTCCTGCATGCGTGCATCCCTTTCTATGGCAGGAATAATTTCTGCAAATTTACTTTTGTACCGGGGATCTAACAGTGTGGCAACCCAGTAGTCAGGATTATTTCTAATTCTCACAATTCGAGGGTCATGTTGCAGGTAGTGCAGCAAGAAGGCACTCATGTGTGTTGCCCATCCAGGAGCACCAAGTCCCTGTTGTGTTGGTGGCGAGGTAACAATCATGCTTCCTTCCTCTGTCCTCTCCCCCCAACCTCGCACAACAGAAATGTGATCAAGGTCTCTCTCATCTGATGAGTCTTCCATCAGTTCGTCCTCCACTTCTTCCTGGGCTCCTGCACCTTCCTCACTAGTTTGGCTGCTACCATGCGCCCTGGTAAAATCATCTCCCCCACCCTCACATGCCTGCCGCCCTGGTGCTGCCGACCGTCTGGACCTTGCAGATGTTAGCCCTTCCGCATACAACTCCTCCTCCTCTACTTCCTCCACCTCCTCTTGTGCCACCACCTGACTCCGAATTCTGTTTAACATGTGCTCCAGCATGTAAATCACCGGAATAGTCATGCTGATAATGGCATCGTCAGCACTAAACATCTTCGTCGCCATTTCAAAACTGTGCAGAAGGGTGCATAGGTCCCTGATCTGAGACCACTCCTCCAGCGTGATTTGCCCCACCTCTGAATCTCGTTGGCCCAGGCTATACGTCAGAACGTATTGCACCAGGGCTTGTCGGTGCTGCCACAGTCGCTGCAACATGTGCAGAGTTGAATTCCACCGGGTAGGCACATCGCATTTTAGCCGGTGAAGTGGCAGGCCCAACGACTTCTGTAGAGATGTAAGTCGCTGAGCTGCGGGATGCGAACGGCGGAAGTGAGCACACAGCGACCGTGCCCTCTGCAGAAGGCCATCTAGTCTGGGATAGTGGGCTAAAAATTGCTGGACAACCAGGTTCAACACGTGAGCCATACAAGGCACGTGTGTGACATTGCCCCGGCGAAGGGCCGCACCCAGGTTTGCAGCATTGTCGCACACGGCCTTCCCTGGTTTCAGGTCCAGTGGAGACAACCATTCATGAAATTGGTTCTCCAGAGCTGACCACAACTCCTCAGCTGTGTGACTCACATTTCCCAGACATTTCAATGTAAAAACCGCCTGATGACGTTGAGCCCTACTGCCAGCATAGTAAGGAGGTGTGCAGGATCCCTTCTGCGCAGTTAGAAAGCTTGTGGCATGACCAGACAGGCTTTGGGTGCAGGTGGAAGACCGAGAGGAGGTTGAGGAGGCAGAAGCAGTGGAGGAAAAATGACATAAAGAGGATTGACGCACAACTCGTGGGGACGGCAAGACTTGGACAGCAGCCCCTTGTCCTGCTGTCACCATAGTTACCCAGTGCCCAGTCAGCGACATGTAACGCCCCTGTCCATGCCTACTCGTCCAATGTCTGTGGTGAAATGCACCCTGTCACACACAGAGTTTCTCAAAGAAGCGGTGATGTTGTGTGCGACATGCTGGTGGAGCGCAGGCACACCTTTCTTTGAGAAGTAGTGCCGACTGGGCATCTGGTACTGGGGCACTGCGACGGACATAAGGTCTCGAAAATCCTCTGTGTCCACCAGGCGGAAAGGCAGCATTTCTGTAGCCAAGAGCTTGCAGATGGTGAAATTCAACCTCTTAGCTTTCTCATGGCTAGGAGGAAATGGTTTTTACTTGTCCACATCTGAGGGACCGAGGGCTGGCTATTGTGCTTAGACGGGGTTGATAAGGGTGTCCCCGGCAAACTGCCGGTCTGTGAGGAAGATGCAGGCGGACATGTTAGGTTGCCTTGATCCAAAGGTGGTGCTATCGATGTCGGACAGCGCTCAAGACCAGCTGGTGTTACCACCTGCAAAGAAAATGATGACCTGCCAATCACGCTGGCTGTTGCGGGTAAAGAGGTGGCAGGTCTGCGCCCCAAAACAGGTGTGACTGCTGTCCCCCCAGTCACAGAGGATGAAGAGGCCGCGGATGCACAAGATATGGCAGACGGTGGTTGGCCCGGCCGGCTAGACCGCATTGTAGCACACTGAGCTTCCCACTGCAACTTATGCTTCATGTCCATGTGCCGGTTCATGCATGAAGTACTCAAACTATGTATTTTTTGGCCTCTACTTAGCTTTTGCTGACAAATGTTACAGATAACACGAGTTGGGTCATCTTTATCGATCTGAAAAAATGCCCAGGCTATGCAAGGCTTAGCACCCATGCGACCTGAAGAGCCACCACGACTTGTGGTGAGAGGCAGAGTTGTGTTTGAGGATGCAGTTGTTGACGTGCTTCCAGTACTACGTCTCTGTCCAGGAAGGCACAACCTGACCTCGTCGTCACTAGCATCTTCCTCCACCTCCTCTGCTGACCTCATCTCTTGGCTGACTGTGGGTTGACAGTAAGTGGGATCTCCGACCTCATCATCATCACCCTGTGCGTTATCACACCCGTCGTCCTCAGAGCCAACCTGTTCCTGCCCTGACAAAAAACTAAAGTTGTCGCTCCAATCAGGTATTTGAGTCTTATCATCGTCTTCCTCATTGTCTCCACCAACAGGAGTTACAGTTTGGGAATGAGGGTCTACATTATGGTCAGAACCTTCTGCGTCTGGTCCTGGATCCGACTCATAAAGATTCTGGGCATCAGTGCAGATCATTTCCTCGTCTGGATTCACAGAAGCGCTGGAGTCGACCTCTGATTCCCAGGCTATAGTATGAGTAAACAGCTTTGCAGACTCAACCATCTGTTCTTCCTCATACTCAGACGGGCAGCTGGAGATTTGGGAGCTGTGAGGAAGCAAGTGCGATTTGGGTGACACCTTTGAGGACTGGAGTATTTGTGATGTTGAAGTTGATGTGGAGGAGAGCCCACTTAAAGGAGCACTTGATATCCGTTGAAGCACCTGCTGTTTTTGTGCCTCATCTGGAATTTGTAGCGATTGGCGTGGCCGTAAGAAAGGGATCTTATCACATTGTCCGCTAAAAGAAGTAGACATTTTAGTTTGGCTGGAAGATGGTCTTTCTTCTGCACCTACCCCACGGACACAACCTTTTTTCCCCTTCCCAACACGCCTATTCCCCTTTCCACCAGCAGCAGGCCTTTTTCCACTCATTTTGGTGGTTAACTAATTCACAACTCTGGAGTTGTTTGCACAAAAAAACAATGGATGGTAACCGAGCAGAGCTGAGTGGCCAAACTGTGGTATTAGGCCAAAACTATTGGCTGGGTTAGATGCAGAAAAAAATTATTTTTAATTTGCAACCTGATGGAGGTCAGTATAGATGGACTAATAGACCAAGTCCCACACACTGCTAGAAGCCCAAATATTTTTTCAGAGCTAGATGCAGAAAAAAATTATTTTTAATTTGCAACCTGATGGAGGTCAGTATAGATGGACTAATAGACCAAGTCCCACACACCGCTAGAAGCCCAAATATTTTTTCAGAGCTAGATGCAGAAAAAAATTATATTCAATTTGCAACCTGCTGGACGTCAGTATAGAAGGACTAATAGAACAAGTCCCACACACTGCTAGAAGCCCAAATATTTTTTCAGAGCTAAATGAAGAAAAAAATTATTTTTAATTTGCAACCTGATGGAGGTCAGTATAGATGGACTAATAGACCAAGTCCCACACACTGCTAGAAGCCCAAATATTTTTTCAGAGCTAGATGCAGAAAAAAATTATTTTTAATTTGCAACCTGATGGAGGTCAGTATAGATGGACTAATAGACCAAGTCCCACACACCGCTAGAAGCCCAAATATTTTTTCAGAGCTAGATGCAGAAATTTTTTTTATTCAATTTGCAACCTGATGGAGGTCAGTATAGATGGACTAATAGACCAAGTCCCACACACTGCTAGAAGCCCAAATATTTTTTCAGAGCTAGATGCAGAAAAAAATTATTTTTAATTTGCAACCTGATGGAGGTCAGTATAGATGGACTAATAGACCAAGTCCCACACACTGCTAGAAGCCCAAATATTTTTTCAGAGCTAGATGCAGAAAAAAATTATTTTTAATTTGCAACCTGATGGAGGTCAGTATAGATGGACTAATAGAACAAGTCCCACACGCTGCTAGAAGCCAAAATATTTTTTCAGAGCTAGATACAGAAAAAAATTATATTCAATTTGCAACCTGCTGGAGGTCAGTATAGAAGGACTAATAGAACAAGTCCCACACACTGCTAGAAGCCCAAATATTTTTTCAGAGCTAAATGAAGAAAAAAATTATTTTTAATTTGCAACCTGATGGAGGTCAGTATAGATGGACTAATAGACCAAGTCCCACACACTGCTAGAAGCCCAAATATTTTTTCAGAGCTAGATGCAGAAAAAAATTATATTCAGTTTGCAACCTGATGGAGGTCAGTATAGATGGACTAATAGAATGATGCTATGCCCAAAAGATTTTACTTCACTAGGTGCAGTAAAAAAATTGGTATTCTATACACAGGTGGTATATCTTGCAACACAGATAGGCTACTCCACTGACTAACACACTCTGCAATAGGCCAAAAAGGATTAGCTTTGCTAGATTCAGCCAAATGCTGTGAAAAAAACTTGCACAGCACTGGCACAGACCTGCCTGGCAAAAACTGATAGGAACTGATGTAACCTAGTCCTGAAAAGGACTCCAATTACAATTAGTCTTTACTCCCACAATCTATCTATTTAACAGCACAGACCTGACTGATAAAAGTCGTAGGAAATGCTGTAACCTAGTCCTTAAAAGGACTGCAATCACAACTATTCCCTACTCCCAAGCTATCTGTATATTTTTGCGAAAATTGGCTTGAAATTAACAAGGTATAGCGCACACAGCAACAGCGGTGCCGTCTAACACGCAGCTGCAGCAGTGAGAAAATGGTGGCGACGGGGAAAATGGCTTGGTCTTATAGGGCAAGGACATGTGACATACACTGCCAATCACACATGCCCTTGCTTGTGTGAAAAAAAGCACTTCGCTCCGTGTGTGCGCTGCTGATAGGCTGACAGATTGCACCTCCCCACTGCAAATGCGGGAAAGAGAAAAAAAAATGGAGATCTTCATTGTTCCTGCAGAGATCCATCCCCTGCCCCTCCCCCCGCCCCGCTGTACACTCAAACTGCGTATTAACATTAATTTTCATCATTACTGAGAAAAAATCCAGTTATGATTTTGGTGCACGAACAGTTATCGAACATAACCTCGAACAGCCGAATTTTTCTCAAATTGTTCGTGTTCGCCGACCGGCTCGAACACCGCCCAAAACAGCTCGAATTTGAGATTGGCGAACAGTTCGAGTAGAACAACGCTCATCTCTAGTGTTGAGCGCTGTCCGACATCGATAGCACCACCTTTGGATCAAGGCAACCTAACATGTCCGCCTGCATCTTCCTCACAGACCGGCAGTTTGCCGGGGACACCCTTATCAACCCCGTCTAAGCACAATAGCCAGCCCTCGGTCCCTCAGATGTGGACAAGTAAAAGACCATTTCCTCCTAGCCATGAGAAAGCTAAGAGGTTGAATTTCACCATCTGCAAGTTCTTGGCTACAGAAATGCTGCCTTTCCGCCTGGTGGACACAGAGGATTTTCGAGACTTTATGTCCGTCGCAGTGCCCCAGTACCAGATGCCCAGTCGGCACTACTTCTTTAAGAAAGGTGTGCCTGCGCTCCACCAGCATGTCGCACACAACATCACCGCTTCTTTGAGAAACTCTGTGTGTGACAGGGTGCATTTCACCACAGACACTTGGACGAGTAGGCATGGACAGGGGCGTTACATGTCGCTGACTGGGCACTGGGTAACTATGGTGACAGCAGGACAAGGGGCTGCTGTCCAAGTCTTGCCGTCCCCACGAGTTGTGCGTCAATCCTCTTTATGTCAAAGTTCCTCCACTGCTTCTGCCTCCTCAACCTCCTCTCGGTCTTCCACCTGCACCCAAAGCCTGTCTGGTCATGCCACAAGCTTTCTAACTGCGCAGAAGGGATCCTGCACACCTCCTTACTATGCTGGCAGTAGGGCTCAACGTCATCAGGCGGTTATTACGTTGAAATGTCTGGGAAATGTTAGTCACACAGCTGAGGAGTTGTGGTCAGCTCTGGAGAACCAATTTCATGAATGGTTGTCTCCACTGGACCTGAAACCAGGGAAGGCCGTGTGCGACAATGCTGCAAACCTGGGTGCGGCCCTTCGCCGGGGCAATGTCACACACGTGCCTTGTATGGCTCACGTGTTGAACCTGGTTGTCCAGCAATTTTTAGCCCACTATCCCAGACTAGATGGCCTTCTGCAGAGGGCACGGTCGCTGTGTGCTCACTTCCGCCGTTCGCATCCCGCAGCTCAGCGACTTACATCTCTACAGAAGTCGTTGGGCCTGCCACTTCACCGGCTAAAATGCGATGTGCCTACCCGGTGGAATTCAACTCTGCACATGTTGCAGCGACTGTGGCAGCACCGACAAGCCCTGGTGCAATACGTTCTGACGTATAGCCTGGGCCAACGAGATTCAGAGGTGGGGCAAATCACGCTGGAGGAGTGGTCTCAGATCAGGGACCTATGCACCCTTCTGCACAGTTTTGAAATGGCGACGAAGATGTTTAGTGCTGACGATGCCATTATCAGCATGACTATTCCGGTGATTTACATGCTGGAGCACATGTTAAACAGAATTCGGAGTCAGGTGGTGGCACAAGAGGAGGTGGAGGAAGTAGAGGAGGAGGAGTTGTATGCGGAAGGGCTAACATCTGCAAGGTCCAGACGGTCGGCAGCACCAAGGCGGCAGGCATGTGACGGTGGGGGAGATGGTTTTACCAGGGCGCATGGTAGCAGCCAAACTAGTGAGGAAGGTGCAGGAGCCCAGGAAGAAGTGGAGGACGAACTGATGGAAGACTCATCAGATGAGGGAGACCTTGATCACATTTCTGTTGTGCGAGGTTGGGGGGAGAGGACAGAGGAAGGAAGCATGATTGTTACCTCGCCACCGACACAACAGGGACTTGGTGCTCCTGGATGCGCAACACACATGAGTGCCTTCTTGCTGCACTACCTGCAACATGACCCTCGAATTGTGAGAATTAGAAATAATCCTGACTACTGGGTTGCCACACTGTTAGATCCCCGGTACAAAAGTAAATTTGCAGAAATTATTCCTGCCATAGAAAAGGATGCACGCATGCAGGAGTATCAGCAGAGACTGTTGCAGAATCTTACATGTGCTTTTCCACAAAATACCAGTGGTGCACGTAGTGAATCTCACAGTTCCAACTTGCCAACCGTGGGACCGTCAAGTGTTCAGCACTCAAACCGTAACAGAACCACAGTATCTGCTGGTAACATCAATTTTGCGGAATTATTTCACCACTTTTTTAGCCCATCCTTTGCAAGGCCACAGGAGACAAGAAGTCTGACACATAGTCAACGCCTAGAGACGATGGTACAGGAGTATCTCCAAGTAAACATTGAAGCCACGACTGTGTCACTGGACCCTTGCTCTTTTTGGGCTTCCAATCTGGATAAATGGCCGGAGCTAGCCACTTACGCCTTGGAGATCTTGTCATGCCCCGCAGCCAGCGTTCTGTCTGAACGTGTGTTCAGCGCTGCTGGTGGTGTGCTGACAGATAAGCGCACGCGGCTCTCCACTGATAATGTAGACAGACTCACGTTCATAAAGATGAACAAATCATGGATCCGAAACGACTTTTCTACCCCTGTGTCATCCTGGGGAGAGTAAAAGCTTGATGATTGGTTAAAATCACCCTACCAACCGTTTTAAGCTTTCAAATTACTAATCATGTTTATCTGTATCTTGGCTGGAAAATAATTTGGGCTTTGTAGCAGTGTGCAGCACTGATTCTATTAGGCCATCTATAATAAGCTCCATCAGATTAAAAATTACTAATCATGTTTATCTGTATCTTGACTGGAAAATGATTTGGGCTTTGTAGCAGTGTGCAGCACTGATCCTATTAGGCCATCTATACTAAAGCTTCACCAGATTTAAAATTAATAATAATTTTTAGCTGCATCTAGCCCGGAAAATAATTTTGGGGCTCCGAGATGCGCAAGACACATAAGTGCCTTCTTGCTGCACTACCTGCAGCATGACCCTCATATTGTCAGAATTCGAAGTAATCATGACTACTGGGTTGCCACACTCTTAGATCCCCCAAACTTTTCGATAAACCTTTTCATTTTAATAAAGACCAAAAAAATGGTCATTTTTGAAATTATAAGCATTAGCAGGTTGTTAGAAACTGAAATCAAACAGTTTTCAACTCAAAACTTTATTCTAGGTGATGTTACATTTTCACATATAACCCCTTGTTCGAAAGGAGCTTCTGAACTCTCTCGTCCATTGAATTTGTCAGGTTTTGGATGGTTTCTGCTTCAATTGTTTTGCATGAGGACAGAATACCCTCCCAGAGCTGTTGCTTAGATGTGAACTGCCTCCCGCCATCATAGACACTCCTTTTAATGATGCTCCAAAGGTTCTGAATGGGGTAGAGGTCAGGGGAGCATGGGGGTCACACCATAAGTTTGTCCCCTTTTATGCGCATATCAGCCAGAGATGCAGATGTTTTATGTGCAGCATGAGATGGTGCATTATCATGCAGAAAAATGATCTTGCTGTAAAATACACGGTTCTTCTTCTTGAACCATGGCAGGAAGTGCTGTTTGAGAAAATCCACATACATTATGGAGTTCATCTTTAGCGCCTTCAGGGATCCTAAAGGGGCCGACAATCTCTCTCCCCATGATTCCAGCCCAAAACATTACTCCACCTCCTCCTTGTTGGCGCTGTAGCCGTGTTTGCGTGGGGTGTCCATCAACCAGCCATCCTCCACTCCATCCATCTGGACCATCGAGCGCTGCACGGCACTCATCCGTGAACAAAACAGTTTTGAAATCAGTCTTCATGTAATGTTTGGCCCACTGGAGCCGTTTCTGCTTGTGTGAAGTGGATAGAGGAGGTCGACAGGATGGCGTATGCACAGCTGCAAACCTCTGAAGGACCCTGCATCTTGTTGTTCGGGGGACGTTGGAGGCACAAGCAGCTTCAAAAACTTGTCTGCTGCTATGACAAGGCTTTTTTGCCGCTGCTCTTTCAACCTGACATAATTGCCTGTAGGAAAGAGTCCTCAATTTGCCCTTATCAGCACGCACACGTGTGTACTGTGAATCAGCTACATACTTCTTGATTGCCAAGACACTTCATCCTGATCATCGCACAATGTTGATTGTAGTCATGCCTTGACCTAAACACTCCACAATTTGTTGCTTCTCAGCAGCCGACACATCCTTTTTCTTTCCCATTTTGGCAGAAAATGTAGGCTGCTTAATAATGTGAGACAGCCTTCTTAAGTAGTCTTGCCTTTCATGGACACACCTGCCAAACTAATTATCACAGGTGTCTGCAATTGCTTACAGTGATATAAAGAGCCCTGACACACATCACCATCAATGAGTTTAACTGACAAACAAACAAATTCTTCCCTTATCACTCCTAAACACTTTTTGCATAATAATTTGGAACACAGTGTACATGTGCTTTTCCACAAAACACCAGTGGTTCACGTAGTGAATCTTACAGTTCTAACTTGCCAACCGTGGTCTGTATGGAGTTGTTCAATAAAGGGCCCAAAATTAAGATAACATAGATGGGAGAGGTCTCTATGAATAGGAATTCCTAAGTATTTGATACCCTGTGGGGGCCAGGCAAAGGGAAAGTTGGACTGGATGGAATCCTATATGGATTTGGGGAGGGAGACATCGAGGGCCTCAAACTTCGCTGCATTGATTTTAAAATTTGACCATGTAACAAAGTGATCTATTTCAGCCATAACAGCATGGATGGATATATGTGATTGAGTGATATATACTAGGACATCATCAGCAAATAGAGAGCACTTGTACTCGGTGCCTCCCACCTCAATCCACCTAATATTGGGGTTATGGCGAATTGATGAGAGCAGGTGCTCCGTCATTAGGATGTATAAGAGAGGGGACAGAGAACATCCCTGCCTTGTCCCACTGGTGATTGTGAAAGGTGATGAAAATGTTCTGACGCGCCCCCTGGGCCTTGGGACACCCGGAGCCGGACCCTTTTTGGTGGATGCTGGTGGTTGTAGTCTCCGTGACGGCAACCCGGTTCCGTGGCTCAGGGCGTTCAAACCAGTGGCGGAACTATTTATGTGGTTTTGATGTTTAAATGTCCGACTACGCCACCCGTGGATTGCGGTCAGAGTGAACCGCCGCTCCAGGGCAGACCGCTGAGGCTGGTGTTGTGGGTGCAGCAGAGCGTAGCATAACTCCCCACGGGAGGAGTATAGCCTCAGGGAAGTGTATGCGGAGGATGGGGGTGATGGTGCAGGGCAGCAGCAGTAATGACTAGTGTTGAGCCACCCCCGTAGTGTTCGGGTTCGGTTCGGTTCGTCGAACACCGGGATGTTCGAGGAACTGTTCGTCGAACTGTTCGTCGAACACCGTCGAACACCGTCGAACACCGTTAAAACCAATGGCAGGCAAACAAAAACACATAGAAACACATAGAAAACACCTTCAAAGGTGTCCAAAAGCTGACAAACTGCTCAGAAGACGCTTTCTTTAAAAAAGCCGGCCGGCAATTCTGCAGCGGCATACACCGGTACCCGACAATTTAGACAAGAAGGAATAGAGCCTCACACATAGATTAGATAGATAGAAACATGTCAGTCACATATATATGAAGTACAGTGACAGTGTTGCTTACTGTACTTGTCATTTAGTGTAAAGGATTTATTAAAAAATATAATAATGTTTTCATGCACTGTCTCTTTAAAAAAGCCGGCCGGCAATTCAGCATCTGTACCCGACAATTTATAACAGACAGAATAGAGCTTCACACATAGATTAGATAGATAGAAACATATCAGTCACATATATATGAAGTACAGTGACAATGTTGCTTACTGTACTTGTCATTTAGTGTAAAGGATTTATTAAAAAAAATAATAGTGTTTTCATGCACCGTCTCTTTAAAAAAGCCGGCCGGCAATTCAGCATCTGTACCCAACAATTTATAACAGACATATAGATTAGATAGATAGAAACATGTCAGTCACATATATATGAAGTACAGTGATAGTGTTGGTTACTGTACTTGTCATTTAGTATTAAAATAAAGGATTTATTATTAAAAAAAATTGGCGTGGGGTTCCCCTTAATTTTAGTCTCTAGCGGAGGTTAAGCAGACAGCTGGGGCAGATGTTTGAAGCCTGGGAAGGGGGTAATACCCACGGAGCTTCCCAGGCTACTAATATGAGCCCCCAGCTGAATACATAGCCTTTACTAGCTATTAAAATGGGTGACCCCCCCAAAAAAATGACGTGGGGTCCCCCCTAATTTAATAGCTAGCAAAAGCTAGGCAGACAGCTGGGGGCTGATATTAATAGCCCAGGAAGGGAGCCATGAATATTGGTCCCCTCCCAGGCTAGAAACACCAGCCGTCAGCCGCCCCAGAAATGGCGCATTCATAGGATGCGCCAATTCTGGCACTTAGCCTCGCTCTTCCACGCTGCCCTGTAGCGGTGGCAGGGGGTAATAGGGCTGGGGTTGATGTCAGCTTATAATGCCAGCTGACATCAAGCCCAGGTTAGTAATGGAGAGGCGTCTATAAGACACCCCCATTACTAACCCCATTACTAACCCCATAGTCAAAGTTAAAAGAAAACACAAACACCCAGAATAAAGTCCTTTAATTGAAATAAAGACACAATCCT
The DNA here is from genome assembly GCF_046119375.1 of Phyllobates terribilis. Taxonomy (NCBI): domain Eukaryota; kingdom Metazoa; phylum Chordata; class Amphibia; order Anura; family Dendrobatidae; genus Phyllobates; species Phyllobates terribilis. Next base: position 326,255,026 of record NW_027362762.1, on the reverse strand, counting down.
TTATTGTTCTAAATTAAACCATACTTACCATCACGCCCATTCCAGCTGAAGTCAACGATCTCCTGCAATAAAAGAAAAATAATAAAGCAACATCATCCTTACCTTTCCATGGTTCCCACGACAGCTTCAGCTCTGCTACATCGAGATGACAGGCTGGACCGCAGCAGAACGCTGCCATCCAGCCTGTCATCCCGCAGACACTGAGAAGCGCAGGCATGCTTGCGCTCTGCAGTGTCTGGCTGTGACGGCATAAAGATGAGACGAGTTCATGTCCAATGAACTCGGCGCACCTCATGCACGTCACTGACAGCGTGGGAAAATTCTCACGCTGAAGCGCTGAGTGCAGGAGAATTCTCCCACGCTGTCAGTGACGTGCATAAGGTGAGCTCATGTCCAATGAACTCAGCTCACCTCCTGCACGTCACTGACAGCGTGGGAGAATTCTCCTGCACTCAGCGCTTCAGCGTGAGAATTCTCCCACGCTGAAGCGCTGAGTGCAGGAGAATTTTCCCACGCTGTCAGTGACATGCATAAGGTGAGCTCATGTCCAATGAACTCAGCTCACCTCCTGCACGTCACTGACAGCGTGGGAGAATTCTCCTGCACTCAGCGCTTCAGTGTGAGAATTCTCCCACGCTGAAGCGTTGAGTGCAGGAGAATTTTCCCACGCTGTCAGTGACGTGCATGAGGTGAGCCGAGTTCATTGGACATTAACTCGGCTCATCTGGATGCCCTCACAGAGAGACACTGTGGAGCGCAAGCAAGCCTGCGCTTCTCCGTGTCTGCGGGATGACAGGCTGGATGGCAGCGTTCTGCTGCGGTCCAGCCTGTCATCTCGATGTAGCAGAGCTGAAGCTGTCATGGGAACCATGGAAAGGTAAGGATGATGTTGCTTTATTATTTTTCTTTTATTTCAGGAGATCGATGGCTTCAGCTGGAATGGGCGTGACGGTAAGTATGGTTTAATTTAGAACAATAAAGAATTGTGTGTTTATTTCAATTAAAGGACTTTTTTCTGGGTGTTGTGTTTTTTTTAAATACTTTACTAGAAATTCATGGTGGTCATGTCTAATATTGGCGTGACCCCATGAATTTTGGGCTTAGGGCCAGCTGATAATGCCAAGCTGGCCCTAACCCCATTATTACCCAGTGAGCCACCGCATCAGGGCCCTTGATGAGTAGGGTACAGCGCCAGAAGATGGCGCTTCTATGAACGCGCCATTTTCCGGGGTGGCTGCGGACTGCAATTTGCAGCGGGGGTGGCCCAGAAAGCTTGGGCCTCCCTGCGCTGCGGATTCCAGCCCCCAGCTGCCTAGTTGTACCTGGCTGGACACAAAAACAGGGCGAAGCCCCACGTCAATTTTCTTTAAATTATTTCATGAAATAATTAAGAAAAAAAGGGCTTCCCTATATTGTTGTGTCCGGCCAGGTACAAATAGGCAGCTGGTGGTTGGGGGCAGCCCGTTCCTGCCTGCTGCACCTGACTGGACACAAATATAGTGCGAAGCCCCACGTCAATTTTTTTTTAATTATTTCATGAATTTCATGAAATAATTAAAAAAAATTGAAGTGGGGCTTCGCACTATATTTGTGTCCAGCCAGGTACAGCAGGCAGGAACGGGCTGCCCCCAACCACCAGCTGACTATTTGTACCTGGCCGGACACAACAATATAGAGAAGGCCTTTTTTTCTTAATTATTTCATGAATTTCATGAAATAATTAAAAAAAAAATACGTGGGGCTTCGCCCTATTTTTGTGTCCAGCCAGGTACAACTAGGCAGCTGGGGGCTGGAATCTGCAGCGCAGGGAGGCCCAAGCTTTCTGGGCCCCCCCCCCGCTGCAAATTGCAGTCCGCAGCCACCCCGGAAAATGGCGCGTTCATAGAAGCGCCATCTTCTGGCGCTGTACCCAACTCATCCAGGGCCCTGGTGCGGTGGCTTACTGGGTAATAAAGGGGTTAGGGCCAGCTTGGTATTGTCAGCTGGCCCCAAGCCCAAAATTCATGGGGTCACGCCAGTATTAGACATGACCGCCATGAATTTCTAGTAAAGTATTTAAAAAAAACACAACACCCAGAATAAAGTCCTTTAATTGAAATAAACACACAATTCTTTATTGTTCTAAATTAAACTATACTTACCATCACGCCCATTCCAGCTGAAGCCAACGATCTCCTGCAATAAAAGAAAAATAATAAACCAACCTCATCGTTACTAGTGTTGAGCCACCCCCGTAGTGTTCGAGTTCGGTTCGGTTCGTCGAACACCCGTGTGTTCGCCGAACTGTTCGTCGAACTGTTCGTCGAACACCTTCGAACACCGTTAAAACCAATGGCAGGCAAACAAAAACACATAGAAACACATAGAAAACACCTTCAAAGGTGTCCAAAAGCTGACAAACTGCTCAGAAGACACAACTAACACATGGAAAAGTGACAAGTACATATAGTCATGCGAAAAGAAAAGAGGTGGAGGAGTAAAAGGAGGGGGAGACACAGATTTAGGCATGTCATGCCCTTCTAAAATCCAAAAAGTGAGAAGTCGAGACGGCCAGTCCGCTCCTGCCCGTGCCACCTCCGTGTCGCCGGGTTTGTGCCAGAGCCGCGGTGAACCCTGACGGCCAGCCCCCCTCTCCCAATACTGGTGCCTGTCCGCTGGTGGGTCGAGAGAGCCCCCCTGTGGTGGAGGCAGCTCTAAGCTTTTTAATTTAAATTGTCCCTCTAATTTGAATGAATACACTTTAAATCCATTTACAAGGATCTATTGGAGGGCAAGTCTCATGCCAGCAGCCGCGTAATTCCAGCTCCAGTAGCGTCCACTAAAGCTGCTGCAGTTAAAAAGCTTTTATAAGGATCGAGCTCGGCTGTCCACCGCAAGGCATCCTAGTGCCAGTCCCAGCCCCTATGCCTTGGGGTGCCTCCTGATGCTCTTCACTAAGTATCCCGTGGTCCCGAAGCATTTCCTTTGAAAAAATTAAGTGTCCAAACTACAGGTGGTGTAGCTTGCTTAACAGCCGGGATAATCCGCTGACTAGCAGACACTGCTACTAGGCACAAAGTATTTCCTGGGCTAGATGCAGTTAAAAATTTGTAAGTAGATACTCTCGTTGGATGCTGAGAAAGCATTCCATAGAGTCTCCTGGCACGCCATATATGATTCTCTTAAAAAGCTTGGGGTAGGGGTCTAGGGGACACTTTTATAGCCAAAATCACGGCCCTGTATCACAATACGTCACCTAGGCTGAAGATAAATGGAACTGTAGCACCGAGGGCTCGGTTGCTACAGACGTATTGCACGTCACCCAGAGGTGTGATATCTCACTCTCAGATAAGGATGGAGTGTGGATCAGGACCCGACACCTGCATGCATTACACCACATTGCCGTGGGGCAGGGCGACCAATATGCCCCTGAGATGGGCACGACAGTCCCTGTCCCTGGCTGGAGTGGGGGGAGGGAACACTGAGGAAGGGGAACCCTGCAGTGCAGGAGCAGGGAGGAAGCAGTTCCTGGGTGCATTGAGAAGGGAGTATAAAAGGTGGGCACCATCTTAGTTCAGTGCAGAGAAGTCTGAGCAGAAGTGGCAGGGAGCAGGGGCTCTGCATGAGCTCTGCTCCGGAGGCGGGCCTAGTAACAGAGGCCCAGGCCTGCAAGAGGGAGAAGGAAGGAAGAGGAGCGGAGAAGGCTCCAGGAACGAGGAATGAAGGGATCCAAGGGGTGCGGACGGGCGAGTCGCCACCGCACGCCCGAATCCACCTGCGTGGAGGGGTCAGGCCAAAGGGGGAGACCGGTCCCCGAACTAGTGGAGGCAGGAAACGACCCTCAGCTAGAAACCGGAGGCTCTGACATTTTATGTGGCGCAGCCCCTTGCTCCACCCGCTAGGAAGGCACCACATAGGGTCAGGGAAACTGGCGCCAAGTTTACCAAGAGGAGGCCCGAGGCAGCCGGACAGAAGTGTTGGTAAGAAAGGCCAGACAAAGGACACACAAAGGGGGTCCTGTGAAGTGCTCCAAAGTTATCTGGGAGTTGTCTGAGCCCCTCACCTGGTGAGCACAGTACGACGTGGGCAGCCGTTACCTGCAGACGTGGTCTGGATAATAAGAACTGTGAGTAAAGGCCCTGAACTGCATCACTGACTCCGTGTCGTTACTGCTGCTGCCCTGCACCATCACCCCCATCCTCCGCATACACTGCCCTGAGGCTATACTCCTCCCGTGGGGAGTTATGCTACGCTCTGCTGCACCCACAACACCAGCCTTAGCGGTCTGCCCTGTAGCGGCGGTTCACTCTGACCGCAATCCACGGGTGGCGTAGTCGGACATTTAAACATCAAAACCACATAAATAGTTCCGCCACTGGTTTGACCGCCCTGAGCCACGGAACCGGATCGCCGCCACGAAGACTACAACCACCAGCATCCACCAAAAACGGTCCGGCTCCGGGTGTCTCAAGGCCCAGGGGGTGCGTCAGAACATTTTCATCACCTTTCACAATCACCAATGGGACAAGGCAGGGATGTCCTCTGTCCCCTCTCTTATACATCCTAGTGACGGAGCACCTGCTCTCATCAATTCGCCATAACCCCAATATTAGGTGGATTGAGGTGGGAGGCACCGAGTACAAGTGCTCTCTATTTGCTGATGATGTCCTAGTATATATCACTCAATCACATATATCCATCCCTGCTGTTATGGCTGAAATAGATCACTTTGTTACATGGTAAAATTTTAAAATCAATGCAGCGAAGTCTGAGGCCCTCGATGTCTCCCTCCCTAAATCCATATAGGATTCCATCCAGTCCAACTTTCCCTTTGCCTGGCCCTCACAGGGTATCAAATACTTAGGAATTCCTATTCATAGAGACCTCTCCCATCTATGTTATCTTAATTTTGGGCCCTTTATTGAACAATTCCGTACAGACCACGGTTGGCAAGTTAGAACTGTAAGATTCACTACGTGAACCACTGGTGTTTTGTGGAAAAGCACATGTACACCGCGTTCCAAATTATTATGCAAAAAGTGTTTAGGAGTGATAAGGGAAGAATTTGTTTGTTTGTCAGTTAAACTCATTGATGGTGATGTGTGTCAGGGCTCTTTATATCACTGTAAGCAATTGCAGACACCTGTGCTAATTAGTTTGGCAGGTGTGTCCAATGAAAGGCAAGACTACTTAAGAAGGCTCTCTCACATTATTAAGCAGCCTACATTTTCTGCCAAAATGGGAAAGAAAAAGGATGTGTCGGCTGCTGAGAAGCAACAAATTGTGGAGTGTTTAGGTCAAGGCATGACTACAATCAACATTGTGCGATGATCAGGATGAAGTGTCTTGGCAATCAAGAAGTATGTAGCTGATTCACAGTACACACGTGTGCGTGCTGATAAGGGCAAATTGAGGACTCTTTCCTACAGGCAATTACGTCAGGTTGAAAGAGCAGCGGCAAAAAAGCCTTGTCATAGCAGCAGACAAGTTTTTGAAGCTGCTTGTGCCTCCAACGTCCCCCGAACAACAAGATGCAGGGTCCTTCAGAGGTTTGCAGCTGTGCATACGCCATCCTGTCGACCTCCTCTATCCACTTCACACAAGCAGAAACGGCTCCAGTGGGCCAAACATTACATGAAGACTGATTTCAAAACTGTTTTGTTCACGGATGAGTGCCGTGCAGCGCTCGATGGTCCAGATGAATGGAGTGGAGGATGGCTGGTTGATGGACACCCCACGCAAACACGGCTACAGCGCCAACAAGGAGGAGGTGGAGTAATGTTTTGGGCTGGAATCATGGGGAGAGAGATTGTCGGCCCCTTTAGGATCCCTGAAGGCGCTAAAGATGAACTCCATAATGTATGTGGATTTTCTCAAACAGCACTTCCTGCCATGGTTCAAGAAGAAGAACCGTGTATTTCACAGCAAGATCATTTTTCTGCATGATAATGCACCATCTCATGCTGCACATAAAACATCTGCATCTCTGGCTGATATGGGCATAAAAGGGGACAAACTTATGGTGTGACCCCCATGCTCCCCTGACCTCTACCCCATTCAGAACCTTTGGAGCATCATTAAAAGGAGTGTCTATGATGGCGGGAGGCAGTTCACATCTAAGCAACAGCTCTGGGAGGGTATTCTGTCCTCATGCAAAACAATTGAAGCAGAAACCATCCAAAACCTGACAAATTCAATGGACGAGAGAGTTCAGAAGCTCCTTTCGAACAAGGGGTCCTATGTGAAAATGTAACATCACCTAGAATAAAGTTTTGAGTTGAAAACTGTTTGATTTCAGTTTCTAACAACCTGCTAATGCTTATAATTTCAAAAATGACCATTTTTTTGGTCTTTATTAAAATGAAAAGGTTGATCGAAAAGTTTGGGGGATCTAAGAGTGTGGCAACCCAGTAGTCATGATTACTTCGAATTCTGACAATATGAGGGTCATGCTGCAGGTAGTGCAGCAAGAAGGCACTTATGTGTCTTGCGCATCTCGGAGCCCCAAAATTATTTTCCGGGCTAGATGCAGCTAAAAATTATTTTTAATTTTAAATCTGGTGAAGCTTGTTATAGATGGCCTAATAGGATCAGTGCTGCACACTGCTACAAAGCCCAAATTATTTTCCAGTCAAGATACAGATAAACATGATTAGTAATTTGAAAGCTTCAAACGGTTGGTAGGGTGATTTTAACCAATCATCAAGCTTTTACTCTCCCCAGGATGACACAGGGGTAGAAAAGTCGTTTCGGATCCATGATTTGTTCATCTTTATGAACGTGAGTCTGTCTACATTTTCAGTGGAGAGCCGCGTGTGCTTATCTGTCAGCACACCACCAGCAGCGCTGAACACACGTTCAGACAGAACGCTGGCTGCGGGGCATGACAAGATCTCCAAGGCGTAAGTGGCTAGCTCCGGCCATTTATCCAGATTGGAAGCCCAAAAAGAGCAAGGGTCCAGTGACACAGTCGTGGCTTCAATGTTTACTTGGAGATACTCCTGTACCATCGTCTCTAGGCGTTGACTATGTGTCAGACTTCTTGTCTCCTGTGGCCTTGCAAAGGATGGGCTAAAAAAGTGGTGAAATGATTCCGCAAAATTGATGTTACCAGCAGATACTGTGGTTCTGTTACGGTTTGAGTGCTGAACACTTGACGGTCCCACGGTTGGCAAGTTGGAACTGTGAGATTCACTACGTGCACCACTGGTATTTTGTGGAAAAGCACATGTAAGATTCTGCAACAGTCTCTGCTGATACTCCTGCATGCGTGCATCCCTTTCTATGGCAGGAATAATTTCTGCAAATTTACTTTTGTACCGGGGATCTAACAGTGTGGCAACCCAGTAGTCAGGATTATTTCTAATTCTCACAATTCGAGGGTCATGTTGCAGGTAGTGCAGCAAGAAGGCACTCATGTGTGTTGCGCATCCAGGAGCACCAAGTCCCTGTTGTGTTGGTGGCGAGGTAACAATCATGCTTCCTTCCTCTGTCCTCTCCCCCCAACCTCGCACAACAGAAATGTGATCAAGGTCTCCCTCATCTGATGAGTCTTCCATCAGTTCGTCCTCCACTTCTTCCTGGGCTCCTGCACCTTCCTCACTAGTTTGGCTGCTACCATGCGCCCTGGTAAAATCATCTCCCCCACCCTCACATGCCTGCCGCCCTGGTGCTGCCGACCGTCTGGACCTTGCAGATGTTAGCCCTTCCGCATACAACTCCTCCTCCTCTACTTCCTCCACCTCCTCTTGTGCCACCACCTGACTCCGAATTCTGTTTAACATGTGCTCCAGCATGTAAATCACCGGAATAGTCATGCTGATAATGGCATCGTCAGCACTAAACATCTTCGTCGCCATTTCAAAACTGTGCAGAAGGGTGCATAGGTCCCTGATCTGAGACCACTCCTCCAGCGTGATTTGCCCCACCTCTGAATCTCGTTGGCCCAGGCTATACGTCAGAACGTAATGCACCAGGGCTTGTCGGTGCTGCCACAGTCGCTGCAACATGTGCAGAGTTGAATTCCACCGGGTAGGCACATCGCATTTTAGCCGGTGAAGTGGCAGGCCCAACGACTTCTGTAGAGATGTAAGTCGCTGAGCTGCGGGATGCGAACGGCGGAAGTGAGCACACAGCGACCGTGCCCTCTGCAGAAGGCCATCTAGTCTGGGATAGTGGGCTAAAAATTGCTGGACAACCAGGTTCAACACGTGAGCCATACAAGGCACGTGTGTGACATTGCCCCGGCGAAGGGCCGCACCCAGGTTTGCAGCATTGTCGCACACGGCCTTCCCTGGTTTCAGGTCCAGTGGAGACAACCATTCATGAAATTGGTTCTCCAGAGCTGACCACAACTCCTCAGCTGTGTGACTCACATTTCCCAGACATTTCAATGTAAAAACCGCCTGATGACGTTGAGCCCTACTGCCAGCATAGTAAGGACGTGTGCAGGATCCCTTCTGCGCAGTTAGAAAGCTTGTGGCATGACCAGACAGGCTTTGGGTGCAGGTGGAAGACCGAGAGGAGGTTGAGGAGGCAGAAGCAGTGGAGGAAAAATGACATAAAGAGGATTGACGCACAACTCGTGGGGACGGCAAGACTTGGACAGCAGCCCCTTGTCCTGCTGTCACCATAGTTACCCAGTGCCCAGTCAGCGACATGTAACGCCCCTGTCCATGCCTACTCGTCCAAGTGTCTGTGGTGAAATGCACCCTGTCACACACAGAGTTTCTCAAAGAAGCGGTGATGTTGTGTGCGACATGCTGGTGGAGCGCAGGCACACCTTTCTTTGAGAAGTAGTGCCGACTGGGCATCTGGTACTGGGGCACTGCGACGGACATAAGGTCTCGAAAATCCTCTGTGTCCACCAGGCGGAAAGGCAGCATTTCTGTAGCCAAGAGCTTGCAGATGGTGAAATTCAACCTCTTAGCTTTCTCATGGCTAGGAGGAAATGGTCTTTTACTTGTACACATCTGAGGGACCGAGGGCTGGCTATTGTGCTTAGACGGGGTTGATAAGGGTGTCCCCGGCAAACTGCCGGTCTGTGAGGAAGATGCAGGCGGACATGTTAGGTTGCCTTGATCCAAAGGTGGTGCTATCGATGTCGAACAGCGCTCAAGACCAGCTGGTGTTACCACCTCCAAAGAAAATGATGACCTGCCAATCACGCTGGCTGTTGCGGGTAAAGAGGTGGCAGGTCTGCGCCCCAAAACAGGTGTGACTGCTGTCCCCCCAGTCACAGAGGATGAAGAGGCCGCGGATGCACAAGATATGGCAGACGGTGGTTGGCCCGGCCGGCTAGACCGCATTGTAGCACACTGAGCTTCCCACTGCAACTTATGCTTCATGTCCATGTGCCGGTTCATGCATGAAGTACTCAAACTATGTATTTTTTGGCCTCTACTTAGCTTTTGCTGACAAATGTTACAGATAACACGAGTTGGGTCATCTTTATCGATCTGAAAAAATGCCCAGGCTATGCAAGGCTTTGCACCCATGCGACCTGAAGAGCCACCACGACTTGTGGTGAGAGGCAGAGTTGTGTTTGAGGATGCAGTTGTTGACGTGCTTCCAGTACTACGTCTCTGTCCAGGAAGGCGCAACCTGACCTCGTCGTCACTAGCATCTTCCTCCACCTCCTCTGCTGACCTCATCTCTTGGCTGACTGTGGGTTGACAGTAAGTGGGATCTCCGACCTCATCATCATCACCCTGTGCGTTATCACACCCGTCGTCCTCAGAGCCAACCTGTTCCTGCCCTGACAAAAAACTAAAGTTGTCGCTCCAATCAGGTATTTGAGTCTTATCATCGTCTTCCTCATTGTCTCCACCAACAGGAGTTACAGTTTGGGAATGAGGGTCTACATTATGGTCAGAACCTTCTGCGTCTGGTCCTGGATCCGACTCATAAAGATTCTGGGCATCAGTGCAGATGATTTCCTCGTCTGGATTCACAGAAGCGCTGGAGTCGACCTCTGATTCCCAGGCTATAGTATGAGTAAACAGCTCTGCAGACTCAACCATCTGTTCTACCTCATACTCAGACGGGCAGCTGGAGATTTGGGAGCTGTGAGGAAGCAAGTGCGATTTGGGTGACACCTTTGAGGACTGGAGTATTTGTGATGTTGAAGTTGATGTGGAGGAGAGCCCACTTAAAGGAGCACTTGATATCCGTTGAAGCACCTGCTGTTTTTGTGCCTCATCTGGAATTTGTAGCGATTGGCGTGGCCGTAAGAAAGGGATCTTATCACATTGTCCGCTAAAAGAAGTAGACATTTTAGTTTGGCTGGAAGATGGTCTTTCTTCTGCACCTACCCCACGGACACAACCTTTTTTCCCCTTCCCAACACGCCTATTCCCCTTTCCACCAGCAGCAGGCCTTTTTCCACTCATTTTGGTGGTTAACTAATTCACAACTCTGGAGTTGTTTGCACAAAAAAACAATGGATGGTAACCGAGCAGAGCTGAGTGGCCAAACTGTGGTATTAGGCCAAAACTATTGGCTGGGTTAGATGCAGAAAAAAATTATTTTTAATTTGCAACCTGATGGAGGTCAGTATAGATGGACTAATAGACCAAGTCCCACACACTGCTAGAAGCCCAAATATTTTTTCAGAGCTAGATGCAGAAAAAAATTATTTTTAATTTGCAACCTGATGGAGGTCAGTATAGATGGACTAATAGACCAAGTCCCACACACCGCTAGAAGCCCAAATATTTTTTCAGAGCTAGATGCAGAAAAAAATTATATTCAATTTGCAACCTGCTGGACGTCAGTATAGAAGGACTAATAGAACAAGTCCCACACACTGCTAGAAGCCCAAATATTTTTTCAGAGCTAAATGAAGAAAAAAATTATTTTTAATTTGCAACCTGATGGAGGTCAGTATAGATGGACTAATAGACCAAGTCCCACACACTGCTAGAAGCCCAAATATTTTTTCAGAGCTAGATGCAGAAAATTTTTTTATTCAATTTGCAACCTGATGGAGGTCAGTATAGATGGACTAATAGACCAAGTCCCACACACTGCTAGAAGCCCAAATATTTTTTCAGAGCTAGATACAGAAAATTTTTTTATTCAATTTGCAACCTGATGGAGGTCAGTATAGATGGACTAATAGACCAAGTCCCACACACTGCTAGAAGCCCAAATATTTTTTCAGAGCTAGATGCAGAAAAAAATTATTTTTAATTTGCAACCTGATGGAGGTCAGTATAGATGGACTAATAGACCAAGTCCCACACACTGCTAGAAGCCCAAATATTTTTTCAGAGCTAGATGCAGAAAAAAATTATTTTCAATTTGCAACCTGATGGAGGTCAGTATAGATGGACTAATAGAACAAGTCCCACACGCTGCTAGAAGCCCAAATATTTTTTCAGAGATAAATGAAGAAAATAATTATTTTTAATTTGCAACCTGATGGAGGTCAGTATAGATGGACTAATAGACCAAGTCCCACACACTGCTAGAAGCCCAAATATTTTTTCAGAGCTAGATGCAGAAAAAAATTATTTTTAATTTGCAACCTGATGGAGGTCAGTATAGATGGACTAATAGACCAAGTCCCACACACCGCTAGAAGCCCAAATATTTTTTCAGAGCTAGATGCAGAAAAAAATTATATTCAATTTGCAACCTGCTGGAGGTCAGTATAGAAGGACTAATAGAACAAGTCCCACACACTGCTAGAAGCCCAAATATTTTTTCAGAGCTAAATGAAGAAAAAAATTATTTTTAATTTGCAACCTGATGGAGGTCAGTATAGATGGACTAATAGACCAAGTCCCACACACTGCTAGAAGCCCAAATATTTTTTCAGAGCTAGATGCAGAAAAAAATTATATTCAGTTTGCAACCTGATGGAGGTCAGTATAGATGGACTAATAGAATGATGCTATGCCCAAAAGATTTTACTTCACTAGGTGCAGTAAAAAAATTGGTATTCTATACACAGGTGGTATATCTTGCAACACAGATAGGCTACTCCACTGACTAACACACTCTGCAATAGGCCAAAAAGGATTAGCTTTGCTAGATTCAGCCAAATGCTGTGAAAAAAACTTGCACAGCACTGGCACAGACCTGCCTGGCAAAAACTGATAGGAACTGATGTAACCTAGTCCTGAAAAGGACTCCAATTACAATTAGTCTTTACTCCCACAATCTATCTATTTAACAGCACAGACCTGCCTGATAAAAGTCATAGGAAATGCTGTAACCTAGTCCTTAAAAGGACTGCAATCACAACTATTCCCTACTCCCAAGCTATCTGTATATTTGTGCGAAAATTGGCTTGAAATTAACAAGGTATAGCGCACACAGCAACAGCGGTGCCGTCTAACACGCAGCTGCAGCAGTGAGAAAATGGTGGCGACGGGGAAAATGGCTTGGTCTTATAGGGCAAGGACATGTGACATACACTGCCAATCACACATGCCCTTGCTTGTGTGAAAAAAAGCACTTCGCTCCGTGTGTGCGCTGCTGATAGGCTGACAGATTGCACCTCCCCACTGCAAATGCGGGAAAGAGAAAAAAAAATGGAGATCTTCATTGTTCCTGCAGAGATCCATCCCCTGCCCCTCCCCCCGCCCCGCTGTACACTCAAACTGCGTATTAACATTAATTTTCATCATTACTGAGAAAAAATCCAGTTATGATTTTGGTGCACGAACAGTTATCGAACATAACCTCGAACAGCCGAATTTTTCTCAAATTGTTCGTGTTCGCCGACCGGCTCGAACACCGCCCAAAACAGCTCGAATTTGAGATTGGCGAACAGTTCGAGTAGAACAACGCTCATCTCTAATCCTTACCTTTCCATGGTTCCCACGACAGCTTCAGCTCTGCTACATCGAGATGACAGGCTGGACCGAAGCAGAACGCTGCCATCCAGCCTGTCATGCCGCAGACACTGAGAAGAGCAGGCATGCTTGCGCTCCTCAGTGTCTCGCTGTGACGGCATCCAGATGAGCCGAGGTCATGTCCAATGAACTCAGCTCACCTCATGCACCTCACTGACAGCGTGGGAAAATTCTCCTGCACTCAGCGCTTCAGCGTGAGAATTCTCCCACGCTGTAAGTGACGTGCATGAGGTGAGCCGAGTTCATTGGACATGACCTCGGCTCATCTTTATGCCGTCACAGAGAGACAATGTGGAGCACAAGCAAGCCTGCTCTTCTCAGTGTCTGCGGGATGACAGGCTGGATGGCAGCGTTCTGCTGCGGTCCAGCCTGTCATCTCGATGTAGCAGAGCTGAAGCTGTCGTGGGAACCATGGAAAGGTAAGGATGAGGTTGCTTTATTATTTTATTTTTATTACAGGAGATCGTTGGCTTCAGCTGGAATGGGCGTGTTGGTAAGTATGGTTCAATTTAGAACAATAAAGAATTGTGTCTTTATTTCAATTAAAGGACTTTATTCTGGGTGTTGTGTTTTCTTTTAACTTTCACTATGGGGTTAGTAATGGGGGTGTCTTATAGACGCCTCTCCATTACTAACCTGGGCTTGATGTCAGCTGGCATTATAAGCTGACATCAACCCCAGCCCTATTACCCCCTGCCACCGCACCAGGGCAGCGTGGAAGAGCGAGGCTAAGTGCCAGAATTGGCGCATCCTATGAATGCGCCATTTCTGGGGCGGCTGACGGCTGGTGTTTCTAGCCTGGGAGGGGGCCAATATTCATGGCTCCCTTCATGGGCTATTAATATCAGCCCCCAGCTGTCTGCCTAGCCTTTGCTAGCTATTAAATTAGGGGGGACCCCACGTCATTTTTTTGGGGGGGTCCCCCATTTTAATAGCTAGTAAAGGCTAGGTATTCAGCTGGGGGCTGATATTAGTAGCCTGGGAAGCTCCGTGGGTATTACCCCCTTCCCAGGCTTCAAACACCTGCCCCAGCTGTCTACTTAACCTCCGCTAGAGCCTAAAATTAAGGGGAACCCCACGCCAATTTTTTTAATAATAAATCCTTTATTTTAATACTAAATGACAAGTACAGTAACCAACACTATCACTGTACTTCATATATATGTGACTGACATGTTTCTATCTATCTAATCTATGTGTGAAGCTCTATTCTGTCTGTTATAAATTGTCGGGTACAGATGCTGAATTGCCGGCCGGCTTTCTTAAAGAGACGGTGCATGAAAACACTATTATTTTTTTTAATAAATCCTTTACACTAAATGACAAGTACAGTAAGCAACACTGTCACTGTACTTCATATATATGTGACTGACATGTTTCTATCTATCTAATCTATGTGTTATTCTCTATTCCTTCTATTCTAAATTGTCGGGTACCGCTGCTGAATTGCCGGCCGGCTCTTTTAAAGAGACGGTGCATGAAAACACTATTATTTTTTTTGATAAATCCTTTACGCTAAATGACATGTACAGTAAGCAGCACTTTCACTGTACTTCGTATATATGTGGCTGACATGTTTATATCTATCTAATCTATGTGTGAAGCTCTATTCTTTCGGTTCTAAATTGTCGGGTACCGGTGTATGCCGCTGCTGAATTGCCGGCTTTTCATGTTTCACTGTTGGCACTGTTCCCATCGAATTGGGCAATCACTGTAATGCCACAACCACCATGGCTGTGGCATTACAGTGAGTGGCAGACAATCCCTGCATGATTGGTGCTCTAAATAGCACCAGACATGCAGGACACGCTTTTGGTGCACGATCAGTTATCGAACATAACCTCGAACAGCCGAATTTTTTGCAAATCGTTCGGGTTCGTCGAACAACTCGAACACCGCCCAAAACAGATCGAATTTGAGATTGGCGAACAGTTCTAGTCGAACACCGCTCATCTCTAGTAATGACACGGAGTCAGTGATGCAGTCCAGGGCCTTTACTCACAGTTCTTATTATCCAGACCACGTCTGCAGGTAACGGCTGCCCACGTCGTACTGTGCTCACCAGGTGAGGGGCTCAGACAACTCCCAGATAACTTTGGAGTGCTTCACTGGACCCCCTTTGTGTGTCCTTTGTCTGGCCTTTCTTACCAACCCTTCTGTCCGGCTGCCTCGGGCCTCCTCTTGGTAAACTTGGCGCCAGTTTCCCTGACCCTATGTGGTGCCTTCCTAGCGGGTGTAGCGAGGGGCTGCGCCACATAAAATGTCACAGCCTCCTGTTTCTAGCTGTGGGTCGTTTCCTGCCTCCACTAGTTTCGGGGACCGGTCTCCCCCTTTGGCCTGACCCCTCCACGCAGGTGGATTGGGGCGTGCGGTGGCGACTCGCCCGTCCGCACCCCTGAGATCCCTTTGTTCCTCGTTCCTGGAGCCTTCTCCACTCCTCTTCCTTCCTTCTCCCTCTTCCAGGCCTGGGCCTCTGTTACTAGGCCCGCCTCCGGAGCAGAGCTCATACAGAGCCCCTGCTCCCTGCCACTTCTGCTCAGACTTCTCTGCACTGAACTAAGATGGTGCCCACCTTTTATACTCCCTTCTCAATGCACCCAGGAACTGCTTCCTCCCTGCTCCTGCACTACAGGGTTCCCCTTCCTCAGTGTTCCCTCCCCCCACTCCAGCCAGGGACAGGGACTGTCGTGCCCATCTCAGGGGCATATTGGTCGCCCTGTCCCACGGCAATGTGGTGTAATGCATGCAGGTGTCGGGTCCTGATCCACACTCCATCCTTACCTGAGAGTGAGATATCACACCTCTGGGTGATGTGCAATACCTCTGTAGCAACCGAGCCCTCAGGGTGCTACAGTTCCATTTATCTTCAGCCTAGGTGACGTATTGAGATAGAGGGCCGTGATTTTGGCTATAAAAGGGTCCCCTAGACCCCTACCCCAAGCTTTTTAAGAGAATCATATATGGCGTGCCAGGAGACTCTATGGAATGCTTTCTCAGCATCCAACGAGAGTATCTAATTACAAATTTTTAACTGCATCTAGCCCAGGAAATACTTTGTGCCTAGTAGCAGTGTCTGCTAGTCAGCGGATTATCCCGGCTGTTAAGCAAGCTACACCACCTGTAGTTTGGACACTTCATTTTTTCAAAGGAAATGCTTCGGGACCACGGGATACTCAGTGAAGAGCATCAGGAGGCACCCCAAGGCATAGGGGCTCGGACTGGCAGTAGGATGCCTTGCGGTGGACAGCCGAGCTCGATCCTTATAAAAGCTTTTTAACTGCAGCAGCTTTAGTGGACGCTACTGGAGCTGGAATTACGCGGCTGCTGGCATGAGACTTGCCCTCCAATAGATCCTTGTAAATGGATTTAAAGTGTATTTATTCAAATTAGAGAGACAATTTAAATTAAAAAGCTTAGAGCTGCCTCCACCACAGGGGGGCTCGCTCGACCCACCAGCGGACAGGCACCAGTATTGGGAGAGGGGGGCTGGCCATCAGGGTTCACCGCGGCTCTGGCACAAACCCGGCGACACGGAGGTGGCACGGGCAGGAGCGGACTGAACGTGTCGGCTTCTCACTTTTTGGATGTTAGAAGGGCATGACATGCCTATATCTGTGTCTCCCCCTCCTTTTACTCCTCCACCTCTTTTCTTTTCGCATGACTATATGTACTTGTCACTTTTCCATGTGTTAGTTGTGTCTTCTGAGCAGTTTGTCAGCTTTTGGACACCTTTGAAGGTGTTTTCTATGTGTTTCTATGTGTTTTTGTTTGCCTGCCATTGGTTTTAACGGTGTTCGAAGGTGTTCGACGAACAGTTCGACGAACAGTTCGGCGAACACACGGGTGTTCGACGAACCGAACCAAACTCGAACACTACGGGGGTGGCTCAACACTAGCCATGACCCACTGAAGGAGCCCTTGAGATGCCAGAACAGCAGAACCCTTTCATAAGTGACCCTATTTTACAAACTACACCTCTCAATGAATTCATGTAAGGGTGCAGTGATCATATTGACACCACGGGTATGTACAAGGATTTTATACCATTGTGCAGTGAAGAAAAATTAATTAAATTTTTACCACAAAAAAATTGTTTTATCCCCAGATTTTACTTTTTCACAAGGGAGAAAGGGTAAAAATGGCACCAACATTTTTCACACTATTAATGCTGAATGTGGAAATACCCCATGTGTGGCTGTACAGGACTGCTTAGCCACATGGCGAGACTCGGGAGGGATTAAGCGTTATTTACCTCCTGGAGCAGGCATTTTCCTAGAATAGTTCTTGGACTCCATATACAGAGCCAATAAGTGCTAGAAGAGAAGAATACCTCCCTCAAGTTACCCCATTTTCAAAATTAGACCCCTTTGGGAATTTATCTACAAGTGTAGTGATGATTTGTCTCCATGGGTGTTTTCCAGAAACAAGCAGCAGTGGATGTTGCTGAGTAAAAATTACAAATCTGCCATTATAATGCACGTACATTATAGTGCCCAGTACATTGCAGGGCCTAGTATGTTGTAGTGCCTAGTACAGCCTAGTACATTCTGCCCAACTCCTGCTTCTGGAGACATGCACCTGTAAATTAGGTAGGCTCTTAATGCTACAGAAATGCCAAATACCAGTGTTGCAATGTCTTATACCTGCCAGTGCTGAATTGACACAAATCCTCTCATTCTCTGAGCATGGTCTAACAGGCATTACATAGCTGGGTAACCCGGGGATCATCATGATGACCTCAGGTTGACAAGGCAATGATGGGGCCTTTGTGATGACGTTGCAGGGGCGTCGATCGGATGGAAGAGGGAGCCCCCTCTTTCTCCCAGCCTCCTAAATGTTGCAATCAATATCGATCACTGCATTTACTGGGTTTAACAGTTGGGGGCGGTGTGGGAACCACTCCTGGCTGTGAGAGCCGGATCTCAGCTATCATGTAAGTTAAGCTCCCGGCAGCGATCATGTGGGCACATCTCCTGTGCCCACACGATTGCCATGACGTACACATGCATCAAACTTTGGGAACCCCTTCCCTTTTATAATGCATGATTTGTGAGAGGTTTAAACGGACATTGCTGTAGATCCACAGAAGAAAATCCTACATGGTGAGAAACTGCAGAGAGGAACAAGATGCCTTCACAACAGTGCAACTTTTTTGGGGTAAGAGGGATTTACCTCTTTAATTTGGCTGGGTGAAAGACTTCTGATAAGAATTTAAGTCTATGGAGTATGCCAAGTCAGTATAAGGAGACTAATTAGCCATGCCCTCTTCACCTATCGGCACATGAGGCAGAGATGAAGGCACTGACTGAGGCGTGTAGAGTTGGAAATGGTAAGATGGCCAAATATGTATATAAATAGTAGATTTTTCCTAATATCACATGAGAAATTAATAAAAACTGCAGAGAGAGTAAAAACCCTGATGGTGGCTCTCCCGTTACCAAATAATACTTGCATAGTGAAGATAAAGCTCACACCTGAACTGACGCTGGTGAAGCAAGAGCAAATGGTCATGCAGATGCTGCCATCAAGGAAGCAGTGAAGAGGCCTAGAGTCGAGAGTCTAGTACCAAATGTGATGACACAGCTTTTCTCCTTAATTATGCCAGACATAATACCATATTTTTATGTTGACTTCTGAACTTGTGTTCTTCTTTGGTGGGTCAACACAGATTATTGTTTGAATAATCCTGAATGTTGATTACCAGAGTTGATATTTGGTAATTGATGAATGGCTGTTATCTACAATGTACAGGGTGGGCCATTAATATCGATACACCTAAATTAAATGGGAATGGTTGGTGATATTAACTTCATATTTGTGGCACCTTAGTATATGGGAGGGGGAAAACTTTTCCAGATGGGTGGTGACCATGGCAGCCATTTTGAAGTCGGCCATTTTGGATCCAACTTTATTTTTTTCAATGGAAAGAGGGTCATGTGACACAAACTTATTGAGAATTTCATTAAAAGAAAAATAATGGTGTGCTTGGTTTTAATGTAACTTTATTCTTTCATGAGTTTTTTACACATTTATGACCACTTATAAAATGTGTTCAAAGTTTTGCCCATTGTGTTGGACTGTCAATGCAACCCTCTTCTCCCACTCTTGACACACTGATAGCAACACTGCAGAAGAAATGCTAGCACAGGCTTCCAGTATCCGTTGGTTCTAGGAGACATCGGTCTTTTGGTTCGTTCTCCAAATTGGGGTCGGTGGTGCCGGAGGAGGAGAATTTTTCCGGTGATTTGGAGAGAGTTTGGACTAATGTACGTTGTAACCTGCAAGAGGCTAACAAGAAGTCCAAGAAGTATTTTGACAGGAAACGTAAAGAGGTTTTGTTTACTGTGGGTGACATGGTTTGGTTGTCCTCGAAGAACAAGATTCCCTCTAAAAAACTGGGTTGTAAGTTTGTGGGTCCATTTAATGTGCTTTTTTTGGAGGAGGAGTCGCAAGTTTTACCTCCTCATAGGGATTATGATTGCGCCATTGAGTTTGTTCCGGGTGCTACTCTTCCCAAAAGTCGCTTGTTTAATCTGACTATCCCTGAAAGAAAGGCCTTGGAGGAGTACATGCAGACTAGCCTGGCTGCTGGTCACATTAGACCTTCTAAGTCACCTGTGGCAGTTGGATTCTTCTTTGTTAAAAAAAAGAATGGCGGTTTACGTCTATGTCTACATTTTCGTGAAATTAATAAGATTACCGTACGCAATTCCTACCCATTGCCGTTAATTCCTGACTTGTTTAACCAGTTAGTGGGAGCCAAGTGGTTCTCCAAAATTGATCTCCGGGGTCATACAATTTGTTACGTGTGAAGGAGGGTGATGAATGGAAAACCGCTTTTAACACTCCGGTAGGTCATTTTGAGAATCTGGTGATGCCTTTTGGTCTTACCAATGCACCTGCATTTTTTCAGAACCTTATTAATGACATCCTGAGACCTTTGATTAGTAAGAATGTGGTTGTGTATTTGGATCACATTTTGATTTATTCACTAGATCTCGAGTCCCATTGGCAGAGTGTACGTGAAGTTTTGCAGTTATTAAGTGATAATTCACTCTTTGCTAAGCTGGAGAAATGTGAGTTCACTGTACAGAAAATTAGTTTTTTGGGCTACATTGTCTCCAACGAGGGCTTTGAGATGGACCCTGTGAAGGTTCAGGCTGTGCAGGAATGGTCTAGGCCTATTGGTTTGAAATCTATACAGAGATTTTTGGGTTTTGCCAATTATTACAGGAAATTCATTAAGAATTTTTCTGCAATTGTTAAACCTCTAACCGTTCTCACCAGGAAAGGGGCGAATACGGCCCAGTGGACTACTGAGGCCATTGAAGCGTTTGAGTATCTCAAAGAGAGGTTCAGTTCTGCCCCTATCCTTATGCAGCCTGATGAGACCAAGCCTTTTTTGGTCGAGGTCGATGCTTCATCAGTGGGGGTCGGAGCAGTTTTGTCTCAAGAGAACAAGGGTGGAGTACATCCTTGTGCCTTCTTTTCGAAAAAAATTTCGGAAACCGAACTGAATTATGATTTTGGAAATCGGAGGTTGCTGGCTATTAAACTTGTGTTTGAACATTGGCGTCATTTTTTGGAAGGCACTAGATTTGCTATTCAGGTTTTCACAGATCATAAGAATTTGATCTATCTGGATGATGCCAAGCGCTTGAATGCCCGTCAAGCTAGGTGGGCACTTTTTTTTCCTCGGTTTCATTTTTCTGTTACCTATATCCCTGGTACTAAGAATGTTAAAGCATATGCTTTATCTCGCAGCTTTTCTCCTACGGTCGGTGCCGAGGAGGAGGAGAGCATTTTGCAGAAAGGAGTTGTGGTGGCAGCTTTGGACTCCATTTTGGAGAATGGGATTCTGAATGGTCAAAATGATGCTCCATCTCACACTCCCCATGGGAGGTTGTTCGTGCCTAGAGCCTTTAGGAGAGATTTGTTTGTGGAGTGTCATGAGTCTCGGTTGGCAGGTCATCCAGGAGTTTCGGAGACTAAGAGACTTATCAGTCGCAGTTTTTGGTGGCCTGGATGACAGAAGGAAGTCATCAAGTGGGTGAGTCAGTGTACTGTGTGTGCTAGGTCAAAGGCTTCACATACTCCAGCTGCGGGGTTGCTTTGCCCTCTGGAGGTTCCTAGTGTGCCTTGGACGCATCTCACTATGGATTTTATTACTGATCTTCCTGTGTCCGAGGGTTTTAATGTCATCTGGGTGGTCGTGGACCGTTTTAGTAAGATGTGTCATTTGGTTCCATTCATTAAGTTGCCCTGCACCAAGACACTCGCTAAGGCGTTTGTTTATGAGATTGTCAAGCTCCGTGGTGTTCCCACGGATATTGTTTCTGATAGAGGACCTCAGTTTGTGGCTCGCTTTTGGCATGCTTTTTGTGACAGGTTGGGAGTCCATTTGTCATTTTTGTCTGGTTATCATCCGGAGTCGAATAGACAGACTGAAAGAAAGAACCAGGATGTTGAACAGTTTTTGCATTGTTTTGTGGCAGACAATCAAGAGGTGTGGTCTGAGTTTCTGCCTCTTGCAGAATTTGCTCTTAACAATCATACATCCTCCTCTGCTGGGTGTTCTCCTTTTTTTTGTTGTACTGGGAGACATCTGTCTTTTGGTTCGTTTTCCAAATTGGGGTCGGCGGTGCCGGAGGAGGAGAATTTTTCCGGTGATTTGGAGAGAGTTTGGACTAATGTACATTGTAACCTGCAAGAGGCTAACAAGAAGTCCAAGAAGTATTTTGACAGGAAACGTAAAGAGGTTTTGTTTACTGTGGGTGACATGGTTTGGTTGTCCTCGAAGAACCTGCGGTTGAGGATTCCCTCTAAAAAACTGGGTCCTAAGTTTGTGGGTCCATTTAAAGTGCTTCAGGTTGTTAACCTGTCTGCTGTTAGGTTGGATGTCCCTACTTCCTGGGAGATTAATCCGGTGTTTCATGTTTCCTTGTTGAAAAAGGCTGACGTATCTGATAGGGACGCCACTGTCACAGTTCCTCCTGTGGTGGAAGACGACGAATTTGAAATTTCGCGTATCTTGAATTCTAGATGGCATAGAGGGATATTACAGTATCTTGTCTCCTGGAAGGGTTTCGGTCCCGATGACAACTCCTGGATAAGGACGGATGATGTCTCTGCTCCTAGGCTTGTTAAAGCTTTCCACAGGAGGTTTCCGGATAGGCCTGGGCCTGGAGGATGCGGAGGATCCTCATAGAAGAGCGGGTACTGTTAGAACCCTCCTGTTACTTTTTGCTATCTTGTGTTTTGTGGTCACGTGACCATCTGCCTATATATTCCAGCTCTGCCCTTCTGGCTTTGCTGGACTTCAGTGTTGTTTGACTGTCTCTCTAGCCAGGTGCTTCGGTGCCTATCTCTGTCAGTTCGCTTGGTCCTCTTAGACCTCTAGTACTTTTTGTCAGTTTGTCTTTTGATCTCTGCAACAACTTCTGTTTAGGAGGTGTCCCATTTTTGTCCCAGTCCTTAGTTCATTTAGGGACCCCTCCCTTAATTCTATAGGTCTTCTTTCAGACTAACCGAGGACTAAGGCGGGTCTGTTCACAAGGAACAGGCAGCCCGCTACACCGTAGGGATTCAGCTTAGTCTTACTGTAGGGACAGCTTTCCCCTATCTTTCCTTAGTACATGTTGCAGATCATAACATCAAGGGTCTTAGTGGGGTGGTTCTCAGGTATAATACATACATGTATGCAACTACTATTATTTTTATTGTTGGTATTTGTTGCCATAAATGTGCTAATCTTTGTTATACCTAAAGTAATCGAGCCCATGTGTGAAGTTAACTTTGTCAAAGAACCCCTGATTGAAGAAGAGAACCAGTGTTGTGATACAATTATAGGTCTGCAGGTAGAGAACTGAGGTGAACCAGGTCGGAAAGTCCAAAAGGGACGTGACTAGCGTGCTCCTATATACCTATTGAAATACCCATAACTGGTCACAAAAAGGGGGAAATGTGAGAGAATAGATTCCATTTTGTGACTGTGGTATTCATCTTGTCTTATAATCCCTGTGTCATGGTGAACACTGATGAGCGGGAAAGTTTCACATTTCAATTCAGGCGTATAAAGTACCTATTTTTCTCATAGTTCAGGGGAATTTTTACTTTGTCTGTGGCTCTTTTTAAAGTGCTTACATGTGCTAATAAACCAGAAGTCCTAAGTACACAATACAAGGCTGTGCTGTATTGATTTCCTGAACAAATCTTATTAATTTGGAAGTCAAAAGGCATGGAAAAGAGTGTAATTTGCTCACGGCAGTGCATAAGATTAACATGTGGTGAAAAGAGAATTATACATAGATTTAATTGATAAGAAGAGTTAGATAGGAAAGCAGCTACTGATTGCTTGGCCAGTGTGGTTCATGTGCTACTGGCCTGCTGCATTTATAGTTCACATTTTATTTTTGCATTCATGCAGAAACAGGCTACCAATATTGCTAGAAGAACTATGATGTATGATGTAAACTAATAATTTTTTGAACACTTGTTATAATTGACGCACCCCCTGGGCCAGTGTCGTTTGGGGGATTACCCGGAGCCGGATCAGATGGGGGGGGGGGTTGTAGTCTCCGAGTGGCGGTGACCCGGTCCGTGCCCAGGGTGTCAAGCTCAGTGTGTGGCAGTCCTTATAGATGTTACTAGATGTTCTTTTATGTCGACTACGCCACCCGTTGAATTGCGGTCAATACGGCCGCCGCTGCAGCAGGGTCCGCTGAGGCTGGTGATGTGTGTGCAGCTCAGGTAGTATAACCCCCAACGGGAGGGGTATAGCCTCAGGGGGTCAGGTGTAGAGGATGGTGGTTGTGGAGGTGCAGTGAGGATGGTAATGAGACTCAGAGTCGGGCTGTGCAGTTCAGGGTCTTTACTTACTGCTGTTATGCTGGTCACTCCGGCCTTGAGTGACCGCCCGAGCCGTGCTGCGTCCACCAGGTCCTGGACTCGGCCAACTCCCAAGTAATTCTGGAGCGTGATCCTGAGCTCCCTTTCTGACGTTCCTTCTCTCTGGCCTTCCCCACCAGGGATCCATCCAAGTCCGGCTCCCTCGGGCCTCTTGTTGGTAAACCCTTGCCTCTGGGTTCCCTGACCCTATTCTTGGTTTGCCTTCCGGGTGGATTTAGTGGGTGGTCGTGGCAGATCCTGCCCACAACCTCCGGTCTCTGGCTAAGGATTAGGGCCCTCCACCAGCTTGGGATCCGGTACCCTTGTGCCAACTCTTCACCCGCTGATCTAATCTTGGGTTCTTGGAGTTCTCTCTTCTCCCCCTCTGGGTCCTTCTTTCTCCTCTCTCTCTCTGGGCCTTGGAGCTGCTCTTCTCCTCTGCTCTCTTCCTCTGACTCACTCTACAAAAGACTGACAGACTGACTGACCCTGATTTAAGATGGTTCCCACCTTATATACTCCCTCTATGTGTGAGCTCAGGTGACCAGCACCCAATGAGCTCCTAGCACTACCCAGACTGCTCCCCCTATCTGCCCCTACACTACTGGGATGTTCCACCCCCCTCCCACTCCAGCCAGGGACAGACACTGTCGTACCTGCACATTTCTCTAGTGGGAGTACCATTGGTCTGTCCCCCGGAAATGGGATGTGTGTAGTGCATGCAGCCTACTGAGCTCAGTTCCACACTCCATCCTTACCCGGGAGTGGAATACCACACCTCTGGCTTGAGGTGTAATACCCCTGTAGCAGCCGAATCCTCAGGGTGAACATTCCCCCCTGGTAAATCACAGCACGTCCTCGGGCTGTTAAAGACAAAAACATCCAAAACATACAATTATTTTTCATAAACATCAACATATAAACATATAAAACATCATATATATATCAGCAATAAAACGTTTTCATAAATAACATTCTTGTAAACATTCCTGTCGCTGGTTCCTCCGGCACGGTGCAACTTGTGACCGGGTAAAGTGCGACAGTCTCTTGAAGAAAAATGGTTTTCCCATAAAACCAGTAGGGGGCGCTTTAGGAAGCGCAACTATATACAAAGGGGATATGGCCGCTCTCAGTCCTCGGCCAGCTATTAGGAACTAGGGACACACGGGCATCAGTTCACACTTTGTCCCAACGGGGAACATATTTTAAATAAGTAACAGTTCTTCGTACCCCGACGGGCAACTTTATACAGTCTCTCTCTACCGTACTTCAACGACGGCGTCCTCCTGCTCTTTCTTGTTGGTTGGTTTCAGTTTCAGACCCGTCCGGGCCCTCTTGCTCCTCCTCACACCGCAGCTCCTCCTCCGTCAGGCGATGCACATGGAGGGCGTAGGGTCCTTTGGCACACTTGTGCCGGGTGAAGGTGACCTCGTCCCCTACATACAGGTCACGACCTCTGTGTCCCTCCGGCAGATGGCTCTCTACGTCTCTGCGGGTTACAAAGACGTCGCCAGGGGTATGATGGTCTCTAATGAAGCCCCACCCATGCTGCATGTTGAATTTTATCACAGTCCCGGTGGCAGGGGGACCATGAGCTGCACGGGGATTCCTCCTGGTCCGGCTCTTCTGCTCCGCGCTCCTTATCTGTGCTTGCTGTTCCCGGACCCGCCTCTCTCTCCGCTCCCTCTCGAAGACTTCGAGCTGCTGCCGGCAGCACTCTGCACGCTCCGCTGCGGCCGCCCGAGTCTCCTGAGTGAACCCCATGAGGTCTTCTCCGGTGGGGTCCCACTCAAACTGTGCCTCCTCCAGCGGGGGTGAGGTCCTCTTTACAGGCTTCGGAGCCGGAATCAGGGGCTCGCACATGGGCCTTGCTCTCTGGAGTTCCAGCTGAATGTACTCCTGGGGCCATACAAAGGGCTGCCCATCCGGGCACGTATGCTGGGCAAATAGATTTTCACCCAGGTGCGGCACTCTAGATGTTGAGGGCGCGTTGATGGTAGCGGCGCCCGGGTTGACCAGGCCTTGCGACCAGGCTTGGGGCACCCTAAAGGCAAAGGGCACCGTAAGAACGGCGGCGCCCTGGGTTACTCGGCCCTGCAACCAGGCCGGTGGCTCCGCGGAGGAAGGGGGCGCTGTTGGAATTGCGGCGCCCGGGGGTACTAGGCCTTGCGACCAGGCTGATGGTATTTCCTGCTTGGCCACGCTCAAGGTCGAGGCGTGTGACGTCACAGGGGTCGCGGCCGCGGTTTCCGGTTGAGGCCTAGTCGGCGGCGGTGATGATGCAGCGACGGGCACGGCAGGGGGAACTTCGGGCTCTGCGACGGGGAGCTGGGGCAGGCACGCGGTTTCCCGGCTCGGGGTAGAGACGTCCCCTTTACCTGCCTCCGTCCGTTCAGCTCCTTTCTCGGCGCCGTCTCCGGCTTTCAGTCCTCCTGCACCATCCTCAGAGGCGGTCTGTCTCCTCGTCTCGGGTGGCGTGCTCCGCTGTCGGGTTTCGGTCTGCTGGGCCATCTCTCGGCTCCACTCCGCCAACGTCTCTCGCTGCACCCGGGCCATCCTCCGTGCGAGGCCCTCCAGCGCAGTCTGTGCACACTCCCGGTCTCGGGGGAGCTGTGCCAGGACCTCCACTAGGCCTAGTGGGGTTGTGGCTTGTAGCAGGCTCCTGACCACTGGGTCGGTGCTGCCTGACTCTCCCTCCATACTTCTTGTCTCCGGGTGCGCTCTCTCCAGACTGCTCCAGGCGACACCCATCTTTGCTCTCTTGTTCTGTCTCCGCCCACATTTAGGGTGGTCCCGGGGCAACTTTGTGATTGTCAGTTCCAGGGGCAGTTCTCTTATGCTGATGGACACTTCCAGCATCACAGTCTCTGTTGGTGGGCGCGGTTTCCGCTTTTGGCGCCATTCTTCGACCTGGCCCACGATGGGAGGTGGCCTTTTGCCACCCTCTGGCACGCCCATAATGGCGTCCGCTCTTTCAAGGCGGGAAATCTTTGGAAATGGCGGGAAAAAGCTGCAAATGGCGGACAATTGGCGGGAAACGACCTGTGATGGGGTCCGTTGGCGGGGACCCTCCGGAACCGGCGGGAGACTTCTTTTTAAGGTAACGGTGAACTTTTCTTCAGGCACGCAGTACCCGGTTGTTGCGGGCACGTAATCCTGCCGACTACGCCAAAGTTGACGCGCCCCCTGGGCCAGTGTTGTTTGGGGGATTACCCGGAGCCAGATCAGATAGGGGGGGGATTGTAGTCTCCGAGTGGCGGTGACCCGGTCTGTGCCCAGGGTGTCAAGCTCAGTGTGTGGCAGTCCTTATAGATGTTACTAGATGTTCTTTTATGTCGACTACGCCACCCGTTGAATTGCGGTCAATACGGCCGCCGCTGCAGCAGGGTCCGCTGAGGCTGGTGATGTGTGTGCAGCTCAGGTAGTATAACCCCCAACGGGAGGGGTATAGCCTCAGGGGGTCAGGTGTAGAGGATGGTGGTTGTGGAGGTGCAGTGAGGATGGTAATGAGACTCAGAGTCGGGCTGTGCAGTTCAGGGTCTTTACTTACTGCTGTTATGCTGGTCACTCCGGCCTTGAGTGACCGCCCGAGCCGTGCTGCGTCCACCAGGTCCTGGACTCGGCCAACTCCCAAGTAATTCTGAAGCGTGATCCTGAGCTCCCTTTCTGACGTTCCTTCTCTCTGGCCTTCCCCACCAGGGATCCACCTAAGTCCGGCTCCCTCGGGCCTCTTGTTGGTAAACCCTTGTCTCTGGGTTCCCTGACCCTATTCTTGGTTTGCCTTCCGGGTGGATTTAGTGGGTGGTCGTGGCAGATCCTGCCCACGACCTCCGGTCTCTGGCTAAGGATTAGGGCCCTCCACCAGCTTGGGATCCGGTACCCTTGTGCCAACTCTTCACCCGCTGATCTAATCTTGGGTTCTTGGAGTTCTCTCTTCTCCCCCTCTGGGTCCTTCTTTCTCCTCTCTCTCTCTCTGGGCCTTGGAGCTGCTCTTCTCCTCTGCTCTCTTCCTCTGACTCACTCTACAAAAGACTGACAGACTGACTGACCCTGATCTAAGATGGTTCCCACCTTATATACTCCCTCTATGTGTGAGCTCAGGTGACCAGCACCCAATGAGCTCCTAGCACTACCCAGACTGCTCCCCCTATCTGCCCCTACACTACTGGGATGTTCCACCCCCCTCCCACTCCAGCCAGGGACAGACACTGTGGTACCTGCACATTTCTCTAGTGGGAGTACCATTGGTCTGTCCCCCGGAAATGGGATGTGTGTAGTGCATGCAGCCTACTGAGCTCAGTTCCACACTCCATCCTTACCCGGGAGTGGAATACCACACCTCTGGCTTGAGGTGTAATACCCCTGTAGCAGCCGAATCCTCAGGGTGCTACATAATATTCTAATTTGACATACATACTCATAACACCAATACTGTGTCCAGTTGCTGCCTTTTTTTATATCATTTGTTGGTTGTTTATTTTCTTGGTTGTCTATTTGTAGGATGGGACCTGCTTTACTAGTAGAGATGAGCGTTGTTCTACTCGAACTGTTCGCCAATCTCAAATTCGAGCTGTTTTGGGCGGTGTTCGAGCCGTTCGGCGAACACGAACAATTTGAGAAAAATTCGGCTGTTCGAGGTTATGTTCGATAACTGTTCGTGCACCAAAATCATAACTGGATTTTTTCTCAGTAATGATGAAAATTAATGTTAATACTCAGTTTATTTTTTTTTCTCTTTCCCGCATTTGCAGTGGGGAGGTGCAATCTGTCAGCCTATCAGCAGCGCACACACGGAGCGAAGTGCTTTTTTTCACACAAGCAAGGGCATGTGTCATTGGCAGTGTATGTCACATGTCCTTGCCCTATAAGACCAAGCCATTTTCCCCGTCGCCACCATTTTCTCACTGCTGCAGCTGCGTGTTAGACGGCACCGCTGTTGCTGTGTGCGCTATACCTTGTTAATTTCAAGCCAATTTTCGCACAAATATACAGATAGCTTGGGAGTAGGGAATAGTTGTGATTGCAATCCTTTTAAGGACTAGGTTACAGCATTTCCTACGACTTTTATCAGGCAGGTCTGTGATCTTAAATAGATAGATTGTGGGAGTAAAGACTAATTGTAATTGGAGTCCTTTTCAGGACTAGGTTACATCAGTTCCTATCAGTTTTTGCCAGGCAGGTCTGTGCCAGTGCTGTGTAAGTTTTTTTCACAGCATTTGGCTGAATCTAGCAAAGCTAATCCTTTTTGGCCTATTGCAGATTGTGTTAGTCAGTGGAGTAGCCTATCTGTGTTGCAAGATATACCACCTGTGTATAGAATACCAATTTTTTTACTGCACCTAGTGAAGTAAAATCTTTTGGGCATAGCATCATTCTATTAGTCCATCTATACTGACCTCCATCAGGTTGCAAATTGAATATAATTTTTTTCTGCATCTAGCTCTGAAAAAATATTGGGCTTCTAGCTGTGTGTGGGACTTGTTCTATTAATCCAACTATACAGACCTCCATCAGGTTGCAAACTGAATATATTGTTTTCTGCATCTACCTCTGAAAAAATATTGGGCTTCTAGCTGTGTGTGGGACTTGTTCTATTAATCCATCTATACAGACCTCCATCAGGTTGCAAACTGAATATATTTTTTTCTGCATCTACCTCTGAAAAAATATTGGGCTTCTAGCTGTGTGTGGGACTTGTTGTATTAGTCCATCTATACTGACCTCCATCAGGTAGCAAACTGAATATATTTTTTTCTGCATCTACCTCTGAAAAAATATTGGGCTTCTAGCTGTGTGTGGGACTTGTTGTATTAGTCCATTTATACTGACCTCCATCAGGTTGCAAACTGAATATATTTTTTTCTGCATCTACCTCTGAAAAAATATTGGGCTTCTAGCTGTGTGTGGGACTTGTTCTATTAATCCATCTATACAGACCTCTATCAGGTTGCAAACTGAATATATTTTTTTCTGCATCTACCTCTGAAAAAATATTGGGCTTCTAGCTGTGTGTGGGACTTGTTCTATTAATTCATCTATACAGACCTCCATCAGGTTGCAAACTGAATATATTTTTTTCTGCATCTACCTCTGAAAAAATATTGGGCTTCTAGCTGTGTGTGGGACTTGTTCTATTAATCCATCTATACAGACCTCCATCAGGTTGCAAACTGAATATATTTTTTTCTGCATCTAGCTCTGAAAAAATATTGGGCTTCTAGCTGTGTGTGGGACTTGTTCTATCAATCCATCTATACAGACCTCCATCAGGTTGCAAACTGAATATATTTTTTTTCTGAATCTACCTCTGAAAAAATATTGGGCTTCTAGCTGTGTGTGGTACTTGTTGTATTAGTCCATCTATACTGACCTCCATCAGGTTGCAAACTGAATATATTTTTTTCTGCATCTACCTCCGAAAAAATATTGGGCTTCTAGCTGTGTGTGGGACATGTTCTATTAATCCATCTATACAGACCTCCATCAGGTTGCAAACTGAATACATTTTTTTCTGCATCTACCTCTGAAAAAATATTGGGCTTCTAGCTGTGTGTGGGACTTGTTCTATTAATCCATCTATACAGACCTCCATCAGGTTGCAAACTGAATATATTTTTTTCTGCATCTACCTCTGAAAAAATATTGGGCTTCTAGCTGTGTGTGGGACTTGTTCTATTAATCCATCTATACAGACCTCCATCAGGTTGCAAACTGAATATATTTTTTTCTGCATCTACCTCTGAAAAAATATTGGGCTTCTAGCTGTGTGTGGGACTTGTTCTATTAATCCATCTATACAGACCTCCATCAGGTTGCAAACTGAATATATTTTTTTCTGCATCTACCTCTGAAAAAATATTGGGCTTCTAGCTGTGTGTGGGACTTGTTCTATTAATCCATCTATACAGACCTCCATCAGGTTGCAAACTGAATATATTTTTTTCTGCATCTACCTCTGAAAAAATATTGGTCTTCTAGCTGTGTGTGGGACTTGTTCTATTAATCCATCTATACAGACCTCCATCAGGTTGCAAACTGAATATATTTTTTTCTGCATCTACCTATGAAAAAATATTGGGCTTCTAGCTGTGTGTGGGACTTGTTCTATTAATCCATCTATACAGACCTCCATCAGGTTGCAAACTGAATATATTTTTTTCTGCATCTACCTCTGAAAAAATATTGGGCTTCTAGCTGTGTGTGGGACTTGTTGTATTAGTCCATCTATACTGACCTCCATCAGGTTGCAAACTGAATATATTTTTTTCTGCATCTACCTCTGAAAAAATATTGGGCTTCTAGCTGTGTGTGGGACTTGTTCTATTAATCCATCTGTACAGACCTCCATCAGGTTGCAAATTGAATATAATTTTTTTCTGCATCTAACCCAGCCAATAGTTTTGGCCTAATACCACAGTTTGGCCACTCAGCTCTGCTCGGTTCCCATCCATTGTTTTTTTGTGCAAACAACTCCAGAGTTGTGAATTAGTTAACCACCAAAATGAGTGGAAAAAGGCCTGCTGCTGGTGAAAAGGGGAATAGGCGTGTTGGGAAGGGGAAAAAAGGTTGTGTCCGTGGGGTAGGTGTTAAAGCAACAGTAACATCTGCAGAAGAAAGACCATCTTCCAGCCAAACTAAAATGTCTACTTCTTTTAGTGGACAATGTGATAAGATCCCTTTCTTACGGCCACGCCAATCGCTACAAACTCCAGATGAGGCACAAAAACAGCAGGTGCTTCAACGGATATCAAGTGTTCCTTTAAGTGGGCTCTCCTTCACATCAACTTCAACATCACAAATACTCCAGTCCTCAAAGGTGTCACCCCAATCGCACTTGCTTCCTCACAGCTCCCAAATCTCCAGCTGCCCGTC
Organism: Phyllobates terribilis; assembly: GCF_046119375.1. Lineage (NCBI taxonomy): Eukaryota > Metazoa > Chordata > Amphibia > Anura > Dendrobatidae > Phyllobates > Phyllobates terribilis. The sequence continues at coordinate 326,223,422 of NW_027362762.1, read as the reverse complement.
TGAGTATGAGGTAGAACAGATGGTTGAGTCTGCAGAGCTGTTTACTCATACTATAGCCTGGGAATCAGAGGTCGACTCCAGCGCTTCTGTGAAACCAGACGAGGAAATGATCTGCACTGATGCCCAGAATCTTTATGAGTCGGATCCAGGACCAGACGCAGAAGGTTCTGACCATAATGTAGACCCTCATTCCCAAACTGTAACTCCTGTTGGTGGAGACAATGAGGAAGACGATGATAAGACTCAAATACCTGATTGGAGCGACAACTTTAGTTTTTTGTCAGGGCAGGAACAGGTTGGCTCTGAGGACGACGGGTGTGATAACGCACAGGGTGATGATGATGAGGTTGGAGATCCCACTTACTGTCAACCCACAGTCAGCCAAGAGATGAGGTCAGCAGAGGAGGTGGAGGAAGATGCTAGTGACGACGAGGTCAGGTTGCGCCTTCCTGGACAGAGACATAGTACTGGAAGCACGTCAACAACTGCATCCTCAAACACAACTCTGCCTCTCACCACAAGTCGTGGTGGCTCTTCAGGTCGCATGGGTGCTAAGCCTTGCATAGCCTGGGCATTTTTTCAGATCGATAAAGATGACCCAACTCGTGTTATCTGTAACATTTGTCAGCAAAAGCTAAGTAGAGGCCAAAAAATACATAGTTTGAGTACTTCATGCATGAACCGGCACATGGACATGAACCATAAGTTGCAGTGGGAAGCTCAGTGTGCTACAATGCGGCCTAGCCGGCCGGGCCAACCACCATCTGCCATATCTTGTGCATCCGCGGCCTCTTCATCCTCTGTGACTGGGGGTACAGCAGTCACACCTGTTTTGGGGCGCAGACCTGCCACCTCTTTACCCGCAACAGCCAGCGTGATTGGCAGGTCATCATTTTCTTTGGAGGTGGTAACACCAGCTGGTGTTGAACGCTGTCCGACATCGATAGCACCACCTTTGGATCAAGGCAACCTAACATGTCCGCCTGCATCTTCCTCACAGACCGGCAGTTTGCCGGGTACACCCTTATCAACCCCGTCTAAGCACAATAGCCAGCCCTCGGTCCCTCAGATGTGGACAAGTAAAAGACCATTTCCTCCTAGCCATGAGAAAGCTAAGAGGTTGAATTTCACCATCTGCAAGCTCTTGGCTACAGAAATGCTGCCTTTCCGCCTGGTGGACACAGAGGATTTTTGAGACCTTATGTCCGTCGCAGTGCCCCAGTACCAGATGCCCAGTCGGCACTACTTCTCAAAGAAAAGTGTGCCTGCGCTCCACCAGCATGTCGCACACAACATCACCGCTTCTTTGAGAAACTCTGTGTGTGACAGGGTGCATTTCACCACAGACACTTGGACGAGTAGGCATGGACAGGGGCGTTACATGTCGCTGAATGGGCACTGGGTAACTATGGTGACAGCAGGACAAGGGGCTGCTGTCCAAGTCTTGCCGTCCCCACGAGTTGTGCGTCAATCCTCTTTATGTCAAAGTTCCTCCACTGCTTCTGCCTCCTCAACCTCCTCTCGGTCTTCCACCTGCACCCAAAGCCTGTCTGGTCATGCCACAAGCTTTCTAACTGCGCAGAAGGGATCCTGCACACCTCCTTACTATGCTGGCAGTAGGGCTCAACGTCATCAGGCGGTTTTTACATTGAAATGTCTGGGAAATTTGAGTCACACAGCTGAGGAGTTGTGGTCAGCTCTGGAGAACCAATTTCATGAATGGTTGTCTCCACTGGACCTGAAACCAGGGAAGGCCGTGTGCGACAATGCTGCAAACCTGGGTGCGGCCCTTCGCCGGGGCAATGTCACACACGTGCCTTGTATGGCTCACGTGTTGAACCTGGTTGTCCAGCAATTTTTAGCCCACTATCCCAGACTAGATGGCCTTCTGCAGAGGGCACGGTCGCTGTGTGCTCACTTCCGCCGTTCGCATCCCGCAGCTCAGCGACTTACATCTCTACAGAAGTCGTTGGGCCTGCCACTTCACCGGCTAAAATGCGATGTGCCTACCCGGTGGAATTCAACTCTGCACATGTTTCAGCGACTGTGGCAGCACCGACAAGCCCTGGTGCAATACGTTCTGACGTATAGCCTGGGCCAACGAGATTCAGAGGTGGGGCAAATCACGCTGGAGGAGTGGTCTCAGATCAGGGACCTATGCACCCTTCTGCACAGTTTTGAAATGGCGACGAAGATGTTTAGTGCTGACGATGCCATTATCAGCATGACTATTCCGGTGATTTACATGCTGGAGCACATGTTAAACAGAATTCGGAGTCAGGTGGTGGCACAAGAGGAGGTGGAGGAAGTAGAGGAGGAGGAGTTGTATGCGGAAGGGCTAACATCTGCAAGGTCCAGACGGTCGGCAGCACCAACTCGGCAGGCATGTGAGGGTGGGGGAGATGGTTTTACCAGGGCGCATGGTAGCAGCCAAACTAGTGAGGAAGGTGCAGGAGCCCAGGAAGAAGTGGAGGACGAACTGATGGAAGACTCATCAGATGAGGGAGACCTTGATCACATTTCTGTTGTGCGAGGTTGGGGGGAGAGGACAGAGGAAGGAAGCATGATTGTTACCTCGCCACCAACACAACAGGGACTTGGTGCTCCTGGATGCGCAACACACATGAGTGCCTTCTTGCTGCACTACCTGCAACATGACCCTCGAATTGTGAGAATTAGAAATAATCCTGACTACTGGGTTGCCACACTGTTAGATCCCCGGTACAAAAGTAAATTTGCAGAAATTATTCCTGCCATAGAAAGGGATGCACGCATGCAGGAGTATCAGCAGAGACTGTTGCAGAATCTTACATGTGCTTTTCCACAAAATACCAGTGGTGCACGTAGTGAATCTCACAGTTCTAACTTGCCAACCGTGGGACCGTCAAGTGTTCAGCACTCAAACCGTAACAGAACCACAGTATCTGACAGTATCTGCTGGTAACATCAATTTTGCGGAATCATTTCACCACTTTTTTAGCCCATCCTTTGCAAGGCCACAGGAGACAAGAAGTCTGACACATAGTCAATGCCTAGAGACGATGGTACAGGAGTATCTCCAAGTAAACATTGAAGCCACGACTGTGTCACTGGACCCTTGCTCTTTTTGGGCTTCCAATCTGGATAAATGGCCGGAGCTAGCCACTTACGCCTTGGAGATCTTGTCATGCCCCGCAGCCAGCGTTCTGTCTGAACGTGTGTTCAGCGCTGCTGGTGGTGTGCTGACAGATAAGCGCACGCGGCTCTCCACTGATAATGTAGACAGACTCACGTTCATAAAGATGAACAAATCATGGATCCGAAATGACTTTTCTACCCCTGTGTCATCCTGGGGAGAGTAAAAGCTTGATGATTGGTTAAAATCACCCTACCAACCGTTTTAAGCTTTCAAATTACTAATCATGTTTATCTGTATCTTGGCTGGAAAATAATTTGGGCTTTGTAGCAGTGTGCAGCACTGATTCTATTAGGCCATCTATAATAAGCTCCACCAGATTTAAAATTACTAATCATGTTTATCTGTATCTTGACTGGAAAATAATTTGGGCTTTGTAGCAGTGTGCAGCACTGATCCTATTAGGCCATCTATACTAAAGCTTCACCAGATTTAAAATTAATAATAATTTTTAGCTGCATCTAGCCCGGAAAATAATTTTGGGGCTCCGAGATGCGCAAGACACATAAGTGCCTTCTTGCTGCACTACCTGCAGCATGACCCTCATATTGTCAGAATTCGAAGTAATCATGACTACTGGGTTGCCACACTCTTAGATCCCCCAAACTTTTCGATCAACCTTTTCATTTTAATAAAGACCAAAAAAATGGTCATTTTTGAAATTATAAGCATTAGCAGGTTGTTAGAAACTGAAATCAAACAGTTTTCAACTCAAAACTTTATTCTAGGTGATGTTACATTTTCACATAGGACCCCTTGTTCGAAAGGAGCTTCTGAACTCTCTCGTCCATTGAATTTGTCAGGTTTTGGATGGTTTCTGCTTCAATTGTTTTGCATGAGGACAGAATACCCTCCCAGAGCTGTTGCTTAGATGTGAACTGCCTCCCGCCATCATAGACACTCCTTTTAATGATGCTCCAAAGGTTCTGAATGGGGTAGAGGTCAGGGGAGCATGGGGGTCACACCATAAGTTTGTCCCCTTTTATGCCCATATCAGCCAGAGATGCAGATGTTTTATGTGCAGCATGAGATGGTGCATTATCATGCAGAAAAATGATCTTGCTGTGAAATACACGGTTCTTCTTCTTGAACCATGGCAGGAAGTGCTGTTTGAGAAAATCCACATACATTATGGAGTTCATCTTTAGCGCCTTCAGGGATCCTAAAGGGGCCGACAATCTCTCTCCCCATGATTCCAGCCCAAAACATTACTCCACCTCCTCCTTGTTGGCGCTGTAGCCGTGTTTGCGTGGGGTGTCCATCAACCAGCCATCCTCCACTCCATCCATCTGGACCATCGAGCGCTGCACGGCACTCATCCGTGAACAAAACAGTTTTGAAATCAGTCTTCATGTAATGTTTGGCCCACTGGAGCCGTTTCTGCTTGTGTGAAGTGGATAGAGGAGGTCGACAGGATGGCGTATGCACAGCTGCAAACCTCTGAAGGACCCTGCATCTTGTTGTTCGGGGGACGTTGGAGGCACAAGCAGCTTCAAAAACTTGTCTGCTGCTATGACAAGGCTTTTTTGCCGCTGCTCTTTCAACCTGACGTAATTGCCTGTAGGAAAGAGTCCTCAATTTGCCCTTATCAGCACGCACACGTGTGTACTGTGAATCAGCTACATACTTGTTGATTGCCAAGACACTTCATCCTGATCATCGCACAATGTTGATTGTAGTCATGCCTTGACCTAAACACTCCACAATTTGTTGCTTCTCAGCAGCCGACACATCCTTTTTCTTTCCCATTTTGGCAGAAAATGTAGGCTGCTTAATAATGTGAGACAACCTTCTTAAGTAGTCTTGTCTTTCATTGGACACACCTGCCAAACTAATTAGCACAGGTGTCTGCAATTGCTTACAGTGATATAAAGAGCCCTGACACACATCACCATCAATGAGTTTAACTGACAAACAAACAAATTCTTCCCTTATCACTCCTAAACACTTTTTGCATAATAATTTGGAACGCAGTGTACATGTGCTTTTCCACAAAACACCAGTGGTTCACGTAGTGAATCTTACAGTTCTAACTTGCCAACCGTGGTCTGTATGGAGTTGTTCAATAAAGGGCCCAAAATTAAGATAACATAGATGGGAGAGGTCTCTATGAATAGGAATTCCTAAGTATTTGATACCCTGTGAGGGCCAGGCAAAGGGAAAGTTGGACTGGATGGAATCCTATATGGATTTGGGGAGGGAGACATCAAGGGCCTCAGACTTCGCTGCATTGATTTTAAAATTTGACCATGTAACAAAGTGATCTATTTCAGCCATAACAGCATGGATGGATATATGTGATTGAGTGATATATACTAGGACATCATCAGCAAGTAGAGAGCACTTGTACTCGGTGCCTCCCACCTCAATCCACCTAATATTGGGGTTATGGCGAATTGATGAGAGCAGGTGCTCCGTCACTAGGATGTATAAGAGAGGGGACAGAGGACATCCCTGCCTTGTCCCATTGGTGATTGTGAAAGGTGATGAAAATGTTCTGATGCACCCCCTGGGCCTTGGGACACCCGGAGCCGGACCCTTTTTGGTGGATGCTGGTGGTTGTAGTCTTCGTGGCGGCGACCCGGTTCTGTGGCTCAGGGTGGTCAAACCAGTGGCGGAACTATTTATGTGGTTTTGATGTTTAAATGTCCGACTACGCCACCCGTGGATTGCGGTCAGAGTGAACCGCCGCTGCAGGGCAGACCGCTGAGGCTGGTGTTGTGGGTGCAGCAGAGCGTAGCATAACTCCCCACGGGAGGAGTATAGCCTCAGGGCAGTGTATGCGGAGGATGGGGTGATGGTGCAGGGCAGCAGCAGTAACGACACGGAGTCAGTGATGCAGTCCAGGGCCTTTACTCACAGTTCTTATTATCCAGACCACGTCTGCAGGTAACGGCTGCCCATGTCGTACTGTGCTCACCAGGTGAGGGGCTCAGACAACTCCCAGATAACTTTGGAGCAGTTCACAGGACCCCCTTTGTGTGTCCTTTGTCTGGCCTTTCTTACCAACCCTTCTGTCCGGCTGCCTCGGGCCTCCTCTTGGTAAACTTGGCGCCAGTTTCCCTGACCCTATGTGGTGCCTTCCTAGTGGGTGTAGCGAGGGGCTGCGCCACATAAAATGTCACAGCCTCTGGTTTCTAGCTGAGGGTCGTTTCCTGCCTCCACTAGTTTCGGGGACCGGTCTCCCCCTTTGGCCTGACCCCTCCACGCAGGTGGATTCGGGCGTGCGGTGGCGACTCGCCCGTCCGCACCCCTGGGATCCCTTCATTCCTCGTTCCTGGAGCCTTCTCCGCTCCTCTTCCTTCCTTCTCCCTCTTCCAGGCCTGGGCCTCTGTTACTAGGCCCGCCTCCGAAGCAGAGCTCATGCAGAGCCCCTGCTCCCTGCCACTTCTGCTCAGACTTCTCTGCACTGAACTAAGATGGTGCCCACCTTTTATACTCCCTTCTCAATGCACCCAGGAACTGCTTCCTCCCTGCTCCTGCACTACAGGGTTCCCCTTCCTCAGTGTTCCCTCCCCCCACTCCAGCCAGGGACAGGGACTGTCGTGCCCATCTCAGAGGCATATTGGTCGCCCTGCCCCACGGCAATGTGGTGTAATGCATGCAGGTGTCGGGTCCTGATCCACACTCCATCCTTACCTGAGAGTGAGATATCACACCTCTGGGTGAGGTGCAATACCTCTGTAGCAACCGAGCCCTCAGGGTGCTACAGTTCCATTTATCTTCAGCCTAGGTGACGTATTGTGATACAGGGCCGTGATTTTGGCTATAAAAGGGTCCCCTAGACCCCTACCCCAAGCTTTTTAAGAGAATCATATATGGCGTGCCAGGAGACTCTATGGAATGCTTTCTCAGCATCCAACGAGAGTATCTAATTACAAATTTTTAACTGCATCTAGCCCAGGAAATACTTTGTGCCTAGTAGCAGTGTCTGCTAGTCAGCGGATTATCCCGGCTGTTAAGCAAGCTACACCACCTGTAGTTTAGACACTTAATTTTTTCAAAGGAAATGCTTCGGGACCATGGGATACTCAGTGAAGAGCATCAGGAGGCACCCCAAGGCATAGGGGCTGGGACTGGCAGTAGGATGCCTTGCGGTGGACAGCCGAGCTCGATCCTTATAAAAGCTTTTTAACTGCAGCAGCTTTAGTGGACGCTACTGGAGCTGGAATTACGCGGCTGCTGGCATGAGACTTGCCCTCCAATAGATCCTTGTAAATGGATTTAAAGTGTATTCATTCAAATTAGAGAGACAATTTAAATTAAAAAGCTTAGAGCTGCCTCCACCACAGGGGGGCTCGCTTGACCCACCAGCGGACAGGCACCAGTATTGGGAGAGGGGGGCTGGCCATCAGGGTTCACCGCGGCTCTGGCACAAACCCGGCGACACGGAGGTGGCACGGGCAGGAGCGGACTGGCCGTGTCGGCTTCTCACTTTTTGGATTTTAGAAGGGCATGACATGCCTATATCTGTGTCTCCCCCTCCTTTTACTCCTCCACCTCTTTTATTTTCGCATGACTATATGTACTTGTCACTTTTCCATGTGTTAGTTATGTCTTCTGAGCAGTTTGTCAGCTTTTGGACACCTTTGAAGGTGTTTTCTATGTGTTTCTATGTGTTTTTGTTTGCCTGCCATTGGTTTTAACGGTGTTCGAAGGTGTTCGACGAACAGTTCGACGAACAGTTCGGCGAACACACGGGTGTTCGGCGAACCGAACCGAACTCGAACACTACGGGGGTGGCTCAACACTATTTACTAGTCAAATTTGAGGTCTGTACAACTGCACTGTGACAATTGCTGCTTTTATCTTCAGGACTTGTCCTAAGAATCTCTTGGTTGGTCATTTTGGGTAAGGGGGAATTGTGTTAAAAATACTAAAGAGAAGTAAAAAATATACAGACTTTTAATTCTGTGACTGTCTACTTCATAAAGTGTCTATGTAACAAAAAAAATATTTGTCGAATTTGACGTACGTAAACATGACAACAATACTGCAACTAGTTTTCAGGCCATGAACTTTGCATTACTTGCTCAGTCATTATTTGGGAGGGTGATTTGTATTTTATAAACAAAAAAACTATTTATAGTATAGTAAAAAAAAAAGTATGGAAAAAGAAAAAGTGCATGGATGGAGTAATATAAACAAAAAAAAACATACCACATCACTGGCACTAGTAGTTTGGATAGTAATACTGCCAAATGCAGGTCATAATTGGACTCCTTTGCCTCTGCAAAGCATATTAGTAGGGAGTAAGCAGAGCACAAAATGGACTAAGTGGCACATCACTTGACTCAGTCACAGCAGAATAATGCTACTTTTGACCGTGAGGCTATCAGTTTTTGTTATTGTTCTGAACATTCCTTAGCATTCTCACTTTGAAACAGTTAATCTTTTCAACTACGGACTTTCAATTCCATAAATGATATCTCAGTTTTTTCTAAACTCTAGTGCCCTAAGCCATAGTCCTTTACATGCTGAAGAAGATTCAAAGTGATTTAAAAAATATGATGTAAAAGTAAAAGTTTGCAGTTAAAAGGATATTTTCAAGTTAGATGTTAAATTGCTTTAGTTAGACAGCAGTAAAAAAAACAAGTTTGCAATTCATTTGCTTTTTCTATCTGATGTCATTCTCTTGCAATGAGAGCTTTTATAAATCATAGTGTACAGCTCGTTTCCATGAAGCTTGGCTTGGCCACTAGTACCTACCCAGATCCTGACTGAGTGTGCACAGGAGCTACATTCCAGGAAAGAGTTTAACTCCTAATATCCCAGCCACCTCTTTCCAATCCATTGATTTCTATACAGCAGCTAGCTGCTAACCTCCAGCATCCTCCCATTCAACTTCTGATGAGCTGCAGTTATGAATCTTCCAAAATCACCGTCCCTGATGCCTTCAAAGCAGGTCTTCTAACTTTTGCTCTCTATTCTCTCTGTCTGGAGCTGTGTTCTGAGTTATGTATCATTACAAACACTTCTTGATCTCATCTTACAATGTTGTCAGCTCTCACCCTCCCTCCACACTGACTGCTATGGCATGAGATATGCAAGTGTTTGTAATGTCACATAACTCAACTCTGCAGTATCTCTACAATGTAACTGCAGCGATCAGTAGGGAGAGAAGGGCATGTTCTTTTTTCCTCTGCATGATGTTACCTGCTTATGATTGGTCAACTTCATGCAGGGGAGAAGTACATGTTCCCAGAGACAAATCTAGGGTAACACCCAGTTGAATTTATCATAAATTATAACCTAAATTTTACAAGATAATATCTCTGCTATGGAAAGGACAAATTAAAAACTAAAGCTACAGTATGTTTTACTTAGCTTTGCAACAACTATTCCTGGATATGGCCGGTTTAACATGCTAAAACTGATGAAATGTCCTCTTCAATGTAACATCAGTTCTAAATAGCCAATGACTGAAAATCAATGCAAAAGTAGCTTAGTTGCCCACAGGAGCCAATTATAGAACAGCTTTCATTTTTATAGAGTCAAAATTATTATGAGCTTTCGTAATGTTACATAAAATGGCAACATTAAATCAATAATAAGCTTTATTCATGTTGGAATTTGTAAGAACAGGGTCTGTTGTCAAAGCATAGAAAAAATTTCATGATAAATTTGGAGCTGCATTTTGCTTTTGGGTGAAGCAATGTGAAACCACTGGGTGTTTATGTACTGAAACAAGTCCAGGCTAACCAAATAATTCAGAATAGTTAATGAACTGGGTTTGAGCTGTGTATGAGCATAGTCCTAGAAAGTAGGCCTAGCTGACTAGTATGAAAGAACAGCTGCCACAAACCACAGTATGGCAAATCTTGTGAAAATGTCTTCTTTGTAAGCCAGACAGATACAATCTTCTTTAGAAAATGAAACCACATGACAAACCAAACACTGTGACTTTTGCATTAACTTGTATTGCCCATTGGAAGAGGACAAAGGCTGATGTTCAGAGATGAGGTTGTGGGAAGGTCACTAGCCGTCACATTAGAAATTGGGGCTAAGAAAAATGATGTGCCTAAGCACATGAGGGACTTACCCAAAGTAAACATGTTCTTTGAAATGAGCATACAGAAAGTCTATAGCCCCTTCTTTTTTTGCAGAGAATACTGTCACAGGGCACTTCTATCTGGACATATTAAAGGAATGACTTATGCCACAGATGGACTACCTTTAGCAGGTCTTCGTCTATCATCAGGATGGTGCACCACCACATTCTCATTTGTTTGCTTGCCTATACCTGAATGAAACTACGGAAAGTTGGATCGGCTGCAATGGAAGCAATTAACCAATGAAATGGAAGCCATTAACCAGGACTGTCAAAATGCTAAAACATTTTTTATTAAAACCATGGTTTCATGATTGTATTTATTATCATGTTCATTTTATTTGAAAATAAGGATTTTTGGGGCATTGACTGGTGTGACTTACTCCTGTAGGGCCTTGGTCAGGATAGGGCATTTGCTCAGGATTGGGCAGTGTTATTTTTCATCACTACCTCAATGGTTCTGAGAGTGTAATTGAACAAAGAATTGAACCCAGATTCTACAGTAACTGTGGTCTGGTCACTCCAGTAGCCACAGGAAGCAACATAAAAAATTGATTGGCAGAAATTAATACTCAAATGGATCTTCACAATCAAGGCAGCTGCTCTGTGTTAATTGTTTATAAAATTAAAAGTTCAACCAGGTTTGGCCTGGACCCCAGAATGAGCCAGATAAATTCTGGTAGCATGACCATGTACAGGACATTTCAGTTATACCCTTAATCATAAAAAAAGGAATATGTTTTTACTGTTTATTTATTATTTTAAAAAGCATAAATTGTCTGTCAGTACAGTGTGTTACTAAACAAACTGTTTGTTACCACCTGCAGCCTGGTTACCCATAGCCATATGTGCTGTGGACACTCAATTTGACATTACTAAAGTTTTATTTGCATTAAAGAGCTTTAAAAGAGTTGAATATAGTCCAGGAAATCTCAGATTGTCATTTAAGTCTTTTTAAGGCATTTTAATATTTTGTAATACTTTCAATTTACGACAAATCAAATTTTCTGGAAAAAATCGGTAAAGCTGGCAAATTCAAATTTCAAAAGATTTGTTTTTATAGTACTTCATTTAAGCAGAACAAATGAAACAAAGTGCCTCACTTGCTTTGGAGAATCCAAATACAGAATCAATAAAATGCTTCAAATTGTATTGGCAGTGAGGGAGACTTGTTCACATAGTTTTGGTTTTCCCCACGAATACCAGATCTACTCTGATGAGACACACTGTGATCGGCTAAAAATTAAAGGATGCTCATAACAAGAAATCAGAAAACCTCATTAAACAGCATTTTTAATGGGATTGTTAAAAACTGATTTTTCCACATCTGAGTGACTCAAGACCACAATTCTCCATGCCTTTTAGATAAAACATCTTGAAGAAATGTTGTTTTGCTTGCTTTCTTCTTAGCACTTAGCAATATAGCAATGGCTGAACAGACAAATGATAAGTTTTAATTTCTAGATACATGTGCAACCCACAGGGATTCACATCTACTTAAAATTCCACTGTTTTTTATTTGATTGGAAAGAGTGAATTAAACAAATGGATTCATTGTTTCAGCCTAGTTAACTGTCTGCATTAAAATGCAATCAGAGCACCAGCCTCATCCATGAATATTGGAAGTCGTCTTAATTATTGTTAGTTGTAATACAGTACTTATATTAATAATGCTCTTATGTTAAAGAGATTTGTGTGACCTTTAATAGCGTAGGAATCAATACGAAGTAGATAAAGCCAAGTTCATTGCTGCCTAAAGTACAGCTAGCTTGATTTGTTTACTTACCAAAGCCTTCATCTGTCAGGCCCATTCTGAGATGATTTATAGACCTCTACCCAATGAAATCATTTAAAGTAGATTAGATTCGGGAAACAATCACCTCTAATATGACAAGCTGATGGAGGCTGACAGGTAACCAAGTTGCTTTGGATGGCAAACAAGTTCCTGAAATTCTGATTAAATTAAAATATTAATGGTACCACTGGGAGAATAAGATTGAATCATGTTTGAAGAATTCAGTATGAGAAATAAAATGCAAATCCACATACAAGCTGGGCTGTTAGAGTCGAGAACAATGTAACAGAGTAATGACCTAAAGCAAAGGAACAAAAAAAAGCAAATTGCAATAAAATGTATTTTCACCTGTAGCAGTTTTACATTTTCTCACATTCTGGATTTAGGAATTATAATAGTTGCTCACGGTCTATGAACTGAACAATTATTTAAATACATTGCTGCAGGCCGGTTTAAGCTTTAATGAAAATTATTATCCTTTTAGTTGACTTGGAAGCTTAATGTTTACTCTTCTCTTAAATACTGCAAAACATTTTTATGAAAGTTTTGCTGCCAGCTCAACATTAGTTCCCTGGTGTGAAACTTTCCATAATTAAGGTGTCATTTTAGCAAAGCACCAATACATGTCCAAGATAAGGCATGATGGGTTTCACTTCCTCCACATTAAGCATTAATCCTAGTGAGGAAATATTGTCTGTATAGTTCCACATTGCTCATTGTATGTACAGTTCCATGCTCATCCTAAAGTCTCTTATTGAGATCTTAGTTTGACAAGCCACTATGCCTTAAAGGGGTTGTCAACTACTGGATCTGAATGTTTGCCCCCATTAAAATTAAATCACCTATACTCACCTCCCGTGTTGGCGCTGTTCTAGGGGTGTTGGCATTCGTATTTCCAGGGCTCATGTGAGGTTGTTATGACACATGAGCCCTATGCACAATCATCGCTGTCATCACTGTCTCCGCCTTCGGGCCTCTAAGTAATCTATAAAAAGTCAGAGCTGCTGCTGGCCATTCACTTCCTCTTGATTACTTATACGTCCGAAGTCGGGGACAGTGGCACCATCGCTGATTGAGCGCAGGGCTCACGTGATGGAACAACCTCACTTGAGTTCCAGGAATGTGAGTGCTGACACCACTGTAACGGCACCGACATGAAAGTGAGTATAGATGTTTTTATTTTAATGGGAGCATACATTCAGATTCAGAAGGGGTTGTCCTAGTAGTAGTGGTCAATGCCTGTAACTGTTCTGCAAAAAAAGGTATTTACTGTAAGTGGAAGAGAAAATCATTTATGTTCACTGGGCATAATCTACTGATTGGTCCCATGGTCAATGCTATAAGGGCACTAGTGTCATGTAAAGGCTGTGAAGGAGAAGCAAAAATCACCATTTTTATTCTCACTGAGGATGTCTGTTTTTTTCACATACATCATTGTGCTGGATCAGATTTTCATCAGTGTTTGGTTTGTGTGTCCATTTCACCATCAGTGTGGCATCTGTTTTTCTCACCTACAAAAACAGAACACATGGATATCATCCTTGAGCTATGTATATTTTTCATAGTCCCATTAATTTGAATCATTAAGTTTAATCCATAATTCAGATCAAAATTGGATGTTTTCATCTTTATTTTGTGGACATTTGTTATGCAAAAAAAAACCCTACAGATTTGTGAACTACCCAATAGACTATAATGGGTATGAGTTCTATCAGAGAACGATATAGATAGAAAATGTAGTTGAAGAAAGAATAGCCTAAAAGTGATTGGTTTTATAGTAAGAGGTGAAGTACTAACTACTAAAGATGATGAGAGGATCTTTTGAAATTCGCTGAATTTCCTAGAACACTTAGATTCACGGTAAATAAATTAGCATGAGTTGCATAATTAAAATCCTTTAATTTGCAGGGAAATATATTAAGAACACAGTGAGTTGCCCTTGGAGTCAATTGAGCATGTTTTCAGCTCGGTAATGCAAACTCAGCCTTTTAAATGTCCAAATTACTTCCACCTATCCGGTTAGGAGAAAACAGATTTTAAACAGAGGTAATTAACAGCTTATTTAACAACACACTGCAATATTAGACTTTATATGCTTCGTAAATTGTATAAACAGTCTAAAAATTACCCTTTTGAGAGGGGGCAGATGCATGCATTGCTGTTGTTTATAGGCAGGTGGTGAAAATGGAAGAAGCCATGGCATTTTCATATGGTTGAGTGCAACAATTATCATTGTTTGGGGAGTATAAAGAGCTTTGGATTTAACTAAATGAAAAAGCAACAGATTTTTTTAAAAGCCATTTAAAAATTCTCTCTTTAATAGGGAGACAAAACAAGCATACTGTACTATTTTTAATGTGAACAAGTAATGGCCTTTAAAACAGAACTGAAATAATTATCCCATTTTTGATGACTGCACCTGGTTTGCTAATCACAAAATCATTATGCAATTACAAATGTTTTATCAAGCAGTCCAAAAATTATCCACTTAATTCTTGAGACAAAACAGTGGAACTGTTTGAAAATGAAGAAATTCTGGCTTGCTGTCACCAAGCTTTTTAAAAAATCGGCCCTATTTTCAGAGCTGCTTATTGAGGGTATAAAAATATGAGAGTATTTTTCCCAGCATCCATAGTACAGTCAAGCACTATTAAACACAGTGGGCAATCAGGAGGTGTGTGGCTGGCGTGGCTACACTTTGGCTGGAGCAGCACGGTAAAGAGTTAAGATGGTGCAGGCAAGGAGATGCTTGGCAGTTTAGAGCGAGCAATGATACCAGCAGCAATACTACAGTTTACTGTATGTGACATTATGGAGAGCGAGTTAATGCCTGGCTGAGTGTGGTCCATTGGCAATGATGGTAACAGAATGGTGAAGGCAAAAGTCAACAGACAGGCAGGCAGACACATGGTATGGCCAACTAAATCATTGGCATCAGCCATCAGTGCATGAAAGTTTACATTTATCCATGCTTGACTAATTTTGGCAATGTTTTCCTTGCTTGTGACAGATAACCTCGTCCGCATTGGTGTGAATTTGGGCCAGTTCTTGTCTTTGGTCCAATATGTTGACGCAGAAATTCATGGGATCACGACTCAGGGTATCTGATTGAGAAACGATGCAGTCTAGGTACAACTAAACCTCTCTGATCAGATGGTGTGTCTGTGTTTGCTCTAGTGCGCCATGTTGCCGTAATGGCAAAGAAAACATCTGGAGCATCATATCAAATATACCCTATGTCTTTCTGCTGCCTTGGCTAATTGTTATAGCCCTAATGTTGGCACTGGCGGGGGAATACTGTGCCTGCGTGGATCCCAGGGATCCCACAGGGATCTGCTGGTCAATCATGCCGGCAGCAGGCGTTTGCTCAGCAAAAGTTTTCCAGAGCAGGCAAAAGAGCTTATCCTGGTAGAAATCCAGTTTGGATGATCTTTCGGAAGCTAGAAAAAATTCCCATTTTGCTTTTAATACAAGGGTCTAAAAGTGTGGCTATGCTATAGTTATCACTTTGCTTCAGCATACACTGTGTGCAGAATTATTAGGCAAGCTGTATTTTAGAGGATTATTTTTATTATTGATCAACAACTATGTTCTCAATCAACCCAAAAGACTCATAAATATTCAAGCTTAATATTTTTGGAAGTTTGAGTTGGTTTTTTTTAGATTTGGCTATCTTAGGAGGATATCTGTTTGTGCAGGTAACTATTACTGTGCAGAATTATTAGGCAACTTAATAAAAAACAAATATAATCCCATCTCACTTGTTTATTTTCACCAGGTAAACCAATATCAGTGCACAAAATTTAGAAATAAACATTTCTGACATGCAAAAACAAAAACCAAAAAAATTAGTGATGAATACAGCCACCTTTCTTTATGATGATACTCAACAGCCTTCCATCCATAGATTCTGTCAGTTGCTTGATCTGTTTTCGATCAACATTGCGTGCAGCAGCCACCACAGCCTCCCAGACACTGTTCCGAGAGGTGTACTGTTTTCCCTCCCTGTAGATCTCACATTTTATGATGGACCACAGGTTCTCTATGGGGTTCAGATCAGGTGAAGAAGGGGCCCATGTCATTATTTTTTCTTCTTTTAGACCTTTACTGGCCAGCCACGCTGTAGAGTAGTTGGATGCATGTGATGGCGCATTGTCCTGCATGAAAATCATGTTTTTCTTGAACGATAACGACTTCTTCCTGTACCACTGCTTGAAGAAGTTGTCTTCCAGAAACTGGCAGTAGGTCTGGGAGTTGAGCTTCACTCCATCCTCAACCGAAAAGTTCCCACAAGTTCATCTTTGATGATACCAGCCCATACCAGTACCCCACCTCCACCTTGCTGGCATCTGAGTCGGAGTGGAGCTCTCTGCCCTTTAACGATCCAGCCTCTGGCCCATCCATCTGGCCCATCAAGAGTCACTCTCATTTCATCAGTCCATAAAACCTTTGAAAAATCAGTCTTAAGATATTTCTTGACCCATTCTTGACGTTTTATCTTATGAGTCTTGTTCAAAGGTGGACGTTTTTCTACCTTCCTTACCTTGGCCATGTCCCTGAGTATCGCACACCTTGTGCTTTTTGATACTCCAGTAATGTTGCAGCTCTGAAATATGGCAAAACTGGTGGCAAATGGCATCTTGGCAGCTTCATGCTTGATTTTCCTCAATTCATCGGCAGTTATTTTGCGCCTGTTTTGGCCAACACGCTTCTTGCGACCCTGTTGGCTATTTGCCATGAAACGCTTGATTGTTCGGTGATCACGCTTCAAAAGTTTGGAAGTTTCAAGACTGCTGCATCCCTCTGCAAGACATCTCATAATTTTGGACTTTTCAGAGCTCGTCAAATCTCTCTTCTGACCCATTTTGCCAAAGGAAAGGAAGTTGCCTAATAATTAAGCACACCTTATATAGGGTGTTGATGTCATTAGTCAACACGCCTCCTCATTACAGAGATGCACATCACCAGATTTACTTAATTGGTAGTTGGCTCTCAAGCCTATGCAGCTTGGAGTAGGACAACATGTATAAAAAGTATCAAAGTGATCAAAATACGCATTTGCCTAATAATTCTGCACGCGGTGTAGAGCTTGACAGAGGGCCCTGTTTTATTATCATAACCCTACAGTGACGATTGGTTGTCATAGCCGGTGTCATAGTCATCGTCATTTTGGCTCTAACT
The DNA here is from genome assembly GCF_046119375.1 of Phyllobates terribilis. NCBI lineage: Eukaryota > Metazoa > Chordata > Amphibia > Anura > Dendrobatidae > Phyllobates > Phyllobates terribilis. The sequence continues at coordinate 326,206,220 of NW_027362762.1, read as the reverse complement.
GTCTGCCTCATCCCCTTCATGTTCAAAGTCTATGTTCCATTTCACTTCTACTAGCTACTCATCCTTTTCCTCCTCCAAATCCTGCAACATGTGACATGGACCTGCAGTGTCCCCAAGAGACATGGGGTTAGACTTAACAAGTGCAAATTGGTGTTCTACCTCCATCCCCTCTTACATGCTGGTGAGTTTTTTCCACAATAAATGTTAGCTGGATTACAGCTCTGATTCCACATGTGTCCCTATTGACAAATTTTGATGCCTCTTAAAAGGGCTTCAGTATTTGAAACACATCCCCCATTAACTGCCATGTCAGATCTTTAAGTAAACCACACTCCAGTTTGACTGCTGCATGATTTAATCTGTTATGCTTTTTGTACAAACTCTGCAACATTCACAGAGTCTAATTTCAGCAGGTTGCGACGTTGAAAACCAGGTGGTGCTCTAGAAGCACTTTTCTTTTTTTTTGTTGCAAAGCCCGGGAGGCATTATTTGCTATATAAGACCTATTGAAGTGGAATGAAACTTTTTTAGTCATAGCCACCAACTTTCAATGGGCATTCACATTTGGTAAAGAAATCTTGCACTATTAAACTCAGAATATGGGCCAAGCACAGAAGATGGGTTATTTTGCCTGACTGTAAGGTAGCCAGAATGTTTTGGGCACTGTTGCTCGTGACAATTTCAAGTTGCAGTTCAGAGAGAGCCAGTGAGGGAGTTGCTTCTTGATGCATAGTAGCAGCTCTTCCACTGTGTGACTTTTCTCCCATAGGCATTCTAGCTGTAAAACTGCCTTGCATGAGTGAAAAGAATAAGGACACTTTGTGTAATCAATGATGTGACCTATGCTTGTTGGGGATGAGGTCATGTTAGTTGAGTAGGATTTGGAGGAGTTGTAGGAGGAGACAGATAATTGCCATGTGGTGGTGGAAACAGACTTAGCTCCCAGTTGCCAATGCCTCACCACCTGTCCCAGATGCTGCTGAAAACATTCACCCAGTGAGCTATGAAAGTCATTTATTGTCCTTGGCCATAGTAGCTGCTCCAGGTATCTATAGTGCAGTGCACTTTGGAGCTCAAAAACAAGTCCAGAGAGTGTTATATGTTCTCTTGCATGTGAAATCAGACAGTGCACATCCCTTTCTGAGAGAAATAATGGCAGCTTGGCATCTTCGAGCAAGGCAGAGTGCATGCAGTAATTTCTCAAAAAGCAGCAGAATCCACAAGCTTGTAAGGCAGCGACTTCACCACAAGCAACTTAACAAAATGTGAGTTTAGTTGGCAAGCCTGCGGATGACTTGGAGCATATGCTTGCTTCCTTAGCAGACTCAAAAAAATTGTTCCCAAGAACCAGCGTAGGGTATTGATTCTTTATTTTCAAATTGCCATAAAACAAATAAGCCCTAATTAAAGGTTCTGTGATTATTAAAAAGGTAATCTTTATTATATATCTGTCACCTTATCAGTTTGTGCAGTTTAAAAACACAAGTTTGTGTTGGTCCTTCCTTGAAGCAATTTTCAAATACTGGATTAAAGCTTTTAGTTAATACTACTATTACTGATCAATTGGGGAGACTCACAGCCAGAGAGGGAGATAGATATTATCGTTATGAAATAAATTCTAATGGACAAATGTCTCACAGGAATTTAGCACTGAGCTTTCTATAGTAATGAATCTCTCCTTCAGCATCAATCTCATTCATACTGACTTTTGAGCTTATATAAACAGTACATAAGGTTAGTAATATTAGTAATCTGATCAGATAACAACTCAGTAATTGGTGTGGCCGCGGACCAACACCTCATTGATTGGTATGGACCAACTCTCAAACATTGCTAATTAAAATGATCAGCTGCCTCCCCAAATAGTTTCACCGTCACTGGCTTCATCAGGGGGTTGAGGCTACAATGAAAAGTGGGCAAGGTTTATAAAACATAGTGATGTCATACAGGTCCTACAAAGGAAATCCTCCTTAAATCTAACAACATTGGCAGACACACATGTCAATCACAAAAACAGAACTCAGTAGGTTCACAAGATTATAGGGAGGTTCCTAACCTGTCCAATGCTTCTGTCAATTCACCATCAGCACCAATGATTGAATTCTTCCAGGTCGAACTTGATAGTAATGGTCCAATCATTCTTTTGGCACCGAAATTCACAGAGAAAATAATAAAGTCCCTACAGGTTAAGCAGCATCTGTATAGTACATAGCATGATATGTAAGGACCTTTCCGGACACATGGTGCGAATCGCGTATGCTCATTTGTACTCCAAATATGAAGTCTCAAAAAGGGCCAGTCATTTTCTAGCCTCAGTCATGTTGCACAATTGTGAAGGACCTGTGGCATCATGTGATTGCTTCCATCGCACCTTATTGGTAGATGAATATTACATCACGAAAGGAACTTTTAGTCAGCATTATCTTTGCTACAGTGATCTTATCAATGATTGACAGGACCTTAGATCACATGATCCATATAAGCCTCCCTACTATTACTTATTTTTGTCAGTTTCTTATTATTAACATATTTACACATTATCAATTTGATTTAAATTATACAACGATGGTTATACGAGGGTTGTCAGATTACATAAACTAACCTACTCAATTACATGATTAATTTTTGGTCCCAAAAATAATAATGCACGATTTTTGCTTATAATATATATTAAATATTAAATATTGATGTACATTACATTAGGCAGGTATATGATTAATAATACAGGCATATCAACTCAATGGTGGTTCTTCAATGACAAAGAGCGATTACTTCTACTTATCAATGAAGGCTGTATAAGAAAAGCCCTCATTGAGTCCAATAGGACTCCTACATTTCAGGCGGAATATCCATTTACATTCCTCTTGGAGGAGCAACCTGTCCAAGTTGCCTCCTCGTGGATCTAGAGTCAGTTGTCTAATTCCCCAGAAACAGAAAGTAAGGGGATCTGTAGGGTGTATGGATCTCATGTGTAATGATAAAGGTGTGTCCACTTTTGTATTTATTGTACTAATATGTTGGGATATTCTTCGTCTGAACTCCTGAATCGTCCTGGAACAGGGGCACTTTGCTGCATAAATTATACCTCTCTGCAATCGATCCTATCTCTTATAACAAACTTACAACCATCATATAGGTTAACAAATTCATTAATATCAAGTAGGTATTTGCAAAACGTACAGGAATTGCATGGATGGGAACCTGTTTGTAATTTGTGGAGCCAGTTGGACTTTGGTTGAGATTTAACATCAGATGTAAAATGAATATGAACTAGTTATTCCCTTAAATTTGGACCTCTACACGAAGTTACTGATGGTGTTATGCCAATCACCGCCTTCAAGTCTGGATCCACTCTAAGCACGCAACCAAAACTCCAAGCAACAGTCACAGAAAAACTCTCCTAAAACGCCTATACTAAACACCTCCACATCACTCCTCACCAGGTTGTGCAAGACATAACCAGAGCCAGAGCAGAGACTACATAGGAGAGGGGAGTGGCTGATGCTGCACAGCTGAGAACTTCCAAATAGAAACTACAGAGACTAAAAGCTGAGCAGATTAATTCCTGCACTGCTGAAAGAAGCTAGCACCATTTAATACAAAGGAGAAGTGCTTCTATTCAATGCAGGTGTACGTGAACTCAGATGATGCGTTCTTCTGACTCCTGTCTGTCGCGGTAAACCCGTGACACTACCGGCATTTTTTTGGGGGGGATATGTGACTTTTTGATCACTTTTGTTTCATATTTTGTGAAACATGGTGGCTGTTATGTTCTGCTACCAAAGCTAAGGAAAGAGAGGAGATCTGTCCCTACTATAGGACTCAGCTGAATCCCTACGATGTAACAGGGAACCTGATCCTGCGATCAGACCTGCTAAAGTCCTAATCTAGTCTGTACGGAGACCTATAGATGTGGGGAGGGAATCCCTACAAGTACTAAGGACTGGGAGGAATATGGGACACCTCCTAACAGAAATAGTAGCAGACAGACGAACAAACAAAATAGATAGAACATAGAGGTCCGTAGACCAAGCAAACTAACAGAGTTAGATACAGAGCACAGGCTAGCTAGAAAGTAGATATACAATGAAGTCCAGCAAAGCCAGAAGGGCGGAGCAGGATTAAATAGGCCAACAAGGTCATGTGACCAGCAAAGGAAAAAAAACCTAACAGCAAGGTTCTAACAGTACCCCCCCTTCTAAGAGGAGCCTCCGGATCCCCTAGGACCAGGCTTATCAGGAAATCTCCTGTGAAACGCTCTGATAAGTCTGGACGCGGAAACATCATCTGACCTCACCCAAGAGTTATCCTCGGGTCCGAAACCTTTCCAGGCCACAAGATACTGCAAACTACCTCTATACCGTCTAGAGTCAAGGATGCGAGAAATTTCATATTCCCCGTCCTCCACCACCGGAGGAACAGAGGCAGAGGCGTCACCATCCGACACAACAGCTTTTTTTAACAGAGAGACATGAAAGACCGGATTAATTCTCCAGGAGGTAGGAACCTCCAACCTAACAGCAGATTGGTTGACAACCTGAAGCACCTTAAAGGGCCCTACAAACTTGGGACCCAATTTCTTAGAAGGAATCCTCAACCGCAGATTCCTAGAGGACAACCAAACCATGTCACCAACAGCGAACAAAACCTCCTGTCGTTTCCTATCAAAGTAGTCTTTAGATTTTCTGTTGGCCTCCTGAAGATTACCACGCACATCCGTCCAAACTCTTTCCAAATCACCGGAAAAATTCTCCTCCTCAGGCACGGCAGATCCCAACTTGGAGAACGACCCAAACGACGGATGTCTCCCAGAACAACAAAAAAAAGGCGAACAACCAGCAGAAGAAGATGTATGATTGTTCAGAGCAAATTCAGCAAGTGGCAGAAACTCAGACCACCCCTCTTGATTGTCTGCCACAAAACAACGCAAGAACTGCTCAACATCCTGGTTTTTCCTTTCTGTCTGGCCATTAGATTCAGGATGATATCCGGACGAAAACGACAAATGAATTCCCAACCTGTCACAAAAGGCATGCCAAAAACGAGCCACGAACTGAGGACCCCTATCAGAAACAATGTCAGTAGGAACGCCATGAAGTCTGACAATTTCCTTGACAAAGGCCTTAGCGAGAGTTTTAGCGCAGGGCAGTTTGACGAAGGGAACCAAGTGACACATCTTGCTAAAACGGTCCACGACCACCCAGATGACAGTAAAACCCTCAGAGGGGGGAAGGTCAGTTATAAAGTCCATAGCCAAATGTGTCCAAGGAGCACTGGGGACCTCCAAAGGACAAAGCAACCCCGCAGCAGGAGTATGTGAGGACTTAGATCTAGCACATATAGTACATTGGCGCACCCACTTAATGACTTCCTTCTGCCATCCAGGCCACCAAAAACTGCGACCCACCAGTCTCTTAGTCTCAGAGATTCCGGGATGACCTGCCAACCGAGATTCGTGACACTCAACAAACAAATCTCTCCTAAAGGTCCCAGGCACAAACAACCTCCCATGAGGAGTGTTAGATGGGGCATTCTCCTGAGCTTTAAGAATCTCATCTTCCAAAACGGAGTCTAAAGCAGCTATCACAACACCTTCTTGTAAAATGTTTTCCTCTTTCTCAGCACCGACTATGGGAGAAAAACTGCGAGACAAGGCATCCGCCTTAACATTCTTAGTACCAGGGATGTAAGTAACGGAGAAATTAAACCGCGAGAAAAACAGTGCCCACCTAGCCTGACGGGCATTCAGGCGCTTGGCAGCATCAAGATATATCAGATTTTTATGATCCGTAAGAACCTGAACGGGAAATTCCGCACCTTCCAAGAAGTGGCGCCAGTGTTCAAATGCGAGTTTAATAGCCAATAATTCCCGATTACCAATATCGTAATTCAGTTCAGTCTCCGAAAATTTTTTTGAAAAAAAGGCACAGGGATGTAATCCATCCCCGTTATCCTGAGACAATACTGCGCCAACCCCCACAGAGGAAGCATCAACCTCAACCAAAAACGGCCTAGTAACATCAGGCTGCATAAGGATGGGAGCAGAGGTGAACCTCTCCTTGAGATACACAAAAGCTTCAATGGCCTCAGAAGACCACTGAACCGCATCAGCACCTTTCCTGGTGAGATCAGTCAGAGGTTTGACAATACTAGAAAATTTTTTTATGAATTTTCTGTAGTAATTGGCGAAACCCAAAAACCTCTGTATCGATTTCAAACCAATAGGCCTAGGCCATTCCTGCACAGCCTGAACCTTAACCGGATCCATCTCAAAACCTTTGCTGGAGATAATGTAGCCCAAAAAACTAATTCTCTGTACAGCGAACTCACATTTCTCCAGCTTAGCAAAAAGCGAATTGTCCATTAATAACTGTAATACCTCACGCACGCTCCGCCAATGAGACTCCAGATCTGGCGAATAAATCAAAATGTCATCCAAATACACAACCACATTTTTACCGATCAAAGGTCTAAGGATGTCATTAATCAGATTCTGAAAAAATGCAGGAGCATTAGTAAGACCAAAAGGCATAACCAGATTCTCAAAATGACCCACAGGAGTGTTAAAAGCAGTCTTCCATTCATCACCCTCCTTCATGCGCAACAGATTGTATGCCCCCTTAAGGTCAATTTTAGAGAACCACTTGGCCCCCAATAACTGGTTAAACAGATCAGGAATCAATGGCAGTGGGTAAGGATTGCGTACCGTAATTTTGTTAATCTCACGAAAATCCAGACAAGGACGTAAACCGCCGTCCTTTTTTTTTACAAAAAAAAATCCAACCGCCACAGGAGACTTAGAGGGCCTAATGTGACCGGCGGCCAAACTTGTCTGTATGTATTCCTCCAAAGCCTTCCTCTCAGGAATAGTAAGGTTAAATAAACGACTTTTAGGAAGAGTCGCTCCAGGGACAAATTCAATAGAACAATCATAGTCTCTATGGGGAGGCAAAACCTGCGATTCCTTCTCAGAAAAAACTCTCCAAAAATCCTGAATAGGAACAGGCAATTCTCCCCTATCCAAAGCTGCAATACGCCCGTTACAACACTTGTCATAACATTTATGGCTCCAGGATTTAATTTCACTGGTAGACCAATCCAGTACAGGATTGTGAAATTTTAACCAGGGCAAACCCAATATTACTGGAGAAGGCAAGTTATTCAACACTACCAAATCCAATTTCTCATGGTGAACACCATTAATAGTGAGAGGAAATTCACTGACCTTGAGAGTAATATTCTTCAAAGGGGAGCCATCCACAGAAACCACAGCAATGGGGGATGATAAAGGTTCAGGTTTTAAATTGAGTTTTTCCACGAATCCCCCATCAATTACATTCAGTGTAGACCCGCAATCAACAAACACCCGAAATTCCATTAATTTTTCCTGAGCAATCGTGGAAGCAGCTAAAAATACACCCTTGGAATTTAAACAGGCAATACGGGCGTGACTGACCATTTTTTTTTCTTTCTTCATACGAAGCTCACAGCCTTTAATCAAATGACCAGATTTTCCGCAATAGAAACACAAGCCTTCCGAAAAACGACGGTCTTTTTCTTGAGAGCGAGGTGCCACCGATCCAATCTCCATCGGTTCACCACTGTTAGTACACACATTATCATAACCAGAAACTGACATAGCAGAGGATTTGCTCTCATTAACCCTAGCACGCAGTCTTCTATCCACCCGTATAGCTAATTGCATAGCCTGTTGCAAATCCTCAGGTGTAGGATAAGCAATTAGCAGGTCTTTAACCCTTTCACTGAGCCCAGCAAGAAATAGACTTTTCAGAGCAGAATCGTTCCACCCTGTTTGAGTGGACCAACGACGAAAATGAGTACAATATTTTTCGACATTACCTGATCCTTGTTTTAAACGTCTCAACTCAGTCTCAGCTGATGCCACACGGTCAGGATCATCATATAATAGTCCTAAAGCAGAAAAAAAACTATCCACTGATCTGAAGCATGTATCACTAGGTTGCAAAGAAAAAGCCCACTCCTGAGGCTCTTTGCGCAAAAGTGACATTATGAACCCTACGCGCTGGGATTCATCCCCAGAGGACTTGGGTCTCAAACGAAAATACAATAAGCAAGCATTTTTAAATGAAAAAAATTCTCGATGTTCACCAAAAAATAAATCCGGCAAACATACCTTAGGCTCCAAGAAATATGCTCCAGGACAGTTACTCACGTGCTGACGGAGTTCGGCCACTTCCAGAGAGAGTCCCTGCAGGTGTTTAGCCAAATCCTGAACCGACACCATGATGGAACAAAAAAAAAAAAAAATCTTTCCTTAGAGAATTTGCAGGCTGGACTTACTGTTATGTTCTGCTACCAAAGCTAAGGAAAGAGAGGAGATCTGTCCCTACTATAGGACTCAGCTGAATCCCTACGATGTAACAGGGAACCTGATCCTGCGATCAGACCTGCTAAAGTCCTAATCTAGTCTGTACGGAGACCTATAGATGTGGGGAGGGAATCCCTACAAGTACTAAGGACTGGGAGGAATATGGGACACCTCCTAACAGAAATAGTAGCAGACAGATGAACAAACAAAATAGATAGAACATAGAGGTCCGTAGACCAAGCAAACTAACAGAGTTAGATACAGAGCACAGGCTAGCTAGAAAGTAGATATACAATGAAGTCTAGCAAAGCCAGAAGGGCGGAGCAGGATTAAATAGGCCAACAAGGTCATGTGACCAGCAAAGGAAAAAAAACCTAACAGCAAGGTTCTAACAGTGGCAAAGACAACGGTTTCGACATTCTTTTTAATAAAGTGTTCACTGGGTGGGATAAATAGCATATTTATTTTGTAGTTTGGGACATTATATGGACAAGATAATACCAAATATGTAGAGTTTATACTTTATCACTTTTTTTACACTAAAATCCATCTGAACTATAATTTTCCTTTGCAGTATTGTAGGGATAGTGACATTTTATGATTGCTTTTTGTTACATTTTTTAAAACACAACGATTATAAAACGAGAAATCTGGCTTTTTTTTTCATGATATTAACTGAGTGGAATAAATAGCATGCTCACTTAAATAGTTTGGATTTCTATGGACATAGCCAAACTAAATTTGTAATTTTTATACATTATTATTACTCACTATAAAATCCCATAAAACTGTTTTTGTTTTATTTATTTTTATTGACATATTTTAAGAGCCATGACTTCTTAATTTACCTTTTTTTGCAGCAGGAATGCATAAGGGCTTGTTTTCTGTGGGACAATATTTAATTTTAGCTGGTATAATTTTTAGGTTCATAACTTTCTAACTGCTTTTTATTTATTTTTTTCCCTTTTTTGGAGAAGAGAGCAAAAAATAGCAATTCTGACATTTCTGGTATATTAGTTTTACAACACTCACTAAGAGATCAGCTAGTTTTATAGTCTTGGGTTATTACAGACACACTGATACCAAATATGTGGAGGTTTTTTTCTTTGGTCCCATTTTGAAGCAGAGAATACAAGCTTTAAAATTAGCCCTAGGGTGCAGTAATCGTTGTGAATCTGACTGAGATATGGGTAATAGTACCCAAGACATATCTTATATATCCTTGGCTACTGAGTTGTCAACTTGTACGGATACATGAGATATTGTACACCTTTGCCAGAGGAAAAGTTAAGAGCAATGAGACTATGAGACTCTCTGCCATTAAATGCTGGGATGGTTGATTAATTTAACAAGTTCAAGATTAAATTCCTGCTGAGACCAGTCACACCCCCCTAAGGCCAGATGGATCATCATGCTGTAGAAGCCTTGCAGGAAATTGCAGGAGGAAGCAAACTTTTGCGGAACCACCTGCCACTAGGAGAAATTGCACAGTGAGTAGGGCAGCACTGAGGACCCATGCAAGTTGTTGCCGTGACGGTACTTACCTTTATGCTCTCTCCTTTCTTGGCCAGACTGTTAGAGGAACCTCTCAAGAATGGCAGGGGTGTTGATGTTCTCAGCCGGCTCCCAAGACCTTTCTTCGGGACTAAAACTCCTCCAGTCCACCAAATAGAAGGTCTTTCCCCGAAATCTCTTGTAGCTCAAACACGTCCAAAGAACCTCCAGAAACAGATTTAGGGTCAGGAGAACAGACCTTGGAGAGCCGATTCTTGACAGTAGGCTTCAAGAGCGAGACATGGAAAGCATTTGGGATCCGAAGAGTGGGCAGCAGCATTAATTTATAAGACACCGGATTAAGTTGCTTGAGGGATTTTGTATGACAACTCAGCATCAATGAGGAGAATCTGACCACTTGTGAACTATTCTTAATTTTGCCAGATGTACTATTCCTTTGTTCAGTGAGTCAAGTCATGAGCTATTGTTTAATGTCTGATCTCCCTTTTTGTATTCCAATATGTGGAATGCCTACTGATTACAGTTTGCATCAGCCCCCTGCGGGTACTAGTCTGCATCATTTGGGGACAATTATGCAGTCTAATTAAATTAGCGAACAATGAGGGAACAGCCATAATTATCTTCTTACTAGAGTATGGTACCCTCACCCTGTGTTGCCTGAGTAGTGTTCAGTAGTAGAGTAGAGACGTTCAATGGGATGAGCCCCGGCCCGTGCGGTCTTTCTAAAGACAGCCAGGCCCGTGGACAAGAGCACCCACTGACCCTCATGTGTCTCCACAGCAAGTTCACTGCAATTATCTTAAGAAGTAGAAGGCCAAACCAAAGTGAGTGCTTCCAGTGACACAATAAATGTGTACACCGCAGAGGAATGCAAGCATAAGTGTCATCCACTAAAAGCCCAAACACAAAAAAGTCTGCCTACAATTTGCCAGGAATCATGCTGAAAAATGTAAAGACTACTGGGACTACTGGAACTCTATACTCTAGAGTGATGGGACCAAGATAAATGTTTCTTGAACTGATGGCTTCAAAACTGTATGGTGTCTACAGTGAAACATGGTGGTGGCAATGTCCTTATGTGGGGTTGCATAAGTGCTCCTGGTTTCAGGGAGCTACGTTTCATTGATGATATTATAAATTCACAGATGTACTTCTCTATTTTGAAAGAGGAGATGCTACCATCACTTAGTAGACGTGCACTTTTCTAACATGACATTGATTCAAAATACACATCTAAGGCCATTGTTGCATTTCTGAAGAAGAAGAGTGTGAAACTGATTCAGTGGCCAAGTATGTATCCTGATGTGAACCCAATCATACACTTATGGAGATTTCTGAAGAAACAAGTTAAGTATCATTCTCCATCCAGACTCTAAGAGGTCATTCTTGTTGAATGAAAAAAGATAGTTGTTCCAAAAAGTTGCATACTTGTTCATTTCATGCATAAAAGACTTGGTGCTGTTCTTAAAAATCATGAAGGTAACACAAAATACTAGATGTAGTTGTTCTTGATGTGGGGTGTATTCATTTTTGATCAACTAATTTGAGCTAAATTGAAGATTTTGTAATTAAAGTTATATTATTAACCTTATTTTCATGGGTTTTAGCCACTTTTAATTTATTTTGAATATAGTAGTATTATTAGCTGGTCTTGTTAAAGTTATGCCTTCAACCGTATCAGTTTTGTAACTATGTATTCAGATTTCTTATTTGAGTTGAGGGGGGTAACATAGTGTAGTTATCATGTTTCATGATTATTATGTACAGGAAGTACAGAGACAGTTATCTGATAATTCCACATATACACCATTAAAATCTGATCCTACACGTTTATATAAAGGCAAATTATGTACCTTACTAAGACAAGGGGTGGAACAGTTTTTTTTGTGGAAAAAATACCCAAAAAAGCCAGGACGCCTGTTTGTTTCACATAGGGGCTCTGTCACTGAGCCTCTTTCCCAGTACTTGGATTTTATGCTATGCCTCTTAATATATCACACTCATTCATATATAAAAGATACCAGCGATTTTTTACATGCGTTATCTGATTTTATGTAGCAAGATGGATTTTTGATTGCCACTGTAGACATTCAGAAACTGTACACCCGCATCACGCAGGATGTCTGTGTGCAGGCTGTCGGATTTCTGCTGCGTGAAAATATTATTGATTTGTTCTGTGCCGATTTCCTATGTGAATCCTTATATTTTGTATTAGGACAATATTCTTTTCAATTTGGTGTCCGATGGTCTGCCTAGTCAGCTGGCACAATGATGGGTACGCTGGTGGCACCAACTTTTACCAATTTTTTTATGTGACAAGTTGGAATTAATAAAGTCTTTAATGTATTCAATTCTTTTCCGATCTATATATAAAAAAAAATTTTTATGCAATATTGAAGATATTTTTATTGTATGGAATGGTACCCCACAATTATTTGAGAAGTTTGTTAATAAACTAAATGATAACCAGGTAAATTTGAAATTTACCAGCATAATTGGAAATCTTTACATATAATTTTTGAATGTTCAAATTGAAGTCATTGAGGACACGATCCATACAAAATCTATCAATTCATTAATGAGGTTTGGAAGTTATCACCCTTTACACATGAAGAATTCTCTACCATATAGCGAGTTTTTGAGACTGCGTCACATTAATAGTTCCGACAGTACTTGTTTACAACAATCTGAGGATTTAAAATGTAGATTATCACATCGCAGTTATCCCAGATAAACTATTAATAATAGTTTTCAAAGAGCATTTAAACAGAATTATAAACAATTGTTTAAATATTGCAACAAAAATACCAATAAAAAAATTGTGCTCTCTTTTCAATATACTCCTTTGAAGGGAATTATCAAGTCGATTTTTAGCAAGTACTGGTACATGATAGAGAGCAATCCTCTTTTAACAGATATTGCTAGAAAACAACCAATAATTTCATTCAGAAGATCTAGAGATTTGAGGGATGTTTTAGTTAAAGGTAGATTGACACAAAATAAAAATAATAATAAAGACTGGTTGAATAGGAGTGTACCAAAAGGGAATTTTTGATGCAAACATTGCAATTATTGTAAATATTTATACAGTATTTTGCAATAACCAAGTAAAATTAGGTAGCTATATTCATATTTCTAAACACATCTTTATGTGTCAGAGTAACTATTTATAGCATATGCTGCTATATGTGACTGTGGGAGATATTAAAACTATTCGCCCTCTACATAAGTGCATTAGTGAACGTGTACACTCTCTTTCGTTGGGAAAAAGTTGTCCAAAGTTGATTTCTCACATGAGACAAGCACATGACAATGACCCAATTGCATGCAGTTTTTGGGTTAACATTTTGAACCCGTAGCAATGACAGGCAGTGATCTACACAATTTATTACTTAAGAAGGAGATTTATTTCATCCAACAAATGGAGACATTAGGTCCTCTGGGACTAAATGATCAACATGATTTGAGTCCAATTTTATGATAGTTAAGTATATAAGTGTTGTGTTGTTTTAGGTATTTTTTGTCAGATGTGATTTTTTGTAAATAATTTGTATTGCTAATTGAAGATATGTTAAATAGGAGATGTGTCTTCCTAGTGATGCAAGAGCCAGAAGAAGTGTGTCTTACATGAAACCACTGTCACTTGTTTTACTTCTACAGGTCTACGTTCCTCACATGTTGACCGAATAAAGATGCTGGTTTTACGTACCACTTGTGAGTGCTTCTATTTACAATATTATATTTCTTGATTTAGCAATTGTTGCAATCTGGATTCATCATAGTGCCTGTTTATTATTAGAATTAGGGATGAACGATCCCAAACAGTAAAGCTTGGGGTTTGTATCAGACTCCTAGTGTCCGGTGCCGAGCCCCGAACATGGACTTCTAAATGGAAGTCCATATTACTGTTCAGATTCGCCATCCGAATAAAGCTTGTTGAATGGCTGTAGCGCAGCCAATCAACAAGCTTTAAAGCTGTGGGCATTTCCAGCTCCATCACAGCTATGCCTAGCATTGGCATGGCTATTATTGTCTGGGGCATCACGTGACCCGGCCTGTATAAAGTTCGGATCAAGGGTTGTGCCACCATTCTGAGTTCAGGGCCTGGTTCCATAAACAGTGTCTGTGTTGAGTGCCTTAATCCCGCCTGGTGCAGCCTGCCCTAATATCTTGGTGCATACTGCCATACAGCCTAGTGCATACTGCGCTTACAGCGTGGTGCATAGTGCCCTAACATCCTGGTGGACACTGGCCATACAGCCTAGTGCATAGTGCCAATAAAGTCTGGTGCACACTTCCCTTACAGCCTCATGCATACTGCCCTTATAGCCTGGTGCAGCCTCTTCTCTACTGGGAAATTTTTAGGGGGGAAAAACATGAGGAGAGCAACAAATAGGGGATGTGGACATGGTTGTGGTCTTGCTGATTGTGATGGTGTTGCTGCTGCAGGGAGAGGACATGGTTGATCTGTGCCTTTTACATGTCCAAGTGAAACACATCCCAAAGGTGCAAGCAGATGACAGGGCATTCTGCATCATTTCTTCGGCTCGAGTATCTCTGGCTGAATGGTGAGGCCAGAACATGTTGGTGAGACCAGAACATGAGGCGGTGTTGGATTCTATGGCTGAGAGTGACTCCAGTTCTTTCGTATTGTCTTCCACTCGGTCCCATGCAGAAAGTGCAGAGTTGGCACCTGATGACCATAGGCATATTTTTTCTGCCTCACCCCCTTGCAAATCAGTCAAGCAGTCTGAACCCCAAGTCATGCAGCAGTCGCTTTCTGCTTTTTGATGGTTCCATGGCCCATTCACCTGGCCCTGCCACAGAAGTGGAAGAGACTGAGTTCACTGATGCCCAACCACTTGATATGCTAGAGGATAAGTACGTGGGAGGGATAGTGCACATGGCCAGCGGACCACCAGAGCACATCTCAGAGAATGGTGAAAGACACGTGCCTACTGCTGCAGCTTTCTGCAGTGTGCAGACCAGCAAGGAGGGCAGGGTTGAGGAGTGGTGGAAGATGATGCGGGGGATTATGAGGTCCAAAACCCCACATGTAGCAAGGCCATCCTAGCGCCATGCGTAGATTGGAGAAGGAGGAGTTGGTAATGCTGCCCCAGCAGCACAGCAAAAGAGGGAGCAGGTTGCAAAAGCACAGCGGCCGGCCCCTAGGCAGTACGACGGCTGATAGTACCCACCGAACCAATGAAATGAGCACACTAAGGCCAGCTCAAAGAAGCTTCCTGGTGTGTTATTTCTTCAGGCAATGTGCTGATGACAAGCGACAACACACTGTGCCATCAGAGCCTGAAGCGGGGCATAAATGTTCTGAACCTGGGCATCAACTGCATGACGAGGCATCTGAATTCCAAGGAAGAGGTGCAGTGCAGTGCACACCTTAAAAATCATGACAGCTCTGAGCCTCCTCCTGCCCCCTCTACTGCTGCAGATTTGGCCTCTTCCTCCCGCTTATGATCAACAACAAAGCCACCTGCCTTTCTGCAAACAGAGGATGTGACAGCTCTAGCAGTGTCACTGAGCATCTCCACACCATCCCATGAAAGTGTTCAGCTCTCCATGCTCCAAACCCTCAAGAGAAAGAGGATATACCCCCCAACTCACTCACAAACCTTGGTCCTGAATGACAGCATTTCAAAATTCCTGGCCTTTGAAATGTTGCCATTCTGGCTGGTGGAGACAGATAGTTTTAAAAAACTTATGGCAGTGGCTGCCCCACACTATGTTGCTCCCAGCCTCCACTACTTTTCCAGGCGGGCCATCACACACATGCTGAGGACCAAATCAGGAGTGCGCTTGCAACAACATCAGTGGTAAGGTCCACAGAACCTCGGTTACGTGGACCAGTAAGCATAGGCAGTTACATTACATTTCCCTAGCTGCCCACTGTAGTGGTGGCTGGGACAGAGGTGGATGGCGTTCTAGCTCATGTCCTGCCACTACCTAGTATTGCTGGACGTTAATCTGTCCATGTTTCCTCCTTCTCCTACTCGGCTTCCTCCACGCCTACTCATCCAGTCGCAGTAAGGCCTGCACTGTCAACTTCAGCACAGCCAGGGGAAAATGACAGAAGGCTGTTCTGAAACGCATCTATTTGGGGGAAAAATCCCACAACGTGCCGGAGCTGTGAATCAAACAGCAGACAGATGAGTGGTTGGTGCTTGTGAACCTCAAGCCTGGCCTGGTGGTGTGCAATAACGGGGGAAATCTCGTAGCAGCTCTGGGCCTAGCCAGGCTGCTAGCAGTGATCTCACTGAGATCACTGCAGTTCATTGCCCTGGCTGGGAACGCAGCCTCAATGACCGTCAGTGAACTCTATGACGTCACCGCTAGTCACTGAGGCTGAGCTCGCTAGCAGCACATTCCTCAGTGGTTTCCAGGTAGAAAAATATTTATCCCAGACATGGATTACGGCATGGGACAGAACTTTAGACAGGTGAAGGATATTATTTTTTATTTGCTTTTTTTTTACAGGAGACATTGGCTTCAATGGAATGGACGTTAGGTGAGTATAACCGTGTTTGTTATTTTTAAATGTAAAACTGTGTGCTTTATTTCAAGTAAAAAACTTTATTCTGGGTGTTTGTCTTTACAATATAACTATGGGATTAGTAATGAAGAGGCATCTTATAGACGCCTCTCCATTACTAACCCGTGGGCTTGATGTCACCGGAAAATACATAGGTGACATGAACCCCACGAATATTACTCCACTTGCCACGGCCACAGGGCAGTGGGGAGAGCCGGGAAAAGTGCCAGAATTGGTGCATTTAATAGGTTCGCCTTTTCTGGGGCAACTTCAGGCTGCTATTTTTAGATTGGGGAGGCCAATATCCATTTATTTAAATTATTAAAAAAACAGCAAGGGGACCATTCTATTCTTGATAACCAGTGCTACAGGCACGCCGCTAGGTTCACATAGGGCGAGGCGGGTTTCATGAATTCGTTGGAATCCTGGGGAAACCGTTACTCTGGGCGACCATAGGCTGCAGCTTCTCTCAGGCAGACAATAGATTCAGTTGCTGACCAGACACATCTGACAAGAGTCTTTTTCAACAATTTAAGAGTGGAATTTAATCTGAAGAACTGCCAGTGAAATTCAGGGATATTACAGCAACAATCTTCATTACAGTAAAGTTAAAAAGCAGTCACAGTAACGTCAGACTCTTAAGTAGCATAATTCAGCACAGATTAGATCTCTTAGTAGCACACTTCTATGCATAAACAGCAGGCTCTGCTAAAACACTCCCTGCCTCCGGTGACTGTGTTAACCCCTCTAGTTGCTGGATGCTTTTAAAGCAACAGCACTACTTCTGCATGTCACACCAGCTTTGCTAAAGCTGACAGCTGAGGGTTGCAGCCCACAGCTGTCAGTTTTGTTTGTCTGGTTATCAAAAATACAGGGGAACCCACACAATTTTTTTTTTATTTATTTATTCATAGCGCAGGCCCTGGCAGATGAATATTCCCATCAGTTGTGCCTGCTCTCGCTGTTATCTGTGACAGCAGGCGTAGGCTGATGGGTGTAGTAGTCCCATCTGCCGATGCAGATCCCATCCCAGTCCCATCTGCGGGCTCACACTGTCATCTGACAGCGTGGGAACCGCAGCGCTCAGACCAGTGGTATTAATCTTAATCTTACCCGGTGTTCCTGGTGCCGAACCCAAACAGTAACACAGACTTCCTGGTGAAGTCCATGCCCAAATAGTAGGTGTTCGGTAAGGACCCCAAACATTACTGTTCGGGTTCACCCATCTCTATTTACAATAACTTATATTTTGACCAGGGATGCCCAAACTTTTACAAGCCACTGTAATTTCCCTACCCACATTTGTTTGAAGGGCAATTGCCCTGCTCTTACTCCCATTTTTCTTCCTTTTGCAGGCCCCTAGCTCTTCCTACGACCATTTTACAGACATTTTATGGAACCAAAGTTTGAGTCCCCATTGGCTTCTTGTACCGGAACCAAACTTTTTACTAAAGTTCAGTTGAACCCTGTGAACCCGAACATCCACGGGTCCACTCATCCCTCATTAGAATGCAATAAAATGAATATACTACATATTTTAATAAAACTTAGTGCACTGGTATATTTTAGTTCAATAATATATTTTAAGCTAAGCATTTTAATTGACAATACTGATACCAAGATCTACAGCTGTTTTTCTAACACTCGACATTGAGACCACAAACTTTTTTCATTTTGCAAGTTTTAAATAATAGTAAAAGAGCTTACATTTCAAGCTAGTCCCAGTGGGACAATTAGTTTTAAACTTTTCTTTACAAATATATACAGTATGTGAAAATAAAAGAATTTAAATGACCACATATTTAAAAGACTCATTTTCCAAGTTGTCAAATTCTCGTGGTAACTTGTGAATTCTAGAAAATATACTATTTGTGGAAGAAAACCAATTCACATGTGTTTTGGAATTTATTCAAACTTTTTAGAACCTTAAATATTTGAGATAGGTATATATTTTTCTACATAGTGGTATGATTAAAGAAATATACTGTATTTGTAAATATTGTCATGGTATGGTAATATATTGCCAATTGTATAGCATTATATGCTATTAAACTTAAAGATTTTAAATATTTGCACTTTAATGACTACTTAATATGTACATTACACCACATTACACTAACTACTTAATTAAAGAGATAATGAACATACAATATGAATTCATTTATTATACATTAAAAAAACAAAAAAATCTAGTTCTACAATTTTGGATTCTAAAAGAAGCCATTAAAAACTGTGTGTGTGTGTGTGTGAAGTATGATGAATAAGAGATCTGGGACCAATCACTCTGTTGCTCACATAAAACTCTTTTTTATGGGATTTATAGGCTGCCTTTGCGATTAAGAGTAATTTGGCGAAATCTGTGTTTTCTATCAACATCAAAGAATTGGAGAATATTGGGCTGCAGTCTTTAGGCATTATTGTTTTTTTGGTTCCTAGGAACAGCTTGAGCTAATGTTACTGTGAATGACAAGGAGTTTGGGTGATAATCTTATATTGGCAGCAATACAAGGTAAAAGGCAGAAGCTGGAACATATACAGTATTTTAACTGAAGTTCATTTATTTTCAATTTAACCTAGGTGTAATCCAGCAAAATTTACATTAGACAATGAAGTGCCATACAAATATAGATGCTCCATGGACAGCTCATATAAACTTAATTTACCATAATTGCTTGATAATATTAGATGATATTAAAATACAGTGAACAGACGACTTTGTCTTTTCACTATTGAGTGTTACCCAATCTATACAAGTCATATGTATGAGTGTTTCATTTATTAAAATTATTTGGAAGCATACTATATTTTAGTTACTTTTTATTTTAAAAAAAAGCAGTGAACAATATTAGATTTGTTACATAATTGACATTTTATTTATCAAATTAATTCTGAAACTATAGTGAGTTCAAGTTGGTGCTATAAAGCTTGTCACATGTTCCATCTACACACCTTGTATTGTGCCAGGGACAATGTAACATTAAGTATTCAAAAAAAAGTTAATGACAACCCTAAAATAAAAGGGTTTTCTCATTTTCATAAATGGGTAAAATTGAAAAGGTCTTTGGAAAACAAACAACTTTGCATTTAACATTTTATTAAAAATCCTGTGTGTTCCCAAGAAAAGAGGGATTTTTAATAATCTTACTGTTACGGATCCGGGTGGTGGAACCTCTGTGCTGCGGTGCAAGGAGGGGCCAGAGGGGCGTGACTAAGTATCAACTTGCACGGCGGCTCAGTCGACTCCGTGAACCAGGGAGGAACCGAGCAGAGAGACCAGGTGCCACTCTGGGACCAACCTTGTATGAGAGCAGGTGACTCCCATGGGTCAGAAGGCAGGAACTGACCGGTACAGTGGATGAGCTTCGGCTGGCAGGCTGACGGGTGGTCCGGGTAGACAAGCAGGCTGATTAGGCAGATAGTCAGGCGAGTGTTCCGGTAGGCAAGCTGGCCGCACATCGAGTAGCTGGCTGGTGCTTCCAGGTAAGCGGGCAGGCAGGCACGGCAGGTTACAGGCACGTGCTTCCAGGTAAGTGGGCTGGCAAGCATGGCAGGTAACAGGCAAGTGCTTCCAGGTAAGCAGGCTGGCAGGCACGGCAGGTAACAAGCAGGTGCTTCCAGGTAAGCAGGCGGGCAGAGCCCATAGACAGACTGGCGGACTGGACTGTAGACAGACTGTTGGACTGGAGAGTAGTCAGGCTGGTGGACTAGACTGAAGATCAGACTGGCGGACAGGACTGACTTGCAAAGGACCTGGGGGCTGAAGCAAAGTAACAATCACAAAGCAACAACCTTGCATGGGCACCTCCATATTGGAGGAGGTGCCTTTTATAAGGGAAGTCCTCCAGCCATTGGCCGGGGACTTTTTAGGATGGCACGCGCGGCCCCTTTAAGAGTGAGGGAGCACGCGCGCGCCCTAAGCATAGAGCCAGTGAAGCTGCATGCACCCGCAGCAGCTGCAGGGAGGCCGGAAGATACCGGAGCAGGACCGCGGCGGTAAGTGGGACGGCGTCTCTGCTGGGCAGGAGGCAGAGACGCCGATGCTACACTTACTATGTACTGTTCCTTGTCTAGGTTTCCAATTAACTTTGTAGCCTATCAAAGATAGACAACCATCTAGGTAAAGAGTGCAAATCACTAAGGAGAACATCATCTCCAACAAGCAGGAAGCCACATCTGAAAAGCATAGATGTGGACAACCTTTTAAGTATACAATAAATAAATATTTATTAAAAAGTTTGTCCTTATCAGATGTTCCCACTAGTGTTGAGCCACCCCCGTAGTGTTCGGGTTCGGTTCGGTTCGTCGAACACCGGGATGTTCGAGGAACTGTTCGTCGAACACCTTAGAACACCGTCGAACACCGTTAAAACCAATGGCAGGCAAACAAAAACACATAGAAACACATAGAAAACACCTTCAAAGGTGTCCAAAAGCTGTCAAACTGCTCAGAAGACACTCTCTTTAAAAAAGCTGGCCGGCAATTCAGCAGCGGCATACACCGGTACCCGACAATTTAGACAAGAAGGAATAGAGCATCACACATAGATTAGATAGATAGAAACATGTCAGTCACATATATAAGAAGTACAGTGACAGTGTTGGTTACTGTACTTGTCATTTAGTGTTAAAGGATTTATTTAAAAAAATATTAGTGTTTTCATGCACCGTCTCTTTAAAAAAGCCGGCCGGCAATTCAGCATCGGTACCCGACAATTTATAACAGAAAGAATAGAGCATCACACATAGATTAGATACATAGAAACATGTCAGTCACACATATAAGAAGTACAGTGATAGTGTTGATTACTGTACTTGTCATTTAGTGTTAAAATAAAGGATTTATTAAAAAAAAAAATTGGCGTGGGGTTCCCCGTAATTTTAGTCTCTAGCGGAGGTTAAGCAGACGGCTGGGGCAGATGTTTGAAGCCTGGGAAGGGGGTAATACCCACGGAGCTTCCCAGGCTACTAATATCAGCCCCCAGCTGAATACTTAGCCTTTGCTAGCTATTAAAATGGGGGACCCCAAAAAAAATGACGTGGGGTCCCCCCTATTTTAATAGCTAGCAAAGGCTAGGCAGACAGCTGGGGGCTGATATTAATAGCCCAGGAAGGGTACCATGAATATTGGCCCCCTCCTGGGCTAGAAACACCAGCCGTCAACCTCCCCAGAAATGGCGCATCCATAGGATGCGCCAATTCTGGCACTTAGCCGCGCTCTTCCCACTGCCCTGTAGCGGTGGCAGTGGGGTAATAGGGTTGGGGTTGATGTCAGCTTATAATGCCAGCTGACATCAAGCCCAGGTTAGTAATGGAGAGGCGTCTATAAGACATCCCCATTACTAACCCCATAGTCAAAGTTACAAAAAAACACAAACACCCAGAATAAAGTCCTTTAATTGAAATAAAGACACAATTCTTTATTGTTCTAAATTAAACCATACTTACCATCACGCCCATTCCAGCTGAAGCCAACGATCTCCTGCAATAAAAGTAAAATAATAAAGCAACATCATCCTTACCTTTCCTTGGTTCCCACGACAGCTTCAGCTCTGCTACATTCACATGACAGGCTGGACCGCAGCAGAACGCTGCCATCCAGCTTGCCATGCGGCAGACACTGAGAAGCGCAGGCATGCTTGCGCTCCTCAGTGTCTGGCTGTGACGGCATCCAGATGAGCCAAGTTCATGTCCAATGAACTCAGCTCACCTCATGCACGTCAGTGACAGCGTGGGAAAATTCTCCTGCGCATGCGGTGAGTGCAGGAGAATTTTCCCACGCTGTCAGTGACGTGCATGAGGTGAGCTCATGTCCAATGAACTCAGCTCACCTCTTGCACGTCACTGACAGTTCGCGTTCGCCGCGTTCGCGTTCGTCGAACGACTCAAACACCACCCAAAACAGCTTGAATTTGAGATTGGCGAACAGTTCTAGTCAAACACCGCTCATCTCTAGTTCCCACTTTGACAAACTGAATGATTTATGATATTTAAATAAAATGTTATTTGCAAGTAGTCTAGTTTTGGTTCTTTTGAACCAGAGACGATTTAATTGTATTTAGTTTGTGTTAATTTATCGGCTATAAAAAAAATGTATCTGTTGGGCTAGCAACTTGTGAGTTCTGGTATTTATTTTTGGGACCAAGGCAGGTTTCTTTTTTAATAATTTTGTGTGCATAATTTGCACCTTTTTAATTTTCAGTTTTAATTTTCAATGTAATTTGCTTGTTACTCATATTGTTATACCTTATATGTTTATATTGAGTAATTTTGACATTTTTCGATTGGTTTGTAAGTATTTTAGAAGAATTAGATGCATTATTTATATAATTTATATTTGAATTTTTTTAAACTTATTTTTCTGCCTAAATTCCATACACAGTGCTCATTTGCTAATGTATGAGAGAACTGAGTAGACAAATTAGGTAAAAAACACCTGTCTTCACTACATTTATCATGTGCAATGACACATTTAGACAATTCAATAATCAATCATGAAGTGTTCATGGGAACACTCATTCCCAACTATGGGCCTGTAAAATGATCGACACACCGAAATGAAAATCATAGTTATTGGCAGCACATCACCCTGTGTAAACAGGTGATGTGCTCTGATGATACAATTTAAGCACACAGAACAATTTTAATCTTGATTGTTCTGTTTAGGTAGTATATTTGTCAGCCTGTCTAAGCAGGCCAAAAGCTGACCATCTATAGGTTTGAACATAGACATTTATTTAATGGCTTAAATTGGCCTTCTAAAGGGTCATAAGCCTTGCCTTTCCTTGCTGGAATATTGCCTTTATGGCCAAATTGTCAAAATAATTCATAGTAGGCTGTTGATTCAAAGATTTTTTTCCATTTGATTTTTCCCATTTTCAATCCCATAAACAGAAGTACCAATACATCCAACTTGTAATGTTGTTATCACAAATAGATGAAATGGTATGTTCAGTGAATTAAACAAGCTGACCACAGAGCTGAACGGGAGCTGACCGCAGTATACAACTGACATGTTAGCCCAGTTGCCAAGACTGGACTTACCTATGATTTCAATTACCCATTAGATGTGATGATTTTAGTGGACAAAGCATTTAGGAAGTGTTATAGAGAGGGGGTTTTCTTGGCAGCCAGGATCTTCACAAAGCTCTCTGACTTGCCACAAGCTTTTGCCTATTAGAGCGTGAGAGAGGCATGACTTATTAGTTTGCTATATAAAGAAAGTAACTTGGCACTCGAAGTAATGTGTAGAAAAGTTCCGTTTTTTATTATGCATTCAAATGATTAGTTGAACGTTTTCGGTCTACAAAAGACCTTCATCAGAACTGAATGTACAAAAGACAACAGACAGTGTATAATCAATACAGGGTGCATATCCATCAAGTCTGGTTATATGAATGCTTATAAGGAGAATAAATGGGGAAAAAAAGGGGGGACATAGCAGAATACCTCTAATTAAAATTCGCTATCTTCATAATGACATAGGAAAAATTGCTGACAACATAAGGCAAAAAAATAAAAAATGAAAAGCAAAAAACAAAGAGGAGGACAAAGAAAGGCAAAACACAAGTGATACATACATATAATATATAAAAGGCATCAATGTCTAGTGTTCAAAACATAGATTTATATAAGAATACAGAGATGTCCCTGGATAGAGAAATGGAGGGGAATCTGGATGGTGTATTTCAATAGTCATATAGGAGATGGATAGTGATGTTATCACAGTAGTGTGGGATACCTCAAAATGTGAAGGGAGACCTGAGGGGGCAAAAAAGAGTAAGAATCAACTAGTAAAGCGTGGTAAAAGTATATATCCTGGCTAAAGAGGTTCAGTTTATATTATAGAATAAGCGGAAGGAAAGCAAAAGAGTACAGACAGAACAGGAGATCATGTTAAAGGAGGGCAAGGCTCTTACCAGAATGCCGGCGTATTGGAACCCCCAGAAAAAATAGCGCATCTGGTAGAGCGATCAGTGTCACAAGGATAGCGCTGTGTGCAGAGCGCACCAGTGGGGTTTAAAAGGACCTGTAGCCAGAAGTCACGTGATTGTGGTGCTCACATGACCCTCCGAAGGGGAGGGGGAAGTGTCTTTTAGCAGCTAGAGTCTGATAAAGGTGGAAAAAGCAAAAAAAGGTTTTTTTTTGGAAACGTAAGAAAATGTAAAGAGTATGAAAAAATGAGGTAAAGATAAGGATGAAATGAACAGAATACAAAATGAAAAATAAAATAAAAAACAAAAAATTAAAAAATTAAAAATAAAAAATAAATAATAAAGAATGAAAAGAAAAAAAAATTAAAATTAAAAAAGAAAAGAAAAGAAAAATTAAAATTAAAAAATAAAAAAATTAAAATTTAAAAATAAAAAATAAATAAAAAATAAAAAACAAAGACAAAAAGTAAAGACAAAAATAGACGAGATGGAAAAGAAGACATCAAGATATGGAGAAGAGTGAAACAAAGAAATTAAATACTGAAATGATGTACGGATGGCCATACTTAGGAGATTGAGGGATTTAGGTGACCACATTTATACTACACCATGAGGTGCCCAGTGAGAGGTGGAAGAGGGAAGGAAGAGGATTTCTACCGGTTCTGGAAAAAATGGGAGAGGGAAGATTAATGATCATACACATATCCAAAAATGTACAACATCAAACAAGAGGCATCTATGATGCATTATATTAAAAGTTTATGGGATGGGATCAGAAGAAGGAGGCCTAGAGGAAGCATGTCATAGTCTCTATACAGGCCTTTCGGTTCCAATGTTTGTAATGTGAAGATTAGTGTTGAGCGATACCTTCCGATATCAGGAAATATCGTATCGGATTGGATCGGGCCGATACCCAAAAAGTATCGGATATCGCCGATTCCGATACCGGAAACCAATGCAAGTCAATGGGACACAAATATCGGAATGAAAATAAACCCTTTCTTTCCTTGTAGGTTAATTCTACATGAAGTAAAACAACTAAGAATAATGTAGAATGACATGAAAAGCCGGCAATTCATCAGCGGCATTCACCGGTACCCGACAATTTACAACAGAAAGAATAGAGCTTCACACATAGATTAGATAGATAGAACAATGTCAGTCACATATATATGAAGCACAGTGACAGTGTTGCTTACAGAACTTGTCATTTAGTGTAAAGGATTTATTTAAAAAAATATTAGTGTTTTCGTGCACCATCTCTTTAAAAAAGCCGGCCGGCAATTCAGCATCTGTACCCGACAATTTATAACAGACAGAATAGAGTTTCACACATAGATTAGATAGATAGAAACATGTCAGTCACATATCTATGAAGTACAGTGACAGTGTTGCTTACTGTACTTGTCATTTAGTGTAAAGGATTTATTTAAAAAAATATTAGTGTTTTCATGCACCGTCTCTTTAAGAAAGCCTGCCGACAATTCAGCATCTGTACCCGACAATTTAGAATAGAAGGAATAGAGAATCACACATAGATTAGATAGATAGAAACATGTCAGTCACATATATATGAAGTACAGTGATAGTGTTAAAATAAAGGATTTATTTAAAAAAAAATTGGCGTGGGGTTCCCCTTAATTTTAGGCTCTAGCGGAGGTTAAGCAGACAGCTGGGGCAAAAGTTTGAAGCCTGGGAAGGGGGTAAAACCCACGGAGCTTCCCAGGCTACTAATATCAGCCCCCAGCTGAATACCTAGCCTTTACTAGCTATTAAAATGGGGGAACCCCCCAAAAAATATAACGTGGGGTCCCCCCTAATTTAATAGCTAGCAAAGGCTAGGCAGACAGCTGGGGGCTGATTTTAATAGCCCAGGAAGGGTGCCATGAATATTGGCCCCCTCCCAGGCTAGAAACACCAGCCGTCAGCCGCCCCAGAAATGGCGCATCCATAGGATGACACTTAGCCTCGCTCTTCCCACTGCCCTGTAGCGGTGGCAGTGGGGTAATAGAGCTGGGGTTGATGTCAGCTTATAATGCCAGCTGACATCAAGCCCAGATTAGTAATGGAGAGGGGTCTATAAGACACCCCCAAGAAAAAAAGGGCTTCCCTATATTGTTGTGTCCGGCTAGGTACAAATAGGCAGCTGGTGGTTGGGGGCAGCCCGTTCCTGCCTGCTGTACCTGACTGGACACAAATATAGGGCGAAGCCCCACATAAATTTTTTTTAATTATTTCATGAACTTCCTGAAATAATTTAAAAAAAATTGACGTGGGGCTTTGCACTATATTTGTGTCCAGCCAGGTACAGCAGGCAGGAACGGGCTGCCCCCAACCACCAGCTGCCTATTTGTACCTGGTTGGACACAACAATATAGGGAAGCCCTTTTTTTCTTAATTATTCCATGAATTTCATGAAATAATTAAAAAAAAAAAAACGTGGAGCTTCTCCCTATTTTTGTGTCCAGCCAGGTACAACTAGGCAGCTGGGGGATGGAATCTGCAGCGCAGGGAGGCCCAAGCTTTCTGACCCCCCCCCCCCGCTGAAAATTGCAGTCTGCAGCCGCCCCGGAAAATGGCGCTTTCATAGAAGCTGGATGCTGTACCTGGCTGGCATACAAAAATATGGCGAAGCCCACGTCAAAAGTTTTGGGAAAAATTCATTTAAAAATAAATAATAATTTAGGGACTGCATCTTTATTAACTCCTCAAATGTCATTTAGTGTTAAAATAAAGGATTTATTTAAAAAAAAAATGGCGTGGGATCCCCCATAATTTTAGTCTCTAGCGGAGGTTAAGCAGACGGCTGGGGCAGATGTTTGAAGCCTGGGAAGGGGGTAAAACCCACGGAGCTTCCCAGGCTACTAATATCAGCCCCAAGCTGAATACCTAGCCTTTACTAGCTATTAAAATGGGGGCTCCCCCCCAAAAAAAATGATGTGGGGTTCCCCCTATTTTAATAGCTAGCAAAGGCTACGCAGACAGCTGGGGGCTGATATTAATAGCCCAGGAAGGGTGCCATGAATAATGGCCCCCTCCCAGGCTAGAAACACCAGCCGTCAGCCGCCCCAGAAATGGCGCATCCATATGATGCGCCAATTCTGGCACTTAGCCTCGCTCTTCCACGCTGCCCTGGTGCGGTGGCAGGGGGTAATAGTGATGAGGTTCATGTCAGCGCCAGCTGCCATGAAGCCCAGGTTAGTAATGATGGGCGTCTATAAGACACCCCCATTACTAACCTACAAAGTGTTAAAAAGAAAAAACACACACTACACCCAGAAAAAAATAATTTATTTGAAATAAAACACACCATTTTATTTAATTCTTAGTTTACTAAAAATAATAGTTACCTGTCCACGTTCCTGCGCTGATCTCCCATGCACAGCTGTCACATCTGGAGATGGTGTCAGCTGTGCATGGCTGCTGTAAGATCACACTGCCGGGAACACGTCCGCTCCCGGCAGCGGGAGCCCCTGACTGAGGTCACCGGAGTGCATTCAGGCAGCGCAGCTCCGGAGACCTCCTTTACGGCAGTGCTGTACCGTGGGAATTTCTCACTATACAGCAGGGCCGTAAAGGAGCTAACCGGAGCAGCGCTGCCTGAACTCCGGCGAACCCTTACGGCCCCGTCATTCTAGCGGCGGCAGCGGTTCAGAGCGGTCACATTCTATGTGGCTGCTCTGAACTGGAGATCTTCGTGGGACACTCGTGGACTACTACGGAGGGGTAAGGATAAGGTTGTGGTTTATTATTTTATATTTTATTACAGGAGATCGATGGCTTCGGGGAATTAGGTGTCTAGGTGAGTATAGGTGTAGTTTTTTATTTTTTACTTTATTTTAGGTGGCAATCGGCGGGGACAGGTAATGTATGAACTAATTTATTGTAGGCAACCACTGGCCACCAATGACATGTATTTAAAATTTATTGGGGACACAGTAGGGCAATTTAAATAGCAGGATCAGGCTGATGGGAACTACTGCTCCCATCGAGCTGATCCTGCTGGCACGAGTGGATGGGGGACAGACATAGGCCGATGGGAGTAGTAGTGTCACATCGGCCTCTGTCTGCCTGCACGCACAGACACCGCGCACACCCGCACAAACATCGCACAGACACCCCGCACACACACGCAGACATCGCACAGACACCCCACACACACTCGCAGACACCCGCACACACCAATCATGACGGGTCTGGGAGGTGAGGCTGACCTGTGCGGCCGTGGGAAAGTTCATGTGAGTTCATGCAGTCAAGCATGAACTCACATGAACCCTCTGAGGGCACCGCGGCGACTTCAAATGAACAGCTGATCGGCATCACCTGATACCTCAGCTGTTCATTTGAAATAACCGGCGGGAAAGCGCAGCACAGAACGGGAAAGCCGGCGGTGAAGTCTTTTCACTGCCGGCTTCCCCACCCGGGTCCTTCGCTCCTTGGTGCTGAGCTCCCCGCCCGGTCCTAATTTACGATTGGGATTGGAGGTGGCGAGGGGAGCGGAGGATCGGGGTGGGAGGCTGCGGGGAAGCAGTATGGGGCTGTGGGATTGTTTAAAAGCCGGCGGCTTTTTACAGCGCCGCCGGCTTTTAAACAATCAGGAGAATTCTCCCCAGCTGGGATGGCATTCTGATGACAGGCTGGATCGCGCTGCCATCCAACTTGTCATCCTTCAGAGACAATGCAGAGCTCAGGCATTATGGGAACTTCCGATTCCGGTATTCGATATTGTAAAAGTATCGGAATTAAGTATCGGAATTCCGATACCGCGAATATCGGCCGATACCCGATATTTCAGTATCGGAATGCTCAACACTAGTGAAGATCCAATATGCTTCACGTTTTTTGAGGATCTTGATTCGATTCTGTCCCCTTCTTGAAGGTTCCACTTGCTCCAGAACCTGGAACCCGAGATGTGCCAGGTTGTGTCCCATTTTTTGAAAATGAAAAGGGAGGGGTAATTTTGTCCTATTACACCTAATGCTGGATTTATGTTGGGAAATCCTGTCCCTAACTGGTTGGGAGGTTTCTCCAACATATACCAGGCCACAAGGGCACTTGATGGCATACACAAGGCAGATTGGCAAGTAAAAAAATCTTTGATCAGAATGCCCTGGCCTGTGTGTGGATGGTAGAAGAGGTGGCCCTTCTGTATGTTATTACATTGCAAACAGTTAAGGCAGGGGAATGTGCCACATTTTTTAAAAAAAATGAATAAAATTTTTTTGTCATGATGCCCTGTTAAGGGGGAGGGGGGTCTGCTGCTGACACTGTTATAGGGTAATATCCCCTAATTCTGTTAATATCCCCCATCCTGGTATATATGGCCCCCTCCTTCCTGTTATATGTGGCCCGCATCCCCATCCTGATATGAAATATAGAAGGGATCATGAAATTGCTGATCCTATTCCCCTTGAAAGACAAAAGTAAAATTAAGCATAACTGCTTCCGGACAACCACAAACTTTAAACATATGGGTGGTCTTGCTAATACTTTGCAGTGATGTTCTAAAATAAGACTTCATAGGAGCGCAGCTACATGTTCATTTGATTGTTTTGTTAGTGCATTTTTTTTAACAGACCCACTCAAAAAAGGTGTAGTGTAACCATATCCTTAAGATTCCACACTACTTCACACTGTGGTAGTCATATTGTTACTGCTTAAATGCTACTTGCATACCTACAATCATGCGCCATCGCTTTCTCTTCCTCTACTCTCAATGGTCTGATTTGAGGGAAGTGGAAGAGGCAGCAGAAGGCTGATGACCACAAGTATACAATTTGCATTGTGGAATGTGTGATGCACATTATTAGGATTCAGCATGGTAGACTTTTTCTCTAGTTCTATGAATGGCCCAGACAATCACATTAATTTAACCTCATGGTAAAGATAGTGATACATAGAATAAGGTTAACATTTTATTCATACAGCATGGTTTATAGTGTAAAGACAAAATTCTAAAAGAATAATGGAATTGCAGATGTTTTCCATTTCCCTTTTAAAAACTGTGGCAAAATTGTGCCAATGAAAACTACTTCCCACAAAAATTGAGTTCTCATACAGCATTGTCAATAGAAAAGTAAAAAAATGACTTAGTGCAGAACATCAGGAATAGTTCCGCCTTTAAGTTTAAATTTACATGATGAAAATGATCTGGTTTTGTCCTGATTTTCCAAAATTGATGTTAAATCAATGTGCTTTTGCGCAATGTACTTTTTACTGCAAATTAAAAAAATTGAAGCATTGTTTGGGCCGTGGACAATAATATTTACATAAAAAACAATGTTTTTGGCAAAATAAATTTAGGGGTGATTGATCATAGTTTTTACGCAAGAAAACTGGCATAAAAGGCTTTGGAAAGTTGCAAAATATTTGCATAAATAAAGATTTTCAGAGTTTTGGTATTTTTGACTTTTGGACGAAGCATTTCAATGCGAAACGCGGGTTGGGTGTGATGGGTCCCTGGACATATATTTTTCAGGTTATTTATCCTGTTTACATTTACCTGTGACCAATGTATATTTTTATTTACCTGGGTATCTCCCTTATATGTTGGATGGTCTCATATGCATGATTCTGGCATCAAACATTTGCAATTTTGTTGGGTGTTTAAGGGTTCTTTGAGTGGCATACCTGATGTTGTATATCTGCCTTACTTCTCATTCTCCCATTTTACCCATTCATGTGTGATTTATTATATTATGCCATCTTTTGAGAGATGTACAGTGGGTACGGAAAGTATTCAGACCCCTTTAAATTTTTCACTCTTTGTTTCATTGCAGCCATTTGGTAAATTCTAAAAAGTTAATTTTTTTTTCTCATTAAAGTACACTCTGCACCCCATCTTGACTGAAAAAAACAGAAATGTAGAAATTTTTGCAAATTTAATTAAATAAGAAAAACTGAAATGTCACACAATCATAAGTATTCAGACCCTTTGCTCAGTATTGAGTAGAAGCACCCTTTGAGCTAGTACAGCCATGAGTCTTCTTGCGAATGATGCAACAAGTTTTTCACACCTGGATTTGGGGATCCTCTGCCATTCTTTTTTGCAGATCCTCTCCAGTTCCATCAGGTTGGATGGTGAACATTGGTGAACAGCCATTTTCAGGTCTCTCCAGAGATGCTCCATTGGGTTTAGGTCAGGGCTCTGGCTGGTCCAGTCAAGAATGGTCACAGAGTTGTTCTGAAGCCACTCCTTTGTTATTTTAGCTGTGTGCTTAGGGTCATTGTCTTTTTGGAAGGTGAACCTTCAGCCAAGTCTGAGGTACAGAGCACCCTGGAAGAGGTTTTCATCCAGGATATCTCTGTACTTGGCCGCATTCATGTTTCCTTCAATTGTAACCAGTCGCCCTGTCCCTGCAGCTGAAAAACATCCCCATAGCATGATGCTGCCACCACCATGTTTCACTGTTGGGATTATATTGGGCAGGTGATGAGCAGTGCCTGGTTTTCTCCACACATACCGCTTAGAATTATCACCAAAAAGTTCTATCTTCATCTCATCAGACCAGAGAATCTTATTTATCATAGTCTGGGAGTCATTCATGTATTTTTGAGCAAACTCTATGCAGGCTTTCAAATGTCTTGCACTGAGGAGAGGCTTCCGTCGGGCCACTCTGCCATAAAGGCCCGACTGGTGGAGGGCTGCAGTGATAGTTGACTTTGTGGAACTTTCTCGCATCTCCCTACTGCATCTCTGGAGCTCAGCCACAGTGATCTTGGGGTTCTTCTTTACCTCTTTCACCAAGCTCTTCTCCCATGAATGCTCAATTTGGCTGGACGACCAGGTCTAGGAAGACTTCTGGTGGTCCCAAACGTCTTCCATTTAAGGATTATGGAGAACACTGTGCTCTTTGGAAGCTTGAGTAATGCAGAAATTCTTTTGTAACCTTGGCCAGATCTGTGCCTTGCCACAATTCTGTCTGAGCTCCTTGGGCAGTTCCTTTGAGCTCATGATTTTCATTTGGTCTGACATGCACAGTAAGCTGAGAGGTATTATATAGACAGGTGTGTGTCTTTCCAAATCAAGTCATATCAGTTTAATTAAACACAGCTGGACTCCAATGAAGGAGTAGAACTATCTCAAGGAGGATCACAAGGAAATGAACAGCATGTGACTTAAATATGAGTGTCTGAGCAAAGGGTCTGAATACTTATGACCATGTGATATTTCAGTTTCTCTTTTTTAATAAATTTGCAAAAATGTCTACATTTCTGTCTACATTTCTGTTTTTTTTTCAGTCAAGATGGGGTGCAGAATGTACTTTAATGAGAAAAAAATTAACTTTTTAGAATTTACCAAATAGCTGCAATGAGACAAAGAGTGAAACATTTTTAAGGAGTCTGAATACTTTCCGTACCCACTGTATATTTAGGCTTTTCACATGTCATATCATAGGTTATTTTATGTACCATTGAATTTCTGGATACAACATTATATCTATCAATAGGATTTTTTTTATATCCCTTTTCCACGTGTACCCACCTGTAGCTTCATCCAACTGTCTTGTGTTTTATATATACTTAAAAAAAACATTTAGATAGAAATAAAGTTATTATATTTTATTTGGCCTGTGTAAATAGTTATTTTTTGGGGGTTATCTATAGTTATGTTTTTTGGCCTTTTTACATGGATTGTGGCTATAGGTGTGACTTTTGCCATTTTGTTTCAAAATGGGTATGGGGTATAACTACCCTTTTTATTCCAGAAATGTTACTCCAGTTCTTACTGAACTCATTAAGTGTTGAGTTCTTCATTAAGACTGGAATACACTATGCCAGTCTTCTTTTTATGTTGCTAGTGACTGATTATACCAAAGAAAAAAAATATCATTTTTGTATATAACATGCTGTAGAAGACATTTTCATAGTTATATGCTATTAAACATCTTTTATTCTGGCATTTTTCAGAGAAATACTCTATGTCACTCTACCGGCAGCTATGTACGCTAGATTCACTTCTTCTACATTGTGAGTGTAGGTGGTGGTCAGCACAGCAATCACACATTAGAACAATTTGATGAACCTTAGAGCTTGGAATGATATGTAAGCACAAGTAAAAGCCCTTACTTACAATGACTCAGTAACAATGCCTCCAGAGATATATGTGTGAAGTTCTGTAGATCATTACATTTTCATTGCTCTGGCATTTAATATACTGTATACCTAAGTTCAAGGTTTTGAATTTCTCTACTCATAAATAATAGCTTCAACATAATAAATCCTCAATGAAATATGTGTTAGATTGGACCAGAGATTATGTAATTTTATACAGATTAGTAAGAAGACTGTTCATTAGAACCCAACACTAAGACTTTCCAAAAGCATAAGTATTTTTGTTACCAAGTGCACAGGATATTACAATTTTATGCGGTATAAGGTTGTATGCCAGATACTCTGTTTTCTTGCTGTTGTAAAATACACCATATAACTTTCTAATTCAGTAAATTCTGGGTTATAACGCAGTGTAACACATGAAACATATTTACAGTTACTTGGATATATCTTACACTTCTGAAAAGTGTAGGGAAGTTGTCAAGTTTAAAGTATACAATGATATTTATAGTGAGAATTATTATTATAGTATTAATAAGTTTGTATGCCGTGTTTTGAACATCCATTGGTAACCCTGTATTTTTACCTTCGAAAGTATTTTTATTGATAACAATTGGGTTGCATGGTGTTATGTGCCTTTGTTAGGACAATAGTACAAAACATCATGCTACTCACTGGATATGCGGTTAGGATTTACATTTTATAGATAAGTCAGCATGCAGAAATAGAGAGGTCGGCCAACTTTTTGGTCTATACAGGACATTGGTTATGGTCATAAATAAAACAATAAATGATTTATCAATAAACTTTAAGCACATATTCCAAAGAGTGCCATTGTGTTTTGTTCCAATTTTTGGAGTGGTGTAACCAGCACAAAGCACCATTGTCACCAAGCTTCGAGTAGCAAGCAGAATTTTATTGATAGATTAGGAAAAGATGGCCTGGTCACCTTCTAAAATATTTATATTCTTCACTTGTTTAAGGAGATAAAAACTTGGATTGGTAGTTTTCTTGCAGAATTGTTAACCACGCATATATTCATTTTTCTACCTATATCTTGTTATTGCTTTCATGATAGTTATCAATAAATATCTTGATTTTAAAATTATGATGTAATCATATTTTTATACTCATTTATATAGCCATTCATTTCACAGCACTTTACAGACTTCACTGTCCCCATTGGGGCTCACAATCTAGATTCCCTATCAGTCTGTCTCTGGAGTATAGGAGGAAACTGGAGTATCCGGAAGAAAACCATACAAACACAGGGAGAACATATAAACTCCTTGCAGATGTTGTTCTTGGTGGCATTTAAACCCAGAAACAAAGCACTGCAAAGCGACTGTGCTAACCACTGAGCCACTATGCTGCTTACATTTTAATCAAGGTCAGTAATGTCTAATATAGTGAGATTGTATACATGCATACAACAAGCAGGGCTGTGGAGTCAATAAGCCAAAATTCCAACTTCCAGAGACAGACTCCATACCTTTGGTGATTATTTTTTTATCACCATTAAGAAACCCTAATGGACCCCGTTTTTGCAATAAATAGAGGCTTTAGACAACAGAACATTCTACTTTTGTTGCCAGCGGTTCAGACATTAATGGCTGTGTGTTGAGTCATTTAGAGGGCACATGAAATTTACACCATTATACAAGCTATACACTGACTGAAAAAAATTCGAAAGAGTTCTAGCTCCTTAGAATAATATCCAAAATTTATTTATTTGGTCCATGTAAAAAAAATAGTTTGTTATGATCTTAAAATAGCACTACACTGACTACTTTACATTGTATAAAAGTGTTATATCTTCAGTGTTGTCCCATGAAAAGATGTAAAATATTTACAAAAATGTGAATACGTGACTATTTTTCCCTTTTTTAATTTATTCTTTTTATGGCAAAGGACCACTAAAAACATTTTTAAATTGCACTCCCTTTTCCATTGAATTTATTTTTATATTTTGGACATATGTTTTTAATAGGGATGAGGCTAGAAACAGCTAATTAGGTTTGCAGTTTTTTTTTTTTTTTTTTTTATTTATGCTTTTTTTTCAGTTTATCTTTTGCTACCTTTATTTACATATGTGTGTATATTTTCATTTATTGTATACACTGTATCACTGATAAGATCCTAAAAGACCTCTTTTTTAGGTGGAGGGCATTTTAAATTATCAGTAGTGTTGAGCCACCCCCGTAGTGTTCGAGTTCGGTTCGGTTCGTCGAACACCCGTGTGTTCGCCGAACTGTTCGTCGAACTGTTCGTCGAACACCTTCGAACACCGTTAAAACCAATGGCAGGCAAACAAAAACACATAGAAACACATAGAAAACACCTTCAAAGGTGTCCAAAAGCTGACAAACTGCTCAGAAGACACAACTAACACATGGAAAAGTGACAAGTACATATAGTCATGCGAAAAGAAAAGAGGTGGAGGAGTAAAAGGAGGGGGAGACACAGATATAGGCATGTCATGCCCTTCTAAAATCCAAAAAGTGAGAAGCCGAGACGGCCAGTCCGCTCCTGCCCGTGCCACCTCCGTGTCGCCGGGTTTGTGCCAGAGCCGCGGTGAACCCTGACGGCCAGCCCCCCTCTCCCAATACTGGTGCCTGTCCGCTGGTGGGTCGAGAGAGCCCCCCTGTGGTGGAGGCAGCTCTAAGCTTTTTAATTTAAATTGTCCCTCTAATTTGAATGAATACACTTTAAATCCATTTACAAGGATCTATTGGAGGGCAAGTCTCATGCCAGCAGCCGCGTAATTCCAGCTCCAGTAGCGTCCACTAAAGCTGCTGCAGTTAAAAAGCTTTTATAAGGATCGAGCTCGGCTGTCCACCGCAAGGCATCCTAGTGCCAGTCCCAGCCCCTATGCATTGGGGTGCCTCCTGATGCTCTTCACTAAGTATCCCGTGGTCCCGAAGCATTTCCTTTGAAAAAATTAAGTGTCCAAACTACAGGTGGTGTAGCTTGCTTAACAGCCGGGATAATCCGCTGACTAGCAGACACTGCTACTAGGCACAAAGTATTTCCTGGGCTAGATGCAGTTAAAAATTTGTAAGTAGATACTCTCGTTGGATGCTGAGAAAGCATTCCATAGAGTCTCCTGGCACGCCATATATGATTCTCTTAAAAAGCTTGGGGTAGGGGTCTAGGGGACCCTTTTATAGCCAAAATCACGGCCCTGTATCACAATACGTCACCTAGGCTGAAGATAAATGGAACTGTAGCACCGAGGGCTCGGTTGCTACAGACGTATTGCACCTCACCCAGAGGTGTGATATCTCACTCTCAGATAAGGATGGAGTGTGGATCAGGACCCGACACCTGCATGC
The DNA here is from genome assembly GCF_046119375.1 of Phyllobates terribilis. NCBI lineage: Eukaryota > Metazoa > Chordata > Amphibia > Anura > Dendrobatidae > Phyllobates > Phyllobates terribilis. Next base: position 326,169,488 of record NW_027362762.1, on the reverse strand, counting down.
ATTACACCACATTGCCGTGGGGCAGGGCGACCAATATGCCCCTGAGATGGGCACGACAGTCCCTGTCCCTGGCTGGAGTGGGGGGAGGGAACACTGAGGAAGGGGAACCCTGCAGTGCAGGAGCAGGGAGGAAGCAGTTCCTGGGTGCATTGAGAAGGGAGTATAAAAGGTGGGCACCATCTTAGTTCAGTGCAGAGAAGTCTGAGCAGAAGTGGCAGGGAGCAGGGGCTCTGCATGAGCTCTGCTCCGGAGGCGGGCCTAGTAACAGAGGCCCAGGCCTGCAAGAGGGAGAAGGAAGGAAGAGGAGCGGAGAAGGCTCCAGGAACGAGGAATGAAGGGATCCCAGGGGTGCGGACGGGCGAGTCGCCACCGCACGCCCGAATCCACCTGCGTGGAGGGGTCAGGCCAAAGGGGGAGACCAGTCCCCGAACTAGTGGAGGCAGGAAACGACCCTCAGCTAGAAACCGGAGGCTCTGACATTTTATGTGGCGCAGCCCCTTGCTCCACCCGCTAGGAAGGCACCACATAGGGTCAGGGAAACTGGCGCCAAGTTTACCAAGAGGAGGCCCGAGGCAGCCGGACAGAAGTGTTGGTAAGAAAGGCCAGACAAAGGACACACAAAGGGGGTCCTGTGAAGCGCTCCAAAGTTATCTGGGAGTTGTCTGAGCCCCTCACCTGGTGAGCACAGTACGACGTGGGCAGCCGTTACCTGCAGACGTGGTCTGGATAATAAGAACTGTGAGTAAAGGCCCTGAACTGCATCACTGACTCCGTGTCGTTACTGCTGCTGCCCTGCACCATCACCCCCATCCTCCGCATACACTGACCTGAGGCTATACTCCTCCCGTGGGGAGTTATGCTACGCTCTGCTGCACCCACAACACCAGCCTTAGCGGTCTGCCCTGTAGCGGCGGTTCACTCTGACCGCAATCCACGGGTGGCGTAGTCGGACATTTAAACATCAAAACCACATAAATAGTTCCGCCACTGGTTTGACCGCCCTGAGCCACGGAACCGAATCGCCGCCACGAAGACTACAACCACCAGCATCCACCAAAAAGGGTCCGGCTCCGGGTGTCCCAAGGCCCAGGGGGTGCGTCAGAACATTTTCATCACCTTTCACAATCACCAATGGGACAAGGCAGGGATGTCCTCTGTCCCCTCTCTTATACATCCTAGTGACGGAGCACCTGCTCTCATCAATTCGCCATAACCCCAATATTAGGTGGATTGAGGTGGGAGGCACCGAGTACAAGTGCTCTCTATTTGCTGATGATGTCCTAGTATATATCACTCAATCACATATATCCATCCCTGCTGTTATGGCTGAAATAGATCACTTTGTTACATGGTAAAATTTTAAAATCAATGCAGCGAAGTCTGAGGCCCTCGATGTCTCCCTCCCTAAATCCATATAGGATTCCATCCAGTCCAACTTTCCCTTTGCCTGGCCCTCACAGGGTATCAAATACTTAGGAATTCCTATTCATAGAGACCTCTCCCATCTATGTTATCTTAATTTTGGGCCCTTTATTGAACAATTCCATACAGACCACGGTTGGCAAGTTAGAACTGTAAGATTCACTACGTGAACCACTGGTGTTTTGTGGAAAAGCACATGTACACCGCGTTCCAAATTATTATGCAAAAAGTGTTTAGGAGTGATAAGGGAAGAATTTGTTTGTTTGTCAGTTAAACTCATTGATGGTGATGTGTGTCAGGGCTCTTTATATCACTGTAAGCAATTGCAGACACCTGTGCTAATTAGTTTGGCAGGTGTGTCCAATAAAGGCAAGACTACTTAAGAAGGCTCTCTCACATTATTAAGCAGCCTACATTTTCTGCCAAAATGGGAAAGAAAAAGGATGTGTCGGCTGCTGAGTAGCAACAAATTGTGGAGTGTTTAGGTCAAGGCATGACTACAATCAACATTGTGCGATGATCAGGATGAAGTGTCTTGGCAATCAAGAAGTATGTAGCTGATTCACAGTACACACGTGTGCGTGCTGATAAGGGCAAATTGAGGACTCTTTCCTACAGGCAATTACGTCAGGTTGAAAGAGCAGCGGCAAAAAAGCCTTGTCATAGCAGCAGACAAGTTTTTGAAGCTGCTTGTGCCTCCAACGTCCCCCGAACAACAAGATGCAGGGTCCTTCAGAGGTTTGCAGCTGTGCATACGCCATCCTGTCGACCTCCTCTATCCACTTCACACAAGCAGAAACGGCTCCAGTGGGCCAAACATTACATGAAGACTGATTTCAAAACTGTTTTGTTCACGGATGAGTGCCGTGCAGCGCTCGATGGTCCAGATGAATGGAGTGGAGGATGGCTGGTTGATGGACACCCCACGCAAACACGGCTACAGCGCCAACAAGGAGGAGGTGGAGTAATGTTTTGGGCTGGAATCATGGGGAGAGAGATTGTCGGCCCCTTTAGGATCCCTGAAGGCGCTAAAGATGAACTCCATAATGTATGTGGATTTTCTCAAACAGCACTTCCTGCCATGGTTCAAGAAGAAGAACCGTGTATTTCACAGCAAGATCATTTTTCTGCATGATAATGCACCATCTCATGCTGCACATAAAACATCTGCATCTCTGGCTGATATGGGCATAAAAGGGGACAAACTTATGGTGTGACCCCCATGCTCCCCTGACCTCTACCCCATTCAGAACCTTTGGAGCATCATTAAAAGGAGTGTCTATGATGGCGGGAGGCAGTTCACATCTAAGCAACAGCTCTGGGAGGGTATTCTGTCCTCATGCAAAACAATTGAAGCAGAAACCATCCAAAACCTGACAAATTCAATGGACGAGAGAGTTCAGAAGCTCCTTTCGAACAAGGGGTCCTATGTGAAAATGTAACATCACCTAGAATAAAGTTTTGAGTTGAAAACTGTTTGATTTCAGTTTCTAACAACCTGCTAATGCTTATAATTTCAAAAATGACCATTTTTTTGGTCTTTATTAAAATGAAAAGGTTGATCGAAAAGTTTGGGGGATCTAAGAGTGTGGCAACCCAGTAGTCATGATTACTTCGAATTCTGACAATATGAGGGTCATGCTGCAGGTAGTGCAGCAAGAAGGCACTTATGTGTCTTGCGCATCTCGCAGCCCCAAAATTATTTTCCGGGCTAGATGCAGCTAAAAATTATTTTTAATTTTAAATCTGGTGAAGCTTATTATAGATGGCCTAATAGGATCAGTGCTGCACACTGCTACAAAGCCCAAATTATTTTCCAGTCAAGGTACAGATAAACATGATTAGTAATTTGAAAGCTTAAAACGGTTGGTAGGGTGATTTTAACCAATCATCAAGCTTTTACTCTCCCCAGGATGACACAGGGGTAGAAAAGTCGTTTCGGATCCATGATTTGTTCATCTTTATGAACGTGAGTCTGTCTACATTATCAGTGGAGAGCCGCGTGCGCTTATCTGTCAGCACACCACCAGCAGCGCTGAACACACGTTCAGACAGAACGCTGGCTGCGGGGCATGACAAGATCTCCAAGGCGTAAGTGGCTAGCTCCGGCCATTTATCCAGATTGGAAGCCCAAAAAGAGCAAGGGTCCAGTGACACAGTCGTGGCTTCAATGTTTACTTGGAGATACTCCTGTACCATCGTCTCTAGGCGTTGACTATGTGTCAGACTTCTTGTCTCCTGTGGCCTTGCAAAGGATGGGCTAAAAAAGTGGTGAAATGATTCCGCAAAATTGATGTTACCAGCAGATACTGTGGTTCTGTTACGGTTTGAGTGCTGAACACTTGACGGTCCCACCGTTGGCAAGTTGGAACTGTGAGATTCACTACGTGCACCACTGGTATTTTGTGGAAAAGCACATGTAAGATTCTGCAACAGTCTCTGCTGATACTCCTGCATGCGTGCATCCCTTTCTATGGCAGGAATAATTTCTGCAAATTTACTTTTGTACCGGGGATCTAACAGTGTGGCAACCCAGTAGTCAGGATTATTTCTAATTCTCACAATTCGAGGGTCATGTTGCAGGTAGTGCAGCAAGAAGGCACTCATGTGTGTTGCGCATCCAGGAGCACCAAGTCCCTGTTGTGTTGGTGGCGAGGTAACAATCATGCTTCCTTCCTCTGTCCTCTCCCCCCAACCTCGCACAACAGAAATGTGATCAAGGTCTCCCTCATCTGATGAGTCTTCCATCAGTTCGTCCTCCACTTCTTCCTGGGCTCCTGCACCTTCCTCACTAGTTTGGCTGCTACCATGCGCCCTGGTTAAACCATCTCCCCCACCCTCACATGCCTGCCGCCTTGGTGCTGCCGACCGTCTGGACCTTGAAGATGTTAGCCCTTCCGCATACAACTCCTCCTCCTCTACTTCCTCCACCTCCTCTTGTGCCACCACCTGACTCCGAATTCTGTTTAACATGTGCTCCAGCATGTAAATCACCGGAATAGTCATGCTGATAATGGCATCGTCATCACTAAACATCTTCGTCGCCATTTCAAAACTGTGCAGAAGGGTGCATAGGTCCCTGATCTGAGACCACTCCTCCAGCGTGATTTGCCCCACCTCTGAATCTCGTTGGCCCAGGCTATACGTCAGAACGTATTGCACCAGGGCTTGTCGGTGCTGCCACAGTCGCTGCAACATGTGCAGAGTTGAATTCCACCGGGTAGGCACATCGCATTTTAGCCGGTGAAGTGGCAGGCCCAACGACTTCTGTAGAGATGTAAGTCGCTGAGCTGCGGGATGCGAACGGCGGAAGTGAGCACACAGCGACCGTGCCCTCTGCAGAAGGCCATCTAGTCTGGGATAGTGGGCTAAAAATTGCTGGACAACCAGGTTCAACACGTGAGCCATACAAGGCACGTGTGTGACATTGCCCCGGCGAAGGGCCACACCCAGGTTTGCAGCATTGTCGCACACGGCCTTCCCTGGTTTCAGGTCCAGTGGAGACAACCATTCATGAAATTGGTTCTCCAGAGCTGACCACAACTCCTCAGCTGTGTGACTCACATTTCCCAGACATTTCAATGTAAAAACCGCCTGATGACGTTGAGCCCTACTGCCAGCATAGTAAGGAGGTGTGCAGGATCCCTTCTGCGCAGTTAGAAAGCTTGTGGCATGACCAGACAGGCTTTGGGTGCAGGTGGAAGACCGAGAGGAGGTTGAGGAGGCAGAAGCAGTGGAGGAAAAATGACATAAAGAGGATTGACGCACAACTCGTGGGGACGGCAAGACTTGGACAGCAGCCCCTTGTCCTGCTGTCACCATAGTTACCCAGTGCCCAGTCAGCGACATGTAACGCCCCTGTCCATGCCTACTCGTCCAAGTGTCTGTGGTGAAATGCACCCTGTCACACACAGAGTTTCTCAAAGAAGCGGTGATGTTGTGTGCGACATGCTGGTGGAGCGCAGGCACACCTTTCTTTGAGAAGTAGTGCCGACTGGGCATCTGGTACTGGGGCACTGCGACGGACATAAGGTCTCGAAAATCCTCTGTGTCCACCAGGCGGAAAGGCAGCATTTCTGTAGCCAAGAGCTTGCAGATGGTGAAATTCAACCTCTTAGCTTTCTCATGGCTAGGAGGAAATGGTCTTTTACTTGTCCACATCTGAGGGACCGAGGGCTGGCTATTGTGCTTAGACGGGGTTGATAAGGGTGTCCCCGGCAAACTGCCGGTCTGTGAGGAAGATGCAGGCGGACATGTTAGGTTGCCTTGATCCAAAGGTGGTGCTATCGATGTCGGACAGCGCTCAAGACCAGCTGGTGTTACCACCTCCAAAGAAAATGATGACCTGCCAATCACGCTGGCTGTTGCGGGTAAAGAGGTGGCAGGTCTGCGCCCCAAAACAGGTGTGACTGCTGTCCCCCCAGTCACAGAGGATGAAGAGGCCGCGGATGCACAAGATATGGCAGACGGTGGTTGGCCCGGCCGGCTAGACCGCATTGTAGCACACTGAGCTTCCCACTGCAACTTATGCTTCATGTCCATGTGCCGGTTCATGCATGAAGTACTCAAACTATGTATTTTTTGGCCTCTACTTAGCTTTTGCTGACAAATGTTACAGATAACACGAGTTGGGTCATCTTTATCGATCTGAAAAAATGCCCAGGCTATGCAAGGCTTAGCACCCATGCGACCTGAAGAGCCACCACGACTTGTGGTGAGAGGCAGAGTTGTGTTTGAGGATGCAGTTGTTGACGTGCTTCCAGTACTACGTCTCTGTCCAGGAAGGCGCAACCTGACCTCGTCATCACTAGCATCTTCCTCCACCTCCTCTGCTGACCTCATCTCTTGGCTGACTGTGGGTTGACAGTAAGTGGGATCTCCGACCTCATCATCACCCTGTGCGTTATCACACCCGTCGTCCTCAGAGCCAACCTGTTCCTGCCCTGACAAAAAACTAAAGTTGTCGCTCCAATCAGGTATTTGAGTCTTATCATCGTCTTCCTCATTGTCTCCACCAACAGGAGTTACAGTTTGGGAATGAGGGTCTACATTATGGTCAGAACCTTCTGCGTCTGGTCCTGGATCCGACTCATAAAGATTCTGGGCATCAGTGCAGATCATTTCCTCGTCTGGATTCACAGAAGCGCTGGAGTCGACCTCTGATTCCCAGGCTATAGTATGAGTAAACAGCTCTGCAGACTCAACCATCTGTTCTACCTCATACTCAGACGGGCAGCTGGAGATTTGGGAGCTGTGAGGAAGCAAGTGCGATTTGGGTGACACCTTTGAGGACTGGAGTATTTGTGATGTTGAAGTTGATGTGGAGGAGAGCCCACTTAAAGGAGCACTTGATATCCGTTGAAGCACCTGCTGTTTTTGTGCCTCATCTGGAATTTGTAGCGATTGGCGTGGCCGTAAGAAAGGGATCTTATCACATTGTCCGCTAAAAGAAGTAGACATTTTAGTTTGGCTGGAAGATGGTCTTTCTTCTGCACCTACCCAATGGACACAACCTTTTTTCCCCTTCCCAACACGCCTATTCCCCTTTCCACCAGCAGCAGGCCTTTTTCCACTCATTTTGGTGGTTAACTAATTCACAACTCTGGAGTTGTTTGCACAAAAAAACAATGGATGGTAACCGAGCAGAGCTGAGTGGCCAAACTGTGGTATTAGGCCAAAACTATTGGCTGGGTTAGATGCAGAAAAAAATTATTTTTAATTTGCAACCTGATGGAGGTCAGTATAGATGGACTAATAGACCAAGTCTCACACACCGCTAGAAGCCCAAATATTTTTTCAGAGCTAGATGCAGAAAATTTTTTTATTCAATTTGCAACCTGATGGAGGTCAGTATAGATGGACTAATAGACCAAGTCCCACACACCGCTAGAAGCCCAAATATATTTTCAGAGCTAGATGCAGAAATTTTTTTTATTCAATTTGCAACCTGATGGAGGTCAGTATAGATGGACTAATAGACCAAGTCCCACACACTGCTAGAAGCCCAAATATTTTTTCAGAGCTAGATGCAGAAAAAAATTATTTTTAATTTGCAACCTGATGGAGGTCAGTATAGATGGACTAATAGACCAAGTCCCACACACCGCTAGAAGCCCAAATATTTTTTCAGAGCTAGATGCAGAAAATTTTTTTATTCAATTTGCAACCTGATGGAGGTCAGTATAGATGGACTAATAGACCAAGTCCCACACACTGCTAGAAGCCCAAATATTTTTTCAGAGCTAGATGCAGAAAAAAATTATTTTTAATTTGCAACCTGATGGAGGTCAGTATAGATGGACTAATAGACCAAGTCCCACACACTGCTAGAAGCCCAAATATTTTTTCAGAGCTAGATGCAGAAAAAAATTATATTTATTTTGCAACCTGATGGAGGTCAGTATAGATGGACTAATAGACCAAGTCCCACACACTGCTAGAAGCCCAAATATTTTTTCAGAGCTAGATGCAGAAAAAAATTATTTTTAATTTGCAACCTGATGGAGGTCAGTATAGATGGACTAATAGACCAAGTCCCACACACCGCTAGAAGCCCAAATATATTTTCAGAGCTAGATGCAGAAAATTTTTTTATTCAATTTGCAACCTGATGGAGGTCAGTATAGATGGACTAATAGACCAAGTCCCACACACTGCTAGAAGCCCAAATATTTTTTCAGAGCTAGATGCAGAAAAAAAATATTTTTAATTTGCAACCTGATGGAGGTCAGTATAGATGGACTAATAGACCAAGTCCCACACACCGCTAGAAGCCCAAATATTTTTTCAGAGCTAGATGCAGAAAATTTTTTTATTCAATTTGCAACCTGATGGAGGTCAGTATAGATGGACTAATAGACCAAGTCCCACACACTGCTAGAAGCCCAAATATTTTTTCAGAGCTAGATGCAGAAAAAAATTATTTTTAATTTGCAACCTGATGGAGGTCAGTATAGATGGACTAATAGACCAAGTCCCACACACTGCTAGAAGCCCAAATATTTTTTCAGAGCTAGATGCAGAAAAAAATTATTTTTAATTTGCAACCTGATGGAGGTCAGTATAGATGGACTAATAGACCAAGTCCCACACACTGCTAGAAGCCCAAATATTTTTTCAGAGCTAGATGCAGAAAAAAATTATTTTTAATTTGCAACCTGATGGAGGTCAGTATAGATGGACTAATAGACCAAGTCCCACACACCGCTAGAAGCCCAAATATTTTTTCAGAGCTAGATGCAGAAAAAAATTATATTCAATTTGCAACCTGCTGGACGTCAGTATAGAAGGACTAATAGAACAAGTCCCACACACTGCTAGAAGCCCAAATATTTTTTCAGAGCTAAATGAAGAAAAAAATTATTTTTAATTTGCAACCTGATGGAGGTCAGTATAGATGGACTAATAGACCAAGTCCCACACACTGCTAGAAGTCCAAATATTTTTTCAGAGCTAGATGCAGAAAAAAATTATTTTTAATTTGCAACCTGATGGAGGTCAGTATAGATGGACTAATAGAACAAGTCCCACACGCTGCTAGAAGCCCAAATATTTTTTCAGAGATAAATGAAGAAAAAAATTATTTTTAATTTGCAACCTGATGGAGGTCAGTATAGATGGACTAATAGACCAAGTCCCACACACTGCTTGAAGCCCAAATATTTTTTCAGAGCTAGATGCAGAAAAAAAATATTTTTAATTTGCAACCTGATGGAGGTCAGTATAGATGGACTAATAGACCAAGTCCCACACACCGCTAGAAGCCCAAATTTTTTTTCAGAGCTAGATGCAGAAAAAAATTATATTCAGTTTGCAACCTGATGGAGGTCAGTATAGATGGACTAATAGAATGATGCTATGCCCAAAAGATTTTACTTCACTAGGTGCAGTAAAAAAATTGGTATTCTATACACAGGTGGTATATCTTGCAACACAGATAGGCTACTCCACTGACTAACACACTCTGCAATAGGCCAAAAAGGATTAGCTTTGCTAGATTCAGCCAAATGCTGTGAAAAAAACTTGCACAGCACTGGCACAGACCTGCCTGGCAAAAACTGATAGGAACTGATGTAACCTAGTCCTGAAAAGGACTCCAATTACAATTAGTCTTTACTCCCACAATCTATCTATTTAAGAGCACAGACCTGCCTGATAAAAGTCGTAGGAAATGCTGTAACCTAGTCCTTAAAAGGACTGCAATCACAACTATTCCCTGCTCCCAAGCTATCTGTATATTTGTGCGAAAATTGGCTTGAAATTAACAAGGTATAGCGCACACAGCAACAGCGGTGCCGTCTAACACGCAGCTGCAGCAGTGAGAAAATGGTGGCGACGGGGAAAATGGCTTGGTCTTATAGGGCAAGGACATGTGACATACACTGCCAATCACACATGCCCTTGCTTGTGTGAAAAAAAGCACTTCGCTCCGTGTGTGCGCTGCTGATAGGCTGACAGATTGCACCTCCCCACTGCAAATGCGGGAAAGAGAAAAAAAAATGGAGATCTTCATTGTTCCTGCAGAGATCCATCCCCTGCCCCTCCCCCCGCCCCGCTGTACACTCAAACTGCGTATTAACATTAATTTTCATCATTACTGAGAAAAAATCCAGTTATGATTTTGGTGCACGAACAGTTATCGAACATAACCTCGAACAGCCGAATTTTTCTCAAATTGTTCGTGTTCGCCGACCGGCTCGAACACCGCCCAAAACAGCTCGAATTTGAGATTGGCGAACAGTTCGAGTAGAACAACGCTCATCTCTACTGCACAGCTGTTTACTCATACTATAGCCTGGGAAACGGAGGTCTGCTCCAGAGCTTCTGTTAATCCAGACGAGGAAATGATCTGCACTGATGCCCAGAATCTTTATAAGTCGGATCCAGGACCAGATGAAGAAGGTTCTGAGCATAATGTAGACCCTCGTTCCCAAACTGTAACTCCTGTTGGTGGAGACAATGATGAAGACGATGATGAGACTCAAATACCTGATTGGAGCGACAACTTGACTTTTCGGTCAGGGCAGGAAGAGGTTGGCTTTGAGGACGACGGGTGTGATAACACACAGGGTGATGATGACAAGGTTGGAGATCCCACTTACTGTCAACCCACAGTCAGCCAGTCGATGAGGTCACCCGGGCCTTTGCCTGGCCTTTGGGATGTCGCGGTGGTCGGCTCCCTGGCCCGTACCCTGGGGTCACTCTTTAAAAGGGTGGATAATTGTTAATTTTATAAGAGTTTGTGACACCACCTGTGGTATCTGGTGAGAAGCACCAGCGCTGCAGCAGTCCACTGAGGCCCGTGATAAGGCAGCTCGATGGTATAGCTAGGTCTCAGGGCAGCGTATGCAGGGGGAATGCAGGACAGGCGAGACCCAGCTGGGTCAGAGCAAGAACGGAAACGGACACGGTAGTCACTTCAGTACCTTTTAATGGAGGAAATTCAGGCACATCCTGGAGCACTGTAGGGTGAAGGGTGCATATCAGGATCCTCCCCAATGAGCGGGTGTAGGGCCTCCTGTTTCTTGCCTCTGCGCAGTAAGTTTCTGACCTGCCTGGAGCTAGGCCTAACTTTGTCTCTGTCCTGCGCTGGCTGACCTTGTGGTAGGGCCTTCTCTTGAAGTTCACGCTCCCAGTATGCGGGGCCTAAGCGTCTCCTGGCTCTGTTACGTATCAGCACCTTAGCGATCCTGGGACTTGTAGTTCTCCAGGGATTCCGGTTATGGCTTACTGGGTCATAGAGATCCCGGTAAGCTCGGATCCGGTGTCCGGTAAATGCTTCGGGGTGAGCTGGTTAAGCTCCTCTGCCCCTTATGTACTAACTCGCCACTCGCCTTCGGCCTACTCGGGCCCTCAATAGGCTATACACACTAACGGCAGCTTGCCGCGCTTCACCGATCTTATGACGCCGGCACACCTTAAGCTCTATCTGGGCTCCCTGAATCTAGCTAGCAGGAGCCTCGTGCTCCACTGCTTAACTATTAACTGAGTTCTCTAGACTAGACTGAGCTCCACTGCAGACTGACCTCTCTTAGGCTTCTCTACTGCAGGAACTCTTCAGAGGAACTGAACTGCCTAGCTCCACCTTCCCTATTTATATCCCTAACGGGCTCCCTCTGCTGGTCTGAGGTGGAAGGTGGAGATGTGTGAATGTTTATGGGGGCCTCTTGTGGAGGATTCCATCAATACACTCTTCTAGGATCTGTGATACCAAGCACAGCGGGGCGTCACAGATGCTATTGACGACGAGGTTAGGTTGCGCCTTCCTGGACAGAGACGGAGTACTGGAAGCACGTCAACAACTGCATCCTCAACCACAACTCCGCCTCTGACCACAAGTCGTAGTGGCTCTTCAGGTCGCATGGGCTCTAAGCCTTGCATAGCCTGGGCATTTATTCAGATCGATAAGGATGACCCAACTCGTGTTATCTGTAATATTTGTCACCAAAAGCTAAGTAGAGGCCAAAAAATCCATAGTTTGAGTACTTCATGCATGTACCGTCACATGGATATGAAGCATAAGTTGCAGTGGGAAGCTCACTGTGCTACAATGTGACCTAGCAGGCTGGGCCAACCACCGTCTGCCCCATCTTGTGCATCCGCGGCCTCTTCATCCTCTGTGACTGGGGGGACAGCAGTCACACATGTTTTTGGACGCAGACCTGCCACCTCTTTACCTGCAACAGCCAGTGTGATTGGCAGGTCGTCAGTTCATTGGGAAGTGGAAACACCTGCTGGTGTTGAGAGCTCTCTGACATCGAGAGCACCACCTTTGGATAAAGGCAACCTAACATGTCCGCCTGCATCTTCCTCACAGACCGGCAGTTTGCCAGGGACACCCTACTCAACCCCGTCAGATGTGGACAAGTAAAAGACCATTTCCTCCTAGCCATGAGAAAGCTAAGAGGTTGAATTTCACCATCTGCAAGCTGTTGGCTACAGAAATGCTGCCTTTCCGCCTGGAGGACACAGTGGATTTTTGAGACCTTATGTCCGTCGCAGTGCCCCAGTACCAGATGCCCAGTCGGCACTACTTCTCAAAGAAAGGTGTGCCTGCGCTCCACCAGCATGTCGCACACAACATCACCGCTTCTTTGAGAAACTCTGTGTGTGACAGGGTGTATTTCACCACAGACACTTGGACGAGTAGGCATGGACAGGGGCGTTACATGTCGCTGACAGGGCACTGGGTAACTATGGTGACAGCAGGACAAGGGGCTGCTGTCCAAGTCTTGCCGTCCCCGCGAGTTGTACGTCAATCCTCTTTATCTAGAAGTTCCTCCACTGCTTCTGCCTCCTCAACCTCCTCTCGGTCCTCCACCTGCACCCAAAGCCTGTCTGGTAATGCCACCTGCTTTCTAACTGCGCACCTCCTTACTATGCTGGCAGCAGGGCTCAACGGCATCAGTGTTTACTTTGAAATGTCTGGGAAATGTGAGTCACACAGCTGAGGACCTGTGGTCAGCTCTGGAGACCCAGTTTCATGAATGGTTGTCTCCACTGGACCTGCAACCAGGGAAGGCCGTGTGCGACAATGCTGCAAACCTGGGTGCGGCCCTTCGCCGGGGCAATGTTACACACGTGCCTTGTATGGCTCACCTGTTGAACCTGGTTGTCCATAAATTTTTAGCCCACTATCCCGGACTAGATGGCCTTCTGCAGAGGGCACGGTCGCTGTGTGCTCACTTCCGCCGTTCGCATCCCGCAGCTCAACGACTTACATCTCTACAGAATTCGTTGGGCCTGCCAGTTCACCGGCTGAAATGCGATCTGTCGACACGGTGGAATTCAACTCTGCACATGTTGCAGCGACTGTGGCAGCACCGACAAGCCCTGGTGCAATATTTTCTGACGTATAGCCTGGGCCAACGAGATCCAGAGATGGGGCAAATCACACAGCAGGAGTGGTCTCAGATCAGGGACCTATGAAGTTGACGTGCCCCCTGGGCCGTGGGGTACCCGGAGCCGGGCCGGTAGACGCTGGGGGTTGTAGTCACTGTGGCGGTGACCCGGTCCGTGACCCAGGGCGGTCAATCCAACGGTAATTTGTATATATGGATTTTATAATGTCCGACTACGCCACCTGTGGAGTGCGGCCAAAGGGCCGCCGCTGCGGAACAGTCCTCTGAAGCTGGTGGTTTTGCTGCAATGGTATTATTACTCACCACAGGAAGAGTGTAGCTTCAGGGCAGTGTGGGTGGATGATGGTGGTTGTAGTGCAGGGAGTCAGTAATGAACACAGAGTCCGTGTGATGCAGTCCCAAGATCTTTACTCACAGTTGTTGCAGTCCAGATTACAGGTACCAGAGCTATCTCACCCGTCGTGCTGTGTGTACTCAGTGAGGGGCTCAGTCCACCCCCAGATAGCTCCGGAGTACTTAGCAGGACCCCCTTCTGTGTGTCCTTTCTCTGGCCTTCTCCCTGCACCTCACACCCAGTGACACTTCTATCCGGTATCCTCGGGCCTTGGCGGGCGACTTGTGTTCCGTCCCCTGGGTCCTATGTGGCTACCTTCTTAGTGAGACTGGTGTGGACATTTGCCTGCAGTACATGAAATGCTGCAGCCTCCGGTTTCTAGTTGAGCCTTGCTGTTTCTCCTCTAGTTGAGGGACCGGTTCCCCTTATCTGGCCTGACCTCTCTACCTCCTGGTGGCCTTCTGCACGGCCGGTAGCCCTAGGGTCCCTTCGGTTCCTGGAGCCTTCCTGCTCCCACTCCTCTCTTCTCTCCTTCAGTCCTGGGCCTCCCAGGCTAGGCCCGCCTCCGGAGCAGAGCTCATGCCGAGCCTCTGCTCCTGTCACTTTTCCTCCTCTGACTGGCTTGCTCTTTCTAAGATGGCTTCCTATTTATACTCTCCCTGTCATGTGCTCCCCTAAGCTGCTCCCCTAAGCACCCACTACATAGGATCCTCCCACCAGCTAGGGACCTGGGACTGTGCTCTCCCTTAGGAGCAATCTCGTCCTAACCCCACTGCGGGTATGTGTTGGATGCAGGTGTTAGGGTCCCGAGCCATACGCCTTCCTTACCTGAGGGTGAGATACCACACCTCTGGGTGAGATGCAGTAACTCTGTGGTGACTGCACCCTCAGGGGCACCACACACCTTTCTGCACAGTTTTGAAATGGCGACGAAGATGTTTAGTGCTGACGATGATGCCATTATCAGCATAACTATTCCGGTGATTTACATGCTGGAGCACACATTAAACAGAATTCAAAGTCAGGTGGTCGGACAAGAGGAGGTGGAGGAAGTAGAGGAGGAGTCGTATGCGGAAAGGATAACATCTCCAAGGTCCAGACGGTTGGCAGCACCAAGGAGGCAGGCATGGGAGGGTGGGGGAGAGGGATTAAACAGGGCGCATGGTAGCAGCCAAACTGTTGAGGAAGGTGCAGGAGCCGAGGAAGAAGTGGAGGATGAACTGGCGATGGGCATGGAAGACTCATCAGATGAGGGAGACCTTGATCACATTTCTGTTGTGCGAGGTTGGGGGGAGAGGGCAGAGGAAAGAAGCATGATTCTTACCTCGCTACCAACACAACAAGGACTTGGTCCTCCTGGATGCGCAAGACACATGAGTGCCTTCTTGCTGCACTACCTGCAACATGACCCTCAGATTGCAGAATTCGAAGTAATCTCGACTACTGGGTTGCCACACTCTTAGATCCCCGGTACAAAAGTAAATTTGCCGAAATAATTCCTGCCATAAAAAGGGATTGACGCATGCAGGAGTATCTGCAGACGCTGTTGCAGAATCTTATATGTGCTTTTCCACAAAACACCAGTGGTGCACGAAGTGAATCTCACAGTTCTAACTTGCCAACCACGGGACTGTCGAGTCTTCATCACTCAAACCGTAACAGTAACACAGTATCTGCTGGTAACAGCAATTTTGTGAAATCGTTTCACCACTTTTTTAGACCATCCTTTGCAAGGCCACAGGAGACAAGAAGTCTCACACATAGTCAATGCCTAGAGAGGATGGTGCAGGAGTATCTCCAAGTGAACATCGAAGCCATGACTGTGTCACTGGACCCTTGCTCATTTTGGTATTCCAATCTGGAAAAATGGCCGGAGCTCGCCACTCACGCCTTGGAGATCTTGTCATGCCCTGCAACCAGTGTTCTCTCTGAACGTGTGTTCAGCGCTGCTGATGGTGTGCTGACAGATAAGCGCACGCGGCTGTCCACTGAGAATGTAGACAGACTCACGTTCATAAAGATGAACAAATCATGGATTCGCAAGGACTTTTCTAATCCTGTGTTATCCTTGGGAGGCTAAAAGCTTGAGGATTTGGTAATATCACCTCACCAACCATTTTAAGCAACTGTGGGGCAATTGATGCCACTTAACCCTAGAACGCATGACCATAAAAATCTACACTTTCATATACCTGGGGCCTTTTAGGCCCGTGTGCAAATAACATTGAATAACTCAAACTCAAATGACAAACAACTATATACATGAAGAATACCTAGAGTTTCAAAATTCTAACTAAAGTAATCTTGCAGAAAATAGAAAACAATTGACAGGGCGGGACTGCGAGGCCCCAGGTATGCGTTCTAGGGTTAAGTGGTGTCTGTGCCACAATTTTGGGAAAAAATGGAAACTCTTTTTGGAGTCCCCTTGCTGTGTGTTACGTGACGTTGGCATCGTCAATTCCAGGTGGGTTGGGTCGCTCCCCCCCCCCCTTTTAACTGTAAGAAACTACATACACTATGGCTTGGGGTAACACAGATGATTGAGTCTGAAGAGCTGTTTACTCAGAGGTCTGCTCCAAATCTTCAGTGTCTGCTAGTCAGCGTAGAATTTTTAACTGCATCTAGCCTAGGCAATACTTTGGGCGTAGTAGCCCAGCTGCGAAGCAAGCTGCACCGCCTGTGTATCTAATAAGAATTTTTAAATGCATCTAGCCTAGGCAGACTGTGGGGACCCCCAACCAAACCCAGACGCTCAGCCCCCCTACCACCCCCCTTTCCTTGACAATACAATAATGTAACTCTTACAACTGGATGGGTGAGGATCGGTCACAGCTTTATTAACTCTTTATACTCATTCCATTAGAAAGACATTTTATTTCTAAAATAATTCAGCTTGTTGCAGCATGCCCTGGGTCTCCACTCCGGCAACTTGGCCAACAAGTGTAACTCTCCAACATGTCCTTTCTATTTCCAGGCCACGGAGGATCCTGCGTACTCGTATGCAGGACTCTGACCCCCACCCATCACTCTTAACGCTTGTTCCACTCCGTCCTGGAGTCCTGACAGGAATATGTCCAGTCCAATATCCATTAAGTGAACACCGTCGGGCCGTATGAGGCCTGCTTTATCTCCTTCCAGTTGTCGGTGTCGTACCACTACACCGCCTCTGTCTCTTCTAAATTTTGCCATTCCGAATATTTATTACCCGTCTTGTCCGTTCGATGGCCGTGATGTCTCGCGCACCTTGCCATACCGCTATCGGCACAATCTCTGACCATACTATAGCTAGTTTTGTGAAAAATTCTCTGAAGCGCTCAGTGTCTAGTTTCATTATTGCCATTAGTTATGCGCTCTTGTGATGACCTAGGTTGTTTCCCCCGGCCTGTATAACTAAGATGACCAGACATCTTGCCTCTCTCCCTACCTTGATTACCTCCATTAGTACCTGTGGCCATAGCAGGCCTCTAATACCTCTCCAGTTGAAATATGTGTTATGAAACTCTAATTTCCTCCCGCCTGGGCGGACTTTCGCCCTTTAATCTGCCCAATATATATACGAGTGGCCTATCACCCACACTGTTGGCTTAGCGTCACCTGTAAAAGAAACAAACCACGTTAGGATAACAAGTCCGGTCTTATGTATCTTGCCAAACACGTGGATCACCATCTCTCTATCCTCTGAACTTCCGTTTCTGACAGTCCTGCTCTTGCTGCTTCTGTGGCCGCGCCTATGCGGAATGAGTGTGTCACGTAATCTTTGGGGTGGTTCCCTGTCGATGTTATGCATTTATTAAATATAGCTTGGAACTGGTATCTTGATAATGGCGTCCCATCAATGTGTGATAGGAACAAATTACTTTGTGATCTGATTGTTAGATATGGTTTTACTATTGTTACCCGACTCAGTGTACCGTTTGTGGGTTGTAGAAGTACCCAAGTGCCCCTGCCCGCTGGAACCATTTTCGATTTGTGTATGCGTAGACGTATTGCATTATTGCCTATGACTACGTCCTGGTGTAATAAGCCTCCACTGGTGCTAATTTTGGATTGAGGGACTAATTCGCTTATGCATAGCGCCCCGAAGAAGGCGATCACAAATGCAGTAGACAGTAGTGTTGCTTCAAATTGTGAGTGTCATGTTAATGGTGTTAGGGATATGATGTGAGAAATCAGTTTTAGTGACACGGGACGGGACGTCTACACTCCTGACTTGGCTGACCCCTTTTCCACCCTTTTATGGATTGTCTGATGATGAATCTTTGTGACATCTCCCCAATTCAGTAGTTGGAAGTGAAATGCTATTCCGGTCAGACACCGCTGCGTTGACGCCCCTGATATGCCCCTCATCATTAGCTGGTGGAGAAATTCTATGGTGACTTGTGATCTGGCTTGTTCACATTGGTCAACCCGTCTGCCTGCTACTAGTCGTGTCCACTCTTCCCATGCCTTACCGTATGCTTGCCACGGGGCAACTGACGCTCTGATTAATGGCATCAACTATTCGCCACTAGATCCCATAGGGAAGGTGGGCAACTGTTGTCCCGATGGGTGGGCATTGTGGAAGAGCTCTGTGAAAATCTGCCAATTGAATTGTTATAAAGCGTTAGCAGCAGCTTTAGACCCCTCAGCATAGTGGCTAGCGCGGACCCATACATTGTGTTTTAGGCACAGGAATGCTAGCCTGGGTAGTAGGCCTAGCACTGGGAGAGACGATGATGCCATCTTATTAATGCAGTGCGCTAAGCTGTTTTTTTGTTATGAAGCGTATATTTTTGTAAGCCAGGAGCGCGCCCCATATTTCTATTGCTACCACTATTGGGAAGAAAAATTATTTTCAGGGCTAGATGCAGCGAAAAATTATTATTAATTGAAAAGCTGGTGGAGCTTGGTATAGATGGCCTAATACAATGAGACCCACACACTGCTAGAAGGCCAAATATTTTTTCAGAGTTAGATGCAGAAAAAAATTATATTCAGTTTGCAACCTGATGGAGGTCAGTATAGATGGACGAATAGAACAAGTCCCACACACTGCTAGAAGGCCAAATATTTTTTCAGAGGTAGATGCAGACAAAAAATTATTTTGAATTTGCAACCTGATGGAGGTCAGTATAGATGGACTAATAGAACAAGTCCCACACACTGCTAGAAGGCCAAATATTTTTTCAGTTCTAGATGCAGAAAAAAATTATATTCAGTTTGCAACCTTATGGAGGTCAGTATAGATGGACTAATAGAACAAGTCCCACACACAGCTAGAAGCCCAAATATTTTTTCAGAGGTAGGTGCAGAAAAAAATTATATTCAGTTTGCAACCTGATGGAGGTCTGTATAGATGGATTAATAGAACAAGTCCCACACACAGCTAGAAGCCCAAATATTTTTTCAGAGGTAGATGCAGAAAAAAATATATTCAGTTTGCAACCTGATGGAGGTCTGTATAGATGGATTAATAGAACAAGTCCCACACACAGCTAGAAGCCCAATATTTTTCAGAGGTAGATGCAGAAAAAAATATATTCAGTTTGCAACCTGATGGAGGTCTGTATAGATGGATTAATAGAACAAGTCCCACATACAGCTAGAAGCCCAATATTTTTTCAGAGGTAGATGCAGAAAAAAATACATTCAGTTTGCAACCTGATGGAGGTCAGTATAGATGGACTAATAGAACAAGTCCCACACACTGCTAGAAGGCCAAACATCTTTTCAGAGCTAGATGCAGAAAAATATTATATTCAATTTGCAACCTGATGGAGGTCAGTATAGATGGACTAATAGAACAAGTCCCACACACAGCTAGAAGGCCAAATATTTTTTCAGAGGTAGATGCAGAAAAAAATTATATTCAGTTTGCAACCTTATGGAGGTCAGTATAGATGGACTAATAGAACAAGTCCCACACACAGCTAGAAGCCCAAATATTTTTTCAGAGGTAGATGCAGAAAAAAATTATATTCAGTTTGCAACCTGATGGAGGTCAGTATAGATGGACTAATAGAACAAGTCCCACACACTGCTAGAAGGCCAAACATTTTTTCAGAGCTAGATGCAGAAAAAAATATATTTAGTTTGCAACCTGATGGAGGTCTGTATAGATGGATTAATAGAACAAGTCCCACACACAGCTAGAAGCCCAATATTTTTTCAGAGGTAGATGCAGAAAAAAATATATTCAGTTTGCAACCTGATGGAGGTCTGTATAGATGGATTAATAGAACAAGTCCCACACACAGCTAGAAGCCCAATATTTTTTCAGAGGTAGATGCAGAAAAAAATATATTCAGTTTGCAACCTGATGGAGGTCAGTATAGATGGACTAATAGAACAAGTCCCACACACTGCTAGAAGGCCAAACATTTTTTCAGAGCTAGATGCAGAAAAATATTATATTCAATTTGCAACCTGATGGAGGTCAGTATAGATGGACTAATAGAACAAGTCCCACACACAGCTAGAAGGCCAAATATTTTTTCAGAGGTAGATGCAGAAAAAAATTATATTCAGTTTGCAACCTTATGGAGGTCAGTATAGATGGACTAATAGAACAAGTCCCACACACAGCTAGAAGCCCAAATATTTTTTCAGAGGTAGATGCAGAAAAAAATTATATTCAGTTTGCAACCTGATGGAGGTCAGTATAGATGGACTAATAGAACAAGTCCCACACACTGCTAGAAGGCCAAACATTTTTTCAGAGCTAGATGCAGAAAAATATTATATTCAATTTGCAACCTGATGGAGGTCAGTATAGATGGACGAATAGAACAAGTCCCGCACACAGCTAGAAGGCTAAATATTTTTTCAGAGGTAGATGCAGAAAAAAATTATATTCAGTTTGCAACCTTATGGAGGTCAGTATAGTTGCATTAATAGAACAAGTCCCACACACAGCTAGAAGCCCAATATTTTTTCAGAGGTAGATGCAGAAAAAAATATATTCAGTTTGCAACCTGATGGAGGTCTGTATAGTTGGATTAATAGAACAAGTCCCACACACAGCTAGAAGCCCAATATTTTTTCAGAGGTAGATGCAGAAAAAAATATATTCAGTTTGCAACCTGATGGAGGTCTGTATAGATGGATTAACAGAACAAGTCCCACACACAGCTAGAAGCCCAATATTTATTCAGAGGTAGATGCAGAAAAAAATATATTCAGTTTGCAACCTGATGGAGGTCAGTATAGATGGACTAATAGAACAAGTCCCACACACTGCTAGAAGGCCAAACATTTTTTCAGAGCTAGATGCAGAAAAATATTATATTCAATTTGCAACCTGATGGAGGTCAGTATAGATGGACTAATAGAACAAGTCCCACACACAGCTAGAAGGCCAAATATTTTTTCAGAGGTAGATGCAGAAAAAAATTATATTCAGTTTGCAACCTTATGGAGGTCAGTATAGATGGACTAATAGAACAAGTCCCACACACAGCTAGAAGTCCAAATATTTTTTCAGAGGTAGATGCAGAAAAAAATTATATTCAGTTTGCAACCTGATGGAGGTCAGTATAGATGGACTAATAGAACAAGTCCCACACACTGCTAGAAGGCCAAACATTTTTTCAGAGCTAGATGCAGAAAAATATTATATTCAATTTGCAACCTGATGGAGGTCAGTATAGATGGACTAATAGATCAAGTCCCACACACAGCTAGAAGGCCAAATATTTTTTCAGAGGTAGATGCAGAAAAAAATTATATTCAGTTTGCAACCTTATGGAGGTCAGTATAGATGGACTAATAGAACAAGTCCCACACACAGCTAGAAGCCCAAATATTTTTTCAGAGGTAGATGTAGAAAAAAATTATATTCAGTTTGCAACCTTATGGAGGTCAGTATAGATGGACTAATAGAACAAGTCCCACACACAGCTAGAAGCCCAAATATTTTTTCAGAGGTAGATGCAGAAAGAAATTATATTCAGTTTGCAACCTGATGGAGGTCTGTTTAGATGGATTAATAGAACAAGTCCCACACACAGCTAGAAGCCCAATATTTTTTCAGAGGTAGATGCAGAAAAAAATATATTCAGTTTGCAACCTGATGGAGGTCTGTATAGATGGATTAATAGAACAAGTCCCACACACAGCTAGAAGCCCAATATTTTTTCAGAGGTAGATGCAGAAAAAAATATATTCAGTTTGCAACCTGATGGAGGTCTGTATAGATGGATTAATAGAACAAGTCCCACACACAGCTAGAAGCCCAATATTTTTTCAGAGGTAGATGCAGAAAAAAATATATTCAGTTTGCAACCTGATGGAGGTCAGTATAGATGGACTAATACAACAAGTCCCACACACAGCTAGAAGCCCAATATTTTTTCAGAGGTAGATGCAGAAAAAAATATATTCAGTTTGCAACCTGATGGAGGTCTGTATAGATGGATTAATAGAACAAGTCTCACACACAGCTAGAAGCCCAATATTTTTTCAGAGCTAGATGCAGAAAAAAATTATATTCAATTTGCAACCTGATGGAGGTCAGTATAGATGGACTAATAGAATGATGCTATGCCCAAAAGATTTTACTTCATTAGGTGCAGTAAAAAAATTGGTATTCTATACACAGGTGGTATATCTTGCAACACAGATAGGCTACTCCACTGACTAACACACTCTGCAATAGGCCAAAAAGGATTAGCTTTGCTAGATTCAGCCAAATGCTGTGAAAAAAACTTGCACAGCACTGGCACAGACCTGCCTGGCAAAAACTGATAGGAACTGATGTAGCCTAGTCCTGAAAAGGACTCCAATTACAATTAGTCTTTACTCCCACAATCTATCTATTTAAGAGCACAGACCTGCCTGATAAAAGTCGTAGGAAATGCTGTAACCTAGTCCTTAAAAGGACTGCAATCACAACTATTCCCTACTCCCAAGCTATCTGTAGATTTGTGCGAAAATTGGCTTGAAATTAACAAGGTATAGCACACACAGCAACAGCGGTGCCGTCTAACACGCAGCTGCAGCAGTGAGAAAATGGTGGCGACGGGGAAAATGGCTTGGTCTTATAGGGCAAGGACATGTGACATACACTGCCAATGACACATGCCCTTGCTTGTGTGAAAAAAAGCACTTCGCTCCGTGTGTGCGCTGCTGATAGGCTGACAGATTGCACCTCCCCACTGCAAATGCGGGAAAGAGAAAAAAAAATGGAGATCTTCATTGTTCCTGCAGAGATCCATCCCCTGCCCCTCCCCCCACCCCGCTGTACACTCAAACTGCGTATTAACATCATTACTGAGAAAAAATCCAGTTATGATTTTGGTGCACGAACAGTTATCGAACATAACCTCGAACAGCCGAATTTTTCTCAAATTGTTCGTGTTCGCCGAACGGCTCGAACACCGCCCAAAACAGCTCGAATTTGAGATTGGCGAACAGTTCGAGTAGAACAACGCTCATCTCTAATTATCAGCACATTCTTTCTTTATTTTTGTTGGTTTACCTTGTAACTAGGGCTGGTATATTAGCCCTATCTACAAAGGAACTTCAGTCTGCAGGCTGAATAGCAAAGCTGCCTGGGTTTCCTAGGATGCAGCAGCTCCTGTTCCTTCTTTAAACCCAGAGTTCATATGTTCACTCTGTCAGGAAGAGGAAGCAGGGGAAGTGCTTCCTAATCTACAGTATGTACCCAGCGTTTGTTCTGCTGTGTATACAGAGGTGGAGAAGGTAGACAAGGTAACAAACCATTTGTACCTTCTCTTTGTGTATGACAGCCGTATCCACTCCCACCCAGCTTAATGATCTTGTGAAAGCTGCTTAGGCTATGATGAGTCAGTGCAGGGATGAGTTGTCTATGAATAGTCCAGAAGCAGTTAAGCAAATAGTGAAACAACATTTGGATGTAGATGAAAAATTAACTCTCAGTCATTGTCCATATATTAGCCATTAGAGAGCAAACGTTTGAAATTCAAATTTTGATTTGCTGCAAATTGATTCACAAGAAATTGCAATTAATTCAATTACACTGAAAAGATGTATATAACACTGAGGTCTCCTAGGACTGTATCGAACTAATTTCAAACTCTTTAGATATATGCCTATAAGTAAATGGATGGAAACTGTTCTTCTACAATATTAATTTATGGTTTAGTGACTTTCTCTCCCATTCTCTATAACTATGAGCTATATCCTCTCACTATCCAGATTCACCACAAAATGGTTGCTGCCTTTCCTGCCTGAGCTTTTATGCAGTCTTTGATAGTCCCTCCTAATTGCCTGTGTGATACTATGTTATGTAGCTGCAAGGCATTAGGAGAAAACCCAACCAGCCACAACTGGGGTCAAGTGAACCTTTTGCTGCTGATGCAATCGTATGCAATTTGTAAAATGGTAGTGGCCATTTTAGGTGATTTACGTGAATTGAATTGTTGAAATTTGCCAGGTTAAGGGAATTTCTAAAAATTGTACACCAATTTGATTTGCATTAAATCGATTCACCCATCTCTATAAACGACTATTTCTAAAAACAACAGTTTGCCTTATAAAATGCATATTCAAGCCACCTTCACACCTTCATATTTAGTCAGTATTTTACATCAGTATTTGTAAGCCAAAAGCAGGAGTTAAACAATCAGAGGAAAATATAACAGAAACACTTCACCACTTCTATATTCATCAGCCACTCCAGATTTTGGTTTACAAATACTGATGTAAAATACTGACCAAATACTAAATGTGTGAACGTGGCCTAATAGTGATGTGTTCAGTTTTTTTAACTTGCAGCTCTAAATTCCCTGCGTAGACATAGAGTTCAGTGATAGAATGTCTACATGCAGCCACCGCTAAAGTAAACGTATAAGCTTATTGCACACAGTTTCATTATTCAGTTATATGTACGGCATATTTTATTTACTTCTGTGCTCCCTACTGTCATTTTTTTTATTTTAACTTTTTCTTATTTCATTCTGGAGCTGTAAAAAATCTAAAAAAAATTATAAAGCTTTATTTAAATAAAGAAAACATTGATTTACGTACCTAGTAGGAAAATTTTACAAAACTGTTAAGGACTAAAATATATACTGTTTTTTTTTTATTTATTTTACTCACTTATATAACGTCATTAATTCCACAGAACTTTACAGACATTACAGACTGTTTGCAGCAAGCATGGTCGTAGATCACTACAGATAAGGACATTTGTCTCTACGTGTTGCATTTTTGCATTCATTTGTCCAATATACATCAATATTCATTTATCTCAAACATAGACAGACAGATACATTCTCTTCATGTAAAGTGTTACCTATGATTTTTTTCCAAGTCCCCCTAGATTACTAGTCCTTATTTCTATTTCATACCTTAAGTTTTATCAGTTAAATTGGAAAGCA
Organism: Phyllobates terribilis; assembly: GCF_046119375.1. Lineage (NCBI taxonomy): Eukaryota > Metazoa > Chordata > Amphibia > Anura > Dendrobatidae > Phyllobates > Phyllobates terribilis. Next base: position 326,144,529 of record NW_027362762.1, on the reverse strand, counting down.
ATCTACCTCTGTAATCTTATATAAAGTGAACCAGTGCCACAGTTTGCTCACTTATTTCTTTCCAAATGGAAGTACTGTTCCCATTTTCCTGTCTGAAGCACTAACATTACTGCGATGGCAGAGGAATTAAATAGGTAAGGCAATTAATTGCACCTAGCCAGTAAAGGCTGAGCCTTACTGAGCTCGCCTGCCAAGGAAAATCTTGGATTAGAGTCAGTTTTCTTTATATTCAGTTTCCTACCCACTTAACAAAATTACACTCAATGAGCTGTGGGAGAATTTCACATCAACAGGGCCATGTAATGCAATTTCTGAAAATATGCAGAAAGAAAAAAAAAATAAGTCCTACATTTGCTCTCATTTCTGTCAAAATCAATCAAGTACAAGCAAAATGAAAGCAAGCCCTTGGAAAAGAAAAAGAAAAACACGCATTTGTAGTACAGCGAGGTTTGCTTTATGTGATAACGTGCATTTTAAAAGTTCTCTGTTTTATTTTATTTTTAATCAGGCCTAATTAGTTTTGTTTTAATCACCTCCATGACTACGGCCTCTTTCTTGCATAATTGATAACATAGAGGGACCAGTGTCAGAAATCAAATGTTGTAAATTAAAAATAACAAGTTCGAGACTAGTGATTCAATTAAAACGGAAGAAAACATTGGATTATGTATAATTGAGAGCTTGTATGCAGAGTTGTATGTCATGCTTGTCAGCTTGAATGGTGATATTAGATTGGAGGTGTCAAAAGCATTCAAATCAAGTCTGGAAAATTAGAAAACAAAGGTGATATTTATTATTAACTTCCACTGTTAAAAAACATAGAAGTACTTAAACTGAATGATGGCATGACAAAGGTATCAGTTGTAGTAGAAGCTAAAAAAAAACCTCTGTAAGAAAAAAAATTACTTGGTCAAGAAAACAAATGATGAAGAGTCCAATCAACACAATATCATCCAGTCATCATAAATGTTACCAAAAATAATCAACTCAAAATGTATGCGGTAAATTTCTTTTAGCAATATAGACAGCTGGTTTTATATTTTGTGTTATGTTTTCTAAGTCCATGGTAGCCCACCTATGGCTCTCCAGCAGACGGTCATTTCATGCTGGGACTTGCAATCTTACAACAGCTGGAGACCACAGGTTGCAGACACTTGCAGACAGAGGTACATTTTATTTCACCTTATTTATAAAAAAGGAACCGTTCAGTTGAGTTGTACATAGAATCAAATCCACTATATTCCCTGAAACTTTGGAGTTCTTCAGAATCCAGAACACAGCAGATCTGTAACTGTTAGACTACAGTAGAAAAAAATTATTTCCATCAGCCGGTAAAACATTCAACGCATCTCAATCACTATCTAGTACTAGGCAATAACTATAGATTGTATTGCCTGCCTATTATTAAACGTTATTATATGTAAGAGAACGGTAATAAGACTGATGTCACTGTTCACACCAGACCCTGTCATCAGTAGGTTTACATTTTCTTTTTTTATCCCATTTATATCAGATATATACACATAAGTTGCAATTTTATAGTAAGCAGAAAAATTGTATTATTTAGTTAATTTGCCTTCTACATACCCTTGGCTAACAGGTTAATATTAAAATAAATAAATAAAAATATATATTTGTGTAATTGAATTTGATTATTTTAACAGAGATGTGTCCCTTTACCATAGACATTTCTTCTGGACCACTCATAGACGATAAACTTCCAGGCAGTCCATGTTCTACTCTGCAGTGACACTCTAAATTGTGATAACACAATAGAACAGCTGCATCACACCTTGCAACTGTGGGAGTGGAGAGATGGCTGTCAGACATAGCTTGACCCTCCCAATAGAGAAGGCAGAGACAGTTTTCAGAGACATATTCTGTTCTTCCAATCACTGTATACACAGAGCCAAACAAGGAACCAGTGATCATATGATAGCTGTATGTAGGGAAGGAGCAGGAGCTGCTGGGTCCTAGAAGACCCTGTCAGCTCTGTAACTGGGGATAATATACCAGCCCTTGTTACAGGGGAAATAAGAAAAAAAAATATTTAAATGTTGTATTTAAAATATATAAATATATATATATCAAAAAATATTGAAGCTCTTTAAAATGAATATCTGAATGGTCAGAAGTAAGGGTAAATTGCCTAATTTTGCACTGGTTAAAGAGGTGGACCATTTTGGGCCAAATTGTTTTTTTTACTTAAATGCAAGTATTTGAGGCTAAAAAATAATTTTTATAATTGGATTTATCTCAAATTTTGCACCCTTAGCCATTTTTGTAACCTCAATGTTGCACTACGTATTGCTGGCTGAAGAATGAGTTATCTGAGAATCAGTCTATAAGCTCACGCTGATGGTCTGATGGAAGTTTATAACTCTTTTATCTGTCTTTCTCTGAGCTGCTCTGAGCTAATTTATGGCCACAGACCATAGAAAAGTTAAATGTGCAGGGAAATGAAGTGCTGGTAAAAGTCAAATGGTGCACCATATTAGAAAAACTATTTTAAGCCCCAATTACTGTACATGCATATAAATAAAAAAATTGTCTAAAAAGTGGACAAACCTTTTTAAGTTTTTCATCTTTCTGTGAGTACCTTTGGAGATTAATGTTGTAGTATATCACTGGTTGATTTCGGTGTTCTTTCTTCTAACATGCCTGCTTGTTAACCTGCAAGTGGTATCCACAGAACAATAGAATATTTGCAATCTAGATTCTTTGCAAAATTACAGTTTGTGTATTTTAAAAAGATTAAAGTCACATTATAATGATCATTGATTTCTATAATGCTTAATTTATTCTTAAGACCTACTTTCCTTAATACGGCTGCTTGGCGACCAGAAAGTTCAGAGTTGTCTGAGCAAAATGATTTAGACTATTTGCAAAGTAATTTAATATCTTATTGAAGAAATTATGCAATTTTAAAAGTGCACATATCCTTTAAGAAAATGCAACTATAAATACAAGCTAAAATTGCCTTTTATTAATATTTTCTGTTGAAACGGTTACCAGTACCTACTTAAAGGGGTTTGCAGATTGAAAAGATAAGTCTGTAGTAAAGATAAATGGACAAATCCACTGATGATCAAGTTTGAGTCTAATTTCCTGAAATTCTCAGGTCCCAATGAATTCTAATACTGTGCAATTTGATTCACGAGGATTGTCCAAAAAAAAACTGACCCGGAATTTCACCCACTGCTGAAGACTAAGAGTGGGCTAATGGCCTCAGGAGCAGTCAGGCAGGCTTCCCCATAATGCTCTGCAGTTATCACATTACATGGTCTAGCACAGCTGGGAAGGGAGTCTTTCACAGGAAGTATAAAAGATGTGGGCCAGTCAATGAGCACCATTTTATATTTGTACATTGAAAGGATTGGAGATCAGAGCACGCAGCTCATATCGCCTAAGGATAGAAAAAGGTCTTATCTGATTGTGTTGTACTACTTTCAGTGCTCAAGCACACTGAAAATGGTGGTGCTAGTCTCAGTCTGTAAATACTAATCCAAAGATTGGAGGTGCAGTAGTTGTATAGTCACTTTACTGTGACAGTGAATTATACATATATATTGAATTATGAGATATACTGCAGTAATATCATCTTAATAACAGCATTTTTTTTATTCCTCCCACACTACAAACAACCCTTCAGTGCGATATTTGCAACTAAACCAAAATCTTGAATATCCTGAATCCAAAACTTTGTTACCACAAGTGTGCTTTCTGGATTGTAAGAGGGGCAAGCCATTTTTTTCACATCCTAAAAAAAATAATAATGAAAAAAACTACACAGACACGTTTTACTCTTTTAATATTAGAGTTTGACAACGGTACACCACACAACTATACTGTGGTCTGTTGCAGCATTTTTAGGCGGTGTTCCTACCTCCTGGCATTCGTTTTTATGTGGCCCATTATGACAAGGGAAAATTAATATGCATTAACTCAAATTTTCAAACAAATTATTACAGAAAATAGGCACATTCAATTGTGCAGGTCTTTTTTGCCATAACTGTTTTAATTGTCAAATTGAAGATGCTTACCAGCCATACCAATAATACTGGCAGACTGTTGTTGAATTATCCTTTTCATACATTACATGAAACTTGCCCAGCATTTCTGATGGGTAGTAGCAAAGTTTTGGACATGAATTAAACATTATATTCATATCAAAAATGTATGTTATACCAAGATTTGGCACTTGCAACAAATGTAGTAGCATGCTAGAAAAAAAAAAACACTGTAAAATATGAGGGTGCCACTAACAGCAGCAACACCATCGGCATTGCTGGCAGCAAACATCTAGACAGTAGTAGTACCAAACATAGGGTACACTTAGCCTCTCCTGCCTCTGTCAAGTGTATTAGTTGGGAGGAAGAGGATGAGAAAATGGAATATCTGTGGCACAACTCATGTCAATCACAAGTGCATAATGTGGCCTCTATAAATGACTCCATCAGCTGAAGTCAGTGTTCTGCTGAGCCAACACTTAATGTTGTACAGTGTGGAATATTCATTCAATCAATTACACCTGTTTCTGTTATGCCCCATAGTACCTTTACCCAGAAACCTCAGGAGTTAAGGAACATTCTGCATCTGAACAATTTCTACCAATTGATTTATTGGAAGAGATGACTAATCAGCCTTTGTACTTTTATGACATGGAGTCATAACAGATGGGGAACACAATTTTAGCATCAAGCTGTGTTGTGGCAATAGCCCTTTGAGCCAGTGCAAACCTCGAGGCATCAAGTGGGGAAACAAAGAGCTCAGTCCATTTTCCAGACTAAGGCAACTGTCAGCAAATTCAGGGATGATGATGATCTAGATTCTGTGGTAGACAGAACTTGGAAACCAGACAGAGGTGCTGAGGAGGTGATGTAGTCGGAGGAGGTTGTTAACATAATTCCATCAGCACACAAAATGGTATCATCTGCTCATGTAGGGAAAGCAAGCTGACCAGCAAATGATTAACACTCAAGCTGTCCTCTTTCTAGTGACCAGTCTACACAGGTAAGTAGTGCCTTGTCGTTTTCATAGCCCTATCATCATACTGAATCATATTCTCTTTTGCAAAAAAGTGATATGTGCGCTCAGTCTCAATAGAAGACATCCAGCAGACTTTAATATACTAAAAAGCCATCCAAGACTGGTTTGAGAACAAGATGGTAAATTTTTTCAACAACAAAATTTATCGTGTTATGTGCATCAATTTTTTGATACAATGAACTCATCTTCTTTCTAATTTTGGGTGAAATTCAATTTTATTGTGACTGCATCTGGGATGAATTTTTTTCAGTAAACCCTCAGGATTTTGAGAAAGGAAAAAATGCTGAAAATCATCAAATCAAAATTCCTTGAGTTTCAAGATTGCAATTTTCTTCACCAAAATAATAATTTTTTCTGAAAAATTATTGATTAATTTTGTCGGCAGGGAAATTAACATGTTACCAGGAAAATCTGTGTTCGCTAATCAGTGAAACTTTTGAACATCGGATGGTTGCTGAGCTGACCATATTTATGACCAGGTGACCACTTAGTGCTACTTGCAGATTCAATATGTGTGCAGGGCAGGTTAGAAAGGGAAAATTGTCAGAAAGTGTTAGATTGTTTACAATTATCAAATTCTTTGACTTCCATAAGTGCATCATTTTCTTTCACAAAATTAACAATTTTAAACATAACCAAGGCAGCACCAATTACAATATATACGTGACATGATGGTCCAGATGATTTATCTGCCGGAGCAACAAACTGATGCATATCAGGAACAGAGATGCAGTGTCTGAACAGCCAATTTCAGTCATATCTTCACCGTGTCCTTTCTGCATCAGATACATTGAGTTCGGATTACATGGACTTCTGGGTCAACAGTGGCACTAACTTTTTCTATTGGCATACTGTCATGTTCAGCCTCTAGATGTTGCTTAACTACAACCAAGAAAACAAGGTTATCCACAACAAATGTGGAAAACCTTTGTCTAAATCAATCAGGCATGGATCTGAGCCAACTTTCATTGACTTATGACTGATGACAATGAATAAATAAGCCATATCATCTACCTGTCTACCTGACTATCCATTTCTTGTCTACTACACACTTCTGATGCTGCCAATGCCAATGGCTCATGCTTAGCCAGACATCTACTCTCTGTCCATATTGTCATACATATACTGTAGTATTGCGGCAGATGGGGTTGCCATTGCTGGCTCTACAGTGACAGACATCTACTTGCTTTCCCCATCCTAATTCTCTAACATGCAGCTTCTGCCACTGCCACTGCAATAGCAGAGCCATGCCAGCCACAAATTTCCTGGCTGCCCATGGTGTTTCATAGTGACAGACAGTACTGTTGCTGCAGTCAAGGCTGCTATTGCTCACCCTACACTAACATACATCTCCTTGCCTGCCTCATCCTATTTCTGCTGCTTCCACTGGACAGCCACGCCAGCCACATTTCTTGAATGTGTTTTATAGTGCTAGACAGTACTTGTGCTAGGAAACATACTCACATAAAACATGAAAAAGCTCCCAACATGTGGCTAATTTTTTTAAATTTTGGTGACATGCTATTACTTCTTCCTTTGAAAACTGCCAACCTATTGCTGCTCACTAAAAAATGTGATAATTTTTGGACGGCATGTTAAAAAGCCTTTGTAATTGACTAATAACTTTGTCAATAGGAAACTTGTGGATTCCACAAACAGACATTTTTTTCACTGCTAGTTGAGAAGCCATTACTTATTCATGTTTAAAATAGTACACCTGTTTTTTCTCCCTAAGTAAAGGGTACATTTTTGGATGGCTGGTGAAAAAGCTATCATTACTTTGTCTAGCAAGGAGAAAGCTCTTGATATTTCTCATCCAGTGCTAATATTTCCACAATCCCTTGTGAAAAAGCCACAGTTTCTTCCATTTGCACCACCTGTGTATAAACATCAGCAAGGCACGCATCTGCTTCCTAAAAAGGATAATTTTTGGATTGCTTATACAATTTAAATATCATAAAAGTTTTAATCTGCAGTGTGTGTGTGTGTGGTCAAATAGGCTGCTGATTATTGCCACTTCCTATCCATTTACACCTAGCTAGATAGGTTGAAATCACTTGAACATTATTAAGGCTGTGTTTGCATTAAAGAGCTCAAAATGGATTAAATACACACCTAAGGAATCTTGGCGTGTTATACAAGTACACGTATTTTCCAGGCAATCAGAGGCTTTGCTGTATTACAATTTGAATCATATTTTTTAGAAAAGTTCAGCAAACCCAGAGAATTTGAGTTTAAAACAATTTGCTAGTCTCCAGTTTGCAGTCACTTTATGTGACTGCATATTATCGAATTGTTACAATGTGCAATGTGCTCATTGTAATGATTCCATGAGTGGGTATATATGTGGTCATGTGATCATCCATTCACACTGGAAATAGAGGAGAATCTGTATGCACACTGTTACTGTCAGACTTTTTTCCGTCTGGAAAAACCCCTTTAAGCTTTATACCAAATATAAAACTGCAAATAGAAAGGTATTATTCAGTTTTGTAGAATTCTAGCTGTCATTTATTCATTGGCAATTGCTTTTGTACCAATAGTATGATAGAAGATGCCAGCTTTGAATAGTGTATGTAAACTCAAAGAATTTTTGGTAGCATAGTTTGAAGAGAGTAATTAAAACTGCAGTGCATACTCTTAGTCTTCATCATACAAAGCTGGAAATTTTTTCGCTGTTGCTAAAAGAACAGGAGATATTCGCCACTTTAAAAAGGGGGTAGATCTGTGAAAATGATACATTTTCTGTTATACGATATACAAAATAATAACTTTGCTATCATTGCCTTAGAGCAATACATGGGGCTCAAATAAAATATTGTACCAAAATTTCTGATATTTAAACACATATGACGGAATTACCAGAAATGATTGAATCTTTTGAAATTCAAATTTGTCAGGTTTAGTGACATTTGCAAAACAAATTGATTTGTAGTGAATTGATTGGCTGCAAATTGCAATACTGCAAAACCTTCAATTGCCCTGAAAAGATGTGTGCATCACTGTGAGGCTTCCTAGGACTGTATCCAGCCCCTTTCAAGCTCTTTGACACAAACACAGCATTAGTAATGTCAAAGTGACCTCCTCATAGAAACGGATCATAACCCATTAATAGCTAACAGCCCATTTAATAGCAAAGCGCACTGACAGACTTTTCATGCTTTTTATTAGCGAAAAAAATTCTGCAAAAATTTTCCCTCTTAGTCATTTCTGATCAGGCAGACCATTCTTTGCAGAACACCGACTTGAACTTACAATGTCAAAGGTAACATCATCTTGGTGTCACTGAGATGGGTGATGTGACATTTATTCCATAACGCCCCCCACTTTCCTCAACACTAACCGCACACAGCTATGCAAAGCAGAAATTTATTTTGATACTCACATTTTGTGGAGTACACAGCCACAATATAATGTCTGGATTTAAGGGAAGTTTTTTTTTTTGGTATTTTTAGAAATCAATTATTCCCCCTTCAAAATAGGATTGCACAAAAAAATGCATAAACGTAATGCGGTCACTTGTGAAAAGAAAGTACATAATCTCTGATTAACATTGATTTCAGATTTTTTTTCTGTAAAAGATATTATGCTGCTTTACAATGCATTAAAAATGAGGAAATAAATATATTATTTTAATCGGAAAAAGAGGGAGAGGGGGCACCCGCGCTAACTAATGTGTCATTTCATCAAGTATATCAGCAGCTAGTGGCAACCAACATCCCTGGAGTGATGAATAGTAGCAATGCAAAATTGAAAATTTGAAAAAATGCCACTGCGCTAAAATATCCAGTTTATCCACCACCCCCATTGGTTTGCCCCCAATTGGCCATATTTGTGGTGCATAAACTGGATATTTTAGCACAGTGGCATTTTTTCAATTTTTCAATTTTTCAAATATATTATTTTAATTAAAATGCAGCAGGTCAAATGCCATCTATACCATATCACTGATTAATCACAATGAGTCTTGTAAATAGCACAGGTGATCAAACAATTACAAGTTCAAACCCCCTAAAAAAAGTTCAAAATGTCGTAAAAACATTTCAAAACTACATATAAAAGAAATGTAAATGTTTAAATTACGTCTTTTTTTCCAAGCAAAAAAAAAATAAAAAAATTCTTATCTATCAATATATACAATTATTTTGGTCACAGCACCTCTCCCAAAAAATGCAATAAAAAACTATAAAAATGTCATAAGTACCCCATAGTAATACCATTAAAACTATAACTAGCCATGCAAAACAACAAGGCCTTAAATACCTCCATTGATGGAAAAATAAAAAAGTTATGAGTCTCAGAAAACATAGACATAATTTATTTTTACAAAGATTACAATTTTTTCAAACCAGTAAAATGCAAAAAAACACCTTTTATATTTTGGAACTCTGTAGTCATACTGACCTGCAGAATTATGTTACCATGTCATTTTTATCGTACATATGATGCTGTAAATATGAAAGCAAAAAACAATGGCTTAATAATGTTTTTTTTCACCATTTCATCCCATCTAACGCCATGGACTTGTGGATTGGTAAACTTTAAAATTAGCTAATTAAAGGGCTAGTTGGAGTCAAGAATAGACAAGGCAGGTGTTTTGTTTGCTTTAATTTGGAGATTAGCAATAAAAATATATACATTTAATAAGACATAATTAGTTTGCAAACATCCATAGCAATGTTTTTTTCAATATGCTACAAGTGCCGAAATTCAGAAGACTAACTGGGGTATTCTCATTATCTTCGGGGAAGTTAAATATTATGTTATATTATTCTTTAAACTTGTGTCAAGTGCAAAATGTCAAAAGACTAAATTGTTCCATAAACGAATGTTATGTAAAGTTATGTTTGATGTAAAGTCTCCACCAATTAAGGAAGAGAAGTGTTATACAGGGTACTGAAAAAATCTGGCATTCAGCCATCCAGATGTGGACGTATTTAGGGTTGCAAACTAAATCATGTAAATAATGCTCTAATAATCAAAAGCTTTGAGCATTAGTTAGCAGTACTGTAGATTAACAACACATATGTCTGGTGACACCAATCATTTTGATGTCACAGCATGGAACGTGATTTTTTTTCTTTATAGTGAGAAGTGATGGAACAATCCAGCCATTGGCGCCCAAGAAATGGAGTTCAATATTAGCCAGATTGTTGCATTTTATTTATATAAAGTTTATCCACCCTTCCAGCCTTACCTTTCTGTGAATTTTGCTAAGGACTCCAATTTCTCTTGAAACAAATTCTGTACAGTACCATGATATGCTAGAAAAATCCACAACAGGCTGTTATTCACATCTTAAACCACAGGTCACTATTTATAGATGCATGTGTCGCAAGCATCTCCAACAGTGTATTCTTTTTTCAAAGCTGGTCATATAGTCAGCAGGAAATCTTGTCTTCAATTGCTTCCATTACTTTCAGTCCTTTCTTTCTGTTTCAGAAATGCCCTATTCCTTTGCAGTCTCAACATGGAGAAAGATTTTCCACCTCCCTTCCAGGGTTGCCAACCGTCCAAAAATTCCAGGACAGTTCATAAAAATAGATCACTTTTTTGCTTTGTCTGTAAAAAAAATGTTCTGGATTTTTTGAAGCTGAAGAAATTTATACAGATCATTTTGCCTGTAATTATCATAATTTTATTGTTTAGATACTAAATACTAAAAGGTCATTATAAGGATGACGGAGAGAGAAGAACCAGGGAATTCAAACTGATAAGGATTTTCTATTCTTTAGGCCCCATCACACTTAGCGACGCTGCAACAATCCCAACAACGATACGACCTGTCAGGTATCGTTGCTGCGTCGCTATGTGGTCGCTGGTGAGCTGTCAAACAGGCAGGCTCACCAACGATCAGGGGAGCAGCAACATCGTGGAAAGAATCTTTCCACGATGTCCTGCTCCTGGTTACGAGCCTGCTGAAGCAGGAGCAGGCTGGTAACCATGGTAAACATCGGGTTACTAGGGGCACACGCACACCTAATAACCCGTTGTTTATCATGGTTACCAGCCTGCTAAAGTGAGCGGTAACCTCCCGCTCACTGTAGCAGAGTGGTAACCATGATAAACAACGGGTTACTAGGTGCGCGTGTGCCCCTAGTAACCCGATGTTTACCATGGTTACCAGCCTGATTGCTGCTCCCGCTGGTCACACACAGTGATGTGTGCTGACCAGTGGGAGGGCAACGGCCAAAAAATGGTCCAGGACACTTTGCAGCAATCAGCGGCCTCACAGCAGGGGCCTGATCGTTGCAAAGTGTCAAACATAGCGACATCGCTGGTGAGGTCGCTGTTGCGTCACCAAAACCGTGACACAGCTGCGATCTCGCTAGCGATCTCGCTATGTGAGACGGGGGCTTTTGACAGTATGACTTAATTTAACACCAGGATTTATGACTCACTCTAGATAACTAAGACTCTAGATAACTAAGAGAACATTCCCACTGGCTCCCCATTTGTAACAAAATCCCTAATTTGATTTCCTTGGCTTATCTTTAAGAGGCATGACCCCTTCCACGTCATCAACAAATGTCGCATTGCAATATCTCTTAAATGTTGTGCACTTATCTTATTAATTCATTTGTAATCCTGCCTGAAGAAGAAGCCTCTGTGCTTTGAAAGCTTGCATACATATTCTGTTCTGGTTAGCCAATAAAGGTATCCGTGGGTACTTTTGTCATCTATAGGTTAGAGTAAATGCATCTGATGTCTACACTAGTGATGAGCGAGCATACTCGCAAGTACTCAGTACTCGCCCGAGCATTTCAGTACTCGAGATGCTCGGAGCTCGCCAAGTACTTGTGAGATGCTCAGGCAGATGCTTGGGTCCCCTCCCTGCATGTTTGATGCTCTTTAGAGTGGCAATCAACATTCAGGGATTGCCTGCCACTCATTGTAATGCAGCAGCCATGGTGGTTGTGGCATTACAGTGATTGGCTGGCCGCACAGCGTCATCAGGTCTATATCAGACCTAGCGCCACCATGCTCATCACAGTCACTCCGGAATCAGACAGTGTAGGGAGAGGTGCAGCTGAGCTAGGGAGAGATTTGCTTGTCTATTAGGTAGTGTAGGGACAAAACACTTTCATTACACACATATCCATCTCAACAAACAGTCCTTCTGAGGACTAATCCATCTGCAGAGATATCAGGCAAGCAGTGTATATAGGCAGGCAGTGTATATAGCAGACTGCAGTGTATATAGCACAAGAGGCTCCATTCCAGTTCTGCCTTCTGCTGCTGTTAGATATTTTTAGACAAAGGTCTCAGGGGCCAGGAATAATATTTTTTGGATCTTAATCCTCATTATTTGCTTAAAAAGCAATCCAGAGAGCACCGTTTTTTTGCGCCATTTGCTTGTTGGCACTGCAGAATACAGCCAGGTCCTTTCGATATTACAACGCTAAAAATCCAGCTATTTAAAACTGTGTTTTCTCCGTCACATGGATCACATATACGTTTTCAGAAAATACTGCCATTTTTGGCCTCCATTCAAATTTTTTTTCACTGTGACAGCGAAGTTTTTGACATTGGTTTGCTGTTCAAAATAGTTACCTACAGGAAAGGTATTTAAAACTGTGTTTTCTCCGTCACACGGATCATATATATATGTTTTCAGAAAATACTGCTATTTTTGGCCTCCATCCAAATTTTTTTTCACTGTGTCAGAAAAGTTTTTGACACTGGTTTGCTGTTCAAAATAGTTGCCTGCAGGCCAGGTATTCAAAACTGTGTTTTCTCCGTCACACGGATCACATATACATTTTCAGAAAACATTGCCATTTCTAACCTCCATTAAAAATTTGTTTCAGTGTGTCAGTGAAGCAATTGAAACCGGTTTGCTGTTCAAAACAGTTACCTACAGGCCAGGTAATTAAAACTGTGTTTTCTCCGTCTGACAGATCACATATACCTTTTCGTAAAATACTGCCATTTCTGACCTCCATTAAAAATTTCTTTCAGTGTGTCAGTGAAGCAATTGACACCAGTTTGCTGTTCAAAATAGTTACCTACAGGCCAGGTATTTAAAACTATGGTTTGTCCATCTCACGGATCACATATAAGTTCGCTCCAAATTCAGTCATTTGCAGTGAGCATGGAAGATATTGTCTTCAATTTAAAATGGGCAAGGCACGTGGCAAAGGACGGGGAACTGGACGTGATGGTGATGATGGTGCATGCAGAGGCCGAGGCCGTGGGCAAGCTGAAATTGTGCCACAATAAACACCCACATCTCGCTCGACCTTCCTGTCCAAATTAATAGAGGACCGCAGAACACCACAATTGAACACAGAGCAGTGTAAAAATGTTGTTGGCTGGATAGCAGATAATATTTCCAGTCACTTAGCCACCACCACCACCACCTTGTCTTCCACACTGTCAAGTCTCAGTAGCTGTGAGTCTGGACCGCATATTCCTCACCCTGAACCTCCTTCCTCCTACCATGCTGAGTGCCCAGAGACAACTGATCCCACACTTGGACACTCCGAAGAGCTGTTCACTTTTCCATTTATAGATTCGGGCCTCTCGCCCGGTCCACTTGAAGCAGGGCAAGAGGAGAATGCATGTAGCGATGCCCAAATATTTGAGCAGCCACGGTCACATGAAGGCAACGGTGGGAAAATGTCACAAGAGGTGGACGATGATGTGACACAATTGCCAGAAAGTCAGGAGGAGGACCAGAGTGCAGAAGTCGAAGACGAGGTGGTATATGATATAGTAACTGACCCAACCTGGCAGGAGGACATGCAGAGCTAGTAAAGCAGCACACAGGGGGAGGGAGGCAGAGCACCCCAACAGGCAGGAAGAAGCAGTGTGGTGGCCGCAGAAAGAAGGCAGGCAACTGTTCCCCGTAACACACACATGAAGGAAGTTGCCAGTACAACTGTTAGGTCTTACCGAGTCGGATTGTTTTTTAAAGACTCTGCCGATAACCCCAAAAAAAACATTTGCACTACCTGCCAGGCCAGCATCAGCAGGGGTGGCAAAACGACCAGCCTGACCACCACCAGCATTTTTAGGCACATGGCAGCAAAGCATCCGACTTTGTGGGCCGAATCCCAGGGCCCAGGAACAGTGTCTGCTGGTGGCACCATTGCTTCTTCTGCTGTTGTACATGCAAGCCAATCCCCTGTCCATGGTGCATGCGAAGATGCTTCCTGCTCTGCACCTGTCGCTGCACACTCTCAAGTAGCAGCATTAGGAAGCACGTCCACGTCCTTGTCCCAGCGCAGAATTCAGTTGTTCATACCCCAGTCCTTGGAACGCAAGTGCAAAGACGCAGCCAATGCCCCACAGGCTACACTACTAAATTCCCACATTTCACGACTGCTTGCGCTCGAAATGTTGCCTTTTAGGCTCGTGGAGATGGAAGCATTCCGCAACCTGATGGCGACAGCTGTCCCTCAACACTTGATGCCCTGCCGCCACTATTTCTCCCGGTGTGCCGTCTCCACATTACACAAGCACGTGTCCAAAAATATTAGCCGTGCCCTCAACAACACAGTTACCGGTAAAGTCCACCTAACCACGGACACGTGGACAAGTGCTTGAGGGCAGGGACGGTACATGTCACTGACGGCACACTGGTTTAACATAGTGGAAGCCGGGACCCAGTCTGACCTTGGGACAGAACATGTCCTCCCGACGCCAAGGATTGCGGGCCTTAGGTCAATATGGGTTGCCCCCACAGTCTACAGCCCCTGCACCTCATCCTCCTCAGCCTCCTCTTCAGTTCCCATCTCCGAAATGACCACATCAGTCACAAGCTGGAAGCACTGCAGCACTGCCTCGGCCAAGCGGCAACAGGCTGTGCTGAAGCTAATATGCTTAGGTGACAAACCGCACAATGCTGAAAGGTTGTGGACAGCTCTGAAAGAGCAGGCAGATCTGTGGCTCAGACCGCTGAACCTACAGCCAGGCATGGTCATGTGTGACAATGGCCATACCTGGTTGCGGCTCTGAGGCGAGGCGAGCTCACACATGTACCATTCCTGGCCCATGTGCTTAACCTCGTGGTTCAGCGGTTTCTCAAATCCTACCTGGAGCTGCCGGATCTGCTTGTTAAAGTATGCTGCCTGTGTGCCCATTTTACAAAGTCACCTACAGCTTCCGCCGCCCTTGCCATATTTCAGCAGCGTTTGCAGCTTCCAGCTAACAGATTGATATGTGATGTCCCCATGCGTTGGAACTCTACACTGCAGATGTTGGGAAGGATTTGTGAGCAGAATAGGGCAGTTGTTGAGTACCAGAATCAACAAGGCCGTCGGTATTCAGTTCAGACTCCACACATAAGAACTCAGGAGTGAACATGGATGTCAGACATATGTACCATCCTCCAAAACTTTGAGGACTCCACCAAGCGTCACCATCCCGCTTCTCTGTCTTCTGAAACGCTCTCTGCTCACAATTAAAGAGGATGCATTGCAGGCTGAGCACGATGAGATGGAGCAAGGAACCATACAGGGTGAATACACACAGCCCAGCCTCATCTCATCCCAAAGTGGATTGGGTGACAATGTGGAAGAGGAGGAGGAGGAGGAGGAACAGGAGCTAGTTTCATGCGCTATAGACGGTACTACCTGCCCAACTGTCATACCATCTGTTCAATGTGGATGGCCAGGGGATAGAGAGGAGGAGGAGCAGGAGGAGAGCATGGTCAGTCATCCTCTTGGTGAGGACACGGAAGTCTTGCCTGTTAGCAGTCTGGCACGCATGGCTGAGTTTATGTTACGCTGATTTTCCCATGAGCCTCACGTTCTCAAAATTTTGGGTGCCAGTCATTACTGGTTGGTGAAACTTCTAGACCCATGCTACAAGGAGAACTTTATATCTCTTATTCCTGAGGTGGACATGTCTACAAAAATGGGGCAGTACCAGAAGGCCCTTGTTGCAGAACTATTAAAAAAATTCCCATTCGAAAACGCTGGTGGCAGAGATCACAGTTCATTGGACAACAAAGGAATACAGGCGAGACACAAATGCAATCCAGCAGAGGCAGGGGAAAACTGTCAATGTTCTGGGACAGTTTTCTGAGACCCTCCTATCGCACAGGCCCTGAGGTGCGGGGTACTCTCACAAGGAGTGCAAAGTTTGGGAAGATGCTGAGAGAGTACCTTGCCGACGGTACCAACATCCTCCGTGATTCCTCTGTGCCTTATAATTATTGGGTATCCAAGCTGGATACGTGGAATGAACTGGCTCTCTACACCTTTTAGGTCCTGGCCTGCCCTGCCGCTAGCGTTTTATCAGAGTCGGTTTTTAGTGCCGCTGATGGAATTGTAGTTGATAAGCGCATCTGCCTGTCAACTGAAAATGCTGACAGGCTAACTCTTATAAAAATGAACAAGGGCTGGATTGGGCCAGACTTCTCAACACCACCGAATGATAGCAGTGTAACATAAACTCAAATCCAGTGTCTTTTTTTGGGAGGTGTATTCCCATGCACCTCTTCACACCCACACATGTGTATATGTGACACCCCAGGGGCCTGGTTGCCACAGTGATAGAGATATTACGTCTGAGAGCAGGTGGGAGGTCCTTTGGTCAGGGATCCTGTGCATGCCACACCTCCTGCCCAGTCTTGGGAGGGGAAGGACTTCCCCTATATAAACCTGGGGCTGAGGCAGGGTAGGGAGTTCTGAGAGGAGAAGACAGGGAGCAGAGCTGCTCTATGGGCTCTGCTCCACAGGCAGGCCCTGTCCAGGGGCCTGAGCCTGGAGTCAAGGAGAGTAGAGACAAGAAACAGCAGAAGCAATACTACTACGAGTCAGGGGCTGGCAGCTGCAGAGCTCGCCCTGACTGAGAAGATTTCTTACCGGACCCGGAGTCCGAGGCTGTGGGGACTAACTCCTACCCAGCAGCAGAATCCGTCAGGCAGGGGATTTCAGGTCCTCTGGCCAAGAAGCCCGAAGGCACGGTCACACGTGTAGGACCAGCACCGCCATCGTGGAGCGGAAGCCACTAGAAGGCCCCGAGTCACCGGCCATACGGGTGAGCACCACACGGCACACTCAGGGACGTGGGCTACTTATATCCGCTTCTAGCAAGGTAGCCAGAAGAGTACAGTCAGTTTGGGAGGCCTACAACTCCGCCTGGCCAGGGGAGATCCCATCTGCTCAAGGACTGACCAGGCCCCGTTCACTAGCAAGTCCTCCGGGAGGGTCTATCGTTGTTACCAGTAAAGACCCTGAATTACACCGCACCGTCTCTGAGTGGTTCCTGCTACCCCCATCATCCACATCTGCTGCCCTGAGGCCATACCCCTCCCGTTGGGGGTTATACCATCTACGCTGCACCATCCATCCACCGGCCTCAGCGGACTGTCCTGCAGTGGCAGCTCCATAGCTGCATTCAACGGGTGGCGTAGTCGTCCTACATCTACCGCTGTTACATCGCCGCTCAGTTTGACTCCCTGGGCACGGACCGGGTCACGGCCACGAGACTACAACCCTCAAGAGATCCGGCTCCGGGTAAGCTCCCGCGTGCGCAACGCAGCGCGACACAGGCCCAGGGGCGCGTCATATACACTTCCTGATTTTGGCTATTTGCTCTTGTCCTCCTCCTTCTCCTCATCCTCATCCTCCACATCACCAGGGTGACCGTGGTCCGTGATGCAACACCCACATAATATTTTAAAGGGTGTTTATGATGCCCGTAAAAAAAAAAATTATACAGTATGTTCATATATATCCCCCAGGGGTAAATGTTTGTCAGCCCATATACTTAGTGCATGGGCATTGCAAGTATAGGAGATCTGCTCCTTTCTAATGGGAACATTTTTTTATGAGGCCCTCTAAGTCTCTTCCAAGGGGCATTGGAGTGCCTCCCAATTTTTGACAGCTCTTGCATTCACTGCATAGGCCAACACTATGGAAGACATTCTCCTTTCTAATGGGAATTTGTCGTTACTGTGGCCCTGCTCTATGTGTCTTTAAATTCTTAGTGGGTTTTTTCTTAAATTTGGTCAGCCGTTGGACTCACTGCCTAACCTTTAACTGTATAGCAGACCCTCTCCTTTATAATGGGAACATGTCGTACTTGTTACTGTGGCCCTGCTCTATATGTCTTTAAATTGCTAGTGGGGCTTTTCCCAAATTTTGGCAGCCCTTGCAGTCACAACATGGGCATGACTACTATAGGAGACCCGCTCATTTATAATGGGAACATTTTTTTTACTGAGACCCTCCTCTTTGTCTCTTCAAAGGGGTATTGAGTTGCGTCCGAATATTTGGCAGACCTGGCAGTCACTGCATATGCAATAACAGTATAGGAGACCCACTTGTTAATAATGGGAATAACAAAGCATAGCCGGCTGATGGCTCTCTAACAATAGCGAGGGCCAACTGCTGGCCTTTTAAGAATAGAAAGGGCTGCCAGATGGCCCTATAAAAATAGGCTTTATGACTTTCAGAGTCCCTCCATCATGAATGAAACAGGATGTGTCTGATGATGTGTCACACACCACATTGCCAGATAAGGTTGTAAAATGTTAAAATGACATTTCCTGGTGAATGCATTTGTCTTAAAAAATATCATAAAAACAAACAATACAATAGGATCTTTCTTTAGTATAAAAAACAGCGTCGCCAATGTAACCTCAATGTAATCACATTGTTCAGCTCCTGCACCTCCTCCTCCATCTCCACATCAGTCACAAGCTGACAGCACTGCAGCACTGCCTTGGCCAAGCAGCAACAGGCTGTGCTGAAGATAACATGCTTAATGCTTAGGTGACAAACTGCCAAGCGCTGCAGAGTTGTTGAAAGCTGTAACACAACAGCCTGATCTGTGGCTCTCACCACTGAACATACAGCCAGGCGTGGTCGTGTGTGACAATGGGCGGAACCTGGTGATGGAGAAATGACAGCCGGAGTCGATACAGTTTCCCTCAATGCCAGTCCTTTCACCGAGCTAAAGAATATGGCTGTGGTGAAATACAACTCCCACTGAGAAGCTGGTTCAGATTGAAAAACATTGTGCCCACCAGAGGATTTGATTCTGAGGGCTCACCTTTCTCCCCTGCTCAAGAGCCCCATAGCAGCTGCAAAGTTATTGCTATCATGAACTCTCCTGAGGTAGAAGCCAGGGCACACCAGAGGATTCTCTGGTGGGACCGTCCAACCCTGCCGAGAAGCAGTCCTGGCTAAGAAAAGTGTGTGGGAAGGTTCCCGGACACTCTATGGCTGCTTTTCTACTGAGGTGGAAACACACGCAAACACGGGGAAACATAGAAAATCCTTGCAGATGTTGTCATTGCTGGGATTTGAACCCAGGATCCCAGCGCTGCAAGGCTTCAGTGCTAACCACTGATCCAATGTGCTGCCATTCACCCTCCAATATCTAACTGGCTGGAGAAACTTGCACCTACTGCCACTCTGTCTTCAGCTCCTTTGTGAGAAACTAATGTATTTGGGAAGCCACTCAGTCAACCAAATAAAATTCCTGTGAAGGAAATTGGGGATGGCTTTGCTACTGGTACTGGGGGCAATGCTAATACCATGGCGTCGTACCATAGTTTACTAGAAACATTCCAGGTTGGTAGGAGGTAAGAAAATTCCCACAGAAAAGTCCCAGCAGTAATGTTCAAGGACCTGCGCTTGTCGAAGACGGAGTCAACACCGGGAGAAATAGTGATGGCTGGGGACCGAGTATGGACACGAGGCATGAGGCATGTACTTGTGAAAAGCTTCCGCCTCCACGAGCCTAAAATGCCACATTTCAATTGCAAGCAGCTGCCCAGAAATCTGGCAGTTTAGTATTGCGGCCAGTGGGTGGGTGGCTGGCTGCATACTTGCGCTTGCATTCCAAGTAACAGAAAACTAAGCAGATGGTGGTCCATCATCATCATGGCTTCACCTCAACACTATGAACTCTCCTGAAGGAGAAGCAAGGGCCCACTGGAGGAGTCTCCGGTTCTCAGGTGGGTCCGTCCATCCCTGCCGAGAAGCAGCCCTGGCTAAGAAAAGTGTGGGGGAAGGTTCCTGGACACTCTATGGCTGCTTTTTTAATGTGGATCGGATGTGCTTATGCATGTTATATCTCAAACCGCATTGCAGATCAGGCCATTGCCCAACTCTGTAGTCATGAAATTAAATGCGAAAAGAAAGATGTATGTGTGTCAAAGCACCTTCGACAAGTGCGAGTTGATGTTGGACGGGCTGCCATTGCTTCTGCAACAAGCTGCATTAGAGGACTTCCTGGGAGAAATGACACCCAGAGTAGATTCTGTTTCCCTCTATGCAAGTTCTTTCAACGAGCTAAAGAATATGGCTATGGTGAAATTCAACTCTCAGCAAAAAAAGCTGTACCCGTTACCAGGAGAAATAGTGGCGGCTGGGGACCGAGTATGGACACTCGGTCGCTGCCGGCATGAGATTATGAAAAGCTTCCGCCTCCACGAGCCTAAAAGGCCACATTTCAAGTGAAAGGAGCTTTAGAGGACTTCCTGGGAGAAATGACAGCTGGGTAGATATGGTTTCCCAAGTCCTTTCACCAAGCTAAAGAATATGGCTGTGGTGAAATATAACTCAGCAAAAAAAGCTGTGGACTGGCTCCGTACCGTTCCTGGCCACATTCACCTGTCCACGTGTTTGTGGTTAGCCGGTCCTTCCCAGTAAGTGCGGTGGGGAGGGCACTGGTAATGTTGTGGGACCCGTGCTTGTGGAAGGCGGAGACGACACCGGAACAAATAGTGGCGGCTGGGGACCGAGTATGGATACCTGGTCGCCGCCGCCATAAGATTGTGTACAGCTACAACCTCCATGAGCCTAAAAGGCCACTTTTCAAGTTCAAGCAGCTGTCAAAAATTTGGCAGTGTAGTATTGCAGCCTATGGGTGGATGGGTGGTTGGCTCCATACTTGCGCTTGCATTCCAAGGAATGGGGTAGGGACAACTGAATGCTGCACTGGGACAAGGACGTGGATGGTGATTGTTGCAAGCCTGCAATGACAGGTGCATGGTGGGAGGCATCTTCGCATGTGCCAAGGATCACTTATGGGCACACTTTTAGGCATTGACCTGGGAGTCAGAGATGCTTCCAGAGGTCTTCCCCAAGCTGTTCCTATGTCTTTTCAGCACTGTATGCATGTGTTTGATGATGTGTCACACACCACATGGCCAGATAAGGTTGTAAAATGTTAAAATGACATTTCCCAGTGAATGCATTAGTCTTGGTTGAAAGCAATGCAAAAGTGCAAAAACGCATCATAAATGCTACGTGTGAACATAGCCGAAGGTGTGGAGGAGTATTTTTGTTTTTGGTTATTTATTTTGCCTTATATACAAGTCATTACCCTGGAAAGGGTGTTCCTTAACATATTTCCCAGGAAAATCCATTTTGGTTTCGTTTTTGTATGTTTTATTGTGAGTCTGTAAAAGTGGCGCAATACTCTGACAACATTGTTGACAGCAGAGACTTGGGAGTCAAAAATTCTTCCAGAGGTCTTCCGCATGCTGTTCCCATGTCATTTGAGCACTGTTCCCGTCGATTTGGGCAATTTTTAGGCCCTCTACAGACCGCCGGGGGGAGCCGCCTGAAAAATGCTCGAGTTTCCCATAGGCTTACATTGGGCTCATTGCTTGGGTCGAGCACCCGAGTATTCCAATTTGCTCGACCCGAGCAACGAGTACCCGAGCTCTTTATTGCTCACTCATCACTAATCAGTACATGTATACAGTACGTCACCAGAACCACCATCAGTACATCACCAAGCTTCGTACAGCAATCAGCTGTAATGTCAATTCAGGCCCATATACACTTGTATCGCATGAACCTGCAACTCCCAGTATGTCCCTAGCAATAGTAAGGAGATGCTGAGAATTGTTATCAGTCATTATCAGACTGCGAAAAATACAGGAACCACAGTGCTGATGAGACGTGAGCTGACATCTTCTCTGAATGAGTTGTTTCTTTCTTTTCATCTCTATTTGTCATGATAACTTTTCACATTCACAGCTTGTCTCTGCAGACTTCTCTCTTCTCCGTCTTTTGCAGCACATGTTCACACAGTACCCTTTAAAATAAGAGTGTTATTGAAATGCCCTCTGCATAAAAATATCTGTCCATGTTATGACCTAAATTAGCCTCCTATTGTATATGACACCCACACTGTCTGCCCTCATGAGCTACACCCCCACACACCTGCTATATTGTCTACGTTAATGAGCTGTAACAAACCCACTGTCTGCCATTATCAGCTATCACTGTCAAACCTTCCACCCTTATGAACCATGGCCTATACCAAGGCTTCCCCACTTCACTGTTTTCCCTTACACACTCTTTATCTTCACACTGTCCACCCGCCCTGTCCTGCATCGTGCCGTCCGACGTCTTCTGTGTTTGCCGCCTTTGTACAGGGAAAGTAGCCTGCGTTCAGGTGGAGTTCTTGACAGCGCAGGGAGCTGATTAGATGCGAATACAAGTGAGTGCAGGGGGGAGAAATGGCAAAGTGCGAAGATGGAGAAGGGAATGAGCGGTGTCAGTGACCCACTGACACTACTCAAGTCTGTGACATTCAGCAATGTCAGTTTTTTTTCTCTCAAAATGTGCCCCCCCAGGGAGGCAAGTGGTAGCACCTAGGCAGGTGCCTGCCCTGGCTAACTCTTGCCCTGCCCCTGGCTTCTGTTTGCATCTGTGTCTAATTGATAGGCTGCTTAATTATATATTTGAGTAAAAATAAATGACCTTCCAGGGGCCTTTATAGTGGCTTGTAAACACATATATTCTTTCAGTTTAAAAGAACGGATGAGAAAAAAAAAACAGATGCAACACGGATGCTACACAGATGGAAAACGATGACACACGAGAAAAAAAACAGGTCAGGTTCTCATGGAAGGTAAAATTCACACGGGCGTGTGAATATAGCCTAACACATACCTGTCCGTATATGCTCACACATTTAAATTTATTTTTATACCCTTTAAGAATATACCTCATGCTTGAAAGAAGAATATATATTGCGGAAATTTGGCATGAGAAAGCCTAATTATGCAATAAGAGTCTTTGCTTTCTATATATTTTTAGCAATATACACAATAATTCAGCTGTGTTTGCTAATGTATTGTAGCGATTTTACTCTTGGGGGCAGGTAAATTTATTCTGACACAAATAAAACCTGATTAATTTAAATATATTCATCTCTGTGGATTACCTGTGTAAGTAGACCACACTCAATGCAAATAAAATAATAGCCTTTTCTTTCAATGGACATTCATATATAACCCAAAGAGAAGTTAAGGTTTTTTTTTCAACTTAGAGGGATGTAGCTTTGGAGACTTTTCATATTTTTTAGTTTATATTTTTACACATGTAAAGTATTTTTGTTGATCTTTCATTTTTTCTTCTTACATTTTATAGAAATGGATTATGATACCGATATCCTCCAATATAATTTAAGGGAACTCTACAGGCAAAATGGATACATAGTGTAGAGGCTGGGAAAGAGACAGGAGTTGATTTTACAGTGATTCAGACAACACTGAAGTCATTTAGTAAGGGTACTTTTACATGGCAAGATAAATTGCCCACAATTAGTTCCAACCAATGATATATCAAGTTGATTTTGATGGTCTTTTTATTAACATTTACATGTTGCAAGTATCGCAAGGATTTTGTGCATGCAAAATCCTTTATATCCCTTACATGACTGTCAGCAGCACACAGTTTTTGCATTTAGCCTGAAGTATTCCTTTTATATCAGACAACAAGTTATCATACATGTCTGGCATATATAACTGTCTAGGCTGATCTATTGAAATGAATAGTACATTTATAATTTGCCCTAGTGATGATAACAGCTGATTATCACTTTCATCATTTTCGGGCGTATATGCTTACTGGAGGCAGACACCAAGACATAATAGACTGTGTCTGGGTGTCCTCCTCCAGTAA
Organism: Phyllobates terribilis; assembly: GCF_046119375.1. NCBI lineage: Eukaryota > Metazoa > Chordata > Amphibia > Anura > Dendrobatidae > Phyllobates > Phyllobates terribilis. Next base: position 326,120,590 of record NW_027362762.1, on the reverse strand, counting down.
GCGTATACGCCTGAAAATGATGCACGACAAAGCACATGTTGACTCCGTCTGCACCATTATAGTCTATGGCCCCATCGGCGCATACGTCCGAATCCTATTTTGCAAAGGGGTCTGGACGCAAGCCATAACGGGACCAACAAATGTGGGCAAAAATGCTGTGTGAAAGCACCCTTAGAGTTGTGTGAATCTCCTAAAATTTTATTATTCAGATTGGTTAGTTAGGTGGGGATTCATTTTATTTAACATTGAATAAATTTATTGCTAACTGAATCTGCTATGACGGGATTAAAAAAGAATTTCCTATACTCACATCTATACTCGGCCCTACCCATACTTGTCCCAACAACTCTTCTTTCCGCCCGATCCTCTGATTGGCTTCTCTTTGGTCTTCACCTCAGTTTCATCAAGCTTTCAGTGACTCAGAAGGAGAATAGGACCTAAGAGGCTGATAGAAGGACCGGCTGGAGAGAGGCACCATTGAGACAGGTACATTGGCTTGCGAAAGTATTCACCCATTTGGCATTTTTTGCATTTTACTACCTTACAACCCAGAATTTCACTCTTTTTTGGGGGAATTCATCAGTTCATGTAAAGAATGTGTCTACAACTGTGAACATTTAGTTTTCTTTTTATTGTGAAACAAACAACAAATAGGACAAAGTAACTGCAAACTTCAGTGTGCATAACTATTCACCACCCTAAAGTCAGTACTTTATAGAGCCTCTTTTTGTGGCAATTACAGCTGCAAGTGGCTTTGGATAAGAATCTATGAGCTTTCCACGTCTTGCTGCCACTGGATTTTTGCCCATTCCTCAAGGCAAATCTGCTTCAGCTCCTATAAGTTAGATGGTTTACTCTGGTGAACAAAAATCTTCAAGTGTGACCACAGATTTTCAATTAGATTAAGGTTTGGGCTTTGACTAGACCACTCCAAAACATTTATACGTTTCCCCTTAAAACCACTGGAGTGTTGCTTTAGCAGTATGCTTTGGGTTATTGTCTTGCTGGAAGGTGAGCCTGCGTCCCTGTCTCAAATCAATGACAAATCAATGACAGACTGAAACAGATTTTGCTCAAGAATATCTCTGTATTTCACACCACCCATTTTCCTCTCAACTTGGATCATTTTTCCTACACCTGCTGCTGAAAAACATCCCCACAACATAATGCTTCCACCACCATGTTTCACTGTAAGGATGGTGTTCTTGGGGTGATGAGCTGTGTTGGTTTGGCGACAGACATAGCGTTTACATTTGTGGCCAAAAAGTTCAACTTTGGTGTCATCTGGCCACATCACCTTCCTATATATATTTGGAGAGTCTCCCACATGTCTTTTTTGCAAACTCAAAATGAGGCTTAAAATTTTTATGTATAAGTAAAGGCTTTTTTTGGCACTCTTCCATAAAGGCAACCTCTATGGCATATTGTGGTTGTATTGGCAGATACTCCAGTCTCTGCTTGGGAACTCTGCAGCTCCTTCAGGGTTACATTTGATCTCTGTGTTGCCTCTTTGATTAATGCCCTCCTTGCCCGAGCTGCAATGTTTTGGAGGGCGCCCTCTCTTGGCAGGTTTGTTGTGGTACCATGTTCTTTCCATTTCATGATAATGGATTTGGTGGTGCTCTAGGGGATCATCAGAGATTGGGATATTTTTTTTTTATAACCCAACCCTGACTTGAACTTCTCAACAACTTTGTCCCTGACTTGTTTGGAGATCTCCTAGGTCTTCATGGTGTTGCTTAAGAGTGTTGCAGCCTCATAGCAAAAGGGGTGAATACATATGCACATGCCATTTTTTAGTTATTTGATCCCATAAATTTAATGTATGCCTATATTTTTTCACTTCACTTCTCCAACTTAGAATATTTAGCGCTGATGCATCACGCACAAATCTAATTACAAAAATATTTAAACATAGGTTGTAATGTAACAAAAGAAGTTAAAAGCAAAGGGGTGAATACTTTTGCAAGACACTGTATGATGAGGGCCAAAGAGAGATAAGTATAAAATAGAACAGTTTGTTTTTTAACCCCTTGATGATTATTAGAATTAAGCAAAGTTACAGTTGTCTGACCATCATTTTGTTAGATTCACGCATATAAAATCCTTCTAAAAATTCAAATTTATTATAATACAAATTTGTGAGGAAATTCATAGTGCTGGTCTAAGGAGAGTGAGTACCAGCTGAATTTATTATTTTTAATATGGGCAGGATAAATTAGAAATCAATATCATACAGATTTTTCCATTGCAACCTTTTTGACTGAAGCTCTTAAAGAAATACCTGTAAACCAGCATCGTAAGAGTTATAAGCAGTATAAAGATGGAAATTCTGATCCATCTGTATAGTGTTTTAGTGAGACCACATCTGGAATGCTGTGTTCAGTTCTAGAGGTCTCAGTGACATAAAGAAATCCTAATGACTGATTCATGCTGCCCTAACTAAAGGCAACATGAATTAGTCACTGTTTGTATTGTGAAAAGCCGGCTGGAGATTGAGCATCTTGGATGACTAGTCCAAGATGTCGATCCCTAGTGGCTTCTCCCCATCCCAATTTCAAAGACTGAGAGGTTTATCCCTATTCCTATTATTGTATGTTTCAGAGTAAAACATACAATAATAATACTGCAACCAGTGTCTGATTCATGCTGCCCATGGGTCAGGAAATTAAAATAGACCAGGTCCGATGATAGGTTACATGGATGGTAGAAAGTCTTAAGCATAAAACTGATCAGAAGAGAATTAATTGACTTATTTGCGCAATCAGGCAGCAAAAATGGAACTTCAAGACATTATCCAAACTATTAAATATGAGGGAGAATAATAAACAATGTCAGAAAATTTTTAACTGAACTTTTGCTTTCTGACTACAGTTGAGCAAAATGGCAACCAGCTAAATCTGCTTTAAGTGAATAAAAAAAATATGTATTCTCAAAAGTGCAGATTTTTTTGTATATTCAAGTAAAATTTAATTCCACTTGAATAAATTTGCTAATCAATAGTCGGTGGGTAAAGCGGACATCTACAGTATTTTATTTATTTTGTTTTTGGTTTGATTTTCATCTGTTTTATGAACATATGAGTGTTGATATTTGGTGGTGCATATGTCTATATTTTTTAATGAGCTTTTTTCTTGAATGATAACAAGTAAAGTATTGCTTTACAGTTAGTAACTTTCCATGCTAGCTTCCAAAATTCTTTCCTGAGCTTCAATTCGATTATATGTTTCCTATAGTATTGTAAGCAATGCTAAGTCTACATTTCTAGAATGTAAAAATACTGTATTGAGAAACATAAAATATACTTTTAATATTATTGGTTGCCACCTTTAAATTTCTCTAAACTTGGACAAAAGAGATGATAACTACTACAAGCTAATTCCAATTTGCACTTCACTTGGCACCTAACAGTGTAATTGGGAAAGATCTAGCTGTCATTCAGTTCTTCCAACTCTATGCCTCGATTCCATCACATTTCAATGGTGATCTGAATCTCTTAATCTTGATCTCAGTCAGTTTATGTCTTAGCTTCCATGATCGTGACTTTAGTCTTTCATTATGCTTTACAGTAACATCATATTTCTGCTCCACTACTGAATACTGTTGCTGGTGACTTGTTGCAATTGTCATCTAGCAAAAAGACTTTCTGTGGTCCAATTGTCTTCTAGCTCAAGTACTAATTGTTTTCTTTATTCTCTTTGCGTAGCTTCAGTCACTTATTTGACCTTAGTTTAGTATGCTGTTGACAAACAGGGAAATACAACCAAACATTATTTTGTAAAATCATTACAAATTTTGCAGACCTTAAGATAACAGTTGTCCAATCCCACCCAATGGTGATGGTGATAGTGAATTTGGGTTAGCTATTGACTAAACAACCATTGGTTAAACACCTAATGCTTGTGCTTTAAACGCTATTTTCCAGAATAACTTGCACAATATTGATTTTGAGTCCACTACTAAGCTCAAAACAAGCTTGTACAATGGAGAATGAATTGTGTACAAATATATAGAATATAAAGATTGTGATATTAAAATAGCTGTGCAATGCAATGTGTTGCAGAAAAAAAAAACCTCACCCAGCAGATAACTTTAGTAGGAACCTTGTCAGAACATAATATGAGATATTGTACAATGACTATGACATTAGTTCAAAGAGCAAATCAATAGCACTTCAATTAGTAGAGACAAAAAACAAATTTGAAGGAAAGCAATTGACTAATGTTATATAGCAAGACATGCCATATTTTATTATTTTATGAAAACTCTGGTGCATAGTAAAATTTCAAACTGAATATCAAAAGTGTATTCATCAGACTATATAATAGCACAATTTGAAAAATAATGACTAAAATTGTATAATGTGCCTGTTATCTAATATAACCGTAGACTTATGGGACAGCATGAAGGCTTTCTTTTGCAAGCTACACTTGTAAACTATTTTCATTAATAATTTTACAATGAGTAATTTCCTAGTATGCAATTATCTAGGACTAAAGTGCAATAACTCCCTTAAGCATTATCACAATTTCTGCAATGAACATTTTAATTGTAGCCAGACTTTTTAACCTTAATATGGCCTGTGTCCTTGCTTTAACCTTAAGTTTGAACTCAGCTCATCTGACATATGGGAAAATTTTTCCTGATGATTACTCCAATCTGATTTAGGGGAAGTTATGGATCTGCTACTTAGCCACTTACTATCCCTAACAGCTGCTTTCCACAAGTTGTTTTTAAACCATTACATTTTGTAAGGTTTTGTGAATTCAATAATTATGAAACTTTGTCAGTGCTAGTCTTAACATATTAATGGCCGGTTAAAACATCTAAATGTATGAGACAAGAAATCTCTCCTTTTTAAATATTAGTATAGCCCTTAAATCCATTCTGTGTCAAGCCTTTTCTTTCCTTGAATTTAAGCAAGCACAGGTGTCCCCAGCAATGAAGGGAATAATTTATGATATAATATTTTCAAAATATTTTTTTTAAGGAAATCCATATCCTAATTGGTGATTTGGGAACTTAGTATTTTTAGAGCAGTTCATTTATACAACAAATTTCCTATTGTCACTTATGGTATGCACATTTCATAAAATAATGCATACTTTGACTTTCCATGAACTGTAATAACTTACTGTCAAAACAATACAGCTGTTTATTTTTAAATTGGTTTAAGAAGCAATTAGACATGCCTCATGATGAGAAAGCCACAGTATTATCATGAGATGATATATAAATAGTATGCAATCTAAGTACAGCAATAGTGGTTGCAAATATTAGAAATATGTACAATTGTTTATTAACGCAAGCACAAATAGCTAAAATAACAATCTACTATCTAAACATTTATAGCAATACATAATATATTTCACAATCAATTTATAAAATATTTTTAGTGTTGATATTATTTCTCTCAGTTCATAATATTTTTCACCCATCAGTGTACCCTAGACTAAGGAAGTCTACAACTAATGAAATGATGCTCATATGCTGTCACTCAATATAGCAACTTGCCAGTGAAGCATAAAAAGTCCAATGATGGGAAAATGCCTTTTTCTAACAATATTATGTCTCTTGCACATCACTTTTAGGGGATTTGCCCTTCTGTAAATTATTCTAGCTCAAAGAATAAGGATTGTATTGCAGAAACTTTCCTTCTGGTGAACAAATTATAGATCATATTCAGCTATTGAGGATGCAGATGTAGCGGTCTCACCTAAGACCTGGAGGTTGAGGGGGCTGAAATACCCGTTTTCCATATTCAAAGACACTAGAGATGATCAAATTGATTCATAACTTATCAAATTTATTATCTATTTCCTGAAAATGTTTTAGGGCTGAGAAGGGGTTAAAATAAAAAGCACATTATACTCACATGTCATAGGCCCTCTCGTAACTTCTAATGCCACCTCCGTTCCTGCCACAGCTCAATGCCATGCCAAGTCCTCTGAGCGGGTCTTTGTTTTTTGCAGTGCTGAGGTCCACACGATCACATGGTGGACTACATACGTCACTGGCTTCAGTGACTTTTATTTCCCCTACACCACAACCTCAGCACTGGGAGAACTGAAGACCCGCTCTGAGAACTAAGATCAGAAGTGAGCAGTAGCTCCAACAGCAGAGATGGCACACAAAGATTCAGATTAATTTATCTCTAGAAAATACCACTATTATAAATGATACTTGATATGTAAAGGTCTTGTTGCAGATTGCGCATTGAGACCAAGGAGATTTAAGATACTCAAAGGCCTCACAATTTTATTTTTAAACAGGCATTGGCTCTATCTCAAGCCATGGCAACTTAATGGATGAACGATTTGTAATTAAAAACAAAGCCACAGTAAGAGGAATTATAATTCCCCCAAAATTCAAGAATTAACGCAGAAAAAAAGTGCTGCAGTGTTTACCTGCCCAGGTCTCAGAACTAATCAGGATGCAGGATGCAGCAAACCCATATAATTAAGATGGTGGTAAAACAGGTGCAAAATATTGATGAAATAATCACTCACAGCCTACCAGTTCATGGAGGGGATGATTGCTGAACTCGCAAGTATGAGGACCCTTAACACGGATTGCGAGCTTGCGTATTTTGTCCAAAACATAGCACCACATTTTGAAGGCATCAATTCTTCTTCTGTTTTGTTTCTTTATCAACCAGGTTTCGCATCCAAATGTTACCACAAAAAAGTAGAGCAAGGCATCAGACAAGGCTGCATCCTGTCCCCATTTTTCTTCAATTTATATGCAGAAACTTATTTTCAGGAAGGCTGGACTTGCTGAAAAAGAAGTAATCAAAATGACTGGATCTTAAATAAGCTGACGATACAACATCGATCGCAATAAGCATAGATGGAATGAAGGATTTATGTGTGGAGTGTGAAGTGGAAAGCTCGACCATGGGACTGCTACTCAACACAAAGAAGGCAAAGATATTGTCTACTGTCAGTTACAACCATTACAACCAAGACATACTTGAGATGGTTGGTGATGAACAAGAAGTTAAAAAGGACTTCAACCAACTCAGATTAATGATCACTTGAGATACAGCGATGACACCAGAAGTCAAAAGAATAGAATAGCTATGGGCAAATCAACAATGAAGTCACTAGACATGGTCTTCAAATCAAGGAACATTTCACTGATGACAAAGACATGGCTTGTACATAGTTTGGTCTTTTCTATTGTAAAGACCTCACAATGGAGTCCAGGAAATGTTTATTTTAGATCAAGCTGTTATCTTGCTATCTTGAAGGCATGTGGGAAATCTCTTTTCACTTTGGTTCATGATTCAGTTGATTTGTCACCAGCTAGTGAAATCATATAAGGACCTTAGAATCTCAGGTATTGCTGTTAGTATCTCATAAACTTCCTGATTACTAATATACACTCCATCACAAATCTGGGTAAAGTAGAGAAACAGCATTCTCATGATTAAAAATGGCATATATATGGGGCAGGTGCAGTAATAAAAGAGTGCACTAATGCAGTGTCTCAAAAAAAGTGAATTCAATAAATGCAGTAGTAACATCTGTGTGCCACATGAACACTTTACTCAGAATTCCCCAAAAATAGATGCAATACTTAAAAAGATTGTCCACTTCTGAACTGTAAGATTTTTTGGTGGCTTTACAAATTTAAAACTGTTATTGATACTCATGTCCAAATATAAATGTCTTGAGCTAACTTCAAAATCATGCTAGATTGTCAACTTCAAGAAAGAAGGCTACAAGTCAAATGCAGAGGGAGGGGGCATTGTTTTAATTGATAGGTTTTAAACTATCATTTACATATGAGCAAACCTGAATGAATTTCATGATTTCTGTATGCAAATTACCTCTTCAGAGAAAAAGAGGACTTGAACTCTATAAGCGCCACCTATTGGAAGTAGCAATCCTGCAAGTCACAATTGACCCTTAAACGAGTCGTGCAATATGACTTAGGATAAAAGCCAAATCAGAATCTCAATTTGAAGACACAGTGTTTTGGGCTGTTGACCCTCATTAGTGCAAAGTATGAGAACTGATTTGGCTAGATGAGATGGACTGAGGTCTATGGGGTAACGTTTCTCCTTCTAGAGAGTGACATACCGGCTCTGGCATGTAAAGGTAAGGAGGTTTATTTTTCGTTCAATGCTCCTCTGGGAAATTTAATATGCAAATTTCCTCTTCAGAGAAAAAGGGGACTTGAACTCTATAGTGCCACCTATTGGAAGCAGCAATCCTATAAGTCACAATCAACCCTTTAATGAGTCATGCAATATGACTTAGGATAAAAGCTAAATCCGAATCTCAATTTGTAGACACTGTGTATCGGCCTGTTCGCCCTCATCAGTGCAAAGTATGAGAACTGATTTGGCTAGATGTGAGGCTCTGGACTGAGGTCTAAGGGGTAATGTTTCTTCTTGTAGAGAGTGACATACCGACTCTGGCATGTAAAGGTAAGGAGGCTTATTCACTGTGCAATGCTCCTCTAGGAAATTTAATATGCAAATTTCCTCTTCAGAGAAAAAGAGGACTTGAACTCTACAGTACCACCTATTGGAAGCAGCAATCCTACAAGTCACAATTAACCCTTTAACGAGTCATGCAATATGATTTCTGTAGGAATAGACAACTATCTTATATATACTGTATAGGCCATGTTGCCTTTTTACATTCAATCTTAATGTTTTCAAATAAGACAAGCCACAGCAAGAAGTTTCTGTTAGATGCTTACTCTCCTCTCCTAATGACACTAAATGCAAGTTCAGTTGAGCTAGTCATGTATGAGTAAGAGGGGATGGGAAGGAATACGTTTTGGACAAAAGAGAATTTGGCAAACCGGTATTAAAAGTGAAAGGGCACTTTTAATAATTATGAACCATACTATTTTTTTTAAAGCAGGCACCTCTAGAAAGCCAACAAAAGCTCAGAAAATGTATTATACTATCTATTATTGCAGTGTATTATATACAAAGAACAATAAAAATGTGTTAAAACAAAAATAAAATGGGAGGCAAAAGATTATTTGTCCAGAAAAAAATGCTGACTAGAAAGCATTAAACATATTCCAATATCTTATACTGGCATTTACTATTATTGTAATATATGTCCTGGTATGCAATCAATTTTGACTGCTGATAAATTATATTGCCATGAGACAGGGTAGTCAGGAGATCTGAGATTAGATACCAGGAGGGCAGGTAGTACAGAGGGTCAAGACAAAGGCGTGGTCAGGTAACAGTCCGGGGTCAAATGCCAGGAGTGTACGTCAAGGCAAGGGAGTGAGATGAAGGGGTAGTCAGAGGTCAAGTTCAGGGTCAGGTACCTGAATTCAGAAAGCATCAGGAGCAAAATAGGATAATCCACACAAATAGTCATGACAAATCATAGGTCTAGCAACAAGATCAGAGAAACATACACAATGATAAGCACAAACACCAAACAAAGCTAAGCTACAGCTAATACTGGTCTTCTCACTACTAGCCTGCTAAATAGCCAGAAAATCAGTAAGGCACCTGGGGAGATGCCCATAGGCTTGCCTAAATTGAATAGCAGGGCTGTCAATCAAAGGGCTGACAGCCCTGCATTCCCCAGCATCAGATTGGATAACTAGCTTTACACTTTTTTGTTCCTTAGTGTTTATTCCTGTGAGAGTGCTGTGCGACTGTGCTTCTCTTTTTCCCTGCCTGTCTTGTTTGTGTTTTCCCATGCACTTCTACCCTGCCTCCCTGGGATGGGGAGAGGGGAAGAAATAGATTAGTGTATTTTAGAAGCATAGCACTACTATTGTCCTGTAGCTCATCCCAGTCTTGTGCAGGTTTACATTTTTGTCCCGGGTGTCCTTAGACAGCTCTTTGGTCTTGGCCATGGTGGAGAGGTTGAAGTGTGATTGATTAAGTGTGTGGACAGGTGTCTTTTATACAGGTAACGAGTTGAAACACGTGCAATTAATATCGGTAATGAGTGCAGAGTAGGAGGGCTTCTTAAAGAAAAACTAACAGGTCTGTGAGAGCCAGAATTCTCGCTGATTGGTAGGTGATCAAATACTTGTTTCATGCAATAAAATGTAATTTAATTATTTAAAAATCATACAATGTCATTTTCTGTTTTTTTCTTTTTAGATTCTGTCTCTCAGTTGAAGTGTCCCTACGATAAAAATTGCAGACCTCTCCATTCTTAGCAGGTGGGAAAACTTGCAAAATCGTCAAATACTTTTTTTCCACACTCTATATTGTGCTCACGATGATTTTACATCTCTGGCTGCATGACTGATCATATTGGGCAAATGTGAATTGCTTGAATTTGCACATTGATACTTATGATCTTGTATTTTTTTAAAAGTATTATAAAAGTATAAAGATCAATTTCTGTGTACATAATGTTTGTATTATTTTCTATGACTTTCCCCATACACACAAATATAAGGAGAAACCTGCCAGTCTAGGGAAGCCAGGCTGGGGAAAAGCCGCCGAGGCCCGGTCTCTTGGACTAGTCATCTGAGATGGATAGTCTCCTGCCAGCTCATCAAAATATGTTTTTTTCTGAAATGCTATAGCATTTCAAATTAAAATATACATCGCAGCAATAACACAGTTAGTCTCTGATTCAGGCTGCCCAGGTTCAGGCAGCACAAATCAGCTTTCAGGATCCATTTAAGTAGTTGACAGGAAAGCTAGACTATATAGCAAAGTAGCTGGGCAGCAATAAATGGAATTATTACTCTAGCTAGAAAAATATATTGTAGGAGAAAAACATAATGTGTTTATTTTCAGCTTTAGATATATAAGTATTTTTTACCACAATTACCTGGCAGCAGGTCTTGAGTGTCACTACAAGAACTACACAGATAACTAATATGTTATCAAAGGAAAATACATGATAATTATCCGTTAAAAGAAATACATGCTGTGACAACTCAGCTCATGGGAGCATTGATAGAGGTCTACCTTCCTTTTATTAAATCAAAATTTCCCATTAAATTATTCAAGAAAATAGTTTTGTTTTGTACAATAGCACAATAAGGGTAAGTCCACACCGTGCAGTTGTGACTAGAGATGAGCGTTGTTCTACTCGAACTGTTCGCCAATCTCAAATTCGAGCTGTTTTGGGCGGTGTTCGAGCCGTTCGGCGAACACGAACAATTTGAGAAAAATTCGGCTATTCGAGGTTATGTTCGATAACTGTTCGTGCACCAAAATCATAACTGGATTTTTTCTCAGTAATGATGAAAATTAATGTTAATACGCAGTTTGAGTGTACAGCGGGGTGGGGGGAGGGGCAGGGGATGGATCTCTGCAGGAACAATGAAGATCTCCATTTTTTTTTCTCTTTCCCGCATTTACAGTGGGGAGGTGCAATCTGTCAGCCTATCAGCAGCGCACACACGGAGCGAAGTGCTTTTTTTCACACAAGCAAGGGCATGTGTCATTTTCAGTGTATGTCACATGTCCTTGCCCTATAAGACCAAGCCATTTTCCCCGTCGCCACCATTTTCTCACTGCTGCAGCTGCGTGTTAGACGGCACCGCTGTTGCTGTGTGCGCTATACCTTGTTAATTTCAAGCCAATTTTCGCACAAATATACAGATAGCTTGGGAGTAGGGAATAGTTGTGATTGCAGTCCTTTTAAGGACTAGGTTACAGCATTTCCTACGACTTTTATCAGGGAGGTCTGTGCTCTTAAATAGATCGGTTGTGGGAGTAAAGACTAATTGTAATTGCAGTCCTTTTCAGGACTAGGTTACATCAGTTCCTATCAGTTTTTGCCAGGCAGGTCTGTGCCAGTGCTGTGCAAGTTTTTTTCACAGCATTTGGCTGAATCTAGCAAAGCTAATCCTTTTTGGCCTATTGCAGAGTGTGTTAGTCAGTGGAGTAGCCTATCTGTGTTGCAAGATATACCACCTGTGTATAGAATACCAATTTTTTTACTGCACCTAGTGAAGTAAAATCTTTTGGGCATAGCATCATTCGATTAATCCATCTATACTGACCTCCATCAGGTTGCAAATTAAAACTAATTTTTATCTGCATCTACAGTACCTCTGAAAAAATATTTGGGCTTCTAGCAGTGTGTGGGACTTGTTCTATTAGTCCATCTATACTGACCTCCATCAGGTTGCAAACTGAATATATTTTTTTCTGCATCTACCTCTGAAAAAATATTGGGCTTCTAGCTGTGTGTGGGTCTTGTTCTATTAATCCATCTATACTGACCTCCATCAGGTTGCAAACTGAATATATTTTTTTCTGCATCTACCTGTGAAAAAATATTTGGCCTTCTAGTAGTGTGTCGGACTTTCTCTATTAGTCCATCTATACTGACCTCCATCAGGTTGCAAATTAAAACTAATTTTTATCTGCATCTACAGTACCTCTGAAAAAATTTTTGGGCTTCTAGCAGTGTGTGGGACTTGTTCTATTAGTCCATCTATACTGACCTCCATCAGGTTGCAAACTGAATATATTTTTTTCTGCATCTACCTCTGAAAAAATATTGGGCTTCTAGCTGTGTGTGGGTCTTGTTCTATTAATCCATCTATACTGACCTCCATCAGGTTGCAAACTGAATATATTTTTTTCTGCATCTACCTCTGAAAAAATATTTGGCCTTCTAGTAGTGTGTCGGACTTTCTCTATTAGTCCATCTATACTGACCTCCATCAGGTTGCAAATTAAAACTAATTTTTATCTGCATCTACAGTACTCTGAAAAAATATTTGGGCTTCTAGCAGTGTTTGGGACTTGTTCTATTAGTCCATCTATACTGACCTCCATCAGGTTGCAAACTGAATATAGTTTTTTCTGCATCTACCTCTGAAAAAATATTGGGCTTCTAGCTGTGTGTGGGTCTTGTTCTATTAATCCATCTATACTGACCTCCATCAGGTTGCAAACTGAATATATTTTTTTCTGCATCTACCTCTGAAAAAATATTTGGCCTTCTATTAGTGTGTCGGACTTTCTCTATTAGTCCATCTATACTGACCTCCATCAGGTTGCAAACTGAATATAATTTTTTTCTGCATCTAGCTCTGAAAAAATATTTGGCCTTCTAGTAGTGTGTCGGACTTTCTCTATTATTCCATCTATACTGACCTCCATCAGGTTGCAAATTAAAACTAATTTTTATCTGCATCTAGAGTACCTCTGAAAAAATATTTGGGCTTCTAGCAGTGTGTGGGACTTGTTCTATTAGTCCATCTGTACTGACCTCCATCAGGTTGCAAACTGAATATATTTTTTTCTGCATCTACCTCTGAAAAAATATTGGGCTTCTAGCTGTGTGTGGGTCTTGTTCTATTAATCCATCTATACTGACCTCCATCAGGTTGCAAACTGAATATAATTTTTTTCTGCATCTAGCTCTGAAAAAATATTTGGCCTTCTAGTAGTGTGTCGGACTTTCTCTAGTAGTCCATCTATACTGACCTCCATCAGGTTGCAAATTAAAACTAATTTTTATCTGCATCTACAGTACCTCTGAAAAAATATTTGGGCTTCTAGCTGTGTGTGGGACTTGTTGTATTAGTGCATCTATACTGACCTCCATCAGGTTGCAAACTGAATATATTTTTTTCTGCATCTACCTCTGAAAAAATATTTGGCCTTCTAGTAGTGTGTCGGACTTTCTCTATTAGTCCATCTATACTGACCTCCATCAGGTTGCAAATTCAAAATAATTTTTTTCTGCATCTAACCCAGCCAATAGTTTTGGCCTAATACCACAGTTTGGCCACTCAGCTCTGCTCGGTTCCCATCCATTGTTTTTTTGTGCAAACAACTCCAGAGTTGTGAATTAGTTAACCACCAAAATGAGTGGAAAAAGGCCTGCTGCTGGTGGAAAGGGGAATAGGCGTGTTGGGAAGGGGAAAAAAGGTTGTGTCCGTGGGGTAGGTGTTAAAGCAACAGTAACATCTGCAGAAGAAAGACCATCTTCCAGCCAAACTAAAATGTCTACTTCTTTTAGCGGACAATGTGATAAGATCCCTTTCTTACGGCCACGCCAATCGCTACAAATTCCAGATGAGGCACAAAAACAGCAGGTGCTTCAACGGATATCAAGTGCTCCTTTAAGTGGGCTCTCCTCCACATCAACTTCAACATCACAAATACTCCAGTCCTCAAAGGTGTCACCCAAATCACACTTGCTTCCTCACAGCTCCCAAATCTCCAGCTGCCCGTCTGAGTATGAGGTAGAACAGATGGTTGAGTCTGCAGAGCTGTTTACTCATACTATAGCCTGGGAATCAGAGGTCGACTCCAGCGCTTCTGTGAATCGAGACGAGGAAATGATCTGCACTGATGCCCAGAATCTTTATGAGTCGGATCCAGGACCAGACGCAGAAGGTTCTGACCATAATGTAGACCCTCATTCCCAAACTGTAACTCCTGTTGGTGGAGACAATGAGGAAGACGATGATAAGACTCAAATACCTGATTGGAGCGACAACTTTAGTTTTTTGTCAGGGCAGGAACAGGTTGGCTCTGAGGACGACGGGTGTGATAACGCACAGGGTGATGATGATGAGGTTGGAGATCCCACTTACTGTCAACCCACAGTCAGCCAAGAGATGAGGTCAGCAGAGGAGGTGGAGGAAATGCTAGTGACGACGAGGTCAGGTTGCGCCTTCCTGGACAGAGACGTAGTACTGGAAGCACGTCAACAACTGCATCCTCAAACACAACTCTGCCTCTCACCACAAGTCGTGGTGGCTCTTCAGGTCGCATGGGTGCTAAGCCTTGCATAGCCTGGGCATTTTTTCAGATCGATAAAGATGACCCAACTCGTGTTATCTGTAACATTTGCCAGCAAAAGCTAAGTAGAGGCCAAAAAATACATAGTTTGAGTACTTCATGCATGAACCGGCACATGGACATGAAGCATAAGTTGCAGTGGGAAGCTCAGTGTGCTACAATGCGGCCTAGCCGGCCGGGCCAACCGCCGTCTGCCATATCTTGTGCATCCGCGGCCTCTTCATCCTCTGTGACTGGGGGGACAGCAGTCACACCTGTTTTGGGGCGCAGACCTGCCACCTCTTTACCCGCAACAGCCAGCGTGATTGGCAGGTCATCATTTTCTTTGGAGGTGGTAACACCAGCTGGTGTTGAGCGCTGTCCGACATCGATAGCACCACCTTTGGATGAAGGCAACCTAACATGTCCGCCTGCATCTTCCTCACAGACCGGCAGTTTGCCGGGGACACCCTTATCAACCCCGTCTAAGCACAATAGCCAGCCCTCGGTCCCTCAGATGTGGACAAGTAAAAGACCATTTCCTCCTAGCCATGAGAAAGCTAAGAGGTTGAATTTCACCATCTGCAAGCTCTTGGCTACAGAAATGCTGCCTTTCCGCCTGGTGGACACAGAGGATTTTCGAGACCTTATGTCCGTCGCAGTGCCCCAGTACCAGATGCCCAGTCGGCACTACTTCTCAAAGAAAGGTGTGTCTGCGCTCCACCAGCATGTCGCACACAACATCACCGCTTCTTTGAGAAACTCTGTGTGTGACAGGGTGCATTTCACCACAGACACTTGGACGAGTAGGCATGGACAGGGGCATTACATGTCGCTGACTGGGCACTGGGTAACTATGGTGACAGCAGGACAAGGGACTGCTGTCCAAGTCTTGCCGTCCCCACGAGTTGTGCGTCAATCCTCTTTATGTCAAAGTTCCTCCACTGCTTCTGCCTCCTCAACCTCCTCTCGGTCTTCCACCTGCACCCAAAGCCTGTCTGGTCATGCCACAAGCTTTCTAACTGCGCAGAAGGGATCCTGCACACCTCCTTACTATGCTGGCAGTAGGGCTCAACGTCATCAGGCGGTTTTTACATTGAAATGTCTGGGAAATGTGAGTCACACAGCTGAGGAGTTGTGGTCAGCTCTGGAGAACCAATTTCATGAATGGTTGTCTCCACTGGACCTGAAACCAGGGAAGGCCGTGTGCGACAATGCTGCAAACCTGGGTGCGGCCCTTCGCCGGGGCAATGTCACACACGTGCCTTGTATGGCTCACGTGTTGAACCTGGTTGTCCAGCAATTTTTAGCCCACTATCCCAGACTAGATGGCCTTCTGCAGAGGGCACGGTCGCTGTGTGCTCACTTCCGCCGTTCGCATCCCGCAGCTCAGCGACTTACATCTCTACAGAAGTCGTTGGGCCTGCCACTTCACCGGCTAAAATGCGATGTGCCTACCCGGTGGAATTCAACTCTGCACATGTTGCAGCGACTGTGGCAGCACCGACAAGCCCTGGTGCAATACATTCTGACGTATAGCCTGGGCCAACGAGATTCAGAGGTGGGGCAAATCACGCTGGAGGAGTGGTCTCAGATCAGGGACCTATGCACCCTTCTGCACAGTTTTGAAATGGCGACGAAGATGTTTACTGCTGACGATGCCATTATCAGCATGACTATTCCGGTGATTTACATGCTGGAGCACATGTTAAACAGAATTCGGAGTCAGGTGGTGGCACAAGAGGAGGTGGAGGAAGTAGAGGAGGAGGAGTTGTATGCGGAAGGGCTAACATCTGCAAGGTCCAGAAGGTCGGCAGCACCAAGGCGGAAGGCATGTGAGGGTGGGGGAGATGGTTTTACCAGGGCGCATGGTAGCAGCCAAACTAGTGAGGAAGGTGCAGGAGCCCAGGAAGAAGTGGAGGACGAACTGATGGAAGACTCATCAGATGAGGGAGACCTTGATCACATTTCTGTTGTACGAGGTTGGGGGGAGAGGACAGAGGAAGGAAGCATGATTGTTACCTCGCCACCAACACAACAGGGACTTGGTGCTCCTGGATGCGCAACACACATGAGTGCCTTCTTGCTGCACTACCTGCAACATGACCCTCGAATTGTGAGAATTAGAAATAATCCTGACTACTGGGTTGCCACACTGTTAGATCCCCGGTACAAAAGTAAATTTGCAGAAATTATTCCTGCCATAGAAAGGGATGCACGCATGCAGGAGTATCAGCAGAGACTGTTGCAGAATCTTGCATGTGCTTTTCCACAAAATACCAGTGGTGCACGTAGTGAATCTCACAGTTCCAACTTGCCAACCGTGGGACCGTCAAGTGTTCAGCACTCAAACCGTAACAGAACCACAGTATCTGCTGGTAACATCAATTTTGCGGAATCATTTTACCACTTTTTTAGCCCATCCTTTGCAAGGCCACAGGAGACAAGAAGTCTGACACATAGTCAACGCCTAGAGACGATGGTACAGGAGTATCTCCAAGTAAACATTGAAGCCACGACTGTGTCACTGGACCCTTGCTCTTTTTGGGCTTCCAATCTGGATAAATTGCCGGAGCTAGCCACTTACGCCTTGGAGATCTTGTCATGCCCCGCAGCCAGCGTTCTGTCTGAACGTGTGTTCAGCGCTGCTGGTGGTGTGCTGACAGATAAGCGCACGCGGCTCTCCACTGATAATGTAGACAGACTCACGTTCATAAAGATGAACAAATCATGGATCCAAAACGACTTTTCTACCCCTGTGTCATCCTGGGGAGAGTAAAAGCTTGATGATTGGTTAAAATCACCCTACCAAACGTTTTAAGCTTTCAAATTACTAATCATGTTTATCTGTATCTTGACTGGAAAATAATTTGGGCTTTGTAGCAATGTGCAGCACTGATCCTATTAGGACATCTATAATAAGCTCCACCAGATTTAAAATTAAAAATAATTTTTAGCTGCATCTAGCCCGGAAAATAATTTTGGGGCTCCGAGATGCGCAAGACACATAAGTGCCTTCTTGCTGCACTACCTGCAGCATGACCCTCATATTGTCAGAATTCGAAGTAATCATGACTACTGGGTTGCCACACTCTTAGATCCCCCAAACTTTTCGATCAACCTTTTCATTTTAATAAAGACCAAAAAAATGGTCATTTTTGAAATTATAAGCATTAGCAGGTTGTTAGAAACTGAAATCAAACAGTTTTCAACCCAAAACTATATTCTAGGTGATGTTACATTTTCACATAGGACCCCTTGTTCGAAAGGAGCTTCTGAACTCTCTCGTCCATTGAATTTGTCAGGTTTTGGATGGTTTCTGCTTCAATTGTTTTGCATGAGGACAGAATACCCTCCCAGAGCTGTTGCTTAGATGTGAACTGCCTCCCGCCATCATAGACACTCCTTTTAATGATGCTCCAAAGGTTCTGAATGGGGTAGAGGTCAGGGGAGCATGGGGGTCACACCATAAGTTTGTCCCCTTTTATGCCCATATCAGCCAGAGATGCAGATGTTTTATGTGCAGCATGAGATGGTGCATTATCATGCAGAAAAATGATCTTGCTGTGAAATACACGGTTCTTCTTCTTGAACCATGGCAGGAAGTGCTGTTTGAGAAAATCCACATACATTATGGAGTTCATCTTTAGCGCCTTCAGGGATCCTAAAGGGGCCGACAATCTCTCTCCCCATGATTCCAGCCCAAAACATTACTCCACCTCCTCCTTGTTGGCGCTGTAGCCGTGTTTGCGTGGGGTGTCCATCAACCAGCCATCCTCCACTCCATCCATCTGGACCATCGAGCGCTGCACAGCACTCATCTGTGAACAAAACAGTTTTGAAATCAGTCTTCATGTAATGTTTGGCCCACTGGAGCCGTTTCTGCTTGTGTGAAGTGGATAGAGGAGGTCGACAGGATGGCGTATGCACAGCTGCAAACCTCTGAAGGACCTTGCATCTTGTTGTTCGGGGGACGTTGGAGGCACAAGCAGCTTCAAAAACTTGTCTGCTGCTATGACAAGGCTTTTTTGCCGCTGCTCTTTCAACCTGACGTAATTGCCTGTAGGAAAGAGTCCTCAATTTGCCCTTATCAGCACGCACACGTGTGTACTGTGAATCAGCTACATACTTCTTGATTGCCAAGACACTTCATCCTGATCATCGCACAATGTTGATTGTAGTCATGCCTTGACCTAAACACTCCACAATTTGTTGCTTCTCAGCAGCCGACACATCCTTTTTCTTTCCCATTTTGGCAGAAAATGTAGGCTGCTTAATAATGTGAGAGAGCCTTCTTAAGTAGTCTTGCCTTTCATTGGACACACCTGCCAAACTAATTAGCACAGGTGTCTGTAATTGCTTACAGTGATATAAAGAGCCCTGACACACATCACCATCAATGAGTTTAACTGACAAACAAACAAATTCTTCCCTTATCACTCCTAAACACTTTTTGCATAATAATTTGGAACGCGGTGTTCATGTGCTTTTCCACAAAACACCAGCGGTTCACGTAGTGAATCTTACAGTTCTAACTTGCCAACCGTGGTCTGTATGGAATTGTTCAATAAAGGGCCCAAAATTAAGATAACATAGATGGGAGAGGTCTCTATGAATAGGAATTCCTAAGTATTTGATACCCTGTGAGGGCCAGGCAAAGGGAAAGTTGGACTGGATGGAATCCTATATAGATTTGGGGAGGGAGACATCGAGGGCCTCAGACTTCGCTGCATTGATTTTAAAATTTTACCATGTAACAAAGTGATCTATTTCAGCCATAACAGCATGGATGGATATATGTGATTGAGTGAT
This sequence comes from Phyllobates terribilis, assembly GCF_046119375.1. Taxonomy (NCBI): domain Eukaryota; kingdom Metazoa; phylum Chordata; class Amphibia; order Anura; family Dendrobatidae; genus Phyllobates; species Phyllobates terribilis. Next base: position 326,101,065 of record NW_027362762.1, on the reverse strand, counting down.
ATATACTAGGACATCATCAGCAAATAGAGAGCACTTGTACTCGGTGCCTCCCACCTCAATCCACCTAATATTGGGGTTATGGCGAATTGATGAGAGCAGGTGCCCCGTCACTAGGATGTATAAGAGAGGGGACAGAGGACATCCCTGCCTTGTCCCATTGGTGATTGTGAAAGGTGATGAAAATGTTCTGACGCACCCCCTGGGCCTTGGGACACCCGGAGCCGGACCCTTTTTGGTGGATGCTGGTGGTTGTAGTCTTCGTGGTGGCGACCCGGTTCCGTGGCTCAGGGCGGTCAAACCAGTGGCGGAACTATTTATGTGGTTTTGATGTTTAAATGTCCGACTACGCCACCCGTGGATTGCGGTCAGAGTGAACCGCCGCTACAGGGCAGACCGCTGAGGCTGGTGTTGTGGTTGCAGCAGAGCGTAGCATAACTCCCCACGGGAGGAGTATAGCCTCAGGGCAGTGTATGCGGAGGATGGGGGTGATGGTGCAGGGCAGCAGCAGTAACGACACGTAGTCAGTGATGCAGTCCAGGGCCTTTACTCACAGTTCTTATTATCCAGACCACGTCTGCAGGTAACGGCTGCCCACGTCGTACTGTGCTCACCAGGTGAGGGGCTCAGACAACTCCCAGATAACTTTGGAGCACTTCACAGGACCCCCTTTGTGTGTCAGCCCATACATTGTAGGTTAAAAGCCCAAGCAGAGACATATTGTCCATACAGGCTTACAGCCCAAGAGTGGCATATCCAGTGGTAGCATAGCGTAGTTTCCCATCATATGAAGGTGACCTTGTCGTGGTTGATGGGCACACATAAATTGGCCAAATTATGCGCAAAAAACCTTCATTTTTCAAAGTGACATTAGTCTAGATACAATATTTCTTATATTTTCATGTATGGAGTGCCGAAGTTCTTTTTGCTATTGAGATTACTCTTTTCTTCAGAGCACCCGAATAGACCAGTGAGCGACCCCTCTCTTTTTTCTATTAATCATTTTTGGGATCCCGCTCCTGGAGCATTGCAGCAGGTACGTGTTCACACTATTAGAAGTTTGACAGCCTTTTTTCTGACCATGTGTCCCTCCCATTCAGTCACAGGTGGTTTTAACTAGCTCTACCAGCCCATACATTGTAGGTTAAAAGCCCAAGCAGAGACATATTGTCCATACAGGCTTACAGCCCAAGAGTGGCATATCCAGTGGTAGCATAGCGTAGTTTCCCATCATACGAAGGTGACCTTGTCGTGGTTGATGGGCACACATAAATTGGCCAAATTGTGCGCAAAAAACCTTCATTTTTCAAAGTGACATTAGTCTAGATACAATATTTCTTATATTTTCATGTATGGAGTGCCGAAGTTCTTTTTGCTATTGAGATTACTCTTTTCTTCAGAGCACCCGAATAGACCAGTGAGCGACCCCTCTCTTTTTTCTATTAATCATTTTTGGGATCCCGCTCCTGGAGCATTGCAGCAGGTACGTGTTCACACTATTAGAAGTTTGACAGCCTTTTTTCTGACCATGTGTCCCTCCCATTCAGTCACAGGTGGTTTTAACTAGCTCTACCAGCCCATACATTGTAGGTTAAAAGCCCAAGCAGAGACATATTGTCCATACAGGCTTACAGCCCAAGAGTGGCATATACAGTGGTAGCATAGCGTAGTTTCCCATCATACGAAGGTGACCTTGTCGTGGTTGATGGGCACACATAAATTGGCCAAATTATGCGCAAAAAACCTTCATTTTTCAAAGTGACATTAGTCTAGATACAATATTTCTTATATTTTCATGTATGGAGTGCCGAAGTTCTTTTTGCTATATCTGTGTCTCCCCCTCCTTTTACTCCTCCACCTCTTTTATTTTCGCATGACTATATGTACTTGTCACTTTTCCATGTGTTAGTTGTGTCTTCTGAGCAGTTTGTCAGCTTTTGGACACCTTTGAAGGTGTTTTCTATGTGTTTCTATGTGTTTTTGTTTGCCTGCCATTGGTTTTAACGGTGTTCGAAGGTGTTCGACGAACAGTTCGACGAACAGTTCGGCGAACACACTGGTGTTCGACGAACCGAACCGAACTCGAACACTACGGGGGTGGCTCAACACTAGTTGTGACACAGTCCAAACTGCATGCAGCTGATGGCATATTGTTTAACTGGATCATTAACTTAGGTGTTGTCAACCATCTACACTATAATATATGTGCCTACAGGAGCAGAACATTCTGTAATGTGGTGAACTGATCTAAATGAAATCTTATCTTTCATTCCAGAAAAAGAACAGGAGCCTTTCTAGCACTAACAGTGTAGCACTGAGAATGGCTGAAGACATGTTAAGAGCGAGCTGTGCCCTGAATGATATGGATGAAATGTGAAATCATCTCAACAATAGGAATCCTAGAAAGTTAGAAGTTATTGTGCTACTTGGTTAGCAGGTTGGATTTTGTTTCAGCATACCTATTGATTATCATTCCCCCTCCTTTTTTCAATTCCTACTATTGAGTAAGCGTGACAGATACACAAAAATACTTTTTCTTGCAATTCATTTCTACACGGATTCCCACACAAGATCCATGCATCTGCCTGCAGCTTCTACACTTTTGTCTCTCCTAGATCCTCACACTCAGGGCGCTAGTGTATATTCTTTTATTTCTAATTGTACTATTTCACCCTTGTGTCCTTTCCAACTCCTTGCTGCACCAAACATTATGTGGAGTGGTTACCAATTAAACTCCTAGTCTAAGCACTTAGGAAGCCTAAAAATGAAAGGAAAATATGGAGCAGTTTACAAACAATGTTTATTTTGGAGTGTTCTATTTTAATTTTCTTGCATTTTGGGGATCTATGTTACTTTTTTTTAAATACAACATGCTTTACTTGTGATATTTTTTCATGTGCTTTCATGGTTTGTCAATATGTTTTAAAAATCTATCAAAATACATGTTAGAAATGCCAAGAGTTGGACGTTCAGACCAAATATCGGAGTCAATAAGCCTCATCACTCGGTCTATCTAGCACGACAAACACGGCAGTGGAGGTGGCTCGTTTGCTTCATAATAGTGAAGCCACAGATGTCCATGCAACCACCATGCGACACACGGTACACAAGTCTGGAGTGATGGCCCAGAAAAAAGTGAAGAAGCCTCGACTTCAATATCGTCAATACAAGTGACACGCCCCCTGAGCCGTGGGGATACCCGGAGCCGGGCCTCGTAGATACTGAGGGTTGTAGTCACCGTGGCGGCGACCTGGTCCGTGACCCAGGGCGGTCAAACCAAGGGGGTAGTCTATTTGTACAAATGTTAATGTCCGACTACGCCACCTGTGGAATGCGGTTATTGGTAACCGCCGCTGCGGAGCAGTCCGCTGAAGCTGGTGGTATGTGCAGCAAGGTGATGTGACTCCCCACAGGAGGAGTGTAGCTTCAGGGCAGCATGACTGGATGATGGTGGTGATTGTGCAGGGCGTTCTAGTGCTGTGAGTGCTGGCGCCGCAAGGAACACAGAGACAAGATAATGCAGTCCCAGGGTCTTTACTCACTGTTGTTGTAGTTCAGATTACAGGTACCAAGCAATTTTTCCCCGTCGTGCTGTGCGTACTCAGTGAGGGGTTCAGTCCACCCTCAGGTATTTCCAGAGCACTTATCAGGACCCCTTTCTGTGTCCTTCCTCTGGCCTCTTCCTGCACCTCACACCCAGCGCCACTTCTATCCGGTACCCTCGGGCCTTGGCGGGCGACGTATGTTCCGTCCCCTGGGTCCTATGTTGCTACCTTCTTAGTGCGACTTGTGTGGACTTATGGCTGCAGCACTTTAAACACTGCAGCCTCCGGTTCCTAGTTGAGCATTTGCTGTTTCTCTACTAGTTGAGGGACCCGGTTCCCTGTTCTGGCCTGACCCCTCTACCTCCTGGTAGCAGCGGGCGTACGGGTGGCCTTCTGCACGGCCCGTACCCCTAGGGTCCCTTCTCTCCTCGTTCCTGGAGACGTCCTGCTCCCTCTCCTCTCTCTCAGGCTCAGGCCTCCTGACTTGGCCCGCCTGTGGAGCAGAGCTCATACAGAGCCTCTGCTCCCTGACTTCTCCTCAGTCTGTCTGACTGGAACTGAACACTGATCTAAGATGGTGTCTAGCTTTTATACCTCCTTGACAAGTGCTCCCCGGATCCACGTCCTCCACCCCATCCACTACATAGTTCCCCCTCTCTAGGTGGTTCCCCCCCACTCCAGCCAGGGACCATGGACTGTGCTCTCCCATAGGAGCAATCTTGCCCTGTCCCTCAGAAATGTGGTGTAGTGAATGCAGGTGTTAGGGTCCTGAGCTGTACTCCTTCCTTACCTGAGAGTGAGATACCACACCTCTGGGTGAGATGCAATACCTCTGTGGCGACCGAACCCTCAGGGGCGCCACACAAGCGTCAGCTCAAATTTGAAAAAAGTACGAAAAAGTGGACAGTAGAAGATTGGAAATGGGTGATTTGGAGCAATGGGTGATTTGAAAGTCAATAGACTAGGTTCTGATGGGTGCAAATGGGTCTGGAAGAAACAAGGGAAAATGGGGCTAACGAATCGAGAAACTGGAAGAACTGTCAAGTTTGATGGAGGAAGCCTGATCATATGGGGTTGTTTCATAGCCAAAGGCGTTGGATACTTGACCGGAATCGATGGTGGTCTCAATGCTGAGCTATATTTGAGTATCCTACAAGATGATTTACTTGGAACACTTGAGTTTAATGGGTATGAAAAGGACAAAATAGTGTTCCAGCAGGATAACAATTGGAAGCATATGTCAAAATTGACAAAGGAATGGTTCAATGACAATGAAGTAGAGGTACTCGAGTAGCTCCCACAGTCCCCAGACCTCAAGACAATCAAACACTTGTGGATAGAGTCAAAGAAAAAGCTGTATACACACTCAAGTAAGTTGAAAAGTAAGCACCAACTTTGGAAAGATGTAGAAGAGACCTGGGATCAGATTTCGGTTGAGACTAGTGTTGAGCCACCCCCGTAGTGTTCGAGTTTGGTTCGGTTCGTCGAACACCCTTGTGTTCGCCGAACTGTTCATCGAACTGTTCATCGAACACCTTCGAACACCGTTAAAACCAATGGCAGGCAAACAAAAACACATAGAAACACATAGAAAACACCTTCAAAGGTGTCCAAAAGCTGACAAACTGCTCAGAAGACATAACTAACACATGGAAAAGTGACAAGTACATATAGTCATGCGAAAAGAAAAGAGGTGGAGGAGTAAATGGATGGGGAGACACAGATATAGGCATGTCATGCCCTTCTAAAATCCAAAAAGTGAGAAGCTGACACGGCCAGTCCGTTCCTGCCCGTGCCACCTCCGTGTCGTCGGGTTTGTGCCAGAGCCGCGGTGGACCCTGACGGCCAGCCCCCCTCTCCCAATACTGGTGCCTGTCCGCTGGTGGGTCGAGCCCCCCAGCGGTGGGGGGGGGAACATCTGCAGAAGAAAGACCATCTTCCAGCCAAACTAACATGTCGACTTCTTTTCGTGGACAATGTGATACGATCCCTTTGTTACGGACACGCCCATCGCTACAAATTCCAGATGAGGCACAAAAACAGCAGGTGCTTCAGCGGATATCAAGTGCTCCTTCAAGTGGGCTCTCCTCCACCTCAATTTCAACATCACAAATACTCCAGTCCTCCGAGGTGTCACCCCAATCGCACTTGCTTCCTCACAGCTCCCAAGTCTCCAGCTGCCCGTCTGAGTATGGGGTAACACAGATGGTTGAGTCTGCAGAGCTGTTTACTCATACTATAGCCTTGGAAACGGAGGTCTGCTCCAGAGCTTCTGTTAATCCAGATGAGGAAATGATCTGCACTGATGCCCAGAATCTTTATAAGTTGGATCCAGGACCAGATGAAGAAGGTTCTCAGCATAATGTAGACCCTCGTTCCCAAACTGTAACTCCTGTTGGTGGAGACAATAATGAAGACAATGATGAGACTCAAATACCTGATTGGAGCGACAACTTGACTTTTCGGTCAGGGCAGGAAGAGGTTGGCTTTGAGGACGATGGGTGTGATAACACACAGGGTGATGATGACAAGGTTGGAGATCCCACTTACTGTCAACCCACAGTCAGCCAGTCGATGAGGTCACCCGGGCCTTTGCCTGGCCTTGGGGATGTCGCGGTGGTCGGCTCCCTGGCCCGTACCCTGGGGTCACTCTTCAAAAAGGGTGGATAATTGTTCATTTTATAAGAGTTCGTGACGCCACGTGTGGTATCTGGTGAGAAGCACCAGCGCTGCAGCAGTCCACTGAGGCCCGTGATAAGGCAGCTCGATGGTATAGCTCCCCACAGGTGGAGCTAGGTCTCAGGGCAGCATATTCAGGGGGAATGCAGGACAGGCGAGACCCAGCTGGGTCTGAGCAAGAACGGGAACGGACACGGTAGTCACTTCAGTACCTTTTACTGGAGGAAATTCAGGCACATCCCGGAGCACTGTAGGGTGAAGGGTGCATATCAGGATCCTCCCCAATGAGCGGGTGTAGGGCCTCCTGTTTCTTGCCTCTGCGTAGTAAGTTTCTGACCTGCCTGGAGCTAGGCCTAACTTTGTCTCTGTCCTGCACTGGCTGACCTTGTGGTAGGGCTTTCTCTTGGAGTTCACGCTCCCAGTATGCGGGGCCTAAGCGTCTCCTGGCTCTGTTACGTATCAGCACCTTAGCGATCCTGGGACTTGTATTTCTCCAGGGATTCCGGTTATGCCTTACTGGGTCATAGAGATCCCGGTAAACTCGGATCCGGTGTCCGGTAAATGCTTCGGGGTGAGCTGGTTAAGCTCCTCTGCCCCTTATGTACTAACTCGCCACTCGCCTTCGGCCTACTCGGGCCCTCACTAGGCTAAACACACTAACGTCAGCTTGCCGCGCTTCTCCGATCTTATGGCGCCGGCACACCTTAAGCTCTATCTGGGCTCCCTGAATCTAGCTAGCAGGAGCCTCGTGCTCCACTGCTGAACTATTAACTGAGTTCTCTAGACTAGACTGAGCTCCACTGCAGACTGACCTCTCTTAGGCTTCTCTATTGCAGGAACTCTTCGGAGGAACTAAACTGCCTAGCTCCACCTTCCCTATTTAAATCCCTAACGGGCTCCCTCTGCTGGTCTGAGGTGGAAGGTGGAGAAGTGTGAATGTTTATGGGGGCCTCTTGTGGAGGATTCCATCAATACACTCTTCTAGGATCTGTGATACCAAGCGCAGCGGGGCGTCACAGATGCTATTGACGACGAGGTTAGGTTGCGCCTTCCTGGACAGAGACGGAGTACTGGAAGCACGTCAACAACTGCATCCTCAACCACAACTCTGCCTCTGACCACAAGTCATAGTGGCTCTTCAGGTCGCATGGGCTCTAAGCCTTGCATAGCCTGGGCATTTATTCAGATCGATAAGGATGACCCAACTCGTGTTATCTGTAATATTTGTCACCAAAAGCTAAGTAGAGGCCAAAAAATCCATAGTTTGAGTACTTCATGCATGTACCGTCACATGGATATGAAGCATAAGTTGCAGTGGGAAGCTCACTGTGCTACAATGCGGCCTAGCCGGCTGGGCCAACCACCGTCTGCCCCATCTTGTGCATCCGTGGCCTCTTCATCCTCTGTGACTGGGGGGACAGCAGTCACACATGTTTTTGGACGTAGACCTGCCACCTCTTTACCTGCAACAGCCAGTGTGATTGGCAGGTCGTCAGTTCATTGGGAAGTGGAAACACCTGCTGGTGTTGAGCACTCTCTGACATTGAGAGCACCACCTTTGGATCAAGGCAACCTAACATGTCCGCCTGCACCTTCCTCACAGACCGGCAGTTTGCCGGGGACACCCTACTCAACCCCGTCAAAGCACAACAGCCAGCCCTCGGTCCCTCAGATGTGGAAAAGTAAAAGACCATTTCCTCCTAGCCATGAGAAAGCTAGGAGGTTGAATTTCACCATCTGCAAGCTGTTGGCTACAGAAATGCTGCCTTTCCTCCTGGAGGACACAGTGGATTTTCGAGACCTTATGTCCGTCGCAGTGCCCCAGTACCAGATGCCCAGTCGGCACTACTTCTCAAAGAAAGGTGTGCCTGCGCTCCACCAGCATGTTGCACACAACATCACCGCTTCTTTGAGAAACTCTGTGTGTGACAGGGTGCATTTCACCACAGACACTTGGACGAGTAGGTATGGACAGGGGCGTTACATGTCGCTGACTGGGCACTGGGTAACTATGGTGACAGCAGGACAAGGGGCTGCTGTCCAAGTCTTACCGTCCCCACGAGTTTTGCGTCAATCCTCTTTATGTCGAAGTTCCTCCACTGCTTCTGCCTTCTCAACCTCCTCTCGGTCCTCCACCTGCACCCAAAGCCTGTCTGGTAATGCCACCCGCTTTCTAACTGCGCAGAAGGAATCCTGCACACCTCCTTACTATGCTGGCAGCAAGGCTCAACGGCATCAGTGTTTACTTTGAAATGTCTGGGAAATGTGAGTCACACAGCTGAGGACTTGTGGTCAGCTCTGGAGACCCAGTTTCATGAATGGTTTTCTCCACTGGACCTGCAACCAGGGAAGGCCGTGTGCGACAATGCTGCAAACCTGGGTGCGGCCCTTCGCCGGGGCAATGTCACACACGTGCCTTGTATGGCTCACATGTTGAACCTGGTTGTCCATAAATTTTTAGCCCACTATCCCGGACTAGATGGCCTTCTGCAGAGGGCACGGTCGCTGTGTGCTCACTTCCGCCATTCGCATCCCGCAGCTCAACGACTTACATCTCTACAGAAGTCATTGGGCCTGCCAGTTCACCGTCTGAAATGCGATGTGCCGCCACGGTGGAATTCAACTCTGCACATTTTGCAGCGACTGTGGCAGCACCGACAAGCCCTGGTGCAATACGTTCTGACGTATAGCCTGGGCCAATAAGATCCAGAGGTGGGGCAAATCACGCTGCAGGAGTGGTCTCAGATCAGGGACCTATGAAGTTGATGGGCCCCCTGGGCCGTGGGGTACCCTGAGCAGGGCCGGTAGACGCTGGGGGTTGTAGTCACTGTGACGGTGACCCGGTCCGTGACCCAGGGCGGTCAATCCAACGGTAATTTGTATATATGGATTTTATAATGTCCGACTGCGCCACCTGTGGAGTGCGGCCAAAGGGGCCGCCGCTGCGGAACAGTCCTCTGAAGCTGGTGGTTTTGCAGCAATGGTATTATTACTCACCACAGGAAGAGTGTAGCTTCAGGGCAGTGTGGGTGGATGATGGTGGTTGCAGTGCAGGGAGTCAGTAATGAACACAGAGTCCGTGTGATGCAGTCCCAAGATCTTTACTCACAGTTGTTGCAGTCCAGATTACAGGTACCAGAGCAATCTCATCCGTCATGCTGTGCGTACTCAGTGAGGGGCTCAGTCCACCCCCAGATAGCTCCGAAGTACTTAGCAGGACCCCCTTCTGTGTGTCCTTTCTCTGGCCTTCTCCCTGCACCTCACACCCAGTGACACTTCTATCCGGTATCCTCGGGCCTTGGCGGGCTACTTTTGTTCCGTCCCCTGGGTCCTATGTGGCTACCTTCTTAGTGAGACTGGTGTGGACTTTGGCCTGCAGTACATGAAATGCTGCAGCCTCTGGTTTCTAGTTGAGTCTTGCTGTTTCTCCGCTAGTTGAGGGACAGGTTACCCTTATCTGGCCTGACCCCTCTACCTCCTGGTAGCAACGGGAGTACAGGTGGCCTTCTGCACAGCCCATAGCCCTAGGGCCTCTTCGGTTCCTGGAGCCTTCCTGCTCCCACTCCTCTCTTCTCTCCTTCAGTCCTGGGCCTCCCAGGCTAGGCCCGCCTCCAGAGCAGAGCTCATGCCGAGCCTCTGCTCCTGTCACTTTTCCTCCTCTGACTGGCTTGCTCTTTCTAAGATGGCTTCCTATTTATACTCTCCCTGTCATGTGCTCCCCTAAGCGACTCCCCTAAGCACAAACTACATAGGACCCTCCGACCAGCTAGGGACCTGGGACTGTGCTCTCCCTTAGGAGCAATCTCGCCCTACCCCCACTGCGGGTATGTGTTGGATGCTGGTGTTAGGGTCCCGAGCCATACGCCTTCCTTTCCTGAGGGTGAGATACCACACCTCTGGGTGAGATGCAGTAACTCTGTGGCGACTGAACCCTCAGGGGCGCCACACACCCTTCTGCACAGTTTTGAAATGGCGACGAAGATGTTTAGTGCTGACGATGATGCCATTATCAGCATGACTATTCCGGTGATTTACATGCTGGAGCACACATTAAACAGAATTCAGAGTCATGTGGTGAGACAAGAGGAGGAGGAGGAAGTGGAGGAGGAGTCGTATGCGGAAGGGATAACATCTCCAAGGTCCAGACGGTTGGCAGCACCAAGGCGGCAGGCATGGGAGGGTGGGGGAGAGGGATTAACCAGGGCGCATGGTAGCAGCCAAACTGTTGAGGAAGGTGCAGGAGCCGAGGAAGAAGTGGAGGATGAACTGGCGATGGGCATGGAAAACTCATCAGATGAGGGAGACCTTGATCACATTTCCGTTGTGCGAGATTGGGGGGAGAGGGCAGAGGAAGGAAGCATGATTCTTACCTCGCTACCAACACAACAAGGACTTGGTCCTCCTGGATGCGCAAGACACATGAGTGCCTTCTTGCTGCACTACCTGCAACATGACCCTCAGATTGCAGAATTCGAAGTAATCCCGACTACTGGGTTGCCACACTCTTAGATCTCCGGTACAAAAGTAAATTTGCCGAAATAATTCCTGCCATAAAAAGGGATTGACGCATGCAGGAGTATCTGCAGACGCTGTTGCAGAATCTTACATGTGCTTTTCCACAAAACACCAGTGGTGCACAAAGTGAATCTCACAGTTCTAACTTGCCAACCGTGGGACTGTCGAGTCTTCATCACTCAAACAGTAACAGTAACACAGTATCTGCTGGTAACAGCAATTTTGTGGAATCGTTTCACCACTTTTTTAGACCATCCTTTGCAAGGCCACAGGAGACAAGAAGTCTGACACATAGTCAATGCCTAGAGAGGATGGTGCAGGAGTATCTCCAAGTGAACATCGAAGCCATGACTGTGTCACTGGACCCTTGCTCATTTTGGTATTCCAATCTGGAAAAATGGCCGGAGCTCGCCACTCACGCCTTGGAGATCTTGTCATGCCATGCAGCCAGCGTTCTCTCTGAACGTGTGTTCAGCGCTGCTAATGGTGTGCTGACAGATAAGCGCACGCGGCATTCCACTGAGAATGTAGACAGACTCACGTTCATAAAGATGAACAAATCATGGATTCGCAAGGCCTTTTCTAACCCTGTGTTATCCTTGGGAGACTAAAAGCTTGTGGATTTGGTAATATCACCTCACCAACCGTTTTAAGCAACTGTGGGGCAATTGATGCCACTTAACCCTAGAGCGCATGACCATAAAAATCTACACTTTCATATACCTGGGGCCTTTTAGGCCCGTGTGCAAATAACATGGAATAACTCAAACTCAAATGACAAACAACTATATACATGAAGAATACCTAGAGTTTCAAAATTCTAACTAAAGTAATCTTGCAGAAAATAGAAAACAATTAACAGGGTGGGACTGCGAGGCCCCAGGTATGCGTTCTAGGGTTAAGTGGTGTCTGTGCCACAATTTTGGGAAAAAATGGAGACTCTTTTTGGAGTCCCCTTGCTGTGTCTTACGTGACGTTGACATCGTCAATTCCAGGCGGGTTGGGTCGCTCCCCCCTCCTTTTAACTGTAAGAAACTACATACACTATGGCTTGGGGTAACACAGATGGTTGAGTCTGAAGAGCTGTTTACTCAGAGGTCTGCTCCAAATCTTCAGTGTCTGCTAGTCAGCATAGAACTTTTAACTGCATCTAGCCTAGGCAATACTTTGGGCGTAGTAGCCCAGCTGCGAAGCAAGCTGCACCGCCTGTGTATATAATAAGAATTTTTAAATGCATCTAGCCTAGGCAGACTGTGGGGACCCCCAACCAAACCCAGACGCTCAGCCCCCCTACCGCCCCCCTTTCATGGACAATACAATAATGTAACTCTTACAACTGGATGGGTGAGGATCGGTCACAGCTTTATTAACTCTTTATACTCATTCCATTAGAAAGGCATTTTATTTCTAAAATAGTTCAGCTTGTTGCAGCATGCCCTGGGTCTCCACTCCGCCAACTTGGCCAACAAGTCTAACTCTCCAACATGTCTTTTCTATTTCCATGCCACGGAGGATCCTGCGTACTCGTATGCAGGACTCTGACCCCCACCCATCACTCTTAACGCTTGTTCCACTCCGTCCTGGAGTCCTGACAGGAATATGTCCAGTCCAATATGCATTAAGTGAACACCGTCGGGCCGTATGAGGCCTGCTTTATCTCCTTCCAGTTGTCGGTGTCGTACCACTACACCGCCTCTGTCTCTTCTACATTTTGCCATCCGAATATTTTTTACCCGCCTTGTCCGTTCGATGGCCGTGATGTCTCGCGCACCTTGCCATACCACTATCGGCACAATCTCTGACCATACTATAGCTAGTTTTGTGAAAAATTCTCTGAAGTGCTCCGTGTCTAGTTTCATTATTGCCATTAGTTATGCGCTCTTGTGATGACCTAGGTTGTTTCCCCCGGCCTGTATAACTAAGATGAACGGACATCTTGCCTCTCTCCCTACCTTGATTACCTCTATTAGTACCTGTGGCCATAGCAGGCCTCTAATACCTCTCCAGTTGAAATATGTGTTATGAAACTCTAATTTCCTCCCGCCTGGGCGGACTTTCGCCCTTTTTTCTGCCCAATGTATATACGAGTGGCCTATCACTCACACTGTTGGCTTAGCGTCACCTGTAAAAGAAACAAACCACGTTAGGATAACAAGTCCGGTCTTATGTATCTTGCCAAACACGTGGATCGCCATCTCCCTATCCTCTGAACTTCCGTTTCTGACAGTCCTGCTCTTGCTGCTTCCGTGGCCGCGCCTATGCGGAATGAGTGTGTCCCGTAATCTTTGGGGTGGTTCACTGCCGATGTTATGCGTTTATTAAATATAGCTTGGAACTGGTATCTTGATAATGGCGTTCCATCAATGTGTGATAGGAAGAAATTACTTTGTGATCTGATGGTTAGGTATGTTTTTACTATTGTTACCCGACTCAGTGTACCGTTTGTGGGTTGTAGAAGTACCCAAGTGCCCCTGCCCGCTGGAACCGTTTTCGATTTGTGTATGCGTAGACGTATTGCATTATTGGCTATGACTACGTCCTGGTGTAATAAGCCTCCACTGGTGGTAATTTTGGATTGAGGGACTAATTCGCTTATGCATAGCGCCCCGAAGAAGGCGATCACAAATGCAGTAGACAGTAGTGTTGCTTCAAATTGTGAGTGTCATGTTAATGGTGTTAGGGATATGATGTGAGAAATCAGTTTTAGTGACACGGGACGGGACGTCTACACTCCTGACTTGGCTGACCCCTTTTCCACCCTTTTATGGATTGTCTGATGATGAATCTTTGTCACATCTCCCCAATTCAGTAGTTGGAAGTGAAATGCTACTCCGGTCAGACACCGCTGCGCTGACGCCCCTGATATGCCCCTCATCATTAGCTGATGGAGAAATTCTATGGTGACTTGTGATCTGGCTTGTTCACATTGGTCAACCCGTCTGCCTGCTACTAGTCATGTCCACTCTTCCCATGCCTTACCGTATGCTTGCCACGTCGACGGGGCAACTGACGCTCTGATTAATGGCATCAACTATTCGCCACTAGATCCCATAGGGAAGGTGGGCAACTGTTGCCCGATGGGTGGGCGTTGTGGAAGAGCTCTGTGAAAATCTGCCAATTGAATTGTTATAAAGCGTTAGCAGCACCTTTAGACCCCTCAGCATAGTAGCTAGCGTGGACCCATACATTGTGTTTTAGGCACAGGAATGCTAGCCTGGGTAGTAGGCCTAGCACTGGGAGAGACGATGATGCCATCTTATTAATGCATTGCGCTAGGCTGGTGTTTTTTGTTATGAAGCGTGTATTTTTGTAAGCCAGGAGCGCACCCCATATTTCTATTGCTACCAATATTGGGAAGAAAAACTATTTTCAGGGCTAGATGCAGCTAAAAATTATTATTAATTTAAAAGCTGGTGGAGCTTGGTATAGATGGCCTAATACAATGAGTCCCACACACTGCTAGAAGGCCAAATATTTGTTCAGAGGTAGATGCAGAAAAAAATTATATTCAGTTTGCAACCTGATGGAGGTCAGTATAGATGGACTAATAGAACAAGCCCCACACACTGCTAGAAGCCCAAATATTTTTTCAGAGCTAGATGCAGATAAAAATTATTTTTAATTTGCAACCTGATGGAGGTCAGTATAGATGGACTAATAGAACAAGTCCCACACACTGCTAGAAGGCCAAATATTTTTTCAGAGCTAGATGCAGATAAAAATTATTTTTAATTTGCAACCTGATGGAGGTCAGTATAGATGGACTAATAGAACAAGTCCCACGCACTGCTAGAAGGCCAAATATTTTTTCAGAGCTAGATGCAGATAAAAATTATTTTTAATTTGCAACCTGAAGGAGGTCAGTATAGATGGACTAATAGAACAAGTCCCACACACTGCTAGAAGGCCAAATATTTTTTCAGAGCTAGATGCAGATAAAAATTATTTTTAATTTGCAACCTCATGGAGGTCAGTATAGATGGACTAATAGAACAAGTCCCACACACTGCTAGAAGGCCAAATATTTTTTCAGAGCTAGATGCAGATAAAAATTATTTTTAATTTGCAACCTCATGGAGGTCAGTATAGATGGACTAATAGAACAAGTCCCACACACTGCTAGAAGGCCAAATATTTTTTCAGAGCTAGATGCCGATAAAAATTATTTTTAATTTGCAACCTGATTGAGGTCAGTATAGATGGACTAATAGAACAAGTCCCACACACTGCTAGAAGGCCAAATATTTTTTCAGAGCTAGATGCAGACAAAAAATTATTTTGAATTTCCAACCTGATGGAGGTCAGTATAGATGGACTAATAGAACAAGTCCCACACACTGCTAGAAGGCCAAATATTTTTTCAGAGGTAGATGCAGAAAAAAATTATATTCAGTTTGCAACCTGATGGAGGTCAGTATAGATGGACTAATAGAACAAGTCCCACACACAGCTAGAAGGCCAAATATTTTTTCAGAGCTAGATGCAGTAAAAAATTATATTCAATTTGCAACCTTATGGAGGTCAGTATAGATGGACTAATAGAATGATGCTATGCCCAAAAGGTTTTACTTCACTAGGTGCAGTAAAAAAATTGGTATTCTATACACAGGTGGTGTAGCTTGCAACACAGATAGGCTACTCCACTGACTAACATACTCTGCAATAGGCCAAAAAGGATTAGCTTTGCTAGATTTAGCCAAATGCTGTGAAAAAAACTTGCACAGCACTGGCACAGACCTGCCTGGCAAAAACTGATTGGAACTGATGTAACTTAGTCCTGAAAAGGGCTGCAATTACAATTAGTCTTTACTCCCACAACCTATCTATTTAAGAGCACAGACCTGCCTGATAAAAGTCGTAGGAAATGCTGTAACCTAGTCCTTAAAAGGACTGCAATCACAACTATTACCTACTCCCAAGCTATCTGTAGATTTGTGCGAAGATTGGCTTGAAATTAACCAGGTATAGCGCACACAGCAACAGCGGTGCCGTCTAACACGCAGCTGCAGCAGTGAGAAAATGGTGGCGACGGGGAAAATGGCTGGGTCTTATAGGGCAAGGACATGTGACATACACTGCCAATGACACATGCCCTTGCTTGTGTGAAAAAAAGCACTTCGCTCCGTGTGTGCGCTGCTGATAGGCTGACAGATTGCACCTCCCCACTGTAAATGCGGGAAAGAGAAAAAAAAAATGGAGATCTTCATTATTCCTGCAGAGATCCATCCCCTGCCCCTCCCCCCGCCCCGCTGTACACTCAAACTGCATATTAACATTAATTTTCATCATTACTGAGAAAAAATCCAGTTATGATTTTGGTGCACAAACAGTTATCGAACATAACCTCGAACAGCCGAATTTTTTTCAAATCGTTCGTGTTCGCCGAACGGCTTGAACACCGCCCAAAACAGCTCGAATTTGAGATTGGCGAACAGTTCGAGTCGAACAACGCTCATCTCTAGTTGAGACATGCTTGAATCTAATCAAGAGAATGCCCTGAATCAGGCAGTGCTGAAAGACCAAAGGTCGATTTACAAAAGAATAAAAATTACAATTTCGATTTTTAGGAGCAGAACAGTAACAATGCAGTGGCATGACAAGATTCTGCATATCTAATCGTATGCTAAATAGATGATAGTCAAATTTATGTATGAGATAGCCAAGATGATTGTCTATAAAATGATGGCAGTCTCACCTCGAAGCAGTAGTGGATGGTGAGAGATTGAGCCTGAAAGTGAAAACATTGTTACTAGTGTTGAGCGAACACTAAAATGCTCGGGTGCTCGAAGCTCGGGCCGAGCTCGCCGTGATACTCGGGTACTCGACCCGAGCAATGAGCCCAATGTTAGTCTATGGGAGACCCGAGCATTTTTGCGGCGGCAACCCCGGCAGTCTGTAGAAAGCCTAAAAAGTGCCCAAAACGATAGTGACAGTGCTCAAATCACATGGGGACAGCATGGGCATCGCCACAGGAAGCATTTCTGACCCCCAGGTCACTTCTGTCAACAACGTGGTCAGAGGTATTAAGCCAATTTATCGGGCTCACAATAAAACGTTCAAAATCGAAACTGAAACGGTTTTCCTGTGAAATATATTAAGTAACTTCCTTTCCAGGGTTAAGACTTGTGTATAAGGTAAAATAAATAACCAAAAACAAAAATACTCATCCACACCTTGGGCTGTTCACAAGTAGCATTTTTTATGCATTTTTGCACTTTTGTATTGCTTTCAACTGTGACAAATGCTTTCACCGGGAAATGTAATTTTAACATTTTACAGCTTATCTGGCCATGTGCTGTGTGACACATGCATTCAGTGGTGAAAAGACATGGGAACAGCATAGGGAAGACCCCTGGAAGCATCTCTGACACCCAGGTCACTGCCTAAAAGTGTGCCCATCAGAAGTGATCCTTTCCACATCAGAAGATGCAGACTTGCAACTATCCCCTTGCAAGTCCTTGTCCCAGGGCAGTGTTCAATTGTACCCTCCATTCCTTGCAATGCAAGCGTAAGTTTGCAACCTGCCACCCACCCACCCCCAGGCTGCAATACCATACTGCTAGTTTGCTTGCACTTGAAATGGGGCCTTTTAGTTTGGAGGAGGCCGAAGCTGGCCACTACCTCATGGCTGCTTCGGCAGCGAGGTATCCACACACGGTCCCCAGCCGCCCCTATTATTTCTCCTTGGAACATCCCCCCACACACTTTTCTTAACCCGGCCTGCTTTAGGGCAGCATTGGATGAGCCCACCAGAGAACCAGACTCCTCCGGTGGGCCCTGGCTTCTACATCAGGGGAGTTGAGAGTGCCAAGGTGAGGAGCATGATGATGATGATAGAAGTTAGCATCTGCTTTGTTTTCTTGGAATGCAAGCGTAAGTGTGCAACCTGCCACCCACCCTCCCCCAGGCTGCAATACCATACTGCTAGCTTGCTTGCACTTGAAATTGGGCCTTTTAGGCATGTGGAGGCAGACGCCGGCCACCATGTCATGGGTGCGTCGGCTTCCTGGTATCCATACTCAGTCCCCAGCCGCCCGGCGGCCGGGTGTCCATGCTCGATCCCCAGCCACCAGGGGATGGCCGGGTGTCCACACACGGTCCCCAGCCACCTCTATTTCTCCTTGGAACATCCGCTCACACACTTTTCTTAGCATCTGCTTTGTTTTCTTGGAATGCAAGCGCATGTATGTAGTAGCGGCTAGGTCTGAGGTAGTCAGCGTTTTGGTGCATATCCTACCTCCTCCGAGGATTGCTGGATGTTTTCCTGCTACTATCCCAGTTCCATGACTCCCGTTAAAACAAAGCTTCAGGTGATGAATGATGGATGAGGTGGTGGCAAAGGAGAAAGAGCAGGAGGAACAGGGACCATTCACATCAATATCAGGCCAGTCAACCACACATGTCTAGTAGGATATGTTCCTGTACCAAAAGGAGAGGTTCGGCTACACAGTTATAGGGCATGCAGTGAGTGCAATGCCTAACAAAAATTTCGAGGCACTCCAATGCCCCTTGGAAGTGACATGGAGGTCAGAGGGCCTTAACTAAACCGTTTTTTCCATTTATAGCAACTGGGTCTCCTGTGCACTGTTGGCGTAAGCAGTGAATGGAAGGCTTTCCAAAAATTATGAGGAACTGCAATGCCCCTTGAAACAGACGTGGATTACAGCATACTAAAAACCTTCTACCCATTATTGGGGAGTGGGTCTCCCTTAGTGTTCGCCTATGCATTGAAAAGCAAAAGCTGACTAAAATTAGGAGGAAATGCAATGCCCGTTGGAAGAATTGTGGAGTTCGCAGTGATATAAAAAGACAATATCAATGCCCTTTGAAAAGTGGTGGAGATCGCAGTAGCTTAACAAGATGGTTTTAATGCCCCTTTGAAAAGTGGTGGAGGTCTCAGTTGCTTAACAGGACGGTTTAAATGTCCCTTGGAGGAGACGTGGAGGTCGCAGTAACTTAACAAGACGGTTTTAATGCTCCTTGGAAGAGACGTGGAGGTCGCAGTAGCTCAACAAGATGGTTTAAATGCCCCTTGGAAGAAACGTGGAGGACACAGTAGCTTAACAAGATTGTTTAAATGCCCCTTGGAAGAGACGTGGAGGTCGCAGTAGCTTAACAAGATGGTTTAAATGCCCCTTGGAAGAATGATGGAGGTCGCAGTAGCTTAACAAGACGGTTTAAATGCCCCTTGGAAGAGATGTGGAGGTTGCAGTAGCTTAGCAAGATGGTTTAAATGTCCCTTGCAAGAGACGTGGAGGTCGCAGTAGCTTAACAAGACTGTTTTAATACCCCTTGGAAAAGTGGTGGAGGTCTCAGTTGCTTAACAAGACGGTTTAAATGCCCCTTGGAAGAGACGTGGAGCTTTCAGTAGCTTATCAAGACGGTTTAAATGCCCCTTGGAAGAGACATGGAGGTCGCAGTAGCTTAACAAGACGGTTTAAATGCTCCTTGGAAGAATGGTGGTGGTCGCAGTAGCTTAACAAGACGGTTTAAATGCCCCTTGGATGAGACGTGGAGGTTGCAGTAGCCTAACAAGACGGTTTAAATGCCCCTTGAAAGAGACTTGGAGGTCGCAGTAGCTTAACAAGACAGTTTTAATGCCCCTTGGAAAAGTGGTGGAGGTCTCAGTTGCTTAACAAGACGGTTTTAATGCCCTTTGGAAGAGACGTGGAGTTCGCAGTAGCTTAACAAGATGGTTTAAATGCCCCTTGGAAGAATGGTGGAGGTCGCAGTAGCTTAACAAGACGGTTTAAATGCCCCTTGGAAAAGACGTGGAGGTTGCAAAAGCTTAACAAGCGGTTTAAATGCCCCTTGGATGGGACGTGAAGGTTGCAGTAGCTTAACAAGATGGTTTAAATGCCCCTTGGAAGAGACGTGGAGGTTGCAGTAGCTTAACAAGACAGTTTAAATGCCCTTTGGAAGAGACGTGGAGGTCGCAGTAGCTTTACAAGACGGTTTTAATGCCCCTTGGAAAAGTGGTGGAGGTCTCAGTTGCTTAACAAGACGGTTTAAATGCCCCTTGGAAGAGACGTAGAGGTTGCAGTAGCTTAACTAGACTGTTTAAATGCCCCTTGGAAGAGACGTGGAGGTCGCAGTAGCTTAACAAGATGGTTTAAATGCCCCTTGGAAAAGTGGTGGAGGTCTAAGTTGCTTAACAAGAGGGTTTAAAGGCCCCTTGGAAGAGACGTGGAGGTTGCGGTAGCTTAACAAGACAGTTTTAATGCCCCTTGGAGGAGACATGAAGGTCGCAGTAGCTTAACAAGACGGTTTTAATGCCCCTTGGAAGAGACGTGAAGGTCGCAGTAGCTTAACAAGATGGTTTAATGCCCCTTGGAAAAGTGGTGGAGGTCTCAGTTGCTTAACAAGACGGTTTAAATGCCACTTGGAAAAGACGTGGAGGTTGCAGTAGCTTAACAAGAAAGTTTTAATGCCCCTTGGAAGAGACATGGAGGTCGCAGTAGCTTAACAAGATGGTTTTAATGCCCCTTGGAAAAGTGGTGGAGGTCGCAGTAGCTTAACAAGACGATTTTAATGCCCCTTACAAGAGCCATGCAGTACAGCATATTAAAAACATTATTCCCATTATTGGGGAGTGGGTCTGGCATCTCGGGGTACGATTTAAGAAATCGCTGAACCACGAGGTTAAGCACATGAGCCAGGCATGGTACGTGTGTGATCTCGCCTCGCCTCAGAGCCGCCACCAGGTTACGGCCATTGTCACACACGACCATGCCTGGATGTAGGTTGAGTGGTCTCAGCCACAGATCTGCCTGCTCTTTCACAGCTGTCCACAACTCACAAGCAGTGTGAGGTTTATCACCTAAGTTTATGAGTTTCAGCACAGCCTGTTGCCACTTGGCGGAGGCAGTACTGCAGTGCTTCCACCTTGTAACTGATGTGGTAATATCTAAGATGGAGGCTGAACATGAGGAGGAGGAGGAGGAGGATGATGCGCAGGAGCTGTACACTGTGTGGGCAACTCTGACTGACATAGGGCCAGCAATCCTCGGTGTGGGGAGGATGTGTTCCGTCCCAAGGTCCGACTTGGTACTGGCTTCCACTATGTTTACCCAGTGTGCCGTCAGGGAGATGTACCATACCTGGCCACAAGAACTTGTCCACGTATCCGTTGTCAGGTGGACTCTCCCAGTAACTGCGTTGTTGAGGGCACGGCAGATGATTTGGGACACGTGCTTGTGTAGTGCGGGGATGGCACACCGGGCAAAATAGTGTTGGCTGGGGACCGAGTACCGAGGACGGCCACCACCATAAGGTTGCGGAAGGATTCCGTCTCCACCATCCTAAAAGGCAGCATTTCCAACGCAAGCAGTCGTGAAATGTGCGAATTTAGGACTGTGGCCTGTGGTGCGTTGGCTGCGAATTTTCACTTTCGTTCAAAGCTCTGGGATATGGACAATGGGACGTGGATGTGGACATTGATGCTGTTTCTTGAGAAACTGCCATAACAAGTGAAGACTGAGAGGAGGGGGCTTCTTTGCATGCAGTATGGACAGGGGATTGCCTTGCACGCACAACAGGGGATTCTATTACATGCACAACAGCAGAAGAAGCAGTGGTGACACCCGCTGACTCTGGTCGTGGACCCTGGGGTTTGCCCCACAAAGCCGGTTGCTTTGCTGACATGTGCCTGATCATGCTGGTGGTGGTCAGGCTGGTAGTTTTGTCACCCCTGCTGATGCTGGCATGGCAGGTAGTACAAATGGCCTTTTTGAGGTTATCAGCAGAGTCTTTAAAAAAATTCCAGACTCTGGAAGACCTACCGGTTGTACTGGCAACATCCCTCGTGTTGGTGTTACGGGGAACTGTTGCCCGACTTCTGTATGCGGCCACCACACTGCTTCTTCCTGCCTGTTGGGGTACTCTGCCTCCCTCCCCCTGTGTGCTGCTGGCCTCGCTCTGCATGTCCTCCTGCCACGTTGGGTCAGTTACTAGATCATCCACCGCCTCCTCCTCTTCCACTTGCGCACCATGATCCTCCTCCTCACTTCATGGCAATTGTGTCTCGTCATCGTCCACCTCTTGTGACAAATTGCCAGCGACGACTTACTCTGGCCGTGGCTGTTCAAATATTTGGCCATCGCTACATGGGATCTCCTCTTCCACCACTTCAAGCAGAGCAGGCGAGGGGCACAAATATGGAAATGGACCAGTGAACAGCTCTTCAGAGTGTCAAAGTGTGGGATCAGTTGCTGTCTGACAACACTCGGCATGGTGGGAGGAAGGAGCATCAGGGTGAGGAGGAGTATGCGGTCAAGACTCACGGCTACTAAAACTTGACCGTGTGGAAGACAGACTAGAGGTGGCGGTGCCCAGGTAACTGTAAGTATTATCTGCAATCCAATTAATAACCTGTTCACACTGATCAGTTCGCAATACTGGTATTGTAGTGTGCTTCCCTAGTAATTCGGTCAAGAATTGGGAGCGAGAAGATGTGGCTGTTGGTTGTGGCACATTTTCACCTTGGCCACGGCCCCGTCCTCTACACGTACCATCACCAGAACGTCCAGTTCCACGTCCCTTGCCACGCGCCTTGCCCATTGTAAATGAAGTAAAATAGCTTACATTCGCACTATTAATGGAAAAAGGGTAATAAAAAGGAGATTAGAACCGTAGAAGAGGAAAACCACAGTTCTATTTCTCTGGCCTACACCAGAATCTTTTAAACAGATATATTTGTGTCTGAACACTGAGCGAGACACTCAATTTTTTTATTTTTTATCTAAAAAAGGCAAAAAGGTAGATAATACAGAGATTTGAACCGTGGAACTGCAAAACCACAGTTCTAGTTCTCTGGCCTACACCAGACTCTTTTAAACAGATATATTTGTGTCTGAACAGTCAGGGAGACACTATTACTGTTTTTTAAGGGAAAAATGCCAAAAGCAGGATAATACAGAGATTTGACCAGTGGAACTGCAAAACCACAGTTCTAGTTATCTGGCCTACACCAGACTCTTTTAAACAGATATATTTGTGTCTGAACAGTCAGGGAGACACTATTACTGTTTTTTTTTATCGAAAAAATGCCAAAAGCAGAATAATACAGAGATTTGAACCATGGAACTGCAAAACCACAGTTCTAGTTATGTGGCCTGCACCAGACTCTTTTAAACAGATATATTTGTGTCTGAACAGTCAGGGAGACACCATTACTGTTTTTTTCTACGGAAAAAATGCCAAAAGCAGGATAATACAGAGATTTGAACCGTGGAACTGCAAAACCACAGTTATAGTTATGTGGCCTACACCAAACTCTTTTAAACAGGTATATTGGTGTCTGAACAGTCAGGGAGACACTATTACTGTTTTTTTTTACGGAAAAAATGGCAAAAGCAGGATAATACAGAGATTTGAACCGTGGAACTGCAAAACCACAGTTATATTTTTCTGGCCTACACCAGACTCTTTTAAACAGATATATTGGTGTCTGAATAGTCACAGACACACTCAATTTTTTTTGTGGGGGGGGGAATACCAAAAGGTTAATAAGACGCGTATTTGTACAGTCTGACTGAGGGAAAAAAAAATACAGGATTTAGATGAAAAAAAAGGATTTTTCCTGACCCCTGAGACCGGGGGATAAGTCTAGCAATTTGACCAACAGGAGCACACAGGACTGTAATGCAGCATTTGCTGGTATAACCACTGCGTCTCCTATACAGCCTGCCTGCCTGATATCTGGAATGGATATTAGTCCTGAGAAGGACTGTTTGTTTGATTTTACCTATTTCGCAGTATAAATCTCTCCCTAGCTCAGCAGCACTGACCTTACACTGTCTGATCCGGAGCGACTGTGTCCAAGATGGCGGCGCCCGGTTTTAAATACTCAAGGTGACGCTGTGCAGCCAGCCAATCACTGTAATGCCCACAAACAACATTGCAGTGGCATTACAGTGACTGGCTGGCAATCCCTGCATGTTCATTGGCTCTGTGAAGAGTCCCAAACGTGCAGGGCGGAGATCCGAGCTCCCGCCCTAGTAACCCGGAAATGCTAGGTGCTCGCCGAACATCCCAAGTAGTGAGATGCTCGGGCGAGTACCGAGCAGTGTCGAGCATGCTCGCTCAACACTTATTATTATATATTATTATACAAATCTGTCAGCCCAGATGAGGCTGGTGTACTTGTCAACATATGCATAAGGATGGCTGTATAATCCTTTGTGAAACTTTTCCTTTATCACATTAAAATAAGGATAAAATGTTCCTCTTAACATCAGGATTGCACAGCCATTCTGATATGAATTTTCACAGTACGTACATCAACCATCTGGTCCGAGATCTGATTAATAGTATTTTTACAGTTTGCTTTGTGAAACCTGGTCACATAACTGCTTGAAAGTGTGAGTGCTGTGCTGTAAGAGGACGGACACCGAGACAGCTTGAGACACTGCTGAGGAGCCTTCCAGCAGGTGGTGCAAAGTTTTGAAAGTGGAAGCCCAGCGTAAATATTTTTGCCAATCATCTATCTGTGTTGAAGTTGTTACCCTATTTAAGAGTATTTGTAGTTATGAAGCATGTTGGCGTGTCGGAAACTCTGCGACCAGTAGCTTGTTGCCTCTTTTCAGTAACATTATCCTAAACTGTCACCAGTATGTGCCTGAATTACTTCTGCCGTCCTTTAGTGGTGACACCAGATACCAGTCTGCCACCAAAGTCATTGTATCCTAAAGAAATGTTATAAAGCATTACCACCCCATTATCACATGCCTTACAGGCATTTAGTGTTCAAAGAGAAGGTTGTCTACTCTGGACCAATGGACATCATGAAGCTTCACTAGAAGAGCATCTATTCCTTCTGTAAACCCAATTATTCTATGCATTACAGCTATTTAGTTAAAAAGCAAATATGTAATTCTACATTGAAAGCTCTGGCCAGAAGTGGCATGCTTGGTCATTTAATAAGGGTCTGTGTTATTGAAACAAAGAATATAGTGAAGAAGCGAATACTATTGAGAAGCAAATATTAAGTATAAGCAAATAATCCCCATTAGGGTTTAGCAAAAAATTACAAAAAAAATGATAATATGCCGAGACACTAGCAATGACTAATCTAGGTTTCAGCAGAAAAAACAATCTGTATGCACCAAATTTGGAATTAAATTACAAATAACTCCAGTCCATATACTGATAATACAATTTATCACAAGAAAATAGTTTTATGGGAAAAAAGTATGTAGTATAGTGTGAAAAATATTTCCCACCAATATTATTACTATTGGCAAATAAAATCCTTGTGTGCGGTCCAGGAGTGCTGTATTTCCCTATTTACACTAATAAAAAGCGCGTTCATTGCCTTGTCATTTCCTATAGTATTAACACCAGAATGAGTATCCACAGCGGCATCTCAAGTTCAGACTTACCCTATTTTTGATGAACTAGAAGCCAAGGGCATGTTCACATGTTGCATTTTTGCCGTATTTTCCAAAGTTATTTCCGCACGTTCTTTGCATGAAAAAACGTAGTGTTTTAATGTAATAGCAAAGTCAATGAGATTTATGACATCTCATGTACATTCTGCTTATTTTTTCCTTGCAGATTTGAAGAAGTTTCATATCTTCTGCATGTCAATTCTTTAAGCGTTTTCGCACATATTTTAGGCAGCATTTTACCCGCCAACACTCTAGTATTTGTTTTCCTCTACAAATAATAAACATGTGCACATCCCCTAAATGCTGCAAAACAGCGTCAGAAAGAAAATGGTGGCAAAGAGTGTTCTGCAAAACAGCAAACTCATACATGTGGGTTTTCTAAGACACAATTATAGTAACTAGAAATTATTCTTTAGAAACCTATAGTTGTCATTACATGTAAATATTACTAACGAGATTGCTACAAAATATGTTCAAGTCTTTACCTGAAAATGTGAAAAAGATCTGGATATTTGAGTCTTTTTATAGGAAAAAAGGCAGCAGAAAAGCTAAAATAAACCTCTATCTGTGAGCTTGGCCTAATACTATGTGATATGATAAGAATAAAATAGAAAAACACAAATATCTGTTTAACTCATATATATGACTGCTTATGGTCAATTACTATCTCATGACCAGTGAGCACATTGGAATATTGCCGGTTGGCAGTTGGAGAGTTGCAGTTGGCTTGCATGCGGATGAGGAGGAGCTGCCTTCAGCAAAGCGACATTATGGAGATTAAAGAGGAGGTCTTTAGGATGAGAGGGAAGAAAAGGAGAAGAAATGTTTTGGACTCATCGGATGATGAGAAGCCGTCCATCAAGAAGAGCCATAGGAGAGGAGAGACGAGAAATGGTTCAGAGTTGGAGATCGTCTCCCAGAAGATTGATCACCAAGGCCAGAAAGAAGAACAGGAATGTCATCAGGAGGTACTAGTTAGAAGAAGTGGAGCCAAGAGGAGAAGACAAATCTTTGGCTCATCACAAGAAAACTCTTCAATCAAGAAAGAAGAAGAAGGGCAGAAGACCACCAAGGGCATAGGTAATACTATACATCAATTTACCACAGGGAGCACCATGAAGTGTAGCTTCTCATGCCCACACTTACAGATCAGGGCAATGTTGTCACTTTACACAAGTTACACATCTTTTAAATCTGACAGGTGGAGGATGTGATACATGAGCAAGATCTGAAGCTAGAGGGTTATAGAACTGTACCCCAGTCCATTTATATATATGTATATATTGAGTACTTTGTTAAACCCCTACATGATCAGGCCATTTTTCCCCATTCTTGCCAAGGCACATTTTTTTCTTATTTTCATACATATGGTTTAAAAAACTGTAAAAAAAATTGTAATGTTTGGATATTTAAACATTTTTTTGTGAAACATCGAGTCTAAATTTTACAATATTTTAATATAATTTTATTTTTTTTCTGGTAATATTTGTAGTAAATAAAGGATTTATGTGTCTGTGTTATTTTTATATATTAGTTACATGTTTTTTTGTTAGGGATGGGGCTTGTAAAAGCAATTTGGATAGTCAGTGTTTTTTTATTTATTTATTTTTTCCTGTTTTTTTGTCCTCTTTATTTCAATGATTTTACACAGGGGTTGTCTAACTTTTGAAACATTTGTTTTTTTCTTGCTTGAATGGATAAAAAAAATTGCAATTGTGTTTCATTAAAATAAAATTGAGTCTTTTGCCTCCTATAGTCTTTGCGTTGCGCTGTCTATTGCTGGCTGCAGAATTAGTTAATGAGGTTGACCATTTTATCTTTACTTTAACAGATGTGTTGGGGACATGATTTTGTGGCATTTACTATGATATACTGTAGCTATGTCAGATTCTCCTCCAGCTCTTGTTACTGCAGCTATCCTTACAGACAGCCCAGCTCTCTAGTCTATAATATGGCTGCTGGTGGAGGAGCAGTGACCAGACCTGTCCGTCAGTCTACTTCACTATAAAAGCATCTTTCTCATGTGAGGTTTTCAATAGGACAAGGCTGATGGAGTGGTCTGGTTACATGCTCCTCCATCAGTGACCATTGTATGGACTGGAGAGCTGTCCAGTATGTGAGGAAAGCTGAACTAACAAGTGCAGGAGGAGAACCTGCCATACTTATATAATACTAATTGTAAATAAACCTGTGTCCCAAACACATCTGTTAAACTAAAGTTAAGGCCAACCTCTTTAAATACTTTTTTTAAATCTTATGTCCACTCTAACTGGTGCTGGTATATTGATCCTAGTTAAAGGGGAAATTCAACCTACTGCCTATATAGCAGGGTTGACTGGGTCTCTTAGGACCCAGAAGCTCTTGCTCTTTCCCTACACCCAGCCATCACATGATCTCTGGGTCTGGAGCAGGAAGCGCTATCTGCGCTTACCATACTGAATACACAGCACTTGTTCAGAGCTGTGTACACAGTAATTGAAAAGGCAGAGATGGTAATAAATCCTCTCTACCTTCTCTATAGGGAGTATCCAAAAAGAAAAGAGTCGGTCCCTATAAATGCTCTTCCATAACTATATAACCCAAAAAGAGAAAAATGGAAACAGGAGCAAATCCAATAAAAGTTAAATTTTTATTACAAAAATGTAAGTAAAATCAGACATAATCAAAAGAGATAAAAAATCCAAGGGAAAGAAGTGACAACAAAGTGCCACGGAACCACAGGAATAAACCAATGTATCTATATATATGTATATATACTGTATATATGTATATGTACAGTATATACGGTAGTTATGTTTTATTGCTTTTGCACAATGAAAATCTCTTTTTTGATAAAAGAGAGCCATATTTGTTTAAGTTTTCCATTGATGTAACTACAGGTGCATCTCACTAAATTAGAATATCATCAAAAAGTTAATTTATTTCAGTTCTTCAATACAAGGTAAAAATCATATATTATATAGAGTCATCTATTGTATAGTCATTACAAACAGAGTTATCTATTTCAAGTGTTTATTTCTGTTAATGATGATTATGGCTTACAGCCAATGGAAACACAAAAGTCATTATCTCAGTATATTAAAATAATTAACAAAAAAATCCTGCAAAGGCTTCCTAAGCATTTAAAAAGGTCCCTTAGTGTGTTTCAGTAGGCTCCACAATCATGGGGAAGACTTCTGACTTGACTGATGTCCTGAAGGCAGTCATTGACACACTCCACAAGGTCCCAGAGTTCCAATTTTCATTTGGAAATCAAGGTCCCAGAGTCTGGAGGAAGAGTGTAGAGGCACACAATCCAAGCTGGTTGAGGTCTAGCGTGAAGTTTCTACAATCAGTGATGGTTTAGGGAGCCATGTCATCTGCTGGTCTAGGTCCACTCTGTTTTTTCCAGACCAAAGTCAGCGCAGCCGTCTTCCAGGAAATTTTAGAGCACTTCATGCTTCCCTCTGCTGACAAGATTTTGGAGATGGAAATTTCATTCTCCAGCAGGACTTGGCACCTGTCCACACAGCCAAAAGTACCAATACCTGGTTTAAAAACAACTGTATCACTGTGCTTGATTGGCCAGTAAACTCGCCTGACCTTAACCCCATAGAGAATCTATTGGGTATTGTCTAAGGCAGGGGCCTCAAACACGCGGCCCGCGGACCGCATGTGGCCCTTCAGGTTGCTTCATGCGGCCTGCAGGCACCATAGACCCCGATCGCGGCTCGGTCCAGGAGCTGCCAGCAGCTGCGCTTCAGTTCAGTGTATTGCCGCGCAGAGACCGGCTCTCTGCACAGCAATACCAGTGCCAGCCGCCGGCCTATCAGAGGCCAGCAGCTGACATCTGCGTCCCAGTACAGCGATGTATGACGTCGCTGACACGCGCTGATGTCAGCTGCTGGCCTCTGATAGGCTGCCACTGGTATTGCAGTGTAGAGAGCCGGTCTCTGCACGGCAATACACTGAACTGAAGTGCAGCTGCCGGCAGCTCCTGGACCGGGCCGCGATCGGAGTCTATGGTGCCTGTGGGCCACAGGTGCAGAAAGGATGCCGAGGGAACGGAGGACAGGTGAGAAGAATCTTTTTTTTTTTCTCTTGTATGTGTAGAACGGCACAAGGGACAGTCCTCCAAGATGGGGACCAGGCTGGGGACAGTCCTCCAAGATGGGGACCAGGCTGGGGACAGTCCTCCAAGATGGGGAACAGGCTGGGGACAGTCCTCCAAGATGGGGACTAGGCTTGGGACAGTCCTCCAAGATGGGGACGGGGCTGGGGACAGTCCTCCAAGATGGGGACTGGGCTGGGGACAGACCTCCAAGATGGGGACCAGGCTGGGGACAGTCCTCCAAGATGGGGACCGGGCTGGGGATAGTCCTCCAAGATGGGGACCGGGCTGGAGATAGTCCTCCAAGATGGGGACCGGGCTGGGGACAGTCCTCC
Source organism: Phyllobates terribilis (assembly GCF_046119375.1). Classification (NCBI taxonomy): domain Eukaryota; kingdom Metazoa; phylum Chordata; class Amphibia; order Anura; family Dendrobatidae; genus Phyllobates; species Phyllobates terribilis. The sequence goes on along the minus strand of NW_027362762.1, from coordinate 326,071,514 downwards.
AAGATGGGGACCGGGCTGGGGACAGTCCTCCAAGATGGGAACCGGGCTGGGGACAGTCCTCCAAGATGGGGCCCGGGCTGGGGACAGTCCTAAAAGATGGGGACCGGTATGTGACATGACAAGATGGAGACAAAGATGGGGGACATTACAAGATGCAGACCAGTGAGGGGCACGTTACTACAAGATTTTGGCAGAAAAATTTCAAAATAAAGCATGAAAAAATATTTTGCCACTAAAAATGCTGCTTTATATCTAAACTAAAGTAAACAAAAAAGTGCATGTTTTATTATCGCCACATCCATAATGACCCAAGCAATAAAAAATAAAATAGCAAACATGTTCAAAAGGTGTATAGAAAAAAAAAATGGTATCACTAAAAATGGCACTTTGTCCTGCAAAGAATGCGGCCCCCCATATTAAATTTTTTTACCCAGCCGAGTGTGAGACCCCTGGTGTAGAGGAAGATGAGAGACACCAGACCCAACAATGCAGACGAGCTGAAGGCTTCCATAACACCTCAGCAGTGCCACAGGCTGATCGCCTCCATGCCACGCCGCAGTGATGCAGTAATTGATGCTAAAGGAGCCCCGACCAAGTATTGAGTGCATTTACTGAACATACATTTCAGATTTTAAAAACATTTTTCAATCTGTTGTTATAAAGTATTCTAATTTACTGAGATAATGACTCTTGTGTTTTCATTGGCTGTAAGCCATAATCATCAACATTAACAGAAATAAACACTTGAAATACATCACTCTATTTGTAATGACTCTATATAATATATGAGTTTCACTTTTTGTATTGAAGAACTGAAATAAATGAACTTTTTGATTATATTCTAATTTAGTGAGATGCACGTGTATATAGCCTCTGTTTCTTTAGTGTTGTAAGTACCATTTTGAGAAAATCCACTACTGTTGTTGCAGGTTCATGGTTTTGCATAGCAGTTGCTCTCCTGCACTGATTATGGGGGCAGAAACCTCAGGGTGAAGATCTTTTATCTTGCACCATTTATACTCAATAAACACATTTCTAACAAATGCATATAAAATTCCCCTCCTTGCTGCTTTTTCTTCTTAAAAATTACAAATAGTTTATTAAATAGTAATATGTTGCAATAATCTCATTTATTTTAATGCAGTTATAGTACTTCACATATAACATTTATTTATATTCTCTAATATACAATAATATCCATACTCTTCAATCATCTGTTTAAGAAAAACAAAATGGAACAAATATTAACCCTTCCATATTATTCCATCATCCCTCCTCCCTTAAATCAAAACAAACCCCACCTGCACCCCCAAACTGAAGGGGAGGATACAAGGAAAAAACCTTCATCCCATAACTAGCATTGTTCTACACCTGTCCATTCTTCCCAGATATGCTCATAAACAGTTGTCTGATTTTTATTATCGTAGACCACTTTCTCTTTTTTCGCTTATCAATTAATTTAATTCGGGTTGTTCTTTTACCTTCCATTGCCTCATAACTGCAAACAGAGTTTGAAACAAAATACGTATTAACCCCTTCGCAATCTTGGGATTTTCCGTTTTTGCATTTTCGCTTTTTGCTCCCCTTGTTCTCAGAGCCATAGCGTTTTTATTTTTTGGTCAATATGGCCGTGTGAGGGCTTATTTTTTGCAGGACGAGTTGTACTTTTCAATGCCATTACTAGTTTTACCATATCGGAAAACGGGAAAAAAATTTGAAGTGCGGTGCAATTGCAAAAAAAGTGCAATACCACAGATTTTTTTAAAAAATATTTTTACCACGTTCACTGAATGCTAAAACTGACCTGCCATTATTATTCTCCAGGTCATTATGAGTTTGTAGACACCAAACATGCATAGGTTCTTTTTTATTTATGGCGCCATTTTCCAAGACCCGTAGCGTCTCCATTTTTCGGGATCTGGAGCCGGGCTTATTTTTTGCGCGCCGAGCTGACATTTTTATTGATACCATTTTGGGGTAGATCCGATGTTTTGATCACCCATCATTGCATTTTATTGCAATGTTGCGGCGACCAAAAAACGTAATTCTGGCGTTTAGAATTTTTTTCTCATTACGCCGTTTACCGATCGGATTAATTCTTTTATTATATTGATAGATTGGGTGATTCTGAATGCGGCGATACCAAATATGTGTATGTGGTTTTTTTTATTATTATTTTATTTTGAATGGGGCGAAAGGGGGGTGATTTAAACTTTTATATTTTTTTTAATTTTTTTAATATTTTTAAAAACCTTTTTTTTTTCTTTTTGCTTGCTTCTATAGGCTCCATAGGAGACTAGAAGCAGCACTTGTCTGATCACCTCTGCTACATAGAGATGATCAGCACATCACCTCTGTGTAGCAGAAATGGTCCTGTGCTATGAGCACCGACCACTAGGTGGCGCTCATAGTGACCAGCTCATGACAACCACTGGAGTCTGCTGCAGACCCAGGGTTGTCATGCCCACCCATCGGTGACCCGCGATGACGGGGTCACCGATGGCCGGGGTAAGTGACGCGCTTCCGGCGCGGCGATGTTAAATGCCGCTGTCAGAGATTGACAGCGGCATTTAACATGTTAACAGCCGCGGGTGGATCGCGATTTCACCCGCAGCTGTTGCGGGCACATGTCAGCTGTAAGAATGAGCTGATATGTGCCCGGTTCAGTGCGGGCTCAGCGCCGGAGACCTCACTGAACCGGGGGTTACAGCCTTGTGCGTGTAAATACGGCACAGGCTGTAAAGTGGTTAATAAGATCTTATTACTACTTCTTTTAAGATTCAAAGATCTACATCTAATAAAGAAGTTTTAGGGTCATTTTATAAATGCACTTAAACATTATTTAATACACTATTGAATTACCATACAGTATCTTACTAATGTTTTTCTTAAATTCTGTGTCAGTTGCTAATCTAAGGGTTTTTGAGATGTAAATAGAGAGATATTCTCCCTTACAATTGATTATGGAAGATTCATTTATTTAAGGCAGGTGAGTTGGGGGGTGGGTGGATGTCGGGTTGAGGAGTTCTCTAAGGGCTCGCTCACACTGCTGTATGACATAGTAGAGTGCTCTCTGATGTTTTATCAGATAGCACTCGGCCCAATATTATACTATGGGGAAGTGCAGATCTGTAATTTTTTTGCTCATGATGATTCGGCATGGGAAAACAATTGCAGCACTCTGGGAGTGGCCCAGCAAATCGGATCACATGCACCCATACAAGTCTATGGGTGCGTGTAAAACCTTGGCCCAGACTTGGATTTCATCCCAGTGCAGTTCGATTTATGCAGACACAAACAATGGAAAAGTTGGAGAAATTAAGTTTTCCATCTTCTCCTCACCTGTAATATGATTGTCTCAAACAAGAGAAATGGATGCCAGTAAACTGACACTCGGCTCAATCTCTGGTCAGAGTATAAATGATCCAATTCTCTTACATGAGAGAATGTGTGACCCGGCCTAACGTGTAGTTGGGGAGCTAAGAGTGGGAGATGGTTTGAAGGGGTGAAGTGGAAGGTGGAGTGGGGGAGGTATCAGAAGAGGAGTGATATTTTAATTTAATTATTATTTTAATATTGGTGAAAGATAATAATTTAATGTTAGAAGGGTTAAAGATAAGTTGAAATGGTATGCTGTCTTTGATTGGATGAGAAGAGATCTGACGTCTCTGATATGTCTTCATAAGACACATTCAGATAGTGATTCAAGAAAGTAGCTAAAAGTGGGTTGTCAAGTACATGTATATCATGCTGTACATAATATCTACTCACGAGGGTTTTTATCCTTGTTCAAAGGGGTGTAAATTTAAGTATGCATTACACAGGGCAGAAGTAAGAGATATAGATATATATACTTTTGAAATGTAAAATTAACAACATAAGGTTAGAAATTGCAAACACCTGTATTCCTCTCCCATATAAATCTAAGCTTCACTATGAAGAAAGTGAAAACTTGCAATATGCAATTTTGATTGTAGGAGATTTTAATACTGTAATTGACTTTACCTGTAATAGAAAATCATGTAGACGTGCGGCAAAGTCTAGAGATACAACATCTTTTCCAATCCTCTGGAAGAATTTTTTGGGGAAGAGGCTTATAAATCCCAAGGATTATCAGGATTCATGTTACTCTAAGACTTAGCAATCCTGATTCCATATTGATATGGTTTTTGGCAAAGGAGAAATTTTGTATCAACTCCTTTAAGGGGGTTGGTACTCACTCAGCAGCTTTTACGGGGATCTCCCTGGGCAACCCAGGCTTGCACCGACTTTGGAAGGGAGTGGATGAACCTGTCCATGACGACCCTTTCCACCATCGGTGCTGGGGAGGAAGATTCAGGTTACAACCACTTTGAACCAGGTGTAGGAGGTCGAACATTTGGGACCTGGGAGGTTTGTCACTGTAATAGGCCCAGCTGTGCACCCATTGCACCCTAACAGTCAGAGTCATTCCCAAGCGCGCCAAAATTTCTGTTTTTAATTTGGCGTACTCCTTTGCGTCTTGCAGGGCCAAACAAGTCATAATGAGCTTTCTGAGGCTGGCCCGTTAAATATGGCACCAGCACCTCCGCCCACTGCTCCGGAGGCAATCTCTCCCGCTCCGTCACCCTCTCAAAGAACGTCAGGAACACTTCGATGTCCTCACCTGGAGTTATCTTTTGCAATGTTCTTCTTACCGTCTTCCTGACGTGTGAATCATTACCTGGAATTGGGGGAGAGATGCCCTCTCTGCTGCGAACTTTCCCCGCTAGAAGTTCCATCTGCCGTTGTTGCTGCTGAATCTGCTGCATCAGGGGTTTATTAGTCTCTTGCTGCATTTGTTGCTGCTCCCGGTGCTGCTGTTGCAGGCTCTGCTGGCTCTGCAAGTGCTGCTAGTGCTGCTGTTGTTGGCTTTGCAGCAGGTGTTTGAGGGGCTCCTTCATGGTGCCGGACATCTCTGGCTGGCTAGAAAAAAGAGAGGGGTCGCTCACTGGTCTATTCGGGTGCTCTGAAGAAAAAAGTAATCTCAATTGCAATGTGTCCCTCCCATTCAGTCACAGGTGGTTTTAACTAGCTCTACCAGCCCATACATTGTAGGTTAAAAGCCCAAGCAGAGACATATTGTCCATACAGGCTTACAGCTCAAGAGTGGCATATCCAGTGGTAGTGTAGCGTAGTTTCCCATCATACGAAGGTGACCTTGTCGTGGTTGATGGGCACACATAAATTGGCCAAATTATGCGCAAGAAACCTTCATTTTTCAAAGTGACATTAGTCCAGATACAATATTTCTTATATTTTCATGTATGGAGTGCCGAAGTTCTTTTTGCAATCTCTGGCTGGCTGGCGGCCTTTACCCAGGACATCCACTGATCTCTGTGGCAGGTACACATTTTCCTGGAATCTTGCCCGCATTCTCCCCAAATTGTAAGGGGGTTGGTATTCACTCAGCCACTTTTAAGATAGTCACAGGAGTAAGTTTCTTTAAAAATGTCCAAGGTGGGTTTATTCGGACTTCATAAACTGCACTCCCCAGGTAAATGAAACATAGCCTTGTCCGGCACAAAGTAACAAAACTAGAAAACAGTCCATACAATACTGTGGGTTTGCCCGCTGCCAGTCAGTGTCCTGTAGCACAGACACGCTGGAGGTCTCCACACCTTCAGCCACAGACACTGAATGAGACACTCGGTCCCCATTTTATACACAGACCCTGGGGTGGGGATATGTGAGCAGCCAATCCCGCCCAACTCTTATGACTGCTCGTAATAATCGGCCCTGACACGCCCTATTAAACCTCTCAGTACTAAACATGCTGGAGCATGCTTTCCCGGTTTTACATCACCAAAGCTACCAACCTGGGTGATACATATCTCCTGTCAAGGACCTGTCCGGCGGCCATCTTACATACCCCCCCTCTGCCCAAAGCCGGGGGAACTTGGCACCTTCCGCTAATAAACAGTGGACCCTCGACAAAGCGTCAGCATTTGCATGCAGTTTCACAGATCTATACTCTACGTGGAAGTTAAAATCCTAAAGGGCAAGGAACGTCCTGGTCACTCGAGCATTGTTCCCTTTTTTCTCGCTCATCCACCTTAGTGGGGCATGGTCTGACACGAGCCTGAACTTCCTGCCTAAGAGGTAGTACCTTAGGGTGTCAAAGGCCCACTTAATGGCCAAACATTCCTTCTTCACTATGTAGTAATTTTTCTCACAGGATGTCAGCTTCCGGCTTAAATACATTATGGGGTGCTCATCCCCGTTCACCTCTTGTGATAGGACAGCACCTAGTCCGATATCTGACCCGTCCGTCTTGACCACAAACTCCTTTGAGAAATCCGAAGCCACCAGCACTGGCTGTTTACACAAAGCCTGCTTTAGTTCCTGGAAAGCACTCTCCACTTCTGGAGACCACTTAGTCATGGCCGACTTTGTACCTTTAAGGAGGTCTGTCAAAGGGACGGCTACCATGGCGAAGGTGGGCATGAAACGTCAGAAGTAGCCCATGATGCCCAGGAACGCTCTGACCTGCTTTTTTGAGAGAAGTTGTGGCCAACCCTGGATCACGTCAATTTCATTTATTTGGGGCTTGTTCATGCCTCTGCCCACGACATAGCCCAAATACTTGGCTTCCTCCATGCCCCAGGTTGATGGAAAACCACGCCTTCTGCAGAGTGAATATTGCCTGGACTTTGCTCAGATGGCTTCCTCAATCCTGGCTGTAGATCACGATATCATCCAGGTAGGCCGCTGCATACTCCTTTTGGGGAACTAGGATCAAGTCCATGGCTCTCTGAAAGGTAGTTGGAGCTCACTGCAACCCAAATGGCATTTTGGTATACTGGAAACACCCATCAGGAGTTGCAAAGGCTGTCTTCTCCTTGGCATCTTGGGCCATCGGAATTTGCCAATACCCTTTTGTAAGGTCAAGGGTGGTAATGTACCTGGTCGGCCCAAGCCTTTCAATTAGTTCATGTACCCTGAGCATTGGGTACAAATCGAACTTAGAGACCACATTCAGTTTCCTATAGTCGTTGCAAAAGCGCCATTCTCCATCTGGTTTCAGCAATGAGACTATGAGACTGGACCAGCCACTCTTGGATTCCTCAATGACTCCCAGACTTAGCATCCACATCACTTCTGTGGAGATTACCTCTCAGGTTTACCCGGACATGAGGCTCCGTAAGCACTTCATGCTGTATGATCTGGGCAGTTCGGTGAACAGGTCCCTGTTCCGCTGCAGCAACTCTCGGCACTGCTTCTTTGGTGCACGTGACAGCAACTCAGTCACCTTAACCTCTTCCACATCGCCTTCAGACTTCGCCACCAAACATGGAGCTTCCACGGGCTCCATATCTCGCCATGGCTTGATCTGGTTGACGTGTTACATCAGGTAGGGCTTTCTCCTCCCTGGTTGGTAAATTTTATAATTAATATCGCCAACCTTTTCCACTACTTCATAGGGGCCCTGCCACTTAGTCAGGAATTTGCTTTCCACTGTAGGTACCAGCACTAGTACCCGCTCTCCAGGGTTGAAGTATTTCACCCTCGCCGCCCTATTGTACACCCTCGACTGTGCCTCTTGTGCTTTGAGGAGGTGTTCTTTCACAATGGGCATTACTTCGGCAATCCTCTCTTGAATCTGTGCCACATGTTCGACTACACTCCTGTATGGTGTAGACTCAGCCTCCCAGGTCTCCTTTGCTACATCCTGGGGTCCACAGGGGTGTCGGCCATACCACAGCTTGAAAGAGGAGAATCCAGTAGACGCCTGTGGGACTTTTCTGATGGAGGACAGAAGGTACGGCAGTAGCCAGTTTTATTAAACCACTCCACCAAGCCATCTGTCTGTGGGAGGTAGATTGAGGCACTAAAGGGCTACGGAAGTGAGCCACCAGGGAGATCAGCTGACAGGTGGGACATGACCTAAAATAACTCACGATCTTTCTGTGACACCCGGGCCAGTAGAACCTCTGGAGCATCTTTTCCTGGGTTTTTTCTACCCCCAGATGACCACCCAAGACATGTGCATGGGCCATATCTAACACCTTGCGTCTGTACGGCCCTGGCAGTAGTAACTGGTCGATAACCTCCCCTCTGAGCTTGGTGACCCGATATAGTAACTCCCCATTTACGGCAAAGTGCAGATATCGGGTGTCAACTCTCGGCTCTTGAGCAACACCATTAAGAACAGTTACATTATTAAAAGCACCTTTTAGAGTTAAGTCCCTGAGCTGGGCAGTTCCAAAGTTTCCCCCGGACACCTCCAGCTCAGGGATGTTGGCCTCCGGGGATGCTTCCTCATCCTCATCACCAACCAGCATGCAAAAGCGAAACTCGTCGGCTGCGGCCTGCGATGAGGTTTCTTCAGCGGCGACTTGGTTGTTGCCCAGACAACCTGACTTCCTCCCACTCTCCCACAAGTCCCAAAACAAGGCAAAGTCCCACTCTATTATCACAGGGTGCAACAGGTCCTTGACTACGCCGACCTCATGGGACTCGGTACCACAGTTTGTGTCTATAACCACTCGGGCCACAGGGTAGTCCTTAGCGTCCCCATAGATACAACGGACGCCAAACTTTTTCTCCGGAACCAGCCGATGAGGAATTGTGGCCCTCGCTAGGGTTACTAAACTCCCCAAGTCTAACAGAGCAGTCACTTGCATACCATTCACCGACACGAGGCATGCCTGCTGTCCCTCACCTGGTTGAGGGACAGTACTGTAGGCAGGATATGCAAAATATTAGCAACGCCATCCTGCGCTGCAGTCCATTGGCTCAGTTGTCATGGGGCACTGGGCGGCTATGTAACCTGGGGTGCGACATCTCCAACATACTATGTTAAGGGGCGAGACCTTTGGCAGCAACTCAGACCCCTCCTTGGCTCTAAGGCACGCCCAGATGTGGCTCTAGTTCCCCTCTTTTGGGTGTCCACCCCCTTTTGAGAACCCCTGTATGGAGACGCTGTGACCCCAAGCTTTCCCAAGGAACGTTCCACCGACTGGTACCTTTCCACCAACCCCACCAAGTCATCAGAATTACGGGGATCTCCCTTGGTAATCCAGGCTTGCACTGACCTCGGAATGGAGTGGATGAACCTGTCCATGACAACCCTTTCCACCATCTGTGCTGGGGAGGAAGTTTCAGGTTGCAACCACTTTTGAACCAGGTGTAGGAGGTCGAACATTTGGGACCGGGGAGGTTTGTCACTGCACTAGGCCCAGTGGTGCACCTGCTGCACCCTGACAGTCAGAGTCTCTCCCAAGCGCGGCAAAATTTCTGTTTTTAATTTGGCGTACTCCTTTGTGTCCAGCAGTGCCAAGTCATAATGGGCTTTCTGCAGCTTGCCCGTTAAATATGGCGCAAGCACCTCCGCCCACTGCTCCGGAGGCAATCTCTCCCGCTCTGCCACCCTCTCAAAGAACATCAGGAACGCCTCGATGTCATCATCCGGAGTCATCTTTTGCAATGCTCTTCTTACCGTGTTTCTGACGTGCGAATCATCACCTGGAGTTGGGGTAGGGACGGCCTCTCTGCTGCGAACTTCCCCCACTAGAAATTCCACCTGCTGTTGCTGCTGCTGAATCTGCTGCATCAGGAGTTTATTAGTCTCTTGCTGCATCTGTTGCTGCTCCCCGTGCTGCTGTTGCAGGCTCTGCTGGCTCTGCAAGTGCTGCTGTTGTTGGCTTTGCAGCAGGTGTTTGAGTAGCTCCTCCTTGGTGCCGGACATCTCTGGCTGGCTGGCGGCCTTTACAAAGGACATCCACCGATCTCTGTGGCAGGTATACGTTTTCCTGGAATCTTGCCCACATTCTCCACTAATTGTAAGGGGGTTGATACTTACTCAGCCACTTTTAAGTTAGTGACTGGAGTCAGTTTCTTTAAAAATGTCCAAGGTGTGTTTATTCGGACTTCATAAACTGCACTCTCCAGGTAAATGAAACATAGCCTTGTCCGGCACAAAGTAACAAAAGAGTCCATCTCGCCCAACTCTTATGACTGCTCGTAATGATTGGCCCTGACACGCCCTATTAAACCTCTCAGCACTAAACATGCTTTCCCGGTTTTACATCACCAAGGCTACCAACCTGGGTGATATATATGTCTCCCATCAAGGACCTGTCAGGCAGCCATCTTACACTCCATTAAGTAAAATATACTACTATGTCATTATGAGACCATTCTCCGGCAATAATACAAGTTAATTTAAAGAAGACCAATCAATTGGGTTAAATATTAGGTCACTCCACAACTAAATACATATCCTACACAAAAACAGAGTGAAAAGCCAAAGTAGATAAAAAGTACAATTTTATTTATATATACAGCATAAAATACATATATATTATATCTATATATTTAAATAAAAATGTAAATGTTCGTTTGTTCAAAATCTTAAATCTCCGAAAGTTCTTCACCGATTGCTTTGAAACTTTGACACAACGTTGCATTCGAATACACATGTTTTTATATGCCTACTATGTTTTTATATACCAGCTGTTGGACGTAAAAGCAACAGCGAGAGCAGTGTTACGAGCTCAGTCCCAGGCTGATTCTCCTCGGCCGCCCGACATTCTCCCCCCCTTAGTGACATCTCATTAATAAACCCTTCTCCCTCTCCTTCATTCACCCAGCTGCTGCCTGCGCTCTGCTCCTTTCGTATCCCCTGTGGGGGTTGGGGGGAAAGGGAATGACGAGACTGTCTGTTCGAAGCTGAAAGACGTTGCTGCTCATCACCACCACCGCCTGAGAGGCGGCCGCCTTTGCTCTCCAAAACCGCTGCTGCTGCGGCTTCTTCTTCTCCGGCAGGTGAGAGGCTTATTTCCGATTGCGCAACAACAAGTGCGGGAGGGAGGGAAGGAGAGACGGAGGCTGCACGTAGAGGCGCAGGCCACGGCCTCCGCTCTGAGCGCTGAGCTGGGCCCGAGCCTCGCAGCTGTGGGGGGATAGTGAGCGAGTCCAAATCCCACTGCGCCACCAGCAGGAGCGGCACTGCGATCTAGTCGGTACCGGCCCGGGACGTGTCAAGCGGATCACCCCCTCCTCCTCTGCCGCCGCCTGCCTTCATCTCTGCGCCCCCTCCTGTCATATTCATATTGCATAACTAGCAATCCCTGACATAACCGGCTACATTGTGACCCCTGACTGTTTCAAAATTTCAAAGTAATCAATGAAGAACTTTCGAAGATTTAGGTACAGCTAGTTAAAAATAAATAAAACAGATGTACAAGCAGAGAAGTGCACTGACACACTGATCATCCAAAAGGGTGTGTGTAACAGCTATGTAGCAGCCTGGAAAAGATAGCGGGTAAATTGATACATAAGGAACAAACGAGATTTGTCTCAGGAATCTATTCTCGAATATACGTATATCTGTTTTATTTTTGATTACGATCTTCCATCCAGATAATGAAGATGCTAGGGCATACATGTCAAACTCTGGCCCGTGGGCCAAATCTCGCCCGCAGGCTGATTATGTTTGTCCAGCGACACCAAAACCACCTCCCCTATGTGGGGCCCATTATTCTGCATGGAGGACTATGTGGGGCCCATTTTTCTGCATTGAGGACTATGTGGGCCCATTATACAGTATACTGGTTGGCTCGCGACTCTGTCCAAGTTTTTCATTTTGCCCCTTTGTGTGTTTGAGTTTGACATCCCTGTGCTAAGGGCATCTTAGATTCTGCAATAGCATTTGATTGCATAGAATAGGCTTATTTGTGGGAAATATTGGATAGACTTGGTCCAGAATGTATTAGGTGGATTAGACTCTAATATACAAATCCCCAAGCCAGTGTGGTGGTGCATGGGGTTATGTCCCAGCTTTTTGTCGTTTTTAGGGGCACAAGTCATGGATTTCCTAATCCAAGCTGTTCTTTGCCCTACCTATTGACCATATATAAGGTTGTAAAGGAATAAGGGGTTCTCAGTTTGGGACTCAGGAGGAAATGTTAGTGATGTACACAGGTGATTTGTTATTATTTTAAGGCAATGTAAAGGAAGATCTAAGGACAGTTATTAAATTGGTGAAAGGATTTGGTTATTTTTTCTGGATTGAAGATTAATTGGAATAAGTCACATATCATTATTGGACAAGAATTTACAAATTATAGAGGGTGATATACTTATTAACCAAGAGGGCAACAGTTTGAAATATTTGGCATTAAATTTATCACATAAGATGGTGGACTATATAGAAGTGAATGTCATACCGGTGTTGAGTCGTTTTAGCAGAATGGCAAAAATGTGGAGGAACAAGGAAGAATCAATCTGATTAAAAAGTATTTGTTTTTTATGTATATTTAATAAATTCCCCTCTTTGCTACTTAGTGACTGAGTATAGCAAAAAATGTATATTAAAGCAACCTTATACCCTGAGACTGAAAAGTTACTACACTTTGTAAATATACAGTTATCCTTCCTGACGCCCTTCTTTTGCCTCCCGCTACCCCCATTTCATAGATCTGTGTTCTGTTCCTCCTACCTCCAAGATGGCCACCAGTTTGGTAAGTCTAAACCACTTCTTCCCTGTCTTTTCTGTGCTGTGGGATGGGAAAGGAAAGGCAGGAGAGGTGAGGTTTAGATTTACCAGTGTACTCCATGCTGCTATGGCCGTCATCTTGGAAGCAGGAGGAAAGGAACGCCTATCCCAGCAGAGGAGGCATCAGGGAGCAAATGGAGGGCTTCAGGTAGAGTGCCTATACATGCGAAACGTATACCCACTTCTCAGTCCCAGGGCAGGGGCCCTTTAAGACTGTTGCAGGACAATATTAGCGTTGAGCTGTAATTGTTTTCTAAGGCAGTACACTTAATATAGAACAATCACTGTGCTACCAGTATTATTCCGCACATAAATGTTATTGATTCTCCATTTTGTAATAACATAATTAACCCTTTGTGCTAAACTGAATAGTAAATTATAGTCTGTTTTTCAATTAACAGCATAAAGCAATATGTTTACAAAGATGAATACTCCAATGCTGACCAAAACTGAATTCTCTGCTAAGGTTACAAAATAATCAACACATTATACATGGACAGTAAATTCTTTTTCTAATTTCTTGTCTTATTTCTGTTTGCCATTTTAGGAGACAGTGGTGTGGGGCCATCTCTCCCCGGCAGCACAATCTCTGACAACATCAAGAGATTAGATTTTCATCAAGTGCTTGGCCGGGGAAGTTTTGGAAAGGTAAGAACCTATAACATTACGAGCCCAGATTGTATATTGTTTGCTATACAATATAAGATCATGAATGAAGTAGAGAATAACACTGTTAATATCCATCTTAGATCCCCAAATTCAGGTGTTTCTGACAAAGGCAGATGCAGGGCGGTTTCCAAATGTGTTGCTACCTTTATAAGTGTAATAGTGTTTTCTGATAGTCTACAGTGGGTTAAAGTGTTTTTCTGGTGCCTCTAACTTCTGCACTAGGAAGTTGCAGGTGCCGCTGTTTTCCCCACATGCGTGCACCTTGGAAACTTGGATGGCCAGCAGATAACAACATCTATTTTTCAATACAGGTGCACGATCCTGTTGGCTGTGTAAGTGTGGGCCAGACATCTGTTTAGACAACATCATGCAGAAATGACGGCTGCCGTAGAAACTCTACATGTAAATATCTGACCAGAGCACATTCATCCACTTTTATCCATGCTAGCTGTGTCACCCACATAGAATGTGGAAGAATGTGCTCTGGTCAGATGAGACCAATAATTGAAATTTTTTTGCTAAATGAAAAACACTAAGTGTGGAGGAAAACTAACACTGCAGATAACCCTGAAAACACCATCCCCACAGTCAAACATGGTGGTGGAAGCATCATGCTGTGGGGATGCTTTTCTTCAACAGGGATGCTCGCCAGAGTTGATTAGAAGATGGATGGAGCTAAATACAAGACAATCTTGTAGGAAAAACCCGTTAGAGGCTGGAAAAACTTGAGACAGGGATGAAGGTTCACCTTCCAGCAGGACAACGACCCGAAACATACTTCCAGAGCTACAATAAGATGGTTTAAATAAAAACATACTCATGTGTTTATATAACCCAGTTAACGTCCAGACATAAATCTCATTGAGAATTTGTGGCAAGACTTAAAAATTGTTGTTCACAAACGCTCTCTATCCAATCTCACTGAGCTACAGCTAGTTTGCAAAGAAGAGTGGGCAAAAATTTCAACCTATAGTGCAAAGCTGGTAGAAAAATACCTCCAAAAACTTGCAGCAGTAATTGCAGAAAAAGGTGGTCCTACAAAGTGTTGACTCAGAGGGGCTGAATACAAATGCACGTCACAATTTTCAGATTTATATTTTTAAAATATTTAGAAAAACATGTATCATTTCCTTTACACTTCACAAATACTTGCTACTCTGGGTTGGTATATCACATAAAATTCCAATAAAATACATTTAAGTTTTTGCATGTAACTTGAAAAAATGTGGAAAAGTTCACAGGATATGAATACTTTTTCAAGGCACTATATTGTATATCTACATGTACATAGGTACATAAGTATGAGTAAATATATGAGTGTGTACTGAGAATGACATTTATTAAAGATATTGTCCACAGTTAAAAAGTAATAATTCAAAAAATTCCTTGTCAGCAGTGGTGACATCTCATACATTCCCTGATTGCTAACCAATGACTCGTCTCAATGGTTTTGTCCAATAAATAGAGACATCCTCAATGAGACCAGTGATTGTCTGCAGCAAGGTAAACAAGTGCAGTTTTTGGACTACTGTGCCGCGCTCTGGAATAGCAAATGATTTATCAGGGTAGTATTGTTTTATTTTTTTAATCATACTACTCCCTGAAGTTAGGACAAAAATGGAATTGAGGACAAGCCTCTTAACACTATTACTTCCAACTCTCAAAATTTTTAGGACATTCCTGGAAAAAGGAGAGAGCTCCTTGATTACCAGAGAAGCCAGCAAATATCCCAAAGCATACTCTTCACAATATATTCACCTCTCGTGTTTTCTGCAATTCTTATAACTCCTTGCATCACTGCAACATAAAACCTGACACCAGTGGTGCTGTGGAGTGAAAAGGAGTTTAGGATCAGGGCAAAGTGTCTGCAAATGTAGTCTCAGGTCTGTGCTGAAGATTAAGGTGTATCCACACTGCGCAGTTATCGGAAACCAGTGGAAACAGGCTGACGTTCGCCCGACAAGCAAGCAAAGTGGTCTTTCATAGGGTAAAATGATTTTTTGTTTCGCTTAAATCTTTATCAATCTTGAAATAACCTATACAAAAAACTATGAGCAATAGCCAAGGTAGCATGAAAGGTATATATTTTATTAGTACAATTTAGACACTTGATAAAATCAGATGAAAAAAGAGAAAATCAGATAAGGCTAAAAACACATGCAAACCCCATGGTGCATAACAAAAGAATATGAAGAAATCTTAAGTAATGTATACACAATAGGCTATTAGAAAAAAGTATGTTGGGTGAAAATAAATCCTACACACATATAAAGTGTAATAGACGCCAATTGTGATAAACTATATATGCTGCACAAAATAACCCTAGTATAGATAGGCATACATTTGCACCATGGTCTTTGATGCCAGCATCTATGTACATCTGAGCTCTGCACCCCAACACAGTCTTTTTATATTGATTCTCATCTCAGCTTTTCATGGCTGACACGGGAATAATGCCGACCAGCTCTGGAGTTGTAGTTATTCCTGTCTCAATCATGCATGGCTAAGACTGAAATAATCCTTTAACCTCCTAGCTTTAATGAGTAATTCTAGTGGGGTTATTTCTCAGTGCACATGTTTATATCTATTAGATCTCCTGTATGTAAGCTAGTAAGAAACTGTAGAAATATAAAATTATAATAAAAGAAATAGCAATGTTGTCACTTTCCTGCTCCCCTCCACACTTATTTCAATGAGTTGTTCGGCCTTAGGGTACAAGTCTGCAGTAACTATGTGGCTAGAGACTTGTGAATCCTCACAGTGTGCAGTGTGTGTGCTGTTTCTCCAGTGCCGGTGCCAGGAATGGGCAGGAGCATAACTGCAGGTATGCAGTTTGCATACATGTGGTCATGTGCCGATGAGACATGTGCAGCTGTAAGGTGCCTGAGAGCAGCGGTCGTGGACAAGCTGCTGCTCCATGTTGCCCTGGCACTTTACAGAAAAATCGTGTGCCAGTTCAAATGTGCCATTGCGTGTAGGGTGCGTTACACTCACTTGTAGGCCACAGGCCCCAGCTGTCTCCAGGTCTTCAACTTAAGGAGCTGCCGCACATAGATTAGGGAACACTCAGTTTGTTTCAACACACAGAAGTTTACTCGACAGTTCAATTGTATCAGATTGTAATACACAGTATCGGGCACAACATTCTCCATCTCTTATTTCCATAGTACAGTACATTTTCAGCATTTATTTACATTCTAACTGGACTATCCCTACGTTCACTGATCCTATCAGCCCCAGGAATTCCCAGTTGAGTTCCACAATACACCCGAGATCTGTTACATTCCCCATATGCAATTGCATGTCCATCTTCCTCTGTATGTAAAGGGGTGAGGTGCTTGCCATGGCACCTGAATCGACCCTTGATCTCCGGATATTGCAGGAATGTCTGCAGGGAATTTTTGTAAGGCCTCATACCACCCAGAACAATATGCACTCACTCTTGATATCAGCCCTAACTGCCCTTGAATTTGATCTTATATCACTCACGAATGCTCTACAAATAAGAAGCAGTCTCCTTTAACTGGCACTTTTCCCTCCCACTATGAGCTAGTCCCAAACATTAACACTTTCTTACACTATTCTCATCCTACCTATGTCAACTCCTAAATCCTAAACTATGTCTTATTTTGCACAATCCTATGCTGTACAGTCATGGCCAAAAGTATTGAGAATGAGACAAATAGTAATTTTTCCAAAGTTTACTGCTTCATTTTTTGTAATGGCAATTTGCATATACTCCTGAATGTCAAAGAGTGATCAGCTTAATAGCAATTACTGTACTTGCAAAGTTAATATTTGCCCAGAAAATGAACTTTAACCCCCAAAACACATTTCGACATCATTGCAGTCCTGCCTTAAAAGGAGCAGTTAACATCGTTTTAGTGATTGATCCATTAACACAGGTGTGGGTGTTGATGAGGACAGGACTGGCGATCAATCAGTCATGATTAAGTAAGAATGACATCACTGGACACTTTAAAAGGAGGCTGGTTCTTGGTATCATTGTTTCTCTTCAGTTAACCATGGTTATCTCTAAAGAAACACGTGCAGCCATCGCTGCACTGCACAAAAATGGCCTAACAGGGAATTGTATCGCAGCTACAAAGATTGCACCTCAGTCAACAATCTATCGCATCAACAAGAACTTCAAGGAGAGAGCTTCCATTGTTGTCAAAAAGGCTCCAGGGCGCCCAAGAAAGACCAGCAAGCGCCAGGACCGTATCTTAAAACTGTTTCAGCTGCGGGATCGGACTACCAGCAGTGCCGAGCTTGCTCAGGAATGGCAGCAGGCTGGTGTGAGTGCTTCTGCATGCACTGTGAGGCGGAGACTCTTTGAGCAAGGGCTGGTTTCAAGGAGGGCAGCAAAGAAGCCACTTCTCTCCAGAAAAAACATCAGGGACTGACTGATATTCTGCAAAAGGTACAGGGAGTGGACTGCTGAGGACAGGGGCAAAGTCATTTTCTCTGATGAATCCCCTTTTCGATTGTTTGGGACATCTGGAAAACAGCTTATTCGGAGAAGAAGAGGTGAGCGCTACCACCAGCCTTGTCTCATGCCAACTGTAAAGCATCCTGAAACCATTCATGTGTGGGGTTGCTTCTCAGCCAAGGGAATCAGCTCACTCACAGTCTTGCCTAAAAACACAGCCATGAATAAAGAATGGTACCAGAATGTCCTCCAAGAGCAACTTCGCCCAACCGTCCAAGAGCAGTTTGGCGCCCAACAATGCCTTTTCCAGCATGATGGAGCACCTTACCATAAAGCAAAGGTGATAACTAAATGGCTCATGGAACAAAACATAGAGATTTTGGGTCCATGGCCTGGAAACTCCCCAGATCTTAATCCCATTGAGAACTTGTGGTCAATCATCAAGAGACGGGTGGACAAACAAAAACCAACAAATTCTGGCAAAATGCAAGCATTGATTATGCAAGAATGGACTGCTATCAGTCAGGATTTGGTCCAAAAGTTGATTGAGAGCATGCCAGGGAGAATTACAGAGGTCTTGAAGAAGAAGGGTCAACACTGCAAATATTGACTTGCTGCATTAACTCATTCTGTCAATATAACCTATAGGTACTCATAATATGATTGCAATTATATTTCTGTATGTGATATAAACATCAGACAAACACTAATAAAAACCAGAGGCCAGCAGATCATGTGAAAATATAATTTTGGTGTCATTCTCAAAACTTTTGGCCATGACTGTACACTATACATTATACATATGACCATATCACACTCTATATTACAATAAATTGCAATTCACATAATATCACATACTGTAACTATGCAATTACACCATATATACTGAAAACTGCAGGACATAGTTTACACTACAATACAACACTATTGGTGTCTTCAGGGGTATGAATGCGACGGTCCTGTCAACACCCCCTTACACAGGCTCTCTGAATACAAGGGAATTGAGTGAGGCCAGATAAATGACCATCTGCTTCCAACACTGGAGAATCCTCATGAGTTTACACTCACAGAAAGTGTCTGCAGACTTGTACCCCAAGGCCAGACAACCCCTTTAATGAAGATCAAGAACTAATGTCCATTGTTTTCTAGGTGGTGCTGGCGGAAGATAGATATGCCCGCCAGCAATTTGCTGTAAAAGTCATCACAAAGAGGAACCTGCTAGCTGAAGGAGAGGAGCGCGCATTGGTGGAGCGGCGTGTGTTACAACTTGCATCTGGCAGCCCCTTCCTTCTTCATGGCACATTCGCCTTTCAGACCAAGGTAAAATTGTGACCTGTTCATTATATTGGATAAAGAATAAAGTGCACTCTTCTATATGCACATGATATGTCCACATTTATATATGGTGTTTGTTAACATTTCAGCATTGAAAACATTTTAATGTCCTGCTCCTTGTATGTGTAGCTATCACCTACTTTGGGAACACTGGACAAACCCTGGGAGCCAAGCAATGTGCCTAGAAATATGATGCTGACGGTTAACTTTTTGGGTTTCTCTATTGAAGTCTATGGGGAATCTTGGAGTGGTCCAACTGGCTCCCAATATCTGAAGTCATTTGTTCACCCATATGGATGTCATTCTTAATGAGTACTTCACAATGGTGAGAAATGCAGAAGGCTACATTACAGTGAAAAGCAATGCCGTACATTTAGCCCATCAAATTCTACATATGTAGATATATCTTCTATATGTGTATACTTAGAATAACTAATAAACACATAGTGAAAGAAGAAAATATCATTATTGCTATTATTATGTAAATATATCTTCACGAGTAAGTGGAACAGAGATCAATCACAGAAGAAATCGCAGAAGAAATCACTGATTATTGAGTGTTAGTAAATGTATGACTGCTACAATGACTTTATCATGCGACTGATTTCTACGTCTTGTCTGACAGGAGCTTGTGGTTCTTGGGATGGAGTATGTCACATGTGGCGAATTCCACCATCTCCTGATGAGGAAGGGGTGTCTTGAAATCCCCAGTGCACGGTACAGTATTCACAGTCTAAGCCATACAGCTATGTATTTTCTAAATGAGACTGACTAGATTGATTAGATTGTTAGCCCTAATATTCAGGTAAATTCATATCTCCCAATCACAGGGATTTTATTAGTGAAACACTTAGAAAAATACAGCTCTAATTTTTATTTCCAAGAATAGCCCCGCACCTGTCCACAGGTTGTGTGAGGCATCGCAGCTCATCCTCATTCACATTAGTCATGATCATTTTTTAAAGAAAGACACCATGTTTTTCTGATCCTGGATAACCCTTTAACACCATATGAGTATACATTGTAATAGTAGAAATTGTGTATCCCTATAGGCAAGAAGGAACTTAAAGAGGTTATCCACTACTTTAACATTGATGTCCTATACTTAGGATGAGCAGGTCCAGGTGCCTTATAATCAGTACGATATGTGCGACTGCCCTTCTAGACCATTATAATAATATAAATATCTGTATATAATCACCATAAATGTAAAATCCTGATAAGTCCTGCCTGTCTAGTCTTTTGGGCAATATATATTTCTGAGTTTCTCATTCACTGAATACTATTTTCTCCTCTTTTCTTTTTGCCACATTCTACGCCGCAGAACTTGTGTGTGGAATTCAACACCTGCATTCTAAGGGCATCATCCACCGGTAACTAGAAATACATCTAATCCTCCACCACCAGTGATGCCAATAACTATACCCAGCATTACTGATAATTATACAGCGGACACTGATAAGAATCCATTTGTCTTCTTCACAGAGATCTCAAGCCTTCTAACATCTTGGTGGCTGCGACGGGCCATATAAAGATTGCCGACTTCGGTCTGGCACTTGAGAACATCTATGGAGACCGGACAGCCACCGAATACGCTGGGACACCAGGCTTCATGGCTCCTGAGATGCTGGCTGCGGAGGAGTACAATGCTGGGGTAGACTGGTATGCATTTGGCATCATTTAGAACATCATGATTACCAGCAGGTCCAAATACCATCGAGGACTATTCAACGCTTCCAGCAAGGAGGCGAAGAACATCATTAAAAAGGTCAGTACATGATATAAGTGGTATTACTTTTATATTATTGTGTGATTCATTGTGATGTTAGTGGTAATTTACTATTATATTCAGCTCCGTTGGTGGAAGGGAGTGGAATCTCATGTTAGGTCAAGTGTTTACGTGTTCAATATAACACGTAAACACTTGTAGGGATGACGTGATGGTATATAATACCTATCATGTATTATTGAAGATGTCAGAATAAAAACACTAATATTAGGCTTTTTTTTTATAAAAATATATATAAAATTTATTTTTTTTAGTTAAATTTTATTTATGAATGTGTTATATAAATATAAATATTTTTTTTCTTCTTTTGTAGCTCCTCCGGGAAGATTCTGCCAGGCGCCTCGGAGTCCATGGCAACTAGAGATGAGCCTTGTTCTACTCGAACTGTTCGCCAATCTCAAATTCGAGCTGTTATGGGCGGTGTTCGAGCCGTTCGGCGAACACGAACGATTTGAGAAAAATTCGGCTGTTCGAGGTTATGTTCGATAACTATTCGTTCACCAAAATCATAACTGGATTTTTTCTCAGTAATGATGAAAATTAATGTTAATACGCAGTTTGAGTGTACAGCGGGGTGGGGGGAGGGGCAGGGGATGGATCTCTGCAGGAATAATGAAGAACTCCATTTTTTTTTCTCTTTCCCGCATTTACAGTGGGGAGGTGCAATCTGTCAGCCTATCAGCAGCGCACACACGGAGCGAAGTGCTTTTTTTCACACAAGCAAGGGCATGTGTCATTGGCAGTGTATGTCACATGTCCTTGCCCTATAAGACCCAGCCATTTTCCCTGTCGCCACCATTTTCTCACTGCTGCAGCTGCGTGTTAGACGGCACCGCTGTTGCTGTGTGCGCTATTCCTTGTTAATTTCAAGCCAATTTTCGCACAAATCTACAGATAGCTTGGGAGTAGGGAATAGTTGTGATTGCAGTCCTTTTAAGGACTAGGTTACAGCATTTCCTACGACTTTTATCAGGCAGGTCTGTGCTCTTAAATAGATAGATTGTGGGAGTAAAGACTAATTGTAATTGCAGTCCTTTTCAGGACTAGGTTACATCAGTTCCTATCAGTTTTTGCCAGGCAGGTCTGTGCCAGTGCTGTGCAAGTTTTTTTCACAGCATTTGGCTGAATCTAGCAAAGCTAATCCTTTTTGGCCTATTGCAGAGTGTGTTAGTCAGTGGAGTAGCCGATCTGTGTTGCAAGACATACCACCTGTGTATAGAATACCAATTTTTTTACTGCACCTAGTGAAGTAAAATCTTTTGGGCATAGCATCATTCTATTAGTCCATCTATACTGACCTCCATCAGGTTGCAAATTGAATATAATTTTTTTCTGCATCTAGCTCTGAAAAAATATTTGGGCTTCTAGCAGTGTGTAGGACTTGTTCTATTAGTCCATCTATACTGACCTCCATCAGGTTGCAAACTGAATATAATTTTTTTCTGCATCTAGCTCTGAAAAAATATTTGGCCTTCTAGCAGTGAGTGGGACTTGTTCTATTAGTCCATCTATACTGACCTCCATCAGGTTGCAAATTAAAAATAATTTATATCTGCATCTAGCTCTGAAAAAATATTTGGCCTTCTAGCAGTGTGTGGGACTTTCTCTATTAGTCCATCTATACTGACCTCCATCAGGTTGCAAATTAAAAATATTTTTTTGTCTGCATCTAGCTCTGAAAAAATATTTGGCCTTCTAGCAGTGTGTGGGACTTTCTCTATTAGTCCATCTATACTGACCTCCATCAGGCTGCAAATTAAAAATAATTTTTATCTGCATCTACCTCTGAAAAAATATTTGGCCTTCTAGCAGTGTGTGGGACTTGTTCTATTAGTCCATCTATACTGACCTCCATCAGGTTGCAAATTGAATATCATTTTTTTCTGCATCTACTTCTGAAAAAATGTTTGGGCTTCTAGCAGTGTGAGGGACTTGGTCTATTAGTCCATCTATACTGATCTCCATCAGGTTGCAAATTAAAAATAATTTTTATCTGCATCTAGCTCTGAAAAAATATTTGGGCTTCTAGCTGTGTGTGGGACTTGTTCTATTAGTCCATCTATACTGATCTCCATCAGGTTGCAAACTGAATATAATTTTTTTCTGCATCTAGCTCTGAAAAAATATTTGGCCTTCTAGCAGTGTGTGGGACTTTCTCTATTAGTCCATCTATACTGACCTCCATCAGGTTGCAAATTAAAAATAATTTATATCTGCATCTAGCTCTGAAAAAATATTTGGCCTTCTAGCAGTGTGTGGGACTTTCTCTATTAGTCCATCTATACTGACCTCCATCAGGTTGCAAATTAAAAATAATTTTTTGTCTGCATCTAGCTCTGAAAAAATATTTGGCCTTCTAGCAGTGTGTGGGACTTTCTCTATTAGTCCATCTATACTGACCTCCATCAGGCTGCAAATTAAAAATAATTTTTATCTGCATCTACCTCTGAAAAAATATTTGGCCTTCTAGCAGTGTGTGGGACTTGTTCTATTAGTCCATCTATACTGACCTCCATCAGGTTGCAAATTGAACATAATTTTTTTCTGCATCTACTTCTGAAAAAATGTTTGGGCTTCTAGCAGTGTGTGGGACTTGGTCTATTAGTCCATCTATACTGATCTCCATCAGGTTGCAAATTAAAAATAATTTTTATCTGCATCTAGCTCTGAAAAAATATTTGGGCTTCTAGCTGTGTGTGGGACTTGTTATATTAGTCCATCTATACTGACCTCCATCAGGTTGCAAACTGAATATCATTTTTTTCTGCATCTACCTCAGAAAAAAAATTTGGGCTTCTAGCAGTGTGTGGGACTTGTTCTATTAGTCTATCTATACTGACCTCCATCAGGTTGCAAATTGAATATAATTTTTTTCTGCATCTACTTCTGAAAAAATATTTGGGCTTCTAGCAGTGTGTGGGACTTGGTCTATTAGTCCATCTACACTGACCTCCATCAGGTTGCAAATTAAAAATAATTTTTATTTGCATCTAGCTCTGAAAAAATATTTGGGCTTATAGTAGTGTGTGGGACTTGGTCTATTAGTCCATCTATACTGATCTCCATCAGGTTGCAAATTAAAAATAATTTTTATCTGCATCTAGCTCTGAAAAAGTATTTGGGCTTCTAGCAGTGTGTGGGACTTGGTCTATTAGTCCATCTATACTGACCTCCATCAGGTTGCAAACTGAATATCATTTTTTTCTGCATCTAGCTCTGAAAAAATATTTGGGCTTCTAGCAGTGTGTGGGACTTGTTCTATTAGTCCATCTATACTAACCTACACCAGGTTGCAAATTCAATATAATTTTTTTCTGCATCTAGCTCTGAAAAAATATTTGGGCTTCTAGCAGTGTGTGGGACTTGTTCTATTAGTCCATCTATACTGACTTCCATCAGGTTGCAAATTGAATATCATTTTTTTCTGCATCTACTTCTGAAAAAATGTTTGGGCTTCTAGCAGTGTGTGGGACATGGTCTAATAGTCCATCTATACTGATCTCCATCAGGTTGCAAATTAAAAATATTTTTTTTCTGCATCTAGCTCTGAAAAGATATTTGGGCTTCTAGCTGTGTGTGGGACTTGTTCTATTAGTCCATCTATACTGACCTCCATCAGGTTGCAAATTGAATATCATTTTTTTCTGCATCTACCTCAGAAAAAAAATTTGGGATTCTAGCAGTGTGTGGGACTTGTTCTATTAGTCCATCTATACTGACCTTCATCAGGTTGCAAATTGAATATAATTTTTTTCTGCATTTAGTTCTGAAAAAATATTTGGGCTTCTAGCAGTGTGTGGGACTTGGTCTGTTAGTCCATCTACACTGACCTCCATCAGGTTGCAAATTAAAAATAATTTTTATCTGCATCTAGCTCTGAAAAAATATTTGGGCTTCTAGCAGTGTGTGGGACTTGGTCTATTAGTCCATCTATACTGATCTCCATCAGGTTGCAAATTAAAAATAATTTTTATCTGCATCTAGCTCTGAAAAAGTATTTGGGCTTCTAGCAGTGTGTGGGACTTGGTCTATTAGTCCATCTATACTGACCTCCATCAGGTTGCAAATTGAATATCATTTTTTTCTGCATCTAGCTCTGAAAAAATATTTGGGCTTCTAGCAGTGAGTGGGACTTGTTCTATTAGTCCATCTATACTGACCTCCATCAGGCTGCAAATTGAATATAATTTTTTTCTGCATCTAGCTCTGAAAAAATATTTGGGCTTCTAGCAGTGTGTGGGACTGGGTCTTTTAGTTCATCTATACTGACCTCCATCAGGTTGCAAATTAAAAATAATTTTTATCTGCATCTAGCTCTGAAAAAGTATTTGGGCTTCTAGCAGTGTGTGTGACTCATTGTATTAGGCCATCTATACCAAGCTCCACCAGCTTTGAAATTAATAATAATTTTTAGCTGCATCTAGCCCTGAAAATAATTTTTCCCAATAGTGGTAGCAATAGAAATATGGGGCGCGCGCCTGGCTAACAAAAATATACGCTTCATAACACAAAACACCAGCCTAGCGCACTGCATTAATAAGATGGCATCATCGTCTCTCCCAGTGCTAGGCCTACTATGCAGGCTAGCATTCCTGTGCCTAAAACACAATGTATGGGTCCGCGCTAGCCACTATGCTGAGGGGTATAAAGCTGCTGCTAACGCTTTATAACAATTCAATTGGCAGATTTTCACAGAGCTCTTCCACAATGCCCACCCATCGGGCAACATTTGCCCACCCTCCCTATGGGATCTAGTGGCAAATAGTTGATGCCATTAATCAGAGCGTCAGTTGCCCCGTCAACGTGGCAAGCATACGGTAAGGCATGGGAAGAGTGGACACGACTAGTAGCAGGCAGACGGGTTGACCAATGTGAACAAGCCAGATCACAAGTCACCATAGAATTTCTCCACCAGCTAATGATGAGGGGCATATCAGGAGCGTCAGCGCAGCGGTGTCTGACCGGAGTAGCATTTCACTTTCAACTACTGAAATGGGGAGATGTGACAAAGATTCATCATCAGACAATCCATAAAAGGGTGGAAAAGGGGTCAGCCAAGTCAGGAATGTAGACGTCCCGTCCCGTGTCACTAAAACTGATTTCTCACATCATATCCCTAACACCATTAACATGACACTCACAATTTGAAGCAACACTAATGTCTACTGCATTTGTGATCGCCTTCTTCGGGGCGCTATGTATAAGCGAATTAGTCCCTCAATCCAAAATTACCACCAGTGGAGGCTTATTACACCAGGACGTAGTCATAGCCAATAATGCAATACGTCTACGCATACACCAATCGAAAACGGTTCCAGCGGGCAGGGGTACTTGGGTACTTCTACAACCCACAAACGGTACACTAAGTCGGGTAACAATAGTAAAAACATATCTAACCATCAGTTCACAAAGTAATTTCTTCCTATCACACATTGATGGAACGCCATTATCAAGATTCCTGTTCCAAGCTATATTTAATAAATGCATAACATCGGCAGGGAACCACCCCAAAGATTACGGGACACACTCATTCCGCATAGGTGCGGCCACGGAAGCAGCAAGAGCAGGACTGTCAGAAACGGAAGTTCAGAGGATAGTGAGATGGCGATCCACGTGTTTGGCGAGATACATAAGACCGGACTTGCTATCCTAACGTGGTTTGTTTCTTTTACAGGTGACGCTAAGCCAACAGTGTGAGTGATAGGCCACTCGTATATATATTGGGCACAAAAAAGGGCGAAAGTCCGCCCAGGCGGGAGGAAATTAGAGTTTCATAACACATTTCAACTGGAGAGGTATTAGAGGCCTGCTATGGCCACAGGTACTAATGGAGGTAATCAAGGTAGGGAGAGAGGCAAGAGGTCCGGTCATCTTAGTTATACAGGCCGGGGGAAACAACCTCGGTCATCACAAGAGTGCATAACTAATGGCAATAATGAAACTAGACACTGAGCGCTTCAGAGAATTTTTCACAAAATTAGCTATAGTATGGTCAGAGATTGTGCCGATAGCGGTATGGCAAGGTGCGTGAGACATCACGGCCATCGAATGGACAAGGCGGGTAATAAATATTCGGATGGCAAAATTTAGAAGAGACAGAGGCGGTGTAGTGATACGACACCGACAACTGGAAGGAGATAAAGCAGGCCTCATACGGCCCGACGGTGTTCACTTAATAGATATTGGACTGGACATATTCCTGTCAGGACTCCAGGACGGAGTGGAACAAGCGTTAAGAGTGATGGGTGGGGGTCAGAGTCCTGCATACGAGTACGCTGGATCCTCCGTGGCCTGGAAATAGAAAGGACATGTTGGAGAGTTACACTTGTTGGCCAACTTGCCGGAGTGGGGACCCAGGGCATGCTGCAACAAGCTGAATTATTTTAGAAATAAAATGCCTTTCTAATGGAATGAGTATAAAGAGTTAATAAAGCTGTGACCTTTCCTCACACATCCAGTTGTAAGAGTTACATTATTGTATTGTCCATGAAAGGGGGGCGGTAGGGGGGCTGAGCGTCTGGGTTTGGTTGGGGGTCCCCACAGTCTGCCTAGGCTAGATTCATTTAAAAATTCTTATTAGATACACAGGCGGTGCAGCTTGCTTCGCAGCTGGGCTACTACGCCCAAAGTATTGCCTAGGCTAGATGCAGTTAAAAATTCTACGCTGACTAGCAGACACTGAAGATTTGGAGCAGACCTCTGAGTAAACAGCTCTTCAGACTCAACCATCTGTGTTACCCCAAGCCATAGTGTATGTAGTTTCTTACAGTTAAAAGGGGGGGGTGCGACCCAACCCACCTGGAATTGACGATGCCAACGTCACGTAAGACACAGCAAGGGGACTCCCAAAATTGTGGCACAGACACCACTTAACCCTAGAACGCATACCTGTGGCCTTGCAGGCCCGCCCAGTTAATTGTTTTCTATTTTCTGCAAGATTACTTTAGTTAGAATTTTGAAACTCTAGGTATTCTTCATGTATATAGTTGTTTGTCATTTGAGTTTGAGTTATTCCATGTTAATTGCACACGGGCCTAAAGGGCCCCAGGTATGTGAAAGTGTAGATTTTTATGGTCATGCGTTCTAGGGTTAAGTGGCATCAATTGCCCCACTGTTGCTTAAAACGGTTGGTGAGGTGATTTTACCAAATCCCCAAGCTTTTAGTCTCCCAAGGATGACACAGGGGTAGAAATGTCCTTGCGAATCCATGATTTGTTCATCTTTATGAACGTGAGTCTGTCTACATTCTCAGTGGACAGCCGCGTGCGCTTATCTGTCAGCACACCACCAGCAGCGCTGAACACACGTTCAGAGAGAACGCTGGCTGCATGGCATGACAAGATTTCCAAGACGTGAGTGGCGAGCTCTGGCGATTATTCCAGATTGGAATACCAAAATGAGCAAGGGTCCAGTGACACAGTCATGGCTTCGATGTTCACTTGGAGATTCTCCTGTACCATCCTCTCTAGGCATTGACTATGTGTCAGACTTCTTGTCTCCTGTGGCCTTGCAAAGGATGGTCTAAAAAAGTGGTGAAACGATTCCACAAAATTGCTGTTACCAGCAGATACTGTGTTACTGTTACTGTTTGAGTGATGAAGACTCGACAGTCCCACCGTTGGCAAGTTAGAACTGTGAGATTCACTACGTGCACCACTGGTGTTTTGTGGAAAAGCACATGTAAGATTCTGCAACAGCGTCTGCAGATACTCCTGCATTCGTCAATACCTTTTTATGGCAGGAATTATTTCGGCAAATATACTTTTGTACCGGGGATCTAAGAGTGTGGCAACCCAGTAGTCGGGATTACTTCGAATTCTGACAATCCGGGGGTCATGTTGCAGGTAGTGCAGCAAGAAGGCACTCATGTGTCTTGTGCATCCAGAAGTACCAAGTCCTTGTTGTGTTGGTAGCGAGGTAAGAATCATGCTTCCTTCCTCTGCCCTCTCCCTCCAACCTCGCACAACAGAAATGTGATCAAGGTCTCCCTCATCTGATGAGTCTTCCATGCCCATCGCCAGTTCGTCCTCCACTTCTTCCTCGGCTCCTGCACCTTCCTCAACAGTTTGGCTGCTACCATGCGCCCTGGTTAATCCCTCTCCCCCACCCTCCCATGCCTGCCGCCTTGGTGCTGCCAACCGTCTGGACCTTGGAGATGTTATCCCTTCCGCATACGACTCCTCCTCTACTTCCTCCACCTCCTCTTGTTCCACCACCTGACTCTGAATTCTGTTTAATGTGTGCTCCAGCATGTAAATCACCGGAATAGTCATGCTGATAATGGCATCGTCGTCAGCACTAAACATCTTCGTCGCCATTTCAAAACTGTGCAGAAGGGTGTGTGGCACCCCTGAGGGTTCAGTTGCCACAGAGTTACTGCATCTCACCCAGAGGTGTGGTATCTCACCCTCAGGTAAGGAAGGCGTATGGCTCGGGACCCTGACTCCTGCATCCAACACATACCCGCAGTGGGGGTAGGGCGAGATTGCTCCTAAGGGAGAGCACAGTCCCAGGTCCCTAGCTGGTTTGAGGGTCCTATGTAGTGGGTGGTTAGGGGAGCAGCTTAGGGGAGCACATGACAAGGAGAGTATAAATAGGAAGCCATCTTAGAAAGAGCAAGCCAGACAGAGGAGGAAAAGTGACAGGAGCAGAGACTAGGCATGAGCTCTGCTCCGGAGGCGGGCCTAGCCTGGGAGGCCCAGGACTGAAGGAGAGAAGAGAGGAGTGGGAGCTGGAAGGCTCCAGGAACCGAAGGGACCCTACGGCTACGGGCTGTACAGAAGGCCACCCGTACTCCCGCTGCTACCAGGAGGTAGAGGGGTCAGGCCAGATAAGGGGAACCGGTCCCTCAACTAGCGGAGAAACAGCAAGGCTCAACTAGAAACCGGAGGCTGCTGCATTTCATGTACTGCAGGC
The DNA here is from genome assembly GCF_046119375.1 of Phyllobates terribilis. Taxonomy (NCBI): domain Eukaryota; kingdom Metazoa; phylum Chordata; class Amphibia; order Anura; family Dendrobatidae; genus Phyllobates; species Phyllobates terribilis. Next base: position 326,041,853 of record NW_027362762.1, on the reverse strand, counting down.
CAAAGTCCACACCAGTCTCACTAAGAAGGTAGCCACATAGGACCCAGGGGACGGAACACACGTCACCCGCCAAGGCCCGAGGATACCGGATAGAAGTGTCACTGGGTGTGAGGTGCAGGGAGAAGGCCAGAGAAAGGACACACAGAAGGGGGTCCTGCTAAGTACTCCGGAGCTATCTGGGGGTGGACTGAGCCCCTCACTGAGTATGCACAGCACGACGGGGGAGATTGCTCTGGTACCTGTAATCTGGACTACAACAACTGTGAGTAATATCTTGAGACAGCATCACACGGACTCTGTGTTCATTACTGACTCCCTGCACTACAACCACCATCATCCACCCACACTGCCCTGAAGCTACACTCTTCCTGTGGTGAGTAATAATACCGTTGCTGCAAAACCACCAGCTTCAGAGGACTGTTCCGCAGCGACGGCCCCTTTGGCCGCACTCCACAGGTGGCGTAGTCAGACATTATAAAATCCATATATACAAATTACCCTTGGATTGACCGCCCTGGGTCACGGACTGGGTCACCGCCACAGTGACTACAGCCCCCAGCGTCTACCGGCCCGGCTCAGGGTACCCCATGGCCCAGGGGGCGCGTCAACTTCATAGGTCCCTGATCTGAGACCACTCCTGCAGCGTGATTTGCCCCACCTCTGGATCTCGTTGGCCCAGGCTATACGTCAGATCGTATTGCACCAGGGCTTGTCGGTGCTGCCACAGTCGCTGCAACATGTGCAGAGTTGAATTCCACCGTGTCGGCACATCGCATTTCAGCCGGTGAACTGGCAGGCCCAACGACTTCTGTAGAGATGTAAGTCGTTGAACTGCGGGATGCGAACGGCGGAAGTGAGCACACAGCGACCGTGCCCTCTGCAGAAGGCCATCTAGTCCGGGATAGTGGGCTAAATATTGCTGGACAACCAGGTTCAACACGTGAGCCATACAAGGCACGTGTGTGACATTGCCCCGGTGAAGTGCCGCACCCAGGTTTGCAGCATTGTCGCACATGGCCTTCCCTGGTTGCAGGTCCAGTGGAGACAACCTTTCATGAAACTGGGTCTCCAGAGCTGACCACAACTCCTCAGCTGTGTGACTCACATTTCCCAGACATTTCAAAGTAAACACTGATGCCGTTGAGCCCTACTGCCAGCATAGTAAGGAGGTGTGCAGGATTCCTTCTGCGCAGTTAGAAAGCAGGTGGCATTACCAGACAGGCTTTGGGTGCAGGTGGAGGACCGAGAGGAGGTTGAGGAGGCAGAAGCAGTGGAGGAACTTCGAGATAAAGAGGATTGACGCACAACTCGTGGGGACGGTAAGACTTGGACAGCAGCCCCTTGTCCTGCTGTCACCATAGTTACCCAGTGCCCAGTCAGCGACATGTAACGCCCCTGTCCATGCCTTCTCGTCCAAGTGTCTGTGGTGAAGTGCACCCTGTCACACACAGAGTTTCTCAAAGAAGCGGTGATGTTGTGTGCGACATGCTAGTGGAGCGCAGGCACACCTTTCTTTGAGAAGTAGTGCCGACTGGGCATCTGGTACTGGGGCACTGTGACGGACATAAGGTCTTGAAAATCCTCTGTGTCCTCCAGGTGGAAAGGCAGCATTTCTGTAGCCAACAGCTTGCAGATGGTGAAATTGAACCTCTTAGCTTTCTCATGGCTAGGAGGAAATGGTCTTTTACTTTTCCACATCTGAGGGACCGAGGGCTGACTGTTGTGCTTAGACGGTGTTGAGTAGGGTGTCCCCGGCAAACTGCCGGTCTGTGAGGAAGATGCAGGCGGACATGTTAGGTTGCCTTGATCCAAAGATGGTGCTCTCGATGTCGGAGAGCGCTCAACACTAGCAGGTGTTTCCACTTCCCAATGAACTGACGACCTGCCAATCACACTGGCTGTTGCGGGTAAAGAGGTGGCAGGTCTGCGTCCAAAAACATGTGTGACTGCTGTCCCCCCAGTCACATTGGATGAAGAGGCTGCGGATGCACAAGATGGGGCAGACGGTGGTTGGCCCAGCCGGCTAGGCCGCATTGTAGCACAGTAAGCTTCCCACTGCAACTTATGCTTCATATCCATGTGACGGTACATGCATGAAGTACTCAAACTATGGATTTTTTGGCCTCTACTTAGCTTTTGCTGACAAATATTACAGATAACACGAGTTGGGTCATCCTTATCGATCTGAATAAATGCCCAGGCTATGCAAGGCTTAGAGCCCATGTGACCTGAAGAGCCACTACGACTTGTGGTCAGAGGCAGAGTTGTGGTTGAGGATGCAGTTGTTGACGTGCTTCCAGTACTCTGTCTCTGTTCAGGAAGGCGCAACCTAACCTCGTCGTCAATAGCATCTGTGATGCCCCGCTGCGCTTGGTATCACAGATCCTAGAAGAGTGCATTGATGGAATCCTCCACAAGAGGCCCCCATAAACATTCACACATCTCCACCTTCCACCTCAGACCAGCAGAGGGAGCCCGTTAGGGATATAAATAGGGAAGGTGGAGCTAGGCAGTTCAGTTCCTCTGAAGAGTTCCTGCAGTAGAGAAGCCTAAGAGAGGTCAGTCTGCAGTGGAGCTCAGTCTAGTCTAGAGAACGCAGTTAATAGTTCTGCAGTGGAGCATGAGGCTCCTGCTTGCTAGATTCAGGGAGCCCAGATAGAGCTTAAGGTGTGCCGGTGCCGTAAGAACAGTGAAGCGCGGCAAGCTGCCGTTAGTGTGTATAGCCTAGTGAGGGCCCGAGTAGGCCGAAGGCGAGTGGCGAGTTAGTACATAAGGGGCAGAGGATCTTAACCAGCTCACCCCGAAGCATTTACCGGACACAGAATCCGAGCTTACCAGTATCTCTATGACCCAGTAAGGCATAACCGGAATCCCTGGAGAACTATAAGTCCCAGGATCGCTAAGGTGCTGATATGTAACAGAGCCAGGAGACTCTTAGGCCCCGCATACTGGGAGCGTGATCTCCAAGAGAAGGCCCTACCACAAGGTCAGCCAGCGCAGGACAGAGACAAAGTTAGGCCTAGCTCCAGGCAGGTCAGAATCTTACTACTACTAGAATCTTACAAGAAACAGGAGGCCCTACACCCGCTCATTGGGGAGGATCCTGATATGCACCCTTCACCCTACAGTGCTCCGGGATGTGCCTGAATTTCCACCAGTAAAAGGTACTGAAGTGACTACCGTGTCCGTTCCCGTTCTTGCTCTGACCCAGCTGGGTCTCGCCTGTCCTGCATTCCCCCTGCATACGCTGCCCTGAGACCTAGGTCCACCTGTGGGGAGCTATACCATCGAGCTGCCTTATCACCGGCCTCAGTGGACTGCTGCAGCGCTGGTGCTTGTCACCAGATACCACAGGTGGCGTCATGAACTCATAAAATTAACAATTATCCACCCTTTTAAAGAGAGACCCCAGGGTACGGGCCAGGGAGCCGACCACCGCGACATCCCCAAGGCCAGGCAAATGCCCGGGTACCGAGTCATCCCCATCCCCAGGGCTAGTCACATCCTCCTCCACCTCCTCTGCTGACCTCATCGACTGGCTGACTGTGGGTTGACAGTAAGTGGGATCTCCAACCTCGTCATCATCACACTGTGTGTTATCACACCCGTCGTCCTCAGAGCCAACCTCTTCCTGCCCTGACCGAAAAGTCAAGTTGTCGCTCCAATCAGGTATTTGAGTCTCATCATCGTCTTCATCATTGTCTCCACCAACAGGAGTTACAGTTTGGGAACAAGGGTCTACATTATGCTCAGAACCTTCTTCATCTGGTCCTGGATCCGACTTATAAAGATTCTGGGCATCAGATCAGATCATTTCATCATCTGCATTAACAGAAGCTGTGGAGCAGACCTGCGTTTCCCAGGCTATAGTATGAGTAAACAGCTGTGCAGACTCAACCATTTGTGCTACCCCATACTCAGACGGGCAGCTGGAGACTTGGGAGCTTTGAGGAAGCAAGTGCGATTGGGGTGACACCTCTGAGGACTGGAGTATTTGTGATGTTGAAATTGAGGTGATGGAGAGCCCACTTGAAGGAGCACTTGATATCCGTTGAAGCACCTGCTGTTTTTGTGCCTCATTTAGAATTTGTAGCGATGGGCGTGTCCGTAAGAATGGGATCGTATCACATTGTCCACGAAAAGAAGTCGACATCTTAGTTTCGCTGGAAGATGGTCTTTCTTCTGCAGATGTTACCCCCCCCGCCACCGTGGGGGGCCTCGACCCACCGGCGGACAGGCACCAGTATTGGGATAGGGGGGCTGGCCGTCAGGGTCCACCGCGGCTCTGGCACAAACCCGGCGACACAGAGGTGGCACGGGCAGGAACGGACTGGCCGTGACGGCTTCTCACTTTTTGGATTTTAGAAGGGCATGACATGCCTATATCTGTATCTCCCCCTCCTTTTACTCCTCCACCTCTTTTCTTTTCGCATGACTATATGTACTTGTCACTTTTCCATGTGTTAGTTGTGTCTTCTGAGCAGTTTGTCAGCTTTTGGACACCTTTGAAGGTGTTTTCTATGTGTTTCTATGCGTTTTTGTTTGCCTGCCATTGGTTTTAACGGTGTTCGAAGGTGTTCGACGAACAGTTCGACGAACAGTTCGGCGAACACACGGGTGTTCGACGAACCGAACCGAACTCGAACACTACGGGGGTGGCTCAACACTAATGGTAACATCAGAGCCCATAGGTTTTTCCAGCGTATTAACTGGGACTCGGTGGAATCCCTTAGAATGTGTCCCCCACATGTTCCTGTGCCAGTAAGTATTAGAGGAGATGTTTTATACAGACTCATTCATGTATAGTTTTACATAGCTTTAATCTCTTTTTCCAAATTCGTCAGATTACTAATAACAGTGAAGGTCGCTGATCTGAGCCGCACTATAGCTCGGATGAGGCTTATACCACTAATGTTTCCTTTCAGAGGTCAAATTTGTCAGTGGAGAGATTGTAAGCCCCCATACATGTTAAATGATCAGCAGATAGTGACAAAATTGGTTAACATATGTAGAGAGCCTCTAGCTTTCCTGAACTTTACTATATACTGTTCTTATGTAATCACCTTCTTGTGTTTTCTTTATCTCTTATAGCCAAGAAACATCCAGCGCAGCTCCAGACCATTCAATCTTCAAATTCTGGAAGCAGCAGAGGCTAACAACTCAGCCCTCTCAGCAGACCACCAGGCCTTATTCATGGGGTTTTCATTTACCAACATCAGCTGGAAAACCCCAAACCATCCACCGGCTCTTTAATACCATCACAGCAAGCTGTCTTCCTAAGCCCCAAGAAGAACATCAAAATAAGAAGATCCAGATGGGCAAGCAGGACCTGGCCAAGCAAGAAATTAGCATATCAGGATTCAAGCCAGGATCCGGACCCCGGAAGAACACCTAAGATATTCCTGTTCAAAAGGATGGCCATAAGGATGGATGAGGCAAGGGAGGTAAGTGCCCAGTAGGGACTTTTATGTGTGGCATTATGGTGTGCCTGGGAATACCATGCACACTACATGCCCCTGACAATAACAGCCTTATGATACTATGTGTATAGTGTTACGCTATGTATATAGTACATAAGAGAAAAAATATTCTAGTTATATTTACCGGTGACTACCGGTGACTATAATTACACTTTTCCCCTTCCTCCATAACAACTCATTGAGCTGTCCTGGGCGACGGGGAAATAAGGTGTGAGATGGCTGGCAATTAAGGGGTGGAAGGAGGCCAGTTTTTTTTTTTTGTTGTTTTTGTTTTTTTTAAATCATAGCATTTAAAGCTATATTGCTTTGCTATGTAAAATAATTATATTTACCGATGGCTACCGGTGATTATAGTTACACTTTTCCCCTTCCTCCATAACAACTCATTGAGCTGTCCTGGGCGACGGGGAAATAAGGTGTGAGATGGCTGGCTATTAAGGGGTGGAAGGAGGCCAGTTTTTTTTTTTTGTTGTTTTTTTTTAATCATAGCATTTAAAGCTATACTGCTTTGCTATGTAAAATAATTATATTTACCGTTGGCTACTGGTGACTATAGTTACACTTTTCCCCCTCCTCCATTACAACTCATTGAGCTGTCCTGGCGACGGGGAAATAAGGTGTGAGATGGCTGGCTATTAAGGGGTGGAAGGAGGCCAGTTTTTTTTTTTTTTTTAAATCATATCATTTCAAGCTATAATGCTTTGCTATGTAAAATAATTATATTTACCGGTGACTAGCGGTGACCATAGTTACACTTTTCCCCCTCCTCTATAACAAATCATTGAGCTATCCTGGGCAACGGAGAAATAAGGAGTGTGATGGCTGGCTATTAAGGGGTGGAAGGAGGCCAGATTTTTTTTTAAATCATAGAATTTAAAGATATATTGCTTTGCTATGTAAAATAATTATATTTACCTGTGGCTACTGGTGACATCTAATTGCACTATTCCCTCTACTCCATAACAACTCATTGAGCTGTCTTGGACAATAGGGAAATAAGGTGTGAGATGGCTGGCTATTAAGGGGTGGAGGAGGCCAGTTTTTTTTTTTTTTTTAAATCATAGCATTTAAAGCTATATTGCTTTGCTGTGTAAAAAAAATTATACTTACCGGTGACTAACGGTGACTATAGTTACACTTTTCCCCCTCCTCTATAACAACTCATTGAGCTGTCCTGGGCGACGGGGAAATAAGGTGTGAGATGGCTGGCTATTAAGGGGTGGAAGGAGGCTAGTTTTTTTTTTTTTTTTTTTAAATCATAGCATTTAAAGCTATATTGCTTTGCTATGTAAAATAATTATATTTACCGGTGGCTACCGGTGACTATAGTTGCACTTTTCCCCCTCCTCCATAACAACTCATTGAGCTGTCCTGGGTGATGGGGAAATAAGGTGTGATATGGCTGGCTATTAAGGGGTGGAAGGAGGCCAGTTTTTTTTTTTTTTTTTTTTTAAATCATAGCATTTAAAGCTATATTGCTTTGCTATGTAAAATAATTATATTTACCGGTGGCTACCGGTGACCATAGTTACACTTTCCCCCCTCCTCCATAACAACTCATTGAGCTGTCTTGGACAATGGGGAAATAAGGTGCGAGTTGGCTGGCTATTAAGGGGTGGAGGAGGCCAGTTTTTTTTTTTTTTTAATCATAGCATTTAAAGCTGTATTGCTTTGCTGTGTAAAAAAAATTATACTTACCGGTGACTACCGGTGACTATAGTTACACTTTTCCCCCTCCTCTATAACAACTCATTGAGCTGTCCTGGGTGATGGGGAAATAAGGTGTGAGATGGCTGGCTATTAAGGGGTAGAAAGAGGCCAGTTTTTTTTTTTTTTTTAAATCATAGCATTTAAAGCTATATTGCTTTGCTATGTAAAATAATTATATTTACCGGTGGCTACTGGTGACCATAGTTACACTTTTTCCCCTCCTCCATAACAACTCATTGAGCTGTCTTGGACAATGGGGAAATAAGGTGTGAGATGGCTGGCTATTAAGGGTTGGAAGGAGTCCAGTTTTTTTTTTGTTTTTTTTTAAATCATAGCATTTAAAGCTATATTGCTTTGCTATGTAAAAAAAATTATATTTACCGGTGACTACCAGTGACTTTAGTTAGACTTTTCCCCCTCCTCCATAACAACTCATTGAGCTGTCCTGTACGATGGGGAAATAAGGTGTGTGATGGCTGGCTATTAAGGGGTGGAAGGAGGCCAGTTTTTTTTTTAAATCATAGCATTTAAAACTATATTGCTTTGCTATATAAAAAATTATATTTACCGTTGAAAACCCGTGACTATAGTTACACTTTTCTCCCTCCTCTATAACAACTCATTGAACTGTCCTGGGCGACGGAGAAATAAGGTGTGTGTGGGCTGGCTATTAAGGGGTGGAAGGAGGCCAGATTTTTTTTTTTAAATCATAGCATTTAAAGCCATATTGCTTTGCTTTGTAAAATAATTATATTTACCGGTGACTACCAGTGACTATTGTTACACTTTTCCCCCTCCTCCATAACAACTTATTGAGCTGTCTTGGACAATGAGGAAATAAGGTGTGAGATGGCTGGCTTTTAAGGGGTGGAAGGAGGCCAGTATTTTTTTTTAAATCATAGCTTTTAAAGCTATATTGCTTTGCTATGTAAAAAAATTACATTTACCGATGACTAGCGGTGACTATAGTTACACTTTTCCCCCTCCTCTATAACAAATCATTGAGCTATCCTGGGCAACGGAGAAATAAGTTGTGTGATGGCTGGCTACTAATGGGTGGAAGGAGGCCAGTTTTTATTTATTTTATTTTTTTTAAATCATAGCATTTAAATCTATATTGCTTTGCTATGTAAAATAATTATATTTACCGGTGGATACCAGTGATTATAGTTACACTTTTCCCCTTCCTCCATAACAACTCATTGAGCTGTCCTGGGCGACGGGGAAATAAGGTGTGAGATGGCTGGCTATTAAGGGGTGGAAGGAGGCAAGTTTTTTTTTTTTTTTTTAAATCATAGCATTTAAATCTATACTGCTTTGCTATGTAAAATAATTATATTTACCGGTGGCTACCGGTGACTATAGTTACACTTTTCCCCCTCCTCCATAACAACTCATTGAGCTGTCCTGGGCGACAGGGAAATAAGGTGTGAGATGGCTGGCTATTAAGGGGTGGAAGGAGGCCAATTTTTTTGTTTTGTTTTGTTGTTTTTTTTTAAATCATAGCATTTAAAGCTATACTGCTTTGCTATGTAAAATAATTATATTTACCGGTGGCTACCGGTGACTATAGTTACACTTTTCCCTTTCCTCCATAACAACTCATTGAGCTGTCCTGGGCGACAGGGAAATAAGGTGTGAGATGGCTGGCTATTAAGGGGTGGAAGGAGGCCAATTTTTTTGTTTTGTTTTGTTGTTTTTTTTTAAATCATAGCATTTAAAGCTATACTGCTTTGCTATGTAAAATAATTATATTTACCGGTGGCTACCGGTGACTATAGTTACACTTTTCCCCCTCCTCCATAACAACTCATTGAGTTGTCCTGGGCGACGGGTAAATAAGGTGTGAGATGGCTGGCTATTAAGGGGTGGAAGGTGACCAGTTTTTTTTTTAAATCATAGCATTTAAAGCTATATTGCTTTGCTATATAAAATAATTATATTTACCTGTGGCTACTGGTGACATCTAATTGCACTTTTCCCTCTACTCCATAACAACTCATTGAGCTGTCTTCGACAATGGGGGAAATAAGGTGTGAGATGGCTGGCTATTAAGGGGTGGAGGAGGCCAGTTTTTTTTTTTAAAGCATAGCATTTAAAGCTATATTGCTTTGCTGTGTAAAAAAATATATACTTACCGGTGACTACCGGTGACTATAGTTACACTTTTCCCCCTCCTCTATAACAACTCATTGAGCTGTCTTGGACAATGGGGAAATAAGGTGTGAGATGGCTGGCTATTAAGGGGTGGAAGGAGGCCAGTATTTTTTTTTTAAATCATATTATTTAAAGCTATACTGCTTTGCTATGTAAACTAATTATATTTACCGGTGACTAGCGGTGACTATAGTTACACTTTTCCCCCTCCTCTATAACAAATCATTGAGCTATCCTGGGCAACGGAGAAATAAGGAGTGTGATGGCTGGCTATTAAGGGGTGGAAGGAGGCCAGTTTTTTTTTGTTGTTTTTTTTTTAAATCATAGCATTTAAAGCTATATTGCTTTGCTATGTAAAATAATTATATTTACCGGTGGCTACCGGTGATTATAGTTACACATTTCCCCTTCCTCCATAACAACTCATTGAGCTGTCCTGTGCGACGGGGAAATAAGGTGTGAGATGGCTGGCTATTAAGGGGTGGAAGGAGGCCAGTTTTTTTTTTTTTTTTTTTAAATCATAGCATTTAAAGCTATACTGCTTTGCTATGTAAAATAATTATATTTACCGGTGACTAGCGGTGACTATAGTTACACTTTTCCCCCTCCTCTATAACAAATCATTGAGCTATCCTGGGCAACGGAGAAATAAGGAGTGTGATGGCTGGCTATTAAGGGGTGGAAGGAGGCCAGATTTTTTTTTTAAATCATAGCATTTAAAGCTATACTGCTTTGCTATGTAAAATAATTATATTTTCCTGTGGCTACTGGTGACATCTAATTGCACTTTTCCCTCTACTCCATAACAACTCATTGAGCTGTCTTGGACAATGGGGAAATAAGGTGTGAGATAGCTGGCTATTAAGGGGTGAAGGAGGCCAGTTTTTTTTTTTTTTAAATCGTAGCATTTAAAGCTATATTGCTTTGCTGTGTAAAAAAATTATACTTAACGGTGACTACCGGTGACTATAGTTACACTTTTCCCCCTCCTCTATAACAACTCATTGAGCTGTCCTGGGCGACGGAGAAGTAAGGTGTGAGATGGCTGGCTATTAAGGGGTGTAAGGAGGCCAGTTTTTTTTTTTTTAAATCATAGCATTTAAAGCTATATTGCTTTGCTATTTAAATTAATCATATTTACCGTTGGCTACCGGTGACATCTAATTACACTTTTCCATCTCCTCCATAACAACTCATTGAGCTGTCTTTGACAATGGGGAAATAACGTGTGAGATGGCTGGCTATTAAGGGGTGGAGGAGGCCAGGTTTTTTTTTGAAATCATAGCATTTCTAGCTATATTGCTTTGCTATGTAAAAAAAATATATTTACCGGTGACTACCAGTGACTATAATTACACTTTTCCCCCTCCTCTATAACAACTCATTGAGCTGTACTGGGGAACGGAGAAATAAGGTGTGTGATGGCTGTCTATTAAGTCTGGAAACTCGCGGCCCGTCCGTGCATTTGAACGGATGTCTGCATGAGCTGTTATAGAGTCTTGATTTGAGATGCACAGAAGTTTATGGGTCTTCTCACCACCCCCATAAACCAACAATTTATTTCTCTGTCAGATTCATAAGGTACCTAGGAGACACAAATGTACACCCTATTTGTTGATTCCACTGCACTGATATGTACATCATATGGATCCATAGAGACTCCATGTGTCACAATACAGTCATTTAGATGGAGAATTCATTAGTATAAATTAAAATAGACTTTTTTATTCTTTTAAATTAGACTTTTGTATTATTTTAAGGGTACTATAATAAAAATTTGGAACTAGTTAAATAGCTGGTTTCTGGTGTCTACATATCATCACTGGCTATAAATTAATATGCTAATTGTACATATAGGTCTGCCTAATAGAGGTGTGTGACAAATTCCAGCTGTGTATTTGTAGGGATACAGTTCTGCTGAACTCATTACAACTAAAAGTTTGACAGACGTAATGCTGTCCTAAATGTAATGATTACAACACGCTTAAAAGCTGTACTTGAAACATGGTCAGGGAATGGTTCTCAGCTGCTTGGGTGTTAACTTGATGTTATATCAAGTTGCTTAATGGTAAAAAAGCATTACACCATATCATATTTTTAAATGGTGGCGTTTAAAAAATATACATCATCACATACGTTTTCCAAATTCTTTTCAAACAGGTTCCTTCTGTGCTTGGTTAGTTCTTTGCATACTGATACATGTGTGTTTCTTTTGTGTGAATCTGTGTGACCTCTTAATGCTGAATGGGTCCTTGAGTGAAATTTTTCAGCTTTGTAATTAATGACCTCAAGTTGAGGCCACCTGTTCATACAAGTTTTGTGATTTCCATCTTGCTAACTTCCAAACGTTAAAAAGGAATCATTAGGGTTGTTAATTTCACAATGGCTCTTATATATTTTATTGTGTTACCTATTTACTAACAAATAAGGGTGTATTCTGAAATTAGAAGTGTACCTGTGACTTTTTGGAGATATGGCTTTAAAAGTGTATGGGGGTTTGATAAAGACAGATAAATAATAATATGGACATTGAGCATTAAAATGTACGAGCACGTTATCGTATTCTAAGCACAAGCAATACTTATTTATCTTTACATTTTGTTTGTCATTGTATAATATAGATGTGAAAATATTTAGAAAAAATATTTCAACAAGTGTTTTGTTAAAACCATAACGATTTAATTTGTAGAAAACATTTAAACTATATCTGATTATTCAAATTTCAAATATTTTTGAAGAAATGTCTCAAAGGAACATTATCAGCTGTACTGATAAGCTAATTAAGCAGAAATATTTACTTTACAAAATGGGCACCAAAGGGCATTTCTCAAAAAATTTTGAAGGCTTGGTGCCTTCAAAAGCTTGCAAAGGCCATGCAAAAGGCGTCCATAGTATTTACAGTCCAAGTGAGAAATGGCACAGGTATCCAGTGAATTAAAGGGAATCAGTCAGAACAGAATGACTGATCAAACTAAGTCCCGCCACTCTGTGCTTCATGGCGGGGCCAAACATTTGAATACATCTTCCCATCTGCTTGTTTTCCCTCAGTTTCCACCCCATCTCTACTTTTATTGACAGCTGTGGGTTCATAGAGCCAAAGAATAGTGGATATAAAAGGAAACCAATCAGGTGGGAAGTTGCATGTAAATGAATGTCCCCACCGTGATGCACCGAGCGCCTCTACTTGAATTGAACAGTCATTCTGCACTAACAGAGTCCCTTTAATGAATATTCACCGAGATACATGATAGTCTAAGCTTCTCAGGACTTGAAATTTGCTCAATTGAGAAGTCGCAATATTGTATCCCTCATCTGGGTGAAATAACTTTAATTCACTGAAAACTAGAGAAGAGCAAATATATTTATGTGGAATTGAATTCCACTTGTATATTACAAAAATCCGCTTTTGCAAAAACAAATTTTTTGTAACTCGCTTCCTTGAGTAATCAGCTAGATGGCTGCCACTGGCTGCCATTTTCATTAACCATAATGGAACATCAAAAGATTAAAAAATAAGAAAAAATCTTACCACTAACCTCCCTGGCTTTCTGCTCCTCACCTTCCCCCGTCCAGTCTTCATCATATCTTTTTTTAAACTACGCCTCTCACACTAAACTAGCACTTCCAGCTCTGATATTGCCCCAGATGCTTCTGCACATATATTAGTAAGGTCATGGCGCATGTTGTGACAATATGACATTGTGACTGGAGTGGTGAGTAGTAAGGTGAGTCTGCATTTTTTTTTACATCTTATGTTTATTATGTTTGGAGAACCCAGAGAATAATAAGGGCATTAAATTAGTGGAGAATAACTTCTCTGCAAACCATATTTCTCTGGGAAATTCACACGGACAGGAAAATTCAAATTTTACCTGATCAACTCCACTTAAACCTGTGTAGTGCTGCTACTCTTTACCCACAGACAACAGATTGTGTATAAAACCCCATCCTCAAAATGTTATACCTGATGAAGGGCATGGTTCCAGTCCTAAATGTGTTGTTTGCATATACTGATAAAAAAAAGTTAATTTTAAAGAATATAGTATATTGTGAAAATAGCACCATTAGGAGGTCCAATTCCCAGCATGATATTATAGTTTTTAAGCGAGATGGGGATCAGGGGGTGCCAAGCATACCTGGATAAAGGGGGCCATACATACAGGTTTGAAGGGTGCTATACATACCGGGATGAGGGATGAGGGGGCCATACATACAGGGATCATTGGTGCCATACATACCAGGAGCCGCGCTGCGCTCACAGTGTGATGTTTATTAGAGAAAATTAATATTTACTGCAGTGAATATTCATTTTCTTCAGTAGCGGGCAAAGTGTAGGCTGCAGCAGGTGGCTACTGCCTCCTGTGCATCGCTACTCCGCCACTGTCGCTTCCCCCACATCCCCCACCACACACAGCCACAGTATTTATGTATATAGGACTATAAGACGCACCCCCCACTTTCCTCCAAAATTTTGGAGGAAAAAAATGCATCTTATAGTCCTAAAAATATGGTACTTTTCCTTCATTGTTCCACTCCTGGTTTTGGCTTACAAATACTGATGTAAAATACTGACCAAATACTGAACATGTGAAAGTGGCCTTATACTAAGACAACTTATTGTCCTTCTTGTTTCAATTCTTGTGAGTGATATTCTAAAAGGATGAAGTCACTTGTCACTGTTGATGTGCAGCAGAGATGTAGTCAATTAAAAGTATTCCTAAATCAAGAAAAATCACATGCAGTTTTACTGCAAAACAGTGAGAATTTGCAAAGCTGTTATTAACATGTCTCATCTATTTTATTATTTTTTAAGTAGAAAAAATAATCATAGACATTTTTCCCATATCTTGGCAGTACATCAACCGAAACATTCGACTTTATCTTTCTATAGTTTGATGCACTTATGTTTAATGAAGTCCTTCTACAGGATACATTCAAATAATTAAGTAATAATCTTCCTCTTACAGTGAAATAGAACTGCCTCGACTTTATATGCACTGGACAGTGTCAATGAATGAGGTGTGTCAATATAGTGTTCTTCATATTCTCTCTGCCTAGATGTGGGATATCATTTGGACAATTTGCACATATTTATACAATTTGTCATCATTCTGTCTTTGCAGTTTTGAGAGTTACAAGATTTGCCTTAAGGCTAACTTTTCCTCTGCACAAAATACTCTGTGAAAATCACATGTCAGCTGGTGAACAATTTTAGCAATTTGGAAAGTTTCAGGTAAACAGCAGACCTATTTCTCATATGCAAAGTATGAAAGTGCAAGAGAAAAATAAAACTATAAACTTGATACAACAGAGTAAGCAGAAAGAAAGAAGAAAATATGATATTTTCACTGTTTGGCAATTTCAAGTATTTTCTTCATAGGTGACAAAGGTTACACAAAAATAACTTGCATCTGGAACTACAAATGTGTAATCTTAATTTATGCCAGCTGTCCTGGCACTATCATTGTGTTGTGGCACTAGATTTGTGGGCTTTCATTTGCACAGATAACTATGCTGTAAATGAATGGATAAAAGTCTTCTACTGCTAAAGAACTTAAAGACAAGCGATCCTCAGAATATGACCCATTTTTAAATCCGGTTTTTGTGCAACATGTATTGAATAAAAAATTGGCAATGGTTTTAAATCTACACACGTGGTCAAAATTATTGGTACCCCTCGTTTTGTAAGGATTCCATTAGTCCAAGTAGAAAGTTGTTTGCCTTTCTGGTGAAGTCTATGACTGCTTCAAAGGAGGTATCACATCAAACGTTGCAATGTTAAACAACAGATGATCTCATTAAAGGGAAGCTATCAGAAAACTACATATAGTTTAAATTAGGTTTATGGGTTACATTTATTTTTTACAAAATTTTGACATTGATTTTTCATATTATGAACTTTATTAAAAACAAAAAGAATTCGGATTCTTCTAATTTTCACACTGACCACTAGGGCTTTTTTAGACTTAACTTTTGTCCTTCCAGAACAGGTTTACAGCAAGCTCCATATTATCAAAGGTAGGATTGATGTAACAGATAATATCTCTACACCCAGCTCGTAATAAAGGATCCACCAATCACAATATCACAGCTGACCCTGCTCCCCTCCCTTGACAATGACCTTTGGTCACATTTCATTATAGACTTCAATACAATGCACTTTTGAATTTTTATTTTTACTATACACACGTGGTCAAAATTGTTGGTGCCCCTCGTTTAATGAAAGAAAAACCCACAATGGTCACAGAAATAACTTGAATCTGACAAAAGTAATAATAATTTAAAAATCTATGAAAATGAACAAATGAAAGTCAGACACTGCTTTTCAACCCTGCTTCCACAGAATTTTTAAAAAAAAATTAAACTCATGAAATAGGCCTGGACAGAAATGATGGTACCCCTGAAAATAATGTGACAAAAGGGACAGCTTAAATCAAGTTGTGTCCACTAATTAGCATCACAGTTGTCTACAATCTTGTAATCAGTCAGTGGGCCTGTATATAGGGCTACAGATACTCACTGTGCTGTTTGGTGATATGGTGTGTACCACACTCAACATGGACTAGAGGAAGCAAAGGAAAGAGCTGTCTCAGAAGTTTAGAAAGAATATTATAGACAAGCATGTTAAAGGTAAAGGTTAGAAGACCATCTCCACGCAGATTGATGTTCCTGTGACTACAGTTGCATATATTATTCAGAAATTTAAGATCCATGGGACTGTAACTAACCTCCCTGGATGTGGCCGCAGGAGGAAAATTGATGACAAATCAAAGAGACGGATAATACGAATGGTAACAAAAGAGTCCAGGATAACTTCTAAAGAGATTAAAGGAGAACTTCAAGCTCAAAGAACATCAGTGTCAGATCGCACCATCCATCGTTGTTTGATCCAAAGTGGACTTCATGGGAGATGACCAAGGAGAAAACACCATTGTTGAAAAAAAATCATAAAAAAGCCAGACTGGAATTTGCCAAACTACATGTTGACAAGCCACAAATCTACTTGGAGAATGCCCTATGGACAGATGAGACAAAAATGGAAGTTTTTGGCAAGGCACATCAGCGCTATATTCACAGATGGAAAAATGAAGCATATCAAGAAAAGAACACTGTCCCTACTGTGAAACATGGAGGAGGCTCTATATGTTTTGGGGCTGCTTTGCTGCATCTGGCACAGGGTGTCTTGAATCTGTGCAGGGTACAATGAAATCTCAAGACTATCAAGGGATTCTAGACAGAAATGTGCAGCCCAGTGTCAGAAAGCTTGGTCTCAGTCGCAGGTCATGGGTCTGTAACAGGATAATGACCCAAAACACACAGCTAAAAACACCCAAGAATGGCTAAGAGGAAAACATTGGACTATTCTGAAGTGGCCTTCTATGAGTCCTGACCTAAGTCCTATTGAGCATCTTTGGAAAGAGCTGAAACATGCCATCTGGAAAAGGCAACCTTCAAACACGAGACAACTGGAGCAGCTTGCTCATGAGGAGTGGGCCAAATTACCTGTCGAGAGGTGCACAAGTCTCATTGACAGTTACAGGAATCGTTTGACTGCAGTGATTGCCTCAAAAGGTTGTTCAACAAAATATTAAGTTAAGAGTACCATCGTTTCTGTCCAGGCCTATTTCATGAGTTAAATTTTTTTTAAAATTCTGTGGAAACAGGGTTTAAAAGCAATGTCTGATTTTCATTTGTTCATTTTCATAGATATTTAATTTATTATTACTTTTGTCAGATTTAAGTTATTTCTGTGACCATTGTGGGTTTTTCTTTCATTAAACGAGGGGTACCAACAATTTTGACCACGTGGGTATATTACAAAAATTCAAAAGTGCATTTTCACACTGGACTGGGGATTTTTAGACTCTAACGCCCTATTGTTTTGAGAATTAACATATGTACATAGCCACAATGGTCCGATCGCAATCCTATCTATTCTATTGAAGTCTATAATGAAATGTGACCAAAGGTCATTATCAAGGGAGGGGAGCAGGGTCAGCTGTGATATTGTGATTGGTGGATCCTTTATTACGAGCTGGGTGTAGAGATATTATCTGTTACAGCAATCCTACCTCTGATAATATGGAGCTTGCTGTAAACCTGTTCTGGAAGGACTAAAGTTAAGTCTAAAAAAGCCCTAGTGGTCAGTGTGAAAATTAGAAGAATCCGAATTCTTTTTGTTTTTAATAAAGTTCATAACATGAAAAATCATTGTCAAAATTTTGGAAAAAATAAATGTAACTCAAAAACCTAATTTAAACTATATGTAGTTTTCTGATAGCTTCCCTTTAATGAGATCGCCTGTTGTTTAACATTGCAACGTTTGATGTGATACCTCCTTTGAAGCAGTCATAGACTTTACCAGAAAGACAAACAACTTTCTACTTGGACTAATGGAATCCATGCAAAATCAGTATCCATAGTAATGATTGTTCCAAGTTATCAGCCGGATATACTTCATACTAGAGATTACCTGACAAATAAAACACTTGTTTATAGTGTGATTGGATTGTTATGCATGTCTGAGGTCTAAGGGGTAACGTTTCTCCTTATGGAGAGTGACACACCAGCTCTGGCATGTCAAGGTAAGGAGGCTTATTCGCCGTGCAATGCTCCTCTGGGAAATTTATTATGCAAATTGCCTTTTCAGAGAAAAAGAGGACTTGTACTCTATAGCGCCACCTATTGGAAGCAGCAATCCTGCACAACTCGTTAAAGGGTTGATTGTGACTTGTAGGATTGCTGCTTCCAACAGGTGGCGCTATAGAGTGCAAGTCCTCTTTTTCTCTGAAGAGGCAATTTGCATATGCATGTCTGAAAATCATGGCTATCTGTAGCACACATTTCCCCTTGTAATCAGATGATGTGCTGCTGAGAACAAGTGATGTACAGTGGTGTGAAAGTGTTTACCCACTTCCTGATTTCTTACTCTTTTGCATGCTTGTCACACTTAAATGTTTCAGATCACAAAACAAATTGAAACATTAGACAAAGATAACACAAGTAAATACAAAATGCTGTTTTTAAATGAAGGTTTTTTATTCTTAAGGGAAAAATAAATCCAAACCTACAGGGCCATGTGTGAAAAAGTGATTGCCCCTTAAACCTAATAACTGTTTGGGCCACCCTTAGCAGCAACAACTGATATCAAGCGTTTGAAATATCTGGCAATGAGTCTTTTACAATGCTCTGGAAGAATTTCGGCCCACTCATCTTTGTAAAATTGTTCTAATTCTGCCACATTGCAGGGTTTCCGAGCATGAACTGCCTTTTTAAGGTCATGCCACAGCATCTCAATAGGATTAAAGTTAGGACTGTGACTAGGCCACTGCAAAGTCTAAATTTTGTTTTACTTAAGCCATTCAGAGGTGGACTTGCTGGTGTGTTTTGCATCTTTGTCCTGCTGAATAACCAAAGTGCACTTCAGCTTGTGGTCATGAACAGATGGCTGGATATTCTCCAGCAGGATTTTTTAGTAGACTGCAGAATTCATGGTTCTATTTACCACTGCAAGTCTTCCAAGTACTGAAGCAGCAAAACAGCCCCAGACCATCACACTACAACCTCCATATTTTACTGTTGGTATGATGTTCCTTGTCTGAAATGCTGTGCTACTTCTACGCCAGATGTAATGAGACATACACTTTCCAAAAAGTTCAACTTTTGTCTCGTCAGTCCAAACAGTATTCTCCCAAAAGTCTTGGCGACCATCAAGATGTTTTCTGGCAAAACCGAGACAAGCCTTTAAGTACTTTTTGCTCAGCAGTGGTTTTCGTCCTGGAACTCTGCCATGCATGCCATTTTTGCCCAGTCTCTTTCTTAAGGTAAAGTCATGACCACTGACCTTAACTGAGGCAAGTGAGGCCTGCAGTTTTTTGGATATTGTTGAGGGGTCTTTTCTGACATCTTGGATGAGTCATCGCTGTGGTATTGGGGTATTTTTGGTCAGCCGGCCACTTTTAGGAAAATTCACCACTGTTCCATGTTTTCACCATTTGTGGATAATGGCTCTTACTGTGGTTCTTTGGATTCACAAAGCTTTAGAAATGGCTTTATAACATTTTCCAGACTGATGGATTTCAATTACTTTGTTTCTCATTTGTTCCTGAATTTCTTTGGATCGCAGCATGATGTCTAGCTTTTAAGGATTTTTTTTTATCTATTTCACTTTGCCAGGCAGGTCCTATTTAAGTGATTTCTTGATTGAGATCAGGTGTGGCAGTAATCAGGCCTGTGTGTGGCTAGGGAAATTGAACTCCACTTCCCAAAGATGTGATAAACCACAGTTAATTTATGTTTTAAAGGGAGTAGGTGCACTTTTTCACACAGGGCCCTGTAGGTTTGGATCGCTTTTTACCTTAATATTAAAGACCTTCATTTAAAAACTGCATTTTATGTTTACTTGCGTTATCTTTGTCTAATATTTAAATTTGTTTTGTGATCTGAACCATTTAAGTGTGACAAACATGCAAAAGAATAAGGAAGGGGGCAAAAACTTTTTCACACCACTGTATATAGGAACAGAATGATCATGGAATGACTTGAACATAGTTACTGGCCTAAAATTGACCAGTGAAAATGTGACATTAGGGAACAGGTCACTTTGGGCACCAGAACCTTGTTGTCCTTGCTAACTCTGCAATTTTTTTAGCTACTTTCAAGTTTACAAGCATGGGTTACGATTACGTGTCCTGTGCAGTTCATGGTGGTAGTATCACTGCACAGCAATTCTACCAGTTCTATGTATAACCACTGAGCACCATACCGCATTGGTGTTATGTATGTACATTATAATGATACAAGTTGAGCACAGTATGCTGGAGGCACAGTAATTAAGCACTCTATTTATCCAAATACTGAACTGTTTGACTACAATATGTTATGCTGCAAAGGGTGCACTAAAAAGAGATTCTTAAGTGGTCACCATCCAACCAAATGCTAGTCTTAGATGCTGAGCAATGAAGTGATTTGTGAGTATCTAGAGCTACTCAGGAGCATGAAGGAAGTATGTTTTTTTTATTTTTTACCCTTCACTATTAGTTTCTTACTAGAGGCACTATGTCTGAAACTTTTATGACAGGACCAGAGCTGTCCTGTGGGATATCACCTTCCCCCATTTTAAAAGGCACCATTAGCCTGTCATTTCGGTATGTCAACCTTGGGACCTGGAGTTGTGCCTTTGATCCTGGCCTTCATTTTTAAACTATGGAACTGCATTTGCATACTGTTCACTGTACTTAATAATATGGTTGACACTTTTGTAGAGGTGCTCTGTCAGTCACTGTTATTGGTGAAATACTGGTACCATATGTTCAGTTATCTTGATGTTTCTATTAGATGATTCACAAAAACTTTACTTATTCCAGTTTCCCATGTTTCGTTGTTGGGACACAATATTGGGGGTGATGGATCATAGAAGGCTTGTGTGGTATTTCATTTTCTAAGATAAGTTATCCAGAGAATTTACCTGGATTGTTACAACACCTATTTATTCAATTTTATCCTTTACTTCCACTATATCATCCAACCTAAACCACTCATCAAATCATCCAATGCGTAATAAAGGAAGGAAAAGGTTTGTTTAGAATGTAAAACATAGCCTTGATACATAATAAACACATATTCAGAAATTTATTTTAGAATTGTCAAGCCATGGACAGCAAAGATTAATACTTATAGTAGATATCAAAATATAGACTTTGTGAAAAAGCTCTTAACTTAGATTCAAAATGCTCTATTAATATTTGTTAGAAAGGAATATTTTTAAGTACCTGTCAGGTTTCTCATTAGACCCAAGTTGAGTTATGGTCAAAAGTTGAGAGTACACAAGCGTCCAACAATCATGCAATAAAACTTAACAAATAAGCAGAGCATGATATTTTTTCACATTGCATCTTTTTTTCTCCATGATTTCCATTCCACTTGTCATTTTTGGATTTTGTTTGAAAAAATGGGTGTGACTTTTTAAAAAAAAATTGTCAAATATTTGTAATTTACTCTATGACCAGTGTGGTGCAAAATGGCTGAATGGTTTTGCAGTTTTGGTGCATAGTTTAATTTGTGACAATTTTACTAAAGCACATTTGATAAGCTAGTAAATAAGTATTTCATTACTATTTCATTTCTGTCTTCAATCTTTGGTTTATTCTAGAAATACTATATATCCTATTGCATCTGTTTTGCCGAGCTCCCAGATATCATTATCCCACATACTACAGAATATCACCCCCAATATTGTATCCTTCACCTCTCCACTCACTTAATTATATAAGCTATGCTGTTAATACAAAAGGGAAAATAAATGACACAATCAGGAACATGTGTACACTACTTCTTCGGTCATGCACAGGTGTACCACTACACAAGAAGTAATATCACTATACTGTACTGTGAACATATAGTGGTCTAAACAGGCAATCTGCAGAAATATCTTCCCTCCCTCATGAAGTCAGCCAATGCCAGTATCTATACAGCAACTTTAAAACTGGTTAAAACCCAGACCAGATCCCTAAATTAGTTCAAACTCCAGACTAGTGTTGAGCCACCCCCGTAGTGTTCGAGTTCGGTTCGGTTCGTCGAACACCCGTGTGTTCGCCGAACTGTTCGTCGAACTGTTCGTCGAACACCTTCAAACACCGTTAAAACCAATGGCAGGCAAACAAAAACACATAGAAACACATAGAAAACACCTTCAAAGGTGTCCAGAAGCTGACAAACTGCTCAGAAGACATAACTAACACATGGAAAAGTGACAAGTACATATAGTCATGCGAAAAGAAAAGAGGTGGAGGAGTAAAAGGAGGGGGAGACACAGATATAGGCATGTCATGCCCTTCTAAAATCCAAAAAGTGAGAAGCCGACACGGCCAGTCCGTTCCTGCCCGTGCCACCTCCGTGTCGCCGGGTTTGTGCCAGAGCCGCGGTGGACCCTGACGGCCAGCCCCCCTCTCCCAATACTGGTGCCTGTCCGCTGGTGGGTCGAGCGAGCCCCCCTGTGGTGGAGGCAGCTCTAAGCTTTTTAATTTAAATTGTCTCTCTAATTTGAATGAATACACTTTAAATCCATTTACAAGGATCTATTGGAGGGCAAGTCTCATGCCAGCAGCCGCGTAATTCCAGCTCCAGTAGCGTCCACTAAAGCTGCTGCAGTTAAAAAGCTTTTATAAGGATCGAGCTCGGCTGTCCACCGCAAGGCATCCTACTGCCAGTCCCAGCCCCTATGCCTTGGGGTGCCTCCTGATGCTCTTCACTGAGTATCCCGTGGTTCCGAAGCATTTCCTTTGAAAAAATTAAGTGTCCAAACTACAGGTGGTGTAGCTTGCTTAACAGCCGGGATAATCCGCTGACTAGCAGACCCTGCTACTAGGCACAAAGTATTTCCTGGGCTAGATGCAGTTAAAAATTTGTAATTAGATACTCTCGTTGGATGCTGAGAAAGCATTCCATAGAGTCTCCTGGCACGCCATATATGATTCTCTTAAAAAGCTTGGGGTAGGGGTCTAGGGGACCCTTTTATAGCCAAAATCACAGCCCTGTATCGCAATACGTCACCTAGGCTGAAGATAAATGGAACTGTAGCACCCTGAGGGCTCGGTTGCTACAGAGGTATTGCACCTCACCCAGAGGTGTGATATCTCACTCTCAGGTAAGGATGTAGTGTGGATCAGGACCCGACACCTGCATGCATTACACCACATTGCCATGGGGCAGGGCGACCAATATGCCCCTGAGATGGGCACGACAGTCCCTGTCCCTGGCTGGAGTGGGGGGAGGGAACACTGAGGAAGGGGAACCCTGTAGTGCAGGAGCAGGGAGGAAGCAGTTCCTGGGTGCATTGAGAAGGGAGTATAAAAGGTGGGCACCATCTTAGTTCAGTGCAGAGAAGTCTGAGCAGAAGTGGCAGGGAGCAGGGGCTCTGCATGAGCTCTGCTCCGGAGGCGGGCCTAGTAACAGAGGCCCAGGCCTGGAAGAGGGAGAAGGAAGGAAGAGGAGCGGAGAAGGCTCCAGGAACGAGGAACGAAGGGATCTCAGGGGTGCGGACGGGCGAGTCGCCACCGCACGCCCGAATCCACCTGCATGGAGGGGTCAGGCCAAAGGGGGAGACCGGTCCCCGAAACTAGTGGAGGCAGGAAACGATACTCAGCTAGAAACAGGAGGCTGTGACATTTTATGTGGCGCTGCCCCTCGCTACACCCGCTAGGAAGGCACCACATAGGGTCAGGGAAACTGGCGCCAAGTTTACCAAGAGGAGGCCCGAGGCAGCCGGACAGAAGGGTTGGTAAGAAAGGCCAGACAAAGGACACACAAACGGGGTCCTGTGAAGCGCTCCAAAGTTATCTGGGAGTTGTCTGAGCCCCTCATCTGGTGAGCACAGTACGACGTGGGCAGCCGTTACCTGCAGACGTGGTCTGGATAATAAGAACTGTGAGTAAAGGCCCTGGACTGCATCACTGACTCCGTGTCATTACTGCTGCTGCCCTGCACCATCACCCCCATCCTCCGCATACACTGCCCTGAGGCTATACTCCTCCCGTGGGGAGTTATGCTACGCTCTGCTGCACCCACAACACCAGCCTTAGCGGTCTGCCCTGGAGCGGCGGTTCACTCTGACCGCAATCCACGGGTGGCGTAGTCGGACATTTAAACATCAAAACCACATAAATAGTTCCGCCACTGGTTTGACCGCCCTGAGCCACGGAACCGGGTTGCCGCCACGGAGACTACAACCACCAGCATCCACCAAAAAGGGTCCGGCTCCGGGTGTCCCAAGGCCCAGGGGGCGCGTCAGAACATTTTCATCACCTTTCACAATCACCAATGGGACAAGGCAGGGATGTTCTCTGTCCCCTCTCTTATACATCCTAGTGACGGAGCACCTGCTCTCATCAATTCGCCATAACCCCAATATTAGGTGGATTGAGGTGGGAGGCACCGAGTACAAGTGCTCTCTATTTGCTGATGATGTCCTAGTATCTATCACTCAATCACATATATCCATCCATGCTGTTATGGCTGAAATAGATCACTTTGTTACATGGTCAAATTTTAAAATCAATGCAGCGAAGTCTGAGGCCCTCGATGTCTCCCTCCCCAAATCCATATAGGATTCCATCCAGTCCAACTTTCCCTTTGCCTGGCCCTCACAGGGTATCAAATACTTAGAAATTCCTATTCATAGAGACCTCTCCCATCTATGTTATCTTAATTTTGGGCCCTTTATTGAACAACTCCATACAGACCACGGTTGGCAAGTTAGAACTGTAAGATTCACTACGTGAACCACTGGTGTTTTGTGGAAAAGCACATGTACACTGTGTTCCAAATTATTATGCAAAAAGTGTTTAGTAGTGATAAGGGAAGAATTTGTTTGTTTGTCAGTTAAACTCATTGATGATGATGTGTGTCAGGGCTCTTTATATCACTGTAAGCAATTGCAGACACCAGTGCTAATTAGTTTGGCAGGTGTGTCCAATGAAAGGCAAGACTACTTAAGAAGACTCTCTCACATTATTCAGCAGCCTACATTTTCTGCCAAAATGGGAAAGAAAAAGGATGTGTCGGCTGCTGAGAAGCAACAAATTGTGGAGTGTTTAGGTCAAGGCATGACTACAATCAACATTGTGCGATGATCAGGATGAAGTGTCTTGGCAATCAAGAAGTATGTAGCTGATTCACAGTACACACGTGTGCGTGCTGATAAGGGCAAATTGAGGACTCTTTCCTACAGGCAATTACGTCAGGTTGAAAGAGCAGCGGCAAAAAAGCCTTGTCATAGCAGCAGACAAGTTTTTGAAGCTGCTTGTGCCTCCAACGTCCCCCGAACAACAAGATGCAGGGTCATTCAGAGGTTTGCAGCTGTGCATACGCCATCCTGTCGACCTCCTCTATCCACTTCACACAAGCAGAAACGGCTCCAGTGGGCCAAACATTACATGAAGACTGATTTCAAAACTGTTTTGTTCACGGATGAGTGCCGTGCAGCGCTCGATGGTCCAGATGGATGGAGTGGAGGATGGCTGGTTGATGGACACCCCACGCAAACACGGCTACAGCGCCAACAAGGAGGAGGTGGAGTAATGTTTTGGGCTGGAATCATGAGGAGAGAGATTGTCGGCCCCTTTAGGATCCCTGAAGGCGCTAAAGATGAACTCCATAATGTATGTGGATTTTCTCAAACAGCACTTCCTGCCATGGTTCAAGAAGAAGAACCGTGTATTTCACAGCAAGATCATTTTTCTGCATGATAATGCACCATCTCATGCTGCACATAAAACATCTGCATCTCTGGCTGATATGGGCATAAAAGGGGACAAACTTATGGTGTGACCCCCATGCTCCCCTGACCTCTACCCCATTCAGAACCTTTGGAGCATCATTAAAAGGAGTGTCTATGATGGCGGGAGGCAGTTCACATCTAAGCAACAGCTCTGGGAGGGTATTCTGTCCTCATGCAAAACAATTGAAGCAGAAACCATCCAAAACCTGACAAATTCAATGGACGAGAGAGTTCAGAAGCTCCTTTCGAACAAGGGGTCCTATGTGAAAATGTAACATCACCTAGAATAAAGTTTTGAGTTGAAAACTGTTTGATTTCAGTTTCTAACAACCTGCTAATGCTTATAATTTCAAAAATGACCATTTTTTTGGTCTTTATTAAAATGAAAAGGTTGATCGAAAAGTTTGGGGGATCTAAGAGTGTGGCAACCCAGTAGTCATGATTACTTCGAATTCTGACAATATGAGGGTCATGCTGCAGGTAGTGCAGCAAGAAGGCACTTATGTGTCTTGCGCATCTCGGAGCCCCAAAATTATTTTCCTGGCTAGATGCAGCTAAAAATTATTTTTAATTTTAAATCTGGTGGAGCTTATTATAGATGGCCTAATAGGATCAGTGCTGCACACTGCTACAAAGCCCAAATTATTTTCCAGTCAAGATACAGATAAACATGATTAGTAATTTGAAAGCTTAAAACGGTTGGTAGGGTGATTTTAAACAATCATCAAGCTTTTACTCTCCCCAGGATGACACAGGGGTAGAAAAGTCGTTTCGGATCCATGATTTGTTCATCTTTATGAACGTGAGTCTGTCTACATTATCAGTGGAGAGCCGCGTGCGCTTATCTGTCAGCACACCACCAGCAGCGCTGAACACACGTTCAGACAGAACGCTGGCTGCGGGGCATGACAAGATCTCCAAGGCGTAAGTGGCTAGCTCCGGCCATTTATCCAGATTGGAAGCCCAAAAAGAGCAAGGGTCCAGTGACACAGTCGTGGCTTCAATGTTTACTTGGAGATACTCCTGTACCATCGTCTCTAGGCGTTGACTATGTGTCAGACTTCTTGTCTCCTGTGGCCTTGCAAAGGATGGGCTAAAAAAGTGGTGAAATGATTCCGCAAAATTGATGTTACCACCAGATACTGTGGTTCTGTTACGGTTTGAGTGCTGAACACTTGACGGTCCCACGGTTGGCAAGTTGGAACTGTGAGATTCACTACGTGCACCACTGGTATTTTGTGGAAAAGCACATGTAAGATTCTGCAACAGTCTCTGCTGATACTCCTGCATGCGTGCATCCCTTTCTATGGCAGGAATAATTTCTGCAAATTTACTTTTGTACCGGGGATCTAACAGTGTGGCAACCCAGTAGTCAGGATTATTTCTAATTCTCACAATTCGAGGGTCATGTTGCAGGTAGTGCAGCAAGAAAGCACTCATGTGTGTTGCACATCCAGGAGCACCAAGTCCCTGTTGTGTTGGTGGCGAGGTAACAATCATGCTTCCTTCCTCTGTCCTCTCCCCCCAACCTCGCACAACAGAAATGTGATCAAGGTCTCCCTCATCTGATGAGTCTTCCATGCCCATCGACAGTTCATCCTCCACTTCTTCCTGGGCTCCTGCACCTTCCTCACTAGTTTGGCTGCTACCATGCGCCCTGGTAAAACCATCTCTCCCACTCTCACATGCCTGCCACCTTGGTGCTGCCGACCGTCTGGACCTTGCAGATGTTAGCCCTTCCGCATACAACTCCTCCTCCTCTACTTCCTCCACCTCCTCTTGTGCCACCACCTGACTCCGAATTCTGTCTAACATGTGCTCCACCATGTAAATCACCGGAATAGTCATGCTGTTAATGGCATCGTCAGCACTAAACATCTTCATCGCCATTTCAAAACTGTGCAGAAGGGTGCATAGGTCCCTGATCTGAGACCACTCCTCCAGCGTGATTTGCCCCACCTCTGAATCTCGTTGGCCCAGGCTATACGTCAGAACGTATTGCACCAGGGCTTGTCGGTGCTGCCACAGTCGCTGCAACATGTGCAGAGTTGAATTCCACCGGGTAGGCACATCGCATTTTAGCCGGTGAAGTGGCAGGCCCAACGACTTCTGTAGAGATGTAAGTCGCTGAGCTGTGGGATGCGAACGGCGGAAGTGAGCACACAGCGACCGTGCCCTCTGCAGAAGGCCATCTAGTCTGGGATAGTGGGCTAAAAATTGCTGGACAACCAGGTTCAACACGTGAGCCATACAAGGCACGTGTGTGACATTGCCCCGGCGAAGGGCCGCACCCAGGTTTGCAGCATTGTCGCACACGGCCTTCCCTGGTTTCAGGTCCAGTGGAGACAACCATTCATGAAATTGGTTCTCCAGAGCTGACCACAACTCCTCAGCTGTGTGACTCACATTTCCCAGACATTTCAATGTAAAAACCGCCTGATGACGTTGAGCCCTACTGCCAGCATAGTAAGGAGGTGTGCAGGATCCCTTCTGCGCAGTTAGAAAGCTTGTGGCATGACCAGACAGGCTTTGGGTGCAGGTGGAAGACCGAGAGTAGGTTGAGGAGGCAGAAGCAGTGGAGGAACTTTGACATAAAGAGGATTGACGCACAACTCGTGGGGACGGCAAGACTTGGACAGCAGCCCCTTGTCCTGCTGTCACCATAGTTACCCAGTGCCCAGTCAGCGACATGTAATGCCCCTGTCCATGCCTACTCGTCCAAGTGTCTGTGGTGAAATGCACCCTGTCACACACAGAGTTTCTCAAAGAAGCGGTGATGTTGTGTGCGACATGCTGGTGGAGCGCAGGCACACCTTTCTTTGAGAAGTAGTGCCGACTGGGCATCTGGTACTGGGGCACTGCGACGGACATAAGGTCTCGAAAATCCTCTGTGTCCACCAGGTGGAAAGGCAGCATTTCTGTAGCCAAGAGCTTGCAGATGGTGAAATTCAACCTCTTAGCTTTCTCATGGCTAGGAGGAAATGGTCTTTTACTTGTCCACATCTGAGGGACCGAGGGCTGGCTATTGTGCTTAGACGGGGTTGATAAGGGTGTCCCCGGCAAACTGCCGGTCTGTGAGGAAGATGCAGGCGGACATGTAAGGTTGCCTTGATCCAAAGGTGGTGCTATCGATGTCGGACAGCGCTCAACACCAGCTGCTGTTACCACCTCCAAAGAAAATGATGACCTGCCAATCACGCTGGCTGTTGCGGGTAAAGAGGTGGCAGGTCTGCGCCCCAAAACAGGTGTGACTGCTGTCCCCCCAGTCACAGAGGATGAAGAGGCCGCGGATGCACAAGATATGGCAGACGGTGGTTGGCCCGGCCGGCTAGGCCGCATTGTAGCACACTGAGCTTCCCACTGCAACTTATGCTTCATGTCCATGTGCCGGTTCATGCATGAAGTACTCAAACTATGTATTTTTTGGCCTCTACTTAGCTTTTGCTGACAAATGTTACAGATAACACGAGTTGGGTCATCTTTATCGATCTGAAAAAATGCCCAGGCTATGCAAGGCTTAGCACCCATGCGACCTGAAGAGCCACCACGACTTGTGGTGAGAGGCAGAGTTGTGTTTGAGGATGCAGTTGTTGACGTGCTTCCAGTACTACGTCTCTGTCCAGGAAGGCGCAACCTGACCTCGTCGTCACTAGCATCTTCCTCCACCTCCTCTGCTGACCTCATCTCTTGGCTGACTGTGGGTTGACAGTAAGTGGGATCTCCAACCTCATCATCATCACCCTGTGTGTTATCACACCCGTCGTCCTCAGAGCCAACCTGTTCCTGCCCTGA
Source organism: Phyllobates terribilis (assembly GCF_046119375.1). NCBI lineage: Eukaryota > Metazoa > Chordata > Amphibia > Anura > Dendrobatidae > Phyllobates > Phyllobates terribilis. Next base: position 326,012,438 of record NW_027362762.1, on the reverse strand, counting down.
CAAAAAACTAAAGTTGTCGCTCCAATCAGGTATTTGAGTCTTATCATCGTCTTCCTCATTGTCTCCACCAACAGGAGTTACAGTTTGGGAATGAGGGTCTACATTATGGTCAGAACCTTCTGCGTCTGGTCCTGGATCCGACTCATAAAGATTCTGGGCATCAGTGCAGATCATTTCCTCGTCTGGATTCACAGAAGCGCTGGAGTCGACCTCTGATTCCCAGGCTATAGTATGAGTAAACAGCTCTGCAGACTCAACCATCTGTTCTACCTCATACTCAGACGGGCAGCTGGAGATTTGGGAGCTGTGAGGAAGCAAGTGCGATTTGGGTGACACCTTTGAGGACTGGAGTATTTGTGATGTTGAAGTTGATGTGGAGGAGAGCCCACTTAAAGGAGCACTTGATATCCGTTGAAGCACCTGCTGTTTTTGTGCCTCATCTGGAATTTGTAGCGATTGGCGTGGCCGTAAGAAAGGGATCTTATCACATTGTCCGCTAAAAGAAGTAGACATTTTAGTTTGGCTGGAAGATGGTCTTTCTTCTGCAGATGTTACTGTTGCTTTAACACCTACCCCACGGACACAACCTTTTTTCCCCTTCCCAACACGCCTATTCCCCTTTCCACCAGCAGCAGGCCTTTTTCCACTCATTTTGGTGGTTAACTAATTCACAACTCTGGAGTTGTTTGCACAAAAAAACAATGGATGGGAACCGAGCAGAGCTGAGTGGCCAAACTGTGGTATTAGGCCAAAACTATTGGCTGGGTTAGATGCAGAAAAAAATATATTCAGTTTGCAACCTGATGGAGGTCAGTATAGATGGACTAATAGAGAAAGTCCGACACACTGCTACAAGGCCAAATATTTTTTCAGAGTTAGATGCAGAAAAAAATTATATTCAGTTTGCAACCTGATGGAGGTCTGTATAGATGGATTAATAGAACAAGACCCACACACAGCTAGAAGCCCAATATTTTTTCAGAGGTAGATGCAGAAAAAAATATATACAGTTTGCAACCTGATGGAGGTCAGTATAGATGGACTAATACAACAAGTCCCACACACAGCTAGAAGCCCAATATTTTTTCAGAGGTAGATGCAGAAAAAAATATATTCAGTTTGCAACCTGATGGAGGTCAGTATAGATGGACTAATACAACAAGTCCCACACACAGCTAGAAGCCCAAATATTTTTTCAGAGGTACTGTAGATGCAGATACAAATTATTTTTAATTTGCAACCTGATGGAGGTCAGTATAGATGGACTAATACAACAAGTCCCACACACAGCTAGAAGCCCAAATATTTTTTCAGAGGTACTGTAGATGCAGATAAAAATTAGTTTTAATTTGCAACCTGATGGAGGTCAGTATAGATGGACTAATAGAATGATGCTATGCCCAAAAGATTTTACTTCACTAGGTGCAGTAAAAAAATTGGTATTCTATACACAGGTGGTATATCTTGCAGCACAGATAGGCTACTCCACTGACTAACACACTCTGCAATAGGCCAAAAAGGATTAGCTTTGCTAGATTCAGCCAAATGCTGTGAAAAAAACTTGCACAGCACTGGCACAGACCTGCCTGGCAAAAACTGATAGGAACTGATGTAACCTAGTCCTGAAAAGGACTATAATTACAATTAGTCTTTACTCCCACAACCTATCTATTTAAGAGCACAGACCTCCCTGATAAAAGTCGTAGGAAATGCTGTAACCTAGTCCTTAAAAGGACTGCAATCACAACTATTCCCTACTCCCAAGCTATCTGTATATTTGTGCGAAAATTGGCTTGAAATTAACAAGGTATAGCGCACACAGCAACAGCGGTGCCGTCTAACACGCAGCTGCAGCAGTGAGAAAATGGTGGCGACGGGAAAAATGGCTTGGTCTTATAGGGCAAGGACATGTGACATACACTGCCAATGACACATGCCCTTGCTTGTGTGAAAAAAAGCACTTCGCTCCGTGTGTGCGCTGCTGATAGGCTGACAGATTGCACCTCCCCACTGCAAATGCGGGAAAGAGAAAAAAAAATGGAGATCTTCATTGTTCCTGCAGAGATCCATCCCCTGCCCCTCCCCCCACCCCGCTGTACACTCAAACTGCGTATTAACATTAATTTTCATCATTACTGAGAAAAAATCCAGTTATGATTTTGGTGCACGAACAGTTATCGAACATAACCTCGAACAGCCGAATTTTTATCAAATTGTTCGCGTTCGCCGAACGGCTCGAACACCGCCCAAAACAGCTCGAATTTGAGATTGGCGAACAGTTCGAGTAGAACAACGCTCATCTCTACTCCAGACTAGATGCCTAAACTAAAAAGTGCCCCAGGTTAGTCCCCTAAATAGATTCAGATCAAGGCCCACAAGAAATACATTTTTGTAGATTATATTTCTAATTTTTATTAATATAGTTAAACCTGGCTCTAGTGTATGGCCACTACAAAGGGCCTATTATTTGTGCAGATTACTATGTTGTCACTACTGTACTGCTATATGGCTGATACTATTTTATGGGTGGTACTGTTATATGGCTGATACTATTTTATGGGTTGCACTGCTATATGGCTGATACTATTTTATGGGTGGTACTGCTATATGGCTGATACTATTTTATGGGTGGTACTGCTATATGGCTGATACTATTTTATGGGTGGTACTGCTATATGGCTGATACTATTTTATGGCTGTTAGGATATGGTCACACTATCAGAATTGGGTCAGTATTTCACATCAGTATTTGAAAGCCAAAACCAGGAGTGGGTGATAAATACAGTTAAATACAGAAGTGGTGACATGGTTCTAAATACTTTTCCTCTGATTGTTCCACTCCTGGTTTTGGCTTACAAATACTGATGTAAAATACTGACCAAATACTGAATGTGTAAACGTAGCCTTACTATGTAGCTGACACTACTATATCAGCATTTTATATCTGATATTGCTTTCCACTAATTTATTGCTGGTATAATATGAGTACTACTATGTAGCTTTGAATATAAAGAGTATGATTTAATAGCTTCTAGACATTTCACGTTTGGCAGCAGTGTTATTGTGTGTGCACAGTAAAATGTCTGACACTTTGTTATAGACATGGCTGAATTAGCCAACTATAATGCCAAACCAGAATGGTTATCTGCTAAATACTCATAATATTTTGCTAAGCCAGCTATACAACAGTACCTAAAGATGAACACACTCATGAAGCTCTTCCAATAATATCATCGTACCAGTTCCAGTCTTATTGATACTGGTTAATGCTGTTTTGAATTGAACACAGGCATTAAAATGTTAAATGCCTGAAAGTTGTGAAAGATACGGCAATGAACAAATTCTACAACTCACCAAAAGTCCCTAAAGACCATTACCCCTAAATAAATATGAAACAAATTAAACTTAAAGGCTATGGACACCTGTGGGAACTTTTTTTTATTGAATCATAGCTATTTTGGACTATTAATATACATGTTTTAACAGCACTATCCTGACAACAGTGGGGTACACTCATGCAAGGTATAAGAATACATGCATACTATAGGATAAAGGGTGCATTTTTAATATATACCTGGAAAAATTTGCCCCAAATAGGTAGAATTCAAAGAAAGAAAATTACTCTTTTGGTATTTGGCCTTGAACATTTATTCTAATTCACTACATAATAATTATGAACTCTATATATAATGTGAATTACTGCCACAAACCTTTATTGAGGCAGTATTATTATCTGTTAATTAATATACACCGCATGCAGAATTATTAGGCAAATGCGTATTTTGATCACTTCGATACTTTTTATACATGTTGTCCTACTCCAAGCTGCATAGGCTTGAGAGCCAACTACCAATTAAGTAAATCTGGTGATGTGCATCTCTGTAATGAGGAGGGGTGTTGTAGATAAGGTGTGCTTAATTATTAGGCTACTTCCTTTCCTTTGGCAAAATGGGTCAGAAGAGAGATTTGACGGGCTCTGAAAAGTCCAAAATTGTGAGATGTCTTGCAGAGGGATGCAGCAGTCTTGAAATTTCCAAACTTTTGAAGTGTGATCACTGAACAATCAAGCGTTTCATGGCAAATAGCCAACAGGGTCGCAAGAAGCGTGTTAGCCAAAAAAGGCGCAAAATAACTGCCCATTAATTGAGGAAAATCAAGCGTGAAGCTGCCAAGATGCCATTCGCCACCAGTTTTGCCATATTTCAGAGCTGCAACATTACTGGAGTATCAAAAAGCACAAGGTGTGCGATACTCAGGGACATGGCCAAGGTAAGGAAGGCTGAAAAACGACCTCCTTTGAATAAGAAACATAAGATAAAACGTCAAGAATGGGCCAAGAAATATCATAAGACTGATTTTTCAATGGTTTTATGGACTGATGAAATGAGAGTGGCTCTTGATGGGCCAGATGGATGGGTCAGAGGCTGGATCAGTAAAGGGCAGAGAGCTCCACTCCGACTCAGACGCCAGCAAGGTGGAGGTGGGATACTGGTATGGGCTGGTATCATCAAAGATGAACTTGTGGGACCTTTTTGGGTTGAGGATGGAGTGAAGCTCAACTCCCAGACCTACTGCCAGTTTCTGGAAGACAACTTCTTCAAGCAGTGGTACAGGAAGAAGTCAGTATCGTTCAAGAAAAACATGATTTTCATGCAGGACAATGCTCCATCACATGCATCCAACTACTCCACAGCAAGGCTGGCCAGTAAAGGTCTAAAAGAAGAAAAAATAATGACATGGCCCCCTTGTTCACCTGATCTGAACCCCATAGAGAACCTGTGGATCATCATAAAATGTGAGATCTACAGGGAGGGAAAACAGTACACCTCTCGGAACAGTGTCTGGGAGGCTGTGGTGGCTGCTGCACGCAATGTTGATCGAAAACAGATCAAGCAACTGACAGAATCTATGGATGGAAGGTTGTTGAGTGTGATCATAAAGAAAGGTGGCTATACTGATCACTGATTTTTTTGGTTTTTGTTTCTGCATGTCAGAAATGTTTATTTCTAAATTTTGTGCACTGATATTGGTTTACCTGGTGAAAATAAACAAATGAGATGGGATTATATTTGGTTTTTATTCAGTTGCCTAATAATTCTGCACAGTAATAGTTACCTGAACAAACAGATATCCTCCTAAGATAGCCAAATCTAAAAAAAAAACCACTCCAGCTTCCAAAAATATTACGCTTGGATATTTATGAGTCTTTTGGGTTGATTGAGAACATAGTCGTTGATCAATAATAAAAATAATCCTCTAAAATACAACTTGCCTAATAATTCTGCACACAGTGTATTATTGTATATCCCTGGTTCTATATATAAAGCATGAACCTGCACTGCAATTAATGGTCATATGTATAAAGTCTACAACTATCTGCTGTTTTAACAACTACATCAGAGGCTTCTAATTAAAATTACTATTTAGCCTCCCTCACACCATTAAGTTTCACCTAAAGCTTATAAGTCAAAGGCTCCCACAGCTGTGGGCTTAGTGACATGAAAAAGTGGACTTCTTCAGGATAGACAGAAGATTGAACAAGAGAGGCAGGACCTGCAATCTTGATAGGGAAGGCAGCATGAGCTCTTGAGCCAAAGTGGATAGTCCACCAGAAATCTGCCTGACAAAGCAGATTGCCTGTCCGAGCATGGGACATTCTGCATTTATACATGAATAGAAATGGATGAATGTTTAAAATAATTGGGATCATAGAATATTTGTCATTACAAAACATTTTAAAGCATCTTTTATTAAAAATCTGTGCTGTGCCATTCCTCTGTTATTTCTCATTTAAATGGTAAAAACATTTTCTTACAGTTAGAGGTGTGTTCTCCTGTTTAGCAATGGTGGGTTACCATGGATCACAATCTTGTATAGAATGAATTATAACCATGCATACACCAAATCCTGTAATAAACAACTATTTATGAAAGATTAGAAAAGAGGTTAATCATTTTTGTTCAGCAGCGAAGCTGTAATCTTATTGTTACCCTCACTTGCTCTTTGGTATAAGTTATTACTCACTACTGTTCTTTAAAAATAGTTTTTATTATGTTTTAGGTTATGAAAAAACATAAAACATGAAATTAGATTACAAGATAATGAAGCTGCTACAATAAAATGTGTAATCCTAGCACAGAGAGAAACGAGAACATAAATAAATGTAAGTCAGTAAATCATGGAATGTCAAAATAACATCCAGCATTATTGTAATGACTATAGGAAATGAACCATTTTACTTGAAGTTTTCCTAGGATTTGGGACTAGGGTAAACGAAGCATTCTATGTAATGATGATCAAAGAACATTTATGGTCAAAATGAGACCTGGCTGTGCTGAACACCTTTCTCGGTTGAGTGGAATATTTCAATCTGCTATTTTCCTAATCTCTTTTTTCTTTTAGCTAGGTCTGTATGCCCACCATACACATTAGATCATTCAGCCGAAAGCCATCTTGACCATCTCTGCCATACATATAAGAGTTCATTCGGCTGAGCACTCCAGTGTTCAGTATGAGAAAGCCACTGTCAGATATGCCTAGCAGCAGCTTATCTCCAGGATTATAAATCAATAGGCCAACTAATTGGTATATGATATGCCTGATCATCATGTACCCCGACAATTCGATGTCTGGCGCCCTCATGCATCTCACAGTGTTTTCCAAAATCGTTGATATTGGTGAGTCCAACTGACAGTCTAATTTATATGAGTGGCTTAAAAAGTAACTAAGTTAAAGGGTTATTCCTATCTCAGCTATATCAGCTTCTGTGCATTGGCCATAGGTGGTCTGGGCTATGGACACAGCTGAAAAATAATAAGCAAAAACCTTTAATTGTACTGCTAGGATGTAGCTGAGCAAGCTGAGCTTCAAAGTCACTTTAAATTCCATTTAACTTAACTACTTATTGGACCTACCAATTATTGTAACTAGGTTTTGGTAAGAATGGCCTCTTTTTTTACTGTGATCTGCTTGGATTTGATGAGGAAAATAGTAGACAGCGTCCAGCAGGTTATGAAGTTCAAAATGTGTTGATGTTTCGACCTGTTACAGTTCTTTTTCAAGCATGGTCAAATAGTAGACAGCGTCGAGCAAGTTATGAAGTTCAAAATGTGTTGATGTTTCAACCTGTCACAGTTCTTAATCAAGCATGGTCAAAACGTTTCACCATTTGCATGGCAGAATAGAGATATTTTGAACTTCATCCACTGCTTGAAGCTGTCTACTATTTTCCTGTGCTTACTGTATCAAAGTGAGTTCCTTGGATTTTGGACCTTGTGTCTTTATACGGGAGAATGCCTTTATTTGCTCTTTTATCCTTTGAACAGTGCTGTGAGCTATCCCTACATGGTTAATGTTTGGATTTGGTGTCCTTTTCAGTGAATTGCTTTTCATTTGGTGTAGAGAATTGAAAACAATGAATGAGGACCCATGATGCAAGCTTGAAAATTTTGGACAAATTATCAACTAATCCCTCATGTTTCATTGTCTCAAGAAGCAGCCAGGCCTTGTAATGTTGATTAGGGAATATAGGGTGTTTATCCTCATGGAGTGCACCTACATAGTGCTGAAGAGTCTGATTCATCTAACAGTATGGGCATGATCAATAAGCTGTTAGCCAGCATGGTGCATTACACCTAACTGTGTGGGTAGCACCTTAAGGCCCCGTCACACTTAGCGACGCAGCAACGATCCCGACAACGATACGACCTGTCAGGGATCGTTGCTGCATCTCTATGTTGTTGCTGGTGAGCTGTCAAACAGGCAGGCTCACCAACGATCAGGGGGGCAGCGACATCATGGAAAGAATCTTTCCACGATGTCCTGCTCCTGGTTATGAGCCTGCTGAAGCAGGAGCAGGCTGGTAACCATGGTAAACATCGGGTTACTAGGGGCACACGCGCACCTAGTAACCCGCTGTTTATCATGGTTACCACTCTGCTATGGTGAGCAGTTACCGCTCACTTTAGTAGGCTCGTAACCATGATAAACAGCGGGTTACTAGGTGCGCGTGTGCCCCTAGTAACCCGATGTTTATCATGGTTGCGAGCCTGCTAAAGTGAGCAGTAACCTCCCGCTCACTGTAGCAGAGTGGTAACCATGATAAACAACGGGTTACTAGGTTCGCGTGTGCCCCTAGTAGCCCGATGTTTACCATGGTTACCAGCCTGATCGCTGCTCCCGCTGGTCACACACAGCGACGTGTGCTGACCAGCAGGAGGGCAACGACCAAAAAATGGTCCAGGACACTTTGCAGCGATTAGCGACCTCACAGCAGGGGCCTGATCGTTGCAAAGTGTCACACATAGCGACATCGCTGGTGAGGTCGCTGTTGCATCACCAAAACCGTGACACAGCAGCGATCTCGCTAGCGATCTCGCTATGTGAGACGGGGGCTTTAGTCAAGCCTTGTCAAGCCTTGTTTGTGTAAATGTGTAAATGATATTTGATTTGGATGATAGGCACTTCAGTGGTTTTTATCATTATTGGTTAATCAGTATGTAGACCCCGTAGTAAATTTAAACTAATTGTTAGCACAAAAAAGCAGGTCCATATAACAAGGTTCAGCACAAATTTAGTATGAATATAGAATTACACTCACGGAATGGCTAGTGATAATTGTGGATGAAGGAATATGATTAAGTGTTGAGAATAAGTGAATAAATATATCGTTTCCAACATAAAATGGAATGGCATTCAAATTTTTTACTCTTCTGCTGAATTATGTATCTTATTTTTTGATAGGGGCATTGCCACCACAAAGAACATTTATCTAGGTGTTTGAAAAAAAAAAAAAGGTTACAGTGAAGCCTTTCCATAAAGCCACCTTCTTTGAAAATCCTTTTTTCAGACTAGACTTCAAGTGACAAATTATTACTTCCAACATATACTATGTGCATTTCTATTTTCTTTGAAAGGGCCAGCTCTGAAGAATGACTTTCTAAAGGTCGTCCCAGGATTCCTCTGTGCCGTATCTCCTGCCAATAAGCACCAGGACTTCATTGCTCATCCACCAGTCACCAAGGTCATAGTGTCGAACATGCCTCCAGTGAGCATTTACTTATAGAATAATTTGGCTAACATAGAAACCCTCCTGGATTGTGTGAATGGAGCATAGGGAGGGTTTAGGTTTCGTTGAAGAAAAAGGAGGGATATAAATAATCAGACCCATCCTTTTTATCCAACCTGAAGTGAAGAAGAGAGCCTGGAGGTATCATAACTTTGGGGTAAAGTGGAGTGCCACTGAAGATTTCTCGAGCAATCCTCTAAAATTCAACATACATTTAATTACATTTTTTTTTAATAAAAAACACTTTAGTTAGCTATAGATGATTAATTAAAAGTAATATATATGGTATTTAAATCAATGGGTCCGAGCAGCAATTCCAGATACATCCCATGGACAACTGTCCATTGCTACAAACTGTAAAATGACATTAATTTCATATATTTTACATTTTATTCAATTAATTAGTCAGTATGATTTCATTGCTTATGTTTTTTTCCCTCATTGTTTATGAAACTTAAAGGGGCTTTCCAAGTATTATATTTTTTTACTTCATAGGCTTCTACAGTTTAAAAATAACCAACAGAACTTTATTCATGACCTCTGTTCCATCTCTGCATCTTCGCCACTCCCATGGTCTCTCTTGACCAGCTGTAGCAGTGACATCATGAATACAATGCATGTGACCTCTGAAATCAAGCACTGGTCTCATCAATCTCCTTGCCATCATAGCTAAGCACAGTGATTGGCTGCAGGGGTCATGTGAGGTGAAGTCGTAATGTCACTGCTGCAGGTTGTCAATTAAAACTAAAGACATGTTCAGAGAGATAATTCTGGAGCAAAGATAGATGAATAAAGTTCTGATTGTTATTTTTAAACAGTGGAAACCTATAGGGTAAAAGAAAATAAATCATGAAAAAATCCTTTAAGGTGTTCCCAGAAAAACACATTTCTGATTCATTTTACTGGTTTTTTTTTGATCCTGCAAAAAGTCATAGGTAACATAGCTGATATCTATGGAAGCACAAAAATAAATCTCTGAACTGACTACAAACGAGTACATAAAACCATATGAGGCATGACAGAATTAAAGTCTTTGAGTCAGAGACTCAGATATGGCAAACAGCCAGCTGTGCCACTGCCAGTTAGGCTCTGCACATTACCATGACAATTATATTGAGGGGAAATGATTTCATTCAAAGGGTATGGTCTGAATATTAAAAAATTCCTTATAGAAAATAAAAGGAACATAGCCTCCCAATAGAAAAAGTGCATAACATGTTTAGTTTTATTTCAACATTGCACTCTAACAGATGTACTGGTAAGCAAAGGAAATTGATGAGTCCAAGTTTCGTGTTGCACAGCCCTAACTGATTGGAGGACAGATTTACAACACATGTAAGAAACAATTAGACTCCACTGACAACAAAGCTGGAAATAAATTTTTCTAATGAGAGGAAAAAATTTAAGGTAAAAATGATCTATGTCCACGCTTAAAACCTAATATCAGACAACCCCTTGTTTCTGCAAATTGCACTCGGCAACAGATGGTGTTCAGATTAGGATCGTGTTTGCTCTTTTTCTCACCATCTCTCTTTTGTTTTATAGGTTGTTCTCCCATAGACTTGGATTTTTTTTTCTATATACTGGTGCTATTTATTGGCTGTCAGGTGATAATTTTAATTGTTCGGAAAGAGAGAGAAAAGGCAGAATAGTTTGCAGAGATTAAACACTTTTCAGAAGTTTTTCAAATCACTTTTTGTATGGAAACAAATGCCACATGCAGTTTGTAACTGTCATTTTGTCTGACAACTCGTATGTTATATAAAGATATTTAAAAAACACGTTCCTTCCCCAGTATCACATGTATTTAGGCTTGGTTTACATATTGGCCTACGTATACCATTTTTTTTTTAAAACAGCAAAACGACATGAGTTATGCTTGTTGTATGTTCAAATCAGGCTAATGGAATGTGCAACTAAGGTTTTTGGCTAGTATGTCACTTTTCTACTTTACAGTGTATTTTACCTAAGACAGTGGCAGCTGATCATGTAGTTAAAGGGGATGACAACAAAAATCGTCCCATGCTTTTGCCAAAGTGCAAGAGTTTGCAGGATTAAAATGACATACAGTGCTTGAAATAAATATAGTTTGAACCTGTCTTATAGATGGTTAAATTCTTTCCCATGTTTTTAAGGGCTCGTTCACATTAGCGTATAAAAATTTGGACCAAAATTTGGACAAGTGGAATCCGTATGGTTGAACTTATATCATGTGAGTGCAATGCAAGTGTGCAATTGTTTTCTCACCTAGCATCCATATGACATCCGTATAACATGTATATGCAATCCGTATACAAAGCGTTTTTAACATAACTTTTACATACTGTAATTCTCTATGTAACTTAAAGATAGTTTACAAAACTAATAATGCAACCTTATATAAAGAAATTAGACAGATATATAAATAGATAGAATAGCTAGATGTCATGTAGATATATAATGTCACAAGCCCCTACATATAATAAACTTGCACCCTTTAATGCCTTTCATGTGGCACTACAGGTTGTTTCGCCTTATTTAACCTATTAAATAAATAGATCATTTAAAAAAATTACATGAGGTTCCCGCTATTTTTGAAAACCAGCCAAAGTAAAGCAGATAGCTGTGAGCTTATATTACCAGGCTAGGAAGGTCCCTGGTTACTGGGCCTTTCTCAGGCTAAAAATACAAGCCTGCAGTCATCCCAGAATTGGCACATCACATTAAATGTGCCAATTCTGGCGGTTTTCCAGGCTCTTCCCGATTGCCCTGGTGTGGTGGCAATTGGGGTAATGGTATTTGGGGTTGAAAACAGTTGTGATTTGTCAAAAATCCCAGCAGCCATGAAGCCCTGATGTTAGTAATGGAGAAGTGTCTATCAGACACCCCATTACTAACCCAGTAATCAAAAATAAAAACTCATACAAACAAAAAAACTTTTATTTGAAAAAAGACTCCCCAACACTATCCCTCGCTCACCAATTTATTGAAAAAAATAAAAAATCCCATGCAGGTCCGCCGTAAATCACAGAATCTGATGTAGTCCTGAAATAGATACCTGAAAATATAAAAAGACAAAAATAAAAACATGAGACAGTCCTTCGTTCACCAATTTATTACCAAAAATTACCAAAAATGTTCCCACAAAGTTTCGATGGATTTTGTGATATCACACCATACACCCAATGCTTTGTGGGTGAATACGCAGGACCCTACTGGGCCTAGAAAATTCAGAATTCTTAGCTTAGTGACCAAGGCTTGCGGATCTAAGTTATGCTGATGCCAATCCGAAGGTGCAACAAGGACCACAGAGGTGGTGCTGTGGGGCGGAGAGGTCGGACAGTACAAGGATTTTTATTATTTTTTACATATATTATGTTTATTATGCTGAAGGGACACTAAATTTACAGAGAATAACTCTATAAAGAGGATAAAGCTGCCAGCAAGCTTAAATGTTTTGTTTGTATACACAAGTGGTCAAAATTGTTGGTACCCCTCGTTTAATGAAAGAAAAACCCACAATGGTCACAGAAATAACTTGAATCTGACAAAGGTAATAATAAATTAAAAATCTATGAAAATGAACAAATTAAAGTCAGACATTGCTTTTCAACCCTGCTTCCACAAAATTTAAAAAAAATTAAGCTCATGAAATAGTCCTGGACAGAAATGATGGTACCCCTGAAAATAATGTGACAAAGGGGACATGTTAAATCAAGTTGTGCACACTAATTAGCATCACAGGTGTCTACAATCTTATAATCAGTCAGTGGCCTGTATATAGGGCTACAGATACTCACTGTGCTGTTTGATGACATAGTGTGTGCCACACTCACCATGGACCAGAGGAAGCAAAGGAAAGAGCTGTCTCAGAAGATTAGAAAGAAAATTATAGACAAGCATGTTAAAGGTAAAAGTTATAAGACCATCTCCAAGCAGCTTGATGTTCCTGTGACTACAGTTGCACATATTATTCAGAATTTTAAGATCCATGGGACTGTAGCCAACCTCCCTGGACGTGGCCGCAGGAGGAAAATTGATGACAAATCAAAGAGACGAATAATATGAATGGTTACAAAAGAGCCCAGGAAAACTTTTAAAGAGATTAAAGGTGAACTTCAAGCTCAAAGAACATCAGTGTCAGATCACATCATCCGTCGTTGTTTGATCCAAAGTGGACTTCATGGGAGACGACCAAGGAGAACACCATTGTTGAAAAAAATCATAAAAAAGCCAGACTGGAATTTGCCAAACTACATGTTGACAAGCCACAAAGCTTCTGGGAGAATGTCCTATGGACAGATGAGACAAAAATGGAAGTTTTTGGAAAGGCACATCAGCTCTATGTTCACAGATGGAAAAATAAAGCATATCAAGAAAAGAACACTGTCCCTACTGTGAAACAAGGAGGAGGCTCTGTTATGTTCTGGGGCTGCTTTGCTGCATCTGGCACAGGGTGTCTTGAATCTGTGCAAGGTACAATGAAATCTCAAGACTATCAAGGGATTCTAGAGAAATGTGCTGCCTAGTGTCAGAAAGCTTGGTCCCAGTTGCAGGTCATGGGTCTTCCAACAGGATACTGACACAAAACACCCAGCTAAAAACACCCAAGAATGGCTAAGAGGAAAACATTGGACTATTCTGAAGAGGGCTTCTATGAGCCCTGACTTAAATCCTATTGAGCATCTTTGGAAAGAGCTGAAAAATACTGTCTGGAAAAGGCAAGTTTCAAACACAAGACAACTGGAGCAGTTTGCTCATGAGGAGTGGGCCAAAATACCTGTCAAGAGGCACAGAAGTCTCAATGACAGTTACAGGAATTGTTTGATTGCAGTGATTGCCTCAAAAGGTTGTTCAAAAAATATTAAGTTAAGGGTACCGTCATTTCTGTCCAGGCCTATTTCATGAGTTTAATTTTTTTTTTAATTCTGTGGAAGCAGCGTTGAAAAGCAATGTCTGACTCAAGTTACTTCTGTGACCATTGTGGGCTTTTCTTTCATTAAATGAGGGGTAGCAGCAATTTTGACCATGTGTGTATATTTAGGATTTTCTATATATACACTGCTCCCTACAATGCCTGGGCATGCTCCTGATGAGGTTGCGGATGATCTCCTGTGGGATCTCCTCCCAGACCTGGACTAAAGCATCGCCAACTCCTGGAAGTCTGTGGTGCAACGTGACGTTGTTGGATGGAGCGAGACATGATGTCCCAGATGTGCTCAATCGGATTCAGGTCTGGGGAACGGGTGAGCCAGTCCATAGATTCAATGCCTTCATCTTGCAGGAACTGCTGACACACTCCAGCCACATGAGGTCTGGTATTGTCCTGAATTAGGAGGAACCCAGGGCAGCCGCACCAGCATATAGTCTCACAAGGGGTCTGAGGATCTCATCTCGGTACCTAATGGCAGTCATGCTACCTATGGCGAGCACATGGAGAGCTGTGCGGCCCTCCAAAGAAATGCCACCCCACACCATTACTGACCCACTGCCAAACCGGTCATGCTGAAGGATGTTGCAGGCAGCAGATCGCTCTCCACGGTGTCTCCAGATTCTGTCACGTCTGTCACATGTGCTCAGTGTGAACCTGCTTTGATCTGTGAAGAGCACAGGCGACTTTGACAATCCTGGTGTTCTGTGGCAAATGCCAAGCATCCTGCACGGTGTTGGGCTGTGAGCACAAACCCAATCTGTGGACATCGGGCCCTCATACCACCCTCATGGTGTCGGTTTCTAACCATTTGTACAGACACATGCACATTTGTGGCCTGCTGGAGGTCATTTTGCAGTGCTCTGGCAGTGCCCCTTCTGTTCCTCCTTGCACAAAGGCAGAGGTAGCAGTTCTGCTGCTGGGTTGTTGCCCTCCTACCGCCCCCTCCTGGTGTACTGGCCTGTCTCCTGATAGCTCCTCCAGCTTCTGGACACTACGCTCACAGACACAGCAAACCTTCTTGCCACAGCTCGCATTGATGTGCCATACTGGATGAGCTGCACTACCTGAGCAACTTCTGTGGGTTGTAGAGTCTGTCTTATGCTACCACGAGTGTGAAAGCACAACCAACATTCAAAAGTGACCAAAATATCAGCCAGAAAGCATTGGTACTGAGATGTGGTCTGTGGTCCCCACCTGCAGAACCACTCCTTTACTGAGGATGTCTTGATAATTGCCAATAATTTCAATCTATTGTCTATTCCATTTGCACAACAGCATGTGAAATTGATTGTCAATCAGTGTTGCTTCCTAAGTGGACAGTTTGATTTCACAGAAGTTTGATATACTTGGAGTTATATTCTGTTGTTTAAGTGTTCCCTTTATTTTTTTGAGCAGTGTTTATATCTATTCAGTAATTTGGATTACTTTGAATTTATTATTGTGTATGAATTGTTCCTGTACTCATTACCTACCATATCATTAATTATTTTTTTGCAAACTTGTGTAGATTTGTGAAGATTGTTTGCCTAAAATGTTAGTGCATACCCTCATCATCTCGCGTCTTGACTATTACAATATCCTCCTTTGTGGCCTCCTAACACTCTTGCACCCCTCCAGTCTGTCCCTAAGGCCACGGCCCCACTATCAGTATTGGGTCAGTATTTTTTCTCAGGAGTGGTAGCCAAAACCAGGTGAGGAACAATCAGAGAAAAGGTATAATAGAAACAAGTCACCAATTCTGCATTTATCACCCACTACTGGTTTTGGCTCGCACTCTTGAGAAAAAAAACTGACTGAATACTGACCAAATACTGATAGTGGGGCCGTAGTCTAACTCTGTTGACTGACTAATCCACCTTTCCCCCAACAACTCTTTTGCGTCTCCCCTCTGCTATTACCTTCACTGGCTTCCAGTCTCCCAAAAAATCCAGTTTAAACTACTACATTGATTTACAAGTCCATCCATAATCTGTGTCCTCCATACATCTCCAAACTAATCTCCTAATATCTCAGCACAATTAATCTCTGGTCCTCACAAGACCACCTTCTGTTGTCAACTCTTGTACGTTCTTCACTCAGTCACCTTCAAGACTTCTCCCGGGCATTCCCCATCCTGTGGAACTCAGTGCTTCAACACATCTAAGTTTCTCTGGTATGTAGAGCCTTCTAACTGAACCTGAAAACCGCCACTGCAACCCCGCACCCACTGACCTATTGTTTCCTGTCCCAATGCCCTGTAGATTGTAAACCTATGAGGGGAGGGTCCTCTCCCCCTTTGTACCTGTCTGACAGTTTGTTTGCTTAAAACATCTATATATATGTTATGCATGAAAGCCCCTTTTCACATGTATAACACCCTGAAATAAAGGGTGTTTTATAAATAAATAATAACAATAGCATTGTGTACCCAAAGACATTGTCCAATCATTGCTGTAAGTGTCAGACAGTGCAGGGAAACACTCTATTTACAAGAGGAATGGTAATACCTAATCGTCAATTCATTCATAAGAGAAATGGCACAATGTAGAGTTCTAAAAAAAGATGTTCTCAAATTGTTATTTCATAATGAATACAAGTATTTTCAGTTAATTATTGAAAAAAAAAGATTATTCATTGTGATTTTGTAATGCAGTAAGTGAAAAATATTAAACATATATTATGTTGCTTGATTTTGTGATGCAGTATATAAAAAGTATTGATAATTGTAAATGTTCATATTTCCACCTGTCTTTCCAGAATTTTTCAAATGTTAATAGATTAAGTAAAAATTTGAGATTTTTGAGAACATATCTTGAGGATTTGGCTGTTATTCTAGAATTATATAGGTTAATTTACACTCTTACATGCTTTTTTTTGCAGATAGATAAAAAAGTGAAATAAACTACTGTAATTAGTTATCAGTTAACCGTCAAACAATGCAGAGAGATCAACATCACATCAAAGTCACATTAGTACGGGAAGTAGCCTGCTATGAAAACAAATCCAGCCATTGTTCTAATCAAATAGAAGAAAGGGCGGCATATGAGCAAGGACTGGAGTGTGCATACCTGATTGTTCAGGCAGTGCTTCACCAGATTGGTGTCAGCTGGGTTTGGCCTTAAGGTTGCAGTCCCCTGAGGCACTACAAATGGAAACTGCTTAACACAGACACACAAAAGAAATGAGCCACTAAAGCAGCAGGTGGCCTTACTGAGGTAATCAGGATCACATTCAGCTGAAAAGCAGTCTCAATTTCCAAACTAGTGTCAGTCGAGGGGCCTTCTATGCCTTTCTAAAGCTACAGGGAACACGTGGGATACATTGACTGCTCTAATTGTCCTCACTCCTTCACAGCTGAATGAATTATATGTTGCCACTTCAGAATAAAGCAAACACCTATCACAACAAGCATGTCATTAGTGTGCAAATGTTAGCTGCTCTGCCGAGCCGTCTGCGGATGCTTTATTGTTTCTTCTAAAATGGATTACAGGAGGATGAGAGGTTTTTTTTGTGTATATAACTGTTACGTTATGTCTAGATTTTTAACAAGTGACCCATAAAATGAAGGATTAAATAGGGTTAGAACTAAGCATGTTTTGTAACTTTTAGTATCCTATGATTCTATGATTTGGCTAGGTAAAAAAATAACTAGCTAAACATTAATAGTATAAGCACCACAAAATATAATGATATAGATAATAATCTAGTCTGAAAGCTGCCCATAGACAGTCGCTTATTTTGATAGGATCTACAGACAATCTAATATGTATAGGGACTAGAAGACAATCGCCTGAGGCCTATTGTCAGGGGACACATATATTGGTGGAGTTCGATTTTGTCTTGTCTGATCTTGTAAAGACAAGAAGTGTCTGGTGCTGCTTATCTCCATAGAAAGGCCGTTCATCTGAGATTCTCATGGTTGATAATTACATTATCTATATGGTCAGCTTAAGATCTCCTACGGGGTAAAACCATATGACAAGACTGTCTGCACTATTTGAAATGTAAATGAGTTTCCGTTGGAAAAATGTCCAGTAGTGAGAATGAAGCACGCAAACATCTTTCTCCGTAGATATATTAGAGTAGATATATTTTCAGATTGGATTATAATCTATAAAAATAAATCAACAAAATAATTCAGCAATGCAATCCTATGGAACAAAATATATCTTAATGTCATGGCAGATTCAACAACAGTTTGATTTGCAGATAGTAAGTAGTATTAGACTGGGGTTAGTGTGGCTTATTTCAAGTCTGTGTAGTGTAAGTGGTTGTAAACTTTCCCAACTGCCATTATATACTGTGTCCATACATTACCAGGGCAATCTGCAGTCAGGGAAACATTTATTATATTTAATGACAATCCAATCGTTTTGGACTAGTAGAAGACTTGGTTTAATATTTTTACACAGAATTTTTTTGATCTTCAACTAATGAAAATCTGCCATTAGTTTGCTTCAATGATTTCAATCACAATTGATTCAAGATTAAACCTTTAGGCCCTGATTCAATATTGTATTTTCAGCATTTTTTTGTCTAGTTTTTGCCTGATTTTGATCGGTGTCTAATCCTTTTTGCAATTTGCACCTTTTTTAAAGTCTATTTATCATATGTTTGCCTCTTTTTTTTTGTTATGTTTGCAATTGTGGGTGAAGTTTGGGACTTCTAAGGGTGCTTTCACATTGCGTTCTGTGTCCCTGTCAGGGCATATTTCCTAAATTCCCTGCAAAATGGGGTCTGGACGTATGCTGTGACGGGGGCCATAGACTGCAATGGTGATGGCAGAGCGAACGTGAACACTGCCGTGCACTTTTTTCAGAGTGCCCAAAGGAGGAGGACACTCAGACGTAGGCTGCTGCGTCTGCATGTCTGCCTCCTGTGGGCTTACACTCTGAAAAAAGTGCACGGCAGAGCTCACGTTCGCTTTGCAGTCTATGGCCCCCGTCACAGAATACGTCCAGACCCCATTTTGCAGGGAATTTAGGAAATATGCTCCAACGGACGGGGACAAAGAATGCAATGTGAAAGCACCCAAAATGTTTAATCAATTACAACTTTTTAAAAACAGGCAAAATTTGGAGCAAGTGTACTCAAGTCTCCCTGTGGAGTTATTTTAAGTATTCCGGTTATCTTGGCAATATTTTTTGTGCCATTTTACAAAATGTGTGACTATTTGCACTAAATAGTTGTAAAAAACAGTTAAAGACAGAAATAAAAGTAAAAATTTAAAAAGAAACGTATTTTAAAGAAACACAAGTTATGAATCAGGGTCTAGGTTTTTAATGCTCATGCATATCGTCATATTGAAACTGATTCTTGTACAGCGCCATAGAGGGAAATAGGGCAACTGGGGTTTTTAGCTGTTGATCCCTGGTAAATTTGAAACTCAGTATAAATGGATGTATTCTCAGCTATAAGAAATGCTACAAAAAAAAAAATGCATATGCCGTCTAAGGGAGCCCATACAATAAGTGATGGTTATACAGTACTGTATCCTTTATTTATGCTAATGTACATGAACTCAAAGTCCACTAGAAATAATATGATATACCGATAGATCTATCATGATTTTTTTTTCTTTCTCAAAAGCATGCACCTAACTGCTAGATTTTTCCAGTTCTAACTGCATCATGCAAATTAAGCAATGTACAGTATGTTTAATTCTGGTTTCTCTAACTGCATCTTGGCAATTGCTTTATATTTCTAGTACTGTGCAAAAGTTTTAGGCATGTGCGGAAAAATGCGAGCACTCCTGTGCATGGGAAAGTCGACTGCGATGACTTTCTGCTGAAGCATTGCTCAGCTGACAGCCATCTAATGTGCATGGCCAGCTTTAGAGAACTAGCCACAGATCTGTAAATGTAGGCATATGCATGGCTTTATGTCTATTCATGTAATCCCAGCCAAATTTGATAAATTTGAGTTCAGGGCTCTGTGGAGGTCATATTATTACTTCCTCATTATGGAAATTGCAACACCAAAAAGGAAAAGTTGTGTATTTATAAAAGTCACAGGATCGGTAGTCATTTTAATGATATGCAAATGATGAAAAAATCTGAACAAAACTTTCAAAACATCTTGATTTACTCATTATTGAGTATGAGCACCATGTTCCAAAATACACTCACTTATACACCTTGGCATGTTATGAATAAAGTTATTAATATTTGTGTAAGGAATATTCTATCACCCTAGTCTTCACACCAGGATGAATGTTATTTGTGCTACTGTGAGCAGCCTGCATAACCTTAACGTGCTTCCATGGCCTGCAGCATCTTTGTACTTGTCTCCCATTGAACACATCTGGAACATCATTAGTTAAAAATTGCAAAGGCAGCTCATTAGTCGGAAATTGCAAAGGCAGCTGCCATCAGCGGATTTTGATGATTGTGTCCTAAAGTGAATTCTATGTAGCAGAACATTCCCCAGACTTCCATTAACAGCCTCATTCATAGCATGTCAAGGCATGTAAGTGCACATATTTTTGCATATGGACTCATATTCAATGCTGAATAATCGAGATGCTTTGAAAATGTTGTTTATTTTTATATCATTGGCATATCATCAACATGTCTTTCGATCCTGTGATTTCCATGACTTTTCCTCCTTAGTATTGTAATTTCATGTTGAGGAGTATATATAAATGTATGTATATATTTATATATATATATATATATATATATACATATATATATACATATATATATACACTGCTCAAATAAATAAAGGGAACACTCAAATAACACATCCTAGGTCTGAATGAATGAAATATTCTCATTGAATACTTTGTTCTGTACAAAGCAAGTTGAATGTACTGACAACAAAATCACACAAAAATCATCAATGGAAATCAAATGTATTAACCAATGGAGGCCTGGATTTGGAGTCACCACCAAAATGAAAGTGGAAAAACACACTACAGGCTGATCCAACTTTGATGTAATGTCCTTAAAACAAGTCAAAATGAGGCTCAGTATTGTGTGTCACCTCCACGTGCCTGTATGACCTCCCTACAACGCCTGGGCATGCTCCTGATGAGGTTTTGGATGGTCTCCTGTGGGATCTCCTCCCAGACCTGGACTAAAGCATCCGCCAACTCCTGGACAGTCTGTGGTGCAACGTGACTTTGGTGGATGGAGCGAGACATGATGTCCCAGATGTGCTCAATCGGATTCAGGTCTGGGGAACGGGCAGGCCAGTCCATAGCTTCAATGCCTTCATCTTGCAGGAACTGCTGACATACTCCAGCCACATGAGGTCTGGTATTGTCCTGCATTAGGAGGAACCCAGGGCCAACCGCACCAGCATATGGTCTCACAAGGGGTCTGAGGATCTCATCTCAGCACCTAATGGCAGTCAAGCTGCCTCTGGTGAGCACATGGAGAGCTGTGCGGCCCTCCAAAGAAATGCCACCCCACACCATTACTGACCCACTGCCAAACCAGTCATGCTGAAGGATGTTGCAAGCAGCAGATCGCTCTCCATGGCATCTCCAGACTCTGTCACGCCTGTCACATGCGCCAGTGGCGACTTTGCCAATCATGGTGTTCTGTGGAAAATGCTAAGCGTCCTGCACGGTGTTGGGCTGTGAGCACAACCCCCATCTGTGGACGTCGGGCCCTGATACCACCCTCATGAAATCAGTTTCTAACCGTTTGTGCAGACACATGCACATTTGTGGCCTGCTGGAGGTCATTTTGCAGTGCTCTGGCAGTGCCCCTCCTGTTCCTCCTTGCACAAAGGCAGAGGTAGCGGTCCTGCTGCTGTGTTGTTGCCCTCCTACGGCCCCCTCCATGTCTCCTGGTGTACTGGCCTGTCTCCAGGTAGCATCTCCAGCCTCTGAACACTACGCTCACAGACCCAGTAAACCTTCTTGCCACAGCTCGCATTGATGTACCATCCTGGATGAACAGCACTACCTGAGCAACTTCTGTGGGTTGTAGAGTCCGTCTCATGCTACCACGAGTGTGAAAACACAACTAGTGTTGAGCCACCCCCGTAGTGTTCGAGTTCGGTTCGGTTCGTCGAACACCCATGTGTTCGCCGAACTGTTCGTCGAACTGTTCGTCGAACACCTTCGAACACCGTTAAAACCAATGGCAGGCAAACAAAAACACATAGAAACACATAGAAAACACCTTCAAAGGTGTCCAAAAGCTGACAAACTGCTCAGAAGACACAACTAACACATGGAAAAGTGACAAGTACATATAGTCATGCGAAAAGAAAAGAGGTGGAGGAGTAAAAGGAGGGGGAGACACAGATATAGGCATGTCATGCCCTTCTAAAATCCAAAAAGTGAGAAGCCGACACGTTCAGTCCGCTCCTGCCCGTGCCACCTCCGTGTCGCCGGGTTTGTGCCAGAGCCGCGGTGAACCCTGACGGCCAGCCCCCCTCTCCCAATACTGGTGCCTGTCCGCTGGTGGGTCGAGCGAGCCCCCCTGTGGTGGAGGCAGCTCTAAGCTTTTTAATTTAAATTGTCTCTCTAATTTGAATAAATACACTTTAAATCCATTTACAAGGATCTATTGGAGGGCAAGTCTCATGCCAGCAGCCGCGTAATTCCAGCTCCAGTAGCGTCCACTAAAGCTGCTGCAGTTAAAAAGCTTTTATAAGGATCGAGCTCGGCTGTCCACCGCAAGGCATCCTACTGCCAGTCCGAGCCCCTATGCCTTGGGGTGCCTCCTGATGCTCTTCACTGAGTATCCCGTGGTCCCGAAGCATTTCCTTTGAAAAAATGAAGTGTCCAAACTACAGGTGGTGTAGCTTGCTTAACAGCCGGGATAATCCGCTGACTAGCAGACACTGCTACTAGGCACAAAGTATTTCCTGGGCTAGATGCAGTTAAAAATTTGTAATTAAATACTCTCGTTGGATGCTGAGAAAGCATTCCATAGAGTCTCCTGGCACGCCATATATGATTCTCTTAAAAAGCTTGGGGTAGGGGTCTAGGGGACCCTTTTATAGCCAAAATCACGGCCCTGTATCGCAATACGTCACCTAGGCTGAAGATAAATGGAACTGTAGCACCCTGAGGGCTCGGTTGCTACAGAGGTATTGCACCTCACCCAGAGGTGTGATATCTCACTCTCAGGTAAGGATGTAGTGTGGATCAGGACCCGACACCTGCATGCATTACACCACATTGCCGTGGGGCAGGGCGACCAATATGCCCCTGAGATGGGCACGACAGTCCCTGTCCCTGGCTGGAGTGGGGGGAGGGAACACTGAGGAAGGGGAACCCTGTAGTGCAGGAGCAGGGAGGAAGCAGTTCCTGGGTGCATTGAGAAGGGAGTATAAAAGGTGGGCACCATCTTAGTTCAGTGCAGAGAAGTCTGAGCAGAAGTGGCAGGGAGCAGGGGCTCTGCATGAGCTCTGCTCCGGAGACGGGCCTAGTAACAGAGGCCCAGGCCTGGAAGAGGGAGAAGGAAGGAAGAGGAGCGGAGAAGGCTCCAAGAACGAGGAACGAAGGGATCTCAGGGGTGCGGACGGGCGAGTCGCCAGCGCACGCCCGAATCCACCTGCGTGGAGGGGTCAGGCCAAAGGGGGAGACCTGTCCCCGAAACTAGTGGAGGCAGGAAATGACCCTCAGCTAGAAACAGGAGGCTGTGACATTTTATGTGGCGCAGCCCCTTGCTACACCCGCTAGGAAGGCACCAAATAGGGTCAGGGAAACTGGCGCCAAGTTTACCAAGAGGAGGCCCGAGGCAGCCGGACAGAAGGGTTGGTAAGAAAGGCCAGACAAAGGACACACAAAGGGGGTCCTGTGAAGCACTCCAAAGTTATCTGGGAGTTGTCTGAGCCCCTCACCTGGTGAGCACAGTAAGACGTGGGCAGCCGTTACCTGCAGACGTGGTCTGGATAATAAGAACTGTGAGTAAAGGCCCTGGACTGCATCACTGACTCCGTGTCATTACTGCTGCTGCCCTGCACCATCACCCCCATCCTCCGCATACACTGCCCTGAGGCTATACTCCTCCCGTGGGGAGTTATGCTATGCTCTGCTGCACCCACAACACCAGCCTCAGCGGTCTGCCCTGGAGCGGCGGTTCCCTCTGACCGCAATCCACGGGTGGCGTAGTCGGACATTTAAACATCAAAACCACATAAATAGTTCCGCCACTGGTTTGACTGCCATGTGCCACAGAACCGGGTTGCCGCCACGGAGACTACAACCACCAGCATCCACCAAAAAGGGTCCGGCTCCGGGTGTCCCAAGGCCCAGGGGGCACATCAGAACATTTTCATCACCTTTCACAATCACCAATGGGACAAGGCAGGGATGTTCTCTGTCCCCTCTCTTATACATCCTAGTGACGGAGCACCTGCTCTCATCAATTCGCCATAACCCCAAATATTAGGTGGATTGAGGTGGGAGGCACCGAGTACAAGTGCTCTCTATTTGCTGATGATGTCCTAGTATATATCACTCAATCACATATATCCATCCATGCTGTTATGGCTGAAATAGATCACTTTGTTACATGGTCAAATTTTAAAATCAATGCAGCGAAGTCTGAGGCCCTCGATGTCTCCCTCCCCAAATCCATATAGGATTCCATCCAGTCCAACTTTCCCTTTGCCTGGCCCTCACAGGGTATCAAATACTTAGAAATTCCTATTCATAGAGACCTCTCCCATCTATGTTATCTTAATTTTGGGCCCTTTATTGAACAACTCCATACAGACCACGGTTGGCAAGTTAGAACTGTAAGATTCACTACGTGAACCACTGGTGTTTTGTGGAAAAGCACATGTACACTGTGTTCCAAATTATTATGCAAAAAGTGTTTAGGAGTGATAAGGGAAGAATTTGTTTGTTTGTCAGTTAAACTCATTGATGGTGATGTGTGTCAGGGCTCTTTATATCACTGTAAGCAATTGCAGACACCTGTGCTAATTAGTTTGGCAGGTGTGTCCAATGAAAGGCAAGACTACTTAAGAAGGCTTTCTCACATTATTAAGCAGCCTACATTTTCTGCCAAAATGGGAAAGAAAAAGGATGTGTCGGCTGCTGAGAAGCAACAAATTGTGGAGTGTTTAGGTCAAGGCATGACTACAATCAACATTGTGCGATGATCAGGATGAAGTGTCTTGGCAATCAAGAAGTATGTAGCTGATTCACAGTACACACGTGTGCGTGCTGATAAGGGCAAATTGAGGACTCTTTCCTACAGGCAATTACGTCAGGTTGAAAGAGCAGCGGCAAAATGCCTTGTCATAGCAGCAGACAAGTTTTTGAAGCTGCTTGTGCCTCCAATGTCCCCTGAACAACAAGATGCAGGGTCCTTCAGAGGTTTGCAGCTGTGCATACGCCATCCTGTCGACCTCCTCTATCCACTTCACACAAGCAGAAATGGCTCCAGTGGGCCAAACATTACATGAAGACTGATTTCAAAACTGTTTTGTTCACGGATGAGTGCCGTGCAGCGCTCGATGGTCCAGATGGATGGAGTGGAGGATGGCTGGTTGATGGACACCCCACGCAAACACGGCTACAGCGCCAACAAGGAGGAGGTGGAGTAATGTTTTGGGCTGGAATCATGGGGAGAGAGATTGTCGGCCCCTTTAGGATCCCTGAAGGTGCTAAAGATGAACTCCATAATGTATGTGGATTTTCTCAAACAGCACTTCCTGCCATGGTTCAAGAAGAAGAACCGTGTATTTCACAGCAAGATCATTTTTCTGCATGATAATGCACCATCTCATGCTGCACATAAAACATCTGCATCTCTGGCTGATATGGGCATAAAAGGGGACAAACTTATGGTGTGACCCCCATGCTCCCCTGACCTCTACCCCATTCAGAACCTTTGGAGCATCATTAAAAGGAGTGTCTATGATGGCGGGAGGCAGTTCACATCTAAGCAACAGCTCTGGGAGGGTATTCTGTCCTCATGCAAAACAATTGAAGCAGAAACCATCCAAAACCTGACAAATTCAATGGACGAGAGAGTTCAGAAGCTCCTTTCGAACAAGGGGTCCTATGTGAAAATGTAACATCACCTAGAATAAAGTTTTGAGTTGAAAACTGTTTGATTTCAGTTTCTAACAACCTGCTAATGCTTATAATTTCAAAAATGACCATTTTTTTGGTCTTTATTAAAATGAAAAGGTTGATCGAAAAGTTTGGGGGATCTAAGAGTGTGGCAACCCAGTAGTCATGATTACTTCGAATTCTGACAATATGAGGGTCATGCTGCAGGTAGTGCATCAAGAAGGCAATTATGTGTCTTGCGCATCTCGGAGCCCCAAAATTATTTTCCGGGCTAGATGCAGCTAAAAATTATTAATAATTTTAAATCTGGTGATGCTTTAGTATAGATGGCCTAATAGGATCAGTGCTGCACACTGCTACAAAGCCCAAATTATTTTCCAGTCAAGATACAGATAAACATGATTAGTAATTTTAAATCTGGTGGAGCTTATTATAGATGGCCTAATAGAATCAGTGCTGCACACTGCTACAAAGCCCAAATTATTTTCCAGCCAAGATACAGATAAACATGATTAGTAATTTGAAAGCTTAAAACGGTTGGTAGGGTGATTTTAACCAATCATCAAGCTTTTACTCTCCCCAGGATGACACAGGGGTAGAAAAGTCATTTCGGATCCATGATTTGTTCATCTTTATGAACGTGAGTCTGTCTACATTATCAGTGGAGAGCCGCGTGCGCTTATCTGTCAGCACACCACCAGCAGCGCTGAACACACGTTCAGACAGAACGCTGGCTGCGGGGCATGACAAGATCTCCAAGGCGTAAGTGGCTAGCTCCGGCCATTTATCCAGATTGGAAGCCCAAAAAGAGCAAGGGTCCAGTGACACAGTCGTGGCTTCAATGTTTACTTGGAGATACTCCTGTACCATCGTCTCTAGGCGTTGACTATGTGTCAGACTTCTTGTCTCCTGTGGCCTTGCAAAGGATGGGCTAAAAAAGTGGTGAAATGATTCCGCAAAATTGATGTTACCAGCAGATACTGTGGTTCTGTTACGGTTTGAGTGCTGAACACTTGACGGTCCCATGGTTGGCAAGTTGGAACTGTGAGATTCACTACGTGCAGCACTGGTATTTTGTGGAAAAGCACATGTAAGATTCTGCAACAGTCTCTCCTGATACTCCTGCATGCGTGCATCCCTTTCTATGGCAGGAATAATTTCTGCAAATTTACTTTTGTACCGGGGATCTAGCAGTGTGGCAACCCAGTAGTCAGGATTATTTCTAATTCTCACAATTCGAGGGTCATGTTGCAGGTAGTGCAGCAAGAAGGCACTCATGTGTGTTGCGCATCCAGGAGCACCAAGTCCCTGTTGTGTTGGTGGTGAGGTAACAATCATGCTTCCTTCCTCTGTCCTCTCCCCCCAACCTCGCACAACAGAAATGTGATCAAGGTCTCCCTCATCTGATGAGTCTTCCATCAGTTCGTCCTCCACTTCTTCCTGGGCTCCTGCACCTTCCTCACTAGTTTGCCTGCTACAATGCGCCCTGGTAAAACCATTTCCCCCACCCTCACACGCCTGCCGCCTTGGTGCTGCCGACCGTCTGGACCTTGCAGATGTTAGCCCTTCCGCATACAACTCCTCCTCCTCTACTTCCTCCACCTCCTCTTGTGCCACCACCTGACTCCGAATTCTGTTTAACATGTGCTCCAGCATGTAAATCACCGGAATAGTCATGCTGATAATGGCATCGTCAGCACTAAACATCTTCGTCGCCATTTCAAAACTCTGCAGAAGGGTGCATAGGTTCCTGATCTGAGACCACTCCTCCAGCGTGATTTGCCCCACCTCTGGATCTCTTTGGCCCAGGCTATACGTCAGAACGTATTGCACCAGGGCTTGTCGGTGCTGCCACAGTCGCTGCAACATGTGCAGAGTTGAATTCCACCGGGTAGGCACATCGCATTTTAGCCGGTGAAGTGGCAGGCCCAACGACTTCTGTAGAGATGTAAGTCACTGAGCTGCGGGATGCGAACGGCGAAAGTGAGCACACAGCGACCGTGCCCTCTGCAGAAGGCCATCTAGTCTGGGATAGTGGGCTAAAAATTGCTGGACAATCAGGTTCAGCACGTGAGCCATACAAGGCACGTGTGTGACATTGCCCCGGCGAAGGGCCGCACCCAGGTTTGCAGCATTGTCGCACACGGCCTTCCCTGGTTTCAGGTCCAGTGGAGACAACCATTCATGAAATTGGTTCTCCAGAGCTGACCACAACTCCTCAGCTGTGTGACTCACATTTCCCAGACATTTCAATGTAAAAACCGTCTGATGACGTTGAGCCCTACTGCCAGCATAGTAAGGAGGTGTGCAGGATCCCTTCTGCGCAGTTAGAAAGCTTGTGGCATGACCAGACAGGCTTTGGGTGCAGGTGGAAGACCGAGAGGAGGTTGAGGAGGCAGAAGCAGTGGAGGAACTTTGACATAAAGAGGATTGACGCACAACTCGTGGGGACGGCAAGACTTGGACAGCAGCCCCTTGTCCTGCTGTCACCATAGTTACCCAGTGCCCAGTCAGCGACATGTAACGCCCCTGTCCATGCCTACTCGTCCAAGTGTCTGTGGTGAAATGCACCCTGTCACACACAGAGTTTCTCAAAGAAGCGGTGATGTTGTGTGCGACATGCTGGTGGAGCGCAGGCACACCTTTCTTTGAGAAGTAGTGCCGACTGGGCATCTGGTACTGGGGCACTGCGACGGACATAAGGTCTCGAAAATCCTCTGTGTCCACCAGGCGGAAAGGCAGCATTTCTGTAGCCAAGAACTTGCAGATGGTGAAATTCAACCTCTTAGCTTTCTCATGGCTAGGAGGAAATGGTCTTTTACTTGTCCACATCTGAGGGACCGAGGGCTGGCTATTGTGCTTAGACGGGGTTAATAAGGGTGTCCCCGGCAAACTGCCGGTCTGTGAGGAAGATGCAGGCGGACATGTTAGGTTGCCTTGATCCAAAGGTGGTGCTATCGATGTCGGACAGCGCTCAACACCAGCTGGTGTTACCACCTCCAAAGAAAATGATGACCTGCCAATCACGCTGGCTGTTGCGGGTAAAGAGGTGGCAGGTCTGCGCCCCAAAACAGGTGTGACTGCTGTCCCCCCAGTCACAGAGGATGAAGAGGCCGCGGATGCACAAGATATGGCAGACGGTGGTTGGCCCGGCCGGCTAGGCCGCATTGTAGCACACTGAGCTTCCCACTGCAACTTATGCTTCATGTCCATGTGCCGGTTCATGCATGAAGTACTCAAACTATGTATTTTTGGCCTCTACTTAGCTTTTGCTGACAAATGTTACAGATAACACGAGTTGGGTCATCTTTATCGATCTGAAAAAATGCCCAGGCTATGCAAGGCTTAGCACCCATGCGACCTGAAGAGCCACCACGACTTGTGGTGAGAGGCAGAGTTGTGTTTGAGGATGCAGTTGTTGACGTGCTTCCAGTACTACGTCTCTGTCCAGGAAGGCGCAACCTGACCTCGTCGTCACTAGCATCTTCCTCCACCTCCTCTGCTGACCTCATCTCTTGGCTTACTGTGGGTTGACAGTAAGTGGGATCTCCAACCTCATCATCATCACCCTGTGCGTTATCACACCCATCGTCCTCAGAGCCAACCTGTTCCTGCCCTGACAAAAAACTAAAGTTGTCGCTCCAATCAGGTATTTGAGTCTTATCATCGTCTTCCTCATTGTCTCCACCAACAGGAGTTACAGTTTGGGAATGAGGGTCTACATTATGGTCAGATCCTTCTGCGTCTAGTCCTGGATCCGACTCATAAAGATTCTGGGCATCAGTGCAGATCATTTCCTCGTCTGGATTCACAGAAGCGCTGGAGTCGACCTCTGATTCCCAGGCTATAGTATGAGTAAACAGCTCTGCAGACTCAACCATCTGTTCTACCTCATACTCAGACGGGCAGCTGGAGATTTGGGAGCTGTGAGGAAGCAAGTGCGATTGGGGTGACACCTTTGAGGAATGGAGTATTTGTGATGTTGAAGTTGATGTGGAGGAGAGCCCACTTAAAGGAGCACTTGATATCCGTTGAAGCACCTTCTGTTTTTTTGCCTCATCTGGAATTTGTAGCGATTGGCGTGGCCGTAAGAAAGGGATCTTATCACATTGTCCGCTAAAAGAAGTAGACATTTTAGTTTGGCTGGAAGATGGTCTTTCTTCTGCAGATGTTACTGTTGCTTTAACACCTACCCCACGGACACAACCTTTTTTCCCCTTCCCAACACGCCTATTCCCCTTTTCATCAGCAGCAGGCCTTTTTCCACTCATTTTGGTGGTTAACTAATTAACAACTCTGGAGTTGTTTGCACAAAAAAACAATGGATGGGAACCGAGCAGAGCTGAGTGGCCAAACTGTGGTATTAGGCCAAAACTATTGGCTGGGTTAGATGCAGAAAAAAATTATATTCAATTTGCAACCTGATGGAGGTCAGTATAGATGGACTAATAGAGAAAGTCCCACACACTGCTAGAAGGCCAAATATTTTTTCAGAGCTAGATGCAGAAAAAAATATATTCAGTTTGCAACCTGATGGAGGTCTGTATAGATGGATTAATAGAACAAGTCCCACACACAGCTAGAAGCCCAATATTTTTTCAGAGGTAGATGCAGAAAAAAATATATTCAGTTTGCAACCTGATGGAGGTCATTATAGATGGACTAATACAACAAGTCCCACACACAGCTAGAAGCCCAATATTTTTTCAGAGGTAGATGCAGAAAAAAATGTATTCAGTTTGCAACCTGATGGAGGTCTGTATAGATGCATTAATAGAACAAGTCCCACACACAGCTAGAAGCCCAATATTTTTTCAGAGGTAGATGCAGAAAAAAATATATTCAGTTTGCAACCTGATGGAGGTCAGTATAGATGGACTAATACAACAAGTCCCACACACAGCTAGAAGCCCAATACTTTTTCAGAGGTAGATGCAGAAAAAAATATATTCAGTTTGCAACCTGATGGAGGTCTGTATAGATGGATTAATAGAACAAGTCCCACACACAGCTAGAAGCCCAATATTTTTTCAGAGGTAGATGCAGAAAAAAATATATTCAGTTTGCAAACTGATGGAGGTCAGTATAGATGGACTAATACAACAAGTCCCACACACAGCTAGAAGCCCAATATTTTTTCAGAGGTAGATGCAGAAAAAAATATATTCAGTTTGCAACCTGATGGAGGTCTGTATAGATGGACTAATACAACAAGTCCCACACACAGCTAGAAGCCCAATATTTTTTCAGAGGTAGATGAAGAAAAAAATATATTCAGTTTGCAACCTGATGGAGGTCAGTATAGATGGACTAATACAACAAGTCCCACACACAGCTAGAAGCCCAATATTTTTTCAGAGGTAGATGCAGAAAAAAATATATTCAGTTTGCAACCTGATGGAGGTCTGTATAGATGGATTAATAGAACAAGTCCCACACACAGCTAGAAGCCCAATATTTTTTCAGAGGTAGATGAAGAAAAAAATATATTCAGTTTGCAACCTGATGGAGGTCAGTATAGATGGACTAATACAACAAGTCCCACACACAGCTAGAAGCCCAATATTTTTTCAGAGCTAGATGCAGAAAAAAATTATATTCAATTTGCAACCTGTTGGAGGTCAGTATAGATGGACTAATAGAATGATGCTATGCCGAAAAGATTTTACTTCACTAGGTGCAGTAAAAAAATTTGTATTCTATACACATGTGGTATATCTTGCAACACAGATACTCTACTCCACTGACTAACACACTCTGCAATAGGCCAAAAAGGATTAGCTTTGCTAGATTCAGCCAAATGCTGTGAAAAAAACTTGCACAGCACTGGCACAGACCTGCCTGGCAAAAACTGATAGGAACTGATGTAACCTAGTCCTGAAAAGAACTCCAATTACAATTAGTCTTTACTCCCACAATCTATCTATTTAAGAGCACAGACCTGCCTGATAAAAGTCGTAGGAAATGCTGTAACCTAGTCCTTAAAAGGACTGCAATCACAACTATTCGCTACTCCCAAGCTATCTGTAGATTTGTGCGAAAATTGGCTTGAAATTAACAAGGTATAGCGCACACAGCAACAGCGGTGCCGTCTAACACGCAGCTGCAGCAGTGAGAAAATGGTGGCGACGGGGAAAATGGCTTGGTCTTATAGGGCAAGGACATGTGACATACACTGCCAATGACACATGCCCTTGCTTGTGTGAAAAAAAGCACTTCGCTCCGTGTGTGCGCTGCTGATAGGCTGACAGATTGCACCTCCCCACTGTAAATGCGGGAAAGAGAAAAAAAAAATGGAGATCTTCATTGTTCCTGCAGAGATCCATCCCCTGCCCCTCCCCCACCCCGCTGTACACTCAAACTGCGTATTAACATTAATTTTCATCATTACTGAGAAAAAATCCAGTTATGATTTTGATGCATGAACAGTTATCGAACATAACCTCGAACAGCCGAATTTTTCTCAAATTGTTCGTGTTCACCGAACGGCTCGAACACCGCCCAAAACAGCTCGAATTTGAGATTGGCGAACAGTTCGAGTAGAACAACGCTCATCTCTAAACACAACCAACATTCAAAAGTGACCAAAAAATCATCCAGAAAGCATTAGTACTGACACATGGTCTGTGGTCCACACCTGTAGAACCACTCCTTTATTGATGGTGTCTTGATAATTGCCAATAATTTCCATTTATTGTCTATTCCATTTGCACAACAGCATGTGAAATTGATTGTCAATCAGTGTTGCTTCGTAAGTGGACAGTTTGATTTCACAGAGTTATATTCTGTTGTTTAAGTGTTCCCAACAAGTGCTAAGCATCTCTGGGAACTCTTTCAAGATTGTTGGAAGACCATTTCCGGTCACTACCGCTTGAAGCTCATCAAGAGAATGTCAAGAGTGTGCAAAGCAGTCATCAAAACAAAAGGTTGCTGCTTTGAAGAACCCAGAATATAAGACATATTTTCAGTTGTTTCACACTTTTTTGTTAAGTCCTGGTGTGCATTTTTTCTTGAAACCTTGGCTGGTGAGTACCATTGCCTTTTGCTATTTTCTAAAAATTCTGTCTATTGTTCTGGCTATGCTGTCTGTTTTTAAGTATATAATTCCACTTGTGTTAATTCATAGTTTTGATGCCTTCAGTGTGAATGTACAATTTTCATAGTCATGAAAATACAGAAAAATCTTTAAATGAGAAGGTGTGTCCAAACTTTTGGTCTGTACTATATATATATATATATATATATATATATATATATATATATATATACACACATATATAACTGCTTTTGCCTTTGCTTTTCTTTATTTATATGCCTGATTTGAGGTGCAAGGGAACAAAATCTCCAATTAACCATGTAAGTCACATGATTGTCATCTGACAAGTCATAGTGGAATCCCAGCATCTGAGAGAGACTAAACTAATTTAGTGAATGTAGTTCATCCTCTTTGTGTATATTCCACTATTTCAATTAGAATTCAATACACTTTGACCTTAAACAGAAATACCCTCTTCATAATACCCACACGTTTACATGGTTAGAAATACCACAGAAATATCATAGCATACCACTAATGCTTTCTACCTTTTTCCTTTCAGCCTCAACCTAACATAAATCAAATTCAAATAATCTACATGGCTATTATTAAGTATAAGTCACTTTAAATAAAGTTTAGAGGCAGTAAATCAATATATAAATGAATTATATAGTATTAATTTGTACTGTTCAAAAATAGCAATATTCACATTTAAAGTCATCCTTAATGTGTTCAGGAAACCACTCATTGGAAATGTTCCGGCTTCAATGTCAACCAGCGCAATACTATTTGACAGCAAGCAAGCTATAGTGTGTTAGCTGCAAGGATATTACCAGCTTGCCTTATGGAAGGAAAGAATAGTTCTTTCATTTGAACTTTGTACAGTAAATCATTAGTTCTATTCCAGTAACATACAACCTCACCACTAGATAGAAAGTACAATCGACCATATTAAAAAGATGTCCACATGTGAGAATTATTTCAGCTCATATTTAAATAAAAGATGCAAATAAATTGTGTCATTTTATGAATACATAACTTTCTTTTCTTACATTGATGAGGAGTTAAAAAATCTATATTAGGTTCTGTTCGCACTACAACTTATGATTATAAGTGGTTGTCCAACACTAAAATTTATTTTTTGGCATGGATAGTTTCCAAATAATGAATGGAGATAGCTGGCGTTGGAAACAATGTCTGCTTCGTTGTGAAGTCAACAGAACTGCAGCTGGTTGTGATTAGCAGCAGCGGTCAGGTGACTAGAAGAGGGCATCATCAGAGAAGCATTCAATGAGACACTTTTCTAGTTCCTTACTTCTGAACAGAGGTCTTCCAGAGTTGGTGCAGACCTCCGGAGCTGACTGAACTGTATACGGGAGCGAGTTGTATTTGTCTAACTTTATTTCACTTGATGTATTTTTTTTCTAGATGTTTTCTTACTCAAAAACCACATGAAAAATGTATGAATGTTGAAACCATGTGCTGTATTGTTGAAACCTTTGTCTAGAACTTAAGTGATACAACATAATGAACTTTGGGTGACTCGACGGAGTGATGCAGAAATGTTCACAGTAAAATTATTGTACTCCAAGGATTTGCTAGTGCAGTGATTTTGTGAGATGTTCTATGTTAAGCTAGAATAAATATTGTCTTGGTTTATACTAAAAAAAGCTACAAAGTATTCCTGACAGCAGTTGCAATGGAGAAGCATATGTCATTCAACCGGTCAGACCCCCTCAAAGCTCTTTGCTTCAAGTATACTAGTTAAGTAATAGGCCCAAAGGGTGCATTACAGAATTTTATTGAACAGCAGTAAATATACTGTTAAGAGGCATGTAAAACCAACATATTGTCCCAGGAGTGCATTAAATCGTACACCTTCTTTTACGAAAAGTTATCAGTGATTTTCTTGTTTTTCTTTTCAACTGGTCTTATGGTTTGCACATTAGAGCTCAGCAGGACGTGGAAGTTTCTGTTCATTGTAGACAACAATCTAATGCACTCTAGCAGTTCATCACCTAAAATACCCTGAATGCAGGTTACTCCATTCACATACCAATTGTATACATTGTATAAAATAACACACAAAGTGAGGAGCATTCATTTGAAAACACCATCTGTTTTATATAGTAGGATGAACTTTTAACTATTATTAAAGGGGTTTTTAGGGCATAAAAAATAAAAATAAAAAAGCAATCTGGCTGTCCCTGTTATGAGTCCCCAAATCCCAATTTTTTTTAGCTCTCCTTTAAGCTCTGCAGCCATCCTTTGTGGTTTCTTATTGCTTACATCCTGAACTTCCGTCCAGACCTCCCGCTATGCCTCCAGACTACATTTCTCAAGAAGTAGAGCTGTATGGGTTCCACAGGTTATACACTCCCTCCCACAATGACCACCTACTCCCCCCACAAAGCACCATCTAAAGACTTCTATACAGTTTCAGGATGGATAAATTGCTGCCCATAGTTTCTCCTTTCTAACATTCCTCCCTTTCACCTAGTATGTGCAATCATGAGACGCTACTGCAGTATGCTATAGGGCAGTGATGGGTCAGATAATATATTCATGTATTATATTGTAATCTAGCACTCTGGAACGCCCAGCACCATCCCCTCTAGCCAAAGCCATAAATTCATAAGATTACTTGTCTCTGCTCTCCCTCCCTTATTTTACACATCCCCAGTTACTCACAACTTGCTGAGGATCGCAGGCAATGCTCCCCATGACATCTCTGTTTAGAGAAAACTACAATTCTGTTAGCTGAGCCGTTCAAAGCACGAGCAGGAAATCTCTGTAATCTGTGCTTTGAGTGGACTGTAAAAGGAAGTAAGGAATAGGAGGTCACGTCATCCCATGTGACAGCTCATGAATAAAGAAACATTTTAACAGCAAGTAAAGTATGAAGTTACTTTACTTATGATAGGCTTTACATTGTTTTAATAATATATGTGCCCAAAAATCCATTTAATGAAGTTAAGTGATCTATAATCAAATTTCATAGTACTAACTGTATAGATTAATAAATAGATCTCCTAAAGACCTGATGGTGTACTTACTTTAACCTCTTACCGACATCTGCTATACATGTACAGTGCAAGTCGGTAGTGGGTGGATGGAGTGGGCTCACGGGATGAGCTCGCCGCATACCTGGCAGGTCATTGCTGTGTGTTAGGACCTGCCTCTAACAATCGCGGGTACCGTGAACCTGTTAAACGCTTCTGTCAAACTCTGACAGCAGCATTAACAACGTGCCAGTAGAGGGGTGCATCATTCAATGTGCCCATTGGTGAGCCCATGACTTGATCATAGGTTGCTGATTGGTTGCTATGACAGCAGGGGGTCTGTTGTCATTACGGAGCTCCTTTGAAATCTAGCCTGTGGCCAGGCATCAAAAGA
This sequence comes from Phyllobates terribilis, assembly GCF_046119375.1. Taxonomy (NCBI): domain Eukaryota; kingdom Metazoa; phylum Chordata; class Amphibia; order Anura; family Dendrobatidae; genus Phyllobates; species Phyllobates terribilis. Next base: position 325,976,050 of record NW_027362762.1, on the reverse strand, counting down.
GACCATGATTTTCACTATATGCAGTATTATTGGAGTATTGCTGTACAAAGCCACAAGCGATCAGACAATCGCAGGTTAAAGTTCCCTAAGGGGACTTACAAATACATTGAATAGTAAAAATTTTTTTAAAAAAATCTGAAAAAATGAAAAGACATGAAAGTTCAAATCATCCTCCTTTTCCCCCACTAAAAATAAAGATAATAAAAAAATTAAGAACATAAACATATGTGGTATCGGCACATTCAGAAAAATCCAATCTATTAAAATATAAAAACATTTAACCCGATTGGTAAACTAAACACCATAAACGTAAAGAAATTAAAAAATGCCAAAATTATGGGCTTTTTTCTTTGCTGCAATCCCACAAAAATGGTATAACAAGCGAACAAAATGTTATATCTATCACAAAATAGTAACAAGAAAAATGTTGACTTGTCCCGCAAAATATAAGCCATCACACATCTTCATCGACCGAAAAATTATTGCATTATGGGTCTCGGAAAATGGCAACACAATCCCCCAAAATTTTTCTTTAAGCTTCTGATTTTTTTCACCACTAAAATAATACAAAAAACATATTTGGTATCGCAGTAATCATACTGATGAGTAGCATCATATTGCAAAGTCATTTTTACCACAAAATGTATGCCGCGAAATCAGCTCCCAAAAACAATGTCAGAATTATGTTTTTTATTCAATTTCTCAGCACTTGAAGGGGAGGAAAAAACGGAAAGTCGAAAACGGAAATTGGCAAAGCCGGAAAGGTGTTAAAAATCCCTGTCAGATTGGCTGCATTATACTGATATTAAGACAGGTATTTAGCTATAGAATGAAATAGCTCATGAGTCAGAGTGTATTAAGTCTCTGCCCGACCAATCCGGCTGACAGATGCAGTTTGTACTGAGCACTATGAAATCTCAGCAGCAGCAGGAAGGAGGAACATTGAGGAGCTGGCCATCAAACAATGTGGGTAGAGAGTGAGTTACATTTTCATAAAGGAGCATATGACTATTCAGGATTCTCAAAGTACAACATCCCTATAAGGTCTAAGATATCTAATTTATGCACTTTATATTGTAAAATTGGTGACAGATCTACTTTGTTGCCAACTCTGTAAGCGTATGGCATATAATTATGTTGCAGCAGTTACAATGGACCATTTAAAATTAACTTTACTATAAGGATCTATTTACATGTGACATATTTGTCATAGAAATTTCTGCAAATCCACTACATGCTATACATCTGAATATATACGTCTGCAGAATATGAATGGATTTCTCTTCTTATTTGTGTTTCGGGAGAGACCTACCAATCAAAGTGAGTTTGGTAGGGATAATTCATAAGGGAGCTGATAGGTAGGCACACAGTGAACATTTTTACTGTCCCTTGCTGCTTTTTTCTGAAATTCTGCAGCATATGTATACATAGTGAGGGATGCATGCTACCCCTAATTTGGTCAGAGTGAAACTGCTGGCCAGTTTTCAAGGGCATGGACATTGATTTTTTTCTTTATTGTGTATTTGCTTCCTAAATACAACATTAAGCAATTTTCTAAGGAATTTTCTACCATAGATTAGACAACTGTAGTGCCGGCGTCCCTGCCCTCTGCTAGGCAGGGACGCTGTTCCCCTCACCGCTCTGCTCCGTGCCCGGCGTCCCTCTCCCGCTCTGCTGGCAGCGTGCGCTCCTTCCCGGCCACTGTGCTTAGGGCGCGCGCGCGCGCCCTCCCTCCCTCTTAAGGGGGCCGCGCGCGCCGTCCTAAGGAGTCCCCGGCCAATGGCCGGAGGACTTTACCATATATAAGGCACCTCCTCCAAAATGAAGGTGCCCGAGCAATGTTGTTGCACCGTTCTACTCTGCTTCAGCCCTCAGGTCCCGTTGCCAGTTACCTGCCAGTTACCTGCCAGATTCCTGCCAGCTTGCTGTCCTAATCCTGCCTGATTTCCTGTTACCTGCCTGCCTGCCTGAGGTCCGACGGTCTGCCTTACAACTCCGGTCAGTCTGTCTAAGGACCAACTTGCCCGCTCACCTGGGAGCGCACATCAGCTATCTGCCTGCTTGCCTGAGGTCCGACGGTCTGCCTTACAACTCCGGTCAGTCTGTCTATGGACCAGCTTGCCCGCTCACCTGGGAGCGCTTCTCCGCTACCTGCCTGCTTGCCTGCCCGGAGGCTCCGCTGTCACGTGCTGTGACCACCAGCTATTCCAGACTCTTGCCCGCTTACCTGGGAGCGCTTCTCCGCTACCTGCCTGCTTGCCTACCTGGAGGCTCCGCCGTCACGTGCTGTGACCACCTGCTATTCCAGAGACTCTCGCTTGCTCACCTGGGAGCACACATCCTCCATCTGCCTTGCTAGCCTACCTGGAGGTTCAGCCATCACAGGTCGTACCTACCCCTTACCTAGAGACTGCCCCGGTCACTTCCCGTGACCTCCAGCCCGTTCTTTCAGAGACTGCCCCGGTCACTTGCCGTGACCTCCAGCCCGTTCTTCCAGAGACTGCCCTGATCACTTGCCGTGACCTCCTGCCCGTACACCCAGAGACTGTCCCGGTCACCTGCTGTGACTGCCTGCCTGGTCGCCACCCGCTCCCTTACAAGGACCGCTCCCTTGTATAGTAGCCCAGAGGTTCCGCCTCCCAGACCCGTTACAGTTTGCTCGGGCCATGGAACCCGGTGGCACCCAAGCTCCCTCGCTCTCGGACCTGTGTCATGAACTGTCCCGTCAAAGGTCCCAACAGGAGTCCATCCTGGGTCACCTGCGGAATGTCAATACTCGCCTGGACACTCTGACTGTTCCACCAACAACCTCCGCCAGTGCCATGTCTCGCAATCCGGCAGCTCCGCTGTCCACTAACACCATGATATCCTACCCCGGACCTCGGCTTTCTGCACCTCCTCGCTTCGGAGGCGACTCAGCCCAGGCTCGGGGCTTCATAAATCAGTGCACCCTGCACTTTGAACTATTGTCCCACCAGTTTAACTCCGACCGAGCCAAAATTGCATTCATCATGTCCCATCTCACCGGGGAGGCCCTGGCCTGGCTAAATCCTCTATGGGAGAGAGGAGACCCCCTGGTGTCCAACTTGCCTGCTTTTCTCACGGCTTTCCGGAAAGTCTTCGACGAACCCGGACGGAAGACCTCATCCGCATCATCGTTGCTACGCCTCCGTCAGGAAAGTCTCACCGTGGGCCAATATGCCATACGGTTCCGTACCCTTGCCTCGGAGCTGGCCTGGGATAACGACGCTCTGGTTTCCGTCTTCTGGGAGGGTCTGTCCGGCCGTATTAAAGATGAACTTGCCGGTCGGGACATTCCTACCACTCTCGATGACTTAATAACTCTTGCCACCCGGATTGACCTACGGTTCCAGGAGCGTGCCAGAGAGGTCACCCGTGAGAGGAGGTTACCACGTCTAGCTCCTACTTTTCAGAAACCCGTCACTCCTTCTGTCTCTAACCAGGTACACCCTCCTGAGCCTATGCAGGTCGACCAGACCAAGATGGTCAAGACCCGTCAGGACTTACGCCGTGCCGAGGGGACCTGCTTCTACTGTGGCAGTAAGGAGCACCGGATCCGTGCCTGCCCGGAGAGGTCGGGAAACGCCTGTGTCTAGGTTCGCTCAGAGAGGTCCACCTAGACAAGAATAAATCCTCTCCATCCCTGCTGTTGTCAGTTTCAATCGTCTACGGGGAGAACCATTATTTCGAACTAGCCCAACTGGACTCTGGAGCAGCCGGGAATCTTATTTCACAGTCCCTGGTAGAGAAATACCGCATCCCCACCAAACCTCTGGCTGTACCCTTGTCTGTTGCTGCCGTGGATGGGGGGCTCTTACCACGCCCCATCCAACTCATCACCGAATCCATTACTCTGCAGGTGGGAATGCTGCATTCTGAAAGTATCTCCTTCCATGTTCTGCCTGGACTCTCTCACGCCCTCTTGCTAGGCCTACCTTGGCTCCAGAAACATGCACCCGTTCTTGACTGGCAGACCGGAGAAGTCCTTCGCTGGGGACAGGGCTGCCATAAGACCTGTCTGGTTCCCGTTCATCCCGTCCGTCCTTCTCCTACCCCAGCTAATCTACCTGGACTTCCGATTCCTTATTGGTCTTATGCTGATGTCTTTAATAAAAAGGAGGCAGAGACACTACCCCCTCATAGACCATACGACTGCCCTATCGACCTGTTACCTGGTACTTCTCCTCCCCGTGGGCGTATTTATCCATTATCCGCTGCTGAGACCCGGTCGATGTCCGAATATATTGAGGAGAATCTGGCCAGGGGATTCATCCGGAAATCTACCTCCCCGGCGGGAGCAGGCTTCTTTTTCGTCAAAAAGAAGGACGGCTCTCTCCGTCCCTGTATAGACTATAGAGGCCTTAACCAGATCACGGTGAAGAATAAGTACCCCCTTCCGCTCATTCCGGAGTTATTTGATCGTCTGAGGGGGGCTAGAATCTTCACCAAACTGGACCTCCGTGGGGCGTACAACCTGGTTCGTATCCGTCAGGGGGATGAATGGAAGACGGCATTCAACACCCGGGACGGCCACTATGAATATCTGGTAATGCCCTTTGGCCTCTGTAACGCTCCTGCCGTCTTTCAAGAGTTGGTCAATGACATCTTCCGGGACCTTCTCTACTCCTGCGTAGTGGTGTACCTGGACGACATCTTGGTCTTCTCTTCAGATCTCCAGACTCACCGGAGGGATGTTCGTCAGGTCCTGCTCAGGCTCAGGCAGAACCATCTCTACGCTAAATATGAGAAGTGCCTCTTTGAGCAGACCTCGCTTCCGTTTCTGGGCTACATTATCTCTCAGACCGGCCTACAAATGGATCCTGAGAAACTGTCTGCCATCGAGAAATGGCCCCGACCAGAGGGGTTAAAGGCTATTCAACGGTTCCTGGGCTTCGCCAACTATTACCGCCTCTTCATCCCGCACTTCTCTTCCCGGACTGCCCCAATTTCCGCGCTCACCCGTAAGGGTACTAATCCCAAAGAGTGGCCGCCCGAAGCAGAGGAGGCCTTTCTTTCCCTAAAACAGGCCTTCTCTTCCGCCCCGGTGCTGCATCGCCCGGACGGCAACAAGCTGTTCTTCCTGGAAGTTGACGCCTCCTCCTCTGGAGCCGGAGCGGTACTTACTCAAAAATCATCTTCCGGGAGAATGGTAACTTGTGGCTTCTTCTCCAAACTCTTCTCCTCTTCTGAGCGCAACTATTCCATAGGAGACCGAGAGTTATTGGCCATCAAGCTGGCGTTGGAGGAGTGGCGTTACCTACTCGAGGGGGCTCTTCATCCGGTAATAATTTACACTGACCACAAGAACTTGGCTTACCTCCAGCATGCCCAGAGACTTAACCCGCGCCAAGCCCGGTGGTCCTTGTTTTTTGCTCGCTTTGATTTTGTTCTTCATTTTAGCCCGGCTGACAAAAACGTCAAAGCAGACGCCTTGTCCCGATCCTTTCTGGTGTCCGATCTCGAGGAAGAACCTAAACATATCATCGATACCGCCAGAGTAATGCAGGTGGCTCCCGTGAGTCTAAATCGTCTCCCTCCCGGTAAGACGTTTGTTTCAGTACCTGATCGGGAGAAGATCCTACACTGGGGCCATTCGTCTAAACTAGCTGGCCACGCCAGTCAGAAAAAGACCCTCCAGCTTATTGCCCGGCACTATTGGTGGCCTACCCTGCACAAGGACATAATAGACTTTGTTTCTGCCTGTGTGTCCTGCGCCCGCAACAAAGTCCCGAGACACGTGCTAGCCGGACGCCTCCTCCCGCTTCCTGTACCTGCTGCCCCCTGGCAGCATATAGCAATGGACTTTATAACTGATCTCCCCATCTCTGCCGGTTGTACGGTCATTTGGGTGGTCGCTGACCGCTTTTCCAAGATGGCTCACTTTATTCCCCTGCCAGGCCTTCCGTCTGCACCCGAGCTGGCTAAAGACTTTATCCGCCACATCTTCCGTCTTCATGGCCTGCCCCTCCACATCGTGTCGGATCGTGGGGTACAGTTCACCTCACGTTTCTGGAGAGCCACTTGTAAACTACTAGACGTCACCCTGGACTTCTCTTCCGCTTACCACCCACAGTCCAATGGTCAAGTGGAGCGGATCAATCAGAACCTGACCAGTTACCTCCGGCACTTCGTTAATGCCCACCATTCTGACTGGGTGGATCTCCTACCATGGGCCGAGTTCTCTTATAATAATCACGAGAGCGAATCCTCCTCCAAATCCCCGTTTTTTGTAGTCTTTGGTCAGCATCCTCGGATTCCTTTTCCTGTCTCCACCTCTGTGGACAACCCGGCTGCGGAATCTCTCGTTATCAAATTTTCCTCCATATGGGAGAGTACCCGGTCCGCACTCCTTCTGTCATCCGAGCGTATGAAAAGACACGCTGACAAAAAACGCCTGGATCCTCCACAATTTCGTCCAGGAGATAAAGTCTGGCTCTCATCTAAATATGTTCGACTCAAGATACCTTCTTACAAGTTAGGGCCTCGGTTCATCGGTCCTCTGGAGGTCATCAGTCAGATCAACCCGGTGGCCTATAAATTGAAACTCCCGGCCAACTTACGGATCCCTAACTCCTTCCATGTATCTCTCCTCAAACCCGTGGTGCTTAACTCTTTTTCCAAGTCTACAGGTACGGCTCCTGCTCCGGTTTCTGCTGAGGACGAGTTTGAGGTAGAGAACATTCTTGCCACCAAAAGGGTAAGAGGAAAGACCTTTTTTCTGGTAGATTGGAAGGGGTTTGGTCCTGAGGAGAGAACGTGGGAGCCCCGGGAGAACATCCATGCCCCTCTCATCCTAGCTAAATTTCTATCTGGCCTAAAAAAGGGGGGGCCTAAAGGGGGGGTACTGTAGTGCCGGCGTCCCTGCCCTCTGCTAGGCAGGGACGCTGTTCCCCTCACCGCTCTGCTCCGTGCCCGGCGTCCCTCTCCCGCTCTGCTGGCAGCGCGCGCTCCTTCCCGGCCACTGTGCTTAGGGCGCGCGCGCGCACCCTCCCTCCCTCTTAAAGGGGCCGCGCGCGCCGTCCTAAGGAGTCCCCGGCCAATGGCCGGAGGACTTTACCATATATAAGGCACCTCCTCCAAAATGAAGGTGCCCGAGCAATGTTGTTGCACCATTCTACTCTGCTTCAGCCCTCAGGTCCCGTTGCCAGTTACCTGCCAGTTACCTGTCAGATTCCTGCCAGCTTGCTGTCCTAATCCTGCCTGATTTCCTGTTACCTGCCTGCCTGCCTGAGGTCCGACGGTCTGCCTTACAACTCCGGTCAGTCTGTCTAAGGACCAACTTGCCCGCTCACCTGGGAGCGCACATCAGCTACCTGCCTGCTTGCCTGAGGTCCGACGGTCTGCCTTACAACTCCGGTCAGTCTGTCTATGGACCAGCTTGCCCGCTCACCTGGGAGCGCTTCTCCGCTACCTGCCTGCTTGCCTGCCCGGAGGCTCCGCTGTCACGTGCTGTGACCACCAGCTATTCCAGACTCTTGCCCGCTCACCTGGGAGCGCTTCTCCGCTACCTGCCTGCTTGCCTACCTGGAGGCTCCGCCGTCACGTGCTGTGACCACCTGCTATTCCAGAGACTCTCGCTTGCTCACCTGGGAGCACACATCCTCCATCTGCCTTGCTAGCCTACCTGGAGGTTCAGCCATCACAGGTCGTACCTACCCCTTACCTAGAGACTGCCCCGGTCACTTGCCGTGACCTCCAGCCCGTTCTTTCAGAGACTGCCCCGGTCACTTGCCGTGACCTCCAGCCCGTTCTTCCAGAGACTGCCCTGATCACTTGCCGTGACCTCCTGCCCGTACACCCAGAGACTGTCCCGGTCACCTGCTGTGACTGCCTGCCTGGTCGCCACCCGCTCCCTTACAAGGACCGCTCCCTTGTATAGTAGCCCAGAGGTTCCGCCTCCCAGACCCGTTACAACAACAAACTAGATTTTGTAATGTTAGCCCTCTCCTCTCCACAGATCAGTGTTGGAGATACTAGATTATATACCAAAAAACACATCAAAGTGTAGTACAATGCAAGTGAATGGAGTTTTTCACATTTATCAGTAAAAAAAATCTGTGCGCATTTGCTGTAGGGTATGCAGTGGATTTTCATATCTGCTACGTACCCCTATAAATCCCAATTTTTTTCAAATTTGCAACTAAACCATCAAGATCTGCATGAAATGCATTCCAATTTTTGGAGCAAATTTTAGTTAATTTTGAAGCAGATAATATGAGATTGATTATGCACTTGAACATTTAACATCTATATTTCACATTTTTAACTAAATTACACATTAAAAATTGCTCATCGTGCCTTGTATCTTCATGCCTTCACTGATTTTCTTTTTTCTGATCCTATTTATGTGTAATGCAGCCTTTTTCAATTTGTATTGATAATTTGATTTCAAATCATTGATTTATTCTCAGTGGCCTAATAAATACATATTAATACATTACTACAGTTTTTTTCTCTGTGTATTTCTACCCACAGGAACATTAAATTGTCATAATGTTCAAAGATGTATTACTTAACAATTTTTATGTTCAAATAATAATGTTATGTGGAGTAAATGACACAAAAGAAAAAGGAGAAAATTGGAGAGATTGAAAGGTTGAGAAATGCATCAGATTAAGACGGAAAAGTCATTTTTTAAGTACCCTGTTTAGGACGACAAGTTGTAAATATATGATGTGTGGTCTTTAATTTTAAACCTGTGACATCATAGGATGTTTGTCACGGGTGTATCAGGTTTGACAGACAGTTGTTCTGGATCCAGCTGTAGAAGGTCGCTGCACTTGGCTTTGCAGACAACCAACGGTGATCTCCACCTTCTGCTGCTAATTAACACACCCTTGCTTGATATTTAAAAACCCTCAGTGTCTCCAGAAAGTCATCGGTGATGGAAGTATTTTCCTCTGTTCAGGCCTGGAGTTATAGCAGTCGGCTAGTTTCTTATTGGAGTTCCTTGGTGTATTGTTGTTGTGATCTCTCTGGTGTCTTCTCAAAGCTAAGTGTATCCCCTTGTCTGTTTGCCTTGTTTATCTTTAGTTGCAGTGAGTCTGACTAGTGCTCACCCCTTCCCCTCTCTACCTAGGGCCTAGCTCTAAGGTCAGTCAGGGATCAGGTATCATGCTTGGCGATAGGTGCAGAACCTATTTAGGGACGATAGGGAAGTCAGGGTGTTGTTATATCTGCCTAGGGGGTCTCCACTCTCCCTTTCCCTAGTTGTTGGGCCTCCCCCTTTTTCCCATCGTCATATGCTGGGTCCTTCCCATACCTAGCATGACAATGTTCTGTGCCTGTTTAAAGATCCAGATTCTCTAATTCAGCAGGAGCAGATTGAGTTTCAGTTTGTATAATGCATCTGGGGATCCTGAAAAGGACCAAAGTGGAAGCAGTGTCAGCTAGCGATCGGCAAAATTATTCGAGTTCATATTATCAAGAATATGATGTTTTATAAATCAAAATGTCTTATTATCAATAATACAATGTTTTATAATTCATACTGCGCATATTTCAGCAAAATTGTTGAACCATAGAGAGCCGTTAAAAAACAAAAAATAACACTCCCATCACTGCTCACCTGTCTTGCTGCTGCTTATTGCCCACTGTCCGATCCCCCGCGCCTCTTCTTTCTGCCATAGTTCATTGCATCTCTTTTGGGAATGGGCCGGAAATATCAACTGTGACCAAGTCTCAATGGTCAATACGCGTTGTAAAGTAGCGATGTACGTCATGATGTCATGATATCACGACTTACGCCACATCTGCAAAATACACAGAGATATCCGGGCATGGATAAGTCTGGAGTCCCTAGTTTAGAGTGAAGCCATCAGAGATATGGCGTGCAGCATTAGTAAGAGGAGGTGCGGATGACTGAATGATGGGCAGTGAGCAGCAGGGACTGCAAGACAGGTGAATGCTGAGATTGTCTTTTTGTTTGGCTTTCACATTGTACGTTTATTATGCTCTTGGGTCTGGAGAAACCCCACAGCATAATAAGGAACATTCATTTCACAGACAATAACTTCACTGCAAATTGAATTTCTCAGGAAAATCAGCGCAATTCGTCAATTTCAAATTTTGTGAGATCAGCTCATCTCTAGCAGCAACCATAGGAAAGGGTTAAAGCTTGAGCTCTCTTAGTCAGCAGAATCTGCATGGTTCACTAATTTGTCTGTAATCATTTCCATTTATCTTTTGGATAATTCTGTCACCATTTTTGTCTATAACCTTCCCCTATTCCATACTCAAACCATTGCACCCATAGGAAGTTCCTGTAGCATCGGCGTCTCTGCCCCCTGACAGGCAGAGATGCCGTCCCCCTTACTGCCGCGCTCCTGGCCTGGCATCTCCCGGCCCTCCTACTGCTGCTGCTGCCGGCGCGCGCAGACTCCCGAGCACTGTGCTTAGGGCGCACGCGCTCCCTCCCTCTTAAAGAGGCCGCGCGCACCGTCCTAAGGAGTCCCCGGCCAATGGCCAGAGGACCTCTCATATAAAAGGCACCTCCTCCAAAATGGAGGTGCCTGTGCAAGGTTGTAGCTCTGTGTTCTAACTCTGCTTCAGCCCTCAGGTCCCGCTGCTAGTCTGACTACCAGTTCAGTCCGCCAGCCTGACTATCATTCCAGCCCGCCAGCCTGACTACCAGTCCAGTCCGCCAGCCTGACTACCAGTCCAGTCCGCCAGCCTGACTACCAGTCCAGTCCGCCAGCCTGACTACCTGTCTCCGCCAGCCAAGTCTGCCTACGGTCCAAACCTGCCAGTCTGTCTATGGACCAGGCTTGCCTGCCTACTCGGAGAACGTACCAGTTACCTGCCGTGCCTACCAGTCAGCCTTCCTAGAGGATCCTGCTAGTTACCCGTGGTGTCTGCCTGTCCGTCTATCCAGATCACCCGTCAGCCTGCCTGCCGTGCTCATCTGCTGTACCGGTCAGTCCCTGCCTTCTGACCCGTGGGAGTCACCTGCTCTAATACAAGGACTGGTCCAGAGTAGCACCTGGTCCCTCTGATCGGTCCTTCCCTGGTTCATGGAGTCAATTGAGCCGCTGTGCGACCTTGGTCAGTCCGAGTTGATACCTAGTTATGCCCCTCTGGTCCCTTCTTGTACCGCAGCACAGAGGTTCCACCACCCGGATCCGTAACAGTTTGTACAGGCCATGAAACCCGGTGGTCCCCAGGCTCCTTCGCTTGCTGACCTGTACCAGGAGGTTTCTCGTCAGAGATCCCAACAGGAAACCATCCTGACCTAACTGCTGTCTGTCATCTCTCGCCTGGACACGCTGTCCGTCCCACCTGTGTCCGCCTCGAGCCCAGTTCTGGACCCCAGCTCTCTGCGCCTCCTCGTTTTGGGGGTGACCCCGTCTTATGTCGGGGTTTTCTGAACCAGTGCACACTGCACTTTGAACTACTGGCACATCAGTTTCCCTCCGACTGGGCCAAGGTGGCGTTCATCATGTTTCACCTCACCGGGGAAGCATTGGCATGGCTAAGCCCTCTATGGGAGAGAGGGGATCCCCTGGTGTCCGATCTTCCAGCTTTCCTCACTGCCTTCTGGAAGGTCTTTGATGAGCCAGGACGAAGGACTTCCACTGCCTCCTCACTGCTCTGTCTCCGCCAAGGGAGTCTCATCGTGGGCCAGTATGCCATACAGTTCCGTATCCTCGCATCTGAACTTGCCTGAAACAACGAGGCCCTGGTGTCCACCTTCTGGGAGGGTCTTTCCGGATGGATCAAGGACGGGCTAGCTGGCCGGGACATTCCTACCACCCTGGATGACCTGGTGTCACTAGCTACCCGGATTGACATCCGTTTCCTGGAACGAGCTAAGGAGACTACCCGGGAGAGTAGATTTCCTCATCTTGCTCCTGTTTTCCAGAAACCTACCTCCCAACCAGCAACTCCCCGGGCACGCTCGCCCGAACCCATGCAGATTGACCAGACCAAGATGGTCAAGTCTCACCAAGAAACACGCCGAGCCGAGGAGAGCTGTTTCTACTGTGGTAATAAGGTGCATCTGATCCGTTCCTGTCCGGTGAAGCCTGGAAACTCCAGTGTCTAGGACCGCTCGGAGAGGTCGTCCTAGGCAAGAGTAAATCCTCTCCGTCCTTGACTCTATCCGTTTCTATTTCCTGTGGAGAGACCCGCTTCTTTGAAGCCGCCCACCTGGATTCCGGAGCCGCTTGGAATCTCATTTCTCAGTCCCTTGTGGAGAAGTATCAGATTCCCACCAAACCTCTGGCTGAACCATTGGCAGTCGCTTCCGTGGATGGAAGACTCCTTCCGGTGACCATCTTGCTCGTCACAGAGCCTGTAACCCTTCAGGTGGGAATGCTGCACTCGGAGAGGATCTCCTTCCATGTGCTATCCAGACTCTCTCACTCCCTTTTGCTAGGTCTACCCTGGCTACAGAGACATGAACCCGTTCTGAATTGGCGATCCGGTGAGGTGCTCCGTTGGGGGCAGGATTGCCATGAGACCTGCCTGGTTCCGGTTCGCCCGGCTCGACCTCCGTCTGCTCTGGCTAATTTACCTGGTCTACCGGCACCTTACTGGTCCTATGCAGATGTCTTCGACAAGAAGGAAGCAGAGACACTGCCACCTCATAGGCCATATGATTGCCCTATCGACCTGGTACCCGGTGCCTCTCCACCCCGTGGGCGTATCTACCCCTTGTCGTTGGCCGAAACTCGGGCCATGTCTGAATATATCGAAGAAAATTTGGCTAGGGGATTCATCCAGAAATCTACCTCCCCGGCTGGAGCAGGATTCTTCTTCGTAAAAAAGAAAGACGGTTTACTAAGCCCCTGTATCAATTATAGGGGACTCAACCAGATTACTATCAAAAACAAATACCCCCTGCCGCTCATCTCAGAGCTGTTCGACCGCCTTAAAGGCACGGCACAAAGATCTTCTCCAAGCTCGATCTTCGTGGGGCGTATAACTTGGTCTGGATACGCCAAGGAGACGAGTGGAAGACGGCATTCAATACCCGGGATGGCCACTATGAATACCGTGTGATGCCCTTCGGCCTCTGTAATGCTCCAGCCATCTTCCAAGAACTAGTTAACGACATCTTCCGTGACCTCTTATATTCATGCGTGGTGGTGTACCTGGACGACATCTTGGTCTTCTCGTCGGATCTACCCACACACCGGAGGGATGTTCGTCAGGTCCTGCTTAGGCTCAGGCAGAATCACCTATAGGCAAAATTTGAGAAATGCCTCTTCGAGCAGACCTCTCTTCCGTTCCTGGGCTATATTATCTCTAAGACTGGTCTACGGATCGACCCTGAGTAGAGCTCTGCCATCTTAAAGTGGCCCCAACCGGAGGGGTTGAAGGCGATTCAGAGATTCCTGGGCTTTGCTAACTATTACCGCCTCTTCATCCCGCATTTCTCTTCCCGGACTGCACCCATCTCTGAGCTCACCCGTAAGGGAGCTAATCCTAAGGAATGGATGTCCGAAGCAGAGGGGACCTTCCTCTCCTTAAAACAAGCCTTCTCTTCTGTCCCCATGCTGCACCGTCCAGATTGCAACAAACAGTTCTTTCTGGAGGTTGATGCTTCCTCTTCCGGAGCCGGAGCGGTGCTCACCCAGAAGTCTCCGTCCGGGAGAATGGTAACCTGCGGCTTCTTCTCCAAGCACTTCTCCTCGTCCGAGTGCAACTACTCCATAGGAGACCGAGAACTGCTAGCCATCACATTGGCGCTGGAGGAGTGGCGTTACCTGCTGGAGCGGGCTCTGCACCCGGTGGTTATCTACACTGACCACAAAAACCTTGCATATCTACAAAATGCACAAAGACTCAATCCGCGTCAGGCCCGGTGGTCTTTTTTCTTCGTCCATTTCAACTTTACCCTACATTACCGCCCTGCGGACAAGAACATTAAAGCTGACGCTTTATCCCTATCCTTCCTGTCTTCCGATCAAGAGGAGTAGCCTATGCATGTCATCGATCCCTCCAAAGTGATGGATGTGGCTCCCTTGGACCTGTCTCGTCTCCCACCAGGTAAGACGTTTGTAGCGGTTCCGGATTGTAAGAAGGTTCTTTACTGGGGTCATTCATCTAAACTAGCCGGCCATGCTGGCCAGAGGAAGACCTTCCTGCTCATTACCCGACATTACTGGTGGCCTTCCCTGCGCAAGGATGTTGTAGACTTCGTCACGGTCTGTTCATCCTGTGCCCGCAACAAGGTTCCCAGACATCTTCCAGCCGGCCGTCTCCTGCCTCTTCCCGTACCTGCTGCCCCGTGGCAACGCATTGCTATGGACTTTATTACTGATCTCCCTGTTTCTGCCAGTTGTACTGTCATTTGGGTGGTCGCTGACCGCTTTTCTAAAATGGCCCACTTTATCCCTCTGCCTGGTCTCCCATATGCATCTGTGCTGGCTAAGGACTAGAGATGAGCGTTGTTCTACTCGAACTGTTCGCCAATCTCAAATTCGAGCTGTTTTGGGCGGTGTTCGAGCCGTTCGGCGAACACGAACAATTTGAGAAAAATTCGGCTGTTCGAGGTTATGTTCGATAACTGTTCGTGCACCAAAATCATAACTGGATTTTTTCTCAGTAATGATGAAAATTAATGTTAATACGCAGTTTGAGTGTACAGTGGGGTGGGGGGAGGGGCAGGGGATGGATCTCTGCAGGAACAATGAAGATCTCCATTTTTTTTTCTCTTTCCCGCATTTACAGTGGGGAGGTGCAATCTGTCAGCCTATCAGCAGCGCACACACGGAGCGAAGTGCTTTTTTTCACACAAGCAAGGGCATGTGTCATTGGCAGTGTATGTCACATGTCCTTGCCCTATAAGACCAAGCCATTTTCCCCGTCGCCACCATTTTCTCACTGCTGCAGCTGCGTGTTAGACGGCACCGCTGTTGCTGTGTGCGCTATACCTTGTTAATTTCAAGCCAATTTTCGCACAAATCTACAGATAGCTTGGGAGTAGGGAATAGTTGTGATTGCAGTCCTTTTAAGGACTAGGTTACAGCATTTCCTACGACTTTTATCAGGCAGGTCTGTGCTCTTAAATAGATAGGTTGTGGGAGTAAAGACTAATTGTAATTGGAGTCCTTTTCAGGACTAGGTTACATCAGTTCCTATCAGTTTTTGCCAGGCAGGTCTGTGCCAGTGCTGTGCAAGTTTTTTTCACAGCATTTGGCTGAATCTAGCAAAGCTAATCCTTTTTGGCCTATTGCAGAGTGTGTTAGTCAGTGGAGTAGCCTATCTGTGTTGCAAGAGATACCACCTGTGTATAGAATACCAATTTTTTTACTGCACCTAGTGAAGTAAAATCTTTTGGGCATAGCATCATTCTATTAGTCCATCTATACTGACCTCCATCAGGTTGCAAACTGAATCTAATTTTTTTCTGCATCTAGCTCTGAAAAAATATTTGGCCTTCTAGTAGTGTGTCGGACTTTCTCTATTAGTCCATCTATACTGACCTCCATCAGGTTGCAAATTCAAAATAATTTTTATCTGCATCTACAGTACCTCTGAAAAAATATTTGGGCTTCTAGCTGTGTGTGGGACTTGTTGTATTAGTTCATCTATACTGACCTCCATCAGGTTGCAAACTGAATATATTTTTTTCTGCATCTACCTCTGAAAAAATATTGGGCTTCTAGCTGTGTGTGGGACTTGTTGTATTAGTCCATCTATACTGACCTCCATCAGGTTGCAAACTGAATATATTTTTTTATGCATCTAGCTCTGAAAAAATATTTGGCCTTCTAGTAGTGTGTCAGACTTTCTCTATTAGTCCATCTATACTGACCTCCATCAGGTTGCAAATTAAAAATAATTTTTATCTGCATCTACAGTACCTCTGAAAAAATATTTGGCCTTCTAGCAGTGTGTCGGACTTTCTCTATTAGTCCATCTATACTGACCTCCATCAGGTTGCAAATTCAAAATAATTTTTATCTGCATCTACAGTACCTCTGAAAAAATATTTGGGCTTCTAGCTGTGTGTGGGACTTGTTGTATTAGTCCATCTATACTGACTTCCATCAGGTTGCAAACTGAATATATTTTTTTCTGCATCTACCTCTGAAAAAATATTGGGCTTCTAGCTGTGTGTGGGTCTTGTTCTATTAATCCATGTATACAGACCTCCATCAGGTTGCAAACTGAATATAATTTTTTTCTGCATCTAGCTCTGAAAAAATATTTGGCCTTCTAGCAGTGTGTCGGACTTTCTCTATTAGTCCATCTATACTGACCTCCATCAGGTTGCAAATTCAAAATAATTTTTATCTGCATCTACAGTACCTCTGAAAAAATATTTGGGCTTCTAGCTGTGTGTGGGACTTGTTGTATTAGTCCATCTATACTGACCTCCATCAGGTTGCAAACTGAATATATTTTTTTCTGCATCTACCTCTGAAAAAATATTGGGCTTCTAGCTGTGTGTGGGACTTGTTGTATTAGTCCATCTATACTGATCTCCATCAGGTTGCAAACTGAATATATTTTTTTCTGCATCTACCTCTGAAAAAATATTGGGCTTCTAGCTGTGTGTGGGACTTGTTGTATTAGTCCATCTATACTGACCTCCATCAGGTTGCAAACTGAATATAATTTTTTTCTGCATCTAGCTCTGAAAAAATATTTGTCTTTCTAGTAGTGTGTCGGACTTTCTCTATTAGTCCATCTATACTGACCTCCATCAGGTTGCAAATTAAAAATAATTTTTATCTGCATCTACAGTACCTCTGAAGAAATATTTGGCCTTCTAGCAGTGTGTCGGACTTTCTCTATTAGTCCATCTATACTGACCTCCATCAGGTTGCAAATTCAAAATAATTTTTATCTGCATCTACAGTACCTCTGAAAAAATATTTGGGCTTCTAGCTGTGTGTGGGACTTGTTGTATTAGTCCATCTATACTGACCTCCATCAGGTTGCAAACTGAATATAATTTTTTTCTGCATCTAGCTCTGAAAAAATATTTGGCCTTCTAGTAGTGTGTCGGACTTTCTCTATTAGTCCATCTATACTGACCTCCATCAGGTTGCAAATTCAAAATAATTTTTATCTGCATCTACAGTACCTCTGAAAAATATTTGGGTTTCTAACTGTGTGTGGGACTTGTTGTATTAGTCCATCTATACTGACCTCCATCAGGTTGCAAACTGAATATATTTTTTTCTGCATCTACCTCTGAAAAAATATTGGGCTTCTAGCTGTGTGTGGGACTTGTTGTATTAGTCCATCTATACTAACCTCCATCAGGTTGCAAACTGAATATATTTTTTTCTGCATCTACCTCTGAAAAAATATTGGGCTTCTAGCTGTGTGTGGGACTTGTTGTATTAGTCCATCTATACTGACCTCCATCAGGTTGCAAACTGAATATATTTTTTTCTGCATCTACCTCTGAAAAAATATTGGGCTTCTAGCTGTGTGTGGGACTTGTTGTATTAGTCCATCTATACTGACCTCCATCAGGTTGCAAACTGAATATAATTTTTTTCTGCATCTACCTCTGAAAAAATATTTGGCCTTCTAGTAGTGTGTCGGACTTTCTCTATTAGTCCATATATACTGACCTCCATCAGGTTGCAAATTCAAAATAATTTTTATCTGCATCTACAGTACCTCTGAAAAAATATTTGGCCTTCTAGCAGTGTGTTGGACTTTCTCTATTAGTCCATCTATACTGACCTCCATCAGGTTGCAAATTCAAAATAATTTTTATCTGCATCTACAGTACCTCTGAAAAAATATTTGGGCTTCTAGCTGTGTGTGGGACTTGTTGTATTAGTCCATCTATACTGACCTCCATCAGGTTGCAAACTGAATATATTTTTTTCTGCATCTACCTCTGAAAAAATATTGGGCTTCTAGCTGTGTGTGGGTCTTGTTCTATTAATCCATCTATACAGACCTCCATCAGGTTGCAAACTGAATATAATTTTTTTCTGCATCTAGCTCTGAAAAAATATTTGGCCTTCTAGCAGTGTGACGGACTTTCTCTATTAGTCCATCTATACTGACCTCCATCAGGTTGCAAATTCAAAATAATTTTTATCTGCATCTACAGTACCTCTGAAAAAATATTTGGGCTTCTAGCTGTGTGTGGGACTTGTTGTATTAGTCCATCTATACTGACCTCCATCAGGTTGCAAACTGAATATATTTTTTTCTGCATCTACCTCTGAAAAAATATTGGGCTTCTAGCTGTGTGTGGGTCTTGTTCTATTAATCCATCTATACAGACCTCCATCAGGTTGCAAACTGAATATAATTTTTTTCTGCATCTAGCTCTGAAAAAATATTTGGCCTTCTAGCAGTGTGTCGGACTTTCTCTATTAGTCCATCTATACTGACCTCCATCAGGTTGCAAATTCAAAATAATTTTTATCTGCATCTACAGTACCTCTGAAAAAATATTTGGGCTTCTAGCTGTGTGTGGGACTTGTTGTATTAGTCCATCTATACTGCCCTCCATCAGGTTGCAAACTGAATATATTTTTTTCTGCATCTACCTCTGAAAAAATATTGGGCTTCTAGCTGTGTGTGGGTCTTGTTCTATTAATCCATCTATACAGACCTCCATCAGGTTGCAAACTGAATATAATATTTTTCTGCATCTAGCTCTGAAAAAATATTTGGCCTTCTAGTAGTGTGTCGGACTTTCTCTATTAGTCCATCTATACTGACCTCCATCAGGTTGCAAATTCAAAATAATTTTTATCTGCATCTACAGTACCTCTGAAAAAATATTTGGGCTTCTAACTGTGTGTGGGACTTGTTGTATTAGTCCATCTATACTGACCTCCATCAGGTTGCAAACTGAATATATTTTTTTCTGCATGTACCTCTGAAAAAATATTGGGCTTCTAGCTCTGTGTGGGACTTGTTGTATTAGTCGATCTATACTGACCTCCATCAGGTTGCAAACTGAATATATTTTTTTCTGCATCTACCTCTGAAAAAATATTGGGCTTCTAGCTGTGTGTGGGACTTGTTGTATTAGTCCATCTATACTGACCTCCATCAGGTTGCAAACTGAATATAATTTTTTTCTGCATCTAGCTCTGAAAAAATATTTGGCCTTCTAGCAGTGTGTCGGACTTTCTCTATTAGTCCATCTATACTGACCTCCATCAGGTTGCAAATTCAAAATAATTTTTATCTGCATCTACAGTACCTCTGAAAAAATATTTGGGCTTCTAGCTGTGTGTGGGACTTGTTGTATTAGTCCATCTATACTGACCTCCATCAGGTTGCAAACTGAATATATTTTTTTCTGCATCTACCGCTGAAAAAATATTGGGCTTCTAGCTGTGTGTGGGTCTTGTTCTATTAATCCATCTATACAGACCTCCATCAGGTTGCAAACTGAATATAATATTTTTCTGCATCTAGCTTGGAAAAAATATTTGGCCTTCTAGTAGTGTGTCGGACTTTCTCTATTAGTCCATCTATACTGACCTCCATCAGGTTGCAAATTCAAAATAATTTTTATCTGCATCTACAGTACCTCTGAAAAAATATTTGGGCTTCTAACTGTGTGTGGGACTTGTTGTATTGGTCCATCTATACTGACCTCCATCAGGTTGCAAACTGAATATATTTTTTTCTGCATCTACCTCTGAAAAAATATTGGGCTTCTAGCTCTGTGTGGGACTTGTTGTATTAGTCGATCTATACTGACCTCCATCAGGTTGCAAACTGAATATATTTTTTTCTGCATCTACCTCTGAAAAAATATTGGGCTTCTAGCTGTGTGTGGGACTTGTTGTATTAGTCCATCTATACTGACCTCCATCAGGTTGCAAACTGAATATAATTTTTTTCTGCATCTAGCTCTGAAAAAATATTTGGCCTTCTAGCAGTGTGTCGGACTTTCTCTATTAGTCCATCTATACTGACCTCCATCAGGTTGCAAATTCAAAATAATTTTTATCTGCATCTACAGTACCTCTGAAAAAATATTTGGGCTTGTAGCTGTGTGTGGGACTTGTTGTATTAGTCCATCTATACTGACCTCCATCAGGTTGCAAACTGAATATATTTTTTTCTGCATCTACCTCTGAAAAAATATTGGGCTTCTAGCTGTGTGTGGGACTTGTTGTATTAGTCCATCTATACTGACCTCCATCAGGTTGCAAACTGAATATATTTTTTTCTGCATCTACCTCTGAAAAAATATTGGGCTTCTAGCTGTGTGTGGGACATGTTGTATTAGTCCATCTATACTGACCTCCATCAGGTTGCAAACTGAATATATTTTTTTCTGCATCTACCTCTGAAAAAATATTGGGCTTCTAGCTGTGTGTGGGACTTTTTGTATTAGTCCATCTATACTGACCTCCATCAGGTTGCAAACTGAATATAATTTTTTTCTGCATCTAGCTCTGAAAAAATATTTGGCTTTCTAGTAGTGTGTCGGACTTTCTCTATTAGTCCATCTATACTGACATCCATCAGGTTGCAAATTAAAAATAATTTTTATCTGCATCTACAGTACCTCTGAAAAAATATTTGGCCTTCTAGCAGTGTGTCGGACTTTCTCTATTAGTCCATCTATACTGACCTCCATCAGGTTGCAAATTCAAAATAATTTTTATCTGCATCTACAGTACCTCTGAAAAAATATTTGGGCTTCTAGCTGTGTGTGGGACTTGTTGTATTAGTCCATCTATACTGACCTCCATCAGGTTGCAAACTGAATATAATTTTTTTCTGCATCTACCTCTGAAAAAATATTGGGCTTCTAGCTGTGTGTGGGTCTTGTTCTATTAATCCATCTATACAGACCTCCATCAGGTTGCAAACTGAATATAATTTTTTTCTGCATCTAGCTCTGAAAAAATATTTGGCCTTCTAGCAGTGTGTCGGACTTTCTCTATTAGTCCATCTATACTGACCTCCATCAGGTTGCAAATTCAAAATAATTTTTATCTGCATCTACAGTACCTCTGAAAAAATATTTGGGCTTCTAGCTGTGTGTGCGACTTGTTGTATTAGTCCATCTATACTGACCTCCATCAGGTTGCAAACTGAATATATTTTTTTCTGCATCTACCTCTGAAAAAATATTGGGCTTCTAGCTGTGTGTGGGACTTGTTGTATTAGTCCATCTATACTGACCTCCATCAGGTTGCAAACTGAATATAATTTTTTTCTGCATCTAGCTCTGAAAAAATATTTGGCCTTCTAGTAGTGTGTCGGACTTTCTCTATTAGTCCATCTATACTGACCTCCATCAGGTTGCAAATTCAAAATAATTTTTATCTGCATCTACAGTACCTCTGAAAAAATATTTGGGCTTCTAACTGTGTGTGGGACTTGTTGTATTAGTCCATCTATACTGACCTCCATCAGGTTGCAAACTGAATATATTTTTTTCTGCATCTACCTCTGAAAAAATATTGGGCTTCTAGCTGTGTGTGAGACTTGTTGTATTAGTCGATCTATACTGACCTCCATCAGGTTGCAAACTGAATATATTTTTTTCTGCATCTACCTCTGAAAAAATATTGGGCTTCTAGCTGTGTGTGGGACTTGTTGTATTAGTCCATCTATACTGACCTCCATCAGGTTGCAAACTGAATATAATTTTTTTCTGCATCTAGCTCTGAAAAAATATTTGGCCTTCTAGCAGTGTGTCGGACTTTCTCTATTAGTCCATCTATACTGACCTCCATCAGGTTGCAAATTCAAAATAATTTTTATCTGCATCTACAGTACCTCTGAAAAAATATTTGGGCTTCTAGCTGTGTGTGGGACTTGTTGTATTAGTCCATCTATACTGACCTCCATCAGGTTGCAAACTGAATATATTTTTTTCTGCATCTACCTCTGAAAAAATATTGGGCTTCTAGCTGTGTGTGGGACTTGTTGTATTAGTCCATCTATACTGACCTCCATCAGGTTGCAAACTGAATATATTTTTTTTTGCATCTACCTCTGAAAAAATATTGGGCTTCTAGCTGTGTGTGGGACTTGTTGTATTAGGCCATCTATACTGACCTCCATCAGGTTGCAAACTGAATATAATTTTTTTCTGCATCTAGCTCTGAAAAAATATTTGGCTTTCTAGTAGTGTGTCGGACTTTCTCTATTAGTCCATCTATACTGACCTCCATCAGGTTGCAAATTCAAAATAATTTTAATCTGCATCTACAGTACCTCTGAAAAAATATTTGGGCTTCTAGCTGTGTGTGGGACTTGTTGTATTAGTCCATCTATACTGACCTACATCAGGTTGCAAACTGAATATATTTTTTTCTGCATCTACCTCTGAAAAAATATTGGGCTTCTAGCTGTGTGTGGGACTTGTTGTATTAGTCCATCTATACTGACCTCCATCAGGTTGCAAACTGAATATATTTTTTTCTGCATCTACCTCTGAAAAAATATTGGGCTTCTAGCTGTGTGTGGGACTTGTTGTATTAGTCCATCTATACTGACCTCCATCAGGTTGCAAACTGAATATATTTTTTTCTGCATCTACCTCTGAAAAAATATTGGGCTTCTAGCTGTGTGTGGGACTTGTTGTATTAGTCCATCTATACTGACCTCCATCAGGTTGCAAACTGAATATAATTTTTTTCTGCATCTAGCTCTGAAAAAATATTTGGCCTTCTAGTAGTGTGTCGGACTTTCTCTATTAGTCCATCTATACTGACCTCCATCAGGTTGCAAATTAAAAATAATTTTTATCTGCATCTACACTACCTCTGAAAAAATATTTGGCCTTCTAGCAGTGTGTCGGACTTTCTCTATTAATCCATCTATACTGACCTCCATCAGGTTGCAAATTCAAAATAATTTTTATCTGCATCTACAGTACCTCTGAAAAAATATTTGGGCTTCTAGCTGTGTGTGGGACTTGTTGTATTAGTCCATCTATACTGACCTCCATCAGGTTGCAAACTGAATATATTTTTTTCTGCATCTACCTCTGAAAAAATATTGGGCTTCTAGCTGTGTGTGGGTCTTGTTCTATTAATCCATCTATACAGACCTCCATCAGGTTGCAAACTGAATATAATTTTTTTCTGCATCTAGCTCTGAAAAAATATTTGGCCTTCTAGCAGTGTGTCGGACTTTCTCTATTAGTCCATCTATACTGACCTCCATCAGGTTGCAAATTCAAAATAATTTTTATCTGCATCTACAGTACCTCTGAAAAAATATTTGGGCTTCTAGCTGTGTGTGGGACTTGTTGTATTAGTCCATCTATACTGACCTCCATCAGGTTGCAAACTGAATATATTTTTTTCTGCATCTACCTCTGAAAAAATATTGGGCTTCTAGCTGTGTGTGGGTCTTGTTCTATTAATCCATCTATACAGACCTCCATCAGGTTGCAAACTGAATATAATTTTTTTCTGCATCTAGCTCTGAAAAAATATTTGGCCTTCTAGCAGTGTGTCGGACTTTCTCTATTAGTCCATCTATACTGACCTCCATCAGGTTGCAAATTCAAAATAATTTTTATCTGCATCTACAGTACCTCTGAAAAAATATTTGGGCTTCTAGCTGTGTGTGGGACTTGTATTAGTCCATCTATACTGACCTCCATCAGGTTGCAAACTGAATATATTTTTTTCTGCATCTACCTCTGAAATAATATTGGGCTTCTAGCTGTGTGTGGGTCTTGTTCTATTAATCCATCTATACAGACCTCCATCAGGTTGCAAACTGAATATAATATTTTTCTGCATCTAGCTCTGAAAAAATATTTGGCCTTCTAGTAGTGTGTCGGACTTTCTCTATTAGTCCATCTATACTGACCTCCATCAGGTTGCAAATTCAAAATAATTTTTATCTGCATCTACAGTACCTCTGAAAAAATATTTGGGCTTCTAACTGTGTGTGGGACTTGTTGTATTAGTCCATCTATACTGACCTCCATCAGGTTGCAAACTGAATATATTTTTTTCTGCATCTACCTCTGAAAAAATATTGGGCTTCTAGCTCTGTGTGGGACTTGTTGTATTAGTCGATCTACACTGACCTCCATCAGGTTGCAAACTGAATATATTTTTTTCTGCATCTACCTCTGAAAAAATATTGGGCTTCTAGCTGTGTGTGGGACTTGTTGTATTAGTCCATCTATACTGACCTCCATCAGGTTGCAAACTGAATATAATTTTTTTCTGCATCTAGCTCTGAAAAAATATTTGGCCTTCTAGCAGTGTGTCGGACTTTCTCTATTAGTCCATCTATACTGACCTCCATCAGGTTGCAAATTCAAAATAATTTTTATCTGCATCTACAGTACCTCTGAAAAAATATTTGGGCTTCTAGCTGTGTGTGGGACTTGTTGTATTAGTCCATCTATACTGACCTCCATCAGGTTGCAAACTGAATATATTTTTTTCTGCATCTACCTCTGAAAAAATATTGGGCTTCTAGCTGTGTGTGGGTCTTGTTCTATTAATCCATCTATACAGACCTCCATCAGGTTGCAAACTGAATATAATTTTTTTCTGCATCTAGCTCTGAAAAAATATTTGGCCTTCTAGCAGTGTGTCGGACTTTCTCTATTAGTCCATCTATACTGACCTCCATCAGGTTGCAAATTCAAAATAATTTTTATCTGCATCTACAGTACCTCTGAAAAAATATTTGGGCTTCTAGCTGTGTGTGGGACTTGTTGTATTAGTCCATCTATACTGACCTCCATCAGGTTGCAAACTGAATATATTTTTTTCTGCATCTACCTCTGAAAAAATATTGGGCTTCTAGCTGTGTGTGGGTCTTGTTCTATTAATCCATCTATACAGACCTCCATCAGGTTGCAAACTGAATATAATTTTTTTCTGCATCTAGCTCTGAAAAAATATTTGGCCTTCTAGCAGTGTGTCGGACTTTCTCTATTAGTCCATCTATACTGACCTCCATCAGGTTGCAAATTCAAAATAATTTTTATCTGCATCTACAGTACCTCTGAAAAAATATTTGGGCTTCTAGCTGTGTGTGGGACTTGTATTAGTCCATCTATACTGACCTCCATCAGGTTGAAACTGAATATATTTTTTTCTGCATCTACCTCTGAAATAATATTGGGCTTCTAGCTGTGTGTGGGTCTGGTTCTATTATTCCATCTATACAGACCTCCATCAGGTTGCAAACTGAATATAATATTTTTCTGCATCTAGCTCTGAAAAAATATTTGGCCTTCTAGTAGTGTGTCGGACTTTCTCTATTAGTCCATCTATACTGACCTCCATCAGGTTGCAAACTGAATATAATTTTTTTCTGCATCTAGCTCTGAAAAAATATTTGGCCTTCTAGCAGTGTGTCGGACTTTCTCTATTAGTCCATCTATACTGACCTCCATCAGGTTGCAAATTCAAAATAATTTTTATCTGCATCTACAGTACCTCTGAAAAAATATTTGGGCTTCTAGCTGTGTGTGGGACTTGTTGTATTAGTCCATCTATACTGACCTCCATCAGGTTGCAAACTGAATATATTTTTTTCTGCATCTACCTCTGAAAAAATATTGGGCTTCTAGCTGTGTGTGGGACTTGTTGTATTAGTCCATCTATACTGACCTCCATCAGGTTGCAAACTGAATATATTTTTTTCTGCATCTACCTCTGAAAAAATATTGGGCTTCTAGCTGTGTGTGGGACTTGTTGTATTAGTCCATCTATACTGACCTCCATCAGGTTGCAAACTGAATATATTTTTTTCTGCATCTACCTCTGAAAAAATATTGGGCTTCTAGCTGTGTGTGGGACTTTTTGTATTAGTCCATCTATACTGACCTCCATCAGTTTGCAAACTGAATATAATTTTTTTCTGCATCTAGCTCTGAAAAAATATTTGGCTTTCTAGTAGTGTGTCGGACTTTCTCTATTAGTCCATCTATACTGACCTCCATCAGGTTGCAAATTAAAAATAATTTTTATCTGCATCTACAGTACCTCTGAAAAAATATTTGGACTTCTAGCAGTGTGTCGGACTTTCTCTATTAGTCCATCTATACTGACCTCCATCAGGTTGCAAATTCAAAATAATTTTTATCTGCATCTACAGTACCTCTGAAAAAATATTTGGGCTTCTAGCTGTGTGTGGGACTTGTTGTATTAGTCCATCTATACTGACCTCCATCAGGTTGCAAACTGAATATAATTTTTTTCTGCATCTAGCTCTGAAAAAATATTTGGCCTTCTAGTAGTGTGTCGGACTTTCTCTATTAGTCCATCTATACTGACCTCCATCAGGTTGCAACTTCAAAATAATTTTTATCTGCATCTACAGTACCTCTGAAAAAATATTTGGGCTTCTAGCTGTGTGTGGGACTTGTTGTATTAGTCCATCTATACTGACCTCCATCAGGTTGCAAGCTGAATATATATTTTTCTGCATCTACCTCTGAAAAAATATTGGGCTTCTAGCTGTGTGTGGGTCTTGTTCTATTAATCCATCTATACAGACCTCCATCACGTTGCAAACTGAATATAATTTTTTTCTGCATCTAGCTCTGAAAATATATTTGTCCTTCTAGCAGTGTGTCGGACTTTCTCTATTAGTCCATCTATACTGACCTCCATCAGGTTGCAAATTCAAAATAATTTTTATCTGCATCTACAGTACCTCTGAAAAAATATTTGGGCTTCTAGCTGTGTGTGGGACTTGATGTATTAGTCCATCTATACTGACCTCCATCAGGTTGCAAACTGAATATATTTTTTTCTGCATCTACCTCTGAAAAAATATTGGGCTTCTAGCTGTGTGTGAGACTTGTTGTATTAGTCGATCTATACTGACCTCCATCAGGTTGCAAACTGAATATATTTTTTTCTGCATCTACCTCTGAAAAAATATTGGGCTTCTAGCTGTGTGTGGGACTTGTTGTATTAGTCCATCTATACTGACCTCCATCAGGTTGCAAACTGAATATAATTTTTTTCTGCATCTAGCTCTGAAAAAATATTTGGCCTTCTAGCAGTGTGTCGGACTTTCTCTATTAGTCCATCTATACTGACCTCCATCAGGTTGCAAATTCAAAATAATTTTTATCTGCATCTACAGTACCTCTGAAAAAATATTTGGGCTTCTAGCTATGTGTGGGACTTGTTGTATTAGTCCATCTATACTGACCTCCATCAGGTTGCAAACTGAATATATTTTTTTCTGCATCTACCTCTGAAAAAATATTGGGCTTCTAGCTCTGTGTGGGACTTGTTGTATTAGTCGATCTATGCTGACCTCCATCAGGTTGCAAACTGAATATATTTTTTTCTGCATCTACCTCTGAAAAAATATTGGGCTTCTAGCTGTGTGTGGGACTTGTTGTATTAGTCCATCTATACTGACCTCCATCAGGTTGCAAACTGAATATAATTTTTTTCTGCATCTAGCTCTGAAAAAATATTTGGCTTTCTAGTAGTGTGTCGGACTTTCTCTATTAGTCCATCTATACTGACATCCATCAGGTTGCAAATTAAAAATAATTTTTATCTGCATCTACAGTACCTCTGAAAAAATATTTGGCCTTCTAGCAGTGTGTCGGACTTTCTCTATTAGTCCATCTATACTGACCTCCATCAGGTTGCAAATTCAAAATAATTTTTATCTGCATCTACAGTACCTCTGAAAAAATATTTGGGCTTCTAGCTGTGTGTGGGACTTGTTGTATTAGTCCATCTATACTGACCTCCATCAGGTTGCAAACTGAATATAATTTTTTTCTGCATCTACCTCTGAAAAAATATTGGGCTTCTAGCTGTGTGTGGGTCTTGTTCTATTAATCCATCTATACAGACCTCCATCAGGTTGCAAACTGAATATAATTTTTTTCTGCATCTAGCTCTGAAAAAATATTTGGCCTTCTAGCAGTGTGTCGGACTTTCTCTATTAGTCCATCTATACTGACCTCCATCAGGTTGCAAATTCAAAATAATTTTTATCTGCATCTACAGTACCTCTGAAAAAATATTTGGGCTTCTAGCTGTGTGTGCGACTTGTTGTATTAGTCCATCTATACTGACCTCCATCAGGTTGCAAACTGAATATATTTTTTTCTGCATCTACCTCTGAAAAAATATTGGGCTTCTAGCTGTGTGTGGGACTTGTTGTATTAGTCCATCTATACTGACCTCCATCAGGTTGCAAACTGAATATAATTTTTTTCTGCATCTAGCTCTGAAAAAATATTTGGCCTTCTAGTAGTGTGTCGGACTTTCTCTATTAGTCCATCTATACTGACCTCCATCAGGTTGCAAATTCAAAATAATTTTTATCTGCATCTACAGTACCTCTGAAAAAATATTTGGGCTTCTAACTGTGTGTGGGACTTGTTGTATTAGTCCATCTATACTGACCTCCATCAGGTTGCAAACTGAATATATTTTTTTCTGCATCTACCTCTGAAAAAATATTGGGCTTCTAGCTGTGTGTGAGACTTGTTGTATTAGTCGATCTATACTGACCTCCATCAGGTTGCAAACTGAATATATTTTTTTCTGCATCTACCTCTGAAAAAATATTGGGCTTCTAGCTGTGTGTGGGACTTGTTGTATTAGTCCATCTATACTGACCTCCATCAGGTTGCAAACTGAATATAATTTTTTTCTGCATCTAGCTCTGAAAAAATATTTGGCCTTCTAGCAGTGTGTCGGACTTTCTCTATTAGTCCATCTATACTGACCTCCATCAGGTTGCAAATTCAAAATAATTTTTATCTGCATCTACAGTACCTCTGAAAAAATATTTGGGCTTCTAGCTGTGTGTGGGACTTGTTGTATTAGTCCATCTATACTGACCTCCATCAGGTTGCAAACTGAATATATTTTTTTCTGCATCTACCTCTGAAAAAATATTGGGCTTCTAGCTGTGTGTGGGACTTGTTGTATTAGTCCATCTATACTGACCTCCATCAGGTTGCAAACTGAATATATTTTTTTTTGCATCTACCTCTGAAAAAATATTGGGCTTCTAGCTGTGTGTGGGACTTGTTGTATTAGGCCATCTATACTGACCTCCATCAGGTTGCAAACTGAATATAATTTTTTTCTGCATCTAGCTCTGAAAAAATATTTGGCTTTCTAGTAGTGTGTCGGACTTTCTCTATTAGTCCATCTATACTGACCTCCATCAGGTTGCAAATTCAAAATAATTTTAATCTGCATCTACAGTACCTCTGAAAAAATATTTGGGCTTCTAGCTGTGTGTGGGACTTGTTGTATTAGTCCATCTATACTGACCTACATCAGGTTGCAAACTGAATATATTTTTTTCTGCATCTACCTCTGAAAAAATATTGGGCTTCTAGCTGTGTGTGGGACTTGTTGTATTAGTCCATCTATACTGACCTCCATCAGGTTGCAAACTGAATATATTTTTTTCTGCATCTACCTCTGAAAAAATATTGGGCTTCTAGCTGTGTGTGGGACTTGTTGTATTAGTCCATCTATACTGACCTCCATCAGGTTGCAAACTGAATATATTTTTTTCTGCATCTACCTCTGAAAAAATATTGGGCTTCTAGCTGTGTGTGGGACTTGTTGTATTAGTCCATCTATACTGACCTCCATCAGGTTGCAAACTGAATATAATTTTTTTCTGCATCTAGCTCTGAAAAAATATTTGGCCTTCTAGTAGTGTGTCGGACTTTCTCTATTAGTCCATCTATACTGACCTCCATCAGGTTGCAAATTAAAAATAATTTTTATCTGCATCTACACTACCTCTGAAAAAATATTTGGCCTTCTAGCAGTGTGTCGGACTTTCTCTATTAATCCATCTATACTGACCTCCATCAGGTTGCAAATTCAAAATAATTTTTATCTGCATCTACAGTACCTCTGAAAAAATATTTGGGCTTCTAGCTGTGTGTGGGACTTGTTGTATTAGTCCATCTATACTGACCTCCATCAGGTTGCAAACTGAATATATTTTTTTCTGCATCTACCTCTGAAAAAATATTGGGCTTCTAGCTGTGTGTGGGTCTTGTTCTATTAATCCATCTATACAGACCTCCATCAGGTTGCAAACTGAATATAATTTTTTTCTGTATCTAGCTCTGAAAAAATATTTGGCCTTCTAGCAGTGTGTCGGACTTTCTCTATTAGTCCATCTATACTGACCTCCATCAGGTTGCAAATTCAAAATAATTTTTATCTGCATCTACAGTACCTCTGAAAAAATATTTGGGCTTCTAGCTGTGTGTGGGACTTGTTGTATTAGTCCATCTATACTGACCTCCATCAGGTTGCAAACTGAATATATTTTTTTCTGCATCTACCTCTGAAAAAATATTGGGCTTCTAGCTGTGTGTGGGTCTTGTTCTATTAATCCATCTATACAGACCTCCATCAGGTTGCAAACTGAATATAATTTTTTTCTGCATCTAGCTCTGAAAAAATATTTGGCCTTCTAGCAGTGTGTCGGACTTTCTCTATTAGTCCATCTATACTGACCTCCATCAGGTTGCAAATTCAAAATAATTTTTATCTGCATCTACAGTACCTCTGAAAAAATATTTGGGCTTCTAGCTGTGTGTGGGACTTGTATTAGTCCATCTATACTGACCTCCATCAGGTTGCAAACTGAATATATTTTTTTCTGCATCTACCTCTGAAATAATATTGGGCTTCTAGCTGTGTGTGGGTCTTGTTCTATTAATCCATCTATACAGACCTCCATCAGGTTGCAAACTGAATATAATATTTTTCTGCATCTAGCTCTGAAAAAATATTTGGCCTTCTAGTAGTGTGTCGGACTTTCTCTATTAGTCCATCTATACTGACCTCCATCAGGTTGCAAATTCAAAATAATTTTTATCTGCATCTACAGTACCTCTGAAAAAATATTTGGGCTTCTAACTGTGTGTGGGACTTGTTGTATTAGTCCATCTATACTGACCTCCATCAGGTTGCAAACTGAATATATTTTTTTCTGCATCTACCTCTGAAAAAATATTGGGCTTCTAGCTCTGTGTGGGACTTGTTGTATTAGTCGATCTACACTGACCTCCATCAGGTTGCAAACTGAATATATTTTTTTCTGCATCTACCTCTGAAAAAATATTGGGCTTCTAGCTGTGTGTGGGACTTGTTGTATTAGTCCATCTATACTGACCTCCATCAGGTTGCAAACTGAATATAATTTTTTTCTGCATCTAGCTCTGAAAAAATATTTGGCCTTCTAGCAGTGTGTCGGACTTTCTCTATTAGTCCATCTATACTGACCTCCATCAGGTTGCAAATTCAAAATAATTTTTATCTGCATCTACAGTACCTCTGAAAAAATATTTGGGCTTCTAGCTGTGTGTGGGACTTGTTGTATTAGTCCATCTATACTGACCTCCATCAGGTTGCAAACTGAATATATTTTTTTCTGCATCTACCTCTGAAAAAATATTGGGCTTCTAGCTGTGTGTGGGTCTTGTTCTATTAATCCATCTATACAGACCTCCATCAGGTTGCAAACTGAATATAATTTTTTTCTGCATCTAGCTCTGAAAAAATATTTGGCCTTCTAGCAGTGTGTCGGACTTTCTCTATTAGTCCATCTATACTGACCTCCATCAGGTTGCAAATTCAAAATAATTTTTATCTGCATCTACAGTACCTCTGAAAAAATATTTGGGCTTCTAGCTGTGTGTGGGACTTGTTGTATTAGTCCATCTATACTGACCTCCATCAGGTTGCAAACTGAATATATTTTTTTCTGCATCTACCTCTGAAAAAATATTGGGCTTCTAGCTGTGTGTGGGTCTTGTTCTATTAATCCATCTATACAGACCTCCATCAGGTTGCAAACTGAATATAATTTTTTTCTGCATCTAGCTCTGAAAAAATATTTGGCCTTCTAGCAGTGTGTCGGACTTTCTCTATTAGTCCATCTATACTGACCTCCATCAGGTTGCAAATTCAAAATAATTTTTATCTGCATCTACAGTACCTCTGAAAAAATATTTGGGCTTCTAGCTGTGTGTGGGACTTGTATTAGTCCATCTATACTGACCTCCATCAGGTTGAAACTGAATATATTTTTTTCTGCATCTACCTCTGAAATAATATTGGGCTTCTAGCTGTGTGTGGGTCTGGTTCTATTATTCCATCTATACAGACCTCCATCAGGTTGCAAACTGAATATAATATTTTTCTGCATCTAGCTCTGAAAAAATATTTGGCCTTCTAGTAGTGTGTCGGACTTTCTCTATTAGTCCATCTATACTGACCTCCATCAGGTTGCAAACTGAATATAATTTTTTTCTGCATCTAGCTCTGAAAAAATATTTGGCCTTCTAGCAGTGTGTCGGACTTTCTCTATTAGTCCATCTATACTGACCTCCATCAGGTTGCAAATTCAAAATAATTTTTATCTGCATCTACAGTACCTCTGAAAAAATATTTGGGCTTCTAGCTGTGTGTGGGACTTGTTGTATTAGTCCATCTATACTGACCTCCATCAGGTTGCAAACTGAATATATTTTTTTCTGCATCTACCTCTGAAAAAATATTGGGCTTCTAGCTGTGTGTGGGACTTGTTGTATTAGTCCATCTATACTGACCTCCATCAGGTTGCAAACTGAATATATTTTTTTCTGCATCTACCTCTGAAAAAATATTGGGCTTCTAGCTGTGTGTGGGACTTGTTGTATTAGTCCATCTATACTGACCTCCATCAGGTTGCAAACTGAATATATTTTTTTCTGCATCTACCTCTGAAAAAATATTGGGCTTCTAGCTGTGTGTGGGACTTTTTGTATTAGTCCATCTATACTGACCTCCATCAGTTTGCAAACTGAATATAATTTTTTTCTGCATCTAGCTCTGAAAAAATATTTGGCTTTCTAGTAGTGTGTCGGACTTTCTCTATTAGTCCATCTATACTGACCTCCATCAGGTTGCAAATTAAAAATAATTTTTATCTGCATCTACAGTACCTCTGAAAAAATATTTGGACTTCTAGCAGTGTGTCGGACTTTCTCTATTAGTCCATCTATACTGACCTCCATCAGGTTGCAAATTCAAAATAATTTTTATCTGCATCTACAGTACCTCTGAAAAAATATTTGGGCTTCTAGCTGTGTGTGGGACTTGTTGTATTAGTCCATCTATACTGACCTCCATCAGGTTGCAAACTGAATATAATTTTTTTCTGCATCTAGCTCTGAAAAAATATTTGGCCTTCTAGTAGTGTGTCGGACTTTCTCTATTAGTCCATCTATACTGACCTCCATCAGGTTGCAACTTCAAAATAATTTTTATCTGCATCTACAGTACCTCTGAAAAAATATTTGGGCTTCTAGCTGTGTGTGGGACTTGTTGTATTAGTCCATCTATACTGACCTCCATCAGGTTGCAAGCTGAATATATATTTTTCTGCATCTACCTCTGAAAAAATATTGGGCTTCTAGCTGTGTGTGGGTCTTGTTCTATTAATCCATCTATACAGACCTCCATCACGTTGCAAACTGAATATAATTTTTTTCTGCATCTAGCTCTGAAAATATATTTGTCCTTCTAGCAGTGTGTCGGACTTTCTCTATTAGTCCATCTATACTGACCTCCATCAGGTTGCAAATTCAAAATAATTTTTATCTGCATCTACAGTACCTCTGAAAAAATATTTGGGCTTCTAGCTGTGTGTGGGACTTGATGTATTAGTCCATCTATACTGACCTCCATCAGGTTGCAAACTGAATATATTTTTTTCTGCATCTACCTCTGAAAAAATATTGGGCTTCTAGCTGTGTGTGAGACTTGTTGTATTAGTCGATCTATACTGACCTCCATCAGGTTGCAAACTGAATATATTTTTTTCTGCATCTACCTCTGAAAAAATATTGGGCTTCTAGCTGTGTGTGGGACTTGTTGTATTAGTCCATCTATACTGACCTCCATCAGGTTGCAAACTGAATATAATTTTTTTCTGCATCTAGCTCTGAAAAAATATTTGGCCTTCTAGCAGTGTGTCGGACTTTCTCTATTAGTCCATCTATACTGACCTCCATCAGGTTGCAAATTCAAAATAATTTTTATCTGCATCTACAGTACCTCTGAAAAAATATTTGGGCTTCTAGCTATGTGTGGGACTTGTTGTATTAGTCCATCTATACTGACCTCCATCAGGTTGCAAACTGAATATATTTTTTTCTGCATCTACCTCTGAAAAAATATTGGGCTTCTAGCTCTGTGTGGGACTTGTTGTATTAGTCGATCTATGCTGACCTCCATCAGGTTGCAAACTGAATATATTTTTTTCTGCATCTACCTCTGAAAAAATATTGGGCTTCTAGCTGTGTGTGGGACTTGTTGTATTAGTCCATCTATACTGACCTCCATCAGGTTGCAAACTGAATATAATTTTTTTCTGCATCTAGCTCTGAAAAAATATTTGGCCTTCTAGCAGTGTGTCGGACTTTCTCTATTAGTCCATCTATACTGACCTCCATCAGGTTGCAAATTCAAAATAATTTTTATCTGCATCTACAGTACCTCTGAAAAAATATTTGGGCTTCTAGCTGTGTGTGGGACTTGTTGTATTAGTCCATCTATACTGACCTCCATCAGGTTGCAAACTGAATATATTTTTTTCTGCATCTACCGCTGAAAAAATATTGGGCTTCTAGCTGTGTGTGGGTCTTGTTCTATTAATCCATCTATACAGACCTCCATCAGGTTGCAAACTGAATATAATATTTTTCTGCATCTAGCTTGGAAAAAATATTTGGCCTTCTAGTAGTGTGTCGGACTTTCTCTATTAGTCCATCTATACTGACCTCCATCAGGTTGCAAATTCAAAATAATTTTTATCTGCATCTACAGTACCTCTGAAAAAATATTTGGGCTTCTAACTGTGTGTGGGACTTGTTGTATTAGTCCATCTATACTGACCTCCATCAGGTTGCAAACTGAATATATTTTTTTCTGCATCTACCTCTGAAAAAATATTGGGCTTCTAGCTCTGTGTGGGACTTGTTGTATTAGTCGATCTATACTGACCTCCATCAGGTTGCAAACTGAATATATTTTTTTCTGCATCTACCTCTGAAAAAATATTGGGCTTCTAGCTGTGTGTGGGACTTGTTGTATTAGTCCATCTATACTGACCTCCATCAGGTTGCAAACTGAATATAATTTTTTTCTGCATCTAGCTCTGAAAAAATATTTGGCCTTCTAGCAGTGTGTCGGACTTTCTCTATTAGTCCATCTATACTGACCTCCATCAGGTTGCAAATTCAAAATAATTTTTATCTGCATCTACAGTACCTCTGAAAAAATATTTGGGCTTCTAGCTGTGTGTGGGACTTGTTGTATTAGTCCATCTATACTGACCTCCATCAGGTTGCAAACTGAATATA
Organism: Phyllobates terribilis; assembly: GCF_046119375.1. Classification (NCBI taxonomy): domain Eukaryota; kingdom Metazoa; phylum Chordata; class Amphibia; order Anura; family Dendrobatidae; genus Phyllobates; species Phyllobates terribilis. Next base: position 325,940,748 of record NW_027362762.1, on the reverse strand, counting down.
TTTTTTTCTGCATCTACCTCTGAAAAAATATTGGGCTTCTAGCTGTGTGTGGGACTTGTTGTATTAGTCCATCTATACTGACCTCCATCAGGTTGCAAACTGAATATATTTTTTTCTGCATCTACCTCTGAAAAAATATTGGGCTTCTAGCTGTGTGTGGGACTTGTTGTATTATTCCATCTATACTGACCTCCATCAGGTTGCAAACTGAATATATTTTTTTCTGCATCTACCTCTGAAAAAATATTGGGCTTCTAGCTGTGTGTGGGACTTTTTGTATTAGTCCATCTATACTGACCTCCATCAGGTTGCAAACTGAATATAATTTTTTTCTGCATCTAGCTCTGAAAAAATATTTGGCTTTCTAGTAGTGTGTCGGACTTTCTCTATTAGTCCATCTATACTGACCTCCATCAGGTTGCAAATTAAAAATAATTTTTATCTGCATCTACAGTACCTCTGAAAAAATATTTGGCCTTCTAGCAGTGTGTCGGACTTTCTCTATTAGTCCATCTATACTGACCTCCATCAGGTTGCAAATTCAAAATAATTTTTATCTGCATCTACAGTACCTCTGAAAAAATATTTGGGCTTCTAGCTGTGTGTGGGACTTGTTGTATTAGTCCATCTATACTGACCTCCATCAGGTTGCAAACTGAATATATTTTTTTCTGCATCTACATCTGAAAAAATATTGGGCTTCTAGCTGTGTGTGGGACTTGTTGTATTAGTCCATCTATACTGACCTCCATCAGGTTGCAAACTGAATATATTTTTTTCTGCATCTACCTCTGAAAAAATATTGGGCTTCTAGCTGTGTGTGGGACTTGTTGTATTAGTCCATCTATACTGACCTCCATCAGGTTGCAAACTGAATATATTTTTTTCTGCATCTACCTCTGAAAAAATATTGGGCTTCTAGCTGTGTGTGGGACTTTTTGTATTAGTCCATCTATACTGACCTCCATCAGTTTGCAAACTGAATATAATTTTTTTCTGCATCTAGCTCTGAAAAAATATTTGGCTTTCTAGTAGTGTGTCGGACTTTCTCTATTAGTCCATCTATACTGACCTCCATCAGGTTGCAAATTAAAAATAATTTTTATCTGCATCTACAGTACCTCTGAAAAAATATTTGGACTTCTAGCAGTGTGTCGGACTTTCTCTATTAGTCCATCTATACTGACCTCCATCAGGTTGCAAATTCAAAATAATTTTTATCTGCATCTACAGTACCTCTGAAAAAATATTTGGGCTTCTAGCTGTGTGTGGGACTTGTTGTATTAGTCCATCTATACTGACCTCCATCAGGTTGCAAACTGAATATAATTTTTTTCTGCATCTAGCTCTGAAAAAATATTTGGCCCTCTAGTAGTGTGTCGGACTTTCTCTATTAGTCCATCTATACTGACCTCCATCAGGTTGCAACTTCAAAATAATTTTTATCTGCATCTACAGTACCTCTGAAAAAATATTTGGGCTTCTAGCTGTGTGTGGGACTTGTTGTATTAGTCCATCTATACTGACCTCCATCAGGTTGCAAGCTGAATATATATTTTTCTGCATCTACCTCTGAAAAAATATTGGGCTTCTAGCTGTGTGTGGGTCTTGTTCTATTAATCCATCTATACAGACCTCCATCACGTTGCAAACTGAATATAATTTTTTTCTGCATCTAGCTCTGAAAATATATTTGTCCTTCTAGCAGTGTGTCGGACTTTCTCTATTAGTCCATCTATACTGACCTCCATCAGGTTGCAAATTCAAAATAATTTTTATCTGCATCTACAGTACCTCTGAAAAAATATTTGGGCTTCTAACTGTGTGTGGGACTTGTTGTATTAGTCCATCTATACTGACCTCCATCAGGTTGCAAACTGAATATATTTTTTTCTGCATCTACCTCTGAAAAAATATTGGGCTTCTAGCTGTGTGTGAGACTTGTTGTATTAGTCGATCTATACTGACCTCCATCAGGTTGCAAACTGAATATATTTTTTTCTGCATCTACCTCTGAAAAAATATTGGGCTTCTAGCTGTGTGTGAGACTTGTTGTATTAGTCCATCTATACTGACCTCCATCAGGTTGCAAACTGAATATAATTTTTTTCTGCATCTAGCTCTGAAAAAATATTTGGCCTTCTAGCAGTGTGTCGGACTTTCTCTATTAGTCCATCTATACTGACCTCCATCAGGTTGCAAATTCAAAATAATTTTTATCTGCATCTACAGTACCTCTGAAAAAATATTTGGGCTTCTAGCTGTGTGTGGGACTTGTTGTATTAGTCCATCTATACTGACCTCCATCAGGTTGCAAACTGAATATATTTTTTTCTGCATCTACCTCTGAAAAAATATTGGGCTTCTAGCTCTGTGTGGGACTTGTTGTATTAGTCGATCTATACTGACCTCCATCAGGTTGCAAACTGAATATATTTTTTTCTGCATCTACCTCTGAAAAAATATTGGGCTTCTAGCTGTGTGTGGGACTTGTTGTATTAGTCCATCTATACTGACCTCCATCAGGTTGCAAACTGAATATAATTTTTTTCTGCATCTAGCTCTGAAAAAATATTTGGCCTTCTAGCAGTGTGTCGGACTTTCTCTATTAGTCCATCTATACTGACCTCCATCAGGTTGCAAATTCAAAATAATTTTTATCTGCATTTACAGTACCTCTGAAAAAATATTTGGGCTTCTAACTGTGTGTGGGACTTGTTGTATTAGTCCATCTATACTGACCTCCATCAGGTTGCAAACTGAATATATTTTTTTCTGCATCTACCTCTGAAAAAATATTGGGCTTCTAGCTCTGTGTGGGACTTGTTGTATTAGTCGATCTATACTGACCTCCATCAGGTTGCAAACTGAATATATTTTTTTCTGCATCTACCTCTGAAAAAATATTGGGCTTCTAGCTGTGTGTGGGACTTGTTGTATTAGTCCATCTATACTGACCTCCATCAGGTTGCAAACTGAATATAATTTTTTTCTGCATCTAGCTCTGAAAAAATATTTGGCCTTCTAGCAGTGTGTCGGACTTTCTCTATTAGTCCATCTATACTGACCTCCATCAGGTTGCAAATTCAAAATAATTTTTATCTGCATCTACAGTACCTCTGAAAAAATATTTGGGCTACTAGCTGTGTGTGGGACTTGTTGTATTAGTCCATCTATACTGACCTCCATCAGGTTGCAAACTGAATATATTTTTTTCTGCATCTACCTCTGAAAAAATATTGGGCTTCTAGCTGTGTGTGGGACTTGTTGTATTAGTCCATCTATACTGACCTCCATCAGGTTGCAAACTGAATATATTTTTTTCTGCATCTACCTCTGAAAAAATATTGGGCTTCTAGCTGTGTGTGGGACTTGTTGTATTAGTCCATCTATACTGACCTCCATCAGGTTGCACACTGAATATATTTTTTTCTGCATCTACCTCTGAAAAAATATTGGGCTTCTAGCTGTGTGTGGGACTTTTTGTATTAGTCCATCTATACTGACCTCCATCAGGTTGCAAACTGAATATAATTTTTTTCTGCATCTAGCTCTGAAAAAATATTTGGCTTTCTAGTAGTGTGTCGGACTTTCTCTATTAGTCCATCTATACTGACCTCCATCAGGTTGCAAATTAAAAATAATTTTTTTCTGCATCTACAGTACCTCTGAAAAAATATTTGGCCTTCTAGCAGTGTGTCGGACTTTCTCTATTAGTCCATCTATACTGACCTCCATCAGGTTGCAAATTCAAAATAATTTTTATCTGCATCTACAGTACCTCTGAAAAAATATTTGGGCTTCTAGCTGTGTGTGGGACTTGTTGTATTAGTCCATCTATACTGACCTCCATCAGGTTGCAAACTGAATATATTTTTTTCTGCATCTACCTCTGAAAAAATATTGGGCTTCTAGCTGTGTGTGGGACTTGTTGTATTAGTCCATCTATACTGACCTCCATCAGGTTGCAAACTGAATATAATTTTTTTCTGCATCTAGCTCTGAAAAAATATTTGGCCTTCTAGTAGTGTGTCGGACTTTCTCTATTAGTCCATCTATACTGACCTCCATCAGGTTGCAAATTCAAAATAATTTTTATCTGCATCTACAGTACCTCTGAAAAAATATTTGGGCTTCTAGCTGTGTGTGGGACTTGTTGTATTAGTCCATCTATACTGACCTCCATGAGGTTGCAAACTGAATATATTTTTTTCTGCATCTACCTCTGAAAAAATATTGGGCTTCTAGCTGTGTGTGGGACTTGTTGTATTAGTCCATCTATACTGACCTCCATCAGGTTGCAAACTGAATATATTTTTTTCTGCATCTACCTCTGAAAAAATATTGGGCTTCTAGCTGTGTGTGGGACTTGTTGTATTAGTACATCTATACTGACCTCCATCAGGTTGCAAACTGAATATATTTTTTTCTGCATCTACCTCTGAAAAAATATTGGGCTTCTAGCTGTGTGTGGGACTTGTTGTATTAGGCCATCTATACTGACCTCCATCAGGTTGCAAACTGAATATAATTTTTTTCTGCATCTAGCTCTGAAAAAATATTTGGCTTTCTAGTAGTGTGTCGGACTTTCTCTATTAGTCCATCTATACTGACCTCCATCAGGTTGCAAATTCAAAATAATTTTAATCTGCATCTACAGTACCTCTGAAAAAATATTTGGGCTTCTAGCTGTGTGTGGGACTTGTTGTATTAGTCCATCTATACTGACCTACATCAGGTTGCAAACTGAATATATTTTTTTCTGCATCTACCTCTGAAAAAATATTGGGCTTCTAGCTGTGTGTGGGACTTGTTGTATTAGTCCATCTATACTGACCTCCATCAGGTTGCAAACTGAATATATTTTTTTCTGCATCTACCTCTGAAAAAATATTGGGCTTCTAGCTGTGTGTGGGACTTGTTGTATTAGTCCATCTATACTGACCTCCATCAGGTTGCCAACTGAATATAATTTTTTTCTGCATCTAGCTCTGAAAAAATATTTGGCCTTCTAGTAGTGTGTCGGACTTTCTCTATTAGTCCATCTATACTGACCTCCATCAGGTTGCAAATTAAAAATAATTTTTATCTGCATCTACAGTACCTCTGAAAAAATATTTGGCCTTCTAGCAGTGTGTCGGACTTTCTCTATTAGTCCATCTATACTGACCTCCATCAGGTTGCAAATTCAAAATAATTTTTATCTGCATCTACAGTACCTCTGAAAAAATATTTGGGCTTCTAGCTGTGTGTGGGACTTGTTGTATTAGTCCATCTATACTGACCTCCATCAGGTTGCAAACTGAATATATTTTTTTCTGCATCTACCTCTGAAAAAATATTGGGCTTCTAGCTGTGTGTGGGTCTTGTTCTATTAATCCATCTATACAGACCTCCATCAGGTTGCAAACTGAATATAATTTTTTTCTGCATCTAGCTCTGAAAAAATATTTGGCCTTCTAGCAGTGTGTCGGACTTTCTCTATTAGTCCATCTATACTGACCTCCATCAGGTTGCAAATTCAAAATAATTTTTATCTGCATCTACAGTACCTCTGAAAAAATATTTGGGCTTCTAGCTGTGTGTGGGACTTGTTGTATTAGTCCATCTATACTGACCTCCATCAGGTTGCAAACTGAATATATTTTTTTCTGCATCTACCTCTGAAAAAATATTGGGCTTCTAGCTGTGTGTGGGTCTTGTTCTATTAATCCATCTATACAGACCTCCATCAGGTTGCAAACTGAATATAATTTTTTTCTGCATCTAGCTCTGAAAAAATATTTGGCCTTCTAGCAGTGTGTCGGACTTTCTCTATTAGTCCATCTATACTGACCTCCATCAGGTAGCAAATTCAAAATAATTTTTATCTGCATCTACAGTACCTCTGAAAAAATATTTGTGCTTCTAGCTGTGTGTGGGACTTGTATTAGTCCATCTATACTGACCTCCATCAGGTTGCAAACTGAATATATTTTTTTCTGCATCTACCTCTGAAATAATATTGGGCTTCTAGCTGTGTGTGGGTCTTGTTCTATTAATCCATCTATACAGACCGCCATCAGGTTGCAAACTGAATATAATATTTTTCTGCATCTAGCTCTGAAAAAATATTTGGCCTTCTAGTAGTGTGTCGGACTTTCTCTATTAGTCCATCTATACTGACCTCCATCAGGTTGCAAATTCAAAATAATTTTTATCTGCATCTACAGTACCTCTGAAAAAATATTTGGGCTTCTAACTGTGTGTGGGACTTGTTGTATTAGTCCATCTATACTGACCTCCATCAGGTTGCAAACTGAATATATTTTTTTCTGCATCTACCTCTGAAAAAATATTGGGCTTCTAGCTCTGTGTGGGACTTGTTGTATTAGTCGATCTATACTGACCTCCATCAGGTTGCAAACTGAATATATTTTTTTCTGCATCTACCTCTGAAAAAATATTGGGCTTCTAGCTGTGTGTGGGACTTGTTGTATTAGTCCATCTATACTGACCTCCATCAGGTTGCAAACTGAATATAATTTTTTTCTGCATCTAGCTCTGAAAAAATATTTGGCCTTCTAGCAGTGTGTCGGACTTTCTCTATTAGTCCATATATACTGACCTCCATCAGGTTGCAAATTCAAAATAATTTTTATCTGCATCTACAGTACCTCTGAAAAAATATTTGGGCTTCTAGCTGTGTGTGGGACTTGTTGTATTAGTCCATCTATACTGACCTCCATCAGGTTGCAAACTGAATATATTTTTTTCTGCATCTACCTCTGAAAAAATATTGGGCTTCTAGCTGTGTGTGGGACTTGTTGTATTAGTCCATCTATACTGACCTCCATCAGGTTGCAAACTGAATATATTTTTTTCTGCATCTACCTCTGAAAAAATATTGGGCTTCTAGCTGTGTGTGGGACTTGTTGTATTAGTCCATCTATACTGACCTCCATCAGGTTGCAAACTGAATATATTTTTTTCTGCATCTACCTCTGAAAAAATATTGGGCTTCTAGCTGTGTGTGGGACTTTTTGTATTAGTCCATCTATACTGACCTCCATCAGTTTGCAAACTGAATATAATTTTTTTCTGCATCTAGCTCTGAAAAAATATTTAGCTTTCTAGTAGTGTGTCGGACTTTCTCTATTAGTCCATCTATACTGACCTCCATCAGGTTGCAAATTAAAAATAATTTTTATCTGCATCTACAGTACCTCTGAAAAAATATTTGGACTTCTAGCAGTGTGTCGGACTTTCTCTATTAGTCCATCTATACTGACCTCCATCAGGTTGCAAATTCAAAATAATTTTTATCTGCATCTACAGTACCTCTGAAAAAATATTTGGGCTTCTAGCTCTGTGTGGGACTTGTTGTATTAGTCCATCTATACTGACCTCCATCAGGTTGCAAACTGAATATAATTTTTTTCTGCATCTAGCTCTGAAAAAATATTTGGCCTTCTAGTAGTGTGTCGGACTTTCTCTATTAGTCCATCTATACTGACCTCCATCAGGTTGCAACTTCAAAATAATTTTTATCTGCATCTACAGTACCTCTGAAAAAATATTTGGGCTTCTAGCTGTGTGTGGGACTTGTTGTATTAGTCCATCTATACTGACCTCCATCAGGTTGCAAGCTGAATATATATTTTTCTGCATCTACCTCTGAAAAAATATTGGGCTTCTAGCTGTGTGTGGGTCTTGTTCTATTAATCCATCTATACAGACCTCCATCACGTTGCAAACTGAATATAATTTTTTTCTGCATCTAGCTCTGAAAATATATTTGTCCTTCTAGCAGTGTGTCGGACTTTCTCTATTAGTCCATCTATACTGACCTCCATCAGGTTGCAAATTCAAAATAATTTTTATCTGCATCTACAGTACCTCTGAAAAAATATTTGGGCTTCTAGCTGTGTGTGGGACTTGTTGTATTTGTCCATCTATACTGACCTCCATCAGGTTCCAAACTGAATATATTTTTTTCTGCATCTACCTCTGAAAAAATATTGGGCTTCTAGCTGTGTGTGGGACTTGTTGTATTAGTCCATCTATGCTGACCTCCATCAGGTTGCAAACTGAATATAATTTTTTTCTGCATCTAGCTCTGAAAAAATATTTGGCCTTCTAGTAGTGTGTCGGACTTTCTCTATTAGTCCATCTATACTGACCTCCATCAGGTTGCAAATTCAAAATAATTTTTATCTGCATCTACAGTACCTCTGAAAAAATATTTGGGCTTCTAACTGTGTGTGGGACTTGTTGTATTAGTCCATCTATACTGACCTCCATCAGGTTGCAAACTGAATATATTTTTTTCTGCATCTACCTCTGAAAAAATATTGGGCTTCTAACTGTGTGTGAGACTTGTTGTATTAGTCGATCTATACTGACCTCCATCAGGTTGCAAACTGAATATATTTTTTTCTGCATCTACCTCTGAAAAAATATTGGGCTTCTAGCTGTGTGTGGGACTTGTTGTATTAGTCCATCTATACTGACCTCCATCAGGTTGCAAACTGAATATAATTTTTTTCTGCATCTAGCTCTGAAAAAATATTTGGCCTTCTAGCAGTGTGTCGGACTTTCTCTATTAGTCCATCTATACTGACCTCCATCAGGTTGCAAATTCAAAATAATTTTTATCTGCATCTACAGTACCTCTGAAAAAATATTTGGGCTTCTAGCTGTGTGTGGGACTTGTTGTATTAGTCCATCTATACTGACCTCCATCAGGTTGCAAACTGAATATATTTTTTTCTGCATCTACCTCTGAAAAAATATTGGGCTTCTAGCTGTGTGTGGGACATGTTGTATTAGTCCATCTATACTGACCTCCATCAGGTTGCAAACTGAATATATTTTTTTCTGCATCTACCTCTGAAAAAATATTGGGCTTCTAGCTGTGTGTGGGACTTGTTGTATTAGTCCATCTATACTGACCTCCATCAGGTTGCAAACTGAATATATTTTTTTCTGCATCTACCTCTGAAAAAATATTGGGCTTCTAGCTGTGTGTGGGACTTGTTGTATTAGTCCATCTATACTGACCTCCATCAGGTTGCAAAGTGAATATAATTTTTTTCTGCATCTAGCTTTGAAAAAATATTTGGCTTTCTAGTAGTGTGTCGGACTTTCTCTATTAGTCCATCTATACTGACCTCCATCAGGTTGCAAATTAAAAATAATTTTTATCTGCATCTACAGTACCTCTGAAAAAATATTTGGCCTTCTAGCAGTGTGTCGGACTTTCTCTATTAGTCCATCTATACTGACCTCCATCAGGTTGCAAATTCAAAATAATTTTTATCTGCATCTACAGTACCTCTGAAAAAATATTTGGGCTTCTAGCTGTGTGTGGGAATTGTTGTATTAGTCAATCTATACTGACCTCCATCAGGTTGCAAACTGAATATATTTTTTTCTGCATCTACCTCTGAAAAAATATTGGGCTTCTAGCTGTGTGTGGGACTTGTTGTATTAGTCCCTCTATACTGACCTCCATCAGGTTGCAAACTGAATATATTTTTTTCTGCATCTACCTCTGAAAAAATATTGGGCTTCTAGCTGTGTGTGGGACTTGTTGTATTAGTCCATCTATACTGACCTCCATCAGGTTGCAAACTGAATATATTTTTTTCTGCATCTACCTCTGAAAAAATATTGGGCTTCTAGCTGTGTGTGGGACTTGTTGTATTAGTCCATCTATACTGACCTCCATCAGGTTGCAAATTGAATATAATTTTTTTCTGCATCTAACCCAGCCAATAGTTTTGGCCTAATACCACAGTTTGGCCACTCAGCTCTGCTCGGTTACCATCCATTGTTTTTTTGTGCAAACAACTCCAGAGTTGTGAATTAGTTAACCACCAAAATGAGTGGAAAAAGGCCTGCTGCTGGTGGAAAGGGGAATAGGCGTGTTGGGAAGGGGAAAAAAGGTTGTGTCCGTGGGTTAAGTGTTAAAGCAACAGTAACATCTGCAGAAGAAAGACCATCTTCCAGCCAAACTAAAATGTCTACTTCTTTTAGCGGACAATGTGATAAGATCCCTTTCTTACGGCCATGCCAATCGCTACAAATTCCAGATGAGGCACAAAAACAGCAGGTGCTTCAACGGATATCAAGTGCTCCTTTAAGTGGGCTCTCCTCCACATCAACTTCAACATCACAAATACTTCAGTCCTCAAAGGTGTCACCCAAATCGCACTTGCTTCCTCAATGCTCCCAAATCTCCAGCTGCCCGTCTGAGTATGAGGTAGAACAGATGGTTGAGTCTGCAGAGCTGTTTACTCATACTATAGCCTGGGAATCAGAGGTCGACTCCAGCGCTTCTGTGAATCCAGACGAGGAAATGATCTGCACTGATGCCCAGAATCTTTATGAGTCGGATCCAGGACCAGACGTAGAAGGTTCTGACCATAATGTAGACCCTCATTCCCAAACTGTAACTCCTGTTGGTGGAGACAATGAGGAAGACGATGATAAGACTCAAATACCTGATTGGAGCGACAACTTTAGTTTTTTGTCAGGGCAGGAACAGGTTGGCTCTGAGGACGACGGGTGTGATAACACACAGGGTGATGATGATGAGGTTGGAGATCCCACTTACTGTCAACCCACAGTCAGCCAAGAGATGAGGTCAGCAGAGGAGGTGGAGGAAGATGCTAGTGACGACGAGGTAAGGTTGTGCCTTCCTGGACAGAGACGTAGTACTGGAAGCACGTCAACAACTGCATCCTCAAACACAACTCTGCCTCTCACCACAAGTCGTGGTGGCTCTTCAGGTCGCATGGGTGCTAAGCCTTGCATAGCCTGGGCATTTTTTCAGATCAATAAAGATGACCCAACTCGTGTTATCTGTAACATTTGTCAGCAAAAGCTAAGTAGAGGTCAAAAAATACATAGTTTGAGTACTTCATGCATGAACCGGCACATGGACATGAAGCATAAGTTGCAGTGGGAAGCTCAGTGTGCTACAATGCGGCCTAGCCGGCCGGGCCAACCACCGTCTGCCATATCTTGTGCATCCGCGGCCTCTTCATCCTCTGTGACTGGGGGGACAGCATTCACACCTGTTTTGGGGCGCAGACCTGCCACCTCTTTACCCGCAACAGCCAGCGTGATTGGCAGGTCATCATTTTCTTTGGAGGTGGTAACACCAGCTGGTGTTGAGCGCTGTCCGACATCGATAGCACCACCTTTGGATCAAGGCAACCTAACATGTCCGCCTGCATCTTCCTCACAGACCGGCAGTTTGCCGGGGACCCCCTTATCAACCCCGTCTAAGCACAATAGCCAGCCCTCGGTCCCTCAGATGTGGACAAGTAAAAGACCATTTCCTCCTAGCCATGAGAAAGCTAAGAGGTTGAATTTCACCATCTGCAAGCTCTTGGCTACAGAAATGCTGCCTTTCCGCCTGGTGGACACAGAGGATTTTCGAGACCTTATGTCCGTCGCAGTGCCCCAGTACCAGATGCCCAGTCGGCACTACTTCTCAAAGAAAGGTGTGCCTGCGCTCCACCAGCATGTCGCACACAACATCACCGCTTCTTTGAGAAACTCTGTGTGTGACAGGGTGCATTTCACCACAGACACTTGGACGAGTAGGCATGGACAGGGGCGTTACATGTCGCTGACTGGGCACTGGGTAACTATGGTGACAGCAGGACAAGGGGCTGCTGTCCAAGTCTTGCCGTCCCCACGAGTTGTGCGTCAATCCTCTTTATGTCAAAGTTCCTCCACTGCTTCTGCCTCCTCAACCTCCTCTCGGTCTTCCACCTGCACCCAAAGCCTGTCTGGTCATGCCACAAGCTTTCTAACTGCGCAGAAGGGATCCTGCACACCTCCTTACTATGCTGGCAGTAGGGCTCAACGTCATCAGGCGGTTTTGACTTTGAAATGTCTGGGAAATGTGAGTCACACAGCTGAGGAGTTGTGGTCAGCTCTGGAGAACCAATTTCATGAATGGTTGTCTCCACTGGACCTGAAACCAGGGAAGGCCGTGTGCGACAATGCTGCAAACCTGGGTGCGGCCCTTCGCCGGGGCAATGTCACACACGTGCCTTGTATGGCTCACGTGTTGAACCTGGTTGTCCAGCAATTTTTAGCCCACTATCCCAGACTAGATGGCCTTCTGCAGAGGGCACGGTCGCTGTGTGCTCACTTCCACCGTTCGCATCCCGCAGCTCAGCGACTTACATCTCTACAGAAGTCGTTGGGCCTGCCACTTCACCGGCTAAAATGCGATGTGCCTACCCGGTGGAATTCAACTCTGCACATGTTGCAGCGACTGTGGCAGCACCGACAAGCCCTGGTGCAATACGTTTTGACGTATAGCCTGGGCCAACGAGATTCAGAGGTGGGGCAAATCACGCTGGAGGAGTGGTCTCAGATCAGGGACCTATGCACCCTTCTGCACAGTTTTGAAATGGCGACGAAGATGTTTAGTGCTGACGATGCCATTATCAGCATGACTATTCCGGTGATTTACATGCGGGAGCACATGTTAAACAGAATTCGGAGTCAGGTGGTGGCACAAGAGGAGGTGGAGGAAGTAGAGGAGGAGGAGTTGTATGCGGAAGGGCTAACATCTGCAAGGTCCAGACGGTCGGCAGCACCAAGGCGGCAGGCATGTGAGGGTGGGGGAGATGGTTTTTCCAGGGCGCATGGTAGCAGCCAAACTAGTGAGGAAGGTGCAGGAGCCCAGGAAGAAGTGGAGGACGAACTGATGGAAGACTCATCAGATGAGGGAGACCTTGATCACATTTCTGTTGTGCGAGGTTGGGGGGAGAGGACAGAGGAAGGAAGCATGATTGTTACCTCGCCACCAACACAACAGGGACTTGGTGCTCCTGGATGCGCAACACACATGAGTGCCTTCTTGCTGCACTACCTGCAACATGACCCTCGAATTGTGAGAATTAGAAATAATCCTGACTACTGGGTTGCCACACTGTTAGATCCCCGGTACAAAAGTAAATTTGCAGAAATTATTCCTGCCATAGAAAGGGATGCACGCATGCAGGAGTATCAGCAGAGACTGTTGCAGAATCTTACATGTGCTTTTCCACAAAATACCAGTGGTGCACGTAGTGAATCTCACAGTTCCAACTTGCCAACCGTGGGACCGTCAAGTGTTCAGCACTCAAACCATAACAGAACCACAGTATCTGCTGGTAACATCAATTTTGCGGAATCATTTCACCACTTTTTTAGCCCATCCTTTGCAAGGCCACAGGAGACAAGAAGTCTGACACATAGTCAACGCCTAGAGACGATGGTACAGGAGTATCTCCAAGTAAACATTGAAGCCACGACTGTGTCACTGGACCCTTGCTCTTTTTGGGCTTCCAATCTGGATAAATGGCCGGAGCTAGCCACTTACGCCTTGGAGATCTTGTCATGCCCCGCAGCCAGCGTTTTGTCTGAACGTGTGTTCAGCGCTGCTGGTGGTGTGCTGGCAGATAAGCGCACGCGGCTCTCCACTGATAATGTAGACAGACTCACGTTCATAAAGATGAACAAATCATGGATCCGAAACGACTTTTCTACCCCTGTGTCATCCTGGGGAGAGTAAAAGCTTGATGATTGGTTAAAATCACCCTACCAACCGTTTTAAGCTTTCAAATTACTAATCATGTTTATCTGTATCTTGACTGGAAAATAATTTGGGCTTTGTAGCAGTGTGCAGCACTGATCCTATTAGGCCATCTATAATAAGCTCCACCAGATTTAAAATTAAAAATAATTTTTAGCTGCATCTAGCCCGGAAAATAATTTTGGGGCTCCGAGATGCGCAAGACACATAAGTGCCTTCTTGCTGCACTACCTGCAGCATGACCCTCATATTGTCAGAATTCGAAGTAATCATGACTACTGGGTTGCCACACTCTTAGATCCCCCAAACTTTTCGATCAACCTTTTCATTTTAATAAAGACCAAAAAAATGGTCATTTTTGAAATTATAAGCATTAGCAGGTTGTTAGAAACTGAAATCAAACAGTTTTCAACTCAAAACTTTATTGTAGGTGATGTTACATTTTCACATAGGACCCCTTGTTCAAAAGGAGCTTCTGAACTCTCTCGTCCATTGAATTTGTCAGGTTTTGGATGGTTTCTGCTTCAATTGTTTTGCATGAGGACAGAATACCCTCCCAGAGCTGTTGCTTAGATGTGAACTGCCTCCCGCCATCATAGACACTCCTTTTAATGATGCTCCAAAGGTTCTGAATGGGGTAGAGGTCAGGGGAGCATGGGGGTCACACCATAAGTTTGTCCCATTTTATGCCCATATCAGCTAGAGATGCAGATGTTTTATGTGCAGCATGAGATGGTGCATTATCATGCAGAAAAATGATCTTGCTGTGAAATACACGGTTCTTCTTCTTGAACCATGGCAGGAAGTGCTGTTTGAGAAAATCCACATACATTATGGAGTTCATCTTTAGCGCCTTCAGGGATCCTAAAGGGGCCGACAATCTCTCTCCCCATGATTCCAGCCCAAAACATTACTCCACCTCCTCCTTGTTGGTGCTGTAGCCGTGTTTGCGTGGGGTGTCCATCAACCAGCCATCCTCCACTCCATCCATCTGGACCATCGAGCGCTGCACGGCACTCATCCGTGAACAAAACAGTTTTGAAATCAGTCTTCATGTAATGTTTGGCCCACTGGAGCCGTTTCTGCTTGTGTGAAGTGGATAGAGGAGGTCGACAGGATGGCGTATGCACAGCTGCAAACCTCTGAAGGACCCTGCATCTTGTTGTTCGGGGGACGTTGGAGGCACCAGCAGCTTCAAAAACTTGTCTGCTGCTATGACAAGGCTTTCTTGCCGCTGCTCTTTTAACCTGACGTAATTGCCTGTAGGAAAGAGTCCTCAATTTGCCCTTATCAGCACGCACACGTGTGTACTGTGAATCAGCTACATACTTCTTGATTGCCAAGACACTTCATCCTGATCATCGCACAATGTTGATTGTAGTCATGCCTTGACCTAAACACTCCACAATTTGTTGCTTCTCAGCAGCCGACACATCCTTTTTCTTTCCCATTTTGGCAGAAAATGTAGGCTGCTTAATAATGTGAGAGAGCCTTCTTAAGTAGTCTTGCCTTTCATTGGACACACCTGCCAAACTAATTAGCACAGGTGTCTGCAATTGCTTACAGTGATATAAAGAGCCCTGACACACATCACCATCAATGAGTTTAACTGACAAACAAACAAATTCTTCCCTTATCACTCCTAAACACTTTTTGCATAATAATTTGGAACGCAGTGTACATGTGCTTTTCCACAAAACACCAGTGGTTCACGTAGTGAATCTTACAGTTCTAACTTGCCAACCGTGGTCTGTATGGAATTGTTCAATAAAGGGCCCAAAATTAAGATAACATAGATGGGAGAGGTCTCTATGAATAGGAATTCCTAAGTATTTGATACCCTGTGAGGGCCAGGCAAAGGGAAAGTTGGACTGGATGGAATCCTATATGGATTTGGGGAGGGAGACATCGAGGGCCTCAGACTTCGCTGCATTGATTTTAAAATTTTACCATGTAACAAAGTGATCTATTTCAGCCATAACAGCAGGGATGGATATATGTGATTGAGTGATATATACTAGGACATCATCAGCAAATAGAGAGCACTTGTACTCGGTGCCTCCCACCTCAATCCACCTAATATTGGGGTTATGGCGAATTGATGAGAGCAGGTGCTCCGTCACTAGGATGTATAAGAGAGGGGACAGAGGACATCCCTGCCTTGTCCCATTGGTGATTGTGAAAGGTGATGAAAATGTTCTGATGCACCCCCTGGGCCTTGGGACACCCGGAGCCGGACCCTTTTTGGTGGATGCTGGTGGTTGTAGTCTTCGTGGCGGCGACCCGGTTCCATGGCTCAGGGCGGTCAAACCAGTGGCGGAACTATTTATGTGGTTTTGATGTTTAAATGTCCGACTACGCCACCCGTGGATTGCGGTCAGAGTGAACCGCCGCTACAGGGCAGACCGCTGAGGCTGGTGTTGTGGGTGCAGCAGAGCGTAGCATAACTCCCCACGGGAGGAGTATAGCCTCAGGGCAGTGTATGCGGAGGATGGGGGTGATGGTGCAGGGCAGCAGCAGTAACGACACGGAGTCAGTGATGCAGTCCAGGGCCTTTACTCACAGTTCTTATTATCCAGACCACGTCTGCAGGTAACGGCTGCCCACGTCGTACTGTGCTCACCAGGTGAGGGGCTCAGACAACTCCCAGATAACTTTGGAGCACTTCACAGGACCCCCTTTGTGTGTCCTTTGTCTGGCCTTTCTTACCAACACTTCTGTCCGGCTGCCTCGGGCCTCCTCTTGGTAAACTTGGCGCCAGTTTCCCTGACCCTATGTGGTGCCTTCCTAGCGGGTGTAGCGAGGGGCTGCGCCACATAAAATGTCAGAGCCTCCGGTTTCTAGCTGAGGGTCGTTTCCTGCCTCCACTAGTTCGGGGACCGGTCTCCCCCTTTGGCCTGACCCCTCCATGCAGGTGGATTCGGGCGTGCGGTGGCGACTCGCCCGTCCGCACCCCTGGGATCCCTTCATTCCTCGTGCCTGGAGCCTTCTCCGCTCCTCTTCCTTCTTTCTCCCTCTTCCAGGCCTGGGCCTCTGTTACTAGGCCCGCCTCCGGAGCAGAGCTCATGCAGAGCCCCTGCTCCCTGCCACTTCTGCTCAGACTTCTCTGCACTGAACTAAGATGGTGCCCACCTTTTATACTCCCTTCTCAATGCACCCAGGAACTGCTTCCTCCCTGCTCCTGCACTACAGGGTTCCCCTTCCTCAGTGTTCCCTCCCCCCACTCCAGCCAGGGACAGGGACTGTCGTGCCCATCTCAGGGGCATATTGGTCGCCCTGCCCCACGGCAATGTGGTGTAATGCATGCAGGTGTCGGGTCCTGATCCACACTCCATCCTTACCTGAGAGTGAGATATCACACCTCTGGGTGAGGTGCAATACGTCTGTAGCAACCGAGCCCTCAGGGTGCTACAGTTCCATTTATCTTCAGCCTAGGTGACGTATTGCGATACAGGGCCGTGATTTTGGCTATAAAAGGGTCCCCTAGATCCCTACCCCATGCTTTTTAAGAGAATCATATATGGCGTGCCAGGAGACTCTATGGAATGCTTTCTCAGCATCCAACGAGAGTATCTAATTACAAATTTTTAACTGCATCTAGCCCAGGAAATACTTTGTGCCTAGTAGCAGTGTCTGCTAGTCAGCGGATTATCCCAGCTGTTAAGCAAGCTACACCACCTGTAGTTTAGACACTTAATTTTTTCAAAGGAAATGCTTCGGGACCATGGGATACTTAGTGAAGAGCATCAGGAGGCACCCCAAGGCATAGGGGCTGGGACTGGCAGTAGGATGCCTTGCGGTGGACAGCCGAGCTCGATCCTTATAAAAGCTTTTTAACTGCAGCAGCTTTAGTGGACGCTACTGGAGCTGGAATTACCGCGGCTGCTGGCATGAGACTTGCCCTCCAATAGATCCTTGTAAATGGATTTAAAGTGTATTCATTCAAATTAGAGAGACAATTTAAATTAAAAAGCTTAGAGCTGCCTCCACCACAGGGGGGCTCGCTCGACCCACCAGCGGACAGGCACCAGTATTGGGAGAGGGGGGCTGGCCGTCAGGGTTCACCGCGGCTCTGGCACAAACCCGGCGACACGGAGGTGGCACGGGCAGGAGCGGACTGGCCGTGTCGGCTTCTCACTTTTTGGATTTTAGAAGGGCATGACATGCCTATATCTGTGTCTCCCCCTCCTTTTACTCCTCCACCTCTTTTATTTTCGCATGACTATATGTACTTGTCACTTTTCCATGTGTTAGTTATGTCTTCTGAGCAGTTTGTCAGCTTTTGGACACCATTGAAGGTGTTTTCTATGTGTTTCTATGTGTTTTTGTTTGCCTGCCATTGGTTTTAACGGTGTTCGAAGGTGTTCGACGAACAGTTCGACGAACAGTTCGGCGAACACACGGGTGTTCGACGAACCGAACCGAACTCGAACACTACGGGGGTGGCTCAACACTACTAAGGACTTCATCCATCACATCTTTCGTCTCCACGGCCTACCCCTCCACATTGTGTCTGATCGAGGGGTCCAGTTCACTTTGCGCTTCTGGAGACCTACGTGTAAGCTGTTTGATGTCACCCTGGATTTCTTCTCTGCTTATCATCCTCAGTCCAATGGCCAAGTGGAATGTATCAACCAGATCCTTACCAGCTTCCTCCGGCACTTCGTCAACGCTCACCATACCTATTGGTTAGAGCTCCTACCATGGGCCGAATACTCCTATAATAACCATGAGAGCAAATCTTCTTCCAAGTCCCCGTTCTTTGTGGTCTACGGTCAACAACCCCAGATTCCGTTTCTCGACTCCGCTTCAGTGGACAATCCTGCCGCGGAGTCTCTGGTCAGCGAATTTTCCACCATTTGGGAGGATACTAGATCCGAACTTCTTCAGTCCTCCGAGCGGATGAAGAGACATGCTGATAAGAGACGTCTGGATCCGCCTCAATTCCATCCGGGAGACAAGGTTTGGCTCTCCTCCAAACATGTTCTTCTCAAAATACCCTCCTATAAGTTAGGTCCACGGTTCATCGGTCATTTGAAGTCCTCAAGCAAATCAATCCAGTGGCCTAAAGTTAAAACTCCCGGCCACCTTACGGATTCCCAACTCCTTCCACGTATCTCTCCTCAAACCGGTTGTTCTTAATTCTTTTTCCGACGATCCGGATACCTCCCGAGCTCCGGTCTCTGCTGAGGACGTCTATGAGGTAGAGAACATTCTGGCCACCAAGAGGGTAAGAGGAGAAACCTTTTTTCTGGTGGATTGGAAGGGGTTTGGCCCAGAGGAGAGAACTTGGGAACCCAGGGAGAACATCCACGTCCCGCTTCTTCTTAAAAAAAAATTTCAGGCCTAAAAAAGAGGGGCGTAAAGGGGGGGGTACTGTAGCAGCGGAGTCTCTGCCCCCTGACAGGCAGACGCCGTCTCCCTTACCACTGCGCTCCTGGCCAGGCGTCTCCCGGCCCTCCTGCTGCTGCTGCCGGGGCGCACAGCTTCTCGAGCACTGTGCTTAGGGCGCACGCACGCTCCCTCCCTCTTAAAGGGGCCCCGTGTGCCGTCCTAAGGAGTCCCCGGCCAATGGCCAGAGGACCTCTCATATAAAAGGCACCCTCTCCAAAATGGAGGTGCTCGTGCAAGGTTGTAGCTCTCTGTTCTAACTCTGCTTCAGCCCTCAGGTCCCGCTGCTAGTCTGACTACCAGTCCAGTCTGCCAGCCTGACTATCAGTCCAGTCCGCCTGCCTGACTATCAGTCCAGTCCGCCAGCCTGACTATCAGTCCAGCCCACCAGCCTGACTATCAGTCCAGTCCGCCAGCCTGACTACCAGTCCAGTCCGCCAGCCTGACTACCAGTCCGCCAGCCTGACTACCAGTCCAGTCCGCCAGCCTGACTACCAGTCCAGTTCAACAGCCTGACTACCTGTCTCTGCCAGCCAAATACACTCTCCAGCCCGACGGTCTGCCTACGGTCCAAACCCGCCAGTCTGTCTATGGGCCAGGCTTGCCTGCCTACCGGGAGAATGTACCAGTTACCTGCCGTGCCTACCAGCCAGCCTACCTGGAGGATCCTGCTAGTTAACCGTGGTGTCTGCCAGTCCGTCTACCCGGATCACCCGTCAGCCTGCCTGCCGTGCTCATCTGCTGTACCGGTCAGTCCCTGCCTTCTGACCCGTGGGAGTCACCTGCTCTCATACAGGGACTGGTCCAGGGTAGCACCTGTTCCCTCTGCTCGGTCTTTCCCTGGTTCATGGAGTCGATTGAGCCGCCGTGCGACCTTGGTCAGTCCGAGTTGATACCTAGTTACGCCCCACTGTTCCCTCCTTGCACCGCAGCACAGAGGTTCCACCACCCGGATCCGTAACAGTTCCTATATCCACAAGTTAGAGGATCCTAAGCTGACAAAAAAAACTTAATCATATTGTGGCATGCTTCTATGTGGCATGATCCATCGTATGCAGTATAACTTCTAGGAAAAAATACTTTTGGCATACAATTCTCCATTAAGCAACATGCAGTAAGAAGTCACTGTGCCATTGTGCCTCTGCCATTAACATGACAAAAATAAAGAGTAAACTAGTAAATTAATGACCAAGTAATAAGCAAACATAAAATCTTCAGATGTAGCTGTAATTATAGTGTACAATACATTTAATTATTCTAATTACTATTACTCTCTGCAAACTTTGACTATAGAGACAATTGTGTGATAATTGTTCTGTATCACTTGAATCACCTGCAGAAACAATCACAACTGTATCTCATCCATCTCTAGAGAATGAAATGCCCTCAATGTTTTTTTCCAGTGGTTTTGGCCAGTTTCATCTATCACAATAAGTTACTGTATTAAGAAAGGACATTTGGGGAATCCATCTCTCTGGCTTCTAGTGAAAATGGTACTATGTGTCTCTTGCCTCACAGTTTTAAAAGCAGTTGACAATTTGACATTCTTACTGCTAAGTGTCCCTGACTGAGGCACATCAACAAAAGAACATTTTTATGAGCCCTGGCAGAAATCATACCCACTGCCTGATGCAAAGTGATCACTTCCATTTGTTTCCAGAAGGGTGAAGGCAATTGTATTTCAGTTGTTCTACTGTTCAACTATAAGTGAGGAAGTTACTTAAATATTATACAAAAAACTTGTGTTCATTTCTATGCATCTCAGTCATTGGATTGCAAATTCTTTAAACACAGGGTATAGTTGAATAATATCTGCTAATTTTACTAAGGTTTCAAAGTCTTATATATGATTAGTCTCAGATGTTTTTTACATATAAGATGATAAATGCTGGTGTAGGGATAAAAGAAAATTGCGAGTGCCACTGTGCTTGCCAATTATCTTTTCACTCCACTCAAGATTTCCTCTTAGTCCCTGTTCGAGTATCAAACTGCAGCAATGAGACTGTTTGCACAATGAGAATATTGAATTGACCTTTCACTTTTTGGAAGCGGCCAGATTACATGTGCTGCATGGGAACAGAGGTAAATCTGAGCTAAAAAGCATAACTTGCCCAGATAGAATTAAATGTGACTAGCTGTAGGGAGATTTTGCAGGTAATGGTTCTGCAAATGATTTGTATAATAGAATTGTTATCATGTTTCAAGGGAGGTAGCAAAAAATGGAACACTATGGAACATTGGCTTATTGATCTGATTCCATATGCCAGTGTTAGAAAGTGCCTTTGACTGACGACCTTGACTCGACTTTGTCTGTTTTCCAGAACAGCAGTTATAGTGCTTCTTCCCAGAACATATGGAAGAATTTAAAAAAAATTATATTTCCAATCCTGTATTTAAAAAAAAAAAACAGTTAATCAGGCAGTTAACAAATAAAAATATCCCGTGAAGGTTTTTTTTTCAGCTGCCGTCATGTTACTGGCTTGTTGACAAAATGAGAAAACTGACATATAAAAGGTGGAAGTTGGGAAAAGTGACTGTACCTTTCCCTAAAGTGGTGATGCATTTTTTTCAAAGCATGCCATATAAAACATAGAGCGAGGGCTGTAATTTCATTAAGAAAGCAATTACCTTCCCCCTTTTCACTGGACTCTTTTCAGCAAAATTATAGCCTGCCTTGCACTCAGCAAAACTTTATAACATCGTTAATAAAATGACACAACATAAAAATCAGCACAAGTGTTCATTTAGCTGAAGTCCACCCGTTGATAAATGCGAGATGGTGGCTGGAAACTTTAAACTAATGCTTTCTTCCCTCTTATGTGCACTAGATCGAAAGCAGTGGATATTTTGGGAGATTTCAGTCTCTCCCTATTAGACAGACATTATCTTGTGGCTCTCTTTACTTGTACTGTATGTATTCATTTGGCATTGAATAGGAAACACCTGCAGAGGTCCCATTCCTTACAGCTGACTCTTTTCATCTCTTCCTTGACTTAAGGTCATCTTTGACAGACAGGTGTTTCTCTTCAGAATGGCCAGCTTGTCAGGGTAAGAATGGATCACAAATAGACGAATAGCACTTCCAGAGGTCATGGGGCAAACACAGCAGCACCAGGTCTCCAAGGCACTAAGACTTACCAGGTGTTTAATATTCACAAAGGTTATTGGCTGAAAAATGTGATAAAGTGTTTTCTGCATTTCAAAATAAATTCTAATGAGACCCCCCTTTTCCTTAAAAAGTCTGTACATTAGAGGATGTCTGCTCAAAAGACACAGAGGTTAAAGTTAATTCAATAAGGCACATGTACTTTCTCCCCCCAAAAAAAGAACACATGCTCTCAGCGGCTTGGCTCCATTTGTTGAAATTTTTTGTTTCATTCCCATTTGCAAGAAAGATAACTACTTACATATGGAAGCAATAAATAAGAGCAGTCATTAACATTTCTTTAATTTAGAAAGGAAAATCTTAATGAAATAATTTCTTAGCCAAGGCAGGCAGAAATGTAAATTAGATGTTTTAAGGGAGACCTATTAAAGCTATTACAATGTACTGTTTTTCTTGCGTAATGAATTTATGAATTGCCAGTTGTTAAGTAAACATACTTTTTTAATTTTCTACGTATTCCATTAACTAGTAAAAGGGCACTCATCTAGGAACAATGAAACCCAAATAATGTTCCATGCATAATAGGGAGGCTCTTAATTCATAAATCAAAGCACTAAAAATGCCATGTTGTGATTATACTTATATAAATTGGATCATTTTTTCCGTCACTAAATATATATGTATCTATATAACTATGCATTTTGGATTCTACTTTGTAACTAATGCATGGTTTATTTCTTGAAAATGAAAACAATTCATTTAAAACACGATGAATACAAGAAAGATAATTAGATACCTTAATTAGTGTAATGATTGGAAAACTAGGGCTAATATTGACTTCAGCATAAGCAACTGGCACAAAAAACGGATATGACACTCTTTCTTAGTCTGTGCAGAGCACATTTTTTAAGATATGAATCTGACCTCATTTTATAGATTTTATATATCTGCATTTAAAAAAATAGATTAACCTGCAATATGTAATCTACATTCGCTTATGATTGTGAAAGGCATACGGAATTGACTTTTCTGTAAAAATTAGGGCTCATGGCTGTGTAAGGTGTGCAAATTGCATGTATCTTGCCTGTTGATATATGTTTATTAGGGCTCGTGCAGACGGCTGTAGATTCTCTCATTCGAGGGAATAGGGCATATTATGAAAATTACACTCTAATCAAACTCGGATCAAACTCTGATCCGAGTGTCAGCATAATATGATCCAATTTTTTCAATTATTGGACAGCACTCAGAAGTTATACGAATGCAGTCCCATGATTTTCATGCATTCATAATATCGGATCAAAATCAGACATGCAGCGATTTACAATTATTAAGTTAATTACATTTATTATGCTTTGGGTTCTGATGATGCCACAGAGCCTAATAAGGGACATTAAAGCCACAGAGAATAACTTATCTGTGAATCAAATTTCCCATAAAAATCCATGCAAACAGATGAATTTGAATATTGCTTGGATGGGATAAATTGGCGGAAAGACAGACGGCCCTTGAAACTCACGAGGGACTCGTCGACTGCAACATTTTGCTCAGGGGTATATGAATTTAAAAATGAATCTTGTAGGAGGGAAATTAGAGGTCTTAATTTGTTAAGGCGATCATACTTGGGGTAATTTCTTGGGGAGGGCTTGGGAATTTTCGTTAAAATTAAGGAATCTCATTAGGGTTTCATAAGAGGCTCAGGTCATGACAGCTACAAATACAGGGGTACTGTGGACAGATTTTGTTGCCCAGTAGAAACGGAGAGTGTATTTTTTTTTACTAAACCCATGTTCAGGGTAAGGCCCCAAAAGTTTTTTTTTTATTTCAGGGGCATTTGTGGGGATCCATGAACGGGAATGAAAGGATGTGGGTTTTTGGGAAATATATTGTCGGGCATATAAATTGGTTTGGTGGACAATTAATTGTAGGACTTCTGGAGTAACAAAAAATGTAGAAAAATTCAAAGGGTGTAAAATTGGTGATATCTAATTTTATTCCAGGGGTTGCTGAAAAAGGGGGAATTTGAGGGGCTAAAGTATTGTTGGGATACCACAATGGAGAGCGGACTGCAGAACTTGGTCCTGTCTCTGACAATTCAGCAGGGACAACTGACTCCACTACAGTTGGGATGTGGGATCCCGTGGAGGAAGAGGAGTTGTCACTGTCTGAAAACTGTTCTGCTTCAGAAGCAGATTCGGTTTCACTGCCAGAGCAAAGCAGGGTGTACGCCTTCTCAGCTGTGAACATTCTGTGGACCATTATTTTGTTTTATATGAATGCCTAACAAAAAATAACTTGATCTAACAATAGAAAGCCTAACCTAATTAAATCCTAGTAAACATAAACCTAACATAACAGTAGTAATTTTGTTATTTAAATTTTTTATATATATTTTTTTTTACTTTTGAAGAAACCCTAACCCTAAACCTTACCTTAAAGCCTATCCCTAATCCTAAAGCTTAATCCTGAAGCCTAACCCTAGCCCTAGCTAATGACAAAGAAAAAGAGAAAAATTATAAAATAAAAAAAAAATATTGGGCTTTTGATCTATGTGATAGGGTCTATCACAGTAATCAAAAGTCAGCAACCAATAGAAAAATTCCCTGGGCTTGTGCCCACCATTTTGCTTAGGGAAAAGGAGGAATGGGTCCGGGGGATGATGGGTCTGTCACTAGGGTACCGTGGGGGGCCTAGGGACATAATTTCTCTTTCCTTCTCTCCTCTGACATGTTAGATCATGTCAGAAGAGAGAAAAATTATTTTTAAAAGGGACTTCACTTTTTTTTTATGTGATCACCGTTATTCATTTACGTGATAGGGGACTGAAAAAAATGGCCCTGATCGTGTTCTCCAGGGTCTCAGCTATCCCTGGTAGTTGAAACCCAGAAGGTTTTCTGATACTGGGGGGTGCTATTCACTTATTTCTCAGCGTCGTTAAAAAGCAGCTCTGAGGAATAAGGCCCCTTAACTGCAGCCATTAAAATGCGTATTGACAGTTTTTAAGGGGTTAAAGTGCCTCTTTCTTTAGAAGTGTAACCATTGTGCTTAAAGGAAACCTGTCACCAGAAAAATATGCTATTAACCTGCAGATATGGGGTTAATCTGCAGGTTAACCCCTTCACCCCGAAGCCTGTTTTCACCTTCCTGAACAGGCCAATTTTTTTAATTCTGACCACTGTCACTTTATGAGGTAATTACTCTGGAATGTTTCAATGGTTTCCGGTTATTTTGAGACTGTTTTTTCGTGACATATTGTATTTCATGATAGTGGTAACATTTATTTGATATGACTTCCATTTATTTGTGAAAAAATCAGAAATTTTGGGAAAATTTTTAAAATTTTGTAATTTTTAAAATTTTCATCTTTATGCCCTTAAATCAGAGAGACAAATCACAAAAAAATAGTTAATAAATAGCATTTCCCACATGTCTACTTTTCATCAGCTCAATTTTGGAACCAAATTTTTTTTTGTTAGGAATTTGCAATGCCATTTTTATAGGGACCACATCACATTTGAAGTGACTTCGAGGTGCCTCTATGGCAGAAAATACCCTAAAGTGACACCATTCTAAAAACTGCACCCCTCAAGGTGCTCAAAACTAGTGTTGAACGAATTTGTTCGGCATTTCAAATTCGTGTTCGTGTTCAGGGTTCCGACTTGTTAGCGCCAAGAAATCGGCTCCGCCCATGAACATCCCTGATTTGACACACTGTCACGCAGACAACGTGGCAAATCAGGTATGTTCACGGGCAGAGACGATTTTTTGGTGCGAACAAGTCGGAACTACGAACACGAATTTGAAATGCCGAACAAATTCGCTCAACACTACTCAAAATCACATTCAAGAAGTTTAATAACCATTCAGGTGCTTCACAGGAATTTTTGGAATGTGGAAGAAAAAAATGAACATTTAACTTTTTTCATAAAAATGTTACTTTAGACCCCATTTTTTTTTATTTTCGCAAGGGTAACAGGAAAAAATGGACCTCAAAATTTGTTGTGCAATTTCTCCTGAGTAAGCCAATACCCCGATACCCCAGATCGTGCTTCTGGAGACATGCACCCATAAATTAGGCAGGGTTTCATCTCTACAGAAATGCCAAACATGTGGACGCTAACTGCGGTTTAGACACACACTGGACCTCAGAAGGGAGGGGGACATTTGGATTTGGGATCGCAGAAATCATTTGATTTCTTTTGGAGGGCAAGGAGCCATTTTGTTTTTCCAGAACCTTTGTGCTACCAGTAATGTGGAAGCCCCTATATTATTGTTAACAGATGACCGACCTGAGTGGGGACTTGCTTTTTTGTGAATGAAGTTGAAGCTTTTATTGGGAACATTTTACATAACATTTTTGATCACGTTTATCCTGTGCTCTACTCTGAGCACTTATATCAGGGTTTCCATCTAAATCTCCAGATGAAACCCCCGAGAGATCCATTCACTATAATGAGGCAGCAGAGTTACTCTGGACTCTATCTGGCCTCTGTTCAGTGGTATCCTTCTTTTCAGAAGTGCACAAAACTGTGTCCGACGGCACTTTTATGCACGCCTAATAAAAAGATAGATACCGTGGGATTACAGGCCAGATGGCGTCCACAGTAGTATCTCCATTTGCCTCATTACAGGGAATCTTTCGACGTGGGTTCTGTCTGTATCACGTATTTCAGAGATTTCCACGGAAACCCCGGTAATAAATGTGGACCCAGCTTTACTGCGATCTTTGGGAGGCAGAATGAACAAATAAGCAGCAGGAAAATAATTGGTTTTATGTATTTTTTACGCCTTTCCTCATGCAGTATAACTGATTAGACGACTTTATTCTTCGGGTCGGTGCGATTACAGAAATACCAGATTTATATCAGGTTTTTATGATTGACAGCTGTCACACACTAACAGTTGCTTTTTATTGTAAAAACAAGTTTTTGCATCGCCATATTTTGAGAGCTATAATTTTTCCATATTTTGTCCGACAGAGTCATGTGAGGGCTTGTTTTTTGTGGGACGAGTTGATGTTTTTATTGGTATCATTTTTGGGCACGTGACTTTTTCGATCGCTTTCTATTTCGTTTTTTGGGAGGCAGAACGAACAAAAACCATCAATTCAGGAATTGTTTTTTGGGGATTTTTTTTATGCCGTTCCGCGTGTGGTAAAATTGATAAGGCAGCTTCATTCTTTGGGTCACTACGATTACAGAAATGCCACATTTAAATATTTTTTATGTTTTGCAGCTTTTAAACAATAAAAACTATTTTATAGAAAAAATAATTATTTTGGCATCGCTTTATTCTGAGAGGTGTAACGTTTTTATTTTTCTGCTGACGGAGCTGTGTGGCGGCTTGTTTTTTGCGGAACAAGATGCCATTTTCAGCGGTACAATTTTTATTTACAGGCGTTTTTTATCGCGTTTCATTCCACTTTTTGTTTGGTGGTATGATGATAAAGCATTGTTTTTTGCCTTGTTAATTTTTTTTTTTTTTTATGTGCTCACTGAAGGGGTTAACTAGTGAGACAGTTTTATAGGTCTGGTCATTACAGACTCGACAATACCAAATATGTGTACTTTTTTAAAAAAAAAATTTACACAGATAAATATATTTATTGGATTAATATATTTTCTATTTTTTTTTTCTATTTTTTTTTCTTTATTTTGTGATTTTTTAAAAAATATTTTTATAATTTTTATTACATTTTTTTACCTTGTTTTTTACCTTACATCATTTTCAAACTTTCAGATCGCTGATCTGATGCTCTGCAATGCATCTGCACTGTCCAAACATTTCCTACTGCCTGCTGCAAAGCACGCACCAGGCCATTTTCGCCGCTCTTTTTGGGGTGACAGCCTGCCTTCTGTCCACATTAGTCTGCTTAAAAAGACGTTTAGTGCCCTCCACAAAGCAGCAGTCCAAACATTTCCTACTGCCTGCTACAAAGCACGCACCAGGCCATTTTCCCCGATGTTTGGGGTGACAGCCTGCCTTCTGTCCACATTAGTCCACTTAAAGAGGCGTTTAGTGTCTTACACAAAGTAGTAGTCCAAATATTTCCTACTGCCTGCTACAAAGCACCCATCAGCCCATTTTCCCCACTGTTTTTAGGGTGACAGCCTTCCTTCTGTCTGCATTAGTCCACTTAAAAAGGCGTTTAGTGCACTACACAAACCAGTAGTCCAAACATTTCCTACTGTCTGCTACAAAGAACCCACCAGCCCATTTTCCCCGCTGTTTTGGGGGTGACAGCCTGCCTTCTGTCCATATTTGTCCACTTAAAAAGGCGTTTAGTGCACTACGCAAAGCAGTAGTCCAAACATTTCCTACTGCCTGCTACAGAGCACGCACCAGCCCATTTTCACCCCCATTTTTGGGATGACAACCTGCCTTCTGTCCACATTAGTTCACTTAAAAAGGCATTTAATGCCCTACACAAAGCAGTAGTCCAAACATTTCCTACTGCCTGCTACCAAGCACGCACCAAGCCATTTTACCCACTATTTTGTCTGTGACAGCTAGCTTGGCTTGTGCCATCAACATCTGAAAATCTGTCAACAAAACTCAAAATGGCAAAAAAGCCTGTTGTTAAGGGACGTAGACGTGGTGTTGTCAGTGATGCGCGAGAAGGCACTCAGTCTGTGTCAGGTCAGAAGAAGCTTGATGCATCCACTATGTTTCTGGAAAAATTTCCTGGTCTGGAATGTAAATGACGCGCCCCCTGGGCCGTGGGGTACTCGGTGCCGGGCCGGTTGTTGCTAGGGGATATGTCACAGTGGTGGTGACCCGGTCCGTGACCCAGGGCGGTCAATCAAAAGGGGAATTATTTACAGGGGATTTATAGTTCTTTATATAAAGTTTGTGACGCCACCTGTGGTATGCGGCTATGTGGAGCCGCTGCTGCTGTGCATGACCTCTGGGGCTCGTGTTAGTGCAGAAGGGTTGGTTCAGCTCTCCAAAGGTAGAGCTTAGCTCCAGGGCAGTGTAGAGATGTTATAGGTGATGCTGGGCATTGTAGTGCAGGGGTTGATGGCGCAGATAATAATCACAGAGACAATGGGGTGCAGTCCTCAGGGTCTTTACTCACGGTTGTTGCATTCCAAGTTACAGGTACCAGCGTAACTTCCCTCATCGTGCTGCGCTTACTCAGGGGTTCAGTCCACCCTCGCATATCTCCGGAGTACTTAGCCCGACCCCCTTCTGTGTGTTCTCTCTCTAGCCATCTCCCTGCACCTCATACCAAGTGTCCCAATCTGGTACCTGCGGGCCTTGTCGGGCGACGTCTGTTCCATCCCCTGGGTCCTCTATAGCTACCTTCTTGGTGAGACTGATATGGACTGTTGGCTGCAGGACTTGAAATACTGCAGCCTCCGGTTTCTAGCTGAGACATAAAGTGCTCTGCTAGTTGAGGGACCGGTCCCCTTTGTGTGGCCTGACCCCTGCACCTCCTGGTAGATTCGGGCTTACGGGTGGCCTCCAGCACTGCCTGTACCCCTTGGGTCCCTTCCTCGTTCCTGGAGCCCTTCCTGCTCCTCTCTACTTCTCCTTCAGTCCTGGGCCTCTCCTCAGGCCCTCCTCCTGAGCAGAGCTCCTACAGAGCCCCTGCTCCCACTACTTCCCCTCTCAGACTGATCTGTCTAAAACAAGATGGCTTCTCTATTTATACCTTTCTTCATGTGCTCCCCTAAGCTGCTTCCTCCACCCACACCCACTACATAGCACCTCCCCTCAGCTAGGGACCCGGGACTGTGCTCTCCCTTAGGAGCAATCTCGCTCTACCCCCACTGTGGGTATGTGTTGGATGCAGGTGTTAGGGTCCTGAGCTGTACTCCTTCCTTACCTGAGAGTGAGATACCACATCTCTGGGTGAGATGCAGTACCTCTGTGGCGACCGAACCCTCAGGGGTGCCACATAAACGTGTGTGGAAACCAGAAGGGCAAGAGCAGATTCTGTCTTAGATAGCAGACAAGGCCTCTACGCATTTGCCAAGCAGCAAAAAATCTTCCACGACCACACAGTCTACTGTCGATACACAGAAGGCTGGCCCATCCAATCCTGAAGCTGGTTCTCCTTCCTCCTGCCATTATCAGTCACAGAAGACATATGATCCCAAGCTTGGCCACTCCGAGGATCTGTTTGGTATGTATCCTTTGGCTGGCTCTGGCCAATCACCGTGCAGCACTGAAGAGGGACAAGAGGAGGTGGCATGTGTTGATGTTCAAGTATTGGAGGACCTATGGCCAGAAGAAAGCCACTAGGAGTAAGGTCATTTACTGTCCCAAGAGGTGGAGGCTGATGATGATGAGACACAGTTGCCATCAGGTCAGCCTACAATGTCAACTGGGAAGGAGGATGAGATGGAAGATGAGGTGGTCAATGATGAGTACACTGATCCGACCTGGACCGTTGGCATGCATAGCCATGACAGCAACACAGAGGAAGATGGATATGTAGCACCAACACAGGCATCAAGGGGTCGTGGTTTTCCCAGAGTGAGAACTTGGTCAACTGTTCCCAAGAGCACCCCCTCTGTGAGCCAAGTCAGGGCAAGGGGGCGTTCAGCTGCTTTGTGGAATTTTTTTTCTGAAAGTTTTTCAGAGAAAAACATTGAAGTCTGTAGCATCTGCCATACCAAGTTGAGCAGAGGCCTGAGTCACTTACTGTGACTTGCCGTACCTACTTGAGAAGTTACGCCGTATTAACGCCCATTTCCGCCATTCCTCTAGCACTTTTGCTGCTCTTACAGCACTGCAAAAGCGCTTGAATTTGCCAAGTCACCAACTCATTTGCGACCTGCCCACGCGGTGGAACTCAACCTATCATATGTTGGTGAGGATTAGTGAACAGCAGAGGGCAGTAGCTGAATACCAGCTTCAACATGCCCATCACACTGAGAGTCAGCCACCACACTTTCGAGTGGGTGTGGATCGCTGACATTTGTGAGGTTCTTGAGAACTTTGAGTACTGCACCAACCTCGTGAGCGGTGATCAGGATATTATCAGCGTAACCATCCCGCTGCTGTGTCTCTTGAAACAATCATTGCATAATCTCAAAGAGGAAGCTTTGAGTGCCCAGCATGTTGGTATGGAGCCAGATTTCCCAATGGGTAATACTACCCAGCCCAGCCAATATTCTGAGGCAACATTGAGTGATGAGGAGGAAGATGAAGAAGATGAGGAGGGAGAACACTTGTTTTTCTGTGTTACCGAGGGGACTCGTAATGCTCCAGTGGGGACACCCAACCCAAGCTTCATGTCTGTCCAGCCTGGATAGGCTGGAGAGGAGGAGGTGGAAGAGGAGTAGGAGGCGAGTCAGCGAGAGGAGAGGATGGGTACTGTTTCTACTGTTTGGGACACAGAACATTTGCCTTTTTGCAGCTTGGCCCACATGGCACAGTTTATGTGTAAGTGTCTGTGGCAAGACCCTCGCGTGATATACATTTTATCCAGCAAACTATACTAGTTGGCCGCCTTTCTCGATCCACGGTACAAGGAGAAATTTCCTTCTCTCCTTTTGGAGTCACCAAAGAGTTTTACAATGGAATCATTCAAGAGGGCCGTTGTAGATCTGTTGCTGAAAACATCACCCTCAGACAATGCTGGTGGCAGAGGTACCAGCTCTTTTCAACACCAAGGGATAATGAGGAGAGACATGAACACCAGCTCCAACAGAGGTGGGGGGGAAATGTGCACAAATTGGGCAATTTTCAATAAACCAGCACAACAGCAAGGGCTATCTGTGCCTGTAACAATGCCAAGGAGGGATAAGTTACAGGACATGGTCAAGAGGTACTTAAGTGACCATACGTACATCCTTTCTGATGCTTCAGTTCCCTTTAATTATTGGGTGTCTAAGCTGAACACTTGGCCCTACTCTACTTATATACCTTGGAGATGCTGGCCTGCCTTGCTGCTAGTGTGGTGTCAGAGCATGTTTTCAGTTCCGCTGGGGCAATCATCACTGATAGGCGCACATGCCTCTCCACGGAAAATGCAGACAGACTTACTCTGATTAAATTCAACAAGGACTGGATATCTCCACAGTTTGCAATCCCTCCAGATGACAGCAAGCCAGCCTAAATTCACCAAAATTGCAGATTCATGCTATTGCTCTTAACGTCACCCCCTTCCCATAAAAAGCTGTTTCCTTCCTTCGTCAACCATGACTCAGCCCATAGGGCTAATTTTTACAAACCCTATGCACATTGTGCAGTGGAAAAACCAGGACAGTATTGCTACTCCAGCCTATCTACTATTTGTGATTGGAGGCCCTTGGGATGGTGGCTTCCTGCGTCAACCATGACTTAGCCCATAGAGCTAATTTTTACAAACTTTATGCACATTGTGCAGTGGACAAATCTGGAATGTACAGTGGTCCTACCAAACTAATATTTGTCATTGCAGGCCCTTGTCACAGGTTGTGCCACATTGTGACTGAGATAGGGGATACATATTCAATAGAAATGTACTGTAAGTCACCCTACTTGGCAAAAAAACATGCCTGGCTTGTGCCACATTGTGACTGAGATAGGGGATACATATTTAATAAAAATTTACACTGACTGTTGATGACCGACTGACGGCCCTCTGAAAACTTGAATTGAGGGCCACAACTACTTCAGTACTCCATCGTAGATAATGTTTGTCAAGGGATGCTCATGTCATGGAATCTTCCTGCAGCTATGACACAGCCCCCAGGAGTAATTTTTGGAAATACGATGCACATTCTGCACTGGACCAAGTAGTACAGTATCAAGAAGTTTTCTCTTCCTATATATTCTGGGGAATATTGACAATCAAAATCTCTGAGCCATTTGGAGAAGCTTCTCCAACCTATCCTGCATGGGGGCACCATATATCCTTTGTCCATTAACTTGCATAAGTGATATATTTGAGCTCGTCATCCAATTGACTAGTGCAGCTTTATTTTTCTGGTTCAAAGAGTTAAGCCAAACCTGAAGATCGCAGGCCGCACTCACTGCTACCTTCTACTCCATGTCTCTTGGCCTTTTTCTCTCTAGTCTCTGCCCTTAAATAAGTTAAATAATAGAGTGAGGGCCCTACAGTATGAATAAGTGAGGGCACTCTCAAATGTACACAAGAGGCACCTCCAAAATTTCTAGAGGAGGGCACTTCAAAATCCATGTTACAGGGCCACACGAGGGCTCTCACAAAACTCAACTTTCCTGCCTATTGCAGGCCCTCTGAACATTAGAATTTTAGGGCCGCAGTATCACATGGTGGTGGAGGATGAGGTGGAGGAGGAGGGTCAAACCCAACGCTACAATGGGCACATTGTAAACTGCTATGGAATATGTATTCCACTATCTGAGTGTCAATGATGGAGGGACCGCCCAAATGTTTAAGTAACAGCTGTCCCTCCAAAACACATTTTACAGAGCCACCTGAGGCCTATCAGGTCAAAGATCAACATATCTACTGGTATGTTCTAGCTGTGCTTGTAAAGTGCTGGGGAATAGCGAACTAAAAATGATGAGTGACAGTGGGACCTACACAATGTATAAGTCAGGGCCTCCCAATTGTAAAAGGCAAAAAAAAGCCAGAACAGTAAGTGTGAACAAACGCTAAAGGGGATATTTTTTTGCTTTCTTTAGCTTATTTAGCCTTATATATAAGTGATTATGCAGGAAAAACTGTTTCTTAACCTTTTTGGCCTGTTAAATGCAATTTAGGTTAGGTTTGGTAGTTGTTTGAATAGGAATAGTTTATAGTGTCTCCTAATGAGTCGCTAAACAAAGAGTGATGAAACGCGTTGAGACAAGAGACAGAAAATATATGTGATCTTTGTGTATCACATGTAGTGAGAAGTGGGTTGTATGATTTTTTGTGTTTCTTAGTCTAGTCATTTCCTGATTATTCAGGATTTGAGTTACTTAAGTGCACTTGTGTAGTATGTCTTATGGGTTATTTTATTTTTACTACATGGATTGAAAGTTAAGTTTCATGATCCCTTCTCAGTGAGACCTCTATATTGAGGAATTTCTTTATCTACTGTGAGGCAGTGAGAGGAATTATATGCGAGAGACGGTATGTATCCCCGAAAATGCGCATGGAAGCATATTGAACCCGCTGGAGTGTATTGCAATCACAGGCACAGCTGTGGCTGCATTGCAGAATAAAAGTAAGTTTGGACTTGGTCAAGCTATTTGACCAAGGCAGATTTGGTAAAACCCGGCATGGGCTTTTATTCTTGGAGTGGACTACAGGATGGCAGTGGGGCGGTCCACTCCCTCCAGCTCGGGACTTGCATGTGGCTCATGTCCACAATTTTAATTTAAAAACCTACAGTAAAGGTTTGGGTGTGTCAGTGACTTGTTTGCAAGCTGCAGAGCAGGAGGCTCTGTGCACGGAAAGCTTGTGTGAAGGCATAACACAGGCCTGTGAAGGCAAAGCAACTGACGCACCTCAGAGCAAGACAGCGTGGTCATCTCCCACGGCAACCAGTTTAAATGGACTTTTTAGAGTACCCGGCTGTGATCTGGAGGACACCATTTGCATTTAAGTTGTGAGTTTTTGCAAATAAAATAATTTAAGTTGAACTTTATTTGGGTCACTGCCTCATTACTGCACAGTGTGAACACTGCCGCACTACACTACTCAGTGATTTGTAAGATGTAAGAAGAAAATAGAACTCTTGGATAAGGAAGTTAGTGTGATAATAATTCACTGTATATGCATGTAAAATCATATGTAATAAAGTGTAACTATTTAAGGCCTCATCAAGCCCAACCATTACCTTGCTTTCCATGAACACATAACAATGACATTTCATGTAAAAATATCATTTCTTGATAATGACTCCACTATGCAGCAATGTTTTGGCCTACGACTTAAGATTTCATATTTTTTCTATCTTGCAGGTCATAGAAATGTGATGAATATTTAATAGATTGTATTTATGTTTATAACGTTCAAAAATCACATGGTTTATAAATCTACAATAACAGAGATTTCCATATTAATATTGATGCTGTGTAGAATGGATAGGTCCATTGGATGAACTGGCACTCAGTAAGGGAGACAGAAATAAGTTAATTTGCATGAATACTAAATAATTCACCTACATAAATTATATATCAAACCCTTCTTCATGCTCAATGGAATAATATCTCTGTTTTCTAGCTGGCTGTTTAATATTTGAGCTTGCTACTAATTTTCCTATAAACCTATAGAGTTTCTTTTGTTTTACACTTGTACTGACAATTAATTACTATGAAAACAACTTGTGGTGAATGACAAAAGATCATAGCAACTCCACAGTAACTATTCTAGGTCATTGCTCTTTCAAATGATCTCATTAATAGTACGTACAATATATGACAATAAACCAGAGATCTAAATTGGGCACCATTGTTATGATTTTTACTACCAATGTTAATTGTAGTGGTAGTAGTAAAATAAAATAATAAAAAATAAACATAAAGAAAGCAATAAAAATTGAAAGATGTTTCATTATTTTATTTCAATACATCATACATTTATAGATTATTTTGTATCATTATCATTATTATGATGCTAAGTAATTTTGATAGTATCAAAGGGGCTGAATATTAATGATAAAATGATAACCTATTATTAGAATAGGTAATCAACAAGAGAACAGAGGCGTTCAATACCCAGCATCCCCATCTATCAATTCTGTGGGAAGGGGGATGTGAAAAGTGTACATTGAATAGGACCAGCTGAGGTGTAGGACACAGGATCAGTAATTTCAGTGTGTAAAGAGCTGCACTGTTCCCACTCCATACACGGTTTAGAACCGGCTACTATTGGTGCTGATAACAGTTGATAGGTCAGTGTGTCACGTAGAGTTGAGCAGATTGATCCGTGGAAGATCAAGTCAAATTTCCTAAAATTTGCAGATCCCAACAATTCCAAACGATCTGCAATTTGAATTATGATGATCAAACAACTTACTCCCAAAAAAATGGCTCCCGCCATTTCACACAATGCTGAAGACTCAGAGAGTGGGCTAGTGACATCCAGTGCGTACTTGTGGGCTTCCCCACAATGCCCTGTAGCTATTACATCACATGGTCTAGTGCAGCTAATCAATAGAGCTATTACAGCCATTATGAAACATGGGGGTCGGCCAATGAGCACCCTTTTATGCTTCTACAGTGTAGGGATAGGAGGTCAGAGTGCTAGACATAGTCTGTGAATACTAATTCAAAGGTTCAAGTTATATATAGAGAAGTACTGTAGCCGGGGGCATTGTTAGGGTCCTAAAATATCAGGGGCCCAAGCACCAAAGTACATGTCTCCCCATATGTCCTCCCTCCGCCAATTAAAAGAGGATCTATACATATATAAATACATTACACCAATGTTGCTAAGCAGTGATGAGTGAGCACTAAAATGCTCGGGTGCTCGATGCTTGGGTTGAGCACATTGGAATACTCGGGTGCTCGACCCGAGCAGCGAGCCCAATGTAAGTCTATGGGAAACTCGAGCATTTTTCAGGCGACTCCCCCCGGCGGTCTGCAGAGGGCCTGCAAATTGCCTAAATCGATGGGAGCAGTGCTTAAATGACATGGGGACAGCATGGGGAAGACCCATGGAAGCATTTCTGACTGCCAGGTCACTTCTGTCAACAACGTTGTCAGAGGTATTACGCCACTTTTACTGACTCACAATAAAACATACCAAAACGAAACCAAAATGTATTTTCCAGGGAAATATGTTACGTAAGATCCTTTCCAGGGTAATGATTTGTATATAAAGCAAAATAAATAGCCAAAAACAAAAATGCTCCTCCACACCTTGGGCTATGTTCACACGTAGCGTTTTTGATGCGCTTTTTCACTTTTGCATTGCATTCAACCGTGACAAATGCATTTACCAGGAAATGTAATTTTAACATTTTAAAACCTTATCTGGCCACGTGGTGTGTGAGATATCATCAGACACATTGTGTTTCATTTATTAAGGAGGGACTCTGAAAGTCACAAAGCCTATTTTTATAGGGCCATCAGGCGGCCTTTACTATTCTTAAAGGGCCAGCAGTTGGCCCTCACTATTCTTAGAGAGCCATCAGCCGGCTATGTTTTATTGTTCTCATTACTAAAGAGTGGGTCTCCTATACTGTTATTGCATATGCAGTGAGTGGCAGGGCTGCCCAAAATTTGGACGCACTCCAATACCACTTTGAAAATTTGGATGCACCCCAATACCCCTTTGAAGAGACTTAGAAGAGGGCCTTCTGAAAACAATGTTCCCATTATTAGGAAGTGGGTCTCCCATTGTGTTTGCCTATGCAGTGAATGCAGGGGGTGCCAAAAATTTGGAGGCACTCCAATGCCCCTTGGAAGAGACGTAGAGGGCCTCATGAAAAAATGTTCCCATTATTAGGAAGTGGGTCTCCCATAGTGTTGACCTATGCAGTGAATGCAAGGGTTGCCAAAAATTTGGAGGCACTCCAATGCCCCTTGGAAGAGACATGGAGGTCAGAGGGCCTCCTCAAAATAATGTTCCCATTATTAGGAAGTGGGTCTCCCATAGTGCTGGCCTATTCAGTGAATGCAAGGGTTGCCAAAAATTTGGAGGCACTCCAATGCCCCTTGGAAGAGACATGGAGGTCAGAGGGCCTCCTGAAAACAATGTTCCCATTATTTTGAATTGGGTCTCCCATTGTGTTTGCCTATGCAGTGAATCCAAGGGCTGCCAAAAATTGGGAGGCACTCCAATGCCCCTTGGAAGAAACGTGGAGGAGTGCCTCATAAAAAATGTTCCCATTATTAGGAAGTGGGTCTCCTTTTGTGTTTGCCTATGCAGTGAATACAAGGATTTCCAAAAATTTGGAGGCACTCCAATGCCCCTTAGAAGAGACGTAGAGGGCCTCAATAAAAAATGTTCCCATTATTAGGAAGTGGGTCTCCCATAGTGTTGAACTATGAGGTGAATGCAAGGGTTGCCAAAAATTTGGAGGCACTCCAATGCCCCTTGAAAGAGACGTGGAGGAGGGCCTCATAAAAAAATGTTCCCATTAGAAAGGAGCGGGCCTCCTATACTTGTAATGCCCATGCACTAAGTGTATGTGCTTTCAAACATTTACCCCTGGGGGGTATACATGAACAAACTATATAAAAATATTTTTTTACGGGCATCATAAACGCCCTTTAAATAAATTATGTGGGTGTTGCATCACGGACCACGGTCACCCTGGTGATATGGTGGTGGAGGATGAGGAGAAAGAAGCGTATACCCATGTGTGGGTGTGAAAAGGTGCATAGGAATACACCTCCCAAGAAAAGACACTGGATTTGAGTTACGCTGCTATCATTCGGTGGTGTTGAGAAGTGTGGCCCAATCCAGCCCTTGTTCATTGTTATAAGAGTCAGCCTGTCAGCATTTTCAGTTGACAGGCGGATGTGCTTATCAGATATAATTCCACCAGCGGCACTAAAAACGCGCTCTGATAAAACGCAGGCAGCAGGGCAGGCCAGGACCTCCAAGGCATAGAGAGCCAGTTCATTCTATGTATCCAACTTGGATACCCAATAATTATAAGGCACAGAGGAATCACGGAGGACGTTGGTACGGTCGGCAAGGTACTCCCTCAGCATCTTCCCAAACTTTGCACTCCTTGTGAGAGTACCCTGTGCCTCAGGGCTTATGCGATGGGAGGGGCTGAGAAAATTCTCCCAGAATTTTGACAGTGTTCCCCTGCCTCTGCTGGATTGAAGTTGTGTCTCTTTCACCTGAACTCCTTGGTTGTCCAACAAACTGTGACCACTGCTGCCAGCGTTTTCAGCTAGAAATTTTTTTAATAGTTCCGCAACAAGGGCCTTCTAGTACAGCTCCATTTTTGTAAACCTGTCCGCCTCAGGACTAAGAGATATAAAGTTCTCCTTGTAGCGTGGGTCTAGAAGTGTCACCAGCCAGTAATGACTGTCACCCAAAATTTTGAGAGCGCGAGGGTCATGGGAAAGGCAGCGTAATATAAACTCAGCCATGTGTGCCAGACTATTAACAGGCAAGACTTCCATGTCCTCACCAAGACAATGACTGACCATGCTCTCCTCCTCCTCCTCCTCTCTGTCCTCTGGCCATCCATGCTGAACAGACTGTATGACAGCTGTGCAGGTAGTACCGTCTATAGCGCATGAAACTAGATCCTGTTCTTCCTCCTCCTCCTCTTCCTCATTGTCCCCCAATCCACGTTGGAATCCATGTTGGGATGAGATGAGGCTGGGCTATGTGTAATCACCCTGTATGGTTCCTTGCTCCATCTCATCGTGCTCCGCCTGCAATGCATCCTTTTTGATTGTGAGTAGAGAGTGTTTCAGAAGACAGAGAAGAGGGATGGTGACACTAATTATGGCATCATAGCCGCTCACCATCTTGGTGGGGTCCTCAAAGTTTTGGAGGATGGTACATTTGTCTGACATCCATGTACACCCCTGAGGTCTTATATGTGAACTGAATACCGACGGCCTTGTTGATGGTGGTACTCAACCACTGCCCTCTTTTGCTCACAAATCCTTCCCAACATCTGCAGTGTAGAGTTCCAACGCGTGGGGACATCACACACCAGTCTGTGAGCCAGAAGTTGCAAACGCTGCTGAAACACGGCAAGGGCAGGAGAAGCTGTAGGTGACTTTCTAAAATGGGCACACAGGCGGCGTACTTTAACAAGCAGATCCGGCAGCACCAGGTAGGATTTGAGAAACCACTGAACCACGAGGTTAAGCACATGGGCATGATACGTGTGTGAGCTCGCCCCGCCTCAGAGCCGCCACCAGGTTCCGGCCATTGTCACACATGACCATGCCTGGCTGTAGATTCAGCAGTGTGAGCCACAGATCTGCCTCCTCTTTCAGAGCTTTCCACAACTCTTCAGCATTGTGTGGTTTGTCACCTAAGCATATTAGCTTCAGCACAGCCTGTTGCCGATTGACCGAGGCAGTGCTGCAGTGCTTCCAGCTTGTTACTTATGTGGTCATTTCGGAGATGGAGGCTGAAGATGAGGAGAAGGCTGAGGAGGATGAGGTGCAGGAGCTGTAGACCTCAGCTGTACAGGAGCTGTGGGGGCAACCCTGATTGACCTAGGGCCCGCAATTCTTGGCGTGGAGAGGACGTGTTCCGTCCCAAAGTCCGATTGGGTCCCATCTTCCTCTATGTTAACCCAGTGTGCCATCAGCGAGATATACTGTCCCTGCCCACAAGCACTTGTCCACGTGTCCGTGGTTAGGTGGACTTTCCCGGTAACTGCATTGTTGAGGGCACGGCTAATGTTTTGGGACACGTGCTTGTGTAATGCGGGGACGGCACACCGGGAGAAATAGTGCCGGCTGGGCACAGAGTACCGAGGGACGGCCGCTGCCATCAGGTTGCGGAATGCTTCCATCTCCACGAGCCTAAAAGGCAACATTTCGAGCGCAAACAGTCATGAAATGGGAGAATTTAGAAGTGTGGCCTGTGGGGCATTGGCTTCGTATTTGCGCTTGCGTTCCAAGTACTGGGTATGGACAACTGAATACTGCGCTGGGAAAAGGACGTGGACGTGCTTCCTGATGCTGCTACTTGAGAGTGTGCAACGACAGGTGCAGGGCAGTAGGCATCTTCACATGCACCATGGACAGGGGAATGGCTTGCATGCACAACAGCGGAAGAAGCAATGGTGCCACCCCCAGACACTGTTCCAGGACCCTGGAGTTTGGCCCACAAAGTCGGATGCTTTGCTGCCATGTGCTTGATCATGCTGGTGGTGGTCAGGCTGGTCTTTTTGCTACTCCTGCTGATGCTAGCCTGGCAGGTGGTGCAAATGTTTTTTTTGAGGTTATCGGCAGAGTCTTTAAAAAACAACCAGACTCGGGAAGACCTAACAGTTGTACTGACAACTTCCTTCGTGTTGGTGTTACGGGGAATGGTTGCCTGCCTTCTGTCTGTGGCCACCACACTGCTTCTTCCTGCCTGTTGGGGTGCTCTGCCTCCCTCCCCATGTGTGCTGCTGTCCTCGCTCAGCATGTCCTCCTGCCAGGTGTGGTCAGTTACTATATCATCCACCACCTCATCTTCCACTTCCGCACCCTGGTCCTCCTCCTGACTTTCTGGCAACTGTGTCTCATCATTGTCCACCTCTTGTGACACTTTCCCACCATCACCTTTGTGTGACCGTGGCTGCTCAAATATTTGGGCATCGCTACATGCGATCTCCTCTTGCCCCGCTTCAAGTGGACCGGGCAAGAGGCCCGAATCTATAAATGGAAAAGTGAAAAGCTCTTCAGAGTGTCCAAGTGTGGGATCAGTTGTCTCCGGGCACTCGGCATGGTGGGAGGAAGGAGGATCAGGGTGAGGAATATGCGGTCCAGACTCACGGCTATTGAGACTTGACCGTGTGGAAGACAGGGTGGTGGTGGTGGTGGCTAAGTGACTGGAAGCATTATCTGCTGTACAACCAACAACCTTTTGACACTGCTCTGGGTTCAATAGTGGTGTGCTGCGGTCCCCCAGGAATTGGGATAGGAAGGTCGGGAAAGTAGATGTGGGTGTTTGTTGTGGCACAATTTCAGCTTGCCCACGGCCTTGCCTTGGCCTCTGCATGCACCATCACCATCACATCCAGTTCCCCATCCCTTGCCACGTGCCTTGCCCATTTTAAAAGGAGGACAATATCTTCCACGCTCACTACAAATGACTGAATTTGGAGTGAACTTATATGTGATCCGTGTGACAGAGAAACCACAGTTTTAAATACCTGGCTTGTAGGTAACTATTTTTAACAGCAAACTGGTGTCAATTGCTTCACTGACACATTGAAACAAATTTTTAATGGAGGCCAGAAATGGCAGTATTTTCTAAAAATGTATATGTGATCCGTGTGACGGAGAAAACACAGTTTTATATACCTGGCCTGTAGGTAACTATTTTGAACAGCAAACCGGTGTCAAAAACTTTGCTGACACAGTGAAAAAAAATTTGAATGGAGGTCAAAAATGGCAGCATTTTCGGAAAACGTATATGTGATCCGTGTGATGGAGAAAACACAATTTTAAATACCTGGCTTGTAGGTAACTATTTTGAACAGTAAACTGGTGTCAATTGGTTCACTGTCACACTGAAACAAATTTTAATGAAGGCCAGAAATGGCAGTATTTTCTGAAAATGTATATGTGATCCGTGTGACAGAGAAAACACAGTTTTAAATACCTGGCCTGTAGGTAACTATTTTGAACAGCAAACCGGTGTAAAAAACTTTGCTGACACAGTGAAAAAAAATTTGAATGGAGGCCAAAAATGGCAGCATTTTCTGAAAACGTATATGTGATCCGTGTGACGGAGAAAACACAGTTTTAAATAGCTGGATTTTTAGTGCTGTAATATGGATTGGACCTGACTGTATTCTGCAGTGCCAACAAGCAAATGGCGCAGAAAAAACGGTGTTCTCTGGATTGCTTTTTAAGCAAATAATGAGGATTAAGATCCAAAAAAAAGTATTCCTGGCCCCTGAGACCTTGGTGTTTGTCTAGAAATATCTAACAGCAGCAGAAGGCAGAATTGGAATGGAGCCTCTTATGCTATATGCACTGCAGTCTGCTATATTCACTGCCTGCCTACATACACTGCCTGCCTGATAACTCTGCAGATGGATTAGTCTTCAGAAGGACTGTTTGTTAAGATGGATTTGTGTAATGTACAGGTTTTCTCCCTACACTCCCTAATACACAACCAAATCTCTCCATAGCTCAGCAGCACCTCTCCCTACTCTGCCTGATTCCGGAGTGACTGTGACAAGCACAGGGGCGCCAGGTCTGATATAGACCTGATGACTCTGTGCGGCCAGCCAATCACTGTAATGCCACAACCACCATGGCTACGGCATTACAATGAGTGGCAGGCAATCTCTGCATGTTGATTGGCGCTCTAAAGAGCGCGAAACATGCAGGGGGGGGACCCGAGCATCCGCCGAGCATCTCGCAAGTACTCGACGAGCTCCGAGCATCTCGAGTACTGAGATGCTCGGGCGAGTACCGAGTACTTGCGAGTATGCTCGCTCATCACTATTGCTAACGTAAAATACACTATACAAAGGCGAATAATATCAAAATTACTACTATAAAAGGCCAAAATAATACAGCTACATAATATTAACTACCATGACCACTACACAGCGAATACATAATATAATATGACCATTACCTCTAGATAACAAAATACTCTATACAAAAAACAATGATACCACATACACCTTTTATTAGATAATGACTGAAATACATTAATCTGTTAGTAAATAAAAAAAAAAAAATGCTATTAAAAGAGCAATATTACCACCATACAGTGACCATATAGTGGTAGATACTAATCCTGCATAAGTTACAAGTTTTTACAATACATTTATAGATAGTGACATACTGCTGACATTTTTTCTGATGGAGTCATTTACTTTTCCTACCTTTTCCATCAGGTGCAGACCTTGTGACAACTTCTTCCAGCCAGGACTTGTCTGCAGAGTCTACAACAAAGACACATTTAACTTCTCACATTTCCAGCACCGTCCACATCTATTCCCAAGCTACAAAAACTCACCATTCTGCATGCACCTAAACCATGGAACAGTGACCCCAATATTTAAAAAATGGTGTCATTACTATGATTATCCCCTCCCAAAAAAATTAAAGAGTGTTCCATAGAAAATAGTAATACCCCTGTGCCCTATCTAGAAAGTTAAAAAGCCCCGTACCCTCCTTTGAAGGTTATAATATCCCAAGTGCCCCCTTCCAGCAACAAATACCATTGAGTGTCCCCTTGTGATAATGTCCTCTCCAAAAATGAATAATGCCACAATCAAAAATAATAATAGCCCTATTTACAACAAATGTCTTCTGAGTGCCCACAAATCTTTGTATATCTAGTATGTTGTTCCTACAGCCACCTATACACATTATGATGGCCCCCAAAGCCCTTTAGTACACTGTGTGCAGAATTATTAGGCAAATTAGCATTTTCATCACATGATACTTTTTATGCTATGTTAATAAAATTTGGTTATTTAATATATCACCGCATCCTACCTACTGTGTTCCGGCAGCGCATACCACCTGGAGAATAATTACATATATGATACTTTTTATACATGTTGTCCTATTCCAAGCTGCATAGGCTTGATAGCCAACTACCAATTAAGTAAATCTGGTGATGTGCATCTCTGTAATGAGGAGGGGTGTTGACTAATGACATCAACACCCTATATAAGGTGTGCTTAATTATTAGGCAACGTCCTTTCCTTTGGCAAAATGGGTCAGAAGAGAGATTTGATGGGCTCTGAAAAGTCCAAAATTGTGAGATGTCTTGCAGAGGGATGCAGCAGTCTTGAAATTTCCAAACTTTTGAAGCGTGATCACCGAACAATCAAGCGTTTCGTGGCAAATAGCCAACAGGGTCGCAAGAAGCGTGTTAGCCAAAAAAGGCACAAAAAAAACTGCCCATTAATTGAGGAAAATCAAGC
The DNA here is from genome assembly GCF_046119375.1 of Phyllobates terribilis. Classification (NCBI taxonomy): domain Eukaryota; kingdom Metazoa; phylum Chordata; class Amphibia; order Anura; family Dendrobatidae; genus Phyllobates; species Phyllobates terribilis. The sequence goes on along the minus strand of NW_027362762.1, from coordinate 325,896,203 downwards.
GTGAGCTGCCAAGATGCCATTCGCCACCAGTTTTGCCATATTTCAGAGCTGCAACGTTACTGGAGTATCAAAAAGCACAAGGTGTGCGATACTCAGGGACATGGCCAAGGTAAGGAAGGCTGAAAAACGACCACCGTTGAACAAGAAACATAAGATAAAACGTCAAGAATGGGCCAAGAAATATCTTAAGACTGATTTTTCAAAGGTTTTATGGACTGATGAAATGAGAGTGACTCTTGATGGGCCAGATAGATGGGCCAGAGGCTGGATCAGTAAAGGGCAGAAAGCTCCTCTCCGACTCAGACGCCAGCAAGGTGGAGGTGGTGTACTGGTATGGGGTGGTATCCTCAAAGATGAACTTATGGAACCTTTTCGGGTTGAGGATGGAGTGAAGCTCAACTCCCAGACCTACTGCCAGTTTCTGGAAGACAACTTCTTCAAGCAGTGGTACAGGAAGAAGTCAGTATTGTTCAAGAAAAATATGATTATCATGCAGGACAATGCTCCATCACATGCATCCAACTACTCCACAGTGTAGCTGGCCAGTAAAGGTCTAAAAGAAGAAAAAATAATGACATGGCCCCCTTGTTCACCTGATCTGAACCCCATAGAGAACCTGTGGTCCATCATACAATGTGATATCTACAGGGAGGGAAAATAGTACACCTCTCGGAACAGTGTCTGGGAGGCTGTGGTGGCTGATGCATGCAATGTTGATCGAAAACAGATCAAGCAACTGACAGAATCTATGGATGGAAGGCTGTTGAGTGTCATCATAAAGAAAGGTGGCTATATTGATCACTAATTTTTTTGCTTTTTGTTTTTGCATGTCAGAAATGTTTATTTCTAAATTTTGTGCACTGATATTGGTTTACCTGGTGAAAATAAACACGTGAGATGGGATTATATTTGGTTTTTATTAAGTTGCCTAATAATTCTACACAGTAATAGTTACCTGCATAAACAGATATCCTCCTAAATAGCCAAATCTAAAAAAAAAACACTCCAACTTCCAAAAATATTAAGCTTGGATATTTATGAGTCTTTTGGGTTCATTGAGAACATAGTTGTTGATCAATAATAAAAATAATCCTCTAAAATACAACTTGCCTAATAATTCTGCACACAGTGTATACATTGAGAACACAAGAGCTCACATATCCCTCCCTCTGCTCAAAGCTGGGGGTTTTGGTACCTTTAAACACCAAACAGTAAATTTTGGAAAGGGCATCAACATTACCGTGTAACTTCCTGGGTCTATGATCTACGTGGAAACTAAAGTCCTTAATGCCTAAGAACTACCTAGTCACCTGGGCATTCTTACCCTTCTTTTCCCTTAACCATCGCAGAGGAGTATGGTCTGACACTAGTTTAAACCTACAACCTAGTAGGTAATACTTCAGTGTATCCACGGCCTATTCGATGGTTAAGCATTCTTTTTCGATAATGGCATAGTTTTTCTTGCAGGAAGAGAGCTTACGGCTCATATACAGGATGGGATGTTCTTCACCATTTATCTCTTGAGACATCGCGGCTCCCAACCCGACCTCTGAAGCATCCGTCTGGACCACAAATTCTTTACTAAAGTCTGGTGTGACCAGGACTGGCTATTTACATAGTGTCAGCCAGGGCCGGCTCCAGGTTTATCTGGGCCCCGGGCGAAAGAGTCTCAGTGGGCCCCTTTAACACATACCACGTTTCATGATGCACAGATACCGCAGAGAAATATATATATATATAGTACAATGCCAAAGATTTCACTTCTTACATTACATGAGTGATATCTAGTGTAAATTCCACAATAGGTCAGAAACCGGTGAATCGCTCCACACAGTATACTGGCCCCCATAAAATGCTCCATACAGAATACTGGCCCCCATATAACACTCCATACGAAATACTGGCCCCCATATAACGCTCTATACAGAATACTGGCCCCCATAAACGCTCCATACAGGATACTGGCCCCCATATAACGCTCCGTACAGGATACTGATCCCCTTATAATGCTCCATACAGGATACTGGCCCCCATATAATGCTCCATGCAGGCTGTTCCCCCCACATAATGTCCTATGCAGGCTGTTCCTCCCTTATAATGCCCCATGCAGGCTATTCCCCCCTTATAATGCCCCATGCAGGACGTCACCCCCCATATAATGCCTCATGCAGGATGTCACCCCCCATATAATGCCTCATGCAGGATGTCACCCCCTATATAATCCCCACACAGGATATCACTTCTCCCCCCATATAATGCCCTATGCAGGATGTCCCTTCCCCCCATATAATGCCCCATGCAGGATGTCATCCCTCATATAATGACCCATGCAGGATGTCACTCCCCCCCATATAATGCCCCATGCAGGATATCACTTCTCCCCCCAAATAAGGTCCCATGCTGGATGTCACCCCCAATATAATGCCCCATGCAGGATGTCACCCCCCATATAATACCCCATGCTGGAAGTCACTTCTCCCCTCATATAATGCACTATGCAGGATGTCACTTCTCCCCCCCATATAATGCTCTATGCAGGATGTCCCTTTCCCCCCATATAATGCCCAATGCAGGATGTCCCTTTCCCCCCCATATAATGCCCTTTGCAGGATGTCCCTTTCCCCCCATATAATGCCCCATGCAGGATGTCCCTTCCCCCCATATAATGCCCGATGCAGGATGTCACTTCTCCCCCCATATAATGCCCCATGCAGGATATCAATTCTCCCCCCATATAATACCTAATACAGGATGTCACTCCCCCCCCATATAATGCCTCATTCAGGATGTCATTCCCCCCATATAATGCCCCATGAAAGATGTCCCTTTCCCCCACCATATAATGCCCCATGCAGGATGTTACCCCCTCTTTATAATGCCCATGCAGGATATCACCCCCTCTATTTAAAATGCCCCATGCAAGATGTCACCCACCTCTCTTTAAAATGCCCCATGCAGGATGTCACACCCCCTCTTTATAATGCCCCTTGCACGATGTCAACCCCCCATATAATGCCCCATGCAAGATGTCACCCCCCATATAATGCTACATGCCTCCATACAAAAAAAAAATCAAATACTCACCTGACTCCTCCTCATCTGCTGCCACTGCTCAGGTCCGGACTCCAGCGTCGCCGGCGTCTTCCCGCTTTGCGCTGCCTGTGATGGCTCAGGGGAAGTCGCGGTGGAAAGACATCACCGCACAGTCTGACCTGAGACATCACAGGGAGCGCACAGCAGGAAGACAGCGGATCTGCGGAGGCACGGGGAGAGGTAAGTATCCGGCTGCCGGGTCCCTAAGCAAGCGGGGGAGAAGGGCGGGCACTGGCACTGCTCTCCTCCATCCATAGCCTGGCTGTGTGCCCGACCGCAAGTGGGCCCCCCCCACCTGCTCAGGGCCCCGGCACCTGCCAGGATGCTGACGCTGGCCCTGGTGCCAGCTTCAGCTCTTGGAATGCAATCTCTGTTTCTGCCATACATTTGGCCATCATCGATTTGGTGCCTTTAATGATATCTGTCAGTGGTTCGGCCATCATTGTGAAATTTGGGATAAACTGACAGTAATATCCCACAATTCCAAGAAACGCCCTCACCTGTTTCTTGGAAAATGGTTGCTTCCACTTCTGGATTGCCTTGAACTTCTTTACTTGTGGCTTGATATCACCTCTCCCGACGATGTAGCCTAAGTAATTGGCCTCTTCCTTCCCCATTTAAGGAAGAGGTCAATTTTTGGATTTATGGTAAACCCCGCCTTTCTCAGAGCATCCAGAATCACCTGTACCTTTGGTAGATGACTACCCCGGTATGGGCTGAAGATCACAATTTCATCGTGGTATGCTGCGGAATACTTCTTATGCTGAGATAGGATCCTATCCATGGCCCTCGGGAAAGTGGCTGGGGCACCCTAAAGTTGGAAAGGCATTCAGGTATATTGAAAACACCCATCAGGTGTTGGGAAGGCCGTCTTCTCCTTGGCACTCTGGGACATGGAAATCTGCCAGTACCCCTTTGTCAGCTAGAGGGTGGTAATGTACCTCGCAGGACCAAGTCTCTCAATGAGTTCATCGACATCAGGTTCGCCAAATTTGAACACTTCATTCAGCCTGCGGTAGTCATTACAAAAAAGCCACTCACAGGCACGAGGACGATGGGACTTGATCAGCCGCTTTTTCACTCTTCTATTACGCCGAGGTCTAGCATTTTCTTCACCTCATTTGAGATTACCTCATGGTATGCTTCAGGAATTTTATATGGCTTTTGGTTTACCCTTATAAGTGGTTCTGTCAGAACATCATGCTTCACCACCTGCGTATGCCCTGGCAACACTGATAAAAGGTTACGATTCTGCTGTAATAGTTCTCAACACTGTTGGTTATGGGCCAGCATTAGATATCTCTGCAATCATGACATCCTCCACTCTGGCTTTGGGACGGGCTCCCACACAAGGAGCTTCCAGTGATTCCTGATCTCGCCACGGCTTGAGCAAGTTCACGTGGTATACTTTGTGAGGCTTCCTTTGTCCTGGCTGGTGGACCTTGTAATGAACCTCACCCAGTTTTTCCATCACCTCGTATGGGCATTGGTACATGGCCAGGACCTTGCTCTCAACCGTGGGGATATGCACCAGTATGCGGTCCCCAGACTGGAATTGCCTCAGCCTCGCTGATCAGTTATAAACCACTGCCTGTGTCTCTTGTGCCTGGAGGAGAGGCACCTTCATGATCATCATCACTTTCGCCATTCTCTCCTACATCTGGGTGATGTGCTCTATGATGCTCCAGTGTGGAGTGACCTCGGCTTCCCAGGTTTCCTTGGAGATATCCAGGAGCCCTCAAGGATGTCGACCATACAGGAGCTCAAACGGAGAGAAGCCAATGAAGGCTTGAGGGGCTTCCCTGACAGAGAAGAGCAGAAATGGAAGCAGATAGTCCCAGTCTCACCTGTCCTTCTCAATGACCTTCTTGAGCATGGACTTATTGAAGCGCTTCACTAGGCTGTCCATCTTCAGATGGTAGACTGAGGTTCGCAGCTGGGCAATCTGGAAGACCTTACACAGCTCCTTCATCACCTTGCTCATGAAGGGTGTCCCTTGGTCCATCAAGATCTCCTTTGTCAGGCCCTGTACTAGAAAAAATATGGACAAGCTCTCAAGCTATACTCTCAAATCGGACCTCTATAACAGGAAACGGGGCTAGGGGACTTCAGAAGTGAGAAGAGTGAGCAGTTATCTGACAGGTGGGGCAGGACCTACAATAATTTAGAATCTCCTGGTAACATCCAGGCCAATGGACCCTCCGCATTATCCTCTCCTGAGTTTTTTCTACACCCAGATGTCCCCACAAAACATGCAAATGGACCATGTCTAAAACTCTCCACTAATAGGGACCTGGAACCAACAGCTTCTCCACTATTTACCCTTCCCTCAGTTTAGACACCCAGCAACTCCCCATTAATTGAAAAGTGTGGGAACCTGGTGTCTTCCCCCAGCTCTTGAGCAACCCCATTACTGACTGTAACATTTTCAAATGCCCTTTTAAAGGTAAGGTCACTAATTTGGTAAGGTCCTAATGTTCTATCCGGACACACTCAACTCAGGGAGGTTGACCTCCTCAGTAACTGACTCATCCATCCTTGATTTTGATGGGTTTCTGCCCGAGGGGTCTATCTTTTGTCTGAGACACTCGATATGACCCCCTTTTGCCATATGTTGCAAAATAAGGAAAAATCACACCCCAATATGACTGAATGTATCAAGTCCTTGGCTAACCTGACCTCATGGAACTTGGTACCACAGTCTGTTCCCATGGTTACTCTGGCCACAGGGTAGTTCTTGGCATCTCCGTGTATATAGTGAAGGCCCATTTTGGCGGGGATCAACACGTAGGAAAGTGTAGCACTGATCTGAGTCACCAGACAAGTTCAAAATTCCAAGTACCAGTACCCCATTAAATGATACAATGCATTCCTGTGACCCCTTGCCGGGTTGACAGTCTACACTACAGGCCGGATAGGAGTAATAGAAACAACGCCTCCCTATGTTGTAGTCCATCAGGTCAGGGGACATTTGACACTGGGCAGCTATGTGTCCAGGATTGTGACTAGTGTTGAGCCACCCCCGTAGTGTTCGAGTTCGGTTCGGTTCGTCGAACACCTTCGAACACCGTTAAAACCAATGGCAGGCAAACAAAAACACATAGAAACACATAGAAAACACCTTCAAAGGTGTCCAAAAGCTGACAAACTGCTCAGAAGACACAACTAACACATGGAAAAGTGACAAGTACATATAGTCATGCGAAAAAAAAAGAGGTGGAGGAGTAAAAGGAGGGGGAAACACAAATATAGGCATGTCATGCCCTTCTAAAATCCAAAAAGTGAGAAGCCGACACGTTCAGTCCGCTCCTGCCCGTGCCATCTCCGTGTTGCCGGGTTTGTGCCAGAGCCGCGGTGAACCCTGACGGCCAGCCCCCCTCTCCCAATACTGGTGCCTGTCCGCTGGTGGGTCGAGCGATCCCCCCTGTGGTGGAGGCAGCTCTAAGCTTTTTAATTTAAATTGTCTCTCTAATTTGAATGAATACACTTTAAATCCATTTACAAGGATCTATTGGAGGGCAAGTCTCATGCCAGCAGCCGCGTAATTCCAGCTCCAGTAGCGTCCACTAAAGCTGCTGCAGTTAAAAAGCTTTTATAAGGATCGAGCTCAGCTGTCCACCGCAAGGCATCCTACTGCCAGTCCCAGCCCCTATGCCTTGGGGTGCCTCCTGATGCTCTTCACTGAGTATCCCGTGGTCCCGAAGCATTTCCTTTGAAAAAATTAAGTGTCCAAACTACAGGTGGTGTAGCTTGCTTAACAGCCGGGATAATCCGCTGACTAGCAGACACTGCTACTAGGCACAAAGTATTTCCTGGGCTAGATGCAGTTAAAAATTTGTAATTAGATACTCTCGTTGGATGCTGAGAAAGCATTCCATAGAGTCTCCTGGCACGCCATATATGATTCTCTTAAAAAGCTTGGGGTAGGGGTCTAGGGGACCCTTTTATAGCCAAAATCACGGCCCTGTATCACAATACGTCACCTAGGCTGAAAATAAATGGAACTGTAGCACCCTGAGGGCTCGGTTGCTACAGAGGTATTGCACCTCACCCAGAGGTGTGATATCTCACTCTCAGGTAAGGATGGAGTGTGGATCAGGACCCGACACCTGCATGCATTACACCACATTGCCGTGGGGCAGGGCGACCAATATGCCTCTGAGATGGGCACGACAGTCCCTGTCCCTGGCTGGAGTGGGGGGAGGGAACACTGAGGAAGGGGAACCCTGTAGTGCAGGAGCAGGGAGGAAGCAGTTCCTGGCTGCATTGAGAAGGGAGTATAAAAGGTGGGCACCATCTTAGTTCAGTGCAGAGAAGTCTGAGCAGAAGTGGCAGGGAGCAGGGGCTCTGCATGAGTTCTGCTCTGGAGGCGGGCCTAGTAACAGAGGCTCAGGCCTGGAAGAGGGAGAAGGAAGGAAGAGGAGCGGAGAAGGCTCCAGGAACGAGGAATGAAGGGATCCCAGGGGTGCGGACGGGCGAGTCGCCACCGCACGCCCGAATCCACCTGCGTGGAGGGGTCAGGCCAAAGGGGGAGACCGGTCCCCGAAACTAGTGGAGGCAGGAAACGACCCTCAGCTAGAAACCGGAAGCTCTGACATTTTATGTGGCGCAGCCCCTCGCTACACCCGCTAGGAAGGCACCACATAGGGTCAGGGAAACTGGCGCCAAGTTTACCAAGAGGAGGCCCGAGGCAGCCGGACAGAAGAGTTGGTAAGAAAGGCCAGACAAAGGACACACAAAGGGGGTCCTGTGAAGCGCTCCAAAGTTATCTGGGAGTTGTCTGAGCCCCTCACCTGGTGAGCACAGTACGACGTGGGCAGCCGTTACCTGCAGACGTGGTCTGGATAATAAGAACTGTGAGTAAAGGCCCTGGACTGCATCACTGACTCCGTGTCGTTACTGCTGCTGACCTGCACCATCACCCCCATCCTCCGCATACACTGCCCTGAGGCTATACTCCTCCCGTGGGAGTTATGCTACGCTCTGCTGCACCCACAACACCAGCCTCAGCGGTCTGCCCTGCAGCGGCGGTTCACTCTGACCGCAATCCACGGGTGGCGTAGTCGGACATTTAAACATCAAAACCACATAAATAGTTCCGCCACTGGTTTGACCACCCTGAGCCACGGAACCGGGTCGCCGCCATGAAGACTACAACCACCAGCATCCACCAAAAAGGGTCCGGCTCCGGGTGTCCCAAGGCCCAGGGGGTGCATCAGAACATTTTCATCACCTTTCACAATCACCAATGGGACAAGGCAGGGATGTCCTCTGTCCCCTCTCTTATACATCCTAGTGACGGAGCACCTGCTCTCATCAATTCGCCATAACCCCAATATTAGGTGGATTGAGGTGGGAGGCACCGAGTACAAGTGCTCTCTATTTGCTGATGATGTCCTAGTATATATCACTCAATCACATATATCCATCCATGCTGTTATGGCTGAAATAGATCACTTTGTTACATGGTCAAATTTTAAAATCAATGCAGCGAAGTCTGAGGCCCTCGATGTCTCCCTCGCCAAATCCATATAGGATTCCATCCAGTCCAACTTTCCCTTTGCCTGGCCCTCACAGGGTATCAAATACTTAGGAATTCCTATTCATAGAGACCTCTCCCATCTATGTTATCTTAATTTTGGGCCCTTTATTGAACAACTCCATACAGACCACGGTTGGCAAGTTAGAACTGTAAGATTCACTACGTGAACCACTGGTGTTTTGTGGAAAAGCACATGTACACTGTGTTCCAAATTATTATGCAAAAAGTGTTTAGGAGTGATAAGGGAAGAATTTGTTTGTTTGTCAGTTAAACTCATAGATGGTGATGTGTGTCAGGGCTCTTTATATCACTGTAAGCAATTACAGACACCTGTGCTAATTAGTTTGGCAGGTGTGTCCAATGAAAGGCAAGACTACTTAAGAAGGCTGTCTCACATTATTAAGCAGCCTACATTTTCTGCCAAAATGGGAAAGAAAAAGGATGTGTCGGCTGCTGAGAAGCAACAAATTGTGGAGTGTTTAGGTCAAGGCATGACTACAATCAACATTGTGCGATGATCAGGATGAAGTGTCTTGGCAATCAAGAAGTATGTAGCTGATTCACAGTACACACGTGTGCGTGCTGATAAGGGCAAATTGAGGACTCTTTCCTACAGGCAATTACGTCAGGTTAAAAAAGCAGCGGCAAAAAAGCCTTGTCATAGCAGCAGACAAGTTTTTGAAGCTGCTGGTGCCTCCAACGTCCCCCGAACAACAAGATGCAGGGTCCTTTAGAGGTTTGCAGCTGTGCATACGCCATCCTGTCGACCTCCTCTATCCACTTCACACAAGCAGAAACGGCTCCAGTGGGCTATACATTACATGAAGACTGATTTCAAAACTGTTTTGTTCATGGATGAGTGCCGTGCAGCGCTCGATGGTCCAGATGGATGGAGTGGAGGATGGCTGGTTGATGGACACCCCACGCAAACACGGCTACAGCGCCAACAAGGAGGAGGTGGAGTAATGTTTTGGGCTGGAATCATGGGGAGAGAGATTGTCGGCCCCTTTAGGATCCCTGAAGGCGCTAAAGATGAACTCCATAATGTATGTGGATTTTCTCAAACAGCACTTCCTGCCATGGTTCAAGAAGAAGAACCGTGTATTTCACAGCAAGATCATTTTTTTGCATGATAATGCTGCACATAAAACATCTGCATCTCTGGCTGATATGGTCATAAAAGGGGACAAACTTATGGTGTGACCCCCATGCTCCCCTGACCTCTACCCCATTCAGAACCTCTGGAGCATCATCAAAAGGAGTGTCTATGATGGCGGGAGGCAGTTCACATGTAAGCAACACCTCTGGGAGGGTATTCTGTCCTCATGCAAAACAATTGAAGCAGAAACCATCCAAAACCTGACAAATTCAATGGACGAGAGAGTTCAGAAGCTCCTTTCGAACAAGGGGTCCTATGTGAAAATGTAACATCACCTAGAATAAAGTTTTGAGTTGAAAACTGTTTGATTTCAGTTTCTAATAACCTGCTAATGCTTATAATTTCAAAAATGACCATTTTTTTGGTCTTTATTAAAATGAAAAGGTTGATCGAAAAGTTTGGGGGATCTAAGAGTGTGGCAACCCAGTAGTCATGATTACTTCGAATTCTGACAATATGAGGGTCATGTTGCAGGTAGTGCAGCAAGAAGGCACTTATGTGTCTTGCACATCTCGGAGCCCCAAAATTATTTTCCGGGCTAGATGCAGCTAAAAATTATTATTAATTTTAAATCTGGTGGAGCTTAGTATAGATGGCCTAATAGGATCAGTGCTGCACACTGCTACAAAGCCCAAATTATTTTCCAGTCAAGATACAGATAAACATGATTAGTAATTTTAAATCTGGTGGAGCTTATTATAGATGGCCTAATAGAATCAGTGCTGCACACTGCTACAAAGCCCAAATTATTTTCCAGCCAAGATACAGATAAACATGATTAGTAATTTGAAAGCTTAAAATGGTTGGTAGGGTGATTTTAACCAATCATCAAGCTTTTACTCTCCCCAGGATGACACAGGAGTAGAAAAGTCGTTTCGGATCCATGATTTGTTCATCTTTATGAACGTGAGTCTGTCTACATTATCAGTGGAGAGCCGCGTGCGTTTATCTGTCAGCACACCACCAGCAGCGCTGAACACATGTTCAGACAGAACGCTGGCTGCGGGGCATGACAAGATCTCCAAGGCGTAAGTGGCTAGCTCCGGCCATTTATCCAGATTGGAAGCCCAAAACGAGCAAGGGTCCAGTGACACAGTCATGGCTTCAATGTACCATCGTCTCTAGGCGTTGACTATGTGTCTGACTTCTTGTCTCCTGTGGCCTTGCAAAGGATGGGCTAAAAAAGTGGTGAAATGATTCCGCAAAATTGATGTTACCAGCAGATACTGTGGTTCTGTTACGGTTTGAGTGCTGAACACTTGACGGTCCCACGGTTGGCAAGTTGGAACTGTGAGATTCACTACGTGCACCACTGGTATTTTGTGGAAAAGCACATGTAAGATTCTGCAACAGTCTCTGCTGATACTCCTGCATGCGTGCATCCCTTTCTATGGCAGGAATAATTTCTGCAAATTTACTTTTGTACCGGGGATCTAACAGTGTGGCAACCCAGTAGTCAGGATTATTTCTAATTCTCACAATTCGAGGGTCATGTTGCAGGTAGTGCAGCAAGAAGGCACTCATGTGTGTTGCGCATCCAGGAGCACCAAGTCCCTGTTGTGTTGGTGGCGAGGTAACAATCATGCTTCCTTCCTCTGTCCTCTCCCCCCAACCTCGCACAACAGAAATGTGATCAAGGTCTCCCTCATCTGATGAGTCTTCCATCAGTTCGTCCTCCACTTCTTCCTGGGCTCCTGCACCTTCCTCACTAGTTTGGCTGCTACCATGCGCCCTGGTAAAACCATCTCCCCCACCCTCACATGCCTGCCGCCTTGGTGCTGCCGACCGTCTGGACCTTGCAGATGTTAGCCCTTCCGCATACAACTCCTCCTCCTCTACTTCCTCCACCTCCTCTTGTGCCATCACCTGACTCCGAATTCTGTTTAACATGTGCTCCAGCATGTAAATCACCGAAATAGTCATGCTAATAATGGCATCGTCAGCAGTAAACATCTTCGTCGCCATTTCAAAACTGTGCAGAAGGGTGCATAGGTCCCTGATCTGAGACCACTCCTCCAGCGTGATTTTCCCCACCTCTGGATCTCGTTGGCCCAGGCTATACGTCAGAACGTATTGCACCAGGGCTTGTCGGTGCTGCCACAGTCGCTGCAACATGTGCAGAGTTGAATTCCACCGGGTAGGCACATCGCATTTTAGCCGGTGAAGTGGCAGGCCCAACGACTTCTGTAGAGATGTAAGTCGCTGAGCTGCGGGATGCGAACGGCGGAAGTGAGCACACAGCGACCGTGCCCTCTGCAGAAGGCCATCTAGTTTGGGATAGTGGGCTAAAAATTGCTGGACAACCAGGTTCAACACGTGAGCCATACAAGGCACGTGTGTGACATTGCCCCGGCGAAGGGCCGCACCCAGGTTTGCAGCATTGTCGCACACGGCCTTCCCTGGTTTCAGGTCCAGTGGAGACAACCATTCATGAAATTGGTTCTCCAGAGCTGACCACAACTCCTCAGCTGTGTGACTCACATTTCCCAGACATTTCAAAGTAAAAACCGCCTGATGACGTTGAGCCCTACTGCCAGCATAGTAAGGAGGTGTGCAGGATCCCTTCTGCGCAGTTAGAAAGCTTGTGGCATGACCAGACAGGCTTTGGGTGCAGGTGGAAGACCGAGAGGAGGTTGAGGAGGCAGAAGCAGTGGAGGAACTTTGACATAAAGAGGATTGACGCACAACTCGTGGGGACGGCAAGACTTGGACAGCAGCCCCTTGTCCTGCTGTCACCATAGTTACCAAGTGCCCAGTCAGCGACATGTAACGCCCCTGTCCATGCCTACTCGTCCAAGTGTCTGTGGTGAATTGCACCCTGTCACACACAGAGTTTCTCAAAGAAGCGGTGATGTTGTGTGCGACATGCTGGTGGAGCGCAGGCACACCTTTCTTTGAGAAGTAGTGCCGACTGGGCATCTGGTACTGGGGCACTGCGACGGACATAAGGTCTCGAAAATCCTCTGTGTCCACCAGGAGGAAAGGCAGAATTTCTGTAGCCAAGAGCTTGCAGATGGTGAAATTCAACCTCTTAGCTTTCTCATGGCTAGGAGGAAATGGTCTTTTACATGTCCACATCTGAGGGACCGAGGGCTGGCTATTGTGCTTAGACGGGGTTGATAAGGGTGTCCCCGGCAAACTGCCGGTCTGTGAGGAAGATGCAGGCGGACATGTTAGGTTGCCTTGATCCAAAGGTGGTGCTATCGATGTCGGACAGCGCTCAACACCAGCTGGTGTTACCACCTCCAAAGAAAATGATGACCTGCCAATCACGCTGGCTGTTGCGGGTAAAGAGAGAGGTGGCAGGTCTGCGCCCCAAAACAGGTGTGACTGCTGTCTCCCCAGTCACAGAGGATGAAGAGGCCGCGGATGCACAAGATATGGCAGACGGTGGTTGGCCCGGCCGGCTAGGCCGCATTGTAGCACAATGAGCTTCCCACTGCAACTTATGCTTCATGTCCATGTGCCGGTTCATGCATGAAGTACTCAAACTATGTATTTTTTGGCCTCTACTTAGCTTTTGCTGACAAATGTTACAGATAACACGAGTTGGGTCATCTTTATCGATCTGAAAAAATGCCCAGGCTATGCAAGGCTTAGCACCCATGCGACCTGAAGAGCCACCACGACTTGTGGTGAGAGGCAGAGTTGTGTTTGAAGATGCAGTTGTTGACGTGCTTCCAGTACTACGTCTCTGTCCAGGAAGGCGCAAACTGACCTCGTCGTCACTAGCATCTTCCTCCACCTCCTCTGCTGACCTCATCTCTTGGCTGACTGTGGGTTGACAGTAAGTGGGATCTCCAACCTCATCATCATCACCCTGTGCGTTATCACACCCGTCGTCCTCAGAGCCAACCTGTTCCTGCCCTGACAAAAAACTAAAGTTGTCGCTCCAATCAGGTATTTGAGTGTCATCATCGTCTTCCTCATTGTCTCCACCAACAGGAGTTACAGTTTGGGAATGAGGGTCTACATTATGGTCAGAACCTTCTGCGTCTGGTCCTGGATCCGACTCAAAGATTCTGGGCATCAGTGCAGATCATTTCCTCGTCTGGATTCACAGAAGCGCTGGAGTCGACCTCTGATTCCCAGGCTATAGTATGAGTAAACAGCTCTGCAGACTCAACCATCTGTTCTACCTCATACTCAGACGGGCAGCTGGAGATTTGGGAGCTGTGAGGAAGCAAGTGCGATTGGGGTGACACCTTTGAGGACTGGAGTATTTGTAATGTTGAAGTTGATGTGGAGGAGAGCCCACTTAAAGGAGCACTTGATATCCGTTGAAGCACCTGCTGTTTTTGTGCCTCATCTGGAATTTGTAGCGATTGGCGTGGCCGTAAGAAAGGGATCTTATCACATTGTCCGCTAAAAGAAGTAGACATTTTAGTTTGGCTGGAAGATGGTCTTTCTTCTGCAGATGTTACTGTTGCTTTAACACCTACCCCACGGACACAACCTTTTTTCCCCTTCCCAACACGCCTATTCCCCTTTCCACCAGCAGCAGGCCTTTTTCCACTCATTTTGGTGGTTAACTAATTCACAACTCTGGAGTTGTTTGCACAAAAAAACAATGGATGGGAACCGAGCAGAGCTGAGTGGCCAAACTGTGGTATTAGGCCAAAACTATTGGCTGGGTTAGAGGGAGAAAAAAATTATATTCGATTTGCAACCTGATGGAGGTCAGTATAGATGGACTAATAGAACAAGTCCCACACACAGCTAGAAGCCCAAATATTTTTTCAGAGGTAGATGCAGAAAAAAAATATATTCAGTTTGCAACCTGATGGAGGTCAGTATAGATGGACTAATAGAGAAAGTCCCACACACTGCTAGAAGGCCAAATATTTTTTCAGAGCTAGATGCAGACAAAAAATTATTTTGAATTTGCAACCTGATGGAGGTCAGTATAGGTGGACTAATAGAACAAGTCCCACACACTGCTAGAAGGCCAAATATTTTTTCAGAGCTAGATGCAGAAAAAAATTATATTCAGTTTGCAACCTGATGGAGGTCAGTATAGATGGACTAATAGAGAAAGTCCCACACACTGCTAGAAGGCCAACTATTTTTTCAGAGCTAGATGCAGAAAATTTATATTCAGTTTGCAACCTGATGGAGGTCTGTATAGATGGATTAATAGAACAAGTCCCACACACAGCTAGAAGCCCAATATTTTTTCAGAGGTAGATGCAGAAAAAATATATATTCAGTTTGCAACCTGATGGAGGTCTGTATAGATGGATTAATAGAACAAGTCCCACACACAGCTAGAAGCCCAATATTTTTTCAGAGGTAGATGCAGAAAAAAAATATATTCAGTTTGCAACCTGATGGAGGTCAGTATAGAACCAGGGGAGGAGTCCTGAGGAGATAATTTGCATATTCCCACTGCATTTTGGGGTAAGTGAAGAGTCTCCGCGAGCTCAAAGAACACTGGATTTTGGCTGTTGGAGCTGAAAAGAGGACATCGGTAAACCAGGGGAGGAGTCCTGAGGAGATAATTTGCATATTCCCACTGCATTTTGGGGTAAGTGAAGAGTCTCCGCGAACTCAAAGAACACTGGATTTTGGCTGTTGGAGCTGAAAAGAGGACATCGGTAAACCAGGGGAGGAGTCCTGAGGAGATAATTTGCATATTCCCACTGCATTTTGGGGTAAGTGAAGAGTCTCCGCGAGCTCAAAGAACACTGGATTTTGGCTGTTGGAGCTGAAAAGAGGACATCGGTAAATCGCGCGCCATTTTGAAGCTTTTTTTTAAGCTTTTTTCACTGTTTTCAGAACATTAACAATAAGAACATGGAAGAGTCCAGGAGCCATTTGGTGAGCTGCATATCCTGCTACATGTTCACAGACTTGCCAGTGGAAAAGCCAAACTTCACATGCCAGAAATGCAAGCTTGTGTCCCTGTTGGAGGAAAAGTTGCGAAATCTAGAAGAGAGGTTAACTACCTTGAAAATCATTAAGGAAGGTGAAGAGTTCTTAGACAGAGCAGAATTATCTCTTCATGATTCAGAAAGAGAAGAAATTCGAACTGCACCTGACGAAACAGAGGAATGGAAGCATGTGACCCACAGAAGCAGGAGGATCGAGAGGCAGTCAGCACCCATACTGCTCAGGAACCAGTACCAGGCTCTCACGCAGGAGAACCATGAAGAAATACAGCAAAATAAGACTTTGCCAGCAATGAATAACCTTGTAAGCCCTCAGAATCCTCCTGGATGGAGAAAGAAGAATGTTGTGAAGAAAAAACGGAGAGTGGTGGTCATGGGGGATTCCCTGTTAAGAGGAACAGAGGCCGCTATCTGCAGACCAGACATAACCTCAAGAGAAATGTGCTGTCTTCCAGGAGCAAAAATTAAAGATGTGTCTGACAGGATATCAAGACTCTTCAGACCTACAGATCACTACCCATTCCTGCTAATACATGTGGGGACAAATGACACCGCAAGAAAGGACCTGGAAACCATCTGCAGTGACTTTGAAGACTTAGGCAAGAAAGTGAAAGAATTGGGAGCGCAGGTGGTCTTCTCATCCATCCTCCCAGTGGATGGCCATGGAACAATGAGGTGGAATAAGATTCTACAGGTAAACAACTGGCTACGTCGATGGTGCCGTCAACAAGGATTTGGATTTCTGGATCACGGAATGAATTACCTATACGATGGACTACTTGCTAGAGATGGGGTGCACCTTACGAAGACTGGAAAACATGTATTTGGATGTCGCCTTGCTACACTCATCAGAAGAGCTTTAAACTAGAACAATGTGGGAAGGGAAGCAAAAGGCCAGAAAAAGCCATACAGCTGACAAATACTATTGAGATCTCTGCTACTGGAAGTGGAAAGGAAGAACAAAGACAAAACAATTTAAATAATAAAAATATGGGAGGAAGAGAAACCAGTCACAAACTAAAATGTTTTTATACAAATGCACAAAGCATGGGCAACAAACAAGGAGAATTGGAACTACTAATGCAGGAAAAGGAATATGATGTCATTGGAATCACTGAAACTTGGTGGGACGATACACATGATTGGAATAAAAGGCTAAAAGGATACAACTTATTTGCAAGAAACAGACTTGATAAACGAGGAGGAGGTGTTGCATTGTATGTTAGAAAAGCGTATATCTGCACAGAGATTGAAGCTTCAGAGACTGGGAGTTCTGTGGAAACTGTTTGGGTAAGAATACAAGGAGAGAACAACGGAAAGGACACCATTGTAGGCATTTACTACAGGCCACCTGGGCAAGCTGAAGATATGGATGAACTCTTTATGTATCAAATGACCAAGTTCTCCAAAAAATATGACGTAGTGGTCATGGGAGATTTCAACTATCCAGACATTTGTTGGGAATCTCTCTCAAGTAAAACTAACAGGTCAAGCAAATTCTTATCCTCTCTTGCTGACAACTTTATCTTCCAAAAGGTAGGGGAGAAAACAAGGGGATCTGCTACTTTGGATCTAATCCTTATAAACAGGGAGGAAATGGTTGAGGAGGTAAAGGTGGCTGGGACCCTAGGAGGCAGCGATCATGCTATTATAGAATTTTGGATAACTAGAGGAGGAAGACATGTGAAGACTCAAACTTCAAGGTTAGATTTTAGAAAGGCAGATTTTAAGAGACTCAGAAAGAGAATAGGAGGGACCCAATAGCTGGATGTCCTTAAGGACAAAAATGTCCAGGAAGGATGGGAAATTTTTAAAAATGAGATTCTCAAAGCACAATCGTTAACAATCCCGAAAAGTAGGAAGAATGGGAAGCATTTAAGGAAACCAGGATGGATGAACACAGAACTTAAACACATGCTAAAAAGAAAGAAAGAAATGTTTATTAAATGGAAAGAGGGAGGCATATCTAAAGAAGATTATAATGCAGTCTGCAGATCCTGTAGGGCACGTATCAGGTTAGCTAAAGCTGACAATGAATTAAGGCTTGCAAGAGATGTCAAAAGCAATAAAAAAGGATTTTGGGGGTATGTCAAAAGTAAAAGAAAAGTCAAAGATGCTATAGGATTTTTACAGGATGAAAATGGAGAAATGGTAAGAGAGGATGTTGAGAAGGCCGAACTTTTTAATTCCTATTTTGCATCTGTTTTCTCTCAGAAAGAAAATGTAACATCAACTGATCTTCACTGTCCTTTTAAAGGAATAGAGGAATCCAAGTTATCTGTAAACAGAAAGATTGTGAGGGAATATTTAGCTAACATAAATGAGTTCAAGTCTCCAGGTCCAGATGAATTACACCCCAGAGTACTGAAGGAGATCGTAGAAGAAATTTTAGAACCACTCTCCATAATCTTTGAAAATTCTTGGAGAACAGGAGAAGTCCCAGAAGACTGGAGAAGAGCAAATGTTGTTCCTATCTTCAAAAAGGGGAAGAAGGTGGACCCAGGGAACTATAGGCCGGTGAGTCTGACTTCTATACCAGGAAAGATCTTTGAACAAATTATTAAACAACATGTATGTAAGTACATGGATAAGAATGAAGTGATTAACCAGAGTCAGCATGGGTTTGTAACTAACAAGTCATGTCAGACTAACTTAATTTCCTTCTATGACAGAATCACTGACTGGGTGGATCAGGGAAATGCTGTAGATATAGTATATCTTGACTTCAGCAAAGCATTTGACAAAGTATCTCACACCATCCTTATTGAAAAAATGACCAAGTATGCAATGGACCAGGCAACTGTTAGGTGGATTCATAACTGGCTTAGTGATCGGACTCAAAGGGTGGTTGTAAATGGCTTCACATCCAGCTGGATGAATGTCTCAAGTGGGGTACCACAGGGCTCCGTCCTGGGACCTGTATTGTTCAACATCTTTATCAATGATTTAGATGAAGGAATTGAGGGTAAACTGATTAAATTTGCTGATGACACAAAGCTAGGAGGGATAGCTAATACTAGAGAAGAGAGAGAGAGGATTCAAAAAGACCTAAATAAACTGGAGCAGTGGGCAGCAACCAACAGAATGGTTTTTAACAGGGAAAAATGCAAAGTACTACATCTGGGCAATAAAAATGAAAAAAGCATATACAGAATGGGAGGAATAGAGCTAAGCAACAGTACATGTGAAAAAGACTTAGGTATACTAATAGATCATAGACTGAACATGAGTCAACAGTGTGATGCAGCAGCAAAAAAGGCAAATACAATTCTGGGATGTATTAACAGAAGCATACAGTCTAGATCACGTGAAGTCATTATCGGTCTTTACTCCTCTTTGGTCAGACCTCATCTGGAATACTGTGTACAGTTTTGGGCACCACATTTTAAAAAAGACATAGACAAACTGGAGCAAGTTCAGAGAAGAGCGACCAGAATGGTGACTGGTCTGCAAACCATGTCCTATGAGGAACGGTTGCAGGATTTGGGAATGTTTAGCTTGCAAAAAAGAAGACTGAGAGGAGACTTAATAGCTGTCTACAAATATGTCAAGTGCTGTCACATTGTAGAAGGACCATCTTTATTCTCATTTGCACAAGGAAAGACTAGAAGCAATGGGATGAAACTAAATGGGAGGAGACACAGATTAGATATTAGAAAAAACTTTTTGACAGTTAGGGTGATTAATGAGTGGAACAGGCTGCCACGAGAGGTGGTGAGTTCCCCTTCAATGGACGTCTTCAAACAGAGGCTGGACAGACATCTGTCTGAGATGATCTAGTGAATCCTGTTTTGAGCAGGGGGTTGGACCAGATGACCCAGGAGGTCCCTTCCAACTCTACCATTCTATGATTCTATGATTCTATGATAGATGGACTAATAGAGAAAGTCCCACACTGCTAGAAGGCCAAATATTTTTTCAGAGCTAGATGCAGAAAAAAATTATATTCAGTTTGCAACCTGATGGAGGTCAGTATAAATGGACTAATAGAACAAGTCCCACACACAGCTAGAAGCCCAAATATTTTTTCAGAGCTAGATGCAGAAAAAAATTATATTCAATTTGCAACCTGATGGAGGTCAGTATAGATGGACTAATAGAATGATGCTATGCCCAAAAGATTTTACTTCACTAGGTGCAGTAAAAAAATTGGTATTCTATACACAGGTGGTATATCTTGCAACACAGATAGGCTACTCCACTGACTAACACACTCTGCAATAGGCCAAAAAGGATTAGCTTTGCTAGATTCAGCCAAATGCTGTGAAAAAAACTTGCACAGCACTGGCACAGACCTGCCTGGCAAAAACTGATGTAACCTAGTCCTGAAAAGGACTGCAATTACAATTAGTCTTTACTCCCACAATCTATCTATTTAAGAGCACAGACCTGCCTGATAAAAGTCGTAGGAAATGCTGTAACCTAGTCCTTAAAAGGACTGCAATCACAACTATTCCCTACTCCCAAGCTATCTGTAGATTTGTGCGAAAATTGGCTTGAAATTAACAAGGTATAGCGCACACAGCAACAGCGGTGCCGTCTAACACGCAGCTGCAGCAGTGAGAAGATGGTGGCGACGGGGAAAATGGCTTGGTCTTATAGGGCAAGGACATGTGACATACACTGCCAATGACACATGCCCTTGCTTGTGTGAAAAACAGCAGTTCGCTCCATGTGTGCGCTGCTGATAGGCTGACAGACTGCACCTCCCCACTGCAAATGCAGGAAAGAGAAAAAAAAATGGAGCTCTTCATTATTCCTGCAGAGATCCATCCCCTGCCCCTCCCCCCACCCCGCTGTACACTCAAACTGCGTATTAACATTAATTTTCATCATTACTGAGAAAAAATCCAGTTATGATTTTGGTGCACGAACAGTTATCGAACATAACCTCGAACAGCCGAATTTTTTTCAAATCGTTTGTGTTCGCCGAACGGCTCGAACACCGCCCAAGACAGCTCGAATTTGAGATTGGCGAACAGTTTGAGTAGAACAATGCTCATCTCTAATTGTGACATTAACAACAGACCACGTCCTTAAGAACAGCCTTTGACGGTCCCTCAGAAGAATTTGGATGCCCCCTGTTTGTGTCTCTAGAACCCCTCTGTGGTGAGCCCTCCCCTTTTGAGTATTCCAGTATGGGAAAGTGAGGATGTTCTGTTTCCCTGGGGATTTCTCAACAACCTGGTACCTCTCCACTAGGCCAACCAGGTTGTCCGCATTCCAAGGGTCGCCCTGGGCAACTCAGGTCTGCACTGGCCTGGGAAGGGAGTGGACAAATCTCTCCATGACCTCACACTTGACCATTTGGGTAGGAGTGGAAGATTCTGGCTGCAGCCACTTCTGGACTAGATGTAATAAGTCAAGCATCTGCGAGCGATGGGGCTTATCGCCGGCATATACCCAGTAGTGGCTCTAACCGACATAGCTACTCCCAGGCATGCCAAGATTTTGGTCTTTAACTTGGCATATTCCTTGACATCCCACAGTGCTAAGTTTTAATACGCCTTTGGGGGTTCACCTGTCAAATATGGAGCCAGCACCTGCGCTCACTTGTCTGGTGGAAGTTACTGTCACGCTATGAATGGGGAGAACCTAGTGTATAATGATGGGAAAAAGGAAGGGAGACCTAAAACTAGGGAAAGGGAAAGTGGAGACCACTAGACAGAACTAACGACAAACCCTGACTCCCCTATAGACACCAAATAGGTTCTGCACCGAAACGCCGAGCAGGATACCTAGCCCTAGCTGACCCTAAGGCTAGGCCCTAAAAAGGGAGCAGGAGGGGTGAGCACTAAGTTAGCTCCACTAAAAACTAAAGAACACAAAAGGGAAACAAACAGGGGAATACACTTAGCCCAAAATGATACCGGAGAAAGCACAGAAAATATCCACAAAGAAACTCCAAGGTAATTCTAGTCGACTACAGAGAATCCCAGGCCTGAATATGTATAACACGCTTTCACTAGCAAACTCTCTGAGGATCTGAGTGTATTTAAGGACACAGAAAGGAAGTGCTAATTAACAGCAGAAAGGTGAGGATAACTCAGGGTCTTAAAGGGAAAGGTATAATCCCCAAGCAAGGTGAGGATCACTGCTGGGTCCTAAAGAGAAAAGTATAATAAAAGGATCAGGGGGATGTTTGTAAGGCCAAACGCAGCCTTCTACAGCCGGCACCATATGATTGTCTGTCAATATTGACACACCCGTGACAGTACCCCACTTCTACGAGTGGTCTCCAGACACTCAGGACCAGGTTTATCTGGATGAGAGGTATGGAATGAACAAACCAACCTAGGGGCATTCACCTCCGATGCTGAAACCCACATCCTTTCCTCTGGACCGTAACCCCTCCAGTACACCAAGTACTGAAGGGAATGACGCTGAAGACGAGAATCCACAATCTTCGATATTTGGAACTCTAAATTCCCATTTACAATGATTAGGGGCAGCAGCAATGGGGGGGGACTCAAGAGGTACCACATACTTCTTGAACAGAGACCTGTGAAACACATTGTAGAGGTAACTCCAGACGAAACGCTGCTGGGTTAATGACGACAGTTATTTTATAGGGACCAATAAACCTAGGTCCCAGCTTCCAAGAAGGAACCTTCAACTTGATATTCCTGATAGAAAACCACACAAAGTCATTCATACTTCGGTCCGAACCTGGCAAGCATTTCCTGTCAGCCATACATTTGTATTTGTCTCCTATGAGTTTCAAATTATTTTGAACCCCCTGCCACACAGAAGAGGGTGGCGAAGCAAAATGCTCCTCTTCAGGAACTCCTGAGGACCCACCACGAGTAAAGGTACCAAACTGTGGATGAAAACTGTATGCACCAAAGAAAGGTGACCTGCCAATAGACTCTTGGTGACGATTGTTTATAGCGAACTCAGCCAATTGTAAGTAAGATGCCCAATCCTCTTAGTTCTCGGAGAGAAAAAACCTGAGGTAAGTTTCTAAATTTTGATTTCTGCTCTAATTCTGTCCATTTGACTGAGGATGGAAGGCAGAAGAAAAAGACAACAACATCCCCAGTCGAGTACAAAAAGCTTTCCAGAATTTAGAAACAAACTGGGTCCACCGATCTGACACCATATTGGAAGGAACCCCGTGAAGCTTCACAATCTCATTAATGAATACCTGAGCCAAAGTCTTAGCATTCGGACGTGCTGGTAACGCGATAAAATCTACCATTTTACTGAACCTATCCACAACCACCAAAACCACAGTCTTGGCTGCAGGTACTGGTAGGCAATAACATCCATGGAGAAATATGTCCAAGTTCTACTAGGAATAGGCAATGGCAGAAGAGAACCAGATGGATGAGTATGCCATACTTTTGAACACGCACAACTACTGCAAGCAGACACATGGTCAACCACATCCTGATGCAACCTCAGCCATCAAAAACAACGGGAAAGGAGGTCCACAGATACCTTACTACTTGGATGAACAGCAAGCACAGAATTGAGATGTTCCATAATTACTTTACGGCACAGATTAGATGGCACAAACAACCTCCCCAAAGGACAGGAGAAAGGGGCGTCCCCCTGAGCCTCCAACTCCTCCCCTTCTAGGTCAAGGCACAAGGCTGAAATAACCCCTTCCTTCTGCAAAATAGGGACAGGGTTCTCATGGTCACTATCACCAGGGAAGCTCCAGAACAACGCATCAGCCTTGATTTTTTTAACCCCTAGATGAAAAGTGACAACAAAATTGAACCTAGTTAAAAACAAAGACCATCTAGCCTGCCTCAGTTTGAGACGCATAGCAGACTGGAGATATGACAGGTTCTTATGGTCCGTGATAACAGTAACAGGATGGACTGCCCCTTCCAACCAATGTCGCCCTTCCTCAAAAGCCAATTTAATTGCCAAAAGCTCCCTATTACCCAAGTCATAATTTCTCTCAACCGAAGACAACTTCTTGGAAAAGAAAGCACATGGGCGCTATTTACCAAGGGACGGACCCTGAAACAACACAGCCCCAACCCCCACCTCCAACGCATCAACCTCTACAATGAAAGGTTGAGAAACATCGGGTTCACTTAGGCCGTGGCAAAACATCTCTTTAAAGAGCAGACAATGTGAACTGAGGTCTAAGATGGCAGACATACAAGAAACAGAGGCATGTTCACACTAGCAAAAAAGAAGCAAGACAAAAATATATCTCATACCCTACCATAATTATATATAAATGTAAAGCAAAATTGCATAATAAATATAGGGTACTTAGTGAACTATTTTTGATCAAAAAAAGTATACAAGCCATCCCACCAGCGGCAAGGTGACCCTAAATTGGGACGGTACCTATACTGCCTATATTAAAAACCTTACTGTATATCAAAGTTGAAGTAATGCATATAAAAGGGTAGACAAATAGGACCGGGTCCCAACTCCAGACCACCTAGGCCCGTGGTAAGCTACATATATACCAATCAGCTCAACAAAGGGCATGCCACACCCTTAAATTGCACAGTATGCAAACAAGTCAAAAAACCAGACAATGTGAACTGAGGTCTAAGATGGCAGACATACAAGAAACAGAGGCATGTTCACACTAGCAAAAAAGAAGCAAGACAAAAATATATCTCATACCCTACCATAATTATATATAAATGTAAAGCAAAATTGCATAATAAATATAGGGTACTTAGTGAACTATTTTTGATCAAAAAAAGTATACAAGCCGTCCCACCAGCGGCAAGGTGACCCTAAATTGGGACGGTACCTATACTGCCTATATTAAAAACCTTACTGTATATCAAAGTTGAAGTAATGCATATAAAAGGGTAGACAAATAGGACCGGGTCCCAACTCCAGACCACCTAGGCCCGTGGTAAGCTACATATATACCAATCAGCTCAACAAAGGGCATGCCACACCCTTAAATTGCACAGAATGCAAACAAGTCAAAAAACCAGACAATGTGAACTGAGGTCTAAGATGGCAGACATACAAGAAACAGAGGCATGTTCACACTAGCAAAAAAGAAGCAAGACAAAAATATATCTCTTTAAAGAGGAAAAAGCCTGCTGGGCGGTATTCTACCATTTAGAGAAATCTGACCCCTTTTTTGTCTGGATACATTTCCGGTAAAAATTAGTAAACCCCAAAAAGCACTGCAATGACTTCAGGTTCTCAGGATGATTCTAATCAAGTATAGCACAGATCTTCTCCGGATCCATCTGAAAACTCGACGGTGACAACACATACCCCAGAAATTGCACCTCATGGACATCGAAAACACTTTTCTCCAGTTTGGCATAAAGTTTGTTAACTCTTAAAATTGGTTGTACCTGTTTAACATGACCCTTATGTGTCTCTAAATCAGATGAGTAAATCAAAATGTCGTCCTAATAGACCACCACAAACCTACCCACTAAATGGTAGAAAATATCATTTATGAAATGCTGGAAAACTGCAGGTGTATTGGTGAGACCAAAAGGCATAACCAGACTTGCGCAATTACCCTCAGGGGTATTGAAAGCCATTTTCCATTCATTCCCTTCTCTGATTCTAACCAGATTTTAGGTTCCCCTTAAATCCAACTTGGAGAATACTTTAGCTCCCAAAATCTGGTTGAATGAATCCGGAATCAGAGGATACGGATCTCAGATGGTAATTTGATTAAATTCCCAGAAATCTAAACAGGGATGGAGACCTCCATCTTTCTTCTTAACAAAGAAGTACCCTGTCGCCATGGGCGAGGAGAAGGGTCTGATATGTCCCTTCTCCAGACTCTCAGCAATGAAATCCTTCATGGCTTGTCTCTCTGGACCAGAAAGATTATACAGTCTGGACTTGGGTAATTTAGCTCCGGGAATAAGGTTAATGGGACAGTAATACGCATGATAAGGAGGCAAATCCTGACACCCCTTGTCAGAAAATACGTCCTTAAAACCAGACAGAAATGCAGGTAAGGTCTCTGTAGAGACCACAGAAAGAGAAGTGCTCAAGCAGTTTTCATGACAGTAATCTCCCCATTCCATAATTTCCCTGGATTGCCAATCTACTACCGGATTATGTTTCACCAACCAGGGTAGACCCAGTACAACAGGAGTGGGAAGGCCCTCCAGGACATAACAAGGAATTACTTCATAATGAAGGGGCCCCACCCTCAGTCTTATATCATGTACAATGTGTGTTAGAAATCTCTGAGGAAGCAACGCTGAGTCGATGGCATAAATGGGGATCAGCTTAGTTAACATGTTGTAAGTAAGCCCATGAGTTCCCACAAACCCAGCATCAACCATGCTGACTCCAGCTCCACTGTCCGAAAACACAGAAATTTTCTCAGTTCTGCCCTCTAGCACCACCTCTGCCGTCATGACAAACTGGGAGCTGCATGTAGAAGACATACACACACCCTGATTATCCAACCCCATACTACCAAGGGTCAATCAAGTTCCAGACGTTCCCTTTCGCTAAGGAACCAAGGGACTAACCCCAATAAAATGTCTCTTTTTGCCACAGAAAACCCCCCCTTTTTTTCTTGCAAATTTAAGAGGAAATATGCAATGCAATAGCTCCCCATAACTGCATGGGCTCCTCCAAATCCATGACTACAGGTTCACTCCCAGACCGCCCCCCCGGCAATGGGGTATTGCCCCAAAAAAGGGCTCTGGAGAAGGTCGTGTCACCCTCCTATCCCGAAGGCGTCTATCTACGGGTATAGCCAGCTACATTTCAGCCTCCAAGGACCCAGGGGTTTCATAAACTGCCAAAGCATCCTTCATCCTTTCTGAAAGACCCTGCCAAAATTGGCTTCTAAGAGCCGGGTCATTACACTTGGTATCGGTTGCCCAGCAACAAAATTCAGAACAATAAGTCTCTGACCGATCTCACTGCTGAAGGCGACACAGCCTAGATTCAGCCAAGGATATTCGGTCAGCCCCGAAAAATCCTTTAACCAATCGGAGGCAAGCAGAGCCTTGTTCCAAAGAGAAAGACCAGGATTGAGGATCTCCTTGTAACAGTGAGATCACAATCCCCATGCATTGCTCCTCATCTACAGAAGAGTAGGATCGAAGCTTAAGATATCATTTACAAGCTTCTTTAAGCACAAAAAAATGTCCCTACCTCCTGAAAATCTGTCTGGTTGGGCAATTTTGGGCTCAAACTGGACAGGCCTACCCGCAGAGTTCCCAACAATAGGAGTGTATGACCGCAGTTGTTGCTGCTGAACAGCTGATTGCAGGTCAGCTACCTCCAGTGACAAATTCTGAAGCCACTTCACCAATATAGAAATGGTATCCATAACAACACAAAAAAACAACAATAAAAAACCCAAAAGTCATGTTAGGAATAGGGAGAATCTAGTGTATATCGACTGGAAAAAAGAAGGGAGCCCTAAAACTAGATAAAAGGAGAGTGGAGACCACTAAACAGAACTAATGGCAAACTCTGACTCCCCCATAGACCCTTAATAGGTTCTGCACCTATCGCCGACAAGGATACCTAGCCCTAGCTAACCCTAAGGCTAGGCCCTAGGAAGGGAGCAAGAGGGGTGTGCACTAAGACAACCCCACTAAAAACTAAAGAATATAAAGGAGAAACAAACAGGGGAATACACTTAGATTCAAGATGACACTGGAGAAAGCGCAGAAAATAAATATCCACAAAGAAACTCCAAGGTAATTCTAATCAATTACTAGAATCCCAGGCCTGAATATGTATAAAACGCTAGCACCAGAAAACTCTCTGAGGATCTGAGTGTATTTAAGGACACAGAAAGGAAGTGCTGATTAACAGCAGAAAGGTGAGGATAACTCAGGGTACTAAAGGGAAAGGTAAAATCCCAAAGCAAGATGAGCATCACCGCTGGGTCCTAAAGAGAAAAGTGTAATAAAAGAATCAGGGAGATGTTTGTAAGGCCAAACGCAGCGACCGTTTACAGCTGGACAACCGTATGACTGTCTGTCATCCCTGACACACCCGTGACAGTTACTCCCTATCAGCCACCTTCTTGAATACTGTCAAAAAGGCTTTCACATCATCCCTGGAGGTCATCTTATGCATGGCCTGTTTTACTGCTTTTTGGACATGTTAGTCATCAGCCGGACCTGAGGGTGAGGCGGTCGACCTGTCCTGGATGGTGCTCACCCGAAGTTGCATATGTTTCCGCTGCTCCTCCTGGTACTGCTGCTGCAATTGCTGCTGAAGTTGTATGTGCTATAGCAGTAGCTTGTTCATCTCCTGCTGATGCTGCGTCTGGACCAGGTGTTTAACTAAGTTCTCCATGTTACCGGACGTCTCTCGCTGGCTGGCGGCCTTCAGCCAGGACATATACCATTTTCATTTCCAATGATCCTATGTGCCAAAGCATGCCCTCCTGACTTAGCAAAACAAAACTGTCTGTTAGAGTGGCACATGACTTGCAATGTCACTGGAATTTGACACCTTTTATGCTGCTGCATCTGAATGAACGGCAGAAAGTGGGGATGTACAACATCATGTAGCAAGCATAATAGAGAGTGTTTTATTTTTAGTTATGACATTGGCAGTTGAAGGGGGATGCCTGTCACTTACTAAAGCCCTTCATAGAGACAACAAATTTTGGCAGTAGGGACAAGTGTGGAAGTGACAATGTCACCCCCTCATATGTATCCTGAAAAAACACCAGAATACAAGAACACCAACTTTGCCTGTTTACTGCCACCATCTGTCTCTTGAGTACTCTCAAGGTCCATGTTATATGCTACAGGATTTGGAAAAGAGGAGGGAGACAAGAAGGAGCAGCAGCAGGGGGATGTGGAGTGGGATATAGACTAGGCAAAGGCAAGAAATGAGGCTGAGTGTCCGAGTAAAAATTATGATAATGACTTTGGCTATGACAACCAGCTGTGCCAGCGGGAAGATGAAAATCAACCATTTTGGTCATTGTTGGCAATTATGGCAAGCTGTATGCAGGAATGTTTGTGAGATTACAGTAGTATTATTAATATCAAGCAAAGTAATGACTATTGGGTAACCACACTTCAAGACTCTCACTATAAAATTAAAATGAAGGAATTTTTCCCAACTTATGAAAAGCAGTTAACATTGGCTTATTACCAGGATAAACTGTATTATCTATCTTGTAAAGCTTTCCCTGAGCAAACACCCTTTACCTGTACGACAGACCAGTAAACCACTCTGCGATCCCCACAGACACAATGCTCTCACACCTGTGTCAGTGTTTGGGTTCCAACAAGTAGCCGAGGCAGCAACAGCTAAATCATATTTAACATGATGGACCAGATGTTTTATCTGCCATTGCGAAAACCTGATGCACTTCACCAAACAAACACACTGATTCAACAGCCAAGTTCTGTCATAGACTGAGTCCTTTCTCCATCAGATACCGTGAGCCCATGAAATTTGGGGTCAACACATTGGACCAGTGGAATTTATTCATTATTCAATTATTCAATTTTGCAAAAAAAGTCTGAAACTGCAGTGTGTGGTTAAATAGGCTGCTAGATACCACCACTTATCATTCAGTTACACCTAGACAGATAGTGTGACGTTACTTGGACATTATTAAGGCTGTATTTGCATTACCGAACACAAAACAGATTCAATACACTCATAGGAGTCCTCAGAATGGTATAAACGTATTTTCCAGGCAATTAGATGATTTCTGTATTGCTATTTGCAGCAAATTTATTTGATGCAATGATAAGTTTTGGACAAAAATTTGGCAAAGCCAGTTGATATGAATTTCAAACAATCTGCTCATCTCTTGTGCCAGATGTTTAACCCCCAACAATTTCATATTGATAACCTAAGGTAATCAATATATCAGTTTTGGCAACTCATAATAGTAATTGTAGCAGTATTAAAAGTAGCAGAGTATAGTTTGTAGTTTTGCAGTAGAAAATTATGTTTATCCTAATGTCATCATATATATACAGTCCTGCTCATCATTATTGGCACCCATGAAGTTTAAGTACATAATGTGGAATATCACGTGAAAAAAATAAATCAAATGAAACAGTTGTTTTGTATAGAGCACTCACTCATGTTAAATACAAAAGAGCAAATGATAAACAATAATTAAAAATATAAAAACAATGGGAGGGGTAAATAGAAAAACCTAAAGCTTGCTGTGTCACTGGTATTGGCACCCTTTACATTAATTTTGTAAACACATTTTGACTCGCCTGTGGTAAATCACAAAGGAAATTCACATGTGATTAATTGTTGGTGACCATGTGACATGAATTAGCCAATGAATGATGACTTCAGTGTTTTAAACAGCCACATGGTAGGCCCTATTCTTTTGCCACAAAGGTGAAGACAAAGGCGCTGTCTGAGGACATCAGAACTGCTATTATTAGCAAACACAAGACTTCCAAAGGGTATAAGGACATTTCAAAAGACCTTGGTATCTCAGTTTCAACAGTATGCAATGTTATTAAGAAGTTTGCCATGCATGGAACCATCAAAAACCTCCCTGTACGTGGGGAAAAGAGGAAAATTGACAAGAGATGTCGTTGAAGGTTGGTGCGAATGGTGAAAAATACACCGCGTTAAACATCCAAAGACCTGAAGGCCACCCTGGAACAGTCTGAAGTCATGTTTTCAACAAGTACCATACGCAACACACTAAACCAAGCATAGCTATGTGGGCGAATGCCAAAGAAGAAACCATTGCTGAAGAAAATACATAAAAAGGAACAATTGATCTTTGCCAAAGAGTACCTTGACAAACCATAATCCTTCTGGGAAAATGTTCTGTGGACAGATAAAACAAAAACAGAGCTTTTTGGCAATGCAAAACAACAGTTTGTTTACAGACAGCACAATTAAGCTTTTAAGCAAACTAACACCTTATCAACAGTTATGAATGGTGGAGAATCCATAATGCTGTGGGGTTGCTTTGCTGCGTCCGGTACTGGAGGCCTTGATCGTATCACAGGAATCATGAAATCAGAGAATTATAAAGAGATTTTAAAGTGAAATGTCCTACCCGGTGTAAGAAAACTTGGTTTGAGTCGAAGATCATGGGTCTTCCAGCAAGATAATGACCTAAAGCACACATCCAAAAGTACACAGGAATGGTTGAAAAAGAAAAAATAGACTGTTTTAAAATGACCAGCAATGAGTCCTGACCTCAATACAATTAGAAAATCTTTGAGGTGAGTTGAAATCTGCCATTGGGAAAAAGAACCCTGCAAACATTCAAGAGCTTGAACAAACTGCAAAGGAAGAGTAGGAGAAAATTCCACCTGAGAAGTACAAGAAGCTTATAGATGGCTACAAGAAATGTTTGGAGGCTGTCAGCAATGCCAAAGGGTGTGCAAGCAAGTATTAATTAGGGGTGCCGTTATTGCTGCACATGCTGTTTATTATGTTTTTTTCTTTGAAATTGCAACATAGAATTTGAAAATAAATGTTTTAATAATAATAATATAATAATAATAATAATAATATTATATTATTAATAATAATATAACTAATAATATAGTTTTAGTACTTTGGACCACTAATTAAAAATTCCTGAGGATATAACTTTGGTACATTTCTATTTATTTCTGAAGATATTGTACAGTCTATGAAAAAACTAGTATATGATTTATTTTTTTTTAGAACCATAAATAATATTAACTTATTTTCATCCTATGATGAGAATTTACATCATAGCCAGTTGCCAGTTCCTACAATCAAGCTGTATATGTGAGGTCAACCTTAAGAACAAGACTGTTAGGAACTGAATAATCCAGCAGCTTACCTCGTACCAAAGTCAAATATGATCTCAGCTCTGTACAATCAATGGAGGGAGCCTACTTTAACAGTGATCCATAACAGCTCTGTACAATCAATGCAAGAAGCCTACTTTAACAGTGATCCATAACAGTGGTATCCGTGGCCAGGAAGAATTGTGGTAATTAGAGACAAGCTGATCTGGCAAAATTCAAAATCGCCAGTTACCACATATTTTCCTGGGAAATACGATTTGCGGCAATGTTATTCTCTGCGAATAATGTTCCTTCATCGAGATTAGTGTGATCGCCAAACTTGATGAATCAGAGCTTTAGTGCATGTCACAATCACAATGACCTGTCACATAATGTTAGCGTATTTACTTATGCTCCATGGGGAGCACCGTAAAATAAATAAAAACAACATTGCAGAAATGCTTTTTTTCTGTCTTCCATATTACACATAAATCTGCATTACATATAAATCTGCCTCAAAGTCTTTAATTTAAAGGTCTGCAGTTTATAATGTTATTTAATGAAATGAAACATTTTATTCTTAGGGATCAAAATACACACGAAAGCTGTTGTACGCAATTAGAAAACTTAACTTTTTGTCTTACTGCTTTTGTAACAGCTTCTCTTTTATCCATAGGCTACGATTGGTATTGCAGCTCAAACTTTTTCAAGTGAACGGGGCTAGAGAATAAACAAACTTTTTATACAATATCATGTAACTCATTGAACTCCAAGGAAAAGATCTTAGAAAATACTGTAACATAAAAATTAAAGGTAAATGAGCATTTCTAATAAGAAGAATAGGTTAGACTTACCATATATGAAAAAAAATAGATTATGTTAAAAAAGACATTGCAAAACATATTAATAGTGACATCACTCTAAGAGAGGCCAACCCCCAAAAGTAAAGGTTAATCTTACTCCAAATGATTTAATTACATGGCATATTTGGCATATCATGGGTTTGTCCATAGTAGCAGAAATGTGTGTGAAGAGTAATAAAAATAGTAACATTTTAAACCTCAGGTCCTTAGGGTCCTGACTTGGAAACCTTTGCCTGCTGATATAATGAATGGAATTTTAATTACATGCTGCTTATATCTACATATTACGACACATTTTACAATTCTTTTGCATAACTTGTTATAAAATAAACAGAAAATGTATTTTTAATCATATTTTGCAAATATGATTTATACATTAGTGAAGTAAATAATTTCGATGACTAACAATAAAAAAAAAACAACTGAGAAATGCTGGCAGTTGTAAGACTATTTTCATTTTAATAGGAGCTGCTATATTACCTAATGCTGCCTCCCAGTGGCACAGCTACATTGCTAAAATACAGTCATGTATGGTATTCCTCTACTGCTTCTATTTCATGACATATTTCAGAAGTGAATGCATGTTATTACAATATTAACTTATTTTTATTGCAATATGCAATGTCAAACAATATTACACAAAATGGCTCATATTCTGATATTGCAAAGGCAACTAGTGTGGCAGTTTGCATTAATATTATCATAGAATCCTCATAGTTACATCTTTATGCACAATCACAGCTAAATAATTTGGCGAGCACTAAAATGTTCGGGTACTCGTTGTTCGAGTCAAGCAAATTGGAATGCTCGGGTGCTCTATCCGAGCAACAAGCCCAATGCAAGTCTATGGGAAACTCGAGCATTTTTCCGGTGGCCCCACCCTGGGCGGTCTGCAGAGGGCCTAAAAATTGCCGAAATCGATGGGAATAGTGCTTAAATGACATGAGAACAGCATGGGGAAGACCCCTGGAAGCATCTCTGACTCTCAGGTCATTGCTGTTAACAATGTTGTCAGAGTATTCTGCCACTTTTACGGACTCACAATAAAACATACAAAAATGAAACCAAAATGGAGTTTCCTGGGAAAAATGTTAAGGAACATCCTTTCCAGGGTAATGACTTGTATCCAAGGTAAAATAAATAACCAAAAGCAAAAATGCTCATCCACACCTTGGGCTATGTTCACACGTGGCGTTTTTGATGCGTTTTTGCACTTTTACATTGCTTTCAACAGTGAAAAATACATTCACTGATAAATGTCATTTTAATATTTTACAACCTTATCTGGCCATGTGTGTGTGAGACATGATCAGACACATCGTGTTTCATTCAAAAAGGAGGGACTCTGAAACTCACAAAGCCTATTTTTATAGGGCCATCAGGAGGCCCTTACTATTTTTAAAGGGCCAGCAGTCGGCCCTCACTATTGTTAGAGAGCCAGCAGCCGGCTGTGCTTTGTTGTTCCCATTATTAACGAGTGGGTCTCCTATACTGTTATTGTGTATGAAGTGACTGCAAGGGCTGCCAAAAATTTGGACGTACCCCAATACCCCTTTGAAGAGACATCAGTAAAAAAAATTCCCATTATAAAGTAGTGGGGCTCCTATAGTGGTAATGCCTATGCAGTGACTGCAAGGGCTGCCAAAATTTAGGAAAAACCCTAATAATTTAAAGACACATAGGGGTGGGCCTCAGTAACAACATGAAAGGAGCAGGTCTGCTATACAGTTATAGAGTACGACGTGAGTACAACGGCTGCCAAAATTTAGTAAAACCCCCAATAACAATTTAAAGGCACATAGAGATGGGCCTCAGTAGTGACATGTTCTCATTAGAAAGGAGCAGGTCTGCTATACAATTATAGAGTATGCAGTGAGTACAACGCCTGCCAAAATTTAGGAAAACCCCAATACCAATTTACAGACACATAAAGGTGGGTGTCAGTAATGACATGTTCCTAGAAAGGAGTGGTTCTGCTATACAGTTATAGGGTATGCAGTGAGCACAACGGCTGCCAAAATTTGGGATAAGCCCCAATAACAATTTAAAGACACATAGAGGTGGGTCTCAGTAACAATACTGTTCTTGAGTATGCAGTGATTGCAATGGCTGCCAAAAATTTGGAGGCACTCCAATGCCCCTTTCAAGAGACATAGAAGAGGGAATCATGAAAAAAAAATTACCATTATTAGGATGTGGGTCTCCCATACTGTTTGCCTATGTAGAGAATGCAACGGCTGGCAAAAATGTGGAGGCACTCCAATACCCCTTGCAAGAGACATAGAGGAGGGCCTCATGAAAAAATGTTCCCATTATTAAGTAATGGCTCTCTTATACTGTTTGCCTATGCAGTGAATGCAATGGCTGCCAAAAAATTGGAGGCACTCCAATAAACCCTTGCATGAGACGAAGATATGGTGATATGGTAGATATGGTGGTGAATAATATGGTAGTGGAGGATGAGAAGAAGGAGGAAGACAAGAGCAAATAGACAAAACCAGGAAGCGTATACACTTGTCCGGTGTGAAGAGGGGCATGGAAATAGACCTCCCAAAAAAAAGACACTGTATTTGAGTTTGTTACGCTGCTATCATTCAGTGGTGTTGAGAAGTCTTGCCCAATCCAGGCCTTGTTTATTTTTATAAGAGTCAGCCTGTCAGCATTTTCAGTTGACAGGCGAATGCGCCTATCAATTATAATACCACCGGCGGCACTAAAAACCCGCTCTGACAAAACGCTAGCAGCAGGGCAGGCCAGGACCTCTAAGGTGTGGAGAGCCAGTTCATGCCACGAGTCCAGTTTGGATACCCAATAATTATAAGGCACAGAGGAATCATGAAGGATGTTGGTATGGTCGGAAAGGTACTCCATCAGCATCTTCCCAAACTTTTCCCTCCTTAAGAGAGTACCCCACGCATCAGGGCCCGAGCAATGGGAGGGTCTGAGAAAACTGTCCCAGAACTTTGACAGTATTCCCCTGCCTCTGCTGGATTGGATTTGTGTCTTTCTTGCCTGTACTCCTTGGTTATCTCATAAACTGTGACCTCTGCCGACATCGTTTTCAGATGGCAATTTTTTTAATAATTCTGCAAAAAGGGCCTTCTGGTACTGTCCCATTTTATAAGGCGTGTCCCCCACAGGAATAAGAGATAAAAAGTTCTCCTTGTAACGTGAATCTAGAAGTGTCACCAACCAGTAATGACTGTCACCTAAAATTTGGACAACACAAGGGTCACGGCAAAGGCAGCATAAAATAAACTCAGCCATGTGTGTCAGACTGCTAACAGGCAAGACTTCCATATCCTCACCAAGAGGATGACTGACCATGCTCTCCTCCCCATTCTCCTCCTCCTCCCTGTCCTCAGCCCATCCATGATGAACAGACAGTATGACAGTTGTCCAGGTAGTTCCATCTATAGCGCAGGAAACTAACTCCTGTTCTTTCTCCTCCTCCTCTTCCTCATTGTCACCCAATCCATGTTGGGATGAGATGAGGCTAAGCTGTGTGGAATTACCCTGTATGGTTCCTTGCTCCATCTAGTCATGCTCCACCTGCAATGCATCCTCTTTAATTGTGAGCAGCTCACCATCTTGGTGGAGTCCTCAAAGTTTTCAAGGATGGCACAGATGTCTGACATCCATCTCCACTCCTGAGGTCTTATGTGTGGAGTCTGACCTGAATACCGACGGTCGTATTGATGCTGGTAGTCAACAACTTTTGCTCATAAATCCCTCCCAGGATCTGCAATGTAGAGTTCCAACTCGTGGGGACATCGCACACCAGTCGGTGAGCTGGAAGCTGTAAACGCTGCTGAAGCACGGCAAGAGCGGTGGAAGTTGTAGCTGACTTTCTAAAATGGGCACACACACGGCGTACTTTGACAAGCAGATCCGGCAGATCTAGGTAGGTTTTGAGAAACCGCTGAACCATGAGGTCCAGGCATGGTACGTGTGTGAGCTCGCCTCGCTTCAGAGTCGCCACCAGGTTTCGGCCATTGTCACACACAACCATGCCAGGCTGTAGGTTCAGCGTTGTCAGCCACAGATCTGCCTGCTCTTTCAGAGCTGTCCACAACTCTTCAGCATTGTGCGGTTTGTCATCTAATTATATTAGCTTCAGTTCAGCCTGTTGCCACTTGGCCAATGTAGTGCTGAAGTGCTTCCAGCTTCCCACTGCGGTGATCATTTTGGAGATGGAGGCTGAAAAGGAGGAGGTGTAGGAGCTGTAGAATGTGGGGGCAACCCTGATTGACCCAGGACCCACAATCCTTGGCGTTGGGAGGACGTGTTCCGTCCCAAGGTCCGACTGGGTCCCGGCTTCCACTATATTAACCCAGTGTGCTATAAGCAAGATGTACCATCCCTGCCCACAAGCATTTGTCCACGTGTCCATGGTTAGTTGGACTTTCACAGTAACTGTGTTGTTGAGGGCACTGCTAAGGTTGTGGGACACGTACTTGTGTATTGCGGGGATGGCAAACCGGGAAAAATAGTAGCGGCTGGGGACCAAGTACCAAGGGACAGCTGCCGCCATCAGGTTGCAGAAAGCTTCCATCTGCACGAGCCTAAAAGGCAACATTTCAAGCGCAAGCAGTCGCAAAATGTGGGAATTTAGTAGTGTGGCCTGTGGTGCATTGGCTGCGTTTTTACGCTTACGTTCCAAGGACTGGAGTAGGGACAACTGAACTCTGCGCTGGGACAATGATGTGGACGTGCTAGCTGATAGTGCTAGTTGAGAGTGTGCAATGATACGTGCAGGGCGGGATGCATCTTTGCGTGCGCCATGGACAGGGGATTGGCATGCACGCACAACAGTGGAACAAGCAGTGGTGTCAGCCATGGACCCTGTTTCTGGACCCTGGCGTTCGGCCCACCTAGTCGAGTGCTTTTCTGTTATGTGGCTGATCATGCTGGTGGTGGTCAGACTGATACTTTTGCTACTCCTACTCATGCTGCCTTACAAGTGATGCAAATGGCGTTTTTGGGGTTATCTGCAGAGTCTTTAAAAAACAACTAGACTTGGGAAGACCTAACAGTTGAACTTGCAACTTCCGTCGTGTTGGTGTTACGGGGAAGGCTTTCCCACCTTGTGTCTGCGGCCACCACACTGCTTCTTCCTGCCTGTTGTGGGGCTGCGCCTCCCTCCCCTTCTGTGGTGCTGTCCTCACTCTGCATGTCCCCCTGCCAGGTAGGGTCAGTTACTATATCGTCCACCACCTCATCTTCCACTTCTGCACCCTGGTCCTCTGCCTGACTTTCTGGCAATTGTGTCTCATCATCATCCACCTCTTGCAACAGTAATTGCACTTTCCCACCATTGCCTTTATGTGACTGTGGCTGCTCAAATATTTGGGCATAGCTACACGAGATCGCCTCTTGCCCCACTGACCCGGTGAGAGGCCTGAATCTATAAATGGAAAGTGAACAGCTCTTCTGAGTGTCCAAGTGTGGGATCAGTTGTCTCTGGGCACTCGGCATGGTGGGAGGAAGGAGGATCAGGGTGAGGAATATGCGGTCCAGACTCATGGCTACTGAGACCTGACCATGTGGAAGACAGGGTGGTGGTGGTGGTGACTGGAAGCATTATCTGCTATCCAACCAACAACCTTTTGACACTGCTCTGTGTCCAATAACGGAGTTATGTGGTACCCTAGTAATTGGGACAGGAAGGTCGAGCGACAAGATGTGGGTGTTTGTTGTGGCACAATTTCAGCTTGCTCACGGCCACGTCCTCAGCCTCGGCCTCTGCATGCACCTTCACCATCACGTCCACTTCCCTGTCCCTTGGCACACACCTTGAGCATTTTAAATGGTGGACAATATTTTCCACATTCACCACAAATAGCTGAATTTGGACCACAGTTATGTGATATGTCTGACAGACAACCGCGGTTTTAAATAGCGGGCTTGTAGTTTACTATTCTTCACACCGAGCACGTATGAATAGCTTCACTGACACACTGTAACAAACTGTAAATGGAGGTCAGAAATTGATGTATGGGGACTGCAGTTATATGTGATACATCTGACGGACAACCATGGTTTTAAATTGCGGGCTTGTAGTTTACCATTCTTCATAGTGACCTCATGTGAATAGCTTCAGTGACACAATGCAACAAACTGTAAAAGATAGCCAGAAATGGCTGAATTTGGACCGCAGTTATGTGTGAGACGTCTGACGGACAACCAAGGTTTTAAATAGCGGCCCTATAGTTTACTATTCTTCACAGCGACCTCATGTGAATATCTTCACTGACACACTGCAACAAATTGTAAATAGAAGATAGAAATTGCTGAATTTGGACTGTAGTTATATATGATACGTCTCACGGACAACCACGGTTTTAAATAGCGGGAAATACTAGCTGAGCTTGTTGAGCACAGTGATGCTTGGGCGAGTACCGAGTGTTTGCGAGCACGTTCGCTCATCACTAGTGTTGAGCGAACATGCTCGACATTGCTCGGTACTCGCCCGAGCATCACGCTACTCGGGATGTTCGGCGAGCACCGAGCATTTCCGAGTTACTCGGGCGGGAGCTCGCGTCTCTGCCCTGCATGTTTGGCGCTCTTTACAGAGCCAATGAACATGCAGGGATTGCCAGCCAGTCACTGTAATGCTTCAGCCATGTTGGGTGTGGGCATTACAGTGATTGGCTGGCCGCATAGCGTCACCTCGAGTATTTAAAACCATGCGCCGCCATCTTGGACACAGTCGCTCCGGATTAGACAGTGTAGGGACAGCGCTGCTAATTTAGGGAGAGATATAAACTGCGAAATAGTTAGTGTAGGGTCTGTAAAGGCTGCCAGAACAAACAAACAGTCCTTTTCAGGACTAATATCCATCCCAGATACCAGGCAGGCAGGCAGGCTGTATAGGAGACACAGTGGTTATACCAGCAAACGCTGCATTACAGTCCTGTGTGCTCCTGTTGCTGAAATTGCTGGACTTAGCACCAGGTGTCGGGGGCCAGGAAAAATCCTTTTTTTTCATCTAAATCCTCCTTTTTTTTTCCTCCTTCACACTGTACAAATACCCGTCTTATTAACCTTTTGGTGTGTCCCCCCCCCCCAAAAAAAAGCATGTCTCTGATTTTTCAGACACAAATATAACTGGTGAAAATAGTCTGGTGTAGGCTAGAGAAACAGAAGTGTTGTTTTGCACTTCCACGGTTCAAACCTCTGTATTATCCATTTTGGGCCATTTGTATCTAAAAAAAAACAGTTTGAGTGTGTCGCTCACTGTTCAGCCGCAAATCTATATATTTAAAAAAGTCTGGTATACCCCAGTAAACAATAACTGTGGTTTTGCCATCCCACGGTAAAAAATCTCTATTATTCAGCTTTTGGTAGTTTTTTCCATAAGGAAAAACAGTAGTGTCTCCTGACTGTTGTGACACAAAAATATATCTGTTGAAAATAGTCTTGTGTAGGCCCGACATCCCAGTGTGGTTTCGCAGTTCCACAGGTCAAATCGCTGTACTATCCAGTTTTGGGCCTTTGGTATCTAAAAAAAAAGCAGTTTGAGTGTGACGCTCACTGTTCAGCCGCAAATATCTCTATTTAAAAAAGTGTGGTATACCCCAGTAAACAATAACTGTGGTTTTCCTCTTCCACGGTTCTAATCTACTCTTTATTACCCTTTTTCCATTGATAGTGCAAGTGTAAGCTATTTTACTTCATTTACAATGGGCAAGGCGCGTGGCAAGGGACGTGGAAGTGGACGTTCTGGTGATGGTTCGTGCAGAGGACAGGGCCGTGGCCAAGGTGAAAATGTGCCACAACCAACAGCCACATCTTCTCGCTCCCACTTCTTGACCGAATT
Organism: Phyllobates terribilis; assembly: GCF_046119375.1. Taxonomy (NCBI): domain Eukaryota; kingdom Metazoa; phylum Chordata; class Amphibia; order Anura; family Dendrobatidae; genus Phyllobates; species Phyllobates terribilis. Next base: position 325,856,162 of record NW_027362762.1, on the reverse strand, counting down.
ACTAGGGAAGCACAGAACAACACCAGTATTGAGAACTGATCAGTGTGAACAGGTTATTAATTGGATAGCAGATAATACTTCCAGTTACCTGGGCACCACCACCTCCGGTCTGTCTTCCACACGGTCAACTCTTAGTAGCCGTGAGTCTCGACCGCATACTCCTCCTCACCCTGATGCTCCTTCCTCCCACCATGCCGAGTGTCATCAGACAGCAAGTGATCCCACACTTGGACACTCTGAAGAGCTGTTCACTGGTCCATTTCCATATTTGGGCCCCTCGCCTGATACTCTTGAAGTGGTGGAAGAGGAGATCCCATGTTGCGATGCCCAAATATTTGAACAGCCACGGCCACAGGAAGTCGACGTTGGCAATCTGTCACAAGAGGTGGACGATGACGAGACACAATTGCCAGGAAGTGAGGAGGAGGATCGTGGTGCGCAAGTGGAAGAGGAGGAGGTGGTGGATGATCTAGTAACTGACCCAACGTGGAAGGAGGACATGCAGAGTGAGGCCAGCAGCACACAGGGGGAGGGAGGCAGAGTACCCCAACAGGCAGGAAGAAGCAGTGTGGTGGCCGCAGACAGAAGGCAGGCAACCATTCCCCGTAACACCAACACGAGGGGCGTTGCCAGTACAAGCGATAGGTATTCCAGAGTCTGGAATTTTTTTAAAGACTCTGTGCTGATAACCCCAAAAAGGCCATATGTTCCACCTGCCATGCCAGCATCAGCAGGGGTGACAAAACTACCAGCCTGACCACCACCAGCATGATCAGGCACATGACAGCAAAGCACCCGACTTTGTGGGGCAAAACCCAGGGTCCACGACCAGTGTCAGCGGGTGTCACCACTGCTTCTTCCACTGTTGTGCGTGCAATAAAACCCCCTGTTGTGTGTGCAAGGCAATCCCCTGTCCATTCTGCATGTAAAGATGCCCCCTGCTCTCAGTCTTCACTTGTTCTGGCAGTTTCTCAAGAAACAGCATCAACGTCCACGTCCACGTCCCACCGCAGCGTTCAATTGTCCATATCCCAGACCTTTGAACGAAAGCGGAAATTCGCAGCTAACGCCCCACAGGCCACAGTCCTAAATTTCACGACTGCTTGCGTTGGAAACGCTGCCTTTTAGGCTAGTGGAGACGGAATCCTTCCGCAATCTTATGGCGATGGCTGTCCCTCGGTACTCGGTCCCCAGCCGACACTATTTTGCCCGGTGTGCTATCCCCGCACTACACAAGCACGTGTCCCAAAGCATCTGCCGTGCCCTCAACAACGCAGTTACTGGGAGAGTCCACCTGACAACGGACACATGGACAAGTGCTTGTGGCCAGGGACGGTACATCTCTCTGACGGCACACTGGGTAAGCATAGTGGAAGCCGGGACCCAGTCGGACCTTGGGACGGAACACATTCTCCCCACACCGAGGATTGCGGGCCCTATGTCAGTCAGAGTTGCCCCCACAGTGTACAGCTCCTGCGTATCCTCCTCCTCCTCCTCCTCATGTTCAGCCTCCATCTCAGATATCACCACATCAGTTACAAGCTGGAAGCATTGCAGTACTGCCTCCGCCAAGCGGCAACAGGCTGTGCTGAAACTCATAAGCTTAGGTGATAAACCTCACACTGCTTGTGAGTTGTGGACAGCTGTGAAAGAGCAGGCAGATCTGTGGCTGAGACCGCTGAACCTACATCCCGGCATGGTCGTGTGTGACAATGGCTGTAACCTGGTGGCGGCTCTGAGGCGAGGTGAGATCACACACGTACCATGCCTGGCTCATGTGCTTAACCTCGTGGTTCAGCGGTTTCTTAAATCGTACCCCGAGTTGCCAGATCTGCTCGTGAAAGTACGCCGCCTGTCAGCTCATTTTCGCAAGTCGGCTACAGCTTCCGCCGCCCTTGCTGTGTTGCAGCAGCGTTTGCAGCTTCCGGCACACCGACTGGTGTGTGATGTCCCCACACGTTGGAACTCTACCCTCCACATGTTGCAAAGGATTTGTGAGCAGAAGAGAGCAGTTGTGGAGTAACAGCTGCAACAAGGCCGTCGATATTCAGGTCAGACTCCACACATAAGACCTCAGGAGTGGACCTGGATGACTGACATATGTACCATCCTGACAAACTTTGAGGAGGCCACCAAGATGGTGAGTGGCGATGACGCCATCATTAGTGTCAGCATCCCACTTGTCTGTCTTTTGCAACGCTCTCTGCAGAGAATTAAAGAGGAGGCATTTGCAGCCAGAGTATGATGAGATGGATCAAGAAGCCGTAGCGGGCGATTACACACAGCCCAGCCTCATCTCATCCCAGCGTGCATTGTGGGACAATGAGGGAGAGGAGGAGGAGGAGGAGGAAGAACAGGAGCTGCTATCATGCATTGTAGACGGTAGTACCTGTACAAGTGTCATACCGACGGTTCAGCGTGGGTGGCCTGAGGACAGGGGGGAGGAGGAAGAGGAGGAGGAGGAGAGCATGGTCAGTCGTCATCTTGGTGAGGACACGGAAATCTTGCCCGTTACCAGTCTGGCACGCATGGCTGACTTTAAGTTACACTGCCTTAACCGTGACCCTCGCGTTGTCAAAATGTTGGGTGACAGTCATTACTGGTTGGTGACACTTGTAGACCCCCGCTACAAGGAGAACTTTCACTCTCTTATTCCTGAGGTGGAGAGGTCTACAAAAATGGGGCAGTACCAGGCCCTTGCTGCAGAACTCTTATCAATCCAGCAGAGGCAGGGGAACACTGTCAACATTCTGGGACAGTTTTCTGACACCCGCCCAGCTTACAGGCCCTGAGGCGCGGGGTACTCTCACAAGGAGTGGAAAGTTTCAAAAGATGGTGAGGTAGTACCTTGCCGACCGTACCAGCGTCCTCCGTGATTCCTCTGTGCCTTTTAATTATTGGGTATCCAAGCTGGACACTTGGAATGAACTCGCTCTGTACGCCTTGGAGGTCCTGGCCTGCCCTGCCGCTAGCATGTTATCGGAGCGTGTTTTTAGTGCCGCTGGGGGAATTATAACTGATAAGCGCACTCGCCTGTCAACTGACAATGCTGACAAGCTGACCCTTATCAAAATGAACAAGGGCTGGATTGGGCCAGACTTCTCATCACCACCAAATGACAGCAGAGTAACATAAAGTCAAATCCACTGTGTTATTTCGGGAGGTGTATTCTCATGCACCACTTCACACCCACACATGGGTATACGCTTCCTCGTTTCGGCTGTTTTATCTTCTTCTGCTTATACTCAGCCTCCACCACCACTATACCACCAGGGTGCCAGCATTGCAAGTTCCTCTGTCCTTATTTTTGGCAGCTTTTGCCTGCAAGGCATAAGCAAATACTATGGGACACCCACTCCCCAATAATGGGACTTATGTTTGTAATATGCTGTACTGCATGGCTCTTGTAAGGGGCATTGCAAGTTGCTCCATCCTAATTTTTGGCAGCTTTTGCTTGGAAAGCATAAGCAAATACTATGGGACACCCACTCCCCAATAATGGGACTTATGTTTGTAATATGCTGTACTGCATGGCTCTTGTAAGGGGCATTGCAAGTTGCTCCGTCCTAATTTTTGGCAGCTTTTGCTTGCGAGGCATAAGCAAATGCTATGGGACACCCACTCCCCAATAATGGGACTTATGTTTGTAATATGCTGTACTGCATGGCTCTTGTAAGGGGCATTGCAAGTTGCTCCGTCCTAATTTTTGGCAGCTTTTGCTTGGAAAGCATAAGCAAATACTATGGGACACCCACTCCCCAATAATGGGACTTATGTTTGTAATATGCTGTACTGCATGGCTCTTGTAAGGGGCATTGCAAGTTGCTCCGTTCTAATTTTTGGCAGCTTTTGCTTGCAAGGCCTAAGAAAATACTATGGGAGACCCACTCCCCAATAATGGGACTTATGTTTGTAATATGCTGTACTGCATGGCTCTTGTAAGGGGCATTGCAAGTTGCTCCGTCCTAATTTTTGGCAGCTTTTGCTTGCAAGGCATAAGCTAATACTATGGGAGACCCACTCCCCAATAATGGGACTTATGTTTGTAATATGCTGTACTGCATGGCTCTTGTAAGGGGCATTGCAAGTTGCTCCTTCCTAATTTTTGGCAGCTTTTGCTTGCAAGGCATAAGCAAATACTATGGGAGACCCACTCCCCAATAATGGGACTTATGTTTGTAATATGCTGTACTGAATGGCTCTTGTAAGGGGCATTGCAAGTTGCTCCATCCTAATTTTTGGCAGCTTTTGCTTGCAAGGCATAAGCCAATACTATGGGAGACCCACTCCCCAATAATGGGACTTATGTTTGTAATATGCTGTACTGCATGGCTCTTGTAAGGGGCATTGCAAGTTGCTCCGTCCTAATTTTTGGCAGCTTTTGCTTGCAAGGCATAAGCAAATACCATGGGACACCCACTCCCCAATAATGGGACTTATGTTTGTAATATGCTGTACTGCATGTGACGCGCCCCCTGGGCCATGTGTACACGTGTGTGGGATACCCGGTGCCGAGTCTCTAGGGTCTGTAGTCTCCGTGGCGGTGACCCGGTCCCGTGGCTCAGGCTGGTCAAACCAGTGGCAGTCTTTCTTAGGTTTTGAGGTTAATTGTCCGACTGCGCCACCCGTGGATTGCGGTCAGGGAGTACCACCGCTGCGAGGCAGACCGCTGAGGCTGGTGTTGTGTGCGCATCAGATAATGGGATAACTCCCCACGGGAGGAGTATAGCCTCAGAGCAGTGAGTGTGGATGATGTGGGTGATGGTGCACGAGCGCAGCAGGAATGACTCAGAGTCTTTGCAGTGCAGTTCAGGGTCTTTACTGATGATTATAAGGTAGACCCTCCCAGGAGTACTGGCTAGCATAAGAGGCCAGGTCAGTCTGTGAGCAAGCAGGAGTTCCCCTGGCCAGGTGGAGTTGTAGGCCTCCCCGTCTGTCTGCACTCTTCCTGGCTACCTTGCTGTAAGCGGGTAGAAGTAGCCCACGTCCCTGAGTGTACCGTGTAGTGCTCACCTGTATGGTTGGTGACTTGGGGCCTTCTGTTAGCCTCTGCTCCACGACGGCGGTGCTGGTCCCTTGCTTGTGGCTGAGCCTCCGGGCTTCTATGGCCAGAGGACCTGAAATCCCCTGCCGGCTGGTTTCTGCTGATGGATATATAAGTCCTGACAGCCTCGGACTCCTGTGTCCGGTTCCTATTGTCCTCTGCCAGGGCGAGCTCTGCTCAGCTTCCAGCCCCTGGTCTTTAGCTCCTAGCTCCTACAGAGCTCCTTGCTGTTACTTTCCCTTGCTCTCACTCTGACTCTGACTGTTCTCTGTTCTCTGACTCACTCAACCCCGCCCCAGATCCAGTTTATAAGCACAGAATTCTCCCCTCCCAGGACTGGGGCAGGAGGATGTTGCATGTTTAAGGGATCCTGACCAGGAAACCTCCCACTTGCTCTCCGACGTAATATCTCTATTACTGTGGTGACCAGACCCCTGGGGTGCCACACATGGCTCTTGTAAGGGGCATTGCAGTTCCTCATAATTTTTGGAAAGCCTTCCATTCACTGCTTAGGCCAACAGTGCACAGGAGACCCAGTTGCTATAAATGGAAAAAAAGGTTAAGTTAACGCCCTCTGACCTCCATGTCATTTCCAAGGGGCATTGGAGTGCCTCGAAATTTTTGGTAGGCATTGCACTCACTGTATGCCCTATAACTGTGTAGCCGAACCGCTCCTTTTGATACAGAAACATATCCTACAAGACATATCTGGTTGACTGGCCTGATATTGATGTGAATGGTCCCTGTTCCTCCTGCTCTTTCTCCTTTGCCACTACCTCATCCATCATTTATCACCTGAAGCTTTGTTTTAACGGGAGTCATAGAACTTGGATAGTAGCAGGAAAACATCCAGCAATCCTCGGAGGAGGTAGGATATGCGCCAAAACGCTGACCACCTCAGGCCTAGCCGCTACTACATACATGCACTTGCATTACAACAAAACAAAGCAGATGCTAACTTCTATCATCCTCATCATGCTCCTCACCTTTGCACTCTCAACTCCTCTGATGGAGAAGCCAGGGCCCACCGGAGGAGTCTGATAGTCCGGTGGGCTCGGCCAATGCTGCCCTGAAGCAGGCCAGGCTAAGAAAAGTGTGGGAAAGGTTACTGGGACAAATAGGGGTGGCTGGGGACCGAGTATGGACACCCGACCACCCCCTGGAGGCTGGGGAGCAAGCGGGGACACCCGGCCACCAGGCGGCTGGGGACTGAGTATGGATACCAGGCCGCCGACACAGCCATGGCGTGGTGGCCAGATTCCGCCTCCACATGCCTAAAAGGCCCAATTTAAAGTGCAAGCAAACAAGCAGTATGGTATTGCAGCCTGGGGGTGGGTGGGTGGCAGGCTGCATACTTGCCTTGCAAGGAATGGGAGAGGTACAATTGAACACTGCCCTGGGACAAGGACTTGAATGGGGATAGTTGCAAGTCTGCAACGACAGGTGCAAGGTGGGAGGCATCTTCGCATGTACCATGAACAGGGGTTTGGCATGCACACACTACAGCGGAATAGGCTCTCCTTCCCACTAAATGCACTGGGGAGGGCACAAGTAATGTTTTGGTATACGCGCTTAATCTTATGTATAAGGCACACCAGGACAAATAGGGGCGGCTGGGGACTGAGTATGGATACCTCGCTGCCGAAGCAGCCATGAGGTAGTGGCCAGCTTCGGCCTCCTCCAAACTAAAAGGCCCCATTTCAAGTGCAAGCTAGCAGTATGGAATTGCAGTCTGGTGGTGGGTGGGTGGCAGGCTGCACACTTACACTTGCATTAAAAGAAAACATAGCAGATGCTAACTTCTGTCATCATCATCATGCTCCTCACCTTGGCACTCTCAACTCCACCGATGGAGAAGTCAGGGCCCACCGGAGGAGTCTGGTTCTCTGGTGGGCTCGTCCAATGCTGCCTAAAGCAGGCCGGGCTAAGAAAAGTGTGTGGGGGGATGTTCCAAGGAGAAATAGCGGTGGCTGGGGACCGTTTATGGACACCCGGCTGCCCCCAGGCGGCTGGGGACCGTGTGTGGACACCCAGCCGCCGGGCGGCTGGGGACTGAGTATGGATTCCAGGCCGCCAACACAGCCATGACGTGGTGGCCAGATTCCGCCTCCACATGCCTAAAAGGCCCAATTTCAAGTTCAAGCAAGCAAGCAGTATGGTATTGCAGCCTGGGGGTGGGTGGGTGGCAGGCTGCATACTTGCGCTTGTATTGCAAGGAATGGGGGAGGTACAATTGAACACTGCCCTGGGACTAGAACTTGCATGAGGATAGTTGCAAGTCTGCATCTTCTGATGCGGCAAGGATCACTTATGATGGGCACAATTTTAGACAGTGACCTGGAAGTCAGAGATGCTTCCAGGGGTCTTCCCCATGCTGTTCCCATGTCTTTTCAGCACTTTATGCATGTGTCACACAGCACATGGCCAGATAAGGTTGTAAAATGTTAAAATGACATTTCCCGGTGAATGCATTTGTCATAGTTGAAAGCAATACAAAAGTGCAAAAACGCATAAAAAATGCTACTTGTGAACATAGCCGAAGGTGTGGAGGAGTATTTTTGTTTATGGTCATTTATTTTAACTTATACGCAAGTCTTTTCCCTGGAAAGGATGTTCCTTAACATATTTCACAGGAAAAAAGTTTCACTTTCGTTTTTGAATGTTTTATTGTGAGCCCGTAAAAGTGGCTTAATACCTCTGACCACGTTGTTGACAGCAGTGACCTGGGGGTCAGAAATGCTTCCTGGGGCGAACCACATGCTGTCCCCATGTCATTTGAGCACTGTCACTATCGTTTTGGGCACTTGTTAGGCTTTTAAAAGACTTCCGGGGGTGCCACCGCAAAAATGCTCGAGTCTCCCATAGACTAACATTGGGCTCGTTGCTCTGGTCGAGCACCCGAGTATCACGGCGAGCTCGGCCCGAGCTTCGAGCACCCGAGCATTTTAATGCTCGCTCAACACTACTCATCACTAATCTTCATACATCTAAAATACAACAATAGACAGCTCCACAACAAATCTTGATTAGAAATTAGCCTATGCTGACTATCCATAATAAGACAGCAAACCAATTCTATGTAGTCTAATCGTGTAATCTAAGGGTCTGCTTACACCAGACAACCAGCAGCACTAAACAATCGATAACCAGCTACTTGCTTACTGATTGGCGGTCATTTAAAAGCCTGTTCACACAGGCAGACCACGCTTCAGATCTGCGCTAAACAATCTGGAATAGATCATTCAGTGCACATAGGCTGTCAATGTTTTCAGCAGCACAGGTAATGTTTACATAGGCTGATGTGCTGCCGAGAATGATGATATTTTGAGAAAACCAAAAGACTATTGCCCTCCATAAATGAGCATTTTGCTCATTTATCAAATGATCAGCAGCTTGTTTAAACTGCACAATTATATGGAAGCGAGGGTTCCTATATCCTGTATGCTTACAAATGGCTTTCTCTCCTAGTATCAACTGATTGCCAAAGGTAAAAGAAGAGAGGCATTTTCTTATTAAAAATTTGCTGTCTTTATAGTAGTCAACACCTATCGATCCTATAGGAGCCATCAATCATCCCACATGAATCCCTTAAAGGCATTGCCCAGGCTTGGGATTCAAGTCTGCAGTCATACTGTGCGCTGTCAAGATTGTCTAGTACCGGCATTGGGAGTGATTGATCATGTGACCAGAAGTATGTGATTTGCATACTTGCGGACACATTGCGACTAGATGTTTCTGATCTCGCTCAATTTACTTGTATTGAGTGAAGACGCGTACGTCTATTCGGCACGTGACCACATTTATGCAAATTGTGCCTGCACTTGAGAATCCTGACTGTGCACACAGTACATGCTGTAAGGATTCACAAGTTTGCAAACACATATAGTGACTTCAGACTTGAACTCTAAGCCTGGTCAACCCTTTTAGGTTGTATTATATTTCATTGTGCAACAATCTGACGACATAAAGATGCATCATATTGCAGTGAAACCCTCTAACATATCTAATTTATCTGTATCATAAGTGACCACACTCATTTCAATATATGTTTATAAGCAATTTTGCATGAAAGAACTTCACAAACAATACAGCCACACAGAGTTCAATGACACATTATATCTTCCAAAGCACTAATAATTCTAATGTGCACCCACTACATAGCTGCATGTCATTGTGACTAGCATTACTCTTAACTCGGCATTAGTACATGCCGTAATTACATTTCTTTTCGGACAGCACAAGAGTTCATAATTATCCCACTTTTTGTTATTTAACATGAATGTATAATCATCTTTAGACCACGTACTACATGTACCAAGCATTAGTGTTAATTTGTTGAATTTTAGACCATTTACGTGACTTCTATTTCCTAAACCTTTCTGTAAAATATGCCATATAAAATCACCCAATTCAGCTTTTTTCTATGGGTTTAAAAACAATGCAATGCATATTAGCAGTGTAATAGTATATACAACCAAACTTGGAGCACCTAGGCCTAAAAAGAGCTGTATTATCTTTGGGACCAATTTGTGTCAGTGTGCATCTATGTAAAGTCCATTGGTAACAAGGTATTGAAACAGTTTCCATTAAGTTAAAGCTATACACTGCAAAATTCTGCTACCAATTTAGAAAAGTTCTTTTATCCATTCTTTTCAAGAATAATAAACAGCCAAGTTCCTGTGATTATAATAAAATATTAAACAACCATTGTCTTCACAGCATACACTATTAATACACAATAAGTTGTATGTAATCCCAGTGACCATCAAATAAGCATAAATATGTGTATTGTCCATCACACTTATTGTATTGTTGGGATATACGCTCTTTTCAATATTTATAAGAAACCTTTTCTTAGAAGGGCAACATTATACAGTAATTCAGATACAAATCGAGCTGAATCTTTGGAAGAGTATGTAAGATGATTGTTAATTGACAGCATTTATTTTACTGCTTTATTATTATTTATCCTTCTCATTGGCATCCTATCATTACCATTATATTAAAAATAGATTTCCCCATTATATGTAATCTTAATGAATTAATATCTTGATGTCAGGGCCTTTATGTGCTGTAATGCTCATTTAATTGCGCTATTGACATTTTCTTCATCTCACTGTGCCTTCATTCATTGATTTGTAAAGCTCTTGATAAAACATGAATCCACTATTTTTCTACACCAAAAAGATTAACCATTAAGGAGTCAGTGATGATTTAAAGAAAAGATTAAAATGGTAAAGAGAAAGATAAATAGATAGACAGAAAGATAGATATTTAAAAACCTTTTTATTGTACCAAGATATTTACAGCAGTAAAATTAAGCAATTTTGGAGGACATTGCTCACTAATAGAATCATTTGCCAAGATCTGCTGTGGCCACGTAGTAAAATTAAGGCAGTAACCATAAACTCTTGCTGTCCCTCTCTCTGTCTGTGCCTGTGCATAGGTTTAGTTCTTGCCACACTATAAATATTTGAGCCCCGAAAAAGGTAATATATGGGCTTTATATAGGTCTCTCAAAGTTAAATCCAATGACCTCTTTATATCTTTTATTCGTTGCTGCATTCCATAGAAATTAGCACTTTAATCCATGAGTCTCTGCCTCCACAATTAGTTTCCTCTCCTAGCACCACCCTCTTTATCTTAATTGATAGCTCACTGTCTGTATAACATCAGGTGCCAGGCAAGGAAATTAGAAATTTAACTATCCATCAATCTAAAGAGGCTGGTGCTGAGCAGTAAAACAAAGTCAAGAAGCAGAGGCTTGGAAACTGGTCTGTAACATCAAGAGCGCTTTGTTTGCATATGAATGAAAATGCTGATATTTTTGGAATGCAGAACAGATAGAAGATTAAAGGTGTAGATGGATATAGTTTTCAAAAAACTGTATGCCTATATATGTGGGGAGCTATTGGGCAAATTATATTACGGATGGATTTCCTTTAATTATAGAAGTTGTAATAAAAGATCTCTCTTGTCAGGACCAAATTACTTGTGAGAGGCCTGGTCACAACCCAATCATATGCAACTGTAACAGGAGGATACAATCAAAGGAGCAAGGAGAAAGGGAAAAAATGTTAACTAAGTGACTCATTTTTTTTTACAAGTACAGCAATAGCCGAGTTCATGTTCATTAGTAGCAGTTTGCTGGCGTATAGTGTATGTATTGCTATATAAATTGGCCATATGGCGTATTTGTTCACCTGTATGTTAATTTAAAATTAAATGTGTGTGCCCCCTTCTTTGGTTCTTTTTTGTATAATGCATTAGAGGATGTGACCCAATCCAGGGCCGAGCACCTTTGTGCACCGACCTTTCCCAAACAAGGTTTTAACAATTCCTGTTTTCTTTTAATATCTCAAATTCAGATGAAGTCTAGCAGGCACATGGAAAGGTACAACATTAGTAATAAGAACGATCCAAAATGAGGTTTCCTTGTTGTGATTGGATGGCATAATGCTTTTTGATTAAAAAGGGTAACTAAGTACCTGCATAGCAACAATGAAGTTTATGTGTTCATTAATCAACAAAAAATGCATGTATAATTTAAGATTAACCCCTTAAGGACAGAGCCATTTTGTTGGTTAATGAACGGGCCTCATTTTTTAAATCTGACCAGTGTCACTTTATAGTTACTTAGTAACGTAGGTTGAAAGTTCAACCTTTCTTCCCCAATTGTACATTTTTGTCTAATTTAACTGTAACCCACAATGTTATGTGTATCGAGGATTACTACTTCTTGTGGTAGGGAATTCCACAGTCTGACTGCTCTGACTGTAAAGAACGCTTTCCTGTTTAGGTGCCGGAATCGCCTTTCTTCCACCCGTAATGAGTGTCCCCTGGTCCTTAGTATGGTCTTTGGAAGGACTCAGTACATGTGCCAGTCCTTTGTACTGACCAAACATATATTTATACATGTAAGTGAGATCCCCTCTGAGGCGTCATTTTTCTAAGCTTAACAAGCTCAACTTCTTTAACCTCTCATCATATGAGAGGCCTTCCATCCCTTGTAATATTCTAGTTGCCTGCCTTTGCCCTAACTTCTGAATATCCTTTTTAAAATGTGGAGCCCAAAACTGGAACCTATATTCTAGATGTGGTCTCACTAGTGATTTATAAAGGTGTAACAGTACATTGGAATCGCAGGATTTTATTTTTCTTTTTATACATCCTAAAATCTTGTTTGCTTTTGCCGCTGCTGCTTGACATTGAGTATTGATGTTCAGCTTACTTGTAACCAGAATACCCAAGTCCTTCTCCTGCTCTGTATACTCCCATTTAATGTATATGCAACAATAGGATTACTCCGCCCTAAGTGCATTACTCTACATTTATCTACATTAAACCTCATCTGCCAAGTGTTTGCCCATACAGTCATTTTATCCAGATCGTTCTGCAATATCGTAATGTCAAGATCAGATTTTAATATCCTATATAGTTTGGTGTCATCAGCAAAGACTGACACTTTACTCTCAATCCCATCCCCAAGGTCATTAATAAAGAGGTTAAAAAGAATTGGTTCTAACACAGATCCCTGCAGCACCCGACTGCTGACTATATCCCATTTAGAGAACGTACCATTTATGGTGACTCTTTTTCCTATCATTTAGCTAATTCCTTACCCATTTACATAAAGTTCCCACAAGACCTTGCTTTTGTAGCTTCATTATAAGGCTGTTATGTGGTACAGTATCAAATGCCTTTGCAAAGTCCAAATAAATCACATAAGCTGCATTACCATCATCCAGATTTGCATTTACGTCCTCATAGAAACCCAACATGTTGGTTAGACCGACCTATTTTTCATGAATCCTTGCTGATTATCATTTATTATAATATTCTCTGTGATATAACTCTGTAGGCCATCTCTTATGATTCCCTTAAAAACTTTGCACACTACCGATGTCAGACTTACTGGACGGTAGTTACCTGGATCCACCTTCTTCCTTCCTTAAATATTGGTACCACATCAGCTATCCTCCAAATCTGTGGCACTAACCCTGTTACAAGAGAGTCAAAGAATATGAGATACAGCGGTCTGTCAATTACTGAGCTCAATTCCCTCAGTATCCATGGATGAATGCCATCTGGGCCGGGGGATTTGTCAATGTTTAATTTGCTCAGACGCAGGCGTACTTCTTTTTGTGTTAAACTAGTTATATCAGGTGGTGAAAATTGATTTTTGCCCTGTGGAAAGATCCCTGGAACAGACTGTTCATTGGTGAACATTGATGAAAAATGCCTGTTTAATACCTTAGCCTTTTCTTTGCCCTCTATAATTATCTTGTTATTATCGTCTTTTTTTTGGCATTCATGTATTTATAAAAAAAATTGGAGCTTATTTTATTGTCACTGGCAATTTGTTTCTCTGTAGATAACTTTGCTAGCTTCATTTCTTTTTTACATTTCTTATTTAGGTCTTGATAATCATGAAATGCTATTTCTGTACTTTATCCATAACGGTTTATTTTTATTCCTTGGCATTTTATTACCAGAGGGTATACATTTTCTGCAGGATTCTAGTAGTATTTCCTTAAACATGCCCCATTTATGGTCGGTATCCCCAGTTACCATGACATGATCCCAGTTAAGCTCTTCCCTTAATTTGTTGAAATCAGCTTTCCTAAAGTTCCAGGTTTTTGCATTTCCTTTTTGAAATGTTTTGTTTTATTTAATATTACATTGAAACTTACCATATTATGGTCACTGCTTCCGAAATGCTCCCGGGCCTGTGGATATGAAATTGTATCTGGTTTATTTGACAGAACCAGATGCAGCAGAATACCTTCCCTGGTTGGTTCATCTACCAGCTGAGAGAGGTAATTGTCCTGAACTGTGGATAAGAACTTGCAGCTTTTAGCACAACTGGAAGATTCTATGTCCCATTGAATGTCTGGATAGTTAAAATCCTCCATAATAAGGACTCTATTGTTATTTGCTGCATTTTTAATTTGTTGCAGCATTTCATCCTCTACCTGTTCAGCTATATTAGGAGGCTTGCAACAAACTCCAATTAGAAGCTTTCCATTATTGCCATCCCCATGTACAGTTACCCACACTGACTCTACATTGTTGCAGCTTCCCCCAATGTCGTCATTGAGCACAGGTTTTAAGTTTAATCTGACGAAAATACACACCCTCCTTATAAGGTAATAACTCTGGAACACTTCAATGTATCCCAGTGATTCTGAGACAGTTTTTTCATGACATATTGAACGTTATGTCAGTGGTGCATTTTGATTTATATTATTTGCGTTTATTTATGAAAATATTGAAAATTTGGCAAAAAAAAATAAAATTTTTATGCCTTTAAGCCAGATGGTTATACCACACAAAATAGTTAAAAAATAACATTTGCCGCATGTCTACTTTACATCAGCACCATTTTTGAAACATATATATATGTTTTTAGAACGTTAGAAGGTTTAAAAGTTAATCAGCAATTTCTAATTTTTCCAACAAATTTACAAAATCATTTTTTAAGGAACTACATCACATTTAAAGTGACTTTGAGAGGCCTATGTGACAGAAAATACTTAAAACTGACACCATTCTAAACACTGCACTAGTGATGAGCGAATGTGCTCTGATAAGGGGTTAACCGAGCATGTGGGAGTCCTAACCGAGTATCTTCAGCATGCCTGTATATTATGTTCGAGTCCCTGTGTCTGCATGATTTGCAGCTGTTAGGCTGATTTGCGGATGTGAGGATTCCTTAACAAACAGGCAATCCCTGCATGTGTTGAGGCTGTATAACAGCTGCAAATCATGCAGATGCCTGGACTCGAACATAATATACGAGCACGCCGAATATACTTGGATAACAGCTGAGCGTGCTCGATAAGATGAGACTACACCCCTCAAAGTGCTCAAAACCACATCCAAGAAGTTTATTAACCCTTCAGGTGCATTGCAGGAACTAAAGCAAAGTGAACAGAAAAAATTAACATTTTATTTTTTTCTCACAAAAATGTTACTTTAGCCCCAAATTTTACATTTTCACAAGGATAACAGGAGAAAATGAACAATACAATTTGTTGTTCAATTTCTCCGAGTTTGACTTTTGGAACGCAAAATTGTCAGAAGCCATGTCATGTTTGGAGAGCCCATGATGTGTGGAAACCTCCCACAAGTGACCCAATTTTGAAAACTAGACCCCTCAATGAATTTATCTAAAGATATGGTGAGCATCTTGAACTCACAGGTGCTTCAGGGAATTTTAAAACATTGGACTGTGAAAATTAAAAATTACGTTTTTTCCCCAGAAATGTTGTTTTAGCCCCAAATTTTTCATTTTCACAAAGGTAACAGGAGAAAATAGACAATAAAATCTGTTGTGAAATTTTTCCTGAGTACACAAATGCCCCATGTGTGGTTGAAAACTACTGTTTGGGTGCACGGCAGGGCTCATAAGTGAAGGAACACCTTTCAACTTTGGGAATGCAAAATTGGTTGGAATCAGAAGCAGATGCCATGTTGCATTTGGATAGCTCCTGATGGGCCTAAACAGTGGAAGCCCCAAACAAGTGACCCCACTTTAGAAGCTAGACCCCTGAAGGAATTTATCTAGATATGTGGTGAACACTTTGATCCCCAGGTGCTTCACAAAAGTTTAAAATGTTGAGTTATGAAAATAAAAATATCACATTTTTCCAACAAAAATGTTGTTTTTACCCCAAAATTTTTATTTTCACAATCGAAAAAGTAGAATGTGGACAATACAATTTTTTGTGCAATTTCTCTTGAGTATGCCGATACCCCATATGTAGCGAAAAGCTACTGTTTGGGCACACGACACGGCTCGGAAGGGAAGGAGTGCAATTTGACTTTTGGAGTGCAAAATTATCTGGAACAGTTTGTGGACGCCATGTTGCATTTAGAGAGCCCCTGATGTTCCTAAACAGTGGAAATTACCCACAAGTGAACCCATTTTGAAAACTACTAGTGTTGAGCGAGCATGCTCGACACTGCTCGGTACTCGCCCGAGCATCTCACTGCTCGGGATGCTCGGCGAGCACCGAGCATTTCCGGGTTACTCGGGCGGGAGCTCGGGTCTTCGCCCTGCATGTTTGGCGCTCTTTACAGAGCCAATGAACATGCAGGGATTGCCAGCCAGTCACTGTACTGCCGCAGCCATGTTGTTTATGGGCATTACAGTGATTGGCTGGCCGCACAGCATTACCTCGAGTATTTAAAACCGGGCGTCGCCATCTTGGACACAGTCGCTCCGGATCAGACAGTGTAGGGTCAGTGCTGCAGAGCTAGGGAGAGATTTATACTGCAAAATATTTAGTGTAGGGTCTCTAAAGACTGCCAAATCAAACAAACAGTCCTTCTCAGGACTAATATCCATCCCAGATATCAGGCAGGCAGGCTGTATAGGAGATGCAGTGGTTATACCAGCAAACACTGCATTACAGTCCTGTGTGCTCCTGCTAGTCAAATTGCTAGACTTATCCCCAGGTCTCACAGGCCAGGAAAAATACTTTTTTTTTCATATAAATTCTGTTTGTTTGTTTTTTTCCTCAGTCAGACTGTACAAATACTCATCTTATTAACCTTTTGGTATCCCCCCCCCGCCAAAAAAAAAAAATGAATGTCTCGCTGACTGTTCAGACACCAATATATCTGTTTAAAAGAGTCTGGTGTAGGCCAGAGAAATAGAACTGTGGTTTTCCTCTTCCACGGTTCAAATCTGGGTGTTATCAACCTGCTTGCATTTTTTCCATAAAAAAAACAGTTAGTTTGAGTGTGTCGCTGACTGTTCAGACACAAATATATGTATTTTAACAAGTCTGGTATACACCAGGAAATTATAACTGTGGTTTTGCAGTTCCACGGTTCTAATCTCCTTTTTATAACTCTTTTGCCATTGATAGTGCTAGTGTAAGCTATTTTACTTCATTTACAACAGGCAAGGTGCGTGGCAAGGAACGTGGAACTGGACGTTCTGGTGATGGTGCATACAGAGGACGGGGCCGTGGCCAAGGTGAAAATGTGCCACAACCAACAGCCACATCTTCTCACTCCCAGTTCTTGACCGAATTACTAAGGAACCACACAACAGCAAGACCACTATTGTGAACTGCTCACTGTAAACAGGTTATTAATTGGATAGCAGATAATACTTCCAGTCACCTGGGCACCACCACCTCCGGTCTGTCTTCCACACTGTCAAGTGTTAGCAGCCGTGAGTCTCGACCGCATACTCCTCCTCACCCTGATGCTCCTTCCTCCCACCATGCCGAGTGTCGTCAGACAGCAACTGATCCCACAGTTGGACACTCTGAAGAGCTGTTCACTGGTCCATTTCCATATTTTGGCCTCTCGCCTGCTCCGCTTGAAGTGGTGGAAGAGGAGATCCCATGTAGCGATGGCCAAATATTTGAACAGCCATGGCCACAGGAAGGCGACGCTGGCAATTTGTCACAAGAGGCGGACGATGACGAGACACAATTGCCACAAAGTGAGGAGGAGGACCGTGTTGTGGAAGTGGAAGAGGAGGAGGTGGTGGATGATCTAGTAACTGACCAAACGTGGCAGGAGGACACGTAGAGCGAGGCCAGCAGCACGCAGGGGGAGGGAGGCAGAGTACCCCAACAGGCAGGAAGAAGCAGTGTGGTGGCCGCAGACAGAAGGCGGGCAACCGTTCCCTGTAACACCAACACGAGGGACGTTGCCAGTACAACCGGTACGTCTTCCAGAGTCTGGAATTTATTTAAAGACTCTGCTGATAAAACCAAAAAGGCCATTTGTGCCACCTGCCAGGCCAGCATCAGCAGGGGTGACAAAACTACCAGCCTGACCACCATGATCAGGCACTTGTCAGCAAACCACCCGACTTTGTGGGGCAAACCACAGGGTTCACGACCAGTGTCAGCGGGAGTCACAATTGCTTCTTCTGCTGTTGTGCGTGTAAGAGAACCCCTGTTGTGCGTGCAAGGCAATCCCCTGTCCATACTGCATGCTAAGATGCACCCTCCTCTCAGTCTTCACTTGTTATGGCAGTTTCTCAAGAAACAGCATCAACATCCATGTCCACGTCCCACCGCAGCGTTCAATTGTCCATATCCCAGACCTTTGAACGAAAGCGCAAATTAGCAGCCAACGCCCCACAGGTCACAGTCCAAAATTCACACATTTCTTGACTGCTTGCGTTGGAAATGCTGCCTTTCAGGCTGGTGGAGACGGAATCCTTCCGCAACCTTATAGCGGTGGCCGTCCCTCGGTACTCGGTCCCCAGCCGACACTATTTTGCCCGGTGTGCCATCCCCGCACTACACAAGCACGTGTCCCAAAACATCTGCCGTGCCCTCAACAACGCAGTTACTGGGAGAGTCCACCTGACAACGGACACGTGGACAAGTGCTTGTGGCCAGGGAAGGTACATCTCCCTGACGGCACACTGAGTGGAAGTCAGGACCCAGTCGGACCTTGGGACGGAACATATGCTCCCAACACCGAGGATTGCTGGCCCTATGTCAGTCAGAGTTTCCCCCACAGTGTACAGCTCCTGCGCATCATCCTCCTCCTCCTCCTCATGTTCAGCTTCCATCTCAGATATCACCACATAAATTACAAGCTGGAAGCACTGCAGCACTGCCTCAGCCAAGCGGCAACAGGCTGTGCTGAATCTCATAAGCTTAGGTGATAAACCTCACACTGCTTGTGAGTTGTCGACAGCTGTGAAAGAGCAGGTAGATCTGTGGCTGAGACCGCTGCACCTACATCCAGGCATGGTTGTGTGTGACAATGGCAGTAACCTGGTGGCGGCTCTGAGGCGAGGCGAGATCACACACGTACCATGCCTGGCTCATGTGCTTAACCTCGTGGTTCAGCGGTTTCTTAAATCGTACCCCGAGTTGCCAGATTTGCTCGTCAAAGTACGCCGCCTGTCAGCTAATTTTTGGAAGTCGGCTACAGCTTCCGCCGCCCTTGCTGTGTTGCAGCAGCGTTTGCATCTTCCGGCACACCGACCGTGTGGGATGTCCCCACATGTTGGAACTCTACCCTCCACATGTTGCAAAGGATTTGTTAGCAGAAGAGAGCAGTTGTGGAGTACCAGCTGCAACAAGGCCGTTGATATTCAGGTCAGACTCCACACATAAGACCTCCGGAGTGGACCTGGATGTCTGACATATGTATCATCCTGAAAAACTTTGAGGAGTCCACCAAGATGGTGAGTGGCAATGACGTGGTCATTAGCATCAGCATCCCACTTGTCTGTCTTTTGCAACGCTCTCTGCAGAGAATTAAAGAGTAGGCATTGCAGCCAGAGTAGGATGAGATGGATCAAGAAGCCATAGCGGGCGATTACACACAGCCCAGCCTCATCTCATCCCAACGTACATTGGGGGACAATGAGGGAGAGAAGGAGGAGGAGGAGAAAGAACAGGACCTGGTATCATGTACTGTAGACGGTAGTACCTGTACAACTGTCATATCGTCGGTTCAGCGTGGGTGGCCTAAGGACGGGGGGAGGAGGAGGAGGAGAGCATGGTCAGTCGTCATCTTGGTGAGGACACGGAAGTCTTGCCCATTACCAGTCTGGCACGCATGGATGACTTTTTATTACGCTGCCTTAACCGTGACCCTCGCGTTGTCAAAATGTTGGGTGACAGTCATTACTGGTTGGTGACACTATTAGATCCCCGCTATAAGGAGAACTTTCACTCATATTCCTGAGGTGGAGAGGTCTACAAAAATGGGGCAGTATCAAAAGGCCCTTGCTGCAGAACTGTTAAAAAAATTCCCATCTGAACACGCTAGCGGCAGAGGTCACAGTTCGTTGACCAACCAAGGCGTACAGGCGAGAGAGGCTCAACTCCAATGCAGCAGAGGCAGGGGAAAACTGTCAACGTTCTGGGGCAGTTTTCTGAGACCCGTCCAGCTTAGAGGCTCTGAGGCGCGGGGTACTCTCACAAGGAGTGGAAAGTTTCAAAAGATGGTGAGGGAGTACCTTGCCGACTGTACCAGCGTCCTCCGTGATTCCTCTGTGCATTTTAATTATTGGGCATCCAAGCTGGACACTTGGAATGAACTCGCTCTGTATGCCTTGGAGGTCCTGGCCTGCCCTGCCGCTAGCATGTTATCGGAGCGTGGTTTTAGTGCCGATGGGGGAATTATAGCTGATAAGCGCACTCGCCTGTCAACTGACAATGCTGACAAGCTGACCCTTATCAAAATGAACAAGGGCTGGATTGGGCCAGACTTCTCACCACCACCAAATGACAGCATAGTAAAATAAAGTCAAATCCACTGTGTTGTTTCGGGAGGTGTATTCCCATGCACCGCTTCACACCCACACATGGGTATACGCTTTCTCATTTCGACTATTTTTTGCTTTTCTCCTTATCCTCAGCCTCCACCACCACTATACCACCAGCGTGACCGTGGGTCCGTGTTGCCAGCACTGCAAGCTCCTCGGTCCTAATTTTTGGCAGCTTTTGCTTGGAAGGCATAGGCAAAGAATATGGGAGACCCACTCCCCAATAGTGGAAATAATGTTTTTAATATGCTGTAGTGCATGACTCTTGAAAGGGGCATTAAAATCGTCTTGTTAAGCTACTGTGACCTCCATGTCTCTTCTACGGGCATTGATATTGTCTTTTTATTCCACTGTAACCTCCACCACTCTTCCAAGGGGCATTAGAACTGTCTTGTTAAGCTACTGTGACCTCCACGTCTCTTCCACGGGGCATTGATATTGACTTTTTATTCCACTGCGACCTCCACCACTCTTCCAAGGGGCATTGATATTGTCTTTTTATTGCACTGCGACCTCCACCACTCTTCCAAGGGGCATTAGAACTGTCTTGTTAAGCTACTGTGACCTCCACGTCTCTTCCACGGGGCATTGATATTGACTTTTTATTCCACTGCGACCTCCACCACTCTTCCAAGGGGCATTGATATTGTCTTTTTATTGCACTGCGACCTCCACCACTCTTCCAAGGGGCATTAAAACTGTCTTGTTAAGCTACTGTGACCCCCACATCTCTTCCACGGGGCATTGATATTGTCTTTTTATTCCACTGCCACCTCCACCACTCTTCCAAGGGGCATTAAAATAGTCTTGTTAAGCTACTGTGACCTCCACATCTTTTCCAAGCGGCATTAAAACCATCTTGTTAAGCTACTGCGACCTCATCCACTCTTCCATTGGGCATTGATATTGTCTTTTTATTCCACTGTAACCTCCACCACTCTTCCAAGGGGCAGTAAAACCGTCTTGTTAAGCTACGGTGACCACCAAGTATCTTCCAAGGGGCATAAAAACAGTCTTGTTAAGCTGCTGTGACCTACTCGTCTCTTCCAATGGGTATTGATATTGTCGTTTTATTCCACTGTAATCTCCACCACTCTTCCAAGGGGCATTAAAATCATCTTGTTAAGCTACTGTGACCTCCACATCTCTTCCACGGGTCATTGATATATTCTTTTTATTCCACTGCCACCTCCACCACTCTTCCAAGGGGCATTCATATTGTCTTTTAATTACACTGCGACCTCCACCACTCTTCCACGGGGCATTGATATTGTCTTTTTATTCCACTGCGACCTCGACCACGCTTCCAGGGAGCATTAAAACCATCTTGTTAAGCTACTGTGACCTCCACGTTTCTTCCAAGGGGCATTAAAATTGTCTTGTTAAGCTACTGTGACCTCAACATTACTTCCAAGGGGCATTAAAACCATCTTGTTAAGCTACTGTGACCTCCATGTCTCATCCGCGGGGCATTGATATTGTCCATTTATTCCACTGTGACCTCCACCACTCTTCCGAGGGGCATTGACATTGTCTTTTTATTCCACTGCAACCTCCACCACTCTTCCAAGGGGCATCAAAACAATCTTATTAAGCTACTGAGACCTCGACGTCTCTTCCAAGGGGCATAAAAACCATCTTGTTAAGCTACTGCGACCTCCACGTTTCTTCCAAGGGGCATTAAAACCGTCTTGTTAAGCTACTGTGACCTCCATGTTACTTCCAAGGGGCATTAAAACCATCTTGTTAAGCTACTGTGACCTACACTTCTCTTCCACGGGGCATTAATATTGTCCTTTCATTCCACTGCGACCTCCACCTCTCTTCCAAGGGGCATTGATATTGTCTTTTTATTCCACTACGACCTCCAGCACTCGTCCAAGGGGCATTGATATTGTCTTTTTATTCCACTGCGACCTCCACCACTCTTCCAAGGGACATTAAAACCATCTTATTAAGCTATTGTGACCTCCACGTCTCTTCCAAGGGGCATTAAAACCGTCTTGTTAAGCTATTGTGACTTCCACTTCTCTTCCACGAGGCACTGATATTGTATTTTTATTCCACTACGACCTCCACCACTCTTCCAAGGGGCATTGATATTGTCATTTTATTCCACTACGACCTCCACCACTTTTCCAAGGGGCATTAAAACCATCTTGTTCAGCTACTGCGACCTCCACGTCTCTTACACGGGGCATTGATATTGTCTTTTTATTCCACTGTAACGTCCACCACTCTTCCAAGGGGCATTAAAACCATTTATTAAGATACTGTGACCTCCACGTCTCTTCCAAGGGGCATTAAAACCATCTTGTTAAGCTACTGTGACCTCCACGTCTCTATCACGGGGCATTGATATTGTCTTCTTATTCAACTGCGACCTCCATTACTGTTCCATGGGGCATTAAAACCGTCTTATTAAGCTAGTGTGTCCTGCATATCTCTTCCACGGAGCATTGATATTGTCTTTTTTTTCCACAGTAACCACCACCACTCTGCCATGGGGCATTAAAACCGTCTTGTTAAGCTAGTGTGAACTGCATATCTCTAACACGGAGCATTGATATTGTCTTTTTTTTCCACAGTAACCACCACCACTCTGCCAAGGGGCATTAATACCGTCTTCTTAAGCTACTGTAACCTCCACGTCTCTTCCAAGGGGCATTAAAACTATCTTGTTAAGCTATTGTGACCTCCACGTTTCTTCCACGGGGCATTGATATTGTCGTTTTATTCCAATGCGACCTCCACCACTCTTCCAAGGGGCATTGATATTGTCTTTTTATTCCACCTCAACCTCCACCACTCTTCCAAGGGGCATTAAAACCGTCTTGTTAAGCTACTGTGACCTCAACGTCTCTTCCACGGGGCATTGATATTGTCTTTTTATTCCACTGTAACCTCCACCACTCTTCCAAGGGGCATTAAAACCGTCTTGTTAAGCTTCTGTGACCTCCATGTTTCTTCCAAGGGGCATGAAAACCGTCTTGCTAAGCTGCTGTGACCTCCACCACTCTTCCAAGGGGTATTGATATTGTCTTTTAATTCCACTGTAATCTCCACCACTCTTCCATGGGGCTTTAAAACCGTCTTGTTAAGCTACTTTGACCTCCACATCTCTTCCACGGGGCATTGATATTTTCCTTTTACTCCACTGCGACCTCCACCACTCTTCCAAGGGGTATTGATATTGTCTTTTAATTCCACTGTAATCTCCACCACTCTTCCATGGGGCATTAAAACCGTCTTGTTAAGCTACTTTGACCTCCACATCTCTTCCACGGGTCATTGATATATTCTTTTTATTCCACTGCGACCTCCACCACTCTTCCAAGGGGCATTCATATTGTCTTTTTATTACACTGCGACCTCCACCACTCTTCCACGGGGCATTAATATTGTCTTTTTATTCCACTGCGACCTCGACCACACTTCCAGCGGGCATTAAAACCATCTTGTTAAGCTACTGTGACCTCCACGTTTCTTCCAAGGGGGATTAAAACTGTCTTGTTAAGCTAATGTGACCTCAACATTACTCCCAAGGGGCATTAAAACCATCTTGTTAAGCTACTGTGACCTCCACGTCTCATCCACGGGGCATTGATATTGTCTTTTTATTCCACTGTGACCTCCACCACTCTTCCAAGGGGCATTGACATTGTCTTTTTATTCCACTTCAACCTCCACCACTCTTCCAAGGGGCATTAAAACAATCTTATTAAGCTACTGTGACCTCGATGTCTCTTCCAAGGGGCATAAAAACCATCTTGTTAAGCTACTGCGACCTCCACGTTTCTTCCAAGGGGCATTAAAACCGTCTTGTTAAGCTACTGTGACCTCCACGTTACTACCAAGGGGCATTAAAACCATCTTGTTAAGCTACTGTGACCTACACTTCTCTTCCACGGGGCATTGATATTGTCCTTTTATTCCACTGCGACCTCCACCTCTCTTCCAAGGGGCATTGATATTGTCTTTTTATTCCACTACGACCTCCACCACTCGTCCAAGGGGAATTGATATTGTCTTTTTATTCCACTGCGACCTCCACCACTCTTCCAAGGGACATTAAAACCATCTTATTAAGCTATTGTGACCTCCACGTCTCTTCCAAGGGGCATTAAAACCGTCTTGTTAAGCTATTGTGACTTCCACTTCTCTTCCACGGGGCACTGATATTGTATTTTTATTCCACTGCGACCTCCACCACTCTTCCAAGGGGCATTGATATTGTCTTTTTATTCCACTGTAACCTCCACCACTCTTCCAAGGGGCATAAAAACTGTCTTGTTAAACTGCTGTGACCTACTCGTCTCTTCCAACGGGTATTGATATTGTCGTTTTATTCCACTGTAATCTCCACCACTCTTCCAAGGGGCATTAAAATCGTCTTGTTAAGCTACTGTGACCTCCACATCTCTTCCACGGGTCATTGATATATTCTTTTTATTCCACTGCGACCTCCACCACTCTTCCAAGGGGCATTCATATTGTCTTTTTATTACACTGCGACCTCCACCACTCTTCCACGGGGCATTAATATTGTCTTTTTATTCCACTGCGACCTCGACCACGCTTCCAGGGGGCATTAAAACCATCTTGTTAAGCTACTGTGACCTCCACGTTTTTTCCAAGGGGGATTAAAACTGTCTTGTTAAGCTACTGTGACCTCAACATTACTTCCAAGGGGCATTAAAACCATCTTGTTAAGCTTCTGTGACCTCCACGTCTCATCCACGGGGCATTGATATTGTCTTTTTATTCCACTGTGACCTCCACCACTCTTCCAAGGGGCATTGACATTGTCTTTTTATTCCACTGCTACCTCCACCACTCTTCCAAGGGGCATTAAAACAATCTTATTAAGCTACTGTGACCTCGATGTCTCTTCCAAGGGGCATAAAAACCATCTTGTTAAGCTACTGCGACCTCCACGTTTCTTCCAAGGGGCATTAAAACCGTCTTGTTAAGCTACTGTGACCTCCACGTTACTACCAAGGGGCATTAAAACCATCTTGTTAAGCTACTGTGACCTACACTTCTCTTCCACGGGGCATTGATAATGTCCTTTTATTCCACTGCGACCTCCACCTCTCTTCCAAGGGGCATTGATATTGTCTTTTTATTCCACTACGACCTCCACCACTCGTCCAAGGGGCATTGATATTGTCTTTTTATTCCACTGCGACCTCCACCACTCTTCCAAGGGACATTAAAACCATCTTATTAAGCTATTGTGACCTCCACGTCTCTTCCAAGGGGCATTAAAACCGTCTTGTTAAGCTATTGTGACTTCCACTTCTCTTCCACGGGGCACTGATATTGTATTTTTATTCCACTGCGACCTCCACCACTCTTCCAAGGGGCATTGATATTGTCATTTTATTCCACTATGACCTCCACCACTTTTCCAAGGGGCAATAAAACCGTCTTGTTCAGCTACTGTGACCTCCACGTCTCTTCCACGGGGCATTGATATTGTCTTTTTATTCCACTGTAACGTCCACCACTCTTCCAAGGGGCATTAAAACCATTTATTAAGATACTGTGACCTCCACGTCTCTTCCAATGGGCATTAAAACCATCTTGTTAAGCTACTGTGACCTCCACGTCTCTTTCACGGGGCATTGATATTGTCATCTTATTCAACTGCGACCTCCATCACTCTTCCATGGGGCATTAAAACCGTCTTATTAAGCTACTTTGACCTCCACGTCTCTTCCATGGGGCATTAAAACCGTCTTGTTAAGCTAGTGTGACCTGCATGTCTCTTCCACGGAGCATTGATATTGTCTTTTTTTTCCACAGTAACCACCACCACTCTGCCAAGGGGCATTAATACCGTCTTCTTAAGCTACTGTGACCTCCACGTCTCTTCCAAGGGGCATTAAAACTGTCTTGTTAAGCTATTGTGACCTCCACGTTTCTTCCCCGGGGCATTGATATTGTCTTTTTATTCCAATGCGACCTCCACCACTCTTCCAAGGGGCATTGATATTGTCATTTTATTCCACTGCAACTTCCACCACTCTTCCAAGGGGCATTAAAACCGTCTTGTTAAGCTACTGTGACCTCAACGTCTCTTCCACGGGGCATTGATATTGTCTTTTTATTCCACTGTAACCTCCACCACTCTTCCAAGGGGCATTAAAACCGTCTTCTTAAGCTACTGTGACCTCCACGTTTCTTCTAAGGGGCATGAAAACCGTCTTGCTAAGCTGCTGTGACCTCCACCACTCTTCCAAGGGGTATTGATATTGTCTTTTAATTCCACTGTAATCTCCACCACTCTTCCATGGGGCATTAAAACCGTCTTGTTAAGCTACTGTGACCTCCACATCTCTTCCACGGGGCATTGATATTTTCCTTTTATTCCACTGCGACCTCCACCACACTTCCAAGGGGCATTGATATTGTCTTTTTATTCCACTGTGACCTCCACCACTCTTCCACGGTGCATTGATAATGCCTTTTTATTCCACTGCGACCTCGACCACTCTTCCAACTTGCATTGAAACCATCTTGTTAAGATACTGTGGCCTCCACCTCTCTACCACGGGGAATTTATATTGTCTTTTTTTTCCACTGTGACTTCTACCATTCTTCCAAGGTGCATTGATATTGTCTTTTTATTCCACTGCAACCTCAACCACTCTTCCAAGGGGCATTGATGTTGTCTTTTTACTCCACTGCGACCTCCACCACTCTTCCAAGGGGCATTAAACCCTTCTTATTAAGCTACTGTGACCTCCACGTCTCTTCCAACGGGCATTAAAACCATCTTGTTAAGCTACTGTGACCTCCACTTCTCTTACACGGGGCATTGATATTGTCCTTTTATTCCACTGCAACCTCCACCACTCTTCAAAGGGGCATTGATATTGTCTTTTTATTCCACTACGAGCTCCACCACTCTTCCAAGGGGCATTTATATTGTCTTTTTATTCCTCTACGACCTCCACCACTCTTCCAAGGGGCAATGATATTTTCTTTTTATTCCACTGCGACCTCCACCACTCTTCCAAAGGGCATTAAAACCATCTTATTAACCTACTGTGACCTCCACGTCTCTTCTAAGGGGCATTTAAACTGTCTTGTTAAGGCACTGTGACCTCCACTTCTCTTCCATGGGGCATTGATATTGTCTTTTTATTCCACTGCGACCTCCACCACTCTTCCAAGGGGCTTTGATATTGTCTTTTTATTCCACTACGACCTCCACCACTTTTCCAAGGGGCATTAAAACCGTCTTGTTAAGCTACTGTGACCTCCATGTCTCTTCCACGGGGCATTGATATTGTCTTTTTATTCCACTGTAATGTCCACCTCTCTTCCAAGGGGCAGTAAAACCATCTTATTAAGATACTGTGACCTCCACGTCTCTTCTAAGGGGCATTAAAACTGTCTTGTTAAGCCTCTGTGACTTCCACTTCTCTTCCACGGAGCATTGATATTGTCTTTTTTTTCCACTGTTACCTCCAGCACTCTGCCAAGGGGCATTAAAACCGTCTTCTTAAGCTACTGTGACCTCCATGTCTCTTCCAGGGACATTAAAACCATCTTGTTAAGCTATTGTGACCTCCACGTTTCTTCCACGGGGAATTGATATTGTCTTTTTATTCCGCTGCGACCTCCACCTCTCTTCCAAGGGGCATTGATATTGTCTTTCGATTCCACTTCGACCTCCACCACCCTTCCAAGGGGCATTGATATTGTCTTTGTATTCCACTGCGACCTCCACAACTCTTCCAAGGGGCATTAGAACTGTCTTGTTAAGCTACTGTGACCTCCACGTCTCTTCCACGGGGCATTGATATTGACTTTTTATTCCACTGCGACCTCGACCACTCTTCCAAGTTGCATTAAAACCATCTTGTTAAGCTACTGTGGCCTCCACCTCTCTACCACGGGGAATTTATATTGTCTTTTTTTTCCACTGTGACTTCTACCATTCTTCCAAGGTGCATTGATATTGTCTTTTTATTCCACTGCAACCTCAACCACTCTTCCAAGGGGCATTGATGTTGTCTTTTTACTCCACTGCGACCTCCACCACTCTTCCAAGGGGCATTAAACCCTTCTTATTAAGCTACTGTGACCTCCACGTCTCTTCCAACGGGCATTAAAACCATCTTGTTAAGCTACTGTGACCTCCACTTCTCTTACACGGGGCATTGATATTGTCCTTTTATTCCACTGCAACCTCCACCACTCTTCAAAGGGGCATTGATATTGTCTTTTTATTCCACTACGAGCTCCACCACTCTTCCAAGGGGCATTTATATTGTCTTTTTATTCCTCTACGACCTCCACCACTCTTCCAAGGGGCATTGATATTTTCTTTTTATTCCACTGCGACCTCCACCACTCTTCCAAAGGGCATTAAAACCATCTTATTAACCTACTGTGACCTCCACGTCTCTTCTAAGGGGCATTTAAACTGTCTTGTTAAGGCACTGTGACTTCCACTTCTCTTCCATGGGGCATTGATATTGTCTTTTTATTCCACTGCGACCTCCACCACTCTTCCAAGGGGCTTTGATATTGTCTTTTTATTCCACTACGACCTCCACCACTTTTCCAAGGGGCATTAAAACCGTCTTGTTAAGCTACTGTGACCTCCATGTCTCTTCCACGGGGCATTGATATTGTCTTTTTATTCCACTGTAATGTGCACCTCTCTTCCAAGGGGCAGTAAAACCATCTTATTAAGATACTGTGACCTCCACGTCTCTTCTAAGGGGCATTAAAACTGTCTTGTTAAGCCTCTGTGACTTCCACTTCTCTTCCACGGAGCATTGATATTGTCTTTTTTTCCACTGTTACCTCCACCACTCTGCCAAGGGGCATTAAAACCGTCTTCTTAAGCTACTGTGACCTCCATGTCTCTTACAAGGGACATTAAAACCATCTTGTTAAGCTATTGTGACCTCCACGTTTCTTCCACGGGGAATTGATAGTGTCTTTTTATTCCGCTGCGACCTCCACCTCTCTTCCAAGGGGCATTGATATTGTCTTTTTATTCCACTTCGACCTCCACCACCCTTCCAAGGGACATTGATATTGTCTTTGTATTCCACTGCGACCTCCACAACTCTTCCAAGGGGCATTAGAACTGTCTTGTTAAGCTACTGTGACCTCCACGTCTCTTCCATGGGGCATTGATATTGACTTTTTATTCCACTGCGACCTCCACCACTCTTCCAAGGGGCATTGATATTGTCTTTTTATTGCACTGAAACCCCCACCACTCTTCCAAGGGGCATTAAAACTGTCTTGTTAAGCTACTGTGACCCCCACGTCTCTTCCACGGGGCATTGATATTGTCTTTTTATTCCTCTGCGACCTCCACCACTCTTCCAAGTTGCATTAAAATAGTCTTGTTAAGCTACTGTGACCTCCACGTCTTTTCCAAGCGGCATTAAAACCATCTTGTTAAGCTACTGCGACTTCAACTACTCTTCCACTGGGCATTGATATTGTCTTTTTATTCCACTGTAACCTCCACCACTCTTCCAAGGGGCATTAAAACCGTCTTGTAAAGCTACTGTGACCTCCACATCTCTTCCACGGGTCATTGATATATTCTTTTTATTCCACTGCGACCTCCACCACTCTTCCACGGGGCATTGATGTTGTCTTTTTATTCCACTGCGACCTCGACCACGCTTCCAGGGAGGATTAAAACCATCTTGTTAAGCTACTGTGACCTCCACGTTTCTTCCAAGGGGCAATAAAACTGTCTTGTTAAGCTACTGTGACCTCAACATTACTTCCAAGGGGCATTAAAACCATCTTGTTAAGCTACTGTGACCTCCACGTCTCATCCACCGGGCATTGATATTGTCTTTTTATTCCACTGTGACCTCCACCACTCTTCCAAGGGGCATTGACATTGTCTTTTTATTCCACTGCAACCTCCACCACTCTTCCAAGGGGCATTAAAACAATCTTATTAAGCTACTGTGACCTCGACGTCTCTTGCAAGGGGCATAAAAACCATCTTGTTAAGCTACTGTGACCTCCACGTTTCTTCCAAGAGGCATTAAAACCATCTTGTTAAGCTACTGTGACTTCCACGTTACTTACAAGGGGCATTAAAACCATCTTGTTAAGCTACTGTGACCTACACTTCTCTTCCACGGGGCATTGATATTGTCCTTTTATTCCACTGCGACCTCCACCTCTCTTCCAAGGGGCATTGATATTGTCTTTTTATTCCACTACGACCTCCACCACTCGTCCAAGGGGCATTGATATTGTCTTTTTATTCCACTGCGACCTCCACCACTCTTCCAAGGGGCATTAAAACCTTCTTATTAAGCTATTGTGACCTCCACGTCTCTTCCAGGGGGCATTAAAACTGTCTTGTTAAGCTATTGTGACTTCCACTTCTCTTCCACGGGGCACTGATATTGTATTTTTATTCCACTGCGACCTCCACCACTCTTCCAAGGGGCATTGATATTGTTATTTTATTCCACTACGACCTCCGCCACTTTTCCAAGGGGCATTAAAACCATCTTGTTCAGCTACTGTGATCTCCATGTCTCTTCCATGGGGCATTGATATTGTCATTTTATTCCACTGTATACTCCACCACTCTTCCAAGGGGCATTAAAACCATCTTGTTAAGCTACTGTGACCTCCACGTCTCTTCCATGGGGCATTGATATTGTCTATTTATTCCACTGCGACCTCCTCCACTCTTCCAAGGGGCATTGATATTGTCTTTTTATTCCACATTGGCATCCACCACTCTTCAAAGGGGCATTAAAACCATCTTGTTAAGCTACTGTGACCTCCACATTTCTTCCAAGGGGCATTAAAACCATCTTGTTAAGCTACTGTGACCTCCACATCTCTTCCATAGGGCATTGATATTGTCTTTTTATTCCACTGCGACCTCCTCCACTCTTCCAATTGGCATTGATATTATCTTTTTATTCCACATCGACCTCCACCACTCTTCCAAGGGGCATTAAAACCGTCTTGTTAAGCTACTGTGACCTCCACGTCTCTTCCACGGGGCATTGATAATGTCTTTTTATTCAAATGTAACCTCCACCACTTTACCAAGGGGCATTAAAACCGTCTTGTTAAGCTACTGTGACCTCCACGTCTCTTTCAAGGGGCATTAAAACCGTTTTGTTATGCTACTGTGACCTCCACGTCTCTTCCAAGGGACAGTAAAACCATCTTGTTAAATAACTCTGAACTTCACGTCTCTTCTAAAGGGCAGTAAAATCATCTTGTTAAGCTACTGTTACCTCCACGCCTCTTCCAAGGGGCATTAAAACCGTCTTGTTAAACCACACTGAACTCCACGTATCTTCCAAGGGGCATTAAAACCGTCTTTTTAAGCTACTTTGACCTCCACGTTTCTTCCAAGGGGCATTAAAACCGTCTTGTTAAATCACTCTGATCTCCACGTCTCATTCAAGGGGCATTAAAATCATTTTGTTAAGCTGCTGTGACCTCCACGTCTTTTCCAAGGGGCATTAAAATCGTCTTGTTAAGCTACTGTGACCTCCACCTCTCTTCCAAGGGGCATTGATATTGTCTTTTAATTCCACTGCGACCCCCACCACTCTTCCAAAGGGCTTTAAAACTGTCTTGTTAAGCTACTGTGACCTCCACGTCTCTTCCAAGGAGCATTAAAACTGTCTTCTTAAGCTACTGTGACCTCTATGTCTCTTTCAAAGGGCATTTAAACTGCCTTGTTAAGCTACTGTGACCTCCACGTTTATTCCAAGGGGCATTGATATAGTCTTTTTATTCGACTGCGACCTCCACCACTCTTCGAAGGGGCATTGATATTGTCTTTTTATTCCACTGCGACCTCCACCACTCTTCCAAAGGGCATTAAAATAATTTTGTTAAGCTACTTTGACCTCCACGTCTCTTCCAAGGGGCATTAAGACCGTCTTGTTAAGCTACTGTGACCTCCACGTCTCTTCCACGGGGCATTGATATTGTCTTTTTATTCCACTGCGACCTCCACCACTCTTCCAAAGAGCTTCGATATTGTCTTTTTATTCCACTACGACCTCCACCACTCTTCCAAAGGGCATTAAAACCAACTTGTTAAGCTACTGTGATCTCCACTTCTCTACCAAGGTGCATTAAAACAATCTTGTTAAGCTACTGTGACCTCCACGTCTCTTCCACGGGGCATTGATATTGTCTTTTTATTCCACTGCGACCTCCACCACTCTTCCAAGGGGCATTGATATTGTCTTTTTATTCCACTGCGACCTCCACCACTCTTCCAATGGGCATTAAAACCTTCTTGTTAAGCTACTGTGACCTCCACGTCTCTTCCAAGGGGCTTTAAAACCATCTTGTTAAGCTACTTGTAGCGTCGGCGTCCCTGCCTCCTGCTAGGCAGGGACGCCGTTCCCCTCACCTCTCCGCTCCGTGCCCTGCTTCCTCCTCCCGCTCTGTTGGCAGCGCGCGCTGCATCCCGGTCACTGTGCTTAGGGCGCGCGCGCTCCCTCTCTCTTAAAGGGGCCGCGCGCGCCGTCCTAAGGAGTCCCAGGCTAATGGCCGGAGGATCTCACCATATATAAGGCACCTCCTCCAAAATGGAGGTGCCCGAGCAATGTTGTTGCAAAGCCTTTCAACTCTGCTTCAGCCCTCAGGTCCCGTTGCCAGCTTGTTTTCCAGTGCCGTCTACCTGCTTGCAATCCTGCGGTCCGACAGTCTGCCTACCAGCATCTGCCAGTCTGTCTATGGATCAGTCCGCCTGCGGACCAGGAAGCACCTGCCACATACCTGCCCGATACCAGCCTGATACCTGTATACCTGCTTGCAATCCTGCGGTCTGACAGTCTGCCTACCAGCACCTGCCAGTCTGTCTATGGATCAGTCCGCCCGCGGACCAGGAAGCACCTGCCAGATACCTGCCTGATACCTGCCTGCCTGCCAGCCTGTCCAGAGACTCTTACCCGCTCACCTGGGAGCGCTCACCTGCTACCCCCCTGCTAGCCTACCTGGAGGCTTAGCCGTCACTTGCTGTGACCACCTGCCTGTCCAGAGACTCTTACCCTGCTGTCTCTTGCCGTGACCACCTGCCTGTCCAGAGACTCTTATCCTGCTGTCACTTGCTGTGACCACCTGCCTGTCGAGAGACTCTTACCCCGTCACTCGCCGTGACCTCCTGCCCTTCTACCCAGAGACTGTCACTGTCACTTGACGCGACTGCCTGCCCACTTTCCCTGGGAGCTACCCGCTTCCTTACAAGGACTGCCCCTTTGTATAGTAGCTCAGAGGTTCCACCTCCCAGACCCGTTACAATACTGTGTCTACCATGTCTCTTCCACGGGCATTGATATTGTTTTTTTATTCCACTGCGACCTCCACAACTCTTCCAAGGGGCATTAAAACCATCTTGTTAAGCTACTTTGACCTTCACGTCTCTTACAAGGGGCACAAAAACTGCCTTGTTAAGCTACTGTGTCTTCCATATCTCTTCTACGGGGCATTGAAATTGTCTTTTTATTCCACTGTGACCTCCACCCTCTTTCAAGGGGCATTGATATTGTCTTTTTTTTTCCACTGGAACCTCTATCACTCATCCAAGGGGCATTGATATTGTCTTTTTGTTCCACTTCGACCTCCACCACTCTTCCAAGGGGCATTAAAACCATCTTGTTAAGCAACTGTGACCTCCACTTCTCTAACAAGGGGCATTAAAACAATCTTGTTAAGCTACTGTGACCTCCACGTCTCTTCCACGGGGCATTGATATTGTCTTTTAATTCCACTGTAACCTCCACCACTCTTCCAAGGGGAATTAAAACGGTCTTGTTATGCTACTGTGACCTCCACTTCTCTTCCAAGGGGCATTAAACCTGTCTTGTTAAGCTATTGTGACCGCCACGTCTCTTCCACGGGGCATTGATATTGTTTTTTTATTCCACTGCGACCTCCACCACTTTTCCAAAGGGCATTAAAACCTTCTTGTTAAGCTACTGTGACCTCCACGTCTCTTCCAAGGGGCTTTAAAACCATCTTGTTAAGCTACTTGTAGCGTCGGCGTCCCTGCCTCCTGCTAGGCTGGGACGCCGTTCCCCTCACCTCTCCGCTCCGTGCCCTGCGTTCTGCCGCTCTGCTGGCAGCGCGCGCTGCTTCCCGGTCACTGTGCTTAGGGCTACGACCTCCACCACTCTTCCAAGGGGCATTGAAATTGTCTTTTTATTCCACTGCGACCTCCACCACTATTCCAAGGGGCATTGATATTGTCTTTTTATTCCACTGCGACCTCCACAACTTTTCCAAGGGGCATTAAAACCATCTTGTTAAGCTACTTTGAACTCCACATCTCTTCCAAGGGGCATTGATATTGTCTTTTTATTCCACTGCGACCTCCACCACTTTTCCAAAGGGCAATAAAACCGTATTGTTAAGCTACTGTGACCTCCACGTCTCTTCCATGGAGCATTAAAACCGTCTTGTTAAGCTGCTGTGACCTCCACGTCTCTTCCCCTGGGCATTGATATTGTCTTTTTATTCCACTGCGACCTCCACCACTCTTCCAGAGGTCATTGATATTGTCTTTTTATTCCACTGCCACCTCCACCACTCTTCCAAGGGGCATTAAAACCGTCTTGTTAAGCTACTGTGACCTCCACGTCTCTACCATAGGGCATTAAAACCATCTTGTTAAGCTACTGTGACCTCCACGTCTCTTCCATGGGGCATTGATATTGTTTTTTTATTCAACTGCGACCTGCTCCACTCTTCCAAGGGGCATTGATATTGTCTTTTTATTCCACATCGACCTCCACCACTCTTCAAAGGGGCATTAAAACCGTC
Source organism: Phyllobates terribilis (assembly GCF_046119375.1). Taxonomy (NCBI): domain Eukaryota; kingdom Metazoa; phylum Chordata; class Amphibia; order Anura; family Dendrobatidae; genus Phyllobates; species Phyllobates terribilis. The sequence goes on along the minus strand of NW_027362762.1, from coordinate 325,821,027 downwards.
TTGGTAAGCTAATGTGACCTCCCCGTCTCTTCCAAGGGGCATTGATATTGTCTTTTTTTCCACTGTGACCTCCACCACTATTTCAAGGGGCATTAAAACTGTCTTGTTAAGCTACTGTGACCTCCACATCTCTTCCATGGGGCATTAAAACCATCTTGTTAAGCTACTGTGACCTTCACGTCTATGCCATAGGGTATTGGTATTGTCTTTTTATTCCACTGCAACATCCTCCACTTTTCCAAGGGGCATTGATATTGTCATTTTATTCCACTGCGACCTCCACCACTATTCCAAGGGGCATTAAAACCGTCTTGTTAATGTACAGGGACCTCCACGTTTCTTCCAAGGGGCATTATAACCATTTTGTTAAGCTACTGTGACCTCCACATCTCTTCCAAAGGGCAATAACACCATCTTCTTAAATCACTCTGAACTCCACGTCTCTTCCAAAGGGCATTAAAATCGTCTTGTTAAGCTACTGTTACCTCAACGTCTCTTCCAAGGGGCATTAAAACCGTCTTGTTAAACCACTCTGAACTCCACGTCTCTACCAAGGGGCATTAAAACTGTCTTGTTAAGCTACTGTGACCTCCACGTCTCTTCCACGGGGCACTGATATTGTCTTTTTATTCCACTACGACCTCCACCACTCTTCCAAGGGGCATTGAAATTGTCTTTTTATTAAAATGCGACCTCCACCACTATTCCAAGGGGCATTGATATTGTCTATTTATTCCACTGCAACCTCCACAACTTTTCCAAGGGGCATTAAAACCATCTTGTTAAGCTACTTTGACCTCCACATCTCTTCCAAGGGGCATTGATATTGTCTTTTTATTCCACTGCGACCTCCACCACTTTTCCAAAGGGCAATAAAACCGTCTTGTTAAGCTACTGTGACCTCCACGTCTCTTCCATGGAGCATTAAAACCGTCTTGTTAAGCTGCTGTGACCTCCACGTCTCTTCCACTGGGCATTGATATTGTCTTTTTATTCCACTGCGACTTCCACCACTCTTCCAGAGGTCATTGATATTGTCTTTTTATTCCACTGCGACCTCCACCACTCTTCCAAGGGGCATTAAAACCGCCTTGTTAAGCTACTGTGACCTCCACGTCTCTACCATGGGGCATTAAAACCATCTTGTTAAGCTACTGTGACCTCCACGTCTTTTCCATGGGGCATTGATATTGTCTTTTTATTCAACTGCGACCTGCTCCACTCTTCCAAGGGGCATTGATATTGTCTTTTTATTCCACATCGACCTCCACCACTCTTCAAAGGGGCATTAAAACCGTCTTGGTAAGCTAATGTGACCTCCCCGTCTCTTCCAAGGGGCATTGATATTGTCTTTTATTCCACTGTGACCTCCACCACTATTTCAAGGGGCATTAAAACCGTCTTGTTAAGCTACTGTGACCTCCACATCTCTTCCATGAGGCATTAAAACCATCTTGTTAAGCTACTGTGACCTTCACGTCTATTCCATAGGGTATTGGTATTGTCTTTTTATTCCACTGCAACCTCCTCCACTCTTCCAAGGGGCATTGATATTGTCATTTTATTACACTGCGACCTCCACCACTATTCCTAGGGGCATTAAAACCGTCTTGTTAATGTACAGGGACCTCCAAGTTTCTTCCAAAGGGCATTAAAATCGTCTTCGTAAGCTAATGTGACCTCCCCGTCTCTTCCATAGGGCATTGATATTGTCTTTTTATTCCACTGCAACCTCCTCCACTCTTCCAAGGGACATTGATATTTTCATTTTATTCCACTGCGACCTCCACCACTATTCCAAGGCGCATTAAAACCGTCTTGTTAATGTACAGGGACCTCCACGTTTCTTCCAAGGGGCATTAAAACCATTTTGTTAAGCTACTGTGACCTCCATATCTCTTCCAAAGGGCAATAACACCATCTTCTTAAATCACTCTGAACTCGACGTCTCTTCCAAAGGGCATTAAAATCGTCTTGTTAAGCTACTGTTACCTCAACGTCTCTTCCAAGGGGCATTAAAACCGTCTTGTTAAACCACTCTGAACTCCACGTCTCTTCCAAGGGGCATTAAAATCGTCTTGTTAAGCTACTGTGACCTCCACGTCTTTTCCAAGGGGCGTAAAAATCGTCTTGTTAAGCTGCTATGACCTCCATGTCTCTTCCAAGGGGCAATAAAATCATCTTGTTAAATCACTCTGAACTCCACGTCTCTTCCAAAGGGCATTAAAATCGTCTTGTTAAGCTAGTGTGACCTCCACATCTCTTCCAAGGGGCATGAAAACCGTCTTATTAAACCACTCCGAACTCCACATTTTTCCAAGGGGTATTAAAACCATCTTGTTAAGCTACTGTGACCTCCACGTCTCTTCCAAGTGGCATAGATATTGTCTTTTTATTCCTTTGTGACCTCTAACACTCTTTCAAGGGGCATTGATATTGTCTTTTTATTCCACTGCGACCTCCACCACTCTACCAAGGTTCATTAAAACCGTCTTGTTAAGCTACTGTGACCCCCACGTCTCTTCCATGGGGCATTGATATTGTCATTTTATTCCACTGTATACTCCACCACTCTTCCAAGGGGCATTAAAACCATCTTGTTAAGCTACTGTGACCTCCACGTGTCTTCCATGGGGCATTGATATTGTCTATTTATTCCACTGCGACCTCCTCCACTCTTCCAAGGGGCATTGATATTGTCTTTTTATTCCACATTGGCATCCACCACTCTTCAAAGGGGCATTAAAACAATCTTGTTAAGCTACTGTGACCTCCACATTTCTTCCAAGGGGCATTAAAACCATCTTGCTAAGCTACTGTGACCTCCACATCTCTTCCATAGGGCATTGATATTGTCTTTTTATTCCACTGCAACCTCCTCCACTCTTCCAATTGGCAATGATATTGTCTTTTTATTCCACATCGACCTCCACCACTCTTCCAAGGGGCATTAAAACCGTCTTGTTAAGCTACTGTGACCTCCACGTCTCTTCCACGGGGCATTGATAATGTCTTTTTAATCAAATGTAACCTCCACCACTTTACCAAGGGGCATTAAAACCGTCTTGTTAAGCTACTGTGACTTCCACGTCTCTTCCAAGGGGCATTAAAACCGTTTTGTTATGATACTGTGACCTCCACGTCTCTTCCAAGGGGCAGTAAAACCATCTTGTTAAATAACTCTGAACTCCACGTCTCTTACAAAGGGCAGTAAAATCATCTTGTTAAGCTACTGTTACCTCCACGCCTCTTCCAAGGGGCATTAAAACCGTCTTGTTAAACCACACTGAACTCCACGTATCTTCCAAGGGGCATTAAAACCGTCTTGTTAAGCTACTTTGACCTCCACGTTTCTTCCAAGGGGCATTAAAACCGTCTTGTTAAATCACTCTGAACTCCACGTCTCATCCAAGTGGCATTAAAACCGTCTTGTTAAGCTACTTTGACCTCCACGTTTCTTCCAAGGGGCATTAAAATCGTCTTGTTAAATCACTCTGAACTCCACGTCTCGTCCAAGTGGCATTAAAATCATTTTGTTAAGCTACTGTGACCTCCACTTCTCTTCTAAGGGGCATTAAAACCGTCTTGTTAAATCACTCTGAACTCCACGTCTTTTCCAAGGGGCATTAAAATCGTCTAGTTAAGCTACTGTGACCTCCACGTCTTTTCCATGGGGCATTAAAATCGTCTTGTTAAGCTACTGTGACCTCCATGTCTCTTCCAAGGGGCATTAAAACCGTCTTGTTAAATCACTTTGAACTCCACGTCCCCTCCAAGAGGAATTAAAATCGTCTTATTAAGCTACTGTGACCTCCACGTCTCTTCCAAGGGGCATTAAAACCGTCTTGTTATACCACTCTGAACTCCAGAGCTCTTCCAAGGGGCATTAAAATCGTCTTGTTAAGCTAGTGTGACCTCCACGTCTCTTCCAAGGGGCATGAAAACCGTCTTATTAAACCACTTCGAACGCCACATTTTTCCAAGGGGTATTAAAACCATCTTGTTAAGCTACTGTGACCTCCACGTCTCTACCAAGGCGCATTAAAACCATCTTGCTAAGCTACTGTGACCTTCACGTCTCTTCCAAGTGGCATAGATATTGTCTTTTTATTCCTGTATGACCTCCACCACTCTTTCAAGGGGCATTGATATTGTCTTTTTATTCCACTGCGACCTCCACCACTCTACCAAGGTTCATTAAAACCGTCTTGTTAAGCTACTGTGACCCCCACGTCTCTTCCATGGAGCATTGATATTGTCTTTTTATTCCACTGTATCCTCCACCACTCTTCCAAGGGGCATTAAAACCATCTTGTTAAGCTACTGTGACCTCCACGTCTCTTCCATGGGGCATTGATATTGTCTATTTATTCCTCTGCGACCTCCTCCACTCTTCCAAGGGGCATTGATATTGTCTTTTTATTCCACATCGACCTCCACCACTCTTCCAAGGGGCATTAAAACCGTCTTGTTAAGCTACTGTGACCTCCACATTTCTTCAAAGGGGCATTAAAACCATCTTGTTAAGCTACTGTGACCTCCACATTTCTTCCAAGGGGCATTAAAACCGTCTTGTTAAGCTACTGTGACCTCCACATCTCTTCCATAGGGCATTGATATTGTCTTTTTATTCCACTGCGACCTCCTCCACTCTTCCAATTGGCATTGATATTGTCTTTTTATTTCATATCGACCTCCACCACTCTTCCAAGGGGCATTAAAACCGTCTTGTTAAGCTACTGTGACCTCCACGTCTCTTCCACGGGGCATTGATAATGTCTTTTTAATCAAATGTAACCTCCACCACTTTACCAAGGGGCATTAAAACCGTCTTGTTAAGCTACTGTGACCTCCAAGTCTCTTCCAAGGGGCATTAAAACCGTTTTGTTATGCTACTGTGACCTCCACGTCTCTTCCAAGGGGCAGTAAAACCATCTTGTTAAATAACTCGGAACTCCACGTCTCTTACAAAGGGCATTAAAATCATCTTGTTAAGCTACTGTTACCTCCACGTCTCTTCCGAGGGGCATTAAAACCGTCTTGTTAAACCACTCTGAACTCCACGTATCTTGCAAGGGGCATTAAAACCGTCTTGTTAAGCTACTTTGACCTCCACGTCTCTTCCAAGGGGCATTAAAACCATCTTGTTAAATCATTATGAACTCCACGTCTCTTCCAAGGGGCATTAAAATCAATTTGTTAAGCTGCTGTGACCTCCATGTCTTTTCCAAGGGGCATTAAAATCGTCTTGTTAAGCTACTGTGACCTCCATGTCTCTTCCAAGGGGCATTAAAACCATCTTGTTAAATCACTCTTAACTCCACGTCCCTTCCAAGGGGAATTAAAATCGTCTTGTTAAGATACTGCGACCTCCACGCCTCTTCCAAGGGGCATTAAAACCGTCTTGTTAAACCACACTGAACTCCACGTATCTTCCAAGGGGCATTAAAACCGTCTTGTTAAGCTACTTTGACCTCCACGTCTCTTCCAAGGGGTATTAAAACCGTCTTGTTAAATCACTCTGAACTCCACGTCTCATCCAAGGGGCATTAAAATCATTTTGTTAAGCTGCTGTGACCTCCACGTCTTTTCCAAGGGGCATTAAAATCGTCTTGTTAAGCTACTTTGACTTCCATGTCTCTTCCAAGGGGCATTAAAACCGGCTTGTTAAATCACTTTGAACTACACGTCCTTTCCAAGGGGAATTAAAATCGTCTTATTAAGCTACTGTGACCTGCACGTCTCTTCCAAGGGGCATTAAAATCGTCTTGTTAAACCACTCTGAACTCCACAGCTCTTCTAAGGGGCATTAAAATCGTCTTGTTAAGCTAGTGTGACCTCCACGTCTCTGCCAAGGGGCATGAAAACCGTGTTATTAAACCACTCCGAACGCCACATTTTTCCAAGGGGTATTAAAACCATCTTGTTAAGCTACTGTGATCACCACGTCTCTAGCAAGTCGCATTAAAACCATCTTGCTAAGCTACTGTGACCTTCACGTCTCTTCCAAGGGGCATAGATATTGTCTTTTTATTCCTGTGTGACCTCCACCACTCTTTCAAGGGGCATTGATATTGTCTTTTTATTCCACTGCGACCTCCACCACTCTACCAAGGTTCATTAAAACCGTCTTGTTAAGCTACTGTGACCCCCATGTCTCTTCCATGGGGCATTGATATTGTCTTTTTATTCCACTGTATCCTCCACCACTCTTCCAAGGGGCATTAAAACCATCTTGTTAAGCTACTGTGACCTCCACGTCTCTTCCATGGGGCATTGATATTGTCTATTTATTCCACTGCGACCTCCTCCACTCTTCCAAGGGGCATTGATATTGTCTTTTTATTCCACATCGACCTCCATCGCTCTTCAAAGGGGCATTAAAACCATCTTGTTAAGCTCCTGTGACCTCCACATTTCTTCCAAGGGGCATTAAAACCATCTTGTTAAGCTACTGTGACCTCCACATCTCTTCCATAGGGCATTGATATTGTCTTTTTATTCCACTGCGACCTCCTCCACTCTTCCAATTGGCATTGATATTGTCTTTTTATTCCACATCGACCTCCACCACTCTTCCAAGGGGCACTAAAACCGTCTTGTTCAGCTACTGTGACCTCCACGTCTCTTCCACGGGGCATTGATAATGTCTTTTTAATCAAATGTAACCTCCACCACTTTACCAAGGGGCATTAAAACCGTCTTGTTAAGCTACTGTGACCTCCACGTCTCTTCCAAGGGGCATTAAAACCATTTTGTTATGCTACTGTGACCTCCACGTCTCTTCCAAGGGGCAGTAAAACCATCTTGTTAAATAACTCGGAACTCCACGTCTCTTACAAAGGGCATTAAAATCATCTTGTTAAGCTACTGTTACCTCCACGTCTCTTCCAAGGGGCATTAAAACCGTCTTGTTAAACCACTCTGAACTCCACGTATCTTGCAAGGGGCATTAAAACCGTCTTGTTAAGCTACTTTGACCTCCACGTCTCTTCCAAGGGGCATTAAAACCATCTTGTTAAATCATTCTGAACTCCACGTCTCTTCCAAGGGGCATTAAAATCATTTTGTTAATCTGCGGTGACCTCCATGTCTTTTCCAAGGGGCATTAAAATCGTCTTGTTAAGCTACTGTGACCTCCATGTCTCTTCCAAGGGGCATTAAAACCGTCTTGTTAAATCACTCTTAACTCCACGTCACTTCCAAGGGGAATTAAAATCGTCTTGTTAAGATACTGTGACCTCCACGTCTCTTCCAATGGGCATTAAAACCGTCTTGTTAAACCATTCTGAACTCCACAGCTCTTCCAAGGGGTCATTAAAATTGTCTTGTTAAGCTAGTGTGACCTCCACGTCTTTTCTAAGGGGCATGAAAACCGTCTTGTTAAACCACTCCGAACTCAACGTTTTTCCAAGGGGTATTAATACCGTCTTGATAAGCTACTGTGACCTCCACGTCTCTTCCAAGGGGCATTAAAACCGTCTTGTTAAATCACTCTGAACTCCACGTCTCTTCCAAGGGGCATTAAAATTGTCTTGTAAAGCTACTGTGACCACCACGTCTCTTCCAAGGGGCATTAAAACCATCTCATTAAACCACTCTGAACTCCACAGCTCTTCAAAGGGGCATTAAAACTGTCTTGTTAAGATACTGTGATCTCTACGTCTCTTCCAAGTGGCATTTAAACTGTCTTGTTAAATCACTCTGAACTCACGTCTCTTCCAAGGGGCATTAAAATTGTCTTTTTAAGCTACTGTGACCTCCACGTCTCTTCCAAGGGGCATTAAAACCGTCTTGTTAAGCTACTGTGACCTCCACTTCTCTTCCAACGGGAATTAAAACTGTCTTGTTAAAGCACTCTGAACTACACAGCTCTTCCAAGGGGCATTAAAACTGTCTTGTTAAGCTACTATGACCACCACGTCTCTTCAAAGGAGCATTAATACCGTCTTGTTAAACCACTCTGAACTCCACGTCTCTTCCAAGGGGCATTAAAACCGCCCTGTTAAGCTACTGTGACCTCGAAGTCTGTTCCAAGGGGCATGAAAACCGTCTTGTTAAACCACTCCGAACTCCACATTTTTCCAAGGGGTATTAAAACCATCTTGTTAAGCTACTGTGACCTCCACGTCTTTTCCAAGGGGCATTAAAATCGTCTTGTAAAGCTACTGTGACCTCCACGTCTCTTCCAAGGGGCATTAAAACCGTCTTGCTAAACCACTCTGAAATCCACAGCTCTTCCAAGGGGTCATTAAAATCGTCTTGTCAAGTTAGTGTGACCTCCGCGTCTCTTCCAAGGGGCATGAAAACTGTCTTGTTAAACAACTCCGAACTCCACGTTTTTCCAAGGGGTATTAAACCGTCTTGATAAGCTACTGTGACCTCCACGTCTCTTCCAAGGGGCATTAAAACCGTCTTGTTAAATCACTCTGAACTCCACGTCTCTTCCAAGGGGCATTAAAATCGTCTTGTTAAGCTACTGCGACCTCCACGTCTCTTCCAAGGGGCATTAAAACCGTCTTGTTAAATCACTCTGAACTCCACGTCTCTTCCAAGGGGCATTAAAATCGTCTAGTTAAGCTACTGTGACCTCCACATCTTATCCAAGGGGCATTAAAATCGTCTTGTTAAGCTGTGACCTCCATGTCTCTTCCAAGGGGCATTAAAACCGTCTTGTTAAATCACTCTGAACTCCACGTCTCTTCCAAGGGGCATTAAAATCATCTTGTTAACCTACTGTGACCTCAACGTCTCTTCCAAGGGGCATTAAAATCATCTTGTTAAGCTACTGTGACCTCAACGTCTCTTCCAAGTGGCATTAAAACCATCTCATTAAATCACGCTGTACTCCACAGCTCTTCAAAGGGGCATTAAAACCGTCTTGTTAAGCTACTGTGACCTCCACGTCTCTTCCAAGGGGATTTAAAACCGTCTTGTTAAATCCCTCTGAACTCCACGTCTCTTCCAAGGGGCATTAAAATCGTCTTGTTAAGCTACTGTGACCTGCACGTCTTTTCCAAAGGGCATTAAAATCGTCTTGTTAAGCTACTGTGATCTTCATGTCTCTTCCAATGGGTATTAAATCCATCTTGTTAAATCACTCTGTACTCCAAGTCTCTTCCAATGGGAATTAAAATCGTCTTGTTAAGCTACGGTGACCTCCACGTCTCTTCCAAAGGGCATTAAAACCGTCTTGTTAAACCACTCTGAAATCCACAGCTCTTCCAAGAGGTCATTAAAATCGTCTTGTTAGGCTAGTGTGACTTCCACCTCTCTTCCAAGGGGCTTGAACACCGTCTTGTTAAAACACTCTGAACTGCACGTCTCTTCCAAGGGGCATTAAAATCGTCTTGTTAAGCTACTGTGACCTCCAAGTCTCTTCCAAGGGGCATTAAAACCGTTTCGTTAAGCTACTGTGACCTCCACGGGGCATTGATATTGTCATTTTATTCCACTGCGACCTACTCCTCTATTCCAAGGGGCATTAAAACCATCTTGTTATGGTTCAGGGACCTCCACGTCTCTTCCAAGGGGCATTAAAACCGTCTTGTTAAGCTACTGTGACATCCACGTCTCTTCCAAGAGGCTGTAAAACCATCTTGTTAAACCACTCTGAACTCCACTTATCTTCCAAGCGGCATTAAAACCGTCTTGTTAAGCTACTGTGACCTCCACTTCTCTTCTAAGGGGCATTAAAACCGTCTTGTTAAATCACTCTGAACTCCACGTCTTTTCCAAGGGGGCATTAAAATCGTCTAGTTAAGCTACTGTGACCTCCACGTCTTTTCCAAGGGGCATTAAAATCGTCTTGTTAAGCTACTGTGACCTCCATGTCTCTTCCAAGGGGCATTAAAACAGTCTTGTTATATCATTCTTAACTCCACGTCTCTTCCAAGGGGAATTAAAATCGTCTTGTTAAGCTACTGTGACCTCCACGTCTCTTCCAAGGGGCATTAAAACCGTCTTGTTAAACCACTCTGAACTCCACAGCTCTTTCAAGGGGTCATTAAAATCGTCTTGTTAAGCTTGTGTGACCTCCATGTCTCTTCCAAGGTTCATTAATACAGTCTTTTTAAACCACTCCGAACTCCACGTTTTTCCAAGGGGTATTAAAACCGTCTTGATAAGCTACTGTGACCTCCATGTCTCTTCCAACGGGCATTAAAACTGTCTTGTTAAATCACTCTGAACTCGACGTCTCTTCCAAGGGGCATTAAAACCATCTCATTATACCACTCTGAACACCACAGCTCTTCAAAGGGGCATTAAAACCGTCTTGTTAAGCTACTGTGATCTCCACGTCTATTCCAAAGGGCATTTAAACCGTCTTGTTAAATCACTCTGAACTTCACGTCTCTTCCAAAGGCCATTAAAATCGTGTTGTTAAGCTACTGTTACCTCAACGTCTCTTCCAAGAGGCATTAAAACCGTTTTGTTAAGCTACTGTGACCTCCACGTCTCTTCCAAGGGGCAATAAAACCATATTGTTAAATCACTCTGAACTCCACGTTTCTTCCAAAGGGCATTAAAATCGTCTTGTTAAGCTACTGTTACCTCAACATCTCTTCCAAGGGGCATTAAAACCGTCTTTTTAAACGACTCCGAACTCCACGTTTTTCCAAGGGGTATTAAAACCGTCTTGATAAGCTACTGTAACCTCCACGTCTCTTCCAAGGGGCATTAAAACCGTCTTGTTAAATCACTCTGAACTCCACGTCTCATCAAGGGGCATTAAAATCGTCTTGTTAAGCTACTATGACATCCACGTCTCTTCCAAGGGGCATTTAAACAATCTCATTAAACCTCACTGAACTCCACGTCTCTTCCAATGGGCATTAAAACCGTCTTGTTAAGCTACTGTGACCTCCATGTCTCTTCCAAGGGGCATTAAAACCGTCTTGTTAAACCACTCTGAAATCCACAGCTCTTCCAAGGGGTCATTAAAATCGTCTTGTTAGGCTAGTGTGACCTCCACGTCTCTTCCAAGGGGTATGAAAACCATCTTGTTAAAACACTCTGAACTCCACGTCTCTTCCAAGGGGCATTAAAATCGTCTTGTTAAGCTACTGTGACCTCCACGTCTCTTCCAAGGGGCATTAAAACTGTTTTGTTAAGCTAATGTGACCTCCACGGGGCATTGATATTGTCATTTTATTCCACTGCGACCTACACCTCTATTCCAAGGGGCATTAAAACCATCTTGTTATGGTTCAGGGACCTCCACGTCTCTTCCAAGGGGCATTAAAACTGTCTTGTTAAGCTACTGTGACCTCCACGTCTCTTCCAATGGGCTGTAAAACCATCTTGTTAAACCACTCTGAACTCCACTTATCTTCCAAGCGGCATTAAAACCGTCTTGTTAAGCTACTGTGACCTCCACTTCTCTTCTAAGGGGCATTAAAACCGTCTTGTTAAATCACTCTGAACTCCACGTCTTTTCCAAGGGGCATTAAAATCGTCTAGTTAAGCTACTGTGACCTCCACGTCTTTTCCAAGGGGCATTAAAATCGTCTTGTTAAGCTACTGTGACCTCAATGTCTCTTCCAAGGGGCATTAAAACCGTCTTGTTAAATCATTCTTAACTCCACGTCTCTTCCAAGGGGAATTAAAATCGTCTTGTTAAGCTACTGTGACCTCCACGTCTCTTCCAAGGGGCATTAAAACCGTCTTGTTAAACCACTCTGAACTCCACATCTCTTTCAAGGGGTCATTAAAATCGTCTTGTTAAGCTAGTGTGACCTCCATGTCTCTTCCAAAGGGCATTAATACCGTCTTGTTAAACCACTCCGAACTCCACGTTTTTCCAAGGGGTATTAAAACCGTCTTGTTAAATCACTCTGAACTCCACGTCTCTTCCAAGGGGCATTAAAACCATCTCATTATACCACTCTGAACTCCACAGCTCTTCAAAGGGGCATTAAAACCGTCTTGTTAAGCTACTGTGTTCTCCACGTCTCTTCCAAGGGGCATTTAAACCGTCTTGTTAAATCACTCTGAACTTCACGTCTCTTCCAAAGGGCATTAAAATCGTGTTGTTAAGCTACTGTTACCTCAACGTCTCTTCCAAGAGGCATTAAAACCGTTTTGTTAAGCTACTGTGACCTCCACGTCTCTTCCAAGGGGCAATAAAACCATCTTGTTAAATCACTCTGAACTCCTCGTTTCTTTCAAAGGGCATTAAAATCGTCTTGTTAAGCTACTGTTACCTCAACATCTCTTCCAAGGGGCATTAAAACCGTCTTTTTAAAACACTCCGAACTCCACGTTTTTCCAAGGCGTATTAAAACCGTCTTTATAAGCTATTGTGACCTCCACGTCTCTTCCAAGGGGCATTAAAACCGTCTTCTTAAATCTCTCTGAACTCCACGTCTCTTCAAGGGGCATTAAAATCGTCTTGTTAAGCTACTGTGACCTCCACGTCTCTTCCAAGGGGCATTAAAACCATCTCATTAAACCACTCTGAACTCCACGTCTCTTTCAATGGGCATTAAAACCGTCTTGTTAAGCTACTGTGACCTCCACGTCTCTTCCAAGGGGCATTAAAACCGTCTTGTTAAATCACTCTGAACTCCACGTCTCTTCCAAGGGGCATTAAAATCATCTTGTTAAGCTACTGTGACCTCCATATCTTTTCCGAGTGGCGTTAACATCGTCTTGTTAAGCTGCTATGACCTCCATGTCTCTTCCAAGGGGCATTAAAATTGTTTTGTTAAATCACTCTGAACTCCACGTCTCTTCCAAGGGGCATTAAAATCGTCTTGTTAAGCTACTGTGACCTCCACGTCTCTTCCAAGGGGCATTAAAACCGTCTTGTTAAACCACTCTGAACTCCACAGCTCTTCCAAGGGGAATTAAAATCGTCTGGGTAAGCTAATGTGACCTCCACGTCTCTTCCAAGAGGCATGAAAACCGTCTTGTTAAACCACTCCGAACTCCACGTTTTTCCAAGGGGTATTAAAACCGTCTTGTTAAGCTACTGTGACCTCCACGTCTCTACCAAGGTGCATTAAAACCATCTTGTTAAGCTACTGTGACCTCCACGTCTCTTCCAAGGGGCATAGATATTGTCTTTTTATTCCAGTGTGACCTTCACCACTCTTTCAAGGGGCATTGATATTGTCTTTTAATTCCACTGCGACCTCCACCACTCTACCAAGGTTCATTAAAACTGTCTTGTTAAGCTACTGTGACCCCCACGTCTCTTCCACGGGGCATTGATATTGTCTTTTTATTCCACTGTAACCTCCACCACTCTTCCAAGGGGCATTGAAACCATCTTGTTAAGCTACTGTGACCTCCACGTCTCTTCCATGGGCCATTGATATTGTCTATTTATTCCACTGCGACCTCCTTCACTCTTCCAAGGGGCATTGATATTGTCTTTTTATTCCACATCGACCTTCACCACTCTTCCAAGGGGTATTAAAACCGTCTTGTTAAGCTAATGTGACCTCTACGTCTCTTCCAAGGGGCATTGATATTGTCTTTTTATTCCACTGTAACCTCCACCAGTCTTCCAAGGGGCATTAAAACCATCTTGTTAAGCAACTGTGACCTCCACATCTCTTCCATAGGGCATTGACATTGTCTATTTATTCCACTGCGACCTCCTCCACTCTTCCAATTGGCATTGATATTGTCTTTTTATTCCACATCGACCTCCACCACTCTTCAAAGGGGCATTAAAACCGTCTTGTTAAGCTACTGTGACCTCCACGTCTCTTCCACGGATCATTGAAAATGTCTTTTTAATCAAATGTAACCTCCACCACTTTACCAAGCGGCATTAAAACCGTCTTGTTAAGCTAATGTGACCTCCACGTCTCTTCCAAGGGGCATTAAAACCGTTTTGTTATGCTACTGCTACTCTCTTCCAAGGGGCAGTAAAACCATCCTGTTAAATAACTCTGAACTCCACGTCTCTTCCAAAGGGCAGTAAAATCATCTTGTTAAGCTACTGTTACTTCCACGCCTCTTCCAAGAGGCATTAAAACCGTCTTTTTAAACCACACTGAACGCCACGTATCTTCCAAGGGGCATTAAAACCGTCTTGTTAAGCTACTTTGACCTCCATGTCTCTTCCAAGGGGCATTAAAACCGTGTTGTTAAATCACTCTGAACTCCACGTCTCATCCAAGGGGCATTAAAATCATTTTGATAAGCTGCTGTGACCTCCACGTCTTTTCCAAGGGGCATTAAAATCGTCTTGTTAAGCTACTGTGACCTCCATGTCTCTTCCAAGGGGCATTAAAACCGTCTTGTTAAATCACTTTGAACTCCACGTCCCTTCCAAGGGGAATTAAAATCGTCTTATTAAGCTACTGTGACCTCCACGTCTCTTCCAAGGGGCATGAAAACCGTCTTATTAAACCACTCCGAACGCCACATTTTTCCAAGGGGTATTAAAACCATCTGGTTAAACTACTGTGACCTCCACGTCTCTACCAAGGCGCATTAAAACCATCTTGCTAAGCTACTGTGACCTTCACGTCTCTTCCAAGGGGCATAGATATTGTCTTTTTATTCCTGTGTGACCTCCACCACTCTTCCAAGGGGCATTAAAACCATCTTGCTAAGCTACTGTGACCTCCACGTCTCTTCCATGGGGCATTGATATTGTCTATTTATTCCACATCGACCTCCACCACTCTTCAAAGGGGCATTAAAACCATCTTGTTAAGCTACTGTGACCTCCGCATTTCTTCCAAGGGGCATTAAAACCATCTTGTTAAGCTACTGTGACCTCCACATCTCTTCCATAGGGCATTGATATTGTCTTTTTATTCCACTGCGACCTCCTCCATTCTTCCAATTGGCATTGATATTGTCTTTTTATTCCACATCTACCTCCACCTCTCTTCCAAGGGGCATTAAAACCGTCTTGTTAAGCTACTGTGACCTCCACGTCTCTTCCACGGGGCATTGATAATGTCTTTTTAATCAAATGTAACCTCCACCACTTTACCAAGGGGCATTAAAACCGTCTTGTTAAGCTACTGTGACCTCCACGTCTCTTCCAAGGGGCATTAAAACCGTTTTGTTATGCTACTGTGACCTCTACGTGTCTTCCAAGGGGCAGTAAAACCATCATGTTAAATAACTTGGATCCCCACATCTCTTACAAAGGGCATTTAAGTCATCATGTTAAGCTACTGTTACCTCCACGTCTCTTCCAAGGGGCATTAAAACCGTCTTGTTAAACCACTCTGAACTCCACGTATCTTGCAAGGGGCATTAAAACCGTCTTGTTAAGCTACTTTGACCTCCACGTCTCTTCCAAGGGGCATTAAAACCATCTTGTTAAATCATTCTGAACTCCACGTCTCCTCCAAGGGGCTTAAAATCATTTTGTTAAGCTGCTGTGACCTCCATGTCTTTTCCAAGGGGCATTAAAATCGTCTTGTTAAGCTACTGTGACCTCCATGTCTCTTCCAAGGGGCATTAAAACCGTCTTGTTAAATCACTCTTAACTCCACGTCCCTTCCAAGGGGAATTAAAATCGTCTTGTTAAGATACTGTGACCTCCACGTCTCTTCCAAGGGGCATTAAAACCATATTGTTAAACCATTCTGAACTCCACAGCTCTTCCAAGGGGTCATTAAAATTGTCTTGTTAAGCTAGTGTGACCTCCACGTCTCTTCCAAGGGGCATGAAAACCGTCTTGTTAAACCACTCCGAACTCCACGTTTTTCCAATGGGTATTAAAACCGTCTTGATAAGCTACTGTGACCTCCACGTCTCTTCCAAGGGGCATTAAAACCGTCTTGTTAAATCACTCTGAACTACACGTCTCTTCCAAGGGGCATTAAAATTGTCTTGTTAAGCTACTGTGACCACCACGTCTCTTACAAGGGGCATTAAAACCATCTCATTAAACCACTCTGAACTCCACAGCTCTTCAAAGGGGCATTAAAACTGTCTTGCTAAGATACTGTGATCTCTACGTCTCTTCCAAGGGGCATTTAACCTGTCTTGTTAAATCACTCTGAACTTCACGTCTCTTCCAAGGGGCATTAAAATTGTCTTTTTAAGCTACTGTGACCTCCACGTCTCTTCCAAGGGGCATTAAAACCGTCTTGTTAAGCTACTGTGACCTCCACTTCTCTTCTAAGGGGCATTAAAACCGTCTTGTTAAATCACTCTGAACTCCACGTCTTTTCCAAGGGGGCATTAAAATCGTCTAGTTAAGCTACTGTGACCTCCACGTCTTTTCCAAGGGGCATTAAAATCGTCTTGTTAAGCTACTGTGACCTCCATGTCTCTTCCAAGGGGCATTAAAACAGTCTTGTTATATCATTCTTAACTCCACGTCTCTTCCAAGGGGAATTAAAATCGTCTTGTTAAGCTACTGTGACCTCCACGTCTCTTCCAAGGGGCATTAAAACCGTCTTGTTAAACCACTCTGAACTCCACAGCTCTTTCAAGGGGTCATTAAAATCATCTTGTTAAGCTTGTGTGACCTCCATGTCTCTTCCAAGGGGCATTAATACAGTCTTTTTAAACCACTCCGAACTCCACGTTTTTCCAAGGGGTATTAAAACCGTCTTGATAAGCTACTGTGACCTCCATGTCTCTTCCAACGGGCATTAAAACTGTCTTGTTAAATCACTCTGAACTCGACGTCTCTTCCAAGGGGCATTAAAACCATCTCATTATACCACTCTGAACACCACAGCTCTTCAAAGGGGCATTAAAACCGTCTTGTTAAGCTACTGTGATCTCCACGTCTATTCCAAAGGGCATTTAAACCGTCTTGTTAAATCACTCTGAACTTCACGTCTCTTCCAAAGGCCATTAAAATCGTGTTGTTAAGCTACTGTTACCTCAACGTCTCTTCCAAGAGGCATTAAAACCGTTTTGTTAAGCTACTGTGACCTCCACGTCTCTTCCAAGGGGGAATAAAACCATATTGTTAAATCACTCTGAACTCCACGTTTCTTCCAAAGGGCATTAAAATCGTCTTGTTAAGCTACTGTTACCTCAACATCTCTTCCAAGGGGCATTAAAACCGTCTTTTTAAACGACTCCGAACTCCACGTTTTTCCAAGGGGTATTAAAACCGTCTTGATAAGCTACTGTAACCTCCACGTCTCTTCCAAGGGGCATTAAAACCGTCTTGTTAAATCACTCTGAACTCCACGTCTCATCAAGGGGCATTAAAATCGTCTTGTTAAGCTACTATGACCTCCACGTCTCTTCCAAGGGGCATTTAAACAATCTCATTAAACCTTACTGAACTCCACGTCTCTTCCAATGGGCATTAAAACCGTCTTGTTAAGCTACTGTGACCTCCATGTCTCTTCCAAGGGGCATTAAAACCGTCTTGTTAAACCACTCTGAAATCCACAGCTCTTCCAAGGGGTCATTAAAATCGTCTTGTTAGGCTAGTGTGACCTCCACGTCTCTTTCAAGGGGTATGAAAACCGTCTTGTTAAAACACTCTGAACTCCACGTCTCTTCCAAGGGGCATTAAAATCGTCTTGTTAAGCTACTGTGACCTCCACGTCTCTTCCAAGGGGCATTAAAACTGTTTTGTTAAGCTAATGTGACCTCCACGGGGCATTGATATTGTCATTTTATTCCACTGCGACCTACACCTCTATTCCAAGGGGCATTAAAACCATCTTGTTATGGTTCAGGGACCTCCACGTCTCTTCCAAGGGGCATTAAAACCGTCTTGTTAAGCTACTGTGACCTCCACGTCTCTTCCAATGGGCTGTAAAACCATCTTGTTAAACCACTCTGAACTCCACTTATCTTCCAAGCGGCATTAAAACCGTCTTGTTAAGCTACTGTGACCTCCACTTCTCTTCTAAGGGGCATTAAAACCGTCTTGTTAAATCACTCTGAACTCCACGTCTTTTCCAAGGGGCATTAAAATCGTCTAGTTAAGCTACTGTGACCTCCACGTCTTTTCCAAGGGGCATTAAAATCGTCTTGTTAAGCTACTGTGACCACAATGTCTCTTCCAAGGGGCATTAAAACCGTCTTGTTAAATCATTCTTAACTCCACGTCTCTTCCAAGGGGAATTAAAATCGTCTTGTTAAGCTACTGTGACCTCCACGTCTCTTCCAAGGGGCATTAAAACCGTCTTGTTAAACCACTCTGAACTCCACATCTCTTTCAAGGGGTCATTAAAATCGTCTTGTTAAGCTAGTGTGACCTCCATGTCTCTTCCAAAGGGCATTAATACCGTCTTGTTAAACCACTCCGAACTCCACGTTTTTCCAAGGGGTATTAAAACCGTCTTGTTAAATCACTCTGAACTCCACGTCTCTTCCAAGGGGCATTAAAACCATCTCATTATACCACTCTGAACTCCACAGCTCTTCAAAGGGGCATTAAAACCGTCTTGTTAAGCTACTGTGTTCTCCACGTCTCTTCCAAGGGGCATTTAAACCGTCTTGTTAAATCACTCTGAACTTCACGTCTCTTCCAAAGGGCATTAAAATCGTGTTGTTAAGCTACTGTTACCTCAACGTCTCTTCCAAGAGGCATTAAAACCGTTTTGTTAAGCTACTGTGACCTCCACGTCTCTTCCAAGAGGCAATAAAACCATCTTGTTAAATCACTCTGAACTCCTCGTTTCTTTCAAAGGGCATTAAAATCGTCTTGTTAAGCTACTGTTACCTCAACATCTCTTCCAAGGGGCATTAAAACCATCTTTTTAAAACACTCCGAACTCCACGTTTTTCCAAGGCGTATTAAAACCGTCTTTATAAGCTATTGTGACCTCCACGTCTCTTCCAAGGGGCATTAAAACCGTCTTCTTAAATCTCTCTGAACTCCACGTCTCTTCAAGGGGCATTAAAATCGTCTTGTTAAGCTACTGTGACCTCCACGTCTCTTCCAAGGGGCATTAAAACCATCTCATTAAACCACTCTGAACTCCACGTCTCTTTCAATGGGCATTAAAACCGTCTTGTTAAGCTACTGTGACCTCCACGTCTCTTCCAAGGGGCATTAAAACCGTCTTGTTAAATCACTCTGAACTCCACGTCTCTTCCAAGGGGCATTAAAATCATCTTGTTAAGCTACTGTGACCTCCATATCTTTTCCGAGTGGCGTTAACATCGTCTTGTTAAGCTGCTATGACCTCCATGTCTCTTCCAAGGGGCATTAAAATTGTTTTGTTAAATCACTCTGAACTCCACGTCTCTTCCAAGGGGCATTAAAATCGTCTTGTTAAGCTACTGTGACCTCCACGTCTCTTCCAAGGGGCATTAAAACCGTCTTGTTAAACCACTCTGAACTCCACAGCTCTTCCAAGGGGAATTAAAATCGTCTGGGTAAGCTAATGTGACCTCCACGTCTCTTCCAAGAGGCATGAAAACCGTCTTGTTAAACCACTCCGAACTCCACGTTTTTCCAAGGGGTATTAAAACCGTCTTGTTAAGCTACTGTGACCTCCACGTCTCTACCAAGGTGCATTAAAACCGTCTTGTTAAGCTACTGTGACCTCCACGTCTCTTCCAAGGGGCATAGATATTGTCTTTTTATTCCAGTGTGACCTTCACCACTCTTTCAAGGGGCATTGATATTGTCTTTTAATTCCACTGCGACCTCCACCACTCTACCAAGGTTCATTAAAACTGTCTTGTTAAGCTACTGTGACCCCCACGTCTCTTCCACGGGGCATTGATATTGTCTTTTTATTCCACTGTAACCTCCACCACTCTTCCAAGGGGCATTGAAACCATCTTGTTAAGCTACTGTGACCTCCACGTCTCTTCCATGGGCCATTGATATTGTCTATTTATTCCACTGCGACCTCCTTCACTCTTCCAAGGGGCATTGATATTGTCTTTTTATTCCACATCGACCTTCACCACTCTTCCAAGGGGTATTAAAACCGTCTTGTTAAGCTAATGTGACCTCTACGTCTCTTCCAAGGGGCATTGATATTGTCTTTTTATTCCACTGTAACCTCCACCAGTCTTCCAAGGGGCATTAAAACCATCTTGTTAAGCAACTGTGACCTCCACATCTCTTCCATAGGGCATTGACATTGTCTATTTATTCCACTGCGACCTCCTCCACTCTTCCAATTGGCATTGATATTGTCTTTTTATTCCACATCGACCTCCACCACTCTTCAAAGGGGCATTAAAACCGTCTTGTTAAGCTACTGTGACCTCCACGTCTCTTCCACGGATCATTGAAAATGTCTTTTTAATCAAATGTAACCTCCACCACTTTACCAAGCGGCATTAAAACCGTCTTGTTAAGCTAATGTGACCTCCACGTCTCTTCCAAGGGGCATTAAAACCGTTTTGTTATGCTACTGCTACTCTCTTCCAAGGGGCAGTAAAACCATCCTGTTAAATAACTCTGAACTCCACGTCTCTTCCAAAGGGCAGTAAAATCATCTTGTTAAGCTACTGTTACTTCCACGCCTCTTCCAAGAGGCATTAAAACCGTCTTTTTAAACCACACTGAACGCCACGTATCTTCCAAGGGGCATTAAAACCGTCTTGTTAAGCTACTTTGACCTCCATGTCTCTTCCAAGGGGCATTAAAACCGTGTTGTTAAATCACTCTGAACTCCACGTCTCATCCAAGGGGCATTAAAATCATTTTGATAAGCTGCTGTGACCTCCACGTCTTTTCCAAGGGGCATTAAAATCGTCTTGTTAAGCTACTGTGACCTCCATGTCTCTTCCAAGGGGCATTAAAACCATCTTGTTAAATCACTTTGAACTCCACGTCCCTTCCAAGGGGAATTAAAATCGTCTTATTAAGCTACTGTGACCTCCACGTCTCTTCCAAGGGGCATGAAAACCGTCTTATTAAACCACTCCGAACGCCACATTTTTCCAAGGGGTATTAAAACCATCTGGTTAAACTACTGTGACCTCCACGTCTCTACCAAGGCGCATTAAAACCATCTTGCTAAGCTACTGTGACCTTCACGTCTCTTCCAAGGGGCATAGATATTGTCTTTTTATTCCTGTGTGACCTCCACCACTCTTCCAAGGGGCATTAAAACCATCTTGCTAAGCTACTGTGACCTCCACGTCTCTTCCATGGGGCATTCATATTGTCTATTTATTCCACATCGACCTCCACCACTCTTCAAAGGGGCATTAAAACCATCTTGTTAAGCTACTGTGACCTCCGCATTTCTTCCAAGGGGCATTAAAACCATCTTGTTAAGCTACTGTGACCTCCACATCTCTTCCATAGGGCATTGATATTGTCTTTTTATTCCACTGCGACCTCCTCCATTCTTCCAATTGGCATTGATATTGTCTTTTTATTCCACATCTACCTCCACCTCTCTTCCAAGGGGCATTAAAACCGTCTTGTTAAGCTACTGTGACCTCCACGTCTCTTCCACGGGGCATTGATAATGTCTTTTTAATCAAATGTAACCTCCACCACTTTACCAAGGGGCATTAAAACCGTCTTGTTAAGCTACTGTGACCTCCACGTCTCTTCCAAGGGGCATTAAAACCGTTTTGTTATGCTACTGTGACCTCTACGTGTCTTCCAAGGGGCAGTAAAACCATCTTGTTAAATAACTTGGATCCCCACATCTCTTACAAAGGGCATTTAAGTCATCATGTTAAGCTACTGTTACCTCCACGTCTCTTCCAAGGGGCATTAAAACCGTCTTGTTAAACCACTCTGAACTCCACGTATCTTGCAAGGGGCATTAAAACCGTCTTGTTAAGCTACTTTGACCTCCACGTCTCTTCCAAGGGGCATTAAAACCATCTTGTTAAATCATTCTGAACTCCACGTCTCCTCCAAGGGGCTTAAAATCATTTTGTTAAGCTGCTGTGACCTCCATGTCTTTTCCAAGGGGCATTAAAATCGTCTTGTTAAGCTACTGTGACCTCCATGTCTCTTCCAAGGGGCATTAAAACCGTCTTGTTAAATCACTCTTAACTCCACGTCCCTTCCAAGGGGAATTAAAATCGTCTTGTTAAGATACTGTGACCTCCACGTCTCTTCCAAGGGGCATTAAAACCATATTGTTAAACCATTCTGAACTCCACAGCTCTTCCAAGGGGTCATTAAAATTGTCTTGTTAAGCTAGTGTGACCTCCACGTCTCTTCCAAGGGGCATGAAAACCGTCTTGTTAAACCACTCCGAACTCCACGTTTTTCCAATGGGTATTAAAACCGTCTTGATAAGCTACTGTGACCTCCACGTCTCTTCCAAGGGGCATTAAAACCGTCTTGTTAAATCACTCTGAACTACACGTCTCTTCCAAGGGGCATTAAAATTGTCTTGTTAAGCTACTGTGACCACCACGTCTCTTACAAGGGGCATTAAAACCATCTCATTAAACCACTCTGAACTCCACAGCTCTTCAAAGGGGCATTAAAACTGTCTTGCTAAGATACTGTGATCTCTACGTCTCTTCCAAGGGGCATTTAACCTGTCTTGTTAAATCACTCTGAACTTCACGTCTCTTCCAAGGGGCATTAAAATTGTCTTTTTAAGCTACTGTGACCTCCACGTCTCTTCCAAGGGGCATTAAAACCGTCTTGTTAAGCTACTGTGACCTCCACGTCTCTTCCAAGGGCAATTAAAACTGTCTTGTTAAAGCACTCTGAACTACACAGCTCTTCCAAGGGGCATTAAAATTGTCTTGTTAAGCTACTATGACCACAACGTCTCGTCAAAGGGGTATTAATACCGTCTTGTTAAACCACTCTGAACTCCACGTCTCTTCCAAGGGGCATTAAAACCGCCCTGTTAAGCTACTGTGACCTCCACGTCTGTTCCAAGGGGCATGAAAACCGTCTTGTTATACCACTCCGAACTCCACTTTTTTCCAAGGGGTATTAAAACCATCTTGTTAAGCTACTGTGACCTCCACCTCTTTTCCAAGGGGCATTAAAATCGTCTTGTGAAGCTACTGTGACCTCCTCGTCTCTTCCAAGGGGCATTAAAACCGTCTTGCTAAACCACTCTGAAATCCACAGCTCTTCCAAGCGGTCATTAAAATCGTCTTGTCAAGTTAGTGTGACCTCCACGTCTCTTCCGAGGGGCATGAAAACCGTCTTGTTAATCAACTCCGAACTCCACGTCTTTCCAAGAGGTATTAAAATCGCCTAGTTAAGCTACTGTGACCTCCACGTCTTATCCAAGGGGCATTAAAATCGTCTTGTTAAGCTACTGTGACCTCCATGTCTCTTCCAAGGGGCATTAAAACCGTCTTGTTAAATCACTCTGAACTCCACGTCTCATCCAAGGGGCATTAAAATCATCTTGTTAACCTAGTGTGACCTCAACGCCTCTTCCAAGGGGCATTAAAACCGTCTTGTTAAACCACACTGTACTCCACAGCTCTTCAAAGGGGCATTAAAACCGTCTTGTTAAGCTACTGTGACCTCCACATCTCTTCCAAGGGGAATTAAAACCGTCTTGTTAAATCCCTCTGAACTCCACGTCTCTTCCAAGGGGCATTAAAATCGTCTTGTTAAGCTACTGTGACCTGCACGTCTTTTCCAAAGGGCATTAAAATCGTCTTGTTAAGCTACTGTGACCTTCATGTCTCTACCAATGGGTATTAAAACCGTCTTGTTAAATTACTCTGAACTCCACGTCTCTTCCAAGGGTCATTAAAATCATCTTGTTAAGCTACTGTGACCTCCACGTCTCTTCCAATGGGCATTAAAACCGTCTTGTTAAATCACTCTGCACTCCAAGTCTCTTCCAATGGGAATTAAAACCGTCTTGTTAAGCTACGGTGACCTCCACGTCTCTTCCGAGGGGCATTAAAACTGTCTTGTTAAACCACTCTGAAATCCACAGCTCTTCCAAGGGGTCATTAAAATGGTCTTGTTAGGTTAGTGTGACCTCCACGTCTCTTCCAAGGGGCTTGAAAACGGTCTTGTTAAAACACTCTGAACTCCACGTCTCTTCCAAGGGGCATTAATATCGTCTTGTTAAGCTACTGTGACCTCCACGTCTCTTCCAAGGGGCATTAAAACCATTTTGTTAAGCTACTGTGACCTCCACGGGGCATTGATATTGTCATTTTATTACACTGCGACCTACACCTCTATTCCAAGGGGCATTAAAACCATCTTGTTATGGTTCAGGGACCTCCACGTCTCTTCCAAGGGGCATTAAAACAGTCTTGTTAAGCTACTGTGACCTCCACGTCTCTTCCAAGGGGCTGTAAAACCATCTTGTTAAACCACTGTGAACTCCACTTATCTTCCAAGCGGCATTAAAACCGTCTTGTTAAGCTACTGTGAACTCCACTTCTCTTCTAAGGGGCATTAAAACCGTCTTGTTAAATCACTCTGAACTCCACGTCTTTTCCAAGGGGCATTAAAATCGTCTTGTTAAGCTACTGTGACCTCCATGTCTCTTCCAATGGGCATTAAAACCGTCTTGTTAAATCATTCTTAACTCCATGTCTCTTCCAAGGGGAATTAAAATCGTCTTGTTAAGCTTGTGTGACCTCCATGTCTCTTCCAAGGGGCATTAATACCGTCTTTTTAAGCCACTCCGAACTCCACGCTTTTCCAAGGGGTATTAAAATCATCTTGATAAGCTACTGTGACCTCCACGTCTCTTCCAAGGGGCATTAAATACGTCTTGTTAAATCACTCTGAACTCAACGTCTCTTCCAAGGGGCATTAAAACCATCTCATTATACCACTCTGAACTCCACAGCTCTTCAAAGGGGCATTAAAACCGTCTTGTTAAGCTACTGTGATCTCCACGTCTCTTCCAAGGGGCATTTAAACCGTCTTGTTAAATCAATCTGAACTTCACATCTATTCCGAAGGCCATTAAAATCGTGTTGTTAAGCTACTGTTACCTCAACGTCTCTTCCAAGAGGCATTAAAACCGTTTTGTTAAGCTACTGTGACCTCCACGTCTCTTCCAAGGGGCAATAAAACCATCTTGTTAAATCACTCTGAACTCCACGTTTCTTCCAAAGGGCATTAAAATCGCCTTGTTAAGCTACTGTTACCTCAACATCTCTAACAAGGGGCATTAAAACCGTCTTTTTAAACCACTCCGAACTCCACGTTTTTCCAAGGGGTATTAAAACCATCTTGATAAGCTACTGTGACCTCCACGTCTCTTCCAAGGGGCATTAAAAACTTCTTGTTACATAACTCTGAACTCCACGTCTCTTCAAGGGGCATTAAAATCGTCTTGTTAAGCTACTATGACCTCCACGTCTCTTCCAAGGGGCATTAAAACCATTTCATTAAACCACTCTGAACTCCACGTCTTTTCCAATGGGCATTAAAACCGTCTTGTTAAGCTACTGTGACCTCCACGTCTCTTCCAAGGGGCATTAAAAACTGTCTTGTTAAACCACTCTGAAATCCACAGCTCTTCCAAGGGGTCATTAAAATCATCTTGTTAGGCTAGTGTGACCTCCACGTCTCTTCCAAGGAGTATGAAAACCGTCTTGTTAAAACACTCTGAACTCCACGTCTCTTCCAAGGGGCATTAAAATCGTCTTGTTAAGCTACTGTGACCTCCACGTCTCTTCCAAGGGGCATTAAAACCATTTTGCTAAGCTACTGTGACCTCCATGGGGCATTGATATTGTCATTTTATTCCACTGCGACCTACACCTCTATTCCAAGGGGAATTAAAACCATCTTGTTATGGTTCAGGGACCTCCACGTCTCTTCCAAGGGGCATTAAAACCGTCTTGTTAAGCTACTGTGACCTCCACGTCTCTTCCAAGGGGCTGTAAAACCATCTTGTTAAACCACTCTGAACTCCACTTATCTTCCAAGCGGCATTAAAACCGTCTTGTTAAGCTACTGTGACCTCCACTTATCTTCCAAGCGGCATTAAAACCGTCTAGCTAAGCTACTGTGACCTCCACGTCTTTTCCAAGGGGCATTAAAATCGTCTTGTTAAGCTACTGTGACCTCCACGTCTCTTCCAAGGGGCTGTAAAACCATCTTGTTAAACCACTCTGAACTCCACTTATCTTCCAAGCGGCATTAAAACCGTCTTGTTAAGCTACTGTGACCTCCACTTATCTTCCAAGCGGCATTAAAACCGTCTAGCTAAGCTACTGTGACCTCCACGTCTTGTCCAAGGGGCATTAAAATCGTCTTATTAAGCTACTGTGACCTCCATGTCTCTTCCAAGGGGCATTAAAACCGTCTTGTTAAATCATTCTTAACTCCACGTCTCTTCCAAGGGGAATTAAAATTGTCTTGTTAAGCTACTGTGACCTCCACGTCTCTTCCAAGGGGCATTAAAACCATCTTGTTAAACCACTCTGAACTCCACAGCTCTTTCAAGGGGTCATTAAAATCGTCTTGTTAAGCTAGTGTGACCTCCATGTCTCTTCCAAGGGGCATTAATGCCGTCTTGTTGAACCACTCCGAACTCCACGTTTTTCCAAGGGGTATTAAAACCGTCTTGATAAGCTACTGTGACCTCCACGTCTCTTCCAAGGGGCATTAAAACCGTCTTGTTAAATCACTCTGAACTCCACGTCTCTTCCAAGGGGCATTAAAACCATCTCATTATACCACTCTGAACTCCACAGCTCTTCAAAGGGGCATTAAAACCGTCTTGTTAAGCTACTGTGATCTCCACGTCTCTTCCAAGGGGCATTTAAACAGTCTTGTTAAATCACTCTGAACTTCACGTCTCTTCCAAAGGGCATTAAAATCGTCTTGTTCAGCTACTGTTACCTCAACATCTCTTCCAAGGGGCATTAAAACCGTCTTTTTAAACCACTCCAAACTCCACGTTTTTCCAAGGGGTATTAAAACCGTCTTGATAAGCTACTGTGACCTCCACGTCTCTTCCAAGGGGCATTAAAACCGTCTTGTTAAATGACTCTGAACTCCACGTCTCTTCAAGTGGCATTAAAATTGTCTTGTTAAGCTACTATGACCTCCACGTCTCTTCCAAGGGGCATTAAAACCATCTCATTAAACCACTCTGAACTCCACGTCTCTTCCAATGGGCATTAAAACCGTCTTGTTAAGCTACTGTGACCTCCACGTCTCTTCCAAGGGGCATTAAAACCGTCTTGTTAAATCACTCTGAACTCCACATCTCTTCCAAGGGGCATTAAAATCATCTTGTTAAGCTACTGTGACCTCCACATCTTTTCCGAGTGGCGTTAACATCGTCTTGTTAAGCTGCTATGACCTCTATGTCTATTCCAAGGGGCATTAAAATTGTTTTGTTAAATCCCTCTGAACTCCACGTCTCTTCCAAGGGGCATTAAAATCGTCTTGTTAAGCTACTGTGACCTCCACGTCTCATCCAAGGGGCATTAAAACCGTCTTGTTAAACCACTCTGAACTCCACAGCTCTTCCAAGTGGAATTAAAATCGTCTTGGTAAGCTAGTGTGACCTCCACGTCTCTTCCAAGGGGCATGAAAACCGTCTTGTTAAACCACTCCGAACTCCACGTTTTTCCAAGGGGTATTAAAACCGTCTTGTTAAGCTACTGTGACCTCCACGTCTCTACCAAGATGCATTAAAACCGTCTTGTTAAGCTACTGTGACCTCCACGTCTCTTCCAAGGGGCATAGATATTGTCTTTTTATTCCAGTGTGACCTTCACCACTCTTTCAAGGGGCATTGATATTGTCTTTTTATTCCACTGCGATCTCCACCACTCTACCAAGGTTCATTAAAACTGTCTTGTTAAGCTACTGTGACCCCCACGTCTCTTCCATGGGGCATTGATATTGTCTTTTTATTCCACTGTAACCTCCACCACTCTTCCAAGGGGCATTGAAACCATCTTGTTAAGCTACTGTGACCTCCACGTCTCTTCCATGGGCATTGATATTGTCTATTTATTCCACTGCGACCTCTTCCACTCTTCCAAGGGGCATTGATATTGTCTTTTTATTCCACATCGACCTTCACCACTCTTCAAAGGGGCATTAAAACCGTCTTGTTAAGCTAATGTGACCTCTACGTCTCTTCCAAGTGGCATTGATATTGTCTTTTTATTCCACTGCAACCTCCACCAATCTTCCAAGGGGCATTAAAACCATCTTGTTAAGCCACTGTGACCTCCACATCTCTTCCATAGGGCATTGACATTGTCTATTTATTCCACTGCGACCTCCTCCACTCTTCCAATTGGCATTGATATTGTCTTTTTATTCCACATCGACCTCCACCACTCTTCAAAGGGGCATTAAAACCGTCTTGTTAAGCTACTGTGACCTCCACGTCTCTTCCACGGGGCAATGAAAATGTCTTTTTAATCAAATGTAACCTCCACCACTTTACCAAGCGGCATTAAAACCGTCTACTGTGACCTCTACGTCTCTTCCAAGGGGCATTAAAACCGTTTTGTTAAGCTACTGTGACCTCCACGTCTCTTCTACAGGGCATTGATATTATTTTATTCCACTGCGACCTCCACCTCTATTCGAAGGGGCATTAAAACCGTCTTGTTACGGTACAGGGACCTCCACGTCTCTTCCAAGGGGCATTAAAACCGTCTTGTTAAGCTACTGTGACCTCCACGTCTCTTCCAAGGGGCAGTAAAACCATCTTGTTAAATCAATCAGTACTCCACGTCTCTTCCAAAGGGCATTAAAATTGTCTTCTTAAGCTACTGTGACCTCCACGTCTCTTCCAAGGGGCATTAAAACCGTCTTGTTAAACCACTCTGAACTGCACGCTTCTTCCAAGGGGCATTAAAATCGTCTTGATAAGCTACTGTGACCTCCACGTCTTTTCCAAGAGGCATTAAAATCGTCTTGTTAAGCTACTGTGACCTCCATGTCTCTTCCAAGGGTCATTAAAACCGTCTTGTTAAATCACTCTGAACTCCACGTCTCTTCCAATGGGAATTAAAATCATCTTGTTAAGCTACTGTGACCTCCACGTCTCTTCCAAGGGGCATTAAAACCGTCTCGTTAAACCACTCTGAACTCCACAGCTCTTCCAAGGGGTCATTAAAATCGTCTTGTTAAGCTAGTGTGACCTCCACGTCTCTTCCAAGTGGCATGAAAACCATCTTGTTAAATCACTCCAGACTCCACGTTTTTCCAAGTGGTATTAAAACCGTCTTAATTAGCTACTGTGACCTGCACGTCTCTTCCAAGGGGCATTAAAACCGTCTTGTTAATTCACTCTGTACTCCACGTCTCTTCCAAGGGGCATTAAAATCGTCTTGTTAAGCTACTGTGACCCCAACGTCTCTTCCAAGGGGCATGAAAACCATCTTGTTAAATCACTACAGACTCCACTTTTATCCAAGTGGTATTAAAACCATCTTAATTAGCTACTGTGACCTCCCCGCCTCTTCCAAGGGGCATTAAAACCGTCTTGTTAATTCACTCTGTACTCCACGTCTCTTCCAAGGGGCATTAAAATCGTCTTGTAAGCTACTGTGACCTCCACGTCTCTTCCAAGGGGCATTAAAACCATCTCATTAAACCACTCTGAACTCCACAGCTCTTCAAAGGGGCATTAAAACCGTCTTGTTAAGCTACTGTGATCTCCACGTCTCTTCCAAGGGGCATTTAAACCGTCTTGTTAAATCACTCTGAACTCCACGTCTCTTCCAAGGGGCATTAAAAATGTCTTGTTAAGCTACTGTGACCTCCACGTCTCTTCCAAGGGGAATTAAAACCGTCTTGTTAAACTACTCTGAACTCCACAGCTCTTCCAAGGGGCATTAAAACCATCTTGTTAAGCTCCTGTGACCTCCTCGTCTCTTCCAAGGGGAATTAAAACTGTCTTGCTAAACAACTCTGATCTCCACAGCTCTTCCAAGGGGCATTAAAACTGTATTGTTAAGCTACTATCACCTCCACGTCTCTTCCAAGGGGCATTAATACCGTCTTGTTAAACCACTCTGAACTCCACGTCTCTTCCAAGGGGCATTAAAACCGTCCTGTTAAGCTACTGTGACCTTCATGTCTCTTCCAAGGGTCATGAAAGCCGTCTTGTTAAACCACTCCGAACTCCACATTTTTCCAAGGGGTATTAAAACCATCTTGTTAAGCTACTGTGACCTCCACGTCTCTACCAAGGCGCATTAAAACAGTATTGTTAAGCTACTATGACCTCCACGTCTCTTCCAAGGTCATAGATATTGTCTTTTTATTCCACTGCGACCTCCACCACTCTACCAAGGTTCATTAAAACCGTCTTGTTAAGCTACTGTGACCCCCACGTCTCTTCCACGGGGCATTGATATTGTCTTTTTATTCCACTGTAACCTCCACCACTCTTCCGAGG
This sequence comes from Phyllobates terribilis, assembly GCF_046119375.1. Taxonomy (NCBI): domain Eukaryota; kingdom Metazoa; phylum Chordata; class Amphibia; order Anura; family Dendrobatidae; genus Phyllobates; species Phyllobates terribilis. The sequence continues at coordinate 325,790,836 of NW_027362762.1, read as the reverse complement.
GGCATTAAAACCATCTTCTTAAGCTACTGTGACCTCCACGTCTCTTCCATGGGGCATTGATATTGTCTTTTTATTCCACTGTGACCTCCAACACTCTTCCAAGGGGCATTAAAACCATCTTGTTAAGCTACTGTGACCTTCACATCTCTTCCAAGGGGCATTAAAACCATATTGTTAAGCTACTGTGATCTCCACATCTCTTCCATAGGACATGGATATTGTCTTTTTATTCCACTGCGACCTCCTCCACTCCTTCAATTGGCATTCATATTGTCTATTTATTCCACTTCGACCTCCACTACTCTTCCAAGGGGCATTAAAACCGTCTTGTTAAGCTACTGTGACCTCCACGTTTCTTCCACGGGGCATTGATAATGTCTTTTTAATCAAATGTAACCTCCACCACTTTACCAAGGGGCATTAAAACCGTCTTGTTAAGCTACTGTGACTTCCACGTCCCTTCCAAGGGGCATTAAAACCGTTTTGTTAAGATACTGTGACCTCCACGTCTCTTCCACAGGGCATTGATATTGTCATTTTATTCCACTGCGACCTCCACCTCTATTCCAACGGGCATTAAAACCAATTTGTTAAGGTACATGGACCTTCACGTTTATCAAAGGAGCATTAAAACCGTCTTGTTAAGCTACTGTGACCTTTACGTCTCTTCCAAGGGGCAGTAAAACCATCTTGTTAAATCACTCTGAACTCCACGTCTCTTCCAAGGGGTCATTAAAATCGTCTTGTTAAGCTTCTGTGACCTCCATGTCTCTTCCAAGGTGCAAAAAAACCGTCTTGTTAAATCACTCTGAACTCCACGTCTCTTCCAAGTGACATTAAAATCGTCTTGTTAATCTACTGTGACCTCCACATCTTTTCCAAGTGGCATTAAAATCGTCTTGTTAAGCTACTCTGACCTCCATGTCTCTTCTAAGGGGCATTAAAACCGTCTTGTTAAATCATTCTGAACTCCACGTCTCTTCCAAGGGGAATTAAAATCGTCTTGTTAAGCTACTGTGTCCTCCACATCTCATCCAAGGAGCATTAAACCGGTCTTGTTAAACCATTCTGAACTCCACAGCTCTTCCAATGGGTCATTAAAATCGTCTTGTTAAGCTAGTGTGACCTCCACGTCTCTTCCAAGGGGCATGAAAACCGTCTTGTTAAACCACTCCGAAATCCACGTTTTTCCAAGGGGTATTAAAACCGTCTTGATAAGCTACTGTGACCTTCATGTCTCTTCCAAGGGGCATTAAAACTGTCTTGTTAAATCACTCTGAACTCCACGTCTCTTCCAAGGGGCATTAAAATCGTCTTGTTAAGCTACTGTGACTTCCACGTCTCTTCCAAGGGGCATTAAAACCATCTCATTAAACCATTCTTAACTCCACAGCTCTTCAAAGGGGCATTAAAACAGTCTTGTTAAGCTACTGTGATCACCACGTCTCTTCCAAGGGGCATTTAAACTGTCTTGTTAAATCACTCTGAACTCCACGTCTCTTCCAAAGGGCACTAAAATCGTCTTGTTAACCTACTGTTACCTCAAAGTCTCTTCCATGGTGCATTAAAATCGTCTAGTTAAACCACTCGGAACTCCACGTCTCTTCCAAGTGGCATTAAAACCGTCTTGATAAACTGCTTTGACCTCCATGTCTCTTTCAAGGTGCATTAAAATCGTCTTGTTAAACTGCTTTGACCTCCATGTCTCTTCCAAGGGGCTTTAAAATTGTATTGTTAAATCACTCTGAACTCCACTTCTCTTCCAAGGGGCATTAACATCGTCTTGTTAAGCTACTGTGACCTCCACGTCTTTTCCAAGGGGCATTAAAATCGTCTTGTTAAGCTACTGTGACCTCCTTGTTTCTTCCAAGGGGCATTAAAACAGTCTTGTTAAAAAACTCTGAACTCCACGTCTCTTCTAAGGGGAATTAAAATCGTCTTGTTAAGCTACTGTGACCTCCACGTCTCTTCCAATGGGCATTAAAACCATCTTGTTAAACCACTCTAAACTCTACAGCTCTTCCAAGGGGTCATTAAAATTGTCTTGTTAAGCTAGTGTGACCTCCACGTCTCTTCCAAGGGGCATGAAAACAGTCTTGTTAAACCACTCCGAACTCCACGTTTCTTCCAAGGGCATTAAAACCGTCTTGTTAAGCTACTGTGATCTCCACGTCTCTTCCAAGGGGCATTTAAATCGTCTTGTTAAATCACTCTGAACCCCACGTCTCTTCCAAGGGGCATTAATATTGTCTTGCTAAGCTACTGTGACCTCCGCGTCTCTTCCAAGGGGCATTTAAACCGTCTTGTTAAACCATTCTGAACTCCACAGCTCTTCCAAGGGGCATTTAAACCATCTTGTTAAGCTACTGTGACCTCCACGTCTCTTCCATGGGGCATTGATATTGTCTATTTATTCCACTACGACCTCCTCCACTCTTCCAAGGGGCATTGGTATTATCTTTTTATTCCACATCGACCTCCACCACTCTTCAAAGGGGCATTAAAACCGTCTTGTTAAGATAATGTGACCTCTACGTCTCTTCCAAGTGGCATTGATATTGTCTTTTTATTCCACTGTGACCTCCATCACTCTTCCAAGGGGCATTAAAACCATCTTGTTAAGCTACTCTGACCTCCACATCTCTTCCAAGGGGCATTGAAACGATCTTGTTAAGCTAGTGTAACCTCCACATCTCTTCCATAGGGCATTGATATTGTCGTTTTAATCCACTGCGACCTCCTCCACTCTTCCAATTTGCATTGATATTGTCTTTTTATTCCACATCGACCTCCACCACTCTTCCAAGGGGCATTAAAACCGTCTTATTAAGTTACTGTGACCTCCACGTTTCTTGCACGGCGCATTGATAATGTCTTTTTAATCAAATGTAACCTCCACCACTTTACCAAGGGGCATTAAAACCGTCTTGTTAAGCTACTGTGACCTCCACGTCTCTTCCAAGGGGTATTAAAACTGTTTTTTTAAGCTACTGTGACCTCCACGTCTCTTCCACAGGGAACTGACATTGTCATTTTATTCCACTGCGACCTCCACCTCTATTCCAAGGGGCATTAAAACCGTCTTGTTAAGCTACTGTTAACTCCACGTCTCTTACAAGGGGCATTAAAACCGTCTTGTTAAACCACTCTGTACTCCACGTATCTTCCAAGGGGCATTAAAACCGTCTTGTTAAGCTACTGTGACCTCCACGTCTCATCCAAGGGGCATTAAAACCATCTCATTAAACCACTCTGAACTCCACAGCTCTTCACAGGGGCTTTAAAACCGTCTTGTTAAGCTACTGTGATCTCCACTTCTCTTCCAAGGGGCATTTAAACCGTCTTGTTAAATCACTCTGTACTCCACGTCTCTTCCAAGGGGCATTTAAACCGTCTTGTTCAGCTAAAGTGACCTCCACGTCTCTTCCAAGGGGAATTAAATCTGTCTTCTTGTTAAACCACTCTGAACTCCACAGCTCTTCCAAGGGGCATTAAAACTGTCTTGTTAAGCTACTATGACCTCCACGTCTCTTCCAAGGGGCATTAATACCCTCTTGTTAAAACACTCTGAACTCCACGTCTCTTCCAAGGGGCACTAAAACCGTCCTGTTAAGCTACTGTGACCTCCACGTCTATTCCAAGGGGCATGAAAACATTCTTGTTAAACCCCTCCGAACTCCACGTTTTTCCAAGCTGTGTTATAACAGTCTTGTTAAGCTACTGTGACCTCCATGTCTCTACCAAGGCGCATTAAAACCGTCTTGTTAAGCTACTGTGACCTCCACGTCTCTTCCAAGGGGCATAGATATTGTCTTTTTATTCCAGTGTGACCTCCACCACTCTTTCAAGGGGCTTTGATATTGTCTTTTTATTCCACTGCGACCTCCACCACTCTACCAAGTTTCATTAAAACCGTCTTGTTAAGCTACTGTGACCCCCACGTCTCTTCCACGGGGCATTGATATGGTCTTTTCATTCCACTGTATCCTCCACTACTTTTCCAAGGGGCATCAAAACCATCTTGTTAAGCTATTGTGACCTCCACGTCTCTTCCATTGGGCATTGATATTGTCTATTTATTCCACTGCGACCTCCTCCACTCTTCCAAGGGGCATTGTTATTGTCTTTTTATTCCACATCGACCTCCACCACTCTACAAAGGGGCATTAAAACCGTCTTGTTAAGCTACTGTGACCTCCACGTCTCTTCCAAGGGGCAGAAAAACCATCTTGTTAAATTACTCTGAACTCCACGTTTCTTCCAAAGGGCATTAAAATCGTCTTGTTAAGCTACTGTTAACTCCACGTCTCTTACAAGGGGCATTAAAACCGTCTTGTTAACCCACTCTGTACTCCACGTATCTTCCAAGGGGCATTAAAACCGTCTTGTTAAGCTACTGTGACCTCCACGTCTCATCCAAGGGGCATTAAAACCATCTCATTAAACCACTCTGAACTCCACAGCTCTTCACAGGGGCTTTAAAACCGTCTTGTTAAGCTACTGTGATCTCCACTTCTCTTCCAAGGGGCATTTAAACCGCCTTGTTAAATCACTCTGTACTCCACGTCTCTTCCAAGGGGCATTAAAATTGTCTTGTTAAGTTACTGTGACCTCCACGTCCCTTCCAAGTGCATTAAAACAGTCTTGTTAAACCACTCTGAACTCCACAGCTCTTCCAAGGGGCATTTAAACCATCTTGTTAATCTACTGTGACCTCCACGTCTCTTCCAAGGGGAATTAAATCTGTCTTGTTAAACCACTCTGAACTCCATAGATCTTCCAAGGGGCATTAAAACTGTCTTGTTAAGCTTCTATGACCTCCACGTCTCTTCCAAGGGGCATTAATACCATCTTGTTAAAACACTCTGAACTCCACGTCTCTTCCAAGGGGCATTAAAACCGTCCTGTTAAGCTACTGTGACCTCCACGTCTCTTCCAAGGGGCATGAAAACCGTCTTGTTAAGCTACTGTGACCTCCACGTCTTTTCCAAGGGGCATAGATATTGTCTTTTTATTCCAGTGTGACCTTCACCACTCTTTCAAGGTGCATTGATATTGTCTTTTTATTCCACTGCGACCTCCACCACTCTACCAAGTTTCATTATAACCGTCTTGTTAAGCTACTTTCACCCCCACGTCTCTTCCACGGGGCATTGATATGGTCTTTTCATTCCACTGTAACCTCCACTACTCTTCCAAGGGGCAATAAAACAATCTTGTTAAGCTACTGTGACCTCCACGTCTCTTCCATTGGGCATTGATATTGTCTATTTATTCCACTGCGACCTCCTCCACTCTTCCAAGGGGCATTGATATTGTCTTTTTATTCCACATCGACCTCCACCACTCTACAAAGGGGCATTAAAACCATCTTGTTAAGCTAATGTGGACCTCTACGTCTCTTCCAAGTGGCATTGATATTGTCTTTTTATTCCACTGTGACCTCCATCACTCTTCCAAGTGGCATTAAAACCACCTTGTTAAGCTACTGTGACCTCCACATCTCTTCCAAGGGGCTTTAAAACCTTCTTGTTAAGCTACTGTGACCTCCACATCTCTTCCATAGGGAATTGATATTGTCTTTTTATTCCACTGCGACCTCCTCCACTCTTCCAATTTGCATTGATATTGTCTTTTTATTCCACATCGACCTCCACCACTCTTCCAAGGGGCATTAAAACCGTCTTGTTAAGCTACTGTGACCTCCACATTTCTTCCACGGGGCATTGATAAAGTCTTTTTAATCAAATGTAACCTCCACCACTTTACCAAGGGGCATTAAAATCGTCTTGTTAAGCTACTGTGACCTCCACGTCTCTTCCAAGGGGCATTAAAACCGTTTTGTTAAGCTACTGTGACCTCTACGTCTCTTCCACAGGGCATTGATATTGTCATTTTATTCCACTGCGACCTCCACCTCTATTCCAAGGGGCATTAAAACCATCTTGTTAAGGTACAGGGACCTCCACGTCTCTTCTTAGGGGCATTAAAACCATCTTGTTAAGCTACTGTGACCTCCACGTCTCTTCCAAGGGGCAGGAAAACCATCTTGTTAAACCACTCTGAACTCCTCGTTTCTTCCAAAGGGCATTAAAATCGTCTTGTTAAGCTACTGTTACCTCCAAGTCTCTTCCAAGGGCCATTAAAACCATCTTGTTAAACCACTCTGAACTCCACGTATCTTCCGAGGGGCATTAAAACCGTCTTGTTAAGCTAGTGTGACCTCCACGTCTTTTCCAAGGGGCATTAAAACCGTCTTGTTAAATCACTCTGAACTCCACGTCTCTTCCAAGGGACATTAAAATCGTCTTGTTAAGCTACTGTGACCTCCACTTCTTATCCAAGGGGCATTAAAATCATTTTGTTAAGATACTGTGACCTCCATGTCTCTTCCAAGGGGCATTAAAACTGTCTTGTTAAATCACTCTGAACTCTAAGTCTCTTCCAAGGGGCATTAAAATGTTCTTGTTAAGCTTCTGTGACCTCCACGTCTTTTCCAAGGGGCATTAAAATAGTCTTGTTAAGCTACCGTGACCTCCATGTCTCTTCCAAGGGGCATTAAAACCGTCTTGTTAAATCACTCTGTACTCCACGTCTCTTCCAAGGGGAATTAAAATCGTCTTGTTAAGCTACAGTGACCTCCACGTCTCTTCCAAGGGGCATTAAAACCGTCTTGTTAAACCACTCTGAACTCCACAGCTCTTCCAAGGGGTCATTAAAATCATCTTGTTAAGCTATCGTGACCTCCACGTCTCTTCCAAGGGGCATGAAAACCGTCTTGTTAAACCACTCCGAACTCCACGTTTTTCCAAGGGGTATTAAAACCGTCTTGATAAGCTACTGTGACCTCCACGTCTCTTCCAAGGGGCATTAAAACCGTCTTGTTAAATCACTCTGAACTCCACGTTTCTTCCAAGGGGCATTAAAATCGTATTGTTAAGCTACTGTGACCTCCACATCTCTTCCAAGGGGCATTAAAACCATCGCATTAAACCACTCTGAACTCCACAGCTCTTCAAAGGGGCATTAAAACCATCTTGTTAAGCTACTGTGATCTCCACGTCTCTTCCAAGGGGCATTTAAACCGTCTTGTTAAATCACTCTGAACACCAAGTCTCTTCCAAGAGGCATTAAACTTGTCTTGTTAAGCTACTGTGACCTCGACGTCTCTTCCAAGGGGTATTAAAACCGTCTTGTTAAACCACTCTGAACTCCACAGCTCTTCCAAGGGGCATTAAAACCATCTTGTTAAGCTACTGTGACCTCCACGTCTCTTCCAAGGGGAATTAAAACTGTCTTGTTAAACCACTCTGACCACTCTGAACTCCAAAGCTCTTCCAAGGGGCATTAAAACTGTCTTGTTAAGCTACTGTGACGTACACGTCTCTTCCAAGGGGCATTAATACCGTTTTGTTAAGCCACTCTGAACTCCACGTCTCTTCTAAGAGGCATTAAAAATGTCCTGTTAAGTTACTGTGACCTCCACGTCTCTTCCAAGGGGCATTGATTTTGTCTCTTTATTCCACTGCGACCTCCACCACTGCTCCAAGGGGCATTTAAACCATCTTGTTAAGCTAATGTAACCCCCACATCTCTTCCAGGGGGCATTAAACCATCTTGTTAAACCACTCTGAACTCCACAGCTCTTCAAAGTGGCATTGAAACCCTCTTTTTAAGCTACTGTGAACTACACCACTCTTCCAAGGGGCATTAAAACCGTCTTGTTAAACCACTCTGAACTCCACAGCTCTTCCAAGGGGCATTAAAACCATCTTGTTAAGCTACTGTGACCTCCACCACTCTTCCAAGGGGCATTGATATTGTCTTTTTATTCCACTGCGACCTCCACCACTCTTCCAGGGGGCATTTAAACCGTCTTGTTAAGCTACTGTAACCTCCACCACTCTTCCAAGGGGCATTGATATTGTCTTTTTATTCCACAGCGACCTCCACCACTCTTCCAAGGGTCATTAAAACTGTCTTGTTAAGCTACTGTGACCTCCACGTCTCTTCCGAGGGGCATTAAAACCATCTTGTTAAACCACTCTGAACTCCACGTCTCTTCCAAGGGGCAGTAAAACCGTCTTGTTAAACCACTCTGAACTCCACGTCTCTTCTAAGGGGCATTAAAACCATCTTGTTAAACCACTCCGAACTCTACAGCTCTTCCAAGGTGCATTGAAATATTGTTTTTAATTAACTCTAACCTCCATGACTCTTCCAACGGGCAACGCATTTCCTCCTAATTTTAGTCAGCTTTTGCTTTTCAGTGCATAGGCGAACACTAAGGGAGACCCACTCCCCAATAATGGGTAGAATGTTTTTAGTATGCTGTAATCCACGTCTGTTTCAAGGGGCATTGCAGTTCCTCATAATTTTTGGAAAGCCTTCCATTCACTGCTTAGGCCAACAGTCTACAGGTGACCCAGTTGCTATAAATGGAAAAAACTGTTTCGTTAAGGCCCTTTGACCTCCATGTCACTTCCAAGGGGCATTGGAGTGCCTCAAAATTTTTGGTAGGCATTGCATTTACTGTATGCCCTATAACTGTGTAGGCGAACTGCTCCTTTTGGTACAGAAAGAAGCAGATCCTACAAGACATGTGTGGTTGACTAGCCTGATATTGATGTGAATGGTCCCTGTTCCTCCTGCTCTTCGTCCTTTGCCACCACCTTATCCATCATTCATCACATGAAGCTTTGTTTTAAAGGGAGTCATAGAACTGGGATAGTAGCTCGAAAAAATCCAGCAATCCTTGGAGGAGGTAGGATATGCGCCAAAACGCTGACCACCTCAGGCCTAGCCGCTACTACATACATGCGCTTGCATTCCAAGGAACAGAAAGCTAAGGAGATGGATGGCCTCATGATCATGAATAATTTACTTGTTGTGTAGGGGGCCGACCACTGCTGCTGTTTACCTTCTGAACTTTGTGTTGAAGCCTGATTGACACAGGACCCAAAATCATCTATGTCTGGAGGACGTGTTGCATCCCAGTGTCCAACTGTGTCCCAGCTTCCACAATATTAACCCACTGTGAAGGCGTCAGTGAGATGGACCATCCCTGGCCACATTCACTTGTCCACGTGTTTGTGGTTAGGCTGTCATTTAAATAGGTCGGCTGGGGACCGTTTATGGACACCTGGCCACCCCCAGGCGGCTGGGGACCAAGCATTGACACCCATCCGCCGGGCGGCTGGGGACTGAGTATGGATACCAAGCCGCCGACGCAGCCATGACGTGGTGGCCAGATTCCGTCTCCACATGTCTAAAAGGCCCAATTTCAAGTGCAAGCAATCAAGCAGTATGGTATTGCAGCCTGGGGGTGGGTGGGTGGCAGGCTGCATATTTGCGCTTGCATTGCAAGGAATGGGGGAGGTACAATTGAACACTGCACTGGGACAAGGACTTGCACGGGGATTGTTGCAAGTCTCCATCTTCTGATGGGGCAAGGATCACTTCTGATGGGCACACTTTTAGGCAGTGACCTGGGTGTCAGATGCTTCCAGGGGTCTTCCCCATGCTGTTCCCATGTCTTTTCAGCACTGTATGCATGTGTCACACAGCACATGGCTAGATAAGGTTGTAAAATGTTAAAATGACATTTCCCGGTGAATGCATTTGTCATGGTTGAAAGCAATACAAAAGTGCAAAAACGCATAAAAAATGCTACTTGTGAACATAGCCTAAGGTGTGGAGGAGTATTTTTGTTTTTGGTTATTTATTTTACCTTATACACAAGTCTTTACCCTGGAAAGGAAGTTCCTTAACATATTTCACAGGAAAGCACTTTCAGTTTCGTTTTTGAACGTTTTCTTGTGAGCCCGTAAAAGTGGCTTAATACCTCTGACCATGTTGTTGACAGCAGTGACCTGGGGGTCAGAAATGCTTCCTGGGGCGAACCACATGCTGTCCCCGTGTCATTTGAACACTGTCACTATCGTTCTGGGCACTTTCTAGGCTTTCTACAGACTGCCAGGGGTGCCACCGCAAAAATGCTCGGGTCTCCCATAGACTAACATTGGGCTCATTGCTCGGGTCGAGCACCCGAGTATCACGGTGAGCTCGGCCCGAGCTTCGAGCACCGGAGCATTTTAGTGCTCGCTGAACACTAGTACTTAAAAGAAGACAGTTTGTTCACCTAAGGATTTGAAAGATGTACAATAATAAGTGTCTATCTGGGATTACATGAAGGGACAAAAGAATATGTAAAAACCTACAGAAGATCTGTATTTTTTTTCTCTGAGATGTTTGGAACAACCTCGCTGTTGAGTTCCTTCGAAAGCTGTGTGCAAATATTTAGAAGAATTGATGCTTTGAAGCTTTTTTGAAGGACAATAATTTCTCTTTTGCATTTTAATTGATCAAAATGATCTATTAACATTATCACTTCTATTTTTGAAAGTTTTCTTGAGGATTTTAAATCTACCATATCAAGACATACTGTATGTTGTAGATCAGTTGCAGATTTAATGCAGATTAATTTCAATTGGGTTGTCAAAATCTGCAGCACATCCAATTTGCTGCAGATTTTACTACAAATTACCCACAGATTCACAGCAAAATACACAACTCATTAAATGTACAATTTTGCATAGCTGAAAATAAAAAAATACTATACTTACATCTCATGTGGCTTCATTGGTTCTCTTGCTTGGTCCTCTGCTGTTCTCTGTATAACCCAACTCATGTCCCATGTGACCACTGCAGTCAATCACAGACATAGCAGCAAGCTGAGCTGCCATTAACGGGTCAGGCAAGAGAGCTGCAGAATGCTAAGGTAGGAATATTTTTATTTATTTTTTTTATTTTACTTTAATGATATACTGAAGGGATTAAACATAATTTTATCCAACTGTTTGTTTTTTAAGCTTAATGTCCTGTCATATTTTGTCATCACAGCTATATTGTGAAGATGAAACCTCAAGTCAGCATGATGAAGGCACAAAATTCCATCTTTTAGATATTTGCATATAGCTTTTGCAAAAACTTAATGCATGTATACATAAACTAATGCTTTTCAATAAGTAAAGTACAATGGGATTACCACTAGTGATGAGCGAGCACTAAAATGCTCGGGTACTCGTTGCTCGGGTCGAGCAAATTGGAATACTCGGGTGCTCGACCCGAGCAACGAGCACAATGTAAGTCTAATCGATGGGAAAAGTGCTCAAATGACATGGGAACAGCATGAGGAAGACCCCTGGAAGCATTTCTGACTCCCAGGTCACTGCTGTCAACAAAGTTGTCAGAGTATTACGCCACTTTTACGGACTCACAATAAAGCATACAAAAACAAAACCAAAATGGATTTTCCTGGGAAATATGTTAAGGAACATCCTTTCCAGGGTAATGACTTGCATAATAAATAACCAAAACCAAAAATACTCCTCCACACCTTGGGCTATGTTCACAAGTAGCGTTTTTGATGTGTTTTTGCACTTTTGCATTGCTTTCAACAAAGACAAATGCATTCACTAGGAAATGTCATTTTAACATTTTACAACCTTATCGGGCCATGTGGTGTGTGACGCATCATCAGACACATGCTTACAGTGCTGAAAAGACATGGGAACAGCATGGGGAAGACCTCTGGAAGCATTTCTGACTCCACTGCCTAAAAGTGTGCCCATCATAAGTGATCCTTGGTGCATGCGAAGATGCCTCCCGCCATGCACCTGTCGTTGCAGACTTGCAACAATTACCATCCACGTCCTTGTCCCAGCGCAGCGTTCAGTTGTCCCTACCCCATTCCTTGGAATGCAAGCGCAAGTATGCAGCCAGTCACCCACCCTCCCACAGGCTGCAATACTATACTGCCAAATTTTTGACAGCTGCTTGCACTTGAAATGTGGCCTTTAAGGCTTGTGGAGACGGAAGTTGTCCACAATCTTATGGCGGCGGCGACCAGGTATCCATACTCGGTCCCCGCCTTTCACAAGCACGGGTCCCACAACATTACCCTTGCCCTCTCCAGTGCACTTACTGGGAAGGACCGCATAACCACAAACACGTGGACAGGTGAATGTGGCCAGGGACAGTGCAGAGCCAGCCACAGCTTTTTTTGCTGAATTGTATTTCACCACAGCCATATTCTTTAGCTTGGTGAAAGGACTTGGGAAACCATATCTACCCAGCTGTCATTTCTCTAGGAAGTCCTCTAAAGCTACTTTCTCTTGAAATTTGGCCTTTTAGGCTCGTGGAGGTGGAAGCTGTCCACAATCTTATGGCGGCGGCGACCGGGTGTCCATACTTGGTCCCCAGTCGCCACTATTCCTCCCAATATCATCTCTGCCTTCCACAAGCACGAGTCCCACAACATTACTCGTTCCCTCCAAAGTGCACTTACTGGGAAGGACCGCCTAACCACAAACACAGGTGAATGTGACCAGGGACGGTAAGGAGCCAGTCCACAGCTTTTTTTGCTGAGAGTTGTCTTTAGCTCGGTGAATGGACTGGCATAGAGGGAAATCTATCTACCCTGTGTGTCATTTCTCCCAGGAAGTCCTCTAATGCAGCTTGTTGCAGAAGGAATGGTAGCCCATCCAACATCAACTCGCACTTGTCGGTAGTGCTTTGACACACAAACATCTTTCTTTGCGCATTTAATTTCATGAGTAGAGAGTTGGACAATGGCCTGATCTGCAATGCGGTTTGAGAAATAACATACATAAGCATGTACGATCCACATTAAAAAAGCAGCCATAGAGTGTCAGGGAACCTTCCCCCACACTTTTCTTAGCCAGGGCTGCTTCTCAGCAGGGTTGGACGGTCCCACAAGAGAATCCTCTGGTGTGCCCTGGCTTCTTCCTCAGGAGAGTTCAAATCCTCTGGTGGGCACAGTGTTTTTCAATCTGAAACAGCTTCTCAGTGGGAGTTGTATTTCACCACAGCCATATTCTTTAGCTCGGTGAAAGGACTGGCATAGAGGCAAACCGTATCTACTCCGGCTGTCATTTCTCCATCACCAGGTTCTGCCCATTGTCACACACGACCATGCCTGGCTGTATGTCCAGCGGTGAGAGCCACAGATCAGGCTGCTGTGTTACAGCTTTCAACAACTCTGCAGCGCTGGGTGGTTTGTCACCTAAGCATTAAGCATGTTATCCTTAGCACAGCCTGTTACCGCTTAGCCAAGGTAGTGCTGCAGTGCTCTCAGCTTGTGACTGATGTGGTCATTTCGGAGATGGAGGAGGAGGTGCAGGAGCTGAACAACGTGATTACATTGAGGTTAAATTGGCGACGCTGTTTCTTATCCTAAATAAAGAACCTATTGTTTTGGGGTTTTTTTACGTTATTTTTTAAGACAAATGCATTCACCGGGAAATGTCATTTTAACATTTTACAACCTTATCTGGCAATGTGGTGTGTGACACATCATCAGACACATCCTGTTTTATGATGGAGGGACTCTGAAAGTCATAAAGCCTATTTTTATAGGACAATCAGACGGCCCTTACTATTTTTAAAAGGCCAGTAGTCGCCCCTTCCTATTGTTAGAGAGCCATCAGCCGGCTATGCTTTATTGTTCCCATTATTAACAAGTAGGTCTCCTAAACTGTTAATGCGTATGCAGTGACGGCAAGGGCTGCCAAAAATTTGGACACAACCAAATACCCCTTTGAAGAGACATTCAGGAGGGTCTCAGTAAAAAAAATGTTCCCATTATAAAGGACCAGGTTTCCTATAGTGGTGATGCCCATGCTGTGACTGCAAGGCCTGTCTAAATTTGGGAAAAAAAACACTAAGAATTTAAAGACACAGAGCAGGGCCAAAGTAACGACAAATTCCCATTACAAAGGAGAGGGTCTGCTATACATTTATAGGGTATGCAGTGAGTCCGACGGCTGACCAATTTTAGGAAAAACCCCACTAAGAATCTAAAGACATATAGAGCAGGGCCATAGTAACGACAAATTCCCATTAGAAAGGAGAGAGTCTGCTATACAGTTATAGGTTATGCAGTGAGTCCAAAGGCTGATCAATTTTAGGAAAAACCCCACTAAGAATTTAAAGACACATAGAGCAGGGCCACAGTAACAAGTACAACATGTTCCCATTACAAAGGAGAGGGTCTATTATACTGTCATAGGGTATGCAATGAGTCCAACGGCTGACCAATTTTAGGAAAAACCCCACTAATAATTTAAAGACACATAGAGCAGTGTAAGACGGGCACTTTAGATGCAGCGACACAGAAACAAAGAGCAGCCAATATGGGGTTAATAAACAGGGGAAGTTTAAAATAACAGTGTAAATCTCCATGCAGGGAGTATCAGGGGAAAAACAAGGGAATAGCAGGTAAAAGTCTATCACTGACAGTTCACAGTTTAACTGGATGTAGCAGAGTAAAACCGGTTATAATAAACAGTTTTTTTTCACTTAGCTGACTCTCGCTCCTCACAAGGCAGATGCACGCTGATGCCGGTGTTGATTTTTCAGGCGTCCCCGCCCAAACAATGCTCTGTCTTCTGGCGGCAGCGGGTGGTCTCCGGTTTTACCCGCTAAGCCCCTAGTCCATAACACGACACCTCACGTGCCCGGCTCCACGGACCCTGCGTCTCTCCTCTAGTCGGCCTGACTCCTCCGGTCATCTGCACTCGGCTCTTGCTCCCAGTCCTGGAGCCAGGAGCTTGGACCCTCTCACGCTGCTCTGCTGAGCCGAATCCAACTCCGCTTTCCCGTGCAAAATGTACTCGTCTCTTCTTCCCTCTAGTCACACCAGGAGTCCCCCGGTCACGTGACTTCCTAGCTCTGTCTCTGGATACACCCCCAACTTCCCAGTCACATGACTCCTGTGCTCGCAGTCTGTCTCCCCCTGCAACAGGAGGTACGGCCCCGGCAGTTCCGGATCCCTTGCTCTGAAAGCACTTACACCCCGGTCTTCCCCCTTACAGCAGGACCACAGTAACGACAAATTCCCATTAGAAAGGAGAGAGTCTGCTATACAGTTATAGGGTATGCAGTGAGTCCAACGGCTGACCAATTTTAAGAAAAACCCCACTAAGAATTTAAAGACACATAGAGCAGGGCCACAGTAACAAGTACGACATGTTCCCATTAGAAAGGAAAGGGTCTGCTATACAGCTATAGGGTATACAGTGAGTCCAATGGCTGACCAATTTTAGGAAAAACACCACTAAGAATTTAAAGACACATAGAGCAGGGCCACAGTAACAACATATTCTCATGAGAAATGAGAGGGTCTCCCATAGTGTTGGCCTATGCAGTGAATGCAAGGGCAGCCAAAAATTGGCCGGCACTTTAATGCCCCTTGGAAGAGATTTAGAGGGCCTCATAAAAAAGTTCCCATTAGAAAGGAGCGGGTCTCCTATACTTGGAATGCCCATGCACTAATTGAATGGGCTGACAAACATTTACCCCTGGTGGGTATACATGAACATACTGTATAATTCTTTTTTTACAGGCATCATAAGCCCCCTTTAAAAAAATTATGTGGGTGTTGCATCACAGACCACGGTCACCCTGGTGATATGGTGGTGGAGGATGAGGAGAAGGAGGAGGACAAGAGCAAATAGCCAAAATCAGAAAGCGTATACCCATGTGTGGGTGTGAAGAGGTGCATGGGAATACACCTCCCAAAAAAAGACACTGGATTTGAGTTTATGTTACGCTGCTATCATTTGGTGATGTTGAGAAGTCTGGCCCAATCCAGCCCTTGTTCATTTTTATAAGTCAGCCTGTTAGCATTTTCAGTTTACAACCAGATGCGCTTATCAGTTATAATTCCACCAGCGGCACTAAAAACCCGCTCTGATAAAATGCTAGTGGCAGGGCAGCCCAGGACCTCCAAGGCGTAGAGAGCCAGTTCATTCCAAGTTTCCAGCTTGGATACCCAATAATTAAAAGGCACAGAGGAATCACGGAGGACAGTGGTACGGTCGGCGGGGTACTCCCTCAGCATCTTTCCAAACTTTGCACTCCTTGTGAGAGTACCCCGCACTACAGGGCCTGTGCGATGGGAGGGTCTGAGAAAATAGTCCCAGAACTTTAACAGTGTTCCCCTTCATCTGCTGGATTGCATTTGAGTCTCTCTCGCCTGTACTCCTTAGTTTTCCAATGAATTGTGACCATCGTTTTCAGATGGGAATTTTTTTAATCATTCCGCAACAAGGGCCTTCTGGTTCTGCCCCATTTTTGTAGACCTGTCCGCCTCAGGAATAAGACATATAAAGTTATCCTTATAGCGTGGGTCTAGAAGTGTCACCAACCAGTAATGACTGTCACCCAAAATTTTGAGCAGCTGAAAAATGGCAAGGGCGGCGGAATCTGTAGGTGACTTTCTAAAATGGGCACACAGGTGGCGTACTTTAACAAGCCAATCCGGCAGCCCCAGGTAGGATTTGAGAAACCGCTGAACCACGAGGTTAAGCACATGGACCAGGCATGGTACGTGTGTGAGCTCGCCTCAGAGCCGCCACCAGGTTCCGGTCATTGTCACACACGACCATGCTTGGCTGTAGGTTCAGCGGTATGAGCCACAGATTTGCCTGCTCGTTCAGAGCTGTCTACAACTCTTCAGCATTGTGCGGTTTGTCACCTAAACATATTAGCTTCAGCACAGCCTGATGCAGCTTAGCCGAGGCAGTGCTGCAGTGCTTCCAGCTTGTGACTGATGTGGTCATTTCGGAGATGGAGGCGGAAGAGGAGGAGGAGGCTGAGCATGATGAGGTGCAGGAGCTGTAGACCGTGGGAGCAACCCTGATTGACCTAGGGCCCGCAATCCTCGGCGTCGGGAAGACGTGTTCCTTCCCAAGGTCCGACTGGGTCCCGGCTTCAACTATGTTAACCCAGTGTGCAGTCAGCGAGATGTACCGTCCCTTCCCACAAGCACTTGTCCACGTGTCCGTGGTTAGGTGGACTTTTCTGGTAACTGCGTTTTTGAGGTCACAGCTAATGTTTTGGGACACGTGCTTGTGTAATGCGGGGATGGCACACCAGGAGAAATAGTGGCAGCTGGGGACCGAGTACCGAGGGACGGCCGCCGCCATCAGGTTGCGGAATGCTTCCATCTCCATGAGCCTAAAAGGCAACATTTCGAGCGCAAGCAGCCGTGAAATGTGGGAATTTAGTAGTGTGGCCTGTCGGGCGTTGGCTTCGTATTTGCGCTTGCGTTCCAAGGACCGGGGTATGGACAACTGAACGCTGCGCTGGGACAAGGACGTGGACGTGCTTCCTGGTGCTGCTACTTGAGAGTGTGCAACGACAGGTGCAGGGCAAGAGGCATCTTCACTTGCACCATGGAAAGGGGATTAGCTTGCATGCACAACAGCAGAAGAAGCAATGGTGCCACCCGCAGACGCTGTTCCTGGACCTTGGGGTTCGACCCACAAAGTTGGGTGCTTTGCTGCCATGTGCCTATTCATGCTGGTGGTGGTCAGGCTGGTCGTTTTCCACCCCTGCTGATCCTGGCCTGGCAGGTGGTGCAAATGGCCTTTTTGAGGTTATTTGCATAATCTTTAAAAAACAGCCAGACTTGGGAAGACCTACCAGTTGTACTGGCAACTTCCTTCGTGTTGGTGTTACGGGGAACGATTGCCTGCCTTCTTTCTGGGGCCACCACACTGCTTCTTCCTGCTTGTTGTGGTGCTCTGCCTCCCTCCTCCTGTGTGCTGCTGTCCTTGCTCTGCATGTCCTCCTGCCAGGTTGGGTCAGTTACTATATCATCCACCACCTCGTCTTCCACTTCCACATCGTCTTCCACTTCCTGACTTTTTGGCAATTGTGTCTCATCATCGTCCACCTCTTGGGACACTTTCCCACTGTCGCCTTCGTGTGACCGTGGCTGCTCAAATATTTGGACATCGCTGCATGCGATCTACTCTTGCCTCGCTTCAAGTGGACCAGGCGAGAGGCCCGAATCTATCAATAGGAAAGTAAACAGCTCTTCGGAGTGTCCAAGTGTGGGATCAGTTGTCTCTGGGCACTCGTCATGGTGGGAGGAAGGAGGTTTAGGGTGAGGAATATGCGATCCAGACAGCTACTGAGACTTGACCATGTGGAAGACAAGGTGGTGGTGGCTAAGTGACTGGAAGCATTATCTGCTATCCAACCAATAACCTTTTGATACTGCTCTGTGTTCAATAGTGGTGTTCTGCAGTCCCCTATTAATTGGGACAGGAAGGACGAGCGAGAATATGTGGGTGTTTGTTGTGGCACAATTTCAGCTTGCCCACGGCCTTGGCCTCTGCATGCAACATCATCACCATCACGTCCAGTTCCCCATCCCTTGCCACGTGTCTTGCCCATTTCAAATGGAGGACAATATCTTCCATGCTCACAACAAATGACTGAATTTGGAGCAAACTTATATGTGATACGTGTGACGGATAAACCACAGTTTCAAATACCTGGCCTGTAGGTAACTATTTTGAACAGCAATCTGGTGTCAATTGCTTCACTGACACAATGAAAGAAATTTTTAATGGAGGCCAGAAATGGCAGTATTTTCTAAAAACGTATATGTGATCCGTGTGACGCAGAAAACACAGTTTTCAATACCTGGCCTGTAGTTAGCTATTTTGAACAGCAATCTGGTGTCAATTGCTTCACTGACACACTGCAACAAATTTTTAATGAAGATCCGAAATGGCAGTATTTTCTGAAAACGTATATGTGATCCGTGTGACGGAGAAAACACAGTTTTAAATGCCTGGTCAATAGGTAACTGTTTTGAACAGCAATCTGGTGTCAATTGCTTCACTGACACACTGAAACAAATTTTTAATGGAGGCCAGAAATGGCAATATTTTCTGAAAACGTATACAGTCATATGAAAAAGTTTGGGCACCCCTATTAATCTTAAGCTTAATGTTTTATAAAAATTGGTGTTTTTGCAACAGCTATTTCAGTTTGATATATGTAATAACTGTTGGATACAGTAATGTTTCTGCCTTGAAATGAGGTTTATTGTACTAACAGAAAATGTGCAATCTGCATTCAAACAAAATTTGACAGGTGCATAAGTATGGGCACCTCACCAGAAAAGTGACATTAATATTTAGTAGATCCTCCTTTTGCAAAAATAACAGCCTCTAGTCGCTTCCTGTAGCTTTTAATGAGTTCCTGGATCCTGGATGAAGGTATTTTTGACCATTCCTCTTTACAAAACAATTACAGTTCAGTTAAGTTTGATGGTCGCCGAGCATGGACAGCCCTCTTCAAATGATCCCACAGATGTTCAATGATATTCAGGTCTGGGGACTGGGATGGCCATTCCAGAACATTGTAATTGTTCCTCTGCATGAATGCCTGAGTAGATTTGGAGCGGTGTTTTGGATCATTGTCTTGCTGAAAGATCCATCCACTGCGTAACTTCAACTTTATCACTGATTCTTGAACACTATTGCCAAGAATCTGCTGATACTGAGTGGAATCCATGCGTCCCTCAACTTTAACAAGATTCCAAGTGCCGGCATTGACCACACAGCCCCAAAGCATGATGGAACCTCCACCAAATTTTACTGTGGGTAGCAAGTGTTTTTCTTGGAATGCTGTGTTTTTTTGCCACCATGAATAACGCCTTTTTGTATGACCAAACAACTCAATCTTGGTTTCATCAGTCCACAGGACCTTCTTCCAAAAAGAAATAGGCTTCTTCAAATGTGCTTTTGCATACCTCAGCCGACTCTGTTTGTGCGTACTTGCAGAAACGGCTTCTTTCGCATCACTCTCCCATACAGCTTCTCCTTGTGCAAAGTGCGTTGTATAGTTGACCGATGCACAGTGACACCATCTGCAGCAAGTTGATGCTGCAGCTCTCTGGAGGTGGTCTGAGGATTGTCCTTGACTGATCTCACCATTCTTCTTCTCTGCCTTTCTGATGTTTTTCTTGTCCTGACACTTCTGGTCTTAACAAGAACTGTCCCTATGTTCTTCCATTTCCTTACTATGTTCCTCACAGTGGAAACTGACAGGTTAAATCTCTGAGACAGCTTTTTGTATCCTTCCCCTGAACAATTATGTTGAATAATCTTTGTTTTCAGATCATTTGACAGTTGTTTTGAGGAGCCCATGATGCGACTCTTCAGAGGAGATTCAAACAGGAGAACAACTTGCAAGTGGCCACTTTAAGTAGCTTTTCTCATGATTGCATACACCTGGCTATAAAGTTCAAAGCTCAATGAGGTTACAAAACCAAAAAAAGTGCTTTAGTAAGTCAGTAAAAAGTAGGCAGGAGTATTTAAAACAAGAAAATGATAAGGGTGCCCATACTTATGCACAGGTCAAATTTTGTTTGAATGCAGATTGCACATTTTCTGTTAGCACAATAAACCTCATTTCAAGGCAGAAACATTACTGTGTCCAACAGTTATTACATATATCAAACTGAAATAGCTGTTGCAAAAACACCAATTTTTATAAAACATTAAGCTTAAGATTAATAGGGGTGCCCAAACTTTTTCATATGACTGTATGTAATCCATGTGATGGAGAAAACACAGTTTTAAATACCTGGCCTGTAGGTAACTGTTTTGAACAGCAAACCAGTGTAAAAAACTTTGCTGACACACTGAAAAAAAAATTTAATGGAGGCCAGAAATGGCAGTATTTTCTAAAAACGTATGTGTGATCCATGTGACGGAGAAAACATAGTTTTATATAGCTGGATTTTTAGCGTTGTAATATGGAAAGGACTTGGCTGTATTCTGCAGTGCTAACAAGCAAATGGCACCAAAAAACGGTGTTCTCTGGATTGCTTTTTAAGCAAATAATGAGGATTAACATAGTAACATAGTTTTTAAGGGTGAAGGAAGACTAAGTCCATCTAGTTCAACCCATAGCCTAACTTGTTGATCTAGAGGAAGGCAAAAAAAAACCATGTGGCAAACACTAAGCTCCACATTGGGGAAAAAAATTCCTTCCCGACTCCATACGACAATCAGACTAGTTCCCTGGATCAACGCCCTATCAAGGAATCTAGTATTTATAACCTGTGATATTATACTTTTCAAGAAAGGCATCTATGCCCTTCTTAAATTTTAACAGTGAATCACTCATTACAGCATCATGCGGCAGAGAGTTCCATAGTCTCACTGCTCTTACAGTAAAGAATCCCCATCTGTGATTATGATTAAACCTTCTTTCCTCCAGACGTAGAAGATGCCCCCTTGTCCCCGTCTCAGGCCTCAGAGTAAAAAGATCAGTAGAAAGGTCTTTGTACTGTCCCCTCATATACTTGTACATAGTAATAAGATCACCCCTAAGCCTTCTTTTTTCCACAGTAAATAACCCCAAGTGTAATAACCTGTCTTGGTATTGCAGACCCCCCAGTCCTCTAATAACCTTGGTCGCTCTTCTCTGCACCCGCTCTAGTTCAGCTATGTCTTTCTTATACACCGGAGACCAGAACTGTACACAGTATTCTAAGTATGGTCGCACTAATGACTTGTATAGAGGTAAAATTATGTTCTCCTCATGAGCATCTATGCCTGTTTTAATGCATCCCATTATTTCATTTGCCTTTGCAGCAGCAGCCTGACACTGGCCACTAAACGTGAGCTTGTCGTCCACCAATACACCCAGGTCTTTTTCAGTTACAATTTTGCCCAGTGTTTTACAATTAAGCATATAATTATACATTTTATTTCCTCTGCCCAAGTGCATTACCTTACATTTATCCCCATTAAAGCTCATTTGCCATTTATCAGCCCAAGCTTCTAGTTTTCATAGATCCTCCTGTAATATAAAATTGTCCTCCTCTGTATTGATTACCCTGCAGAGTTTAGTGTCATCTGCAAATATTGAAATATTACTCTGTATGCCCCCTACAAAGTCATTAATAAATATGTTAAAAAGAAGGGGGCCCAATACTGACCCCTGTGGTACCCCACTGTTAACTGAGACCCAGTCTGAGTTATTTCCATTAATAACCACTAGTGTTGAGCGATACCTTCCGATATCGGGAAATATCGGATTGGATTGGATCGGACCGATACCGAAAAAGTATCGGAAATCGCCGATTCCGATACCGGAAACCAATGCAAGTCAATGGGACATAAATATCGGAATTAAAATAAACCCTTTCTTTCCTTGTAGGTTATTTCTACATGAAGGAAAACAACTAAGAATAATGTAGAATGTATTGGGGGAGGTGGGGGAGACAATAAAGGCATAGAGGTTTAGCCCAGTCAAATGGAATAGCAGGAATTACTATTTTTTTATTATGTTCTGAGTTACGGAAATATTAACTATGTTAAGTATTTTTATATTTTGTCAGATATTTATGTTTCACTACTTCCATGCTCTTCACCTTCTTTTTTACTTCTCCCACACTTTCTCCTTCATCATCCTCAGCATCTTTTTCATCCACTTCTTCTTCACCTTCTTCTTCTTCACCTTCTTCGTATTATTCTTTTTTTTACATTCTTCATATTCTACTTCTTCATCTTCTTCATATTCTTCTTCTTCATCATATTCTTATTTGTGACAGGCATTCCTGTAGTTGTTATCTATAAAAGGTTGGACATTACACCTTTCGTTCTGCCCGTCACAAAAGATTTACAACAGGATTTGTCCGCGTTCAGTTTGGCCTGCAGCAGCAGGTCTTTTCCAGGGGCACCACGAGGAGGAACGGACTCACCCCCATACACTGCTTAGTCATCTTCTGCTTATAATTTAGATATTATCTTTTGCTCTGATTTTTAGTCTTATGCTTAATGTTCTTCCGCTTTTTGTTCTGCAGCTTCTTGTATTTCTGCTTCTTGGTTTTCTGTCTCTTGTTCTTCTGTATCTTGGTGCTTGTCTTCTCTTCTTTGTCTTCTTGGTCAACTTCTTCAGGGTCATCTTCTTGGTCTTCTTCGGGGTGGTCTTCAGGGTCGTCGTCTTCGGGGGTCCTCGTCTTCGGGGTCCTCGTCTTCTTCGGGTTGGTCTTCTGGGTCCTCGTCTTCGGGGTCCTCGTCTTCCTTCGCTGCTTCCTCTATTTGCTTTATGAGGATATTCTCAGCTACTTCCATTATTTTTGGAGACTTATAACAAATCCCTATCAGTAATTTATTATTTTTTCCCCCTCCCATTATCTCCACCCACAGGGACTCTACATTTTCATTAGATTCACATATATCCTCCCGCAAGACAGGTTTTAAGGATGATTTTACATATAAACACACCCCCCCCTCGCTTGTTTGTACGGTCATTTCTGAACAGACTATAGCCCTGTAAATTAACTGCCCAGTCATGGCTCTCGTCCAGCCACGTCTCAGATATCCCTACCATGTCATAATTAAGATCCAAAAAAAAATATTCCTGGCCCCTGAGACCTGGGCCTTTGTCTAGAAATATCTAACAGCAGCAAAAGGTAGAACTGGAATGGAGCCTCTTGTGCTATGTGCACTGCAGTCTGCTATATACCCTGCCTGCCTATATTCACTGCCTGCCTGCCTATATACACTGCCTGCCTGATATCTCTGCAGATATATTAGTCCTCAGAAGGACTGTTTGTTGAGATGAATATGTATCTCTAATATATTCTGTACACATATATTAACTTTTACACTTTTATATTCTTATAGCCCATCCCTTATTTCTCCAAACATGTCTCCACCGAACCCAAAAGCACTACAGATACTGGCTGGTGATGAGCTCATGCAGCCTTTATCTATCCCTCATCCCCTCAAGATGGCTGGACCATCCTTGTAAATAAGCCATTGTACTTTGTGTCACCCCCACCTCATTGTAGATTGTAAGCTCTTACGAGCAGGGTTGTCATTTTTGCTGTAATTATTGTATTATCTTTAGCTATATTACTTATGACTGTTGTACAGTATATGAACCTGTGAATTGTTAAGCGCTGCGGAATATATTGGCGCTATATAAATAAAGACTATTATTATTATTATTATTATTAACTAGAAACAAGCGAATCTTTCCCTAGCTCAGTAGCAGCTCTGACTACACTGTCTGATTCCGGAGTGACTGTGACGAGCATGGTGGCGCGAGGTCTGATATAGACCTAATGACGCTGTTCGGCCAGCCAATCACTGTAATGCCACAACCAACATGGCTACTGCATAACAATGAGTGGCTGCAATCCCTGTATGTTCATTGGCTCTCTAAAGAGTAGTGTTGAGCCACCCCCGTAGTGTTCGGGTTCGGTTCGTCGAACATTAGGATGTTCGTGGAACTGTTCGTCGAACACCTTAGAACACTGTCGAACACCGTCGAACACCATTAAAACCAATGGCAGGCAAACAAAAACACATAGAAAACACCTTCAAACGTGTCCAAAAGCTGACAAACTGCTCAGAGGACACTCTCTTTAAAAAAGCAGACCAGCAATTCAGCATCTGTACTCGACAATTTAGAACAAAAAAAATAGAGCATCACATATAGATTAGATAGATAGAAACATGTCAGTCACGTATATAAGAAGTAAAGTGACCGTGTTGGTTACTGTTCTTGTCATTTAGTGTTAAAGGATTTATTAAAAAAAATAATAGTGTTTTCATGCACCGTCTCTTTAAAAAAGCCGGCCGGCAATTCAGCATCGGTCCCCAAAATTTAGAACAGAAAGAATAGAGCATCACACATAGATTAGATAGATAGAAACATGTCAGTCACATATTCTGGCACTTAGCCTCGCTCTTCTCACTGCCCTGTAGCGGTGGCAGTGGGGTAATAGGGCTGGGGTTGATGTCAGCTTATAATGCCAGCTGACATCAAGCCCAGGTTAGTAATGGAGAGGCGTCTATAAGACACCCCCATTACTAACCCCATAGTCAAAGTTCTAAAAAAACACAAACACCCAGAATAAAGTCCTTTAATTGAAATAAACACACAATTCTTTAATGTTGTAAATTAAACCATACTTACCGTCACGTCCATTCCAGCTGAAGCCAACGATCTCCTGCAATAAAAGTAAAATAATAAACCAATCTCATCCTTACCTTTCCATGGTTCCCAAGACGGCTCCAGCTCTGCTACATTCACATGACAGGCTGGATCGTAGCCGAAAGCTGCCATCCAGCTTGCCATGCCGCAGACATGTCCAATGAAGTCAGCTCACCTCATGCACGTCACTGACATCGTGGGAAAATTCTCCTGCGCTTGTAGTGATGTGCATGAGGTGAGCTGAGTTCATTGGACATGAACTCGGCTCATCTGTATGCCGTCACAGCCAGACACTGAGGAGCGCAAGCATGCCTGCGCTTCTCAGTGTCTGTGGCATGGCAAGCTGGATGGCAGCTTTCGGCTGTGATCCAGCCTGTCATGGGAATGTAGCAGAGCAGGAGCCATCCTGGGAACCATGGAAAGGTAAGGATGAGGTTGGTTTATTATTTTACTTTTATTGCAGAAGATATTTGCTTCAGCTGGAATGGGCGTGATGGTAAGTATGGTTTAATTTAGAACATTAAAAATTGTGTGTTTATGTCAATTAAAGGACTTTATTCTGGGTGTTGTGTTTTTTTTAAATACTTTACTAGAAATTCATGGCGGTCATGTCTAATATTGGCGTGACCCCATGAATTTTGGGCTTAGGGCCAGCTGATAATACCAAGCTGGCCCTAACCCCTTTATTACCCAGTGAGCCACCGCACCAGGGCCCTGGATGAGTTGGGTACAGCGCCAGAAGATGGCGCTTCTATGAATGCGCCATTTTCTGGGGTGGCTGCAGACTGCAATTTGCAGCAGGGTGGGGGGCAGAAAGCTTGGGCCTCCCTGCGCTGCAGATTCTAACCCCCAGCTGCCTAGTTGTACCTGGCTGGACACAAAAATAGGGCGAAGCCCCACGTATTTATTTTTTTTATTATTTCATGAAATTCATGAAATAATTTTTAAAAAAAGGCTTCCCAATATTGTTGTGTCTGCCCAGGTACAAAGAGGCAGCTGGTGGTTGGGGACAGCCCGTTCCTGCCTGCTGTACCTGCCTGGACACAAAAATAGGGCGAAGCCCCACGTCAATTTTTTTTAAATTATTTCATAAAATGCCATGGCTGTGGCATTACAGTGAGTGGCAGACAATACCTGCATGATGTGAAAACATCCAGTTACGCTTTTGGTGCATGAACAGTTATCAAACATAACCTCGAACAGCCGATTTTTTTGCAAATTGTTCGCGTTCGTCGAACGACTCGAACACCGCCCAAAACAGCTCGAATTTGAGATTGGTGAACAGATCTAGTCAAACACCGCTCATCTCTACTAAAGAGCAGCAAACATGCAGGGAGGAGACCCGAGCTCCCACCGAGCAACCCCAGAAATACTCGGCGAGCGCCGAGCATGTGGAGCAGTGAGATGCTCGGGCGAGCACAGAGCAGTAGCGAACATGCCTGCTCATCGCTAATTACCACCACTCACCCTTTCCCAAAGAGACTAAAGGTATGGAAGAACTGAAGACTAGTGTTGAGCGTGACAGCTGCGTGACAGCATGGCAAATCAGGGATGTTCATGGGCGGAGCCGATTTTTTTTCCTCGAACAAGCCAAAACCCCGAACACGAACGCGAATTTGAAATGCCAAAAAAATTCTCTCAACACTACTGTAGAACTCCAGACAACTGGGAATCCTCTTTTGCAGGGATACCTACATTTTTACTACAACAACTTTATCTGTTGCTACAAAACCTCTCCCAAATTCTGCATGATTGTATCTGTAATTACCTCTGTTGATGTCCCTGTGGTTGCTGGTGGAATTACTGTGAAAACTTTGTGAAATAATTGTGCCACATGCGACCATGTCCTTAAACTAAATGTCATAAATCTCTTATCTGTAGAGGTCCAACCAGTGGGACAATAAGTTATACTAGTAACATGGGCCATATAGAGGTGAACTTGAGTTATCTATTTTTAGGGGTTGAGGATGACACAGAGACTCATCCATGGAAATGGCCACTATGAAATACAAATGTTTTTTAACAGGGAAAATCAGCAACTGGGAGTGACTCCAATGAGAATAGTGCAGTGCAGCAAATGCCTGTTTTCTTGTATTTTTTAAAAACTATTCCAGTTTGCTTTCTTTTAAGACTTCGCTCTGCTTTGCCTATATTTGTAATAAAAATTATTACTATTTTGAATTTCTTAAAAACATATGAAACTCATTTATAATTCACAATACAGCTGATAGTTGATTGATGATTTCTCTTGCCTGTTCCTGTAGCAGCTGAACCACATACCTATAGAGGTAGAATGCAAACATGTTCTAATCCTTGCTGCTTCCTAAATATTTATAAGTGTCATTATCCCAGTTGTATTGTAAGCAAGCTGTGATCATGGTTCAAAGTGGAAATAAATGTGGTTTGTGTTTGAATGGAATTGACTAAATGCAACTCCTTTATATTCAGCCGCACAACTAAATTTAAATCCTGTCTTTCATATCCACTGAAAATTGGAATAGAATGAACTAAATAAGATTAATAAGGCACAGACGTTTCTAAGAGAAAGTTGATAAATACAGAAGAGATTTAGGAAACATGAACCAAATGTCCAGAAAACATTAACTTTAACATATTTTCAACTCATTTTATATAGTCAGAAATGTTTATTTAGGACAATGATGTTTATGGCTTCAAAGCAAAATATGTGATTAAAACTTGCAGCACATTTATTTAATTTTTAAAGCTTATTATAAAATATAAATTGCTATGAAAAACTACAAGCATGAACATAAATTACAGTAAACATTATAAACATTTAACTATATAAATTAGTACATATCTAATCTATCTATCACTTCTCAGTATAATATTTCTATTGTTATATCATGCCTTATTTATTTTCCAATTAGACATCATTAAACTAAATTATTATATTGAAGAACATCTTAGTTTACAAGTGCATTGTCTAAATTGATAACCTGTGGAATTAGGCAAAAAAAACAGTACAGAAAGTAATCATCTTGTCTGGCATATGTAGCATTATGTCTGGCATAGGGATAATTGTAGTTGTCATAAAGGACATTGTAGCTGCCATGTGTCTGTCATGGAGGACATTCGGTAGCCTTCATGAGTGGTATTCAGTATAAAATTGACAATCCAAAGATGCCTGAGTAGCAAACTCTGCAAATGCATGTTGTAAATGGAAAAAGTTTTCATGCTGGTATGGCATGGGCCAGATGGAAAATTCCAAGAAAGTGAATAACTACGATCAGAGAAAATGTCATTAGTCTGAATGTTTTTTTTTTTATTCAGATGAGTACTGTAGCTGTTTGCTCTGTGTATGGTAGAAATAATTAGTTAGGTTATAATGTAAGGCCAAGTTCACCCTTGCCTCAAAACCACCATTTTAGAGTGATTTAAAAGGCATAATTATTATGGAAAAACAAAAAAAAATGCTTTTAAGTGTAAAATAGAATTAGTTAAAGCATTATTCTCAACTTGTGGTGGGGACCAGAAGTTTGTGATTATGCAAGACAGATAATAGCTCAGGGATTGAGAGGGGGGAGGTGAGCAGCTAACTGCTGTATAAAAACCAAAGGGCTGCAAAGATCTGACCGATATCTAAGGAGTTAATTCCTCAGCCTGGCACGTATCTACTGTGAATACCCGGGCAGACAGTGGTGTTTCATTTCCTTAGCAACAAGTTGTACACTGTGTAAGAAAAACCTCTCATAGCAAGAGACTGAGAGAAGATAGAGAAAGCAAATCACTTATTTTAATGCAGTCTGACTATCTGTATTAATTTCATAGCATGCGAATACCCCTTTAAATTTACATATATATACAGTACAGACCAAAAGTTTGGACACACCTTCTCATTTAAAGATTTTTCTGTATTTTCAGGACTATGAAAATAGTACATTTACACTGAAGGCATCAAAACTATGAATTAACACATGTGGAATTATATACTTAACAAAAAAGTGTGAAACAACTGAAAATATGTCTTATATTCTAGGTTCATCAAAGTAGCCACCTTTTGCTTTGATGACTGCTTTGCACACTCTTGGCATTCTCTTGATGAGCTTCAAGAGGTAGTCACCGGAAATGGTTTTCACTACACAGGTGTGCCCTGTCAGGTTTAATAAGTGGGATTTCTTGCCTTATAAATGGGGTTGGGACCATCAGTTTTGTTGTGCAGAAGTCTGGTGGATACACAGCTGATAGTCCTACTGAATAGACTGTTAGAATTTGTATTATGGCAAGAAAAAAGCAGCTAAGTAAAGAAAAACGAGTGGCCATCATTACTTTAAGAAATGAAGGTCAGTCAGTCCGAAAAATTGGGCAAACTTTGAAAGTGTCCCAAAGTGCAGTTGCAAAAACCATCAAGCTCTACGAAGAAACTGGCTCACATGAGGACCGCCCCAGGAAAGGAAGACCAAGAGTCACCTCTGCTTCTGAGGATAAGTTTATCCGAGTCACCAGCCTCAGAAATCACAGGTTAACAGCAGCTCAGATTAGAGACCAGGTCAATGCCACACAGAGTTATAGCAGCAAACACATCTCATCAACAACTGTTAAGAGGAGACTTTGTGCAGCAGGCCTTCATGGTAAAATAGCTGCTAGGAAACCACTGCTAAGGACAGGCCACAAGCAGAAGAGACTTGTTTGGGCTAAAGAACACACTGAATGGACATTAGACCAGTGGAAATCTGTGCTTTGGTCTGATGAGTCCAAATTTGAGATTTTTGGTTCCAACCACCGTCTTTGTGCGACGCAGAAAAGGTGAACGGATGGACTCTACATGCCTGGTTCCCACTGTGAAGCATGGAGGAGGAGGTGTGATGGTGTGGGGGTGCTTTGCTGGTGACACTGTTGGGGATTTATTCAAAATTGAAGGCATATTGAAGCATCATGGCTACCACAGCATCTTGCAGCGGCATTCTATTCCATCCGGTTTGCGTTTAGTTGGACCATTATTTATTTTTCAACAGGACAATGACCCCAAACACACCTCCAGGCTGTGTAAGGGCTATTTGACCAAGAAGGAGAATGATGGGGTGCTACGCCAGATGACCTAGCCTCCACAGTCACCAGACCTGAACCCAATCGAGATGGTTTGAGGTGAGCTGGACCGCAGAGTGAAGGCAAAAGGGCCAACAAGTACTAAGCATCTCTGGGAACTCCTTCAAGATTGTTGGAAGACCATTTCCGGTGACTACCTCTTGAAGCTCATCAAGAGAATGCCAAGAGTGTGCAAAGCAGTCATCAAAGCAACAGGTGGCTACTTTGAAGAACCTAGAATATAAGACATATTTTCAGTTGTTTCACACTTTTTTGTTAAGTATATAATTCCACAAGTGTTAATTCATAGTTTTGATGCCTTCAGTGTGAATGTACAATTTTCATAGTCATGAAAATACAGAAAAATCTTTAAATGAGAAGGTGTGTCCAAACTTTAGATCTGTACTGTATATAAATATATATATACTGTATATATATATATATATGTATATATATACATATATATATATATATATATATATATATATATACATACAGCTCTGACAAAAATTAAGAGACCACTGCACAGTTTTCTAAAAATCACCATCCCTACATGTCTGACAGCCATTCCATTCCAGTGTCAGTCGAATTCCAACCAAAGTACACCTCATTTTACTTAATGTGCTTCTGATTAGTTGATCATCTGGACCAAATCTTATATAATGAGGGAAAGTATAAAAAACACTGCTGTGGTCTTCACAATCCTATTGCAATAGGACAAGCTGGATGGCAAAACAAGTGCTAGGAATAGCCCAAAAGTAATTTGAATGAAAAAATAACTTTTAACCATGCCAAAGGAGTTGAAAAGAAATGTCTTGAGTGAGGAAAAGAAAGGCTCAATTCTGGCTTTACTAGCAGAGGGATACAGTGAGCGTCATGTTGCCTCCATCCTTAAAATTTCAAAGACGGCAGTCCATTACAGCAAGGTCAAGCAGCAGACATTGGGGACAACAAATCTACAGAACGGCAGAGGGCGAAAGCGACTCTCCACTGACCGGGATGACCGGCATCTTATTCGAATATCACTCAGCAACCGGAGGATGACATCAAGTGACCTACAAAAGGCATGGCAAATGGCAGCTGGGGTGAAGTGCATGGCAAGAACAGTTCGTAACAGGCTCCTAGAGGCAAGCCTCAAGTCATGTAAAGCTAGAAAAAAGTCTTTCATCAATGAGAAGCAAAGGAGAGTGAGGCTGAAGTTTGCCAAAGACCATAAGGATTGGACCATAGAGGACTGGATTAAGGTAATCTTCTCTCATGAGTCTAATTTTCAGCTTTGACCAACACCTGCTCGTCTAATGGTTAGACGGAGACCTAGAGAGGCATACAAGCCACAGTATCTTGCACCCACTGTGAAATTTTGTGGAGGATCGGTGATGATCTGGGGATGCTTCAGCTAGGCTGGAAGTGGGCAGGTTAATCTTTGCGAAGGACGCATGAATCAAGCCACATACAAGGTTATCCTTGAAAGACACTTGACTCCTTCTGCTCAGGCAATGGTCCCCAACTCTGAGGACTGCTTTTCTCCAGCAGGACAATGCCCCATGTCACACAGCTAGGTCAATCAATGTGTGGATGAAGGAGCCCCACATTAAGACGCTGTCATGGCCAGCCCAATCTCCAGACCTGAACCCCATTAAAAACCTCTGGAATGTAATCAAGAGGAAGATAAATAGTCACAAGCCAACAAAAAAGAACTGCATAAATTTTTGTGCCGAGAGTGGGATAAGGTCACCCAAAAGCAGTGTGAAAGACTGGTGGAAAGCATCCCAAGACGCATGAAAGCTGTGATTAAAAATCGTGGTTATTACACCAAATATTGATTTATGAACTCTTCCTGAGGTAAAACATGAGTATTGTTGTTTCTATTTGAGGTCTGAAAGCACTGTTTCTTTTTTAATATTTTGACGATTTCTCATTTGCTGCAAATAAATTCAACATTTTTAGCTTTGAATTTCGGAGACAAGTCATCAGTAGTGATGGGCGAGCACTAAAATGCTCGGGTGCTCATGCTCGGGTCGAGCAAATTGGAATGCTCGGGTCCTCGACCTGAGCAACGAGCCCAATGTAAGTCTATGGGAGACTCGAACATTTTTCCCACCGGCAGTCTGCAGAGGGCCTAAAAATTGCCCAAATCGATGGGAACAGTGCTCAAATGACATGAGAAAAGCATGGGTAAGACTCCTGGAAGCATTTCTGACTCCCAGGTCACTTCTGTCAACAACGTTGTCAGAGGTATTACGCCACTTTTACGGACTCACAATAAAACATACAAAAACAAATACAAAATGGATTTTCCTGGGTAATTTGTTAAGGAACATCCTTTCCAGGGTAATGATTTATATATAAGGCAAAATGAATAACCAAAACCAAAAATACTCCTCCACACCTTGGGCTATGTTCACATGTAGCGTTTTTGATGCGCTTTTGCACTTTTGCATTGCTTTCAACCAAGACAAAGGCATTCACTGGGAAATGTCATTTTAACATTTTACAACCTTATCTGGCCATGTGGTGTGTGACACATCATCAGACTCATGCATACAGTGCTGAAAAAACATGGGAACAGCATTGGAAAGACCCCTGAAAGCATCTCTGACTCCCAGATCACTGCTAAAAGTGTGCCCATCATAAGTGATCTTTGGCGCATGCGAAGATGCCTCCTACCATGCACCTGTCATTGCAGACTTGCAGCAATCACCACGTCCTTGTCCTCGTGCAGCATTCAGTTGTCCCTACCCCATTCCTTTCAAAGCAAGCGCAAGTATGCAGCCAGCCACCCACCCACAGGCTGCAATACTATACTGCCAAATTTTTACAGCTGCTTGCACTTGAAATGTGGCCTTTTAGGCTCGTGGAGGAGGAAGCTGTCCACAATCTTATGGTGGTGGCGACCGGGTATCCATACTCGGTCCCCAGCCGCCACTATTTGTCCCGGTGTCGTCTCTGCCTTCCACAAGCATGGGACCCACAACATTACCCGTGCCCTCCCAAGTGAACTTACTAGGAAGGACCGCCTACCCACAAACATGTGGTCAAGTGAATGTGGCCAGGGATGGTATAGAGCCAGTCCACAGCTTTTTTTGCTGAGTTGTATTTCACCACAGCCATATTCTTTAGCTTGGTGAAAGGACTTGGGAAACCATATCCACTCCAGCTGTCAATTCTCCCAGGAAGTCCTCTAAAGCTGCTTTCACTTGAAATGTGGCCTTTTAGGCTCGTGGAGGCGGAAAATTTTCCCAACCTCATGTCGGCGGCAGCTGGGTGTCCATACTCGGTCCCCAGCTGCCACTGTTTCTCCCAGGATCGTCTCTGCCTTCCAAAATCACGAGGCCCACAACATTACCCGTGCCCTCCCCAGTGCACTTAGTGGGAAGGACTGCCTAACCACAAACACATTGACAGGTGAATGTGGCCAGGGACAGTACAGAGCCAGTCCACAACTTTTTTTGCTGAGAGTTGTATTTCATCACAGCCATATTCTTTAGCTCGGTGAAAGGACTGGCATAGAGGGAAACCATATCTACTCTACTCTGGGTGTCATTTCTCCCAGGAAGTCCTCTAATGCAGCTTGTTGCAGAAGCAATGGCAGCCCGTCCAACATCAGCTTGCACATGTCGGTGATGGTTCAACAAACAAACATTTTTCTTTGCGCCTTAAATTTCATGACTATAGAGTTGGGCAATGGCCTGATCTGCAATGCGGTTTGAGAAATAACATGCATAATCACATCCAATCCACATTAAAAAAGCCGCCATAGAGTGTCCAGGAACCTTCCCACACACTTTTCTTAGCCAGGGCTGCTTCTCAGCAGGGTTGGACGGGCCCACCAGAGAACTGGAGATTCCTCCGGTGGGCCCAGGCTTCTCCTTCAGGAGAGTTCATAGTGGCGAGGAGAGGCCATGATGATGATAGAGGCCACCACTTGCTTAGTTTTCTGTTACTTGGGATGCAAGCGCAAGTATGCAGCCAGCCCGCCACCCACCCACAGGCCACAATACTTAACTGCCAGATTTCTGGGCAGTTGCTTGCACTTTAATGTGGCCTTTTAAGCTCGTGGAGGCGGAAACTTTTCACAACCTCATGCAGACGGCGGCCGAATGTCCATTCTCGGTCCCCAGCCACCACTATTTCTTCAGGTATCATCTCCGCGTTCCACAAGCACGGGTCCCACAACATTACCCATGCCCTCCCCAGTGCACTTACTGGGAAGGAACGCCTAACCACAAACATGTGGACAGGTGAATGTGGCCAGGGACGGTACGGAGCCAGTCCACAGCTTTTTTTTGCTGAGAGTTGTATTTCACCACAGCCATACTCTTTAACTTGGTGAAAGGACTTGGGAAACCATATCTACTCTAGCTGTCATTTCTCACAGGAAGTCCTATAAAGCTGCTTTCACTTGAAATGTGGCCTTTTAGGCTCATGGAGGCGGAAGGTTTTCACAACCTCATGCCGGCGGCAGCTGGGTGTCCATACTCGGTCCCCAGCCGCCATTATTTCTTCCGGTATTATTCAGCCTTATTCTTTAGCTATGCACTGGCATAGAGGGAAATCGTATCTACTCTGGGTGTCATTTCTCCCAGGAAGTCCTCTAATGCAGCCTATTGCAAAAGCAATTGCAGCCCATCCAACATCAGCTTGCACTTGTCGGTGGCGCTTCGGCACACAAACATCTTCCTCTTGAAATGTGGCCTTTTAGGCTCGTGGAGGCGGAAGCTGTCCACAATCTTATGGCAGCGGCGACTGGGTGTCCATACTCGGTCCCCAGCCGCCACTATTCCTCCCGGTATCGTCTCCGCCTTCCACAAGCATGAGTCCCACAACATTACTCGTGCCCTCCCCAGTGCACTTACTGGGAAGGAAAGCCTAACCACAAACACAGGTGAATGTGGCCAGGGACGGTAAGGAGCCAGTCCACAGCTTTTTTTGCTGAGAGTTGTCTTTAGCTCAGTGAAAGCACTGGCATAGAGGTAAATCGTATCTACTCTGGGTGTCATTTCTCCCAGGAAGTCCTCTAATGAAGCCTGTTGCAAAAGCAATGGAAGTCCGTCCAACATCAGCTTGCACTTGTCGGTGGTGCTTCGACACACAAACATCTTTCTTTGCACCTTTAATTTCATGACTACAGAGTTGGGCAATGGCCTGATCTGCAATGCAGTTTGAGAAATAACATGCATAAGCACATCCAATCCACATTAAAAAAGCAGCTATAGACTGTCCGGGAACCTTCCCACACACTTTTCTTATCCAGGGCTGCTTCTCGGCAGGGTTGAACGGGCCCACCATAGAACCGGAGTCTCCTCCGGTGGGCCCTGACTTCTCCTTCAGGAGAGTTCATAGTGCCGAGGTGAGGCCATAGTGATGATAGAGGCCACCATCTGCTTAGTTTTCTGTTACTTGGAATGCAAGAGCAAGTATGCAACCAGCCACCCACCCACAGGCCGCAATACAAAACTGCCAGATTTCTGGGCAGCTGCTTGCACTTGAAATGTGGCCTTTTTTGGCTCATGGAGGCGGAAGCTTTTCACAACCTCATGCCAGCCGTGGCCGGATGTCCATACTCGGCCCCCAGCCGCCACTATTTCTCCCAGTATCGTCTCCGCCTTCCACAAGCACGGGTCCTACAACATTATCCGTGCCCCCCCAGTGCACTTACTGGGAAGGAGCGCCTAACCACAAACACGTGGTCAAGTGAATGTGGCCAGGGACGGTACGGAGTCAGAGCTTTTTTTGCTGAGAGTTGTATTTCACCACAGCCGTATTCTTTAGGTCGGTGAAAGGACATGGTAAACCATATCTACTCCAGCTGTCATTTCTCCCAGGAAGTCCTCTTAAGCTGCTTCCACTTGAAAAGTGGCCTTTTAGGCTTGTGGAGGCGGAAACTTTTCACAACTTCATGCTGGCGGCAGCCGACTGTCCATACACGGTCCCCAGCCGCCTTTATTTCTCCCGGTATCATCTCCGCCTTCTACAAGCGCGGGTCCCTGAACATTACTGCTGGTGCTTTTCTGTGGGAATCTGCTTGCCTCCTACCAGCCTGGAATATTTCCAGTAAACTATGGTATGGCGTCATGGTATTAGCACTGCCCCCAGTACCAGTAGTGAAGCCATCCCCAATTTCCTTCTCCGGAATTTTATTTGGTAGACTGAGTGGCTGCCCAAACACATTAGTTTCTCACTAAGGAGCTGAAGACAGAGTGGCAGTAGGTGTAAGTTTCTCCAGCCTGTTAGATATCAGAGTGTTAACGGCCGTACATTGGACCAGTGGTTAGCACTGTAGCCTTGCAGCGCTGGGATCCTGGGTTCAAATCCCAGCAAGGACAACATCTGCAAGAATTTTGTATGTTCTCCTCATGTGTGCGTGGGTTTCCACCTCAGTAAAAAAAAGCTGCCATAAAGTGTCCGGGAACCTTCCCATACACTTTTCTTAGCCAGGACTGCTTCTCCGCAGAGTTGGACGGTCCCACCAGAGAATCCTTTGGCGTGCTCTGGCTTCTACATCAGGAGAGTTCATGATAGCGCTAACTTTGCAGCTGCTATGGGGCTCTTGAGTGGGGGAGAAAGGTGAGCCTTCAGAATCAAATCCTCTGGTGGGCCCAATGTTTTTCAATCTGAAACAGCTTCTCAGTGGGAGTTGTATTTCACCACAGGCCGGGCAGAGATGCCGTTCCCCTCACTGACGCGGTCCAGGTCAGGCGTCTTCCTGCTCCCCTGCTGCTGTGGCGCGCACCTCGGTCAGCTTCCCGGGCACTGTGCTTAGGGCGTGCGCACTGCCTCCCTCTCAAAGGGGCCGCGCGTGCAGTCCTATAGAGTCCCTTGTCAATGGTCAGAGGACTTCTCCTATATAAGGCACCTCCTCCAAAATGGAGGTGCCTGTGCAAGGTTGTTGTTCCGTGTGCTAACACATGCTCCAGCCCTCAGGTCCTTCTGCCTGTCAGTCCTGCCTGCCAGTCTGTCTGTCAGTCCAGCCCGCCAGCCTGTCTAACAGTTCTGTCCACCAGTCTGTCTACAGTCGAGCCCACCAGCCTGCCTACCCTGAGCACATGTCTGGCTATCTGCCGTACCAGCCTGCTTATCCACCTGGACCACCCGTCAGCCTTCCTGCCATGCTCATCCGCTGTACCGGTCAGCTCCTGTCATCTGACCCGTGGGAGTCACCTGCTCTCACACAAGGTCGGTCCCAGAGTGGCACCTGGTCCACCTGCCCGGTCCCTCCCTGGTTCACGGAGTCGACTGAGCCGCCGTGTGACCTGGGTCAGTCCAAGTAGGCACTTAGTTACGCCCCTCTGCTCCCTCCTTGCACCGCAGCACAGAGGTTTCACCACCCGGACTCATAACACTGGCAAAGATGGAAACCATATAATTTCTTCGTCACCAGGTTCCCCCCATTGTCACACACGACCATGCCTGGCTGTATGTTCAGTGGTGAGATCCACATATCAGGCTGCTGTGTTACAGCTTTCAACAACTCTGCAGCGCTGGGCAGTTCGTCACCAAAGCATTAAGCATGTTATCTTCAGCACAGCCTGTTGCCGCTTAGCCAAGGCAATGCTGCAGAGCTATCAGCTTCTGACTGATGTTATCATTTCGGAGATGGAGGAGGAGGTGCAGGAGCTGAACAATGTGATTACATTGAGGTTACATTGGTGACTCTGTTTTTTATACTAAAGAAAGATCCCACAGTTTTTTTTTTACGGTATTTTTTAAGATAAATGCATTCCCCGGAAAAATGTGTTTTTAACATTTTACAACCTTGTCTGGCAATGTGGTGTGTGACACATCATCAGACACATCCTGTTTCATTTATGATGTAGGGATTCTGAAAGTCACAAAGCCTATTTTTATACGGCCAAAAGGCGGCCCTTACTATTCTTAAAAGGCCAGCATTCGGCCCTCGCTATTGTTAGAGAGCCTTCAGCCGGCTATGTTTTGTTGTTCCCATTATTAACGAGTGGGTCTCCTATACAGTTATTGCGGCTTACCAAATTTAGGAAAAACCCCACTAAGAATTTAAAGACACATAGAGCAGGGCCACAGTAATGAGTAAAACATGTTCCCATTAGAAAGGAGAGGGTCTGCTATACAGTTTTAGGATCAGTTATTAAGTTATAGGTATGCAGTGAGTCCAACGGCTGACCAAATTTAGGAAAAACCCCACTAAGAATTTAAAGACACATAGAGCAGGGCCACAGTAACGATTACGACATTTTTCCATTAGAAAGGAGAGGGTCTGTTATACAGTTATAGGGTATGCAGTGAGTCCAACGGCTGACCAAATTTAGGAAAAACCCCACTAAGAATTTAAAGACACATAGAGCAGGGCCACAGTAACAACAAATTTCCATTAGAAAGGAGAGGGTTTCCCATAATGTTGGCCTATGCAGTGAATGCAAGGGCTGCCAAAAATTGGGAGGCACTCCAATGCCCCTTGGAGGAGGCGTACAGGGCCTCATGAAAAAATGTTCACATTGTTAGGAAATGGGTCTCCCATAGTGTTGGCCTATGCAGTGAATGCAAGGGCTGAAAAAAAAAATTGGGAGGCACTCCATTGCCTCTTGTAAGAGACTTAGAGGGCCTCATAAAAAAATGTTCACATTTGGAAGGAGCGGGTATCCTATGCTTGTAATGGCCATGCAGTAAGTGTATGGGCTGACAAACATTTACCCGTGGGGGGTATACATGAACATAATGTATAAAAAATTTTTTACGGGCATCATAAACACCCTTTAAAAAAATTATGTAGGTGTTGCATCACGGACCACGGTCACCCTGGTGATATGGACGTGGAGGATGAGGATGAGGAGAAGGAGGAGGACAAGAGCAAATAGCCAAAATCAGGAAGCATATACCCATGTGTGGGTGTAAAAAGGTGCATGGGAATACACCTCCCAAAAAAAGACACTGGATTTGAGTTTATGTTACGCTGCTATCATTCGGTGGTATTGAGAAGTCTGGCCCAATCCAGCCCTAGTTCATTTTCATAAGAGTCAGCCTGTCAGCATTTTCAGTTGACAGGCAGATGCGCTTATCAGTTCTAATTCCTCCAGCAGCACTAAAAACCTGCTCTGATAAAACGCTAACAGCAGGGCAGGCCAGGACCTCCAAAGCGTAGAGAGCCATTTAATTTCACATATCAACCTTGGATACCCAATAATTATAAGGCATAGAGGAATCACGGAGGATGTTGGTACGGTCGGCAAGGTACTCCCTCAGCATCTTCCCAAACTTTGCACTCCTTGTGAGAGTACCCCGCGCCTCAGGGCTTGTGCGATGGGAGGGGCTGAGAAAATACTCCCAGAACTTTGACAGTGTTCCCCTGCCTCTGCTTGATTGAAGTTGTGTCTCACTCATCTGTAGTCCTTGGTTGTCCAATGAACTATGACCTCTGCCGTCAGCATTTTCAGATGGGAATTTTTTTTAATCGTTCCGCAACAAGGGCCTTCTGATACTGCCCCATTTTTGTAGACCTGTCCGGCTCAGGAATAAGAGATATAAATTTCTCCTTGTAGCGTGGGTCTAGAAGTGTCACCAACCAGTAATGATTGACATCCAAAATTTTGAGAATGCGAGGGTCATGGGAAAGGCAGTGTAACATAAACTCAACCATGCGTGCCAGACTGCTAACAGGCAAGACTTCCGTGTCCTCACCAAGAGGACGAGTGAACATACTCTCCTCCTCCTCCTCCTCTCTGTCCTCTGGCCATCCACGCTGAAGAGACGGTATGACAGTTGTGCAGGTAGTACCGTCTATAGCGCATGAAACTGGCTCCTGTTCTTCCTCCTCTTTCTCATTGTCACCCAATCCACATTGGGATGAGATGAAGCTGGGCTGTGTGTAATCACCCTGTATGGTTTCTTGCTCAATCTCATTGTTCCTGCAATGCATCCTCTTTGATTGTGAGCAGAGAGCGTTTGAGAAGACAGAGAAGTGGGATGGTGATGCTAATTATGACGTCATTGCCGTTCACCATCTTGGTGGAGTCCTCAAAGTTTTGGAGGATGGTACATATGTCTGACATCCATGTCCATTCCTGAGGTCTTTTGTGTGGAGTCTGAACTGAATACCAATGGCCTTGTTGATGCTGGTACTCAACAACTTCCCACTTCTGCTCACAAATCCTTCCCAACATCTGCAGTGTAGAGTTCCAACATGTGGGGACATCACACACCAGTCTGTGAGACGGAAGTTGCAAACGCTGCTGAAACATGGCAAGGGCGGCGGAAGCTGTAGCTGACTTTCTTAAATGGGCACACAGGCATACTTTAACAAGCAGATCCGTCAGCTCCGGGTAGGATTTGTGAAATCGCTGAACTACGAGGTTAAGCACATGGGCCAGGCATGGTGCGTGTGTGAGCTCACCTCAGAGCCGTCACCAGGTTCCGGCCATTGTCACACACGACCATGCCTGGTTGTAGGTTCAGCAGTATGAGCCACAAATCTGCCTGCTCTTTCAGAGCTGTCCACAACTCTTCAGCATTGTGCAGTTTGTCACCTAAGCATATTAGCTTCAACGCAGCCTGTTGCCATTTAGCCGAGGCAATGCTGCAGTGCTTCCAACTTGTGACTTGGCGTTGGGAGGACGTGTTCTGTCCCAACGTCCGACTGGGTCCCGGCTTCCACAATCTTAACCCAGTGTGCCGTCAGCGAGATGTATCGTCCCTGCCCACAAGCACTCGTCCACACGTCCGTGGTTAGGTGAACTTTCCTGGTAACTGCGTTGTTAAGGGCACGGCTAATTTTTTGGGTCAGGTTCTTGTGTAATGCGGGGACGGTACACCAGGAGAAATAGTGGCGGCTGGGGACCGAGTGCCGACGAACAGCCGCCGCCATCAGGTTGTGGAATGTTTTCGTCTCCACGAGCCTAAAAGGCAACATTTCTAGCGCAAGCAGTCGCAAAATGTGGGAATTTAGTAGTGTGGCCTGTGGTACGCTGGCTGTGTATTTGCAATCGCGTTCCAAGGACTGGGGTATGGACAACTGAATGCTGCGCTGGGACAGGGATGTGGATGTGCTTCCTAATGCTCCTACTTTAGAGTGTGCAATTACTGGTGGAGGGCAGGAGGCATCTTCGCATGCACCATGGACAGGGGATTGCCTTGCATGCACAACAGCAGAAGAAGCAATGGTGCCACCCGCAGACACTGTTCCTGGACCCTGGGGTTCGGCCCACAAAGTCGGGTGTTTTGCTGCCATGTGCCTGATCATGCTGGTGGTGGTCAGGCTGGTTGTTTTGCCACCCCTGCTGATGCTGGCCGGGCAGGGGTGCAAATGGCCTTTTTGTGGTTATTGGCAGAGTCTTTAAAAAACAACTAGACTCGGGAAGACCTAACAGTTGTACAGGCAACTTCCTTCGTGTCGGTGTTACGGGGAACGGTTGCCTGCCTTCTTTCTGCGGCCACCACTCTGCTTCTTCCTGCCTGTTGTGGTGTTCTGCCTCCTTCCCCCTGTGTGCTGCTCTCCTCGCTCTGCATGTCCTCCTGCCAGGTTGGGTCAATTACTATATCATCCACCACCTCGTCTTCCACTTCCACACTGTGGTCCTCCTTCTGACTTTCTGGCAATTGTGTCTCATCATCGTCCACCTCTTGTGACACTTTCCCACCGTTGCCTTCGTGTGACTGTGTCTGCTCAAATATTTGGGCATCACTACATGCGATCTCCTCTTGCCCCGCTTCAAGTGGACCGGACGAGAGGCCCGAATCTATAAATGGAAAAGTGACCAGGTCTTCGGAGTGTCCAAGTGTGGGATCAGTTGTCTCTGGGCACTCAGCACGGTGGGAGGAAGGAGGTTCAGGGTGAGGAATATGCGGTCCAGACTCACAGCTACTGAAACTTGACCATGTGGAAAACAAGGTGGTGGTAGTGGTGGCTAAGTGACTGGAAGCATTATATGCTATCCAACCAATAACCTGTTCACACTGCTCTGTGTTCAATAGTGATGTTCTGCAGTTCCTTATTAATTGGGACAGGAAGGTCGAGGGAGAAGATGCTTCTTCTTCAGCTTGCCCACGGCCTCGGCCTCTGCCTGCACCATCACCATCACGTCCAGTTCCCCGTCTCTTGCCAAGTGCCTTGCCCATTTTAAATGGAGGACAATATCTTCCACCCTTACTACAAATGACTGAATTTGGAGCGAACTTATATGTGATCTGTGTGACAGACAAACCACAGTTTTAAATACCTAGCATGTACAGTACAGACCAAAAGTTTGGACACACCTTCTCATTTAAAGATTTTTCTGTATTTTCATGCTATTCCATCCGGTTTGCGTTTTGTTGGACCATCATTTATTTTTCAACAGGACAATGACCCCAAACACACCTGCAGGCTGTGTAAGGGCTATTTGACCAAGAAGGAGAGTGATGAGGTGTTACGCCAGATGACCTGACACACTGAAACAAATTTTTAATGGAGGCCAGAAATGGCAGTATTTTTAGTTCAATTATATGTGATCCGTGTGACGGACAAACCACGGTTTTAAATAGCTGGATTTTTAGCGCTGTAATATGGAAAGGACCTGGCTGTATTCTGCAGTGCCAACAAGCAAATGGCACAGAAAAACAGTGTTCTCTGGATTGCTTTTGAAGCAAATAATGAGGATTAAGATCCCAAAAATTATTCCTGGCCCCTGAGACCTGGGCCTATTTCTAGAAATATCTAACAGCAGCAGCAGACAAAACTGGAATGGAGCCTCTTGCTCAATGTGCACTGCAGTCTGCTATATACCCTGCCTGTCTGCCTATATACACTGCCTGTCTGATATCTCTGCAGATGGATTAGTTCTCAGAAGGACTGCTTGTTGAGATGGATATGTGTCTCTAATATAGTTTACCAACACTGTTCAACCTAAAGACAGCGTAGGAGTAATAACATTAACAACATTTTGCCTAGTTGGCAACTAGAACCCCAAACTAAAGCCCTTAAAACTTAACTTTTATTAAAGTATATAACTCTTCCAAGGGTAGTGAATATTAAAATGTTTGCATAGGAACAGGCAGCAGAGTAAAGTCGGATATTATAATCTGCAATATTGCTTTTCCACTATGTGGTTATCCGACCAATTCTCATTATCATGCATTAGAGGTCGCGGACCACCTATCTCATATTTACACTGCCTATGCCTTATCATAAAATATAAAGTTAAAGCCTCCCCGACATGTTTCGCCTAACTGGCGTCATCAGGGGACAGAGGCTTAATGGCACCCAAAAATGCCATGCAGAGGCTTTTGTCAACTCTGTTGTGGTTTTAGATCCAATACGAGTCCTTCTAACCCATCACCAATAGGAAGAATCGGGGTAGAACACTTCCACTACCTATCAATCACATTGATTTACTCTGATAACACTTTTCCCTTTCCTCGATTGGAGATAACAACTGTCATTAATGTATAAATCATTTCTATTGGTGGGGATTTCAAGAGGTGTGTCGGCGTGCTAAGGAATTACGTGCACACCTATTTCGATATACCTATCAGTGTAGCTTACCTTGAATCCTATCAGCGGTCGGGAAACAGTAAAGTTTTATTGCGCATGCGTGCCAGAGAGGAAACCAATCCGGTTACGAGAACAGAACACTGTTTCCTCGTCTGCCCATGGTTAGCCAACCGAAGACTTAGACGTCAGTGTTCTTGCGCCGCCAATCAAATTATAACACGTATGCTAGGTTCTATGTCAGCGCTAAAGACGTCCATCTGCGCATGTATCTTGACTTAGTTTCAGTTCATTTCATGTATCGTTACTGCGCATGCGAGTGTACATAGAAAAAGAAGTGAGGAATGCTCTATCTGCAGATATCTCATAAGTTACTATCTATCTGCTCCAATTCATTTTATATTTCTTTACTACGCTTGCAAGTAGACTTAGGAAAGTGAGACTGAAAAGCGCTCAGTCTAGCATGATTGAATAATTG
Organism: Phyllobates terribilis; assembly: GCF_046119375.1. Taxonomy (NCBI): domain Eukaryota; kingdom Metazoa; phylum Chordata; class Amphibia; order Anura; family Dendrobatidae; genus Phyllobates; species Phyllobates terribilis. Next base: position 325,747,028 of record NW_027362762.1, on the reverse strand, counting down.
TCTATCACGATCATAATACAAACTAAGGTTCTAAATTTTTTATTAATTACTAATGAAGGCACGCATATTGTAATATACCACAAGAATACAGTCAATTACCAGAAAAGGAAGGGTGCATAAAAACAACTATCCTTATAACAAGATTCAATTGTAATAGTCAATTAAATTATGGCTGACCTCTTATAATGACTACAAAAAGGAGACAAAGGTAAAACCTTCATTAAGGCCTTTCTGACCCCGTGCATCCAATCTATAGATCCATTTGGCTTCTTCCTGTTGTAAAATTTTATCAATATTTCCTTTTCTAGGTCCTAATTTTATTTGTCTGATGCCAATAAATTGCAATTTAAGTGGATCTTCAGGATGAAATATTCTCATATGGCGGGATAACGGTGTATCTATTTTAGTATTGATACTACTTATATGTTTAGAGATACGTCTCCTAAATTCTTGTATCGTTTTGCCCACATATATCATTGGACAGGGACAGAGAGCTATATACACTATTCCCTTGGTCTTACAATCTATACTATCATGGATAGTATACACTCTCTGGTCCGATAGGTTGGTAAACTCTCTCACATTAGGTAGGTACTTGCAGAAACTACATGTGCCGCAATGCTTCGAACCCCCCATACTCGTCTTACTAGGAGTGAGGAGAACACTTCCTGACTGAAAATGACTATGCATAAGGTAGTCACCTAAATTCTTCCCTCGTCTATAGGTGATACTGGGTTGTTTACTTATCAAGTCTCTGAGATCAGGATCTGCTCTCAACAAAAGAAAGGGAAAAATCAGCTCACCCACCTAGAAGATCAACAGCACCGAGCCAGGAGTGCTACCAGACTAACAATGAGGAACCAGGAAGATCCAGCTGAACAAATCTTCTAAAATCCATATTTTATTGGGTCATGCAAAAAATATTAAAAGTCCACCTTGGAGAGGAACAGCAAACGCGTTTCAAACTATAAGTTCTTAATCATTGCAATGATTAAGAACTTATAGTTCGAAACGTGAGAGAGTTTCCTACTTTCATTAAAAAAGGCCTCATCGTTCGAGCAATTACATCTAGCTCTTAAATACTGGCCTACTGGAATACCAGCCTTCAGAGAGGATGGATGCCAACTCTTCCAATGAAGAAGATTGTTAGTAGCCGTAGGCTTCCTATATATATCTGTATGGAGATGGCCTTCTGTATCTATAGAGATGGTCAGATCAAGAAAGTTAATTCTGTTCAAGCCCACTTCATGTGTGAAGAGCATACCTATTTTATTCTGATTAAGGATAGTCACAAAGTCCTCAAATATTTTGATGTCCCCCTCCCATAGAATAAGTACATCATCAATATACCTTCCCCAAAACATTTTAATATTCACTATCCTTGGAAGAGTTATATACTTTAATAAAAGTTAAGTTTTAAGGGCTTTAGTTTGGGGTTCTTGTTGCCAACTAGGCAAAATGTTTCTAATATAGTTTGGCACACCTATACTAATTAGAAACAAGCAAATCTTATGTCTTCATCTTTTAATATTTCTAACGGCACCAGGCAAGGATGCCCGCTTTCCCCTCTCCTTTTTATTCTTACACTAGAACCTTTACTACAAAAGCTCAGAGAGGAGGGGAGGATCATTGGCATCAAATCAGCTGGTACTGAACATAAAATCGCAGCATACGCAGACGATCTACTCTAACCCGAGAATATCTGTCCCAGTTATCCTGACATTACTCAAGGAATATGGTGCACTATCAAATTTTAAGGTGAATCTTAGCAAATCTAAAGTCTTAAATATAAATATCCCAGAACCACAAAAAACACAAATGGCAATCGGGTCCCCCTTTATCTGGTCCCCCCCATCAATACGTTTCTTGGGAGTTGAGATTTCTCCAAACCTACAAGAACTTTATAAGTTAAACTTCCCACCGCTATTGCAGAAAATCCAGAAACTTACCCCCAACTGGAATATCTCATACATCTCCTGGTTGGGTAGGAAAAATATCCTTAAATGTATGATATGGCCAAAAATAACTTATCTAGTGCAAGCCCTTCCAATCCACCTACCTAATTCTTTTTTCATTGACATACGAAAACTCCTCAGCCGTTTTTTGTGGCACAACCAAAAACCCAGACTTCCCTTACAAATATTATCCCTCCCACACTCTGAAGGAGGTATAGATCTGCCAGATGTAAAGATACTTTAACAAGCCACTCATCTCCAAAGAGTCGTGGATTGGATCAGGCTCCCACCACAGAAGCAATGGATTAAAGTAGAAGAAACAATCCTTAAATTCCCCATTAGACAGCTCATCCTCACGCCCCCAAGTAGTATTAGCTATACATCAATTAAAAACCCTTTCACAGCCACTACTTTTAAAATCTGGTCCAATCCCCATATAAGACAAATATGCTCCCCGTTTCCCTCCCCTCTCCTACAAGTTAGAGACCTAGTTCTCTGAACTTCTCCAGCCCATAATGCCACAATACACAACTCAATTCGCAACTTGGTAACACCACTCCAAAAAATTACAGATAATGGGGTCATGCCCTCCTTGGCAGAACTCAATCAAATGCTAGATACTATCTCTTTTCACCCCTTTATGTACCAGAAATGTATGTCTAACTTAAAACTAGTCTTTAAAACTCCAAATTATATTAGGGAAATGACTGATTTTGAAAAACGTATAGCTGAAAAAAAACCCCCAAAAAAGAACGTTATCTGCTCTACAAAAACAATTATGCTCAGCCAGAACCCCTAAGAAACTGCATATGTAATGAAGTGGGAACAGGATCTGAATAGACCTTTCACCCCATCTGAAATTAAAAGAATACTACTAGCACCTAAAGTCTCCTCTAGATGTGTTAGAGTACAAGAGAATAGCTATAAAGTTCTCTCCAGGTGGTATATGACTCCATCAAAACTTCAGAAATTTTACAAAGGACTTGATCCTAACTGCTGGAGATGCTCTTCTGATGTGGGCACTATGCTCCACATGTGGTGGAACTGTACATTGATTAAGCCCTTCTGGACAAAAATAATTCAAACTATTAATACAATTTTAAACTTGCAACTCTTGACCTCGCCGGAGATCTGTCTTCTGTTTCTGTTCCCAGATAACATCCCTAAAATAAAATTAACCCTTCTTAGACAGCTCCTGGCCTCGGCTAAGTTACTTGTAACATCCTTATGGAAATCTGCGAAGACCCCAAATATCTCACTCTGGGAAATGAAGGTTGAACAAATATACAGGCTAGAAGAATTGGCTAGTTGGGATGAAAAAAGGCATAAACAAATTCTCGTTGATATGGCGTCCCTGGCACAAATATATTACAGACCGCACAATACTAACCTAAAATACTTAGATCGCTAGCCCATTCTAATCCCAACTCCCCCCCCCCCCTCCCATCATCTATATCTTTGTAGTCCCCCCCCCTCCATCTTATCTCCCCGTTTATCCCACTTCCCTTTCAATCTTCCCCCCTTCTCCAGGTTTTTGCTCTTCTGAAGTTTTTATTTCCAGGATATCACAATAAACCTTCTTGAATATGAAAACATGTTATGTGACCACAATTTGTACTACGACATGTTCAAAAGAATTGAACCTCTCTCTTATATATTTTTTCTTTTCCGAAATGTGTCAATGTTTGGCTGAAATTTATGCAGTCTGTTTAATTTCTGTTCTTATAATCTATGTGATATCGTTATCTTTGATTTGTTTCATTAACAATGTGACTTTTCTTTGTTCAATTGTTAACCTTCTTTAAAAAAACCTTAATAAAAGGATGTTTAAAAGAAACAAGCAAATCTCTCCCTAGCTCAGCAGCACCTCTCCCTACACTGTCTCATTCCGGAGTCACTGTGACGTGCATGGTGGCGCCAGGTCGGATATAGACCTGATGACGCTGTGCGGCCAGCCAATCACTGTAATGCCACAACCAACATGGCTGCGGCATTACAGTGAGTGGCAGGCAATCTCTGCATGTTTATTGGCTCTGTAAAGAGCACCAAACATGCAGGGAGGGGACCCGAGCTTCCGCTGAGCAACCCCGGAAATTCTCAGCGAGCGCCGAGCATCTTGAGCAGTGAGATGCTTGGTACATTTTACTCAAAAATCTATCTATAAAGAGAAAAATCTGAGAAAATGAAAATTTTGCAGTGGTCTCTTAATTTTTGCCAGAGCTGTATATGTATTCTAATTGTTAGAAGTTCGGGCAGCGGTCCCAGCAAACACGTGTGCCTGCTATTGAAGAAACTGCATGTCCTGGGTGAAGGCGGCAGTGAGCCTGGAGGCGGAGTCAGAAAGCATGGAGGACCTGCTTAAGCACCTAGTGAAGGCCAACAGCAGCTACAACTGCCACATCAGGAGATGAGTAAGTTTTTGATGCAACAGATTCAACAACAGCAGCAGCACCTGCTGCAGCAGCAGCTAAAAGACCAGTAATGACAGCAGCAGCAGCAACAATACCAGTACCAACTACAGCAGCAACAGATTGAGTTGCTCACAGAGGCGGTTCATTGGAGTCCGGAAGCCCCTCCCCCAAGTCCTGGTGATTGCGACACATGCGTCCTGAAAGCTGTAAGACGAGCGATGCAAAAAATGACCCCGGGAGATGATGTGGAAGACTTTTTGACTGTGTTTGAAAGGGTAGCAGAGTGGGAGAAGCTTCCATGGGAGCAGTTGGTGGAGGTGTTGGTCCCCTATTTGACTGGCGAGCCCCAGAAGGCTTATTATGACCTGGCCTTACAGGATGCTCAGGAATATTCCAAATTAAAAACTGAGATACTTGCAAGCTCAGGTGTAACTAGGTCTGTCCAAGCTCAAAGGGTCCACCACTGGGTGTATTGCGGTGATAAATCCCCTCGCTCCCAAATGTTCGACCTGCTGCATCTGGTACAGAAGTAGTTGCAGCCGAAGTCCTCCACCCCAGCCCAGATGGTAGAGCTGGTCGTAATGGACAGCTTTATCTACTCCCTCCCCTGACTGGTGCAAACCTAGGTTGCCCAGTGAGACCCCCGAAATGCAGATGACCTAGTGGGCCTAGTAGAAAGGTATCAGGTGGTCCAGAGGTCCCTCAGGACATAGGGCGTTGTTGCATCCCCATACTGGGGTACCCAAAAGGATCCCAAATCTCAAAAGAGGGGTAGTAGAGCAACCACTGGGGGGAGTTTGAGGTCCCAAGGGGTCGCTGAGGGGTTTCCCAAAGTCACTGGTAAGAACGTGACCTGTTGGAGATGTCACGGTCCTGGACACATTGCCACCCGTTGTCCTATGTCCTCCAAACAGATGGACTGCAATGTGGGGAGGTGCTGTTCGTTTAATGCCTACCCTGCCTGCAGTGTGGACTATCAGCCCAGGAAGGGGCCACAGTCATGTCCCGTGACCGTAAATGGGGTACTGGTGGCAGGACTCTTGGACTCAGGGAGTTTGGTGACTCTGATAAGGACCACACTCCCTCACCAGTTGACCCTCTGTAAAAACGTGGGTGTCCGATGCATTCATGGGGATGCCAAGGATTACCCGGTTGCCAAAGTAACTATACAAACTGACTGTGGAGCTGAGTCCTATGAGGTCGGGGTGGGTAAGGACCTGCTCCACCTGATAATAATAGGGTGGGACTTCAGCCTGTTCTGGGAGTTGTGGCAGAAAGTGGGGGTACCATGTGTGTCAACAAGAAGCCGGTTACTCCATGATGCATCACAGTCGCAGTCAGAGGCCGATGAGTTCCCCCTGTGTGTCCTTGCTGCTGACAAGGATGAGATGGTGACCCCGGAGGCAGAGGTTCCGGAATTGGGGGTGTCTGGGGGGAACTTTGGTACTTCGCAATGCAGGATCTTACCCTGAAGTATGCCTTTGATAATGTATCTGTAATCAATGGGGTTGCTCAAGATCTGGGGCCTGACACCAGGTTCCCATTTTTCACACTTACTAGGGAATTTCTTCAAATGGTCACTAAGCCAAAAGGGGAGGTGATAGAGCAGTTGGTGGTGCCGGGTCCCTATAGGCGTAAGGTATTAGACCTGGCCCATTCTCATGTCTTGGGTGGGCATCTAGGGGTGGACAAAACTTGGGAGCAGGTTCTGCAGAGGTTCTACTGACCTGGATGACACTGTAAAATTGTGAATTACTGCCCGTCCTTCCCCATCTGTCAGCTAGGGGCTCCCGTATCCCATTTCCGCAGCCCCCTAGTACCTTTCCCTGTTATTGAGGTCCCATTTGACCGGATTGCCATGGACCTTGTCAGGCCCCTGGTCAAGTCCGCCAGGGGGCACCAGTACATCCTGGTAGTATTAGACTATGCTACTCATTGAGAAACTCCTCCGCCAGAAGTATCGTCAGGGAGCTGGTGCATATTTTCTCCTGAACGGGCCTGCCAAAGGAGATTCTGACAGACCAGGGAATTCCTTTTATGTCGAAGGTGATGAGGGAGTTGTGTAAGGCTCTCCACATTACACAACTCCTGACAGCTGTATACCATCTGCAGACGTACGGCCTGGTGGAGGGATTCAACAAGACCTTGAAGTCGATGTTGAAGAAGGTCGTGGAGAAGGATGGGCAAGACTGGGGTTGCCTGTTGCCATACCTGATTTTCTCCATTAGGGAAGTTCCTCAGAGCTCTACGGGGTTCTCACAATTTGAGCTGCTATATGGACTGCACCCTCGGTGACTTCTGGACATACCAAAGGAGACCTGGGAAGCAGAGATTACAACCCACCGGAGCATCATCGAGTATGTAGCCCAGATGCAGGACCGGATCGAGAGGGTGATGCCAATTGTGAAGAAGAGGCTTCTACAGGCACAAGAAGCCTAGGCGAGGGTCTGCAATTCAGCCCTGGAAACCGGGTGTTAGTACCCACGGTCGAAAGTAAATTTCTGGCCAAATGGCAAGGGTCGTATGAGGTGGTCGAGAAACTGAGTGAAGTCCATTGCAAAGTCCACCAGCCAGAAAGAAGAAAGCGATACCAGGTCTACCACATCAACTTGCTTAAGCTGTGGTGGGACAGGGAATCGGTGAAAGCCACGTGTCTGGGGGCCAATCCTGAAGCCACAGTTAAAGACGTCACAGTGGCAGATACGCTATCACTGGCCAAAAAACAACAAGGCAGAGAACTGCTGCAGAGAAACCGAGACTTGTTCTCAGAGTTGCCCAGATGTACGCAAGTTGTGGAGCATGAGATCTTGATGGAACCACATGTGCGGGTGAACCATAGGCTGTATAAAATTCCCAAAGCCCACTGCGAGGTGATCTCAAAGGAGGTGCAGAGAATGTTGAACCTGGGCGTCATCGAGGAGTCTAAGACCGGCTAGTCCAGCCCCATTGTTCTTGTTTCCAAGCCGGACGGAGAATGGCGCTTCTGTAATGATTACAGGAAACTAAACTAAGTGTCCAAGTTTCACGCCTATCTGATGCCCCGGATCAACGAACTTATCGACAGGCTGGGGCCTGCCATCCCTACCCTGGACCTAACCAAGGGGTACTGGAAAATTCTCCTGTCCCCAGGTGCAAAGGAGAAAACTGCCTTCTCTACACCCGACTGGTGTTTTCAATACACTAGGATGCTATTCGGTCTATAGGGAGCCCCAGCTACCTTCCAAAGGGCCATGGATTGGATCCTAACCTCGCACAAGAAATACGCTGCCACTTACCTGGACGACATTGTGATTTTCAGTCCACATTGGGGAAGTGACCTGCAGAAGGTCCAGGCAGTACTGGATCCACTGAGAAATGCCGGATTTACCATAAACCCAAAAAAATGCGCCATAGGAAGAGAAGAAGCGAAGGACTTGGGCTACGTTGTTGGAAGGGGCAAAATAAAACTGCAAGTAAACAAGGTGAAAGCAATCCAGAATTACACGCAACGGGCTTCCAGAAAACAGGTATGGGACTTTCTGGGAATCGTGGGATACTATCGGCAGTTTATCCCAAATTTTGCCACAATATCAGCACCCCAGATAGACTTGCTTAAAGGTACAAAGACAGTGATGGCCCAGTGGTCTTCTGAGGTGGAGGTGGCGTTCCAAGAGCTGAAGCTTGCTCTGTGTAAGCAGCCGGTCTTGATAGCACCCGACTTCAATAAATAGTTTGTGCTGGCGCCATCTTATCTCAAGAAGTGAATGGGGCACTCCAGGACTTTAGTTTTTCGATGAAGCACAGGCCCGGGAAGCTTCATACTAATGCAGATGCCCTGTCCAGACTTCCCTGTCTGGCAAGTGAAGGTGCCAAAACCCCCAGCTTGGGCAGAGGGGGGAGGAATTTGTGACACTGGCAGAGTGTCATAGGGAAGATATGTTTCACTGAGGCTATTAGCTTCAGTGATATGAAACATGGAGGTTTCTCCTGCATATTAGGTGCAGAGAGGGATAATGAGCCAGGTTTACAAGGGAATGTTTTTACGTGGATGGCTAAGTGCAGAGCGGGAAGCCATCCACCATATCTCTACTCCAGGAAGTGGCCTGGGCTTTAAATAGCCAGCCTTTACACTCAGATGTGTTTAGTGTCTGGAGGCAAGCTCCAGAGAGAGGAGCTAGTGTTTGTTTGTGCTAAACCTGAACCGCGTGGTTTTTGCTAATCCTGAGTTGCCATACTCCGGCCGATGCAAGGACTTTGCTGGACATTTTCTTATTTTGTTTTGCCGTTAGGCCAGATGGGCTGTTTATTTTCATGAACTCTACATTGGTTTATGCAGCTTAATAAACCAACTCAAAATTTAAAGAGACAGTGTTCCGTTTCCACCTCCATGTGAAGCCGATGATCAGATTTACCAATAAACACTACCATTCAAAAGTTTGGGGTCATTTAGAAATTTCATTATTTTTGAAAGAAAAGAACATTTTTTTTCAATGAAGCTAACATTAAATGAATCAGAAATACACTCTATACATTGTTAATGTGGTAAATGACTATTCTAGCTGCAAAAGTCTTGTTTTTATTGCAATATCTACATAGGTGTATACAGGCCCATTTCCGACAACCACCACTCCAGTGTTTTAATGGTATATTGTGTTTGCTAACTATGTAAGAAGGCTAATGGATGTTTTGAAAACCCTAGAAAACCCATGCACAAGTATGTTAGCCCAGCTGAAAATGGTTTGGCTGATTTGAGAAGCTATAAAATTGACTTTCCTTTGAGCTAGAAATCCGGAGCATTACACTTGTTTGTTCTATGAAACTCTCAAAATGGCCAGAAAAAGAGAACTTTCATGTGAAACTCGACTGTCTATTCTTGTTCTTAGAAATGAAGGCTATTTCATGCGAGAAATTGCCAAGAAACTGAAGATTTCCTACAATGGTGTGTACTACTCCCTTCAGAGGAGAGCACAAACAGGCTCTAACCAGAGTAGAAAGAGAAGTGGGAGGCCCAGCTGCACAACTGAGCAACAAGACAAGTACATTAAAGTCTTTAGTTTGAGAAATCAACGCCTCACAGCTCCTCAACTGGCAGCTTCATTAAATAGTACATGCAAAACGCTAGTGTCAACGTCTACAGTGAAGAGGCGACTCTGGGATGCTGGCCTTCAGGGCAAAGTGGCAAAGAAAAATCCATATCTGAGACTGGCTAATAAAAGGAAAAGATTAATATGGACAAAAGAACACAGACATTGGACAGAGGAAGATTGAAAGAAAGTTTTATGGACAGACAAATAAAAGTTTGTGGTGTTTCGATCACACAGAAGAACATTTGTGAGACGCAGAACAACTGAAAAGATGCTGAAAGAGTGCCTGACGCCATCTGTCAAGCATGGTGGAGGTAATATGATGGTCTGGGGTTGCGTTGATGCTGGTACAGTGGGATATTTGTACAAGATAAAAGGGATTTTGAATTAGGAAGGCTATCAATCCATTTTGCAACGCCATGCCATACCCTGTGGACAGCGCTTGATTGGAGTCAATTTCGTCCTACAACAGGACAATGACCCAAAGCACACCTCCAAATTGTGCATGAACTATTTAGGGAAGAAGCAGGCAGCTGGTATTCTATCTGTAATGGAGTGGCCAGCGCAGTCACCAGATCTCAACCCCATTGAGCTGTTGTGGGAGCAGCTTGACCGTATGGTACGCAAAATGTGCCCATCAAGCCAATCCAACTTGTGGGAGGGGCTTCAGGAAGCATTTGGTGAAATTTCTCAAGATTACCTCAGCAAATTAACAGCTAGAATGCCAAAGGTCTGCAATGCTGTAATTGCTGAAAAAGGAAGCATTGTTTGACGAAAGCAAAGTTTGAAGGAGAAAATTATTCTTTCAAATAAAAATCATTATTTCTAACCTTGTCAATGTCTGGACTATATTTTCTATTCATTTTGCAACTCATTTGATAAATAAAAGTATGAGTTTTCATGGAAAACACAAAATTGTCTGGGTGACCCCAAACTTTTGAACGGTAGTGTGTATATATATATATATATATATATATATATATATATATATATATATATATATTTACTGCTCAAAAAAATAAAGGGAACACTTAAATAAAAGAATATAACTCCAAGTAAATCAAACTTCTGTGAAATCAATCTGTCCACTTAGGAAGCAACACTGATTGACAATCAATTTCACATGCTGTTGTGCAAATGGAATAGACAATAGATGGAAATCATTGGCAATTATCAAGACACCCTCAATAAAGAAGTGGTTCTGCAGGTGGGGACCACAGACCACAACTCAGTACCAATGCATTCTGGCTGATGTTTTGGTCACTTTTGAATGTTGGTTGTGCTTTCACATTCGTGGTAGCATGAGACGGACTCTACAACCCACAGAAGTTGTACAGATAGTGTAGCTCATCCAGGATGGGACATCAATGCGAGCTGTAGCAAGAAGGTTTGCTGTGTCTGTCAGCGTAGTGTCCAGAGGCTGGAAGAGCTACCAGGAGACAGGCCAGTATACCAGGAGACGTGGAGGGGGCCGTAGGAGGTCAACAACCCAGCAGCAGGACCGCTACCTCCGCCTTTGTGCAAGGAAGAACAGGAGAAGCACTGCCAGAGCCCTGCAAAATGACCTCCAGCAGGCCACAAATGTGCATGTGTCTGCACAAACAGTTAGAAATCGACTCCATGAGGGTGGTATGAGGGCCTGATGTCCACAGATGGGGGTTGTGCTCACAGCCCAACACCGTGCAGGACGCTTTGCATTTGCCACAGAACACCAGGATTGGCAAAGTCGCCACTGGTGCCCTGTGCTCTTCACAGATGAACGCAGGTTCATACTGAGCACATGTGACAGAGTCTGGAGATGCCATGGAGAGTGATCTTCTGCCTGCAACATCTTTCAGCATGACCGGTTTGGCAATGGGTCTGTAATGGTGTGTTGTGGCATTTTTTTGGTGGGCCACACAGCCCTCCATGTGCTCGCCAGAGGTAGCCTGACTGCCATTAGGTACCGAGATGAGATCCTCAGACCCCTTGTGAGACCATATGCCGATGCGAGTGGCCCTGGGTTCCTCCTAATGCAGGACAATGCCAGTCCTCATGTGGCTGGAGTATGTCAGCAGTTCCTGCAAGATGAAGGCATTGAAGCTATGGACTGGCCCGCCCGTTGCCCAGATCTGAATCCGATTGAGGACATCTGGGACATCTTGTCTCGCTCCATCCACCAATGTCATGTTGCACCACAGACTGTATAGGTGTTGGCGGATGCTTTAGTCCAGGTCTGGGAGGAGATCCCACAGGAGACCTTCTGCAACCTCATCAGGAGCATGCCCAGGCATTGTAGGGAGGTCATACAGGCACGTGGAGGCCACACACAATACTGAGCCTCATTTTGACTTGTTTTAAGGACATTACATCAAAGTTGGAACAGCCTGTAGTGTGTTTTTCCACTTTAATTTTTGACTCCAAATCCAGGCCTCCATTGGTTAATAAATTTGATTTCCATTAATGATTTTTGTGTGATTTTGTTGTCAGCACATTCAACTTTGTACAGAACGCAGGAGAATTCTCTCACGCTCACCGCAAGCGCAGGAGAATTTTCCCACGCTGTCAGTGACGTGCATGAGGTGAGCCGAGTTCATTGGACATGATCTTGGCTCATCTGGATGCCGTCACAACCAGACACTGAGGAGCGTAAGCATGCCTGCGCTTTTCAGTGTCTGCGGCATGGCAAGCTGGATGGCAGCTTTCGGCTACGATCCAGCCTGTCATGGGAATGTAGCAGAGCTGGAGCCGTCCTGGGAACCATGGAAAGGTAAGAATGAGGTTGGTTTATTATTTTAATTTTATTGCAGAAGATATTGGCTTCAGCTGAAATGGGCGTGATGGTAAGTATAGTTTAATTTAGAACATTAAAAAATTGTGTGTTTATTTCAATTAAAGAACTTTATTCTGGGTGTTTTGTTTTTTTAAATACTTTACTAGAAATTCATGGCGGTCATGTCTAATATTGGCGTGACCCCATGAATTTCAGGCCATGGGCCTGCTGATAATATCGAGCTGGCCCTAGCCCCTTAATTACCCAGTGAGCCACCGCACCAGGGCCCTGGATGAGTTGGGTGTAGCGCCAGAAGATGGTTTGGGGTCAGAATAAAGTCCTTTAATTGAAATAAACACACAATTGTTTAATGTTCTAAATTAAACCATACTTACCATCACGCCCATTCCAGCTGAAGCCATCCTATGGATGCGCCATTTCTGGGGCGGATGACGGCTGGTGTTTCTAGCCTGGGAGGGGGCCAATATTCATGGCACCCTTCCTGGGCTATTAATATCAGCCCCCAGCTGTCTGCCTAGCCTTTGCTAGCTATTAAAATAGGGGGCACCCCATGTCATTCTTGGGGGGGTCCCCCATTTTAATAGCTAGTAAAGGCTAGGTATTCAGCTGGGGGCTGATATTAGTAGCCTGGGAAGCTCCATGGGTATTACCCCATTCCCAGGCTTCAAGCATCTGCCCCATCTGTCTGCTTAACCTCCGCTCGAGACTAAAATTACGGGGAACCCCACGCCCAATTTTTTTTTTAATAAATCCTTTATTTTAACACTAAATGACAAGTACAGTAATCAACACTATCACTGTACTTATTATATATGTGACTGACATGTTTATATCTATCTAATCTATGTGTGATGCTCTATTCTTTCTGTTCTAAATTGTCGGGTACCGATGCTGAATTGCCGGCCGGCTTTTTTAAAGAGACGGTGCATGAAAACACTATTATTTTTTTTAATAAATCCTTTAACGCTAAATGACAAGTACAGTGACAGAGATGCAGATGTGTTATGTGCAGCATGAGATGGGGCATTATCATGCATGAAATGATCTCGATGGTCCAGCTGGATGGAGTGGAGGATGGCTGGTTGATGGACACCCCATGCAAACACGGCTACGGCGCTAGCAAGGAGAAGGTGGAGTAATGTTTTGGGCTGGAATCATGGGAAGAGAGATTGACGGCCCTTTTAGGATCCCTGAAGGGGTAAAGATGAACTCCATAATGTATGTTGAGTTTCTCAAACAGCACTTCCTTCCATGGTTCAAGAAGAAGAACCGTGCATTCTGCAGCAAGATCATTTTCATGCATGATAATGCCCCGTCTCATGCTGCACATAACACATCTGCATCTCTGGCTGCTATGGGCATAAAAGGGGACAAACTTATGGTGTGGCACCCATGCTCCCCTGACCTCAACCCCATTGAGAACCTCTGGAGCATCATCAAAAGGAGTGTCTATGATGGCGAGAGGCAGTTCACATCTAAGTAACAGCTCTGGGAGGGTATTCTGTCCTCATGCAAAACAATTGAAGCAGAAACCATCCAAAACCTGACAAATTCAATGGACGAGAGAGTTCAGAAGCTCCTTTCGAACAAGGGGTCCTATGTGCAAATGTAACATCACCTAGAATAAAGTTTTGTGTTGAAAACTGTTTGATTTCAGTTTGTAATAACCTGCTAATGCTTATAATTTCAAAAATGACAATTTTTTTGTTCTTTATTAAAATGAAAAGGTTGAAAACTCTGATGTGCATAATAATTTGGAACATGCATTTTGAGTGCAGTTTGAGTTTTTTATTTTTTTAAAAATATACTGTTATCATAGGCAGTTTGTACAAAAACCTTTCAATTGTACTCTAATAGTTATTTGACTGGAAAATTACAATGACTGCAATTCATATAGGTAACTTGGGAAAATCTGAGAAAATATTATTTGAGTAATAATTTGGAACACAGTGTAATCTATGTGTGATGCTCTATTCTTTCTGTTTTAAATTGTCGGGTACCGGTGTATGCCGCAGCTGAATTGCCGGCTTTTCATGTTTCACTGTGAGCACTGTTCCCATCGATTTGGGCAACCACTGTAATGCCACAACCACCATGGCTGTGACATTACAGTGAGTGGCAGACAATCCCTGCATGATGTGAAAAAATCCAGTTACACTTTTGGTGCACGAACAGTTATCAAACATAACCTCAAACAGCCAAATTTTTTGCAAATCGTTCACATTCGTCGAACGACTTGAACACCGCCCAAAACAGCTCGAATTTGAGATTGGCGAACAGTTCTAGTCGAACACCGCTCATCTCTAATAACTAGGCAGTGGACGTTGCTTAAATAGGATGGCAAGAAGGAAAATGTACACATGAATCCTTCCAATGCACTGATTCCATTTGTATTCATCTACAAAATGGATGAGATCAACCTGATTTTAATTGCTATGTGATGCACCCATCATTTATATGCATTCACGTGTAATGGTTAACCGTTAGGTACTTATTGATCACTGTAATTTTTTTGTACTTTTGGTTAGCAATGTCTATAACTGAGATCTAGACAAACGATAGAAGACCTGAGAGCTATCTATGAAGGGGAAAGTTCGACTGTTGACAAATCCCTATAAATGATTTCCACTATTATGTTGGATATATTTGTGAAGTGGTTTAATTTCTATTATATCAAAACCACTAGTTTGTGACTAGTTGACCCCTTCTATCTTTTATATAATTATAGTACCTCCAAGTTTTTACCATCAGCAAGGGAGGACATATAATTGGCTCAAGTTTTGGGATTATTTACAAAAAAACTGTCCTGTATTAAGCGATAGTTTTATTAGGCAGTTTTGGGAGATTGGGTCCTAGCATCAGAAACCCTAATCCCAGAGCTGCAAAAAGAGTCTAATTTTAATTTTAATTGTGACAAATTTATATTTTAATTACCACCAATCAAAGTTAATGTTTAAATTGTTACTTTTCACAGCCCTTCTGATATATAGAACAGTGCTATATAGATGAACAAAGACCAGGTTGGACAATTGGAGCTGGTGTT
This sequence comes from Phyllobates terribilis, assembly GCF_046119375.1. Classification (NCBI taxonomy): domain Eukaryota; kingdom Metazoa; phylum Chordata; class Amphibia; order Anura; family Dendrobatidae; genus Phyllobates; species Phyllobates terribilis. Next base: position 325,731,783 of record NW_027362762.1, on the reverse strand, counting down.
GGATTTTCAAAAGACTTAACAGGGGAGTAATGGTCATTTTTTTCCAAATCATACCATTCCCTTAGAAGAAAAATGGAACTCTGAACAATCCAAGTAATACCATTACTGCCAAATCTCTCTGAATGTTTAAGGAATTTCTGCAAAAAGGATTTCTTTGCTCCCACAAAAAAATGGCTAATTTCTTGCCACATTATCTATAAAATATATTCACCTTTCGCATTTCCATCAGTCCTCTTAACTCCTGGGCATCACCTGCAAACAGCATCCTGACATTAGCAGTGCAATGGAGTGAAAAGGAGTGCAGGATCAGGGTAGATATCTGCAGGTTTAGTCTCAGTTCTGTATTAAGGGTTAGAGTGCATATACACTGTATGATTATTGGTAAAAATTGTTACTAGGAATTAAAGTTTCACGATAAACGTGCAGTGTAAGCAAGCTGCCGATCTTCAGGTGAAACAAACTTTTGGTTTGCCTGAAAGATTATCATTTTCAGTGGTGCATCACCCTGTATAAACAGGACTTATGCTACCGAGAACAATGGCAGTCAATGCACACTGAATGATCTATTACTGATCAATAAATGTGCATATTAAATGTGGTTTGTGTGACGATGAGTCACTTTTCCCAGCCAAGCCGTAAGACGGGATAATCAAGGAGCCCAAAGTCAAAATCCAAGAGGGTACGTCATAAACAGAAGGAAGAGACAAAGGTATACAGTAGTCAGGTAATGTTCCGTTGGTCAGAATGCCAGGAGGATAGTGGATCAGAGCATAAGGGGTTAAACAGACGGATGGTCAGAACACGGTCCAAGGCCAGGCAGCAGGAGATCAATACACAGAACACTAGGCACAGAGAAACAAACCTCTCACAAGCTGAATGTGTTAGAACTCTCCTGTTAGGTTTTTTTTAGTTTGCTGGTCACATGACCATTTTTGCCTATTTAATCCGGCTCCGCCCTCCTGGCCTTGCTGGACTTCATTGTATTTACTACTCTTGAGCTAGCTTGGTGCTCTGTTGCCGTTCTCTGTTAGTGTTGCTAGGTCTTCTGACCTCTATGCTTTTTGTTGTGTGTTTGTCTTTGACTGCTACTATTTCTGCTAGGAGGTGTCCAACTTATCCCAGTCCCTAGTTCTTGTAGGGATCCCTCCCTCACATCTATAGGTCTTCGTACAGACTACCCGAGGACTTTAGCGGGTCTGATCGCAGGATCAGGTTCCCCGTTACATCGTAGGGATCTAGTTTAGTTCTATTGTAGGGACAGATCTCCTGTCTTTCCTTAGTCCCTGTAGCAGATCATAACAGTAAGTCCAGCCCTAAAAGAAAAAAAAATTTTCTCTAAGGAAAGACCTCCAGTTTTCCATCATGGTCTCGGTTCAAGATTTGGCTCAACGCTTGCAGGGACTCTCTCTGGAGGTGGCCAAGCTCCAACAACACGTGAGTAGCTGTTCTGAAGCTCATTTTGTGGAACCAAAGGTACGTCTGCCTGATTTATTTTTTGGCGAACAACAAGATTTTTTTTCTTTTAAAAATGCTTGTTTATTGTATTTTCGTTTGAGACCCGGATCCTCTGGTGATGAATCACAGCGCATAGGGTTCATAATGTCACTTTTGCGCAAAGATCCTCAGGGATGGGCCTTCTCTCTCCAACCTAGTGATCCGTGCTTTAGATCAGTGGATAGTTTTTTTTCTGCTTTGGGTTTGTTGTACGATGATCCTGATCGTGTCTCATCTGCTGAGTCTGAATTGAGACATCTGAGGCAGGGATCAGGTAATGTGGAAAAATATTGTTCTCACTTCCGTCGGTGGTCTGCCCAGGTGGGGTGGAACGATTCAGCTTTGAAAAGCTTGCTTCTTGCAGGGCTAGGTGAAAGGGTTAAGGATTTACTGATTGCTTATCCCACACCTGAAAACTTGCAGGAGGCAATGCAATTAGCTATACGGGTGGACAGGAGACTGCGTGCAAGGGTTAATGAGAGCAAATCCTCTGCTATGTCAGCTCCGAGTCCTGAGAGGGTCTGTGCTGACAATGGAGAGCCGATGGAGATTGGGGCGATGGCACTCCGCTCTCAGGAAAAAGACCGCAGGCTTTCTGAAGGCTTGTGCTTCTATTGCGGAAATTCTGGTCATTTTATTAAGAACTGTGTGCTTCGTATGAAGAAAGAAAAAAAAATGGCCAGTCATGCACGTATAGCCTGTTTAAATTCTAAGGGAATATTCCTATCTGCCACTACTGCTGCTCAGGATGAATTAATTGAATTTCGGGTATTTGTGGATTGAAGTTCTACTCTGAATGTGATTGATGGGGGATTCTTGGAAAAACTTAGATTAGAACCTAAAACTTTGTCATCCCCTATTGCTGTGGTTTCTGTTGATGGCTCTCCCTTGAAGAGTGTTACTCATAAGGTCTGTGAATTTCCCCTCACTATTAATGGTATTCATCAAGAGAATTTGGATTTGGTGGTATTGGATAATTTGCCTTCTCCAGTAATATTGGGGTTACCCTGGTTAAAATTGCACAATCCTGTACTGGATTGGTCTACCAATGAAATTAAGTCCTGGAGCCCTAAGTGTTATGACAAGTGTTGTAACGGGCGCATTGCTGCTGTGGATAAAGGGGAATTACCTGTACCTATTCAGGATTTTTGGAAAGTTTTTTCTGAGGAGGAGTCACAAATTTTGCCTCCCCATAGAGACTATCATTGTACCATTGAATTTGTCCCTGGAGCGACTCTTCCTAAAAGTCGTTTATTTAATCTTACTATTCCTGAGAGAAAGACTTTGGAGGAATACATACAGACAAGCTTGGCCGCCGGTCACATTAGGCCTTCCAAGTCTCCTGTGGCTGTTGGATTTTTTTTTTGTAAAAAAAAAAAGATGGCGGTTTACGTCCTTGTCTGGACTTTCGTGAGATTAATAAAATTACTGTACGCAATCCTTACCCACTGCCATTGATTCCTGATTTATTTAACCAGTTAGTGGGGGCCAAGTGGTTCTCTAAAATTGATCTCCGGGGGGCATACAATTTGTTGCGCATGAAGGAGGGTGATGAATGGAAGACTGCTTTTAACACTCCTGTGGGTCATTTTGAGAATCTGGTGATGCCTTTTGGTCTTACCAATGCTCCAGCATTTTTTCAGAATCTTATTAATGACATCCTTAGACCTTTAATCGGCAAAAATGTGGTTGTGTATTTGGATGACATTCTGATTTATTCGCCTGATCTGGAGTCTCATTGGCGGAGCGTACGTGAGGTATTACAGTTATTAATGGACAATTCGCTTTTTGCTAAGCTGGAGAAATGTGAGTTTGCTGTACAGAGAATTCGTTTTTTGGGCTACATTATCTCCAGTGAAGGTTTTGAGATGGACCCGGTTAAAGTTCAAGCTGTGCAGGAATGGCCTAGGCCTATTGGTTTGAAATCGATACAGAGGTTTTTGGGTTTCGCCAATTATTACAGAAAATTCATAAAAAAAATTTCTATTATTGTCAAACCGCTGACCGATCTCACCAGGAAAGGTGCTAATGCGGTTCAGTGGACTTCTGAGGCCATTGAAGCTTTTATGTTTCTAAAGGAGAGGTTCACCTCTGCTCCCATCCTTATGCAGCCTGATGTGACTAAGCCGTTTTTGGTTGAGGTTGATGCTTCTTCGGTGGGGGTCGGTGCGGTGTTGTCTCAGGAAAACAAGGATGGAGTACATCCCTGTGCCTTTTTTTAAAAAAATTTTTCTGAGACTGAACTTAATTACGATATTGGTAATCGGGAATTGCTGGCGATTAAACTCGCATTTGAACACTGGCGTCACCTCTTGGAAGGTGCTGAATTTCCCATTCAGGTTTTCACTGATCATAAAAATCTGATCTATCTCGATGCTGCCAAGCGCTTGAATGCCCGTCAGGCTAGGTGGGCACTTTTTTTCTCGCGGTTTAATTTTTCCGTTACTTACATCCCGGGTACCAAGAATGCTAAAGCGGATGCTTTGTCTCGCAGCTTTTCTCCCATGGTCGGTGTTGAGGAGGAAGAGGAGAGCATTTTACAAGAAGGTGTTGTGATTGCTGCTTTGGACTCCGTTTTGGAGGATGAGATTCTTAAAGCTCAGGAGTATGCCCCATCTAACACTCCCCATGGGAGGTTGTTTGTGCCTAGGACCTTTAGGAGAGATTTGTTTGTTGAGTGTCATGAGTCTCGGTTGGCAGGTCATCCAGGAATTTCTGAGACCAAGAGACTTGTGGGTCGCAGTTTTTGGTGGCCTGGATGGCAGAAGGAAGTTATTAAGTGGGTGCGCCAATGTACTGTGTGTGCTAGATCCAAGTCTTTGCATGCTCCTGCGGCGGGGTTGCTTTGCCCTCTGGAGGTTCCTAGTGCACCTTGGACACATCTGGCTATGGACTTTATTACTGACCTTCCCCCCTCTGAAGGTTTCACGGTCATCTGGGTGGTCGTGGACCGTTTTAGCAAGATGTGTCACTTGGTTCCCTTCATCAAACTGCCTTGCGCTAAGACACTCGCTAAGGCCTTGGTCAAGGAAATTGTCAGACTACATGGTGTTCCTACTGACATTGTTTCTGATAGGGGACCTCAGTTCGTGGCTCGTTTTTGGCGTGCTTTTTGTGACAGGTTGGGAGTTCATTTGTCGTTTTCATCCGGATATCATCCTGAGTCTAATGGCCAGACAGAAAGGAAGAACCAGGATGTAGAGCAGTTCTTGCGTTGTTTTGTGGCAGACAATCAAGAGGGGTGGTCTGAGTTTCTGCCACTTGCTGAATTTGCTCTTAACAACCATACATCCTCTTCTGCTGGGTGTTCGCCTTTTTTTTGTTGTTCTGGGAGACATCCGTCTTTTGGGTCATTCTCCAAATTGGTTTCGGCTGTGCCCGAGGAGGAGAGTTTTTCCGGTGATTTGGAGAGAGTTTGGACGGATGTGCGTGGTAATCTTCAGGAGGCTAACAAAAAATCTAAGAGGTACTTTGATAGGAAACGGCAAGAGGTTTTGTTTGCTGTTGGTGACATGGTTTGGTTGTCCTCTAAGAATCTGCGATTGAGGATTCCTTCTAAAAAATTGGGTCCCAAGTTCGTAGGGCCCTTTAAGGTGCTTCAGATAGTTAACCAATCTGCTGTTAGGTTGGAGGTTCCTATGTCCTGGAAGATTAACCCGGTGTTTCATGTTTCTCTGTTGAAAAAAGCTAATGTGTCAGATGGTGACGACTCTGCCACTGTTCCTCCGGTGGTGGAAGATGGGGAATATGAAATTTCCCGCATCCTAAATTCTTGACGGTATAGAGGGAGTTTGCAGTATCTCGTCGCTTGGAAGGGTTTCGGACCTGAGGATAACTCATGGGTGAGGGCGGATGATGTTTCTGCTTCCAGACTTGTCAGAGCGTTTCACAGGAGGTTTCCTGGTAAGCCTGGGCCTAGGGGATCCGGAGGATCCTCTTAGAAGAGGGGGTACTGTTAGAACTCTCCTGTTAGTTTTTTTTTAGTTTGCTGGTCACATGACCATTTTTGCCTATTTAATCCGGCTCCGCCCTCCTGGCCTTGCTGGACTTCATTGTATTTACTACTCTTGAGCTAGCTTGGTGCTCTGTTGCCGTTCTCTGTTAGTGTTGCTAGGTCTTCTGACCTCTATGCTTTTTGTTGTGTGTTTGTCTTTGACTGCTACTATTTCTGCTAGGAGGTGTCCAACTTATCCCAGTCCCTAGTTCTTGTAGGGATCCCTCCCTCACATCTATAGGTCTTCGTACAGACTACCCGAGGACTTTAGCGGGTCTGATCGCAGGATCAGGTTCCCCGTTACATCGTAGGGATCTAGTTTAGTTCTATTGTAGGGACAGATCTCCTGTCTTTCCTTAGCCCCTGTAGCAGATCATAACAGTATGTATGTCTCGCAGAGGTCTGGGAAAAACAACCCAGTTAAGTAGCCTGGCAGACACCTAGGATAATGAACCCCTGGAGATAGCCAGTGCCTCCCAGTCTCAGATTGGGCAACTGGGAGCCAGTGAAGGGATTTGCAAAGGGGGTAGCAGGGGAATAGCAAGGCGAGAGATGGACCAGTCGCACAGCAGAGTTAAGGTTGGACTTGAGGGGTGCGAGAGTACTAGCAGGTAGGCTACAGAAGAGGATGTTGCAGTAGTCGAGGCGGGAGAAGATGAGGGCATGCACAAGTAGTTTAGTAGATTGAGGGTTGAGGAAAGGACGGATTCTGGAAATATTTTTGAGCTGGAGGCGACAGGAGGTGGCGAGAGCTTGGGTGTGGGGTTTGAAGGACAGGGCAGAGTCAAGGGTTACTCCGAGGCAGCGGATTGTCGGTACAGGGGAATAGTGATGTCATTTATTGTGACAAAGATCAGGGAAAGATATGCAAGATGGGGGAAAGATGATGAGTTCAGTTTTGTCCACATTGAGCTTGAGGGAGCGGGAGGAGAAGAAGGAGGATATGGCTGCCAGACATGCTGGGATTCTGGACAGCAGAGAGGTGATATCTGGGTGTCATCAGTGTACAGATGGTACTGGAAGCCATGGGATTTTATGAGCTGTCCCAGGCCAAGGGTATAGATTGAGAAGAGTAGGTGTCCTAGGACAGAGTCTTGAGGGACTCCAACAGAGAGACAGAGAGGGGGCGGGATGAAGAGGTAGTGTCGAAGTTGGAGATGCTAAATGTGCGGTTAGAAAGGTTTGAGGAGATCCAAGATAGGGCAAGGTCTTTGACGCCAAAGGAAGAGAGGATCTGTAGTAGGAGGCAGTATCGAAAGCAGAGGACAGGTCAAGAAGAAGGAGTACAGAGAATTGTCTGTTAGCTTTGGCTGTAAGTAAGTCATTGGTGATTTTGGTAAGGGCAGTTTTGGTGGAATGGTGGGGGCGGAAGCCGGATTGTCGGTTGTCGAAAAGAGAGTTAGATGAGAAGTGGGAGGAAAGTTCAGAGTGAACGTGTTGCTCAAGGAGTTTGGAGGCAAATGGGACCTATCAATCAACAATTCAGCACGCCTTTGCACCAGACTGGATGACTGAGCTGTCAATCAAAATACTGACTGCTTCAGCACCCCCTTGTACCAGATTGGACAGCTGAGCTGTCAGTAACTGCATAACAGACACATTGAGGGGTGGAACAATGACAGTCTGCCTGTCTAAGTAGGTTATTAATAGACAGCTGATTGTCAATAAGTAGCAGATTGGTGGTTGTTTAGTGCAAAAAGTTGGGTGGTATAAACACTCGTTTACTTTGGTCTGTGATCTGTAGTAAAAGGGGAATCAGACTCTATGGCCACATTCACACATTCAGTATTTGGTCAGTATTTTACCTCAGCATTTGTAAGCCAAAATTAGGAGTGGAACAATTAGAGGAAAAGTATAAAAGATACAAATGTATTGCTTTTGAATTTTTTCAACCACTCCTGGTTTTGGCTTACAAATACTGATGTAAAATACCTACCAAATACTGAACATGTGTACGTGGCCTTAATCAGAGTCTGGACCATATTCAGAATTTGTGTCAAAGATGGTACCACTTATTAATACAGCCACGTATATATATATATAAATATATATATATATATATACTATATGCATGAAGAATGAGCGTTACTACTGCATATAACGTGATTATTCTTCTCCCTAGGATCCTAAGAAAAACTGCTACATTCACAAAAAGGAGGATTTATGTCTTGTAGGATAAATCAAGCAAAATATGTCTTGTAATGTAAAGAAACAAGAGAATGTAGAACATGTGTACATTCTTTGATATTGTAATCCAATAAGAGCAAGATTTTCTTTCATGCAATTCTTCTCATTGAAGGCTTCCTCCTTCTCTTCCATATGATTTGATATGATCTCAACATTTTTGTCAACAGTCATGGATATAATATAATTTTACAATCTATCTTTCTCTCTTTTCATGAACACTCAAACATTTTTTTACTAGTCAGGACTACAGTATTCATTTACACACATTATAGGAAATTCATGAAATGAACAACTACTATCAGGTCAGAAATGACTATTGAAAGCATTTTTCTCCAATTGACCGAGGTATGCAGTCGAGATAAATGTCCCTTCTTTTATTTCTAATATCACCAAACATTTTACAAAACCTTTAATCACTGGTGGATTAATGCCAGAACTGACTTACATACTTTAGTCACGGGATAAGCTTATTCTTTCTGCATGGAATGATTTCATCTTTCTGGATTTGTCTCTGCTCTTGAGTTACAATACTTATCGCTAGATCACCTTAGCCACAATTCTGTGTGTTTTATTAATAAACTATGGAAGTGACTCCTTTTGTCTACCCAACCCCAAAAATATTGGATTACAACTACTGTGTATTTTCAATGTTACACTAAATCTAACCTAAAAAATAAAATACAAATGCAATAAGAAAACCCGTGTTGTCTGTACTTTTAACCTTATTGTATGTGCATTTTCAGCTGTTATTTCATTAACAATTGTATAGTCAACATGCACTCAGATATTCCACTAACTCTCCAAAATGTCAATGATTTTTAAACCTATAAAACTTAATAAAGTAGGAAAAAAGGGAAAGCAAGTTTTTTTTAAATATATATATATCTTTAATACAAAACAATTATTTCTTTTAAGGAATCTATCACCAGAAAAAATGCTACTAACGTGCAGATATGGGGTTAATCTGCAGTTCAATAGCATTATTAACCTGCCCGGCGCCCGCACGTAGCCGATCGTTGCGGGCAGAAAATGAACTTTATTCCATTTGGCAATGTTCCCGTGTCAGTCACAGTGGAAGCGCCGGCGTGGGTTCAGTCACTGCTCTGAGAATACAGAGTGGCGGCTGTAACTGCACCCCCAGTCCTGACTGACAGTGGCTCTGCATTGGGGCAGGCTGTAGGTCAGTGCCGGGCGCACGGTTACAGACATAAGGGAAGAATCTAGATTGAACTGCAGTGACTGTAACAATAAAGGCAGGTCAAATTAGTCACAGATAAGACAGGTCTTGGCTAGCTATCCAAGGAATTAGACCAGGACCAGGAGACAATATTAATACAGCACTTTGCTTAATAGAAAAAGGATAAGGGTCAGTGTGAAGAGCTGGCCTTGTTCTAAAGACTACTGGTCCAATGCATTTAGAAGGGAGTCCACAGCTCCAGACTTTTACAGGGATCCAGACTTTTACAAGGACTCCAGACTTTTACAGGGATCCAGACTTTTACAGCACGAAACACCAGTTCCGTCGATCTTATTATTGTATTTTATTAATTTTCTTGTTGTGTTTTATTAGTGATTTGTTTGCTCGTCAGTTCAGAATCAATGCTTTCATTCAGAGACAGTAAGCAGTGGAAGTCATGCAGGCTGTATCTTGCACACATATGGCCAGACCCAAGGCCACACCCAAGAGTGTGAACACTTCTGCCCACCTAGGGGGCTGATCCCAGGGAGGGAGGACAATAAGCCACATGTTTAGTCAGGGAGATAATGGAATGACATCGAAGGGAGAGGATCTAGGCTGAGATCCTGGAGCCATGGAGGGATGGATGACCTATGGAGTTTTGGAGATCAGTGCTACAGTTGTGGGATCTGTCCTTTGGAATTAAACGTTATTAAAGGACTGTTGTTCCTGGATACCTGTGCTTCTATCGTTTTATCTGTCGTCTGGAGGATTGTGGAATGTGAATACAAACTATACTGTCTGGAGATACGAAATCTGTGGGCCAACCAAAAGTTGGGAGACAGGGAGTATTGCCTGGCACAAAGGCAGTGGAACTACCATCCTCGGGGAGGGGATATTGTAGACTGAGATAACTGCATTTTGGCCATTTACCTGGAGTTGTTTTAAAACCTTGAAACCTTGATGTAAGGAATAAAATATTGTTACATTGTTAACCTGCCTAGGTGATTATTAAAATCCACAACTGCACATCTTCACAGGCAGTAAAAGTTAACAAATTGATTACCAAGCAATGATTGTGAGCAATAGGGAGCTAACAATTTCACTCCCACAGCAGAGTATATTTAAACGTTTGAGTTTCTGCATTACAGTAGCCCATAGAGTATCTGCTATGCTCAGCCATAAGACCTTTAAAAAGCAATGCATGCTTTCTTGCATTATAATAAGCCTAGTCCAAGTCCCACAAGTCTGCCACAAGTTCCAGCACTAGTGTCTATAGTAAAGAGTAAGCCCAAAGAGTACTAGGGGTAAAATAAATATTATTAAAAAATTAAATATAACCTTATTGCTGCTTCTCTTCCAAAGTGTTGCTACCTGAACTATAAATATTGAGTAAATATGAGCAAATACTGCATGTTATTATGATCCTGAAGGGAATTAGAATAATCTACCACATACAGTTATATGAAAAAGTTTGGGCACCCCTATTAATCTTAAGCTTAATGTTTTATAAAAATTGGTGTTTTTGCAACAGCTATTTCAGTTTGATATATGTAATAACTGTTGGACACAGTAATGTTTCTGCCTTGAAATGAGGTTTATTGTGCTAACAGAAAATGTGCAATCTGCATTCAAACAAAATTTGACCGGTGCATAAGTATGGGCACCCTTATCATTTTCTTGTTTTAAATACTCCTGCCTACTTTTTACTGACTTACTAAAGCACTTTTTTTGGTTTTGTAACCTCATTGAGCTTTGAACTTTATAGCCAGGTGTATGCAATCATGAGAAAAGCTACTTAAAGTGGCCACTTGCAAGTTGTTCTCCTGTTTGAATCTCCTCTGAAGAGTGGCATCATGGGCTCCTCAAAACAACTGTCAAATGATCTGAAAACAAAGATTATTCAACATAGTTGTTCAGGGGAAGGATACAAAAAGCTGTCTCAGAGATTTAACCTGTCAGTTTCCACTGTGAGGAACATAGTAAGGAAATGGAAGAACATAGGGACAGTTCTTGTTAAGGCCAGAAGTGTCAGGACAAGAAAAACATCAGAAAGGCAGAGAAGAAGAATGGTGAGATCAGTCAAGGACAATCCTCAGACCACCTCCAGAGAGCTGCAGCATCAACTTGCTGCAGATGGTGTCACTGTGCATCGGTCAACTATACAACGCACTTTGCACAAGGAGAAGCTGTATGGGAGAGTGATGCGAAAGAAGCCGTTTCTGCAAGTACGCACAAACAGAGTCGGCTGAGGTATGTAAAAGCACATTTGAAGAAGCCTATTTCTTTTTGGAAGAAGGTCCTGTGGACTGATGAAACCAAGATTGAGTTGTTTGGTCATACAAAAAGGCGTTATGCATGGTGGCAAAAAAACACAGCATTCCAAGAAAAACACTTGCTACCCACAGTAAAATTTGGTGGAGGTTCCATCATGCTTTGGGGCTGTGTGGTCAATGCCGGCACTGGGAATCTTGTTAAAGTTGAGGGACGCATGGATTCCACTCAGTATCAGCAGATTCTTGGCAATAGTGTTCAAGAATCAGTGATAAAGTTGAAGTTATGCAGTGGATGGATCTTTCAGCAAGACAATGATCCAAAACACCGCTCCAAATCTACTCAGGCATTCATGCAGAGGAACAATTACAATGTTCTGGAATGGCCATCCCAGTCCCCAGACCTGAATATCATTGAACATCTGTGGGATCATTTGAAGAGGCTGTCCATGCTCGGCGACCATCAAACTTAACTGAACTGGAATTGTTTTGTAAAGAGGAATGGTCAAAAATGCCTTCATCCAGGATCCAGGAACTCATTAAAAGCTACAGGAAGCGACTAGAGGCTGTTATTTTTGCAAAAGGAGGATCTACTAAATATTAATGTCACTTTTCTGGTGAGGTGCCCATACTTATGCACCTGTCAAATTTTGTTTGAATGCAGATTGCACATTTTCTGTTAGTACAATAAACCTCATTTCAAGGCAGAAACATTACTGTATCCAACAGTTATTACATATATCAAACTGAAATAGCTGTTGCAAAAACACCAATTTTTATAAAACATTAAGCTTAAGATTAATAGGGGTGCCCAAACTTTTTCATATGACTGTATATGAAATATTGATATTGGGATTTACTTAAAATCTTGATTGGTTGACATAACACTCATTTTGTTTCATAGAAACCACTATATATATTTTCCCCTTTATGAGTATGACTAGCTCTCCAATTTATGCTTAAGAATGTAGCCAATGCATCTAACATATACAGTATGGGTGATCACTAGTGATGAGCGAACATGCTCGCCACTGCTCGGTACTCGCCTGAGCATCTCACTGCTCGAGATGCTCGGTGCTCGACGAGTATTTCCAGGTTGCTCGGGCTGGAGCTTGGGTCCCCTCCCTGCATGTTTGGCGCTCTTTATAGAGCCAATAAACATGCAGGGATTGCCTGCCACGCACTGTAATGCCATAGTCATGTTGGTTGTGGGCATTACAGTGATTGGCTGGCCACACAGCATCATCAGGTGTATATAAGACCGGCGCCGCCATGCACGTCACAGTCTACCCCGGAATCAGGCAGAGTAGGAAGAGATGCTGCTGCGTCAGGGAGAGATTTGCTTGTATACAGTTAGTATAGGTATTCCCCAACATATATCTATAATATACATCTGAAATAACAGTCCTTCTGAGGACTAATCCAGCTGCATCTCTTCAGTGGTGACAGCACCAGTTAGGCAAGCAGGCTAAGTATGTGGCAGACTGCAGTGCATATAGCAAGAGGGTCCATTGAACATCCTGTTAGTCTAGGTATTCCACAACATATATACATATATATATATATATACAGTATATATACATATATATAAATATCAGAGCTAGGCAGGCAGGCAGTGTATGTGGCAGACTGCAGTGCATATAACAAGAGGGTCCATTGAACGTCCTGTTAGTCTAGGTATTCCACAACATGTATATACCGTATTTTTTGGACTATGAGGCTGTGTGCCCACGATGCATTTTTTAAGCATTTCCGCAGCGGCAAAAACGCTGCAGAAATGATTAAAAAACGCATGGTAGAAGGCCTGCCATGTTCCCCAATGATAATCCGCATGTGCTGTGCACATGCTGTGGAAATTTACGCTGCGGATTATCATTGCGGGAAAAAACGAAGCACTACCAATTATTTTGCGGAAGTGCTGCGTTTTCACAGCCATTGACTTGCATTAGAACGCGTGCATTCTGCTTCACTAGATAAGCACATGCGGAATTCATGCGTTCAATGTACGGATGGTACCCGGGTGTGGAGGACAGGAGACTCTCCTCCGGACCCGGGTACCATATAAACTGTGAAAAAAAGAATAAAATAAAAAATAAAGATTATATTTACCTTCTGGCGGCCCCTGCTGCAGTCGTCCTTTCATGCCGGCAGCTAGCGATGGACTGAAGGAACTGCGCTGACGTCATAGTCATGTGACAGGTCACGCGACGCTGACGTCGTCAGGTCCTTCAGTGTACCGCTGCCGGCAGCCAGGACGGAGGGAAACAAGACACCGGGGGCCATCAGAGGGTAAGTATATATTTATTTTTTATTTTTTACCATTCTTTTGGTCACAGTACATAAATCCATGCCGTTTGCATGGATTTATATAGTGTGACCAAGTTGACAAGCACTTTTCAAGTGATGCTAAAATCGCTTGGAAAGCGCTTGTCAACCCGCTTGCGGAAATGCAAGTGAAGAACGCTTCACATCCGCATGTCCCTGGCAGGAAAACGCATGTACAATCCGCATGCGTTTTTTTCTGCCAGTGAGATGCAGAAACGCTCAGGAAAAAATCCTGAGCATTTCTGCATCGTGGGCACATAGCCTTAGATGCATTTTTTTCCTCCAAAATTTTGGAGGAAAGTGTGGGGTGCATCTTATAGTCTGAAAATATATTCTGTGGCTGTGGGTGGTGGGGATAATGTGGGGGGAGCAGCAGCGGTGGAGGAGCGGGGCACAGGAGGCCGCAGCCGCCTGCTGCATCCTACACTGTGCCCGCTGCTAAAGAAAATGAATATTCCCTGCTCCCCATGCCCATGGGCATAAAGAGCAGGGAATATTAATTTTCCTTAATAGTGCGCACACTGTACCTGCAGCACGGCTGCTGCTGCCGCTCTGCGGTCTGTCTGCCCGTTTGTTGTAGTGAATATTCATGGTCTTCAATAGCGGGCACACTGACCTCCGAGTGTAACAGAAGCCGCACTGCAGCTACACTGTGCACGCTATTGAAGAGACTGAATGGTCACTGCTCCCCACGCACACAGTCCTTGCCTGGGGAGCAGTGACTATTTTGGCACAGCACTTCACTGTGTGAGGGCACATGGCAAGGACGTCATGCGCACCCTGCCATGCGCAGCTCACACAGTGAGCGTGTCAGCAGCAGAGCGGGGCGCAGCAGAGGAGGTTAGTATGATGGTTTATTTTTTTTGTGGGCAGCGTGATGGGGCCTCAAGGGGTGCCACGCATACCTGAATGGAGGGGTGCCAAGCATACCAAGATGGAGGGGTTCCAAGCATACTAGGAACCGGGGTGCCATGCATACCAGGATGGAGGGGTGCCAAGCATACCAGGATGGAGGGGTGTGAAGCATACAAGGATGGAGGGGTGCCATGCATACCAGGATGGGGTATCAAGGGGTGCCATGCATACCAGGATCAAGGGGTGCCATGCATACCAGGATCAAAGGTTGCCAAGCATACCAGGATTAAGGTGTGCAATACATACCAGGATCAAGGGGTGTCATGCATGCCAGGATGGGGGATCAAGGGGTGCCATGCATACCAGGATGGGGATTAGGTGCCACGTATACCAGGATGGGGAAGAGGGCCGCATATACCAGGGTGGGGATGAGGGTCACATATATCAGGATGGGGAGGATGGCCACGTATACCAGGAAGGAGTGACCATACATACCAGGATGGAGGATATTAACAGGATTGAGGGACACTACCCAATACCAGTGTCAGCTGCAGACCCCCTCCCCCATAACAGTGCTTCATGACCACATTTTTTGCTTACATTTTTTTTCTATTTTTCTCCTCTAAAACCAAGGTGCGTCTTATGGTCCGGTGTGTCTTATACTCCAAAAAATACAGTATATATATCAGAGTTATGCAGGCAGTGTATGTGGCAGACTGCAGTGCATACAGCACAAGAGGCTCCATTCCTTGTTTGTCTGCTGCTGCTGTTACAGATATTTCTAGAAATAGCTCCAGGTTTCAGGGGCCAGGGATATATATTTTTTTATTTTAATCCTGATTATTTGCTTAAAAAGCAATCCAGAGAGCACGGTTTTTCTGCTCCATTTGCTTGTTGCCACTGCAGAATACAGCCAGATTCTTTCCATATTACAGCAATAAAAATTCAGAAATTTGTAGTGAATGTGGAAAATATTGGCCTCCATTTAAATTTCGTTGCAGTGTGTTAGTGAAGTTATTGACAGCAGGTCGCTGTGTAAAATAGTAACCTACAGGCCATCTATTTAAAACTGTGGCTTTCCGTCACACGTATCACATATACGTTTGTTCCAAATACAGCCATTTCTGACCTCCATTTAAATTTTGTTGCAGTGTGTTAGTTAAGCTACTGACACCAGGTCGCTGTGAAAAGTAGTAATCTACAGGCCAGAAAATTAAAACTATGGTTTTCCGTCACACGTATCACATATCACTGCGGTTCAAATCCAGCCATTTGTAGTGAACGTGGAAATTATTGTCCTCCATTTAAAATGGGTAAGGTGAGTGGCAAGAGACGGGGAAGTGGACATGATGGTGATGGTGCATGTAGAGGACGAGGCCGAGGCTATGGGCAAACTGAAATTGTGCCACAACAAACACTCGCATCTTGTCGCTCGACCTTCCTGTCCCAATTAATAGGGGACCGCAGAACACCACTATTGAACACAGGGGAGACCTCATAAACATGTATAAATACATCAGGGGGCAGTACAGAGATTTCTCCCATGACCTGTTTATACCAAGGATGGTGACAAAGACAAGGGGGCACACTATGCGTCTGGAGGAAAGGAGGTTCCTGCACCAGCATAGAAGGGGATTCTTTACGGTCAGAGCCGTAAGACTCTGGAACTCTTTGGGAGAGGAAGTGGTGATGTCCAACTCACTTAATGAGTTCAAGAGAGGCCTGGACGCCTTTCTTGAGAACAATAAAATGACATCTTATGCTTAGTGATAGTTAATTAATCCAGGGATTTAATCTGACTGCCAGATTGGAGTCGGGAAGTGAAATTTTCCTCAATCATGTAAATTGGCCTATACCGCATGTTTTTTTTTGCCTTCCCCTGGATCAACGCTGCAGAATAGCTGCAGTGCACAAGAAATAGGCTGAACTGGATGGACGCTTGTCTTTTTTCGGCCTTATAAACTATGTAACTATGTAACAGTGTCAAAAGGTTATTGGTTGGATAGCAGATAATGCTTCCAGTCACTTAGCCACCACCACCACCACCCTGTCTTCCACACGGTCAAGTCTCAGTAGCCATGAGTCTGGACTGCATATTCCTCACCTTGATCCTCCTTTCTCCCACTATGCCAAGTACCCAGAGACAACTGATCCCACACTTGGACACTCCGAAGAGCTGTTCACTTGTCCGTTTATAGATTCGGGCCTCTCGCCGGGTCCATTTGAAGCGGTGCAAGAGGAGATCGCATGAGATCGCCAAGCGGCAACAGGCTGTGCTGAAGCTAAAATGCTTAGGTGACAAACCGTACAATGCTGAAGAGTTGTGGACAGCTCTGAAAGAGCAGGCAGATCTGTGGCTGAAACCGCTGAACCTATAGCCAGGCATGGTCGTGTTTGACAATGGCCAGATCCTGGTGGCGACTCTGAGGCGAGGCGAGCTCACACATATACCATGCTTGGCCCATGTGCTTAACATTGTGGTTCAGCAATTTCTCAAAACCTACCCAGATCTGTCGGATCTGCTTGTCAAAGTACGCCGCCTATGTGCCCATGTGAAAGTCAGCTACAGCTTCTGCTGCCCTTTCCATGCTTCAGCAGCATTCACAGCTTCCAGCTCACCAACTGATCTGCGATGTCCCCACGCGTTGGAACTCTACATTGCAGATGTTGAGAAGGATTTGTGAGCAGAAGAGGGCAGTTGTTGACTACCAGCATCAACAAGGCCGTCGGTATTCAGGTCAGACTCCACACATAAAACCTCAGGAGCGGACATTGATGCCACACATATGTACCATCCTCCAAAACTTTGAGGACTCTACCAATATTGTGAGCAGCGATGACGCCATAATTAGCATCACCATCCCGCTGTCTTCTGAAACGCTCTCTGCTCTCAATTAAAGAGGATGCATTGCAGGTGGAGCATGATGAGATGGAGCAAGGAATCATACAGGGTGATTACACACAGCCCAGCCTCAGTTCATCCCAACGTGGATTGGGTGACAATGAGGAAGAGGAGGAGGAGGAAGAACAGGAGCTAGCTTCCTGCGCTATAGACAGTACTATCTGCACCACTGTCATACCTTCTGTTCAGCGTGCATGGCCTGAGGACAGGGAGGAGGAGGAAGAGGAGGAGGATGAGGAGGAGAGCATGGTCAGTCGTCCTCTTGGTGATGACACGGAAGTCTTGCCTCTTTGCAGTCTGGCACACATGGCTGAGTTTATGCTACGCTGCCTTTCCCGTGACCCTCACGTTGTCCAAATTTTTTAGTGACAGTCATTACTGTTTGGTGATGCTTCTAGACTCACGATACATGGAGAACTTTATGTCTCTCATTCCATTGCAGGACAAAATAGATCTCATTCTCTACAGAAATGTGAGAACATTATTTCATCATACATTTTTTTCTAGTGTATCCACCAGTATTATTTTGTAAAATACTCATTGTCAAATCCAAAGGCCGTTCTGCCACATAAAAAACACAAGTATTTATATATGTGACCTTGATACTAATTTTTCCCTGTAGCCCAGAAGCCTGTCACCAGAAAAAATACTATTAACCTGCAGATATGGGGCTAATCTGCAGGTTAATTACGTTACTAACCTACCCAGCACCCGCACTTAGACAAACACTGCGGGAAGAAAATTAACTTAATCCCTCCCCTCCCCACAGCATTCCAGTTTCTGTCACAGGGGTGGAGCCGGCGCAGGTTCAGTCACAGCTCTGAATATACAGAGCGATGGCTGTAACCGCACCCCCTGCCCTGACTGACAATGGCTCTGTATTTGGTCAAACATAAAGTTAATTTTCTCCCCGCATCGTTTGGCTAAGTGCAAGGAGCGGGCAGGATAATAATGCTATTAGCCTGCAGATTAACCCCATATCTGCAGGATAATAGCGTTTTTTTTTGGTGACAGGTTCCCTTTAAGTTCTGTTTCTAATGGAATCATATCATGAGTTGAAAGTCCTCAGTAGCGTTGTTAGCTAGTGAAAAGAATGGTCAATGCATGATTCTTATGTCCAAAGTAGATCAGAAAGGCGGCACCTTTGCTTTTGTAATCTTGCTCAATAGTGCAGGACTAAGCACCTATCCCATACGAACCGGATGCATTAACGTCTATTCAAATATGCAAGTCCATGTAAAATATCAAAAAAGATAGAAGGCACTCACCGGTTCATGTAAAAACGTACTTCTTTGTTGTTGCATTAAAATCACAACAAGCTGGGGAGTACACGTGTAACACCTGTGCTGATGATGGCTATTTCGCACCTTCCATGGAAGCGCTCATAGTCGCGAAATGGCCGTCTTCGGCACTTGTGTTACACGTGTACCCCCCAGCTTGTTGTGATTTTAATGCAACAATAAAGAAGTAAGGTTTTTCATGAACCGGTGAGTGCCTTCTATCTTATTTTGATATTTTCAATGCATAATTCTACTGATAATGGGAATATTGGATGAAAAGGGAGTGAAATGGCAATATATCTTCCTTTAGTTTCATAGAGCATTGAAAAAAGAATAAAACTAAACTTTACTTAAAAAATATTGTTACATTGCGTGTATTTCTTGTTCTTTACACAATATGAAATATAATACGCAGTCACACAGTCATTCGAATAATATAGATAAAGATTTCCATATTTATACCATGAAATAAAATTACTACAATATAAGAAATCTGATATCTTGATTTATTCAGATCAAATCTTTTGGAACTGAACCATGCAAGTTTGAAATACCCATAGATATAACACATTCCTTACAATATCACTTGGAGTATAGCCAGAGACAGAGTAGAACACAGTCCTATTTAAGACTAAATCAGTGCACTGGAATTATTACTACTGATATATATTTTTTAAAGTATTCTTAAAGAATTTTACATTATAAAGGAAAAATCAACAGTGTAATAAAGAAGGTGTACAAAGTTCACATTGGAATTTAGAAACTAAAATGTTCAAACAGGAAGAAATAAGGTAGAATTTGTGGGCATCTATTTTGATATAGGGAAAATATATATTCTTGTACCGTGTTAGCCAGTAGATAGAAAAATATTTAGATTTGAGAGTCCTCAGTGGTTGATACCTTTTAATGGCTAACTGAAAAGATGGTAACAAATTGCAAGCTTTCGAGACTACTCAGGTCTCTTCATCAGGCATAGTATACCACAAAATCTGAAGAGTCACATATTTATACACAATAAGACACACAAAAAATGCAATAGGTAAGACAGGTGATGAAAAGCAGAGTTATTATGGAAGAGATAAACAGTTCTGGCTATAAATATTTTAGCAGTTAATAGATATGGAGTGTGAAGGTTTTATTGTCCTGTGACTAGGTCCAGTGTTGTGATGGACTCACAGGTCTGAGAGTCTGAGGAGCACATTCCTTAGTTGATGTAGAATGACATAAATCCATGCGACACATTCATTCCTGCTCTGAAACTGTTAAAGGTCACCATCAGTTTATATTCTGAGATTCTTCTTTCTCTTTGAGATTTGAAGTTACCTTTTAATACCAGTAATTTCATGTTTTTTTAGGCTGTGATCAAGGGAACAAAAATGCTTGGCTACAGGTAGATATATTCTTTTTTCTTTTATTGTGTGGCGATGATGATTCATCCTTGCTCTAAGTTTTTGCCCTGTCTCCCCTACATAAAGACCCCCAGCTGGACATTTGGTACATATATTTAAGTACACTACATAAGATGTGATACAGCTGAACGTACCGTACCTGGGATCTTATAGTCCTGATGTGAATTGGGAATCTTTATTTTGTCTGTGGTCGTTATAAATGGACAGGTTTTACATTTTTTCTGGTTGCAAGGAAAGGTACCTGTAGCTGGTGGAGATGACAGGGAGATTCTGACAATGATGCTTCTTAGATTTGGGGGCTGTCTGAAACACAGAAGTGGGGAGTCTGGAAATATGGATTGTAATCGGGCATATTTTTGTAGTAAGGGTTGTAGTTTCCGTGCAGCTCTTCTTAGCGCCTCCAGATTTGGATTGTAGGTGACTACTAGAGGCACCCGGTTGTTTTCTTGTTCGGTTTTGTAATGTAGGAGATGATTCCTTGATATTCTGGTGGCTCTTCTAATCTGGTTCTCAATTGTAATTATAAGATTCTAATATGATATAAAACTATAAAGATGACAGAGTATAGATAGTAAGGGTTTGAAGAGTGATGTAAATTATAATAATGTTTCTTATGGATGCAGTAAAGAGAAATCCAAATAGGGAAATGTTATTAGTGACCAGTGTAAAGAATCTTCTATTTTTAAATCTGGAATCAGTTTAACTTAAAAAAACGTCATTAATTTTTCTACGGAATAACTATTTTAGGACTAGAGTATGGCACAGAAGGCAGTAAATGAAATCAATCCTTGAAAAAAACGTGATGATCTATAATTGCTAGATGAATATACTTGTTTCAGTGCTAAAATGTGTGTAAAACTAAATTCAAATGCTTCCAATAATGAGGAGACTTTGGAACGTTTCAATTTCATGCAATTTCCTCCTAATTTAAAAAGTTTTGCTATAGTTGAATGATTCAAAACTCTCTGCACTTTTATCCATAACCCAAATCTGATAAATCTCCTAAAAATCACTTTTGAGTAATCTGTTGATTCTGTAAGCATGATTCTACAAAATTAAATTAAATGTGTGAAAAAAAAAATGTAAGTGTATAAAAAGCCATATATAATGAACAAGTGATGTAGAAATCTTTATCACGAAGCACTACAATGCGTCTGCAGGTTTTCAGTCAGTGCCTCGCTTCAAGTGACATTCAGGATCAAAAAGCTAAATTTAACCCACTTTATCATGACGCCCAACAGTTTCCCCAAATCCTGATATGCAAAGACCATATCCAGTGTAGACAAAGGCACTAGTAGTCCACATAAAAAAAGATTCTGTCCTCATATGCTCCATAGCTGAAACCTTTAATTTCAGGGTGTACAATTCAGAAACACAACAAAAATAGCAGCTCTGTTAGGTATCATAGGTCAACAAAGAAGGAAATGGCTTTAATTCCAACAATCTTTACATCATAGAAAAACGACCAAAGGCTATCGAATTCTGAGTCAGCCATTGCAACAGATAGCTTTATAACTATTAGCTAGCATTGTATTTTATTAACAACTGTCTTAACAAATATAAAGCTGAAAGTTAAAATAAAAAATAAAAGAGCTAAACAATAGTTAATGATTTGTATGTTCTTTAGATGTAGGTTTTTGCTTAAAAATTCACACTGTGTGCAGAATAGTATAACACTTAATGCTCTATGGATATTAATTTTATCAGGCTAATGTGCAAAATGATGGACAGCCTAACTTCATTTTACAAAGCATTTCTGCTTAAAACAAAAGCAGATAAAGAGTTATTATGAAAAATAAGGAATCTCTGGGTAGAGAAAGACACATAATCAATCATGTTTCAAATCAAGTAGAAAAATATAGCAAAAGTATATACATAGTAAATATCTAAGAACTTGAATTTCAAATAAAAGTAGGGTTTAAGCAAGTTGTGCATTGTGCTTACTTATAATCTTAGCACACAAATGTAGTTTATATCTAATTCAAATTTGGAATTTCTTAGTATGATCATTTCTCTGTATCAACCATATTTTGGTAGAGAGAATCTAATTTCCAGGATCATTATTTAGTGTAGCATCAATGAAATTCTGTATATTCTTTACATTCACTTTAATGAGTGGGTGATTTAATGTTCATTATATGTAAGTTAATGATACACTATTAAAATACAATCTTTCCATAAAAGCTACAAGCTAATCTCTCTGACACCTTGAGCTCATTTTTTCCATTTATTTAGTGTTTGTTATTTTTTGTTTCAACAGAGCAAGAGTCCATGGGCATCTCCTATAGTGCGGGTGTATTGGAAAAGTAGAAGCTTACAGTTTTGTATAGACTAGCAAAGGTTGAATGCATGTACTGTTTGGGATGCCTATTTACTTCCTTACATAGAGGATTCTCTGGTAGCCTTTGTAAGGCGGCGGTGTTCCCACCTGCCAGTAACCCTTGGTGAGATCGAGCGTGGTACAGTACTGGGCCTGCCCCAGTCTCTCAATCAGCTCGTCCACCCTGGGCATTGGATAGAGATCAAACTTTGACACTTCATTCAATTTCCGGAAATCGTTACAGAAGCGTAACAATCCGTCTGGTTTTGGAATCAGTATGATGGGGCTAGCCCACTCACTCCGTGATTCCTCTATGATGCCTAACTGAAGCATTTGTTTTACCTTAGCCGTGCTTGCTTGCCTCTGAGCTTTGGGTACCCGGTACGGTCTTATTCGCACCCTTACCCCAGGTTCGGTGCCAATGTCATGTTGGATAACCGTAGTCCTACCCAGTAGCTCTGAGAACACGTCGGTATTGTGCTGCACCAGTGAGCGAGCCTCCCGTCGCTGCTGTTTAGTGAGGGCATCACTTATCCTGACCTCTTCCTTGGATGCTTCCCTGGCTGAAGGTAGAGAACTCTCTGGTGATATGCCTAGGGTTTCATCTGTAACTAAACACTCTCGATCTTTCCAAGGCTTTAGCAGGATTACATGGTAAAGCGGCTCAGGTTTCCTCCTTCCGGGCTGATACACCCGGTAATTTACCTCCCCCACTTTTTCTCGAACCTCATATGGCCCTTGCCACTTGGCCATGAGCTTACTCTTGGCTGTGGGTACCAGTACTAACACCCGATCACCCTTGTTAAAAGACCTGACTCTGGCTCTTATATTATATGTGTGCATCTGGGCTGCCTGGGCATCTAACAGATGTTCTTTCACGATGGGCATGACCGCCGCGATCCGGTCCTGCATACTAGCCACGTGTTCAATTATACTCCTATGTGGAGTCGGCTCTTGTTCCCATGTCTCTTTGGCTACGTCCAACAGACCCCTAGGGTGTCTGCCATACAATAACTAAAAGGGAGAGAACCCTGTGGAATCCTGGGGTACCTCACGGACGGCGAACATCAAATAGGGTAACAACATGTCCCAATCCCTTCCGTCCTTAGAAACCACCTTTTTTAACATGGACTTGAGGGTTTTATTGAACCGTTCTACTAGCCTGTCAGTCTGAGGGTGGTACACCGAGGTGCGCAATTGTTTAATTTTTAGTAATTTGCACAGTTCCCTGATCCGTCAGGATCTCCTTAGGTAGTCCAAGGAGACAGAACATGGCAAACAGCTCCCGTGCAATCAGTTTTGCCGAGGTGTGGCGTAGTGGTATAGCCTCCGGGTACCGGGTGGCATAGTCGACAACCACCAGTATATGTTGGTGGCCACGGGTGGATTTTACAATGGGTCCTACCAAGTCCATTGCAATCCGTTCAAAAGGTACCTCTATCACTGGCAGGGGTACCAATGGGCTACAGAAACTTGCGGTGGGTGTGGTCAACTGACATTCGGGGCAGAATTTGCAGTACCTTTTGACCTCCACGTAAACCCCAGGCCAAAAGAACCGCTGCAAGATACATTCTTGCATCTTTTTTACCCCTAAGTGTCCACCCAGCAAGTGTGTGTGTGCCAAATCTAGAACCACCCGACGATACGACTGAGGTACCACCAACTGTTCCACGAACTCATCTCTGCTCTTATTTATCCTATAGAGCAACTCACCGTTGACTACCATGCAGGGAAATTCAGTATCTGCACCGGGCTGTTGGGCTACGCCGTTTACCTCTACCATCCTTTCCCGTGCCTGAGTCAGGGTGGGATCCTGTAGCTGAGCCGTCCCAAACGTGTCCCGGGATACTTCCAACTCGGGGATTGATGGGGTCTCCTTGACTTCTCCTGCCAGCACCTCTAAGGGAAACCTATCAGGGTCATACTCTGTCCCTAGGTTGGACACCCCTATGGCAGGTTCATCGGGCACAGCGCCTGTAATACATTTTACCGAGGGAGAGTGAATTTTGAACAGGGGCAAGTCTCTTCCTAACACAGTCCCATAGGGAAGAGTTTTTACCACCCCCACCACATGTTTTATATCTCCACATGGCGTGGAAAAAACTACCTCCGCAGTTGGGTACTCTCGGAGGTCCCCATGGATACACACAACCCTGACTGTCCATCCACTGTGGTTGTCTCCTGCCACCAGCGACCCATGTACCGAAGTCACGAGGCTCCCTGAGTCCAGGAGGGCCTCCGTGTGGTACCCATTAACCAGTACCTGGCATAGTTGGAGTTCACTGTCCCGGGGGTCGGCGCTTGCTGTGCAGATGGTCTGGGCATACATTGAGACCCGGCGGCTATATCCGCAGTCCATGGGTTCCGTAGTCAGGGGACAATTAGCAACTACATGTCCCGGCCCCTGACACCACCAGCACCTAAGGGTGGAGGTACTGTTAGGCCTTATCACAGTTTGGGAGAGAATCGGTCTCCTGCCACTCTCACTCCGAGGTTCCCCTTCAGCACGGGTACGGTGTTGACTGTCCCCAGCAGAGGTACGCGACCCCTTTCCCGACTCCTGGGTTGGCAGGGATCGGCGTGACAGCCGAGAGGGGGCAGGGTCTCGAATGAAGTCCTGAGTGGCCGAGTAGCACTCTATCAGACTGACCACCTGGTCGAGGGTGCTGGGGTCCCCTTGCCCCACCCAACGTTGGATAGCCGCCGGCCGAGTCCTTACCAGCCGGTCAACCACCACCCTCTCCACCATCTCGGCTGGAGACAAAGTCTCAGGCTGGAGCCACTTCTTTACCAGCTGCAAGAGGTCATAAGCCTGAGACCGGGCGGGTCGGGTCTCCACATAGGCCCATGAAAATACACGCTGAGCCCTCACGTATGTATTATGTATTGACCCCTAGTCTGGCAAGGATCTCACCTTTGAGTCTCTGGTAGTCCTGGGCGTCCTCCCGACTGAGGTCGAAGTAGGCCTTTTGGGCATCGCTGACCAGAAACGGAGCCACCACTTATGCCCACTGGCGGGCTGGCAGGTTTTCCCGCTCTGCTGTGCGCTCATAAACGGTCAGGAAGGCTTCCACGTCGTCCTCTGGTCCCATCTTCCTCAACGCTGAGCGAACCTTGTCCCGAGCCTCGAGACGTTCCGGGGCTGGTGCCGTCGGCGTCTCCCGCAGGTCAGCAATCTGTTGCAGCAACAATTCGTTTGTTTTTTGCTGCTGCTGGTACAGTAGCTGCTGCTGTTGATTATGCTGCTGTTCCCGTTCATGCTGTTGCCGCTCCCGCTCCTGCTGTTGCCGTTGGAGACTCTGTTACTGCTCCTGCTGTTGCCGCTGAGACTGCAGCTGCTGCTGCTGGGTGAGTACCAGCTACTTTAACAGCTCGACCATTTTGTCCACAAGGTGGAACTGAAAGGTGGCAGGTCGGATTGTGGTCAAGCAGCTGCCGGTGGGGTATGCCTCAGTCACAATGCCCGCATTCTCCACCAAACTGTAAGGCGGCGGTGTTCACACCGTGCAGTAACTGAGGCAGTGACCCAAGCAAGTCCAACATAAACAGCTTTTATTCAGCAACTCACGGGTAAACAGAAAGTCCTCCGGTTCGCAGTCGGGTTAACATGAGTCCATAAACAACGGTTGCCGGGGACAACGGCCGCGCCGGGCCATTCAGAGCCTGACGGGTGCAGAGAAATGAAGGCCCTGTCGGGTTTTACTTAATCTGCCTTAGCCAGGTAGTCTGACCAGGTCATTGCTCACCTTCATTCCTGCATTGCAGCCGCAGCTGTGTCAGTGACTGCAATGCACTCCAATGGATTTAATAGGTCTCTGCACACATTCTGGGGCATATACAATATCCCTCATATATGATCCCGGTCACTGCCTCACACCTTGGACCATGCCAAGTTCTTCACCACCCTTGGTAATGGTGGTAATGGCAAATAACTGTTGCTGAGAAAGATCAAGAGAAGAAAGAATTCATCACACCAAAGGAATTGTTTTAATTTCCCCACATGCCATTTGAACTTTCAAAATGCCCCAGCCACCTTCCAGAGGCTCATTTAGAAAAGTTGAACTTTGAGAGTTTCCTAATGTACCAAGATGACATTATCTTCTCGCCAACCTTCTCTGAGCTTCTGGAGAAGTTGGATCTGGTGCTGATCTAGCAGGAAAAGCACGAGTTGAAGTTGAAACCATTAAAGGGAACCTGTCACGTCCTATTTGCTATGTACACTGCCCCCATAGCGTTGTTAGTGATGCAATGTGCATCACTAACTGTAGCGTCGGCGTCCCTGCCCCCTGCTAGGCAGGGACGCTGTTCCCCTCACCCCTCCGCTCCGAGCCCGGCGTCCTCCTCCCGCTCTGCTGGCAGCGCGCGCTCCTTCCCGGCCACGGTGCTTAGGGCGCGCGCTCCCCCCCTCTTAAAGGGGCCGCGCGCGCCATCCTAAGGAGTCCCCGGCCAATGGCCGGAGGACTTCACCATATATAAGGCACCTCCTCCAAAATGGAGGTGCCCGAGCAATGTTGTTGCACTGTTCACTACTCTGCTTCAGCCCTCAGGTCCCGTTGCCTGTTACCTGCCAGTTACCTGCCAGTTGCCTGCCAGTTTCCTGCCAGTTTGCTGCCTGATTCCTGCCTGTCATCCGCTTTCCTGCTTGCTAGCCTGAGGTCCGACGGTCTGCCTTCCGACACCTGTCAGTCTGTCTATGGACCAGCTTGCCCGCTCACCTGGGAGCGCTCACCTGCTACCTGTCTGTTAGCCTACCTGGAGGCTCCGCCGTCATGTGCTGTGACCATCTGCCAGTCCGGAGACTCTTGCCTGCTCACCTGGGAGCGCTCATCTGCTACCTGCCAGTTAGCCTACCTGGAGGCTCCGCCGTCACAAGTTGTGACCACCTGCTTATCCAGAGACTCTCGCCTGCTCACCTGGGAGTACTCATCTGCATCCGCCTGTTAGCCTACCTGGAGGCTCCGCCGTCACATGCTGTGACCACCTGCTTATCCAGAGACTCTCGCCTGCTCACCTGGGAGCACACACCTGCCATCCGCCTGCTAGCCTACCAGGAGGCTCAGCCGTCACAGGTCGTACCAACCCTATACCCAGAGACTGTCCCGGTCACTTGCTGTGACCCCCTGCCCATTCTCCCAGAGACTGCCCCGGTCACTTGCTGTGACCTCCTGCCCGTTTACCCAGAGACTGTCCCGGTCACTTGACGTGACCTCCTGCCCGTTTACCCAGAGACTGTCCCGGTCACCTGCTGTGACTACCTGCCCGTCTTCCCTGGTAGCCACCCGCTTCCTTACAAGGATCGCCCCCTTGTATAGTTGCTCAGAGGTTCCGCCTCCCAGACCCGTTACAGTTTCTCGGGCCATGGAACCCGGTGGTACCCAAGCTCCCTCGCTCTCGGACCTATGTCATGAACTGTCCCGTCAGAGGTCCCAACAGGAGTCCATCCTGGGTCACCTGCGGAATGTCAACTCTCGCCTGGACACTCTGACTGCTCCACCAACAACCACTGCTATTGTCATGACTCGCAACCCGGCAGCGCCGCTGCCCACCAATACCATGGTATCCTGTACTGGACCCCGGCTTTCCGCACCTCCTCGCTACGGAGGTGACTCCGCTCAAGCTCGGGGCTTCATAAACCAGTGCACCCTGCACTTCGAACTCTTGTCCCACCAGTTTATCTCCAACCGGTCCAAAGTGGCCTTTATCATGTCCCACCTCACGGGGGAGGCTCTGGCTTGGCTGAATCCTCTATGGGAGAGAGGAGACCCTCTGGTGTCCGACTTGTCAGCCTTTCTCACGGCTTTCCGGAAAGTCTTCGATGAACCCGGACGGAAGACCTCATCCGCATCGTCTCTGCTACGCCTCCGTCAGGGAGATCTCACCGTGGGCCAATATGCCATACGGTTCCGTACCCTTGCCTCGGAGCTGGCCTGGGATAACGACGCTCTGGTGTCTGTCTTCTGGGAGGGTCTGTCCGGCCGTATTAAAGATGAACTCGCCGGTCGGGACATTCCTACCACTCTCGACGACTTAATAACTCTTGCCACCCGGATTGACCTACGGTTCCAGGAGCGCGCCAAAGAGGTCTCTCGTGAGAGAAGGTTTCCACGTCTAGCTCCCATCTTCCAGAGACCCGTTATTCCCTCCGTTTCTCCCCAGGCACACTCTCCTGAGCCTATGCAGGTCGACCAGACCAAGATGGTCAAAACCCGTCAAGACTTACGCCGTGCCGAGGGGAGCTGCTTCTACTGTGGCAGTAAGGAGCACCGGATCCGTACCTGCCCGGAGAGGTCGGGAAACGCCTGTGTCTATGATCGCTCAGAGAGTTCGCCCTAGACAAGAATAAATCCTCTCCATCTCTGCTGTTGTCAGTCTCAATCGTCTGCGGGGAGAACCGTTATTTCGAACTAGCCCAACTTGACTCTGGAGCAGCCGGGAATCTTATTTCACAGTCCCTGGTAGAGAAATACCGCATCCCCACCAAACCTCTGGCTGTACCCTTATCTGTCGCTGCCGTGGATGGGGGCCTCTTACCACGTCCCATCCAACTCATCACCGAATCCATTACTCTGCAGGTGGGAATGCTGCATTCTGAGAGTATCTCCTTTCATGTTCTGCCTGGACTCTCTCATGCCCTCTTGCTAGGCCTACCTTGGCTCCAGAAACATGCACCCGTGCTTGACTGGCAGACCGGAGAAGTCCTTCGCTGGGGACAGGACTGCCATAAGACTTGTTTGGTTCCCGTCCATCCCGTCCGTCCTTCTCCTACCCCAGCTAATCTACCTGGACTTCCGATTCCTTATTGGTCATATGCTGATGTCTTTAATAAGAAGGAGGCAGAGACACTACCCCCTCATAGACCATACGACTGCCCTATCGACCTGTTACCCGGTACTACTCCTCCCCGTGGGCGTATTTACCCATTGTCCGCTGCTGAGACCCGGTCTATGTCCGAATATATTGAGGAGAACCTGGCCCGGGGATTTATCCGGAAATCTACCTCCCCGGCGGGAGCAGGCTTCTTCTTCGTTAAAAAGAAGGACGGCTCTCTCCGTCTCTGCATAGACTATAAAGGCCTAAACCAGATCACGGTGAAGAATAAGTACCCCCTTCCGCTCATTCCGGAATTATTTGATCGTCTGAGGGGGGCTAGAATCTTCACCAAACTGGACCTTCGTGGGGCGTACAACCTGGTCCGTATCCGTCAGGGGGATGAATGGAAGACGGCATTCAACACCCGGGACGGCCACTATGAATATCTGGTAATGCCCTTCGGTCTCTGTAACGCTTTCGCCGTCTTTCAAGAGTTGGTCAATGACACCTTCCGGGACCTTCTGTACTCCTGCGTGGTGGTGTACCTGGACGACATCTTGGTCTTCTCTCCGGATCTCCAGACTCACCGGACGGATGTTCGTCAGGTCCTGCTCAGGCTCAGGCAGAACCACCTCTTCGCTAAATATGAGAAGTGCCTTTTTGAGCAGACCTCGCTTCCGTTTTTGGGCTACATAATTTCTCAGACCGGCCTACGAATGGATCCTGAGAAACTGTCTGCCATCGAGAAGTGGCCTCGACCGGAGGGGTTGAAGGCCATTCAGCGGTTCCTGGGCTTCGCCAACTACTACCGCCTCTTCATACCGCACTTCTCTTCCCGGACTGCCCCAATTTCTGCGCTCACCCGTAAGGGCACTAATCCCAAAGTGTGGCCGCCCGAAGCAGAGGAGGCCTTTCTTTCCTTAAAACAGGCCTTCTCTTCCGCCCCGGTGCTGCATCGCCCAGATGGCAACAAGCAGTTCTTCCTGGAAGTTGACGCCTCCTCCTCTGGAGCCGGAGCGGTACTTACCCAAAAATCGTCTTCCGGGAGAATGGTAACTTGTGGCTTCTTCTCCAAACTCTTCTCCCCTTCGGAGCGCAACTATTCCATAGGAGATCGAGAGTTATTGGCCATCAAGCTGGCATTGGAGGAGTGGCGTTACCTGCTCGAAGGGGCTCTTCACCCGGTAATAATTTACACTGACCACAAGAACTTGGCTTACCTCCAGCATGCCCAGAGACTTAACCCCCGCCAAGCCCGGTGGTCCTTGTTTTTTGCTCGCTTTGATTTTGTTCTTCATTTTCGCCCGGCTGACAAAAACATCAAGGCGGACGCCTTGTCCCGATCCTTTCTGGTGTCTGATCTCGAGGAGGAACCTAAACACATCATCGATCCCGCCAGAGTAATGCAGGTGGCTCCCGTGAGTCTAAATCGTCACCCTCCCGGTAAGACGTTCGTATCAGTACCTGATCAGGAGAAGATCCTACACTGGGGTCACTCGTCTAAACTAGCTGGCCACGCCGGTCAGAAAAAGACCCTCCAGCTTATTACCCGGCACTACTGGTGGCCTACCCTGCACAAGGAAGTAATTGACTTTGTTTCTGCCTGTGTGTCCTGCGCCCCCAACAAGGTTCCGAGACATCTGCCAGCCGGTCGCCTCCTTCCGCTTCCTGTACCTGCTGCCCCCTGGCAGCATATAGCTATGGACTTCATAACTGATCTCCCCATCTCTGCTGGTTGTATGGTCATTTGGGTGGTCGCTGACCGCTTTTCCAAGATGGCTCATTTCGTTCCCCTGCCAGGCCTCCCGTCTGCACCCGAGCTGGCTAAAGATTTTATCTGCCACATCTTTCATCTTCATGGCCTGCCCCTCCACATCGTGTCGGATCGTGGGGTACAGTTCACCTCACGCTTCTGGAGAGCCACTTGTAAACTGCTAGACGTCACCCTGGACTTCTCCTCCGCTTACCACCCACAGTCTAATGGTCAAGTGGAGCGGATCAATCAGAACCTGACCAGTTAACTCCGGCACTTCGTTAATGCCCACCATTCTGACTGGGTGGATCTCCTGCCATGGGCTGAATTCTCGTACAATAACCACGAGAGCGAATCTTCCTCCAAATCCCCGTTTTTTGTAGTCTTCGGTCAGCATCCTCGGATCCCATTTCCCGTCTACACCTCGGTGGATAATCCGGCTGCGGAATCTCTCATTAACAAATTTTCCTCCATTTGGGAGAGTACCCGATCCGCACTCCTTCAGTCGTCCGAGTGGATGAAAAGACACGCTGACAAAAAACGTCTGGATCCTCCACAATTCCGTCCTGGGGATAAAGTCTGGCTCTCGTCCAAGTATGTCCGGCTCAAGATTCCTTCCTATAAGTTAGGGCCTCGGTTCATCGGTCCTCTGGCGGTTATCAGTCAGATCAACCAGGTGGCCTATAAATTGAAACTCCCGGCCAACCTTCGGATCCCTAACTCCTTCCATGTATCTCTCCTCAAACCCGTGGTACTTAACTCTTTTTCCAAGTCTACAGGTACGCCTCCTGCTCCGGTTTCTGCTGAAGACGACTTTGAGGTAGAGAACATTCTGGCCACCAAAAGGGTAAGAGGAAAAACCTTTTTTCTAGTAGATTGGAAGGGGTTTGGTCCTGAGGAGAGAACGTGGGAGCCCCGGGAGAACATCCATGCCCTTCTCATCCTTGCTAAATTTCTGTCTGGCCTAAAAAGGGGGGGGCCTAAAGGGGGGGGTACTGTAGCGTCGGCGTCCCTGCCCCCTGCTAGGCAGGGACGCTGTTCCCCTCACCCCTCCGCTCCGAGCCCGGCGTCCTCCTCCCGCTCTGCTGCCAGCGCGCGCTCCTTCCCGGCCACGGTGCTTAGGGCGCGCGCTCCCCCCCTCTTAAAGGGGCCGCGCGCGCCGTCCTAAGAAGTCCCCGGCCAATGGCCGGAGGACTTCACTATATATAAGGCACCTCCTCCAAAATGGAGGTGCCCGAGCAATGTTGTTGCACTGTTCACTACTCTGCTTCAGCCCTCAGGTCCCGTTGCCTGTTACCTGCCAGTTACCTGCCAGTTGCCTGCCAGTTTCCTGCCAGTTTGCTGCCTGATTCCTGCCTGTCATCCGCTTTCCTGCTAGCTAGCCTGAGGTCCGACGGTCTGCCTTCCGACACCTGTCAGTCTGTCTATGGACCAGCTTGCCCGCTCACCTGGGAGCGCTCACCTGCTACCTGTCTGTTAGCCTACCTGGAGGCTCCGCCGTCACAAGCTGTGACCACCTGCTTATCCAGAGACTCTCGCCTGCTCACCTGGGAGCACTCATCTGCATCCGCCTGTTAGCCTACCTGGTGGCTCCGCCATCACATGCTGTGACCACCTGCTTATCCAGAGACTCTCGCCTGCTCACCTGGGAGCACACACCTGCCATCCGCCTGCTAGCCTACCAGGAGGCTCAGCCGTCACAGGTCGTACCAACCCTATACCCAGAGACTGTCCCGGTCACTTGCTGTGACCCCCTGCCCGTTCTCCCAGAGACTGCCCCGGTCACTTGCTGTGACCTCCTGCCCGTTTACCCAGAGACTGTCCCGGTCACCTGCTGTGACTACCTGCCCATCTTCCCTGGTCACCACCCGCTTCCTTACAAGGATCGCCCCCTTGTATTGTTGCTCAGAGGTTCCGCCTCCCAGACCCGTTACACTAACAAGCTGTTTTCATGAAAATCGGTGGTAGTATAATGATGTTATAACATTTTATATACTTTGTCTTACCTGCTCGTATTCAGTCATAGGGGTGTGATTCTCAGATACAGTCATGGGCGGTCGCCGCATTCAGTTAGTGCTGGCGCAGCCCATGACATATTTAAATACTGCTCCTGCGCTAGGTTTGAGGGGTGGATGCGCATTTGCACATGTTGTGCCGCTGGTCCGCCGCGTGCGCACTGAGGCTGTGTGATTACCAGCTTCAGTGTGCATGCGCTGTGATCTGTGGCTCCCGGCGCAAGCACAGTCAGTGTTTCTTGCGGTCACCACATGCGCAGTGAGAAATAGTGCTGGGGAGATACAGGCCCTGGTGGGGACAGTGTAGACTTGTTGCAGTTGGTGTTAATGGATTATCTGATAGTCAAAGTGTCTTTACAAAGCCTCAAGCACCTGCTGGTCATGGTGGATGGACTGCTTCAGTAAGTTTGCTCATGAGAGATAAAACAGAATCTGCCACTTGGAAGAGCTTCATCCTTCCTTTTAGCTGCCTTACTCAACAATACAGATTAAAGAGGTTGCTTTGAGGGTAGGGTGAAGAATTCTTCCAGTTATATGAAATATGCAATAGTTACAAATATTGCATAGTTACATATACTATGTATATGTAACTATGCAAGACATGGACCACTCTCTACCACCCATTCATGAATGCCTGAATCAGAATTTATTGTGACTTTTAAGAACTGTTGAATCACAGGAAATACATGAAATGTATGTTTTGGTGGCTCAGAGACTCAGCCCATGATCCCTTACAGTTAATTGAAAACTGCACCAGCTGCCACTACAAATAAGAGACAGTGTTATAATGTGTAAAAAGGCAACAGCAGGAAGTTACAGCATAAATTGGAGTCCAGTCCCAATTAAGTGGCGAGGCAGCCTAATCCTTCACCCCTCATACCTGAGGGTTTATCACTGTCCCTGAGGATGGTCCACAGAAACATGCTGCAGCCCTGTACAACTGTGTGCAGATCTTCATCAACAGCAACAATTGACCCTACAACAACAGAGAGGATACCGATAGAACAACACTGGTAGGAACCATCTAATCCAAGGGCTGAAAGAAATAAGAGATGAGGTTGCTATTCCAACAGGGGAATTGGAAACAACTAGTGATGAGCGAACGTGCTCGCCACTGCTCGCTACTCGCCCGAGCATCTCACTGCTCGAGATGCTCGGTTCTCGCCGAGTATTTCCGGTTACTCGGGTGGAAACTCGGGTCCCCTCCCTGCATGTTTGGCGCTCTTTAGAGAGCCAATGAACATGCAGGGATTGCCTGCCATGCACTGTAATGCCGTAGCCATGTTGTTTGTGGACATTACAGGGATTGGCTGGCCGCACAGCGTCATCAGGTCTATATCATGCTCGTCACAGTCACTCCGGAATCAGTGTAGGGAGAGGTGCTGCTGCGTCAGGGAGAGATTTGCTTGTTTATTAGGTAGTGTAGGGAGAAAAACCGTACATTACACATATCCATCTTAACAAACAGTCCTTCTGAGGACTAATCCATCTGCAGAGATATCAGGCAGGCAGGGTGTGGTGTGTAGGCAGGCAGTGTATATAGCAGACTGCAGTGCACATAGCACAAGAGGCTCCATTCCAGTTCTGCCTTCTGCTGCTGTTATATATTTCTATGCAAAGGCCCAGGTCTCAGGGGTCAGGAATACTTTTCTTTGGATATTAATCCTCATTATTTGCTTAAAAAGCAATACAGAGAACACTGTTTTTCTGCGCCATTTGCTTGTTGGCATTGCAGAATACAGTCAGGTCCTTTCCATATTACAGAGCTAGAAATCCAGCTATTTAAAACTATGTTTTCTCCATCAAACGGATCACATATACGTTGTCAGAAAATACTGCCATTTCTGGCCTCCATTAAAAATTTCCTTTAGTGTGTCAGTGAAGCAATTCACAACAGTTTGCTGTTCAAACTACTTACCTACACGCCAGGTATTTAAAACTCTCTTTTCTCTGTCACACGGATCACATATACGTTGTCAGAAAATACTGCCATTTCTGGCCTCCATTAAAAATTTCCTTTAGTGTGTCAGTGAAGCAATTCACAGCAGTTTGCTGTTCAAACTACTTACCTACAGGCCAGGTAATTAAAACTCTGCTTTCTCTATCACACGGATCACATATAAGTTCGCTCCAAACTCAGTCATTTGTAGTGAGCATGGAAGATACTGTCCTCCATTTAAAATGGGCAAGGCACGTGGCAAGGGACGAGGAACTGGACGTGATGGTAATGGTGCATGCAGAGGCCTAGGACAAGGCCGTGGGCAAGCTGAAATTGTGCCACAACAAACACCCACATCTTCTTGCCTGACCTTCCTGTCCCAATTTCTAGGGGACCGCAGCAAACCACTATTGAACCCAGAGCAGTGTCAAAAGGTTGTTGGTTAGATAGTGGATAATGCTTCCAGTCATTTAGCCACCACCACCACCACCACCCTCTTTTCCACACGGTCAAGTCTCAGCAGCCGTTAGTCTGGACCGCATATTCCTCACTCTGATCCTCCTTCCTCCCACCATGCCGAGTACCCAGAGACAACTTATCCCACACTTGGACACTCTGAAGAGCTTTTCACTTTTCCATTTATAGATTCGGGCCTCTCGCCCGGTCCACTTGAAGCGAGGCAAGAGGAAATCGCAGCCACGGCCAAATATTTGAGCAGCCACGGTCACACGAAGGCGACGGTTGGAAAGTGTTACAAGAGGTGGACGATGATGAGACACAATTGCCAGAAAGTCAGAAGCAGGACCAGAGTGCGGATGTGGAAGACGAGGTGGTGGATGATATAGTAACTGACCCAACCTGGCAGGAGGACATGCAGAGTGAGGACAACAGCACACAGGGGGAGGGAGGCAGAGCACCCCAAAAGGCAGGAAGAAGCAGTGTGGTGGCCGCAGACAGAAGGCAGGCAACCGTTCCCCGTAACACCAACGCAAAGGACGTTGCCAGTACAACTGTTAGGTCTTCCCAAGTCTGGTTGTTTTTTAAAGACTCTGCCGATAACCCCAAAAAGGCCATTTGCACCACCTGCCAGGCCAGCATCAGCAGGGGTGGCAAAACGACCAGCCTGACCACAAACAGCATGATCAGGCACATGGAAGCAAAGCACCAGACTTTGTGGGCCAAACCCCAGGGTCCAGGAACAGTGTCTGCAGGTGGCACCATTGCTTCTTCCGTTGTTGTGCATGCAAGCCAATCCTCTGTCCATGGTGCATGCGAAGATGCCTCCTTCCCTGCACCTGTCGTTGCACACTCTCAAGTAGCAGCATCAGGAAGCACGTCCATATCCTTGTCCCAGCGCAGAGTTCAGTTGTCCATACCCCAGTCCTTGGAACGCAAGTGCAAATATGCAGCCAACGCCACACTACTAAATTCTCACATATCACGACTGCTTGCGCTAGAAATGTTGCCTTTTAGGCTCGTGGAGACGGAAGCATTCCGCAACCTGATGGCGGCGGCCATCCCTCAGTACTCGGTCCCCAGCCACCACTATTTCTCCCGGTGTGCCGTCCCCGCATTACTCAAGCACGTGGCCCAAAACATTAGCCGTGCTCTCAACAAAGCAGTTACCGGGAAAGTCCACCTAACCACGGACACGTAAACAAGTGCTTGTGGGCAGGGACGGTACATCTTGCTGACGGCACACCAGGTTAACATAGTGGAAGACGGGACCCAGTCGGACCTTGGGACGGAACACGTCCTCCCGACGCCAAGGATTGCGGGCCCTAGGTCAATCAGGGTTGAACCCACAGTCTACAGCTCCTGCATCTCATCCTCCTCAGCCTCCTTCTCCTCTTCAACCTCCATCTCCAAAATGACCACATAAGTCACAAGCTGGAAGCACTGCAGCACTGCCTCGGCCAAGCGACAATAGGCTGTGCTGAAGGTAATATGCTTAGGTGAAAAACCGCACAATGCTGAAGAGTTGTGGACAGCTATGAAAGAGCAGGCAGATCTGTGGCTCACACCGCTGAACCTACAGCCAGACATGGTCATGTGTGACAATGGCCGGAACCTGGTGGTGACTCTGAGGCGAGGCGAGCTCACACACGTACCATGCCTGGCCCATGTGCTTAACCTCATGGTTCAGCGGTTTCTAAATCCTACCCGGAGCTGCCGGATCTGCTTGTTAAAGTATGCCACCTGTGTGCCCATTTTAGAAAGTCACCTACAGCTGCCGCCGCACTTGCAGTGTTTCAGCAGCGTTTGCAGCTTCCTGCTCACAGACTAGTGTATGATGTCCCCACGCGTTGGAACTCTACACTGCAGCTGTTGGGAAGGATTTGTGAGCAGAAGAGGGTAGTTGTTGAGTACCAGAATCAACAAGGCCGTCAGTATTCAGTTCAGACTCCACACATAAGACCTCTGGAGTGGACATGGATGTCAGACATATATACCATCCTCCAAAACTTTGAGGACTCCACCAAGATGGTGAGAGGCGATGATACCATAATTAGCATCACAATCCCACTTCTCTGTCTTCTGAAATGCTCTCTGCTCACAATCAAAGAGGATGCATTGCAGGCGGAGCACGATTAGATGGAGCAAGGAACCAGACAGGGTGATTACACACAGCCAAGCCTCATCTCATCTCAACGTGGATTGGGTGACAATGAGGAAGAGGAGGAGGAAAGACAGGAGCTAGTTTTATGCAGTATAGA
This sequence comes from Phyllobates terribilis, assembly GCF_046119375.1. NCBI lineage: Eukaryota > Metazoa > Chordata > Amphibia > Anura > Dendrobatidae > Phyllobates > Phyllobates terribilis. The sequence goes on along the minus strand of NW_027362762.1, from coordinate 325,694,333 downwards.
CGGTACTACCTGCACAACTGTCATACCGTCTGTTCTGCGTGGATTGCCAGAGGACAGAGAGGAGGAGGAGGAGTAGAGCATGGTCAGTCATTCTCTCGGTGAGGACACGGAAGTCTTGCCTGTTTGTATTCTGGTATGCATGGCTGAGTTTATGTTACGCTGCCTTAACCATGACCGTCGCGTTCTCAAAATTTTGGGTGACAGTCATTACTGGTTGGTGACAATTCTAGACCCATGCTACAAGGAGAACTTTATATCTCTTATTCCTGAGGCGGACAGGTCTACAAAAATGGGGCTGTACCAGAAGGCCCTTGTTGTGGAACAATTAAAAAAATTCCCATCTGAAAACGCTGGCGGCAGAGGGCACACTTCGTTGGACAACCAAGGAGTACAGGCGAGAGAGACACAACTTCAATCCAGCAGAGGGAGGGGAACACTGTCAAAGTTTTGGGAGAGTTTTCTCAAACCCTCCCATTGCACAGGCCCTGAGGCGTGGGGTACTCTCACAAGGAGTGCAAAGTTTGGGAAGATGCTGAGGGAGTACCTTGCCCACCGTACCAACGTCCTCCATGATACCGCTGTGCCCTATAATTATTGGGTATCCAAGCTGGATACATGGAATGAACTGGCTCTCTATGCCTTGGAGGTCCTGGTCTGCCTGCCGCCAGCGTTTTATCAGGGGTAAATGTTTGTCAGCCCATACACTTAGTTCATGGGCATTACAAGTATAGGAGGCTCGCTCCTTTCTAATCGGAACATTTTTTTATGAGGCCCTCCTCCACGCCTCTTCCAAGGGGCATTGAAGTGCCTCCAAATTTTTGGCAGCCCTTGCATTCACTGCATAGGCCAACCCTATGGGAGACTCTCTCCTTTCTAATGGGAATTTGTCGTTACTGTGGCCCTGCTCTATGTGTCTTTTACTTCTTAGTGGGGTTTTTCCTAAAATTGGTCAGCTGTGGGACTCACTGCATATCCTATAACTGTGTAGCAGACCCTCTCCTTTCTAATGGGAACATGTCGTACCGTGTTACTGTGGCCCTGCTCTATGTGTCTTTAAATTCTTAGTGGGGTTTTTCCTAAAATTGGTCAGTCGTTGGACTCACTGCATACCCTATAACTGAATAGCAGACTTTCTCCTTTCTAATGGGAACATGTCGTACTTGTTACTGTGGCCCTGCTCTGTGTATCTTTAAATTCTTAGTGGGGCTTTTCCCAAATTTTGGCAGCCCTTGCAGTCACAGCATGGGCATTACCACTATAGGAGACCCGCTCCTTTATAATGGGAACATTTTTTTTTACTGAGACCCTCCTCTATATCTCTTCAAAGGGGTATTGGGTTGCGTCCAAATTTTTGGCAGCCCTTGCAGTCACTGGATACACAATAACAGTATAGGAGACCCACTTGTTAATAATGGGAACAGCAAAGCATAGCCAGCTGATGGCTCTCTAATAATAGCGAGGGCCGACTGCTGGCCTTTTAAGAATAGTAAGGGCCATCTGATGTCCCTATAAAAATAGGCTTTATGACTTTCAGAGTCCATCATAAATAAAGCAGGATGTGTCTGATGATGTGACACACACCACATTGCCAGATAAGGTTGTAAAATGTTAAAATGACATTTCCCGGTGAATGCATTTGTCTTAAAAAATAACATAAGAAAAACAAAACAATAGGATCTTTCTTTAGTATAAAAAACAGCGTCACCAATTTAACCTCAGTGTAATCACATTGTTCAGCTCATGCACCTACTCCTCCATCTCCGAAATGACCACATCAGTCACAAGCTGACAGCACTGCAGCACTGCCTTGGCCAAGCGGCAACAGGCTGTGCTGAAGATAACATGCTTAATGCTTAATTGACAAACCGCCCAGCGCTTCAGAGTTGTTGAAAGCTGTAACACAGCAGCCTGATCTGTGGCTCTCACTGCTAAACATAAAGCCAGGCATGGTCATGTGTGACAATGGGTGGAAACTGGTTACAGAGAAATGACAGCCGGAGTAGATACAGTTTCATCTATGCCAGTCCTTTTACCAAGCTAAATACAACTCTCAGCAAAAAAAGTTGTGGAATGGCTCAGTACCGTCCCTGGCCACATTCACCTGTCCACGTGTTTGTGGTTAGGTGGTCCTTCCCAGTAAATGCACTGGGGAGGGCACGGGTAATGTTGTGGGACCGGTGCTTGTGGAAGACGGAGTAAGGACACAGGGCCGCCGCCAGCATGAGGTTGTGAAAAGCTGCCGCCTCCACGAGCTTAAAAGGCCATATTTCAAGTGCAAGCATCTGCCCAGAAATCTGGCAGTTTAGTGTTGCGGCCTGTGGGTGGGTGGCTGGCTGCATACTAAGCAAATGGTGGCCTCTATCATCATCATGGCTTCACCTCGGTACTATGAACTGTCCTAAAGGAGAAGCCAGGGCCCGCCGGAGTAGTCTCCGGTTGTCTGGTGGGCCTGTCCAACCCTGCCAAGAAGCAGCCCTGGCTAAGAAAAGTGTGACGGAAGGTTCCCGGACACTCTATGGCTGCTTTTTAATGTGGCTCGGCCATGCTTAAGCATGTTAATTCTTTAACCGCATTACAGATCAGGCCATTGTCCAACCCTGTATTCAAGAAATTAAATGCGCAAAGAAAGATGTGTCAAAGCATCACCGACAAGTGTGAGTTGATGTTGGACGGGCTGCCATTGCTTCTGCAACAAGCTACATTAGAGGACTTCCTGGGAGAAATGACACCCAGGGTAGATACGGTTTCCCTCTATGCTAGTCCTTTCACCGAGCTAAATACTCTCAGCAAAAAAAGTTGTGGACTGGCTCCGTACCGTCCCTGGCCACATTCACCTGTCGACGTGTTTGTGGTTAGGCGGTCCTTCCTAGTAAGTGCACTGGGGAGGGCACGGGTAATGTTGTGGGACCCATGCTTGTGGAAGGCTGAGTCAACACCGGGAGAAACAGTGGCGGCTGGGGAACGAGTATGGACACCCAGCCGCCGCCGGCATGAGGTTATGAAAAGCTTCCGCCTCCACGAGCCTAAAAGGCCACATTTCAAGTGCAAGCAGCTGTCAAAAATTTGGCAGTATAGTATTGTAGCCTGTGGGTGGGTGGGTGGCTGGCTTCATACTTGCGCTTGCATTCCAAGGAATGGGGTAGGGACAATTGAACGCTGCACTGGGACAAGGACGTGGACTGTGATTGTTGCAAGTCTGCAATGACAGGTGCATTGCGGGAGGCATCGTCGCATGCGCCAATGATCACTTATGATGGGCACACTTTTAGGCACTGGGAGTCAGAAATGCTTCCAGAGGTCTTCCCCATGCTGTTTCCATGTCTTTTCAGCACTGTATGCATGTGTCTGATGATGTGTCACACACCACTTGGCCAGATAAGGTTGTAAAATGTTAAAATGACATTTCCCAGTGAATGCATTTGTCTTTGTTGAAAGCAATGCAAAAGTGCAAAAACGCATCAAAAACGCTACGTGTGAACATAGCCCAAGGTGTGGAGGAGTATTTTTGTTTTTGGTTATTTATTTTGCTTTATATACATTGTGCATGTCATGGAAAGGATGTTCCTTAATAAATTTCCCAGGAAAATCCATTTTGGTTTCATTTTGGTATGTTTTATTGTGAGTCCGTAAAAGTGGCTTAATACCTCTGACAACGTTTTTGACAGCAGTGACCTGGGAGTCAGAAATGCTTCCAAGGGTCTTCCTCATTCTGTCCCCATGTCATTTGAGCACTGTTCCCATCGATTTGGACAATATTTAGGCCCTCTGCAGACCACCAGGAGGAGCCGCCTGAAAGATGCTGGAGTTTCCCATAGACTTACATTGGGCTCGTTGCTCGGGACGAGCCCCTGAGTATTCCAATTTGCTCGACCAGTGCAACGAGTACCCGAGCATTTTAGTGCTCGCTCATCTCTAGAGATGAGCGGTGTTCGACTAGAACTGTTCGCCAATCTCAAATTCGAGCTGTTTTGGGTGGTGTTCGAGTTGTTCGACGAACCCGAACGATTTGCAAAAAATTCAGCTGTTCGAGGTTATGTTCGATAACTGTTCGTGCACTAAAAGCGTGTCCTGCATGTCTGGCGCTATTTAGAGCACCAATCATGCAGGGATTGTCTGCCACTCACTGTAATGCCACAGCCATGGTGGTTGTGGCATTACAGTGATTGCCCAAATCGATGGGAACAGTGCCAACAGTGAAACATGAAAAGCCGGCAATTCAGCAGCGGCATACACCGGTACCCCACAATTTAGAACCGAAAGAATAGAGCTTCACACATAGATTAGATAGATATAAACATGTCAGCCACATATATACGAAGTACAGTGAAAGTGCTGCTTACTGTACTTGTCATTTAGCGTAAAGGATTTATCAAAAAAAATAATAGTGTTTTTATGCACCGTCTCTTTAAAAAAGCCGGCCGGCAATTCAGCAGCGGTACCCGACAATTTAGAATAGAAGGAATAGAGAATCACACATAGATTAGATAGATAGAAACATGTCAGTCACATATATATGAAGTACAGTGACAGTGTTGATTACTGTACTTGTCATTTAGTGTAAAGGATTTATTAAAAAAAATAATAGTGTTTTCATGCACCGTCTCTTTAAAAAAGCCGGCCGGCAATTCAGCATCTGTACCCAACAATTTAGAATAGAAGGAATAGAGAATCACACATAGATTAGATAGATAGAAACATGTCAGTCACATATATATGAAGTACAGTGACAGTGTTGCTTACTGTACTTGTCATTTAGTGTAAAGGATTTATTAAAAAAAATAATAGTGTTTTCATGCACCGTCTCTTTAAGAAAGCCGGCCGGCAATTCAGCATCTGTACCCGACAATTTATAACAGACAGAATAGAGCTTCACACATAGATTAGATAGATAGAAACATGTCAGTCACATATATATGAAGTACAGTGATAGTGTTGGTTACTGTACTTGTCATTTAGTATTAAAATAAAGGATTTATTATTAAAAAAATTGGCGTGGGGTTCCCCTTAATTTTAGGCTCTAGCGGAGGTTAAGCAGATGGCTGGGGCAGATGTTTGAAGCCTGGGAAGGGGGTAATACCCACGGAGCTTCCCAGGCTACTAATATAAGCCCCCAGCTGAATACATAGCCTTTACTAGCTATTAAAATGGGGGACCCCCCCAAAAAAATGACGTGGGGTCCCCCCTAATTTAATAGCTAGCAAAGGCTAGGCAGACAGCTGGGGGCTGATATTAATAGCCCAGGAAGGGAGCCATGAATAATGGCCCCCTCCCAGGCTAGAAACACCAGCCGTCAGCCGCCCCAGAAATGGCGCATTCATAGGATGCGCCAATTCTGGCACTTAGCCTCGCTCTTCCACGCTGCCCTGGTGCGGTGGCAGGGGGTAATAGGGTTGGGGTTGATGTCAGCTTATAATGCCAGCTGACATCAAGCCCAGGTTAGTAATGGAGAGGCGTCTATAAGACACCCCCATTACTAACCCCATAGTCAAAGTTAAAAAAAACACAAACACCCAGAATAAAGTCCTTTAATTGAAATAAAGACACAATCCTTTATTGTTCTAAATTAAACCATACTTACCGTCACGCCCATTCCAGCTGAAGCCAACGATCTCCTGCAATAAAAGAAAAATAATAAAGCAACCTCATCCTTACCTTTCCATGGTTCCCACGACAGCTTCAGCTCTGCTACATCGAGATGACAGACTGGACCGCAGCAGAACGCTGCCATCCAGCCTGTCATCCCGCAGACACTGAGAAGCGCAGGCATGCTTGCGCTCTGCAGTGTCTGGCTGTGACGGCATCCAGATGAGCCGAGTTCATGTCCAATGAACTCGGCGCACCTCATGCAGGTCACTGACAGCGTGGGAGAATTCTCCTGCACTCGGCACTTCAGCGTGAGAATTCTCCCACGCTGTCAGTGACGTACATGAGGTCAGCTGAGTTCATTGGACATGAATGAGCTCACCTCATGCACTTCACTGACAGCGTGGGAGAATTCTCACGCTGAAGTGCTGAGTGCAGGAGAATTCTCCCACGCTGTCAGTGACGTGCATGAGGTGCGCCGAGTTCATTGGACATGAACTCGTCTCATCTTTATGCCGTCACAGCCAGACACTGCAGAGCGCAAGCATGCCTGCGCTTCTCAGTGTCTGCGGGATGACAGGCTGGATGGCAGCGTTTTGCTGCGGTCCCGCCTGTCATCTCGATGTAGCAGAGCTGAAGCTGTCGTGGGAACCATGGAAAGGTAAGGATGAGGTTGCTTAATTATTTTACTTTTATTGCAGAAGACATTGGCTTCAGCTGGAATGGGCGTGACGGTAAGTATGGTTTAATTTAGAACAATAAAGAATTGTGTGTTTATTTCAATTAAAGGACTTTTTTCTGGGTGTTTGTGTTTTTTTTAAATACTTTACTAGAAATTCATGGCGGTCATGTCTAATATTGGTGTGACCCCATGAATTTCGGGCTTAGGGCCAGCTGATAATGCCAAGCTGGCCCTAACCCCTTTATTACCCAGTGAGCCTCCGCACCAGGGCCCTGGATGAGTTGGGTACTATGAATGCGCCATTTTCCGGGGTGGCTGCGGACTGCATTTTGCAGCAGGGGGGACCCAGAAAGCTTGGGCCTCCCTGCGCTGCAGATTCCAGCCCCCAGCTGCCTAGTTGTACCTGGCTGGACACAAAAATAGGGCGAAGCCCCACGTATTTTTTTTTTAAATTATTTCATGAAATTCATGAAATAATTAAGAAAAAAAGGGCTTCCCTATATTGTTGTGTCCGGCCAGGTACAAATAGGCAGCTGGTGGTAATAGGTACAAATAGGCAGGTACAAATAGGCAGCTGGTAAATTTGGGCGCCAAATTTAAATATCGGCCGCAACCAATCACCGATCTTGGCTCCACATTTAAACACCGCTGAGCTGATTGGTCGCCGACGCTGGGTGCGACCAATCACCGATTTTGGCGCCACATTTAAATAGCATCCGCGACCAATCAGTACAGCGGTGTTTAAATGTGGAGCCAAGATGGGTGATTGGTCGCGGCCGATATTTAAATTTGGCGCCCAAATCGGTGATTGGTCGCGGGCAGCGCCAGCGACCAATCAGCGATTTTTAACACAAATGTCCGGACCTTTGTAACACCATGCGGATACTGTGGGGAGATCAGCAGCTAGGGTGTGAAGGGAGGACCAGGGAGCGGCGCTGCGGGTCGGGATACTTCTGCTGCGAGTACCCGCTCATGTCCCGGGTTCTCGGAGCGGAAGTATCCAACCAGGCAGCGCCGCTGACATCCATGCGGCTAGGGTGTGAAGGGAGGACCGGGGAGCGGCGCTGACATCCAATTGGTCGCGGCCGCTATTTAAATGTGCCGCACAAATCGGTGATTGGTCGCCGTCTTGACCGCGACCAATCACTGATCTTGCCGCCAAAGTTAAACACTACTGTGCTGATTGGTCGCGGACGCTGCCCGCGACCAATCACCGATTTGTGCGCCAAATTTAAATATCAGCCTCATGCACGTCACTGACAGCGTGGGAAAATTCTCCTGCACTCAGCGCGAGAATTCTCCCACGCTGTCAGTGACGTACATGAGGTGAGCCGAGTTCTTTGTCGGCTCATCTTTATGCCGTCACAGCCAGACACTGCAGAGCACAAGCATGCCTGCGCTTCTCAGTGTCTGCGGGATGACAGGCTGGATGGCAGCGTTCTGCTGCGGTCCAGCCTGTTATCTCGATGTAGCAGAGCTGAAGCTGTCGTGGGAACCATGGAAAGGTAAGGATGATGTTGCTTTATTATTTTTCTTTTATTGCAGGAGATCGTTGGCTTCAGCTGGAATGGGTGTGATGGTAAGTATGGTTTAATTTAGAACAATAAAGGATTGTGTCTTTATTTCAATTAAAGGACTTTATTCTGGGTGTTTGTGTTTTCTTTTAACTTTGACTATGGGGTTAGTAATGGGGGTGTCTTATAGATGCCTCTCCATTACTAACCTGGGCTTGATGTCAGCTGGCATTATAAGCTGACATCAACCCCAGCCCTATTACCCCACTGCCACCGCACCAGGGCAGCGTGGAAGAGCGAGGCTAAGTGCCAGAATTGGCGCATCCTATGGATGCGCCATTTCTGGGGCGGCTGACGGCTGGTGTTTCTAGCCTGGGAGGGGGCCAATATTCATGGCTCCCTTCCTGGGCTATTAATATCAGCCCCCAGCTGTCTGCCTAGCCTTTGCTAGCTATTAAATTAGGGGGGACCCCACGTCATTTTTTTGGGGGGGTCCCCCATTTTAATAGCTAGTAAAGGCTATGTATTCAGCTGGGGGCTCATATTAGTAGCCTGGGAAGCTCCGTGGGTATTACCCCCTTCCCAGGCTTCAAACATCTGCCCCAGCTGTCTGCTTAACCTCCGCTAGAGACTAAAATTAAGGGGAACCCCACGCCAATTTTTTTTAATAATAAATCCTTTATTTTAATACTAAATGACAAGTACAGTAACCAACACTATCACTGTACTTCATATATATGTGACTGACATGTTTCTATCTATCTAATCTATGTGTGAAGCTCTATTCTGTCTGTTATAAATTGTCGGGTACAGATGCTGAATTGCCGGCCGGCTTTTTTAAAGAGACAGTGCATGAAAACACTATTATTTTTTTTAATAAATCCTTTACACTAAATGACAAGTACAGTAAGCAACACTGTCACTGTACTTAATATATATGTGACTGACATGTTTCTATCTATCTAATCTATGTGTGAAGCTCTATTCTGTCTGTTATAAATTGTCGGGTACAGATGCTGAATTGCCGGCCGGCTTTTTTAAAGAGACAGTGCATGAAAACACTATTATATTTTTTAACAAATCCTTTACACTAAATGACAAGTACAGTAACCAACACTATCACTGTACTTCATATATATGTGACTGACATGTTTCTATCTATCTAATCTATGTGTGAAGCTCTATTCTGTCTGTTATAAATTGTCGGGTACAGATGCTGAATTGCCGGCCGGCTTTTTTAAAGAGACAGTGCATGAAAACACTATTATTTTTTTTAATAAATCCTTTACACTAAATGACAAGTACAGTAAGCAACACTGTCACTGTACTTAATATATATGTGACTGACATGTTTCTATCTATCTAATCTATGTGTGAAGCTCTATTCTGTCTGTTATAAATTGTCGGGTACAGATGCTGAATTGCCGGCCGGCTTTTTTAAAGAGACAGTGCATGAAAACACTATTATATTTTTTAACAAATCCTTTACACTAAATGACAAGTACAGTAAGCAACACTGTCACTGTACTTCATATATATGTGACTGACATGTTTCTGTCTATCTAATCTATGTGTGAGGCTCTATTCCTTCTTGTCTAAATTGTCGGGTACCGGTGTATGCCGCTGCTGAATTGCCGGCCGGCTTTTTTAAAGAAAGCGTCTTCTGAGCAGTTTGTCAGCTTTTGGACACCTTTGAAGGTGTTTTCTATGTGTTTCTATGTGTTTTTGTTTGCCTGCCATTGGTTTTAATGGTGTTCGACGGTGTTCTAAGGTGTTCGACGAACAGTTCGACGAACAGTTCCTCGAACATCCCGGTGTTCGACGAACCGAACCGAACCCGAACACTACGGGGGTGGCTCAACACTACTCATCACTAGAAACAACCCATTCAAGCACAGAAGAGTCCTCCCAGGTACATCACTCACAAAGTTCTAACTTTGCACATCGATTTCTCTCCAGGCTAAATGCGCTCCCAATAATCGATAATGCAGGTAAATATAGGCAAATATTATTTCCCGTACAATTTTTATTTCACCATACAATGCGTTTTGACATAAAATAGTCTCCATCAGGTATATTTATAAATGATATAATATTTATAAACCTGATGTAGACTATTTTGTGTCCAAACGCTTTGTATCGTGAAATTAAAATTGTACGGGAAATAATATTTGCCTATATTTACCTGTATTATCGATTATTGGGAGTGCATTTAGCCTGGAGAGAAATCAATGTCCATTATATTCCTATGACAACTCTGAATGGGTTCTCAATAGCTACCATAAACGTGCAGCAGACCAGCAGTAAAGGAAAACTCACTATTGTGATCCTTAAAGATCGCTATGCAAGACTGCAAGATCCATAAATAGGTGAGTACAATATTGATTTGTATGCACCCATCTTAGCGAAGCAGCTACATTTAGTTCTGTGCGTGCTCTGTTTCTTTCTCCTTTTTCTACTGTGTACAAAGTTCTAACTTTGGCAGATTACCTCTCAGACTTGAGGACTATATCATGAATACACCAGTTTGCTAGGACGGCAAATAAAAAATGAAGTGGAAAAAGGTGTAACACATGGCAAGGGTGCCGCAATATCTGGATTTTACTGAAGAATATGCAAGAAATTTATACCTACAGTGGCCAAAAGAATGAGCCCAAACCTCTTTGTAACACCCAGCTAGGAACTTTTATTTTGGGAATATTGATGGAAGATTTTGTAAGGTTCACAAGTCAAAGTGTGTGTCCTGGGGAAAAGACAGAAGGAAAATAAGAGCTGGTTGCAAGACTCGCTCGTGCGAGACAGCAGACCACCCCAGCAGTACATGTGTCACCCAGGGGGAATATAGGGAACTCGGTACCCGGGCCTTTTACCTTGTTTAGGAGGTCACGGCAGTCGGCTCCCGGGCTCGTACTCTGGGTCTCTCTTTAAAAAGGGGATTTAGTATACAGTTTGTCTCGTGACGCCACCTGGGGTTTCCAGTAATGGTTACCGGCGCTGCTGCAAACCTCCGGGGGGATGGGATGGCAGCTGGGATGTTCTTGCTCCCCACAGGTGGAGTGGGCCCCCGGGGCAGTGTAGGTGCAGATGGTGGTGACGCTGGGGCTTGTAGTGCAGGCAAGATGGCGCAGCAGGAGTAACTGACAGAGACAGGGGATTCACTTCAGTACCTTTTACTGGTGCGGATGTCAGGTACGGTCCAGGGTACTCGGTAGAAAGGGTGTACTTCAGGACTTCTCCCCAGTGAGCGGGTATAAGGCCTCCTGGTCCGTGTCTCCCTCTCTCTAAGCTCCTGGCCTTCGTGGTTCCTTGTCCTGTCAAGGGTTTAGCATCAGGTCGACCAGGGACTTGTAGTCCTCCTGGTATGCTGGTGATCCCTACTGGGTATAAAGGACCCTGTAGGCGTGAACCCGGTGTCCGGTTTGGGTCTTGTGGCGAGCCTATGATGCTCCTCTGCCCCCTCGACTCCTCTCTCCTCTCCTCCTTGCCTCCGGCCACACTCAGGGCCCTCAATACAGCAGCAGACGTGCTGCGTCTTCACTGCTCTCAGTGGCAGCACACTCTCTGAACTCTCTCTCAGACTGAACTAAACTGCCTGACTCCACCCTCCATATATATATCCCTATCAGGGCTCCCTCTGGTGGTATGAGGTGGAAGGTTGGAGGTGTTTGTTTGTAGTGAGGGCCTCTTGTGGAGAAGTTCATCCATGCACCCTTTTGGGTCCTGTGGTACCTGTGAACAGCAGGGTGCCACATTCCCCCCTAGAACAATTCAATACTCCTGGACTGAAGCATTTTGTAACAGGTTACAACAATAACAGTAATTATAATAACAATGACAATAATTAAGTTACAGTAAGTCCCGTAACCAGGTGTCCATTTCACCGATGAAAGTGCAAAATGAGTAACATGAGGGACCCGCCTGAAAACCCTCAACGTAGGCCCTGGGCGTGGCTACAGGGCATAAGTGATCCAGGTGTTGGACCACGTCTTCGGCCACGCCAAACGGGTTTTTGTTCAGTGGTCAAATAAGGGGGCACTTTTGATGAGTGCAGCTATTTACAAAGACAGTTTTTGGTTGCTCAGTCATCTGCCTACAAGTTTCTGTACCATGACGGGTAACTACAGGCACACATATTTTACTTTTTCAGTTCACACAATAAATAAATAACGTAGGCAATACCCAACTGGGTTACTATTTACACTTTAGGCATTTTGTATTTTAATCCCTAAACCTGGAAGGGATTTGGCCCTGTGTGCTGCGTGTGGACCTTCATAGGGAATTCTCCTAGAACTGTGTGAAGCACATCTTCCTTGGGTTCTTCCGGTGCTATAGTAGGTACTTCTTCCTCTGTTGTCTTCAGTAGACCTGGGCACACTTTCAAGTGGTCTCTTAAGACTGTTGCGGTTGTCTTACCTCCATCCTTACTAATCAGTCAGGTTTTACTGTTGTCAAAACTGGAGTTTAGCACAGTGTAGGGCTCTCTTTCCCACTGGTCATCGAGCTTGTGACCTCTTCTTTTCTGCTTTAGCACTATCTCTCCAGGTGCCAAGGGTTCTGCTGGTGCATGTTTGTTATACTGCTCTTCTTGTCTTTCCCTCACCTTGTTTAGACTGTCTTCGACACAGGCCTGTACCTTCCTGTACTGTTCTTGCCGACTTGTGTCCAAATCTTCGGTGAACGTATCTGCAGCAGGTACTACCACTCCGAGTTCCAGGTCCATGGGCAATTTTCCAGGTCTTGCTCTCAAGAGGTACGCTGGGGTACAATTTGTAGAACTCACGGGTATGTGGTTATACAGGTCCACTAGGTCAGGTAGATTTTCTGGCCACTGGTTCCTTTCTTCCAAGGGTAGGGTTTTCAACAGGTCTATAACGATGTTGTTCATTTTCTCGCACATACCATTGGTTTGCGGATGATATGGCGTAGTCCGGATCTTCTTGCATCCGTACAGGTGGCAGAATTCCTTGAATAGCTCAGCTTTGAATGCAGGGCCTTGATCTGTGAGCACCTTTTCCGGATATACATGGGGTCTGCAGAAGTAGGCTTGGAACGTTCTTGCTGCAGTTTCTGCTGTCAGGTCCTTGACAGGGGCTACCACCAGGAACCGGGAATAGTGATCCACCATTGTCAGGGCATAGGAGTAGCCTGATCTGCTGGGTGACAGTTTGGCGTGATCCAGAGTGACAATCTCCAGGGGTTGGGTTGTTTTGATGGACTGCAAGGGTGCTTTCTTTCTGCTGTAGTCTTTTCTTCTGAGGCTACAGGGTCCACAATTCCGGCACCACCTTTCTATGGAGCTCCACATTCCAACCCAATAGAACCAGTCCTTCAGCAGGGTTTCCAGCTTCTTTCAGCCAAAGTGACCTGCTTGGTCGTGGTAGGCCTCTAACACCATCTGGATATCTGTCTTAGGTACAACAATCTGCCACACCATTTCATGGGTCTTGGGGTTGACATACCTTCTGCACAGCTTCTCTCTGTAGATGAACAGCCGGCTTCTCTCATTCCACAGGTGTTTGGCTTGTGGGGGAGCATTCTTCTCCAGGTGAGAACCTTCTTGGGTTATCAGTCTTTTGATGAGGCTGACAACCGGGTCACTGTCCTGGGTCTCCTTCTAGCTGTGATGAGGTAGAGGGTTGGCATCCTACCATGACATCTTCTGGAGGCGTGTTGCTCGTGGACCATTCCATTTCTGTGGAAAGCAGGTAGTTCAATTTCTTCGAGATCATCCACTTCATCCTCAGTGTCCGACTGGTGGGGCATTCTTGACAAGGCATCAGCATTGGTATTCTTGTGACCTGCCCGGTACTTGATTGTGAACTGATAATTCGACAGTCTGGCCACCCAACGCTGTTCCATGGCTCCCAACCTGGCTGTCTCCAGGTGTGTCAAGTGATTATTGTCGGTAAAGGCTGTGAATTTGGTTGAGGCTAGGTAATGCTTGAATCTTTCAGTGATAGCCCAGACCAAGGCCAGGAACTCCAGCTTGAAGGAACTGTAATTCTCCGGGTTCCTCTCAGTAGGGCGAAGCTTCCTACTGGCTTACGCAATTACCTTTTCTCTGCTATTTTGCTGCTGGGACAACACAGCTCCCAGTCCCTCGTTGCTGGCGTCAGTGTACAATAGGAAAAGCTGGCTGTAGTCAGGGTAAGCCAGGATTTCTTCACCAGTTAGGACTTCCTTCATTACTGCAAAGGATTCAGCCTGCTCCTTACCCCACTGGAATGGGGGACTTTTACCTCTCTTGGACTGTCCTACCAGAAGATCTTGTAAAGGTGCTGCCTTTTTGGTGTAATCCTTTATGAACCTCCTATAGTACCCGACCAGTCCCAGAAACTGACGTACTTCCTTGATGTTTTTTGGTTCAGTCCACTTATGGATGGCAGTGACCTTCTCCGGGTCTGGTGCTACTCCCTCTGAGCTGACTACGTGTCCCAGGTACTGAACCTTCTGCTTGAGCAAGTGGCATTTAGAAGGTTTTAGTTTCATCCCATACCTGGACAATGCTTCAAATACCTCCGCCAGGTGCTTCAGATGGTCTTCATACGTCCTCGAGTACACGATAACGTCATCCAGGTACAGCAGCACTGTCTCAAAGTTCCGGTGTCCTAAGCAACACTCCATCAGCCTCTGGAACGTTCCGGGGGCATTGCAGGGCCCAAACGGCATACTGTTGAACTCGCATAATCCCATCGGGGTGGTGAAGGCTGTCTTCTCCCGGTCTTCCTCAGCAACAAAGACTTGCCAGTACCCGCTAGTGAGATCCAATGTAGTGAAGTAATTGGCGGATTTTAGTGCAGCCAGGGATTCCTCTATACGGGGCAAAGGGTATGCATCTTTATGTGTTATTCGATTAATTTGTCTATAATCTACACACATCCCCATGCTACCGTCCTTCTTTCGGACCAGGACCAGGGGAGCTGCCCAGGGGCTACAGCTATCCCTTACTACCCCTGCCTTTGTCATGTCATGCAACATTTCCTTGGCTTTTTGGCAATGTGCTGGTGGTACGGGTCAGTAACGCTCCTTAATGGGTGGATGGTTACCGGTGGGTATGTGATGTTGTACCCCTTTAACCCTTCCAAAATCAAGTGGGTGCTTACTAAACACTTGTTCATATTCCTGAACCACTCTGTAAACACCGTCTTTCTGATGGACAGGAGTGACGTCAGTTCCAAAATGGAGCTGTTGACATCAATCCTCCAGCTGATCCTGAGTCATTGTCCTCCACTGTGTCTGGTGGGGTCAAGGATTCCACTGTGTGTATGGCATCATTATGCACAGTATACAATCTGGCAACAGTGGCATATCTTGGCAATTTAACTTCCTCCTCCCCACAATTTAGGAGACTTACAAGTACCCTCCCATTGCGTACATCAACTACCCCTCTAGCAGTTAGGAGTGTAGGTCTGTGCTCTGAGCTAATGGGCTCCACTACCGCCTGGTAGTTCTGTCCCTTGAGAAATATTGCTGCCCTACACCAAATCAGCATTTCACTCATTGGGGGAATCACAATTGGTATCGGGTCTGTCATCCATACATTACCAATCTCACCACCTGTTAGTTTTACCTGCTGCTTGTACAGGAGGGCTCGAATTTCCTTCTGGAGCACCTTCCTCTGCCCTGGTTTGGCAGTGTCAGCCATCTGTTGGCGTAAGAACAACACTTCTCCCAAACAGTTACCAACAATATTTGTACCAAGTGTCATATACAAGTCTGTATCACCAGGCTTAGACTCCACTACAATCAGCCCTTGGTCCTTTAGTTCCGCTCTCCCCACCTTCACTGTCACGTCCTTAACCCCTACTAGGTTAAGAGGAAGGCCATTGGATGCATACACAGAGAGATTTGAGGCTAGCAGGTGGAATTCATCTATGGACCAGTACCTTTTGTAGAGGACATCAGGTATGATGGTTACCTGTGAGCCGGTGTCCAGTAATGCAGGTGTTGCTATGCTGTCCAGCACGATGGACAGGAAAGGCCTTCCTCCTACAAACCGGTCATACCAGCTTGATGGGCCTGGTTGATTTACTCCTGGGTGTCGGCCCTTGGCCCCAGGGTTTGCCCGTTTAAAGGACAGTTCCGTGCGGTGTGGCCTGCCTTGTGGCAACTGTAGCAGATGAAGTCTCCTGGAGGGCGACGTTGGTTGTTGGTCCTCCCACGAGGTAGCGTTGTCCTTCTACGGGGTGGCGTTGTCCTTCTTCTTCTCCTCATCCAGGGGACATCCTCAGGACTGTCGGCGAGCAGGATCCTTCCCTCTGGCTCGGGCTCCGCCTGTAGCTTCAGGGTGCTCAGGACAGTGGTCAGGGTTTTACTTAGCTGACGCACTTCAGAGCGCAGGCTGTCCAGCTCGCTAGGGGGCACTGTTTGCATCTTTGTTTCAGCCGTTAATGAAGGAGCAGTGGGTGCTGCGGGCACTGGGGTGGTCCCACCCTGGTAACGCTGTATAGCAGTATCTGATGGTTCTAGGGGCTGCAGACCCTTAAAAGCCATGTCCTTCAGGATGTCAAAGGTGGCATTTGGATGATTTAAGGCCCACCACCGTACGGTTCTGCTCTCCTCCTGAGACCTCAACCCCCGGATGAACTGTTCTGTCAGCATTTTTTCCTCACCATGTATGCTGGCTGAACTAACCTGTTTCAGGGCCCGCAGGGCTAACTGTAAGCGCCAGACGTAGTCCCGAATACTGTCCTCAGGTTTCTGGGTACAGTGGTAGAACCTCATCCGGAGATCTGCCTCAGTGCGGTTTTCAAATACAGTTTGCAGTCTCTTAAAGATAACGGATACTGATTCCTGGTCTGCGGCTGGCCAGGTTTCAACTTCCCGCTCTGCGGCACTAGTCAATTGTACCAGCACAACAGCGGCTCTCTGCTTACCAGTCATTGAGTATATATCCAGTACACCGCATATTTTCCTTTTGAATCCAGACAGGTTGTCTGGTTTTCCGTCATACTGGGGAAGTCATTTTGCTCCAGGGATATACTGCAGGGCCATGGGTATTAACGGAGTCACGACCCCTGCTGGCGGGGCGGCCGCTTCGGCCAGAGCAGCGCCGGGCACGAGTTGAGCATCAGGAGCGTTAACCGGTGCTCTGGCGTCTTGCTGGTCATCGGCCATGGTTGCGCCCCCCTAGTGAACCGTAGCCTACCTACTTTACTTTAATCGGGTAGGCCGCAGCTCCCCAGACGACGGTCTCCTTACAGGACCTGACACTTCCTGGTGCTGTGTCAGAGCGCGAGGCAGGGCTTGAGCTTCGCGCACTTCCAACAGTCATGCCTCCCTGATTCCCGCAGTTACGCACCTCTTCTTCACGCGCGGCGACGCGTCAATGGCGACGATGTTCACCACAGTTAAAACACAGTTCAAATACGGCACACAGTACCCGGTGGCAACGGGCACGAAATCCTGTTTGTGATGCCAGGAAAGAGAGCTGTGTCACCCAGGGGGAATATAGGGGACTCAGTACCCGGGCCTTTTACCTTGTTTAGGAGGTCACGGCAGTCGGCTCCTGGGCCCGTACTCTGGGTCTCTCTTTAAAAAGGGGTTTTAGTATACAGTTTGTCTCGTGACGCCACCTGTGGTTTCCGGTAATGGTTACCGGCGCTGCTGCAGACCTCCAGGGGGATGGGATGGCAGCTGGGATGTTCTTGCTCCCCACAGGTGGAGCGGGCCCCCGGGGCAGTGTAGGTGCAGATGGTGGTGATGCTGGGGCTTGTAGTGCAGGCAAGATGGCGCAGCAGGAGTAACTGACAGAGACAGGGCATTCACTTCAGTACCTTTTACTGGTGCGGATGTCAGGTACGGTCCAGGGTACTCGGTAGGAAGGGTGTACTTCAGGACTTCTCCCCAGTGAGCGGGTATAAGGCCTCCTGGTCCATGTCTCCCTCTCTCTAAGCTCCTGGCCAGCCTGCAACTGGGCCTAGCTTCTGTGTCGTGCTGTTCCTTCACCTGTCGCTTGGTAGTAGGACCTTTTTCTGGCAACCACTATCCCTGGACACTGGGGCCATCGTGGTTCCTTGTCCTGTCAAGGGTTTAGCTTCAGGTTGACCAGGGACTTGTAGTCCTCCTGGTATGCCGGTGATCCCTACTGGGTATAAAGGACCCTGTAGGCGCGGACCCAGTGTCCGGTTGTGTCTTGGGGCGAGCCTATGATGCTCCTCTGCCCCCTTGACTCCTCTCTCCTCTCCTCCTTGCCTCCGGCCACACTCGGGGCCCTCAATACAGCAGCAGACGTGCTGCGTCTTCACTGCTCTCAGTGGCAGCACACTCTCTGAACTCTCTCTCAGACTGAACTAAACTACCTGACTCCACCCTCCATATATATATTCCTATCAGGGCTCCCTCTCGTGGTATGAGGTGGAAGGGTGGAGGTGTTTGTTTGTAGTGAGGGCCTCTTGTGGAGAAGTCCATCCATGCACCATTTTGGGTCCTGTGGTACCTGTGAACAGCAGGGTGCCAAATACACAAAAGCTGCAGAGGCAGGAGATAATCTGACTACTCCTAGGAGACAGCTGTCAGGCAGAGTGCAAAGGTAAGGAAGAGACTACATACAGGATGGAATGAATCCACCACCAGGGCTTTCCCCTTAAAGAGAGCATGTGCAAGCTACAGTGCCGGACAATATGACAGTATTTTCAGAGGTCATAGCTGCAAGATCTCGCGCCCCGAGGTCCACTTTCTGTGGGTGCAAGTATTCAGAGACTGACTTTTAGTTATTTACCATTGTAGGCCTGTTGCCCTTGTTAAGAGCCCATCCATTTAAAGAGACTTTAAACTTACGCTTGTTACTTTCAAAATTGCCTATGAATACTACAATTTTCACTAATCATAGCTAACAGTAAATCTATGTTAAAAACAAATCGAGTCTCAGTGTCATTGTTGCCTATCCTTCTGCATCTTACGGGGGGTTGTTGAGGGGTTAAAAGTAAATCAAATTGCTACTCAAAGTAAAAAAAAATGGCCATAAATATGGTTGATTTGTCATTTTTTGTAAACTCAATAAATGTTCCATTTTGTGATTTTTTTTAGTTAAACAGTACATGTTTTTTCCCCCATGTATTCTTCAAAGGTGAAAACAGAAAGCAATCAAAGCTCTAAAACAGATTTCACTCAGGAACTTTTTTGGAAAATGAGTTTACATAAATATGAAGCAGTGGCGTGAACTTGTGGACCCCAATGCAAAACTTAAATTGGCCCCTAACTGTGACAAGTCTTTAATATTGATCTTATCACATGGACTAAAGGGATCTTTTGGGCCCCTCCGGGCTACAGGAGCCAGGCATGACTGCAAGTCCTCTATCTACTATAGGGTAAGCCATTGTCATCACATATTACATAACTCTATTTTGCTGAATAGCTAAGTAGTTTTTATTTAATCTTGGAAAAGAAATTGTCAGCCAGCTGTAATGTTAGTGGTTTCTTACTATCATTTTATGCTAAAACAGGCAGGTAAGAGAAGGAATAAACAAGTAAAAACTGTTTAATAGTTTTAACAACATATGACTAGGCCAATGTTTTGATTTAACTTCATGCATGATATTCACTCCTCAACATTTAAATTGCAACACCAAGAAGGAAAAGTCATGGAATTATGAGAGCCACAGGATCAACAAACATGTTAATGATATGCAAATTGTGAAAAAAATCAAACAAAAATTATTTTCAAAACATTGTGATTTTTCAGTATTGGGTATAAGCAACTTGTGAATTAGTCAATGCACGTACATGCTTTCGTGTGCTATCAATTAGGTTATTAATGGTTGTCTGAGGAATGTTCTGCCATGCTAAATGATTTTGGGAATGCAAATCATCAAGATGGTGTAACTCCCTTTGGAATTCCTGACCAATGATATTCCAAATATCAATTTTAGACGCTGCAGTCTTTGGTAGCAGATTTAGGCCATTCATGCTGCTCATAGTACCATAAGCAAAATCCATCCTGGGGTTGTTGTGTTGAAAAACAGCTCATGGACACTTTGGAAAAATGGTCGTACCACTGGTTCAACCACCAAATCAATGTAGAACTGAGCTGCTAGTGCCTGAAATGAAGACTAGAGGTTTCTGGCTACCATATATTATGCCTCACGCCATAATTATGGGAGTAGGATCAGAGTGATGTACCCTTATGAAAGCCTCTTTATGGCATTGCCCACGTGGTCTCGTCAGATTTAAAGAATGGCAAGTAGTGATCCATTCTGTAGTGCAAGTGAAATTACACATCACAAACCAAGCCTAAGGCATCGATCACTGTTTATACAACCCATAAGAAGCCTCTTATATGACATTGGGTTACAAATCAGACCTCAAGGTACAGATGTTCCACTAGAAAAATGAAAATTAAGAGGGCACCACTAATAAGGAGATAAACCTAAGGCATACCAAATGATTAACAATTTACACACATGGTCAGAATTGTTGGTAGCCCTCGTTTAATGAAAGAAAAACCCACAATGTTCACAGAAATAGCTTGAATCTGACAAAAGTAATACTAAATTAAAAATCTATGAAAATGAACAAATGAAAGCCAGACATTGCTTTTCAACCCTTCTTCCACAGAATGTTTTACAAAATTAAACTCATGAAAAAGGCCTGGACAAAAATGATGGTACCCCTGAAAATAATGTGACAAAAGGGACATGTTAAATCAAGTTGTGTCCATCAGTCAGTGGGCCTGTATATAGGGCTACAGATACTCACTGGTGACATGGTGTGTACCACATTCAACATGGACCAGAGGAAGCCAAGGATAGAGTTGTCTCAGGAGATTATAAAGAAAATTATAGACAAGCATGTTAAAGGTAAAGGTTATAAGACCATCTCCAAGCAGCTTGATGTTCCTGTGACTACAGTTGCACGTATTATTCAGAAATTTAAGATCCATGGAATTGTAGCCAACCTCCCTGGACGTGGCCGCAGGAGGAAAATTGATGACACATCAAAGAGACGGGTAATACAAATGGTAACAAAAGAACCCAGGAAAACTTCTAAAGAGATTAAAGGTGATCTTCAAGCTCAAGGAACATTAGTGTCAGATCGCACCATCCATCGGTGTTTGATCCAAAGTGGACTTCATTGTAGACGACCAAGGAGAACACCATTGTTGAAAAAAAATCATAAAAAAGCCAGACTGGAATTTGCCAAACTACATGTTGACAAACCACAGAGCTTCTGGGAGAATGTCCAATGGACAGATGAGACAACACTGGAAGTTTTTGGCAAGGCACATCAGCTCTATGTTCACAGATGGAAAAATGAAGCATATCAAGAAAAGAACACTGTCCCTATTGTGAAACATGGAGGAGGCTCTGTTATGTACTGGGGCTGCTTTGTTGCATCTTGCATAGTAGTGTGGCCTGTGGGTCGCTGGCTGCGCATTTGCGCTTGCATTCCAAGGCCTGGGGTAGGGACTACTGAATGCTGCACTGGGAGAAGGACATGGACATGCTTGCTGATGGTGTTAGTTGAGAGTGTGCAATGTCAGGTGCAGGGCGGGAGGCATCTTGGCATGCGACATGGATAAGGGATTGGTGTGCATGCACAACAGTGGAAGAAGCAGTGGTGTCACCCGCAGACACTGTTGCTGTACCCTGGGGTTCGGCCCACTTAGTCAGGTGCTTTGCTGCCATGTGCCTGATCATGCTGGTGGTGGTCAGGCTGCTAGTTTTGCTACCCCTGCTGATGTTGGCCTGGCAGGTGGTACAAATGTTATCTGCAGAGTCTTTAAAAAATAACCAGGGAAGACCTAACTCGGGAAGACCTAACAGTTGTACTGGCAACTTCCGTCGTGTTGGCGTTACGTGGAACGCTTTCCCGCCTTGTGTCTACAGCCACCACGCTGTTTCTTCCTGCTTGTTGTGGTGCTACGCCCACCTCCCCCTGTGTGCTGCTGTCCTCACTCTGTATGTCCCCCTGCCAGGTTGGGTCAGTTACTATATCATCCACCACCTCGTCTTCCACTTCCGTACCCTGGTCCTCCTCCTGACTTTCTGGCAATTGTGTCTCATCATCATCATCCACCTCTTGCGATAGTAATTTCACTTTCCCACCATCGCCTTCGTGTGATCATGGCTGCTCCAATATTTGGGCATCGCTACACGTTCTCCTCTTGACGCGCTTGAAGTTGGCTGGGCGAGATGCCCGAATCTACAAATAGAAAAGTGAACAGCTCTTCTGAGTGTCCAAGTGTGGGATCAGTTGTCTGTGTGCACTTGACATGGTGTGAGGAAGGAGGATCAGGTTAAGGAATATGCAGTCCAGACTCACGGCTACTGAGACTTGACAGTGTGGAAGACAGGGTGGTGGTGGTGGTTAAGTGACTGGAAGCATTATCTGCTATCCAACCAATAACCTTTTGACACTGCTCTGTGTTCAATAGTGGTGTTCTGCGGTCCCCTATTAATTGGGACAGGAAGGTCGAGCAACAAGATGTGGGTGTTTGTTGTTGCACAATTTCAGCTTGCCCACTGCCACGAGCTCGGCCTCTGCATGCACCATCACCATCAGATCCACTTCTCCATCCCTTACCACACACCTTGCCCATTTTTAATATTTTCCACGTTCACGGGAAATGGCTGATTTTGGAACACCCTTATAGGTGTTATGTCTGACAGAGAACCACGGTTTTAAATAGAAGGCCTGTAATTTACTAATACTATTCTTCACAGCCACCTAGTGTGAATAGTTTTACCGACACACTGCAACGAAATGGAAATGGAAGAAATGTCTGATTTTGGAACACTCTTATAGGTGTTATGTCTGACAGAGAACCATGGTTTTTAATAGTAGGCCTGTAATTTGCTAATACTATTCTTCACAGACACCTAGTGTGAATGGCTTGACCGACACACTGCAACAAAATGGAAATGGAAGAAATGTCTGATTTTGGAACACTCTTATAGGTGTTATGTCTGACAGAGAACCATGGTTTTAAATAGCAGGCCTGTAATTTGCTAATATTATCCTTCACAGACACCTAGTGTTAATAACTTGACCGACACACTGCAACGGAATGAAAATGGAAGAAATGTCAGATTTTGGAACACTCTTATAGGTGTTATGCCTGATAGAGAATCACGGTTTTAAATAACAGGCCTGTAATTTACTAATACTATTCTTCACAGACACCTAGTGTGAATAGCTTGACCGACACTCTGCAACAGAATGGAAAAGGAGGCCAATATTTTCCACGTTCAGTTTAAATTTCTAGATTTTTATCGCTTAAATATGGAATCGATCTGGCTTTATTCTGCAGTGAGAACAAGCAAATGGAGCAGAAAAATGGTGTACTCTTGATTGCTTTTTAAGCAAATAACCAGGATTAAGATAAAAAAAAATTTCCCTGGTCCCTGATATCTGGAGCTATGTCTACAAATATTTGTAAGAACAGCAGCAGAAGACAGGACGTTCAATGGACCCTCTTGCACTATATGCACTGCAGTCTGCCACATACACTGCCTGCCTGCCTAATTCCTGCTATCACCACTGAATATATGCAGCTGGATGAGTCCTCAGAAGGACTATTAGTTCAGATGGATATATATATATATATATGTTGTGGAATACCTATTCTAATATTACACATACAAAAGGTTAAAAACTAGACATATTATAGCTGTCAAACTTTTATTGCTTGCCAAATAACACATTTACAACAGGAAACTATACTAGGAAATGAATTATTGCAATTACACGTGTTTTGTTATACACATGTGTATTTCTGTGTATTGGAACAACACAAAAAACAACAGAGAATTAAAGGTAAATTGGACACGATTTCACATTAAGCCCCAAAAATGGGCCAGACAAAATTGTTGGCACCCTCAACTTAATATTTGGTTGCACACCCTTTGAAATAAATAAGTGCAATCAATTGCTTCCTATAACCATCAACAAGCTTCTTACACCTCTCAACTGGAATTTTGGACCACTGTTGTTTTGCAAACTGTTCCAGGTCTCTCATATTTGAAGGGTGCCTTTTCCCAAAAACAATTTTAAGATCTCTCCACAGGTGTTCAATGGGATTTAGATCCAGACTCGTTTCTGGCCATTTCAGAACTCTCCAGCGCTTTGTTTCCATCCATTTCTGCGTGCTTCTTTAAGTATGTTTGGGGTCATTATTCTGTTGGAAGATCCATAACCTAGGACATAAACCCAGCTTTCTGACACCCAAAATTCATTGGTAATCTTCAGATTTTATGATGCCTTGCACAAGTCAATAACTGAATAAATATGGTGGTTCAGTGTCTGCGCTGCCCAAAGTTCAAAGGTATGATCAAAAACAAAGGTGAAGCATGAATGCGGTTTTAAAACCTTGAAACGCGTTGACATAAAAAAACGCATTCATGCTTCACCTTTGTGCGTGATCGTACCTTTGAACCTTGGGCAGTGCGGACTTTGAACCATCGTATTTCCTCATTTATTGCATCGTATCTCATTGGTGGTCCTGCAGCAGCCTTTACATGATTCCATAGGAGTTGAGACTGTCACAACCCCATCAAATGAGCATTCCTATAATATTTTATACCACTTGGTTATCAGATAAGACCCTATGTGCGCTTTTTTGTCTCTCCTGTTTTACCATTTGATTTGCAGTGTAGGACTCTTTTTGTTTTTGATAAACAATAGAATGATGTGCTTTACCAAAAAGCTCTTGTTCTCATCTATCCACAAGACGCTTTCCCAGAAGGAATTTGGCTTACTCACGTACATTTTAGCAAACTGCAGTCTAGATTATTTATGTCTCTGTGTCAGTAGTGGGGACCTCCTGGGTCTCCTGCAGTGGCACTTCATTTCATTCAAATATGGACAGATAGTTCGGCTTGACACTGATGCATCCTGAGCCTGTAGGACAGCTTGAATTTTAATGGAACTTGATTGGGACTGCTTATCCACCATCTGGACTATCTTGCATTGCAACCTATCATCAATTTTTCTCTGCCGTACACATCCAGGGAGATTAGCTACAGTGCCATGAGTCGTAAACTTCTGGATTATGTTGCGCACCGTGGACGAAAGATCATCAAGATCTCTACAAATGGGCTTGTAACCTTGAGATTGTTGATATTTTTCAAAAATGTTGTTTCTCAAGTCCTCAGGCAATACTCTTCTACTCTTTCTATTCTCCATGCTTAGTGCGGTACACCCAGACTCACAATGCAAAGCAAAGATTGAGCCAACTTTTTGTCACGGTTACACCCCTCACTGTGTCTGGGATGCAATTACTGACAGCTCAGCCATCCAATCTTGTACAGGGGGGTGCTGGAGCTGTTAGTACTGTGATTGACAGCTCGACCATCCAATCTGGTACAGGAGCGTGCAATAGCTGTCAGTGTGGTGATTGACAGCTCGGCTGTCCAACCTGAGACTGGGAGGCACTGGCTATCTTCAGGTGTTCATTATTCCAATTGAATGAAAGGCTATTTAACTGAGCTGTTTCCCACAGATCTCAGCCAGAGGTATATTCAGCTAGTGTGAGGTTTGTTCTCTGTGCCTGGAGTTCTGTTTATTGCCTGACCTTGGACCTTGTACTGACCATACGTCTGTTTAACCCTTTCTGCTCTGATCTGCTCTCCTCCTGGTATTCTGATCTACCGAACATTACCTGACTATGCCTTTGCCTCTTCCCTCTGTTTATGACGTACCCTCATGGCTTTGACTTCAGACTCCTAGACTATCCCGTCTCACGGCCTGGCCGTGAAAAGTGGCTCAGCGTCACACTTTTCCTCTTTTTATCTGATTTCAGGTGTGATTTTCATATTGCCCAAACATGTTACTTGTCACAAATAAGTTTGAATAAGCATCACATGCTTGAAACAAAGTTGTTTACCCACAATTTTGGAAAAGTGCCAACAATTTTGTCCTGCCCATTTTTGGGGTTTGTGAGAAATTATGTCCAATTTGCCTTTTTTTCTGTATTTTAGCGTTGATTTAATACAGGAGAAAGAAAGTGATCCAGATTCCGATTCCAGATAATATCTAAAATGTAAAGACTTTTATTTCCAAAATGTAATAGACAGTGAAAAATACACCAACAATCTGGAGGTGTGGGGGGACATGGGGATGAATAGCAATACCAGATGCATTTTAAGCGCTACATGAGCTCTTAAACTTGGTTTGAATAGGTACTAAGGAAGGGAGGGAACTTAAATGTTCACAGAATTGATTAATACAACTACTAAGTGTGTAAAACCATAGAGACAAAAAGCAAGAATGAACACATGTAAAATAATACATCAGTGAATAAATGATAAGTAAAGGGGACTATCAAAAGATAACAACAATATGAGAATAAAAAAATAAAGAAATGAAAAACCAAATTAAGAAAAATCAGAACATTAATAATGTAAGATTGTCTCTCTTTTGAGATTTAACCCTGTAAGGACACTGATGTTTAATGAAAAAATCCAATAAGCTTCACTTTTGTTAATCAATCTTTCCAATCACCACCGCAGATATGATTGGGAACATATTTAATGGCATATACAGAAAATCTTGTGATTTGTCCATTATAGTTGGTAATGAAATGTTTTGAAGCATTGGAAATATGACCGTTAGATGGATGAAGAATGTCATATAAATGTTCCCTTATTCTGGATTTCAGTTTTCTGATAGTGAAACCTATGTATTTCAGATTACATGGACTGTATTCAATAATGTAAATTATATGGTTAGAGTTGCAGTTCTAAAACCCATTAATATATTAATTAATATTAATATATTTTGCAGAGGATTATAAAGCCCCCTTTAGTGTGCAGTTGTAATAGGACACCTAACATCTGCAGTAGGGGAAGTTCAAGAGACGTGACAAATATCACACCTCTAGCCAGCTCTCTCAGGACAAAATGGCCTACTGCTATGTGATCCCAAGGCATGTCGGTTTCCTTTAGTTAGACAGGTATTAATTCCATATTGAGTTATGGAAATACTATGCGTCTTAGCCATACACCGAATAGATTTTTGAAATCATGAGGACATGGTGAATGTCCGCTTGGGTCTCGACCCAGTCTAGCACATAGGGATAGGGAGATACATGGCACAGCCATTCATAAACCCCTAGGGTCATTGTATTTAGTCTCCATGTGTATCAGGGGCTGGCTGGATCCCATGACATCAGAACCAGCTCCCTAGAACCATCCATTAAGGAGTTATGACCTGTTTTAGTTTCTGGAGTTTCTAGCTGATTGAGGCCAGGGGTGGAGATTTAGGTCCAGCTCAGGGGGCAGATGGGGGTTGACCCAGAGGGGTTAAAAGCGCCTGCAGCTCTTGGCCTATTGCTTTTTCTCTGGGAGGCCGTGACGACACATAGTGTGGGAGAAGTCACCCAACAGAGGGAATCACAAGCCTCCCATGTGGCAGCCCTGCCCCCGCAAGCCAGGACTTTCATCTGACTGGTAACTGAGTCTTAATACCTGCATACTTTTGTACCACTACTATTGTGTTTGCATCTTTGACCATTATGTATGTATAACCCTTATATATATAGTGCATTGTCTAGTGTGCCCTTAAGATGATTAACTATATAATTTAACCAGTGCTGGTTTCTGGCCCAATGCAATTCCTTTTACAGACCAGTGCTTATGTCTAATAGGAACTGTTGGCACCTCTTCCAGGCTGATAATGTTCTGTTTCACTGGGGTCAGTGAGAGGGGCCTCTCAGCCTGTCAGGGGTTTGAGTGTGGTGCCACATTAGTGACTGAGTGGGCCACCTCTTCTCACTCTTGGTACCTTCCTGAAGCCGTGAGGACAGGGGGTGTCTGTGTAGAACTGTACTAATATGACCTTACGTGTCCCCGAGGGGGTGCAGAATGTCACATTGGTGCAAAGTGCGGGTCCGTATCACGTGATCTCTCTGACGTAATAGTGACGTCAGGTGGGAGGTGCGGTGGGAATCCTTCACATATGGTGGCAGCGGCAGAATTTTGCGTGATCTCTCCAGTGCCATTCATCCCAATCATGATTAATGAATGTGTAAGTTCTGACTACATTTGGACATGTTTTGGATGACATTCGTCCACATTTGTGAAAACTGAGCGACTAGTGGACGCATGAGGATTGTACAAACTAAGTGAAAGATGGCTGCCTATGGTGGGTGCTTTACCGGAAACAATTCTAATCTAATTGTAATTATAAGATAGAATCCATGATATCATCTTCCCTCAAAATATGCGGATTCTGTTTGATGGTACTGGAAATGGCTGAAAAATACGAACTATATGTGAGTACTAAAGTTGGTGTACTGTAAGCAACATTATTGATATCCTGAATATTACCAGTTTTATGGACTAAGGCTTTTCTTGATTTTGAATTCACAATTTTAGTAGCACAGGCTAAAGACCATGTAGGATCATTTCTATTATATAGGCTAGACTTGACTGGATTGGATTGGATTTTTTCTTTAAACACCAGGGTCCCTACAGGGTGAAATCTCAGGAGAGAGAAAATATTATATTATTAATGTTCTGATTTTTCTTCATTTAGTTTTTCATTTCTTTATTTTTTTTATTCTCATATTGTTCTTATGTTTTGTTAGTACCCTTTACTTATCATTTATTCAACGATGTATTATTTTACATGTGTTCATTTTTCCTTTTTTGTCTTTTTGGTTTTATACACCTGTAGTTTGATTAATCAATGCTGTGCACATTTAAGTTCCCTCCCTTCCTTAGTACCTATTCAAACCAAGTTTAAGAACTCAGGAAGAGCTCGAAACGCGTCTGGTATTGGTATTCATCATGATGTCCCCCATGTCGGTGTATTTTTCACTGTCTTTTAAATTTTGTAAGTAAAAGACTTTACATTTTATGTATTACCTGGAATCGAAAGCTGGATCACTTTCTTTCTCCGCATCTGTCGAGTACCAGGCAATGGCGCCGATTTGAAGCCTCCACATGAACAGAACTGATTGGAGGGTGAGCGGGTTTTCTTTTTTTCTATATGTTCTTTAAGACACATAAAGGAAATAAACATGTGCTTAAAAAAACATGTATAATTGCAATAATTTTCTGGGAGAAATACTTCATTTTCTGGAACAATTTCAAGTATTTTCGGCCATGACTGTATATAATAATGCCACTAAAAAGTAAAAAATATATACTTTATTATATAAATGTATAAAATCATGGAAGGGATAAGTCTACTCTTCAGAGCATGTAGAGTTAAGAAAGTAATAAACTAATTTTCATGAGACCCATTAATGCATAGAAAAACAATAGGCGTACATCTTTCTGTTTCTCTTTCCAACAATGCATCTTTTGTTATGTTTTCTACCTCCGCACTTTTAATATTGCGAGGCCTTGTATTGTTTTATTGCTTTAGTTGAAGATGTGACAGCTCTCTACAGAAGATGAATGTTCCAATATTAAATAAGTTCCAGGCAATGTTTAATGTAATCTTTTTGAGCGAGTCCAGTAAAGTTAACAGTTGGAAAAAAATAAAGCAGTGAAAGTATGCTTAAGCTGTTAATCTATGCGGACTCACTTATAGCCGTTGCTTTAAATCATCATATAAACTGAAGACTGATTTTAGTATAATTTGAAATAACATAGATCCATGTAATTTCTCAAATTTTGCTCCTAAAAGATTGTGTAAATATAGCAATAGTGGCGTGACAACTTTGTCCTGTTAAGGGAAGTCAGCTCTGTTGATAAAAATGTTCCCACGTTAAACAGGGAAGCCTATTAGTGTAATGAATAGGTGATATTTTCCTACTACAAGGTGTTGCCTGAAAAAGACAAGTCAGTTTTTGAAGACTGTACATTAAGCTTGGAATATATAGTACTATGCAAAATCTTTAGGCAGGTATGGAAAAAATGCTGCAAAATAAGAATGCTTTAATGTTGATAATAGTAGAAATTATTGAACATTTTTAAATTCGAATTTGTCAGGTTTGGCAATTTTTTGCTAAAATAAGATCTATTCGTCACAAATTGAAGTTAGTCCAATTGACCTGAAGAGATGTTTGTAACGGGTCTGGGAGGTGGAACCTCTGAGCAACTATACAAAGGGGAAGTCCCAGGGAAGGCGGGCATTTAGTCACAGCAAGTGACAGGGACAGTCTTTGGGTAGAAGGGCAGGAGGTCACGGCAAGTGACGGGGACAGTCTCTTGACAGGCGGATGGTCACGGCAAGTGACAGCAGGGTAAGAGTCTCTAGACAGGCAGGTGGTCACGGCAAGTGACAGCTGAGCCTCCAGGTAGGCTAGCAGGCAGGTAGCAGGTGAGCGCTCCCAGGTGAGCGGTCAAGAGTCTCTGGACAGGCAGGTGGTCACGGCAAGTGACGGCTGAGCCTCCAGGTAGGCTAGCAGGCAGGTAGCAGGTGAGCGCTCCCAGGTGAGCGGGCAAGAGTCTCTGGACAGGCAGGTGGTCACGGCAAGTGACGGCTGAGCCTCCAGGTAGGCTAGCAGGCAGGTAGCAGGTGGGCGCTCCCAGGTGAGCGGGCAAGAGTCTCTGGACAGGCAGGTGGTCACGGCAAGTTACGGCTGAGCCTCCAGGTAGGCTAGCAGGCAGGTAGCAGGTGAGCACTCCCAGGTGAGCGGACAGGCAGATCCATAGACAGACTGACAGGTGTTGGTAGGCAGACTGTCGGACTGCAGAAATGCAAGCAGATAGACAGGAATCAGGTAGGAATCAAGCAGAGATCTGGCAGGTAACTGGCAGGTATCTAGTAACGGGACCTGAGTATGAAGCAGAGTTGAAAGGCTTTGCAACAACATTGCTCGGACACCTCCATTTTGGAGGAGGTGCCTTATATATGGTGAGGTCCTCCGGCCATTGGCCGGGGACTCCTTAGGACGGCGCGCGCGGCCCCTTTAAGAGAGGGGGAGCGCGCGCGCGTGCGCCCTAAGCACAGAGGCCGAGAAGCAGCACACGCTGCCAGCAGAGCGGGAGGAAGCCGCCGGGCACGGAGCGGAGAGGAGACGGAAACGGTGTCCCTGCTAGCAGGAGGCAGGGACGCCGACGCTACAGTACCCCCCCCTTTAGGCCCCCCCTTTTTTAGGCCAGAGAGAAATTTATCAAGGATGAGAGGGGCATGGATGTTCTCCCGGGGCTCCCATGTTCTCTCCTCAGGACCAAACCCCTTCCAATCCACTAGAAAAAAAGACTTTCCTCTTACCCTTTTGGTGGCCAGAATGTTCTCTACCTCAAACTCATTTTCAGCGGAAACCGGAGCAGGCGGCGTACCTGTAGACTTGGAAAAAGAGTTAAGTACCACGGGTTTGAGTAGAGATACATGGAAGGAGTTAGGAATCCGCAAATTGGCCGGGAGTTTCAATTTATAGGCCACCGGGTTGATTTGTTTGATAACTTCCAGTGGACCGATGAACCGAGGCCCTAACTTGTAGGAAGGAATCTTGAGCTGGACATATTTGGACGAGAGCCAGACCTTATCTTCAGGACGGAATTGTGGTGGATCCAGACGTCTTTTGTCAGCCTGTTTTTTCATCCGCTCGGATGACTGAAGAAGTGCGGATCTGGTACTTTCCCAAATGGAGGAAAATTCGTCAGCGAGAGATTCCGCAGCCGGATTGTCCACCGAGGTGGAGATGGGAAACGGGATCCGAGGATGCTGACCGAAGACTAGAAAAAACGGGGATTTGGAGGAAGATTCACTCTCGTGATTATTGTAGGAAAATTCGGCCCACGGTAAAAGATCCACCCAGTCGGAATGGTGAGCATTAACAAAGTGCCGGAGGAAACTGGTTAAAATTTGGTTGATCCGTTCTACTTGGCCATTGGACTGTGGGTGATAAGCAGAAGAAAAGTCCAATGTGACCCCCAGCAGTTTACACATGGCTCGCCAAAAGCGAGAGGTGAACTGAACCCCTCGGTCAGATACGATGTGGAGATGAAGACCATGAAGACGGAAGACATGATGGATAAAGTCTTTAGCTAACTCTGATGCAGACGGGAGACCAGGCAGGGGAATAAAGTGAGCCATTTTGGAAAAGCGGTCAGCGACCACCCAAATGACCGTACAACCGGCAGATACAGGGAGGTCCGTTATAAAGTCCATAGCTATATGCTCCCACGGGACAGCAGGCACAGGAAGAAGAAGGGGACGACAGGCTGGCAGATGTCTCGGAACCTTGTTGTGGGCGCAGGACACACAGACTGAAACAAAGTCTATTACGTCCTTGTGCAGGGTAGGCCACCAGTAATGCCGGGTAATAAGCTGGAGGGTCTTTTTCTGACCAGCGTGGCCAGCTAGCTTGGACGAGTGTCCCCAGTGTAGAACCTTCTCACGATCAGGTACAGTTACGAACTTCTTACCGGGTGGAAGACGATTTAGATTCACGGGGCCCACCTGCATTACTTTGGCGGGGTCGATGATGTGTTTAGGCTCCTCCTCAAGATCAGAGACCAAAAAGGATCGGGACAAGGCATCAGCTTTGATGTTTTTGTCAGCCGGGCGAAAATGAAGAATGAAATTAAAGCAGGCGAAGAACAAGGACTACCGGGCTTGGCGCGGGTTAAGTCTCTGGGAACTCTGGAGGTAAGCCAAGTTCTTGTGGTCCGTGTAAATTATTACCGGGTGAAGAGCCCCCTAAAGCAGGTAACGCCACTCCTCCAGTGCCAGCTTAATGGCCAACAATTCTCAGTCTCCTATAGAATAATTGCGCTCAGAAGAGGAGAAGAGTTTGGAGAAGAAGCCGCAGGTTACCATTCTTCCGGAAGACGACTTTTGGGTGAGTACCGCTCCGGCTCCGGAGGAGGAAGCGTCGACTTCTAGGAAGAATTGTTTGCTGCCGTCCGGACGATGCAGCACAGGGGCGGAGGAAAAAGCTTGTTTTAAGGAAAGGAAGGCTTCCTCTGCTTCGGGCGGCCATTCTCTGGGATTAGCGCCCTTACGAGTGAGCGCCGAGATAGGGGCAGTCCGGGAAGAGAAGTGCGGAATGAAGAGGCGGTAGTAGTTGGCGAAG
This sequence comes from Phyllobates terribilis, assembly GCF_046119375.1. Taxonomy (NCBI): domain Eukaryota; kingdom Metazoa; phylum Chordata; class Amphibia; order Anura; family Dendrobatidae; genus Phyllobates; species Phyllobates terribilis. The sequence continues at coordinate 325,661,638 of NW_027362762.1, read as the reverse complement.
CCCAGGAACCGCTGAATAGCTTTCAACCCCTCTGGTCGGGGCCATTTCTGGCTGGCAGAGAGTTTCTCAGGATCCATTCGTAGGCCGGTCTGAGAGATTATGTAGCCCAGAAACGGAAGCGAGTTGTGCTCAAAGAGGCACTTCTCATATTTAGCGTAGAGGTGGTTCTGCCTGAGCCTGAGTCGGGCCTGACGAACGTCCTTCCGGTGAGTGAGGAGATCCAGAGAGAAGACCAAGATGTCATCCAGGTACACCACCACGCAGGAGTAGAGAAGGTCACGAAGATGTCATTGACCAACTCTTGAAAGACGGCGGGAGCGTTACAGAGACCGAAGGGCATTACAAGGTATTCATAGTGGCCGTCCCGGGTGTTGAATGCCGTCTTCCATTCATCCCCCTGACGGATACGGACCAGGTTATACGCCCCACGGAGGTCCAGCTTGGTGAAGATTCTAGCCCCCCTTAGACGATCAAATAATTCAGGAATGAGCGGAAGGGGGTATTTATTCTTCACCGTGATCTGGTTAAGGCCTCTATAGTCTATACAGGGACGGAGTGAGCCGTCCTTCTTTTTGACGAAGAAGAAGCCTGCTCCCGCCGGGGAGGTAGATTTCCGGATAAATCCCCGGGCCAGATTCTCCTCAATATATTCAGACATGGACCGGGTCTCAGTAGCGGACAAAGGGTAAATACACCCACGGGGAGGAGTAGCGCCGGGTATCAGGTCGATTGGGCAGTCGTATGGTCTATGAGGGGGTAATGTTTCTGCTTCTTTTTTATTAAAGACGTCCGCATAAGACCAATAGGGAGCCGGTAGGCCGGGTAGATTGGCTGGGGTAGGAGAAGGACGGGCAGGATGAACAGGAACTAAACAAGTCTTATGGCAGTCCTGTCCCCAGCGAAGGACTTCTCCGGTCTGCCAATCAAGCACGGGTGCATGTCTCTGAAGCCAAGGTAGGCCTAGCAGGAGGGCGTGAGAGAGTCCAGGCAGAACATGGAAGAAGATGCTCTCAGAGTGCAGCATTCCCACCAGCAGAGTTATGGATTCGGTGATGAGTTGGATGGGATGTAGTAAGAGGCCCCCATCCATGGCGGCGACAGATAAGGGTACAGCCAGAGGTTTGGTGGGAATGCGGTATTTTTCTACCAGGGACTGAGAAATGAGATTTCCAGCAGCTCCAGAGTCAAGTTGAGCCAGTTCAAAATAACGGTTCTCCCCGCAGATGATAGAGACCGACAGCATCAGAGATGGAGAGGGTTTACTCTTGTCTAGGACGACCTCTCTGAGCGACCTAGACACAGGCATTTCCCGACCTCTCCGGGCAGGAACGGATCCGGTGCTCCTTACTGCCACAGTAGAAGCAGCTCCCCTCAGCACGGCGTAATTCCTGACGGGTTTTGACCATCTTGGTCTGGTCGACCTGCATAGGCTCGGGTGAGTGCGCCTGGGGAGTAACGGAGGAAGTGACGGGTTTCTGGAAGGTAGGGGCAAGGCGTGGAAACCTCCTCTCACGGGTGACCTCTTTGGTGCGCTCCTGGAACCGGATGTCAATCCGGGTAGCAAGTGTTATTAAGTCGTCGAGAGTGGTAGGAATGTCCCGACCAGCGAGTTCATCTTTAATACGGCAGTAGAGATGAGCGTTGTTCTACTCGAAATGTTCGCCAATCTCAAATTCGAGCTGTTTTGGGCGGTGTTCGAGCCGTTCGGCGAACAAGAACGATTTGAGAAAAATTCGGCTGTTCGAGGTTATGTTCGATAACTGTTCTTGCACCAAAATCATAACTGGATTTTTTCTCAGTAATGATGAAAATTAATGTTAATATGCAGTTTGAGTGTACAGCGGGGTGGGGGGAGGGGCAGGGGATGGATCTCTGCAGGAATAATGAAGATCTCCATTTTTTTTTCTCTTTCCCGCATTTGCAGTGGGGAGGTGCAGTCTGTCAGCCTATCAGCAGCGCACACACGGAGCGAGCTGCTGTTTTTCACACAAGCAAGGGCATGTGTCTTTGGCAGTGTATGTCACATGTTCTTGCCCTACAAGACCAAGCCATTTTCCCCGTCGCCACCATTTTCTCACTGCTGCAGCTGCGTGTTAGACGGCACCGCTGTTGCTGTGTGCGCTATACCTTGTTAATTTCAAGCCAATTTTCGCACAAATCTACAGATAGCTTGGGAGTAGGGAATAGTTGTGATTGCAGTCCTTTTAAGGACTAGGTTACAGCATTTCCTGCGACTTTTATCAGGCAGGTCTGTGCTCTTAAATAGATAAATTGTGGGAGTAAAGACTAATTGTAATTGCAGTCCTTTTCAGGACTAGGTTACATCAGTTCCTATCAGTTTTTGCCAGGCAGGTCTGTGCCAGTGCTGTGCAAGTTTTTTTCACAGCATTTGGCTGAATCTAGCAAAGCTAATACTTTTTGGCCTATTGCAGAGTGTGTTAGTCAATGGAGTAGCCTATCTGTGTTGCAAGATATACCACCTGTGTATAGAATACCATTTTTTTTACTGCACCTAGTGAAGTAAAATCTTTTGGGCATAGCATCATTCTATTAGTCCATCTATACTGACCTCCATCAGGTTGCAAATTGAATATAATTTTTTTCTGCATCTAGCTCTGAAAAAATATTTGGGCTTCTAGCAGTGTGTGGGACTTGTTCTATTAGTCCATCTATACTGACCTCCATCAGGTTGCAAATTAAAAATAATTTTTATCTGCATCTAGCTCTGAAAAAATATTTGGCCTTCTAGCAGTGTGTGGGACTTTCTCTATTAGTCCATCTATACTGACCTCCATCAGGTTGCAAATTAAAAATAATTTTTATCTGCATCTACCTCTGAAAAAATATTTGGGCTTCTAGCTGTGTGTGGGACTTGTTCTATTAGTCCATCTATACTGACCTCCATCAGGTTGCAAACTGAATATAATTTTTTTCTGCATCTAGCTCTGAAAAAATATTTGGCCTTCTAGCAGTGTGTGGGACTTTCTCTATTAGTTCATCTATACTGACCTCCATCAGGTTGCAAACTGAATATATTTTTTTTCTGCACCTACCTCTGAAAAAATATTGGGCTTCTAGCTGTGTGTGGGACTTGTTCTATTAATCCATCTATACAGACCTCCATCAGGTTGCAAACTGAATATATTTTTTTTCTGCATCTACCTCTGAAAAAATATTGGGCTTCAAGCTGTGTGTGGGACTTGTTCTATTAATCCATCTATACAGACCTTCATCAGGTTGCAAACTGAATATAATTTTTTTCTGCATCTAGCTCTGAAAAAATAGTTGGCCTTCTAGCAGTGTGTGGGACTTTCTCTATTAGTCCATCTATACTGACCTCCATCAGGTTGCAAATTAAAAATATTTTTTATCTGCATCTAGCTCTGAAAAAATATTTGGCCTTCTAGCAGTGTGTGGGACTTTCTCTATTAGTCCATCTATACTGACCTCCATCAGGTTGCAAATTAAAAATAATTTTTATCTGCATCTACCTCTGAAAAAATATTTGGGCTTCTAGCTGTGTGTGGGACTTGTTCTATTAGTCCATCTATACTGACCTCCATCAGGTTGCAAACTGAATATAATTTTTTTCTGCATCTAGCTCTGAAAAAATATTTGGCCTTCTAGTAGTGTGTGGGACTTTCTCTATTAGTCCATCTATACTGACCTCCATCAGGTTGCAAATTAAAAATAATTTTTATCTGCATCTAGCTCTGAAAAAATATTTGGCCTTCTAGCAGTGTGTGGGACTTTCTCTATTAGTCCATCTATACTGACCTCCATCAGGTTGCAAATTAAAAATAATTTTTATCTGCATCTACCTCTGAAAAAATATTTGGGCTTCTAGCTGTGTGTGGGACTTGTTCTATTAGTCCATCTATACTGACCTCCATCAGGTTGCAAACTGAATATAATTTTTTTCTGCATCTAGCTCTGAAAAAATATTTGGCCTTCTAGTAGTGTGTGGGACTTTCTCTATTAGTCCATCTATGCTGACCTCCATCAGGTTGCAAATTAAAAATAATTTTTATCTGCATCTAGCTCTGAAAAAATATTTGGCCTTCTAGCAGTGTGTGGGACTTTCTCTATTAGTCCATCTATACTGACCTCCATCAGGTTGCAAATTAAAAATAATTTTTATCTGCATCTACCTCTGAAAAAATATTTGGGCTTCTAGCTGTGTGTGGGACTTGTTCTATTAGTCCATCTATACTGACCTCCATCAGGTTGCAAACTGAATATAATTTTTTTCTGCATCTAGCTCTGAAAAAATATTTGGCCTTCTAGCAGTGTGTGGGACTTTCTCTATTAGTCCATCTATACTGACCTCCATCAGGTTGCAAATTAAAAATAATTTTTATCTGCATCTAGCTCTGAAAAAATATTTGGCCTTCTAGCAGTGTGTGGGACTTTCTCTATTAGTCCATCTATACTGACCTCCATCAGGTTGCAAATTAAAAATAATTTTTATCTGCATCTAGCTCTGAAAAAATATTTGGCCTTCTAGCAGTGTGTGGGACTTTCTCTATTAGTCCATCTATACTGACCTCCATCAGGTTGCAAATTAAAAATAATTTTTATCTGCATCTACCTCTGAAAAAATATTTGGGCTTCTAGCTGTGTGTGGGACTTTCTCTATTAGTCCATCTATACTGACCTCCATCAGGTTGCAAATTAAAAATAATTTTTTTTCTGCATCTACCTCAGAAAAAATATTGGGCTTCTAGCTGTGTGTGGGACTTGTTCTATTAATCCATCTATACAGACCTCCATCAGGTTGCAAACTGAATATAATTTTTTTCTGCATCTACCTCTGAAAAAATATTTGGGCTTCTAGCTGTGTGTGATACTTGTTCTATTAGTCCATCTATACTGACCTCCATCAGGTTGCAAACTGAATATAATTTTTTTCTGCATCTAGCTCTGAAAAAATATTTGGCCTTCTAGCAGTGTGTGGGACTTGTTCTATTAGTCCACCTATACTGACCTCCATCAGGTTGCAAATTCAAAATAATTTTTTGTCTGCATCTAGCTCTGAAAAAATATTTGGCCTTCTAGCAGTGTGTGGGACTTTCTCTATTAGTCCATCTATACTGACCTCCATCAGGTTGCAAACTGAATATATTTTTTTTCTGCATCTACCTCTGAAAAAATATTTGGGCTTCTAGTTGTGTGTGGGACTTGTTCTATTACTCCATCTATACTGACCTCCATCAGGTTGCAAATTGAATATAATTTTTTTCTCCATCTAACCCAGCCAATAGTTTTGGCCTAATACCACAGTTTGGCCACTCAGCTCTGCTCGGTTCCCATCCATTGTTTTTTTGTGCAAACAACTCCAGAGTTGTGAATTAGTTAACCACCAAAATGAGTGGAGAAAGGCCTGCTGCTGGTGGAAAGGGGAATAGGCGTGTTGGGAAGGGGAAAAAAGGTTGTGTCCGTGGGGTAGGTGTGTTAAAGCAACAGTAACATCTGCAGAAGAAAGACCATCTTCCAGCCAAACTAAAATGTCTACTTCTTTTAGCGGACAATGTGATAAGATCCCTTTCTTACGGCCACGCCAATCGCTACAAATTCCAGATGAGGCACAAAAACAGCAGGTGCTTCAACGGATATCAAGTGCTCCTTTAAGTGGGCTCTCCTCCACATCAACTTCAACATCACAAATACTCCAGTCCTCAAAGGTGTCACCCCAATCGCACTTGCTTCCTCACAGCTCCCAAATCTCCAGCTGCCCGTCTGAGTATGAGGTAGAACAGATGGTTGAGTCTGCAGAGCTGTTTACTCTTACTATAGCCTGGGAATCAGAGGTCGACTCCAGCGCTTCTGTGAATCCAGACGAAGAAATGATCTGCACTGATGCCCAGAATCTTTATGAGTCGGATTCAGGACCAGACGCAGAAGGCTCTGACCATAATGTAGACCCTCATTCCCAAACTGTAACTCCTGTTGGTGGAGACAATGAGGAAGACGATGATGAGACTCAAATACCTGATTGGAGCGACAACCTTAGTTTTTTGTCAGGGCAGAAACAGGTTGGCTCTGAGGACGACGGGTGTGATAACGCACAGGGTGATGATGATGAGATTGGAGATCCCACTTACTGTCAACCCACAGTCAGCCAAGAGATGAGGTCAGCAGAGGAGGTGGAGGAAGATGCTAGTGACGACGAGGTCAGGTTGCGCCTTCCTGGACAGAGACGTAGTACTGGAAGCACATCAACAACTGCATCCTCAAACACAACTCTGCCTCTCACCACAAGTCGTGGTGGCTCTTCAGGTCGCATGGGTGCTAAGCCTTGCATAGCCTGGGCATTTTTTCAGATCGATAAAGATGACCCAACTCGTGTTATCTGTAACATTTGTCAGCAAAAGCTAAGTAGAGGCCAAAAAATACATAGTTTGAGTACTTCATGCATGAACCGGCACATGGACATGAAGCATAATTTGCAGTGGGAAGCTCAGTGTGCTACAATGCGGCCTAGCCGGCCGGGCCAACCACCGTCTGCCATATCTTGTGCATCCGCGGCCTCTTCATCCTCTGTGACTGGGGGGACAGCAGTCACACCTGTTTTGGGGCGCAGACCTGGCACCTCTTTACCCGCAACAGCCAGCGTGATTGGCAGGTCATCATTTTCTTTGGAGGTGGTAACACCAGCTGGTGTTGAGCGCTGTTCGACATCGATAGCACCACCTTTAGATCAAGGCAACCTAACATGTCCGCCTGCATCTTCCTCACAAACCGGCAGTTTGCCGGGGACACCCTTATCAACCCCGTCTAAGCACAATAGCCAGCCCTCGGTCCCTCAGATGTGGACAAGTAAAAGACCATTTCCTCCTAGCCATGAGAAAGCTAAGAGGTTGAATTTCACTATCTGCAAGCTCTTGGCTACAGAAATGCTGCCTTTCCGCCTGGTGGACACAGAGGATTTTCGAGACCTTATGTCCGTCGCAGTGCCCCAGTACCAGATGCCCAGTCGGCACTACTTCTCAAAGAAAGGTGTGCCTGCGCTCCACCAGCATGTCGCACACAACATCACTGCTTCTTTGAGAAACTCTGTGTGTGACAGGGTGCATTTCACCACAGACACTTGGACGAGTAGGCATGGACAGGGGCGTTACATGTCGCTGACTGGGCACTGGGTAACTATGGTGACAGCAGGACAAGGGGCTGCTGTCCAAGTATTGCCGTCCCCACGCGTTGTGCGTCAATCCTCTTTATGTCAAAGTTCCTCCACTGCTTCTGCCTCCTCAACCTTCTCTCGGTCTTCCACCTGCACCCAAAGCCTGTCTGGTCATGCCACAAGCTTTCTAACTGCGCAGAAGGGATCCTGCACACCTCCTTACTATGCTGGCAGTAGGGCTCAACGTCATCAGGCGATTTTTACTTTGAAATGTCTGGAAAATGTGAGTCACACAGCTGAGGAGTTGTGGTCAGCTCTGGAGAACCAATTTCATGAATGGTTGTCTCCACTGGACCTGAAACCAGGGAAGGCCGTGTGCGACAATGCTGCAAACCTGGGTGCGGCCCTTCGCCGGGGCAATGTCACACACGTGCCTTGTATGGCTCACGTGTTGAACCTGGTTGTCCAGGAATTTTTAGCCCACCATCCCAGACTAGATGGCCTTCTGCAGAGGGCACGGTCGCTGTGTGCTCACTTCCGCCGTTCGCATCCCGCAGCTCAGCGATTTACATCTCTACAGAAGTCGTTGGGCCTGCCACTTCACCGGCTAAAATGCGATGTGCCTACCCGGTGGAATTCAACTCTGCACATGTTGCAGCGACTGTGGCAGCACCGACAAGCCCTGGTGCAATACGTTCTGACGTATAGCCTGGGCCAACGAGATCCAGAGGTGGGGCAAATGACGCTGGAGGAGTGGTCTCAGATCAGGGACCTATGCACCCTTCTGCACAGTTTTGAAATGGCGACGAAGATGTTTAGTGCTGACGATGCCATTATCAGCATGACTATTCCGGTGATTTACATGCTGGAGCACATGTTAAACAGAATTCGGAGTCAGGTGGTGGCACAAGAGGAGGTGGAGGAAGTAGAGGAGGAGGAGTTGTATGCGGAAGGGCTAACATCTGCAAGGTCCAGACGGTCGGCAGCACCAAGGCGGCAGGCATGTGAGCGTGGGGGAGATGGTTTTACCAGGGCGCATGGTAGCAGCCAAACTAGTGAGGAAGGTGCAGGAGCCCAGGAAGAAGTGGAGGACGAACTGATGGAAGACTCATCAGATGAGGGAGACCTTGATCACATTTCTGTTGTGCGAGGTTGGGGGGAGAGGACAGAGGAAGGAAGCATGATTGTTACCTCGCCACCAACACAACAGGGACTTGGTGCTCCTGGATGCGCAACACACATGAGTGCCTTCTTGATGCACTACCTGCAACATGACCCTCGAATTGTGAGAATTAGAAATAATCCTGACTACTGGGTTGCCACACTGTTAGATCCCCGGTACAAAAGTAAATTTGCCGAAATTATTCCTGCCATAGAAAGGGATGCACGCATGCAGGAGTATCAGCAGAGACTGTTGCAGAATCTTACATGTGCTTTTCCACAAAACACCAGTGGTGCACGTAGTGAATCTCACAGTTCCAACATGCCAACCGTGGGACCGTCAAGTGTTCAGCACTCAAACCGTAACAGAACCACAGTATCTGCTGGTAACATCAATTTTGCGGAATCATTTCACCACTTTTTTAGCCCATCCTTTGCAAGGCCACAGGAGACAAGAAGTCTGACACATAGTCAACGCCTACAGACGATGGTACAGGAGTATCTCCAAGTAAACATTGAAGCCATGACTGTGTCACTGGACCCTTGCTCTTTTTGAGCTTCCAATCTGGATAAATGGCCGGAGCTAGCCACTTACGCCTTGGAGATCTTGTCATGCCCCGCAGCCAGCGTTCTGTCTGAACGTGTGTTCAGCGCTGCTGGTGGTGTGCTGACAGATAAGCGCACGCGGCTCTCCACTGATAATGTAGACAGACTCACGTTCATAAAGATGAACAAATCATGGATCCGAAACGACTTTTCTACCCCTGTGTCATCCTGGGGAGAGTAAAAGCTTGATGATTGGTTAAAATCACCTTACCAACCGTTTTAAGCTTTCAAATTACTAATCATGTTTATCTGTATCTTGGCTGGAAAATAATTTGGGCTTTGTAGCAGTGTGCAGCACTGATTCTATTAGGCCATCTATAATAAGCTCCACCAGATTTAAAATTACTAATCATGTTTATCTGTATCTTGGCTGGAAAATAATTTGGGCTTTGTAGCAGTGTGCAGCACTGATCCTATTAGGCCATCTATACTAAGCTCCACCAGATTTAAAATTAATAATAATTTTTAGCTGCATCTAGCCCGGAAAATAATTTTGGCGCTCCGAGATGCGCAAGACACATAAGTGCCTTCTTGCTGCACTACCTGCAACATGACCCTCATATTGTCAGAATTCGAAGTAATCATGACTACTGGGTTGCCACACTCTTAGATCCCCCAAACTTTTCGATCAACCTTTTCATTTTAATAAAGACCAAAAAAATGGTCATTTTTGAAATTATAAGCATTAGCAGGTTATTAGAAACTGAAATCAAACAGTTTTCAACTCAAAACTTTATTCTAGGTGATGTTACATTTTCACATAGGACCCCTTGTTCGAAAGGAGCTTCTGAACTCTCTCGTCCATTGAATTTGTCAGGTTTTGGATGGTTTCTGCTTCAATTGTTTTGCATGAGGACAGAATACCCTCCCAGAGGTGTTGCTTAGATGTGAACTGCCTCCCGCCATCATAGACACTCCTTTTGATGATGATCCAGAGGATCTGAATGGGGTAGAGGTCAGGGGAGCATGGGGGTCACACCATAAGTTTGTCCCCTTTTATGCCCATATCAGCCAGAGATGCAGATGTTTTATGTGCAGCATGAGATGGTGCATTATCATGCAAAAAAATGATCTTGCTGTGAAATACACGGTTCTTCTTCTTGAACCATGGCAGGAAGTGGTGTTTGAGAAAATCCACATACATTATGGAGTTCATCTTTAGCGCCTTCAGGGATCCTAAAGGGGCCGACAATCTCTCTCCCCATGATTCCAGCCCAAAACATTACTCCACCTCCTCCTTGTTGGCGCTGTAGCCGTGTTTGCGTGGGGTGTCCATCAACCAGCCATCCTCCACTCCATCCATCTGGACCATCGAGCGCTGCATGGCACTCATCCGTGAACAAAACAGTTTTGAAATCAGTCTTCATGTAATGTTTAGCCCACTGGAGCCGTTTCTGCTTGTGTGAAGTGGATAGAGGAGGTCGACAGGATGGCGTATGCACAGCTGCAAACCTCTGAAGGACCCTGCATCTTGTTGTTCGGGGGACGTTGGAGGCACCAGCAGCTTCAAAAACTTGTCTGCTGCTATGACAAGGCTTTTTTGCCGCTGCTCTTTTAACCTGACGTAATTGCCTGTAGGAAAGAGTCCTCAATTTGCCCTTATCAGCACGCACACGTGTGTACTGTGAATCAGCTACATACTTCTTGATTGCCAAGACACTTCATCCTGATCATCGCACAATGTTGATTGTAGTCATGCCTTGACCTACACACTCCACAATTTGTTGCTTCTCAGCAGCCGACACATCCTTTTTCTTTCCCATTTTGGCAGAAAATGTAGGCTGCTTAATAATGTGAGACAGCCTTCTTAAGTAGTCTTGTCTTTCATTGGACACACCTGCCAAACTAATTAGCACAGGTGTCTGCAATTGCTTACAGTGATATAAAGAGCCCTGACACACATCACCATCAATGAGTTTAACTGACAAACAAACAAATTCTTCCCTTATCACTCCTAAACACTTTTTGCATAATAATTTGGAACACAGTGTACATGTGCTTTTCCACAAAACACCAGTGGTTCACGTAGTGAATCTTACAGTTCTAACTTGCCAACCGTGGTCTGTATGGAGTTGTTCAATAAAGGGCCCAAAATTAAGATAACATAGATGGGAGAGGTCTCTATGAATAGGAATTCCTAAGTATTTGATACCCTGTGAAGGCCAGGCAAAGAGAAAGTTGGACTGGATGGAATCCTATATGGATTTGGGGAGGGAGACATCGAGGGCCTCAGACTTCGCTGCATTGATTTTAAAATTTGACCATGTAACAAAGTGATCTATTTCAGCCATAACAGCATGGATGGATATATGTGATTGAGTGATATATACTAGGACATCATCAGCAAATAGAGAGCACTTGTACTCGGTGCCTCCCACCTCAATCCACCTAATATTGGGGTTATGGCGAATTGATGAGAGCAGGTGCTCCGTCACTAGGATGTATAAGAGAGGGGACAGAGGACATCCCTGCCTTGTCCCATTGGTGATTGTGAAAGGTGATGAAAATGTTCTGATGCACCCCCTGGGCCTTGGGACACCCGGAGCCGGACCCTTTTTGGTGGATGCTGGTGGTTGTAGTCTTCGTGGCGGCGACCCGGTTCCGTGGCTCAGGGTGGTCAAACCAGTGGCGGAACTATTTATGTGGTTTTGATGTTTAAATGTCCGACTACGCCACCCGTGGATTGCGGTCAGAGTGAACCGCCGCTGCAGGGCAGACCGCTGAGGCTGGTGTTGTGGGTGCAGCAGAGCGTAGCATAACTCCCCACGGGAGGAGTATAGCCTCAGGGCAGTGTATGCGGAGGATGGGGGTGATGGTGCAGGGCAGCAGCAGTAACGACACGGAGTCAGTGATGCAGTCCAGGGCCTTTACTCACAGTTCTTATTATCCAGACCACGTCTGCAGGTAACGGCTGCCCACGTCGTACTGTGCTCACCAGGTGAGGGGCTCAGACAACTCCCAGATAACTTTGGAGCGCTTCACAGGACCCCCTTTGTGTGTCCTTTGTCTGGCCTTTCTTACCAACCCTTCTGTCCGGCTGCCTCGGGCCTCCTCTTGGTAAACTTGGCGCCAGTTTCCCTGACCCTATGTGGTGCCTTCCTAGCGGGTGTAGCGAGGGGCTGCGCCAGATAAAATGTCAGAACATCCGGTTTCTAGCTGAGGGTCGTTTCCTGCCTCCACTAGTTTCGGGGACCGGTCTCCCCCTTTGGCCTGACCCCTCCACGCAGGTGGATTCGGGCGTGCGGTGGCGACTCGCCCATCCGCACCCCTGGGATCCCTTCATTCCTCGTTCCTGGAGCCTTCTCCGCTCCTCTTCCTTCCTTCTCCCTCTTCCAGGCCTGGGCCTCTGTTACTAGGCCCGCCTCCGGAGCAGAGCTCATGCAGAGCCCCTGCTCCCTGCCACTTCTGCTCAGACTTCTCTGCACTGAACTAAGATGGTGCCCACCTTTTATACTCCCTTCTCAATGCACCCAGGAACTGCTTCCTCCCTGCTCCTGCACTACAGGGTTCCCCTTCCTCAGTGTTCCCTCCCCCCACTCCAGCCAGGGACAGGGACTGTCGTGCCCATCTCAGAGGCATATTGGTCGCCCTGCCCCACGGCAATGTGGTGTAATGCATGCAGGTGTCGGGTCCTGATCCACACTCCATCCTTACCTGAGAGTGAGATATCACACCTCTGGGTGAGGTGCAATACCTCTGTAGCAACCGAGCCCTCAGGGTGCTACAGTTCCATTTATCTTCAGCCTAGGTGACGTATTGTGATACAGGGCCGTGATTTTGGCTATAAAATGGTCCCCTAGACCCCTACCCCAAGCTTTTTAAGAGAATCACATATGGCGTGCCAGGAGACTCTATGGAATGCTTTCTCAGCATCCAACGAGAGTATCTAATTACAAATTTTTAACTGCATCTAGCCCAGGAAATACTTTGTGCCTAGTAGCAGTGTCTGCTAGTCAGCGGATTATCCCGGCTGTTAAGCAAGCTACACCACCTGTAGTTTGGACACTTAATTTTTTCAAAGGAAATGCTTCGGGACCACGGGATACTCAGTGAAGAGCATCAGGAGGCACCCCAAGGCATAGGGGCTGGGACTGGCAGTAGGATGCCTTGTGGTGGACAGCCGAGCTCGATCCTTATAAAAGTTTTTTAACTGCAGCAGCTTTAGTCGACGCTACTGGAGCTGGAATTACTACGGCTGCTGGCATGAGACTTGCCCTCCAATAGATCCTTGTAAATGGATTTAAAGTGTATTCATTCAAATTAGAGAGACAATTTTAGAGCTGCCTCCACCACAGGGGGGCTCGCTCGATCCACCAGCGGACAGGCACCAGTATTGGGAGAGGGGGGCTGGCCGTCAGGGTTCACCGCGGCTCTGGCACAAACCCGGCGACACGGAGGTGGCACGGGCAGGAGCGGACTGAACGTGTCGGCTTCTCACTTTTTGGATTTTAGAAGGGCATGACATGCCTATATCTGTGTCTCCCCCTCCTTTTACTCCTCCACCTCTTTTCTTTTCGCATGACTATATGTACTTGTCACTTTTCCATGTGTTAGTTGTGTCTTCTGAGCAGTTTGTCAGCTTTTGGACACCTTTGAAGGTGTTTTCTATGTGTTTCTATGTGTTTTTGTTTGCCTGCCATTGGTTTTAACGGTGTTCGAAGGTGTTCGACGAACAGTTCGACGAACAGTTCGGCGAACACACGGGTGTTCGACGAACCGAACCGAACTCGAACACTACGGGGGTGGCTCAACACTATTCGGCAGGACAGACCTTCCCAGAAGACGGACACCAGGGCGTCGTTATCCCAGGCAAGCTCCGAGGCAAGGGTACGGAACAATATGGCATATTGGCCCACGGTGAGACTTCCTTGACGGAGGCGTAGCAGGGATGAGGCGGATGGGGTCTTCCGTCCCGGTTCGTCGAAGACTTTCCGGAAAGCCGTGAGAAAGGCTGGCAAGTTGGACACCAGGGGGTCTCCTCTCTCCCATAGAGGATTTAGCCAAGCCAGCGCCTCCCCCGTGAGATGGGACATGATGAAGGCTTCTTTGGCTCGGTCGGTGGAAAACTGGGGTGCCAACAGTTCGAAGTGCAGAGTGCACAGGTTAATGAAGCCCCGTGCCTGGCCGGGATCTCCGCCAAAACGAGGCGGGGCGGATAGGCGGGGACCGGGAAGAGATGCCATGGTATTGACGAGCAGCGGAGGCGCCGGGATAGTAAGTGTGCGAGTGGAGGCCGCTCCCGATGAGGCAGTCAATGTGTCCAGGCAGGAGTTAACACTACGCAGGTGACTCAGGATGGAGTCCTGTTGGGACCTCTGACGGGAAAGTTCATGACATAGGTCCGAGAGCGAGGGATCTTGGGTGCCACCGGGTTCCATGGCCCGAGCAAACTGTAATGGGTCTGGGAGGTGGAACCTCTGAGCAACTATACAAAGGGGAAGTCCTTGTAAGGAAGCGGGTGGCTCCCAGGGAAGGCGGGCAGGTAGTCACAGCAAGTGACAGGGACAGTCTCTGGGTAGAAGGGCAGGAGGTCACGGCAAGTGACGGGGACAGTCTCTTGACAGGCGGATGGTCACGGCAAGTGACAGCAGGATAAGAGTCTCTAGACAGGCAGGTGGTCTCGGCAAGTGACAGCTGAGCCTCCAGGTAGGCTAGCAGGCAGGTAGCAGGTGAGCGCTCCCAGGTGAGCAGGCAAGAGTCTCTGGACAGGCAGGTGGTCACGGCAAGTGACGGCTGAGCCTCCAGGTAGGCTAGCAGGCAGGTAGCAGGTGGGCGCTCCCAGGTGAGCGGGCAAGAGTCTCTGGACAGGCAGGTGGTCACGACAAGTGACGGCTGAGCCTCCAGGTAGGCTAGCAGGCAGGTAGCAGGTGAGCGCTCCCAGGTGAGCGGACAGGCAGATCCATAGACAGACTGACAGGTGTTAGTAGGCAGACTGTCGGACCGCAGGAATGCAAGCAGATAGACAGGAATCAGGTAGGAATCAAGCAGAGATCTGGCAGGTAACTGGCAGGTATCTGGTAACGGGACCTGAGGGCTGAAGCAGAATTGAAAGGCTTTGCAACAACATTGCTTGGGCACCTCCATTTTGGAGGAGGTGCCTATATATGGTGAGGTCCTCCGGCCATTGGATGGGGACTCCTTAGGACGGCGCGCGCGGCCCCTTTAAGAGAGGGGGAGCGCGCGCGCGCCCTAAGCACAGGGGCCGGGAAGCAGCGCTCGCTGCCAGAAGAGCGAGAGGAAGCCGCCGGGCACGGAGCGGAGAGGTGAGAGAAACGGCATCCCTGCCTAGCAGGAGGCAGGGACGCTGACGCTACATTGTTTCACACTCTTGAGGTCTCCTAGAAGTATTTTAACAGAACAAGAAATAGAGATTGTCTATGACTCATGCAATCTTCTCCAATATTAAAATTGTGATGAACATTTTTGATAATCCATGCAAATACAATCACTCATTGTTCAAATTCTACTGCGGATTTCAGGAAAATTGACTTGAATTTGATTTGAAGTCATTGGATTATCACTAGCTAATAATTTATTTTCATCATTTAATAAAATTCTAAGTGAATGAACCAAAAAAAGAAATGTAAATCAATTCAATATTTGTTCTGAATAGATCACCCTAAGCCTATAAAACAGCATCAAATTCTCAATTCTTCAAGGTCAACTTGCACAGTTTTTGAGGAAACTCGGCAGGGAGTTCTTTTTTAGTTCTCCTTTTGGTGAACTAACTACAGATCTTCTGTGGATGTCAGCTTCTGTCTTTTCCCATAATTTTGACGATGTTGAAATCAGAGTGTTAGGATCACTAGGTGAAATGGATCCACAAAGCCCAAGGTCCAGATGGGCACATGGGCCATGGGCATCGGAGTAACAGCTAGGTGGAGCGCGTATAACATGGAAAGCCAATGGACAGAAGGCCACAGGCAGGTAGGCAGGACACCATAGGCAGGTGGACTGCAGGAAATCGCAGGCAGGCATAGGACATCAGGAAACAGGCAGGCAGAGTACAGGAAACCACAGGCAGGCGGAGGATATCAGGAAACTGCAGGCAGGCGGAGTGCAGGAAACCGCAGGCAGATGGAGGACATCAGAAAACTGCAGCAGGTGGAGTGCAGGAGAAAGTGTGCAGCAAGCCAAGGTCAAACAACACAGAAGTCTTAATGCAATATCAAGACACAAGAGTGTGTATCTGTGAGCCTTATATAGGCCCAGGCTGATGCTCATATGGGAGCATGCCGGGCCATCTGCAAAGCCCAATATGGAGCACCACAGAGTCTAGAGGACAGACAGGTGTGTAGTAGTACCCCCTCTTAGGGCCCCTCCCAAATGAATCTGTAACCATAGAAGCAAGGACATACTAAGACTCAGTCACATCTTCTCTGCGGTGCTCTTTGGATCCATGACTAGAGAAGACATCTGCGAAGTCCGGATAGAAGGCAGGAATTTTAGGAGATACGGATGCAGTAGCTGCTGAGCAGAATTTCACAGGAGGAGGTTGAGATAGAGTTTTGAGACAATTGCAAAAACAAGATGGACTCCACTTGACGATCCAGTTGGATGACCAGTCAATGACCAGAGCATGAGGCCATAGCCATGGAAGTCTCAAAAGCAGCGATGCATTAGAGAGTCGCAAAACAAAAAAATAATTGTTCTCAACATGTAGTGCACCAATCTGGAGACTTACCTTCACTGTCCAGAATTGGATGCAACCACCTGGAATTGTAGATCCATTCATGGAGATTAGCTTCTGGGATGACTGCAAAGAAACCAAAGGGATTTTCAGCTTTTTGGCCAGAAAGAAGTCCATAAAATTCTCTGCTTCTTTGGAATCAATAAGTGCTTGTCCTGAGAATACTGATGAACTGTAAAAAACAGTCATAGGCAAGAGAAATTTATTTTTAGTGCAGGAAAAAGTCAATCCTAGAGCAATAACTTCTTCTTCACCTAGGGAAGAAGGTTTTCCCTGTTTGGCCTTCATTTTGGAACAGTTGGATCGATAATGATCCCGCTCACTACACTACAATCAGTATCCCTGTGAAAATCGATGGAATCTTTCAGCCAGAGTTAATCTTCTCCAACCGATCTCTATAGGTTCAGGTTCAACTGATATAGAAGGGGATGTCAAAGCTTCTCTTGGCGGAGAGATACCAGAATCTAGAGTTATCTCCGTAGATCTCTCTTTAAAATGTCTACAGAAGTAGCGAGGGAAATTAACTTGTCAAGTGAAGATGGCAAGTCTCTATCTGCAAGTTCATCCTTGACACAACTGGACAGGTCTGTATAGAAGATGGCTAGGACAGTATCATTGTTCCATGCCAATTCAGCAGACAGGATGCAGAACTGGATGGCATAATGTCCCACAGAGCGAGTCTTTTGTCTAAGCCACAGAATGGAATCTGCGGTGGAGTGAACACGACATGGTTCATCAAACACTTTCTGACAGACATTAAAGATGGTAGGAAATGCATGATGAGGTTATCCCATTCTCACAATGGCACAGCCCATGCCAATCCATCATCAGACAGCAAAGAAAAAATGTAGGCCACTTTGGACCTGTCCAAAAAAATTGTTGGGGACAAAGCTCAAAGTGCATAGTGAACTGATTCACAAAGCCCAAGAAGGCCTTAATGTCACCATCAAAATATGCAGGAGAGAGAAAATGTGAAGGTGTCTACCCCTCAGGGTAGTGCAGGTGAGTATTAGGCTGCTGCAAGTGTTGAGGGGCTGTTGGTGAAGCTGCAGAAATCTGGGACAAAGCGTCCACACGGGCTGTGAAATCCTGCACAGCCTAGACAAGCTTCCATTGACTTGCAGCAAGTTGTAACACATTTGCAGGTAGGACATCCATATCCTACGGCAACTGTGTTGTTGTTGCTTCACCTTTGGGATCCATGGTCTTGGTATTCTGTTAAGCTCACTAGGTAAGGTGGATCCACAAAGCCCAAGATCGGGATGGGCACACGGGCCATGGGCATGTTAATGTAGCAGCTAGATGGGACCCGTGGGACATGAACAGCCAGTGGACAGGAGACCACAGGCGGCATGTCAGGAAACTGCAGGTAGAGCGCAGGAAATTGCAGGCAGGTGGAGGACGTCAGGAAACTGTAGGCAAGCAGAGTGCAGGAAACCTCAGGAAGGTGGAGGATGTCAAAAAACCACAGGCAGGGGAAGTGCAAGAAACTGTTGGGTTTTTGATAGATAGAAGGAAGAGGAGGAGGGAGTAGCTCTGCCTCTAGCTCCTCCCTCCCAATCAGCATAGAATTGTATCCATAGCTAGAGATGAGGAAACCCAAACTGTAAAGTTTGTGGCTAGCACTGGACATCTAGTGTCCAGTGCTGAACTCTGAACACGGACTGTTGATGGCAGTCTTTAACTATGGGAGTTACACTGAGAGGGAATCCCTTAGTCACCCCTAAGTATAAGACAATAACATAGTATATATTTACTACTCACATTACAGTGAAGGACAAAACTACAACCAGTCCTGATGTGTATGTTGATGGAAAGATAAAAGTTATGGCTCTGGAAAGAAAAAAATGAAAACTCAGGAACTAAAAATCCATTGGTCCTAAAACTTTAATTACTTTTTAAAATTGATCTTAGAATAACTTGAAAGAAATTGCATAACAATAAATTTAACGTTTGATGTATATTGCACATTCAAATCTCTTCTATTTTTCTTAGAAACCAAAAGCAATAGACATCTAATTTTTACCCAAGTAATCAGAAATTCAAATGTATCTAATATTGTTTTAGTATTGTTTTAGAGTAGACATTAGAGTGCCTAATTATCTACAGTACTGTAACAACACTATTGTTCGGATTAGCTTTGCTTAAATGTTATTATAATGCCCAAACTCGATTTACTATACAAATCTGTAGAAAATGTTGTGGAAAAACCATTGAGGTGTTTAATACAAATACTCTTTGTCCGTAGAAGCCATTCACAATATAATTTCTAATAGTGATCTTAATAAAAATAAAGGCAGTTTTCATAAATCTCCCTCATAGTTTTATATTTATTTAATGGTTCATAATAATAAACTATAGACAGCAATTTTTTGTACTGCAGGGCATCATATTCTCCCAAAGAATCAATGCTTCCAGGGGATAATCCAGTATTGTTATTTCAATCTGTAATACTGATTTGAGTTTATAGTTGCATTTCGCCACATAAGAAATGGATCTTCTATCCCTAGATAGGTTAACTAACATGTCTCAATCATCCACTTATTAATAGATTGTTTATTGCTCTCCACTGGGTCAAATATAAAAATTTATGAAAATTACCCAAGGACATGAGAAAACCAATGCTGGACTCCAGTATTAACCTTTCTTATAGCCTAGATTACCCAGGAAACAGGCATTAACCCTTTCATTAGATTGGGCCACCGAGGAAGCAAACATTAAACTTAATAATACCTAAAACCACCTATTCCTAATTACTTTGGTGGCCTACAATCAGGGCCATATTTGCCACTAGGCACCGGAGGCAGCAGGCTGGGGGAATTCAGACCACCATGAAAAAAGAAAACCTTTTTTTTTCTATTTGCCTCTTCTTCTCAGCTGGACTAAGCATCAAAATTGCTGATTTTTGGGGCAGGCTGTATGTGGTGGATAAATGGGGTGTAGGCTGTATATAGGGGATGCAGGTTGAACATGGAGGTACAGACTGTATGTGGAGGGTACAGTCTGTATATGGGGGGCAGGCTGTATGTTGGGAATCTATGGAGTGTAGGCTTTATAGGAGGAGATGCAGCCCCTAAATGTTGGGGGTACAGATGGTATGTGGAGGATACAGGCCATGTGTGGGGTTATATAGGGGTTAAGGCTATATGTGGGGTACATGATGCGCAGGCTTTATGTTGGGGATAGGGTATAGGCTGTATATGGGGGTGCAGGCTGTATGTAGGAGGTGCAGGCTGTATTTGGGGGATACATGGGGTGCAGGTTGTACATGGGTGTGGGGGGGTTCAGGCTGTATGTGGAGCGTAAAATGGGATCCTGGATGTATTTGGAGGGTACATTGGATGCTGTCTGTGTGTGGGGGGTACATAAGGTGCAGGCTGTGTGAGCTACATGAGGGTGCTGGCTGTGTGTGGGTGTACATGAGGGTGCTGTCTGTGTTGAGGGTACATTAGGGTGCTGGCTGTGTGGGAGGTACAAGTGGGTGCTGACTGTGTTAGAGGTACAAGGGGTGCTTGCTTTTTGGGAAATACAAGGGGATGCTGGCTGAATGGGGGGTTACATGGGAGTGCACGCTGTGTGATAGAGTGCCACAAAAGAGGGAAAGGTAAATGCTCCTAAGTGGAGCTGAAGAGACAGGGGATTTTTACTGTAGACAGTGAGGGTAATATTGTTCATTGAAGGCATAGTATGGGAGGCAGTATACAAAAGGAGGGACAGTTTGAGAACACAGTATTGGGGGAATACAGTGTGAAGAGTGGGCACATAGTTGTTAAGGGGGATGGTTTGGCAGTTATTGTTCATATATAAGGACAGTGTTGAAGCCATACTTCATGAGGGAGGAATGGTTATAACGATGGATGCATCCCTCTGTCCGAAGCCTCTATAGACTGCGCAGGTGCGCAGACAAGAAAGACCGCATCCAGCAATTACAGGTAAGAGGCCGGGGCAGGAGTGTGACGTCGGAATCGGCACATGCGCATAGCGCGCTGTCCGAGGCATTTTACTGAAGACACATTTGCTGTGTATCTTCAAGAAAATGGCGCCGGACAACGCGGTATGGGCACGCGTGTACTCCGGCACCACACTCCTCCCCCAGCCTCCGGCAGAACTGGACGCAGCGCTGGAGCACAGGGAAGAAAGGTGAGTATAAGTATTTATTGTTTTGTGTGTGTGCAGCGTGATAGCGATGAGGGGTACCATGCATACCAAGATAGGGATGAGGGGGTACCATGCATACCAGGATAGGGATGAGGGGGGCCATACATACCAGGATAGGGATGAGGGGGTACCATGCATACCAGGGATGAGGGATGGGGTGCCATGCATACTAGGGTAGGGATGAGGGGGTACTATGCATACCAGGATAGGGATGAGGGGTACCATGCATACCAGGATAGGGATGAGGGGTACCATGCATACCAGGATAGGGTTGAGGGGTACCATGCATGCCAGGATAAGGATGAGGGGTACCATGCATACCAGGATAGGGATGAGGGGTACCATGCATACCAGGAAAGGGATGAGGGGTACCATGCATACCAGGATAGGGATGAGGGGGTACTATGCATACCAGGATGGGAATTAGGGGTGCCAGGCATACAAGGCATGAGAGATGGGGTACCATGCATACCAGGATAGGGATGAGGGGTACCATGCATACCAGGATGGGGATTAGGGGTGCCATTCATACCCGGATGAGGATCAGGGGTGCCATGCATACCAGGATGGGGATCAAGGGTGCCATGCGTACCAGGATGGGGATTAGGGGTGCCATGCATAAAAGCATGGGGATCAGGGGTGCCATGCGTACCAGCATTAGGGAACAGGTATGCCATGCATACCAGGATTGGGGATGAGGGGGCCATGCAGACCAGGATTGGGGATGAGGGGGCCATGCATACCAGAATTGGGAATGAGGGGGCCATGCATACCAAAATTGGGAATGAGGGGGCCATGCATACCAGAATTGGGATGAGGGGGGCATGCATACCAGAATTGGGGATGAGGGGGTCATGAATTCCAGGATTGGGGATGAGGGGGTCATGCATACCAGGATTGGGGATGAGGGGGGCCATTCATACAAAATTGGGGATGAGGGGGCCATGTATACCAGGATTGGGGATGAGGGGGCCATGCATACAAGGATGGAGGGGTGCCATGCATACTGGGATGGGGATCAGGTGTACCATGCATACCAGGATGGGATGGGGGCCGGGTATAATAAGAAGGGGGCATATATACCAGGATGGGGGATATTAACAGAATTGGGGGGCGTCTATAATATAATCAGGGATGTGTCCTTCTGTCCGAAGCCTCTATAGACTGAGCATGCGCGATGCTCCTGCTCAGTATGGCTCCAGACAGAAGAACACATCCAGCCGTTACAGGTAAGAGAAGTATATGGCGCCGGAGATCGCGGCATGCGTAGGCACTGAATGCATACCGCGTTCTCCGGCACCATAAGTACATACCTGACCGGGAAGAGTGCTGCCTCTGTTCTAGCAACTAGCTAACTAACTGTCGCTTTATCAGTGGACGTAACCATGGATACCGTCCTGCAATGCCTGCACATGAGGAAAGAGACATATCGAATCAAAAATACTATACTACATTTCTAATTGGAGGTATTTGCTAATATTATTATTATTACACCTACTACATATTAGGATAGGATCTTGGAGATGGGAATACCCCTTTAAGCTAATCTGCAGTCATTTAATAGCCTGTTTAGAAAGGTCGACTGCACTTGTATATGCACAAATCGATCTTTAATATGATCGTTCTGAGCACATAGAATAGCATTGTTCTTGGCAGCACATGTTTACATAGGACGATTTGCTGACGAGAACAATATTTAAACAAGCTTAAAGAGAACCTGACAGCTATCCAGAGGCAACATGTATCAAACACTGACTATATGAACTCAGCCAGGTATGTTTGAATCTGAAATGCTGTGGCATTTCAGAACAAAGCATATTTAACCCTGTTTTCACCTTCCTGACCAGGCCAAATTTTATAATTCTGATCAGTGTCACTTTATGTGGTAATAACTCTGGAACGCTTCAACAAATCCCAGTGATTCTGAGACTGTTTTTTTGCGACACATTGTACTTCATGTTAGTGGTAAATTTAGGCCAATATTTTTTAAGTTTGTGAAAATATCGGAATTTTGGAGAAATTTTTTAAAAGTTCTCAATTTTCAAACTTTTAATTTTTATGTCTTTAAACCAGATAGTTATATCACACAAAACAGTTAATAAATAGCATTTCCCACATGTGTACTTTACAAAAGCATCTTTTTTTAAACTTAATTTTTTTGTTAGGAAGTTAGAAGTGTCAAAAGTTCATCAGCAATTTCTGAATTTTCCTACAAAATTTACAAAACCAATTTTTGTAGGGATCACATCATATTTAAAGTGACTTTGAGGGGCAGAAAATACTCAAAAGTGACATCATTTTAAGCACAGCACCCCTCAAAGGGCCTAAAACCACATTCAATAAGTTTATTAACTCTTCAGGTGCTTCATAGGAATTAAAGCAATGTAGAAGGAAAAAAAAAAAATTTATGTTGATTTAGCCCCAAATTTTCATTTTCACAAGGGTAACAGGAGAAAATAGACAGTACAATTTGTTGTGCATTTTCTCCTGAGTCCACTGATACTGGAGGAAAACTACTGTTTGGGCGTACGGCAGAGCTCGGAAGGGAAGGAGCAACATTTACCTTTTGGAGTGCAAAATTTGCTGGAATCTATAGCAGGTGATGTCACGTTTGCAGAAGCCCTGATGTACCAAAACTGTGGAAACTCCACAAAAGTGACACCACCAGTCTTATTTACTCCTCATATGGCTGTATTATAGTACATTATCTGGTAAGATCAATGTAATTAAGCAGAATTTTAAATTAACTATATGAAAAACATTATAACTATGCATTGGAGGGTTCACTTCTTGGATATCCTCCCAGTTTGTTAAGTTTTATGGATTTAGCCTTCCTAAGACGACGCATGGACAATGATTGATGTGAAATGTATGAGATTTTTTTACCTTAAGAGATAAAAACAAAATGTGTATAAATCATATAAAGTACATCAAAATTTATTTTAGGTAACTTAATTCAATAAAACAGAACACAATTATTTATTATTTCATACTTTTTGATTTAGAATTTTATAATCATTATTTTCTAATATTATTGCAAAGCATATGGAATAATTAAGCACACTATGCCATATTTTGAACTATATTGTCATGTATCATAGTAAAATCCAATATGTTGTAGATTTCAAAGAAAAAGTGAAGTATTACTATTTAAGGTCTTTTTTGTAGACATGTTCATTTGATCTCACAGCGCAGACTGACAACTATAATGATCAGTAAACTAATAGCTCATATTCTAGTAGACAGTTATAAAAATGGGCCAGTTCCATCATCTGTGACGGGAAGAACAAGATGTTGAAGCAAATTGTCCCTGTTAGCAGGGCCATCGAGACACAGAGAATTAACGTAACACGCAGAGCAGTTGTTAAGGTGATGATTTCATTTACGGATAACAAGACAACTGAAAATGCTGATATAGTGGTTCATGGTTGTTTTGAGCACTAATGGCCTCATTAATCAGTGTCCACTAACACCAGTATAATGACCTTTACACATTCATAATCCCACTGAAGTATTATATTTTAACCAAAGTGTAGAAAATCCTTCCATCTATGTCAAGCGACAAAAATACAGCAGTAATTTAGACGCTTTTAATTTGTACAATTTTATATGGACTTTCATATACAAGCTTGAGAAATGCTGTTCTTCAAATGAGCATTCTGAAATAATAATAGTATAGTGTACATAGACCTAAAATGTATTAAAAAATGTACCATTCAACTAAGGTCAGTCAGGAAAAGTATAATTTAACTATTATTTTTTGTTGTCAACTCTATGAAAAGTTTATGAAATGAACAAATTTACTGATATTTGCAATTATCAGAAACTGTTTTATCTTTAATTTCTTCTGAATTTTTTTTAAAGAATTTGTCTAAGAATATTTTTTTTGTAAAAATGTGTATAAAAAGTACTTATTTATTAATTCCCATCACAAATATGCCCACAGTTTAATATTAAGGGAAACATATTTTTAGACTTTATTTTTTAATCCTTACATCCCCAGATCATAATAATACATGCAAGGTAGATAGCTGATGTATAGAGCAGGCGTAGGAGCTAAGCTCATTCCATACAGGCAGGAGCCAACTTATAACCACAGGGATCTAAGCCTGCTATGATTGCTGTTGTTAAATCACATAAATACTGCAGTCAATTACAGCTGCATTTAAAGGAACCCTGTCATATAAAAAAAACGCTATTAACCTACAGATATGGGCTTAATCTGCAGGTTAATAGCATTCTAAAGTTGTTGGGCCACCACACTGTAAGTCCAGCTGCCAGAAAGAAGTGAAATTTATTTCTCCTTGCAGTATAAGGCTTTCACTCATAGGAGCACAGCTGGGGTGGCTTTACTCACTGCACAGTAAAGAGTGAGCGGCAGCTGTAACTACACCCCTGGCAATGATTGACAGCTGACTTAGCAGTGCATCAGTGCAGAGTCGGCTGTCAGTCAGTGCGAGGGCATGGTTAAAGCTGCCACCCACTGTGTATTGATTGATGACTGAAGCCACACCTCTATGACTGAAAACCGGAGGCAGCCAGAAGCAATAAAGTTAATTTCAGCTAGCAGCCAGGCTTTCAGTGCAGTGGCTATAAGGCTTTAGAATGCTATTAACCTCCCAACCCAGAGTGAGCCAGAGAGGCTGCATGATGCAGGCACAGAGAAACAGACAAGGAGGAGAGGGGTGACTGGAGAGGTGAACAGTGTGGTATGTTTTTGTTTTGTTTTTATTTTTGCCAGCCCACAACTATTCAGCAAGATGGTGGCCAAAGCTGGCTGCTATTTTGCTAAATTTGCATAGAGCGAATTACAAATTATTTTCTATTTTCTAAAATGTCAATTTTAGTAAAACTTCAGTAAAATTAAATTCCCCTTGAATACATTTGCCCATCTCTTTTTATTAATATTGTGCCTTAAATATTAGTATCGCTCTATTCACCTAGAAAATGAAAATGTGTTTAAGAGAAAGGTGGTGTCAGTTGTTGACCGTGTTAAAGAGGGAATATTGATCATTGCTGAAGAATTTCTGTCACTTTGGCCATAGACTCCTTATCCAAAACCATTGCCCAAGAACCTTCTCTACTTATTTTTGTTGTACTTAAAACGTAATTGTGGAGACGCGGGGGACTCCCGTGGGCATAATACTACTCAAACAACACAGGGCAATACTTTATTGAACCACCAAACAGACAATAATATATAGAACAGTCCCAGCAAAATACCCAAGATGGTGCAAAATTACAGAGTCTCATCCTTCAGCTGACTCATTGGGATTAATAACACTGTGACTTCAGGGCTTCCAGGGCTGACTACCCCCACTAGTGGCACCCCTCTTTTGGCGGGCATCCACAGAGAGGAGGTAATGACAAGCTTAGGAAGCTGATAGTCCATTGAGGTTCGTGGCCAGGACACCCGAGGGTCACTACCTGACTTCTCCGAACATATCCATGGAAACAGGTGACCGGAGGGTCCCAAC
Source organism: Phyllobates terribilis (assembly GCF_046119375.1). Taxonomy (NCBI): domain Eukaryota; kingdom Metazoa; phylum Chordata; class Amphibia; order Anura; family Dendrobatidae; genus Phyllobates; species Phyllobates terribilis. The sequence continues at coordinate 325,635,423 of NW_027362762.1, read as the reverse complement.
CTGGCTTCTATGAGGCTCTCCATGGGTTCCTGGTGACCAGAGGGTCCCAATCTGGCTACCCCAAACATCTCCATGGGACCAGGCGATCGGAAGGTCTCAATCTGGTTTTCCCAAATGTATCCATGGGTTCTGTGATAGTCAATGGAGCAGATCTGTATTCCTCCAGCCAGGGCCATGGTCCCTTAGGCTGGCATCCTGTAAAATCCAAATCTGTTTCCCTCTTGATGGAGCCATGGTGTCTTATAGAGCTGTCACGTAGAGTATTCCTGGCTGTGGTTTCGTAAAAGAATTCTGTGATACAGAGGCATATCCCCCTTATATAGTTCACAACTGTCCTTCAAAGCATTTAACTCTCATTGTTTGAGCATTTAATCGATCTGCATAGTTTGTCCTTCTCTGTTTTGTAGGGCAACAAACTAGATGGCCTGGTGTCAATATGTAATCAGCAAATTACCAAACATCATTGTTCCATGACCCTGCATCCCTGTCCTCCAGAGATAACAGACAATAAGTTACAACACACATCAACTGAAGTGTCAACATTCAGACAATATGACAATGTCTCCTGACCTACTGAAAATAGACGTCTGGATAATTAAGATTAAATGCTGTGTCATCACAGTAATTCCTTGATGTATGGAGGCTTTAAGGCCCCGTCACACTAAGCGACGCTATAGCGATCCCGACAATGATACGACCTGTCAGGGATCGTTGCTGTGTCGCTATGTGGTCGCTGGTGAGATGTCAAACAGTCAGATCTTCCCAATGATGCAGCAACAATGCGGCAACCCGTAACGATCTGTGTAACGTTGAACGCCTATCTGTTTCTGTGTCTGAGTCGTCAACAAGGTCGTTGGTAAGGTGTCAAACACACAGATGCATGCTACCCAGTGGGACCTCAATGATCAAAGAAATGTCCAGACCATTCCGACACGACCAGCGATCTCACAGCAGGGGCCTGATCGCTGCTAAGTGTCAAACGTAGCGAGATCGCTACTGAGGTCACTGTTACGTCACAAAACTTGTGACACAGCAGCGATCTCGCTAGCGATCTCACTTAGTGTGACGGGGGCTTTAACATGAGAAAAACACAATGATACATTTTTCTTAAACTCACATGATGTGTACACAAGAATAGTTGACAGATTATTAGCCGTACGTGTAACAATAGCATCTATTGTAATAATTTGGTGATCAACCATGCCCACCAATTCAATTTCTATTCAAGAATCCTACCCATCTCCCCTGCTACCATGTGTTGCCTTAATATTTTTATACTAAAGCATCCCAAATACCTTTCATATTCAACCCAGACCATTAATGTTTTTTTTTCCAATTTAATGATAACGGCCAAACATCTAGCAGTATTCTGGCGTGTACACAAGGCCTCAATTAGAGGCCACTTGATAAAACAGTCTTCCTATGACAAGAAGTTAGAAGCTTCTGTCCTAATACAATTGCAAACTATACTCTCTGATCTATATAGTTAAAAGAAGACACTATTTTTTGCAGTTGGGTTTTCTGAAATTTCACAACTTAATCACTAACTGCATCAACGTAATGTTTATAAATTTGATTTAGTCACTATTGGCATAGTAATAAGTCTGGCAAGTTACTAGTATGACAGCTTAAATTGCAAAGTGCAAAAATGCACATCCCTTAAACATGTATGAAATAAAGTAAAGACTCCAAAGGGATAGTAGATGTCTTTTTGCAGATTATTATGTCTTTCTTTATAATCTTCAAATTTTACTATCCAACCTGATATACTTCAATTTAAAGCTTTTGTAGACAAATTACATTTAGCTAAATTAGACTTATGTCAGACTCAACAACTATAAGCACTTTCGTCTACACATAAAATTACAAAAGTTATTTATTTTCTTAAATCAAACAAGCCTCCAAGTCCAGATAGACTTCGAAATGAATATCACAAAACTCACCATTAACTCCTTTGCTTCATTTCTCACTAGTTAAAGCGTTTAACGAAGCGGCACAGTAAGTCACATTTCTCCCTGAAATGTTAAAAGCTCTTATTATTACTCTCCCCAAGCTGGTGAAGTTTACTGATTTTCTGTCTAATTTCATGCCCATGTCCTAGTTAAATTCTGACTTGAAATGATATGCTAAAATTATCACCTCAAGCTTATCTGACATAATGCCTCATATAATACATAGAGATCAGGTCGGTTTTTTAAAAGATTACTTTTCATTAACGAATTAGCAGAGACTAGATGCTGTTGATTGCCTTCTCTGTTCCTTTCCCTGGATGTTGAGGAGTTCAATTGTATGCATTGGATATATTTGACAGAAACTCTTTGTAAATCTGGGTTTAATTATGCCAATCTTGAAGCTACATATCCTTTATATACTTTTCCCTCTGCCCAGGTATATACATCGCAACTTATGTCTAAGGATCCATTATAACTAGCGCAAGAAGACAAAGTTGCCCACTGTCACCAATAATTGGGAATGGTGAATGGTCCTCTCAGGGATTTCACCTGGGTCATATTTGTCACAGCTTCAATGGCCCTGACAGATCCACTGACATGACCCAAACACAATATGTACTCGGCCTAACACATTCATTGAAAATCATCATCCTCTTGCAACTTCCCAATAAACGTTATTTCATAAAATTGAATGTGTCTGGTTTTAATTATCATTACGAGACTTGTCACAACTATGCTTTTACAAATATGAAACCTAGAAAACAAAAAGGTGAGTGAAATTGGCACGATATTAGTTTAACTTCCTTGAAGGGACAAAAAGCAATTAGATTGAAAATCTGTCAAATATTCCAGATTTTAGAATAAGTTACACCATTAAACAAAATTGGCTTTTTAAAAACTGTTTTAATTGTTTCCAGAGTTTTGGTAATGTAATATAAATGTTCGTTTGCTAGGGAAAAAACATTTCTGAGTAATAGTGTCATTAACTTCAGACACAGGCTCACATTTTAAGAGTTGTCTGCAGTTTAATAGGAAGGATTAGAAGAAAGTGTATGACATGTAATAGAACACCGGGTTGGAAATTTTCTTTTCATTTAGTTTGCATCCATATCTAATGGAACATCATTAGTATGTAAAATTGATCACTGGAAAATATATTCTAACAGATGATTGTCGGAATCAGGAAAAGATGCAGCCAGAGATAAAACTAAACCGAGAAGCTTTAATCTGCTACAATGAGCTATATGTAAAGTCATTAAAGTAATAGATATATGTAATGTTTAGGAATATTTCTCTAGATTTTGATATCATACATTAAAGTGTATATAAAATGATTAAAAGTTGTTAACTAAAAGTTACAAACGTGCCTTTCTAGGTAATGTAATGATATACAAGATCATTCTTGTTAAAGATGACCTACCGTGGTAGACCCACTAATCTTTTTAGATGTTATTTGAAAAAAAAATTGCCCCAAATCAGGGGAAATGCAGATTTTTAGAAGGTGTCCAACTCTTGCAGCAGTAATGAGGTATAATTTAAACCTGTGACCATGGACACATTGCTGCAGTGATCTAAACAATTAGAAGAGGGGGAACCAGAATATTGGTAGTAACAGATTAGAAAGCAAAGCAAACAAAGCTGTATACAGTTATCAAACCTTCTGATGAAAGTATGCGCTGCCAAAATATACAGTATCTCTGATGGATGGATCTGATTTATGTCACTGTATAGGCATAAGTTTGCCATAAAATCCTATGAAAAAAAAGCATGATACGCAACAGTTACCTTTTACCATAGCAAAAACTCCACTTTCCTCCCCACCTGACTAACGACAATCATCTCAAATTTCAAATGCATTAAATTCTATTACATCATATCTGACAGTCACACTGAAGATCCATTCTCCACAATAATCAGTTTGTAAGGTTCAGATGTCCTGATGAGCAAAGTCCAAACAGTCGGCACTCCGTTCACAAAGTGGTGCACATGGGGAATCACTATGAGCCACAAAAAATGAGCAAGCCCGGTCACTCACATGTATATTATTACTTCTTGTTATGCACACGCCCAGGCTGACTGGCGTGTGTGTGATTTAGTGATTCCACTGTGCCATGAACCGGAGAATGCCTGGAGGGGCGTAACTAAGTATCTACCCGATCCGACCAAGGTCGTACGACGGCTAACGACGCCATGCACCAGACAGGAACCGAGCAGAGAGACCAGGTGCTACTCCAGGCCAGACCCCGGACACGGCTGTTGACCCACACCAGGGAATACAGGAACAGGCAGGTTAGGCTGGCACACAAACAGGTGGGTATTGGCAGACACGGCTGGCATGCAGACAGGTGGGAACTGGCAGGCACGGCTGGAGTGCAGACAGGAGGATACTGGCAGGCACGGCTGGTATGCAGACAGGAGGGTACTGACAATTACGGCTGGCGTGCAGACGGGGAGGTACTAGCAGGTTGGTGCACAGGCTGGATAGGGTCCAATACAGACTGGGATTCAGGAACAGAACCGCAGATGCGGTAGACAAGCAGAGCAGAGAGGAACCGCTGGAGCAGTGGGCAAGGAGAAGCAGAGAGGTACCGCCCGAGCGGTGAGCAAGCAGAGCAGGGAGAAACCGCTGGAGCGGTGAGCAAGGCAGAGCAGGCAGGAACCGCCGGAGCGGTGAGCAAGGCAGAGAAGGCAGGAACCGCCGGAGCGGTGAGCAAGGCAGAGCAGGCAGGAACCGCCGGAGCAGTGAGCAAGGCAGAGCAGGCAGGAACCGTCGGAGCGGTGAGCAAGGCAGAGCAGGCAGGAACCGCCGGAGCAGTGAGCATGGCAGAGCAGGCAGGAACCGTCGGAGCGGTGAGCAAGGCAGAGCAGGCAAGAACTGCCGGAGCGGTGAGCAAGGCAGAGCAGGAAGTAACCGCCGGAGCGATGAGCAAGGCAGAGCGGGCAGGAACCGCCGGAGCAGTAATCAAGGCAGAGCAGAGAGGAACCACCGGAGTGTTGAACAAGGCAGAGCAGGAAAGAACCGCCAGAGTGGTGAGCAAGGCAGAGCAGGAAGGAACCGCCGGAGCAGTGAGCATGGCAGAGCAGGCAGGAACCGCCGGAGCGGTGAGCAAGGCAGAGCAGGCAGGAACTGCCGGAGCGGTGAGCAAGGCAGAGCAGGAAGGAACTGCCGGAGCGGTGAGCAAGGCAGAGCGGGCAGGAACCGCCAGAGTGGTAATCAAGGCAGAGCAGAGAGGAACCACCGGAGTGTTGAACAAGGCAGAGCAGGAAAGAACCGCCGGAGAGGTGAGCAAGGCAAAGCAGGAAGGAACCGCTGGAGCGGTGAGCAAGGCAGAGCAGGAAGGAACCACCGGAGCGGTGAGCAAGGCAGAGCAGGAAGGAACCGCCAGAGCGGTGAGCAAGGCAGAGCAGGAAGGAACCACCGGAGCGGTGAACAAGGCAGAGCAGGAAGGAACCGCCGGGGCGGTGAGCAAGGCAGAGCAAGGAGGAACCACCGGAGCAGTGAGCAAGGCAGAGCAGGAAGGAACCGCCAGAGCGGTGAGCAAGGCAGAGCAGAGAGGAACCGCTGGAGCGGTGAGCAAGGCAGAGCAGGAGGGAACCGCCGGAGTGGTGAGCAAAGCAGAGCAGGCAGGAACCACCGGAGCGGTGAGCAAGGCAGAGCAGGAAGGAATTGTTGGAGCGGTTAGCAAGGCAGAGCAGGGAGGAACCGCCGGAGTGGTGAACAAGGCAAAGCAGAGAGGACAGGGCTCTGTTCACACTGAACAGACTGGAAGGGAAAAGCAGAACCAGATACACACAAGGTACTTGCAATGAAGTAGCGAGTGGACTCCAAACTCACAACAGAAGTACAGAGACTATGAGTAGGAGTAGGTGCAGGTTCAGAGACTGCAGGAAAAGGGAAGGTACGGAAACAGGCTAGGAGAGTGTTCAGACAGGAAATGACACTGCAACAAGATACAGGAGCGAGTCTGGGTATACAGCCCCCAGAGAGGCGGACAAACAGGCTTGGAGATAGTTCATACAGGCCTGGGAATACAGCCCCCAGATTGGCGGACAGGCAAGAACAGAACGGGACCTGGCACATCAGAGGCAAGGAGCCCTCTGAAGGTAAGAGTTGCTCAGGCACCAGCTTCAGGGTGGACCTGGTTTAAATATCCAGCGACAGACAGCAATAGGCTGGAGATGCATTAGGGGTGTGCCACAGCAGCTACAAGAAACAGGAAGTAACCGGGCCGCCGCCCTAAGCAGTCAGCACAGGGACAAGCAGACAGCAAGAACAGAAACCAGGCTGGCAGACTGGACTGAAGATTAAGTTTGCGATCTTGCATAGTGTTAGGTGGTGCACTATGCAAGTATGCCGCCAGGTATGTTACACTTCTTTAATGGCAATCCAAAAGCCTGGGAATGGCTGAAATGTCTTGTTTTGTGTGGATTGCCATTAAAGAAGTAATAGTATACACATGAGTGCCAGGGCTTGTTCAGATATCCTGATGAGACCTTTGCTCTATTTCACACATGTTCTGTATGCCTATACACTGTATATATTACAGATACATTTAGGCCCTGCCCAATTTGGCAAGAAACACACCTATTTAAACAAATGTTAAAGGTAATCTGTCAACAGTTTTTGCTACTCCATGTGAGAGCAGCATGATGTATGGGGTAGAGAACTTGATTCTATTGATGTGTCACTTGCTGGGATGTTTGCTGCAATTTTTATAAAATCACTTTTATCTGCTGCAGATATACCAGTTTTCTGAATGCTGAGCTCTGTATAACCCCATCCACACCACTGATTGACACTTTTCTGTGCACATTGTGCATAGGCAGAAAGTATCCAATCAGTGGTGGAGGCAGGATTATACAGAGCTCATGAATATGGAGGAGTACAGGGCAGCAGGTTTACTAGTCCTCTAGTGATGATCTCCTGCTGAAAACAGTAATTTTATCAAAACTACATAAAGCAGCCCAGTAAGTTACACATCACTGGGATCAGAGTTTCTGTCTCTACATTATCCTCCACTCAGATTAGGTAGCAAAAGCCTAGTTACAGATTCCCTGTAACCCCTACCCCTTTAAACTCCTGATTATACTCCATCTTTCATTTACTGTTTTGCACCTACCATACTTAACACATTTCATCAAGGCACTAAACGCGCATAGGTTCCTCTTTGTATATAAACTGTGAGGAGCAGCCATGTGTCAGGCAGTGCAGGGTAGCAAGCCAACACATTGCCCATGCAAAGCCTGTCCATGGAGCCCCCCACCCCCATCCTTGTGCTGACCTAAAGTCTCTGGTTGATTAGAGCACATTCTACAAGTTAGCAGGTATTTCTGTGTGGTAGACATCACTCTACAATCAATGAGCTTATTACTTTAGAGAAGGGGTAGTACTCATCAACAGCACGTATAACTGCTTGGACAAAGAAAATCCTGGAAAATCCCCTGAGGTGCTGCCCTCCAAACAAGATACTTTCTTCCAAGTAAGGGACTGGATGTCAGTCAGTGTAACTTGCATATATGTGGTCACATAACCCTCCGCTTGCACCAGGAATACCTTGAAATCGTGACAGCATCCGTACCATATGCTGTCACAATTTGTCAGTCTACATTCACATAGAGTGACAGCAGACGCTTGTCCCAAACTTGGACAGCCCATTTAAAAAAAGACATTTGGTTCAACTATCTGATGAAAAATTCAACCAAGGCAGATTAATTTCAGACATTGATGATCTAAGAACGGTTGTTGTTAAATTTCACCTGACGATTATTACTGTTTTGGTTGCAAGTATTCATTTTCATAAACTAAAGTCTAATGGACTGTATATGGACATGATTAGTCACAATACATTTCCAGTGAATCATAACAATAACAGCATAGGGGTGGTAAATTGTAGTAAATATATTAATTAATTGGCAGATTTCATATCATCTGTTTGTTTAGCCGTCCAGAGCTTGTCTACTAAAGTGCCTATGATCTGCCATTATGACAGTTTTTTTAATCAACTGTTAACTATGAAATTAATCCAACAGATTACGGATGATAATACTTACCTTCCTTGCTCCCACATTCATCTTCAGGTCCAGGCACCACCAACTGTGTCCTAATGTCAACTAGTGTGCATGGCTCCAAAACTAAAGAGGGATTCAGAAGAGACTAGAGTAAGTGTAAGTCTGGTGTGTGGTCTCAGCATAATGTAGGAGCAGAGACCCTAATTCCAGGGATATATAATTTATTAAGCTGTGTGCAGTACTTTTAATACAATCAGTGTTTTATCAGTAGCAGATTATCACTGCCAGACTAGGTGTCGTGTGCAAGGCAGACCAGATAGTTGGTGTAACACAACCCACACCACTGCAGAGGTGTATCTAGGTTTTCTGGCACCCGGGCAAGAATTCAGTTTGCCCCACCACCCTCACCCAGCACATATGCGATTGATTAGCACACTTAGTCACGTGCCGATGAGCTGCTCTCCCTAAATCAATGTTCAGTGAAAAACTAAGAGAAGCAGGAAGAGAAACTTGTTGTCACGTGTAGTGTTGAGCGAATATGTTCGAAATCCGATCTCCAAACTTAAATTCGACACAAATGTGGCACATTGGGATTCGTGATTGGAAATGCGAGCAAAATTTGTTAAATTCGGGAAAATCGGTAATGTTCTGTGAATTTCCGTGAATACGTGATTACGGGGCAACTAAAGCGTTTTTAACAGTTTTGCTAGCATAGTGCTTGTGTATGATAAGCGGGGAGATGTGGTAGATGAATGGGGGGGCTGGTGATAGCTCAGAGCAGGTCAGATCAGTGGCTCGCTGTTTTTTTTTTTTCATGTAGGCGGTAACTTTAAGTCAGGAAAGCGTGGCTAGCCAATCAGAGCGCAGGAAGCATCCACAGTGTACCAGACCCAAGGGCTTCTGCAGCTGGCTGCTGAAATCACATGTCCTCTCCATATAAAAACCGGAAATGTTCCCTCAGCGCCATTTTATGCATGTCACTGCTGGAGACAGAAGCTGCTCCTGCACCCAGCTCCTGTGTAATGAGAGATATTAGCTAGATAGATGGGCGCTTCTGTGGAAGTCAGATAGGAGAGATAGTGCTGTGTACCTGTTCAGTCGACCTTGCAGCACTTTTTTTGGTTTTTGTGCAATTACTGAGATTTTTGCTTGTGTGATCAAGCAAGCAATCAAGCCTCTGTAGGCTACTTTTTGATTTTGTGGGGTTGAAATTCAGCTATCTGCAGAACTTGTCAGTGCAGAGCTTCTGAGTGCAGAGCACAAAAACTTTTTTTTCATTTGCTAATGTGATAGTGCAAGCTGTGTTAGCCCAGTTTGTCATTTTTTTAGTGGATGAACTTCAGCTTTATGCACAGTAAAACAATCTTTTTTTTCTGTTGCTAGCCACAGTCCACCAAAGATTTTTTTGTGTGGCAAACATGATACAGTCTGCTAAAAGCCACCTACTATCTTAGTGGCGGTGAACCTCAGCTGTTTTCAGAGAAAAAAGAGACTTTTGCTGTTGCTTGCCACAGTCCAGCAAAGATTTGTTTGTGTGGCAAATGTGATACAGTCTGCTAAAAGCCACCTACTATCTTAGTGGCGGTGAACCTCAGCTGTTTTCAAAGTAAAAAAATTGATTTTTTTGTCTTGCTAGGCAGAGTCCATAAAAGATTTTTTTGTGTGGCAAACATCATACACTCTGCTATATGTCAGCTACTACAATATTGGCGGTGAACTTCAGCTGTTTTCAGAGTAAAAATTTTTTTTTTTCTGTTGTTAGGTCGAGTCGAAAAAATATTTTTTTCTGTCACAAACAAGTTACACTCTGCTATAGGCCACCTAGTCCTTTTAGTGGCGATGAAATTCAGCTGTATTCAGAGCATGTGCAGAGTATATCTCCTATGTTATATAGGCGTCATCCACAGTAAAAACAAAATACTTTGTTCGGTTCCTAGCACTATAGAGCAGGAACATCTCAGTTTGAAATAGTTTGGAGAATATCTCCTATACAGGCGTCATCCACAGTAAAAAAAATACTTTGTTTGGTTCCTAACACTATACAGCAGGGACATCTCAGTTTGAAGTAGTTTGTAGAATTTCTCCTATGTTATACAGACGTCATCCACAGTAAAAAAAAAATACTTTGTTCGGTTCCTAACACTATACAGCAGGGACATCTCAGTTTGAAATAGTTTGCAGAGTATGGTATACAGGCCTCATCCACAGTAAAAAAAATGCTTTGTTTGGTTCCTAACGCTATACAGCAGGGACATCTCTGTTTGAAATAGTTTGGAGAATATCTCCTTTGTTATATAGGCGTCATCCACAGTAAAAAAAATACTTTGTTCAATTCCTAACACTATACAGCAGGAACATCTCAATTTGAAATAGTTTGGCGAATATGTTGTATGTTATACAGGCCTCATCCACAGTAAAAAAAAAACTTTGTTTGGGTCCTAACATTATACAGCAGGGACATCTCAATTTGAAATAGTTTGGAGAATATCTCCTGTGTTATACCGGCGTCATCCACAGTAAAAATACTTTCTTCTGTTAGTAACGTTATACAGCAAGCCATATCTTATCTTGTCAATTAGTGCCGTTGAAATTAAGGTGTGTGCAGCGCTGTTGCAGAGGAAAAAATCTAATTTTGTTTTGCTAATAGCGTGCTCCTACCACAATATCTGAGCAACATGAGTGTGAAAAAGAGAGGTCGTGGTGGAAGGGGGAACAGGCTTGGTTTTCAAGGTATACGTGGGGTAGGTGGTAATGTTAGTGAAAGCACTAGTGAACTAACACTGTCATGTCCTTTCCAAAGACAACTGACAACTTCTGTTACTGGACGGGCTACTCCACTCCCTTTCTTTGGCAGCCGCACAGCGATACGCCTTGCTGATAAGGGCCAGAAAGAGCTGGTGCACCAGTAGATGGCAAGCGCTGCTTCAAGTGGCCTCTCCACTTCTTCCGCCATCTCAACATTACACACAGTACAGTCCACAGAGGTGGCACCTTAATTACCCTTGCTTCCCCCCGTGTCATAACTGTCCAAGTGCCCAACTGACTGTAGCGAGCCACAGATGGGTGAGTCTGTAGAACTGTTCACACATTCTATACCATGGGCATCAAAAGTGTACTCCAAACATACAAGTCAAGAAGAGGAGGAAAGCATCTGCACCGATGCCCAAATTTTTTTTACATTGGATTCGGGGCAGGACGGAGTAGGATCCGAGCAAGTTCCTGACCCTTGTCACCAGATGTTAACCACCAGGGAGGGAGGTGGTCCTGATGAGACTCAGATACATGAGACTCATGTGGACTGTACTGTGCTGTCAGGGAAACAAGAGGAGAAGGGTCACTCTGAGGGCGAGGAATGTGATAAAATATTGGATGATAATGAGGTTGAAGATCCTACTTGGTGTGAACCCAGAGTCACGCAGCCGAGTAGCTCATCTGAGGAGGTGGAGGAGGAAGACGAGGAGGTTACCTTCCACCCTACGGCACAGACACGGAGTGATGCAAGCACGAGTAGCACTGCATCCTTAGCCACAACTGTGGCTGAGACCCGCAGCAGTCATGGGTCTGCAGTTCGCAGGGGCGAGCCTGGGCCTTTTTTGAGACTGCAAATGATGAGCCAACTCACGTTATCTGCACACTTTGCAAGAAAAAACTCAGCAGAGGGAAAAAATGCAATAATTTGACTACTACATGCACGAACCTTCACATGCGCACACAACATGCGTTATGCTGGGAATATCACTGCGCTAAAATGCAGATCAGCGAACCTCAACAACCATCAGCTGGCCCATCAACCACATCCGCTGCTTCTTCCTAATCCTCTGTTACCATGCCAAATATTGGCACGGAGGTCTCACACTGCAAAACTTCTGGTTCTCTACCTGCTCCAGTCAGGCTGAGTGAGAGCCTGTCAGCTGTAATCGAAGCAGACATGCCTGTTGTGTTTGTTTCACTGAGCATACCACATGTTTCTTAATCCACATCTGCGCCTACACCTCACTCACTGTCAAGCAGTTTGCCCGTTTCACCGTACTCCGCCCTCTCTCAGCACCGCAGCCAGCCCTCGCTCCTTCAGTTGTGGTCATGTAAAAGATTGTTTCATACTACACATGACAAAGCTAAGAGGTTGAACTCCACCATCTTAAATCTGTTGGCCACGGAAATGCTGCCTTTCCACCTGGTAGATACAGAGAGTTTCCGAAAGCTGATGGCCATCATAGTCCCCCAGTACTAGTTGCCCAGTCACCACTACTTCTCTAGGAAAGCTGTGCCTGTGCTATACCTGCATATTGCAGACAACATCACCCAGTTCTTGACTAAATCTATATCTGCCAGGGTGCATTGCACCACAGACACATGGATGAGTAAGCATGGCCAAGGGCATTACATCTTGCTGACTGGGCACTGGTGACTCTGGTGGCTGTGGGACAGACGGGGAAGGGGCTGCTCCACAAATCTTGGAATCCCCAAGGCTTGCAGCACAAACCTCTGTATTTCCCACTTCCTCCACTTCTTCTGCCTCCTCCACCTCCTCTAGGGCCTCCAACTGTGCACTGAACCTCTGTCTTAACGTTCCAACAGTGCAGATCGAATCCACACCACCTCCGTACTGCGCAGCCAGGGCTCACCGCAATAAGGCAGTCTTCAAATTAATATGCCTTGGAGATCGCAGTCATACAGCTGAAGAGTTGTGGACAGCTCTCCAGGCTCAGTTTCTGCAATGGCTGTCTCCGCTGAACCTGGAGCCAGGGAAGGCCGTGTGCGATAATGGTGCGAACCTGTTGGCGGCCCTACGCCGAGGTGAACTGACACACGTGCCTTGCATGGCTCACATCCTCAACCTGGTGGTACAGCGATTTCTCCGCCACTATCCGAGCCTGGATGAGTTGTTTCAGAAAGTACGGAAGCTGTGTGCTCAATTCCACTGTTCGCATCCCTCATGTCGTCGACTTGCACCTATACAGAGGTCTTTGCCCATGACAGTTAATATGCGATGTGTCAATGTGGTGGAATTCCACTCTGCACATGTTGCAGCGACTGTGGCAGCAGCAACGAGCCCTGACTCAGTGTGTCATGTCGTATAGCCAGGGCCAACGCAGTACGGATGTGGGGCATATCACGTTTATGGAGTGGGAACAGATTAAGGACCTCTGCAACCTTCTGCACAGTTTTGAAATGGCTACTAAACTAGTTAGAGTTGACAATGCCATCATCAGCATCACTATTCCGGTCATTTACATGCTGGAGCAGACTTTGAATAGCGTGAGGCAGGAAGTAGTTGTCCCAGAAGAAGAGGAGGATGCAGAAAGGATAAAAATGTCTCAAAGTTCCAGACTGTCATCGCACAGGTGGATACCAAGTGATGGTGGCTTCCTGCGATCGAGGGGGTTTGGTGATATCAGACATACTGTTAGTAAAGGTGCAAGAGCTGAGGAACAAATGGAGGAGGAAGAGGTATTGGACGAGCAAAAGTCAAAAGATGAAGAGGATAATCATCCTCTGTGTTGAACGTGGTTGGCAGGAGGGGACGCAGGAAACATGCATCAGTGTTACGCAGCCAACAATTGGGTCTGGCTTTGGACCACCTGGAAGAGCCCAACATATGAGTGCCTTCTTGCTGCACTTTCTGCAACATGATCCCGTATAGTTAGGATTTGAAATAATGCTGACTACTGGGTTGCCACTCTGTTAGATCCACGTTATAAGAGTAAATTTTGCCAGATGCTTCTCGCCCTGGAAAGGGACCCGTTAATGTTGGAATATCGAAACAAGCTTTTAAGCAACTTTAATAGAGCTTTTCCCCAAGATAGGAGTGAGGCACACAGTGTGTATCGCAGCTGTATTCTTTCAACCTCCAGCACGTCAGTTCGTCAACTCCAAAACACTAGCAGCAGCAGAGTAAGTGGCAGAAACGATTTCTGTGAGTCCTTTCACACATTTTTTAGACTAGCTCGTACACCATCACAACAGAGTACAAGTCTGACATGTGGAGAACAACTGGAGAGGATGGTGGGCCCTATTTTGATCTAGAGCTCAAAATGAATACCATCAGTGAGGATTTTGACCCTTTTACATTTTGGTCTTCAAAAATGGATGAAAGGCCTGAGCTCGCCTGTCACACCTTGGAGGTTTTATCATGCCCGGCAGCCAGCCTTCTCTGAGAACATGTGTTCAGCGCTGCTGGTGGTGTCATGACGAATAAGCGCAGTCGGCTGTCCCATGAAAGTGTTGACCACCTAACTTTCATCAAGATGAACAAGTCATGGATCTCAAAGGACTTTTGCACCCCAATCGCAGACTGTACAGAGTAGGCGATGTTGTAGTTTTTAGTGTGCTGCATTGATCTTGCAGAATTGCAGTCTGTGACATGGCTTGTTTGCCTGCTCTTGCTGCAGCTGCAGGTTTTAGGCCCTAATATTTTGAAATGTGGAGACTACAGATTTGGTCTCTCAATCCAATGGGTTGGCTGTAGTGGAAGAGGTGTAGTTCCAAATTGTACAATTTCTACTGAAATTGATGCCACTTTTTTGGTGTCAGCCTGTAATTTTTGGAAATGTGGGGAATCCTGATTGGGTCTCCATCTATTGGGTTGGCTGAAGTGGAAGAGGTGTCAGTCCCCATTATAATTCTTATACTCAATTTAAATTAATTGTTTGGTGCAGATATAGCTCTCACAGGAGAACACATGATAAAATAGAAATTGGTTTTCTTTCTACTGTGGTATATAAAGCAGGCTACATAGCCGCTTAAAATTGTTTGGGGCTGATATTCTTCTCCACACAGGGGTACACAAACCTGATAAACTCAAAATGGGTATATAAAGCAGACTGCATCTCCACTTAAAATTGTTTGGGGCAGATATTCTTCTCCATACAGGGGTACACAGACCTGAGGGCGAGGAATGGGAAAACACATTTGATGATGATAAGTTTGCACATTCAACTTGGTGTGCACCCAGAGGCACGCAGCTGAGTAGCTCATCTGAGTAGGTGGAGGAGGAAGATGAGGAGGTTACGTTGCCCAGAAATGGAATGATGCAAGCATGAGGAGCACTGCTTCCTTAGCCACAACCAGCAGCAGTCACGGGTCTGCAGCTCACAGGGGCTGCAAAGGTTGCCTAGCCTGGGCCTTTTTGAGACCGTGGAGGATGAGCCAGCTCACGTTATCTGCAAACTTTGCAATAAAAAACTCAGTAGAGGGAAAAGTGCAATAATTTGACTACTACATGCATGAACCTTCACATCGCAATCAACATGCATTACTCTGGCAATCTCACTGTGATAAAATGTGGACCATCAACAACCAACAACAATCAACAACCATCAGCTGCCCCATCAACCGCATCTGCTGCTTCTTCCTCCTCCTCTGTTACCATGCCAAGTATTGACACACATGTCTCCCACTGCGGAACTTCTGCTTCTCTACCTGCTCCAGTCAGGCTGAGTGAGAGCCAGTCAGCTGTAATGGATGCGGACATGCATGCTGTGTTAGTTTCACCAAGCACACAACATGTTTCTTAATCGACTGTAACATGTCCCGCTGCACCTCACTCATGGTCCAGCAGTTTGTCTGATTCACCGTACTCCGCCCTCTCTCAGCACTGCAGCCAGCGCTCCTTCCTACAGTTGTGGTCACGTAAAAGATTGTTTCCTTCCACACATTACAAAGCTAAGAGGTGGAAATCTACCATCTCCAATCTGTTGGCCACGGAAATGGTGGTGTCATGCCATAATTTTTTGAACTGTGAACACTACTGTATGGCTGCTTTTTTACTGAGGATGTAATCAGAGAATCTGGAAGGAAACCCCCGCAAACACAGGGAGAACATACAAACTACTTGCAGCTGTTGTCCTCTATCATCATAAAGCTCGTTGTTTAGGAGACCGACCACTGCTGCTGTCTACCTTGTGAACCTTGTTGAATCTTGCAAGGTGTCACGGGTTTACTATAACAGAGAGGAGCCAGAAGACCGCAGCGTCTGATTCCTGCCACTCCTGCAGTCATTAAGAAGTCTTTTGCCTTCATATTAATTGGTACATAGGTTAATCTGCTCAGTTGTGAGCTCCTCAAAGCTTAACGTGATTTAGGCTCTCGACAGATTTGTCCCGTGCATCTCCCCTACTGTGATAACTATGTACCCCAACACATCAGACTGTCACCTACCATGGAAACGTTGAAAAGGAAGCTGAAGACCCACTTCTTGTGACAAGCATACAATCTGCGGTAAGCCTCGCTCCAGCATACCGCTGCACGACGAGCTGTAACCTGACCTACTGTACCCTCACCCATCCCTTGTAGATTGTTTGTGCACCCTCACGGGCAGGGTTCTCTTTCGTCTTGTACCAGTTGGTGACCCCTTGTGACATGTAAAGCTCCACGGAATAAATGTCTCTGTAATAGTAATAATAATTATAGTACTTGTACTCTGGATCAATTGATGGCACTTTCCAGGTGTCTACCTCTAATTTTATGTGTTTTGGCAGCTTTTGGGCCCATTTGAAGGTTTTGTGTATGCGTCTTTTTGGCCCCCACATTGAATTCTATGGCATTCGGTAATGTTCGACAAACATTCGACTAATAAATCGGCAAATATTGCAAATTCTGAGATCGTAATCCGAATCAAATATTGAAACATTCGCTCATCTCTAGTCACGTGACCGTAAGTATGAAAATTGCATGAGTGAAGTGGACTTGTGATGACTGATCGAACCTGCAAGCAGAGCTGAATACTGACAGTGAATATATTACACGCAGTTAAGATTGGCATGCTACAGGGATTAATTTTATAATTAAAGGGCTCGTCCAGGTTTGAGATGCAAGTCTGCAGTCACTATGTGCACACTTTTAGAATTACCCCTTGCCGGTGGCAAGAATGGGTGGTCATGTCAGCACAAGTATGTGATTTGTATACTTCGGGCCACATTCCGGCTAGACGTATCCGGCCTCACTCAATTCATTTTCATTGAATGAGGCTACGCATGTCAACTTGGCAAGTGACAGTATGTATGCAAATCACTGGCACCAGAGAATCCTGATAGCATTCAGAAGTCTGCAGTCACATGGAATGACTGCAGACTCATCCCAAACTTGGACAACCCCTTTAATGCTCCTAGCATAAATAAAAATATGAGAATTAGTCAGTATCACAAAATTTTTTTACATCCAGGTACTTGATAGATGACGTTGTCTCTGGAGTCATTCTCTTTATTTTCTTCTTCAACTTGTCCAGACCCCTTGACAACTTTTCATAGCCACAGCTCGTCTCTGCAGACATCCAAATTCTCTGGTCTTCTGCAGCACATCATGACATGATGCCCTTAAAGATAGCAGTGTCATTATAATGCTCCTGAATAAAAATATCTGCCCTACATTGAGCTTCTGAATAAATAATTGCCCCTCACTATATTCCCTGCACAAAATATGACCCACACACTGTCCCTTTTATGGTACATCCCCTCCACACTGCCCTCTTCTTTCCATACTCAGCCCCCTCTTCACATTGTCCTGTCACACATTCCCCTTCCTTGGCATATTGTCCGTTCCTGGCTGTGCCCTTACGCTGTCCCCACTATGCTACCTTTCCCCCACACTACTCAGTCTTTATTCTGTGCACACTCACACTTTTCTCCCCCCATACTGTCTCCTCACACTATTCCCCTCAATAGTCTCCTCATATATCCCCCTGACTCCCCATACTGTGTCTGCGCACATTCCATCACCCTCGCTCCCCATACTGTGTCTGCACACATCCCATCACCCTCGCTCCCCATACTGTGTCCACACAGATCCCATCACCCTCGCTCCCCATACTGCATCCCATCCCCCCACTCACCATACTGTGTCTGCACCCATACCCCCACTCGCTCCTTATAATGTATCCACATACATTCCCCTTCACTCCCCATACTACGTTTGCACCCATCCTCCCCATTCTGTGTCCACACAAATCCCCACACACTAAATACCCCCATATTAAATCACCCCCACACATTAAATACCCCCATACCAAATCTCCCCCAACACACTAAATCCCCCTAACACACATTGAAAACCCCCATCCCAAATATCCCCCCACACACATTGAATACCCCATCCCAAATCTCCCCCTACACTTTAAGTATCCCCATCCCAAATCTCCCCCCACACTCTAAATACCCCGACCCCATATCTCCCCGCACACACGAAATACCCCATCCCAAATTTTCCATTACAAACTAAATACCCCCATCTCAAATCTCCCCCCACACACATTGAATACCTCCATCCCAAATACCACCACATGAACACTGAATACCCCCATCCAAAATCTCTTCCCACACACATTGAATACCCCCATCCTAAATCCCCCCATATTACACTGAATCTTCACTGTATTCAGGTCTAGTGTGGAGCACTTACCACTAGTAATGAGCGAACGTGCTCACCACTGCTCGGTACTCGCCCGAGCATCACAGTGCTCGACAAGCTTGGCGTTTGACGAGGATTTCCGGGTTGCTCGGGCGGGAACTCGGGTCCCCTCCCTGCATGTTTGGCGCTCTTTAGAGAGCCAATGAACATACAGGGATTGCCTGCCCATGCACTGTAATGCCATAGCCATGCTGGTTGTGGCATTAGAGTGATTAGCCGTACAGCATCATCAGGTCTATATAAGACCTGGCGCCGCTGTGCTTGTCACAGTCTACCCTGGAATCAGGCAGAGTAGGGAGGGGTGCTGCTGAGTCAGGGAGAGATTTGCTTGTTTATAGTTAATATAGGTATTCCACTAAATATATATATCCATCCAACTAACAGGCCTTCTAAGGACTAATCCAGCTGCATATATTCAGTGGTGAAAGCAGGCGTTAGGCAGGCAGTGTATGTGGCAGACTGCAGTGCATATAGTGCAAGAGGGTCCATTGAACGTCCTGTTAGTATAGGTATTCCACAACATATATATATCCATCTGAACTAACAGTCCCTCTGAGGACTAATCCAGCTGCATATAATCAGTGCTAGACAGGAGTTAGGCAGGCAGGCATAGTATGTGGCAGACTGCAGTGCATATAGCGCAAGAGGGTCCATTGAACATCCTGTCTGATGCTGTAATAATTACAGATATTTGTAGAGCTAGACCCAGATCGCAGGGGTCAGGGCAAATTTTTTTTTTATCTTAATCCTGATTATTTGCTTAAAAAACAATCCAGAGTACACCATTTTTCTGCTCCATTTGCTTGTTAGCACTGCAGAATACAGCCAGATCTGTTTCATATTTCAGCGATAAAAATCCAGAAATTTGAACTGAAATGGAAATGGAAAATATTGGCCTCCTTTTCCATTCTGTTGCAGTGTGTCGGTCAAGCAATTCACACTAGGTGCCTGTGAAGAATAGTATTAGTAAATTACAGGCCTGCTATTAAAAACCTTGGTTCTCTGTCAGACATATCACCTATAACAGTGTTCCAAAATCAGCCACTTCTGCCTTATATTTCGTTGCAGTGTGTTGGTCAAGCTATTCACACTAGGTCTCTGTGTAGAATAATATTAGTAAATTACAGGTCTGCTATTTAAAACCGTGGTTCTCTGTCTGACATATCACCTATAACAGTGTTTCAAAATCAGCCTCTTCTGCCTTCCATTTTGTTGCAGTTTGTTGGTCAAGCTATTTACACTAGGTCTCTGTGTAGAATAATATTAGTAAATTACAGGCCTGCTATTTAAAACCGTGGTTCTCTGTCAGACATATCACCTATAAGAGTGTTCCAAAATCAGCCATTTCTTCCATTTTCATTTAATGGCAGTGTGTTTGTCAAGCTATTCACACTAGGTCTCTGTGTAGAATAATATTAGTAAATTACAGACCTGCTATTTAAAACCATGGTTCTCTGTCAGACATATCACATAACTGCGTTCCAAAATCAGCCATTTCTCATGAACGTGGTAAATATTGTCCTCCATTTAAAATGGGCAAGGTGCGTGGCAAGGGACGGGGAAGTGGACATGATGGTGATGGTGCATGCAGAGGCCGAGGACGTGGCCGTGGGCAAGCTGAAATCGTGCCACAACAAACACCCACATCTTGTTGCTCGACCTTCCTGTCCCAATTACTAGGGGACCGCAGTACACCACTATTGAACCAAGAGCAGTGTCAAAAGGTTATTGGTTGGATAGCAGATAATGCTTCCAGTCACTTTGTCACCACCACTGGCACCCTGTCTTCCACACTTTCAAGTCTCAGTAACCGTGAGTCTGGACCGCATATTCCTCACCCTGATTCTCCTTCCTTCCATCATGCCGAGTACCCGGGACAGGGGGAGGGAGACATAGCACCACAACAGGCAGGAAGAAGCAGTGTGGTGGCCGCAGACACAAGGCGGGAAAGTGTTCCTCGTAACGCCAACACGACCGAAGTTGCCAGTACAACTGTTAGGTCTTCCCGAGTCTGGCTGTTTTTAAAGACTCTGCAGATTACCCCAAAAAGGCAATTTGCACCACCTGCCTGGCCAGCATCAGCAGGGGTAGCAAAACTAGCAGCCTCACCACCACCAGCATGACCAGGCACATGACAGCAAAGCACCTACTGTAAATAAGTGGGCTGAACACCAGGGTCCCGAAACAGTGTCTGCAGGTGACACCACTGCTTCTTCCACTGTTGTGTGTGCACGCCAATCCCCTGTCCATGGCACATGCAAAGATGCCTCCCGCCCTGCACCTGTCGTTGCATACTCTCTACTAGCACCATCAGCAAGCATGTCCACGTCTTTGTCCCAGCGCAGCGTTCAGTTGTCCCTACCCCAGTCCTTGGAATGCAAGCTCAAATACGCAGCCCACGCCCCACAGACCACACTACTAAATTCACATATTTCACGAATGTTTAGGCTCGAATTGTTGTCCTTTAGGCTTGTGGAGACAGAAGCTTTCCGCAACCTGATGGCAGTGGCTGTCCCTCGGTACTTGGTCCCCAGTCCCCACTCTTTCTACCGGTGTGCCGTCCCAGCATTACATGAGCACGTGTCCCACAACATTAGCCATGCCCTCAACAGCGCAGTTACTGGGAATGTCCACCGAACTATGGACATGTGGACAAGTGCTTGTGGGCAGGGACGGTACATTTCGTTGACGGCACACTGGGTTAATATAGTGGAAGCCGGGACCCAGTCGGGCTTGGGACGGAACACGTCCTCCCGACGAAAAGGATTGTGGGCCCTGGTTCTATCAAGGTTGCCCCCACAGTCTACAGCTCCTGCACTTCCTCCTCCTCTTCAGCCTCCATCTCCGAAATTACCTACATCAGTCATAAGCTGGAAGCACTGCAGCACTGCCTTGGCCAAGTGGCAACAGGCTGTGCTGAAGTGAAGGAGACAAACCGCACAACGCTGAAGAGTTGTGGACAGCTCTGAAACATCAGGAAGTTCTGTGGCTCACACCGCTGACCCTATAGCCAGGCATGGTCATGTGTGACAATGGCCGGAGCCTGGTGGCGGCTCTGAGGCGAGGCGAGCTCACACACGTATGATGCCTGGCCCATGTGCTTAACCTCGTGGTTCAGCGGTTTCTCAAAACCTACCCGGATCTGCCGGATCTGCTTGTCAAAGTATGCTGCCTGTGTGCCCATTTTAGAAAGTCAGCTATAGCTTCTGCCTCCTTTGATGTGCTCCAGCAGTGTTTGCACCTTCCAGCTCACCAACTAATCTTCGATGTCCGCACAGGTTGGAACTCTACAGTGCAGATGTTGGGAAGGATTTGTGAGCAGAAGAGGGCAGTTGTTGACTACCAGCATCAACAAGGCCGTCGGTATTTAGGTCAGACTCCACACATAAGACCTAAGGAGTGGACATGGATGTCAGACATATGTACCATCCTCCAAAACTTTGAGTACTCCACCAAGATGGTGAGCGGTGATGGCGCCATAATTAGCGTCACCATCCCAGTTCTCTGTCTTCTGAAACACTCTATGCTAGCAATTAAAGAGGATGCATTGCAGGCGGAGCACGATGAGATGGAGCAAGGAACCATACAGGATGATTCTAAACAGCCCAGCCTCATCTCATCCCAATGTGGATTGGGTGACAATGAGGAAGAGGAGGAGGAAGAACAGGAGCTAGTTTCCTGTGCTATAGACGGTACTACCTGCACAACTGTCATACCGTCTGTTCAGCGTGGATGGCCTGAGGACAGGGAGGAGGAGAAGGAGGAGGATGAAGAGAAGACCATGGTCAGTCGTCTTCTTGGTGAGGACACGGAAGGCTTGCCTCTTTGCAGTCTGGCACACATGGCTGAGTTTATGTTACGCTGCCTTTCCCGTGACCCTTGCGTTGTCCAAATTTTGTGTGACAGTCATTACTGGTTGGTGACACTTCTAGACCCACGCTAGAAAGGAGAACTTTCTGTCTCTTATTCCCTTGCAGGACAGGCCTAATAAAATGGTGCAGTACGAGAATGCCCTTGTTGCAGAATTATTTAAAAAATTCCCATCTGAAAACGCTGGCGGCAGAGGTCACAGTTTGTTGGACAACCAAGGAGTACAGGTGAGAGAGACACTAATGCAATCCAGCAGAGGCAGGGGAACACTTTCAAAGTTCTGGGACAGTTTTCTCAGACCCTCCCATTGCACAGGCCCTGAGGCGTGGGGTCCTCTCCCAAGGAGGGAAAATTTTCAGAAGATGGTGAGAGAGTACCTTGCTGACCATACCAACATCCTCCGTGATTCCTCTGTGCCTTATAATTATTGGGTATCCAAGCTGAACACATGGCATGACCTCTCTACACCTTGGAGGTCCTGGCCTGGGAGACCCACTTCCTAATAATGGGAACATTGTTTTCAGGAGGTCCTCCAACCTCTACGTCTCTTGCAAGTGACACTGGAGTTCCTCCACATATTTGGCAGCCATTGCATTCACTCATAAGGCAAACAGTATGGGAGACCCACTCCTTTTTAATGGGAACATGTCATACTCATTACTGTAGCCCAGCTCCATGTGTCTTTAAATTGTTAGTAGGGTTTATCCTAAATTTTGGCAGCTGTTGGTCTCACTGCATACCCTACAACTGGATAGCAGACCCCCTCCATTCTAATGGGAACATGTTGTTACTGTGGCCCAGCTCTATGTGTGCTTAAATTGTTAGTGGAGTTTTTCCTAAATTTTGGCCCTCTGCAGACCTCCGGGGGGTGGGCCGCCGGAAAAATGCTCGAGTTTCCCATAGACTTACATTGGACTCATTACTCGGACCGAGCACTTGAGCATACCAATTTGCTCGAACCGAGCAACGAGTACCCGACGCAAGATGCAAGTACAATTAATCACTGGGAGCCGATGCGCTGCACATCCTGGGAGCCGGCTGTCAGCTTGACAGCCAGCTCAGAGAACTGCCAGCTCCCAGTCAGGGGGGTGGCAGAATGCAGCCACCAGGGGAGACACTTCGGACCACCGCATTAGGCAGCTCAACAGCGCCCTTTGCCGGCTGTGCATCTGCACATGCCCCGGCTGCCCTCCCCCTAGATATGCCTCTGACCACTGAATGACAGATTACTGAAAATGCACAGTATATATAGGAACTGCCAATCAGTGGTGGGTGGGCATTTCCACAGCTTAGTGTATTGTCCACTGCTACATCTATAGCTGAAAAACAGTGATTTTATCAAAACTGTTCCAAACAGTCCAGTAAATGATACATCACTGGGATCAGGCTCTTTGCCCCTATAGCATGCTGATCTCAGATTACATGGCAAAACCCTGCTGCCAGATTCCCTGAATACTTTTATAATAGTGAGTAAACTCGGAATTATGTCCCTGTAAGTAATAGTACCTGAATCTCTGGATGACTATTTAGAGACTTCAGCGATTAAAGTGATTGTATAACTGAGGCTACAGTACATCCAAACAAAGATCAGTGTGTATTTGAAAGCTGCAATACACTGTGTTCCAAATTATTATGCAAATGCTATTTTTCTCTGATTTTCCTAAACGGTCGATGTGACGCACCCCTGGGAGTGTATCGCGCAGCGTTGCGCACGCGGGAGCTTACCCGGAGCCGGATCTGTTGAGGGTTGTAGTCTCGTGGCGGTGACCCAGTCCGTGCCCAGGGAGTCAGACTAAGTGGCGCTGTATTAGCGGTAGATGTTGTACGACTACGCCACCCGTTGAATGCAGCGAAGGAGCTGCCGCTGCAGGGCAGACCGCTGAGGCCGGTGGTAGGATTGTGCAGCGTGATAGTATCACCCCCAACGGGAGGGGTATGGCCTCAGGGCAGCCGACGTGGATGATGGGGGTAGCAGGAACCACTCGGAGACGGTACGGTGTAGTTCAGGGTCTTTACTGGTGACAAAGATAGACCCTCCCGGAGTACTGCTAGCGATTGGGGCCTGGTCAGTCCTTGAGCAGATGGGATCTCCCCTGGCCAGGCGGAGTTGTAGGCCTCCCAAACTGACTGTACTCTTCTGGCTACCTTGCTAGAGGCGGGTATAAGTAGCCCACGTCCCTGAGTGTACCGTGTGGTGCTCACCCGTATGGCCGGTGACTCGGGGCCTTCTAGTAGCTTCCGCTCCACGACGGCGGTGCTGGTCCCACGCGTGTGACCGTGCCTTCGGGTTTCTTGGCCAGAGGACCTGAAATCCCCTGCCGGGCGGTTTCTGCTGCTGGATAGGAGTTAGTCCCCACAGCCTCGGACTCCGGGTCCGGTGATAGCTTCTCAGTCAGGGCGAGCTCTGCAGCTGGCAGCCCCTGACTCCTTGTAGCACTGCGCCCACAGAGCTCCTGATGTTCTTTACCTATATCTGCTCCTCTTCTCTGTCTCTACTTCTTCTCTACTCACTAACCCTGCCTCAGCCCTAGGTTTATATAGGGGAAGTTCTTCCCCTCCCAGGACTGGGCAGGAGGTGTGGCATGCACAGGATCCCTGACCAAGAGACCTCCCACCTGCTCTCAGACATAACATTGCTGTTACTGTGGAAACCAGACCCCTGGGGTGCCACATTCCCCCCTAGTGAAATTTAGTACTCCGGGACTAAACATATTTTTAAAAATAACAAGGTATAAACAATAATAGTACAATAAGAAAAACATATAAAGATGGTCACGGCGTGTCCGCAACCGGGTGCAGTTTTTGAAGAAAAGCAAGGTGTCCATTTCACCAAAACAGGGAGACGTAACCAGGTAGGGGTCTGTCCTGCCCCGAGTCCTTAACAGTCTTTAGTCCATTCCTAGGTTACGCTCCAACCATGTACAAGGATTCCCGGTAAATCCACCAAGGACTCCTATAAATAACTAGAAACAGATAATTATACACAAGCAACAAGAAAAACAGGTAACCACAAATAAAACAATTTATACACTTCAAATCCTCCAACGTGCGGGTAACTGGCCTCCAGTGGCCCTAGTGGACCTACGGAGCTGACTGTCTAGCCCTGAACTACAGGGTGTAGGAGCTGTCAAGGGTAAACTGGGCAGCTGTCTACCGGCTCTTTGGCTCACTAGGGGTACGGCAGGCTCACTATAAGCAGAGGGTTGATCCTCCTGTTCTGCTTGTGTGGAGTCTTCTGCCTCCTGGACCGGCTGCTCTTCCAGCTCTACCTGTTGCTCCGTAGGCACTTGGGATGCTGGTTGGAGGAACGTGAGGATGGGTACCACAACTGCACCATTGACTTGAGTCCAGGACCGAGGGAAGTCTCCGAGCACAGTACTAACCATATCTTCCCTTTCCTCTACGGGTCGATGGTCTTCTTGTTCCTCTTCAGGGTTCCGTAGCTGTTCAGGACACTTCTTCAGGTGATCCCGGGATACAATGGCTATGGTCTCCCCTTCGTCTTTGCTGATGGTACAGACTTTCGGGTTCTCGTGGCTTGAGGGCAGTACGGTGTACGGGTCCTTCTCCCACTGGTCGTCCAACTTGTGGAGCCGTCTTTTCCTCTTCAAGACCTGCTCTCCGGGTACCAGGGGAACAGCGGGAGCATACTGGTTGTAAGTTTTCTCTTGTCTTTCCCTAGCCTGACAGAGACTTCGCTCCACGCTCTCCTGTACTTTCCGGTACTGCCGCTGCCTCTCTGTGTCCCAGTCTGCTTCTGGTGAAGTGTCCTCAGGTGTCAGGACTCCCATTTCCAGGTCAACAGGTAACTTACCAGGTCTCGCCCTCATTAGGTAAGCCGGGTTACAGTTGGTGGAACCTACCGGGATGTGGTTGTATAGGTCCACTAGATCGGGCAGCTTCTCAGGCCACAGACTGCGTTCTTCCAGGGGCAACGTTTTCAGGAGATCCATTACCACCTGGTTCATTTTCTCACAAAGTCCATTCGTTTGCGGATGATAGGGTGTCGTCCTTATCTTCCGGCAGCCATACAGATTGCAGAATTCCTGGAAGACCTCCGCTTCAAAGGCAGGTCCCTGGTCCGTCAGCACTTGGTCCGGGTACCCGTGTGGACGGCAGAAGTGCTGCTGGAAGTCTCTAGCTGCTGTTTGAGCCGTTAAGTCCTTAACGGGGACGACAACCAAGAACCGGGAGTAATGATCCACAATGGTTAACGCGTAGACGTAGCCACTTCTGCTTGGGGTCAGTTTTACATGATCCAAGGCTACCAGTTCCAACGGCTGCCGGGTGACGATGGACTGCAGGGGAGTCTTCTGGCTGGCACGGTCCTTCCTTCTTAGGTTGCACGGGCCACAGTCTCTGCACCACCTCTCGATGGTTCCCCTCATGCCTACCCAGTGGAACCGCCCACGCAGCAGGAACTCCAGCTTCTTCCATCCGAAGTGTCCAGCCCCGTCGTGGTATGCCTCCATCACCATGGCTGCGTCTCTCCATGGCACCACTACTTGCCAGATTAGTTCATGCGTCCGGGAGTTAACCATTCTGCGGCACAACTTCCCCTTGTAAAGGAACAGTCGACTCTTCTCAGCCCACAGTTGCTTGGCTTCCTCCGGAGCGTCTGGGTCAAGGCGAGCCTCTGGCCGAGTCAGCATCTCCTTTACCAGCCGGACGGCAGGGTCACTGTCTTGCGTTTCCTCCCAGTTGTAGTGAGGCAAGGGGTTAAACGTAGCGGCTTGCTTACTCCTTACCCGATGGGAATACTGGATAGTCCCATGACGGTGGAACGCGGGGAGTTCGACTTCTTCCAGTCCCTCTGGATCTTCTCCTACGTCCGGTAGGTTTGGCATCCTGGACAGGGCGTCCGCGTTGGTATTGGAGCGTCCTGCCCGGTATTTGATTGTGAACTCGTAGTTGGACAGACGGGCCATCCATCTCTGCTCTAGGGCACCGAGTCTTGCCGTGTCCAGGTGTGTCAACGGGTTGTTATCCGTTTACACGGTGAACCGGGAAGAAGCGAGGTAGTGCTTAAAGCGTTCGGTGACTGCCCACACCACTGCCAGGAACTCTAGCTTAAATGAGCTGTAATTCTCAGGGTTTCTTTCGGTGGGTCGCAGTTTTCGGCTAGCGTAAGCGATTACTCGTTCTTTCCCCTGCTGGATCTGGGACAGTACGGCTCCTAGCCCGATGTTACTTGCGTCGGTGTAGAGGATAAAGGGCTGGCTGTAATCAGGGTACGCCAGGATTTCATCCCCCGTGAGGGCCATCTTCAGCTGGCGGAAGGACTCTTCTTCTAACTTCTCCCATTTGAAGGGCGGCTTCTGGTTCTTGGCCTTCCGGGACTGGCCTATCAGGAGGTCCTGCATAGGAGCTGCCTTTTTGGTGAAACCGGGGATGAATCTGCGGTAATAGCCTACCAACCCGAGGAACTGCCGCACTTCCTTTACACTGGAGGGACTTGGCCATTCCTTAATTGCGGTGATCTTATCAGGGTCGGGAGCCACTCCGTCAGCGCTCACCACGTGTCCCAGGTACTGCACCTTTGGTTTCAAGAGGTGACACTTGGAGGGTTTTACCTTTAAGCCGTAGCTTGCCAGAGCTTCGAACACTTCCGCCAGGTGTTTCAGGTGGTCCTCATAAGTCTTGGAATATACGATGACATCGTCCAGGTACAACAGGACCGTCTCGAAGTTTCTGTGGCCCAGACAGCAATCCATTAATCGTTGGAAGGTTCCCGGTGCGTTGCAGAGTCCGAACGGCATGCAGGTAAACTCGCTAAGTCCCATCGGGGTGGTGAATGCGGTCTTCCGGTCCGCCTCTGCTACAGGAACCTGCCAGTACCCGCTAGTGAGATCCAAGGTAGAGAAGAAGTTAGCAGATCTTAAAGCAGCCAAAGACTCCTCTATCCTTGGTAAGGGGTACGCATCCTTGTGTGTGATACGGTTAATTTTCCGGTAATCTACACACATCCTCATGGTGTTGTCTTTCTTTTTGACTAAGACTAGTGGAGCTGCCCAGGGGCTACAGCTATCCCTGATCACCCCAGCCTCCTTCATGTCCCTAAGCATCCCCTTGGCGTGTTGGTAGTGTGCAGGGGGTACGGGTCGATACCTCTCTTTTATGGGAAGATGGTCTCCCGTGGGGATGTGGTGTTCTACCCCTTTGACTCGCCCGAAGTCTAACGGGTGTTTACTAAACACTCTCTCGTACTCTTGAACCACTCGATAGACTCCCTGTTTCTGGTGTGAGGGAGTGGAGTCAGTACCCAAATGTAGTTGCTGACACCAGTCCTCCATTGTTTCCTTAGAGCCGTTACCTTCCTCCGGGGAAGATGGAGGCAAGGGCTCCACGGACTGTATGGAATTTTGATTGATGGTATACAATTTGGCTAGCGTGGCATACCGGGGCAGGTACACTTCCCTCTTCCCGATATTTATTATGCGAACGGGCACCCTCCCATGGCATACATTGACCACCCCCCGTGCTGTCAAAATGGTGGGCCTACTGTCTGAGTAAACTGGTTCTACCATTGCCTGGTAATCTCTACCTCTCAGACCAATAGCTGCCCGGCACCAAATCATCATTTCACTTTTTGGGGGCATGGCAATAGGGAAAGGGTCACACATTCTTACGCTACCAATCTCACCACCGGAGAATTCTATCTGTTGCCGTCGCATCAGTGCCCGGATCTCTTTCTGGAGCACTCGCTGCTGGCCGGAGCTGGCGTTCTTGGCAACCTGTTGTAAAAGGAAAATCACCTCTGCAAGACAATTTTCAATTACATTAGTTCCTAGAGTTATCTTTGGGTGACTCTCGTGTTTATCAATGTCTACAATGATCAGTCCCTGTGCTGCCAGTTCGACTCTACCGATTTTAATGGTCACCTCTTTAAATCCAATCTGTGGCACGGGCTGACCATTGCTGGCGATGATACTCAAGTCGTCGTCAGGGTAGCGGGTGATATCCGAGTCATTCCAGTACTGCTTGAAGAGCACGTACGGGATAGTGGTGACCTGTGACCCGGTGTCCAATAGGGCACTCATAGGGATGCCATCCAGTACCACAGGCAAGACTGGACGTCCTCCCACATATCTGTCGCGCCAGTTCGATGGGCCTGATGATCTTTTTCCTGGGGGTTGGCCCTCTACCCCAGGTTGTGCCAGTTTAAAGGACAGTACCTTGCCATATGTCCGGGTTGATTGCAGCGGCGGCAGATGGGTTGTCCGTCCTCGTTGTATCGGTCGCTGGGTCTTCCTCTGGCCGGTGGGGTCCTCCTTGGTCGACGCCACGGGATGTCCTCCGGTCCGGATGCCAGCTGGATCTTCCCTGGAGTGGAAACCTGTAAAGACTGCACAGTTCGGGTTAGCGCAGCAACGCTTTTAGCTAGCTCTTGGACCTGATGGTGCAGGTCTGGAGCCGGGTCATTGTTCAAAGCCTGCGCATCAGCTCCCACAGGCCCTGCCGACAAGGGCGCCGCCTCCTGGTGGTAAGTGGTAGTGGGGCATCTGTGGGTCACAACGCCACCTGGTGCTGGTTCTCGGAGCACCCGGATGGCTCTGTCCTTGAACTGTGCAAATCCCAGATGAGGGTCCTGTAAGGCCATTGCCCGCAACTGGGTTCGGTGGGCATTGCAATATAAACCCTCTATAAATTGTTCAGTCAACAGCCTGTCCTCGTCTCCCACGCCGTCAGGGTCGGTCTGCTTAATGGCTCTCAGGGCCTCTTGTAGGTTCAGGGCATAGTCC
Organism: Phyllobates terribilis; assembly: GCF_046119375.1. Classification (NCBI taxonomy): domain Eukaryota; kingdom Metazoa; phylum Chordata; class Amphibia; order Anura; family Dendrobatidae; genus Phyllobates; species Phyllobates terribilis. The sequence continues at coordinate 325,605,446 of NW_027362762.1, read as the reverse complement.
CTTATACTCTCATGTGCCCGCTGTTTGCACCCGTAGAATCTAAGCTTGATCTCGGCTGAGGTGCGGGTATCAAAGGTGTCCCTCAGCCGGGTTAGTATCTCTGCGACAGTCCTCCTCCCAGGTGGCCAGGACTTTACCTCCCTTTGGGCTGCCCCGGTTAATTGGGCCACCAGGATGCTCACTTTTTGCTCCTCTGTGAGGGGATACACCTGGAAGAGGCTATCCAGCTTTTCTCTAAAGTCATGCAGGGTATGTGACTCCCCTGAGTACTGGGGTAGCCAGGCTGCCCCTTGGATATAGGGCATGGTGAAAGGCATGACCGCAACAGCGGTGGCGCTGGCGGGGGTTGAAGCGGTGAAGCTCTCCTCCGTATCCGACATCCTTCTCCCCCCTAGTGGACCGTGGCCTACCTTGCGATGATCCTCTTCCGTAGGCCGCGGCTCCGCAGTGGATCGTTAGGGTTGAGGACCTTCCGTCGCGCTCCTATGACGTCGGCGTCTGCTGGGCTCCTTCCAGGACCTTACGCAACGTCCGGACGTGAGGCGTGGCTTCAGTTTCTCGCGCGCTTTCGGAGTCCACGCCCCTCTTCTTCCCGCGCGGCGTCCTCAAGATGGCGTCCAATGGCGGGAAAACTCCACGGCTGGCGGGAAGAAGGCCGAAGATGGCGCCGAATGGCGGGAAAACTCCACCGATGGCGGGAAGGAAGCGGAAGATGGCGCCGGATGGCGGGAATCTTCACCACAGGTAAGTTTGAACAGTCTTTTTCAGGCACGCAGTACCCGGTGGTTGCGGGCACGAGATCCTGCCGACTACGCCAAAAGTTGACGCACCCCTGGGCCTGTATCGCGCAGCGTTGCGCACGCGGGAGCTTACCCGGAGCCGGATCTGTTGAGGGTTGTAGTCTCGTGGCGGTGACCCGGTCCGTGCCCAGGGAGTCAGACTAAGTGGCGCTGTATTAGCGGTAGATGTTGTACGACTACGCCACCCGTTGAATGCAGCGAAGGAGCTGCCGCTGCAGGGCAGACCGCTGAGGCCGGTGGTAGGATTGTGCAGCGTGATAGTATCACCCCAAATGGGAGGGGTATGGCCTCAGGGCAGCCGACGTGGATGATGGGGGTAGCAGGAACCACTCGGAGACGGTACGGTGTAGTTCAGGGTCTTTACTGGTGACAAAGATAGACCCTCCCGGAGTACTGCTAGCGATTGGGGCCTGGTCAGTCCTTGAGCAGATGGGATCTCCCCTGGCCAGGCGGAGTTGTAGGCCTCCCAAACTGACTGTACTCTTCTGGCTACCTTGCTAGAGGCGGGTATAAGTAGCCCACGTCCCTGAGTGTACCGTGTGGTGCTCACCCGTATGGCCGGTGACTCGGGGCCTTCTAGTAGCTTCCGCTCCACGACGGCGGTGCTGGTCCCACGCGTGTGACCGTGCCTTCGGGTTTCTTGGCCAGAGGACCTGAAATCCCCTGCCGGGCGGTTTCTGCTGCTGGATAGGAGTTAGTCCCCACAGCCTCGGACTCCGGGTCCGGTGATAGCTTCTCAGTCAGGGCGAGCTCTGCAGCTGCCAGCCCCTGACTCCTTGTAGCACTGCGCCCACAGAGCTCCTGATGTTCTTTTCCTATATCTGCTCCTCTTCTCTGTCTCTACTTCTTCTCTACTCACTAACCCTGCCTCAGCCCTAGGTTTATATAGGGGAAGTTCTTCCCCTCCCAGGACTGGGCAGGAGGTGTGGCATGCACAGGATCCCTGACCAAGAGACCTCCCACCTGCTCTCAGACATAACATTGCTGTTACTGTGGAAACCAGACCCCTGGGGTGCCACAGATGCAAATCAGTTAGTTGAATGCTCAAATCACCAACCATTAGAGTATAAATCAGATTTTATTGGACAAACCTCCCAAAGATAACAGTATTTTTATCAAAACTAAAAAATCAAAATACACAGTTACAAATTATTATGCACATCAGAGTTTCCAAACATTTTATAGGTCATAAAGAACTGAAAATGGTTATTTGCTGAATTTGCAGCATTGAGAGGTCACATTTACTGAAATCAAAAGCTTTTTAATCTAAAACATCTTAACAGGCTAAGTTACATGTTAACATAGGACCCCTTCTTTGATATCACCTTCACAATGGTTGCATCCATTGAACTTCTGCGTGAGTTTTTGGATAGTTTCTGCTTGAATTTCTTTGCAGGGTGTCAGATTAGCCTCCCAGAGCTGTTGTTTTGCTGTGAACTGCCTCCCACCCTCACATATATTTTGATTGAGAATACTCCAAATGTTCTCAATAGAGTTGAGGTGAGAGGAAGATTGTGGCCATGTAATGGATGTGGACTGAACTGTTGCGTTCCTTCCCCTGAAGACACCAATTGCGTTACGTGAATAGTGTTGTGCATCTTATATATATGTTGCGTCATGCAAATTGTATTGTATTGTGGTATTTGCCTGTGTAATGTATAGACTGTGATAATTATTGTTAGTATAATATGTATAGTGTGTAGCAGTGTTATAGGGAATATATAGTGCCAGACAAGTAATGTAGTGCATAGTGTATTGAAGTTCTGCCCAGCAACAGACAGCAGGGTCAGAAGTAGTTAAGGGTTGGGGCTAGCCTACAAGGGGAAGGCTTAGTGATAGGGATTGGACCGTGTTTCCTGGATAGAGTGACATAGAGTTTGGAGTGTAACAAGTGTGCAGTGCTGCCAAGGGATAATCTACAGCCAGAAGAGACTGGAGTAAGGAGTAACACCCTAAAGAGAGTTACTGACAAGACTGACAGACCTTCTGGAAGTCTTTATCAGATAGAATGCTGAGTTACGAGAAACCCGAAAGCTTGCTAGTGCCGAAGGTAACAGACCTAAAGAGGACTGAGAGTGTGGAACTAGTGGGGGTCCCGATTGGTAGATCCAGGGCATCCATAGTGATAGGACACAGCACCACTGAGCAAGTAGAGAGAATCTCGCTGATCAGGACTGTGACCGAGAAGCTGAGTTGTGGCGACGTATAGACGAAACAGATAAGCTGCAGAGCCCTGGAGTAGCCTACAGATGAAGGATACAGTGGGAGTGAAAAGGCTTCTACTATTTAGGACACGTGCTTAAGACTGTGTACCCGCTATCCATGTACATAACCCTTTATGAAGTTTAGTAAAGTCCCCATGTTTGAATAAAGTCTCCTTTATTAATATGTGGAATTTGTGGTCTTGGCCAGCCAAAGCCATCTGTTAAAGGTGGCCTGCATGGGCGTATGGCCCACACAATACTAACACCAACACCCAGCCATACCTCACTATTTCATTTAGCGCTACTGGGTGTGACAGGAGAAGATGAGTGCCTAGCCTGTGGCTAATGCCACGTACCATGTTACAGCCACACCATAAATTTTTCTCCTTTTATGCCCACAGCAGCCAATGACTCAGAAGTATTCTTTGCAGCATGAGATGGTGCATTGTCATGCATAATGATGATTTTGCTATGGATGGCACAGTTGTTCTTTTTTACCATTTTTTTACCATCTTTTTTACCTTTTGGGATCGTAAAGCTCTCTCCCAGCTCTATCCCCATAATTCTGGCACAAAACATGACTCCGCCACCTCCTTTTTGATGTTGCAGCCTTCTTGGGACATGATGGCCATCCACAAACCATCCATTACTCTATCCATCTTGACCATTTAGTTTTGCATGCCACTCTTCAGTAAACAAGACTGTTTTAAAACTAGTCTTCATGTATGTCTGGTCCCACAGCAACCGTTTCTGCTTGTGAGCACTGTTTAGGGGTGGACGAAAAGTAGGTTTATGCACAGCTGCAAGCTTCTAGAGGATCCTCCACCTTGAGGTTTGTGGGACTCCAGCAGCTTGAAATACTTGTTTACTGCTTTGATTTCAGTGATCCAAAGAACCCTGAGACACAATACCATCCATGAGTTTATTTGAAAAACAAAACATTTAATATTTATGATACTTAAATCCAATTTGCATAATAATTCAAAACACAGTGTACTAGTCACAGTTTGTAAGGCTGTGTGCCCACTATGCATTTTTTAAGCATTTCCGCAGCAGCAATTCCGCTGCAGAAACACTTAAAAAATGCTTGGTAGAAGGTCTGCAATGTTCCCCCATGATAATCCGCATGTGCTATGCACATGCTGCGGAAATTTCTGCTGTGGATTATCATTGCGGAAAAATCCGCAGCACTACCAATTATTTTGCACAATTGCTGCGTTTTCGCCGCCATTGACTTGCATTGAATTGCTTAATATCCGCATGACTACACGTGCACATGCGGATATTAAGTGATTCAATGTGCAGATGGTACCCAGGTCTGGAGAAGAGGAGACTCTCCTCCAGACCCGGGTACCATAGTACCTGTAAAAAAAAATAATTAAAATAAAAAATATACATTATACTCACCTTCTGATGGGCAGTGGTCTCCTGTACGGTGCGTCCTGGCTCCCCGGCAGCTTGCGATGGTCTAAAAGGACCTGCCATGACGTCATTTAGTCATGTGACGGGTCACGAGACCGCTGACGTCGGCGGTCGGGTGACCTGTCACATGACTAACTGACGTCATGGAAGGTCCTTTTACACAACTGCGAGACACCGGGAAGACCGGACGCATCAGATAAGGAGACCGGGGGCCATCGGAAGGTGAGTATATGTTTTTTTTAATTTTTTACCATTTTTATTCTTTTTTTTTAACTAATTTGGTCACACTATATAAAATCCATGCCGGTTGCATGGATTTATATAGTGTGACCAAGTTGTCAAGTACTTTCCAAGTGATGCTAAAATCGCTTGGAAAGTGCTTGACAACCTGCATGCGAAATCGCATGATCAAAACGCTTCACTTCCGCTTGTCCCTGCAGGAAAAACGCATGTAAAATCTGCATGCGTTTTTTTCTGCCAGGGAGATGCAGAAACGCTCAGGAAAAATCCGGAGCATTTCTGCATCGTGGTCGCTTAGCCTTAAAATGCACATGGTAGCCTCCCAATACTTTATATTTTGACATGACAGGTGTCAGGACAAAATGGCTAATGCGGGAGTTGTTATGTAACACTATTAGCATCCTCAGCAAGTTATAGCAAATTCAAGAAAGCAGGACCGTTGTCATCCTCAATGCAGAATTCAAAAATTATATCTAAAAGGTAATTTTTAACGGTGAATGTCTCCAAGACAACAAGGTGTAAAATTAAGAAAATTGTTAATATATCAAGAATGGCTGCAAAATGTAATAAGCAGTAAATTGGAAATGTGCTTGATTTTACAAGCACTATCAGACAATATCCATCTATGAAGCTCAGAATAAACCTTTTATTCACCTTTGGAAGAATTGCACCAAATGGGCAATGGCGGTGGCTCAGTGGTTAGCACTGCAGCCTTGCAGCGCTGGGGTTCAATCCCATCAAGGCCAACATCTGCAAGAAGTTTATATGTTCTCCCAGTGTTTGCGTGGGTTTCTTATGGGTACTCCGGTTTCCTCCCACACTTGAAAAACATACTGATAGGGAATCTAGATTGTGAGCTCCAATGGGGACAATGCCCATAATGTCTGTAAAGCGTGGCGGAATTAATAGCTCTATATAAGTGAGTAAAATAAATAAATATTTGGAGAAAAATTGCAAATTGTGTTTAATTTGTCATGCTCTTGCTTTTGGAGTCTGTGCCATTATTTCAAAATCTGGGTATGGTGTTTTGTCAGGTTTTTACTTACAGGCTTCTATTTAGGATCACATCTTCAAGTAGGTATAAAAAAATTCAAGTAAAATTTGCTTTAAAAAAACCCGATGGACTCCTTAGACAGACTATGTACATATGCCTTAGACTCTTTGGATATAAATCTATAATATACATTTAAAAAAAATATTAAGCATTATACAGTGCTGGCCAAAAGTATTGGCACCCCTGCAATTCTGTCAGATAATACTCTGTTTCTTCCTGAAAATGATTGCAATCACAAATTCTTTGGTATTATTCTCTTCATTTAATTTGTCTTCAATGAAAAAAACACAAAAAGAATTGTCCTAAAGCCAAATTGGATATAATTCCACACCAAACCTAAAAAAGGGGGTGGACAAAAGTATTGGCACCCTTTGAAAAATCATGTGATGCTTCTCTAATTCATGTAATTAACAGCACCTGTAACTTACCTGTGGCACCTAACAGGTGTTGGCAATAACTAAATCACACTTGCAGCCAGTTAACATGGATTAAAGTTGACTCAACCTCTGTCCTGTGTCCTTGTGTGTACCACATTGAGCATGGAGAAAAGAAAGAAGACCAAAGAACTGTCTGAGGACTTGAGAAACCAAATTGTGAGGAGCATGAGCAATCTCAAGGCTACAAGTCCATCTCCAAAGACCTGAATGTTCCTGTGTCTTCCGTGCGCAGTGTCATCAAGAAGTTTAAAGCCCATGGCACTGTGGCTAACCTCCCTAGATGTGGACGGAAAAGAAAAATTGACGAGAGATTTCAACGCAAGATTGTGCGGATGGTGGATAAAGAACATCGACTAACATCCAAACAAGTTCAAGCTGCCCTTCAATCCGAGGGTACAACAGTGTCAACCCGTACTATCCGTCGACGTCTGAATGAAAAGGGACTGTATGGTAGGATACCCAGGAAGACCCCACTTCTTACCCCGAGACATAAAAAAGCCAGGCTGGAGTTTGCCAAAACTTACCTGAGAAAGCCTAAAACGTTTTGGAAGAATGTCCTCTGGTCAGATGAGACAAAAGTAGAGCTTTTTGGGAAAAAGCATCAACATAGAGTGTACAGGAAAAAAAAAGAGGCATTCAAAGAAAAGAACATGGTCCCTAGAGTCAAACATGGCGGAGGTTCCCTGATGTTTTGGAGGTTGCTTTGCTGCCTCTGGCACTGGACTGCTTGACCGTGTGCATGGCATTATGAAGTCTGAAGACTACCAACAAATTTTGCAGCATAATGTAGGGCCCAGTGTGAGAAAGCTGGGTCTCCCTCAGAGGTCATGGGTCTTCCAGCAGGACAATGCCCCAAAACACACTTCCAAAAGCACTATAAAATGGTTTTGGAGAAAGCACTGGAGACTTCTAAGGTGGCCAGCAATGAGTCCAGACCTAAATCCCATAGAACACCTGTGGAGAGATCTCAAAATGGCAGTTTGGAGAAGGCACCCTTCAAATATCAGGGACCTGGAGCAGTTTGCCAAAGAAGAATGGTCTACAATTCCAGCAGAGCATTGTAAGAAACTCATTGATGGTTACCGGAAGCGGTTGTTCGCAGTTATTTTGGCTAAAGGTTGTGCAACCAAGTATTAGGCTGAGGGTGCCAATACTTTTGTACGGCTCTTTTTTGGAGTTTTGTGTGAAATGATCAATGATTTGATTTTTGCTTCATTCTCTTTTGTGTTTTTTCCTTGCAAGTAAATTAAATGAAGATAATAATACCAAAGAATTTGTGATTGCAATCATTTTCAGGAAGAAACTGAGTATTATCTGACAGAATTGCAGGGGTGCCAATACATTTGGCCAGCACTGTATGTTTATGATAGATGCCTCTAGAATACAGAGCTAAGTGATCTGAAATCATTCCAGCCTAATAGTAGAACAGCTTGTAAAAATGGAATTAAAAAAATTAGTGGATTGGCAATTGGTGATTCTAATTTTATTGCTCATACACATGGCCATATTATGGCTTTGTTTATGCTCCAGGTTGTATGGAGAGTTAATATGTTACCCATTGAAATCTATGTATTCATGTGCTGAAATATGTGTTCCATGATCCATCAGATCCATACAGGTAAGTATCTTTTCAGGTAGATAAGTATATGAAAGAATGGAGTTGTGATCCTTGTGTGAAAAAGGCTCCTTTGAGTTAAAAATACAACACGCGATCAAAATGCACACACAAGGACCGAAGCTCCATTCAACAGCGCCCATTGCAGAAGAAATACTTACCTGTTTGGATTGCTATGATTAGGATTGAACTTGCAGATGTAAGTAGTAGATGGGGAACAATTAATTGAATATTTGTCTCCAATGATGTTGTACTCAATGTTCAACTCCTCCAGATGAGAGGACACCGATTTACACATTCCTTTTTTTTCTTATGATCCATCAGATGACATGAATGAATTGCTTAAGAGGTACTATACAGCAGCATATGGAGTTAGTTCAGTTCTAGGGACTGCATAGGTCATGATACACAAGCTTTTTATAATGGCCCCCATTTTGACAAAAGACTATTTCTTATGTTTAAATACTGTAAAATTATATTCTTTCGCCATTGGATAATAACAAGACTAAAGAGAAAAATTCCAGCTCACCAATAATGCCTGAATCCAGTCGTGTCTGGAGTACGGAAAGTGTTTCTGCCAAAACAGCAGTGATATTGAAGCAAAAAGAGAAAGCCCAGCTCCACAGACATAAAATGTTCTTTATTAGTACATGTTTGAAATCCAAATAACTTCCATATTGGCTTTGGACAATTCAAAACACCAACGTGTTTCTGCACCCTTTAGAAATGGCAAGTCATTATGCCATAACTAAAGGTGCTTGACACACCAGAAACATGTCCACGTTCGAATTGTCCAAAGCCAATATGGAGGTTATTTTGATTTTAAACATGTACTAATAAAGATTTTATGTCCGTGGAGCTGGACTTTCTCTTTTAACTTAAATAAGAACAAGACACAATATTCAGTATTTTTTTCAGCACAAAACTTCTGTATTACTAGGAAATTCCTTGGAAAACATAATGTTTCAAAATATACAGACTATTCCACAACATCTGGTAAGCTAACACCTATCAGGATCCATCAATGTTGGATTATTATAAATTTACTGTCTGCACAAAGAGGCCATATCTATTATTAACAGTGAGCAAGTTTTGTCTGCAATTTGTTTCTCACTATGGCTATAGTCACGGTTGACCAATGTAAAAAAATGTGAATTCACATTGACTAATTGTGGCTGCTGCAATGACCATAGCTGCTGATCTAAATACTGCATGAAATATGGAATCATATACAATTATGGCTGCCTGTAGCTCCAATGATCCCTGTAACATCTAAGCTAACTACATCAATATATTTATTATTATTCATTATAATGAGACCAATTCTCCTTAATTTGCCTAGAGAGTACATATTTTAGGCAAATACGTTGAAAAATATTGCAGAGCGATTTAACAGCACTGGAGAATGATGTCTGGTTCATTGATGGCTTTGATTTAAGTCGAGAACTAATTAATCTCATAAAAGAGGAAAAGAAGATTGAAAAAACAACACAGTGACTTAAATTAAAGTGTAAAATCTTTGGGAAAAGTCAGACAAGCAGAGCTCAGAGGAATAGTGTGGTTCCTAGATGCCGGCTAATTACTTAATCACTTGCATTCGTAAATCGTATTATTGGAAAAGAAATTACTGTAGTGATTAAATTACAGATATTTATCTGCTAATAACCCTGATTAACTACTGATGCTAATCTGTCATCTTGAAAGGCAATATTAACTGCATCAATCTAGTAGAACAATAAACAGCTTTATATGAAAGAAAACTGGTGTGTTTTTAAAATCCAGATGTGAGATGGGAATGTGGAATGTGTTAGATTTGGAACACTACTTCTTGGACCATTATTGTTGACTTTTTGAAATTAAGTTGTTTTGGCCCATTAACCTGTTGTTAAGCACAAAGCTGCAGTCACTTAATGAACAAGTGCTAGATTATGCTGTGAAAGCAATTTATCTAGTGGTCGTAGAGTAAATAAATCAACCACAACCTTCATTTACAGGCAGAAAGTGATTAGATGAGTAATGAAATGACTGGACACTCAAAGTGTTTGGAAGGTGCTATCGATAGTCTTCCGGAAACATAAAGCTGTGCAACCAGACATAACCTTAGCACAATCAAAAGGATTGTTTCCTATACAAGTGAGAAATGCAAGAATGTCTGGCTAAAGTACCCATTAGGGTGCAGGCAGACAGCTGTATAAATCGGAACGAGGTCGGTACACAGTGCACGGACTGGCCGGCAGCTCTGCCAACCTGAGGATGACAGCTTCATGTACTTCTATGCAGCTGTCACTCTCAGGTCAGAAGAGGAGCCTGCCAATCTGTGCACTGCGTTCGAATCTCATTATACAGCCCTTAATGTAACGATTATTATGTTTACCATCTGAATGCATATTATTAATTGACAAAGTTGTGTCCATTGTACTTGTCACAATATCTTGATTTTGCCCAAAGAAAATCTTCAACTATTATTCATGTCTCATCAGGACATACCATTGGTGTATCCTGGGCAGCTGCACGTTGGCCTAAGAAATAAAGGGGCCCACTTACGACTTCAAAGCAGCAAGCAGCTTCTGTCACAGACACATAATAGTACCCATGTTCTTGCACAGGGGTCCTCTACAGCAGTGGTCCCCAACCTTTTTTGCACCAGGGACCGGCTTGAAGCAAGATCATTTTTCCATGGCCCAGCGAGGAGGGGGTGGGGTGGGCGGGGCTTTGGCCATATGGGGGCGGGGTAATGGAGGGATTTGGAGTTTAGTGCATACTTATCATATAGTGTAGACCAGGTCCCCGCCAGGAGCTATGCCAGGAGCCCCACATAATGTGTTGTGCCAGGAGCCGCATCACTGAGGCCCCATCACGCCCTGCAGCAGGACAGGGCAGCTGTCCTGACAGCTGCTGTTCAGCTGCATTTACTTCATCCCAGGGGCGGACACAGACTGTAGTGGGCCCCTGTGCAAGAAATTTTTGGGGGCCCCCCCCGCCCTTCATAAGGCAACAAAGTTATTTAAACATAACCCCCCCATGTGCATCTCTCACCCCCCCATGTGCAGCTCACCCCCGTGCATCTCTCATCCCCCTCCGTGCATCTCTCATCCCCCTCCGTGCATCTCTCATCCACCCCCCGTGCATCTCTCATCCCCTCCGTGCATCTCTCATCCCCCCCGTGCATCTCTCACCCCCCCGTGCATCTCTCATCCACCCCCCGTGCATCTCTCATCCCCCCCGTGCATCTCTCACCCCCCCGTGCATCTCTCATCCACCCCCGTGCATCTCTCATCCCCCCGTGCATCTCTCACCCCCCCGTGCATCTCTCACCCCCCCGTGCATCTCTCATCTCTCCCCTCCCTCCCATGTGCATCTCTCATCTCTCCCCTCCCCCCATGTGCATCTCTCATCTCTCCCCTCCCCCCATGTGCATCTCTCATCTCTCCCCTCCCCCCATGTGGATCTCTCATCTCTCCCCTCCCCCATGTGCATCTCTCATCTCTCCCCTCCCCCCATGTGGATCTCTCATCTCTCCCCTCCCCCATGTGCATCTCTCATCTCTCCCCTCCCCCCATGTGGATCTCTCATCTCTCCCCTCCCGCATGTGCATCTCTCATCTCTCCCCTCCCCCATGTGCATCTCTCATCTCTCCCCTCCCCCCATGTGCATCTCCCATTCCCCCCACTCCTAGTTAATTGTATTTAAAAAAAAATAAAACTTGTTATACTTACCCCCATGCGATCCCTGCAGAATCCTGGCGCTCGTCCAAATCGCTGACACCAGGTTCTCCTGACTTCCGGCCATGTGACTGCGCCGTCACATGACCGGAAGTCAGGGGAATCATGAAGGTGCTGCCGCAGCAGCGCAGCGCTAAGATGTCCCGGACCCGGCGCTTAGCATGCGGCCGGGGGCCCCATGAGGAGAGAGACGCACAAGAGGGGGGCTCCGAGGGGGCTCCTACCGGCCGGGCCCCATACTGGAGTCAGGGCAGTCATGCCCTGATGGCGGCCCTGCTGGAGGCTGGAGGGGCCCCCTCTCCCCGCGGACCGGCTGAAAAACCCCAACGGCCCGGTCCTGGTCCGCGGACCGGCGGTTGGGGACCTCTGCTCTACAGGCTATGTCAGCCACCGTGGCTCATAATGTGTTCAGGTTTCTTGGCTTGTAGCAACTAATGAACTATTGTCTGAAAAAATGGAAAATCATGCACAACAAATGATCTTTTAATGGGAAAATTTAAAAATTCAAATTGTGAAGGAAAAATCAGTTTATAGTTAAATAGGCAGGAATTAAAGGGGTTCATTTTATAAAAAGTTAAATTAAGAATATAATAATTTGGGCAGTGAGATGAATTGTCACATGCTGATCTGTAAACGAGAAAAATATATATTTAAATCATTCTCTGCAAAACACTGGAGTACTGCTGGCATTACCGGTCCTTCAGTAACAGAGTTAGGGTATGTGCCCAGGTAGCGTTTTACAAGCGTATATGCTGCAGAATTTCCGCAGCGTAAACGCTTGTGAAACGCTAGGTAATCCGCCCCCCATGGTCCCCAAGGGGAATCCGCAAGTTCTATGCCCATGCTGCGGATTTTTCCGCAGCGTTTTTGATGCATGCAAAAATCCACAGCTCGTCAATTAATTTTGCGTTTCCGCAAGCGGAATTGCCTTTTCAATGCAATAAAAAATGCAAGGCAATTTCGCATGTCGAAAACGCGCGATAAACGCAGGATAAACGCGTGCGGAATTCCGAATGCGTTTTTCCGGGGGAGGAAATGCGGAAATGAAGCAGAAATTTTCTGCTTCATTTCCGCAACATGGGCACATAGCCTTAAAGCAGCAGTCATTTCAAGAACAAGGTGTCTTAAATGTTTAGAGTCAAATGCCTATTCCTTCTTAAGTGTCAGTCATGCTATTTTATTAGCATCAACCATGTACCAATAGCAAAGAAAACTAATTTATTAACTTTTCAGCTCATCTACAGGATTTTTGGCTTGTGGATCCAAGGGAAATGTTGGGTGGGATGCATGAATGAAAAACTCAGCTGGTAGCTGGTTGAACAATGTTTTATCAAGTTTGCGCTGATAATCAAGGATCCATAAATTTGGTTAACAAAACATCAATTCAAAGTCCTCTTAATGGAAACTTGTGAACTGTTTCATGCTGCCCAACTAGGAAGCATGAATCAGACACTCACTGCGCAATTCCATCTATGTATGTTTTATTCTGAAATGCTGAGACGCTCCAGAGAAAACATACTTTGGGAAGCTGGCCAGGAACTTTGCACCTCAAATGATTAGTTGAAGAGGGAGGTCATTAGCAGGACCCTCAGCGTTTCGAAACACGTCAGAGGTGATGATCTTTATCTTTTTTCCTTACTCCTCCTATTTTGCACTGTGATGCGTTCACATTCTGGATTTAAATTTGAATAATTTTTGAATAAAGGCAGCTTTGTAACCAATGCTGGGGATGGTGGATTACTACTATGTCCCCATAGAACTACCAGCTACATGGTTTTCCAGCAATTTTATACACCTATCAACTTCTAGTGCTGCAAAACACATGTGCCTAAAAAAGTGCTGAGTGTATCTGTACTTTTTCATTTAATCTTAATTTTAGACTGTGTCAAATCCATACTTAGCTTGAGAAAAACAGGCAAGAATCACATAACTTAGAAAATGATTTCCTACTTTGTTCCATTTTTAAAAAAAATGAAAACTCTGTAACCCCTACAGGGAAACTCTGTAACCCTTACAGGGACTGGAAATACCGGCATATGAATGACTCTGTTAGTACATGAAGGGTTATCCCCTTCCAGAAAAGTTTTCTTCATCTAATCAGTGAGCTCAGCTGCTCTGAGCCGCTTATGCCACCTACACGAGCAGAGCTGCTGAGCTCAGTTGTCTGCAGCATTGTCAACATAATGTCAGCACTACAGACAATCAGACACTGGGAGCAGTCACCAAGTATCAGAATTAGACCCAAGCAGGGTAAGTGAAGTAGAATTATTTTTTTTTAATACTAAGGGAACATATAGGAAAAACTTTCCTGAAAGGGCCATCATATTAGGAATCATTGATTTATCACGTAATGTTAGTAACCTCTAAAAATGATTGCACACATTTCTAATGAATGTAGAAATAATAAGAATAATAATAAGTAATATTATTTATTATTATTAATAGGATCACATATTGTAATAGATACAGTTTTAACAAGATTATTGTGTAAAGAGTCTTTGCACACAAAATTAGGCTCTCAGCGGGTACTGATTCTCCTTCTAAAGATCCTTAGGGAGCTTTGCAAGCAATGCACCACAGGAGAAGTATGCACATTAGTTTCGTCCACAAGGAAGAAAGTCACCTCTACTCTAGGTAACTCCCCTGTAAGTCAATGTTCAACCTATAAAAGTCTTGAAACATGTTGAGAAAATTAAACCAAACATGATATCGATATGTAGTTACCTTTCTGGGGATTCGAGCCACTTGTCAGTACAGAACAGTGTACTGAGTGTCTCAAGGCTCTTTTATAGCCTGGACTTAAAAGGCAGCCGAAGTAACAGAGCAGCTGCTAGAAGAAAGATCTATCTTAACAAGTAACATGTAATATTTTAGTCGAGAAAAAGTTCTTTTTTTCCTTCATGATAACAAGTTAGGGTGCTTTCACATTGCGTTTTGGCTTCCATTCAGTGGCCTCATCAAGGCTTACATCTGAACAACAACACAGGATTCGGACGAATGCGCCAGTGGGGCCATAAACTATAATGGTGTCAGTAGAGTGAACATGCTCTTTTGTGATTCATTTTTGAGCGTGTATGCCTACTGGAGGTGGACACTTAAACTTAGTAGAAAGTGTCTGAGTTTCCGCCTCCAATAGGCATACACGCCCAAAAATGATGCACGTCAGAACGCATGTTTGCTCTGCCAGCACCATTATAGTCTATGGTCTTTTCGGCTCATATGTCCGAATCCCGTTTTGCAGGGGGTTCGGACCTAAGCCCTGGTGGGGTCACCAAACGGGTAACTGAACACAATGTGAAAAGTCCCCTTAGAGAAAGATGTTCAGAACAGTCCAAGGGTGGCTGTCTGATGAGCCTCAATAAAAGAAATCTACTCACACTGAGCAGTCTGCTTGTGGAACAGCAGTTAACACTAGCCTTTGTGGGAGTTAAGGGCAAATGTGTATTTTACAAATGTGTATTTTATAATGGCAAATGTGTGTTTTCCGATGGCAAGAAGTAGGCATTTCATAGCTTTAGCTAGGGTAAAATCGTATTGTCCCGATTTATTAAGACTGATGTTTTGTATGCCCGTCTTATTTAATGTATCACTGGAGTAAGATGAGCCTAATTCACTATAAGGCAGGTGGATCTTAATAAATTAGGCACATTGAACAAATTTGCCATTCACCATGTGACTTAAATTTTGATGAATTTACCAGGTGGGCTTCACCATTCCCCTAGCCATCCTGAGCGCTTGCCACTTTGGTGGAACTGGCTGGGTATGGTGAGGGACTCCAAAACTGTAAACATCACAAATCTTTTGGGTAACATTTTTGCGTAACTCTTTTTTCCAGTTGGAAAGTTAGTTATGTAAGAGATTGAGGATTCAGACTAAACAAGACTTGATTTTTGTTTGTTACTAGAGATGAGTGGATAGATTTTCAGGACCCTGGTCTAGGGACCAGGTCAGTATTCCATGGCTGCTGGACAAGAACCCTGTAAACCAACACCTACCTGGTGGTATCCATAGCGTCTCTTTTGATTAGCCAGTCTTGTGTGATGTCATTGTTGCAGTGTGACATGCACACAAAATCACACTGAAATGCCTACTCAAAGAAGGAGGCTGGAAGGTAGGAGGTGGTTCGCAGGGCCATGGAATATTTACCTAGCATCTAGACCTGCAAATGTAATCATTTCTGCTTGTTACCATGATAATGCATAGAAGCTATAGAAACATTTTTGCACAATCATGTTGCTTCATTTTTCTTATTGTATGCACTGGAATTATAAAAAAATGTTCATGACAGTGTATGTAGCCTATAATTAAACAACCATTAAAAACATGTTTATGTTTTATTTGTAATTGAATTTATTGATTAAAAAAACATTTACTCAATCTAAGTTGACAGCCATTAACATGCAATAATTGTTTTTGTGGTATCAATAGAAATTACCTTTTATTTCTCCTCTTATTTTTACTTTTCCTCTTATCTTAAATTATGGATGTCAAGGTCATTATGTTTTCCTATCAATTTTTAATGATTTAGCCTAAAGAATACATGTTGATAGTGACTTTAAAATTAATATAGCTGGATAAAAATTTACATTAGGTGATAACTTAATCTCATGAACATGCAATCACATGGTGAGATGCTACATGCATTTCAGTAAAGATGATCTGGCTTTTATTACACTTACATCATCCGTTGCAAGTTGAAACCAATAGTGGTTGTGATGAGTGCTTCCTGCCTGTCACCATCTGCACATGGAGATGCAATAGGAAGCAAACTATGAGATTGATTTGTCCATATGTCAAATTCCTGGTCTTGGACACTTGATCACTATTTATATGTTAGCTGGGTGTATTCCAGCGAAATGTCATCTCTTTAGAATTGTATTGGGATGTAGGAAGCAACTTAGGTGTAATTTTTCCAATTTAATTTGCCAATTTTGGATCTGGAGGTAGCCAACAGCACAAAAGAGATAATTATGAAAGGTCACCTCACAATCTAAAGTGTAAAAACTGAAGAGTCATAAAATCTAAACTGATTCTTGTCCTTCAACAGCTAAGGTATCCCATATAGAAAATAAAAATTTAGTCTTATTGGTTTGAATTTACTTGAATTCAGCAATTATTTTGTAACAAAAGTCTGTTGGTAAAACAAATTGATTAGCCATGGCAAAGAATTATGGAGTTCACTGAATGGAATACAAAAGTCACAGATCCCCAAGTAGTTTACTAGTGGAGGAAGATGTAGAGGCTAAAGAATTAATGACTGGAAGAAAATTCAATGGAAAAGAAAAATACAAACAGACTAGTAGCTATAGAAATGAAAAAAGAATAAAACGAAGAGGACTAGGACAGTAATGGAAAACCAGAGTTAAAATTGAGCTATTAAGTAGAAAATATAACAACATAAGCAATGCCGGCAACGCACAACATGGAAACCTGGTGAACAAAAGAAGGTCAGAACAAATATTCAGGGAGGAGTCTCCAAGAAAATCATGATGACCAAAAACATCCCCATAATCACATTACATTAGATTTCCAGTAACTTGCAAAGGTTATTAAAGGGACTGTACAGTGTTAGAAAAGCATAGCTGCCTTCATAGCGCCAAACTTGAATATAGGATGTAGCTGGTAATGCAACACAGCTCCATTTAAGTGCACAGAACGAATACATTGCTGATTGCAATAATTGATGTACAATTATTTCTCAAGTAGTCATTAATTGGAAGTTCTGCAATCTCATTATGGTGGTAAATATTGAAAAAATATTCAATTGATGACAAAATTGATAAAGGGAGTGTGCCTCAGGCTGAACAAGACTGAAGTTTTGTTGAACTTGAAGGGAAGGGAATTGTCTAATATGAGCTGTATAGGACAAGCTTCAATGGAAAGATTGCGTGCAAATTAGTAAGGCAGAGAGCAGAAAGGTGTGTGTTTGTAGCATATGTTACAGGAAAACTTATGACTTGAGATAAGGGTAGAGCTGAATAGAGAACTTGGGTTAGGAAACATTTTGATATTATGAAATGTTTTACTTCTATTTCATAGGTGACCAGTAACTAGTTAAAGAATGGAAAAAAGGACAAGCTGGAGAGAATGTTAGGTAAAGTCAGGGGTTGTGGAAGAGTTTTTTTCAATCGACCAAGCAAGATATGATTTAACAACAGTTTGCTTGTCCCATTGAAGAGAAAAAAGCAGACATAGGAAACATTTCTGAGACAGAGCTGTTAGAGTAAGTAATAAGGACTTGGATGTCTAATGTAAAAGACTGAATAAAATTGCAAGCATGTAGACTGAATAAAGTGGCCTGGCTCCATTCTGATAGAGAAGTGAAATATGTTGAAGGGAACTTAGTGAAGGAAATTAATCATGAGAGAAATATTTAAAGTTACTTTTGCTTGTGGCTCTGTTGTCGTTATTTGAGACAAATTTATCTAAGTGCTACATTATATTTGAAAATCTGACACATCTTTAGATGTAAGACTTTTGTCTTTTTACACCACCCCTCTACTGGAGAGAAACAGTTTGTGAGACATTTAAAAAAAAGTTACACAGTATGTAATACAAATGAAAATTCTGAAAATGTAAATGACATACCTGGCACAAAATGCTTTTAAAATAGAGCACATCTTTTAGAAATCTATCTAAAAACTAAACATGACACAAAATACTCCAAAATTCTGGTACAAAACATTTGATCTTTTTTTTTGTCCATGTGACTCGCCCCCAGGGCCATGGGGTACGTGGCAGCCGGGCCTTATGGCTGCTTTTGGGGGAGATCACGGTAGCTGGCCCGGTCCGTGACCCAGGGCGGTCAGTGCAAAAAGGGGGATAATTATAGGGGATTTGCGACAGTCCTCTGAGGCAGGTGTTAAGGCAGCTTGAGATGGAACAGCTCCCCACAGGTGGAGCAGGCCTCAGGGCAGAGAGAACAATGCAGGTTGCGCTGGGCGTTGTGGTGCAGGGGGAGCGATGGCGCAGCAGAAGTAACGGACAGAGGCAGGGGATTTGCTTCATTACCTTTACTGGTGCTGTTGTTAGGTACGGTCCAGGGTACTCCAGGTGAAGGGCGCACTCCTGATCCGTGTCTGTCTCTGTGTATGTTCCTGGCCAGCCTGCAACTGAGCCTAGACTAAGTGTCCTGCTTTTACTTCACCTGTTGCTCTGAAGTAGGACCTCTGGTTGGTAACCACTTTCCCTGGATATCGGGGCCTTCGTGGTTCCTGGTCCTGTAGGTGCCTAGCTTCAGGTTTGCCAGGGACTTGTAGTCCTCCTGGGATTCCGGTTATCCCTACTGGGTGTAAAGGGTTACTGTAGGCTCGGACCCGGTGTCCGGTTTGTATAACGGAGTGAGCTTACTATGCTCCTCTGCCCCCTTAGCTCCACTCTCCTTTTCTTCTCACCGTCGACCACACTCGGGGCCCTCACTACTTGGCAGCTGGCGTGCTGCGTCTTCACGCTCTCAGCTCACAGACTCACTTCTGTCTGAGCTAACAACTAACTTCTCACTCAGCTGCCTGGCCCCACCCTCCCTTTATATATCCCTAACGGGCTCCCTCTGCTGGTCTGAGGTGGTAGGGTGCAGGTGTGAGAATGTGTGAGGGCCTCTTGTGGAGAAGTCCATCCATGCACCCTTCTGGGTTCTGTGGCACCAATGCGCAGCAGGGCGCCACATTCCCCCCTAGTAAAACTCAGTACTCCTGGACTAAAGCATTTTTTTCTTCCAAAAACAGGTTAACAATAATAATAACATTTACAATAATAACAATATGGTTACAGCAAGTCCCGTAACCTGGTATCCTTTTCACCGAAAGTGGATGAGTAGCATGAGGGACCCGTCCGAAAACTCTCAACGTAGGCCCTGGGCGGTGCTGCAGGGCATTAGTGATCCAGGTGATGGACCACGTCTTCGGCCACGCCAAACCGGTTTTTGTTCAGTGGTTACTTACAAGGCACTCCAAGGAATGCAATTATGTACATGAACAGTTTTTGGGCTGCTCACAGTCCTCAGCCTCAGAGTCTTTTATAAATATATACCCTTACGGGTAACTAAATGCTAAGTGTCCATGTCACCTAAATTGTCCATTGTAAGCAAAACACATCAATAATTAAATACAGGAAAATTACACAAGAACAACATACCCAGGGGCAACTATTTATACTATCAGAGTTTCTCTTTCTACTCTCTGTATCTGACAGGGGTCTGACCTTGCGTGCTACGTGTTGACCTACGTAGTACTGGGATGCGTGTGGTACTGGTGTTTGTACTACCTCCTATTCTGTCAGTTCTAGGTGTGAAGGGACTGCAAGACTGCCTTAACCTCTCTATGGGACTGGCAAGTGTACCATTGGCTGGGCATTCTTGCTCTGCTCCAACCGGGGATCCTTCTTCCGGGGATTCTTCCTGAGCAGGCTCTTCTGGGGCACCTACGGGTTTTACTTGCTGTGGAGGGTCTTCTGGCTGTTGGTAGAAGTGGATCACAGGTATTATCACTGCTCCTCCTAGTTGGGACCAATCTGCTGGGAAATCTCCTAATTCAGTATGTATTACTGCTTCTTTAGGCTCCTCCGGTATGATGAGAGGTACTTCTTCCTGGGGCTTTAGCAGACCTGGACACAACTTCAGATGGTCTCTAGATACTGTTGCAGTCGTTCTTCCTCCATCCTTGGTAATTAAACAGGTCTTCCTGTTATCAAATCTTGAATTTAACACAGTGTAGGGTTCCCTCTCCCACTGGTCATCAAGTTTGTGGTTTCTTCTTTTTCTCTTTAGCACAACTTCTCCAGGTGAAAAGGGTTCTGCTGGTGCACTCTTGTTGTACTGTGCTTCCTGCTTGTCTCTTACCCTATTCAGACTGTCTTCGACACAGGCTTGTACTCCCCTGTACTATTCCTGTCGCGTCGTGTCCCAGCCTTCAGTGGACATATCTGCTTCGGGTTCTACTACACCAAGCTCCAGGTCCATGGGCAACTTTCCGGGTCTTGCTCGCATGAGATATGCTGGAGTACAATTGTTGGAACTCACACGTATGTGGTTGTACAGTTCTACCAGGTCAGGTAGCTTGTCTGGCCACTGGTTTCTTTCTTCTAGCAGTAAGGTCTTCAACAGGTCGATGACGATGTTATTCATCTTTTCACATAACCCATTGGTTTGCGGGTGGTACGGTGTAATCCGGATCTTCTTACACCTGTACAGATGGCAAAACTCCTTGAACAATTCGGCTTCGAAGGCAGTGCCTTGATCTGTCAGCACCTGCTCCGGGTATCCATGAGGCCTGCAGAAGTACGCCTGAAACGTCTTTGTCGCAGTTTCTGCCATCAGATCCTTGACAGGGGCGACCACCAGGAACGGGGAGTAGTGATTCACCATAGTCAGGGCATAGGAATATCCTGACCTGCTGGGTGACAGCTTGACATGA
Source organism: Phyllobates terribilis (assembly GCF_046119375.1). Lineage (NCBI taxonomy): Eukaryota > Metazoa > Chordata > Amphibia > Anura > Dendrobatidae > Phyllobates > Phyllobates terribilis. The sequence continues at coordinate 325,584,542 of NW_027362762.1, read as the reverse complement.
TCCAGGGCCACGATCTCCAAGGGTCGAGTTGTCTTGATAGGTTGCAGGGGTGCCTTCTGGCTGCTGTAGTCTTTTCTTCTGAGGCTACAGGGTCCACAATCCCGGCACCATCTCTCTATGAAACTGCGCATTCCAACCCAATAAAACTGACCTTTCAGCAGGGTTTCTAGCTTCTTCCAGCCAAAGTGCCCCGCTTGATCGTGCTAGGCCTCCAACACCATCTGGATGTCTGCCCTAGGCACTACGATTTGCCATACCATCTCATGGGTCCTCTGGTTGACGTACCTTCGGCACAGCTTTTCCCTATAGATGAACAGCCGGCTTCTCTCATTCCATAGTTGCTTGGCTTGTGGAGACGCGTCCTTCTCCAGGGAGGAACCTTCCTGGGTTATCAGTTCTTCGATACGGCTGACAACGGGGTCGCTGTCCTGGGTCTCCTTCCAGCTGTGGTGAGGCAAAGGGTTTAACGTCTTACAACGATGCCTCCTGGAGGCTCGTTGCTCGTGGACCATTCCATGACGGTGGAAGGCAGGTAGCTCAATCTCCTCCTGGTCATCCACTTCTTCTTCAGTTTCCAACTGGTGAGGCATCCTGGACAGGGCATCGGCGTTGGCATTCTTGCGGCCTGCCCGGTACTTAATGGTGAGCTGGTAGTTGACAGCCGAGCCATCCATCGTTGTTACATGGCTCCTAACTTGGCTGTTTCCAAATGAGTCAATGGGTTATTATCAGTGAAGGCAGTGAACTTACTGGAGGCTAGGTAGTGCTTGAACCGCTCGGTGATGGCCCAGACCAGGGCCAGGAGCTCCCACTTGAAGCTGCTATAGTACTCTGGGTTCCTCTCGGTCGGACAGAGCTTCCTGCTTGCATAGGCGATCATCTTCTCTCGGGCATTCTGCTTGTGACTTAACACAGCTCCTAATCCCTTGTTGCTGGCATCAGTGTACAGCAGTAACGGTTGGCTGTAGTCAGGGTAGGCTAGGATCTCTTCGCCGGTCAGGATCTCCTTCATCACCTCAAAGGATTCAGCTTGCTCCTTACTTCACTGAAACGGGTGGTTTCTGCCTCTCCCGGACTGTCCTACCAGGAGATCTTGCAAAGGCACCGCTTTCTTGGTATAGTCCTTCACAAACCTCCGGCAATACCCGACTAGTCCCAGTAACTGACGTACCTCCTTGAGGCTCTTCGGCTCTGGACATTTCTGGTTGTCAGTGACCTTTTCCGGGTCCGGTGCTACTCCTTCTGGACTGACGATGTGCTCCAGGTACTGTACCTTTCACTTGAGCAGGTGGCACTTGGAGGGCTTCAGCTTCTTCCCATACCAGGACAGCAACTCAAATACCTCTGCCAGGTGCTTCAAATGGTCCTTGTACGTTTTGGAGTACACTATCACGTCATCCAGGTATAGCAGTACAGTCTCGAAGTTGCGGTGTCCCAGGCAGCACTTCATCAACCTCTGGAATGTTCCGGGGGCGTTGCAGAGTCCGAACGGCATACTGTTGAACTCGAAGAGTCCCATCGGGGTAGTAAAGGCCGTCTTCTCCCGATCCTCTTCAGCAACAGCTACTTGCCACTACCCACTAGTGAGGTCAAGGGTGGAGAAGTAATTTGCAGACTTTAATGCAGCCAGGGATTCCTCTATATGGGGCAAAGGGTATACATCTTTGTGTGTTATGCGATTTACCTGTCTGTAATCTACACACATTCTCATGCTTCTGTCCTTTTTCCTGACTAGGACCAGGGGAGCTGCCCAGGGACTACAGCTATCCCTTACTACCCCTGCCTTCTTCATGTCGTGCAACATCTCCTTCACCTTCTGGTAGTGTGCTGGTGGTATGGGCCTGTAACATTCTTTGATGGGTGGATGGTCACCTGTGGGTATATGGTGTTGTACCCCTTTAATCCTCCCAAAGTCAAGTGGGTGTTTACTGAATACCTGCTCGTATTCCTGAACCACCCGGTGTACACCCTGCTTCTGATGGGCAGGAGTGGTGTCTGTCCCAACATGGAGCTGTTGACACCAATCCTCCACCTGGGTTGCCGGGTCATTATCCTCCACTTCGTCTGGTGAGGTTAAGGACTCCGCCGTGTGTATGGAGTTGTTATCTACTGTGTACAGTTTGGCAACAGTGTCGTAGTGTGGTAATCTAATCTCATCCTCCCCATAGTTTAGGAGGCATACGGGCACCCTCCCATTGTGTACATCCACCACCCCTCTAGCAGTTAAGAGTGTAGGTCTATGCTCCGAGCTAAGAGGCTCTACTACCACCTGGTAGCTCCATCCTTTGAGACCTATTGCCGCTCTACACCAAATCAGCATCTCACTCATCGGGGGGATCACAATCAGTATCGGGTCTGTCACCCGTACATTACCGATTTCACCACATGTTAGCTTTACCTGTTGCTGGTACATAAGGGCTCGGATCTCTTTCTGGAGCACCCTCCTCTGCCCTGGTCTGGCGGTGTCAGCCATCTGTTGGAGCAAGAACAACACTTCTACCAAACAGTTACTTACAATATTTGTGCCAAGTACCATATACAAGTCTGTATCATCAGGATTAGTCTCTACTACAATAAGTCCCTATTCCTTCAGTTCCACTCTTCCCACCTTTACTGCCACATCCTTAACCCCGACTAGGTTAAGGGGGAGGCCATTAGAGGCATACACGGAAAGGTTTTGATCTGGCGGGTGAAGTTCGTCTATGGACCAGAACCTTTTGTAGAGGACATCAGGCATGATGGTTACCTGAGATCCTGTGTCCAGCAGGGCAGGTGTCACGATGCCGTCCAGCACAATGGACAATGAAAGGTCTTCCTCCCACGAACCGGCGGTACCAGTTTGATGGGCCTGGTTGGTCTACTCCTGGGTGTCGGCCCTCGGCCCCAGGGTTTCCTCGTTTAAAGGGCAGGTCCGCGTGTGGTCTGCTTTATGGCAGCGGTAGCAGATGAAGTCTTCTGGAGGGTGCCGTTGGTCGTTGGTCCTCCCACGGGGTGGCGTTGTCCTCCTTCTTCTTCTTATCCAGGGGACATCCTAAGGGCTATTGGCTAGAAGGATCCTTCCTTCTGGCTCAGGCTCCGTCTGTAGCTGCAGGGTGCTCATGACAGTGGCCAGGGTTTTACTTAACTGGCACACTTCAGAGCGTAACATGTCCAGCTTGCTAGGGGGCACTGTTTGCATCCTTGTTTCAGCCGTAAATGGAGGAGCAGTGGATGCTGCAGGCACTGGGGTGGCCCCTCCCTGGTAACACTGGATAGCAGTGTCTGTTGTTTCCAGAGGCTGCAGGCCCTTTATAGCCATGTCCTTAAGGGTGTCAAAGGTGGCATCTGGATGGTCTAAGGCCCACCACCGTACAGTTCTGCTCTCTTCCTGGGACTTCAACCCCCGGATGAATTGTTCCATCAGCATTTTATTTTCCTTATGGATGCTGGCTGGACTAACCTGTTTCAGGGCCCACAGGGCCTCCTGTAAGCACCAAGCATAGTCCCGGATACTGTCCTTGGGTTTCTGAACACACTGGTAGAACCTTATCCGGAGATCTGTCTCAGTGCGGTTTTCAAACGCTGTTTGCAATCTTTTAAAGATGATGGACACTGATTCTTGATCTGCGGCTGGCCAGGTTTCAACTTCTCGCTCAGCGGCACCAGTCAATCGTCCTAACACTACAGCGGCTCTCTGCTTGCCAGTCATAGACTACATAAACAGTATGCTGCATATTTTCCTCTTGAATCCGGACAGTGTGTCTGGATTGCCATTATACTGGGGGAACCACTTTGCTCCAGGGATATATGGCAGGGCCATAGGTATCAACGGAGTTATGACCCCTGCTGGTGGAGCGGCCGCTCCGGCCTGTGCGGCGCCGGGTGCAGGTTGGGCCTCATGAGCGCTAACCGGCGCTCTGGCAGCTTGCTGGTCGTCGGCCATGGTTGCGCCCCCCTAGTGAACCGGAGCCTACCTTCTTTTACCAGGTAGGCGGCAGCTCCGCGGGTGACAGTCTTCTTCCAGGACCTTGCGTCGCTCGAGTCAGACGTCAGAGCGTCCTCTGGCTCCTTCCAGGACCTGACGCTTCCTGATTCGACGTCAGGGGCGGGGCGTGTCCTGGGCTTCGCGCGCTTCCAGCGGTTACGCCCCTCTTCTTCCCGCGCGGCAACAGGAAAAATGGCGGATATGGCGGGAAAAACCTCAGGAATGGCGGGAAAACTTCACCACAGTAAGGGTTACAGTCTCTTAAGGTGCACAGTACCCGGTGGCAATGGGCACATGATCCTGTTCGTGACGCCAAGTTCTGACTTACCCCCAGGGCCGTGGGGTACTCGGCAGCCGGGACTTATGGCTGCTTTTGGGGGAGATCACGGTGGCTGACCCGGTCCGTGACCCAGGGCGGTCAGTGCAAAAAGGGGGATATTTATAGGGGATTTGTCGTGACGCCACCTGTGGTGTCTGGTGAGGATCACCAGTGCTGCAACAGTCCTCTGAGGCAGGTGTTAGGGCAGCTTGAGATGGAACGGCTCCCCACAGGTGGAGCAGGCCTCAGGGCAGTGAGAACAATGCAGGTTACACTGGGCGTTGTGGTGCAGGGGGAGCGATGGCGCAGCAGAAGTAACGGACAGAGACAGGGGATTTGCTTCATTACCTTTACTGGTGCTGTTGTTAGGTATGGTCCAGGGTACTCCAGGTGAAGGGCGCACTTTTGGACTTCACCCCAGTGAGCGGGTATAGAGCCTCCTTATCCGTGTCTGTCTCTGTGTATGTTCCTGGCCAGCCTGCAACTGAGCCTAGACTAAGTGTCCTGCTTTTACTTCACCTGTTGCTCTGAAGTAGGACCTCTGGTTGGTAACCACTTTCCCTGGACGTCGGGGCCTTCGTGGTTCCTGGTCCTGTAGCTTAAGGTTTGCCAGGGACTTGTAGTCCTCCTGGGATTCCGGTTATCCCTACTGGGTGTAAAGGGTCCCTGTAGGCTCGGACCCGGTGTCCGGTTTGTATAATGGGGTGAGCTTACTATGCTCCTCTGCCCCCTTAGCTCCACTCTCCTTTTCTCCTCGCCGTCGACTACACTCGGGGCCCTCACTACTCGGCTGCTGGCGTGCTGCGTCTTCACCGCTCTCTGAGCGTCGGCACGCCCTCAGCTCACAGACTCACTTCTGTCTGAGCTAACAACTAACTTCTCACTCAGCTGCCTGGCTCCACCCTCCATTTATATATCCCTAATGGGCTCCCTCTGCTGGTCTGAGGTGGTAGGGTGGAGGTGTGTGAATGTGTGAGGGCCTCTTGTGGAGAAATCTGTCCATGCACCCTTCTGGGTTCTGTGGCACCAATGCGCAGCAGGGCGAAACACATGTTTTAACTGAGGACGCATGAAGGTGGATGAATATATAGTAGTGACTCTTTTTTTTCTAGGAATTAAGTCATTTTTCAAGGCATCAGATAAAGTTTTGACTCACACTGTATTGGATCAATTAAGCAAAAACTAGACACAAGCACTGTCCTTAAGAAATGAAGTCTTCATGAAGCATCTTCTTTTTTTGAGGACAGTGCTCTTTTTTGTTTTATTGGTCTAATACTATACTATGCTTATTAGGGATGAGCAAATGTTTTGAAATTTGAACTTCCCTTCACACAAATTTTCCCCCAAAATTTAATTTGTAGCTAATCCCGATACTACAATGCCTCTAATTGCCTGGAAAATACATGTATAACACCATGAGGTCTCCTAGGACAGTTTTCACCTAGTTTTGAGCTTTTTAGCACCTGTTCAGCCTAAGTAATGTCCAAATAGCCTCAACATATCTAACTAGGAGAAAATAGATTGTAAGTGGTGGTAACTAGTGATGAGCGAGCATGCTCGCTACTGCTCAATGCTCGCCTGAGCATCTCACTGCTCGCCATGCTCGGCACTCGCCGAGTATTTCCGGGGTTGCTCGGCGGGAGCTCGAGTTCCCTCCCTGCATCTTTGGCGCTCTTTACAGAGCCAATGAACATGCAGGGATTGTCTGCCACTCACTGTAATGCCGCAGCCATGTTGGTTGTGACATTACAGTGATTGGTTGGCAGCACAGCGTCATCAGGTCTATATCAGACCTGGCGCTACCATGCTCGTCACAGTAACTATGGAATCAGACAGTGTAGGGAGAGGTGCTGCTGAGATAGGGAGAGATTTGCGTGTTTCTAGTTAGCGTAGGTATACCAAACTATATTAAAGACACATATCCATCTCAGCAAACAGTCCTTTTGAGGACTAATCCATCTGCACAGATATCAGGCAGGCAGTGTATATAGGCAGGCAGGCAGTGTATATAGCAGACTGCAGTGAATATAGCACAAGAGTTTTGTCAGTTTTATGTAGCTGCTGCTGCTGCTGCTGTTAGATATTTATAGAAATAGGCCCAGGTCTCAGAGGCCAGGAATATTTTTTTTTTATCTTAAGCCTCATTATTTGCTTAAAAAGCAATCCAGAGAGCAATGTTTTTCTGCGCCATTTACTTGTTGGCACTGCAGAATACAGCCAGGTCCTTTCCATATTACAGTGCTAAAAATATTTAAAACTGTGGTTTCAGTGTGTCAGTGAAGCTATTGACACCAGTTTGCTGTTCAAAATAGTTACCTACTGGCCAGGTATTTAAAACAGTGTTTTCTCCGTCACATGGATCACATATACGTTTTCAGAAAATACTGCCATTTCTGGCCTCCATTAAACATTTGTTTCAGTGTGTCAGTGAAGCTTTGACACCAGTTTGCTGTTCAAAATAGTTACCTACAGGCCAGGTATTTAAAACTGTTTTCTCCATCACAAGGATCACATATACTTTTTCAGAAAATACTGCCATTTCTGGACTCCATTAAAAATTTGTTTCAGTGTGTCAGTGAAGCTATTGACACCAGTTTGCTGCTCAAAATAGTTACCTAGAGGCCAGCTATTTAAAACTGTGGTTTGTCCGTCACACAGATCACATATAAGTTCGCTCCAAATTCAGCCATTTGTAGTAAGCGTGGAAGATATTGTCCTCCATTTAAAATGGGCAAGGTGCGTGGCAAGAGACAGGGAACTGGATGTGATGGTGATGGTGCATGCAAAGGCTGAGGCCGTGGGCAAGCTGAAATTGTGCCACAACAAACACCCACATCTTCTCGCTCGACCTTCCTGTCACAATTAATAGGGGACCGCAGAACACGAGTATTGAACACAGAGCAGTGTGAAAAGGTTATTGGTTGGATAGCAGATAATGCTTCCAGTCACTTAGCCACCACCACCCTGTCTTCCACACGGTCAAGTCTCAGTAGCTATGAGTCTGGACCGCCTATTCCTCACCCTGAACCTCCTTCCTCCCACCATGCCGAGTGCCCAGAGACAACTGATCCCACAATTGGAGACTCCGAAGAGCTGTTCACTTTTCCATTTATAGAGTCAGGACTCTCGCCCGGTCCACTTGAAGCGGGGCAAGAGGAGATCGCATGTAGCGATGCCTAAAATATTTGAGCTGCCACGGTCACATGAAGGCGACGGTGGGAAAGTGTCAAAAGAGATGGACGATGATGAGACACAATTGCCAGACAGTCAGGAGGAGGACCAGGGTACGGAGGTGGAAGATGAGGAGGTGGATGATATAGTAACTGACCCAACCTGGCAGGAGGACATGCAGAGCGAGGACAGCAGCACACAGGGGGAGGGAGGCAGAGCACCCCAACAGGCAGGAAGAAGCAGTGTGTTGGCCACAGACAGAAGGCAGCCAACCGTTCCCCGTAACACCAACACGAAGGAAGTTGCCAGTATAACTGTTAGGTCTTCCCAAGTCTGGTTGTTTTTTAAAGACTCTGCCGATAACCCCAAAAAGGTCATTTTCACCATCTGCCAGGCATGCATCAGCAGGGGTGGCAAAACGACCAAAGCACCCGACTTTGTGGGCCGAACCCCAGGGTCCAGCAATAGTGTCTGCGGGTGGCATCACTGCTTCTTCCGCTGTTGTGCATGCAAGCTAATCCACTGTCCATGGTGCATGCGAAGATGCCTCCTGTCTGCACCTGTCAATTCACACTCTCAAGTAACAGCATCAGGAAGCACGTCCATGTCCTTGTCCCAGCGCAGCGTTCAGTTGTCCATATCCCAGTCCTTGGAATGCAAGCTCAAATATGCAGCCAACCCCCCACAGGCCACACTACTAAATTCCCACATTTCGCGACTGCTTGCGCTTGAAATGATGCCTTTTAGGCTCGTGGCGACGGAAGCATTCTGCAACCTGATGGCGACGGCTGTTCCTCGGTACTCGGTCCCCAGCCGCCACCATTTCTCCCGTTGTGCCGTCCCAGCATTACACAAGCACATGTCCCAAAACATTTGTCATGCCCTAAACAATGCAGTTACTGGGAAAGTCCACCTAACCATGGACACGTGCTTGTGGACAAGGACAGTACATCTCGCTGACGGCACACTGGGTTAACATAGTGGGAGCCGGGACCCAGTCGGACCTTGGGACGGAACACATCCTCCCGACGCCAAGGATTGCAGACCCTAGGTCAATCAGGGTTGCCTCCACAGTCTACAGCTCCTGCACCTCATCCTCCTCAGCCTCCTCCTTCTCTTCAGCCTCCATCTCCGAAATGACCACATCAGTCACAAGCTGGAAGCACTGCAGCACTGCCTTGGCCAATCGGCAACAGGCTGTGCTGAAGCTAATATGCTTAGGTGAAAAAACACACAATGCTAAAGAGTTGTGGACAGCTCTGAAAGAGCAGGCAGATCTGTGGCTCAGATCGCTGAACCTATAGCCAGACATGATCGTGTGTGACAATGGCTGGAACCTGGTGGCGGCTCCAAGGCGAGGTGAGCTCACAAACGTACCATGCCTGGCCCATGTGCTTAACCTCGTGGTTCAGTGGTTTCTCAAATCCTACCCGGTGCTGCCATATCTGCTTGTTAAAGTACACCGACTATGTGCCCATTTTAGAAAGTCACTTACAGCTTCCGCCTCCCTTGCCGTGTTTCAGCAGCATTTGCAGCTTCTGGCTCACAGACTGGTGTGTGATGTCCCCATGCATTGGAACTCTACACTGCAAATGTTGGGAAAAATTTGTGAGCAGAAGAGGGCAGTTGTTGACTACCAGCATCAATAAGGTCGTCGGTATTCAGTTCAGACTCCACACATAAGACCTCAGGAGTGGACATGGATGTCAGACATATGTGCCATCCTCCAAAACTTTGAGGACTCCACCAAGATGGTGAGCGGCGATGATGCCATAATTAGCGTCACCATCCCACTTCTCTGTCTTCAGAAACGCTCTCTGCTCACAATCAAAGAGGATGCATTGCAGGCGGAGCACGATGAGATGGAGCAAGGAACCATACAGGGTGATTACACACAGCCCAGCCTCATCTCATCCCAACGTGGATTGGGTGACAATAAGGAAGAGGAGGAGGAGGAAGATCATGAGCTAGTTTCATGCGCTATAGACGGTACTACCTGTACAACTGTCATACCGTCTGTTCAGTGTGGATGGCCTGAGGACAGAGAGGAGGAGCAGGAGAGCATGGTCACTCATCATCTTGTTGAGGACACGGAAGTCTTGACTGTTAGCAGTCTGGCATACATGGCTTTGTTTATGTTACACTGCCTTTCCCATGACCTTCGCATTCTCAAAATTTTGGGTGATAGTCATTACTGGTTGGTGACACTTATAGACCCACGCTATAAGGAGAACTTTATATCTCTTATTCGTGAGGCGGACAGGTCTACAAAAATGGGGCAGTACCAGAAGGCCCTTGTTGCACAGCTATTAAAAAAATTCCCATCTGAAAACGGTGGCGGCAGGGGTCATAGTTTGTTGAACAATTAAGGACTACTGGCGAGAGAGACTCCAATCCAGCAGAGGCAGGGGAACACTGTCAAAGTTCTGGGACAATTTTCTCCGCCCCTCCCATCACACAGGCCCTGAGGCGTGGGGTACTCTCACAAGGGGTGCAAAGTTTGGGAAGATGCTGATGGAGTACCTTGCCAACTGTACGAACATCCTCCGTGATTCCTCTGTGCCTTATAATTATTGGGTATCCAAGCTGGATACGTGAAAAGAACTGTCTCTCTATGCCTTGGAGGTCCTGGCCTGCCCTGCCGCTAGCGTTTTATCAGAGCGGGTTTTTAGTGCTGCTGGTGGAATTATAACTAATAAGCGCATCCGCCTGTCAACTGAAAATGCTGACAGGCTGACTCTTACAAAAATGAACAAGGGCTGGATTGGGCCAGACTTCTCAACACCACCGAATGATAGCAGTGTAACATAAACTCAAATCCAGTGTCTTTTTTTGGGAGGTGTATTCCCATGCACCTTTTCACACCCACACATGGTTATACGCTTCCTGATTTTGGCTATTTGCTCTTGTCCTCCTACTTCTCCTCATCCTCATCCTCCACCACCTTATCACCAGGGTGACCGTGGTCCGTGATGCAATACCCACATAATTTTTTTAAAGGGTGTTTATGATGCCCGTAAAAAAAATTTCATGTATACCCACCAGGGGTAAATGTTTGTCAGCCCATACACTTAGTGCATTCGCATTACAAGTATAGGAGACCTGCTAATGGGAACATTTTTTTAAGAGGCCCTCCTCCATGTCTCTTCCAAGCGGCATTGGAGTGCCTCCTAATTTTTGGCAGCCCTTGCATTCACTGCATAGGCCAACACTATGGGAGACCCACTTCCTAATAATGGGAACATTTTTTCATGAGGCCCTCTACGTCTCTTCCAAGGGGCATTGGAGTGCCTCCCAATTTTTGGCAGCTTTTGGATTCACTGCATAGGCAAACATTATGGAAGACCCACTTCCTAATAATGAGAACATTGTTTTTAGGAGGCTCTCCTACCTCTACGTCTCTTCTAAGGGGAATTGGAGTGCCTCCAAATTTTTGGCAGCTTATGCATTCACTGCATAGGCAAACACTATGGGAGACCCACTTCCTAATAATGGGAACATAGTTTTTAGGAGGCTCTCTGACCTCTACGTCTCTTTCAAGAGGCATTGGAGTTCCTCCAAAATTTTGACAGCCTTGCTTCACTGCATAGGCAAACAGTATGAGAGACCCTCTCCTTTCTAATGGGAATTTATTGTTACTGTGCCCTGCTCTATGTGTCTTTAAATTGTTAGTGGGGTTTTTCCTAAATTTTGTCAGCCGTTGGACTCACTGCATACCCTATAACTGTATAGCACACCTGCTCCTTTGTAATGGAAACATGTCATTACTGTGGACCTGCTGTATGTGTCTTTATATTGTTAGTGAGGTTTTCCCAAATTTTGGCAGCCCTTGCAGTCACAGCATGGGCATTACCACTATAGGAGACCCGCTCCTTTGTAATGGGAACATTTCTTTTACTGAGACCCTCATCTATGTCTCTTCAAAAGGGTATTATAATAATAATAATAATAATTTTTACTTTTATAGCGCCAACATATTCCGAAGCACTTTACAAAATTAGGGGAGACTTATACAGACAATACAGAATAAGCATATCTCATATCAAAAGGAGTGAGGGCCCTGCTCGCAAGCTTACAGTCTATGAGCCTTGATATACTAATTAGGATAAATAATAATACATGGACTGGTCGCCAGCCAGTATGTGTACAGTCCTGACCGAGGCTATTAAGTGCATGGATGGTATGAAGCTGAAAGAAAATTTTAATATGGGCCAAAACTGGGACTGACAGTGTGTTGAGGCGATATGACAGTCTAAAGAAATGGGTTTTTAGGGTCCGCTTGAAACTGTGGGTATTGGGAATAAATCGAACTGTCCTGGGTAGTGCATTCCAAAGAATTGGCGCAATACGCGAGAAATCTTGGAGACCGGAGTGGGAAGTTCGGATTATGGAGGATTTTAGTTTTAAGTCATTGGCAGAACGGAGGGCACGTGTAGGGTGGTAGACTGAGACAAGGGAGGAGATGTAGGGGGGTACTGAAGCATGGAGCACTTTGTGGGTAAGCGTGATAAGTTTAAATTGAACTCTATATTGGATGAGCAACCAATGCAATGACTTGCACAGGGAAGAGACATCGGTACAGCGTTTGGCGAAGAATATGATCCTGGCTGCTGCGTTAAGGACGGATGGGAGAGGGGAGAGTTTAGTAAGAGGGAGACCGATTAGTAGAGAGTTGCAATAGTTGAGACGAGAATGAATAAGAGCTACAGTAAGAGTTTTTGCTGAGTCAAAGGTGAGAAAAGTCCTGATTCTTGAGATGTTTTTGAGGTGTAGATGACATGAACGAGCAAGTGATTTGATGTGAGGAGTGAAGGAAAGATATGAATCAAAAATGACCCCAAGACAGCGGGCTTGTTGCTGGGGAGTAATGGTTGAGCCACAAACGGAAATGGCAATATCGGGCACAGGTAGGTTAGTGGAGGGAGGAAATACTAGTAGTTCAGTTTTTGACAGATTCAGTTTTAGACAGAGGGAGGACATAATGTTAGACACAGCAGAAAGACAATCACTGGTCTTTTGTAGTAATGCAGGGGTGATGTCCTGAGCAGAGGTGTATAATTGGGCATCATCGGCATAGAGATGTTACTGAAAACCATCTCTATGCGTCCAAATTTTTGGCCGCCCTTGCAGTCACTGCATATGCAATAACAGTATAGGAGACCCACTCGTTAATAAGGGGAACAACAAAGCATAGCCGGCTGATGGCTCTCTAACAATAGCGAGGGCCGACTGCTGGCCCTTTAAGAATAATAAGGACCGCCTGATGGCCCTATAAATGTAGACCTTGTGACTTTCAGAGTCCCTCAATCATAAATGATACAGGATGTGTCTGATGATGTATCACACACCACATGGCCAGATAAGGTTCTAAAATGTTAAAATTAAATTTCCTGGTGAATGCATTTGTCTTACAAAATAACGTAAAAGAAAGACAGTAGGATCTTTCTTTAGTATAAAAAACAGAGTCGCCAGTGTAACCTCAATGTAATCACATTGTTCAGCCCCTGCACCTCCTCCTCCATCTCCGAAATGACCACATCAGTCACAAGCTGAACGAGAAGCCAGGGCCTACCGGAGGAGTCTCCTGTTCTCTGGTGGGCTCGTCCAACCCTGTCGAGAAGCAGCCCTGGCTAAGAAATGTGTGTGGGAAGGTTCCCAGACACTATATGGCTACATTTTTAATGTGGATAGGACTTGCTTATGCATGATATTTCTCAAACCGCATTGCAGATTAGGCTATTGCCCAACTCTGTGGTCATGAAATTAAAGGCACAAAGAAAGATGTTTGTGTGTCGACGCACCACCGACAAGTGCGAGCTGATGTTGGATGGGCTGCCATTTCTTCTGCAACAAGCTGCATTAGAGGACTTCCTTGCAGAAATGACACCCAGAGTAGTTATGGTTTCCCTCTATGCCAGTCCTTTCACAAAGCTAAAGAATATGGCTCTGGTGAAATACAACTCTCACTGAGAAGCTGTTTCAGATTGAAAAACATTGGGCCCATCAGAGGATTTGATTTTGAGGGCTCACTTTTCTCCCCCACTCAAGAGCCCCATAGCAGCTGCAAAGTTAGCGCTATCATGATCTCTCCTGATGTATAAGCCAGGGCCCACCCGAGGATTCTCTGGTGGGCCCGTCCAACCCTGCTGAGAAGCAGCCATGGCTAAGAAAAGTGTGTGGGAAGGTTCCCGGACTCTCTATGGCTGCATTTTTATTGTGGACTGGCTCGGTACCATCCCTGGCCACATTCACCTGTCCACATGTTTGTGGTTAGGCGGTCCTTCCCAGTAAGCACACTGGTAATGTTGTGGGACCCGCGCTTGTGGATGGCGGGGACGACACCTGGAGAAATAGTGGCGGCTGGGGACTGATTATGGTCATCTAGCCGCCGCCACCATAAGATTGTGAATAGCTTCCGCCTCCACGAGCCTAAAGGGCCACATTTCAAGTGCAAGCAGCTTTAGAGGACTTCCTGGGAGAAATGACAGCTGGAGTAGATATGGTTTCCCAAGTCATTTCACCAATCTAAAGAATATGGCTGTGGTAAAATACAACTCACCAACAAGCTGTGGACTGGCTCCATACTGTCCCTGGCCACATTCACTTGTTCACGTGTTTGTGGTTAGGTGGTCCTTTCCAGTAAGTAAACTGGGGAGAGCACGGGTAATGTTGTAGGACCCGTGCTTGTGGAAGGCGGAGATGACACCGGGACAAATATTGGCTGCTGGGGACCGAGTATGGATACCCGGTCGCCGCCGCCATAAGGTTGTGGAAAGCTTCCGCCTCCATGAGCCTAAAAGGCCACATTTCAAGTGCAAGCAGCTGTCAAAAATTTGGCAGTATAGTATTGCAGCCTATGGGTGGGTGGGTGGCTGGCTGCATACTTGCGCTTGCATTCCAAGGAATGGGGTAGGGACAACTGAACGCTGCACTGGGACAAAGATGTGGACGGTGATTGTTGCAATTCTGCAATGACAGGTGCATGGCGGAAGGCATCTTCGCATGCGCCAAGGATCACTTATGATGGGCACACTTTTAGGCAGTGACCTGGGAGTCAGAGATGCTTCCAGGGGTCTTCCCCATGCTGTTCCCATGTCTTTTCAGCACTGTATGCATGTGTCTGATGATGTGTCACACACCACATGGCCAGATAAGGTTGTAAAATGTTAAAATGACATTTCCCAGTGAATGCATTTGTCTTGGTTAAAAGCAATGCAAAAGTGCAAAAATGCATCAAAAACACTACGTGTGAACATAGTCCAAGGTGGGGAGGAGCATTTTTGCTTTTGTATATTTATTTTGCCTAATGTACAAGTCATTACCCTGGAAAGGATGTTCCTTAACATATTTCCCAGGAAAATCCATTTTGGTTTCGTTCTTGTATGCTTTATTGTGAGTCTGTAAAAGTGGCGTAATACCCCTGACAACGTTGTTGATAGCAGTGACCTGGGAGTCAGAAATGCTTACAGGGGTCTTTCCCATGTCATTTGAGCTCTGTTCCCATTGATTTGGGCAATTTTTAGGCCCTCTGCAGACTGCCGGGGGGAGCCACCTGAAAAATGCTCGAGTTTCCCATAAACTTACATTGGGCTCATTGCTCGGGTCGAGCACCCAAGTATTACAATGTGCTCGACCTGAGCATCAAGCTCCTTAGCATTTTAGTGCTCGCCCATCACTACTTGTTATACATGGCTTGTACACTTGTTTAACTGCTTGAGAATGATTCACACCTTGAACCGAAATGACGCCACATGGCTCAGTAAAATCCAATTTGCACTTTTTTTGGAGGGCTGCTTCCATTTTTTGTTTCTGTATATACATATATAATTTTTTTTTATTTCTCCCCACCCTTAACAAAAATGGGGTATACAACTGTAAAATTGGTGTATTAAAACAGGTACTGAAAAGTTTAATTATGTCCTTTTCTAAAAGATTTAAAGAAATACATTATCCTTCCCACCAGCACGCTGGGCCTTTACCAAAAAAGACAGGATAAGAAAAACTAGTTTGATTCATATTCCAAAAAATAACACCTGCAACATTCCATTGTATTCTGGTGCCATGTATGGGTATAATATTGGTCTATTAGAATAAGGACATGGGCAAAAATTACAGTGCCTTGAAAAAGTATTCGTACCCTGTGAATGTTTCCATATTTTTTCACGTTAATACCCAAAAACTTCAATGTTTTTAATTTGAATTTTAGGTGATTTATTAAAACTAAGTAGTATTTGTGAAGTGTAACAAAATTGATGCATAGCTTTCAAATTATGAATTTTGAAATTTGAAAATTGAGATGTGCATTTGTATACATTCCCCCCCTTCTCGAATCAATACTTTGTCGGACCACCTTTCAATGCAATTACTACTGCAAGTGTTTTGGGTATGTCTTTACCAGCTTCACACATCAAGAGACTGAAATTTTTGATGATTCTTCTTTGCAAACTAGCACTAGCTCATTGAGATTGGATGGTGAGCGTCTATGAACAGCAATTTTCAAGTCTTGCTACAGATTCTCAATCGGATTTAGGTCTGGACTGTGACTGATCCATTCAAACACATTAATATGCTCTTGATCTAAACCATTCCATTGTAGATCTGGCAGGATGTTTAGGGTCGCTGTCCTGCTGGAAAGTGAATCTACACCCAAGTCTCAAGTCTTTTGCAGCCTCCAACAGGTTTTCCTTCAGGATTGCCCTCTATTTAGCTCCATCCATCTTACCATCAACTCTGACCAGCTTTCATGTTCTTGATGAAGAAAAGCATCTCCACAGCATGATGCTGTCACCACCATGTTTGACGTTAGAGATGGTGTTTTCAGAATGATGTGCAGTGTAAGTTTTCCACTACAGATAGCACTTTGTATTTAGCCCCAAAATTTATACTTTGGCCTCATCTGACCAGAGCACCTTATTCCACATGCTAGCTGTGTTCCCTACATGGCTTTTTGCAAACTGCAAACAGGACTTTTTCAAAAATGGCTTTCTTCTTGCCACTCTTTTCCATGAAGGCTATATTTGTGTAGTATATGACTAATAGTTTTCCTGTTAACAGATTCTCCCACCTGAGCTGTGGATCTCTGTAGTTCCTCCAGAGTGACCAGGGAATCTCTTGACTGCTTCTCTTTGCTTGAAATGTCAGTTTAGGTGGACGTCTCCTTCCATTTTTGGATGATGGATTGAACAGTGCTCCTTAAGATGTTCAGAGCTTGATTTTTTTTTTAACCTAACCCTACTTTACTTTTCTTCACAACTTTATCACTGGCCTGTCTTGTGTGTTCCTTTGTTTTCATAATACCATTTGATACCTAATGTTCTCAAACAGACCTCTGAGGCCTTGACAGAACAGCTGTAGTTATACTGAGAATAAATTACACCCAGGTGGACTCATTTTACTAATTATGTGAGGAGGCAATTCTGGAGGCAATTGGTCACTCAGGATTTTATTTGGATATATCAAACTACAGGGGGCCGCATACAAATTCACGTCACAATTTTCAGGTTTATATTTTACAAATATTTAGAAAACCAGTTTTCTTCTTAAGTTTGTGGGTGTAATGTGGAAAAGTTCACAGGGTATGAATACTTTTTCAAGGCACTTTAAATATTTTTTTGCAACATGCACAAAAAGCACATTTTTTCTGACACAAAAGACTTGCTTTCAGTATTTTTCTTTATTACCAAAATTAGGACAGAATTTTAAACCACCCTCACTGATTGAAATGTAAGAAAAATAAAAAAAAGGTTATTGAGTTGCTGTACTGTAGTATATCACAGAGCATACAATTCACAGTCACATTTAGGTTGGCTGCAGGTGAGCGTATAAAAAATTGTCCAGAAAACGTAAACAGTTTTTATTTGAATCTTATCCAATATTCATCTGTGCTCGTTCCATGTGTGCATTTTTTTTTTATTTTTGTGACACCTGTGTGCAATCCATTTTCATACATCTATATTGAAAAATATACATGATTAATTACATTTTCCTAAGTTATAATTGAAATCTATCCATAAAAATTTAATTCCACATAGTTTTTTTTGTGTACCCATAAACTTGAATAGGCAGGTCTCATGCGAGAGTAAAAATAGATAATGCATGCTGCGATTTTTTTCTCATGGACAGTCAGACCGAGAGAAAAATTTTCATCTGAACATTCCTATTGAATAACATGGCTCAGTGTGCTGTCCGTTTGCTATCCGATCAAATAAGCCCCTAATCTGCAGGTTCTGCACCTCTCTATATCACTTGAATATTTGTATTATTATTCACAAACTGAGACTACTACTCCCATTTTAAATAGATTTTTGTAAGGAATTGAAATATAACACAAAAAAGAAAGTTATTTAACTCTTTATTAATACAATACTAGTTAACCATTATTTCTGTGGAATCAGAAAACGTTTTAATTTAAATTGGTTATTTCATTATTACGTCTGTTGTGAATTAAAGATAATTTTAAAAGTGTTTACCCCTTTACCCCTGAGGGTGGTTTGCACGTTAATGACCGAGCCAATTTTTACAATTCTGGAACGCTTCAACAGATCCCGCCGATTCTGAGTTTGTTTTTTTGTGACATATTGTATTTCATGATAGTGGTAAAATTTCTTCAATATCACTTTCGTCTATTTGTGAAAAAAATGGAAATTTGGCAAAAATTTAGAAAATTTTGCAATTTTCAGAATTAGAATTTCTATGCACTTAAATCAGAGATATATGTCACATAAAATAGTTAATAAATAACATTTCCCACTTGTCTACTTTACATCAGCACAATTTTGGAACCAAAATTTTTTTATTAGGGAATTATAATGGTTAAAAGTTGACCAACGATTTCTCATTTTTACAAGAAAATTTACAAAACCATTTTTTTAGGGACCACATCACATTTGAAGTGATTTTGAGGGGCCTTTATGACAGAAAATACCTAAAAGTGACACCCATCTATAAACTGCACCCCTCAAGGTGCTCAAAACCACATTCAAGAAGTTTATTTACCCTTCAGGTGCTTCACATCAGGTGCTTCACATAAATTTTTGGAATGGGAAGAAAAAAATGAACATTTAACTATTTTCACAAAAATGTTACATTAGACCCTAATTTTTTTTATTTTTGCAGGGGTAACAGGAAAAAATGGACCCCAAAATTTGTTGTGCAATTTCCCCTGAGCATGCAGATACCACATACGTGGGGAAAAAAACACTGTTTGGGTGCGCGGCAGGGCTCAGAATTCAAAGAGGGCCATTTGACTTTTTGAATGTAAAATTTGCTTGAATAATTAGCGGACGCCATGTTGCATTTGGAGAGCCCCTGATGTGCCAAAACAGTGGAAACCCCCCACAAGTGATACCATTTTGGAAACTAGACCCCTCAGGGAACTTATTTAGATGTGTGGTGAGCACCTTGAACCTGCAGGTGCTTCACAGAAGTTTATAACATTGAGCCATAAAAATAAAATTTTCACATTTTTCAGACAAAAATGTTTTTCAGCCCCCTGTTTTGCATTTTCATAAGGGTAACATGAGAAATTGCACCATGCAACTTGTTGTGCAATTTCTCCTGAGTAAGCCGATTCTCCATATGTGGGGGAAAACCACTGCTTGGGTGCACGGCAGAGTTCGGAAGGGAAGGAGTGCCATTTGACTTTTTGAATGTAAAATTTGCTTGAATAATTAGCGCACGCCATGCTGCGTTTGGAGAGCCCCTGATGTGCCTAAACAGTGGAAACCCCCCAGAAGTGATACCATTTTGGAAACTAGACCCCTCAGGGAACTTATATAGATGTGTGGTGAGCACCTTGAACTCCCAGGTGCTTCACAGAAGTTTAGAACATGGAGCCGTGAAAATAAAAAAAATCAAACTTTTTCTACAAAAATTATCTTTTAGCCCCAAATTTTTTATTTTCACAATTTTCACAAGGGTAAGAGGAGAAAATTAAACCTAAAAACTGTTGTGCAATTTCTCCTGAGTACGCCAATACAACATATGTAGGGAAAATACATTGTTTGTGCGCAAGTCAGGGTTCAGAAGGAAAGGAGCACTGTGTGACTTTTTGAACGCAAAATTGGCTATAATCTTGTCGAATTTAGGGAGGCCCTGATGTGCCTAAATAGTGGAAACTCCCCACAATTGACTCCATTTTGGGAACTAGACCCCCTCAAGGGTTTTATCAAGGGGTATAGTATACATTTTGAATCCAGAGGTACGACAGAATTTGATAACATTAGGTCATCATATTAAATAAGTTGTCATTAGTCTTGAGCGCAAGTGCTCACTACTTGAGTTTGCATCAGGTACTCGCATCACCGGTGCTTGAGTGACATATTCGAGTCCCTGCCCCGCACGTTTTACGGTTGTTAGACACCCAAAAAAAACATGCGGGGATCGCTCGTGCATTGCAGGCGATCCCAGCAATGTTTTTTTTTGGCCGTGAAGCATATGGGGCAGAGACTCGCGATGCTCAGTGCATACCCGAGCACCCGATGCGAACTCAAGTAGCGAGCACTTGCGCTCAACACTGGTCGCCATATCGTCATCATTTTTTTTTCTTTACTTTTGAAAAAATCCCCACCCTAACTCCAACCCTAATACAACCCCAACCCTAATACAACCCCAACCCTAACCCTAGCCCAACCCTAACCCTTGCCCAACCCTAACACAACCCTAACCCCAACCTTAATACAACCCTAACCCTAGCACAACCACAACCCTAACTTTTTTGAGGGACAAGTTGACGTTTTTATTGCTACCATTTTCTGATACGTGATATTTTTTGATCGCTTTTTATTCTGATTTTTTGGAGGCAGAATAAACAAAAACATAAATTCCTGAATTGTTTTTTTGTTTTTTTTTTATGCCCTTCCGCATGTGGTAAAATTAATATGGCAGCTTTATTCTTCGGGTCAGTACGTTTACAGCGGTACCACATTTATATCGTTTTTTTATGTTTTGGCGCTTATACATAATAAAAACTATTTTCTAAAAAAAATAATTTTTTTGTATCGCTTTATTCAGAGAGCTATAACTTTTTTATTTTTTGGATGATGGAGCTGTATGGTGGCTTGTTTTTTTGAGGGACAAGATGATGTTTTCAACGGTACCATTTTTATTTACATTCGTCTTTTTGATTGCGTGTTATTCCATTTTTTGTTTGGCAGTTTGATGATTAAGCATTGTTTTTTTACTTTGTTTTTTATTTAACTAGTGGTTAACTAGTGTGACAGTTTTATAGGTCAGGTCGTTCTGGAAGCGGCGATACCAAATATGTGTACTTTTATTGTTTTGTTGTTTTTTTCATAATAAATAAAAATTATGGGTGCAATATACTTTTATTTTTGGGGGATTATTTTTTTCATTTTTTTTCATTTTTTTTTTTTTTTTCTTTTACTTTCCTACGCTTTTTTTATTTTTACACATTGTCCCACTATGGGACTTTCACTTTTTGCAGCAGCTCCCTATGCCATACAGCCTGTCAGCGCTGCACACAGGGAGACTTTACTTTGGTCATGCATTGCACATGACCAAAATAACTTCCTGCTTCCTAGTGACCCGCATGCTGTCATGACGACATTGGGTCATCATGACAACGTCCGGGAGCCACCGCAGACATCGCTGGACGCTGGAGAGGAGGTAACCTCCCTCCTTGCCCCTGCAATTATGCGATTGACTTAGATTGCAACATTTCGGAAGTTACTGTGCCAGGAGCGGTGGGGGGGCCGCTCCCGGAACATAGCACTGGGTATCAGCTGTGACAATCAGCTGACACCCGGCGGCGGTCGCCCCGCACCGGTGTGCGGGCGTGATTGCTTTATGCGTAATAGTACGTACCTGGTCCATAAGTCCCAGGGCGCAGCTACGTACTATTATTGACTTGGTCCTAAAGGGGTTAAAAATTACATTATCATTTTAAAAGGAGAATATCCAATATACCTATTACATCATTAAATGATTATTAATCTTTAGGAAAATGTAAGAAAACAAAGATTATCTTTGAATAATCATAAGCATTTTTTTTAAATATAATTCAGGTTCAGTTAACATGAACTGTTAAAGAAACTTGATACAAACCAAATTCATTTGTCACAAATCGAAAGTGGCTGAAAAATGTTACTACACTTTTAAGTCTTTCCAGACCCCAAATTATAATGAATCAAACAAATTTTGATGCAAATGAATCAAGCAAAATAGTGGTCAATCAGCTGCCATTTTATTGGATGCTTTTGAAGGTTGGGAAGAGGTTTAAAAATAATATAACATTTTTCTGGTCTGTCCTAGGCCCGTCCCACATCTGTGATGCTGCCACACCTCCGTCTGATACCTTTGATTTTGTTTTATTATTTTTTTAACCTGCTCCCAATCCTCAAAAATTAAATTGCAGCATAATAGCAGCAAGCTGGCCATCATTTTTCTAGATTCATTCAAATCGAAGTTCGTTCAAAATTTGCAACAAATTTGATTGCTTTGGAAGCGATTTGCTGATTTCTAATTGTGAGTATTAATTGATCTCAAATAGTCAGGAATTGCAAGCAAAACTCATAAAAAAGACAATAATTAATATCAGATAGACTTACTGTGCAGCTGAGGAGCTTCATGGCATTCATTGATGGCTGTAGGCCCTTAAGTTTTAAAGAGCATCTATCACTGTCTTTTAAGTTCCTTTCTAATCATTGACATCCTTCAATATATTATCTTGAGACCATCAATTAAATCATGCCTCCTGCACTTTTCGATGTCCAAATTTGTCCATTTATTCAAGTCATTTTATTTTTTCGTAAAGAAGTCTGAAGGATTTGTCTATCTATGAATGAAAGTTAGTAGGGTTATGGATACAGATGGCTTTTTCTGTGAGGACTTTGACCAATTACGTTGACTTTAGATAAGTAGCAAAATGAAGCTATTTTTATAATAGTCTGCTGTTGATGAATAGAAGATGCTGACAAATTATATAATCTAAGGATCCATTTACACTGACCGACTGCCAGTCCTAAATAATAACTAATCGGTAAATTATGTTCAATCAGTGGTCATTTTAATATCCTCGTTACACAGGCAGACCAAAGTAAATGATGCATATTGAGTGATCTGTAATGGATTAGTGTAAATGCCCCTTAAGAAGGCTGGCCAGAGTCAGAACCTATAATCAATTAATATTCATGCGCAGACATTTTGATAGACAGATAAAATTCAAGACAATTATAGTCTAGATTAATAAAATAATTCAACCCTCAAAGAAATACAAATAATTTGTGCCAAACGGAAAAACAGTAACTTGCTGATAGATATTCATTAAGAACTTCCAAATATTTCAGTTTGATCCTGAAAACACCTCTATTTAGTCATTGACGACTGTTGACGATGTTTTCTCTATCTTTTTACATGCAACTCTTTTAATAAAGCATCTCCTTAAACTGGATTTCATTTTCTTATGTATGCAGGCACTATTTACTTGTGTAAAAGGATGCAGAACAGGCTGCTCAAAGTGATAGGATCATTTCCTCCTTCTATTACATAAATTGAAAGATCAAGGAGAAGCAAAGACTGAAACATAGCCAAGGGCTACAAGAGGAAACAACTGGCCGGGTTCCATCTCACTACACATTCCTATTGAGCAGCTGGGAGCATATGCTCTGCCCAGAGACAACAAGACTTGGATAGAACTTTTTAACCTATTGCCTTTTGTAATTTCATAGCATGAAGGCTGCAAGCTAATGTGCGCTAGCACATCTGGGTAACCTTTCACATCAAGAGAGTAAAGCAATTCTCAGATGATTGCATTTACCATTTTTCTCTCTGGGATTGTGTAATTATGCTGAAATTTACTTTTTTCCTCTTTAACAAATCTTTGTAAATGCAGATATTCAGTCAAATAAATATCAATTCATCTGAGAAAAACATAAGGTCACATTAGGACAACTGCATCATTATATTTTCCATATTTTAAATAAACCACTGTCTGGGAGACTATTTTATCTCTAATTTTGGATTTCAGTATTTGAATGGTGGTTTTAGCGAGTACCAGCCTACAAAATGCAGACTGTGGTTAGAAACGAAAAGTTCATTTTTAATTTGACAATACAGAAAAATATAACATATATAAATCAGCTTATTAAGGATTGTGAGTGTTTATCCATACAAATATATTATATGTTTCCATCAGTTGCATATATCTATATAATGTCTAGTAAAATATATTAAGTGAAAAAATTCATTTATACATATATATAGTCATGGACAAAAGTGTTGGCACTAGTGTTGAGCGAGCACTAAAATGCTCGGGTGCTCGAAGCTCGGGCCGAGCTCACTGTGATACTCGGGTGCTCGACCCGAGCAATGAGCCCAATGTTAGTCTATGGGAGACCCGAACATTTTTGCGGCGGCTCCCCCGGCAGTCTGTAGAAAGCCTAAAAAGTGCCCAAAATGATAGTGACAGTGCTCAAATGACATGGGGACTGCATGGGGATCGCCCCTGGAAGCATTTCTGACCCCCAGGTCACTGCTGTCAACAACGTGGTCAGAGGTATTAAGCCACTTCTACAGGCTCACAATAAAACGTTCAAAAATGAAAGTGAAAGTGCTTTCCTGTGAAATATGTTAACCCCTTAACGACCATGGGTCTTTCTGTTTTTGTGTTTTCCTTTTTTGCTCCCCTTCTTCTCAGAGCCAGAACTTTTTTAATTTTCGTTCAATATGGCCAAGTGAGGGCTTATTTTTTGCGGGACGAGTTGTACTTTTAAACACCATCACTGGTTTTACCATATCGTGTGCTGGAAAATGGGAAAAAAATTCCAAGTGCAGTGAAACTGCAAAAAAAATGCAATTCCACAGTTGTTTTTTGGGTCCTTTTTTTACCACGTTCACAGATTGCTAAAACTGACCTGCCATCATTATTTTCCAGGTTGTTACGAGTTCATAGACACCAAACATGTATAGGTTCTTTTTTATTTAAGTGGTGAAAAAAAAATCCAAAGCTTGCTAAAAAAACAAAAAAAAATGACGCCATTTTCCGAGACCCTTAGCTTCTCCATTTTTCGGGATCTGGGGCCAGGTGAGGGCTAATTTTTTGCGTGCCGGGCTGATGTTTTCATTGATACCATTTTGGGGTAGATCCGATGTTTTGATCGCCCGTTATTGCATTTTATTGCAAAGTTGTAGCGACCAAAAAAACTTAATTCTGGCGTTTAAAATTTTTTTCTCGTTACGCCGTTTACTGATTGTATTAATTCTTCTTTTATATTGATACATCGGGCGATTCTGAACGCGGTGATACCAAATATGTGTATGTGTTTTTTTTTTTTTATATACATATATTTTATTTTGAATGGGGCGAAAGGGGGGTGACTTAAACTTTTATATATTCTTTATTTTTTTTATTTTTTTAAAAACTTTTTTTTTACACTTTCTTCTTGCTTCTATAGTCTCCAGAGGAGACTAGAAGCAGCAGTTGTCTGATTGCTTCGACTGCATACAAGCGATGAGCAGATCGCTTGTATGCAGGAGAAATGCTCACTTGCTATGAGCGCTGACCACTAGGTGGCGCTCATAGCAATTGAGACATGACAACCACAGGCGTCTGCTGCAGACCCTGAGTTGTCATGCCCACCCATTGGTGACCCGCGATCACGTGATGGGGGTCACTGATGGGCGGGGCTTAGGACTCCCGGAAGCCCGAGTTAAATGCCACTGTCAGAGATTTAACATGTTAATAGCTGCGGGTGGATTGCAATTCCAATAATCAGCTGACATGTGCTCGCTTCAGTGTGGGCTCACCGCCGGAGCCCCCGCTGAACCGGCCTTCCCGACCTGGTGCGTACTATTACTGACCAGGTCGGAAAGGGGTTAAGGAACATCCTTTCCAGGGTAAAGACTTGTGTATAAGGTAAAATAAATAGGCAAAAACAAAAATACTCCACCACACCTTGGGCTATGTTCACAAGTAGCATTTTTTATGCGTTTTTGCACGTTTGTATTGCTTTCAACCGTGACAAATGCATTCACTGCGAAATGTAATTTTAACATTTTACAACCTTATCTGGCCATGTGCTGTGTGACACATGCATACAGTGCTACATGGGAACAGCATGGGGAAGACCCCTGGAAGCATCTCTGACACCCAGGTCACTGCCTAAAAGTGTGCCCATCAGAAGTGATCCTTGCCGCATCAGAAGATGCAGACTTGCAACTATCCCCGTGCAAGTCCTTGTCTCAGGGCAGTGTTCAATTGTACCTCCCCCATAACTTGCAATACAAGCGCAAGTATGCAGCCTGCCACCCACCCACCCCCAGGCTGCAATACCATACTGCTAGCTTGCTTGCACTTGAAATTGGGCCTTTTAGGCATGTGGAGGTGGAATCTGGCCACCACGTCATGGCTGCGTCGGTAGCCTGGTATTCATACTCAGTCCCCAGCCGCCAGGCGGCCGGGTGTCCACGCTTGGTCCCCAGCCACCAGGGGGCGGCCGGGTGTCCATACTCAGTCCCCAGCAGCCCCGCGGCCGGGTGCCCACACACAGTCCCCAGGCACGTGGGGGTGGCTGGGTGTCCATAAACGGTCCCCAGCCACCCCTATTTGTCCCGGTGCACCTTATACACAAGTGCGCATACCAAAACATTACCTGTGCCCTCCCCAGTGCATTTAGTGGGAAGGACAGCCTAACCACAAACACGTGGACAAGTGAATGTGGCCAGGAATGGTCCATCTCACTGACGCCTTCACACTGGGTTAATATTGTGGAAGCCGGGACACAGTTGGACACTGGGATGCAACACGTCCTCCAGACATAGAGGATTGCGGGTCCTGGGTCAATCAGGCTTCAACACAAAGTTCAGAAGGTAGACAGCAGCAGTGGTCGGCCTCCTACACAACGAGTAAATTATTCATGATCATGAGGCCATCCACCTCCTTAGCTTTCTGTTCCTTGGAATGCAAGCGCATGTATGTAGTAGCAGCTAGGCCTGAGGTGGTCAGCATTTTGGCGCATATTCTACCTCCTTCAAGGATTGCTGGATGTTTTCCTGCTACTATCCCAGTTCTATGACTCCCGTTAAAACAAAGCTTCAGGTGATGAATGATGGATGAGGTGGTGGCAAAGGAGAAAGAGCAGGAGGAACAGGGACCATTCACATCAATATCAGGCCAGCCAACCACACATGTCTTGTAGGATATGTTTCTGTACCAAAAGGAGCGGCTCAGCTACACAGTTATAAGGCATACAGTGAATGCAATGCCTACCAAAAATTTCGAGGCACTCCAATGCCCCTTGGAAGTGACATGGAGGTCAGAGGGCCTTAACTAAACCATTTTTTCCATTTATAGCAACTGGGTCTCCTGTACACTGTTGGCCTAACAGGGAATGGAAGGCTTTCCAAAAATTATTAGGCACTGCAATGCCCCTTGAAACAGATGTGGATTACAGCGTATTAAAAACCTTCTACCCATTATTGGGGAGTGGGTCTCCCTTAGTGTTCGCCTATGCATTGAAAAGCAAAAGCTGACAAAAATTAGGAGGAAATGCAATGCCCGTTGCAAGAGTCGTGGAGGTTAGAGGTAATTAAAAACAACATGTCAATGCCCATTGGAAGAGCTGTGGAGTTCAGAGTGGTTTAACAAGATGGTTTTAATGCCCCTTAGAAGAGACGTGGAGTTCAGAGTGGTTTAACAAGACAGTTTTAATGCCCCTTGGAAGAGATGTAGAGGTCACAGTAGCTTAACAAGATGGTTTAAATGCCCCTTGGAAGAGACGTGGAGTTCAGAGTGGTTTAACAAGACAGTTTTAATGCCCCTTGGAAGAGTGGTGGAGGTTACAGTGGAATAAAAAGACAATATCAATGCCCCGTGGAAGAGACGTGGAGGTCACAGTAGCTTAACAAGACGGTTTTAATGCCCCTTGGAAGAGTGGTGGAGGTTACAGTGGAATAAAAAGACAATATCAATGCCCCGTGGAAGAGACGTGGAGGTCACAGTAGCTTAACAAGACGGTTTTAATGCCCCTTGGAAGAGTGGTGGAGGTCGCAGTGGAATAAAAAGACAATATCAATGCCCCTTGGAAGAGTGGTGGAGGTTACAGTGGAATAAAAAGACAATATCAACGCCCTGTGGAAGAGACGTGGAGGTCACAGTAGCTTAACAAGACGCTTTTAATGCCCCTTGGAAGAGTGGTGGAGGTCGCAGCGGAATAAAAAGACAATATTAACGACCCTTGGAAGAGACGTGGAGGTCACAGTAGCTTAACAAGACGATTTTAATGCCCCTTACAAGAGCCATGCAGTACAGCATATTAAAAACATTATTCCCATTATTGGGGAGTGGGTCTCCCATAGTCTTTGCCTATGCCTTCCAAGCAAAAGCTGCCAAAAATTAGGAAGGGGGAACTTGCAATGCTGGCAACATGGACCACGGTCACCCTGGTGGTATAGTGGTCGTGGAGGCTGAGGATAAGGAGAAGAGCAAAAAACAGCCGAAATGAGGAAGCGTATACCCATGTGTGGGTGTGAAGCGATGCATGGGAATACACCAAAATAACACAGTGGATTTGACTTTATGTTACTCTGCTGTCATTTGGTGGTGATGAGAATTCTGGCCCAATCCAGCCCTTGTTCATTTTGATAAGGGTCAGCTTGTCAGCATTGTCAGTTGACAGGCGAGTGCGCTTATCAGTTATAATTCCCCCAGCGGCACTAAAAACACGCTCCGATAACACGCTAGCGGAAGGGCAGGCCAGGACATCCAAGGCAAACAGAGTGAGTTCATTCCAAGTGTCCAGCTTGGATACCCAATAATTAAAATGCACAGAGTAATCACGGAGGACGCTGGTACTCCCTCACCATCTTTTGAAACTTTCCACTCCTTGTGAGAGTACACTGCGCCTCAGGGCCTGTAAGCTGGGCAGGTCTCAGAAAACTGTCCTAGAACATTGACAGTGTTCCCCTGCCTCTGCTGGATTGGAGTTGCATCTCTCTCGCCTGTATGCCTTAGTTGGGCAGCGAACTGTGACCTCTGCCGCTAGTGTGTTCAGATGGGAATTTTTTTAATATTTCTGCAGCAAGGGCCTTCTGGTACTGCCCCATTTTTGTAGACCTCTCCAACTCAGGAATAAGAGAGTGAAAGTTCTCCTTGTAGAGGGGGTCTAAAAGTGTCATTAACCTGTAATGACTGTCACCCAACATTTTGACAATGCGAGGGTCACGGTTAAGGCAGCGTAACATAAAGTCAGCCATGGGTGCCAGACTGGTAACGGGCAAGACTTCAGTGTCCTCACCAAGATGACGACTGATAGTGTTGAGCGATCACTAAAGTGCTCGGGTGCTCGAAGCTCGGGCCGAGCTTACCGTGATACTCGGGTGCTCGACCCGAGCAACGAGCCCAATGTTAGTCTATGAGAGACCCGAGCATTTTTGCGGCAGCACCCCCGGCAGTCTGTAGAAAGCCTAAAAAGTGCCCAAAACGATAGTGACAGTGCTCAAAAGACATTGGGGCAGCATGGGGATCGCCCCTGGAAGCATTTCTGACCCCCAGGTCACTGCTGTCAACAACGTGGTCAGAGTTATTAAGCCACTTTTGCGGGCTCACAATAAAACGTTCAAAAACGAAACTGAAACGGTTTTCCTGTGAAATATGTTAAGGAATTTCCTTTCCAGGGTAAAAACTTGTGTATAAGGTAAAATAAAAAACCAAAAACAAAAATACTCCTCCACACCTTGGGCTATGTTCACAAGTAGCATTTTTCATGCGTTTTTGCACTTTTGTATTGCTTTCAACCGTGACAAATGCGTTCACCGGGAACACACAACAGGGGGTTCTATTGCACGCACAACAGTGGAAGAAGCAGTGGTGACACCCGCTGACACTGGTCGTGGACCCTGGGTTTCGCCCCACAAAGTCGGGTGCTTTGCTGCCATGTGCCTGATCATGCTGGTGGTGGTCAGGCTGGTTGTTTTGTCACCCCTGCTGATGCTGGCATGGCAGGTGGAACATATGGCCTTTTTGGGGTTATCAGCAGAGTCTTTAAAAAAATTCCAGACTCTGGAAGACCTACCGCTTGTACTGGCAACGTCCCTCGTGTTGGTGTTACGGGGAACGGTTGCCTGCCTTCTGTCTGCGGCCACCACACTGCTTCTTCCTGCCTGTTGGGGTACTCTGCCTCCCTCCCCCTGTGTGCTTCTGGCCTCACTCTGCATGTCCTCCTTCCACGTTGGGTCAGTTACTAGATCATCCACCACCTCCTCCTCTTCCACTTGCGCACCACGATCCTCCTCCTCACTTCCTGGCAATTGTGTCTCGTCATCGTTCACCTCTTGTGACAGATTGCCAACGTCGACTTCCTGTGGCCGTGGCTGTTCAAATATTTGGGCATCGCAACATGGGATCTCCTCTTCCAGCACTTCAAGCGTATCAGGCGAGGGGCACAAATATGGAAATGGACCAGTGAACAGCTCTTCAGAGTGTCCAACTGTGGGATCACTTGCTGTCTGACGACACTCGGCATGGTGGGAGGAAGGAGCATCAGGGTGAGGAGGAGTATGCGGTCGAGACTCACGGCTACTAAGAGTTGACCCTGTGGAAGACAGACCGGAGGTGGTGGTGCCCAGGTAACTGGAAGTATTGTCTGCTATCCAATTTATAACCTGTTCACACTGATCAGTTCTCAATACTGGGGTTGTTCTGTGCTTCCCTAGTAATTCGGTCAAGAAGTGTGAGCGAGAAGATGTGGCTGTTGGTTGTGGCACATTTTCACCTTGGCCACGGCCCCGTCCTCTGCACGAACCATCACCAAAACGTCCACTTCCACGTCCCTTGCCACGCGCCTTGCCCATTGTAAATGAAGTAAAATAGCTTACACTTGCACTATCAATGGAAAAAGGGTAATAAAGAGTAGATTAGAACCGTGGAAGAGGAAAACCACAGTTATTGTTTACTGGGGTATGCCACACTTTTTTAAATAGAGATATTTGCGGCTGAACAGTGAGCGACACACTCAAAATGCTTTTTTTTTAGATACCAAAGGCCCAAAACTGGATAGTACAGCGATTTGACCCGTGGAACTGCGAAACCACACTGGGATGTCGGGCCTACACAAGACTATTTTCAACAGATATATTTTTGTGTCACAACAGTCAGGAGACACTACTGTTTTTCTTTACGGAAAAAACTACCAAAACATGAATAATAGAGATTTTTTACCATGGAACAGCAAAACCACAGTTATAATTTACTGGTGTATACCAGGCTTTTTAAAATATATATATATTTGCGGCTGAACAGTGAGCGACACACTCAAACTGTTTTTTTTAGATACAAATGGCCCAAAAGTGGATAATACAGAGGTTTTTACCGTGGAACTGCAAAACCACACTTGTATTTCTCGGGCCTACACCAGACTATTTTCAACAGATATATTTGTGTCTGAAAAATCAGGGAGACACTATTTTTTTTTTTTTTACAGCAAAAAAGGCAAAAAGCAGGATAATAGAGATTTTTTACCGTGGAACAGCAAAAGCACACTTCTGTCTCTCTGGCCTACACCAGACTATTTTCAACAGATATATTTGTGTCTGAAAAATCAGGGAGACACTATTATTATTTTTATACAGCAAAAAATGCCAAAAACAGGATAATAGAGATGTTTTACCGTGGAACATCAAAACCACAGTAATAATTTACTGGTGTATACCAGGCTTTTTAAAATATATATATATTTGCGGCTGAACAGTGAGCGACACACTCATACTGTTTTTTTTAGATACAAATGGCCCAAAAGTGGATAATACAGAGGTTTGTACCGTGGAACTGCAAAACCACACTTGTATTTCTCGGGCCTACACCAGACTATTTTCAACAGATATATTTGTGTCTGAAAAATCAGGGAGACACTATTTTTTTTTTTTTACAGCAAAAAATGCAAAAAGCAGGATAATAGAGATTTTTTACCGTGGAACAGCAAAAGCACACTTCTGTCTCTCTGGCCTACACCAGACTATTTTCAACAGATATATTTGTGTCTGAAAAATCAGGGAGACACTATTATTATTTTTATACAGCAAAAAATGCCAAAAACAGGATAATAGAGATGTTTTACCGTGGAACATCAAAACCACAGTAATAATTTACTGGTGTATACTAGGCTTTTTAAAATATATATATATTTGTGGCTGAACAGTGAGCGAAACACTCAAATTGTTTTTTTAAGATACAAATGGCCCATAGAACTGCAAAACCACACTTCTATTTCTCTGGCCTACACCAGACTATTTTCAGCAGATATATTTGTGTCTGAAAAATCAGGGAGACACTATTTTTTTTTTTTTTTACAGCAAAAAATGCAAAAAGCAGGATAATAGAGATTTTTTACCGTGGAACAACAAAAGCACACTTCTGTGTCTCTGGCCTACACCAGACTATTTTCAACAGATATATTTGTGTCTGAAAAATCAGGGAGACACTATTATTATTTTTATACAGCAAAAATGCCAAAAACAGGATAATAGAGATGTTTTACCGTGGAACATCAAAACCACAGTAATAATTTACTGATGTATACCAGGCTTTTTAAAATATATATATATTTGCGGCTGAACAGTGAGCGACACACTCAAACTGTTTTTTTTAGATACAAATGGCCCATAGAACTGCAAAACCACACTTCTATTTCTCTGGCCTACACCAGACTATTTTCAACAGATATATTTGTGTCTGAAAAATCAGAGGTACACTTTTTTTGGGGGGAGGGCGGGGGGGCACCAAAAGGTTAATAAGATGGGTATTTGGACATTGTGAAGGAGGAAAAAACAAAGAGGATTTAGATTAAAAAAAAGGATTTTTCCTGGCGCCCGGGACCTGGAGCTAAGTCCAGCAATTTCAGCAACAGGAGCAGCACACAGGACTGTAATGCAGCGTTTGCTGGTATAACCACTGCGTCTCCTATACAGCCTGCCTGCCTGCCTGCCTGATATACCTGGGATGGATATTAGTCCTGAGAAGGACTGTTTGTTTGATCTGGCAGCCTTTACAGACCCTACACTAACTATTTTGCAGGATACATCTCTCCCTAAATCAGCAGCGCTGTCCCTACACTGTCTGATCCGGAGCGACTGTGTCCAAGATGGCGGCGCCCGGTTTTAAATACTCGAGGTGACGCTGTGCTGCCAGCCAATCACTGTAATGCCCACAAACAACATGGCTGCGGCATTACAGTGACTGGCTGGCAATCCCTGCATGTTCATTGGCTCTGTAAAGAGCGCCAAACATGCAGGGCGGAGACCCGAGCTCCCGCCCGAGTAACCCGGAAATGCTCGGTGCTCGCCGAACATCCCGAGTAGCGTGATGCTCGGGCGAGTACCGAGCAGTGTCGAGCATGTTCGCTCAACACTAGTTGGCACCCTTGAAATTATTCCAGAAAATGAAGTATTTCTCCCAGAAAATTATTGCAATTGCATGCACATGTTTATTTCCTTTGTGTGTATTGGAACAACACAAAAAAACTGAGAAAAAAAGGCAAATTGGACATAACTTCACACAAAACCACAAAACCAGGCCGGACAAAATTGTTTTCACCTTTCCAAAATTGTGGTTAAACAACTTTGTTTCAAGCATGTGATGCTTGTTCAAACTCACCTGTGGCAAGTAACAGGTGGGGGCAATATGAAAATTACACCTAAAACCAGATAAAAAGGGGAGAAGTTGACTCAATCTTTGCATTCTTTGTCTGTGTGTGTCACATTATGCATGGAGATCAGTAAGAAAAGATAACTGTCTGAGCACTTGAGAACCAATATTGTTGAAAAATTTAAACAAAGACAAGGTTACAAGTCCATCTAAAGAGATTTAGATGTTACTTTATACATGGTGCATAACATAATCAAGAAGTTTACAACCCATGGCACTGTAGCTACTCTCCCTGGACATGGACATCAGAGAAAAATTTATGAAAGTTTGCAATGCAGGATAGTCCAGATGGTGGATAAGCAGACGTGATTAAGTTCCAAAGAAATTCAAGCTGTCCTGCAGGCTCAGTGTGCATCAGTGTCAGCGCGAACTATCTGTTGATATTTAAATGAAATGAAATGCTATAGCAGGAGACCCAGGAGGACCTCACTGCTGGCAAAGATATATAGAAAAGATAGACTGCAGTTTGCCAAAATGTACGTGAGTAAGCCAAAATCTTTCTGGGAAAGCATATTGTGGACAGAGGAGACCAAGATAGAGCTTTTAGGTAAAGCACATCATTCTACTGTTACCAAAAATGGAATGAGGCCTACAAATAGAAGAACACAGTACCTACAGTCAGATATGATGGTGGTTCAAAGATGTTTTGGGGTTGTTTTGCTGTCTCTAGCACAGGGTGCCATGACTGTGTGCAAGGCATCATGAAATCTGAATATTACCAGAGTATTTTGGGTCGCAATGTAGTGCCCAGTGTTAGAAAGCTGGGTTTGTGTCCTAGGTCAAGGGTATTACAGCAGGACAATGACCCCAAACATACTTAAAGAAGCTCTCAGAAATGGATAGAAACACAGTGCTGGAGAGTCCTGAAGTGGCCAGCATTGATTTCAGATCCAAATCCAATTGAACACCTGTGGAAAGATCTTAAAATTGCTGTTGGGAGAAGGCATCTTACAAATATTACAGACCTTGAGCAGCTTGCAAAAGAAGAGTGGTCCAAAATTATAGGAAGTGATTGAATACAGTTATGTATTACAAAGGGCGTGCAGCCAAATATTAAGTTGAGGGTGCCAACAATTTTGTCTGGCACATTTTTGGGGTTTTGTGTAAAATTATGTCCAATTGGATTTTTTTCTCTGTTTTTTTGTGCTATTCCAATACACACAAAGGAAATAAACATATGTATAACAAAACATGTGCAATTACAATAATTTTATGGGAAAAATACTTCATTTTCTGGAACAATTTAAAGAACGCCAAAACTTTCGGCCTTGAATGTATGATATAAGAGCACCAAAATCTCCTAATTAGACCATATCCTAGCCTGAATTGACCTACCTTTTGTGAGAATAGATTCTTACCCTTTTAAATCAGTGTGGGAGAAGGGATACTCTCTGGTGCTTTGAAATGCCAATTTCAGTTTAGGATTTTAGCTCCAAATTATCTGAAAAACTCATAGCATATTTCTCTAAGGTAAATTCGTCCCGTGTGAACTCATGCTAAAGTAGTAAGTCCAAGGCTAGGGCTACATGACATGTGAGGTGAGAATGAAATTTTCAGACAAGCTGCACAGTCAAAACATCTGTCCAACTAATCTGCATGTAACACCCCTTTAAGCTGCTTCCATGTGTCTGGTAATTCTCACGTCAATAAGGTTCAGTGCCTCCACCCAAACTTTGCTGGGATCTGTAGTGGGATGCAGGGTCTTCCTCGTCTGCCAGGAGTCGGCTCGGGAAACCTCTGTCCACACTCCGTATACACTCACATGAGATGAGGTTTGAACAATTAACATGTTTATTTATAAAGCTGATAAATGGTGAATATGGTAAGGGGAATAGAAAGTAAAAATAAAACAAATAGTATTACGCAATCTACAAGTACAAATACAATATAGGGCTTTGCAGTTAACCTGAATGATAGGGATGAGGCTTCACCTTTAAATTACAACATACACACTCCTTACTAATACTGTTTAAACTTTCAATGGCTGCAGCAATGGAAACAACAAAGTTTAATGTTGGGGCCTAGTTGCCGCGAATGATGACCCGCTTGCAGAATCTGTAGGTGCACATATTGCCAACAGAGGCTGTGCGCTTGCAATCGCTACTGGATATCAGCTGATTCTGACAGCTGAAACCTGGCTCTCAGTGCCAGGAACAGTGCCCACACCACTCCTGGCACTTTAAACACTTAAATGCAGCATTTAGGGAGCAGGCAGAGAGAGGAAAGCACCTCTGCCCTTGGATCTGAGCCCCCGCGACGTCATCGCTGGGGCCCAATCATTGCCATGGTGACGTGATGTCATCATGACGACATCCGATTCACCAGGCCCTAGCAAGTTAGTTAGATCATGCGCAGTGAATGATCTAACTATCTTGTGTCTGCAGGGCTGACAGGTTATAAGGCAGAGCTGTACTTTTGCATTGTTAAGCCTTATAACTGCGATCAGACTGTGAAAGTCTCATAGTGGGACTAAGTTAAAAATGGAAAAAAAAAGTCAAAAAATAATAAAAAAATTCAAAACTATATTGTACCCATAAATAAATATTTTTATGAAAACAAATAAATCAACAATAAATATACACATATTTGGTATTATCGCATCTGAAACGATTCGGCCTATAAAATTGTCCCACCAGTTAACTCCTTTAGTGAACACCGTAAAAAATTTTTTTAAAAAAACAGAGGCAAAAACGATGCTTTATCATCATACCACCAAGCAAAAAGTGGAATAAAATGCAATCAAGAAGACAAATGTAAATCAAAATGGTATCGGTGAAAATGTCATCTTGTACTGCGAAAAACACGCCGCCATGCTGCTCCATCAGCTGAGCAATAAAAAATAAAGTGATGCAAAGATAATTATTTTTCCTATAAAATAGTTTTTATTGTGTAAAAGCGCCAAAAAATAAAAAAATGATATACATGGAAAATCGTTGAAATCGTACTAACCAGAAAATTAAAGCTGCCTTATCAATTTTATCACGTGAGGAACAGCATAAAAAAAACCTCTAAAAGAATTCCTGAATTGCTGGTTTTTGGTCATTCTGCCTCTGAAAAACCAGAAATCTATTCTTTTGAGCCCAATTTTTTTGAGCCCAGGTTCACAGATATATTTGATCATCTATATATTACTATGTATGCTAGCCTTGTAGCTCAGTTACTAGCTATGGTGTCTATTTCTACATGACCATTTCAGAGTTGTACGTACTTTGTATATTATTCCATCCATGATGCTAGCCCTGAGTTGTTTGCTGTATGACCACGTTATATGTGTACTAACTTGTTATGTATCTACAGTATATAGTCAGGAACTTCCATTACTGCCCTGTTCTTTCAGATTTTAATTGTTTATGTATATTGTTCCACTTACCTTTTTTTCATATTTAATTAATAAAGTTTTCTATTTTTGAATATAATGGATATGATTGCTTGTCATTTCTTTCTGCTTTGCAGCTTCCTCCCCTAAATATAATAGGCATTGTGGACCCCGTCTGGCCTGTGTGCATAAAATCACCATCGACCATAGTTTTGTGCACTTCTGGAAAAAAGGACACAGAGGCCAGAGTGAGTCCAGAGTAACTCTGCTGCCTCACTATAGTGAATAGATCCCTCGGGGGTTTCATCTGAATCACGTCACTCTGAGATTTAAATGGAACCCCGAAATATGTGCTCAGCATAGAGCACCGGATAAATGTGATCCAAAATGATATGTAAAATGTTAGGATAAAAGCTTTGACTCAATCCACAAAAAATCCCCCACTCAAGTCCGTCATCTGTTAATGGAAATATAGGGGGCTTCCATGTTAATGGTAGCACAAATGCTCTGGAAAAGAGAAATGGCCCCTCCCACCCAAAAGAAATTCAACACTGACCCCAGTGTGCCTAAACCACATTTAGCATACACATGTTTGGCATTTCTGTAGTGCTGAGAGCCCACTTAATTTACGGGTGCATGTGTTCAGAAGCATGAGCTGGGTACTACAATGTACTGGTCACTACAACAAACTGGTCACTGCAAGATACTGGTTACTACAACGGCAGTTAGCAATTTTCACTCAGCAACATCCACTGCTGCTTTTTTCTGAAAAACACCCATGTAGTTAAAATCTTCGCCACACCTGTAGATAAATTCCTAAAGGGGTATCATTTCCAAAGAGGGGTTACTTGAAGGGAAATTCTGCTCTTTTATCACTTAGGGGCTCTATATATGGAGTCCGCAAATTATTCAAGGAAAATCTGCGCTCCAAGAGGCAGATAGCGTTCCGTCCCTCCAAAGTCTCGCTGTGTGGCTAAGCAGTACTGTATAGACACATATGGGGTACTTCTACATTTAGGAGAAATTATGTGACAAATTTTGGTGCCATTTTTACCCATTTGCCAGTATGAAAATGGAAAATCTCTGGCTAAAACAAAACTTTGGTGGTAAAAATGTAATTATTCTTTCTTTACCGCCCAATGGTATAAAACTCTGTGAGGCACATGTGGTGTCAACATGCTCACTGCATGCCTAGATGAATTCAGTGAGAGGTGTAGTTTGTAAATTGGGTCTCTTATGGGTAGTTCAGCTGTTCTGGCATCTTAGGGGCTCTGCCAATGTGACATGGCACTGTCAAACCTGTCCAGCAAAAATGTGAACTCCATTATGGCGCTCCTTTCTTTCTGAACTTTCCCCTGTGTCTCAAAAGTAGCTTTCGACCACAAATGGGGTATCGGTGTACTCAGGAGAAATTGCATAACAAATTGTGGGTTCCATTTTCTCATGCTATCCTAATGAAAATGAAAACATTGGGGCTAAAACAACATTTTAATGGGAATTTTTTTTTTTCATTTTCACAGATCAACGTTGTAAAATTCTGTGAAGCACCTGTGAATTCAAGGTGCTCACCACACATCTAGATAAATTCCTTGAGGGGTCTAGTTTCCAAAATGGGGTCACTTGTGGAGGTTTTCTACTATTTAGGCACATCGGAAGGTCTCCAAACACGACATGACACCCACAGACCATTCCATCAAAGTCTGCGTTCAAACTTCCACTCCTATTCTGAGCATTGCCATGCGCACAAACAGTAGTTTGCCTTCACATATTGGGTATCAATGTACTCAGGAGAAATTGCACAACATATTTTGGGTTTAATTTTCTCCTGCTACCCTTGCAAAATAAAAAAAATTGGTGCTGGGAAAAAAATGATTTTTTTTATTTTCACAACTGTACGTTATAAACTTCTATGAAGCACCTGGGGGTACAAGGTACTCACCACACATCTAGATAAGTTCCCTGATGGGTCTAATTTCCAAAATGGTGTCACTTGTGGGGGGGAGTCCCACTGTTTAGGCACATCAGGGGCTCTCCAAGCATGACATGGCGTCCGCTAATTATTCCAGCCAATGTTGCATTCAAAAAGTCAAATGGTGCTCCTTCCCTTCCAACCCTGTTGTGTACCCAAACAGTAGTGTTCCTCCACATATTGGGTATCGGCATGCTCAGGAGAAATTGCACAATGAATTGTATGGTTCAACTTCTCGTGTTACCCTTATAAAAATGCAAAATTTGGGGCTAAAAAAATGTTTTTGTGGAAAAATGTGAAATTTTTTTTTTTACAGCTCAATGTTATAAACTTCTGTGAAGCACCTGGGGGATCAAGCTGATCATCACACATCTAGGTAAGTTCCCTGAGGGGTATAGTTTCCAAAATGGTGTCACTTGTGGGGGGGTTTCCACTGCTATAGGCACATCAGGTGCTCTCCAAACACGACATGGCGTCCGCTAATTGTTCAAGCAAATTTTGCATTCCAAAAGTCAAATGCATTCCATGCGCTGCTGTGTATCCAAACCACATTTTTTTCCCTCATATTGGGTATTGGTATACTCAGGAGAAATTGGGCAACAAATTGTGTGGTTGAATTTCTCCTGTCACCCTTATGAAAATGCAAAATTTTGGGCTAAAAAATATTTTTGTGGGAAAAATGCGAAATTTTTATTTTTACGGCTCAATGTTATAAACTTCTGTGAATCACATAGGAGTTCAAGGTGATCACGACACATTTAGAAGTTCCCTAAGGGGTCTAGTTTCCAAAATGGAGTCACTTGTGGGGGTTTCCACTGTTTAGGCACATCAGGGGCTCTCCCAACATGTTATTTCAGCAAATTTTGCATTCAAAAAGTCAAATGCCAACCCTTCCCTTTCGAGCCCTGCCATGCGCCCAAACAGTGGTTTTCTCATGGGTGTGGTGAATATTCATGGTCTTTAATAGTGGGCAAACTGACAGCCAAGCACAGCAGGAGCCGTACTGCGGCTGCAGTGTGCACGCTGTTAGGGAGAATAAATGGTCACTGCTGCCCACGCACGCAGTCCCAGCGTGGGGAGCAGTGACTATTCTGGCACAGCATCTCGCTGTGTGAGGGTGCATGGCAGTTTCGCCATGTGCAGCTCACACAGTGAGAACCCTATCGGCAACAGAGCAGGACACAGCACTGGAGGAGAGAGGAGGTGAGTATAATTGTTTATTTTTTTCTGTGCAGCGTGACTGGGATCAGATGGTGCCAAGCATACCAGGATAAGGGGGCCCATACATACAGGGATGAAGGGTGCCATACATACCAGGAAGAGAGATGAGGGGGGCCATACATATCGGGATAAGGAATCAGGGGGGCCATACATACAGGAATGAAGGATGAGGGGGGGCCATGCATACAAGGATGAGGGGGCCATACATACAGGGATGAGGCATGAGCAGGGCCATACGTACAGGGATGAAGGGGTCCATTTATACTGAGATGAAGGGGGTCATACATACAGGGATGAAGGAACCATACATACCAGGATAAGGGGGGCCATACATGCAGGGATGAAGGATGAGGGGGGCCATACATACAGGGATGAAAGGGGCCATATATACCAGGATGAGGAGGGCCATACATACAGGGATGAAGAGTGCCAGACATACCAGGAAGAGGAATGAAGGTACCATACAAAACAGGAAGAGAGATGATGGTGCCATAGATACCATGATGGGTGTGAGGGGGGCCATGCATACCAGGATGAAGGGTGCCATACATACCAGGAAGAGGGATGAAGGGAACCATGCATAACAGGATGGGGGATTGGGGTGCCATGCATGCCAGGATGGTAGATTTGGGTGCTATGCATATCAGGATGGGGATGAAGGCCACATATAACAAGAAGGAGGGGGCCATATATACCAGGATGGGGGATATTAACAGAATTGGGGGACATTACCCCTATAACAGTGTCAGCAGCAGACTCCCTCCCCCTTACCAGGACATCATGACCACATTTTTCACTTAAATTTTTTTCTATTTTCCTCCTCTAAAACCTAGGTGCATCTTATGGTCTGGTGTATCTTATAGTCTGAAAAATACAGTAGTTAAAATGTTCATTTTTTTCTTCCACTTTCCAGAAATTCCTGTGAAGCACCTGAACGGTTAATAAACTTCTTGAATGTGGTTTTGAGCACTTTGAGGGGTGCAGTTGTTAGAATGGTGTCACATTTGGGTATTTTCTGGTCAACTTTTAACTCTTAAAACTTCCTAACAAAAAAAATTATGTTTCAAAAATTGTGTTGATATAAAGTAGACATGTGGGAAATGATATTTATTAACTATTTTGTGTGACGTAACTATGATTTAAGGGCAAAAAAATTGCAAAAGTTTCAAAATTTTCACCAATATTCCACTTTTTTCACATATAAACACAAGTCATATCAAATAAATGTTACGACTATCATGAAGTACAATAAGTCACAAAAAACTGTGTCAGAATCAGTGGAATGCGTTGAAGCATTCCAGAGTAATTATCTCATAAAGTGACAGTGGACAGAATTGTAAAATTTGGCCTGGTTATGAAGGTGCAAACAGGCTTGGGGGCGAAGGGGTTAATACTGCTTATACCTACATCTAATCAGTGCTGTGGTTCCTGTATGGTCACAGTCTGATGATGGCTGGTAACAACAACTCCCATCATCTCCTTGCTATTTTTTAAGGTCATACTGCCAGGTGCAGGTTCATGCAATACAATTTTATTTGGCAAGGGTTGATCTGACATTGGAACTAATTGCTATTTTAAGCTTGGTGATGCATTGATGTACTGCTGATGGTTCTTATCCTTAAGTTTTTACATCCTTAATTTGTCAGACTTGACAATAGATTATTATAGAGCCAGTGTGCTGTCTGTTGTACATACTGTATGTAAACAGGTTACCAGGATGCAAAACGCAGGTAATGTGGAGGTGGAATTAACAAATTAAAGCTATTTATTTCTCTAACAGAGAAATTAAAGCGTTAATTATGGAAATAGTCAGTTGCTCAAATACAGGGTAACATGTCACAAAATATTAGCAGATATGGTGACAACATCAATATAACAGTTTCAATATCTAGTGTTGAGCGAGCATGCTCGACACTGCTCGGTACTCGCCCGAGCATCTCACTACTCGGGATGCTCGGCGAGCACCGAGCAATTTTGGGTTACTCGGGCGGAAGCTCGGGTCTCCGCCCTGCATGTTTGGCGCTCTTTACAGAGCCAATGAACATGCAGGGATTGCCAGCCAGTCACTGTAATGCCGCAGCCATGTTGGTTGTGGGCATTACAGTGATTGGCTGGCCGCACATCGTTACCTCGAGTATTTAAAACCAGGCGCCGCCATCTTGGACACAATCGCTCTGGATCAGACAGTGTAGGGAGAGTGCTACTGTGCTAGGGAGAGATTTATACTGTGAAATAGTTAGTGTAGGGTATCTAAAGCCTGCAAAATCAAACAAACAGTCGTTCTGAGGACTAATATCCATCCCAGATATCAGGCAGGCAGGCAGGCTGTATAGGAAACTCAGTGGTTATACCAACAAACACTGCATTACAGTCCTGTGTGCTGCTGCTGCTCAAATTGCTAGACTTAGCCCCAGGTCTCAGGGGCCAGGAAAAATCCTTGTCTTACTAACCTTTTGGTATTTCCCCCCCCCCCAAAAAAAAAAAAATTGAGTGTGTCTGTGAGTGTTCAGACACAAATGTATCTGTTTAAAAGAGTCTGGTGTAGGCCAGATAACTAGAACTGTGGTTTTGCAGTTCCACGGTTCAAATCTCTGTATTATCCACTTTTTTGCCTTTTTTCCATAAAAAACAGTT
This sequence comes from Phyllobates terribilis, assembly GCF_046119375.1. NCBI lineage: Eukaryota > Metazoa > Chordata > Amphibia > Anura > Dendrobatidae > Phyllobates > Phyllobates terribilis. Next base: position 325,542,294 of record NW_027362762.1, on the reverse strand, counting down.
TGAGTGTCTCGCTGACTGCTCAGACACAAATATATCTATTTAAAAAACTCTGGTACACGGCAGGAAATTCGAACTATGGTTTTCCTCTTCCACGGTTCAAATCTGGCTGTTATCCACCTTTTTGCCTTTTTTCCATAAAAAAAAACAGTTTGAGTGTCTCGCTGACTGTTCAGACACAAATATATCTGTTTAAAAGATTCTGGTGTAGGCCAGAGAGCTAGAACTGTGGTTTTCCTCTTACACGGTTTAAATCTGGGTGTTATCCACCTTTTTGCCTTTTCTCCATAAAAAAAAACAGTTTGAGTGTCTCGCTGACTGTTCAGACACAAATATATCTGTTTAAAAGATTCTAGTGTAGGCCAGAGAAATAGAACTGTGGTTTTCCTCTTCCATGGTTCAAATCTGGGTGTAATCCACCTTTTTACCTTTTTTACATAACAAAAAACAGTTTGAGTGTCTCGCTGGCTGCTCAGACACAAATATATCTGTTTAAAAGATTCTGGTGTAGGCCAGAAGCTAGAACTGTGGTTTTCCTCTTCCACGGTTCAAATCTGGATGTAATCCACCTTTTTGCCTTTTTTACATAAGAAAAACAGTTTGAGTGTCTCGCTGACTGTTCAGACACAAATATATCTGTTTAAAAGATTCTGGTGTAGGCCAGAGAAACAGAACTGTGGTTTTCCTCTTCCACGGTTCAAATCTCCTTTTTATTACCCTTTTGCCATTGATAGTGCGAGTGTAAGCTATTTTACTTCATTTACAATGGGCAAGGTGCGTGGTAAGGGACGTGGAACTGGACGTTCAGGTTATGGTGCGTGCAGAGGACGGGGCCGTCGCCAAGGTAAAAAGGTGCCACAACCAACAGCCACATCTTCTCGCTTCCAGTTCTTGACCGAATTACTAGGGAAGCACACAAAAACACCACTATTGCTAACTGATCAGTGTGAACAGGTTATTAATTGGATAGCAGATAATACTTCCAGTCACCTGGGAACCACCACTTCTGATCTGTCTTCCACACGGTCAAGTCTTAGTAGCCGTGAGTCTCGACCACATACTCCTCCTCACCCTGATGCTCCTTCCTCCCACCATGCCGAGTGTCGTCAGACAGCAACTGATCCCACAGTTGGACACTCTGAAGAGCTGTTCACTGGTCCATTTCCATATTTGGACCCCTCGCCTGCTTCGCTTGAAATGGTGGAAGAGGAGATCCCCTGTAGCAATGGCCAAATATTTGAACAGCCATGGCCACAGAAAGGCGACGCTAGCAATTTGTCACAAGAGGTGGACGATGATGAGACACAATTGCCACGAAGTGAGGAGGAGGACCGATGTGCGGAAGTGGAAGAGGAGGTGGTGGATGATCTAGTAACTGACCCAACATGGCAGGAGGACACGCAGAGCGAGGCCAGCAGCACAAAGGGGGAAGGAGGCAGAGTACCCCAACAGGCAGGAAGAAGCAGTGTGGTGGCTGCATACAGAAGGCGGGCAACCATTCCCCGCAACACGAACACGAGGGACGTTGCCAGTACAACGGTAGGTCTTCCAGAGTCTGGAATTTTTTAAAGACTCTGCTGATAACCCCAAAAAGGCCATTTTTACCACCTGCCAGGCCAGCATCAGCAGGGGTGACAAAACTACCAGTCTGACCACCACCAGCAGCATGATCAGGCACATGTCAGCAAAGCACCCGACTTTGGATCCACGACCAGTGTCAGCGGGAGTCACCACTGCTTCTTCCGCTATTGTGCATGTAAGAGAACCTCCTGTTGTGCGTGCAAGGCAATCCCCTGTCCATACTGCATGCAAAGATGCCCCCTCCTCTCAGTCTTCACTTGTTATGGCAGTTTCTCAAGAAACAGCATCAACGTCCACGTCCCACCGCAGCGTTCAATTGTCCATATCCCAGACCTTTGAACGAAAGTGCAAATTCGCAGCCAACGCCCCACAGCCCACAATCCTAAATTGTAACATTTCACGACTGTTTGCATTGGAAATTCTGCCTTTTAGGCTGGTGGAGACGGAATCCTTCCGCAACCTTATGGCGGAGGCCGTCCCTCGGTTCTCGGTCCCCAGCCGATACTATTTTGCCCGGTGTGCCATCCCCGCAATACACAAGCACATGTCCCAAAACATCTGCCGTGCCCTCAACAACGCAGTTACTGGGAGAGTCCACCTGACAGCGGACACGTGGACAAGTGCTTGTGGCTAGGCACACTGGGTAAACAAAGTGGAAGCCGGGACCCAGTCGGACCTTGGGAAGGAACACATCCTCCCCACACCGAGGATTGCGGGCCCTGTGTCAGTCAGAGTTGCCCCCACAGTGTACAGCTCCTGCGCATCATCCTCCACCTCCTCCTCATGTTCAGCCTCCATCTCAGATATCACCACATCAGTTACAAGCTGAAAGCACTGCAGTACTGCCTCAGCCAAGCAGCAACAGGCTGTGCTGAAACTCATAAGCTTAGGTGATAAACCTCACACTGCTTGTGAGTTGTGGACAGCTGTGAAAGAGCAAGCAGATCTGTGGCTGAGACCGCTGAACCTACATCCAGACATAGTCATGTGTGACAATGGCCGTAACCTGGTGGCGGTTCTGAGGCGAGGCGAGATCACACACGTACCATGCCTGGCTCATGTGCTTAACCTCGTGGTTCAGCGGTTTCTTAAATCGTACCCCGAGTTGCCAGATCTGCTTATCAAAGTAAGCCGCCTGTCAGCTCATTTTCGCAAGTCGGCTACAGCCTCCGCCGCCCTTGCAGTGTTGCAGCAGCGTTTGCAGCTTCCGGCACACCGACTGCTGTGTGATGTCCCCACACGTTGGAACTCTACCCTCCACAAGTTGCAAAGGATTTGTGAGCAGAAGAGAGGAGTTGTGGAGTACCAACTGCAACAAGGCCGTCGATATTCAGGTCAGACTCCACACATAAGACCTCAGGAGTGGACCTGGATTCCCCCAAGATGGTGAGTGGCGATGACGCCGTCATTAGCGTCAGCATCCCACTTGTCTGTCTTTTGCAACACTCTCTGCAGAGAATTAAAGAGGAGGCATTGCAGCTAGAGTATGATGAGATGGATCAAGAAGCCGTAGCGGGCGATTACACACAGCCCAGCCTCATCTCATCCCAACGTGCATTGGGGGATTATGAGGGAGAGGAGGAGGAGAAGGAGGAAGAACGGGAGATGGTATCATGCACTGTAGATGGTAGTATCTGTAAAAATGTCATACCGTTGGTTCAGCGTGGGTGGCCTGAGGACAGGGGGGAGGAGGAGGAGGAGGAGAGCATGGTCAATCGTCTTCTTCGTGAGGACACGCAAGTCTTGCCCGTTACCAGTCTGGCACGCATGGCTGACTTTATGTTACACTGCCTTAACCATGACCCTACGTTGTCAAAATGTTGGGTGACAGTCATTACAGTACCAGAAGGTCCTTGCTGCAGAACAGTTAAAAAAATTCCCATCTGAACACGATAGCGGCAGAGGTCACAGTTCGTTGCCCAACCAAGGCGTACACGCGAGAGAGATGCAACTCAAATCCAGCAGAGGCAGGGGAACACTGTCAACATTCTGGGACAGTGTTCTGAGACCCGCCCAGCTTACAGGCCCTGAGGCGCGGGGTACTCTCACAAGGAGTGGAAAGTTTCAAAAGATGGTGACGGAGTACCTTGCCGACTGTACCAGCATCCTCCGTGATTCCTCTGTGCCTTTTAATTATTGGGTATCCAAGCTGGACACTTGGAATGAACTCGCTCTGTACGTCTTGGAGGTCCTGGCGTGCCCTTCTGATAGCTTGTTATCGGAGCGTGTTTTTAGTGCCGCTGGGGGAATTAAAACTGATAAGCTCACTCGCCTGTCAACTGACAATGCTGAAAAGCTGACCCTTCTCAAAATGAACAATGGCTGGATTGGGCCAGACTTCTCATCACCACCAAATGACAGCAGAGTAACATAAAGTCAAATCCACTGTGTTATTTTGGGATGTGTATTCTAATGCAACGCTTCACACCCACACATGGGTATACGCTTCCTCATTTCGGCTGTTTTTGCTCTTCTCCTTATCCTCAGCCTCCACCACCACTATACCACCAGGGTGACCGTGGTCCATGTTGCCAGCATTGCAAGTTCCTCCATCCTAATTTTTGGCAGCTTTTGCTTGGAAGGCATAGGCAAAAACTACGGGAGACCCACTACCCAATAGTGGGAATAATGTTTTTAATATGCTGTACTGCATGGCTCTTGTAAAGGAGCATTGCAAGTTCCCTCCTTCTTTTTAACATATTTATTAATGACCTTGTAGGAGGCATACAGCGTAATATTTCAATATTTGCAGATGACACTAAACTCTGCAGGGTAATCAATACAGAGGAGGACAATTTTATATTACAGGAGGATCTATGTAAACTAGAAGCTTGGGCTCATAAATGGCAAATGAGCTTTAATGGGGATAAATGTAAGGTAATGCACTTGGGCAGAGGAAATAAAATGTATAATTATATGCTTAATTGTAAAACACTGGGCAAAACTGTAACTGAAAAAGACCATGGTATTGGTGGACGACATGCTCACGTTTAGTGGCCAGTGTCAAGCAGCTGTTGCAAAGGCAAATAGAATAATGGGATGCATTAAAAGAGGCATAGATGCTCATGAGGAGAACATAATTTTACCTCTATACAAGTCATTAGTGCGACCACACTTAGAATACTGTGTACAGTTTTGGTCTCTGGTGTATAAGAAAGACATAGCTGAACTAGAGAGGGTGCAGAGAAGAGCGACCAAGGTTATTAGAGGGCTGGGGGGTCTGCAATACCAAGACAGGTTATTACACTTGGGGTTATTTACTGTGGAAAAAAGAAGGCTTAGGGGTGATCTTATTACTATGTACAAGTATATGAGGGGACAGTACAAAGACCTTTCTACTGATCTTTTTACTCTGAGGCCAGAGACGGGGACAAGGGGGCATCTTCTACATCTGGAGGAAAGAAGGTTTAATCATAATCACAGACGGGGATTCTTTACTGTAAGAGCAGTGAGACTATGGAACTCTCTGCCGCATGATGTTGTAATGAGTGATTCACTATTAAAATTTAAGAATAGCATGGATGCCTTTCTTGAAAAGTATAATATTACAGGTTATATATACTAGATTCCTTGATAGGGCGTTGATCCAGGGAACTAGTCTGATTGTCGTATGGAGTCGGGAAGGAATATTTTTCTCCGATGTGGAGCTTAGTGTTTGCCACATGGTTTTTTTTTGCCTTCCTCTGGATCAGCATGTTAGGATATGGGTTGAACTAGATGGACTTAGTCTTCATTCAACCTTAAAAACTATGTATATCCCTATGTATATCCTAAATTTGGCAGCTTTTGCTTGGAAGGCATAGGCAAAGACTATGGGAGACCCTCTCCCCAATAATGGGAATAATGTTTTTAATATGGTGTACTGCATGGCTCTTGTAAGGAGCATTGAAAGTTCCTCCGTCCTAATTTTTGGCAGCTTTTGCTTGGAAGGCATATTCAAAGACTAGGGGAGACCCACTCCCCAATAATGGGAATAATGTTTTTAATATGCTGTAGTGATGAGCTTGCATGCTCGCCACTGCTCGGTACTCGCCGAGTACTTTCGAGATGCTCGGGAGGGAGATCAGGTCCCCGTCCTGCATGTTTGGCGCTATTTAGAGCACCAATCATGAAGGGATTGTCTGCCACTCACTGTAATGTCACAGCCATGGTGGTCGTGGCATTACAGTGATTTTCCAAATCGATGGGAACAGTGCTCACAGTGAAACATGAAAAACCGCCAATTCAGCAGCGGCATACACCGGTACCCGACAATTTAGAACAGAAAGAATAGAGCATCACACATAGATTAGATAGATAGAAACATGTCAGTCACATATATAATAAGTACAGTGACAGTGTTGCTTACTGTACTTGTCATTTAGTGTTAAAATAAAGGATTTATTAAAAAAAAAATTGGCGTGGGGTTCCCCGTAACTTTAGTCTCTAGCGGTGGTTAAGCAGACGGCTGGGGCAGATGTTTGAAGCCTTGGAAGGGGGTAATACCCACGGAGCTTCCCAGGCTACTAATATTAACCCCCAGCTGAATACCTAGCCTTTACTAGCTATTAAAATGGGGGACCCAAAAAAAATGACGTGGGGTCCTCCCTATTTTAATAGCTAGCAAAGGCTAGGCAGACAGCTGGGGGCTGATATTAATAGCCCAGGAAGGGTGCCATGAATATTGGCCCCCTCCCAGGCTAGAAACACCAGCTGTCAGCCGCCCCAGAAATGGCGCATCCATAGAGCCTTGCTCTTCCCACTGCCCTGTAGCGGTGGCAGTGGGGTAATAGGGTTGGGGTTGATGTCAGCTTATAATGCGAGCTGACATCAAGCCCAGGTTAGTAATGGAGAGGCGTCTATAAGACACCCCCAGTACTAACCCCATAGTGAAAGTTAAAAAAAAACACAAACACCCAGAATAAAATCCTTTAATTGCATTTTCCCTTGTCAGAAAAAACGCATGCGGATTGTACATGCGTTTTTCCTGCCAGGGACATGCGGATGTGAAGCGTTCTTCACATGACAAGCGCTTTCCAAGCAATTTTAGCATCACTTGGCAAGTGCTTGTCAACTTGGTCACACTATATAAAGCCATGCAAACTGCATGGATTTATATAGTGTGACCTAAAGAATGGTTAAAAATAAAAATTAAAAATCTATACTTACCTTCCGATGGCCCCCACAGTCTTGCTTCGCTGCGTCCTGGTTGCCGGCAGATCGCGGTACACTGAAGGACCTGCCGACGTCAGCATCGCGTGACCCGTCACATGACTATGACATCAGCGCTGGTCCTTCAGTCCATCGCTAGCTGCCGGCATGGGAGGACGAGCGCACCGGGGGCCATCAGAAGGTAAGTAAAACATTTATTTTTTATTTTATTCTTTTTTTCACAGGTTCTATGGTACCTGGGTCCAGAGGAGAGTCTCCTCTCCTCCACACCAGGGTACCATCCACACTTTGGAATGCATGGAATGCGCATCTACATATACAGTGATGCAAAATCCATGCGTTCCAATGCAAGTCAATGGCGGCGAAAACGCAGCGCTTCTGCAAAATAATTGGTAGTGCTGCGTTTTTTTCCGCAATGATAATCCGCAGCGGAAATTTCCGCAGCATGTACACAGCACATGCGGATTATCATTGGGAAACATTGCAGGCCTTCTACTGGTCGAGCACCCGAGTATCACGGTGAGCTCGGCCCGAGCTTCAAGCACCCGAGCATTTTAGTGCTTGCTCAACACTATCAATATCCTCTCTTGTCATCTATATAACTATCTCTTAGTATGAACAGCGCTTTAATGTCCTTCTGCTCTAACTTTTACGGGCAGCACTGACAAAGGTAGGCCCGTCACTGCAATGTGTCCTTGAAGCATTTTCAAATTTTATACTGGCACTAATGGGGGTCAACGATGCTTCCTGCTAGGCCACAAGTGTGTGTACTCCTCACACTGACTGGCACTGGTCTCTTCTGTTGTACAGTCCCAGTCCTCACCCTGTACTGTATGTCTACATTGGAAGTAACGGCCTTGTTCACTTGCATTTCCTGGTCACCACAGTAGACGTTTGGTCCAGGTTCGGCCTTTGGTGCTTGACCTTCATCATCCGGATAACAGGTTCTGACTGGTGTAGACTGGACTTGAGATCTTGACCAACGGAGTCTGGGTCCTGGGTCTTGACCATCGTAGTCTGGACTTCAATGCCCGACCCACGATATCCAACCTGTCTCGTTCTCCAACCACATATCAGTCTCTCGGTCGCTGCGTCCCACCGCTCAAACATCCTTCTTGTTTTTCTTGTTGGCACCAACTGAATTCCTGCCTTGTCACTCCGGCCTTATATATTTGATAACTGCATCACAGCTATCACCTGACCTGGTACTCTCTTCAAATTCATCCGCCCAGAAACGCTTCCAATATCTTTCATTTCTAACTTACTCAGATTGCTCATTAGATGGTGACATTTGGTCAGAAAATGCCATGGAGCTTAAATGACCCACATCTTCAACTCTCCACCCCCTTACACAAGGACAACACAGATGCTAAAAATACAGGCATCTAAATGATGCCATATGCAGTATGAGTAAAATTGTCAGACTAAAGCCCCCATCACATTGAGGTGAGATGAGGCTGTGCTGTATAGTTCCATGCCCGGCCTGCAATGCCTCCTCTTTAACTGTGAGCACCAAGCATTTCAGTAGAAAGAGAAGCAAGATGGTGACGCTAATTATTAGAGATGAGCGGTGTTCGACTAGAACTGTTCGCCAATCTCAAATCCGAGCTGTTTTGGGCGGAGTTCGAGTCGTTTGACGAACGCGAACGATTTGCAAAAAATTCGGCTGTTCGAGGTTATGGTCGATAACTGTTCATGAACCAAAAGCGTGTCCTGCATGTCTGGCGCTATTTAGAGCACCAATCATGCAGGGATTGTCTGCCACTCACTGTAATGCCACAGCCATGGTGGTTGTGGCATTACAGTGGTTGGCCAAATCGATGGGAAAATTCTCCTGCGCATGCGGTGAGTGCAGGAGAATTTTCCCACACTGTCAGTGACGTGCATGAGGTGAGCTCATGTCCAATGAACTCGGCTCACCTCATGCACGTCACTGACAGCGTGGGAAAATTCTCAGCGCTTGAGCAGGAGAATTTTCCCACGCTGGCTTGCGCTCTGCAGTGTCTCTGAAGTATGACAAGTTGGATGGCAGCACTCAGCTGTGATCCAGCCTGTCATCTCAATGCCATCCCAGCGTGGGAGAATTCTCCTGCTGAAGCGCTGAGCGCTGAGAATTTTCCCACGCTTTCAGTGACGTGCATGAAGTGAGCCGAGTTCATTGGACATGACCTCGGCTCATCTTTATGCCGTCACAGCCAGACACTGCAGAGCGCCGGCATGCCTGCGCTTCTCAGTGTCTGCCGCATGGCAAGCTGGATGGCAGCGTTCTGCTGCGCTCCAGCCTGTCATGTGAATGTAGCAGAGCTGAAGCTGTCGTGGGAACCATGGAAAGGTAAGGATGATGTTGCTTTATTATTTTACTTTTATTGCAGGAGATCGTTGGCTTCAGCTGGAATGCGCGTGATGGTAAGTATGGTTTAATTTAGAACAATAAAGAATTGCGTCTTTATTTCAATTAAAGGACTTTATTCTGGGTGTTAGTGTTTTTTTGTAACTTTCACTATGGGGTTAGTATTGGGGGTGTATTATAGACACCTCTCCATTACTAACCTGGGCTTGATGTCAGCTGGCATTATAAGCTGACATCAACCCCAACCCTATTACCCCACTGTCACCGCTACAGGGCAGTGGGAAGAGCGAGGCTGAGTGCCATAATTGGCGCATCCTATGGATGCGCCATTTCTGGGGCGGCTGACGGCTGGTGTTTCTAGCCTGGGAGGGGGCCAATATTCATGGCACCCTTTCTGGTCTATTAATATCAGCCCCCAGCTGTCTTCCTAGCCTTTGCTAGCTATTAAAATAGGGGGGACCCCACGTCATTTTTTTTGGGTCCCCCATTTTAATAGCTAGAAAAGGCTAGGTATTCAGCTGGGGGCTGATATTAGTAGCCTGGGAAGCTCCGTGGGTATTACCCCCTTCCCAGGCTTCAAACATCTGCCCCAGCAGTCTGCTTAACCTCCACTAGAGACTAAAATTATGGGGAACCCCTCGCCAATTTTTTTTTTAATAAATCCTTTATTTTAACACTAAATGACAAGTACAGTAATCAACACTATCACTGTACTTCTTATAAATGTGATTGACATGTTTCTATCTATCTAATTTATGTGTGATGCTCTATTCTTTCTGTTATAAATTGTCGGGTACTGCTGCTGAATTGCTGGCCGGCTTTTTTAAAGAAACGGTGCATGAAAACACTAATATTTTTTTTAATAAATCCTTTAACACTAAATGACAAGTACAGTAACCAACACTGTCACTGTACTTCTTATATATGTGACTGACATGTTTATATCTATCTAATCTATGTGTGATGCTCTATTCCTTCTTGTCTAAATTGTCAGGTACCTGTGTATGCCGCTGCTGAATTGCCGGCCGACTTTTTAAAGAGAGTGTCTTCTGAGCAGTTTGTCAGCTTTTGGACACCTTTGAAGGTGTTTTCTATGTGTTTCTATGTGTTTTTGTTTGCCTGCCATTGGTTTTAACGGTGTTCGAAGGTGTTCGACGAACAGTTTGACGAACAGTTCGGCGAACACAAGGGTGTTCGACGAACCGAACCGAACTCGAACACTACGGGGGTGGCTCAACACTAGTAAAGATGAACTCCATAATGTATGTGGAGTTTCTCAAACAGCACTTCCTGCCATGGTTCAAGAAGAAGAACTACAGCAAGATCATTTTTATGCATGATAATGCACCGTCTCATGCAGCACATAACACATCTGCATCTCTGGCTGATATGGGCATAAAAGGGGACAAACTTATGCTGTGACCCCCACGCTCCCCTGACCTCTACCCCATTCAGAACCTCTGGAGCATCATCAAAAGGAGTGTCTATGATGGCGGGAGGCAGTTCACATCTAAGCAACAGCTCTGGGAGGGTATTCTGTCCTCATGTAAAACAATTGAAGCAGAAACCATCCAAAACCTGACAAATTCAATGGACGAGAGAGTTCAGAAGCTCCTTTCGAACAAGGGGCCCTATGTGCAAATATAACATCACCTAGAATAAAGTTTTGAGTTGAAAACTGTTTGATTTCATTTTCTAATAACCTGCTAATGCTTATAATTTCAAAAATGACCATTTTTTTGGTCTTTATTAAAATGAAAAGGATGATCGAAGAGTGTGGGGGATCTAAGAGTGTGGCAACCCAGTAGTCAGGATTACTTCGAATTTTGACAATCTGAGGGTCATGTTGCAGGTAGTGCAGCAAGAAGGCACTTATGTGTCTTGCGCATCTCGGAGCCCCAAAATTATTTTCCGGGCTAGATGCAGCTAAAAATTTTAAATCTGGTGGAGCTTAGTATAGATGGCCTAATAGAATCAGTACTGCACACTGCTACAGAGCCCAAATTATTTTCCAGCCAAGATACAGATAAACATGATTAGTAATTTTAAATCTGGTGGAGCTTAGTATAGATGGCCTATTAGAATCAGTGCTGCACACTGCTACAAAGCCCAAATTATTTTGAAGCCAAGATACAGATAAACATGATTAGTAATTTGAAAGCTTAAAACGGTTGATGAGGTGATTTTAACCAATCATCAAGCTTTTACTCTCCCCAGGATGACACAGGGGTAGAAAAGTCGTTTCGGATCCATGATTTGTTCATCTTTATGAACGTGAGTCTGTCTACATTATCAGTGGAGAGCTGCGTGCGCTTATCTGTCAGCACACCACCAACAGCGCTGAACACACGTTCAGACAGAACGCTGGCTGCGGGGCATGACAAGATCTCCAAGGCGTAAGTGGCTAGCTCCGGCCATTTATCCAGATTGGAAGCCCAAAAAGAGCAAGGGTCCAGTGACACAGTCATGGCTTCAATGTTTACTTGGAGATACTCCTGTACCATCGTCTCTAGGCGTTGACTATGTGTCAGACTTCTTGTCTCCTGTGGCCTTGCAAAGGATGGGCTAAAAAAGTGGTGAAATGATTCCGCAAAATTGATGTTACCAGCAGATACTGTGTTTCTGTTACGGTTTGAGTGCTGAACACTCGACGGTCCCACGGTTGGCAAGTTGGAACTGTGAGATTCACTACGTGCACCACTGGTGTTTTGTGGAAAAGCACATGTAAGATTCTTCAACAGTCTCTGCTGATACTCCTGCATGCGTGCATCCCTTTCTATGGCAGGAATAATTTCTGCATATTTACTTTAGTACCGGGGATCTAACAGTGTGGCAACCCAGTAGTCAGGATTATTTCTAATTCTCACAATTCGAGGGTCATGTTGCAGGTAGTGCAGCAAGAAGGCACTCATGTGTGTTGCGCATCCAGGAGCACCAAGTCCTTGTTGTGTTGGTGGCGAGGTAACAATCATGCTTCCTTCCTCTGTCCTCTCCCCCCAACCTCGCACAACAGAAATGTGATCAAGGTCTCCCTCATCTGATGAGTCTTCCATCAGTTCGTCCTCCACTTCTTCCTGGGCTCCTGCACCTTCCTCACTAGTTTGGCTGCTACCATGTGCCCTGGTAAAACCATCTCCCCCACTCTCACATGCCTGCCGCCTTGGTGCTGCCGACCGTCTGGACCTTGCAGATGTTAGCCCTTCCGCATACAACTCCTCCTCCTCTACTTCCTCCACCTCCTCTTGTGCCACCACCTGACTCCGAATTCTTTTTAACATGTGCTCCAGCATGTAAATCACCGGAATAGTCATGCTGATAATGGCATCGTCAGCACTAAACATCTTCGTCGCCATTTCAAAACTGTGCAGAAGGGTGCATAGGTCCCTGATCTGAGACCACTCCTCCAGCGTGATTTGCCCCACCTCTGGATCTCGTTGGCCCAGGCTATACATCAGAACGTATTGCACCAGGGCTTGTCGGTGATGCCACAGTCGCTGCGACATGTGCAGAGTTGAATTCCACCGGGTAGGTACATCGCATTTTAGCCGGTGAAGTGGCAGGCCCAACGACTTCTGTAGAGATGTAAGTCGCTGAGCTGCGGGATGCGAACGGCGGAAGTGAGCACACAGCACCCGTGCCCTCTGCAGAAGGCCATCTAGTCCGGGATAGTGGGCTAAAAATTGCTGGACAACCAGGTTCAACACGTGAGCCATACAAGGCACGTGTGTGACATTGCCCCAGCGAAGGGCCGCACCTAGGTTTGCAGCATTGTCGCACACGGCCTTCCCTGGTTTCAGGTCCAGTGGAGACAACCATTCATGAAACTGGTTCTCCAGAGCTGACCACAACTCCTCAGCTGTGTGACTCACATTTCCCAGACATTTCAAAGTAAAAACCGCCTGATGACGTTGAGCCCTACTGCCAGCATAGTAAGGAAGTGTGCAGGATCCCTTCTGCGCAGTTAGAAAGCTTGTGGCATGACCAGACAGGCTTTGGGTGCAGGTGGGGGACCGAGAGGAGGTTGAGGAGGCAGAAGCAGTGGAGGAACTTTGAGATAAAGAGGATTGACGCACAACTCGTGGGGACGGCAAGACTTGGACAGCAGCCCCTTGTCCTGCTGTCACCATAGTTACCCAGTGCCCAGTCAGCGACATGTAACGCCCCTGTCCATGCCTACTCGTCCAAGTGTCTGTGGTGAAATGCACCCTGTCACACACAGAGTTTCTCAAAGAAGCGGTGATGTTGTGTGCGACATGCTGGTGGAGCGCAGGCACACCTTTCTTAGAGAAGTAGTGCCGACTGGGCATCTGGTACTGGGGCACTGCAACGGACATAAGGTCTCGAAAATCCTCTGTGTCCACCAGGCGGAAAGGCAGCATTTCTGTAGCCAAGAGCTTGCAGATGGTGAAATTCAACCTCTTAGCTTTCTCATGGCTAGGAGGAAATGGTCTTTTACTTATCCACATCTGAGGGACCGAGGGCTGGCTATTGTGCTTAGACGGGGTTGATAAGGGTGTCCGCCGGTCTGTGAGGAAGATGCAGGCGGACATGTTAGGTTGCCTTGATCCAAAGGTGGTGCTATCGATGTCGGACAGCGCTCAACACCAGCTGGTGTTAGCACCTCCAAAGAAAATGATGACCTGCCAATCACGCTGGCTGTTGCGGGTAAAGAGGTGGCAGGTCTGCGTCGCAAAACAGGTGTGACTGCTGTCCCCCCAGTCACAGAGGATGAAGAGGCCACGGATGCACAAGATATGGCAGACGGTGGTTGGCCCGGGCAGCTAGGCCGCATTGTAGCACAGTGAGCTTCCCACTGCAACTTATGCTTCATGTCCATGTGCCGGTTCATGCATGAAGTACTCAAACTATGTATTTTTTGGCCTCTACTTAGCTTTTGCAGACAAATGTTACAGATAACACGAGTTGGGTCATCTTTATCGATCTGAAAAAATGCCCAGGCTATGCAAGGCTTAGCACCCATGCGACCTGAAGAGCCACCACGACTTGTGGTGAGAGGCAGAGTTGTGTTTGAGGATGCAGTTGTTGACGTGCTTCCAGTACTACATCTCTGTCCAGAAAGGTGCAACCTGACCTCATCGTCACTAGCATTCTCCTCCACCTCCTCTGCTGACCTCATCTCTTGGCTGACTGTGGGTTGACAGTAAGTGGGATCTCCAACCTCATCATCATCACCCTGTGCGTTATCACACCCGTCGTCCTCAGAGCCAACCTGTTCCTGCCCTGACAAAAAACTAAAGTTGTCGCTCCAATCAGGTATTTGAGTCTCATCATCGTCTTCCTCATTGTCTCCACCAACATGAGTTACAGTTTGGGAATGAGGGTCTACATTATGGTGAGAACCTTCAGCGTCTAGTCCTGGATCCGACTCATAAAGATTCTGGGCATCAGTGCATATCATTTCCTCGTCTGGATTCACAGAAGTGCTGGAGCCGACCTCTGATTCCCAGGCTATAGTATGAGTAAACCGCTCTGCAGACTCAACCATCTGTTCTACCTCACACTCAGACGGGCAGCTGGAGATTTGGGAGCTGTGAGGAAGCAAGTGCGATTGGGGTGACACCTTTGAGGACTGGAGTATTTGTGATGTTGAAGTTGATGTGGAGGAGAGCCCACTTAAAGGAGCACTTGAGATCCGTTGAAGCACCTGCTGTTTTTGTGCCTCATCTGGAATTTGTAGCGATAGGCGTGGCCGTAAGAAAGGGATCTTATCACATTGTCCGCTAAAAGAAGTAGACATTTTAGTTTGGCTGGAAGATGGTCTTTCTTCTGCAGATGTTACTGTTGCTTTAACACCTACCCCACGGACACAACTTTTTTCCCCTTCCCAACACGCCTATTCCCCTTTCCACCAGCAGCAGGCCTTTTTCCACTCATTTTGGTGGTTAACTAATTCACAACTCTGGAGTTGTTTGCACAAAAAAACAATGGATGGGAACCGAGCAGAGCTGAATGGCCAAACTGTGGTATTAGGCCAAAACTATTGTCTGGGTTAGATGCAGAAACAAATTAGATTCAATTTGCAACCAGATGGAGGTCAGTATAGATGGACTAATAGAACAAATCGCACACACTGCTAGAAGCCCAAATATTTTTTCAGAGCTAGATGCAGAAAAAAATTATTTTTAATTTGCAACCTGATGGAGGTCAGTATAGATGGACTAATAGACCAAGTCCCACACACTGCTAGAAGCCCAAATATTTTTTCAGAGCTAGATGCAGAAAAAAATTATATTCAATTTGCAACCTGATGGAGGTCAGTATAGATGGACTAATAGAACAAGTCCCACACACTGCTAGAAGCATAAATATTTTTTCAGAGCTAGATGCAGAAAAAAATTATATTCAATTTGCAACCTGATGGAGGTCAGTATAGATGGACTAATAGACCAAGTCCCACACACTGCTAGAAGCCCAAATATTTTTTCAGAGCTAGATGCAGAAAAAAATTATTTTTAATTTGCAACCTGATGGAGGTCAGTATAGATGGACTAATAGACCAAGTCCAACACACTGCTTGAAGCCCAAATATTTTTCAGAGCTAGATGCAGAAAAAAATTATATTCAATTTGCATCCTGATGGAGGTCAGTATAGATGGACTAATAGAACAAGTCCCACACACTGCTAGAAGCCCAAATATTTTTCCAGAGCTACATGAAGAAAAAAATTATTTTTAATTTGTAACCTGATGGAGGTCAGTATAGATGGACTAATAGACCAAGTCCCACACACTGCTAGAAGCCCAAATATTTTTTCAGAGCTTGATGCAGAAAAAAAATATTTTTAATTTGCAACCTGATGGAGGTCAGTATAGATGGACTAATAGACCAAGTCCCACACACTGCTAGAAGCCCAAATATTTTTTCAGAGCTAGATGCAGAAAAAATTATATTCAATTTTCAACCTGATGGAGGTCAGTATAGATGGACTAATAGAACAAGTCCCACACACTGCTAGAAGCCCAAATATTATTTCAGAGCTAGATGCAGAAAAAAATTATTTTTAATTTGCAACCTGATGGAGGTCAGTATAGATGGACTAATAGACCAAGTCCCACACACTGCTAGAAGCCCAAATATTTTTTCAGAGCTAGATGCAGAAAAAAATTATTTTTAATTTGCAACCTGATGGAGGTCAGTATAGATGGACTAATAGACCAAGTCCCACACACTGCTAGAAGCCCAAATATTTTTTCAGAGCTAGATGCAGAAAAAAATTATATTGAATTTTCAACCTGATGGAGGTCAGTATAGATGGACTAATAGACCAAGTCCCACACACTGCTAGAAGCCCAAATATTTTTTCAGAGCTAGATGCAGAAAAAAATTATATTCAATTTGCAACCTGATGGAGGTCAGTATAGATGGACTAATAGAACAAGTCCCACACACTGCTAGAAGCATAAATATTTTTTCAGAGCTAGATGCAGAAAAAAATTATATTCAATTTGCAACCTGATGGAGGTCAGTATAGATGGACTAATAGACCAAGTCCCACACACTGCTAGAAGCCCAAATATTTTTTCAGAGCTAGATGCAGAAAAAAATTATTTTTAATTTGCAACCTGATGGAGGTCAGTATAGATGGACTAATAGACCAAGTCCCACACACTGCTTGAAGCCCAAATATTTTTTCAGAGCTAGATGCAGAAAAAAATTATATTCAATTTGCATCCTGATGGAGGTCAGTATAGATGGACTAATAGAACAAGTCCCACACACTGCTAGAAGCCCAAATATTTTTCCAGAGCTACATGAAGAAAAAAATTATTTTTAATTTGTAACCTGATGGAGGTCAGTATAGATGGACTAATAGACCAAGTCCCACACACTGCTAGAAGCCCAAATATTTTTTCAGAGCTTGATGCAGAAAAAAATTATATTCAATTTGCAACCTGATGGAGGTCAGTATAGGTGGACTAATAGAACAAGTCCCACACACTGCTAGAAGCCCAAATATTTTTTCAGAGCTAGATGCAGAAAAAAAATATTTTTAATTTGCAACCTGATGGAGGTCAGTATAGATGGATTAATAGACCAAGTCCCACACACTGCTAGAAGCCCAAATATTTTTTCAGAGCTAGATGCAGAAAAAATTATATTCAATTTTCAACCTGATGGAGGTCAGTATAGATGGACTAATAGAACAAGTCCCACACACTGCTAGAAGCCCAAATATTATTTCAGAGCTAGATGCAGAAAAAAATTGTTTTTAATTTGCAACCTGATGGAGGTCAGTATAGATGGACTAATAGACCAAGTCCCACACACTGCTAGAAGCCCAAATATTTTTTCAGAGCTAGATGCAGAAAAAAAATATATTGAATTTTCAACCTGATGGAGGTCAGTATAGATGGACTAATAGACCAAGTCCCACACACTGCTAGAAGCCCAAATATTTTTTCAGAGCTAGATGCAGAGAAAAATTATTTTTAATTTGCAACCTGATGGAGGTCAGTATAGATGGACTAATAGACCAAGTCCCACACACTGCTTGAAGCCCAAATATTTTTTCAGAGCTAGATGCAGAAAAAAAACATATTCAATTTGCATCCTGATGGAGGTCAGTATAGATGGACTAATAGAACAAGTCCCACACACTGCTAGAAGCCCAAATATTTTTTCAGAGCTACATGAAGAAAAAAATTATTTTTAATTTGTAACCTGATGGAGGTCAGTATAGATGGACTAATAGACCAAGTCCCACACACTGCTAGAAGCCCAAATATTTTTTCAGAGCTTGATGCAGAAAAAAATTATATTCAATTTGCAACCTGATGGAGGTCAGTATAGATGGACTAATAGAACAAGTCCCACACACTGCTAGAAGCCCAAATATTTTTTCAGAGCTACATGAAGAAAAAAATTATTTTTAATTTGCAACCTGATGGAGGTCAGTATAGATGGACTAATAGACCAAGTCCCACACACTGCTAGAAGCCCAAATATTTTTTCAGAGCTAGATGCAGAAAAAAATTATGTTCAATTTTCAACCTGATGGAGGTCAGTATAGATGGACTAATAGAACAAGTCCCACACACTGCTAGAAGCCCAAATATTTTTTCAGAGCTAGATGCAGAAAAAAATTATTTTTAATTTGCAACCTGATGGAGGTCAGTATAGATGGACTAATAGACCAAATCCCACACACTGCTAGAAGCCCAAATATTTTTTCAGAGCTAGATGCAGAAAAAAATTATATTCAATTTGCAACCTGATGGAGGTCAGTATAGATGGACTAATAGACCAAGTCCCACACACTGCTAGAAGCCCAAATATTTTTTCAGAGCTACATGAAGAAAAAAATTATTTTTAATTTGCAACCTGATGGAGGTCAGTATAGATGGACTAATAGACCAAGTCCCACACACTGCTAGAAGCCCAAATATTTTTTCAGAGCTAGATGCAGAAAAAAATTATATTCAATTTTCAACCTGATGGAGGTCAGTATAGATGGACTAATAGAACAAGTCCCACACACTGCTAGAAGCCCAAATATTTTTTCAGAGCTAGATGCAGAAAAAAATTATTTTTAATTTGCAACCTGATGGAGGTCAGTATAGATGGACTAATAGACCAAGTCCCACACACTGCTAGAAGCCCAAATATTTTTTCAGAGCTAGATGCAGAAAAAAATTATATTCAATTTGCAACCTGATGGAGGTCAGTATAGATGGACTAATAGACCAAGTCCCACACACTGCTAGAAGCCCAAATATTTTTTCAGAGCTACATGAAGAAAAAAATTATTTTTAATTTGCAACCTGATGGAGGTCAGTATAGATGGACTAATAGAACAAGTCCCACACACTGCTATAAGCCCAAATATTTTTTCAGAGCTAGATGCAGAAAAAAATTATATTCTATTTGCAACCTGATGGAGGTCAGTATAGATGGACTAATAGACCAAGTCCCACACACTGCTAGAAGCCCAAATATTTTTTCAGAGCTAGATGCAGAAAAAAATTATATTCAATTTGCAACCTGATGGAGGTCAGTATAGATGGACTAATAGAACAAGTCCCACACACTGCTAGAAGCCCAAATATTTTTTCAGAGCTAGATGCAGAAAAAAATTATATTCACTTTGCAACCTGATGGAGGTCAGTATAGATGGACTAATAGAACAAGTCCCACACACAGCTAGAAGCCCAAATATTTTTTCAGAGCTAGATGCAGAAAAACATTATATTGAATTTGCACCCTGATGGAGGTCAGTATAGATGGACTAATAGACGAAGTCCCACACACTGCTAGAAGCCCAAATATTTTTTCAGAGCTAGATGCAGAAAAAAATTATTTTTAATTTGCAACCTGATGGAGGTCAGTATAGATGGACTAATAGACCAAGTCCCACACACTGCTAGAAGCCCAAATATTTTTTCAGAGCTAGATGCAGAAAAAAATTATATTCAATTTGCAACCCGATGGAGGTCAGTATAGATGGACTAATAGAACAAGTCCCACACATTGCTAGAAACTCAAATATTTTTTCAGAGCTAGATGAAGAAAAAAAATATTTTTAATTTGCAACCTGATGGAGGTCAGTATAGATGGACTAATAGAACAAGTCCCACACACTGCTAGAAGCTCAAATATTTTTTCAGAGCTAGATGCAGAAAAAAATTATATTCAATTTGCAAACTGATGGAGGTCAGTAGAGATGGACTAATAGACCAAGTCCCACACACTGCTAGAAGCCCAAATATTTTTTCAGAGCTAGATGCAGAAAAAAATTATATTCAATTTGCAACCTGATGGAGGTCAGTATAGATGGATTAATAGACCAAGTCCTACACACTGCTAGAAGCCCAAATATTTTTTCAGAGCTAGATGCAGAAAAAAATTATATTCAATTTGCAACCTGATGGAGGTCAGTATAGATGGACTAATAGAACAAGTCCCACACACTGCTAGAAGCCCAAATATTTTTTCAGAGCTAGATGCAAAAAAAAATTTTATTGAATTTGCAACCTGATGGAGGTCAGTATAGATGGACTAATAGAACAAGTCCCACACACTGCTAGAAGCTCAAATATTTTTTCAGAGCTAGATGCAGAAACAAATTATATTCAATTTGCAACCTGATGGAGGTCAGTATAGATGGACTAATAGAACAAGTCCCACACACTGCTAGAAGCCCAAATATTTTTTCAGAGCTACATGAAGAAAAAAATTATTTTTAATTTGCAACCTGATGGAGGTCAGTATAGATGGACTAATAGACCAAGTCCCACACACTGCTAGAAGCCCAAATATTTTTTCAGAGCTAGATGCAGAAAAAAATTATATTCAATTTTCAACCTGATGGAGGTCAGTATAGATGGACTAATAGAACAAGTCCCACACACTGCTAGAAGCCCAAATATTTTTTCAGAGCTAGATGCAGAAAAAAATTATTTTTAATTTGCAACCTGATGGAGGTCAGTATAGATGGACTAATAGACCAAGTCCCACACACTGCTAGAAGCCCAAATATTTTTTCAGAGCTAGATGCAGAAAAAAATTATATTCAATTTGCAACCTGATGGAGGTCAGTATAGATGGACTAATAGACCAAGTCCCACACACTGCTAGAAGCCCAAATATTTTTTCAGAGCTACATGAAGAAAAAAATTATTTTTAATTTGCAACCTGATGGAGGTCAGTATAGATGGACTAATAGAACAAGTCCCACACACTGCTATAAGCCCAAATATTTTTTCAGAGCTAGATGCAGAAAAAAATTATATTCTATTTGCAACCTGATGGAGGTCAGTATAGATGGACTAATAGACCAAGTCCCACACACTGCTAGAAGCCCAAATATTTTTTCAGAGCTAGATGCAGAAAAAAATTATATTCAATTTGCAACCTGATGGAGGTCAGTATAGATGGACTAATAGAACAAGTCCCACACACTGCTAGAAGCCCAAATATTTTTTCAGAGCTAGATGCAGAAAAAAATTATATTCACTTTGCAACCTGATGGAGGTCAGTATAGATGGACTAATAGAACAAGTCCCACACACAGCTAGAAGCCCAAATATTTTTTCAGAGCTAGATGCAGAAAAACATTATATTGAATTTGCACCCTGATGGAGGTCAGTATAGATGGACTAATAGACGAAGTCCCACACACTGGTAGAAGCCCAAATATTTTTTCAGAGCTAGATGCAGAAAAAAATTATTTTTAATTTGCAACCTGATGGAGGTCAGTATAGATGGACTAATAGACCAAGTCCCACACACTGCTAGAAGCCCAAATATTTTTTCAGAGCTAGATGCAGAAAAAAATTATATTCAATTTGCAACCCGATGGAGGTCAGTATAGATGGACTAATAGAACAAGTCCCACACATTGCTAGAAACTCAAATATTTTTTCAGAGCTAGATGAAGAAAAAAAATATTTTTAATTTGCAACCTGATGGAGGTCAGTATAGATGGACTAATAGAACAAGTCCCACACACTGCTAGAAGCTCAAATATTTTTTCAGAGCTAGATGCAGAAAAAAATTATATTCAATTTGCAACCTGATGGAGGTCAGTAGAGATGGACTAATAGACCAAGTCCCACACACTGCTAGAAGCCCAAATATTTTTTCAGAGCTAGATGCAGAAAAAAATTATATTCAATTTGCAACCTGATGGAGGTCAGTATAGATGGATTAACAGACCAAGTCCTACACACTGCTAGAAGCCCAAATATTTTTTCAGAGCTAGATGCAGAAAAAAATTATATTCAATTTGCAACCTGATGGAGGTCAGTATAGATGGACTAATAGAACAAGTCCCACACACTGCTAGAAGCCCAAATATTTTTTCAGAGCTAGATGCAAAAA
This sequence comes from Phyllobates terribilis, assembly GCF_046119375.1. Taxonomy (NCBI): domain Eukaryota; kingdom Metazoa; phylum Chordata; class Amphibia; order Anura; family Dendrobatidae; genus Phyllobates; species Phyllobates terribilis. The sequence continues at coordinate 325,520,375 of NW_027362762.1, read as the reverse complement.
AAAATTATATTGAATTTGCAACCTGATGGAGGTCAGTATAGATGGACTAATAGAACAAGTCCCACACACTGCTAGAAGCTCAAATATTTTTTCAGAGCTAGATGCAGAAACAAATTATATTCAATTTGCAACCTGATGGAGGTCAGTATAGATGGACTAATAGAACAAGTCCCACACACTGCTAGAAGCCCAAATATTTTTTCAGAGCTAGATGCAGATAAAAATTATTTTTAATTTGCAACCTGATGGAGGTCAGTATAGATGGACTAATAGAACAAGTCCCACACACTGTTAGAAGCCCAAATAATTTTTCAGAGCTAGATGCAGAAAAAAATTATATTCAATTTGCAACCTGGATTTTTCTCTTGTGTACTAGATTTCCGCAAGGTTTGAATGTGAGACAGGATCTCATTTTACAATACACTTAGTCTCACGTATTCATGTTCGACAGTACTTTGATAATATATTTCCTTTGTGGTCATAATAGAATGCACTGTCTAACTGTTTAACTGCTTTATTGTTCAATGCTTATATTTATGACTTTTGCATCCTTTTTCCATAAAAGGGAAGGAAAAAAAGAAAGGAAAAAAGAAAAAAAAAAAAAAAAAAAAGGACATTTTTTTTTTATTTTTTTATTTTTTTTTTCAAAGATATATATTTTTTTTTTCTTTTTTTTAATGGGACTACATATACTAACTATATTTATACTCTAATGGTGTTTAAAAAGTCATGCTCACCAGACATAAAGGATGCTTAGTGATTATTATGATCATTATTATGTGTTTTACTGCTCCACGGCATAAAAGATCATTTTGTTTTTGTTTCTGCATGTATCTCTCACTCATTTTGTTTTTCCACTAATTTTGTATTCCATTCTATCTCATGTCCAATTTTATGTAGTTTTTGTGCTTTTTTGCTGTAGTTAATTTTAGCTGCCAATAATGGGTTAATTCTCCTCTGGGCTGTGGTCCAACACCTGAAGCAATCACCAAGAAGTGTTTTTTATTTAACTTCAGCTAGTAGGCTTAGTTCTCACATTATTCCATGAATAAGGTTTAGCCGAAACGCGTTGGAATGTGCTGTACCTAAGAGCCGCTATATTGCTCATTCTGTAACTCATTGTTGGCTTTCATAATTTGAAATTAAAAGTGAAGTTTTAACAAGATATATACAACCCTGGTCCTGCTGGAGACATCTTTGCTTGCTTTCTCATTACTTGAACTTTGGTAGCCCGTGACCTGGGCGTCTCCGCTGCAAGACTTCGTTGGGACTGGATGAGTCTGGCTATTACATGGTGAGCTGACATACGTTTTCCCTTTCCCTTTCCCCTTGTTTTTTCATTTTAACATTTTACAACCTTATCTGGCAATGTGGTGTGTGACACATCATAAGACACATTCTGTCTTATTTATGATGGAGGGACTCTGAAAGTCATAAAGCATATTTTCATAGGGCCATCAGACGGACCTTACTATTCTTAAAAGGCCAGCAGTCGGCCCTCGCTATTGTTAGAGAGCCATCAGCCGGCTATGCTTCGTTGTCCCCATTATTAACAAGTTGGTATCCTATACTGTTATTGCGTATGCAGTGACTGCAAGGGCAGCCAAAAATTTGGACGCAACCCAATATCTCTTTGAAGAGACATAGAGGAGGGTCTCAGTAAAAAATTTTTTTCCCATAATAAAGAAGCGAGTCTCCTACAGTGTTAATGTCCATGCTGTGACTGCAAGGGCTGCCAAAATTTGAGAAAAACCGCACTAAGAATTTAAAGTCACATAGAGCAGGGCCACAGTAACGAAAAATTCTCATTAGAAAGGAGAGAGTCTGCTATACAGTTATAGGGTATGCAGTGAGTCCAATGGCTGACCAAATTCAGGAAAAACCCCACTAAGAATTTAAAGACACAAACAGCAGGGCCACAGTAACAGCAAATTCCCATTAGAAAGGAGAGAGTCTGCTATACAGTTATAGGATATGCAGTGAGTCCAACGGCTGAACAAATTTAGGAAAAACCCCACTAAAAATTTAAAGACACATATAGTAGGGCCACAGTAACGCCAAATTCCCATTAGAAAGGAAAGAGTCTGCTATACAGTTATAGGGTATGCAGTGAGTCCAGCAGCTGACCATTTTTAAGAAAAACCTCACTAAGAATTTAAAGACACATAGAGCAGGGCCACAGTAACAAGTACAACATGTTCCCATTAGAAAGGAGAGAGTCTGCTATACAGTTATAAGGTATGCAGTGAGTCCAACGGTTGACCAAATTTAGGAAAAACCCCACTAAAAATTTAAAGACACATATAGTAGGGCCACAGTAACGCCAAATTCCCATTAGAAAGGAAAGAGTCTGCTATACAGTTATAGTGTATGCAGTGAGTCCAGCAGCTGACCAATTTTAAGAAAAACCTCACTAAGAATTTAAAGACACATAGAGCAGGGCCACAGTAACAAGTACAACATGTTCCCATTAGAAAGGAGAGAGTCTGCTATACAGTTATAGGGTATGCAGTGAGTCCAACGGCTGACCAAATTTAAGAACAGTACAGTAAGAATTTTAAGACATATAGAGCAGGGCCACAGTAACGACAAATTCCCATTACAAAGGAGAGAGTCTGCTATACAGTTATAGGGTATGCAGTAAGTCCAACAGCTGACCAAATTTAGGAAAAACCCCACTAAGAATTTAAAGACACATAGAGCAGGGCCACAGTAACAAGTACAACATGTTCCCATTAGAAAGGAGAGAGTCTGCTATACAGTTATAAGGTATGCAGTGAGTCCAACGGCTGACCAAATTTAGGAAAAACCCCACTAAAAATTTAAAGACACAGAGAGCAGGGTCACAGTAATGACAAAATCCCATTAGAAAGGAAAAAGTCTACTATACAGTTATAGGGTGTGCAGTGAGTCCAACGGCTGACAAATTTTAGGAAAAACCTCACTAAGAATTTAAAGACACATAGAGCAGGGCCACAGTAACAAGTACGACATGTTCCCATTAGAAAGGAAAGGGTCTGCTATACAGTTATAGGGTATGCAGTGAGTCCAACCGCTGACAAATTTTAGGAAAAACCTCACTAAGAATTTATAGACACATAGAGCAGGGCCACAGTAACACGTACGACATGTTCCCGTTAGAAAAGAAAGGGTCTGCTATATAGTTATAGAGTATGCAGTGAGTCCAACTGTTGATCAAATTTAAGAACAACCCCACTAAAAATTTAAAGCCACATAGAGCAGGGCCACAGTAACAAGTACGACACGTTCTCATTACAAAGGAGAGAGTCTGCTATACAGTTATAGGGTATGCAGTGAGTTTAACGGCTGACCAAATTCAAGAAAAACCCCACTAAGAATTTAAAGACACAGAGCAGGGCCACAGTAACGACAAATTCCCATTAGAAAGGAGAGAGTCCGCTATACAGTTATAAGTTATGCAGTGCGTCCAACGGCTGACCATATTTAGGAAGCTTACAGTCTATGAGGAAATGGGGGAGACACAAAAGGTAAAAAGTACATATATTGTATAATGCAGCCTTGATATACTAAATAGTATAAATAATAATACATGGACTGGTCGCCAGCCAGTATGTGTACAGTCCTGACAGAGGCTATTAAGTGCATGGTTGGTATGAACCTGAAGTTGAAGAAGATTTTAATATGGGGGAAAACTGGGATGGACAGAGTGTGTTTAGGCGATACGCCAGTCTAAAGAAATGTGGTTTTTGGGTTCACTTGAAACTGTGGGTATTGGGAATTAATCGAACTGTCCTGGGTAGTACATTCCAAAGAATATGCGCAGCACGTGAGAAATCTTGGAGACGGGAGTGGGAAGTTCGGATTATGGAGGATTTTAGTTTTAAGTCATTTGCAGAACGGAGGGCACATGTAGGGTGGTAGACTGAGACACAAGAGGAGATGTACGCAGGTACTGAAGCATGGAGCGCTTTGTGGGTAAGTGTGATAAGTTTAAATTGAACTCTATATTGGATGGGCAACCAATGGAATGACTGGCACAGGGAAGAGGCATCGGTGTAGCGGTTGACGAGGAATATGATCCTGGCTGCTGCGTTAAGGACGGATTGGAGAGGGGAGAGTTTAGTAAGAGGGAGACCGATTAGTAGAGCATTGCAATAGTCAAGACGAGAATGAATAAGAGCTACAGTAAGAGTTTTTGCCGAGTCAAAGGTGAGAAAAGTCCTGATTCTTGAGATGTTTTTGAGGTGTAGATGACATGAACGAGCGAGTGATTTGATGTGAGGAGTGAAAGAAAGATCTGAATCAAAAATGACCCCAAGACAGCGGGCTTGTTGCTGGGGAGTAATGGTTGAGCCACAAACGGAAATGGCAATATCGGGCACAGGTAGGTTAGTGGAGGGAGGACAGACGAGTAGTTCAGTTTTTGGCAGATTCAGTTTTAGGTAGAGGGAGGACATAATGTTAGACACAGCAGAAAGACAATCACTGGTCTTTTGTAGTAATGCAGGGGTGATGTCCAGAGCAGAGGTGTATAATTGGGTGTCATCAGCATAGAGATGGTACTGAAAACTGAATCTACTGATTGTTTGTCCAATAGGAGCGGTGTATAAGGAGAAAAGAAGGGGGCCTAGGACTGATCCTTGAGGAACCCCGACAGTAAGGGGAAGTAGGGAGGAGGAGGAGCCGGCAAAAGACACAGAGAAGGAGTGGTCAGAGAGATAGGAGGAGAACCAGGAGAGAACAGTGTCCTTGAGGCCAATAGTGCAAAGCATAGTGAGGAGGAGCTGGTGATCCACAGTGTCGAATGCTGCAGAGAGATCCAGGAGAATCAGCAGGGATTAGTAACCATTAGATTTAGCTGTTAATAAATCATTAGAGACTTTAGTGAGGGCAGTTTCAGTAGAATGTAAAGAGCGGAAACCAGATTGTAAAGGGTTAAGAAGAGAGTTATCTGAGAGATAGCGGATGAGACGGGAGTGGACCAGGCGTTCCAGGAGTTTAGAGATAAAGGGAAGATTGGAAACAGGTCTGCAGTTGGCCGTGCAGTTCTGGTCAAGGGATGGTTTTTTAAGTAATGGTTGTTTGCTGGCGTGTTTAAAAGAAGAGGGAAAGATACCAGATGAGAGGGAAAGGTTGAAAATTTTAGTTAGGTGAGTGGTGACAGCTAGAGCAAGGGACTGAAGAAGATGTGAGGGAATAGGGTCACTGGTGCAGGTGGTAGGGCGAGAAGATGCAAGGAGTCTGATCACTTCATCTTCCGTGACTGGTTCGAAGTCAGAAAGTGAGCAAGATACCATATGGTGGGGGATAGCATGCATAACATTTGGGGATTGGGAGAAAATTCCCCCCCCCCACTAAAAATTTAAAGACACATAGAGCAGGGCCACAGTAACGACAAATTCCCATTAGAAAGGAAAAAGTCTGCTATACAGTTATAGGGTATGCAGTGAGTCCAACGGCTGACCAATTTTAGGAAAAACCTCACTAATAATTTAAAGACACATAGAGCAGGGCCACAGTAACAAGTACGACATGTTCCCATTAGAAAGGAGAGGGTCTGCTATACAGTTATAGGGTATGCAGTGAGTCCAACGGCTGACAAATTTTAGGAAAAACCCCACTAAGAATTTAAAGACACATAAAGTGTAACATACCTGGTGGCGTTCTTGCATAGTGCTCCATCCCCCACTATGCAAGATCACAAACTTGATCACCAGTGCAGTCTGCTAGCCTGGCTTCTTTCCATGCTGTCTGCTTGCCTCTGTTCTAGCTGCTTAAGGGCGGCGCCCGATCTCTTCCTGCTTCTTGTAGCTGCTGTGGGCACACCCCTAATGTGTCCTCAGCCTATTGCTGTCCGTCACTGGATATTTAAACCAGCTTCACCTGGAAGCTGGTGCCTGAGCAACGTGTTCATTTAGTGTGCTCTTTCACTCTGAATGTGCCAGGTCCTGTTCTGTGTTTTCTTGCCTGCCTGTCTGCCTTCCTGGAGGCTGTGTTTCCAGGCCTGTCTGAACACGCTCCTAGCCTGTTCGTCCCGCCCTCTGGGGGCCGCATACCCAGACTCGCTCCTGTATCTTGCTACAGTAACAGTTCCTATCTGAACTGTCTCCTAACCTGCTTCCTGTTTCTCTCATGTCCGTACCTTCCCTTTCTCCTGCATTGTCTAAACCAGCACTTGGCTTTACCTTGGCTCATTCCTGTATTTGTTGCAGTAACAGTTCCTGTCTGAACTGTCTCCTAACCCTGCTTCCTGTTTCTCTCTATGTCTGTACCTTCCCTTTCTTCTGCATTGTCTGAACCAGCACTTGGCTTTACCTTGGCTCGTTCCTGTATTTGTTGCAGTAACAGTTCCTGTCTGAACTGTCTAATAACCTGCTTCCTGTTTCTCTCTATGTCCGTACCTTCCCTTTCTCCTGCATTGTCTGAACCAGCACTTAGCTTTACCTTGGCTCGTTCCTGTATTTTGTTGCAGTAACAGTTCCTGTCTGAACTGTCTCCTAACCTGCTTCCTGTTTCTCTCTATGTCCGTACCTTCCCTTTCTCCTGCATTGTCTGAACCAGCACTTGGCTTTACCTTGGCTCGTTCCTGTATTCGTTGCAGTAACAGTTCCTGTCTGAACTGTCTCCTAACCTGTCTCCTGTTTTTCTCTATGTCCTTACCTTCCCTTTTTCTGCAGAGTCTGAACATGCACCTAACTCCTACTCGTTGTCGCTGTACTTCCGTTTGTGAGTTTAGAGTCCACTTGCTACTTCATTGCAAGTATCTTGTGTGTATCTGGTTCTGCATTTCCCTTCCAGACTGTTCAGTGTGAACAGAGCCCTGTCCCCTCTGCCCTGCCTTTGCTCACCGCTCCGGCGGTTCTTGCCTGCTCTGCCTTGCTCACTGCTCCGGCGGTTCTTGCCTGCTCTGCACCGCTCCGGCGGTTCTTGCCTGCTCTGCCTTGCTCACCGCTCTGGCGGTTCTTGCCCTCTCTGCCTTGCTCACCGCTCTGTTGGTTCTTGCCTGCTCTGCCGTGCTCACCGCTCCGGCGGTTTCTGCCTGCTCTGTCTTTGCTCACCGGTCAAGGTGGTCTCGCTCTGCTCTGCCTTAGTTCACCACTCCTGGCGGTCTCACCCTGCTTTGCTCTTGCTCACCGCTCTGGCGGCCTCGCCCTGCTCTGCTCTTAATCACCGCTCTGGCGGTCTCGCTCTGCTCTGCTTGTCTACCGCATCTGCGGTTCTGTTCCTGAGCCCCAGTCTGTATTGGACCTTATCCCGTCTGTGCTCCAACCTGCTAGTGCCTCCCTGTCTGCACTCCAGCTGTGCTTGCCTGTACCCCCTACCCGCATACCAGTTGTGCTTATCAGTACCCCTTGCCTGCATACCAGTCATGCTTACCAGTGCCCGCCTGTCTGTATACCAGCCGTGCCTGCCTATACTCACCAGTCAGTGTGCCAGCCTAACCTGCCTGTTCCTGTATTCCCCGGTGTGGGTCAACAGCCGTGTCCGGGGTCTGACCTGGAGTCGCACCTGGTCCCTCTGCTCGGTTCCTCCCTGGTGCACAGGTGTCGTATGCCATCGTGCGACCTTGGTCGGATCGGGTAGATACTTAGTTACGCCCCTCCAGGCACTCTCCGGTTCATGGTCCATTGGAATCACTAAACACGCACACGCCAGTCAGTCCGGGCGTGTGCATAGCATAGAGCAGGGCCACAGTAACGACAAATTCCCATTACAAAGGAGAGAGTCTGCTGTACAGTTATAGGGTATGCATTGAGACCAATGGCTGACCAAATTTAGGAAAAACCCCACTAAGAATTTAAATACACATAGAGCAGGGCCACAGTAACAAGTACCACATGTTCCCATAAGAAAGGAGAGGGTCTGCTATACAGTTATAGGGTATGCAGTGAGTCCAATAGCTGACAAATCTTAGGAAAAACCCCACTAAGAATTAAAAGATACATAGAGCAGGGCCACATTAGCGACAAATTCCCATTAGAAAGCAGAGAGCATGCTATGCAGTTATAGGGTATGCAGTGAGTCGAACGGCTGACCAAATTTAAGAAAAACCCCACTAAGAATGTAAAGACACATAGAGCAGGGCCACAGTAACAAGTACGACAAATTCCCATTAGAAAGAAGAGAGTCTTCTATACAGATATAGGGTATGCAGTGAGTCTGACGGTTGACCAAATTTCGGAAAAACCCCACTAAGAATTTAAAGAAACTTAGAGCAGGGCCACAGTAATGAAAAATTCCCATTAAAAAGAAGAAAGTCTGCTGTACACTTATAAGGTATGCAGTGAGTCCAACGGCTGACCAAATTTAGGAAAAACCCCACTAAGAATTTAAAGACACATAGAGCAGGGCCACAGTAACAAGAAATTACCCTTAGAAAGGAGAGAGTCTGCTATACAGTTATAGGGTATGCAGTGAGTCCAACGACTGACCAAATTTAGGAAAAACCCCACTAAGAATTTAAAGACACATAGAGCAGGGCCACAGTAACAAGTACGACATGTTCCCATTAGAAAGGAGAGGGTCTGCTATATAGTTATAGGGTATGCAGTGAGTCCAACAGCTGACAAATTTTAGGAAGAACCCCACTAAGAATTTAAAGACACATAGAGCAGGGCCACAGTAACGACAAATTCCCATTACAAAGGAGAGAATCTGCTTTACAGTTATAGGATATGCATTGAGTCCAATGACTGACCAAATTGAGGAAACACCCCACTAAGAATTTAAAGACACATAGAACAGGGCCACAGTAACAAGTACAACATGCTCCCATTAGAAAGGAGAGGGTCTGCTATACAGTTATAGGGTATGCAGTGGGTCCAATGGCTGACAAATTTTAGGAAAAACCCCACTAAGAATTTAAGGACACATAGAGCGGGGCCACAGTAAAGACAAATTCCCATTACAAAGGAGAGAGTCTGCTATAAAGTTATAGGGTATGTAGTGAGTCCAACGGCTGACCAAAGTTAGGAAAAACCTCACTAAGTATTTAAAGACACATAGATCAGGTCCACAGTAACAAGTAAGTTATGTTCCCGTTAGAAAGGAAAGGGTCTGCTTTACAGTCTTAGGGAATGCAGTGAGTCCAACTGCTGATCAAATTTAAGAACAACCCCACTAAGAATTTAAATACACATAGAGCAGGGCCTCAGTAACAAGTGCGACACGTTCCCATTAGAAAGGAGAGCGTCTGCTATACAGTTATAGGGTATGCAGTGCGTCCAACGGCTGACCAAGTTCAGGAAAAACCCCTCTAAGAATTTAAAGACACAAAGAGCAGGGCCACAGTAATGACAATTCCCATTAGAAAGGAGAATCTGCTATACAGTTATAGGGTATGCAGATGCAGTGAGTCCAACTGCTGACCAAATTTAGGAAAAAATCCAATAAAAATTTAAAGACTCATAGAGCAGGGCCACAGTACCGACAAATTCCCATTAGAAAGTAGAGAGTATGCTATATAGTTATAGGGTATGCAGTCAGTCCAACGGCTGACCAATTTTAGGAAAAACCTCAATAAGAATTTAAAGACACATAGAGCAGGGCCACAGTAACAAGTACGACATGTTCCAATTAGAAAGAAAAGGGTCAGCTACACAGTTATAGGGTATGCAGTGAATCAAACGGCTGACCAAATTTAAGAACAACCCCACTAAGAATTTAAAGACACATAGAGCAGGGCCACAATAACAAATGTGACACGTTCCCATTAGAAAGGAGAGAGTGTGCTATACAGTTATAGGGTATGCAGTCAGTTCAATGGCTGACCAAATTCAAGAAAAAACCCACTAACAATTTAAAGACAAAGAGCAGGGCCACATTAACGACAAATTCCCATTAGAAAGGAGAGAGTCTGCTATACAGTTATAGGGTATGCAGTGAGTCCAACAGCTGACCAAATTTAGGACAAACTCCACAAAAAATTTAAAGACATAGAGCAGGGTCACAGTAACGACAAATTCCCATTAGAAAGCAGAGAGTATGCTATACAGTTATAGGGTATGCAGTGAGTCCAGCGGCTCACCAATTTTAGGAAAAACCCCTCTAAGAATGTAAAGACACATAGAGCAGGGCCACAGTAACAAGTACGACATGTTTCCATTAGAAAGGAGAAGGTCTGATATACAGTTCTAGGGTATGCAGTGAGTCCAATGGCTGACCAAATTTAAAGACAACCCCACTAAGAATTTAAAGACACAAAGAGCACGGTCAAAGTAACAAGTCCGTCACGTTCCCATTAGAAAGGAGGGAGTCTCCTCTACAGTTATAGGGTATGCAGTGAGTTCAATGGCTGTCCAATTTTAGGAAAAAAAACAATAAGAATTTAAAGACACATAGAGCAGGGCCACAGTAAAAACAAATTCATATTAGAAAGGAGAGAGTCTGCTATATAGTTGCAGGGTATGCAGTGAGTCCAACGGCTGACCAAATTGAGGAAAAACCCCACTAAGAATTTAAAGACGCATAGAGCAGGGCCACAGTAACAAATATAACATGTTCCCATTAGAAAGGAGAGGGCCTGCTATGCAGTTATAGGGTATGCAGTGAGTCCAAAGGCTAACCAAATTCAGGAAAGACCCCACTAAGTATTTTAAGACACATAGAGAGGGCCACAGTAACGACAAATTCCCATTAGAAAGGAGAGTTTGCTATACTGTTTTAGGGTATGCTGATGCAGTGAGTTCAACGGCTGACCAAACTTAGGTAAAACCCCAATAAAAATTTAAATAATAATAGAGCAAGGCCACAGTAACGACAAATTCCCATTAGAAAGCAGAAAGCATGCTATGCAGAAATAGGGTATGCAGTGAGTCCAACGGCTAACCAAATTTAAGAACAACCCCGCTAAGAATGTAAAGACACCTAGAGCAGGGCCACAGTAACAAGTCCGATAAATTCCCATTAGAAAGAAGATAGTCTGCTACACAGTTATAGGCATGCAGTGAGTCTAATGGCTGACCAAATTTTGGAAAAACCCCTCTAAGAATTTAAAGACACTTAGAGCAGGGTCACAGTAATGACAAACTCCGATGAAAAAGAATAAAGTCTGCTGTACAGTTATAAGGTATGCAGTGAGTCCAACGGCTGACCAATTTTAGGAAAAACCTCGCTAAGAATTTAAAGACACATAGACCAGGTCCACAGTAACAAGTACGACATGTTCCCATTAGAAAGGAGAGGGTCTGCTATGCAGTTAGAGGGTATGCAGTGAGTTCAACAGCTGACAAATTTTAGGAAAAACCCCACTAAGAATTTAGAGACACAAAGAGCAGGGCCACGGTAATGACAAATTCCCATTACAAAGGAGAGAGTCTGCTATACAGTTATAGGGTATGCATTAAGTCCAACGACTTACCAAATTGAAGAAAATCCCCATTAAGAATGTAAAGACACCTAGAGCAGGGCCACAGTAACAAGAACGAGATGTTCCCATTAGAAAGGAGAGGGTCTGCTTTACAGTTATAGAGTATGCAATGAGTCCAACGGCTGACCAAATTCAGGAAAAACCCCACTAAGAATTTAAAGACACATAGAGCAGGGCCACAGTAACGTCAAATTCCCATTAGAAAGGAGAGTCTGCTATACAGTTATAGGGTATGCTGATGCAGTGAGTCCAACGGCTGACCAAATTTAGGAAAAACCCCACTAAGAATTTAAAGACACATAGAGCAGGTCCACAGTAACAAGTAAGACATGTTCCTGTTAGAAAGGAAAGGTTCTGCTATACAGTTATAGGGTATGCAGTGAGTCCAACTGCTGATCAAATTTAAGAACAACCCCACTAAGAATTTAAATACACATAGAGCAGGGCCATAGTAACAGGTGCGACACGTTCCCATTAGAAAGGAGAGTCTGCTATACAGTTATAGGGTATGCTGATGCAGTCAGTCCAACGGCTGACCAAATTTAGGAAAAACCTCACTAAGAATTTAAAGAAACTTAGAGCAGGGCCACAGTAAAAAGTACGACATGTTCCAATGAGAAAGAAAGGGGTCAGCTACGCAGTTATAGGGTATGCAGTGAGTCAAACAGCTGACCAAATTTAAGAACAACCCCACTAAGAATTTAAAGACACATAGAGCAGGGCCACAATAACAAGTGCGACACGCTCCCTTTAGAAAGGCGAGAGTCTGCTATACAGTTATAGGGTATGCAGTCAATTCAACGGCTGACCAGATTCAAGAAAAACTCCACTAACAATTTAAAGATAAAGAGCAGGGCCACATTAACAACAAATTCCCATTAGAAAGGAGAGAGTCTGCTATACTGTTATAGGGTATGGAGTGAGTCCAACGGCTGACAAATTTTAGGAAAAACCCCACTAAGAATTTAAAGACACATAGAGCAGTTCCACAGTAACAAGTAAGACATGTTCCCGTTAAAAAGGAAAGGGTTTGCTATACAGTTATAGGGTATGCAGTGAGTCCAACTACTGATCAAATTTAAGAACAACCCATCTTAGAATTTATATTCACATAGAGCAGGGCCACAGTAACAGGTGCGACACATTCCCATTAGAAAGGAGAGAGTCTGCTATACAGTTATTGGGTATGCAGTGAGTCCAACGGCTGACCAAATTCAGGAAAAATCCCACTTAGAATTTAAAGACACATAGAGCAGGGCCACAGTAACGACAATTCCCATTAGAAAGGAAAGTCTGCTATACAGTTATAAGGTATGCAGATGCAGTGAGTCCATCTGCTGACCAAATTTAGGAAAAAATCCACTAAAAATTTAAAGACACATAGAGCAGGGCCTCAGTAACGACAAATTCCCATTAGAAAGCAGAGAGTATGCTATATATTTATAGAGTATGCAGTGAGTCCAATGGCTTACCAATTTTAGGAAAACCCCCACTAAGAATTTAAAGGCACATAGAGCAGGGTCACAGTAATGACAAATTCCCATTAGAAAGGAGAGAGTCTGCTATACAATTATAGGTTATGCAATGAGTTCAATGGCTGACCAATTTTAGTAAAAAACGACTAAGAATTTAAAGACACACAGAGCAGGGCCATAGTAACAAGTACGACACGTTCCCATTAGAAAGGAGAGGGACTGCTATACAGTTATAGGGTATGCAGTGAGTGAAACGGCTGAACAAATTTAAGAACAACCCCACTAAGAATTTAAAGACACATAGAGCAGGACGACAGTAACAAGTTCGACACGTTCCCATTGGAAAGTAGAGAGTCTGCTATACAGTTATAGGGTATGCAGTGAGTCCAACGGCTGACCAAATTTAAGAACAACCACTCGAAGAATTTAAAGACACATAGAGCAGGGCCACAGTAACGGCAAATTCCCAGAAGAAAGAATAGAGTCTGCTATACAGTTACAGGGTATGCAGTGAGTCGAGCGGCTGACCAAATTTAAGAACAACCACTCTTAGAGTTTAAAGACACATAAGGCTGGGCCACAGCAACGACAAATTCCCATTAGAAAGGAAAGAGTCTGCTATACAGTTACAGGGTATGCAGTGAGTCGAACGGCTGACCAAATTTATCAACAACTCCAAAAAGAATTTAACCCTCTGTCACATACAATAGGCCTGACAGGCACATCTCTTTTACTTTCATTTCTCTTCCTCACCAGATTGTGAGGAAATCCCCTCCCTCCAGGTAGTCTCCTGTCTCTAGCAGCTCTGTGAAACCTCATACCACAGTTGGATTGCAGAGCTTCAGGAGGACAGATATAACTGCGCTAATCTCTCAGGCTCATTGTATGTGAACACGTCACACTCAATAAGGTTGGTATTTTATGTTTTTATTCATCACAATTGTTTATTTAGCTTGTTTTATGAATGTATAGCACAAAGTGTGAGGATATTTCATAGAAATAAGGCAGATTAAAAAAGAAAGTGTGCTGCTCAGGCATATACAGTAGTTCCCTAACACATATTCCTTCTCTTGCTTCAGATTATCTGCGAAATGGAGAGGAAAATGTACAATTTATCAAAAAACCTTGATGTTGAGGAAGTAACAAACATGCTGTTAGATGATGAAGACCCCACACTGAATGAGGATTTAGGAGAGGAATGTGAGATTGATTCTCATGATGAGGTGGAAGTATGTGAAGTGGATTCTGAAACAGAGCAAGATGGTGACAGTGATGAGGATGAAGATGTAGAATCTTATTATATGGGAAAAGATAAAAAAAAACAATGGAACAAGAAGCCACTCCAGAAAAAACGTAGGGAACCTCAAAACATTATTACTCACCTTCCTGCCGTTATAGGAACTGCAAGTAATGCAAAAACTGCAGTTGAATGCTGGAATAGTTTATTCACAGATGACATTCTGGACTCTATTGTCACATATACCAACCAATATATAGACATTATAAAGGACAAGTTCATCTGGAACAGAACCATCAAGGCCACAGATGAAATAGAACTGCTTGCTTTTTTTGGATTATTATACCTTGCAGGAGCTTATAGGGCAAATAGACAAAGTTTGGAGGAACTTTGGAGTAAAGATGGGGATGGAGTTGAAAGATTTGGCCTTGTTATGTCCATAAACAGATTCAAGCTTCTAATTCGTTGCCTTCGGTTTGACGACAGAACTACCCGAACCGAACGTAAAACACATGACCGACTTGCTCCAATTCGTGATATATTCCAAAAATTTGTTGAAAACTGTAAAAAAAGCTATTGCCCTGGGGAGAATCTCACTATTGACGAAATGCTCCCTGGTTTTCGTGGTAAATGTGCCTTTCGTCAATATATTCCATCAAAGCCTAACAAATATGGAATAAAAATGTATGCCCTTGTTGATGCCAGTAAGACCTACACTTACAACCTGGAAGTTTATGCAGGAAAACAACCAGAAGGTCCTTACTGTGTCAGCAACAAACCCAGTAATGTTGTAAAAAGACTGGCTGAGCCCTTATTTGGATCGGGTCGCAATATAACAGCTGACAATTGGTTTTCAAATTGTGATCTGATTGATTATCTGAAAATGCAGAAGCTTTCATATGTCGGAACTGTAAGAAAAAATAAAAAAGAATTGCCTACACAGTTTGTAAGTGTGAAAGGGAGACAACAGTACAGCAGTATGTTTGCATTCCATAATGGAAAGGTTTTGGTTTCCTATGTACCACAAGCAAAAAAAATTGCACCTCTTCTATCAACACTTTATGATGATGATGCCATCGATCCTGGGACTGAGGCACAAAAAAACCCGGAGATAATTACATTTTATAATGCAACCAAAGGGGGTGTTGATACAGCTGATCAGATGTGCTCAACTTTCAACGTCAGCAGAAACACCAAACGCTGGTCAATGGTCATATTTTTTGCTATGTTGAATTTGGGTGGTATAAATTCACAAGTCATTTACCTTGAAAACAAGCTTGAACCACTCCGTAGACGATTCTATCTGAAAAAATTGGCCCATGAACTAGTGCTTGGAGAGCTACGCAGGAGAAGTATGAAAACAATAGGTATCCCCTCTCGCCTTCAAGTTCAGCTCAAAAGATTCCGCCCAGAAGGTGATAGTGAAAATTCACCACCTGCACCACCTCCCAAAAGAAGGAGATGCACCACCTGCACCACGGAAAGCGGAATCAGAAGGCTTTCTAATTTTGAATGTCACAAATGTCATAATGCAATCTGCCTGACACATGCAAAAATGATGTGTAATTCTTGCTCTTTGCTCTGCAAGTGTAATTTTTCTGGGGAAACTTCAGGATCTAATTGTGATTGAATGTGTGTTTAATAGTACTTAAGGTACCTTAAAATTAAGTTTGTTTCCATAAATTTTCTTTGCAGAGTTTTTTGACAGAGCCGAACTGGGGACTATTTGGCGGGAGTTTTGAAATGTTTGTATTTCAGAGTTATTAGTTTTATGTTAAGTAAATGGGTTTTTTTGCACCTGATTATGTGTAGTCTCTTTTATTACATCCCTATGAAGGTCACTGATCACTTTTAGAGCACTGAAATTGCAAACATTAGATATTATAGGTATTTTTCTAGCCTGCGCCTGACAGTCACATTGTATGTGAACTCGTTAGAACCAATATTGTATGTGACGGAGTGTTAAAGGCACAAAGAGCAGAGCTACAGTAACAAGTATGACATGTTTCCATTAGAAAGGAGAGGGTCTGCTATACAGTTATAGAGTATGCAGTGAGTCTAACGGCTGGCCAATTTTAGGAAAAACCCCACTAACAATTTAAAGACACAAATAGCAGGGCCAGTGTAGCAAGAAATTCCCATTAGAAAGGAGAGAGTCTGCTATACAGTTATAGGGTATGCAGTGAGTTCAATGGCTGACCAAATTTAGAAAAAAACGATTAAGAATTTAAAGACACAGAGAGCAGGGCCACAGTAACAAGTACGACATGTTCCCATTAGAAAGGAGAGGGACTGCTATACAGTTATAGGGTATGCAGTGAGTCAAACGGCTGAACAAATTTAAGAACATCCCCACTAAGAATTTAAAGACACATAGAGCAGGGCCACAGAAACAAGTACGACACGTTCCCATTGGAAAGTAGAGAGTCTGCTATACAGTTATAGGGTATGCAGTGAGTCCAACGGCTGACAAAATTTAAGAACAACCACTCAAAGAATTTAAAGACACATAGAGCATGGCTACAGTAATGGCAAATTCCCATAAGAAAGAAGAGAGTTTGCTATACAATTACAGGGTATGCAGTGAGTCGAACGGCTGACCAAATTTATCAACAACTCCAAAAAGAATTTAACCCTCTGTCACATACAATAGGCCTGACAGGCACATCTCTTTTACTTTCATTTCTCCTTCCTCACCAGATTGTGAGGAAATCCCCTCCCTCCAGGTAGTCTCCTGTCTCTAGCAGCTCTGTGAAACCTCATACCACAGTGGGATTGCAGAGCTTCAGGAGGACAGATATAACTGCGCTAATCTCTCAGGCTCATTGTATGTGAACACGTCACACTCAATAAGGTTGGTATTTTATGTTTTTATTCATCACAATTGGTTATTTAGCTTGTTTTATGAATGTATAGCACAAAGTGTAAGGATATTTCATAGAAATAAGGCAGATTTAAAAAGAAAGTGTGCTGCTCAGGCATATACAGTAGTTCCCTAACACATATTCCTTCTCTTGCTTCAGATTATCTGCTGAAATGGAGAGGAAAATGTACAATTTATCAAAAAACAGGGTATGCAGTGAGTCGAACGGCTGTCCAAATTTAAGAACAACCACTCTAAGAATTTAAAAACACATAAGGCAGGGCCACAGTAACGACAAATTCCCATTAGAAAGGAAAGAGTCTGGTATACAGTTACAGGGTATGCAGTGAGTCGAACGGCTGACCAAATTTATCAACAACTCCAAAAAGAATTTAAAGACACAAACAGCAGAGCCACAGTAACAAGTACGACATGTTTCCATTAGAAAGGAGAGGGTCTACTATACAGTTATAGGTTATGCAGTGAGCCTGACGGCAGACCAAATTTTAGGAAAAACCCCACTAAGAATTTAGAGACACAAAGAGCAGGGCCACAGTAACGACAAATTCCCATTGCAAAGGAGAGAGTCTGCTATACAGTTATAGGGTATGCATTGAGTCCAACGACTGACCATATTGAGGAAAATCCCAAATAAGAATGTAAAGACACATAGAGCAGGGCCACAGTAACAAGTACGACATGTTTCCATAAGAAAGGGGAGGGTCTGTTTTACAGTTATAGGGTATGCAGTGAGTCCAACGGCTGACCAAATTCAGGAAAAACCCCACTAAAAATTTAAAGACACATAGAGCAGGGCCACAGTAATGACAAATTCCCATTAGAAAGGAGAGTCTGCTATACAGTTATAGGGTATGCTGATGCAGTGAGTCCAACGGCTGATCAAACTTAGGAAAAACCCCACTAAAAATTTAAAAACACATAGAGCAGGGCCACAGTAAAGACAAATTCCCATTAGAAAGCAGAGAGTAGGCTATGCAGAAATAGGGTATGCAATGAGTCCAACGGCTGACCAAAGTTAAGAACAACCCCACTAAGAATGTAAAGACACATAGAGCAGGGCCACATTAACAAGTATGACAAATTCCCATTAGAAAGAAGAGAGTCTGCTATACAGTTATAACGTATGCAGTGAGTCTAACGGCTGGCCAAATTTCGGAAAAACACCTCTAAGAATTTAAAGACACTTAGAGCAGGGCCACAGTAATGACAAATTCCCATTTGAAAGGAGAGAGTCCGCTATACAGTTATAAGGTATACAGTGAGTCCAACGGCTGTCTAGATTTAGGGAAAACCCCCCTAAAATTTTAAACACACATAGAGCATGGCCACAGTAATGACAAATTCCCATTAGATAGGAAAAAGTCTGCTATACTGTTATAGGGTATGCAGTGAGTCCAACGGCTGACCAATTTTAGAAAAAACCTAACTAAGAATTTAAAGACACATAGAGCAGGGCCACAGTACCAAGTAAGACATGTTCCCATTAGAAAGGAGCGGGTCTGCTATACAGTTATAGGGTATGCAGTGAGTCCAACGGCTGACAAATTTTAGGAAAAACCACACTAAGAATTTAAAGACACATAGATCAGGGCCACAGTAACAAGTACAACATGTTCCCATTATAAAGGAGAGGGTATGCTATAGGGTGTGCAGTGAGTCCAACTGCTGACCAAATTCAGGAAAAACCCCACTAAGAATTTAAAGACGCATAGAGCAGGGCCACAGTATTGACAAATTCCCATTTGAAAGGAGAGAGTCCGCTATACAGTTATAAGGTATACAGTGAGTCCAACGGCTGTCTAGATTTAGGAAAAACCCCACTAAAATTTTAAAGACACATAGAGCATGGCCACAGTAATGACAAATTCCCATTAGATAGGAAAAAGTCTGCTATACTGTTATAGGGTATGCAGTGAGTCCAACGGCTGACCAATTTTAGAAAAAACCTAACTAAGAATTTAAAGACACATAGAGCAGGGCCACAGTACCAAGTAAGACATGTTCCCATTAGAAAGGAGCGGGTCTGCTATACAGTTATAGGGTATGCAGTGAGTCCAACGGCTGACAAATTTTAGGAAAAACCACACTAAGAATTTAAAGACACATAGATCAGGGCCACAGTAACAAGTACAACATGTTCCCATTAGAAAGGAGAGGGTATGCTATGCAGTTATAGGGTATGCAGTGAGTCCAACGGCTAACCAAATCCAGGAAAAACCCCACTAAGAGTTTTAAGACACATAGAGTAGGGCCACAGTAGTGACAAATTCCCATTAGAAAGGAGAAAGGAGAGTTTGCTATTCAGTTATAGGATATGCTGATGCAGTGAGTTAAACGGTTGACCAAACTTAGGAAAAACCCCAATAAAACTTTAAAGACACATAGAGCAAGGCCACAATAACGGCAAATTCCCATTAGAAAGCAGAAAGTTTGCTTTGCAGAAATAGGGTATGCAGTGAGTCCAACGGCTATCCAAATTTAAGAACAACCCCACTAAGAATGTAAAGACACATAGAGCACGGCCACAGTAACAAATACGACAAATTCCCATTAGAAAGAAGAGAGTCTGCTATACAGTTAGAATGTATGCAGTGAGTCTAATGGCTGACCAATTTTAGGAAAAGCCTCACTAAGGATTTAAAGACACATAGAGCAGGGCCACAGTATCAAGTACGACATGTTCCCATTAGAAAGGAAAGGGTCTGCTATACAGTTATACGGTATTGTAAGGCGGCGGTGTTCACACCGTGCAGTAACTGAGGGCGGGTCGGGTCTCCACATAGGCCCACGAAAACACACGCTGAGCCCTCACGTATGTATTGACCCCCAGCCGGGCAAGGATCTCACCTTTGAGCCTCTGGTAGTCCTGGGCGTCCTCCCGACTGAGGTCGAAACAGGCCTTCTGGGCATCGCCAACCAAAAACGGAGCTACCACTTCCGCCCACTGGTTGGCTGGTAGGTTTTCCTGCTCTGCTGTGCGTTCGTAGATGGTCAGGAAGGCTTCCACGTCGTCCTTCGGACCCATCTTCCTCAACGCTGAGCGAACCTTGTCCCGGGTCTCTCGACGTTCCGGAATCGGTGCTGTGGCCATTTCCTGCAGGGCAGCAATCTGTTGCATCATCAGTTCATTTGTTTTTTGCTGCTGCTGGTACAGTAGCTGCTGCTGCTGATTGTGCTGCTGTTCCCGCTCCTGCTGTTGCCGTTGGAGACTCAGGTGCTGCTCCTGCTGTTGCCGCTGAGACTGCAGGTGCTGCTCCTGCTGTTGCCGCTGAGACTGCAGCAACTGCTGCTGGGCGATTGCGAGCTGCTTTAATAGCTTCTCCATTTTGTCCATGGGGTGGAACTGAAAGATGGCAGGCCGGATTGTGGTCATGCAGCGGCCGGTGGGGTATGCCTCAGTCACTATGCCCACATTCTCCACCAAACTGTAAGGCGGCGATGTTCACACCGTGCAGTAACTGAGGCAGTGACCCAAGCAAGTCCAACATAAACAGCTTTTATTTCAGCAACTCACGGGTTAACAGAAAGTCCTCCGGTTCGCAGCCGGGTTACCAGAAAGTCCATACACAATGGTTGCCAGGGACAACGGCCACACCGGGCCGCTCAGAGCCTGACAGGTGCAGAGCCTTCCCAGGCAGTGGTTCAGCCTCCCTCAATACTGCTGAGGTTTCCTGCTGTGCTCCCAGCAGGTTGCAACATA
The DNA here is from genome assembly GCF_046119375.1 of Phyllobates terribilis. Classification (NCBI taxonomy): domain Eukaryota; kingdom Metazoa; phylum Chordata; class Amphibia; order Anura; family Dendrobatidae; genus Phyllobates; species Phyllobates terribilis. Next base: position 325,499,729 of record NW_027362762.1, on the reverse strand, counting down.
GAACAACACTAATAGTTAGTGCAGGAGTTTTAAAGGACCTGTGGCAAGAGCCACTGGAAAACCCGGGTTGGAGGGAGGAGGCCGCCCCACTGCCTCCTGTGACCTCCTCCAAGAAATGAAGGCCCTGCCGGGTTTTACTTAATTTGCCTTAGCCAGGTAGTCTGACCAGGTCATTGCTTACCTTCATTCCTGCATTGCAGCCGCAGCTGTGTGTGTGACTGCAATGCACTCCAATGGATTTTAATAGGTCTCTGTACACATTCTGAGGGATATATAACGTCCCTCGTATACGATCCCGGTCACTGCCTCACATACCCCCCCCCTCTGTTTAAACTTGTGAGGTTGAACATTTGCCACCATACAGGGTGCCCGGGACAGGGCATCCGCGTTTGCCTGCAACTTCCCAGGGCGATGTTCTACAGAGAAACTGAAATTTTGCAGTGACAGGAACCACCTGGTGACTCGCGCATTCCTCTCCTTGGCATTCCTCATCCATACCAAGGGTGAGTGGTCCGTCACCAAGCGGAACTGATGCCCGAGTAAATAATAACGTAGTGATTCCAAGGCCCACTTAATAGCCAAACACTCCTTCTCTACCTCGCTATAGTTTTTCTCTGCCGGGACAAGTATTCTACTCAAGTAGGTGACCGGGTGCTCTTCACCATTCACTTTTTGTAACAATACCGCCCCTAGGCCTACCTCCGAGGCATCTGTCTGTACAATGAAGGTTTCATTGAAGTTGGGGCTGATGAGGACAGGCTGTCCACACAGGGCCAACTTCATGGACTGAAAAGCTTCTTCTGCCTGAGGGTTCCAACAAACCATTACCGATTTTTTTCCCTTCAAGAGATCGGTCAGGGCCGCCGTTCGCCAAGCAAAATTAGGTATAAACCGGCGGTAATACCCAAGGATGCCAAGCAACGCCCTCACCTGTTTTGTACTTGACGGTTTAGGCCAGTTTTTATAGCCTCAACTTTATTGATTTGGGGCTTGATAGCTCCTCGGCCTATCACATACCCCAAATATCGGGCTTCCTCTAGCCCTATCGCACTTTTTTTGGGTTTGCCGTTAACTCTGGGGCTCTGAGAGAACCAACACCGCTTGTACCTGTGATAGGTGCGTATGCCAGTTGGTGCTAAAGATGATAATATCATCTAGATACGTGGACGCGTACTCCTGATGAGGCTTGAGCATTATGTCCATCAACCTCTGAAATGTAGCCGGGGCCCCATGTAACCCAAAAGGTAAGGCCACATAGTGGTATAGACCCTCTGGAGTTATGAAGGCGGTCTTTTCCTTCGCCGAATCTACGAGAGGTACCTGCCAGTAATCCCTGGTGAGATAGAGCGTGGTAAAGTACTGGGCCTGCCCCAGTCTCTCAATCAGCTCGTCCACCCGGGGCATTGGATAAAGGTCGAACTTTGACACTTCATTCAATTTCCGGAAATCGTTACAGAAGCGTAATGATCCGTCTGGTTTTGGAATCAGTACGATGGGGCTAGCCCACTCACTCTGTGATTCCTCTATGATGCCTAACTGAAGCATTTGTTTTACCTCAGCCGTGATGGCTTGCCTCCGGGCCTCGGGTACCCGGTACGGTCTTATTCGTACCCGTACCCCAGGTTCGGTGACAATGTCATGTTGGATAACCGTAGTCCTACCTGGTAGCTCTGAGAACACGTCGGTATTGTGCTGCACCAGCGAGCGAGCCTCCCGGCGCTGCTGTTTAGTAAGGGCATCACTTATCCTGACCTCCCCCACGGATGCTTCCCTGGCTGAAGGTGGAGAATTCTCTGGTGATATGCCCGGGGTGACGTCTGTAACTAAGCACTCTCGATCTTTCCAAGGCTTTAGCAGGTTTTCATGGTAAAGCTGCTCAGGTTTCCTCCTTCCGGGCTGATACACCCGGTAATTTACCTCCCCCACTTTTTCTTGAATCTCATATGGTCCTTGCCACTTGGCCATGAACTTACTCTCGGCTGTGAGTACCAGTACTAACACCCGATCACCCTTGTTAAAAGTTCTGACTCTGGCTCTTTTATTATATGTGTGCCTCTGAGCTGCCTGGGCATCTAACAGATGCTCTTTCACGATGGGCATGACCGCCGCGATCCGGTCCTGCATGCTAGCCACGTGTTCAATTATACTCCTATGCGGAGTTGGCTCTTGTTCCCATGTCTCCTTGGCTACGTCCAACAGACCCCTAGGGTGTCTGCCGTACAATAACTCAAAGGGAGAGAACCCTGTGGAAGCCTGGGGTACCTCACGGACGGCGAACATCAAATAGGGTAACAACATGTCCCAATCCCTTCCATCCTTAGAAACTACCTTTTTTAACATGGACTTGAGGGTTTTATTGAACCGTTCTACTAGCCCGTCGGTTTGAGGGTGGTACACCGAGGTGCGCAATTGTTTAATTTTTAGCAATTTGCATAGTTCCTTTGTCACTTTGGACCTAAAGGGGGTCCCCTGATCTGTCAGGATCTCCTTGGGTAGTCCAAGGCGACAGAACATGGCAAACAGCTCCTGTGCAATCAGTTTTCCTAGGTGTGGCGAAGTGGTATAGCTTCCGGGTACCGAGTGGCATAGTTGACGACTACCAGTATATGTTGGTGTCCACGGGCGGATTTTACAATGGGTCCAACCAAGTCCATTGCAATCCATTCAAAAGGTACCTCTATCACCGGCAGGGGTACCAATGGGCTACGGAAACTTGCAGTGGGTGTGGTCAACTGACATTCGGGGCAGGATTCGCAGTACCTTTTGACCTCCGCGTAAACCCCAAGCCAAAAGAACCGCTGCAAGATACGTTCTAGCGTCTTTTTACCCCTAAGTGTCCACCCAGCAGGTGTGAGTGTGCCATCTCGAGAATCGCCCGACGGTACGACTGAGGTGCCACTAACTGATCCACAACCTCGTCCCTGATCTTATCTATCCTATAGAGCAACTCACTGTTGATTACCATGCGTGGAAATACAGTATAGGCACCGGGCTGTTGAGCTACGCCATTTACCTCTAACACCCTTTCCCGCACCTGAGCCAGGGTGGGATCCTGTAGCTGAGCCCTCCCAAACATGGCCCGGGACACTTCCAGCTCGGGGATCGATGGAATCTCCTCGACCTCTCCTGCCAGCACCTCTAAGGGAAACCTATCGGGATCACACTCTGTCCCTAGGTTGGACACCCCTACGGCAGGTTCCCCTGACTCCGGTTGGTCGGGTACAATGCCTGTAATACATTTTACCGGGGGAGAGTGGATTTTGTTTTTCCACAGAGTCCAGAACAGGGGCAAGTCTCTTCCCAACACAGTCCCATAGGGAAGAGTTTTTACCACCCCTACCACATGTTTTATTTCTCCACACGGCGTGGACAGGACTACCTCCTCAGTTGGGTACTCTCGGAGGTCCCCATGGATACACACAACCCCAACGGGCCATTCACCGGGGTTGTCTCCTGCCACCAACGACCCATGTACCAAAGTCACAAGGCTCCCTGAGTCCAGGAGGGCCTCCGTGGGGTACCCATTAACCAGTACCTGGCATAATTGGAGTTCACTGTCCCGGGAGTCAGCGCTCGCCGTGCAGACGGTCTGGGCATACATTGAGACCCGGCGGCTATATCCACAGTCCATGGGTTCCGTAGTCAGGGGGCAATTAGCAATCACATGTCCCGGCCGCTGACACCGCCAACATCTAAGGGTGGAGGTACTATGTGGTCTTATGACAGTTTGGGAGGGGGTCGGTCTCCTGCCACTCTCACTCTGAGGATCCCCTTCAGCATGGGTACGGTGCTGACTGTCCCCAGCAGAGGGACGCGACCCCTTTTCCAACTCCTGGGTTGGCAGGGATTGGCGTGACAGCCGCGAGGGGCCAGAGTCCCGGATAAAGTCCTGAGAGGCCGAGTAGCGCTCGATCAGGCTGACCACCTGGTCAAGTGTGCTGGGGTCCCCTTGCCCCACCCAACATTGGATAGCGGCTGGCAGAGTCCTCACCAGCCGGTCAACCACCACCCTCTACACCATCTGGGCTGGAGAAAAAGTCTCAGGCTGGAGCCACCTCTTTACCAGCTGCAGGAGGTCATAAGCCTGAGACCGGGCGGGTCGGGTCTCCACATAGGCCCACGAAAACACACGCTGAGCCCTCACGTATGTATTGACCCCCAGCCGGGCAAGGATCTCACCTTTTAGCCTCTGGTAGTCCTGGGCGTCCTCCCGACTGAGGTCGAAACAGGCCTTCTGGGCATCGCCAACCAAAAACGGAGCTACCACTTCCGCCCACTGGTTGGCTGGTAGGTTTTCCTGCTCTGCTGTGCGTTCGTAGATGGTCAGGAAGGCTTCCACGTCGTCCTTCGGACCCATCTTCCTCAACGCTGAGCGAACCTTGTCCCGGGCCTCTCGACGTTCCGGAATCGGTGCTGTGGCCGTTTCCTGCAGGGCAGCAATCTGTTGCATCATCAGTTCATTTGTTTTTTGCTGCTGCTGGTACAGTAGCTGCTGCTGCTGATTGTGCTGCTGTTCCCGCTCCTGCTGTTGCCGTTGGAGACTCAGGTGCTGCTCCTGCTGTTGCCGCTGAGACTGCAGGTGCTGCTCCTGCTGTTGCCGCTGAGACTGCAGCAACTGCTGCTGGGCGAGTGCGAGCTGCTTTAATAGCTTCTCCATTTTGTCCATGGGGTGGAACTGAAAGGTGGCAGGCCGGATTGTGGTCATGCAGCGGCCGGTGGGGTATGCCTCAGTCACTATGCCCGCATTCTCCACCAAACTGTAAGGCGGCGGTGTTCACACCGTGCAGTAACTGAGGCAGTGACCCAAGCAAGTCCAACATAAACAGCTTTTATTTCAGCAACTCACGGGTTAACAGAAAGTCCTCCGGTTCGCAGCCGGGTTACCAGAAAGTCCATACACAATGGTTGCCAGGGACAACGGCCACACCGGGCCGCTCAGAGCCTGACAGGTGCAGAGCCTTCTCAGGCAGTGGTTCAGTCTCCATAAATACTGCTGAGGTTTCCTGCTGTGCTCCCAGCAGGTTGCAACATAGAGCAACACTAATAGTTAGTGCAGGAGTTTTAAAGGACCTGTGGCAAGAGCCACTGGAAAACCCGGGTTGGAGGGAGGAGGCCGCCCCACTGCCTCCTGTGACCTCCTCCAAGAAATGAAGGCCCTGCCGGGTTTTACTTAATTTGCCTTAGCCAGGTAGTCTGACCAGGTCATTGCTCACCTTCATTCCTGCATTGCAGCCGCAGCTGTGTGTGTGACTGGAATGCACTCCAACTGATTTTAATAGGTCTCTGTACACATTCTGGGGGATATATAACATCCCTCGTATACGATCCGGGTCACTGCCACACAGTATGCAGTGAGTCAAACGGCTGTCCAAATTTAAAAACAACCCCACTAAGAATTTAAAGACACATAGAGCACGGCCACAGTAACAAGTACGACATGTTCCCATTAGAGAGGAGAGAGTCTGCTATAAGGTGTGCAGTGAGTCCAACGGCTGACCAAATTCAGGAAAAACCCCACTAAGAATTTAAAGACACATAGAGCAGGGCCACAGTAATGACAAATTCCCATTTGAAAGCAGAGAGTCCGCTATACAGTTATAAGGTATGCAGTCAGTTCAACGGCTGACCAAATTCAAGAAAAACCCCTCTAAGAATTTAAAGACACATAGAGCAGGGCCACAGTAACGACAAATTTCCATTAGAAAGGAAAAAGTCTGCTATACAGTTATAAGGTACGCAGTGAGTCCAACGGCTGACCAATTTTAGGAAAAACCTAACTAAGAATTTAAAGACACATAGAGCAGGGCCACAGGAACAAGTAAGACATGTTCCCATTAGAAAGGAGCAGGACTGCTATACAGTTATAGGGTATGCAGTGAGTCCAACAGCTGACAAATTTTAGGAAAAACCCCACTAAGAATTTAAAGACACATAGAGCAGGGCCACAGTAACGACAAATTCCCATTACAAAGGAGACAGTCTGCTATAAAGTTATAGGGTTTGCAGTGAGTCCAACAGCTGACCAAATTTAGGAAAATCCCCACTAAGAATTTAAAGACACATAGAGCAGGTCCACAGTAACAAGTAACAAGTAAGACATGTTCCCGTTAGAAAGGAAAGGGTCTGCTATACAGTTATAGGGTATGCAGTGAGTCCAACTGCTGATCAAATTTAAGAACAACCCCACTAAGAATTTAAATACACATAGAGCAGGGCCACAGTAACGACAGTTCCCATTAGAAAGGAGAGTCTGCTATACAGTTATAGGGTATGCAGATGCAGTGAGTCCAACTGCTAACCAAATTTAGTAAAAAATACACATAAAATACACTTAAAATTTAAAGACACATAGAGCAGGGCCACAGTAACGACAAATTCCCATTAGAAAGCACAGAGTATGCTATATAGTTATAGGGTATGCAGTGAGTCCAACGGCTGACCAATTTTAGGAAAAACCTCACTAAGAATTTAAAGACACATAGAGCAGGACCACAGTAACAAGTACGACACGTTCCAATTAGAAAGGCGACAGTCTGCTATACAGTTATATTGTATGCAGTCAGTTCAACGGCTGACCAAATTCAAGAAAAACCCCACTAAGAATTTAAAGACACATAGAGCAGGGCCACAGTAACAAGTACGACACGCTCCAATTAGAAAGGAGAGAGTCTGCTACACAATTATAAGGTATGCAGTGATTACAATGGCTGCCCAATTTTAGGAAAAATCCCACTAAGAATTTAAAGACAAATAGACCAAGACCACAGTTACGAATACGACATGTTCCCATTAGAAAGGAGGGGATCTGCTCTACAGTTATAGGGTATGCAGTGAGTCCAACGGCTAACCAAATTTAAGAACAACCCCACTAAGAATTTAAAGACATAGAGCAGGGCCACAGTAACGACAAATTCCCACTAGAAATCAGAGAGTCTGCTATATAGTAATAGGGTATGCAGTAAGTCCAATGGCTGACCAATTTTAAGAAAAACCTCACTAAGAAGTAAATGACACATAGAGCAGGGCCACAGTAACAAGTGCGACATGTTCCCATTAGAAAGGAAAGGATCTGCTATACAGTTATAGGGTATGCAGTGAGTCCAACGGCTAACCAAATTTAAAAACAACCCCACTAAAACTTTAAAGACACATAGAGCAGGGCCACAGTAACGACAAATTTCCACTAGAAAGGAGTGGGTCTGCTATACAGTCATAGGATATGCAGTAAGTCCAATGGCTGACCAATTTTAGGAAAAACCCAACTAAGAATTTAAAGACACGTAGAGCAGTGCCACAGTAACAAGTACGACATGCTCCCATTAGAAAGGAGGGGTCTGCTATACAGTTATAGGGTATGCAGTGAGTCCACTGGCTGACCAAATTTAAGAAGAACCCCACTAAGAATTTAAAGACACATAGAGCAGTGCCACACTAGCGACAAATTCCCATTAGATAGAAGAGAGTCTGCTATACAGTTATAGGGTATGCAGTTAGTCCAACGTCTGTGCAAACTTAAAAACAATACTAGTAAAAATTTAATGAAACAGAGCTGGGCCACATTAACAAGTTTGACAAATTCCCATTAGAAAGAAGAGAGTCTGCTATACAGTAATAGGGTATGCAGTGAGTCTAACTGCTGACCAAATTTCGGAAAAACCCCACTAAGAATTTAAAGACACATAGAGCAGGAGCACAATAATGACAAATTCCCATTAGAAAGAAGAAAGTCTCCTGTAAAGTTATAAGGTACGCAGTGAGTCCAACGGCTAACCAAATTTAGGAAAAAAACACTAAGAATTTAAAGACACATAAAGCAGGGCAACAGTAACAAGAAATTCCCATTAGAAAGGAGAGAGTCTGCCATACAGTTATAGGTGATGCAGTGAGTCCAACGGCTGACCAATTTTAGGAAAAACCCCACTAAGAATTTAAAGACACATAGAGCAGGGCCACAATAACAAGTATCACATGTTCCCATTAGAAAGGAGATGGCCTGCTTTACAGTTATAGGGGATGCAGTGAGTCCAACGGCTGACCAAATTTAGGAAAAACCCCCACAAAGAATTTAAATACACATAGAGCAGGGTCACAGTAACAAGTACGACATGTTCCCATTAGAAAAGAGAGAGTCTGCTATACAGTTATAGGGTATGCAGTGAGTCTAACGGCTGACCAAATTTAGGAAAAACCCCACTAAGAATTTAAAGTCACATAGAGCAGGGCCACATTAATGACAAATTCCCATTAGAAAGGAGAAAGTTTGCTATACAGTTAGAGGGTATGCAGTGAGTCCAACGGTTGACCAATTTTAGGAAATAACCCACTAAGAATTTAAAGATTCATAGAGCAGGGCCAAAGTAACATGTACGACATGTTGCTTTTAGAAAGGAGAGGGTCTGCTATACAGTTATAGGGTATGCAGTGTGTCCAACGGCTGACCAATTTTAGGAAAAACCCCACTAAGAAGTTAATGACACATAGAGCAGGGCCACAGTAATAAGCACGACATGTACCCATTAGAAAAGAAAGGGTCTGCAATACAGTGATAGGGTATGCAGTGAGTCCAACAGCTGACCAAATTTAAGAACAACTACACTAAGAATTTAAAGACACATAGAGCAGAGACTCAGTAACGACAAATTCCCATTAGAAAGAAGAGAGTCTGCTGTACAGTTATAGGGTATGCAGTGTGTCCAACGACAAATCAATTTTAGGAATAAGCCCACTAAGAATTTAAAGACACATAGAGCAGGGCCACAGTAACAAGTGCGACATGTTCCCATTAGAAAGGAAAGGATCTGCTATACAGTTATATGGTATGCAGTGAGTCCAACGGCTAACCATTTTTAAGAACAACCCCACTAACACTTTAAAGACACATAGAGCAGGGCCACAGTAATGACAAATTCCCACTAGAAAGGAGAGAGTCTGCTATATAGTCATAGGGTATGCAGTAAGTCCAATGGCTGACCAATTTTAGGAAAAAACCCACTTAGAATTTAAAGGCACATAGAGCAGTGCCACAGTAAAAAGTACGACATGTTCCCATTAGAAAGGAGGGGTCTGCTATACAGTTCTAGGGTATGCAGTGAGTCCACTGGCTGACCAAATTTAAGAAGAACCCCACTAAGAATTTAAAGACACATAGAGCAGTGCCACACTAACAACAAATTCCCATTAGATAGAAGAGAGTCTGCTATACAGTTATAGGGTATGCAGTGAGTCTAACGGCTGTGCAAATTTAATAGCAATACTAGTAAAAATTTAAAGAAACAGAGCTGGGCCACATTAACAAGTTTGACAAATTCCCATTGGAAAGGAGAGAGTCTGCTATACAGTTCTAGGGTATGCAGTGAGTCCAACTGCTGACCAAATTTCGGAAAAACCCCACTAAGAATTTAAAGACAAAGAGAGCAGGAGCACAGTAATGACAAATTCCCATTAGAAAGAAGAAAGTCTGCTGTAAAGTTATAAGGTATGCAGTGAGTCCAACGGCTGACCAAATTTAGGAAAAAAAACACAAAGAATTTAAAGGCACATAAAGCCTTGCAACAGTAACAAGAAATTCCCATTAGAAAGGAGAGAGTCTGCTATACAGTTATAGGGGATGCAATGAGTCCAACGGCTGACCAATTTTAGGAAAAACCCCACTAAGAATTTAAAGACACATAGAGCAGGTCCACAATAACAAGTACCACATGTTCCCATTAGAAAGGAGATGGTCTGCTATACAGTTATAGGGAATGCAGTGCGTCCAACGGCTGACCAATTTTAGTAAAAACCCCACTATTAATTTAATGATATATAGAGCAGGGCAACAGTAACGACAAATTCCCATTAGAAAGGAGAGGGTCTGCTATACAGTTATAGGGTATGCATTGAGTCCAACTGCTAACCAAATTTGCTAAAAACCCCAAAAGGAATTTAAAGACACATACAGCAGGGCCACAGTATCGACAAATTCCCATTAGAAGGAAGAGAGTGTGCTATGCAGTTATAGGGTGTGCAGTGAGTCCTGCGGCTTACCAAATTTAGGAAAAACCCCACAAAGAATTTAAAGACACATAGAGCAGGGTCACAGTAACAAGTACGACACGTTCCCATTAGAAAAGAGAGAGTCTGCTATACAGTTATAGGGTATGCAGTGAGTCCAACGGCTGACCAAACTTAGGAAAAACCCTACTAAGAATTTAAAGTCACATAGAGCAGGGCCACAGTAATGACAAATTCACATTAGAAAGGAGAAAGTCTGCTATACAGTTAGATGGTATACAGTGAGTCCAACGGCTGACCAATTTTAGGAAATAACCCAATAAAAATTTAAAGATACATAGAGCAGGGCCACAGTAACATGTATGACATGTTGCCTTTAGAAAGGAGAGAGTGTGCTATACAGTTATAGTGTATGTAGTGTGTCCAACGGCTGACCAATTTTAGTAAAAACCCCTCTAAGAAGTTATTGACACATAGAGCAGGGCCACAGTAATAAGTACGACATATTCCCATTAGAAAGGAAAGGGTCTACTATACAGTGATAGGGTATGCAGTGATTCCAACGGCTGACCAAATTTAAGAACAACTTCACTAAGAATTTAAAAACACATAGAGCAGGGCCTCAGTAACGACAAATTCCCATTAGAAAGAAGAGAGTCTGGTGTACAATTATAGGGTATGCAGTGAGTCCAATGGCTGACCAATTTTTGGAAAAACCCCACTAAGAATTTAAGGACACATAGAGCAGGGCCACAGTAACAAGAAATTCTCATTAGAAATGAGAGAGTCTGCTATACAGTTATAGGGTATGCAGTGAGTCCAACGGCTGACCAAATTTAGGAAAAACCCCACTAAGAATTTAAAGACAAAAAGAGCAGGGCCACAGTACCAACAAATTCCCATTAGAAAGGAGAGAGTCTGCTATACAGTTATAGGGTATACAGTGAATCCAAAGGCTGACCAAATTTAGGAAAAACCCCACTAAGAATTTAAACACACATAGAGCAGGACCACAGTAGCGACAAATTCCCATTAGAAAGAATAGAGTCTGCTATACAGTTATAGGGTATGCAGTGAGTCCAACAGCTGACAAAATTTAGGAAAAACCGCACTAAGAATTTAAATACGTATAGAGAAGAGCCACAGTAACAAGTACCACATGTTCCCATTAGAAAGGAGATGGTCTGCTATACAGTAATAGGGTATGAAGTGAGTCCAACGGCTGACCAATTTTAGGAAAAACCCCACTAAGAATTTAATGACACATAGAGCAGGGCCACAGTAACAAGTACGACATGTTCCCATTAGAAAGGAAAGGGTCAGCTATACAGTTACTGGGTATGCAATGAGTCTAACGGCGGACCAAATTTCAGAACTACTTCACTAAGAATTTAAAGACACATAGAGCACGGCCTCAGTAACGACAAATTCCCATTAGAAAGTAGAGAGTCTGCTTTACAGTTATAGGGTATGCAGTGAGTCCAATGACTAACCAATTTTGGGAAAAAAAACCTTAAGAATTTAAAGACACATAGAGCAGGGCCACAGTAACAAGCACAACATGTTCCCAGTAGAAAGGAAAGGGTCTGATATACAGTTATAGGGTATGCAGTGAGACCAACGGCTGACCCAATTTAGGAAAAACTCCACTAAGAATTTAAAGACACATAAAGCAGAGCCACAGTAACAAGTACGACATGTTCCCATTAGAAAGGAGAGGGACTGCTATACAGTTATGGGGTATGCAGTGAGTCCAACGGCTGACCAAATTTTAGAACAACCCCACGAAGAATTTAAAGACACATAGAGGAGGGCCACAGTAACAAGTACCAAAAGTTCCCATTAGAAAGGAGAGAGTCTAATACACAGTAATAAGGTATGCAGGGAGTCCAACGTCTGCCCAATTTTAGGAAAAAACCCACTAAGAATTTAAAGACAAATAAAGCAGGGCCACAGTTAATAATACGACATATTCCCATTAGAAAGGACAGGGTCTGCTATACAGTTTAAGTGTATGCAGTGTTATGATAGGCTACAAGCACTAAGGAAAGACAGGAGATCTGTCCCTACAATAGAACTAAGCTAGATCCCTACGATGTAACGGGGAACCTGATCCTGCGATCAGACCCGCTAAAGTCCTCAGCTAGTCTGAACGAAGACTTATAGATGTGAGGGAGGGATCCCTACAAGAACTAGGGACTGGGAGAAATATGGACACCTCCTAGCAGAAATTGTAGCAGTAAAAAGACAAACAAACAACATAGAACATAAAGGTCAAAAGACCTAGCTAAACAGACTGAGAAAGGTAACAAAGCACCTGGCTAGCTTAAGAGTAGAAATTACAATGAAGTCCAGCATGGCCAGAAGGGCGGAGCAGGATTAAATAGGCAATAAGGTCATGTGACCAGCAAAATAGAAAAAACCTAACAGGAGAGTTCTAACAGTACCCCCTCTTCTAAGAGGATCCTCCGGATCCCCTAGGCCCAGGCTTATCCGGAAACCTCTTGTGAAACGCTCTGACAAGTCTGGAAGCAGAAACATCATCCGCCCTCACCCATGAGTTATCCTCGAGAGCGAAAGCCTTCCAAGTGACAAGATACTGCAAACTCCCCCTATACCGTCGAGAATTAAGGATGCGGGAAATTTCATATTCCCCGTCTTCCACCACCGGAGGAACAGTGGCAGTGGCGTCTCTATCTGATACATCAGCTTTTTTCAATAGAGAAACATGAAACACAGGATTAATCTTCCAGGAGGTAGGAACCTCCAACCTAACAGCAGATTGGTTAACTACCTGAAGCACCTTAAAGGGCCCTACAAACTTGGGACCCAATTTTTTAGAAGAAATCCTCAACCGCAGATTCTTAGAGGACAACCAAACCATGTCATCAACTGTAAACAAAACTCTTGACATTTCCTGTCAAAGTACCTCTTAGATTTTTTGTTAGCCTCCTGAAGATTACCGCGCACATCCGTCCAAACTCTCTCCAAATCACCGGAAAACTCTCCTCCTTTGGCACAGCCGATACCAATTTGGAGAATGACCCAAAAGACGGATGTCTCCCAGAACAACAAAAAAAAGGCGAACACCCAGCTGAAGAGGATGTATGGTTGTTAAGAGCAAATTCAGCAAGCGGCAGAAACTCAGACCACCCCTCTTGATTGTCTGCCACAAAAAAACGCAAGAACTGCTCAACATCCTAATTCTTCCTTTCTGTCTGGCCATTAGACTCAGGATGATATCCAGATGAAAACGACAAATGAACTCCCAACCTGTCACAAAAGGTACGCCAAAAACGAGCCACGAACTGAGGTCCCCTATCAGAAACAATGTCAGTAGGAACACCATGGAGTCTGACAATTTCCTTGACAAAGGCCTTAGCGAGTGTCTTAGCGCAGGGCAGTTTGATGAAGGGAACCAAGTGACAAATCTTGCTAAAACGGTCCACGACCACCCAGATGACCGTGAAACCCTCAGAGGAGGGAAGGTCAGTAATAAAGTCCATAGCCAGATGTGTCCAAGGTGCACTAGGAACCTCCAGAGGGCAAAGCAACCCCGCAGCAGGAGTATGAGAAGACTTAGATCTAGCACACACAGTACATTGACGCACCCACTTAATGACTTCCTTCTGCCATCCAGGCCACCAAAAACTGCGACCCACAAGTCTCTTGGTCTCAGAAATTCCTGGATGACCTGCCAACTGAGACTCATGACACTCAAGAAACAAATCTCTCCTAAAGGTCCTAGGCACAAACAACCTCCCATGGGGAGTGTTAGATGGGGCATTCTCCTGTGCTTTAAGAATCGGTCTTCCAAAACGGAGTCCAATGCAGCAATCACAACACCTTCTTGTAAAATGCTCTCCTCCTCCTCGGTACCAACTATGGGAGAAAAGCTGCGAGACAACGCATCAGCTTTAACATTCTTGGTACCCGGGATGTAAGTAACGGAAAAATTAAACCGCGAAAAAAAAAGTGCCCACCTAGCCTAACGGGCATTCAAGCGCTTGGTAGCATCAAGATAGATCAGATTTTTATGATCAGTGAAAACCTGAATGGGAAATTCAGCACCTTCCAAGAGATGACGCCAGTGTTCAAATGCGAGTTTAATAGCCAGCAATTCCCGATTACCAATATCGTAATTAAGTTCAGTCTCAGAAAATTTTTTTGAAAAAAAGGCACAGGGATGTACTCCATCCTTGTTTTCCTGAGACAACACCGCACAGACCCCCACAGAAGAAGCATCAACCTCAACCAAAAACGGATTAGTCACATCAGGCTGCATAAGGATGGGGGCAGAGCTGAACCTCTCCTTTAGAAACTCAAACGCTTCAATGGCCTCAGTAGTCCACTGAACCGTATTAGCACCTTTCCTGGTGAGATCGGTCAGTGGTTTAACAATAATAGAAAAATTTTTAATGAATTTTCTGTAATAATTGGCGAAACCCAAAAACCTCTGTATCGATTTCAAACCAATAGGCCTAGGCCATTCCTGCACAGCTTGAACTTTCACCGGGTCCATCTCAAAGCCCTCGCTGGAGATAATGTAGCCCAAAAAACTAATTCTCTGTACAGCGAAATCACATTTCTCTAGCTTAGCAAAAAGCGAATTGTCAATTAATAACTGTAATACCTCACGTACGCTCCGCCAATGAGACTCCAGATCAGGCGAATAAATCAAAATGTCATCCAAATACACCACTACATTTTTGTCGATCAAAGGTCTAAGGATGTCATTAATAAGATTCTGAAAAAATGCTGGTGCATTGGTAAGACCAAAAGGCATAACCAGATTCTCAAAATGACCCATAGGAGTGTTAAAAGCAGTCTTCCATTCATCACCCTCCTTCATGCGCAACAAATTGTATGCCCCCCGGAGATCAATTTTAGAGAACCACTTGGCCCCCACTAACTGGTTAAACAAATCAGGAATCAATGGCAGTGGGTAGGGATTACATACAGTAATTTTATTAATCTCGCGAAAGTCCAGACAAGGACGTAAACCGCCGTCCTTTTTTTTAACAAAAAAAATCCAACAGCCACAGGTGACTTAGAGGGTCTGATATGACCGGCGGCCAAGCTCGTCTGTATGTATTCCTCCAAAGCCTTTCTCTCAGGAATAGTAAGATTAAATAAACGAGTTTTAGGAAGAGTCGCTCCAGGGGCAAATTCAATGGTACAATCATAGTCTCTATGGGGAGGCAAAATTTGCGACTCCTCCTCAGAAAAAACTTTCCAAAAATCCTGAATAGGTACAGGTAATTTCCCTTTATCCACAGCAGCAATGCGCCCGTTACAACACTTGTCATAACACTTCGGGCTCCAGGACTTAATTTCATTAGTAGACCAATCCAGTACAGGATTGTGCAATTTTAACCAGGGTAACCCCAAAATTACTGGAGAAGGCAAATTATTTAATACTTCCAAATTTTCTTGGTGAATACCATTAATAGTGAGGGGAAATTCATAAACCTTGTGAGTAACACATTTCAAGGGAGAGCCATCGACAGAAACCACGGCAATAGGGGATGACAAAGGTTTGGGTTTTAATTTAAGTTTTTCCAAGAATCTCCCATCAATCACATTCAGAGTAGAACCACAATCCACAAATACCCGAAATTCAATTAATTCTTCCTGAGCTGCAGTAGTAGCAGAAAGAAATACCCCCTTAGTGTTTAAACAGGCTATACGGGCATAATTGACCTTTTTTTTTTCTTTGTTCATACGAAGCACACAGTTCTTAATGAAATGGTCAGATTTTCCGCAATAAAGGCTCAAACCTTCAGAAAACCTGCGGTCTTTTTCCTTGGAGCGGGGTGACATCACCCCAATCTCCATCGGCTCTCCAATGTCAGTACAGACCCTCTCAAGACTAGGAGCTGACATGGCAAAGGATTTACTCTCATTAACCCTTGCACGCTGTCTCCTGTCCACCAATATAGCTAATTGCATTGCCTCCTGCAAGTTTCCAGGTGTAGGATAAGCAATAAGCAGATCCTTAACCCTTTCACCTAGCCCAGCAAGAAACAAACTTTTCAGAGCTGAATCGTTCCACCCCACCTGAGCAGACCACCGACGGAAGTGAGTACAATAATTTTCCACATTACCTGATCCCTGTCTCAAAAGTCTCAATTCCGTCTCAGCTGATGAGACACGATCAGGATCATCATACAACAACCCCAAAGCAGAAAAAAACTATCCACTGATCTAAAGCACGGATCACTAGGTTGGAGAGAAAAAGGCCCATCCCTGAGGTTCTTTGCGCAAAAGTGACATTATGAACCCTATGTGCTGTGATTCATCACCAGAGGATCTGAGTCTCAAACAAAAATGCAATAAAGAAGCATTTTTAAAGGAAAAAAAATCTTGCTGTTCACCAAAAAATAAATCAGGCAATCGTACCTTTGGCTCGACAAAATGCGCTCCAGAACAGCTACTCACGTGTTGTTGGAGCTCGGCCACCTCCAGAGAGAGTCCCTGCAGGCGTTGAGCCAAATCCTGAACCGACACCATGATGGAAACTGGAGGTCTTTCCTTAGAGATATTTTTGGGCTGGACTTACTGTTAAGATAGGCTACAAGCACTAAGGAAAGACAGGAGATCTGTCCCTACAATAGAACTAAGCTAGATCCCTACGATGTAACGGGGAACCTGATCCTGCGATCAGACCCGCTAAAGTCCTCAGCTAGTCTGAACGAAGACTTATAGATGTGAGGGAAGGATCCCTACAAGAACTAGGGACTGGGAGAAAGATGGACACCTCCTAGCAGAAATTGTAGCAGTTAAAAGACAAACACACAACATAGAACATAAAGGTCAAAAGACCTAGCTAAACAGACTGAGAAAGGTAACAAAGCACCTGGCTAGCTTAAGAGTAGAAATTACAATGAAGTCCAGCATGGCCGGAAGGGCGGAGCAGGATTAAATAGGCAAAAAGGTCATGTGACCAGCAAAATAGAAAAAACCTAACAGGAGAGTTCAAACATGCAGTGAGTCCAACGGCTAACCAAATTTAAGAACAAACCTTCTAAGAATTTAAAGACACATAGAGCAGGGCCACATTAACGACAAATTTGCTATAGAAAGGAGAGAGTCTGCTATACAGTTATAGGGTATGCAGTGAGTCCAACGGCTTACCACTCTTAGATAAAACCCCACTAAGAATTTAATGACTCATAGAGCAGGGCCACAGTAACAAGTACGACAAATTCCCATAAGAAAGAAGAGAGTCTGCTATACAGTTATAGGGTATGCAGTGAGACTAACGGCTGACCAAATTTCGGAAAAACCCCACTAAGAATTTAAAGACACTTAGAGCAGGGCCACAGTAATGACAAATTCCCATTAAAAAGAAGAATGTCTGCTGTACAGTTATAAGGTATGCAGTGAGTCCAACGGCTGACAAAATGTAAGAAAAACCCCACTAACAATTTAAAGACACATAGAGCAGGGCCACAGTAACAAGGACAACATGTTCCCATTAGAAAGGAGAGAGTCTGCTATACAGTTATAGGGTATGCAGTAAGCTCAATGGCTGACCAAATCTTAGAACAACCCCACTAAGAATTTAAAGACACATAGAGAAGGGCCACAGTAACAAGTACGACACGTTCCCATTAGAAAGGAGAGAGTCTGCTACACAGTTAAAGGGTATGCAATGAGTCCAACGGCTGACCAAATTTAGGAAAAAACCCACTAAGAATTTAAAGACAAATAGAGCAGGGCCACAATAACAAGTACGACATGTTCCCATTAATAAGGAAAGGGTCTGTTATACAGTTATAGGGTATGCAGTGAGTCAAACGGCTAGCCAATTTTAGGAAAAACCCCACTAAGAATGTAAAGAAACAAAGAGCAGGGCCACAGTAACAAGAACTTCCCATTAGAAAGGAGAGAGTCTGCTATACAGTTATAGGGTATGCAGTGAGTCCAACGGCTGACCAAATTTAGGAAAAACCCCACTAAGAATTTAAAGACAAATAGAGCAGGGCCACAGTAATGACAAATTCTCAATAGAAAGGTGAGAGTCTGCTATTCAGTTATAGGGTATGCAGTGAGTCCAACGGCTGACATAATTTAGGAAAAACCCCACTAAGAATTTAATGAGACATAGAGCAGGGCAACAGTAACAAGTACAACATGCTCTCATTACAAAGGAGAGGGTCTGCTATACAGTTATAGAATATGCAGTGAGTTCAACGGCTGACCAATTTTAGGAAAAACCCCAATAAGAATTTAATGACACATAGATCAGAGCCACAGTAACAAGTATGACATGTTCCCATTAGAAAGGAAAGAGTCTGCTATACAGTTATAGGATATGCAGTGAGTCCAACGGCTGACATAATTTAGGAAAAACCCCAATAAGAATTTAATGACACATAGAGCATGGCCACAGTAACAGGTACGAGTGGTTCCCATTTGAAAGGAAAGGGTCTGCTATACAATTACAGGGTACGCAATGAGTCCGACGGCTGACCAAATTTAAGGACAACTTCACTAAGAATTTAAAGACACATAGAGCAGGGCCTCAGTAACGACAAATTCCCATTAGAATGAAGAGAGTCTTCTATACAATTATAGGGTATGCAGAGAGTCCAAAGGCTGACCAATTTTAGGAAAAAACCCACTAAGAATTTAAGGACGCATAGAGCAGGGCCACAGTAAGAAGAATTTCCCCTTAGAAAGGAGAGAGTTTGCTATACAGTTATAGGGTATGCAGTGAGTCCAACGGCCGACCAAATTTTGGAAAAACCCCACTAAGAATTTAAAGACACATAGAGCAGGGCCACAGGAACAAGTAAGACATGTCCCCATTAGAAATGAGAGGGTCTGCTATACAGTTATAGTGTATGCAGTGAGTCCAAAGGCTGACCAATTTTAGGAAAAACCACACTAAGAATTTAAATACATATATAGCAGGGTCACAGTAACAACAAATTCCTATTATAAAGTATAGAGTCTGCTTACAGTTATAGGGTATGCAGTGAGTCCAACGGCTGACCAAATTTAGGAAAAAACCCACTAACAGTTTAAAGACACATAGAGCAGGGCCACAGTAACGACAAATTCCCATTAGAAATGAGAGAGTCTGATATAAAGTAATAGGGTATGTAGTGAGTCCAACAGCTGTCCAAATTTAGGAAAAAAAAAACTAAGAATTTAAAGACACATAGAGCAGGGCCACAGTAATGACAAATTCTCATTAGAAAGGAGAGGGTCTCCCATAGTGTTGGCTTATGCAGTGAATGCAAGGGATGCCAAAAATTGGTAGGCACTCCAATGCCCCTTGAAAGGGACTTTGAGGACCTCATAAAAAAATGTTTCCTTTAGAAAGGAGCGGGCCTCCTATACTTGTAATGCCCATGCACTAAGTATTTAGGCTGACAAACTTTTACCCCTGGGGGGTATACATGAACAAACTTCATAATTTTTTTTTTTTACGGGCATCATAAGCCCCCCCTTAAAAAAATTATGTGGGTGTTGCATCACGGACCACAGTCACTCTGGTGATATGGTGGTGGAGGATGAGGATGAAGAGAAGGAGGAGTACAAGAGAAAATAGCCAAAATCAGGAAGCATATACCCATGTGTGGGTGTGAAGAGGTACATGGGAATATACCTCCCAAAAAAAGACACTGGATTTGAGTTTATGTTACTCTGCTATCATTCGGTTGTGTTGAGAAATCTGGCCCAATCCAGCCCTTGTTCATTTTTATAAGAGTCAGCCTGTCAGCATTTTCAGTTGACAGGCGGATGTGCTTATCAGTTATAATTCCACCAGCGGCACTAAAAACACGCTATGATAAAACGCTAGCAGCAGGGCAGGCCAGGACCTCCAGGGCATAGAGAGACAGTTCATCTAGCTTGGATACCCAATAATTATAAGGCACAGAGGAATCACAGAGGACCTTGGTACGATCGGCAATTTACTCCCTCAGCATCTTCCCAAACTTTGCACTCCTTGTGAGAGTACCCCTCACCTCAGGGCCTGTGTGATGGGAGGGTCTGAGAAAACTGTCCCAGAACTTTGACAGTGTTCACCTGCCTCTGTTGGATTGCATTTGTGTCTCTCTTGCCTGTACTCCTTGGTTGTCCAACTAACTGTGACCTCTACCACCAGTGTTTTTAGATGGGAATTTTTTCAATAGTTCAGCAACAAGGGCCTTCTGGTACTGCCCCATTTTTGTAGACCTGTCCGCCTCAGGAATAAGAGATATAAAGTTCTCCTTGTAGCGTGGGTCTAGAAGTGTCACCAACCAATAATGACTGTCACCCAAAATTTTGAGAACGCGAGGGTCATGGGAAAATAAACATAAACTCAGCCATGCGTGCCAGACTGCAAAGAGGCAAGACTTCCGTGTCCTCACCAAGAGGATGACTGATCATGCTCTCCACCTCCTCCTCTTTTCTGTCCTCTGGCCATCCACGCTGAACAGAGGGTATGACAGTTGTGCAAGTAGTACCGTCTATAGCGCATGAAACTAGCTCCTGTTCTTCCTTCTCCTCCTCATCCTCATTGTCAACCAATCCACGTTGGGATGAGATGAGATGAGGCTTGGCTGTGTGTAATCACCCTGTATGGTTCCTTGCTCCATCTCATCGTGCTCCGCCTGCAATGCGCCTCTTTGATTGTGAGCAGAGAGCGTTTCAGAAGACATAGAAGCGGGAAAGTGACTCTAATTATGGCGTCATCGCCGCTCACCATCTTGGTGGAGTCCTCAAAGTTTTGGAGGATGCTACATATGTCTAACATCCATGTCCACTCCTGAGGTCTTATGTGTGGAGTCTGAACGGAATACCGACAACCTTGTTGATGCTGGTACTCAACAACTGCCCTCTTCTGCTCACAAATCCTTCCCAACATCTGTAGTGTAGAGTTCCAATGCGTGGGGACATCACATACCAGTCTGTGAGCCGGAAGCTGCAAACGCTGCTGAAACCCGGCAAGGTCGGTGGAAGCTGTAGGTGACTTTTTAAAATGGGCACACAGGCGGCGTACTTTACCAAGCAGATCTGGCAGCTTCGGGTAGGATTTGAGAAACTGCTGAATCACGAGGTTAAGCACATGGGCCAGGCATGGTACATGTGTGAGCTCGCCTCAGAGCCGCCACCAGGTTCTGGCCATTGTCACACACAATTATGCCTGGCTTTCGGTTCAGCGGTCTGAGCCAAAGATCTGCCTGCTCTTTCAGAGGGGTCCACAACTCTTCAGCATTGTGCGGTTTGTCACCTAAGCATATTAGCTTCAGCACGGCCTGTTGCCACTTGGCCGATGCAGTGCTGCAGTGCTTCCAGCTTGTGACTGATGTGGTCATTTCGGAGATGGAGGCTGAAGAGGAGGAGGAGGCTGAGGAGGATGGGGTGCAGGAGCTGTAGACTGTGGGGGCAACCCTGATTGACCTAGGGCCCTCAATCCTTGGTGTCGGGAGGACGTGTTCCTTCCCACCGTCCGACTTTGTCCCGGCTTCCACTATGTTAACCCAGTGTGCTGTCAGAGAGATGTACCGTCCCTGCACACAAGCACTTGTCCACATGTCTGTGGTTTGGTGGACTTTTCCGGTAACTGCATTGTTGAGGGCACGGCTAATGTTTTGGGACACGTGCTTGTGCAATGTGGGAACGGTACACCAGGAGAAATAGTGGTGGTTGGGAACCGAGTACTGAGGGATGGCCATTGCCATCAGGTTGCGGAATGCTTTCATCTCCACTAGCCTAAAAGGCAACATTTCGAGCGCAAGCAGTTGTGAAATGTGGGAATTTAGTACTGTGGCCTGTGGGGCGTTGGCTGCCTATTTGCGCTTGCGTTCCAAGGACTGGGGTATGAACAACTGAACGCTGCGCTGGGACAAGGACGTGGACATACTTCCTGATGCTGTTACTTGAGAGTGTACAATGACAGGTGCAGGGCAGGAGGCATCTTCGCATGCACCATGGACAGGGGATTGGCTTGCATGCACAACAGCAGAAGAAGCAACGGTGCCACTTACAGACACTGTTCTAGGGCTCTGGGGTTTGGCCCACAAAGTTGGGTGCTTTGCTGCCATGTGCCTGATCATGCTGGTGGTGGTCAGGCTGGTCGTTTTGCCACCCCTGCTGATGCTGGCCTGGCAGGTGGTGCAAATGGTCTTTTTGGGGTTATCGGCAGAGTCTTTAAAAAACAACCAGACTCGGGAAGACCTAACAGTTGTACTGGCAACTTCCTTTGTGTTGGTGTTATGGGGAAAGGTTGCCTGCCTTCTTTCTGTGGCCACGACACTGCTTCTTCCTGCCTGTTGGGGTGCTCTGCCTCCCTCCCCCTGTGTGCTTCTGTCCTCACTCTGCATGTCCTCCTGCCAGGTTGGGTCAGTTACTAAATCATCCACCACCTCATCTTCCACTTCCACACTCTGGTCCTCCTCCTGACTTTCTGGCAATTGTGTCTTATCATCGTCCTCATCTTGTGACACTTTCCCATCGTCACCTTCGTGTGACCGTGGCTGTTCAAATATTTGGGCATTGCTACATGTGATCTCCTCTAGCCCCCCTTCAAGTGGACCGGTGAGAGGCCCGAATCTATGGGAAAGTGAACAGCTCTTTGGAATGTCCAAGTGTGGGATCAGTTGTCATGGTGGGAGGAAGGAGGTTCAAGGTAAGGAATATGTGGTCCAGAATCACAGCTACTAAGAGTTGACCATGTGGAATACAAGGTAGTGGTGGTGGTGGATAAGTGACTGGAAGCATTATCTGCTATCCAACCAATAACCTTTTCTCACTGCTCTGTTTGCAGTAGTGGTGTTCTATGGTCCCCTATTAATTGGGGCAGGAAGGTCGAGCGAGAAGATGTGGGTGTTTGTTGTGGCACAATTTCAGCTTGCCCACGGCTTCGGCTTCTGCATGCACCATCATCACCATCACGTCCAGTTCCCAGTCCCTTGCTACATGCCTTGCCTATTTTAAATGGAGGACAATATCTTCCACGTTCACAACAAATGACTGAATTTGGAGGGAACTTATATGTGATTAGTGTGACGGAGAAAACACAGTTTTAAATACCTGGCCTGTAGGTAACTATTTTGAACAGCAATCTGGTGTCAATTGCTTCACTGACACACTGAAACAAATTTTTATTGAAGGTCAGAAATGGCAGTATTTTCTGAAAACATATATGTGATCCGTGTGACGGAGAAAACACAGTTTTGAATACCTGGCCTGTAGGTAACTATTATGAACAGCAATCTGGTTTCAATTGCTTCACTGACACACTGAAACAAATTTTTAATGGAGGTCAGAAATGGCAGATTTTTCTGAAAACGTATATGTGATCCTTGTAACTGAGAAAACACAGTTGTAAATACCTGGCCTGTAGGAAACTATTATGAACAGCAATCTGATGTCAATTGCTTCACTGACACACTGAAAAAAAAACTTAATGGAGGCCAGAAATGGCATTTTTTTCTGAAAACGTGTATGTGATCCGTGAGACGGAGAAAACATAGTTTTCAATATCTGGCCTGTAGGTAACTATTTTGAACAGCAAACCGGTGTCAAAAACTTTGCTGACACACTGAAAAATTTTTTTAATGGAGGCCAGAAATGGCAGTATTTTCTGAAAATGTATATGTGATCCGTGTGACGGAGAAAACACAGTTTTCAATACCTGGCCTGTAGGTAGCTATTTGGAACAGCAAACTGGTGTCAAAAAGTTTGCTGACACACTGAAAAAAAATTTAATGGAGGCCAGAAATGGTAGTATTTTCTGAAAACGTATATGTGATCAGTGTGACGGAGAAAACACAATATTGAATAGCTGGATTTTTAGCGCTGTAATATGGAAAGGACCTGGCTGTATTCTGCAGTGCCAACAAGAAAATAGCGCAGAAAAACTGTGTTCTCTGGATTGCTTTTTAAGCAAATAATGAGGATTAACATCCAAGAAAAATTATTCCTGGCCCCTGAGACCTAGGCCTATTTCTAGCAATATAACAGCAGCAGCAGACAGAACTGGAATGGAGTCTCTTGTGCTATGTGCACTGCAGTCTGCTATATACACTGCCTGCCTGCCTATATACACTGCCTGCCTGACATCTCTGCAGATGGATTAGTCCTCAAAAGGACTGTTTGTTCAGATGGATATGTCTCTAATATAGTTTGGTACACCTACACTAACTAGAAACAAGCAAATCTCTCCCTAGCTCAGCAGCAGCTCTCCCTACACTGTCTGATTCCAGAGTGACTGTGACAAGCATGGTGGCGCCAGGTTTGATATAGACCTGATGACGCTGTGCGGCCAGCCAATCACTGTAATGCCACAACCAACATGGCTACGGCATTACAGTGAGTGGCAGGCAATTCCTGCATGTTCATTGGCGCTCTAAAGAGCGCCAAACATGCAGGGAGGAGACCCGAGCTCACGCTAAGCAACCCCTGAAATACTCGGCGAGCTCTGAGCATGAGATGCTCTGGCGAGCACCGAGCAGTAGCAAACATGCTCGCTCATCATTACCAAGCAGGATTCTCCACATTTCCAAAAATTAGTGACAGACACCAGCAAAGTAGCATTCATTTCACTACAATAGAAATAGTGTAATTAGGACCGACACCTCTTCCAGTATAGCCAACCCAATAGATGGAGACTCATTCAGTCTTCTTCACATTTCCAAAAATTAATGACAGACACCAGCAAAGTGGCAATAATTTCACTACAGTAGAAATTGTAGAATTAGGAACCAAAGCCTCTTCCACTACAGCCGACACAATAGATGGAGACCCAATTGACACCAGATTGCTGCTCAAATATTTGGGCATTGCTACATGCGATCTCCTCTAGCCCCGCTTCAAGTGGACCGGGCGAGAGGCCCGAATCTATGGAAAAATGAACACCTCTTCAGTGTTTCCAAGTGTGGGATCAGTTGTCATGGTGGGAGGAAGGAGGTTCAGGGTGAGGAATATGCGGTCCAGACTCACAGCTACTGAAACTTGACCGTGTGGAAGACAAGGTGGTGGTGGTGGTGGATAAGTGACTGGAAGCATTATCTGCTATCCAACCAATAACATTTTCTCACTGCTCTGTGTTCAGTAGTGGTATTCTACGGTCCCCTATTAATTGGGGCAGGAAGGTCGAGCGAGAAGATGTGGGTGTTTGTTGTGGCACAATTTCAGCTTGCCCATGGCTTCGGCTTCTGCATGCACCATCATCACCATCACGTCCAGTTCCCCGTCCCTTGCCATGTGCCTTGCCCATTTTAAATGGAGGACAATATCTTCCACGCTCACAACAAATGACTGAATTTGGAGCGAACTTATATGTGATCTGTGTGATGGAGAAAACTCAGTTTTAAATACCTGGCCTGTAGGAAACTATTATGAACAGCAATCTGATGTCAATTGCTTCACTGACACACTGAAACAAATTTTTAATGAAGGTCAGAAATGGCAGTATTTCCTGAAAATGTATATGTGATCCTTGTTACGGAAAAAACACAGTTTTAAATACCTGGCCTGTAGGTAACTATTTTGAACAGCAATCTGGTGTCAATTGCTTCACTGTGTCACACTGAAAAAAAAATTTAATGGAGGCCAGAAATGGCAGTATTTTCTGAAAATGTATATGTGATCCGTGTGACGGAATAAAACCCAGTTTTAAATACCTGGCCTGTAGGTAACTATTTTAAACAGTAAACCAGTGTCAAAAACTTTGCTGACACGCTGAAAAAAAAAATTAATGGAGGCCAGAAATGGCAGTATTTTCTGAAAACGTATATGTGATCTGTGTGACGGAGAAAACACAGTTTTGAATACCTGGCCTGTAGGTAACTATTATGAACAGCAAACCGGTGTCAAAAACTTTGCTGACACACTGAAAAAAAAAATTAATGGAGGCCAGAAATGGCAGTATTTTCTGAAAACGTATATGTGATCCGTTTGACGGAGAAAACACAGTTTAAATACCTGGCCTGTAGTTAACTATTTTGAACAGCAAACCGGTATCAAAAACTTTGCTGACACACTGAAAAAAATATATAATGGAGGCCAGAAATGGCAGTATTTTCTGAAAACGTATATGTGATCAGTGTGACGGAGAAAACACAGTTTTGAATAGCTGGATTTTTAGCGCTGTAATATGGAAAGAACCTGGCTGGATTCTGCAGTGCCAACAAGCAAATGGCGCAGAAAAACTGTGTTCTCTGGATTGCTTTTTAAGCAAATAATGAGGATTAAGATCCAAAAAAATATTATTCCTGGCCCCTGAGACCTGGGCCTATTTCTATAAATATAACAGCAGCAGCAGACAGAACTGGAATGGAGCCTCTTGGGCGATATGCACTGCAGTCTGCTATATACACTGCCTGCCTGCCTATATACACTGCCTGCCAGACATCTCTGCAGATGGATTAGTCCTCAGAAGGACTGTTTGTTCAGATGAATATGTCTCTAATATAGTTTGGTACACCTACACTAACTGGAAACAAGCAAATCTCTCCCTAGCTCAGCAGCAGCTCTCCCTACACTGTCTGATTCCAGAGTGACTGTGACGAGCATGGTGACGCCAGGTTTGATATAGACCTGATGACGCTGTGCGGACCGCCAATCACTGTAATGCTACAACCAACATGGCAACGGCATTACAGTGAGTGGCAGGCAATTCCTGCATGTTCATTGGCACTCTAAAGAGCGCCAAATATGCAAGGAGGAGACCCGAGCTCGTGACACGCCCCCTGGGCCGTGGGGTACTCGGTTCCGGGCCGGTCGTTGCTATGGGGGATGTGTCACAGTGGCGGTGACCCGGTCCGTGACCCAGGGCGATCATTCAATTAGGGATTATTTGCAGGGGATTTATGTACAAAGTTTGTGACGCCACCTGTGATATGTGGCTAAGGGAGCCGTCGCTGCGGAGCAGGTCCTCTGGAGCTAATGTTACTGCAGCAGGGATGGTGTGGCTCTCCACAGGTAGATCTTAGCTCCAGGGCAGTGTAGATGTTATGGGTTATGCTGGGCGTTGTAGTGCAGGGGGTGATGGCGCAGACAATAATCACAGAGACAGTGGGGTGCAGTCTTCCGAGTTTACTCACAGTTTTTAAGTTCCTCAGGTTGCACTGTCCAGCTTAGAGCCTCCCACGTCGCGCTGCATTCACCAAGCAGGGGTTCAGCAATCCCTCAGATAATTTCGGAGCACTTAACGTGACCCCTTTCTGTGTGCCTTTCTCAGTCGTCTTCCTGCGCTGGCTCTCACCCTCCTGCCCTGCGCCTCGCAATCAGTGTCCCAATCCGGTAACCTCGGGTCTTGTCAGGCGACCTGCAGTCCCCTGGACCCTCTGTGGCCACCTTCTTGGCGATATAATTGTGGATGCGGCCACTGCACCTTGCAAGTACAGCAGCCTCCGGTTTCTAGCTGAGCCTTGTAGTTCTCCACTAGTTAAGGGGCCGGTCCCCTCTGCAGCTTGATCCCTCCACCGCCTGGCAGATCGGGCATACGGGTGGCTTCCAGCATTTCCTGTACCCCTGGGATCCCTTCTTCTTTTCCTGGAGCCTTTCTCCTGCTCCCTCTCCTCCCTTCTCTCCTTCTCCTGGACCTCTCACTAGGCCCGCCTCCGGAGCAGAGCTCCTGCAAAGCTCTGCTCCACATACTTTCCTCCTCTGACTGAACACACTCTCTAAGATGGCTCCCCCTTTTATACAGCTTCCTTTCATGCTCCTCTAATCTACATCCTCCACCCACACCCACTACATGGTTCCCCCTCACTAGTTTCCCCTCCACTCCAGCCATGGACCAGGGACTGTGCTCTCCCTTAGGAGCAATCTCGCCCTGCCCTACTGCCCTACATTAGAAATAGTGTAATTAGGACCGACACCTCTTCCAGTATAGCTAAGCAAGTAGATGGAGACTCAATCAGAAGTGTTTACATTTCCCTAAATTATGGCCTAACACCACCAAAGTGGCATCAATTTCACTAGAGTAGAAATAGATTAATGGAGACCGAAACCTCTTCAACTGCAGCCAACCCAATAGATGGAGACTCATTCAGGATTCTCCACATTTCCAAAAATTAATGACAGACACCAGCAAAGTGGCATTATTTTTACTACAGTAGAAATTGTAGAATTAGGAACCAAAGCCTCTTCCACTACAGCCGACAAAATAGATGGAGACCCAATCAGGATTCTCCACATTTCCAAAAATTAGTGGCAGACACCAGCAAAGTGGCATTAATTTCACTACAATAGAAATAGTGTAATTAGGACCGACACCTCTTCCAGTACAGCCAACCCAGTAGATGGAGACTCAATCAGAAGTGTTTATATTTCCCTAACTTAGGGCCTAACACCACTGAAGTGGCATCAATTTTTACTAGAGTGTACTATAATGAAGACCGAAACCTCTTCCACTACAACCAACCCAATAGATAGAGACTCATTCAGGATTCTCCACATTTCCAAAAATTTATGGCAAACACCAGCAAAGTGGCATTAATTTCACTACAGTAGAAATAGTGTAATTAGGACCGACACCTCTTAAATAACAGCCAACCCAGTAGATGGAGATTCAATCAGAAGTGTTTACATTTCCCTAAATTAGGGCCTAACACCACCAAAGTGGCTTCAATTTCACCAGAGTAGTAGTAGTTTAAAGGAGACCGAAACCTTTTCCACTACACCCAACCCAATAGATGGAGACTCATTCAGGATTCTCCACATTTCCAAAAATTAGTGGCAAACACCAGCAAAGTGGCGTTAATTTCACCACAGTAGAAATAGTGTAATTAGTAGTGTTGAGCCACCCCCGTAGTGTTCGAGTTCGGTTCGGTTCGTTGAACACTCGTATGTTCGCCGAACTGTTCGTCGACCTATTCGTCGAACACCGTCGAACACCATTAAAACCAATGGCAGGCAAACAAAAACACATAGAAACACATAGAAAACACCTTCAAAGGTGTCCAAAAGCTGACAAACTGCTCAGAAGACACAACTAACACATGGAAAAGTGACAAGTACATATAGTCATGCGAAAAGAAAAGAGGTGGAGGAGTAAAAGGAGGAGGAGACACAGATATAGGCATGTCATGCCCTTCTAAAACCACAAAAGTGCGAAGCCGACACGGCCAGTCCGTTCCTGCCCGTGCGACCTCCGTGTCGCCGGGTTTGTGCCAGAGCCATGGTGGCCCCTTACGGACAGCCCCCCTCTCCCAATACTGGTGCCTGTCTGCTGGTGGGTCGAGCGAGCCCCCCTGCGGTGGAGGTAGGTCTAATCTTTAAATTGTCTCTCTAATTTGAATGAGTACACTTTAAATCCTTTTACAAGGATCTATTGAAGGGCAAGTCTCATGCCAGCAGCTGCGGTAATTCCAGTTCCAGTAGCATCTACTAAAGCTGCTGCAGTTAAAAAGCTTTTATAAGGATCGAGCTTGGCGGTCCACCGCAAGGCGTCCTACTGCCAGTCCCAGCCCCTGTGCCTTGGGGTGCCACCCCGATGCTCTTCACTGAGTTTCCCGGGGGCCCGAACCGTTTCCTTTGAAAACATTAAGTGTCCAAACTACAGGTGGTGTAGCTTGCTTAACAGCTGGGATAATCCGCTGACTAGCAGACACTGCTATTAGGTACAAAGTATTTCCTGGGCTAGATGCAGTTAAAAATTTGTAATTAGATACTCTCGTTGGATGCTGAGAAAGCATTCCATAGAGTCTCCTGGCATGCCATATATTATTCTCTTAAAAATCTTGGGGTAGGGGTCTAGGGGACCCTTTTATAGCCAAAATCACGGCCCTGTATCGCAATATGTCACCTAGGCTGAAGATAAATGGAACATTTTCATCACCTTTCATAATCACCAATGGGACAAGGCAGGGATGTCCTCTGTCCCCTCTCTTATACATCCTAGTGACGGAGCACCTGCTCTCATCAATTCGCCATAACCCCAATATTAGGTGGATTGAGGTGGGAGGCACCGAGTACAAGTGCTCTGCATTTGCTGATGATGTCCTAGTATATATCACTCAATCACATATATCCATCCCTGCTGTTATGGCTGAAATAGATCACTTTGTTACATGGTCAAATTTTAAAATCAATGCAGCGAAGTCTGAAGCCCTCGATGTCTCCCTCCCCAAATCCATACAGGATTCCATCCAGTCCAACTTTCCCTTTGCCTGACCCTCACAGGGTATCAAATACTTAGGAATTCCTATTCATAGAGACCTCTCCCGTCTATGTTATCTTAATTTTGGGCCCTTTATTGAACAACTCCATACAGACCACGGTTGGCAAGTTAGAACTGTAAGATTCACTATGTGAAGCACTGGTGTTTTGTGGAAAAGCACATGTACACTGTGTTCCAAATTATTATGCAAAAAGTGTTTAGGAGTGATAAGGTAAGAATTTTTTTGTTTGTCAGTTAAACTCATTGATGGTGATGTGTGTCAGGGCTCTTTATATCACTGTAAGCAATTGCAGACACCTGTGCTAATTAGTTTGGCAGGTGTGTCCAATGAAAGGTGTAACATACCTGGCGGCATCCTTGCATAGTGGTCCATCTTCCACTGTGCAAGAGCGCGCACTTGATCTCCAGTCCAGTCTGCTAGCCTGGCTTCCCTCCATGCTGTCTGTTTGCCTCTGTTTCTGCTGCTTAAGGGCGGCGTCCGATCACTTCCTGTTTCTTACACCTGCTGTGGGCACACCCCTTGTGCGTCCACAGCTTATTGCGGTCTGTCATCTGGTATTTAACCCAGCTCCTCCCAAGAAACCCGGCCTGAGCATCTTGCCCTGTCAGTTGGCTTCTTGTCTCTGACATGCCAGGTTCTGTGTATGTTACCTGTCTTGCAGTATCTGTTCC
Source organism: Phyllobates terribilis (assembly GCF_046119375.1). Lineage (NCBI taxonomy): Eukaryota > Metazoa > Chordata > Amphibia > Anura > Dendrobatidae > Phyllobates > Phyllobates terribilis. Next base: position 325,468,930 of record NW_027362762.1, on the reverse strand, counting down.
CGTGTCTGTACTGTGTCCTTCCTGTGTACTCTAACCTGCAGTCTGTACACGCTCTCTAGCCTGTTGTCTTCTGCCTATCCTGGAGGCTGTATTTCCAGGCCAGTGTGAACACGCTCCTAGCCTGTTCTTTCCGCCTTCTAGGGGCCGCATACCTAGACCCGTTCCTGTATCTTGCCTGTTCTTGTCTGTATACTCTCCTAGCCTGTTACCTGTTTTTCTCTATGTCCGTACCTTCCCTTTTCTTGCAGAATCTGATCCCGTACCTATCTCCTACTTGTTGTCTCTGTACTCCCGTTTGTGAGTTTAGAGTCCACTCGCTACTTCATTGCAAGTATCCTGTGTGCACCTGGTTCTGCCTTTCCCTTCCAGTCTGTTCCGTGTGAACAGAGCCCTGTCCCCTCCGCTCTGCCTTGCTTGCCGCTTCGGCGGTTCTTGCCTGCTCAGCCCTCTCCACCGCGTCTGCGGTTTCGCTTTGCTCAGCCCTGTCCACCGCGTCTGCTGTTTCGCTTTGCTCGGCCCTGTCCACCGCGTCTGCGGTTTCGCTTTGCTCAGCCCTGTCCACCGCGTCTGCGGTTTCGCTTTGCTCAGCCCTGTCCACCGCGTCTGCGGTTTCGCTTTGCTCAGCCCTGTCCACCGCGTCTGCGGTTTCGCTTTGCTCAGCCCTGTCCACCGCGTCTGCGGTTTCGCTTTGTTCAGCCCTGTCCACCGCGTCTGCGGTTTCGCTTTGCTCAGCCCTGTCCACCGCGTCTGCGGTTTCGCTTTGCTCAGCCCTGTCCACCGCGTCTGCGGTTTCGCTTTGCTCAGCCCTATCCTCCGCGTCTGCGGTTTCGCTTTGCTCAGCCCTGTCTACCGCGTCTGCGGTTTCGCTTTGCTCAGCCCTGTCCACCGTGTCTGCGGTTTTGCTTTGCTCAGCCCTGTCTACCGCGTCTGTGGTTTCGCTTTGCTCAGCCCTGTCCACCGCGTCTGCGGTTTCGCTTTGCTCAGCCCTGTCCACCGCGTCTGCGGTTTCGCTTTGCTCAGCCCTGTCCACCGCGTCTGCGGTTTCGATTGGCTCTGCTTTGTCTACCGTGTCTGCGGTTTTGCTCTGCTCAGCCTTGTCTACCGCGTCTGCGGTTTTGCTCTGCTCAGCCTTGTCTACCGCGTCTGTGGTTCTGCTCTGCTCGGCCTTGACTACCGCACCTGCGGTTTCGCTTTACTCTGTTTGTTTACCGCATCTGCGGCTCCAAATTTGTCTCCCAGTCTGTACTGGACCATACCCAGCCTGCGCTCTAGTCTGCCTGTTCCTGTATTCCCCGGTGTGGGTCAACAGCCGTGTCCGGAGTCTGACCTGGAGTAGACCCTGGTCCCTCTGCTCGGTTCCTCCCTGGTGCACAGGCGTCGTATGCCGTCGTGAAACCTTGGTCGGATCGGGCAGATACTTAGTTACGCCCCTCCAGGCACTCTCCGGTTCATGGCACAGTGGAACCAATAAACACGCACACGCCAGTCAGTCCAGGCGTGTGCATTGCAAACGGCAAGACTACTTAAGAAGGCTGTCCCACATTATTAAGCAGCCTACATTTTCTGCCAAAATGGGAAAGAAAAAGGATGTGTCGGCTGCTGAGAAGCAACAAATTGTGGAGTGTTTAGGTCAAGGCATGACTACAATCAACATTGCCAAGACACTTCATCCTTATCATCGCACAATCAAGAAGTATGTAGCTGATTCACAGTACACACGTGTGCGTGCTGATAAGGGAAAATTGAGGACTCTTTCCTACAGGCAATTACGTTAGGTTAAAAGAGCAGCGGCAAAATAGCCTTGTCATAGCAGCAGACAAGTTTTTGAAGCTGCTGGTGCCTCCAACGTCCCCCGAACAACAAGGTGCAGGGTCCTTCAGAGGTTTGCAGCTGTGCGTAAGCCATCCTGTCGACCTCCTCTATCCACTGTACACAAGCAGAAACGGCTCCAGTGGGCCAAACAGTACATGAAGACTGACTTCAAAACTGATTTGTTTACCGATGAGTGCCGTGCAACGCTCGATGGTCCAGATGGATGGAGTGGAGGATGGCTGGTTGATGGACACCCCATGTAAACACGGCTACGGCGCCAACAAGGAGGAGGTGGAGTAATGTTTTGGGCTGGAATCATGGAGAGAGAGATTGTCGGCCCCTTTAGGATCCCTGAAGGGGTAAAGATAAACTCCATAATATATGTGGAGTTTCTCAAACAGCACTTCCTGCCATGGTTCAAAAAGAAGAACCGTGTATTCCGCAGCAAGATCATTTTCATGCATGATAATGCTGCACATAACACATCTGATATGGGCATAAAAGGGGACAAACTTATGGTGTGACCCCCATGCTCCCCTGACCTCAACCCCATTGAGAACCTCTGGAGCATCATCAAAAGTAGTGTCTATGATGGCAGGAGGCAGTTAACATCTAAGCAACAGCTCTGGGAGGGTATTCTGTCCTCATGCAAAACAATTGAAGCAGAAACCATCCAAAACCTGACAAATTCAATGGATGAGAGAGTTCAGAAGCTCCTTTCGAACAAGGGGTCCTATGTGCAAATGTAACATCACCTAGAATAAAGTTTTGAGTTGAAAACTGTTTGATTTCAGTTTCTAATAACCTGCTAATGCTTATAATTTCAAAAATGACCATTTTTTTGTTCTTTATTAAAATGAAAAGGTTGATCGAAGAGTGTGGGGGGTCTAAGAGTGTGGCAACCCAGTAGTCAGGATTATTTTTAATTCTGACAATCTGAGGGTCATGTTGCAGGTAGTGCAGCAAGAAGGCACTCATGTGTCTTGCGCATCTAGGAGCCCCAAAATTATTTTCCAGGCTAGATGCAGCTAAAAATTATTATTAATTTGAAAGCTGGTGGAGCTTAGTACAGATGGCCTAATAGAATCAGTACTGCACACTGCTACAAGGCCCAAATTAATTTCCAGCCAAGATACAGATAAACATGATTAGTAATTTTAAATCTGGTGGAGTTTAGTATATATGGCCTAATAGAATCAGTACTGCACACTGCTACAAGGCCCAAATTATTTTCCAGCCAAGATACAGATAAACATGATTAGTAATTTGAAAGCTTAAAACGGTTGGTGAGGTGATTTTAACAAATCATCAAGCTTTTACTCTCCCCAGGATGACACAGGGGTAGAAAAGTCGTTTTGGATCCATGATTTGTTCATCTTTATGAACGTGAGTCTGTCTACATTATCAGTGGAGAGAAGCGTGCGCTTATCTGTCAGCACACCACCAGCAGCGCTGAACACACGTTCAGACAGAACGCTGGCTGCGGGGCATGATAAGATCTCCAAGGCGTAAGTGGCGAGCTCCGGCCATTTATCCAGATTGGAAGCCCAAAAAGAGCAAGAGTCCAGTGACACAGTCATGGCTTCAATGTTTACTTGGAGATACTCCTGTACCATCGTCTCTAGGAGTTGACTATGTGTCAGACTTCTTGTCTCCTGTGGCATTGCAAAGGATGGGCTAAAAAAGTGGTGAAATGATTCCGCAAAATTGATGTTACCAGCAGATACTGTGTTTCTGTTACGTTTTGAGTGCTGAACACTTGACGGTCCCATGGTTGGCAATTTGGAATTGTGAGATTCACTACGTGCACCACTAGTGTTTTGTGGAAAAGCACATGTAAGATTCTGCAACAGTCTCTGCTGATACTCCTGCATGCGTGCATCTCTTTCTATGGCAGGAATAATTTCTGCAAATTTACTTTTGTACCGGGGATCTAACAGTGTGGCAACCCAGTAGTCAGGATTATTTCTAATTCTCACAATTCGAGGGTCATGTAGCAGGTAGTGCAGCAAGAAGGCACTCATGTGTCTTGCGCATCCAGGAACACCAAGTCCCTGTTGTGTTGGTGGCGAGTTAACAATCATGCTTCCTTCCTCTGCCCTCTCCCCCCAACCTCGCACAACAGAAATGTGATCAAGGTCTCCCTCATCTGATGAGTCTTCCATCAGTTCGTCCTCCACTTCTCCCTGGGCTCCTGCACCTTCCTCACTAGTTTGGCTGCTACCATGCGCCCTGGTAAAACCATCTCCCAAGCACTCACATGCCTGCCGCCTTGGTGCTGCTGACCGTCTGGACCTTGCAGATGTTAGCCCTTCCGCATACAACTCCTCCTCCTCTACTTCCTCCACCTCCTCTTGTGCCACCACCTGACTCCGAATTCTGTTTAACATGTGCTCCAGCATGTAAATCACCGGAATAGTCATGCTGATAATGGCATCGTCAGCACTAAACATCTTCGTCGCCATTTCAAAACTGTGCAGAAGGGTGCATAGGTCCCTGATCTGAGACAACTCCTCCAGCGTGATTTGCCCCACCTCTGGATCTCGTTGGCCTAGGCTGTACGTCAGAACATATTGCACCAGGGCTTGTCGGTGCTGCCACAGTCGCTGCAACATGTGCAGAGTTGAATTCCACCGGGCACATCGCATTTTAGCCAGTGAAGTGGCAGGCCCAACAACTTCTGCAGAGATGTAAGTCACTGAGCTGCGGGATGCGAACGGCGGAAGTGAGCACACAGCGATCGTGCCCTCTGCAGAAGGCCATCTAGTCCGGGATAGTGGGCTAAAAATTGCTGGACAACCAGGTTCAACACGTGAGCCATACAAGGCACGTGTGTGACATTGCCCCGGCGAAGGGCCACACCCAGGTTAGCAGCATTGTCGCACACAGCCTTCCCTGGTTTCAGGTCCAGTGGAGACAACCATTCATGAAACTGGTTCTCCAGAGCTGACCACAACTCCTCAGCTGTGTGACTCACATTTCCCAGACATTTCAAAGTAAAAACTGCCTGATGACATTGAGCCCTGCTGCCAGCATAGTAAGGAGCTGTGCAGGATCCCTTCTGCGCAGTTAGAAAGCTTGTGGCATGACCAGACAGGCTTTGGGTGCAGGTGGGGGACCGAGAGGAGGTTGAGGAGGCAGAAGCAGTAGAGGAACTTAGAGATAAAGAGGATTGACGCATAACTCGTGGGGACGGCAAGACTTGGACAGCAGCCCCTTGTCCTGCTATCACCATAGTTACCCAGTGCCCTGTCAGCGACATGTGACGCCCCTGTCCATGCCTACTTGTCCAAGTGTCTGTGATGAAATGCACCCTGTCACACACAGAGTTTCTCAAAGAAGCGGTGATGTTGTGTGCGACATGCTGTTGGAGCGCAGGCACACCTTTCTTTGAGAAGTAGTGCCGACTGGGCATCTGGTACTGGGGCACTGCGACGGACATAAGGTCTCGAAAATCCTCTGTGTCCATCAGGCGGAAAGGCAGCATTTGTGTAGCCAAGAGCTTGCAGATTGTGAAATTCAACCTCTTAGCTTTCTCATGGCTAGGAGGAAATGGTCTTTTACTTGTCCACATCTGAGGGACCGAGGGCTGGCTGTTGTGATTAGACGGGGTTGAGAAGTTTGTCCCCGGCAAACTGCCGGTCTGTGAGAAAGATGCAGGCGGACATGTTAGGTTGCCTTGATCCAAAGGTGGTGCTATCGATGTCGGACAGCGCTTAACCCAAGCTGGTGTTTCCACCTCCAAAGAAAATGATGACCTGCCAATCACGCTGGCTGTTGCGGGTATAGAGGTGGCAGGTCTGCGTCCCAAAACAGGTGTGACTGCTGTCCCCCCAGTCACAGAGGATGAAGAGTCAGTAGATGCACAAGATGTGGCAGACGGTGGTTGGCCCAGCCGGCTAGGCCGCATTGTAGCACAGTGAGCTTCCCACTGCAACTTATGCTTCATATCCATGTGCCGGTTCATGCATGAAGTACTCAAAATATGTATTTTTTGGCCTCTACTTAGCTTTTGCTGACAAATGTTACAGATAACACGAGTTGGGTCATCTTTATCGATCTGAAAAAATGCCCAGGCTATGCAAGGCTTAGCACCCATGCGACCTGAAGAGCCACCACGACTTGTGGTCAGAGGCAGAGTTGTGTTTGAGGATGCAGTTGTTGACGTGCTTCCAGTACTACGTCTCTGTCCAGGAAGGCGCAACCTGACCTCGTCGTCACTAGCATCCTCCTCCACCTCCTCTGCTGACCTCATTGACTGGCTGACTGTGGGTTGACAGTAAGTGGAATCTCCAACCTCGTCATCATCACCCTGTGTGTTATCACACCCGTCGTCCTCAGAGCCAACCTCTTCCTGCCCTGACAAAAAACTAAAGTTGTCGCTCCAATCAGGTATTTGAGTCTCATCATTGTCTTCCTCATTGTCTCCACCAACAGGAGTTACAGTTTGGGAACTTGGGTCGACATTATGGTCAGAACCTTCTGCGTCTGGTCCTGGATCCGACTCATAAAGATTCTGGGCATCAGTGCAGATCATTTCCTCGTCTGGATTCACAGAAGCTCTGGAGTCGACCTCTGATTCCCAGGCTATAGTATGAGTGAACAGCTGTGCAGACTCAACCATCTTTTCTACCCCATACTCAGACGGGCAGCTGGAGACTTGGGAGCTGTGAGGAAGCAAGATCGATTGGGGAGACACCTCTGAGGACTGGAGTATTTGTGATGTTGAAGTTGAGGTGGAGGAGAGCCCACATAAAGGAGCACTTGATATCCGTTGAAAAACCTGCTGTTTTTGTGCCTCATCTGGAATTTGTAGCGATTGGCGTAAGAAAGGGATCTTATCACATTGACGGCCAAAAGAAGTAGACATCTTAATTTGGCTGGAAGATGGTCTTTCTTCTGCAGATGTTACTGTTGCTTTAACACCTACCCTACGGACACAACCTTTTTTCCCTTCCCAACATGCCTATTCCCCTTGCCACCAGCAGCAGGCCTTTTTCCACTCATTTTGGTGGTTAACTAATTCACAACTCTGGAGTTGTTTGCACAAAAAACAATGGATAGGAACTGAGCAGAGCTGAGTGGCCAAACTGTGGTATTAGCCCAAAAGTATTGGCTGGGTTAGATGCAGATACAAATTATTATGCATTTGCAACCTGGTGGAGGTTAGTTGGACTAATAGAACAAGTCCCACACACTGCTACAAGCCGAAATATTTTTTCAGGGCTAGATGCAGAAAAAAATTATATTGAATTTGCAACCTGGTGGAGGTTAGTATAGATGGACTAATAGAACAAGTCCCACACATTGCTACAAGCCGAAATATTTTTTCAGAGCTAGATGCAGATAAAAATTATATTGAATTTGCAACCTGGTGGAGGTTAGTATAGATGGACTAATAGAACATGTCCCACACACTGCTACAAGCCGAAATATTTTTTCAGAGCTAGATGCAGAAAAAAATTATATTGAATTTGCAACCTGGTGGAGGTTAGTATAGATAGACTAATAGAACAAGTCCCACACACTGCTACAAGCCAAAATATTTTTTCAGAGCTAGATGCAGAAAAAAATTATATTGAATTTGCAACCTGGTGGAGGTTAGTATAGATGGACTAATAGAACAAGTCCCACACACTGCTACAAGCCAAAATATTTTTTCAGAGCTAGATACAGATAAAAATTATTTTGAATTTGCAACCTGGTGGAGGTTAGTATAGATGGACTAATAGAACAAGTCCCACACACTGCTACAAGCCAAAATATTTTTTCAGAGCTAGATGCAGATAAAAATTATATTGAATTTGCAACCTGGTGGAGGTTAGTATAGATGGACTAATAGAACAAGTCCCACACACTGCTACAAGCCAAAATATTTTTTCAGAGCTAGATACAGATAAAAATTATTTTGAATTTGCAACCTGGTGGAGGTTAGTATAGATGGACTAATAGAACAAGTCCCACACACTGCTACAAGCCAAAATATTTTTTCAGAGCTAGATGCAGATAAAAATTATTTTGAATTTGCAACCTGGTGGAGGATAGCATAGATGGACTAATAGAATGATGCTATACCCAAAAGGTTTTACTTCACTAGGTGCAGTAAAAAAATTGGTATTCTATACACAGGTGGTGTAGCTTGCAACACAGATAGGCTACTCCACTGACTAACACACTCTACAGGCCAAAAAGGATTTGCTCTGCTAGATTTAGCCAAATGCTGTGAAAAAAACTTGCACAGCATTAAAACAGACCTGTCTGGCAAAAAGTGATAGGAACCGATGTAACCTAGCCCTGAAAAGGACTACAATTACAATTAGTCTTTACTTCCAACCTATCTATTTAAGAGCACAGACCTGCCTGATAAAAGTGATAGGAACTGATGTAACCTAGCCCTGAAAAGGACTGCAATTACAATTAGTCTTTACTCCCAACCTATCTATTTAAGAGCACAGACCTGCCTGATAAAAGTCGTAGGAAATGATGTAACCTTGTCCTTAAAAGGACTGCTATCACAACTATTCCCTACTCCCAAGCTGTCTGTAGATTTGTGCGAAAATTGGCTTGAAATTAACAAAGTATAGCGCACACAGCAACAGCGGTGCCATCTAACACGCAGCTGCAGCAGTGAGAAAATGGTGGCGACAGGGAAAATGGCTGGGTCTTATAGGGCAAGTACATGAGACATACACTGCCAATGACACATGCCCTTGCTTGTGTGAAAAAAACCAGTTCGCTCCGTGTGTGCGCTGCTGATAGGCTGACTGATTGCACCTCCCCACTGTAAATGCGTGAAAGAGAAAAAAATGGAGATCTTCATTATTAATGCAGAGATCCATCCCCTGCCCCTCCCCCCACCCCGCTGTACACTCAAACTGCGTATTAACATTAATTTTCAGCATTACTGAGAAAAAATCCTGTTATGATTTTGGTGCACGAACAGTTATCGAACATAACCTCAAACAGACGAATTTTTTTCAAATTGTTCGTGTTCGCCGAGCGGCTCGAACACCGCCCAAAACAGCTCGAATTTGAGATTGGCGAACAGTTCGAGTCGAACACCGCTCATCTCTACTAATTAGGACCGACACCTCTTAAAGTACAGCCAACCCAGTAGATGGAGATTCAATCAGAAGTGTTTACATTTACCTAAATAGGGCCTAGCACCACCAAAGTGGCATAAATTTCACCAGAGTAGAAGCAGTTTAATGGAGACGAAAACCTTTTCCACTACAGCTAACCCAATAGATGGAGACTCAATCCGGATTTTCCACATTTCCAAAAATTAGTGGCAGACACCAGCAAAGTGGTATTTATTTCACTACAGCAGAAATAGTGTAATTAGGACCGACACCTCTTCCAGTACAGCCAACCCAGTAGATGGAGACACAATCAGGACACATTTAAAAAAAAATAGGGCTTAAGGCCATCATTTCCATGGCCTACAGATTGGACATGGTGGAGTTCAACCTTTTTGCTTTGTGATGTGTAGAAGTAAACAATCTTCTATGTGACCACAACTGCGGGACTGAGGGCAGGCAGCAGTGCTGAGAGAGGATTGAGCAGGGTGGAATGGACAAACTGTTAGACCGTGAGTGAGGTGCAGGTGGAGATGTTAAGGTGGATTGAGAAACATGTGGTATGCTCAGTGAAACAAACACAGCAGGCATGTCCGCTTCTGTTACAGCTGACAGGCTCTCACTCAGCCTGACTGGAGCGGGTGTACAACCGCAGGTTCTGCGGTCGGAGACCTGTGTGACAATACTTGGCATATTACTAAAGGAGGAGGAAGAAGCAGTAAATGCGTTTGATGGGGCGGCTGATGGTTATTTATTGAAAACCAATTTTGAGCTTATCATGTTTGTGTACCCCTTTGTGGAGAACAATATCTGCACCAAATAATTAATTTCACTAGAGTATAACTATACTAATGGATGGAGACCAAAATCTCTTCCTCTACAGCCAGCCCAGGAGATAGAGACCTAACAAGGAGTGTTCACGTTTCTCTAAATTAGGGCCTAACATCAACAAAGTGTCATCAATTTCACTAGAGTAGAAGTAGTATAATGGGGACCGACAACTCTCCCACTACAGCCAACCCAAAAGATGGAGACCCAATCTGGATTCTCCACATTTCCAAAAATTTGTGGCAGACACCAGCAAAGTGGCATTAATTTCACTACAGTAGAAATTGTAGAATTAGGAACCAAAACCTCTTCCAATACAGCCAACCCAGCAGATGGAGACTCAATCAGTAGTGCACCATCCTAACCTGTCGTTCACCACGTGTCACACTTGTACTCTGTTGTGCAGGTGCACGAGATGGTCTAAAAAATGTGTGAAAGGACTCACAGAAATTGCTTCTGCCACTTACACTACTGCTGCTGCTAATATTTTGGCGTTGACAAATTGACGTGCCGGAGGTTGGAAGTGTAGAGCTGCGATGAACTCTGTGTGCCTCACTGCTGGCTTGGCAAAAACCTATCTTAAGGTTGTGTAGAAGCGTGTTTGGATACTCAAGCATTCGCGGGTAGTGTTGAGCCACCCCCGTAGTGTTCGAGTTCGGTTCGGTTCGTCGAACACCCGTGTGTTCGCCGAACTGTTCGTCGAACTGTTCGTCGAACACCTTCGAACACCGTTAAAACCAATGGCAGGCAAACAAAAACACATAGAAACACATAGAAAACACCTTCAAAGGTGTCCAAAAGCTGACAAACTGCTCAGAAGACATAACTAACACATGGAAAAGTGACAAGTACATATAGTCATGCGAAAATAAAAGAGGTGGAGGAGTAAAAGTAGGGGGAGACACAGATATAGGCATGTCATGCCCTTCTAAAATCCAAAAGGTGAGAAGCCGACACGGCCAGTCCGTTCCTGCCCGTGCCACCTCCGTGTCGCCGGGTTTGTGCCAGAGCCGCGGTGGACCCTGACGGCCAGCCCCCCTCTCCTAATACTGGTGCCTGTCCGCTGGTGGGTCGAGCCCCCCCGCGGTGGGGGGGAGTAACATCTGCAGAAGAAAGACCATCTTCCAGCCAAACTAACATGTCGACTTCTTTTCGTGGACAATGTGATACGATCCCTTTGTTACGGACACGCCCATCGCTACAAATTCCAGATGAGGCACAAAAACAGCAGGTGCTTCAGCGGATATCAAGTGCTCCTTCAAGTGGGCTCTCCTCCACCTCAACTTCAACATCACAAATACTCCAGTCCTCAGAGGTGTCACCCCAATCGCACTTGCTTCCTCACAGCTCCCAAGTCTCCAGCTGCCCGTCTGAGTATGGGGTAACACAGATGGTTGAGTCTGCACAGCTGTTTACTCATACTATAGCCTGGGAAACTGAGGTCTGCTCCAGAGCTTCTGTTAATCCAGACGAGGAAATGATCTGCACTGATGCCCAGAATCTTTATAAGTCGGATCCAGGACCAGATGAAGAAGGTTCTGAGCATAATGTAGACCCTCGTTCCCAAACTGTAACTCCTGTTGGTGGAGACAATGATGAAGACGATGATGAGACTCAAATACCTGATTGGAGCGACAACTTGACTTTTCGGTCAGGGCAGGAAGAGGTTGGCTTTGAGGACGACGGGTGTGATAACACACAGGGTGATGATGACAAGGTTGGAGATCCCACTTACTGTCAACCCACAGTCAGCCAGTCGATGAGGTCACCCGGGCCTTTGCCTGGCCTTTGGGATGTCGCGGTGGTCGGCTCCCTGGCCCGTACCCTGGGGTCACTCTTTAAAAGGGTGGATAATTGTTAATTTTATAAGAGTTTGTGACACCACCTGTGGTATCTGGTGAGAAGCACCAGCGCTGCAGCAGTCCACTGAGGCCCGTGATAAGGCAGCTCGATGGTATAGCTCCCCACAGGTGGAGCTAGGTCTCAGGGCAGCGTATGCAGGGGGAATGCAGGACAGGCGAGACCCAGCTGGGTCAGAGCAAGAACGGAAACGGACACGGTAGTCACTTCAGTACCTTTTACTGAAGGAAATTCAGGCACATCCTGGAGCACTGTAGGGTGAAGGGTGCATATCAGGATCCTCCCCAATGAGCGGGTGTAGGGCCTCCTGTTTCTTGCCTCTGCACAGTAAGTTTCTGACCTGCCTGGAGCTAGGCCTAACTTTGTCTCTGTCCTGCGCTGGCTGACCTTGTGGTAGGGCCTTCTCTTGAAGTTCACGCTTCCAGTATGCGGGGCCTAAGCGTCTCCTGGCTCTGTTACGTATCAGCACCTTAGCGATCCTGGGACTTGTAGTTCTCCAGGGATTCCGGTTATGCCTTACTGGGTCATAGAGATCCCGGTAAGCTCGGATCCGGTGTCCGGTAAATGCTTCGGGGTGAGCTGGTTAAGCTCCTCTGCCCCTTATGTACTAACTCGCCACTCGCCATCGGCCTACTCGGGCCCTCAATAGGCTATACACACTAACGGCAGCTTGCCGCACTTCACCGATCTTATGACGCCGGCACACCTTAAGCTCTATCTGGGCTCCCTGAATCTAGCTAGCAGGAGCCTCGTGCTCCACTGCTGAACTATTAACTGAGTTCTCTAGACTAGACTGAGTTCCACTGCAGACTGACCTCTCTTAGGCTTCTCTACTGCAGGAACTCTTCAGAGGAACTGAACTGCCTAGCTCCACCTTCCCTATTTATATCCCTAACGGGCTCCCTCTGCTGGTCTGAGGTGGAAGGTGGAGATGTGTGAATGTTTATGGGGGCCTCTTGTGGAGGATTCCATCAATACACTCTTCTAGGATCTGTGATACCAAGCGCAGCGGGGCGTCACAGATGCTATTGACGACGAGGTTAGGTTGCGCCTTCCTGGACAGAGACGGAGTACTGGAAGCACGTCAACAACTGCATCCTCAACCACAACTCCGCCTCTGACCACAAGTCGTAGTGGCTCTTCAGGTCGCATGGGCTCTAAGCCTTGCATAGCCTGGGCATTTATTCAGATCGATAAGGATGACCCAACTCGTGTTATCTGTAATATTTGTCACCAAAAGCTAAGTAGAGGCCAAAAAATCCATAGTTTGAGTACTTCATGCATGTACCGTCACATGGATATGAAGCATAAGTTGCAGTGGGAAGCTCACTGTGCTACAATGCGGCCTAGCAGGCTGGGCCAACCACCGTCTGCCCCATCTTGTGCATCCGCGGCCTCTTCATCCTCTGTGACTGGGGGGACAGCATTCACACATGTTTTTGGACGCAGACCTGCCACCTCTTTACCTGCAACAGCCAGTGTGATTGGCAGGTCGTCAGTTCATTGGGAAGTGGAAACACCTGCTGGTGTTGAGAGCTCTCTGACATCGAGAGCACCACCTTTGGATCAAGGCAACCTAACATGTCCGCCTGCATCTTCCTCACAGACCGGCAGTTTGCCAGGGACACCCTACTCAACCCCGTCAAAGCACAACAGCCAGCCCTCGGTCCCTCAGATGTGGACAAGTAAAAGACCATTTCCTCCTAGCCATGAGAAAGCTAAGAGGTTGAATTTCACCATCTGCAAGCTGTTGGCTACAGAAATGCTGCCTTTCCGCCTGGAGGACACAGTGGATTTTTGAGACCTTATGTCCGTCGCAGTGCCCCAGTACCAGATGCCCAGTCGGCACTACTTCTCAAAGAAAGGTGTGCCTGCGCTCCACCAGCATGTCGCACACAACATCACCGCTTCTTTGAGAAACTCTGTGTGTGACAGGGTGCATTTCACCACAGACACTTGGACGAGAAGGCATGGACAGGGGCGTTACATGTCGCTGACAGGGCACTGGGTAACTATGGTGACAGCAGGACAAGGGGCTGCTGTCCAAGTCTTGCCGTCCCCGCGAGTTGTACGTCAATCCTCTTTATCTAGAAGTTCCTCCACTGCTTCTGCCTCCTCAACCTCCTCTCAGTCCTCCACCTGCACCCAAAGCCTGTCTGGTAATGCCACCTGCTTTCTAACTGCGCACCTCCTTACTATGCTGGCAGCAGGGCTCAACGGCATCAGTGTTTACTTTGAAATGTCTGGGAAATGTGAGTCACACAGCTGAGGACTTCTGGTCAGCTCTGGAGACCCAGTTTCATGAATGGTTGTCTCCACTGGACCTGCAACCAGGGAAGGCCGTGTGCGACAATGCTGCAAACCTGGGTGCGGCCCTTCGCCGGGGCAATGTTACACACGTGCCTTGTATGGCTCACGTGTTGAACCTGGTTGTCCATAAATTTTTAGCCCACTATCCCGGACTAGATGGCCTTCTGCAGAGGGCACGGTCGCTGTGTGCTCACTTCCGCCGTTCGCATCCCGCAGCTCAACGACTTACATCTCTACAGAAGTCGTTGGGCCTGCCAGTTCACCGGCTGAAATGCGATGTGCCGACACGGTGGAATTCAACTCTGCACATGTTGCAGCGACTGTGGCAGCACCGACAAGCCCTGGTGCAATAGTTTCTGACGTATAGCCTGGGCCAACGAGATCCAGAGGTGGGGCAAATCACACAGCAGGAGTGGTCTCAGATCAGGGACCTATGAAGTTGACGCGCCCCCTGGGCCGTGGGGTACCCGGAGCCGGGCCGGTAGACGCTGGGGGTTATTGTCACTGTGGCGGTGACCCGGTCCGTGACCCAGGGCGGTCAATCCAACGGTAATTTGTATATATGGATTTTATAATGTCCGACTACGCCAATTGTGGACTGCGGCCAAAGGGGCCGCCACTGCGGAACAGTCCTCTGAAGCTGGTGGTTTTGCTGCAATGGTATTATTACTCCCCACAGGAAGAGTGTAGCTTCAGGGCAGTGTGGGTGGATGATGGTGGTTGTAGTGCAGGGAGTCAGTAATGAACACAGAGTCCGTGTGATGCAGTCCCAAGATCTTTACTCACAGTTGTTGCAGTCCAGATTACAGGTACCAGAGCTATCTCACCCGTCGTGCTGTGAGTACTCAGTGAGGGGCTCAGTCCACCCCCAGATAGCTCCGGAGTACTTAGCAGGACCCCCTTCTGTGTGTCCTTTCTCTGGCCTTCTCCCTGCACCTCACACCCAGTGACACTTCTATCCGGTATCCTCGGGCCTTGGCGGGCGACTTGTGTTCCGTCCCCTGGGTCCTATGTGGCTACCTTCTTAGTGAGACTGGTGTGGACTTTTGCCTGCAGTACATGAAATGCTGCAGCCTCCGGTTTCTAGTTGAGCCTTGCTGTTTCTCCTCTAGTTGAGGGACCGGTTCCCCTTATCTGACCTGACCCCTCTACCTCCTGGTAGCAGCGGGAGTACAGGTGGCCTTCTGCACGGCCCGTAGCCCTAGGGTCCCTTCGGTTCCTGGAGCCTTCCTGCTCCCACTCCTCTCTTCTCTCCTTCAGTCCTGGGCCTCCCAGGCTAGGCCCGCCTCCGGAGCAGAGCTCATGCCGAGCCTCTGCTCCTGTCACTTTTCCTCCTCTGACTGGCTTGCTCTTTCTAAGATGGCTTCCTATTTATACTCTCCCTGTCATGTGCTCCCCTAAGCTGCTCCCCTAAGCACCCACTACATAGGATCCTCCCACCAGCTAGGGACCTGGGACTGTGCTCTCCCTTAGGAGCAATCTCGCCCTAACCCCACTGCGGGTATGTGTTGGATGCAGGTGTTAGGGTCCCGAGCCATACGCCTTCCTTACCTGAGGGTGAGATACCACACCTCTGGGTGAGATGCAGTAACTCTGTGGTGACTGCACCCTCAGGGGCGCCACACACCTTTCTGCACAGTTTTGAAATGGCGACGAAGATGTTTAGTGCTGACGACGATGCCATTATCAGCATAACTATTCCGGTGATTTACATGCTGGAGCACACATTAAACAGAATTCAGAGTCAGGTGGTCGGACAAGAGAAGGTGGAGGAAGTAGAGGAGGAGTCGTATGCGGAAGGGATAACATCTCCAAGGTCCAGACGGTTGGCAGCACCAAGGAGGCAGGCATGGGAGGGTGGGGGAGAGGGATTAAACAGGGCGCATGGTAGCAGCCAAACTGTTGAGGAAGGTGCAGGAGCCGAGGAAGAAGTGGAGGATGAACTGGCGATGGGCATGGAAGACTCATCAGATGAGGGAGACCTTGATCACATTTCTGTTGTGCGAGGTTGGGGGGAGAGGGCAGAGGAAAGAAGCATGATTCTTACCTCGCTACCAACACAACAAGGACTTGGTCCTCCTGGATGCGCAAGACACATGAGTGCCTTCTTGCTGCACTACCTGCAACATGACCCTCAGATTGCAGAATTCGAAGTAATCTCGACTACTGGGTTGCCACACTCTTAGATCCCCGGTACAAAAGTAAATTTGCCTAAATAATTCCTGCCATAAAAAGGGATTGACGCATGCAGGAGTATCTGCAGACGCTGTTGCAGAATCTTACATGTGCTTTTACACAAAACACCAGTGGTGCACGAAGTGAATCTCACAGTTCTAACTTGCCAACCGCAGGACTGTCGAGTCTTCATCACTCAAACCGTAACAGTAACACAGTATCTGCTGGTAACAGCAATTTTGTGAAATCGTTTCACCACTTTTTTAGACCATCCTTTGCAAGGCCACAGGAGACAAGAAGTCTGACACATAGTCAATGCCTAGAGAGGATGGTGCAGGAGTATCTCCAAGTGAGCATCGAAGCCATGACTGTGTCACTGGACCCTTGCTCATTTTGGTATTCCAATCTGGAAAAATGGCCGGAGCTCGCCACTCACGCCTTGGAGATCTTGTCATGCCCTGCAGCCAGTGTTCTCTCTGAACGTGTGTTCAGCGCTGCTGATGGTGTGCTGACAGATAAGCGCACGCGGCTGTCCACTGAGAATGTAGACAGACTCACGTTCATAAAGATGAAAAAATCATGGATTCTCAAGGACTTTTCTAATCCTGTGTTATCCTTGGGAGGCTAAAAGCTTGAGGATTTGGTAATATCACCTCACCAACAGTTTTAAGCAACTGTGAGGCAATTGATGCCACTTAACCCTAGAATGCATGACCATAAAAATCTACACTTTCATAAACCTGGGGCCTTTTAGGTCCGTGTGCAAATAACATTGAATAACTCAAACTCAAATGACAAACAACTATATACATGAAGAATACCTAGAGTTTCAAAATTCTAACTAAAGTAATCTTGCAGAAAATAGAAAACAATTAACAGGGCGGGACTCGAGGCCCCAGGTATGCATTCTAGGGTTAAGTGGTGTCTGTGCCACAATTTTGGGAAAAAATGGAAACTCTTTTTGGAGTCCCCTTGCTGTGTCTTACGTGACGTTGCCATCGTCAATTCCAGATGGGTTGGGTCACTCCCCCCCCCCTTTTAACTGTAAGAAACTACATACACTATGGCTTGGGGTAACACAGATGATTGAGTCTGAAGAGCTGTTTACTCAGAGGTCTGCTCCAAATCTTCAGTGTCTGCTAGTCAGCGTAGAATTTTTAACTGCATCTAGCCTAGGCAATACTTTGGGCGTAGTAGCCCAGCTGCACCGCCTGTGTATCTAATAAGAATTTTTAAATGCATCTAGCCTAGGCAGACTGTGGGGACCCCCAACCAAACCCAGACGCTCAGCCCCCCTACCGCCCCCCTTTCCTTGACAATACAATAATGTAACTCTTACAACTGGATGGGTGAGGATCGGTCACAGCTTTATTAACTCTTTATACTCATTCCATTAGAAAGACATTTTATTTCTAAAATAATTCAGCTTGTTGCAGCATGCCCTGGGTCTCCACTCCGGCAACTTGGCCAACAAGTGTAACTCTCCAACATGTCCTTTCTATTTCCAGGCCACGGAGGATCCTGCGTACTCGTATGCACGACTCTGACCCCCACCCATCACTCTTAACGCTTGTTCCACTCCGTCCTGGAGTCCTGACAGGAATATGTCCAGTCCAATATCCATTAAGTGAACACCGTCGGGCCGTATGAGGCCTGCTTTATCTCCTTCCAGTTGTCGGTGTCGTACCACTACACCGCCTCTGTCTCTTCTAAATTTTGCCATCCGAATATTTATTACCCGCCTTGTCCGTTCGATGGCCGTGATGTCTCGCGCACCTTGCCATACCGCTATCGGCACAATCTCTGACCATACTATAGCTAGTTTTGTGAAAAATTCTCTGAAGCGCTCAGTGTCTAGTTTCATTATTGCCATTAGTTATGCGCTCTTGTGATGACCTAGGTTGTTTCCCCCGGCCTGTATAACTAAGATGACCAGACATCTTGCCTCTCTCCCTACCTTGATTACCTCCATTAGTACCTGTGGCCATAGCAGGCCTCTAATACCTCTCCAGTTGAAATATGTGTTATGAAACTCTAATTTCCTCCCGCCTGGGCGGACTTTCGCCCTTTAATCTGCCCAATATATATACGAGTGGCCTATCACCCACACTGTTGGCTTAGCGTCACCTGTAAAAGAAACAAACCACGTTAGGATAACAAGTCCGGTCTTATGTATCTTGCCAAACACGTGGATCACCATCTCTCTATCCTCTGAACTTCCGTTTCTGACAGTCCTGCTCTTGCTGCTTCTGTGGCCGCGCCTATGCGGAATGAGTGTGTCCCGTAATCTTTGGGGTGGTTCCCTGCCGATGTTATGCATTTATTAAATATAGCTTGGAACTGGTATCTTGATAATGGCGTCCCATCAATGTGTGATAGGAACAAATTACTTTGTGATCTGATGGTTAGATATGGTTTTACTATTGTTACCCGACTCAGTGTACCGTTTGTGGGTTGTAGAAGTACCCAAGTGCCCCTGCCCGCTGGAACCATTTTCGATTTGTGTATGCGTAGACGTATTGCATTATTGCCTATGACTACGTCCTGGTGTAATAAGCCTCCACTGGTGCTAATTTTGGATTGAGGGACTAATTCGCTTATGCATAGCGCCCCGAAGAAGGCGATCACAAATGCAGTAGACAGTAGTGTTGCTTCAAATTGTGAGTGTCATGTTAATGGTGTTAGGGATATGATGTGAGAAATCAGTTTTAGTGACACGGGACGGGACGTCTACACTCCTGACTTGGCTGACCCCTTTTCCACCCTTTTATGGATTGTCTGATGATGAATCTTTGTCACATCTCCCCAATTCAGTAGTTGGAAGTGAAATGCTACTCCGGTCAGACACCGCTGCGCTGACGCCCCTGATATGCCCCTCATCATTAGCTGGTGGAGAAATTCTATGGTGACTTGTGATCTGGCTTGTTCACATTGGTCAACCCGTCTGCCTGCTACTAGTCGTGTCCACTCTTCCCATGCCTTACCGTATGCTTGCCACGTCGACGGGGCAACTGACGCTCTGATTAATGGCATCAACTATTCGCCACTAGATCCCATAGGGAAGGTGGGCAACTGTTGTCCCGATGGGTGGGCATTGTGGAAGAGCTCTGTGAAAATCTGCCAATTGAATTGTTATAAAGCGTTAGCAGCAGCTTTAGACCCCTCAGCATAGTGGCTAGCGCGGACCCATACATTGTGTTTTAGGCACAGGAATGCTAGCCTGGGTAGTAGGCCTAGCACTGGGAGAGACGATGATGCCATCTTATTAATGCAGTGCGCTAAGCTGGTGTTTTTTGTTATGAAGCGTATATTTTTGTAAGCCAGGAGCGCGCCCCATATTTCTATTGCTACCACTATTGGGAAGAAAAATTATTTTCAGGGCTAGATGCAGCGAAAAATTATTACTAATTGAAAAGCTGGTGGAGCTTGGTATAGATGGCCTAATACAATGAGACCCACACACTGCTAGAAGGCCAAATATTTTTTCAGAGTTAGATGCTGAAAAAAATTATATTCAGTTTGCAACTTGATGGAGGTCAGTATAGATGGACTAATAGAACAAGTCCCACACACTGCTAGAAGGCCAAATATTTTTTCAGAGGTAGATGCAGACAAAAAATTATTTTGAATTTGCAACCTGATGGAGGTCAGTATAGATGACTAATAGAACAAGTCCCACACACTGCTAGAAGGCCAAATATTTTTTCAGTGCTAGATGCAGAAAAAAATTATATTCAGTTTGCAACCTTATGGAGGTCAGTATAGATGGACTAATAGAACAAGTCCCACACACAGCTAGAAGGCCAAATATTTTTTCAGAGGTAGATGCAGAAAAAAATTATATTCAGTTTGCAACCTTATGGAGGTCAGTATAGATGGACTAATAGAACAAGTCCCACACACAGCTAGAAGCTCAAATATTTTTTCAGAGGTAGATGCAGACAAAAATTATTTTGAATTTGCAACCTGATGGAGGTCAGTATAGATGGACTAATAGAACAAGTCCCACACACTGCTAGAAGGCCAAACATTTTTTCAGAGCTAGATGCAGAAAAAAATTATATTCAATTTGCAACCTGATGGAGGTCAGTATAGATGGACTAATAGAACAAGTCCCACACACAGCTAGAAGGCCAAATATTTTTTCAGAGGTAGATGCAGAAAAAAATTATATTCAGTTTGCAACCTTATGGAGGTCAGTATAGATGGACTAATAGAACAAGTTCCACACACAGCTAGAAGCCCAATATTTTTTCAGAGGTAGATGCAGAAAAAAATTATATTCAGTTTGCAACCTGATGGAGGTCAGTAGAGATGGACTAATAGAACAAGTCCCACACACAGATAGAAGGCCAAATATTTTTTTAGAGCTAGATGCAGACAAAAATATATTCAGTTTGCAACCTAATGGAGGTCTGTATAGATGGATTAATAGAACAAGTCCCACACACAGCTAGAAGCCCAATATTTTTTCAGAGGTAGATGCAGAAAAAAATATATTCAGTTTGCAACCTGATGGAGGTCAGTATAGATGGACTAATACAACAAGTCCCACACACAGCTAGAAGCCCAATATTTTTTCAGAGGTAGATGCAGAAAAAAATATATTCAGTTTGCAACCTGATGGAGGTCTGTATAGATGGATTAATAGAACAAGTCCCACACACAGCTAGAAGCCCAATATTTTTTCAGAGGTAGATGCAGAAAAAAATATATTCAGTTTGCAACCTGATGGAGGTCTGTATAGATGGATTAATAGAACAAGTCCCACACACAGCTAGAAGCCCAATATTTTTTCAGAGGTAGATGCAGAAAAAAATATATTCAGTTTGCAACCTGATGGAGGTCAGTATAGATGGACTAATACAACAAGTCCCACACACAGCTAGAAGCCCAATATTTTTTCAGAGGTAGATGCAGAAAAAAATATATTCAGTTTGCAACCTGATGGAGGTCTGTATAGATGGATTAATAGAACAAGTCCCACACACAGCTAGAAGCCCAATATTTTTTCAGAGGTAGATGCAGAAAAAAATATATTCAGTTTGCAACCTGATGGAGGTCTGTATAGATGGATTAATAGAACAAGTCCCACACACAGCTAGAAGCCCAATATTTTTTCAGAGGTAGATGCAGAAAAAATATATTCAGTTTGCAACCTGATGGAGGTCAGTATAGATGGACTAATACAACAAGTCCCACACACAGCTAGAAGCCCAATATTTTTTCAGAGGTAGATGCAGAAAAAAATATATTCAGTTTGCAACCCGATGGAGGTCTGTATAGATGGATTAATAGAACAAGTCCCACACACAGCTAGAAGCCCAATATTTTTTCAGAGGTAGATGCAGAAAAAAATATATTCAGTTTGCAACCTGATGGAGGTCTGTATAGATGGATTAATAGAACAAGTCCCACACACAGCTAGAAGCCCAATATTTTTTCAGAGGTAGATGAAGAAAAAAATATATTCAGTTTGCAACCTGATGGAGGTCAGTATAGATGGACTAATACAACAAGTCCCACACACAGCTAGAAGCCCAATATTTTTTCAGAGGTAGATGCAGAAAAAAATATATTCAGTTTGCAACCTGATGGAGGTCTGTATAGATGGATTAATTGAACAAGTCCCACACACAGCTAGAAGCCCAATATTTTTTCAGAGGTAGATGCAGAAAAAAATATATTCAGTTTGCAACCTGATGGAGGTCTGTATAGATGGATTAATAGAACAAGTCCCACACACAGCTAGAAGCCCAATATTTTTTCAGAGGTAGATGCAGAAAAAAATATATTCAGTTTGCAACCTGATGGAGGT
Source organism: Phyllobates terribilis (assembly GCF_046119375.1). Taxonomy (NCBI): domain Eukaryota; kingdom Metazoa; phylum Chordata; class Amphibia; order Anura; family Dendrobatidae; genus Phyllobates; species Phyllobates terribilis. Next base: position 325,447,048 of record NW_027362762.1, on the reverse strand, counting down.
CTGTATAGATGGATTAATAGAACTAGTCCCACACACAGCTAGAAGCCCAATATTTTTTCAGAGCTAGATGCAGAAAAAAATGATATTCAATTTGCAACCTGATGGAGGTCAGTATAGATGGACTAATAGAATGATGCTATGCCCAAAAGATTTTACTTCACTAGGTGCAGTAAAAAAATTGGTATTCTATACACAGGTGGTATATCTTGCAACACAGATAGGCTACTCCACTGACTAACACACTCTGCAATAGGCCAAAAAGGATTAGCTTTGCTAGATTCAGCCAAATGCTGTGAAAAAAACTTGCACAGCACTGGCACAGACCTGCCTGGCAAAAACTGATAGGAACTGATGTAACCTAGTCCTGAAAAGGACTCCAATTACAATTAGTCTTTACTCCCACAATCTATCTATTTAAGAGCACAGACCTGCCTGATAAAAGTCGTAGGAAATGCTGTAACCTAGTCCTTAAAAGTACTGCAATCACAACTATTCCCTACTCCCAAGCTATCTGTAGATTTGTGCGAAAATTGACTTGAAATTAACAAGGTATAGCGCACACACCAACAGCGGTGCCGTCTAACACGCAGCTGCAGCAGTGATAAAATGGTGGCGACGGGGAAAATGGCTTGGTCTTATAGGGCAAGGACATGTGACATACACTGCCAATGACACATGCCCTTGCTTGTGTGAAAAAAAGCACTTCGCTCCGTGTGTGCGCTGCTGATAGGCTGACAGATTGCACCTCCCCACTGCAAATGTGGGAAAGAGAAAAAAAAATGGAGATCTTCATTGTTCCTGCAGAGATCCATCCCCTGCCCCTCCCCCCACCCCGCTGTACACTCAAACTGCGTATTAACATTAATTTTCATCATTACTGAGAAAAAATCCAGTTATGATTTTGGTGCACGAACAGTTATCGAACATAACCTCGAACAGCCGAATTTTTCTCAAATTGTTCGTGTTCGCCGAACGGCTCGAACACCGCCCAAAACAGCTCGAATTTGAGATTGGCGAACAGTTCGAGTAGAACAACGCTCATCTCTATTCGCGGGTCCCTTTCCAGGAAGGGAAGCATCTGGCAAAATTTACTCTTATAACATGGATCTAACAGAGTGGCAACCCAGTAGTCAGCACTATTTAGAATCATAACTATACGGGGATCATGTTGCAGATGTCGGGCTCTTTCATGAGGTTCAAACCCATGTGTGTTGGTGGATGGGTAATCTGATGCTTGGTTCCTCCGTCCCTTACCGCCAAACATGAACAGAGAGTGGATGATTATCCTTTTCATGTTCTGACTGTTGCTTGCACATCACCTCTTCCTCTTCCATTTGTTCCTTTTTTGTTCAGTTTTTCTGGTATCACCAACCCACCTCGATTGCAGTGAACTACCCTCCCTTGGCACCCTGAGATGTCCCCTAGCGTATGACGTTAGTAATAGAAGAAAGTATTTTTTTAGTGTGGATGAGGCCTGTATAACATAGGAGATATGCTACGAACAATTTCAAACTGAGATGTCCCCTGCTGTATAGCGTTACTAACAGAAGAAAGTATTTTTTTAGTGTGGATGAAACCTATATAACAAACGAGATATTCTTCAAACTATTTCAAAATGAGATATCCCCTGCAGTATCACATTAGGAATCAAAGAAATTATTTTTTTAGTGTGGATGAGGTTTGTATAACATATGACATATTCTCCAAACTATTTCAAACTGAGATGTCCCCTGCTGTATCACGTTAGCAACAGAAGAAAGTAAATTTTTTTACTGTGGATGAGGCCTGTATAACATACGACATATTGTCCAAACTATTTCAAACTCAGATCTAGCCTGCTGTATCACGTTAGGAACAGCAAAAAATAGATTTTTTGCTCTGCATAAGCTCTGCATACAGCTGAATTTCACTGTTACTAAAGGAATAGGTGGTTTATAGCAGTGTGTAACACATTTGCGACAGAAAAAAAATTTTTTGGACTCTGCTTAGCAAGAGAAAAAATCTATTTTTTTACTCTGAAAACAGCTGAACTTCAACGTCACTAAAATAGTACATGACTTTCAGCGGAGTGTATCAAGTTTACAACACAAAAAAATCTTTGGCAGACTCCGGGGAGCAACAGAAAAAATATATTTTTTTACTCTGAAAACAGCTGAAGTTCACCGCCATTAACGTAGTAGATGGCTTATAGCAGAGTGTATCACGTTTTGTCACATAAAAAATATTTTATGGACTCTGTCTAGCAAGAGAAAAAAATCTGTTTTACTCTGAAAACAGCTGAACTTCAACGCCACTAAAATAGTAGGTGGCTTTTAGCAGAGTGTATCACGTTTGCGACACAAAACAATCTTTGGTGGACTGGATAGCAAGAGAAAAAAATCTATTTTTTTTACTGTGCATACAGCTGAATGTCACCCACTAAAAAATGACAAAGTGGGCTGCCATTGCTTGCACTATCACATTAGCAAATGGAAAAAAAAGTTTTTTGTGCTCTGAACTGAGAAGCTCTGCAGATTCTGCATACAGCTCAATTTCAACCCCACAAAATGAAAAGATGTGCTGCAAGGGCTTGCTTACTTGCTTGATTTATCACATTAGCAAGTGAAAAAATAGATTGAAGGCATACTCGTGCATGGAGCACAATACAACCGGTGTACAACACAGTTCTATGGCATAGGCCCTGTTTTTTCTGTCAGAATCTCAGTAATTGCACAAAAAAATGTGCTGCAACATTGAGTTCACAGGAAAACAGCACAGGACTTATCTACACTATCTGACACAAGCACCCATATATCTATTTAAAATCTCTCAGTATACAGGCACACACTCAGCAGGAGCATCTGGCAGCAGTCAGTGACATGCATACAGGTGGTGAGGGAACATAGCCGCTCTTTATACAGAGAGGACCTGTGATTTCAGAAGCCAATGGTAGAAGCCCTTGTGTCTGGACAGTGTGGATGCTTCCTGCGCTCTGATTGGCTAGCCGCGCCTTCCTCACTTAAAGTTACATGTAAAAAAAAAAAGATTACAAGTGCACCGCTGCTCTGACCTGTTCTGAGCTCTCACAAGCCCCTGCATTCATCTAACACGTCCCCCCGCTCATCATAAACAGGCACTATACTAGCCAAACTGTTCAAAACACTGTAGTTGCCCCGCAATCACATTCCTGCACTTATTCACCGAACAGTGCCGATTTTACCGAATATAAGAAAAAATGCTCGCCTTTCCGTGTCGTGTCGAACTTAAATTTGGAGATCGGATTTCTAACATATTCGCTCATCACTATTAGGGACCATGCAAACGAGCGTTTAAATCATCAGAGTGCTGCCTGATTTTTGATTGGATAGCACACGGACATCATACTGACCCATGTTATTCAATAGGGCTGTTCCGATGAATGATTTTTTTCTCGGTCCGACTGTCCGTGAGAAAAAAATCTCAGCATGCACTACTTTCTGCTAAGTCTTGGAAGAGACTCACACATTTAAGTCTATGGGTGGAAGAAAAAAATGAAAATCCACATGGAGTATCCAAGTAGCATCCATTTTTTACAGATAGATTTCTATTATAAACCTAGAAAACTCTATGCGATCATATACATGTTTTAATATAGTTGTATAAAAACGGATTTCACATGGATGTCACACAGACATAAAAAATGGATACACGGATGGCACATGGATTAAAATCTCATGAAAATTAGAAAAAAATTGCCAGAGTTTTCTGGATGAAACTCAGGTAAGTTTGATCAACATTAGTCTGGTGTGTATGGGGGACTTTAACTACTATTTGACTTATCAGCAGGGGGCGTCACCACTTAGAGTGTCTAAGTCAGCATGAACACCAAATACAGCACTGATCACATAGTTTAGAATATATTTATTCTATATATTTGTTTATATACATTAGGTAAAATACAGTCCTCAACATTGAAATTGCAACACCAATAAGGAAAAATCATGGAATTACGGAAATCACAGGATTGATAGACATTTTAATGATATGCAAATGATGAAAAAAAAGGAAACAACATTTTTAAAACATCTTACATTATTCAGTATTGAATATGGGCACCAGACGCAGAAATACATGCACTTACAAAGTGAATGGTTGTCTGAAGAATGTTCTGCCATGCTGAATGTACTTGGGCACACAAATCATTGAGATCTGCTGCTGGCAGCTACCTTTGCAATTGACGTCCCAGATGTGCTTTACAGGAAACAAGTTCAGAGACTCTGAAGGCCATGGTAGCACATTTACACAGGTTGCTCACAGCTCCTGGGACACTTTGCTGTATTGGCCACACCACTGGTTCCACTACCAAATCAATGTAATGCCAAGCTGTTTTTGTACCTGGAATGAAGACTGGAGGGGTCTGACTAGGGTACATTAGGCCACTCCTCACCATAATACCGGGAGTTGGACTGGTGTGATGTTCCCTCATGAGGGCCTCTTCATGGTGTTGCCTATCTGGTCTCCAGACAAATCTTCAGCTATCATTCCATCCAAAACTAAAGCGGGACTCATTGCAGTAGAGGATAGACCTTCATTCCAGCCTCATTTGCTCCATTTCAGCCTCCAGTCTCCATCTGGAGGCCACGGTGGTAACACTATAAAGACTGAAAGAAAGTCACACCAGTCCAGCTCTAGGGATTATTGTGTGCAGTAGCTTAATATATGCCATACCTCCTAGTCTTCATTACCATTACACAATGTTACATCAATCTTGTCATTGAATCAAAGGTACAGCCATTTCTCCAAAGTGTCCCAGGGGCAGTTTTTTAACACAACAATGCCAGGCTGTCACAAATAACTTGGGGATTTGTGGCAGCTCTGGGTATGCTGTAATTTAAATGTATTTTTTTCCTTTTTGTCCAGCAAGGGTTAATCTTAGTCTGTGGCTGGCAGCCTTTTGAGGACGGTCAGCTGATATTGATTGGTGCCACTCTCACCTCCCTTTAAGTAGCCATATGATCCATTAGCTGACCGCTGGTTATAGTCCTTTCTATGGTGACCTCTTTGAAAGAGCCAGTCTCTGGAGAAGCTGTCGTGTTCGTTGCAGTTGCAGTGGTGAAGTTTCCTGTTGGAAAGCTAAGTGTATTATGTGTTGTTATCGTACCATTTTTTTTCTTCCCTTCCCTGTGCTCTCCTATTGTAGTGGTGAGACTAGTGTATCACTGGCCTGCTCACTAGCCAGGTTAGTCCAGGGCCAGCGAGGGCTTAGGCACGTGATCACACACAGGGGAAAGGACCCATCTAAGGGCGATAGGGGACCTTAGGGACAGACACAGGTTGGTGTCAGGAGGTGTCCCTTCCCCCATTCCCTACTGCTAGTGCCCTCCTCCCCCCTATATCTTCCCATTGCTTCCATGTGTTGTGCCGTCTGCCGGACATCTCCTTGTTGTTCCGTGACACAGGCCTTGTGTTACAGTGGGCAGCGTGTGTGGCCTAAACGAGCTACCATGGCCTGAAGTTTCTCCAGACTTGTCTTTTATTGAGCACATCAGGGGCATCATTGGTTTACAAAGCCAGCTGCCAGTAGTGAATCATGATGGTTTGCAAGACCAAGTGTATTCAGAATAGCAGAACATTATTCAGGCAACTATTAATAAGCGCTCAAACTCAAAACTGAATAAATTGCAATGTTTTTAAAATGTAATTCAATTTTTTTTCATAATTTGCACATCAATAACATCTCTACTGTTCCTGTGATTTCTATATTTCCACAACTTTTTCTTCTTTGTCTTGCAATTGCACTGTTGATGAGTGTAGTCTTCATAAAACATTATCTTTATGACAACTCTTACATAATGAAATTAGATACATTACTCATGTGACTTTGTCTACAAGATAGTTTCAATTTAATGACCAACTTATCCTGTGGGCAGATGTCTGTTCAAAAGTTTTCAGAATACTTTTCATTGTTAAGCTTCTATTTCCGTTGTGTTTTTGTCCATTTTCACTTTTGTATAAAACAACGGACCCATACGTATTTTATTTTCAATCCTGTATTATGGTTTTTTTTCAACTACACAAGCAATATGTTAATATTTCTGTTTAATTTCATTTCAGAACTGGAAAGCAGTGCCACAAGGGATCTATTTTTATCAAGAGATAACATGAGACCTTCCTCAAACATTTTGTCTCTACATTGCACCATCTGTTGCTGCCTCTAGCAGAATGGCCCAAATTGCTGAATTGTTTCATATTTGCATAAATATTGTTTATAAATGATTACAAGGAAATCATGATAGATTTACTGCTTAAAAGACTGTCCTTTAATGAATGTTCTTTAGTGATTTTCCAGAAATTGTCAATTCCATGCATTACATGACTGAATTATTTTAATAATGTAATAAACTAAATGAAATGCAAATTGTCAGCTGTTTAGATTTACTAGCAGTAAATAGAAAAGTAGTGTTTTTTTTGCACTTAGGTATTTTTTCAGTTTAATTCACCAAAAGGGAAATGGAATTCAATGGAGAATTAAATGCTTAAGTTATCGTTTCTTGCTCTAAACTATTGTAATAAATGGCAATGCGAGTGATTCGTTCTGTTTGTCTTGTCCTGTTCTCTTTGATGGAAAAAGTGCTCTAAAAAAGGAGACTGGAAATCTTAGGTGATAAAAACACATAGTCAAGTACTTAACCCAAATGATAATATTAACAACATTCTGTTCCTACACAGTACTGCCATGTATTTAGAGTGCTCATATAATATATACACAGAGTAAATTCATAATACTGCTATATAGTGTCTGAAGCCAAAACTGGCGATTGAGCTACTTTTGCTTCCAGGCCCAAAGAAAGAAGGTTAATGCAAAATAGCATTAGCAAGTCCATTTTATCCATGCCATAGTTTATTCTTTCAAAGGGTCATTTACAATAAATGGAATAAACTACTGGAATATCCTGTACTTTAGAATCCAACTGATTTTTTTGCATGCCACGCTAAAAGATTGAAAGCAACAAGAATGCTTTTGTAACTGTTACAAACAAATCACTATTTTTTTTTACTTGCATTTTATGGTATATCAGATTATGATATATGATCTGAACTGTAGAGAGCAGAGAAAACTTTATTAAAAAAAAAACAGCCTATTACTCTCCTCACTGCTCACCTGTCTCGACACCCCAAGTGACTGCATTGACTGCTGCCGGCTGTTGGTCCTCAAGGCCTCTTCTTTCCACAGTTGCAGGCCGTTGTCTTCTCTCTAGAACAGGACTTCCAGCTTAGACTAGGTCTTGGATGTTATGCCGACACCAGACTTGAGAGGTCATGGTGCTTCATAACGTCAGGACGTCAAGATTGTCTTTGACTGCCAAGGTCTAGTCATGGCTGGAAGTCCTGCTCTAGAGTGAAGATACCAGCATGCGAATGGGAACACTCAATTCATGAAGAATAACTTCCCTGCATTTTGAATTTCCTGTGTAATTTGGTGAATTCAAATTTTTGTCATATCTACTCATATCTAAATATTACCCTTTATACATTAAATATATATTGTCTAATATGGTGCTGATAAGGCTGCATTCCATAATTCCTTCACATGCAGAACTATCCTCAGCTATTCACAACTAACTCACTTCTACTCAGTGTTAAAAAAAAGAGATGTAGTTATACAGAGATCACTTTGACTCCCTTTCACTCAACATAATCTATCTTTTGACTCTCTATAATCATTTTAGAATTACACTTCCCCTCTTACTGATTCACATGGGAAAAGGAGCTGGGAAAACTGTTGACTAACTGTTGAATAATTTTAATAGCCTGAAAGCTTTTTAATGACCCATAAATGGTTTCTCATTGATAAGGCACAAAAAAACTTTTCTTAAAGGGAGCCTGTGCAACATGTGGAGCGGCTATGGCCGAGGGTTACGTCCATGCCCTGCCACACTATAGAAAATAGGGGATCCTGGCTTCGTGTGCTGTTACCTTAGCGATACGCCATTACAGACTGCATGCTGCCACTTGACATGACAGGACCTGACGAAGTAGAGATGAATGAAAGAGAAAAAGTCCAAAAATGAACTTTTCTTTACAGATTAAACTGATGAAACATTTGATGTGGACAAAATGCCCCTTGGTGTGCCACTGCATCATCAATTCTTCATAGGAGAACAAGTGTCCCAGCCTGGACATCTTCTCCTCTTTGACCCTTTAGTCTGGCTACACTTCCACTTCTTATCTAGTATAGATAATGTTTGCTGTAGGTCCCCATTTGCCTGATATAAAGAATCCTTCTGCAACTTAATCCTTGTTTACTTTAGAATGTGCTATCTGAGTATGGTCTCCCTTTTTCTCACACAACACCCTTTTCAATGCAAGTCTGCTAACATTAAAACCACATGTCCTTCTCCTTTCTTTACTTTCCGCTATCTGCCCAACAACAGGAACTAAGTTCCTTCTGACAAGGTAACTCCTCCATTCATGGGCTGGCTCTTAGTAGTTAACCCTGTCCATTGGTTAGCAAAGTGCTGCAGGCCACAAAATAGATTAAACAACATTAAAGCATAATGGATTGTATAACCATAAAATCTTCAAAGGGGCTGTCAATGAGGGATGAGCGAAATGAGCGAACTCGAACTCTAAACACATGTTCCGACAGTGCACTAGCCGCAGTGCAGGCCACCACCTCCAAGGCGTAAAGGGCAAGTTCAGGCCATGTGTTAAATTTGGAGACCCAGAAGTTAAATGGGCCAGACCCATCACTCAGTTTGTGGAGACGTGTGGACACATACTCTTCATCCATATTGTTGAAACTGTCATGCTCATGGATTTGATCCCTTGAGCTTGTGTTTTGTGGTCGGCTTGCCTTTCTGTCGGGCAACAGGAGACTCACTTGGATATTTGGGTTCTGTTTTCTTGCTGCAGTCTGTCTAGCTTAACACAGGTGTTTTCATTTGTCCATCTATCGTCTTTTTGGATGCAGTTTTATATTCTTCCCCAGCAGGCATTTCCTGATGGTGATTGATTCATTTAGATGTTCTGACATTGTGTTGATGTTTGGAGCCAGTCTATGAGCTTTGAGCTAAGGATTTTTGCCTTGTTATTTCTTTGCTATACTTTGCACCTCTGTCTTTTGTTTGAGTGAGTTGCTACACAGGCATATCCGAAACTCTGCCTCCTACTTATACTGACCGTATGAGATGGTAGTGCAGGATGTTGTGATGTGCTGAGGAAGGTTTTTCACATTTCTGCCATGCTAACCCTCCCTTTTGAGGTTGTGTCGGTGCCCCAGCTGCACTGGCGACTTCCTCCTTCTCTGCCTTGTGCTTCCACTGAGCCTTCGCTGTCAGGTGAGGACGCCGTCATTAGTGGGTCAACAAGCGTGAGCTTGTATTCCCGCATTTTCTGATCACGCTCTAGTGATGGAAGTAAGGATGGCATGTTGTGCTTGTAGTGGGGATCCAGAAGGGTGGCCACCCAGTAATCAGCACTTGTAACAATTCGAGAAACTCGGTGGTTGATGCGTAGACACAGCAGCATATATTACCTCATGCGTGTCAGGCTGCCCAGGGACACCAACAAGCTGTATTCAGTGGGAAGTGTCCTCGTCTGGGTCCTCTGTATCATCTGTATCCTCTGTTTCCCTAAAGTCATGCTCCAGCAATGCTTGTGAGCCGCTTTGAGTGCCACCCTGCTGTGAACATGGTTGTTCCTCATCCTCCTACTCCTACTCCTCCTCATCCTCCAAAACTGTCCTTTGGCTGGACAGTTGTGTACCTGGCTGCTGTTGGTACCAGAACCTATCCTCCAATCCATATGTGAACGATGGACCTGATAATGGTGTGAATGGTCCCTATTCTTCCTCCTCTTTCTCCGATGCCACCACCTCATCCATCATCACCTGAAGCTTTTTTTTAAAGGACGCATAGCAGTGGTATAGTAAGGCTGATGATGGCGTCATCAGCACTGGCCATGTTTATGGACTATTCTAAGCAACACAGCACGGCACACACGTCCCGCATGAAGGTCCATTCATTGTTCGTGAAGTGGTGTTGTTCCACAGAGCAACTCACCCATGCATGCTGCAGTTTAAAATCCAGTATTGCCTGCTGCTGCTCGCACAGTCTCTCCAGCATGTGCAAGGTGGAGTTCCACCTTGTGGGAATGTCACATATGAGGCGGTGAACAGGAAGGCAGAAGTGAATCTGCAGCGCAAACAGGCAAGCAGCAGCAGGGTAAGAATGTCGAATGTGAGCACAGACAGCCCGCACTTTCAGCAGCAGCTCTGACATATCTGTGTAATTTTTAATGAAGCTCTGCACCACCAAATTCATCACATGCGCTAGGCAAGAGATGTGCGTCAAACCCGCTAGGCCCAGAGCTGTTACGAGATTTTTGCCCATTATCACACACCACCCGGCCGGGCTTGAGGTTCAGCGGCACCAACCACTCATCTGTCTATTCTTTGATCCCCATCCACAGCTCATGTGTGGTGCGGGATTTTTCAAACAAACAGACGAGTTTCAGAACAGCCTGCTGTTGTTTCCCCCTGGTTGTGCAGAAGTTGGTGGTGAAGGTGTTACGCTGACCAGATGAGGAGGCGTTAGAGGAAGAGGAGTAGGAAGAGGTGGAAACATGGATAGAGAAACATCCAAAAAACATCCAGCAATCTTCAGTGGTGGTAGGACTTGCACCAAAACGCTTTATGCCTCAGGCCCAGCCGCCGCAACATTACCCAGTGGGCAGATAGAGAGATATAACACTTTCTGCCTGTACTTACTTGTCCATGTATGGGTGGTTATGTGGACCTCTGCACTGATTGCGTTGCGCAGTGCACACCTGATTTTGTCCGCAACGATGGCTGCCTGGAAAAGTAGGGCAGAGGGCAGAGATGGCCGCCTGGAAAAGCAGTGACGGCTGGTAACTACGCTACCGGGATTCTGTGATCCCATAGTATTATTAGCCCTTCAGAAATCACTTGTGAGGCCACATGTACAATATGGGATCCAGTGTTTGGGGGATGTACAGCTGAACACTTCAATTGCATGGTGTGGAGATGCTCGGTGACACTGCTGGTAGTGGTGCTGTCACATCTTCTCTTCACAGGGAGCCAGGTGGCACTGTTGCTCGGGAGGAGGAGGAAGAGGCCGAGACTGCAGCAGAAGAAGGAGGAAGAGGAGGCTCAAATCTTTCCTGGTGTTTCAGATGTGTACTCCACTGCAGCTTGTGCTTTGCATTCAGATGCCTTGTCATGAAGGTGGTGCTCAGGTTAAGAACATTTATGCCTCACTTCAGTTTCTGATGGTACAGAGTGCAAACCACCCATGTATTGTCAGGGAGCTCCTTTAAGATGGCTTTGGTGTGTTCAGTTTGTCGGCGTAATGGCCAGTAGCAGCTGAAGTACTTGCTAGGGGCTGGCCACGGTGATTTTTCACCCTGTTCCTTTTTTTGCTGTGCAGCTAGGGTAGCATAACCACCACCTCTTTCTCTGAACTGCCCACGTTACTCGGATGGCCTTGACTCCATGTGGGGCGTAGGACCTCATCATCCCCCATCGCATCATTGCACCTCTTCAGTCTGTCCTCAACTCTGCTGCCCTAGTAATGCACTTCTGTCCTCACTATTCCTCCACTTCTGCCCTCTGCAAATACCATCGTTGTTTCCCAATTCCACAATGTATCCACTTCAAGCTACTAACACTGACATACAAAGTTGTCTTTATTGTTTCTCCGCAATATATCTCTGAACTAATCTTCCTCCTCCTCCTCTTCCTCTTCCTTCTACGCCACCACCTCATCAATCATTGACTGATGCATTTTTTCAAGGAAGCATAGCAGTGGGATACTAACTCTGATGATGACATCATCAGCGCTTGCCATGTTTACGGAGTACTCGAAGCAGCGCAACACGGTACACATATCCTGCATGGAGGCCCACTCGTTAGTCTTGAAGTGGTGTTGTTCTGCAGAGAGACTCATCTGTGCTTATCACAGCTGAAACTCCACTATCGTATGCTGCTGCTCACACAGTCTCTCCAGCATATGCAAAGTGGAGTTCCACATTGTGGGTAAGTCACATATGAGTCTGAGAGCAGGAAGGTAGAAGTGATGCTGTATCGCAGTCAGGCGAGCAGCAGGGTGAGAATGCCAAAAGCACGCACAGACAGCCCACACTTTGTGACCGGATGAGAAGGTGGAGGAAATGGAGTTGGAGGAGGAGGAAAAGGAGGAGGCAACATTGACAAAGAAAAGGCTAGGGGCGATTTTGCACCATGTTCCCTCTTTTGCTGTGCAGCTGGGGCAGCGTGACTCAGATAGCATTGACTCCATGTGGGGTCTAGGACCTCATCATCCCCCATCGCATCATTGCACCTCTCCAGTCAGTCCTCAAATCTGTTTCCCTACTAATCCACTTCTGTCCTCACAATTCCTCCACTTCTCCCCTCTGCAACTCCCTTCATTGTTTCCCAATTCCATAATGTATCCACTACAAGCTACTAACACCGACATACAAAGTTGTCTATATTCTGTCTTTTCCCCCATATATCTCTGAACTAATCTTCCTCCTCCTCCTCTTCCTCTTCCTCCTGTGCCACCACCTCATCCATCATCAACTGAAGCATTTTTCAAGGAAGCATAGCAGTGGGATAGTAACGCTGATGATGGCGTCAATCAGCACTTGCCATGTTTTTGGAGTTCTCGAAGCAGTACAACACATCACACATGTCCCGCATGGGGGCCCACTCGTTTGTCTTGAAGTGGTGTTGTTCCGCAGAGAGACTCACCTGTGCGTACTACAGCTGAAACTCCACTATCATGTGCTGCTGCTCACATAGTCTCTCCAGCATATGCAAAGAGGAGTTCCACCTTGTGGGTACATCACATATGAGGCTGAGAGCAGGAAGGTGATGCTGCACTGCAGGCAGGCAAGTAGTAGGGTGAAAATGCCAAAAGCGCGCACAGACAGCTAACACTTTCTGACCGGATGAGGAGATAGTGGAGGAAGAGGAGGAGACAACATTGACAGAGAAAAGGCTAGGTGATTTTGCACACTGCTCCCTCTTTTGCTGTGCAGCTGGGACAGCGTGACTCGGATGGCCTTGACTCCATGTGGGGTCTAGGACCTCATCATCCCCCATCACATCATCAAAACTCTCTAGTCTGTCCTCAACTTTGCTGCCATACTAATCCACTTCTGTCCTCGCTACTCCTCCACTTCTCCCCTCTGCAAATCCTTTCATTGTCTCTCAATTCCACACTGTATCCACTTCAAGCTACTAACACTGACCTACAAAGTTATCCTTAATCTGTCTCTCTCATATATCTCTGAACTAATCTCCTTATATCTCCCACTACGTTAACTCTGGTCCTCCCAAGACCTCCTTCCCTTCTCCACAATCGTACGCTCCTCATCCCATTGCATGCAAGGCTTCTCCCGAGTATCCCTTATTCTCTAGAATTCTGTGGCCCAGCACATCCAAATTTCCCCTATATTTACATAGTAACATAGTTTTTAAGGTTGAAGGAAGACTAAGTCGATCTAGTTCAACCCATAGCCTAACATGTTGATCCAGAGGAAGGAAAAAAAATACCATGTGGCAAACACTAAGCTCCACATTGGGGAAAAAAAAACCTTCCTGACTCCACATACGGCAATCAGACTAGTTCCCTGGATCAACGCCCTATCAAGGAATCTAGTATACTGTATATAACTTATAATATTATTCTCTTCAAGAACGGCATCCAGGCCCTTCTTAAATTTTAGTAGTAAATCACTCATTACAACATCATGCGGCAGTGAGTTCCATAGTCTCACTGCTCATACAGTAAAGAATCCACTTCTGTGATTATGATTAAACCGTCTTTCCTCCATACGTAGAAGATGCCCGCTTGTCCCCGTCTCAGGCCTCAGAGTAAAAAAGATCAGTAGAAAGGTCTTTGTACTGCCCTCTCATATATTTATATATTTGTACATATTAATAAGATCACCCCTAAGCCTTCGCTTTTCCAAACTAAATAACCGAAGTGTAATAACCTGTCTTGGTATTGCAGACCCCCCAGTCCTGTAATAACCTTGGTCGTTCTTCTCTGCACCCGCTCTAGTTCAGCTATGTCTTTCTTATACACCGGAGACCAGAACTGTACACAGTAATCTAAGTGTGGTCGCACTAGTGACTTGTATAGAGGTAAAATTATGTTCTCCTCATGAGTATCTATGCCTCTTTTAATGCATCCCATTATTTTATTTGCCTTTGCAGCAGCTGCCTGACACTGGCCACCAAACGTGAGCTTGTCGTTCACCAATACACCCAGGTCTTTTTCAGTGACAGTTTTGCCCAGTGTTTTACAATTAAGCATATAATTATACATTTTATTTCCTCTGCCCAAGCGCATTACCTTACATTTATCCCCATTAAAGCTCATTTGCCATTGATCAGCCCAAGCTTCTTTACATAGATCCTCCTGTAATACAAAATTGTTCTCCTCTGCATTGATTACCCTGCAGAGTTTAGTGTCATCTGCAAATATTGAAATACTACTCTGTATGCCCCCTACAAGGTCATTAATAAATATGTTAAAAAGAAGCTTGCCCAATACTGACCCCTATGGTACCCCACTGCTAACTGTGACCCAGTCTGAGTGTGTTCCATCAAGAACCACCCTTTGTTTCCTATCACTGAGCCAGTTCTTAACCCACTTACATATATTTTCCCCTATCCCCATTGTTCTCATTTTATGTATCAACCTTTTGTGTGGAACCTTATCAAAATCTTTTGAAAAGTCCATATATACATCATCCACTGCATTTACTTGGTCCAGTCCGGAACTTACCTCTTCATAAAAGCTGATCAGATTAGTTTTGCAGGAACGGTCCCTCGTAATCCCATGTTGATATTGGGTCATTAGGTTATTCTTCTTCAGATACTCTAGTATAGCATCTTTTAGAAAACCCTCCAGGATTTTACCCACAGTAGAGGTTAAGCTTACTGGCCTATAATTTCCAAATTCAATTTTTGTCCCCTTTTTGAATATTGGCACCACATTTGCTATACGCCAGTCCTGTGGTACAGATCCTGTTATTATGGAATCTTTAAAGATTAAAAATAATGGTCTATCTATGGCTTTACTTAATTCCTGCAGTATTCGCGGGTGTATCCCATCCGGGCCCGGGGATTTGTCAAGTGACATTTAATGGAGAATTTTTGTTATCACTGATCATGTTTTCTGTCATGCGATTTTATGTGTAAATACTGCTGAAAAAAATCATTTAGCATATTGGCTTTTTCCTCATCCCCATCCACTATTTCACCCAAACTATTTTTAAGGGGGCCAAGACTATCATTTTTTAGTTTCTTTCTATTTATGTAGCTAAAGAATATTTTGGGATTATTTTTACTTTCTCTGGCAATGAGTCTATGTCGCAATCTTTGCTGCCTTGATTTGGTTTTTACAGAATTCATTTAATTTTCTGTATTTATTTAATGCCTCATCACTACCTACTTGCTTTAGTTCTCTAAATACTTTCTTTTTGTCACTTGTTGCGCCCTTTACAACTCGTATATTTGATATGCTTTCTGGCCTGTTGGTTAATAATAGGTCTAGCAGTGCCCCCCTTCTTGTTGGGTCATGAACCAATTGTGAAAGGTAATTGTCTCTCATAGTTGTCAAAAACCTATTACCTTTGCTGGAACTACATGTTTCTATTCCCCAATGTATTTCAGAGTACTTAAAGTCCCCCATAATAATGACTTCTCCTTGAGTCGCTGCTTCATCTATTTGCTTTATGAGGATATTCTCCGCTGCTTCCATTATTTTTGGACACTTATAACAAACCCCTATCAGTAATTTATTATTTTTTCCCCCTCTTCTTATCTCCACCCACAGGGACTCTAAATTTTCATTAGATTCACATATATTCTCACGCAAGATGGGTTTTAAGGATGATTTTACATATAAAGAAACACCCCCCCTCGCTTGTTTGTATGGTCATTTCTGAACAAACTATAGCCCTGTAAATTAACTGCCCAGTCATGGCTCTCGTCCAGCCATGTCTCAGATATCCCCACCATGTCATAATTATTTTCCAACAAAATTAATTCTAATTCCTCCATTTTGTTGGTGAGGCTTCTGGCATTAGTGTACATGCATTTCATGTATCTCTCTGTACCTCTATTCCTTCTTACTATATTGAATTTTCTAACCACACCCCCAGTTTCTTTATTTGTGCCCAGGTCACTATCTGCACTATCTTCCACACCTATAAAATGAATACCCTCCCCCCAATCCCTAGTTTAAACACTCCTCCAAGCTTCTAGCCATTTTCTCTCCCAGCACAACTGCATCCTCCCCATTGAGGTGCAGCCCGTCCCTAGCGTAGAACCTGTAGCAAACTGAGCAGTCAGCCCAGTTCTACAGGAACCCAAACCCCTCCTTCCTACACCAATTGCTGAGTTATTTATTTATCTCCCTAATCTCCCATTGCCTCTCTGGCGTGGCACGTGGTACAGCCAGTATTTCAGAGAATACCACCTTGGATGTCTTTGCTTTAAGCTTGCAGCCTAATTCCCTGAAATCATCTTTAAGGACCTTCCACCTACCTCTAACTTTGTCATTTGTGCCAGGTCGGCTCATCCCTAGTGTAAACAGATTCTCCACTCCTTTACACCTATCACTAATTTTTCTCAATATAAGCTATGGCCACCACCATTAATGTCTCTTTTACAGCTGTCTCCCAAGCTGTATTTTCAGCTGGTGAAATAAGTATTGAACACGTCACCAATTTTTAAGTAAATATATTTCTAAAGGCGCTATTGACCTGAAATTCTCACCAGATGTCAGTAACAATACATCCAATTTACACAGACAAAGAAATCAAACCATAGATGTCCATAAATTAATTTATGTGTAAAAATGACGCAGGAACAAAGTAATGAACCCGATTACTGAAATTTATTTAATATTTCATACAAAAGGCTTTGTTGGTGATTATAGTTTCAAGACACTTCCTGTATGGAGAAGCTAGTCACATGCATTGCTCTGGTGTGATTTTGGCCCATTCTTCCGTACAAACACTCTTCAAATCCTGAAGGTTCCATCAGCTCCTTCTATGAACTCTGAACTTTAGTTCCTTCCATCAATTTTTCATTGGATTCAGGTCAGGTGATTGGCTGGGCCATTCTAGCAACTTTATTTTCTTTCCCTGAAACCAAATGAGAGTTTCCTTGCCTGTGTGTTTGGGATCATTATCTTGCTGAAATGTCCACCCTCATTTCACCTTCATCCTCCTGGTAGATGGCAACAGATTTTTATTAATAATGTTTTGGTACACTCACTATTCTGTGGTTTGTTCTTGTGATAAATGTAAGGGGTGGTCCTTGCAAATTAAAACTTTGCAGAATGTACTGGATGTGTAAAAAATAACAAAATAACCCACCAGGTTCCAGGAGAGGACCCTCCATAGTTTTCTCAGAGATAGGATGCACTGATGTCATGATTCCACCAGCCTTAGGACCACTGCCGTTTTTGATTGGCTGAAGTAGTCAGGTGACTTTAAGTAGCACATCATCACAAAACATCCAAGGACACTCAAGTCACCTCAATTTGTAGCCAATCACAGGCACAACAGTCCTGCTGCTGGTCAAATGGTGATGTCTCCTCTTTCTGTGTAAATGCAGGCTATGGAGCAACCTGCTCTGGATCCAAGTAAGTGTCAGTTGGTGAGAATCACTAAACTTGTTTTTTATTGCTCAAAGTCACAGTGAACATTTATTTTGCCCAGACAACCCTTTAACGTAAAAGTTGCATATTTGCCAATTTTTATAAGATCATCAGGAAGTTACTGAAAATTATAGTACTGAAGTTACTATAAATTAGGGTTATTTTCTTTCTTTCTTTCACTGTAGATTATTGATTGCTTCTTGTAAATGTTCCTTGGTATTTAATCACTACAGATGTATTTGGCAAATTTATTCTATATAACCTAGCTCCACATTTTTACCTTGACCCTCATCTGAAACCAAATACCCTTGTAGCATTATAGTGCATATTTAAAGTACAAGACAGGACATTACAATCCATAAGAAATTGATATGAGTGATTCTCACAAGTGTAAGAGGTTTCTTGAGGGTGGTGTAAATATTTCCTTCAACACCTCCACTTCTTTGCAGCTGCGTTACATGGAAAACATTTTTATAAACAGCTGTGTGAGATCCGAGGTTCCATTTAAAATGATAACTGACAAATGTACCATACTCTTCCTAAGCCTTTTAACCTTAAAGATGCATTTTAAGGGAAATTCAATTGCATGGAAGAATTTGCATATATTTCTTATAAGTGTCAATTATAGGAAATATCAGCGGTTTGCATTATTATAGGTTCTCTCATTATAAGTTTCAATAAGAAATGGATTTCATAGGCATGTAACATTTATTTTCTCTTTTTTTTTAATTAATCCATTAATTTTAATTTTTTTTCTAATTATAGATTTTTTTATTCTAGTTTCTGCGTTTATTTATGTAGGTAACCTTACTGCCCGAGCTGCTCTTTGAGATATGCTTTACTTCAACTACATTAACCATAGACAGCAATAGTCTGGATCTGACTTGTATAGGAGAGCTTTCTAGGCAAGTTCTCTAGTCTGTGAAGAGGTCATTGAGACCATCACGTATTGTGATTATTTGTTATTGTTATGCTGTCTGTAATGATAATCAAATGACATCTGAAAAAAACATTTCTAAACAAGAGGAAGTGTTAGCCTAATGTAGCACCCTGAGGACTCGGCTGCTACAGGGGTATTACACCTCAAGCCAGAGGTGTGGTATTCCACTCCCGGGTAAGGATGGAGTGTGGGACTGAGCTCAGATAGCTGCATACACTACATACATCCCATTTCCGGGGGACAGACCGACGGTACTCCCACCAGTATATGTGCAGGTACGACAGTGTCTGTCCCTGGCTGGAGTGGGAGGGGGGTGGAACATCCCAGTAGTGTAGGGGCAGATAGGGGGAGCAGTCTGGGTAAGGCTAGGAGCTCATTGGGTGCTGGTCACCTGAGCTCACACATAGAGGGAGTATATAAGGTGGGCACCATCTTAGATCAGGGTCAGTCTTCTGTAGAGGGTCAGTCAGTCCTGAGAGAGGTCCAGGAGCGCCTGCAGAGAGAAGAGAGAGAGGAGAAGAGAAGGACCCAGAGGGGGAGAAGAAGGAACCCCAAGAACCCAGTATACAACCAGAAGGGTGAAGGGTTGGCACGCAAGGGAACCGGATCCCAAATTAGTGGAGGAGAGAAACTACCCTCAACTAAGAACCGGAGGCTGCGACATTACATGTGGAGCAGCCCCTCACCAAGTCCACTAAGAAGGCACACCGAGCATAGGGTCAGGGAAGCCAAAGAAGGTTCAACCAACAGGAGACCCGAGGGAGCCGGACATAAGTGGACCCCTGGTGGGAAAGGCCAGTAGAGAGGACAGTCAGAAAGGGAGCTCAGGACCACGCTCCAGAATTGCTTGGGGGTTGGCCGAGTCCAGGACCTGGTGGACGCAGCACGGCTCGGGCGGTCACTCAAGGCCAGAGTGACCAACAGAACAGCAGTAAGTAAAAACCCTGAACTCCACAGCCCGACTCTGAGTCTTCTTACCATCCACACTGCACCACCACTACCACCATCCTCTACACCTGACCCCCTGAGGCTATACCCCTCCCGTTGGGGATTATACTACCACAGCTGCACATATACCACCAGCCTCAGCGGACCCTGCTGCAGCGGCGGCCTTTTGACCGCAAATCAACGGGTGGCGTAGTCGACACTAAGAACAACTAATAACATCTGTAAAGACTGCCACACACTGAGTTTGACACCCTGGGCACGGACCGGGTCGCCGCCACTCGGAGACTACAACCCCCATCTGATCCGGCTCCGGGTAATCCCCAAACAGCACTGGCCCAGGGGGCGCGTCACTAATATTAGACTTAAAGGGATTTTCCATCTCCAAGATCCTATTCCAATATGTAGTAGGTGTAATAATAATATTAGCAAATACCTGCAATTAGAAATGCAGTATAGTTTTTCTGATTTGCTATGTCCCTTTCCTCATGTGCAGGCATCAAAGGACTTTAGATCTCCATGGTTATGACCACTGATATAGTGATCATTAATTAGCTAGTTGCTAGTGGTCGTAACCATGGATACATAAGGTTCTGCAATGCCCTGCACATGAAAAAAGAGACATAGTGAATCAGAAAAATTATACTACATTTCTCATTGGAGGTATTTGCTAATATTATTATTATACCTACTACATATTGGTATAGGATCTTGGAGATGAGAATACCCCTTTAAGGTTCATTACCTTTCACAGACCAACCAGCAGCCCAAAGTGCCAAAGTAAAGGATGCGAACCGAGCAATCTATAGTAGATCACTCAGTGTGCATAGGCTGCTATAGTCCTCAGCAGTGCAAGTCCTGATTACACAGAGCAACTAACCCCCAAGAATTATGATCTTTTGTGCTGCACAGGAGATCATTTTACCTAATGAATGAGCGTTTTGCCAGTTCATTGGGAGATCGGCAGGCTGTTTTCATGGCAGAATAATCCTGAAATTAGCATTTTTAAC
This sequence comes from Phyllobates terribilis, assembly GCF_046119375.1. NCBI lineage: Eukaryota > Metazoa > Chordata > Amphibia > Anura > Dendrobatidae > Phyllobates > Phyllobates terribilis. Next base: position 325,426,487 of record NW_027362762.1, on the reverse strand, counting down.
AACGCTCGTTTATGAATATCTTAGTGTAAATGGCAGTTTAGTGAACAGAGTGAAACATGAAAGATATCAGGATATTTTATAGCAAAAAATAATATTTAACCCCTTCACAACTTTTGAACTTTGACGTACTCATATGTTATAGTTGGGTAGGGGTTCCCGATCTTTGACGTATGGGTAGGTCATGGCGATCATGCATGGCACATGAGCTGTGCTTATGTGATAGCCGAGCCCCAGCTGTTACTAAAAGGATTGGTGCCCACACCTCCCTTGGCTTTTAACCCCCTAAATGTCGCGATTGATATTGATCGCAACATTTGGGAGACTAGAAGAGGGAGGAGGTTACCTCTCCTTTCCGATCGGCGCCCCCGCAAAGTCATTGTGAGGGCCCTATCTTTGTGATGGCAACCCGAGGTCGTCATGATGACCTTGAGTCTGCCAGCAATGGTGGCCTGCTTAGACTATGCCAGGAGCATAGTCTAAGAGGCTTCAGTCAGTGCAGCACTGACAAATATAATAAATTGCAATGCAAGTGCATTTCAATGCATTATATCAGCCATCAGACTAATAAAAGTTAAAGTCCCATAGAGGGACTAAGTAAAAAAGTAGTAAAAAGTAGAAAAAGAAAAATATTTAAATAAACTAAAAAAATTGAAAATAATTTTTTACCAACAAGTAGGTATATTTATGTAATAACAAAAATAAACAAAAAAAGTACACATATTTGGTAGCGCCGCGACCTATAAAGCTGTCACTCTAGTTAACCACTTCAGTGAACACCGTAAAAAAACAAACATGGAAAAAAACAATGCTTTTTCATCATACTGCCGGAGCAAAAAGTGAAATAAAATGTGATCAAAAAGTCGAATGGAAATAAAAAATGGTATAGTTGAAAATGTCATCTTGTCCTGCAAAAAATAAGCTGTCATACAGCTCCATCAATGGAGAAATTAAAAACCTACAGCACTCAGAATATAGTGATACAAAAAAAATTTTTTTTTCTATGAAATAGTTTTTATTGTGTAAAAGCAGCAAAACATAAATAAATTATATAAATGTGGTATCCTTGTGATAATTTTCCAATGACTCAGCCCAATGTTCTGCAATTCTGTGAATCGCCCGAGAGTTAAAAATGCTCACTACAAACCTAGATGTATTCCAAAATAGGGTCGTGGGGAATTCTGCTGTTTCGGCATATCAGGGGCTCTTCAAATGTGATATGGTGTCTGCAGCCTATTCCAGCCAAAATTGCACTCCAGAATTTAATTGGAACTCCTTCCCTTCTGAGCCCTGCTGTGTGCCCAAACAGTAATTTTTCACAAGATATCGGGTATTGTACTCAGGAGAAATTGCAAAACAGAATTTGGTGTCTATTTTTTCTTGTTAACCTTGGAAAAAGGAAAATTTGGGGCTAAAGCAACATCTTTGTAAGAAAAAATGTATTTCTTCATTTTCACGGCTCAACGTAACAAAAATTCTGCAATGCTCCTGCGGGTTCAAGGTGTTCTTTACACCTCTAGATAAGTTTTATAAGGAGTGTAGTTCCCAAAATGAGGTCACTTGTGGGGGTTGTCCACTGTTTAGGTTCACCAGGGGCTCTGCAACTGCGACATGGTGATTGCTATCTATTCCAGCCAATTTTGCTCTCCAAAAAGTCATATGGTGCTCTTTCCCTTCCAAGCCCTGCCGTGCACCCAAACAGTAGTTTTCCACCACATATGGGGTATCAGTGTTCTCAGGAGAAATTGCACAACAAATTGTATGGTCCATTTTCTCCTGTTACCCTTGTGAAAATGAAAAATTTGGAGCTAAAGCAAAGTTGATTTTTTATTTCACAGCTCAATGTTATAAAATTCTGTGAAGTACCTGTGGGTTCAAGGTGCTCACTACACCTCTATATAAATTCCAAGATGCATGTAGTTTTCAAAATGGGTCACTTTTGGGGGATTTACACTGTTTAGGCACATCAGGGGCTCTGCAAATGTGACAAGTCTTCCGCTATCTATTCCAGCCAATTTTGCATTTCAAAAGTTGAATGGTGCTCCTTCCCTTCTAAGTCCTGCCGTGTGTCCAAACAATAGTTTTATACAACATATGGGGTATGAGTGTGCTCAGAAGAAACTGCACAACAAATTGGGTGGTCTTTGAAAATGTTATACTTGGGGCTAAAGAAATATTTTGTGGGAAAAAGTAAAATTTTTATTTTTTCCTTCCACATTGCTATAATTCTGGTGAAGCCCCTAAAGGGTTAATAAACTTCTTGAATGTGGTTTTGAGCATTTTGAGGGGTGTAGTTTTTAAACTTGTCATGTTTGGGTATTTTCTGTCACAAAGGCTCCTTAAGTCCCTTCAAATGGGATGTGTCACTAAAAAAATTGGTTTTGTAAATTTTTTCGGAAAAATTAGAAATTACTGATAAACTTTTAACCCTTATAACTTACTAAAAAAAACAACTATGTTTAAAAAATGATGCTAATGTGAAGTAGACATGTGATAAATGATATTTATTAACTGTTTTGTTTGATATAGCTATCTGGTTTAAAGGCATAAAAATTCAAAATTTTAAAATTTCAAGATTTTCAAAAGATTTTGTAAAGATTTTGATATTTTAATAAATCTCTTAAATCCAAAATTGTTTATGATTTGCTTTGTGCGAATTTAACCACTATTTTGCTGATCTGCAGAGGTCCAGGAAAGGTATTATAAAAAATAATAATACTTCGTTCCTCACCTGTCTTGAGTACACAACCCCTCGTCCTCTCTGCCGCACAGCACACACCTGCTTCTTATCCATTTATGCAATATATGAGATGTCCTCTTTCTCTACCTTAACTCTGCTTTCGGGCATGTGATACCCGATGTGTTGGCAAGGCCTCGGGTGGCAAACATCATGAAATTGTGATGTCACAGATTTAGTTGTGATATCATAGGTATACTGGGCAGCAAGCATCCCAGTGCAGAGAAGAGAAGAAAGATGGGGAGGACTTTGATTGTAGTGTACAATTAAAGAAGAATCAAGGGGGAGATTTGTGGGGATGGGCACAGCAGTAGGTGAGCAGTGAGATGAGTACTGTTTCTTTTTTTATCCCATTACATTTATTATGCTTTGGGGCCGGGAGAGACCCCAGAACATAATAAGGAACAATGAAATCACATAGAATAAATCTGATGCAAATCAAATTTCTTGGCCAACTTTGCATAAAACTGTTAAATTCAAATTTCAGAGTCTTTTTCTAAAGATGTATTCACAATGGTAATATTCTGATTCTTTTTCTGTTTTACAATAGTTTTAGGTTTCAATATTACAATATTATTTATTTTGGTATTTGTTTGAAAAAATGTAATGGATAGAAACATAAAAAGGAGATTTTTCAGTAGTCCTGCAGCAGTGACCCTGCCTCCTATGACCCCTCTCCACTGCCGCAGCCTTCCCCTTTCCTGTAAGCTACATTCGGGCTATAAAACACACCCTCATTTTCCTCTCAAATTTGGGGGGAAAAGTGAGTCTTATAGTTCGAAAAATATGGTATATTGGGAACCAATGTCATACTGACTTCAGTAATGCCTCTTCTCTGCTCCCCGCCCATCAGTTGCATAGCTATGTAGTAGTCATAAGACTGTGTTTAAAGCCATGATTCTGTGTATAGGGGCAGTAGGGGCATCATACTATGTGAGTGCGCTGTGGGGGCCTCATACTGTTTGCTGGGGCTGCGGAAGCTATCATATTATGTTGAGGGCTGGGAGAGCATCATGCTGTTTTGGAGGCTGTGTTGGGCATCATACTGTGTGGGGGGCTGCGGGGCCATAGTACTGTGCTGTGGGCCGTGGGGGCCATAATACTGTGTAGTGAACCATGGGAGCATAATACTGTTTGTGAGGAGCTGTAGAAGCCATCCTACTGTGTGTAAGGGTCTGTAGAGGTCATCATTATAATGTGTGGGGGGCCGTATGTATATGTATTTTATTTTTTTATTTTTATATTTTCTAATATTCTGGCCCACCATTTCATTTTCTTGGTGGAAAACTCTGGGAGCATTATCAGTATATATAGGCAACATTCAGGGGACATCATTATTGTATGTGGCAGGGGGACTCAGGAATCATTATTACTGTATGAGGTGTAGACTTTGGGGACATTATTAGTGTATGTGGGGGACTGAGGAGACATTATAGCTATATGTGCAGGAACTAGTGACAATATTACACTATGTGGCTCAAGGGGCATAATTACTTTTTTGAAGCACTGGGGGTATTATTAATAACAAAGGGGATGCATAGGAGACATTATTGCTTTTTAAGAACACTCAAGGGACAATTTTAAATGTTAAGCAAGTATTTAAGTGTCATTGTTACATTATAGAGGCACTCTCAGGGTAATATAACAGTCAAAGGGGCTCACAAGAAGTACATTACTTATTATGTGGAGGGTGCAAAAAGGGCATTTCATTGTGTAAGTGGCACAGTGGTGAATATTATTTTGTAGAGTAGTAAGAAGATCACTGTGAAGACCGAGGGTCTTCCTTGGGCATAATACTACTCATACAACACAGGGTGAGGGTAAAACAGTGGGGCAATACTTTATTGAACCACGGAGCGGGCAATAAGCACACAGAACAGTCCCAGCTAATACCCAAGATCGTACAACATTACACAGTCCTCACCCTTACGCTGACCCCCCTGGGATAGAACAGCTGCAACTTTGGGGCTTTCAGAGACAACTACCGCAACCAGTGGCCCCCCGCTTCTGGCGGGCCCCCACCTGGCTTCTCCGAATGTCTCCATGGGTTCCAGGTGATCGGAGGGTCCCACCTGGCAACCCCAAACAGCATATACATGGGGCCAGGTGACTTCATCGTCCCAACCTGGTCTCCCCAAATGTATCCATAGGTCTCTGATGGTCAATGGAGCAGATCCATATCTTTCCAGTCAGGGCCATATACCCTTAGGTCAGGATCATGTAGAATCCAAATCTGTGTCTCTTTGGTTAAAGCCATGTGTAACAGCGTGTCCCTTCCCCGGCCTGTGTTCCTGGACTGCAATGTAACTAGGCCTGGGTCAACATCTAGTGGGGGATTCTGTCTTTGTTCTTTTCAGCATAGGACTCACCCAATATAAGCCTGTAGCTTCTGGAAACTTCTCAAGGTAGCCACATGTTCAAAATAGGTGGGACCCATCCCCCATCGATGGGGCTGATCCCAAGACACAGAACAACAGACACATGTTTTTGGCCAGTTAGTTGTGTGCTGCCGTGTAAAGGGCTAGGATATTACACTGAGGCGAGATCCTGCTGCCCGTGTGTTGATGGTTAGAAGCTGCCACATGGGATTGTGTTGTGTCCCTCATCTGTTGGATCTATCAAACTCATCCCAGGATTATTTCTACCTTTTCACTGGCGTCGGATTGCCGAGTGGCGTCCCCGGAACTATTCACTTTTGGCGTGTTCTCATTGGGGACTCTAAGGAACAATCTTGATATTTGATGTTCTATTTTCCCTGCCTCAATAAATCTCGTTGGATTGATCATCGGCCTGGCGTTCCTTCCTGCTGTGTCGCACACCCCGTCACACAATGCTTCCAAGCTGATGGTCTGAGAGAGTCTGATCTTTGATTCTCCTTGTAAAGTCTGACTGCTACAGAGGCCTTGATCCTTAAAATAGTTACAATTGTCCTTTGAAGTACACATCCACAGGTCAAGGGTTAGAGAGGACATTATTCCACAGGGCTCAGGTCTCATTATTTGTGCATTTAATCAATTTATATAGTTGTGTAGCAGGAGGGACTCTTTAAATAAACATCTAGCTGGCTTTAGTATAATATGCAATTAGCATAGTAGCAAACATCATTGTTCACAGACCAATAGAAGATAACATTCAGGGTTATACAAATACTGGTCTGTCCTTCTTGACCAGCCACATAAATACACATACATTCACAAGTCAACAAGTCTCTTGGCTTAACAAATTTAATTGTCTGGCTGATTAAGATTATAAACTGTATCGTCACACTGCTCCTCCAATCCTAATCAGCCAGACATGATAGGATCCCAATCATCCTTCTCCACTTTTTGGAGACAGACAATCAGCGTGTCTTTAAGCACAGACACGAGTGTAAGAGGTTTCACCTTCATGAGAACAAAACTTTGCATCATCCAGCATCCTCAGAGCATATTCCATGTCTTCCTTGCGAATAAACTCCACATGTAATTGGCGAAAACAGACTGGTATCCATTGCTTCCACACATGCTGTCCTCAGCATCCAGTGGTTCCTGGATTAAATCCGATGAGTGTCGATGGCCTGGTATTCAATCCATTGAAGCTGGCACAGCTGCTGCCGTTTATCCTCACCGGTCTACCTCCCAAGGCCTGGCTAGCGGGGACATGGTAGCATCCGAAACCAGCTGTGTATGCCTCACCTATGGTCTGCTGGGTCTGTGTATATGCCTTCCTGGTTGTGGAGCCCTTTGGACGGTGTGTGCAAACACCAGTCCCCTGTAGCTCCTCTAAACCTGCTGGGCTGAATAGTATCCCACTGTTGCCACCAAAATGTGGTCGTCACAATCACTGTTTACTGTTACCACACAACATGTCTAGTAATAAGGACAAATACAGCAGCAGGCTGAGCATTGGGTTATCAGCAGTATGACAGGTGTGTGCAGGTTGGATATACTGTAGATGGAGACAGTGCTGGTTATGTGAGAAGTTAAACATGTCTTTGTTGAAAACTCTACATAAGAGTCGTGGCTGAACCAGATAAAAAAGATAGGAGAAGTGAATGACCTCATCAGAAAGAATGTCATTTGTAAGTCACTATATTTTACTGCCCTGTAATCCTTTAGTTTGTTCTGAAGAACTGGTATCTACCACTATATGGTCGCCATATGACAGTAAATTTGGTCTTTGTCTTTTTATAGTGATTTTTTTCGGGAACAACATGATCATCTGCTTAAGTTCCCCTTTACCCATTATGATTAGGGTGTGCTACGCAGTTGTAAACATAGTTACCTAGGTTAAGTGCTCACTCAGATGTGTTTTTCCTCCCATGTATCTTTGTTGCCTATTCTTGCTGACATGACTGCAGCACTGATGTCATACCAACAGCTCATAAACAATGCAGCTAATCACTGGGCTGAATGATCACTTACAGTCATGCTGTCGATGTGACGTCACTATTGCAGCAATGTCAGCAAAACCACCTGAGAGCAATAGAGAGGCAGAGCTGGAGCAGCAGTGAGCACACTATCATTTTGTTTTATTCCTACAGATCAAACCATGGAATATTTTAAGGTTGAAAAGACTCCTTTAAAAAATTGTGCTTCTTCATGAATAATTTTAACATCATATGCAAAAGAGATGAAAGTATAAAAAAAAGGGAACCTCAAGGTCTTCAATGAGCATAATTTGTCCAGACTCCAGAGTTTAAAATTTGTATTATGGAGGTAACACCTAGAATTCCACTATGAATCAAAGGGTTATTCTGAATTAGCGTTTGGCTATCTTTGTCAATGTCATACAGCTCCATTCAGCTTCTCTTGCCTGTCATCTTGAGGCAGGAAGGGAACATGGGACACAGGATCCCTGGTCTAGCAATCTCTGTGGGTTCCAGTGTTTGGAATCACTTCAATCTAACAGTTATCTTATCTCCAATGAATAGGTTATATATTTTTGAATTGCTAAAGAGTTCCCTGTCAATCTCAATTTGTATGTCTCCCATAATGTTGATGTTAAAATGCAGCTATATTATTGCTGTTTTATTGGACTTAGGTTCTGTTTGCACATTTTAGTCTGGGTCGAGCATTTGACATTTTTCCTATTCAAAATCAATTTCAATCCACAACAGCTACAGAGTGCGCTAAAACTGCAGTGGGAATAGACTAATAAAATATCTGCATCTGTATTATAGATGTAGAAAGCACCACCATGTTTACTGACTGCGTGCTATGATGACAATGTAGCATCTTGAGCCTATGATACTTACGTCCATAGATATTAATGATATGTGCAAATAGCAGTTGGAGCGTTATTTCAATAAATGTATGTCAAACATTAGTTTGTCACTTGCTACATTTGTATCACTCTCAGTTACAACATAGACAAAGAGTGAAAGCTATGGGCCGAGTGCAGGCATTTTGCTCTTTATGCTGATGTTCAAATATAGAAGTCAGTCCTTCACATTGTGTTTAAAACAGATGACAAATTAGCGAATGGACAGTGTTTCATGGCTTTGATCTATATAAAGTTTTTTTTTCTACTTAAAAAAAAATCAGCCTTGAAGAAAGTCACGGACCCAAGTGATCTTTAGTTCATTAGTAAGCCTTTAGTAGGTTGCAACAATTACAGCTCTCAGGCAGACTTGTTCCATTTGGTACTAGTGTGACTTAAAAAAATTCTTTGACTAATGACTTGTTAAAAAGAGTTGACAGTATGTTGCAATTTGTTATAATTGAATCTCACCCTCATCAGCTGTTTGAAGGCATGAAATGTTTTCATACACTACACTGATTTGAATTAATGGCACAAAAATATTCCGAAATAACGTCTGTCAGATTGGAAGATTACAGTGTTCTTCTCTGATGTGAGAACGACATTTCATCGCAGTTTTGAAAGCAATGTAAGGCTCTTGAAGATATTTTTCTTTCTATAATGGGACATTACACACACTGTATACTGATTTAATATCAGCTTTCCATAAACTCTTTTAATAATGAAAATGTTTCTTTATACAAATAACTCGACAGTGTTTTTGGATTTAGGTCCTAGGATTGATGGTCTTTTGGAATACTATTTAAAATTAATTAAACTATTCTGCACATTTAGAGTCTCCACTATTAACCCGTTGGTGACATCCTTAGAATGTTTAGTGCACACTTATTGTATATTCACACAACACACATTTGTCAGATTTTTCATTCAGAAAAAAACAGATGTGTTTTCATCTGTATTGTCATCTATATACAATCTGTACGTTTTTATACATCAACAGTGGAGTTGGCCGGATCAATTCGTAGGACTCCAGTCCATTGGCCAGGTCAGTTCTCTGTGACTGCTGGAAAGGAGGTTTGCAAATCTCTTATCTTCAGTTATCTCCATTGCTGTTTTTGATTAGCCGGCTGCTGCAACCTCATCTATGCATCACGTCACAATGATGACGTAGCAAATTAAAATCCACGTCAGGGATCCTAGAATGCCTATGGACCAGAGTCCCGTGAATTGATCTGTCCAATTGTAATCAGCGATTATTAAAATTTACAGGAACAAATACAGTTTCCTATGTTAAAGATTTGCAATGAATCTGTAAAAATTGGATATTTATGATCTGCATAGTATCAGATTTTATTGTGCACCTGTAGACTTGAATAGAGATGAGCGTTGTTCTACTCGAACTGTTCGCCAATCTAAAATTCGAGCTGTTTTGGGCGGTGTTCGAGCCGTTCGGCGAACACGAACAATTTGAGAAAAATTCGGCTGTTCGAGGTTATGTTCGATAACTGTTCGTGCACCAAAATCATAACTGGATTTTTTCTCAGTAATGATGAAAATTAATGTTAATACGCAGTTTGAGTGTACAGCGGGGTGGGGGGAGGGGCAGGGGATGGATCTCTGCAGGAACAATGAAGATCTCCATTTTTTTTTCTCTTTCCCGCATTTACAGTGGGGAGGTGCAATCTGTCAGCCTATCAGCAGCGCACACACGGAGCGAAGTGCTTTTTTTCACACAAGCAAGGGCATGTGTCATTGGCAGTGTATGTCACATGTCCTTGCCCTATAAGACCAAGCCATTTTCCCCGTCGCCACCATTTTCTCACTGCTGCAGATGCGTGTTAGACGGCACCGCTGTTGCTGTGTGCGCTATACCTTGTTAATTTCAAGCCAATTTTCGCACAAATATACAGATAGCTTGGGAGTAGGGAATAGTTGTGATTGCAGTCCTTTTAAGGACTAGGTTACAGCATTTCCTACGACTTTTATCAGGCAGGTCTGTGCTCTTAAATAGATAGGTTGTGGGAGTAAAGACTAATTGTAATTGGAGTCCTTTTCAGGACCAGGTTACATCAGTTCCTATCAGTTTTTGCCAGGCAGGTCTGTGCCAGTGCTGTGCAAGTTTTTTTCACAGCATTTGGCTGAATCTAGCAAAGCTAATCCTTTTTGGCCTATTGCAGAGAGTGTTAGTCAGTGGAGTAGCCTATCTGTGTTGCAAGATATACCACCTGTGTATAGAATACCAATTTTTTTACTGCACCTAGTGAAGTAAAATTTTTTGGGCATAGCATCATTCTATTAGTCCATCTATACTGACCTCCATCAGGTTGCAAACTGAATCTAATTTTTTTCTGCATCTAGCTCTGAAAAAATATTGGGCTTCTAGCTGTGTGTGGGTCTTGTTCTATTAATCCATCTATACTGACCTCCATCAGGTTGCAAACTGAATATAATTTTTTTCTGCATCTAGCTCTGAAAAAATATTGGGCTTCTAGCTGTGTGTGGGTCTTGTTCTATTAATCCATCTATACTGACCTCCATCAGGTTGCAAACTGAATATAATTTTTTTCTGCATCTACCTCTGAAAAAATATTGGGCTTCTAGCTGTGTGTGGGTCTTGTTCTATTAATCAATCTATACTGACCTCCATCAGGTTGCAAACTGAATATAATTTTTTTCTGCATCTAGCTCTGAAAAAATATTTGGCCTTCTAGCAGTGTGTGGGACTTGTTCTATTAGTCCACCTATACTGACCTCCATCAGGTTACAAACTGAATATATTTTTTTCTGCATCTACCTCTGAAAAAATATTGGGCTTCTAGCTGTGTATGGGACTTGTTGTATTAGTCCATCTATACTGACCTCCATCAGGTTGCAAACTGAATATATTTTTTTCTGCATCTACCTCTGAAAAAATATTGGGCTTCTAGCTGTATGTGGGTCTTGTTCTATTAATCCATCTATACAGACCTCCATCAGGTTGCAAACTGAATATAATTTTTTTCTGCATCTAGCTCTGAAAAAATATTTGGCCTTCTTGTAGTGTGTGGGACTTTCTCTGTTAGTCCATCTATACTGACCTCCATCAGGTTGCAAACTGAATATATTTTTTTCTGCATCTACCTCTGAAAAAATATTGGGCTTCTAGCTGTGTGTGGGTCTTGTTCTATTAATCCATCTATACTGACCTCCATCAGGTTGCAAACTGAATATAATTTTTTTCTGCATCTAGCTCTGAAAAAATATTTGGCCTTCTAGTAGTGTGTCAGACTTTCTCTATTAGTCCATCTATACTGACCTCCATCAGGTTGCAAATTAAAAATAATTTTTATCTGCATCTACAGTACCTCTGAAAAAATATTTGGGCTTCTAGCTGTGTGTGGGACTTGTTGTATTAGTCCATCTATACTGACCTCCATCAGGTTGCAAACTGAATATATTTTTTTCTGCATCTACCTCTGAAAAAATATTGGGCATCTAGCTGTGTGTGGGTCTTGTTCTATTAATCCATCTATACAGACCTCCATCAGGTTGCAAACTGAATATAATTTTTTTCTGCATCTAGCTCTGAAAAAATATTTGGCCTTCTAGTAGTGTGTGGGACTTTCTCTGTTAGTCCATCTATACTGACCTCCATCAGGTTGCAAACTGAATATATTTTTTTCTGCATCTACCTCTGAAAAAATATTGGGCTTCTAGCTGTGTGTGGGTCTTGTTCTATTAATCCATCTATACTGACCTCCATCAGGTTGCAAACTGAATATTATTTTTTTCTGCATCTAGCTCTGAAAAAATATTTGGCCTTCTAGTAGTGTGTCGGACTTTCTCTATTAGTCCATCTATACTGACCTCCATCAGGTTGCAAATTAAAAATAATTTTTATCTGCATCTACAGTACCTCTGAAAAAATATTTGGGCTTCTAGCTGTGTGTGGGACTTGTTGTATTAGTCCATCTATACTGACCTCCATCAGGTTGCAAACTGAATATATTTTTTTCTGCATCTACCTCTGAAAAAATATTTGGCCTTCTAGTAGTGTGTCGGACTTTCTCTATTAGTCCATCTATACTGACCTCCATCAGGTTGCAAATTAAAAATAATTTTTATCTGCATCTACAGTACCTCTGAAAAAATATTTGGGCTTCTAGCTGTGTGTGGGACTTGTTGTATTAGTCCATCTATACTGACCTCCATCAGGTTGCAAACTGAATATATTTTTTTCTGCATCTACCTCTGAAAAAATATTGGGCTTCTAGCTGTGTGTGGGACTTGTTGTATTAGTCCATCTATACTGACCTCCATCAGGTTGCAAACTGAATATATTTTTTTCTGCATCTACCTCTGAAAAAATATTGGGCTTCTAGCTGTGTGTGGGTCTTGTTCTATTAATCCATCTATACAGACCTCCATCAGGTTGCAAACTGAATATTATTTTTTTCTGCATCTAGCTCTGAAAAAATATTTGGCCTTCTAGTAGTGTGTGGGACTTTCTCTGTTGGTCCATCTATACTGACCTCCATCAGGTTGCAAATTAAAAATAATTTTTATCTGCATCTACAGTACCTCTGAAAAAATATTTGGGCTTCTAGCTGTGTGTGGGACTTGTTGTATTAGTCCATCTATACTGACCTCCATCAGGTTGCAAACTGAATATATTTTTTTCTGCATCTACCTCTGAAAAAATATTTGGCCTTCTAGTAGTGTGTCGGACTTTCTCTATTAGTCCATCTATACTGACCTCCATCAGGTTGCAAATTAAAAATAATTTTTATCTGCATCTACAGTACCTCTGAAAAAATATTTGGGCTTCTAGCTGTGTGTGGGACTTGTTGTATTAGTCCATCTATACTGACCTCCATCAGGTTGCAAACTGAATATATTTTTTTCTGCATCTACCTCTGAAAAAATATTGGGCTTCTAGCTGTGTGTGGGTCTTGTTCTATTAATCCATCTATACTGACCTCCATCAGGTTGCAAACTGAATATAATTTTTTTCTGCATCTAGCTCTGAAAAAATATTTGGCCTTCTAGTAGTGTGTCAGACTTTCTCTATTAGTCCATCTATACTGACCTCCATCAGGTTGCAAATTAAAAATAATTTTTATCTGCATCTACAGTACCTCTGAAAAAATATTTGGGCTTCTAGCTGTGTGTGGGACTTGTTGTATTAGTCCATCTATACTGACCTCCATCAGGTTGCAAACTGAATATATTTTTTTCTGCATCTACCTCTGAAAAAATATTGGGCTTCTAGCTGTGTGTGGGTCTTGTTCTATTAATCCATCTATACAGACCTCCATCAGGTTGCAAACTGAATATAATTTTTTTCTGCATCTAGCTCTGAAAAAATATTTGGCCTTCTAGTAGTGTGTGGGACTTTCTCTGTTAGTCCATCTATACTGACCTCCATCAGGTTGCAAACTGAATATATTTTTTTCTGCATCTACCTCTGAAAAAATATTGGGCTTCTAGCTGTGTGTGGGTCTTGTTCTATTAATCCATCTATACTGACCTCCATCAGGTTGCAAACTGAATATTATTTTTTTCTGCATCTAGCTCTGAAAAAATATTTGGCCTTCTAGTAGTGTGTCGGACTTTCTCTATTAGTCCATCTATACTGACCTCCATCAGGTTGCAAATTAAAAATAATTTTTATCTGCATCTACAGTACCTCTGAAAAAATATTTGGGCTTCTAGCTGTGTGTGGGACTTGTTGTATTAGTCCATCTATACTGACCTCCATCAGGTTGCAAACTGAATATATTTTTTTCTGCATCTACCTCTGAAAAAATATTTGGCCTTCTAGTAGTGTGTCGGACTTTCTCTATTAGTCCATCTATACTGACCTCCATCAGGTTGCAAATTAAAAATAATTTTTATCTGCATCTACAGTACCTCTGAAAAAATATTTGGGCTTCTAGCTGTGTGTGGGACTTGTTGTATTAGTCCATCTATACTGACCTCCATCAGGTTGCAAACTGAATATATTTTTTTCTGCATCTACCTCTGAAAAAATATTGGGCTTCTAGCTGTGTGTGGGACTTGTTGTATTAGTCCATCTATACTGACCTCCATCAGGTTGCAAACTGAATATATTTTTTTCTGCATCTACCTCTGAAAAAATATTGGGCTTCTAGCTGTGTGTGGGTCTTGTTCTATTAATCCATCTATACAGACCTCCATCAGGTTGCAAACTGAATATTATTTTTTTCTGCATCTAGCTCTGAAAAAATATTTGGCCTTCTAGTAGTGTGTGGGACTTTCTCTGTTGGTCCATCTATACTGACCTCCATCAGGTTGCAAATTAAAAATAATTTTTATCTGCATCTACAGTACCTCTGAAAAAATATTTGGGCTTCTAGCTGTGTGTGGGACTTGTTGTATTAGTCCATCTATACTGACCTCCATCAGGTTGCAAACTGAATATATTTTTTTCTGCATCTACCTCTGAAAAAATATTTGGCCTTCTAGTAGTGTGTCGGACTTTCTCTATTAGTCCATCTATACTGACCTCCATCAGGTTGCAAATTAAAAATAATTTTTATCTGCATCTACAGTACCTCTGAAAAAATATTTGGGCTTCTAGCTGTGTGTGGGACTTGTTGTATTAGTCCATCTATACTGACCTCCATCAGGTTGCAAACTGAATATATTTTTTTCTGCATCTACCTCTGAAAAAATATTGGGCTTCTAGCTGTGTGTGGGACTTGTTGTATTAGTCCATCTATACTGACCTCCATCAGGTTGCAAACTGAATATATTTTTTTCTGCATCTACCTCTGAAAAAATATTGGGCTTCTAGCTGTGTGTGGGTCTTGTTCTATTAATCCATCTATACAGACCTCCATCAGGTTGCAAACTGAATATAATTTTTTTCTGCATCTAGCTCTGAAAAAATATTTGGCCTTCTAGTAGTGTGTGGGACTTTCTCTGTTGGTCCATCTATACTGACCTCCATCAGGTTGCAAACTGAATATATTTTTTTCTGCATCTACCTCTGAAAAAATATTGGGCTTCTAGCTGTGTGTGGGACTTGTTGTATTAGTCCATCTATACTGACCTCCATCAGGTTGCAAATTGAATATAATTTTTTTCTGCATCTAACCCAGCCAATAGTTTTGGCCTAATACCACAGTTTGGCCACTCAGCTCTGCTCGGTTACCATCCATTGTTTTTTTGTGCAAACAACTCCAGAGTTGTGAATTAGTTAACCACCAAAATGAGTGGAAAAAGGCCTGCTGCTGGTGGAAAGGGGAATAGGCGTGTTGGGAAGGGGAAAAAAGGTTGTGTCCGTGGGGTAGGTGTTAAAGCAACAGTAACATCTGCAGAAGAAAGACCATCTTCCAGCCAAACTAAAATGTCTACTTCTTTTAGCGGACAATGTGATAAGATCCCTTTCTTACGGCCACGCCAATCGCTACAAATTCCAGATGAGGCACAAAAACAGCAGGTGCTTCAATGGATATCAAGTGCTCCTTTAAGTGGGCTCTCCTCCACATCAACTTCAACATCACAAATACTCCAGTCCTCAAAGGTGTCACCCAAATCGCACTTGCTTCCTCACAGCTCCCAAATCTCCAGCTGCCCGTCTGAGTATGAGGTAGAACAGATGGTTGAGTCTGCAGAGCTGTTTACTCATACTATAGCCTGGGAATCAGAGGTCGACTCCAGCGCTTCTGTGAATCCAGACGAGGAAATGATCTGCACTGATGCCCAGAATCTTTATGAGTCGGATCCAGGACCAGACGCAGAAGGTTCTGACCATAATGTAGACCCTCATTCCCAAACTGTAACTCCTGTTGGTGGAGACAATGAGGAAGACGATGATAAGACTCAAATACCTGATTGGAGCAACAACTTTAGTTTTTTGTCAGGGCAGGAACAGGTTGGCTCTGAGGACGACGGGTGTGATAACACACAGGGTGATGATGATGAGGTTGGAGATCCCACTTACTGTCAACCCACAGTCAGCCAAGAGATGAGGTCAGCAGAGGAGGTGGAGGAAGATGCTAGTGACGACGAGGTCAGGTTGCGCCTTCCTGGACAGAGACGTAGTACTGGAAGCACGTCAACAACTGCATCCTCAAACACAACTCTGCCTCTCACCACAAGTCGTGGTGGCTCTTCAGGTCGCATGGGTGCTAAGCCTTGCATAGCCTGGGCATTTTTTCAGATCGATAAAGATGACCCAACTCGTGTTATCTGTAACATTTGTCAGCAAAAGCTAAGTAGAGGCCAAAAAATACATAGTTTGAGTACTTCATGCATGAACCGGCACATGGACATGAAGCATAAGTTGCAGTGGGAAGCTCAGTGTGCTACAATGCGGCCTAGCCGGCCGGGCCAACCACCGTCTGCCATATCTTGTGCATCCGCGGCCTCTTCATCCTCTGTGACTGGGGGGACAGCAGTCACACCTGTTTTGGGGCGCAGACCTGCCACCTCTTTACCCGCAACAGCCAGCGTGATTGGCAGGTCATTTTCTTTGGAGGTGGTAACACCAGCTGGTGTTGAGCGCTGTCCGACATCGATAGCACCACCTTTGGATCAAGGCAACCTAACATGTCCGCCTGCATCTTCCTCACAGACCGGCAGTTTGCCGGGGACACCCTTATCAACCCCGTCTAAGCACAATAGCCAGCCCTCGGTCCCTCAGATGTGGACAAGTAAAAGACCATTTCCTCCTAGCCATGAGTAAGCTAAGAGGTTGAATTTCACCATCTGCAAGCTCTTGGCTACAGAAATGCTGCCTTTCCGCCTGGTGGACACAGAGGATTTTCGAGACCTTATGTCCGTCGCAGTGCCCCAGTACCAGATGCCCAGTCGGCACTACTTCTCAAAGAAAGGTGTGCCTGCGCTCCACCAGCATGTCGCACACAACATCACCGCTTCTTTGAGAAACTCTGTGTGTGACAGGGTGCATTTCACCACAGACACTTGGACGAGTAGGCATGGACAGGGGCGTTACATGTCGCTGACTGGGCACTGGGTAACTATGGTGACAGCAGGACAAGGGGCTGCTGTCCAAGTCATGCCGTCCCCACGAGTTGTGCGTCAATCCTCTTTATGTCAAAGTTCCTCCACTGCTTCTGCCTCCTCAACCTCCTCTCGGTCTTCCACCTGCACCCAAAGCCTGTCTGGTCATGCCACAAGCTTTCTAACTGCGCAGAAGGGATCCTGCACACCTCCTTACTATGCTGGCAGTAGGGCTCAACGTCATCAGGCGGTTTTTACTTTGAAATGTCTGGGAAATGTGAGTCACACAGCTGAGGAGTTGTGGTCAGCTCTGGAGAACCAATTTCATGAATGTTGTGCGAGGTTGGGGGGAGAGGACAGAGGAAGGAAGCATGATTGTTACCTCGCCACCAACACAACAGGGACTTGGTGCTCCTGGATGCGCAACACACATGAGTGCCTTCTTGCTGCACTACCTGCAACATGACCCTCGAATTGTGAGAATTAGAAATAATCCTGACTACTGGGTTGCCACACTGTTAGATCCCCGGTACAAAAGTAAATTTGCTGAAATTATTCCTGCCATAGAAAGGGATGCACGCATGCAGGAGTATCAGCAGAGACTGTTGCAGAATCTTACATGTGCTTTTCCACAAAACACCAGTGGTGCACGTAGTGAATCTCACAGTTCCAACTTGCCAACCGTGGGACCGTCAAGTGTTCAGCACTCAAACCGTAACAGAACCACAGTATCTGCTGGTAACATCAATTTTGCGGAATCATTTCACCACTTTTTTAGCCCATCCTTTGCAAGGCCACAGGAGACAAGAAGTCTGACACATAGTCAACGCCTAGAGACGATGGTACAGGAGTATCTCCAAGTAAACATTGAAGCCACGACTGTGTCACTGGACCCTTGCTCTTTTTGGGCTTCCAATCTGGATAAATGGCCGGAGCTAGCCACTTACGCCTTGGAGATCTTGTCATGCCCCGCAGCCAGCGTTCTGTCTGAACGTGTGTTCAGCGCTGCTGGTGGTGTGCTGACAGATAAGCGCACGCGGCTCTCCACTGATAATGTAGACAGACTCACGTTCATAAAGATGAACAAATCATGGATCCGAAACGACTTTTCTACCCCTGTGTCATCCTGGGGAGAGTAAAAGCTTGATGATTGGTTAAAATCACCCTACCAACCGTTTTAAGCTTTCAAATTACTAATCATGTTTATCTGTATCTTGACTGGAAAATAATTTGGGCTTTGTAGCAGTGTGCAGCACTGATCCTATTAGGCCATCTATAATAAGCTCCACCAGATTTAAAATTAAAAATAATTTTTAGCTGCATCTAGCCCGGAAAATAATTTTGGGGCTCCGAGATGCGCAAGACACATAAGTGCCTTCTTGCTGCACTACCTGCAGCATGACCCTCATATTGTCAGAATTCGAAGTAATCATGACTACTGGGTTGCCACACTCTTAGATCCCCCAAACTTTTCGATCAACCTTTTCATTTTAATAAAGACCAAAAAAATGGTCATTTTTGAAATTATAAGCATTAGCAGGTTGTTAGAAACTGAAATCAAACAGTTTTCAACTCAAAACTTTATTCTAGGTGATGTTACATTTTCACATAGGACCCCTTGTTCGAAAGGAGCTTCTGAGCTCTCTCGTCCATTGAATTTGTCAGGTTTTGGATGGTTTCTGCTTCAATTGTTTTGCATGAGGACAGAATACCCTCCCAGAGCTGTTGCTTAGATGTGAACTGCCTCCCGCCATCATAGACACTCCTTTTAATGATGCTCCAAAGGTTCTGAATGGGGTAGAGGTCAGGGGAGCATTGGGGTCACACCATAAGTTTGTCCCCTTTTATGCCCATATCAGCCAGAGATGCAGATGTTTTATGTGCAGCATGAGATGGTGCATTATCATGCAGAAAAATGATCTTGCTGTGAAATACACGGTTCTTCTTCTTGAACCATGGCAGGAAGTGCTGTTTGAGAAAATCCACATACATTATGGAGTTCATCTTTAGCGCCTTCAGGGATCCTAAAGGGGCTGACAATCTCTCTCCCCATGATTCCAGCCCAAAACATTACTCCACCTCCTCCTTGTTGGCGCTGTAGCCGTGTTTGCGTGGGGTGTCCATCAACCAGCCATCCTCCACTCCATCCATCTGGACCATCGAGCGCTGCACGGCACTCATCCGTGAACAAAACAGTTTTGAAATCAGTCTTCATGTAATGTTTGGCCCACTGGAGCCGTTTCTGCTTGTGTGAAGTGGATAGAGGAGGTTGACAGGATGGCGTATGCACAGCTGCAAACCTCTGAAGGACCCTGCATCTTGTTGTTCGGGGGACGTTGGAGGCACAAGCAGCTTCAAAAACTTGTCTGCTGCTATGACAAGGCTTTTTTGCCGCTGCTCTTTCAACCTGACGTAATTGCCTGTAGGAAAGAGTCCTCAATTTGCCCTTATCAGCACGCACACGTGTGTACTGTGAATCAGCTACATACTTCTTGATTGCCAAGACACTTCATCCTGATCATCGCACAATGTTGATTGTAGTCATGCCTTGACCTAAACACTCCACAATTTGTTGCTTCTCAGCAGCCGACACATACTTTTTCTTTCCCATTTTGGCAGAAAATGTAGGCTGCTTAATAATGTGAGAGAGCCTTCTTAAGTAGTCTTGCCTTTCATTGGACACACCTGCCAAACTAATTAGCACAGGTGTCTGCAATTGCTTACAGTGATATAAAGAGCCCTGACACACATCACCATCAATGAGTTTAACTGACAAACAAACAAATTCTTCCTTTATCACTCCTAAACACTTTTTGCATAATAATTTGGAACGCAGTGTACATGTGCTTTTCCACAAAACACCAGTGGTTCACGTAGTGAATCTTACAGTTCTAACTTGCCAACCGTGGTCTGTGTGGAATTGTTCAATAAAGGGCCCAAAATTAAGATAACATAGATGGGAGAGGTCTCTATGAATAGGAATTCCTAAGTATTTGATACCCTGTGAGGGCCAGGCAAAGGGAAAGTTGGACTGGATGGAATCCTATATGGATTTGGGGAGGGAGACATCGAGGGCCTCAGACTTCGCTGCATTGATTTTAAAATTTTACCATGTAACAAAGTGATCTATTTCAGCCATAACAGCAGGGATGGATATATGTGATTGAGTGATATATACTAGGACATCATCAGCAAATAGAGAGCACTTGTACTCGGTGCCTCCCACCTCAATCCACCTAATATTGGGGTTATGGCGAATTGATGAGAGCAGGTGCTCCGTCACTAGGATGTATAAGAGAGGGGACAGAGGATATCCCTGCCTTGTCCCATTGGTTATTGTGAAAGGTGATGAAAATGTTCTGACGCACCCCCTGGGCCTTGGGACACCCGGAGCCGGACCCTTTTTGGTGGATGCTGGTGGTTGTAGTCTTCGTGGCGGCGACCCGGTTCCGTGGCTCAGGGCGGTCAAACCAGTGGCGGAACTATTTATGTGGTTTTGATGTTTAAATGTCCGACTATGCCACCCGTGGATTGCGGTCAGAGTGAACGGCCGCTACAGGGCAGACCGCTGAGGCTGGTGTTGTGGGTGCAGCAGAGCGTAGCATAACTCCCCACGGGAGGAGTATAGCCTCAGGGCAGTGTATGCGGAGGATGGGGGTGATGGTGCAGGACAGCAGCAGTAACGACACGGAGTCAGTGATGCAGTCCAGGGCCTTTACTCACAGTTCTTATTATCCAGACCACGTCTGCAGGTAACGGCTGCCCACGTCGTACTGTGCTCACCAGGTGAGGGGCTCAGACAACTCCCAGATAACTTTGGAGCACTTCACAGGACCCCCTTTGTGTGTCCTTTGTCTGGCCTTTCTTACCAACACTTCTGTCCGGCTGCCTCGGGCCTCCTCTTGGTAAACTTGGCGCCAGTTTCCCTGACCCTATGTGGTGTAGCGAGGGGCTGCGCCACATAAAATGTCAGAGCCTCCGGTTTCTAGCTGAGGGTCTTTTCCTGCCTCCACTAGTTCGGGGACCGGTCTCCCCCTTTGGCCTGACCCCTCCATGCAGGTGGATTCGGGCGTGCGGTGGCGACTCGCCTGTCCGCACCCCTGGGATCCCTTCATTCCTCGTTCCTGGAGCCTTCTCCGCTCCTCTTCCTTCCTTCTCCCTCTTCCAGGCCTGGGCCTCTGTTACTAGGCCCGCCTCCGGAGCAGAGCTCATGCAGAGCCCCTGCTCCCTGCCACTTCTGCTCAGACTTCTCTGCACTGAACTAAGATGGTGCCCACCTTTTATACTCCCTTCTCAATGCACCCAGGAGCTGCTTCCTCCCTGCTCCTGCACTACAGGGTTCCCCTTCCTCAGTGTTCCCTCCCCCCACTCCAGCCAGGGACAGGGACTGTCGTGCCCATCTCAGGGGCATATTGGTCGCCCTGCCCCACGGCAATGTGGTGTAAGGCATGCAGGTGTTGGGTCCTGATCCACACTCCATCCTTACCTGAGAGTGAGATATCACACCTCTGGTTGAGGTGCAATACGTCTGTAGCAACCGAGCCCTCAGGGTGCTACAGTTCCATTTATCTTCAGCCTAGGTGACGTATTGCGATACAGGGCCGTGATTTTGGCTATAAAAGGGTCCCCTAGACCCCTACCCCAAGCTTTTTAAGAGAATCATATATGGCGTGCCAGGAGACTCTATGGAATGCTTTCTCAGCATCCAACGAGAGTATCTAATTACAAATTTTTAACTGCATCTAGCCCAGGAAATACTTTGTGCCTAGTAGCAGTGTCTGCTAGTCAGCGGATTATCCCGGCTGTTAAGCAAGCTACACCACCTGTAGTTTAGACACTTAATGTTTTCAAAGGAAATGCTTCGGGACCATGGGATACTTAGTGAAGAGCATCAGGAGGCACCCCAAGGCATAGGGGCTGGGACTGGCAGTAGGATGCCTTGCGGTGGACAGCCGAGCTCGATCCTTATAAAAGCATTTTAACTGCAGCAGCTTTAGTGGACGCTACTGGAGCTGGAATTACGCGGCTGCTGGCATGAGACTTGCCCTCCAATAGATCCTTGTAAATGGATTTAAAGTGTATTCATTCAAATTAGAGAGACAATTTAAATTAAAAAGCTTAGAGCTGCCTCCACCACAGGGGGGCTCGCTCGACCCACCAGCGGACAGGCACCAGTATTGGGAGAGGGGGGCTGGCCGTCAGGGTTCACCGCGGCTCTGGCACAAACCCGGCGACACGGAGGTGGCACGGGCAGGAGCGGACTGGCCGTGTCGGCTTCTCACTTTTTGGATTTTAGAAGGGCATGACATGCCTATATCTGTGTCTCCCCCTCCTTTTACTCCTCCACCTCTTTTATTTTCGCATGACTATATGTACTTGTCACTTTTCCATGTGTTAGTTATGTCTTCTGAGCAGTTTGTCAGCTTTTGGACACCTTTGAAGGTGTTTTCTATGTGTTTCTATGTGTTTTTGTTTGCCTGCCATTGGTTTTAACGGTGTTCGAAGGTGTTCGACGAACAGTTCGACGAACAGTTCGGCGAACACACGGGTGTTCGACGAACCGAACCGAACTCGAACACTACGGGGGTGGCTCAACACTAGACTTGAATAGGTGAGTCTCATCTGAAATATGGAAGAGACTAGTGCATGCTGCAGTTTTCTTCATATGGACATTCAATGTGAAAAAGTAGTCATCTGAACAACCCTATTGAATCACATTGCTCTGAGTGCTGTCATTTTTTTTTGTCACGGACACACTTGAACCAAAAATATGATTGTGTGAACTTAGCTTCACTGTACTAACATATAGTACAAAATGCCAGGTCATTTTTACCTTAAAGTGAACACCATAATAAAGCCCAAAAAGCAAGAATTTTATAGCTGTTTTTTTTTTTCAATTTCACCACGCTTGGAATGTTTTTCGCACTTTTCATTACAATATATGTTTAAATGAAAGTTGTTATTCAAAACTAAATCTAATCCTGCAGAAAACAAGCGCAAAGTTGTCAGAAGAATTAAAAAGTTATGGCTCATGTAATGCGAGGAGAAAAAACAAAAGAGAAAAAATGAAAAATGGATTCAACCCTAAGACGTTCATATCTATTTCAATAAACATCAATTAGGTATAGGATGGTTTAGATTAAATACTGAAAGCAGAGGCAATTACAGTTTGGTTACTCACAAAAAGAGAAAAAAAATGAGGACATTTAGGCCACGTGCACACACTGAGTATTTGGTGAGTTTTTTGACTCAGTATTTGTAAGCCAAAACCAGGAGTGGGTGATAAATACAGAAATGGTGACGTGTTTCTATTATACTTTTCCTCTGATTGTTCGACTCCTGATTTTGGCTTACAAATCTTGAGGTAAAAAATTCACCACAAATCACATACAAATTCTATCCATAATCGGTGTTTCTTACGGAGAGAAGACATGCCTATTATAGTCTATGAGGCTGTTCACTTGTTGAGTATTTTTGCACACCAAGTGGTCCACAAAATAAAATGGAGACATGTCCAATTTTGATCTTAGTCAAGAACAGAACTCACCAGTACAAGTCAATGGCTCTGTGAAAAAATGAGGATTGGACAGGATTTTCTCTAAATCTGTCTTTTCTGTATTATGAAGAAAGTTCAAGGATGCAAATGATTTAATAATGGAGCTCAGCTGATCATGAGAGCCAAAGTACATTTTTTTTGGAAGCAGAAGTCCTAAATTCTGCCAAAGAGGAGAGAGGACCCTCTCGGCATGTGGCTCAGACTCACTGAATGATCAGATCTCCAGACTAGGAAGTTTGAAGATCACAGGCCTGGAGGGAAGTCTGGGTTGTCGAAGATGGGGGTTAACGGCCTGGCCTATTTCAGTCTTTTCAGTAGTCTATCCCAACCCTGTAAAAGAGAGGAAACTCGAAAAGAGAGACTTGGCTAGCATCTGGGAGACAACCAAATGAGATACCAAATTAAAAGCTGGCTAAGGTCCTTTTCTAATAAAACCCATGATTTAGCATTGTCGTGATGTAACCAATGGGTGAGTCTACTAAACATGGTGTCTAATAGTGAGTTTAATAAGCATCAATAATCTTCTGTATTTGCTCTGCTGCTGTACTTTAAATAGTTCTGAGACCACATTTAAATATAGTGTAGGTTTATCTGCGTCCTCCATTAATTGAAGAGAACTACGAAAGTTTTCTAATTCTTGAGCCCGTTCCTTCTTCAACCAAGAACCATACAGTGTGAAAGTGCCTTGCAAAGCACTTTAAAACTTCCCATTGAAATGGAAGTGAAGTTTCATCCGTTGCATGAATTTCTAGAAAATCTTCGATAATACTAGAAATCTCATAAAGACAAAAATAGTATGATCTTTCAAAATAGCATCTTTATGGTGCCATGACCAGTTTCCAAACGAAGTTCAGGGAGTATAATAGAGAGATAAATCAAAGCATGGTCTGACCAAAGAAAGGGGCCTATGGAGGCTTGCAGGGAAAGATCCAAAGCATGCTGCCTCAATAAGAAAATATCAATACAACTGTACATATTATAGGTAGAAATGCAAAACGTGTATCTCTAGGATTAGGAATCTGCCAGATAATAATCCCCTTTACGTCATGAATGAGAGATTTAAACCGAGACATTTTGGAATTTTCAGTTGCAGACAATCCTGATGAGGAGTCTCAGACCTCCATTAGCAGATTAAAATCCCCTCCTTAGAATCCCATCAGAGAAATTAGAAAGTTTCTTCATAGGGGCGGTCTGGTACCTAAATGTCCTTTTTAAATATCTAGTTTTCATGATGCTGGGACTTTAGTCACTTCCTCGCAGCATCTATCTCTCCTTCTGGAACAGGATGTCATCAGAAGGCAGCACTGCAGTTACTTACTACAATTTCTTTTATTGCTACCCTTGGAAAATGTTCTGGATCCATGATGCCGATAGAAGCAGTGGGAGAGGTAAGCGCATTTGCCAGTACTTTGCTTCTATTTCTGCCTCTGCAGCGTCTGTAAAATGACATGTCATCAGAAGGTGGTAATAGATACATTTTTGTTAATGGGTGGTGACAAAAGCAGTTTGAGTAACACCAGCGCTGGCCCACAGCTTCTATTACCACCCTCAAAGGAATTGTTATCAGAGGGCAGTGACAGGAGCAGTGTGAGTGATACCAGCGCTGCCCCATAGCTTCTATCACTACCCCAAGTGATCAGGGGGCGTTGATGTGGTCACTCTTTAGGGAGTGGAAGAGATGAAAATAGAGGACAAGAAACTTAAGAGAAACATCAACCAGACACTAACCCTGGGCGGGCAGAATTGGTCTTTTGAAAACCACCCTAACCTGCAAAGCAATAAAGTAGCCCAAATATCTAAGAAGCATCCCACATCTATATGTAAAAAAAAAAAAAAAAAACTGAATTCAGTTTTGCGATGATAAATCAGAACCATAAACTGGGTAGAGGTCTATATAAACCATGAAAGTATGTCCAAGGTCAATACTTAAGACCTAAGAAAAAGATGTTATAGACATACAGTATATTTACATACACATACGTATGCATCATAAAATAAGGATATAAATAGGTATAAACCCAGAAAGGGTAACAATGTACTCATGTAAGTAGTAAGTAGTGTGGGTTGACTAGTGAGAGGACATATATATTAAATTAGGAAATATATTAATATTTATATGCATCAATTTAAATCAAATAAAACATAAAGTAATGCCCCATATAATGTTCCTTAACAAAATACAGTATATGAATAGGCACAAGAAAAATCTGCTAATGGTGACTTCTTTTGAGTGATGGTTATGGTATTGAGGCAATTGTGAAAATGGAGGGTCTCCTTATCGGGCAGTTGCAGGTGAGTGATCTAGGTGTTAAATAAAGGCTGTGCAGTCCGGAATGGAGAAAGGATGTAAATCCAGGGATTGCAAGAAGCCAGGCAGATCATCAGAGGACTTGAGAGTCACATGAGAGCTTCACTTTTTTCTAACACATAGCTGAAATGGGAAGCCCTAATTATAGGGAATACCCATCTCCCTCAGAACATCCAAGAGAAGCTTTAGGATTTTTTGGTGCATTGTCAGCAATTATATCTTTGACCCCTGAGGGATGACTTAATCTTTTTGTCTAGCTTCATGCATAATTTCATCATTTGTGCAGTAATAATGAAGGCGTCACATGTCCTGTGGATAGAAGCAATTCATGTTTTTTTGGTCCAAGAGATCTATGGACTCTATAGATCTCCATATCTTCTGCAGCTAGGCAACAAAAAATGACACTGAATATAGCTTGCAGGATTTGTTGTAGGCTTTCTGGACCTGAGACCTCCGGGAAACCCAAAATCCGTATATTGTTGTGCCAGTTTCTTTTTTTCAGAATCATAAAGGACTTTGTAAAGGTTTTTAATATGTTCTCAGGTAGAGTCCAATTGACACTGCTGGGATATGGCTTGGGCTGAAGACCTTTCAGGGTAGAGAGCTTGAAGGAAAATAAGCTCAAGAGGGTCTTATCTGGGTTAAATGGAAAGATTGTGGCAACGGTGCTCACCTGTTAGGGTTGTGTGATCACAACCACTAAACAGGCACAAGGCTGCTACAGACCCATGACTGGGACAACATCAGAGAATGGATTGAAATGGATAAATCCTGTGCTGCCAGTGAATAATGATGGAAAAAAGAGTCAGAAGTTCAGGAATGCAGTTTATTGCCACACTTCTTCATTAGGACAAACCACAAAGTTCAACACCCATTTCACTCTATTCTCAGAAGACCTTTCCACAGAGGTGACCCTTCTGTCTAAATGTCTGATGCTTATGTGGCGCCCCTGAGGGTTCAGTCGCTACAGAGGTACTGCACCTCACCCAGAGGTGTGGTATCTCCTTCTTTCAGGTAAGGATGGAGTACTGCCCCGGGACCCCAACACCTGCACTCAACACTACACTACTCCAGGCTGGCTGGAAGGGCATTATGCACTTTTTCTGCTGTCCTGTCCCTGGCTGGAGTGGGGGGAACCAAAGAGAGGGGGAACCAGTAGTGGGTGTGGGTGGAGGACATAGAACAGGGGAGAACTTAGAGAATATATATAAAAAGGGAAGCCATCTTAGTTGTGAAGTGCAGTACTGTGCAGTGAAGTGAGTAGTAAGGAGAGGAGTGGAGCAGAGCCTCTTCAGGAGCTCTGCTCCAGAAAGGGGCCTAGTAAGATGGAGGCCCAGGAGTGCGAGGGGAGTCAGGGAGGAAGGCTCCGGTAACAGAAGGGATCCCAGGGGGTACGGTGAGTGCAGGACGGCACCCGTATGCCCGAATCTGCCAGGCGTCAGAGGGATCAGGCCGCAAGAAGGGGACCAGTCCCTGGACCAGCCGTGTTACTCCAGGTCTCGGCTGGAAAAACCGGAGGCTTCTGCACTTCCATGGTGCAGTTGCCACAGCCTCACCCTAGTCGCCGAGGAGGGCAGCAAGTAGGTCCGGGAACTCCAGGTTGCCCAGAGGGACTTCAGAGCACCCTATCGGGACTTTGTGTGGGGAAGCGCAGGGCAGGTGGGAAAAGGCCCAGCACGGGAAGTCGGCCACAGAAGGAACATAAGACAGGGGGTCCCATTAAGTACTTCTAATATACCTGAAGGAGTGCTGAACCCCAGCCTGGCAAACGCAGCACGACGCCGGAGTCTGACACCTGGACACTGTACCCGAGAAACCTAAAAAGAACTGTGAGTAAACTCGGATGACTGCACTCTACAGTCTCTGTTGGTTATTTCCATCACCCCACCGTGTCTGCACTACAACGCCCAGCATCACCATCTGCACCTACACTGCCCCGGGGGCCCGCTCCGCCTGTGGGGAGCAGAAACATCCCAGCTGCCATCCAATCACCCCCGGAGGTCTGCAGCAGCGCTGGTAAATATTACCAGACACCACATGTGGTGTCATGAAACAAACCAAAAACATTAAAACCCCTTTTAAAGAGTGACCCCAGAGGGTGGGCCCGGGAGCCGACTGCTGTGACATCCTACAAAGAAGGTAAAGGCCCGGGCACCGAGTTTCCCCCATATATCCCCCCTGTGCAAGTCACTTACTTTAATGGTGCTAACCGCCGAACGATAGGTGGCTTCAAAGCTTGCCACATACTTCTCCATTTCATTCTTGGATGGTAAAGTTAAAATGGAGGGGTATGTGGTGAGATTGGCATCAATTTCAGTCATCAGTGTCACCTTCCCTCTTATTCTGTCTGCAAGATTGGGCAAGAGACAAGTCAGGAAATTGGGACTGGGAGATATTTCCCAATGTTCCTGCAGTAGAGGCTACCGATAAAGGATGGAGGTGTTGCAGCATTCAATTTCTCTTTCGCTGCAGTCCTAAAGCTAAAAGGGTGGAGCTGGAGTGAAAGCGGCTCCCAAAATACCTTTGTCTTTCCTGCCTCCTCTCTAAGGGAGAAAAATGACTAAATATCCATACTGAGAGAGACAGAATGATCTACTGCTCGGTGCTCGCCCGAGCATCTCACTGCTCGAGATGCTCGGTGCTCGCCGAGTATTTCCGGGGATGCTCGGCGGGAGCCCTGGTCCCCTCACTGCATGTTTGGCACTCTTTACAGAGCCAATGAACATGCAGGGATTGTCTGCCACTCACTGTAATGCCGCAGCCATGTTGGTTGTGACATTACAGTGATTGGCTGGCCGCACAGTGTCATCAGGTCTATATCAGACCTGGCGCCGCCATGCTCGTCACTCCGGAATCAGACAGTGGAGGGAGAGGTGCTGCTGAGCTAGGGAGAGATTTTCTTGTTTCTAGTTGGTGTAGGTGTACCAAACTATATTAGAGGCACATATCCATCTCAACAAACAGTCCTTCTGAGGACTAATCCATCTGCAGAGATATCAGGCAGGCAGTGTATCTAGCAGACTGCAGTGCATATAGCACAAGAGGCTCCATTCCAGTTCTGTCTGCTGCTGCTGTTAAATATTTCTAGAATTAGGCCCAGGTCTCAGGGGCCAGGAATAATATTTTTTTGGATCTTAATCCTCATTATTTGCTTAAAAAGCAATCCAGAGAACACTGTTTTTGCTTGTTGGCACTGCAGAATACAGCCAGGTCCTTTCCATATTACAGCGCTAAAAATCCAGCTATTTAAAACTGTGGTTTATCCGTCACATGGATCACATATAATTGCGCTGAAAATGCTGCCATTTCTGGACTCTATTAAAAATTTCAGTGTGTCAGTGAAGCTATTGACACCAGTTTGCTGTTCAAAATAGTTACCTACAGGCCAGGTATTTAAAACTGTGGTTTGTCTGTCATACGGATCACATATACGTTCACTCCAAATTCAGTCATTTGTAGCGAGTGTGGAAGATATTGTCCTCCATTTAAAATGGGCAAGGCAAGTGGGACGGGGAACTAGAGGTGATGGTGATGGTGCATGCAGAGGCCGAGGTCGTGGGCAAGATGAAATTGTGCCACAACAAACACCCACATCTTCTCGCTCGACCTTCCTGTCCCAATTAATAGGGGACCGCAGAACACCACTATTGAATACAGAGCAGTGTGAAAAGGTTATTGGTTGGATAGCAGATAATGCTTCCTGTCACTTAGCCACCACCACCACCACCTTGTCTTCCACACGGTCAAGTGTCAGTAGCTGTGAGTCTGGACCGCATATTCCTCACCCTGAATCTCCTTCCTCCCACCATGCCGAGTGCCCAGAGACAACTGATCCCAAACTTGGACACTTCGAAGAGCTGTTCACTTTTCCATTTATAGATTCAGGCTTCTCGCCAGGTCCACTTAAAGCGATGTAGCAATGCCCAAATATTTGAGCAGCCACGGTCACACGAAGGCGATGGTGGGACGATGATGAAACACAATTCCCAGAAAGTCAGGAGGAGGACCAGAGTGCAGAAGTGGAAGATGAGGTGGTGGATGATATAGTAACTGATATAGTAACTGACCCAACCTGGCAGGAGAATATGCAGAGCGAGGACAGTAGCACACAGGGGGAGGGAGGCAGAGCACCCCAACAAGCAGGAAGAAGCAGTGTGGTGGCCGCAGACAGAAGGCAGGCAACCATTCCCCGTAACACAAACATGAAGGAAGTTGCCAGTACAACTGTTAGGTCATCCCGAGTCTGGATGTTTTTTAAAGACTCTGCCGATAACCCAAAAGCCAATTTGCACCACCTGCTAGGCCAGCATCAGCAGGGGTGGCAAAACAACCAGCCTGAACACCACCAGCATGATCAGGCACATGGCAGCAAAGCACCCGACTTTGTGGGCCGTACCCCAGGGTCCGGGAACAGTGTCTATGGGTGGCACCACTGCTTCTTCCGCTGTTGTGCATGCAAGCTAATCCCCTGTCCATGGTGCATGCGAAGATGCCTCCTGCCCTGCAGCTGTCATTGCAAACTCTCAAGTAGCAGCATCAGGAAGCACGTCCACGTCCTTGTCCCAGTGCAGCATTCAATTGTCCATATCATAGCCCTTGGAACGAATGCGCAAATACACAGCCAATGCCCCACAGGCCACAGTACTAAATTCCCACATTTCACGACTGCTTGCGCTCGAAATGTTGCCTTTTAGGCTCGTGGAAACGGAAGCATTCTGCAACTTGATGACGGTGGCCGTTCCTCAGTACTCGGTCCCCAGCCGCCACTATTTTTCCAGGTGTGCCGTCCCCGCATTACACAAGCACGTGTCCCAAAACATTAGCGGTACCCTCAACAACGCAGTTACCGGGAAAGTCCACCTAACCACGGACACGAGGACAAGTGCTTGTGGGCAGGAACAGCACATCTCGCTGACGGCACACTGGGTTAACATAGTAGAAGCCGGGACCCAGTCGGACCTTGGGACCGAACATGTCCTCCCAACACCAAGGGTCGCAGGCCCTAGGTCAATCACGGTTGCCCCCACAGTCTACAGCTCCTGCACCTCATCCTCCTTCTCTTCAGCCTCCATCTCCGAAATGACCACATAGGTCACAAGTTGGAAGCACTGCAGCACTGCCTCGGCCAAGCGGCAACAGGCAATGTTGAAGCTAATATGCTTAGGTGACAAACCACACAATGCTGAAGAGTTGTGGACAGCTCTGAAAGAGCAGGCAGATCTGTGGCTCACACCGCTGAACCTACAACCAGGCATAGTCGTGTGTGACAATGGCCGGAACCTGGTGGCGGCTCTGAGGCGAGGCGAGCTCAACAAACATTCTCAAATCCCACCCGGAGCTGCCGAATCTGCTTATTAAAGTACGCCACCTGTGTGCCCATTTTAAAAACCCACTTACAGCTTCTTCTGCCCTTGCCGTGTTACAGCAGCGTTTGCAGCTTCCGGCTCACAGACTGTTGTGCTATGTCCCCACGCTTTGGAACTCTACACTGCAGATGTTGGGAAGTATTTGTGAGCAGAAGAGGGCTGTTGTTGAGTACCAGCATCAACAAGGCCATTAGAATTCAGTTCAGATTCCACACATAAGACCTTAGGAGTGGACATGGATGTCAGCCATATGTACCATCCTCCAAAACTTAATTAGCCATAATTAGTGTCACCATCCCGCTTCTCTGCCTTCTGAAACGCTCTCTGCTCACAATTAAAGAGGATGCATTGCAGGCGGAGCACGGTGAGATGGAGCAAGTAACCATACAGGGTGATTACACACAACCCAGCCTTATCTCATCCCAACGTGGATTGGGTGACAATGAGGAAGAGGAGGAGGAGGAAGAACAGGAGCTAGTTTCATGCGTCATAGACGGTACTATCTGCACAACTGTCATACCGTCTGTTCAGCGTGGATGGCCTGAGGACAGAGAGGAGGAGGAGGAGGAGAACATGGTCACTCTATCTCTTGGTGAGGACACGGAAGTCTTGCCTGTTAGCAGTGTGGCACGCATGGCTGAGTTTGTTACGCTGCCTTTCCCATAATTCCTGCGTTCTCAAAATTTTGGATGACAGTCATTACTAGTTGGTGACACTTCTAGACCCACGCTACAAGGAGAACTTTATATCTCTTATTCCTGAGGCGGACAGGTCTACAAAAATGGTGCAGTAGCATAAGGCCCTTGTTGCGAAACTATTAAAAAAATTCCCATCTAATAACGCTGGTGGCAGAGGTTACAGCTCGTTGGAGAACCAAGGAGTACAGGTGAGAGAGACACAACTCCAATCCAGTAGAGGCAGGGGAACACTGTCAAAGTTCTGGGAGAATTTTCTCATCCCCTCCCATCGCACAGGCCCCGAGGCGTGGGGTACTCTCACAAGGAGTGCAAAGTTTGGGAAGATGCTGAGGCGGTACCTTGCCGACCGTAACAACGTCCTCCGTGATTCCTTTGTGCCTTATAATTAGAGATGAGCGTTGTTCTACTCGAACTGTTCGCCAATCTCAAATTCGAGCTGTTTTGGGCGGTGTTCGAGCCGTTCGGCGAACACGAACAATTTGAGAAAAATTCGGCTGTTCGAGGTTATGTTCGATAACTGTTCGTGCACCAAAATCATAACTGGATTTTTTCTCAGTAATGATGAAAATTAATGTTAATACGCAGTTTGAGTGTACAGCAGGGTGGGGGGAGGGGCAGGGGATGGATTTCTGCAGGAACAATGAAGATCTCCATTTTTTTTTCTCTTTCCCGCATTTACAGTGGGGAGGTGCAATCTGTCAGCCTATCAGCAGCGCACACACGGAGCGAAGTGCTTTTTTTCACACAAGCAAGGGCATGTGTCATTGGCAGTGTATGTCACATGTCCTTGCCCTATAAGACCAAGCCATTTTCCCTGTCGCCACCATTTTCTCACTGCTGCAGCTGCGTGTTAGACGGCACCTCTGTTGCTGTGTGCGCTATACCTTGTTAATTTCAAGCCAATTTTCGCACAAATATACAGATAGCTTGGGAGTAGGGAATAGTTGTGATTGCAGTCCTTTTAAGGACTAGGTTACAGCATTTCCTATGACTTTTATCAGGCAGGTCTGTGCTCTTAAATAGATAGGTTGTGGGAGTAAAGACTAATTGTAATTGGAGTCCTTTTCAGGACTAGGTTACATCAGTTCCTATCAGTTTTTGCCAGGCAGGTCTGTGCCAGTGCTGTGCAAGTTTTTTTCACAGCATTTGGCTGAATCTAGCAAAGCTAATCCTTTTTGGCCTATTGCAGAGTGTGTTAGTCAGTGGAGTAGCCTATCTGTGTTGCAAGATATACCACCTGTGTATAGAATACCAATTTTTTTACTGCACCTAGTGAAGTAAAATCTTTTGGGCATAGCATCATTCTATTAGTCCATCTATACTGACCTCCATCGGGTTGCAAACTGAATCTAATTTTTTTCTGCATCTAGCTCTGAAAAAATATTTGGCCTTCTAGCAGTGTGTGGGACTTGTTCTATTAGTCCACCTATACTGACCTCCATCAGGTTGCAAACTGAATATATTTTTTTCTGCATCTACCTCTGAAAAAATATTGGGTTTCTAGCTGTGTGTGGGACTTGTTGTATTAGTCCATCTATACTGACCTCCATCAGGTTGCAAACTGAATATATTTTTTTCTGCATCTACCTCTGAAAAAATATTGGGCTTCTAGCTGTGTGTGGGTCTTGTTCTATTAATCCATCTATACAGACCTCCATCAGGTTGCAAACTGAATATATTTTTTTCTGCATCTACCTCTGAAAAAATATTGGGCTTCTAGCTGTGTGTGGATCTTGTTCTATTAATCCATCTATACTGACCTCCATCAGGTTGCAAACTGAATATAATTTTTTTCTGCATCTAGCTCTGAAAAAATATTTGGCCTTCTAGTAGTGTGTCGGACTTTCTCTATTAGTCCATCTATACTGACCTCCATCAGGTTGCAAATTAAAAATAATTTTTATCTGCATCTACAGTACCTCTGAAAAAATATTTGGGCTTCTAGCTGTGTGTGGGATTTGTTGTATTAGTCCATTTATACTGACCTCCATCTGGTTGCAAACTGAATATATTTTTTTCTGCATCTACCTCTGAAAAAATATTGGGCTTCTAGCTGTGTGTGGGTCTTGTTCTATTAATCCATATATACAGACCTCCATCAGGTTGCAAACTGAATATAATTTTTTTCTGCATCTAGCTCTGAAAAAATATTTGGCCTTCTAGCAGTGTGTGGGACTTTCTCTTAGAGTCCATCTATACTGACCTCCATCAGGTTGCAAACTGAATCTAATTTTTTTCTGCATCTAGCTCTGAAAAAATATTTGGCCTTCTAGCAGTGTGTCGGACTTTCTCTATTAGTCCATCTATACTGACCTCCATCAGGTTGCAAATTAAAAATAATTTTTATCTGCATCTACAGTACCTCTGAAAAAATATTTGGGCTTCTAGCTGTGTGTGGGAATTGTTGTATTAGTCCATCTATACTGACCTCCATCAGGTTGCAAACTGAATATATTTTTTTCTGCATCTACCTCTGAAAAAATATTGGGCTTCTAGCTGTGTGTGGATCTTGTTCTATTAATCCATCTATACAGACCTCCATCAGGTTGCAAACTGAATATAATTTTTTTCTGCATCTACCTCTGAAAAAATATTGGGCTTCTAGCTGTGTGTGGGACTTGTTGTATTAGTCCATCTATACTGACCTCCATCAGGTTGCAAACTGAATATATTTTTTTCTGCATCTACCTCTGAAAAAATATTGGGCTTCTAGCTGTGTGTGGGACTTGTTCTATTAATCCATCTATACAGACCTCCATCAGGTTGCAAACTGAATATATTTTTTTCTGCATCTACCTCTGAACAAATATTGGGCTTCTAGCTGTGTGTGGGACTTGTTGTATTAGTCCATCTATACTGACCTCCATCAGGTTGTAAACTGAATATATTTTTTTCTGCATCTACCTCTGAAAAAATATTGGGCTTCTAGCTGTGTGTGGGACTTGTTGTATTAGTCCATCTATACTGACCTCCATCAGGTTGCAAATTGAATATAATTTTTTTCTGCATCTAACCCAGCCAATAGTTTTGGCCTAATACCACAGTTTGGCCACTCAGCTCTGCTCGGTTACCATCCATTGTTTTTTTGTGCAAACAACTCCAGAGTTGTGAATTAGTTAACCACCAAAATGAGTGGAAAAAGGCCTGCTGCTGGTGGAAAGGGGAATAGGCATGTTGGGAAGGGGAAAAAAGGTTGTGTCCGTGGGGTAGGTGTTAAAGCAACAGTAACATCTGCAGAAGAAAAACCATCTTCCAGCCAAGCTAAAATGTCTACTTCTTTTAGCGGACAATGTGATAAGATCCCTTTCTTACGGCCACGCCAATCGCTACAAATTCCAGATGAGGCACAAAAACAGCAGGTGCTTCAACGGATATCAAGTGCTCCTTTAAGTGGGCTCTCCTCCACATCAACTTCAACATCACAAATACTCCAGTCCTCAAAGGTGTCACCCAAATCGCACTTGCTTCCTCACAGCTCCCAAATCTCCAGCTGCCCGTCTGAGTATGAGGTAGAACAGATGGTTGAGTCTGCAGAGCTGTTTACTCATAC
The DNA here is from genome assembly GCF_046119375.1 of Phyllobates terribilis. Lineage (NCBI taxonomy): Eukaryota > Metazoa > Chordata > Amphibia > Anura > Dendrobatidae > Phyllobates > Phyllobates terribilis. The sequence continues at coordinate 325,391,061 of NW_027362762.1, read as the reverse complement.
TATAGCCTGGGAATCAGAGGTCGACTCCAGCGCTTCTGTGAATCCAGACGAGGAAATGATCTGCACTGATGCCCAGAATCTTTATGAGTCGGATCCAGGACCAGACGCAGAAGGTTTTGACCATAATGTAGACCCTCATTCCAAAACTGTAACTCCTGTTGGTGGAGACAATGAGGAAGACGATGATAAGACTCAAATACCTGATTGGAGCGACAACTTTAGTTTTTTGTCAGGGCAGGAACAGGTTGGCTCTGAGGACGATGGGTGTGATAACACACAGGGTGATGATGATTAGGTTGGAGATCCCACTTACTGTCAACCCACAGTCAGCCAAGAGATGAGGTCAGCAGAGGAGGTGGAGGAAGATGCTAGTGACGACGAGGTCAGGTTGCGCCTTCCTGGACAGAGACGTAGTACTGGAAGCACGTCAACAACTGCATCCTCAATAGTGTTGAGCCACCCCCGTAGTGTTCGAGTTCGGTTCGGTTCGTCGAACACCCGTGTGTTCGCCGAACTGTTCGTCGAACTGTTCGTCGAACACCTTCGAACACCGTTAAAACCAATGGCAGGCAAACAAAAACACATAGAAACACATAGAAAACACCTTCAAAGGTGTCCAAAAGCTGACAAACTGCTCAGAAGACACAACTAACACATGGAAAAGTGACAAGTACATATAGTCATGCGAAAAGAAAAGAGGTGGAGGAGTAAAAGGAGGGGGAGACACAGATATAGGCATGTCATGCCCTTCTAAAATCCAAAAAGTGAGAAGCCGAGACGGCCAATCCGCTCCTGCCCGTGCCACCTCCGTGTCGCCGGGTTTGTGCCAGAGCCGCGGTGAACCCTGACGGCCAGCCCCCCTCTCCCAATACTGGTGCCTGTCCGCTGGTGGGTCGAGAGAGCCCCCCTGTGGTGGAGGCAGCTCTAAGCTTTTTAATTTAAATTGTCCCTCTAATTTGAATGAATACACTTTAAATCCATTTACAAGGATCTATTGGAGGGCAAGTCTCATGCCAGCAGCCGCGTAATTCCAGCTCCAGTAGCGTCCACTAAAGCTGCTGCAGTTAAAAAGCTTTTATAAGGATCGAGCTCGGCTGTCCACCGCAAGGCATCCTAGTGCCAGTCCCAGCCCCTATGCCTTGGGGTGCCTCCTGATGCTCTTCACTAAGTATCCCGTGGTCCCGAAGCATTTCCTTTGAAAAAATTAAGTGTCCAAACTACAGGTGGTGTAGCTTGCTTAACAGCCGGGATAATCCGCTGACTAGCAGACACTGCTACTAGGCACAAAGTATTTCCTGGGCTAGATGCAGTTAAAAATTTGTAAGTAGATACTCTCGTTGGATGCTGAGAAAGCATTCCATAGAGTCTCCTGGCACGCCATATATGATTCTCTTAAAAAGCTTGGGGTAGGGGTCTAGGGGACCCTTTTATAGCCAAAATCACGGCCCTGTATCACAATACGTCACCTAGGCTGAAGATAAATGGAACTGTAGCACCGAGGGCTCGGTTGCTACAGACGTATTGCACCTCACCCAGAGGTGTGATATCTCACTCTCAGATAAGGATGGAGTGTGGATCAGGACCCGACACCTGCATGCATTACACCACATTGCCGTGGGGCAGGGCGACCAATATGCCCCTGAGATGGGCACGACAGTCCCTGTCCCTGGCTGGAGTGGGGGGAGGGAACACTGAGGAAGGGGAACCCTGCAGTGCAGGAGCAGGGAGGAAGCAGTTCCTGGGTGCATTGAGAAGGGAGTATAAAAGGTGGGCACCATCTTAGTTCAGTGCAGAGAAGTCTGAGCAGAAGTGGCAGGGAGCAGGGGCTCTGCATGAGCTCTGCTCCGGAGGCGGGCCTAGTAACAGAGGCCCAGGCCTGCAAGAGGGAGAAGGAAGGAAGAGGAGCGGAGAAGGCTCCAGGAACGAGGAATGAAGGGATCCCAGGGGTGCGGACGGGCGAGTCGCCACCGCACGCCCGAATCCACCTGCGTGGAGGGGTCAGGCCAAAGGGGGAGACCGGTCCCCGAACTAGTGGAGGCAGGAAACGACCCTCAGCTAGAAACCGGAGGCTCTGACATTTTATGTGGCGCAGCCCCTTGCTCCACCCGCTAGGAAGGCACCACATAGGGTCAGGGAAACTGGCGCCAAGTTTACCAAGAGGAGGCCCGAGGCAGCCGGACAGAAGTGTTGGTAAGAAAGGCCAGACAAAGGACACACAAAGGGGGTCCTGTGAAGCGCTCCAAAGTTATCTGGGAGTTGTCTGAGCCCCTCACCTGGTGAGCACAGTACGACGTGGGCAGCCGTTACCTGCAGACGTGGTCTGGATAATAAGAACTGTGAGTAAAGGCCCTGAACTGCATCACTGGCTCCGTGTCGTTACTGCTGCTGCCCTGCACCATCACCCCCATCCTCCGCATACACTGCCCTGAGGCTATACTCCTCCCGTGGGGAGTTATGCTACGCTCTGCTGCACCCACAACACCAGCCTTAGCGGTCTGCCCTGTAGCGGCGGTTCACTCTGACCGCAATCCACGGGTGGCGTAGTCGGACATTTAAACATCAAAACCACATAAATAGTTCCGCCACTGGTTTGACCGCCCTGAGCCACGGAACCGGATCGCCACCACGAAGACTACAACCACCAGCATCCACCAAAAAGGGTCCGGCTCCGGGTGTCCCAAGCCCCAGGGGGTGCGTCAGAACATTTTCATCACCTTTCACAATCACCAATGGGACAAGGCAGGGATGTCCTCTGTCCCCTCTCTTATACATCCTAGTGACGGAGCACCTGCTCTCATCAATTCGCCATAACCCCAATATTAGGTGGATTGAGGTGGGAGGCACCGAGTACAAGTGCTCTCTATTTGCTGATGATGTCCTAGTATATATCACTCAATCACATATATCCATCCCTGCTGTTATGGCTGAAATAGATCACTTTGTTACATGGTAAAATTTTAAAATCAATGCAGCGAAGTCTGAGGCCCTCGATGTCTCCCTCCCTAAATCCATATAGGATTCCATCCAGTCCAACTTTCCCTTTGCCTGGCCCTCACAGGGTATCAAATACTTAGGAATTCCTATTCATAGAGACCTCTCCCATCTATGTTATCTTAATTTTGGGCCCTTTATTGAACAATTCCATACAGACCACGGTTGGCAAGTTAGAACTGTAAGATTCACTACGTGAACCACTGGTGTTTTGTGGAAAAGCACATGTACACCGCGTTCCAAATTATTATGCAAAAAGTGTTTAGGAGTGATAAGGGAAGAATTTCTTTGTTTGTCAGTTAAACTCATTGATGGTGATGTGTGTCAGGGCTCTTTATATCACTGTAAGCAATTGCAGACACCTGTGCTAATTAGTTTGGCAGGTGTGTCCAATGAAAGGCAAGACTACTTAAGAAGGCTCTCTCACATTATTAAGCAGCCTACATTTTCTGCCAAAATGGGAAAGAAAAAGGATGTGTCGGCTGCTGAGAAGCAACAAATTGTGGAGTGTTTAGGTCAAGGCATGACTACAATCAACATTGTGCGATGATCAGGATGAAGTGTCTTGGCAATCAAGAAGTATGTAGCTGATTCACAGTACACACGTGTGCGTGCTGATAAGGGCAAATTGAGGACTCTTTCCTACAGGCAATTATGTCAGGTTGAAAGAGCAGCGGCAAAAAAGCCTTGTCATAGCAGCAGACAAGTTTTTGAAGCTGCTTGTGCCTCCAACGTCCCCCGAACAACAAGATGCAGGGTCCTTCAGAGGTTTGCAGCTGTGCATACGCCATCCTGTCGACCTCCTCTATCCACTTCACACAAGCAGAAACGGCTCCAGTGGGCCAAACATTACATGAAGACTGATTTCAAAACTGTTTTGTTCACGGATGAGTGCCGTGCAGCGCTCGATGGTCCAGATGAATGGAGTGGAGGATGGCTGGTTGATGGACACCCCACGCAAACACGGCTACAGCGCCAACAAGGAGGAGGTGGAGTAATGTTTTGGGCTGGAATCATGGGGAGAGAGATTGTCGGCCCCTTTAGGATCCCTGAAGGCGCTAAAGATGAACTCCATAATGTATGTGGATTTTCTCAAACAGCACTTCCTGCCATGGTTCAAGAAGAAGAACCGTGTATTTCACAGCAAGATCATTTTTCTGCATGATAATGCACCATCTCATGCTGCACATAAAACATCTGCATCTCTGGCTGATATGGGCATAAAAGGGGACAAACTTATGGTGTGACCCCCATGCTCCCCTGACCTCTACCCCATTCAGAACCTTTGGAGCATCATTAAAAGGAGTGTCTATGATGGCGGGAGGCAGTTCACATCTAAGCAACAGCTGTGGGAGGGTATTCTGTCCTCATGCAAAACAATTGAAGCAGAAACCATCCAAAACCTGACAAATTCAATGGACGAGAGAGTTCAGAAGCTCCTTTCGAACAAGGGGTCCTATGTGAAAATGTAACATCACCTAGAATAAAGTTTTGAGTTGAAAACTGTTTGATTTCAGTTTCTAACAACCTGCTAATGCTTATAATTTCAAAAATGACCATTTTTTTGGTCTTTATTAAAATGAAAAGGTTGATCGAAAAGTTTGGGGGATCTAAGAGTGTGGCAACCCAGTAGTCATGATTACTTCGAATTCTGACAATATGAGGGTCATGCTGCAGGTAGTGCAGCAAGAAGGCACTTATGTGTCTTGCGCATCTCGGAGCCCCAAAATTATTTTCCGGGCTAGATGCAGCTAAAAATTATTTTTAATTTTAAATCTGGTGAAGCTTATTATAGATGGCCTAATAGGATCAGTGCTGCACACTGCTACAAAGCCCAAATTATTTTCCAGTCAAGATACAGATAAACATGATTAGTAATTTGAAAGCTTAAAACGGTTGGTAGGGTGATTTTAACCAATCATCAAGCTTTTACTCTCCCCAGGATGACACAGGGGTAGAAAAGTCGTTTCGGATCCATGATTTGTTCATCTTTATGAACGTGAGTCTGTCTACATTATCAGTGGAGAGCCGCGTGCGCTTATCTGTCAGCACACCACCAGCAGCGCTGAACACACGTTCAGACAGAACGCTGGCTGCGGGGCATGACAAGATCTCCAAGGCATAAGTGGCTAGCTCCGGCCATTTATCCAGATTGGAAGCCCAAAAAGAGCAAGGGTCCAGTGACACAGTCGTGGCTTCAATGTTTACTTGGAGATACTCCTGTACCATCGTCTCTAGGCGTTGACTATGTGTCAGACTTCTTGTCTCCTGTGGCCTTGCAAAGGATGGGCTAAAAAAGTGGTGAAATGATTGCGCAAAATTGATGTTACCAGCAGATACTGTGGTTCTGTTACGGTTTGAGTGCTGAACACTTGACGGTCCCACGGTTGGCAAGTTGGAACTGTGAGATTCACTACGTGCACCACTGGTATTTTGTGGAAAAGCACATGTAAGATTCTGCAACAGTCTCTGCTGATACTCCTGCATGCGTGCATCCCTTTCTATGGCAGGAATAATTTCTGCAAATTTACTTTTGTACCGGGGATCTAACAGTGTGGCAACCCAGTAGTCAGGATTATTTCTAATTCTCACAATTCGAGGGTCATGTTGCAGGTAGTGCAGCAAGAAGGCACTCATGTGTGTTGCGCATACAGGAGCACCAAGTCCCTGTTGTGTTGGTGGCGAGGTAACAATCATGCTTCCTTCCTCTGTCCTCTCCCCCCAACCTCGCACAACAGAAATGTGATCAAGGTCTCCCTCATCTGATGAGTCTTCCATCAGTTCGTCCTCCACTTCTTCCTGGGCTCCTGCACCTTCCTCACTAGTTTGGCTGCTACCATGCGCCCTGGTAAAATCATCTCCCCCACCCTCACATGCCTGCCGCCCTGGTGCTGCCGACCGTCTGGACCTTGCAGATGTTAGCCCTTCCGCATACAACTCCTCCTCCTCTACTTCCTCCACCTCCTCTTGTGCCACCACCTGACTCCGAATTCTGTTTAACATGTGCTCCAGCATGTAAATCACCGGAATAGTCATGCTGATAATGGCATCGTCAGCACTAAACATCTTCGTCGCCATTTCAAAACTGTGCAGAAGGGTGCATAGGTCCCTGATCTGAGACCACTCCTCCAGCGTGATTTGCCCCACCTCTGAATCTCGTTGGCCCAGGCTATACGTCAGAACGTATTGCACCAGGGCTTGTCGGTGCTGCCACAGTCGCTGCAACATGTGCAGAGTTGAATTCCACCGGGTAGGCACATCGCATTTTAGCCGGTGAAGTGGCAGGCCCAACGACTTCTGTAGAGATGTAAGTCGCTGAGCTGCGGGATGCGAACGGCGGAAGTGAGCACACAGCGACCGTGCCCTCTGCAGAAGGCCATCTAGTCTGGGATAGTGGGCTAAAAATTGCTGGACAACCAGGTTCAACACGTGAGCCATACAAGGCACGTGTGTGACATTGCCCCGGCGAAGGGCCGCACCCAGGTTTGCAGCATTGTCGCACACGGCCTTCCCTGGTTTCAGGTCCAGTGGAGACAACCATTCATGAAATTGGTTCTCCAGAGCTGACCACAACTCCTCAGCTGTGTGACTCACATTTCCCAGACATTTCAATGTAAAAACCGCCTGATGACGTTGAGCCCTACTGCCAGCATAGTAAGGAGGTGTGCAGGATCCCTTCTGCGCAGTTAGAAAGCTTGTGGCATGACCAGACAGGCTTTGGGTGCAGGTGGAAGACCGAGAGGAGGTTGAGGAGGCAGAAGCAGTGGAGGAAAAATGACATAAAGAGGATTGACGCACAACTCGTGGGGACGGCAAGACTTGGACAGCAGCCCCTTGTCCTGCTGTCACCATAGTTACCCAGTGCCCAGTCAGCGACATGTAACGCCCCTGTCCATGCCTACTCGTCCAAGTGTCTGTGGTGAAATGCACCCTGTCACACACAGAGTTTCTCAAAGAAGCGGTGATGTTGTGTGCGACATGCTGGTGGAACGCAGGCACACCTTTCTTTGAGAAGTAGTGCCGACTGGGCATCTGGTACTGGGGCACTGCGACGGACATAAGGTCTCGAAAATCCTCTGTGTCCACCAGGCGGAAAGGCAGCATTTCTGTAGCCAAGAGCTTGCAGATGGTGAAATTCAACCTCTTAGCTTTCTCATGGCTAGGAGGAAATGGTCTTTTACTTGTCCACATCTGAGGGACCAAGGGCTGGCTATTGTGCTTAGACGGGGTTGATAAGGGTGTCCCCGGCAAACTGCCGGTCTGTGAGGAAGATGCAGGCGGACATGTTAGGTTGCCTTGATCCAAAGGTGGTGCTATCGATGTCGGACAGCGCTCAAGACCAGCTGGTGTTACCACCTCCAAAGAAAATGATGACCTGCCAATCACGCTGGCTGTTGCGGGTAAAGAGGTGGCAGGTCTGCGCCCCAAAACAGGTGTGACTGCTGTCCCCCCAGTCACAGAGGATGAAGAAGCCGCGGATGCACAAGATATGGCAGACGGTGGTTGGCCCGGCCGGCTAGACCGCATTGTAGCACACTGAGCTTCCCACTGCAACTTATGCTTCATGTCCATGTGCCGGTTCATGCATGAAGTACTCAAACTATGTATTTTTTGGCCTCTACTTAGCTTTTGCTGACAAATGTTACAGATAACACGAGTTGGGTCATTTTTATCGATCTGAAAAAATGCCCAGGCTATGCAAGGCTTAGCACCCATGCGACCTGAAGAGCCACCACGACTTGTGGTGAGAGGCAGAGTTGTGTTTGAGGATGCAGTTGTTGACGTGCTTCCAGTACTACGTCTCTGTCCAGGAAGGCGCAACCTGACCTCGTCGTCACTAGCATCTTCCTCCACCTCCTCTGCTGACCTCATCTCTTGGCTGACTGTGGGTTGACAGTAAGTGGGATCTCCGACCTCATCATCATCACCCTGTGCGTTATCACACCCGTCGTCCTCAGAGCCAACCTGTTCCTGCCCTGACAAAAAACTAAAGTTGTCGCTCCAATCAGGTATTTGAGTCTTATCATCGTCTTCCTCATTGTCTCCACCAACAGGAGTTACAGTTTGGGAATGAGGGTCTACATTATGGTCAGAACCTTCTGCGTCTGGTCCTGGATCCGACTCATAAAGATTCTGGGCATCAGTGCAGATCATTTCCTCGTCTGGATTCACAGAAGCGCTGGAGTCGACCTCTGATTCCCAGGCTATAGTATGAGTAAACAGCTCTGCAGACTCAACCATCTGTTCTACCTCATACTCAGACGGGCAGCTGGAGATTTGGGAGCTGTGAGGAAGCAAGTGCGATTTGGGTGACACCTTTGAGGACTGGAGTATTTGTGATGTTGAAGTTGATGTGGAGGAGAGCCCACTTAAAGGAGCACTTGATATCCGTTGAAGCACCTGCTGTTTTTGTGCCTCATCTGGAATTTGTAGCGATTGGCGTGGCCGTAAGAAAGGGATCTTATCACATTGTCCGCTAAAAGAAGTAGACATTTTAGTTTGGCTGGAAGATGGTCTTTCTTCTGCACCTACCCCACGGACACAACCTTTTTTCCCCTTCCCAACACGCCTATTCCCCTTTCCAACAGCAGCAGGCCTTTTTCCACTCATTTTGGTGGTTAACTAATTCACAACTCTGGAGTTGTTTGCACAAAAAAACAATGGATGGTAACCGAGCAGAGCTGAGTGGCCAAACTGTGGTATTAGGCCAAAACTATTGGCTGGGTTAGATGCAGAAAAAAATTATTTTTAATTTGTAACCTGATGGAGGTCAGTATAGATGGACTAATAGACCAAGTCCCACACACCGCTAGAAGCCCAAATATTTTTTCAGAGCTAGATGCAGAAAATTTTTTTATTCAATTTGCAACCTGATGGAGGTCAGTATAGATGGACTAATAGACCAAGTCCCACACACTGCTAGAAGCCCAAATATTTTTTCAGAGCTAGATGCAGAAAAAAATTATTTTTAATTTGCAACCTGATGGAGGTCAGTATAGATGGACTAATAGACCAAGTCCCACACACCGCTAGAAGCCCAAATATTTTTTCAGAGCTAGATGCAGAAAAAAATTATTTTTAATTTGCAACCTGATGGAGGTCAGTATAGATGGACTAATAGACCAAGTCCCACACACCGCTAGAAGCTCAAATATTTTTTCAGAGCTAGATGCAGAAAAAAATTATATTCAATTTGCAACCTGCTGGAGGTCAGTATAGAAGGACTAATAGAACAAGTCCCAAACACTGCTAGAAGCCCAAATATTTTTTCAGAGCTAAATGAAGAAAAAAATTATTTTTAATTTGCAACCTGATGGAGGTCAGTATAGATGGACTAATAGAACAAGTCCCACACACTGCTAGAAGCCCAAATATTTTTTCAGAGCTAGATGCAGAAAAAAATTATTTTTAATTTGCAACCTGATGGAGGTCAGTATAGATGGACTAATAGACCAAGTCCCACACACTGCTAGAAGCCCAAATATTTTTTCAGAGCTAGATGCAGAAAAAAATTATTTTTAATTTGCAACCTGATGGAGGTCAGTATAGATGGACTAATAGACCAAGTCCCACACACCGCTAGAAGCCCAAATATTTTTTCAGAGCTAGATGCAGAAAAAAATTATATTCAATTTGCAACCTGCTGGACGTCAGTATAGAAGGACTAATAGAACAAGTCCCACACACTGCTAGAAGCCCAAATATTTTTTCAGAGCTAAATGAAGAAAAAAATTATTTTTAATTTGCAACCTGATGGAGGTCAGTATAGATGGACTAATAGACCAAGTCCCACACACTGCTAGAAGCCCAAATATTTTTTCAGAGCTAGATGCAGAAAAAAATTATTTTTAATTTGCAACCTGATGGAGGTCAGTATAGATGGACTAATAGACCAAGTCCCACACACCGCTAGAAGCCCAAATTTTTTTTCAGAGCTAGATGCAGAAAATTTTTTTATTCAATTTGCAACCTGATGGAGGTCAGTATAGATGGACTAATAGACCAAGTCCCACACACTGCTAGAAGCCCAAATATTTTTTCAGAGCTAGATCCAGAAAAAAATTATTTTTAATTTACAACCTGATGGAGGTCAGTATAGATGGACTAATAGACCAAGTCCCACACACTGCTAGAAGCCCAAATATTTTTTCAGAGCTAGATGCAGAAAAAAATTATTTTTAATTTGCAACCTGATGGAGGTCAGTATAGATGGGCTAATAGAACAAGTCCCACACGCTGCTAGAAGCCCAAATATTTTTTCAGAGATAAATGAAGAAAAAAATTATTTTTAATTTGCAACCTGATGGAGGTCAGTATAGATGGACTAATAGACCAAGTCCCACACACTGCTAGAAGCCCAAATATTTTTTCAGAGCTAGATGCAGAAAAAAATTATTTTTAATTTGCAACCTGATGGAGGTCAGTATAGATGGACTAATAGACCAAGTCCCACACACCGCTAGAAGCCCAAATATTTTTTCAGAGCTAGATGCAGAAAAAAATTATATTCAATTTGCAACCTGCTGGAGGTCAGTATAGAAGGACTAATAGAACAAGTCCCACACACTGCTAGAAGCCCAAATATTTTTTCAGAGATAAATGAAGAAAAAAATTATTTTTAATTTGCAACCTGATGGAGGTCAGTATAGATGGACTAATAGACCAAGTCCCACACACTGCTAGAAGCCCAAATATTTTTTCAGAGCTAGATGCAGAAAAAAATTATATTCAGTTTGCAACCTGATGGAGGTCAGTATAGATGGACTAATAGAATGATGCTATGCCCAAAAGATTTTACTTCACTAGGTGCAGTAAAAAAATTGGTATTCTATACACAGGTGGTATATCTTGCAACACAGATAGGCTACTCCACTGACTAACACACTCTGCAATAGGCCAAAAAGGATTAGCTTTGCTAGATTCAGCCAAATGCTGTGAAAAAAACTTGCACAGCACTGGCACAGACCTGCCTGGCAAAAACTGATAGGAACTGATGTAACCTAGTCCTGAAAAGGACTCCAATTACAATTAGTCTTTATTCCCACAATCTATCTATTTAAGAGCACAGACCTGCCTGATAAAAGTCGTAGGAAATGCTGTAACCTAGTCCTTAAAAGGACTGCAATCACAACTATTCCCTACTCCCAAGCTATCTGTATATTTGTGCGAAAATTGGCTTGAAATTAACAAGGTATAGCGCACACAGCAACAGCGGTGCCGTCTAACACGCAGCTGCAGCAGTGAGAAAATGGTGGCGACGGGGAAAATGGCTTGGTCTTATAGGGCAAGGACATGTGACATACACTGCCAATCACACATGCCCTTGCTTGTGTGAAAAAAAGCACTTCGCTCCGTGTGTGCGCTGCTGATAGGCTGACAGATTGCACCTCCCCACTGCAAATGCGGGAAAGAGAAAAAAAAATGGAGATCTTCATTGTTCCTGCAGAGATCCATCCCCTGCCCCTTCCCCCACCCCGCTGTACACTCAAACTGCGTATTAACATTAATTTTCATCATTACTGAGAAAAAATCCAGTTATGATTTTGGTGCACGAACAGTTATCGAACATAACCTCGAACAGCCGAATTTTTCTCAAATTGTTCGTGTTCGCCGACCGGCTCGAACACCGCCCAAAACAGCTCGAATTTGAGATTGGCGAACAGTTCGAGTAGAACAACGCTCATCTCTAATCCTCAAACACAACTCTGCCTCTCACCACAAGTCGTGGTGGCTCTTCAGGTCGCATGGGTGCTAAGCCTTGCATAGCCTGGGCATTTTTTCAGATCGATAAAGATGACCCAACTCGTGTTATCTGTAACATTTGTCAGCAAAAGCTAAGTAGAGGCCAAAAAATACATAGTTTGAGTATTTCATGCATGAATCGGCACATGGACATGAAGCATAAGTTGCAGTGGGAAGCTCAGTGTGCTACAATGCGGCCTAGCCGGCCGGGCCAACCACCGTCTGCCATATCTTGTGCATCCGCGGCCTCTTCATCCTCTGTGACTGGGGGGACAGCAGTCACACCTGTTTTGGGGCGCAGACCTGCCACCTCTTTACCCGCAACAGCCAGCGTGATTGGCAGGTCATCATTTTCTTTGGAGGTGGTAACACCAGCTGGTGTTGAGCGCTGTCCGACATCGATAGCACCACCTTTGGATCAAGGCAACCTAACATGTCCGCCTGCATCTTCCTCACAGACCGGCAGTTTGCCGGGGACACCCTTATCAACCCCGTCTAAGCACAATAGCCAGCCCTCGGTCCCTCAGATGTGGACAAGTAAAAGACCATTTCCTCCTAGCCATGAGAAAGCTAAGAGGTTGAATTTCACCATCTGCAAGTTCTTGGCTACAGAAATGCTGCCTTTCCGCCTGGTGGACACAGAGGATTTTCGAGACCTTATGTCCGGCGCAGTGCCCCAGTACCAGATGCCCAGTCGGCACTACTTCTCAAAGAAAGGTGTGCCTGCGCTCCACCAGCATGTCGCACACAACATCACCGCTTCTTTGAGAAACTCTGTGTGTGACAGGGTGCATTTCACCACAGACACTTGGACAAGTAGGCATGGACAGGGGCGTTACATGTCGCTGACTGGGCACTGGGTAACTATGGTGACAGCAGGACAAGGGGCTGCTGTCCAAGTCTTGCCGTCCCCACGAGTTGTGCGTCAATCCTCTTTATGTCAAAGTTCCTCCACTGCTTCTGCCTCCTCAACCTGCTCTCGGTCTTCCACCTGCACCCAAAGCCTGTCTGGTCATGCCACAAGCTTTCTAACTGCGCAGAAGGGATCCTGCACACCTCCTTACTATGCTGGCAGTAGGGCTCAACGACATCAGGCGGTTTTTACTTTGAAATGTCTGGGAAATGTGAGTCACACAGCTGAGGAGTTGTGGTCAGCTCTGGAGAACCAATTTCATGAATGGCTGTCTCCACTGGACCTGAAACCAGGGAAGGCCGTGTGCGACAATGCTGCAAACTTGGGTGCGGCCCTTCGCCGGGGCAATGTCACACACGTGCCTTGTATGGCTCACGTGTTGAACCTGGTTGTCCAGCAATTTTTAGCCCACTATCCCAGACTAGATGGCCTTCTGCAGATGTCACGGTCGCTGTGTGCTCACTTCCGCCGTTCGCATCCCGCAGCTCAGCGACTTACATCTCTACAGAAGTCGTTGGGCCTGCCACTTCACCGGCTAAAATGCGATGTGCCTACCCGGTGGAATTCAACTCTGCACATGTTGCAGCGACTGTGGCAGCACCGACAAGCCCTGGTGCAATACGTTCTGACGTATAGCCTGGGCCAACGAGATCCAGAGGTGGGGCAAATCACGCTGGAGGAGTGGTCTCAGATCAGGGACCTATGCACCCTTCTGCACAGTTTTGAAATGGCGACGAAGATGTTTAGTGCTGATGATGCCATTATCAGCATGACTATTCCGGTGATTTACATGCTGGAGCACATGTTAAACAGAATTCGGAGTCAGGTGGTGGCACAAGAGGAGGTGGAGGAAGTAGAGGAGGAGGAGTTGTATGCAGAAGGGCTAACATCTGCAAGGTCCAGACGGTCGGCAGCACCAAGGCGGCAGGCATGTGAGGGTGGGGGAGATGGTTTTACCAGGGCGCATGGTAGCAGCCAAACTAGTGAGGAAGGTGCAGGAGCCCAGGAAGAAGTGGAGGACGAACTGATGGAAGACTCATCAGATGAGGGAGACCTTGATCACATTTCTGTTGTGCGAGGTTGGGGGGAGAGGACAGAGGAAGGAAGCATGATTGTTACCTCGCCACCAACACAACAGGGACTTGGTGCTCCTGGATGTGCAACACACATGAGTGCCTTCTTGCTGCACTACCTGCAACATGACCCTCGAATTGTGAGAATTAGAAATAATCCTGACTACTGGGTTGCCACACTGTTAGATCCCCGGTACAAAAGTAAATTTGCCGAAATTATTCCTGCCATAGAAAGGGATGCACGCATGCAGGAGTATCAGCAGAGACTGTTGCAGAATCTTACATGTGCTTTTCCACAAAACACCAGTGGTGCACGTAGTGAATCTCACAGTTCCAACTTGCCAACCGTGGGACCGTCAAGTGTTCAGCACTCAAACCGTAACAGAACCACAGTATCTGCTGGTAACATCAATTTTGCGGAATCATTTCACCACTTTTTTAGCCCATCCTTTGCAAGGCCACAGGAGACAAGAAGTCTGACACATAGTCAACGCCTAGAGACGATGGTACAGGAGTATCTCCAAGTAAACATTGAAGCCATGACTGTGTCACTGGACCCTTGCTCTTTTTGGGCTTCCAATCTGGATAAATGGCCGGAGCTAGCCACTTACGCCTTGGAGATCTTGTCATGCCCCGCAGCCAGTGTTCTGTCTGAACGTGTGTTCAGCGCTGCTGGTGGTGTGCTGAAAGATAAGCGCACGCGGCTCTCCACTGATAATGTAGACAGACTCACGTTCATAAAGATGAACAAATCATGGATCCGAAACGACTTTTCTACTCCTGTGTCATCCTGGGGAGAGTAAAAGCTTGATGATTGGTTAAAATCACCCTACCAACCGTTTTAAGCTTTCAAATTACTAATCATGTTTATCTGTATCTTGGCTGGAAAATAAGTTGGGCTTTGTAGCAGTGTGCAGCACTGATTCTATTAGGCCATCTATAATAAGCTCCACCAGATTTAAAATTACTAATCATGTTTATCTGCATCTTGACTGGAAAATAATTTGGGCTTTGTAGCTGTGTGCAGCACTGATCCTATTAGGCCATCTATACTAAGCTCCACCAGATTTAAAATTAATAATAATTTTTAGCTGCATCTAGCCCGGAAAATAATTTTGGGGCTCCGAGATGCACAAGACACATAAGTGCCTTCTTGCTGCACTACCTGCAACATGACCCTCATATTGTCAGAATTCGAAGTAATCATGACTACTGGGTTGCCACACTCTTAGATCCCCCAAACTTTTCGATCAACCTTTTCATTTTAATAAAGACCAAAAAAATGGTCATTTTTGAAATTATAAGCATTAGCAGGTTGTTAGAAACTGAAATCAAACAGTTTTCAACTCAAAACTTTATTCTAGGTGATGTTACATTTTCACATAGGACCCCTTGTTCGAAAGGAGCTTCTGAACTCTCTCGTCCATTGAATTTGTCAGGTTTTGGATGGTTTCTGCTTCAATTGTTTTGCATGAGGACAGAATACCCTCCCAGAGCTGTTGCTTAGATGTGAACTGCCTCCCGCCATCATAGACACTCCTTTTAATGATGCTCCAAAGGTTCTGAATGGGGTAGAGGTCAGGGGAGCATGGGGGTCACACCATAAGTTTGTCCCCTTTTATGCCCATATCAGCCAGAGATGCAGATGTTTTATGTGCAGCATGAGATGGTGCATTATCATGCAGAAAAATGATCTTGCTGTGAAATACACGGTTCTTCTTCTTGAACCAGGGCAGGAAGTGCTGTTTGAGAAAATCCACATACATTATGGAGTTCATCTTTAGCGCCTTCAGGGATCCTAAAGGGGCCGACAATCTCTCTCCCCATGATTCCAGCCCAAAACATTACTCCACCTCCTCCTTGTTGGCGCTGTAGCCGTGTTTGCGTGGGGTGTCCATCAACCAGCCATCCTCCACTCCATCCATCTGGACCATCGAGCGCTGCACGGCACTCATCCGTGAACAAAACAGTTTTGAAATCAGTCTTCATGTAATGTTTGGCCCACTGGAGCCGTTTCTGCTTGTGTGAAGTGGATAGAGGAGGTCGACAGGATGGCGTATGCACAGCTGCAAACCTCTGAAGGACCCTGCATCTTGTTGTTCGGGGGACGTTGGAGGCACAAGCAGCTTCAAAAACTTGTCTGCTGCTATGACAAGGCTTTTTTGCTGCTGCTCTTTCAACCTGACGTAATTGCCTGTAGGAAAGAGTCCTCAATTTGCCCTTATCAGCACGCACACGTGTGTACTGTGAATCAGCTACATACTTCTTGATTGCCAAGACACTTCATCCTGATCATCGCACAATGTTGATTGTAGTCATGCCTTGACCTAAACACTCCACAATTTGTTGCTTCTCAGCAGCCGACACATCCTTTTTCTTTCCCATTTTGGCAGAAAATGTAGGCTGCTTAATAATGTGAGAGAGCCTTCTTAAGTAGTCTTGCCTTTCATTGGACACACCTGCCAAACTAATTAGCACAGGTGTCTGCAATTGCTTACAGTGATATAAAGAGCCCTGACACACATCACCATCAATGAGTTTAACTGACAAACAAACAAATTCTTCCCTTATCACTCCTAAACACTTTTTGCATAATAACTTGGAACGCAGTGTACATGTGCTTTTCCACAAAACACCAGTGGTTCACGTAGTGAATCTTACAGTTCTAACTTGCCAACCATGGTCTGTATGGAATTGTTCAATAAAGGGCCCAAAATTAAGATAACATAGATGGGAGAGGTCTCTATGAATAGGAATTCCTAAGTATTTGATACCCTGTGAGGGCCAGGCAAAGGGAAAGTTGGACTGGATGGAATCCTATATGGATTTGGGGAGGGAGACATCGAGGGCCTCAGACTTCGCTGCATTGATTTTAAAATTTTACCATGTAACAAAGTGATCTATTTCAGCCATAACAGCAGGGATGGATATATGTGATTGAGTGATATATACTAGGACATCATCAGCAAATAGAGAGCACTTGTACTTGGTGCCTCCCACCTCAATCCACCTAATATTGGGGTTATGGCGAATTGATGAGAGCAGGTGCTCCGTCACTAGGATGTATAAGAGAGGGGACAGAGGACATACCTGCCTTGTCCCATTGGTGATTGTGAAAGGTGATGAAAATGTTCTGACGCACCCCCTGGGCCTTGGGACACCCGGAGCCGGACCCTTTTTGGTGGATGCTGGTGGTTGTAGTCTTCGTGGCGGCGACCCGGTTAAGTGGCTCAGGGCGGTCAAACCAGTGGCGGAACTATTTATGTGGTTTTGATGTTTAAATGTCCGACTACGCCACCCGTGGATTGCGGTCAGAGTGAACCGCCGCTACAGGGCAGACCGCTGAGGCTGGTGTTGTGGGTGCAGCAGAGCGTAGCATAACTCCCCACGGGAGGAGTATAGCCTCAGGGCAGTGTATGCGGAGGATGGGGGTGATGGTGCAGGGCAGCAGCAGTAACGACACGGAGTCAGTGATGCAGTCCAGGGCCTTTACTCACAGTTCTTATTATCCAGACCACGTCTGCAGGTAACGGCTGCCCACGTCGTACTGTGCTCACCAGGTGAGGGGCTCAGACAACTCCCAGATAACTTTGGAGCACTTCACAGGACCCCCTTTGTGTGTCCTTTGTCTGACCTTTCTTACAAACACTTCTGTCCGGCTGCCTCGGGCCTCCTCTTGGTAAACTTGGCGCCAGTTTCCCTGACCCTATGTGGTGCCTTCCTAGCGGGTGTAGCGAGGGGCTGCGCCACATAAAATGTCAGAGCCTCCGGTTTCTAGCTGAGGGTCATTTCCTGCCTCCACTAGTTCGGGGACCGGTCTCCCCCTTTGGCCTGACCCCTCCACGCAGGTGGATTCGGGCGTGGGGTGGCGACTCGCCCGTCCGCACCCCTGGGATCCCTTCATTCCTCGTTCCTGGAGCCTTCTCCGCTCCTCTTCCTTCCTTCTCCCTCTTCCAGGCCTGGGCCTCTGTTACTAGGCCCGCCTCCGGAGCAGAGCTCATGCAGAGCCCCTGCTCACTGCCACTTCTGCTCAGACTTCTCTGCACTGAACTAAGATGGTGCCCACCTTTTATACTCCCTTCTCAATGCACCCAGGAACTGCTTCCTCCCTGCTCCTGCACTACAGGGTTCCCCTTCCTCAGTGTTCCCTCCCCCCACTCCAGCCAGGGACAGGGACTGTCGTGCCCATCTCAGGGGCATATTGGTCGCCCTGCCCCACGGCAATGTGGTGTAATGCATGCAGGTGTCGGGTCCTGATCCACACTCCATCCTTACCTGAGAGTGAGATATCACACCTCTGGGTGAGGTGCAATACGTCTGTAGCAACCGAGCCCTCAGGGTGCTACAGTTCCATTTATCTTCAGCCTAGGTGACGTATTGCGATACAGGGCCGTGATTTTGGCTATAAAAGGGTCCCCTAGACCCCTACCCCAAGCTTTTTAAGAGAATCATATATGGCGTGCCAGGAGACTCTATGGAATGCTTTCTCAGCATCCAACGAGAGTATCTAATTACAAATTTTTAACTGCATCTAGCCCAGGAAATACTTTGTGCCTAGTAGCAGTGTCTGCTAGTCAGCGGATTATCCCGGCTGTTAAGCAAGCTACACCACCTGTAGTTTAGACACTTAATTTTTTCAAAGGAAATGCTTCGGGACCATGGGATACTTAGTGAAGAGCATCAGGAGGCACCCCAAGGCATAGGGGCTGGGACTGGCAGTAGGATGCCTTGCGGTGGACAGCCGAGCTCGATCCTTATAAAAGCTTTTTAACTGCAGCAGCTTTAGTGGACGCTACTGGAGCTGGAATTACCGCGGCTGCTGGCATGAGACTTGCCCTCCAATAGATCCTTGTAAATGGATTTAAAGTGTATTCATTCAAATTAGAGAGACAATTTAAATTAAAAAGCTTAGAGCTGCCTCCACCACAGGGGGGCTCGCTCGACCCACCAGCGGACAGGCACCAGTATTGGGAGAGGGGGGCTGGCCGTCAGGGTTCACCGCGGCTCTGGCACAAACCCGGCGACACGGAGGTGGCACGGGCAGGAGCGGACTGGCCGTGTCGGCTTCTCACTTTTTGGATTTTAGAAGGGCATGACATGCCTATATCTGTGTCTCCCCCTCCTTTTACTCCTCCACCTCTTTTATTTTCGCATGACTATATGTACTTGTCACTTTTCCATGTGTTAGTTATGTCTTCTGAGCAGTTTGTCAGCTTTTGGACACCTTTGAAGGTGTTTTCTATGTGTTTCTATGTGTTTTTGTTTGCCTGCCATTGGTTTTAACGGTGTTCGAAGGTGTTCGACGAACAGTTCGACGAACAGTTCGGCGAACACACGGGTGTTCGACGAACCGAACTCGAACACTACGGGGGTGGCTCAACACTACTTATAATTATTGAGTATCCAAGCTGGATACGTGGAATGAAGTGGCTCTCTACGCCTTGGAGGTCCTGACCTGCCCTGCCGCTAGCATTTTATCAGAGCGGGTTTTTAGTGCCGCTGGTGGAATTATAACTGATAAGCACATCCGCCTGTCAACTGAAAATGCTGACAGGCTGACTCTTATAAAAATGAACAAGGGCTGGATTGGGCCAGACTTCTCAACACCACTGAATGATAGCAGCGTAATATAAACTAAAAATCCAGTGTCTTTTTTAGGGAGGTGTATTCCCATGCACCTTTTCACACCCACACATGGGTATACGCTTCCTAATTTTGGCTATTTTCTCTTGTCCTTCTCCTTCTCCTCATCCTCATCCTCCACCACCATACCACCAGGGTGACTGTGGTCTGTGATGCAGCACCCACATAATTTTTTTAAAGGGTGCTTATTAGTATTGAGCGAACATGCTCGACACTGCTCGGTACTCTCCCAAGCATCACGCTACTCGGGATGTTTGGCGAGCACCGAGCATTTCCGGGTTACTCGGGCGGGAGCTCGGGTCTCTGCCCTGCACGTTTGGCGCTCTTTACAGAGCCAATGAACATGCAGGGATTGCCAGCCAGTCACTGTAATGCCGCAGAAATGTTGGTTGTGGGCATTACATTGATTAGCTGGCCGCACAGCGTCACCTCGAGTATTTAAAACCGGGCGCCGCCATCTTGGACACAGACGGCTGTGATCAGACAGTGTAGGGACAGCGCTGCTGATTTAGGGAGAGATATATACTGCGAAATAGTTAGTGTAGGGTCTGTAAAGGCTGCCAGATCAAACAAACAGTCCTTCTCAGGACTAATATCCATCCCAGATATCAGGCAGGCAGGCTGTATAGGAGATGCATTGGTTATACCAGCAAACGCTGCATTACAGTCCTGTGTGCTCCTGTTGCTGAAATTGCTGGACTTAGCTCCAGGTCTCGGGGGCCAGGAAAAATCCTTTTTTTTTCATCTAAATCCTCTTTTTTTTTCCTCCTTCACACTGTACAAATACACGTCTTACTAACTTTTTGGTGCCCCCCCCAAAAAAAAGTGTGTCTCTGATTTTTCAGACACAAATATATTTTTTTTAAAGAGTCTGGTGTAGGCCAGAGAAATAGAAGTGTAGTTTTGCAGTTCCACGGTTCAAACCTCTGTATTATCCACTTTTGGGC
This sequence comes from Phyllobates terribilis, assembly GCF_046119375.1. Taxonomy (NCBI): domain Eukaryota; kingdom Metazoa; phylum Chordata; class Amphibia; order Anura; family Dendrobatidae; genus Phyllobates; species Phyllobates terribilis. The sequence continues at coordinate 325,370,752 of NW_027362762.1, read as the reverse complement.
CATTTTTACCTAAAAAAAAACAGTTTGAGTGTGTTGCTCACTGTTCATCAGCAAATATATCTATTTAAAAAAGTCTGGTATACACCAGTAAATTATAACTGTGGTTTTGCCGTTCCACGGTAAAAAATCTCTATTATTCTGCTTTTGGCATTTTTTGCCGTAAAAAAAAAACCTGTAATAGTGTCTCCCTGATTGTTTGTTGAAAATAGTCTGGTGTAGGCCAGAGAAATAGAAGTGTGGTTTTGAAGTTCCACGGTTCAAACCTCTGTATTATCCACTTTTGGGCCATTTTTACCTAAAAAAAAAACAGTTTGAGTGTGTTGCTCACTGTTCAGCCGCAAATATATCTATTTAAAAAAATCTGGTATACACCAGTAAATTATAACTGTGGTTTTGCAGTTCCATGGTAAAAAATCTCTATTATCCAGCTTTTGGTATTTTTTCCATAAAGAAAAACAGTAATAGTGTCTCCTGATTGTTCAGACACCAATATATCTGTTGAAAAGAGTCTGGTATACACCAGTAAATTATAACTGTGGTTTTGCCGTTCCACAGTGAAAAATCTCTATTTTCCTACTTTTGGCATTTTTTGCCATAAAGAAAAACAGTAATAGTGTCTCCTGATTGTTCAGACACAAATATATCTGTTGAAAATAGTCTGGTGCAGGCCCGAGAAATAGAACTGTGGTTTTGCAGTTCCACGGTTCAAATCTCTGTATTATCCTGCTTTTGGCATTTTTTGCTGTAAAGAAAAACAGTAATAGTGTCTCCTGATTGTTCAGACACCAATATATCTGTTTAAAAGAGTCTGGTATATACCAGTAAATTATAACTGTGGTTTTGACGTTCCACGGTAAAAAATCTCTATTATCCTGCTTTTGGCATTTTTTGCTGTAAAAAAAAAGATTTAATAGTGTCTCCCTAATTGTTCAGACACAAATATATTTGTTGAAAATAGTCTGGTGTAGGCCAGAGAAATAGAAGTGTGGTTTTGCACTTCCACGGTTCAAACCTCTGTATTATCCACTTTTGGGCCATTTTTACCTAAAAAAAAACAGTTGGAGTGTGTTGCTCACTGTTCAGCCGCAAATATATCTATTTAAAATTGTCTGGTATACCCCAGTAAACAATAACTGGTTTTGTCATTCCACGGTAAAAAATCTCTATTACTCAGCTTTTGGTATTTTTTTCAAAAAGAAAAACAGTAATAGTTTCTCCCTGATTGTTCAGATTGTATAAAAGAGTCGGGTGTAGGCCAGAGAAATAGAACTGTGGTTTTCCTCTTCTACGGTTCTAATCTACTTTTTATTACCCTATTTCCATTGATAGTGCGAGTGTAAGCTATTTTACTTCCTTTACAAAAGGCAAGGCGCGTGGCAAGGGACGTGGAACTGGACGTTCTGGTGATGGTGCGTGCAGAGGACGGGGCCGTGGCCAAGGTGAAAATGTGCCACAACCAACAGCCACATCTTTTCGCTCCCACTTCTTGACCGACTTACTAGAGAAGCACAGAACAACACCAGTATTGCGAACTGGTCAGTGTGAACAGGTTATTAATTGGATAGCAGATAATACTTCCAGTTACCTGGGCACCACCACCTCCGGTCTGTCTTCCACACGGTCAAATCTTAGTAGCCGTGAGTCTCGACCGCATACTCCTCCTCACCCTGATGCTCCTTCCTCCCACCATGCCGAGTGTCGTCAGACAGCAACTGATCACACACTTGGACACTCTGAAGAGCTGTTCACTGGTCCATTTTCAGATTTGTGCCCCTCGTCTGATACGCTTGAAGTGGTGGAAGAGGAGATCCCATGTAGCGATACTCAAATATTTGAACAGCCACGGCCACAGGAAGTCGACGCTGGCAATTTGTCACAAGAGGTGGACGATGACGAGACACAATTGCCAGGAAGTGAGGAGGAGGATCGTGGTGCGCAAGTGGAAGAGGAGGAGGTGGTGGATGATCTAGTAACTGAACCAACGCGGCAAGAGGACATGCAGAGCGAGGCCAGCAGCACACAGGGTGAGGGAGGCAGAGTACCCCAACAGGCAGGAAGAAGCAGTGTGGTGGCCGCACACAGAAGGCAGGCAACAGTTCCCCGTAACACCAACACGAGGGACGTTGCCAGTACAACCTGTAGGTCTTCCAGAGTCTGGAATTTTTTTAAAGACTCTGCTGATAACCCCAAAAAGGCCATTTGTACCACCTGCCATGCCAGCATCAGCAGGGGTGACAAAACTACCAGCCTGACCACCACCAGCATGATCAGGCACATGGCAGCAACTTTGTGGGGTGAACCCCAGGGTCCACGACCAGTGTCAGCGGGTGTCACCACTGCTTCTTCCGCTGTTGTGTGTGCAATAGAACCCCCTGTTGTGTGTGCAAGGCAATCCCCTGTCCATACTGCATGCAAAGATGCACCCTCCTCTCAGTCTTCACTTGTTATGGCAGCTTCTCAAGAAACAGCATCAACTTCCACGTACACGTCCCATCGCAGCGTTCAATTGTCCATATCCCAGACCTTTGAATGAAAGTGGAAATTCGCAGCCAACACCCACAGGCCACAGTCCTAAATTCGCACATTTCATGACTGCTTACGTTGGAAATGCTGCCTTTTAGGCTGGTGGAGACGGAATCCTTCCGCAACCTTATGGCGGTGGCCGTCCCTCGGTACTCGGTCCCCAGCCGACACTATTTTGCCCAGTGTGCCATCCCCGCACTACACAATCACGTGTCCCAAAACATCTGCCGTGCCCTCAACAACGCAGTTACTGGGAGAGTCCACCTGACAACGAACACGTGGACAAGTGCTTGTGGCCAGGGATGGTACATCTCCCTGACGGCACACTGGGTAAACATAGTGGAAGCCGGGACTCAGTCGGACCTTGGGACGGAACACATCCTCCCCACACCGAGGATTGCAGGCCCTATGTCAGTCAGAGTTGCCCCCACAGTGTACAGCTCCTGCGCATCATCCTCCTCCTCCTCATCTTCAGCCTCCATCTCAGATATCACCACATCAGTTACAAGCTGGAAGCACTGCAGTACTGCCTCAGCCGAGTGGCAACAGGCTGTGCTGGAACTCATAAGTTTAGGTGAGAAACCTCACACTGCTTGTGAGTTGTGGACAGCTGTGAAAGAGCAGGCAGATCTGTGGCTGAGACCGCTGAACCTACATCCAGGCATGGTCTTGTGTGACAATGGCCGTAACCTGGTGGCGGCTCTGAGGCGAGGCGAGATCACACACGTACCATGCCTGGCTCATGTGCTTAACCTCGTGGTTCAGCGGTTTCTTAAATCGTACCCCGAGTTGCCAGATCTGCTTGTCAAAGTACGCAGCCTGTCAGCTCATTATCGCAAGTCGGCTACAGCTTCCGCCGCCCTTGCTGTTTTGCAGCAGTGTTTGCAGCTTCCGGCACACCGACTGGTGTGTGATGTCCCCACATGTTGGAACTCTACCCTCCACATGTTGCAAAGGATTTGTGAGCAGAAGAGAGCAGTTGTGGAGTACCAGCTGCAACAAGGCCGTCGATATTCAGGTCAGACTCCACACATTAGACCTCAGGAGTAGACCTGGATGTCTGAGATATGTACCATCCTGACAAACTTTGAGGAGTCCACCAAGATGGTGAGTGGCGATGACGCCATCATTAGCGTCAGCATTCCACTTGTCTGTCTTTTGCAACGCTCTCTGCAGAGAATTAAAGAGGAGGCATTGCAGCCAGAGTATGATGAGATGGAAGCCGTAGCGGGCGATTACACACAGCCCAGCCTCATCTCATCCCAACGTGCAGGAGGAGGAGGAAGAAAAGGAGCTTGTATCATGCGCTGTAGACGGTAGTACCTGTACAACTGTCATACTGTTGGTTCAGCGTGGGTGGCCTGAGGACAGGGGGGAGGAGGAGGAGGAGGAGAGAATCGTCAGTCGTCATCTTGGAGAAGACACGGAAGTCTTGCCTGTTACCAGTCTGGCACGCATGGCTGACTTTATGTTATGCTGCCTTAACCGTGACCCTCGCGTTGTCAAAATGTTGGGTGACAGTCATTACTGGTTGGTGACACATTTAGACCCCCGCTACAAGGAAAACTTTCACTCTCTTATTCCTGAGGTGGAGAGGTATACAAAAATGGGGCAGTACCAGAAGGCCCTTGCTGTAGAACTGTTAAAACATTCCCATCTGAACACGCTAGCGGCAGAGGTCACAATTCGTTGCCCAACCAAGGCGTACATGCAAGAGAGACACAACTCCAATCCAGCATAGGCAGGGGAACACTGTCAACATTCTGGGACAGTTTTCTCAGACCCTCCCTTCGGACAGACCCTGAGGCGCAGGGTACTCTCACAAGGAGTGGAAAGTTTCAAAAGATGGTGAGGCAGTACCTTGTCAACCATACCAGCGTCCTCCGTGATTCCTCTGTGCCTTTTAATTATTGGGTATCCAAGCTGAACACTTGGAATGAACTCGCTCTATATGCCTTGGAGTTCCTGGCCTGCCCTGCCTCTAGCGTGTTATCGGAGCGTGTTTTTAGTGCCGCTGGGGGAATTATAACTGATAAGCGCACTCACCTATCAAATGACAATGCTGACAAGCTGACCCTTATCAAAATGAACAAGGGCTTGATTGGGTCTGACTTCTCATCACCACCAAATGACAGCAGAGTAGCATAAAGTTAAAACCACTGTGTTATTTCAGGAGGTGTATTCACATGCACCGCTTCACACCCACACATGGGTATACGCTTCCTCATTTCAGCTGTTTTATATTCTTCTCCTTATCCTCAGCCTGCACCACCACTATACCACCAGGGTGACCGTGGTCCGTGTTGCCATTATTGAAAGTTCCTCCGTCCTTATTTTTGTCAGCTTTTGCTTGGAAGGCATAAGCAAAGACTGTGGGAGACCCACTCCCCAATAATGGGCATAGTATTTTTAAGATGCTGTACTGTATGGCTCTTGTAAGGGGCATTAAAACTGTCATGTTAAGCTACTGTGACCTCCACCACTTTTCCAAGGGGCATTAAAACAGTCTTGTTAAGCTACTGCAACTTCCACGTCTCTTCCGAGGGGCAATAAAACCGTCTTGTTAAGCTACTGTGAACTCCACCACTTTTCTAAGGGGCATTCAAACCGTCTTGTTAAGCTACTGTGACCTCCACCACTTTACCAAGGGGCATTGCATTTCCTCCTAATTTTAGTCAGCTTTTGCTTTTCAATGAAAAGTCAAAAACTAAGGGAGACCCACTCCCCAATAATGGGTAGAAGGTTTTTAGTACGCTGTAATCCACGTCTGTTTCAAGGGGCATTGCAGTTCCTCATAATTTTTGGAAAGCCTTCCATTCACTGCTTAGGCCAACAGTGCACAGGAGACCCAGTTGCTATAAATAGAAAAAATGGTTTAGTTAAGGCCCTCTGACATCCATGTCACTTCCAAGGGGCATTGGAGTGCCTCTAAATTTTTGGTAGGCATTGCACTCACTGTATACCCTATAACTGTGCAGCCGAACCGCTCCTTTCGGTACAGAAACATATCCTACAAGACATGTGTGGTTGACTGGCCTGATATTGATGTGAATGGTCACGGTTCCTCCGGCTCTTTCTCCTTTGCCACCACCTCATCCATCATTTATCACCTGAAGCTTTGTTTTAAAGGAAGTCATAAAACTGGGATAGTAGCAGGAAAACATCCAGCAATCCTCGGAGGAGGTAGGATATGCGCCAAAACGCTGACCACCTAAGGACTAGCCGCTACTACATACATGCGCTTGCATTCCAAGAAAACAAAGCAGATGCTAGGCGGCTGGGGACTGAGTATGGATACCAGGCGAAGCAGCCATGAGGTAGTGGCCAGCTTCGGCCTACTCCAAATTAAAAGGCCCCATTTCAAGTGCAAGCTAGCAGTATGGCATTGCAGCCTGGGGTGGGTGGGTGGCAGGCTGTACACTTACGCTTGCATTAAAAGAAAACAAAGCAGATGCTAACTTCTATCATCATCATCATGCTCCTCACCTTGGCACTCTCAACTCCCCTGATGGAGAAGCCAGGGCCCACCGGAAGAGTCTGGTTCTCTGGTGGGCTCATCTAATGCTGCCCTAAAGCAGGCCAGGCTAAAAAAAGTGTGTGGGAAGGTGACAGGAGGAATAGGGGCGGCTGAGGACCGTTTATGGACACCCGGCCGCCGAGCGGCTGGGTACTGAGTATGGATACCAGGCCGCCGAAGCAGCCATGAGGTAGTGGCCAGCTTCGGCCTCCTCCAAACTAAAAGGCCCCATTTCAAGTGCAAGCTAGCAGTATGGCATTGCAGCCTGGGGGTGGGTGGGTGGTAGGCTGCACACTTACGCTTGCATTAAAAGAAAGCAAAGCAGATGCTAACTTCTATCATCATCATCATGCTCCTCACCTTGGAACTCTCAACTCCCCTGATGGAGAAGCCAGCGCCCACCGGAGGAGTCTGGTTCTCTGGTGGGCTCGTCCAATGCTGCCCTAAAGCAGGCCAGGCTAAGAAAAGTGTGTGGGAAGGTGACAGGAGAAATAGGGGCTGCTGGTGACGGTTTATGTACACCCGGCCGCCCCCAGGTGGCTGGGGACCGTGTGTGGACACCCGGCCGCCCCCTGGCGGCTGGGGACCGAGTGTGGATACCCGGTCGCCCGGCGGCTGGGGACTGAGTATGGATACCTGGCCGCCGAAGCAGCCATGAGGTAGTGGCCAGCTTCGGCCTCTTCCAAACTAAAAGGCCCCATTTCAAGTGCAAGCTAGCAGTATGGTATTGCAGCCTGTTGGTGGGTGGGTGGCAGGCTGCACACTTACACTTGCATTAAAAGAAAACAAAGCAGATGCTAACTTCTATCATCATCATCATGCTCCTCACCTTGGCACTCTCAACTCCCCTGATGGAGAAGCCAAGGCCCACGAGATGAGTCTGGTTCTCTGGTGGGCTCGTCCAATGCTGCCCTAAAGCAGGCCAGGCTAAAAAAAGTGTGTGGGAAGGTGACAGGAGAAATAGGGGTGGCTGGGGACGGTTTATGGACACCCGGCCGCCCCCAGGCGGCTGGGGATCGTGTGTGGACACCGGACGCGGGGCGGCTGGGGACCGAGTATGGACACCCGGCTGTCCCCTGGCAGCTGGGGACCGAGCGTGGACACCCAGCCGCCGGGCGGCTGGGGACTGAGTATGGATACCTCGCTGCCGAAGCAGCCATGAGGTAGTGGCCAGCTTCGGCCTCCTCCAAACTAAAAGGCCCCATTTCAAGTGAAAGCTAACAGTATGGTATTGCAGCCTGCGGGTGGGTGGTTGGTTGGCTGCATATTTGTGCTTGCATTGCAAGGAATGGGGGAGGTACAATTGAACACTGCCCTGGGACAAGGACTTGCACGGGGATAGTTGCAAGTCTGCATCTTCTGATGCGGCAAGGATCACTTCTGATGGGCACAGTTTTAGGCAGTGACCTGGGAGTCAGAGATGCTTCCAGGGGTCTTCCCCAAGCTGTTCCCATGTCTTTTCAGCACTGTATGCATGTGTCACACAGCACATGGCCACATAAGGTTGTAAAATGTTAAATGACATTTCCCGGTGAATGCATTTGTCACGGTTGAAAGCAATACAAAAGTGCAAAAACGCATGAACAATCCTACTTGTGAACATAGCCCAAGGTGTGGAGGAGTATTTTTGCTTTTGGTTATTTGTTTTACCTTATACACAAGTCTTTACTCTGGAAAGGAAATTCCTTAACATATTTCACAGGAAAACCGTTTCAGTTTCGTTTTTGAACGTTTTATTGTGAGCCCGTAAAAGTGGCTTAATACCTCTGACAAGGTTGTTGACAGCAGTGACCTGGGGGACAGAAATGCTTCCAGGAGCGATCCCCATGCTGCCCCCCATGTCTTTTGAGCACTGTCACTATCGTTTTGGGCACTTTTTAGGCTTTCTACAGACTTCCGGGGGTGCCGCCGCAAAAATGCTCGGGTCTCCCATAGACTAACATTGGGCTCGTTGCTCGGTTCGAGCACTTGAGTATCACAGTGAGCTCGGCCTTAGCTTCGAGCAACCGAGCATTTTAGTGATCACTCAACACTAGTGTTTATGATTAAAGATGAGCGGTGTTCGACTTGAACTGTTCGCCAATCTCAAATTCGAGCTGTTTTGGGCGGTGTTCGAGCCGTTCGGCGAACACGAACGATTTGAAAAAAATTCGGCTGTTCGAGGTTATGTTCGATAACTGTTCGTGCACCAAAATCATAACTGGATTTTTTCTCAGTAATGATGAAAATTAATGTTTATACGCAGTTTGAGTGTACAGCGGGGCGGGGGGAGGGGCAGGGGATGGATCTCTGCAGGAATAATGAAGAACTCCATTTTTTTTTTCTCTTTCCCGCATTTACAGTGGGGAGGTGCAATCTGTCAGCCTATCAGCAGCGCACACACGGAGCGAAGCAAGGGCATGTGTCATTGGCAGTGTATGTCACATGTCCTTGCCCTATAAGACCCAGACATTTTCCCCATCGCCACCATTTTCTCACTGCTGCAGCTGCATGTTAGACGAAACCGCTGTTGCTGTGTGCGCTATACCTTGTTAATTTCAAGTCAATTTTCGCACAAATCTACAGATAGCTTGGGAGTAGGGAATAGTTGTGATTGCAGTCCTTTTAAGGACTAGGTTACAGCATTTCCTACGACTTTTATCAGGCAGGTCTGTGCACTTAAATAGATAGGTTTGGAGTAAAGACTAATTGTAATTGCAGTCCTTTTCAGGACTAAGTTAGATCAGTACCTATCAGCTTTTTGCCAGGCGGGTCTGTGCCAGTGCTGTGCAAGTTTTTTTCACAGCATTTGGCTAAATCTAGCAAAGCTAATCCTTTTTGGCCTATTGCAGAGTGTGTTAGTCAGTGGAGTAGCCTATCTGTGTTGCAAGCTACACCACCTGTGTATAGAATACCAATTTTTTTACTGCACCTAGTGAAGTAAAATATTTTGGGCATAGCATCATTCTATTAGTCCATCTATACTGACCTCCATAAGGTTGCAAATTGAATATAATTTTTTTCTGCATCTACCTCTGAAAAAATATTTGGGCTTCTAGCTGTGTGTGGGACTTGTTCTATTAGTCCATCTATACTGACCTCCATCAGGTTGCAAATTGAATATAATTTTTTTCTGCATCTAGCTCTGAAAAAATATTTGGCCTTCTAGCAGTATGTGGGACTTGTTCTATTAGTCCATCTATACTGACCTCCATCACGTTGCAAATTGAATATAATATTTTTCTGCATCTAGCTCTGAAAAAATATTTGGCCTTCTAGCAGTATGTGGGACTTGTTCTATTAGTCCATCTATACTGACCTCCATCAGGTTGCAAATTGAATATAATATTTTTCTGCATCTAGCTCTGAAAAAATATTTGGGCTTCTAGCAGTGTGTGGCACTTGTTCTATTAGTCCATCTATACTGACCTCCATCAGGTTGCAAATTGAATATAATATTTTTCTGCATCTAGCTCTGAAAAAATATTTGGGCTTCTAGCAGTGTGTGGGACTTGTTCTATTAGTCCATCTATACTGACCTCCATCAGGTTGCAAATTGAATATAATTTTTTTCTGCATCTAGCTCTGAAAAAATATTTTGCCTTCTAGCTGTGTGTGGGACTTGTTCTATTAGTCCATCTATACTGACCTCCATCAGGTTGCAAATTGAATATAATTTTTTTCTGCATCTAGCTCTGAAAAAATATTTGGCCTTCTAGCAGTGTGTGGGACTAGTTCTATCAGTCCATCTATACTGACCTCCATCAGGTTGCAAATTGAATATAATTTTTTTCTGCATCTAGCTCTGAAAAAATATTTGGCCTTCTAGCAGTGTGTGGGACTTGTTCTATCAGTCCATCTATACTGACCTCCATCACGTTGCAAATTGAATATAATTTTTTTCTGCATCTAGCTCAGAAAAAATATTTGGGCTTCTAGCTGTGTGTTGGACTTGTTCTATTAGTCCATCTATACTGACCTCCATCAGGTTGCAAATTGAATATAATATTTTTCTGCATCTAGCTCTGAAAAAATATTTGGCCTTCTAGCAGTGTGTGGGACTTGTTCTATTAGTCCATCTATACTGACCTATATCAGGTTGCAAATTGAATATAATATTTTTCTGCATCTAGCTCTGAAAAAATATTTGGGCTTCTAGCAGTGTGTGGGACTTGTTCTATTAGTCCATCTATACTGACCTCCATCAGGTTGCAAATTGAATATAATTTTTTTCTGCATCTAGTTCTGAAAAAATATTTGGGCTTCTAGCTGTGTGTGGGATTTGTTCTATTAGTCCATCTATACTGACCTCCATCAGGTTGCAAATTGAATATAATATTTTTCTGCATCTAGCTCTGAAAAAATATTTGGCCTTCTAGCAGTGTGTGGGACTTGTTCTATTAGTCCATCTATACCGACCTCCATCAGGTTGCAAATTGAATATAAAATTTTTCTGCATCTAGCTCTGAAAAAATATTTGGCCTTCTAGCAGTGTGTGGGACTTGTCCTATTAGTCCATCTATACTGACCTCCATCAGGTTGCAAATTGAATATAATTTTTTTCTGCATCTAGCTCTGAAAAAATATTTGGCCTTCTAGCAGTGTGTGGGACTAGTTCTATTAGTCCATCTATACTGACCTCCATCACGTTGCAAATTGAATATAATTTTTTTCTGCATCTACCTCTGAAAAAATATTTGGGCTTCTAGCTGTGTGTGGGACTTGTTTTATTAGTCCATCTATACTGACCTCCATCAAGTTGCAAATTGAATATAATATTTTTCTGCATCTAGCTCAGAAAAAATATTTGGCCTTCTAGCAGTGTGTGGGACTTGTTCTTTTAGTCCATCTATACTTACCTCGAGCAGGTTGCAAATTGAATATAATATTTTTCTGCATCTAGCTCTGAAAAAATATTTGGCCTTCTAGCAGTGTGTGGGACTTGTTCTATTAGTCCATCTATACTGACCTCCATCACGTTGCAAATTGAATATAATTTTTTTCTGCATCTAGCTCTGAAAAAATATTTGGCCTTCTAGCAGTGTGTGGGACTTGTTCTATTAGTCCATCTGTACTGACCTCCATCAGGTTGCAAATTTAATATAATATCTTTCTGCATCTAGCTCTGAAAAAATATTTGGCCTTCTAGCAGTGTGTGGGACTTGTTCTATTAGTCCATCTATACTGACCTCCATCAGGTTGCAAACTGAATATAATTTTTTTCTGTATCTACCTCTGAAAAAATATTTGGGCTTCTAGCTGTGTGTGGAACTTGTTCTATTAGTCCATCTATACTGACCTCCATCAGGTTGCAAATTGAATATAATTTTTTTCTGCATCTAGCTCTGAAAAAATATATGGCCTTGTAGCAGTGTGAGGGACTTGTTCTATTTGTCCATCTATACTGACCTCCATCAGGTTGCAAATTGAATATAATATTTTTCTGTTTCTAGCTCTGAAAAAATATTTGGCCTTCTAGCAGTGTGTGGGACTTGTTCTATTAGTCCATCTATACTGACCTCCATCAGGTTGCAAATTGAAAATAATTTTTTCTGCATCAACCTCTGAAAAAATATTTGGGCTTCTAGCTGTGTGTGGGACTTGTTCTATTAGTCCATGTATACAGACCTCCATCAGGTTGGAAATTGAATATAATTTTTTTCTGCATCTAGCTCTGAAAAAATATTTGGCCTTCTAGCAGTGTGTGGGACTTGTTCTATTAGTCCATCTATACTGACCTCCATCAAGTTGCAAACTGAATATAATATTTTTCTGCATCTAGCTCTGAAAAATATTTGGGCTTCTAGCTGTGTGTGGGACTTGATCTATTAGTCCATCTATACTGACCTCCATCAGGTTGCAAATTGAAAATAATTTTTTTCTGCATCTACCTCTGAAAAAATATTTGGGCTTCTAGCTGTGTGTGGGACTTGTTCTATTAGTCCATGTATACTGACCTCCATCAGGTTGCAAACTGAATATAATTTTTTTCTGTATCTAGCTCTGAAAAAATATTTGGCCTTCTAGCAGTGTGTGGGACTTGTTCTATGCGTCCATCTATACTGACCTCCATCAGGTTGCAAATTGAATATAATATCTTTCTGCATCTAGCTCTGAAAAATATTTGGGCTTCTAGCTGTGTGTGGGACTTGTTCTATTAGTCCATCTATACTGACCTCCATCAGGTTGCAAACTGAATATAATTTTTTTCTGCATCTAACCCAGACAATAGTTTTGGCCTAATATCACAGTTTGGCCACTCAGCTCTGCTCGGTTCCCATCCATTGTTATTTTGTGCAAACAACTCCAGAGTTGTGAATTAGTTAACCACCAAAATGAGTGGAAAAAGGCCTGCTGCTGGTGGAAAGTGGAATAGGCGTGTTGGGAAGGGGAATAAAGGTTGTGTCCGTGGAGTAGGTGTTAAAGCAACAGTAACATCTGCAGAAGAAAGACCATCTTCCAGCAAAACTAAAATGTCTACTTCTTTTAGCGGACAATGTGATAAGATCCCTTTCTTACGGCCACGCCAATCGCTACAAATTCCAGATGAGGCACAAAAACAGCAGGTGCTTCAACGGATATCAAGTGCTCCTTTAAGTGGGCTCTCCTCCACATCAACTTCAACATCACAAATACTCCAGCCCTCAGAGGTGTCACCCCAATCGCACTTGCTTCCTCACAGCTCCCAAATCTCCAGCTGCCCGTCTGAGTATGAGGTAGAACAGATGGTTGAGTCTGCAGAGCTGTTTACTCATACTATAGCCTGGGAATCAGAGGTCGGCTCCAGCGCTTCTGTGAATCCAGACGAGGAAATGATCTGCACTGATGCCCAGAATCTTTATGAGTCAGATCCAGGACCAGACGCAGAAGGTTCTGACCATAATGTAGACCCTCATTCCCAAACTGTAACTTCTGTTAGTGGAGACAATGAGGAAGACGATGATGACACTCAAATACCTGATTGAAGCGACAACTTTAGTTTTTCGTCAGGGCAGGAACAGGTTGGCTCTGAGAACGACGGGTGTGATAACACACAGGGTGATGATGATGAGGTTGGAGATCCCACTTACTGTCAACCCACAGTCAGCCAAGAGATGAGGTCAGCAGAGGAGGTGGAGGAGGATGCTAGTGACGACAAGATCAGGTTGCGCCTTCCTGGACAGAGACGTAGTACTGGAAGCACGTCAACAACTGCATCCTCAAACACAACTCTGCCTCTCACCACAAGTCGTGTTGGCTCTTCAGGTCGCATGGGTGTTAAGCCTTGCATAGCCTGGGCATTTTTACAGATCGATAAAGATGACCCAACTCGTGTTATCTGTAACATTTGTCAACAAAAGCTAAGTAGAGGCCAAAAAATACATAGTTTGAGTACTTCATGAATGAACCGGCACATGGACATGAAGCATAAGTTGCAGTGGGAAGCTCACTGTGCTACAATGCGGCCTAGCCGGCCGGGCCAACCACCGTCTGCCCCATCTTGTGCATCTGCGGCCTCTTCATCCTCTGTGACTGGGGGGACAGCAGTCACACCTGTTTTGGGACGCAGACCTGCCACCTCTTTAACCGCAACAGCCAGCGTGATTGGCAGGTCATCATTTTTTTTGGAGGTGGTAACACCAGCTGGTGTTGAGCGCTGTCCGACATCGATAGCACCACCTTTGGATCAAGGCAACCTAACTTGTGTTGAGCCACCCCCGTAGTGTTCGAGTTCGGTTCGGTTCGTCGAACACCTGTGTGTTCGCCGAACTGTTCGTCGAACTGTTCGTCGAACACCTTCGAACACCATTAAAACCAATGGCAGGCAAACAAAAACACATAGAAACACATAGAAAACACCTTCAAAGGTGTCCAAAAGCTGACAAACTGCTCAGAAGACACAACTAAAACATGGAAAAGTGACAAGTACATATAGTCATGCGAAAAGAAAAGAGGTGGAGGAGTAAAAGGAGGGGGAGACACAGATATAGGCATGTCATGCCCTTCTAAAATCCAAAAAGTGAGAAGCCGACACGTTCAGTCCGCTCCTGCCCGTGCCACCTCCGTGTCGCCGGGTTTGTGCCAGAGCCGCGGTGAACCCTGACGGCCAGCCCCCCTCTCCCAATACTGGTGCCTGTCCGCTGGTGGGTCGAGCGAGCCCCCCTGTGGTGGAGGCAGCTCTAAGCTTTTTAATTTAAATTGTCTCTCTAATTTGAATAAATACACTTTAAATCCATTTACAAGGATCTATTGGAGGGCAAGTCTCATGCCAGCAGCCGCGTAATTCCAGCTCCAGTAGCGTCCACTAAAGCTGCTGCAGTTAAAAAGCTTTTATAAGGATCGAGCTCGGCTGTCCACCGCAAGGCATCCTACTGCCAGTCCGAGCCCCTATGCCTTGGGGTGCCTCCTGATGCTCTTCACTGAGTATCCCGTGGTCCCGAAGCATTTCCTTTGAAAAAATGAAGTGTCCAAACTACAGGTGGTGTAGCTTGCTTAACAGCCGGGATAATCCGCTGACTAGCAGACACTGCTACTAGGCACAAAGTATTTCCTGGGCTAGATGCAGTTAAAAATTTGTAATTAGATACTCTCGTTGGATGCTGAGAAAGCATTCCATAGAGTCTCCTGGCACACCATATATGATTCTCTTAAAAAGCTTGGGGTAGGGGTCTAGGGGACCCTTTTATAGCCAAAATCACGGCCCTGTATCGCAATACGTCACCTAGGCTGAAGATAAATGGAACTGTAGCACCCTGAGGGCTCGGTTGCTACAGAGGTATTGCACCTCACCCAGAGGTGTGATATCTCACTCTCAGGTAAGGATGTAGTGTGGATCAGGACCCGACACCTGCATGCATTACACCACATTGCCGTGGGGCAGGGCGACCAATATGCCCCTGAGATGGGCACGACAGTCCCTGTCCCTGGCTGGAGTGGGGGGAGGGAACACCGAGGAAGGGGAACCCTGTAGTGCAGGAGCAGGGAGGAAGCAGTTCCTGGGTGCATTGAGAAGGGAGTATAAAAGGTGGGCACCATCTTAGTTCAGTGCAGAGAAGTCTGAGCAGAAGTGGCAGGGAGCAGGGGCTCTGCATGAGCTCTGCTCCGGAGGCGGGCCTAGTAACAGAGGCCCAGGCCTGGAAGAGGGAGAAGGAAGGAAGAGGAGCGGAGAAGGCTCCAGGAACGAGGAACGAAGGGATCTCAGGGGTGCGGACGGGCGATTCACCACCGCACGCCCGAATCCACCTTCGTGGAGGGGTCAGGCCAAAGGGGGAAACCGGTCCCCGAAACTAGTGGAGGCAGGAAACGACCCTCAGCTAGAAACAGGAGGCTGTGACATTTTATATGGCGCAGCCCCTCGCTACACCCGCTAGGAAGGCACCACATAGGGTCAGGGAAACTGGCGCCAAGTTTACCAAGAGGAGGCCCGAGGCAGCCGGACAGAAGGGTTGGTAAGAAAGGCCAGACAAAGGACACACAAAGGGGGTCCTGTGAAGCACTCCAAAGTTATCTGGGAGTTGTCTGAGCCCCTCACCTGGTGAGCACAGTACGACGTGGGCAGCCGTTACCTGCAGACGTGGTCTGCATAATAAGAACTGTGAGTAAAGGCCCTGGACTGCATCACTGACTCCGTGTCATTACTGCTGCTGCCCTGCACCATCACCCCCATCCTCCGCATACACTGCCCTGAGGCTATACTCCTCCCGTGGGGAGTTATGCTACGCTCTGCTGCACCCACAACACCAGCCTCAGCGGTCTGCCCTGGAGCGGCGGTTCACTCTGACCGCAATCCACGGGTGGCGTAGTCGGACATTTAAGCATCAAAACCACATAAATAGTTCCGCCACTGGTTTGACCGCCCTGAGCCACGGAACCGGGTTGCCGCCACGGAGACTACAACCACCAGCATCCACCAAAAAGGGTCCGGCTCCGGGTGTCCCAAGGCCCAGGGGGCGCGTCAGAACATTTTCATCACCTTTCACAATCACCAATGGGACAAGGCAGGGATGTTCTCTGTCCCCTCTCTTATACATCCTAGTGACGGAGCACCTGCTCTCATCAATTCGCCATAACCCCAATATTAGGTGGATTGAGGTGGGAGGCACCGAGTACAAGTGCTCTCTATTTGCTGATGATGTCCTAGTATATATCACTCAATCACATATATCCATCCATGCTGTTATGGCTGAAATAGATCACTTTGTTACATGGTCAAATTTTAAAATCAATGCAGCGAAGTCTGAGGCCCTCGATGTCTCCCTCCCCAAATCCATATAGGATTCCATCCAGTCCAACTTTCCCTTTGCCTGGCCCTCACAGGGTATCAAATACTTAGGAATTCCTATTCATAGAGACCTCTCCCATCTATGTTATCTTAATTTTGGGCCCTTTATTGAACAACTCCATACAGACCACGGTTGGCAAGTTAGAACTGTAAGATTCACTACGTGAACCACTGGTGTTTTGTGGAAAAGCACATGTACACTGTGTTCCAAATTATTATGCAAAAAGTGTTTAGGAGTGATAAGGGAAGAATTTGTTTGTTTGTCAGTTAAACTCATTGATGGTGATGTGTGTCAGGGCTCTTTATATCACTGTAAGCAATTGCAGACACCTGTGCTAATTAGTTTGGCAGGTGTGTCCAATGAAAGGCAAGACTACTTAAGAAGGCTGTCTCACATTATTAAGCAGCCTACATTTTCTGCCAAAATGGGAAAGAAAAAGGATGTGTCGGCTGCTGAGAAGCAACAAATTGTGGAGTGTTTAGGTCAAGCATGACTACAATCAACATTGTGCGATGATAAGGATGAAGTGTCTTGGCAATCAAGAAGTATGTAGCTGATTCACAGTACACACGTGTGCGTGCTGATAAGGGCAAATTGAGGACTCTTTACTACAGGCAATTACGTCAGGTTGAAAGAGCAGCGGCAAAAAAGCCTTGTCATAGCAGCAGACAAGTTTTTGAAGCAGCTTGTGCCTCCAACGTCCCCCGAACAAAAAGATGCAGGGTCCTTCAGAGGTTTGCAGCTGTGCATACGCCATCCTGTCGACCTCCTCTATCCACTTCACACAAGCAGAAACGGCTCCAGTGGGCCAAACATTACATGAAGACTGATTTCAAAACTGTTTTGTTCACGGATGAGTGCCGTGCAGCGCTCGATGGTCCAGATGGATGGAGTGGAGGATGGCTGGTTGATGGACACCCCACGCAAACACGGCTACAGCGCCAACAAGGAGGAGGTGGAGTAATGTTTTGGGCTGGAATCATGGGGAGAGAGATTGTCGGCCCCTTTAGGATCCCTGAAGGCGCTAAAGATGAACTCCATAATGTATGTGGATTTTCTCAAACAGTACTTCCTGCTATGGTTCAAGAAGAAGAACCGTGTATTTCACAGCAAGATCATTTTTCTGCATGATAATGCACCATCTCATGCTGCACATAAAACATCTGCATCTCTGGCTGATATGGGCATAAAAGGGGACAAACTTATGGTGTGATCCCCATGCTCCCCTGACCTCTACCCCATTCAGAACCTTTGGAGCATCATTAAAAGGAGTGTCTATGATGGCGGGAGGCAGTTCACATCTAAGCAACAGCTCTGGGAGGGTATTCTGTCCTCATGCAAAACAATTGAAGCAGAAACCATCCAAAACCTGACAAATTCAATGGACGAGAGAGTTCAGAAGCTCCTTTCGAACAAGGGGTCCTATGTGAAAATGTAACATCACCTAGAATAAAGTTTTGAGTTGAAAACTGTTTGATTTCAGTTTCTAACAACCTGCTAATGCTTATAATTTCAAAAATGACCATTTTTTTGGTCTTTATTAAAATGAAAAGGTTGATCGAAAAGTTTGGGGGATCTAAGAGTGTGGCAACCCAGTAGTCATGATTACTTCGAATTCTGACAATATGAGGGTCATGCTGCAGGTAGTGCAGCAAGAAGGCACTTATGTGTCTTGCGCATCTCGGAGCCCCAAAATTATTTTCCGGGCTAGATGCAGCTAAAAATTATTATTAATTTTAAATCTGGTGAAGCTTTAGTATAGATGGCCTAATAGGATCAGTGCTGCACACTGCTACAAAGCCCAAATTATTTTCCAGTCAAGATACAGATAAACATGATTAGTAATTTTAAATCTGGTGGAGCTTATTATAGATGGCCTAATAGAATCAGTGCTGCACACTGCTACAAAGCCCAAATTATTTTCCAGCCAAGATACAGATAAACATGATTAGTAATTTGAAAGCTTAAAACGGTTGGTAGGGTGATTTTAACCAATCATCAAGCTTTTACTCTCCCCAGGATGACACAGGGGTAGAAAAGTCGTTTCGGATCCATGATTTGTTCATCTTTATGAACGTGAGTCTGTCTACATTATCAGTGGAGAGCCGCGTGCGCTTATCTGTCAGCACACCACCAGCAGCGCTGAACACACGTTCAGACAGAACGCTGGCTGCGGGGCATGACAAGATCTCCAAGGCGTAAGTGGCTAGCTCCGGCCATTTATCCAGATTGGAAGCCCAAAAAGAGCAAGGGTCCAGTGACACAGTCATGGCTTCAATGTTTACTTGGAGATACTCCTGTACCATCGTCTCTAGGCGTTGACTATGTGTCAGACTTCTTGTCTCCTGTGGCCTTGCAAAGGATGGGCTAAAAAAGTGGTGAAATGATTCCGCAAAATTGATGTTACCAGCAGATACTGTGGTTCTGTTACGGTTTCAGTGCTGAACACTTGACGGTCCCACGGTTGGCAAGTTGGAACTGTGAGATTCACTACGTGCACCACTGGTATTTTGTGGAAAAGCACATGTAAGATTCTGCAACAGTCTCTGCTGATACTCCTGCATGCGTGCATCCCTTTCTATGGCTGGAATAATTTCTGCAAATTTACTTTTGTACCGGGGATCTAACAGTGTGGCAACCCAGTAGTCAGGATTATTTCTAATTCTCACAATTCGAGGGTCATGTTGCAGGTAGTGCAGCAAGAAGGCACTCATGTGTGTTGCGCATCCAGGAGCACCAAGTCCTTGTTGTGTTGGTGGCGAGGTAACAATCATGCTTCCTTCCTCTGTCCTCTCCCCCCAACCTCGCACAACAGAAATGTGATCAAGGTCTCCCTCATCTGATGAGTCTTCCATTAGTTCGTCCTCCACTTCTTCCTGGGCTCCTGCACCTTCCTCACTAGTTTGGCTGCTACCATGTGCCCTGGTAAAACCATCTCCCCCACCCTCACATGCCTGCCGCCTTGGTGCTGCCGACCGTCTGGACCTTGCAGATGTTAGCCCTTCCGCATACAACTCCTCCTCCTCTACTTCCTCCACCTCCTCTTGTGCCACCACCTGACTCCGAATTCTGTTTAACATGTGCTCCAGCATGTAAATCACCGGAATAGTCATGCTGATAATGGCATCGTCAGCACTAAACATCTTCGTCGCCATTTCAAAACTGTGCAGAAGGGTGCATAGGTCCCTGATCTGAGACCACTCCTCCAGCGTGATTTGCCCCACCTCTGGATCTCGTTGGCCCAGGCTATACGTCAGAAAGTATTGCACCAGGGCTTGTCGGTGCTGCCACAGTCGCTGCAACATGTGCAGAGTTGAATTCCACCGGGTAGGCACATCGCATTTTAGCCGGTGAAGTGGCAGGCCCAAAGACTTCTGTAGAGATTTAAGTCGCTGAGCTGCGGGATGCGAACGGCTAAAGTGAGCACACAGCGACCGTGCCCTCTGCAGAAGGCCATCTAGTCTGGGATAGTGGGCTAAAAATTGCTGGACAACCAAGTTCAACACGTGAGCCATACAAGGCACGTGTGTGACATTGCCCCGGCGAAGGGCCGCACCCAGGTTTGCAGCATTGTCGCACACGGCCTTCCCTGGTTTCAGGTCCAGTGGAGACAACCATTCATGAAATTGGTTCTCCAGAGCTGACCACAACTCCTCAGCTGTGTGACTCACATTTCCCAGACATTTCAATGTAAAAACCGCCTGATGACGTTGAGCCCTACTGCCAGCATAGTAAGGAGGTGTGCAGGATCCCTTCTGCGCAGTTATAAAGCTTGTGGCATGACCAGACAGGCTTTGGGTGCAGGTGGAAGACCGAGAGGAGGTTGAGGAGGCAGAAGCAGTAGAGGAACTTTGACATAAAGAGGATTGATGCACAACTCGTGGGGACGGCAAGACTTGGACAGCAGCCCCTTGTCCTACTGTCACCAATAGTTACCCAGTGCCCAGTCAGCGACATGTAACGCCCCTGTCCATGCCTACTCGTCCAAGTGTCTGTGGTGAAATGCACCCTGTCACACACAGAGTTTCTCAAAGAAGCGGTGATGTTGTGTGCGACATGCTGGTGGAGCGCAGGCACACCTTTCTTTGAGAAGTAGTGCCGACTGGGCATCTGGTACTGGGGCACTGCGCCGGACATAAGGTCTCGAAAATCCTCTGTGTCCACCAGGCGGAAAGGCAGCATTTCTGTAGCCAAGAACTTGCAGATGGTGAAATTCAACCTCTTAGCTTTCTCATGGCTAGGAGGAAATGGTCTTTTACTTGTCCACATCTGAGGGACCGAGGGCTGGCTATTGTGCTTAGACGGGGTTGATAAGGGTGTCCCCGGCAAACTGCCGGTCTGTGAGGAAGATGCAGGCGGACATGTTAGGTTGCCTTGATCCAAAGGTGGTGCTATCGATGTCGGACAGCGCTCAACACCAGCTGGTGTTACCACCTCCAAAGAAAATGATGACCTGCCAATCACGCTGGCTGTTGCGGGTAAAGAGGTGGCAGGTCTGCGCCCCAAAACAGGTGTGACTGCTGTCCCCCCAGTCACAGAGGATGAAGAGGCCGCGGATGCACAAGATATGGCAGACGGTGGTTGGCCCGGCCGGCTAGGCCGCATTGTAGCACACTGAGCTTCCCACTGCAACTTATGCTTCATGTCCATGTGCCGGTTCATGCATGAAGTACTCAAACTATGTATTTTTTGGCCTCTACTTAGCTTTTGCTGACAAATGTTACAGATAACACGAGTTGGGTCATCTTTATCGATCTGAAAAAATGCCCAGGCTATGCAAGGCTTAGCACCCATGCGACCTGAAGAGCCACCACGACTTGTGGTGAGAGGCAGAGTTGTGTTTGAGGATGCAGTTGTTGACGTGCTTCCAGTACTACGTCTCTGTCCAGGAAGGCGCAACCTGACCTCGTCGTCACTAGCATCTTCCTCCACCTCCTCTGCTGACCTCATCTCTTGGCTGACTGTGGGTTGACAGTAAGTGGGATCTCCAACCTCATCATCATCACCCTGTGCGTTATCACACCCGTCGTCCTCAGAGCCAACCTGTTCCTGCCCTGACAAAAAACTAAAGTTGTCGCTCCAATCAGGTATTTGAGTCTTATCATCGTCTTCCTCATTGTCTCCACCAACAGGAGTTACAGTTTGGGAATGAGGGTCTACATTATGGTCAGAACCTTCTGCGTCTGGTCCTGGATCTGACTCATAAAGATTCTGGGCATCAGTGCAGATCATTTCCTCGTCTGGATTCACAGAAGCGCTGGAGTCGACCTCTGATTCCCAGGCTATAGTATGAGTAAACAGCTCTGCAGACTCAACCATCTGTTCTACCTCATACTCAGACGGGCAGCTGGAGATTTGGGAGCTGTGAGGAAGCAAGTGCGATTGGGGTGACACCTTTGAGGACTGGAGTATTTGTGATGTTGAAGTTGATGTGGAGGAGAGCCCACTTAAAGGAGCACTTGATATCCGTTGAAGCACCTGCTGTTTTTGTGCCTCATCTGGAATTTGTAGCGATTGGCGTGGCCGTAAGAATCTTATCACATTGTCCGCTAAAAGAAGTAGACATTTTAGTTTGGCTGGAAGATGGTCTTTCTTCTGCAGATGTTACTGTTGCTTTAACACCTACCCCACGGACACAACCTTTTTTCCCCTTCCCAACACGCCTATTCCCCTTTCCACCAGCAGCAGGCCTTTTTCCACTCATTTTGGTGGTTAACTAATTAACAACTCTGGAGTTGTTTGCACAAAAAAACAATGGATGGGAACCGAGCAGAGCTGAGTGGCCAAACTGTGGTATTAGGCCAAAACTATTGGCTGGGTTAGATGCAGAAAAAAATTATATTCAATTTGCAACCTGATAGAGGTCAGTATAGATGGACTAATAGAGAAAGTCCCACACACTGCTAGAAGGCCAAATATTTTTTCAGAGCTAGATGCAGAAAAAAATATATTCAGTTTGCAACCTGATGGAGGTCTGTATAGATGGATTAATAGAACAAGTCCCACACACAGCTAGAAGCCCAATATTTTTTCAGAGGTAGATGCAGAAAAAAATATATTCAGTTTGCAACCTGATGGAGGTCAGTATATATGGACTAATACAACAAGTCCCACACACAGCTAGAAGCCCAATATTTTTTCAGAGGTAGATGCAGAAAAAAATATATTCAGTTTGCAACCTGATGGAGGTCTGTATAGATGGATTAATAGAACAAGTCCCACACACAGCTAGAAGCCCAATATTTTTTCAGAGGTAGATGCAGAAAAAAATATATTCAGTTTGCAACCTGATGGAGGTCAGTATAGATGGACTAATACAACAAGTCCCACACACAGCTAGAAGCCCAATATTTTTTCAGAGGTAGATGCAGAAAAAAATATATTCAGTTTGCAACCTGATGGAGGTCTGTATAGATGGATTAATAGAACAAGTCCCACACACAGCTAGAAGCCCAATATTTTTTCAGAGGTAGATGCAGGAAAAAATATATTCAGTTTGCAACCTGATGGAGGTCAGTATAGATGGACTAATACAACAAGTCCCATACACAGCTAGAAGCCCAATATTTTTTCAGAGGTAGATGCAGAAAAAAATATATTCAGTTTGCAACCTGATGGAGGTCTGTATAGATGGATTAATAGAACAAGTCCCACACACAGCTAGAAGCCCAATATTTTTTCAGAGGTAGATGCAGAAAAAAATATATTCAGTTTGCAACCTGATGGAGGTCAGTATAGATGGACTAATACAACAAGTCCCACACACAGCTAGAAGCCCAATATTTTTTCAGAGGTAGATGCAAAAAAAATTATATTCAGTTTGCAACCTGATGGAGGTCTGTATAGATGGATTAATAGAACAAGTCCCACACACAGCTAGAAGCCCAATATTTTTTCAGAGGTAGATGCAGAAAAAAATATATTCAGTTTGCAACCTGATGGAGGTCTGTATAGATGGATTAATAGAACAAGTCCCACACACAGCTAGAAGCCCAATATTTTTTCAGAGGTAGATGAAGAAAAAAATATATGCAGTTTGCAACCTGATGGAGGTCAGTATAGATGGACTAATACAACAAGTCCCACACACAGCTAGAAGCCCAATATTTTTTCAGAGGTAGATGCAGAAAAAAATATATTCAGTTTGCAACCTGATGGAGGTCTGTATAGATGGATTAATAGAACAAGTCCCACACACAGCTAGAAGCCCAATATTTTTTCAGAGCTAGATGCAGAAAAAAATTATATTCAATTTGCAACCTGATGGAGGTCAGTATAGATGGACTAATAGAATGATGCTATGCCCAAAAGATTTTACTTCACTAGGTGCAGTAAAAAAATTGGTATTCTATACACAGGTGGTATATCTTGCAACACAGATAGGCTACTCCACTGACTAACACACTCTGCAATAGGCCAAAAAGGATTAGCTTTGCTAGATTCAGCCAAATGCTGTGAAAAAAACTTGCACAGCACTGGCACAGACCTGCCTGGCAGAAACTGATAGGAACTGATGTAACCTAGTCCTGAAAAGGACTCCAATTACAATTAGTCTTTACTACCACAATCTATCTATTTAAGAGCACAGACCTGCCTGATAAAAGTCGTAGGAAATGCTGTAACCTAGTCCTTAAAAGGACTGCAATCACAACTATTCCCTACTCCCAAGCTGTCTGTAGATTTGTGCGAAAATTGGCTTGAAATTAACAAGGTATAGCGCACACAGCAACAGCGGTGCCGTCTAACACGCAGCTGCAGCAGTGAGAAAATGGTGGCGACGATGAAAATGGCTTGGTCTTATAGGGCAAGGACATGTGACATACACTGCCAATGACACATGCCCTTGCTTGTGTGAAAAAAAGCACTTCGCTCCGTGTGTGCACTGCTGATAGGCTGACAGATTGCACCTCCCCACTGTAAATGCGGGAAAGAGAAAAAAAAAATGGAGATCTTCATTGTTCCTGCAGAGATCCATCCCCTGCCCCTCCCCCCACCCCGCTGTACACTCAAACTGCGTATTAACATTAATTTTCATCATTACTGAGAAAAAATCCAGTTATGATTTTGGTGCACGAACAGTTATCGAACATAACCTCGAACAGCCGAATTTTTCTCAAATTGTTCGTGTTCGCCGAACGGCTCGAACACCGCCCAAAACAGCTCGAATTTGAGATTGGCGAACAGTTCGAGTAGAACAACGCTCATCTCTAAACCTAACATGTCTGCCTGCATCTTCCTCACAGACCGGCAGTTTGCCGGGGACACCCTTCTCAACCCCGTCTAAGCACAACAGCCAACCCTCAGTCCCTCAGATGTGGACAAGTAAAAGACCATTTCCTTCTAGCCATGAGAAAGCTAAGAGGTTGAATTTCACCACCTGCAAGCTCTTGGCTACAGAAATGCTGCCTTTCCGCCTGGTGGACACAGAGGATTTTCGAGACCTTATGTCTGTCGCAGTGCCCCAGTACCAGATGCCTAGTCGGCACTACTTCTCAAAGAAAGGTGAGCCTGCGCTCCACCAGCATGTCGCACACAACATCACCGCTTCTTTGAGAAACTCTGTGTGTGACATGGTGCATTTCACCATAGACACTTGGACGAGTAGGCATTGACAGGGGCGTTACATGCCGCTGACTGGGCACTGGGTAACTATGTTGACAGCAGGACAAGGGGCTGCTGTCCAAGTCTTGCCGTCCCCACGAGTTGTACGTCAACCCTCTTTATGTCAAAGTTCCTCCACTGCTTCTGCCTCCTCAACCCCCTCTCGGTCCTCCACCTGCACCGAAAGCCTGTCTGGTCATGCCACAAGCTTTCTAACTGCGCAGAAGGGATCCTGCACACCTCCTTACTATGCTGGCAGTAGGGCTCAACGTCATCAGGCGGTTTTTACTTTGAAATGTCTGGGAAATGTGAGTCACACAGCTGAGGAGTTGTGGTCAGCTCTGGAGAACCAATTTCATGAATGGTTGTCTCCACTGGACCTGAAACCAGGGAAGGCCGTGTGCGACACTGCTGCAAACCTGGGTGCGGCCCTTCGCCGGGCAATGTCACACATGTGCCTTGTATGGCTCACGTGTTGAAACTGGTTGTCCAGCAATTTTTAGCCCACTATCCCGGACTAGATGGCCTTCTGCAGAGGGCACGGTCGCTGTGTGCTCACTTCCGCCGTTCGCATCCCGCAGCTCAGCGACTTACATCGCTACAGAAGTCGTTGGGCCTGCCACTTCACCGGCTAAAATGCGATGTGCCTACCCGGTGGAATTCAACTCTGCACATGTTGCAGCGACTGTGGCAGCACCGACAAGCCCTGGTGCAATACGTTCTGACGTATAGCCTGGGCCAACGGGATCCAGAGGTGGGGCAAATCACGCTGGAGGAGTGGTCTCAGATCAGGGACCTATGCACCCTTCTGCACAGTTTTGAAATGGCGACGAAGATGTTTAGTGCTGACGATGGCATTATCAGCATGACTATTCCGGTGATTTACATGCTGGAGCACATGTTAAACACAATTCGGAATCAGGTGGTGGCACAAGAGGAGGTGGAGGAAGTAGAGGAGGAGGAGTTGTATGCGGAAGGGTTAACATCTGCAAGGTCCAGACGGTCGGCAGCACCAAGGCGGCAGGCATGTGAGGGTGGGGGAGATGGTTTTACCAGGGCGCATGGTAGCAGCCAAACTAGTGAGGAAGGTGCAGGAGCCCAGGAAGGAGTGGAGGACGAACTGATGGAAGACTCATCAGATGAGGGAGACCTTGATCACATTTCTGTTGTGCGAGGTTGGGGGGAGAGGACAGAGGAAGGATGCATGATTCTTACCTCGCCACCAACACTACAGGGACTTGGTGCTCCTGGATGCGCAAGACACATGAGTGCCTTCTTGCTGCACTACCTGCAACATGACCCTCGAATTGTGAGAATTAGAAATAATCCTGACTACTGGGTTGCCACACTGTTAGATCCCCGGTACAAAAGTAAATTTGCAGAAATAATTCCTGCCATAGAAAGGGATGCACACATGCAGGAGAATCAGCAGAGACTGTTGCAGAATCTTACATGTGCTTTTCCACAAAACACCAGTGGTGCACGTAGTGAATCTCATAGTTCCAACTTGCCAACCGTGGGACCGTCGAGTGTTCAGCACTCAAACCGTAACAGAAACACAGTATCTGCTGGTAACATCAATTTTGCGGAATCATTTCACCAATTTTTAGCTCATCCTTTGAAAGGCCACAGGAGACAAGAAGTCTGACACATAGTCAACGCCTAGAGACGATGGTACAGGAGTATCTCCAAGTAAACATTGAAGCCATGACTGTGTCACTGGACCCTTGCTCTTTTTGGGCTTCCAATCTGGATAAATGGCCGGAGCTCGCCACTTACGCCTTGGAGATCTTGTCATGCCCCGCAGCCAGCGTTCTGTCTGAACGTGTGTTCAGCGCTGCTGGTGGTGTGCAGACAGATAAGCGCACGCGGCTCTCCACTGATAATGTAGACAGACTTACGTTCATAAAGATGAACAAATCATAGAATCATAGAATCATAGAATGGTAGAGTTGGAAGCGACCTCCTGGGTCATCTGGTCCAACCCCCTGCTCAAAGCAGGATTCACTAGATCATCTCAGACAGATGTCTGTCCAGCCTCTGTTTGAAGACGTCCATTGAAGGGGAACTCACCACCTCTCGTGGCAGCCTGTTCCACTCATTAATCACCCTAACTGTCAAAAAGTTTTTTCTAATATCTAATCTGTGTCTCCTCCCATTTAGTTTCATCCCATTGCTTCTAGTCTTTCCTTGTGCAAATGAGAATAAGGATGATCCTTCTACAATGTGACAGCCCTTGACATATTTGTAGACAGCTATTAAGTCTCCTCTCAGTCTTCTTTTTTGCAAGCTAAACATTCCCAAATCCTGCAACCGTTCCTCATAGGACATGGTTTGCAGACCAGTCACCATTCTGGTCGCTCTTCTCTGAACTTGCTCCAGTTTGTCTATGTCTTTTTTAAAATGTGGTGCCCAAAACTGTACACAGTATTCCAAATGAGGTCTGACCAAAGAGGAGTAAAGACCGATAATGACTTCACGTGATCTAGACTGTATGCTTCTGTTAATACATCCCAGAATTGTATTTGCCTTTTTTGCTGCTGCATCACACTGTTGACTCATGTTCAGTCTATGATCTATTAGTATACCTAAGTCTTTTTCACATGTACTGTTGCTTAGCTCTATTCCTCCCATTCTGTATATGCTTTTTTCATTTTTATTGCCCAGATGTAGTACTTTGCATTTTTCCCTGTTAAAAACCATTCTGTTGGTTGCTGCCCACTGCTCCAGTTTATTTAGGTCTTTTTGAATCCTCTCTCTCTCTTCTCTAGTATTAGCTATCCCTCCTAGCTTTGTGTCATCAGCAAATTTAATCAGTTTACCCTCAATTCTATCATCTAAATCATTGATAAAGATGTTGAACAATACAGGTCCCAGGACGGAGCCCTGTGGTACCCCACTTGAGACATTCATCCAGCTGGATGTGAAGCCATTTACAACCACCCTTTGAGTCCGATCACTAAGCCAGTTATGAATCCACCTAACAGTTGCCTGGTCCATTGCATACTTGGTCATTTTTTCAATAAGGATGGTGTGAGATACTTTGTCAAATGCTTTGCTGAAGTCAAGATATACTATATCTACAGCATTTCCCTGATCCACCCAGTCAGTGATTCTGTCATAGAAGGAAATTAAGTTAGTCTGACATGACTTGTTAGTTACAAACCCATGCTGACTCTGGTTAATCACTTCATTCTTATCCATGTACTTACATACATGTTGTTTAATAATTTGTTCAAAGATCTTTCCTGGTATAGAAGTCAGACTCACCGGCCTATAGTTCCCTGGGTCCACCTTCTTCCCCTTTTTGAAGATAGGAACAACATTTGCTCTTCTCCAGTCTTCTGGGACTTCTCCTGTTCTCCAAGAATTTTCAAAGATTATGGAGAGTGGTTCTAAAATTTCTTCTACGATCTCCTTCAGTACTCTGGGGTGTAATTCATCTGGACCTGGAGACTTGAACTCATTTATGTTAGCTAAATATTCCCTCACAATCTTTCTGTTTACAGATAACTTGGATTCCTCTATTCCTTTAAAAGGACAGTGAAGATCAGTTGATGTTACATTTTCTTTCTGAGAGAAAACAGATGCAAAATAGGAATTAAAAAGTTCGGCCTTCTCAACATCCTCTCTTACCATTTCTCCATTTTCATCCTGTAAAAATCCTATAGCATCTTTGACTTTTCTTTTACTTTTGACATACCCCCAAATCCTTTTTATTGCTTTTGACATCTCTTGCAAGCCTTAATTCATTGTCAGCTTTAGCTAACCTGATACGTGCCCTACAGGATCTGCAGACTGCATTATAATCTTCTTTAGATATGCCTCCCTCTTTCCATTTAATAAACATTTCTTTCTTTTTAGCATGTGTTTAAGTTCTGTGTTCATCCATCCTGGTTTCCTTAAATGCTTCCCATTCTTCCTACTTTTCGGGATTGTTAACGATTGTGCTTTGAGAATCTCATTTTTAAAAATTTCCCATCCTTCCTGGACATTTTTGTCCTTAAGGACATCCAGCCATTGGATCCCTCCTATTCTCTTTCTGAGTCTCTTAAAATCTGCCTTTCTAAAATCTAACCTTGAAGTTTGAGTCTTCACATGTCTTCCTCCTCTAGTTATCCAAAATTCTATAATAGCATGATCGCTGCCTCCTAGGGTCCCAGCCACCTTTACCTCCTCAACCATTTCCTCCCTGTTTATAAGGATTAGATCCAAAGTAGCAGATCCCCTTGTTTTCTCCCCTACCTTTTGGAAGATAAAGTTGTCAGCAAGAGAGGATAAGAATTTGCTTGACCTGTTAGTTTTACTTGAGAGAGATTCCCAACAAATGTCTGGATAGTTGAAATCTCCCGTGACCACTACGTCATATTTTTTGGAGAACTTGGTCATTTGATACATAAAGAGTTCATCCATATCTTCAGCTTGCCCAGGTGGCCTTGTAGTAAATGCCTACAATGGTGTCCTTTCCGTTGTTCTCTCCTTGTATTCTTACCCAAACAGTTTCCACAGAACTCCCAGTCTCTGAAGCTTCAATCTCTGTGCAGATATACGCTTTTCTAACATACAATGCAACACCTCCTCCTCGTTTATCAAGTCTGTTTCTTGCAAATAAGTTGTATCCTTTTAGCCTTTTATTCCAATCATGTGTATCGTCCCATCAAGTTTCAGTGATTCCAATTACATCATATTCCTTTTCCTGCATTAGTAGTTCCAATTCTCCTTGTTTGTTGCCCATGCTTTGTGCATTTGTATAAAAACATTTTCGTTTGTGATTGGTTTCTCTTCCTCCCATATTTTTATTATTTAAATTGTTTTGTCTTTGTTCTTCCTTTCCACTTCCAGTAGCAGAGATCTCAATAGTATTTGTCAGCTGTATGGCTTTTTCTGGCCTTTTGCTTCCCTTCCCACATTGTTCTAGTTTAAAGCTCTTCTGATGAGTGTAGCAAGGCGACTTCCAAATACATGTTTTCCAGTCTTCGTAAGGTGCACCCCATCTCTAGCAAGTAGTCCATAGTATAGGTAATTCATTCCGTGATCCAGAAATCCAAATCCTTGTTGACGGCACCATCGACGTAGCCAGTTGTTCACCTGTAGAATCTTATTCCACCTCATTGTTCCATGGCCATCCACTGGGAGGATGGATGAGAAGACCACCTGCGCTCCCAATTCTTTCACTTTCTTGCCTAAGTCTTCAAAGTCACTGCAGATGGTTTCCAGGTCCTTTCCTGCGGTGTCATTTGTCCCCACATGTATTAGCAGGAATGGGTAGTGATCTGTAGGTCTGAAGAGTCTTGATATCCTGTCAGACACATCTTTAATTTTTGCTCCTGGAAGACAGCACTTTTCTCTTGAGGTTATGTCTGGTCTGCAGATCATGGATCCGAAACGACTTTTCTACCCCTGTGTCATCCTGGGGAGAGTAAAAGCTTGATGATTGGTTAAAATCACCTCACCAACCGTTTTAAGCTTTCAAATTACTAATCATGTTTATCTGTATCTTG
The DNA here is from genome assembly GCF_046119375.1 of Phyllobates terribilis. NCBI lineage: Eukaryota > Metazoa > Chordata > Amphibia > Anura > Dendrobatidae > Phyllobates > Phyllobates terribilis. Next base: position 325,340,369 of record NW_027362762.1, on the reverse strand, counting down.
GCTGGAAAATAATTTGGGCTTTGTAGCAGTGTGCAGTACTGATTCTATTAGGCCATCTATACTAAGCTCCACCAGATTTAAAATTAATAATAATTTTTAGCTGCATCTAGCCCGGAAAATAATTTTGGGGCTCCGAGATGCGCAAGACACATAAGTGCCTTCTTGCTGCACTACCTGCAACATGACCCTCAGATTGTCAGAATTCGAAGTAATCCTGACTACTGGGTTGCCACACTCTTAGATCCCCCACACTCTTCGATCAACCTTTTCATTTTAATAAAGACCAAAAAAACGGTCATTTTTGAAATTATAAGCATTAGCAGGTTATTAGAACCTGAAATCAAACAGTTTTCAACTCAAAACTTTATTCTTGGTGATGTTACATTTGCACATAGGACCCCTTGTTCGAAAGGAGCTTCTGAACTCTCTCGTCCATTGAATTTGTCAGGTTTTGGATGGTTTCTGCTTCAATTGTTTTGCATGAGGACAGAATACCCTCCCAGAGCTGTTGCTTAGATGTGAACTGCCTCCCGCCATCATAGACCCTCCTTTTGATGATGCTCCAGAGGTTCTGAATGGGGTAGAGGTCAGGGGAGCATGGGGGCCACAGCATAAGTTTGTCCCCTTTTATGCCCATATCAGCCAGAGATGCAGATGTGTTATGTGCAGCATGAGACAGTGCATTATCATGCATGAAAATGATCTTGCTGCGGAATACACGGTTCTTCTTCTTGAACTATGGCAGGAAGTGCTGTTTGAGAAACTCTACATACATTATGGAGTTCATCTTTACCCCTTCAGGGATCCTAAAGGGGCTGACAATCTCTCTCCCCATGATTCCAGCCCAAAACATTACTCCACCTCCTCCTTGTTGGCGCTGTAGCCGTGTTTGCGTGGGGTGTCCATCAACCAGCCATCCTCCACTCCATCCATCTGGACCATCGAGCGTTGCACGGCACTCATCCGTGAACAAAACAGTTTTGAAATCAGTCTTCATGTAATGTTTGGCCCACTGGAGCCATTTCTACTTGTGTGCAGTGGATAGAGGAGGTCGACAGGATGGCGTACGCACAGCTGCAAACCTCTGAAGGACCCTGCATCTTGTTGTTCGGGGGACGTTGGAGGCACCAGCAGCTTCAAAAACTTGTCTGCTGCTATGACAAGGCTTTTTTGCCACTGCTCTTTTAACCTGACATAATTGCCTGTAGGAAAGAGTCCTCAATTTGCCCTTATCAGCACGCACACGTGTGTACTGTGAATCAGCTACATATTTCTTGATTGCCAAGACACTTCATCCTGATCATCGCACAATGTTGATTGTAGTCATGCCTTGACCTAAACACTCCACAATTTGTTGCTTCTCAGCAGCCGACACATCCTTTTTCTTTCCCATTTTGGCAGAAAATGTAGGCTGCTTAATAATGTGGGACAGTCTTCTTAAGTAGTCTTGCCGTTCATTGGACACACCTGCCAAACTAACTAGCACAGGTGTCTGCAATTGCTTACAGTGATATAAAGAGCCCTGACACACATCACCATCAATGAGTTTAACTGACAAACAAACAAATTCTTCCCTTATCACTCCTAAACACTTTTTGCATAATAATTTGGAACACAGTGTACATGTGCTTATCCACAAAACACCAGTGGTTCACGTAGTGAATCTTACAGCTCTAACTTGCCAACCGTGGTCTGTATGGAGTTGTTCAATAAAGGGCCCAAAATTAAGCTAACATAGACAGGAGAGGTCTCTATTATAGGAATTGCTAAGAATTTGATACCCTGTGAGGGCCAGGCAAAGGGAAAGTTGGACTGGATGGAATCCTGTATGGATTTGGGGAGGGAGACATCGAGGGCCTCAGACTTCGCTGTATTGATTTTAAAATTTGACAATGTAACAAAGTGATCTATTTCAGCCATAACAGCAGCGATGGATATATGTGATTGAGTGATATATACTAGGACATCATCAGCAAATAGAGAGCATTTGTACTCGGTGCCTCCCACCTCAATCCACCTAATATTGGGGTTATGGCGAATTGATGAGAGCAGGTGCTCCGTCACTAGGATGTATAAGAGAGGGGACAGAGGACATCCCTGCCTTGTCCCATTGGTGATTATGAAAGGTGATGAAAATGTTCTGACGCGCCCCCTGGGCCTTGGGACATCCGGAGCCGGACACTTTTTGGTGGCTGCTGGTGGTTGTAGTCTCCGTGGCGGCGACCCGGTTCCGTGGCTCAGTGCGGTCAAACCAGTGGCGGAACTATTTATGTGGTTTTGATGTTTAAATATCCGACTACATCACCCGTGGATTGCGGTCAGAGTGAACCGCCGCTGCAGGGCAGACCGCTTAGGCTGGTGTTGTGGGTGCAGCAGAGCGTAGCATAACTCCCCACGGGAGGAGTATAGCCTCAGGGCAGTGTATGCGGAGGATGGGGGTGATGGTGCAGGGCAGCAACAGTAACGACACAGAGTCAGTGATGCAGTCCAGGGCCTTTACTCACAGTTCTTATTATCCAGACCACTTCTGCAGGTAATGGTTGCCCACGTCGTTCTGTGCTCACCAGGTGAGGGGCTCAGACAACTCCCAGATAACTTTGGAGCACTTCACAGGACCCCCTTTGTGTGTCCTTTGTCTGGACTTTCTTACCAACCCTTCTGTCCGGCTGCCTCGGGCCTCCTCTTGGTAAACTTGGCGCCAGTTTCCCTGACCCTATGTGCTGCCCTCCTAGTGGGTGTAGCGAGGGGCTGCGCCACATAAAATGTCACAGCCTCCGGTTTCTAGCTGAGGGTCATTTCCCGCCTCCACTAGTTTCGGGGACCGGTCTCCCCCTTTGGCCTGACCCCTCCACGCAGGTGGATTCGGGCGTGCCGTGGCGACTCGCCCATCCACACCCCTGGGATCCCTTCGTTCCTTGTTCCTGGAGCCTTCTCCGCTCCTCTTCCTTCCTTCTACCTCTTCCAGGCCTGGGCCTCTGTTACTAGGCCCGCCTCTGGAGCAGAGCTTATGCAGAGCCCCTGCTCCCTGCCACTTCTGCTCAGACTTCTCTGCACTGAACTAAAATGGTGCCCACCTTTTATGCACCCAGGAACTGCTTCCTCCCTGCTCCTGCACTACAGGGTTCCCCTTCCTCAGTGTTCCCTCCCCCCACTCCAGCCAGGGACAGGGACTGTCGTGCCCATCTCAGGGGCATATTGGTCGCCCTGCCCCACGGCAATATGGTGTAATGCATGCAGGTGTCGGGGTCCTGATCCACACTCCATCCTTACCTGAGAGTGAGATATCACACCTCTGGGTGAGGTGCAATACCTCTGCAGCAACCGAGCCCTCGGGGTGCTACAGTTCCATTTATCTTCAGCCTAGGTGACGTATTGCGATACAGGGCCGAGATTTTGGCTATAAAAGGGTCCCCTAGACCCCTACCCCAAGCTTTTTAAGAGAATAATATATGGCGTGCCAGGAGACTCTATGGAATGCTTTCTCAGCATCCAACGAGAGTATCTAATTACAAATTTTTAACTGCATCTAGCCCAGGAAATACTTTGTGCCTAGTAGCAGTGTCTGCTAGTCAGCGGATTATCCCGGCTGTTAAGCAAGCTACACCACCTGTAGTTTGGACACTTAATTTTTTCAAAGGAAATGCTTCGGGACCACGGGATACTCAGTGAAGAGCATCAGGAGGCACCCCAAGGCATAGGGGCTGGGACTGGCAGTAGGACGCCTTGCGGTGCACAGCTGAGCTCGATCCTTATAAAAGCTTTTTAACTGCAGCAGCTTTAGTGGACGCTACCGGAGCTGGAATTACGCGGCTGCTGGCATGAGACTTGCCCTTCAATAGATCCTTGTAAAAGGATTTAAAGTGTATTCATTCAAATTAGAGAGACAATTTAAATTAAAAAGCTTAGAGCTGCCTCCACCACAGGGGGGCTCGCTCGACCCACCAGCGGACAGGCACCAGTATTGGGAGAGGGGGGCTGGCCGTCAGGGTCCACCGCGGCTCTGGCATAAACGGAGGTGGCACGGGCAGGAACGGACTGGCCGTGTCGGCTTCTCACTTTTTGGATTTTAGAAGGGCATAACATGCCTATATCTGTGTCTCCCCTCCTTTTACTCCTCCACCTCTTTTCTTTTCGCATGACTATATGTTTTTGTCACTTTTCCATGTGTTAGTTATGTCTTCTGAGCAGTTTGTCAGCTTTTGGACACCTTTGAAGGTGTTTTCTATGTGTTTCTATGTGTTTTTGTTTGCCTGCCATTGGTTTTAACGGTGTTCGAAGGTGTTCGATGAACCGAACCGAACTCGAGCACTACGGGGGTGGCTCAACACTTTTTATGATGCCTGTAAAAAAAAAATTTTCTACAATATGGTCATGTATACCCCCCAGGGGTAAATGTTTGTCAGCCCATACACTTAGTGCATGGGCATCACAAGTATCGGAGACCCGCTCCTTTCTAATTTTTTATGAGGCCCTCTACGTCTCTTCCAAGGGGCATTAGAGTGCCTCTCAATTTTTGGCAGCCCTTGCATTCACTGCATAGGCCAACACTATTGGAGACCCACTTCCTAATAATGGGAACATTTTTTCATGAGGCCCTCTACGTCTCTTCCAAGTGGTATTGGAGTGCCTCTCAATTTTTGGCAGCCCTTGCATTCACTGTATAGGCCAACACTATGGGAGACCCACTTCCCAATAATTGGAACATTTTTTCATGAGGCCCTCTACGTCTCTTCTAAGGGGCATTGGAGTGCCTCCCAATTTTTGGCAGCCCTTGCATTCACTGTATAGGCCAACACTATGGGAGACCCACTTCATAATAATGGGAACATTTTTTCATGAGGCCCTCTACGTCTCTTTTTTAGATAGGTTTTTCCTAAATTTTGTCAGCCGTTGGACTCACTGCATACCCTATAACTGTATAGCAGACCCTCTCCTTTCTAAAGGGAACATGTCGTACTCGTTACTGTGGCCCTGCTCTATGTGTCTTTAAATTCTTAATTGGGTTTTTCCTAAATTTTGTCAGCCGTTGGACTCGCTGCATACCCTATAACTATATAGCACACCCGCTCCTTTGTAATGGAAACATGTCATTACTGTGGCCCTACTCTATGTGTCTTTAAAATCTTAGTGGAGTTTTTCTTAAATTTTGGCAGCCCTTGCAGTCACAGCATGGGCATTACCACTATAGGAGACCCACTCCTTTATGATGGGTACATTTTTTTTACTGAGACCCTCCTCTATGTCTCTTCAAAGGGGTATTGGGTTGCGTCCAAATTTTTTGCAGCCCTTGCAGTCACTGCATATGCAAAAACAGTATAGGAGACCCACTCATTAATAATGGGAGCAACAAAGCATAGTCGGCTCTCTAATAACAGAGAGGGCCAACTTCTGGCCTTTTAAGAATAGTAAGGGCCACCTGATGGCCCTATAAAAATAGGCTTTATGACTTTCAGAGTCCCTCTATCATAAATTAAACAGGATGTGTCTGATCATGTGTCACACACCACATGGCCACATAAGGTTGTAAAAATCTTAAATGACATTTCCCGAAAAATGCATTTGTCTTAAAAAATAATGTAAAAAACAAAAAACAGTAGGATCTTTCTTTAGTATAAAAAACAGAGTCGCCAATGTAACCTCAATGTAATCACATTGTTCAGCTCTTGTAGCTCTTCCTCCATTTCCGAAATGACCACATCACTCACAAGCTGAAAGCACTGCAGCACTGCCTTGGCCAAGCGGCAACAGGCTGTGCTGAAGATAACATGCTTAATGCTTAGGTGACAAACTGCCCAGCGCTGCAGAGTTGTTGAAAGCTGTAACACAGCAGCCTGATCTGTGGCTCTCACCGCTGAACATACAGCCAGGCATGGTCGTGTGTGACAATGGGTGGAACCTGGTGACGGAGAAATGACAGCCGGAGTAGATACTGTTTCCCTCTATGCCAGTCCTTTCAACGAGCTAAAGAATATGGCTGTGGTGAAATACAACTCCCACTGGGAAGCTGTTTCAGATTGAAAAATATTGGGCCCACCAGAGGATTTGATTCTGAGGGCTCACCTTTCTCCCCCGCTCAAGAGCCCCATAGCAGCTGCAAAGTTAGTGCTATCATGAACTCTCCTGATGTAGAAGCCAGGGCACACCAGAGGATTCTCTGGTGGGACTGTCCAAACCAGCAGAGAAGCAGTCCTGGCTAAGAAAAGTGTGTGGGATGGTTCCCGGACACACTATGGCTTCTTTTTTACAGAGGTGGAAACCCATGCAAACATGGGGAGAACATACAAAATCCTTGCAGATGTTGTCCTTGCTGGGATTTGAACCCAGGATCCCAGCGCTGCAAGGCTTCAGTGCTAACCACTAATCCAATGTGCTGCCGTTCACCCTCTGATATCTAACAGGCAGGGGAAACTTGCACCTACTGCTACTCTATCTTCAGCTCCTTTGTGAGAAACTAATGTATTTGGGCAGCCACTCAGTCTACCAAATAAAATTCCTGAGAAGGAAATTGGGGATGGCTTCGCTACTGGTACTGGGGGCAGTGCTAATACCATGGTGTTGTACCATAGTTTACTGGAAATATTCCAGGCTGGTAGGAGGCAAGCAAATTCCCACAGAAAAGTACCAGCAGTAATGTTCAGGGACCCGCGCTTGTAGAAGGCGGAGACAATACCGGGAGAAATAGTGGCGGCTGGGAACAGAGTCTGGACACCCGGCCGCCACCGCCATGAGCTTGTGGACAGCTTACACCTCCATGAGCCTAAGGGCCACATTTCAAGTGCAAGCAGCTGCCCAGAAATCTGGCTGCATACTTGCGCTTGCATTCTAAGTAACAGAAAACTAAGCAGAAGGTGGCCTCTATCATCATCATGGCCTCACCTCGGCACTATGAAATCTCCTGAAGGAGAAGCCAGAGCCCACCGGAGGGGTCTCTGGTTCTCTGGTGGGCCCGTCCAACCCTGGCGAGAAGCAGCCCTGGCAAAGAACAGTGTGTGGGAAGGTTCCCGGACACACTATGGCTGCTTTTTTAATGTGGATTGGACATGCTTATGCATGTTATTTCTCAAACCGCATTGCAGATCAGGCAATTGCCCAACTCTGTAGTCATGAAATTAAAGGCACAAAAAAAGATGTTTGTGTGTCGAAGCACCAATGACAAGTGCGAGCTGATGTTGAACGGGCTGCCATTGCTTCTGCAACAAGCTGCAATAGAGGACTTCCTGGGAGAAATGACACCCAGAGTAGATATGATTTCCCTCTATGCTAGTCCTTTCACCAAGCTAAAGAATATGGCTGTGGTGAAATACAACTCTCACTGAGAAGCAGTGTCAGACTGAAAAACATTGGGCCCACCAGAGGATTTGATTCTGAGGACCCATCTTTCTCCCCCGCTGAAGAGCCCCATAGCAGCTGCAAAGTTTGCGCCTACCATGAACTGTCCTGACGGAGAAGCCAGGGCCCACCCGAGGATTCTCGGGTGGGCCCGTCCAACCATGCTGAGAAGCAGCCCTGGCTATGAAAAGTGTGTGGGAAGATTCCTGGACACTCTATGGCTGCATTTTTAATGTGGACTGGATCCGTACCATCCCTGGCCACATTCACCTGTCCACCTGTTTGTGGTTAGGCTATACTTCCCAGTAAGTGCACGGGGAAGGACGCAGGTAATGTTGTGGGACCCATGCTTGTGGAAGGTGGAGACGATACCGGTAGAAATAGTGGCGGCTGGGGACTTGGTATGGACACCCGGCCGCCACCGGCATGAGGTTGTGAAAAGCTTCCGCCTCCATGAGCCTAAAAGGCCACATTTCAAGTGAAAGCAGCTTTAGAGGACTTCCTGGGAGAAATGACAGGCAGAGTAGATATGTTTTCCCATGTCCTTTCACCAAGCTAAAGAATATGGCTGTGGTGAAATACAACTCTCAGTAAAAAAAGCTGTGGACTGGCTGCGTACCGTCCCTGGCCACATTCACTTGACCACGTGTTTGTGGTTAGGCGGTCCTTACCAGTAACTGCACTGGGGAGGACATGTGTAATGTTGTGGGACCCGTGCTTGTGGAAAGCAGAGACAATACCGGGAGAAATAGTGGCAGCTAGGGACCGAGTATGGACACCCAGCCGCCACCGGCATGAGGTTGTGAAAAGGTTCCGCCTCCACAAGCCTAAAAGGCCACATTTCAAGTGAAAGCAGCTTTAGAGGACTTCCTGGGAGAAATGACAGCTGGAGTAGATATGGTTTCCCAAGTCCTTTCATTAAGCTAAAGAATAAAACTGTGTACAACTCTCAGCAAAAAAAAGCTGTGGACTGGTTCTGTACCGTCCTTGGCCACATTCACTTGACCACGTGTTTGTGGGTAAGCCATCCTTCCCAGTAAATTCACTGGGGAGGGCACGGGTAATATTGTAGGACCCGTGCTTGTGTAAGGTGGAGACGAAACCGGGACAAATAGTGGCGGCTGGGGACTGAGTATGGATACCCGGTCGCCTCCGCCATAAGATTGTGGACAGCTTCCACCTCTACGAGCCTAAAAGTGCAAGCAGCTGTCAAAAATTTTTCAGTATAGTATTGCAGCCTGTGGGTGGGTGGATGGCTGGCTGCATACTTGCGCTTGCATTGCAAGGAATGGGGTAGGGACAACTGAACGCTGCACTGGGACAAGGACGCGGATGGTGATTGTTGCAAGACTGCAATGACAGTTGCATGGCGGTAGGCATCTTCACATGCGCCAAGGATCACTTATGATAGGCACACTTTTAGGCAGTGACCTGGGAGTCAGAGATGCTTCCAGGGGTCTTCCCCATGCTGTTCCAATGTCTTTTCAGCACTGTATGCATGTGTCTGATGATGTGTCACACACCACATAGCTAGATAACGTTGTAAAATGTTAAAATTACATTTCCCAGTGAATGCATTTGTCTTGGTTGAAAACAATGCAAAAGTGCAAAAACGCATCAAAAACGCTATGTGTGAACATAGCCCAAGGTGTGCAGGAGTATTTTTGGTTTTGGTTATTTATTTTGTCTTATATACAAGTCATTACCCTGGAAAGGATGTTCCTTAACATATTTCCCAGGAAAATCCATTTTGGTTTCGTTTTGGTATGTTTTATTGTGAGCCCGTAAAAGTGGCGTAATACCTCTGATAACGTTGTTGACAGCAGTGACCTGGGAGTCATAAATGCTTCCAGCGGTCTTCCCCATGCTGTTCCCATGTCATTTAAGCACTGTTCCCATCGATTTGGGCAATTTTTAGGCCCTCTGCAGACCGCCAGGGGAGCCGCCTGAAAAATGCTTGCGTTTCCCATAGACTTACATTGGGCTCGTTGCTCGGGTCGAGCACCTGAGCATTTCAATTTGCTTGACCCGAGCATCGAGCACCCGTGCATTTTAGTGCTCGCCCATCACTAATGCTACTCTCTCTGTATCCATTTTCCATCCTGGCTAATATAGAGGATATTCAGGTACAAATTCTTTGCATTGCTCTTCTAATTATTCAGAGATTATTCAAAAATCTCTTGTTTTGTTGGTAGTTTTCAGTAGAAGGAATTTTAGTTCATGTTAACTCATGCACATTACTGTATTTCTGTATGGGACCCTGTTGCAGTGATTAAAATGTTGTCCTGCCAGCCCACAAGTAATCATTTTGGATAGAAGAAATTGTTGCATAATTGCAGTGACCAGTCCATGATCCTTGGATTTATATTCTACCTTTTTTTTCTAATGATGTAATACTTATTTAGTGGAGAATGGTGCACTGGTCTCACCACTCAGTAGCTTAAGTAATATGGCTATCTATCCAGGATTGGACTAACTATCCCCTTGAGCTCCATTGCAGCTACGTATATGGGTTTCCTCTATGGCACATACAGTACATACTTGCTTCCCAACCTTTTCACTTCTCCCACCAAAGTCAATAAACATCTCCAAACTACAGGTTTCCAATGGTCCATGGGGTTGCTGTAAAGCATATCTCTAAATGCAGTTAACACTAACTGGGGCAAGATGCTCACTTCCATAATCATCTAAAGAAAAAAGAATGAAAAAATCTAATCTACAATAAGAAAATAAAAAGAGATTATCTGAAAAGAATATGTATGATTTTCTGGCTTCAGTTGGTGTATACATTTACATTTGATATGCCATTTCTCATAGATGAGAGTGTTACTTTCAAACTTTTACACATTTGAAGAATGATGGCTCCTTGAACTTTCTGTTGCAGCATGGGGCAGATGGAGATAAAAGCTTGTTTAACTTTAATTATTACTAAACTTTTGGAACAATTTCAAGGGTGCCAACACTCGGCCATGACTGTTTATGGGCTTTCTCTATGGTACAAACATACATCCTTCCCAATCTTTTCCCTTCTTCCATAAAAGTCAATAAACATCTCCAATCTACAGGTTTCCAATGTTCCATGTGATTGCAGTAAAGCAAATATGTAAATGCAGTTAACACCAACTGGGGCAAGATGCTCACTTCCATAATCATCTACAGAAAAAAAAATCAAATCTACTATAAGAAAATAAAGAGATTATCTGAAAATAATATTTATGATTTTCTGGCGTCAATTGGTATTTACATAATGTATCAAAAAAGAAAAAACGTATAACAAACACTATCTGAAAGAACTCATAAACTCTATTAATATAAATTAATTAAAACCATACAAACATAGAGAATGGCATAAGTATGTTAATGGTGAGCAAAAAATGATGCACCATAGATAAACAGACTCATGAAGAGGAGGTTTGGTAAAGTGAGTTATGGTACTAGCAATAGGGAGGGATATACCCAGATACCCTCTCCTTGAGTTAGAGCACATATGTAACTCTAAACATTGATCAAAAGCTAAAGTGCACAGTGCAATAATTAGTTTACCATTGCTGTAAATCCATATCACAACAAAGTACAAAATAGGTATACCATCACTACTCACGTGTCTAAGTCAGTCAAGGTGTCGTCGACCCTACTCGCGTTTCAGTGCTGTGCCTTCTTCCGGGGGTTACATATGTGCTCTAACTCTAGGAGAGGGTATCTGGGTATATCCCTCCCTATTGCTAGTACCATAACTCACTTTACCAAACCTCACTTCATGTGTCTGTTTATCTGTGGTGCCTCATTTTTTGCTCAGCATTAACATACTTATGCCATTCTCTATGTTTGTATGGTTTTAATGAATTTATATTAATAAAGTTCATGAGTTCTTTCAGATAGTGTTTGTTATACGTTTTTTCTTTTTTTGATGCACCTCGTTATAGACGTTGAACAGTGATATGTTGTCTTATCCTATATAACTGAATATATTTATGATCCTGTTGGTCAATCAATCTGCTTGATTTACATAATGTATTAGATATTTACATTTGGACAGCAACTTTGTGTTGCAACATGGGGTAGATGGATATGAAAGCTTGTTCAACTTTAATTATTATTCCTATAGACTTCAATGGAAGACAGCATAGTCACCTCTCCATTCATTATCTGTATCCATTAGCTATAATGAAGCAGACGGAGTCACTTTGAGGTGTTGAATATGATTTTCTACAGTTTCTTGCTCTTGAGGAAAGCACCAAAATGAGGTCGACTGCCTTTTGGTGCCCACACAAAATAGGCTTGATACTGCAGAAAATGATGTTTGACAGAGCACAAGGTGACTTTGCTTCATTAAAGTCAATGGCCCCGTCAGAGCATATGCCTGAATCCTGTTTGCAAGGCTTCAGTCAGAAGCCCCAATGGATCTACGGACAAGTGGCAAAAACACGATGTGAACATTGCCTTATAGTAAGAGCACAGTTATGCTGTCTGGACAATGGTAAATGTGTTTTTATGTTCTTGATATCTAGTCAGTACTTTTGGTGGATTTATGCAATTCATATTTTTTGCCTTTTAAAAATCAATGTAAACTGCAATGATCAGATTTTTCTAATTGCTACAAATTCACATATCAAATCATCCTAAATGATTATATTACATTAATTTGTTACATCTCCTCACATGACATTTCCATTGAGAATCTTTGCTGTAAAAATAGTCATTTCACATATATATATATGATTGCTGAACTCTGTTAACATATTATTGACATCATTTTTTAATTTACATTTTTAGCATGAGGATTTCTATATCAATTATTTCACCTGAGACTGCTTAGGGCGTGATGACAACCTTTACTGATGAGTCGCGGGAAAAGGCAAAATATCAAAGTCAGTTGACAGCTTGCTACAATATAAAACCTTATTTAATAGATTTATTGTAGCTAACATCTCCATTCTCCATTGATCAACAAAAATGAATTCACTACAGCAAGATGCATGTATTATGTCTGCATAAATAATGAATAATGGTATGTGGATGATAAGTTTATTGTATCACTATATAGTTTAATGATTAAAAAGTTACAATTTATAAAATTCTTTGGGGGAGATTTATTGGGCTAAATGAACAACAATTCTGGGGTATCTTTAGCCAAAATATTTCCATATTAGGCATTTTAGGCACTTTATATTATTTATGTGTTTTAGATGTTTTCTAAGCCTAGTTTGACAAGGGCGAGTGACCTCTCTGTTAAAGTATAGTGACCTTCTTTCAACCCTCATTTGTCAAAGAAAGTGATATATTCACAATTTTTTTAGACTCCATGCTCATTTTCAGCAGCCATATCACTTATTCAACAAGTTGACAGGACTTCACAAAAGGGGGTCCCTAGCACTGTTATTAAAGGGAACTTTTCACTTGATTTGTGCAGCCTCAAATCATGGTAGCACGAATCAGACCCTGGCTGCTTAATTTTAGTCAGGTATGTTTTTCTCTGAAACGCTTCGGCATTTCAGAGATAATGTAGTATGCAATTCCGGCTGGGTACTATAATAGAGACGAGACTACTTCGGCACCACCTATGGCTGGCTTCCCCCTGCACCACGCTAGCCGATTGAGAGTTTTTTCCCATTTGTGTAGATCGGGAATCCCCGTCAACCACCTCTAGTGGTTTTGGGAAAAGCCGGACAGCAATGGCGCTGGACTAGTCTCTTCTTTGCTTATAGTCCCTTCAAATCATATTTTCTCTGAAACGATGGAGCATTTGAGGGAGAGATATACCAGGCTTCAATCATATAGCCAGTCTTTAATTCATGCTGCTAATGGTTTGGACAGCATGAATCAAGTGATGGGTTCCATTTAAATTATTTACTACAATTTTGAAAATAAAATTTACTTGCATTACAGTTGACATCTACTCATAACTGCCATAGGTTTAATTTTCAGACACATGGGCCAACAAAAATGGACAAAATTTATTACGAGGTGCATCTCCAATGTGCTATATAGGACTGCCATATGAAATACTATCTTGATAAATTTTCTTAGACCAGATAGTGTAAACACCATATTTTTCAAACTGCATGACGATAATACATATGGTGCCTTTTAAGCTTAGTCTAAAGGGGGAATTAGTTGATATAATTTTTTAAATTGCTTTATCCTTTCTTGACATTTATTTTGAGTCAAATTTATCAAACTGGTGCACAATGTACGCTAAATTTGTACACATCATTTTGGTACCCGTTTTAGGCAACACTAGAAAAACCAAAGCACAATGAACTCTGTCAAAAGTCCTAAAATTTAACATGAAAGGACAAGATGAAAATAGAAAACGAAACACCAAACAGAGTAGTTGCCCCAATAATGTTTGAGAAAAATCTGCCCCCTAAAATAGCATTTTAATTGCACTAAGGACTGACCATCACCTCTCCTGTCTTCTACTTCACAGTTGTCAGTGAATGTTGAGCCTGAAAAATATGAGAAAATGAGTGATAGTCAAACTAAAATTACCTCAAATCTTGACAAGTTTTCTTTAAAGGGAATCTGTCAGTAGGTTTTGCTATCTCATCTGAGAGAACACTGATGTAGGAAAAGAGAAGCTGAATCCAATGATGTATCACTTAGATTAGTGGGTGCAGCCATTCAGACATTATCTGAGTTTTTAGATTTAGCAATGAAGCAGAGCTGAGGAAGCTAACCCCGCCCACACCAGGCTCTATATATTCAATGTCATTAGACTATGAGTTACCTATCACAGAAGGGGGTGTGTCGGACCAGGGCTCACACAACCAGCTAGTCACAGCAATGATAATCTACTGGTGATAAAACAATAGTTGTAAACAAACAAAACCACAAAGCTTGATAAAAGCGGCATTGTTGAAATCTGTGTTTTAATCCCTACCTCATGTTGTCTTCAGATTACATAGCCTAAACCTGGTGACAGATTTCCCTTTTAGGCCTCGTTCAGACATCCATGTTTTCATTTTGTGTGCTGTCCATGAGGATATCACACTAGCCAATGTTAGTCTATTTGATAGTGCATAAGTCCATGTGCAAAAAATCATAGCTTGTAACATTCTGGTCAGCTTTACAGAGGAGAATAGTGCATATAATAGCAGATAGCTCGTACACCCATGCAATGAGCAGATGGCCATGGTATTACTAAAATGAATTTCTATACAAAGACAAAGACTGATATTATTGCCTATACTTACCATATAGTGGTAGATACTGCAGAACATATTAAGAGATTAGAATACAGTTATCGATAGTGACTTACATGTAAAGTTATTTCTGATGAAGTTATTCACTTTTCCACTTGGCCCAGACCGCCATGACAACTTTTTCAGCCACGAGTCATCACATTTGACTGTCCCCCCAATGTTGAGCCTGCTGCTGCCGTATTTGGCACTGTTCTTGGACCTGCTGTGTGGCCCAAAAACTTTACTCCTTTTAGTGCCCCACCTAATAATGACTACCAGTGACCACCAATAATATTCCATGAATCTCATTTGTACAGCTCCCCTATACAGAGCGTGATGTCACTACAGCTGCACTATTTACAGTTTGATGCATTCAAATCTCCCCTATACACAGTACGATGGACCCACAGACCTCCTATACTCAGTATGACGGGTCCACAGCTCCCTATGCATAGTGTGATGTCCCAATAGTAGTCTGCACACAGTATAATGTGCCTATAGCCCCCTAAATACAGTACAATACCCAAAGGTCCCACAATATACAGTATAACACCCAAAAGCCTTCCTTTACACACTATAATAACAAAAGAACCCAATGCACAGTATGATGAACCTCACAAAGCCCCCTTATACAGTATAATACTCATAAAGCCTCTCAATGTATATTATGATGCCCTCCCTAGCTTTATATACACAGTATGATGCCCCCATAGCTCTCCAACACAAAGTATAATGTCCCCATAGCTCCCATATACACAGTAACACAGCATAGTGCCTCCACAGTTCCCCTACAAGTACTATAAAAATAAAAGATAATTATCATATATTCACTTAAACCAGGTTTCTGGTGAGTCCACCAGTAGAAAATGACAAGGTGTTGGCGTACCAACATTATGATATCATCGCACTGGGGCACTCACGGGACATCAGAGTCCTGATTAGATCACATCTTCATGTCGCTCTGTCCTCCACCCGAGACTCATCCAGTGTATTACCCTACTGTTCTGTAAGCCTAATATGACCTGCGGCCTACAGAACGGAGAGTGGTAGAGTAGCGATAGCATTGTATGCTTAAGTGTAGATATAGTTAAGTATGATGGTTGCTCTATATGGCCCCTCTGAGTAAGGGGCCCTGGGTAATCATCCCTTCTGCCCCTTCTGACCGGTATCTACCCACTGGTATCATTCTAACCAGCCTGCTTTATTTCAATTCAACTTTACAATTTTTGTCATTTGATGAGTATTTGAATTCTGAGTGCCCACCTTTTGTGTTGTTATAGGTCAGTATAAACTCCATGATTTATTTCCTTATATCGCTTTATGGTTTTAAATTGTGCAGTAATGTTTGGTCTGAATTGTGTAGAACAGTATGTTAGATGAACAAACAACTCAAGCAAAGCACAACAGTAACTACTGTGTAGCCGAAGTTTAGTTCTAGAGGTGCAGAGTAGTGATGAGAGAACCCGTGGATGTTTGGCTTCACCAGGTTCGGCCAGACTTTTTAAAAAGTCCAGTTTGGGACCTGAACTTAACCCAAACTTGACCCCGAACCCGATATAAGTCAATGGGAAACTGAACTTCAGTGTTGTGAAATGGCAGTAAAATGGTCGGAGTAAGGGCTATGGGGCTGCAAAAAGAAGAAAATGGGGCTAAGAGCATGACAATTGCCCTGCAAACAAATGTGAATGGGAAAATTACTTAAAGGGTTTTTGTCACTATAGCAATCATGATAAAATAGGAAGTAATTGAATAACATTAAATTTTTAAGAGTGCCCTCACAGAGACTGAGGCTTGCTACTGCCAGTCCAGTTAGAAATTTCACGCACAAGAATGGGGCACAGTACCCCTACAGTAGCAGCTTACAAATTTAACCCACAGAGCATGGGGCACAGTACCCCCACAGAAAGATAACAAATTTCACCCCCAGAGCATAGGGCAGAGTACCCCACAGATACAAAATGTCAGCTCTTCCTCTAGGAATTGTGACTTCTTTCGTGCCATTGGAACTGGAAGCTGAAATTCATGAAGACCAGTAGTTGGCTCTATCTATCTGCTTCTCCTGAATCTAAATTATTTGTGCTTAAGCGTGTATCTAAGATTATGTCTATTGCAGGAGTTTCATGATTCCTTCTTAAGTGGTCATCCAGGGGTCTCTGCTACACAGAAAGCTATAATTAGACTCTTTTGGTGGCCATTCAGGCTTAACAATATTAAAGATTTTTTATCCGCTTGTGAGATTTGCGTACACGCTAAAATCTGTCATAACCGGCCGGCCGTGGAATTGGCTCTATTGCCCATTCCAGACAGACTGTGTACTTATTTGTCCATGGATTTCATTACTGATTTGCCTTTGTCTGGTGCAAAAACTGTTATTTGGGTGTTAGTTGACCCATTTAGTAAACAAGCTCACTTTTTCAGTAATTGGAGTTACCTTATGCACAAACGCTTTCCAGGTTATTTATCAATCATGTGGTGAGATTACATGGCATTCCTTTGAACATTGTATCTGATAGGGGAGTGAATTTTGTCTCTAAATTCTGGAGGGCGTTTTATAGGAAATTGGGGATTGATTTGTCGTTTTCCTTTGCTTACCACCCTGAAACTAATGGTCATACATGGAGGACGAATCAATCGTTAGAACAAATTTTAAGATGTTTTGTCGTGGCTCAGCAGGAGGACTGGTCCTCATTTTTGCCTCTTGCTGAAATAGCCTTTAACAGTCAGGTCAGTCCAGTGGACCCTTGTCTTTCTTTTGTAATAATGGTTTTCATCCTCATTTTGATGAATTTTCTAGGATGAGTTCTGGGTGTCCTGGAGTAGAGGTGACCATACAGAAACTTGGGGATTTCTGGAGGGAGATTCATAGGAATATTGGGGTGACTCGGATTCGTCAAAAACATAAGGCAGATAGGAAACGTTTGATGGGTTCTATTTTCAAAATTGGTGATGAAGTTTGGCTATCATCCAAGAATAATAAGCTAAAAGTTGGATCCTAAATTTATTGGCCTGTACGAGATTCTGGAGCTAATCAATCCTGTTACCTTTAGATTAAAGCTTCCGCAGTCCCTTCGCGTCCTTAATGTTTTCCACAGATCCATGTTAAAGAGGTTTGTTCCTTCCATGTTGTCTGTCTCATCCCCTACTCCTCCAGTTTCTGTCAATGGAGGTTTGGAGTACGAGGTGCAGAGGATTGTGGATTCTCAGAGGGTCCAAAATTCCCTCCAATGTCTTGTTCATTGGAGGGGATACCGGCTCATTCGGTGAAGGCTGATTGTTTGGTCTGAGCTTTTCATCGTCGGTTTCCTGAGAAACCTGGATGTCCGGTGGCCCCCCTAGGAGAGAGGGTACTGTCACAATTCCTCTCCTAAGTGTGTCTGGGACTCAGTGATGGACAGCTCTGTCATCCTATACAGTGCCAAAGCATTTTGAGCTGTTGGGGCCTTGATTGACAGCTCAGTTGACCTATCTGAGATTTGGGAGTTACAGAGAGTCTCCAGTCGATCCCTTTTCTTAGTAATTTCCCTGCTATTTAGGGGAGCTGTCTGGCCCAGATCAGTGCCAGTCAAAGTTTCTGCTTTCTGGTGTGTATTTGCCTGATTCCTGTGCTGTGAGTTCTGATCTACTGCTGCCTGACCTTTGGATCGTGTTCTGACATCCCGTTTGTTTTTTCCCTACTGCTTATATCCGCTATTTCTCTGGTATTCTGACCCTGGACTGTGACTTGACCTACGCCTTTGTCTTTTCCCTTACTTTACTATGTGCTCTTTAAGTACTGACCCCGGAATGTCTGACTTCTCTGCCTCATGGCCTGTCCATGAGTAGTAACTAGCGTCACAACACACAGTGGCTTTTTGGCACAGTACTCCCACAGTTATGGGTTGCAGAGTACACATAGCGGCTTTTTGGCAAAGTACTCCCACAGATATGGGTTGCAGAGTACACACATTAGCTTTTTTGTAGAGTGAGCAGTCAGAATCTTTCCCTCACTCCAACTGTGCCCTATCCCTACACTAATAACAGCAGAATGGTGGTGGCACTCATGATCAAGCCATCGTACAGGCCGGTTAACGTGGTGCGCCAACCAATCACAGCCATGCCAATACTTGGCATGGCTGTGATGGCTCCGGAAGTACCCACAGTCTAACAGATTGTTGATTGGCAGCACTGCAGCCTTTCAACAAACTTTATTATACTGGCGAACCCAAACAGGAAACCGGATGTACAGTAAAAAGTCTGTGTTCGAGGTTCGTTACTGGACCCCAAACTTTACCATTCAGTTTCCCTCATCCCTAGTGCAAAGAGATCTATATCTAAGCAATCATGTTTTTTTTCCTATATCTTCATTTTCACAGAACAGAGGCCAAAGGCTTGCATTCTGATGTAACAGTAGCTTTAGGTTCCTTCTATGGACTTAAAATAATCTACTATAATATGTTGCCAGATATTCTATTTTTGCTTTAATAATTTAAGTCATAAGCAACTAGACCACATAATAGACTGGAGAAAATCCAAGCGGATATATCAACAAAATTAGAAAGATGGTTTGGAATAGAGAAATATGCTCTAGGCACTCCAGTACTGTACTATTCAAAACGTTCCTACACTTAGGATTGCCTGTTCAAGATTAGTTCAAAATTTTAATGTCAATAATTAAAAAATTTCAGTGAAACTAGAACATTTTTTTGCTTTAATTGTAATCATTCTGTAGGTTTTTGTCAGCTGTTGCCAAACTGAAAGTAATGATTTTTTACAACTAAACAAGGCAAGCACAAATATTACTCATTTAAAGAAGAGATGTTTCTCTTCCCCAGTAAATACTTAGGTAGATTCCTAATACTTTAACAATTCTGATGCATCTTATCTTAGAACATTACTTTGTTCTGTTTCTCTGTAATATCTCCTGGAAATTGACAAATAAATTGACAGCTGGGTTTACCAGCTGGGGGTGAGCCCATACACAATCTAAGACTATCCACTCAGTGCAACTGTAATGAACCACAAGAGGGCCTCAATAGCAATAAGTTGCGGTCTGGATTCCAAAACCCACTTGCAACACCCAATGTCAATAATGTATTGTCAATTCAGGATATTATTAAAATAACACCTAATAAAAATAAAATTACATTAAAATGACATTATAAGCAGAGAAAAACGTGTTAATGAATAAATGCTTATGCATTCAAGGTTATATAAACGCCACTTGCCTTAGTTTGGTAAAAACTCAAACAAAGAGATAATGTGTAAGCATAACAGTGTCCACATATTTCACCATTGCTCCTTCTGAGGACATCAGAAACATTGTCCAAATGGTCACTATTCTGATCTGTATGCTCACATAGTTAATATTGATAATCTTCCTTTATATATCACCAAGTGTTATATAAGTAATATTTAAAGTGAACCTGACACCTGATACATGCTGCCCAATCCATGGGCAACATGTATCAGGCACTGGCTGTTTGAACATAGCCAGGTATGTTTGACTCTGAAATGCTGCAGTGAAAGTATACGTTTGTGAAAGCTCAGAAGAAGAGTTTTTGATGCTTATCAGGCTGGAAAAGGTTACAAAACCATCACTAAAGAATATGGACTCCACAAACTCACAGTCAGACAGATTATGTACAAAAGTATTACATTCAAGACCATTATTTCCATCATTGGGAGTGGTTAACCAACAAAGATCACTCCAAAAGCAAGGTGTATATTAGTTCACAAGGTTACAAAAGAACCCAAGGTAATTTCTAAGAAACTAAAGGTCTCTCTCACATTAACTAATGCTAATGTTCATAAGTCTACCAGCCGAAGAAAACTGAACAATGATTTTCATTGCATGATTGCAAGGAGAAAGCCATTGCCACAGCCACATTGCTATCCGTCTGCAGTTTGCTAAAGATCATCTGGACAAGCCAGAAGGCTGTTGTGGATGAATGAGACAAAAATAGAGCTTTTTCATTTAAATGAGAAGCATTATTTTAAAGAATAAAATAAAATACTGCATTGTTAGCATAAAAACCCTTGTACTATCTGCAACACAATGGTCGTAGTATCATGGTTGGGGCCTGTTGTGCTGCATCTGGGCCAGGATTGCTTGCCATTATTGATGGAACTATGAATTTTGAATTTGTAAGCAAATTCTAAAGTAAAATTTCAGGTCATCTGTTCATGAGCTGACCAATAAAATGTAGATCATGCAGCAAGACAATGACTCAAAGCAATACATGTAAATTGTATGGAATGACCTGAAGTGAGCAGAGCATGGGGGAAAAACCCACCAACGTTACAATTGAAAAGGTTTAATAGAGAGGAGTAGGTTAAAATTAATTAATAATTATGAAAAACATTTAGATATATATAATACTGGACAAGGGTTCACACCGGATACTGAAAGCAAAGGTTCAAACAAACGTGATATTTGATTATTTGAATTAAAAAAGTGCCAAGTCTAATGTTTGTTTGATTTGATTCTCTTTCTCTATTTTTAAGACTGGTATGAAAATTTGACTATGCAGGTCCAGCTCCTCCCTATAAGTTGAATTTTTGGATTATTATTCACAGGTTGAAAATATCACTCATTTTTTCAACCTGCTCTAGCACTGAAGTAATACACTACAATCAGATTTATAAGTAATGATGAACTTTATGATTTCACCTCTTTTATCCAAGCTGTAAAATTCTAAAATGGATGATTCTTGGCCAGATTTGATCTTTTACAGTCCCTGTGATTGTCCCCCTGATGGGCTGTATTAGACCATGAGATGTGATATGTAGAATATGGCTAGGATTGGTGTGCTGCATATCTCTATTCTTATTGTTTTATATTTCAATTTTATCACCTTGTTCCTGTGAGTTTAATAAAATACTTTCTTGGCTATCTGTTACCCGGCTTTGATGCACTATATTTGGTTTGGTTTTCTGAGGTCATCTGCACCGAATATTGGAAGATTCGAAGTGAAGGAGTATTGTATTCATGTCAAGTGCTTGTTTTCAATCTACAAGCCGATGCTGCAAATAGGGTGCAGGAGAGAACTCTGTAGTAGTGTTGAGCCACCCCCGTAGTGTTCGAGTTCGGTTCGGTTTGTCGAACACACGTATGTTCGACGAACTGTTCCTCGAACTGTTCGACGAACACCTTCGAACACCGTTAAAACCAATGGCAGGCAAACAAAAACACATAGCAACACATAGAAAACACATAGAAAACACTTCAAAGGTGTCCAAAAGCTGACAAACTGCTCAGAAGACACAACTAACACATGGAAAAGTGGCAAGTACATATAGTCATGCGAAAAGAAAAGAGGTGGAGGAGTAAAAGGAGGGGGAGACACAGATATAGGCATGTCATGCCCTTCTAAAACCAAAAAAGTGCGAAGCCGACACGGTCAGTCCGTTCCTGCCCGTGCGACCTCCGTGTCGCCGTGTTTGTGCCTGAGCTGCGGTGGACCCTGATGGCCAGCCCCCCTCTCCCAATACTGGTACCTGTCCGCTGGTGGGTCGAGCGAGCCCCCCTGCGGTGGAGGCAGGTCTAAGCTTTATCATTTAAATTGTCTCTCTAATTTGAATGAGTACACTTTAAATCCTTTCACAAGGATCTATTGGACGGCAAGTCTCATGCCAGCAGCTGTGGAAATTCCAGCTCCAGTAGCATCCACTAAAGCTGCTGCAGTTAAAAAGCTTTTATAAGGATCGAGCTTGGTGGTCCAACGCAAGGCGTCCTACCGCCAGTCCCAGCCCCTGTGCCTTGGGGTGCCTCCCGATGCTCTTCACTGAGTATCCCGGGGGCCCGAAGCATTTCCTTTGAAAAAATTAAGTGTCCAAACTACAGGTGGTGTAGCTTGCTTAACAGCTGGGATAATCCACTGACTCGCAGACACTGCTACTAGGCACAAAGTATTTCCTGGGCTAGATGCAGTTAAAAATTTGTAATTAGATACTCTCGTTGGATGCTGAGAAAGCATTCCATAGAGTCTTCTGGCATGCCATATATTATTCTCTTAAAAAGCTTGGGGTAGGGGTCTAGGGGACCCTTTTATAGCCAAAATCACGGCCCTGTATCGCAATACGTCACCTAGGCTGAAGATAAATGGAACTGTAGCACCCCGAGGGCTCGGTTGCTACAGAGGTATTGCACCTCACCCAGAGGTGTGATATCTCACTCTCAGGTGAGGATGGATGGAGTGTGGATCAGGACCCCAACACCTGCATGCATTATACCACATTGCCGTGGGGCAGGGCGACCAATATGCCCCTGAGATGGGCACAACAGTCCCTGTCCCTGGCTGGAGTGGGGGGAGGGAACACCGAGGAAGGGGAACCCTGTAGTGCAGGAGCAGGGAGAAAGCAGTTCCTGGGTGCATTGAGAAGGGAGTATAAAAGGTGGGCACCATCTTAGTTCAGTGCAGAGAAGTCTGAGCAGAAGTGACAGGGAGCAGGGGCTCTGCATGAGCTCTGCTCCGGAGGCGGGCCTAGTAACAGAGGCCCAGGCCTGGAAGAAGGAGAAGGAAGGAAGAGGAGCGGAGAAGGCTCCAGGAATGAGGAACGAAGGGATGCCAGGGGTGAGGACGGGCGAGTCGCCACCGCACGCCCGAATCCACCTGCGTGGAGGGGTCAGGCCAAAGGGGGAGACCGGTCCCCAAAACTAGCGGAGGCGGGAAACGACCCTCAGCTAGAAACCGGAGGCTGTGACATTTTATGTGGCGCAGCCCCTCGCTACACCCGCTAGGAAGGCACCACATAGGGTCAGGGAAACTGGCGCCAAGTTTACCAAGAGGAGGCCCGAGGCAGCCGGACTGAAGCGTGGTCACTGGTGGGGTAAGAAAGGCCAGAAAAAGGACACACAAAGGGGGTCCTGTCAAGTGCTCCTAAGTTATCTGGGAGTTGGCCGAGCCCCTCACCTGGTGAGCACAGTACGACGTGGGCAGCTGTTACCTGCAGAAGTGGTCTTGATAATAAGAACTGTGAGTAAAGGCCCTTGACTGCATCACTGACTCCGTGTCGTTACTGCTGCTGCCCTGCACCATCACCCCCATCCTCCACATACACTGCCTTGAGGCTATACTCCTCCCGTGGGGAGTTATACTACGCTCTGCTGCACCCACAACACCAGCCTCAGCGGTCTGTCCTGCAGCGGCAGTTCACTCTGACTGCAATCCACGGGTGGCGTAGTCGGACATTTAAACATCAAAACCACATAAATAGTTCCGCCACTGGTTTGACCGCCCTGAGCCACGGAACCGGGTTGCCGCCACGGAGACTACAACCCCCAGCATCCACCAAAAAGGGTCCGGCTCCGGGTGTCCCAAGGCCCAGGGGGCGCGTCAGAACATTTTCATCAACTTTCATAATCACCAATGGGACAAGGCAGGGATGTCCTCTGTCCCCTCTCTTATACATCCTAGTGACGGAGCACCTGCTCTCATCAATTCGCCATAACCCCAATATTAGGTGGATTGAGGTGGGAGACACCGAGTACAAGTGCTCTGCATTTGCTGATGATGTCCTAGTATATATCACTCAATCACATATATCCATATCTGCGGTTATGGCTGAAATAGATCACTTTGTTAAATGGTCAAATTTTAAAATCAATGCAGCGAAGTCTGAGGCCCTCGATGTTTCCCTCCCCAAATCCATACAGGATTCCATCCAGTCCAACTTTCCCTTTGCCTGGCCCTCACAGGGTATGAAATACTTAGGGATTCATATTCATAGAGACCTCTCCCGTCTATGTTATCTTAATTTTGGGCCCTTTATTGAACAACTCCAAACAGACCACGGTTGGCAAGTTATAACTGTAAGATTCACTACGTGAACCACTGGTGTTTTGTGGATAAGCACATATACACTGTGCTCCAAATTATTATGCAAAAAGTGTTTAGGAGTGATAAGGTAAGAATTTTTTTGTTTGTCAGTTAAACTCAATGATGGTGATGTGTGTCAGGGCTCTTTATATCACTGTAAGCAATTGCAGACACCTGTGCTAATTAGTTTGGCAGGTGTGTCCAATGAAAGGCAAAACTACTTAAGAAGGCTGTCCCACATTATTAAGCAGCCTACATTTTCTGCCAAAATGGGAAAGAAAAAGGATGTGTCGGCTGCTGAGAAGCAACAAATTGTGGAGTGTTTAGGTCAAGGCATGACTACAATCAACATTGCCAAGACACTTCATCCAGATCAGCGCACAATCAAGAAGTATGTAGCTGATTCACAGTACACACGTGTGCGTGCTGATAAGTCCTTCAGAGGTTTGCAGCTGTGCGTAAGCCATCCTGTCGACCTCCTCTATCCACTGCACACAAGCAGAAATGGCTCCAGTGGGCCAAATAATACATGAAGACTGACTTCAAAACAGTTTTTTCACCGATGAGTGCCGTGCAACGCTCGATGGTCCAGATGGATGGAGTGGAGGATGGCTGGTTGATGGACACCCCATGCAAACATGGCTACAGCGCCAAAAGGAGGTGGTGGAGTAATGTTTTCGGCTGGAATCATGGGGAGAGAGATTGTCGGCCCCTTTAGGATCCCTGAAGGGGTAAAGATGAACTCCATAATGTATGTGGAGTTTCTCAAACAGCACTTCCTGCCATGGTTCAAGAAGAAGAACCGTGTGTTCCGCAGCAAGATCATTTTCATGCATGATAATGCACCGCCTCATGCTGCACATAACACATCTGCATCTCTGGCTGATATGGGCATAAAAGGGGACAAACTAATGGTGTGACCCCAACGCTCCCCTGACCTCAACCCCATTGAGAACCTCTGGAGCATCATCAAAAGGAGTGTCTATGATGGCAGGAGGCAGTTCATATCTAAGCAACAGCTCTGTGAGGGTATTCTGTCCTCATGCAAAACAACTGAAGCAGAAACCATCCAAAACCTGACAAATTCAATGGACGAGAGAGTTCAGAAGCTCCTTTCGAACAAGGGGTCCTATGTGCAAAAGTAACATCACCTAGAATAAAGTTTTGAGTTGAAAACTGTTTGATTTCAGTTTCTAATAACCTGCTAATGCTTATAATTTCAAAAATGACCATTTTTTTGTTCTTTATTAAAATGAAAAGGTTGATCGAAGAGTGTGGGGGATCTAAGAGTGTGGCAACCCAGTAGTCAGGATTATTTCGAATTCTGACAATCTGAGGGTCATGTTGCAGGTAGTGCAGCAAGAAGGCACTCATGTGTCTTGCGCATCTAGGAGCCCCAAAATTATTTTCCGGGCTAGATGCAGCTGAAAATTATTATTAATCTGAAAGCTGGTGGAGCTTAGTATAGATGGCCTAATAGAATCAGTACTGCAAACTGCTACAAGGCCCAAATTATTTTCCAGCCAAGATACAGATAAACATGATTAGTAATTTGAACGGTTGGTGAGGTGATTTTAACAAATCATCAAGCTTTTACTCTCCCCAGGATGACACAGGGGTAGAAAAGTCGTTTCGGATCCATGATTTGTTCATCTTTATGAACGTGAGTCTGTCTACATTATCAGTGGAGAGCAACGTGCGCTTATCTGTCAGCACACCACCAGCAGCGCTGAACACACGTTCAGACAGAACGCTGGCTGCGGGGCGTGACAAGATCTCCAAGGCATAAGTGACGAGCTCCGGCCATTTATCCAGATTGGAAGCCCAAAAAGAGCAAGGGTCCAGTGACACAGTCATGGCTTCAATGTTTACTTGGAGATACTCCTGTACCATCGTCTCTAGGCGTTGACTATGTGTCAGACTTCTTGTCTCCTGTGGCCTTGCAAAGGATGGGCTAAAAAAGTGGTGAAATGATTCCGCTAAATTGATGTTACCAGCAGATACTGCGTTTCTGTTATGGTTTGAGTGCTGAACACTCGACGGTCCCACGGTTGGCAAGTTGGAACTGTGAGATTCACTACGTGCACCACTGGTGTTTTGTGGAAAAGCACATGTAAGATTCTGCAACAGTCTCTGCTGATACTCCTGCATGCGTGCATCCCTTTCTATGGCAGGAATAATTTCTGCAAATTTACTTTTGTACCGGGGATCTAACAGTGTGGCAACCCAGTAGTCAGGATGATTTCTAATTCTCACAATTCGAGGGTCATGTTGCAGGTAGTGCAGCAAGAAGGCACTCATGTGTCTTGCGCATCCAGGAGCACCAAGTCCCTGTTGTGTTGGTGGCGAGGTAACAATCATGCTTCCTTCCTCTGTCCTCTCCCCCCAAACTCGCACAACAGAAATGTGATCAAGGTCTCCCTCATCTGATGAGTCTTCCATCAGTTCGTCCTCCACTTCTTCCTGGGATCCTGCACCTTCCTCACTAGTTTGGCTGCTACCATGCGCCCTGGTAAATCCATCTTCCCCACCCTCACATGCCTGCCGCCTTGGTGCTGCCGACCGTCTGGATCTTGCAGATGTTAGCCCTTCCGCATACAACTCCTCCTCCTCTACTTCCTCCACCTCCTCTTGTGCCACCACCTGACTCCGAATTCTGTTTAACATGTGCTCCAGCATGTAAATCACCGGAATAGTCATGCTGATAATGGCATCGTCACCACTAAACATCTTCGTCGCCATTTCAAAACTGTGCAGAAGGGTGCATAGGTCCCTGATCTGAGACCACTCCAGCGTGATTTGCCCCACATCTGGATGTCGTTGGCCCAGGCTATACGTCAGAACGTATTGCACCAGGGCTTGTCGGTGCTGCCACAGTCGCTGCAACATGTGCAGAGTTGAATTCCACCGGGTAGGCACATCGCATTTTAGCCGGTGAAGTGGTAGGCCCAACGACTTCTGTAGAGATGTAAGTCGCTGAGCTGCGGGATGCGAATGGTGGAAGTGCGCACACAGAGACCGTGCCCTCTGCAGAAGGCCATCTAGTCCGGGATAGTGGGCTAAAAATTGCTGGACAACCAGGTTCAACACGTGAGCCATACAAGGCACGTGTGTGACATTGCCCCGGCGAAGGGCCGCACCCAGGTTTGCAGCATTAAATTATTCAGAAGAAAAAGACTCAGGATATATAACCATGCACACCCAATGTTAGAAAAGTGAAAAAAACTTTATTACATGATTACCTTTAGACAACAAAAGAAAAAATTATTGAAAGCATTTAAAACAGACAAAAACATGTGCAATCTGCATATGGGGGAATTCATGATTATAATATGCATAAAAATAGCAATAACCCCCACTATGTTATGTGCCACAGGTGTATTTTACATCACTTATTTAACATTCGATTAATGTAGACCAACTAAGCAACAGTGGCTATAAATAGCACGGCACAACCAGTCAAAATATGTGTTTATGACAAACCAAACCCTCCTAAATAATATAAGTGAATCAAGGAATGAGTAGGAGAGATGGTCTATTGGCAATGGGGGTCCATATTTTAGGGATATTGGCCAAGTTATGTACAGGTTTGCAGCATTGTCGCACACCGCCTTCCCTGGTTTCAGGTCCAGTGGAGACAACCATTCATGAAATTGGTTCTCCAGAGCTGACCACAACTCCTGAGCTGTGTGACTCACATTTCCCAGACATTTCAAAGTAATAACCGCCTGATGATGTTGAGCCCTGCTGCCAGCATAGTAAGGAGGTGTGCAGGATCCCATCTGCACAGTTAGAAAGCTTGTGGAATGACCAGACAGGCTGTGGGTACAGGTGGAGGACCGAGAGGAGGTTGAGGAGGCAGAAGCAGTGGAGGAACTTTGAGATAAAGAGGATTGACGCACAACTCTTGGGGACGGCAAGACTTGGACAGCAGCCCCTTGTCCTGCTGTCACCATAGTTACCCAATGCCCAGTCAGCGACAAGTAATGCCCCTGTCCATGCCTACTCGTCCAAGTGTCTGTGGTGAAATGTACCCTGTCACACACAGAGTTTCTCAAAGAAGTGGTGATGTTGTGTGCGACATGCTGGTGGAGCGCAGGCACACCTTTCTTTGAGAAGTAGTGCCGACTGGGCATCTGGTACTGGGGCACTGCGACGGACATAAGGTCTTGAAAATTCTCTGTGTCCACCAGGCGGTGTCACCAAAGTCATATATGATGTGGCACAGTTGATCCAAATATAAATAACAAGCCAGGCATTCCTGAGTGTTCAAGTCAAGAAAATAAGTAAATAAAAAATATATGGAAGAATAATTACCTGCTGGCACCAGAGACCGGTCTCCGGGCTCATATATGACTTTGGTGACACAACTTGGCCAATACCCTTAAAATATGGGCCCCCATTGCCAATAGACCATCTCTCCTAATCATTCCTTGATTCACTTATATTATTTAGGAGGGTTTGGTTTGTCATTAACACATATTTTGACTGGTTGTGCCGTGCTATTTATAGCCAGGGTTGCTTAGTTGGTCTACATTAATCGAATGTTATATAAGTGATGTAAAATACACCTGTGGCACATAACATAGTGGGGTTTATTGCTATTTTTATGCATATTATTATCATGAATTCCCCCATATGAAGATTGCACATGTTTTTGTCTGTTTTAAATGCTTTTAATAATTTTTTCTTTTGTTGTCTAAATGTAATCATGTAATAAAGATTTTTTCACTTTTCCAACATTGGATGTGCATGGTTTTATATCCTGAGTAGTGTTGAGCCACCCCCGTAGTGTTCGAGTTCGGTTCGGTTCGTCGAACACCCGTGTGTTCGCCGAACTGTTCGTCGAACTGTTCGTCGAACACCTTCGAACACCGTTAAAACCAATGGCAGGCAAACAAAAACACATAGAAACACATAGAAAACACCTTCAAAGGTGTCCAAAAGCTGACAAACTGCTCAGAAGACATAACTAACACATGGAAAAGTGACAAGTACATATAGTCATGCGAAAATAAAAGAGGTGGAGGAGTAAAAGTAGGGGGAGACACAGATATAGGCATGTCATGCCCTTCTAAAATCCAAAAAGTGAGAAGCCGACACGGCCAGTCCGCTCCTGCCCGTGCCACCTCCGTGTCGCCGGGTTTGTGCCAGAGCCGCGGTGAACCCTGATGGCCAGCCCCCCTCTCCCAATACTGGTGCCTGTCCGCTGGTGGGTCGAGCGAGCCCCCCTGTGGTGGAGGCAGCTCTAAGCTTTTTAATTTAAATTGTCTCTCTAATTTGAATGAATACACTTTAAATCCATTTACAAGGATCTATTGGAGGGCAAGTCTCATGCCAGCAGCCGCGTAATTCCAGCTCCAGTAGCGTCCACTAAAGCTGCTGCAGTTAAAAAGCTTTTATAAGGATCGAGCTCGGCTGTCCACCGCAAGGCATCCTACTGCCAGTCCCAGCCCCTATGCCTTGGGGTGCCTCCTGATGCTCTTCACTGAGTATCCCATGGTCCCGAAGCATTTCCTTTGAAAAAATTAAGTGTCTAAACTACAGGTGGTGTAGCTTGCTTAACAGCCGGGATAATCCGCTGACTAGCAGACACTGCTACTAGGCACAAAGTATTTCCTGGGCTAGATGCAGTTAAAAATTTGTAATTAGATACTCTCGTTGGATGCTGAGAAAGCATTCCATAGAGTCTCCTGGCACGCCATATATGATTCTCTTAAAAAGCTTGGGGTAGGGGTCTAGGGGACCCTTTTATAGCCAAAATCACGGCCCTGTATCACAATACGTCATCTAGGCTGAAGATAAATAGAACTGTAGCACCCTGAGGGCTCGGTTGCTACAGAGGTATTGCACCTCACCCAGAGGTGTGATATCTCACTCTCAGGTAAGGATGGAGTGTGGATCAGGACCCGACACCTGCATGCATTACACCACATTGCCGTGGGGCAGGGCGACCAATATGCCTCTGAGATGGGCACGACAGTCCCTGTCCCTGGCTGGAGTGGGGGGAGGGAGCACTGAGGAAGGGGAACCCTGTAGTGCAGGAGCAGGGAGGAAGCAGTTCCAGGGTGCATTGAGAAGGGAGTATAAAAGGTGGGCACCATCTTAGTTCAGTGCAGAGAAGTCTGAGCAGAAGTGGCAGGGAGCAGGGGCTCTGCATGAGCTCTGCTCCAGAGGCGGGCCTAGTAACAGAGGCCCAGGCCTGGAAGAGGGAGAAGGAAGGAAGAGGAGCGGAGAAGGCTCCAGGAACGAGGAATGAAGGGATCCCAGGGGTGCGGACGGGCGAGTCGCCACCGCACGCCCGAATCCACCTGCGTGGAGGGGTCAGGCCAAAGGGGGAGACCGGTCCCCGAAACTAGTGGAGGCAGGAAACGACCCTCAGCTAGAAACCGGAGGCTGTGACATTTTATGTGGCGCAGCCCCTCGCTACACCCGCTAGGAAGGCACCACATAGGGTCAGGGAAACTGGCGCCAAGTTTACCAAGAGGAGGCCCGAGGCAGCCGGACAGAAGGGTTGGTAAGAAAGGCCAGACAAAGGACACACAAAGGGGGTCCTGTGAAGCGCTCCAAAGTTATCTGGGAGTTGTCTGAGCCCCTCACCTGGTGAGCACAGTACGACGTGGGCAGCCGTTACCTGCAGACGTGGTCTGGATAATAAGAACTGTGAGTAAAGGCCCTGGACTGCATCACTGACTCCGTGTCGTTACTGCTGCTGCCCTGCACCATCACCCCCATCCTCCGCATACACTGCCCTGAGGCTATACTCCTCCCGTGGGGAGTTATGCTACGCTCTGCTGCACCCACAACACCAGCCTCAGCGGTCTGCCCTGCAGCGGCGGTTCACTCTGACCGCAATCCACGGGTGGCGTAGTCGGACATTTAAACATCAAAACCACATAAATAGTTCCGCCACTGGTTTGACCACCCTGAGCCACGGAACCGGGTCGCCGCCACGAAGACTACAACCACCAGCATCCACCAAAAAGGGTCCGGCTCCGGGTGTCCCAAGGCCCAGGGGGTGCATCAGAACATTTTCATCACCTTTCACAACCACCAATGGGACAAGGCAGGGATGTCCTCTGTCCCCTCTCTTATACATCCTAGTGACGGAGCACCTGCTCTCATCAATTCGCCATAACCCCAATATTAGGTGGATTGAGGTGGGAGGCACCGAGTACAAGTGCTCTCTATTTGCTGATGATGTCCTAGTATATATCACTCAATCACATATATCCATCCTTGCTGTTATGGCTGAAATAGATCACTTTGTTACATGGTCAAATTTTAAAATCAATGCAGCGAAGTCTGAGGCCCTCGATGTCTCCCTCCCCAAATCCATATAGGATTCCATCCAGTCCAACTTTCCCTTTGCCTGGCCCTCACAGGGTATCAAATACTTAGGAATTCCTATTCATAGAGACCTCTCCCATCTATGTTATCTTAATTTTGGGCCCTTTATTGAACAACTCCATACAGACCACGGTTGGCAAGTTAGAACTGTAAGATTCACTACGTGAACCACTGGTGTTTTGTGGAAAAGCACATGTACACTGCGTTCCAAATTATTATGCAAAAAGTGTTTAGGAGTGATAAGGGAAGAATTTGTTTGTTTGTCAGTTAAACTCATTGATGGTGATGTGTGTCAGGGCTCTTTATATCACTGTAAGCAATTGCAGACACCTGTGCTAATTAGTTTGGCAGGTGTGTCCAATGAAAGGCAAGACTACTTAAGAAGGCTGTCTCACATTATTAAGCAGCCTACATTTTCTGCCAAAATGGGAAAGAAAAAGGATGTGTCGGCTGCTGAGAAGCAACAAATTGTGGAGTGTTTAGGTCAAGGCATGACTACAATCAACATTGTGCGATGATCAGGATGAAGTGTCTTGGCAATCAAGAAGTATGTAGCTGATTCACAGTACACACGTGTGCGTGCTGATAAGGGCAAATTGAGGACTCTTTCCTACAGGCAATTACGTCAGGTTGAAAGAGCAGCGGCAAAAAAGCCTTGTCATAGCAGCAGACAAGTTTTTGAAGTTGTTTGTGCCTCCAATGTCCCCCGAACAACAAGATGCAGGGTCCTTCAGAGGTTTGCAGCTGTGCATACGCCATCCTGTCGACCTCCTCTATCCACTTCACACAAGCAGAAACGGCTCCAGTGGGCCAAACATTACATGAAGACTGATTTCAAAACTGTTTTGTTCACGGATGAGTGCCGTGCAGCGCTCGATGGTCCAGATGGATGGAGTGGAGGATGGCTGGTTGATGGACACCCAACGCAAACACGGCTACAGCGCCAACAAGGAGGAGGTGGAGTAAGGTTTTGGGCTGGAATCATGGGGAGAGAGATTGTCGGCCCCTTTAGGATCCCTGAAGGCGCTAAAGATGAACTCCATAATGTATGTGGATTTTCTCAAACAGCACTTCCTGCCATGGTTCAAGAAGAAGAACCGTGTATTTCACAGCAAGATCATTTTTCTGCATCATAATGCACCATCTCATGCTGCACATAAAACATCTGCATCTCTGGCTGATATGGGTATAAAAGGGGACAAACTTATGGTGTGACCCCCATGCTCCCCTGACCTCTACCCCATTCAGAACCTTTGGAGCATCATTAAAAGGAGTGTCTATGATGGCGGGAGGCAGTTCACATCTAAGCAACAGCTCTGGGAGGGTATTCTGTCCTCATGCAAAACAATTGAAGCAGAAACCATCCAAAACCTGACAAAATCAATGGACGAGAGAGTTCAGAAGCTCCTTTCGAACAAGGGGTCCTATGTGAAAATGTAACATCACCTAGAATAAAGTTTTGAGTTGAAAACTGTTTGATTTCAGTTTCTAACAACCTGCTAATGCTTATCATTTCAAAAATGACCATTTTTTTGGTCTTTATTAAAATGAAAAGGTTGATCGAAAAGTTTGGGGGATCTAAGAGTGTGGCAACCCAGTAGTCATGATTACTTCGAATTCTGACAATATGAGGGTCATGCTGCAGGTAGTGCAGCAAGAAGGCACTTATGTGTCTTGCGCATCTCGGAGCCCCAAAATTATTTTCCGGGCTAGATGCAGCTAAAAATTATTATTAATTTTAAATCTGGTGAAGCTTTAGTATAGATGGCCTAATAGGATCAGTGCTGCACACTGCTACAAAGCCCAAATTATTTTCCAGTCAAGATACAGATAAACATGATTAGTAATTTTAAATCTGGTGGAGCTTATTATAGATGGCCTAATAGAATCAGTGCTGCACACTGCTACAAAGCCCAAATTATTTTCCAGCCAAGATACAGATAAACATGATTAGTAATTTGAAAGCTTAAAACGGTTGGTAGGGTGATTTTAACCAATCATCAAGCTTTTACTCTCCCCAGGATGACACAGGGGTAGAAAAGTCGTTTCGGATCCATGATTTGTTCATCTTTATGAACGTGAGTCTGTCTACATTATCAGTGGAGAGCCGCGTGCGCTTATCTGTCAGCACACCACCAGCAGCGCTGAACACACGTTCAGACAGAACGCTGGCTGCGGGGCATGACAAGATCTCCAAGGCGTAAGTGGCTAGCTCCGGCCATTTATCCAGATTGGAAGCCCAAAAAGAGCAAGGGTCCAGTGACACAGTCGTGGCTTCAATGTTTACTTGGAGATACTCCTGTACCATCGTCTCTAGGCGTTGACTATGTGTCAGACTTCTTGTCTCCTGTGGCCTTGCAAAGGATGGGCTAAAAAAGTGGTGAAATGATTCCGCAAAATTGATGTTACCAGCAGATACTGTGGTTCTGTTACGGTTTGAGTGCTGAACACTTGACGGTCCCACGGTTGGCAAGTTGGAACTGTGAGATTCACTAAGTGCACCACTGGTATTTTGTGGAAAAGCACATGTAAGATTCTGCAACAGTCTCTGCTGATACTCCTGCATGCGTGCATCCCTTTCTATGGCAGGAATAATTTCTGCAAATTTACTTTTGTACCGGGGATCTAACAGTGTGGCAACCCAGTAGTCAGGATTATTTCTAATTCTCACAATTCGAGGGTCATGTTGCAGGTAGTGCAGCAAGAAGGCACTCATGTGTGTTGCGCATCCAGGAGCACCAAGTCCCTGTTGTGTTGGTGGCGAGGTAACAATCATGCTTCCTTCCTCTGTCCTCTCCCCCCAACCTCGCACAACAGCAATGTGATCAAGGTCTCCCTCATCTGATGAGTCTTCCATCAGTTCGTCCTCCACTTCTTCCTGGGCTCCTGCACCTTCCTCACTAGTTTGGCTGCTACCATGCGCCCTGGTAAAACCATCTCCCCCACCCTCACATGCCTGCCGCCTTGGTGCTGCCGACCGTCTGGACCTTGCAGATGTTAGCCCTTCCGCATACAACTCCTCCTCCTCTACTTCCTCCACCTCCTCTTGTGCCACCACCTGACTCCGAATTCTGTTTAACATGTGCTCCAGCATGTAAATCACCGGAATAGTCATGCTGATAATGGCATCGTCAGCACTAAACATCTTCGTCGCCATTTCAAAACTGTGCAGAAGGGTGCATAGGTCCCTGATCTGAGACCACTCCTCCAGCGTGATTTGCCCCACCTCTGAATCTCGTTGGCCCAGGCTATACGTCAGAACGTATTGCACCAGGGCTTGTCGGTGCTGCCACAGTCGCTGCAACATGTGCAGAGTTGAATTCCACCGGGTAGGCACATCGCATTTTAGCCGGTGAAGTGGCAGGCCCAACGACTTCTGTAGAGATGTAAGTCGCTGAGCTGCGGGATTCGAACGGAGGAAGTGAGCACACAGCGACCGTGCCCTCTGCAGAAGGCCATCTAGTCTGGGATAGTGGGCTAAAAATTGCTGGACAACCAGGTTCAACACGTGAGCCATACAAGGCACGTGTGTGACATTGCCCCGGCGAAGGGCCGCACCCAGGTTTGCAGCATTGTCGCACACGGCCTTCCCTGGTTTCAGGTCCAGTGGAGACAACCATTCATGAAATTGGTTCTCCAGAGCTGACCACAACTCCTCAGCTGTGTGACTCACATTTCCCAGACATTTCAATGTAAAAACCGCCTGATGACGTTGAGCCCTCCTGCCAGCATAGTAAGGAGGTGTGCAGGATCCCTTCTGCGCAGTTAGAAAGCTTGTGGCATGACCAGACAGGCTTTGGGTGCAGGTGGAAGACCGAGAGGAGGTTGAGGAGGCAGAAGCAGTGGAGGAACTTTGACATAAAGAGGATTGACGCACAACTCGTGGGGACGGCAAGACTTGGACAGCAGCCCCTTGTCCTGCTGTCACCATAGTTACCCAGTGCCCAGTCAGTGACATGTAACGCTCCTGTCCATGCCTACTCGTCCAAGTGTCTGTGGTGAAATGCACCCTGTCACACACAGAGTTTCTCAAAGAAGTGGTGATGTTGTGTGCGACATGCTGGTGGAGCGCAAGCACACCTTTCTTTGAGAAGTAGTGCCGACTGGGCATCTGGTACTGGGGCACTGCGACGGACATAAGGTCTCGAAAATCCTCTGTGTCCACCAGGCGGAAAGGCAGCATTTCTGTAGCCAAGAGCTTGCAGATGGTGAAATTCAACCTCTTAGCTTTCTCATGGCTAGGAGGAAATGGTCTTTTACTTGTCCACATCTGAGGGACCGAGGGCTGGCTATTGTGCTTAGACGGGGTTGATAAGGGTGTCCCCGGCAAACTGCCGGTCTGTGAGGAAGATGCAGGCGGACATGTTAGGTTGCCTTGATCCAAAGGTGGTGCTATCGATGTCGGACAGCGCTCAACACCAGCTGGTGTTACCACCTCCAAAGAAAATGATGACCTGCCAATCACGCTGGCTGTTGCGGGTAAAGAGGTGGCAGGTCTGCGCCCCAAAACAGGTGTGACTGCTGTCCCCCCAGTCACAGAGGATGAAGAGGCCGCGGATGCACAAGATATGGCAGACGGTGGTTGGCCCGGCCGGCTAGGCCGCATTGTAGCACACTGAGCTTCCCACTGCAACTTATGCTTCATGTCAATGTGCCGGTTCATGCATGAAGTACTCAAACTATGTATTTTTTGGCCTCTACTTAGCTTTTGCTGACAAATGTTACAGATAACACGAGTTGGGTCATTTTTATCGATCTGAAAAAATGCCCAGGCTATGCAAGGCTTAGCACCCATGCGACCTGAAGAGCCACCACGACTTGTGGTGAGAGGCAGAGTTGTGTTTGAGGATGCAGTTGTTGACGTGCTGCCAGTACTACGTCTCTGTCCAGGAAGGCGCAACCTGACCTCGTCGTCACTAGCATCTTCCTCCACCTCCTCTGCTGACCTCATCTCTTGGCTGACTGTGGGTTGACAGTAAGTGGGATCTCCAACCTCATCATCATCACCCTGTGCGTTATCACACCCGTCGTCCTCAGAGCCAACCTGTTCCTGCCCTGACAAAAAACTAAAGTTGTCGCTCCAATCAGGTATTTGAGTCTTATCATCGTCTTCCTCATTGTCTCCACCAACAGGAGTTACAGTTTGGGAATGAGGGTCTACATTATGGTCAGAACCTTCTGCGTCTGGTCCTGGATCTGACTCATAAAGATTCTGGGCATCAGTGCAGATCATTTCCTCGTCTGGATTCACAGAAGCGCTGGAGTCGACCTCTGATTCCCAGGCTATAGTATGAGTAAACAGCTCTGCAGACTCAACCATCTGTTCTACCCCATACTCAGACGGGCAGCTGGAGATTTGGGAGCTGTGAGGAAGCAAGTGCGATTGGGGTGACACCTTTGAGGACTGGAGTATTTGTGATGTTGAAGTTGATGTGGAGGAGAGCCCACTTAAAGGAGCACTTGATATCCGTTGAAGCACCTGCTGTTTTTGTGCCTCATCTGGAATTTGTAGCGATTGGCGTGGCCGTAAGAAAGGGATCTTATCACATTGTCCGCTAAAAGAAGTAGACATTTTAGTTTGGCTGGAAGATGGTCTTTCTTCTGCAGATGTTACTGTTGCTTTAACACCTACCCCACGGACACAACCTTTTTTCCCCTTCCCAACACGCCTATTCCCCTTTCCACCAGCAGCAGGCCTTTTTCCACTCATTTTGGTGGTTAACTAATTCACAACTCTGGAGTTGTTTGCACAAAAAAACAATGGATGGGAACCGAGCAGAGCTGAGTGGCCAAACTGTGGTATTAGGCCAAAACTATTGGCTGGGTTAGATGCAGAAAAAAATTATATTCAATTTGCAACCTGATGGAGGTCTGTATAGATGGATTAATAGAACAAGTCCCACACACAACTAGAAGCCCAATATTTTTTAAGAGGTAGATGCAGAAAAAAATATATTCAGTTTGCAACCTGATGGAGGTCAGTATAGATGGACTAATACAACAAGTCGCACACACAGCTAGAAGCCCAATATTTTTTCAGAGGTAGATGCAGAAAAAAATATATTCAGTTTGCAACCTGATGGAGGTCAGTATAGATGGACTAATACAACAAGTCCCACACACAGCTAGAAGCCCAATATTTATTTTTTCATTGGTAGATGCAGAAAAAAATATATTCAGTTTGCAACCTGATGGAGGTCTGTATAGATGGATTAATAGAACAAGTCCCACACACAGCTAGAAGCCCAATATTTATTCAGAGGTAGATGCAGAAAAAAATATATTCAGTTTGCAACCTGATGGAGGTCTGTATAGATGGATTAATAGAACAAGTCCCACACACAGCTAGAAGCCCAATATTTTTTCAGAGGTAGATGCAGAAAAAAATATATTCAGTTTGCAACCTGATGGAGGTCTGTATAGATGGATTAATAGAACAAGTCCCACACACAGCTAGAAGCCCAATATTTTTTCAGAGGTAGATGCAGAAAAAAATATATTCAGTTTGCAACCTGATGGAGGTCTGTATAGATGCATTAATAGAACAAGTCCCACACACAGCTAGAAGCCCAATTTTTTTTCAGAGTTAGATGCAGAAAAAAATATATTCAGTTTGCAACCTGATGGAGGTCTGTATAGATGGATTAATAGAACAAGTCCCACACACAGCTAGAAGCCCAATATTTTTTCAGAGGTAGATGCAGAAAAAAATATATTCAGTTTGCAACCTGATGGAGGTCAGTATAGATGGACTAATACAACAAGTCCCACACACAGCTAGAAGCCCAATATTTTTTCAGAGGTAGATGCAGAAAAAAATATATGCAGTTTGCAACCTGATGGAGGTCAGTATAGATGGACTAATACAACAAGTCCCACACACAGCTAGAAGCCCAATATTTTTTCAGAGGTAGATGCAGAAAAAAATATATTCAGTTTGCAACCTGATGGAGGTCTGTATAGATGGATTAATAGAACAAGTCCCACACACAGCTAGAAGCCCAATATTTTTTCAGAGGTAGATGCAGAAAAAAATATATTCAGTTTGCAACCTGATGGAGGTCTGTATAGATGGATTAATAGAACAAGTCCCACACAAAGCTAGAAGCCCAATATTTTTTCAGAGGTAGATGCAGAAAAAAATATATTCAGTTTGCAACCTGATGGAGGTCAGTATAGATGGACTAATACAACAAGTCCCACACACAGCTAGAAGCCCAATATTTTTTCAGAGGTAGATGCAGAAAAAAATATATTCAGTTTGCAACCTGATGGAGGTCAGTATAGATGGACTAATACAACAAGTCCCACACACAGCTAGAAGCCCAATATTTTTTCAGAGGTAGATGCAGAAAAAAATATATTCAGTTTGCAACCTGATGGAGGTCTGTATAGATGGATTAATAGAACAAGTCCCACACACAGCTAGAAGCCCAATATTTTTTCAGAGGTAGATGCAGAAAAAAATATATTCAGTTTGCAACCTGATGGAGGTCTGTATAGATGGATTAATAGAACAAGTCCCACACACAGCTAGAAGCCCAATATTTTTTCAGAGGTAGATGCAGAAAAAAATATATTCAGTTTGCAACCTGATGGAGGTCTGTATAGATGGATTAATAGAACAAGTCCCACACACAGCTAGAAGCCCAATATTTTTTGAGAGGTAGATGCAGAAAAAAATATATTCAGTTTGCAACCTGATGGAGGTCTGTATAGATGGATTAATAGAACAAGTCCCACACACAGCTAGAAGCCCAATATTTTTTCAGAGGTAGATGCAGAAAAAAATATATTCAGTTTGCAACCTGATGGAGGTCTGTATAGATGGATTAATAGAACAAGTCCCACACACAGCTAGAAGCCCAATATTTTTTCAGAGGTAGATGTAGAAAAAAATATATTCAGTTTGCAACCTGATGGAGGTCTGTATAGATGGATTAATAGAACAAGTCCCACACACAGCTAGAAGCCCAATATTTTTTCAGAGCTAGATGCAGAAAAAAATTATATTCAATTTGCAACCTGATGGAGGTCAGTATAGATGGACTAATAGAATGATGCTATACCCAAAAGATTTTACTTCACTAGGTGCAGTAAAAAAATTGGTTTTCTATACACAGGTGGTATATCTTGCAACACAGATAGGCTACTCCACTGACTAACACACTCTGCAATAGGCCAAAAAGGATTAGCTTTGCTAGATTCAGCCAAATACTGTGAAAAAAACTTGCACAGCACTGGCACAGACCTGCCTGGCAAAAACTGATAGGAACTGATGTAACCTAGTCCTGAAAAGGACTCCAATTACAATTAGTCTTTACTCCCACAATCTATCTATTTAAGAGCACAGACCTGCCTGATAAAAGTCGTAGGAAATGCTGTAACCTAGTCCTTAAAAGGACTGCAATCACAACTATTCCCTACTCCCAAGCTATCTGTAGATTTGTGCGAAAATTGGCTTGAAATTAACAAGGTATAGCGCACACAGCAACAGCGGTGCCGTCTAACACGCAGCTGCAGCAGTGAGAAAATGGTGGCGACAGGGAAAATGGCTTGGTCTTATAGGGCAAGGACATGTGACATACACTGCCAATGACACATGCCCTTGCTTGTGTGAAAAAAAGCACTTCGCTCCGTGTGTGCGCTGCTGATAGGCTGACAGATTGCACCTCCCCACTGCAAATGCGGGAAAGAGAAAAAAAAATGGAGATCTTCATTGTTCCTGCAGAGATCGATCCCCTGCCCCTCCCCCCACCCCGCTGTACACTCAAACTGCGTATTAACATTAATTTTCATCATTACTGAGAAAAAATCCAGTTATGATTTTGGTGCACGAACAGTTATCGAACATAACCTCGAACAGCCGAATTTTTCTCAAATTGTTCGTGTTCGCCGAACGGCTCGAACACCGCCCAAAACAGCTCGAATTTGAGATTGGCGAACAGTTCAAGTAGAACAACGCTCATCTCTAATCCTGAGTCTTTTTCTTCCGAATAATTTTGTGGCTTTACATCAGGTTACTGTAGCACCCCTTTCTATTTTTGATTATTATTCCCCAGCAGTGCCCACTTTTTCTTTTTTTGTACAGGTTTGCAGCATTGACGCACACGGCCTTCCCTGGTTTCAGGTCCAGTGGAGACAACCATTCATGAAATTGGTTCTCCAGAGCTGACCACAACTCCTGAGCTGTGTGACTCACATTTCCCAGACATTTCAAAGTAAAAACCGCCTGATGATGTTGAGCCCTGCTGCCAGCATAGTAAGGAGGTGTGCAGGATCCCTTCTGAACAGTTAGAAATCTTGTGGCATGACCAGACAGGCTTTGGGTGCAGGTGGAGGACCGAGAGGAGGTTGAGGAGGCAGAAGCAGTGGAGGAACTTTGAGATAAAGAGGATTGATGCACAACTCTTGGGGACGGCAAGACTTGGACAGCAGCCACTTGTCCTGCTGTCACCATAGTTACCCAATGCCCAGTTAGCAACATGTAATGCCCCTGTCCATGCCTACTCATCTAAGTGTCTGTGGTGAAATGCACCCTGTCACACACAGAGGTTCTCAAAGAAGTGGTGATGTTGTGCGCGACATGCTGGTGGAGCGCAGGCACACCTTTCTTTGAGAAGTAGTGCCGACTGGGCATCTGGTACTGGGGCACTGCGACGGACATAAGGTCTCGAAAATTCTCTGTGTCCACCAGGCGGAAAGGCAGCATTTCTGTAGCCAAGAGCTTGCAGATGGTGAAATTCAACCTCTTAGCTTTCTCATGGCTAGGAGGAAATGGTCTTTTACTTGTCAACATCTGAGGGACCGAGGGCAGGCTGTTGTGCTTAGATGGGGTTGAGAAGGGTGTCCCCGGCAAACTGCCGGTCTGTGAGGAAGATGCAGGCAGACATGTTAGGTTGCCTTGATCCAAAGGTGGTGCTATCGATGTCGGACAGCGCTGAACACCAGCTGATGTTTCCACCTCCAAAGAAAATGATGACCTGATAATCACGCTGGCTGTTGCGGGTAAAGAGGTGGATGGTATGAATCCCAAAACAGGTGTGACTGCTGTCCCCCCAGTCACAGAGGATGAAGAAGCCACGGATGCACAAGATGTGGCAGACGGTGGTTGGCCCGGCCGGCTAGGCCGCATTGTAGCATAGTGAGCTTCCCACTGCAACTTATGCTTCATATCCATGTGCCGGTTCATGAATGAAGTACTCAAACTTTGTATTTTTTGGCCTCTACTTAGCTTTTGCTGACAAATGTTACAGATAACACGAGTTGGGTCATCTTTATAGATCTGAAAAAATGCCCAGGCTATGCAAGGCTTTGCACCCATGCGACCTGAAGAGCCACCACAACTTGTGGTCAGAGGCAGAGTTGTGTTTGAGGATGCAGTTGTTGACGTGCTTCCAGTACTACGTCTCTGTCCAGGAAGGCGCAACCTGACCTCGTCGTCACTAGCATCCTCCTCCACCTCCTCTGCTGACCTCATCGACTGGCTGACTCTGGGTTGACAGTAAGTGGGATCTCCAATCTCGTCATCATCACCCTGTGTGTTATCACACCCGTCGACCTCAGAGCCAACCTCTTCCTGCCCTGACAAAAAACTAAAGTTGTCGCTCCAATCAGGTATTTGAGTCTCATCATCGTCTTCCTCATTATCTCCACCGACAGGAGTTACAGTTTGGGAACGTGGGTCGACATTATGGTCAGAACCTTCTGCGTCTGGTCCTGGATCCGACTCATAAAGATTCTGGGCATCAGTGCAGATCATTTCCTCTTCTGGATTCACAGAAGCTCTGGAGCCGACCTCTGATTCCCAGGCTATAGTATGAGTAAACAGCTCTGCAGACTCAACCATCTGTTCTACTCAATACTCAGACGGGCAGCTGGAGACTTGGGAGCTGTGAGGAAGCAAGTGCGATTGGGGATACACCTCTGAGGACTGGAGTATTTGTGATGTTGAAGTTGAGGTGGAGGAGAGCCCACTTAAAGGAGCACTTGATATCCGTTGAAGCACCTGCTGTTTTTGTGCCTCATCTGGAATTTGTAGCGATTGGCGTGGCCGTAAGAAAGGGATCTTATCACATTGTCCGCTAAAAGAAGTAGACATCTTAGTTTGGCTGGAAGATGGTCTTATTTCTGCAGATGTTACTGTTCCTTTAACACCTACCCCACGGACACAACCTTTTTTTCCCTTCACAACACACCTATTCCCCTTTCCACCAGCAGCAGGCCTTTTTCCACTCATTTTGGTGGTTAACTAATTCACAACTCTGGAGTTGTTTGCACAAAAAACAATGGATGGGAAACGAGCAGAGCTGAGTGGCCAAACTGTGGTATTAGCCCAAAAGTAGTGGCTGGGTTAGATGCAGATAAAAATTATATTGAATTTGCAACCTGGTGGAGGTTAGTATAGATGGAATAATAGAACAAGTCCCACGCACTGCTACAAGCCGAAATATTTTTTCAGACCTAGATGCAGAAAAAAATGATATTGAATTTGCAACCTGGTGGAGGTTAGTATACATGGACTAATAGAACAAGTCCCACACACCGCTACAAGCCGAAATATTTTTTCAGAGCTAGATGCAGAAAAAAATTATACTGAATTTGCATCCTGGTGTAGGTTAGTATAGATGGACTAATAGAACAAGTCCCACACACTGCTACAAGCCGAAATATTTTTTCAGAGCTAGATGCAGAAAAAAATTATATTGAATTTGCAACCTGGTGGAGGTTAGTATAGATGGACTAATAGAACAAGTCCCACACACTGCTACAAGCCGAAATATTTTTTCAGAGCTAGATGCAGAAAAAAATTATATTGAATTTGCAACCTGGTGGAGGTTAGTATAGATGGACTAATAGAACAAGTCCCACACACTGCTACAAGCCGAAATATTTTTTCAGCGCTAGATGCAGAAAAAAATTATATTGCATTTGCAACCTGGTGGAGGTTAGTATAGATGGACTAATAGAACAAGTCCCACACACTGCTACAAGCCGAAATATTTTTTCAGAGCTAGATGCAGAAAAAAATTATATTGAATTTGCAACCTGGTGGAGGTTAGTACAGATGGACTAATAGAACAAGTCCCACACACTGCTACAAGCCGAAATATTTTTTCAGAGCTAGATGCAGAAAAAAATTATATTGAATTTGCAACCTGGTGTAGGTTAGTATAGATGGACTAATAGAACAAGTCCCACACACTGCTACAAGCCAAAATATTTTTTCAGAGCTAGATGCAGAAAAAAATTATATTGAATTTGCAACCTGGTGGAGGTTAGTATAGATGGACTAATAGAACAAGTCCCACACACTGCTACAAGCCGAAATATTTTTTCAGAGCTAGATGCAGAAAAAAATTATATTGAATTTGCAATCTGGTGGAGGTTAGTATAGATGGACTAATAGAACAAGTCCCACACACTGCTACAAGCCGAAATATTTTTTCAGAGCTAGATGCAGAAAAAAATTATATTGCATTTGCAACCTGGTGGAGGTTAGTATAGATGGACTAATAGAACAAGTCCCACACACTGCTACAAGCCGAAATATTTTTTCAGAGCTAGATGCAGAAAAAAATTATATTGAATTTGCAGCCTGGTGGAGGTTAGTATAGATGGACTAATAGAACAAGTCCCACACACTGCTACAAGCCGAAATATTTTTTCAGAGCTAGATGCAGAAAAAAATTATATTGAATTTGCAACCTGGTGTAGGTTAGTATAGATGGACTAATAGAACAAGTCCCACACACTGCTACAAGCCGAAATATTTTTTCAGAGCTAGATGCAGATAAAATTTATATTGAATTTGCAACCTGGTGGAGGTTAGTATAGATGGACTAATAGAACAAGTCCCACACACGGCTACAAGCCGAAATATTTTTTCAGAGCTAGATGAAGATAAAAATTATATTGAATTTGCAACCTAGTGGAGGTTAGTATAGATAGACTAATAGAACAAGTCCTACACACTGCTACAAGCCGAAATATTTTTTCAGAGCTAGATGCAGAAAAAGATTATATTGAATTTGCAACCTGGTGGAGGTTAGTATAGATGGACTAATAGAACAAGTCCCACACACTGCTACAAGCCAAAATATTTTTTCAGAGCTAGATGCAGAAAAAAATTATATT
Source organism: Phyllobates terribilis (assembly GCF_046119375.1). Lineage (NCBI taxonomy): Eukaryota > Metazoa > Chordata > Amphibia > Anura > Dendrobatidae > Phyllobates > Phyllobates terribilis. Next base: position 325,295,572 of record NW_027362762.1, on the reverse strand, counting down.
GAATTTGCAACCTGGTAGAGGTTAGTATAGATGGACTAGTAGAACAAGTCCCACACACTGCTACAAACCGAAATATTTTTTCAGAGCTAGATGCAGAAAAAAATTATATTGAATTTGCAACCTGGTGGAGGTTAGTATCGATGGACTAATAGAACAAGTCCCACACACTGCTGGAAGCCTAAATATTTTTTCAGGGCTAGATGCAGATAAAAATTATATTGAATTTGCAACCAGGTGGAGGTTAGTATAGATGGACTAATAGAACAAGTCCCACACACTGCTACAAGCCGAAATATTTTTTCAGAGCTAGATGCAGATAAAAATTATATTGAATTTGCAACCTGGTGGAGGTTAGTATAGATGGACTAATAGAATGATGCTATGCCCAAAAGGTTTTACTTCACTATGTGCAGTAAAAAAATTGGTATTCTATACACAGGTGGTGTAGCTTGCAACACAGATAGGCTACTCCACTGACTAACACACACTGCAAGAGGCCAAAAAGGATTTGCTTTGCTAGATTTAGCCAAATGCTGTGAAAAAAACTTGCACAGCACTGGCACAGACCTGGCTGGCAAAAAGTGATAGGAGCTGATGTAACCTAGCCCTCAAAAGGACTGCAATTACAATTAGTCTTTACTCCCAACCTATCTATTTAAGAGCACAGACCTGCCTGATAAAAGTGATAGGAACTGATGTAACCTAGCCCTGAAAAGGACTGCAATTACAATTAGTCTTTACTCCCAACCTATCTTTTTAAGAGCACAGACCTGCCTGATAAAAGTCGTAGGAAATGATGTAACTTAGTCCTTTAAAGGACTGCAATCACAACTATTCCCTACTCCCAATCTATCTGTAGATTTGTGCGAAAATTGGCTTGAAATTAACAAAGTATAGCACACACAGCAACAGTGGTGCCGTCTAACACGCAGCTGCAGCAGTGAGAAAATGGTGGCGGCAGGGAAAATGGCTGGGTCTTATAGGGCAAGGACATGTTACATACACTGCCAATGACACATTCCCTTGCTTGTGTGAAAAAAAACAGTTCGCTCCGTGTGTGTGCTGCTGATAGGCTGACAGATTGCACCTCCCCACTGTAAATGCGGGAAAGAGAAAAAAAAATGGAGATCTTCATTATTTCTGCAGAGATCCATCCCCGCCCCCCCCCCCACCCCGCTGTACACTCAAACTGCATATTAACATTAATTTTCAGCATTACTGAGAAAAAATCCAGTTTTGATTTTGGTGCCCGAACAGTTATCCAAGATGGCCTCGAACAGCAGAATTTTTTTCAAATCGTTCGTGTTCGCCGAACGGCTCGAACACCGCCCAAAACAGCTCGAATTTGAGATTGGTGAACAGTTCGATTCGAACACCGCTCATCTCTACTCTGTAGGATACTTTATGTGCTGCAAAGATCATGTTTGCGATAAAGTGCAACCTACTACATTATTTTTATGGAAGTGTTTGGAATGCTTCTTTGAATTATCTCTGTACCGGTCTTATTTTTACATTTGTGAAGTTGGTTCTTGCTTGACTATTGTTTAGTCAGCTGCATCGATGTGATAGTTGCAAGGCATTATGGGGAAGCCCACACTGTCACATTCTGGTGGCTGCAATCTTCAGATGTGTAAAATGGAACCGGGAATGTAGATCATGCATATAAAGCATATATTGTAGGGTTTGTACTCACTCAGTTGCAGTTGAGGTAGGCACCGGAAGCATTTTCATTGGAATATCCAGGCTGGTTTATTAAGACAGCCTAAACCACTCAGGAAGCAAAAAAAAAATAGCCTTTTCCACAAAGTGGAAACACAAAGCAAAATGTGCATACAATATTGCGCGGTCGCCCGCTCAGGTCAGTGTCCAGTTCTCAAGTCCTCAGCACAGACCAACACACTGGAGAGCCACACATCTCCAGACACAGACACTGAATGAGACACTTGGTCTCAATTTTATTTACCAAACCCCACCCCCCGGGGTGGGGATATGTGAGCAGCCATTCCCACCCATCTCTTATGAATGCTCGTAAAACCGGCCTTGATACGCCCTATTAACCATCTCAGCACTATACATGCTGGAGCATGCTTTTCTGGGCTTACATCACCGAACCTACCAACCTCGATGATACATATCTCCTTTTAAGGACCTGTCCGGTGGCCATCTTACAATATATATTTGTGCATATATACAGTACAGACCAAAAGTTTGGGCACACCTCATTTAAAGATTTTTCTGTATTTTCATGACTTTGAAAATTGTACATTCTCACTGAAGGCATCAAAACTATAAATTAACACATGTGGAATTATATACTTAACAAAAATGTGTGAAACAACTGAAAATATGTCTTATATTCTAGGTTCTTCAAAGTAGCCACCTTTCGCTTTAATGAGTGCTTTGCACATTTTTGGCATTCTCTTGATGAGCTTCAAGAGGTAGTCACCGGAAATGGTTTTCACTTCACAGGTGTGCCCTGTCAGGTTTAATAAGTGGGATTTCTTGCCTTATAAATGGGGTTGGGACCATCAGTTGTGTTGTGCAGAAGTCAGGTGGTTACACAGCTGATAGTCCTACTGAATAGACTGTTAAAATTTGTATTATGACAAGAAAAAAGCAGCTAAGTAAAGAAAAATGAGTGGCCATCATTACTTTAAGAAATGAAGGTCAGTCAGTCCGAAAAATTGGGCAAACTTTGAAAGAGTCCCCAACTGCAGTAGCAAAATCCATCAAGCGCTACAAAGAAACAGGCTCACATGAGGACCGCCCCAGGAAAGGAAGACCAAGAGTCACCTCTGCTTCAGAGGATAAGTTTAATTGAGTCACCAGCCTCAGAAATCGCAGGTTAACAGCAGCTCAGATTAGAGACCAGGTCAATGCCACACAGATTTCTAGCAGCAGACACATCTCTACAAAAACTGTTAAGAGGAGACTTTGTGCAGCAGGTCTTCATGGTAAAATAGCTGCTAGGAAACCACTGCTAAGGACAGGCAACAAGCAGAAGAGACTTGTTTGGGCTAAAGAACACAAGGAATTGGCATTAGACCAGTGAAAATCTGTGCTTTGGTCTGATGAGTCCAAATTTGAGATCTTTGGTTCCAACCACCGTGTCTTTGTGCGACGCATTAAAGGTGAACGGATGGACTCTACATTCCTGGTTCCCACCATGAAGCATGGAGGAGGAGGTGTGATTGTGTGGGGGTGCTTTGTTGGTGACACTATTGGGGATTTATTCAAAATTGTAGGCATAATGAACCAGCATGGCTACCACAGCATCTTGCAGCGGCAAGCTATACCATCCGGTTTGCGTTTAGTTGGACCATCATTTATTTTTCAACAGGGCAATGACCCCAAACACACCTCCAGGCTGTGTAAGGGCTATTTTACCAAGAAAAAGAGTGATGGGGTGCTACGCCAGATGACCTGGCCTCCACCGTCACCAGACCTGAACCCAATCGAGATGGTTTGGGGTCAGCTGGACCACAGAGTGAAGGCAAAAGGGCCAACAAGTGCTAAGCATCTCTGGGAACTCCTTCAAGATTGTTGGAAGACCATTTCCAGTGACTACCTGTTGAAGCTCATCAAGAGAATGCCGAGAGTGTGCAAAGCAGTCATCAAAGCAAAAGGTGGCTACTTTGAAGAACCTAGAATATAAGACATATTTTCAGTTGTTTCACACTTTTTTGTTAAGTATATAATTCCACATGTGTTAATTCATAGTTTTGATGCCTTCAGTGTGAATGTACAATTTTCATAGTCATGAAAATACAGATAAATCTTTAAATGGGAATGTGTCCAAACTTTTGGTCTGTACTGTATATGTATACATATACATATATATATACAGGGTTGTCCAAGAGTAGGTGGACAGAAAGTATAATAAGGTTATGAAGGGGGAGATTTATCAAACATGGTGTAAAGTGAAACTGGCTCAGTTGCCCTTAGCAACCAATCAGATTCCACTTTTCATTCCTCACAGACTCTTTGGAAAATGAAAGGTGGAATCTGATTGGTTGCTAAGGGCAACTGAGCAAGTTTCACAGATCTAGTTTTCACAGATAGATCTCCCCCAAATCTGTTTTCTTTTCAGATAATTCAGATAACACATAATGGCAAATAATTTAAATACAGATCAAAGAAAATGGATTTTAACAGAGTCTTGGAAATCTCAAAATGCTGAAACGGTTAGAGCAAATTGGGTTGAAACATTTGGTACTCAAGCCCCAAAGCGACAAACCATTTATCACTTTCGTGACAAATTCAATGCCACTGGCTCAATCATTAATGCTCCAAAAACTGGTCGACCCAAAACAGTCTGTACAGAAGATAATAAACAACTTGTTGCTGAAACATTTGTACAGAGTCCAAAAAAGTTCACCAGAAGAGCCTCTTTGGAATTGGGAATTTCACGAGCTTCTATCATGTGAATCCTGAAATCTATTGGGTGGAAAGCTTATCGTCCACGTCTAATTCATGGTTTATTGGAGGATGATCCAGACAGGCGGCTGCAATTTAGTGAGATTATGCTTAACGAAATTGAAGAAAATCCAGTAATTTTAGATAACATTATGTGGAGTGATGAAGCTTCTTTCAAATTATCCGGCCATATTAACAGACATAATTGTATTTACTGGTATAATGAGAACATGCATTTAACATTAGAGCAACAACTAAATGAGCCTGGTGTCAATGTTTGGGGTGGTATTTCAAGTTTTGGTGTATTAGGACCAATATTTTTAGATGGAACAGTCACAGGAGATAAGTATCTCGAAATTCTAATGAATCAAGTTGTTCCCCAGTTACAGCAACAGCCTAATTCAAATGACCTTTATTTCCAACAAGATGGGGCCCCTCCACATTATTCAAGAGTAGTCCGCGAGTATCTTGATGAAACATTTCCTAATAAATGGATTGGCCGACGAGGCCCACTTGATTGTCCGGCACATTTACCAGACTTGACCCCAATGGATTTTTTCTTTTGGGGAGTACTCAAGGACAAAGTTTATAGTCGAAATCCAAAAAGTGTCAGTGATTTGAAAAATTACATAAGAGATGCATTTTAAGAAATTAATACCTAAAGAGACTTGTGCAAAAAAGTTTGTCGAAGCGTAAGAGGCAGACTTCAAAGCTGTGCAAATTGTAATATAAAACAGTTTGAGCACCTGCGTTGACAAAATGTAAGGGCTTTGGTATTATTGTTCAGAATAAAATTTAATTGTCAATGTTATGCTTGTGTTAGTAAATATAATTTTATATATAAATCAAAATAAATGTTATTATTTTCTGGCCACCTACTTTTGGACCACCCTGTATATATATGTATATACACTGCTCAAAAAAATAAAGGGAACACTCAAATAACACATCCAAGATCTGAATGAATGAATTATTCTCATTGAATACTTTGTTCTGTACAAAGTTGAATGTGCTGACAACAAAATCACATAAAAACCATCAATGGAAATCAAATTTATTAACCAATGGAGGCCTGGATTTGGAGTCACCCACAAAATTAAAGTGGATAAATACACTACAGGCTGATCCAACTTTGATGTAATGTCCTTAAAACAAGTCAAAATGAGGCTCAGTATTGTGTGTGGCCTCCACGTGCCTGTATGACCTCCCTACAATGCCTCGGCATGCTCTTGGTGAGGTTTCGGATGGTCTCCTGTGGGTTCTCCTCCCAGACCTGGATTAAAGCATCCACTCCTGGACAGTCTGTGGTGCAACGTGACGTTGGTGGATGGCGCGAGACATGATATCCCAGATGTGCTCATTCGGATTCAGGTCTGGGGAACGGGCGGTCCAGTCCATAACTTCAATGCCTTCAATTTGCAGGAACTGCTGACACACTCCAGCCACATGAGGTCTGGCATTGTCCTGCATTAGGAGGAACCCAGGGCAAACTGCACCAGCATATGGTCTCACAAGGGGTCTGAGGATCTCATCTCGGTACCTAATGGCAGTCAGGCTACCTCTGGCGACCACATGGAGGGCTGTGCTGCCCTCCAAAGAAATGCCACCCCACACCATTACTGACCCACTGCCAAACCAGTCATGCTGATGGATGTTGCAGGGAGCAGATCGCTCTCCACGGCCTCTCCAGACTCTGTCACGTCTGTCACATGTGCTCAGTGTGAACCTACTTTCACATGTGAAGAGCACAGGGCGCCAGTGGCGACTTTGCCAATCCTGGTGTTCTGCGGCAAATGCCAAGCGTCCTGCACGGTGTTGGGCTGTGGACGTCGGGCCCTCATACCACCCTCATGGAGTCGGTTTCTAACCGTTTGTGCAGACACATGCACATTTGTGGCCTGCTGGAGGTCATTTTGCAGGGCTCTGGTAGTGCTCCTCCTGTTCCTCCTTGCACAAAGGCAGAGGTAGCGGTCCTGCTGCTGGGTTGTTGCCCTCCTACGGCCCCCTCCACGTCTCCTGGTGTACTGGCCTGTCTCCTGGTACCGCCTCCAGCCTCTGGACACTACGCTGACAGACACAGCAAACCTTCTTGCCACAGCTCGCATTGATGTGCCATCCTGGATGAGCTGCACTACCTGAGCAATTTCTGTGGGTTGTAGAGTCTGTCTCATGCTACCACGAGTGTGAAAACACAAACAAAATTCAAAAGTGACCAAAACATCAGCCAGAAATCATTGGTACTGAGATGTGGTCTGTGGTTCCCACCTGCAGAACCACTCCTTTATTGAGGGTGTCTTGATAATTGCCAATAATTTCCATCTATTGTTTATTCCATTGGCACAACAGCATGTGAAATTGATTGTCAATCAGTGTTGCTTTCTAAGTGGACAGTTTGATTTCACAGAAGTTTGATTTACTTGGAGTTATATTCTGTTGTTTGTATTCCCTTTATTTTTTTGAGCCATGTATATACATACAGTCATGGCCAAAAGTTTTGAGAATGACACCAAAATTATATTTTCACATGATCTGCTGGCCTCTGGTTTTTATTAGTGTTTGTCTAATGTTTATATCACATACAGAAATATAATTGCAATCATATTATGAGTACCAATAGGTTATATTGACAGTTAGAATGAGTTAATGCAGCAAGTCAATATTTGCAGTGTCTTCTTCTTCAAGACCTCTGTAATTCTCCCTGGCATGCTCTCAATCAACTTTTGTACCAAATCCTGACTGATAGCAGTCCATTCTTGCATAATCAATGCTTGCATTTTGCCAGAAATTGTTGTTTTTTGTTTGTCCACCCGTCTCTTGATCATTGACCACAAGTTCTCAATGGGATTAAGATCTGGGGAGTTTCCAGGCCATGGACCCAAAATCTCTATGTTTTGTTCCATGAGCCATTTAGTTATCACCTTTGCTTTATGGCAAGGTGCTCCATCATGCTGGAAAATGCATTGTTGGGCGCCAAACTGCTCTTGAACGGTTGGGAGAAGTTGCTCTTGGAGGACATTCTGGTACCATTCTTTATTCATGGCTGTGTTTTTAGGCAAGACTGTGAGTGAGCCGATACCCTTGGCTGAGAAGCAACCCCACACATGAATGGTTTCAGGATGCTTTACAGTTGGCATGAGACAAGACTGGTAGTAGCGCTCACCTCCTCTTCTCCGAATAAGCTGTTTTCCAGATGTCCCAAACAATCGAAAAGGGGATTCTTCAGAGAAAATGACTTTGCCCCAGTCCTCAGCAGTCCACTCCCTGTACCTTTTGCAGAATATTAGTGGGTCCCTGATGTATTTTCTGGAGAGAAGTGGCTTCTTTGCTGCCCTCCTTGAAACCAGCCCTTGCTCAAAGAGTCTCCGCCTCACAGTGCATGCAGAAGCACTCACACCAGCCTGCTGCCATTCCTGAGCAAGCTCGGCACTGCTGGTAGTCCGATCCCGCAGCTGAAACAGTTTTAAGATACGGTCCTGGTGCTTGCTGGTCTTTCTTGGGCGCTCTGGAGCCTTTTTGACAACAATGGAAGCTCTTTCCTTGAAGTTCTTGATGATGCGATAGATTGTTGACTGAGGTGCAATCTTTGTAGCTGCGATACTCTTCCCTGTTAGGCCATTTTTGTGCAGTGCAATGATGGCTGTACGTGTTTCTTTAGAGATAACCATGGTTAACTGAAGAGAAACAATGATGCCAAGAACCAGCCTCCTTTTAAAGTGTCCAGTGATGTCATTCTTACTTAATCATGACTGATTGATCGCCAGCCCTGTCCTCATCAACACCCACACCTGTGTTAATGGATCAATCACTAAAACGATGTTAGCTGCTCCTTTTAAGGCAGGACTGCAATGATGTTGAAATGTGTTTTGGGGGTTAACGTTCATTTTCTGGGCAAATATTGACTTTGCAAGTACAGTAATTGCTTTTAAGCTGATCACTCTTTGACATTCAGGAGTATATGCAAATTGCCATTACAAAAAATGAAGCAGTAAACTTTGGAAAAATTACTATTTGTCTCATTCTCAATACTTTTGGCCATGACTGTATATTCAGGGTGGGCCATTTATATGGATACACCTAAATTAAATGGGAATGATTGGTGATATCAACTTCTTGTTTGTGGCACATTAGTATATGGGAGGGGGAAAACTTTTCCAGATGGGTGGTGACCATGGAGGCCATTTTGAAGTCAGCCATTTTGGATCCAAATTTATTTTTTTCAATGGGAAGAGGGTCATGTGACACATCAAACTTATTGAGAATTTTATAAGAAAAACAATGGTGTGCTTGGTTTTAATGTAACTTTATTCTTTCATGAGTTTTTTACAAGTTTATGACCACTTATAAAATGTGTTCAAAGTGCTGCCCATTGTGTTGGATTGTCAATGCAACCCTCTTCTCCCACTCTTGACACACTGATAGCAACACCGCAGAAGAAATGCTAGCACAGGCTTCCAGTATCCGTTGTTTCAGATGCAGATGTAAGGCAACTAACTGCTTTTATTTACTTGTATTTGCAGTCCATTAGGATTTACTGATATTAAATGTATGGTCGTTATAAACATTTCTAAATGACAATCATAGTAACATAGTTTTTAAGGTTGAAGGAAGACTAAGTCTATCTAGTTCAACCCATAGCCTAACATGTTGAACCAGAGGATGGCAAAAAAAAACATGTGGCAAACACTAAGCTCCACATTGGGGAAAAAAATTCCTTCCTGATTCCACATATGGCATTCAGACTAGTTCCCTGGATCAACGCCTTATCAAGGAATCTAGTATATACAGTGCCTTGCGAAAGTATTTGGCCCCCTTGAACTTTTCTACCTTTTGCCACATTTCTGGCTTTAAACATAAAGATATAAAATTCTAATTTTTTGGGGAAGAATCATCAACAAGTGGGACACAATCGTGAAGTGGAACAAAATTTATTTATTTTTAAAAAATTAAAAACTGAAAACTGGGGCTTGCAATATTATTAGGCCCCTTTACTTTCAGTGCAGCAAACTCACTCCAGAGTTCAGTGAGGATCTCTGAATGATCCACTGTTGTCCTAAATGACTGGTAATGATAAATAGAATCCACCTGTGTGTAATCAAGTCTCCATATAAATGCACCTGCTCTGTGATAGTCTCAGGGTTCTGTTTCAAGTGCAGAGAGCATCATGAAGACCAAGGAACACACCAGGCAGGTCTGAGATACTGTTGTGGCAAAGTTTAAAGCCGGATTTGGATGCAAAAAGATTTCCCAAGTTTTAGACATCTCAAGGAGTAATGTGCAAGCGATCATATTGAAATGTAAGGAGTACCAGACCACTGCAAATCTACCAAGACTCGGCCGTCCCTTTAAACTTTCATCTCGAACAAGGAGAAGACTGATCAGAGATGCAGCCAAAAGGCCCTTGATCACTTTGGATGAACTGCACAGATCTACAGCTGAGGTGGGAGAGTCTGTCCATAGGACAACAATCAGTCGTACACTGCACAAATCTGGCCTTTATGGAAGAGTGGCAAGAAGAAAGCCATTTCTCAAAGATATCCATAAAAAATCTAATTTGAAGTTTGCCACAAGCCACGGGAGAGACACACCAAATATGTGTAATAAGGTGCTCTGGTCAGATGAAACCAAAATCGAACTTTTTGGCCACAATGCAAAACGATATGTTTGGCGTAAAAGCAACACAGCTCATCACCCTTAAAACACCATCCCCACTGTCAAACATGGTGGTGGAAGCATCATGGTTTGGGCCTGCTTTTCTTCAGCAGGGACAGGGAAGATGGTTAAAATTGATGGGAAGATGGAAGGAGCCAAATATAGGACCATTCTGGAAAAAAACCTGCTGGAGTCTGCAAAAGACCTGAGACTGGGACGGAAATTTATCTTCCAACAAGACAATGATCCCAAACATAAAGCAAAATCTACAATGGAATGGTCCAAAAATAAATGTATCCACGTGTTAGAATGGCCAAGTCAAAGTCCAGACCTGAATCCAATCGAGAATCTGTGGAAAGAGCTGAAAACTGCTGTTCACAAACGCTCTCCATTCAACCTCACTGAGCTCGAGCTGTTTTGCAAGGAAGAATGGGCAAGAATTTCAGCCTCTCGATGTGCAAAACTGATAGAGAGATATCCCAAATGACTTGCAGCTGTAATCACATCAAAAGGTGGCGCTACAAAATATTAACTCAAGGGGGCCGAATAATATTGCACGCCCCACTTTTCAGTTTTTAATTTTTTTTAAAAGTTTAAAATATCCAATAAATTTCGTTCCACTTCACGATTGTGTCCCACTTGTTGTTGATTCTTCCCCAAAAAAATAGGATTTTATATCTTTATGTTTGAAGCCAGAAATGTGGCAAAAGGTAGAAAAGTTCAAGGGGGCCAAATACTTTCTCAAGGCACTGTATAACCATTAATATTATACTTTTCAAGAAAGGCATCCATGCCCTTTTTAAATTTTAGTAATGAATCACTCATTACAACATCATGTGGCAGAGAGTTCCATAGTCTCACTGCTCTTACAGTAAAGAATCTTTCCTCCTGACGTAGAAGATGCCCCCTTGTCCCCGTCTCAGGCCTCAGAGTAAAAAGATCAGTAGAAACGTCTTTGTACTGTCCCCTCATATACTTGTACAAAGTAATAAGATCAACCCTTAGCCTTCGTTTTTCCAAACTAAATAACCCCAAGTGTAATAACCTGTCTTGGCATTGCAGACCCCCCAGTCCTCTAATAACCTTGGTCGCTCTTCTCTGCACCCGCTCTAGTTCAGCTACGTCTTTCTTATACACCGGAGACTAGAACTGTACACAGTATTCTAAGTGTGGTCGCACTAGTGACTTGTATAGAGGTAAAATTATGTTCTCCTCATGAGCATCAATGCCTCTTTTAATGCATCCCATTATTTTATTTGCCTTTGCAGCAGCTGCCTGACACTGGCCACCAAACATGAGCTTGTCGTCCACCTATACACCCAGGTCTTTTTCAGTTACAGTTTTGCCCAGTGTTTTACAATTAACTGCTTCCCGACCGCCCACTGTATATAAACGTCCGCGCTGCCTGGGCTCTGTGCAGTGCCGACGTTTATAAACGGTCGGTGGTCCCGCAGCGCTCAGGACCCCTAGGGTCCTGCAGGCGCTGCGATTGCGATTCAGATGAGTAGCAGTGACAGGGGACATCATCGGGACCTGATTGGATCAGGTCCCAATGATGTTATTCCTTTGCTATCTTCTAGATGCCGCAATCTATAGCTATCGCGGCATTTAGAAGATAGTGAGAGGAGAGGGGGTCGTCCACTTACCTCTCCGACGGCCCCCTGATGTCTGAGAGGATCTGCCATTGTCATGGCAGCCAGAGGTCACATGACCGCCTCCGGGTCTGCCATTTACGGTGTCCTGCTAGACTCAGCCTGCAGATGAAGTCTAGCAGGAGACACTGACTGTGAAACTGTCAGCAAAGCTCTCATGCAATGCAATATATGTCTATTGCATTGCATGAGAACAGTGATTAGAAAAATAAAAATTAATGTCCCATACAGGGACTAAGTAAAAATGTAAAAAAAAGTCTAAAAAATGTTTTCAAACTGTTTAAAAAAAACACAAAATAAGTAAAAAAAAAAAATAAAATATTAAACCAATTAATCCGTATATTTATGCAAAAACAAAAAAAGTACACATATTTGGTATTGCCGCGTCCGAAACAACCTGATCTATAAAACTGTCCCACTAATTAACTCCTTCTGTGCACACCATAAAAAAAATAAATAAAAAACGGAGCAAAAAACTATGCTTTTTCATCATATCGCCAAACAAAAAGTGGAAAAAAGCGATCAAAAAGCAAAATGGAAATAAAAATGGTACCGCTGAAAACGTCATCTTGTTCTGCAAAAAAAAGCCGCCATACAGCTCCATTAGCCGAAAAATAAAAAAGTTATAGCTCTCAGAATAAAGCAATGCAAAAAAAAATTTTTTCTATAAAATTGTTTTATTGTGTAAAAGCGCCAAAATATAAAAAAAATATACGGCAAGTGTAGTATCACTGTAAACGTACTGACCCGAAGAATAATGCTGCCTTATCACTTTTACCACACGCAGAACAGCATAAAAAAAAACCTCAAAAAACAATTCCTGAATTGTGGGTTTTTGTTAATTTTACCTTCCAAAAAACGGAATAGAAAGCGATCAAAAATAGTCACGTTCCCAAAAATGGTAGCAATGAAAATATCAACTCGTCCCTCAAAAAACAAGCCATCACATGACTCTGTCAGCTGAAATATGGAAAAATTATAGCTCTCAAAATATGGCGATGCAAAAACTAGATTTTGCAAGAAAAGCATCTTTTAGTATGTGACAGCTGTCAGTCATAAAAACCCGATATAAATCTGGTATCTCAGTAATCGCACCGACCCGATGAATAAAGCAATTTCGTCACTTATACCGCACGAGAAATGGCGTAAAAAATAAATAAAAACAATTCTTCACCTGCTACTGATTTGTTTATTATGTCTCCCAAAGATCGCAGTAAGGCTCGGCGCACATTTATCCTGCGCTCTGCGCTGAGCACTTACACCAGAGTTTCCGTGTAAATCTCTGAAATACATGATTCAAACAGAACCCATGACGGAAAATTCCCTGTAATGAGGCAGATATAGGCCACTGTGGATGCCGTCTGGCCTGTGATCCCACGGTGTCAGTTTTTTTAGGCGTGCATAAAAGTGCGATTGGCCACAGTTTTGTGCACTTCTGAAAAAAAGGACACCACTAAACAGAGGCCAGATGGAGTCCAGAGTAACTCTGCTGCCTCATTACAGTGAATGGATCCCACAGGTGTTTCATCTGAATTACATCACTTGGAAATTTAGATGGAAACCCCGATGTAAGTGCTCAGCATAGAGCGCTGGATAAACAATATGCAAAATGTTCCCAATAAAAGATTCAACTCAGTCCTCAAAAGAAGCTAGTCCCCACTCAGGTCCGTTACCTGTTAAAAATATAAGGGACTTCCAAGTTACTGGTAGCAGAAAGGCTCTGGAAAAGCGAAATGGCCCTTGCCCCCCAAAAGAAATTCAGAAAATTTTGTGCTCCCAAATACAAATGCCTATTCTACAATAATTTGTTCTCCAATTGTCAAATAGCGCTCTGTCCCTCCCAGATCTCACTGTATGGCTAAGCAGTACGATACAGCCACATATCGGGTATTGCCACTTTTAGAAGAAATTGTGTGACACATTTCGGCACCATTTTTACCCATTGCCCTGTGTGAAAATGTAAAATCTGAGGGTAAAACATTTTTTTGTGGTAAAAATATAATTATGTTTTCTTCACTGCCCAATGGTATAAATTTAAAAATTAAAAAATACTCATTACTTCCCTAGATGAATTCCTTGAGAGGTGTAGTTTACAAAATGGGGTCACTTGTAGGGGTTTCTGCTGCTTCGGCATGTCAGCGACTCTTCAAATGTGACATGGTGTCTGCAACCTATTCCAGCCAACATAGCGCTCCTTTCTCTTCCGAACCCTGCCGTACACCAAAGCAGTGGTTTTCCCCCACATATGGGGTATCTGCGTACTCAGAAGAAATTACACAGCAAATTTCATGGTGCAATTTCTCCTGTTACCCTTATGATAATGCAAAATTAGGGGATGAAAAACATTTTTTGTGGGAAAAATGTGAAAATTTTATTTTTACGACTCAATATTATAAACTTCTGTGAAGCACCTGGGGGTGCAAGGTGCTCAACACACATCTAGATAAATTCCCTAAGGGGTCTAGTTTCCAAAATGGTGTCACTTGTGGGGGGTTTCCACTGTTTAGGCACATCAGGGGCTCCCCAAATGTGACATGGCGTCCGCTAATTATTCAAGCAAATTTTACATTCAAAAAGTCAAATGGCGCTCCTTCCCTTCCGAACCCTGCTGGTACCACTATCATAAAGTATAATATGTCACAAAAAAACAAACTCAGAATCAATCAGGGGAATCCGTTGAAGTGTTCCAGAGTAATTACTTCATAAAGTGACAGTGGTCAGAATTGAAAAAATTGGCCCCGTCACGAAGGCAAAAACAGGCTCTAGCGCAAAGTAGTTAAGCATATAATTATACATTTAATTAAAATCTAATATGCAAGAAACTATGCATTAGAAAGGATGAATTCAAATACATCAGTAGAAAGATTATAAAAGTCAGTATGTTCTATGAAATGGCTGCATAGTGGTTCAGTGATAACCTCTGACTGTGGGCCCTATTGGGGACAAGGACTGATGGGAATAGTGACGAATGACGATCTCTGCACAGATTTGTGGAATATGTTGGCAGCACAAGGAAGAGCTACAGGTTAATTTTAAAGGCCCATAGGGGCTCATTGTGTCTTTTTGCAGAGTCTATACATTTGATTTGCTCCATGCATGAGCCTTTCAACATGCAGGCAAAAATATTAGATGGTCAAAACACATATAATTAGTAGTGTTGAGTGAGTATGTTCTATTAACCCTTTCGCTGAGTATGCTCGGGCCGAGCTCCCAGTATTTACAGCTGTTCGGTGATGTGTTTGAATCGCTCCCGTGTGCATGATTTGCAACTGTTTGACTGTTTTATTACATGTGAGCAATGTCTATTTCTTACACATATCACCGAGCAGCTATAAATACTCGGAGCTCAGCCCGAGCATACTCGGACAGAACATACTCGCTCAACACTAATAATTAGCAATAGTTTACACCATTATTGTCCAGTGTTCTATGACAACTTCTGGGAGATTCTGAGCTTTGGCTTATGAGACAGTTCTGCCCTAGAGTAAGTGTCATACTCATGCCAGTGTAAAGGAATTTTAATGTTTGTGAGTACTACTTTAGTACAATTGATTTTGTTTCTACATTCTTTGCTTAATGGGGATGAAGGTATGAATTATAGAAACTGTTCACCCTGAAGCTTTTGAGCATACACCGAAGACAGTGTAAATTAATAATAGCCTTCAACTTTTAAATATAAGTAAAACAATTTTCTTTGCCTGTGGCTAAAGCTTCCAATATTCTTTGTCTCTCACTGGTGTTCCCTTTTTTTTCTCCCTCAAGTGCATAAACTTCATTTCACTGCTTGGGGAAGCAACAGGATTGACTGCTTTAGTAGTCAGCCCCAAAATAACAGAAGATACTAGTGGGTGATGTGTGTTTTCATTCTTTTCAGGTTTATCCTCTAAAGAGCCTACTTTACAATCCTATAATGTTCCTGTAATTTTAAAATACAGAGAAAAAAATGAAAGACTGAACAACAACTAATGATTTGAGAATATCTATATAAATGAAAATAAGCACATAAAATATTGGTAATGACAGTGGCAGCAGTACGGTAAAAAATCCAAGACTCTAGCCATGAATTTCTTGCATGGTGCCCCAGATCTCTGGTGAGCACCACTTGGAATATGACGCTAATACAATACAATTCAGTCCCATTGTAGAGCAAGGAGTCACAAACACTCTGCCTTAACGCATCATGATTAGGTAAGCATAAACTTTATTCTTTTTTACACTATATTTAAAAACTCTCAAGGTTATTGTTAGTTTTGAAAGGGTGTACTCAGGGGACATTATTCCTTTTAAGGGAGAGACTCAAGCATTATTACTTTTTAAGGGGGTATTCAGAGCATTGTTACCTTAAGATAACACCATTCTTCCAAGAGCCATGACTTTTTATTTTTCCATCAATGTAGATGTATGAGGGATTGTTTTATGCAGTCAAGTTGAATTTTTGAATAACATGATCAATTCTACCACATAGTGTACTGGAAAACGAGAAAAAATTCCAAGAACATCAAAATTGCTAAATAAGTGCAATTTCACAATTGGTTTGTGGGATTTGTATTTTCTATGTTCACTATATATTTTTTTAATTTAAGTGTTGAATAAAATACGGAATTTTTTTTTTAAAAAATGTAGCTTTAGTCTCTATTTTCCGAGACCCGAAACATTTTCATTTTTCGCGATCTGGAGCTGGGTGATGGCTTATTTTTTGCCCCCTGACCTGATATTTTTACTGATACCATTTTTGGGTAGATGCAATGTTTTGATCGCAGTGGCCAAAAAAATGTAATTTTGGCGTTTTGATTTTTTTCTCGTTACACTGTTTACTGATCGGATTGATTTATTTTATATTTTGATAGATCGGATGTTTACAAACTCAGCAATGAACAAATGTGTGTATTTTTTAATTTTTTAAATTGTTTTATTTTTAATGGGGCAAAAGGGGGGTGATTTGAACTTGTGTTTTTTTATTTTTTTCATATTTTTAAATAATATTTTTAACTTTTACTGTATTTAATAGTCTTCTTAAGGGACTTGAAGCTGCAATATTCTGATCGCTTGTGCTATGCATAGCATTGTGCATCAAAACTGCTATATATATAGAGAAAATCACAATCTCCTAAGTAGAGATGAGCGGTGTTCGACTCGAACTGTTCGCCAATCTCAAGTTCGAGGTGTTTTGGGCGGTGATCGAGTCGTTCGACGAACTCGAACGATTTGCAAAAAATTCGGCTGTTCGATGTTATGTTCGATAACCGTTCGTGCACCAAAAGCGTAACTGGATTTTTTCACAGTAATACTGTTAATCAATGTTAATAGACAGTTCCAGTGTAGAGTGGGCAGGAGATGGATCTCTGCAGAAATAATGCCGCACTCGATTTTTTTTTTCTTGCCCGCATTTACAGTGGGGCGGTGCAGTCTGTCAGCCTATCAGCAGCACACACACGCAGCAAAGTGCTTTTCTTCACACAAGCAAGGGCAAGTGTCATTGGCTGTGTATGTCACATGTCCTTGCCCTATAAGTCCCAACCATTTTCCCCGTTGCCACCATTTTCTCACTGCTGCAGCTGAGTGGTAGATGGCACCGCTGCTGCTGTGGGCGCTATACAGTATAACTGTGTGAATTACGAGCGAATTTCCAGTTACATAGAGAGATAGGTTTAGGGAGGAGGGACTAGTTCTAATTGCAGCCCTTTTGAGGGCTAGGTTACAGCAGTTCATAGCACTTTTGCCAGGCAGGTCTGTGCCAGTGATGTGCAAGTGTTTTTCACAGCATTTGGCGAAATGTAGCTCAGCCCATCCTTTTGGGCCTGTAGCAGTGTCTGTTAGTCATTGGAGTAGCCCATCTGTGTTGCAAGCTACACCACCTGTGTATCTAATACCAATTTTTTACTGCATCTAACCCAGGAAATCCTTTTGGGCATAGTAGCAGTGTCTGGTAGTCAGCAGAGTAGCCCACCTGCGAAGGAAGCTACACCGCCTGTGTATCTAATTCTAATTTTTTACTGCATCTAATCCAGGAAATCTTTTTGGGCCTAGTAGCAGTGTCTGGTAGTCAGCAGAGTAGCCCACCTGTGAAGGAAGCTACATCGCCTGTGTATCTAATTCTAATTTTTTACTGCATCTAACCCAGGAAATCGTTTTGGGCCTAGTAGCAGTGTCTGGTAGTCAGCGGAGTAGCCCACCTGTGAAGGAAGCTGTTACGCTCACACTCAGACTGACTGGCGTGAGCGTGATTAGTGAGCCCACTGTACCATGAACCGAGGAGTGCCTGGAGGGGCATAACTAAGTATCAACCCGATCTGACCAAGGTCGCACGGCGGCTTAGTCGACGCCGTGGACCAAGGAGGAACCGAACAGAGGGACCAGGTGCCACTCCAGGTCAGACCCCGGTCACAGTTGTTGACCCACACCGGGGAATGCAGGAACAGGCAGGTTAGACTGGCATACAGGCAGGTGGGTATTGGCAGGCATGGCTGGTATACAGACAGGTGGATACTGGTAAGCACGGCCAGTATGCAGACAGGTGGGTACTGGCAAGTACGGCTGGTATGCAAACAGGTGGGCACTGGCAAGCACGGCTGGTATGCAGACAGGTAGGCACTGGCAAGCACGGCTGGTATGCAGAAAGGTGGACACTGGCAAGCACGGCTGGAGTGCAGACAGGGAGATACTAGCAGGTTGGAGCGCAGGCTTGATAGGGTACAGTACAGACTGGGAGACAGGTACAGAGCCGCAGATGCGGTACTCAAGCAGAGTAAAGCAAAACCGCCAGAGCGGAGGACAAGGCAGAGTAGAGAGGAACTGCTGGTGCGGTGAGCAAGCAGAGCGGGGCAAAAACCGCAGGTGCAGTGGGCAAGGCAGAGCAGAGCGGAACCTCCGGAGCGGTGGACAAGGCAGAGCAAAGAGGAACCGCCGGAGCGGTGGACAAGGCAAAGCAGAGCGAAACCGCAGGTGCGGTGGACGAGGCAGAGCAGAGCAAAACTGCAGGTGCGGTGGACAAGGCAGAGCAGAGACGAACCGCTGGAGCGGTGGGCAAGGCAGAGCAGAGAGAAGCCGCCGGAGCGGTGGGTAAGGCAGAGCAGAGGGAAGCCGCCAGAGTGATGCGCAAGGCAGAGCAGAGAGAAACTGCTGGCACGGTGAGCAAGTCAGAGCAGAGAGAAGCCCCAGAGTGGTGGGTAAGGCAGAGCAGAGGGAAGCAGCCGGAGCGGTGGGCAAGTCAGAGCAGAGAGAAACTGCTGGCGTGGTGAGCAAGGCAGAGCAGAGAGAATAAGCCAGAGCGGTGGGCAAGTCAGAGCAGAGAGAAGCTGCCGGAGCAGTGTGTAAGGCAGAGCAGAGGGAAGCCGCCGGAGCGGTGGGCAAGTCAGAGAAGAGAGAAACCGCAGGCACGTTGAGCGAGCAGAGCCGCATAGGGTGGAAGGTGCAGGCAGAGAGGACAGGGCTCTGTTCACATGGAACAAACTGGAAAATACAGGAATATGGCTAGAACACAGGAGGAAGATACAGAGGAAGGGAAAAGGAACAAGCAGAACCAGATACACACAAGGTACTTACTATGAAGTAGCGAGTGGACACAGAGGTCACAAACAGAAGTACAGAGACAACGAGTTGGAGTTAGGTGCAGGTTCAGATACTGCAGGAAAAGGGAAGGTACGGACATAGAGACAAACAGGTAACAGACAAGGATACAGCTCAGACAGGACCTGCTACTGCAATGAGATACAAGAACGAGCCTGGGTATACAGCCCCCAGAGTGGCATAAACAGACTAGAAGTCAGAGACAACAGGCCTGGGTATACAGCCCCCAGAGAGGCGGAAACAGACTAGAAGTCAGAGATAACAGGTCTGGGTATGCAGACCCGAGAATGGCGGAAACAGACAAGATACAGGACAGGGCCTGGCAATTCAGATGCAAAGAAAAACTGAGTGAAGGTGTTGCTCAGGCACCTCCTTCTGGGTGCAGGGGGTTTAAATATCCAGTGACTCACAGCAATAGGCTGGGAACGCATAAGGTGTGTGCCCATAGCAGCTATAAGAATCAGGAAGTAACTGCGCCGCCTCCCTAAGCAATCAGACAAGAGAGAAGCACACAGCATGAACTGGAGCAAGGTTTGCAGGCTGGACTGACAGGTAAGATTGCGGTCTTGCACAGTGGGAGGTGGTGCACTATGCAAGCACGCCGCCAGGGATGTTACAGAAGCTAAACCGCCTGGGTATCTATAATTCTAATTTTTTAATGCATCTAACCCAGGAAATCCTTATGGGCCTAGTAACAGTGTCTGGTAGTCAGTGGAGTAGCTCATCTGAAACAAGCTACACTACCTGTGTATCTAATAACAATTTTTTAATGCATATAACTCAGTAAATCCTTTAGGGCATAGTAGCAGTGTCTGGTAGTCAGCGGAGTACCCCACCTGTGAAGGAAGCTACACCGCCTGTGTATCTAATTCTAAGTTTTTTACTGCATCTAACCCAGGAAATCTTTTTGGGCCTAGTAGCAGTGTCTGGTAGTCAGCGGAGTAGCCCACCTGTGTAGGAAGCTACACCACCTGTGCATCTAATTCTAATTTTTTACTGCATTTAACCCAGGAAATCGTTTTGGGCATAGTAGCAGTGTCTTGTAGTCAGCAGAGTAGCCCATCTGAACAAGCTACACCACCTGTGTATCTAATAACAATTTATTACTGCATCTAACCCAGTAAATCCCTTTGGGCATAGTAGCAGTGTCTGGTAGTCAGCGGAGTAACCCACCTGTGAAGGAAGCTACACCACCTGTGTATCTAATTCTAATTTTTTACTGCATCTAACCAAGGAAATATTTGGGGCCTAGTAGCAGTGTCTGGTAGTCAGCGGAGTAGCCCACCTGTGAAGGAAGCTACACCGCCTGTGTAACTAATTCTAATTTTTTGCTGCATCTAACCCAGGAAATCTTTTTGGGCCTAGCAGCAGTGTTTGGTAGTCAGTGGAGAAGCCCATCTGAAGCAAGCTACACCACCTGTGTATCTAATTACAATTTTTTACTGCATCTAACCCAGTAAATCCTTTTGGGCATAGTAGCAGTGTCTGGAAGTCAGTGGAGTAGCCCACCTGTGAAGGAAGCTACATCGCCTGTGTATCTAATTCTAATTTTTTACTGCATCTAACCCAGGAAATCATTTTGGGCCTAGTAGCAGTGTCTGGAAGACAGCGGAGTAACCCACCTGTGAAGGAAGCTATACCGCCTGTGTGTCTAATTCTAATTTTTTACTGCATCTAACTCAGGAAATCCTTTTGGGCCTGTAGCAGTGTCTGGTAGTCAGTGAAGTAGCCCATCTGAAGCAAGCTGCACCACCTGTGTATCTAATAACAATTTTTAATGCATCTAACACAGTAAATCCTTTTGGGCATACTAGCAGTGTCTCGTAGTCAGCGGAGTAGCCCACCTGTGAAGGAAGCTACACCGCCTGTGTATCGAATTCTAATTTTTTACTGCATCTAAACCAGGAAATCTTTTTGGGACTAGTAGCAGTGTCTGGTAGTCAGCGGAGTAGCCCACATGTGAAGGAAGTTACACCGCCTGTGTATCTAATTCTAATTTTTTACTGCATGTAAACCAGGAAATCCTTTTGGGCCTAGTAGCAGTGTCTGGTAGTCAGTGGAGTAGCCCATCTGAAGCAAGCTACACCACCTGTGTATCTAATAACAATTTTTTACTGCATCTAACCCAATAAATCCTTTTGGGCATAGTAGCAGTGTCTGGTAGTCAGCGGAGTAGCCCACCTGTGAAGGAAGCTACACCGCCTGTGTAACTAATTCTAATTTTTTGCTGCATCTAACCCAGGAAATCTTTTTGGGCCTAGCAGCAGTGTTTGGTAGTCAGTGGAGAAGCCCATCTGAAGCAAGCTACACCACCTGTGTATCTAATTACAATTTTTTACTGCATCTAACCCAGTAAATCCTTTTGGGCATAGTAGCAGTGTCTGGAAGTCAGTGGAGTAGCCCACCTGCGAAGGAAGCTACATCGCCTGTGTATCTAATTCTAATTTTTTACTGCATCTAACCCAGGAAATCATTTTGGGCCTAGTAGCAGTGTCTGGAAGACAGCGGAGTAACCCACCTGTGAAGGAAGCTATACCGCCTGTGTATCTAATTCTAATTTTTTACTGCATCTAACTCAGGAAATCCTTTTGGGCCTGTAGCAGTGTCTGGTAGTCAGTGGAGTAGCCCATCTGAAGCAAGCTGCACCACCTGTGTATCTAATAACAATTTTTAATGCATCTAACACAGTAAATCCTTTTGGGCATACTAGCAGTGTCTCGTAGTCAGCGGAGTAGCCCACCTGTGAAGGAAGCTACACCGCCTGTGTATCTAATTCTAATTTTTTACTGCATCTAAACCAGGAAATCTTTTTGGGACTAGTAGCAGTGTCTGGTAGTCAGCGGAGTAGCCCACCTGTGAAGGAAGTTACACCGCCTGTGTATCTAATTCTAATTTTTTACTGCATGTAACCCAGGAAATCCTTTTGGGCCTAGTAGCAGTGTCTGGTAGTCAGTGGAGTAGCCCATCTGAAGCAAGCTACACCACCTGTGTATCTAATAACAATTTTTTACTGCATCTAACCCAATAAATCCTTTTGGGCATAGTAGCAGTGTCTGGTAGTCAGCGGAGTAGCCCTCCTGTGAAGAAAGCTACACCGCCTGTGTATCTAATTCTTATTTTTTACTGCATCTTTCCCAGGAAATCCTTTTGGGCCTAGTAGCAGTGTCTGGTAGTCAGTGGAGTAGCCCATCTGAAGCAAGCTACACCAACTGTGTATGTAATAACAATTTTTACAGCATCTAACCCAGTAAATCCTTTTGGGCATAGTAGCAGTGTCTGGTAGTCAGCGGAGTAGCCCACCTGTGAAGGAAGCTACACCACCTGTGTATCTAATTCTAATTTTTTACTGCATCTAACCAAGGAAATTTTTGGGGCCTAGTAGCAGTGTCTGGTAGTTAGTGGCGTAGCCCACCTGTGAAGGAAGCTACACCGCCTGTGTATCTAATTCTAATTTTTTACTGCATCTAACCCAGTAAATCATTTTGGGCCTAGTAGCAGTGTCTGGTAGACAGCGGAGTAACCCACCTGTGAAGGAAGCTATACCGCCTGTGTATCTAATTCTAATTTTTTACTGCATCTAACCCAGAAAATCCTTTTGGGCCTGTAGCAGTGTCTGGTAGTCAGTGGAGTAGACCATCTGAAGCAAGCTGCACCACCTGTGTATCTAATAACAATTTTTTAATGCATCTAACACAGTAAATCCTTTTGGGCATAGTTGCAGTGTCTCGTAGTCAGCGGAGTAGCCCACCTGTGAAGGAAGCTACACCGCCTGTGTACCTAACTCTAATTTTTTACTGCATGTAACCCAGGAAATCCTTTTGGGCCTAGTAGCAGTGTCTGGTAGTCAGTGGAGTAGCCCATCTGTGTTGCAAGCTACACCAACTGTGTATCTAATACCAATTTTTTACTGCATCTAACCCAGTAAATCCTTTTGGGCATAGTAGCAGTGTCTTGTAGTCAGCGGAGTAGCCCACCTGTGAAGGAAGCTACACCACCTGTGTATCTAATTCTAATTTTTTACTGCATCTAACCCAGGAAATCGTTTTGGGCCTAGGAGCAGTGTCTGGTAGTCAGCGGAGTAGCCCACCTGTGAAGGAAGCTGTTACGCTCACACCCAGACTGACTGGCGTGAGCGTGATTAGTGAGCCCACTGTACCATGAACCGAGGAGTGCCTGGAAGGGCGTAACTAAGTATCAACCCGATCCGACCAAGGTCGCACGGCGGCTTAGTCGACGCCGTGGACCAAGGAGGAACCGAACAGAGGGACCAGGTGCCACTCCAGGTCAGACCCCGGTCACAGTTGTTGACCCACACCGGGGAATGCAGGAACAGGCAAGTTAGACTGGCATACAGGCAGGTGGGTATTGGCAGGCATGGCTGGTATGCAGACAGGTGGATACTGGTAAGCACGGCCAGTATGCAGACAGGTGGGTACTGGCAAGTACGGCTGGTATGCAAACAGGTGGGCACTGGCAAGCACGGCTGGTATGCAGACAGGTGGGCACTGGCAAGCACGGCTGGTGTGCAGAAAGGTGGACACTGGCAAGCACGGCTGGAGTGCAGACAGCGAGATACTAGCAGGTTGGAGCACAAGCTTGATAGGGTCCAGTACAGACTGGGAGACAGGTACAGAGCCGCAGATGCGGTACTCAAGCAGAGTAAAGCAAAACCGCCGGAGCGGAGGACAAGGCAGAGTAGAGAGGAACTGCTGGTGCGGTGAGCAAGCAGAGTGGGGCAAAAACCGCAGGTGCAGTGGGCAAGGCAGAGCAGAGCGGAACCTCCGGAGCGGTGGACAAGGCAGAGCAAAGAGGAACCGCCGGAGCGGTGGACAAGGCAGAGCAGAGCGAAACCGCAGGTGCGGTGGACGAGGCAGAGCAGAGCGAAACTGCAGGTGCGGTGGACAAGGCAGAGTAGAGACGAACCGCTGGAGCGGTGGGCAAGGCAGAGCAGAGAGAAGCCGCCGGAGCGGTGGGTAAGGCAGAGCAGAGGGAAGCCGCCAGAGTGATGCGCAAGGCAGAGCAGAGAGAAACTGCTGGCGCGGTGAGCAAGTCAGAGCAGAGAGAAGCCCCGGAGTGGTGGGTAAGGCAGAGCAGAGGGAAGTAGCCAGAGCGGTGGGCAAGTCAGAGCAGAGAGAAGCTGCCGGAGCAGTGGGTAAGGCAGAGCAGAGGGAAGCCGCCGGAGCGGTGGGCAAGTCAGAGAAGAGAGAAACCGCAGGCACGGTGAGCGAGCAGAGCCGCATAGGGTGGAAGGTGCAGGCAGAGAGGACAGGGCTCTGTTCACATGGAACAGACTGGAAAATACAGGAATATGGCTAGAACACAGGAGGAAGATACAGAGGAAGGGAAAAGGAACAAGCAGAACCAGATACACACAAGGTACTTACTATGAAGTAGCGAGTGGACACAGAGGTCACAAACAGAAGTACAGAGACAACGAGTTGGAGTTAGGTGCAGGTTCAGATACTGCAGGAAAAGGGAAGGTACGGACATAGAGACAAACAGGTAACAGACAAGGATACAGTTCAGACAGGACCTGCTACTGCAATGAGATACAAGAACGAGCCTGGGTATACAGCCCCCAGAGTGGCATAAACAGACTAGAAGTCAGAGACAACAGGCCTGGGTATACAGCCCCCAGAGAGGCGTAAACAGACTAGAAGTCAGAGATAACAGGTCTGGGTATGCAGACCCGAGAATGGCGGAAACAGACAAGATACAGGACAGGGCCTGGCAATTCAGATGCAAAGAAAAACTGAGTGAAGGTGTTGCTCAGGCACCTCCTTCTGGGTGCAGGGGGTTTAAATATCCAGTGACTCACAGCAATAGGCTGGGAACGCATTAGCAGTGCGCCCATAGCAGCTATAAGAATCAGGAAGTAACTGCGCCGCCTCCCTAAGCAATCAGACAAGAGAGAAGCACACAGCATGAACTGGAGCAAGGTTTGCAGGCTGGACTGACAGGTAAGATTGCGGTCTTGCACAGTGGGAGGTGGTGCACTATGCAAGCACGCCGCCAGGGATGTTACAGAAGCTAAACCGCCTGGGTATCTATAATTCTAATTTTTTAATGCATCTAACCCAGGAAATCCTTATGGGCCTAGTAACAGTGTCTGGTAGTCAGTGGAGTAGCTCATCTGAAACAAGCTACACTACCTGTGTATCTAATAACAATTTTTTAATGCATATAACTCAGTAAATACTTTTGGGCATAGTAGCAGTGTCTGGTAGACAGCGGAGTACCCCACCTGTGAAGGAAGCTACACCGCCTGTGTATCTAATTCAATTTTTTTACTGCATCTAACCCAGGAAATCTTTTTGGGCCTAGTAGCAGTGTCTGGTAGTCAGCGGAGTAGCCCACCTGTGTAGGAAGCTGCACCACCTGTGTATCTAATTCTAATTTTTTACTGCATGTAACCCAGGAAATCGTTTTGGGCCTAGTAGCAGTGTCTGGTAGTCAGTGGAGTAGCCCAACTGAAGCAAGCTACACCACCTGTGTATCTAATAACAATTTTTTACTGCATCTAACCCAGTAAATCCTTTTGGGCATAGTAGCAGTGTCTGGTAGTCAGCGGAGTAGCCCACCTGTGAAGGAAGCTACACCGCCTGTGTATCGAATTCTAATTTTTTAACTGCATCTAACCCAGGAAATCTTTTTGGGCCTAGTAGCAGTGTCTGGTAGTCAGCGGAGTAGCCCACCTGGGAAGGAAGCTACACCGCCTGTGTATCTAATTCGAATTTTTTCCTGCATCTAACACAGGAAATCTTTTTGGGCCTAGTAGCAGTGTCTGGTAGTCAGCGGAGTAGCCCACCTGTGAAGGAAGCTACACCGCCTGTGTATCTAATTCGAATTTTTTCCTGCATCTAACACAGGAAATCCTTTTGGGCCTAGTAGCAGTGTCTGGTAGTCAGCGGAGTAGCCCATCTGAAGCAAGCTGCACCACCTGTGTATCTAATAACAATTTTTTAATGCATGTAACCCAGTAAATCCTTTTGGGCATAGTAGCAGTGTCTCGTAGTCAGTGGAGTAGCCCACCTGTGAAGGAAGCTACACCTCCTGCGTATCTAATTCTAATTTTTTACTGCATCTAACCCAGGAAATCTTTTTGGGCCTAGTAGCAGTGTCTGGAAGTCAGCGGAGTAGCCCACCTGTGAAGGAAACTACACCGCCTGTGTATCTAATTCTAATTTTTTTACTGCATCTAACCCAGGAAATCCTTTTGGGCCTAGTAGCAGTGTCTGGTAGTCAGTGGAGTAGCCCATCTGAAGCAAGCTACACCACCTGTGTATCTAATAACAATTTTTTTACTGCATCTAACACAGTAAATCCTTTTAGGCATAGTAGCAGTGTTTGGTAGTCAGCAGAGTAGCCCACCTGTGAAGGAAGCTACACCGCCTGTGTATCTAATTCTAATTTTTTAACTGCATCTAACCAGGAAATCTTTTTGGGCCTAGTAGCAGTGTCTGGTAGTCAGCGGAGTACCCCACCTGTGAAGGAAGCTACACCGCCTGTGTACCTAATTCTAATTTTTTAATGCATCTAACCCAGGAAATATTTTTAGGCGTGGAAGCAGTGTCTCGTAGTCAGCGGAGTAGCCCACCTGTGAAGGAAGCTACACCGCCTGTGTATCTAATTCTAATTTTTTACTGCATCTAACCTAGGAAATCTTTTTGGGCCTAGTAGCAGTGTCTGGTAGTCAGCGGAGTAGTCCATCTGAAGCAAGCTACACCTCCTGTGTATCTAATAATAATTTTTTACTGCATCTAACCCAGTAAATCCTTTTGGGCATAGTAGCAGTGTCTGGTAATCAGTGGAGTAGCCCACCTGTGAATTAAGCTACACCGCCTGTGTAACTAATTCTAATTTTTTACTGCATCTAACCCAGTAAATCCTTTTGGGCATAGTAGCAGTGTCTCGTAGTCAGCGGAGTAGCCCACCTGTGAAGGAAGCTACACCGCCTGTGTATCTAATTCTAATTTTTTACTGCATCTAACCCAGGATATCTTTTTGGGCCTAGTAGCAGTGTCGGCTAGTCAGCGGAGTAGCCCACCTGTGAAGGAAGCTACACCGCCTGTGCATCTAATTCTAATTTTTTAACTGCATCTAACCCAGGATATCTTTTTGGGCCTAGTAGCAGTGTCGGGTAGTCAGCGGAGTAGCCCACCTGTGAAGAAAGCAACACCGCCTGTGTATCTAATTCTAATTTTTTATTGCATGTAACCCAGGAAATCCTTTTGGGCCTAGTAGCAGATTCTGGTAGTCAGTGGAGTAGCCCATCTGAAGCAAGCTACACCACCTGTGTATCTAATAGCATTTTTTTGCTGCATCTAACCCAGTAAACCCTTTTGGGCATAGAAGCAGTGTCTGGTAGTCAGCGGAGTAGCCCACCTGTGAAGGAAGCTACACCGCCTGTGTATCGAATTCTAATTTTTTAACTGCATCTAACCCAGGAAATCTTTTTGGGCCTAGTAGCAGTGTCTGGTAGTCAGCGGAGTAGCCCACCTGGGAAGGAAGCTACACCGCCTGTGTATCTAATTCGAATTTTTTCCTGCATCTAACACAGGAAATCTTTTTGGGCCTAGTAGCAGTGTCTGGTAGTCAGCGGAGTAGCCCACCTGGGAAGGAAGCTACACCGCCTGTGTATCTAATTCGAATTTTTTCCTGCATCTAACACAGGAAATCCTTTTGGGCCTAGTAGCAGTGTCTGGTAGTCAGCGGAGTAGCCCATCTGAAGCAAGCTGCACCACCTGTGTATCTAATAACAATTTTTTAATGCATGTAACCCAGTAAATCCTTTTGGGCATAGTAGCAGTGTCTCGTAGTCAGTGGAGTAGCCCACCTGTGAAGGAAGCTACACCTCCTGCGTATCTAATTCTAATTTTTTACTGCATCTAACCCAGGAAATCTTTTTGGGCCTAGTAGCAGTGTCTGGAAGTCAGCGGAGTAGCCCACCTGTGAAGGAAACTACACCGCCTGTGTATCTAATTCTAATTTTTTTACTGCATCTAACCCAGGAAATCCTTTTGGGCCTAGTAGCAGTGTCTGGTAGTCAGTGGAGTAGCCCATCTGAAGCAAGCTACACCACCTGTGTATCTAATAACAATTTTTTTACTGCATCTAACACAGTAAATCCTTTTAGGCATAGTAGCAGTGTTTGGTAGTCAGCAGAGTAGCCCACCTGTGAAGGAAGCTACACCGCCTGTGTATCTAATTCTAATTTTTTAACTGCATCTAACCAGGAAATCTTTTTGGGCCTAGTAGCAGTGTCTGGTAGTCAGCGGAGTACCCCACCTGTGAAGGAAGCTACACCGCCTGTGTACCTAATTCTAATTTTTTAATGCATCTAACCCAGGAAATATTTTTAGGCGTGGAAGCAGTGTCTCGTAGTCAGCGGAGTAGCCCACCTGTGAAGGAAGCTACACCGCCTGTGTATCTAATTCTAATTTTTTACTGCATCTAACCTAGGAAATCTTTTTGGGCCTAGTAGCAGTGTCTGGTAGTCAGCAGAGTAGTCCATCTGAAGCAAGCTACACCTCCTGTGTATCTAATAATAATTTTTTACTGCATCTAACCCAGTAAATCCTTTTGGGCCTAGTAGCAGTGTCTGGTAATCAGTGGAGTAGCCCACCTGTGAATTAAGCTACACCGCCTGTGTAACTAATTCTAATTTTTTACTGCATCTAACCCAGTAAATCCTTTTGGGCATAGTAGCAGTGTCTCGTAGTCAGCGGAGTAGCCCACCTGTGAAGGAAGCTACACCGCCTGTGTATCTAATTCTAATTTTTTACTGCATCTAACCCAGGATATCTTTTTGGGCCTAGTAGCAGTGTCGGCTAGTCAGCGGAGTAGCCCACCTGTGAAGGAAGCTACACCGCCTGTGCATCTAATTCTAATTTTTTAACTGCATCTAACCCAGGATATCTTTTTGGGCCTAGTAGCAGTGTCGGGTAGTCAGCGGAGTAGCCCACCTGTGAAGAAAGCAACACCGCCTGTGTATCTAATTCTAATTTTTTATTGCATCTAACCCAGGAAATCCTTTTGGGCCTAGTAGCAGATTCTGGTAGTCAGTGGAGTAGCCCATCTGAAGCAAGCTACACCACCTGTGTATCTAATAGCATTTTTTTGCTGCATCTAACCCAGTAAACCCTTTTGGGCATAGAAGCAGTGTCTGGTAGTCAGCGGAGTAGCCCACCTGTGAAGGAAGCTACACCGCCTGTATATCTAATTCTAATTTTTTACTGCATCTAACCCAGGAAATCTTTTTGGGCCTAGCAGCAGTGTCTGGTAGTCAGCGGAGTAGCCCACCTGTGAAGGAAGCTATACCGCCTGTGTATCTAATAACAATTTTTTAGTGCATCTAACCTAGGAAATCATTTTAGGCCTAGTAGCATTGTCTCGTAGTCAGCGGAGTAGCCCAACTGTGAAGGAAGCTACACCGCCTGTGTATCTAATTATAATTTGTTACTGCATCTAACCCAGGAAATCTTTTTGGGCCTAGAAGCAGTGTCTCGTAGTCGGCGGAGTAGCCCACCTGTGAAGGAAGCTATACCGCCTGTGTATCTAATTCTAATTTTTTACTGCATCTAACCCAGGAAATCTTTTTGGGCCTAGTAGCAGTGTCTGGTAGTCAGCGGAGTAGCCCACCTGTGAAGGAAGCTACACCGCCTGTGTATCTAATTCCAATTTTTTACTGCATCTAACCCAGGAAATCCTTTTGGGCCTAGTAGCAGTGTCTCGTAGTCATTGGAGTAGCCCAGTTGTGAAGCACGGTATACCGCCTGTGTATCTAATAAAATTGTTTTACTGCATCTAACCCAGCCAATCCTTTTGGGCTAGTTGCCAATTAGTTAACCAACAAAATGAATGGCAAAAGGCCTGCTGCTGTTGGAAAGGGGAATAGGCGTGTTGGAAAGGAAAAAAAGGTTGTGTCCGTGGGGTAGGTGGTAAAGCAACAGTAACATCTGCAGAAGAAAGACCATCTTCCAGCCAAACTAAGATGTCTACTTCTTTTCGTGGACAATGTGATATGATCCCTTTCTTACGGACACGCCCATCGCTACAAATTCCAGATGAGGCACAAAAACAGCAGGCGCTTCAACGGATATCAAGTGCTCCTTCAAGTGGGCTCTCCTCCACCTCAACTTCAACATCACAAATACTCCAGTCCTCAGAGGTGTCACCCCAATCGAACTTGCTTCCTCACAGCTCCCAAGTCTTCAGCTGCCCATCTGAGTATGGGGTAACACAGATGGTTGAGTGTGCAGAGCTGTTTACTCATACTATAGCCTGGGAATCAGAGGTCTGCTCCAGAGATTCTGTGAATCCAGATGAGGAAATGATCTGCACTGATGCCCAGAATGTTTATGAGTCGGATCCAGGCCCAGATGAAGAAGGTTCTGAGCATAATGTAGACCCTCGTTCCCAAACTGTAACTCCTGTTGGTGGAGACAATGAGGAAGACGATGATGAGACTCAGATACCTGATTGGAGCGACAACTTGACTTTTCGGTCAGGGCAGAAAGAGGTTGGCTCTGAGGACGACGGGTGTGAGAACACACAGGTTGATGATGACGAGGTTTGAGATCCCATTTACTGTCAACCCACAGTCAGCCAGTCGATGAGGTCAGCAGAGGAGGTGGAGGAGGATGCTAGTGATGACGAGGTTAGGTTGCGCCTTCCTGGACAGAGACGGAGTACTGGAAGCACGTCAACAACTGTATCCTCAACCACAACTCTGCCTCTTACCACAAGTTATGGTGGCTCTTCAGGTCGCATGGGCTCTAAGCCTTGCATAGCCTGGGCATTTTTTGAGATCGCAAAGGATGACCCAACTCATGTTATCTGTAACATTTGTCACCAAAAGCTAAGTAGTGGCCAAAAAATCCATAGTTTGAGTACTTCATGCATGAACCGTCACATGGATATGAAGCATAAGTTGCAGTGGGAAGCTCACTGTGCTACAATGCGGCCTAGCGGGCCGGGCCAACCACCGTCTGCCCCATCTTGTGCATCCGCGACCTCTTCATTCTCTGTGACTGGGGGGACAGCAGTCACACATGGTTTTTGACGCAGACCTGACACCTCTTAACCCGCAACAGCCAGTGTGATAGGCAGGTCGTCAGTTCATTTTGAAGTGGAAACACCTGCTGGTGTTGAGTGCTTTCCAACATCGAGAGCACCACCTTTGGATCAAGGCAACATAACTTGTCCGCCTGCATCTTCCTCACAGACCGGCAGTTTGCCGGGGACACCCTACTCAACCCCGTCTAAGCACAACACCCAGCCCTCGGTCCCTCAGATGTGGACAAGTAAAAGACCATTTCCTCCTAGCCATGACAAAGCTAAGAGGTTGAATTTCATCATCTGCAAGCTCTTGGCTACAGAAATGCTGCCTTTCCGCCTGGTTGACACAGAGGATTTTCGAGACCTTATGTCCGTCGCAGTGCCCCAGTACCAGATGCCCAGTCGCCACTACTTCTCAAAGAAAGCTGTGCCTGCGCTACACCAGCATGTCGCACACAACATCACCACTTCCTTGAGAAACTCTGTGTGTGACAGGGTGCATTTCACCACAGACACTTGGACGAGTAGGCATGGACAGGGGCGTTACATGTCGCTGACTGGACACTGGGTAACTATGGTGACAGCAGGACAAGGGGCTGCTGTCCAAGTCTTGCCGTCCCTACGAGTTGTGCGTCAATCCTCTTTATCTAGTAGTTCCTCCACTGCTTCTGCCTCCTCAACCTCCTCTCGGTCCTCCACCTGCACCCAAAGCCTGTCTGGTAATGCCACCCGTGTTCTAACTGTGCAGAAGGAATCCTGCACACCTCCTTAC
Source organism: Phyllobates terribilis (assembly GCF_046119375.1). Lineage (NCBI taxonomy): Eukaryota > Metazoa > Chordata > Amphibia > Anura > Dendrobatidae > Phyllobates > Phyllobates terribilis. The sequence goes on along the minus strand of NW_027362762.1, from coordinate 325,263,457 downwards.
TATGCTGGCAGCAGGGCTCAATGGAATCAGGTGGTGTTTACTTTGAAATGTCTGCGAAATGTGAGACCGAGTTTCATGAATGGTTGTCTCCGCTGAACCTGCAGCTAGGGAAGGCCGTGTGCGACAATGCTGCAAACCTGGGTGCGGCCCTTCGCCGGGGCAATGTCACACATGTGACTTGTATGGCTCACGTGTTGAACCTGGTTGTCCAGCAATTTTTAGCCCACTATCCTGGACTAGATGTTCTTCTGCAGAGGGCACGGTCGCTTGTGCTCACTTCCGCTGTTTGCATCCCGCAGCTCAATGACTTACATCTCTACAGAAGTCGTTGGGCCTGCCAGTTCACCGGCTGAAATGCGATGTGCCGACACAATGGAATTTAACTCTGCACATGTTGCAGCGACTGTAGCAGCACCGACGAGCCCTGGTGCAATACGTTCTGACGTATAGCCTGGGCCAACGAGATAGAGGTGGGGCAAATAACTCTGCAAGAGTGGTCTCTGATCAGGGACCTATGCACCCTTCTGCACAGTTTTGAAATGGCAACGAAGATGTTTAGTGCTGACGATGCCATTATCAGCATGACTATTCCGGTCATTTACATGCTGGAGCACACTTTAAACAGTATTCGGAGTCAAGTGGTGGAACAAGAGGAGGGGGAGGAAGTACAGGAGGAGTCGTATGTGGAAGGGATAACATCTCCAAGGTCCAGACGGTCGGCAGCACCAAGGCGGCAGACATGGGAGGGTGGGGGAGAGGAATTAACGAGGGTGCATGGTAGCAGCCAAACTGTTGAGAAAGGTGCAGGAGCCGAGGAAGAAGTGGAGTACGAACTGGCGATGGGCATGGAAGACTCATCAGATGAGGGAGACCTTGATCACATTTCTGTTGTGCGAGGTTGGGGGAGAGGGCAGAGGAAGGAAGCATGATTCTTACCTCGCCACCAACACAACAAGGACTTGGTCCTCCTGGATGCGCAAGACACATGAGTGCCTTCTTGCTGCACTACCAGCTACATGACCCTCGGATTATCAGAATTCGAAGTAATCCCAACTACTGGGTTGACACACTCTTAGATCCCCGGTACAAAAGTAAATTTGCAGAAATAATTCCTGCCATAGAAAGGGATTCACGTATGCAGGAGTATCAGCAGAGGCTGTTACAGAATCTTACATGTGCTTTTCCACAAAACACCAGTGGTGCACATAGTGAATCTCACAGTTCTAACTTGCTAACCGTGGGACTGTCGAGTCTTCATCACTCAAACCGTAACAGTAACACCGTATCTGCTGGTAACAGCAATTTTGTGGAATCGTTTCACCACTTTTTTAGACCATCCTTTGCAAGGCCACAGGAGACAAGAAGTCTGACACATAGTCAACGCCTAGAGAGGATGGTACAGGAGTATCTCCAAGTGAACATCGAAGCCATGACTGTGTCACTGGACCCTTGCTCATTTTGAGCTTCCAATCTGGAAAAATAGCCTGAGCTCGCCACTCGCGCCTTGGAGATCTTGTCATGCCCCACAGTCAGCGTTCTCTCTGAACGTGTGTTCAGCGCTGCTGGTGGTGTGCTGACAGATAAGCGCATGCGGCTGTCCACTGAGAATGTAGGCAGACTCACGTTCATAAAGATGAACAAGTCATTGATCCGCAAGGAATTTTCTACCCCTGTGTCATCCTGGGGAGACTAAAAGCTTGAGGATTTTGGAAAATCACCTTACCAACCATTTTAAGCAACTCTGGGGCAATTGATGCCACTTAAGTGGTGTCTGTGCCACAATTTTTGGAAAAAATGGAGACTCTTTTTGGAGTCTCCTTGCTGTGTTTTACATGACGTTGGCATCGTCAATTCCATGTGGGTCAGGTCGCCCCCCCCCCCCTTTTAACCGTAAGAAACTATATACACTATGGCTTGGGGTAACACAGATGGTTGAGTCTGCAGAACTGTTTACTCATACTATAGGTCTGCTCTAAAGCTTCAGTGTCTGCTAGTCCGCGTAGTAGCCATGCTGTGAAGCAAGCTACACCGCCTGTGTATCTAATGACAATTTTTTACTGCATCTAACCCAGCCAATCATTTTGGTCTAGTAGCAGTGTCTCGTAGTCAGCGGAGTAGCCCATCTGAAGCAAGCTACACCGCCTTTGTATCTAATAACAATTTTTAACTGCATCTAGCCCAGGCAATACTTTGGCCCTAGTAGCAGTGTCTGCTAGTCAGTGGAGTAGCCTAGCTGTTAAGCAAGCTACTCTGCCTGTAGATCTAATTACAAATTTTTAACTGCATCTAGCCCAGGCAATACTTTGGCCCTAGTAGCAGTGTCTGCTAGTCAGCGGAGTAGCCCAACTGTTGAGCAAGCTACACCACCTGTAGATCTAATTACAAATTTTTAACTGCATCTAGCCCAGGCAATACTTTGGGACTAGTAGCAGTCTCTGCTAGTCAGGGGAGTAGCCCAGCTGTTAAGCAAGCTATACCACCTGTGCTTTGGACACTTAATTTTTTCAAAGGAAACCCTTCGTGCCCCCGGGACACTCAGTCAAGAGCATCGGGGAGGTGCCCCAAGGCAAAGGGGCTGGGACTGGTGGTAGGACGCCCTGCGGCGGACCGCCAAGCTCGATCCTTATAAAAGCTTTTTAACTGCAGCAGCTTTAGTGGACGCTACTGGAGCTGGAATTACCACAGCTGCTGGCACCAGACTTGCCCTCCAATAGATCCTTGTAAAAGGATTTAAAATGTACTCATTCAAATTACAGAGCCAATTTAAATTACAGAGGTTAGACCTGCCTCCACCGTGGGGGGTCTCGACCCACCAGCGGACAGGCACCAGTATTGGGAGAGGGGGGATGGCCGTCAGGGTCCACCGCGGCTCTGGCACAAACCCGGCGACACGGAGGTCGCACGGGCAGGAACGGCCTGGCCGTGTCGGCTTCGCACTCCAGCATAGTCCCTCTACCCGCTCGCGCCCGTAGCCTCAAAGGGATGCGCAAGCGGCTTTTCTTCCAAGGGCTCTTCCCCGCCCAGCAGGAACGTGTGGGAGCTCAGGTGGGCCTTACACCATACTCCAATACATCCCTCGCCCTCTTTCCTTCTTCCGTTCTCCATCTAACCCCTCGGCTCTGTGGTGTCCTCTCTCCCTCCAGCTCTCTCCTTCTCACAGGTGGACTACCACGTGTATTCACACTGTGGCAAATCTTTTTGGCCCAAGCATAAGAAGTCGTTGAGGTAATGGATCATATGTGCCCCCTTAGAAACGTCCATGACGACCCATTCGAGGAAGCAACTAAATGCCTCAAATAGTGAGCAGGATATGGAGCACCCCCATGGGCAAACAGTGATCTATATAGTATGCTCCTTCCCAGAAGCAGCCCAATAGGCGGACACTATTCGGAGGCACAGGTAGTAAGTAACCGGAACGCCCCCTCAATGTCTGTTTTGGCCATTAGGGTGCCCCTTCCCAACTTCTTGACCCGCCTGATTGCCTTGTCAAAGGAAGTACAGTATATACTACTGTACTTGGCTCCGCGTCGATGTTGTCTTTTACTGACCTGCCCCTTGGATATGACAAATGGTGGATTAGTCCGAATGTATTGGGTTACGTTTTTGGCATGACTCCCAACGGGGATATCACTATGTCTTGTAAGGAAAGTGTTCTGAATGGAACCGCCATTCTACCTAAAGATATTTATTTTTTTCATTTTCTTGTCACGACGTCTGGGTGTTGGTAGGCTGATTTTAGATTTTTACTCCAGCCTTCCTTGATTTTAGAAGGGCATGACATGCCTATATCTGTGTCTCCCCCTCCTTTTACTCCTCCACCTCTTTTATTTTCGCATGACTATATGTACTTGTCACTTTTCCATGTGTTAGTTATGTCTTCTGAGCAGTTTGTCAGCTTTTGGACACCTTTGAAGGAGTTTTCTATGTGTTTCTATGTGTTTTTGTTTGCCTGCCATTGGTTTTAACGGTGTTCGAAGGTGTTCGACGAACAGTTCGATGAACAGTTCGGCGAACACACGGGTGTTCGACGAACCGAACCGAACTCGAACACTACGGGGGTGGCTCAACACTATTAGAGACCAGATCAATGCCACACAGAGTTCTAGCAGCAGACACATCTCTTCAACAACTGTTAAGAGGAGACTTTGTGCAGCAGGCCTTCATGGTAAAATAGCTGTTAGGAAACCACTGCTAAGGATAGACAACAAGCAGAAGAGACTTGCTTGGGCTAAATAACACAAGGAATGGACATTAGACCAGTGGAAATCTGTGCTTCGGTCTGATGAGTCTGACGGCCAGCCCCCCTCTCCTAATACTGGTGCCTGTCCGCTGGTGGGTCGAGCCCCCCGCGGTGGGGGGGGAGTAACATCTGCAGAAGAAAGACCATCTTCCAGCCAAACTAACATGTCGACTTCTTTTCGTGGACAATGTGATACGATCCCTTTGTTACGGACACGCCCATCGCTACAAATTCCAGATGAGGCACAAAAACAGCAGGTGCTTCAGTGGATATCAAGTGCTCCTTCAAGTGGGCTCTCCTCCACCTCAACTTCAACATCACAAATACTCCAGTCCTCAGAGGTGTCACCCCAATCGCACTTGCTTCCTCACAGCTCCCAAGTCTCCAGCTGCCCGTTTGAGTATGGGGTAACACAGATGGTTGAGTCTGCACAGCTGTTTACTCATACTATAGCCTGGGAAACGGAGATCTGCTCCAGAGCTTCTGTTAATCCAGACGAGGAAATGATCTGCACTGATGCCCAGAATCTTTATAAGTCGGATCCAGGACCAGATGAAGAAGGTTCTGAGCATAATGTAGACCCTCGTTCCCAAACTGTAACTCCTGTTGGTGGAGACAATGATGAAGACGATGATGAGACTCAAATACCTGATTGGAGCGACAACTTGACTTTTCGGTCAGGGCAGGAAGAGGTTGGCTTTGAGGACGACGGGTGTGATAACACACAGGGTGATGATGACAAGGTTGGAGATCCCACTTACTGTCAACCCACAGTCAGCCAGTCGATGAGGTCACCCGGGCCTTTGCCTGGCCTTTGGGATGTCGCGGTGGTCGGCTCCCTGGCCCGTACCCTGGGGTCACTCTTTAAAAGGGTGGATAATTGTTAATTTTATAAGAGTTTGTGACACCACCTGTGGTATCTGGTGAGAAGCACCAGCGCTGCAGCAGTCCACTGAGGCCCGTGATAAGGCAGCTCGATGGTATAGCTCCCCACAGGTGGAGCTAGGTCTCAGGGCAGCGTATGCAGGGGGAATGCAGGACAGGCGAGACCCAGCTGGGTCAGAGCAAGAACGGAAACGGACACGGTAGTCACTTCAGCACCTTTTACTGGAGGAAATTCAGGCACATCCTGGAGCACTGTAGGGTGAAGGGTGCATATCAGGATCCTCCCCAATGAGCGGGTGTAGGGCCTCCTGTTTCTTGCCTCTGCGCAGTAAGCTTCTGACCTGCCTGGAGCTAGGCCTAACTTTGTCTCTGTCCTGCGCTGGCTGACCTTGTGGTAGGGCCTTCTCTTGAAGTTCACGCTCCCAGTATGCGGGGCCTAAGCGTCTCCTGGCTCTGTTACGTATCAGCACCTTAGCAATCCTGGGACTTGTAGTTCTCCAGGGATTCCGGTTATGCCTTACTGGGTCATAGAGATCCCGGTAAGCTCGGATCCGGTGTCCGGTAAATGCTTCGGGGTGAGCTGGTTAAGCTCCTCTGCCCCTTATGTACTAACTCACCACTCGCCTTCGGCCTACTCGGGCCCTCAATAGGCTATACACACTAACGGCAGCTTGCCACGCTTCACCGATCTTATGACGCCGGCACACCTTAAGCTCTATCTGGGCTCCCTGAATCTAGCTAGCAGGAGCCTCGTGCTCCACTGCTGAACTATTAACTGAGTTCTCTAGACTAGACTGAGCTCCACTGCAGACTGACCTCTCTTAGGCTTCTCTACTGCAGGAACTCTTCAGAGGAACTGAACTGCCTAGCTCCACCTTCCCTATTTATATCCCTAACGGGCTCACTCTGCTGGTCTGAGGTGGAAGGTGGAGATGTGTGAATGTTTATGGGGGCCTCTTGTGGAGGATTCCATCAATACACTCTTCTAGGATCTGTGATACCAAGCGCAGCGGGGCGTCACAGATGCTATTGACGACGAGGTTAGGTTGCGCCTTCCTGGACAGAGACGGAGTACTGGAAGCACGTCAACAACTGCATCCTCAACCACAACTCCGCCTCTGACCACAAGTCGTAGTGGCTCTTCAGGTCGCATGGGCTCTAAGCCTTGCATAGCCTGGGCATTTATTCAGATCGATAAGGATGACCCAACTCGTGTTATCTGTAATATTTATCACCAAAAGCTAAGTAGAGGCCAAAAAATCCATAGTTTGAGTACTTCATGCATGTACCGTCACATGGATATGAAGCATAAGTTGCAGTGGGAAGCTCACTGTGCTACAATGCGGCCTAGCAGGCTGGGCCAACCACCGTCTGCCCCATCTTGTGCATCCGCGGCCTCTTCATCCTCTGTGACTGGGGGGACAGCAGTCACAAATGTTTTTGGACGCAGACCTGCCACCTCTTTACCTGCAACAGCCAGTGTGATTGGCAGGTCGTCAGTTCATTGGGAAGTGGAAACACCTGCTGGTGTTGAGAGCTCTCTGACATCGAGAGCACCACCTTTGGATCAAGGCAACCTAACATGTCCGCCTGCATCTTCCTCACAGACCGGCAGTTTGCCAGGGACACCCTACTCAACCCCGTCAAAGCACAACAGCCAGCCCTCGGTCCCTCAGATGTGGACAAGTAAAAGACCATTTCCTCCTAGCCATGAGAAAGCTAAGAGGTTGAATTTCACCATCTGCAAGCTGTTGGCTACAGAAATGCTGCCTTTCCGCCTGGAGGACACAGTGGATTTTTGAGACCTTATGTCCGTCGCAGTGCCCCAGTACCAGATACCCAGTCGGCACTACTTCTCAAAGAAAGGTGTGCCTGCGCTCCACCAGCATGTCGCACACAACATCACCGCTTCTTTGAGAAACTCTGTGTGTGACAGGGTGCATTTCACCACAGACACTTGGACGAGTAGGCATGGACAGGGGCGTTACATGTCGCTGACAGGGCACTGGGTAACTATGGTGACAGCAGGACAAGGGGCTGCTGTCCAAGTCTTGCCGTCCCCGCGAGTTGTACGTCAATCCTCTTTATCTAGAAGTTCCTCCACTGCTTCTGCCTCCTCAACCTCCTCTCGGTCCTCCACCTGCACCCAAAGCCTGTCTGGTAATGCCACCTGCTTTCTAACTGCGCACCTCCTTACTATGCTGGCAGCAGGGCTCAACGGCATCAGTGTTTACTTTGAAATGTCTGGGAAATGTGAGTCACACAGCTGAGGACTTGTGGTCAGCTCTGGAGACCCAGTTTCATGAATGGTTGTCTCCACTGGACCTGCAACCAGGGAAGGCCGTGTGCGACAATGCTGCAAACCTGGGTGCGGCCCTTCGCCGGGGCAATGTTACACACGTGCCTTGTATGGCTCACGTGTTGAACCTGGTTGTCCATAAATTTTTAGCCCACTATCCCGGACTAGATGGCCTTCTGCAGAGGGCACGGTCGCTGTGTGCTCACTTCCGCCGTTCGCATCCCGCAGCTCAACGACTTACATCTCTACAGAAGTCGTTGGGCCTGCCAGTTCACCGGCTGAAATGCGATGTGCCGACACGGTGGAATTCAACTCTGCACATGTTGCAGCGACTGTGGCAGCACCGACAAGCCCTGGTGCAATAGTTTCTGACGTATAGCCTGGGAGAACGAGATCCAGAGGTGGGGCAAATCACACAGCAGGAGTGGTCTCAGATCAGGGACCTATGAAGTTGACGCGCCCCCTGGGCCGTGGGGTACCCGGAGCCGGGCCGGTAGACGCTGGGGGTTGTAGTCACTGTGGCGGTGACCCGGTCCGTGACCCAGGGCGGTCAATCCAACGGTAATTTGTATATATGGATTTTATAATGTCCGACTACGCCACCTGTGGAGTGCGGCCAAAGGGGCCGCTGCTGCGGAACAGTCCTCTGAAGCTGGTGGTTTTGCTGCAATGGTATTATTACTCACCACAGGAAGAGTGTAGCTTCAGGGCAGTGTGGGTGGATGATGGTGGTTGTAGTGCAGGGAGTCAGTAATGAACACAGAGTCCATGTGATGCAGTCCCAAGATCTTTACTCACAGTTGTTGCAGTCCAGATTACAGGTACCAGAGCTATCTCACCCGTCGTGCTGTGCGTACTCAGTGAGGGGCTCAGTCCACCCCCAGATAGCTCCGGAGTACTTAGCAGGACCCCCTTCTGTGTGTCCTTTCTCTGGCCTTCTCCCTGCACCTCACACCCAGTGACACTTCTATCCGGTATCCTCGGGCCTTGGCGGGCGACTTGTGTTCCGTCCCCTGGGTCCTATGTGGCTACCTTCTTAGTGAGACTGGTGTGGACTTTTGCCTGCAGTACATGAAATGCTGCAGCCTCTGGTTTCTAGTTGAGCCTTGCTGTTTCTCCTCTAGTTGAGGGACCGGTTCCCCTTATCTGGCCTGACCCCTCTACCTCCTGGTAGCAGCGGGAGTACAGGTGGCCTTCTGCACGGCCCGTAGCCCTAGGGTCCCTTCGGTTCCTGGAGCCTTCCAGCTCCCACTCCTCTCTTCTCTCCTTCAGTCCTGGGCCTCCCAGGCTAGGCCCGCCTCCGGAGCAGAGCTCATGCCGAGCCTCTGCTCCTGTCACTTTTCCTCCTCTGACTGGCTTGCTCTTTCTAAGATGGCTTCCTATTTATACTCTCCCTGTCATGTGCTCCCCTAAGCTGCTCCCCTAAGCACCCACTACATAGGATCCTCCCACCAGCTAGGGACCTGGGACTGTGCTCTCCCTTAGGAGCAATCTCGCCCTAACCCCACTGCGGGTATGTGTTGGATGCAGGTGTTAGGGTCCCGAGCCATACGCCTTCTTTACCTGAGGGTGAGATACCACACCTCTGGGTGAGATGCAGTAACTCTGTGGTGACTGCACCCTCAGGGGCGCCACACACCTTTCTGCACAGTTTTGAAATGGCGACGAAGATGTTTAGTGCTGACGACGATGCCATTATCAGCATAACTATTCCGGTGATTTACATGCTGGAGCACACATTAAACAGAATTCAGAGTCAGGTGGTCGGACAAGAGGAGGTGGAGGAAGTAGAGGAGGAGTCGTATGCGGAAGGGATAACATCTCCAAGGTCCAGACGGTTGGCAGCACCAAGGAGGCAGGCATGGGAGGGTGGGGGAGAGGGATTAAACAGGGCGCATGGTAGCAGCCAAACTGTTGAGGAAGGTGCAGGAGCCGAGGAAGAAGTGGAGGATGAACTGGCGATGGGCATGGAAGACTCATCAGATGAGGGAGACCTTGATCACATTTCTGTTGTGCTAGGTTGGGGGGAGAGGGCAGAGGAAAGAAGCATGATTCTTACCTCGCTACCAACACAACAAGGACTTGGTCCTCCTGGATGCGCAAGACACATGAGTGCATTCTTGCTGCACTACCTGCAACATGACCCTCAGATTGCAGAATTCGAAGTAATCTCGACTACTGGGTTGCCACACTCTTAGATCCCCGGTACAAAAGTAAATTTGCCGAAATAATTCCTGCCATAAAAAGGGATTGACGCATGCAGGAGTATCTGCAGACGCTGTTGCAGAATCTTACATGTGCTTTTCCACAAAACACCAGTGGTGCACGAAGTGAATCTCACAGTTCTAACTTGCCAACCGCGGGACTGTCGAGTCTTCATCACTCAAACCGTAACAGTAACACAGTATCTGCTGGTAACAGCAATTTTGTGAAATCGTTTCACCACTTTTTTAGACCATCCTTTGCAAGGCCACAGGAGACAAGAAGTCTGACACATAGTCAATGCCTAGAGAGGATGGTGCAGGAGTATCTCCAAGTGAACATCGAAGCCATGACTGTGTCACTGGACCCTTGCTCATTTTGGTATTCCAATCTGGAAAAATGGCCGGAGCTCGCCACTCACGCCTTGGAGATCTTGTCATGCCCTGCAGCCAGTGTTCTCTCTGAACGTGTGTTCAGCGCTGTTGATGGTGTGCTGACAGATAAGCGCACGCGGCTGTCCACTGAGAATGTAGACAGACTCACGTTCATAAAGATGAACAAATCATGGATTCGCAAGGACTTTTCTAATCCTGTGTTATCCTTGGGAGGCTAAAAGCTTGAGGATTTGGTAATATCACCTCACCAACCGTTTTAAGCAACTGTGGGGCAATTGATGCCACTTAACCCTAGAACGCATGACCATAAAAATCTACACTTTCATATACCTGGGGCCTTTTAGGCCCGTGTGCAAATAACATTAAATAACTCAAACTCAAATGACAAACAACTATATACATGAAGAATACCTAGAGTTTCAAAATTCTAACTAAAGTAATCTTGCAGAAAATAGAAAACAATTAACAGGGCGGGACTGCGAGGCCCCAGGTATGCGTTCTAGGGTTAAATGGTGTCTGTGCCACAATTTTGGGAAAAAATGGAAACTCTTTTTGGAGTCCCCTTGCTGTGTCTTACGTGACGTTGGCATCGTCAATTCCAGGTGGGTTGGGTCGCTCCCCCCCCCCTTTTAACTGTAAGAAACTACATACACTATGGCTTGGGGTAACACAGATGATTGAGTCTGAAGAGCTGTTTACTCAGAGGTCTGCTCCAAATCTTCAGTGTCTGCTAGTCAGCGTAGAATTTTTAACTGCATCTAGCCTAGGCAATACTTTGGGCGTAGTAGCCCAGCTGCGAAGCAAGCTGCACCGCCTGTGTATCTAATAAGAATTTTTAAATGCATCTAGCCTAGGCAGACTGTGGGGACCCCCAACCAAACCCAGACGCTCAGCCCCCCTACCGCCCCCCTTTCCTTGACAATACAATAATGTAACTCTTACAACTGGATGGGTGAGGATCGGTCACAGCTTTATTAACTCTTTATACTCATTCCATTAGAAAGACATTTTATTTCTAAAATAATTCAGCTTGTTGCAGCATGCCCTGGGTCTCCACTCCGGCAACTTGGCCAACAAGTGTAACTCTCCAACATGTCCTTTCTATTTCCAGGCCACGGAGGATCCTGCGTACTCGTATGCAGGACTCTGACCCCCACCCATCACTCTTAACGCTTGTTCCACTCCGTCCTGGAGTCCTGACAGGAATATGTCCAGTCCAATATCCATTAAGTGAACACCGTCGGGCCGTATGAGGCCTGCTTTATCTCCTTCCAGTTGTCGGTGTCGTACCACTACACCGCCTCTGTCTCTTCTAAATTTTGCCATCCGTATATTTATTACCCGCCTTGTCCGTTCGATGGCCGTGATGTCTCGCGCACCTTGCCATACCGCTATCGGCACAATCTCTGACCATACTATAGCTAGTTTTGTGAAAAATTCTCTGAAGCGCTCAGTGTCTAGTTTCATTATTTCCATTAGTTATGCGCTCTTGTGATGACCTAGGTTGTTTCCCCCGGCCTGTATAACTAAGATGACCAAACATCTTGCCTCTCTCCCTACCTTGATTACCTCCATTAGTACCTGTGGCCATAGCAGGCCTCTAATACCTCTCCAGTTGAAATATGTGTTATGAAACTCTAATTTCCTCCCGCCTGGGCGGACTTTCGCCCTTTAATCTGCCCAATATATATACGAGTGGCCTATCACCCACACTGTTGGCTTAGCGTCACCTGTAAAAGAAACAAACCACGTTAGGATAACAAGTCCGGTCTTATGTATCTTGCCAAACACGTGGATCACCATCTCTCTATCCTCTGAACTTCCGTTTCTGACAGTCCTGCTCTTGCTGCTTCTGTGGCCGCGCCTATGCGGAATGAGTGTGTCCCGTAATCTTTGGGGTGGTTCCCTGCCGATGTTATGCATTTATTAAATATAGCTTGGAACTGGTATCTTGATAATGGCGTCCCATCAATGTGTGATAGGAACAAATTACTTTGTGATCTGATGGTTAGATATGGTTTTACTATTGTTACCCGACTCAGTGTACCGTTTGTGGGTTGTAGAAGTACCCAAGTGCCCCTGCCCGCTGGAACCATTTTCGATTTGTGTATGCGTAGACGTATTGCATTATTGCCTATGACTACGTCCTGGTGTAATAAGCCTCCACTGGTGCTAATTTTGGATTGAGGGACTAATTCGCTTATGCATAGCGCCCCGAAGAAGGCGATCACAAATGCAGTAGACAGTAGTGTTGCTTCAAATTGTGAGTGTCATGTTAATGGTGTTAGGGATATGATGTGAGAAATCAGTTTTAGTGACACGGGACGGGACGTCTACACTCCTGACTTGGCTGACCCCTTTTCCACCCTTTTATGGATTGTCTGATGATGAATCTTTGTCACATCTCCCCAATTCAGTAGTTGGAAGTGAAATGCTACTCCGGTCAGACACCGCTGCGCTGACGCCCCTGATATGCCCCTCATCATTAGCTGGTGGAGAAATTCTATGGTGACTTGTGATCTGGCTTGTTCACATTGGTCAACCCGTCTGCCTGCTACTAGTCGTGTCCACTCTTCCCATGCCTTACCGTATGCTTGCCACGTCGACGGGGCAACTGATGCTCTGATTAATGGCATCAACTATTCGCCACTAGATCCCATAGGGAAGGTGGGCAACTGTTGTCCCGATGGGTGGGCATTGTGGAAGAGCTCTGTGAAAATCTGCCAATTGAATTGTTATAAAGCGTTAGCAGCAGCTTTAGACCCCTCAGCATAGTGGCTAGCGCGGACCCATACATTGTGTTTTAGGCACAGGAATGCTAGCCTGGGTAGTAGGCCTAGCACTGGGAGAGACAATGATGCCATCTTATTAATGCAGTGCGCTAAGCTGGTGTTTTTTGTTATGAAGCGTATATTTTTGTAAGCCAGGAGCGCGCCCCATATTTCTATTGCTACCACTATTGGGAAGAAAAATTATTTTCAGGGCTAGATGCAGCGAAAAATTATTATTAATTGAAAAGCTGGTGGAGCTTGGTATAGATGGCCTAATACAATGAGACCCACACACTGCTAGAAGGCCAAATATTTTTTCAGAGTTAGATGCAGAAAAAAATTATATTCAGTTTGCAACCTGATGGAGGTCAGTATAGATGGACTAATAGAACAAGTCCCACACACTGCTAGAAGGCCAAATATTTTTTCAGAGGTAGATGCAGACAAAAAATTATTTTGAATTTGCAACCTGATGGAGGTCAGTATAGATGACTAATAGAACAAGTCCCACACACTGCTAGAAGGCCAAATATTTTTTCAGTGCTAGATGCAGAAAAAAATTATATTCAGTTTGCAACCTTATGGAGGTCAGTATAGATGGACTAATAGAACAAGTCCCACACACAGCTGGAAGCCCAAATATTTTTTCAGAGGTAGATGCAGAAAAAAATTATATTCAGTTTGCAACCTGATGGAGGTCTGTATAGATGGATTAATAGAACAAGTCCCACACACAGCTAGAAGCCCAATATTTTTTCAGAGGTAGATACAGAAAAAAATATATTCAGTTTGCAACCTGATGGAGGTCTGTATAGATGGATTAATAGAACAAGTCCCACACACAGCTAGAAGCCCAATATTTTTTCAAAGGTAGATGCAGAAAAAAATATATTCAGTTTGCAACCTGATGGAGGTCTGTATAGATGGATTAATAGAACAAGTCCCACACACAGCTAGAAGCCCAATATTTTTTCAGATGTAGATGCAGAAAAAAATATATTCAGTTTGCAACCTGATGGAGGTCAGTATAGATGGACTAATAGAACAAGTCCCACACACTGCTAGAAGGCCAAACATTTTTTCAGAGCTAGATGCAGAAAAATATTATATTCAATTTGCAACCTGATGGAGGTCAGTATAGATGGACTAATAGAATAAGTCCCACACACAGCTAGAAGGCCAAATATTTTTTCAGAGGTAGATGCAGAAAAAAATTATATTCAGTTTGCAACCTTATGGAGGTCAGTATAGATGGACTAATAGAACAAGTCCCACACACAGCTAGAAGCCCAAATATTTTTTCAGAGGTAGATGCATAAAAAAATTATATTCAGTTTGCAACCTGATGGAGGTCAGTATAGATGGACTAATAGAACAAGTCCCACACACTGCTAGAAGGCCAAACATTTTTTCAGAGCTAGATGCAGAAAAATATTATATTCAATTTGCAACCTGATGGAGGTCAGTATAGATGGACTAATAGAACAAGTCCCACACACAGCTAGAAGGCCAAATATTTTTTCAGAGGTAGATGCAGAAAAAAATATATTCAGTTTGCAACCTTATGGAGGTCAGTATAGATGGACTAATAGAACAAGTCCCACACACAGCTAGAAGCCCAAATATTTTTTCAGAGGTAGATGCAGAAAAAAATTATATTCAGTTTGCAACCTGATGGAGGTCTGTATAGATGGATTAATAGAACAAGTCCCACACACAGCTAGAAGCCCAATATTTCTTCAGAGGTAGATGCAGAAAAAAATATATTCAGTTTGCAACCTGATGGAGGTCTGTATAGATGGATTAATAGAACAAGTCCCACACACAGCTAGAAGCCCAATATTTTTTCAGAGGTAGATGCAGAAAAAAATATATTCAGTTTGCAACCTGATGGAGGTCTGTATAGATGGATTAATAGAACAAGTCCCACACACAGCTAGAAGCCCAATATTTTTTCAGAGGTAGATGCAGAAAAAAATATATTCAGTTTGCAACCTGATGGAGGTCAGTATAGATGGACTAATAGAACAAGTCCCACACACTGCTAGAAGGCCAAACATTTTTTCAGAGCTAGATGCAGAAAAATATTATATTCAATTTGCAACCTGATGGAGGTCAGTATAGATGGACTAATAGAACAAGTCCCACACACAGCTGGAATGCCAAATATTTTTTCAGAGGTAGATGCAGAAAAAAATTATATTCAGTTTGCAACCTTATGGAGGTCAGTATAGATCGACTAATAGAACAAGTCCCACACACAGCTAGAAGCCCAAATATTTTTTCAGAGGTAGATGCAGAAAAAAATTATATTCAGTTTGCAACCTGATGGAGGTCAGTATAGATGGACTAATAGAACAAGTCCCACACACTGCTAGAAGGCCAAACATTTTTTCAGAGCTAGATGCAGAAAAATATTATATTCAATTTGCAACCTGATGGAGGTCAGTATAGATGGACTAATAGAACAAGTCCCACACACAGCTAGAAGGCCAAATATTTTTTCAGAGGTAGATGCAGAAAAAAATTATATTCAGTTTGCAACCTTATGGAGGTCAGTATAGATGGACTAATAGAACAAGTCCCACACACAGCTAGAAGCCCAAATATTTTTTCAGAGGTAGATGCAGAAAAAAATTATATTCAGTTTGCAACCTTATGGAGGTCAGTATAGATGGACTAATAGAACAAGTCCCACACACAGCTGGAAGCCCAAATATTTTTTCAGAGGTAGATGCAGAAAAAAATTATATTCAGTTTGCAACCTGATGGAGGTCTGTATAGATGGATTAATAGAACAAGTCCCACACACAGCTAGAAGCCCAATATTTTTTCAGAGGTAGATACAGAAAAAAATATATTCAGTTTGCAACCTGATGGAGGTCTGTATAGATGGATTAATAGAACAAGTCCCACACACAGCTAGAAGCCCAATATTTTTTCAAAGGTAGATGCAGAAAAAAATATATTCAGTTTGCAACCTGATGGAGGTCTGTATAGATGGATTAATAGAACAAGTCCCACACACAGCTAGAAGCCCAATATTTTTTCAGATGTAGATGCAGAAAAAAATATATTCAGTTTGCAACCTGATGGAGGTCAGTATAGATGGACTAATAGAACAAGTCCCACACACTGCTAGAAGGCCAAACATTTTTTCAGAGCTAGATGCAGAAAAATATTATATTCAATTTGCAACCTGATGGAGGTCAGTATAGATGGACTAATAGAATAAGTCCCACACACAGCTAGAAGGCCAAATATTTTTTCAGAGGTAGATGCAGAAAAAAATTATATTCAGTTTGCAACCTTATGGAGGTCAGTATAGATGGACTAATAGAACAAGTCCCACACACAGCTAGAAGCCCAAATATTTTTTCAGAGGTAGATGCATAAAAAAATTATATTCAGTTTGCAACCTGATGGAGGTCAGTATAGATGGACTAATAGAACAAGTCCCACACACTGCTAGAAGGCCAAACATTTTTTCAGAGCTAGATGCAGAAAAATATTATATTCAATTTGCAACCTGATGGAGGTCAGTATAGATGGACTAATAGAACAAGTCCCACACACAGCTAGAAGGCCAAATATTTTTTCAGAGGTAGATGCAGAAAAAAATATATTCAGTTTGCAACCTTATGGAGGTCAGTATAGATGGACTAATAGAACAAGTCCCACACACAGCTAGAAGCCCAAATATTTTTTCAGAGGTAGATGCAGAAAAAAATTATATTCAGTTTGCAACCTGATGGAGGTCTGTATAGATGGATTAATAGAACAAGTCCCACACACAGCTAGAAGCCCAATATTTCTTCAGAGGTAGATGCAGAAAAAAATATATTCAGTTTGCAACCTGATGGAGGTCTGTATAGATGGATTAATAGAACAAGTCCCACACACAGCTAGAAGCCCAATATTTTTTCAGAGGTAGATGCAGAAAAAAATATATTCAGTTTGCAACCTGATGGAGGTCTGTATAGATGGATTAATAGAACAAGTCCCACACACAGCTAGAAGCCCAATATTTTTTCAGAGGTAGATGCAGAAAAAAATATATTCAGTTTGCAACCTGATGGAGGTCAGTATAGATGGACTAATAGAACAAGTCCCACACACTGCTAGAAGGCCAAACATTTTTTCAGAGCTAGATGCAGAAAAATATTATATTCAATTTGCAACCTGATGGAGGTCAGTATAGATGGACTAATAGAACAAGTCCCACACACAGCTGGAATGCCAAATATTTTTTCAGAGGTAGATGCAGAAAAAAATTATATTCAGTTTGCAACCTTATGGAGGTCAGTATAGATCGACTAATAGAACAAGTCCCACACACAGCTAGAAGCCCAAATATTTTTTCAGAGGTAGATGCAGAAAAAAATTATATTCAGTTTGCAACCTGATGGAGGTCAGTATAGATGGACTAATAGAACAAGTCCCACACACTGCTAGAAGGCCAAACATTTTTTCAGAGCTAGATGCAGAAAAATATTATATTCAATTTGCAACCTGATGGAGGTCAGTATAGATGGACTAATAGAACAAGTCCCACACACAGCTAGAAGGCCAAATATTTTTTCAGAGGTAGATGCAGAAAAAAATTATATTCAGTTTGCAACCTTATGGAGGTCAGTATAGATGGACTAATAGAACAAGTCCCACACACAGCTAGAAGCCCAAATATTTTTTCAGAGGTAGATGCAGAAAAAAATTATATTCAGTTTGCAACCTTATGGAGGTCAGTATAGATGGACTAATAGAACAAGTCCCACACACAGCTAGAAGCTCAAATATTTTTTCAGAGGTAGATGCAGAAAAAAATTATATTCAGTTTGCAACCTGATGGAGGTCTGTATAGATGGATTAATAGAACAAGTCCCACACACAGCTAGAAGCCCAATATTTTTTCAGAGGTAGATGCAGAAAAAAATATATTCAGTTTGCAACCTGATGGAGGTCTGTATAGATGGATTAATAGAACAAGTCCCACACACAGCTAGAAGCCCAATATTTTTTCAGAGGTAGATGCAGAAAAAAATATATTCAGTTTGCAACCTGATGGAGGTCTGTATAGATGGATTAATAGAACAAGTCCCACACACAGCTAGAAGCCCAATATTTTTTCAGAGGTAGATGCAGAAAAAAATATATTCAGTTTGCAACCTGATGGAGGTCAGTATAGATGGACTAATACAACAAGTCCCACACACAGCTAGAAGCCCAATATTTTTTCAGAGGTAGATGCAGAAAAAAATATATTCAGTTTGCAACCTGATGGAGGTCTGTATAGATGGATTAATAGAACAAGTCCCACACACAGCTAGAAGCCCAATATTTTTTCAGAGGTAGATGCAGAAAAAAATATATTCAGTTTACAACCTGATGGAGGTCTGTATAGATGGATTAATAGAACAAGTCCCACACACAGCTAGAAGCCCAATATTTTTTCAGAGGTAGATGCAGAAAAAAATATATTCAATTTGCAACCTGATGGAGGTCTGTATAGATGGATTAATAGAACAAGTCCCACACACAGCTAGAAGCCCAATATTTTTTCAGAGCTAGATGCAGAAAAAAATTATATTCAATTTGCAACCTGATGGAGGTCAGTATAGATGGACTAATAGAATGATGCTATGCCCAAAAGATTTTACTTCACTAGGTGCAGTAAAAAAATTGGTATTCTATACACAGGTGGTATATCTTGCAACACAGATAGGCTACTCCACTGACTAACACACTCTGCAATAGGCCAAAAAGGATTAGCTTTGCTAGATTCAGCCAAATGCTGTGAAAAAAACTTGCACAGCACTGGCACAGACCTGCCTGGCAAAAACTGATAGGAACTGATGTAACCTAGTCCTGAAAAGGACTCCAATTACAATTAGTCTTTACTCCCACAATCTATCTATTTAAGAGCACAGACCTGCCTGATAAAAGTCGTAGGAAATGCTGTAACCTAGTCCTTAAAAGGACTGCAATCACAACTATTCCCTACTCCCAAGCTATCTGTAGATTTGTGCGAAAATTGGCTTGAAATTAACAAGGTATAGCGCACACAGCAACAGCGGTGCCGTCTAACACGCAGCTGCAGCAGTGAGAAAATGGTGGCGACGGGGAAAATGGCTTGGTCTTATAGGGCAAGGACATGTGACATACACTGCCAATGACACATGCCCTTGCTTGTGTGAAAAAAAGCACTTCGCTCCGTGTGTGCGCTGCTGATAGGCTGACAGATTGCACCTCCCCACTGCAAATGCGGGAAAGAGAAAAAAAAATGGAGATCTTCATTGTTCCTGCAGAGATCCATCCCCTGCCCCTCCCCCCACCCCGCTGTACACTCAAACTGCGTATTAACATTAATTTTCATCATTACTGAGAAAAAATCCAGTTATGATTTTGGTGCATGAACAGTTATCGAACATAACCTCGAACAGCCGAATTTTTCTCAAATTGTTCGTGCTCGCCGAACGGCTCGAACACCGCCCAAAACAGCTCGAATTTGAGATTGGCGAACAGTTCGAGTAGAACAACGCTCATCTCTAGTCTCTAATCTGAGCTGCTGTTGACCTGCGATTTCTGAGGCTGGTGACTCGGATAAACTTATCCTCAGAAGCAGAGGTGACTCTTGGTCTTCCTTTCCTGGGGCGGTCCTCATGTGAGCCAGTTTCTTTGTAGCGCTTGATGGTTTTTGCAACTGCACTTGGGGACACTTTCAAAATTTTTCCAATTTTTTGGACTGACTGACCTTCATTTCTTAAAGTAATGATGGCCACTCATTTTTCTTTACTTAGCTGCTTTTTTCTTGCCATAATACAAATTCTAACAGTTGTAAGGCAGCGCTTGTCATTATCCTGGGGGATACTCGCTTTGCTGCGTCAATCAATGCACACCAGCAACTACTTTGCCGTGTTTCACAGTCCACAGTTTATTTCACTTCATAAACCGCATTTCACACACATAATGTCAAACAAGCCCAAGTGGCAAACCGGCCCACTTGGCTCTAATTACAGCCTTCGCAAGGTAATACTAAAACAATGTCCATATAAATGTCCATAACATAAAGAGTATTACCTTTATCAGTTTTAGCTGCTTCAGTCTGCCACCACTGTGGCTCTAAGGCTTGACCACACGTGGTCTCCAGCCCTCCACCCGTCCAAGGCCACTGGCATCTCTCACATACTCAGATCCAGGCTCTGCCCTCCAGGACACTTGTGTGGCACTCCGAGGCTTACTGGCATCCCCCACACTCTCACAGGGATCCAGGCTTCACCTCCACCGGAGTCCACCAGGCCTCACCAGGCCTCAAACAAGCGGTGTTCCCACTCACACACCCAGGGAACAGCCTCGTTCCTCTCACACGGTGTCCGCACATACGGGTAACAGGAAACACGCCTGTCACACCCCTTTCACCTCTGCACACGGTGCCCACACAGGAGCTCCCAACACATAGGAACTCCTACACACCGAAACACACCCACACAGGAACACACAGGGTTTATATATCTTGCAGCACACCCACAGATAGGACCTTAACTGATGTCAGACTCATGTGTCCACACCCTCTGTGTGCATAAGGACCTGTGTGATGTCACAGTCATGTGACCAGTCAGTTAAAGGGGAAGGTACATGGTCATTCAAAAACACACTGAACCATTAAAGTGATGTCTGCTACATCACACAGTCTATTCAGTAGAACTATCAGCTGTGTATCCACCAGACTTCTGCTCAACACAACCTGACAGGGCACACCTATGAAGTGAAAACCATTTACGGTGACTACCTCTTGAAGCTCATCAAGAGAATACCAAGAATGTGCAAAGCAGTCATCAAAGCAAAAGGTGGCTACTTTGAAGAACCTAGAATATAAGACATATTTTCAGTTGTTTCACACTTTTTTGTTAAGTATATAATTCCACATGTGTTAATTCATAGTTTTGATGCCTTGAGTGTGAATGTACAATTTTCATACAGAAAAATCTTTAAATTAGAAGGTGTGTCCAAACTTTTGGTCTGTACTATATATATACAGTGCTGGCCAAAAGTATTGGCACCCCTGCAATTCTGTCAGTTAATACTCAGTTTTTTCCTGAAAATGATTGCAATCACAAATTCTTTGGTATTATTCTCTTCATTTAATTTGCTTGCAAGGAAAAAACACAAAAGAGAATGAAGCAAAAATCAAATCATTGATCATTTCACACAAAACTCCAAAAAAGGGCCGGACAAAAGTATTGGCACCCTCAGCCTAATACTTGGTTGCACAACCTTTAGCCAAAATAACTGCGAACAACCGCTTCCGGTAACCATCAATGAGTTTCTTACAATGCTCTGCTGGAATTGTAGACCATTCTTCTTTGGCAAAATGCTCCAGGTCCCTGATATTTGAAGGGTGACTTCTCCAAACTGCCATTTTGAGATCTCTCCACAGGTGTTCTATGGGATTTAGGTCTGGACTCATTGCTGGCCACCTTAGAAGTAGAGATGAGCGTTGTTCTACTCGAACTGTTCGCCAATCTCAAATTCGAGCTGTTTTGGGCGGTGTTCGAGCCGATCGGCGAACACGAACAATTTGAGAAAAATTCGGCTGTTCGAGGTTATGTTCGATAACTGTTCGTGCACCAAAATCATAACTGGATTTTTTCTCAGTAATGATGAAAATTAATGTTAATACGCAGTTTGAGTGTACAGCGGGGCGGGGGGAGGGGCAGGGGATGGATCTCTGCAGGAACAATGAAGATATCCATTTTTTTTTCTCTTTCCCGCATTTGCAGTGGGGAGGTGCAATCTGTCAGCCTATCAGCAGCGCACACACGGAGCGAAGTGCTTTTTTACACACAAGCAAGGGCATGTGTCATTGGCAGTGTATGTCACATGTCCTTGCCCTATAAGACCAAGCCATTTTCCCCGTCGCCACCATTTTCTCACTGCTGCAGCTGCGTGTTAGACGGCACCGCTGTTGCTGTGTGCGCTATACCTTGTTAATTTCAAGCCAATTTTCGCACAAATATACAGATAGCTTGGGAGTAGGGAATAGTTGTGATTGCAGTCCTTTTAAGGACTAGGTTACAGAATTTCCTACGACTTTTATCAGGCAGGTCTGTGCTCTTGAATAGATAGATTGTGGGAGTAAAGACTAATTGTAATTGGAGTCCTTTTCAGGACTAGGTTACATCAGTTCCTATCAGTTTTTGCCAGGCAGGTCTGTGCCAGTGCTGTGCAAGTTTTTTTCACAGCATTTGGCTGAATCTAGCAAAGCTAATCCTTTTTGGCCTATTGCAGAGTGTGTTAGTCAGTGGAGTAGCCTATCTGTGTTGCAAGATATACCACCTGTGTATAGAATACCAATTTTTTTACTGCACCTAGTGAAGTAAAATCTTTTGGGCATAGCATCATTCTATTAGTCCATCTATACTGACCTCCATCAGGTTGCAAACTGAATATAATTTTTTTCTGCATCTAGCTCTGAAAAAATATTTGGGCTTCTAGCAGTGTGTGGGACTTGGTCTATTAGTCCATCTATACTGACCTCCATCAGGTTGCAAATTAAAAATAATTTTTTTCTTCATTTAGCTCTGAAAAAATATTTGGGCTTCTAGCAGTGTGTGGGACTTGTTCTATTAGTCCTTCTATACTGACCTCCAGCAGGTTGCAAATTGAATATAATTTTTTTCTGCATCTAGCTCTGAAAAAATATTTGGGCTTCTAGCGGTGTGTGGGACTTGGTCTATTAGTCCATCTATACTGACCTCCATCAGGTTGCAAATTAAAAATAATTTTTTTCTGCATCTAGCTCTGAAAAAATATTTGGGCTTCTAGCAGTGTGTGGGACTTGGTCTATTAGTCCATCTATACTGACCTCCATCAGGTTGCAAATTAAAAATAATTTTTTTCTTCATTTATCTCTGAAAAAATATTTGGGCTTCTAGCAGAGTGTGGGACTTGTTCTATTAGTCCATCTATACTGACCTCCATCAGGTTGCAAATTAAAAATAATTTTTTTCTGCATCTAGCTCTGAAAAAATATTTGGGCTTCTAGCAGTGTGTGGGACTTGGTCTATTAGTCCATCTATACTGACCTCCATCAGGTTGCAAATTGAATAAAAAAAATTTCTGCATCTAGCTCTGAAAAAATATTTGGGCTTCTAGCGGTGTGTGGGACTTGGTCTATTAGTCCATCTATACTGACCTCCATCAGGTTGCAAATTAAAAATAATTTTTTTCTGCATCTAGCTCTGAAAAAATATTTGGGCTTCTAGCAGTGTGTGGGACTTGGTCTATTAGTCCATCTATACTGACCTCCATCAGGTTGCAAATTAAAAATAATTTTTTTCTTCATTTATCTCTGAAAAAATATTTGGGCTTCTAGCAGTGTGTGGGACTTGTTCTATTAGTCCATCTATACTGACCTCCATCAGGTTGCAAATTAAAAATAATTTTTTTCTGCATCTAGCTCTGAAAAAATATTTGGGCTTCTAGCAGTGTGTGGGACTTGGTCTATTAGTCCATCTATACTGACCTCCATCAGGTTGCAAATTGAATAAAAAAAATTTCTGCATCTAGCTCTGAAAAAATATTTGGGCTTCTAGCGGTGTGTGGGACTTGGTCTATTAGTCCATCTATACTGACCTCCATCAGGTTGCAAATTAAAAATAATTTTTTTCTGCATCTAGCTCTGAAAAAATATTTGGGCTTCTAGCAGTGTGTGGGACTTGGTCTATTAGTCCATCTATACTGACCTCCATCAGGTTGCAAATTGAATAAAAAAATTTTCTGCATCTAGCTCTGAAAAAATATTTGGGCTTCTAGCGGTGTGTGGGACTTGGTCTATTAGTCCATCTATACTGACCTCCATCAGGTTGCAAATTAAAAATAATTTTTTTCTGCATCTAACCCAGCCAATAGTTTTGGCCTAATACCACAGTTTGGCCACTCAGCTCTGCTCGGTTACCATCCATTGTTTTTTTGTGCAAACAACTCCAGAGTTGTGAATTAGTTAACCACCAAAATGAGTGGAAAAAGGCCTGCTGCTGGTGGAAAGGGGAATAGGCGTGTTGGGAAGGGGAAAAAAGGTTGTGTCCGTGGGGTAGGTGCAGAAGAAAGACCATCTTCCAGCCAAACTAAAATGTCTACTTCTTTTAGCGGACAATGTGATAAGATCCCTTTCTTACGGCCACGCCAATCGCTACAAATTCCAGATGAGGCACAAAAACAGCAGGTGCTTCAACGGATATCAAGTGCTCCTTTAAGTGGGCTCTCCTCCACATCAACTTCAACATCACAAATACTCCAGTCCTCAAAGGTGTCACCCAAATCGCACTTGCTTCCTCACAGCTCCCAAATCTCCAGCTGCCCGTCTGAGTATGAGGTAGAACAGATGGTTGAGTCTGCAGAGCTGTTTACTCATACTATAGCCTGGGAATCAGAGGTCGACTCCAGCGCTTCTGTGAATCCAGACGAGGAAATGATCTGCACTGATGCCCAGAATCTTTATGAGTCGGATCCAGGACCAGACGCAGAAGGTTCTGACCATAATGTAGACCCTCATTCCCAAACTGTAACTCCTGTTGGTGGAGACAATGAGGAAGACGATGATAAGACTCAAATACCTGATTGGAGCGACAACTTTAGTTTTTTGTCAGGGCAGGAACAGGTTGGCTCTGAGGACGACGGGTGTGATAACGCACAGGGTGATGATGATGAGGTCGGAGATCCCACTTACTGTCAACCCACAGTCAGCCAAGAGATGAGGTCAGCAGAGGAGGTGGAGGAAGATGCTAGTGACGACGAGGTCAGGTTGCGCCTTCCTGGACAGAGACGTAGTACTGGAAGCACGTCAACAACTGCATCCTCAAACACAACTCTGCCTCTCACCACAAGTCGTGGTGGCTCTTCAGGTCGCATGGGTGTTAAGCCTTGCATAGCCTGGGCATTTTTTCAGATCGATAAAGATGACCCAACTCGTGTTATCTGTAACATTTGTCAGCAAAAGCTAAGTAGAGGCCAAAAAATACATAGTTTGAGTACTTCATGCATGAACCGGCACATGGACATGAAGCATAAGTTACAGTGGGAAGCTCAGTGTGCTACAATGCGGTCTAGCCGGCCGGGCCAACCACCGTCTGCCATATCTTGTGCATCCGCGGCCTCTTCATCCTCTGTGACTGGGGGGACAGCAGTCACACCTGTTTTGGGGCGCAGACCTGCCACCTCTTTACCCGCAACAGCCAGCGTGATTGGCAGGTCATCATTTTCTTTGGAGGTGGTAACACCAGCTGGTCTTGAGCGCTGTCCGACATCGATAGCACCACCTTTGGATCAAGGCAACCTAACATGTCCGCCTGCATCTTCCTCACAGACCGGCAGTTTGCCGGGGACACCCTTATCAACCCCGTCTAAGCACAATAGCCAGCCCTCGGTCCCTCAGATGTGGACAAGTAAAAGACCATTTCCTCCTAGCCATGAGAAAGCTAAGAGGTTGAATTTCACCATCTGCAAGCTCTTGGCTACAGAAATGCTGCCTTTCCGCCTGGTGGACACAGAGGATTTTCGAGACCTTATGTCCGTCGCAGTGCCCCAGTACCAGATGCCCAGTCGGCACTACTTCTCAAAGAAAGGTGTGCCTGCGCTCCACCAGCATGTCGCACACAACATCACCGCTTCTTTGAGAAACTCTGTGTGTGACAGGGTGAATTTCACCACAGACACTTGGACGAGTAGGCATGGACAGGGGCCTTACATGTCGCTGACTGGGCACTGGGTAACTATGGTGACAGCAGGACAAGGGGCTGCTGTCCAAGTCTTGCCGTCCCCACGAGTTGTGCGTCAATCCTCTTTATGTCATTTTTCCTCCACTGCTTCTGCCTCCTCAACCTCCTCTCGGTCTTCCACCTGCACCCAAAGCCTGTCTGGTCATGCCACAAGCTTTCTAACTGCGCAGAAGGGATCCTGCACACCTCCTTACTATGCTGGCAGTAGGGCTCAACGTCATCAGGCGGTTTTTACATTGAAATGTCTGGGAAATGTGAGTCACACAGCTGAGGGGTTGTGGTCAGCTCTGGAGAACCAATTTCATGAATGGTTGTCTCCACTGGACCTGAAACCAGGGAAGGCCGTGTGCGACAATGCTGCAAACCTGGGTGCGGCCCTTCGCCGGGGCAATGTCACACACGTGCCTTGTATGGCTCACGTGTTGAACCTGGTTGTCCAGCAATTTTTAGCCCACTATCCCAGACTAGATGGCCTTCTGCAGAGGGCACGGTCGCTGTGTGCTCACTTCCGCCGTTCGCATCCCGCAGCTCAGCGACTTACATCTCTACAGAAGTCGTTGGGCCTGCCACTTCACCGGCTAAAATGCGATGTGCCTACCCGGTGGAATTCAACTCTGCACATGTTGCAGCGACTGTGGCAGCACCGACAAGCCCTGGTGCAATACGTTCTGACGTATAGCCTGGGCCAACGAGATTCAGAGGTGGGGCAAATCACGCTGGAGGAGTGGTCTCAGATCAGGGACCTATGAACCCTTCTGCACAGTTTTGAAATGGCGACGAAGATGTTTAGTGCTGACGATGCCATTATCAGCATGACTATTCCGGTGATTTACATGCTGGAGCACATGTTAAACAGAATTCGGAGTCAGGTGGTGGCACAAGAGGAGGTGGAGGAAGTAGAGGAGGAGGAGTTGTATGCGGAAGGGCTAACATCTGCAAGGTCCAGACGGTCGGCAGCACCAAGGCGGCAGGCATGTGAGGGTGGGGGAGATGATTTTACCAGGGCGCATGGTAGCAGCCAAACTAGTGAGGAAGGTGCAGGAGCCCAGGAAGAAGTGGAGGACGAACTGATGGAAGACTCATCAGATGAGGGAGACCTTGATCACATTTCTGTTGTGCGAGGCTGGGGGGAGAGGACAGAGGAAGGAAGCATGATTGCTACCTCGCCACCAACACAACAGGGACTTGGTGCTCCTGGATGCGCAACACACATGAGTGCCTTCTTGCTGCACTACCTGCAACATGACCCTCGAATTGTGAGAATTAGAAATAATCCTGACTACTGGGTTGCCACACTGTTAGATCCCCGGTACAAAAGTAAATTTGCAGAAATTATTCCTGCCATAGAAAGGGATGCACGCATGCAGGAGTATCAGCAGAGACTGTTGCAGAATCTTACATGTGCTTTTCCACAAAATACCAGTGGTGCACGTAGTGAATCTCACAGTTCCAACTTGCCAACCGTGGGACCGTCAAGTGTTCAGCACTCAAACCGTAACAGAACCACAGTATCTGCTGGTAACATCAATTTTGCGGAATCATTTCACCACTTTTTTAGCCCATCCTTTGCAAGGCCACAGGAGACAAGAAGTCTGACACATAGTCAACGCCTAGAGACGATGGTACAGGAGTATCTCCAAGTAAACATTGAAGCCACGACTGTGTCACTGGACCCTTGCTCTTTTTGGGCTTCCAATCTGGATAAATGGCCGGAGCTAGCCACTTACGCCTTGGAGATCTTGTCATGCCCCGCAGCCAGCGTTCTGTCTGAACGTGTGTTCAGCGCTGCTGGTGGTGTGCTGACAGATAAGCGCACGCGGCTCTCCACTGATAATGTAGACAGACTCACGTTCATAAAGATGAACAAATCATGGATCCGAAACGACTTTTCTACCCCTGTGTCATCCTGGGGAGAGTAAAAGCTTGATGATTGGTTAAAATCACCCTACCAACCGTTTTAAGCTTTCAAATTACTAATCATGTTTATCTGTATCTTGACTGGAAAATAATTTGGGCTTTGTAGCAGTGTGCAGCACTGATCCTATTAGGCCATCTATAATAAGCTTCACCAGATTTAAAATTAAAAATAATTTTTAGCTGCATCTAGCCCGGAAAATAATTTTGGGGCTCCGAGATGCGCAAGACACATAAGTGCCTTCTTGCTGCACTACCTGCAGCATGACCCTCATATTGTCAGAATTCGAAGTAATCATGACTACTGGGTTGCCACACTCTTAGATCCCCCAAACTTTTCGATCAACCTTTTCATTTTAATAAAGACCAAAAAAATGGTCATTTTTGAAATTATAAGCATTAGCAGGTTGTTAGAAACTGAAATCAAACAGTTTTCAACTCAAAACTTTATTCTAGGTGATGTTACATTTTCACATAGGACCCCTTGTTCGAAAGGAGCTTCTGAACTCTCTCGTCCATTGAATTTGTCAGGTTTTGGATGGTTTCTGCTTCAATTGTTTTGCATGAGGACAGAATACCCTCCCAGAGCTGTTGCTTAGATGTGAACTGCCTCCCGCCATCATAGACACTCCTTTTAATGATGCTCCAAAGGTTCTGAATGGGGTAGAGGTCAGGGGAGCATGGGGGTCACACCATAAGTTTGTCCCCTTTTATGCCCATATCAGCCAGAGATGCAGATGTTTTATGTGCAGCATGAGATGGTGCATTATCATGCAGAAAAATGATCTTGCTGTGAAATACACGGTTCTTCTTCTTGAACCATGGCAGGAAGTGCTGTTTGAGAAAATCCACATACATTATGGAGTTCATCTTTAGCGCCTTCAGGGATCCTAAAGGGGCCGACAATCTCTCTCCCCATGATTCCAGCCCAAAACATTACTCCACCTCCTCCTTGTTGGCGCTGTAGCCGTGTTTGCGTGGGGTGTCCATCAACCAGCCATCCTCCACTCCATTCATCTGGACCATCGAGCGCTGCACGGCACTCATCCGTGAACAAAACAGTTTTGAAATCAGTCTTCATGTAATGTTTGGCCCACTGGAGCCGTTTCTGCTTGTGTGAAGTGGATAGAGGAGGTCGACAGGATGGCATATGCACAGCTGCAAACCTCTGAAGGACCCTGCATCTTGTTGTTCGGGGGACGTTGGAGGCACAAGCAGCTTCAAAAACTTGTCTGCTGCTATGACAAGGCTTTTTTGCCACTGCTGTTTCAACCTGACGTAATTGCCTGTAGGAAAGAGTCCTCAATTTGCCCTTATCAGCACGCACACGTGTGTACTGTGAATCAGCTACATACTTCTTGATTGCCAAGACACTTCATCCTGATCATCGCACAATGTTGATTGTAGTCATGCCTTGACCTAAACACTCCACAATTTGTTGCTTCTCAGCAGCCGACACATCCTTTTTCTTTCCCATTTTGGCAGAAAATGTAGGCTGCTTAATAATGTGAGAGAGCCTTCTTAAGTAGTCTTGCCTTTCATTGGACACACCTGCCAAACTAATTAGCACAGGTGTCTGCAATTGCTTACAGTGATATAAAGAGCCCTGACACACATCACCATCAATGAGTTTAACTGACAAACAAACAAATTCTTCCCTTATCACTCCTAAACACTTTTTGCATAATAATTTGGAACACAGTGTACATGTGCTTTTCCACAAAACACCAGTGGTTCACGTAGTGAATCTTACAGTTCTAACTTGCCAACCGTGGTCTGTATGGAATTGTTCAATAAAGGGCCCAAAATTAAGATAACATAGATGGGAGAGGTCTCTATGAATAGGAATTCCTAAGTATTTGATACCCTGTGAGGGCCAGGCAAAGGGAAAGTTGGACTGGATGGAATCCTATATGGATTTAGGGAGGGAGACATCGAGGGCCTCAGACTTCGCTGCATTGATTTTAAAATTTTACCATGTAACAAAGTGATCTATTTCAGCCATAACAGCAGGGATGGATATATGTGATTGAGTGATATATACTAGGACATCATCAGCAAATAGAGAGCACTTGTACTCGGTGCCTCCCACCTCAATCCACCTAATATTGGGGTTATGGCGAATTGATGAGAGCAGGTGCTCCGTCACTAGGATGTATAAGAGAGGGGACAGAGGACATCCCTGCCTTGTCCCATTGGTGATTGTGAAAGGTGATGAAAATGTTCTGACGCACCCCCTGGGCCTTGGGACACCCGGAGCCGGACCCTTTTTGGTGGATGCTGGTGGTTGTAGTCTTCGTGGCGGCGATCCGGTTCCGTGGCTCAGGGCGGTCAAACCAGTGGCGGAACTATTTATGTGGTTTTGATGTTTAAATGTCTGACTACGCCACCCGTGGATTGCGGTCAGAGTGAACCGCCGCTACAGGGCAGACCGCTAAGGCTGGTGTTGTGGGTGCAGCAGAGCGTAGCATAACTCCCCACGGGAGGAGTATAGCCTCAGGGCAGTGTATGCGGAGGATGGGGGTGATGGTGCAGGGCAGCAGCAGTAACGACACGGAGTCAGTGATGCAGTTCAGGGCCTTTACTCACAGTTCTTATTATCCAGACCACGTCTGCAGGTAACGGCTGCCCACGTCGTACTGTGCTCACCAGGTGAGGGGCTCAGACAACTCCCAGATAACTTTGGAGCGCTTCACAGGACCCCCTTTGTGTGTCCTTTGTCTGGCCTTTCTTACCAACACTTCTGTCCGGCTGCCTCGGGCCTCCTCTTGGTAAACTTGGCGCCAGTTTCCCTGACCCTATGTGGTGCCTTCCTAGCGGGTGGAGCAAGGGGCTGCGCCACATAAAATGTCAGAGCCTCCGGTTTCTAGCTGAGGGTCGTTTCCTGCCTCCACTAGTTCGGGGACCGGTCTCCCCCTTTGGCCTGACCCCTCCACGCAGGTGGATTCGGGCGTGCGGTGGCGACTCGCCCGTCCGCACCCCTGGGATCCCTTCATTCCTCGTTCCTGGAGCCTTCTCCGCTCCTCTTCCTTCCTTCTCCCTCTTGCAGGCCTGGGCCTCTGTTACTAGGCCCGCCTCCGGAGCAGAGCTCATGCAGAGCCCCTGCTCCCTGCCACTTCTGCTCAGACTTCTCTGCACTGAACTAAGATGGTGCCCACCTTTTATACTCCCTTCTCAATGCACCCAGGAACTGCTTCCTCCCTGCTCCTGCACTGCAGGGTTCCCCTTCCTCAGTGTTCCCTCCCCCCACTCCAGCCAGGGACAGGGACTGTCGTGCCCATCTCAGGGGCATATTGGTCGCCCTGCCCCACGGCAATGTGGTGTAATGCATGCAGGTGTCGGGTCCTGATCCACACTCCATCCTTATCTGAGAGTGAGATATCACACCTCTGGGTGAGGTGCAATACGTCTGTAGCAACCGAGCCCTCGGTGCTACAGTTCCATTTATCTTCAGCCTAGGTGACGTATTGTGATACAGGGCCGTGATTTTGGCTATAAAAGGGTCCCCTAGACCCCTACCCCAAGCTTTTTAAGAGAATCATATATGGCGTGCCAGGAGACTCTATGGAATGCTTTCTCAGCATCCAACGAGAGTATCTACTTACAAATTTTTAACTGCATCTAGCCCAGGAAATACTTTGTGCCTAGTAGCAGTGTCTGCTAGTCAGCGGATTATCCTGGCTGTTAAGCAAGCTACACCACCTGTAGTTTGGACACTTAATTTTTTCAAAGGAAATGCTTCGGGACCACGGGATACTTAGTGAAGAGCATCAGGAGGCACCCCAAGGCATAGGGGCTGGGACTGGCACTAGGATGCCTTGCGGTGGACAGCCGAGCTCGATCCTTATAAAAGCTTTTTAACTGCAGCAGCTTTAGTGGACGCTACTGGAGCTGGAATTACGCGGCTGCTGGCATGAGACTTGCCCTCCAATAGATCCTTGTAAATGGATTTAAAGTGTATTCATTTAAATTAGAGGGACAATTTAAATTAAAAAGCTTAGAGCTGCCTCCACCACAGGGGGGCTCTCTCGACCCACCAGCGGACAGGCACCAGTATTGGGAGAGGGGGGCTGGCCGTCAGGGTTCACCGCGGCTCTGGCACAAACCCGGCGACACGGAGGTGGCACGGGCAGGAGCGGACTGGCCGTCTCGGCTTCTCACTTTTTGGATTTTAGAAGGGCATGACATGCCTATATCTGTGTCTCCCCCTCCTTTTACTCCTCCACCTCTTTTCTTTTCGCATGACTATATGTACTTGTCACTTTTCCATGTGTTAGTTGTGTCTTCTGAGCAGTTTGTCAGCTTTTGGACACCTTTGAAGGTGTTTTCTATGTGTTTCTATGTGTTTTTGTTTGCCTGCCATTGGTTTTAACGGTGTTCGAAGGTGTTCGACGAACAGTTCGACGAACAGTTCGGCGAACACACGGGTGTTCGACGAACCGAACCGAACTCGAACACTACGGGGGTGGCTCAACACTACTTAGAAGTCTCCAGTGCTTTCTCTCAAACCATTTTATAGTGCTTTTGGAAGTGTGTTTTGGGTCATTGTCCTGCTGGAAGACCCATGACCTCTGAGGAAGACCCAGCTTTCTCACACTGGGCCCTACATTATGCTGCAAAATTTGTTGGTAGTCTTCAGACTTCATAATGCCATGCACACGGTCAAGCAGTCCAGTGCCAGAGGCAGCAAAGCAACCCCAAAACATCAGGGAACCTCCGCCATGTTTGACTGTAGGGACCGTGTTCTTTTCTTTGAATGCCTCTTTCTTTTTCCTCTACACTCTATGTTGATGCTTTTTCCCAAAAAGCTCTACTTTTGTCTCATCTGACCAGAGAACATTCTTCCAAAATGTTTTAGGTTTTCTCAGGTAAGTTTTGGAAAACTCCAGCCTGGATTTTTTATGTCTTGGGGTAAGAATTGGGGTCTTCCTGGGTATCCTACCATACAGTCCCTTTTCATTCAGACGTCGACGGATAGTACGGGTTGACACTGTTGTACCCTCGGACTGCAGGGCAGCTTGAACTTGTTTGGATGTTAGTCGAGGTTCTTTATCCACCATCCGCACAATCTTGTGTTGAAATCTCTCATCAATTTTTCTTTTCCGTCCACATCTAGGGAGGTTAGCCACAGTGCCATGGGCTTTAAACTTCTTGATGACACTGCGCACGGAAGACACAGGAATATTCAGGTCTTTGGAGATGGAGTTGTAGCCTTGAGATTGCTCATGCTTCCTCACAATTTGGTTTCTCAAGTCCTCAGACAGTTCTTTCTTTTCTCCATGCTCAATGTGGTACACACAAGGACACAGGACAGAGGTTGAGTCAACTTTAATCCATGTTAACTGGCTGCAAGTGTGATTTAGTTATTGCCAACACTTGTTAGCTGCCACAGGTAAGTTACAGGTGCAGTTAATTACACGAATTAGAGAAGCATCACATGATTTTTCAAACGGTGCCAATACTTTTGTCCATCCCCGTTTTTAGGTTTGGTGTGGAATTATATCCAATTTGGCTTTAGGACAATTCTTTTTTTGTTGTTTTCATTGAAGACAAATAAAATGAAGAGAATAATACCAAAGAATTTGTGATTGCAATCATTTTCAGGAAGAAACTGAGTATTATCTGACAGAATTGTAGGGGTGCCAATACTTTTGGCCAGCACTGTATATATATATATATATATATATATATATATATATATATGTGTATAATTAATTAAATGGTCTTGGGGTACATAAAATGATGAATTGGGAGTAGGGGTGTGGAGAGCAAATAGCGAATTGGGAGTGGGGGGTGTCGAGAGCAAATGATTCATTGGGAGTGGGGGGTGGGGAGAGAAAATGATGAATTGAGGATGAGAGAGTGCAAATAATGATGACTTGAGGGTAGAGGACAAGAGAGAGCAAATTATGAATTGAGGGGGGTGGACGAATGACAGCAAATGATGAATTGAGGGTGGGGGGACAGCAAATGATGAATTGAAGGTGGGGTGTGGTGAGAGCAAATGATGACTTGAGGGTGGAGGGGAGAGCAAATTATAATGAATTGAGAGAGGGGCAGAAAAAATAGTGATGAATTGAGGGTGGGGGACAACAAGCTATGATAAATTGGGGGTAGGAGAGAGTAAAAGATGATGAATAGATGGTGGGGGTGGGAGAGAGAGAGGACATGGCATAATGAATTGGGCCGGAGGGGGGCATGTAAATATAATGAATCGGGGGAGCAGGAGGTACAGAGTGGGGGGCGTTGAGGATGACAGAGTGTGACTGATAATGAATTGGGAGAAAAAGTATAGGTTCTAATTAATTTATATATTTATTGGGTGGGGTGAGTGGTGGATTACAATTTCTATTTGGAAAGGTGGGTTGCATAATAACTAAATATATATTAATGGTGGGTGCATGTCTGTATTCAGTTGCGTAGTATAGAAGTTTGGGAATGTGCTCTGGAAGCGATGCTCTAGATAACTGTGTGTTATCCAGTCCTGGCTGGAAGAAGTGATATAAGTCTGTGCTGGATGAAGGAGAAAAGCGAAGATGAATTCATCTCAATCTGTGTTCCTGTCTCTGGCTGCATTGATCCTGTTTTGCCTATGTGGCTAATCTTCCTATATATACAATACAGGAAAAATATATCTTTATACTGTGTTAGCCAGTAGATACAAAAATATAAAAATTTGAGAGTCCTCAGTGCTTGATACCTTTTAAATATTCCCAATTCACATCAGGATTACAAGATCCCAGGTACTTTCAACTGCACCACAACTAATGTAGCATATTAATTATATGCACCAAATGTCCAACTGGGGATCTGTATGTAGCGGAGACAGGACAAAAATGTAGGACAAGGATGAATTCTCAATGCCACACAATAAAAGAAAAAAGAATAGATCTGTCTGGGGCCAAACATTTTTGCAGCCATGATCACAGATTTGTGGACATGAAATCGCTGGTATTGAAAGGTGGTACAATCATAGTCTCTATGGGGAGGCAAAATTTGCGACTCCTCCTCAGAAAAAACTTTCCAAAAATCCTGAATAGGTACAGGTAATTCCCCTTTATTCACAGCAGCAATGCGCCCATTACAACACTTGTCATAACACTTAGGGCTTCAGGACTTAATTTCATTAGTAGACCAATCCAGTACAGGATTGAGCAATTTTAACCAGGGTAACCCCAAAATTACTGGAGAAGACAATCTCAATTGCAAAAAGAACTTCGGCACTCCATACATTAATATATAAGAAATATTGTATCTAGACTAATGTCACTTTGAAAAATGAAGGTTTTTTGCGCATAGTTTGGCCAATTTATGTGTGCCCATCAACCATGACAAGGTCACCTTCGTATGATGGGAAACTACGCTACGCTACCACTGGATATGTCACTCAATTGCAATTGAGATTGAGATTACTCTTTTCTTCAGAGCACCCGAATAGACCAGTGAGCGACCCCTCTCTTTTTTCTATTAATCATTTTTGGGATCCCGCTCCTGGAGCATTGCAGCAGGTACGTGTTCACACTATTAGAAGTTTGACAGCCTTTTTTCTGACCATGTGTCCCTCCCATTCAGTCACAGGTGGTTTTAACTAGCTCTACCAGCCCATACATTGTAGGTTAAAAGCCCAAGCAGAGACATATTGTCCATACAGGCTTACAGCCCAAGAGTGGCATATCCAGTGGTAGCGTAGCGTAGTTTCCCATCATACGAAGGTGACCTTGTCATGGTTGATGGGCACACATAAATTGGCCAAATTATGCGCAAAAAACCTTCATTTTTCAAAGTGACATTAGTCTAGATACAATATTTCTTATATATTCATGTATGGAGTGCCGAAGTTCTTTTTGCAATCAAAAAATAAATCAGGCAGTCGTACCTTTGGCTCCACAAAATGCGCTCCAGAACAGCTACTCACGTGTTGTTGGAGCTCGGCCACCTCCAGAGAGAGTCCCTGCAGGCATTGAGACAAATCCTAAACCGACACCATGATGGAAACTGGAGGTCTTTCCTTAGAGATATTTTTGGGCTGGACTTACTGTTATGATAGGCTACAAGCACTAAGGAAAGACAGGAGATCTGTCCCTACAATAGAACTAAGCTAGATCCCTACGATGTAACAGGG
Organism: Phyllobates terribilis; assembly: GCF_046119375.1. Taxonomy (NCBI): domain Eukaryota; kingdom Metazoa; phylum Chordata; class Amphibia; order Anura; family Dendrobatidae; genus Phyllobates; species Phyllobates terribilis. The sequence goes on along the minus strand of NW_027362762.1, from coordinate 325,227,856 downwards.
AACCTGATCCTGCGATCAGACCCGCTAAAGTCCTCAGCTAGTCTGAACGAAGACCTATAGATGTGAGGGAGGGATCCCTACAAGAACTAGGGACTGGGAGAAAGATGGACACCTCCTAGCAGAAATTGTAGCAGTAAAAGACAAACACACAACATAGAACATAAAGGTCAAAAGACCTTGCTAAACTGACTGAAAAAGGTTACAAAGCACCTGGCTAGCTTAAGAGTAGAAATTACAATGAAGTCCAGCATGGCCAGAAGGGCGGAGCAGGATTAAATAGGCAAAAAGGTCATGTGACCAGCAAAATAGAAAAAACCTAACAGGAGAGTTCTAACAGTCTGATCATGCTGGTGGTGATTAGGCTCTTAGTGGTCAGGTCCCTGCTGATATTAGCATAGCACCGGTTTCAAATGACCATTTTTTTTGTCTCAGAACTCTCTTTAAAAAAATCCAAGACAAGGGAATACCTAACTCTTTGACAGAGAAATTCACTTCACGAATGTTAGTGCTCGGCAGAACAGGTGCCCACCTTCTCAATCTGGTCACCCAACTGCCTCTTCCTGCCTGTTTCAGTGCTGCCGATCCCTCCCCCTCAGTGCTGCAGTCCTTGCTCTGCATGCCATTTTCCCAGGTGGGGTCAGTCACTTCGTTATCCACCACCTCGTTATCCACCCTAGTCCTCCTGACTTGGTGACTTAACAACAGCATGACTTAACGGGCAACTCTATACTCATCATCTACCTACTTAGAAAAAATTTGCTGATCCCCACCTTCATCTTCTTGTGACCATGGCTGCTCTAAGTTTTGTGCATCACTAAACAGCATCTTCTCCTGTCCCTCTTGGAACATGCAAAGTTAGAGGCCACAATCAAGAAACATTGTTGAAAAGAGTTCCTCAAAATGTCCTAGTGGTGGATCACTGGTCTACTGGGACTCAACATAGTGGGAGGAAGGAGGATCAGAGTGAGGATTACGTGATCCAAACTTTTGGCTGGTGAGGATGGACCGTCTGGAAGACTGGGTGGTGCTGGCAAACATGCTGGAAGCATTATCTGCTATCCAACTGACCACTTGTTCGCACTGGTGAGGCTTCAGAAGTACTGGCCCGTGCCTCCCTGCAAAATGGAACAGGAAGCTATGTGTCGTGGATGGGCATGTTTCTTGTGGTCCAGCAACAGGCATAGTCACACCTGCCTCACGTCCTTGGCGTCTGTGTGCACCATCATCAACACTTCCACTTCCACTTACTCATCCCTTACCGCACACCTTACACATTTTCTAATTGCTAGGTCTCTGGAAACCAAATTTCCTTTAATAATTGAAACTACATTTTTTGATGAACAAAAAAATGTTGTCACCTGTAGCAGGCCAAGCAGTTTTTAAAAATTTTAAACCACCATAATTTTACACAGAGCGCATTAAACTGTATGGATGACAATAGTCAATTTTTGGAGGCAAAAAATTTGGTCATCAGTAGCAGGCCAAGTGGTTTTTAAAAATTTTAACCACCATAATTTTACACAGAGCACTTTAACCTGTATAGATGACTCATTGAATCTAAAATAAAATTTTGCAGTTTTATATACCACCGTAATGTAACACTAAGCAGTGTGTTAAACTTTATGGGTGCAAAATTGAATCCAGAAAAAAATTCTGAATGTGTTTTTTTTTGTTTTATATACCACCGTAATGTAACACTAAGCAGTGCGTTAAATTTTATGGGTGGCTAATTGTGAATGTTTTTTTTAGAGCTTTATATGCCACCATTATGTAACACTAAGCAGTGTGTTAAACTCTATGGATCACTAATTCAATCCAGAAAAAAAATTTGAACATTTTGTTTTTAGTTTTATTCACCACCATAATGTAACACTAACCCAGTTAACTCTATGTATGACTAATTCAATCCAGAAAAAAATGTTGAACATTTTTTTTAGTTTCATGTAGCACCTGTGGCAAGACGACTCCCTTGGCTCTCCGGAGGCAGACACAGGATACACGGTTTGGGTAAGCTTCCTGCGGGTTTATTGTGCGGAATAAATTCCAGCAGCGTCCCAATAAAATAAACAGTCCCTCTTGGGGTTAAGGGGGAAAGAAAAGATGAAAATATAACAGTCCTCTTTGCCAGCAAGGCCTTCGCCAGCTGCAGATAGTTCTGTGAATTTTCCTCTGGTGTTGCTCTCTTTTGTCAGCCAAACACAGCCTGCAGACCTCAATCTCCAGACCACACACTCCACAGAGGAAGCAAACTGACTGAACACTTATACCCTGTTCAGCCACACCCTGAGGGGAGGTATGACTTCCCTCCCATCTATATGTCATTCCCATAAAGCCACACCCTTTTAAAGAGGTAACCCCCAGCATATAATGGCAGAAAATCTATTGGTTTCAATTCACACAGGCCAGCAACCTCCGTGACACATACTTCCCCTCGCATATAATACCATTGACTCTATCACATATTCCCCCCCTCTGCCCTAAGCCGGGGATTGGGCACCTTCCGACACCAGGCAGGGAATCCTAGAGAGGGCATCCGAGTTCCCATGTAACTTCCCGGGCCTATGCTCTACATGAAAGTTAAAATCTTGGAGTCCTAGGAACCATCTAGTTACCCTGGCGTTGTTTCCCCTCTTCTCCCTTAACCATCTCATCGGGGCATGGTCTGATACTAATTTAAACGTCCGGCCTAGTAGGTAATATTTTAGTGTATCCACGGCCCACTTTGTGGCTAAACACTCTTTCTCTACTATTGCATAGTTCTTCTCGCAGGATGAAAGCTTCCGGCTCAAGTAGAGAATGGGATGCTCTTCCCCATTTATCCCTTGAGAAAGTACAGCCCCTAGACCAACCTCTGAAGCATCTGTCTGGACCACAAATTCTTTCTAAAAGTCTTTAATGACCAAGACCGGCTGCTTGCACAGTGCTAACTTCAGCTGTTGAAAGGCGGTCTCTGTTTCTTCCATCCAATGCACCATGGTTTATTTGGTGCCTTTTAGAAGATCCATCAGTGGTGTAGCCATCATGGCAAAATTCGGGATAAACCGCTGGTAATATTCTACCATTCCCAGGAACGCTCTTACTTGCTTCTTGGAGAGCAGTTGCGGCCAGGTCTGGATTGCCTCCACTCTCTTGACTTGCGGCTTTATTTCACCTCTCCAGATGACATAGCCCAAGTACTTGGCCTCTTCTTTTCCAATGGCCTTTCTCAGAGCATCCAGAATGGCCTGTAGTTTAGGTAGACGACTTGCCCAGTCTGGGCTAAAGACCACAATGTCATCAAGGTAGGCTGCGGCATACTTCTTATGTGGGGCTGGGATCCGATCCATAGCCCACTGGAAGGTGGCTGGGGCCCTCTGTAGTCCGAACGGCATCCGTGTGTATTGAAAACACCCATCAGGTGTCGAGAAATCCATCTTCCCCTTAGCCGTCTGGGACATGGGGATCTGCCAGTAGCCCTTTGTCAGGTCAAGAGTGGTGATGTACCTCGCCGGTCCAAGCCTCTCGAAGCGTTCGTCAATGCGGGCAGCGGGTACGCATCACACTTGGAAACCTCATTCAGCTGGTAATAGCCATTACAAAACCTCCATTCTCCATTGGGTTTTGGCACGAGGACGATTGGGCTCGACCACCCACTCGTTGACTCCTCTGTCACCCTGAAGTCTAACATCCTCTTCACCTCGGCCGGGATCACCTCCCGGCATGCTTCCGGAATCTGGTACAGCTTCAGATTCACTCTTACGTGTGGCTCTGTTAGCACGTCATCCTCTACCACCTGAGTATGCCCCGGCAACTCTGAGAACACCTCCTGATTCCGATGTAGTAGTTCTTGACACTGTTGCTTCTGGGCCGGCGATAGAGTCTCTGCAATAGTGACCTCCTCCACCTTGCCTTCAGGTGCGGCTCCAAGGCAAGGAGTTTCCACAGGTTCCCTGTCCCACCACGGCTTGAGCAAGTTCACATGGTATATTTGGTGCGGCTTTCTTCGGCCAGGCTGGTGGACTTTATAATTAACCTAGCTGACTTTCTCCACCACTTCGTATGGACCTTGCCATTTGGCTAGGAACTTGCTATCGACAGTAGGGATTAGCACCAAAACACGGCCCCCGGCTGGAACTGTCTTAGTCTCGCCGACCGGTTATATACCCTCGCCTAGGCTTCCTGCGCTTGGAGGAGATGTTCCTTCATGATGGGCATCACCTTTGACATTCTGTCCGGTAACTGGGTGACATGTTCAATGATTCTCCGGTGTGGCATGACCTCGGCCTCCCAGGTTTCCTTGGCGATGTCTAGGAGACCTCTTGGATGCCGCCCACATAGAAGCTCAAACGGAGGGAAGCCAGTGGTTGGTTGCTTGAGGAACTTCTCTGACAGAGAAAAGTAGAAATGGGAGCAGGTAGTAACAGCCTTGCCCATTCTTTTCAGCTACCTTCCTGAGTATCGCCTTTAAGGTCTTGTTGAAGCGTTCCACTAGGCCGTCCATCTGCGGATGATAAACCAAGGTCCAAATTTGAGCTATCTGAAGGACTCTGCAAAGCTCCTTCATCAACTTGCTCATGAACGGGGTTCCTTGGTCTGTCAGAATCTCTTTTGGCAGACCTGTTCAAGCAAAAATATGGACCAGCTCTCGGGCTATACTTTTTCTGGTTGAATTCCTTAGGGGTACCGCTTCGGGGTACCGGGTCACATAGTCCATGACCACCAGGATATATTGGTGGCCCTGAGCTGATTTAACTAAGGGACCCACGAGGTCCATGGCAATCCTCTCAAAGGGAACCTCTATCACAGGTAGTGGAACTAAAGGGCTACGAAAGTGGGAAGAAGGAGCGGTTATTTGGCAGGTGGGCAGGACCTACAATAGTTCTGAATTACTCAGTAACACTCTGGCCAATAAAACCTTCTCAGTATCCTCTCCTGAGTTTTCTCGACCCCTAGGTGTCCCCCTAGAACATGTGAATGGGCCATATCTAGTACCCTCCGTCTATATGGCCCTGGCACTAACAACTGTTCCACTATCTCACCGCCCCCGATATAGCAACTCACCCTGCACTGCAAAGTGGGGGAACCTGGTGTCAGCCCCCGTCTCATTGGCAACCCCATTACATACAGTAACTTGGTCAAATGCCCCCTTTAAGATCAGGTCTCGAATTTGAGCAGTCTCAAAGTTCTCTCTGGACATATCTAACTCAGGGAGGTCTGCCTCCTTGGTCACCGTCTCGCCCTCGTCACCGGCAAGGACACACAGTGGGAACTCATCCACTTGAGACTTCATCGGGGGTTCTGTGACGCTCACAGCCTTCCCTGGGAAATGGGGTACTTGGAGCCGGGTCAGATGTTGGGGAGGCAGTCCTGGCCTGGACCCGTTCCGTGCCCAGGGCCGTCACATGAAAGTAATGGGCTATCAGAGTTGAGTGGTATTATCGACTACGCCACCTGTGGTGTCTGGTGATGCGCCACCAGCGCTGCTAGCAGTCCTCTGAGACTGGATGTAGTGGCAGCAGGTGATGTTATAACTCCCCACAGGCGGAGCTGGGCCTCAGGGCAGATGAAACAAGAGGATGGGGAGAGTAGTCCTGGGTCACTCAGGTGCTGTGTGGAACAGTGTGGAAATAAAGAGTCCGGAGGCCATAGGGATAGTCTTTCAGGTCTTTTACTCACAGTTCTTTTAAACAGCGGCAAGGCTTCTCCCTGCTCTTCACAGATCACTGCGGCCACCAGGGATGAGGGAAAAGCGCACCCAAGGTATTCAAGTACCTCAATCAGGACCCACTGAGTGTTCCTAACAGTCCCCTTTGAACCTCTCCTGTCCGTGTGCGTGCAAAGGCTGGGTCTCCCTCTTGACTATGCACAGATATAGGGTAAGGCGGCAATTCCGTTCCGCCCGTCACCCGACGGGATCCACTGTAGCCTACCGGGCTTTTCTGACAGAGACGTGAAGTGGCAAAGTCAGATGTCGGGGGCCGGTACCCCTCTTGCAGCCGGAGTCCCTCTGGCAGGGCCAGAATGGAGAGTACAGGTGGCATGCGCCGCTCCGTCCGTGCTCCCTGGGATCCTTTTGCTTGTGGAGCTGTCACTATAGCTCCCGACCTTCTTAAGCAAGGGAACTTGACCGGGATAGAGACACTGTTAACTCATACCCGCTCCTCGTGTCAAGGTCAGAGCACGAGGACCGTGCATCTTCAGCACACTGCAGGCTCCAGCACAAGGCCACTGTCAGCTGCAAAGACCACAATCAAGGAACTGAGCCATGAACCTTGTGCTTAAAATGGCTGGCTATTATATATGAAACTATGTGTGTAACTAAAACTGTGTTCTACCCTTCACCCACCACATGGTTCCCGTAACTTTTGGTTCCCCTCACTTGTGATCCTGCTGAGGCAGCACTATGGTGCATACTTGCCTCCCATAGGTCAGGAGTGTGTAGTTTTGATTGTAGATTCAGGGTCCTGATTAGTACACCTTCCTTACCTGGGTGAGGAAACACTACACCTGCTGACAGGCTGCAGTATCCCCCCTTGTGGCGACCGAATGCCACATTCCCCCCTGGTAAAACACAGCACGTCCGCGGGCTGCAAAGAGAGTAAAGCCTGGTAAAGACATTTTCATATAAACATAACAAACTTCCCTTTATGGGAGGCAAGGACACTTGAACGTTGCATAACAATGTAAAGTGCAAAAAGTACAAAAGTATAAAAGCATAAAATTTAGATAAGAGACATTTGACAGGGGCAGCAGACTGTTTAAAGTGAGGTAGAAGAGGCAGTTCAGTAGCAAGAGGGACCTGTCCTAAACCCTCTACGTGGGCCCTGGGGTGGCTGCAGGGCATGACGATCCGGTGTTGGACCTCCACAAGAGCCACTCCAGACAGGTTTTGCTTCTGAGGTCTGAGGTAGAAGAAGAGGCACGGTTTTGCATAAAACCAATAGGAAGCACCTAAATAGATGCATAACTTTTTACCAAGAAAGTCTGCCGCCTGCCATAGTCCACAGGTACCAATGTCTCTAGAAGTAGGGGTAAAACATATAAAACACAACAATTAAACTTTCAAACTTTTAAACTGCAACAGCAGCCGGGGGCTGCTCAGTCCATGGGTTCCCGCCGAGGAAAGGGCTCATTCCTCCTGACAGAGGCTAGCCAGTCCTCTGCAGCAGAGCGCGCAGGGGCCTCGCTCCTGGACACTTTATGGATATCAAGGGCGTACCAGCCTCGCTCTCCACGGTGGCGGGTGAAAGTCACTATATCACCCGGGGTGAGGTTCCGGCCAGGGTGTCCCTTCTTGAGCTGGGGCTCAACGTCTCGCCGATTGAAGAAGACGTCCCGCTCCAGCCCGGGACTCCTTATGTAGCCCCATCCCACCTCACGGTGGAAGCGGACCACCTGCCCTTCTTCACGGGGGCTTGGGTTGGACGCCTCCTTCTGGCGGGCCCGGGACTTGGCAGCTTTGGCCCGCACTTGAAGCTGCTCACAGCGAAGCTCCCGTTCCTGCTGCTCCCGACTCAGCTGCTGGATTTGCTGGGAGCAATACTCGCTCCTCCTCTGAGCTTCAGCTCGGGTCTCCCGGGGGAAGCCAATTAAGTTGCCCCCCTGGTTTTCCCAGGCCCACTCTTCTGCCACCGGGCAGGTAACGGAGGGGGCCGGAAACGGCATTAGGGGTTGCTGCAGCAGGCCCGAGTATGCGGACCAGTCCGGGTTGAGGCCCGTGGACCCTCATGCAGAACCGGGTTCCTCCGGACCGGGAAGTGAGAGACCACGGAGGTCTCCCGTCATGGCGGCAGGTTGGAGCTCCGCGGAGAAGGCTTCCTCCCAGGATACCGCACCTGAGAACTGGCACTCGGACCACAGGTCCAGGAGGGGCTCGGCCTGTTCCGCCGCCGGGGTAAGGGCTTCCGACTCACCCGATGCTAGGCCGCAGGAGCCCTCCAGGGACTCTTCCTCCTGGGCCGCCGTCGCTTGGCGAAGGGACTCACTTCTCCGCCATTGCTCCTCCCGATACCATTATTTTTCTATATGACTTTGATCATCATATTTTTTTAGAGCAATTTTTATTCATTTTAATGATGTTTATCATATGGGTTATGATACAGGTCTTCCCTTTTACTTAATTTTTTTTATAAAACAGCATTTTTTCAGGCGGCTCCCCCCCGGCGGTCTGCAGAGGGCCTACAAATTGCCCAAATCGATAGGAACAGCGCTCAAATGACATGGGAACAGCATGGGGAAGACCCCTGGAAGCATTTCTGACTCCCAGGTCACTTCTGTTAACAACGTTGCAGAGGTATTACGCCTCTTTTACGGACTCACAATAAAACATACAAAAACGAAACCAAAATGGATTTTCCTGGGAAATATGTTAAGGAACATCCTTTCCAGGGTAATGATTTGCATATAAAGCGAAATAAATAACCAAAAACAAAAATACTCCTCCATACCTTCGGCTATGTTCACACTTAGCATTTTTGATGCATTTTTGCACTTTTGCATTGCTTTCAACCGTGACAAATGCATTTACCAGGAAATGTCATTTTAACATTTTACAACCTTATCTGGCAATGTGGTATGTGAGATATCATCAGACACATCGTGTTTCATTTATGAAGGAGGGACTCTGAAAGTCACAAAGCCTATTTTTATAGGGCCATCAGGCGGCCTTTACTATTCTTAAAGGGCCAGCAGTCAGCCCTCATGATTCTTAGAGAGCCATCAGCCGGCTATGTTTTATTGTTCCCATTACTAAAGAGTGTGTCTCCTATACTGTTATTGCATATGCAGTGAGTGCCAGGGCTGCCCAAAATTTAAACGCACCCCAATACCACTTTGAAAATTCGGACGCACCCCAATACCCCTTTGAAGAGACTTAGAGGAGGTCCTACTGAAAACAATGTTCCCATTATTAGGAAGTAGGTCTCCCATTGTGTTTGCCTATGCAGTGAATGCAAGGATTGCCAAAAATTTGGAGGCACTCCAATGCCCCTTGGAAGAGACGTGGAGGTCAGAGGGCCTCCTGAAAACAATGTTCCCATTATTAGGAAGTGGGTCTCCCATTGTGTTTGCCTATGCAGTGAATGCAAGGGCTGCCCAAAATTTGGAGGCACTCCAATGCCCCTTGGAAGAGACATAGAGGAGGGCCTCCTGAAATAAAATGTTCCCATTATTAGGAAGTGGGTCTCCCATTGTGTTTGCCTATGCAGTGAATGCAAAGGCTGCCAAAATTTGGGAGGCACGCCAATGCCCCTTGGAAGAAACGTGGAGGAGGGCCTCAAAAAAAATGTTCCCATTAGAAAGGAGCGCGTCTCCTATACTTGTAATGCCCATGCACTAAGTGTATGGGCTGACAAACATTTACCCCTGGGAGGTATACATGAACACACTGTATAAAAAAAAAATTTTCGGCCATCATAAACACCCTTTAAAAAAATTATGTGGGTGTTGCATCACTGACCACGGGCACCCTGGTGATATGATGGTGAAGGATGAGAATGAGGAGAAGGAGGAGGGCAAGAGCAAATAGCCAAAATCAGGAAGCGTATACCCATGTGTGGGTGTGAAGAGGAGCATGGAAATCCACCTCCAAATTTGAGTTTGGATTTGAGTTTATGTTACGCTGCTATCATTCGGTGGTGTTGAGAAGTCTGGCCCAATCCAGCCCTTGTTCATTTTTATAAGAGTCAGCCTGTCAGCATTTTCAGATGCCAGGCGGATGCGCTTATCAGTTATAATTCCACCAGCGGCACTAAAAACCCGCTATGATAAAACGCTGGCGGCAGGGCAGGCCAGGACCTCCAAAACGTAGAGAGCCAGTTCATTCCACGTATCCAGCTTGGACACCCAATAATCATAAGGCACAGAGGAATCACAGAGGACGTTGGTACGGTCAGCAAGGTACTCCCTCAGCATCTTCCCAAACTTTGCACTCCTTGTGAGAGTACCCCGAGCCTCAGGGCCTGTGCGATGGGAGTGGTTGAGAAAATTCTCCCAGAACTTTGACAGTGTTCCCCTGCCTCTGCTGGATGAAGTTGTGTCTCTCTCAACTGTACTCCTTGCTTGTCCAACGAACTGTGACCTCTGCTGCCAGTGTTTTCAGATGTGAATTTTTTTAATAGTTCCTCAATAAGGGCCTTCTGGTACAGCCCCATTTTTGTAGACCTCTCCGCCTCAGGAATAAGAGATATAAAGTTCTCCTTGTAGCGTGGGTCTAGAATTGTCACCAACCAGTAATGACTGTCACCCAAAATTTTGAGAACGCGAGGGTAATGGGAAAGGCAGCGTAACATAAACTCAGCCATGCGTGCCAGTCTGCTAACAGGCAAGACTTCCATGTCCTCACCAAGAGGATGACTGACCATGCTCTCCTCCTCCTCCTCTCTGTCCTATGGCCATCCACGCTGAACAGACGGTATGACAGTTGTGCTGGTAGTACCGTCTATAGCGCATGAAACTAGCTCCTGTTCTTCCTCCTCCTCCTCCTCTTTCTCATTGTCACCTAATCCACGTTGGGATGAGATGAGGCTGGGCTGTGTGTAATCACCCTGTATGGTTCCTTGCTCCATCTCATCGTAATCCGCCTGAAATGCATACTCTTTGATTGTGAGCAGAGAGCATTTCAGAAGACAGAGAAGTGGGATGGTGATGCTAATAATGGCGTCATCGCCGCTCACCATCTTGGTGGAGTCCTCAAAGTTTTGGAGGATGGTACATATGTCTGTCATCCAGGTCCACTCGTGAGGTCTTATGTGTGGAGTCTGAACTGGATACCGACTGCCTTGTTATGCTAGTACTCAACAACTGCATTCTTCTGCTCACAAATTATTCCTAACATCTGCAGTGTATAGTTCCAATGCGTGGGGACATCACACACAAGTCTGTGAGCTGGAAGCAAAAAACACTGATGAAACACAGCAAGGGGGCCGAAGCTGTAGCTGACTTTCTAAAATGGGCACACAGGCGGCGTATTTTAACAAGCAGATCCGGCAGCTCTGGGTAGGATTTGAGAAACTGCTGAAACATGAGGTTAAGCACATGGGCCAGGCATGGTACATGTGTGAGCTCGCCTCGCCTCAGAGCCGCCACCAGGTTCCGGCCATTGCCACACACTACCACACTGCCTCGCTGTAGGTTCAGCTGTGTGAGCCACAGATCTGCCTGCTCTTTCAGAGCAGTCCACAACTCTACAGCATTGTGCGGTTTGTCACCTAAGAATATTAGCTTCAGCGCAGCCTGTTGCCGCTTGGCCGAGGCAGTGCTGCAGTGCTTCCAGATGTAGTCATTTCAGAGATGAAGGGTGAAGAGGAGGAGGAGGCTGATGAGGATGAGGTGCAGGAGCTGTAGACTGTGGGGGCAACCCTGATTGACCTAGGGCCCGCAATCCTTGGTGTCGGGAGGATATGTTCCTTCCCAAGGTCTGACTGGGTCCCGGCTTCCACTATGTTAACCCAGTGTACCGTCAGCGAGATGTACCGTCCCTGCCCACAAGCACTTGTCCACATGTCCGTGGTTAGGTGGGCTTTCCCGGTAACTGCATTGTTGAAGGCACGACTAATGTTTTGGGACACGTGCTTGTGTAATGCGGGGATGGCACACCGAGAGAAATAGTGGCAGCTGGGGAACGAGTACAGAGGGACAGCCGCCTCCATCAGGTTGTGGAATGCTTCCGTCTCCACAAGCCTAAAAGACAACATTTCGAGCGCAAGCAGTCATGAAATGTGGAAATTTAGTAGTGCAGCCTGTGGGGCGTTGGCTGCGTATTTGCGCTTGAGTTCTAAGGACAGGGGTATGGACAACAGAATGCTGGGCTGCGACAAGGACGTGGACGTGCTTCCTGTTGCTGCTAGTTGAGAGTGTGCAAATACAGGTGCAGGGCAGGACGCATCTTCGCATGCACCATGCACAGGGGATTGGCTTGCATGCACAACAGCGGAAGAAGCAGTAGTGCCACCCACAGACACTGTTCCTGGACCCTGGGGTTTGGCCCACAAAGTCGAGTGCTTTGCTGCCATGTGCCTGATCATGCTAGTTTTGCCACCCCTGCTGATGCTGGCCTGGCAGGTAGTGCAAATGGCCTTTTTGGGGTTATTGTCAGAGTCTTTAAAAAACAACCAGACTCGGGAAGACCTAACAGTTGTACTGGCAGCTTCCTTCGTGTTGGTGTTACGGGGAACGGTTGCCTGCCTTTTGTCTGCGGCCATCACACTGCTTCTTCCTGCCTGTTGGGGTGCTCTGCCTCTCTTCCCCTGTGTGCTGCTGTCCTCGCTCTGCATGTCCTCCTGCCAGGTTGGGTCAGTTACTATATCATCCACCATCTCGTCTTCCACTTCTGCACCCTGGTCCTCCTCTTGACTTTTTGGCAATTGTGTCTCATCATCGTCCACCTCTTGTGACACTTTCCCACCGTCGCCTTCATGTGATCGTGGCTGCTCAAATATTCGGGCATCGCTACGTGCGATCTCCTCTTGCCCCGCTTCAAGTGGACCGAGCGTGAGGCTCGAATCTATAAATGGAAAAATGAACAGCTCTTCGGAGTGTCCAAGTGTGGGATCAGTTGTCTCTGGGCACTCGGCATGGTGGGAGGAAGGAGGATCAGGGTGAGGAATATGCAGTCCAGACTTACGGCTACTGAGACTTGACCATGTGAAAGACAGGGTGGTGGGGGTGGCTAAGTGACTGGAAGCATTATCCGCTATCCAACCAACAACCTTTAGACACTGCTCTGGGTTCAATAGTGTTGTGCTGTGGTCCCCTAGGAATTGGGACAGAAAGGTCGGGCGAGAAAATGTTGGTGTTTGTTGTGGCACAATTTCAGCTTGCCCAAGGCCTCGGTCCTCTGCATCTGCATGCACCATCACCATCACGTCCAGTTCCACGTCCCTTGCCACGCGCCTTGCCCATTTTAAATGGAAGACAATATCTTCCACGCTCACTACAAATGGCTGAATTTGGAGCGAAATTATATGTAATCCATGTGACGGAGAAACCACAGTTTTAAATACCTGGCCTGTAGGTAACTATTTTGAACAGCAAACCTGTGTCAATAACTTTGCTGACACACTGAAAAAAAAATTTAATGGAGGCCAGAAATCCAGAAATGGCAGTATTACCTGAAAACGTATATGTGATCCGTGTGACGGAGAAAACACAGTTTTAACCCCTTTATAACCCAAGATGGTTTGCACGTTAATGACCAGGCCAATTTTTACAATTCTGACCACTGTCACTTTATGAGGTAATTACTCTGGAACGCTTCAACAGATCCCCCTGATTATGAGAATTTTTTTGTGACATATTGTACTTCATGATTGTGGTAAAATTTCTTTGATATCACTTGCGTTTATTTGTGAAAAAAATGGAAATTTGGCAAAAATGTTGAAAATTTAGCAATTTTCAAAATTTTTATTTTTATGCCCTTAAATCAGAGAGATATGTCACACAAAATAGCTAATAAATAACATTTCCCACATGTCTACTTTATATCAGCACAATTTTGGAACCAATTTTTTTTTTTTATAGGGAGCTATAAGGGTTAAAAGTTGACCAGCGATTTCTCATTTTTCCAACAAAATTTACAAAACCATTTTTTTAGGGACCACATCACATTTGAAGTCACTTTGAGGGGTTTTTATGACAGAAAGTACCCCAAAGTGACACCATTCTAAAAACTGCACCCCTCAAGGTACTCAAAACCACATTCAAGTACTTTATTAACCCTTCAGGTGCTTCACAGAAATTTTTAGAATGTGGAAGAAAAAAATTAACATTTAACTTTTTTCACAAATATGTTAATTTAGACCCAATTTTTTTTTATTTTCACAGGGGTAACAGGCAAAAATGGACCCCAAAATTTGTTGCGCAATTTCCCCTGAACACGAAAATACCCCATACGTGGGGAAAAAACACTGTGTGGGCGCACAGCAGGGTTCGTAAGGGAAGGAGTGCCATTTGAGTTTTTGAATTTAAAATTTGCTTGAATAATTAGTGGATGCCATGATGCGATTGGGGGGCCCTTGATGTGCCTAAACAGAGGAAATCCCCCACAAGTGGCACCATTTTGGAAACTAAACCCCTTAGGGAACTTATCTAGATGTGTGGTGAGCACCTTGAACCCCCAGGTGCTTTACAGAAGTTTATAACATTGAGCCGTAAAAATAAAATTTTCACATTTTTCCCACAAAAAAGTTTTTCAGTTCCCAATTTTGCATTTTCATAAGAGTAACAAGAGAAATTGCATCATGTTGTTTGTTTTGCAACTCCTCCTCAGCACCCTGATACCCCATATGTAGGGGAAAGCCACTGTTTGAGCACATGGTAGGACTCAGAAAGGAAGGAGCGCCATTTGACTTTTTGAATGTAAAATTTGCTTGAATAATTAGCGGATGCCATGTTGCGTTTGGAGAGCCCCTGATGTGCATAAACAGTGAAAAAAAAACATAAGTGACACCATTTTGGAAACTAGACCCCTCAGGGAACTTATCTAGATGTGTGGTGAGCACCCTGAACTCCCAAGTGCTTTACAGAAGTTTATAACATGGAGCCATGAAAATAAAAAAATCAAACTTTTTCCACAAAAATTATGTTTTAGCCCAAATTTTTTTATTTTCATAAGGGTAAGAGGAGAAAATGGACCCCAAAAACTTTTGTGTAATTTCTCCTGAGTATGTCAATACTCCATATGTGGGGAAAATACAGTGTTTGGGCGCATGGCAGAGTTCAGAAGGGAAGGAGCACTGTGTGACTTTTTGAACGCAAAATTGGCTGGAAATGAGAGCGGACGCCATGTGACCCCATTTTGGAAACTACACCCCTCAAAAATTTTATCAAGGGGTATAGTGAACATTTTGAACCCAGAGGTACGACACAGAATTTGAGAACATTAGGTCATCACATTGAATAAGTTGTCATTAGTCTTGAGCGCAAGTGCTCGCTACTTGAGTTTGCATCGGGTACTCAGGTATGCACTGAATATCGCGGGTGCTCGAGTGACATGCTCGAGTCTCCACCCCATATGCTTCGCAGCCAATCCTAAACCTAGCCCTACCCTAACCCTAGCCCAACCCTAACCCTAGCCCAACCCTAACCCTAGCCCTACCCTAACCCTAGCCCAACCCTAAACCTAACCACAACCCTAACCCTAGCCCAACCCTAACCTTAGCCCAACCCTAATCCTAACCCTAACCCAACCTTAACCCCAACCCCAACCCTAACCCTTGCCCAACCCTAACCCCAACCCCAACCCTAACACTAGCCCAACCCTAACCCCAACCCTAACCCTAGCACAACCCTAACCCTAACCCTTGAGTTTATTTTTTACGCCATTTCTCATGCAGTATAAGTGATTAGACGACTTTATTCTTCAGGTCGGTGCGATTACAGAGATACCAGAATCATATCGGGTTTTTATGATTGTCACACACTGAAAGACACATTTTTTTGTGAAATCTAGTTTTTGCATCGCCACATTTTGACAGCTATTGTTTTTCCATATTTTGGCCAACAGAGTCATGTGATGGCTTCTTTTTTGCGGGACAAGTTGATGTTTTCATTGGTACCATTTTCAGGCACGTGACATTTTTTGATCGCTTTCTATTCCAATTTTTGGGAGGAGGAATAAACAAAAACCAACATTTCACGAATTGCTTTTTTTAAAAAAAATTTATGCTGTGCTGCGTGTGGTAAAATTGATAAGGTAGCTTTATTCTTCGGGTCAGTATGTTTACAGCGGTACCACATTTATAGCATTTTTCTACGTTTTTGCGCTTTTACACAATAATAGCTATTTTATAGAAAAAAATATTTTTTTGCATCACTTTATTCTGAGAGCTATAACTTTTTTCTTTTTTGGCTGATGGAGTTGTATGGTGGCTTGTTTTTTGCGGCACAAGATGACGTTTTCAGCGGTAACATTTTTATTTATATTTGTCTTTTTGATCGCGTGTTATTCCATTTTTTGTTTGGCAGTATGATGATAAAGCGTTGTTTTTTGCTTCGTTTTTTATTTTTATTTTTTACGGTGCTCACTAAAGGGGATAACTAATGGGACAGTTTTATAGGTCAGGTCGTTCCGTAATTTTTTTGATTTTTTTTTTCATAATAATATTTATTGATGGGTATATTATATTTTTATTTTTGGTGGATTATTTTTTTATTATTTTATTAAATATTTTTACAATTTTTTGTTTTGCTTTGTTTTCATTTTTTAACACTTTTTTTACTTTTATACTTTGTCCCACTATGGGACTTTCACTTTTTTTTACTCTGATTCCCTGTATAGTATAGGGATGGAGCACCATCCCTGTGCTATACAGGCTGTCAGCGCTGCAGATGCAGAAGATACTTTGATCATGCATTGCGCATGACCAAAGTATCTTCCTGCTGTCTGGTGACCCGGATGTTGTCATGATGACATCGGGTCATCATGGCAACATCCAGAAAGCTACGGCAGACATCGTTGGGCATCGGCAGGAAAGGTGAGTATCGCGATCACATCCCCTTGCCCCCGCAATGCTGCAATCGAAGTCGGGGGTTAATGTGCCGGGAGTGGTGCGAGACCGCTCCCAGTACATAGCACCGGGTGTCAGCTGTGACAATCCGCTGACACCAGGCGGCGATCGCGCCCGCACAGCCTGAGTGCGGCAAAATCAACAGGGCGTACTAATACGTACCTGGCTCTTAAAGCCCAGGACACAGGTAAGTATTAATACATCTTGGGCTTTTAAGGGGTTAAATACCTGGCCTGTAGGTAACTATTTTGAACAGCAAACTGGTGTCAATTGCTTCACTGACACACTGAAACAAATTTTTAATGGAGGCCAGAAATGACAGTATTTTCTGAAAACGCATATGTGAGCCGTGTGACGGACAAACCACAGTTTTAAATACCTGGCCTGTAGTTAACTATTTTGAGCAGCAAACTGGTGTCAATTGCTTCACTGACACATGGAAACAATTTTTTAATCGATGCCAGAAATGGCAGTATTTTCAGCGCAGTTATATGTGATCCGTGTGATGGACAAATCACAGTTTTAAATAGCTGGATTTTTATCACTAAAATAAGGAAAGGACCTGGCTGCAATGTCAACAAGCAAATGGCGCAGGACAACGGTGTTCTCTGGATTGCTTTTTAAGCAAATATTAAAGATTAAAAAAATTATTCCTGGCCCCTGAGACCTGGGCCTATTTCTAGAAATATCTAACAGCAGCAGCAGCAGACAAAACTGGAAAGGAGCCTCTTGTGCTATGTGCACTGCAGTCTGCTATATACCCTGCCTGCCTATATACACTGCCTGCCTGATATCTCTGCAGATGCATTAGTCCTCAGAAGGACTGTTTGTTGAGATGTATATGTGTCTCTTATATAGTTTGGTACACCTACACTAACTAGAAACAAGCAAATCTCTCCCTAGCTCAGCAGAACCTCTCCCTACACTATCTGATTCTGGAGTGACCATGACGAGCATGGCGGCGTCAGGTCTGATATAGACCTGATGATGCTGTGCGGCCAGCCAATCCCTAAAATGCCACAACCACCATGTCTACGGCATTACAGTCAGTGGCATTCAATCCCTGCATGTTCATTGGCTCTGTAAAGAGCACCAAACATGCAGGGAGGAGACCCGAGCTCCCGCCGAGCAACCCCGGAAATACTCGGCGAGCGCCGAGCATCTCGAGCAGTGAGATGCTCGGGCGAGCACCGAGCAGTAGCGAGCATACTCGCTCATCACTACCCCTGTACCATAAAATGTCCCCAATCCTGTAATAATGTCCTCTGTTTTGTAATAATGTCCTTCAGCCTGTAATAATGTCCCCTGTCTTGTAATAAAGTCCCCAATCCTGTAATAATGCCCCCAATCCTGTAATAATGTCCCCAAGCGTGTAATAATGTCCCTCATCTTGTAATAATGTGCCCTGTCCTGTAATATTGTCTCCAATCCTGTAATAATGTCCTTCACCCTGTAATAATGTTGCTTATCCTGTAATAATGTCCCTCAGCCATTAATAATGACCCCATCCTGTAATAGTGTCCCCTGTCTTGTAATAATGTCCCTCGTCCTGTAATAATGGTTCCCATCCTGTAATAATGGTCTCTTATCCTATAATAATGTCCTTGAGCCTGTAAAAATGATCCCTATCCTGTAATAATGTCCCCAAACCTGTAATAATGTCCCCTGTCTTGTCATAATGTCCCCTGTCCTTTAATAATGTCCCTCATCCTGTAATAATGGTCACCTATCCTGCAATAATGTCCCCTGTCCTTTAATAATGTCCCCATCCTGGTCCCATCTTATAGTTATCTTCCCATCCTGGTACCATATTATATTAATGTCCCCATCCTGGTTCCCTTTTTTTAGCAATGTCCCCATCCTTTTCCCCTTCTTGTAACAATGCCCCCCATTCTGCTGCTCTTTATATACACATAATAAAAAAAACCTTCTCCCCTGACCTTGCTTTCTTGGCAAGGACACACATTTAGTTGAAAAGAAGCGCTGACATCAGCGATCCCTGTCTCGCTGTATGTGATTGTTCTCAGGGACCTAAGGGCCGCACAATGGAGCCTCAGGGGCCGCATGCGGCCCTCGAGCCATGTGTTTGAGGCCCCTGCTCTAGACCATATTTTAAATGAAAGAGGTTGTTACCTCGATATAGATGTTTTGTAGGGTTGATCCTACTTGCAGATTCTCTTTAAATCTTAGACTTTGAAAGGCCTTACTGATTCAGTATAAATACCTTGTGTCTTGTTGCTGTACCACAGAGCCCTGATCTCAATATCATCGAGACTGTCTAGAAATGCATGAAAAGACAGAAGCATTTGCCCAAGCCTATATCCGCAGATGATATGTGGTTACTTCTCTAAGATTTTTGGAACAACATCCATGTTGAGTTACTTCAAAAACTGTTTACAAGTTTACCAAAAAAGTTTAATCTGTTTTGAAGCCAAGCCAAAGGATCGTCACATCAAATATTGATATGTTTTAGAATTCTAATTCCTAATTTCTGTTCACAATCATTGCATTTTAAAATGTAGAAAAAAGTGACGACTGGTGTGACCATTACCAACAAAACTTAGTAGAAATCATAAGAATATTTATATATATTTACATACAACAAATACAAATCATTGTACGCCACTCACTACTTGCTATTTCTAGCACTAAAATTCATTGACACAGTGACTCTAGTATGATTTTATGGCAGAAGAACAGTCTGCAGACCTTTACATATAATCATTACTAAATCAAAAGAACAAATGCGTGAAGTGAAAAGGGAAATTGGTTCCCCACACAAATATTTTCATTTGAGGAATGTTGAAATGCAGAACATCAAAGTGCTGCTTCTCTCTTTTTGTTGTGACCTTGTAACATTTAACCTGCAAGCTAAAAGGCAGAAATGGAATATAAAATAATATGTTTTTCCCATTACCGACCATCACACCTTGCACATTTTTTACATAAACCACAGACTCCATCTCAGTATGTATTGCTCATTTGCACAATACCTTAGGTTGTGCTATATTGGGCTTTTCTTTAGTCAGCATAGGACATAATGGATTCACAACCAGAAAAAAAAGATCTTTCCAACTAAACAAAAGATTAGCAAACTGAGTTTGTAAATGAGCCTGCATTTCACATTTACTTCTGTGCATGCCAAAAATTATCTTGTTTCAACCTCCACCTTTGCTGAAGAGGCAGATTTGTTTCATTTTTATAGCTTACTATATTTTTTCTTTGTAACAATGAATGCCGTTTAAAGTATGTTTATAATTCTTTACTTCCACTGGGTATGTTTCAATTTACTTTAAAACATTAATAGAAATATACTTAACAGGCAGGAGGGAAAATAAATGTAGGACAAGCAGCAAGGCCATTAAAATGCAGAGGGGAAAAGGTCTTTGCCTCATAGTAGTTACAATGTAATTAGTTGTACATGGAATAGAAACACAAAATGAATATGTGGCATTTAATGAAGCACCTGGTTTGGTTGTACTACTACTAAGTGGATGTCTGCATTGAACCAACTAGATTTTAGGATAAAGTTGCCTTAATAAAAATTTAGTTTATACCTGGATAACCTTTAGTAAAAAGGTAGATGCTGCAGATTGCAAGCATTAACTGTAGATATGAGTGGTATGATATTAGGCTATGTTCCCACAATCAGTTTATGGTGAGTTTTTAGCGCTGTGTATTTTTGCTGCTTCAAAAACGGAGCGTCTTACAGTTCAGACAAAGTGGATTGGATATATAGATCTCCTACCTGCATGTTTCAAATCTGCAAAATGGTAATTTATCTTGCTGAGTTTTATGTCCAGATTTTCCCCATAGAATAGCAATAGATTTGGAAAATCCACAAGTAAAAATGGCCTATGGTTTTTTTAGTGTATTTCCGCTGTGGAAATGCAGGAAAACACATATAATCTGCACATGATGTTTTGCCAAAGCCAAATACCAAGAGGTCTAAAAATCAAAGCAACTATATTTAACATACCAAAGAGAGAAAAAAAACACACCATCAAAAATGCAAAAAATGCACTCAAAAACTCAATGAAAAAAAACGCAAGTAACCTAATTTACATAACGGAAATGCTGCAGAAAATCTGCAACATGAAAAAGTTACCAAATACTCACTGTGGGAAGATAGCCTTAGGCCGCAGCCCCATTATCAGTATTTGGTCAGTATTTGGTCAGTATTTTTTCTCAGGAGTGGGAGCCAAACCCAGGTGAGGAACAATCAGAGAAAAGTTATAATAAAAACAAGTGCACCACTTTTTTGACCCATTCCTAGTTTTGGCTCCTACTCCTGACAAAAAATACTGACCGAATACTGATCAAATACTGATAGCGAGGCCGTGTCATTAGAATTCAAATTCACCCTCTTTACTGAATATTGCCAGTAAATTAAATTTACGACAAATTGATTTGCCACAAATCAAAAGTACTCCAAAGCCTCCAGCACTGAAAAAAAACATATATGATGCTCTGAGGTCTAATACAACCCCTGGCAAAAATTATGGAATCACCGGGCTCAGAGGATGTTCATTCAGTTGTTTAATGTTGTTGAAAAAAAGCAGATCACAGACATGGCACAAAACTAAAGTCATTTCAAATGGCAACTTTAGGGCTTTAAGAAACACTAAAAGAAATCAAGATTAAAAATGTGGTACTCAGTAAGGGTAATTTTTTTCAGACCAAGCAGAGGGAAAAAATTATGGAATCACTCAATTCTGAGGACAAAATTATGGAATTACCCTGTAAATTTTCATTTCCAAAACTAACACCTGCATCAAATTAGATCTGCTCATTAGTCTGCATCTAAAAAGGAGTGATCACACCTTGGCCAAACCTGGTTAAATCATGCATTTTAAAAATGAAAATTGATTTTCCGTGTTGGTGGAGCAGCTGGTTTTGCAGGAGGAGAGTTGAGTAGTTATGAGGAAGGGCTGTGGAGACTTTAAGCAAAAGCTCTGCCTTACGTTGTAAATCTTCTGCTTCAAGAATGAGGCAAAGTCTTCAGCTGAGATGAAAGGAGAGGGAGGGGGAACTGTTGGATGGAGGAGTGAATTGAAAGTACTGAATAGCTGTTTAGGGTTGTGATACAGGGATGATATGAGAGATGAGAAGTAGGTTTGTTTTGCTAAATTGAGCAATTGCGCAGCATTTTGTCAACTTCTGTTACTGGACGGGCTACTCCACTCCCTTTCTTTGGCAGCCGCACAGCGGTATGCCGTGTAGATGAGGGCCAGATAGAGCATGTGCTCCAGTAGATGGCAAGCGCTGCATCAAGTGGCCTCTGCTCCTCTTCCTCCACCTTAACATCACACAGAACAGTCCTCAGATGTGGCACCTTAATTGCCCTTGTTTCCACATCGTGTCACAACTCTCCAACCGCCCAACTGACTGTGGGGAAGCACAGATGGGCAAGTCTGCAGGGCTGTTCACACATTCTATTCCAGCACATCAGAGGTCTGATCCAAAGATTCAGAGACTCAATAGGAGGAAAGCATGTGCAGCGATGCCCAAAAATTTTTTCAGTTTGATCTGGGGCCGGACAAAGTAGGGTCCGGGCAGAATCCAAACCCTTGTCACCAGACGTTAAGCCCCAGGGTGGAGGTGACACTGATGAGACTCAGATATTTGAGGCGCACAAGGACTGTAGTGTGCTGTCAGGACAGGAAGAGGAGGAGGGTGACTCTCAGGTCGAGGAGTGGGAGAACAGAGAGGATGATGATGAGGTTGTAGATCCCACTTGGTGTGAACCCAGAGGCATGCAGCTGAGTAGCTCAGCAGAGGAGGTGGACGATGAGGAAGACGAAGAGTTTACGTTGCGGCTTCCCGCACAGACATGGAGTTATGCAACCACGACAAGCACTGCATCCTCAGCCCCAACTCTGGCAGTGGCCAGCAGCATTCGCGTTTCTGCAGTTCGCAGGGGTGGCAAGGGTTGCCTAGCTTGTGTCCTTTTTGAGACCGCAAAAAATTACACAACTCACGTTATCTGCCAACTTTGCTAAAAACAACAGAGTAGAGTAAAAAAAAATGTAATAATTTGACTACTGCAAACATGAACTGGCACATGCGTGATCAATATGCGTTGACCTGGGAATCTCACTGTTCTAAAATGCCTCCGGCTGCCCATCAACCGCATCTTTTGCTTCTTCCTCCTCCGTCACAATGACAAATGTTCTCACATAGGTGTCCGGCTGCAGAACCTCCACTTGTTTACCCACTACAGTCGGGGTGAGTGAGAGCCCATCAGCTGTTAAGGAAGTGGACATGCCTGCTGTTTTTGACTAATCTCAGACACAGAGCACACCCCATCTTTCTCAATCCACCGTAACATCTCTGCCTGCACCTCTCTCACAGTCCAGCAGTTTGTTGTGTTCACCCTACTCCACCCTCGCTCAGCACAGCAGCTAGCCCTCAATCCCACAGTTGTGGTCACGTAAAAGATTGTTTCCTCCTACACATGCCAAAGCAATGAGCTCGAACTTCACCATCTCTAATCTGTTGGCCATGGAAATGCTGCATTTCTGATTGGTGGATACAGATGGTTTCCAAAAGCTGATGGCCATCGCAGTCCCCCAGTACCAGTTGCCCAGTCGCCATTACTTCTCTGAGAAAGATGTGCCTGCGCTACACCAGCATGTCGCAGACAACATCACCCATTCCTTCAAAAAATCTATATCTGACAGGGTGCATTTCATCACTGACAACTGGACAAGCAAATATTACTAGTGGCTTTACATCTCACTGACTGGGCATTGGGTGACTCTAGTGGCTGTGGGGGCAGGCGGGGAATGAACTGCTCCACAAGTCTTGGAATCCCCAAGGCTTGCAGGGTGCTTGGGGAAGGAGAACTAAACCACTATCCATGAGAAGATGGAGAACTAAACTACTAGACAACAGGGGTTGGAGAACTGAACCACTAAACACCTTGGGTTGGAGAACGAAACAAATATACACCAGAACATGGAGAACTAAACTAATAGGCAACAGGGGTTGGAGAACTAAACTATTAAACAGCTAGGGTTGGAGAACTAAACCACTACACACCAGGGGATGGAAAACTAAACCACTACACACCAAGGTGTCACTAGACACGAAGTCTTGGAATCCCCAAGGCTTGCAGGTCAAACCTCTGTATCTAACACTTCCTCTAGTGTTTCTGCCTCCTCCACCTCCTCTAGGGCCCCACCTGAGTCCTTAATGAGAGAGAGTTGAGAGATTTCACCCCACCTCCGTACTGTGCAGCCAGGGCTCACTGCAATCAGGCAGTGTTTAAATTAATGACTTGGAGATCGCAGTCATACAGATCAAGAGTTGTGGACAGCCATCCATGCTGAGTTTGAGCAATGGCTGTCTCCACTTAACCTGGAGCTAGGGAAGGCTGTGTGCGATAATGGTGCAAATCTGGGGCGGACCTACGCCGGGGCAACCTCACACACGTGCCTTGTATGGCTCACATCCTCAACCTGATGGCACAGAAATTTCTCCGCCACTGTACCAGCCTGAATGCGCTGCTTCAGAAACTACGATCACTGTGTGCTCATTTACACCATTCGCAACCCACTGGTCATCAACTTGCATCGCTACAGAGATCTTTTGGTTTACCAGTTAACCAGTTGATATGCGATGTTCCGACATGGTGTAATTCAAATCTGCAGCGACTGTAGCAGCAATGACGAGCCCTGACACAGTATCTCATGTCGTATAGCCTGGGAAAACGCAGTATGGACGTAGTGTAAATCATACTTGCAGAGTGGACACAGATGAAGAATCTCTGCACCCTTCTGCACATTTTCTAAATGGCTACTAAGATGGTTAGCGCTGATGATGCCGTCATTGTCTTCACTATTCCTGTCATCTACATGCTGGAGCAAGCTTTGAATAGTCTGCAGGAGGAGGTGGTGGTCCCAGGTGAAGAGGAAGAAGAAGAGGAGGATGCAGAAGGGCTCACAAGTTCTGGACTGTCGTCGCACAGGCGGTTGCATTGGGGAGGGTGAATTACAGTTATCAAACTGTTAGTGAAGGTGCAGGAGCCAAGAAACAAATGGAGGAGGATGAGGAGGAAGAGTTGATTGACATGCAGCAGTTAGGAGATGAAGAGTATAATGATCCCCTCTCTATTGTTCGTGGCTGACAGGAGGGGATGGAGGAAGCAAGCTTGAGTATTATCCACCAACACACTATGGCCTTGGACCTCATGAAACAGACCGACCCATGATCGCCTTCTTGCAGCACTTTCTGCAACATGATTGTCAGTATTGTTAGGATTAGAAATAGTCCTGAATAATGGGTTGCCACTCTGTTCGATCCACGGTGCAAGAGTAAATTTTGCCAAATGCTTCTCCCCCTGGAAAGGGACGTGCCCATGCTGGAGTATCAAAACATACTTGAAGACAATCTTGCGACTGGTTTTCCTCAAGACAGCAATGAGGCAATTATTGGAAATGTTTGGTCTCCAAGTTGGGTCTCCTTCATGTGTGTTGCCTGAATTTGACAGAGCTCTCAGAACACCAGGCCTACACCTGTCACTTACAGTGGGTACGGAAAGTATTCAGACCCCTTTTCATTTTTTACTCTTTGTTTCATTGCAGCCATTTGGTAAATTCTAAAAAGTTCATTTTTTTTTCTCATTAAAGTATACCCCATCTTGACTGAAAAAAAACATAAATGTAGAAATTTTTGCAAATGTATTAAAAAATAAAAACTGAAATATCACATGTTAATAAGTATTCAGACGCTTTGCTCAGACACTCATATTTAAGTCACATGCTGTCCATTTCCTTGTGATCCTCCTTGAGATAGTTCTACTCCTTCATTGGAGTCCAGCTGTGTTTAATTAAACTGGTAGGACTTGATTTGGAAAGGCACACACCTGTCTATATAAGACCTCACAGCTCATAGTGCATGTCAGACCAAATGAGAATCATGAGCTCAAAGGAACTGCCCAAGGAGCTCTGAGACAGAATTGTGGCAAGGCACAGATCTGGCCAAGGTTACAAAAGAATTTCTGCATTACTCAAGGTTCCTAAAACCACAGTGGCCTCCATAATCCTTAAATGGAAGAAGTTTGGGACCACCGGAAGTCTTCCTAGACCTGGCCGTCTAGCCAAACTGAGCAATCGTGGGAGAAGAGCCTTGGTGAGAGAGGTAAACAAGAACCCCAAGATCACTGAGGCTGAGCTCCAGAGATGCAGTAGGGAGATGGGAGAAAGTTCCACAAAGTCAACTATCACTGCAGCCCTCCACCAGTCGGGCCTTTATGGCAGAGTGGCCCGACGGAAGCCTCTCCTTAGTGCAAGACATATGAAAGCCCACTTAGAATTTGCTCAAAAACACATGATGGACTTCCAGACTATGAGAAATAAGATTCTCTGGTCTGATGAGACGAAGATAGAACCTTTTGGTGATAATTCTAAGCGGTATGTGTGGAGAAAACCAGGCACTATTCATCACCTGCCCAATACAATCCCAACAGTGAAACATGGTGGTGGCAGCATCATGCTATGGGGGTGTTTTTCAGCTGCAGGGACAGGACGACTGGTTGCAATTGAAGGAAACATGAATGTGGCCAAGTACAGAGATATCCTGGATGAAAACCTCTTCCAGAGTGCTCTAGACCTCAGACTTGGCCGAAGGTTCACCTTCCAACAAGACAAAGACCCTAAGCACACAGCTAAAAAGACAAAGGAGTGGCTTCAGAACAACTGTGTGACCTTTCTGGACTGGCCCAGCCAGAGCCCTGTCCTAAACCCAATTGAGCATCCCTGGAGAGATCTGAAAATGGCTGTCCACCAACGTTCACCATCCAACCTGACAGAACTGGAGAGGATCTGCAAGGAAGAATGGCAGAGGATCCCCAAATCCAGGTGTGAAAAACTTGTTGCATCATTCCCAAGAAGACTCATGGCTTTACTAGCTCAAAAGGGTGCTTCTACTCAATACTGAGCAAAGGGTATGAATACTTACGTATGACCATGTGATATTTCAGTTTTTCTTTTTTAACAAATTTACAAAAATTTCTACATTTCTGGGGTTTTTTCAGTCAAGATGGGGTGCAGAGTGTACTTAAACAAGAAAAAAAAGGAACTTTTTAGAATTTGCCAAATGGCTGGAATGAAACAAAGAGTGAAAAATTTAAAGGGGTCTGAATACTTTCCGTACCCACTGTATCCACAATTTACTGATCAAAGTTAGAAATGCTGCTTCAAGCCCTGTCTATGCTGAAATGTGGCATGGTTTTAGGACCATGCTATTAGCGCAACCAATTTAGATTCTTAAATGTAGACTCCTGGCTGTAGCACAATACTAGCACAAAATAATTAAAAGCTGAAATGTGGCCTAGTCTCTGTAGCATGGTAGTAACAGAAAAAATGTAGATTTTATCATGTGTACCCCTGTATGGAGCATAATATCAGCACCAAAGAATTAAATGATGAAATGTAGCCTGCTTTAGGTAGCATGGCAGTAAGAAAAACAATTTTGATTTTATCATGTGCACCCCTTTATGTAGAACAATATCAGCACCAAAGAATTAAATGATGAAATGTAGCCTGCTTTAGGTAGCACGATAGTAAGAAAACCAATTTCGATTTAATCATGTATACCACTGTATGAAGAACAATATCAGCACCAAAAAATTTCAAGCTGAGATGTGGCCTGCTGTATCACCTTAGTAACAACAGAATATTTTTTTTTTTACTTTGGATGAGGCCTGTATACAATAGAATACGTGCTCCAAACAATTTCAAACTGAGATCTGGGCTGCTGTATCAAGTTACTAACAGAATAATTTTTTTTTTTACTATGGATGAGGCCTGTATTAAATAGGATATATGCTCCAAGACATTTCAAATTGAGATCTGGCCTGCTGTATCACCTTCATAACAGAAGAAATTATTTTTTATACTGTGGATGAGGCCTGTATAAAATAGAATATATGCTCTAAGAAATTTCAAACTGAGATCTGGCCTGCTGTATCAAGTTACTAACAGAAGAAATTAGATTTTTTTTTTACTGTGAACGAGCTCTGCATACAGTTGAATTTCACCACCACAAAATGACAAGCTGAGATATGACATGCTGTATCACGATAGTAACAGAAAAAAATAGATTGTCGAATTTGCAATATTCGCCGATTTATTCATCAAATGATTGTCAATCGTTACCGAACGCCCTAGGATTCAATGGGGGGGACAAAAAAAACTTACAATCAACACCTTAAA
Organism: Phyllobates terribilis; assembly: GCF_046119375.1. Lineage (NCBI taxonomy): Eukaryota > Metazoa > Chordata > Amphibia > Anura > Dendrobatidae > Phyllobates > Phyllobates terribilis. The sequence goes on along the minus strand of NW_027362762.1, from coordinate 325,200,153 downwards.
ACCAGTCCAAAAGCTGCCAAAACACATCAAATTGCAGTAGACACCTGAAAAGTGCCATCAATTGACCCAGAGTACTAGTGCTATAATTATTATTACTATTACATTAGTATTTATTCTGTGGTGCTTTACATGTCAAAAGGGGTCACCGACTGGTACAAGAGGAGAGACGACCCTACAGGGGATGGGTGTGGATACAGCTAGTCGTGCAGCGGTATGCTGGAGTGAGGCTTACCGCAGATTGTATGCTTGTCACAAGAAGTAGGTCTTCAGCTTCGTTTTAAAGGTTTCCATGGTAGGCGTCAGTCTGATGTGTTGGGGTACAGCGTTATCACAGTAGGGGAGATGCAAGGGACAAATCTGTTGAGAGCCTAAATCAGGTTAAGCTTCCAGGAGCTCACAACTGAGCAGATTAACCCCTGCACCAATTAATATGAAGGCGAAAGGCTTCTTTTTAATGACTGCAGGAGTGGGAGGAATCAGACACTGAAAGCTTCAACACAATGTTCACAAGGTAGACAGCAGCGGTGGTCGGTCTCCTAGACAAAAAGCTAACTCCTTTATGATGATAGAGGACAACATCTGCAAGTAGTTTGTATGTTCTCCCCGTGTTTGCGGGGGTTTCCTTCAGGTTCTCCGGTTACCTCCTCAGTAATACAGGAGTGTTCACAATTCAAAAAATTAGGGCCTGACACCCCCATTTCTGTGACCAATTGAATATAACCATTATAATGGGGACAGACACCTCTTCCACTACAGTCAACCCAGTAGATGGAAACACAATCAGGGGTGTTCACATTGAAAAAAATTAGGGCCTAACAACAGATTGGAGATGGTGGAGTTCAACCTCTTAGCTTTGTCATGTGTAGGATGAAACAATCTTTTACGTGACCACAAATGTGGGACCGAGACCTGGCTGCAGTGTTGAGAGAGGACGGAGTATGGTGATATGGAAAAACTGCTGGACCATGAGTGAGGTGCAGGGGCACATGTTACGGTGGATTGAGAAAGAAATGGTGTGCTCGGTGAAACAAGCACACCATGCATGTCCACTTCTGTTACAGCTGACGGGCTCTCACTCAGCCTGACTGAAGAGGTTATAGAAGCAGAGGTTCTGCAGTGGGAGACCTGCGTGCCAATACTAGGCATGGTAACAGAGGAAGAGGAAGAATCAGCGGATGCGGTTGATGGGGCAGCTGATGGTTGTTGAGGTCCGCTGGTCCGCATTTTATCACAGTGAGATTGCCAGAGTAATGCATGTTGATTGCACATGTGAAGGTTCATGCATGTAGTAGTCAAATTATTGCACTTTTTCCCAGTACTGAGTTTTTTATCGCAAAGTTTACAGATAACATGAGTTGGCTCATCCTTCGCGGTCTCAAAAAAGGCCCAAGCTTGACAACCCTTGCAGCCCCTGCGAGCTGCAGACCAGCAACCAGCTACGGTTGTGCAGTGCTCCTCGTGCTTGCATCACTCCGTCTCTGCACCGTAGGGCGGAAGGTAACCTCCTCATCTTCCTCCTCCACCTTCTTAGATGACCTACTCGGCTGCGTAACTCTGGTTCACACCAAGTAGGATCTTCAACATTGTCATCATCCAATATGTTATCCCATTCCTTGCCCTCAGAGTGACCCTTCTCCTCTTGCTACCCTGACAGCACAGTACAGTCCGCATGAGCCTCCCTGGTGGTTAACATCTGGTGACGAGGGTCAGGAACCTGCTCGGATCCTACTCCGTACTCCGAATCCAACCTAAAAAAATTTTGGGCATCGGCGCAGATGCTTTCCTCCTCTTCTTGACTCTGTGAATGTTTGGAGTACACTTCTGGTGTCCATGGTATAGAATGGGTGAACAGTTGTACAGACTCACCCATCTGTGGTTCGCTACAGTCAGTTGGGCGCTTGGACAGTTGTAACATGGGGGGAAGCAACTGGAGGGCCACCTGTGTGGACTGTACTTTGTGTGATGTTGAGGTGGAGGAAGAAGAGGAGAGGCCACTTGAAGCAGCGCTTGCCATCCACTGGAGCACCTGCTCTTTCTGGCCCTTATCAACAAGACGTGTCGCTGTGCGGCTGCCAAAGAAAGGGAGTGGAGTAGCCCGTCCAGTAGCAGAAGTTGTCAGTTGTCTTTGGATAGGATATTACGGTGTTGGTTCACTAGTGCTTTCACTAACATTACCACCTACCCCACGTATAACTTGAACACCAAGCCTATTCCCCCTTCCACCACGACCTTTCTTTTTCCCACTCATGTTGCTCAGATACTGTAGTAGGAGCACGCTATTAGCAAAACAAAATTAGATTTTTTCGTCTGCAACAGCTCTGCTCACACCTGAATTTCAGCGGCACTAAATGACAAGGTAAGATATGACTTGCTGTATAACGTTACTAACTAAACAAAGTATTTTTTTACTGTGGATGATGCCTATATAACATAGGAGATTTTCTCCAAACTATTTCAAACTGAGATGTTCCTGCTGTATAGTGTTAAAAACCGAACAAAGTATTTTTTTACTGTGGTTGATGCCTGTATAACATAGGAGATATTCTCCAAACTATTTTGAACTGAGATGTCCCTGCTGTGTAACCTTAGGAACCAAAGTATTTTTTTTACTGTGGATGAGGCCTGTATAACATAGGAGATATTCTTGAAACTATTTCAAGCTGAGATGTCCATGCTGTATAACGTTAGGAACCGAACAAAGTATTTTTTAATTGTGGATGACGCCTGTGTAACATAGAAGATATTCTCCAAACTATTTCAAACTCAGATCTAGGCTGCTGTATAATGTTAGCAACAGCAAAAAAATATATTTTTTTGACTCTGCACAAGCTCTGAATACAGCTGAATTTCACCGCCGCTAAAAGGACTAGATAGCTTATAGCAGAGTGTAACACGTTTGCAACATAAAAAAATATTTTTTGGACTGTGTCTAGCAACCGAAAAAAATAATTTTTTTTGCTTTGAAAACTGCTGAAGTTCACTGTCACTAACGTAGGAGCTGACATATAGCAGGGTGACATGAGTGAAGTACCATATAGTCCATAATGTCCTCCACTTTTTCCCCACTCATAGGCTTGCTGGAGGCAAAACGGACAATTGTGATCAGTGCTTGGTAGTACTACATCCAGAAGAGCTGGTGCCAGTAGAGTTGCTACTGCTGCTTCTTGTAGTTCCCACATTCTTTTTGCCAGATGACGTAGTATGGATTTTTTTTATTATTACATTACCCCATCCATTGCCACTGCCATTTTTTCTTTTACTGTACATTTTTTTCATATAATAAAATTTACTTTTGTTTATTGAACTACACTTTCCCAAAGAGGAACAGCTAAAAATTACTAGGTAGACAGAATAAGAATACCAGTAGGAACAGACCACAGTAAACATTATTGGTAAGGAGACTATTGAGGAAAATGGTGTGAGACAGTATGGGATGAGGTAAATGTGAGAGGGCACAGAATAGAAACTGGGTAGTGTGAGAGGAGGTAAGGAGAGTGGGCAACATGGAGGGACAGTGTGAGGCTACAGCGAGGAGGGGACAGTATGCCGAAGAGGGGGAATGTGATGAGGAAGTACAGTATAGACACTGGGCAGTATAGGGGGACATAGTGTGAGTACAGTGTGAAGATGGGGCCCAGTGTGGAAAGCAGGGGGCAATGTGGAGGGCATTTACCGCAAGAGGAACAGTGTGTGGGTCATATTTTTTGTTTAGGGAACACAATGGGGAGCAATTATTTATAATTAGGGCAGATATTTTTATTAAGGAGCATTATAATGACACTGCTATTTTTAAGGGTATTGTGTGGAGATGTGCTGCACAAGACAGGAGAAGATGGAAGTCTGCAGAGGCGAGCTGTGCTGTGAAACGTCATCATGGCATCTGGACAAATTGAAGAAAAGAAAGAGAACAAATTCAATCAGAGACAATATCATCGATAAGGTACCTGGATGTAAATTTTTATTTGTGATACTATCTAATTCTCATCAGTACTGTTGTTCCTGTATGGTTCGCAGACTGATGATGACTGATAGCAACAACTCCCAGTATCTCTTTACCATTGTTAAGGACATACTGGAAGTTGTAGGTTCATGCGATACAAATATATATGGGTCTGACATGACATTGCAATTGATGTACCCTGTACTGTTGGTTGTTCTGGTGCTTGATTCACGTACCAATGGTGGTCCTAGTGATGTATTAATGTACTGATGGTGGTCCTGGTGATATATTCATGTACTGATGGTAGTTTTGGTGATGTATTTCTGTACTGATGGTGGTCCTGGTGATGTATTATTGTACTGATGGTGGTTCTTGTGATGTATTCCTGTACTGATGACAGTTTTGATGCTGTTTCTGTACTGATGGGGGTTATATGAATATTTTTTGTACTTCTGATGGTTCTGATTATGAATTTCTGCACTGATGAGTTTGTGATGCTGTATTTCTGTATTGATGAGGAGACTAGTGATGTATTTCTGTACTGCAGGTGGTTCTGGTAATGAACTCTTGTACTGTTATTGGTTATGATCCTGTACACATGTAACAATTAGTGATGAGTGAATGTGCTCGCCACTGCTCGGTAATCGCCTGAGCATCACGGTGCTCGACAAACTCGGCGAGTATTTCCAGGTTGCTCAGGTGGAAACTCGGGTCCCCGCAATGCATGTTTGGCGCTCTTTCGAGAGACAATGAACATGCAGGGATTGCTTGCCACGCACTGTAATGCTGTAGCCATGTTGATTGTGGGCATTACAGTGATTGGCTGGTGGCACAGCGTCATCAGGTCTATATAAGACCGGACGCCGCTATGCTCGTCACAGTCTACCCCGGAATCAGGCAGAGTAGGGAGAGTTGCTGCTGAGTCTGGGAGATATTTGCTTGTTTAGAGTTAATATAGGTATTGCACAACATATATCTACAGTGGCAGCCAAAAGTATTGGCACCCCTGCAATTCTGTCAGATAATACTCAGTTTCTTCCTGAAAATGATTGCAATCACAAATTCTTTGGTCTTATTATCTTCATTTAATTTGCTTGCAAGGAAAAAACACAAAAGAGAATGAAGCAAAAATCAAATCACTGATCATTTCACACAAAACTCCAAAAATGGGCCAGACAAAAGTATTGGCACCCTCAGCCTAATATTTGGTTGCACAACCATTAGCCCAAATAACTGCGAACAACCGTTTCTGGTAACCATCAATGAGTTTCTTACAATGCTCTGCTGGAATTGTAGACCATTCTTCTTTGGCAAACTGCTCCAGGTCCCTGATATTTGAAGGGTGCCTTCTCCAAACTGCCATTTTGAGATCTCTCCACAGGTGTTCTATGGGATTCAGGTCTGAACTCATTGCCGGCCACCTTAGAAGTCTCCAGTGCTTTCTCTCAAACCATTTTATAGTGCTTTTGGAAGTGTGTTTTGGGTCATTGTCCTGCTGGAAGACCCATGACCTCGGAGGGAGACCCAGCTTTCTCACACTGGGCCCTACATTATGCTGCAAAATTTGTTGGTAGTCTTCAGACTTCATAATGCCATGCACACGGTCAAGCAGTCCAGTGCCAGAGGCAGCAAAGCAACCCCAAAACATCAGGGAACCTCCGCCATGTTTGACTGTAGGGACCGTGTTCTTTCTTTGAATGCCTCTTTTTTTTTTCCTGTACACTCTATGTTGACGCTTTTTCCCTAAAAGCTCTACTTTTGTCTCATCTGACCAGAGAACATTCTTCCAAAACGTTTTAGGCTTTCTCAGATAAGTTTTGGCAAACTCCAGCCTGGCTTTTTTATGTCTCGGGGTAAGAAGTGGGGTCTTCCTGGGTATCCTACCATACAGTCCCTTTTCATTCAGACGCTGACGGATAGTATGGGTTGACACTGTTGTACCCTCGGACTGCAGGGCAGCTTGAACTTGTTTGGATGCTAGTCGAGGTTCTTTATCCACCATCCGCACAATCTTGTGTTGAAATCTCTGGTCAATTTTTCTTTTCCGTCCACATCTAGGGAGGTTAGTCACAGTGCCATGGGCTTTAAACTTCTTGATGACACTGCGCATGGAAGACACAGGAACATTCAGGTCTTTGGAGATGGACTTGTACCCTTGAGATTGCTCATGCTTCCTCGCAATTTGGTTTCTCAAGTCCTCAGACAGTTCTTTGGTCTTCTTTCTTTTCTCCATGCTTAATGTGGTACACACAAGGACACAGGACAGAGGTTGAGTCAACTTTAATCCATGTTAACTGGCTGCAAGTGTGATTTAGTTATTGCCAACACCTGTTAGGTGCCACAGGTAAGTTACAGGTGCTGTTAATTACACGAATTAGAGAAGCATCACATGATTTTTCAAACAGCGCCAATACTTTTGTCCATCCCCTTTTTTAGGTTTGGTGTGGAATTATATCCAATTTGGCTTTAAGACAATTCTTTTTGTGTTTTTTCATTGAAGACAAATTAAATGAAGATAATAATACCAAAGAATTTGTGATTGCAATCATTCTCAGAAAGAAACTGAGTATTATCTGACAGAATTGCAGGGGTGCCAATACTTTTGGCCACCACTGTATATATTAATCTAAACTAACAGTCCTTCTGAGGACTAATCCAGGTGAATATTTTCAGTGGTGAAGGTGATAGCAGGCGTTAGGCAGGCAGGCAGTGTATGTGGCAGACTGCAGTGCATATAGCGCAAGAGGGTCCATAGCATGTTCCTGCTGCTGCTGTTCTTACAGATATTTGTAGACATAGCCCTAGGTATCAGGGGCCAGGGCAAATTTTTTTTTTTATCTTAATCCTGGTTATTTGCTTAAAAACCAAGGCAGGCAGGGTATGTGACAGACTGCAGTGCATGATACAGCACAAGAGGGTCCATTGCAGGTTCAACTTCTGAATGATCCTGCTGTGACAAATATTTGTAGACATACTCCCAGGTATCAGGGGCCGGGGCAAATTTTTTTTTATCTTAATCCTGGTTATTTGCTTAAAAAGGAATCCAGAGTACACCATTTTTTCTGCTCCATTTGCTTCTTAACCCTGCAGAATACAGCCAAAATATTGGCCTCCTTTTCCATTCTCTGTGAAGAATAATATTAGTAAATTACAGGCCTGCTATTTATAATTGTGGTTCTCTATCAGACATATCACATATAACAGTGTTCCAAAATCAGTAATTTCTGCCTTCCAATTTGTTGCAGTGTGTCAGGCAAGCTATTCACACTGGGTCTCTGTGTAGAATAATATTAGTAAATTACAGGCCTGCTATTTAAAACCATGGTTCTCTGTCAGAACATATCACCTATAACAGTGTTCCAAAATCAGCCATTTATGCCTTCCATTTTGTTGCAGTGTGTCGGTCAAGCTAATCACACTAGGTCTCTGTGAAGAATAATATTAGTAAATTACAGGCCTGCCTTTTAAAACTGTGGTTCTCTGTCAGACATATCACATATTACTGTGTTCCAAAATCAGACATTTCTAGTGAACGTGGAAAATATTCTCCTCCATTTCAAATGGGCATGGTGCGTGGCAAGGGACAGGGAACTGGACGTGATGGTGAATGCAGAGGCCAAGGCCGAGGCCTTGGGAAAGCTGAAATTGTGCCACAACAAACACCCACATCTTGTCGCCCGACCTTCCTGTCCCAATTGCTAGGGGATCGCAGCACACCACTATTGATCCCAGAGCAATGTCAAAAGGTTCTTGGTTGGATAGCAAATAATGCTTCCAGTCACTATGCCACCACCACTACCACCCTGTCTTCCACACGGTCAAGTCTCAGTAGCCGTGAGTCTGGACCGCATATTCCTCACCCTGATCCTCCTTTCCCCCACCATGCCAAGTGCCCGGAGACAACTGAATCCACACTTGGATACTCAGAAGAGCTGTTCACTTTTCCATTTGTAGATTCGGGCCTCTCGCCCGGCCAGCAAGCGAGTCAAGAGGAAAACTCGTGTAGTGATGTCCAAATATTGCAAATATTGGAGCAGCCACGGTCACACGAAGGCAACGGTGAGAAAGTGCAATTACTGCCGCAAGAGGTGGATGATGATGATGATGAGACACAATTGCCAGAAGGTCAGGAGGAGGACCAGGGAGCGGAAGTGGAAGACGAGGTGGTGGATGATATAGTAACTGACCCAACCTGGCAGGGGGACATGCAGAATGAGGACAGCAGCACACAGGAGGAGGGAGGCGTAGTATCAAAACAGGCAGGAAGAAGCAGTGTGGTGGCCACAGACACAAGGTGGGAAAGCATTCCCCGTAACACCAACACAACGGAATTTGAAAGTACAGCTGTTAGATCTTCCCACGTCTGGTTGTTTTTTAAAGACTCTAAGCCCAAAAAGGCCATTTGAACCACCTGCCAGGCCAGCAACAGCAGGGGTAGCAAAACTAGCAGCATGACCACCACCAGCATGATCAGGCACATGGCAGCAAAGCACCCTACTAAGTGGGCCGAACCCCAGAGTCCAGAAACAGTGTCTGTGAGTGACACCAATGCTTCTTCCACTGTTGTGTGTGCACGCCAATCCTATGTCCATGGCACAAACGTGTCGGTGCACACTCTCAACTAGCACCATCAGCAAGCACGCCCACTTCCTTGTCCCAGCGCAGCATTCAGTTTTCCCTACCTCAGTCCTTGGAACGCAAGCGCAAATACGCAGCCAACGCCCCACAGACCGCACTACTAAATTCACACATTTCGCGACTGCTTGCACTCGAAATGTTGCCTTCTAGGCTCATGGAGACAGAAGCTTTCCGCAATCTGATGGCAGCGGCAGTCCCTCGGTACTTGGTCCCCAGCCGCCACTATTTCTCCTGATGTGCCCTCCCCGCATTACATGAGCACGTGTCCCACAACATTAGCCGTGCCATCAACAAAGCAGTTACTGGGAATGTCCACCTAACCACGGACACGTGGACAAGTGCTTGTGGGCAGGGATGGTACATCTCGCTGACGGCACACTGGGTTAATATAGTGGAAGCGGGACCCAGTCTGACCTTGGGATGGAACACGTCCTCCTGACGTCGAGGATTTCGGGCCTTGAGTCAATCAGGGTTGCCCCCACATTCTGCAGCTCCTGCACCTCCTCTTCCTCCTCTTTAGCCTTCATCTCCGAAATGAGCGCATCAGTCACAAGCTGAAAGCCCTGCAGCACTGCCTCGGCTAAGTGGCAACAGGCTGTGTGGAAGCTAATATGCTTAGGTGACAAACCGCACACCACGGAAGAGTTGTGGACAGCTCTGAAAGAGCAGGCAGATCTGTGGCTGACACCGCTGAACCTATAGCCAGGCATGGTCATGTGTGACAATGGCCAGAACCTGGTAGTGGCTCTGAAGCGAGGGGAGCTCACACACGTACCATGTCGGGCCCATGTGCTTAACCTTGTGGTTCAACGGCTTCTCAAAAACATTCACTGCATAAGCAAACAGTATGGGAGACCCACTTCGTAATAATGGGAACATTGTTTTCAGGAGGCTCTCCTGTCTCTTGCAAGGGGCATCGGAGTGCCTCCAAATTTTTGCCAGTCATTGCAGTCACTGCATACGCAAGAACAGTATGGGAGACCCACTCCTTTCTAATGGGAACATGTCATTACTGAGGCCCACCTATAGGTGTCTTTAAATTGTTATTGGTGTTTTTCCCAAATTTTGGCAGCCGTTGTACTCACTGCATACTCTATAATTGTATAACAGACCCGCTCCTTTCTAATGGTAACATGTCATTACTGTGGCCCACCTCTATGTGTCTTTAAATTGTTATTTGGGTTTTTTCCCAAATTTTGGCGGCCTTTGTACTCACTGTATACCCTATAGCTGTATAGCAAACCCGCTACGTTCTAATGGGAACATGTCGTACTCATTACTGAGGCCCACCTCCGTGTGTCTCTAAATTATTACTGGGGTTTATTCCCAAATTTTGACAGCCGTTGTACTCACTGCATACCCTATAACTGTATAGCAGACCCGCTCCTTTCTAATGGGAACATGTCGTTACTGTGGCCCACCTCTATGTGTCTTTAATTGTTATTGGGGTTTTTCCTAAATTTAAGCAGCCCTTGCAGTCAGTGCATGGACATTACCACTATAGGAGACCCATTCCTTAATAATAAGAACATTTTTTTACTAAGGCCCTCCTCTATGTCTCTTCAAAGGAGTATTGGGGTGCATCCAAATTTTTGGCAGCCCTTGCAGTCTCTGCATACGCAATAACAGTATAGGAGACCCACTATTTAATAATGGGAACAACAAAGCATAGCTGGCTGATGACCCTCTGACAATAGTGAGGGCCAACTGCTGGCCCTTTAAGAATAGTAAGGGCTGTCTGATGGCCCTATAAAAATAGTCTTTGTGACTTTCAGAGTCCCTCCTTCATAAATGAAGCAGGATGTGTCTGATCATGTCTCACACACCACATGGCCAGATAAGGAAGTAAAATGTTAAAATTACATCTACCAGTGAATGTACTTTTTACCATTGAAAGCAATGCAAAAGTGCAAAAACGCATAAAAAACGCTACGTGTGAACATAGCCCAAGGTGTGGAGGAGCATTTTTGTTTTTGTGTATTTATTTTGCCTTATATATACAAGTCATTACCCTGGAAAGGATGCTCCCATTTTGGTTTCGTTTTTGTATGTTTTATTGTGAGTCGGTAAAAGTGGCGTAATACTCTGACAACATTGTTGACAGCAGTGACCTTGGAGTCAGAAATGTTTCCAGGGGTCTTCCCCATGCTGTTCCCATGTCATTAGAGCACTGTTCCCATCAAGTTGGGCAATTTTTAGGCCCCCTGCAGACCGCCGGGGGGAGGAGGGGCACCAGAAAAATGCTCGATTTTCCCATAGACTTACATTGGGCTCGTTGCTCGGACCGAGCACTCAAGCATTCCAATTTGCTCGACTCGAGCAACGAGTACCCGAGCATTTTAGTGCTCGCTCATCACTAATGACAACCACTTCAGGAGAAAATTAAGAATGAAAATAACATAGCTATGAATGATATGACACACATATTTGGAAAGGTGTTGATGTTACTGAATATGATATTGAACTCCTTTGCTGTTGCAACACTTTTACCACCTGACATTCTAAGTCAGCATGCATTTTCTTGTATTCCTGTGTAAAACTGGAAATGACCCATTATACAGTAGTTTAAATCTAACTAGTAAGGTCATATCAAGGGGAAATGATTTGTTGTTAAGTATTTCAAAACATATGTATAAATTTACAAAATTGTCAAATTTCTGTTTGACAGCCATCTTAATTCTAATCATTGAGACATGAGACATAGCGTCACTGCCTTTCCTAAAGAGCATTATAATATTTTGTTGTGTTATGTAACTTAAAGAAAGCAGGGTTCCCTACATAATTCCCATAAATGCCCTAATGTTCACAAATACCAGACTGACATTCGCATCAGGTCTACGCAGTTGGAATAGAAGTTGCTTTTTAATGCTGCCCCAGAGTCAATTAAAATACAGTAATGCTGACATTTGCAGCATACCGAATGATCAAAGTAAAGAATGCCCGTACAGCTTCTGACATAAAAGCAGTGTGTTTGGCTGTGGAGTGACACAGTGTAACAGGTCAGGTAATTATCTAAAAAAATCTATGATGTATCTGTTGCAATTGCTTATCTTGTTTCCATTATCCGAGCTATCAAACAGAACAGCACTCTCACTTCTCCTGATGGATCGTAAAGCTGGTGACACCCTCTCTCTCCCGATGCAGATGGCATCTTAGAATCCGCTGAATTAATTTGACAATAAATAGATGATAACAGTTGCTGTCTTCTATTTTTTGTGGCTTGGTTTTAATTGCACCAGGACAGGTTTTAACACTTCTGGGAATTGCTCAGAAGCTGCTTGTACGATTAGCAATTCCCCCCTCTCTCCAACCTGTCTCTACTTTGTTCCTATGTTATTTGCATGATAATTGCCGAATGAAAATACATTTTATTTTTCCCTCAACCTTCCATCCAAATCTTTGTGCATTAGTTATGTAGATTAAGGTTTGTTTTTCCATTTTGCCTTGATGTGTTTATTAATTTAATGAAGGATTTTGACAGAAACGTCTGCATGCTGAGGCTACAGTGAGGCTAAGGCCATGGGTATAGTCTAACTGGCTACATATTTTCTGCTTCACTAACATTATAATTGGCTTAATGGCTTTTCTGTTATGTACATTGGCTTTCTTCTCCCTATCTAAAGCAGACTAATTACAGCTTTTTACATTAAAATCGGATGGATTTCAATTTATCTCCTCGAAATTATCTCAATAATTACAGTAATAAATTAGGCATATGGATGCCATTAATCACACCAATTTAAACCCTGGCCTCATAGCAGCACAGCACAGAATGTGTTTTCTGAATGTGCATTCAAATGTATGCGGTGCTGGTGTGAGGGATTTGAATTCCCTAAGCAACTTAGTGAATATATGGGCGCCTAGGGCTGTGGGTGCATTGAAAAAAATATTGATTTGCAACAGCAGTACTTATTTTTACTCCTTTTAGCCTAAAACTGAAGAAAAGAGAGAAAAAAACTACAATATTGCTCAATATTTTCACAGTTTTGTAAATGATCTCTCGAAAGAGAAGAAATAGTTCTTTTTACATATTCTAATAAACAGTGTGCATGTAAAATTAGTTATGATCCTGTAAATTGGAATCTAGTCTCAATATAAATGTAACAGTCTGCCGGTATGTTCAGCTATTTATAGCTGAAGATCTGTGACAAAAGCACCCGCTGTGTCTAGGTCAATTTAGAAACATCAATTTTCTGATAAAAAAGATATACAGGTAGTTTAAATGCAGCAGAAATCAAGATACCGTTACATAATTGGGACAGACTTGCAAGAACCATATGTGATGTTTTTTTTTAAATGTTTTAAAAGATTAGTTTCTGAGACAAAGTTTATTTGCTCTACTTATATTGACAGTTTTTATTTCATTTTTTTTTTCATTATGATCCAAGCCGTGTTGGATTGGCCCACCGGGGGACTAGGTGATCCTGCAGGTGACCATTCCTCTGTGCACTCACCACAATGCTAACAGGTTTGGAAAACAAATCAGTAAGGCTATGTGCGCACGATCAGGCTATAGCAGCGTTTTGGAAGCAGGGTATTTTCGCTGCATCCAAAACCCTGCGTTCTAATCACGCAGTTAAATCCGCATGTGTTCATTGAATAATGCGGATTTACCACATCCAATACATTCTAGTGTGGAAATTTCTGTTGTGGAGACTAGCGTCTCGGCAACAGAAATAGATATGCTGCTGTAGCGCCCAGAGGACTTGGTCGTTACAGAGGTATTGCACCTCATCCAGAGGTGTGGTATTCCACTCCCGGGTAAGGATGGAGTATGGATCAAGGCTCAGTAGGCTACATACAGCACACACACCCCATTTCCGAGGGACAGCTCAACGGTGCTCCCACTAGACAGAAGTGCAGGCACGACAGCATCTGTCCCTGGCTGGAGTGAGGAGGGGGGTGGGATACCCAGTGCTGTAGGGGCAGATAGGGGTTGGTTCCTGAGCATAGGAAGGAGCCCATTGGTTGCTAGTCACCTGGGCTCATGGTCAGAGGGAGGTATAAAAGGTGGGCACCATCTTAGCTCTGGGAGAAAGAAGAAGTTCAGTCTGTGAGGAGAAGTGGAGAAGGCAGGGAGCAGGGCTGCTGCATGGGCTCTGCTCCCTGGGCAGGCCTAGCACAGAGGCCGGGGCCAGAGAGAGAGAGAGGAGAGAGAACTGTGGAAAGGAAAGGGAACAAGACCAGAACAGAAGTAACAAGTGAAACAGAAAGGCTCAGGAAAGAGAAGGAAGAGAGAACCCTAAGGACCCAGGAGACTGCGGGTGACGGGTGGGCAGAACAGGGTACCGGATCCCAAATTGGTGGAAGCAAATCATCTTCAGCCAAGAACCGGAGGTCGTGACCAGCCCTTGGTGCGACCCCTCGCTACACTTTGCTAGGAAGGCATACCATAGAGGGTCAGGGACGTGGGCACGTAGCCCTCCCAAGAGAAGGCCCGCGGGAGCTGGACATAAGCTTGGTCACTGGTGGGGCACGAGCCAGAGAAAGGACGGAAGGGAGCTTTGAGACATACACCAGAAAGACCTGGGAGTTGACCGAGTCCCTTGCCTGGTGGACGCAGCACGGCTTGGGTGGTCACTGCTTTGCGAGAGTGACCTGGAGAATACAAACTGTGAGTAAAGGACATTGGATTGCAACACGTTGTCTGTGACTTCTTGCTCCTCTGGCACTATTGGTATTGGGACTATCTCCACCATCACTCCCATCATCCACACTAACTGCCCTGAGGCTGTACTCCTCCCGTGGGGAGTCATCCCATTCTTAGCTGCACACATAACACCGGCCTCAGTGGTCTGCCTTGCAGCGGCGGTCCCCATTGACCACAATCCACGGGTGGCGTAGTCGGACAATTATCATAATACTAAGACTGCCACTGAATTGACCGCCCTGGGCACGGACCGGGTCACCGCCACGGAGACTACAACCCCCAGCGATCCGGCTCCGGGTATTCCCCGCACGCACGTGCACGCACAACGCAGGCCCAGGGGGCGCGTCAACTTTGGCGTAGTCGACAGGATTCAAGCCAACCCGTCACCAGCGGGTATTGCGTGCCTGAAAAATACTTTTGTACTTACCTGTGGTGAAGTTTCCCGCCGTCTGGAGTCGTTTCCCGCCATCGGACGCCATCTTGGGTCGTTTCTCGCCATCTTCTGCCATCTTCCCGCCATCCGCAGCCGCTTCCTGCCATCGGACGCCATCTTCGGGACGCCGCGCGGGAAGAAGAGGGGCGTGGACGCCGAAAGCGCGCGAGATCCGAAGCTCCGCCCCACACACTGACGCTGCGTAAGGTCCTGGAAGGGAGAGGGAGCGACGCTGACGTCACAGGAGCGCGAAGCAAGGTCCTCAACCCCGACGATCGACTGCGGAGCCGCGGCCTACGGAGGAAGATCATCGCAAGGTAGGCCACGGTCCACCGGGGGGGGGGGAGGAAGACATCGGGAACGGAGAGCAAGATGGCGGACCGGCAGCAGACTAAGCTGCCCAGCATTTGCAGTGCCCCAGTTGTCGCAGGCCCCGACCAGCGCCAGGAGAAGACGCGTGACGCAGGAGCGGTCGCGGGAGCAGGTAAGAGCAGTCTCCCTGTCCCGGACGCTGCCAGTGTCAGCCTGCTCCCGGGCCCCCTGGTGGAGCCGCCGATCCCGGGCGCTGCAGACACCGACCTGCTCCAGACCCCGCAACAAGCCCTGCAGCCGAGCCCTCCAGCCCTGGGCACCGCCACCACCAGCCCGCGCCCAGACCCAAAGTCGCACCCTCTGACCCCGGGCGTCATCAACAGCGGCCTTCTCCAGACCCCGTCGCAAGGCCTACTGCACAAGGGTGCCAAGGGACAGTACGCCCTCCATGTTCACCAGCTCACGGAGGAGAAGCTGCAGTACCACCAGTACGAGGAAAACCATGAGGACCCGGACGGGTCTGAAGACTGCCCTCAGGAGGGAGCTCAAGGAGGACATAGCTATTAAAAGAAAGTAGCGTGAGTAAGGAACTGTACAAAGTTACCCGTCAGGGTACAAGGACTGTTTTTCTTTTGAACTGTTAATAAGTGTGGTCCCCGTTGGGACAGCTAAAAGACTGTTACCCTTTTCCAAGATACCCCCTTCCTTACCTGGCTGAGGACTGAGAACAGCCATCCCCTTCCCTACCTGGCCGAGGACTGAGAGCGGCCATCCTGTAAATAGTTGTGCTTCTTAAAGCGCCCCCTACTGGTTTTATAATGAAACTGCACCTCTACCTCAAGCACCTTTGAGAACAGTGAATACCTGGTTGCCAGTTGCACAGTGGCCAGAAGTCAAGAATATGTTTTTGAAGAATGTTTTACTTGCAAAAGTTTTATAATGTGTTTTATGGTAAAAGAGTTCCGGAAGTAATAACCAAAAGTGTTTCATCAGAGTGTTTCCCATGAAGGGAATTGTACAAGTGTGTCTGTTTCCTGATGTAGGCAGTTATTGAAAAAGTTTTTGCATACCCTGTGAATTGCTTTTGCTCTGTTCCAGCCCGAGGACGTGCTGTGCTTTACCAGGGGGGAATGTAGTGCCCAGAGGACTTGGTCGCTACAGAGGTATTGCACCTCATCCAGAGGTGTGATATCCCACTCCCGGGTAAGGATGGAGTATGGATCAAGGCTCAGTAGGCTGCATACAGCACACACACCCCATTTCCGAGGGACAGCTCAACGGTGCTCCCACTAGACAGAAGTGCAGGCACAACAGCATCTGTCCCTGGCTGGAGTGAGGAGGGGGGTGGGATACCCAGTGCTGTAGGGGCAGATAGGGGTTGGTTCCTGAGCATAGGAAGGAGCCCATTGGTTGCTAGTCACCTGGGCTCATGGTCAGAGGGAGGTATAAAAGGTGGGCACCATCTTAGCTCTGGGAGAAAGAAGAAGAAGTTCAGTCTGTGAGGAGAAGTGGAGAAGGCAGGGAGCAGGGCTGCTGCATGGGCTCTGCTCCCTGGGCAGGCCTAGCACAGAGGCCGGGGCCAGAGAGAGAGAGAGGAGAGAGAACTGTGGAAAGGAAAGGGAACAAGACCAGAACAGAAGTAACAAGTGAAACAGAAAGGCTCAGGAAAGAGAAGGAAGAGAGAACCCTAAGGAACCAGGAGACTGCGGGTGACGGGTGGGCAGAACAGGGTACCGGATCCCAAATTGGTGGAAGCAAATCATCTTCAGCCAAGAACCGGAGGTCGTGACCAGCCCTTGGTGCGACCCCTCGCTACACCTTGCTAGGAAGGCATACCATAGAGGGTCAGGGACGTGGGCACGTAGCCCTCCCAAGAGAAGGCCCGCGGGAGCTGGACATAAGCTTGGTCACTGGTGGGGCACGAGCCAGAGAAAGGACGGAAGGGAGCTTTGAGACATACTCCAGAAAGACCTGGGAGTTGACCGAGTCCCTTGCCTGGTGGACGCAGCACGGCTTGGGTGGTCACTGCTTCGCGAGAGTGACCTGGAGAATACAAACTGTGAGTAAAGGACATTGGATTGCAACACGTTGTCTGTGACTTCTTGCTCCTCCGGCACTATTGGTATTGGGACTATCTCCACCATCACTCCCATCATCCACACTAACTGCCCTGAGGCTGTACTCCTCCCGTGGGGAGTCATCCCATTCTTAGCTACACACATAACACCGGCCTCAATGGTCTGCCTTGCAGCGGCGGTCCCCATTGACCGCAATCCACGGGTGGCGTAGTCGGACAATTATCATAATACTAAGACTGCCACTGAATTGACCGCCCTGGGCACGGACCAGGTCACCTCCACGGAGACTACAACCCCCAGCGATCCGACTCCGGGTATTCCCCGCACGCACGTGCACGCACAACGCAGGCCCAGGGGGCGCGTCACTGCGGCTTGTAAACCCATGCCGCGGGTGAGTTTATGCAGCGTCAAATAGAAGCACAGTGGGCATGAGATTTATAGAATTCCCATACACTGTGCTTCTAATGTAGAACCCAGCATTTTGGACACAGCGCGGGTGAGCTGCATCCAAAACTCTTCTATTCCTGATCGTGGGCACGCAGTCTAACAAAAGCCCAATCCACTAGCATTGTTGTCTAGTAGAGCCAACTGGCTGCATTTCAATACAGTCAGGATTCTGTCCTATATGTGTTGTAGCATTGGTAGGACTGATACAATTTCATCCTTACAAATTTAAAATAGTTCAGTCTCTTGCTGACAGGAGAGGGAGGATTGATATGCAGCAGTATTGGAAGATACAAGAGACGCCTGCCTCTCACCTCTATCCACGAACTGTTCTCTCCTGCCCTTTTTCTTACCCCTAGCTGCTCCCCACTCCTCTGATCCCCAGGCTACAGATGTATCAACGGCTCCAATTCACTGGAGTGGGACAGAGAGTAATGGTATATACTTCTTCAGGCTTATTGCATGTCACTGTGCTGTATAATGTACAGTAAGCTCCAGAAATATTTGGACAGTGACAGAATCTTCATGATTTGGGTTTTGCATGCCACTATCTTGGAATGAAAATGAAACAAATAACATGCAATTAAAGTTTAGACTTTCAGGTTTAATTAGCCCCTTAAAGACTGAGCCACTTTGTAGGTTAATGACCAGGCCAATTTTTTCAATTCTGACCAGTGTCACTTTATGAGGTAATAACTCTAGAACACTTCAATGGATCCCCCTGATTCTGAGATTGTTTTTTTCGTGACATATTGTACTTCATGATAGTGGTAAAATTTGTTCGATATGACTTGCGTTTATTTGTGAAAAAAAATGGAAATTTGGGGAAAATGTAGAAAATTTTGCAATTTTCAAACTTTGAATTGTTATGCCCTGAAATCAGAGAGATATGTCATACAAAATAGCTAATAAATAACATTTCCCACATGTCTACTTTATATCAGCACAATTTTGAAAAAAATTGTTAGTAAGTTATAAGGGTTAAAAGTTGACCAGCGATTTCTAATTTTTCCAACAAAATTTACAAAACCATTTTTTTAGGGACCACATCACATTTGAAGTGACTTCGAGGGGTCTATATAACAGAAAATACCCAAAAGTGACACCATTCCAAAAACTGCACCCCTTTTTCACAAAAAAGCGCCATTTGACTTTTTGAATTCAAAATTTGCTGGAATAAAACCACTGTTTGGGCACCCGGCAGGGCTCGGAAGGGACAGAGCGCCATTTGACTTTTTGAATTCAAAATTTGTTGGAATAATCAGCGAACGCCATGTCGCATTTGGAGAGCCCCTGATGTGCTTAAACAGCGGAAACCCCCCACAAGTGACCCCATTTTGGAAACTAGACCGCTCAATGAACTTATCTAGATGTGTGGTGAACACTTTGAACCCCTAGGTGCTTCACAGAAGTTTATAACGTAGAGCTGTGAAAATAAAAAAATTCACAAAAATGTTCTTTTAGCCCCAAATTTTTCATTTTCACAAAGGTAACAGGAGAAAATGAGAAAATGGACCCCAAAAGTTGTTGTACAATTTCTTCTGAGCATGCTGATACCCTATATGTGGCAGAAAACCACGATTTGGGCACATGGCAGGGCTCGAAAGGGACAGAATGCCATTTGACTTTTATAATTCAAAATTTGCTGGAATAATCAGCGAACGCCATGTTGCATTTGGAGAGCCCCTGATATGCCTAAACAGCGTAAACCCCCCACAAGTGACCCCATTTTGGAAACTAGACCCCTCAATGAACTTATGTAGATGTGTGGTGAGCCCTTTGAACCCCAAGGTGCTTCACAGAAGTTTATAATGTAGAGCCGTGAAAATAAAAAAATCACAAAAATTTTCTTTTAGCCCTATTTTTTTTTTATTTTCACAAGGGTCACAGGAGAAAATGGACCTCTCATTTTGTTGTGCAATTTCTGCTGAATATGCCGATACCCTACATGTAATTGGGAATTTCTTTTGAGGCGCAATGCAAAGGTCAGAAGGGAACGAGCACTATATTATAGTGCAGATTTTACTGTTAAGGGTGCCATGACCCACTGAAAGAGGCCCTGAGGTGCCAGAACAGCAGAATCCCCCATAAGTGACCCCATTTTACAAATTATGCCTCTCAATGAACTCATCTAGGGGTGCAGTGATCATACTGACACCACAGGTATGTCACAGAATTTTATACCATTGGGCAGTGAGGAAAAAATAAGTACATTTTTACCGCAAAAATTTTGTTTTAGCCCCAGATTTTACATTTTCAAACTGGGATAATGGATAAAACCTGCACCAAAATGTGTCTCATAATTTCTATTGATGTGGCAATACCTTAGCCACACGGCGACACTCGGGAGGGATGGAGCACTATTTGCCTGCTGGAGCACAGATTTTCCTAGAATAGTTTGCAGACTCCATATACAGAGCTCCTAAGTGCTAGAAGAGCAGAATCGCCCCTCAAATGACACCAGTTTGGAAATTATACCCCTGCCAAACATGTGGACGCTAAATGTGGTTTAGACACACTGTGGTGCTCAGAAGGGAGGGGGATTTGGATTTGGGAGCGCAGAATTTGCTGAATTTCTTTTGGGGGGTGAGGAGCCATTTTGCTTTTCCAGATCCTTTGTACTACCAGTAACGTGGAAGCCCCCTATATTTCCATTAACACATGACAGAACTGAGTGGGGGCTTTTTATGTGAGGCTTTTATTGGGAACATTTTAGATCACATTTATTTGGCGCTCTACGCTGAGCACTTACTTTGCGGTTTCCATCTAAATCTCTGAATGACGTGATTCAGATGAAACCCCTGAGGGATCCATTCACTATAATGAGATGAGGCAGCAGAATTACTCCGGACTCCATGTGGCCTCTGTTCAGCAGTGTTTTTCTTTTCAGAGGTGCACAAAACTGTGGTTGAACCTCGCTTTTATCTACACCTAAAAAGATGGACACAGTCAAATCATGGGTCAGACGGTGTCCACAGTGCCTCCATCTGCCTCATCATAGGAAATCTTCTGCCGGGGGTTCTGCCTGAATCACGTATTTCAAAGATTTACATGGAAATCCCGTTGCAGGTGCTCAACGCAGGATAAATGTGAGCAGAGCCTTACTGCAATCTTTGGGAGGCAGAATGAGCAAAACAACAGCAAGTGAAGAATTGGTTTTATTTATTTTTTACGCTGTTCCTCGTGCAGTATAAAAGTAATTAGACAACTTTATTCTTCGGGTCGGTGCGATTACAGCGATGCCAGATTCACATCGGGTTTTTATGATTGACAGCTGTAACACACTAAAAGACGCTTTTTTTGCAAAAACTAATGTTTGCATTGCCACATTATGATAGCTATAATTTTTCCATACTTCTGCCGACAGAGTCATGTGATGGCTTGTTTTTTACAGGACGAGTTGACGTTTATATTGGTACCATTTTTGGGCAAATTACATTTTTTGATCACTTTCTACTTTGTATTTTGGGAGGCAGAATGAACAAAAACTAACAATTCAGGAATTTTTATTTTTTTTTGTCGTTACTTGTGTGGTAAAATTGATAAGGCAGCTTTATTCTTTGGGTCAGTACGATTATAGCGATACCACACTTATGTAATTTTCTTTTATGTTTTTGCGCTTTTACATAAAAACTTTTATAGAAAAAATAATTATCTTTGCACTGCTTTATTCTGAGCGCTGTAACTTTTAAATTTTTCATCTGATGAAGCTGTATGACGGCTTGATTTTTGCGGGACAAGATGACCATTTTTATTTACATCTGTCTTTTTGTTCGCGTTTTATTCCATTTATTTCCAGCGGTATGATGAAAAGGCATAGATTCCCAGGTGTTTTTTTTTTTTACGTTGTTCACTGAAGGGGTTAAACTAGTGTGACACATTTATAAATCGGGTCGTTCTGGACACGACGATATTAAATATGTGTACTTTTTTTGTTTATTTTTTTACATAAAAATGTGTATTTATTAGTGTAATATATTTTATTATTTTTTAACATTTTTTTTAGATTTTTACAATTTTATTTTACATTTTTTTTAAACTTTTTTACTTAGTCCCACTATGGGACTTTCACTTTTTTCACTTTTTTCCACAGGTATAATGTATTGCAATGCACTAGCATTGCAGTTCACTATACCTGCGTAGAATACTTCTGAGACCATGATGTAAGCATGGTCTCAGAAGCTTTCCGTAGCTCGGCGCGCTGGGGGTCATCATGACGACCCCCAGGTCACCATGTCAACGGTCGGGCACCCTGAGGGGGCGCCGATCTGAGGGCAGAGGGAGTTCCCGTCCCTCTGCCTACCTCCTGAACGCTGCGATCGCGCTCGATCGCAACATTCAGGGGGTTAACAGCCAGGGGTGGCGCTGACACCACTCCTGGCTGTTTAGTGCAGGAGCTCAGCCACTGGCAGCACTGAGCTCCGGCACTGATCGGGCAGGAGACGCTGATATTTCAGCTTCTCCTGCGTAATCGTGCTGTGAACGGTCAGTCAGATTAACTGACCGATCACAGCGATCTGGGTGCGGGGATCGCCGGCACAGGTCCCTGCCCTGCACCCCTTCCCCAGCCGCTCAGTAACAGTAACACGCAGTAACAGTTCAAAGTCATGACGGGGATAACACGTCATGGTGCGCGAACTAGCATCCTGCCATGACAGTTATCCCCGTCATTGGGTGTTAAGGGGTTAAAGGGGTTGAACAAAGTATTAAGTGAAAAGTTTAGGAATTGCAGCCATTTTTCTACAACGACTCCTCATTTCATGGGCTCAAAAGTAATTGGACAAATTAACTTTACCATAAATAAAATATTATCCCCTTCCCGACATGTGGCGTATATGTATGGTGCTGCGGGAGCTGCGTTCCCGCAAACCGCTGTTCATATACTGTTCACAATTGCGTGGGCTCAGAGCAGGAGCTGACATGCCTCCTCCCTGCCTGTGATGCACAGATCTAACTTCCTGCTATGCAAAAGCAGTGCTGAGTATTAGATCAGCGATCAGGGCAGGGAAAGATGATGTCCCATCCTGGGTCAATGTAAAAAAGTTTAAAAAAAGTTATTAAAAAGTGCAAAAATATTAAAAAAAATAATCCCCCAAGAAAAGAAAAAATATTAACCCAATAAATACATGTATTTAAGTAAAAACAAAAAAAAAAAAAAAAAAAGTACATATGTTTGATATCACTGCATCCAGAAAGACCCGACCCATGAGTTACCCCTTCAGTGAACACTGTAAAAAAATTAAATAAAAACAAGGCAAAAAACAATGCTTTATCATCATACCACCGATCAACAAGTTGAATAAAACGTGATCAAAAACACGAATGTAAATAAAAAAGGCATCTCTGAAAACGTCATCTTTGTGATGCTTTTCTTTGCCTTTACTGCAGCTGCCTTCAATTGTTGCTTGATTATTGTAGGTCTTTCTGCCTTGAGTTTTGTCTTAAGCATGTGAAATGCATGCTTGATGGTGTTGAGAGCTGGTGATTGACTTGACCACTGCAGAATATTTTACTTCTATGTCTTAAAAAACTTCTGGGTTGCTTTCGCTGTATTTTTTTGATCATTGTCCATCAGTACTATGAAGCGCCATCCAATGAACCTTGCTGAATTTGGTTGAATCTGAGCAGATACTATAGCCCTGTACACTTCAGAGTTCATCCAGCTGCTTCTGTCTTCAGTCACATCATCAATAAACAGTAGTGACCCAGTGCCATTGGAAGCCATACATGCCCATGTCATAACACTGCCTCCAACATGCCTCCACCATGTTTTACAGAGTATGTGGTGTGCTTTGAATCGTGAGCCTTTTCAAGCTTTCTTCATACTTTCTTCTTCCCATCATTCTGGTACAAGCTGATCATAGTTTCATCTGTCAAAAAAATGCTTTTCCAGAACTGAGCTGACTGCTTTAGATATTGTTTGACAAAGTTTAATCTGGCCTTTCTAATTTTAAGGCTGATTAATGGTTTGCACCTTGTGGTGAACCCTCTGTATTTGATCTCATTAAGTCTTCTCTTTATGGTAGACTTATTTACTGAAACATCTACTTCCTGGAGAGTGTTATTCACTTGGGTGGATGTTGTGAAGGGGTTTTTCTTCACTATAGAAAGGATTCTGCGATCATCATGCCTGTTGTCTTTTGTGGATGTCCAGGCCTTTTTGAGTCCCTAATCTTAACCGTGTGCTTTTTTTTTTTTAAATGTACCAAACTGTTGATTTGGCCACTTCTAACATTTCTGCTGACTCTCTGGATTTTTTATTTTTTTCAACCAAATGATGGTCTGTTTCTTTTCCATTGAAAGCTCCTTTGACCACATGTTGTGGATGCACAGCAACAGCTTCAAAATGCAAATGCCACACCTGGAATCAGCTCCAGACCTTTTACCTGCCTACTTGATTATGGATTAAAGAGGGAATAGCCCGTGCAGCAATTTAGAGAGCTTTTGAGATAATTGTCCACTAATGTTTGGTCCCTTTAAATAGAGGCAGCTACATGTTAAAGAGCTGTAATTCCTATACCCTTACACCAATTAGGATGTGGATATCCTCAAATTAAAGCTGAGAGGCTGCACTTTAAGTCCATATTTATTACAGTTATGGCCGAAAGTTTTGGCACCTTTGAATTTCTTCCAGAAAATGAAGTTTTTCCCAGAAAATTATTGCAGTTACAGTTGTTTTGTTATACACATGTTTATTTCCTTTGTGTTTATTGGAACAAGACAAAAAAAAAAAGGCAAATTGGACATAAATTCTCACAAAATCCCAAAGATGGGCAGGACAAAATTGTTGGTTGTGGTACAGCTGCATGGCTTAGGTATACTCTTTCCTTTACTTTTTTCAGCACGCATTTGGTTGATCATTCATTGCTTCTGACAGCATTATATTACATATTATAGTAGGACAATTATTGATGCTATTTATTGCACTAGTTCACTTTATTGTATATTTACTATTTGTATGTGTACTCAGCATCTTTTGACATTGCATACTATTTTAAGCCACACATCTGCTTTTTATTGCATGCTTTGTGATTCACCTTATTGACCCAATTGTGTTGTGGTGCCACCTTTGGGTCTTTTTGTTATACATCACCAGTCCATATTGTTACGCTTTTTGTTTTACCTTTAATAAAATTGTGTTTAACTTGAAAGTTGTGTGTGCGCATTTCTCTATATGCTTCCTTATTCCTTTATGCACTGAGTTATTTTGCTACATGTCCTATATAATGGGTACTTCTTACATTTACATTAAATTATACCTTTGTATAAGTACCAGAGCTCATGGCTTTACTTAGGAGTTCTCCAAAATGTATGTAAGCCAAACTCCTTCTGGGAAAGCGTCCTGTTGACAGATGAGACCAAGATAGAGCTGTTTGGTAAAGTACACAATTCTGCTATTTACTTAAAATAGAATGAGGCCTACAAAGAAAATAACACAGTACTTAAAGTCAAATATAGTGGAGGTTCAAAGATGATTTGGGGTTGTTTTGCTGCCTCTGGCACTGGATACCTTCAGTGTGTGCAAGGCATCATGAAATCTGAAGATTATCAAAGGATGTTGGGTAGCAATGTAGTGCCCAGTGCCAGAAAGCTGGGTTTGTGTCCAAGGTCATGGGTCTTCCAGCAGGACAATAACCCCAAACATACTTCAAAAAGCACCCAGAAATGTATGGAAACAAAGCGCTGGAGAGTTCTGAAGTGGGCATCAATGAGTCAGGCTCTAAATCCCATTGAACACCTGTGGAGATATCTTAAAATTGCTGTTGGGAGAAGGCACCCTTCAAATATGAGAGACCTGGAGCAGTTTGCAAAAGAGAGTGGTCCAAAATTACAATTGAGAAGTAAGAAGCATTTTGATGGTTAGAGAAAGCAATTGATTGCAATTATTTATTTCAAAGGTTGTGCAACAACATATAAAGTTGAGGGTGCATACAATTCTGTTCAGCCTATTTCGGAGGTTTTGTGAGAAATTATGTCCAATTTGCCTTTTTTCTGTTATTTTGTGTTGTTCCAGTACACACAAGGGAAATAAACATGTGTATAACAAAACACATGTAATTGCATTAATTTTCTTTCAAAATACTTCATTTTATGGAACAATTTCAAGGGTGCCAACACATTCAGTCATGACTGTATATACCAGAATGGGGCCCACAATAAGGGACATATATAACAGGATGGGGACATATATATGACAGAGGCTCAGGATGGTGGACATATACTGTATACCAGGATAGGGGACATATACACCAGGATGGGCCTAGTATGGGAGACATACAGTATATGTCAGGATGGGGGACATATATATCAAGATGGGCATGTGTAATTGCAAGAATTTTTCTGGAAGAAATACTTCATTTTCTGGAACAATTTCAAGGGTGCCAACACTTTTGGCCATGACTATATAACTGTATCTTGAATACAGTATATATCGGTAAATAGATAAAATGACTGTCCAAATATTTCCAGACCTATCTGTATATGCATGTAATATGTATTAGTTTATAATGTGTATGTAAATATGTATAAGGTGGAAATGTGTGGATAGGTCCCAACAATATTTATTATATCACAAAATTATAAACCATGACATTTCTTGCAAACAGGTTTATTTTTGTTAAAATTAGTAATTATAAAAATGCATACTATGCCTAACAAATCACTTTCATATTACCAAGAAAAGATAATTATTCAAGCAATGGGTTTAGAATGTACAGGATTGGAGCAAAAAACTAGATTGAAGTATGAACTACTGCTATGATATAAAGCCATGCTTAGTGCATCTGATATCCCATCCTCCCACCATATGATAATGATAATCTGCAGAGTGTATGTTACCAAAAAGTAGGGGGCAGATGAAAGGGAGTATGACTGAAGGATCATCCTACATAAGGTTTGTATTCTTTTAGCATAGAAACACATATATTTGTATATGAGCTGTAGGAAAAAAATAGAAAGAGATTTTTAATTAAGATTATTTGCTTATTTTGTGATTATCTTCACGAAAAAATCTTATGTGTTCCATTGCATGATATTAATGAATCCTTCCATAGAAGCCTTACTGCTATGAGATAATATGGTGCCTTATGGAGGCACCAAGCAAGCACACATGGGAGGCTTTTTACTCTGTTATATGCAGCTATTGGGACTCTGTGAGCTGCTGAACAGCATCCATACACTAAAAAGAAGACATAAATCTCAAATCCCCATAAGGAGACCCACACAAATTGATGTAGAGTATATTCAGATTGTATCTCATTAGCTGGTTTTGAAACTATAACTAAATAATAAGTCTCATAACATTTCTTTTTTCCTACCAATCTTTCTCCAATATATGAGCATTAAAATATATATAATCCCCTACAACACTGGGAATTAAGAAAAAATTATATCATTGTAAATCGTGAAATTTTATAAAATAAAAATTACAAAAAAAAATAGAATAAAAATGGCCTGGTTTGCACATTTGGCATGGACATTTGACAGCAAAGGGGTTAAGTTATGTCCTACAGCGAATCAATAAAATACCTTGAATATAAGTTTATGTTTTAATTGCAATTAATATTGTAACATTTTGACGAAAGCTTGGACCCAGCTGTTAAATATGTATGACTGTAAGTTGTGGGAATTTGTGGATAGGGATACAACGTTAAACAACACGTGACGTGGCATCACCATTTATTATTCTATTTGAGCATTTCAGATTCTGTAGGAGATTCCCAACATACAATTCTGGTCTCTGTTTCTTCTTACAGCCAGTATATATTTATTGTTCCTTTTCTCAGTCTGTTCTAAGATATATTGAGCTAATGCATGCATATCATAACAATGTTTATTAGAGGAAAGAATGAATGTTGGACTAAATGTAGGAACAGGAAAGAAAATCCCAGTTCGGTTGTACAAATGTATCTTAAAAAATCTTACAAATATTTTTACATGCACAGCAGACTAGCTACTAAAACATTGCTGGCAAGTTAGTACTTTTAAAGAAAGCTTATAGCAAACATTATTTTCCATTTGTTGCACAAATATAATAGACACTGTAGCCACAAATACTCAAAATAAAAAAGTGCCTTGAAGAAGTATTCATACCTCATGAACTTTTCCACATTTCTTCATGTTACACCCACAAACTTAACTCCTTTACAGCGAATGATAGACATAGCGATAAAGCTGATATTTTTCTTTAAAGTCAGTCAGGAGCTGAGAAAATTAATATGAGGAAACAGACTCCAAAAATTAAACTGGAAACATTGCAAAGAAACAAAACAATGGGAGGGCTTGCGGTTCCTAACTCTTGGGCATATTATGTGGCATCTCAGCTTCAACATATTCGGGGATGGGACGACCTTTGGGGAGGGGGAGCTGAGCGTATGTTGCTACAGCATTATTTCCAATCAGATAAACTCTATAAGGTATTGGAGGCGCATAAGTTTGGGACACTTGGAGGCAAAATACCGACTATGCTGTTATGTCACAAACTTTGGAGGACGGTGAAAAAATTACAAGGAATGGAAGGTGTTTCGCAATTTACTTCATTATGGAACACTCCATGGCTTCCAAATCTATACCGACTGGTGGGATTTGGCTCCTGGAGTGCCAAGGGTTTAAACAGACTTAATCAAGTGCTGATAGGGAATGTGATTAAAGAAATTCTCACAGCTGCAAAACGAATATGGATTACCTCTCTCTAAATTTTATAAATATTTACAATTTAGGCACGCATATCAGGCGGAAGGCATTGTTCTGGAAGGGGGGGGGGTACCCCGAAACTCAATAATACATAGAATAGCTAATCTACACAGCTCTGGTGGACTGATCTCATTACTTTATAACATTCTCTAAGATATTATATTGATAAACCAGCCTATATGAGCAAAAGAGAAATGGGAGTGTGTAATGGGACCCATAGAGTAAAATCACTCATCAGATATACTGGAAAGAGTTCCACAATTGTCTTTAAGTGAATCCTATAGACTGTCCCATATATATGTGATACACCAGGTATACAGGACACCTCAATTCTTATTTAACATAGAATTCTGTTCAAGTCCCCACTGTCCTAGATGCAAAACTAACATAGCAGATATGCTTCATATGATGTGGAACTGTCCTAACCTGGTGTCCTTTTGGAAAAATGTTGTAGCAATGATTAACAAGGTTTATTCAATTGATGTAGAGCTTTCACCATTAGCATGTATACTGGGATATGTTGAAGATCTGACTTTTGATGAGTATGGCAAAATTGCGGGGGCACGTTATATATGGCAAGAAAATTGATAGCCCAAAAATGGATAGCAGATCAGGAGCCTATGATATCAGAATTTATTGATAAAGTTAACTGGCTAGTAAATTTGGAAGAAGACATATACATAAAAAGAGATGCTATCTCTAAATTTGACAAGATATGGGGTCTATGGATTGATGGCTCTGGTTTAACATCTAGGGAACTGAGGAGATTTCGCCTCGGCTTACTTTGAGTTACGTTTACATGATGCCTCAAATTAATCTTCTTTGAAAATTAATAAAAATGTTATTAGTACGTTAACAAGTTATATGTAATTGGATTGACTATTGTTACTATGTTCCAATATTTGTTCATCTAATTATGCTGGTTTTGCAGAGCCAGGATGAATACATAACTCATGTTTAATGCTTCTTAAGGTTGAGGGGTGAAGAACTGTGTTTCTCCAATGTTTGTCTGGTTGTTGTTGTTGTTTTTCTTACTTTTACCTTTGTGAAAATCTTTATAAAAATCAATAAAAAACATTTGATTAAAAAAAAAAAAGATGGACATAGCACATCATGAGCGGTGTCAGTTCCCTCACTAAGATGTGCTAACTAGTGATGAGTGGGCACTAAAATGCTCGGGTGCTCTATGCTCGGGTCAAGCACATTGGAATACTCGGGTGCTCGACCCGAGCAACGAGCCCAATGTAAGTCTATAGGAAACTCGAGCATTTTTTAGACGGCTCCCCCCGGCGGTCTGCAGAGGGCCTAAAAATTGTCCAAATCGATGGGAACAGTGCTCAAATGACATAGGAACAGCATGGGGAAGACCCCTAGAAGCATTTCTGACTCCCAGGTCACTTCTATCAACAACGTTGTCAGAGGTATTACGCCACTTTTACGGACTCACAATAAAACATACAAAAAAGAAACCAAAATGGATTTTCCCGGGAAATATGTTAAGGAACATCCTTTCCAGGGTAATGACTTGTATATAAAGCAAAATAAATAACCAGAAACAGAAATGCTCCTCCACACCTTGGGCTATGTTCACACGTAGCGTTTTTGATGCGTTTTTCACTGTTGCATTGCTTTCAACCGCGACAAATGCATTCACCAGGAAATGTCATTTTAAAATTTTACAACCTTATCTGGCCATGTGGTGTGAGAGATATCATCAGACACATCGTGTTTAATTTATGAAGGAGGGACTCTGAAAGTCACAAAGCCTATTTTTATAGGGCCATCAGGCGGCCTTTACTATTCTTAAAGGACCAGCAGTCGGCCCTCAATATTCTCAGAGAGACATCAGCCAGCTATGATTTATTGTTCCCATTACTAAAGAGTGTGTCTCCTATACTGTTATTGCGTATGTAGTGAGTGCCAGGGCTGCCCAAAATTTGGACGCACCCCAATACCACTTTGAAAATTTGGATGCACACCCAATACCCCTTTGAAGAGACTTAGAGGAGGGCCTCCTGAAAACAATGTTCCCATTATTAGGAAGTAGGTCTCCCATTGTGTTTGCCTATGCAGTGAATGCAAGGGTTGCCAAAAATTTGGAGGCACTTCAATGCCCCTTGGAAGAGACATGGAGGTCAGAGGGCCTCCTCAAAACAATGTTCCCATTATTAGGAAGTGGGTCTCCCATAGTGTTGACCTATGCAGTGAATGCAAGGGTTGCCAAAAATTTGGAGGCACTTCAATGCCCCTTGGAAAAGACATGGAGGTCAGAGGGCCTCCTGAAAACAATGTTCCCATTATTAGGAAGTGGGTCCCCCATAGTGCTGGCCTATGCAGTGAAGGCAAGAGTCGCCAAAAATTTGGAGGCACTTCAATGCCCCTTGGAAGAGACATGGAGGTCAGAGGGCCTCCTCAAAACAATGTTCCCGTTATTAGGAAGAGGGTCTCTCATAGTGTTGGCCTATGCAGTGAATGCAAGGGAAGTCAAAAATTTGGAGGCACTCCAATGCTCCTTGGAAGAGACGTGGAGGAGGGCTTCATAAAAAAATGTTCCCATTAGAAAGGAGCGGGCTTCCTATACTTGTAATGCCCATGCACTAAGTGTATGGGGTGACAAACATTTACCCCTGGGGGGTATACATGAACATACTGTATAAAAAAAATTTTTTACAGACATCATAAACACACTTTAAAAAAATTATGTGGGTGTTGCATCACAGACCACGGTCACCCTGGTGATATGGTGGTGGAGGATGAGGAGAAGGAGGAGGACAAGAGCCAATAGCCAAGATCAGGAAGCGTATACCCATGTCTGAGTGTGAAAAGGCGCATGGGAATACACCTCCCAAGAAAAGACACTGGATTTGAGTTTATGTTATGCTGCTATCATTCGGTGGTGTTGAGAAGTCTGGCACAATCCAGCCCTTGTTAATTTTTATAAGAGTCAGCCTGTCAGCATTTTCAGTTGACAGGCAGATGCGCTTATCAGTTATAATTCCACCAGCGGCACTAAAAACCCTCTCTGATAAAACGCTGGCGGCAGGGCAGGCCAGGACCTCCAAGGCATAGAGAGCCAGTTCATTCCATGTATCCAGCTTGTATACCCAATAATTATAAGGGACAGAAGAATCACGGAGGACGTTGGTACCGTCGGCAAGGTACTCCCGCACAAGGTACTTTGCACTCCTTGTGAAAGTACCCCACGCCTCAGGGCCTGTGCGATGGGAGTGGCTGAGAAAACTCTCCCAGAACTTTGCCAGTGTTCCCCTGCCTCTGCTGGATTGAAGTTGTGTCTCTCTCACCTGTACTCCTGGGTTGTCCAACGAAGTGTGCCCTCTGCAGCCAGCATTTCCAGATGGGAATTTTTTTAATAGTTCCGCAATAAGGGCCTTCTGGTACAGCCCCATTTTTGTAGACCTCTCCGCCTCAGGAATAAGAGATATAAAGTTCTCCTTGTAGCATGGATCTAGAAGTGTCACCAACCAGTAATGACTGTCACCCAAAATTTTGAGAATGCGAGGGTCATGGGAAAGGCAGCGTAACATAAACTCAGCCATGCATGCCAGACTACTAACAGGCAATACTTTCGTGTCCTCACTAAGAGGATGACTAAACATGTTCTCCTCCTCCTCCTCCTCTCTGTCCTCTAGCCATCCACGCTGAACAGACGGTATGACAGCTGTGCAGGTAGTAACGTCTATAGCGCATGAAACTAGCTCCTGTCCTTCCTCCTCCTCCTCCTCTTCCTCATTGTCACCCAATCCACGTTGGGATGAGATGAGACTGGGCTGTGTGTAATCACCCTGTATGGTTCCTTGCTCCATCTCATCGTGCTCCGCCTGCAATGCATCCTCTTTGATTGTGAGCAGAGAGTGTTTCAGAAGACAGAGAAGAGGAATGGTGACGCTAATTATGGCGTCATCGCCGCTGACCATCTTGGTGGAGTCCTCAAAGTTTTGGAAGATGGTACATATGTCTGACATCCATGTCCACTCCTGAGGTCTTATGTGTGGAGTCTGAACTGAATACCGACGGCCTTGTTGATGCTGGTACTTAACAACTGCCCTCTTCTGCTCACAAATCCTTCACAACATCTGCAATGTAGAGTTCCAACGCGTAGGGGCATCACACAAGAGTTTGTGAGCCGGAAGCTGCAAATGCTGCTGAAACACGGCAAGGGCGGCGGAAGCTGTAGGTGACTTTCTAAAATGGGCACACAGGCGGCGTACTTTAGCAAGCAGATCCGGCAGCACCGGCAATATTTGAGAAACCGCTGAACCACAAGGTTAAGCACATGGGCAAGGCATGGTACGTGTGTGAGCTCGCCTCGCCTCAGAGGCGCCAACAGGTTCCATCCATTGTCACACACGACCATGCCTGGCTGTAGGTTCAGGGGTGTGAGCCACAGATCTGCCTGCTCTTTCAGAGCTGTCCACAACTCTTCAGCATTGTGTGCGGTTTGTCACCTAAGCATATTAGCTTCAGCACAGCCTGTTGCCGCTTGGCCGAGGCAGTGCTGCAGTGCTTCCAGCTTGTGACTGATGTGGTTATTTCGGAGATGGAGGCTGAAGAGGAGGAGGAGGCTGAGGAGGATGAGGTGCAGGAGCTGTAGACCCTGGGGGAAACCCTGATTGACATAGGGCCCACAATCCTTGAGGTCCGGAGGACGTGTTCCGTCCCAAGGTCCAACTGGGTCCCGCCTTCCACTATGGTAACTCAGTGTGCCGTCCGCGAGATGTACTGTCCTTGCCCACAAGCACTTGTCCACGTGTCCGTGGTTAAGTGGACTTTCCCGGTAACTGCATTGTTGAGGGCACGGCTAATGTTTTGGGACATGTGCTTGTGTAATGCGGGGACGGCACACCGGGAGAAATAGTGGCGGCTGGGTACCGAGTACCGAGGAACGGCCGCCGCTATCAGATTGCGGAATGCTTCCGTCTCCACGAGCCTAAAAGGCAACATTTCGATCGCAAGCAGTCGTGAAATGTGAGAGTCTAGTAGTTTGGCCTGTGGGGCATTGGCTGCATGTTTGCGCTTGCGTTCCAAGGATTGGGGTATGGACAATTGAACGCTGCACTGGGACAAGAACGTTGACGTGCTTCCTGATGCTGCTACTTGAGAGTTTGCAACGACAGGTGCAGGGCAGGAGGCATCTTCGCATGCACCATGGACAGGGGATTGGCTTGCATGCACAACAGCGGAAGAAGCAATGGTGCCACCCGCAGACACTGTTCCTGTACCCTGGGGTTCGGCCCACAAAGTCGGGTGCTTTGCTGCTATGTGCCTGATCATGCTGGTGGTGGTCAGGCTGGTCGTTTTGCCACCCCTGCTGATGCTGGCCTGGCAGGTGGTGCAAATGGGTTTTGGGGTTATCGGCAGAGTCTTTAAAAAACAATCAGACTCAGGAAGATCTAACAGTTGTACTGGCAACTTTCTTCGTGTTGGTGTGGGAACGGTTGCCTGCCTTCTGTCTCCAGCCACCAAACTGCTTCTTCCTGCCTGTTGGGGTGCTCTGCCTCCCTCCCTCTGTGTGCTGCTGTCCTCGCTCTGCATTTCCTCCTGCCAGGTTGGGTCAGTTACTATATCATCCACCACCTCGACTTCCACTTCCGCACCCTGGTCCTCCTCCTGACTTTCTGGCAATTGTGTCTCATCATCGTCCGCATCTTGTGACACTTTCCCACCGTCACCTTCGTGTGACCATGGCTGCTCAAATATTTGGGCATCGCTACATGCGATCTCCTTTTGCCCCGCTTCAAATGGACCAGGCGAGAGGCCCGAATCTATAAATGGAAAAGTGAACAGCTCTTCAGAGTGTCCAAGTGTGGAATCAGTTGTCCCCGGGCACTCGGCATGGTGGGAGGAAGGAGGATCAGGGTGAGGAATATGCGGTCCAGACTCACGGCTACTGAGACTTGATCGTGTGGAAGACAGGGTGGTGGTGGTGGTTAAGTGACTGGAAGCATTATCCGCTATCAAACCAACAACCTTTTGAAACTGCTCTGGGTTCAATAGTGGTGTGCTGCGGTCCCCTAGTAATTGGGAGAGGAAGGTCGGGCGTGGGTGGTTGTCGAGTACTGAGATCCTCGGGCGAGTACCGAGTAATTGCGAGTATGCTCGCTCATCACTAGTGCTAACCCTTCTAACTTCCAAACGAAAAAATTTCTGTTTTAAAAATTGTGCTGATGTAAAGTAAACATTTGGAAAATGTTATTTATTAACTATTTAGTGTGACATATTTCTCTGGTTTAAGGGCGTTAGGATTAAAAGTTTGAAAATTGTGACATTTGCAAAATGTTTGCCAAATTTCTGATATTTTCACAAATAAACGTAAGTCATATCGAACAAATTTTATGACTGAAGTACAATATGTCATGAAAAAACTTACTTAGAATCGGTG
The DNA here is from genome assembly GCF_046119375.1 of Phyllobates terribilis. Classification (NCBI taxonomy): domain Eukaryota; kingdom Metazoa; phylum Chordata; class Amphibia; order Anura; family Dendrobatidae; genus Phyllobates; species Phyllobates terribilis. The sequence continues at coordinate 325,165,566 of NW_027362762.1, read as the reverse complement.
GGATCCATTGAGGCGTTCCAGAGTTATTACCTCATAAAGTTACACTGAACAGATTTAAAAAACAAGGCCCGGTCATTAACCTACAAAGTGGCTTGGTCCTTGAGGGGTTAATTGTATTTTATTGGGATTTTGTGCGATATACCAACACAAAGTAGCAAGTATCACTAGTGTGGTGTGTGGGCGCTGGTAGGTGGGCCTGGATTACCTGCCGCAAAAGATAGTCCACCTACCACGGGTGGACGAGATTGGAAAGGATCCAATGTACAAACAAAATGGAAGTAATCCTGCGCTGGTATAGTTAGGCCGTAATAGTTGGGGTTGGAATGGGGGTAAGGGGTAGAGTAGGATGTTCTGATACACAGTTCAGTTTTTGTTTTTTTTTTAATTATTTTAAGTTAATGTCACATAAAATATCATATAAAATTAGCTCTTCAGGATGTTGTAAGAAAATTAAAAAAAAAATGCAATTAAAAGTGGGTTGTCCTTTCTGGTAGAGGTTCTTTGTGAGTTCCTTCTAGTTTTGGCTTGTTATATTTCTTAGCCAGTTGTGATCTGGATGTTTTCTGGGTGAAGAAGAGAATATTAATTATAAGGGGTTTTGAGCCTACGGTTCCTATAGCAATGAGTTGGAGGTTCTCTTTTTAGGGAGGAAGGTAATTTACCTGTTATCGGTCCAGGTGGGATTCACGGTGAAGATTAACAGAGTTAGTCTAGACGGGTAGTGTTTGTGCCCTCTTTTGGACACCAGGGGTAGGAGTAGCTGTTGATGAATACAAAATGTACGTTAGAGTTTGGAAGTTAGGTGTCACAGGTGGTAGGGAGTATTGGTTTTACCTGTAAGAGGACTTTATTAGATTCCCAGGATGTGCGTGAGGGTTTCGGCAGTATAGATTGATGTTTTGCCGGTCCTGGATCATGGGCGGCTTCTGCGCCAGGGTTGCCTAAACAGTACTGGTGGAAGTATAGTTAATATATAACGTGGAAAGGCAAATGGTATGGTCATAGAGATTACCAGTGGGATAAGTTAGTTTTACCTCTTGAGTTTTGATGCTTGAGGATATACTTTTTCCTTTTGGACTCACCAATGTAGTAGCCGTGATCAGGGAGGCAGTGTGTGTGCTTAGGTTTAGGGCACTTAGAGTCTGCTGGTCCTTTTGGCTCACTAGTAGTGGTGGTCACAGTCAGAAGGGTGCTTACAGGGGGTACTGTACCCTAGGTAAAAAGTATTTGCATAGGTGGCGTTTTGCTGGTGTACAGTCTCTTATATAAGCAGTGCGTGCACTCTATAGTATGGTCCTCATGGGAGCAGAGCTCCGTGACTTACAGTTCGTTGTCTGTCAGGATGAGTCCCACTGACAGGGAGTGATTAGCGTCCTGCTGGTAAAATCCTGGGAGTCTCCGTCTCCGCCGTCACGTGCTCTGACATCACGCAGGTCCTACTGCGCTAGCACGAGACGCCTGCCACAGGTCCTCCCCGCCTTCCACAGACTGCCGACGGAAGACGCTGAGCACAAGGGAGCACAGCTGGTCTCCGGCCAGGACCCTGTCACATTCCTTGAGCATCTCTTATCCCCCCCCTCTCTCTGACCCCTGTCCCCTCCTCCATTGCTCTACTTACCTCCGCTGCCAACGGAGACTCCCAGGATTTTACCAGCAGAACGCTAATCACTCCCTGTCAGTGGGACACGGAGATCTGTTCCCATGAGGACCATACTACTTTTTACCTAGGGTACAGTACCCCCTGTAAGCACCCTTCTGACTGTGACCACCACTATTAGTGAGCCAAAAGGACCAGCAGACTCTAAGTGCCCTAAACCTAAGCACACACACTGCCTCCCTGATCACGGCTACTACATTGGTGAGTCCAAAAGGAAAAAGTATATCCTCAAGCATCAAAACTCAAGAGGTAACACTAAATTATCCCACTGGTATTCTCTATGACCCATACCATTTGCCTTTTCCACGTTATATATTAACTATACTTCCACCAGTACTGTTTAGGCAACCCTGGCGCAGAAGCCGCCCATGATCCACGACCGGCAAAACATCCATCTATACTGCCGAAATCCTCACGCACATCCTGGGAATCTAAGAAAGTCCTCTTACAGGTAAAACCAATACACCCTACCACCTGTGACACCCCACTTCCAAACTCTAACGTACATTTTGTATTCATCAACAGCTACTCCTACCCCTGGTGTCCAAAAGAGGGCACAAACACTACCCGTCTAGACTAACTATGTTCATCTTCACCGTGAATCCCACCTGGACCGATTACAGGTAAATTACCTTCCTCCCTAAAAAGAGAACCTCCAACTCATTGCTATAGGAACCGTAGGTTCAAAACTAGTGTTGAGCGAACATGCTCGACACTGCTCGGTACTCGCCGGAGCATCACGCTACTCGGGATGTTCGGCGAGCACCGAGCATTTTCGGGTTACTCGGGCGGGAGCTCGGGTCTCCGCCCTGCATGTTTGGCGCGCTTTACAGAGCCAATGAACATGCAGGGATTGCCAGCCAGTCACTGTAATGCCGCAGCCATGTTGTTTGTGGGCATTACAGTGATTGGCTGGCCGCACAGCGTCACCTCGAGTATTTAAAACCGGGCGCCGCCATCTTGGACATAGTCGCTCCGGATCAGACAGTGTAGGGACAGCGCTGCTGATTTAGGGAGAGATATATCCTGCAAAATAGTTAGTGTAGGGTCTGTAAAGGCTGCCAGATCAAACAAACAGTCCTTCTCAGGACTAATATCCATCCCAGGTATATCAGGCAGGCAGGCAGGCAGGCTGTATAGGAGACGCAGTGGTTATACCAGCAAATGCTGCATTACAGTCCTGTGTGCTGCTCCTGTTGCTGAAATTGCTGGACTTAGCTCCAGGTCCTGGGGGCCAGGAAAAATCCTTTTTTTTTATCTAAATCCTCTTTTTTTTTTCCTCCTTCACAATGTACAAATACCCATCTTATTAACCTTTTGGTGCCCCCACCCCCCCAAAAAAAAAAAGTGTGCCTCTGATTTTTCAGACACAAATATATCTGTTGAAAATAGTCTGGTGTAGGCCAGAGAAATAGAAGTTTGGTTTTGCAGTTCTATGGGCCATTTGTATCTAAAAAAACAGTTTGAGTGTGTCGCTCACTGTTCAGCCGCAAATATATATATATTTTAAAAAGCCTGGTATACACCATCTCTATAAAACATCTCTATTATCCTGTTTTTGGCATTTTTTGCTGTATAAAAATAATAAGTGTCTCCCTGATTTTTCAGACACAAATATATCTGTTGAAAATAGTCTGGTGTAGGCCAGAGAGACAGAAGTGTGCTTTTGCTGTTCCACGGTAAAAAATCTCTATTATCCTGCTTTTTGCATTTTTTGCTGTAAAAAAAAAAAAAATAGTGTCTCCCTGGTTTTTCAGACACAAATATATCTGTTGAAAATAGTCTGGTGTAGGCCCGAGAAATACAAGTGTGGTTTTGCAGTTCCACGGTGCAAACCTCTGTATTATCCACTTTTGGGCCATTTGTATCTAAAAAAAACAGCTTGAGTGTGTCGCTCACTGTTCAGCCGCAAATATATATATATTTTAAAAAGCCTGGTATACACCAGTAAATTATTACTGTGGTTTTGATGTTCCACGGTAAAACATCTCTATTATCCTGTTTTTGGCATTTTTTGCTGCATAAAAATAATAATAGTGTCTCCCTGATTTTTCAGACACAAATATATCTGTTGAAAATAGTCTGGTGTAGGCCAGAGAAACAGAAGTGTGCTTCTGCTGTTCCACGGTAAAAAATCTCTATTATCCTGCTTTTTGCATTTTTTGCTGTAAAAAAAAAAAAAAAATAGTGTCTCCCTGATTTTTCAGACACAAATATATCTGTTGAAAATAGTCTGGTGTAGGCCCGAGAAATACAAGTGTGGTTTTGCAGTTCCAAGGTACAAACCTCTGTATTATCCACTTTTGGGCCATTTGTATCTAAAAAAAACTGTTTGAGTGTGTCGCTCACTGTTCAGCCGCAAATATATATATATTTTAAAAAGCCTGGTATACACCAGTAAATTATTACTGTGGTTTTGATGTTCCACGGTAAAACATTTCTATTATCCTGTTTTTGACATTTTTTGCTGTATAAAAATAATAATAGTGTCTCCCTGATTTTTCAGACACAAATATATCTGTTGAAAATAGTCTGGTGTAGGCCAGAGAAATTCAAGTGTGGTTTTGCAGTTCCACGGTACAAACCTCTGTATTATCCACTTTTGGGCCATTTGTATCTAAAAAAAACAGTTTGAGGGTGTCACTCACTGTTCAGCCGCAAATATATATATTTTTTAAAAAGCCTGGTATACACCAGTAAATTATTACTGTGGTTTTGATGTTCCATAGTAAAACATCTCTATTATCCTGTTTTTGGCATTTTTTGCTGTATAAAAATAATAATAGTGTCTCCCTGATTTTTCAGACACAAATATATCTGTTGAAAATAGTCTGGTGTAGGTCAGAGAGACAGAAGTGTGCTTTTGCTGTTCCACGGTAAAAAATCTCTATTATCCTGCTTTTTGCATTTTTTGCTGTAAAAAAAAAAAAAATAGTGTCTCCCTGATTTTTCAGACACAAATATATCTGTTGAAAATAGTCTGGTGTAGGCCAGAGAGACAGAAGTGTGCTTTTTCTGTTCCATGGTAAAAAATCTCTATTCTCCTGCTTTTTGCATTTTTTGCTGTAAAAAAAAAAAAAATAGTGTCTCCCTGATTTTTCAGACACAAATATATCTGTTGAAAATAGTCTGGTGTAGGCCCGAGAAATACAAGTGTGGCTTTGCAGTTCCACGGTGCAAACCTCTGTATTATCCACTTTTGGGCCATTTGTATCTAAAAAAAACAGTTTGAGTGTGTCGCTCACTGTTCAGCCGCAAATATATATATATTTTAAAAAGCCTGGTATACACCAGTAAATTATTACTGTGGTTTTGATGTTCCACGGTAAAACATCTCTATTATCCTGTTTTTGGCATTTTTTGCTGTATAAAAATAATAATAGTGTCTCCCTGATTTTTCAGACACAAATATATCTGTTGAAAATAGTCTGGTGTAGGCCAGAGAGACAGAAGCGTGCTTTTGCTGTTCCACGGTAAAAAATCTCTATTATCCTGCTTTTTGCATTTTTTGCTGTAAAAAAAAAAAATTGTGTCTCCCTGATTTTTCAGACACAAATATATCTGTTGAAAATAGTCTGGTGTAGGCCCGAGAAATACAAGTGTCGTTTTGCAGTTCCACGGTACAAACCTCTGTATTATCCACTTTTGGGCCATTTGTATCTAAAAAAAACAGTTTGAGTGTGTCGCTCACTGTTCAGCCGCAAATATATATATATTTTAAAAATCCTGGTATACACCAGTAAATTATTACTGTGGTTTTGATGTTCCACGGTAAAACATCTCTATTATCCTGTTTTTGGCATTTTTTGCTGTATAAAAATAATAATAGTGTCTCCCTGATTTTTCAGACACAAATATATCTATCGCTCACTGTTCAGCCGCAAATATATATATATTTTAAAAAGCCTGGTATACAGCAGTAAATTATAGCTGTGGTTTTGCTGTTCCATGGTAAAAAATCTCTATTATTCAGGTTTTGGTAGTTTTTTCCGTAAAGAAAAACAGTAGTGTCTCCTGACTGTTGTGACACAAAAATATATCTGTTGAAAATAGTCTTGTGTAGGCCCGACATCCCAGTGTGGTTTCGCAGTTCCACGGGTCAAATCGCTGTACTATCCAGTTTTGGGCCTTTGGTATCTAAAAAGAAAGCAGTTTGAGTGTGTCGCTCACTGTTCAGCCGCAAATATCTCTATTTAAAAAAGTGTGGTATACCCCAGTAAACAATAACTGTGGTTTTCCTCTTCCACTGTTCTAATCTACTCTTTATTACCCTTTTTCCATTGATAGTGCAAGTGTAAGCTATTTTACTTCATTTACAATGGGCAAGGCGCGTGGCAAGGGACGTGGAACTGGACGTTCTGGTGATGGTTCGTGCAGAGGACGGGGCCGTGGCCAAGGTGAAAATGTGCCACAACCAACAGCCACATCTTCTCGCTCCCACTTCTTGACCGAATTACTAGGGAAGCACAGAACAACACCAGTATTGAGAACTGATCAGTGTGAACAGGTTATTAATTGGATAGCAGACAATACTTCCAGTTACCTGGACACCACCACCTCCGGTCTGTCTTCCACACGGTCAACTCTTAGTAGCCATGAGTCTCGACCGCATACTCCTCCTCACCCTGGTGCTCCTTCCTCCCACCATGCCGAGTGTCGTCAGACAGCAAGTGATCCCACACTTGGACACTCTGAAGAGCTGTTCACTGGTCCATTTCCATATTTGGGCCCCTCGCCTGATACGCTTGAAGTGGTGGAAGAGGAGATCCCATGTTGCGATGCCCAAATATTTCAACAGCCACGGCTACAGGAAGTCGACGTTGGCAATCTGTCACAAGAGGTGGACGATGACGAGACACAATTGCCAGGAAGTGAGGAGGAGGATCGTGGTGCGCAAGTGGAAGAGGAGGAGGTGGTGGATGATCTAGTACCTGACCCAGCGTGGAAGGAGGACATGCAGAGTGAGGCCAGCAGCACACAGGGGGAGGGAGGCAGAGTACCCCAACAGGCAGGAAGAAGCAGTGTGGTGGCCGCAGACAGAAGGCAGGCAACTGTTCCCCGTAATACCAACACGAGGGACGTTGCCAGTACAAGCGGTAGGTCTTCCAGAGTCTGGAATTTTTTTAAAGACTCTGCTGATAACCCCAAAAAGGCCATATGTTCCACCTGCCATGCCAGTATCAGCAGGGGTGACAAAACTACCAGCCTGACTACCACCAGCATGATCAGGCACATGGCAGCAAAGCACCCGATTTTGTGGGGAGAAACCCAGGGTCCACGACCAGTGTCAGCGGGTGTCACCACTGCTTCTTCCACTGTTGTGCGTGCAATAGAACCCCCTGTTGTGTGTGCAAGGCAATCCCCTGTCCATACTGCATGTAAAGATGCCCCCTCCTCTCAGTCTTCGCTTGTTATGGCAGTTTCTCAAGAAACAGCATCAACGTCCACGTCCACGTCCCACCGCAGCGTTCAATTGTCCATATCCCAGACCTTTGAACGAAAGCGGAAATTCGCAGCTAATGCCCCACAGGCCACAGTCCTAAATTCGTACATTTCACGACTGCTTGCATTGGAAATGCTGCCTTTTAGGCTGGTGGAGACGGAATCCTTCCGCAATCTTATGGCGGTGGCCGTCCCTCGGTACTCGGTCCCCAGCCGACACTATTTTGCCTGGTGTGCCATCCCCGCACTACACAAGCACGTGTCCCAAAGCATCTGCCGTGCCCTCAACAACGCAGTTACTGGGAGAGTCCACCTGACAACGGACACGTGGACAAATGCTTGTGGCCAGGGACGGTACATCTCTCTGACGGCACACTGGGTAAACATAGTGGAAGCTGGGACCCAGTCGGACCTTGGGACGGAACACATCCTCCCCACACCGAGGATTGCAGGCCCTATGTCAGTCAGAGTTGCCCCCACAGTGTACAGCTCCTGCGCATCCTCCTCCTCCTCCTCATGTTCAGCCTCCATCTCAAATATCACCACATCAGTTACAAGCTGGAAGCATTGCAGTACTGCCTCCGCCAAGCGGCAACAAGCTGTGCTGAAACTCATAAGCTTAGGTGTTAAACCTCACACTGCTTGTGAGTTGTGGACAGCTGTGAAAGAGCAGCAGATCTGTGGCTGAGACCGCTGAACCTACATCCCGGCATGGTCGTGTGTGACAATGGCCGTAACCTGGTGGCGGCTCTGAGGCGAGGTGAGATCACACACGTACCATGCCTGGCTCATGTGCTTAACCTCGTGGTTCAGCGGTTTCTTAAATCGTACCCCGAGTTGCCAGATCTGCTCCTGAAAGTACGCCGCCTGTCAGCTCATTTTCGCAAGTCGGCTACAGCTTCCGCCGTCCTTGCTGTGTTGCAGCAGCGTTTGCAGCTTCCGGCACACCGACTGGTGTGTGATGTCCCCACATGTTGGAACTCTACCCTCCACATGTTGCAAAGGATTTGTGAGCAGAAGAGAGCAGTTGTGGAGTACCAGCTGCAACAAGGCCGTTGATATTCAGGTCAGACTCCACACATAAGACCACAGGAGTGGACCAGGATGTCTGACATATGTACCATCCTGACAAACTTTGAGGAGGCCACCAAGATGGTGAGTGGCGATGACGCCATCATTAGTGTCAGCATCCCACTTGTCTGTCTTTTGCAACGCTCTCTGCAGAAAATTAAAGAGGAGGCATTGCAGCCAGAGTATGATGAGATGGATCAAGAAGCCGTAGCGGGCGATTACACACAGCCCAGCCTCATCTCATCCCAAAGTGCATTGGGGGACAATGAGGGAGAGGAGGAGGAGGAGGAGGAGGGTGAGAAAGAACAGGAGATGCTATCATGCGTTGTAGACGGTAGTACCTGTACAAGTGTCATACCGTCGGTTCAGCGTGGGTGGCCTGAGGACAGGGGGGAGGAGGAAGAGGAGGAGGAAGAGAGCATGGTCAGTCGTCATCTTGGTGAGGACACGGAAATCTTGCCCGTTACCAGTCTGGCACGCATGGCTGACTTTATATTACGCTGCCTTAACCGTGACCCTCGCGTTGTCAAAATGTTGGGTGACAGTCATTACTGGTTGGTGACACTTGTAGACCCCCGCTACAAGGAGAACTTTCACTCTCTTATTCCTGAGGTGGAGAGGTCTACAATAATGGGGCAATACCAGAAGGCCCTTGCTGCAGAACTCTTAAAAAAATTCCCTTCTGAACACGCTAGCGGCAGAGGTCACAGTTCGTTGCCCAACCAAGGCGTACAGGCGAGAGAGATGCAACTCCAATCCAGCAGAGGCAGGGGAACACTGTCAATGTTCTGGGACAGTTTTCTGACACCCGCCCAGCTTACAGGCCCTGAGGCGCGGGGTACTCTCACAAGGAGTGGAAAGTTTCAAAAGATGGTGAGGGAGTACCTTGCCGATCGTACCAGCATCCTCCGTGATTCCTTTGTGCCTTTTAATTATTGGGTATCCAAGCTGGACACTTGGAATGAACTCGCTCTGTACGCCTTGGATGTCCTGGCCTGCCCTGCCGCTAGCGTGTTATCGGAGCGTGTTTTTAGTGCTGCTGGGGCAATTATAACTGATAAGCGCACTCGCCTGTCAACTGACAATGCTGACAAGCTGACCCTTATCAAAATGAACAAGGGCTGGATTGGGCCAGACTTCTCATCACCACCAAATGACAGCAGAGTAACATAAAGTCAAATCCACTGTGTTATTTCGGGAGGTGTATTCCCATGCACCGCTTCACACCCACACATGGGTATACGCTTCCTCATTTCAGCTGTTTAATCTTCTTCTCCTTATCCTCAGCCTCCACCACCACTATACCACCAGGGTGCCAGCATTGCAAGTTCCTCCGTCCTAATTTTTGGCAGCTTTTGCTGGGAAAGCATAAGCAAATACCATGGGACACCCACTCCCCAATAATGGGACTTATGTTTGTAATATGCTGTACTGCATGGCTCTTGTAAGGGGCATTGCAAGTTGCTCCGTCCTAATTTTTGGCAGCTTTTGCTGGGAAAGCATAAGCAAATACTATGGGAGACCCACTCCCCAATAATGGGACTTATGTTTGTAATATGCTGTACTGCATGGCTCTTGTAAGGGGCATTGCAAGTTGCTCCGTCCTAATTTTTGGTAGCTTTTGCTGGGAAAGCATAAGCAAATACTATGGGAGACCCACTCCCCAATAATGGGACTTATGTTTGTAATATGCTGCACTGCATGGCTCTTGTAAGGGGCATTGCAAGTTGCTCCGTCCTAATTTTTGGCAGCTTTTGCTGGGAAAGCATAAGCAAATACTATGGGAGACCCACTCCCCAATAATGGGACTTATGTTTGTAATATGCTGTACTGCATGGCTCTTGTAAGGGGCATTGCAAGTTGCTCCGTCCTAATTTTTGGCAGCTTTTGCTGGGAAAGCATAAGCAAATACTATGGGAGACCCACTCCCCAATAATGGGACTTATGTTTGTAATATGCTGTACTGCATGGCTCTTGTAAGGGGCATTGCAAGTTGCTCCGTCCTAATTTTTGGCAGCTTTTGCTTGCAAGGCATAAGCAAATACTATGGGACACCCACTCCCCAATAATGGGACTTATGTTTGTAATATTCTGTACTGCATGTGACGCGCCCCCTGGGCCGTGTGTACACGTGTGTGGGATACCCGGTGCCGGGTCTCTGGGGTCTGTAGTCTCCATGGCGGTGACCCGGTCCCGTGGCTCAGGCTGGTCAAACCAGTGGCAATCTTTCTTAGGTTTTGAGGTTAATTGTCCGACTGCGCCACCCGTGGATTGCGGTCAGGGAGTACCACCGCTGCGAGGCAGACCGCTGAGGCTGGTGTTGTGTGCGCAGCATAAAATGGGATAACTCCCCTCGGGAGGAGTATAGCCTCAGGGCAGTGAGTGTGGATGATGGTGCACGAGCGCATCAGGAATGACTCAGAGTCTTTGCAGTGCAGTTCAGGGTCTTTACTGATGATTATGAGGTAGACCCTCCCGGGAGTACTGGCTAGCATAAGAGGCCTGGTTAGTCTGTGAGCAAGCAGGAGTTCCCCTGGCCAGGTGGAGTTGTAGGCCTCCCCGTCGGTCTGCACTCTTCCTGGCTACCTTGCTGTAAGCGGGTAGAAGTAGCCCACGTCCCTGAGTGTACCGTGTAGTGCTCACCAGTATGGCTGGTGACTTGGGGCCTTCTGTTAGCCTCCGCTCCACGACGGCGGTGCTGGTCCCTTGCTTGTGACTGAGCCTCCGGGCTTCTATGGCCAGAGAACCTGAAATCCCCTGCCGGCTGGTTTCTGCTGCTGGATATATAAGTCCTCACAGCTTCGGACTCCTGTGTCTGGTTCCTATTGTCTTCTGCCAGGGCGAGCTCTGCTCAGCTTCCAGACCCTCGTCTTTAGCTCCTAGCTCCTACAGAGCTCCTTGCTGTTACTTTCCCTTGCTCTCACTCTGACTCTGACTGTTCTCTGTTCTCTGACTCACTCAACCCCACCCCAGATCCAGTTTATAAGGGCAGAATTCTCCCCTCCCAGGACTGGGGCAGGAGGATGTTGCATGTTTAAGGGATCCTGACCAGGAAACCTCCCACTTGCTCTCCGACGTAATCTCTATTACTGTGGTGACCAGACCCCTGGGGTGCCACACATGGCTCTTGTAAGGGGCATTGCAGTACCTCATAATTTTTGGAAAGCATTCCATTCACTGCTTAGGCCAACAGTGCACGGGAGACCCAGTTGCTATAAATGGAAAAAAAGGTTTAGTTAACGCCCTCTGACCTCCATGTCATTTCCAAGGGGCATTGGAGTGCCTCGAAATTTTTGGTAGGCATTGCACTCACTGTATGCCCTATAACTGTGTAGCCGAACCGCTCCTTTTGTTACAGAAACATATCCTACAAGACATATCTGGTTGACTGGCCTGATATTGATGTGAATGGTCCCTGTTCCTCCTGCTCTTTCTCCTTTGCCACTACCTCATCCATCATTTATCACCTGAAGCTTTGTTTTAACGGGAGTCATAGAACTTGGATAGTAGCAGGAAAACATCCAGCAATCCTCGGAGGAGGTAGGATATGCGCCAAAACGCTGAACTCCTCAGGCCTAGCCGCTACTACATACATGCGCTTGCATTACAACAAAACAAAGCAGATGCTAACTTCTATCATCCTCATCATGCTCCTCACCTTGGCACTCTCAACTCCCCTGATGGAGATGCCAGGGCCCACCGGAGGAGTCTGATAGTCCGGTGGGCTCGGCCAATGCTGCCCTAAAGCAGGCCAGGCTAAGAAAAGTGTGGGAAAGGTTACCGGTACAAATAGGGGTGGCTGGGGACTGAGTATGGACACCCGGCACCCCCTGGAGGCTGGGGAGCAAGCGGGGACACCCGGCCACCAGGCGGCTGGGGACTGAGTATGGATACCAGGCCGCAGACACAGCCATGGCGTGGTGGAAAGATTCCGCCTCCACATGCCTAAAAGGCCCAATTTAAAGTGCAAGCAAGCAAGCAGTATGGTATTGCAGCCTGGGGGTGGGTGGGTGGCAGGCTGCATACTTGCGCTTGCATTGCAAGGAATGGGAGAGGTACAATTGAACACTGCCCTGGGACAAGGACTTGAATGGGGATAGTTGCAAGTCTGCAACGATAGGTGCAAGGTGGGAGGCATCTTCGCATGTACCATGAACAGGGGTTTGGCATGCACACACTACAGCAGAATAGGCTCTCCTTCCCACTAAATGCACTGGGGAGGGCACAGGTAATGTTTTGGTATACGCGCTTAATCTTATGTATAAGGCACACCAGGACAAATAGGGGCGGCTGGGGACTGAGTATGGATACCTCGCTGCCGAAGCAGCCATGAGGTAGTGGCCAGCTTCGGCCTCCTCTAAACTAAAAGGCCCCATTTCAAGTGCAAGCTAGCCATATGAATTGCAGTCTGGGGGTGGGTGGGTGGCAGTCTGCACACTTACGCTTGCATTAAAAGAAAACATAGCAGATGCTAACTTCTGTCATCATCATCATGCTCCTCACCTTGGCACTCTCAACTCCACCGATGGAGAAGTCAGGGCCCACCGGAGGAGTCTGGTTCTCTGGTGGGCTCGTCCAATGCTGCCTAAAGCAGGCCGGGCTAAGAAAAGTGTGTGGGGGGATGTTCCAAGGAGAAATGGGGGCGGCTGGGGACCGTTTATGGACACCCGACTGCCCCCAGGCGGCTGGGGACCGTGTGGACACTCGGCCGCGGGGCGGCTGGGGACTGAGTATGGACACCCGGCCGCCGGGCGGCTGGGGACTGAGTATGGATTCCAGGCCGCCAACACAGCCATGACGTGGTGGCCAGATTCCGCCTCCACATGCCTAAAAGGCCCAATTTCAAGTTCAAGCAAGCAAGCAGTATGGTATTGCAGCCTGGGGGTGGGTGGGTGGCAGGCTGCATACTTGCGCTTGTATTGCAAGGAATGGTGGAGGTACAATTGAACACTGCCCTGGGACTAGAACTTGCATGGGGATAGTTGCAAGTCTGCATCTTCTGATGCGGCAAGGATCACTTATGATGGGCACACTTTTAGACAGTGATCTGGGAGTCAGAGATGCTTCCAGGGGTCTTCCCCATGCTGTTCCCATGTCTTTTCAGCACTTTATGCATGTGTCACACAGCAAATGGCCAGATAAGGTTGTAAAATGTTAAAATGACATTTCCCAGTGAATGCATTTGTCATAGTTGAAAGCAATACAAAAGTGCAAAAATGCATAAAAAATGCTACTTGTGAACATAGCCGAAGGTGTGGAGGAGTATTTTTGTTTTTGGTCATTTATTTTAACTTATACACAAGTCTTTTCCCTGGAAAGGATGTTCCTTAACATATTTCACAGGAAAAAAGTTTCACTTTCGTTTTATTGTGAGCCTGTAAAAGTGGCTTAATACCTCTGACCACGTTGTTGACAGCAGTGACCTGGGGGTCAGAAATGCTTCCTGGGGCGATCCCCATGCTGTCCCCATGTCATTTGAGCACTGTCACTATCGTTTTGGGCACTAGTTAGGCTTTTAAAAGACTGCCGGGGGTGCCACCGCAAAAATGCTCGAGTCTCCCATAGACTAACATTGGGCTCGTTGTTCGGGTCGAGCACCCGAGTATCACGGCGAGCTCGGCCCGAGCTTCGAGCACCCGAGCATTTTAGTGCTCGCTCAACACTATTTAAAACCCCTTATAATTAATATTCTCTTCTTCACCCAGAAAACATCCAGATCACAACTGGCTAAGAAATATAACAAGCCAGAACTAGAAGGAACTCACAAAGAACCTCTACCAGAAAGGACAACCCACTTTTAATTGCATTTTTTTTTTAATTTTCTTACAACATCATGAAGTACTAATTTTATATGATATTTTATGTGACATTAATTTAAAATAGTTATTTATTTATTTTTTTTAAAACTGAACTGTGTATCAGAACATCCTACTCTACCCTTTACCCCCCTTCCAACTCCAACTATTACGGCCTAACTATACCAGCGCAGGATTACTTCCACAAAGTATCAAGTATTTTTGAAGTGTAAAGGAAATTATATCTGATTTTCTAATTATTTAATATATATATAAATCTGAAAATGTTGACGTTCATTTGTATGCAACCCCCTGTAATCTGATACCGCTAAATAAGATCTGGAGTGACCAATTGTCTCCAGAAGTCACATAATTAGTAGTGTTGAGCGAGCATGCTCGACACTGCTCGGTACTCGCCCGAGCATCTCACCACTCAGGATGTTCGGCGAGCACCGAGCATTTTCGGGTTACTCAGGCGGGAGCTCAGGTCTCCGCTCTGCATGTTTGGCGCTCTTTACAGAGCCAATGAACATGCAGGGATTGCCAGCCAGTCACTGTAATGCCGCAGCCATGTTGGTTGTGAGCATTACAGTGATTGGCTGGCCGCACAGCGTCACCTCGAGTATTTAAAACCAGGCGCAGCCATCTTGGACACAGTCGCTCCGGATCAGACAGTGTAGGGAGAGTGCTGCTGAGCTAGGGAGAGATGTATACTGCGAAATAGGCAGTGTAGGGTCTCTAAAGCCTGCAAAATCAAACAAACAGTCCTTCTGAGGACTAATATCCATCCCAGATATCAGGCAGGCAGGCAGGCTGTATAGTAGATGCAGTGGTTATACCAACAAACACTGCATTACAGTCCTTTGTGCTGCTTCTCAAATTGCTAGACTTAGTCCCAGGTCTCAGGGGCCAGGAAAAATCCTTTTTTTTTCATCTAAATCCTCTTTTTTTTTTTCCTCAGTCAGACTGTACAAATACCCGTCTTATTAACCTTTTGGTATCCCCCCCCCCAAAAAAAAAAAATTGAGTGTGTCTGTGAGTGTTCAGACACAAATATATCTGTTTAAAAGATTCTGGTGTAGGCCAGAGTAATAGGACTGTGGTTTTCCTCTTCCACGGTTCAAATCTGGGTGTAATCCACCTTTTTTCCTTTTTTTACATAAAAAAAAAACTTTTTGAGTGTCTCGCTGACTGTTCAGCCCCAAATATATCTATTAAAAAAGTCTGGTATACGCCAGTAAATTAGAACTGTGGTTTTGCAGTTCCACGGTTCAAATCTCTCTATTATCCAGCTTTTTGCCTGTTTTACGTAAAAAAAAAAAAATAGTATCTCCCTGTCTGTTCAGTCACAAATATATATGTTTAAAAGATTCTGATGTACGCCAGAGAAATAGAACTGTGGTTTTCCTCTTCTACGGTTCTAATTTCCTTTATATTACCTTTTTGCCATTGAGAGTGCGAGTGTAAGCTATTTTACTTCATTTACAATGGGCAAGGCGCGTGGCAAGGGACGTGGAACTGGATGTTCTGGTGATGGTGCGTGCAGAGGACGGGGCCGTGGCCAAGGTGAAAATGTGCCACAACCAACAGCCACATCTTCTCACTCCCAGTTCTTGACCGAATTACTAGGGAAGCACACAACAACACCACTATTACGAACTGATCACTGTGAACAGGTTATTAATTGGATAGCAGATAATACTTCCAGTCACCTGGGCACCACCACCTCTGGTTTGTCTTCCACACGGTCAAGTGTTAGTAGCCGTGAGTCTCGACTGCATACTCCTCCTCACCCTGATGCTCCTTCCTCCCACCATGCCGAGTGTCGTCAGACAGCAACTGATTCCACAGTTGGACACTGGTCCATTTCCATATTTGGGCCCCTCGCCTGCTCCGCTTGAAGTGGTGGAAGAGGAGATCCCATGTAGCGATGGCCAAATATTTGAGCAGCCATGGCCGCAGGAAGGCAATGCTGGCAATTTGTCACAAGAGGTGGACGATGACGAGACACAATTGCCACGAAGTGAGGAGGAGGACTGTGGTGTGGAAGTGGAAGAGGAGGAGGTGGTGGATGATCTAGTAACCTACCAAACAAGGCAGGAGGATACGCAGAGCAAGGCCAGCAGCACACAGGGGGAGGGAGGCAGAGTACCCCAACAGGCAGGAAGAAGCAGTGTGGTGGCCACAGACAGAAGGCGGGCAACCGTTCCCCGTAACACCAACACGAGGGACGATGCCAGTACAACTGGTAGGTCTTCCAGAGTCTGGAATTTTTTTAAAGACTCTGCTGATAACCCCAAAAAGGCCATTTGTACCAACTGCTAAGCCACCATCAGCAGGGGTGACAAAACTACCAGCCTGACCACCACCAGCATGATCAGGCACATGTCAGCAAAGCACCCGACTTTGTGGTGCAAACCCTAGGGTCCACGACCAGTGTCAGCGGGTGTCACCAGTGCTTCTTCCGCTGTTGTGGTTGTAAGTGAACCCCCTGTTGTGTGTGCAAGGCAATCCCCTGTCCATACTGCATGCAAAGATGCCCCCTCCTCTCAGTCTTCACTTGTTACGGTGGTTTCTCAAGAAACAGCATCAACGTCCACGTCCACATCCCACCTCAGCATTCAATTATCCATATCCCAGACCTTTGAACGAAAGCGCAAATTCGCAGCCAACGCCCCTCAGGTCACAGTCCTAAATTTGCACATTTCACGACTGCTTTTGTTGGAAATGCTGCCTTTTAGGCTGGTGGAGACGGAATCCTTCCGCAACCTTATGGCGGTGGCTGTCCCTCGGTACTCGGTCCCCAGCCGACACTATTTTGCCCAGTGTGCCATCGCTGCACTACACAAGCACGTGTCCCAAAACATTTGCCGTGCCCTCAACAACGCAGTTACTGGGAGAGTCCACCTGACAATGGACACGTGGACAAGTGCTTGTGGACAGGGACGGTACATCTCCCTGACCGCACACTGGGTAAACATAGTGGAAGCCGGGACCCAGTCAGACCTTGGGACAAAACACATCCTCCCCACACCGAGGATTGCGGGCCCTATGTCAGTCAGAGTTGCCCCCACAGTGTACAGCTCCTGCGCATCATCCTCCTCCTCCTCAAGCTCAGCCTCCATCTCAGATATCACCACATCAGTTACAAGCTGGAAGCACTGCAGTACTGCCTCAGCCAAGCAGCAACAGGCTGTGCTTAAACTCATAAGCTTAGGTGATAAACCTCACACTGCTTGTGAGTTGTGGACAGCTGTGAAAGAGCAGGCAGATCTGTGGCTGAGACCGCTGAACCTACATCCCGGCATGGTCGTGTGTGACAATGGCCGTAACCTCGTGGCGACTCTGAGGCGAGGCGAGATCATACAAGTACCATGCCTGGCTCATGTGCTCAACCTCGTGGTCCAGAGGTTTCTTAAATCGTACCCCGATTTGCCAGATCTGCTCGTGAAAGTACGCCGCCTGTCAGCTCATTTTCGGAAGTCGGCTACAGCTTCCGCCGCCCTTGCTGTGTTGCAGCAGCGTTTGCAGCTTCCAGCACACTGACTGGTGTGTGATGTCCCCACACGTTGGAACTCTACCCTCCACATGTTGCAAAGGATTTGTGAGCAGAAGAGAGCAGTTGTGGAGTGCCAGCTGCAACAAGGCCGTCGATATTCAGGTCAGACTCCACACATAAGACCTCAGGAGTGGACCTGAATGTCTGACATATGTACCATCCTGACAAACTTTGAGGAGGCCACCAAGATGGTGAGTGGCGATGGCGCCATCATTAGCGTCAGCATCCCACTTGTCGGTCTTTTGCAACATTCTCTGCAGAGAATTAAAGAGGAGGCATTACAGCCAGAGTATGATGAGATGGATCAAGAAGCTGTAGCGGGCGATTACACACAGCCCAGCCTCATTTCATCCCAACGTGCATTGGGGGACAATGAGGGAGAGGAGGAGGAGGAGGAAGAACAGGAGCTGGTATCATGCGCTGTAGACGGTAGTACCTGTACAACTGTCATACCGTCGGTTCAGCGTGGGTGGCCTGAGGACAGGGGGGAGGAGGAGGAGGAGAGCATGGTCAGTCGTCATCTTGGTGAGGACACAGAAGTCTTGCCCGCTACCAGTCTGGCACGCATGGCTGACTTTATGTTACGCTGCCTTAACCGTGACCCTCACGTTGTCAAGATGTTGGGTGACAGTCATTACTGGTTGGTGACATTTTTAGACCCCCGCTACAAGGAGAACTTTACCTCTCTTATTCCTGAGGTGGAGAGGTCTACAAAAATGGGGCAGTACCAGAAGGCCCTTGCTGCAGAACTGTTAAAAAAATTCGCATCTGAACACGCTAGCGGCAGAGGTCACAGTTCGTTGCCCAACCAAGGCGTACAGGCGAGAGAGACACAACTCCAATCCAGCAGAAGCAGGGGAACACTGTCAATGTTCTGGGACAGTTTTCTGAGACCCGCCCAGCTTACAGGCCCTGAGGCGCGGGGTACTCTCACAAGGAGCGAGGGAGTACCTTGCCGACCGTACCAGCGTCCTCCGTGATTTCTCTGTGCCTTTTAATTATTGGGTATCCAAGCTGGACACTTGGAATGAACTCACTCTGTACGCCTTGGAGGTCCTGGCCTGCCCTGCCGCTAGCGTGTTATCGGAGCGTTTTTTTAGTGCCGCTGGGGGAATTATAACTGATAAGCGCACTCGCCTGTCAACTGACAATGCTGACAAGCTGACCCTTCTCAAAATGAACAAGGGCTGGATTGGGCCAGACTTCTCATCACCACCAAATGACAGCAGAGTAACATAAAGTCAAATCCACTGTTATTTCGGGAGGTGTATTCCCATGCACCGCTTCACACCCACACATGGGTATACGCTTCCTCATTTTGGCTGTTTTTTGCTCTTCTCCTTATCCTCAGCCTCCACCACCACTATACCACCAGGGTGACCGTGGTCAGTGTTGCCAGCATTGCAAGTTCCTCAGTCCTAATTTTTGGCAGCTTTTGCTTGGAAGGCATAGGCAAAGACTATGGGAGACCCACTCCCCAATAATGGGAATAATGTTTTTAATATGCTGTACTGCATGGCTCTTGTAAGGGGCATTGCAAGTTCCTCCGTCCTAATTTTTGGCAGCTTTTGCTTGGAAGGCATAGGCAAAGACTATGGGAGACCCACTCCCTAATAATGGGAATAATGTTTTTAATATGCTGTACTGCAGGGCTCTTGTAAGGGGCATTGCAAGTTCCTCCACCCTAATTTTTGGCAGCTTTTGTTTGGAAGGCATAAGCAAAGACTATGGGAGACCCACTCCCCAATAATGGGAATAATGTTTTTAATATGCTGTACTGCATGGCTCTTGTAAGGGGCATTGCAAGTTCCTCTGTTCTAATTTTTGGCAGTTTTTGCTTGGAAGGCATGGGGAAAGACTATGGGAGACCCACTCCCCAATAATGGGAATAATGTTTTTAATATGTGGTACTGCATGGCTCTTGAAAGGGGCATTAAAATCGTCTTGTTAAGCTACTGTGACCTTCACCACTCTTCCAAGGATCATTGATATTGTCTTTTTAATCCACTGGGACCTCCACGACTCTTCCAAGGGGCATTGATATTGTCTTTTTATTCCACTGGGACCTCCACCACTCTTCCAAGGGGCATTGATATTGTCTTTTTATTCCACTGGGACCTCCACCACTCTTCCAAGGGGCATTGATATTGTCTTTTTATTCCACTGCGACCTCCACCACTCTTCCAAGGGGCATTGATATTGTATTTTTATTCCCCTGCGACCTCCACCACTCTTCCAAGGGGCATTGGAATTGTTTATTTATTCCACTGGGACCTCCACGTCTCTTCCAAGGGGCATTAAAACCATTTTGTTAAGCTACTGTGACCGCCACGTCTCTTCCAAGGGGCATAAAAACAGTCTTGTTAAACCACTCTGAACTCCACGTCTCTTCCAAGGGGCATTAAGATCATCTTGTTAAGCTACTGTGACCTCCACGTCTCTTCCAAGAGTCATTGATATTGTCTTTTTATTCCACTGGGACCTCCACCACTCTTCCAAGGGGCATTGATATTGTATTTTTATTCCACTGCGACCTCCACCACTCTTCCAAGGGGCATTGGAATTGTTTATTTATTCCACTGGGACCTCCACGTCTCTTCCAAGGGGCATTAAAACCATTTTGTTAAGCTACTGTGACCGCCACGTCTCTTCCAAGGGGCATAAAAACAGTCTTGTTAAACCACTCTGAACTCCACGTCTCTTCCAAGGGGCATTAAGATCATCTTGTTAAGCTACTGTGACCTCCACGTCTCTTCCAAGAGTCATTGATATTGTCTTTTTATTTCACTGGGACCTCCACCACTCTTCCAAGGGGCATTGATATTGTATTTTTATTCCAGTGCGACCTCCACCACTCTTCCAAGGGGCATTGATATTGTCTTTTTATTCCACTGGGACCTCCACATCTCTTCCAAGGGGCATTAAAACCGTCTTGTTAAGCTACTGTGACCTCTAGGTCTCTTCCAAGGGGCATTGAAAGCATCTTGTTAAACCATTCTGAACTCCACGTCTCTTCCAAGGGGTATTAAAATCGTCTAGTTAAACTACTGTGACCTCCACATCTCTTCCAAGGGTCATTGATATTGTCCTTTTATTCCACTGTAACCTCCACCACTCTTCCAAGGGGCATTGATATTGTCTTTTTATTCCAATGGGACCTCCACCACTCTTCCAAGGGGCATTGATATTGTCTTTTTATTCCACTGGGACCTCCATGTCTCTTCCAAGGGGCATTAAAACCGTCTTGCTAAACCACTCTGAACTCCACATCTCTTCCAAGGGGCATTAAAATCGTCTAGTCAAGCTACTGTGACCTCCACCACTCTTCCAATGGTCATTGATATTGTCTTTTCATTCCACTGGGACCTCCACCACTCTTCCAAGGGTCATTGATATTGTCTTTTTATTCCACTGGGACCTCCACCACTCTTCCAAGGGGCATTGATATTGTCTTTATATTCCACTGTAACCTCCACCACTCTTCCAAGGGGCATTTATATTGTATTTTTATTCCACTGGGACCTCCACCACTCTTCCTAGGGGCATTGATATTGTCTTTTTATTCCACTGGGTCCTCCACGTCTCTTCCAAGGGGCATTAAAGCTGTCTTGTTAAACAACTCTGAACTCCACGTCTCTTCCAAGGGGCAATAAAATTGTCTTGTTAAGCTACTGTGACCTCCATGTAACGGGTCCGGGAGGCGGAACCTCTGAGCTACTATACAAGGGGGCGGCCCTTGTAAGGGAGCGGGTGGCAGTCTCTGGATGAATGGACAGGGAGATACGGCAAGTGATCAGGGCAGTCTCTGGGTGAACGGACAGGGAGATACGGCAAGTGATCAGGGCAGTCTCTGGGTAAGGGGTAGGTACGACCTGTGATGGCAGAGCCTCCGGGTAGGCTAGCAGGCAGATGGTAGATGGGTGCTCCCAGGTGAGCAAGCGAGAGTCTCTGGAGTAGCAGGTGGTCACGGCACGTGACGGCGGAGCCTCCGGGCTGGCAGGCAGGCAGGTAACGGAGAAGCGCTCCCAGGTGAGCGGGCAAGAGTCTCTGGAATAGCTGGTGGTCACCGCACGTGACAACGGGACCTCCGGGCTGGCAAGCAGGCAGGTAACGGAGATGCGCTCCCAGGTGAGCGGGCAAGAGTTTCTGAGATAGCTGGTGGTCACAGCACGTGACAACGGAGCCTCCGGGCTGACAAGCAGGCAGGTAACGGAGAAGCGCTCCCAGGTGAGCGGGCAAGCTGGTCCATAGACAGACTGACCGGAGTAGTAAAGCAGACCGTCGGACCTCAGGCAGGCAGACAGGTAACAAGTATTCAGGCAGGAATCAGGCAGGTAACTGGCAGGAATCAGGCAGGTAACTGGCAGGTAACTGGCAGGTAACTGACAGGTAACTGGCAACGGGACCTGAGGGCTGAAGCACAGGTGAGACACAGGTGCAAACAACATTGCTCGGGCACCTCCATTTTGGAGGAGGTGCCTTTTATATGATGAAGTCCTCCGGCCATTGGCCGGGGACTCTTTAGGGCGGCGCGCGCGGCCCCTTTAAGAGGAGGGGAGCGCGCGCGCGCCCTAAGCACAGGGGCCGGGAAGGAGCGCGCGCCGAGAGCAGAGCAGGAGGAGGACGCCGGGACGGAGCGCGCGCTGACAGCAGAGCGGGGAGAGGACGCCGGGCAGGAGCGCGCGCTGACAGCAGAGCGGGAAGAGGACGCCGGGCACGGAGCAGAGCGGTGAGGGGAGCAGCGTCCCTGCCTAGCAGAGGGCAGGGACGCCAGCGCTACAGTACCCCCCCCTTTAGGCCCCCCCTTTTTTAGGCCAGACAGAAATTTAGCTAGGATGAGAGGGGCATGGATGTTCTCCCGGGGCTCCCACGTTCTCTCCTCAGGACCAAACCCCCTCCAATCTACCAGAAAAAAGGTCTTTCCTCTTACCCTTTTGCTGGCAAGAATGTTCGCTACCTCAAACTTGTCCTCAGCAGAAACCAGAGCAGGAGGCGTACCTGTAGACTTAGAAAAAGAGTTAAGTACCACAGGTTTGAGGAGAGATACATGGAAGGAGTTAGGGATCCGTAAGTTGGCCGGGAGTTTCAATTTATAGGCTACCGGGTTGATCTGACCGATGACCACCAGTGGGCCGATGAACCGAGACCCTAACTTATAGGAAGGGATCTTGAGTCGGACATATTTGGACGAGAGCCAGACTTTATCCCCAGGACGGAATTGAGGAGGGTCCATCGCTAAATGCTGCCAGGGGGCAGCAGGTACTGGCAGAGGAAGAAGGCGGCCGGCCGACAGGTGTCTCGGAACTTTGTTGCGGGCGCAGGACACACAGGCAGAAACAAAGTCCATAACATCCTTGTGCAGGTTAGGCCACCAGTAGTGTCGGGTAATAAGCTGGAGGGTCTTTTTCCGACCGGCGTGGTCAGCTAGTTTAGACGAATGACCCCAGTGTAGGATTCTCTCCCGATCAGGTACCGATACGAACGTCTTACCAGGAGGGAGACAATTTAGACTCACGGGAGCCACCTGCATTACTCTGGCGGGATCGATGGGGCAGTCACATGGTCTATGAGGTGGTGATGTCTCTGCCTCCTCCTTAACAAAGACATCAGCACTAGACCAATAAGGAATCGGAAGTCCAGGTAGATTAGCTGGGATAGGAGAGGGACGGACGGAATGGACGGGAACCAGGCAGGTTTTATGACAGGCCTGTCCCCAGTGAAGGACTTCTCCGGTTTGCCAGTCAAGCACGGGTGCATGTCTCTGGAGCCAAGGCAGACCTAGCAAGAGGGCGTGAGGGAGACCAGGCAGAACGTGAAAGGAGATACTCTCTGAATGCAGCATTCCCACCTGCAGAGTAATGGATTCGGTGATGAATTGGATGGGGCGAGGTAAGAGGCCCCCATCCACGGCAACAACAGACAAGGGTACAGCCAGAGGTTTGGTGGGGATGCGGAATTTCTCCACCAGGGACTGTGAAATAAGATTTCCGGCTGCTCCAGAGTCAAGTTGGGCTAGTTCGGAATAACGATTCTCCCCGCAGATGATTGAGACTGACAACAGCAGGGATGGAGAGGATTTATTTTTGTCTAGATCGACCCCTCTGAGTGAACCTAGATACAGGCGTTCTCCCGACCTCTCCGGGCAGGCACGGATCAGATGCTCCTTACTGCCACAGTAGAAGCAGCTCCCCTCGGCACGGCGGAAATCCTGACGGGATTTGACCATCTTGGTCTGGTCGACCTGCATAGGCTCAGGAGAGTGTACCTGTGGAGAAACGGAAGGAATGACGGGTTCCTGGAAAGTAGGAGCTAGACGTGGAATCCTTCTCTCACGGGTGACCTCTTTGGCACGCTCCAGGAACCGTAGGTCAATCCGGGTGGCAAGGGTTATTAGATCATCGAGAGTGGTAGGAATGTCCCGACCAGCAAGTTCATCTTTAATACGGCCGGACAGACCCTCCCAGAAGACGGATACCAGGGCTTCGTTATCCCAGGCCAGCTCCGAGGCAAGGGTACGGAACCGTATGGCATATTGGCCCACGGTGAGGCTTCCCTGACGGAGGCGAAGCAGAGAAGATGCGGATGAGGTCCTCCGTCCGGGTTCGTCGAAGGCTTTCCGGAAAGCCATGAGAAAGGCAGGCAAGTCGGACACCAGGGGATCTCCTCTCTCCCATAGAGGATTTAGCCAGGCCAGGGCTTCCCCGGTGAGATGGGACATGATAAAGGCAATTTTGGCTCGGTCGGAGTTAAACTGGTGGGATAATAGTTCAAAATGCAGGGTGCACTGATTTATGAAGCCCCGAGCCAGGACGGAGTCGCCTCCGAAGCGAGGAGGTGCAGAGAGCCGGGGTCCGGAAAAGGATACCATGGTACTGGCGGAGGTTGTTGGTGGATCAGACAGAGTGTTCAGGCGAGTATTAACATTCCGCAGGTGACCCAGGATGGTCTCCTGTTGGGACCTCTGACGGGACAGTTCAAGACAGAGGTCCGAGAGCGAGGGAGCTTGGGTGCCACCGGGTTCCATGGCCCGAGCAAACTGTAACGGGTCCGGGAGGCGGAACCTCTGAGCTACTATACAAGGGGGCGGCCCTTGTAAGGGAGCGGGTGGCAGTCTCTGGATGAATGGACAGGGAGATACGGCAAGTGATCAGGGCAGTCTCTGGGTGAACGGACAGGGAGATACGGCAAGTGATCAGGGCAGTCTCTGGGTAAGGGGTAGGTACGACCTGTGATGGCAGAGCCTCCGGGTAGGCTAGCAGGCAGATGGTAGATGGGTGCTCCCAGGTGAGCAAGCGAGAGTCTCTGGAGTAGCAGGTGGTCACGGCACGTGACGGCGGAGCCTCCGGGCTGGCAGGCAGGCAGGTAACGGAGAAGCGCTCCCAGGTGAGCGGGCAAGAGTCTCTGGAATAGCTGGTGGTCACCGCACGTGACAACGGGACCTCCGGGCTGGCAAGCAGGCAGGTAACGGAGATGCGCTCCCAGGTGAGCGGGCAAGAGTTTCTGAGATAGCTGGTGGTCACAGCACGTGACAACGGAGCCTCCGGGCTGACAAGCAGGCAGGTAACGGAGAAGCGCTCCCAGGTGAGCGGGCAAGCTGGTCCATAGACAGACTGACCGGAGTAGTAAAGCAGACCGTCGGACCTCAGGCAGGCAGACAGGTAACAAGTATTCAGGCAGGAATCAGGCAGGTAACTGGCAGGAATCAGGCAGGTAACTGGCAGGTAACTGGCAGGTAACTGGCAGGTAACTGGCAACGGGACCTGAGGGCTGAAGCACAGGTGAGACACAGGTGCAAACAACATTGCTCGGGCACCTCCATTTTGGAGGAGGTGCCTTTTATATGATGAAGTCCTCCGGCCATTGGCCGGGGACTCTTTAGGGCGGCGCGCGCGGCCCCTTTAAGAGGAGGGGAGCGCGCGCGCGCGCGCCTTAAGCACAGGGGCCGGGAAGGAGCGCGCGCCGAGAGCAGAGCAGGAGGAGGACGCCGGGACGGAGCGCGCGCTGACAGCAGAGCGGGGAGAGGACGCCGGGCAGGAGCGCGCGCTGACAGCAGAGCGGGAAGAGGACGCCGGGCACGGAGCAGAGCGGTGAGGGGAGCAGCGTCCCTGCCTAGCAGAGGGCAGGGACGCCAGCGCTACACTCCACGTCTCTTCCAAGGGGCATTAAAACCGTCTTGTTAAACCACTCTGAACTCCACAGCTCTTCCAAGGGGCATTGAAATGTTGTTTTTAATTACCTCTAACCTCCACGACTCTTCCAACGGGCATTGCATTTCCTCCTAATTTTAGTCAGCTTTTGCTTTTCAATGCATAGGTGAACACTAAGGGAGACCCACTCCTCAATAATGGGTGGAAGGTTTTTAGTACGCTGTAATCCATGTCTGTTTCAAGGGGCATTGCAATTCCTCATAATTTTAGGAAAGCCTTCCATTCACTGCTTAGGCCAACAGTGTACCGGAGACCCAGTTACTATAAATGGAAAAAACAGTTTAGTTAAGGCCCTCTGACCTCCATGTCACTTAAAAGGGGCATTGGAGTGCATCAAAATTTTTGGTAGGCATTGCACTCACTGTATGCCCTATAACTGTGTAGCCGAACGGCTCCTTTTGGTACAGAAACATATCCTACAAGACAAGTGTGGTTGACTGGCCTGATATTAATGTGAATGGTTCCTGTTCCTCCTGCTCTTTCTCCTTTGCCACCACCTCCTCCATCATTCATCACCTGAAGCTTTGTTTTAACGGGAGTCATAGAACTGGGATAGTAGCAGGAAAACATCCAGCAATCCTCGGAGGAGGTAGGATATGCGCCAAAACGCTGACCACCTCAGGCCTAGCCGCTACTACATACATGCGCTTGCATTCCAAAGAACAGAAAGCTAAGGAGATGGATGGCCTCATGATCATGAATAATTTACTCGTTGTGTAGGAGGCCGACCACTGCTGCTGTCTACCTTCTGAACTTTGATGGGCACATTTTTAGTCAGTGACCTGTGTGTCAGAGATGCATGTGTCACACAGCACATGGCCAGATAAGGTTGTAAAATGTTAAAATGACATTTCCCGGTGAATGCATTTGTCACGGTTGAAAGCAATACAAAAGTGCAAAAAAGCATTAAAAATGCTACTTGTGAACATAGCCCAAGGTGTGGAGGAGTATTTTTGTTTTTGGTTATTTATTTTACCTTATACACAAGTCTTTACCCTGGAAAGGATGTTCCTTAACATATTTCACAGGAAAATAGTTTCATTTTCGGTTTTGAACGTTTTATTGTGAGCCCGTAAAAGTGGCTTAATACCTCTGACCACGTTGTTGACAGCAGTGACCTGGGGCTCAGAAATGCTTCCTGGGGCGATCTCCATGCTGTCCCCATGTCTTTTGAGCACTGTCACTATCGTTTTGGGCACTTTTTAGGCTTTCTACAGACTTCCGGGGGTGCCGCCACAAAAATGCTCGGGTCTCCCATAGACTAACATTGGGCTCGTTGCTCGGGTCGAGCACCCGAGTATCGCGGTGAGCTCGGCCCGAGCTTCGAGCACCTGAGCATTTTAGTGCTCGATCAACACTAATCATCTCCTTTACACTTCAGAGATATTTGCTACTTTGTATTGTTATATCACATAAGATCCCAATAAAATATATTTAAATTTGTGAGTGTGTAAGGTGTCCCAGCGAGGTAGTTGTGGGCGAGTTGTAGCCCTTGCTCGCTTTGACACCCTAGAGTAAATTTGTGTCCTCCCTCTGATGTGTGGCTGAATATGTGACATTCTTTACTTACTTCAAACCATCCGATCGCAGCTGTCTCGAGGCATTTCTCTTCTGGGACCAGGGCAGCAATAAATTCAGAGGACACGAAGTTCTTAACCATAACTGGTAGCAGGCTCTCACTAACAGCTGCGCCCGACAGTGGCATCTTGTGGTCGATTAAAAGTACTACAGCCCACAAGGAAATATGTCAAACTAAACCCCAGATATACTCCACACCTGGCCGAGACACTGCATTTCCCCCTCTACTCTACTGACTGTACCACTGAAGCTAACCCCTTAACTTGACCTAACAGCAGTTCAGAGAGATCTAACTATGGGAACATGTTATACTAACTACTTCAGTGCCAGGGGAAGGTTACACCCTTCCTCACTATTACATTCCCCCATGCTTTAATGATGGTCGTCCTCGGCCATACCAGGCAACCAACCACAATTAACATAGATCAAATTACTAAACATTTTAGTACACGGCGACTCCTGAAGTCTTCTTCTTGAGTGGAGACCGGCCCTTCTCGGTTAAGGGCCCTGGAACAGCAACTCAGACAGTCCATTGCCATGACCTTCAACAGTGTTCAAAAGTACTGGTCCTTCTTGGTAAGGATCCCGGAAATACAATGTCGATGTCCATTTTATTAAGACAGGCAAACACGCCACTAGCCCTCAATCTCTTTTAAGGGCTGCATTCTAAGGCATACAGTCACAGGGGAACACCCCATGAGTTTCTTACTTCCTGGCCCTAGTGGGGTTCACCAGATCTTCCTGCTAGGCCACAAGTCTCTTAGTATTAGAGGATATCCATCCTCCAGGTGTGCCTCAGCATTGCAAATTCCAGCAGAAAAAGGCACAACTGGCGCAAAAAATAAAATAAACAATAAAAATAAAGAGAGCAGCTCCTATCGGCAAACAACTTGGTGCTGCTTATGGCCTCCTCGGCTTGGGACGTAGGGAAACAGTCCTCCTATTTCTCTGGCCCTTAGGCTAACATAGGGTGATCCGCCCTCATTGGGAAACTGTACCTGGTAGGAACCACCATCAGTGAGTCCTATTTTTAAAGCAACAGGAAGGTCAATGGACCTTTTGGGTAGAAGTGCTCACTTCTTTTGGGGCTCCTTCCACTCCTTCATGAAGGCAGCCCATGCTGCAGATAAAGGTGGTTTCTTCCACCTCCATGGCTGGTCAGGGTACCTGCTGGGACCAGGGTCCTCATCCGAGGACGTAGCGCTACCACAGCCGACTTGGGTAGGGCCATAGCTGGTGACCTTGAAATTGTGAACCACGTGACTGGTACCAGTTTGTGAGCTCCCAGCAGTCCCATGACCAGATGCCTTAGCCCCCTCAGGGTGCTTTGGCGGGAAGCTGGCAGTGTGTGCCTCACTAGGAGAGTCAGCTGCCCCGCAGCTCGCGAAGTCTTCCTCTTCTACACTTTCAGACTCCTCCCATTGGCACCTTCTCTTTTCCTCCTCCTGAGGACGATCAGATTTAGGCGTGGGTAGGAATCCCTTGGGGGCTTCCCTATCCCAACGCTGCAGAGCTTCTTTCTTGGCTCTTCGTCGGAAGACTTCCTCATCTCTCTCAAGGACATCTTCTCACTCGTAGTGGCGAATAAGAGCCGTCACGTACGACCCCCTGGTACATTCACATTTCACAAAGTGAACTATATCCCCCACATGCAGGTTATGGAGGCGGGAGGGCAGGTAGCTGCATTTAACAACTTCTCGAGTGAAGAATACCTCGTCCCCAGTCCTCTCTTCTTCCAGGAACCAGTAGCCTTTTACCAGATTGAACTCCGTCACCCGCCCCCGGGTCTGCGAAGCTTCTACCAACCCCCTTTGTGTCACATTGGACCCTTCCAAACAGCCTCTCAAGAAAGTATTGGTCCACTTCCGGTGCTCCCATGGCGTCATTGGGGGATTGCGCGTTGTCAACTGTATGCGACTAGGCTCGGAGTGGCACTTCGCTGGATGTGTATTTAGGGCCTCCATCGCCATCTGCCACCAGTTGATGCGTGTAACTTTTCTCTTTGGGGGCCTCACCTCTGTCTCACAACCTTCGGACCTGGGGGTTCCCGCCACTACCCCGAGGGTTGTTGCCATGGGTGTCACGAGCGGGGTTAGCCGCAGGGGTTCATGCTGCTCACCTTCTGCTGGCTGTGCTGTGGCTGCTGCTTCTTCACCTTCAGCCGAGGGGCAAATGTCTTCCGGCATCCTGCTCCAGCACCACACCCTGAACTCGTGGACGAATAGGCCTATCTCGGACTGAGGCCTAGTGGACCACTGGACGGTTGTCGGTGGTAAGGGTGTCGGCTCACGGGCCGCGCCCATGGGTGGGTAGCCTGCGGCTGCGGCCCCTGGGGTAATGATTTTGAGTATTTCCTCCTCGTCGCTAACCTGATCCTCCGGTTGCCATCTTCCTGGTGCTCTCTTCTCTGCACCTCCTTCTCCTCATGCGCTGAACAGCAAATGGCACAGGTCTCTTGCTAATGACGCGCATCCTGCGCATCCAACTCCACCTTTTTCTAGGCCAGGCTCCCAAAGTGACCGCCGCGTCACAAATCACTCCCAGCAGCTCCGCCTTCAGCTGCGCCCCTTCTCTTGATGCGCTGATACTCACTGGACCGGGCTTCACTCTGTGCCGCGCCCTCTTCTTTATTGGACGTCCCATCAAGGGACGCATCTTTACTGATGGGCCCATTCTTCTCTGGGCTGGAACTCGCAGGGGCTGGACATCTTTTCACACTCTCCGGCGCCATCCACTCCCACAATAGGCGGTTCTTCGCCTATACTTTACCGCCATTGTCGCCATCTTAGAATCCATGCTTCTGGCTGCCATCTTGTGCCGCATGTCTTCCAACACTTTCTCCTCAGTATTCTGCGTCGGCTCTTCCCCTTTTTCTTCATGCGAGGAGCTCGTATCCTGCCGACTATGCCAAATGTAAGGTGCCCCAGCGAGGTAGTCGTGGGCAAGTTGTAGCCCCTGCTCGCTTTGACACCCTACAGACAATTTGTGTCCTCCCTCTGATGTGTGGCTGGGTATGTGACATTCTTCACTTACTTCAAACCATCTGATCGCGGCTCTCTCCAGGCATTTCTCTTCTGGGACCAGGGCAGCAATAAATTCAGAGGACATGAAGTTCTTAACCATAACTGGGATTTTACTTGGGGGAGAAGAGTATATACAGTATTTACAGTCAGGTACATTGGATAAGGCCCAACAGGTTTTCATCTCCCATACAGGTGCTAGAAACATATTCAGCCCTGGTGCCCTCTTTAGGTGAAGCATCTCTCTAATTCTATTCTCTAGTTGAAGAGAAGTTTCCTCTCCAGTGACAGTGTATCCGGGTCCTATATCTCCCTCATGGCTTAACCTGGAGTCCTATCTTCCTCTGCTACCTGCAGACTAGAAGTGCCCCGGGGTTCTCAATACCTCTGTTGAGTTTCTCCGGCCGGCTAATGGGACTCCTGCATGAGCAGATATTTACACTGCTTATCCACTGTCTGAGGGTAGGGAGCCCCCGTCTACCCTAGCAGCCAATTTCCCTGGCTGCCGCCCATAAGGCTTCCTGTCGCAACTCTGACAGGACTTCAACTGACACTTTCTGGAAAATTCTCCAGACGTTACCTAGGATGCCCCGCCCCTGCGGCAGTTAATTCCTCATTGTCATTCTGGTAGCAGGCTCTCACTAACAGCTGCGCCAGACAGTGGCATCTTGTGGCCCATTAAGAGTACTACAGCCCCACAAGGAAATATGTCAAACTAAACCCTAGATATACTCCACGCCTGGCCGAGACACTGCGTTCCCCCTCTACTCTACTGACTGTACCACAGAAGCTAACCCGTTAACTTGACCTAACAGCAGTTCAGAGAGATATAACTATGGAAACATGTTATTTCAACTACTTCAGTGCCAGGGGAAGGTTACACCCTTCCTCACTATTACAAGTGTAACATGAAAAAATGTGGAAAAGTTCATGGGATATGAATACTTTTTCAATGCACTGTAAGTGTAAATGCACACTGCTCTCAATATACTCCCAACAGTGACCACAGATAGACACATGCCATGGTCACCATAAGGATCAATTGCAATATATCCCGTGTAGTTGGTTTTTTATTTTTCTGCAGTATTCCTATGCATAGGAAAGTGCAATCTACATGCTTGCTGAGACAGTTAAAAAGAATACAGATGCATACTAGCCAGACACATTTGAAAAGGCCACAGTTTTTTTGGCCTTCATTGAGGAAATATAGGTCTGTCAGATCAGAAAAGAATATATTGGCAGCCTTTTTTGGAGCATACATTCAGTGCATAAACGCAGTGTGCACTTAACCTGTACATTTACTAATCGGTAATAACACCAAAAGCACTAACATGTGAATTGAAAAACGTTGGAATCTCTTTATTAACCCCTTTATGACGTGGTACGTAATAGTATGCACCATGTCATAACCCCCTGTTCAGTACGGGCTCCAGTGCTGAGCCTGGGCTAAATCGGGAAAATGTGCCCACAACAGCCACGGGTGGAATCGCGATCCACCCGCGGCTGTTAACTAGTTAAATGCTGCTGTCAATCTCTGACAGCAGCGTTTAACTGATGCAGACCGGATGCGCGTCACTTATCCCGCCCATCGGTGACCCCATCACATGATCACGGGTCATCGATGGGTTGGCATGACAACCCAGGGTCTGCAGGAGACCCCTGTGGTTGTCATGGCCAGATTGCTATGAGCATCGCCGAGTGGTCGGCTCTCATAGCAAGTGAGCAAATCTGCTACATACAGGCGATCTGCTAATCACCTATATGTAGCAGACCCGATCAGGTAATTGCTTCTTCTAGTCTCCCATGGAGACTATTTAAGCATGCAAGAAGTAGAAAAAAATATCAAATGGAAAAAAAAAAACACATACACATATTTAGTATCGCCGCGTTCAGAATCATCCGATCTATCAATATAAAAAAAGAATTAATCCGATCGGTAACGAGAAAAAGATTCTAAACGCCAGAATTACGTTTTTTTTGTTGCCGCAACATTGCAACAAAACATCTGATCTACTCTAAAATAGTATCAATAAAAATGTCAGCTCGATTGCAAAAAATAAGCACTCCAGATCACGAAAAATGGAGAACCTACGGGTCTCGGAAAATGGAGCCATT
Organism: Phyllobates terribilis; assembly: GCF_046119375.1. Taxonomy (NCBI): domain Eukaryota; kingdom Metazoa; phylum Chordata; class Amphibia; order Anura; family Dendrobatidae; genus Phyllobates; species Phyllobates terribilis. The sequence continues at coordinate 325,133,122 of NW_027362762.1, read as the reverse complement.
TTTATTTTTTGCAAACTTTGGATTTTTTTTCACCACTTAAATAAAAAAGAACATATACATATATGGTGTCTATGAACTCGTAATGACCTGGAGAATAATAATGGCAGTTTTAGCATTCATTGAACGTGCTTAAAAAAAAAAACTGTGGAATTTTTTTGCAATTTTACCGCACTTGGAATTTTTTTCCCATTTTCCAGTACATGATATGGTACAACCAGTTATGTCATTCAAAAGTGCAACTAGTACTGCAAAAAATAAGCCCTCACATGGCCATATTGACTGAATAATAAAAAAAGTTATGGCTCTGGGAAGAAGGAGAGCAAGAAACGAAAACGCAAAAACAGAATATGCTCCGGTCATGAAGGGGTTAATCTATCTATTAAGGGGTGGGACATCTTAGCCAGCAAGCCAACTGTCAGTTCTTTAAGTTGATGTGTTTGAAACAGAAATAATGGTCTAGAATTGCCAAATGATGATCAAACTGGAAAACTGCCACATTTTGATTTTATATTTTAGACGATTGGATCAGAGCTTCTCCAAAACAGCAGATCTTGAAAGGTGTTCTAGGTAAGCAGTAGTTAGTACAAATAAAAAGTGGTAGCAGGAAAGACAACCGTTAAATCAAAAATAGAGTCATGGGCATCCAAATAGATGAAGGACCTATATGGAAGATGGTTTCCCAATGGCATCAGAGGAGATTAAAAAAGTTAGGGTGAGAATTCCATCCTGTCATTGGAACTGAGTGACACTTATGGACAATAATTTAACTCACTTGTTAAAGTCTCAGAGCTATACAGTCTCCATACAGTTTCTTTACATCCTTGTCTTTGACAAGAATGGACACACTTCGTTGAGTGACAGTTCTGTGAGTAGCAGAGCCATGGTATTAGTAGAATTATAAACCTCAGCACAAGTTCTGGTGTAACACATTCAGATATCAGTGGTTTATTCTTCAGTGTACACTTTTATCATAGTATTTATACTGGCTATTGAGGCCGTTCAGTGCCCGGGTGGCAAGCATTTTTATTGGTATATGGTCTCCCATGCTGGTATGTGCTGCCCCCATCCTGGTATTTGTGCTCCCCAATCCTGTTCCTCCATCCTGTTATGTGCTGCCCTCATCCCTATCTTGGTATGCATGGGACGCCTAATCCCTATCCTGGTATGCATGGCACCCCTCACCACTAGTGTTGAGCATTCCGATACTGAAATATAGGGTATCGACCAATATTCGATGTATCGGAGTTCCGATACTGAGTAGAGATGAGCGTTGTTCTACTCGAACTGTTCGCCAATCTCAAATTCGAGCTGTTTTGGGCGGTGTTCGAGCCGTTCGGCGAACACGAACAATTTGAGAAAAATTCGGCTGTTCGAGGTTATGTTCGATAACTGTTCGTGCACCAAAATCATAACTGGATTTTTTCTCAGTAATGATGAAAATTAATGTTAATACGCAGTTTGAGTGTAAAGCGGGGTGGGGGGAGGGGCAGGGGATGGATCTCTGCAGGAACAATGAAGATCTCCATTTTTTTTTCTCTTTCCCGCATTTGCAGTGGGGAGGTGCAATCTGTCAGCCTATCAGCAGCGCACACACGGAGCGAAGTGCTTTTTTTCACACAAGCAAGGGCATGTGTCATTGGCAGTGTATGTCACATGTCCTTGCCCTATAAGACCAAGCCATTTTCCCCGTCGCCACCATTTTCTCACTGCTGCAGCTGCGTGTTAGACGGCACCGCTATTGCTGTGTGCGCTATACCTTGTTAATTTCAAGCCAATTTTCGCACAAATCTACAGATAGCTTGGGAGTAGGGAATAGTTGTGATTGCAGTCCTTTTAAGGACTAGGTTACAGCATTTCCTACGACTTTTATCAGGCAGGTCTGTGCTCTTAAATAGATAGATTGTGGGAGTAAAGACTAATTGTAATTGGAGTCCTTTTCAGGACTAGGTTACATCAGTTCCTATCAGTTTTTGCCAGGCAGGTCTGTGCCAGTTCTGTGCAAGTTTTTTTCACAACATTTGGCTGAATCTAGCAAAGCTAATCCTTTTTGGCCTATTGCAGAGTGTGTTAGTCAGTGGAGTAGCCTATCTGTGTTGCAAGATATACCACCTGTGTATAGAATACCAATTTTTTTACTGCACCTAGTGAAGTAAAATCTTTTGGGCATAGCATCATTCTATTAGTCCATCTATACTGACCTCCATCAGGTTGCAAATTGAATATAATTTTTTTCTGCATCTAGCTCTGAAAAAATATTGGGCTTCTAGCTGTGTGTGGGATTTGTTCTATTAATCCATCTATACAGACCTCCATCAGGTTGCAAACTGAATATATTTTTTTCTGCATCTACCTCTGAAAAAATATTGGGCTTCTAGCTGTGTGTGGGACTTGTTCTATTAATCCATCTATACAGACCTCCATCAGGTTGCAAACTGAATATATTTTTTTCTACATCTACCTCTGAAAAAATATTGGGCTTCTAGCTGTGTGTGGGACTTGTTCTATTAATCCATCTATACAGACCTCCATCAGGTTGCAAACTGAATATATTTTTTTCTGCATCTACCTCTGAAAAAATATTGGGCTTCTAGCTGTGTGTGGGACTTGTTCTATTAATCCATCTATACAGACCTCCATCAGGTTGCAAACTGAATATATTTTTTTCTGCATCTAGCTCTGAAAAAATATTGGGCTTCTAGCTGTGTGTGGGACTTGTTCTATTAATCCATCTATACAGACCTCCATCAGGTTGCAAACTGAATATATTTTTTTTCTGCATCTACCTCTGAAAAAATATTGGGCTTCTAGCTGTGTGTGGGACTTGTTGTATTAGTCCATCTATACTGACCTCCATCAGGTTGCAAACTGAATATATTTTTTTCTGCATCTACCTCTGAAAAAATATTGGGCTTCTAGCTGTGTGTGGGACTTGTTCTATTAATCCATCTATACAGACCTCCATCAGGTTGCAAACTGAATATATTTTTTTCTGCATCTACCTCTGAAAAAATATTGGGCTTCTAGCTGTGTGTGGGACTTGTTCTATTAATCCATCTATACAGACCTCCATCAGGTTGCAAACTGAATATATTTTTTTCTGCATCTAGCTCTGAAAAAATATTGGGCTTCTAGCTGTGTGTGGGACTTGTTCTATTAATCCATCTATACAGACCTCCATCAGGTTGCAAACTGAATATATTTTTTTCTGCATCTACCTCTGAAAAAATATTGGGCTTCCAGCTGTGTGTGGGACTTGTTCTATTAATCCATCTATACAGACCTCCATCAGGTTGCAAACTGAATATATTTTTTTCTGCATCTAGCTCTGAAAAAATATTGGGCTTCTAGCTGTGTGTGGGACTTGTTCTATTAATCCATCTATACAGACCTCCATCAGGTTGCAAACTGAATATATTTTTTTTCTGCATCTACCTCTGAAAAAATATTGGGCTTCTAGCTGTGTGTGGGACTTGTTGTATTAGTCCATCTATACTGACCTCCATCAGGTTGCAAACTGAATATATTTTTTTCTGCATCTACCTCTGAAAAAATATTGGGCTTCTAGCTGTGTGTGGGACTTGTTCTATTAATCCATCTATACAGACCTCCATCAGGTTGCAAATTGAATATAATTTTTTTCTGCATCTAACCCAGCCAATAGTTTTGGCCTAATACCACAGTTTGGCCACTCAGCTCTGCTCGGTTCCCATCCATTGTTTTTTTGTGCAAACAACTCCAGAGTTGTGAATTAGTTAACCACCAAAATGAGTGGAAAAAGGCCTGCTGCTGGTGGAAAGGGGAATAGGCGTGTTGGAAAGGGGAAAAAAGGTTGTGTCCGTGGGGTAGGTGTTAAAGCAACAGTAACATCTGCAGAAGAAAGACCATCTTCCAGCCAAACTAAAATGTCTACTTCTTTTAGTGGACAATGTGATAAGATCCCTTTCTTACGGCCATGCCAATCGCTACAAATTCCAGATGAGGCACAAAAACAGCAGGTGCTTCAACGGATATCAAGTGCTCCTTTAAGTGGGCTCTCCTCCACATCAACTTCAACATCACAAATACTCCAGTCCTCAAAGGTGTCACCCCAATCGCACTTGCTTCCTCACAGCTCCCAAATCTCCAGCTGCCCGTCTGAGTATGAGGTAGAACAGATGGTTGAGTCTGCAGAGCTGTTTACTCATACTATAGCCTGGGAATCAGAGGTCGACTCCAGCGCTTCTGTGAATCCAGACGAGGAAATGATCTGCACTGATGCCCAGAATCTTTATGAGTCGGATCCAGGACCAGACGCAGAAGGTTCTGACCATAATGTAGACCCTCATTCCCAAACTGTAACTCCTGTTGGTGGAGACAATGAGGAAGACGATGATAAGACTCAAATACCTGATTGGAGCGACAACTTTAGTTTTTTGTCAGGGCAGGAACAGGTTGGCTCTGAGGACGACGGGTGTGATAACGCACAGGGTGATGATGATGAGGTTGGAGATCCCACTTACTGTCAACCCACAGTCAGCCAAGAGATGAGGTCAGCAGAGGAGGTGGAGGAAGATGCTAGTGACGACGAGGTCAGGTTGCGCCTTCCTGGACAGAGACGTAGTACTGGAAGCACGTCAACAACTGCATCCTCAAACACAACTCTGCCTCTCACCACAAGTCGTGGTGGCTCTTCAGGTCGCATGGGTGCTAAGCCTTGCATAGCCTGGGCATTTTTTCAGATCAATAAAGATGACCCAACTCGTGTTATCTGTAACATTTGTCAGCAAAAGCTAAGTAGAGGCCAAAAAATACATAGTTTGAGTACTTCATGCATGAACCGGCACATGGACATGAAGCATAAGTTGCAGTGGGAAGCTCAGTGTGCTACAATGCGGCCTAGCCGGCCGGGCCAACCACCGTCTGCCATATCTTGTGCATCCGCGGCCTCTTCATCCTCTGTGACTGGGGGGACAGCAGTCACACCTGTTTTGGGGCGCAGACCTGCCACCTCTTTACCCGCAACAGCCAGCGTGATTGGCAGGTCATCATTTTCTTTGGAGGTGGTAACACCAGCTGGTGTTGAGCGCTGTCCGACATCGATAGCACCACCTTTGGATCAAGGCAACCTAACATGTCCGCCTGCATCTTCCTCACAGACCGGCAGTTTACCGGGGACACCCTTATCAACCCCGTCTAAGCACAATAGCCAGCCCTCGGTCCCTCAGATGTGGACAAGTAAAAGACCATTTCCTCCTAGCCATGAGAAAGCTAAGAGGTTGAATTTCACCATCTGCAAGCTCTTGGCTACAGAAATGCTGCCTTTCCGCCTGGTGGACACAGAGGATTTTCGAGACCTTATGTCCGTCGCAGTGCCCCAGTACCAGATGCCCAGTCGGCACTACTTCTCAAAGAAAGGTGTGCCTGCGCTCCACCAGCATGTCGCACACAACATCACCGCTTCTTTGAGAAACTCTGTGTGTGACAGGGTGCATTTCACCACAGACACTTGGACGAGTAGGCATGGACAGGGGCGTTACATGTCGCTGACTGGGCACTGGGTAACTATGGTGACAGCAGGACAAGGGGCTGCTGTCCAAGTCTTGCCGTCCCCACGAGTTGTGCGTCAATCCTCTTTATGTCAATGTTCCTCCACTGCTTCTGCCTCCTCAACCTCCTCTCGGTCTTCCACCTGCACCCAAAGCCTGTCTGGTCATGCCACAAGCTTTCTAACTGCGCAGAAGGGATCCTGCACACCTCCTTACTATGCTGGCAGTAGGGCTCAACGTCATCAGGCGGTTTTTACATTGAAATGTCTGGGAAATGTGAGTCACACAGCTGAGGAGTTGTGGTCAGCTCTGGAGAACCAATTTCATGAATGGTTGTCTCCACTGGACCTGAAACCAGGGAAGGCCGTGTGCGACAATGCTGCAAACCTGGGTGCGGCCCTTCACCGTGGCAATGTCACACACGTGCCTTGTATGGCTCACGTGTTGAACCTGGTTGTCCAGCAATTTTTAGCCCACTATCCCAGACTAGATGGCCTTCTGCAGAGGGCACGGTCGCTGTGTGCTCAATTCCGCCGTTCGCATCCCGCAGCTCAGCGACTTACATCTCTACAGAAGTCGTTGGGCCTGCCACTTCACCGGCTAAAATGCGATGTGCCTACCCGGTGGAATTCAACTCTGCACATGTTGCAGCGACTGTGGCAGCACCGACAAGCCCTGGTGCAATACGTTCTGACGTATAGCCTGGGCCAACGAGATTCGGAGGTGGGGCAAATCACGCTGGAGGAGTGGTCTCAGATCAGGGACCTATGCACCCTTCTGCACAGTCTTGAAATGGTGACGAAGATGTTTAGTGCTGACGATGCCATTATCAGCATGACTATTCCGGTGATTTACATGCTGGGTCACATGTTAAACAGAATTCGGAGTCAGGTGGTGGCACAAGAGAAGGTGGAGGAAGTAGAGGAGGAGGAGTTGTATGCGGAAGGGCTAACATCTGCAAGGTCCAGACGGTCGGCAGCACCAAGGCGGCAGGCATGTGAGGGTGGGGGAGATGGTTTTACCAGGGCGCATGGTAGCAGCCAAACTAGTGAGGAAGGTGCAGGAGCCCAGGAAGAAGTGGAGGACGAACTGATGGAAGACTCATCAGATGAGGGAGACCTTGATCAAATTTCTGTTGTGCGAGGTTGGGGGGAGAGGACAGAGGAAGGAAGCATGATTGTTACCTCGCCACCAACACAACAGGGACTTGGTGCTCCTGGATGCGCAACACACATGAGTGCCTTCTTGCTGCACTACCTGCAACATGACCCTCGAATTGTGAGAATTAGAAATAATCCTGACTACTGGGTTGCCACACTGTTAGATCCCCGGTACAAAAGTAAATTTGCAGAAATTATTCCTGCCATAGAAAGGGATGCACGCATGCAGGAGTATCAGCAGAGACTGTTGCAGAATCTTACATGTGCTTTTCCACAAAATACCAGTGGTGCACGTAGTGAATCTCACAGTTCCAACTTGCCAACCGTGGGACCGTCAAGTGTTCAGCACTCAAACCGTAACAGAACCACAGTATCTGCTGGTAACATCAATTTTGCGGAATCATTTCACCACTTTTTTAGCCCATCCTTTGCAAGGCCACAGGAGACAAGAAGTCTGACACATAGTCAACGCCTAGAGACGATGGTACAGGAGTATCTCCAAGTAAACATTGAAGCCACGACTGTGTCACTGGACCCTTGCTCTTTTTGGGCTTCCAATCTGGATAAATGGCCGGAGCTAGCCACTTACGCCTTGGAGATCTTGTCATGCCCCGCAGCCAGCGTTCTGTCTGAACGTGTGTTCAGCGCTGCGGTTGGTGTGCTGACAGATAAGTGCACGCGGCTCTCCACTGATAATGTAGACAGACTCACGTTCATAAAGATGAACAAATCATGGATCCGAAACGACTTTTCTACCCCTGTGTCAACCTGGGGAGAGTAAAAGCTTGATGATTGGTTAAAATCACCCTACCAACCGTTTTAAGCTTTCAAATTACTAATCATGTTTATCTGTATCTTGGCTGGAAAATAATTTGGGCTTTGTAGCAGTGTGCAGCACTGATTCTATTAGGCCATCTATAATAAGCTCCACCAGATTTAAAATTACTAATCATGTTTATCTGTATCTTGACTGGAAAATAATTTGGGCTTTGTAGCAGTGTGCAGCACTGATCCTATTAGGCCATCTATACTAAAGCTTCACCAGATTTAAAATTAATAATAATTTTTAGCTGCATCTAGCCCGGAAAATAATTTTGGGGCTCCGAGATGCGCAAGACACATAAGTGCCTTCTTGCTGCACTACCTGCAGCATGACCCTCATATTGTCAGAATTCGAAGTAATCATGACTACTGGGTTGCCACACTCTTAGATCCCCCAAACTTTTCGATCAACCTTTTCATTTTAATAAAGACCAAAAAAATGGTCATTTTTGAAATTATAAGCATTAGCAGGTTGTTAGAAACTGAAATCAAACAGTTTTCAATATATATTTATTATGCAACTTTGCTTTACATTTATATATAATGATGGTAGGGTATGAGATATATTTTTGTCTTTTGTAGGTTTTGCTTCTTTTTGCTAGTGTGAGCATGCTCCTATTTCTTGCATGTCTACCATATTAGACCTCAGTTCACATTGCTTGGTTTTTTGTCTTGTTTGCATTCTGTGCAATTTAAGGGTGTGGCATCCCCTTTGTTGAGCTGATTAGTATATATGTAGCTTACCACGGGCCTAGGTGGTCTGGAGTTGGGACCCGGTCCTATTTGTCTACCCTTTTATATGCATTACTTCAACTTTGATATACAGTAAGGTTTTTAATATAGGCAGTATAGGTACCGTCCCAATTTAGGGTCACCTTGCCGCTGGTGGGACGGCTTGTATACTTTTTTTGATCAAAAATAGCTCACTAAGTACCCTATATTTATTATGCAACTTTGCTTTACATTTATATATAATGATGGTAGGGTATGAGATATATTTTTGTCTTTTGTAGGTTTTGCTTCTTTTTGCTAGTGTGAACATGCTCCTATTTATTGCATGTCTACCATCTTAGACCTCAGTTCACATTGCTTGGTTTTCTTTTTTTTTTTTTTTTTTTTTTTTTAGTATTCAACTCAAAACTTTATTCTAGGTGATGTTACATTTTCACATAGGACCCCTTGTTCGAAAGGAGCTTCTGAACTCTCTCGTCCATTGAATTTGTCAGGTTTTGGATGGTTTCTGCTTCAATTGTTTTGCATGAGGACAGAATACCCTCCCAGAGCTGTTGCTTAGATGTAAACTGCCTCCCGCCATCATAGACACTCCTTTTAATGATGCTCCAAAGGTTCTGAATGGGGTACAGGTCAGGGGAGCATGGGGGTCACACCACAAGTTTGTCCCCTTTTATGCCCATATCAGCCAGAGATGCAGATGTTTTATGTGCAGCATGAGATGGTGCATTATCATGCAGAAAAATGATCTTGCTGTGAAATACACGGTTCTTCTTCTTGAACCATGGCAGGAAGTGCTGTTTGAGAAAATCCACATACATTATGGAGTTCATCTTTAGCGCCTTCAGGGATCCTAAAGGGGCCGACAATCTCTCTCCCCATGATTCCAGCCCAAAACATTACTCCACCTCCTCCTTGTTGACGCTGTAGCCGTGTTTGCGTGGGGTGTCCATCAACCAGCCATCCTCCACTCCATCCATCTGGACCATCGAGCGCTGCATGGCACTCATCCGTGAACAAAACAGTTTTGAAATCAGTCTTCATGTAATGTTTGGCCCACTGGAGCCGTTTCTGCTTGTGTGAAGTGGATAGAGGAGGTCGACAGGATGGCGTATGCACAGCTGCAAACCTCTGAAGGACCCTCCATCTTGTTGTTCGGGGGACGTTGGAGGCACAAGCAGCTTCAAAAACTTGTCTGCTGCTATGACAAGGCTTTTTTGCCGCTGCTCTTTCAACCTGACGTAATTGCCTGTAGGAAAGAGTCCTCAATTTGCCCTTATCAGCACGCACACGTGTGTACTGTGAATCAGCTACATACTTCTTGATTGCCAAGACACTTCATCCTGATCATCGCACAATGTTGATTGTAGTCATGCCTTGACCTAAACACTCCACAATTTGTTGCTTCTCAGCAGCCGACACATCCTTTTTCTTTCCCATTTTGGCAGAAAATGTAGGCTGCTTAATAATGTGAGACAGCCTTCTTAAGTAGTCTTGCCTTTCATTGGACACACCTGCCAAACTAATTAGCACAGGTGTCTGCAATTGCTTACAGTGATATAAAGAGCCCTGACACACATCACCATCAATGAGTTTAACTGACAAACAAACAAATTCTTCCCTTATCACTCCTAAACACTTTTTGCATAATAATTTGGAACGCAGTGTACATGTGCTTTTCCACAAAACACCAGTGGTTCACGTAGTGAATCTTACAGTTCTAACTTGCCAACCGTGGTCTGTATGGAGTTGTTCAATAAAGGGCCCAAAATTAAGATAACATAGATGGGAGAGGTCTCTATGAATACGAATTCCTAAGTATTTGATACCCTGTGAGGGCCAGGCAAAGGGAAAGTTGGACTGGATGGAATCCTATATGGATTTGGGGAGGGAGACATCAAGGGCCTCAGACTTCGCTGCATTGATTTTAAAATTTGACCATGTAACAAAGTGATCTATTTCAGCCATAACAGCATGGATGGATATATGTGATTGAGTGATATATACTAGGACATCATCAGCAAATAGAGAGCACTTGTACTCGGTGCCTCCCACCTCAATCCACCTAATATTGGGGTTATGGCGAATTGATGAGAGCAGGTGCTCCGTCACTAGGATGTATAAGAGAGGGGACAGAGGACATCCCTGCCTTGTCCCATTGGTGATTGTGAAAGGTGATGAAAATGTTCTGATGCACCCCCTGGGCCTTGGGACACCCGGAGCCGGACCCTTTTTGGTGGATGCTGGTGGTTGTAGTCTTCGTGGCGGCGACCCGGTTCCGTGGCTCAGGGTGGTCAAACCAGTGGCGGAACTATTTATGTGGTTTTGATGTTTAAATGTAGGACTACGCCACCCGTGGATTGCGGTCAGAGTGAACCGCCGCTGCAGGGCAGACCGCTGAGGCTGGTGTTGTGGGTGCAGCAGAGCGTAGCATAACTCCCCACGGGAGGAGTATAGCCTCAGGGCAGTGTATGCGGAGGATGGGGGTGATGGTGCAGGGCAGCAGCAGTAACGACACTGAGTCAGTGATGCAGTCCAGGGCCTTTACTCACAGTTCTTATTATCCAGACCACGTCTGCAGGTAACGGCTGCCCACGTCGTACTGTGCTCACCAGGTGAGGGGCTCAGACAACTCCCAGATAACTTTGGAGTGCTTCACAGGACCCCCTTTGTGTGTCCTTTGTCTGGCCTTTCTTACCAACCCTTCTGTCCGGCTGCCTCGGGCCTCCTCTTGGTAAACTTGGCGCCAGTTTCCCTGACCCTATGTGGTGCCTTCCTAGCGGGTGTAGCGAGGGGCTGTGCCACATAAAATGTCATAGCCTCCGGTTTCTAGCTGACGGTCGTTTCCTGCCTCCACTAGATTCGGGGACCGGTCTCCCCCTTTGGCCTGACCCCTCCACGCAGGTGGATTCGGGCGTGCGGTGGCGACTCGCCCGTCCGCACCCCTGGGATCCCTTCATTCCTCTTTCCTGGAGCCTTCTCCGCTCCTCTTCCTTCCTTCTCCCTCTTCCAGGCCTGGGCCTCTGTTACTAGGCCCGCCTCCGGAGCAGAGCTCATGCAGAGCCCCTGCTCCCTGCCACTTCTGCTCAGACTTCTCTGCACTGAACTAAGATGGTGCCCACCTTTTATACTCCCTTCTCAATGCACCCAGGAACTGCTTCCTCCCTGCTCCTGCACTACAGGGTTCCCCTTCCTCAGTGTTCCCTCCCCCCACTCCAGCCAGGGACAGGGACTGTCATGCCCATCTCAGAGGCATATTGGTCGCCCTGCCCCACGGCAATGTGGTGTAATGCATGCAGGTGTCGGGTCCTGATCCACACTCCATCCTTACCTGAGAGTGAGATATCACACCTCTGGGTGAGTTGCAATACCTCTGTAGCAACCGAGCCCTCAGGGTGCTACAGTTCCATTTATCTTCAGCCTAGGTGACGTATTGTGATACAGGGCCGTGATTTTGGCTATAAAAGGGTCCCCTAGACCCCTACCCCAAGCTTTTTAAGAGAATCATATATGGCGTGCCAGGAGACTCTATGGAATGCTTTCTCAGCATCCAACGAGAGTATCTAATTACAAATTTTTAACTGCATCTAGCCCAGGAAATACTTTGTGCCTAGTACCAGTGTCTGCTAGTCAGCGGATTATCCCGGCTGTTAAGCAAGCTACACCACCTGTAGTTTAGACACTTAATTTTTTCAAAGGAAATGCTTCGGGACCATGGGATACTCAGTGAAGAGCATCAGGAGGCACCCCAAGGCATAGGGGCTGGGACTGGCAGTAGGATGCCTTGCGGTGGACAGCCGAGCTCGATCCTTATAAAAACTTTTTAACTGCAGCAGCTTTAGTGGACGCTACTGGAGCTGGAATTACGCGGCTGCTGGCATGAGACTTGCCCTCCAATAGATCCTTGTAAATGGATTTAAAGTGTATTCATTCAAATTAGAGAGACAATTTAAATTAAAAAGCTTAGAGCTGCCTCCACCACAGGGGGGCTCGCTCGACCCACCAGCGGACAGGCACCAGTATTGGGAGAGGGGGGCTGGCCATCAGGGTTCACCGCGGCTCTGGCACAAACCCGGCGACACGGAGGTGGCACGGGCAGGAGCGGACTGGCCGTGTCGGCTTCTCACTTTTTGGATTTTAGAAGGGCATGACATGCCTATATCTGTGTCTCCCCCTCCTTTTACTCCTCCACCTCTTTTATTTTCGCATGACTATATGTACTTGTCACTTTTCAATGTGTTAGTTATGTCTTCTGAGCAGTTTGTCAGCTTTTGGACACCTTTGAAGGTGTTTTCTATGTGTTTCTATGTGTTTTTGTTTGCCTGCCATTGGTTTTAACGGTGTTCGAAGGTGTTCGACGAACAGTTCGACGAACAGTTCGGCGAACACACGGGTGTTCGACGAACCGAACCGAACTCGAACACTACGGGGGTGGCTCAACACTAATACTGAGTTCCGATACTTTTACAATATCGAATACCGGAATCGGAAGTTCACATAATGCCTGCGCTCTGCAGTGTCTCTGAAGGATGACAAGCTGGATGGCAGCGCTCAGCTGCGATCCAGCCTGTCATCAGAATGCCATCTCAGCGTGAGAGAATTCTCCTGCTCAAGCGCTGACATTACATTATCTCTAGTGTTGAGCGAGCACTAAAATGCTCGGGTGCTCGAAGCTCGGGCCGAGCTCACTGTGATACTTGGGTGCTCGACCCGAGCAACGAGCCCAATGTTAGTCTACGGGAGACCCGAACATTTTTGCGGCGGCTCCCCCGGCAGTCTGTAGAAAGCCTAAAAAGTGCCCAAAACGATAGTGACAGTGCTCAAATGACATGGGGACAGCATGGGGATCGCCCCTGGAAGCATTTCTGACCCCCAGGTCACTGCTGTCAACAACGTGGTCAGAGGTATTAAGCCACTTTTACAATAAAACATTCAAAAACGAAAGTGAAAGTGCTTTCCTGTGAAATATGTTAACCCCTTAACGACCATGGGTTTTTCTGTTTTTGTGTTTTCCTTTTTTGCTCCCCTTCTTCCCAGAGCCAGAACTTTTTTAATTTTCGTTCAATATGGCCATGTGAGGGCTTATTTTTTGCGAGACGAGTTGTACTTTTAAACACCATCACTGGTTTTACCATATCATGTGCTGGAAAAAGGGAAAAAAATTCCAAGTGCAGTGAAACTGCAAAAAAAATGCAATTCCACAGTTGTTTTTTGGGTCCTTTTTTTACCATGTTCACAGATTGCTAAAACTGACCTGCCATCATTATTTTCCAGGTCGTTACGAGTTCATAGACACCAAACATGTATAGGTTCTTTTTTATTTAAGTGGTGAAAAAAAAATCCAAAGCTTGCTAAAAAAAACAAAAAAAATGACGCCATTTTCCGAGACCCTTAGCTTCTCCATTTTTCGGGATCTTGGGCCAGGTGAGGGCTTATTTTTTGCGTGTCGGGCTGACGTTTTTATTGATACCATTTTGGGGTAGATCTGATGTTTTGATGTTATTGCATTTTATTGCAAAGTTGTAGCGACCAAAAAAACGTAATTCTGGCTTTTAACATTTTTTTCTCGTTACGCCGTTTACTGATTGTATTAATTCTTCTTTTATATTGATAGATCGGGCGATTCTGAACGCGTCGATACCAAGTATGTGTATGTGGGTTTTTTTTTATATATATATATTTTATTTTGAATGGGGCGAAAGGGGGGTGACTTAAACTTTTATATATTTTTTATTTTTTTTATTTTTTTAAAAACTTTTTTTTTACACTTTCTGCTTGCTTCTATAGTCTCCAGAGGAGACTAGAAGCAGCAGTTGTCTGATTGCTTCTACTGCATACAAGCGATGAGCAGATCGCTTGTATGCAGGAGAAATGCTCACTTGCTATGAGCGCTGACCACTAGGTGGCGGTCATAGCAATTGAGACATGACAACCACAGGCGTCTGCTGCAGACCCTGAGTTGTCATGCCCACCCATTGGTGACCCGCGATCACGTGATGGGGTCACTGATGGGCGGGGCTTAGGACTCCCGGAAGCGCGAGTTAAATGCCACTGTCAGAGATTTAACATGTTAACAGCCGCGGGTGGATTGCGATTCCAATAATCAGCTGACATGTGCTCGCTTCAGTGCGGGCTCACCGCCAGAGCCCCCGCTGAACCGGCCTTCCCGACCTGACCAGGTCGGAAAGGGGTTAAGGAACATCCTTTCCAGGGTAAAGACTTGTGTATAAGGTAAAATAAATAACCAAAAACAAAAATACTCCTCCACACTAAAATGCTCGGGTGCTCGAAGCTCGGGCCGAGCTCACTGTGATACTCGGGTGCTCGACCCGAGCAACGAGCCCAATGTTAGTCTACGGGAGACCCGAACATTTTTGCGGCGGCTCCCCCGGCAGTCTGTAGAAAGCCTAAAAAGTGCCCAAAACGATAGTGACAGTGCTCAAATGACATGGGGACAGCATGGAGATCGCCCCAGGAAGCATTTCTGAGCCCCAGGTCACTGCTGTCAACAACGTGGTCAGAGGTATTAAGCCACTTTTACGGGCTCACAATAAAACGTTCAAAAACGAAAATGAAACTATTTTCCTGTGAAATATGTTAAGGAACATCCTTTCCAGGGTAAAGACTTGTGTATAAGGTAAAATAAATAACCAAAAACAAAAATACTCCTCCACACCTTGGGCTATGTTCACAAGTAGCATTTTTTATGCGTTTTTGCACGTTTGTATTGCTTTCAACCGTGAAAAATGCATTCACCGGGAAATGTCATTTTAACATTTTACAACCTTATCTGGCCATGTGCTGTGTGACACATGCATACAGTGCTAAAAAGACATGGGAACAGCATGGGGAAGACCCCTGGAAGCATCTCTGACACCCAGGTCACTGCCTAAAAGTGTGCCCATCAGAAGTGATCCTTGCCGCATCAGAAGATGCAGACTTGCAACTATCCCCGTGCAAGTCCTTGTCCCAGGGCAGTGTTCAATTGTACCTCCCCCATAACTTGCAATACAAGCGCAAGTATGCAGCCTGCCACCCACCCACCCCCAGGCTGCAATACCATACTGCTAGCTTGCTTGCACTTGAAATTGGGCCTTTTAGGCATGTGGAGGTGGAATCTGGCCACCACGTCATGGCTGCGTCGGTAGCCTGGTATTCATACTCAGTCCCCAGCCACCCGGCGGCCGGGTGTCCACGCTTGGTCCCCAGCCGCCAGGGGGCGGCCGGGTGTCCATACTCAGTCCCCAGCCGCCCCGCAGCCGGGTGCCCACACACAGTCCCCAGCCGCGTGGGGGTGGCCGGGTGTCCATAAACGGTCCCCAGCCGCCCCTATTTGTCCCGGTGCGCCTTATACACAAGCGCGCATACCAAAACATTACCTGTGCCCTCCCCAGTGCATTTAGTGGGAAGGACAGCCTAACCACAAACACGTGGACAAGTGAATGTGGCCAGGAATGGTCCATCTCGCTGACGCCTTCACACTGGGTTAATATTGTGGAAGCCGGGACACAGTTGGACACTGGGATGCAACACGTCCTCCAGACATAGAGGATTGCGGGTCCTGGGTCAATCAGGCTTCAACACAAAGTTCAGAAGGTAGACAGCAGCAGTGGTTGGCCTCCTACACAACGAGTAAATTATTCATGATCATGAGGCCATCCACCTCCTTAGCTTTCTGTTCCTTGGAATGCAAGCGCATGTATGTAGTAGCAGCTAGGCCTGAGGTGGTCAGCGTTTTGGCGCATATTCTACCTCCTTCGAGGATTGCTGGATGTTTTCCTGCTACTATCCCAGTTCTATGACTCCCGTTAAAACAAAGCTTCAGGTGATGAATGATGGATGAGGTGGTGGCAAAGGAGAAAGAGCAGGAGGAACAGAGACCATTCACATCAATATCAGGCCAGCCAACCACACATGTCTTGTAGGATATGTTTCTGTACCAAAAGGAGCGGTTCAGCTACACAGTTATAAGGCATACAGTGAATGCAATGCCTACCAAAAATTACGAGGCACTCCAATGCCCCTTGGAAGTGACATGGAGGTCAGAGGGCCTTAACTAAACCGCTTTTTCCATTTATAGCAACTGGGTCTCCTGTACACTGTTGGCCTAAGCAGGGAATGGAAGGCTTTCCAAAAATTATTAGGCACTGCAATGCCCCTTGAAACAGACGTGGATTACAGCGTATTAAAAACCTTCTACCCATTATTGGGGAGTGGGTCTCCCTTAGTGTTCGCCTATGCATTGAAAAGCAAAAGCTGACAAAAATTAGGAGGAAATGCAATGCCCATTGCAAGAGTCGTGGAGGTTAGAGGTAATTAAAAACAACATGTCAATGCCCCTTGGAAGAGCTGTGGAGTTCAGAGTGGTTTAACAAGACGGTTTTAATGCCCCTTAGAACAGACGTGGAGTTCAGAGTGGTTTAACAAGACAGTTTTAATGCCCCTTGGAAGAGATGTGGAGGCCACAGTAGCTTAACAAGATGGTTTTAATGCCCCTTGGAAGAGACGTGGAGTTCAGAGTGGTCTAACAAGACAGTTTTAATGCCCCTTGGAAGAGTGGTGGAGGTTACAGTGGAATAAAAAGACAATATCAATGCCCCGTGGAAGAGACGTGGAGGTCACAGTAGCTTAACAAAGACGGTTTTAATGCCCCTTGGAAGAGTGGTGGAGGTCGCAGTGGAATAAAAAGACAATATCAATGCCCCTTGGAAGAGTGGTGGAGGTTACAGTGGAATAAAAAGACAATATCAACGCCCTGTGGAAGAGACGTGGAGGTCACAGTAGCTTAACAAGACGCTTTTAATGCCCCTTGGAAGAGTGGTGGAGGTCGCAGTGGAATAAAAAGACAATATTAACGACCCTTGGAAGAGACGTGGAGGTCACAGTAGCTTAACAAGACGATTTTAATGCCCCTTTCAAGAGCCATGCAGTACAGCATATTAAAAACAATAATCCCATTATTGGGGAGTGGGTCTCCCATAGCCTTTGCCTATGCCTTCCAAGCAAAAGCTGCCAAAAATTAGGAAGGGGGAACTTGCAATGTCCCTTACAAGAGCCATGCAGTACAGCATATTAAAAACATTATTCCCATTATTGGGGAGTGGGTCTCCCATAGTCTTTGCCTATGTCTTCCAAGCAAAAGCTGCCAAAAATTAGGACAGAGGAACTTGCAATGCTGGCAACATGGACTATGGTCACCCTGGTGGTATAGTGGTCGTGGAGGCTGAGGATAAGGAGAAGAGCAAAAAACAGCCGAAATGAGGAAGCGTATACCCATGTGTGGGTGTGAAGCGATGCATGGGAATACACCTCCCGAAATAACACAGTGGATTTGACTTTATGTTACTCTGCTGTCATTTGGTGGTGATGAGAAGTCTGGCCCAATCCAGCCCTTGTTCATTTTGATAAGGGTCAGCTTGTCAGCATTGTCAATTGACAGGCGAGTGCGCTTATCAGTTATAACTCCCCCAGCGGCACTAAAAACACGCTCCGATAACACGCTAGTGGCAGGGCAGGCCAGGACCTCCAAAGCATACAGAGTGAGTTCATTCCAAGTGTCCAGCTTGGATACCCAATAATTAAAAGGCACAGAGGAATCACGGAGGACGCTGGTACTCCCTCACCATCTTTTGAAACTTTCCACTCCTTGTGAGAGTACCCTGCTCCTCAGGGCCTGTAAGCTGGGCAGGTGTCAGAAAACTGTCCTAGAACATTGACAGTGTTCCCCTGCCTCTGCTGGATTGGAGTTGCATCTCTCTCGCCTGTACGCCTTGGTTGGGCAACGAACTGTGACCTCTGCCGCTAGCGTGTTCAGATGGGAATTTTTTTAAGAGTTCTGCAGCAAGGGCCTTCTGGTATTGCCCCATTTTTGTAGACCTCTCCACCTCAGAAATAAGAGAGTGAAAGTTCTCCTTGTAGCGGGGGTCTACAAGTGTCACCAACCAGTAATGACTGTCACCCAACATTTTGACAATGCGAGGGTCACGGTTAAGGCAGCGTAACATAAAGTCAGCCATGCGTGCCAGACTGGTAACGGGCAAGATTTCCGTGTCCTCACCAAGATGATGACTGACCATGCTCTCCTCCTCCTCCTCCTCTTCCTCCTCCCCCCTGTCCTCAGGCCACCCACGCTGAACCGACGGTATGACACTTGTACAGGTACTACCGTCTACAATGCATGATAGCAGCTCCTGTTCTTCCTCCTCCTCCTCCTCCTCTCCCTCATTGTCCCCCAATGCACGTTGGGATGAGATGAGGCTGGGCTGTGTGTAATCGCCCGCTACTGCTTCTTGATCCATCTCATCATACTCTGGCTGCAATGCCTCCTCTTTAATTCTCTGCAGAGAGCGTTGCAAAAGACAGACAAGTGGGATGCTGTCACTAATGATGGCTTCATCGCCACTCACCATCTTGGTGGCCTCCTCAAAGTTTGTCAGGATGGTACATATGTCAGACATCCAGGTCCACTCCTGAGGTCTTATGTGTGGAGTCTGACCTGAATATCGACGGCCTTGTTGCAGCTGGTACTCCACAACTGCTCTCTTCTGCTCACAAATCCTTTGCAACATGTGGAGGGTAGAGTTCCAACGTGTGGGGACATCACACACCAGTCGGTGAGCCGGAAGCTGCAAACGCTGCTGCAACACAGCAAGGGCGGCGGAAGCTGTAGCCGACTTGCGAAAATGAGCTGACAGGCGGCGTATTTTCACGAGCAGATCTGGCAACTCGGGGTACGATTTAAGAAACCGCTGAACCACGAGGTTAAGCACATGAGCCAGGCATGGTACGTGTGTGATCTCACCTCGCCTCAGAGCCGCCACCAGGTTACGGCCATTGTCACACACGACCATGCCGGGATGTAGGTTCAGCGGTCTCAGCCACAGATCTGCCTGCTCTTTCACAGCTGTCCACAACTCACAAGCAGTGTGAGGTTTATCACCTAAGCTTATGAGTTTCAGCACAGCCTGTTGCCGCTTGGCGGAGGCAGTACTGCAATGCTTCCAGCTTGTAACTAATGTGGTGATATCTGAGATGGAGGCTGAACATGAGGAGGAGGAGGAGGAGGAGGATGCGCAGGAGCTGTACACTGTGGGGGCAACTCTGACTGACATATGGCCCGCAATCCTCGGTGTGGGGAGGATGTGTTCCGTCCCAAGGTCCGACTGGGTCCCGGCTTCCACTATGTTTACCCTGTGTGCCGTCAGAGAGATGTACCGTCCCTGGCCACAAGCACTTGTCCACGTGTCCGTTGTCAGGTGGACTCTCCCAGTAACTGCGTTGTTGAGGGCACGGCAGATGCTTTGGGACATGTGCTTGTGTAGTGCGGGGATGGCACACCGGGCAAAATAGCGTCGGCTGGGGACCGAGTACTGAGGGACGGCCACCGCCATAAGATTGCGGAAGGATTCCGTCTCCACCAGCCTAAAAGGCAGCATTTCCAATGCAAGCAGTCGTGAAATGTGCGAATTTAGAACTGTGGCCTGTGGGGCGTTAGCTGCGAATTTCCGCTTTCATTCAAAGGTCTGGGATTTGGACAATTGAACGCTGCGGTGGGACGTGGACGTGGACGTTGATGCTGTTTCTTGAGAAACTGCCATAACAAGCGAAGACTGAGAGGAGGGTGCATCTTTACATGCAGTATGGACACGGGATTGCCTTGCACACACAACAGGGGGTTCTATTGCACGCACAACAGTGGAAGAAGCAGTGGTGACACCCGCTGACACTGGTCGTGGACCCTGGGTTTCGCCCCACAAAGTCGGGTGCTTTGCTGCCATGTGCCTGATCATGCTAGTGGTGGTCAGGCTGGTAGTTTTGTCACCTCTGCTGATGCTGGCATGGCAGGTGGAACATATGGCCTTTTTGGGGTTATCAGCAGAGTCTTTAAAAAAATTCCAGACTCTGGAAGACCTACCACTTGTACTGGCAACGTCCCTCGTGTTGGTGTTACGGGGAACGGTTGCCTGCCTTCTGTCTGTGGCCACCACACTGCTTCTTCCTGCCTGTTGGGGTACTCTGCCTCCCTCCCCCTGTGTGCTGCTGGCCTCACTCTGCATGTCCTCCTTCCACGTTGGGTCAGTTACTAGATCGTCCACCACCTCCTCCTCTTCCACTTGCGCACCACGATCCTCCTCCTCACTTCCTGGCAATCGTGTCTCGTCATCGTCCACCTCTTGTGACAGATTGCCAACGTCGACTTCCTGTGGCCGTGGCTGTTCAAATATTTGGGCATCGCAACATGGGATCTCCTCTTCCACCACTTCAAGCGTATCAGGCGAGGGGCCCAAATATGGAAATGGACCAGTGAACAGCTCTTCAGAGTGTCCAAGTGTGGGATCACTTGCTGTCTGACGACACTCGGCATGGTGGGAGGAAGGAGCATCAGGGTGAGGAGGAGTATGCGGTCGAGACTCACGGCTACTAAGAGTTGACCATGTGGAAGACAGACCGGAGGTGGTGGTGCCCAGGTAACTGGAAGTATTTTCTGCTATCCAATTAATAACCTGTTCACACTGATCAGTTCTCAATACTGGTGTTGTTCTGTGCTTTCCTAGTAATTCGGTCAAGAAGTGGGAGCGAGAAGATGTGGCTGTTGGTTGTGGCACATTTTCACCTTGGCCACGGCCCCGTCCTCTGCACGAACCATCACCAGAACGTCCAGTTCCACGTCCCTTGCCACGCGCCTTGCCCATTGTAAATGAAGTAAAATAGCTTACACTTGCGCTATCAATGGAAAAAGGGTAATAAAGAGTAGATTAGAACCATGGAAGAGGAAAACCACAGTTATTGTTTACTGGGGTATGCCACACTTTTTTAAATAGACATATTTGCAGCTGAACAGTGAGCGACACACTCAAACTGCTTTTTTTTTAGATACCAAAGGCCCAAAACTGGATAGTACAGCGATTTGACCCGTGGAACTGCGAAACCACACTGGGATGTCGGGCCTACACAAGACTATTTTCAACAGATATATTTTTGTGTCACAACAGTCAGGAGACACTACTGTTTTTCTTTACGGAAAAAACTACCAAAACCTGAATAATAGAGATTTTTTACCGTGGGATGGCAAAACCACAGTTATTGTTTACTGGGGTATACCACACTTTTTTAAATAGAGATATTTGCGGCTGAACAGTGAGCGGCACACTCAAACTGCTTTTTTTTTAGATACCAAAGGCCCAAAACTGGATAGTACAGCGATTTGACCCGTGGAACTGCGAAACCACACTGGGATGTCGGGCCTACACAAGACTATTTTCAACAGATATATTTTTGTGTCACAACAGTCAGGAGACACTACTGTTTTTCTTTACGGAAAAAACTACCAAAACGTGAATAATAGAGATTTTTTACCGTGGGATGGCAAAACCACAGTTATTGTTTACTGGGGTATACCACACTTTTTTAAATAGAGATATTTGCGGCTGAACAGTGAGCGACACACTCAAACTGTTTTTTTTAGATACAAATGGCCCAAAAGTGGATAATACAGAGGTTTGAACCGTGAAACTGCAAAGCCACACTTGTATTTCTCGGGCCTACACCAGACTATTTTCAACAGATATATTTGTGTCTGAACAAACAGGAGACACTATTTTTTTTCACGGCAAAAAATGCCAAAAGCAGGATAATAGAGATGTTTTACCGTGGAACAGCAAAACCACAGTTATAATTTACTGGTGTATACCAGACTTTTTTGAATATATATATATTTGAGGCTGAGCAGTGAGCGACACACTCAAACTGTTTTTTTTAGATACAAATGGCCCAAAAGTGGATAATACAGAGGTTTGAATCGTGGAACTGCAAAACCACACTTGTATTTCTCGGGCCTACACCAGACTATTTTCAACAGATATATTTGTGTCTGAACAATCAGGAGACACTATTTATTTTTTACGGCAAAAAATGCCAAAAGCAGGATAATAGAGATTTTTTACTGTGGAACAGCAAAACCACAGTTATAATTTACTGGTGTATACCAGGCTTTTTAAAATATATATATATTTGTGGCTGAACAGTGAGCGACACACTCAAACTGTTTTATTTAGATACAAATGGCCCAAAAGTGGATAATACAGAGGTTTGTACCGTGGAACTGCAAAACCACACTTGTAATTCTCGGGCCTACACCAGACTATTTTCAACAGATATATTTGTGTCTGAAAAATCAGGGAGACACTATTATTATTTTTATACAGCAAAAAATGCCAAAAACAGGATAATAGAGATGTTTTACCGTGGAACAGCAAAACCACAGTAATAATTTACTGGTGTATACCAGACTTTTTTAAATATGTATATTTGCGGCTGAACAGTGAGCGACACACTCAAACTGTTTTTTTTAGATACAAATGGCCCATAGAACTGCAAAACCACACTTCTATTTCTCTGGCCTACACCAGACTATTTTCAACAGATATATTTGTGTCTGAAAAATCAGAGGCACACTTTTTTTTTTTTGGGGGGGGGGACACCAAAAGGTTAGTAAGATGGGTATTTGTACATTGTGAAGGAGGAAAAAAAAAGAGGATTTAGACAAAAAAAAAAGGATTTTTCCTGGCCCCCAGGACCTGGAGCTAAGTCCAGCAATTTCAGCAACAGGAGCAGCACACAGGACTGTAATGCAGCGTTTGCTGGTATAACCACTGCGTCTCCTATACAGCCTGCCTGCCTGATATGCCTGGGATGGATATTAGTCCTGAGAAGGACTGTTTGTTTGTTCTGGCAGCCTTTACAGACCCTACACTAACTATTTTGCAGGATATATCTCTCCCTAAATCAGCAGCGCTGTCCCTACACTGTCTAATCCGGAGCAACTGTGTCCAAGATGGCGGCGCCCGGTTTTAAATACTCGAGGTGACGCTGTGCGGCCAGCCAATCACTGTAATGCCCACAAACAACATGGCTGCGGCATTACAGTGACTGGCTGGCAATCCCTGCATGTTCATTGGCTCTGTAAAGAGCGCCAAACATGCAGGGCGGAGACCCGAGCTCCCGCCCGAGTAACCTGGAAATGCTCGGTGCTCGCCGAACATCCCGAGTAGCGTGATGCTCGGGCGAGTACCGAGCAGTGACGAGCATGTTCGCTCAACACTAATTATCTCCCTTACATTACAATTAAATGGAATAGCAGGAATTAATATTTTTTAAGACGTTAATGCCACAGCCATGGTGGTTGTGGCATTACAGTGGTTGCCCAAATCGATGGGAACAGTGCTCACAGTGAAACATGAAAAGCCGGCAATTCATCAGCGGCATATACCGGTACCCGACAATTTAGAACAGAAAGAATAGAGCTTCACACATAGATTAGATAGATAGAAACATGTCAGTCACATATATAAGAAGTACAGTGACAGTGTTGCTTACTGTACTTGTCATTTAGTGTAAAGGATTTATTTAAAAAAATAACAGTGTTTTCATGCACCGTCTCTTTAAAAAAGCCGGCCGGCAATTCAGCAGCGGTACCCGACAATTTAGAACAGAAAGATAGAGCATCACACATGGATTAGATAGATAGAAACATGTCAGTCACATATATAATAAGTACAGTGACAGTGTTGGTTACTGTACTTGTCATTTAGTGTTAAAATAAAGGATTTATTAAAAAAAAAATTGGCGTGAGGTTCCCCGGAATTTTAGTCTCTAGCGGAGTTTAAGCAGACAGCTGGGGCAGATGTTTGAAGCCTGGGAAGGGGGTAATACCCACGGAGCTTCCCAGGCTACTAATATCAGCCCCCAGCTGAATACCTAGCCTTTACTAGCTATTAAAATGGGGGACCCCCCCAAAAAAATGACGTGGGGTCCCCCCTATTTTAATAGCTAGCAAAGGCTAGGCAGACAGCTGGGGGCTGAAATTAATAGCCCAGGAAGGGTGCCATGAATATTGGCCCCCTCCCAGGCTAGAAAGACCAGCCGTCAACCGCCCCAAATAAAGACACAATTCTTTATTGTTCTAAATTAAACCATACTTACCATCACGCCCATTCCAGCTGAAGCCAACGATCTCCTGCAATAAAAGAAAAATAATAAAGCAACATCATCCTTACCTTTCGATGGTTCCCAGGACAGTTCCAGCTCTGCTACATCGAGATGACAGGCTGGACCACAGCAGAAAGCTGCCATCCAGCCTGTCATCCCGCAGACACTGAGAAGCGCAGGCTTGCTTGCTTTCCTCAGTGTCAGGCTGTGACGGCATCCAGATGAGCTGGCAATGAACTCAGCTCACCTCATGCACGTCACTGACAGCGTGGGAGAATTCTCCTGCGCATGCGGTGAGCGTGAGAGAATTCTCCTGCTGAAGCGCTGAGCGCAGGAGAATTCTCCCACGCTGTCAGTGACGTGCATGAGGTGAGCTGAGTTCATTGTCGGCTCATCTGGATGCCGTCACAGCCTGACACTGAGGAGCGCAAGCAAGCCTGCGCGTCTCAGTGTCTGCGGGATGACAGGCTGGATGGCAGCTCTCTGCTGTGGTCCAGCCTGTCATCTCGATGTAGCAGAGCTGGAGCTGTCCTGGGAACCATCGAAAGGTAAGCATGATGTTGCTTTATTATTTTTCTTTTACTGCAGGAGATCGTTGGCTTCAGCTGGAATGGGCGTGATGGTAAGTATGGTTTAATTTAGAACAATAAAGAATTGTGTGTTTATTTCAATTAAAGGACTTTATTCTGGGTGTTGTGTTTTTTTTAAATACTTTACTAGAAATTCATGATGGTCATGTCTAATATTGGCGTGACCCCATGAATTTCGGGCTTAGGGCCAGCTGATAATGCCAAGCTGGCCCTAACCCCTTTATTACCCTGTGAGCCACCGCACCAGGGCCCTGGATGAGTTGGGTACAGCGCCAGAAGA
Organism: Phyllobates terribilis; assembly: GCF_046119375.1. Taxonomy (NCBI): domain Eukaryota; kingdom Metazoa; phylum Chordata; class Amphibia; order Anura; family Dendrobatidae; genus Phyllobates; species Phyllobates terribilis. The sequence continues at coordinate 325,108,026 of NW_027362762.1, read as the reverse complement.
TGGCGCTTCTATGAACGCGCCATTTTCCGGGGTGGCTGCGGACTGCAATTTGCAGCTTTGGGGGCCCTGAAAGCTTGGGCCTCCCTGCGCAGCGGATTCCAGCCCCCAGCTGCCTAGTTGTACCTGGCTGGACACAAAAATAGGGCGAAGCCCCACGTATTTTTTTTTTAATTATTTCTTGAAATTCATGAAATAATTAAGAAAAAAGGGCTTCCCTATATTGTTGTGTCCAACCAGGTACAAATAGGCAGCTGGTGGTTGGGGGCAGTCCGTTCCTGCCTGCTGTACCTGACTGGACACAAATATAGTGCGAAGCCCCACGTCAATTTTTTTTAAATTATTTCAGGAAATTCATTAAATAATTTTAAAAAAATTGACGTGGGGCTTTGCACTATATTTGTGTCCAGTCAGATACAGCAGGCAGGAACGGGCTGTCTCCAACCACCAGCTGCCTATTTGTACCTGGCCGGACACAACAATATAGGGAAGCCCATTTTTTTTTATTATTTCATGACATAATTAAAAAAAAATTGAAGTGGGGCTTCACACTATATTTGTGTCCAGCCAGGTGCAACAGGCAGGAACGGGCTGCCCCCAACCGCCAGCTGCCTATTTGTACCTGGCCGGACACAACAATATAGGGAAGCCCTTTTTTTCTTAATTATTTCATGAATGTCATGAAATAATTAAAAAAAAAATACATGGGGCTTCGCCCTATTTTTGTGTCCAGCCAGGTACAACTAGGCAGCTGTGGGCTGGAATCTGCAGCGCAGGGAGGCCCAAGCTATCTGGGCCCCCCCCCGCTGCAAATTGCAGTCCGCAGCCACCCCGGAAAATGGCGCGTTCACAGAAGCGCCATCTTCTGGTGCTGTACCCAACTCATCCAGTGCCCTGGTGCGGTGGCTCACAGGGTAATAAAGGGGTTAGGGCCAGCTTGGCATTATCAGCTGGCCCTAAGCCCGAAATTCATGGGGTCACGCCAATATTAGACTTGACTGCCATGAATTTCTAGTAAAGTATTTAAAAAAAACACAACACCCAGAAAAAAAGTCCTTTAATTGAAATAAACACACAATTCTTTATATGTTCTAAATTAAACCATACTTACCATCTTGCCCATTCCAGCTGAAGCCAACGATCTACTGCAGTAAAAGAAAAATAATAAAGCAACATCATCCTTACCTTTCGATGGTTCCCAGGACTGCTTCAGCTCTGCTACATTCACATGACAGGCTGGATCGCTGCAGAAAGCTGCCATCCAGCCTGTCATCCCGCAGACACTGAGAAGCGCAGGCATGCTTGCGCTCCTCAGTATCAGGCTGTGACGGCATCCAGATGAGCCGAGGTCATGTCCAATGAACTCAACTCACCTCATGCACATCACTGACAGCGTGGGAAAATTGTCCTGCGCTCAGCGCTTCAGCAGGAGATTTCTCTCACGCTCACCGCATGCGCAGGAGAATTCTCCCACGCTGTCAGTGGCGTGCATGAGGTGAGCTGAGTTCATTGTCGGCTCATCTGGATACCGTCACAACCAGACACTGAGGGGCTCAAGCAAGCCTGCGCTTCTCAGTGTCTGTGGGATGACAGGCTGGATGCCAGCTTTCTGCTGCGGTCCAGCCTGTCATCTCGATGTAGCAGAGCTGGAGCTGTCCTGGGAACCATCGAAAGGTAAGGATGATGTTGCTTTATTATTTTTCTTTTATTGCAGGAGATCGTTGGCTTCAGCTGGAATGGGCGTGATTTTAAGTATGGTTTAATTTAAAACAATAAAGAATTGTGTGTTTATTTTAATTAAAGGACTTTATTCTGGGTGTTTGTGTTTTTTTTAACTTTGCCTATGGGGTTAGTAATGGGGGTGTCTTATAGACGCCTCTCCATTACTAACCTGGGCTTGATGTCAGCTGGCTTTATAAGCTGACATCAACCACAGCCCTATTACCCCACTGCCACCGCTACAGGGCAGTGGGAAGAGCGAGGCTAAGTGCCAGAATTGGAGCATCCTATGGATGCGCCATTTCTGGGGCGGCTGACGGCTGGTGTTTCTAGCCTGGGAGGGGGCCAATATTCATGGCACCCTTCCTGGGCTATTAATATCAGCCCCCAGCTGTCTGCCTAGCCTTTGCTAGCTATTAAAATAGGGGGGACCCCACGTCATTGTTTTGGGGGGGTCCCCCATTTTAATAGCTAGTAAAGGCTAGGTATTCAGCTGGGGGCTGATATTAGTAGCCTGGGAAGCTCCATGGGTATTACCCCCTTCCCAGGCTTCAAACATCTGCCCCAGCTGTCTGCTTAACCTCCGCTAGAGACTAAAATTACAGGGAACCCCACGCCAATTTTTTTTTTTAATAAATCCTTTATTTTAACACTAAATGACAAGTACAGTAACCAACACTGTCACTGTACTTATTATATATGCGACTGACATGTTTCTATCTATCTAATCTATGTGTGATGCTCTTTCTTTCTGTTCTAAATTGTCGGGTACCGCTGCTGAATTGCCGGCCGGCTTTTTTAAAGACACGGTGCATGAAAACATTATTATTTTTTTAAATAAATCCTTTACACTAAATGACAAGTACAGTAAGCAACACTGTCACTGTCCTTATTATATATGTGACTGACATGTTTCTATCTATCTAATCTATGTGTGAAGCTCTATTCTTTCTGTTCTAAATTGTCGGGTACCGGTGTATGCCGCTGCTGAATTGCCAGCTTTTCATGTTTCACTGTGAACACTGTTCCCATCGATTTGGGCAACCACCTCCCCCAATACATTCTACATTATTGTTAGTTGTTTTCCTTCATGTAGAATTAACCTAAACGGAAAGAAAGGGTTTATTTTCATTCCGATATTTGTGTCCCATTGACTTGCTTCGGTTTCCGGTATCGGAATCGGCGATATCCGATACTTTTTGAGTATCGGCCAGATCCAATCCGATCCGATATTTCCTGATATTGGAAGGTATCGCTCAACACTACTCACCACTAATCCTGGTATGCATGGCACCCCTCATCCCCCAATCCTGGCATGCATGGCGCCCCTCATCCTGGTATGCATGGCTCCCACATATCCAATCCTGGTATGCATGGTACCCCATCCCTCATCCTGATATACATGGTACCCCTCATCCCTACACTGGTATACAAGGCCCCTCATCCGAATCCTGGTATGAATGGCCCTCCCAGATCCTTATCCTAGTATGCATGGTACCTCTCATCCCTATCCTGGTATGCATGGTACCCCTCATCCCTATCCTGGTATGCATGGCACCCCTCATCCCAAATCCTGTTATGCATTGCACCCCTCATCCCCAATCCTGGTATGCATGGCACTCCTCATCCCCAATCCTGGTATGGATAACACCCCTCACCCCCAATCCTGATATGCATGGCACTCCTCACCCCCAATCCTGGTATGCATGGCACCCCTCACCCCCCAATCCTGTATGCATGGTACCCCTCACCTCCAATCCTGGAATGCATGGCACCCCTCATCCCCAATCCTGGTATGCATGGCGCCGCTCATCCCCAATCCCGGCATGCATGGCGCCCCTCATCCTGGTATGCATGGCTCCCTCATACCCAAACCTGGTATGCATGGTACCCCATCCCTCATCCCTATCCTGGTATGTATGGTACCCCATCCCTCATACTGATATACATGGTGCCCCTCATCTCTACCCTGGTATATGTAACATACCTTGTGGCGGGCTTGCATGGTGCACCATCTCTCACTATGCAAGATCGCAAACTTGATCTTCAGTCCAGTCTGCTAGCCTGGCTTCTATCCATGCTGTCTGTTTGTCTCTGTTCTGACTGCTTAGGGCGGCGGCCCGGTTACTTTCTCTTTCTTGTAGCTGCTGTGGGCACTCCCCTAATGGGTCCTCAGCCTATTGCTGTCTGTCACTGGATATTTAAACCAGCTCCACCTGGATGATGGTGCCTGAGCAACTCTATCATTCAGTGTGATCCTTGACTCTGAATGTGCCAGGTCCTGTTCTGTTCTTGCCTGTCTGCCAACCTGGGGGCTGTATTCCCAGGCCTGTCTGAACTATCTCCTAGCCTGTTGTCTGTCCGCCTTACTGGAGGCTGTATTTCCAGGCCAGTCTGAACACGCTCCTAGCCTGTTCGTCCCGCCTTCTGGGGGCCGCATACCCAGACTCGCTCCTGTATCTCGCTGCAGTGTCAGTTCCTGTCTGAACACTCAGTTCCTGTGTGAACACTCTCCTAGTCTGTTACCTGTTTTTCTCTATGTCCGTACCTTCCCTTTTTCTGCAGAGTCTGAACCTGCACCTAACTCCTACTCATTGTCAATGTACTTCCGTTTGTGAGTTTAGAGTCTACTCACTACTTCATTGCAAGTATCTTGTGTGCATCTGGTTCTGCCTTTCCCTTCCAGTCTGTTCTGTGTGAACAGAGCCCTGTCCCCTCAGCTCTGCCTTTGCTCACCACTCCGGTGGTTTATCTCTGCTCTGCCTTTGCTCACCGCTCCGGCGGTTTATCTCTGCTCTGCCTTGCTCACCGCTCCGGCGGTTCCTGCCCGCTCTGCCTTGCTCACCGCTCCGGCGGTTTCTGCCCACTCTGCCTTGCTCATCGCTCCGGCGGTTCCTGCCTGCTCTGCCTTGCTCACTGCTCCGGCGGTTCCTGCCTGCTCTGCCTTGCTCACCGCTCTGGCGGTTCCTGCCTGCTCTGCCTTGCTCACCGCTCCGGCGGTTCTTGCCTGCTCTGCCTTGCTCACCGCTCCGGCGGTTCTTGCCTGTCCAGCCTTGCTCACCGCTCCGGCGGTTCCTGGCCGCTCTGCCTTGCTCACCGTTCCGGCGGTTTCTGTCTGCTCTGCCTTGCTCACCACTCCGGCGGTTTCTCTCTGCTCTGCCTTGCTCACCGCTCCGGCGGTTCCTGCCTGCTCTGCCTTGCTCACCGCTCCGGCAGTTCCTGCCTGCTCTGCCTTGCTCACCGCTCCGGCGGTTCCTGCCTGCTCTGCCTTCCTCACCGCTTCGGCTGTTCCTGCCTGCTCTGCCTTGCTCACCGCTCTGGCGGTTCCTGCCTGCTCTGCCTTGCTCACCGCTCCGGCGGTTCTTGCCTGCTCTGCCTTGCTCACCGCTCTGGCGGTTCTTGCCTGTCCAGCCTTGCTCACCGCTCCGGCGGTTCCTGGCCGCTCTGCCTTGCTCACCGTTCCGGCGGTTTCTGTCTGCTCTGCCTTGCTCACCACTCCGGCGGTTTCTCTCTGCTCTGCCTTGCTCACCGCTCCGGCGGTTCCTGCCTGCTCTGCCTTGCTCACCGCTCCGGCAGTTCCTGCCTGCTCTGCCTTGCTCACCGCTCCGGCGGTTCCTGCCTGCTCTGCCTTGCTCACCGCTTCGGCTGTTCCTGCCTGCTCTGCCTTGCTCACCGCTCTGGCGGTTCCTGCCTGCTCTGCCTTGCTCACCCCTCCGGCGGTTCTTGCCTGCTCTGCCTTGCTCACCGCTCTGGCGGTTCCTGCCTGCTCTGCCTTGCTCACCCCTCCGGCGGTTCTTGCCTGCTCTGCCTTGCTCACCGCTCTGACTGTTCCTCTCTGCTCTGCTTGTCTACCGCATCTGCGGTTCTGTTCCTGAATCCCAGTCTGTACTGGACCCTATCCAGCCTGTGCTCCAACCTGCTAGTACCTCTCCGTCTGCACGCCAGCCGTACTTGTCTGTACCCTCCTGTCTGCATAGCAACCGTGCCTGCCAGTATCCTCCTGTCTGCACTCCAGCCGTGCCTGCCAGTGCCCACCTGTCTGCATGCCAGCCGTGCCTGCCAATACCCACCTGTCTGTGTGCCAGCCTAACCTGCCTGTTCCGGTATTCCCCGGTGTGGGTCAACAGCCGTGTCCGGGGTCTGGCCTGGAGTAGCACCTGGTCCCTCTGCTCGGTTCCTCCCTGGTGCACGGCGTCGTTAGCTGTCGTGCGACCTTGGTCGGATCGGGTAGATACTTAGTTACGCCCCTCCAGGCACTCTCCGGTTCATGGCACAGTGGAATCACTAAATCACGCACACGCCAGTCAGCACGGGCGTGTGCATAACACTATACATGGCCCCTCATCCGAATCCTGGTATGCATGCCCCCCTATATCCCTAACCTAGTATGCATGGTACCCGTCATCCCAAATCCTGGTATGCATGGCACCCCTCACCCCCAATCCCGGTATGCATGGCACTGATCATCCCCAATCCTGGTATGCATGGCACCCCTCATCCCCAATCCTGGTATGCATGGCACCCCATCTCTCATCCTGGTATGCATGGCCCACTCATCCCCAATCCTGGTATGCATGGCACCCCATCTCTCATCCTGGTATGAATGGCTCCCTCATCCCAAATTTGATATACATGGCACCCCTCATCCCAATCCTGGTATGTATGGCACCCCTCATCCCCAATCCTGGTATGTATGGTACCCAATCCCTCATCCTGGTATGCATGGCTTCCTCATCCCCAATCCTGGTATGCATGGTACCCCTCATCCCCAATCTTGGTATGCATGGCACTCCTCATCCCTATCCTGGTATGTATGGTACCCCTCATATTGGTATGCATGGCACCCCATCCCTCAGCCTGGTATGCATGTTACCCCACATCCCTATCCTGGTATGTATGGTACCACTCATCCTGATATGCATGGCACCCCATCCCTCATCGTGGTATGCATGGTACCCCGCATCCCTATTCTGGTATGTATGGTACCCCTCATCCTGGTATACATGGCACCCCTCATCCCAATTCTGATATGTATGTCCTCCTCATCCCAAATTCTGGTATGCATGGCAACCCTCATCCACAATCCTGTATGCATGGCACCCCTCACCCCCAATCCTGGAATGCATGGCACCCCTCATCCCCAATCCTGGTATGCATGGCACCCCTCATCCCCAATCCTGTCATGCATGGCGCCCCTCATCCTGGTATGAATGGCTCCCTCATCCCTATCCTGGTATGCATGGTACCCCTCATCCCAAATCCTGGTATGCATGGCACCCCTCACCCCCAATCCCGGTATGCATGGCACTGATCATCCCCAATCCTGGTATGCATGGCACCCCTCATCCCCAATCCTGGTATGCATGGCACCACATCTCTCATCCTGGTATGCATGGCCCACTCATCCCCAATCCTGGTATGCATGGCACCCCATCTCTCATCCTGGTATGCATGGCTCCCTCATCCCAAATTTGATATACATGGCACCCCTCATCCCAATCCTGGTATGTATGGCACCCCTCATCCCCAATCCTGGTATGTATGGTACCCAATCCCTCATCCTGGTATGCATGGCTTCCTCATCCCCAATCCTGGTATGCATGGTACCCCTCATCCCCAATCTTGGTATGCATGGCACTCCTCATCCCTATCCTGGTATGTATGGTACCCCTCATATTGGTATGCATGGCACCCCATCCCTCAGCCTGGTATGCATGTTACCCCGCATCCCTATCCTGGTATGTATGGTACCACTCATCCTGATATGCATGGCACCCCATCCCTCATCGTGGTATGCATGGTACCCCGCATCCCTATTCTGGTATGTATGGTACCCCTCATCCTGGTATACATGGCACCCCTCATCCCAATTCTGATATGTATGTCCTCCTCATTCCAAATTCTGGTATGCATGGCAACCCTCATCCACAATCCTTTATGCATGGCACCCCTCACCCCCAATCCTGGAATGCATGGCACCCCTCATCCCCAAACCTGGTATGCATGGCACCCCTCATCCCCCAATCATGGTATGTATGGTACCCAATCCCTCATCCTGGTATGCATGACTTACTCATCCCCAATCCTGGTATGCATGGTTCCCCTCATCCCCAATCTTGGTATGCATGGCACTCCTCATCCCTATCCTGGTGTATATATACCCCTCATATTGGTATGCATGGCACCCCATCCCTCATACTGGTATGCATGGTACCCTGCATTTCTATCCTGGTATGTATGGTACCCCTCATCCTGGTATGCATGGCACCCCATTCCTCATCCTGGTATGCATGGTACCCCGCACCCCTATTCTGGTATGTATGGTACCCCTCATCCTGGTATACATGGCACCCCTCATCCCAATTCTGGTATGTATGGCCTCCTCATGCTCAATTCTGGTATGCATGGCACCCCACATCCCCAATCCTGTATGCATGGCACCCCTCACCCCCAATCCTGGAATGCATGGCACCCCTCATTCCCAATCCTGGTATACATGGCACCCCTCATCCCCAATCCTGGCATGCATGGCACCCCTCATTCTGGTATACATGGCTCCCTCATCCCTATCCTGGTATGCATGGTACCCGTCATCCCTATCCTAGCATGTATGGCATCCCTCATCCCCAATCTTGGTATGCATGGCACCCCTCATCCCCAATTCTGGTATGCATGACACCCCTCATCCCCAATCTTGGTATGCATGGCACTCCTCATCCCCAATCCTGGTATGCATGGCACCCCTCATCCCCAATCCTGGTATGCATGGCACCCCTCACCCCCAATCCTGGTATGCATGGCACCCCTCATCCCCAATCTTGGTATGCATGGCACTCCTCATCCCCAATCCTGGTTTTCATGGCACTCCTCATCACCAATCCTGGTTTGTATGGCACCCCTCATCCTGAATCCTGGTATGCATGGCACCCCATCTCTCATCTTGGTTTGCATGGCCCCCTCATCCCAAATTTGATATACATTGCACCCCTGGTATGTATGGCACCCTTGATCCCCCAATCCTGGTATGTATGGTACCCAATCCCTCATCCTGGTATGCATGGCTTCCTCATCCCCAATCCTGGTATGAATGGTACCCCTCATCCCCAATCCTGATATGCATGGCACTCCTCATCCCTATCCTTGTATGTATGGTACCGATCATACTGGTATGCATGGCACCCCATCCCTCATCCTGGTATGCATGGTACCCCACATCCCTATTCTGTTATGTATGGTACCCCTCATCCTGGTATACATGGCACCTCTCATCCCAATTCTGGTATGTATGGCCTCCTCATCCCCAATCCTGGTATGCATGGCACCCCTCATCCCAATTCTGGTATGTATGGCCTCCTCATCCCCAATCCTGGTATGCATGGCACCCCTCATCCCCAATCCTGGTATGCATGGCACCCCTCATCCCCAATCCTGGTATGCATGCCACTCCTCATCCCCCGAACCTGGTATGCATGGCACCGATCATCCCCAATCCTGGTATGCATGGCACCCCTCATCCCCAATCCTGGTATGCATGGCACCCCTCATCCCCAATCCTGGTATGCATGGCACTCCTCATCCCCAATCCTGGTTTGCATGGCACTCCTCATCCCCAATCCTGGTTTGCATGGCACCCCTCATCCCCAATCCTGGTATGCATGGCACCCTATCTCTCATCCTGGTATGCATGACCCCCTCATCCCAAATTTGATATACATGGCACCCTTCATCCCAATCCTGGTATGTATGGCACCCCTCATCCCCCAATCCTGGTATGTATGGTACCCAATCCCTCACCCTGGTATGCATGGCTTCCTCATCCCCAATCCTGGTATGCATAGCACCCCTCATCCCCAATCCTGGTATGCATGGCACCCCTCATCCCCAATCCTGGTATGCATGGCACCCCTCAACCCAATCCTGGTATGCATGGCACCCTATCTCTCATCCTGGTATGCATGACCCCCTCATCCCAAATTTGATATACATGGCACCCTTCATCCCAATCCTGGTATGTATGGCACCCCTCACCCCCCAATCCTGGTATGTATGGTACCCAATCCCTCATCCTGGTATGCATGGCTTCCTCATCCCCAATCCTGGTATGCATGGCACCCCTCATCCCCAATCCTGGTATGCATGGCACCCCTCATCCCCAATCCTGGTATGCATGGCACCCCTCATCCCCAATCCTGGTATGCTTGGCACTCCTCATCCCCAATCCTGGTATGCATGGCACCCCTCATCCCCAATCCTGGTATGCATGGCATCCCTCATCCCCAATCCTGGTATGCATGGCACCCCTCATCCCCAATCCTGGTATGCATGGCACTCCTCATCCCCAATCCTGGCTTGCATGGCACTCCTCACCCCCAATCCTGGTTTGCATGGCACTCCTCACCCCTAATCCTGGTTTGCATGGCACCCCTCATCCCCAATCCTGGTATGTATAGCACCCCATCTCTCATCCTGGTATGCATGGCCGCCTCATCCCAAATTTGAAATACATGGCACCCCTCATTTTAATCCTGGTATGTATGGCACCCCTCATCCCCCAATCCTGGTATGTATGGTACCCAATCCCTCATCCTGGTATGCATGGCTTCCTCATCCCCAATCCTGGTATGCATGGTACCCCTCATCCCCAATCCTGGTATGCATGTCACTCCTCATCCCTATCCTGGTATATATGGTACTCCTCATCCTGGTATGCATGGCACCCCATCTCTCATCCTGGTATGCATGGTACCCCGCATTTCTATCCTGGTACGTATGGTACCCCTCATCCTGGTATGCATGGCGCCCCATCCCCCATCCTGGTATGCATGGTACCCCGCATCCCTCTTCTGTTATGTATGGTACCCCTCATCCTGGTATACATGGCACCCCTCATCCAAATTCTGGTATGTATGGCCTCCTCATCCCTCAATCCTGGTATGCATGGTACCCCGCATTCCTTTCCTCGTATGCATGGCACCCCTCATCCTGGTATGCATGGCACCCCTCATCCCCCAATCCTGGTATGTGTGACCCCCTCACCCCCCAATCCTGGTTTGTGTGGCCCCCTCACCCCCCAATCCTTGTATGTGTGGCCCCGTCATCCCCCAATCCTGGTTTGTGTGGCCCCCTCATCCCCCAATCCTGGTATGTGTGGCCCCCTCACCTCCCAATCCTGTTATGTATGGTACCCCTCATCCCTTTCACGCTGCACACATAATAATAATAATAATAATCTTTATTTATATAGCGCCAACATATTCCGCAGCGCTTTACAATTCACAGGTTCATGTACAACAGTCATAAGTAACATAGCTAAAGATAATACAATAATTACAGCAAAAATAATGATGACCCTGCTCCTAAGAGCTTACAATCTACAATGAGGTGGGGGTGACACAAAGTACAATGGCTTATTTACAAGGATGGTCCAGCCATCTTGAGGGGATGAGGGATAGATAAAGGCTGCATGAGCTTATCACCAGCCAGTATCTGTAGTGCTTTTTGGTTCGGTGGAGACTTATGTTTGGAGAAATAAGGAATGGGCTAAAAGAATATAAAAGGACTTTGATTAGGGAACGTGATAGGCCGCCTTAAACAGATGTGTTTTTAGGGAGTGCCTAAAACTGTGTAAGTTGTGGTTCTTCCTAATTTCTTGGGGTGAGCATTCCAAAGAATAGGTGCAGCTCGGGAGAAGTCTTGAAGCCGGGAGTGGGAGGTACGGATTAGTGCGGATGTTAGTCGAAAGTCGCTTGCAGAGCGTAGAAAACGGGTAAGCCGATAAACAGAGATGAGGGAAGAGATGTAGGGGGGTGCCACACTGTGGAGAGCTTTGTGGGTGAGAACAAGCAATTTAAATCGGATCCTATAATTCATGGGCAGCCAGTGCAATGACTGGCACAGAGCGGAAGTGTCTGAGTAACGATTAGCCAGATAGATGACCCTGGCTGCAGCATTAAGGATGGACTGGAGGGGGGAAAGTCGAGTGAGGGGGGGGTCAATTAAGAGAGAGTTACAGTAGTCAAGGCGGGAGTGGATCAGGGCAATAGTGAGGGTTTTTGTTGTTTCCAAGGTGAGAAAGGGGCGGATTCTAGAGATGTTCTTCAGGTGCTAGCGACAAGAGCGGGCAAGAGATTGTATGTGGAAGGTGAAGGAGAGATTGGTGTCAAACACAATGCCCAGGCAACGCGCCTGCTTGCTCGGCATTATTGTGGTGCCACACACGGAGAGAGAGATGTCAGATTTGGAGAGGTGAGTAGACGGCGGGAACAGAAGTTCAGTTTTTGAGAGGTTGAGTTTCAGATAGAGAGCGGACATGATTTTAGATATTGAGGCCAGACAGTCACTGGTGTTCTGTAGTACAGCGGGGGCAAGGTCAGGGGATGAGGTGTATAGTTGTGTGTCATCAGCATAAAGATCATACTGCAAACCAAATTTGCTGATTGTCTGTCCAATTGGGGCTGTGTAGAGAGAGAAGAGAAGAGGGCCAAGGACTGAACCCTGAGGAACCCCAATAGTGAGAGGAAGAGGGGAAGAAGTGGAGCCAGCGAACGATATACTGAAAGAGCGGTCAGATAGGTAGGAGGAGAACCAGGAGAGAGCAGTGTCCTTTATGCCGATTGAGTGGAGCATAGAGAGAAGGAGGTGGTGGTCAACGGTGTCAAAGGCTGCAGAGAGGTCAAGAAGAATGAGCAAAGAGTGGTCACCATTACGTTTTGCTGTCAGAAGGTCATTGGTTACTTTGATGAGTGCAGTTTCTGTAGAATGTAGAGGGCGGAAGCCGGACTGTGATGGGTCTAGAAGAGAGTGAGTGGAGAGGTAGCTGGTATGGCGGGAGTAGACCAGGCGCTCCAAGAGTTTAAAGATGAAGGGAAGATTAGAGACTGGTCTGTAGGTGTTTGTGCAGGAAGGGTCAAGAGAGGGCTTTTTTAATAATGGAGTGATGATGGAGTGTTTGAAGGAGGAGGGGAAGATACCAGAAGAGAGGGAGAGGTTGAAGATTTTAGTTAGGTGAGTAGTGACGACTGAAGAAAGAGACTGGAGTAGATGTGTGGGGATGGAGTCAGTGGTGCATGTGGTGAGATGAGAAGAAGAGAGGAACCTGGAGACTTCGTCTTCTGTGACTGGGTCAAATGTGGAGAGGGATCCAGAGGGGATGTGGGGGGGGGATAGGAGTCACGGCACTTTGTGGCTGGGAGCTGATTTCCTGACGGATGGTGTCTATTTTCTCTGTGAAGTAGGAGGCCAGGTCCTCAGCACAAATGTCTGTGGTGGGGGCCTGCGCTTTAGGACTGAGGGAGTGAAAGGTATCGAAGAGTTTTTTGGGGTTGTTGGATAGTGAGGAGATCAGGGTGGTGAAGTAGGTCTGTTTGGCGAGGTGAAGGGCAGAGTTATATGTTTTTAACATAAATTTGTAGTGGATAAAGTTTTCTGGTGTCCGAGTTTTCCTCCATAGGCGTTCGGCACTTCTAGAGCATCGCTGAAGAAATCGGGTTTGCGGTGTGAGCCAGGGCTGTTTTACTCTGTGTTTAGAGGTTCTGAGGGTGAGGGGCGCTAATTGGTCCAGCATGCTTCTGAGAGTGTCATTGTAGTGGTTTACAGCCAGATCAGGACAGGAAAGGGAAATTGGGGACAGTGATGAGTGAAGGGAGTCTGTAAGTGTATGAGGGTTAATGGCTTGTAGATTTCTGTATGTGTGATAGGTAGGAGTGTGCTGGGGCAGGCGAGGATTTTTGAGCGTGAAGGAGAGAATGTTATGATCAGAGAGGGGAAGAGGGGAGTTATTTAGGTGGGGGATTGAACTAAGCCGGACAAAGACCAGATCAAGGGTGTTTCCATCTTTGTGTGTCTCAGAGGTTGAAAGCTGTGAGAGGCCGAGAGAAGTGGTTAAAGATAGAAGCTGGGATGTGGATGAGGAGGTGGGGCTGTTTATGGGGATATTGAAGTCTCCCAGGATAAGGGTTGGTAAATCTGAGGACATGAAGTGCGACAGCCAGGCAGCAAAGTGGTCAAGGAACTGGGTGGGTGAGCCTGGGGGACAGTATGTGACCGCTACTCTGAGGGAGAGGGGATGGAAGAGCCTGATGGTATGTACCTCAAAAGAAGGGAATGAGAGTGATGGTACTGGGGGGATGACCTGGAAGGTACATTGTGGGGACAGGAGTAAGCCGACTCCACCACTAAGTCTGTTCGCAGGTCTCGGGGAATGGGAAAAATGCAAGCCGCCATGAGAAATAGCGGCAGGGGAGGCAGTGTCAGAGTCCTGGATCCAGGTTTCAGTGAGGGCCAGCAGATTGAGAGAGTTGGACAGAAAGTAATTGTGCAGGAAAGGAAGCTTGTTGCATACACACCATGGATTCCACAGTGAAAATTGCATACAAAAAAAAATGTAGTGCCGGCGTCCCTGCCCTCTGCTAGGCAGGGACGCTGTTCCCCTCACCGCTCTGCTCCGTGCCCGGCGTCCCTCTCCCGCTCTGCTGGCAGCTCGCGCTCCTTCCCGGCCACTGTGCTTAGGGCCCGCGCGCGCGCCCTCCCTCCCTCTTAAAGGGGCCGCGCGCGCCGTCCTAAGGAGTCCCCGGCCAATGGCCGGAGGACTTTACCATATATAAGGCACCTCCTCCAAAATGGAGGTGCCCGAGCAATGTTGTTGCACCGTTCTACTCTGCTTCAGCCCTCAGGTCCCGTTGCCAGTTACCTGCCAGTTACCTGCCAGATTCCTGCCAGCTTGCTGTCCTAATCCTGCCTGATTTCCTGTTACCTGCCTGCCTGCCTGAGGTCCGACGGTCTGCCTTACAACTCCGGTCAGTCTGTCTAAGGACCAACTTGCCCGCTCACCTGGGAGCGCACATCAGCTACCTGCCTGCTTGCCTGAGGTCCGACGGTCTGCCTTACAACTCCGGTCAGTCTGTCTATGGACCAGCTTGCCCGCTCACCTGGGAGCGCTTCTCCGCTACCTGCCTGCTTGCCTGCCCGGAGGCTCCGCTGTCACGTGCTGTCATCACCAGCTATTCCAGACTCTTGCCCGCTCACCTGGGAGCGCTTCTCCGCTACCTGCCTGCTTGCCTGCCCGGGGGTTCCGCTGTCACATGCTGGGACCACCAGCTATTCCAGAGACTCTTGCCCGCTCACCTGGGAGCGCTTCTCCGCTACCTGCCTGCTTGCTTACCTGGAGGCTCCGCCGTCACGTGCTGTGACCACCTGCTATTCCAGAGACTCTCGCTTGCTCACCTGGGAGCACACATCCTCCATCTGCCTTGCTAGCCTACCTGGAGGTTCAGCCATCACAGGTCGTACCTACCCTTTACCTAGAGACTGCCCCGGTCACTTGCCGTGACCTCCAGCCCGTTCTTCCAGAGACTGCCCCGGTCACTTGCCGTGACCTCCAGCCCGTTCTTCCAGAGACTGCCCTGATCACTTGCCGTGACCTCCTGCCCGTACACCCAGAGACTGTCCCGGTCACCTGCTGTGACTGCCTGCCTGGTCGCCACCCGCTCCCTTACAAGGACCGCTCCCTTGTATAGTAGCCCAGAGGTTCCGCCTCCCAGACCCGTTACAGTTTGCTCGGGCCATGGAACCCGGTGGCACCCAAGCTCCCTCGCTCTCGGACCTGTGTCATGAACTGTCCCGTCAAAGGTCCCAACAGGAGTCCATCCTGGGTCACCTGCGGAATGTCAATACTCGCCTGGACACTCTGACTGTTCCACCAACAACCTCCGCCAGTGCCATGTCTCGCAATCCGGCAGCTCCGCTGTCCACTAACACCGTGATATCCTACCCCGGACCTCGGCTTTCTGCACCTCCTCGCTTCGGAGGCGACTCAGCCCAGGCTCGGGGCTTCATAAATCAGTGCACCCTGCACTTTGAACTATTGTCCCACCAGTTTAACTCCGACCGAGCCAAAATTGCATTCATCATGTCCCATCTCACCGGGGAGGCCCTGGCCTGGCTAAATCCTCTATGGGAGAGAGGAGACCCCCTGGTGTCCAACTTGCCTGCTTTTCTCACGGCTTTCCGGAAAGTCTTCGACGAACCCGGACGGAAGACCTCATCCGCATCATCGTTGCTACGCCTCCGTCAGGAAAGTCTCACCGTGGGCCAATATGCCATACGGTTCCGTACCCTTGCCTCGGAGCTGGCCTGGGATAACGACGCTCTGGTTTCCGTCTTCTGGGAGGGTCTGTCCGGCCGTATTAAAGATGAACTTGCCGGTCGGGACATTCCTACCACTCTCGATGACTTAATAACTCTTGCCACCCGGATTGACCTACGGTTCCAGGAGCGTGCCAGAGAGGTCACCCGTGAAAGGAGGTTACCACGTCTAGCTCCTACTTTTCAGAAACCCGTCACTCCTTCTGTCTCTAACCAGGTACACCCTCCTGAGCCTATGCAGGTCGACCAGACCAAGATGGTCAAGACCCGTCAGGACTTACGCCGTGCCGAGGGGACCTGCTTCTACTGTGGCAGTAAGGAGCACCGGATCCGTGCCTGCCCGGAGAGGTCGGGAAACGCCTGTGTCTAGGTTCGCTCAGAGAGGTCCACCTAGACAAGAATAAATCCTCTCCATCCCTGCTGTTGTCAGTTTCAATCGTCTACGGGGAGAACCGTTATTTCGAACTAGCCCAACTGGACTCTGGAGCAGCCGGGAATCTTATTTCACAGTCCCTGGTAGAGAAATACCGCATCCCCACCAAACCTCTGGCTGTACCCTTGTCTGTTGCTGCCGTGGATGGGGGGCTCTTACCACGCCCCATCCAACTCATCACCGAATCCATTACTCTGCAGTTGGGAATGCTGCATTCTGAAAGTATCTCCTTCCATGTTCTGCCTGGACTCTCTCACGCCCTCTTGCTAGGCCTACCTTGGCTCCAGAAACATGCACCCGTTCTTGACTGGCAGACCGGAGAAGTCCTTCGCTGGGGACAGGGCTGCCATAAGACCTGTCTGGTTCCCGTTCATCCCGTCCGTCCTTCTCCTACCCCAGCTAATCTACCTGGACTTCCGATTCCTTATTGGTCTTATGCTGATGTCTTTAATAAAAAGGAGGCAGAGACACTACCCCCTCATAGACCATACGACTGCCCTATCGACCTGTTACCTGGTACTTCTCCTCCCCGTGGGCGTATTTATCCATTATCCGCTGCTGAGACCCGGTCGATGTCCGAATATATTGAGGAGAATCTGGCCAGGGGATTCATCCGGAAATCTACCTCCCCGGCGGGAGCAGGCTTCTTTTTCGTCAAAAAGAAGGACGGCTCTCTCCGTCCCTGTATAGACTATAGAGGCCTTAACCAGATCACGGTGAAGAATAAGTACCCCCTTCCGCTCATTCCGGAGTTATTTGATCGTCTGAGGGGGGCTAGAATCTTCACCAAACTGGACCTCCGTGGGGCGTACAACCTGGTTCGTATCCGTCAGGGGGATGAATGGAAGACGGCATTCAACACCCGGGACGGCCACTATGAATATCTGGTAATGCCCTTTGGCCTCTGTAACGCTCCTGCCGTCTTTCAAGAGTTGGTCAATGACATCTTCTGGGACCTTCTCTACTCCTGCGTAGTGGTGTACCTGGACGACATCTTGGTCTTCTCTCCGGATCTCCAGACTCACCGGAGGGATGTTCGTCAGGTCCTGCTCAGGCTCAGGCAGAACCATCTCTACGCTAAATATGAGAAGTGCCTCTTTGAGCAGACCTCGCTTCCGTTTCTGGGCTACATTATCTCTCAGACCGGCCTACAAATGGATCCTGAGAAACTGTCTGCCATCGAGAAATGGCCCCGACCAGAGGGGTTGAAGGCTATTCAACGGTTCCTGGGCTTCGCCAACTATTACCGCCTCTTCATCCCGCACTTCTCTTCCCAGACTGCCCCAATTTCCGCGCTCACCCGTAAGGGTACTAATCCCAAAGAGTGGCCGCCCGAAGCAGAGGAGGCCTTTCTTTCCCTAAAACAGGCCTTCTCTTCCGCCCCGGTGCTGCATCGCCCGGACGGCAGCAAGCAGTTCTTCCTGGAAGTTGACGCCTCCTCCTCTGGAGCCGGAGCGGTACTTACTCAAAAATCATCTTCCGGGAGAATGGTAACTTGTGGCTTCTTCTCCAAACTCTTCTCCTCTTCTGAGCGCAACTATTCCATAGGAGACCGAGAGTTATTGGCCATCAAGCTGGCGTTGGAGGAGTGGCGTTACCTACTCGAGGGGGCTCTTCATCCGGTAATAATTTACACTGACCACAAGAACTTGGCTTACCTCCAGCATGCCCAGAGACTTAACCCGCGCCAAGCCCGGTGGTCCTTGTTTTTTGCTCGCTTTGATTTTGTTCTTCATTTTCGCCCGGCTGACAAAAACGTCAAAGCAGACGCCTTGTCCCGATCCTTTCTGGTGTCCGATCTCGAGGAAGAACCTAAACATATCATCGATCCCGCCAGAGTAATGCAGGTGGCTCCCGTGAGTCTAAATCGTCTCCCTCCCGGTAAGACGTTTGTTTCAGTACCTGATCGGGAGAAGATCCTACACTGGGGCCATTCGTCTAAACTAGCTGGCCACGCCGGTCAGAAAAAGACGCTCCAGCTTATTGCCCGGCACTATTGGTGGCCTACCCTGCACAAGGACATAATAGACTTTGTTTCTGCCTGTGTGTCCTGCGCCCGCAACAAAGTCCCGAGACATCTGCCAACCGGACGCCTCCTTCCGCTTCCTGTACCTGCTGCCCCCTGGCAGCATATAGCAATGGACTTTATAACTGATCTCCCCGTCTCTGCCGGTTGTACGGTCATTTGGGTGGTCGCTGACCGCTTTTCCAAGATGGCTCACTTTATTCCCCTGCCAGGCCTTCCGTCTGCACCCGAGCTGGCTAAAGACTTTATCCGCCACATCTTCCGTCTTCATGGCCTGCCCCTCCACATCGTGTCGGATCGTGGGGTACAGTTCACCTCACGTTTCTGGAGAGCCACTTGTAAACTGCTAGACGTCACCCTGGACTTCTCTTCCGCTTACCACCCACAGTCCAATGGTCAAGTGGAGCGGATCAATCAGAACCTGACCAGTTACCTCCGGCACTTCGTTAATGCCCACCATTCTGACTGGGTGGATCTCCTACCATGGGCCGAGTTCTCTTATAATAATCACGAGAGCGAATCCTCCTCCAAATCCCCGTTTTTTGTAGTCTTTGGTCAGCATCCTCGGATTCCTTTTCCTGTCTCCACCTCTGTGGACAACCCGGCTGCGGAATCTCTCGTTAGCAAATTTTCCTCCATATGGGAGAGTACCCGGTCCGCACTCCTTCTGTCATCCGAGCGTATGAAAAGACACGCTGACAAAAAACGCCTGGATCCTCCACAATTTCGTCCAGGAGATAAAGTCTGGCTCTCATCTAAATATGTTCGACTCAAGATACCTTCTTACAAGTTAGGGCCTCGGTTCATCGGTCCTCTGGAGGTCATCAGTCAGATCAACCCGGTGGCCTATAAATTGAAACTCCCGGCCAACTTATGGATCCCTAACTCCTTCCATGTATCTGACGCGCCCCCTGGGCCAGTGCTGTTTGGGGATTACCCGGAGCCGGATCTGATGGGGGTTGTAGTCTCCGAGTGGCGGCGACCCGGTCCGTGCCCAGGGTGTCAAACTCAGTGTGTGGCAGTCTTTACAGATGTTATTAGTTGTTCTTAGTGTCGACTACGCCACCCGTTGATTTGCGGTCAAAAGGCCGCCGCTGCAGCAGGGTCCGCTGATGCTGGTGGTATATGTGCAGCTGTGGTAGTATAACCCCCAACGGGAGGGGTATAGCCTCAGGGGGTCAGGTGTAGAGGATGGTGGTAGTGGTGGTGCAGTGTGGATGGTAAGAAGACTCAGAGTCGGGCTGTGCAGTTCAGGGTTTTTACTTACTGCTGTTCTGTTGGTCACTCTGGCCTTGAGTGACCGCCCGAGCCGTGCTGCGTCCACCAGGTCCTGGACTCGGCCAACCCCCAAGCAATTCTGGAGCGTGGTCCTGAGCTCCCTTTCTGACTGTCCTCTCTACTGGCCGTTCCCACCAGGGGTCCACTTATGTCCGGCTCCCTCGGGTCTCCTGTTGGGTGAACCTTCTTTGGCTTCCCTGACCCTATGCTCGGTGTGCCTTCTTAGTGGACTTGGTGAGGGGCTGCTCCACATGTAATGTCGCAGCCTCCGGTTCTTAGTTGAGGGTAGTTTCTCTCCTCCACTAATTTGGGATCCGGTTCCCTTGCGTGCCAACCCTTCACCCTTCTGGTTGTATACTGGGTTCTTGGGGTTCCTTCTTCTCCCCCTCTGGGTCCTTCTCTTCTCCTCTCTCTCTTCTCTCTGCAGGCACTCCTGGACCTCTCTCAGGACTGACTGACCCTCTACAGAAGACTGACCCTGATCTAAGATGGTGCCCACCTTATATACTCCCTCTATGTGTGAGCTCAGGTGACCAGCACCCAATGAGCTCCTAGCCTTACCCAGACTGCTCCCCCTATCTGCCCCTACACTACTGGGATGTTCCACCCCCCTCCCACTCCAGCCAGGGACAGACACTGTCGTACCTGCACATATACTGGTGGGAGTACCGTCGGTCTGTCCCCCGGAAATGGGATGTATGTAGTGTATGCAGCTATCTGAGCTCAGTCCCACACTCCATCCTTACCCGGGAGTGGAATACCACACCTCTGGCTTGAGGTGTAATACCCCTGTAGCAGCCGAGTCCTCAGGGTGCTACATATCTCTCCTCAAACCCGTGGTGCTTAACTCTTTTTCCAAGTCTACAGGTACGCCTCCTGCTCCGGTTTCTGCTGAGGACGAGTTTGAGGTAGAGAACATTCTTGCCACCAAAAGGGTAAGAGGAAAGACCATTTTTCTGGTAGATTGGAAGGGGTTTGGTCCTGAGGAGAGAACGTGGGAGCCCCGGGAGAACATCCATGCCCCTCTCATCCTAGCTAAATTTCTATCTGGCCTAAAAAAGGGGGGGCCTAAAGGGGGGGGTACTGTAGTGCCGGCGTCCCTGCCCTCTGCTAGGCAGGGACGCTGTTCCCCTCACCGCTCTGCTCCGTGCCCGGCGTCCCTCTCCCGCTCTGCTGGCAGCGCGCGCTCCTTCCTGGCCACTGTGCTTAGGGCGCGCGCGCGCGCCCTCCCTCCCTCTTAAAGGGGCCGCGCGCGCCGTCCTAAGAAGTCCCCGGCCAATGGCCGGAGGACTTTACCATATATAAGGCACCTCCTCCAAAATGGAGGTGCCCGAGCAATGTTGTTGCACCGTTCTACTCTGCTTCAGCCCTCAGGTCCCGTTGCCAGTTACCTGCCAGATTCCTGCCAGCTTGCTGTCCTAATCCTGCCTGATTTCCTGTTACCTGCCTGCCTGCCTGAGGTCCGACGGTCTGCCTTACAACTCTGGTCAGTCTGTCTAAGGACCAACTTGCCCGCTCACCTGGGAGCGCACATCAGCTACCTGCCTGCTTGCCTGAGGTCCGACGGTCTGCCTTACAACTCTGGTCAGTCTGTCTATGGACCAGCTTGCCCGCTCACCTGGGAGAGCTTCTCCGCTACCTGCCTGCTTGCCTGCCCGGAGGCTCCGCTGTCACGTGCTGTGACCACCAGCTATTCCAGACTCTTGCCCGCTCACCTGGGAGCGCTTCTCCGCTACCTGCCTGCTTGCCTGCCCGGGGGTTCTGCTGTCACGTGCTGGGACCACCAGCTATTCCAGAGACTCTCGCTTGCTCACCTGGGAGCATACATCCTCCATCTGCCTTGCTAGCCTACCTGGAGGTTCAGCCATCACAGGTCGTACCTACCCTTTACCTAGAGACTGCCCCGGTCACTTGCCGTGACCTCCAGCCCGTTCTTCCAGAGACTGCCCCGGTCACTTGCCGTGACCTCCAGCCCGTTCTTCCAGAGACTGCCCTGATCACTTGCCGTGACCTCCTGCCCGTACACCCAGAGACTGTCCCGGTCACCTGCTGTGACTGCCTGCCTGGTCGCCACCCGCTCCCTTACAAGGACCGCTCCCTTGTATAGTAGCCCAGAGGTTCCACCTCCCAGACCCGTTACAAAAAACACTTATACTCACCTTTCTTCCCTGTGCTCCAGCGCTGTGGTGTCCTGTTCTGCCGGAAGCCGGGGAAGGAGTGCGGTGCTGGAGTACTCACGTTCCCATACCGTGCTGTCCGGCGCCATTTTGCTGAAGACACACTGCAAATGTGTCTTCAGTAAAATTGCGCCGACTCCGACGCCTTCACTCCTGCTCCGATCTCTGGCGAGAAGAGAGGCGCCGGGGCAACGCTCCTCCCGGTCAGGTAAGTATGTAAGCATGGCTCCTGAGATCGCGGTATGCGTTTTGTGTCTACGCATACCGCGATCTCTGGCGCCATACACTCCTCTTACCTGTAACAGCTCCATGCGTTCTTCTGTCTGGAGCCAGACTGCGTGTCGCGCTTGCGCAGTCTATAGAGGCTTCAGACAGAGGGACGCTTGCAGCGTTATATTATAGATATAGGGATAAAAGGGCACTTGAACAAGCACACAGCTCTGGAAAGTGAAAGCCATGATTAGGCAAACTGCTCAGGTAGAAGCCAATGCTGCAGCTGGTGATTTTGCAAGACTACTAACAGTAGTTTTGTCAGGAACTGAGAGGGAGGGTAAGGAAGGTGAGCAATCAACTATTTTATAAAAATCAATGGGCTTGAGTGAGCTGACTTGGATGTTAGGAGGTAACCCCTCTCCTGGAAAGTAGCTACTGCACCATGGTCTGTACACTAGTGGCCTAGTGGCTAAGCTCCATGGAAACCAGCAGTATACTATAGAAGATAAAAGTTGTCATTGCAGGAGAATGACAGCAGATAGAAAAAACAAGTCAATTGCAATATTTCTTATTTTCATGTTGTTTAATTCCTTAAAGCAATTTAATAATTTAAGAATATCCATTTAATAAAGCTTTCACAGACAATATCTTAATAAATGAAGAAAAATAATAATCATACATCTACCAACATATTTTTTTTCTTTCATTCCCTATTGTTACTTAAAAGTCTAACTCACCCTCCTGGAATTCATAGTATATGAGGTACAGACTCATTGACAATCATTTTTTCATTGTTAATTTTTGTTTTTCATAGTATATTTTTAAATACTGAAATGTACACCACAAGATATGAAACAGAGGGTGTTTACCACTTACCACCTTTTTTAACTCAAGAAAATAAAAATTTGATGTTAAAAAGAACTGGCATCTCTCTCTCTATGTCAGTCCAATTTTTTATCAGCAATCAAATCATCAGATGCTCATTCAGATGGATTCAAGTTTAATCACTTCCATAACTTTCATAATAGTTCAATAGCAGATATTTGACTGAGAGAAGTGCAGATTCACCAGAGTTGATATTAGAGCAACAATTAATTAAAATAAAACTTGTAGGGCTTTCCCCATATCTGTCGCAGAGTGCATCTTCTTACAGTCACCACTGTACTTACGAGAGCTTCAATCAGCAAGATATCTTGAGTAAACAGTATTTACTTCATACTGGATAAACATGAGATACAATTCAATGTCACACAGTCCTGTGCTGCTGACATAACACATTCAGGAAAAAGAAAGAACACAGGAAGTTAAAAACAAACAACAATTGAGAGCTTTCCTCCCACCATTACAGCAAGCATATAACTTTACACACTATCGCCATCTGCTGTCTGGTTAGTATAAAGTCCTCCTTTCACTTTTAATAAGTCCTAATCTGTTGCATATGCCAACAATATCTGCAGCAGAGCTGTTGGGATTATCTGGATTGATGCGGCAACACAGGGACACAGCACATTGTGACATGTAAAACTGTTTTGTAACTATTGTGTACAGTCCGAGATCAAAACACTTCTTTGTAATATTGAGCTATTCACCATAAATAGCTTTTAGTTAGCTTCTAAACATTAAGAGAATGAATAAGCACTGCTGCACCTTACTGTATTAGACACCAGCAGTAAAAAATAATCTGGAGAAGAGTCTAAACAATCCAGAGTCTATAAATTAAATAAGTAGTTTTTCAGCTTTACTCGGAATCCAGATTCAAGAGCCAAAAACGTAATGATGAAAAGGGCAATACTGGATATGACAAAAAGTTCTAGGATACAGAATATGCTGCTTATGGGGCTATGTAACCACAAGAGAGTCAATGTGCCCATGTTGAACTTGTTTACAATCGGCAATGCCTACAATGGCCACCCAACCATCAGATCTAGATCATGGAGCAATTGAAGAAAGTCAACTGATCCAATTTTTCATGTGTTTTTTATGTCATGTAGATTGCCGGGTGTGTGTATCTTACTTCAGAAAGAAATAACACAAGCACGTACTTTCGGAAGAAGGAAAGCTGGCAGAGACATTATCATGCCATGCTGTGAAACCTTGGGTCCTGGCATTCATTCTGTGCAGGCGCTTATTGAATCCCGTGCTGTGTAGATGCAAGCAGCAAAATCTACTGTAGTTGTGCAGGTGCTGGAACCATTTGCCACCACCTCAGATGTGGGTGCAACCAAGGAGGCAATTAAGTGGTATAATCTTCATTTTTTGCAAAGCAGCTATCTTTATTGTTCACAGAGCAAAAAGTTGGTCAACCAGAAGTCTTTATGAGCACAGAGTCAGCGCAATAAATAGTAACTATGCTTTTACCTGCATATGGTTCTAGCTTACTGCATATGCTTATTTTTGTCCACAAATTGGACAACCCTTAAAGTATCAGATCACAAGGTCTTGGTACAAGATAACACAAGACGCCATCAGAGGTCTTGTGATGGCTAAGTCAGAAATGTCTTAGTGGCATGAGAGGAACATACACACTATTAGGCAGGTGTCTTTAATTTTATGACTGATATGTATCATATCTGATTTTAAACATCCAGGCGATCCGGCTGCTAAAGCGTCATTGCATAGTAGCACAGCTACATGTGATCATGTAGCTGCAGTAGTGTAAATTCATCTGTCAAACACAGTAGGAGTCCCCATAAAGAAGGCACAGATAGTAATAAAGCAGTGAAGAAGGGCTGTGTATACAGCAAAAGGAAGTGCTGATGACACTTCCGTCTCCATAAACAGTGGTCATGTGATCCAGACAGCTCTGCTTTCCTCTGATTAACCAGCCCCAGTTACAAGGGAAATAAGATGAAAAAAAAATATTTACATTTGAAATGTCCCCCTAAGTTCTCTTAAGACCTCATGGGGGGCACAATGTACAAATTAAATAAGATATAAAATTAATAAATATATAAATTAAAAAATAGCAAGTAAAAAATAAACTAAAAATGACTGCCACGATTAATCCAAATTGCTGTTACTAGCCCCCCCCCAAAAAAAAACATGTCTGATATGTAAAAATAATTGTCACGGATTGGGGAAAACCTGTAATTGAACCTTAGTAGTCCTTTGTGGTCATAAAGAATCAAATTGAGAAAAACTGTTATTTCTCTTATTTACTTATCGATATGACCCTATATCCGCAAAAAAAATCCCATATATCACAAAAAAAATACGCAATAACGACTTGAACCTCTGAATAAGAAAAAATGCTACAGCTCTTTTAATCACATGTACTAGCAAAAAACAAAAATGTGCCAGGTCAGGCACAGGGGCATATAGCCCAGTCTTGAACTGGTTACATTAAATTAGAAGAACAATGTCTGCTTTTTATCCTCAAGAAACAGTGCTGCTCTTTTTTGTTTAATCTGGTATTGTACCTCAGCCTCATTCAAAGAAAGTAAGCTGAGCTACCATTACCATGAGTGGTGCTGTTCCTAATAAAAAAATCACTAACCCTCCTTAACCCATTAATTAAAGTAATATCATTATTGTTTCCCATCTTGAAAATAGTTTGCTCTATTGAAAAAGATTTCTATTGAGGATATCCAAATGGGTAATTCTACTTAAGATTAATTACAGGATATCTGTTTCTACCTACTAGTAGTACATTTTATGGGTATAAGTTGTACGGGGTACACTACTGAAGATTTACTTTATATTAGGCATCAGCTTCAAATATTGCATGATTTTGTTCTTTTATATATAAGAAAAAACTGAATAAAAGACTATATGTATAGGGTATTGACTCCCCCTAGAACAAAATGTAGCAATGTTATTTACCAAGGTAGATCATTCCTTATAATACCCATCTCACTAATTGAACAATCATTTTCGAAAATTGCTGGGGTGGTTTTCCTTACCTCTCCTTTAATAAATTACAATACAGGCCTTTATAAAATAAGCTAATGTTACTGGAGACATCTAATGTTTTAATTTGGTACTAGAAGAATCTCGCAATAATATTGTATATGCTCCTTAGGCAAGTCATGCTCTCCATTGTTCTGTTTCCTCTCTCTTCATCATTCTGTAACATTGCAGTGTTGGAAATGTGAAATTAAGCATCCTATTGTAGAAGGAACGTGTCCAGTTACATTCGATCACTTGCCATAGTAAAAAAAGGAACAATCCATTTTCTCTTATAGAAGGGAACAGTCGGTAAGAGGTTTGAAATGAGTGTGAGGATACAATTTGCCTTAAGAGTGCCTGAGGATCAAGACAACCTGACTTTCCACGGAATGAGTCTGTCAGCTGGCATCTTGCAGTAATTGCTTCCCATGGCAGGACCTTACCAGCCAAGAGGGGACTGCTCTCGTCAACCCAAGAATCAATTTCAACAGCAGCTGAATGATAATTGTTTTTTAAAGCTTAGGGAACTTGTTGCCAAGTCTAAATGGGAACCAAATGGTTATTGCCTGATTGGCACTGATTATTCAAGGATTTGGGCATTTGAAAAGGGAACAGGAAGAAAAGCTTCTTATTAAAGACACTCATATTTTATATCCTGATAATATTTTCCTTTATGAGACAAAATGCATGGATAGTTTCTTGTCATTGTAGCTGAGCATTTACATGACATCTTTGTGTGGTAAGATGACCACAGGAAATGCATCTTCACTTCTTCTACATATATACATTTGTATACTTTTTCATGTTTAAGGAAGGGATAGATTAAATACTATATTTAAATTATATAAAATCATTCATAATGTTTCTTAAATGAATTCATGATACTAAATATACTGTAGATATAAAGTGAGTATGTTAAATATGGAGTAAAGATATTCTAAACACTTTATGAAACACTCTCCAATTAACTTTATTAACACAATACGGGGTTCATAATAGCAAAACAAACAATAAACCATAATTTATTCAGTTAAGGGACTTCTGTGCCCCCTTCAAAGCTTAAAACAATTTTAGGTAATATTCCAATAATTTTTCTCATTAAAGGTAATTTGTCAACAGGTATTTGTTACTCCATCTAAAAGCGGCATGATATAAAGGAGGAGATCCAACAATGTGTCACTTTCTGAGCTGCTTACCGAAGTTCTGTTGAAAACACTGTTTTATCTGCTGCAGATCAATCAGTCCTCTGAATGCTGAGCTCGTATAATCCTGCCCACACCACTTATTGACAGATTTCTGTTTTCACTGTGCATAGGCAGTAAGCTGCCAATCAGTGGTGGTGGTGGGGGTTATACAGAGCTCATGAATTTGGAGGACTACATGGCAGCAGATTATTAGTCCTCTAGTCATGATCTTCTGCTGATAAAACGATGAAATAAAAAATAAATAACTTAAAAAATGTCATTAAAAAGTGTCACTGGCATGGAGGGCCACAGTTGCAGCAATGACAGAGGAAAAGTGAATGTAAATGTTTTTTTCTATTATTATTTAAACCTTTTATGGTCCTGAAAATAATCCAGTAAAATGACAGCAAGCCAATTTGCTTGATTTATTTGAATCAAATCCCAGAATTTTGGTTAGGAAATTTTGTAAGCAAATTGCATTCTATGTAGATAAATGTAAAGTTGTAGCAAATGAAATTCAATGTGGATAAATTAAAGTTATGAACCTGAGCAATAATAATAAATGACTATAGTGTTCTAGGTGGACTAAAACTGGGAGAGTCACTTGTAGAGAAGAATCTGGGTGATTTGTAGATGACAGAATCAATATCAGCAAGCAATGTCAATCAGCTGCTTATAAGTGCAGCAAGATATACAGTAGTTATGTATTAAAAGAGGCATAGACTCTCAAAGGAGGATTTAATACTCCTACTTTACAAAGCATTACTGAGAACTCATCTGGAATAGACAGTCCAGCATTAGGCATGAATTCATAGAAATGATGCCCTGAAGATAGAAAAGGTACAGAAAGGGCACAAAACTGATAATTGGGGATTTAAGTTATAAAGAAAGATTAAAATAATTAAACTTATCGAGTATTCACACAGGACATATTTTAAGATGGGGGATATGATTAGCTTGTGCAAGTTTGTAAATGGCCTATTAAAAAATATATGGTCAAAAGCTGTTTCATGTAAACGCCCATCAAAAGACAAGAGGGCTCTCCCTCTGTTTTTAGATACAAAGGATCAATTTCCAGGGGGATAGGCTTTTTTATCATGAACACTAATATTCTGAGGAAAAAAATTCCTTAACCTTCAGTTAGTCAGGCCAAAACACTACTAGGCCACGTTCACAGGTTCAGTATTTGGTCAATATTTCACATCAGTATTAAGCCAAAACCAGAAGTGGAACAGTCACAGGGTAAGTATAATCGAAACACGTCACCATTTCTCACCTACTCCTGGTTTTGGCTTACAAATACTGAAGGAAAATACTGTCCAAATAATGAACGTGTGAATATGGCCTTAGTCGCAAACACCTCGTTGTGGCACGTGTAGTCTACACTACATCTCGCGATGCACTGAGGAGGGAGGGGTACCCAAGCTTGAAAGCTACCAAAATGGATGGTTACCTACTTTCTATACTTACGGAAATATAATGAAAACAAACTTGTTTGGGGTCCAATAGACCTCATGTGACTAATGAAAGGTTAAAGGGGTTGCCCATCTTTGTGGACATTTTATTTCTGACTTAAATGCATGCATGCAATTGGGGCTAAAAATCATTTTTGTAATTGGGTTTCATAAAAAAAATTGTACCGCTTGCCTCCTATAGCTGCTGTATTACATTGTCTATTGCTGGCTGCAAAATGAGTTATTGGGGTCGGGCATATTACCTTTATTTTAACAGATGTGTTGGGGACATGATTTTTTTGGCACTTACTATTATACAGGTATGCGAGGCTCTCCTCCGCCTCTTGTTACTGCAGCTTTCCTCACAGACTGCACAGCTCTCTAGTCCATACAATGGCTGCTGGTGGAGGAGCATATGACCAAACTTGTCCATCAGTCTCCTCCAACATGAGAAAACTTCTTTTCCTTTGGAGGAAACTGATGGACAGGTCTGGCCATATGCTCCTCCACCAGCAGCATTGTATGGACTGGAGAGCTGTACAGTCTATGAGGAAAGCTGCATTAACAAGTTCAGGAGGAGAACTTGCAGACTCTGTAGTCCGCAAAAAAATTACAGTGATATGTCCATTTTTTATTCAAGTAACAGATCAAAATTAACCATGCAAGTCTATGGATCCATAAAAATCAGAGACAGCACATGGATGGCATCAGTGTGCAATCTGAGTGCTGTTTAGGTTAAAATTATAGTGGATAGGAGAAGCTTTGCAATTTACATATTTATTATTCCATACATGAAAATCACTGATGAAATACAGGTATAAAAACTGATGATTGAACTCTGATGAAACTCAGATCCAAAACACTGATGAACAATGGTCTATGTTTTGCATACAAGAAAAATCTGAATGAAGTTTGATGATGCCTGAATGAAGTCTAACACCAATGGGCATGGAGAAGGGTGAATATGCATTCTCTTTAGTAGTGGGCACACAAGATAGCTGAGCTACAGCGAGAGCTGCAGCGCTGCTGACACTGTGGACGCACCATTAAAGAACAGGGATATTCACTCTTCTCCACACACATAATCCCGGCGTGGAGAGGAGTGACTATTCCCACAGCTCACTTTGGCATCTGAGGGCACATGGAAGAGATGTCATGCGCTGCTCAGATGCGGAGGCGAGCTGCTGCTGGCAGAACAGGATGCAGCACTAGAGCAGAGGGGAGGAAGGTGAGTATGAGTGTTTATTTTTTTTAATGTGTGCAGTGATGGGGGGCCATGCAAACCAGGATAGGGGGCCATACATACCAGGATTGGGATGAGGGGGCCATGCAAACCAGGATAGAGGGGCCATACATACCAGGATTGGGATGAGGGGGCCATGCATACCAGGATTGGGTCTGAGGGGGCCATGCATACCAGGATAGGAGATGAGGGGGCCATGCATACCAGGATTAGGGATGAGGAAGCCATGCATATCAGGATTGGAGATGAGGGGGCCATGCATATCAGGATTGGGGATGAGGGGAGTCATGCATAACAGGATTGGGGATGAGGGGTGCCATACATAACCATGATTGAGGATGAAGGGTGCCATACATACCAGGATTGGGGATGAGGGGTGCCATACATACCAGGTTTGGGGATGAGGGGTGCCAAGCATACCAGGATTGGGGATGAGGGGTGCCATACATAGCAGGATTGAGGATGAGGGGGCCATGCATACCAGGATTGGGGATCAGGGGGCCATGCATAGCAGGATTGGGGATGAGGGGAGCCATGCATACCAGGATTGGGGATGAGGTGTGCCATGCATACCAGTATTGGGGATCGGGGGGCCTTGCATAGCAGAATTGGGGATGAGGGGTGCCATGCAAACCAGGATTGGGGATGAGGGGTGCCAAGCATACCAGGATTGGGTTGTGGGGAGCCATGCATACCAGGATTGGGGATGATGGGGCCATGCATACCAGGATTGGGGATGAGGGGTGCCAAGCATACCAAGATTGGTGATGAGTGGACAATACTTACCAGGATAGGGAAATTTACCAGTAGCTGCGGCATTTCCCACCCTAGGCTCATACTCGAGTCAATAAGTTTTCCCAGATTTTTTGTGGTAAAATTAGGTGCCTCGGCTTATATTCGGGTCGGCTTATACTCAAGTATATATGGTAATTGTTAAATAAGAGCAGAATGTGATATCTACAATGTACAGTACAGACCAAAAGTTTGGACACACCTTCTCATTTAAAGCTTTTCCTGCATTTTCATGACTATTAAAATTGTACATTCACAATGAAGGCATCAAAACTATGAATTAACACATGTGGAATTATGTACTTAACAAAACGTGTGAAACAACTGAAAATTTGTCTATTCTAGGTTCTTCAAAGTAGCCACCTTTTGCTTTGATGACTGCTTTCACACTCTTGGCATTCTCTTGATGAGCTTCAAGAGGAAGTCACCGGAAATGGTCTTCCAACAATCTTGAAGGGGTTCCCAGAGATGCTTAGCACTTGTTCGCCCTTTTGCCTCCACTCTGCGGTCCAGCTCACCCCAAACCATCTCGATTGGGTTCAGGTCTGGTGACTGTGGAGGCCAGGTCTTCTGGCGCAGCACCCCATCACTCTCCTTCTTGGTCAAATAGCCCTTACACAGCCTGGAGGTGTGTTTGGGGTCATTGTCCTGTTGAAAAATAAATGATGGTCCAACTAAATGCAAACTGGATGGAATAGCATGCCACTGCAAGATGCTGTGGTATCCATGCTGGTTCAGTATGCCTTCAATTTTGAATAAATCCCCAACAGTGTCACCTGCAAAGCACCCCCACACCATCACACCTCCTCCTCCATGCTTCACGGTGGGAACCAAGGCATGTAGAGTCCATCCGTTCACCGTTTCTGCGTCGCATAAAGACACGGTGGTTGGAACCAAAGATCTCAAACTTGGACTCATCAGACCAAAGCACAGATTTCCACTGGTCTAATGTCCATTCCTTGTGTTCTTTAGCCCAAACAAGTCTCTTCTGCTTGTTGCCTGTCCTTAGCAGTGGTTTCCTAGCAGCTATTTTACCATGAAGGCCTGCTGCACAAAGTCTCCTCTTAACAGTTGTTGAAGAGATGTGTCTGATGCTAGAACTCTATGTGGCATTGACCTGGTCTCTAATCTGAGCTGCTGTTAACCTGCGATTTCTGAAGCTGGTGACTCGGATAAACTTATCCTCAGAAGCAGAGGTGACTCTTGGTCTTCCGTTCCTGGGGGGGTCCTCATGTGAGCCAGTTTCTTTGTAGCGCTTGATGGTTTTTGCAACTGCACTTGGGGACACTTTCAAAGTTTTCCCAATTTTTCGCACTGACTGACCTTCATTTCTTAAAGTAATGATAGCCACTCGTTTTTCTTTACTTAGCTGCTTTTTTCTTGCCATATAAATTCTAACAGTCTATTCAGTAGGACTATCAGCTGTGTATCCACCAGACTTCTGCACAACACAACTGATGGTCCCAACCCCATTTATAAAGCAAGAAATCCCACTTATTAAACCTGACAGGGCACACCTGTGAAGTGAAAACCATTTCCGGTGACTGCCTCTTGAAGCTCATCAAGAGAATGCAAAGAGTGTGCAAAGCAGCCATCAAAGCAAAAGGTGGCTACTTTGAAGAACCTAGAATATAAGACATATTTTCAGTTGTTTCACACTTTTTTGTTAAGTATATAATTCCACATGTGTTAATTCATAGTTTTGATGCCTTCAGTGTGAATGTACGATTTTCATAGTCATGAAAATACAGAAAAATCTTTAAATGAGAAGGTGTGTCCAAACTTTTGGTCTGTACAGTATATATATTATATGCGTATGTTTGTGTATATACTGTATACATCACATATATACACACACACATATATATATATGTTTGTGTTTGTCATAGAGAGAGATGTGAATATACTTGTGTAATATATATATACTACTATATATTACACATGTATATTTGTGTACACATACATATTTATATATAGCAAGAGAGAGTGCTACATATATAAGCATACATGTGTTTTATAGACATAGGGGCTCAACCATAATGTGCAGTTACATAAAGTTGCGCTATATATAAATCTATAGATATAGAGTGAGTCAAAATTGGAACAGCACCATATCTTCAAAATATCGGGTGCAAGATCCCCAAACAGATATCCATAAGTATAGACAGTATAGCAAAACAACGTCAGACAGCACATCAAAACGTCTCTGAAAAAATATGGACTTCATTAGCCCGGCATGGCGACGATTTAGTTGCGGTGCGGTGATCAAGCAGCGATGAAGGTTGTCCTCAACAGAAACGTCGCCACACCGGGCCACGCCGGGCTAATAAAGTCCTTTTTTTTTTTTTTAAAGACCTTTTCGAGTGCTGCCTGCCATTTTTTGCTATAGATATAGAGAGATATATGGAAAAATAACCAGCAACCAGCCCAAAACCTTCAAATTAGGAAAAATTAGAATGGAAACAGCTCTTCACTGAAAATAAGTGATACAGACGTTATTCCTCCATCTGATCTGGATGGATAAAGTCGGCCTTTCTCACTTATTTCCACTGAGCGCTGCTTCACCTCTATTATTAAACTTGCTCCATTTTTAGCCAGGAGATGTAAATGTGTTTTTTTATTAGCAGATATGGGTGATACATGCTGTGATTACTATGTAGTCGGATATTAAGCGATTCAATGTGCAGATGGTACCCGGGTCTGGAGAAGAGGAGACTCTCCTCCAAACCAGGGTACCATAGTACCTGTAAAAAAAAAGAATTAAAATAAAAACTATACATTATACTCACCTTCTGATGGCCCCCAGTCTCCATAGCGATGCGTCCTGGCTCCCCGGCAGCTCGCGATGGTCTAAAAAGACCTGCCATGATGTAATTTAGCCATGTGACGGGTCGCGTGACCTGTCACATGACTAAATGACGTCATCGAAGGTCCTTTTACATAACCGCGAGACACTGGGAAGACCGAACGCATCGGATAAGAAGACCGGGTGCCATCAGAAGGTGAGTATATGTTTTTTTTGTTTTTTTTTACCATTTTTATTCTTTTTTTTAACTAACTTGGTCACACTATATAAAATCCATGCTGGTTGCATGGATTTATATAGTGTGACCAAGTTGTCAAACACTTTCCAAGTGATGCTAAAATCGTTTGGAAAGCGTTTGACAACCCGCATGCGAAATCGCATGTGCAAAACGCATGACAAACGCTTCTACCTGGCAGGAAAAATGCATGTACAATCCGCATGCGTTTTTTCTACCAGGGAGATGCAGAAACGCTCAGGAAAAATCAGAAGCATTTCTGCATCGCGGGCACTTAGCCTTACATACATTTATGAAAAATCATAAAAAAGAATGGTAATAAAAGCAAGAAAATATGTTATATGGGTAGACCTCTGCAGCTGCATAAGGGCCCAAGAGGATAAGGGGGCCTACTATCACCTCCAAACAGCTTCAGACATATCAAGGGTGGATTAGGATGAGTTATTGGACCACCAAGGCCCCATATACTGTTCTTGCATAGATGCCCTCTTATGTCTGTGTGCATCCCTGGTTACAATGCGGGAATACTCCCTCAAAGTTCATTTTTTGGTAATAGGGTCAGTCTGCGTGTGTCAAACATGGACAGAATGCTGCTGAGTTTAAAAGAACATATGGGAACTTGGGTAACATTCTCTATGCATTTAAAGCCCAAAGTGAGGTAGTTAAGAGATCCATTGTGATTGACAGACCAGCCAGGACTGCTTTGAGAAATTCTCCCTTATGGTTCCATAATATTCCCTCCACTGATCAACATTTTTACTACATAATCGCACAATCATTTCTACATATAGTAACATTGGTTATAATTTGTTTTTTAATTCATACTAGGTGATGTTCTTATCCAGTTTAATATTATTTCATACTTTGTTCATGATTACTATTTCCTATCAATCCCTATAATTATTTCTATTGCTAATACAAATTGCTAAGATTAGAAAACGACAATTAGATGATAAAAGATCTTCTGCTTGCTCCTGACTAAGGCTTCATGCAAACAAAATGCTTGCAATAGTTGCCAACAAACGATGAGATCTATTGTATTTTGCTACAAATGAAAATTAAATTACGCTACCTACACTGTACCAGAGTTGAATCTTAAATTTCTTACGGAAACGGAATGTTTGCTGCAAGTCTTCATTGGACCTGATGAGAGCCTCATTATTTTTGTACCAGCAGTACACACTCGGTATAGCATAATCAAAGCCTGGGGGTACGTATTAATTATCTTTTTGAATAGTGATGAAATTTTAAAACGATCTCCTTAAGGCTCACATCATCAGCAGATGAAGCAAAGCTTTGCACAGCTTGCGACCAGTGGTTCACATGTGTTTTTACATCTGTTCAGGATATTTCAATTTGAAGAGCAACAAGCCGAGTTTGGGATTAAAAGAAAATGCATAAAAAAAGAGACACAGAGAAATGTCTGCAACAAACATGCATCACCTTCTATTTCATCCACATGACTAGCAGAAACACATTGATTTCTCTCTTCAATATATTCACAGCTAGTCCCAGTATCCAAATAGTAAAGAAATCTTTAACATTTGCAACATGCGTGGCCCATTGTCTAGCTTAATGCCACAGATGATTAGCAGTTCACCTGTTATTTTTGCTCTCACTCGTCAAATTCCTCAATTGGGTTATTTTGCGCCACGTCTGCTTAAATTTTTGCTTGAATATATTTTAAGCAAAAGATTAAAGTTTTAGCTGCTACCAAGGGAAAAGAGAAAAAAGCAACATTTCAAGCTCTGTCTCTATAGTATATGTCAACATAAATTTGGAGAACTATTTTTCTTTACATTTTGCTTTGAATGCCACAGAATTGACATTTTTTCCTTCTGCTAGGTAACATTTGGAATAGTATAAATATTAAAGAAGCATTCTAATAAAGTGGATATCTTAACTGAGACGTATGTGTATTTGCATCAGTAATATACAGTATATTATGTATGCTTTATTTTTCGAAACTAAACAATTCCATAGTGGATTATGGTTTTCATACTTATAATTAAACTTTACAATATCTGAACTTTGAACTGAACTATTTCCTATTTTTTTAGTTCTGGATTTCCAATGATAATAATAACAACAATAATAACTTACTAGTATGCAAAAATGTTTCAATATGATTAATACATTTTTTCTACCATAATTATTCAATTTTCTGAAGTAGTTTGTATTATTAGTGATAGGCCTCAACAGCCAATCCATGGAGATGCTAGTGGCCTCACCAGCAACCATAAACTACTGTACAATCCCCATAATACCTCAGTAACATTGCCAAATAAATCCTTCTGTTTAGCACACATAATACCTTATAAAGTACCTAGCAACACCAAACATCTCATGCACCACAACATGCCTACCCAGCAGTGCTAAAAATCACAAGTACAACTTATTTTCCAAGCAGCCAAAAAAAAACACAGTACAGCATAACATACTTCCCCAGCAGTACCAAATGCCACAGTGCAGTAGACAATATCTCCCCCAAACCATTCCTTGCAAGGTAGCACCATCTTTCACCTGGTCATATAGGCATGTGCCCACGATGCGGATTTAATGCGTTTCCGCGGTGCCATTTCTGCCTCGAAAATGCATTAAAAACGCATGTTAAGTTGTCTGCCATGTTTCCCAATGATAATCCGCATGTGCTGTGCACATGCTGCGGAAATTTCCTCTGCGGATTATCATTGTGGAAAAATCCGCAGCACAACCGTTTCTTGTGAGTAAACGCGGCGAAACCACCGCCATTTACTTGCAGAACCGCATAACATCCGCATGTATACATGTATGCATGCGGATGTTATGCTGTTCAATGTGCGGATGGTACCCGGGTCTGGAGAAGAGGAGACTCTCCTCCAGACCCGGGTACCATTAGTGAAAAAGAATAAAAACGTAAAAAATGAAAAAAAACATTATACTTACCTCTCCCTTGGGGGGCCACCAGAGAGGTAAGTATAATGTTTTTTTTTGTTTTTTTACGTTTTAATTCTTTTTTTTACTATTGATGCTGCACTTAAAGCAACATAAGTTTGTCACACACTATAAATCCATGCCGATTGCATGGATTTATATTGTGTCACCAACTTGTCAAGAACTTTTCCAAGTGATGCTCAAAATTGCTTGGAAAAGCGCTTGAAAAAACGCATGCAGAAATGCATGCAAAAACGCTTCTCCCTGGCAGAAAAATGCATGTAAAATCCGCATGCGTTTTTTCTGCCAAGGAGATGCAGAATTGCTCAGGAAAATTTCTGCTTTATTTCTGCATCGTGGGCACATATATTTAATCAAAGCATAAGTAAAATTAGCTTTTTAATGAATCTGTACTCTGCTCTGTGTGCACTGTCAAACAGGAGCTCAACAACACTCCTGCCTGCTGAGCTGCACAGCTAGGTCTATTGAGCAATCAATGGGATTCTCAGGACTTAAGACTAGAGATGTTCGACTCGAACTTTTCGCCAATCTCAAATTCGAGCTGTTTTGGGCGGTGTTCGAGCCGTTCGGAGAACACGAACAATTTGAAAAAAATTCGGCTGTTCGAGGTTAAGTTCAATAACTGTTCATGCACCAAAATCATAACTGGATTTTTTCTCAGTAATGCTGAAAATTAATGTTAATACGCAGTTTGAGTGTACAGCGGGGCGGGGGGAGGGGCAGGGGATGGATCTCTGCATAAATAATGAAGATCTCCATTTTTTTTCTCTTTCCCGCATTTACAGTGGGGAGGTGCAATCTGTCAGCCTATCAGCAGCGCACACAGGGAGCGAACTGCTTTTTTTCACACAAGCAAGGGTCATTGGCAGTGTATGTCACATGTCCTTGCCCCATAAGACCCAGCCATTTTCCCCGTCGCCACCATTTTCTCACTGCTGCAGCTGCGCGTTAGACGGCACCGCTGTTGCTGTGTGCGCTATACTTTGTTAATTTGAAGCCAATTTTCGCACAAATCTACAGATAGCTTGGGAGTAGGGAATAGTTGTGATTGCAGTCCTTTTAAGGACTAGGTTACATCATTTCCTACGACTTTTATCAGGCAGGTCTGTGCTCTTAAATAGATAGGTTGGGAGTAAAGACTAATTGTAATTGCAATCCTTTTCAGGGCTAGGTTACATCAGTTCCTATCACTTTTATCAGGCAGGTCTGTGTTCTTAAATAGATAGGTTGGGAGTAAAGACTAATTGCAATTGCAGTCCTTTTGAGGGCTAGGTTACATCAGTTCCTATCACTTTTTGCCAGGCAGGTCTGTTTTAGTGCTGTGCAAGTTTATTTCACAGCATTTGGCTAAATCTAGCAATGCAAATCCATTTTGGCCTCTTGCAGTGTGTGTTAGTCAGTGGAGTAGCCTATCTGTGTTGCAAGCTACACCACCTGTGTATAGAATACCAATTTTTTTACTGCACCTAGTGAAGTAAAACCTTTTGGGCATAGCATCATTCTATTAGTCCATCTATACTAACCTCCACCAGGTTGCAAATTCAAAATAATTTTTATCTACATCTAGCTCTGAAAAAATATTTCGGCTTGTAGCAGTGTGTGGGACTTGTTCTATTAGTCCATCTACACTAACCTCCACCAGGTTGCAAATTCAATATAATTTTTTTCTGCATCTAGCTCTGAAAAAATATTTCGGCTTGTAGCAGTGTGTAGGACTTGTTCTATTAGTCCATCTATACTAACCTCCATCAGGTTGCAAATTCAAAATAATTTTTATCTGCTTCTAACCCAGCCAATACTTTTGGGCTAATACCACAGTTTGGCCCCTCAGCTCTGCTCGGTTCCCATCCATTGTTTTTTGTGCAAACAACTCCAGAGTTGTGAATTAGTTAACCACCAAAATGAGTGGAAAAAAGCCTGTGGCTGGTGGAAAGGGGAATAGGCATGTTGGGAAGGGAAAAAAAGGTTGTGTCTGTGGGGTAGGTGTTAAAGCAACAGTAACATCTGCAGAAGAAAGACCATCTTCCAGCCAAACTAAGATGTCTACTTCTTTTAGGGGACAATGTGATAAGATCCCTTTCTTACGGCCACGCCAATCGCTACAAATTCCAGATGAGGCACAAAAACAGCAGGTGCTTCAATGGATATCAAGTGCTCCTTTAAGTGGGCTCTCCTCCACCTCAACTCCAACATCACAAATACTCCAGTCCTCAGAGGTGTCACCCCAATCGCACTTGCTTCCTCACAGCTCCCAAGTCTCCAGCTGCCTGTCTGAGTATGGGGTAGAACAGATGGTTGAGTCTGCAGAGCTGTTTACTCATACTATAGCCTGGAAATCAGAGGTCGGCTCCAGAGCTTCTGTGAATCCAGACGAGGAAATGATCTGCACTGATGCCCAGAATCTTTTATGAGTCGGATCCAGGACCAGACGCAGAAGGTTCTGACCATAATGTCAACCCAAGTTCCCAAACTGTAACTCCTGTTGGTGGAGACAATGAGGAAGATGATGATGAGACTCAAATACCTGATTGGAGCGACAACTTTAGCTTTTTGTCAGGGCAGGAAGATGTTGGCTCTGAGGACGATGGGTGTGATAACACACAGGGTGATGATGACGAGGTTGGAGATGTCACTTACTGTCAACCCACAGTCAGCCAGTCGATGAGGTAAGCAGAGGAGGTGGAGGAGGATGCTAGTGACGACGAGGTCAGGTTGCGCCTTCCTGGACAGAGACATAGTACTGGAAGCACGTCAACAACTGCATACTCAAACACAACTCTGCCTCTCACCACAAGTCGTGGTGGCTCTTCAGGTCGCATGGGTGCTAAGCCTTGCATAGCCTGGGCATTTTTTCAGATCGATAAAGATGACCCAACTCATGTTATCTGTAACATTTGTCAGCAAAAGCTAAGTAGAGGCCAAAAAATACATAGTTTGAGTACTTCAGGCATGAACCGGCACATGGATATGAAGCATAAGTTGCAGTGGGAAGCTCACTGTGCTACAATGCGGCCTAGCCGGCCGGGCCAACCACTGTCTGCCACATCTTGTGCATCCGCGGCCTCTTCATCCTCTGTGACTGGGGGGACAGCAGTCACACCTGTTTTGGGACGCAGACCTGCCACCTCTTTACCTGCAACAGCCAGCGTGATTGGCAGGTCATCATTTTCTTTGGAGGTGGAAACACCAGCTGGTGTTCAGCGCTGTCCGACATCGATAGCACCACCTTTGGATCAAGGCAACCTAACATGTCCGCCTGCATCTTCCTCACAGACCGGCAGTTTGCCGGAGACACCCTTCTCAACCCCGTCTAAGCACAACAGCCAGCCCTCGGTCCCTCAGATGTGGACAAGTAAAAGACCATTTCCTCCTAGCCATGAGAAAGCTAAGAGGTTGAATTTCACCATCTGCAAGCTCTTGGCTACAGAAATGCTGCCTTTCCGCCTGGTGGACACAGAGGATTTTCGAGACCTTATGTCTGTCGCAGTGCCCCAGTACCAGATGCCCAGTCGGCACTACTTCTCAAAGAAAGGTGTGCCTGTGCTCCACCAGCATGTCGCACACAACATCACCGCTTCTTTGAGAAACTCTGTGTGTGACAGGGTGCATTTCACCACAGACACTTGGACAAGTAGGCATGGACAGGGGCGTTACATGTCACTGACTGGGCACTGGGTAACTATGGTGACAGCAGGACAAAGGGCTGCTGTCCAAGTCTTGCCGTCCCCACGAGTTGTGCGTCAATCCTCTTTATCTCGAAGTTCCTCCACTGCTTCTGCCTCCTCAACCTCCTCTCGGTCCTCCACCTGCACCCAAAGCCTGTCTGGTCATGCCAAAAGCTTTCTAACTGCGCAGAAGGGATCCTGCACACCTCCTTACTATGCTGGCAGCAGGGCTCAACGTCATCAGACAGTTTTTACTTTGAAATGTCTGGGAAATGTGAGTCACACAGCTGAGGAGTTGTGGTCAGCTCTGGAGAACCAGTTTCATGAATGGTTGTCTCCACTGGACCTGAAACCAGGGAAGGCCGTGTGCGACAATGCTGCAAACCTGGGTGCGGCCCTTCGCCGGGGCAATGTCACACACGTGCCTTGTATGGCTCACGTGTTGAACCTGGCTGTCCAGCAATTTTTAGTCCACTATCCCGGACTAGATGGCCTTCTGCAGAGGGCACGGTCGCTGTGTGCTCACTTCCGCTGTTCGCATCCCGCAGCTCAGCGACTTACATCTCTACACAAGTCGTTGGGCCTGCCACTTCACCGGCTAAAATGCGATGTGCCTACCCGGTGGAATTCAACTCTGCACATGTTGCAGCGACTGTGGCAGCACCGACAAGCCCTGGTACAATACGTTCTGACTTATAGCCTGGGCCAACGAGATCCAGAGGTGGGGCAAATCACGTTGGAGGCGTAGTCTCAGATCAGGGACCTATACACCTTTCTGCACAGTTTTGAAATGGCGACGAAGATGTTTAGTGCTGACGATGCCATTATCAGCGTGACTATTCCGGTGATTTACATGCTGGAGCACATGTTAAACAGAATTCGGAGTCAGGTGGTGGCACAAGAGGAGGTGGAGGAAGTAGAGGAGGAGGAGTTGAATGCAAAAGGGCTAACATCTGCAAGGTCCAGAAGGTCGGCACCACCAAGGCGGCAGGCATGTGAGGGTGAGGGAGATGGTTTTACTAGGGCGCATGGTAGCAGCCAAACTAGTGAGGAAGGTGCAGGAGCCCAGGAAGAAGTGGAGGACGAACTGATGGAAGACTCATCAGATGAGGGAGACCTTGATCACATTTCTGTTGTGCGAGGTTGGGGGGAGAGGGCAGAGGAAGGAAGCATGATTGTTACCTCGCCACCAACACAACAGGGACTTTGTGCTCCTGGATGCGCAAGACACATGAGTGCCTTCTTGCTGCACTACCTGCAACATGACCCTCGAATTGTGTGAATTAGAAATAATCCTGACTACTGGGTTGCCACACTCTTAGATCCCCGGTACAAAAGTAAATTTGCAGAAATTATTCCTGCCATAGAAAGAGATGCACTCATGCAGGAGTATCAGCAGAGACTGTTGTAGAATCTTACATGTGCTTTTCCACAAAACACTAGTGGTGCACGTAGTGAATCTCACAGTTCCAACTTGCCAACCGTGGGACCGTCAAGTGTTCAGCACTCAAAACGTAACAGAAACACAGTATCTGCTGGTAACATCAATTTTGCGGAATCATTTCACCACATTTTAGCCCATCCTTTGCAATGCCACAGGAGACAAGAAGTCTGACACATAATCAACGCCTAGAGACGATGGTACAGGAGTATCTCCAAGTAAACATTGAAGCCATGACTGTGTCACTGGACCCTTGCTCATTTTGGGCTTAGAATCTGGATAAATGACCGGAGCTCGCCACTTACGCCTTGGAGATCTTGTCATGCCCCGCAGCCAGCGTTCTGTCTGAACGTGTGTTCAGCGCTGCTGTTGGAATTGTGCTGACAGATAAGCGCACGCGGCTCTCCACTGATAATGTAGACAGACTCACGTTCATAAAGATGAACAAATCATGGATCCGAAACGACTTTTCTACCCCTGTGTCATCCTGGGGAGAGTAAAAGCTTGATGATTTGTTAAAATCACCTCACCAACCGTTTTAAGCTTTCAAATTACTAATCATATTTATCTGTATCTTGGCTGGAAAATAATTTGGGCCTTGTAGCAGTGTGCAGTACTGATTCTATTAGGCCATCTATACTAAACTCCACCAGATTTAAAATTACTAATCATGTTTATCTGTATCTTGGCTGGAAAATAATTTGGGCCTTGTAGCAGTTTGCAGTACTGATTCTATTAGGCCATCTATACTAAGCTTCACCAGCTTTCAAATTAATAATAATTTTTAGCTGCATCTAGCCCGAAAAATAATTTTGGGGCTCCTAGATGCGCAAGACACATGAGTGCCTTCTTGCTGCACTACCTGCAACATGACCTTCAGATTGTCAGAATTCGAAATAATCCTGACTACTGGGTTGCCAAACTCTTAGATCCCCCACACTCTTCGATCAACCTTTTCATTTTAATAAAGAACAAAAAAATGGTCATTTTTGAAATTATAAGCATTAGCAGGTTATTAGAAACTGAAATCAAACAGTTTTCAACTCAAAACTTTATTCTAGGTGATGTTACATTTGCACATAGGACCCCTTGTTCGAAAGGAGCTTCTGAACTCTCTCATCCATTGAATTTGTCAGGTTTTGGATGGTTTCTGCTTCAATTGTTTTGCATGAGGACAGAATACCCTCCCAGAGCTGTTGCTTAGATGTGAACTGCCTCCTGCCATCATAGACACTCCTTTTGATGATGCTCCAGAGGTTCTCAATGGGGTTGAGGTCAGGGGAGCATGGGGGTAACACCATAAGTCTGTCTACTTTTATGCCCATAGCAGCCAGAGATGCAGATGTGTTATGTGCAGCATGAGACGGTGCATTATCATGCATGAAAATGATCTTGCTGCGGAATACACAGTTCTTCTTCTTTAACCATGGCAGGAAGTGCTGTTTGAAAAACTCCACATACATTATGGAGTTCATCTTTACCCCTTCAGGGATCCTAAAGGGGCCGACAATCTCTCTCCCCATGATTCGAGCCCAAAACATTACTCCACCTCCTCCTTGTTGGCGCCGTAGC
This sequence comes from Phyllobates terribilis, assembly GCF_046119375.1. NCBI lineage: Eukaryota > Metazoa > Chordata > Amphibia > Anura > Dendrobatidae > Phyllobates > Phyllobates terribilis. The sequence continues at coordinate 325,064,827 of NW_027362762.1, read as the reverse complement.
CGTGTTTGCATGGGGTGTCCATCAACCAGCCATCCTCCACTCCATCCATCTTGACCATCGAGCGTTGCACGGCACTCATCGGTGAAAAAACAGTTTTGAAGTCAGTCTTCATGTATTGTTTGGCCCACTGGAGCCAATTCTGCTTGTGTACAGTGGATAGAGGAGATCGATAGGATGGCTTATGCACAGCTGCAAACCTCTGAAGGACCCTGCATCTTGTTGTTCGGGGGACGTTGGAGGCACCAGCAGCTTCAAAAACTTGTCTGCTGCTATGACAAGGCATTTTTGCCGCTGCTTTTTTAACCTGACGTAATTGCCTGTAGGAAAGAGTCCTCAATTTTCCCTTATCAGCACGCACACGTGTGTACTGTGAATCAGCTACATACTTCTTGATTGTGCGATGATCAGGATGAAGTGTCTTGGCAATGTTGATTGTAGTCATGCCTTGACCTAAACACTCCACAATTTGTTGCTTCTCAGCAGCCGACACATCCTTTTTCTTTCCCATTTTGGCAGAAAATGTAGGCTGCCTAATAATGTGGGACAGCCTTCTTAAGTAGTCTTGCCTTTCATTGGACACACCTGCCAAACTAATTAGCACAGGTGTCTGCAATTGCTTACAGTGATATAAAGAGCCCTGACACACATCACCATCAATGAGTTTAACTGACAAACAAAAAAATTCTTACCTTATCACTCCTAAACACTTTTTGCATAATAATTTCGAACACAGTGTACATGTGCTTTTCCACAAAACACCAGTGGTTCACGTAGTGAATCTTACAGTTCTAACTTGCCAACCGTGGTCTGTATGGAGTTGTTCAATAAAGGGCCCAAAATTAAGATAACATAGACGGGAGAGGTCTCCATGAATACGAATTCCTAAGTATTTGATACCCTGTGAGGGCCAGGCAAAGGGAAAGTTGGACTGGATGGAATCCTGTATGGATTTGGGGAGGGAGACATCGAGGGCCTCTGACTTCGCTGCATTGATTTTAAAATTTGACCGTGTAACAAAGTGATCTATTTCAGCCATAACAGCAGGGATGGATATATGTGATTGAGTGATATATACTAGGACATCATCAGCAAATGCAGAGCACTTGTACTCGGTGCCTCCCACCTCAATCCACCTAATATTGGGGTTATGGCGAATTGATGAGAGGAGGTGCTCCGTCACTAGGATGTATAAGAGAAGGGACAGAGGACATCCCTGCCTTGTCCCATTGGTGATTATGAAAGGTGATGAAAATGTTCCATTTATCTTCAGCCTAGGTGACGTATTGCGATACAGGGCCGTGGTTTTGCCTATAAAAGGGTCCCCTAGACCCCTACCCCAAGCTTTTTAAGAGAATAATATATGGCGTGCCAGGAGACTCTATGGAATGCTTTCTCAGCATCCAACGAGAGTATCTAATTACAAATTTTTAACTGCATCTAGCCCAGGAAATACTTTGTGCCTAGTACCAGTGTCTGCTAGTCAGCGGATTATCCCAGCTGTTAAGCAAGCTACACCACCTGTAGTTTGGACACTTAATTTTTTCAAAGGAAATGGTTCGGACCCCCGGGACACTCAGTGAAGAGCATCGGGGAGGCACTCCAAGGCACGGGGGCTGGGACTGGTGGTAGGACACCTTGCGGGGGAGCGCCAAGCTTGATCCTTATAAAATCTTTTTAACTGCAGCAGCTTTAGTGGACGCTACTGGAGCTGGAATTACCGCGGCTGCTTGCATGAGACTTGCCCTTCAATAGATCTTTGTAAAAGGATTTAAAGTGTACTCATTCAAATTAGAGAGACAATTTAAATTTAAAAGATTAGACCTGCCTCCGCTGCAGGGGGGCTCGCTCGACCCACCAGCGGACAGGCACCAGTATTGGGAGAGGGGGGCTGGCCGTCAGGGTCCACTGCAGCTCTGGCACAAACCCGGCGACACGGAGGTCGCACGGGCAGGAACGGACTGGCTGTGTCGGCTTCGCACTTTTTTGGTTTTAGAAGGGCATAACATGCCTATATCTGTGTCTCCCCCTCCTTTTACTCCTCCACCTCTTTTCTTTTCACATGACTATATGTACTTGTCACTTTTCCATGTGTTAGTTGTGTCTTCTGAGCAGTTTGTCAGCTTTTGGACACCTTTGAAGGTGTTTTCTATGTGTTTCTATGTGTTTTTGTTTGCCTGCCATTGGTTTTAACGGTGTTCGACGGTGTTTGACGAACAGTTCGACGAACAGTTCGGCGAACATACGGGTGTTCGACGAACCGAACCGAACTCGAACACTACGGGGGTGGCTCCACACTACTTAAGACCCCTCTGATCCATAGGCAATTAAAGTGCCTTCTAAACATGAAAAAAAGTTTTAGCCTCTGAAGAGAGAGCAGTAAACTCCTCTGCCATCCTTTTCCTTAGGTCTGCAAGAGCTTTCATCCTAGGGAAAGGGAGGTCTGTGCGGCCACCACACTAAAGAGATAATTTAAGGTGTATATCCCTTTAAGTCACCCCTCTTCTGGATTTTTGGTGAAAAAAGAAGAAAAACAGGCGCCTAACCCACAACGCAGAACCTCACCTTTACTGCACTCTGCTGTTTCCATTTGGACTTCCTTTCTGTAATTGCATGCCATGCCCTTTGTTCTTCTCAGTCCTGCTTCACATGCCATCACTTCTCTCTTTCATGCACTTCCTTCTTTGCCCTAGCTCAATCAGGATCCATTTGTGAGGGTTCAGTCGCCACAGGGGTACTGCACCTCAGACCGAGGTGTGGTATCTCCTCTCCGAGGTAAGGATGGAGCACCTCTCCGGACTCAGCCATCCATTCAATACTACACCACTCCTGTACTGAGGGGGGCTTTAAGGCACCATAGTGCTGCCCCAGCCGGGATAGAGGAGATGGGGGGGAACCAAAAGAAAAGGGGAACCATGTAGTGGGTGAGGGTGGAGGACGCACCTTTAGGTTACACTTACTAATTCATATTTAACTAACGGCCATCTTAGGTTCAAGGTCTTTTGATTGTGGTCTTCATCGCTGAATGTGGCTTTCTGCTAAGAACCTGCAGCCTGTTGAGGATACACGGTCCTCGTTTTCTGGCCTTGAGACGAGGAGCAGGTTAGAGATAACCGCTGTCTCTACCCGGTCAAGGTCCCTACCTAAGAAGGCCTGGAGGGGAGCAGAGGAGTAAAGCTCCACAGGCAAAAGGATCCCAGGGGACACGGGCGGAGCAGCATACGCCACCTGCTACCCTCATTCTTGCCAGGCTAGAGGGACTCCTGCTGCAAGAGGGGTACCGGCCCTTGATATCTGGCTTTGCTACTTCACGTCTCAGTCAGAAAAGCCCAGAGGCTTAGAGGATCCCACCGGGTAACGGACAGAGCGGAGTCGCCACCCGTACCCTTGTTCTGTGTATAGCCAGAGGGAGACCCAGCCTTGTAACACGCACCACATACGGACAGGAGAGAACCTAGTGGGAAATTCTAGGAACACTCTGGTGCGGGGGGGGGGCCTTATTGATGTACCCGAACTACCCGGAGTGAGCTGAACCCCCTTCCTGGTGGCTGCAGCGCGCCGTGAGGAGCAAGGAGAAACCTTGCAGCTGACACCTAACAACGTGAGTAAAGTTTGGAAGACTGCATCCATTGCCTCCGGTTCCTTATTTCAGCACGGCACCACACCACACCACCCACTACTAATCCCCTGATCCGTCTTCTCTGCCCTGAGGATCTGCTCCGCCTGTGGGGAGTAGTACCATCTTCGGCTGCCAAGACATCCCGCCTCAGAGGACTGCCGCAGTGCTGGTGGAGGATCACCAGAAAACCACAGGTGGCGTAGTCATTACATCCACTCGATTACCACCGTCCCTCCTAGCCCTTATTTTTACTGTGACAACCCTGGGCACGGGCCGGGCCTAGGCCACGACTGCATCCACCCTACACAGGAGGCCGGTTCCGAGTAACCCCATCTCTCAGGGTAGGGCTAGCGAGCGGGAGCGAGGCGTCACACATTCCCTCTAATTCTCTCATACCCAAAATTCTTGGAACCCAGTTCTGGTGGAGACCAGCACCTCACAAGGCAATGAGTTATGCTTTGAGAAGCAATGAGTTAAGTTGTGTTTCAAATAACCAGGTATCCAATTTCTTTTTGAATTCACAAAACTTTCTTAATCAGTTTTCCATCACAGAAGGTCCAATGGTTGCTTGGGTTTGACATGTTTTACTAGCTTATTTTAATAGCTGAGCACCCTTCACACACAGTATTGGTCACATGACAAAATGGTAAGTTCTCTTCTGTGTTGAATCCAAACTAGAACTGGAGCTGCCAGGACTGTCATTAATATCTAAGAGTTTACACAGCCAGCAGAGGCCAAAAATGGTGGAATGGACCTTTGCTCAGAGGTGGACTTAGGGGCATGCGATATATGCAGCTTGTTATGTTCTGCTACCAAAGCTAAGGAAAGAGAGGAGATCTGTCCCTACTATAAGACTCAGCTGAATCCCTACGATGTAACAGGGAACCTGATCCTGCGATCAGACCTGCTAAAGTCCTAATCTAGTCTGTACGGAGACCTATAGATTTGGGGAGGGAATCCCTACAAGTACTAAGGACTGGGAGGAATATGGGACACCTCCTAACAGAAATAGTAGCAGAAAGACGAACAAACAAAATAGATAGAACATAGAGGTCCGTAGACCAAGCAAACTAACAGAGTTAGATACAGAGCACAGGCTAGCTAGAAAGTAGATATACAATGAAGTCCAGCAAAGCCAGAAGGGCGGAGCAGGATTAAATAGGCCAACAAGGTCATGTGACCAGCAAAGGAAAAAAAACCTAACAGCAAGGTTCTAACACAGCTGCTCCGGTTGTATGTCACCTCCCCAACATAGGGTCCGCCAATGCTGTCAATATGAAGGCTTCCAGTCGTCTCCAAATATTAGGCCTGCAGCACCTCATGTTTTCCCAACTCTGTTGTATAGTCCTTGTAGGAACAGTCTGTAGCTGTTACCGAGCAGTAATATGTCTCTCATTTTGTAAAGCATTAGAGGATCTCTCTATACAATGAAGATGTGTCAGTGTACCGTGCTGTGCCAGCAGTAAAAAGATTGGCAAAGCAATAAGTAATCTTGTAGGTTGATCTACTGCACGGGGGCACTACATTCATGACACTATTATTTTCACTGACACTTTATAAAGCTTTTATTTTTTAAGAGGTAACGTGTATGGTGTTATTATTTTCTAGGACATTATGTATAACAATATTGTTCTTAGGGAGACTAAGTGTAAGACTCTGTCCTTTCGTGGGACAATATATGTTTGATGCAGATATTCTCAAGAATACTGTATATGGCACTATTACATTTAGGCACCATGTTTACACCGGTATTAAATATTTAAGGGGCATGGCAAAAGTGTGGCTAAAAACATTTGCTGCTCTTCATGTTTCATGTCGCCTTTTTCCTCTACTCCTCAATACCATTTATTTCTGGATTTGAATCCGGCTGCTGGTTTGCTATGTAAGAAGAGGATTTAAGCTCTACTATGTTTGTGTGGTATAATAGTATGTATGTTATGTTGTCCACACTAAAGGAATATGTGTCAACCCATAATGACAAACAATGCCCGATAGGTTAACACTTTTTTTTTAACGCTATTTATCTTGTTCTACTCATTTTTTATTGGCATATTTGCATGCTTAATTTAGTCAGTAATCCATTGATGAATATCTTACTTTACTGCACTCCATGATTAGAGATTTTAGAAGGAGCAACTTGTAAATTAGGACCTTAGATGGTACATCGGGGTTGCCAACTTAATTTTTTATTTTTATCTGGACAGTTGATCAAAAAATCACAGACAGCCAACATTTTTTCAAGTCCCAATGGAAACTTCTAATGCATCATTAAGATTTTAAGTGATATATGTATGAAGTCTAGAAATCTGATATGAAGGTATTAGATGCATCCATTGTGAACTATTTGACAACTATATTTACAATCAAAATTAGTTTCTCCAGCTTCATAAATCACAGCCTAATAATTTTTCTTTTTGGCTGAGTAAAAAAGAGCTCTATCTTTAAAGGCTGTCTAGGAATTGCTGGATAGTAGGCTACCCTGATTAGAAAATAGACTGATACGAACAGGAATAAAGACAGTTTGGGATGGAGATGATAGAGGTAATAAAGTTTAAAGAAATTTAAACAAGAATGTAATTGCTGCAGAAAGATTAATCCAAAGTAGTGAAATATAGTAATCATTCGCATCAACAGTCCACATTTCGGAATGACAGTCCATGACCGGAACTGAGAAGTTGGCCTTTTTGGGTAGTGAATGTTCCTGGGTGTTTTGGGTAAAATCCTATGTGGCCCAGGGTGTAGTGTTCAATTGTTCTGATTTCGGGCTTTAAAATTTTGCTAAGTATGAAGCTGAATCATTAAACTTTGGTAAAACTAGAATCAAAATTGAATGACACTGATGTATCTTAGTCAGTATTTGGAAGAAGAGAATATAATACAAAGAGAATGAGATAGTTAAAAAAAAAATAATAGAGTCTCTATGGTATTGCCAGTACTACAATCCATATCCTAACTTGGCCTAGAACCAGTCTCTGGCAACTGAACAATAATTTGTAGTCTCTCCTCAAGATGTTTTTCTTATGTGGCAGATCTATTTGAAAGGAATCTATCACCAGGGTTTTACTACCTAATTTAAGAGCAGCATAATATGGAGACAGAAACCCTGATTCCAGTGATATGTCACTTATTGGGCTGCTTGCTGCAGTTTCAAGAAAATCACTGCTTTATCAAGAGGAAATTAACACTATAGCAGTAGTAAACCTGCTGCCATGTAGCAGTCTCCCATGTTCACAAGCTTCATCTAATTCCGACCCCACCCTTGATTGGCAGCTTTCTGCCTATGTACAGTGTACACAAAAAGCTGTGAATGAGTGGTGTGAGCTGGGTTATACAGAGCTCAATATTCAGAGAACTGGGAGATCTGCAGCAGATAAAACAGTGATTTTACTAAAACTGCAGCAAGCAGACCAGTAAGTGAAACATCACTGAAATCAGTCTCTCTGCCCCTACATCATGCTGCTCTCAGATGGGGTAGCAAAACGCTGGTTATAAATTCCCTTTAACCCCTTCCTGACATGCGCCGTATTCATATACGCTGCCGTGATCGTGTGCAGGTGTCATATGAGAGCTGACACCCCGCAGCAATGCCCATGATCGGTGTTGGCATTTTAACCTCTGTGATGCTGCTGTCAATAGTGACAGCGACATCACAGGGCATTGCAGAGGGAATGAACTCTCTGTGTGCTTCTATCAGCACATCAGCGATGCGATTGCATTGTGCTGATGGTCTCCATTGTGACCACCGGTCCCAAGATGGCCACGGGGTACTTCAGGGTCCTGTAGGAAGGTGGCCACTCAGCGCCTGCCCAGAGAGCAGTAGCTGAGATGCCTCACCCTGCCTGTCAGATGCTGATTTGATGCTCTGCAGTGCAGATGCATTGCAAAGTATTAGATTAGCGATCAGGGCAGGGAAAGTTGTGAAATGTGAAACAATAATAAAAAAAAGTTAATAAAATTACAAAAATATTGAAAAAAAAATCACAAAATAAAGAACAAAAAAAAATATTAATCCAATAAATACATTTATTTGTGTAAAAAAAAAGAAAATAAACAAAAAAAGTACACGTATTTGGTATCACTGCGTCCGGAATTACCCGACCTATAAAACTGTCCCACTAGTTAACCCTTTGAGTGAACATCGTAAAAAAAAATTAAAAGCAAGGTAAAAAACTACTATGCTTTATCATCATATTGCCGAACAAAAAGTGGAATAAAATGCGATCAAAAAGACGAATGTAAATAAAAATGGTATCGCTGAAAACGTCATCTTGTCCCACAAAAAATAAGTTGCCATACAGCTCCATCAGTGGAAAAATAAAAAAGCCACAGCCCTCAGAATAAAGCGATGCAAAAATAATTATTTTTTCTATAAAATAGTTTTTATTGTGTAAAAGTGCCAAAACATAAAAACTATATAAATGTGGTATCACTGTTTTCATACTGACCCAAAGAATAAAGCTGCCTTATCAATTTTACCACACGCAGAATGGCATAAAAAAAATCCCCAAAAAACAATTCCTGAATTGCTGGTTTTTGTTCATTCAGCCTCACAAAAAATGGAATAGAAAGCGATCAAAAAATGTTATGTGCCCGAAAATGGTACTAATAAAAATGTATACTTGTCCTGCAAAAAACAAGCCTGTCGGCAGAAATATGGAAAAATGTGGCGACGCAAAAATTTGTTTTTACATTAAAACGCTTCTTTTAGTGTGTGAGAGCTGGCAATCATAAAAACCCGGTTTGAATCTAGTATGGCTGTAATCGCACCAACCTGAAGAATAAAGTTTCCTAATCACTTATACCGCGCAAGGAATGGCGCAAAAAATGAATAAAACTAATTCTTCACCTTCTGCTGATTTGTTAATTCTGCCTCCCAAAGATCGCAGTAAGACTCAGCTCACATTTATCCTGCACTCTGCGCTGAGCGCATATACCAGGGTTTCCATGTAAATTTCTGAAATACATGATTCAGACTGAACAGCCAGCGGAAGATTCCCTATAATGAGGCAGATGGAGGCACTGTGGACACCATTTGGCCTATGATCCGGCGGTGTCCATCTTTTTATTAGGCGTGCATAAATGTGCCGTCGGCCACAGTTTTGTGCACTTCTGAAAAGAAGGACCACGCTGAACAGAGGCCAGACAGAGTCCAGAGTAACTCTGCTGCCTCATTACAGTGAATGAATCCCTCGGAGGTTTCATCTGATTGATGTCACTCGGAGATTTAGATGGAAACCTCGATATAAGTTCTCAGCATAGAGCGCAGGATAAATGTGATCTCAAATGTTTCGCAAGTCCCCAATCAGGTTCATCATCTGTTGACGGAAATATAGGGGGCTTCCATGTTACTGGTAGCACAAAGGCTCTGGCAAAATAAATAGCTCCTCACCCTCCAAAAGAAATCCAGAGAATTCTGCGCTCCCAAATCCTAATGTCCCCCTCCCTTTTGAGCTCCACAGTGTGCCTAAACCACAGTTAGTGTCCACATGTTTGTCATTCCTGTAGCGATGAGAGCTCGCCTAATTTATGGGTGCATGTCTCCAGAAGCACGAGCTGGGCATAACATACTGGTCACTACAACGTACTGGTCACTACAATGTTTTGGTCACTACAATGGCAGTTTGCAATCTTTATTTAGCAACATCCACTGCTGCTTGTTTCTGGAAAACAACCATGGAGTCAAAATCGTCACTACACCTGTAGATAAATTTACAAAGGGGTATGATTTCAAAATGGGGTCACTCGAGGGGGATCCTGCTCTTCAAGCCCTTAGGGGCTCTGTATGTGGAGTCCACAAATTATTCTATGAAAATCTGCACTCCGGGAGGCAAAAAGCGTTTTGTACCTCCCAAATATCGCTGTATGGCTAAGCAGTACTGTACAGCTAGATATGAGGTATTTCTACATTCAGCAGAAATGTTTGTATCATTTTTACCCATTTCCAAGTGTGAAAATTTAAAATATGGCGCTAAAACAATATTTTGGTGGTAAAAATTTAATTATTTTTTCTTCACTGCCCAATGGTATAAAATGCTGTGACACACCTGTGGCGTCAATATGATCCCTTAGATGAATTCATTGAGAGGTGTAGTTTGTAAAATGGGGTCACTTATGGGGGTTCAGCTGGTCTGGCACCTCAGGGGCTCTACTAATGTGACATGGCACCCTCAAACCAGTCCAGCAAAATCTAAACTCCAATCTGGCGCTTCTATCCTTCTGAGCTTTGCACAAAGCCTCAAAAGGTTTTGACCACATATGAGGTATCTGCGTACTCAGGAGAAATTGCATAACAAATTTTGGGGTCCATTTTCTCTTGTTATCCTTGTGAAAATGCAAAATTTGGGGCTAAATCTATTCTTGCGGGAAAAATGTGATTTTTTTTTTATTTTCACAGATCAGCAGTATAAACTTCTGTGAAGCACCCGGGGTTTCAAGGTGCTTACCACACATCTAGATACGTTCCCTGAGGGGTCTAGTTTCTAAAATGGTATCACTTGTGGAGGGTTTCCACTGTTTAGGCACATCAGGGGGTCTCCAAACGTGACATGGCATCCGCTAATTGTTCCAGCAAATTTTGCATTCAAAAAGTCAAATGGCGCGCCTTCAATTCCAAGCCCTGCCATGCACCTAAACAGTAGTTTTCCTCCACATATTGGGTATCTGCATACTCAGAAAAAATTGCAAAACAAATTGTATGGTGCAATTTTACTGTTACCCTAGTGAAAATGCAAAATTTGGGGCTAAAAAAAATATTTTTGTGGAAGAAAATGTGATTAATTTATTTTCACAGCTCAACGTTATAAACTTCTGTGAAGCACTTGGAGGTTTAAGGTGCTTCACCACACATCTAGTTAACTTCCATGAGGGGTCTAGTTTCCAAAATGATGTCAATTATGGGGAGTGTGCACTGTTTAGGCACATCAGGGACTCTCCAAACATATCATGGCATCCTCTAATTATTCCAGCAAATTTTACATTCAAAAACTCAAATGGCGCTCCTTCCCTTCCAAACCCTGCCATGCGCCCAAGCAGTAGTTTCCTCCCACATATGGGGTATTAGTGTACTCAGGAGAAATTGCACAACAAATTTCATGGTGCAATTCATCCTGTTACCTTTGTGAAAATGCAAAATATGGAGCTAGAAACATTTGTGTGGGAAAAATGTATTTTTTTTTATTTTCATAGCTCAACATTATAAACTTCTGTAAAGCACCTGGGGGTTCAAGGTGCTCACTACACATCTATACAAGTTCCCTGAGGGGTCTAGTTTCCAGAATGGTGTCATATCAGTGGCTCTCCAAACTCGACAGGGCACCCGCTAATTATGCCAGCAAATTTTACATTCAAAAAGTCAAATGGCACTCGTTCTCTTCCGAGCCCTGCCGTGCACCCAAACAGTGGTTTTCCCCACATATTGGGTATCAGTGTGCTCAGGAGAAATTGCACAACAAATTTTGGAGTCCATTCCCTCCTGCTACTCTTGTGAAAGTAAAATAAATTGTAAAGTAAAATTTTTGTGAAAAAAAGTTAAATGTCTATTTTTTCCTTCCGCAATTCCATTAATTCCTGTGAAGCACCTGAAGGGTTTATAAACTTCTTGAATGTGGTTTTGTGCACCTTGAGGGGTGCAGTTTTAAGAATAGTGTCACTTTGGGTATTTTCTGTCATATAGACCCCTCAAAGTCACTTCAAATGTGATGTGGTCCCTAAAATAAATGGTTTTGTAAATTTTGTAGTAAAAATGAGAAATCGATGGTCAACTTTTAACCCATATAACTTCCTAACCCCAAAAAATTATGTTTCCAAAATTGTGCTGATGTAAAGAAGATGTGGAAAATCTTATTTATTAACTATTTTGAGTGACATCATTCTCTTATTTAAGGGCATAAAAATTAAAAGTTTGAAAATTGCAACATTTTGACAATTTTTGCCAAATTTTTTATTTTTTTCAATAAATAAATGTATGTCATATCAAAGAAGTTTAACCACTATCATGAAGTACAATATGTCAGGAAAAAAACTATCTCAGAATCATTGGGATCTGTTGAAGTGTTCCAGAGTTATTACCTCATAAAATAACACAGGTCAGAATTGCAAAAATTGGTCTAGTCAGGAAGGTCAAAAAAGGCTTTGGGTGAAAGGGTTAAACAGAATATGTCAGCAGGTTTTTGCTATATAATATGATTGCACCATAACATAGGGCAAGAAAACCTGATTCCAGGGATGTATCACTGGGCTGCTTGGTGCATTTTTCATAGAATACCTGTTTTCTCTGATGGAGATGTAGCAGAGCTAAGAGTTAAACTGTATATAACCCCACCCACACCCCTGACTGACAGCTTACTGTGTACACTGTGCAATGTGATCAATCTGCTATTCCGTGGAGGGGACAGGTTACACAGATTAGCCTGATTGGGCCTTGTGTGAGCCGTATCATATAGTGTTAATCTCCTTCTGATAAAATGCTGATTGAAACTACAACACACAGCCTAATAAGTGACACATCCCTGAAATCAGGATCTCTTGCCCAATATTATGCTGTTCTCAGATTAACTAGAAAAAAATTCCTGACAGATTCTCTTTAAACAAAACAAAGTCTCAGGAATGAGCTTGGTCACTTGAGATAGAAGAGGTTTGGTTAGTTGACTATAAGTAGTAAGTGGTAACCAAGTTAAAACGTAATGGTTCTGCACAGGTTTCAGTATGATGTAAAACAGAAGAATACTATTGCATATGAGTATTACAGTATATGCTGCTTTTACCTTTTACATACTTGTAAGGGGATTTTATTTATACTGTTAGCTGTAATCTGTAATACACAATAGAAAATTTCAAACTAGAGACAGATTTGTGATCTTCATGTACAGTGACTTGTGAAAGTATTCACCCTTTTGGCTTTTTACCTTTTTTTTATTTTGTTACATTACAACTTGTGTTTAAATATTTTCGTAATCCGATTTGTGTGTGATGCATCAGCACTAAATAGTCTAAAATGGTGAAGTGAAGTGAGAAAAATATAGGCATAAATTAAATTTATGGGATCAAATAACTAAAAATTGGCATGTGCATATGTATTCACCCCTTTTGCTATGAAGCCCCTAAAGCAATTATCTTCATGAGTCACATGCTTAGTGAAAGGAAGTTCACCTGTTTGCAATCTAAGTGTCACATGGTCTGTCATTATATACACACCTTTTCTGAAAGGCCACAGAGGCTGCAACACCATTAAGCAAGAGGCACCACTAACAAAACAACACCATGAAGACCAAGGAAATCCCCACATAAGTCAGGGACAAAGTTGTTGAGAAGTCAGGGTTGGGTTATAAAAAAATGGAGGAGGTGGAGGAGACATTAAAGGCATAGAGGTTTAGCCCAATCAAATGGAATAACAGGAATTAATATTTTTTTTAAGACGTTCGGAGTTACAAAGATATTGACTATGTTAAGTTTTTTTATATTTTGTTAGATATATATGTTTCACTACTTCCATGCTCTTCACCTTCTTTTTTACTTCTCCAACACTTTCTCCTTCATCATCCTCAGCAGCAGCATCTTTTTCATCAACTTCTTCTTCACATTATTCATCATCTTCTTCTTCACCTTCTTCCTATTATTCTTTTTTTTACATTCTTCATATTCTTCTTATTCAACTATTATTCTTCTTCATATTCTACTTCTTCATCTTCTTCATATTCTTCTTCTTCATCATATTCTTATTTGTGACAGGCATTCCTGTAGTTGTTATCTATAAAAGTTTGAAGATTACACCTTCCGTTCTGCCTGTCACAAAAGATTTACAACAGGATTTGTCCGCGTTCAGTTTGGCCTGCAGCAGCAGGTATTTTCCAGGGGCACCACGAGGAGGAACGGACTCACCCCCATACACTGCTTAGTCTTCTTCTGCTTATAATTTAGATAATATCTTTTGCTCTGATTTTTAGTCTTATGCTTAATGTTCTTCTGCTTTTTGTTCTGCAGCTTCTTGTGCTTCTGCTTCTTGGTCTTCTGTCTCTTTGTCCTCTTGGTCATCTTCTTCAGGGTCATCTTCTTGGTCTTCTTTGGGGTGGTCTTCAGGGTCGTCGTCTTCAGGGTCGTCGTCTTCGGGGTCGTCGTCTTCTTCGGGGTGGTCTTCAGGGTTGTCGTCTTCAGGGTCGTCGTCTTCGGGGTCCTCGTCTTCTTCGGGGTGGTCTTCAGGGTCGTTGTCTTCAGGGTCATCGTCTTCAGGGTCGTCATCTTCTTCGGGGTGGTCTTCAGGGTCGTCATCTTCGGGGTCCTCGTCTTCATCGGGGTGGTCTTCAGGGTCGTCGTCTTCGGGGTCCTTGTCTTCTTCGGGGTGGTCTTCAGGGTCATCGTCTTCGGGGTCCTCGTCTTCTTCGGGGTGGTCTTCAGGGTCGTCGTCTTCAGGGTCGTCATCAGGGAGATCCAGAGTGATTACCAAAAACCATTTCAGAAAGCTTGAACTTGGAAATGTAGCAGAAGGTACAAGAAGGCTAAGTAACTGCCGAGAACAAGCTGACGGTGCTGGAACCCAGATGGGTAGCAGAAGGTACAAGAGCCAATGGAACTACCGAGGACCAGCTGATGGTACTGGAACCCGGTTACTAAGCAGGAGGTATGACTCGCCCCCTGGGCTGCGTGGGGAACTCGGAACCGGGCCTCTGGTGGGATGTAGTCTCCATGGCGCTGACCCGGTCCGTGCCCAGGGTGGTCAAACCAGTGGCAGTCTTAGTGTAATAACAAATGTCCGACTACGCCACCCGTGGATTGCGGTCAGTAGAGACCGCCGCTGCACTGCAGGCCGCTGAGGCTGATGTTGTAAGCACAGCCATGTATGGGATAACTCCCCATGGGAGAAGTATTGCCTCAGGGCAGCTAGTGTGGATGATGGGAGTGATGGTGTGAGCGTCCCAGTACTAATGGTGCTGGTGCGGCGATGAAACACAGAGACGTGTGGTGCAGTTCAGGGTCTTTACTGATGGTATAAAGCAGACCCTCCCGGGAGTACTGGTTAGCAGTAGAGGCCTGGTCAGTCTGTGAGCAAGCAGGATCTCCCCCTGGCCAGGTGGAGTTGTTGGCCTCCCCGTCTATCTGCACTCTTTCCTGGCTACCTTGCTCTTTGCGGGTAGAAGTAGCCCACGTCCCTGAGTATACCGTGTGGTGCTCACCCATATGGCCGGTGACTTGGGGCCTTCTGTTAGCCTCCGCTCCACGACGGCGGTGCTGGTCCCTTGCTTGTGACCGTGCCTCCGGGCTTCTAAGGCCAGAGGACCTGGAATCCCCTGCCGGTTGGATTCTGCTGCTGGACCTGGATGTCCCCACAGCCTCGGACTCCGTGTCCGGGTTTAGTGTCTTCAGCCAAGGCGAGCTATCTAGCTTCCAGCCTCTGGCTCTCACTCCTGCTCCTACAGAGCTCCTGCTGTATCTTTCCCTCTCCAAGCTCTGACTGACCTAATCCCACCCCAGACCCAGTTTATAAAGGCAGATTCCTCCCCTCCCAGGTCTGGGCGGGCAGTGTTGCATGCTTAGGGCTCTTGACCAGAGAAACCTCCCACTTGCTCTCAGACATAATATTTCTATTACTGTGGCAACCAGACCCCTGGGGTGCCACAGGTACGTGTGCCAGAAAGCACTACCAAGGACCAGCAGACGTTGGCGGAACTCGGATACCGAGAAGGAGGCACCTAAGCCAAAGGCATTGCCTGGAACCAGCTGATGTTACTGGAACCCAGGGGGACATATTCAAGATTGACTTCCAATGAACCAGATAATGGTACTGGAACTTAGATAGGCAGCAGAAGGTACAAAAAAAAGTTGCAAGGCCGCGAGCTGGCCGGAGTTACCGAAACCCACAGTCCTACAGGGGGTGCTTGTCCTATTGGCACTATGGAACCAGCCTTCATTGCCAGATCCCGCAGCCCACATAGGAGTCACCTAAATTGCAGGCACCATAGAATCGGCTAACCCGACCGCAACATGACAGGACAACGTATTGGAGGCAAAGTGACGTTGACACTACCTGGAAACAGCTGGCGTGCTGGAACCAGGCTGGGCAGGAGGGAGTACCCATGCCAAAGACACTGCTGGGAAACAGCTGGCGGTGCTGGAACCCAGGGTAAATACTAAAAGCAGAGTGGAGCCAGAGGCCTAATTGGAGCAAGTTTAAAATCAGCAGTAGTAGGACAGAGCAGGAGAAATTACAGAACACACAGCAGAGGATCAGCTGACGTTACTGAACCCCAATAACACTGGAGCAAGTGTTGACTGTGCAGACGGCACTTCTGAGCAGCAACTGGCGGTGTTGGAACCCAGGGTAAATACTGAAAACAGAGAGGAGCCAGAGGCCTAATTGGAGCAAGTTTAAAATCAGTAGTAGTGTCAATGTGGACAGAGCAGGAGAAATTGCCGGACACACAGCAGGGGATCAGCTGACGTTACTGAACCCCAATAACACTGGAGCAAGTGTTGACTGTGCAGATGGCACTTCTGAGCAGCAACTGGCGGTGTTGGAGCCCAGGGATTACAGTTCAGGTGGTAGAAACATGAACACAACAGGAGACCTGGATACTGTTGCCAACCAATTATTTAATCTGGAAGAGGACTGGCAAATTCATGCGAGATGCAGGCCTTGTTCATTTTCAAAAAAGTAAGCCAGTCAACGTTATCGGAGGATAGTCAGATGCGACGGTCTGTTAGTACACCACCTGCAGCACTAAAGACGCGTTCCGATAATACACTAGCAGCAGGGCAAGCCAGCACCTCCAATGCATACTGGCTAAGCGCTAGCCATGTATCCAGCTTAGAGACCCAAAACTTGAAGGGGGAAGAGCCGTCTGGGAGTACACTGAGAGGGAAAGACATGTAGTCTGTCACCATCTGACGGAAATGTTGCCTCCTGATGACTGGAGCCGTCTGTGATGGTGTAGACATTTGTGGCGGGGACACAAAACTTTGCCACATTTGGGCCATACTTGTCTTGCCTTGTGCTGAGGCGCTGCTTCTGCTCCCTCTTTGTGCAGAGCTTCCTCCACTGCCTTGACGCACTGAGCAGCTTTGTAAAGCACTAGCAGCACTGCTCTCGGTTGGAATGGAGAACATGATGGAATGCACCAGTGCGTCTTCGTACTCCCGCATATTACGCTCCTGGTTCAGCGGTGTTATGAGGCTTTGTAAGTTGTCCCGGTAGCAAGGATCTAGGAGGGTGGACACCCAATAATCAGCCGTGTTGAGAATGTGGGCGATGCGGCGGTCGTTTCTCAGGCACTGCAGCATGAAATCAACCATGTGCTGCAGACTGCCAACTGGCCAAGAAACGCTGTCCCCTGCTTGAGGCGTGATCTCTGCCTGCTCTGCATCACCCCACCCTCACTCTAGATACTGACTACTAGAGCATTGTGTACCTCCCTCCTCTGGACAGATGTCTTCCTCCTCCATTGACTCCTCCTCATCCTCCTCACAAAGTATCCCCTGCCTAGGCCTTTGTGAGGAACCACGTTGCACAGACTGTACAGAAGCAGATGGCATTTGTGACATCTCATCCTCCACCTCTTCCAAAACCTCCTCCCTTAGTGCTTGCAGTGTTTTTTCAAGCAGGCAGATAAGGGGGATAGTCATGCTGACTAGTGCATCATCTGCACTCGCCATCTGCATGGAATAATCGAAGGCACGCAAAACGTGGCAGATGTCCTTCATAGAGGCCCACTCAGTGGTGGTGAAGTGTGAACGGCGCGCAGTGCGACTTGTTTGCGCCTGCTGCAGCTGGTACTCCATTACTGCTGCCTGCTGCTCACACAACCTCTCCAACATATGTAACGTTGAATTCCACCTGGTGGGTAGGTCACATATTATGCGATGTTCCAGAAGGCGTAATTGGCGCTGCAGAGCTGCAATGCGCGATCTTGCAATGCTGGAACGCCGCAAGTGAGTGCACTCTATGCGGACCTTGTGCAGCAGTGCATCAAGATCCAGATAGTCCCTCAAAAAACTCTGCACGACCAAGTTGAGCACATATGCCAGACATGGGATGTGAGTGAGGTTGCCTAGGCCCAGAGCTGCCACCAGATTTCGGCCATTGTCACACACTACCATTCCTGGCTGGAGATTCGCTGGCACAAACCACACGTCGCTCTGCTGCTTGATGGCATTCCAGAGCTCCTGCGCTGTTTGGCTTCGATTCCCCGAATAAATTAATTTCAATACGGCCTGTTGATGTGTGGCCACGGCTGTGCTCATATCGGTCGTAACAGGTAACCATTCACGGGTCAATGTGGAGGAAGACCGTGATGACTCCTGCAGCGCTGATTCAGAGGAACTGGAGTATGAGGAGGAGTCAATGTGTACAGACTGGATTCCTGCAATCCTTGGAGTTGGCAGAACACGTACAGCGCCACTCTCAAGATCTGTACCCAGCTCCACAACATTTACTCAATGGGCAGTGAGGGAAAGGTATCGTCCCTGTCCTTGCTTACTGGTCCGCGCATCGGTGGTCAGGTGGACCTTGCTACTGACAGCGTTTTGTAGCGCATGTTTAATTTTTCCCTCCACATGCTGTTGCAGGGCAGGGACAGCTTGCCTGCTGAAATAAAAGCGGCTGGGCATGTTGTATTGTGGGACTGCCAATGCCATCAAGTTAAGGAAGGTGTCAGTCTCCACCAGCCTGAATTATAGCATTTCAAGGGCCAGTAGTTTTGCAATGCCAGCATTCAGAGCCTGTGCTCGGGGGTGGTTTGCCGAGTATGGGCGCCTTTTCTCCCATACCTGTGCTAACGATTGCTGTAGACTGGCCTGGGAGTGTGAGGATGACAGGGAACGTGGTGCTGTGGGTGGAATGACACTGTGTCTCTGTACAACAGTGCCAGAGGTTCTTCCATGGCGATCCTGTGAGGAAGCCGAACCAGCTGTGTGTGAGCTGGAGGAAGAGGCTACAACACGAGCTGAAGAGGTGGTAGGTGGCGCTGTAGGTTGGCCTAGGTCTTCAGTGTGTCTTTGTAACTCCACCACGTGCTTGGTCCGCACATGTTTCCACATATTTGTGGTATTGAGGTTGCTGACACTTTTCCCTCTTTTCACTTTCTGATTACATAGCTTGCATTTGACAAAGCAAATGTCATCTGCAACTGTGTCAAAAAAGGACCAGGCACTGCAAGTCTTGGGAGCGCCCGTTTTGTGTTTTGGAAGATGCATGCTCCTAATGGGTGCCGAAGTGGAGGCTACAGGCAACCAAGTCAGCCCCCTCCCTCTCCCTCCTTTTTGGGCCGTTTGGGGAATCTCTTCCTCAGAGCTGCTCCCACCACCTTCCTGTACCTCACGCCACGATGGATCAAGGACCTCATCATCTACACTACCCTCTTCAAACAACTGCTTCTCCTGGGTAGTCTCGAGAGCACAGTACGCACCAGAAAGTGGCACCTGAGTCTCATCATCAGATGCGTACTGAGGTGTGCTGACCATAGGCACTGGCCCTCCCGCCTCTTCAGATTCAGAGAGACAAAGCAGTTGCGCATCACTGCATACTACCTCTTCTTCAAATTCTCAAATTCTGCTTGGCTGGCCCCCTCTTTCCAAGCCAAGAGATTCAGAGAACAGAAGTAGAGATGGCTCCTGTCCAGGGCTCTCTGACTGCCTGGGCAATTTGGCAGGTGGTGAAGAGACAGATGGGTGCTCTTCAGTGCTCAGGACCTGAGAGGATCTGGAACTAATTGAAGTCGATGCGTTAGCTGCCATCCATCCGACAACGGCTTCAATTTGGTCCTCCCGCAGCAGTGGGGTATGGCGAGCTCCTACAAAGCTGCGCATAAAGGACTGTTCCCTGGTAAAACTGGGGGATGCTGAGTCACTGGTGCCCGCAGCAGGCACAGAATCCCCACGTCCTCTCCCTGCAGAAACTCCATGCCCACGCCCATGACCACATGCTTTACTCCCTGCCTTCTTCATCTTGGTAGACTGATAAAGATAGGCAGAAAAGTACTAAGGGCTTAGTGTGCTTATTCCTGAACAGCTGCTAACAGGTATAAGAAACACTAATTTTATAAAGTGTGGACTAGACTTTAATATGAGCTAATGTGGTCTACGCAACTGTAAAGTGGAGTGTTTGGCAAACTTTATTTAGGTTTTTTTTTTCACAAAAAGACACTGGATGTGCCCAAAGATGTAAAACCGATAGTATCACAAACTTTTTGTAGCTATTACAATGCAGGAAGGTAACCTACAATGCAATAGATGAGGCAACAAAAAATAGGCTAATACTAATCTGGCTGGGGCTGCAGGGCACAAGGCTGCAGAAAGGCTCCTCTATCTACTCCTATATAGTTTGTTTGTAAGCAATCTAGCTGGATACGGATGGAACCACATTAATAGGAGAAATCAGGAAAAATGAGCAGCACTAATGCAAAAAAGGACAATGTATGAGGCAGTGACGCACGCTGAGTGGACTACAACTGGATGTGGCTGCAGAACACACTACAGCATTAGCTGCACTCACACACAGAGACCTCACAGACAGCCGTGAACAGTGCAAAGAACTGTGCACTAGCGCTACAAGGCAAAGCGGTTTATAAAGTAGCCTTGGTAAAGCACAATAAAGCAAATCGCTAGCTCAAACTGTCCCTCAGAACAGCAGCATCCTGTCCCTAACTGAATTCACAGCAGAGTGAACCCAAAATGGCGGCGGCGGCTTTTATAGTGCATCATGACATTATTTCAGCAGCCAATCACAGCCATGCCATTAGTTAACATGCCTAACATGCCTAACAGGATGTGCCCACACTTCTTAGGATCCTCATTGGCTGAATAAAATCAAACTGGCTCATTGCTTTACGGAAACTTCCGATGCCGGTATTCGATATTCTAAAAGTATCGGAACTCCGATACAGCGAATATCGGTCGATACCCAATATTTCAGTATCAGAATGCTCAACACTATTTAAGGGGAAATGTGTAAATGTTTTGGAGAGGCCTAGTCAAAGCTCAGACCTTAATCTAATTGAGAATCTGTGGTCAGACGTGGAGATTGCTGTTTACCAGCAGAAACAATCTATCTTGAAGGATATGGAGCAGTTTTGCCTTGAGGAATGGGCAGAAATACCAGTGACAAGATGAGGAAAGCTCATAGAGACTCATCTAAAGTTACTTGCAGCTGTAATTGCCACAAAAGAAGGCCCTAAAAAGTACTGACTTTAGGGGGGTGAATACTTATGCACACTGAAGTTTTTTTGTCGTATTTCTTGTTTGTTTCACAATAAAAAGAAAACCAGTTCACAGTTGTAGGCTTGTTCTTTACATGAACTGATGCAAACCCTCAAAAAAAAAAACAGTGAAATTCTAGGCTGTGAGGTAGCAAAACAAGAAAATTGTCAGGGGGGATATCAAACTCACACATCAAAGTCACACATCATTTGAATTTGACTTGGAGGAGGTCTGTGTGAAAGTCCCTATGAGTTTCAGACACGTTTGCACTGAAAATCACATAACCGCATAGAATGCCTAAGTTTCTTCAACTAAGGGTATAGCTCAATGATAAGTGTGCAGGCTTCCAGACATAGAGTTTTGGGTTAAAGTCCCAGCACTGTACAGTGAACTTTTTTTATTATTATTATTATTATTATTGTCAGTTGTAAAAGTCAGATGTCAAAGTCACATGTCAAAGGCACTTATCAAAATCACTTATAAAAGTCAGATGTCAAAGTCACTTATCAAAGTCACATATCAAAGTCACTTATAAAAGTCACATATCAAAGTCACTTGTCAAAGTCACTTATCAAAGTCAGATGTCAAAGTCAGATGTTAGAGTCACTTATCAAAATCACATGTCAAAGTCACATATCAAAGTCACATATAAAAGTCACTTATCAAAGTGAGATGTCAAGGTCAGATGTCAAAGTCACTTGTCAAAGTCACTTATCAAAGTCAGATGTCAAAATCACATATCCAAGTTAAATGTCAAAGTCACATATCAAAGTCACATATCAAAGTCAGTTCTCAGACAGGGTATTCAGTCTCAAACTGGCATTATTCTGGATGTTTGACTTTGATATCTGATCATGTCCTAAAATGGACACTGTATATAAGAAGGCTGGATAGACTTTCATTATACAATGTTTAATATGTATTTTAGATTAGGCAAACGCGGCATTGCAGATTATTTATACAATCATATAATATATAGATTTTTATTCATTTGATTATTGCATAAAATTAGCAATCTATAAAATGTCGATATCTCAAATTAGTCTATTATGCAAAAAAAATCAATTTAGGCATCAGAAATAGAAAACTGATTTGATTTACTGCATTTAGTACAATGTGTCAATTATTATGAGGATCTTTCATCATTTCTTAATGCTGCTTAGAGCATGTAATTTTATCCAAGTCAACGACTGAAATTGTCATATCTCAAGTGTTATTAGACATATTCTTTGGGAGTTTGACAATTACAGAGAATTATTTTACCTCTACTAAGCATTTGTCACTATAGTCACATTGGGAAAACAGAACAATACACGAAAATTATCTCTAATTCAACAGGAAAGTTTCAGTACATGAGAATACCCAGCAGACGCTTCCCATAATTTCTTTTCTATTACATATCCAAATCATTTTGCAGTTTAATAGCATTAAATACCCCATTCTCATACAAGCTCCACAAAAGGCAATGACGACATGTTTTAAGTCAATATTTAAAAAATGAAGATTATAATGAGAGATGCTTTGCCCTCACACTAATTAGATATTATCAAGAAGATGCATAGATTATGCTTATATTAAGATTCAAACAACCTTAGGGTTCTGGGTAATTGCCTTTTATACAATGTAAATTTTTTGCTCTACAGCATATTTTGTCAAATCTAGTTTCCTCTTCTTTCCAAGCTGTTTATAGGGTTACATAATTTTTTATTCTAATTATTACCACCGTCTATGCTTATAGCATGGTGTCACTCTTTGGATACTTCTGGTGTTGTAATAGCCTAATATATATAGCATTATGTTTGCTTTGAACATTGCTCACAATTTTAATTAGCTTATTTTAAATGCATCTACAAAACTCGATTTGTTTTTCCTAAGGGACATGTTAAAACACACAGACTAAAACAGTAATTTGTTATTTTTCATTTTAAAGGAGTTGTACATTTAATCTGAAGCATTTTTCTAACTCTCAGCATCAGAACAAATGGCTGATTTAGCAGAATTTCTATGAGATGACATTTCGCAATCAACTTTCAGATGCCTTATGACTGTAGTTTGAGACATTACAACTTTATCCACAGTACAAGAGTAAAAATGTACGCACATACCGCTCAATTGAAATTGACTAAAATGTTTTGGCAGTACAAAATGGTGGAATATTGTCCCAAAGTGTGGGACATTTGAATGTCCAATGTTATGCCGGTAAATTCCTCACTAAGGAATGTGAATAATGTTTTGTGTCTTATGTAAATATTGGGCAATGTGAATTGTATGGTATTGTGGTGTTTACCTGTGTAATGTTTAGCGTGTAGTTCACTATAGGGTAAGTTTAAAGGTAATGTTTGAGATGGGATAGTCTTAGGGAGAGTGACTCCTTCCGGCTAGGAAGGCAGCTAGGGTCTGGAGTGCAAGGCGAGCAGTGCCATATTGGAAGGTAACCCAAAATGAGAGGAGACCTGAGGATAAGTGACAGAGAGAGAGTAGCCTTCCGGAGACAGGTCCTAGCCACAAGACCTCAAGCTTGTAAAGTTGCAAGTTGCAAGGCAAAGGGCCTAAACAGGACTAAGAGACTGTGACTAGTAAAGGGCCCCGAGAGGATGTTTCAGGGAGCCAGTAGTGGAAGAAATAGGAAAACGCTGAACAGGTAAAGGAGACTTGTTGATCAGGACTGTAGCATTAAAGCTGGGTTGTGGCGAAGTAGGGAGAAACAGTGGACATACATGTAAATAGGCCAGGAGTATACTACTGAGGAAAGATACTGTGTGGAAAATGCTTCATGTTGCAAAGGAAACGTCCATAAGATTTTGTTCCCGCTATCCCTTGTATATAACCCTTATCAAGTTGCCATTTAGTAAAGAGTTTATTTTTGAACGGTGGTCTTCTTCTTTGAACTATGAAAGATCTGGTCCTGGAAAACCAGCAACATCGGTTACAGTTGGCCTGCATGGGTGTAATGCCCTCTCAGCACAAGTCCACACACCTAGCCAGGACCTCCACGTTCATATAACGTGCCATGGTGCTTCAGAAGAGTGTCTCACCTGCGGCTACAGTCCCGCGCCATGCAGAGCCAAAGTGTATACAGAACAGAGTTGAATTTGTAGAGTAGACCTGAATAAATCTCTTGGAAGATTAAAAAACCTGCTGGTTGGGAAAAACATGATGGCAGTGAAAGTGACTAGGGAGTATTATTACTGTTTAGAGGCATTTAGGTTTCATTATTACTTTGTAAGTATTATTACTCTGCTGGGGTACAAAAGGATGGCATTATTACTGTGTGGAGAGCAAAAAGGGTGCTTTTACTGTGTGGTGCACAATTACCATCTACAGTAAGTTGTAATATGGGCACTATCTGGTTGGCATTAGAATATTTAGGGGCACTTTCTATCCTGCACTATTGTTTTGAAGCCTGTTGCCTGTATAGCACAATTTTGGAGGAGTAATCAAAGTCATGACACATTATTCCTTAAATAACGTACTTGGGGGCACTGTACCACATATCAATTGCAGTGATGGAGGAACATTGGACAGCAACTTGAGGATGGGAAGTTTGAATTGTTTGGGAAAAGTAAGGAGGCTACAAGAAAAGTGACTGGCAAAATATGTCTCTGATTTTGGTCTGGGTTAAAAAGAAAAAAAAAACTAAAAGAAAAAGCCCATAAATTATACATGTTTTGTAAGTTATTTGATGTAACTGAACTACAATTACTTATGTTATCTGCAAAGCTGACTAGATTAGCTCAGCCTCGCTTAATGCAAGTGTATTGAGCAAGGCTGGATACCTTCTAGTCGGATTGTAGTCTGAAGTATGCAAATTGCATATTTGCAGTCAAATGACCACCCACTCCCATCGCCAGTCGCAGTGCCCGCGATGTGAAAATTTACAAGTCTGCAGTCACATAATATTTTGTAACAAAATAGTGGTATAATTCAGTCACTATGTGGTGGTAGTTGTATGGTATTATTGGCAATATTGGTCCTTATATAGTATGCTTTGTTAAACAATATATGTTCGTTATATAGCAGCAACAGTGTTGTACAATAACTATATACAGGGGGGAAATAAGTAATGATCATGTCACAATTTTGCAAGTAAATATGTTTCTTAAGGTGCTATTGCCATGAAATTCTCACCAGATGTCGGTAACAACCCATCCAATCCACACAGGCAAAGGAATCAAATCATGGATGTCCATAAATTAAGATGTGTAATAATGAGAAATGACAGGGATAAAGTATTGAAAACATGGAGAAAGAGGTGCAAAAAGATATGGAATGTCATAACACCAGCTGAAACCTATCAGTAATTAGAAAGCAATCCTATCACTTAGTGAAAAATAACATTTCAACTAGACAGAATCCAGCCTTGCTGAATACACTTACATTGAGCAAGGCCGAGCTTTTATCCCTGTGTCATTTCTCATTATTACACATAACTTCATTTATGGACATCTATCTTTGCCTGTGTGGATTGGATGGCTTGTTACCGACAACTGGTGGGAATTTCTTGTCAATAGCACCTTTAGAAATATATTTACTTAGAAAATTGATGACGTGTTCAATACTTATTTCACCTGCTGTATGTATATAAATCCCTTTTGGGGAAATACATATTCCTAGGGGCCCTGTTGTTTTAACACCTTGCAATATCTTTGCCCCAAACTATGTGATAAATATATACTGAAAGATGCATCAGCACTATGAAAAGAATGAATTCATGAATTCCACTATTGTAATACACTTTAAAAACATAAGGTGGTTAATTTTTGATCACAAAGTGGAAAAGCCATTCAACCACGCCAAGGTGACCGGAATTTTGTTGATCCCTCACTTTCATGACTCACCTCTCCATGTGCTCAGCCAGGCCTCAAATTAAATGGGATAGAGATAGGAACAAGGCTTAGCTCATAATAAAGCCTGCCTGGAAAGATGAGTGGATAAGGTTGCATGGGACAGGGGGCGGCCACACACAGACTCCATGCACAATGCAAAAAAACAAGACAAGGTCACCACTCTATACCTGTTTGTTTGAGGCCTGTTTAGGCACATATAGAGATGAGTCACTAGAGTTAGTTTCCATTCAATTAGATCACCTAGTCAAAATAATTTTTATTCTATGAATAGTACGTTTTTTATATGTATAGCGTGAAATTCATGTATTAGTTGCTGAATGATAATGCATTGTTAGTATATATGGCTGTGTATGTACCTGTCCATTAATTTAATACTATTGGAGTGCTAGCCTTCTTTTTTCTTTAGAGAGAACTACACGTAATAACTAAATAAAGACTTCCAGACTCCCCATATAAATACAGGCCCCAGACTAGACCCCTTAAAAAAAATAAAGACCCTACTGAGCCCCTAATAGTATAGATTAATCCATTAATCACTTAACAGAATATTCCCAAAGTGAATTTTCTGTTTGATTCTGCAGAATTTATATTACAATAATTGCAGTTTTACTTATGATTTTATAGCTATTTTAGTGCTAGCAAAAGTTGAATGAACAACAAGAAGACATGATTCCATTTACCTAAGGGGAGGTGCATGACACATGGATTCTTTTTTTCTGTACCCAAAATTCCTAAATAATGCACTACCACCTCAGCTCCTGTATTGGGTGTAAGCCACCATATAAGTGAAGTCATTGTCAGTGTCAATGCCCAATTACTATATATGGTTAATAATAATGTTTTATTACAGTTGTGTGCTGTAAAGTTTTTCATGTAGTCTTCTTTATTCTGAAAAGTTATAAGCATTTTATGACAAGACTAAAAATATACATTTAAAAACCTATTTAAATATCCAGTCATTGAAAAGAAAAAACCCAATAGAGACTAAAACTACACAGTTAAGAGCATATGTAAAATATTCCTAAGATATGGATATACATAATACTTTGCTCTTTGATTTGTACTTTATTTATTTGCTATTCATTACATCAATTACTGCGGTATAAATAGGTACAATTTGCAATGAGCGTAAAATAATGTAATTCTGCTTGTCATTTCTGCTATTATTTAATGCATGATGTGAATTGGTATGCAGTTACATAAAGACAGACACCAACTTATTAAGTGTAAGATAACATCACTTGACAATCACTGAATTATTTGTATTCCTTACTAAGGCAATGATGCTATTCATATTCTGTGTCTCTGGAGTCATCTCAGCTCCTCTTTTCTTATTTTACCCTCTAGCCCCATGTCTGGTGTGTCTTCTATTTAAATCTCACATTATTAGACCTGTGAAGGCTTTTATTGCTTATAAGTTGTCTCAGAAAAAAAAGATTTAATTACCATTATGGTATTTAGAATTGACATTACTTAGAAAGATATTTTATTTTTAAGATGAAAGTGATTTAAAGGAAATTCCACCAATTTTTTTACATAGTAATACATATACTTGTATAAAATAGTTTTTTTCGGTCTTTTATCCATTTTACACTTTGGTGTCTATAATCTTTATAACAGTTCATAGAACTTTCTCCAAGACTGCTCACCAGTAAGACGTCTACCATTTTATCGCCTTATGACTGTGCTTACTACATACACAGACAAGGGAAAACTAGGAAATTATACACGTTAATACCTATATAGGTAAATTATATGCAGAAAATGTGAAAATGTGGCAGCAGACACAGACTGATCCAAGTGAAGACTTCCTTGTTCTTTAATCACAATGATTACAATTTTATGGGAGCAAGCTTACAGATTAGGTACAGGTGCATCTCACTAAATTAGAATAGCATCTAAAAGTCAATTTATTTCAGTTCTTCAATACAAACAGTGAAACTCATATATTATATAGTCATTACAAAGATAGATCTATTTCAAGTGTTTATTTCTGTTAATGTTGATGATTATGGCTTACAGCCAATGAAAACACAAAAGTCATTATCTCAGTAAATTAAAATAATTTACAAAAAAACACCTGCAAAGGCTTCCTAAGTGTTTAAAAAGGACCCTTAGTATATTTCAGTAGGCTCCACAATCATGGGGAAGACTGCTGACTTGACAGATGTCCAGAAGGCAGTCATTGACACATTCCACAAGGTCCCAGAGTCTGGAGAAAGAGTGGAGAGGCACACAATCCAAGCTGCTTGAGGTCTAGTGTGACGTTTCCACAATCATTGATGGTTTGGGGAGCCATGTCATCTGCTGGTGTAGGTCCACTGTGTTTTATCAAGACCAAAGTCAGCGAAGCCATCTACCAGGAAATTTTAGAGCACTTCATGCTTCCCTCTGCTGACAAGCTTTTTGGAGATTGAAATTTCATTCTCCAGCAGGACTTGGCATCTGTCCACACTGCCAAAAGTACCAATACCTGGTTTAAAAACAACAGTATCACTGTGCTTGATTGGCCAGCAAACTCGCCTGACCTTAACCCCATAGAGAATCTATAGGGTATTGTCAAGAGGAAGATGAGAGACACCAAACCCAACAATACAGACGAGCTGAAGGCTGCTATCAAAGCAACCTGGGCTTCCATAACACCTCAACAGTGCCACAGGCTGATCGCCTCCATGCCACATTGCCGCATTGATGCAGTAATTGATGAAAAAGGAGCCCCAACCAAGTATTGAGGGCATTTGCTGAACATACATTTCAGTAGGTCAACATTTTGGATTTTAAAAACATTTTTCAAGCTGTTGTTATAAAGTATTCTAATTTACTGAGATAATGACTTTTGTGTTTTCATTGGCTGTAAGTCATAATCATCAACATTGACAAAAATAAACACTTGAAATAGATCACTCTGTTTGTAATGACTTTATATAATATATGAGTTTCACTTTTTGCATTGAAGAACTGAAATAAATTAACTTTTTGATGATATTCTAATTTAGTGAGATGCAGCTGCATATGTAAGTGACAAAGCCAACAATCTGCTCCACACTCCGATACAGTCCCATGAGCTTTTGTAGGTTTTATCCATCTTCTGTTATTTCTGTGGCTGTACTGATTGGGAGTGTGTGTCACCCCAGGCCTGGATGCCACAATCTTGTAAGGCTGTGTCTGAGAGCAGGAGGGAGGTTCTCTGGTCATGGACCATTTGCATGCAGCACCTCCTGTCCTAGGCCAGTAGGGGGAGCAGGCTGCCCCTATAAAAACTGGTACTGAGGGCAGGGTTAGAGAGACCAGGACCCACTTCTGAAGCATCCAGAAGGGTTCCCAGAAGAGAGGGACAGGTCAGCCGCAGCTGAGGAGTCCAAGAGGCAAAGGAGGAACAGAAAGCCAGGGACAGAGGCGACGAGAGCCGGTCCTGGCAGGGAGAGACTACATACCGGACACTGGGGTCCGAGGCTGTCAAGATTGCAAGTCCTGCAGCAGATCATCTACCTGCGAGGGATTTTAGGTCCCTTGGCCAAGAAGCCTGGAGGCTCCGCCACACAGAGGGACCGGTACAGCACGGAGAAGCTACAGGTACCTAAGGCCCGAGTCGCAAGCCATACAGGCGTAGTACACGGCAAGCTCAGGGACGTGGGCTATCATACTACTAAAGGGGGAGATAGTCAGCAAGGGCAGAGAGAGAGAACGGTAGGCCTACCCACTCACCCTGACCAGCGGAGCTCGCCCGAATGCCCTCAGACACCCAGGTCCATTCCAACCCTGTACTCCTGGTGGGTCTGTGATAAGATCTGCAGTAAAAGACCCTGGACTGCATTATTGGACTCTGTGTGGTTACTGCTGCGCCTACACCATCACCCCCAGCATCCTGTTACACTGCCCTGAGGCTACACTCCTCCCGTGAGGAGTTGTACTATTCCCTGCTGCATCCCCAACACCAGTCTCAGCGGTCTGCCTTGCAGCGGCGGTCCTCCCTGACCGCAATCAACGGGTGGCGTAGTCGGACGTTACCTTAAAACACATCATAGACTACCACTGGTCTGACCACCCTGAGCCACGGGACCGGGTCGCCACTACTACTCGCAGCATTGCCCTGAAGTCCGGTCTCATGGCCCAGGGGGCGAGTCAGCTTTGGCGTAGTCGGCAGGATTGTGACCAACCCGCCACAAACGGATATTGCGTGCCTGAAAAAGACTGTACACGTACCTTAAAGAGAAGTTTCCCGCTATCATCAGCTGTTTTCCCGCAATCTTCCGCCGTTTTCCCGCCATCGGACGCCATCTTCAGGACGCCACGCGGGAAGAAGAGGGGCGTGGACGTCCAAACCGCGCGAGACCCGAAGCTCCGCCCCACGCACCGACGCTGCGCAAGGTCCTGGAAGGGAGAGAGAGCGACGGGTGGCGTAGTCGGACGTTACCTAAAAACACATCATAGACTACCACTGGTCTGACCACCCTGAGCCACGGGACCAGGTCGCCCCTACTACTCCCAGCATTGCCCTGAAGTCCGGTCTCGAGTGCCCCACGGCCCAGGGGGTGAGTCAAGTGCACTAGAGATGAAGCTGGGCAAGCCATGTATTGCTTCAGCAAAGCCTGCCTAGAGTTAATATTTTCAAAATTTCTATTCTAGATATGGGATAAACAACATGACCCCACCCCCCCAAAAGTTGAAAAATTGATAAACTGCTGTAAATAATCATGATTGAAAATGGAAGTTATTAGGCTTATGTTATAATTAAAGAGTAATGTTGTTGTTTTTTTTTTCATAAATCAATAGTACACATGTAAATGAGCAACTTTGTAATATATCGGAGAAAATAACTTCCTTCACCTCCTGGGCTGATCTTTAACTCTCAATTCACCAGAATATTTTCACATTACTAAGATAGGAGATGGCAGTTGGTGCTTTAAAAAAATCTGTGTAGAGAAGATGGGGAGGACAGTTACAGTTCTCCATAGAACTTTATGAGCACTAATCACCATCTCCTTTCTCAGTAATGGGAAAATCTGTTATCACTGAAGACAGAATTGAGTATGTTGAGAATGAAAGATCAGTCCAGGAGGAGAAAGAAGTGGATTTATCTTATAAGATATATTACAGAGATTCTTATTTTTGTGTGTACTATGGCTTAATGAAAAATAAAAAATAAAACAATGGGTACTCTTTAAGCTTGGCAGCTTGGTGCTTCCTTACAGGTTTCTTCATACAGTACCAGCTGTGTTTGGCTATGAAACGGATTTCATGTTTACCTCAGTGAGAATTATCTTATGGTCTTATCTACATCTAGGACCAGCTAAAACAATGGAAAATTCATTGAAATCAATGGTTTAAAAAAGTATTACCTGTAAGAGCATGCTAAACACAACATGACAGTGTGGTGTTGGCAGACATGGCATATGGGTGGTATAGGCTTTTATTTCTGATGGTCAGTTGGTTTATAGGGTCTTTCTACATTTATTTATGAATCTGGAGACCCTTGTATGTGTAATTCTTCATGAAGTGGTATCATTGGTGCTGTTGCTCTGACTTGCACTCGTTACCTTTCACAATATTTACTACCCCTTTATTGGATAAATTGCATTAAGCCTGTTTCCTGTAAACTGATGGCCAAACTGTCCAATACATTTTTAATAGGGTATGTTCAGACTTTCCTAACAGCTTGTGGTTTTATTTTGTATATTTGATTAATAACGTTATTGGATTTACTCTATTCTGATGTTTACTATTATTTGCTTGCAACCAGAGTATGTATAGGTTTTCATTTTGTTTTGGGACTCTTAATTGCTTTAATTATAGATCCATATGTTCACGATGATGAGGCTTCAGATTCAGTTTTTGTTGCTATTTTGCAAAATAAGGGCAGGTGCAGACGTGCGTATATAATGTCATCCGAAAGATTCGGGTCAATTATTATAATCACAATCTGATCAGAGTTTGATCAGAGTGTGATCATAGTGTGATCTGAAAAAAAAAGTCTCCATTTTCTCCATTCTGTCAGTCCGTGGAAATCGGACTGCAGTCAGATGTCACCCAAGTGTGGTCCAATGTTTTCCATGCAGTCATTAGTATGGCCGAGGGTGATCTGAATATCGAATAAAACTCGGGCATGCTGCAATTTTTTCCTCAGACAGGCTCTGTCCAAGGAAAAAATCAGATATGCATAAGGCCCCTTAAACTAAAACTGGTCCGAGTGCAATCCAGTGTTTTGTCAGGTTACACTTGGACCGAAAATACGCTCGTCTGCACCTGCCCTAAACCTGAATTGTAAAAAGAAGTCCAGCTAAATCTGCGGTGTGAGTGAAAAGTTCATAAAAAATAGCTGCACATTAGAGGAGTAATCCTATGTTAGCCATTTATGTCAAATTCACCCAGCTAGGATCCTTTTCCTACAAAAAATAGGGTTCCAGTATCAGGGCACATGTCTATAAGAGTTACAGAGAGAGCTTAATAACCAACATACACTTACCCTTTCTATTAAAGAAATACCCAGTTGGGACATTTATGGCACAGGATTTGCCATAATTGTTTCATAGATGGAGTTTCCCCTTCAGGGATCACACACACATCTTGAGAATGTTGCCCTCTCTTATGCTGCCTTAGATCGAAAGGTGGTTGTGTGTGCACAGCTCTATCCAGTCACTTTTAAGGGAGTTGCAAAAAATAGCAAACATATATTTTGGAGATGTGCAGGTCCTAGAAGTGGGACAAAACCTCCTATGAGCCATTGATGGTATATCCTGCAGATGTGCCCCAAACATCTGGGATGGAAATACTGTTTTTGTTATGTTCTGCTACCAAAGCTAAGGAAAGAGAGGAGATCTGTCCCTACTATAGGACTCAGCTGAATCCCTACGATGTAACAGGGAACCTGATCCTGCGATCAGACCTGCTAAAGTCCTAATCTAGTCTGTACGGAGACCTATAGATGTGGGGAGGGAATCCCTACAAGTACTAAGGACTGGGAGGAATATGGGACACCTCCTAACAGAAATAGTAGCAGACAGACGAACAAACAAAATAGATAGAACATAGAGGTCCGTAGACCAAGCAAACTAACAGAGTTAGATACAGAGCACAGGCTAGCTAGAAAGTAGATATACAATGAAGTCCAGCAAAGCCAGAAGGGCGGAGCAGGACTAAATAGGCCAACAAGGTCATGTGACCAGCAAAGGAAAAAAAACCTAACAGCAAGGTTCTAACAGTACCCCCCCTTCTAAGAGGATCCTCCGGATCCCCTAGGACCAGGCTTATCAGGAAATCTCCTGTGAAACGCTCTGATAAGTCTGGACGCGGAAACATCATCTGACCTCACCCAAGAGTTATCCTCGGGTCCGAAACCTTTCCAGGCCACAAGATACTGCAAACTACCTCTATACCGTCTAGAGTCAAGGATGCGAGAAATTTCATATTCCCCGTCCTCCACCACCGGAGGAACAGAGGCAGAGGCGTCACCATCCGACACAACAGCTTTTTTTAACAGAGAGACATGAAATACCGGATTAATTCTCCTGAAGGTAGGAACCTCCAACCTAACAGCAGATTGGTTGACAACCTGAAGCACCTTAAAGGGCCCTACAAACTTGGGACCCAATTTCTTAGAAGGAATCCTCAACCGCAGATTCCTAGAGGACAACCAAACCATGTCACCAACAGCGAACAAAACCTCCTGTCGTTTCCTATCAAAGTAGTCTTTAGATTTTCTGTTGGCCTCCTGAAGATTACCACGCACATCCGTCCAAACTCTTTCCAAATCACCGGAAAAATTCTCCTCCTCAGGCACGGCAGATCCCAACTTGGAGAACGACCCAAACGACGGATGTCTCCCAGAACAACAAAAAAAAAGGCGAACAACCAGCAGAAGAAGATGTATGATTGTTCAGAGCAAATTCGGCAAGTGGCAGAAACTCAGACCACCCCTCTTGATTGTCTGCCACAAAACAACGCAAGAACTGCTCAACATCCTGTTTTTTCCTTTCTGTCTGGCCATTAGATTCAGGATGATATCCGGACGAAAACGACAAATGAATTCCCAACCTGTCACAAAAGGCACGCCAAAAACGAGCCACGAACTGAGGACCCCTATCAGAAACAATGTCAGTAGGAACGCCATGAAGTCTGACAATTTCCTTGACAAAGGCCTTAGCGAGAGTTTTAGCGCAGGGCAGTTTGACGAAGGGAACCAAGTGACACATCTTGCTAAAACGGTCCACGACCACCCAGATGACAGTAAAACCCTCAGAGGGGGGAAGGTCAGTTATAAAGTCCATAGCCAAATGTGTCCAAGGAGCACTGGGGACCTCCAAAGGACAAAGCAACCCCGCAGCAGGAGTATGTGAGGACTTAGATCTAGCACATATAGTACATTGGCGCACCCACTTAATGACTTCCTTCTGCCATCCAGGCCACCAAAAACTGCGACCCACCAGTCTCTTGGTCTCAGAGATTCCGGGATGACCTGCCAACCGAGATTCGTGACACTCAACAAACAAATCTCTCCTAAAGGTCCCAGGCACAAACAACCTCCCATGAGGAGTGTTAGATGGGGCATTCTCCTGAGCTTTAAGAATCTCATCTTCCAAAACGGAGTCTAAAGCAGCTATCACAACACCTTCTTGTAAAATGTTTTCCTCTTTCTCAGCACCGACTATGGGAGAAAAACTGCGAGACAAGGCATCCGCCTTAACATTCTTAGTACCAGGGATGTAAGTAACGGAGAAATTAAACCGCGAGAAAAACAGTGCCCACCTAGCCTGACGGGCATTCAGGCGCTTGGCAGCATCAAGATATATCAGATTTTTATGATCCGTAAGAACCTGAACGGGAAATTCCGCACCTTCCAAGAAGTGGCGCCAGTGTTCAAATGCGAGTTTAATAGCCAATAATTCCCGATTACCAATATCGTAATTCAATTCAGTCTCCGAAAATTTTTTTGAAAAAAAGGCACAGGGATGTAATCCATCCCCGTTATCCTGAGACAATACTGCGCCAACCCCCACAGAGGAAGCATCAACCTCAACCAAAAACGGCCTAGTAACATCAGGCTGCATAAGGATGGGAGCAGAGGTGAACCTCTCCTTGAGATACACAAAAGCTTCAATGGCCTCAGAAGACCACTGAACCGCATCAGCACCTTTCCTGGTGAGATCAGTCAGAGGTTTGACAATACTAGAAAAATTTTTTATGAACTTTCTATAGTAATTGGCGAAACCCAAAAACCTCTGTATCGATTTCAAACCAATAGGCCTAGGCCATTCCTGCACAGCCTGAACCTTAACCGGATCCATCTCAAAACCTTTGCTGGAGATAATGTAGCCCAAAAAACTAATTCTCTGTACAGCGAACTCACATTTCTCCAGCTTAGCAAAAAGCGAATTGTCCATTAATAACTGTAATACCTCACGCACGCTCCGCCAATGAGACTCCAGATCTGGCGAATAAATCAAAATGTCATCCAAATACACAACCACATTTTTACCGATCAAAGGTCTAAGGATGTCATTAATCAGATTCTGAAAAAATGCAGGAGCATTAGTAAGACCAAAAGGCATAACCAGATTCTCAAAATGACCCACAGGAGTGTTAAAAGCAGTCTTCCATTCATCACCCTCCTTCATGCGCAACAGATTGTATGCCCCCTTAAGGTCAATTTTAGAGAACCACTTGGCCCCCAATAACTGGTTAAACAGATCAGGAATCAATGGCAGTGGGTAAGGATTGCGTACCGTAATTTTGTTAATCTCACGAAAATCCAGACAAGGACGTAAACCGCCGTCCTTTTTTTTTACAAAAAAAAATCCAACCGCCACAGGAGACTTAGAGGGCCTAATGTGACCGGCGGCCAAGCTTGTCTGTATGTATTCCTCCAAAGCCTTCCTCTCAGGAATAGTAAGGTTAAATAAACGACTCTTAGGAAGAGTCGCTCCAGGGACAAATTCAATAGAACAATCATAGTCTCTATGGGGAGGCAAAACCTGCGATTCTTTCTCAGAAAAAACTCTCCAAAAATCCTGAATAGGAACAGGCAATTCTCCCCTATCCAAAGCTGCAATACGCCCGTTACAACACTTGTCATAACATTTATGGCTCCAGGATTTAATTTCACTGGTAGACCAATCCAGTACAGGATTGTGAAATTTTAACCAGGGCAAACCCAATATTACTGGAGAAGGCAAGTTATTCAACACTACCAAATCCAATTTCTCATGGTGAACACCATTAATAGTGAGAGGAAATTCACAGACCTTGAGAGTAATATTCTTCAAAGGGGAGCCATCCACAGAAACCACAGCAATGGGGGATGATAAAGGTTCAGGTTTTAAATTGAGTTTTTCCACGAATCCCCCATCAATTACATTCAGTGTAGACCCGCAATCAACAAACACCCGAAATTCCATCAATTTTTTCTGAGCAATCGTGGAAGCAGCTAAAAATACACCCTTGGAATTTAAACAGGCAATACGGGCGTGACTGACCATTTTTTTTTCTTTCTTCATACGAAGCTCACAGTCTTTAATCAAATGACCAGATTTTCCGCAATAGAAACACAAGCCTTCCGAAAAACGACGGTCTTTTTCTTGAGAGCGAGGTGCCACCGATCCAATCTCCATCGGTTCACCACTGTTAATACACACATTATCATAACCAGAAACTGACATAGCAGAGGATTTGCTCTCATTAACCCTAGCACGCAGTCTTCTATCCACCCGTATAGCTAATTGCATAGCCTGTTGCAAATCCTCAGGTGTAGGATAAGCAATTAGCAGGTCTTTAACCCTTTCACTGAGCCCAGCAAGAAATAGACTTTTCAGAGCAGAATCGTTCCACCCTGTTTGAGTGGACCAACAACGAAAATGTGTACAATATTTTTCCACATTACCCGATCCTTGTTTTAAACGTCTCAACTCAGTCTCAGCTGATGCGACACGGTCAGGATCATCATATAATAGTCCCAAAGCAGAAAAAAAACTATCCACTGATCTGAAGCATGAATCACTAGGTTGCAAAGAAAAGGCCCACTCCTGAGGCTCTTTGCGCAAAAGTGACATTATGAACCCTACGCGCTGGGATTCATCCCCAGAGGACTTAGGTCTCAAACGAAAATACAATAAGCAAGCATTTTTAAATGAAAAAAATTCTCAGTGTTCACCAAAAAATAAATCCGGCAAACATACCTTAGGCTCCAAGAAATGTGCTCCAGGACAGTTACTCACGTGCTGACGGAGCTCGGCCACCTCCAGAGAGAGTCCCTGCAGGCGATGAGCCAAATCCTGAACCGACACCATGATGGAACAGAAAAATCTTTCCTTAGAGAATTTGCTGGCTGGACTTACTGTTATGTTCTGCTACCAAAGCTAAGGAAAGAGAGGAGATCTGTCCCTACTATAGGACTCAGCTGAATCCCTACGATGTAACAGGGAACCTGATCCTGCGATCAGACCTGCTAAAGTCCTAATCTAGTCTGTACGGAGACCTATAGATGTGGGGAGGGAATCCCTACAAGTACTAAGGACTGGGAGGAATATGGGACACCTCCTAACAGAAATAGTAGCAGACAGACGAACAAACAAAATAGATAGAACATAGAGGTCCGTAGACCAAGCAAACTAACAGAGTTAGATACAGAGCACAGGCTAGCTAGAAAGTAGATATACAATGAAGTCCAGCAAAGCCAGAAGGGCGGAGCAGGACTAAATAGGCCAACAAGGTCATGTGACCAGCAAAGGAAAAAAAAACTAACAGCAAGGTTCTAACAGTTTTAAGTGCAGCAATGTCGATAGTAATGAATTGGGGAACATCAGAGGGTGATACCATTCTATTAATGAACATCATATTACTGTAATTGCAAACTTATATATTTATAAACTATGATTTTTGAATCTTTATGTACATATTTGAGTCAATATTATTTCTCCCATGTACAAAAATAATTTTCTGGAGATTCAATGTTAAGCCTTACTTAAGGAATTCCTTTAGGACAATTTTTTTCTATTGGTTACTAGAAAGTAGGTTCCTTTAGGTATAAAAAAAGTGATGGAAAATGCTACTATGAAATTGTTTTAATATATTATAGTAATAGCAGTCAAAGCCAAGAAAGCACTTAGTGGCCATAAGATTCAACAGTTGAAAATAGGGGAGACATTGTCTGAACCAATTCATATGCCAAAAAATTGAAATAATCTAATTGAGGAAGGGGGTCTTATGCCGCTCAAATAAACACATTTCAAATTAAACATAGATTTCACAAAGTCATTATATAACAAAAACTCAACCCAGGCTATGCTGCATTCGGGGATATTGCACACATTTGCTTTTGTCTGGCTAAATTTAAACGTCAAATCTCAATTTTCCTTCAAATGTAGTAATTTAACTCAGAAGGAAATGTTGAGAAGCAGTAGAGAACACTGAACAAGCTTGAATAAGGTGACATAGTTTTGTTGGTTGTTGAAGATGTAATACACAACATAGCTTATACATTCAGTAGGGATCTTTTAACCCCTTCACAGCAAACAATATGAGGTACATGTACATCAATGTCATATCCCTGCCTTTGATGAAGGCTCACACACTGAGCCATATCTTTCCTGGAAGATTATAGCTGTGGCTGGTAACTTGTTAAATCCAGTTGTTAATCTCTCACAGCAGCGTTTAACATGTGCCAGCAGGGGAGAGCGTCATTCCATGCACCCACCGGTGCGACGGTGACGTGACCGTGAAGCGCCAATAGGTTGTCATGACTGCCGAAGGTCTGCTGATAACCATCGTGCCTGTCATTATGATCCCCTGTGAAAGCCAGCCAGTGGCTGGTGTTCATAGGAGGTTGTAATTTTTACGATGCACTACTGCTGTGTATAGCACAAGCGAATAGATGATCTCAGTTTTAAGTTCCCTAAAGGGACTATTAAGTAAGGTAAAAAGTAAAAAAAAAAAAGTTTAAAAAATTTGAAAAAATAGTTCAATTCAACCCCCTTTTGCTCCATTAACCCCTTAAGCCCCGAGGGTGGTTTGCACGTTAATGACCAGGCCAATTTTTACAATTCTGACCACTGTCATTTTATGAGGTAATTACTCTGGAACGCTTCAACGGACCCCCCTGATTCTGAGACTGTTTTTTCGTAACATATTGTACTTCATGATTTTGGTAAAATTTCTTCAATATCACTTGCGTTTATTTGTGAAAAAAATGGAAAGTTGGCGAAAATTTGGAAATTTTGCAATTTTCAAAATTTGAATTTTTATGCCCTTAAATAACAGAGATATGTCACACAAAATACTTAAAAAATAAAACTTCCCACATGTGTACTTTACATCAGAACAATTTTGGAACCAAAATTATTTTTTGTTAGGGAGCTATAAGGGTTAAAATTTGACCAGCGATTTCTCATTTTTCCAACAAAATTTACAAAACCATTATTTTAGGGACCACATCACATTTGAAGTCACTTTGAGAGGTCTTTATGACAGAAAATACCCAAAAGTGACACCATTCTAAAAACTGTACCCCTCAAGGTGCTCAAAACCACATTCAAGAACTTTATTAGCCCTTCAGGTGCTTCACAGAAATTTTTTGAATGTGGAAGAAAAAAATTAACATTTAACTTTTTCACAAAAATGTTACTTTAGACCCAATTTTCTTTATTTTTGCAGGGGTAACAAGAAACAATGGAACCCAAAATTTGTTGTGCAATTTCCCCTGGGCACGCAGATACCCCATATGTGGGGAAAAAACACTGTTTAGGCGCACGGCCGGGCTCGGAAGGGAAGGAGCGCCATTTGACTTTTTGATTGTAAAATTTGCTTGAATAATTAGCGGACGCCATGCTGCGTTTGGAGAGCCCCTGATGTGCCTAAACATTGGAGCTCCCTCACAAGTGACCCCATTTTGGAAACTAGACATCACAAGGCACCTATCTAGATGCATAGTGAGCACTTGGAACCCCCAGGTGCTTCACAAATTGATTCGTAAAAATGAAAAAGTATTTTTTTTTCCACTTTTTCATTTTTACGAATCAATTTGTGAAGCACCTGGGGGTTCCAAGTACTCACTATGCATCTAGATAGGTGCCTTGGGGGGTCTAGTTTCCAAAATGGGGTCACTTGTGGGGGAGCTCCAATGTTTAGGCACGCAGGGGCTCTCCAAACGCAACATGGTGTCCGCTAACAATTTGAGCCGATTTTCCATTCAATTTGTTAGCGGACACCATGTCGCGTTTGGAGAGCCCCTGATGTGCCTAAACAGTGGAGCTCCCCCACAAGTGACCCCATTTTGGAAACTATACCCCTCAAGGATTTTATTAAGGGGTATAGTGAACATTTTGAACCCAGAGGTACGACACAGAATTTGATAACATTAGGTCATCATATTGAATAAGTTGTCATTAGTCTTGAGCGCAAGTGCTCGCTACTTGAGTTTGCATTGGGTACTCAGGTATGCACCATGTACTGCGTGTGCTCGAGTGACATGCTTGAGTTCCTGACCTGCATGTTTCACGGTTATTAGACACCCCAAAAAAAAAACATGCGGGGATCGCTCATGCATGGCAGGCAATCCCCGCAAAGTTTTTTTGGCCGCAAAGCATATGGGGCGGAGACTCGAGCATGTCGCTCAAATACCCACGATACTCAATGCATACCAGAGCACCCGATGCAAACTCAAGTAGCGAGCACTTGCGCTCAACACTAGTCGCCATATCGTCATCTTTTTTTCTTACTTTTGAAAAAAATCCCAACCCCATCACAACCCTAACCCCAAACCCAGTCCTAAACCTAGCCCTAACCCTAGCCCAACCCTAACCTGAGAATTTATTTTTTACGCCATTCCTCGTGCGGTATAAGTGATTAGATGACCTTATTCTTTGGGTCGGTGAGACTACAGCGATACCAGAATCATATGGGGTTTTTATGACTGACAGCTGTCACACACTAAAAGACGCATTTTTTGTAAAATCTAGTTTTTACATCGCCATATTTTGAGAGCTATAATTTTTCCAGATTTTGGCAGACAGTCATGTGATGGCTTGTTTTTTGCGGGATGAGTTGACGTTGTTATTGGTGCCATTTTCAGGCACGTGACATTTTTTGATCGCTTTCTATTCCGATTTTTGGAAGGCAGAATAAACAAAAACTAGCAATTCAGGAATTGAGTTTTTTGTTTTTTTTTATTCTGTTCCGCGTGTGGTAAAATTGATAAGGCAGCTTTATTCTTCGGGTCAGTACGTTTACAGCGGTACCACATTTATATCGTTTTTCTATGTTTTGCACTTTTACATAATAAAAGCAATTTTATAGAAAAAATTATTTTTTAGCATAGCTTTATTCTGAGAGCTATAACTTTTATTTTTTGGCTGATGGAGCTGTATGGCAACTTGTTTTTTGCAGGACGAGATGTCATTTTCAGCGGTACCATTTTTATTTATATTCGTCTTTTTGATCGCGTGTTATTCCATTTTTTGTTTGGCTGTATGGTGGTAAAGCATTGTTTTTTGCTTCGCTTTTTGGGGGGGTTTTTACCGTGTCCACTGAAGGGGTTAACTAGTGGGACAGTTTTATAGGTCAGGTCATTCCGGACGTGGCGATACCAAATATGCGTACTTTTATGGTTTTGTTTTTTTTTTTATAATAATAATATTTATTGATGGGTACATTATATTTTTATTTTTGGTGGATTATTTTTTTTATTTTTGTTTTAATATTTTTACAATTTTTTATTTTATTTTTTTTTCACTTTCTGACAGCTTTTATACTTTTTTACTTTGTCCCACTATGGGACTTTCACTTTTTTTATTCTGATCGCCTGCATGGCATAGGAATGGAGCACCATCCCTGTGCCATGCAGGCTGTCAGGCGCTGGACAGGGAGAAGATAGTTTGGAGATGCACTGCGCATGTCCAAAAAATCTTCCTGCTGTCTGGTGACCCGGATGTTGTCATGACGACATCGGGTCATCATGGCAACATCCTGGAAGCCACGACAGACAGCGCTGGAGGCCGGAAGAGGAGGTGAGTATCTGCGATCACCTCCCCTTGCCACCGCAATGTTGCGATCGACTGAGATCGACTTCTATCGCAGCATTGCGGGGGTTAATGTGCCGGGAGCGGTGCGGGACCACTCCCTGCACATAGCCCTGGGTGTCAGTTGTGACAATCAGCTGACACCCGGCGGCGATCACGCCCGCACAGCCTGTGTGCGTGCGCGATCGCGATGACGTACTAATACGGGTCTGGCTCTTAAGTCCCAGGGCACAGACGCGTATTAGTACGTCTAATGTTGTTAAGGGGTTAAAAATAAATCAATTAAAAAAAACATCCACATATTTGGCATTGCTGTATACGTTAAAGTCTGATCTATCAAAATATAAAATATACTAATAAGATCAGTAAACAGCCTAATGGGAAAAAAAAATCACAATGCCAAAATTATGGGTTTTTTGGCCTTCGCAATATTGCAATAAAATGCAATAACAGGCGATGGCGATCACAACATTATATCTACCTCAAAATGGTATCAGTAAAAATGTCAGCTCAGGGCGCAAAAAAAAACCCACTCGCCCTGCCCCTGAGCCTGAAAAATGAAAATGTTATGGGTCTCAGAAAATGTCAGGAAAAGCATAACATTTTTTTTTACAAATTTCTGAATGTTTTTTCACTACTTACATTTTTTTTTAAATTATACATGTTTGGTATCTGCGTACTCATACTGACCTGAAGAATCATATTGCCAGGTTGGTTTTAACATATAGGGAACGTGGTGAATAGGAAACACAAAAAACAATTGTGGAATTGCACTTTTTTTTGCAATTTCAATGCAATTTTTTCCCCACTATCCAGTGCACCATATGATAAACTGAATTGTGTCATTCAAAAGTACAACTTTTCCACAAAAAAACAAGCCATCATACAGCTATATTGATGGAAAAATAAGAGTTATGGCTCTTGGAAGGAGAGGAAAAACTAAAAAAAAAGCTGAAAATCACCAAGTCATGAAGGTGTTAAAAGTACACTAAAATTAGGTAATTGTAGCATTGTTAACCAAGTGAAACAACTGAAAAATTTCCCCTATGCTTGAATGTTATTCCAGATATGTCAAGTACATCCAACAAATTAAACAATCCCTTTAGAATATCTATGTGGTCTCATTTGTTTATTCAATTAACTTTACATAGATAATTAACTTAACACTTTATTAGGTGCCTCTCTCCAGATACAAGATAATCTGAGAAGCAACATTTGTCTAATCAAGAAACATATGGGCCCATTTCAACCTTGATGCTGTCACTGATGTGTCAAGCCTAATGACCAATGTTTGTCAATGTTTTTACTCAAAGTAGCCCCTCCTAAAATTATAAGTAATTCAATGTAACCCTAAGGCTATAATCGTACACTGAGCGACACCTACTTGCTACACAACTTAAGGATAGTGCAAGAATTCCCTGGAGATATGGTAAGGAACATAAGCTCCAGATGACATAAGAGTTTTGTTTGTTTTTTGAATTCTTTGCATTTTAGTAGGTTAAACTGCAGTCACTTTAGCTCTTGGTCAGTATAATGAATAAATCACATTTGGCCATTTTTCTCCTTATTCTTACTGAACTGCATTTATTTCTGATTCTTCCAGTTATTCACGCAGTTTTTCACAAAAAAACGGGAAAATGTTGTAAAATGATAGGAAATGTAATTCTGTTGAACATGTCACCTTCCCATAGGAAAGGGAAGGCAAGTGTTTGTGAATCAATTATCAGTCCATTATCAAGATGTATGCTTTGGTAGCCATCGTGGGCCTAAAGATGCCAAATGTTCTAACTTCTAAGGCATGTATTTTTAGAAGACTTATCCTTTTTCTGTTAGTCATTAAACTAGTCTACTTACTCTTTCTGAGTTTTTTACGAATTGTAGGATTTTTTATCTTAAAGCCCTACACTGGCAAATAATGTAAATGCTGTGACCCAAATGCACACACTGAGACTGTTATCATTAGACCTGCCTATGATTTTAGTAGTTGTTATCCATAGTGATCTGATTTTTTCTAGTTTTTGGCATGGCTGTCTTAGGGGTGCATTTACACTGGCTGGTTATTATAATTACGTGTTCCTTAAAATGCTTTTTTCCAGATATTTTATGGAAAGAAGAACGGCACTCCTAACACAAGAGGTGCACAGATAGGGCCCCAATCCTTAAAATGCAACAATTCAATGGAATCCGGCACTCATTTAAAAAACATTTATTCGAATCAGAGTATAGTGTATAGAAATATTCAGAATATGCAGTAAAGACCAAAAGTTTGGACACACCTTCTCATTTAAAGATTTTTCTGTATTTTCATTACTTTGAAAATTGTACATTCACACTGAAGGCATCAAAACTATGAATTAACACATGTGGAATTATATACTTAACAAAAAAGTGTGAAACAACTGAAAATATGTCTTATATTTTAGGTTCTTCAAAGTAGCCAACTTTTGCTTTGATGACTGCT
Source organism: Phyllobates terribilis (assembly GCF_046119375.1). Taxonomy (NCBI): domain Eukaryota; kingdom Metazoa; phylum Chordata; class Amphibia; order Anura; family Dendrobatidae; genus Phyllobates; species Phyllobates terribilis. The sequence goes on along the minus strand of NW_027362762.1, from coordinate 325,020,718 downwards.
TTGCACACTCTTGTCATTCTCTTGATGAGCTTCAAGAGGTAGTCACCGGAAATGGTTTTTACTTCACAGGTGTGCCCTGTCAGGTTTAATAAGTGGGATTTCTTGCCTTATAAATGGGGTTGGGACCATCAGTTGTGTTGTGCAGAAGTCCGGTGGATACACAGCTGATAGTCCTACTGAATAGACTGTTAGAATTTGTATTATGGCAAGAAAAAAGCAGCTAAGTAAGGAAAAACCAGTGGCCATCATTACTTTAAGAAATGAAGGTCAGCCAGTCCGAAAAATTGGGCAAACTTTGAAAGTGTCCACAAATGCAATTGCAAAAACCATCAAGCGCTACAAAGAAACTGGCTCACATGAGGACCGCCCCAGGAAAGGAAGACCAAGAGTCACCTCTGCTTCTGAGGATAAGTTTATCCGAGTCACCAGCCTCAGAAATCGCAGGTTAACAGCAGCTCAGATTAGAGACTAGGTCAATGCCACACAGAGCTCTAGCAGCAGACACATCTCTACAACAACTGTTAAAAAGAGACTTTGTGCAGCAGGCCTTCATAGTAAAATAGCTGCTAGGAAACCACTGCTAAGGACAGGCAACAAGCAGAAGAGACTTGTTTGGGCTAAAGAACACAAGGAATGGACATTAGACCAGTGGAAATCTGTGCTTTGGTCTGATGAGTCCATATTTGAGATCTTTGGTTCCAACAACCGTGTCTTTGTGCGACGCAGAAAAGGTGAACAGATGGACTCTACATGCCTGGTTCCCACCGTGAAGCATGGAGGAGGAGGTGTGATGGTGTGGGGGTGCTTTGCTGGTGACACTGTTGGGGATTTATTCAAAATTGAAGACATACTGAACCAGCATGGCTACCACAGCATCTTGCAGCGGCATGCTATTCCATCCGGTTTGCGTTTAGTTGGACCATCACTTATTTTTCAACAGGACAATGACCCCAAACACACCTCCAGGCTGTGTAAGTGCTATTTGACCAAGAAGGAGAATGATGGGGTGTTACGTCAGATGACCTGGCCTCCACAGTCACCAGTCCTGAACCCAATCGAGATGGTTTGGGGTGAGCTGGACAGCAGAGTGAAGACAAAAGGGCCAACAAGTGCTAAGCATCTCTGGGAACTCCTTCAAGATTGTTGGAAGACCATTTCCGGTGACTACCTCTTGAAGCTCATCAAGAGAATGCCAAGAATGTGCAAAGCAGTCATCAAAGCAAAAGGTGGCTACTTTGAAGAACCTAGAATATAAGACATATTTTCAGTTGTTTCACACTTTTTTGTTAAGTATATAATTCCACATGTGTTAATTCATAGTTGTGATGCTTTCAGTGTGAATGTACAATTTTCATAGTCATGTAATACAGAAAAATCTTTAAATGAGAAGGTGTGTCCAAACTTTTGGTCTGTACTGTACACTAAAGATATATCATTTCATATATGTACACATGTAACGAGACAAGATTCCAACTGATCAGAATTCAATAGAACAGCCCCAGTAGGTCACTCCCGCCCTCTCCTCAGACCCATACACAGGTCCATAGGGGACACATAGGCTTTAGCGGCCTTTCCTGCGAAGTACTATGCAACCACTCCAGATATATACCCCTAAGCCCAGGAATAGAGGGTCTTTTCTTTTGAATCCTGATCAGCCGGAATCTTGTCTCGCTATATGTGTACATATATGAAATCATATACTGTATCTTTAGTGTATATTCTGAAGAAAGTCACAGAGACCGAAAAGTCTAAAAAAAAATTTCTATGCACTATTCTCGGATTCAAATAAATATTCTTTAAATGAGTGCCGGATTCCATTAAATTGCTCTTTTCCAGAAAACCAGCCATTGTACACAGGCTGGCAATCACCAGATAAACGAGCAAAGTGATCGCTCGCCAGGTGAAATTATTTTGAAGCTTAAAAATGTTTGTTCTCTATTGCATATTGTCCTGTAAAAACATGACATTTGATGTCAAGGACAATGACAGTCTATGCACATACAAGGACCTATTACCCATCGTTCTGTGAGCATGAGACGTACTATCAGCCTGTCTAAACAAGCTATTAAAAAATCTGTGTAGCCAATAGTCAGTCATTTCCGCTAGTGTATATCCACCTTTAGTTTCCCTAATTTGCTATAATATATCCCTACACCAGAGAATATTACCTATGCTCACTGGAATACACACTGTAGAATAAAAATAATTCAACATTATTCCAATTCTTGGAGAAAGCAGTCGTACACATTTTTTTTTTCAAAACGTAGTAACATAGAGGATGGGTTCGATGGCATGTGACTACATTTCAATTATGTAGTTCCTACCATACAATTTTGTTGATCTCATATAAATGACTCTTGAGACTGGAGGCTATTGAAAAATGAAGGCTAATAAAATCAGTAGAGATTGCAAACTATTGAAATCAGCAGTGCATAATGCTCAATCATTCACTATAATCAGTGACTATTTTATATAAAATGCAATTAGTCCGATGTCAAAATGGAATTACTTCATTGGGTTGCTATGGACACTTAGTGTCATTAAAATTACTTTATTGAATATAAGAAGACTGTAAGTAGTAGTTTTCTTATAGCTGTTTTATCAGCTACCATTTGTAAAACACACCATTGTCTTTATTATTTTTTTTCATAGCTTACTAATAAAAGATTAGAAAGGACCGATCTGTAAAACTTCACTGATCAGCAGTCGTTAAACAGCCTGTGCCTATTTCCTCATAGACCAAGCAAACGATACACACTGAGCGACCTGTAATAGACTGTTCATTGCACATAGACTGCCACTGTTCTCGCTGCTCAAAAGATCATTTCACAAGATGATTGACAGCCTGTTTACACCGCAAGATAATTGTGAAATGAGCATTTTACACGATTGTCTTTCAGTGTAAATGCAGCTTTAGGATAGACAGCTGAAAATAGGCAAGCCCTTGATAACTATTTAGTTATGCGGAGGTGATAGGTAGCTATGAGCTTGAAACTTTCATCTCAGCAAATCCTATTATTCTAATAGGATTATTCTGATCAGAGTCTGATAAGAGTTTGATCAGAGTCTTATGAGAGTTTAATCAGTGATCATAGCGTGATCCGATTTTTTGGGATGTGGAGAAAAAAAGAGTTTCTCCATCTTCTACGGACTCATAGACATGAATACCTGAGTGCCATCCGATTATCGAAGGTAACTAGTACATGCTGCAATTTATTCTTTTTTTTCTTTATATAGCACCAACATATTCTGCAGTGCCTTACAATTCAGACAATTTACAGATATTATTGGCACTTTCCCCATTGGGACTCACAATCTACATTCCCTATAAGTATGTCTTTGGAGTGTGGGAAGAAACCGGAGAACCCAAAGGAAACCCACGCAAACACAGGGAGAACATACAAACTCCTTGCAGATGTTGTCCTTGGTGGAATTTGAACCCAGGACTCCAGCGCTGCAAGGCTGTAGTGCTAACCACTGAGCCACCATGCTCTTCGGACCAATTCTGACATGTGCATAACATGAGGATGAGTGCTATCCATCAATATGATGGATAGCACTCAACCAATTATTACAGTCTTGTGAACAAGCACTAATTATTATGTACAGTTCTGAGAGAAATATGACCATAAGTGCCCACTTGAGCATTACAGTAATTGAGATCGTAGTGCAGTGATCAAAGGATGAAATGTAGCCCTTTAGAACAACATAGATAAGTTATCAAACTCAAGATTTAACAAACAACAAACTTTGTAATTCACAAGATTTGGTAATAAATTGAACATTTTTGTCCACAGAATTAAATAAGGTATAAATCTTGTAAATCAAAAGTCTCAATTTGACGGCACATTTGTAATCCGCGGGGCTTGGTAATGAAAGGCAAATTGAAATTCACAGAGTTAGGTAGAAAATAATTAATGGGCTCAGTAGGGAGCAAAAATAATACTTTATAAGGTTCATTAGAGAATAAAAATTGTAATCCAAAGAGTTAAGAAAGAAAAGACATTGTAATCCACAAGACTCTTCAGAAAGCAGCAATTGTAATCCAAAGAGCAGGTAACAACTCTAATCCACAGATTTTTGTTAATCACATGAGTTAGATTTAGCGGGAAATATTTCCAGAAGCCTTGGTAGAGAACAACAATTGTAAGCCACAGAGTTCGGTAGTAAGCAGTGACTTAACGACCGGGGCCGGTGGGTGAGGTCCGAGGCCAGTCGACGCCAGAAAAAGCTTCAACTGAATTTGTGTCTTCGGACACACATACAGCTGAAGTGTACTGCGGCACGCGGGTCCGTGCACCACAATACACACTGCCGGCCTGCAGCTGATGTCGCGAGCATGTGATGGGGCGTATGTCAGTGACGTCACACACTCTGGTCGCATGCCGGAGTCAACATTATACTATATTCTATATGGAGGATTATGGAGGGTCCAATATACTTCTTCTATGGAACCCCATGATTTCTATGTACACCTCTGGTGAGAATAATAGTTTATTTTTTTCTATACATTAAAGAACAGCAGCAGAACCGGGGACATGTATACCAGGATGTGGGATAGAAATACCAGGATGGGGCCCGGGATAAGGGACATATAACACATTGGGCAATATACAGGTCCTTCTCACAAAATTAGAATATCATTAAAAAGTTAATTTATTTCAGTTCTTCAATACAAAAAGTGAAACTCATATATGATATAGAGTCATTACAAACAGAGTGATCTTTTTCAAGTAGCATAACAATGAAGAAAAAGGAAAAGCTGCACTCACCGTACCATTAAAAAAGATAATCCTTTATTTCATATCAATGTAAAAATGATGGTGTGCAGGGAGTGCGGGAAGGCGGATGGACGACAGTTGTTTGGCACTGAATCAAGCGCTTCCACAGGTTCAGACCTGGACTGTGGAAGCGCTTGATTCAACACGAAAAAGCTGTCGTCCCTCCTCCTCCTCCCCTCCAACATATTGTTTTCTTTAGCCTTTTTCATTTACAATTCTGAATTTTTTATTTATAAATTAAAATTTTTCAATGATTAAAAGTGATGAGCGAGCATACTCACAAGTACTCGGTTCTTGCCCGAGTATCTCAGTATTCGAGATGCTCGGAGCTCGCCAAGTATTTGCGAGATGCTCAGGCGGATGCTCGGGTCCGCCCCTGCATGTTTGGCGCTCTTTAGAGCCCAATCAACATGCAGGGTTGGCCTGCCACTCATTGTAGTGCCGCAGCCATGGTGGTTGTGGTATTACAGTGATTGGCTGGCCGCACAGCGTCATCAGGTCTATATCAGACCTGGCGCCGCTGTGCTCGTCAGTCTATTCCGCAATCAGGCAGTGTAGGGAGAGGTGCTGCTGAGCTAGGGAGAGATTTGGTTGTGTATTAGGTAGTGTAGGAAGAAAACAAGTACATTACACATATCTATCTCAACAAACAGTCCTTCTGAGGACTAATCCATCTGCAGAGATATCAAGCAGGCAGTGTATAGAGGCAGGCAGGCGGTGTATATAGCAGACTGCAGTGCTTACAGCACAAGAGGCTCCATTCCAGTTCTGCCTTCTGCTGCTGTTAGATATTTCTAGACAAAGGCCCAGGTCTCAGGGGCCAGGAATAATTTTTTTGGATCTTAATCCTCATTATTTGCTTAAAAAGCAATCCAGAGAACATCGTTTTTCTGCGCCATTTGCTTGTTGGCACTGCAGAATACAGCCAGGTCCTTTTCATATTACAGCGCTAAAAATCCAGCTATTTAAAACTGTGGTTTGTCCATCACGCGAATCACATATAATTGCGCTGAGAATACTGCCATTCTTGGCCTCCATTCAAATTTTTTTTCACTGTGTCAGCGAAGATTTTGACACCGGTTTTCTGTTCAAAATAGTTACCTACAGGCCAGGTATTTAAAACTGTGGTTTCCCACTCACACGGATCACATTCGCATATAATTGCACTAAAAATACTGCCATTTTTGGCCTCCATTAAAAAAAAATTTCAGTGTGTCAGCAACGTTTTTGGCACCGGTTTGCTGTTCAAAATAGTTACCTACAGGCCAGGTATTTAAAACTGTGGTTTCTCCATCACACGGATTACATATAACTTAGCTCCAAATTCAGCCATTTGTAGTGAGCGTGGAAGATATTGTCCTCCATTTAAAATGGGCAAGGCGCATGGCAAGGGACAGGGAACTGGACATGATGGTGATCGTGCATGCAGAGGCCGAGGTCAAGGCCGTGGGCAAGCTGAAATTGTGCCACAACAAACACCCAAATCTTCTCGCCCGACCTTCCTATCCCAATTCCTAGGGGACCGCAGCACAACACTATTGAACCCAGAGCAGTGTCAAAAGGTTGTTGGTTGGATAGCGGATAATGCTTCCAGTCACTTAGCGACCACCACCACCCTGTCTTCCACACGGTCAAGTCTCAGTAGCCGTGAGTATGGACCGCATATTCGTCACCCTGATCTTCCTTCATACCTCCATGCCGAGTGGCCAGAGACAAATGATCCCACACTCTGAAGAGCTGTTCATTTTTCCATTTATAGATTCGGTCCACTTGAAGCGGGGCAAGAGGAGATCGCATGTAGCGATGCCCAAATATTTGAGTAGCCACGGTCACACGAAGGCGATGGTGGGAAAGTGTCACAAGAGGTGGACGATGGTGAGACACAATTGCCAGAAAGTCAGGAGGAGGACTAGGGTGCGGAAGTGAAAGAAGAGGTGGTGGATGATATAGTAACTGACCCAACCTGGCAGGAGGACATGCAGAGCAAGGGCAGCAGCACACAGGGGGAGGGAGGCAGAGCGCCCCAACAGGCAGGAAGAAGCAGTGTGGTGGCCGCAGACAGAAGGCAGGCAACCGTTCCCCGTAACACCAACTCAAAGGAAGTTTCTTGTTCAACTGTTAGGTCTTCCTGAGTCTGGTTGTTTTTTAAAGACTCTGCCGATAACCCCAAAAAGGCCATTTGCACCACCTGCCAGGCCAGCATCAGCAGGGGTGGCAAAACTAGCAGCCTGACCACCACCAGCATGATCAGGCACATGGCAGCAAAGCACCTGACTTTGTGGGCCGAACCCCAGGGTACAGGAACAGTGTCTGTGGCTGGCACCATTGCTTCTTCCGCTGTTGTGCGTGCAAGCCAATCCCCTGTCCATGGTGCATGCGAAGATGCCTACTGCCCTGCACCTGTCGTTGCACACTCTCAAACAGCAGCATCAGGAAGCACGTCCACATCCTTGTCCCAGAGCAGCGTTCAGTTGTCCATACCTCACCCCGGTCCTTGGAACGCAAGCGCAAATACGCAGCCAATGCCCCACGGCCACTCTACTAAATTCTCACATTTCACGACTGCTTGCGCTCAAAATGTTGCCTTTTAGGCTCGTGGTGACGGAAGCATTCCGCAACCTAATGGCGGCGGCCGTCCCTGGGTACTCTGTCCCCAGCCGCCACTATTTCTCCTGGTGTGCCGTCCCCGCATTACGCAAGCACGTGTCCCAAAACATTAGCCATGCCCTCAACAACATAGTTACCGGGAAAGTCCACCTAACCACGGACACGTGGACAAGTGCTTGTGGGCAGGGACGGTACATCTCGCTGACGGCACACTGGGTTAACATAGTGGAAGCCGGGACCCAGTTGGACCTTGGGATGGAACACATCCTCCCCACGCCAAAGAGTGCGGGCCCTAGGTCAATCGGGGTTACCCCCACGGCCTCCAAATTTTGGCAACCCTTGTATTCACTGAAGAAGCAAACACAATGGGAGACCTACTTCCTAATAATGGGAACATTGTTTTCAGGAGGCCCTCCTCTAAGTATCTTCAAAGTGGTATTGGGGTGTGTCCAAATTTGGGCAGCCCTGCCACTCACTGCATACGCAATGACAGTATAGGAGACCCACTCTTTTGTAATGGGAACAATAAAACATAGCCGGCTGATGGCCCTATAAAAATAGGCTTTGTGACTTTCAGAGTCCCTCTTTCATAAATGAAACACGATGTATCTGATGATATCTCACACACCACATGGCCAGATAAGGTTGTAAAATGTTAAAATGACATTTTCTGGTGAATGCATTTGTCACAGTTGAAAGCAATGCAAAAGAGATAAAACGCATCAAAAACGCTATGTGTGAACATAGCCCAAGGTGTGGAGGAGCATTTTTGTTTTTGGCTATTTATTTTGCTTTATATACAAGTCATTACCCTGGAAAGGATGTTCCTTAACATATTTCCCAGGAAAATTCATTTTGGTTTCGTTTTGGTATGTTTTATTGTGAGACCGTAAAAGTTGGGTAATACCTCTGACAACATTGTTGACAGAAGTGACCTGGGAGTCAGAACTGCTTCCAGGGGTCTTCCCCATGCTGTCCCCATGTCATTTGAGCACTGTTCCCATCGATTTGGGCAATTTTTAGGCCGCCTGAAAAATGCTCAATTTTCCCCATAGACTTACATTGGGCTCGTTGCGCGGGTTGAGCACCCGAGTATTCCAATGTGCTCGACCCGAGCATCGAGCACCCAAGCATTTTAGTGCTCGCTCATCACTAATGATTAACAAAAAAATTTTACGGCAGCAGTAATTGAATAGTTATAAAGGTTGTCCAGAATTGGAGATCATGTCTGATTTAAAAAAACAGATTGTGTGAGGCATTACAGCTTAACCCCATTCACTTCAATGGAGAGAAACAATTCCAGACACAAACCTTGACCAGTATGGCACTGTTTCTGGCATAAAGAAGGCTTGTTTTTTCCTTTAAGCTGCCTGTAGCTGCATAAGGCACTTTTAGTGTTCTTGGAGGTAAAGAGAAGTTTTGTCTGTTGCAGATTTCAGCTTTCAGGTACAATCATTTAACACTCAAACGCTATCAGAGATTTATTTTTTTTACTTGGGACTTACAACAACCATTACTTTCATTATGACACCATGGAGGATCACGGGAAATATAGAACACACAAAACAATTTAGATGGGTCATATAGTATAGTCTAGGACACAGTGCCGTCTGCTGCCAGCTAAATATAGTCCCTCAAAAACATAAGTGCAGTTTTTGGCTTTTGGCAACATCTTTTGGCTTTTATCCTAAGTCATATTGCACGACTCTTTAAAGGGTTGATTGTGACTTGTAGGATTGCTGCTTCCAATAGGTGGCGTTATAGAGTACAAGTCGAATAAGCCTCCTTACCTTGATGTGCCAGAGCTGGTGTGTCACTCTCCATAAGGAGAAATGTTACCCCTTAGACCTCAGTCCAGAGCCTCTCACCTAGCCAAATCAGTTCTCATACTTTGCACTGATGAGGGCCAACAGCCCGAAACACCGTGTCTGCAAATTGAGATTCTGATTTGGCTTTTATCCTAAGTCATATTGCATGACTCATTAAAGGGTTGATTGTGACTTGTAGGATTGCTGCTTCCAATAGGTGGCGCTATAGAGTACAAGTCCTCTTTTTCTCTGAAGAGGCAATTTGCATATTATTCTTTTTTCACAAAAATGTTAATTTAGACCCCATTTTTTTTATTTTTGCAAGGGTAACAGGAAAAAATAGACCCCAAAATGTGTTGTGCAATTACTCCTGAGCACGCTGATACCCAATACGTGGGGGAAAACCACTGCTTGGGCGCACGGCAGGGTTCGGAAGGGAAGGAGCGCCATTTGACTTTTTGAATGTAAACTTTGCTTGAATAATTAGTGGACACCATATTGCGTTTGGAGAGCTCCTGATGTGCCTAAACAGTAGAAATCCCCCACAAGTGACACCATTTTGGAAACTAGACCCATCAGGGAACTTATCTAGATGTGTGGTGAGCACCCTGAACCCCAAGGTGCTTCACAGAAGTTTATAACATGGAGCCGTGAAAATAAAAAAATCTAACTTTTTCCACAAAAATGATGTTATAGCCAACAAAAAATTTATTTTCACAATGGTAAGAGGAGAAAATGGACCCAAAAACTTTTGTGCAATTTCTCCTGAGTATTCCGATACTCCATATGTGGAGAAAATACACTGTTTGGGTGCACATCAGAGTTCAGAAGGGAAGAAGCACTGTGTGTTTTTTTTAACGTAAAATTGGCTGGAATTGACAGTGGACGCCATGTCACCTTTGGAGATCCCCTGATGCGCCTAAATAGTGAAAAAAAACCACAAGTGACCCAAGTTTGGAAACTAGAGACCGCAAGGATTTTATCAAGGGGTATATTGAAAATTTTGAAGCCAGAGGTACGACACATAATTTGATTACATTAGGTCATCATATTGAATAAGTTGTCATTAGTCTTGAGCGCAAGTGCTCGCTACTTTAGTTTGCATCGAGTACTCGGGTATGCACCATGTATCGCGGGTGCTCGAGTGATATGCTCGAGTCCCAGCCCCGCATGTTTCATGGTTGTTAGACACCCAAAAAAAACATGCGGAGATCGCTCGTGCATGGCAGGCAATCCATGCAACTTTTTTTGGGCCACAAAGCATATAGGGCGGAGACTCGAGCATGTAACTTGAGCACCCGCGATACTCAATGCATACCTGAACACCCGATGCAAACTCAAGTAGCGAGCACATACGCTCAACATTGGTCGCCATATCGTCATCTTTTCTATTTTCTTTTGAAAAAACCCCAACCCTTGCACAACCCTAACCCTTGCACAATCCTAACCCCTAGCACAATCCTAACCCTAGCACAACCCTAATCCTAGCACAATCCTAACCCTAACCCTAGCACAACCCTAATCCTAACCCAGCACAACCCTAACCCTAGCACAACCCTAACCCTTGCACAACCCTAACCATAGCACAACCTTAACCCTAGCACAACCCTAACCCTAGCACAACCCTAACCCTAGAGTTTATTTTATATGCCGTTTCTCGTGCGGTATAAGTGATTAGACAACTTTATTCTTCGGGTCGGTGCGATTACAGAGATGCCAGATTCATATTGGGTTTTTATGATTGACAGCTGTCACACACTAAAATACACTTTTTTTTGCAAAGACTAGTTTTTGCATTGCCTTATTTTGAGAGCTATAATTTTTCCATATGTTGGCCGACAAAGTCATGTGACAGCTTGTTTTTTGTGGGACGAGTTGATGTTTTTATTGGTATCATTTTTGGGCACGTGACATTTTTTGTTCACTTTCTATTCCGATTTTTGGGAGGCAGAATAAACAAAAACCAACAATTCAGGATTTTTTTGATTTTTTTATGCCGTTCCGCGTCTGGTAAAATTGATAAGGTAGCTTTATTCTTCGGGTTAGTATGTTTACAGCGGTACCACATTTATATAGTTTTTTATATTTTGGTGCTTTTACACAATAAAAACTATTTTATAGAAAAAATAATTTTTTTGTACCGCTTTATTCTGAGAGCTGTAACTTTTTTTTTCAGCTGATAGAGCTTTATGGCAGCTTGTTTTTTGGGGGACAAGATGACGTCTTCAGAGGTACCATTTTTATTTATATTCGTCTTTTTGATCGCATTTTATTCCATTTTTTGCTTGGCAGTATGATGATAAAGCATCGTTTTTTGTGTTGTTTTTTATTTATTTTTTTACCGTGTTCACTAAAGGGATTAACTAGTAGGACAGTTTTATAGGTCAGGTTGTTCTGGACGCAGCGATGCTAAATATGTGTACTTTTATTGGTTTATTATTTTTTTCATAATAATATTTATTATGTACAGTATTTTTGGGGATTATTTTTTTCATGTTTTAAAAAATATTTTTACAATTTTTTTTTTTACTTTCTGACACTTTTTTTACTTGTTCACTATGTCCCACTATGGGACTTTCACTTTTTGCAGCCTGATCGCTTATATAGCATAGAAATTCCGCAGCATCTCTATGCTATATGCAGCCTGTCAGCGCTGCATGCAGAAGTTACTTTGGTTACGCACTGCGCATGATCAAAGTAACTTCTTGCCTCCTGGTGACCCAGATGTTGTCATGACGACATGGGGTCAGCATGATAAAATCCCCGATCCGGCTCAGGCAGCACGGGACGCCGGAGAGGAGGTAAGTAATGGCGCATACCTCCCCTTGCTACCGGAATGCTGCAATCGACTTCGATCACAGCATTACGGGGGTTAATGTGCCAGCAGCTGTGCTTGACCACTTTGACCACTTCAGCTGAAACCCGGAGGCGATAGCCCCACACCGCCTCTGTGCAGGCACGATCGCTTTATGTGTAATAGTACGTAGCTGGTCCATAAGGCCCAGGGCGCAGCTACGTACTAATACTGACGTCGTCGTAAAGGAGTTAAAGGGAATCAGGTTTTTACCATATAATCTGACAGCATATGGTAAAGACAGAGAACCTGATTTGGACAGTGTGTCACGTACCTGGCTGCTTGCTGACGCTTTGATAAGATTAGTGTTTTATCAGCAGAAGATTATCACAAGAGGATTAGTAAACCTGTTGCCATGTAGTCCTCCATATTCATGGGCTCTGAATAACCCTGCCCCACCACTGATTTGCAGCTTTCTACCTATGTACTGTGCACACAGAGCTCAGCATTCAGAGAACTGGTAGATCTGCAGCAGATAAAACAGTGATTTTATTAAAACTACAGAAAGCAGCTCAGTAAATAATATATCACTGGAATCAGGTTCTCTCATGAAGTTGCACTCAGATAGGGTACCATAAACCTGGTGACAGATTCCTTTTAAGGCCAGTGGAATGATGCATATTAAGTAGAAGTTGTCAGTCTATGGTATCACGTGCTGGAGAGATATCCAGAAGAATGAATAGAGAATAGTTGACATCTGAGTATAGAAACTTTTATTGTTCATAGAATTTATGTCGATTTATATCTGCCAAGCCCTATTGACAAAAAATCTGTCCACAACATACAAAAACAAAATTTTATAGTCTTAGGCTAAATGCCCATGATACAGAAATGCTGCAGATTTTTTCTGAATCTCCCTGGCAGGAAAAACGCATGTGGATTTTACATGCTTCTACCTGGCGGGAAAAACGCATGCGGATTGTAAATGCGGATTGTACATGCGGATTGTACATGTGGATTTTACATGCGTTTTCCTGCCAGGGACATGCGGATGTGAAGCGTTCTTCACTTGTATTTCCGCATGCGGGTTATCAAGCGCTTTTCCAAGCAATTTTAGCATCACTTGGAAAGTGCTTGACAACTTGTTCACACTATATAAATCCATGCAACCGGCACAGATTTATATAGTGTGACCAAGTTAATAGTTAAAAAAAATAATAAAAATGGTAAAAAATAAAAAAAAAAAACATTATACTCACCTTCCGATGTCCCCCGGTCTCCTTAGTGATGCGTCCTGGCTCCCCGGCGGCTCGAGTTGGTGTAAAAGGACCTACCATGACATCATTTAGTCATGTGACAGGTCATGCGACCGCCGACGTCACCTTTTACACCACCGCGAGCCGCCCAACACACCGGACTCATCGTACAGGAGTCCGGGGGACATCAGAAGGTGAGTATAATGTATATTTTTTATTCTAAATTTTTTTTTTTACAGGTGCTATGGTACCCAGGTCTGGAGGAGAGTCTCCTTTTCTCCAGACCCGGGTACCATCCGCACATTGAATCGCTTAATATCTGCATGTGCACGTGTAGTCATGTGGATATGAAGCGTTTCAATGCAAGTCAATGGCGGCAATTACGCTGCGTGTCCGCAAAATTAATGGACATGCTGACGATTTTTCCGCAATGATAATCCGCAGCGGAAATTTCCGCAGCATGTGCACAGCACATGCGGATTATCATTGGGGAACATGAGGCACGTATTACCAAGCGTTTTTTAAGCATTTTCGCTGCGGAAACTCCGCGGCAAAAACGCTTGAAAAACGCAAAGTGGGCACGCAGCAGCCTTATTATTTTTTTATTATAAAAAAACTTTCATCCTTTTCCTTATTGGTGACATGCAGCAAACAAATCATACACAAAAAGAAGCAATAATACATGTATCATAAGCTGGTGAGAAAGGTAATTTGGCAAAGTCTGTGGCGCTAAATTCATTGTGAAACACAATAGATGTTGGTTTTGTTAATAAATCATTATACTATATGTCTTAGTGCTACAATTTTTACGCTGTATGTGTAAGATGTAATGATTGGTGTAGTACGTTTGTTATATCTGTATCTTTTGGTACTAAAATTTTCACTGCAATCCTGAGGTTTTTAAGAATAAGCGTGCACGGATGTAAATGTACTAAGTTTAAAAAATGTGTTAGCATAGTATTAAGGATAATGTAAATTTCACTTTTAAATTAAAATATATGAATCTCAATGACCAGAAATATTCATTACATTAAATACTTTAACACTAAAGAAAAAGACTAGAGACAGCTGGAGAAAAAAAATGTCAGCTTAAAGGGATCTGCTGCCATCTGCTGGACAAGTTCTAATCTTACAACAGTTGTGTAAACTATGAACATTTTTATGACACACATTGTCCTCTTACTATGATATATTTGCACTTTGTTACATATTTAATTCTATATTTTTATAAATAGTATTGAATTGAAAAGAACAATGTGTCACTACTACAAAATATTTTCACATATTGTAATACAACTCTTAAGATTTTATTGTTCAATATGACAAAAGATTTTTCTTTTTATGTCAACAATATACTATTATTAATCATTAATCCATCCTTACAGAAAAAGAAGAAAAATAAGTAACTGGCTCCCCAAAAAAAATCAGTTTTAATTATACAATAATTTTTCTTACGTGGACAGAAAACAGGATTATAACTTCTAAACACATATTAAGTAACATAATGTTATTCAGTAAATTAATAAATTAGACAAATATAACAATGAAAAAAGTCTAATAAACAAGTAACACTTCCCCCCTACAAGACATCCAATATAAAAAGAATGGGCAATTTCAAATAATAAGGAAATCATGCTTCATTTAAGTAAAAAAGATGTGGTGCCTACAAAGAAAAAAATTATAAAGGAAAGAGTCACGCAAGTTCTGTGTTTTTGGAGACACTCCTGGATTTGGGCTTATAAATACTGTTAAAATGCTGACCAAAAATACTGACGTGTGAATTAGGACTTATACTGCAACCTTCCAAAATTCCCCAAATCACGAAAGGGTTAATATTTGTATAACTACAGTGTGACATACATCCTTTCTATGCTATATATTGTACCATATTTTGTGTATGCTGTCTAACACTTTGCAAATCCTAGGTCCGGGGTAACTTCCCAGTACAAAGCTGAAACGCCATTTGCAAAACATTTGACTGAATGGGGCAGAAGAAAGAAAAAGTAGAATAGAGCCATTGTATATAATCATCTGTGTAAGTACAAACAGTGTATAGTAATATAGTAACAGTCAGTAATTCATATTATATACAGTACAGACCAAAAGTTTGGACACACCTTCTCATTTAAAGATTTTTCTGTATTTTCATGACTATGAAAATTGCACATTCACACTGAAGGCATCAAAACAATGAATTAACACATGTGGAATTATATACTTAACAAAAAAGTGTGAAACAACTGAAAATATGTCTTATATTCTAGGTTCTTCAAAGTAGCCACCTTTTGCTTTGATGACTGCTTTGCACACTCTTGGCATTCTCTTGATGAGCTTCAAGAGGTAGTCACCGGAAATGGTCTTCCAACAATCTTGAAGGAGTTCCCAGAGATGCTTAGCACTTGTTGGCTCTTTTGCCTTCACTCTGTGGTCCAGCTCACCCCAAACCATCTCGATTGGGTTCAGGTCTGGTGACTGTGGAGGCCAGGTCATCTGGCGTAGCACCCCATCACTCTCCTTCTTGGTCAAATAGCCCTTAAACAGCCTGGAGGTGTGTTTGGGGTCATTGTCCTGTTGAAAAATAAATGATGGTCCAACTAAACGCAAACCGGATGGAATAGCATGCCGCTGCAAGATGCTGTGGTAGGCATGCTGGTTCAGTATGCCTTCAATTTTGAATAAATCCCCAACAGTGTCACCAGCAAAGCACCCCCACACCATCACACCTCCTCCTCCATGCTTCACGGTGGGAACCAGGCATGTAGAGTCCATCCGTTCACCTTTTCTGCGTCGCACAAAGACACGGTGGTTGGAACCAAAGATCTCAAATTTGGATTCATCAAACCAAAGCACAGATTTCAACTGGTCTAATGTCCATTCCTTGTGTTCTTTAGCCCAAACAAGTCTCTTCTGCTTGTTGTCTGTCCTTAGCAGTGGTTTCCTAGCAGCTATTTTACCATGAAGGCCTGCTGCACAAAGTCTCCTCTTAACAGTTGTTGTAGAGATGTGTCTGCTGCTAGAAGTCTGTGTGGCATTGACCTGGTCTCTAATCTGAGCTGCTGTTAACCTGCGATTTCTGAGGCTGGTGACTTGGATAAACTTATCCTCAGAAGCTGAGGTGACTCTTGGTCTTCCTTTCCTGGGGCGGTCCTCATGTGAGCCAGTTTCTTTGTAGCGCTTGATGGTTTTTGCAATTGCACTTGGGGACACTTTCAAAGTTTTCCCAATTTTTCGCACTGACTGACCTTCATTTCTTAAAGTAATGATGGCCACTCGTTTTTCTTTACTTAGCTGCTTTTTTCTTGCCATAATACAAATTCTAACAGTCTATTCAGTAGGACTATCAGCCGTGTATCCACCTGACTTCTGCACAACACAACTGATGGTCCCAACCCCATTTATAAGGCAAGAAATCCTACTTATTAAACCTGACAGGGCACACATGTGAAGTGAAAACCATTTCTGGTGACTACCTCTTGAAGCTCACCAAGAGAATGCCAAGAGTGTGCAAAGCAGTCATCAAAGCAAAAGGTGGCTACTTTGAAGAACCTAGAATATAAGACATATTTTCAGTTGTTTCACACTCTTTTGTTAAGTATATAATTCCACATGTGTTAATTCATAGTTTTGATGCCTTCAGTGTGAATGTACAATTTTCAAAGTAATGAAAATACAGAAAAATCTTTAAATGAGAAGGTGTGTCCAAACTTTTGGTCTGTACTGTATATATATATATATATATATATATATATATATATATATATATATACTGGAAATAAGTGCAAATAGTATATGGTATCCGGTAAAATGTTCTGATGATATATTCCATACAATTTTAGAAACCAGAACAAAATGCCTGATGCCATATATATACATACATATATATGTGTACATGTGTGTGTATATATACATATATATATATATATATATATATGAATATAATGCCTGATACCATATACTATTTGCACTTTTAGTGTTAATTATTTGTCTGTGTTTGGAGAACTTGTGACATATAAATTGTTGTGTATCTTGTGTATTAATTCACAAAGTCATTCTGCAACAATGTATGTGCGCATGCTTGCATATTGGAGATTCTGTGGATGTACACAAGCTAATATAATAGTGAACTGCATTGATTTGTTATCCTTTCATAATCAGTTTTCTTTATTGATGGATTGATTGAACAAGTGAAATAAAAAAATCACAATAATAACATTGAATTATCTTTATGCCCAGGGAAAAAAAAAAACAGCCCAGGCCCAACCTACATATATACGATGAATGGAAGTGACGCGCCCCTGGGCCTGTGTCGCGCTGCGTTGCGCACGCGGGAGCTTACCCGGAGCCGGATCTGTTGAGGGTTGTAGTCTCGTGGCGGTGACCCGGTCCGTGCCCAGGGAGTCAAACTGGACGGCAGTAGATGTAGTACGACTACGCCACCCGTTGAATGCAGCTTATGGAGCTGCCGCTGCAGGACAGTCCGCTGAGGCCGGTGGATGGATGGTGCAGCGGGGATGGTATAACCCCCAACGGGAGGGGTATGGCCTCAGGGCAGCCGACGTGGATGATGGGGGTAGCAGGAACCACTCAGAGACGGTGCGGTGTAATTCAGGGTCTTTACTGGTAACAACGATAGACCCTCCCGGAGTACTTGCTAGCGAACGGGGCCTGGTCAGTCCTTGAGCAGATGGGATCTCCCCTGGCCAGGCGGAGTTGTAGGCCTCCCAAACTGACTGTACTCTTCTGGCTACCTTGCTAGAAGCGGATATAAGTAGCCCACGTCCCTGAGTGTACCGTTTGGTGCTCACCCGTATGGCCGGTGACTCGGGGCCTTCTAATGGCTTCCGCTCCACGATGGCGGTGCTGGTCCCACGCGTGTGACCGTGCCTTCGGGCTTCTTGGCCAGAGGACCTGAAATCCCCTGCCTGACGGATTCTGCTGCTGGGTAGGAATTAGTCCCCACAGCCTCGGACTCCGGGTCCGGTAAGAAATCTTCTCAGTCAGGGCGAGCTCTGCAGCTGCCAGCCCCTGACTCGTAGTAGTATTGCTTCTGCTGCTTCTTGTCTCTACTCTCCTTGACTGACTAACCCTGCCTCAGCCCAGGGTTTATACAGGGGAAGTTCTTCCCCTCCCAAGACTGGGCAGGAGGTGTGGCATGCACAGGATCCCTGACCAAAGGACCTCCCACCTGCTCTCAGACATAACATTACATTACTGTGGAAAACCAGACCCCTGGGGTGCCACAGAAGAATTAGCGTTAGACCATCAGAGAGCGGGTAGTGGCTTTCTAATCACATTGTGCATGATGCAGTCTGTGATTGTGGCGGACAGCACCCGAGGCAAAACAAGTATTGTGCCCTTGACCAAGTAATAATGCCCCGAGTGCCCCTTTATATAAATAAATAGTGCCCTTAAGTGCCCTTTTATAGCAAATAATGCCCATGGGTGCACTCTCTAGGAAGTATTAATGCCCATTTAGTCCCCCTTAAAAAGTACTAATGCATCACAAACTTCTTCCAAAATTATGCCACATTTCGCAAAAAATAACGTTTATACTCTCCTAGTCCATGTAACCGAGCTGTCTCCTGGACACTGAGCGGATCTGCACAGGTGGCACTATGCAGTGACATAAATGTACTGCCTGCACTGGGACACTGGTGCATCCTGTGGGACTCACCCAGAGATCATGGGAAAACAGCCAGTAGTACTGGGTATCTGTGTTGTTCACAGCTCCCCTTTCCTAATACGCTACATAACTGTCATATATTGACTATGTATGGTCAAATGTATTACTTTAAATTCTTTCAAAGTTCTATTTTCTACTTTCAGAAAAACTGATGTGCAATTATACATATCTTGAGCGAAATCAAAAACTGGTTATATACCCTAAAATACATAACATAAAGGGAATCTTTTTGCTTTGCAAGGTTGTGTAATCTATGGGAGTTGAACAGGCTGATATATACTGTAGGTTTGTTGAAAAATATTATGTTTCTTCTGTATTTTATTCACTGATATCTCTGCTCATTCGGAACTTAAGAGTCAACCAGACGGGGGTACTCTGCATAAGAATCACTTGTGCACCAACAATTTCCACAGCTTCCAGTTATGTTGTACTGCAAGCGGCATCTCTCTGCATATGACACCCACCTACTTCATCTGATATACCACTGAGCTTCCCTCAGGGCCTCTGAACTCTCTAGGGCCTTCAGTGATGCACCACTGAAGACATCTCTGACAGTGGGGTGGATGGATGACAGTACATAAGCAAGACAAGGAAGATATGTGAGCATAATTCTCTCTCCAGCTAGTAGGTACCTATTACAATCATCACTTGGACCTTGTGTTTCTCCCAGTGTCCCCTTCGGTGTCTACTCCAGGCATACAGTGTACAGTAGATACTTTGGCATCCTGCTACATGTAACAGGTTCACCCAGCGGCCTATTACTCAGAAAGCTTGAGCTTCATCAGGCTTTTTCAGCACCTTCCCAACAGCCTCTCAGTTTATGGCATTCTACAAGGTTGCGCAATTCTCCCTCGTACAATATAAAAGACCCTCTAATGTACAGTGATACGTTTTGTTTAAAGCATACCAATAGTTTTATTTTCTATTCAATATCTAGTCCCTTCCTGTCATGTGCAGCAGCAGAACCATGGTAGAACCCCTCAATGAAAATCTGATTAGCTGTGTATTGCTCACCAGGCTGAAGCGCTTGGCTCCTGCATGAGCCCGGGCACAGAGAGGTGTATAGAAAGTCAATGAGCCCCTGCTTCACTCTTCACTACATGAGGCTCATAGACTTTGTTATTCAGTCAATACACCATTCGGTGCATGATCATACAGGAGTTCAGGGATTCTGCCTGCTGAGCAGCATGCTGCAGAGGGGTTTTTTGTTGAGTGATGGGTGGTGGTCTACAACTCAAAGCTGTATTAAGCTATTCACATGTTAGGAAGCTAGATATTAAATGAAAAATCAGTGATAGGTACTCCTTAATGGGAACCTTTCAGGTCGGATAACGTTATTAACCTGCAAATGTAGTGTTAATCTGTAGGGTAATAGCATTATAATGGTGCCTGGATACCATACTGAAATCACAGTTCCTTGAAGAAAATGAATTTTATTTTTTTCCGGCAGCCACTGGCTCTCAGTTATACAGGCATGCCGACACAGCTACAGTCACCGATGAGAGCACTGTGAGCAGTGACTGTAAGCATGTCCCAACATTGACTGAGAGCTGGCACTGCAGTGAATTAGTGCAGAGCCTTCTGTCAGTCAAGTGCCAGGCCATGCTTACTGCCACCTGTAGCTGCATCGGCACACCTCTATGACTGATAGCCGGAGGCTCCCAGGAGGAATAAAGTTCATTTTACAGCATTGAAGCTCTATTAACCTGCAGATTAACCCTATATCTGCAGGTTAAAGGGAATCTGTCAGCAGGTTTTTGCTACCTCATCTGAGAGCAGCCTAATGTAGGTAAAGAGGAGCTGAATCCAATGATGTGTCACTTAGTTTACTGGGTGCATCAGTTCTGACACAATTAGAGCTTTTAGATTTACTATGAAGCAAAGCTGAAAAAGCTAACCCTGCCCACACCAGGCTCTCTGTGTGCAAAATTCATAGACAATAAGCTACTTATCGCAGGGGGAGGGGGCATTGCCTGACTAGACTGGCATTGTTAATCTCTTGGTTTTAAATCCTTCACAGTTAGTAAACAACAGCACAAACTTTGATGAGTGACACATCACTGAAATCTGTGTTTCAGCCTCTATCTCCTACTGTCTTCAGATTATATAGCAAAAACCTGCTGACAGATTCCCTTTGATAGTACAACCCCTGGCAAAAATTATGGAATCACCGGGCTCGGAGGATGTTCATTCAGTTGTTTAATGTTGTTGAAAAAAAGCAGATCACAGACATGGCACAAAGCTAAAGTAATTTCAAATGGCAACTTTAGGGCTTTAAGAAACACTAAAAGAAATCAAGATAAAAAATGTGGTACTCAGTAAGGGTAATTTTTTTCAGACCAAGGAGAGGGAAAAAATTATGGAATCACTCAATTCTGAGGAAAAAATTATGGAATCACCCTGTAAATTTTCATTTCCAAAACTAACACTTGCATCAAATTAGATCTGCTCGTTAGTCTGCATCTAAAAAGGAGTGATCACACCTTGGAGAGCGGTTGCATCAAGTGGACTGACATGAATCATGGCTCCAACACGAGAGATGTCAATTGAAACAAAGAAGAGGATTATCAAACTCTTAAAAGAAGTTAAATCATCACGCAATGTTGCAAAAGATGTTGGTTGTTCACAGTCAGCTGTGTCTAAAATCTGGACCAAATACAAACAACATGGGAAGGTTGTTAAAGGCAAACATACTGGTAGACCAAGGAAGACATCAAAGCGTCAAGACCGGAAACTTAAAGCATTATGTCTCCAAAACAGGAAATGCACAACAAATCAAATGAGGAACGAATGGGAGGAAACTGGAGTCAATGTCTGTGACCGAACTGTAAGAAACTGCCTAAAGGAAATGGGATGTACATACAGAAAAGCTAAACAAAAGCCATCATTAACACCTAAGCAGAAAAAAACAAGGTTACAATTGGCTAAGGAAAAGCAATCGTGGACTGTGGATGATTGGATGAAAGTCATATTCAGTGATGAATCGCGAATCTGCATTGGGCAAGGTGATGATGCTGGAACTTTTGTTTGGTGCCGTTCCAATGAGATTTATAAATATGACTGCATGAAGAGCACATGCAAATTTCCACAGTCATTGATGATATGGGGCTGCATGTCAGATAAAGGCACTGGGGAGATGGCTGTCATTACATCTTCAATAAATTCCCAAGTTTACATTGATATTTTGAACAGTTTTCTTATCCCATCAATTGAAAGGATGTTTGGGGATGATGACATCATTTTTCAAGATGATAATGCATCCTGCCATAGAGCAAAAACTGTGAAAACATTCCTTGAAAGAAGACACATAAGGTCAATGTCATGGTCTGCAAATAGTCCGGATCTCAATCCAATTGAAATTCTTTGGTGGAAGTTGAAGAAAATGGTCCATGACAAGGCTCCAACCTGCAAAGCTGATCTGGCAACAGCAATCAGTGAAAGTTGGAGCCAGATTAATGAAGATTACTGTTTGTTACTCATTAAGTCCATGCCTCAGAGACTGCAAGCTGTTATTAAAGCCAGAGGTGGTGCAACAAAATACTACTGATGTATTGGAGTGTTCTTTTGTGTGTTTGTTTTTCATGATTCCATAATTTTTTCCTGAGAATTGAGTGATTCCATAATTTTTTCCCTCTGCTTGGTGTGAAAAAAATTACCCTTACTGAGTACCACATTTTTTATCTTGATTTCTTTTAGTGTTTCTTAAAGCCCTAAAGTTGCCATTTGAAATTACTTTAGTTTTGTGCCATGTCTGTGATCTGCTTTTTTTCAACAACATTAAACAACTGAATGAACATCCTCCGAGCCCGGTGATTTCATAATGTTTGCCAGGGGTAGTATTATCTGACATTATCTGATATAAAGGTTCCCTTTAAAGAAGACCTTGTACGTCGACATTTATGTTTTAACACAGCATATGTTTATATTACCCTTTTGAGAACAATGTTGGAGTATCTTTTCTTGGAAGTTTACATTGTACCATTCATATTTTATTTTTCCTGGAAATATAAGACTAAATTGACACCTACAATTTATAATTCCCTTTTGCTAAGTGTGATGTCTCCCTACTCAGCCTGAATTAGTGATACTCCAGAATTATTTCATAGATAATAGAAATATTCAAGTAATCCAGGAACTAGCTGTCATGTAGGTATTGGAAGAGGGAGCCTTGCTGATGTGTTGATGTCTCAACTAGTGACAGCTCATTAGTAAATTCAATATATTGCACTTCCTTAAAAAAAGAAAATGGCGCCATTTTCCGAGACTCTTAGTGTTCCATTTTTCAGGATCTGGTGCTGGATGAGGGCTTATTTTTTGCGCTCAGAGCTGTGTTTTATTTAAACTATTTTGGGGTAGATATGATATTTTTATCGCCTGTTATTACATTTTATTGCAATGTTGTAGTGACCAAAAAAAGTCATTCTGGCACTTTGATTTTTATTCTCATTACGCGATTTACCGATCGGATTCATTCTTTTTATATTTTGATAGATCGGGCAATTCTGAACGCGGTCATACCAATTATGTGTATTTTTTATTGTTTTATTTTGAATGTGGAAAAAGGGAGGTAATTTTAACTTTTTATATTTTTTTATATTTTTAAAAAACTTTTTTTTTACTTTTCACATGCTTCAATAGTCTCCTTAGCGATATGTTCTGATTGCATGTACTACACATAGCAGTGCTTCAGCCCTGCTGTGTGTAGCGGAAATGCTCGTCTGCTATGAACACCGACCACTAGGCGGTGCTCATAGCAGATCGGCAATGACAAGCACGGGGGTCTTCTGTAGACTCCCAGTTGCAATGCCAACCCATCGGCACCCCACGATCATATGACAGGGGCGCCGATTGGCATAGTTAGTGATGCGCTTCCGGCGCGATCATGTTAAATGCCGCTGTCAGAGATTGACAGCGGCATTTAACATGTTAATAGCCGCGTATGGATCACGATTCCACCTGCAGCTGTTAGGGGCACATAACAGCTGTAAAGATCAGCCTTCATGTGCCTGAAAAGATGTGGGCTCAGTCCTGAACAAACATCACAGAGGGGGAAGCGACCTTTGACGTACCTATAAGTCATAGGTCGTGAAGGGGTTAAAGGGAGTTTCCCATAAACAACATTTATCGCATATTCACAGGAGAGATGATAAATGTACAGTGGTGTGAAAGTGTTTGCCCCCTCCCTGATTTCTTATTCTTTTGCATGTTTGTCACACTTAAATGTTTCCGATGGCAAAAAAATTTAAATATTGGACAAACATAACACAAGTAAACACAAAATGCATTTTTTAAATGAAGGTCTATATTATTAAGGGGCAAGTAATCCAAACCTACAGGGCCCTGTGTGAAAAAGTGATTGCCACCCACCCCTTAACACATAAATTAACTGTGGTTTAATACAACTTTGGGAAGCTGAGCTCAATTTCCCTAGCCACACACAGGCCTGATTACTGCCACACCTGTTCTCAATCAAAAAATCACTTAAATAGCTGCCTGACAAAGTGAAGAAGATCAAAAGATCATCAAAAACTGGACATCATGCTGCTATCCAAAGAAATTCATGAACAAATGAGAAGCAAAGTAATTGACATCTATCAGTCTAGAAAAGGTTACAAAGCCATTTCTAAAGCTTTGGGACTCAAGTGAACCACAGTAAAAGCCATTATCCACAAACGTGGTGAAACATGGAACAGTGGTGAACCTTCCCAGGAGTGGCCGGCCTACCAAAACTTCCCCAAGAGCGCAGCGACGATTCATCCAAGGGGTGACAAAAGACTCCACAACAACATCCAAAGAACTGCAGGCCTCACTTGCCTCAGTTAAGGTCAGTGTTCATGACTCCACCATAAGAGACTAGGCAAAAATGCATGGCAGAGTTCCAAGACGATAACCACTGCTGAGAAAAAAGAACATAAAGGCATGTCTCAGTTTTGCCAGATCACCAATACTTTTGGGAGAATACACTGTGGACTAATGAGACAAATGATGAACTCTTTGAAAGGTATGTCCCATTATATCTGGTGTAAAAGTAACACAGCATTTCAGAAAAGGAACACCGTACCAACAGTAAAAGTGGAGGTGGTGGTAGTGTGATGGTCTGTGGCCATTTTGCTGCCTCAGGACCTGGAAGACTTGCTGTGGTAAATGGAACCATATATTCTGCTGTCTACCAAAAATCCTGAAGGAGAATGAGTGGCCATCTGTTCGTGACCTAAAGCTGAAGTACACTTGGGTTATGCAGCAGGACAATGATTCAAAACACCCCAGCAAGTCCACCTCTGAATGGCTTAGGAAACACAAAATTAAGACTTTTGAGTGGCCTAGTCAAAGTCCTGATCTTAATCCGATTGAGATGCTATAGTGTGACCTTGAAAAGGTGGTTCATTCTCGGAAACCCTCCAATGTAGCTAAATTATAACAATTTTGCAAAGATGAGTGGGCCAAAATTCCTCCAGAGCATTGTAAAAGACTCATTGCCAGTTATCGCAAATGCTTGATTGCAGTTGTTGCTGCTAACGGTGGCCCAACCAGTTATTTGGTTTAGGGGGCAATTACTTTTTCATAAAGAAGGTAAAATCCGGTGCCACATGCGATAAATCCTTTTATTCCAAAATTAAAAATCACAACATGTCCCTAGGAGGGGAACAACTGGACGCGTTTCGAGGACATAGCCCCTTATTCGTCAGTATAATAATAAGGGGCTGTGTCCTCGAAACGCGTCCAGTTGTTCCCCTCCTAGGGACATGTTGTGATTTTTAATTTTGGAGTAAAAGGATTTATCGCATGTGGCACCGGATTTTACCTTCTTTATTATATCCTTGCAAGTGTATGCTGGACACTAATCCGTGAGCCTGGGATTCCTGTGAGTATCAGGTGATATGAGCTAATTATCTTTTTTCAATTACTTTTTCGCACAGGGCTCTGTAGGTTTGGATTTATTTTTCCATTAATAATAAAGACCTTCATTTAAAAAATGCATTTTGTATTTACTTGTGTTATCTTTGTCTAATATTTAAATTTATTTTGTGATCTGAAACATTTAAGTGTGACAAACATGAAAAAGAATAAGAAATCAGAAAGGGGGCAAACAGTTTTTCACACCACTGTAGGATAAATGGGGGTCTGGAAGATGGAGAATGGGAGTCCAAAAATTTGGTATATAAGCGGAGTGATAATACGTGACCTATCAAGCAAAAAGCTGCTGAAGGAGTTAAGCCTGCTCTAACTCTGCATGCATGTTACAGTTAAAACTCTGCTGCAATGGTCGGGATCAGAGATAACTTTGTCCCGATCAAGGGTGCCATCATTAGTTCTACCATCTTTGTGTTTTTAGTATGCCAAGGACTGATAAAAAATGTTATTATTAGGCATAATATGCTTCAATTTAAAAGTATAGCAGTTAATTATATCAGCAACTGAATGGTTAAGTCCCCTAGTGGGGGTTAAAAAAAATTGAATAGAATTTAAAAAAAATATATATTATTTTTTTGATTTCAAATTGCTTTAATATGTGACAAAAATATGAAAAAGCATGCGTAATTGGTATCACAAGTGTAATGACCCATAAAACAAGTGCACTCTTTATCCTAAAGATGGTACACATTGAGATATAAGATGAAATGTATTATATTCAGTAGGTTAGCAGATAGAGTGATGTAACACATCACATCAGAATCAGACTTCACACAGAAATTTTTAAATTTTTAACCTTCAAGACCCATAGGTTTGCAAAGACGCCATGGACACAACTTTAAAATATATATTTAAGGCTATTTATAAAAATTCCTTTTTTATATATATATAAATTTTGATGTATTAAAGCAGTAAAAATAAATGCAAAAATATAAATACTTTTTAAAATCTATGTACAATTGTTAAAATGTCTGTAGTCTGAATAACCTAACAGAAAAATGTCTGGAAGTTAGTGTAATGTAATTTAAAATGCTTATTTGTAGAATGTTTGATTTTTCCAAAATAGGTGGTAATGAGAAAGAAACGGCAGGTCATTGTAAAAAATAGTGTGCATTAAAATTCAGGAAACTCATTCACTTTCCTTTAGGAAACCCTGCAGGTTTTATGACAAATCTGCACAGAAAAAAAAACGACAAAAAATGACAAAACCGCAAGGTGTGTACAGACCCTTAGACTACATATAATATACGGTGCGTGTCCTATTTACCATATGGAGGTTTTAGTCAGGTGTTGAATATACCCTATACACACATTATTCTTTTATAATTTCCATATAATGGCATAAAAACTTTTTAATGTCTAAAAATTTTAACCTATTACTTAGTAGTTGACCATGTTCTTCTATATCACTTTAATGGAATATGTATATGACATTTTATAAAAATTTAAATATTATATTATAGTACACAAACAACTGATAATTTAGATAAATGGAGTATTAGAAATTACCGTAATATATTTTCAAAAGTACAATGAAAGAATTGCATTGTTTTCCAATTCATTGTCTTTTGAAAAAAAGCTTTATTTTTTCTAAACTATTTTTGTAAATACCTTATTATACTTGATTATTATCTATTATTTCAAACTATTTAGCAGGTTTTTAAGAATGCTGATCAGCAAAGTTTTAGCTGATGGGCAACTTCCTTTACATTGAGAAGGGAAATGAAACTGCCAAATGTTAAATTACATATGAAAGAAGAAATATAACGTGTAAAATTTTCACTGAAGAATATAATAGACATTTTGCTTTTAAAGGGAAACAGGGCTTCCTATTAGGAGGCCTGCACAGGATTTAACAATTATTCAAAATGGCTTTTTCAACCATGTATGCATTTTATATTACCCTCATTAAAGTGATTTCACCGAATAACATGAGTCTAATAAATATGTGCATGCTTATATTTTGGCACACATGTATAAATATAATGTATGTATTTAATATGGAAGTATATAAAATTACTTTTGTGGAATTTATTACCTGCATTATTTTCGTAAAAATAAAAAATAAAAGTAGATATTAAAAAGCAATACCTCTATCTCCATGAATATATCTGTGTATGCTAAATATTTTCTATCTAAATATTCAATGAATAACACATTATACAACTAACAAGATAGAAACCTTGTGGATTAAAGTATTTTATGACCTGTTAGATGGTAGTGGTTAAACATTCATATCTAATTCCATCTTGGCAAATAAGACATTTCCCATATATAAAGCGAAATAAAATTACTAAGAATAAGGTTAGGTGGAATGAATGAGTGAAAACAGAAGTCTTTCATAAACTCTTAGGCGTACTCATATTAGGAAGAAAAAAAGTAACAAGCAGATTTAAAATAAAAAAGGAGGAAAATGAGAGGCATAATGAAAGCACAAGCAACAATGATTATAAGAGACTAGTTTTTGAAATTGTAGCTTCAGCTTTTATATATTAATTACATTAGTCAATATTCACAAAGCTAGAAATAGACAAAAAAGGGCCAAAATAATACACTACAGCTAAACTTTCTATATAGTTTTAATGAAAGCAATATTGTTAAAGGAGCTGACCCATAAAGAACCATTATGAGTCTTACCCATCCTCGGGTGCATGCGATGTGTTGCCAGCGCTGTCTGTGCCAGCCCCAGTCTTTAGTAATTCACTGCCCCAGACAGTGCCAGCGCTTACAAGAGATGTTGGCAAGAGAAGTTAGATGACATCGCCTGCACTTATATGCCAATCAGAGATAACAGGGAGGTGTTGGGAGGAGGAGAAGCAGTGGAAGCTGGAATGCTGGAAGTGCTTTGACATGCCTGAAGCACTTAAGCTATGTTCACACGTTGGTTTTGCTGCGTTATTTCTGCAATCAAATCTGATCTCTTGGCAGTAAAAAAAGCTGCAGGCAAAACGCAGGTTTTGCTGCCTTTTTTGCTGCTTTTCTTTTTCTGCATATTTTGCTGCGTGTTTCAGGATCCCAAAGCATGAACAATACGAGACGTTAGACCACCAATGCAAGACGTATGTGAAACCATAAAACATTTTTGGAAAAAATGGCAATTTCATAAAATTAGTTAAGGGAAAAAGTTTTTAATGTCTGAAAAAATAGTGACTATTCTGAACAAAAAACTGGATTCATGTATGAAGTTATGAAGTGCATGAAACTATGGTTACATAAAAAAAAACACAATTGCAGATGTAAAAACAGAAGAAGGGAGTTTTATTGGTATGGTACTGGGTATTTTCATACAATGGTATGGCATTGAGTTGGTTGGGCATTGTTTACTTTCACACATTGGTAGGGCATTGTAATACTATTGTAGGAACTTGAGGATTCTGGTAGCATGGAGCAATGAACAATCAGAGACGGTTTTATTTAATGCAAACAGTGTATTTGTACAACAGCAATAACACCCAAAAACAATATGCTGATAACCCGTAGTGACATGCAATAAAATAAATCCAGCAATATTAAGTCCTTGAAACCTATATAGCAAAATCGGCAAGGTTCTTACGACAGAGTCTTCACACAAATGTGACCAAAATGTAAGTCTGACACACTGGTGACGTGGCTCAGTTCAAACACTGCTAGTGTAGTAAGAGTGAAATCCAGGTATGCAGTAACACAGGGAAGTCCAGAAACAAGTTCACAAGTTAATCCCAGATGTGGTGTAAATACAGGGAAGTCCAGAAACTAGTTCACATTTAAGTATTATTCCAGTAATAGTTCCAACCGCTCTCACCGGAGAGAGTGAATGAAGGATTAAACACAGTTCAGAAGCACAGTTCTTACCAGATGGAGTGAACCAAAGGTTGAATTCCAAAATCAACTGGCTAACACAGTGAGTGTAGCTTACATATGCAGAGAATGTCCAAAGCCATGGGTAGAAGCTCACTTCAGCCAAGAACCACCTGTAGATAAACCTGGTAAAGCATCCTCCGGTAAATACACAAAAGATCTGGGAGGTAATAGAAGAACAAGGCAGCTGAGTTGAAGGGAACCGGAAGCAGAATACTCCAGCAAGGAAGCCAGCACCTGGGCCAGGTTTTAAACAAACGAAGAGGAAGTAGGGCATACAAAAACAGCAAACTCCATTTTAACAAAGGGCAAAATCATTCACAAGGTGACCTAGAAAACATGGAATACTGACAGGCATTTAGTTAGTATGGGAGTGTTTACTTTTACAAACTGGTAGGCCATTGAGTTGGTAGGGCAATGTTTACTTTCACACATTGGTAGGGCATTGAGTTGGTAGGGCATTATTCTCTTTCACGCCTTGGTAGGGCATTGAGTTGGTTGGGCATTGTTTACTTTCACACATATCACTAATTTAATTAAACTGTACTAATACTAACATCCATGCTCATTTGAGGATACCAAGACATTATGGTTTAAACTTGGGAAAATCATAAAAATAAATGGGTTTCACATTCTGATGTACCTGTGTTTTTTTTCACCAGAAACACAGCAAAAACAGCAGCAATTTGCTGTGTTTTTGCACTTCCTCATTGCTTTCTATGGGCGAAAAAAACGCTGCAAAACTATTGAAAGAATTGACATGCTGCAGTTTTCAAAAACTCTGCAGTTTTCCAATTCAGCCAAGAAAAAAAAAACAATCATGTGTTTGAGATTTCTGAAATCCAATAGGTTTTGCTGGTACTGTAAAAAGCAACCTTTAATTTGCATAAAAAATGCAGCAAAAACAAAATGCAGCAAAAAAGCAATGTGTGAACATAGCCTTATGGTCAATTTTGGATATACAAGGGGTACAGAAAGTATTCAGACCCCTTTAAATTTTTCACTCTTTGTTTCATTGCAGCCATTTGGTA
The DNA here is from genome assembly GCF_046119375.1 of Phyllobates terribilis. Lineage (NCBI taxonomy): Eukaryota > Metazoa > Chordata > Amphibia > Anura > Dendrobatidae > Phyllobates > Phyllobates terribilis. Next base: position 324,990,009 of record NW_027362762.1, on the reverse strand, counting down.
AATTCTAAAAAGTTCATTTTTTTTATCATTAATATACACTCTGCACCCCATCTGGACCGAAAAAAAACAGAAATGTAGAAATTTTTGCAAATTTATTAAAAAAGAAAAACTGAAATATCACCTGGTCATAAGTATTCAGACCCTTTGCTCAGTATTGAGTAGAAGCACCCTTTTGAGCTAGTACAGCCATGAGTCTTCTTGGGAATGATGCAACAAGTTTTTCACATCTGGATTTGAGAATCCTCTGCCATTCTTCCTTGCAGATCCTCTCCAGTTCCGTCAAGTTGGAGGGTGAACATTGGTGGACGGCCATTTTCAGGTCTCTCCAGAGATGCTCAATGGGGTTTAGCTCAGGGCTCTGGCTGGGCCAGTCAAGAATGGTCACAGAGTTGTTCTGAAGCCACTCCTTTGTTATTTTAGCTGTGTGCTTAGGGTCATTGTCTTGTTGGAAGGTGAACCTTCGGCCAAGTCTGAGGTCCAGAGCACTCTGGAAGAGGTTTTCATCCAGGATATCTCTGTACTTGGCCGCATTCATGTTTCCTTCAATTGAAACCAGTCGTCCTGTCCCTGCAGCTGAAAAACACCCCCATAGCATGATTCTGCCACCACCATGTTTCACTGTTGGGATTGTATTGGGCAGGTGATGAGCAGTGCCTTGTTTTCTCCACACATACCGCTTAGAATTATCACTAAAAAGTTCTATCTTCGTCTCATCAGACCAGAGAATCTTATTTCTCATAGTCTGGGAGTCCTTCATGTGTTTTTGAGCAAACTCTATGCAGGCTTTCATATGTCTTGCACTGAGGAGAGGCCTCCGTCGGGCCACTCTGCCATACTGGCCCGACTGGTGGAGGGCTGCAGTGATAGTTGACTTTGTGGAACTTTCTCCCATCTACTGCATCTCTGGAGCTCAAAAAACCAAGCAATGTGAACTGAGGTCTAAGATGGTACACATGCAAGAAATAGGAGAATGTTCACACTAGCAAAAAGAAGCAAAACCTACAAAAGACAAAAAATATATCTCATACCCTACCATCATTATATATAAATGTAAAGCCAAGTTGCATATTAAATATAGGGTACTTAGTGAACTATTTTTGATCAAAAAAAGTATACAAGCCATCCCACCAGCGACAAGGTGACCCTAAATTGGGACGGTGCCTACACTGTCTATATTAAAAACCTTACTGTATATCAAAGTTGAAGTAATGCATATAAAAGGGTAGACAAATAGGACCGGGTCCCAACTCCAGACCACCTAGGCCCGTGGTAAGCTACATATATACTAATCAGCTCAACAAAGGGGATGCCACACCCTTAATTTGCACAGAATGCAAACAAGACAAAAAAAACAAGCAATGTGAACTGGCATCCCCTTTGTTGAGCTGATTAGTATATATGTAGCTTACCACGGGCCTAGGTGGTCTGGAGTTGGGACCCGGTCCTATTTGTCTACCCTTTTATATGCATATAAAACGTACAAAAACTAAACGAAAATGGATTTTCCTGGGAAAAATTTTAAGGAACATCCTTTCCAGGGTAATGACTTGTATATAAGGCAAAATAATACAGACATTTTTGGCAATGTGACAAATATTAAACTCCATTTAAAATGGTCAAGGTGTGTGTCAAGGGATGGTGACAGTGCACGCAGAGGCCGTGGGCAAGATGAAACTGTGCCTGCTGTGGGAGCACAACAAACACCCACGTCATGTCGAGCAACCTTCCTGTCCAAATTTCTAGGGGACCATGGAACACCATTATTGAAGCCAGAGCAGTGTGAAAAGGTTGTTGGTTGGAGAGCAGATAAAGCTTCCAGTCAGTTTGCCACCACCACTACCCTATGTTCCACATGGTCCAGTCTCAGTAGATGTGAGTCTGGACTAGATTATTATTATTACTTTATCGCATTTATTCCATGCCGCTTTGCATGTGAAAAAGGGGTATACATCGCAAAAACAATTACAATAATATAGAACAAAAATGTGACAGCGACTGGAACAGGAGAGGAGTACGTAGCGTGTCCTAGAACACATCCTCTCGACGAAGAGGATTGCGGGCCCTGGTTCAATCAGGGTTGCCCCTACATTCTACAGTTCCTGCACCACCTCCTCCTCCTCCTCTTCAGCCTCCATCTCTTGATTCATTTTTTCAGGACATATTCCAGATTATTTACTTAAACTTTGTGTGTGCCAATAACAATAAGCAGGACTGTATGCTTAGGCGACAAACCGCACACCATTGCAGAGCTGTATCAGAGAACCTGGTGGTGGCTCTGAAGCTAGGCAAGCTTGCACAGGTACCATGCCTGGCCCATGCGCTCAACTTAGTGGTTCCGCGGTTTCTCAAAATCTACCCCGATCTGTCAGAGCAGCTTGTGAAAGTACGCCACGTGTGTGCCCATTTCAGAAAGTCAGCTACAGATTCCACCACACTGACAGGGCTTCAGCAGCATTTGCAGCTTCCAGCTCACTGACTGGTGTGGTGTGACTGGTTGTAAATCAATGTTGCAGATGTTTGGAATGATTTTGAGCAGAAGAGAGCAGTTGTTGAGTACCAGCTTCAAGACGTCGGTCGGCATTCAGGTCAACCTCCGCACATAAGAGCTGATGAGTGGGCATGGATGTCTGACATCTGTACCATCCTCCAAAACTTTGAGGACTCCACCAAGATGGTGAGTGGTGATGAAGCCATAATTAGCATCACCATCCCGCTTCTCTGTCTACTGAAACACTCGCTGCTCACAATTAAAGAGGAGGCATTGTAGGTGGCGCAAGGAACTATACAGGGTGATGCTACTCAGCCCAGCCTCATCTCACCTCAACGTGGATTGGGTGATAATGAGGAGGCGGAGGAGGAAGAGAACATAGACAGTTGTACTCTTGGTGAGAACAGGAAAGTCTTGGCTATTGGCAGTCTGGCACACAAGGTCGACTTTATGTTCCCCTGCCTTTACCGTGTCCATCGTGTTGTACGCATTTTGGGCATTACAGAAAACTGGCACGGCACAAGAGAATTCTTGGAGATGGAGGTGTGAGGTTCTGATTCAGGAGGATGTCAGTCTTAGATCAGTTGCAGAACAGAGGGCACGGGAGGTGTGATGATATACAGAAATGAGGGATGATATATAGGCCGGTGCAGAACTGTGGAGAGCTTGGTGGGTGAGAGAGATGAGTTTGTATTGTATTCTGTAGTGATTGTTTAACCTAACCAGTGCAATGACTGGCACAGGGTAGAGGCGTCGGTGAAGCAGATTGAAATAAATACGACCCTGGCTGCTGCATTCAGAAGGGATTGGAGAGGAGGCAGTTTGACCGATTAGAAGAGAGTTGCAGTATTGAATAAGAGCAACAGTAAGAGTTTTTGCAGTATTAAAGGTGAGAAAAGGTTGAATTGTGGAAATGTTTTTAAGGTGCAGATGACATGAGCTAATGAGTGATTTTCCACGTTGAATAAAGGAAAGTTGTGCGTCAAATATGACTCCAAGACAGCAGGTATGCCGAGTGTGAGTTATGGTGGCACCACCTAGAGGAAATTGCAAAGTCAGGTATAGTTAGGTTAGTAGAGGGAGGAAATCAAAGGAGTTAATTTTTGGAGATATTAAGTTCATGCTCTTGTTGAAGAATTATAACAAAAAAAAATTCCCATCTGACAACGTTGTTGGCAGAGGTCACAGTCAGACAGTTCATTGGACAACCAAGGAGTACAAGTGATGGAGACACAAACCAGATGCGGCAGAGGCAGGAGAGCGCTTTCAAAGGTCTGGGACAGTTTTCTCAGACCCTCCCAGCGCCCATGCTTTGATATACGGGGTACGCTGACAAGGAGCGAAAAGTTTTGGAAGATGCTGAAGGACTACCTTGGCGACCATACCAGCGTCCTTCATGGTTCCTCTCTGTCTATGTGCCTTACAACTGTTGGGTATCCAAGCTGGACACGTGGCATGAACTGTTTTCCAACACCTTGGAGGTCCTGGCCACTAGCGTTTTGTCAGAGATGGTTTTTAATGCCGCCGGAGGCATTATAACTGATAAAACTGATAGGCGCATCCGCCTGTCAACTGAAAATGCTGACAACAAGGGCAGACTTCTCAACACCACCAGATGATAGCATCAAACATAAACTCAAATCCAGTGGTTATTTTATGGGGGGGTCTATTCCCATGCACCCCTTCACACCCAGACATTGGTATACCCTTCAGAAATTGTTCTATTTTATGTTGCCCTCCTTCTTCTCCTCATCCTCCACCACCATATCATCAGGGTGACCGTGATGCAACACCCACATAATTTTTTTAAGGGTGTTTTTGATTAGAGACGAGTGAATATTGCAATATTTGTTTCGGATTACAATCGCCATTTGTGCAATATTCGCCAATGTAATTGTCGAACATTCGCCAAACATTGCCGAACGCCATTGGATTCAATGGGTGCCAAAACCAAACGCATACACAACACCTTCAAATGTTACCAAAAGCTGCCAAAACACATCAGTTTAGGGGCTGTGAACAGGAAAGTGCCATCAATTGACCCAGAGTACAAGTAGTATAATTATTATTATTTATTATTATAGTGTCATTTATTCCATTGCGTTTTATATGTGAAAAGAGGTCACTGGCTGGTACAAGAGCAGAGTGTACCCTGCCTGTGAGGGCACATAAACAGTTTATAAGGGATGGGTGAGGATACAGTAAGTGAGAGTACAGCTGGTCGTGCAGCGGTATGGTGGAGCAAGGGTTACTGCAGGTTGTAGGCTTGTCGGAAGAGGTGGATCTTCAGCTTTCTTTTAAAGGTTTCAACAGTAGGCGAAAGTCTGATATGTTGGGGTACAGAGTTCAAGAGTAGAAGGGATGCACGGGAAAAATCTTGGGAAGATGCGATAAGACAGGAGTAGAGAAGGAGATCTTGTGAGGATCGGAGGTTGCGTGCAGGTATGTACCGGGAAACAAGGCACATATATATGGAGGAGACAGGTTGTGGATGGCTTTTCATGTCATGGATATGATTTTGAACTGAGTCTGTGGCCAATGCGGAGCCAGTGAAGGGATCATAGATTGCAATGTTATAGATTGCTGGAGCCAGTCCACAGTAAAAAAGCAGTCATAGAGTGTCCTGGAATCATAGAATCCTCGGGTGGGCCCTGGCTTCTCCATCAGGAGAGTTCATGATAGCACAAACTTTGCATCTGCTATGGGACTCTTGAGTAGTGTTGAGCCACCCCCGTAGTGTTCGGGTTCGGATCGGTTCGTCGAACACCGGGATGTTCGAGGAACTGTTCGTCGAACTGTTCGTCGAACACCTTAGAACACCGTCGAACACCGTTAAAACCAATGGCAGGCAAACAAAAACACATAGAAACACATAGAAAACACCTTCAAAGGTGTCCAAAAGCTGACAAACTGCTCAGAAGACCCTCTCTTTAAAAAAGCCGGCCGGCAATTCAGCAGCGGCATACACCGGTACCCGACAATTTAGACAAGAAGGAATAGAGCATCACACATAGATTAGATAGATAGAAACATGTCAGTCACACATATAAGAAGCACAGTGACAGTGTTGCTTACTGTACTTGTCATTTAGTGTAAAGGATTTATAAAAAAAAATAATAGTGTTTTCATGCACCATCTCTTTAAAAAAGCCGGCCGGCAATTCAGCATCTGTACCCGACAATTTATAACAGAAAGAATAGAGCATCACACATAGATTAGATAGATAGAAACATGTCAGTCACATATATATGAAGTACAGTGACAGTGTTGCTTACTGTACTTGTCATTTAGTGTAAAGGATTTATTTAAAAAAATAATAGTGTTTTCATGCACCGTCTCTTTAAAAAAGCCGGCCGGCAATTCAGCAGCGGTACCCGACAATTTATAACAGACAGAATAGAGCTTCACACATAGATTAGATAGATAGAAACATGTCAGTCACATATATATGAAGTACAGTGACAGTGTTGATTACTGTACTGTCATTTAGTGTTAAAATAAAGGATTTATTAAAAAAAAAATTGGCGTGGGGGTCCCCGTAATTTTAGTCTCTAGCGGAGGTTAAGCAGACGGCTGGGGCAGATGTTTGAAGCCTGGGAAGGGGGTAATACCCACAGAGCTTCCCAGACTACTAATATCAGCCCCCAGCGGAATACCTAGCCTTTACTAGCTATTAAAATGGGGGACCCCCCCAAAAAAATGACGTGGGGTCCCCCCTATTTTAATAGCTAGCAAAGGCTAGGCAGACAGCTGGGGGCTGATATTAATAGCCCAGGAAGGGTGCCATGAATATTGGCCCCCTCCCAGGCTAGAAACACCAGCCGTCAGCCGCCCCAGAAATGGCGCATCCATGGGATGTGCCAATTCTGGCACTTAGCCTCGCTCTTCCACGCTGCCCTGGTGCGGTGGCAGGGGGTAATAGGGCTGGGGTTGATGTCAGCTTATAATGCCAGCTGACATCAAGCCCAGGTTAGTAATGGAGAGGCGTCTATAAGACACCCCCATTACTAACCCCATAGTCAAAGTTAAAAAAAAAAACACAAACACCCAGAATAAAGTCCTTTAATTGAAATAAACACACAATTCTTTATTGTTCTAAATTAAACTCTACTTACCATCACGCCCATTCCAGCTGAAGCCAACGATCTCCTGCAATAAAAGAAAAATAATAAAGCAACCTCATCCTTACCTTTCCATGGTTCCCACGACAGCTTCAGCTCTGATACATCGAGATGACAGGCTGGACCGCAGCAGAACGCTGCCATCCAACCTGTCATCCCGCAGACACTGAGAAGCGCAGGCATGCTTGCGCTCCTCAGTGTCTCTCTGTGACGGCATAAAGATGAGCCGAGGTCATGTCCAATGAACTCGGCTCACCTCATGCACGTCACTGACAGCGTGGGAAAATTCTCCTGCACTCAGCGCTTCAGCGTGAGAATTTTCCCACGCTGTCAGTGACGTGCATGAGGTGAGCTCATGTCCAATGAACTCAGCTCACCTCATGTACGTCACTGACAGTGTGGGAGAATTCTCACGCTGAAGCGCTGAGTGCTGGAGAATTTTCCCACGCTGTCAGTGACGTGCATGAGGCTGATATTTAAATTTGGCGCACAAATCGGTGATTGGTCGCGGGCAGCGTCCGCGACCAATCAGCACAGTAGTGTTTAACTTTGGCGGCAAGATCAGTGATTGGTCGCGGTCAAGACGGCGACCAATCACCGATTTGTGCGGCAGATTTAAATAGCGGCCGCGACCAATTGGATGTCAGCGCCGCTCCCCGGTCCTCCCTTCACACCCTAGCCGCATGGATGTCAGCGGCGCTGCCTGTGCGGATACTTCCGCTGCGAGAACCCGGGACATGAGCGAGCGCTCGGAGCAGAAGTATCCCGACCCGCAGCGCCGCTCCCCGGTCCTCCCTTCACACCCTAGCCGCTGATGTTCCCACAGTATCCGCATGGTGTTACAAAGGTCCGGACATTTGTGTTAAAAATCGCTGATTGGTCGCTGGCGCTGCCCGCGACCAATCACCGATTTGGGCGCCAAATTTAAATATCAGCCGCGACCAATCACCGATTTGGGCGCCAAATTTAAATATCCTCCGCGACCAATCACCCATCTTGGCTCCACATTTAAACACCGCTGTACTGATTGGTCGCGGACGCTATTTAAATGTGGCGCCAAAATCGGTGATTGGTCGCGCCCAGCGTCGGCGACCAATCAGCACAGCGGTGTTTAAATGTGGAGCCAAGATTGGTGATTGGTTGCGGCCGATATTTAAATTTGGCACCCAAATCGGTGATTGGTTGCGGGCAGCGCCCGCGACCAATCAGCGATTTTTAACACAAATGTCCGGATCTTTGTAACACCATGCGGATACTGTGGGGACATCAGCGGCTAGGGTGTCAAGGGAGGACCGGGGAGCGGCGCTGCGGGTCGGGATACTTCTGCTGCGAGCAGTCGCTCATCTCCCGGCTTCTCGCAACGGAAGTATCCGACCAGGCAGCAGCGTTCCCCGGTCCTCACCAATACGATTAGCTGATTGGTCGCGCTCTCCGCACGCGATCAATCAGTGATCTTGGCGCTAAAGTTAAACACCGCTCTGCTGATTGGTCGCGGACGCTGCCCGCGACCAATCACCGATTTGGGCGCCACATTTAAATAGCGGCCGCGACCAATCAGCGAGCTTGGCGCCAAATTTAAACAACGCTCTGCTGATTGGTCGCGGACGCCAGACGCGTCCAATCAGCGAGATTGGCGCCAAATTTAAACCCCGCTCTGCTAATTGGTCGCGGATGCCGGCCGCGACTAATCAGCATTATTGGCGCCAAATTTAAACACCGCTCTGCTGATTGATCGCGGTCGCCGTCCGCGACCAATCAGCAGTATTGGCGCCAAATTTAATCCCCGCTCTGCTGATTGGTCACAGTTGCCTTCCGCGACCAATCAGCGATTTTGACGCCAAATTTAAACACCGCTCTGCTGATTGGTCGCAATCGCCGGCCGCGACCAATCAGCATTATTGGCGCCAAATTTAAACCCCGCTCTGCTGATTGGTCGTGACCGCCGGCCGCGACTAATCAACATTGTTGCCGCCAAATTTAAACACCGCTCTGCTGAATGGTCGAGGTCGTGACCAATCACCATTATTGGCGCCAAATTTAAACACCGCTTTGCTGATTGGTCGCGACCACAACCTATCAGCATTATTGGCGCAAAATTAAAACCCCGCTCTGCTGATTAGTCGCGACCGCCGGCTGTGACTAATCAACATTGTTGCCGCCAAATTTAAACACCGCTCTGCTGAATGGTCGAGGTCGTGACCAATCACCATTATTGGCGCCAAATTTAAACACCGCTTTGCTGATTGGTCGCGACCACAACCTATCAGCATTATTGGCGCAAAATTTAAACCCCGCTCTGCTGATTAGTCGCGACCGCCGGCCGTGACCAATCAGTGATATAGTCGCCAAATTTCAACACCGCTTTGCTGATTGGTCGCGGTTGCTGGCCGCGACCAGTCAGCGATTTTGGCGCCAAATTTAAACACCGCTCTGCTGATTGCGCCGGGTCTGCCGCATACATATTCTAGAATACCCGATGCGTTAGAATCGGGCCACCATCTAGTTTCATGAAATAATTTTAAAAAAAATTGACGTGGGGCTTCGCACTATATTTGTGTCCAGCCAGGTACAGCAGGCAGGAACGGGCTGCCCCCAACCACCAGCTGCCTATTTGTACCTGGCCGGACACAACAATATAGGGAAGCCCTTTTTTTCTTAATTATTTCATGAATTTCATGAAATAATTTAAAAAAAAAATACGTGGGGCTTCGCCCTATTTTTGTGTCCAGCCAGGTACAACTAGGCAGCTGGGGGCTGGAATCTGCAGCGCAGGGAGGCCCAAGCTTTCTGGGCCCCACCCGCTGCAAATTGCAGTCCGCAGCCACCCCGGAAAAAGGCGCGTTCATAGAAGTGCCATCTTCTGGCGCTGTACCCAACTCATCCAGGGCCCTGGTGCGGTGGCTCACTGGGTAATAAAGGGGTTAGGGCCAGCTTGGCATTATCAGCTGGCCCTAAGCCCGAAATTCATGGGGTCACGCCAATATTAGACATGACCACTATGAATTTCTAGTAAAGTATTTAAAAAAAACACAACACCCAGAAAAAAGTCCTTTAATTGAAATAAACACACAATTCTTTATTGTTCTAAATTAAACCATACTTACCGTCACGCCCATTCCAGCTGAAGCCAACGATCTCCTGCAATAAAAGTAAAATAATAAAGCAACCTCATCCTTACCTTTCCATGGTTCCCAGACAGCTTCAGCTCTGCTACATCGAGATGACAGGCTGGACCGCAGCAGAACGCTGCCATCCAGCCTGTCATCCCGCAGACACTGAGAAGCGCAGGCATGCTTGCGCTCCTCAGTGTCTCTCTGTGACGGCATCCAGATGAGCCGAGGTCATGTCCAATGAACTCAGCTCACCTCATGCACGTCACTGACAGCGTGGGAATATTCTCACGCTGAAGCGCTGAGTGCAGGAGAATTCTCCCACGCTGTCAGTGACGTGCATGAAGTGAGCCGAGTTCATTGTCGGCTCATCTTTATGCCGTCACAGCGAGACACTGAGGAGCGCAAGCATGCCTGCGCTTCTCAGTGTCTGCGGGATGACAGGCTGGATGGCAGCGTTCTGCTGCGGTCCAGCCTGTCATCTCAATGTAGCAGAGCTGAAGCTGTCCTGGGAACCATGGAAAGGTAAGGATGAGGTTGCTTTATTATTTTACTTTTATTGCAGGAGATCGTTGGCTTCAGCTGGAATGGGTGTGACGGTAAGTATGGTTTAATTTAGAACAATAAAGGATTGTGTGTTTATTTCAATTAAAGGACTTTATTCTGGGTGTTTGTGTTTTCTTTTAACTTTGACTATGGGGTTAGTAATGGGGGTGTCTTATAGACGCCTCTCCATTACTAACCTGGGCTTGATGTCAGCTGGCATTATAAGCTGACATCTACCCCAGCCCTATTACCCCACTGCCACCGCTACAGGGCAGTGGGAAGAGCGAGGCTAAGTGCCAGAATTGGCGCATCCTATGGATGCGCCATTTCTGGGGCGGCTGACGGCTGGTGTTTCTAGCCTGGGAGGGGGCCAATATTCATGGCACCCTTCCTGGGCTATTAATATCAGCCCCCAGCTGTCTGCCTAGCCTTTGCTAGCTATTAAAATAGGGGGGACCCCACGTCATTTTTTGGGGGTCCCCCATTTTAATAGCTAGTAAAGGCTAGGTATTCCGCTGGGGGCTGATATTAGTAGCCTGGGAAGCTCCGTGGGTATTACCCCCTTCCCAGGCTTCAAACATCTGCCCCAGCCGTCTGCTTAACCTCCGCTAGAGCCTAAAATTACGGGGAACCCCACGCCAATTTTTTTTTAAATAAATCCTTTATTTTAACACTAAATGACAAGTACAGTAATTAACACTGTCACTGTACTTCATATATATGTGACTGACATGTTTCTATCTATCTAATCTATGTGTGAAGCTCTATTCCTTCTATTCTAAATTGTCGGGTACAGATGTTGAATTGCCGGCCGGCTTTTTTAAAGAGACAGTGCATGAAAACACTATTATTTTTTTTAATAAATCCTTTACACTAAATGACAAGTACAGTAATCAACACTATCACTGTACTTCTTATATATGTGACTGACATGTTTCTATGTATCTAATCTATGTGTGATGCTCTATTCCTTCTATTCTAAATTGTCAGGTACAGATGCTGAATTGCCGGCCGGCTTTTTTAAAGAGACAGTGCATGAAAACACTATTATTTTTTTTAATAAATCCTTTACACTAAATGACAAGTACAGTAAGCAACACTGTCACTGTACTTCATATATATGTGACTGACATGTTTCTATCTATCTAATCTATGTGTGATTCTCTATTCTTTCTATTCCAAATTGTCGGGTACCGCTGCTGAATTGGCGGCCGGCTTTTTTAAAGAGACGGTGCATGAAAACACTATTATTTTTTTTTATAAATCCTTTACACTAAATGACAAGTACAGTAAGTAACACTGTCACTGTACTTCGTATATATGTGGCTGACATGTTTCTATCTATCTAATCTATGTGTGATTCTCTATTCTTTCTATTCCAAATTGTCGGGTACCGCTGCTGAATTGGCGGCCGGCTTTTTTAAAGAGACGGTGCATAAAAACACTATTATTTTTTTTTATAAATCCTTTACACTAAATGACAAGTACAGTAAGCAACACTGTCACTGTACTTCGTATATATGTGGCTGACATGTTTCTATCTATCTAATCTATGTGTGAAGCTCTATTCTTTCGGTTCTAAATTGTCGGGTACCGGTGTATGCCGCTGCTGAATTGCCGGCTTTTCATGTTTCACTGTTGGCACTGTTCCCATCGATTTGGGCAATCACTGTAATGCCACAACCACCATGGCTGTGGCATTACAGTGAGTGGCAGACAATCCCTGCATGATTGGTGCTCTAAATAGCGCCAGACATGCAGGACACGCTTTTGGTGCACGAACAGTTATCGAACATAACCTCGAACAGCCGAATTTTTTGCAAATCGTTCGGGTTCGTCGAACAACTCGAACACCGCCCAAAACAGCTCGAATTTGAGATTGGCGAACAGTTCTAGTCGAACACCGCTCATCTCTACTCTTGAGCGGGGTAGAAAGGTGGGCCCTCAAAATCAAATCCTCTGGTGAGCCCAATGTTTTTCAGTCTGACACTGCTTCTTGGTGAGAGTTGTATTTCACCACAGTCATATTCTTTAGCTCAGTGAAAGGACTGGCATAGAGGGAAGCCGTATCTACTCCAGCTGTCATTTCTCCGTTACCAGGTTCCATCCATTGTCACACATGACCATGCCCGGCTGTAGTGGTGAGAGCCACAGATCAGGCTGCTGTGTTACAGCTTTCAACAACTCTGCAGCGGTGGACGGTTTGTCACCTAAGCATTAAGCATATTATCTTCAGCACAGTGTATTGCCGCTTGACCAAGGCAGTGTTGTAGTGCTTCCAGCTTGTGACTGATGTGGTCATTTCTGATATGGAAGCCAAACAAGAGGAGGAGGTCCAGGAGCTGAACAATGTGATTACATTGAAGTTACATTGGCGAGTCTGGTTTTTATACTAAAGAAAGATCCTACTGTGATTTTTTTTTTGTTTTTTTACGTCTCTTCAAATGTATATTGGAGTTCGTCCTAATTTTTGGCAGCCCTTGAAATTGCTGCATATGCAATAACAGTATAGGAGACACACTCCTTAATAATGGGAAGGACAATTCAAATAGACTCTATATTTTAGAATATTAACTGTCTTATCTGAAATTCTTTTATGGGTGAGGTATCACAGTATGGATAGCGTATTACACTGATACTGCAAGGTATTATTGCCTTATACTGCGTGCTGCTGGTGCTGCCCAAAAAAAATGTAAAATCTATTCTATTCCCTATCGATAACGCTGATAAATGCATTTACAATAGGGACAGATGCTGCTAGGTGGTATCATCACCATCTACACATGAGAGTTCATTCTAGTCGCATAAATGTCTTCCACAGTCCATAACTTTATTTTTTTTATTTCTTTGACCTTATATACAAATCATTTCCCTGGAAAGAATGCATCTTAACATTTTTTTCATTTTAGCTTGTTTTTTGTATGTTTTTTTTTGTCAGTCAGTAAAAGTGGCGTAATACTCTGACAACATTGTTCACAGATATGCTATTTGTCAGCGACCAACTGTGAATAGGTTTGAGCCCACTACTGCAATACTTTAAATGGAGTGTAATATTTTACATGCTCACAAAAATTGCTGGATTATTAGGGCAGTCATATGGGATAACATCTGATGGCCACTGTTTCAGGCAGTCGCTTTATAGTATGGTATTTGTCAGCGACTAAGTGTCAATTGGTTCAACAAAACACAGGTGGCTGACTTTAAATGGAGTGCAATATTTGGCACGCTCCACAAAATTTCTGTATTATTATGGAAGTCATATGGATCACGTGCGTCTGATCATTGAAAAAAGTTCCTCTGCTTCCACAATACCATAATATGAATACAACTAAAACAAATCTGGCTGTATTCTGCAGACAAACAAATGGAGCAGTAAAATGGTGTACACTGACACACTGCTACAATCTATAAATGGAGGACAATATTTTACACTTTCACTTTAAATGGCTGATTTTGGAATGCAGTTATATGTGATATGTCTGACGGAGAATCACGGTTTTAAAAAGTGGGCCTGTAGTTTACTAATACTATTCTTCATAGCAACCTCGTGTGAATAGCTTCACTGAGACACTGCAACAAAATGGAAATGGAGGCTAATATTTTCCACGTTCACTACAAATTTCTGGATTTTTATCACTGTAATATGGAAACAATCTGGCTGTATTCTGCAGTGCTAACAAGAAAATGGAGCAGAAAAATTATGTTCTCTGGATTGCTTTTTAAGCAAATAATCAGGATTAAGATAAAAAAAAAATTGCCCTGGCCCCTGATATTTGTCACAGCAGGATCAGTCAGAAGCTGAACATGCAATGGACCCTCTTGTGCTGTATCATGCACTGCAGTCTGTCACATACCCTGCCTGCCTTGGTTTTTAAGCAAATAACCAGGATTAAGATAAAAAAATAGCCCTGGCCCCTGATATCTGGGGCTATGTCTACAAATATCTGTAAGAACAGCAGCGGCAGACAGAACATTCAATGGACCCTCTTGCACTATATGCACTGCAGTCTACCACATACATTGCCTCTCTGCCTAACTCGTGCTATCACCACTGAATATATGCAGCTGGATTAGTCCTCAGAAGGACTGTTAGTTCAGATGGATATATATATGTTGTGGAATACCTATACTAACTATAACCAAGCAAATTTCTCCCTGACTCAGCAGCAGCTCTCCCTACTCTGACTGTTTCCGGGGTAGACTGTGACGAGCATAGCGGCGCCAGGTCTTATATAGGCCTGATGACGCTGTGCATCCAGCCAATCACTGTAATGCCCACAACCAACATGGCTACAGCATTACAGTGCATGGCAGGCAATCCCTGCATGTTCATTGGCTCTCTAAAGAGCACCAAACATGCAGGGCGGGGACCTGAGTTCTCGCCGGAGCAACCCGGAAATACTCGCCGAGTTTGTGGAGCACAGTTATGCTTGGGCGAGTCCCGAGTAGTGGCTAGCACGTTCGCTCATTACTAGTGCTTACCACAAATATATATACATTTCGGGTTTCCAAAATGGGGTCACTTGTGGTGGGTTTCCACTGTTTTGGCACATCAGAGGCTCTGCAAATGTGACATGGCGTCGATTCCAGCCATTTTTGTGTTCAAAAAGTGAAATGTGCACAATCAATTTTGGGGTCCATTTTCTCCTTTTATCCTTGTGAAAATAAAAAAATGGTGCTAAAGTTAAATTTTTATGAAAAATAGTAGGTCTAAGGGGTAACATTTCTTCTTGTGGAGAGTGACATACCGACTTTTTGAGCAATGCTCAAAAAGTAAAATTTTCATTTTTTTCCTTTCACATTGCTTTAATTCCTGTGAAGCACCTGAAAGGTTAATAAACTTCTTGAATGTGGATTACAGGTCTTTGAGAGGTGCAGTTTTTAGAATGGTGTCACTTTGAGTATTTTCTGTCATATAGGCCCCCAAAGTCACTTCAAATGTGATGTGGTCCCTAAAAAAATGGTTTTGTATATTTTGTTGGAAAAAAATAGAAATTGCTGATAAACTTTTAACCCTTCTGACTTCCTAAAAAAAATTATGTTTAAAAAATGATGCAGTTGTAAAGTAGACATTAGTGTTGAGCCACCCCCGTAGTGTTCGAGTTCGGTTCGGTTCGTCGAACACCCATGTGTTCGCCGAACTGTTCGTCGAACTGTTCGTCGAACACCTTCGAACACCGTTAAAACCAATGGCAGGCAAACAAAAACACATAGAAACACATAGAAAACACCTTCAAAGGTGTCCAAAAGCTGACAAACTGCTCAGAAGACACAACTAACACATGGAAAAGTGACAAGTACATATAGTCATGCGAAAAGAAAAGAGGTGGAGGAGTAAAAGGAGGGGGAGACACAGATATAGGCATGTCATGCCCTTCTAAAATCCAAAAAGTGAGAAGCCGACACGGCCAGTCCGTTCCTGCCCGTGCCACCTCTGTGTCGCCGGGTTTGTGCCAGAGCCGCGGTGGACCCTGACGGCCAGCCCCCCTATCCCAATACTGGTGCCTGTCCGCCGGTGGGTCGAGGCCCCCCACGGTGGGGGGGGAGTAACATCTGCAGAAGAAAGACCATCTTCCAGCCAAACTAAGATGTCGACTTCTTTTCGTGGACAATGTGATACGATCCCATTCTTACGGACACGCCCATCGCTACAAATTCTAAATGAGGCACAAAAACAGCAGGTGCTTCAACGGATATCAAGTGCTCCTTCAAGTGGGCTCTCCATCACCTCAATTTCAACATCACAAATACTCCAGTCCTCAGAGGTGTCACCCCAATCGCACTTGCTTCCTCACAGCTCCCAAGTCTCCAGCTGCCCGTCTGAGTATGGGGTAGCACAGATGGTTGAGTCTGCACAGCTGTTTACTCATACTATAGCCTGGGAAACGGAGATCTGCTCCAGAGCTTCTGTTAATCCAGATGAGGAAATGATCTGATCTGATGCCCAGAATCTTTATAAGTCGGATCCAGGACCAGATGAAGAAGGTTCTGAGCATAATGTAGACCCTTGTTCCCAAACTGTAACTCCTGTTGGTGGAGACAATGATGAAGACGATGATGAGACTCAAATACCTGATTGGAGCGACAACTTGACTTTTCGGTCAGGGCAGGAAGAGGTTGGCTCTGAGGACGACGGGTGTGATAACACACATGGTGATGATGACGAGGTTGGAGATCCCACTTACTGTCAACCCACAGTCAGCCAGTCGATGAGGTCAGCAGAGGAGGTGGAGGAGGATGTGACTTGCCCTGGGGATGGGGATGACTCGGTACCCGGGCATTTGCCTGGCCTTGGGGATGTCGCAGTGGTCGGCTCCCTGGCCCGTACCCTGGGGTCTCTCTTTAAAAGGGTGGATAATTGTTAATTTTATAAGAGTTCATGATGCCACCTGTGGTATCTGGTGACAAGCACCAGCGCTGCAGCAGTCCACTGAGGCCGGTGATAAGGCAGCTCGATGGTATAGCTCCCCACAGGTGGACCTAGGTCTCAGGGCAGCGTATGCAGGGGGAATGCAGGACAGGCGAGACCCAGCTGGGTCAGAGCAAGAACG
This sequence comes from Phyllobates terribilis, assembly GCF_046119375.1. NCBI lineage: Eukaryota > Metazoa > Chordata > Amphibia > Anura > Dendrobatidae > Phyllobates > Phyllobates terribilis. The sequence continues at coordinate 324,973,193 of NW_027362762.1, read as the reverse complement.
GGAACGGACACGGTAGTCACTTCAGTACCTTTTACTGGTGGAAATTCAGGCACATCCCGGAGCACTGTAGGGTGAAGGGTGCATATCAGGATCCTCCCCAATGAGCGGGTGTAGGGCCTCCTGTTTCTTGCCTCTGCGTAGTAAGTTTCTGACCTGCCTGGAGCTAGGCCTAACTTTGTCTCTGTCCTGCGCTGGCTGACCTTGTGGTAGGGCCTTCTCTTGGAGTTCACGCTCCCAGTATGCGGGGCCTAAGCGTCTCCTGGCTCTGTTACATATCAGCACCTTAGCGATCCTGGGACTTGTAGTTCTCCAGGGATTCCGGTTATGCCTTACTGGGTCATAGAGATACCGGTAAGCTTGGATCCTGTGTCCGGTAAATGCTTCAGGGTGAGCTGGTTAAGCTCTTCTGCCCCTTATGTACTAACTCGCCACTCGCCTTCGGCCTACTCGGGCCCTCACTAGGCTATACACACTAACGGAAGCTTGCCGCACTTCACTGATCTTACGGCACCGGCACACCTTAAGCTCTATCTGGGCTCCCTGAATCTAGCAAGCAGGAGCCTCGTGCTCCACTGCTGAACTATTAACTGCGTTCTCTAGACTAGACTGAGCTCCACTGCAGACTGACCTCTCTTAGGCTTCTCTACTGCAGGAACTCTTCAGAGGAACTGAACTGCCTAGCTCCACCTTCCCTATTTATATCCCTAACGGGCTCCCTCTGCTGGTTTGAGGTGGAAAGTGGAGATGTGTGAATGTTTATGGGGGCCTCTTGTGGAGGATTCCATCAATGCACTCTTCTAGGATCTGTGATACCAAGCGCAGCGGGGCATCACAGATGCTATTGACGACGAGGTTAGGTTGCGCCTTCCTGAACAGAGACGGAGTACTGGAAGCACGTCAACAACTGCATCCTCAACCACAACTCTGCCTCTGACCACAAGTCGTAGTGGCTCTTCAGGTCACATGGGCTCTAAGCCTTGCATAGCCTGGGCATTTATTCAGATCGATAAGGATGACCCAACTCGTGTTATCTGTAATATTTGTCAGCAAAAGCTAAGTAGAGGCCAAAAAATCCATAGTTTGCAAACTTCATGCATGTACCGTCACATGGATATGAAGCATAAGTTGCAGTGGGAAGCTCACTGTGCTACAATGCGGCCTAGCCGGCTGGACCAACCACCGTCTGCCCCATCTTGTGCATCCGCAGCCTCTTCATCCTCTGTGACTGGGGGGACAGCAGTCACACATGTTTTTGGACGCAGACCTGCCACCTCTTTACCCGCAACAGCCAGTGTGATTGGCAGGTCGTCAGTTCATTGGGAAGTGGAAACACCTGCTAGTGTTGAGCGCTCTCCGACATCGAGAGCACCACCTTTGGATCAAGGCAACCTAACATGTCCGCCTGCATCTTCCTCACAGACTGGCAGTTTGCCGGGGACACCCTACTCAACACCGTCTAAGCACAACAGCCAGCCCTCGGTCCCTCATATGTGGAAAAGTAAAAGACCATTTCCTCCTAGCCATGAGAAAGCTGAGGTTGAATTTCACCATCTGCAAGCTGTTGGCTACAGAAATGCTGCCTTTCCACCTGGAGGACACAGAGGATTTTCAAGACCTTATGTCCGTCACAGTGCCCCAGTACCAGATGCCCAGTCGGCACTACTTCTCAAAGAAAGGTGTGCCTGCGCTCCACTAGCATGTCGCACACAACATCACCGCTTCTTTGAGAAACTCTGTGTGTGACAGGGTGCACTTCACCACAGACACTTGGACGAGAAGGCATGGACAGAGGCGTTACATGTCGCTGACTGGGCACTGGGTAACTATGGTGACAGCAGGACAAGGGGCTGCTGTCCAAGTCTTACCGTCCCCACGAGTTGTGCGTCAATCCTCTTTATCTCGAAGTTCCTCCACTGCTTCTGCCTCCTCAACCTCCTCTCGGTCCTCCACCTGCACCCAAAGCCTGTCTGGTAATGCCACCTGCTTTCAAACTGCGCAGAAGGAATCCTGCACACCTCCTTACTATGCTGGCAGCAGGGCTCAACGGCATCAGTGTTTACTTTGAAATGTCTGGGAAATGTGAGTCACACAGCTGAGGAGTTGTGGTCAGCTCTGGAGACCCAGTTTCATGAAAGGTTGTCTCCACTGGACCTGCAACCAGGGAAGGCCATGTGCGACAATGCTGCAAACCTGGGTGCGGCACTTCGCCGGGGCAATGTCACACACGTGCCTTGTATGGCTCACGTGTTGAACCTGGTTGTCCAGCAATTTTTAGCCCACTATCCCGGACTAGATGGCCTTCTGCAGAGGGCACGGTCGCTGTGTGCTCACTTCCGCCGTTCGCATCCCGCAGTTCAACGACTTACATCTCTACAGAAGTCGTTGGGCCTGCCAGTTCACCAGCTGAAATGCGATGTGCCGACACGGTGGAATTCAACTCTGCACATGTTGCAGCGACTGTGGCAGCACCGACAAGCCCTGGTGCAATACGTTCTGACGTATAGCCTGGGCCAACGAGATCCAGAGGTGGGGCAAATCACGCTGCAGGAGTGGTCTCAGATCAGGGACCTATGAAGTTGATGCGCCCCCTGGGCCATGGGGTGCCCTGAGCCGGGCCGGTAGACGCTGGGGGTTGTAGTCACTGTGGCGGTGACCCAGTCCGTGACCCAGGGCGGTCAATCCAAGGGTAATTTGTATATATGGATTTTATAATGTCTGACTACGCCACCTGTGGAGTGCGGCCAAAGGGGCCGTCGCTGCGGAACAGTCCTCTGAAGCTGGTGGTTTTGCAGCAACGGTATTATTACTCACCACAGGAAGAGTGTAGCTTCAGGGCAGTGTGGGTGGATGATGGTGGTTGTAGTGCAGGGAGTCAGTAATGAACACAGAGTCCGTGTGATGCCGTCTCAAGATATTACTCACAGTTGTTGTAGTCCAGATTACAGGTACCAGAGCAATCTCCCCCGTCGTGCTGTGCATACTCAGTGAGGGGCTCAGTCCACCCCCAGATAGCTCCGGAGTACTTAGCAGGACCCCCTTCTGTGTGTCCTTTCTCTGGCCTTCTCCCTGCACCTCACACCCAGTGACACTTCTATCCGGTATCCTCGGGCCTTGGCGGGTGACGTGTGTTCCGTCCCCTGGGTCCTATGTGGCTACCTTCTTAGTGAGACTGGTGTGGACTTTGGCCTGCAGTACATGAAATGCAACAGCCTCCGGTTTCTAGTTGAGCCTTGCTGTTTCTCCGCTAGTTGAGGGACCGGTTCCCCTTATCTGGCCTGACCCCTCTACCTCCTGGTAGCAGCGGGAGTACGGGTGGCCTTCTGCACGGCCCGTAGCCGTAGGGTCCCTTCGGTTCCTGGAGCCTTCCAGCTCCCACTCCTCTCTTCTCTCCTTCAGTCCTGGGCCTCCCAGGCTAGGCCCGCCTCCGGAGCAGAGCTCATGCCTAGTCTCTGCTCCTGTCACTTTTCCTCCTCTGTCTGGCTTGCTCTTTCTAAGATGGCTTCCTATTTATACTCTCCTTGTCATGTGCTGCCCTAAGCTGCTCCCCTAAGCACCCACTACATAGGACCCTCAAACCAGCTAGGGACCTGGGACTGTGCTCTCCCTTAGGAGCAATCTCGCCCTACCCCCACTGCGGGTATGTGTTGGATGCAGGAGTCAGGGTCCCGAGCCATACGCCTTCCTTACCTGAGGGTGAGATACCACACCTCTGGGTGAGATGCAGTAACTCTGTGGCGACTGAACCCTCAGGGGCGCCACACACCCTTCTGCACAGTTTTGAAATGGCGACGAAGATGTTTAGTGCTGACGACGATGCCATTATCAGCATGACTATTCCGGTGATTTACATGCTGGAGCACACATTAAACAGAATTCAGAGTCAGGTGGTGGGACAAGAGGAGGTGGAGGAAGTAGAGGAGGAGTCGTAGGCAGAAGGGATAACATCTCCAAGGTCCAGACGGTTGGCAGCACCAAGGCGGCAGGCATGGGAGGGTGGGGGAGATGGAATAACCAGGGCGCATGGTAGCAGCCAAACTGTTGAGGAAGGTGCAGGAGCCGAGGAAGAAGTGGAGGACGAACTGGCGATGGGCATGGAAGACTCATCAGATGAGGGAGACCTTGATCACATTTCTGTTGTGCGAGGTTGGAGGGAGAGGGCAGAGGAAGGAAGCATGATTCTTACCTCGCTACCAACACAACAAGGACTTGGTACTTCTGGATGCGCAAGACACATGAGTGCCTTCTTGCTGCACTACCTGCAACATGACCCCCGGATTGTCAGAATTCGAAGTAATCCCGACTACTGGGTTGCCACACTCTTAGATCCCCGGTACAAAAGTATGTTTGCCGAAATAATTCCTGCCATAAAAAGGTATTGACGAATGCAGGAGTATCTGCAGACGCTGTTGCAGAATCTTAGATGTGCTTTTCCACAAAACACCAGTGGTGCACGTAGTGAATCTCACAGTTCTAACTTGCCAACGGTGGGACTGTCGAGTCTTCATCACTCAAACAGTAACAGTAACACAGTATCTGCTGGTAACAGCAAATTTGTGGAATCGTTTCACCACTTTTTTAGACCATCCTTTGCAAGGCCACAGGAGACAAGAAGTCTGACACATAGTCAATGCCTAGAGAGGATGGTACAGGAGAATCTCCAAGTGAACATCGAAGCCATGACTGTGTCACTGGACCCTTGCTCATTTTGGTATTCCAATCTGGAATAATCGCCGGAGCACGCCACTCACGCCTTGGAGATCTTGTCATGCCATGCAGCCAGCGTTCTCTCTGAACGTGTGTTCAGCGCTGCTGGTGGTGTGCTGACAGATAAGCGCACGGGGCTGTCCACTGAGAATGTAGACAGACTCACGTTCATAAAGATGAACAAATCATGGATTCGCAAGGACATTTCTACCCCTGTGTCATCCTTGGGAGACTAAAAGCTTGGGGATTTGGTAAAATCACCTCACCAACCGTTTTAAGCAACAGTGGGGCAATTGATGCCACTTAACCCTAGAACGCATGACCATAAAAATCTACACTTTCACATACCTGGGGCCCTTTAGGCCCGTGTGCAAATAACATGGAATAACTCAAACTCAAATGACAAACAACTATATACATGAAGAATACCTAGAGTTTCAAAATTCTAACTAAAGTAATCTTGCAGAAAATAGAAAACAATTAACTGGGCGGGCCTGCAAGGCCACAGGTATGCGTTCTAGGGTTAAGTGGTGTCTGTGCCACAATTTTGGGAGTCCCCTTGCTGTGTCTTACGTGACGTTGGCATCGTCAATTCCAGGTGGGTTGGGTCGCACCCCCCCCCCTTTTAACTGTAAGAAACTACATACACTATGGCTTGGGGTAACACAGATGGTTGAGTCTGAAGAGCTGTTTACTCAGAGGTCTGCTCCAAATCTTCAGTGTCTGCTAGTCAGCGTAGAATTTTTAACTGCATCTAGCCTAGGCAATACTTTGGGCGTAGTAGCCCAGCTGCGAAGCAAGCTGCACCGCCTGTGTATCTAATAAGAATTTTTAAATGAATCTAGCCTAGGCAGACTGTGGGGACCCCCAACCAAACCCAGATGCTCATCCCCCCTACCGCCCCCCTTTCATGGACAATACAATAATGTAACTCTTACAACTGGATGGGTGAGGATCGGTCACAGCTTTATTAACTCTTTATACTCATTCCATTAGAAAGGCATTTTATTACTAAAATAATTCAGCTTGTTGCAGCATGCCCTGGGTCCCCACTCTGGCAAGTTGGCCAACAAGTGTAACTCTCCAACATGTCCTTTCTATTTCCAGGCCACGGAGGATCCAGCGTACTCGTATGCAGGACTCTGACCCCCACCCATCACTCTTAACGCTTGTTCCACTCCATCCTGGAGTCCTGACAGGAATATGTCCAGTCCAATATCTATTAAGTGAACACCGTCGGGCCGTATGAGGCCTGCTTTATCTCCTTCCAGTTGTCGGTGTCGTATCACTACACCGCCTCTGTCTCTTCTAAATTTTGCCATCCGAATATTTATTACCCGCTTTGTCCATTCGATGGCCGTGATGTCTCGCGCACCTTGCCATACCGCTATCGGCACAATCTCTGACCATACTATAGCTAATTTTGTGAAAAATTCTCTGAAGCGCTCAGTGTCTAGTTTCATTATTGCCATTAGTTATGCGCTCTTGTGATGACCTAGGTTGTTTCCCCCGGCCTGTATAACTAAGATGACCGGACCTCTTGCCTCTCTCCCTACCTTGATTACCTCCATTAGTACCTGTGGCCATAGCAGGCCTCTAATACCTCTCCAGTTGAAATATGTGTTATGAAACTCTAATTTCCTCCCGCCTGGGCGGACTTTCGCCCTTTTTTGTGCCCAATATATATACGAGTGGCCTATCACTCACACTGTTGGCTTAGCGTCACCTGTAAAAGAAACAAACCACGTTAGGATAACAAGTCCGGTCTTATGTATCTCGCCAAACACGTGGATCGCCATCTCCCTATCCTCTGAACTTCCGTTTCTGACAGTCCTGCTCTTGCTGCTTCCGTGGCCGCACCTATGCGGAATGAGTGTGTCCCGTAATCTTTGGGGTGGTTCCCTGCTGATGTTATGCATTTATTAAATATAGCTTGGAACAGGTATCTTGATAATGGCGTTCCATCAATGTGTGATACGAAGAAATTACTTTGTGATCTGATGGTTAGATATGTTTTTACTATTGTTACCCGACTCAGTGTACCGTTTGTGGGTTGTAGAAGTACCCAAGTACCCCTGCCCGCTGGAACCATTTTCGATTGGTGTATGCGTAGACGTATTGCATTATTGGCTATAACTACGTCCTGGTGTAATAAGCCTCCACTGGTGGTAATTTTGGATTGAGGGACTAATTCGCTTATACATAGCGCCCCGAAGAAGGCGATCACAAATGCAGTAGACATTAGTGTTGCTTCAAATTGTGAGTGTCATGTTAATGGTGTTAGGGATATGATGTGAGAAATCAGTGTTAGTGACGTCTACATTCCTGACTTGGCTGACCCCTTTTCCACCCTTTTATGGATTGTCTGATGATGAATCTTTGTCACATCTCCCCAATTCAGTAGTTGGAAGTGAAATGCTACTCCAGTCAGACACCGCTGCGCTGACGCTCCTGATATGCCCCTCATCATTAGCTGGTGGAGAAATTCTATGGTGACTTGTGATCTGGCTTGTTCACATTGGTCAACCCGTCTGCCTGCTACTAGTCGTGTCCACTCTTCCCATGCCTTACCGTATGCTTGCCACGTTGACGGGGCAACTGACGCTCTGATTAATGGCATCAACTATTCGCCACTAGATCCCATAGGGAGGGTGGGCAACTGTTGCCCGATGGGTGGGCGTTGTGGAAGAGCTCTATGAAAATCTGCCAATTGAATTGTTATAAAGCGTTAGCAGCAGCTTTATACCCCTCAGCATAGTGGCTAGCGCGGACCCATACATTGTGTTTTAGGCACAGGAATGCTAGCCTGCGTAGTAGGCCTAGCACTGGGAGAGACGATGATGCCATCTTATTAATGCAGTGCGCTAGGCTGGTGTTTTGTGTTATGAAGCGTATATTTTTGTTAGCCAGGCGCGCGCCCCATATTTCTATTGCTACCACTATTGGGAAAAATTATTTTCAGAGCTAGATGCAGATAAAAATTATTTTTAATTTGCAACCTGATGGAGGTCAGTATAGATGAACTAATAGACCCAGTCCCACACACTGCTAGAAGCCCAAATATTTTTTCAGAGCTAGATGCAGAAAAAAATTATATTCAATTTGCAGTCTGATGGAGGTCAGTATAGATGGACTAATAGAACAAGTCCCACTCACTGCTAGAAGCCCAAATATTTTTTCAGAGCTAGATGCAGAAAAAAATGATATTCAATTTGCAACCTGATGGAGGTCAGTATAGATGGACTAATAGACCAAGTCCCACACACTGCTAGAAGCCCAAATACTTTTTCAGAGCTAGATGCAGATAAAAATTATTTTTAATTTGCAACCTGATGGAGATCAGTATAGATGGACTAATAGACCAAGTCCCACACACTGCTAGAAGCCCAAACATTTTTTCAGAAGTAGATGCAGAAAAAAATGATATTCAATTTGCAACCTGATGGAGGTCAGTATAGATGGACTAATAGAACAAGTCCCACACACAGCTAGAAGCCCAAATATTTTTTCAGAGCTAGATGCAGATAAAAATTATATTCAATTTGCAACCTGATGGAGATCAGTATAGATGGACTAATAGACCAAGTCCCACACACTGCTAGAAGCCCAAACATTTTTTCAGAAGTAGATGCAGAAAAAAATGATATTCAATTTGCAACCTGATGGAGGTCAGTATAGATGGACTAATAGAACAAGTCCCACACACTGCTAGAAGGCCAAATATTTTTTTCAGAGCTAGATGCAGATAAAAATTATTTTTAATTTGCAACCTGATGGAGATCAGTATAGATGGACTAATAGACCAAGTCCCACACACTGCTAGAAGCCCAAACATTTTTTCAGAAGTAGATGCAGAAAAAAATGATATTCAATTTGCAACCTGATGGAGGTCAGTATAGATGGACTAATAGAACAAGTCCCACACACTGCTAGAAGGCCAAATATTTTTTCAGAGGTAGATGCAGATAAAAAAAAATTTTAATTTGCAGCCTGATGGAGGTCAGTATAGATGGACTAATAGAGAAAGTCCCACACACTGCTAGAAGGCCAAATATTTTTTCAGAGCTAGATGCAGACAAAAAATAATTTTTAATTTGCAACCTGATGGAGGTCAGTATAGATGGACTAATAGAGAAAGTCCCACACACTGCTAGAAGGCCAAATATTTTTTCAGAGCTAGATGCAGATATAAATTATTTTTAATTTGCAACCTGATGGAGGTCAGTATAGATGGACTAATAGAGAAAGTCCCACACACTGCTAGAAGGCCAAATATTTTTTCAGAGCTAGATGCAGAAAAAAAATTATTTTGAATTTGCAACGTGATGGAGGTCAGTATAGATGGACTAATAGAACAAGTCCCACACACTGCTAGAAGGCCAAATATTTTTTCAGAGCTAGATGCAGATAAAAATTATATTCAGTTTGCAACCTGATGGAGGTCAGTATAGATGGACTAATAGAACAAGTCCCAAACACTGCTAGAAGCCCAAATATTTTTTCAGAGCTAGATGCAGAAAAAAATTATATTCAATTTGCAACCTGATGGAGGTCAGTATAGATGGACTAATAGAATGATGCTATGCCCAAAAGATTTTACTTCACTAGGTGCAGTAAAAAAATTGGTATTCTATACACAGGTGGTATGTCTTGCAACACAGATAGGCTACTCCACTGACTAACACACTCTGCAATAGGCCAAAAAGGATTAGCTTTGCTAGATTCAGCCAAATGCTGTGAAAAAAACTTGCACAGCACTGGCACAGACCTGCCTGGCAAAAACTGATAGGAACTGATGTAACCTAGTCCTGAAAAGGACTGCAATTACAATTAGTCTTTACTCCCACAATCTATCTATTTAAGAGCACAGACCTGCCTGATAAAAGTCGTAGGAAATGCTGTAACCTAGTCCTTAAAAGGACTGCAATCACAACTATTCCCTACTCCCAAGCTATCTGTAGATTTGTGCGAAAATTGGCTTGAAATTAACAAGGTATAGCGCACACAGCAACAGCGGTGCCGTCTAACATGCAGCTGCAGCAGTGAGAAAATGGTGGCGACAGGGAAAATGGCTGGGTCTTATAGGGCAAGGACATGTGACATACACTGCCAATGACACATGCCCTTGCTTGTGTGAAAAAAAGCACTTCGCTCCGTGTGTGCGCTGCTGATAGGCTGACAGATTGCACCTCGCCACTGTAAATGCGGGAAAGAGAAAAAAAAATGGAGTTCTTCATTATTCCTGCAGAGATCCATCCCCTGCCCCTCCCCCCTCCCCGCTGTACACTCAAACTGCATATTAACATTAATTTTCATCATTACTGAGAAAAAATCCAGTTATGATTTTGGTGCACGAACAGTTATCGAACATAACCTCGAACAGCCGAATTTTTCTCAAATCGTTCGTGTTCGCCGAACGGCTCGAACACCGCCCAAAACAGCTTGAATTTGAGATTGGCGAACAGTTCGAGTAGAACAACGCTCATCTCTAGTAGACATGTGGTAAATGTTATTTATTTACTATTTTTATGACATAACTCTCTGATTTAAAGGCATAAAAATTAAAAGTTTGAAAACTGCAAAATTTTCACTAAATGTCCGATATTTTTCCAAATAAACGCGAGTCATATCGAACAAATTTTACAACTAACATGAAGTACAATATGTCTTGAAAAAAGATTCTCAGAATCACTGGGATCTGTTGAAACGTTCCAAAGTTATTTCCACATAAAGTGCCACTGGTCAGAATTGTAAAATTTGGAATGGCTATGAAGGTGAAAACTGGCTTGGGAGGTGAAGGGGTTAAATATTGTATATAACTTGTTTATGAAACCACTAAGCAAAGTTCTGTAATATGTGTGTGTTTACCATCAGATGCCTCCCCTTTTAACCCTGTTTGTCTTAGTGACTGCAGTGTTCGGATGACAAAGTGAGTCCCTGCCTTTCTTGGTTCCACAATCACTACTGATGAGGATATTATTATTATATTATTTATTATTATAGCGCCATTTATTCCATGGCACTTTACATGTGAAAAAGGGGTATACATACAAGAACAATTACAATAATCTTGAACACAATGTGACAACGACTGGTACAGGAGGAGCGAGGACCCTGCCCGCGAGGGCTCACAATCTACAAGGGATGGGTGAGGATACAGTAGGTGAGGGTAGAGCTGGTCGTGCAGCAGTGGTTACTGCAGGTTGTAGGCTTGTCGGAAGAGGTGGGTCTTCAGGCTCCTTTTGAAAGTTTCCACGGTCGATGAGAGTCTGATGTGTTGGGGTAGAGAGTTCCAGAGTAGGGGGGAAGCACGGGAGAAATCTTGTATGCGATTGTGGGAGGAGGAGATAAGAGGGGAGTAGAGAAGGAGATCTTGTGAGGATCGGAGGTTGCGTGCGGGTATGTAACAGTAGACTTGGTCAGAGATATATGGAGGCGATAGGTTGTGAATGGCTTTGTATATCATGATTAGGGTTTTGAATTGGAGTCTCTGAGAAATGGGGAGCCAGTGAAGAGATTGACAGAGAGGAGAGGCCGGAGACAGGTGGATTAGTCGGGCAGCAGAGTTTAGGATGGATTGGAGGGGTGTGAGAGTGTTGGAAGGGAGGCCACAGAGCAGGAGGTTGCAGTATTCAAGGCGGGAGATGATGAGGGCATGCACTAGTGTTTTTGCAGATTCATGGTTGAGGAATGTGCGGATCCAGGAGATATTTTTGAGTTGGAGTCGGCAGGAAGTGGAAAGGGCTTGGATATGTGGGTTGAAGAAGAGTTTAGAGTCCAGGGTTACCCCAAGGCAGCGAGCTTGAGGGACTGGGGAGAGTGGACAGCCATTGACGTTGATAGATAGGTCAGTTGGGGGGGTGAATGAGACGGCGGAAAGATGATGAATTCTGTTTTGTCCATGTTAAGTTTTAGAAATCTAGCAGAGAAGAAGGATGAAATAGCAGACAGATATTGTGGGATTTTGGTTAGTAAGGAGGTGATATCGGGTCCAGAGAGGTAGATCTGTGTGTCATCAGCATAGAGGTGATACTGAAAGCCATGAGACTCTATGAGCTGTCCCAGGCCTAAGGTGTAGATGGAGAAGAGCAGGGGTCCTAGAATATTAAAGTGGTTAAACAGCTAGGAAAAGAGATGTCTCTAATGAAGGTCCTTAATATTCCAGGAGTGTAACATCAAATGAAGACCATTCAGTGAGTGATGTGAAGATCCCTGGACTATTAATGTTTACCGCTGTATGTTAATACACAGCCGCCAGCGCCATACTGTTCAGACATTGTGCAAAAATGAATTAATACTAAAGTAAAAATTTTAGTGCATTTTATCATAAAATTATTGACATGACTCTATTACATTATATGTGTTACAAATTATATAACATTTTAACCTTCTTAACAGTTTCAACCTTTTCTTATTCACCTAATATTTGGACGAGAGAGTCTTGATTTTTAAAAGGAAGTGTCAATTTGCTGACGTATACATCTGAAAAACATGCGTGAGACCAGAAGTGTGGTTGTGTATGTTCTGATCAGATTTCACATTAGAAGAACGTTGCACATCAGTATTACATAAAGTAAAGGGAAACTGTGGTGTGATTAAGTGTGGTAGATAGTATAGTAGATAAATCAGAGAACAGCTAGATACATAAGGCAGCAGAAGATATATTAGATATAGTTTTATGCACATTTGATTTCTTGCTGCTTTTGTCCAATAAGTTAATGAGCTAAAGAAAAATATTGAATATTAGGTGTAGCCATTCACATTTCTTTACCTATTTTCCTATGGATATTTCTTTGTTTATTCTCCTATAGAAGATGCAGAACAAAACAAAGTTTTGCATAAACAATTACTGCTGCTCGATTCCCTAGTATTACAAAGCTGTAGTAATATGTCATAGATAGTAGATTACGTTATGATTGCTGGTGAGCGATATAAAGCAATTTGTATGGTTAAAGAAACACATGATAATATAAAGTCACATCATGATATCATTAGTTAAGTTAAAAATACATTACATTTCATACATTTTACTTAAAGAGGACCTGTCACTTGCCATAAATATGTGATTTCATTTTTTTTCCTGGTGTAAATGATACTGTTCTCCTGGATCTGTTTTTTTGGGGTTTTTTGCGCCTATCTGGTCCTGAGATATGGCCCCCTATTCTCTGCATATAGATCTAGTCTTTTAAGCCATGTGAGCGTGGCCCTCAACTCTTCTGTATGGGAGTCTTCTTGATTAACACGCACAGTTCACTAAAAATACCAGATTTATTTAAATGGAAGAGGGACATATCTCATGAATGGAGTGGCACAGGAGCAAAAGGAAAACACTGCTAATTTCAGGAGAAAAACTGAATTTACATCAGGTTAAAATTACATATTTATGGCAAGTGGCATGTCCTCTATAAAATCTATGGGCCCAATTTCATATTTCATTTGAGCAGTTTTGCTGTTGTTGAATTTTTGGTGTTTTTATTATTTTATTTTTTTTTATCAAATTCACCTTTCCATTTTTGCCTTTTATGAAATCCATTTTATATATATTCGCATGTTTTTTTCTTTGTTTTTAGTTTGCCATTGTGGCCGGAGTTTATGGTTTATATATATTTTTACTTAAGTCATCTTTTTTACTTAAGTCATCATTTGCAACATTTCAAAAAGTTGCAAAATTGATAGAAAATGTATTTAAGCCCTACCCTAGATAGATTCGATGTGTCAGCCATTTTTGAGCAATTTTTATGACATTTTGCAAAACATGTAACTACAAAGACACAATAATGGTTAAAGACATAACGAAGACCATTTTTTACTGTGTGCAAAATTCATGGTTCACGCAGAGTCATGTTGATGAAATTAGTGCAAAAAAATGTCAGCGAATAACACAAGACAACAAAATTATTAAAAAAAACTGCAAATGATTAATCGGGCCCTATATCTTCAGGAAATACAGTCATAAATATGAATGAATGTGAACAGAATTTATGTCATTTGGAATGTCTATGCGGAAAAGGGAACTTTCACTTCATATTTATTAACCACTAATGAAAAAAATGTACTAGACAGACAGATAGATTGATAAATAGATAGATATACATAGAATTGGCATGATTACATAATTTCCCAATTATTATGATTTTTTATAACCTCTACGTGTGAATTTTTTAATTTTTTTTACATATCACATTTTTGCAGCAATTTTGCAGCTTTGTGAAAATAGGTGTGACCGCGACCGGGACCCTGCGGGAGGAGGGCCTGCCGACACCATCACATATTTCAGCTGGATGTACGTCTGAGGACAGATATTCAGCTGAAATGCATTGCAGAGCAGCACCATAATACAAGCTGACGGTCAATCAGAGGCTGTCAGCTGACGTCGGCGTGCAAGTCACGCATGGCAGTGTCATCATGCGCTGCCCGTCGCTTGCATGCTTAAGTCAGCTGCCAGCTTCTGAACCAGCTACAGAAGAGGATACCATACAGTAGCATAAAGAGGGACATACATACTAGGATAGGCCAAGGATTTGAGACATACATATTCCCCATCCTGGTATATATGTCCCCCATCCTGGCCCCTTACTGGTATACAGTTTCATGTAAAAGTTTGGGCACCCCTGGTCAAAATTACTGTTATTGTGAACAGTTAAGCAAGTTGAAGATGAAATGATCTCTAAAAGGCTAATTAAGATAAAGATCTGTAAATAATCAGATCCAGGAAAGAAATCTTGTTACCTCCTACTTCACGGGTAAATTTAAGACCCACATTGTTGGAATTGAGTTGGGTAACAAACGATTGAAAAGACGCTCCGTCCACTTATAGAATGAGAATGTTGTCTATGTGCCAACCTCAGAAGAGGATCCATGGGTACCAGGCAACATCCTCGTCCCAGAAGACAACCGTGTGTTCTCACTAGCCCAGGAGCAAGTTGGCGTAAATTTGTGCACATGGGTTCCCCATAGTGGTACCTCTGAGCTGGTGGTAATATTTCCCATTGAAAATACAATATTTATGATAAAGGATGAATTCCAAGAGTTTCATGAGGAATCTATTGAGAAGTATGAGATGTGTCCCTCTAGTATGGAGATAATATTGAACATCCACAAGCCCTGATATATGATATATTCTACTATGAAATGACTCTACAGCTATCTACGCTAGAATAGTGCCCTAATCCAATGTATTACATTCAAGTTTAGTCATTAGATCCATAGTGTTTCTGAAATATGACTGTAGGTCAGTAACAAAATTACAAAGCAATTGATCAAGATAGATACTAGAATTTTGACATAGGGCTTCAATACCAGAGACTATTGTGTGTCCCTTCAGAGGGCTGTACTCTTCATGAATTTTTGGTAGCGCAAAAAAGTGGCTACAAAGAAAGGAAAAAAGTCAGCTCATCCATTCAAAAGTCCAAAGCATGAGACACAGCAGTGCAGCAGGAAACATAATCAATTCCAGAAAAATCTGGCTTTAAACATCTTCTAAAAACATATTATGCAAAGACTAAAGACCTTTCTGTCTGAAAAACGTCTACTATATTATATACCCCTAGGGGTTGTGACATATATGCTATCATTGCGATTTTTATACTTACCCAATAAAACCTATGTTTTTAGAAAGTCTTTGAAGCTGGATTTTTCTGATATCGATAAAAAGTGGCTAACCTAGGATGTTTAGGAAAAAGGAAGTCAAACTCGTTTTTTTTAAAATAAGACATGCATGAGAGGCTTCTGCTAAGATATTCAACCGATCAGCAGAGTATTCCACAGTGGGGTCCTTCCAAAGAATTTCATGCGTGACTTTACCTGACAAAATTGAATGACACATAGAAAGATATTTTTTGTTAATTATTATATTTCTCACTTTGTTAGAGGGTTTTATTGTAATATTTGGAATGCTCTCTAATTTGGAGAGAGCATTGCTTTGTGTACTGGATAATTATCATGTGCACTGACACTCTTGGGGTTAATCTTGGAGATTTTATCAACTACCAGTTTAAAAGTAATGTCATTATTGTGAAAATCCCCAAGGTGGCATCCTGACACTTTATAATTTGAGGTCAGAGAAAGGTCCTTCTCCAATGCCTTTCTGAACTTCATCAAGGAGTTCTTCCAGAAGCATCACATCAGGGAGGACATCCACTGAAATGCCCAATTCTTGGCATTTCTGTTTATTATTTAGAACAAAGAATTTTCTCCATTTTAACTTCCTTAAAAATAGATTAACCCTTTCACCCCAAAGCCTGTTTTCACCTTCCTGAGCAGGCCAATTTTTTTTAATTCTGACCACTGTCACTTTATGAGGTAATAACACTGCAATGCTTCAACGGATCCCCCTGATACTGATTCTGTTTCTTGGTGACATATTGTACTTCATGATAGTGGTAAAATTCATTTGATATGGCTTACGTTTATTTGTGAAAAAATCAGAAACTTGGTGAAAATTGGGAAAATTTTGCTATTTTCAAACTTTTAATTTTATGCCCTTAAATCAGAGTCATGTCACACAAAATAGTTAGTAAATAACATTTCCCACATGTCTACTTTACATGAGCACAATTTTGGAAACATAATTTTTTTGTTAGGAAGATATAAGGGTTAAAATTTGACCAGCACTGTAGGGTTTGGAAGTGAAGGAGCGCCATTTGACTTTTTGAATGCAAAATTTGCTAGAATAATTAGCGGATGTCATGTCACGTTTGGAGAGCACCAGGGGAAACCTACCACAAGTGACACTATTCTGGAAACTATACCCCTCAGGGAACTTATCTAGTTGTTTGGTGAGCACCTTGAAACCCCAGGTGCTTCCCTGAAGTTTATAACCTTGAGCCGTGAAAATAAAAAAAAATCACATTTTTCCCCCACAAAATGTTTTTTATCCCCAAATTTTGGATTTTTATAAGGGTAACAGGAGAAATTGTACCATGCAATTTGTTATGCAATTTCTCCTAAGTACATTGATACCAAATATGTGGAGGAAATGTACTATTTGGGCACACGGCAGGGCTTGGAAGTGAAGGAGCGCCATTTGACTTTTTGAATGCAAAATTTGCTTAAAAAATTAGCGGATGTCATGTCGCGTTTGGAGAGCACCTGATGTGCCTAAACAGGGGAAACCTCCCACAAGTGACACCATTTTGGAAACTAGACCCCTCAGGGAACTTATCTAGATGTCTGGGGAGCACCGTGAAACCCCAGGTGCTTCACAGAAGCTGATAACGTTGAGCCGTGAAAATAAAAAAAATCACATTTTTCCAGCAAGAATATCTTTTAGCCCCAAATTTTGCATTTTCACAAGGGTAACAGGAGAAAGGGCACCCCAAAATTTGTTGGGCAATTTCTCCTGAGTATGCATATACCCCATATGTGGTCAAAAACGACTTTTGAGGCATAATGCAAAGCTCATAAGGGAAGAAGCGCCATATTGGAATTCAAATTTTGATGGACACATTGCCATGTCACATTTGTAGAGCCCCTAAGGTGCCAGATCAGCTGAACCCTCCATAAGTGACCCAATTTTACAAACTACACCTCTCAATGAGTTCATCTAAGGGATCAGATGGACACCACAGGTGTGTCACAGCATTTTATACAATTGGGCAGTGAAGAAAAAACAATTACATTTTTACCAACAAAATTTTGTTTTAGCTCCAGATTTTACATTTTCTCACTGGGAAATGGGTAAAAATGGCACCAAAATGTATCCCACAATTTCTGCTAAATTTAGAAATACCCCATATGAAGCTGTACAGTACTGCTTAGCCACACGGTGAGACTCAGGAGGGACAGAGCGCTTTTTACCTCCTGGAGTGCAGATTTTCCTAGAATAGCTTGCAGACTCCATTTACCGAGCTGCTACGTGCTAGACGAGCAGAATCCCCCCTCAAGTGACCCCATTTTGGAAATGATATCCCTTTGTGAATTTTGATGCCATGCATGTTTTCTAGAAACAAGCAGCAGTGGATGTTGCTGAGTGAAGATTGCAAACTACCGTTATAGTGTCCAAAACGTTGTATTGACCAGTACGTTATGCCCAGCTCGTGCTTCTGGAGACATGCACCCAGGAAGTCAGAGACCTGGCGCGGTGACGTCATCGCTCCGTGCCGGGACTGTAATATTAAGTGCATGCTCCGGTGCTTTACAAGAGGACTTGTTAGGATCCAGGCTTAGTTGTATAGCATGGGAGCTAATATGAGGGCCATCATAAAGTTTGGGGTCTACATTGGGGGGCCATTATACTGTGTATATGGGGAGCAGTGGGCCCATTATACTGTCAAATAAACAAAGAAAAAAAGGTGTTAGGCCCAAAAACAATGGAAATTTGAACAATCTTTACTTTGTAAAATAAAAAAAAGAAGGTAGGTGTACACGACAGTAAAACAGGGGCGACATCCACAGCAGATGACGATGGCATATATGTATATACAAGTTACAGTAATTAGCAGTTAAAGGGTACATTGACAGTGCAAATAAGTTCAACTTAGGACAGTGAAGGATAAATATAACTTGTAGTGATGGGTGAGCACTAAAATCCTCGGCTGCTCGATGCTCGGGTTGAGCAATTTGGAATGCTCGGGTGCTTGAGCATGGGAAACTCGAGCATTTTGCAGGCAGCTCCCCCTGGCGATCTGCAGAGGGCCTAAAAGTTGCCCAAATCGATGGGAACAGTGCTCAAATGACATGGGAACAGCATGGGGAAGACCCCTGGAGCTTTTCTGACTCCCAGGTCACTGCTGTCAACAACGTTGTTTTGAGGTATTACGCTACTTTTACTGACTCACAATAAAACATACAAAAACTAAACTAAAATAGATTTTCCTGGGAAATATGTTAAGGAACATCCTTTCCAGGGTAATGACTTGTATATAAGGCAAAATAAATACCAAAACTAAAAATACTCCTCCACACCTTGGGCTATATTCACACATAGTGTTTTTGATGCTTTTTTGCACTTTTGCATTGCTTTCAACCTTGACAAATGCATTTACCAGGAGATGTAATTTTAACATTTTACAACCTTATCTGGCCATGTGGTGTGTGACACATCATCACACACATCCTGTTTAATTTATAAAGCCTATTTTTATAGGGCCATCAGGCAGCCTTTACTATTCTTAAAGGGCCAGCAGTTGGCCTGCACTATTGTTAGAGAGCCATCAGCCGGCTATGCTTTGTTGTTCCCATTACTAAAGAGTGGGTCTCCTATACTGTTATTGCGTATGCAGTGAGTGTCAGGGCTGCCCAAAATTTGAACGCGTCCAATACCCCTTTGAAAATTTGGACTCACCCCAATACCCCTTTGAAGAGACTTAGAGGAGGGCCTCCTGAAAACAATGTTCCCATTATTAGGAAGTGGGTCTCCCAAACTGTTTGCATATGCAGTGAATGCAAGGGCTGCCAAAAATTTGGACCTACTCCAATGCCTCTTGGAAGAAACGTAGAGGAGGGCCTACTGAAAACAAAATGGCACTCCAATGCCCCTTGGAAGAGACGTGGAGGTCAGAGGGCTTCCTGAAAACAATGTTCCCATTATTAGGAAGTGGGTCTCCCATTGTGTTTGCCTATACAGTGAATGTAAGGGTTGCCAAAAATTTGGAGGCACTCCAATGCCCCTTGGAAGAGATGTGGAAGTCAGAGGGCCTCCTGAAAACAATGTTCCCATTATTAGGAAGTGGGTCTCCCATTGTGCTTGCCTATGCAGTGAATGCAAGGGCTGCCAAAAATTGGGAAACACTCTAATGTCCCTTGGAAGAGACATAGAGGGCCTCATGAAAAAATGTTCCCATTATTAGGAAGGTGGGTATCCCATAGTTTTGGCCTATGTAGTGAATGCAAGGGCTGCCAAAAATTGGGAGGTACTCCAATTCACCTTGGAAAAGACGTGGAGGAGTGCCCCATAAAAAAATGTTCCCATTAGAAAGAAGCGGGTCTCCTATACTTGTAATGCCCATGCACTAAGTGTATGGACTGACAAACATTTACCCCTGGGGGGTATACATGAACATGCTGTATAAAAAATTTTTTTTACGGGCATCATAAACACCCTTTAAAAAAATTATGTGGGTGTTGCATCATGGACCACAGTCACCCTGGTGATATGGTGGTGGAGG
Source organism: Phyllobates terribilis (assembly GCF_046119375.1). Taxonomy (NCBI): domain Eukaryota; kingdom Metazoa; phylum Chordata; class Amphibia; order Anura; family Dendrobatidae; genus Phyllobates; species Phyllobates terribilis. The sequence continues at coordinate 324,953,382 of NW_027362762.1, read as the reverse complement.
ATGAGGATGAGAAGAAGGAGGAGGACAAGAGCAAATAGCCAAAATCAGGAAGCGTATACCCATGTATGGGTGTGAAAAGGTGAATGGGAATACACCTCCCAAAAAAAGACACTGGATTTGAGTTTATATCACGCTGTTATCATTCGGTGGTGTTGAGAAGTCTGGCCCAATCCAGCCCTTGTTCATTTTTATAAGAGTCAGCCTGTCAGCATTTTAAGTTGACAGGCAGATGCGCCTATCAGTTATAATTCCACCAGCGGCACTAAAAACCTGCTCTGATAAAACACTGGTGGCAGGGCAGGCCAGGACCTCCAAGGCATAGAGAGCCAGCTGATTCCTCGTGTCCAGCTTGGATAACCAATAATTATAAGGCACAGAGAAATCACAGAGGATGTTGGTACGGTCGGCAAGATACTCCCTTAGCATCTTCCCAAACTTTGCAGTCTTTGTGAGAGCACCCCGCGCCTCAGAGCCTGTGCAATGGGAGGGGCTGAGAAAACTCTCCCAGAACTTTGACAGTGTTCCCCTGCCTCTGCTGGATTGGAGTTGTGTCTCTCTCAGCTGTACTCCTTGGTTGTCCAACGAACTGTGACCTCTGCCGCCAGCGTTTTAAGATGGGAATTTTTTTAATAGTTCCGCAACAAGGGCCTTCTGGTACTGCCCCATTTTTGTAGACTTCTCCACCTCAGGAATAAGAGATTTAAAGTTCTCCTTGTAGCGTGGGTCTAGAAGTGTCACCAACCAGTAATGACTGTCACCCAAAATTTTGAGAACGCGAGGGTCACGGGAAAAGCAGTGTAACATAAACTCAGCCATGCGTGCCAGACTGCTAACAGGCAAGACTTCCGTGTCCTCACCAAGAGGATGACTGACCATGCTTCCCTCCTCATCCTCATCCTCCTCCTCCTCCCTGTCCTCAGGTCATCCACGCTGAACAGACGTTATGACAGTTGTGCAGGTAGTACCATCTATAGCGCATGAAACTAGCTCCTGTTCTTCCTCCTCTTCCTCTTCCTTATTGTCACCCAATCCACGTTGGAATGATATGAGGCTGGGCTGTGTGTAATCACCCTGCATGGCTCCTTGCTCCATCTCATCGTGCTCCGCCTGCAATGCATCCTCTTTGATTGTGAGCAGAGAGCGTTTCAGAAGACAGAGAAGCGGGATGGTGATGCTAATTATGGCGTCATCGCTGCTCACCATCTTGGTGGAGTCCTCAAAGTTATGGAGGATGGTACAGATGTCTGACATCCAAGTCCACTCCTGACCGGTCACCTGGGTATTTCAAGGTCCTCGCACACACTACACCTACCTTCCCTTGAAAAAGCCACATAGATTCCACGCGAAACGCGCGTCGGGAAGTGGTTATCAGTCACTGGACATCCGGGTGCTGCACCTGGTCAGGGTAAGCAATGCTGTTGTTCATTCACATTGCTTGGAGTTACATGCGCTGACCAGGTTTTCTGCTCTAGGTTCTATCTTTGTATTGCCATTATGGCCAAATAATATTAAATACACCGGTCATTGACCATGAGAGGTTGCCTAGTTTCATATTAAGCTCGAGCCTGAGCTTTCCCCTGCCGCTAGTCTATTACAGGCTTACACATCTCCCTGGCAGTGCTTGCACCCTTGCTGCTATTTTCCATATCCCTCCTGTTCCTGTCACCTTCCCCCTTCTTTTATCCATATGTGTTGATAAAATGTATGAATTAATAAAGTTATATTTATCTTTATATATATCTTGAAAGACTCCATGGTTTTTGTTTATTCTAGGATGGTACAGATGTTTGACATCCAAGTCCACTCCTGAGGTCTTATGTGTGGAGTCTGAACTGAATACCGATGGCCTTGCTGATGCTGGTACTCAACAACTGCCCTCTTCTGCTCACAAATCCTTCCCAACATCTGCAGTGTAGAGTTCCAATGCGTGAGGACATCACACACCAGTCGGTGAGGCGGAAGATGCAAACCCTGCTGAAGCACGGCAAGAGCGGCGGAAGCTGTAGCTGACTTTCTAAAAAGGGCGCAGAGGCGGCATACTTTGACAAGCAGATCCGGCAGCTCCATGTAGCTTTTGAGAAACCGCTGACCCACGAGGTTAAGCACATGGGCCAGGCATGGTACATGTGTGAGCTCGCCTCGCGTCAGAGCTGCCACCAGGTTCCGGCCATTGTCACATACGAGCATGCCTGGCTGTAGGTTCAGCGGTGTGAGCCACAGATCTGCCTGCTCTTTCAGAGCTGTCCACAACTCTTCAGCATTGTGTGGTTTGTTACCTAAGCATATTAGCTTCAGCACAGCCTGTTGCCGCTTGGCCGAGGCAGTGCTGCAGTGCTTCCAGCTTGTGACTGATGTGCTCATTTCAGAGATGGAGGCTGAAGAGGAGGAGGAGGCTAAGAAGCATGAGATGCAGGAGCTGTAGACCTTAGGGGCAACCCTAATTGACTTAGGGCCCGAAATCCTCGGCGTCAGGAGGATGTGTTCTGTCCACTTGTCCACGTGTCCGTGGTAACGTGGACTTTCCCTGTAACTGCATTGTTGAGGGCACGGCTAATGTTTTGGGACTCGTGCTTGTGTAATGCGGGGATGGCACACCGGGAGAAATAGTGGCAGCTGGGGACCAAGTACCGAGGGATGGCCGCCGCCATCAGGTTACGGAAAGCTTCCGTCTCCACAAGCCTAAAAGGCAACATTCCGAGCGCAAGCAGTCGCGAAATGTGCAAAGTTAGTAGTGTGGCCTGTGGGGCATTGGCTGTGTATTTGCGCTTGCGTTCCAAGGACTGGAGTATGCACAACTCAACGCTGCACTGGGATAAGAACATGCTTGCTGATGGCACTAGTTGAGAGTGTGCAACGACAGGTGCAGGGCAGGAGGCATCTTGGCATGCACTATGGACAGGGAATTGGCTTGCACGCACGACAGCGGAAGAAGCAGTGGTGTCACCCGCAGACAGTGTTCCTGGACCCTGGAGTTCGGCCCACAAAGTCGGGTGTTTTGCTGCCATGTGCCTGATCATGCTGGTGGTGGTCAGGCTGGTAGTTTTGCTACCCCTGCTGATGCTGGCCTGGCAGGTGGTGCAAATGGCCTTTTTGGGGTTATTGGCAGAGTCTTTAAAAAACAACTAGACTCGGGAAGACCTAACAGTTGTACTGGCAACTTCCATCGTGTTGGTGTTACGGGGAACGGTTGCCCACCTTCTGTCTGCGGCCACCACATTGCTTCTTCCTGCTTGTTGGGGTGCTCTGCCTCCCTCCCCCTGTGTGCTGCTGTCCTTGCTCTGCATGTCATCCTGCCAGGTTGGGTCTCTTACTATATCATCCACCACCTCGTCTTCCACTTCTGCACCCCGGTACTCCTCTTGACTTTCTGGTAATTGTGTCTCATCATCGTCCACCTCTTGTGACACTTTCCCACCGTCGCCTTCATATGACCGTGGCTGCTCAAATATTTGGGCATCGCTACATGCGATCTCCTCTTGCCCCATTTCAAGTGGACCAGGCGAGAGGCCCGAATCTATAAATGGAAAAGTGAACAGCTCTTCGGAGTGTCCAAGTGTGGGGTCAGTTGTCTCTGGACACTCGGCATGGTAGGAGGAAGGAGGATCAAGGTGAAGAATATGCGGTCCAGACTCACGGCTACTGAGACTTGACAGTGTGGAAGACAGGGTGGTGGTGGTGGTGGCTAAGTGACTGGAAGCATTATCTGCTATCCAACCAATAACCTTTTCACACTGCTCTGTGTTCAATAGTGGTGTTCTGTGGTCCCCTATTAATTGGGACAGGAAGGTCGAGCGAGAAGATGTGGGTGTTTGTTGTGGCACAATTTCACCTTGTCCACCGCCTTGGCCTCTGCATGCACCATCATCATCACCATCATGTCCTGTTCCCCGTGCCTGACCATGTGCCTTGCCCATTTTAAATGGAGGACAATATCTTCCACGCTCACTACAAATGGCTGAATTTGGAGCGAACTTATATGTGATCTGTGTGATGGACAAACCATAGTTTTAAATAGCTGGCCTGTAGGTAACTATTTTTAACAGAGCCGACCTCGTGTCAATAAGTTCACTGACATACTGCAACAAAATTTCAATGGAGACGAGAAATGGCAATATTTTCAGCACAATTATATATGATCCGTGTGACGGACAAACCACAGTTTTAAATAGCTGGACTGTAGGTAACTATTTTTAACAGCAAACTGGTGTCAATAACTTCACTGACACACTGCAACAAAATTTCAATGGAGGCCAGAAATGGCAATATTTTCAGCACAATTTTATGCGATCTGTGTGACGGACAAACCACAGTTTTAAATAGCTGGCCTGTAGGTAACTATTTTTAACAGCGCCGACCCCGTGTCAATAAGTTCACTGACACACTGCAACAAAATTTCAATGGAGGTCAGAAATGGCAATATTTTCAGCGCAATTACATGTGATCCATGTGACGGACAAACCAGTTTTAAATAGCTGGATTTTTATCTGTCAAATATACAGTCCACATATTACCCAGATAATTTTACAATTTTTATTATACTATTCCTATATCTATTATTATAACCTTATTCAGACTCCATTCCTTTCTGTTGCTTTTGGCACATAAATCATAGTGACAGGTTCCCTTCAAAAATAATCTGTCCCCAAGTCAGATATTGTAATTCCATCACTGTCCCACTAACTGGGTGTGTTGCAGAAGTTTCCAGTAGTTGTGCAAGTTAAGCACTGATTCCTCATACTCATGAGTGTCTTGCTCCTTCCAACTTCAATCAGATCATTGAAACCTTTCTCCCCATAGTTTGGACAGGATGAGTCAATCAGTAGTTGGGGGAGAGCTTAAGCTCAAAAATATCACGCACTACTGAATACACACATGAGGATCTCTTTAACTGATCCCTTAGAGCATGGGTCTCAAACACGCGGCCTGTGGGACGCATGTGGCCCCTCTGGCTGCTTTATGCGGCCCGCATACACCATAGACCCCGATCGCGGCCCGGTTCAGGAGCCGGCGACATCAGCGCTGTAGTGCAGTGTATTGCCGCGCAAAAACTGGCTCTCAGCACAGCAATACCAATGCCAGCCGCCGGCCTATCAGAGGCCAGCAGCTGACATCTGCGTCCCAGCACAGCGGCGTATGACGTCAGTGCCATGCGCAGATGTCAGCTGCTGGTCTCTGATAGGCCGGCGGCTGGCATTGGTATTGCTGTGTAGAGAGCTAGTCTCTGCGCGGCAGTATACTGCACTACAGCGCTGATGTCGGCAGCTCCTGGACCAGGCAGCGATTGTCAAGGGGTCTATGGTGCCTGCATGCTGCATGTGCAGAAGGACGCTGAGGGAACGTAGGACAAGTGAGCAGAATCTTTTTTTTTCTCTGTTATGTGCACTGTGGGCACCTGGATGGGGACATATGTGCACCTGGGTGAGCACATATGGGGACATATGGGCACCTGAATGGGGACGTATGGCCACCTGGATGGGGACGTATGGCCACCTGGATGGGGACATATGGGCAGCTGGATGGGAACATATGGGCACCTGGATGTGAACATAAGGGCACCTGGATGGGGACATTCATACAATATGGGGACCTGGATGGGGACATTCATTCAATATGGGGACCTGGATGGGGACGTTACAACAAGATGCGGACCTGGATGGGGGACGTTATGACAAGATGAGGACCAGGATGGGGCATTACTGCAAGATGAGGACCAGGATGGAGCATTACTACAAGATGAGCACCAGGATGGGGCATTACTACAAGATGAGGACCAGGATGGGGCATTATTACAAGATGAGGACCAGGATGGGGCATTACTACAAGATGAGGACCAGGATGGGGCATTACTACAAGATAGGGACCAGGATGGGGCATTACTACAAGATGGGGACCAGGATGGGGCATTACTACAAGATGGGGACCAGGATGGGGCATTACTACAAGATGGGGGCCAGGATGGGGCATTACTACAAGATGAGAACCAGGATGAGGCATTACTACAAGATGAGGACCAGGATGGGGCAATACTTCAAGATGAGGATCAGGATGGGCACATTACTACAAGATGGGGACCAGGATGGGGCATTACTACAAGATGGGGACCAGAATGGGGCATTACTACAAGATGAGGACCAGGATGGGGCATTACTACAAGATTGGGACCAGGATGGGGCATTACTACAAGATGGGGACCAGAATGGGGCATTACTACAAGATGAGGACCAGGATGGGGCATAACTACAAGATGGGGACCAGGATGGAGCATTAATACAAGATGAGGACCAGGATGGGGCAATACTTCAAGATGAGGACCAGGATGGGCACATTACTACAAGATGGGGACCAGGATGGGGCATTACTACAAGATGAGGACCAGGATGGGGCATTACTACAAGATGAGGATCAGGATGGGGCATTATTACAAGATGAGGACCAGGATGGGGCATTACTACAAGATGAGGACCAGGATGGGGCATTATTACAAGATGAGGACCAGGATGGGGCATTACTACAAGATGAGGACCAGTTCAAAAGGTGTATAGAAAAAAAATAGTATCACTAAAATTGTCACTTTCTCATGCAAAGAATGCGGCCCCCCAAATTCAATTTTTTTCAGTGTGCGGCCCATATACTCAGCTGAGTTTGAGACCCTTGCCTTAGAGCATCCCTTTAAGTGACGTAGGAGCATCCCTTTAAGTGCCCTTTAAATTTGTTGTCCCACAATCAACTGTTTTAAAAAAAGAACAGTAAACTCCTAAGTTCCGGACAGAAACTACTCTTACCCAAATAACTTACCACTTTCCCTTTCTCTGCCATTCATGCATGTTTCTTCACAGCAGCTGAGGTGGTCCTGTAGCTTCTACCACACAACCCATAATTCCAGCTGAGAATTACAGTTCCCACAAGTGCCTTCCTCTAGGCTACAGGCATCTCCACAATCTTAAAGTTCCACTGATGCTATAGCTTGTTGATTCCTGTGTTTTTTTCCTGAAGTTGGATTACTTTGAAACTCGTAGAAAATAAAATGGAAATAAAATGGAATTGCTATCATCCTTGTCTCATGGATTCTTCATTTACATCTATACCAGCAGCGCAGGAAACCATTTTTCCTTACCTGATCTGATGCTATAGCGGTATCTTTATATCAGCACACATTGGTGGTTCAAGTGGAACTTATGTCACACAAGCTCGTCTGCAGGTCTCAATGAGATGAATAGCACATATTGAAGGCAGGAGAGAGGCAAAACAGAAAGACACCAGTCCTATCTGCCGTTACTCACCTTGTACAGTAGCTTTGGGGATATCATTGATAAGAAGAATCACTGCATATGTAGAGCCAGCATTGACAGCATAAATTGCAAGTGGGAGTTAAAGGGAACCTGTCATCAGGTTTTAACCCTAGAAGGTATTAGAAGTGCCTTATCAGCCTCCCAATACCCTCTTTAATGATTTCTGTATTAGCCACAAAATGCTAAATATATTTGTTTAAATGACCCTGCCATCCCTGCCTGTGATCGCCAGACTAGTGGACCACTGTCAATCTATGTCTCCATCTAGCAGGAAGCAGGGAGGAGGATGGCTTCTTCTCCTCCGCCCTGCTCTCCCCACACACGCCGAGATGTCAGATACATTTCTCTGGGTGTGAGCAGTGGCATTAATTGACAGCGACCCTAGACTGTTGGCAGTGAGAGCAAGGACAATTAAACTTAGTTTTTAAACACTTACATTTAGCATTTAGGGCTAATACAGGCATCATTACAGATGGTATTAGGAGGCTGATAAAGCGCTCCTGATAATTTCTGGGGGTAAATCATGATGACAGGTTCCTTTTACCTGTGCTTGCTTGACCACCAAGCGAGGAACTACTGGAAGACATGTTTGACTTTGTCAGGTGATTGCAAGTTTGTTTAACCAGGCCGATGATCAGAAACAAGTGTTCATATGAATGCTCGTTCCCCAATTATTGCCTCGTCTTAATGGGCCATTTAAGGATGTGAGGATGAGAAAACAATACAGATAATAACATTTAATGTAATTAAAAAGATTATTTTTTTTTAACACATGGAAGACGCTGAGCCACCAATGCGATCTTGGGAATACGCCCTTAAGATAAATAAACATAAGAAGGGCTTGTTCTAAGGATGCTAGATATCTTCTGGATAATTTTGTATACGTTTTGGGAGATGAAAAAACAAATGTTCCCATTTTACATAGATGGAATGTCAGGGAACAATATCTTTCACCTAAAGATTGATATGTAGGGTTTTGCTATGTTGTAATTTCCTTTTTATTCCCAATTTAGGAACATATCTGTTACTAAACCTCATTAAAGTCAATCCAACATCTTGCCATCTTTATTTTTATTTAATCACAAAAATGTGTTTCCTTAATCTATTGAAAACAAATGTTTCCGTTAATAAGCACAAAGCAAAAGCATTGTAAATGTTAAAAAATATATTGAAAATATGGCAGCAATAAATTCAATCTGGTTAGATGATATGAAGCATTCTGGTAACTGTATTTTAACAGAAAACTCTAGTTATAACTATATACATAATATATATATATATATATATATATATATATATATATATATATATAATCAAAGAGATTAAATGTAGCACAATGTTTCTGAATTTCATTGATGAAGAGCAGATCATTATGAGATGTTGTAAAACATTTTTAATGTAAATTTGGCTGGATACATATTTATTTGCAGAATTAAATTGTAAAATTTCACTATGGGTTTGATTTCACATCCTTCTGTCTGAAGCCAATTGCTTGGGTGTCCATGTAAACACTATTTTTCAAAGAATTACTTACACCAATTGGAATAAATGGTATCTACAGACCTTCAGAGTAAATCATACCAGATCCACAGGGCATGTCCATCCTTTTAGCTCAACATGTCTCATGGCATATTGTATACAATAATGTGTTGTCTGGCACATGCAATCATTTTAATATTTCTTCAAAAGTAAGTGGTATATCTACTGTATACCAAATAACCAGTTTACTATAGCATTACATACATGCTTTCATTCATTGTAAAGTTCATATTCGCCAAGCAAAGATTAGAAGCTTCCTCCTGTAGAGATGCAGATGAGACATTGTCCTCTTGTCCATCGATAACAGGTTGATATACTGGTATGACAAACTTATTTTCCATTACATATGTTGATTCCGGCTCATCGTTCTGCTCATCCATGACACAATCTACTACTTCTTGATGAGGGTCATTGGCTTCTATCTTTACCCATTCCTTAATATTCAGAAATACGAAAAAAAAAATCAAATAAATGAATGGCCAATTATGGAAGCAAATAGTGAAACAATGTGTTACAATTCTATATTATGCATTGTGTTCCCAACTATTTTAAATCCCAACCACATTTAAAAGGGTTTTTCAAGTGTAATGTTTGTAATTCAAAGGCTTTCCCTGTGTAAACTAAAGCCTTACTTACTATTGTCAAGTCAAGTTACTACTCCTAAGGGCATTTATTACTATCTTGATGTGTCCCACTCGTGCTCGTCTTGGCATTGGATTTCAGAAGTGTTTCACCAGCAGGTAACACGAGTGTAGTGTAGGACAGAGTGTACAGAATTGATGTGTGTAAAATAACTGTCTTTATCTCTAGCAAGGATATATTAATGTCTATGTGGAAAGTCTGAAATATTACATAGATTGGATTCTCCAGACTGATGGAATAATTTTCCTTCACATAAGAGAGGTTCCTGTAAGCTTTCCCTTTTTCTTTGTACTGTAGGCCTAACTTATATAATTGGCTCAATGAAAAGTGTATTTTAACTAGATAACCATTTATTGAAAACTCTTCAAATGTTTATGGCTAGCTTTGGCATCTGCTTTTATTTACAGAAGTTTTATAGAACTTCAATCTTCTCTTATACACCTTGATACATATTAGGACATAAATCCCATGAGCCACATGGGATCATGGAATGTACAGAAATTAGGTGGAGAAGGTTAACATTCTATAGACCAGTGGATATTGTCATGTAAAAAATCACACCAATAATAATAATCTGCACAAATCCATTGATAAACAAACTGAAAGTATTTTAAGGGTGGAAATAAAAATTACAAAGCTAAAATAATGTGGTTACATAAGTCTGAACACCCTCTTACAATTACTTATAATTGGTTAATTCTGAACAGAACCACATCCCCAATCACCTTTAAACTCATGTTAAAAAGTAGTAAGTGCACAGCTGCCATCACTTATAGTAATTCTGATTAACCCCATATCAAGATTAGCTGTTCTAGTAGGATTTTCCGGACATTCTTATAGTTTCATTTTACAGCAAAAGCAATGTTCCATAAGCAGCTTACACCTAGGGATGAGCGGACCCGTGGAAGTTCGAGTTCTGGTACCCGATCCAAACTTTATTCCAAAGTTTTTCGGGTACTAGAACTGTATCCAAACTTGAACCAGAAGCAGAAACATAACCCCATTGAAAACAATGGAGACTCAAACTTTTTCTGGAAAATATCTCTCTCTCTCCTCCCGGACTTCCGCCGGAACTTCAAACTTTGCAATGGACTTCTGAGAGAAGTCCATGCTTAGCAATTAACACCGGACACTAACTGTCCGGTGTGAACCCTAACTTTTAAGTTCGGGTTCGCTACACTCTACTTACAACACAGAAAGTTATCAGTAAGAAGAAGGGTACAAAACAATTCCAAGGTATTAGATATACCATGGGGCACTGTGAAGACATTCATCAAGAAGTGAGTTAAATTTGGCAGAACAGTGAAAATTGAAAAAGAAAATTAGCCTGGTTATGTTTTGCCAAACCTTACATCAAGTTTGCCAAAAGCAAGTGGAAAAATGGGTTATGCTCTGATGACATCAAGCTTGAACTTGTTGGCCAAAATTCCAAAAGGTATGTTTGACGCAATGCCAACACTGCGCATCAACAAAAGAACACCATACCCACAGTGAAGCATGGTGAAGTTAGCATTATGCTTTAGAGCTATTTTTCAGCAGATGGAACTGGGGATTTTGTAAAAGTAGAGAGTATTATGAACAGTTTCAAATATCATTAGCTTCTGCAACAAAACCTTCAGGCCTCTGATTAAATCTGAATATGAAGAGGAAATTCACCTTTTTAACAACCCTAAGGATACCTCCAAATTAACAAAAGAATGACTTTGCAGAAGAAAATCAAAGTTTTGGAATAGCCCAGCCAAAGCCCAGAACTGAATCCAATTGAAAATCTGTGGGTTGCTCTGAAGAGGCTGTACACAGGAGATACCCTCACAATCTGACAGATTTGGTGCGGTACTGGTACGGCACTGAAAGGTAGAGTGTGCAAAGATTGCCAATTCTAGATGTGCCATAATTATATATAGACTCTACCCAAAAAATTAAATGCTGTCATACATTTGAAAGGTACTTCTAAAAAGTATAAGTTTAAAGCGTCCTTCACACGTCCTGATATTTGTGTCCGTGTGTTGCATACGTGTAGCAACCAAGTGCCGCATCAGTATCACACGTACCAGCGCCTGAGAAAAGCCAGAAAAGTTTGCGCTGTCCTCAGGCGCCTTATGCTGGAGGCAACTTTCATAATTGTCCCCTGCTTGCCCTGAGATCAGGGCGATCAGGGGCCAATGGTGAGAGTTGTATTCAGCACCCACTGTCTGCATCGACTATAAAATGAAGAATAAAATAAAAACATATTATACTCACCTTAACACCTAATCCCCTGAAGCCATTGTCCCTGTAAAAAAAACAAAATAAAAAACAACAATATCCCTCACCTGTCCAAAGTTAAAAAAATCCACAGTGTCCTACGCTGAAATCCATCTGTGCGACATTTTCTCATCAGAAAGAGCATGAGGCGACCGCTCATAATGAAGAGCAGGGGAGAGTGGGGCCCCTGAACTGCGGTGGCCTCAATGAGTTCTTCGCAGTTCTCTGTGAGAAATTTCCCAGCACCCAGCGCCTGGGAACAGCGCAAACTGTTTGTGTGACACATACCGCTGTTTCTCAGGCGCCGGCATGTGTCACACTGTTGACGCACAGATGTCATCCATGTTTCATCAGTGTGCACGTGTATGGGAAGTTTTTCAGCCCATGCTGCGTGCAAAAAGCGGACATGTCAGCGTGTTTTGCCCACGGACACACAGTCCATGGAAACACAGAGACTTGCACAGACCCATTCATTTGAATGGGTCTATGTGTAACTGTCTCCAGTATGTGTGAAAACTGTCACCACACGTACTAAAGACACTGACATGTGAAGGGGGCCTATGGTTATGTGTATTTATGTAATCACATTATATATTAATTCTTTATTTTTTTATTTCCACACAAAAAGATTTCAGTTTGTTTTCCAATTGAATTGTACTTATGGTTGACATTAAAGGTGGAAAAAGTTCTGAAATGACTATTCTTAACATGATTTTTTTTACATGACAAAAACCTGGCATTTTAAAGAGAACTTGCCTCCTAATCTGACAGCAGAATGATGAAGGGAGAGAGACCATGATTCCAGTAATGTGTCATTTACTGGACTGCTGGCTGTAGTTTTGATAACATCTCTGTTTTTTCAACAGGAGATTATCACTATAGGACTAGTAAGTCTGCTGCTATATGGTCATGCATATTCATGAGCTCTGTATAATCCACCCACCACTGATTGGCAGCTTTCTGCGTACGCTATACAGTACAGATCAAAAGTTTGGATACACCTTCTCATTTAAAGATTATTCTGTATTTTTATGACTATGAAAATTGTACATTCACACTGAAGGCATCAAAACTATGAATTAACACATGTGGAATTATATACTTAACAAAAAAGTGTGAAACAACTGAAAATATGTCTTATATTCTAGGTTCTTCAAAGTAGCCACCTTTTGCTTTGATGACTGCTTTGCACACTCTTGGCATTCTCTTGATGAGCTTCAAGAGGTAGTCACCGGAAATGGTTTTTCACAGGTGTGCCCTGTCAGGTTTAATAAGTGGGATTTCTTGCCTTATAAATGGGGTTGGGACCATCAGTTGTGTTGTGCAGAAGTCTGGTGGATACACAGCTGATAGTCCAACTGAATAGACTGTTAGAATTTGTATTATGGCAAGAAAAAAGCAGCTAAGTAAAGAAAAACGAGTGGCTATCATTATTTTAAGAAATGAATGTCAGTCAGTCCGAAAAATTGGGCAAACTTTGAAAGTGTCCCCAAGTGCAGTTGCAAAAACCATCAAGTGCTACAAAGAAACTGGCTCACATGAGGACCGCCCCAGGAAAGGAAGACCAAGAGTCACCTCTGCTTCTGAGGATAAGTTTATCCGGGTCACCAGCCTCAGAAATCGCAGGTTAACAGCAGCTCAGATTAGAGATCAGGTCAATGCCACACAGAGTTCTAGCAGCAGACACATCTCTACAACAACTGTTAAGAGGAGACTTTGTGCAGCAGGCCTTCATGGTAAAATAGCTGCTAGGAAACCACTGCTAAGGACAGGCAACAAGCAGAAGAGACTTGTTTGGGCTAAAGAACAGAAGGAATGGACATTAGACCAGTGGAAATCTGTGCTTTGGTCTGATGAGACCAAATTTGAGATCTTTGGTTCCAACCACCATGTCTTTGTGCGACGCAGAAAAGGAGAATGGATGGACTCTACATGCCTGGTTCCCACCGTGAAGCATGGAGGAGGAGGTGTGATGGTGTGGGGGTGCTTTGCTGGTGACACTGTTGGGGATTTATTCAAAATTGAAGGCATACTGAACCAGCATGGCTACCACAGCATCTTGCAGCGGCATGCTATTCCATCTGGTTTGCGTTTAGTTGGACCATCATTTATTTTTCAACAGGACAATGACCCCAAACACACCTCCAGGCTGTGTAAGGGCTATTTGACCAAGAAGGAGAGTGATGGGGTGCTACGCCAAATGACCTGGCCTCCACAGTCAACAGACCTGAACCCAATCGAGATGGTTTGGGGTGAGCTGGACCGCAGAGTGAAGGCAAAACGGCCAACAAGTGCTAAGCATCTCTGGGAACTCCTTCAAGATTGTTGAAAGACCATTTCCGGTGACTACCTCTTGAAGCTCATCAAGAGAATGCCAAGAGTGTGCAAAGCAGTCATCAAAGCAAAAGGTGGCTACTTTGAAGAACCTAGAATATAAAACATATTTTCAGTTGTTTAAGTATATAATTCCACATGTGTTAATTCATAGTTTTGATGCCTTCAGTGTGAATGTACAATTTTCATAGTCATGAAAATACAGAAAAATCTTTAAATGAGAAGGTGTGTCCAAACTTTTGGTCTGTACTGTACATGGGAGGAAACCTGCTAATTAGTGGTGGGGGTGGGGTTATAAAGAGTTCAACATTCAAAGAACTGCAAGATATGCAGCAGTGATTTTATCAAAATGACAGGAAGCAGCCCAGTAATACATAGCTAGAATAAGAGTCTCTGCCCCTACATTATGCTGCTTTCACATGTGATAGCAAAAACATGGTGACAGATTTCCTTTAACAGGGGTGTGTACATTTTTTATAATTTTTTATATCCACTGCACATAGACATACTATATATATGTGTATATATATATATATATAAATATATATATTTATATACACTGCTCAAAAAAATAAAGTGAACACTTAAACAACAGAATATAACTCCAAGTAAATCAAACTTCTGTGAAATCAAACTGTCCACTTAGGAAGCAACACTGATTGACAATCATTTTCACATGCTGTTGTGCAAATGGAATAGACAATAGATGGAAGTTATTGTTAATTATCAAGACACACTCAATAAAGGAGTGGTTCTGCAGGTGGGGACCACAGACCACATCTCAGTACCAATGCTTTCTGGCTGATGTTTTGGTCACTTTTGAATGTTGGTTGTGCTTTCACACTTGTGGTAGCATGAGACTAACTCTACAACCCACAGAAGTTGCTCAGGTAGTGCAGCTCATCCAGAATGGCACATTAATGCGAGTTGTGGCAAAAAGGTTTGCTGTGTCTGTCAGCGTAGTGTCCAGAGGCTGGAGACGCTACCAGGAGACAGGCTAGTACACCAGGAGACGTGGAGGGGGCCGTAGGAGGGCAACAACCCAGCAGCAGGACCGCTACCTCCGCCTTTGTGCAAGGAGGAACAGGAGGAGCACTGCCAGAGCTCTGCAAAATGACCTCCAGCAGGCCACAAATGTGCATGGATAAAAACCGACTCCATGAGGGTGGTATGAGGGCCCGATGTCCACAGATGGGGGTTGTGCTCACAGCCCAACACATGCAGGACGCTTGGCATTTGCCACAGATCACCAGGATTGGCAAAGTCGCCACTGGCGCCCTGTGCACTTCACAGATGAAAGCAGGTTCACACTGAGCACATGTGACAGAGTCTGGAGACACCATGTGCTGCCTGCAACATCCTTCAGCATGACCGGTTTGACAGTGGGGCAGTAATGGTGTGGGGTGGCATTTCTTTGGAGGGCCACACAGCCCTCCATGTGCTCGCCAGAGGTAGCTTGACTGCCATTAGGTGCTGAGATGAGATCCTCAGACCCCTTGTGACACCATATGCTGGTGCGGTTGGCCCTGAGTTCCTCCTAATGCAGAACAAGACAATGCCAGACCTCATGTGGCTGGAGTGTGTCAGCAGTTCCTGCAAGATGAAGGCATTGAAGCTATGGACTGGCCCACCCATTCCCCAGACCTGAATCCGATTGAGCACATCTGGGACATCTCGCTCCATCCACCAACGTCACGTTGCACCACAGACTGTCCAGGAGTTGGCAGATGCTTTAGTCCAGGTCTGAGTGGAGATCCCACAGGAGACCATCCGCAACCTCATCAGGAGCATGCCCAGGCGTTGTAGGGAGGTCATACAGGCACGTGGAGGCCACACACAATACTGGGCCTCATTTTGACTTGCTTTAAGGACATTACGTCAAAGTTGGATCAGCCTGTAGTGTGTTTTTCCACTTTAATTTTGGGGGTGACTCCAAATCCAGGCCTACATTGGTTAATAAATTTGATTGCCATTGATGATTTTTGTGTGATTTTGTTGTCAGCACATTCAACTTTGTACAGAACAAAGTATTCAATGAGAATATTTCATTCATTCAGATCTAGGATGTGTTATTTGAGTGTTCCCTTTATTTTTTTGGGCAGTGTATATGTCATATATATATTTATTTTTTTTTCTCCAAAAAACAGATTAGACATATACAACTTCAAGACAATGGATACTGTTATGGCCGAAAGTGTTGATACCCTTGAAAGTATTATAGAAAATGAAGTATTCCTCTCAGAAAATTATAGCAATTAGACATAGTTTGTTATACACATGTTTATTTCCTTTGTGTGTGTTAAAACAAAAACAAAAAACTGAGAAAAAAGAGGTAAATTGGGCAAAATTTCACACAAAACCCCAAAAATGGCCCGAACAAAATTATTGCCACCTTTACAAAATTGCTGGTAAACAACTTTGTTTCAAGCAAGTGATGCTCATTCATACTCACCTGTGGCAAGTAACAGGTGTGGGCAATATTAAAACCATACCTGAAACCAAATAAAAAAGGGAGAAGTTGACTTAATATTTGTATTGTGTATCTGTGTGTGCCACACTAAGCATGGAGAACATAAAGAGAACTGTTTCAGAACTTGAAAACTAAAATTGTTGAAAAACATCAACAATCTCAAGGTTACAGGTCCATCTCCAGATATATTGATGTTCCATTGTCCATGGTACGCAACATAATCAAGAAGTTTACAACCCATTGCACTGTAGCTAATCTCCCTGGACATGGATGGCAGACAAAATTTGATGACAGGTTGCAACACAGGATAGTCCGGATGGTGGATAAGCAGCCACAATCAAGTTCAAAGAAATTCAAGCTGTCCTACAGGCACAAGGTGCATCAGTGTCAATGCGAACCATGGCAGGAGAACCAGGAGGACCACACTGCTGACACAGAGACATAAAAAATCTAGACTTCAGTTTGCCAAAATGTATGCTAGTAAGCCAAAATCCTTCTGGGATAGCGTCTTGTGGACAGATGAGACCAAGATAGAGCTGTTTGGTAAAGCACGTCATTCTACCATTTACCTAAAATGGAATGAGGCATACAAAGAAAAGAACACAGTACCTATAGTCAAATATGGTGGAGGTTCAAAGATGTTTTGGGGTTGTTTTGCTGCCGCTGGGTGTCTTGACTGTGTGGAAAGTATTATGAAATCTGAAGATTACCAAAGGATTTTGGGTCGCAATGTAGTGCCCAGTGTCAGTAGTGCTTGTTGATGGTTATAGGAAGCGATTGATTATAGTTAATTTTCCAAAAGGCGTGCAACCAAATATTAAACCCTTCATCCTTCAAGACTGTTTTCACCTTCATGACCAGGCCAAATTTTACAATTCTCACCAGTGTCACTTTATTTGGTAACAATTCTGGAACCCTTCAATGAATCCCGCTGATTCTGACACAATTTTTTCATGATATATTCTACTTCACAATAGTGGTAAAATTTGTTGCAATTTTCAAACTTTTAATTGTTTTAGCCCCAAATTTTCTCATTTTCACAAGGATAGCAGGATAAAATGGACCCCCAAATTTCACAGAAGTTTATAAGGTAGAGCTGTGAAAATAAAAAATCTAATTTTTCCCACAAATATGTTGTTTTAGCCCCAATTTTTTTATTTTCACAAGGATAAAAGGAGAAAATGCACCATACATTTTTGTTGTGCAATTTCTCCTGAGTACACCAATACCCCATATGTGGTCGAAAACTACTTTTGAGGCACAGTGCAAAACTCAAAAAGGAAGAAGCGCCATATTTGAGTTCAGATTTTGCTGAACTGGTTTGAGGGTGCCATGTCACATTGGCAGAGCCCCTGAGGTGCCAAAACAGCAGAAACCCCCCATAAGTGACCTAATTTTACAAACTACACTCCCAGTTAATTGATCCAGGGGTTTGTTGATCATATTGACACCACATATGCCTCACAGAATTTTATACCATTGGGCGGTGAAGAAAGAATAATTACATTTTTACCACTAAAATGTTGTTTTAGCCCCAAGTTTTTCTGAGGGCTAGTAGGAAAAAATGGACCTCAGTTTGTTGTAAATATTTCTACTGAGTGCGCCAATATCCTACATGTAATCGAGAAACACTTTTCAAGCACACTGCAAAGCTCAGAAGGGAAGGAGTGCCATATTATAGTGCAAATTTTACTCTTATGCTTTGCTGGTGCTTTGACCCACTGGGAGAGCCCCTGAGGTGCCTGAACAGCAGAAACCCCCCTAAGTGACCCCATTTTACAAACTACACTTCTCAATGAATTCACTTAGGGGTGCAGTGATTATATTGATACCACAAGTGTGTCACAGAACCTTATACCATTAGGCGATGAAAAAAAAAATTACATTATTACCACAAAAATTTTGTTTTAGACCCAGGCTTTACATTTTCACACTGGGAAATTAATAAAACGGGCACCAAAATTTGTCCTACAATTTCTGCTAAATGTAGAAATACCCCATATGTGACTATACAGTACTGTTTAGCCATATGGCGAGACTCGGGAGGGACAGAGCGCTATTTGCCTCCTGGATCACAGATTTTCCTAGAATAGTTTGTGGACTCAATATATAGAGTCACTAAGTGCTAGAAGAGCAGAATCCCCGCTCAAGTGACCCCATTTTCAAAAGTATACCCCTTTGGGAATTTATCTACAGGTGTAGTGATGATTTTGACTCCATGGGTGTTTTCCAGAAACAAGCAGCAATGTATGTTGCTGAGTGAAAATTGAAAACTACCATTGTAGTGACCAGTATGCTGTAGTGACCAGTACGTTGTAGTGACCAGTACATTGTAGTGACCAGTGACCATTGTAGCTCTTATCGCTACAGAAATGCCAAATATGTGGATGCTAAATGTGGGTTAGTCACACTGGGGAGGGCATTTGGATTTAAGAGAGCAGAATTTGCTGAATTTCTTTTGGGGGCCAAGGAGCCATTTCGCTTTTCCAGAGCCTTTGTACTACCAGTTTGGTGGAAGCTCCCTATATTTCGATTAACAGATGACAGAGCTAAGTGGGGACTTGCTTTTTTTGTGGATTGATTCAAAGGTTTTTTTGGAGAACATTTTACATAATATTTAGGATTACATTTACCCTGAGGTCTACGCTGAGCACTTACATCGGGGTTTATATCTAAATCTCCAAGTGACGTGATTCAGATGAAACCCAGATAGATCCATTCACTATAATGAGGCAGCAGAGTTACTCTGAACTTTGTCTGGCCTCTGTTCAGCATTATCCTTTTTTTCAGAAGACTGTGGTGGACCTCGCTTTTATGCACACCTAAAAAGATGGACACTGCCAGATCAAAAGCCAGACGGCATCCACAGTGTTTCCATCTGCCTCATAATATGAAATCTTCCACTGGGGGTTCCGTTTAAATCACGTATTTCAGAGATTTACATGGAAACCCCGGAATAAGTGCTCAGCGTAGAGAGCAGGAAAAATGTGAGCCAAGCGTTACTGCGATTATTGAGAGGCAGAATGAACAAATCAACAGCAGGTGAAGAATTGGGTTTATTTATTTTTTATGCTGTTCCTCGTGCAGTATAAGTGATCAGGTGACTTTATTCTACAGGTCGATGCGATTACAGAGATACAAGATTTACCGTATTTTTCGGACTATAAGACGCACCGGACCATAAGACGCACCCCAAATTTTGGGATGAAAAATAGAAAAAAATATTTTTTATAAGATGGGGGTCCAACTTATAGTCTGAATAGGTATGGTATCTTACTTGGGGGGCAGTGAAGCGAGGATCACAAGAGGCAGGGTCCCTCAGGAAGTCGGTGGCTGCAGCAGAAGAGGTCAGATGCTGTGGAGCCTGTGCCGAGCCGGGGCCTGTGTCTGGCTGAGGCCCTTAGCCTGGCCGGTTCCTGTGGGGAGGCCTCTGGCTGGGGCTGAGGCCGGGGGCCTCTGGCTAGGGCCGAGGCCTCTGGCTGGGGCAGGGGCCTCTGGCTGGGGCTGGGGCTAGGGCCTCTGGCTGGGGCCTCCGGCTGGGGTTGGGGCTGAGGCCTCTGGCTGGGGCTGAGGGGGGCCAAGGCCGGGGCCTCTGGTTGGGGCCGGGGCCAAGGCCTCTGGCTGGGTCTGAGGCCAGAGCGGAGGTCGGGGCCTCTGGCTGGGATTGAGGCTGGGGACTCTGGCTGGGGCCGGGGGATATACCGGGCTGCTGTTTGTGCCGGGATGAGAGCAGTGCGGTCCGCGCATACGCCGGCTCGGGCGGCCATTTTCCTGTAGATCACAGCTCTAGGAAGATGGCTGTGCACACCGGACACCTGCGCAGGCCGCACGCCGCTCACAGCCCGACACCGGCCCCAGCCCCAGTACTGGCCAGGCACAGGTGCCGGTCCCAGCCGCTCACCTCTGCTGTCGCTGATGCCGCCGCTGCAACCATCTCCACCGCTGCTACCACCACCGCCGCATTCCTGGAGGGCCCTGCAATCCCACTTTACCACCACCGCAGGTAACGTTCGGACCATAAGATGCACCCCCCATTTTCCTCCCAAATATTGTGAAAAAAAAGTGCGTCTTTTATGGTCCGAAAAATACGGTATATTTTTTTTATGTTTGGCTGCTGTCACGCACTAAAACAAGCTTTTTATTGCATCGTCCTATTTTGATAGCTATAATTTTTCCATATTTTGGCAGACAGTAATGGGGGCTTCTTGTTTGCAGGACGAGTTGATGTTTTTATTGGTATCATTGTCGGGCATATTACATTTATTGATCACTTTCTATTCTGATTTTTGGGAGGCAGAATGAAAAAAAACAGCAATTCAAGAATTGTTTTTTGGGGGGGGTTTTATGCCGTTCTGCGTGTGGTAAAATTGATAAGACAACTTTATTCTTCGGGTCAGTATGATTACAGCGATACCATATTTATATAATTTTTTATGGTTTGGTGCTTTTATACAATAAAAACTATTTTATAGAAAAAATATATATTTTTGCATCGCTTTATTCTGAGAGCTATGACTTTTTTATTTTTCTGCTGATGGAGCTGTACTGCGGCTTGTTCTTTGTGGGACAAGATGAACATGTGTACTTTTATGTTTTTTGACTTTTTTTTTTTTAAATATTTTTTTATAAGTACAATATATTTTTATTTTGTATTATTATTTTGTGCTATTTTTAAAAATTATTTTCACAACTTTTTTTTTTTTTTTTTTTAGTCCCATTATGGGACTTTCACTTTTTGCAGTCTGATCGCAGTTATATAGCATAGCAATGCAGGAGCATTGCTATGCTTCATAACCTGTCAGCACTGCAGACAGAAATTAGTTAGGTCATGCACTGCACATGATCTAACTAACTTGCTAGTGCCATGACAACATCGGGTCACTATGGCAATGATCCGGCCCCTGCAATGACGTCACGGGGGCACCGATCAAAGGGCAGAGGGGGCTCCCTCTCTCTGCCTTCTAAATGCTGCGATCAATATCGATCACAGCATTTAGGGGGTTAAAGTTGTGGGAGCAGTGCGGACACCACTCCTAGTACTTAAAGATGGGTGTCAGCTGTGAGAATTATTGAACATCCGGCGGCGATCGCGCACACACAGCTTCTGTGCGCTCAAAATCACCTGGATGTATCCATGTGTCCAAGGTCGATAAGTACTTACCAACCTAGATGTATGGATACATTCAAGATCATGAAGGGGTTAAGCTGAGGGTGCCAACAATTTTGTCCAGCTTATTTTTCGGGTTTTGTGTGAAATTATGTCCAATTTGCCTTTTTTCTCTGTTTTTTTTGTGTTGTTCCAATACACACAAAGGAAATAAACATGTGTATAACAAAATGTGTTATTGCAATAATTTTCTGGGAGAAACACTTCATTTTCTGGAACAATTTCAAGGGTGCCAACACTTTCAGCCATGACTGTATGTGATAACTTCTAAAGATGCCTATTTGACAACCATCATATTGAACTTAAGTAGTAAAATGTATACATATAACCATTTTACCATAGTCAGCAAGACTTTAAAGAAACCTTGATAAGTGAGGGGGTCATTTTGACTAAATAGAGAGTTCATAAAAAGGTCAGTACATCCGTTAACATCTTGTGATGAGACTTTGTCTTGAATATGACCGTGAGAAATTCTCTGTGTACCATGGTTTAACAGAAATTTTCCATAGATAAGCATCCATCTTGTGCATATGTGAAAGTGAATGTTATTACAAGCATAAGCATATTATTTTGAGTTTATCTCATTTCTACTTCAATCCTCTAACTCTTTAAAAGTCATCTAACCCCCCTAATGTTTGAGGGGGTGTTATCTCCTCCAACAATGTTACGAATTAATAATTATAACCATGGTAGAGATTTAGCATTGGCACAAATAAGTTTTAAGTTACTCCTTTATTTCTTTTAAACTCTTATTGATATCAAATTATACAAATGCAGGATAATCCAAGTTCCGTCTTGCTCTTTTCATTGAACTGTTTGCAAGGAATTGCCTATGATACTGTAGTTTCATAAAGAAAGATCAAAGTTTGGAGCCGAAGAAAAGATTATATTCTACTACCATTATAGAGGATCTATCACTTGCCATAAATATGTACATTGACGTCATTTGCAGGGGCGGCGCTGGTCTCTGCACATCGGGTATTCTGACAACGCACTCTGTTGTCAGTTTGTTACTGCTGATTTGAGCCAGCAACAGAGAGAGCGCTGTCATTGTGCACATCACACAGTGCACAGCGTGGAGGGACTAGCCCAGCCCTTTTGACGTGAGTGACACTGATGATGCTTGGTTTCAGGGAGGGGCAGAGACTGCAGCTTCGTTATTATGCTCTGGGATTCTCAATCAAAGCGTCATCAAAAAGGAAGTGAAAACAAAATAGAAAAGTAGTTAGATAGTGTAATTAGTGAAGGATAGGGAATTTTCAATTCAAGTATATTAGAAAATAGTTTAGATTATGGCACTAAATAGATAGTGATTTTGGAGGAAAATTACTTTGGACTACGGACCCACCCCCTTAACTTTACATTACATGTGTTTTCAACGAGAGCAGCTGACCAATCAAATAAAAATTACTACAAAGACCATTTATACATACAGTCAGTCAGCCGGGAAGGGGTGGGGTGTCGCACTTGGGGGGCGTGGCCGGGGTGAGTCTCGTCTTGCCCAGGTATTCCATACCAGAAGACTGGCCTCAGGGCGTGGTGTGGTTGGGAGGCGGGATGCCATCGCTCCCAGCGGTGACACAATTTAGGGGTCCCAGTTCCCCAACGTCAGCTGTTGGGAGTAGACATTGGACGCTCTGTCTCCTTGTTCAGGTATGGGAGGTACAAAATACACCTTAGCATCCCAAATTCCTGTATAAAGACGCAACTTGTATGTATCTAAAGACTTCTTTATGTTAATAATTGAAAAGGATTTATAATATCCTAGAGATATATACACTAAATAATGTGTAACGATCAAGTATTAATCCCTTAACGACCAATGACAGACATAGCACGTCATGAGCGGATGTCAGTTCCCGCATCATGACGTGCTATGTCTGAACACACAGTGACAGTTCAGTGCCGACAGCTGTTACTGACAACTGAATGGCATGGGAAGAGGTGTGGGGACCCATGCCTTCGGTCCCCACACTCAGGACGCTGTGATTGGTCAGTCAATCTAACTGACCCATCACAGCATGATCAAGCAGGAGTGCCTGCGATGTTATCGCTGGGACCAGAACGTTGACATGGTGACCCGGGGTCATCATGACGACTCCTAGATCACCAAGCTAAGGAAAGCTGCTTAAACCATGCTCAGAGCATGGTCTAAGAAGCTTTCTGTACAGGTAAAATGCATTGAAATGCTGGTGCCTTGCAATGCATTATACCTGTGATAAAAGGGAAAAAAAGTTAAAAAAAGTGAAAGTCCTATAGAGGGACTAAGTAAAAAAGTAAAAAAAAAAAGTTAAACATTTTTTAAAAGTATTAAAAATAAAATTATAAAATAATAAAAAAATATTACACCAATAAATACACATTTTTATGTATAAAAAAATAAACAAAAAAAGTACACATATTTGGTATCCCCGCGTCCAGAACGACCAGATGTATAAAACTGTCACACTAGTTAACCCCTTCAGTAAATGCCATAAAAAAGTGGCAAACTATATTCTTTCATCATACCACTGGAAAAAATTGGAATAAAACGCGATCAAAAAGACAAATGTAAATAAAAATGTTATAGCTGAAAACATCATCTTGTCCCGCAAAAAACAAGCTGCCATACAGCTCCATCAGCAGAAAAATTAGAAAGTTATATCTTTCAGAATACAACGATGCAAAAGTAATTCTTTTTTGTATAAAATTTTTATTGTGTAAAAGCATCAAAACATAAAAAAAATGACAAATGAGGTATCGCTATAAAATGAGGTATCGCATAAAAAAATGCTGCTGTTCTGGCACTTCAAGGGCTCTTCCAGTGGCTTATTATACCCGCAAACCATAACAGTAAAATCTGCTCTATAATATGGCCCAACTTCCCTTCTGAGCTTTGTACTGTGCCTGAAAAGTATTTCCAATTACATACAGTATAGGGTATTGGCGCAATCAGGAGAAATTGAACAACAAACTGAGATATCCGTTTTTTCCTACTAGCCTTGAGAAAAATTAAAAATTTGGGGTTAAAACAACATTTTAGTGGTAAAAATGTAATTATTCTTTCTTCACCACCCAATTGTATACATTTCTGTGAGGCACATGTGGTGTCAATATGCTCACTGCATATCTATATGAATTCATTGAGAGGTGTAGTTTGGAAAATGACATCACTTATGGGGGGGTTCTGCTGTTCTGGCACCTCAGGGGCTCTGCCAATGTGACATGGCACCCTCAAGCCATTCCAGCAGAATCTGAGCTTCTTCTCTTCTGAGCTTTGCACTTTGCATCAAAAGTAGTTTTTGACCACATGTGAGGTATTGGCGCACACAGGAGAAATTGCACAAAAAATTGTATGCTCCTGTATTTTCTCCTGTTATCCTTGTGAAAATAAAAAAATTGGGGCTAAAACAACATATTTGTGGGAAAAATGTGATTTTTTTTTATTTTCACAGTTCTACCTTATAAACTTCTGTGAAGCACCTGTAAGTTCAAGGTGCTCACCACACATCTAAATACATTCTTTGAGGTCTAGTTTCTAGAATGAGGTCAGTTGTGAGGGGTTTCCACTGTTTAGACACATTAGGGGCTCTACAAACGTGACATGGTGTTCGCTCTTGATTCCAGCCATTTTTGCACTCAAAAACCCAAGCGTTGCTCCTTCCCTTCCAAGCCCTGCCATGCACCCAAACAGTGGTTTTCCTCCACAAATGGGGTATCGGCGTACTCAGAAGAAATTCCACAACAACCTTTTGGGTCCAATTTCTCCTGTTACCCTTGTGAACAGGCTTTATGTTATAAAGTTCTGTGAAGCACCTGGGGGTTCAAGGTGCTCACCACACATCTAGATATATTCCTAGAGGGGTCTAGTTTACAAAATGGGGTCACTTGTGAGGGATTTCTATTGTTTAGGCACATTGGGGGGCTCTCCAAACAAGACATGGCATCAGCTCTTGATTACAGCTATTTTTGCATTCAAAAAGTCAAATGATGCTCCTTCCCTTCTGAGCCCTGATGTGTTCCCAAACAGTAGTTTTCCCCCACATATGGGGTATCAGCATACTCAGGAGAAATTGCACAACAAATTTGGAGGTCATTTTCTCCTGTTATCCTTGTGATAATAAAAAATTTGGGGTTAAATTAATTTTTTTGTGAAAAAAAGTAAAATGTTCATTTTTTTCCTTCTACATTGCATTAATTCCTGTGAAGCACCTGAATGGCTAATAAACTTCTTGAATGTGGATTTGAGGGGTGCAGTTTTTAGAATGGTGTCACTTTTGGGTATTTTCTGTCACATAGGCCCCCCAAAGCCACTTCAAATGTGATGTGGTCCCTAAAAAAATGGTTTTGTAAATTTTGTTGAAAAATTAGAAATTTGCTGGTCAGCTTTTAACCTTTCTAACTTTCTTACAAAAAAAATATGGTTCAAAAGTTGTGCTGATGTAAAGTAGACATGTGGAAAATTTTATTTATTAACCATTTTGTTTTACATAAGGGAAGAGAAAATGTTCCATATAATATGCGTATCTTACCATGATATTTACCCTACAACCATCTCCAAGTATACTATTTGAAAAAAATATTTTAATTCCCCAGATCTCATTCATGTTAGCCAGTACCACACACTGACGTATTAAAGAGTTTGTACACACTAAAGATTTTATTGAAACACCATCTGGAATGCTTAAATATAGTTAAGTATATTCACCTTACTGACCCCCTGACCACAAGCCGACACGATTAGAACAGAAACTATGGAGACCTAGACAGTGTTGAAAGGGAAACTGCTCTGGCTCAGTAAGCATTCTAGACAAATTAGGTGTGGACAACCCCTTATTGAATGAATAAGTCTACACCCTATTATGGTGCCGTAATATACTTTCTCAGTAAACAGTACCTCACAAAAGATCTATCTATTACCACACAGAGAGCCTATGGGTTAGTAATTTGACTTTGTATGCCGGGCTGGTACAAGGTATTTGGTGCCATAGGCAAAAGAAGCCGGCGGCTCATCCCCACCCCGATCAACCCTCAGTCCCCAGGCAAAATAATGGGTCAGAGACTAAGGTATTGTAAGGTTCTTGCGATGTATTCATGTAATGATGGTTGTTCCGATGCTGTATTCCTGTACTGCTGATGGCTCCCGTGAAGTATTCATGTAGTGATGATGGTTCTGGTGCTGAATTCATCATCAGACCCCCCATCAGTACATGAATACATCACCAGAACCACCATCAGTACATAAATACATCACCAGAACCTCCATCAGTACATGAATATATCACCAGAACCACTGTCAATAAATAAATACAACACCAGTGCTATCATCAGCACATGTATACAGCACCAGAACCACCATCAATACAAATATAAACATCACCATAACCATCATCAGTGCATGACTATATCATCAAGCTTAGTACAGCAAACAAATGCAATGTCAGATCAGCCTCATTTACAATTGTATTGCATGAACCTCCAACTCCCAGTACATCCTTAGCAATCGTAAGGAGATGCTGGGAGTTGTTGACCGTCATCATCAGACTGTGGACCATACAGGAACCACAGTACTAATGAGACATATTAAGTATCACAAATAAACATTTACATCCCGGTACCTTATAGATGACATGTTCTCTAATTGGAGTCATTCTCTTTTTTTTCATCTCCATCTTGTCCAGGCACCAAGATGACCTATCACAATGATAACTCTTCTCTCAAGATTTCTCTCTTCTCCGCTCTTCTGCAACACATGTTCACATGGTGCCCTTAAAAATAAGAGTGCTGCATAAAAATATCTGTTCATACTATGACCTAAATAAGCCTCCTATGGCATATGACCTCCACACTGTCTGCCATTATGAGCTACATCCGCCACACTGTTCTCATAACCACCCCACTATCTGCAACATCCACAACAGCCCCCAATATACACTATGATGTCCACCACAGCCCCCCATGCAGTATGATGTCCACCACAGCCCTCGACTATATAGTATAGTCACCACCACAGCTCCCATATACTGTACAGTATGATGGCCTCCACAGCACCCCTTGCAGCATCATGGCACCCAGTCACCAATACAGTATAATGTCCCAAACAGCACCCAACACAGTATGATATCCACCACAGTCCCCAATATACAGTACAATGTCCACCACATCCTCCTATACAATATGGTCACCAAAGCCACCTATACAATATAATGTCACCACAGCCCCAGTATGTCCGCTAAAGTCCCCTATATATTATGGTCATCACAGCCCCTTTACAATATGATGTCTCCACAGCCCCCAGTATAATGTCCCACACAGACCCCTATTCAGTATGATGCCCACACAGGCCCCCATATAATGTGATGTCCTCCACAGGTCTCCCTATAATGTGATTTCCTCCATAGGCCCCTCTTGTGATGGCCTCCACAGGCCCCTTGTCTTGTGATGTGATGGCCCCCACAAGCCCCGCTTTTGATGGCCCCCACATGTCTCTCTTTTGATGACCCCCCACAGGTAACCCTAGTGATGGCCCACACAGGCCTCTCTTTTGATTGACCCCACAGACCCTTCTAGTGATGGCCCCCACAGACCCCTCTAGTGATGGCCCAAACATCCTCTGCCCCCATAGGTCTCTATTTTGATGACCCACCGGCCTCCCTTGTAGTGGCCCTCTTTTTATGGCCCGCACAGGTCCCTCTATTGATGGACCCCACAGGCACCTCTAGTGATGACCCACAGAAGCCCCTCTATTGATGGCCCTCACAGGCCCAACTAGTGATGACCCGCACAGGCCCCTCTTTTGATGGCCCCCCCAATCAGTTGCAAAATAATATAAGTAAAATAAAAAAAGCTTATACTCACCTAATCTGGGCTCCCTATCTAGCGCAGCCTCCGTCTCCTCCTCTGTCTGTTACTGCAGTGAGTGGTGGATGGCGCGATGCAGTGACAACATTACACCATCCGACGTCCACTGCGTGAACCGTCTCCAACAAGACACAGCCCAGAAATGGCCTGCATTCTGATGGAATTCCCAGCGGAACAGGGAGCTGATTACTCGTGTCACGGGTGGCGCTCATATCAAGTGTATTCCCGTCTGTTAGACACAAATACATCTGAGTTTGGGGAGGGATCGATGGCCGGGGCACAAGTTGTGAACATGGTAAGTGGTGTCAGTGACTCACTGACACTGCTCACCTGTATGCTTGCGCCACGACCGTCAGTGTGCTGAATGTCTGTGGCCGGAGGAAGGTGCCAGCTGCCACAGGTTTTTTCTCAAAGTGAAAATACAAAATTTGAGCTTCTTTTAAGTTGGTATACATGCAGCACATAAATGCATGTTTCACAATGGCCATGAATCAGAAAAACCAAAAGAAGCAAAATGAACATAAACCCTGCTGTAAATAAATAAAAAGCAAGTGCATTTAAATAAAATAGGGTTCTTAGTAACACTGTTTTTGATCAAAAATAATATATAAGCTATCAACAAGGTGAACCTGCTCGGGATAGTTCTACACTGTCTAATATTAAAATCCTTACTATGTGTCAAAGTTGACCTCAATGTGTGAATAAGGGCAGACAAAGGACTGGGTTCCAAACTGTGAACACCAGCCTAGGGAAGCTTTAAATGTATTATCCAGCTCTAGGAAGGGAGGCCACACCCAGGTTTGCAGAGAATGCAAAAAATACAAAGAAAAAACACAAAATTTGAGCTTGGTTTAAGTTGGTATACATGCAGCACATAAATGCAAACATCTCAATGGCCATGAATCAGAAAAACATACAAGAAGCAAAATGAACATAAACCCTGTTGATCAAAAACAGTGTTACTAAGAGCCATATTTTATTTAAATGCACTTTTGCTTTTTATTTATTTACAGTAGGGTTTATGTTCATTTTGCTTCTTGTAGGTTTTTTTTCTCAAAGTGCCCTAAGTTGGTGCCTACCCCTCGTCATGGCACTGCATCCAAGTCAGGTTAAGTATTCATTTCACATGAAGAATTAGGAGAGAACAAAAAGAAAATATAGAAACTAACCCAATAAAGAGGGATGCACAAACTTTCTTTGTTCGAGTATTAAATTGTCATTGCCATTTAGTACATTTATGGCATATCTAAAGTACCTATATGCCATAAATGTGTGATAAGTGCTGGTTCCACTTCCAGGATTTTCACCTATTGTGAGATTGGTACTCTCTTTTTACACTATTGACACCCCATGAGAAACAATGAGAAACAATGAAAGCCAGTGGATCTCTCCATTGTGGTTTAAAACAGGAACATTTCTGACAAAAAAAAAGGCTTCTCGGAGATAGCTGCACAATGCATTGTTAGTACTTTCCTGTCCCTGGACCTACAATATGGTCCACTCCTCTATTCTCTGACAACGAAAATATATATGAGCAGCCACCAGACATAGAGAGCTGAAGTGTATTGCTGCGCAGAGACCTGCCAGGTCCGTATGGTGCAATACACACTGCTGGCCAATCAGAGGCCAGTAGCTGATATCGGTGTACACGTGACTGGGGGTGCATGGCAATGATGTCATGCGCTCCTGTCGATGGCACGCTGAAGTCAGCTGCCGGCTTCAGAAGAGGATGCTGCGCGGCGGGGGAGAGGAGAGAAGGTGAGTAAAATTGTTTATTTTTTTATGCATTAAAGAACATCAGTGAATGTGGGCATTTATCCAGATGGGGGAAATATATATCAGGATAAGGGACATATACACCAGGATGAGTGATATATATACCAGGAATGGGCAACATACAGGTGCATCTCATTAAATTAGAATATCATCAAAAAGTGAATTTATTTCAGTTCTTCAATACCAAAATTGAAAGTCATATATTATATAGAGCCACTACAAACAGAGTGATATATTTCAAGTGTTTATTTCTATTAATGTTGATGATTATGGCTTACAGACAATGAAAACACAAAAGTCATCATTAAATTAGAATACTTTATAACAACAGCTTGACAAATGTTTTACTGATGTTTTAGTAATTTAGTGAGATGCACCTGTATATACCAGGATGGGGGATATATACCAGAATAAGGGACATATATACCAGGATGGGGGATACATATACCAGGATGGAGTCCAGGATGGGGGACATATATACCAGGATGGGGCCCGGGATAATGGACATATATACCAGAATGGGAGATATATATACCAGATATAGAATCGGCGTCCCTGCCCTGTGCTAGGCAGGGACACCATTCCTCTCACCTCCGCGCTCCTCGCGTGGGTCCCTCCAGCGCTCCTGTCTCTGTCGGCGCAGCGGCATCCCTGCCCCATGTCAGACAGGGACACCGTCTTTCCCGCCCCCTCGCTCCTGGCGCGGCTTCTCCCTGCACTCCGTTCCCTGCTGTGGCCGGCCCGCGTTCCTCCTCCAGCAGAGTGCTTAGGGCACGCGCGCGCGCGCACTCCCCCCCTCTTAAAGGGACAGCGCGCGTCTTCCTAACGAGTCCCCGGCCAATGGCCAGAGGACTTCCCACATTTAAGGCACCTCCTCCAAAATGGAGGTGCCCGAGCAAAGTTGTTTGCACTGTGTCTTACCTGTGCTTCAGCCCTCAGGTTCCGCTGCTAGCCTGACTTCTCGTCCTGCCTGCCAGCCTGTTATCCGTCCGTTACCTGCCGAGCCTGCCAGCCTGCTCACCTGGAGCGCTCACCTGTTACCTGCCTCTTGCCTGTCTCGTCTGTCAGACTGCTCACCTGGGAGTGCCCACCAGTTACCTGCCTGTTACCTGTCTCGTCTGTCAGACCGCTCACCTGGGAGCATCCACCAGTTACCTGCCTGTTACCTGTCTCGTCTGTCTGCCTGCTCACCTGGGAGCATCCACCAGTTACCTGCCTGTTACCTGCTGTGTCCGTCAGCCCGCTCACCTGGGAGCACCTGCTTGCTTTCTGCCAGCCTGCCTGGAGACCCTGCCGTCACTTGCTGTGACCACCTTCCTGGTAAACCTAAAGACTGCTACTTGCACTGCTTTCTCGAACTGTGACCTCCTGTCAGCTACCAGAGACTTCCACCTGCTTGCCGTGTCCATCCACCATACCGGTCAGTCCCAGCCCTCTGACCCGTGGGAGCCACCTGCTCTCTTACAAGGTCGTCCCCAGAGTAGCACCTGGTCCCTCTGCCCGGATCCTCCCTGGTCACGGTGTCGTTATCTGCCGGACGACCTAGGTCGGTTCGGGTGGATACTTAGTCACGCCCCTCTGGGTCCCTCCTTGCACCTCGGCACAGAGGTTCCACCACCCGGACCCGTAACAGTTTGCTCGGGCCATGGAACCCGGTGGCACCCAAGCTCCCTTGCTCTCTGAACTATACCATGAAGTCTCCCGTCAGAGATCCCAGCAGGAGTCCATCCTGAACCACCTGCGAAATGTCAACTCCCGCCTGGACACACTGACTGCTCCACCAGCAACCACCGCTAGTGTCACAACTCGCACCCCGGCAGCGCCGCTGCCCACCAATGCCATGGCATCCTGTCCCGGACCCCGGCTTTCTGCACCTCCTCGTTTCGGAGGTGACCCCGCTCAAGCTCGGGGCTTCATAAACCAGTGCACCCTGCACTTTGAACTTTTGGCTCACCAGTTTATCTCCGACCTGGCCAAAGTGGCATTCATTATGTCCCATCTCACTGGGGAGGCACTGGCTTGGCTAAATCCCCTATGGGAGAGAGGAGACCCCCTGGTGTCCAACCTGCCAGCCTTTCTCACGGCTTTCCGGAAAGTCTTCGACGAACCAGGGCGAAAGACCTCATCTGCCTCCTCTCTGCTACGCCTCCGCCAGGGGAGTCTCACCGTGGGCCAATATGCCATACGGTTCCGTACCCTTGCTTCCGAGCTTGCCTGGGATAACGAGGCCCTAGTGTCCATCTTCTGGGAAGGCCTATCCGGCCGGATTAAAGATGAACTCGCCGGTCGGGACATTCCTACCTCCCTGGTTGACTTAGTAACACTTACCACCCGGATTGACATCCGGTTACAGGAGCGTACCAAAGAGGTCACCCGTGAGAGGAGGTTTCCCCGTCTTGCTCCCACTTTCCAGAAACCCGTCTTTTCCTCTGTAACTCCCCGGGCGCACTCGCCAGAGCCCATGCAGCTCGATCAGACCAAGATGGTCAAAACCCGTCACGCCGTGCCGAGGGGAGCTGTTTCTACTGTGGCAGTAAGGAGCACCGGATCCATTCCTGCCCGGAGAGGCCGGGAAATGCCAGTGTCTAGGATCGCTCGGAGAGGTCGTCCTAGACAAAAGTAAACCCCCTCCATCTCTAATGCTGTCGGTCTCTATCATCTGCGGGGAGAACCGCTACTTTGAACAAGCTCAACTCGATTCTGGAGCTGCCGGAAACCCCATTTCCCAGTCCCTGGTAGAGAAATACCGCATTCCCACTAAACCTTTGGCTGAACCCTTATCTGTCGTCTCCGTGGATGGAGGGCTCTTACCACTAACCATCCAACTCATCACCGAACCCATGACTCTGCAGGTGGGAATGCTGCACTCTAAGAGGATCTTCTTCCATGTTCTACCTGGACTCTCTCACACCCTTTTGTTAGGCCTTCCTTGGCTCCAGAGACATGCACCCGTGCTGAATTGGCAGACCGGAGAGGTCCTTCGCTGGGGGCAGGACTGTCATAAGACTTGTTTAGCTCCTGTTCGTCTTGCTCGTCCTTCTCCTACTCCAGCCAATCTACCCGGCCTACCGGCTCCTTATTGGTCTTATGCTGATGTTTTCAACAAGAAAGAAGCAGAGACATTACCTCCCCATAGACCATACGATTGCCCAATCGACCTGGTACCCGGCGCTCCTCCACCCCATGGGCGTATTTACCCGTTGTCCGCTGCCGAGACCCGGGCCATGTCTGAATATATCGAGGAAAATCTGGCCCAGGGATTTATCCGGAAACCTACCTCCCCGGCGGGAGCAGTCTTCTTCTTCGTTAAAAAGAAGGATGGCTCACTCCGTCCCTGTATAGACTATAGAGGTCTTAACCAGATGATGGTGAAGAATAAATACCCCCTTCCTCTCATTCCTGAATTATTTGACCGTCTGAGGGGTGCCAGAATCTTCACCAAGCTGGATCTCCGTGGGGCGTATAACTTGGTCCGTATCCGCCAGGGGGATGAATGGAAGATGGCATTCAACACCCGGGATGGCCACTATGAATATCTCGTAATGCCCTTTGGCCTCTGTAATGCTCCCGCCGTCTTTCAAGAGTTGGTCAATGACATCTTCCGTGACCTTCTCTACTCCTGCGCGGTGGTGTACCTGGACGACATCTTGATCTTCTCTCCGGATCTTCCCACACACCGGAGGGACGTTCGTCAGGTCCTGCTCAGGCTCAGGCAGAACCACCTCTACGCAAAATTTGAGAAGTGCCTCTTTGAGTAGTCCTCGCTTCCATTTCTGGGCTACGTCATCTCCCAGACCGACCTACGAATGGATCCTGAGAAACTTTCTGCCATCCTGAAGTGGCCCCGACCGGAGGGGTTGAAGGCTATTCCTGGGCTTCACCAATTACTACCGCCTCTTCATTCCGCACTTCTCTTCCCGGACTGCCCCTATCTCCGCGCTCACCCGTAAGGGCGCTAGTCCCAAAGAATGGCCGCCCGAGGCTGAAGAGGCCTTCCTTTCTTTGAAACAAGCTTTCTCCTCTGCTTCTCTGCTGCACCGTCTGGACTGCAACAAACAATTCTTCTTAGAAGTAGATGCTTCCTCCTCCAGAGCTGGAGCGGTGCTCACCCAAAAGTCGCCATCCGGGAGAATAGTAACCTGCGGCTTCTTCTCCAAACTCTTCTCCTCGTCTGAGAACAATTATTCTATAGGAGACCGAGAATTGTTAGCCGTTAAATTGGCACTGGAGGAGTGGCGTTACCTGCTCGAGGGGGCTCTTCACCCGGTAATAATTTATACGGACCACAAAAACTTGGCTTACCTCCAGAGTGCCCAAAGACTTAACCCGCGCCAGGCCCGATGGTCCTTGTTCTTCGCCCGCTTTGATTTCATTCTTCATTTCCGCCCAGCAGACAAAAATATCAAAGCCGATGCCTTGTCCCGATTCTTTCTGTTCTCCGATCTAGAGGAGGAGCCTAAGCACATCATCGACCCCGCCAAGGTAATGCAAGTGGCTCCCTTGGATCTGAATCGTCTTCCACCTGGTAAGACGTTCGTGACAGTACCTGATCGAGAGAAGGTTCTGCACTGGGGACATTCATCTAAGCTAGCCGGCCATGCTGGCCAAAAGAAGACCCTCCAGCTTATTGCCCGGCATTACTGGTGGCCTTCCCTGCGCAAGGAAGTAATAGACTTTGTCTCGGCCTGTGCGTCCTGCGCCCGCAACAAGTTTCCTAGACATCTGCCAGCCGGCCGCCTTCTTTCTCTTCCCGTACCTGCTGCCCCGTGGCAACACATCGCCATGGACTTTATAACGGATCTCCCTGTCTCTGCTGGTTGTACGGTCATTTGGGTGGTCGCTGATCGCTTCTCTAAAACGGCTCACTTCATTCCCCTGCCGGGTCTTCCGTCTGCATCTGAGTTGGCTAAGGACTTTATTCATCATATTTTCCGTCTCCATGGTCTTCCTCTCCATATCGTGTCCGATCGAGGGGTTCAGTTCACCTCTCGCTTCTGGAGAGCCACGTGTAAACTGCTGGGGGTCACCTTGGACTTCTCTTCTGCTTATCACCCACAGTCCAATGGTCAAGTAGAGCGGATCAACCAAATCTTAACCAGTTACCTCCGGCACTTTGTTAATGCCAATCATTCCGATTGGGTGGATCTTTTACCGTGGGCCGAATTGTTCTACAATAATCACGAGAGCGAATCCTCTTCCAAATCCCCGTTTTTTACAGTCTACGGCCAACATCCCCGGATCCCATTTCCCGTCTCCGCCTCGGTGGACAACCCGGCCGCGGAATCTCTTGTTAGCGAATTCTCCACCATTTGGGAGAGTACCAGATCCGCACTTCTTCTGTCCTTCGAGCGGATGAAGAGACAGGCTGACAAGAGACGTCTGGATCCGCCTCAATTCCGTCCTGGAGATAAGGTCTGACTCTCGTTCAAATTTGTCCGGCTCAAGATTCCTTCCTACAAGTTAGGGCCCCGGTTCATCGGCCCACTGGAAGTTATCAAGCAAATCAACCCGGTGGCCTACAAATTGAAACTCCCGGCCAACTTGCGGATCCCCAACTCCTTCCATGTATCTCTCCTCAAACCCGTGGTACTTAACTCTTTTTCCAAGTCTTCAGGTATACCTCCTGCCTCGGTTTCCGCTGAAGACGAGTTTGAGGTAGAGAGCATTCTGGCCACCAAGAGGGTAAGAGGAAAGACCTTTTTTCTAGTGGATTGGAAGGGGTTTGGTCCTGAGGAGAGAACGTGGGAGCCTCGGGAGAACATCCATGCCCCGCTCATCCTTGATAAATTTCTTTCTGGCCTAAAGAGGAGGGGGCGTAAGGGGGGGGTACTGTAGCATCGGCATCCCTGCCCTCTGCTAGGCAGGGACGCCATCCCTCTCACCTCCACGCTCCTCACGTGGGTCCCTCCAGCGCTCCTGTCTCTGTCGGCGCAGCGGCATCCCTGCCCCATGTCAGACAGGGACACCGTCTCTCCCGCCCCCCGGCTCCTGGCGCGGCTTCTCCCTGTGCTCCGTTCCCTGCTGTGGCCGGCGCGCGTTCCTCCTACAGCAGAGTGCTTAGGGCGCGCGCGCGCACTCGCCCCCCTCTTAAAGCGACAGCGCGCGTCTTCCTAAAGAGTCCCCGGCCAATGGCCAGAGGACTTCCCACATTTAAGGCACCTCCTCCAAAATGGAGGTGCCCGAGCAAAGTTGTTTGCAATGTGTCTTACCTGTGCTTCAGCCCTCAGGTTCCGCTGCTAGCCTGACTTCTCGTCCTGCCTGCCAGCCAGTTATCCGTCCGTTACCTGCCGAGCCTGCCAGCCTGCTCACCTGGAGCGCTCACCTGTTACCTGCCTGTTACCTGCCTTGGCTATCTGCCTGCTCACCTGGGAGCATCCGCCTGTCTCGTCTGTCAGACCGCTCACCTGGGAGCGTCCACCAGTTACCTGCCTGTTACCTGTCTCGTCTGTCAGACCGCTCACCTGGGAGCGTCCACCAGTTACCTGCCTGTTACCTGTCTCGTCTGTCTGACTGCTCACCTGGGAGCATCCACCAGTTACCTGCCTGTTACCTGCTGTGTCCGTCAGCCCGCTCACCTGGGAGCACCTGCTTGCTTTCTGCCAGCCTGCCTGGAGACCCTGCCGTCACTTGCTGTGACCACATTCCTGGTAAACCTAAAGACTGCTACTTGCCCTGCTTTCTCGAACTGTGACCTCCTGTCAGCTTCCAGAAACTTCCGCCTGCTTGCCGTGTCCACCCACCATACCGGTCAGTCCCAGCCCTCTGACCCGTGGGAGCCACCTGCTCTCTTACAAGGTCGTCCCCAGAGTAGCACCTGGTCCCTCTGCCCGGATCCTCCCTGGTCACGGTGTCGTTAGCTACCGTATGACCTGGGTCGGTTCGGGTGGATACTTAGTCACGCCCCTCTGGGTCCCTCCTTGCACCTCGGCACAGAGGTTCCACCACCCGGACCCGTAACACCAGGATGGGGCCCAGGATAAGTGGCATATATACCAGGAAGGTGGATATATATACCAGGATGGGGCCCAGCATGGAGAATATATATACCAGGATGGGTCCAGGATGGGGAACATATATGCCAGGATGGGCCTAGGATGGGGGGCAGATATCCCAGGAAGGAGCCCATGATGGAGGACATTACTACATATAGGGGGAGAGGGTGAAACTTGTATGTCCTTATAGGATTTGGAATACTACAAGGGCCCATACATCTGACGAACATGTGGGGGGGAGGGGCAAGGTCAAAATTTTGCACCGGGGCCCATCGGACTCTAGTTACGCCACTGGCTGTATGTGCCCCCATACAGCAGGTTATGTATCTAGTTATGTAGTGAGGAGAAGTTAAGAATAAGTAGAAAGAGGGAGAGAGGTCCAGTATTACAGAAATAGGTTCATGAGTCTCCATCTATAAAGGTTAGGAGAAGAGCTATAAGAGAGTTGTACATTGGTAGGGCTAAAATTAAAGAGAAGGGTAAACAAAAAAAACATTTTGTCTAGGTGATTGCACAGTGATTTTGCCTGGCTGCAATCTCTGAGGTGATAATCTTCTTTAATAGTGAATTGCCTGGGATAAACCAAATATTTGACTTATTTTAGTTAGTGCTCATAATTATAATGTAGATAGTTACCTGAAAGTATCCATTGTGATCGTCAAATAAGTTATGAAATGAATTCTTTGGATCAGGTACTCTTGGAAATATGTATCTCTTTATTCTGTGGAAAGAACACCCACAGACATAGTCAAATCATTATGAAAAAGACTTCAGCTTTTATCTGTCCCAGACATGGGTGCAATCTTTAATGAAACTGTGACTTCCTGTCTGTGTGGTGTAGTTAAGTGTTATCTCTGTTATTACAGAGAATACTATACAGAACTATTTAAGGATGATACTAAAGACTGGTAGGAGCTACATTTACTGTACTAATCAGTCATAGCATTATGACCACCTGCGAATGCCATGCACTGTATGTTGTGACACCTTCCTGTCATATTGAGCCTTACCTGTTTCATCAATTTTTTCTACGTTAGCTCTTCTGTGGAAGCAGAGCTTTGGGCTAGCCTTTGCTCCTAATGCACATTAATATGTCTTGGGCACCGATGATCCCGTCAATGCCTGTCTTTTCTTGTACCACTTTGGTAGACAGTAACCACTGCATACTGGGAATATCCAACAAGATGTGCAATTTTAAAGATCTTCTGACGCTGTTGCCTATCCATCACATATGGCCCTTGTGAGAGTCACGGGAATTCTTATATTTGTCCATTTTTTCCTGTTGCCACATTAGGCAGGAACTGACTGTTTTAAACTGTAAAGTACTCTTGGCATTGACTTTGGCTCCTTTCCTGTCTAAGCTGATTAGTACCTTGCAGTTCATTTGCTTTTGTAGAGTTGTTGTGTATTGTTATGGTATGTATTCACAGTTTCTGCCTGTCACCACTGCAATGGTAAAGGAGTTGGTAAGGCAGTTGTACAACACCATTGCTCCCATGACAGCAGGAACTGGATCATCACCATTTTCATGGCAGCGTGTAAGCATAATAGTGCATATATGGGCAGCACAGGGCTCAGTGGTTAAAAGTGTAGCCTTTCAGCGCTGGGGTTCTGGGTTCAAATCCCATCAAGGACAACATCTGCAAGGAGTTTTTATGCTCTCCCTGTGTTTATGTGGGTCTCCTCCCACACTCCAAAGACATACCGATAGGGAATTTAGATTGTGAGCCTAATGGGGATAGTGATGATCAGGACTGCCACTAGGAATTTTAGGGCCCCATACTGGCAAAATTTTCGAGCCCCTTTGAGACTCCACTCAGACTCCACTCCAGCTCCAGTTCCACCTCTCAAACCTTCCACAGGCCCACCCCCTCACTTTTGGAAAAACTACACTTTTGCACCACATCCTTCCCAATCACACAATAACAGTTCCCATCAAACACTATATCCATATATAGCCAGCAGCTTTTGTTTTCGCCAAAAAAAATTTAAGCCACCATCACAATAAGACCAAGCAATGTGAACTGAGGTCTAAGATGGTACACATGCAAGAAATAGGAGCATGTTCACACTAGCAAAAAGAAGCAAAACCTACAAAAAACAAAAAATATCTCATACCCTACCATCATTATATATAAATGTAAAGCAAAGTTGCATATGAAATATAGGGTACTTAGTGAACTATTTTTGATCAAAAAAAGTATACAAGCCGTCCCACCAGCGACAAGGTGACCCTAAATTGGGACGGTCCTACACTGTCTATATTAAAAACCTTACTGTATATCAAAGTTGACGTAATGCATATAAAGGGTAGACAAATAGGACCGGGTCCCATTATCAGACCACCTAAGCCCGTGGTAAGCTACATATATACTAACCAGCTCAACAAGGGGGATGCCACACCCTTAATTTGCACAGAATGCAAACAAGACACAAGGGTCACCTTGTCGCTGGTGCGATGGCTTGTATACTTTTTTTGATCAAAAATAGTTCACTAAGTACCCTATATTTCATATGCAACTTTGCTTTACATTTATATATAATGATGGTAGGGTATGAGATATTTTTTGTTTTTTGTAGATTTTACCATCACAATAAGGTAGACTCTGCCGGACGCAGCCTCCCCTCAGCACCAGCCTCACCCTGCTGGATGCAGCCTCCCTTCAGCACCAGCCTCAACCTGCCAGAGACAGCTTCCCCTCAGCACCAGCTTCACCCTGCCGGAAGCAGCCTCCCCTCAGCACCAGCCTCACCCTGCCGGAAGCAGCCTCCCCTCAGCACCAGCCTCACCCTGCCAGAAGCAGCCTCCCCTCAGCACCAGCCTCACCCTGCCAGACGCAGCCTCCCCTCAGCACCAGCCTCACCCTGCTAGATGCAGTCTCCCCTCAGCACCAGCCTCACCCTGCTGGACGCAGCCTCCCCTCAGCACCAGCCTCACCCTGCCAGATTCAGCCTCCCCTCAGCACCAGCCTCACCCTGCCAGACGCAGCCTCCCCTCAGCACCAGCCTCACCCTGCTAGATGCAGTCTCCCCTCAGCACCAGCCTCACCCTGCCAGACGCAGCCTCCCCTCAGCATCAGCCTCACCCTGCCAGACGCAGCCTCTCTCAGCACCAGCCTCACCCTGCCAGACGCAGTCTCCCCTCAGCACCAGCCTCTTTCTGCCAGATGCAGCCTCTCTTCAGCACAAGCCTCACCCTGCCAGATGCAGCCTCCCATTGCACCAGAATCACCCTACTGGACGCAGCCTCGCCTCAGCACCAGCCTCACCCTGCCTGACACAGACTTCCCTCACCCTGCCGGAAGCAGCCTCCCCTCAGCACCAGCCTCACCCTGCCGGAAGCAGCCTCCCCTCAGCACCAGTCTCACCCTGCTGGACGCAGCCTCCACTCAGCACCAGCCTCACCCTGCCAGACGCAGACTCCCCTCAGCACCAGGCCCCCCTCACCAACAGACTCCCCTCACCACCAGGGTCCCCTCAGCACTACCAGCCTCCCCTCACCACCAGCCCCCCCTAAGCACCAGACTTTCCTTTTTACCAGGCCCCCCTCAACACCAACCTCCCCTCAGTAACCTCCTCCTCACACACTGCCTGCCGCTGCGGCACGCTGCTCTGCTCAGGAATGAAGATAAGAGCGCAGTGTGTCAGATGACCAGAGTCAGGACCATGATGAATCCCGGCCACAGCTTAAAGGTACTGTGCACATTTCCGTCTGCCGGGTGCATTATGCATCTGGGTGCGGTGCCTGCGGCACTGAGCTGTTGCCCTTGAGGGCCGGTGAACAGAAGCAAAGAGACAGGTGCCCCAGGCTGCCAGCGTGTCTGGGCCCCCCCTTTTTGCTTCTTCTCACCAGGCCCCATACAGTACTAAGGGCAGTAATGGCCTGATAGCAGCCCTGGTGATGATAATGTCTGTAAAGCAGTGTGGAATTAATGGTGCTATGTGAGTGTATAAAGTAAATACCAGTGGCAATTACCTTGACACTATTATGTTGATATGTTACATGGCAATGTTGCATTGCTATTTTGTTATGTGCGATATGCCATTTACAAGTTTTTTATTTACAAAATTCTGCACCTTTAAGGTTGATAATAATGATTCCTGTGAACAGGCAGACATTGTATGCAATTGTGAGTCTCTGGTCTTATGTGCAGACGTAGTATTGTGGTGACATACAGACTTTATGGTGATTTTAGGTTATAACTTGAGCAGATTGGGTGGGCTAAGAAGGAGAGTGTGGCATAAACTAGAGAGTGCACAATACTGTCTGTAACATCCCTGGCGGCGTGCTTGCAGGGTGCACCACCTCCCACCATGCAAGACCGCAATCTTACCTGTCAGTCCATGCTGCACTCTTTGCTCCAGTACCTGCTCTGTCCATGTCTCTTGTCTGATTGCTTAGAGCATTGGCGTGGCTTTCTGCTTGTTTCTTATAGCTACTGTGTGCACAGTCCTAATGCATCCCCAGCCTATTACTGTGAGTTACTGGATATTTAAACCCCCTCCACCCACTTTCTCTCAGTTTGTCCTTTGCAACTGAATTGTCAGGTCCTGTCCTGTATCTAGTCTGTTCTGCCACCCTGGGGGCTGTATATCCAGGCCTGTTACCTGTCTGCTCTGCCACCCTGGGGGCTGTATACCCAGGCCTGTTACCTGTCTGTTCTGCCACCCTGGGGGCTGAGTTCCCAGGCTTGTTTCTGTATCTTGTTTCTGTTTCAGTTCCTGTCTGAACAGTGTCCTAGCCCGTTTCTTGTTTGTTTCCATGTTGGTACCTTCCCTTTTCCTGCAGTGTCTGAACCTGCACCTAACTCCAACTCGTTGTCTCTGTACTTCTGTTTGTGAGCTTTGTGTCCACTCGCTACTTCATTGTAAGTACCTTGTGTGTATCTGGTTCTGCTCGTTCTGTTTCCCTGCCTCCGTATTTACCTCCTGTGTTCTAGCTATCTTCCTGTATCTTCCAGTCTGTTCCATGTGAACAGAGCCCTGTCCTGTCTGCCTTCACGTTCTACTCTGCTTGCTCACCGCTCCGGCGGTTCCGCTCTGCTCCGCTTGTTTACCGCACCTGCGGTTCCGCTCTGCTCTGCTTGCTCACCACTCCGGTGGTTCCGCTCTGCTCCGCTTGCTTACCGCACCTGCGGTTCTGCTCTGCTCTGCTTGTTCACCGCTCTGGCGGTTCCGCTCTGCTTGTTCACCCCCCCGGCGGTTCCGCACTGCTCTGCTTGTTCACCGCACCTGCGGTTTTGCTCCGCTCTGCTTGTTCACCGCACCTGTGGTTTTGCTCCGCTCTGCTTGTTCACCGCACCTGCGGTTTTGCTCCGCTCTGCTTGTTCACCGCACCTGCGGTTTTGCTCCGCTCTGCTTGTTCACCGCACTTGCGGTTTTACTCCGCTCTGCTTGTTCACCGCACCTGCGGTTTTACTCCGCTCTGCTTGTTCACCTCACCTGCAGTTTTGCTCCGCTCTGCTTGTTTACCGCACCTGCGGTTTTGCTCCACTCCGCTGGCTCACCGCTCCGGCGGTTCCGCTCTGCTCCGCTTGCTTACCGCACCTGCGGTTACGCTCTGCTCCGCTTGCTTACCGCATCTGCGGTTCCGCTCTGCTCTGCTTGTTCACCGCTCCGGCGGTTCCGCTCTGCTTGTTTACCGCACCTGCGGTTCCGCTCTGCTCTGCTTGTTTACCACACCTGCGGTTCCGCTCTGCTCTGCTTGTTTACCGCTCTGGCGGTTTTGCTCCACTCTGCTTGTTCACCGCACCTGCGGTTTTGCTCCGCTCTGCTTGTTCACTGCACCTGCGGTTTTGCTCCGCTTCGCTTTGCTTGTTCACCGCATCTGTGGTTTTGCTCTGCTACTCCACCGCACCTGCGGCTCTGTTCCTGTATCCCAGTCTGTACTGGTCCCTATCCAGCCTGCGTTCATACCTGCCTGTCTGTATTCCAGCCGTGCCTGTCAGCACCCGCCTGTCTTCATACCAGCCGTGCCTGCTAGTACCCACCTGCCTTCATACCAGCCGTGCCTGCCAATGCCCATCTGTCTGCATACCAGCTAACCTGCCTGTTCCTGCATTCCCCAGTGTGGGTCAACAGCTGTGACCGGGGTCTGACCTGGAGTAGCACCTGGTCCCTCTGCTTGGTTCCTCCCTGGTTCACGGAGTCGACTTAGCCGCCGTGTGACCTTGGTCGGATCGGGTTGATACTCAGTTACGCCACTCCAGGCACTCCTCGGTTCATGGTACAGTGGGATCACTAATCACACTCACACCAGTCAGTCCGGGCGCGAGCGTAACACTGTCTGTGGGAGCAGTGTTCTTTACTCTGCCAACATTCTTGGATGAAAAGGCAGAATCCCTTTGTGTCCTGGCTGTGTGGTTGGGAACCACTTTCAGCACCTTCCTATGTTGCTGGCATGAATGCTTTATTATTATGGCTCATTAGTGTCTGTACAATTTAAATATAAATACATGTGTACAATTTACAGTGTTTGAGGTCCTTAGCTAGTTTATAAAAACGTACGGCATTAAAAAATGGCTAATCCAATTTTGTCTATTACATCTCTTGAAGCCTAGTGTCAGAGTATTTTTTGCACTTCTAATTTCTTCACATTTTACAAAATTTTTGTGTATACTAATCCATTCACCTCTATATATGTCACGGGCGTGTCAGAGGTGACAGACAGTTGTCCTGCAGTGATTTGCAGGAGATCTCCACGTTTGGCAATGCAGACAGCTGCCTAGATAGGAGGCTGTCTTTAGGACCCAGCGACTACCTCCCTCTGGCCTGGGTGTATATATACCTGATCTCTCCAGGTGAGCGTCACCAGTTATACTCATTTCTACTTGGAACTTGGCTGAAGCGGCATCACGTCCTCTCTGGAGTCTTGAGGCTGTGTGCCCTGTTGGAGTTTCTTCTAAGCTAAGTTGTTATTCCTCTG
Source organism: Phyllobates terribilis (assembly GCF_046119375.1). Lineage (NCBI taxonomy): Eukaryota > Metazoa > Chordata > Amphibia > Anura > Dendrobatidae > Phyllobates > Phyllobates terribilis. The sequence goes on along the minus strand of NW_027362762.1, from coordinate 324,909,164 downwards.
CGTTGTCTTCCCCCGTTTGTCTTTAGAATGCTAGCGGAGGCTGTGTTAGGCGCCGGGTGGTTGTTGGATCTGAAATGGGTTCAGAATCATCAGTGGATTCAGTGGTTTCCCATTCAGGTCCAGCCGGGGCTGATGCTGCACAGCATCGCCGTCGGTCCCAACGCCTAGCCAATGCACGAGATGTGCAAGTTGTATATCGGGTGTTTGTGCCTAGCGCTATGAAGTATAGGTTGTGGAGGGAGTCAGGACTCTGGCAGCCTAAGTTCAAGATGCATCACACTGAGCATGCCCGTGACATGGCGGACCGTGATTGGTGGTTCGGGAACCAGCTGATCCAGTGACCTGGCACCGCCTGATTGGTCACAGGCGACGTCACCAATGGTGCGACAGTGGGGCAGGGCTTAATCTTTAGAAGGCCCGCCCACAAACATGGCGGCGCGCTCAGATCATTTTAGCAAGTGTTGCTGGCGTGTGTACGAGTGTATTCCACGTGCTCCCTAGCTGCTCTCTCCGTGACCTGCCGATGCCAGAGTTCGCTCGGCTGATTAGCACAGGTCACTCAGGCAGGATTAGATTTGCTTAGGCAGGTAGCTACGTCTCGCAGCCTGGCTCTGCCAAAGGGGTCGCCTAACACCTCGAGCAACCTGCAGACCTCCTGTCCACGGCTATCGCCTGTCAGCCACGAGGAGTAGTACCCTTCAGTCCGGTGGCACGCCCGCTGGGGGCACGTGTACCCGTCGCGTTGTCACACACGCATCCTAGCGCCGCCAGAGTAGTCCCTGTGCAGTAACAGGGCTACAGATAGTTTTCCGGTCGCTCATCTCACGTGCTGCTAATGGAGATAGTGCAAACCGCTTTGCCCATTCCTGTGTGCAGTAACACGGAAGGGCTTATCGTTTAAGTTGGTTGCGTTCCTTTTCACCCGGAAAGTGTTTGGCAGCAGCCCACCTGGCTGCATCGCGGACCCCGGGGTCGGTTGTGTTCCATTTAAATAAAGTTGTCTACAGCCGCCCCCTTAACAGGTTGACTAGTGCTCATCTCCTTCCACCCCCAGCTATAGCCTTACGCCAGGGATAGTAGGGCAAGGCACGTGATCAGCGACAGCTGCAGAGGCTGTATAGGGACGTTAGGGGGAGACAGGGTGACGCTAGTCCAGATTAGGAGGTCACCTCTTCCCCCATTCCCTAGTGTCTGGGCTCCCTTTCTCTTTCCCCTCTGTGTTGCACTCACAGCTGGCATAACTCTCTGTGTTGCACTCACACCTGGTGTGACAGTATAGATTCACTTCTCATTCATTGACAGCAGAAGTTTATCTATATACAGTTAGGTCCATATATATTTGGACAGAGACAACATTTTTCTAATTTTGGTGCTAGACATTACCACAATGAATTTTAAACAAAACAATTCAGATGCAGTTGACGTTCAGACTTTCAGCTTTCATTTGAGGGTATCCACATTAAAATTGGATGAAGGGTTTAGGAGTTTCAGCTCCTTAACATGTGCCACCCTCTTTTTAAAGGGACCAAAAGTAATTGGACAGATAAAATAATAATTGTAAATAAAATGTTCATTTCTAGTACTTGGTTGAAAACCCTTTGTTGGCATTGACTGCCTGAAGTCTTGAACTCATGGACATCACCAGATGCTGTGCTTCCTCCTTTTTGATGCTCTGCCAGGCCTTCACTGCGGTGGTTTTCAGTTGCTGTTTGTTTGTGGGCCTTTCTGTCTGAAATTTAGTCTTTATTAACAAGTGAAATGCATGCTCAATTGGGTTGAGATCAGGTGACTGACTTGGCCATTCAAGAATATGCCACTTCTTTGCTTTAATAAACTCCTGGGTTGCTTTGGCTTTATGTTTTGGGTCATTGTCCAGCTGTAGTATGAAATGACGACCAATCAGTTTGGCTGCATTTAGCTGGACCTGAGCACACAGTATGGCTCTGAATACATCAGAATTCATTCGGCTGCTTCTGTCCTGTGTCACATCATCAATAAACACTAGTGACCCAGTGCCACTGGCAGCCATGCATGCCCAAGCCATCACACTGCCTCCACCGTGTTTTACAGATGATGTGGTATGCTTTGGATCATGAGCTGTACTACGCCTTCACCATACTTTTCTCTTTCCATCATTCTGGTAGAGGTTGATCTTGGTTTCATCTGTCCAAAGAATGTTCTTCCAGAACTGTGCTGGCTTTTTTAGATGTTTTTTAGCAAAGTCCAGTCTAGCCTTTTTATTCTTGATGCTTATGAGTGGCTTGCACCGTGCAGTGAACCCTCTGTATTTACTTTCATGCAGTCTTATCTTTATGGTAGATTTGGATATTGATACGCCTACCTCCTGGAGAGTGTTGTTCACTTGGTTGGCTGTTGTGAAGGGGTTTCTCTTCACCATGGAGATTATTCTGCGATCATCCACCACTGTTGTCTTCCGTGGGCGCCCAGGTCTTTTTGCATTGATGAGTTCACCAGTGCTTTCTTTCTTTCTCAGGATGTACCAAACTGTAGATTTTGTCACTCCTAATATTGTAGCAATTTTTCGGATGGGTTTTTTCTGTTTCTGCAGCTTAAGGATGGCTTGTTTCACCTGCATGGAGAGCTCCTTTGACCGCATGTTTACTTCACAGCAAAACCTTCCAAATGCAAGCACCACACCTCAAATCAACTCCAGGCCTTTTATCTGCTTAATTGAGAATGACATAATGAAGGCATTGCCCACACCTGTCCATGAAATAGCCTTGGAGTCAATTGTCCAATTACTTTTGGTCCCTTTGAAAACAGGGTGGCACATGTTAAGGAGCTGAAACTCCTAAACCCTTCATCCAATTTTAATGTGGATACCCTCAAATGAAAGCTGAAAGTCTGAACTTCAACTGCATCTGAATTGTTTTGTTTAAAATTCATTGTGGTAATGTCTAGAACCAAAATTAGAAAAATGTTGTCTCTGTCCAAATATATATGGACCTAACTGTATAGCATGAATACATTTATATATGCTTGGGTAGAAAAGACATGGCTGATTATAGTCTTCTATTGATTTCATAGGCAAAAAAACAAGGAGTAATAAAAATAAGAAGATCATGAGCATAGACAGCCAATTTAAAGGTACCTTTTTCCTGACATACAGTGGTAGTTAAAATGTGTTGCTAAATGAATTGGACCCAAGTAGCTCTACTATTAAGCCTTTAGAACCATAGTACGCACTCGCAGACAAAAAGATATTTCATCCATTTGCAACAGTGCAGGCAATAAATATTGATTAGTGTTGCTTATCTTGGAAGACATTTCAGCATACTTATCAATTCAAGGGTATGTGCTCACAGAGTTTTCTGAGTCGTTTTGTGCAATGGGTCCACTCCAAAAAACGCCTACAAAAAATTGTTTAAAAAATGTTTGAGTGACTCTTCCTCTTCATTTCTATTGTGAAACCACTTTGCTGTTCATACAGTATGCTCATTGTTTTGAGCATTTTTTTCAGCTTCAGGTGTTGAAAATTGCCTGGTGGGAAAACATAAAGTGCATGACACTTCTTTGAAGCTGCTCCTGAAGGAATCTGCTCGAAAGTAGGTAGTATCCAATCAAAAGGCTAGAAAAAAATGCATCAGTAAAAAAAATACTTTAAACAGTCTGCAAACTGGTTTAGGAAATAAAAGAAATACTCCAAAAACTCCCCAAAGGACTCATAGTTTTTGATCACCTTGATAAAACTTCATGTGCACATAGCCTAAAAGTGACGCGTCCCCTGGGCCGTGGGGTACTCGGTAGCCGGGCCGGTCGATGCTGGGGAATGTCACAGTGGCAGTGACCCGGTCCGTGACCCAGGGCGGTCAATAAAAGGGGAATAAAGAAAAGGGAATATACTTTTTATATAATGTTCGTGATGCCACCTGTGGTATATGGAGCTGCCGCTGCGGTGCAGATCCTCTGGAGCTGATGATGACGCAGCAGAGTTGGTTCAGCTCTCCACAGGCAGAGCTTAGCTCCAGGGCAGGAAGTGGTGATGTTATAGATGTTGCTGTGCAGTGTAGTGCAGGGGATGGCACAGATAATGACCAGTCCACAACTTAATGGCGGTTTCCTCTTATCTTTACTTGCTGTGGTTAGACAGACCGGGGCACGGGTACTAGCTGGTAGTAGAGATCCGGGCGGCCTGGAAGCAAGTTGGGAATCCACCTCGCCAGGTGAAGTTGGAGGCCCTCCCTTTGTGCTAATCTCTTTGGCCCTACTGCTTATAGCTGTGCTGTGGCCCTCGTCCCTGAGTAAAACGTCTTTGTGCTCACTCATATGGCAGGCAGCTCAGGCCTTCCTGGAGTGTCGCTCCCACGTGGCGGTGCTGGGCCCCATGTGCTGCTGAGCCTTCGGGCGTCTGATGGGGCCAGGACACCTTCAGTCTCCTGCCCTCCGGTTTCTGCTGCTGGGCCTTCAGTGCCCCACAATCTCAGACTCCGGTGTCCGGTTCTTTTACGCTCCTCTCTGGGGTGAGCTGCCATGAAGGTCTTTCCACTTCGCTGTCCTGACTTCAACTCCTCTCACTAACTCTAACTAACCCTGCCTCCAGATTCCAGTTGCTAAGGGGAGGAGCTCCCCTTACTGGTCTGGAGCCAGGGAAGTGTTGCATGCTAGTATACCTGACTAGGGGACCCCTGCTCGCTTCCAAGCATGGCATCAGCCCTTGTGAGGGAGGCAATGCCACTGTGGCAACCGGACCTCTGGGGTGCCACAAAAGTGCCAGAATTATGGTTTAACAAATGGCTTTAAGACTGCCTAGTCTAAGTTTACACTGTGCTCAAGTTGGACAGAACTGAAAAATATATATTGCATATCAAAAAATTTTTATAAGACATGTAAATTCAAAAATGTAATTAGATTGTATAGTTGTCTGGAAATCTTCATGTGGTTTCAATCCAGCAGAGAAACAGAAAACTGTGATGGGGAGTAGGGGTGCTATTAATGACTGAAATTTCCAACCATCACTTGCTACACTAATACACCTGGAAATGTAGCGAGCAGCTTTAAGAGAGGAATTAGTGTAGTGAGCAGCATTAGCAGAGGAGAACCTGCCCGACCACTGTGTGCATGCGCGGCTGGGCATAGGCAGTATACATGTGCACACACACCGGCAGAACTAAGGCAGTGCTCTCTTTGGGAAGTGAGCACTGCCAATTAGAAGAAGGGGAAGGCCTCAGTAAGCAAATGAGGAGGAGTAACAGTGCACCGAACACTTGGCCACGCCAAGGGTGCACCATATCCCCCCATATTTACATGTGACTGAAAAGTTATTTTCTCACACATTATACCAGTAAAAAGTAAAGTGCTAGTATTGTTTTTATTGTGGCTAAGACAGCCTGTAAAATATATGTAAAATGAGAATCATGAACAATAACTAGACAGATATAAAAATATAGTACAAAATTATTTTTTAAATAAAAAAAATCATCAAGGACCGCTTCTATCCAGAGTGAATAAGAGTAATAACAAGATCCACCTTATACGATATTTAAGAACTATATCTTTATTCTACTAGTGCTTATTAATTCACATACCTTTCCATATTACACCTGAGAAAGACTATAACAAATATGGTCAGCGTGGAAATTGCTGAAAATAAAATGATGAAGAAGCGCGAGTCCTGCACTCCAAACACTGCAGGTTCACATGATTCTAAAGAAGAGGAAAGAATAGATAAACATAGTAAATATTGGGAAAGAACTAGACACAATGTGGTACAGATATGACGTCTCATACCTACTAAAGTGAACTTCTTCATGAAGATATCGTCGCTCCACTCACTTTCATATAAATAAATTGTACAGTCTATATCTGTTTGAAACTTCAACTGCGCATGGAAACACTTCTCTGGATCCAGGTTTAGATTGAAAAACTTGCAGTGCAATAACAAGCCCCTTTTGGAACATTCTGAAGATGTTGAACTTTTCTAGTAATGGGTGAAGCAACAATATATTGGGATTAAAATGTGTGCAAAAAGTGCAAAACTGTTGACATGCAAAGCTGCACATGAATTAATTTAAACAGGTAAGACGTATATATTAAAGCGTTAATTTCATCTTCTTTCTTCAGAAGTGCTCGGCTCCCCAGCCTCCCGGCTTCTTGCTTGCTTAGAGAAGGTGCACTCCTGAAGATTGACAGTTCAGCTCCATGACTTTTTTAGACCTGAAAAGTGTGCTTTCCAGAAACAGCTTTGCCTCTGCAGCATCGGGGAACAGGGTCGGACTGGGGTGTCTGGGGCCCACAGGGAGAACTGACTCTAGGGGCCCACCTACTGCCATATGCAAATATCTGTTATCCGCTATCTCTGTTATAGTGGAGCATTGACTGGCGGCTCCTGCACATCTACTGTGCGACTCTAACTGGGATGTACAGTTACGGTAGTTTGCATTAAATGGGTTATTTGGTTAAAACAAGTTATCACTAGTGTTGAGCATTCCGATACTGAAATATCGGGTATCGACCGATATTCGCTGTATCGGAGTTCCGATACTGATTTCCGATACTTTTACAATAACGAATACCGGAATCGGAAGTTCCCATAATGCCTGCGCTCTGCAGTGTCTCTGAAGGATGACAAGCTGAAGGGAAAGCGCTCAGCTGCGATCCAGCCTGTCATCAGAATGCCATCCCAGCGTGGGAGAATTCTCCTGCTCAAGCGCTGACATTACATTATCTCCCTTACATTACAATTAAATGGAATAGCAGGAATTAATATTTTTTAAGACGTTAGTGCCACAGCCATGGTGGTTGTGGCATTACAGTGGATGCCCAAATCGATGGGAACAGTGCTCAAGGTGAAACATGAAAAGCTGGCAATTCATCAGCGGCATATACCGGTACCCGACAATTTAGAACAGAAAGAATAGAGCTTCACACATAGATTAGATAGATAGAAACATGTCAGTCACATATATAAGAAGTACAGTGACAGTATTGGATACTGTACTTGTCATTTAGTGTTAAAGGATTTATTTAAAAAAATAATAGTGTTTTCATGCACCGTCTCTTTAAAAAAGCCGGCCGGCAATTCAACATCGGTACCAGACAATTTAGAACAGAAATATAGAGCATTACACATAGATTAGATAGATAGAAACATGTCAGTCACATATATAATAAGTACAGTGACAGTGTTGGCTACTGTACTTGTCATTTAGTGTTAAAATAAAGAATTTACTAAAAAAAAAATTGGCGTGGGGTTCCCCGTAATTTTAGTCTCTAGCGGAGGTTAAGCAGACGGCTGGGGCAGATGTTTGAAGCCTGGGAAGGGGGTAATACCCACGAAGCTTTCCAGGCTACTAATATCAGCCCCCAGCTGAATACCTAGCCTTTACTAGCTATTAAAATGGGGGACCCCAAAATAAATGACGTGGGGTCCCCCCTATTTTAATAGCTAGCAAAGGCTAGGCAGACAGCTGGAGGCTGATATTAATAGCCCAGGAAGGGTGCCATGAATATTGGCCCCCTCCCAGGCTAGAAACACCAGCCGTTAGCAGCCCCAGAAAAGGCGCATCCATAGGATGCGCCAATTCTGGCACTTAGCCTCGCTCTTCCCACTGCCCTGTAGCGGTGGCAGTGGGGTAATAGGGCTGGGGTTGATGTCAGCTTATAATGCCAGCTGACATCAAGCCCAGGTTAGTAATGGAGAGGCGTCTATAAGACACCCCCATTACTAACCCCATAGTCAAAGTTAAAAAAAAACACAAACACCCAGAATAAAGTCCTTTAATTGAAATAAACACACAATTCTTTATTGTTTTAAATTAAACCATACTTACCATCACGCCCATTCCAGCTGAAGCCAACGATCTCCTGCAATAAAAGTAAAATAATAAAGCAACATCATCCTTACCTTTCCATGGTTCCCAGGACGGCTTCAGTTCTGCTACATTCACATGACAGGCTGGATCGCAGCAGAAAGCTGTCATCCAGCCTGTCATGCCGCAGGCATGAAATAATTAAGAAAAAAAGCCCCACATCAATTTTTTTTTAATTATTTCAGGAAATTCATGAAATAATTAAAGAAAAAATGACGTGGGGCTTCGCACTATATTTGTGTCCAGCCAGGTACAGCAGGCAGGAACGGGCTGCCCCCAACCACCAGCTGCCTATTTGTACCTGGCCGGACACAACAATATAGGGAAGCCCTTTTTTTCTTAATTATTTCATTTAGTCCATGAAATAATTAAAAAAAAAAAAACGTGGGGCTTCGCCCTATTTTTGTGTCCAGCCAGGTACATCTAGGCAGCTGGAGGCTGGAATCTGCAGCGCAGGGAGGCCCAAGCTTTCTGCCCCACCCCCCTCGCTGCAAATTGCAGTCCGCAGCCACCCCGGAAAATGGCGCGTTCATAGAAGCGCCATCTTCTGGCGCTGTACCCAACTCATCCAGGGCCCTGGTGCGGTGGCTCACTGGGTAATAAAGGGGTTAGGGCCAGCTTGGTATTATCAGCTGGTCCTAAGCCTGAAATTCATGGGGTCACGCCACTATTAGACATGACCGCCATGAATTTCTAGTAAAGTATTTTAAAAAAACACAACACCCAGAAAAAAGTCCTTTAATTGAAATAAACACACAATTCTTTATTGTTCTAAATTAAACCATACCTACCATCACGCCCATTCCAGCTGAAGCCAACAATCTCCTGCAATAAAAAAAAAATAATAAAGCAACATCATCCTTACCTTTCGATGGTTCCCAGGACAGGTCCAGCTCTGCTACATCGAGATGACAGGCTGGATCGCAGCAGAAAGCTGCCATCCAGCCTGTCATGCCGCAGGCAGACACTGAGAAGCGCAGGCATGCTTGCACTCCTCAGTGTCAGGCTGTGACGGCATCCAGATGAGCCGAGTCTCTCACGCTCACCGCATGCGCAGGAGAATTCTCCCACGCTGTCAGTGACGTGCATGAGGTGAGCTGAGTTCATTGTCGGCTCATCTGGATGCCGTCACAGCCAGACACTGAGGAGCGCAAGCATGCTTGCGCTTCTCAGTGTCTGCCTGCAGCATGACAGGCTGGATGGCAGCTTTCTGCTGTGATCCAGCCTGTCATGTGAATGTAGCAGAGCTGGAGCCATCCTGGGAACCATGGGAAGGTAAGGATGATGTTGCTTTATTATTTTACTTTTATTGCAGGAGATCGTTGGCTTCAGCTGGAATGGGCGTGATGGTAAGTATGGTTTAATTTAGAACAATAAAGAATTGTGTCTTTATTTCAATTAAAGGACTTTATTCTGGGTGTTTTGGGGTTTTTTTAACTTTGACTATGGGGTTAGTAATGGGGGTGTCTTATAGACACCTCTCCATTACTAACCTGGGCTTGATGTCAGCTGGCATTATAAGCTGACATCAACCCCAACGCTATTACCCCACTGCCACCGCTACAGGGCAGTGGGAAGAGCGAGGCTAAGTGCCAGAATTGGTGCATTCTATGGATACGCCATTTCTGGGGCGGCTGACGGCTGGTGTTTCTAGCCAGGGAGGGGGCCAATATTCATGACACCCTTCCTGGGCTATTAATATCAGCCCCCAGCTGTCTACCTAGCCTTTGCTAGCTATTAAAATAGGGGGGACCCCACATCATTTTTTTGGGGGGGGGTCCCCCATTTTAATAGCTAGTAAAGGCTAGGTATTCAGCTGGGGGCTGATATAAGTAGTCTGGGAAGCTCCGTGGGTATTACCCCCTTCCCAGGCTTCAAACATCTGCCCCAGCCGTCTGCTTAACTTCCGCTAGAGACTAAAATTACGGTGAACCCCACGCCAATTTTTTTTTAAGAAATCCTTTATTTTAACACTAAATGACAAGTACAGTAAGCAACACTGTCTCTGTACTTCTTATATATGTGACTGACATGTTTCTATCTATCTATTCTATGTGTGATGCTCTATTCTTTCTGTTCTAAATTGTCGGGTACCGGTGTATGCTGCTGCTGAATTGCCGGCTTTTCATGTTTCACTGTGAGCACTGTTCCCATCGATTTGGGCAACCACCTCCCCCAATACATTCTACATTATTCTTAGTTGTTTTCCTTCATGTAGAATTAACCTACGAGGAAAGAAAGGGTTTCTTTTCATTCCAATATTTGTGTCCCATTGACTTGCATTGGTTTCCGGTATCGGAATCGGCGATATCCGATACTTTTTGAGTATCGGCCCGATCCAATATTTCCTGATATCGGAAGGTATCGCTCAACACTAGTTATCACCGATCCATGGGATCCACAGGATCGGTGATCACTTATTGATCGTTTGGGTCCGAACATTGGAAACTGCACCGATCGGAAAAATGGGGAACGCTTATCCCTGACAGGACACTTATCCCCATTTTAAAATGCAGCGACAGGTGGGACATCTGACTGCAACCTCATTCATTCTCTTGGGGGCTTCCAAAAAAGAGCAGCGCTCACAGTCACTGAGGGAATGAATGGATCAGTGGTCGCATCTCACATGCCACTCCAGTCTAATGGGGAGAAAAGCTCCACATTCTGCCAATTGTGTGCCAGCAGTCAGACCCCCACCAATCAATATTATCACTGATCCTGTAGAGAGGTGATTACTTCTTTTCACCAGAGAACCCCTGTAAGTGCATCTCTGCCGCTCTGGTCCAAGTATTTAATCTCTAAGGTCACGGCCCCACTATCAGTATTTGGTCAGTATTTGTTCTCAGGAGTGGGAGCCAAAACCAGGTGAGGAACAATCTGAGAAAAGGTAGAATAGAAACAAGTCACCAATTCTGCATTTATCTCCCACTCCTTGTTTTAGCAGCGACTCCTGAGAAAAAATACTAATCAAATACTAATGATGGGGCTGTGGCCTAATGGAAAAAAATCTTTTCCTAGTTAATATCAGCAAGAACAATATGACCGCCATACACAACACAGTTCACTATATCAACACCAATAATACCACATACAAAAGGGACAAATATCGCCACACCATGACTAGATCACATGTTACCACCACATAGTGATCGAATAATACCACATACAAGGAACAAATACTGCCACACCATGAGCAGACCACATATTACCACCCCAAAGTGACCAAATGCTACAATACTGATCATGAATACAAATCACAATACTAACAACACTGTTATTACCACCAGCGACATTATACACAGGAGCTCTGTATATAGTGTCAGTGTACAGGTAATACAGTGATCACCAGTGACATTATACACTGGAGCTCTGTATATAGTGTCAGTGTACAGGTAATACAGGGATCACCAGTGACATTATACACAGGAGCTCTGTATATAGTGTCAGTGTACAGGTAATACAGTGATCACCAGTGACATTATACACTGGAGCTCTCTATATAGTGTACAGGTAATACAGTGGTCACCAGTGACATTATACACAGGAGCTCTGTACATAGTGTATAGTGTACAGGTAATACAGTGATCACAAGTGATATTATACACAGGAGCTCAGTATATAGTGTACAGGTAATACAGTGGTCACCAGTGACATTATACACAGGAGCTCTGTATATAGTGTCAGTGTACAGGTAATACAGTGATCACCAGTGACATTATACACAGAAGCTCTGTATATAGTGTATACGTAATACAGTGATCACCAGTGACATACACAGGAGCTCTGTATATACTATATACACACGTGGTCAGAATTGTTGGTACCCCTCGTTTAATGAAAGAAAAACTCACAATGGTCACAGAAATAACTTGAATCTGACAAAAGTAATAATAAATTAAAAATCTATGAAAATGAACAAATGAAAGTCAGACATTGCTTTTCTGCTTCCATTGAATTTTTTAAAAAATAAACTCATGAAATCGGCCTCGACAGAAATGATGGTACCCCTGAAAATAATGTGACAAAAGGGACATGTTAAATCAAGTTGTGTCCACTAATTAGCATCCCAGGTGTCTACAATCTTGTAATCAGTCAGTGGGCTTGTATATAGGGCTACAGATACTCACTGTGTTGTTTGGTGACATGGTGTGTACCACACTCAACATGGACCAGAAGAAGCAAAGGAAAGAGTTGTTTCAGGAGATTAGAAAGAAAATTATAGAAAAGCATGTTAAAGGTAAAGGTTATAAGACCATCTCCAAGCAGCTTGATGTTCCTGTGACTACAGGTGCACATATTATTCAGAAATTTAAGATCCATGGGACTGTAGCCAACCTCCCTGGACATGGCCGCAGGAGGAAAATTGATGACAAATCAAAGAGACGGATAATATGAATGGTAACGAAAGAGTCCAGGAAAACTTCTAAAGAGATTAAAGGTGAACTTCAAGCTCAAGGAACACCAGTGTCAGATCGCACCATCCGTCGTTGTTTGATCGAAAGTGGACTTCATGGGAGACGACCAAGGAGAACACCATTGTTGAAAAAAAAAAAAAAGCCAGACTGGAATTTGCCAAACTACATGTTGACAAGCCACAAAGCTTCTGGCAGAATGTACTATGGACAGATGAGACAAAAATGGAAGTTTTTGGCAAGGCACATCAGCTTTATGTTCACAGACGGAAAAATGAAGCATATCAAGAAAAGAACACTGTCCCTACTGTGAAACATGGGGGAGGCTGTTATGTTCTGGGGCTGCTTTGCTGCATCTGGCACAAGGTGTCTTGAATCTGTGCAGGGTACAATGAAATCTCAAGACTATCAAGGGATTCTAGAGAGAAATGTGCTGCCCAGTGTCAGAAAGCTTGGTCTCAGTTGCAGATCATGGTCTTGGACCAGGATAATGACCCAAAACACACAGCTAAAAACACCCAAGAATGGCGAAGAGGAAAACCTTGGACTACTCTGAAGTGGCTTCTATGAGCCCTGACCTAAGTCCTATTGAACATCTTTGGAAAGAGCTGAAACATGCCGTCTGGAAAAGGCAACCTTCACACACGAGACAACTGGAGCAGCTTGCTCATGAGGGGTGGGCCAAAATGGCTGTCGAGAGGTGCAGAAGTCTCATTGACAGTTACAGGAATCGTCTGATTGCAGTGATTGCCTCAAAAGGTTCAACAAAATATTAAGTTAAGAAGAAAACCATCATTTCTGTCCAGGCCTATTTCATGAGTTTAATTTTTTTTTTAATTCTGTGGAAGCAGAAAAGCAATGTCTGACTTTCATTCGTTCATTTTCAAAAATTTGTAATTTATCAGATTCAAGTTATTTCTGTGACCATTGTGGGTTTTTCTTTCATTAAACGAGGGGTACCAACAATTTTGACCACATGTGTGGTGTAAGTGTACATGTAATACACTGACTCACCAGTGAAGTCTCTAGGTGAAGTCCTTCATCTTTACTTTTCTTATTCATCTGGCACAGACAGCCATCACTTCTTCCAGCCAGGAATCATCTCTGCAGAAAATAACACACGGTTACCAATAACTGATCTCTTCTAGAGAATATTCCCACTTTTCCCCCCCAACTTCTACACTATACCAGTTGAAGAAAAAAAGCAACATAGTGCCGTCCGGCACAGTAACAGGACCCCTCTTTTGTCCCATCCCAAGGAAAACAATTTCCTAAAAAGTAAATTATATTACAGAAGTAATAATGTAATAATAATAATTGGAATCTAAAGTAATAATGTTCCCCACTGGCCACCATAAACTAATAAAGTATGTTCCTCAATCTGGCCCCCAAACAGTAATTAAGTCTCTTGTCTAGCCAGGCACCCCTATATGTCCCTTCTGGCCCCCATTTGTCCAGTGTGAACCCTCCATATATTTATCTTAGCACACGTGTATCGAGCCTGCCCCCTCCCATATACCCATCCTAGCCTCCCCCATGTGGCCAGCCTGCCCCCCCCCACATATCCATCCTTGCCTCCATGTTTCCAGCCTGCCCCCCCATATATCCCCCCATATATCCTCCATGTGTCCAGCCTGCCCCCTACATATCCATCCTGGCCCCCATGTGTCCAGCCTCCCCCCATATATCCATCCTGCCCTTCCCTCCTGCATATATCCATCCTGACACCCCCCCATATATCCATCCAGGACTCCATGTGTCCAGCCTGCCCCTCTACATATCCATCCTGACCTCCATGTGCCCAGCCTGCCCCACCCATATATCCATCCTGGCCTCCATGTGTCCAGCCTGCCCACCCCCTACATATCCATCCTGGCCTCCATTTGTCCAGCCTCCGCCCTGATATATCCATACTGCCCTTACCCCCTGCATATATCCATCCTGACACCCCCCATATATCCAGCGTGCCCCTCCATATATTTATGCTAGCCCACGTGTATCGAGCCTGCCCCCCCACATATCCATCCTAGCCCCCCATGTGTCCATCCTGTCGTCCCCCCCATATAAACATCCTGGCCTCCATGTGTTCAGCCTGCCCCCCCATATATCCATCCTGGCCTCCATGTGTTCAGCCTCCCCCCCCATAGATCCATCCTGGCCTCCATGTGTCCAGCCTGCCCCCTCCCATATATCCATCCTGGCCTCCATGAGTCCAGCCTGCCCCCCCATATATCCAGCCTGGCCTCCATGTGTCCAGCCTGCCCCCCTATATATCCATCCTGGCCTCCATGTGTCCAGCCTGCCCCCCCATATATCCATCCTGTCCTCCATATGTCCACCCTGCCCCCCATATATCCATCCTGGCCTCCATGTGTCCAGCCTGCCCCCCATATATCCATCCTGGCCTCCATGTGTCCAGCCTGCCCCCCCATATATCCATCCTGGCCTCCATGTGTCCAGCCTGCCCACCCCATATACCCATCCCCCTTTGCCTGGGTCCAGCCAGGGCCCCCCTTGTGTATCCAGCCAGGGTTCCCCCTTGTGTGTCCAGCCAGGGTTCCCCCCTTGTGTGTCCAGCCAGGGTTCCCCCCTTGTGTGTCCAGCCAGGGTTCCCCTCTTGTGTGTCTAGCCAAGGTTCCCCCCTTGTGTGTCCAGCCAGGGTTCCCCCCTTGTGTGTCCAGCCAGGGTTCCCCCATTGTGTGTCCAGCCAGGGTTCCCCCTGTGTGTGTCCAGCTGGGCCCCCCTTGTGTGTCCAGCCAGGGTTGCCCCTTGTGTGTCCAGCCAGGGTTCCACCCGTGTGTCCAGCCAGGATTCCCCCCCTGTGTGTCCACCAGGATCCCCCCTTGTGTGTCCAGCCAGGCTACCCCCTTGTATGTCTGTCCAGCTGGGCCCCCCCCTTGTGTGTCTGTCCATCCAGGCCCCCCCTTGTGTGTCTGTCCAGCTGTGCCCCCCCTTGTGTGTCCAGCTGGGCCCCCCTTGTGTGTTCAGCTGGGCCCCCCCTTGTGTGTTCAGCTGGGCCCCCCCTTGTGTGTCAAGCTGGGCCCCCCCTTGTGTGTCCAGCCAGGGTTCCCCCCTTGTGTGTCCAGCCAGGGTTCCCCCATTGTGTGTCCAGCCAGGGTTCCCCCATTGTGTGTCCAGCCAGGGTTCCCCCCTTATGTGTCCAGCCAGCCTACCCCCTTGTGTGTCCAGTTGGGCCCCCCTTGTGTGTCCAGCTGGGCCCCCCTTGTGTGTCCAGCCAGGGTTCCCCCCCTGTGTGTCCAGCCAGGATCCCCCCTTGTGTGTCCAGCCAGGCTACCCCCTTGTGTGTCTGTCCAGCTGGGCCCTCCCTTGTGTGTTCAGCTGGGCCCCCCCTTGTGTGTTCTGCTGGGCCCCCCCTTGTGTGTCCAGCTGGGCCCCCCTTGTGTGTCCAGCTGGACCCCCCTTGTGTGTCCAGCTGGGCCCCCCCTTGTGTGTCTGTCCAGCTGGGCCCCCCTTGTGTGTTCAGCTGGGCCCCCCCTTGTGTGTCCAGCTGGGCCCCCCTTGTGTGTCCAGCTGGGCCCCCCCTTGTGTGTCCAGCTGTTCCCCCCTTGTGTGTCCAGCTGGGCCCCCCCTTGTGTGTCCAGCTGGGCCCCCCCTTGTGTGTCCAGCCAGTGCGTCCAGACCATTACACACACGCGCGCGCACGCACACACACAACTCTTACCTTCCTGCGCTCCCGTGCGGTGTCCTCCTACTCCTGAGTTGTGAGCCTCCTTCACAGCAGGCGCATGACGATGACGTCATACGCCGGCCGGCGAAGGGAGACACACAGCTTCAGCTGCTTCACTGGGACGTGCGCCGCAGTGGTTCAGGTAATGAACGCTGCGTGCGCACGTCCCTGCATACACTGTGCCTGCGCTTTTAAAGGGCCCGTGCCCCTTAAAACCGCAGGATATTTTTTTGTTCTCTTCTCCCCCTCTCCTCTGCAGCAGGGGGCGGGGCCCACCGGGAAAATTCCCGGTATCCCGCCAGCCCAGACCAACTCTGTCGGGGAAGCACAGAAGCTACGCCTGCATGCTGCATAGCAAAGAGCTTGCACTCATTGCTCTACTTTACTGCTCCTTGCCTAGGTTACTGACAAACTCTACAGTCTGTCATAGAATTAAATTCTAATAGGAAGGTTTTTAACTCTTTTTTTTTATCTGTTTTTTTTCTGAGTTCATGATTTATGGCCACAGACTTAATAAAAATGGTTGAATCTGCAGGGAAACAAAAGAGTCTTTAAAAGCAAAACAAAATTTGTAATGATACCCAATTGCAAAAATTATTTTTAGGTAAAAATATATGAATTTAAGTAAAAAAAAATGTCCCCAAAGATGGCCAACATTTTGGAAATTACACCCCTCATTGAATTCATCAATGACATGACTATTTTGGTCTCACGGCTGTTTTCCAGAAAAAAGCATGGATTGGATGTTGCAGAGGGAAAATTGCAAATATGCCAGCTTAATGCCCGATACATTGTGCCCCGCTTGTACTTGTAGAGACATGTACTCCATAAATTGTTAATAAATTGTTCTCGATACAGAAATGTGATATATGCTAACTGCAGGTTGGGTACACTGTGTGACTCAGCAGGAAGGGGGAAATTTCGATTCAGGAGCACAGATTCTGCTGGATTGTTTTATTGGGGTGAGAGGAAGGGGAGTCAGATCACTTTTCCAGAGCCTTTGTGCTGCCAGTAATGTGGAAGTACACTATTTTTCGCTTGACAGATGATGGACCTGAGACAGGTTTTTTTTTTTGGTTGATTTTAAGTTTTGCCATGGTAGCCATCAAGTCTCAGCGATCGTGTGGTAATGATGCTGTTAACCATTTAAATGCTACAGTCACTATTGACAGCGGCATCTAGGAATGTAACACGATCAGTAATAATACCGATCATAAACGATGCAGGAAGGTGTACAACACCCTCCTCCAGTACCTAACAGTCGGCTCTGATCTTCTCTGTGACATCACTTATTCAGCTTTCATTACTGTGATTGGTCTGTCTGCACAGACAGAAAATCACAGTGATCATCTGGCGTGACCAAGGCTATTACTAGCTACAGTCATGGCCGAAAGTATTGGCACCCTTGAAATTGTTCGAAAAAATAAAGTATTTCTTCCATAAAATTATTGCAATTACACATGTTTATTTCCTTTGTGGGTATTGTAACAACACAAGAAAACAGAGAAAAAAGGCAATTTGGACATAATTTCACACAAAACCCCAAAAGGGGGCCAGACAAAATTGTTGGCACCTTCAACGTAATATTTGGTTGCACACTCTTTGGAATAGATAACTGCAATCGATTGCTTCCTATAACCATCAAGGAGCTTCTTACACCTCTCAACTGGAATTTTGGACCACTCTTCTTTTGCAAACTGCTCTAGATCTCTCATATTTGAAGAGCCTTCTCCCAACAGCAATTTTAAGATCTCTCCAAAGGTGTTCAATGGGATTTAGATCAGGACTCATTGCCGACCACTTCAGATCTCTCCGGTGCTTTGTTTCAATCCATTTCTGGGTGCTTATTGAAATATGTTTGGGGTCATTGTACCGCATGACCTAGAACGCAAACCCAGCTTTGTATGTACTGTGTTGTTTTCTTTGTAGACATCATTTTTGGTAAACAGTAGAATGATGTGCTTTAACAAAAAGCTCTATCTTAGTCTCATCTGTCCCCAAGACACTTTCCCAGAAGGATTTTGGCTTATTCACATACATTTTGGCAAACTGCAGTCTAGCTTCTTTATGATTCTGTGTCAGCAGTGAGGTCCTCCTGGGTCTCCTGCCATAGCATTTCATTTAATTCAAATGTCGATGGATAGTTTGAGCTGACACTGATGCACCCTGAGCCTGCAGGACAGTTTGAATTTCTTTGGAACTAGATTGGGGCTGCTTATCCACCATCCGGACTGTCCTGCATTGCAACCTTTTATCAATTTTTCTCTGCCTTCCACATCCAGAGAGATTAGCTTCAGTGCCATGGGTTGTAAACTTCTTGAATATGTTGCGCACCGTGGACAAAGGAACATCAAGTTCTGTGGCGATGGACTTGTAACCTTGAGATTGGTGATATTGCTCAACAATTTTGCTTCTCAAGTCCTCAGATAGTTCTCTTCTCATCTTTCTGTTCTTCATGCTTAGTGTGGCACACACAAACACACATTGCAAAGATTGAGTCAACTGTTCCCCTTTTTATTTGGTTTCAGGTGTGATTTTTATATTACCCACAGCTGTTATTTGCCACAGGTGAGTTGGAACTAGCATCATATGCATGAAACAAAGTCGTTTACCCATAATTTTGGAAAGGTATCAACAATTTTGTCCAGCTTATTTTTGGGGTTCTGTGTAAAATTATGTCCAATTTGCCTTTTTCTCTGTTATTTTGTGTTGTTCCAATATACACAAAGGAAATAAACATGTGTATAGCAAAACATGTGTAATTGAAATAATTTTTTGAGAGAAATACTTCATTTTCTGGAAAAAAAATCAAGGGTGCCAACACTTTCGGTCATGACTGTATATGTCTCCTGTGTAGCAGACAACAGTTTGTATTAAACTGTTATTATAAAATGTATGTAATGACAGTTTAACTCAATCACATACATATGAATCTAAAATGATGACTACAAGCTACAAATGTCATGCCAAAGATCTTTAATAATAAAATAGTAATAATTGACATAAAATAAGAACATGATAAAAAGTTTCACATTTCATTAAAGATATTTGAGATGGTATAAGAAGCAGGGCCGGGATGACGGATAGGCAAGGGTATGTAGATTGTGAGCCCCAATGGGGACAGTGCCGATAATGTCTGTAAATTGTCTGAATTGTAGGCACAATTTGAAAAGAAAAATGGATGGTGCTGTCAGGTGGTACAATGGTATCACTGAATGGCACATCCTAGCGCCCACTACTTTGCACGATAGAAGAGAAGGCAGAGATCATGATGGATGGGGAACCTGAATTAGGTGAATATAAGCTTTTAAATGTACAGTACAGACCAAAAGTTTGGACACACCTTCTCACTTAAAGATTTTTCTGTATTTTCAGGACTTTGAAAATTGTACATTCACACTGAAGGCATCAAAACTATGAATTAACACATGTTATATACTTAACAAAAAAGTGTGAAACAACTGAAAATAGGTTCTTCAAAGTAGCTACCTTTTGCTTTGATGACTGCTTTGCACACTCTTGGCATTCTCTTGATGAGCTTCAAGAGGTAGTCACCGGAAATGGTCTTCCAACAATCTTGAAGGAGTTCCCAGAGATGCTTAGCACTTGTTGGCCCTTTTGCCTTCACTCTGCGGTCCAGCTCACCCCAAACCATCTCGATTGAGTTCAGGCCTGGTGACTGTGGAGGCCAGGTCATCTGGCATAGCACCGCATCACTCTCCTTCTTGGTCAAATAGCCCTTACACAGCCTGGAGGTGTGTTTGGGGTCATTGTCCTGTTGAAAAATAAATGATGGTCTAACTAAACGCAAACCGGATGGAATAGCATGCCGCTGCAAGATGCTGTGGTAGCCATGCTGGTTCAGTATGCCTTCAATTTTGAATAAATCCCCAACAGTGTCACCAGCAAAGCACCCCCACACCATCACACCTCCTCCTCCATGCTTCACGGCGGGAACCAGGCATGTAGAGTCCATCCGTTCACCTTTTCTGCGTCGCACAAAGACACGGTGGTTGGAACCAAAGATCTCAAATTTGGAATCATCAGACCAAAGCACAGATTTCCACTGGTCTAATGTCCATTCCTTGTGTTATTTAGCCCAAACAAGTCTCTTCTGCTTGTTGCCTGTCCTTAGCAGTAGTTTCCTATCAGCAATTTTACCATGAAGGCCTGCTGCACAAAGTCTCCTCTTAACAGTTGTTGTAGAGATGTGTCTGCTGCTAGAACTTTGTGTGGCATTGACCTGGTCTCTAATCTGAGTTGCTGTTAACCTGCGATTTCTGAGGCTGGTGACTCGGATAAACTTATCCTCATAAGCAGAGGTGACTCTTGGTCTTCCTTTCCTGGGGCGGTCCTCATGTGAGCCAGTTTCTTTGTAGCGCTTGATGGTTTTTCCAACTGCACTTGGGGACACTTTCAAAGTTTGCCCAATTTTTCGGACTGACTGACCTTCATTTCTTTAAGTAATGATGGCCACTCGTTTTTCTTTACTTAGCTGCTTTTTTCTTGCCATGATACAAATTCTAACAGTCTATTCAGTAGGACTATCAGGTGTGTATCCACCTGACTTCTGCACAACAGAACAGATGGTCCCAACCCCATTTATAAGGCAAGAAATCCCACTTATTAAACCTGACAGGGCACACCTGTGAAGTGAAAACCATTTCCTGGGACTACCTCTTGAAGCTCATCATGAGAATGCAAGAGTGTGCAAAGCAGTCATCAAAGCAAAAGGTGGCTACTTTGAAGAAGCTAGAATATAAGACATATTTTCAGTTGTTTCACACTTTTTTGTTAAGTATATAATTCCACATGTGTTAATTCATAGTTTTGATGCCTTCAGTGTGAATGTACAATTTTCAAAGTCATGAAAATGCAGAAAAATCTTTAAATGAGAAGGTGTGTCCAAACTTTTGGTCTGTACTGTATATATATATATATTATAGTGAAGCTGTGTTCACACTGTGCGGTAATGAGGCAGTAACCGAGGAAAAGTTCAAATCAAATGTCTTTATTTTCCAGAAACTCACAAAGTAACAGTAATTGGTATCCTCCAGATCGCAGCCAGGCCGTCAAAATACAGTCCGTTTCCAGACCCGTTGCCGTGGACTGCACCGCCGTATCACTCTGTGGTGCGTCAGAGTTTTGCCTTTTTGGCCTCTGTGTTCTTGTCACACAGGCCAGTATTGCAGAGCCTCCAGCTCTGCAGCTTGCAAACACAAAACTGACACACCTAAACCTTGGCTGCAGGTTTTTAAATGAAAAATGGGCATGAGCCACATGCAAGACCAGGGCTGGAGGGAGTGGACCGTTCCACTGCCATACTTTAGTCCACTCCAAAAATAAAAGCCCATTCTGGGTTTTACTAAATCTGCCTTGGTCAAGAAGCTTGACCAAGTCCAAACTTTTAATCTACACTGCAACCACAGCTATGTCTGTGATTGCAATGCACTCCAGCGGGTTCAATATGCTTCTATGCGCATTCTGGGGGGATACATACCATCCCTCGCATGTAATTCCCCTCACTGCTTCACATTTCCCCCTCTCTGTTCAAACTTGTAGGGTTGAATACTTGTCACCATACAGGGTGCCTGTGACAGGGCATCCGCATTTCCCTGCGACTTCCCAGCCCGATGTTCCACCGAAAAACTAAAATTTTGTAGGCACAGGAAACATCTGGTGACCCGAGCATTCCTCTCCTTTGCATTTCTCATCCAGACAAGGGGCGAATGGTCCGTTATCAAACGAAACTGTCGCCCGAGCAAATAATAGCATAGGGACACCAAGGCCCACTTAATAGCCAAGCGCTCCTTCTCCACTATGCTATCATTTTTCTCTGCTGGGGTAAGCTTCCTGCTCAAGTAGGTGACTGGATGTTCATCTCCGTTCACCACTTGCGACAGTACCACACCTAGGCCTACCTCTGAGGCATCCGTTTGTACGACAAAGTTTTTCTTGAAGTTGGGGCTGATGAGGACCAGCTGTCCACACAACGCCGACTTCATGAACTGGAACACTTCCTCCGCTTTAGGGTTCCACCATACCATAACTGACTTCTTACCGTTTAACAGATCGGTTAGGGGTGCCGATCTCCCAGCAAAATTAGGTATAAACCGGTGGTAGCACCCAATGATGCCGAGGAACGCTCTCACCTGTTTTGTACTCAAAGGCCTGGGCCAGTTTTGAATGGCCTCAATCTTGTTTATTTGAAGTTTGATAACCCCGCGGCCAATCACGTACCCTAAGTACTGGGCTTCCTTGAGTCCTATTGCACATTTTTTGGGGTTCACTGTTAATCCTGCAATTCTGAGTGAATCCAGCACTGCTTGTACCTGGGACAGGTGGGTATGCCAGTTGGTACTAAAGATGATGACAGCATCTAAATATGCTGATGCATACTTCTGATGAGGCTCTAACACTATGTCCATCAACCTCTGGAAGGTGGCCGGGGACCCATGTAATCCAAAAGGCAAGACAACATAGTGATAGAGACCCTCTGGTGTTATAAAGGCGGTCTTTACTTTTGCCGATTTTGTCAGGGGCACCAGCCAGTAACCCTGGGTGAGATTGAGCGTGGTGAAGTACTGTGCCTGACCCAGTCTCTCAATTAGCTTGTCTACCCGAGGCATTGGATAAAGGTCAAACTTTGACACCTCATTCAATCTCCGGAAGTCATTACAGAATTGTAATGATCCATCCGGTTTCGGAATCAGCATAATGGAGCTAGCCCACTCACTCCTAGATTCCTCGCTGATTCCTAACTGAAGCATTTGTTTTACTTCAGCTGTGATGGCTTGCCTCCGGGCTTCTGGTACACGATACGTTTTCATTCGTACCCTTCCCGAGAGGCTTGATGACAATGTCACGTTGGATCACCAAGGTCCGGTCGGGCAGCTCTGAGAATACGTCTGTATTCTACTGCAACAAATTCCAAGCCTCCAGCCACTGCTGTTTTGTGAGAGCGTCAATTATCTTAACCTCACCCACGGCCTCATCCCTGGCCAGTGACAGAGGGTTCCCCAACTGTACGACCGCAGTCGCATCCGTAATCAAACATTCCTGGTCCTTCCAGGCTTTTAGCAGGTTCACATGATACAGTTGTTCCGGTTTTCTCTTTCCTGGCTGGTACACTCTGTAATTTACTTCCCCTACCTTTTCCCATACTTCATATGGCCCTTGCCACTTGGCCATGAGTTTGTTCTCTGCTGTGGGCACTAACACTAACACCCGATCCCCTTCTTTAAAGCATCTGACCGTGGCTCTTTTATTATACTTGCGACTCTGCGCTACCTGGACATCCATTAGATGCTCTTTTACTATGGGCATGATCGCCACGATCCGATCCTGCATGCGTGCCACGTGCTCAATTACACTCCTATTCGGAGTTGGCTCCTGTTCCCACGTCTTCTTAGCTACGTCCAGCAGCCCCCTAGGATGCCTGCCGTACAATAACTCAAAGGGTGAGAAGTAGAGATGAGCGGTGTTCGACTCGAACTGTTCGCCAATCTCAAATTCGAGCTGTTTTGGGCGGTGTTCGAGCCGTTCGGCGAACACGAACAATTTGAAAAAAATTCGGCTGTTCGAGGTTATGTTCGATAACTGTTCGTGCACCACA
This sequence comes from Phyllobates terribilis, assembly GCF_046119375.1. Lineage (NCBI taxonomy): Eukaryota > Metazoa > Chordata > Amphibia > Anura > Dendrobatidae > Phyllobates > Phyllobates terribilis. The sequence goes on along the minus strand of NW_027362762.1, from coordinate 324,885,620 downwards.
ATCATAACTGGATTTTTTCTCAGTAATGCTGAAAATTAATGTTAATACGCAGTTTGAGTGTACAGCGGGGCAGGGGGAGGAGGAGGGGATGGATCTCTGCATAAATAATGAAGATCTCCATTTTTTTTTCTCTTTCCCGCATTTACAGTGGGGAGGTGCAGTCTGTCAGCTTATCAGCAGCGCACACACGGAGCGAAGTGCTTTTTTTCACACAAGCAAGGGCATGTGTCATTGGCAGTGTATGTCACATGTCCTTGCCCTATAAGACCCAGACATTTTCCCCGTCGCCACCATTTTCTCACTGCTGCAGCTGCGTGTTAGACGGCACCGCTGTTGCTTTGTGCCCTATTCTTTCATTGTTAATTTCAAGCCAATTTTCGCACAAATCTACAGATAGCTTGGGAGTAGGGAATAGTTGTGATTGCAGTCCTTTTGAGGACTAGGTTACATCATTTCCTACGACTTTTATCAGGCAGGTCTGTGCTCTTAAATAGATTGGTTGGGAGTAAAGACTAATTGTAATTGCAGTCCTTTTGAGGGCTAGGTTACATCAGTTCCTATCACTTTTATCAGGCAGGTCTGTGCTCTTAAATAGATAGGTTGGGAGTAAAGACTAATTGTAATTGCAGTCCTTTTGAGGGCTAGGTTACATCAGTTCCTATCACTTTTTGCCAGGCAGGTCTGTGCCAGTGCTGTGCAAGTTTTTTTCACAGCATTTGGCTAAATCTAGCAGAGAAAAACCTTTTTGGCCTCTTGCAGTGTGTGTTAGTCAGTGGAGTAGCCTATCTGTGTTGCAAGCTACACCACCTGTGTATAGAATACAAATTTTTTTACTGCACCTAGTGAAGTAAAACCTTTTGGGCATAGCATCATTCTATTAGTCCATCTATACTAACCTCCACCAGGTTGCAAATTCAAAATAATTTTTATCTGCATCTAGCTCTGAAAAAATATTTTGGCTTCGGCTTGTAGCAGTGTGTGGGACTGGTTCTATTAGTCCATCTATACTAACCTCCACCAGGTTGCAAATTCAAAATAATTTTTATCTGCATCTAGCTCTGAAAAAATATTTGGGCTTCGGCTTGTAGCAGTGCGTGGGACTTGTTCTATTAGTCCATCTATACTAACCTCCACCAGGTTGCAAATTCAAAATAATTTTTATCTGCATCTAGCTCTGAAAAAATATTTGGGCTTGGGCTTGTAGCAGTGTGTGGGACTTGTTCTATTAGTCCATCTATACTAACCTCCACCAGGTTGCAAATTCAAAATAATTTTTATATGCATCTAGCTCTGAAAAAATATTTTGGCTTCGGCTTGTAGCAGTGTGTGGGACTTGTTCTATTAGTCCATCTATACTAACCTCCACCAGGTTGCAAATTCAAAATAATTTTTATCTGCATCTAGCTCTGAAAAAATATTTTGGCTTCGGCTTGGTGCAGTGTGTGGGACTTGTTCTATTAGTCCATCTATACTAACCTCCACCAGGTTGCAAATTCAAAATAATTATTATCTGCATCTAGCTCTGAAAAAATATTTTGGCTTCGGCTAGTAGCAGTGTGTGGGACTTGTTCTATTAGTCCATCTATACTAACCTCCACCAGGTTGCAAATTCAAAATAATTTTTATCTGCATCTAGCTCTGAAAAATATTTGGGCTTCGGCTTGTAGCAGTGTGTGGGACTTGTTCTATTAGTCCATCTATACTAACCTCCACCAGGTTGCAAATTCAAAATAATTTTTATCTGCATCTAGCTCTGAAAAAATATTTGGGCTTCGGCTTGTAGCAGTGTGGGACTTGTTCTATTAGTCCATCTATACTAACCTCCACCAGGTTGCAAATTCAAAATAATTTTTATCTGCATCTAGCTCTGAAAAAATATTTGGGCTTGGGCTTGTAGCACTGTGTGGGACTTGCTCTATTAGTCCATCTATACTAACCTCCACCAGGTTGCAAATTCAAAATAATTTTTATCTGCATCTAGCTCTGAAAAAATATTTTGGCTTCGGGTTGTAGCAGTGTGTGGGACTTGTTCTATTAGTCCATCTATACTAACCTCCACCAGGTTGCAAATTCAAAATAATTTTTATCTGCATCTAGCTCTGAAAAAATATATGGGCTTCAGCTTGTAGCAGTGTGGGACTTGTTCTATTAGTCCATCTATACTAACCTCCACCAGGTTGCAAATTCAAAATAATTTTTATCTGCATCTAGCTCTTAAAAAATATTTTGGCTTCGGCTAGTAGCAGTGTGTGGGACTTGTTCTATTAGTCCATCTATACTAACCTCCACCAGGTTGCAAATTCAAAATAATTTTTATCTGCATCTAGCTCTGAAAAAATATTTTGGCTTCGGCTTGCAGCAGTGTGTGTGACTTGTTCTATTAGTCCATCTATACTAACCTCCACCAGGTTGCAAATTCAAAATAATTTTTATCTGCATCTAGCTCTGAAAAAATATTTGGGCTTCGGCTTGTAGCAGTGTGGGACTTGTTCTATTAGTCCATCTATACTAACCTCCACCAGGTTGCAAATTCAAAATAATTTTTATCTGCATCTAGCTCTGAAAAAATATTTGGGCTTCGGCTTGTAGCAGTGTGTGGGACTTGTTCTATTAGTCCATCTATACTAACCTCCACCAGGTTGCAAATTCAAAATAATTTTTATCTGCATCTAGCTCTGAAAAAATATTTTGGCTTCGGGTTGTAGCAGTGTGTGGGACTTGTTCTATTAGTCCATCTATACTAACCTCCACCAGGTTGCAAATTCAAAATAATTTTTATCTGCATCTAGCTCTGAAAAAATATTTGGGCTTCGGCTTGTACCAGTGTGGGACTTGTTCTATTAGTCCATCTCTACTAACCTCCACCAGGTTGCAAATTCAAAATAATTTTTATCTGCATCTAGCTCTGAAAAAATATTTGGGCTTCGGCTTGTAGCAGTGTGTGGGACTTGTTCTATTAGTCCATCTATACTAACCTCCACCAGGTTGCAAATTCAAAATAATTTTTATCTGCATCTAGCTCTGAAAAAATATTTGGGCTTCGGCTTGTAGCAGTGTGTGGGACTTGTTCTATTAGTCCATCTATACTAACCTCCACCAGGTTGCAAATTCAAAATAATTTTTATCTACATCTAGCTCTGAAAAAATATTTTGGCTTCGGGTTGTAGCAGTGTGTGGGACTTGTTCTATTAGTCCATCTATACTAACCTCCACCAGGTTGCAAATTCAAAATAATTTTTATCTGCATCTAGCTCTGAAAAAAAATTTGGGCTTGGGCTTGTAGCAGTGTGTGGGACTTGTTCTATTAGTCCATCTATACTAACCTCCACGAGGTTGCAAATTCAAAATAATTTTTATCTGCATCTAGCCCAGCCAATACTTTTGGGCTAATACCACAGTTTGGCCACTCAGTACTGCTCGGTTCCCATCCATTGTTTTTTGTGCAAACAACTCCAGAGTTGTCAATTAGTTAACCACCAAAATGAGTGGAAAAAGGCCTGCTGCTGGTGGAAAGGGGAATAGGCGTGTTGGGAAGGGAAAAAAAGGTTGTGTCCATGGGGTAGGTGTTAAAGCAACAGTAACATCTGCAGAAGAAAGACCATCTTCCAGCCAAACTAAAATGTCTACTTCTTTTAGCGGACAATGTGATAAGATCCCTTTCTTACGGTCACGCCAATCGCTACAAATTCCAGATGAGGCACAAAAACAGCAGGTGCTTCAACGGATATCAAGTGCTCCTTTAAGTGGGCTCTCCTCCACCTCAACTTCAACATCACAAATACTCCAGTCCTCAGAGGTGTCACCCCAATCGCGCTTGCATCCTCACAGCTCCCAAGTCTCCAGCTGCCCGTCTGAGTATGGGGTAGAACAGATGGTTGAGTCTGCAGAGCTGTTTACTCATACTATAGCCTGGGAATCAGAGGTCGGCTCCAGAGCTTCTGTGAATCCAGACGAGGAAATGATCTGCACTGATGCCCGGAATCTTTATGAGTCGGATCCAGGACCAGACGCAGAAGGTTCTGACCATAATGTAGACCCTCGTTCCCAAACTGTAACTCCTGTTGGTGGAGACAATGAGGAAGACGATGATAAGACTCAAATACCTGATTGGAGCGACAACTTTAGTTTTTTGTCAGGGCAGGAACAGGTTGGCTCTGAGGACGACGGGTGTGATAACACACAGGGTGATGATGACGAGGTTGGAGATCCCACTTACTGTCAACCCACAGTCAGCCAGTCGATGAGATCAGCAGAGGAGGTGGAGGAGGATGCTAGTGATGACGAGGTTAGGTTGCGCCTTCCCGGACAGAGACGTAGTACTGGAAGCACGTCAACAACTGCATCCTCAAACACAACTCTGCCTCTGACCACAAGTTGTGGTGGCTCTTCAGGTCGCATGGGTGCTAAGCCTTGCATAGCCTGGGCATTTTTTCAGATCGATAAGGATGACCCAACTCGTGTTATCTGTAACATTTGTCAGCAAAAGCTAAGTAGAGGCCAAAAAATACATAGTTTGAGTACTTCATGCATGAACCGGCACATGGATATGAAGCATAAGTTGCAGTGGGAAGCTCACTGTGCTACAATGCGGCCTAGCCGGCCGGGCCAACCACTGTCTACCACATCTTGTGCATCCGCGGCCTCTTCTTCCTGTCACTGGAGGGACAGCAGTCACACCTGTTTTGGGGCGCAGACCTGCCACTTCTTTACCCGCAACAGACAGCGTGATTGGCAGGTCATCGTTTTCTTTGGAGGTGGAAACACCAGCTGGTGTTCAGCGCTGTCCGACATCGATAGCACCACCTTTGGATCAAGGCAACCTAACATGTCCGCCTGCATCTTCCTCACTGACCGGCAGTTTGCCGGGGACACCCTTCTCAACCACGTCTAAGCACAACAGCCAGCCCTCGGTCCCTCAGATGTGGACAAGTAAAAGACCATTTCCTCCTAGCCATGAGAAAGCTAAGAGGTTGAATTTCACCATCTGCAAGCTCTTGGCTACAGAAATGCTGCCTTTCCGCCTGGTGGACACAGAGGATTATCGAGACCTTATGTCCGTCGCAGTGCCCCAGTACCAGATGCCCAGTCGGCACTACTTCTCAAAGAAAGGTGGGCCTGCGCTCCACCAGCATGTCGCACAAAACATCACCGCTTCTTTGAGAAACTCTGTGTGTGACAGGGTGCATTTCACCACAGACACTTGGACGAGTAGGCATGGACAGGGGCGTTACATGTCGCTGACAGGGCACTGGGTAACTATGGTGACAGCAGGACAAGGGGCTGCTGTCCAACTCTTGCCGTCCCCACGAGTTGTTCGTCAATCCTCTTTATCTCGAAGTTCCTCCACTGCTTCTGCCTCCTCAACCTCCTCTCGGTCCTCCACCTGCATCCAAAGCCTGTCTGGTCATGCCACAAGCTTTCTAACGGCGCAGAAGGGATCCTGCACACCTCCTTACTATGCTGGCAGCAGGGCTCAACGTCATCAGGCGGTTTTTACTTTGAAATGTCTGGCAAATGTGAGTCACACAGCTGAGGAGTTGTGGTCAGCTCTGGAGAACCAGTTTCATGAATGGTTGTCTCCACTGGACCTGAAACCAGGGAAGGCCGTGTGCGACAATGCTGCAAACCTGGGTGCGGCCCTTCGCCGGGGCAATGTCACACACGTGCCTTGTATGGCTCACGTGTTGAACCTGGTTGTCCAGCAATTTTTAGCCCACTATCCATGGCTAGATGGCCTTCTGCAGAGGGCACGGTCGCTGTGTGCTCACTTCCGCCGTTCGCATCCCGCAGCTCAGCGACTTACATCTCTACAGAAGTCGTTGGGCCTGCCACTTCACCGGCTAAAATGTGATGTGCCTACCCGGTGGAATTCAACTCTGCACATATTGCAGCGACTGTGGCAGCACGACAAGCCCTGGTGCAATATGTTCTGACGTATAGCCTGGGCCAACGAGATCCAGAGGTGGGGCAAATCACGCTGGAGGAGTGGTCTCAGATCAGGGACCTATGCACCCTTCTGCACAGTTTTGAAATGGCGACGAAGATGTTTAGTGCTGACGATGCCATTATCAGCATGACTATTCCGGTGATTTACATGCTGGAGCACATGTTAAACAGAATTCGGAGTCAGGTGGTGGCACAAGAGGAGGTGGAGGAAGTAGAGGAGGAGGAGTTGTATGCGGAAGGGCTAACATCTGCAAGGTCCAGACGGTCGGCAGCACCAAGGCGGCAGGCATGTGAGGGTGGGGGAGATGGTTTTACCAGGGTGCATGGTAGCAGCCAAACTAGTGAGGAAGGTGCAGGAGCCCAGGAAGAAGTGGAGGACGAACTGATGGAAGACTCATCAGATGAGGGAGACCTTGATGACATTTCTGTTGTGCGAGGTTGGGGGGAGAGGGCAGAGGATGGAAGCATGATTGTTACCTCGCCACCAACACAACATGGACTTGGTGCTCCTGGATGCGCAAGACACATGAGTGCCTTCTTGCTGCACTACCTGCAACATGACCTTCGAATTGTGAGAATTAGAAATAATCCTGACTACTGGGTTGCCACACTCTTAGATCCCCGGTACAAAAGTAAATTTGCAGAAATTATTCCTGCCATATAAAGAGATGCACGCATGCAGGAGTATCAGCAGAGACTGTTGCAGAATCTTACATGTGCTTTTCCACAAAACACTAGTGGTGCACGTAGTGAATCTCACAGTTCCAACTTGCCAACCGTGGGACCATCGAGTGTTCAGCACTCAAAACGTAACAGAAACACAGTATCTTCTGGTAACATCAATTTTGCGGAATCATATCACCACTTTTTTAGCCCATCCTTTGCAAGGCCACAGGAGACAAGAAGTCTGACACATAGTCAACGCCTAGAGACGATGGTTCAGGAGTATCTCCAAGTAAACATTGAAGCCATGACTGTGTCACTGGACCCTTGCTCTTTTTGGGCTTCCAATATGGATAAATGGCCGGAGCTCGACACTTACGCCATGGAGATCTTGTCATGCCCCGCAGCCAGCGTTCTGTCTGAACGTGTGTTCAGCGCTGCTGGTGGTGTGCTGACAGATAAGCGCACGCGGCTCTCCACTGGTAATGTAGACAGACTCACGTTCATAAAGATGAACAAATCATGGATCTGAAACGACTTTTCTACCCCTGTGTCATCCTGGGGAGAGTAAAAGCTTGATGATTTGTTAAAATCACCTCACCAACCATTTTAAGCTTTCAAATTACTAATCATGTTTATCTGTATATTGGCTGGAAAATAATTTGGGCCTTGTAGCAGTTTGCAGTACTGATTTTATTAGGCCTTCTATACTAAGCTCCACCAGCTTTCAAATTAATAATAATTTTTAGCTGCATCTAGCCCAGAAAATAATTTTGGGGCTCCTGGATGGCAAAACACATGAGTGAGTTCTTGCTGCACTACCTGCAACATGACCCTCAGATTGTCAGAATTCTAAATAATCCAGACTACTGGGTTGCCACACTCTTAGATCCCCCACACTCTTAGATCCCCCACACTCTTCGATCAACCTTTTCATTTTAATAAAGAACAAAAAAATGGTCATTTTTGAAATTATAAGCATTAGCAGGTTATTAGAAACTGAAATCAAACAGTTTTCAACTCAAAACTTTATTCTAGGTGATGTTACATTTGCACATAGGACCCCTTGTTCGAAAGGAGCTTCTGAACTCTCTCGTCCATTGAATTTGTCAGGTTTTGGATGGTTTCTGCTTCAATTGTTTTGCATGAGGACAGAATACCCTCCCAGAGCTGTTGCTTAGATGTGAACTGCCTCCCCCCATCATATACACTCCTTTTGATGATGCTCCAGAGGTTCTCAATGGGGTTGAGGTCAGGGGAGCATGGGGGTCACACCATATGTTTGTCCCCTTTTATGCCCATATCAGCCAGAGATGCAGATGTGTTAGGTGCAGCATGAGACGGGGCATTATCATGCATGAAAATGATCTTGCTGCGGAATACATGGTTCTTCTTCTTGAACCATGGCAGGAAGTGGTGTTTGAGAAACTCCACATACATTATGGAGTTCATCTTTACCCCTTCAGGGATCCTAAAGGGGCCGACAATCTCTCTCCCCATGATTACAGCCCAAAACATTACTCCACCTCCTCCTTGTTGGCGCCGTAGCCGTGTTTGCATGGGGTGTCCATCAACCAGCCATCTTCCACTCCATCCATCTGGACCATCGAGCGTTGCACGGCACTCATCGGTGAACAAAACAGTTTTGAAGTCAGTCTTCATGTATTGTTTGGCCCACTGGAGCCGTTTCTGCTTCTGTACAGTGGATAGATGAGGTCGACAGGATGGCTTACGCACAGCTGCAAACCTCTGAAGGACCCAGCATCTTGTTGTTCGGGGGACGTTGGAGGCACCAGCAGCTTCTAAAACTTGTCTGCTGCTATGACAAGGCTTTTTTGCCGCTGCTCTTTTAACCTGACGTAATTGCCTGTAGGAAAGAGTCCTCAATTTTCCCTTATCAGCACGCACACCTGTGTACTCTGAATCAGCTACATAGTTCTTGATTGTGCGATGATTAGGATGAAGTGTCTTGGCAATGTTGATTGTAGTCATGCCTTGACCTAAACACTCCACAATTTGTTGCTTCTCAGCAGCCGACACATCCTTTTTCTTTCCCATTTTGGCAGAAAATGTAGGCCGCTTAATAATGTGGGACAGCCTTCTTAAGTAGTCTTGCCTTTCATTGGACACACCTGCCAAACTAATTAGCACAGGTGTCTGCAATTGCTTACAGTGATATAAAGAGCCCTGACACACATCACCATCAATGAGTTTAACTGACAAACAAACAAATTCTTCCCTTATCACTCCTAAACACTTTTTGCATAATAATTTGGAGCACAGTGTACATGTGCTTTTCCACAAAACACCAGTGGTTCACGTAGTGAATCTTACAGTTCTAACTTGCCAACCGTGGTCTGTATGGAGTTGTTCAATAAAAGGCCCAAAATTAAGATAACATAGACAGGAGAGGTCTCTATGAATACGAATTCCTAAGTATTTGATACCCTGTGAGGACCAGGCAAAGGGAAAGTTGGACTGGATGGAATCCTGTATGGATTTGGGGAGGGAGACATCGAGGGGCTCAGACTTCGCTGCATTGATTTTAAAATTTGACCATGTAACAAAGTGATCTATTTCAGCCATAACAGCAGGGATGGATATATGTGATTGAGTGATATATACTAAGACATCATCAGCAAATGCAGAGCACTTGTACTCGGTGCCTCCCACCTCAATCCACCTAATATTGGGGTTATGGCGAATTGATGAGAGCAGGTGCTCCATCACTAGGATGTATAAGAGAGGGGGCAGAGAACATCCCTGCCTTGTCCCATTGGTAATTATGAAAGGTGATGAAAATGTTCCATTTATCTTCAGCCAATTGACGTATTGCGATACAGGGCCGTGATTTTGGCTATAAAAGGGTCCCCTAGACCCCTACCCCAAGCTTTTTAAGAGAATAATATATGGCGTGCCAGGAGACTCTATGAAATGCTTTCTCAGCATCCAACAAGAGTATCTAATTACAAATTTTTAACTGCATCTAGCCCAGGAAATACTTTGTGCCTAGTAGCAGTGTCTGCTAGTCAGCGGATTTTCCCAGCTGTTAAGCAAGCTACACCACCTGTAGTTTGGACACTTAATTTTTTCAAAGGAAATAGTTCGGGCGCCCGGGACACTCAGTGAAGAGCATTGGGGAGGCACCCCAAGGCACAGGGGCTGGGACTGGCGGTAGGACGCCTTGCGGTGGACCGCCAAGCTCGATCCTTATAAAAGTTTTTTAACTGCAGCAGCTTTAGTGGATGCTACTGGAGCTAAAATTACTGCGGCTGCTGGCATGAGACTTGCCCTCCAATAGATCCTTGTAAAAGGATTTAAAGTGTACTAATTCAAATTAGAGAGACAATTTAAATTAAAAAGATTAGACCTGCCTCCACCGCAGGGGGGCTTGCTCGACCCACCAGCGGACAGGCACCAGTATTGGGAGAGGGGGGCTGGCCGTCAGGGTCCACCACAGCTCTGGCACAAACCCGGCGACACGAAGGTCGCACGGGCAGGAACGGACTGGCCGTGTCGGCTTCGCACTTTTTTGATTTAAGGAGGGCATGACATGCCTATATCTGTGTCTCCCCCTCCTTTTACTCCTCCACCTCTTTTCTTTTCGCATGACTATATGTACTTGTCACTTTTCCATATGTTAGTTGTATCTTCTGAGCAGTTTGTCAGCTGTTGGACACCTTTGAAGGTGTCTTCTATGTGTTTCTATGTGTTTTTGTTTGCCTGCCATTGGTTTTAACGGTGTTCGAAGGTGTTCGACGAACAGTTTGACGAACAGTTCGGCGAACATACGGGTGTTCGACGAACCAAACCGAACTCGAACACTACGGGGGTGGCTCAACACTAGTGAGAAGCCTGTGGAAGTCTGTGGTACCTCGCGGACAGCGAACATCCAGTAGGGCAGTAACATTATTATTATTATTATTTATTATTATAGCACCATTTATTCCATGGCGCTTTACATGTGATAGGGATATACATAGCAAAAACATTTACATAATCTTAACAAAACGAGTCAGCTACTGGTACAGGAGGAGCGAGGACCCTGCCCGCGAGGGCTCACATTCTACAAGGGATGGGTGAGGATACAGTAGGTGGGGGTAGAGGAGGTCATGCAGTAATGTGGTGGAGCGGTGGTTACTGCAGGTTGTAGGCTTGTCGGAAGTGGTAGGTCTTCAGGTTTCTTTTGAAGGCTTCCATGGTAGGCGAGAGTCTGATGTGTTGGGGTACAAAGTTCCAGAGTAGGGGGGATGCACGGGAGAAATCTTGCATGTGATTGTGGGAAGAGGAGATAAGAGGGGAGTAGAGAAGGACATCTTGTGAGGATCGGAGGTTGCGTGCAGGTAAGTACCGGGAGACTAGGTCACAGATGTATGGAGGAGACAGGTTGTGGATGGCTTTGTATGCCATGATTAGGGTTTTGAACTGGAGTCTCTGGGCAATGGGGAGCCAGTGAAGGGATTGACAGAGGGGGGAGGCCGGGGAATAGCGGGGGGACAGGTGGATTACATGGTGGATTACAGGTGGATTACATGGTGTAACATAGTAACATAGTTTTTAAGGTTGAAGGAAGACTAAGTCCATCTAGTTCAACCCATAGCCTAACTTGTTGATCCAGAGGAAGGCAAAAAAAAACCCATGTGGCAAACACTAATCTCCACATTGGGGAAAAAAATTCCTTCCCGACTCCATACGACAATCAGACTAGTTCTGTGGATCAACGCCCTATCAAGGAATCTAGTATTTATAACCTGTAATATTATACTTTTCAAGAAAGGCATCCATGCCCTTCTTAAATTTTAACAGTGAATCACTCATTACAACATCATGCGGCAGAGAGTTCCATAGTCTCACTGCTCTTACAGTAAAGAATCCCCGTCTGTGATTATGTTTAAACCTTCTTTCCTCCAGGTGTAGAAGATGCCCCCTTGTCCCCGTCTCAGGCCTCAGAGTAAAAAGATCAGTAGAAAGGTCTTTGTACTGTCCCCTCATATACTTGTACATAGTAATAAGATCACCCCTAAGACTTCTTTTTTCCACAGTAAATAACCCCAAGTGTAATAACCTGTCTTGGTATTGCAGACCCCCCAGTCCTCTAATAACCTTGGTCGCTCTTCTCTGCACCCGCTCTAGTTCAGCTATGTCTTTCTTATACACCGGAGACCAGAACTGTAAACAGTATTCTAAGTGTGGTCGCACTAATGACTTGTATAGAGGTAAAATTATGTTCTCCTCATGAGCATCTATGCCTCTTTTAATGCATCCCATTATTTTATTTGCCTTTGCAGCAGCAGCCTGACACTGGCCACTAAACGTGAGCTTGTCGTCCACCAATACAGCCAGGTCTTTTTCAGTTACAGTTTTGCCCAGTGTTTTACAATTAAGCATATAATTATACATTTTATTTCCTCTGCCCAAGTGCATTACCTTACATTTATCCCCATTAAAGCTCATTTGCCATTTATCAGCCCAAGCTTCTAGTTTACATAGATCCTCCTGTAATATAAAATTGTCCTCCTCTGTATTGATTACCCTGCAGAGTTTAGTGTCATCTGCAAATATTGAAATATTACTCTGTATGCCCCCTACAAGGTCATTAATAAATATGTTAAAAAGAAGGGGGCCCAATACTGACCCCTGTGGTACCCCACTGTTAACTGAGACCCAGTCTGAGTGTTTTCCATTAATAACCACCCTTTGTTTCCTATCACTGAGCCAATTCTTAACCCACATACATATATTTTCCCCTATCCCCATTGTTCTCATTTTATGTATCAACCTTTTGTGTGGAACCGTATCAAAAGCTTTTGAAAAGTCCATATACACAACATCCACTGCATTTCCTTGGTCCAGTCCAGAACTTGCCTCCTCATAAAAACTGATCAGATTAGTTTGACAGGAACAGTCCCTCGTAAACCCATGTTGATATTGGGTCATGAGGTTATTCTTCTTCAGATACTCTAGTATAGCATCTCTTAGGAAACCCTCCAAGATTTTACCCACAGTAGAGGTTAAGCTTACCGGCCTATAATTTCCAAGTTCAGTTTTTGTCCCCTTTTTGAATATTGGCACCACATTTGCTATACGCCAGTCCTGTGGTACAGACCCTGTTATTATGGAATCTTTAAAGATTAAAAACAATGGTCTATCTATGACGTTACTTAATTCCTGCAGTACTCGCGGGTGTATCCCATCCGGGCCCGGGGATTTGTCAACTTTAGTGATTTTTAGACGCCGCCGTACTTCCTGCTGGGTTAAGCAAGTGACATTTACTGTCATGCGATTTTCTTGTGTAAATACGGTTGAAAAAAAATCATTTAGCATATTGGCTTTTTCCTCATCCTCATCCACCATTTCACCCAGACTATTTTTAAGGGGGCCAACACTATCATTTTTTAGTTTTTTACTATTTATGCAGTTAAAGAATATTTTGGGGTTATTTTTACTTTCTCTGGCAATGATTCTCTCTGCCTCAATCTTTGCTGCCTTGATTTGGTTTTTACATAATTTATTTAATTTTCTATATTTATTTAATGCCTCATCACTACCTACTTGCTTTAGTTCTCTAAATGCTTTCTTTTTGTCACTTATTGCGCCCCTTACAGCTCTATTTAGCCATAGTGGTTTCCTCCTATTTCTAGCATGTTTATTCCCATAGGGTATATATTGTACACAGGTCCTATTCAGGATGTTAATAAATGTCTCCCATTTAGTGTTGAGCGAGCACTAAAATGCTCGGGTGCTCGAAGCTCGGGCCGAGCTCGCCGTGATACTCGGGTGCTCGACCGGAGCAACGAGCCCAATGTTAGTCTACGGGAGACTCGAGCATTTTTGAGGTGGCACCCCCGGCAGTCTTTTAAAAGCCTAACAAGTGCCCAAAACGATAGTGACAGTGCTCAAATGACATGGGGACAGCATGGGGATCACCCCAGGAAGCATTTCTGACCCCCAGGTCACTGCTGTCAACAACGTGGTCAGAGGTATTAAGCCACTTTTACAGGTTCACAATAAAACGTTCAAAAACGAAAGTGAAACTTTTTTCCTGTGAAATATGGTAAGGAACATCCTTTCCAGGGTAAAGACTTGTGTATAAGTCAAAATAAATGACCAAAAACAAAAATACTCCTCCACACCTTCGGCTATGTTCACAAGTAGCATTTTTTATGCGTTTTTGCACTTTTGTATTGCTTTCAACAAATGCATTCACCGTGAAATGTCATTTTAACATTTTACAACCTTATCTGGCCATGTGCTGTGTGACACATGCATAAAGTGCTGAAAAGACAAGGGAACAGCATGAGGAAGACCCCTGGAAGCATCTCTGACTCCCAGGTCACTGTCTAAAAGTGTGCCCATCATAAGTGATCCTTACCGCATCAGAAGATGCAGACTTGCAACTATCCCCATGCAAGTTCTAGTCTCAGGGCAGTGTTCAATTGTACCTCCCCCATTCCTTGCAATACAAGCTCAAGTATGCAGCCTGCCACCCACCCACCCCCAGGCTGCAATACCATACTGCTTGCTTGCTTGAACTTGAAATTGGGCCTTGTGGAGGCGGAATCTGGCCACCACGTCATGGCTGTGTTGGCGGCCTGGAATCCATACTCAGTCCCCAGCCGCCCGACGGCCGGGTGTCCATACTAGGTCCCCAGCCGCCCCGCGGCCGGGTGTCCACACACGGTCCCCAGCCGCCTAGGGACAGCCGGGTGTCCATAAACGGTCCCCAGCCGCCCCTCTTTCTCCTTGGAACATCCCCCCACACACTTTTCTTAGCCCGGCCTGCTTTAGGCAGCATTGGATGAGCCCACCAGAGAACCAGACTCCTCCGGTGGGCCCTGACTTCTCCATCGGTGGAGTTGAGAGTGCCAAGGTGAGGAGCATGATGATGATGACAGAAGTTAGCATCTGCAATGTTTTCTTTTAATGCAAGTGTAAGTGTGCAGCCTACCACCCACCCACCCCCAGACTGCAATTCCATACTGCTAGCTTGCACTTAAAATGGGGCCTTTTAGTTTGGAGGAGGCCGAAGCTGGCCACTACCTCATGGCTGCTTCGGCAGCGAGGTATCCATACTCAGTCCCCAGCCGCCCATATTTGTCCTGGTGTGCCTTATACATAAGATTAAGCGCGTATACCAAAACATTACCTGTGCCCTCCCCAGTGCATTTAGTGGGAAGGAGAGCCTATTCCGCTGTAGTGTGTGCATGCCAAACCCCTGTTCATGGTACATGCGAAGATGCCTCCCACCTTGCACCTGTCATTGCAGACTTGCAACTATCCCCATTCAAGTCCTTGTCCCAGGGCAGTGTTCAATTGTACCTCTCGCATTCCTTGCAATGCAAGCGCAAGTATGCAGCCTGCCACCCACCCACCCCCAGGCTGCAATACCATACTGCTTGCTTGCACTTTAAATTGGGCCTTTTAGGCATGTGGAGGCGGAATCTGGCCACCATGCCATGGCTGTGTCGGCGGCCTGGTATCCATACTCAGTCCCCAGCCGCCTGGTGGCCGGGTGTCCCCGCTTGCTCCCTAGCCTCCAGGGGGTGGCCGGGTGTCCATACTCGGTCCCCAGCCACCCCTATTTGTCCCGGTAACCTTTCCCACACTTTTCTTAGCCTGGCCTGCTTTAGGGCAGCATTGGCCGAGCCCACCGGACTATCAGACTCCTCCGGTGGGCCCTGGCTTCTCCATCAGGGGAGTTGAGAGTGCCAAGGTGAGGAGCATGATGAGGATGATAGAAGTTAGCATCTGCTTTGTTTTGTTGTAATGCAAGCGCATGTATGTAGTAGCAGCTAAGCCTGAGGTGGTCAGCGTTTTGGCGCATATCCTACCTCCTCCGAGGATTGCTGGATGTTTTCCTGCTACTATCCAAGTTCTATGACTCCCGTTAAAACAAAGCTTCAGGTGATAAATGATGGATGAGGTAGTGGCAAAAGAGAAAGAGCAGGAGGAACAGGGACCATTCACATCAATATCAGGCCAGTCAACCAGATATGTCTTGAAAGGAGCGGTTCGGCTACACAGTTATAGGGCATACAGTGAGTGCAATGCCTACCATAAATTTCGAGCCACTCCAATGCCCCTTGGAAATGACATGGAGGTCAGAGGGCGTTAACTAAACCTTTTTTTCCATTTATAGCAACTGGGTCTCCCGTGCACTGTTGGCCTAAGCAGTGAATGGAAGGCTTTCCAAAAATTATGAGGAACTGCAATGCCCCTTACAAGAGCCATGTGTGGCACCCCAGGGGTCTGGTCACCACAGTAATAGAGATATTACGTCGGAGAGCAAGTGGGAGGTTTCCTGGTCAGGATCCCTTAAACATGCAACATCCTCCTGCCCCAATCCTGGGAGGGGAGAATTCTGCCCTTATAAACTGGATCTGGGGCGGGGTTGAGTGAGTCAGAGAACAGTCAGAGTCAGAGTGAGAGCAAGGGAAAGTAACAGCAAGGAGCTCTGTAGGAGCTAGGAGCTAAAGACCAGGGGCTGGAAGCTGAGCAGAGCTCGCCCTGGCAGAAGACAATAGGAACCGGACACAGGAGTCCGAAGCTGTGAGGACTTATATATCCAGCAGCAGAAACCAGCCGGCAGGGGATTTCAGGTCCTCTGGCCATAGAAGCCCGGAGGCTCAGTCACAAGCAAGGGACCAGCACCGACGTCGTGGAGCGGAGGCTAACAGAAGGCCCCAAGTCACCAGCCATACGGGTGAGCACTACACGGTACACTCAGGGACGTGGGCTACTTCTACCCGCTTACAGCAAGGTATCCAGGATGAGTGCAGACAGACGGGGAGGCCTACAACTCCACCTGGCCAGGGGAACTCCTGCTTGCTCACAGACTGACCAGGCCTCTTATGCTAGCCAGTACTCCCGGGAGGGTCTACCTTATAATCATCAGTAAAGACCCTGAACTGCATTGCAAAGACTCTGAGTCATTCCTGCTGCGCTCGTGCACCATCACCCCCATCATCCACACTCACTGCCCTGAGGCTATACTCCTCCCGAGGGGAGTTATCCCATTCTATGCTGCGCACACAACACCAGCCTCAGCGGTCTGCCTCGCAGCGGTGGTACTCCCTGACCGCAATCCACGGGTGGCGCAGTCGGACAATTAACCTCAAAACCTAAGAAAGACTGCCACTGGTTTGAGCAGCCTGAGCCACGGGACCGGGTCACCGCCACGGAGACTACAGACCCCAGAGACCCAGCACAGGGTATCCCACACACGTGTACACACTGCCCAGGGGGCGCGTCACATGCAGTACAGCATATTACAACCATAAGTCCCATTATTGAGGAGTGGGTGTCCCATGGTATTTGCTTACGCTTTCCAAGCAAAAGCTGCCAAAAATTAGGACGGAGCAACTTGCAATGCCCCTTACAAGAGCCATGCAGTACAGCATATTACAAACATAAGTCCCATTATTGGGGAGTGGGTGTCCCAAAGTATTTGCTTATGCTTTCCAAGCAAAAGCTGCCAAAAATTAGGACAGAGCAACTTGCAATGCCCCTTACAAGAGCCATGCAGTACAGCATATTACAAACATCAGTCCCATTATTGGGGACTGGGTGTCCCATAGTATTTGCTTATGCTTTCCCAGCAGAAGCTGCCAAAAATTAGGACGGAACAACTTGCAATGCCCCTTACAAGAGCCATGCAGTACAGCATATTACAAACATAAGTCCCATTATTGGGGAGTGGGTGTCCCATAGTATTTGCTTATGCTTTCCCAGCAAAAGCTGCCAAAAATTAGGACGGAGCAACTTGCAATGCCCCTTACAAGAGCCATGCAGTACAGCATATTACAAACATAAGTCCCATTATTGGGGAGTGGGTGTCCCATAGTATTTGCTTATGCTTTCCCAGCAAAAGCTGCCAAAAATTAGGACGGAGCAACTTGCAATGCCCCTTACAAGAGCCATGCAGTACAGCATATTACAAACATAAGTCCCATTATTGAGGAGTGGGTGTCCCATAGTATTTGCTTATGCTTTCCAAGCAAAAGCTGCCAAAAATTAGGACGGAGCAACTTGCAATGCCCCTTACAAGAGCCATGCAGTACAGCATATTACAAACATAAGTCCCATTATTGGGGAGTGGGTGTCCCATAGTATTTGCTTATGCTTTCCAAGCAAACGCTGCCAAAAATTAGGAGGGAGCAACTTGCAATGCCCCTTACAAGAGCCATGCAGTACAGCATATTACAAACATAAGTCCCATTATTGGGGAGTGGGTGTCCCATAGTATTTGCTTATGCTTTCCCAGCAAAAGCTGCCAAAAATTAGGACGGAGCAACTTGCAATGCCCCTTACAAGAGCCATGCAGTACAGCATATTACAAACATAAGTCCCATTATTGGGGAGTGGGTGTCCCATAGTATTTGCTTATGCTTTCCCAGCAAAAGCTGCCAAAAATTAGGACGGAGCAACTTGCAATGCCCCTTACAAGAGCCATGCAGTACAGCATATTACAAACATAAGTCCCATTATTGGGGAGTGGGTGTCCCATAGTATTTGCTTATGCTTTCCCAGCAAAAGCTGCCAAAAATTAGGACGGAGCAACTTGCAATGCCCCTTACAAGAGCCATGCAGTACAGCATATTACAAACATAAGTCCCATTATTGGGGAGTGGGTGTCCCATAGTATTTGCTTATGCTTTCCAAGCAAAAGCTGCCAAAAATTAGGACGGAGCAACTTGCAATGCCCCTTACAAGAGCCATGCAGTACAAAATATTACAAACAAAAGTTCCATTATTGGGGAGTGGGTGTCCCATAGTATTTGCTTATGCTTTCCAAGCAAAAGCTGCCAAAAATTAGGACGGAGCAACTTGCAATGCCCCTTACAAGAGCCATGCAGTACAGCATATTACAAACATAAGTCCCATTATTGGGGAGTGGGTGTCCCATAGTATTTGCTTATGCTTTCCCAGCAAAAGCTGCCAAAAATTAGGACGGAGCAACTTGCAATGCCCCTTACAAGAGCCATGCAGTACAGCATATTACAAACATAAGTCCCATTATTGGGGAGTGGGTGTCCCATAGTATTTGCTTATGCTTTCCCAGCAAAAGCTGCCAAAAATTAGGACGGAGCAACTTGCAATGCCCCTTACAAGAGCCATGCAGTACAGCATATTACAAACATAAATCCCATTATAGGGGAGTGGGTGTCCCATAGTATTTGCTTATGCTTTCCCAGCAAAAGCTGCCAAAAATTAGGACGGAGCAACTTGCAATGCCCCTTACAAGAGCCATGCAGTACAGAATATTACAAACATAAGTCCCATTATTGGGGAGTGGGTGTCCCATAGTATTTGCTTATGCTTTCCAAGCAAAAGCTGCCAAAAATTAGGACGGAGCAACTTGCAATGCCCCTTACAAGAGCCATGCAGTACAGCATATTACAAACATAAGTCCCATTATTGGGGAGTGGGTGTCCCATAGTATTTGCTTATGCTTTCCCAGCAAAAGCTGCCAAAAATTAGGACGGAGCAACTTGCAATGCCCCTTACAAGAGCCATGCAGTACAGCATATTACAAACATAAGTCCCATTATTGGGGAGTGGGTGTCCCATAGTATTTGCTTATGCTTTCCCAGCAAAAGCTGCAAAAAATTAGGATGGAGCAACTTGCAATGCCCCTTACAAGAGCCATGCAGTACAGCATATTACAAACATAAGTCCCATTATTGGGGAGTGGGTGTCCCATAGTATTTGCTTATGCTTTCCCAGCAAAAGGTGCCAAAAATTAGGATGGAGCAACTTGCAATGCCCCTTACAAGAGCCATGCAGTACAGCATATTACAAACATAAGTTCCATTATTGGGGAGTGGGTGTCCCATAGTATTTGCTTATGCTTTCCCAGCAAAAGCTGCCAAAAATTAGGACGGAGCAACTTGCAATGCCCCTTACAAGAGCCATGCAGTACAGCATATTACAAACATAAGTCCCATTATTGGGGAGTGGGTGTCCCATAGTATTTGCTTATGCTTTCCAAGCAAAAGCTGCCAAAAATTAGGACGGAGCAACTTGCAATGCCCCTTACAAGAGCCATGCAGTACAGCATATTACAAACATAAGTCCCATTATTGGGGAGTGGGTGTCCCATAGTATTTGCTTATGCCTTGCAAGCAAAAGCTGCCAAAAATAAGGACGGAGGAACTTGCAATGCTGGCACCCTGGTGGTATAGTGGTGGTGGAAGCTGAGGATAAGGAGAAGAAGATTAAAAAGGCGAAACGAGGAAGCGTATACCCATGTGTGGGTGTGAAGCGGTGCATGTGAATACACCTCCCGAAATAACACAGTGGATTTGACTTTATGTTACTCTGCTGTCATTTGGTGGTGAAGAGAAGTCTGGCCCAATCCAGCCCTTGTTCATTTTGATAAGGGTCAGCTTCTCAGCATTGTCAGTTGACAGACGAGTGTGCTTATCAGTTCTAATTCCCCCAGCGGCACTAAAAACACGCTCCGATAACACGCTAGCGGCAGGGCAGGCCAGGACCTCCAAGGCGTACAGAGCGAGTTCATTCCAAGTGTCCAGCTTGGATACCCAATAATTAAAAGGCACAGAGGAATCACAGAGGATGCTGGTACGATCGGCAAGGTACTCCCTCACCATCTTTTGAAACTTTCCACTCCTTGTGAGAGTACCCCGTGCCTCAGGGCCTGTAAGCTGGGCGGGTGTCAGAAAACTGTTCCAGAACATTGACAGTGTTCCCCTGCCTCTGCTGGATTGGAGTTGCATCTCTCTCGCCTGTACGCCTTGGTTGGGCAACGAACTGTGACCTCTGCCGCTAGCGTGTTCAGATGGGAATTTTTTTAAGAGTTCTGCAGCAAGGGCCTTCTGGTATTGCCCCATTTTTGTAGACCTCTCCACCTCAGGAATAAGAGAGTGAAAGTTCTCCTTGCAGCGGGGTCTACAAGTGTCACCAACCAGTAATGACTGTCACCCAACATTTTGACAACGCGAGGGTCACGGTTAATGCAGCGTAACATAAAGTCAGCCATGCGTGCCAGACTGGTAACGGGCAAGTTTTCCGTGTCCTAACTAGTGTTGAGCCACCCCCGTAGTGTTCGAGTTCGGTTCGGTTCGTCGAACACCCGTGTGTTCGCCGAACTGTTCGTCGAACTGTTCGTCGAACACCTTCGAACACAGTTAAAACCAATGGCAGGCAAACAAAAACACATAGAAACACATAGAAAACACCTTCAAAGGTGTCCAAAAGCTGACAAACTGCTCAGAAGACACAACTAACACATGGAAAAGTGACAAGTACATATAGTCATGCGAAAAGAAAAGAGGTGGAGGAGTAAAAGGAGGGGGAGACACAGATATAGGCATGTCATGCCCTTCTAAAATCCAAAAAGTGAGAAGCCGAGACGGCCAGTCCGCTCCTGCCCGTGCCACCTCCGTGTCGCCGGGTTTGTGCCAGAGCCGCGGTGAACCCTGACGGCCAGCCCCCCTCTCCCAATACTGGTGCCTGTCCGCTGGTGGGTCGAGAGAGCCCCCCTGTGGTGGAGGCAGCTCTAAGCTTTTTAATTTAAATTGTCCCTCTAATTTGAATGAATACACTTTAAATCCATTTACAAGGATCTATTGGAGGGCAAGTCTCATGCCAGCAGCCGCGTAATTCCAGCTCCAGTAGCGTCCACTAAAGCTGCTGCAGTTAAAAAGCTTTTATAAGGATCGAGCTCGGCTGTCCACCGTAAGGCATCCTAGTGCCAGTCCCAGCCCCTATGCCTTGGGGTGCCTCCTGATGCTCTTCACTAAGTATCCCGTGGTCCCGAAGCATTTCCTTTGAAAAAATTAAGTGTCCAAACTACAGGTGGTGTAGCTTGCTTAACAGCCGGGATAATCCGCTGACTAGCAGACACTGCTACTAGGCACAAAGTATTTCCTGGGCTAGATGCAGTTAAAAATTTGTAAGTAGATACTCTCGTTGGATGCTGAGAAAGCATTCCATAGAGTCTCCTGGCACGCCATATATGATTCTCTTAAAAAGCTTGGGGTAGGGGTCTAGGGGACCCTTTTATAGCCAAAATCACGGCCCTGTATCACAATACGTCACCTAGGCTGAAGATAAATGGAACTGTAGCACCGAGGGCTCGGTTGCTACAGACGTATTGCACCTCACCCAGAGGTGTGATATCTCACTCTCAGATAAGGATGGAGTGTGGATCAGGACCCGACACCTGCATGCATTACACCACATTGCCGTGGGGCAGGGCGACCAATATGCCCCTGAGATGGGCACGACAGTCCCTGTCCCTGGCTGGAGTGGGGGGAGGGAACACTGAGGAAGGGGAACCCTGCAGTGCAGGAGCAGGGAGGAAGCAGTTCCTGGGTGCATTGAGAAGGGAGTATAAAAGGTGGGCACCATCTTAGTTCAGTGCAGAGAAGTCTGAGCAGAAGTGGCAGGGAGCAGGGGCTCTGCATGAGCTCTGCTCCGGAGGCGGGCCTAGTAACAGAGGCCCAGGCCTGCAAGAGGGAGAAGGAAGGAAGAGGAGCGGAGAAGGCTCCAGGAACGAGGAATGAAGGGATCCCAGGGGTGCGGACGGGCGAGTCGCCACCGCACGCCCGAATCCACCTGCGTGGAGGGGTCAGGCCAAAGGGGGAGACCGGTCCCCGAACTAGTGGAGGCAGGAAACGACCCTCAGCTAGAAACCGGAGGCTCTGACATTTTATGTGGCGCAGCCCCTTGCTCCACCCGCTAGGAAGGCACCACATAGGGTCAGGGAAACTGGCGCCAAGTTTACCAAGAGGAGGCCCGAGGCAGCCGGACAGAAGTGTTGGTAAGAAAGGCCAGACAAAGGACACACAAAGGGGGTCCTGTGAAGCGCTCCAAAGTTATCTGGGAGTTGTCTGAGCCCCTCACCTGGTGAGCACAGTACGACGTGGGCAGCCGTTACCTGCAGACGTGGTCTGGATAATAAGAACTGTGAGTAAAGGCCCTGAACTGCATCACTGACTCCGTGTCGTTACTGCTGCTGCCCTGCACCATCACCCCCATCCTCCGCATACACTGCCCTGAGGCTATACTCCTCCCGTGGGGAGTTATGCTACGCTCTGCTGCACCCACAACACCAGCCTTAGCGGTCTGCCCTGTAGCGGCGGTTCACTCTGACCGCAATCCACGGGTGGCGTAGTCGGACATTTAAACATCAAAACCACATAAATAGTTCCGCCACTGGTTTGACCGCCCTGAGCCACGGAACCGGATCGCCGCCACGAAGACTACAACCACCAGCATCCACCAAAAAGGGTCCGGCTCCGGGTGTCCCAAGGCCCAGGGGGTGCGTCAGAACATTTTCATCACCTTTCACAATCACCAATGGGACAAGGCAGGGATGTCCTCTGTCCCCTCTCTTATACATCCTAGTGACGGAGCACCTGCTCTCATCAATTCGCCATAACCCCAATATTAGGTGGATTGAGGTGGGAGGCACCGAGTACAAGTGCTCTCTATTTGCTGATGATGTCCTAGTATATATCACTCAATCACATATATCCATCCCTGCTGTTATGGCTGAAATAGATCACTTTGTTACATGGTAAAATTTTAAAATCAATGCAGCGAAGTCTGAGGCCCTCGATGTCTCCCTCCCTAAATCCATATAGGATTCCATCCAGTCCAACTTTCCCTTTGCCTGGCCCTCACAGGGTATCAAATACTTAGGAATTCCTATTCATAGAGACCTCTCCCATCTATGTTATCTTAATTTTGGGCCCTTTATTGAACAATTCCATACAGACCACGGTTGGCAAGTTAGAACTGTAAGATTCACTACGTGAACCACTGGTGTTTTGTGGAAAAGCACATGTACACCGCGTTCCAAATTATTATGCAAAAAGTGTTTAGGAGTGATAAGGGAAGAATTTGTTTGTTTGTCAGTTAAACTCATTGATGGTGATGTGTGTCAGGGCTCTTTATATCACTGTAAGCAATTGCAGACACCTGTGCTAATTAGTTTGGCAGGTGTGTCCAATGAAAGGCAAGACTACTTAAGAAGGCTCTCTCACATTATTAAGCAGCCTACATTTTCTGCCAAAATGGGAAAGAAAAAGGATGTGTCGGCTGCTGAGAAGCAACAAATTGTGGAGTGTTTAGGTCAAGGCATGACTACAATCAACATTGTGCGATGATCAGGATGAAGTGTCTTGGCAATCAAGAAGTATGTAGCTGATTCACAGTACACACGTGTGCGTGCTGATAAGGGCAAATTGAGGACTCTTTCCTACAGGCAATTACGTCAGGTTGAAAGAGCAGCGGCAAAAAAGCCTTGTCATAGCAGCAGACAAGTTTTTGAAGCTGCTTGTGCCTCCAACGTCCCCCAAACAACAAGATGCAGGGTCCTTCAGAGGTTTGCAGCTGTGCATACGCCATCCTGTCGACCTCCTCTATCCACTTCACACAAGCAGAAACGGCTCCAGTGGGCCAAACATTACATGAAGACTGATTTCAAAACTGTTTTGTTCACGGATGAGTGCCGTGCAGCGCTCGATGGTCCAGATGAATGGAGTGGAGGATGGCTGGTTGATGGACACCCCACGCAAACACGGCTACAGCGCCAACAAGGAGGAGGTGGAGTAATGTTTTGGGCTGGAATCATGGGGAGAGAGATTGTCGGCCCCTTTAGGATCCCTGAAGGCGCTAAAGATGAACTCCATAATGTATGTGGATTTTCTCAAACAGCACTTCCTGCCATGGTTCAAGAAGAAGAACCGTGTATTTCACAGCAAGATCATTTTTCTGCATGATAATGCACCATCTCATGCTGCACATAAAACATCTGCATCTCTGACTGATATGGGCATAAAAGGGGACAAACTTATGGTGTGACCCCCATGCTCCCCTGACCTCTACCCCATTCAGAACCTTTGGAGCATCATTAAAAGGAGTGTCTATGATGGCGGGAGGCAGTTCACATCTAAGCAACAGCTCTGGGAGGGTATTCTGTCCTCATGCAAAACAATTGAAGCAGAAACCATCCAAAACCTGACAAATTCAATGGACGAGAGAGTTCAGAAGCTCCTTTCGAACAAGGGTTCCTATGTGAAAATGTAACATCACCTAGAATAAAGTTTTGAGTTGAAAACTGTTTGATTTCAGTTTCTAACAACCTGCTAATGCTTATAATTTCAAAAATGACCATTTTTTTGGTCTTTATTAAAATGAAAAGGTTGATCGAAAAGTTTGGGGGATCTAAGAGTGTGGCAACCCAGTAGTCATGATTACTTCGAATTCTGACAATATGAGGGTCATGCTGCAGGTAGTGCAGCAAGAAGGCACTTATGTGTCTTGCGCATCTCGGAGCCCCAAAATTATTTTCCGGGCTAGATGCAGCTAAAAATTATTTTTAATTTTAAATCTGGTGAAGCTTATTATAGATGGCCTAATAGGATCAGTGCTGCACACTGCTACAAAGCCCAAATTATTTTCCAGTCAAGATACAGATAAACATGATTAGTAATTTGAAAGCTTAAAACGGTTGGTAGGGTGATTTTAACCAATCATCAAGCTTTTACTCTCCCCAGGATGACACAGGGGTAGAAAAGTCGTTTCGGATCCATGATTTGTTCATCTTTATGAACGTGAGTCTGTCTACATTATCAGTGGAGAGCCGCGTGCGCTTATCTGTCAGCACACCACCAGCAGCGCTGAACACACGTTCAGACAGAACGCTGGCTGCGGGGCATGACAAGATCTCCAAGGCGTAAGTGGCTAGCTCCGGCCATTTATCCAGACTGGAAGCCCAAAAAGAGCAAGGGTCCAGTGACACAGTCGTGGCTTCAATGTTTACTTGGAGATACTCCTGTACCATCGTCTCTAGGCGTTGACTATGTGTCAGACTTCTTGTCTCCTGTGGCCTTGCAAAGGATGGGCTAAAAAAGTGGTGAAATGATTCCGCAAAATTGATGTTACCAGCAGATACTGTGGTTCTGTTACGGTTTGAGTGCTGAACACTTGACGGTCCCACGGTTGGCAAGTTGGAACTGTGAGATTCACTACGTGCACCACTGGTATTTTGTGGAAAAGCACATGTAAGATTCTGCAACAGTCTCTGCTGATACTCCTGCATGCGTGCATCCCTTTCTATGGCAGGAATAATTTCTGCAAATTTACTTTTGTACCGGGGATCTAACAGTGTGGCAACCCAGTAGTCAGGATTATTTCTAATTCTCACAATTCGAGGGTCATGTTGCAGGTAGTGCAGCAAGAAGGCACTCATGTGTGTTGCGCATCCAGGAGCACCAAGTCCCTGTTGTGTTGGTGGCGAGGTAACAATCATGCTTCCTTCCTCTGTCCTCTCCCCCCAACCTCGCACAACAGAAATGTGATCAAGGTCTCCCTCATCTGATGAGTCTTCCATCAGTTCGTCCTCCACTTCTTCCTGGGCTCCTGCACCTTCCTCACTAGTTTGGCTGCTACCATGCGCCCTGGTAAAATCATCTCCCCCACCCTCACATGCCTGCCGCCCTGGTGCTGCCGACCGTCTGGACCTTGCAGATGTTAGCCCTTCCGCATACAACTCCTCCTCCTCTACTTCCTCCACCTCCTCTTGTGCCACCACCTGACTCCGAATTCTGTTTAACATGTGCTCCAGCATGTAAATCACCGGAATAGTCATGCTGATAATGGCATCGTCAGCACTAAACATCTTCGTCGCCATTTCAAAACTGTGCAGAAGGGTGCATAGGTCCCTGATCTGAGACCACTCCTCCAGCGTGATTTGCCCCACCTCTGAATCTCGTTGGCCCAGGCTATACGTCAGAACGTATTGCACCAGGGCTTGTCGGTGCTGCCACAGTCGCTGCAACATGTGCAGAGTTGAATTCCACCGGGTAGGCACATCGCATTTTAGCCGGTGAAGTGGCAGGCCCAACGACTTCTGTAGAGATGTAAGTCGCTGAGCTGCGGGATGCGAACGGCGGAAGTGAGCACACAGCGACCGTGCCCTCTGCAGAAGGCCATCTAGTCTGGGATAGTGGGCTAAAAATTGCTGGACAACCAGGTTCAACACGTGAGCCATACAAGGCACGTGTGTGACATTGCCCCGGCGAAGGGCCGCACCCAGGTTTGCAGCATTGTCGCACACGGCCTTCCCTGGTTTCAGGTCCAGTGGAGACAACCATTCATGAAATTGGTTCTCCAGAGCTGACCACAACTCCTCAGCTGTGTGACTCACATTTCCCAGACATTTCAATGTAAAAACCGCCTGATGACGTTGAGCCCTACTGCCAGCATAGTAAGGAGGTGTGCAGGATCCCTTTTGCGCAGTTAGAAAGCTTGTGGCATGACCAGACAGGCTTTGGGTGCAGGTGGAAGACCGAGAGGAGGTTGAGGAGGCAGAAGCAGTGGAGGAAAAATGACATAAAGAGGATTGACGCACAACTCGTGGGGACGGCAAGACTTGGACAGCAGCCCCTTGTCCTGCTGTCACCATAGTTACCCAGTGCCCAGTCAGCGACATGTAACGCCCCTGTCCATGCCTACTCGTCCAAGTGTCTGTGGTGAAATGCACCCTGTCACACACAGAGTTTCTCAAAGAAGCGGTGATGTTGTGTGCGACATGCTGGTGGAGCGCAGGCACACCTTTCTTTGAGAAGTAGTGCCGACTGGGCATCTGGTACTGGGGCACTGCGACGGACATAAGGTCTCGAAAATCCTCTGTGTCCACCAGGCGGAAAGGCAGCATTTCTGTAGCCAAGAGCTTGCAGATGGTGAAATTCAACCTCTTAGCTTTCTCATGGCTAGGAGGAAATGGTCTTTTACTTGTCCACATCTGAGGGACCGAGGGCTGGCTATTGTGCTTAGACGGGGTTGATAAGGGTGTCCCCGGCAAACTGCCGGTCTGTGAGGAAGATGCAGGCGGACATGTTAGGTTGCCTTGATCCAAAGGTGGTGCTATCGATGTCGGACAGCGCTCAAGACCAGCTGGTGTTACCACCTCCAAAGAAAATGATGACCTGCCAATCACGCTGGCTGTTGCGGGTAAAGAGGTGGCAGGTCTGCGCCCCAAAACAGGTGTGACTGCTGTCCCCCCAGTCACAGAGGATGAAGAGGCCGCGGATGCACAAGATATGGCAGACGGTGGTTGGCCCGGCCGGCTAGACCGCATTGTAGCACACTGAGCTTCCCACTGCAACTTATGCTTCATGTCCATGTGCCGGTTCATGCATGAAGTACTCAAACTATGTATTTTTTGGCCTCTACTTAGCTTTTGCTGACAAATGTTACAGATAACATGAGTTGGGTCATCTTTATCGATCTGAAAAAATGCCCAGGCTATGCAAGGCTTAGCACCCATGCGACCTGAAGAGCCACCACGACTTGTGGTGAGAGGCAGAGTTGTGTTTGAGGATGCAGTTGTTGACGTGCTTCCAGTACTACGTCTCTGTCCAGGAAGGCGCAACCTGACCTCGTCGTCACTAGCATCTTCCTCCACCTCCTCTGCTGACCTCATCTCTTGGCTGACTGTGGGTTGACAGTAAGTGGGATCTCCGACCTCATCATCATCACCCTGTGCGTTATCACACCCGTCGTCCTCAGAGCCAACCTGTTCCTGCCCTGACAAAAAACTAAAGTTGTCGCTCCAATCAGGTATTTGAGTCTTATCATCGTCTTCCTCATTGTCTCCACCAACAGGAGTTACAGTTTGGGAATGAGGGTCTACATTATGGTCAGAACCTTCTGCGTCTGGTCCTGGATCCGACTCATAAAGATTCTGGGCATCAGTGCAGATCATTTCCTCGTCTGGATTCACAGAAGCGCTGGAGTCGACCTCTGATTCCCAGGCTATAGTATGAGTAAACAGCTCTGCAGACTCAACCATCTGTTCTACCTCATACTCAGACGGGCAGCTGGAGATTTGGGAGCTGTGAGGAAGCAAGTGCGATTTGGGTGACACCTTTGAGGACTGGAGTATTTGTGATGTTGAAGTTGATGTGGAGGAGAGCCCACTTAAAGGAGCACTTGATATCCGTTGAAGCACCTGCTGTTTTTGTGCCTCATCTGGAATTTGTAGCGATTGGCGTGGCCGTAAGAAAGGGATCTTATCACATTGTCCGCTAAAAGAAGTAGACATTTTAGTTTGGCTGGAAGATGGTCTTTCTTCTGCACCTACCCCACGGACACAACCTTTTTTCCCCTTCCCAACACGCCTATTCCCCTTTCCACCAGCAGCAGGCCTTTTTCCACTCATTTTGGTGGTTAACTAATTCACAACTCTGGAGTTGTTTGCACAAAAAAACAATGGATGGTAACCGAGCAGAGCTGAGTGGCCAAACTGTGGTATTAGGCCAAAACTATTGGCTGGGTTAGATGCAGAAAAAAATTATTTTTAATTTGCAACCTGATGGAGGTCAGTATAGATGGACTAATAGACCAAGTCCCACACACCGCTAGAAGCCCAAATATTTTTTCAGAGCTAGATGCAGAAAAAAATTATATTCAATTTGCAACCTGCTGGACGTCAGTATAGAAGGACTAATAGAACAAGTCCCACACACTGCTAGAAGCCCAAATATTTTTTCAGAGCTAAATGAGGAAAAAAATTATTTTTAATTTGCAACCTGATGGAGGTCAGTATAGATGGACTAATAGACCAAGTCCCACACACTGCTAGAAGCCCAAATATTTTTTCAGAGCTAGATGCTGAAAAAAATTATTTTTAATTTGCAACCTGATGGAGGTCAGTATAGATGGACTAATAGACCAAGTCCCACACACTGCTAGAAGCCCAAATATTTTTTCAGAGCTAGATGCAGAAAATTTTTTTATTCAATTTGCAACCTGATGGAGGTCAGTATAGATGGACTAATAGACCAAGTCCCACACACTGCTAGAAGCCCAAATATTTTTTCAGAGCTAGATGCAGAAAAAAATTATTTTTAATTTGCAACCTGATGGAGGTCAGTATAGATGGACTAATAGACCAAGTCCCACACACTGCTAGAAGCCCAAATATTTTTTCAGAGCTAGATGCAGAAAAAAATTATTTTTAATTTGCAACCTGATGGAGGTCAGTATAGATGGACTAATAGAACAAGTCCCACACGCTGCTAGAAGCCCAAATATTTTTTCAGAGATAAATGAAGAAAAAAATTATTTTTAATTTGCAACCTGATGGAGGTCAGTATAGATGGACTAATAGACCAAGTCCCACACACTGCTAGAAGCCCAAATATTTTTTCAGAGCTAGATGCAGAAAAAAATTATTTTTAATTTGCAACCTGATGGAGGTCAGTATAGATGGACTAATAGACCAAGTCCCACACACCGCTAGAAGCCCAAATATTTTTTCAGAGCTAGATGCAGAAAAAAATTATATTCAATTTGCAACCTGCTGGAGGTCAGTATAGAAGGACTAATAGAACAAGTCCCACACACTGCTAGAAGCCCAAATATTTTTTCAGAGCTAAATGAAGAAAAAAATTATTTTTAATTTGCAACCTGATGGAGGTCAGTATAGATGGACTAATAGACCAAGTCCCACACACTGCTAGAAGCCCAAATATTTTTTCAGAGCTAGATGCAGAAAAAAATTATATTCAGTTTGCAACCTGATGGAGGTCAGTATAGATGGACTAATAGAATGATGCTATGCCCAAAAGATTTTACTTCACTAGGTGCAGTAAAAAAATTGGTATTCTATACACAGGTGGTATATCTTGCAACACAGATAGGCTACTCCACTGACTAACACACTCTGCAATAGGCCAAAAAGGATTAGCTTTGCTAGATTCAGCCAAATGCTGTGAAAAAAACTTGCACAGCACTGGCACAGACCTGCCTGGCAAAAACTGATAGGAACTGATGTAACCTAGTCCTGAAAAGGACTCCAATTACAATTAGTCTTTACTCCCACAATCTATCTATTTAAGAGCACAGACCTGCCTGATAAAAGTCGTAGGAAATGCTGTAACCTAGTCCTTAAAAGGACTGCAATCACAACTATTCCCTACTCCCAAGCTATCTGTATATTTGTGCGAAAATTGGCTTGAAATTAACAAGGTATAGCGCACACAGCAACAGCGGTGCCGTCTAACACGCAGCTGCAGCAGTGAGAAAATGGTGGCGACGGGGAAAATGGCTTGGTCTTATAGGGCAAGGACATGTGACATACACTGCCAATCACACATGCCCTTGCTTGTGTGAAAAAAAGCACTTCGCTCCGTGTGTGCGCTGCTGATAGGCTGACAGATTGCACCTCCCCACTGCAAATGCGGGAAAGAGAAAAAAAAATGGAGATCTTCATTGTTCCTGCAGAGATCCATCCCCTGCCCCTCCCCCCGCCCCGCTGTACACTCAAACTGCGTATTAACATTAATTTTCATCATTACTGAGAAAAAATCCAGTTATGATTTTGGTGCACGAACAGTTATCGAACATAACCTCGAACAGCCGAATTTTTCTCAAATTGTTCGTGTTCGCCGACCGGCTCGAACACCGCCCAAAGCAGCTCGAATTTGAGATTGGCGAACAGTTCGAGTAGAACAACGCTCATCTCTAGTCCTCACCAAGATGACGACTGACCATGCTCTCCTCCTCCTCCTCTTCCTCCTCCCCCCTGTCCTCAGGCCACCCACGCTGAACCGACGGAATGACACTTGTACAGGTACTACCGTCTACAACGCATGATAGCAGCTCCTGTTCTTCCTCCTCCTCCTCCTCTCCCTCATTGTCCCCCAATGCACGTTGGGATGAGATGAGGCTGGGCTGTGTGTAATCGCCCGCTACGGCTTCTTGATCCATCTCATCATACCCTGGCTGCAATGCCTCCTCTTTTTATTCTCTGCAGAGAGCGTTGCAAAAGACAGACAAGTGGGATGCTGACACTAATGATGGCGTCATCGCCACTCACCATCTTGGTGGCCTCCTCAAAGTTTGTCAGGATGGTACATATGTCAGACATCCAGGTCCACTCCTGAGGTCTTATGTGTGGAGTCTGACCTGAATATCGACGGCTTTGTTGCAGCTGGTACTCCACAACTGCTCTCTTCTGCTCACAAATCCTTTGCAACATGTGGAGGGTAGAGTTCCAACGTGTGGGTACATCACACACCAGTCGGTGTGCCGGAAGCTGCAAACGCTGCTGCAACACAGCAAGGGCGGCGGAAGCTGTAGCCGACTTGCGAAAATGAGCTGACAGGCGGCGTACTTTCACGAGCAGATCTGGCAACTCGGGGTACGATTTAAGAAACCGCTGAACCACGAGGTTAAGCACATGAGCCAGGCATGGTACGTGTGTGATCTCACCTCACCTCAGAGCCGCCACCAGGTTACGGCCATTGTCACACATGACCATGCCGGGATGTAGGTTCAGCGGTCTCAGCCACAGATCTGCCTGCTCTTTCACAGCTGTCCACAACTCACAAGCAGTGTGAGGTTTATCACCTAAGCTTATGAGTTTCAGCACAGCCTGTTACCGCTTGGCGGAGGCAGTACTGCAATGCTTCCAGCTTGTAACTGATGTGGTGATATCTGAGATGGAGGCTGAACATGAGGAGGAGGAGGAGGAGGAGGATGCGCAGGAGCTGTACACTGTGGGGGCAACTCTGACTGACTTAGGGCCCGCAATCCTCGGTGTGGGGAGGATGTGTTCCGTCCCAAGGTCCGACTGGGTCCCGGCTTCCACTATGTTTACCCAGTGTGCCGTCAGAGAGATGTACCGTCCCTGGCCACAAGCACTTGTCCACGTGTCCGTTGTCAGGTGGACTCTCCCAGTAACTGCGTTGTTGAGGGCACGGCAGATGATTTGGGACATGTGCTTGTGTAGTGCCGGGATGGCACACCGGGCAAAATAGTGTCGGCTGGGGACCGAGAACCGAGGGACGGCCACCGCCATAAGATTGCGGAAGGATTCCGTCTCCACCAGCCTAAAAGGCAGCATTTCCAATGCAAGCAGTCGTGAAATGTGCGAATTTAGGACTGTGGCCTGTGGAGCGTTAGCTGCGTATTTCCGCTTTCGTTCAAAGGTCTGGGATATGGACAATTGAACGCTGCGGTGGGACGTGGACGTTGATGCTGTTTCTTGAGAAACTGCCATAACAAGTGAAGACTGAGAGGAGGGGGCATCTTTACATGCAGTATGGACAGGGGATTGCCTTGCACACAGAACAGGGGGTTCTATTGCACGCACAACAGTGGAAGAAGCAGTGGTGACACCCGCTGACACTGGTCGTGGACCCTGGGTTTCGCCCCACAAAGTCGGGTGCTTTGCTGCCATGTGCCTGATCATGCTGGTGGTGGTCAGGCTGGTAGTTTTGTCACCCCTGCTGATGCTGGCATGGCAGATGGAACATATGGCCTTTTTGGGATTATCAGCAGAGTCTTTAAAAAAATTCCAGACTCTGGAAGACCTAACGCTTGTACTGGCAACGTCCCTCGTGTTGGTGTTAAGGGGAACGGTTGCCTGCCTTCTGTCTGCGGCCACCACACTGCTTCTTCCTGCCTGTTGGGGTACTCTGCCTCCCTCCCCCTGTGTGCTGCTGGCCTCACTCTGCATGTCCTCCTTCCACATTGGGTCAATTACTAGATCATCCTCCACCTCCTCCTCTTCCACTTGCGCACCAGGGTCCTCCTCCTCACTTCCTGGCAATTGTGTCTCGTCATCGTCCACCTCTTGTGACAGACTGCCAACGTCGACTTCCTGTGGCCGTGGCTGTTCAAATATTTGGGCATCGCAACATGGGATCTCCTCTTCCACCACTTCAAGCGTATCAGGCGAGGGGCCCAAATATGGAAATGGACCAGTGAACAGCTCTTCAGAGTGTCCAAGTGTGGGATCACTTGCTGTCTGACGACACTCGGCATGGTGGGAGGAAGGAGCATCAGGGTGAGGAGGAGTATGCGGTCGAGACTCACGGCTAATAAGAGTTGACCGTGTGGAAGACAGACCGGAGGTGGTGATGCCCAGGTAACTGGAAGTATTATCTGCTATCCAATTAATAACCTGTTCACACTGATCAGTTCTCAATACTGGTGTTGTTCTGTGCTTCCCTAGTAATTCGGTCAAGAAGTGGGAGCGAGAAGATGTGGCTGTTGGTTGTGGCACATTTTCACCATGGCCACGGCCCTGTCCTCTGCAGGAACCATCACCAGAACGTCCACTTCCACATCCCTAGCCACGCCCCTTGCCCATTGGAAATGAAGTAAAATAGCTTACACTTGCACTATCAATGGAAAAAGGGTAATAAAGAGTAGATTAGAACCGTGGAAGAGGAAAACCACAGTTATTGTTTACTGGGGTATACCACACTTTTTTAGAGATATTTGCGGCTGAACAGTGAGCGACACACTCAAACTGCTTTTTTTTTAGATACCAAAGGCCCAAAACTGGATAGTACAGCGATTTGACCCATGGAACTGCGAAACCACACTGGGATGTCGGGCCTACACAAGACTATTTTCAACAGATATATTTTTGTGTCACAACAGTCAGGAGACACTACTGTTTTTCTTTACGGAAAAAACTACCAAAACCTGAATAATAGAGATTTTTTACCGTGGGATGGCAAAACCACAGTTATTGTTTACTGGGGTATACCACACTTTTTTAAATAGAGATATTTGCGGCTGAACAGTGAGCGACACACTCAAACTGCTTTTTTTTTAGATACCAAAGGCCCAAAACTGGATAGTACAGCGATTTGACCTGTGGAACTGCGAAACCACACTGGGATGTCGGGCCTACACAAGACTGTTTTCAACAGATATATTTTTGTGTCACAACAGTCAGGAGACACTACTGTTTTTCTTTACGGAAAAAACTACCAAAACCTGAATAATAGAGATTTTTTACTGTGGGATGGCAAAACCACAGTTATTGTTTACTGGGGTATACCACACTTTTTTAAATAGAGATATTTGCGGCTGAACAGTGAGCGACACACTCAAACTGCTTTTTTTTTAGATACCAAATGCCCAAAACTGGATAGTACAGCGATTTGACCTGTGGAACTGCGAAACCACACTGGGATGTCGGGCCTACACAAGACTATTTTCAACAGATATATTTTTGTGTCACAACAGTTAGGAGACACTACTCTTTTTCTTTACGGAAAAAACTACCAAAACCTGAATAATAGAGATTTTTTACCGTGGGATGGCAAAACCACAGTTATTGTTTACTGGGGTATACCATACTTTTTTAAATAGAGATATTTGCGGCTGAACAGTGAGCGACACACTCAAACTGCTTTTTTTTTAGATACCAAAGGCCCAAAACTGGATAGTACAGCGATTTGACCCGTGGAACTGCGAAACCACACTGGGATGTCGGGCCTACACAAGACTATTTTCAACAGATATATTTTTGTGTCACAACAGTCAGGAGACACTACTGTTTTTCTTTACGGAAAAAACGACCAAAACCTGAATAATAGAGATTTTTTACCGTGGGATGGCAAAACCACAGTTATTGTTTACTGGGGTATACCACATTTTTTTAAATAGAGATATTTGCGGCTGAACAGTGAGCGACACACTCAAACTGCTTTTTTTTTAGATATCAAAGGCCCAAAACTGGATAGTACAGCGATTTGACCCGTGGAACTGCGAAACCACACTGGGATGTCGGGCCTACACAAGACTATTTTCAACAGATGTATTTTTGTGTCACAACAGCCAGGAGACACTACTGTTTTTCTTTACGGAAAAAACTACCAAAACCTGAATAATAGAGATTTTTTACCGTGAGATGGCAAAACCACAGTTATTGTTTACTGGGGTATACCACACTTTTTTAAATAGAGATATTTGCGGCTGAACAGTGAGCGACACACTCAAGCTGCTTTTTTTTTAGATACCAAATGCCCAAAACTGGATAGTACAGCGATTTGACCTGTGGAACTGCGAAACCACACTGGGATGTCGGGCCTACACAAGACTATTTTCAACAGATATATTTTTGTGTCACAATAGTCAGGAGACACTACTGTTTTTCTTTACCTAAAAAACTACCAAAACCTGAATAATAGAGATTTTTTACCGTGGGATGGCAAAACCACAGTTATTGTTTACTGGGGTATACCACACTTTTTTAAATAGAGATATTTTCGGCTGAACAGTGAGCGACACACTCAAACTGCTTTTTTTTTAGATACCAAAGGCCCAAAACTGGATAGTACAGCGATTTGACCCGTGGAACTGCGAAACCACACTGGGATGTCGGGCCTACACAAGACTATTTTCAACAGATATATTTTTGTGTCACAACAGTCAGGAGACACTACTGTTTTTCTTTACGGAAAAAACGACAAAACCTGAATAATAGAGATTTTTTTCCGTGGGATGGCAAAACCACAGTTATTGTTTACTGGGGTATACCACACTTTTTTAAATAGAGATATTTGCGGCTGAACAGTGAGCGACACACTCAAACTGCTTTTTTTTTAGATACCAAAGGCCCAAAACTGGATAGTACAGCGATTTGACCCATGGAACTCCGAAACCACACTGGGATGTCGGGCCTCCACAAGACTATTTTCAACAGATATATTTTTGTGTCACAACAGTCAGGAGACACTACTGTTTTTCTTTACGGAAAAAACTACCAAAACCTGAATAATAGAGATTTTTTACCGTGGGATGGCAAAACCACAGTTATTGTTTACTGGGGTATACCACACTTTTTTAAATAGAGATATTTGCGGCTGAACAGTGATCGACACACTCAAACTGCCTTTTTTTAGATACCAAAGTCCCAAAACTGGATAGTACAGCGATTTGACCCGTGGAACTGCGAAACCACACTGGGATGTCGGGCCTACACAAGACTATTTTCAACAGATATATTTTTGTGTCACAACAGTCAGGAGACACTACTGTTTTTCTTTACGGAAAAAACGACCAAAACCTGAATAATAGAGATTTTTTACCGTGGGATGGCAAAACCACAGTTATTGTTTACTGGGGTATACCACACTTTTTTAAATAGAGATATTTGCGGCTGAACAGTGAGCGACACACTCAAACTGCTTTTTTTTTAGATATCAAAGGCCCAAAACTGGATAGTACAGCGATTTGACCCGTGGAACTGCGAAACCACACTGGGATGTCGGGCCTACACAAGACTATTTTCAACAGATATATTTTTGTGTCACAACAGCCAGGAGACACTACTGTTTTTCTTTACGGAAAAAACTACCAAAACCTGAATAATAGAGATTTTTTACCGTGAGATGGCAAAACCACAGTTATTGTTTACTGGGGTATACCACACTTTTTTAAATAGAGATATTTGCGGCTGAACAGTGAGCGACACACTCAAACTGCTTTTTTTTTAGATACCAAATGCCCAAAACTGGATAGTACAGCGATTTGACCTGTGGAACTGCGAAACCACACTGGGATGTCGGGCCTACACAAGACTATTTTCAACAGATATATTTTTGTGTCACAATAGTCAGGAGACACTACTGTTTTTCTTTACCTAAAAACTACCAAAACCTGAATAATAGAGATTTTTTACCGTGGGTTGGCAAAACCACAGTTATTGTTTACTGGGGTATACCACACTTTTTTAAATAGAGATATTTTCGGCTGAACAGTGAGCGACACACTCAAACTGCTTTTTTTTTAGATACCAAAGGCCCAAAACTGGATAGTACAGCGATTTGACCCGTGGAACTGCGAAACCACACTGGGATGTCGGGCCTACACAAGACTATTTTCAACAGATATATTTTTGTGTCACAACAGTCAGGAGACACTACTGTTTTTCTTTACGGAAAAAACGACAAAACCTGAATAATAGAGATTTTTTTCCGTGGGATGGCAAAACCACAGTTATTGTTTACTGGGGTATACCACACTTTTTTAAATAGAGATATTTGCGGCTGAACAGTGAGCGACACACTCAAACTGCTTTTTTTTTAGATACCAAAGGCCCAAAACTGGATAGTACAGCGATTTGACCCATGGAACTGCGAAACCACACTGGGATGTCGGGCCTCCACAAGACTATTTTCAACAGATATATTTTTGTGTCACAACAGTCAGGAGACACTTCTGTTTTTCTTTACGGAAAAAACTACCAAAACCTGAATAATAGAGATTTTTTACCGTGGGATGGCAAAACCACAGTTATTGTTTACTGGGGTATACCACACCTTTTTAAATAGAGATATTTGCGGCTGAACAGTGAGCGACACACTCAAACTGATTTTTTTTTAGATACCAAAGGCCCAAAACTGGATAGCACAGCGATTTGACCCGTGGAACTGCAAAACCACACTGGGATGTCGGGCCTACACAAGACTATTTTCAACAGATATATTTTTGTGTCACAACAGTCAGGAGACACTACTGTTTTTCTTTACGGAAAAAACTACCAAAACCTGAATAATAGAGATATTTTACCGTGGGATGGCAAAACCACAGTTATTGTTTACTGGGGTATACCACACATTTTTAAATAGAGATATTTGCGGCTGAACAGTGAGCGACACACTCAAACTGCTTTTTTTTTAGAAACCAAAGGCCCAAAATTGGATAGTACAGCGATTTGACCCATGGAACTGCGAAACCACACTGGGATGTCGGGCCTACACAAGACTATTTTCAACAGATATATTTTTGTGTCACAACAGTCAGGAGACACTACTGTTTTTCTTTATCTAAAAAACTAACAAAACCTGAATAATAGAGATTTTTTACCGTGGGATGGCAAAACCACAGTTATTGTTTACTGGGGTATACCACACCTTTTTAAATAGAGATATTTGCGGCTGAACAGTGAGCGACACACTCAAACTGATTTTTTTTTAGATACCAAAGGCCCAAAACTGGATAGCACAGCGATTTGACCCGTGGAACTGCAAAACCACACTGGGATGTCGGGCCTACACAAGACTATTTTCAACAGATATATTTTTGTGTCACAACAGTCAGGAGACACTACTGTTTTTCTTTACGGAAAAAACTACCAAAACCTGAATAATAGAGATATTTTACCGTGGGATGGCAAAACCACAGTTATTGTTTACTGGGGTATACCACACATTTTTAAATAGAGATATTTGCGGCT
Source organism: Phyllobates terribilis (assembly GCF_046119375.1). Classification (NCBI taxonomy): domain Eukaryota; kingdom Metazoa; phylum Chordata; class Amphibia; order Anura; family Dendrobatidae; genus Phyllobates; species Phyllobates terribilis. The sequence continues at coordinate 324,846,985 of NW_027362762.1, read as the reverse complement.
GAACAGTGAGCGACACACTCAAACTGCTTTTTTTTTAGAAACCAAAGGCCCAAAATTGGATAGTACAGCGATTTGACCCATGGAACTGCGAAACCACACTGGGATGTCGGGCCTACACAAGACTATTTTCAACAGATATATTTTTGTGTCACAACAGTCAGGAGACACTACTGTTTTTCTTTATCTAAAAAACTAACAAAACCTGAATAATAGAGATTTTTTACCGTGGGATGGCAAAACCACAGTTTTTGTTTACTGGGGTATACCACACTTTTTTAAATAGAGATATTTGCGGCTGAACAGTGAGCGACACACTCAAACTGCTTTTTTTTTAGATACCAAAGGCCCAAAACTGGATAGTACAGCGATTTGACCCGTGGAACTGCGAAACCACACTGGGATGTCGGGCCTACACAAGACTATTTTCAACAGATATATTTTTGTGTCACAACAGTCAGGAGATACTACTGTTTTTCTTTACGGAAAAAACGACCAAAACCTGAATAATAGAGATTTTTTACCGTGGGATGGCAAAACCACAGTTATTGTTTACTGGGGTATACCACACTTTTTTAAATAGAGATATTTGCGGCTGAACAGTGAGCGACACACTCAAACTGCTGTTTTTTTAGATACCAAAGGCCCAAAACTGGATAGTACAGCGATTTGACCCATGGAATTGCGAAACCACACTGGGATGTCGGGCCTACACAAGACTATTTTCAACAGATATATTTTTGTGTCACAACAGTCAGGAGACACTACTGTTTTTCTTTACGGAAAAAACTACCAAAACCTGAATAATAGAGATTTTTTACCGTGGGATGGCAAAACCACAGTTGTTGTTTACTGGGGTATACCACACATTTTTAAATAGAGATATTTGCGGCTGAACAGTGAGCGACACACTCAAACTGCTTTTTTTTTAGAAACCAAAGGCCCAAAACTGGATAGTACAGCGATTTGACCCATGGAACTGCGAAACCACACTGGGATGTCGGGCCTACACAAGACTATTTTCAACAGATATATTTTTGTGTCACAACAGTCAGGAGACACTACTGTTTTTCTTTACGGAAAAAACTACCAAAACCTGAATAATAGAGATTTTTTACCGTGGGATGGCAAAACCACAGTTATTGTTTACTGGGGTACACCACACTTTTTTAAATAGAGATATTTGCGGCTGAACAGTGAGCGACACACTCAAACTGCTTTTTTTTAAGATATCAAAGGCCCAATACTGGATAGTACAGCGATTGGACCCGTGGAACTGCGAAACCACACTGGGATGTCGGGCCTACACAAGACTATTTTCAACAGATATATTTTTGTGTCACAACAGTCAGGAGGCACTACTGTTTTTCTTTACGGAAAAAACTACCAAAACCTGAATAATAGAGATTTTTTACCGTGGGATGGCAAAACCACAGTTATTGTTTACTGGGGTATACCACACTTTTTTAAATAGAGATATTTGCGGCTGACCAGTGAGCGACACACTCAAACTGCTTTTTTTTTAGATACCAAAGGCCCAAAACTGAATAGTACAGCGATTTGACCCGTGGAACTGTGAAACCACACTGGGATGTCGGGCCTACACAAGACTATTTTCAACAGATATATTTTTGTGTCACAACAGTCAGGAGACACTACTGTTTTTCTTTACGGAAAAAACTACCAAAACTTGAATAATAGAGATTTTTTACCATGGGATGGCAAAACCACAGTTATTGTTTACTGGGGTATGCCACACTTTTTTAAATAGAGATATTTGCGGCTGAACAGTGAGCGACACACTCAAACTGCTTTTTTTTTAGATACCAAAGGCCCAAAACTGGATAGTACAGCGATTTGACCCGTGGAACTGCGAAACCACACTGGGATGTCGGGCCTACACAAGACTATTTTCAACATATATATTTTTGTGTCACAACAGTCAGGAGACACTACTGTTTTTCTTTACGGAAAAAACGACCAAAACCTGAATAATAGAGATTTTTTACCGTGGGATGGCAAAACCACAGTTATTGTTTACTGGGGTATACCACACATTTTTAAATAGAGATATTTGCGGCTGAACAGTGAGCGACACACTCAAACTGCTTTTTATTAGATACCAAAGGCCCAAAACTGGATAGTACAGCAATTTGACCCGTGAAACTACGAAACCACACTGGGATGTCGGGCCTACACAAGACTATTTTCAACAGATATATTTTTATGTCACAACATTCAGGAGACACTACTGTTTTTCTTTACGGAAAAAACTACCAAAACCTGAATAATAGAGATTTTTTACCGTGGGATGGCAAAACCACAGTTATTGTTTACTGGGGTATACCACACTTTTTTAAATAGAGATATTTGCGGCTGAACAGTGAGCGACACACTCAAACTGCTTTTTTTTTTAGAAACCAAAGGCCCAAAACTGGATAGTACAGCGATTTGACCCGTGGAACTGCGAAACCACACTGGGATGTCGGGCTTACACAAGACTATTTTCAACAGATATATTTTTGTGTCACAACAGTCAGGAGACACTACTGTTTTTCTTTACGGAAAAAACTACCAAATCCTGAATAATAGAGATTTTTTACCGTGGGATGGCAAAACCACAGTTATTGTTTACTGGGGTATACCACACTTTTTTAAATAGAGATACTTGCGGCTTAACAGTGAGCGACACACTCAAACTGCTTTTTTTTTAGATACCAAAGGCCCAAAACTGGATAGTACAGCGATTTGACCCGTGGAACTGCGAAACCACACTGGGATGTCGGGCCTACACAAGACTATATTCAACAGATATATTTTTGTGTCACAACAGTCAGGAGACACTACTGTTTTCTTTACGGAAAAAACTGCCAAAACCTGAATAATAGAGATTTTTTACCGTGGGATGGCAAAACCACAGTTATTGTTTACTGGGGTATACCACACTTTTTTAAATAGAGATATTTGCGGCTGAACAGTGAGCGACACACTCAAACTGTTTTTTTTTTTAGATACAAATGGTCCAAAATGGATAATACAGAGGTTTGAACCGTGGAAGTGCAAAACAACACTTCTGTTTCTCTAGCGTACACCAGACTATTTTCAACAGTTATATTTGTGTCTGAAAAATCAGAGACACTCTTTTTTTGGGGGGGGGGGACACACCAAAAGGTTAATAAGACGGGTATTTGTACAGTGTGAAGGAGGAAAAAAAAAGGAGGATTTAGATGAAAAAAAAAGGATTTTTCCTGGCCCCCGACACCTGGTGCTAAGTCCAGCAATTTCAGCAACAGGAGCACACAGGACTGTAATGCAGCATTTGCTGGTATAACCACTGTGTCTCCTATACAGCCTGCCTGCCTGGTATCTGGGATGGATATTAGTCCTGAAAAGGACTGTTTGTTTGTTCTGGCAGCCTTTACAGACCCTACACTAACTATTTCGCAGTTTATATCTCTCCCTAAATCAGCAGCGCTGTCCCTACACTGTCTAATCCGGAGCGACTGTGTCCAAGATGGGGGCGCCCCATTTTAAATACTCGAGGTGACGCTGTGCGGCCAGCCAATCACTGTAATGCCCACAACCAACATGGCTGCAGCATTACAGTGACTGGCTGGCAATCCCTGCATGTTCATTGGCTCTGTAAAGAGCGCCAAACATGCAGGGCGGAGACCTGAGCTCCCGCCCGAGTAACCCGGAAATGCTCGGTGCTCGCCGAACATCCCGAGTAGCGTGATGCTCGGGCGAGTACCGAGCAGTGTCGAGCATGTTCGCTCAACACTACTCCCATTTGCTTTGTGTAGTTTTATGTCTCAGGATATCGCCCCAGTTTATTGCACTAAGATCATCTCTTAACCGTTGGAAATTTGCCTTCCTGAAGTTTAGTGTCCTTGTAACCCCTCTACTACACATCTTATTAAAGGTTACATGAAAATCTATTATTTTGTGATCACTATTACCCAAGTGACCCCCAACTCGTATATTTGATATGCGGTCTGGCCTATTGGTTAATATTAGGTCTAGCAGTGCCCCCCTTCTTGTTGGGTCCTGAACCAGTTGTGAAAGGTAATTGTCTCTCATAGTAGTCAAAAACCTATTTCCTTTGCTTGAACTACATGTTTCTGTCCCCCAATGTATTTCAGGGTAGTTGAAGTCTCCCATAATAATGACTTCTCCTTGAGTCGCTGCTTCATCTATTTGCTTTACGAGGATATTCTCCGCTACTTCCATTATTTTTGGAGACTTATAACAAACTCCTATCAGTAATTAATTATTTTTTCCCCCTCCCCTTATCTCCACCCACAGGGACTCTACATTTTCATTAGATTCACATATATCCTCCCGCAAGACAGGTTTTAAGGATGATTTTACATATAAACACACACCCCCCCTCGCTTGTTTGTATGGTCATTTCTGAACAGACTACAGCCCTGTAAATTAACTGCCCAGTCATGGCTCTCGCCCAGCCACGTCTCAGATATCCCTACCATGTCATAATTATTTTCCAACAAAATTAATTCTAATTCGTCCATTTTGTTGGTGAGGCTTCTGGCATTAGTGTACATGCATTTTATGTATCTCTCTGTACCTCTATTCCTTCTTACTTTATTGACTGTTCTAACCCCACCCCCAATTTCTTTATTTGTGCCCAGGTCACTATCTGCACTATCTTCCCCACCTATAAAATGAATACCCCCCCCCAATCCCTAGTTTAAACACTCCTCCAACCTTTTAGCCATTTTCTCCCCCAGCACAGCTGCACCCTCCCCATTAAGGTGCAGCCGGTCCCTAGCATAGAGTCTGTAGCCAACTGAGAAGTCGGCCCAGTTCTCCAGGAACCCAAATCCCTCCTTCCTACACCAGTTCTTGAGCCACTTATTTATCTCCCTAATCTCCCGTTGCCTCTCTGGCGTGGCACGTGGTACCGGTAGTATTTCAGAGAATACCACCTTGGAGGTCCTTGCTTTCAGCTTGCAGCCTAATTCCCTGAAATCATCTGTAAGGACCTTCCACCTACCTCTAACTTTGTCATTTGTGCCAATGTGCACCATGACCGCTGGGTCCTCACCAGCCCCTCCCAGTAATCTGTCAACCCGATCAGTGATGTGCCGGACTCGAGTGCCAGGTAGGCAGCACACTGTTCGATGATCCCTGTCTTTGTGACAGATTGCCCTATCTGTTCCTCTAATAATTGAGTCCCCCACTACCAGCACCTGCCTGGCCTGCCCTACTCTCCTATTTCCCTCTTTACTGGAGCTGACACTACTCCGGCTTTCAGGGGACATGCCTTGCTGCAGTAGTGCTACCCCTGTACCATTACTCCCCTCATCTGCCAACTTTGCAAACTTATTGGGGTGTGCCAGATCAGGACTAGCCTCCCTGGCACTCTTCTCTCTACCACCCCTTCTAACTGTCACCCAATTAGCGACCTCACTGACCTGCAGCTCCCGACTACCACCCTCCCCCACATCTACCCCAGTGAGCTGCTGCTCAGTGAGCAGCAGACTCCTTTCCATGTTGTCAATGGCTCTCAGTGTTGCCAGCTGCTCATTTAGATCCAGTATCTGGGCTTCCAAACGCACAACGTGCACACATCTCGCGCAGCAGTAAGCAACCTCGACCGGCTGTTCAAGGAATACATACATGTGGCAAGATGTACACTGGATAGCATTGTCAATAATGGAGCTCATTTCCTAATGGGGATTGCAATATACAGAATGTTAAGTAAAAAGCAAAGTAAAGAAATTAATGAAATACAGTCAGCAATTCAGTCCAAAGTCCTCCCTTCCAAACTCCCTGAATCCAAAGTCACTGAAAAACAAGTCACACACTTACTTTCGTTCGCACTTAAGCTCCGGACACACGCAGCTCGTTCACACTCGCAAACTAAGAGATTTAAAGAGTTTTTTTGTTTTTTTTTTCCCTTTTCCAGCAATGCACCCTTCACCTCAATGCAATTCCAAAGGACTGAATGCCCAACCAGCTGCCCCTTATAAACCCTTAATTATGATCCCTTCCCCTTAATTAACCCCTTGTGAGTAAAGCTACACCTCAGGATTTTAGTGCAATGTAGTTAACCCTTAAATACACAGGTAGTAAACTAAGAAACTAAAACTATAGTGAGAAAATAGGTTTTAAAAAGCCCAATAAATCTAAACAGGTAGAAAAGCACTCAGCAGGTCACAATGCAGCAACTCACCGCAATTCACACAGGTATTTTCTGCAGGATTCCCAATACCTCTTCACTGAAAAACAAGTCACACACTTACTTTCGTTCGCACTTACGCTCCGGACACACGCAGCTCGTTCACACTCGCAAACTAAGAGATTTAAAGAGTTTTTTTGTTTTTTTTCCCTTTTCCAGCAATGCACCCTTCACCTCAATGCTCTTCCCACTTACTATGTTACATGGTGGATTACAGGTGGTAACATGTCCCAATCCCTCCCGTCCTTGGAGACCACCTTATTTAACATAGATTTAAGTGTCTTGTTAAATCTTTCCACTAACCCATTGGTCTGGGCGTGGTACACCGATATGCGCAATTGTTTAATCCGGAGCAGCTTACAAAGTTCCCTTGTCACCTTGGACATAAAAGGAGTCCCCTGACCTGTAAGGAACTCCTTAGGTAGCCCAAGGCGACAGAACATGGCAAACAGCTTGCAGGCGATAAATTTTGCCGAAGTGTGGCGAAGTGCTATTGCCTCTAGGTAACGGGTAGCATAATCTACGATCACCAGTATGTGTTGGTGGCCACAAGCTGAATTACAATGGGTCCCACCAAATCCATCGCAATCCATTCAAAAGGTACCTCTATAACCGGCAGAGGTACCAATAGGCTACGGAAGCTTGCGGTCGGTGTGGTCAGCGGACATTCCGGGTAAGACTCACAATACCTCTGTACCTCAGCGTAAATCCCAGGCCAAAAGAACCGCTGCAAGATGTGCTCTTGCGTGTTTTTTAACCCCTAGGTGCCCACCCAGCAGGTGTGTGTTGGCCATCTCGAGCACTGCTTCGCGGTACGACTGAGGCACCACTAGTTGTTCCACGACCTCGTCCCGGATTTTGTCAACCCAATAGAGTAACTCTTGGTTGACCGCCATGCGTGGAAAGACAGTCTCTGCTCCCGGTTACTGAGCCACCCCATTTACCTCTATTACCCTTTCCCGGGCCCGGGTCAGAGTAGGATCCTGCAGCTGAGCTGTCCCAAATGTTCCCTGGGACACTTCCAGCTCTGGAATCGATGGGGTCTCCTCGACCTCTCCTGCCAATACCTCTAGGGGAAACCTATTGGGGTTACACTCTGTCCCTAGGTTGGCGACCCCTACGCCAGGTATTCCTGACTCGGGATCTTCGGGTTCCACGCCCGGAATGATATTTACCCCGCTAGGGTTAATTTTATTCTCCCACAAGGACCAGAATAGGGGCAAGTCTCTTCTCAAAACAGTCCCATAAGGCAGGGTCTTCACCACTCCCACCACATGTTTCGCCTCCCCACACTGAGTGGAAAAAGTAATCTCCGCGGTCAAGTATTCTTGGAGGTCCCATGTATGCAAACAACCCCGACTTTCCGTCCACCGGAACAAGTGACCCATTGACCAGAGTCACTAGGCTCCCTGAATCCAAGAGAGCCTCCGTCTGGTACCCGTTGACGAGTACCTGGCACAGTTGGGGTTCGCTGCAAGCAGCTTCTGCAGTTGCGGTACAGACTGTCTGGGCATACATCGATACTCTGCACGTAAACCCGTAGTCCATTGGTTCCGCCTTCAGGGGGCAGTTGGCAGCTATATGTTCTGGCCCTTGGCATCGCCAGCACCTGATAGTGGTGCGACCATTAGTCCTTGAGATTCTTTTAGGGGAAACTGGTCTCCTGCCACCCTCACTCCGTGGTACCCCCTCAGTATGGGCTTGGTGCTGACTGTTCCCGGCAGAGGGATGTGACCTTTCCCTGGCGCCTGGGCTTGCAGGGTCCGGCGTGACAGCCACAATGGTGCAGAGTCCTGTATGAAATCCTGAGTGGCCGTGTACCGCTCGATCAGGCCAACCACCTGGTCTAGAGTGCCAGGTCCCCTTGCCCCACCCAACGCTGTATAGCGGCTGGCAGAGTTCTCAACAGCCGGTCGACCAACATCCTCTCCACCACCTGGTCCGGAGTCAAGGACTCAGGCTGGAGCCACCTTTCTTACTAGCTGTAGCATGTCATATGCCTGGCGGGTCGGGCCTCCACAAAGATCCATGAAAACACCAGTTGGGCTCTCACATATGTATTAACCTCCAGTCGGGCAAGGATCTCACTTTTAGTTTCCCATGGTCCTGGGCATCTTTCCGAGTGAGGTCAAAGTAGGCCTACTGTGTGTCACCGATCAAAAACGGAGCCACCACTTCAGCCCACTAGTTGGCTGGCAGGTTCTCCCGCTCCGCGTTGCGCTCGTAAACGATGAGAAAGGCTTCTACATCGTCTTCCAGACTCATCTTCCTCAAAGCGGAACAGACCTTGTCCTGGGCCTCACGACGTTCCGGGGTCGGTGATGGGGGTGCCTCACGCTCACGCAGGGCCACAATCTGCTGCAGCAACAGGTTATTCGTCTGATGTTGCTGTTGTTGTATGAGGACCAACTGTCTCAGGATTTCCTCCATCTTGTCAGTGGGCCTGGGCTGCAGGGTGGCAGGTCTAATGACAGACATGCAGCTGGCGTTGGGTATGCCTCAGTTCACACTGCCACATTCTCCACCATATTGTAATGCGGCAGTGTTCACACTGTGCGGTAATGAGGCAGTGACCCAGGAAAAGTTCAAATCAAATGTCCTTATTCTCCAGAAACTCACAAAGTAACAGTAATTGGTATCCTCCGGATAGCAGCCGGGCTGTCAAAGTACAGTCCGTTTCCAGACCAGCTGCGATGGGCGACTGCACCGCCGTATCACTCTGTGGTCCATCAGAGTTTTACCTTCTTGGGCTTTGTGTACCTGTCACATAGGCCAGTATTGCTGAGCCTCCAGCTCTGCAGCTTGCAAACACAAAACTGACACACCCAAATCTTTTCTGCAGGTTTTTAAATGAAAACTGTGGACATGAGCCACATGCTAGACTCGGGCTGGAGGGAGTGGACCGCTCCACTGCCATCCTGTAGTTCACTCCAAGAATAAAAGCCCATGCTGGGTTTTACTAAATCTGCCTTGCTCAAATAGCTTCACCAAGTCCAAACTTACTTTTATTCTGCACTGCAACCACAGCTATGTCTGTGATTTCAATGCACTCCAGCGGGTTCAATATGCTTCTATGCGACTTCTGGGGAATACATACCATCCCTCGCATATAAATCCCCTCACAATATATATATATATATTATTATATTATTTGGCCACTGAATGGGGGCTGTAAAGACATCATATTACATGGAGTACTGTGGAGGACATTATACCTGTGCTGTGGGGACATCATATTATATAGGGGGCTGTGGGGTGCAATATACTGGTGGCTGCGGGGACATCATGCTGTATAGGAGGCTGTGGGGGACATTTTACTGTGGGCTATGGAGACATCATGCTGTAAAGGAAGCTGTGGAAGACATTATACTGGGGGCTGTGGAGACATCATGCTGTAAAGGGAGCTGTGGATGACATTATACTGGGGCTGTGAAGACATCATACTGTATAGGGGTTGTGGGGGACATTGTATTAGGGTTGTGGGGACAGCATACTGTATAGGAGGTTGTGGTGACCATACTGTATAGGGGACTATGGGGAACATTATACTGGTGGGCTGTGGTGCCAATACTGAATAGGCGGCTGTGGGAGATGGGGGACATTATACTGGGGGCTGTGATTACCAAACTGCATAGGGGGCTGTGGTGGACATTATACTATATAGGGGGCTTTGGCAACCACACTGTATGGAGGGCTGTAGTGGACATCATACACTATGTTGAGTGCGTGTGGAGGATATCATACTTTGTGGGGTGCTGTGGGGAATATTATACTGTATATAAGGGTATATGGGGGGATTATACTGTATTGGGGACTGGGGGGCCATCATAATGTATGGAGGACTGTCAGGGCTATTATACTGTATAAGGAGGCTGTGGTGGACATCATACTATATATAGGGATCTGTCATGGTCACTATACTATACATTGGGGACTGTGGTAGAAATCATACTGAAAGGGAGGCTGTGGTGACCATAAAGTATGGAGGATATGGTCTACATTGTTTACATCTGGACACTGCCAGAACTGCAAAACAGCTGATTGTTAGATGTTAGATGTTCCACCGATTTGATTTTGTTGGTCATGAATTGCTTAGTAATGGACAACCCATTTGAGGCATTCACAACATAATGGAGTTGCTTTATGATATTTTAACACATAATTTTAACAATTCTCATCACCACACTGCAGGAAAATATCATAACTTGAAATGTGGTACTGACTGTAAATCAATATCAATTTTCACCATGGATTTCATACTTTGCAATGAACTGATTGAAAACCGCTGCAAACCTCTAACAACACACGCATAACAAATAAACAGATTTTGACACCACTGATTTTTAAATGAAATTCCCTGAGGATTTTCGCCGTCCTATGCGTACATACTCATTATATACTCTATATGAACCTACTTCTCTGTGTTATGTATATTATAGCAACAAAATGTGAATCCTCTCAAATGGACAAATAAGGAGATACAAAACTCCATTTCTTCTTTATGTTATTTTTTCCAGCTGATGTTACAGTGTTGACTAGAATTGACAGCTTTCATCTAATTGGTCACTATGGGCATCAGTACTGTTTAAATTGGTGACTGCAATCTCTGACATTAAGTTTTGTAAAGCTCTGTAGAGAGCACCGGGTGGCTCCACTGAGCACCGAAAAAACACTGCAAAAGTGATAATGTCATCAATGATTTTTCCATGTTTAGTAAGAACAGCCAGCTGCAGGGAAGTTTATAAGTTGCTTATGTAATATCTAGAATCAGATTACAAAACAAAAGCTGCTATAAAGGAAAACCACAGAGTTGCCACATTTTAGATAAACGTATAAGATAAGGTAAAAAAGTAAAGACAAAAAAAGATATATAACTATATGCATTGCAGCCTTGTATAGATGTGAAATCTTAAGGGACTGTATCTCTAACTCCTTAAGGAGGTTATGGAACTTTTTTTGTAAAATGACCAGAAAGCAGGGAGTACATTAAAATAATGAAATGACTTCTGTCTGGTTGCTGTGATGCCATTTTCCTGGTAATTAATTGAAAGTGCATGAAGTTCTCATCATGCAAGACCTTAATTTTAACCAAAATGCTTTTGAATATAGGTATGGTCATTTAATTAAAGAAAACTGACTGCCAAAAAGTTTTTCATATACTATTTATTGATCACAACATAGAGAGTAATTCATTTTTTACAATGCCATAACTTAGTATTTTGTAGCATAACCTCTTGCTTTAATTACTGCACTACACAGACGGGGCATTGAAGCCACTAGGGTATTCAAGACATCTTGAGGGATCTTTCTCCATTCCATTTGCAAATTTGCAAACAGTTCATCTTTATTGCTATGGGTACGGGCCCCAACTCGTCACCCTAACTCATCCCAAAGGTGCTCCACAGGGTTGAAATCAGGTGATCGGCTTCGCCATTGCAACAGGCGAACATTTTTCTTTGCTAACCAATTTTTTACTAAATTGGATGTGTGCTTTGAATCATTGTCTAGCTGGAATCTCCATCCCCTGCCAACTTTGATTTTACCATGTGGCAGCATTACATTCTCCAGTATATCCTTGTACATGGTAGCATTCATATTTCCATCAATTATATGCAGAGGGCCAATGGCAGATGCAGAAAAGCAGCTCTAAACCATGACATTGCCAACACCATGTTTGGTACCTTACATCATTACGTTTTCCAATTGGGCAGTATATATAGTACTTGCCATCACTACAACACAGATTGAATTTGGACCACAACACCTTAGGCCAAACTGTCTATTTCTATTGGCTGTGTTCTTTGGCAAACTCAAGTCCGACCTTCCAGTTCTTTGCAGAGATGAAAGGCTTCTTGACTGGAACTCGTGCATTCAACCCTACTGCTCTTAGCCATCGCAACACAATTTGGGGACTCACTTTGACCCCATATTCTTCACTGATTTCATGTGAAATCTGTACAGCACTTTTATGGACATCAGATACTGACTTTTTCTTAATAATGTGATCAACTCTGGAGGAAGTTCACACAGGTTTGTCAGCTGTTCCATAACCTTCTTTTCCTTTCTTTAATATATGTGACACTTGACTTTGAGAACAGTTGAACAGTTGAATTCCATAGCTACCTCTTTTTGGCTTTTGCCTGACTTCACTCTCAGAATAATAAGCTTCCTGAAATCTGGTGATAAATTTGGCTTTGTCTTCGCCATGTTTCAAACCAAAAACGCACAAAAAAAGAAAGAATTTTAGGCAAAATTCGACTACCTATGACAAAATCTGCAAAATATTTGGCCCAGCAAATGTTGAAAATTAACACATAAAGGGATAAAACAATGTCAAACACAATTTTCGTCCTTATAGTTGACAACTATTTGCTTCCGGTTTACTAAAATCACCAGGAAATTGGCATCACAACAACCAGACAGAAGTAATCACACTTTTAAAAAAAAATGCAAAACTTTTAGTTGCCACTGTATACTCGCCAAATCCCCTGTTGTTCTCATGGAGCTACTCCTGTGGTTCTACCAGACTTTGTAAACATTCTGGCAGTCATGGAATGTTAATCACACACTCATTACCTTCAGTCAATCATTCATCATTAGACTTGAGCAAAATGATTCGAGTGGAAATGAATTCTATTCAAATTTCACCAACATTTATAACGTCCAGAGTGTAGATTATTTTGCAATTTTCTCTGCACAAATTCGGCAAAATGGCAGGAAGCTGGTCGCCAATTTGAGGGACCGTATAGGGCCAGAAAAAAGGTTAAAAAAGAATAAAACTAATACTCACCACTCACCTCTCTGGCCACCTCCACTGCTCGCTCTCCCCTGTTCAGTCCTCAGCAAATCCTCTTATAGCCTCCGCATGCTGCATCTTCACGCTAAGGCAGTAGTTCTGGCATAGAGTCCATGTCAAAGGTCGCAGTGCATGTAATGACTAGTGTTGAGCCACCCCCGTAGTGTTCGAGTTCGGTTCGGTTCGTCGAACACCCGTGTGTTCGCCGAACTGTTCGTCGAACTGTTCGTCGAACACCTTCGAACACAGTTAAAACCAATGGCAGGCAAACAAAAACACATAGAAACACATAGAAAACACCTTCAAAGGTGTCCAAAAGCTGACAAACTGCTCAGAAGACACAACTAACACATGGAAAAGTGACAAGTACATATAGTCATGCGAAAAGAAAAGAGGTGGAGGAGTAAAAGGAGGGGGAGACACAGATATAGGCATGTCATGCCCTTCTAAAATCCAAAAAGTGAGAAGCCGAGACGGCCAGTCCGCTCCTGCCCGTGCCACCTCCGTGTCGCCGGGTTTGTGCCAGAGCCGCGGTGAACCCTGACGGCCAGCCCCCCTCTCCCAATACTGGTGCCTGTCCGCTGGTGGGTCGAGAGAGCCCCCCTGTGGTGGAGGCAGCTCTAAGCTTTTTAATTTAAATTGTCCCTCTAATTTGAATGAATACACTTTAAATCCATTTACAAGGATCTATTGGAGGGCAAGTCTCATGCCAGCAGCCGCGTAATTCCAGCTCCAGTAGCGTCCACTAAAGCTGCTGCAGTTAAAAAGCTTTTATAAGGATCGAGCTCGGCTGTCCACCGCAAGGCATCCTAGTGCCAGTCCCAGCCCCTATGCCTTGGGGTGCCTCCTGATGCTCTTCACTGAGTATCCCGTGGTCCCGAAGCATTTCCTTTGAAAAAATTAAGTGTCCAAACTACAGGTGGTGTAGCTTGCTTAACAGCCGGGATAATCCGCTGACTAGCAGACACTGCTACTAGGCACAAAGTATTTCCTGGGCTAGATGCAGTTAAAAATTTGTAAGTAGATACTCTCGTTGGATGCTGAGAAAGCATTCCATAGAGTCTCCTGGCACGCCATATATGATTCTCTTAAAAAGCTTGGGGTAGGGGTCTAGGGGACCCTTTTATAGCCAAAATCACGGCCCTGTATCACAATACGTCACCTAGGCTGAAGATAAATGGAACTGTAGCACCGAGGGCTCGGTTGCTACAGACGTATTGCACCTCACCCAGAGGTGTGATATCTCACTCTCAGATAAGGATGGAGTGTGGATCAGGACCCGACACCTGCATGCATTACACCACATTGCCGTGGGGCAGGGCGACCAATATGCCCCTGAGATGGGCACGACAGTCCCTGTCCCTGGCTGGAGTGGGGGGAGGGAACACTGAGGAAGGGGAACCCTGCAGTGCAGGAGCAGGGAGGAAGCAGTTCCTGGGTGCATTGAGAAGGGAGTATAAAAGGTGGGCACCATCTTAGTTCAGTGCAGAGAAGTCTGAGCAGAAGTGGCAGGGAGCAGGGGCTCTGCATGAGCTCTGCTCCGGAGGCGGGCCTAGTAACAGAGGCCCAGGCCTGCAAGAGGGAGAAGGAAGGAAGAGGAGCGGAGAAGGCTCCAAGAACGAGGAATGAAGGGATCCCAGGGGTGCGGACGGGCGAGTCGCCACCGCACGCCCGAATCCACCTGCGTGGAGGGGTCAGGCCAAAGGGGGAGACCGGTCCCCGAACTAGTGGAGGCAGGAAACGACCCTCAGCTAGAAACCGGAGGCTCTGACATTTTATGTGGCGCAGCCCCTTGCTCCACCCGCTAGGAAGGCACCACATAGGGTAAGGGAAACTGGCGCCAAGTTTACCAAGAGGAGGCCCGAGGCAGCCGGACAGAAGTGTTGGTAAGAAAGGCCAGACAAAGGACACACAAAGGGGGTCCTGTGAAGCGCTCCAAAGTTATCTGGGAGTTGTCTGAGCCCCTCACCTGGTGAGCACAGTACGACGTGGGCAGCCGTTACCTGCAGACGTGGTCTGGATAATAAGAACTGTGAGTAAAGGCCCTGAACTGCATCACTGACTCCGTGTCGTTACTGCTGCTGCCCTGCACCATCACCCCCATCCTCCGCATACACTGCCCTGAGGCTATACTCCTCCCGTGGGGAGTTATGCTACGCTCTGCTGCACCCACAACACCAGCCTTAGCGGTCTGCCCTGTAGCGGCGGTTCACTCTGACCGCAATCCACGGGTGGCGTAGTCGGACATTTAAACATCAAAACCACATAAATAGGTCCGCCACTGGTTTGACCGCCCTGAGCCACGGAACCGGATCGCCGCCACGAAGACTACAACCACCAGCATCCACCAAAAAGGGTCCGGCTCCGGGTGTCCCAAGGCCCAGGGGGTGCGTCAGAACATTTTCATCACCTTTCACAATCACCAATGGGACAAGGCAGGGATGTCCTCTGTCCCCTCTCTTATACATCCTAGTGACGGAGCACCTGCTCTCATCAATTCGCCATAACCCCAATATTAGGTGGATTGAGGTGGGAGGCACCGAGTACAAGTGCTCTCTATTTGCTGATGATGTCCTAGTATATATCACTCAATCACATATATCCATCCCTGCTGTTATGGCTGAAATAGATCACTTTGTTACATGGTAAAATTTTAGAATCAATGCAGCGAAGTCTGAGGCCCTCGATGTCTCCCTCCCTAAATCCATATAGGATTCCATCCAGTCCAACTTTCCCTTTGCCTGGCCCTCACAGGGTATCAAATACTTAGGAATTCCTATTCATAGAGACCTCTCCCATCTATGTTATCTTAATTTTGGGCCCTTTATTGAACAATTCCATACAGACCATGGTTGGCAAGTTAGAACTGTAAGATTCACTACGTGAACCACTGGTGTTTTGTGGAAAAGCACATGTACACCGCGTTCCAAATTATTATGCAAAAAGTGTTTAGGAGTGATAAGGGAAGAATTTGTTTGTTTGTCAGTTAAACTCATTGATGGTGATGTGTGTCAGGGCTCTTTATATCACTGTAAGCAATTGCAGACACCTGTGCTAATTAGTTTGGCAGGTGTGTCCAATGAAAGGCAAGACTACTTAAGAAGGCTCTCTCACATTATTAAGCAGCCTACATTTTCTGCCAAAATGGGAAAGAAAAAGGATGTGTCGGCTGCTGAGAAGCAACAAATTGTGGAGTGTTTAGGTCAAGGCATGACTACAATCAACATTGTGCGATGATCAGGATGAAGTGTCTTGGCAATCAAGAAGTATGTAGCTGATTCACAGTACACACGTGTGCGTGCTGATAAGGGCAAATTGAGGACTCTTTCCTACAGGCAATTACGTCAGGTTGAAAGAGCAGCGGCAAAAAAGCCTTGTCATAGCAGCAGACAAGTTTTTGAAGCTGCTTGTGCCTCCAACGTCCCCCGAACAACAAGATGCAGGGTCCTTCAGAGGTTTGCAGCTGTGCATACGCCATCCTGTCGACCTCCTCTATCCACTTCACACAAGCAGAAATGGCTCCAGTGGGCCAAACATTACATGAAGACTGATTTCAAAACTGTTTTGTTCACGGATGAGTGCCGTGCAGCGCTCGATGGTCCAGATGAATGGAGTGGAGGATGGCTGGTTGATGGACACCCCACGCAAACACGGCTACAGCGCCAACAAGGAGGAGGTGGAGTAATGTTTTGGGCTGGAATCATGGGGAGAGAGATTGTCGGCCCCTTTAGGATCCCTGAAGGCGCTAAAGATGAACTCCATATTGTATGTGGATTTTCTCAAACAGCACTTCCTGCCATGGTTCAAGAAGAAGAACCGTGTATTTCACAGCAAGATCATTTTTCTGTATGATAATGCACCATCTCATGCTGCACATAAAACATCTGCATCTCTGGCTGATATGGGCATAAAAGGGGACAAACTTATGGTGTGACCCCCATGCTCCCCTGACCTCTACCCCATTCAGAACCTTTGGAGCATCATTAAAAGGAGTGTCTATGATGGCGGGAGGCAGTTCACATCTAAGCAACAGCTCTGGGAGGGTATTCTGTCCTCATGCAAAACAATTGAAGCAGAAACCATCCAAAACCTGACAAATTCAATGGACGAGAGAGTTCAGAAGCTCCTTTCGAACAAGGGGTCCTATGTGAAAATGTAACATCACCTAGAATAAAGTTTTGAGTTGAAAACTGTTTGATTTCAGTTTCTAGCAACCTGCTAATGCTTATAATTTCAAAAATGACCATTTTTTTGGTCTTTATTAAAATGAAAAGGTTGATCGAAAAGTTTGGGGGATCTAAGAGTGTGGCAACCCAGTAGTCATGATTACTTCGAATTCTGACAATATGAGGGTCATGCTGCAGGTAGTGCAGCAAGAAGGCACTTATGTGTCTTGCGCATCTCGGAGCCCCAAAATTATTTTCCGGGCTAGATGCAGCTAAAAATTATTTTTAATTTTAAATCTGGTGAAGCTTATTATAGATGGCCTAATAGGATCAGTGCTGCACACTGCTACAAAGCCCAAATTATTTTCCAGTCAAGATACAGATAAAAATGATTAGTAATTTGAAAGCTTAAAACGGTTGGTAGGGTGATTTTAACCAATCATCAAGCTTTTACTCTCCCCAGGATGACACAGGGGTAGAAAAGTCGTTTCGGATCCATGATTTGTTCATCTTTATGAACGTGAGTCTGTCTACATTATCAGTGGAGAGCCGCGTGCGCTTATCTGTCAGCACACCACCAGCAGCGCTGAACACACGTTCAGACAGAACGCTGGCTGCGGGGCATGACAAGATCTCCAAGGCGTAAGTGGCTAGCTCCGGCCATTTATCCAGATTGGAAGCCCAAAAAGAGCAAGGGTCCAGTGACACAGTCGTGGCTTCAATGTTTACTTGGAGATACTCCTGTACCATCGTCTCTAGGCGTTGACTATGTGTCAGACTTCTTGTCTCCTGTGGCCTTGCAAAGGATGGGCTAAAAAAGTGGTGAAATGATTCCGCAAAATTGATGTTACCAGCAGATACTGTGGTTCTGTTACGGTTTGAGTGCTGAACACTTGACGGTCCCACGGTTGGCAAGTTGGAACTGTGAGATTCACTACGTGCACCACTGGTATTTTGTGGAAAAGCACATGTAAGATTCTGCAACAGTCTCTGCTGATACTCCTGCATGCGTGCATCCCTTTCTATGGCAGGAATAATTTCTGCAAATTTACTTTTGTACCGGGGATCTAACAGTGTGGCAACCCAGTAGTCAGGATTATTTCTAATTCTCACAATTCGAGGGTCATGTTGCAGGTAGTGCAGCAAGAAGGCACTCATGTGTGTTGCGCATCCAGGAGCACCAAGTCCCTGTTGTGTTGGTGGCGAGGTAACAATCATGCTTCCTTCCTCTGTCCTCTCCCCCCAACCTCGCACAACAGAAATGTGATCAAGGTCTCCCTCATCTGATGAGTCTTCCATCAGTTCGTCCTCCACTTCTTCCTGGGCTCCTGCACCTTCCTCACTAGTTTGGCTGCTACCATGCGCCCTGGTAAAATCATCTCCCCCACCCTCACATGCCTGCCGCCTTGGTGCTGCCGACCGTCTGGACCTTGCAGATGTTAGCCCTTCCGCATACAACTCCTCCTCCTCTACTTCCTCCACCTCCTCTTGTGCCACCACCTGACTCCGAATTCTGTTTAACATGTGCTCCAGCATGTAAATCACCGGAATAGTCATGCTGATAATGGCATCGTCAGCACTAAACATCTTCGTCGCCATTTCAAAACTGTGCAGAAGGGTGCATAGGTCCCTGATCTGAGACCACTCCTCCAGCGTGATTTGCCCCACCTCTGAATCTCGTTGGCCCAGGCTATACGTCAGAACGTATTGCACCAGGGCTTGTCGGTGCTGCCACAGTCGCTGCAACATGTGCAGAGTTGAATTCCACCGGGTAGGCACATCGCATTTTAGCCGGTGAAGTGGCAGGCCCAACGACTTCTGTAGAGATGTAAGTCGCTGAGCTGCGGGATGCGAACGGCGGAAGTGAGCACACAGCGACCGTGCCCTCTGCAGAAGGCCATCTAGTCTGGGATAGTGGGCTAAAAATTGCTGGACAACCAGGTTCAACACGTGAGCCATACAAGGCACGTGTGTGACATTGCCCCGGCGAAGGGCCGCACCCAGGTTTGCAGCATTGTCGCACACGGCCTTCCCTGGTTTCAGGTCCAGTGGAGACAACCATTCATGAAATTGGTTCTCCAGAGCTGACCACAACTCCTCAGCTGTGTGACTCACATTTCCCAGACATTTCAATGTAAAAACCGCCTGATGACGTTGAGCCCTACTGCCAGCATAGTAAGGAGGTGTGCAGGATCCAGGAGGTGTGCAGGATCCCTTCTGCGCAGTTATAAAGTTAGGGGCACTGTGACGGACATAAGGTCTTGAAAATCCTCTGTGTCCTCCAGTTGGAAAGGCAGCATTTCTGTAGCCAACAGCTTGCAGATGGTGAAATTCAACCTCTTAGCTTTCTCATGGCTAGGAGGAAATGGTCTTTTACTTTTCCACATCTGAGGGACCGAGGGCTGGCTGTTGTGCTTAGACGGTGTTGAGTAGGGTGTCCCCGGCAAACTGCCGGTCTGTGAGGAAGATGCAGGCGGACATGTTAGGTTGCCTTGATCCAAAGGTGGTGCTATCGATGTCGGACAGCGCTCAAGACCAGCTGGTGTTACCACCTCCAAAGAAAATGATGACCTGCCAATCACGCTGGTTGTTGCAGGTAAAGAGGTGGCAGGTCTGCGCCCCAAAACAGGTGTGACTGCTGTCCCCCCAGTCACAGAGGATGAAGAGGCCGCGGATGCACAAGATATGGCAGACGGTGGTTGGCCCGGCCGGCTAGGCCGCATTGTAGCACACTGAGCTTCCCACTGCAACTTATGCTTCATGTCCATGTGCCGGTTCATGCATGAAGTACTCAAACTATGTATTTTTTGGCCTCTGCTTAGCTTTTGCTGACAAATGTTACAGATAACACGAGTTGGGTCATCTTTATCGATCTGAAAAAATGCCCAGGCTATGCAAGGCTTAGCACCCATGCGACCTGAAGAGCCACCACGACTTGTGGTGAGAGGCAGAGTTGTGTTTGAGGATGCAGTTGTTGACGTGCTTCCAGTACTACGTCTCTGTCCAGGAAGGCGCAACCTGACCTCGTCGTCACTAGCATCTTCCTCCACCTCCTCTGCTGACCTCATCTCTTGGCTGACTGTGGGTTGACAGTAAGTGGGATCTCCGACCTCATCATCATCACCCTGTGCGTTATCACACCCGTCGTCCTCAGAGCCAACCTGTTCCTGCCCTGACAAAAAACTAAAGTTGTCGCTCCAATCAGGTATTTGAGTCTTATCATCGTCTTCCTCATTGTCTCCACCAACAGGAGTTACAGTTTGGGAATGAGGGTCTACATTATGGTCAGAACCTTCTGCGTCTGGTCCTGGATCCGACTCATAAAGATTCTGGGCATCAGTGCAGATCATTTCCTCGTCTGGATTCACAGAAGCGCTGGAGTCGACCTCTGATTCCCAGGCTATAGTATGAGTAAACAGCTCTGCAGACTCAACCATCTGTTCTACCTCATACTCAGACGGGCAGCTGGAGATTTGGGAGCTGTGAGGAAGCAAGTGCGATTTGGGTGACACCTTTGAGGACTGGAGTATTTGTGATGTTGAAGTTGATGTGGAGGAGAGCCCACTTAAAGGAGCACTTGATATCCGTTGAAGCACCTGCTGTTTTTGTGCCTCATCTGGAATTTGTAGCGATTGGCGTGGCCGTAAGAAAGGGATCTTATCACATTGTCCGCTAAAAGAAGTAGACATTTTAGTTTGGCTGGAAGATGGTCTTTCTTCTGCACCTACCCCACGGACACAACCTTTTTTCCCCTTCCCAACACGCCTATTCCCCTTTCCACCAGCAGCAGGCCTTTTTCCACTCATTTTGGTGGTTAACTAATTCACAACTCTGGACTTGTTTGCACAAAAAAACAATGGATGGTAACCGAGCAGAGCTGAGTGGCCAAACTGTGGTATTAGGCCAAAACTATTGGCTGGGTTAGATGCAGAAAAAAATTATTTTTAATTTGCAACCTGATGGAGGTCAGTATAGATGGACTAATAGACCAAGTCCCACACACCGCTAGAAGCCCAAATATTTTTTCAGAGCTAGATGCAGAAATTTTTTTTATTCAATTTGCAACCTGATGGAGGTCAGTATAGATGGACTAATAGACCAAGTCCCACACACTGCTAGAAGCCCAAATATTTTTTCAAAGCTAGATGCAGAAAAAAAATATTTTTAATTTGCAACCTGATGGAGGTCAGTATAGATGGACTAATAGACCAAGTCCCACACACTGCTAGAAGCCCAAATATTTTTTCAGAGCTAGATGCAGAAAAAAATTATTTTTAATTTGCAACCTGATGGAGGTCAGTATAGATGGACTAATAGACCAAGTCCCACACACCGCTAGAAGCCCAAATATTTTTTCAGAGCTAGATGCAGAAAAAAATTATATTCAATTTGCAACCTGCTGGAGGTCAGTATAGAAGGACTAATAGAACAAGTCCCACACACTGCTAGAAGCCCAAATATTTTTTCAGAGCTAAATGAAGAAAAAAATTATTTTTAATTTGCAACCTGATGGAGGTCAGTATAGATGGACTAATAGACCAAGTCCCACACACTGCTAGAAGCCCAAATATTTTTTCAGAGCTAGATGCAGAAAAAAATTATTTTTAATTTGCAACCTGATGGAGGTCAGTATAGATGGACTAATAGAACAAGTCCCACACGCTGCTAGAAGCCCAAATATTTTTTCAGAGATAAATGAAGAAAAAAATTATTTTTAATTTGCAACCTGCTGGAGGTCAGTATAGATGGACTAATAGACCAAGTCCCACACACTGCTAGAAGCCCAAATATTTTTTCAGAGCTAGATGCAGAAAAAAATTATTTTTAATTTGCAACCTGATGGAGGTCAGTATAGATGGACTAATAGACCAAGTCCCACACACTGCTAGAAGCCCAAATATTTTTTCAGAGCTAGATGCAGAAAAAAATTATATTCAGTTTGCAACCTGATGGAGGTCAGTATAGATGGACTAATAGAATGATGCTATGCCCAAAAGATTTTTCTTCACTAGGTGCAGCAAAAAAATTGGTATTCTATACACAGGTGGTATATCTTGCAACACAGATAGGCTACTCCACTGACTAACACACTCTGCAATAGGCCAAAAAGGATTAGCTTTGCTAGATTCAGCCAAATGCTGTGAAAAAAACTTGCACAGCACTGGCACAGACCTGCCTGGCAAAAACTGATAGGAACTGATGTAACCTAGTCCTGAAAAGGACTCCAATTACAATTAGTCTTTACTCCCACAATCTATCTATTTAAGAGCACAGACCTGCTTGATAAAAGTCGTAGGAAATGCTGTAACCTAGTCCTTAAAAGGACTGCAATCACAACTATTCCCTACTCCCAAGCTATCTGTATATTTGTGCGAAAATTGGCTTGAAATTAACAAGGTATAGCGCACACAGCAACAGCGGTGCCGTCTAACACGCAGCTGCAGCAGTGAGAAAATGGTGGCGACGGGGAAAATGGCTTGGTCTTATAGGGCAAGGACATGTGACATACACTGCCAATCACACATGCCCTTGCTTGTGTGAAAAAAAGCACTTCGCTCCGTGTGTGCGCTGCTGATAGGCTGACAGATTGCACCTCCCCACTGCAAATGCGGGAAAGAGAAAAAAAAATGGAGATCTTCATTGTTCCTGCAGAGATCCATCCCCTGCCCCTCCCCCCACCCCGCTGTACACTCAAACTGCGTATTAACATTAATTTTCATCATTACTGAGAAAAAATCCAGTTATGATTTTGGTGCACGAACAGTTATCGAACATAACCTCGAACAGCCGAATTTTTCTCAAATTGTTCGAGTTCGCCGACCGGCTCGAACACCGCCCAAAACAGCTCGAATTTGAGATTGGCGAACAGTTCGAGTAGAACAACGCTCATCTCTACTCATCACTAATCATCATGTCATGTGGTAATTACAGGACAATTCACAAAACCATCACTACTACTGCAGCAGAGTTGCAGGAGCGGCAGTCAATTTACCAGATGAGTATAGGTTATTTTATTATTTTAATTCATTCTCAGACTTGTGGCTACTCTAAGAAAAATCTTTGACAAGCAACTTAGATGGGTAGTCTGTTCTCAAACAAAATTGGGCCTAGGCTGGTAATATCTGAAAAATAGCAACATAATCAATACATATCTGTCCCAAGTCCCTGCTGCTCCAGTGCCAACGCTCTACTTTTTCCTGTGGGTCTTTCTCTTCAGGTGTTTTTATTACAATGCATAAAAGCTGAAGCCACTCAATGGCATTGACTGTCATGCTGATTTAGGCCACACAAAGTTGCCCCTAGTGGCATCCAGTAAAAACTGTATTCCCCAAGGTATGTGTTTTTTTGCAATGGATTGCCATTTCTTTAAATGTGTTTGTTGGTAGCTTTTCCGGTGTATGCATTGAACAAAAATAAAAAAAACGTGGTGAAGGAAAAAGTCTTTTTCTAACAGTCACAAAATACTCTAGGTCCACCAAGTATAAAACAATTAAATCAAATTATCACAAAGTCAGGACATACAGAGAGTTGACAAATTAACCCACTCCCTTAGTCGGCACCACTATTAGCATTGATTGTCATGCAGGATCATAGTGCTGAAGAGTAACTGTAACTCAGGTCTGAAGTGCTGTAGGTCAACGCAGGTGACTGCATTTTCAGTTCTTTTCATAACACCCTTAAAAGTGAATAGAAAGAACAACACACATCCACCTCTCCAATCTCAGTTCGGATTAGTTTGTGGGAACCCTGTTCTCCTATAGAGGGAACAGACATCTATCAAACAAGCATAGCATACTTTTTTTTTTAAGTTGGGTAACTAGAAACCAAGGTATCAGTCTCAGTATTAGCATTGGAATAAAAAAATGTCTCTTAACAGTAACTAGTCTTATGAATTTATTAAAAGCGTGTTAAAAAGGTCAGCCTCCCAAGTGGGAACAAAACTTAGTCTCTTGGCAAGTACACTCATCTGGTCACCAGAGATGATGGTAGCAGACAAGTTCAGGACAGTAAATTGATCCATATCAGAGGAAGAATTGTGTTCCAGGCTTAAATATTTCTTTAGGTGACATGCTCTCTCCCAGCCTTTATTGTGATATCATCCATGCCCAAAATACATGGCTATCTGTCACAGGTAACTTTAAATGTGGCTTATCTAAATGCACTTTATACAAATACATGTCTAAAACATCGACTTTTGTATCTCACAGCTCCTCTGTACAATGTCGCATAAACACGTTATTAAAAAGGAGCGTAACACACATTGTTTACTTGGCTAAATGCAAATCATGTGTGTCAGGGAAGTATTGGGGAATATTGAAAATGTTCTTCCATATTTCCCTGACCCAGATATTGACCATTCTTCCCCTTTTGCTCAGCAAAAAAGTCCCAATTAACACAGGCCTGAGAAGTAGCTTACACAAACAAATGCCAGCCAAGAAGTGTTATATCTTCATTAGAAAGCAAGCATCTTGCCCCTGAAAGATGCAGGAAGTAATTAAAATGCAGGCTTGCACTAATTTGCATGTAACCGCAAGGCTGCTTCCCGAGCCTCAAAGTAAAATTTGCAGACACGCTGACTCCGAAACGGAATATGAAATATTGTAAGGTCCATGTGTCCGACAACAATGGGACCTATATCTTTAGAGATAGAATCAACGAGGGAATGATAGGGATATTTTTCTGGCACTGAAAAACGCTACCTAGAGATGCAAAAACCCCAGAATAGCAGACTGCAGCTATGCGATGTGTGGTCTCTAAATGAAGATAAAATCATAAGGGAAAAATGGCATCGTTTGCAAGCTTCTGCAATCAACGAGCGATGAGTTATCGCAGAAGTTCTTTTATCATGTTTATTTTATGTAACTGCTTATGTATTTTTAATGTCTCCTTTGTAACATCCTTGTATATATTTTTTTACACATTGCCTCCCTTTTGGATTAAATATAAAATTTAATAGTCCTGTTTTTTTGGTTCTCTAATCGTTCCCTTCCTCGAAGCCATACACGCTACCAAAACATAGGCGTCTGGCCAGGCCGGTATTATATTTCAAACTCGGCCGGTGGTGGCAGAGAATAATAATAATCAGGCTATCGTGAAGCTGACAGTGACAGTACATAGGGCGTAAACACGGAT
Source organism: Phyllobates terribilis (assembly GCF_046119375.1). Lineage (NCBI taxonomy): Eukaryota > Metazoa > Chordata > Amphibia > Anura > Dendrobatidae > Phyllobates > Phyllobates terribilis. The sequence goes on along the minus strand of NW_027362762.1, from coordinate 324,821,688 downwards.
TCCAGGCTTCGGAAACCAAAGGTATGACACCATACTCTCACTGGTCGCTTGCCGATATCCACGTAGCGAGTAGTGTGGATCGCGTGCTCACGATTCCGGACGAAATACTGTCAGAATGACGGCACAGTGAGATATCGCGTGATCTCCCCGGTGTCGTCGCTGTGTGGTGATTCCTGACAATGTGCGAAACAGTACATAGACTGTACTACCCGTAAATTTAAAGATAGGCTAGCAGAACATGTGCATGATGCCACCTATAATCCCCTTAAAATTAAACACTCAATGTCAGGTACTTCTAGACATTTTCTGGACATGCATCAGAGCAATACTGCTTCCCCCACAGCCATTGGCATTGAGAGACTTAACCGGCCCCCTAGAGGGGGTGATTGGAAAAAAGCACTTCAGAAGTATGAGGTACATTGGATCTTAAAACTAGGTACAAGACATCCTAAAAGTCTTAACTACAGGACTGACTTATTGTACTTACTTTAGTACATTATGTATATGACATATTTTTTGTTTTATTGTTTATTATGTATGTTTTATTATTATAATCTAGATTATTCTTGTGTTTTGATGTGTGTATTTTTGCCAAGCACTATTTGATCTTGTGGAACCGACCACATTTTCACCTGTGTTTAATTATGTCTGTAGTGTCATTTGTCCCTCCCTTTCCTCTTTTTCCTAGAAATCCCTCTGGCTTGGACACATGCATTGTCAGGACTAAGGGCTCCTAAGCCCAAAACGCATAGACCTGTGTCCCCCTGCCTTCCTTCCCCTTTCCCCACGTCATTTTTACTTTTTCCCCCTATATGTCGTTTTGATCTTATCTTTTTAAATGTCATTATTAAAAGGCATGTTTTAACTACCTCCTTCATCCTTCATTGCTGCAGATGCTGGCTTTTTTTCTCCGTGTTGTTCTCTGCCCAGAAGCCGGTCTGGAGTCCGTGCGCCGTGTTATCTACTGGGGTAATACATTCTCTGCACTGTGTGAGATGATTTTGCCTTCTCCCTCCTCCCTCCACATTGTTTTGATCTCATTCGAGCACCTGCAATACTCAGTGCATACCCCATCACCCTCGGTAAACTCACTACCTATTATAAGACCCCTTTCGCCATAATACAGAATATGGGTAGAGTTTGTTTTCATGAGGCAATGCCCAAAATATGTAATGATGACAAATGATGAGCATACTGAATTTTCTTCTATCAAATTAAAAAGGACCACGAAATTAGCCCATATAACTGGAGCCCCCTTTATTACCAAAATGTGACTTTATGGTTCTGTAATAAGATGTAATGGAATCACAGAGTAAATCCAATGATGATGATGATCATAATAACCATTTAAATCACCAAAAAAGTTAAAGTTCCTCCAAAATATTGCCTAGTTAATCGTACGACTACGATGCCAGAAGCATCTACAGAAATGCTGAACATAAAAGACAAGGTTTCAAAAACCCTAATAATACACATCTGTATTATTAGGGTTTTTGAAACCTTGTTTTTTGGACATTTGGACAATCTTCTTTATATTCCTTTTTTTTAACAAGAATATGAAACCCACTACTGACCTGCCATTTCATTTCTTTGTTGGTTTTCATCTGCATAACAAGTTTAAAGCAATCTCTACTAATGTTATATATGTACTGAACATCTGAAGATTGGACCACCATATCTTTATCTTGCCATATCAAAGATATATCCTTTGGGGGACCTGCATTATAAATATACAAACATTAATTAGTTGTTATTTTTTTAATACATATATTTAGATATATTAAACATACATTGAAAAAGGTTTTGATATGTAAAACAATAAACAAAAGGGAAAAAATTTAAAAGTAGTTAAAATATCAATCTAGTTACGTAAACATAAGGTAACCCTAAAAATCACTTACAAGTGCCAAAAAAATGTATGCACTTACTTTTGGAAATATTCCACCATGCCATTATGATTCACATGACTGCAGAAGCCAACTGTAAGCCACTTAAGTGATGCTTGCGTGAGTACTCTGGTATTTCCAAAATCACAATGTGTTCTTAAATTGTGTGCCCATATATTTATTAATTTGTGCCAAAATAACTTAGTTTCAAATCTGTCCCATTTATCAGATATTGCCTGTAAAGAATGACTCTGGCCTGAGGGCCAAATCTGGCCCTCAGGGTGATTATAATTGGCCCGCGATACCAAGGACTATGTGAGGCCCATTATACTGTATGGAGGGAGGACTATGTGGGGCCATTATATTGTATGGAGAACTATGTGGGGCCCATTATACTGCATGAAGGTATTTTTTCCTTTATTATTACATATTTAAATTAGGCCATTGAAGCACATGCTTTTTACTGCTCTTCCATATTATATTATTCCAGTATTCAACATTTGTGATTATGTGCTAATTTTATTCTAAAATCTATAAATTAAAATGTACGTTGTTCATGGGATAAGCCCTCTAAGTTTGTTTCCATATGAAAAGTTTCATCACTATATTTGAAAAGGAAACATTTTCTCAATTTTTTGAATAAATACCATGGTTGGCCAGTGACTTTGTCCACGTTTTTAATGTTGGCCCTCTGTGTATTTGAGTTTGACATCCCTGCTCTAAAAGTCTGTGTCGTGCCTAGAATGTAGCTGCTCCTGTAAGGGATGATGTCACTGAAAAGGGCAGAGCCTCCTTCATTACTGTGAGGCTATGTGCCCATGATGTAGAAATGCTCCAGATTTTTTCCTGAGCGTTTCTGCATTTCTCTGGCAGAAAAAACGCATGCGGATTGTACATGCGTTTTCCTGCCAGGGACAAGCGGATGTGAAGCGTTCTTCACATGCATTTCCGCATGCGGGTTGACAAGCGCTTTCCAAGCAATTTTAGCATCACTTGGAAAGTGCTTGACAACTTGGTCACACTATATAAATTCATGCAAACAGCATGGATTTATATATACTGTGTTCCAAATTATTATGCAAATAATATTTTTTCAGATTTTCCCAAATTACCTATATGAATTTCAGTCATTGTAATTTTCCAGTCAAATAACTATTAGAGTACAATTGAAAGGTTTTTATACAAACTGCCTATGATAACAGTATATTTAAAAAAAATAAAAAGCTCAAACTGCACTCAAAATGCATGTTCCAAATTATTATGCACAGCAGTTTTCAACCTTTTCATTTTAATAAAGAACAAAAAAATGGTCATTTTTGAAATTATAAGCATTAGCAGGTTATTACAAACTGAAATCAAACAGTTTTCAACTCAAAACTTTATTCTAGGTGATGTTACATTTGCACATAGGACCCCTTGTTCGAAAGAAGCGTCTGAACTCTCTCGTCCATTGAATTTGTTAGGTTTTGGATGGTTTCTGCTTCAATTGTTTTGCATGAGGACAGAATACCCTCCCAGAGCTGTTGCTTAGATGTGAACTGCCTCCCGCCATCATAGACACTCCTTTTGATGATGCTCCAGAGGTTCTCAATGGGGTTGAGGTCAGGGGAGCATGGGTGCCACACCATAAGTTTGTCCCCTTTTATGCCCATAGCAGCTAGAGATGCAGATGTGTTATGTGCAGCATGAGACGGGGCATTATCATGCATGAAAATAATCTTGCTGCGGAATGCACGGTTCTTCTTCTTGAACCATGGAAGGAAGTGCTGTTTGAGAAACTCAACATACATTATGGAGTTCATCTTTACCCCTTCAGGGATCCTAAAAGGGCCGACAATCTTTCTCCCCATGATTCCAGCCCAAAACATTACTCCACCTCCTCCTTGTTAGCGCCGTAGCCGTGTTTGCATGGGGTATCCCTCAACCAGCCATCCTCCACTCCATCCCTCTGGACCATCGAGATCATTTCGTGCATGATAATGCCCCGTCTCATGCTGCACATAACACATCTGCATCTCTGGCTGCTATGGGCATAAAAGGGGACAAACTTATGGTGTGGCACCCATGCTCCCATGACCTCAACCCCATTGAGAACCTCTGGAGCATCATCAAAAGGAGTGTCTATGATGGCGGGAGGCAGTTCACATCTAAGCAACAGCTCTGGGAGGGTATTCTGTCCTCATGCAAAAAAATTGAAGCAGAAACCATCCAAAACCAGACAAATTCAAAGGACGAGAGAGTTCAGAAGCTCCTTTCGAACAAGCGGTCCTATGTGCAAATGTAACATCACCTAGAATAAAGTTTTGAGTTGAAAACTGTTTGATTTCAGTTTGTAATAACCAGCTAATGCTTATAATTTCAAAAATGACCATTTTTTTGTTCTTTATTAAAATGAAAAGGTTGAAAACTCTGCTGTGCATAATAATTTGGAACATGCATTTTGAGTGCAGTTTGAGTTTTTTATTTTTTTTAAAAATATACTGTTATCATAGGCAGTTTGTACAAAAACCTTTCAATTGTACTCTAATAGTTATTTGACTGGAAAATTACAATGACTGAAATTCATATAGGTAATTTGGGAAAATCTGAGAAAATATTACTTGCATAATAATTTGGAACACAGTGTAGTGTGACCGAGAGAATGTAAAAAAATAAAAAAATAAATCTATACTTACCTTCCGATGGCCCCCGCAGACTTGCTTCGCTCCGTCCTGGCTTGCTGGTACACTACACTGAAGGACCTGCCGTCACATGACTATGACGTCAGCGCAGGTCCTTCAGTCCACCGCGATCTGCCGGCAAGCGAAGACAAGCGCAGCGCAGGCCATCAGAAGGTAAATATAATATTTATTTTTTATCTTATTCTTTTTTTTAACAGGTTCTATGGTACCCGGGTCCGGAGGAGAGTCTCTTCTCCTCCAGACCCGGGTACCATCCGCACATTGAAATGCATGGAATGCGCATCTACAGATCCAGTGATGCGGAATCCAAGCGTTCCAATGCAAGTCAATGGCGGCGAAAACGCAGCTCTTCCGCAAAATAATTGGTAGTGCTGTGTTTTTTTCTGCAATGATAATCCGCAGTGGAAATTTCCACAGCATGTGCACAGCACATGTGGATTATCATTGGGGAACATGGCAGGCCTTCTACCAAGCGTTTTTTAAGCGTTTCTGCAGAGTTTTTGCCGCTGCAGAAACGCTTAACGCATCATGGGCACACAGCCTGAAAGGAACTCCTAGCCATAAGCAGCAGTGTGTTTGCTGGTAACTAAGAAAAGAAATGTGCTGCATGATGGGGAAGCATATGACGCGCCCCCTGGGACATATTCCTTTTTGAGGGGAATACCCGGCACCGGATCAGATGGGGGGTTGTAGTCTCCGAGCGGCTGTGACCCGGTCCCGTGCCCAGGGCGTCAAGCTAAGTGTTATGTGGCAGTCCTACAGATGTTATTAAAGTTCTTTTGTGTCGACTACGCCACCCGTTGTGATGCGGTCACTGTGGCCGCCGCTGCAGCAGGGTCCGCTGAGGCTGATGGTGGATGTGCAGCTTGGTGGGATAACCCCCAACGGGAGGGGTATAGCCTCAGAGGGGACAGGCGCAGAGGATGGGGGTTGTGGTGGTGCGATGCAGCCGGCAATGAAGACAGACTCGGGTTGTGCAGTTAAGGGTGTTTACTTACTGCTGATGTTGTACTGGTCACTCCAGCTGCTAGTGACCACCCGAGCCGTGCTGCGTCCACCAGGTCCTGGATCCGGTCAACCCCCAAACAAGTCCAGAGCGTGGCCCTGAGCTCTCCCTCTGTCCTTTCTTCAGCCGTCCCCACCAGTGATTCACCTAGGTCCAGCTCCCTCGGGCCTTCTTTTGGGACACCCTTGGCCCTGGGTTCCCTGACCCTTCATGTGGTTTGCCTTCAGGGTGAATGTAGTGGGTGACCGTGACAGACACTGCCCACGGTCTCCGGTCTCTGGCTGGGGATTGTTTTTGCCCCCACCAGCTTGGGTTCCGGTACCCTCTTGCTGACTCCTCACCCGGTGCTCTAATTTGGGTTCTTGGGTCCCTTCAGTCTTCCCCCTCTGGGTCTTTCTCTTTCTTTCTCCTCTCTCTCTCTCCAGGGCTGCTGTTTCCTTCTCTCTCCTCTCCAACTGACTTGTTCTCAGCGTCTGACCCTGATCTAAGTTGGTGCCCTCCTTATATATCCCTCTATGTGTGAGCTCAGGTGACCAGCACCCAATGAGCTCCTATCACTACCCAGACTGCTCCCCCTATCTGCCCCTACACTACATGGGATGTACCACCCCCCTCCCACTCCAGCCAGGAACAGGCTCGGTTGTACCTGCACATTTCTAAGTGGGAGTACCGTCGGCCTGCTCCTCTGGAATGGGATGTATGTAGTGCATGCAGTCTATCTGAGCTCAGTTCCACACTCCTTCCTTACCCGGGAGTGGAATATCACACCTCTGGGTTGAGGTGCAATACCCCTGTAGCAGCCGAATCCTCAGGGTGCTACATTCCCCCCTGGTAAATCACAGCACGTCCTCGGGCTGTAAGACATAAAACACCAAAACATACAAAATTTTTATATGAACATATAAAACATATAAACATTATATATATATAAAACTTTTTTATATAAACATTCTCGTAGACTTCTCTTGTCTCTGGTTCCTCCTCCGGACACTGTGCAACGTGTGTCCGGGAAAAGTGCGACAGTCTCTTAGAAAATCTGGTTTTCTTATAAAACCGGTAGGGGGCGCTTTAGGACGCGCAACTATATACAGGGAAGTTGGAAGTTGGCCGCTCTCAGTCCTCGGCCAGGTAGAGGGAAGGGAATGGCTGCTCACAGTCCTCAGCCTGTAGGATGAAGGGGTTAACGGGTAAAACAGTTCACTGGTCCCAACGGGGACTATTTTAGCAGCAACAACAGTTCCAGTTCCTTTATACCCTGATTGGGTAACTATTTACAACACCTGCTCTGCCGCACTCAACGGCGTCTTCCTCCTGCTCTTTGCTTATAGCTGGTTGTTACTTCAGACCCGTCCGGGTCCTCTTGCTCCTCCTCTCCGTACCGCAACTCCTCCTCCGTCAAGCGGTGTACGTGGAGGGCGTAAGGTCCTTTGGCACACTTGTGCCGGGTGAAAGTGACCTCGTCTCCGACGTAGAGGTCACGGCCTTTGTGACCTTCCGGCAGGTGGGACTCGACGTCTCTGCGGGTCACAAAAACGTCACCGCGGTTGTTACGGTCCCGAATAAAGCCCCACCCATGCTGCGGGTTGAACTTTATCACTGTCCCGATGGTGCGGGGACAATGCGCTGCACGGGGGTTCCTCCTAGTCCGGCTCTTCTGCTCCGCGCTCTGGATTTGGGCCTGTTGTTCTCTGACCCGCCTCTCCTCCCGTTCTCTCTTAAACTCTGCCAGCTGTTGACGGCAACACTCTGTACGTTCAGCTGCGGCTGCCCGAGTTTCTCCGGTGAACCCCATCAAATCTTCTCCCGTGGGGTCCCACACGAATTGGGCTTCTGCTAGAGGAGGCGAGACCCGAGCCACGGGCTTCGGAGCCGGGATTAGGGGCTCACACAAGGGCCCTAGTCTTTGCTGCCGCTCCAGCTCAGGGTACCCTTCGGGCCAGATGAAGGGCCGCCCGTCCGGCCATGTGAGCTGGCCGAAGAGGTCCTCCCCCAGGTGTGGCACCCTAGGTATTGCGGGCGCGGGCGCGGTGGTGGTGGCGCCCGGGTTGCCCAGGCCTTGCGGCCAGGCCTGGGGCACCTGGAAGGTGAAGGGCACCGTTAGGACGGCGGCGCCCTGGGCTACCTGGCCTTGCGGCCAGGCCGGAGGCTCCGCGGAGGTAGGGGGCGCTGTTGGTGGTGCGGCGCCCGGAGGTACTAGGCCTTGCGACCAGGCTGGTGGTACTTCCTGCTTTGTCACGCTCCGGGTCGGGGCGCGTGACGTCACAGGGGTCGCTGCGGCGGCTTCCGGTCGGGGCCTAGTCCATGGCGGTGACCTGGCGGTTACGGGCACAGCAGGGGGACTTTCGGGCTCTGCGACGGGGAGCTGGGGCAGGTGAGCGGTGTCACGGCTTGGGGTATAAGCGTCCCCTTTACCTGCCTCCATGCATTCGGCTCCCTTCTCGGCGCCGTCTCCGGCCTTGGGTCCTCCCGCGCCATCCTCAGAGGCGGTCTGCTTCCTCTTCCAGGGTAGCGTGCTCCGTTGACTGGTCTCAGCTTGCTGGGTCATCTCCCGGCTCCACTCCGCCAGTATCTCCCGCTGTACCCGGGCCATCCTCCTTGCGAGGCCCTCCAGGGCAGTTTGTGCACACTCCCGGTCTCGGGGGAGCTGCGCTAGGATCTCCGCTAGACCTAGCGGGGTTGTGGACTCTAGCAGGCTCCTGACCATCGGGTCGGTGCTGCTCTGCTCGGCTTCCGGCAGGCTCCTGGCCAGCGGGCCGGTGCTGCTCTGCCCTCCTTCCTCGGTCTCTAGCAGACTCCTGGCCAGCGGGCCGGTGCTGTTCTGCTCTCTTTCCATCTCCGGGTGAGCTTTTCTGCTGCTCCTTGTTAGACCTCTTGCCTCCGGGTGCGCTCGCTCTAGACTCCTCCAAGCGACACCCATCTTTGTTCTTCTCTTTCGTCTCCTCCCACTTCGAGGGCGGTCCCGGGGCAACTCGGTGACTGTCAGCTCCAGGGGGAGTTCTTTCACGCTGACAGACACCTCCAGCATCACAGTCTCTGTTGGTGGGGGCGGTTTCCATTTTTGGCGCCATTTTCTGTCCCGGCCCACGATGGGATGCGGCCCCCTGCCCTCCTTTGGCACGCCCATAATGGCGTCCGCTGCTCCTCCAAGGCGGGAAATCTGCGGTTTTGGCGGGAAGCGTCGCCCAGTGGCGGGAAACTCTGCAGATGGCGGGAACAAGTTGGAAATGGCGGACAATCGGCGGGAAACGACTGGTGATGGAGTCCGATGGCGTGGACCCTCCGGAACCGGCGGGAGACTTCTTTCTGAGGTAAACTTGCACTTTTCTTCAGGCACGCAGTACCCGGGTGTTGCGGGCACGTAATCCTGCCGACTACGCCAAAGTTGACGCGCCCCCTGGGACATATTCCTTTTTGAGGGGAATACCCGGCACCGGATCAGATGGGGGGTTGTAGTCTCCGAGCGGCTGTGACCCGGTCCCGTGCCCAGGGCGTCAAGCTAAGTGTTATGTGGCAGTCCTACAGATGTTATTAAAGTTCTTTTGTGTCGACTACGCCACCCGTTGTGATGCGGTCACTGTGGCCGCCGCTGCAGCAGGGTCCGCTGAGGCTGATGGTGGATGTGCAGCTTGGTGGGATAACCCCCAACGGGAGGGGTATAGCCTCAGAGGGGACAGGCGCAGAGGATGGGGGTTGTGGTGGTGCGATGCAGCCGGCAATGAAGACAGACTCGGGTTGTGCAGTTAAGGGTGTTTACTTACTGCTGATGTTGTACTGGTCACTCCAGCTGCTAGTGACCACCCGAGCCGTGCTGCGTCCACCAGGTCCTGGATCCGGTCAACCCCCAAGCAAGTCCAGAGCGTGGCCCTGAGCTCTCCCTCTGTCCTTTCTTCAGCCGTCCCCACCAGTGATTCACCTAGGTCCAGCTCCCTCGGGCCTTCTTTTGGGACACCCTTGGCCCTGGGTTCCCTGACCCTTCATGTGGTTTGCCTTCAGGGTGAATGTAGTGGGTGACCGTGACAGACACTGCCCACGGTCTCCGGTCTCTGGCTGGGGATTGTTTTTGCCCCCACCAGCTTGGGTTCCGGTACCCTCTTGCTGACTCCTCACCCGGTGCTCTAATTTGGGTTCTTGGGTCCCTTCAGTCTTCCCCCTCTGGGTCTTTCTCTTTCTTTCTCCTCTCTCTCTCTCCAGGGCTGCTGTTTCCTTCTCTCTCCTCTCCAACTGACTTGTTCTCAGCGTCTGACCCTGATCTAAGTTGGTGCCCTCCTTATATATCCCTCTATGTGTGAGCTCAGGTGACCAGCACCCAATGAGCTCCTATCACTACCCAGACTGCTCCCCCTATCTGCCCCTACACTACATGGGATGTACCACCCCCCTCCCACTCCAGCCAGGAACAGGCTCGGTTGTACCTGCACATTTCTAAGTGGGAGTACCGTCGGCCTGCTCCTCTGGAATGGGATGTATGTAGTGCATGCAGTCTATCTGAGCTCAGTTCCACACTCCTTCCTTACCCGGGAGTGGAATATCACACCTCTGGGTTGAGGTGCAATACCCCTGTAGCAGCCGAATCCTCAGGGTGCTACACATACATATAGAGGATCTGAAAGGAGTGACATATTAGGATGGGGCTGTGTATATGGTACTGAAAAGAGCAATAAATTTCAGTATGGCGCTTTAAATAAAGGGGATGAAGGAGTACCGTAATTTACTCCAGGATGGGACTTTATATAGGGGCTGAAATAAGTAACATACTGCAGGGTAGGACTGTGTATAGGAGGCTCAAAGAAGTGATATACTGCATGATGGACCTCTATATAGGGGCCTGAGAGAATATATATACTACATGATGGGGGTGAATATAGGAGCTAAAAGGAGTGATATACTGCAGGAAGGGGTTATTTATGGGAGCTGAAAGGATGGGACTATATAGGGGTCTCAAAATAGTGATAAACTGTAGGAAAGACAGTACATAGAAAGCTGAAAGGGGTGATGTAGTACAGGATGGTATTGTGTACAGTGAGGCTGAAAGGTATGATATATTGCAAAATGGGTTGTGTATAGAGGGACTCTGAGGAGTGATGTACTGCAGGAGGGCTCTGTATATACAAGGCTAAGAGGTGTGATATACTTCAGGATGGGGCTGTATATAGAGTGGCTGGGATGAGTGGCATAATGCTGGATGGGGCTGTATATAGAGGAGAAATGTTCTGTTGGGTGGAATTGTGTATAGAGGAGCTGAAAGGAGTGATGTATTGTAGTATAGGGCTGCAAATAAAGAGGCTGAAAGGATTGATATACTGTACTATGGGGCAGGAAAGAGCGATATACTGCAGGATGCGCTGCACTTAAATGGGCTGATAGGAGTTCTGCAGAACAGGGCTGTGCATTGAGGGGCTGGGAGGAGTGATATTCTGCAAGGTGGGGCTGTGTATATGGGGTGAGAGCATATATATATTGCAGGATAGAACTGTGAATCTGAGAGGAGTTGAGCTGTGTTTGTTGATTTCTGCTGACAGATCAGTGATGCGAAACTTCAAATGCTTCTTTGTGGATGCATATGACAGAAGATAATCCTCTGTCACATGCATCAACAGACCAGCATTTGCAGTTTCACATCACTGATCTGTCAGCAGCAGGCAACAAACAAAACTCTGCAGTTCCTGGTAATTACAAGCTCCATTATAGAGGAGTGCAGGAAAGCTGAGCTCTGAGAGGAACAATGAGCTCAACTGATGTAGATGGCAGAAGATAAAATCGGTAAGGCAGGGAACTATAAAGGAGCAGAGAGTTCACAGAAGCATAAGGTTGATTCTTCTCTTAAATAAGTTTGCTGATAACTCAGAGTGGGAAGAGCACACAGAAGAGGGGGGAAGTGGTCAGCAGCAACGAGGAGAAGCAAGAGCTGCTGGGAAATGTAGTTTTAGCAGTGTAAGAATAGGACTTCCCATTTAGCTTTGTCAAGCTGGATGCATAGAGGGGCAGAAAGAAATGACAGGTACAAGAAATAATCTTTATGTTAAGATTAACTAACATATTACCAAAATGTTTGCATTTACTGTGCTTTGTGAAAATAATTGAGATTGTCGCAATAACCCTTTAACCAGCATTCAGACATTTGCATAGCTCCCAACCATCCCGGTTTCAGCTGGATTGTCCCATCACGTCAGAGCTTTTGTCCCGACTTCTATACTCAACTCTCTTCTCTTCAATATTTTCATTGCTCCATAGCTCCTCCTCAGGGGCCAACTTATATACTCACCTCTCTTCGCTTCAATTTTTTCATTGCTCCATAGCTCCTCTTTGGGGGCTTCTCTCTGCTCAGTGTGTAGTGAGCTGGCAGGCTCTGGCTGTTCTGTGATAATTGAGATAGAGCCTGTGACAGAAATGATTACGCAGGATGGTATTGCCACCTTGTGGCCAGAGGTTGCACCTGCGCAGGGTGTGATGACAGAGAAAAAGACTGAGTCTCCTGTGTCCCGCCCTAGAGAGAGACGTGACCAGAGTGAGAAGCAGGAAAAAGCGTGCGAGAGTCTGAGAGAGTCTGTGAAAAGAACCAGGACGGTGTGCAGGTCCTCGCGTGTGCCTTAGAGGATACTCTCAACGTGGCTGCTGTTATCTGACATCTTTTCCTCAGAGCTTTCCCCAGCTTCCGCACTGCTGAAGGATTCAGCTGTTACACTCCCCACTACTGGAGTGTGGACTACACAAGGGAATCCACAGGAGCTGCTATCCGGATCAGAGAGACTGTAAGCGGGACCTCTGGCGAGAGGCCGAAGTATTCCTTCCTTTCAGCGAAATTTGTTGTTCCTGTTTTTTTTTCTTCGGCTGGGTCGCCTTCCTGCAAAGACAGACAGGCCTGCGACGGGGGACACATCCTTCTGGAGTAAAGGACTGGTAACCTGTGAGTAGGGACAGTGAGGGTCAGCTTATAAGTACACGTTATTGCTGTGAACATTTACGGTTGTCATTTATTGTGTTCTGCTATGTTAAAAATGTATACAAGTAAAGATACGGTTATCAAGATAGAGTCTGTGTGTGGGGATCTTGCTGGGCCAGTTCATAGATACCAACGCGCGGCCTTGCCCGCGGTCACTTCATCTGGCGTAGTCGGCAGGATCTGTGACCAACAAGATTCCCACCCAGGCCACGTGTACAGTCAGAAAGCCCCGTCGGTGTCTATTGTGAATCAGGTCAGGAAATTTGGCGGACGAAACTACCCTGTACCAGAGTGGGCGGAACAAGTCCGGATACTGGGGGAAATGTATAATATTGACCCTAAGACCTTGGCAGAAATGGCGGTACTGACGCTAGAGGGGGAGGCATGGACGACAGTCAGACTGGAGACGGTCAGGGGCCAGCGTACAGTGGATGATTTGGTGCAGGTGCTGGAGAACACCTATGGGCCGATCACATACCAGGGAACACTGCGACACATGTTCTTTAGACGGACGCAGCTTGAATGGGAGGATATTCCCCAATATGTGAACGCCCTTCAGGTACTCCTTGAACAAGCCTGTGGAAAAGGGGAACAACTAGCTGGTATGGCTCCTTGTGACCTGGTACTGAGAGACCAATTTGTAATAGGACTGAGAGACCAGTATCTTAACCGCACGTTACAGGACTTGATCCGAATGATGCCAACTCTTACTTTTGCTGAAGTCAAACAGGAAGCCATAGAACGTTCAAGGGGACCCGTCATGGATGTGGGGATTCCAGGTGCTGCGTGCAGATCCATATCTGACATTAAAAATCTGAACAGTGACACGGAAGACCTGAAACAGATGGTAGCAGACTTACAAAAACAGATATTACAGTTAACATTAGACCGACAGGGAGACCAGCGAAGACAGCCTAGTCATCCCGTGGGACAGTGTTGGTCATGGGGTGATCCTCACCATAGGGCAAATCGTTGTCCTCAACACTTCCCTCCGCAAAAATCTCCGTCGCACCAACGAACAAACCCTCAGTCTCCCCAGCGAAGGGAATTTCAATCAGACCAGCGAATGGAACCCCAGCCATATCCACAAGCAGAGCTACCACGCCGGGCCTCACCACAATGGCCGCCGTTAAACTAGACACCCCTGCAGCTGAAGCTTGTGCAGCAGGGGAGGCCAAGGAGAGGGGTGTGGAAAAACAGAGCCGATGGCGGAGTGCTCTTGCCTCAAGTAGCCCGACACTTGAAGTTGTCCTGGAAGGAATTGCCGTTCAGGGACTGATGGACACTGGGTCACAAGTGACCATGATCTCTGAACAGTTTTACGAAAATTACCTCAAACCAAAAACTGCTTGTGACCCAGACACCGCCATTAAGATTATTGCGGCTAATAATCTACCCATTCCAGTGACCGGAGTTGCTTGGATGAACACAAAGGCCTGCAGACAGGACTTAGAGAAACGAGGGATCGTCATCGTCAAGGAAGGTTTCGGCTCTGAGACCCCAGTGATAGTTGGAATGAACATCTTGAAAGACCTAGATCTTATGCTGTTGACAAGAAAAGGACCCAAATACTGGCAGAAAGTCACCAAAAATAAGCCGACTCGTCTGGCGTTCCAGCGCGTAATCCGGACCGTTGGACTTCAACAGATGGCCGAGGAACAACTACCCCTAGCCGCCATTACGGTGCCACGCCGTACCCAGATTACTTTGACCGCTGAAAAAGAGACAGTCATTTCCTTACCCCTTAACACCCACCGACAACTTGAGGGGGTTGAAGTGTTGATCGAGCCGAGGACCCCAAGTGGAGGTAAGCTAAACCCACTAGTTGCTCGCACTCTAGCCGTCGTGAGGAACGGGAGAGTCCCTGTCAGGCTAAACAACACCGCAGACGTAGGCCTAGCCCTTGAAGCCGGCACTCAACTCTACCCACAGAAGTGAATCCCATTGGACCCCTAAAATTCACCCCGTCTACAGAAGGCGACTGGACGGTAACCGTCTCAGCCATAAACGCTCAAGTAGACGATGAAGACATTGGGCGAAAACTAAGGGAAAAAGTACAGCTAGACACGCCACAATACACCAAACAAGAAGTGTCTCAAGTGGAGGAACTCCTGCGGGAACACCAAGATTCCTTTGCAAAGCATGACACAGACTTTGGGTGTACCACCAGTATCCAGCACGAGATACCCACGGGTGATACCCCCCCTATCTGCGAGAGGTACCGGCAGATACCACCTCAACAATACCAGGAAGTGAAAAGCCTATTAGAATCCATGCTACACGCCGGAGTGGTACGTGAAAGCCAGAGCCGTGGGCTGCACCCGTGGTGATAGTCAAAAAGAAAGATGGTTCCCTGAGATTTTGCGTGGACTACCGTAGGCTGAACGCTTGCACTATCCGGGACTCATATCCACTTCCCCGGATCGAAGAGTCACTGACCGCCCTGAAGAAGGCCAAATATTTTTCATCCTTAGACCTGGCCAGTGGATATTGGCAGGTTCCAATGAGTGAGAAGGACAGGGAAAAGACCGCCTTCATCCTTCCCATGGGCCTGTATGAGTTCGACCGGATGCCGTTCGGCTTGAATAACGCACCGGGGACCTTTCAGAGACTGATGGAACGCTGTCTGGGGGACTTCAACTTTGAGTTTACGCTGATATACCTTGACGACATCGTGGTATACTCCGCCACCTTTGAGGATCATCTTCACAAGCTTGGCCAAGTGTTCCAGCACTTGAGGGGACACGGCTTGAAGTTGAAGCCCAGCAAGTGCCGTCTGTTCCAGCAGGAAATCGACTACTTGGGTCACCAGATCTCGGCCGAAGGTGTCCAGCCCTCTCCGGAGAAGATAGCAGCCATTCAAGAGTGGCCGCAGCCAACTACCGTCAAAGAAGTCCGGGCTTTTCTGGAACTGGCAGGCTACTACCGTCGGTTTGTCAAGGACTTTGCTCGGCTTGCTGAACCACTGCATGAGGTTCTCCGAGGGACTGCGAACAGTCCCAGAGGACGACGCATCAGTTGGGGGCCTGACCGAGAAAAATCCTTTCAGGCACTTAAGGCTGCTCTAACATCACCCCCTGTTCTGGCGTATGCAGATTACACATTACCGTTTCAGTTGCACACCGACGCCAGCCTTCAAGGTCTAGGGGCGGTCCTCTCTCAAGTTCAAGATAATAAAGAACGCGTGATAGCCTATGCCAGTAGGTCTCTCCGTGATACCGAAAAGAATCCCGTCAACTACAGCTCCTTCCGCTTGGAACTCTTGGCTCTGACTTGGGCTATGACGGAGAAATTTGCCGGCTATCTGACAGGAGCGGAGGTGCTGGTCATGACGGACAACAATCCTCTTGCCCACCTAGAGAATGCCAAACTAGGGGCAATGGAACAGCGCTGGATGGCCAGGCTCTCTAGATTCCAGTACAAAATTAAATACAGCGCGGGGAACGAGAATCAGAATGCTGACAGCCTGTCTAGAGTGACGTCATCCCCGCCAGTGGGGGACCGGGATGAAGAGTTGGAGGAAGATGAGATGCCTGACTTTGCCCGGCTCGCAAAGCAAATAGAAGATAGCGGCCAGTATGCTGTAGGAGGGATTGAAGCCATAGTGGGATCTCCCCTGTCCCAGCAAGAATGGGCCAAGCTTCAAGATCGAGATCCCGAGCACGTCTTACTGAAACAGTATGTGAATAAACAAGAGAAACCGCCCTCCGAAGTGAGAGCCCGACTATCGACCGGAGCCTTGGCTCTGCTTGCCCAATGGGATCGGCTGATCGTGAAAGATGGAGTCCTGTATCGCAGGGCCCTTTTATCCCATATGCTGGAGGAGTGTTTGCAGTTGGCCCGCGAGATGGTGGGCGAAGCTCACAGGAGGAACGGCCACTTCGGCATAGACAAGACCCTCCGGTGGACCCAGCAGTTCATTTTTTGTCCAGGGCTCCGTAAGCTGGTTGAAAACATCTGTCAAGAATGCCGTACCTGTGAATTCCACAAGTCCGCGGAGCAGCATGCCCCCGTCCAGACTATTAAGACGTCGAGGCCCCTCGAGCTGTTGATGGTGGACTATCTGTTGATCGGAACGGCGAATAGTGGCTACCAGTACTGTCTGGTGATGGTGGACCACTTCACGAAATTCGCCGTCGCTGTTGCTACCAGGGATCAGACTGCCGAATCAGCTGCACAGGCCATCTGTCAGCAATTCGTTCGGGTCTACGGGTGTCCGGAGCGGCTACACTCTGATCAGGGGGCTTGTTTCGAAGGGCGAGTCATTGAAGAACTCCAACGGATGTATGGAATCAAGAAGTCCAGGGCCACCCCTTACCATCCACAAGGGAATGGCACGTGTGAACGCTTTAACCGGACCCTCTTACAACTGATCCGGACACTGGCTGAAGACAAAATGCCCGACTGGCCTCGATTCCTCCCAGAACTGCTGTGGGCCTATAATAATCAAGTCCATTCCGTCACCGGATACACCCCATACACCCTTCTCTTTGGCCGTCCAGGCAAAGACATCCATGAGTTGCAACTGTCTAGCTCCGAAGAAGATACCTGTGGTACCTATCCTTCCTGGCTACAAACACACCGCCAGAGAATGGAGACTGTCTACCGGCTAGTAGGCCGACAAATCCAGGATCAAGTGCACGCTGACCCACTTCCGGTACAAGAGGACTCACTGAATGTAGGTCAACTGGTCCTAGTCCGTATAAAGAAACCGCAAGGGAAACTCCGGCCCAAGTGGGAGACCGAAGTCTATCGAGTAATTGGACAGCCGTACCCCGGTGGCCCCGTCTATCGAGTGCAGGGCGAAGACAGCGGCAGCATCCGAACTTTGCACCGTAATATGTTGCGCCCCTGCTTTTCCCAGCCTGACTCCCTACTGTGATACCTAGAGAGATGGATATCACTAATACTGTCGGAGACACTGACCCCGGGGATGTAGAGATTGAATGCATGCCTACCCCTGTCCGTCCGACTGACGCACTTGAACCGATTACCTCCTCTACTGACATGTTGACTGGGAAAGAGAATGGGGTGACAGATCGGAGAGAGGGGATCCAACCCATTAGGCAGACAACGAGGACCACTGCAGGGGTACCTCCAGGACAGTCCTACAGAGACCAATATGTGTGCCCCTCTTCCCAGCCGCCCCCTGTCACATCTACAGCCATCGCCGCCCTGGAGCCGGTCGTTGACAGGGACTGCCAACCTTTGAGTGGGGGGGCGTGTAGTGAGCTGGCAGGCTCTGGCTGTTCTGTGATAATTGAGATAGAGCCTGTGACAGAAATGATTACGCAGGATGGTATTGCCACCTTGTGGCCAGAGGTTGCACCTGTGCAGGGTGTGATGACAGAGAAAAACACTGAGTCTCCTGTGTCCCGCCCTAGAGAGTCACGTGACCAGAGTGAAAAGCAGGAAAAAGCATGCGAGAGTCTGTGAAAAGAACCAGGATGGTGTGCAGGTCCTCGTGTGTGCCTTAGAGGATACTCTCAACGTGGCTGCTGTTATCTGACATCTTTTCCTCAGAGCTTTCCCCAGCTTCCGCACTGCTGAAGGATTCAGCTGTTACACTCCCCACTACTGGAGTGTGGACTACACAAGGGAATCCACAGGAGCTGCTATCCGGATCAGAGAGACTGTAAGCGGGACCTCTGGCGAGAAGCCGAAGTATTCCTTCCTTTCAGCGAAATTTGTTGTTCCTGTTTTTTTTTCTTCGGCTGGGACGCCTTCCTGCAAAGACAGACAGGCCTGCGACGGGGGACACATCCTTCTGGAGTAAAGGACTGGTAACCTGTGAGTTGGGACAGTGAGGGTTAGCTTATAAGTACACGTTATTGCTGTGAACATTTACGGTTGTCATTTATTGTGTTCTGCTATGTTAAAAATGTATACAAGTAAAGATACGGTTATCAAGATAGAGTCTGTGTGTGGGGATCTTGCTGGGCCAGATCATAGATACCAACGCGTGGCCTTGCCCGCGGTCACTTCATCTGCACAAATTATATATTCACTTTTGCTTTGTCCTGTGATCAGGGCTCCCTAGGACTCAAACTGTTATACTCCATATTTGCAGGCTGTTGCTCTATCCAGGAGTCACAGCCCACAATAATGTACATAGGATAATTTAGTAATGTTGACCTCTATTGTCAATGAAACCAGAAGTAGGTTATACATGTCCATAGAAATACATAGTGTATAACAATACATTTCTATGTTCTTATAAAAGTAGAAAAATAATATAAGCCATTACAAAAGTGATTTTTTTTTCTGTGAGTCTCTGCAGGTTTCAAACCCACAACCTTAATATCACAGGCAAGAGCTAAAGCTACTGAGCCACAGGCAACTGTATTGCAGTCTCTAACTCCACAGGCAGATTATACTAATAGAAATACACTGCTATGTACAATGTATGTATTTGTATTCTAGAGGGAAAATAAGAGATTTTTTCATTCTATAAAATTACTAAAAAATAATAATGAAAAACACTTGAACAATGAAAAAAATAATGTAATTTTTAATGCGTTTTTTAAAAAATAATAAGCATCACAAATCAGAAAATAACACGAACATATTTGGTGTCCATGTACAACACAGCGATCAGATTATTTACAGGGATCGGTAAATGACATAAAAATGGTGTGATTGATATCAATTCTCTATTAAACCCATAAAAAATGTAATAAAACGGTAATGCTGAAGCTGTGTTCACACAGCATAAATGCTGCATTCTTTCTGCTGCTTTTTTTCTGCAGGTGTCCTTACCACACAATACAATAACAATCTTCTCTGAATATTACGTGTTTGCTGCATTTCTTTTACGCAATTTCCCGCTTATTTGATGCCATTTTGGGGCAGATATGAAGCAGAGTTTTTAACGCTTTTTTAATAGTACAGAAAGGCTTTGATTCTGCACTTAAAAATGCAAGTGTTTTTTTTTCATGAGTTTTTATTTTTCAGAAGAAGCCTACAGAAAATGCACAAAACCCCAGAGTTCAGCAGCGTCTTTAGACGCACCGAGGGCGGAGATCTCATTAACCCCTTTACAACCCAAGGTGGTTTGCATGTTAATGACCAGGCCAATTTTTACAATTCTGACCACTGTCACTTTATGAGGTAATTACTCTGGAATGCTTCAACGGATCCCCCTGATTCTGAGAGTGTTTTTTCGTGACATATTGTACTTCATGATTGTGGTAAAATTTCTTCAATATCACTTGCGTTTATTTGTGAAAAAAATGGAAATTTGGCGAAAATTTAAAAAATTTTGCAATTTTCAAAATTTTAATTTTTATGCCCTTAAATCAGAGAGATATGTCACACAAAATAGTTAATAAATAACATTTCCCACATGGTTACTTTACATCAGCACAATTTTGGAACCAAAATTTTTTTTTGTTATGAAGCTATAAGGGTTAAGAGTTGACCAGCGATTTTTCATTTTTCCAACAAAATTTACAAAACCATTTTTCTAGAGACCACATCACATTTGAAGTCACTTTGAGAGTTATTTATGACAGAAAATACCCAAAGGTGACACCATTCTAAAAACTGCACCCCTCAAGGTGCTCAAAACCACATTCAAGAACTTTATTAACCCTTCAGGTGCTTCACAGGAATTTTTGGAATGTGGAAGAAAAACATGAACATTTAACTTTTTTCACAAAAATGTTACTTTAGACCCAATTTTTTTTATTTTTGCAGGGGTAACAGGAAAAAATGGACCGCAAAATTTGTTGCGCAATTTCCCCTGGGCACGCAGATACCCCATATGTGGGTAAAAACCACTGTTTGGGCACACGGCAGGGCTCGGAAGGGAAGGAGTGCCATTTGAATTTTCGATTGTAAAATTTGCTTGAATAATTAGCAGACGCCATGTTGCGTTTGGAGAGCCCCTGATGTGCCTAAACAGTGGAAACCCCCCACAAGTGACCTCATTTTGGAAACTAGAACCCCCTGGGAACTTTTCTAGATGGGTGGTGAGCATTTTGAACCAGGTGCTTCACAAATTAATCCGTAACAATGAAAAAGTATTTTTTTTTCCTCTTTTTCATTTTTACAAATCAATTTGTGAAGCACCTGGGGGTTCCAAGTGCTCACTATGCATCTAGATAGGTGCCTTTGGGGGTCTAGTTTCCAAAATGGGGTCACTTGTGGGGGAGCTCCAATGTTTAGGCACACAGGGGCTCTCCAAACGCGACATGGTGTCCGCTAACAAATTGAATGGAAAATCGGCTCAAATTGTTAGCGGACACCATGTTGTGTTTGGAGAGCTCCTGTGTGCCTAAACATTGGAGCTCCCCCACAAGTGACCCCATTTTAGAAAGTAGACCCCCCAAGGCACCTATCTAGATGCATAGTGAGCACTTGGAACCCCAGATGCTTCACAAATTGATTCGTAAAAATGAAAAAGTGGAAAAAAAAATACTTTTTCATTGTTACGGATTAATTTGTGAAGCACCTGGGGGTTCCAAGTGCTCACTATGCATCTAGATAGGTGCCTTTGGGGGTCTAATTTCCAAAATGGGGTCACTTGTGGGGGAGCTCCAATGTTTAGGCACACAGGGGCTCTCCAAATACGACATGGTGTCCCCTAACAAATTGGAACCATGTTGCGTTTGGAGAGCCCCTGTGTGTCTAAACATTGGAGCTCCCCCACAAGTGACCCCATTTTGGAAACTAGACCCCCCAAGGCACCTATCTAGATGCATAGTGAGCACTTGGAACCCCCAGGTGCTTCACAAATTGATTCGTAAAAATGAAAAAGTATTTTTTTTTCCACTTTTTCATTTTTACGAATCAATTTGTGAAGCACCTGGGGGTTCCAAGTGCTCACTATGCATCTAGATAGGTGCCTTGGGGGGTCTAGTTTCCAAAATGGGGTCACTTGTGGGGGAGCTCCAATGTTTAGGCACACAGGGGCTCTCCAAACGCAACATGGTGTCTGCTAACAATTTGAGACGATTTTCCATTCAATTTGTTAGCGGACACCATGTCGCGTTTGGAGGGCCCCTGTGTGCCTAATCA
Source organism: Phyllobates terribilis (assembly GCF_046119375.1). Classification (NCBI taxonomy): domain Eukaryota; kingdom Metazoa; phylum Chordata; class Amphibia; order Anura; family Dendrobatidae; genus Phyllobates; species Phyllobates terribilis. The sequence goes on along the minus strand of NW_027362762.1, from coordinate 324,800,154 downwards.
GTGGAATCACCCACAAGTGACCCCATTTTGGAAACTAGACCCCTCAAGGATTTTATCAAGGGGTATAGTGAACATTTTGAACCCAAAGGTACGACACAGAATTTGATAACATTAGGTCATCATATTGAATAAGTTGTCATTAGTCTTGAGTGCAAGTGCTCGCTACTTGAGTTTGCATCGGGTACTCAGGTATGCACCATGTACTGCGTGTGCTCGAGTGACATGCTCGAGTCCCTGCCCCGCATGTTTCACGGTTATTAGACACCCCAAAAAAAACATGCGGGGATCGCTCGTGCATGGCAGGCAATCCCCGCAAAGTTTTTTTGGCCGCGAAGCATATGGGGCGGAGACTCGAGCATGTCACTCAAATACCCACGATACTCAATGCATACCAGAGCACCCGATGCAAACTCAAGTAGCGAGCACTTGCGCTCAACACTAGTCGCCATATCGTCATCTTTTTTTCTTACTTTTGAAAAAAATCCCAACCCCATCACAACCCTAACCCTAGCACAACCCTAACCCTAGCACAACCCTAACCCGAGAGTTTATTTTTTACGCCGTTCCTCGTGCGGTATAAGTGATTAGACGACTTTATTCTTCGGGTCTGTGTGATTACAGCAATACCAGAATCATATGGGGTTTTTATGATTGACAGCTGTCACACACTAAAAGACGCATTTTTTGTAAAATCTAGTTTTTGCATCGCCATATTTTGAGAGCTATAATTTTTCCATTTTTGGCAGACAGTCATGTGACGGCTTGTTTTTTGCGGGATGAGTTGACGTTTTTATTGGTGCCATTTTCAGGCACGTGACATTTTTTGATCGCTTTCTATTCCGATTTTGGGGAGGCAGAATAAACAAAAACCACCAATTCAGGAATTGTTTTTTTTGTTTTTTTTTTATTCTGTTCCGCGTGTGGTAAAAGTGATAAGGCAGCTGTATTCTTTGGGTCAGTACGTTTACAGCGGTACCACATATATATTGTTTTTCTATGTTTTGGCGCTTTTACACAATAAAAGATATTTTATAGAAAAAATTAATTTTTTTGCATCGCTTTATTCTGAGAGCTATAACTTTTTGATTTTTCGGATGATGGAGCTGTATCATGGCTTGTTTTTTGCGTGACAAGATGACGTTTTCAGCGGTACCATTTTTATTTATATTCGTCTTTTCGATTGCGTGTTATTCCATTTTTTGTTTGGCAGTATGATGATAAAGCATTGTTTTTTGCTTCGTTTTTTATTTAATTTTTTTACCGTGTTCAATGAAGGGGTTAACTAGTGGGACAGTTTTATAGGTCAGATCGTTCCGGATGCGGCGATACCAAATATGTGTACTTTTATTGCTTGTTTGCTTTTTTTCATAATAATATTTATTGATGGGTACATTATATTTTTATTTTTGGTGGATTATTTTTTTCTTTTTTTTAAATATTTTTTTTTTAAAAATTATTATTTTTTTCACTTTCTGGGAGTTTTTACACTTTTTTACTTTGTCCCACTCTGGGACTTTCACTTTTTTTATTCTGATCGCCTGCATAGCATAGGGATGGAGCACCATCCCTGTGCCATGCAGGCAGTCAGTGCTGCACAGTGAGAACATTGTTTGGTCGTGCACTGCGCATGACCAAACATTGTTCCTGCTGCCTGGTGACCCGGATGTTGTCATGACGACATCGGGTCATCATGGCAACACCCGGGAAGCCGCGGCAGACAGCGCTGGAGGCCAGAAGAGGAGGTGAGTATACCGATCACCTCCCCTTGCCACCGCAATGCTGCGATCGACTTCGATCGCAGCATTGTTGGGGTTAATGTGCCGGGAGCGGTGCGGGACTGCTCCCTGCACATAGTACCGGGTGTCAGCTGTGACAATCAGCTGACACCCGGCAGCGATCACACCCGCACAGCCAGTGTGCGCGCGCGATCGCGAAGACGTACTAATACTAAGACGTACTAAAACGCATCAAAAACGCTGCAGAATTTTTTTGCTGCCAAGATGTGCAGAACCTTGAAGAAACGCTGCAGAAATTTCAGCAAGCAAATCCTGATCGTGCGCACATAACCTTAGAACATGCTCACATGTAGCGTAAATGACGCTAATTTTCTGCACAAAAATTCTGCTATGTTTAACTGTTCAAGCAAAGTGGTTGTGATTTCATGAACTATGCGGTTTTGATGCTTTTTTTTCTCTCTTGTCTTCTATGTGAAGCTTAAAAAAAAGCATGAAAAAAACTGCAGTAACTTTTTTAAGTGCAGAATCAAAGCTTTTCTGTACTATAAAAAACACATTAAAATGCAGCTTCACACCTGCACCAAAAACACATCAAACAAGATGGAAAAGATTGGTATGATGTAGTTTGGTACAGACATCTGCAGAAAACAAAAACCACAGTATTTCTGCAACGTGTGAACACCGTCTTACAGACACAAAAAAGCCAGATGTCATATAGTGAAGCTACATAAAGATGAGAACGTTCTAGCTGTGAATGAATGAACAAAAATTAAATCCATAGGTCTCAACTAGAGATGAGCAGGACACACACCTGACGTCGCACCTGCCCTGACTAATCAAAGCTGCGCCGAGGAAGCCGGAAGGTAAGAGACTGCGGCTTCCCGTCAAGCTGCCAGGGTAGCACTGACTTTCACACTGGACCAGAGACCTGTGAATCCATCCTCTCATCTCTAGTCTCAACTGCCCCGGATACAGCGGACAGTCCCGGATTTGGGTCTACGCCTTGCAATTTCGGACGTCTGCTTAATGTAACTCATTGCCACCGCCCCACTGACATCTCCTCCTGCCAGAGGAGAAAGAAATGAAGAAATGGTAAATGGGCGTGGATTGAGGTGTGACCAGGGGCGTGGCCAAAATTTGCCACATTATCTGTCCCTCTTTCTGTTCTTCAAAAGTTGGGAGGTATGCATTTGCTTTACAACAGCCACATGAACCATAGACTGTCATAGAAAGGCTCCGACACATTGATTATGCGCTGTGTTTGTGTAGGAGGAGGAAGCAAATGAGCTGTGACATCACCTATTGTAAATGATAGAACCTGTGATATCTACCATACACTATGATATTATCTGCCATTATTCTGCTTGTAGTGATATGACTACTGAATGAGATGATTTCTAAGAAGTGATATTTACGGAACTGGAAATAATGAGTCCAATATCATGCTTAGTGACCAGAATGAAAATTTTCAAGACTGTATAAATAATTTGTAATAAAGATAGTGATAATTAAAATAAAATTGAAAAAAAAACATTGCCAAAAATATAGATCAAAAATGGATGTGGCATGTTCAATTACATACTGTAAAACATGCAATGCTTCTGTGAGTGAATACAGTATCTCACAAATGCAATATACACGAAGTATAGAGTTCGCATGGGACTCATTAATATGAACTCTATTTACAGAATCTAAGTAACTATGGTAACCTTGGAGTTGGAAGAGGAGGTCTGTAAAGTCCAGTTGTTGGCTACTTCTGCTACTCCAGAGTCCAAATTATTTGTGCCTGTGTACCTAAGATTGTATCTGTTACAGGAATTTCATGATTCCGTCTTGAGTGGTCATCCTGGGCTTACTGCTACATGGAAAGTCATTGCTAGACCTTTTTGGTGGCCGTACATGCATAATGATATTAAAGAATTTGTATCCGCTTGTGAAGCCTGTCATAACAGGCTGGCTGGGTTACTGGCTCCATTGCCAATTCCAGAAAGACTGTGGACTCATCTGTCCATGGATTTCATCACTTATTTGCTTCTGTCTGGTGGGAAAACTGCTATTTGGTTGGTAGTTGACCGACTCCGCAAACAAATTCATTTTGTTCCTTTGTCAGGATTACCTAATGCAGAGACACTCTCCAGGTTGTTTATTTCTCATAATGTAAGGTTACATGGGATCCTACTTAATATTGTGTCTGATAGGGGAGTGCAATTTGTCTCTAAATTCTGGAGAGCTGTTTGTACTAAACTCAAGATTGACTTGTCATTTTCATCTGCTTACCACCCTGAACCCAATGGTCAGACTGAGAGGACAAATCAATCTTTGGAACAAATTTTAAGGTGCTTTGTGGCAGCTCGGCAGGAGGACTGGTCTTGGTTTTTACTTCTTGCTGAGTATGCCTTTAACAGTAGAGTAAATCGGTCTACTGGAACCTCACTGTTTTTCTGTTATTATGGTTTTCATCCCCATTTTGGTGAATTTTCTAGGATAGGTTCTGAATGTCCTGGGATCGAAGTTGCCGAGCAGAGACTTGGGGGATGTCTGGATGTAGGTTCAAAAGAATATTGAGCCCGAAAGACATTCGGTGGGTCCTGTTTTTAAGATTGGGGATAAGGTTTGGTTGTCATCTAGGAATATTTAACTTAAAGTGCCATCGTCAAAGTTGGGTTCAAAGTTTATTGGTCCATATGAGATCCTGGAGGTGGCCAATCCAGTGGCATTCAGATCAAAGCTTCCTCCATCACTTCGCATCACTAACATGTTCCATAAATCCTGGTGGATTGCTACTCACTTGGATGCGTCGTGAGGCAACACAGGAAGCGTTTCCATTTAAATGTCCGTGCTGGTTTATTGGTGCTTCATAAACCAGCCACAAAAAAAAGAAAAACAAACGGCCTTCAGTGCAGGCAAAACAAAGTAAACAGTTCTTGATAGAAGTGTCTTAGAGCCAGTCAAGATCACACCGGCTGGATAGCATCCAGTATACCTTTTCAGTCAGGATATAACACACACGAGAGGTCTTCTTCCTCCACACACACAGACCATGTGTCAAACAACAGACTCCATTTTAATATGTGAACCACACCCAGAGGTGGGGTATGTGGGCAGCACGACCAGCCCATCTCTCAGGCTGCCCGTAAAACTTTGCCCAGATGAACCAAACGAACCTCTTAATGCTATGTACACTAGTAAACTACATCACAGATGACAACCACCTCTGTGATGCATACCTCCCATCAACTATGCGTCCAGTAGCCTCCTTACATGCCTTTCCCTTCTGCCTAAAGCAGTGGGGCTTGGCACATTCTACTACTAAACGCGGGATTCTTGAGAGGGCATCAACATTACCATGTAGCTTCCCGCTCTATGTTCCACATGGAAGCTAAAATCCTGCAGGTAACTCAAGCATTATCTGCGGGTAACTTAAGTATTTTTCCCCTTTTTCTCCCTCATCCACCTGAATGGGGCATGGTCTGATACTAATTTAAATTTTCTCCCTAACAGATAGTAAAGCAATGTGTCCACTGCCCACTTTATGGCCAATCATTCCTTTTCTACAATGGAATAATTGTTTTCACATGCCGACAGCTTCTTACTTAGGTAGAGAATGAGGTGCTCCTCCCCCTGTATCTCCTTAGAATGGACTGCTTGTAAATTGACTTCTGAGGAGTCTGTTTGGAGGACAAATTCCTTCTTGATGTCAGGGACAGCCATAACTGGCTGTTACATAGAGTTACTTTCAGTTCTTGAAATGCCCTCTCCGCCTCCACTGTCCACTTAGCCATAGCTGATTTCATCCCTTTAAAGCGAACCTGTCAGCAGTTAATGATATGCTCGTGCTTCAGGGCGGGATTGTAGGAAGGGTCTTTCCTTAGTGCAATAGGCCAGATCAGCAAGACAAGACCTGCCCACAGGCCCGCTCTGAAGCACAAGTATGTTTGTCATCATAGAGGCAGCCAGAGAGACAGATGGGGGCGGGCCTGTAGGCAGGCCATATCTTGCTGATCTGGCCTAGAGCACCAAGGAAAGACCCTGTCTATAGTCCCGCCCCAAAGCACGGGCATATCATTAACTCAAAACTGCAAACACTGATTACACAAGAGCCACAAAAGGGATTTCTTTACCTCAGCTATCATATTAATCAGTGCAGCAACCCCAACATGAGACTGCCTGTAGTTTACTTAGCAAAATCCTGCTGTCAGGTTTGCTTTAAGGAGATCAGTCAGGGGTGCTGCCATCACAGCAAAGTTTGGGATGAAACCCCACAATTCCCATAAAGGCTCTCACTTGCTTCTTTGAAAGTGGTCTCGAAGAGTTTTGAATTGTGACCACTTTACTGAACTAGGTTTTGATCTTGCCTCTACCTACTACATATCCTAGGTATTTGGCCTCCTCTTTCCCCATGGCACTTTTTTTGGATTTATCGAAAACTCCACCTTCTTAAGAACATCAAGCACCACCTGGACCTTTCGCAGATGACTTTCCCTTTTCCAGGCTGAAGATTAGGCAATTTTTATGGGGCGTAATTTTTATGGGTTGCCAGGATCCAGTCCTTGACTCTCTTGAAGGTGGCTGAGGCTCCCTGCAATCCAAATTGCATCCGGACGTATTGGAGGCAGGCGCAGAAAAAGCCATCTTCTCCTTGGCTTCTTGTGACATGGGGATTTGCCAATATTCCTTTGTTAAATCCAAGGTGGTTATGTCCTTTGCTGGCCCAAGTCTCTCGATCAGTTCATCGATGCGCGGCATAGGATATACGTCGAATTTAGACACTTCATTCAGCTTCCTATAATCATTACAGAATTTCCATTCTCTATTGGGTTTTGGAACTAGGACAATCGAGCTACACCATCCACTCTTGCATTCCTCAAGTACTCCGAGATTCATAGAATCATAGAATCATAGAATCATAGAATGGTAGAGTTGGAAGGGACCTCCTGGGTCATCTGGTCCAACCCCCTGCTCAAAGCAGGATTCACTAGATCATCTCAGACAGATGTCTGTCCAGCCTCTGTTTGAAGACGTCCATTGAATGGGAACTCACCACCTCTCGTGGCAGCCTGTTCCACTCATTAATCACCCTAACTGTCAAAAAGTTTTTTCTAATATCTAATCTGTGTCTCCTCCCATTTAGTTTCATCCCATTGCTTCTAGTCTTTCCTTGTGCAAATGAGAATAAAGATGATCCTTCTACAATGTGACAGCCCTTGACATATTTGTAGACAGCTATTAAGTCTCCTCTCAGTCTTCTTTTTTGCAAGCTAAACATTCCCAAATCCTGCAACCGTTCCTCATAGGACATGGTTTGCAGACCAGTCACCATTCTGGTCGCTCTTCTCTGAACTTGCTCCAGTTTGTCTATGTCTTTTTTAAAATGTGGTGCCCAAAACTGTACACAGTATTCCAGATGAGGTCTGACCAAAGAGGAGTAAAGACCGATAATGACTTCACGTGATCTAGACTGTATGCTTCTGTTAATACATCCCAGAATTGTATTTGCCTTTTTTGCTGCTGCATCACACTGTTGACTCATGTTCAGTCTATGATCTATTAGTATACCTAAGTCTTTTTCACATGTACTGTTGCTTAGCTCTATTCCTCCCATTCTGTATATGCTTTTTTCATTTTTATTGCCCAGATGTAGTACTTTGCATTTTTCCCTGTTAAAAACCATTCTGTTGGTTGCTGCCCACTGCTCCAGTTTATTTAGGTCTTTTTGAATCCTCTCTCTCTCTTCTCTAGTATTAGCTATCCCTCCTAGCTTTGTGTCATCAGCAAATTTAATCAGTTTACCCTCAATTCCTTCATCTAAATCATTGATAAAGATGTTGAACAATACAGGTCCCAGGACGGAGCCCTGTGGTACCCCACTTGAGACATTCACCCAGCTGGATGTGAAGCCATTTACAACCACCCTTTGAGTCCGATCACTAACCCAGTTATGAATCCACCTAACAGTTGCCTGGTCCATTGCATACTTGGTCATTTTTTCAATAAGGATGGTGTGAGATACTTTGTCAAATGCTTTGCTGAAGTCAAGATATACTATATCTACAGCATTTCCCTGATCCACCCAGTCAGTGATTCTGTCATAGAAGGAAATTAAGTTAGTCTGACATGACTTGTTAGTTACAAACCCATGCTGACTCTGGTTAATCACTTCATTCTTATCCATGTACTTACATACATGTTGTTTAATAATTTGTTCAAAGATCTTTCCTGGTATAGAAGTCAGACTCACCGGCCTATAGTTCCCTGGGTCCACCTTCTTCCCCTTTTTGAAGATAGGAACAATATTTGCTCTTCTCCAGTCTTCTGGGACTTCTCCTGTTCTCCAAGAATTTTCAAAGATTATGGAGAGTGGTTCTAAAATTTTTTCTACGATCTCCTTCAGTACTCTGGGGTGTAATTCATCTGGACCTGGAGACTTGAACTCATTTATGTTAGCTAAATATTCCCTCACAATCTTTCTGTTTACAGATAACTTGGATTCCTCTATTCCTTTAAAAGGACAGTGAAGATCAGTTGATGTTACATTTTCTTTCTGAGAGAAAACAGATGCAAAATAGGAATTAAAAAGTTCGGCCTTCTCAACATCCTCTCTTACCATTTCTCCATTTTCATCCTGTAAAAATCCTATAGCATCTTTGACTTTTCTTTTACTTTTGACATACCCCCAAAATCCTTTTTTATTGCTTTTGACATCTCTTGCAAGCCTTAATTCATTGTCAGCTTTAGCTAACCTGATACGTGCCCTGCAGGATCTGCAGACTGCATTATAATCTTCTTTAGATATGCCTCCCTCTTTCCATTTAATAAACATTTCTTTCTTTCTTTTTAGCATGTGTTTAAGTTCTGTGTTCATCCATCCTGGTTTCCTTAAATGTTTCCCATTCTTCCTACTTTTCGGGATTGTTAACGATTGTGCTTTGAGAATCTCATTTTTAAAAATTTCCCATCCTTCCTGGACATTTTTGTCCTTAAGGACATCCAGCCATTGGATCCCTCCTATTCTCTTTCTGAGTCTCTTAAAATCTGCCTTTCTAAAATCTAAACTTGAAGTTTGAGTCTTCACATGTCTTCCTCCTCTAGTTATCCAAAATTCTATAATAGCATGATCGCTGCCTCCTAGGGTCCCAGCCACCTTTACCTCCTCAACCATTTCCTCCCTGTTTATAAGGATTAGATCCAAAGTAGCAGATCCCCTTGTTTTCTCCCCTACCTTTTGGAAGATAAAGTTGTCAGCAAGAGAGGATAAGAATTTGCTTGACCTGTTAGTTTTACTTGAGAGAGATTCCCAACAAATGTCTGGATAGTTGAAATCTCCCATGACCACTACGTCATATTTTTTGGAGAACTTGGTCATTTGATACATAAAGAGTTCATCCATATCTTCAGCTTGCCCAGGTGGCCTGTAGTAAATGCCTACAATGGTGTCCTTTCCGTTGTTCTCTCCTTGTATTCTTACCCAAACAGTTTCCACAGAACTCCCAGTCTCTGTAGCTTCAATCTCTGTGCAGATATACGCTTTTCTAACATACAATGCAACACCTCCTCCTCGTTTATCAAGTCTGTTTCTTGCAAATAAGTTGTATCCTTTTAGCCTTTTATTCCAATCATGTGTATCGTCCCACCAAGTTTCAGTGATTCCAATGACATCATATTTCTTTTCCTGCATTAGTAGTTCCAATTCTCCTTGTTTGTTGCCCATGCTTTGTGCATTTGTATAAAAACATTTTAGTTTGTGATTGGTTTCTCTTCCTCCCATATTTTATTATTTAAATTGTTTTGTCTTTGTTCTTCCTTCCCACTTCCAGTAGCAGAGATCTCAATAGTATTTGTCAGCTGTATGGCTTTTTCTGGCCTTTTGCTTCCCTTCCCACATTGTTCTAGTTTAAAGCTCTCCTGATGAGTGTAGCAAGGCGACTTCCAAATACATGTTTTCCAGTCTTCGTAAGGTGCACCCCATCTCTAGCAAGTAGTCCATCGTATAGGTAATTCATTCCGTGATCCAGAAATCCAAATCCTTGTTGACGGCACCATCGACGTAGCCAGTTGTTCACCTGTAGAATCTTATTCCACCTCATTGTTCCATGGCCATCCACTGGGAGGATGGATGAGAAGACCACCTGCGCTCCCAATTCTTTCACTTTCTTGCCTAAGTCTTCAAAGTCACTGCAGATGGTTTCGAGGTCCTTTCTTGCGGTGTCATTTGTCCCCACATGTATTAGCAGGAATGGGTAGTGATCTGTAGGTCTGAAGAGTCTTGATATCCTGTCAGACACATCTTTAATTTTTGCTCCTGGAAGACAGCACATTTCTCTTGAGGTTATGTCTGGTCTGCTGATAGCGGCCTCTGTTCCTCTTAACAGGGAATCCCCCATGACCACCACTCTCCGTTTTTTCTTCACAACATTCTTCTTTCTCCATCCAGGAGGATTCTGAGGGCTTACAAGGTTATTCATTGCTGGCAAAGTCTTATTTTGCTGTATTTCTTCATGGTTCTCCTGTGTGAGAGCCTGGTACTGGTTCCTGAGCAGTATGGGTGCTGACTGCCTCTTGATCCTCCTGCTTCTGTGGGTCACATGCTTCCATTCCTCTGTTTCGTCAGGTGCAGTTCGAATTTCTTCTCTTTCTGAATCATGAAGAGATAATTCTGCTCTGTCTAAGAACTCTTCACCTTCCTTAATGATTTTCAAGGTAATTAACCTCTCTTCTAGATTTCGCAACTTTTCCTCCAACAGGGACACAAGCTTGCATTTCTGGCATGTGAAGTTTGGCTTTTCCACTGGCCAGTCTGTGAACATGTAGCAGGATATGCAGCTCACCAAATGGCTCCTGGACTCTTCCATGTTCTTATTGTTAATGTTCTGAAAACAGTGAAAAAAGCTTAAAAAAAAAGCTTCAAAGTGGGCGCGCCGATAGGCGCGCGGTTTACCGATGTCCTCTTTTCAGCTCCAACAGCCAAAATCCAGTGTTCTTTGAGCTCGCGGAGACTCTTCACTTACCCCAAAATGCAGTGGGAATATGCAAATTATCTCCTCAGGACTCCTCCCCTGGTTTACCGATGTCCTCTTTTCAGCTCCAACAGCCAAAATCCAGTGTTCTTTGAGCTCGCGGAGACTCTTCACTTACCCCAAAATGCAGTGGGAATATGCAAATTATCTCCTCAGGACTCCTCCCCTTACGACTTAATTCCTTGGAGATCAGCTGTTGTTCAGCCTCAGGAATTCAAAATGGCTTCAAGTTCACCCACACATGAGGTTCCGTCAGAACCTCATGTTCTATGACCTTTGTACATCCCAGCAAATCTGAGAACAGGTCCTTGTTCTGCTGCAGCAATTCCCGAAACTGGTGTTTTGGGGCGTTAGATAACGTCTCTGCTATTGTGACTCCGTCAACATCCTGCTTCTGACTTGTCCAGCAAACATGGAGTTTCAACAGGCTCTCTGTCTTGCCACAGCTTGATGAGATTGATGTGGTAGACCTAGTACGACTTTCATCTTCCCTGTTGACGAACCTTGTAGTTCACTTCACCAAGCTTTTCCACCACGTCATAAGGCCCTTGCCACTAGGCCAAGAACTTACTCTTTATGGTGGGAATTAGTATGAGGACTTGGTCCCAGGGCTCAACTGCCTCACCCTGGCTGACCGGTTGTAGACCCTAGCTTGAGCTTGTTGGGCCTCGAGGAGATGTCCTTTTACAATGGGCATCACCTTCGCAATCCTGTCCTGCATCTGAGCGACATGCTCGATGACACTCCGGTAGAGCGTGACTTCGGCTTTCCAGGTTTCCTTCACTATATCAAGCACTCACAGATAGAAGTTATGGTTCATAGCTGTCTATGTAAAACACATAATTATGTATATATATTGAGCCCAATTGTAAGAAGAAGATTATAGTGGTACCGATGAGCCCACATGTGTGGCCCAATGTCATATGGATCAAAGTGTCATCAACGAAAAGTAATATTGCAATGAAGTACCCGCCAGTCCCCTTCTTCTTACAATTGGGCTTGATATATATACATAATTATGTGTTTTACATAGACAGCTATGAACCATAACTTCTATCTGTGAGTGCCTGTATACCCAAGTGGGCTAATATTTATTGCACTATGCACTTTATTGTATGCACTTTTATATTGAATTTGAGTAATGTATGATTGGTGAGCCCAACGGTTTATTTTGTAATTGTGATCAGTGTCCCTTGTGAATTTACCTGCTGACCCTGGATGTCCATTGTACCTGGGCATTTCTTTTCCTCTATAAATAAAAATTTTAGTGTTTTAGTTTTCTTTAATAAATAAATATAATTATTATATCGCACTTAAAAAATGTGTTCAAAGTGCTGCCCATTGGGTTGGATTGTCAATGCAACCCTCTTCTCCCACTCTTGACACACTGATAGCAACACCACAGAAGAAATGCTAGCACAGGCTTACAGGATCCGTTGTTTCAGATGCTGCACATCTCGTATCTTCACAGCATAGCCAATTGCCTTCAGATGACCCCAAAGATAAAAGTCTAAGGGGGTCAGATCGGAAGACCTTGGTGGCCATTCAACTGGCCCACAACGACCAATCCACTTTCCAGGAAACTGTTCTTGTAGGAATGCTAGGACCTGACACCCATAATGTGGTGTCTTGTTGGAAAAACTCAGGGAATGTGCCATCTTCAGTGCATAAAGAGGGTAATACATCATCATGTAGCAATTTCAGATATCCAGTGGCATTGAGGTTTCCATTGATGAAGAATGGCCCCACTATCTTTGTACCCCATATACCACACCATACAATCAAGATACAAGATGTGCAGCATCTGAAACAACGGATACTGGAAGCCTGTGCTAGCATTTCTTCTGCGGTGTTGCTATCAGTATGTCAAGAGTGGGAGAAGAGGGTGGCATTGACAATCCAACACAATGGGCAGCACTTTGAACACATTTTATGAGTGGTCATGAAAGAATAAAGTTATGTTAAAACCAAGCACATCATTGTTTTTCTTATGAAATTCTCAATAAGTTTGATGTGTCACATGACCCTCTTCCCATTGAAAATAATAAAGTTGGATCCAAAATGGCCGACTTCAAAATTGTCGCCATGGTCACCACTCATCTGGAAATGTTTTCCCCCTCCTATATACTAATGTGCCACGAACAGGAAGTTGATATCACCAACCATTCCCATTTAATTTAGGTTTATCCATATAAATGGCCCACTCTGTACATTGATGCTCCCAAGCAGATTTAACCAGGGGACTGACCAAGTTGATAGCAATTCTTTCAAACAGCACTTTTATGATGGGTAATGGCACAAGGGGGCTTTGAAAGTGAGAGGTGAGGCGGTTATCTAGCAGGTGGGACAGGACCTGCAATACATTAAGATTTTCCGGTGACATTCGGGCCAATAGAACCTCTGCATGACCCGTTCTTGAGTTTTGTCCACTCCCAGATGGCCATCCAAGATACGTGAATGGGCCATGTTCAACACCCTCCATCTATAGGATCCTGATTAGTGTTGAGCGAGCATGCTTGACACTGCTTGGTACTCGCCCGAGCATCTCACTACTCGGGATGTTCGGCGGGAGCCTGGGTCTCCGCCCTGCATGTTTGGCGCTCTTTACAGAGCCAATGAACATGCAGGGATTGCCAGCCAGTCACTGTAATGCCGCAGCCATGTTGGTTGTGGGCATTACAGTGATTGGCTGACCGCACAGCGTCACTTCGAGTATTTAAAACCGGGCGCCGCCATCTTGGACACAGTCGCTCCGGATCAGACAGTGTAGGGAGAGTGCTGCTGAGCTAGGGAGAGATTTATACTGCGAAATAGGTAGTGTAGGGTCTCTAAAGCCTGCAAAATTAAACAAACAGTCCTTCTGAGGACTAATATCCATCCCAGATATCAGGCAGGCAGGCAGGCTGTATAGGAGATGCAGTGGTTATACCAACAAACACTTCATTACAGTCCTGTGGGCTGCTGCTGCTCAAATTGCTAGACTTAGCCCCTGGTCTCAGGGGCCAGGAAAAATCCATTTTTTTTCATCTAAATCCTCTTTTTTTTTTCCTCGGTCAGACTGTACAAATACCCGTCTTATTAACCTTTTGGTATTTCTATTTAAAAAAGTCTGGTATATGCCAGGAAATTAGAACTGTGGTTTTCCTCTTTCACGGTTCAAATCTGGGTGTTATCCACCTGTTGGCCTTTTTTCCATAAAAAAAACAGTTTGAGTGTCTCGCTGACTGTTCAGACACAAATATATCTGTTTAAAAGATTCTGGTGTAGGCCAGAGAAATAGAACTGTGGTTTTCCTCTTCCATGGTTCTAATCTCCTTTATATTACCCTTTCGCCATTGATAGTGCGAGTGTAAGCTATTTTACTTCAATTACAATGGGCAAGGCGCGTGGCAAGGGACGTGGAACTGGACGTTCTGGTGATGGTGCGTGCAGAGGAAGGGGCCGTGGCCAAGGTGAAAATGTGCCACAACCAACAGCCACATCTTCTCGCTTCCAGTTCTTGACCGAATTACTAGGGAAGCACACAACAACACGACTATTGCCAACTGATCAGTGTGAACAGGTTATTAATTGGATAGCAGATAATACTTCCAGTCACATGGGCACCACCACCTCCGGTCTGTCTTCCACACGGTCAAGTCTAAGTAGCCATGAATCTCAACCGCATACTCCTCCTCACCCTGATGCTCCTTCCTCCCACCATGCCGAGTGTCGTCAGACAGCAACTGATCCCACAGTTGGACACTCTGAAGAGCTGTTCACTGTTCCATTTCCATATTTGGGCCCCTCGCCTGCTCCGCTTGAAGTGGTGGAAGAGGAGATCCCATGTAGCGATGGCCAAATATTTGAACAGCCACGGCCACAGGAAGTCGACGCTGACAATTTGTCACAAGAGGTGGACGATGACGAGACACAATTGCCACGAAGTGAGGAGGAGGACCGTGGTGCGGAAGTGGAAGAGGAGGAGGTGGTGGATGATCTAGTAACTGACCCAATGTGGCAGGAGGACATGCAGAGCGAGGCCAGCAGCACACAGGGGGAGGGAGGCAGAGTACCCCAACAGACAGAAGACGGACAACTGTTCCCCGTAACACCAACACGAGGGACGTTGCCTGTACAACCGGTAGGTCTTCCAGAGTCTGGAATTTTTATAAAGACTCTGCTGATAACCCCTAAAAGGCCATTTGTTCCACCTGCCAGGCCATCATCAGCAGGGGTGACAAAACTACCAGCCTGACCACCACCAGCATGATCAGGCACATGTCAGCAAAGCACCCGACTTTGTGGGGCGAACCCCAGGGTCCACGACCAGTGTCAGCGGGTGTCACCACTGCTTCTTCCGCTGTCCTAAATTCGCACATTTCACGACTGCTTGCGTTGGAAATGCTGCCTTTTAGGCTGGTGGAGACAGAATCCTTCCGCAACCTTATGGCGGTGGCCGTCCCTCGGTACTCGGTCCCCAGCCGACACTATTTTGCCCGGTGTGCCATACCCGCACTACACAAGCACGTGTCCCAAAACATCTGCCGTGCCCTCAACAATGCAGTTACTGGGAGAGTCCACCTGACAATGGACACATGGACAAGTGCTTGTGGCCAGGGACGGTACATCTCCCTGACGACACACTGGGTAAACATAGTGGAAGCCGGGACCCAGTCAGACCTTGGAATGGAACACATCTTCCCCACACCGAGGATTGCGGGTCCTATGTCAGTCAGAGTTGCCCCCACAGTGTACAGCTCCTGCGAATCATCCTCCTCCTCCTCATGTTCAGCCTCCATCTCAGATATCGCCACATCAGTTACAAGCTAGAAGCACTGCAGTACTGCCTCAGCCAAGCGGCAACAGGCTGTGCTGAAACTCAAGCTTAGGTGATAAACCTCACACTGCTTGTGAGTTGTGGACAGCTGTGAAAGAGCAGACAGATCTGTGGCTGAGACCGCTGAACCTACATCCAGGCAAGGTCGTGTGTGACAATGGCCGTAACCTGGTGGCGGCTCTGAGGCGAGGCAAGATCACACACGTACCATGCCTGGCTCATGTGCTTAACCTCGTGGTTCAGCGGTTTCTTAAATCGTACCCTGAGTTGCCAGATCTGCTCGTCAAAGTACGCCGCCTGTCAGCTCATTTTCGGAAGTCGGCTACAGCTTCCGCCACCCTTGCTGTGTTGCAGCAGCGTTTGCAGCTTCCGGCACACCGACTTGTGTGTGATGTCCCCACACGTTGGAACTCTACCCTCCACATGTTGCAAAGGATTTGTGAGCAGAAGAGAGCAGTTGTGGAGTACCAGCTGCAACAAGGCCGTCGATATTCAGATCAGACTCCACACATAAGACCTCAGGAGTGGACCTGGATGTCGGACATATGTACCATCCTGACAAACTTTGAGGAGTCCACCAAGATGGTGAGTGGCGATGACTCCATCATTAGCATCAGCATCCCACTTGTCTGTCTTTTGCAACGCTCTCTGCAGAGAATTAAAGAGGAGGCATTGCAGCCAGAGTATGATGAGATGAATCAAGAAGACCTAGCGGGCGATTACACACAGCCCAGCCTCATCTCATCCCAACATGCATTGGGGGACAAAGAGGGAGGTGAGGAGGAGGAGAAGGAAGAACAGGAGCTGGCATTATGCGCTGTAGACGGTAGTACCTGTACAACTGTCATACCGTCGGTTCAGCGTGGGTGACCTGAGGACAGGGGGAGGAGGAGGAGAGCATGGTCAGTCATCATCTTGGTGAGGACACGGAAATCTTGCCCGTTACCAGTCTGGCACGCATGGCTGACTTTATGTTACGCTGCCTTAACCGTGACCCTCGCATTGTCAAAATGTTGGGTGACAGTCATTACTGGTTGGTGACACTTTTAGACCCCCGCTACAAGGAGAACTTTCACACTCTTATTCCTGAGGTGAAGAAGTCTACAAAAATGGGGCAGTACCAGAAGGCCCTTGCTGCAGAACTGTTAAAAAAATTCCCATCTGAACACGCTAGTGGCAGAGGTCACAGTTCGTTGCCCAACTAAGGCGTACAGGTGAGAGAGGCGCAACTCCAATCCAGCAGAGGCAGGGGAACACTGTCAACGTTCTGGGACAGTTTTCTGAGACCCGCCCAGCTTACAGGCCCTGAGGCGCGGGGTACTCTCACAAGGAGTGGAAAGTTTCAAAAGATGGTGAGGGAGTACCTTGCCGACCGTACCAGAGTCCTCCGTGATTCCTCTGTGCCTTTTAATTATTGGGTATCCAAGCTGGACACTTGGAATGAACTCGCTCTGTACTTCTTGGAGGTCCTGGCCTGCCCTGCCGCTAGCGTGTTATCGGAGCGCGTTTTTAGTGCCGCTGGGGGAATTATAACTGATAAGCGCACTCGCCTGTCAACTGACAATGCTGACAAGCTGACCCTTATCAAAATTAACAAGGGCTGGATTGGGCCAGACTTCTCATCACCACCAAATGACAGCAGAGTAACATAAAGTCAAATCCACTGTGTTATTTCGGGAGGTGTATTCCCATGCATGCGTCACACCCGCACATGGGTATACGCTTTCTCATTTTGGCTGTATTTTGCTCTTCTCCTTATCCTCAGCCTCCAAAACCACTATACCACCAGGGTGACCGTGGTCCGTGTTGCCAGCATTGCAAGTTCCTCCGTCCTAATTTTTGGCAGCTTTTGCTTGGAAGGCATAGGCAAAGACTATGGGAGACCCACTCCCCAATAATGGGAATAATGTTTTCAATATGCTGTACTGCATGGCTCTTGTAAGGGGCATTGCAACTTCCTCTGTCCTAATTTTTGGCAGCTTTTGCTTGGAAGGCATAGGCAAAGACTATGGGAGACCCACTCCCTAGTAATGGAAATAATGTTTTTAATATGCTGTACTGCATGGCTCTTGTAAGGGGCATTGCAAGTTCCTCCGTCCTAATTTTTGGCAGCTTTTGCTTGGAAGGCATAGGCAAAGACTATGGGACACCCACTCCCCAATAATGGGAATAATGTTTTTAATATGCTGTACTGCATGGCTCTTGTAAGGGGCAATAAAATCGTCTTGTTAAGCTACTGTGACCTCAACGTCTTTTCCAAGGGTCATTGATATTGTCTTTTTATTCCACTGAGACCTCCACGTCTCTTCCAAGGGGCATATTTTATGTTGTTAGGACTTATTGTATAGGTAGGGTTATGAAAGTTAGGGAGGAGATAGTGGAAGTTATTGGTATCAGGACTAGTGTTGATCGAGCACTAAAATGCTCGGGTGCTCGAAGCTCGGGCTGAGCTCACCGTGATACTCGGGTGCTCGACCCGAGCAACGAGCCCAATGTTAGTCTATGGGAGACCCGAGCATTTTTGCGGCGGCAGTCTATAGAAAGCCTAAAAAATGCCCAAAACGATAGTGACAGTGCTCAAATGACATGGGGACAGCATGGGGATCGCCCCAGGATGCATTTCTGACCCCCAGGTCACTGCTGTCAACAACATGGTCAGAGGTATTTTTTATCGTCTTTTTATTCCACTGTGACCTCCACGTCTCTTCCAAGGGGCATTAAAACCGTCTTGTTTAACCACTCTGAACTCCACGTCTCTTCCAAGGGGCATTAAAATCGTCTTGTTAAGCTACTGTGACCTCAACGTCTCTTCCAAGGGTCATTGATATTGTCTTTTTATTTCACTGAGACCTCCACGTCTCTTCCAAGGGGCATTGATATTGTCTTTTTATTCCACTCTGAACTCTGCCAGATGTAGCTTTAACTAAGTGTGCTTGGTTTTCTCTGTGCCTAGTGTTTTGCGTGATGATCTTTCACTGCCTGACCTTGGACCTCATTCTGACCCTCTGTCTGTTTAACCCTTTTGCTCTGATCTGCTATCCTCATGATATTTTGACCTCGGACAGTTACCTGACTATGCCTTTGTCTCTTTCCTCTGTTTATGACGTACTCTCCTGGCTTTTGACCCTGGGGTCCTTGACTATCCCGTCTCACAACTTGTCCGTGAGGAGTGACTCAGCATCACAATATACTATTTAACACTGTGAAAACAGTCATCATGAAGTAGCTCAAATTTGGTACAACAGTGGCATTACTTAGAAATCAACGTCCTTCAAAAATTGATGAAAAGACAAGATGAAAATTGGTATGGGAGGCTGCCAGAATTTCTGGCAAGTATTGATTATGTACTAAATGTGACAACAGTTTCCTGTATTCTTTGTGTCAGGCCTGTGGGGTAGGGTGGACAGGTGGAAGCCTTTTCTTACAAAAAAAAAAATCATCCAAGCCTAGCTTTATTTTGCCATAGCCTACAACAAGTCTAACAAAAGCATGTGGGAAAATGTGTTATAGTCTGATGAGACCAAAGTTAAACTCTTTTGGCCATAATTCCAAAAGGCATGTTTTTTTGTGCAAAACCAACACTGTGCATCAATAAAAGAACAACATACCCACAGTGAAGTATGGTGAAGAAAGCATTCTGCTTTGAGGATGTTCTTCAGAAGCTGGAAATGGGGCTTTAGTCAAGAGAAAGAAAAGTATTAACCATTTCAAATATCAGTCAATTTTCTAACAAAACTTTTAGGCCTGGGCTAAAATGCTGAAGATGAAGAGGAATTTAACTTTTCAGCACAACATACGGCCCTAAGCAGTGCCCGGATCTGCAGCAGCTGAACTTTGGATCAAGACAGGAATACAAGGCACAGAGGATGAAGACTGAGACATGGTCAGGAAATTCGAGATCGGCACAGGCAGCACAAGTTCAAATTATTGAAGCTGGGGTCAGGAGCGGAGAGATCAGACAAAACGAGAAGACAAGTTGGGTCGGTAACAGGAGAGACAGAACAACGAAACACCATGACAGGGAGCTAGAGCCGAACTGCAAACTAGAACCGAAGCTCAGGCAAGATGTGGAGGGAGGACCTGCCTGATATATGTACTGCTGGCAGGGGAAACGCCAGAGAAGCCTAACTCTGCAGCACACAGTTGTTATAAATTCCTCCATAGTCTTGCCACGGCTCTCTATAGCCAGGTAGAGGTTCTCCAACAACATGAGATGTAGCAGTGCTGGAAGTGTTTGCAAAGGTGTGACACATGCCTCCAAATCACAAAAGAAGACCAAAGTTTTGGAATGGCCCAGACAGCACTTTGAACTGAATCCAATTGAAAATCTGTGGGTTGACCTAAAGACAACTGTACACAGGAGATACCCTCGCAATCTTAAAGATTTGGAATGCTACTTCAAGGAAGAGTGGGCAAAGATTGCCCATTCTAGATGTGACATGCTGATAGACTCTTACGCAAAAAGACTTAATGCTGACATAAATTCAAAGGGTAATTCAACAAAGTATTATTTCAAATGCGTGCATATTTATGCAACCACACTATTTTAGTTCTTAAGTTTTTTTTCCATCCAAAAAGATTTCAGTTTATTTTTCAATTGAATTGTACATATTATGGGTGAGTTTAAAGGTAGAAAAAGTTCTTAAATGATACTTCTTCATGTGATTTTTTACATAACAAAAACCTAGCATTTTAACAGGGATTTGAAGACTTTTTATAGTAAGTAACAAAGTAAGGGGTAGATTTCTGGCCATAACTTTTATTTTGCATTTTTTCAGTTTTCTCTTCTAGAGATCTTGGCACTTTTTTCCTCCACCTATTCCCCTCCCTCTCCAGAGACTTTTATAGGCAGAAGGTGTGATTTGACCCTTCACTTAAGACAAATTTGTAGACAGATTTCAGCAGTTTTTGAAAGTGAATGATCAATGCAGGGAGAAAAGAATTCGCTTATAAGTTGGATAAGAGGCAAATTTCTCTAATAAGATATATTAAAAAGTTTCTTATCTCTCTTTGTACTATTGATTTATGAAAAAAATGGTTGCAGCCAGAGGGTTTTTTGGCATATTGTTGTCTGGGTGTAATTAGTGGGGTGTTTTTTCATTGGAGCAAGGTTTTTTTTTATTTGAACAAAACATCAATTCCAATAAGGGCCCCAGCCATAAAACCCTACTGAAAATGTTCCCATTGTCTCATCTTTTTGGACCCTCAAAGTTAATAATGGGAAAGGAATACTGTAGTCACACCTAAATTTCTACATTTTAGAAAATGTAGGCTTTAATCAATTACAACTAATTATTGTAGTGATGTTATAATATTATTTGCTCCAGAGTCAAATACAGTATGTGTTTCAATATTTGACATTAACTTTAAAATGAAACACTTAAAATGTAACAAATGTAGTCAAACTGACAGCAACATTTAACAAAGTTTAGTCATTTATTTTACAAATAATCTAAAATGCATGAAATTCTAATCATTTTATAAAAATCAGTAATACTTTACTTACCTTTAAAGTTAGCTTGTCCAGTTTGCCCTGGCAAAGCAATACAGGCAAAGAGAAGGAGGAACAACATTGTCCTATGCAAATTAAAATGTTGATGTGTCACAAGTAAGTCAGATTCTGCAGCTCACATTATGTCACTGGGAAAATGATCTTTAACGGTGAGGAAAGCGCCTGAGGAAGTGACAACAGGAAAGAACTGTAAAACAGTTTAATACAGAGCACTGGACTAAATTGTAATCTAAATTCTTTGTAAATCTAAAAGATTTCAGATTTCTAACAGTGTAGAGATCAAGATAAAAAAAACACAAAACTATTTTTAGCCAGCATTTATTTGCCTCAGTGTTATTACCAATAAATATTTCAGAGACCATAACCTTTACTAGATTAGTGTTTTAGTGAACGCTTTCCCACAAACTGACTTAGCTACATGAGGTCCCCGATGTACTATTAAGTCACCTTGACAAAGTAAGGGGTAGATTTATTAACACTGGCATTACACATGTCATAATCTCCTTGGTAGTGTTGAGCAAACGTGCTCAGATAACGTGTTTTCCGAGCATACTCGGTTTTATCCGAGTATCTTCATCGTGCTCATCTGATATGTTTGGTTCCCTGTGCCTGCATGTTTTCTGGCGGTAAAGAGACGAAACACATGCAGGGATTGCCTATTTGTTAGGCGAGCCCCGCATGTGTTGCATCTGTTTACCGCCAGAAAACATGCAGCTGCAGGTAGACAAGCATTTATCCTAGCACGTTCGCTCAACACTACTCCTTAGCCAATTTTAACCTTATTGACCAGGCCAAATTACTTGAATCTGACCACTTTATGTGGTATTAATTCTGGAATGTTTCAATATAAGCCAGTGATTGAGATTGTTTTTTCGTGACACATGGTACTTTTTGGTAGTGGTAAATTTAGGTCAATATGATTTGCGTTTATTTGAGAAAATATCAGAATTTTAGAAAAGATGCCTAAACTGCAGAAACCCCAAACGACTGACCTGAGTTTGGAAACTACACCACTCAAGGATTTTATCCAGGGGTATAGTGATAATTTTGACCTCACAGGTAATACACAGAATTGGATAACATTAGGTCGTCAGATTAAAATTTATCTTTTTTTCCACAAAAATGTTGGAATAAACAGTTTGTTATTGTTACCCTTAACTCTGCTGCCCGACGAATCCACCTCTCTCCTCACTACTCCTACACTTCTCCCCTATGCAAATCCCTTCATCGTCTCAGAATTTCAAGTATCCGCTTCAAGCTACTAACACTGACCTTCAAAGTCGTCCATAATTTGTCTCCCAAATATACAGTACAGACCAGAAGTTTGGACACACCTTCTCATTTAAAGATTTTTCTGTATTTTCATGACTTTGAAAATTGTACATTCACACTGAAGGCATCAAAACTATGAATTAACACATGTGGAATTATACACTTAACAAAAAAGTGTGAAACAACTGAAAATATGTCATATATTCTAGGTTCCTCCAAAGTAGCCACCTTTTGCTTTGATGACTGCTTTGCATACTCTTGGTATTCTCTTGATGAGCTTCAAGAGGTAGTCACCGGAAATGGTTTTCACTTCACAGGTGTGACCTGTCAGGTTTAATAAGTGGGATTTCTTGCCTTATAAATGGGGTTGGGACCATCAGTTGTGTTGTGCAGAAGTCAGGTGGATCCACAGCTGATAGTCCTACTGAATAGACTGTTAGAATTTTTATTATGGCAAGAAAAAAGCAGCTGAGTAAAGAAAAACGAGTGGCCATCATTACTTAAAGAAATGAAGGTCAGTCAGTCAGAAAAATTGGGCAAACTTTGAAAGTGTCCCCACGTGCAGTTGCAAAAACCATCAAGCGCTACAAAGAAACTGGCTCACATGAGGACCGCCCCAGGAAAGGAAGACCAAGAGTCACCTCTGCTTCTGAGGATAAGTTTATCCAAGTCACCAGCCTCAGAAATCGCAGGTTAACAGCAGCTCAGATTAGAGACTAGGTCAATGCCACTCAGAGTTCTAGCAGCAGACACATCTCTAAAACAACTGTTAAGAGAAGACTTTCTGTAGCAGGCCTTCATGGTAAAATAGCTCCTAGGAAACCACTGCTAATGACAGGCAACAAGCAGAAGAGACTTGTTTGGGCTAAAGAACACAAGGAATGGACATTAGACCAGTGGAAATCTGTGCTTTGGTCTGATGAGTCCAAATTTGAGATCTTTGGTTCCAACCACCGTGTCTTTGTGCGACGCAGAAAAGGTGAACGGATGGACTCTACATGCCTGGTTCCCACTGTGAAGCATGGAGGAGGAGGTGTGATGGTGTGGGGGTGCTTTTCTGGTGACACTGTTGGGGAGTTATTCAAAATTGAAGGCATACTGAACCAGCATGGCTACCACAGCATCTTGCAGCGGCATGCTATTCCATCCGGTTTGCGTTTAGCTGGACCATCATTTATTTTTCAACAGGACAATGACCCCAAACACACCTCCAGGCAGTGTAAGGGCTATTTGACCAAGAAAGAGAGTGATGGGGTGCTACGCCAGATGACCTGGCCTCCACAGTCACTATATCTGAACCCAATCGAGATGGTTTAGGGTGAGCTGGACCGCAGAGTGAAGGTAAAAGGGCCAACAAGTGCTAAGCATCTCTGGAAACTCCTTCAAGATTGTTGGAAGACCATTTCTGGTGATTACCTCTTGAAGCTCATCAAGAGAATGCCAAGAGTGTGCAAAGCTGTCATCAAAGCAAAAGGTCGCTACTTTGAAGAACTTAGAATATAAGACATATTTTCAGTTGTTTCACACTTTTTTGTTAAGTATATAATTCCACATGTGTTAATTTATAGTTTTGATGCCTTCAGTGTGAATGTACAATTTTCAAAGTAATGAAAATACAGAAAAATCTTTAAATGAGAATGTGTGTCCAAACTTTTGGTCTGTACTGTATCTCTGATCTAATCTCCTGATATCTCCCACCACATACTCTCCAATCCTCTCAAGACCACCTTCCCTCCACCACAATCGTACGTTTTTCATCCAATCGCCTACAAGACTTCTACCGAGTATCCCCAATCCTCTTAAATTCTTTGCCCCAACATGTCTGATTAACCCCTAAAGCCAGAACTTTCCATTAGAACTTGAAAACCCATCTCTTCAGAACAACTTACATCCTGCAATGACCCCGCTACCACCTCACCACTAACAGAGCTGCCGCTTCACCCGAACCAGAGCTGCTGCAACCCCCGACCTGCTGTCTCCTTCCCATTATCCTGTAGAATGTAAGTCCGCAAGGTAGAGTCTTTTCCCATCTGTACCTGTCTGTCACTATTAGTTTGTTCATTGTAATTTTTATTTGTGTTTTGCATGTAACCCCTTCTCATGTACAGCTCCATGGAATCAATGGTGCTCTAAAAATAAAGAATAATAATAATCCCTTGCATGATCTTCCACCCAGTCCTCACCCCTGCCCTCCTTGCCGGTATGCACACAGTAGAAAGAAAGCCGCAGTTGTAACATGTGTTTCATCATAATCACCATCCGAGATGTGATGCGGTGGTCCGCTGACCATTTGCACTACCCCTCCCATGTACTCATCCTCAAACAGAACAAGTGGTTGGAAATCAGATCAGTGCATGAAATCTCTTCCACTTGTGGACAGGGCCAGGTGGATGGCCCTTGGAGTCATCAAAAAGCAGAAGTAACTGCTGCATGACTTGGGGCTCCGACTACTTGCCTGATTTGCAAAGGGGTGAGGTAGAAGATAGATGCCCATGGGCCACAGGTGCAAACTTTGCGCTTTCAGCAGGGGACTGGGTGGAAATCTAAGCGAAGGAACTGGAGGCACTCTCAGCCATCCAATCTAAAACCTCCTCTACTTGTAATGACCTCCCCATTTTTCCAGTGGTACTTGGGCCTACGAAATGACACAGTATGTCCTGTTGCCTGCATGCACCAGAGGAAGGTGTTTCATTTGGGTGTGTAGCAGGCACAGATCAAACATGACCTCTCTCTTCCTACACCAGCTGTACCACTACCAGCAGCAAAACAGACACATCCTTAATTTAATACTCTCCTCATTCTTTGCACCCCAACAAAGTGGAGAGTATTACACTGCATACAGAGAATGGCCAGCAGATTATGACATTGCTTGTATGCAGAGAAGAGTGCCCCCACATAGCCTGTTTTCATGGTACCCCAAAAAAAAAACACAAAAACAATGTTGGCTACCTCCTCCTCTACCTCTTCCACCTATAATGCAACATGCCCCTCCACCTTCTCCTCCACTTGGACCTCTGCCTCCTGGTTCAACATTATTAATTTTATTTTTTTTTATTCTGTTATTTTAAGTCATTTTCCTAACCACATTTGAATGTAGGGTGATTGTCCTGCTCTTATCCCATTTTGCTTCCTTTTTCAGCCCCCTAGCCCTTACTATGACCATTTTACAATCATTTTATAGCACTAAAGTTTGGGTTCCCATTGACTTGTATTGGGTTCAAGTTCGGGGTCAAGTTCGGGTTAAGTTCTGATGCCCAAACTGATCTTTGGACTACAGTTCGACCGAACCTGATGAACCCGAACATCCACATGTCTGCTCATCCCTG
This sequence comes from Phyllobates terribilis, assembly GCF_046119375.1. NCBI lineage: Eukaryota > Metazoa > Chordata > Amphibia > Anura > Dendrobatidae > Phyllobates > Phyllobates terribilis. The sequence goes on along the minus strand of NW_027362762.1, from coordinate 324,774,475 downwards.
ATTATTAGAAACAGAGATGATCAAATCGATTCACTGCGAATTGACATTGAGTAAAATTTCATGAAACTCTCAGGTCCCCACAAGTTCAAACAATTTGCAATTCAGGTCATCAGTAGTGTTGAGCCACCCCCGTAGTGTTCGAGTTCGGTTCGGTTCGTCGAACACCCGTGTGTTCGCCGAACTGTTCGTCGAACTGTTTGTCGAACACCTTCGAACACCGTTAAAACCAATGGCAGGCAAACAAAAACACATAGAAACACATAGAAAACACCTTCAAAGGTGTCCAAAAGCTGACAAACTGCTCAGAAGACATAACTAACACATGGAAAAGTGACAAGTACATATAGTCATGCGAAAATAAAAGAGGTGGAGGAGTAAAAGGAGGGGGAGACACAGATATAGGCATGTCATGCCCTTCTAAAATCCAAAAAGTGAGAAGCCGACACGGCCAGTCCGCTCCTGCCCGTGCCACCTCCGTGTCGCCGGGTTTGTGCCAGAGCCGCGGTGAACCCTGATGGCCAGCCCCCCTCTCCCAATACTGGTGCCTGTCCGCTGGTGGGTCGAGCGAGCCCCCCTGTGGTGGAGGCAGCTCTAAGCTTTTTAATTTAAATTGTCTCTCTAATTTGAATGAATACACTTTAAATCCATTTACAAGGATCTATTGGAGGGCAAGTCTCATGCCAGCAGCCGCGTAATTCCAGCTCCAGTAGCGTCCACTAAAGCTGCTGCAGTTAAAAAGCTTTTATAAGGATCGAGCTCGGCTGTCCACCGCAAGGCATCCTACTGCCAGTCCCAGCCCCTGATGCTCTTCACTAAGTATCCCATGGTCCCGAAGCATTTCCTTTGAAAAAATTAAGTGTCTAAACTACAGGTGGTGTAGCTTGCTTAACAGCCGGGATAATCCGCTGACTAGCAGACACTGCTACTAGGCACAAAGTATTTCCTGGGCTAGATGCAGTTAAAAATTTGTAATTAGATACTCTCGTTGGATGCTGAGAAAGCATTCCATAGAGTCTCCTGGCACGCCATATATGATCTCTTAAAAAGCTTGGGGTAGGGGTCTAGGGGACCCTTTTATAGCCAAAATGACGGCCCTGTATCACAATACGTCATCTAGGCTGAAGATAAATGGAACTGTAGCACCCTGAGGGCTCGGTTGCTACAGACGTATTGCACCTCACCCAGAGGTGTGATATCTCACTCTCAGGTAAGGATGGAGTGTGGATCAGGACCCGACACCTGCATGCATTACACCACATTGCCGTGGGGCAGAGCGACCAATATGTCCCTGAGATGGGCACGACAGTCCCTGTCCCTGGCTGGAGTGGGGGGAGGAAACACTGAGGAAGGGGAACCCTGTAGTGCAGGAGCAGGGAGGAAGCAGTTCCTGGGTGCATTGAGAAGGGAGTATAAAAGGTGGGCACCATCTTAGTTCAGTGCAGAGAAGTCTGAGCAGAAGTGGCAGGGAGCAGGGGCTCTGCATGAGCTCTGCTCCGAAGGCGGGCCTAGTAACAGAGGCCCAGGCCTGGAAGAGGGAGAAGGAAGGAAGAGGAGCGGAGAAGGCTCCAGGAACGAGGAATGAAGGGATCCCAGGGGGGCGGACGGGCGAGTCGCCACCGCACGCCCGAATCCACCTGCGTGGAGGGGTCAGGCCAAAGGGGGAGACCGGTCCCCGAACTAGTGGAGGCAGGAAACGACCCTCAGCTAGAAACCGGAGGCTCTGACATTTTATGTGGCGCAGCCCCTCGCTACACCCGCTAGGAAGGCACCACATAGGGTCAGGGAAACTGGCGCCAAGTTTACCAAGAGGAGGCCCGAGGCAGCCGGACAGAAGTGTTGGTAAGAAAGGCCAGACAAAGGACACACAAAGGGGGTCCTGTGAAGTGCTCCAAAGTTATCTGGGAGTTGTCTGAGCCCCTCACCTGGTGAGCACAGTACGACGTGGGCAGCCGTTACCTGCAGACGTGGTCTGGATAATAAGAACTGTGAGTAAAGGCCCTGAACTGCATCACTGACTCCGTGTCGTTACTGCTGCTGCCCTGCACCATCACCCCCATCCTCCGCATACACTGCCCTGAGGCTATACTCCTCCCGTGGGGAGTTATGCTACGCTCTGCTGCACCCACAACACCAGCCTCAGCGGTCTGCCCTGTAGCGGCGGTTCACTCTGACTGCAATCCACGGGTGGCGTAGTCGTACATTTAAACATCAAAACCACATAAATAGTTCCGCCACTGGTTTGACCGCCCTGAGCCACGGAACCGGGTCGCCGCCACGAAGACTACAACCACCAGCATCCACCAAAAAGGGTCCGGCTCCGGGTGTCCAAAGGCCCAGGGGGTGCGTCAGAACATTTTCATCACCTTTCACAATCACCAATGGGACAAGGCAGGGATGTCCTCTGTCCCCTCTCTTATACATCCTAGTGACGGAGCACCTGCTCTCATCAATTCGCCATAACCCCAATATTAGGTGGATTGAGGTGGGAGGCACCGAGTACAAGTGCTCTCTATTTGCTGATGATGTCCTAGTATATATCACTCAATCACATATATCCATCCATGCCGTTATGGCTGAAATAGATCACTTTGTTACATGGTCAAATTTTAAAATCAATGCAGCGAAGTCTGAGGCCCTCGATGTCTCCCTCCCTAAATCCATATAGGATTCCATCCAGTCCAACTTTCCCTTTGCCTGGCCCTCACAGGGTATCAAATACTTAGGAATTCCTATTCATAGAGACCTCTCCCATCTATGTTATCTTAATTTTGGGCCCTTTATTGAACAACTCCATACAGACCACGGTTGGCAAGTTAGAACTGTAAGATTCACTACGTGAACCACTGGTGTTTTGTGGAAAAGCACATGTACACTGCGTTCCAAATTATTATGCAAAAAGTGTTTAGGAGTGATAAGGGAAGAATTTGTTTGTTTGTCAGTTAAACTCATTGATGGTGATGTGTGTCAGGGCTCTTTATATCACTGTAAGCAATTGCAGACACCTGTGCTAATTAGTTTGGCAGGTGTGTCCAATGAAAGGCAAGACTACTTAAGAAGGCTCTCTCACATTATTAAGCAGCCTACATTTTCTGCCAAAATGGGAAAGAAAAAGGATGTGTCGGCTGCTGAGAAGCAACAAATTGTGGAGTGTTTAGGTCAAGGCATGACTACAATCAACATTGTGCGATGATCAGGATGAAGTGTCTTGGCAATCAAGAAGTATGTATCTGATTCACAGTACACACGTGTGCGTGCTGATAAGGGCAAATTGAGGACTCTTTCCTACAGGCAATTACGTCAGGTTGAAAGAGCAGCGGCAAAAAAGCCTTGTCATAGCAGCAGACAAGTTTTTGAAGCTGCTTGTGCCTGCCAAACATTACATGAAGACTGATTTCAAAACAGTTTTGTTCACGGATGAGTGCCGTGCAGCGCTCGATGGTCCAGATGGATGGAGTGGAGGATGGCTGGTTGATGTACACCCCACGCAAACACGGCTACAGCGCCAACAAGGAGGAGGTGGAGTAATGTTTTGGGCTGGAATCATGGGGAGAGAGATTGTCGGCCCCTGAAGGCGCTAAAGATGAACTCCATAATGTATGTGGATTTTCTCAAACAGCACTTCCTGCCATGGTTCAAGAAGAAGAACCGTGCATTTCACAGCAAGATCATTTTTCTGCATGATAATGCACCATCTCATGCTGCACATAAAACATCTGCATCTCTGGCTGATATGGGCATAAAAGGGGACAAACTTATGGTGTGACCCCCATGCTCCCCTGACCTCTACCCCATTCAGAACCTTTGGAGCATCATTAAAAGGAGTGTCTATGATGGCGGGAGGCAGTTCACATCTAAGCAACAGCTCTGGGAGGGTATTCTGTCCTCATGCAAAACAATTGAAGCAGAAACCATCCAAAACCTGACAAATTCAATGGACGAGAGAGTTCAGAAGCTCCTTTCGAACAAGGGGTCCTATGTGAAAATGTAACATCACCTAGAATAAAGTTTTGAGTTGAAAACTGTTTGATTTCAGTTTCTAACAACCTGCTAATGCTTATAATTTCAAAAATGACCATTTTTTTGGTCTTTATTAAAATGAAAAGGTTGATCGAAAAGTTTGGGGGATCTAAGAGTGTGGCAACCCAGTAGTCATGATTACTTCGAATTCTGACAATATGAGGGTCATGCTGCAGGTAGTGCAGCAAGAAGGCACTTATGTGTCTTGCGCATCTCGGAGCCCCAAAATTATTTTCCGGGCTAGATGCAGCTAAAAATTATTTTTAATTTTAAATCTGGTGAAGCTTTAGTATAGATGGCCTAATAGGATCAGTGCTGCACACTGCTACAAAGCCCAAATTATTTTCCAGTCAAGATACAGATAAACATGATTAGTAATTTGAAAGCTTAAAACGGTTGGTAGGGTGATTTTAACCAATCATCAAGCTTTTACTCTCCCCAGGATGACACAGGGGTAGAAAAGTCGTTTCGGATCCATGATTTGTTCATCTTTATGAACGTGAGTCTGTCTACATTATCAGTGGAGAGCCGCGTGCGCTTATCTGTCAGCACACCACCAGCAGCGCTGAACACACGTTCAGACAGAACGCTGGCTGCGGGGCATGACAAGATCTCCAAGGCGTAAGTGGCTAGCTCCGGCCATTTATCCAGATTGGAAGCCCAAAAAGAGCAAGGGTCCAGTGACACAGTCGTGGCTTCAATGTTTACTTGGAGATACTCCTGTACCATCGTCTCTAGGCGTTGACTATGTGTCAGACTTCTTGTCTCCTGTGGCCTTGCAAAGGATGGGCTAAAAAAGTGGTGAAATGATTCCGCAAAATTGATGTTACCAGCAGATACTGTGGTTCTGTTACGGTTTGAGTGCTGAACACTTGACGGTCCCACGGTTGGCAAGTTGGAACTGTGAGATTCACTACATGCACCACTGGTATTTTGTGGAAAAGCACATGTAAGATTCTGCAACAGTCTCTGCTGATACTCCTGCATGCGTGCATCCCTTTCTATGGCAGGAATAATTTCTGCAAATTTACTTTTGTACCGGGGATCTAACAGTGTGGCAACCCAGTAGTCAGGATTATTTCTAATTCTCACAATTCGAGGGTCATGTTGCAGGTAGTGCAGCAAGAAGGCACTCATGTGTGTTGCGCATCCAGGAGCACCAAGTCCCTGTTGTGTTGGTGGCGAGGTAACAATCATGCTTCCTTCCTCTGTCCTCTCCCCCCAACCTCGCACAACAGAAATGTGATCAAGGTCTCCCTCATCTGATGAGTCTTCCATCAGTTCGTCCTCCACTTCTTCCTGGGCTCCTGCACCTTCCTCACTAGTTTGGCTGCTACCATGCGCCCTGGTAAAACCATCTCCCCCACCCTCACATGCCTGCCTCCTTGGTGCTGCCGACCGTCTGGACCTTGCAGATGTTAGCCCTTCTGCATACAACTCCTCCTCCTCTACTTCCTCCACCTCCTCTTGTGCCATCACCTGACTCCGAATTCTGTTTAACATGTGCTCCAGCATGTAAATCACCGGAATAGTCATGCTGATAATGGCATCGTCAGCACTAAACATCTTCGTCGCCATTTCAAAACTGTGCAGAAGGGTGCATAGGTCCCTGATCTGAGACCACTCCTCCAGCGTGATTTGCCCCACCTCTGAATCTCGTTGGCCCAGGCTATACGTCAGAACGTATTGCACCAGGGCTTGTCGGTGCTGCCACAGTCGCTGCAACATGTGCAGAGTTGAATTCCACCGGGTAGGCACATCGCATTTTAGCCGGTGAAGTGGCAGGCCCAACGACTTCTGTAGAGATGTATGTCGCTGAGCTGCGGGATGCGAACGGCGGAAGTGAGCACACAGCGACCGTGCCCTCTGCAGAAGGCCATCTAGTCTGGGATAGTGGGCTAAAAATTGCTGGACAACCAGGTTCAACACGTGAGCCATACAAGGCACGTGTGTGACATTGCCCCGGCGAAGGGCCGCACCCAGGTTTGCAGCATTGTCGCACACGGCCTTCCCTGGTTTCAGGTCCAGTGGAGACAACCATTCATGAAATTGGTTCTCCAGAGCTGACCACAACTCCTCAGCTGTGTGACTCACATTTCCCAGACATTTCAATGTAAAAACCGCCTGATGACGTTGAGCCCTACTGCCAGCATAGTAAGGAGGTGTGCAGGATCCCTTCTGCGCAGTTAGAAAGCTTGTGGCATGACCAGACAGGCTTTGGGTGCAGGTGGAAGACCGAGAGGAGGTTGAGGAGGCAGAAGCAGTGGAGGAACTTTGACATAAAGAGGATTGACGCACAACTCGTGGGGACGGCAAGACTTGGACAGCAGCCCCTTGTCCTGCTGTCACCATAGTTACCCAGTGCCCAGTCAGCGACATGTAACGCCCCTGTCCATGCCTACTCGTCCAAGTGTCTGTGGTGAAATGCACCCTGTCACACACAGAGTTTCTCAAAGAAGCGGTGATGTTGTGTGCGACATGCTGGTGGAGCGCAGGCACACCTTTCTTTGAGAAGTAGTGCCGACTGGGCATCTGGTACTGGGGCACTGCGACGGACATAAGGTCTCGAAAATCCTCTGTGTCCACCAGGCGGAAAGGCAGCATTTCTGTAGCCAAGAGCTTGCAGATGGTGAAATTCAACCTCTTAGCTTTCTCATGGCTAGGAGGAAATGGTCTTTTACTTGTCCACATCTGAGGGACCGAGGGCTGGCTATTGTGCTTAGACGGGGTTGATAAGGGTGTCCCCGGCAAACTGCCGGTCTGTGAGGAAGATGCAGGCGGACATGTTAGGTTGCCATGATCCAAAGGTGGTGCTATCGATGTCGGACAGCGCTCAACACCAGCTGGTGTTCCCACCTCCAAAGAAAATGATGACCTGCCAATCACGCTGGCTGTTGCGGGTAAAGAGGTGGCAGGTCTGCGCCCCAAAACAGGTGTGACTGCTGTCCCCCCAGTCACAGAGGATGAAGAGGCCACGGATGCACAAGATATGGCAGACGGTGGTTGGCCCGGCCGGCTAGGCCGCATTGTAGCACACTGAGCTTCCCACTGCAACTTATGCTTCATGTCCATGTGCCGGTTCATGCATGAAGTACTCAAACTATGTATTTTTTGGTCTCTACTTAGCGTTTGCTGACAAATGTTACAGATAACACGAGTTGGGTCATCTTTATCGATCTGAAAAAATGCCCAGGCTATGCAAGGCTTAGCACCCATGCGACCTGAAGAGCCACCACGACTTGTGGTGAGAGGCAGAGTTGTGTTTGAGGATGCAGTTGTTGACGTGCTTCCAGTACTACGTCTCTGTCCAGGAAGGCGCAACCTGACCTCGTCGTCACTAGCATCTTCCTCTACCTCCTCTGCTGACCTCATCTCTTGGCTGACTGTGGGTTGACAGTAAGTGGGATCTCCAACCTCATCATCATCACCCTGTGCGTTATCACACCCGTCGTCCTCAGAGCCAACCTGTTCCTGCCCTGACAAAAAACTAAAGTTGTCGCTCCAATCAGGTATTTGAGTCTTATCATCGTCTTCCTCATTGTCTCCACCAACAGGAGTTACAGTTTGGGAATGAGGGTCTACATTATGGTCAGAACCTTCTGCGTCTGGTCCTGGATCCGACTCATAAAGATTCTGGGCATCAGTGCAGATCATTTCCTCGTCTGGATTCACAGAAGCGCTGGAGTCGACCTCTGATTCCCAGGCTATAGTATGAGTAAACAGCTCTGCAGACTCAACCATCTGTTCTACCTCATACTCAGACGGGCAGCTGGAGATTTGGGAGCTGTGAGGAAGCAAGTGCGATTGGGGTGACACCTTTGAGGACTGGAGTATTTGTGATGTTGAAGTTGATGTGGAGGAGAGCCCACTTAAAGGAGCACTTGATATCCCTTGAAGCACCTGCTGTTTTTGTGCCTCATCTGGAATTTGTAGCGATTGGCGTGGCCGTAAGAAAGGGATCTTATCACATTGTCCGCTAAAAGAAGTAGACATTTTAGTTTGGCTGGAAGATGGTCTTTCTTCTGCAGATGTTACTGTTGCTTTAACACCTACCCCACGGACACAACCTTTTTTCCCCTTCCCAACACGCCTATTCCCCTTTCCACCAGCAGCAGGCCTTTTTCCACTCATTTTGGTGGTTAACTAATTCACAACTCTGGAGTTGTTTGCACAAAAAAACAATGGATGGTAACCGAGCAGAGCTGAGTGGCCAAACTGTGGTATTAGGCCAAAACTATTGGCTGGGTTAGATGCAGAAAAAAATTATATTCAATTTGCAACCTGATGGAGGTCAGTATAGATGGACTAATACAACAAGTCCCACACACAGCTAGAAGCCCAATATTTTTTCAGAGGTAGATGCAGAAAAAAATATATTCAGTTTGCAACCTGATGGAGGTCAGTATAGATGGACTAATACAACAAGTCCCACACACAGCTAGAAGCCCAATATTTTTTCAGAGGTACTGTAGATGCAGATAAAAAATTTTTAATTTGCAACCTGATGGAGGTCAGTATAGACGGACTAATAGAGAAAGTCCGACACACTGCTAGAAGGCCAAATATTTTTTCAGAGCTAGATGCAGAAAAAAATTATATTCAGTTTGCAACCTGATGGAGGTCAGTATAGATGGACTAATAGAATGATGCTATGCCCAAAAGATTTTACTTCACTAGGTGCAGTAAAAAAATTGGTATTCTATACACAGGTGGTATATCTTGCAACACAGATAGGTTACTCCACTGACTAACACACTCTGCAATAGGCCAAAAAGGATTAGCTTTGCTAGATTTAGCCAAATGCTGTGAAAAAAACTTGCACAGCACTGGCACAGACCTGCCTGGCAAAAACTGATGGGAACTGATGTAACCTAGTCCTGAAAAGGACTCCAATTACAATTAGTCTTTACTCCCACAATCTATCTATTTAAGAGCACAGACCTCCCTGATAAAAGTCGTAGGAAATGCTGTAACCTAGTCCTTAAAAGGACTGCAATCACAACTATTCCCTATTCCCAAGCTATCTGTATATTTGTGCGAAAATTGGCTTGAAATTAACAAGGTATAGCGCACACAGCAACAGCGGTGCCGTCTAACACGCAGCTGCAGCAGTGAGAAAATGGTGGCGACGGGGAAAATGGCTTGGTCTTATAGGGCAAGGACATGTGACATACACTGCCAATGACACATGCCCTTGCTTGTGTGAAAAAAAGCACTTCGCTCCGTGTGTGCGCTGCTGATAGGCTGACAGATTGCACCTCCCCACTGTAAATGCGGGAAAGAGAAAAAAAAAATGGAGATCTTCATTGTTCCTGCAGAGATCCATCCCCTGCCCCTCCCCCCACCCCGCTGTACACTCAAACTGCGTATTAACATTAATTTTCATCATTACTGAGAAAAAATCCAGTTATGATTTTGGTGCACGAACAGTTATCGAACATAACCTCGAACAGCCGAATTTTTCTCAAATTGTTCGTGTTCGCCGAACGGCTCGAACACCGCCCAAAACAGCTCGAATTTGAGATTGGCGAACAGTTCGAGTAGAACAACGCTCATCTCTAGTCATCAGAAAAAAATGCCCAGCACCATTTCACACATTGCTGAAGATTGCATCAGCCAGAGAGTGGGTTTACATGATGTCTGGCACAGCCTTGCAGCTATAAAACCACATGATCTATAGTAGTGGAGCCAATCAGTGGAACTATCACAGGCACTATATGAGGGAAAGAAAAGCAGTGGCTATTTTAGGGTTCCACAGCTTAGGGACAGGAGGGAAGAGCATACAGATCATTATTACAAATAAAGATGAAAGAACAAAAGAACCAAATCACAGTGTGGAATACTACTGCAGGGCTGAAAAAAATGGGAGTGGTACTCTCTGTCCATGAATAATAATACACCAAGTGTAATGATAAGGAGGTGCAGGACCTACATAGTCTGTGTCACTGTGAATTTATTGGTCAATGATACTGCAGTACACCAACCTTGATTATATATTTTTTTAATTTTTGATGCTCTTCAAACAGTTTTGAGGCAGTTTAAGTTCCCTCAATACTAATTTTCTTACCGAAGAAAAATAATAATAATAAGTTAAAGTCAGTTCAAAGGCGGCAACTAGATTATTGCAAGGGATGGAAGGCTTATCATATGATGAGAGGTTTAAAAAGTTGAGCTTACTTAGATTAGAAAAACAATATCATTGATATGTATAAATATATGTGTGGTCAATTCAAAGGACTGGCACTCACTATATTAAGGACCAGGGGCACTCATTACGGGTGGAAGAAAGAAAGAAAATTCCGGCACCTAAACAGGAAAAGGTTCTTTACAGTCAGAGCAGTCAGACTGTGGAATGCCCTTCCACAAGAGGTAGTAATGGCAGACACTATAACAGCTTCCAAAAAAAGGGCTGGATGATTTCCTCGATACACACAACATTGTGGTTTACCGTTAAATTAGATAAAATGTACAATTGGGGGAGGAAGGTTGAACTTGATGGACCTAGGTCTTTATTCAACCTACGTTACTGTGTACTATTTAATGAAACCAAGGCTTGCCTGTCAGAGAAAGTGTGCTTCCTGTCTAATGAGATAGACAGGCTATGTGTGATATCAGTTTATGCATTTGTTTTAGAGTTTTTTGCAAAGGTTTTTTTTTTCTAAAAAAAACAAAAGAAAAATCTCAAAATTCTGGAAAATTAAATGCCACTATCTACCTCACAAAGTGTGTGTCTTTTAAAATGTTTACATTTTTTGCACATTTGTTGTAATAGTCCAATATTATGCTCATTTTTTAAAAAAAAATTAGCATTATTGCTTTACTAGTTCAATTTACCAAACCTACGCTCCACAACAATACTGTGCGCTGTTGCTACATGTTCCTCTGGGCATGAGCCTACGTTCATGTACATAACTAGCAATGTAATATTTTTGTGTTACGGTAGATTTTTTATCAAGAGAAGAAAATTTAATACAAACAAAATACACATATAAAAAATATTTTATTGTTTCACAAAACTATTTTACTAGTCCAATTAAACAATTCTACATACAAGAACAATTCTTCAGATGGCTACCGTGTCTTCTCTTCTGAGCTTGTCCCCATACAGCAACATAGAGTTTTAGGGGTGCAGAATATTTGTCAAGGATAGGTGAGATTTTACACAAAAAAAAACCATAAAAATACAAAAAAGGTAATGTTTTGCAGAACTGTTTTACTAGTCCAAATTAACAACTGTAAACATCACAACTATATCTTTCTTTTTCTAAAGTTCTTTGTAAAGAGAACGAAGAATAGTGTTTAAAAAAAACAGTCTTTAAAATTTTAAAATCACTCGTTTTACTTTTTGCACAATTGTATTAATAGTCAAATTTGGTAACCATACAACCACAAACTACAGTGGGGAAAATAAGTATTTGATACACTGCCGATTTTGCAAGTTTTCCTACCTACAAAAAAATGGAGAGGTCTATAATTGTTATTGTAGGTACACTTCAACTGTGAGAGACAGAATCTAAAAATAAAAAAAAAATAAAAAAAATCACATTGAAAGGTTTTTAAATAATTAAATTGCATTTTATTGCATGAAATAAGTATTTGATAACCTACCAACCAGCAAGAATTCTGGATCTCACAGACCTGTTAGTTTTTCTTTAACAAGCCCTCCTACTCTGAACTCATTACCTGCATTAATTGCACCAGTTTGAACTCGCTACTTGTATAATAAACAACTGTGCACACACTTAATCAATCTCACTCCAACCTCTCTACCATGGCCAAGACCAAAGAGCTGTCTAAAGACACCAAGGACCAAATTGTAGACTTGCATAAGGTTGGGATGGGCTACAGGAAAATAGGCAAGCAACTTAGTGAGAAGGCAACAACTGTTGGCACATTTATTAGAAAATGGAAGAAACACAAGATGACTTTCAATCTTCCTGTGTCTGTGGCACCATGCAAGATCTTACCTCATGGGGTAAGGATGATTCTGAGAAGGGTCAGGAATCAGCCCAGAATTACATGGGAGAACTTGGTCAATAACCTGAACAGAGCTGGGACCTCAGTCTCAAACATTACCATTAGTAAAACACTACACTGTCATGGATTAAAATCCTGCAGGGCATACAAGGTCCCTCTGCTCACGCCAGCCCATGTCCAGGCCCATTTGAAGTTCACCAATGACAATCTGGATGGTTCAGAGGAGGCATGGGAGAAGGTCATGTGGTCAGATGAGACCAAAATAGAACTTTTTGGTATCAACTCCATTCACCGTGTTTGGATGAAGAAGACGGATGAGTACAGCCTCAAGTATAACGTCCCAAACATAAAGCAGTGTGGAGGAAACATCAAACTTTGGAGGTGCTTTTCTGAAAAGGGCTTTTGTTTTGGCCAAAAGATCTTTTAAGCTACCACCACGACAAAGTAGACTCTTTTGGCCGAGCCCTACCCTACTCTAACCCAGGTTTTTTCTTTGTATTCTAATGCGCATTAGTGCATATAAGGGTGTGGCCACCCTTTTTCTGAGCTGGAAGGTTCATTCTGCCTCTCAGGTCCATGCTTCTACTGAGGTTTCAGTCTCTCAGCTCTTATTCATATGTATGGTTTTAATATTAGAGTTAGGACTGTCCCATAAGGGTTGCCGTGATGTGGCAGGATGGCTTTTACATTATTTTGATCAAAATTTATGTTAACTAAATACCCTTTATTATTTATCATTATTTGTATGCAATTTGCGATTTATCCGTTTACCTTTGGGTATTTGTGTATTGTGCTTTTGTCTTTGTTTTTTTCTGTCTAATGGCCTTATCTGAACATGCAATTATATTTTGCATGCACACCAATTTAAGTTTCAGTTCAGACTCCCAGGTTTTTTTGACTCTAACCTATTATAAATTTCTTAAACTATCCAATACTGTTTTTTACTGATGTGAAATACTGAACGTGTGAACGTGGCCTTAGTATAGGCGATTACTTGTTTTCACCAAAGAACCTCTGTAAGAGTATAATTGCTACTGTCTAATAGTCACAGGACAGGGAGGGATTCAATGTTCAAGTAATTAATCTCTTTTGGAAATAAAGAATCTTCCCCTTATTGATATCAGAGAGAACAAGTGACCTCCATACACAACACAATCCACTATACCAAGACCATTAATACCACATACAAGGGACAAATACCATGCGGGACTCAGCCTTCCCTCAGCAGCAGCCTCCACCCTGCTGGATGCAGCCTCCCCTCAGCACTAGCCTCACCCTGCCAGGCACAGCCTCCCCTTAGCACCAAACTCACCTTGCCAGATGCAGACTCCCCTCAGCACCAGCCTCACCCTGACAGACACAGCCTCCTCTCAGCACCAGCCTCATTCTGCCAGATGCAACCTCCCCTCAGCACCAGCCTCACCCTGCCAGAAGCAGCCTCCCCTCAGCACCAGTCTCACCCTGCCAGATGCAGCCTCTCCTCAGTACCAGATTCCCCTCAGTACCAGGCCCCTCACAACCAGACTCCCCTCAGCACCAGTCCACCCACACCACCAGGTCCCCCTCAGCACCAGATTCCCCTCAGCACCAGGCCCTTCACAACCAGACTCCCCTCAGCACCAGTCCACCCACACCACCAGGTCCCCCTCAGCACCAGATTCCCCTCAGCACCAGGCCCTTCACAACCAGACTCCCCTCAGCACCAGGCCCCCCTCACCACTAGGTCCCCCTCAGCACCAGTCTCTCCTCATCACCAGACCCCCGTCAGCAGCAGAATTTCCTCACCGCCAGGTCTCCCTCAGCACCACCAGCTTTCCCCTCAACACCACCAGCCTTCCCGTCAGCAACCTTCTCACACACTGCCTGCCCCCACGGCACGCTGCTCTGCTCAGGAATGAAGATGAGAGCGCAGCATGTCAAGTAACCGGAGTCAGGACCATGATGCACCCGGCCGCAGCTTAAAAGTACAAAACCCATTTCTGTCCGCCGGGTACATTATGCATCTGGCGTGTGGCAGCAGCAGTTCTGAACTGTTGCCCCTGAGGTCCAGGGAGTAGAAGCAAAGAGACGGGGGCCCCAGGCTGCCAATGTGTCCGGGACCCCCCTTTTTGCTTCATCTCACAGGGTCCCATACAGTAGTAGGGCCGCCATCAGAGCATTACTGCCCTTATCTGTAGGTTTTGTTTTGCACTTTACCATAAGATGATTCTTTGGCACTCTGCACACTTTGCAGTAGGAAAATATGTCATGGAGCCATTAGCACATGAATCGACATCAAGTCACTGCCAAGTGATTTTTTCAATTTAAAAGCATGCTGGATTAAAGCCATACATTGGACGGGTTGCTGATGTGCATCAAGTGTCAAATGTCACATTGGATGGTTCCCTGATACCTGCAGCTGGAAATTGTCATGAGCAACAATGCCCTGAACTTCCAGACAGCCTTATGTTTAGGCAAAGTAATTCATGCTCCCTACTACATAGAACATGTCCTGAATTTGATTGTGAAAAATGTCTTTAAGAAAAGCGGTAACTACAGCCAAGAAAGTATCTGCTTGTTTCAAAAATTTTAACGTGGCCAAGAATTGCTTTGCAAAAATAGAACTGTCTGCTAGAGCACTGATCTGTGACATTGCAATTAGCCGGAATTTGATGCTATATTTGTTTGAGTGTCTGTACAAGCCGTGTAAAGAAGAGTAGGAAAGGAGGAGGATCAATAGCAGATGGCTATGGATAGACACATTAATTTATCATAGTCAGGGGACAACACTTTCCATGATGACCAACATTCATGGGGTGCTGAAAGTGAAACAATGGGGCACCCAGTAGTGCTTGTAAGCATGGACAGCTGTATGCTGGAATTCTTGAAGGATGACAGGTGTATCGCTACCATCAAGCAAAGGGATGAATATTGGATAGCCATTAGTGATAGGCAAATGTGGTCGGATAAAGTGTTATCCGAGCACGCTCGAGTCTTAACCCAGTATCTTCGGCGTGCTCGTCAAATATGTTAGCGTCAATGCAGCTGCATGTCTCACAGCTGTTTGACAGCTGCAACACATGTAGGGATTGCTTCTTTGTTAGACAATTTCTGCATGTGTTGTAGCTGTTTAACAGCCGTGAGACATGCGGCCGCGGCGACGCTAACATATTTGATGAGCACGCCAAAGAGTTAGGACTCGAAAGTGTTCAGACAACACCTTATCCAAGCATGTTTGCGCATCACTAATAGCCATGCTTTTAGACCCTTGCTATAAAAACAAAATGGCAAAGGAGGTGTTTATATGCTTGGCAAACTTTTCTCAAAACAGGTCCCCCCCCTCCACATGGCTGACCAGAAAACCCCTGCACACTCCCCACAGAATCAACATTCCCCCACCTATGCAAGCATCAGGCCTGCAACTATTAGTGGAGGCAGCAGCAACAAATACAGTATATTTGACATGATGGATTAGATGTTTTATTTGCTGCTGCACCAACCTGAAGCACTTCAGCAAACAGAGAAGCTCCAGCTGAACAGGCAGGTTCAGTCACACATAGACTATGTCCTTTCTCCAAAAGACACCCTGAGCCCCGATCTCATGAACTAAACTTCATCCTGCCTTGAAAAAATAAGCCCTCACACAGCTCTGTTGATGTAAAAGTGTTAAACATAAAGAAGTTGTCCACTACTATTTAAAATCCCCCCAATGTATTTAAACTGGGAAGAGAAGTTTTTTTGTAATTACCTTGTGTGTTCTTTATTGTCTGTGAGCGGCGCTATCGCTGACCGCTCACAGGCATCACGTGACCCCCTGCTGCAGCCTCCTCTGGCATCTGCATGTGTCACGTCAAGTCGGGTGTGACCCAGTGACGCACTCCCCCCTGATTGATGGACTGTGGGTGGGGTTTCCCTGCACATCACAGCCCAGCATCCACCATGCGCTTTCCCTCTCCTGCATTCATTGGGAAAGCGCACGGTGGATGCTGGGCTGTGACACACGGGGAAACCCCGCCCATAGCCAATCAATCAAGGGGGAGTGCATCACTGAGTCACGTCCGGCGGCAGACGGAACTTGACGTGACATCAGCTGACAGAAACAAAGGATATCTGTTCAAACAGTGTGTTTAATATATAAAAGAAACAAAACATTAAAAGAAAACTTTATTATTTGGCATATCCATAATTGTTCTAAGTGACATAATATAAATACTACCTTATTTGAGGAGCATGGTGAATGGTGTAAAATGTAAAAAAACTATGGAATTGCTGTTCTTTTCTGTGCCTTCCCATAAAGAGTTAATAAAGAATGTCACTAAGTTATATGTACTCCAAAATAGTGCTGCTGATAAATACAACTCATCCTGCAAAAAAAATTCCTTTATATGGTTATGTTAAAGGAAAAATAAAAATGTTACAGCTATTTGAATGCGACTGAAAAAAAAAGATTTGTCCTGAAGGCACAAAATTGGCCAGTCCTTAATGGGATAAGGTGGCAATATATTTCAGATGAATGATGTCCAAACCTACTGATTTGAGTGGCACAAGACGAGTTTCTGTGTACAGGGAATGTATGCAGATGTTGGGCAAAATAGGGTCTGTCCGGCTGGACTTAACATGTTTGTTAACTGTTATTAGCTGTTGGCTGAAGAATTGATTAGCTTACAGCTATCTCTCCCAATTCCCCTATAAACAGGAATGCTCCTTGTTCTCTATTAAAAAGAGTTGTTCTAGACACGTTTGGCAGCAGCCTATTTGCAGCTGAACAAAAGGATCGGCTGCTTAAATTCAACAGTCCAGCCCTTCCCTCTTCCAACATCGTCATCTGTTTGCACACAGTCCAGAAGGCCCTATGCACATTGTTGGCCAATTTTAGTCTAATGTGCAGTGGTATGTAAAAGTTTGGACACCCCTGGTCAAAATTACTGTTACTGTGAAGAGTTAAGCATGTTGAAGATGAAATGATCTCTAAAAGGCCTAAAGTTAAAGATGACACATTTCCTTTGTATTTTAGGCAAATATATTTATATAATATATATATATATATATATATATATATATATATATATATACAGTACAGACCAAAAGTTTGGACACACCTCATTTAAAGATTTTTCTGTATTTTCATGACTATGAAAATTGTACATTCACACTGAAGGCATCAAAACTATAAATTAACACATGTGGAATTATATACTTAATAAAAATGTATGAAACAACTGAAAATATGTCTTATATTCTAGGTTCTTCAAAGTAGCCACCTTCTGCTTTGATGACTGCTTTGCACACTCTTGGCATTCTCTTGATGAGCTTCAAGAGGTAGTCACCAGAAATGGTCTTCCAACAATCTTGAAGGAGTTCCCAGAGATGCACTTGTTGGCCCTTTTGCCTTCACTCTGCAGTCCAGCTCACCCCAAACCATCTCGATTGGGTTCAGGTATGGTGACTTTGGAGGCCAGGTCATCTGGTGTAGCACCCAATCACTCTCCTTCTTGGTCAAATAGCCCTTACACAGCCTGGAGGTGTGTTTGGCGTCATTGAAAAAATAAATGATGGTCCAACTAAATGCAAACCGGATGGAATAGCATACCGCTGCAAGATGCTGTGGTAGCCATGCAGGTTCAGTATGCCTTCAATTTTGAATAAATCCCCAACAGTGTCACCAGCAAAGCACCCCCACACCATCGCACCTCCTCCTCCATGCTTCACGGTGGGAACCAGGCATGTAGAGTCCATCTGTTCACCTTTTCTGCATCGCACAAAGACACGGTGGTTGGAACCAAAGATCTCAAATTTGAGCTCATCAGACCAAAACACAGAATTCCACTGGTCTAATGTCCTTTCCTTGTGTTCTTTAGCCCAAAAAAGTCTCTTCTGCTTGTTGCCTGTCCTTAGCAGTGGTTTCCTAGCAGCTATTTTACCATGAAGGCCTGCTGCACAAGGTCTCCTCTTAACAGTTGTTGTAGAGATGTGTCTGCTGCTAGAACTCTGTGTGGCATTGACCTGGTCTCTAGTCTGAGCTGCTGTTAACCTGTGATTTCTGAGGCTGGTGACTCGGATAAACTTATCCTCAGAAGCAGAGGTGACTCTTGGTCTTCCTTTCCTGGGGCGGTCCTCATGTGAGCCAGTTTCTTTGTAGCGCTTGATGTTTTTTGCAACTGCACTTGGGGACACTTTCAAAGTTTTCCCAATTTTTCGCACTGACTGACCTTCATTTATACTCGTTTTCCTTTACTTAGCTGCTTTTTTCTTGCCATAATACAAATTCTAACAGTCTATTCAGTAGGACTATCAGCTGTGTATCCACCAGACTTCTGCACAACACAACTGATGGTCCCAACCCCATTTATAAGGCAAGAAATCCCACTTATTAAACCTGACAGGGCACACCTGTGAAGTGAAAACCATTTCCGGTGACTACCTCTTGAAGCTCATCAAGAGAATGCCAAGAGTGTGCAAAGCAGTCATCAAAGCAAAAGGTGGCTACTTTGAAGAACCTAGAATATAAGACATATTTTCAGTTGTTTCACACTTTTTTGTTAAGTATATAATTCCACATGTGTTAATTCATAGCTTTGATGCCTTCAGTGTGAATGTACAATTTTCATAGTCATTAAAATACAGAAAAATCTTTAAATGAGAAGGTGTGTCCAAACTTTTGGTCTGTACTGTATATATATTTTCATATTTTACATTTTAAAAATTACAAAAAGGAAAATGGGCTGATGCAAAACTTTCAGCACTCTGCATGATTTGTACCTAGTAGCACCCCCTTTTGAAAGTATCACAGCTTATAAATGTTTTTTGTACCAGCCAAGAGTCTTTCAATACTTGTTTGAGGGATTTTCATTAATTCTTCCTTGGAAAATTCTTTCAGTTTTGTGAGATTCCTGGGTCATCTTGCATGCACTGCTAGTTTGAGGTCTAGCCACAGATTTTCAGATTAAGGGACTGCGAGAGCCCATTGTAAAACCTTCAGTTTTCACCTTTGAGGTAGTTTATTGTGGATTTTGACTTGTGTTTAGGATCATTATCCATTTGTAGAAGCCATCCTCTTTTCAACTTCAGCTTTTTTACAGATGGTGTTATGCTTGCATCAAGAATTTGTTCAAATTTCACTGAATCCTTTCTTCCCTCTAATCGTGAAATTTTCCCCGTGCATTGGCTGCAGCAAAACCCCAAAGCATGATTGATCTACCTCCATGCTTAATGGGTGGTGAGATGTTCTTTTCCTGAAATTCTGTGCACTTTTTACTCCTCACATACCTTTGATCATTTAGGCCAAAGAGTTCTCTTTTAACCTCATCGATCCACAGGACTTGTTTCCAAAATGCATCAAGCTTGTTTAGATGTTCTTTTGCATACTTCTGATGTTGAATTTTATGGTGAAGACACAGGAGAGGTTTCTTCTGATGACTCTTCCATGAAGGCCATATTTGTGCAGGTGTCTCTGAAAAGTTGAACAGTGTACCACAACTCCAGAGTCTGCTGAATCTTTTTGAAGGTCTTTTGCAGTCAAGTGGGAGTTCTGTTTTGCCTCTTTAGCAATTCTACAAGCAGCTCTCACTGAAATTTTGCTTGATCTTCCAGACCTTATCTTGACCTCCACAGTTCCTGTTAACTGCCATTTCTAAATTACATTTCGAACTGAGGAAAGGGCAACTTGAAAACACTTTGCTATCTTCTTATAGCTTTCTCCTTCTTTGTGATCCTCCACCATTTTCATTTTCAGAGTGCTATGCAGCTACTTAGAAGAACCCATGGCTGCTGTTTTTTAGCACAAGGTTAGAGGAGTTGGGATTTTTATAAATCTGGGAAATTTGCATCACTCTAACAGGCTAATTAAGTAATTAAGGCTATGTGCGCACATTCAGGATTTGAAGCAGAAATTTCCTGAACGTTTCTGCATCTCCTTGGCAGGAAAAATTCTGCAGAAAAACTCTGCTAATTTGCTATGATTTTTATTTTATATGCAGTTTTTAAAGCGTTTTGTGAAGCGTTTTTGTACATCAATGAATGCTTTTTGGAGCTAAATAAAGTTATTTGGTGGGACATTACTTAAACCCTTGGATTACCGTCAGAACTGTATTGAGTATATTGCTTAATTTAAATGATTAAAGAATGTGTCTTTTGTATTTCAACTAAAGTGTTTACTCTGTGTCTGTGTGTTTATTTAACTCTTTACCTTACTTTAATTAGGTTTGGTGATGAAAAAGTCCGATTGACACCTTGTTATTACCAAACAAAAGATATAGGTGTCAGCTAATCCTATTTGCCCAATCTTCATTAGCATTCCCATTCATGCTCTGGCAAAAATTAAGAGACCACTGCAAAATTTTCAGTTTCTCAGATTTTTCACTTTATAGGTATATTTTTTAGTAAAATGTACATTGTTGTTTTAGTCTATAAACTACTGACAACATGTCTCCGAAATTCAAAGTTAAAATTTTTTTATTTATTTGCAGGAAAAGATAAAGCGTCAAAATACTAAAAAAGAAGGTGGACTAACCATGATTTTTAATCACAGCTTTCATGCGTCTTGGCATGCTTTCCACCAGTCTTTCCATGCTTTCCAACAGAAAACTGTTCAGTGGTCTCTTAATTTTTGCCAGAGCTGTATATATATTTTTGCCTAAAATACAAAGGAAATGTGTCATCTTTAACTTTAGGCCTTTTAGATATCATTTCATTTTCAACTTGCTTAACTTTTCACAATAACAGTAATTTGACTACGGGCGCACAAACTTTTACTTGCCACTATATACGACCAACCATATAGACAACAACTACCTGAAGTGTATGGCCAGCATAACTTTGGAAATCTTGCCTGCTTTTTACAGATTTTTTTATGATTTTCTAGGCGATGTTGTTTTATGTACAACTGGTTTTAACCATATATTATATTTGAGAAAAAACTGGCCAATTATATGCTAAAATACAAAACCCGGTGCTAAGACAGATTGTCCGGTACCGGGTTCAAATTGCCTACTCATGTCCAATATGAAGAACAAACGGAGAACAAAGGAGTAGTTAGCAAAGAAACAAAATGTTTATTAATAATTCATAATCACAGTGATAAAAAGTTATATAGAAAAATAGCAAGGCAAGGGGATCAGGAAGAACAGTGCCAGAAACAAGACAGCCCCTGGCAATAAGGCTGCTGGGCAGTCCAAAATACAAGGGTACAAATAAATCTACAGGCAGAGGGACACTCCATAATTATGTAACTACAAGTAAAAGCAGTAAATAAGTATCACAATTCACCCATTAAGGGATAAGAGTCAGTAAGATAGGTATAATCTACCATAGCATGTGCAAGAATCGCTAAGTAGCAGCAGTAAAACAAAGATACAAATTAAGGATGAGTTGTACAACTACCCTATGCCATGTAGTGTTAAGTAAAAAGATATACCAAAAGTACCCGGAACGTGGATGGAATCACTCACCCAGTGGCAGAGTGCCCGGGTGACAGGAAGCCCGCAAGATGCCAGGGAAGCCACAGAACGTGCTGCAAGTAAAGACGCGCCCCGACGCGCGTTTCGCTCTTCTTTATCAAGAGGCGCTGTATGTGTACCCGGCAGGACCTGATTATATACGCCCACCACTAATCACGTGATGGATAGAGGAGAAGCACATTGGTATGTAGCGGCGCGTGTACCCGGAGCCGCGCCCCCCGCCGCACACGTCACAGCTGTCAAGTCCCGAGCGCGCGCCAGGTAGCGCGCCTAGGAAACGCTCCCAGGGGCGCGCCAGGGACAGGAGACAGCCGGACACGGGCATGGGTCAGCCAGGAGCCGGAGAACACGCACCATCAATGTGTAAGAAAGGATAAATATTAGAAATACAAACAGAAGATAGAGAGCAAATGACTAGATAGTATAATACACATTAAATAAGACAAGATGCTCTAAGGCACACACAAATGCATAAGATAACTTAATGGAGCATAATTATAATAGGGATCCATCAAAAAGCTCCTAGATAGTTACAATAAGTACCCAAAAGGATAAATATATATGAGTCCAAGTATATATGTGGATACTAGTCGGCATGGGACCATTTCTCACACGGAAAGGAAGGATGATAGTCGAGGGGCTCTTGAAAGATGCTCCATGTTATCAGCTATAGGATGCCTTGAACAATAGATTGAAGAAGGTCCATATGGTGCACAAAGATAATGAGTTAGTAGCCACGAGTCTAGAAGGGTAAGAAACAACAAGGTTAAAAACAGATAATAAAAAAACAGGCTAAAAACTAGAGCACGGATTTAAGATCAGAAAAAGTAAACACTGAGGGAGAGCAAAGCCAAACAAGGGGGCCCATTCACAAAAATGAGGAGAAGCTCAGATTTTCATTGAGGCCACGCAGTGCCAGGGTGTCCAGGGTACTAATCCACCTGGCCTCTTTTTGTGCAAGGCAAAGTTTGTAGTCACCCCCTCGAGAGCCCAGATGTACCACATCGATTCCACGCACCAGAAGGCTGCGTGGGTCACAATCGTGAACTTGTTTGAAATGTCGTGGTAAAGTTCTGAGCTCACGGGGGTCCGACACAGATTTGGCTGCGCCAATGTCCCGCACATGCTCCCGCACCCGAATCCTCAATTCCCTTGTCGTAAGACCTACATAGATTTTCTGACAACTACACGTGGCATAATAGACCACGTGTGTTGTACTACAGGAAATATATCTGAGGATTCGGTATGTGCGGGAGCCATCTGAATTCGTGAAAGACGAACTGCGAAGGACATTAGCGCAGGCCCTGCAATGGCCACATGGATAGGACCCAACCCTGGGACCGCGCGACCCGAAAGGGTTAGGTGCTGGTGGGACATAATGACTTGAAGTGACCAGATCACCCAGATTTCTAGCTCGTCTGGCAGTCATGAGTGGAAACTGTCCCACCACATCCCACAGGGAGGGCTCCGCCCCAAGAACATTCCAATGTCGTGAGAGGACCCGCCTCATAGAGACCCACTCATGGTTATAAGTGGAAATGAAGCGGGTCCTCTCAGGAGGCCCGGAGGAGGATGATCTCGGAGGAGGATACAGTAGAGAACTGCGGGGGGTGCTGCGGGCCCTTCCATAGCCACGGCCGATGCAACGATTACTGTAGCCTCTCTGTTTGAAGCGTTGTGTTAGAACTGCCGCCTGCCTATCAAATCTGCCTGTAGATTTATTTGTACCCTTGTATTTTGGACTGCCCAGCAGCCTTATTGCCAGGGGCTGTCTTGTTTCTGGCACTGTTCTTCCTGATCCCCTTGCCTTGCTATTTTTCTATATAACTTTTTATCACTGTGATTATGAATTATTAATAAACATTTTGTCTCTTTGCTAACTACTCCTTTGTTCTCCGTTTGTTCTTCATATATTATATTTGTATCTAGTACATAACTGATTCCTTATCATACCATCTGTAGCCTGATAACTTATATGACTACAGTGATACAAACCATGTTTATATGTATACAAACATAACCAAATGACAATATAATAAAGCTATAGTTTCTTCTCAGGTGAACCTAAAAATATCAAATATATATTTGAAAAATATCTAGCGCAGAAGTGTTTATGTGCAATTTGCACAATTATTCGGCAATGTATTTTTAATTATTAGAGATGGGAGAGCACTAAAATGCTTTTATGCTCGTTACTATTGATGAGTGAGCACTAAAATGCTCGGGTGCTTGTTGCTCAGGTCGAGCAAATTGGAATCCTCGGGTGCTCGGTCCGAGTAACGAGCCCAATGTAAGTCTATGGGAAAGTCGAGCATTTTTTCGGTGGCATCCCCATTCCCCCAGAGGTCTGCAGGGGGCCTAAAAATTGCCCAAATCGATGGGAATAGTGCTCAGATGACATGGGTACAGCATAGGGAAGACTTTTGCATTGCTTTCAACGGTGAAAAATACATTCACCGGTAAATGTAATTTTAATATTTTACTACCTTATCTGGCCATGTGGTGTGTGAGACATGATCAGACACATCCATACAGTGCTGAAAAGACATGAGAACCACATGGGGAAGACCCCTGGAAGCATATTTAACTTCCAAGTCATTGCCTAAAACCGTAGTCATCAGACGTGATTCTATATTACTGCGGTAATAATACAGACATTTTTGACAAATATTAAACTCCATTTAAAATGGGCAAGGTGCGTGGCAAGGGACGGGGAAGTGGACGTAATGGTGATGGTGCACACAGAGGCCGTTTGCGTTGGCAAGATGAAACTGTGCCTGCTGAGGGAGCACAACAAACACCCACATCATGTTGAACTACTTTCCCGTCCCAATTTCTAGGGGGCCGCGAAACACAACTATTGAAGCCAAAGCAATGTGAAAGGGTTGTTGCTTGGATAGCAGATAATGCTTCCAGTCAGTTTGCCACCACCACCACCTGGTCTTTCACACAGTCCAATCTCAGTAGCCGTGAGTCTAGACATTACTATTATTAGTATAGCGCCATTTATTCCATGGCGCTTTACATATGAAATAGGGGGATTCATCGCAAAAACAATTGCAATAGTCTTGAACAGAAATATGACGGCGACTGGTACACGAGAGGAGAGGAGCCTGCCCGTGAGAGCTCACAGTCTACAAGGGATGGGTGAGGATACAGTAGGTGAGGACAGAGCTGGTCATGCAGCGGTATGGTGGAGCGAGGGTTACTGCAGGTTGTACACTTGTCAGAAGAGATGGGTCTTCAGTTTCCTTTTGAAGGTTTCAACAGTAGACGAGAGTCTGATATGTTGGGGTAGAGAGTGCCCGAGTAGGGGGGATGCACGGGAGAAATCTTGTATGCGATTTTGGGAAGAGGAGATAAGAGGGCAGTAGAGAAGGAGAACTTGTGAGAATCGGAGGTTGCGTGCAGGTAAGTACCGGTAGATTAGGTCACAGATGTATGGAGGAGCCAGGTTGTGGATGGCTTTGCATGTCAAGGTTAGGGTTTTGAACTGGAGTCTCTGGGCAATATAAAGCTAGTGAAGGGATTGACAGAAAACACCTTAAAGTGGCTACCAGGTACACACGAATTGGCCAATTTATGCACTAAGATTTCTCATTTATTTCTATTTTTTAGAGCAGTAATGCAATTCAAATTTCATATATTTCATGTTCGCATACTTAGCGATGCAGAGTGCTACTTCTTTTTTAGTTGTATATGGAGGTAGCTGCTCCTAGAAAGCACCTGTACACACCTATTTTCTTGTTTTGGAAGTGCCGGTCAGTTTTTTCTGTTTATATGTATTGGCTTTCACTGAGCACTCTGCCTCTAAGCAACAGGCGGTTTTAATTGCAGCAGGTTCTTGCCTTCCCATACACAAGCAGACTTTTGTCTCTTAGAGAGGGGTTCACATAGGCAGGTTCCGGGTATAACGAGAAACGCCTTAACGTGGCTACCAGGTACACAAGAATTGGCCAATTTATGCGCTAAGATTTCTCATTTATTTCTATTTTCTAGAGCAGTAATGCTATTTAAATTTCAAATATTTCATGCTCGCATACATAGCATTGCAGAGTGCTACTTCGTTTGTTAGTTGAAGCGATTGACAGAGAGGAGAGGCCAGGGAATAGCGGGGGGAGAGGTGGATTAGAAGGGCAGCAGAGTTTAGGATTGATTGGAAGGGTGTGAGACTGTTAGAAGGGAGGCCACAGAACAGGAGGTTGCAGTAGTTGAGCGGGAGATGATGAGGGCATGCACTAGTGTTTTTGCAGATTTTGTTTGAAGAATGTGCGGATCCAGGATATTTTTTTTTATTTGGAGTCGGCATACTCCTCATCCTGATCCTCCTTCCTCCCACCATGCCGAGTGCCCGGAGACAGCTCATCCCACACTTGGACACTCCGAAGAGCTAGTCTGTTCATCTTTCCATTAATAGATTCTGGCCTCTGGCTTGGTCCCCTTCAAGCGGGGCAACAGAAGATCGCATGTAGTGATAGTGCTTGCGGCAAGGGACGGTACATCTCACTGATGGCACACTGGGTTAATATTGTGGAAGCCGGGACCCAGTCGGACCCTGGGACGGAACACGTCTTCCAGACGCATAGAATTGTGAGTCCTGTGTCAATAAAGCTTCAGCACAATGTTCACAAGGTAGACAGCTGCAGTGGTTGGTCTCCTAGACAATGAGCAAATTATTCATGATGATAGAGGCCATCATCTACTTAGCTTTCTGCTGGTACTTTTCTGTGGGAATGAGCTTGTCTCCAACCAGCCTGGAATATTTCCAGTGAATTATGGCACGCCATGATATTAGCAGTGCACCCAGTACCAGAAGTGAAGCCATCCACAATTTCCTTCTCAGGATTTTTATTTGGTAGACTGAGTGGCTGCCCAAACATTAGTTTCTCACAAAGGAGCTGAAGACACTGAGTGGCAGTAGGTGCAATTTTCTCAAGCATGACCTGTTTGTTATTGTTAGATATCAGAGGTAGAACAGAATTGGGCTTTGCCAAGGTGCCAGATTGCACCTTAAGTCTTATATACCCTGCCCTTGCGGGCTTACATTCTACAGGATGGTGGGGAAGGAGACAGTAGGTTGGGGGGTTGCAGTAGCTCTGGTGGTGTTGAGGTGGCAGTGAGCCTATAGCAGGCTGTAGGCTGTCCTGAAGAGATGGGTTTTCAGGTTCCGTCTGAAGGGCCCCAATGTGGTGGCTAATCGGACGTGTTGAGGCACAAAATTCCAGAGGATGGGGGAAGTCTTGGAGGCGATTGCATGAGGAACAAATAATTGTGGAGGAGAGAAGGAGGTCTTGGGAGGACCGGAGACTATGTAAGGGAATATATCGGGAGATAAGTTCAGAGATGTATGGAGGAGAGAGGCTATGGATGGCTTTGTAGGCCAGTGTTAGCAGTTTGAAATGGATACGCTGGGCAATTGGGAGCCACTGAAGGCATATTATGAATTGCAATCTTATAGATTGCTGGAGCCAGTCCTCAGTAAAAAAGCAGCCATAGAGTGTCTGAGAACCTTCACATAGACTTTTCTTAGGGCTGTTCTTGGTGAGAGTTGTATTTCACCACAGCCATATTCTTTAGCTCAGTGAAAGGACTGGCATAGAGGGAAACCGTATCTACTCCAGTTGCCAAGTCCTCTAATGCAGCTTGTGGTATAAGAAATGGCAGCCCGTCCAACAACAGCTCACACGTCTCGGTGGTGCTTCGACACACAAAGATCTTTCTTTACGACTTGAATTTCATGACTACCGAGTTGGGCAATGGCATGATCTGTAATGCGTTTTGAGAAATAATGTGCATAGGCATGTCCAATCCACAGTAAAAAAGCAGCCATAATGTGTTCAGGAACTTTCACACAGACTTTTTTTTAGCCAGGGCTGCTTCTCGGCAAGGTTGGACTGGCCCACCAGAAAATCAGAGAATCCTCCGGTGGGCCCTGGCTTCTCCTTCAGGAGAGTTCATAGTGCAAACCTTGCAGGTTGTGATGATGATAGAGGCCACATCTCCTTAGCTTGCTGCTGGTACCTTTCTGTAGGAATGAGCTTGGCTCCAACCAGCTTGGAATATTTCCAGTGAATTATGGCATGCCATGGTTTGGTATTAACACCCAGTACTAGAAGCTAAGCCATCCTCAATTTCCTTCTCAGGAATTTTATTTGGTAGACTGAGTGGCTTCCCAAACTTTAGTTTCTCACAAAGAAGCTGAAGACCATGAATGGCAGTAGGTGCAAGATTCTCCAGCATGACCTGTTTGTTAGATATCAGAGGGAGGACAGAATTTGGCTTTACCAAGGTGCCAGATTGCAGCTTTTTAAGTCTTCTAGATTGCTGGAGTCAGTCCGCAGTAAAAAAGCAGCTGCAGAGTGTCCGGGAACCTTCACACAGACTTTTCTTTGCCAGGACTGCTTCTCGGTGAGAGTTTTATTTCACCACAGCCATAATCTTTAGGTCGGATGAAAGTACTGGTATAGAGGGAAACACACGACCATGCCTGGCTGTATGTTCAGCGGTGAGAGCCACAGATCTGCCTGCTGTGATACTGCTTTCGATAACTCTACAGAGGTGTGCGGTTTGTCGTATACGCATATTATCTTCAGCACAGCCTGTTGCCGCTAGGCCAAGGCAGGGCTGCAGTTCTTCCAGCTTGCGACTGATATGGTAATTTCGGAGATGGAGGCTGAAGAGGAGGAGGAAGTGCAGGAGCTGTAGAATGTGATTACATTGAGGTTACATTGACAAGTCTGTTTTTTTTTTATACTAAAGATCCTGCTGTGTGTTTATTTTTTTATTTTTTACGTCTCTTCAAATGTGTATTGGAGTGCGTCCTAATTTTTGTCAGCCCTTGAAATTGCTGCATATATGCAATACCAGTATAGGAAACCCACTCTTTAACAATGGGAAGGACAATTAAAATAGATTCTATATTCTAGAATATTACCTGTCTTATCTGAAATTTGTTTACAGGTGAGGTATCGCAGTATGGATAGTGTATTACACCGATCTAGCCAGGTATTATTGCCTTATACTGCCTGCTGCTGATGCTGCATGCTGGAACGCATTGTTCCTGGTAGTGGAACGCACACTTCCGGGCCTTGGAGCGCATGATGACGTCACGTGCACCGCAGAATGCCCATTCTATAGGCGGACTGGAATAGCGCTACACGTCACATCCAGTGACGTCACAGTCAAAGCCTACCCCATCGGGTCAATGCAATAGCGGCGATTGGCTACTCACACAGGAAATCACCCTCCATAAGCAGCAATAGGCCACTTTACAGGCCGATCACGCCCACCTCCACTGAACCCCACCTCCAGTGGCCATCAGCTTTCTGATAAGCCCCGCCCCTCATGCATTTAAACAGGCCGGCGGAAGGCACACATCAGGGTGGACACTTCAACTAGCAGTGGACACCGCATTCTAGTCCCACATTACCCTGATTTGAGAGACACAGGTATGCAACAGGCTCCAATCTATCCCATACCCAGCTTGATAACCGATTAGAGATAGTGATATTTCCACCATCATTTATATAGATCCGTGTGACCCTCGCTACTAGAGACACTGCATCCCTCCTCCCTCTCTACACCTGATTTCTCCAGCGCTAGGGTAGGTTATTTTCACTTCACGTTGTGATACTGGTCTGTCTTCTGATGCATTGTTTGGAGGTTTTATCTAAAAATTAGACCCTTTATTGCTTACCTATGTATATACTTTATTTTTCATTGTTATTTTCGATTAATTTTTTTTTTGTTCTGTTTATTTAGATTACACTGATGAAGGCCTAATTGGCCAAAACGTTTGTTGTTTTCCTGGACTGCATTAAAAAATTTTGTTGAAAAATAGCCATTTTGAGTGCCAAGGTTTTTTCGTAAAAGGAAAAAAGCTGTTCTAAACCACACCCTCCCTAATTACACAAATTAACATCTTTTTATAGCTTGGAGCTGTAAAATATTAATAAAAATAATGATATAGTTAAAATACTTAATAATTGTACACACAGTGTAAAACAGCACAGTACCCTTAGCAAATTTTGCATTAATCAATAATACAAATAAATGTAAGAAGCTTTGTAACATAGCTTAGCACAGAAGTTTGTTTTTCTCCACTTATGACCCACTTCTTCCATTCCCCAAGCCACCTGAACTTGTAATCCGCTGTGAAAAGAAGCAGCCCATCAGGTCAGGTTACAAAGCTCATTATATTTTATGGATGCTAAAGGTGGGAGGAGGAGTGAAGAGCACAATGAAGAAACAAATAGAGAGAGACACAGAAAGATTGTTCTGAGCTTTATAAAAAAAAAATCAATACCTAACCCCAGAGCTTGATTCACATCTATACTGCTCAGTACTGCTTTTCTATTTTGTCTATTATGCTGCTTGTCTCTGTGTTCTAAATAAGAAATGAAAAGCAGAAATTCCTTTCTGTGTGATGTGCTCTATGTTGGAGAGATCACAGTAGTTGATCCGCCCACCAACTCTTAGTCAATTGCAAATTTCAAAGATTTGTGATTTGTTATGTACACAGGACTGCTAATTCTGGAAAGTTATTTGAAAGTATAGTTAGCCTTTAAATTGACTGATGTGTGATTCATGTATCTTTCTAGTTGATCTTTATATGCTTTTTCTAGGAACATCTGTTAAAAGAAATTTCAGTGAAGTGCCTAGATTCTATAACATAAACGTTGTATTATTCTATGATATTTCGACATGGGGAACTAGAGATAAAAATCAATATACGTAGTAGAAAAATCACTCACTCCAGCACAAAAAATAAAGACTCACGCAGATGATTCTCAAGATAACATTTTGCATCACATATTACAATGGTGATATTTTACTAGAGATTAGTGATTCAGTAACATTTGATTTGTAGTGATTTATGTATTTTTAGACTAAATGTCCTTAAAAAACTACTTTTAATATGGAAATAACTAATTTTTTTTAAATTACAGAATAGCACAATATGGCCACATTCTCAAGGCAGGATATTGGGGTCAGTTTATTGCATCAGTTTGTAAGCCGAAAGCAAAAGTGAAATCAACTTTATAAGCAATACAGAAATAAATTAGAGGTACAACAAATATTGGTATCTCTTCTTTGTTTTGGACCCACTCCTGTATACTTTTTCTTAATAATTTTGCATTAACTATGCTTTTTTGTATATTTTGTATGCATTTTTACACTCTTCATGTTTTTTCTCCATAGTGGTGCATTTCTTATTCTTGTTTACATATTTGTTTTGGTGGGGGTTTTTGTAATTTTGCTTTCTATCTATTTAGGACTGGTATCTCTATTGTTATATTTATTTGTGCATATTATGGCTAATAGAAAGTGCTTATCTGTGTTAATATTTTGATTATGATTAAAGAGTTTATTCCTATGATCACTTTGTATATGAGTCCTGTAACTTTGTTTTACAAGCTGATCAACCTGTATCCATTTATTTCAATCCTATTTTACATGAGTAATTTTTGCAATAACTGAGAGCTGCAAAGTTCAATGCCTTGTGTGTTCTACCATTTTAGATATGCTTTCATCCAATGTAATATTGAGTAGTGGATCTATTCTGTTTTTCCATTTGGGGTTTTCTTACTAATATTAATGGAAAGTACTGACTTGTAAAAGTGGAGTGTAAAGGTGATTAGAAAGACTCACATATTTATTATCTACTAACTGTAAAGTGCAGAATTGCCATACTGTAAATCCACATTTATGTATTAAAGTTCTATTAACATATGCATTTTGGCTTACAATAAAGGAGTGGACACAGACAGAAGAGGTGCAAGAACAGTATATGGGCACTTTGCAGTCCAATAGTTCATTATAATTCAGCACTTTGTGTCTGTAACCAAAGCTTCTTGTAGCTATAGAGGTAGAAGTTGGCACTCCCTAACTCCTTTGGCCCCTGTATGATGGCACAGGTTTCACCAGTGGTATATCTACCCCTATTACATTCATAAAAGAAGCCACACTGCTGTGCAAAATCTGTCAAATGAAGGATCCAAATGGTACTTAAAGTAAACTTTATTGACTTATAATGGGGTTTCATTATAGATTTTACTGTGGGTTTCTATCAGAGTGTGATAAACATAATCGCCCCGATGCTCTCGGATGAGAGAAGATGCGGTGTTGTGACCCAGCCTTTCAGAAGCATATACATGAATTTTAGCAACCTTCATTCACATGTATAAGACTGTTGCAAAAATCTACTGTGTGTGAACATACCCTTATTGGTAATATCACAAGGAGCAACCTTCTAGAAGCAAACATTATAGAGTGTAATAACAGAAAATTCCAACAAGATGACAATTAATTGTTTAAGGAAAACAAAGATTTTTCTCATTTTTAATTTAAAGTTTACCAAACTCACTCCATACAGTATATTTAGCGGTATACAAAGCAGATATGTTCACATTTCAAATGTACATACAGTGCATTGTGAAAGTATTTGGCCCCCTTGAACTTTTCTACCTTTTGCCACATTTCTGGATTCAAACATAAAGATATAAAATTCTAATTTTTTTGGGAAGAATCAACAACAAGTGGGACGCAATCGTGAAGTGGAACAAAATTTATTGGATATTTTAAACTTTTTTAACAAATTAAAAACTGAAAAGTGGGGCGTGCAATATTATTCGGCCCCTTTACTGTCAGTGCAGCAAACTCACTCCAGAAGTTCAGTGAGGATCTCTGAATGATCCAATGTTGTCCTAAATGACTGGTAATGATAAATAGAATCCACCTGTGTGTAATCAAGTCTCCGTATAAATGTACCTGCTCTGTGATAGTCTCAGGGTTCTGTTTCAAGTGCAGAGAGTATCATGAAGACCAATGAACATATCAGGCAGATCCGAGATACTGTTGTGGTGAAGTTTGAAGCTGGATTTGGATACAAAAAGATTTCCCAAGTTTTAAACATCTCAAGGAGCACTGTGCAAGTGATCATATTGAAATGGAAGGAGTATCAGACCACTGCAAATCTACCAAGACCCAGCCGTCCCTCTAAACTTTCATCTCAATCAAGGAGAAGACTGATCAGAGATGCAGCCAAAAGGCCCATGATCACTCTGGATGAACTGCAGAGATCTACAGCTGAGGTGGGAGAGTCTGTCCATAGGACAACAATCAGTCGTACACTGCACAAATCTGGCCTTTATGGAAGTGTGGCAAGAAGAAGGCCATTTCTCAAAGATATCTATAAAAAGTCTTGTTTGAACTTTGCCACAACCCTCCTGGGAGACACACCAAACATGTGGAATAAGGTGCTCTGGTCAGATGGAACCAAAATCAAACTTTTTGCCCACAATGCAAAACGATAAGTTTGGCATAAAAGCAACACAGCTCATCACCCTCAAAACACCATCCCCACTGTCAAACATGGTGGCGGCAGCATCATAGTTTGGACCTGCTTTTCTTCAGCAGGGACAGGGAAGATGGTTAAAATTGATGGGAAGATGGACGGAGCCAAATACAGGACCATTCTGGAAGAAAACCTGTTGGAGTCTGCAAAAGACCTGAGACTGGGACGGAGATTTATCTTCCAACAAGACAATGATCCCAAATATAAAGCAAAATCTACAATGGAATGGTTCAAAAATAAACCTATCCAGGTGTTAGAATGGCCAAGTCAAAGTCCAGACCTGAATCCAATCGAGAATCTGTGGAAAGAGCTGAAAACTGCTGTTCACAAACACCCTCCATCCAACCTCAATGAGCTCGAGCTGTTTTGCAAGGGAGAATGGGCAAGAATTTCAGCCTCTCGATGTGCAAAACTGATAGAGACATACCCCAAGCGACTTGCAGCTGTAATCGCAGCAAAAGGTGGTGCTACAAAGTATTAACTCAAGGGGGCCGAATAATATTGCACGCCCCACTTTTCAGTTTTTAATTTGTTAAAAAAGTTTAAAATATCGAATAAATTTTGTTACACTTCACGATTGTGTCCAACTTGTTGTTGATTCTTCCCAAAAAAAATAGAATTTTATATCTTTATGTTTGAAGCCAGAAATGTGGCAAAAGGTAGAAAAGTTCAAGGGGGCCAAATACTTTCACAATGCACTGCATATAACAGAAGCAAAATGCAAAGCAACTATATATTCTGGAAACAAAGAAAAAACATTCATTAGGATGTTGTGAATATATCAAGAAAAGAAAACATTTCTATAATTACAGCTGAGATTAAATCAATGTACAGTGGGGCAAAAAAGTATTTCGTCAGCAACCAATTGTGCAAGTTCTCCCACTTAAAAAGATGAGAGAGGCCTGTAATTGACATCCTGTAGGTAGACCTCAACAAGAGAGACAGAATGTGAATCAAATCCTGAAAATCATATTGTGTGATTTGGAAAGAATTTTTTTTTCAAATTTTGGTGGAAAATAAGTATTTGGTCAATTACAAACAAGCAAGATTTCTGGCTCTAACAGACCTGTAACTTTTTCATTAAGAGGCTCCTCTGTCCTC
Organism: Phyllobates terribilis; assembly: GCF_046119375.1. Taxonomy (NCBI): domain Eukaryota; kingdom Metazoa; phylum Chordata; class Amphibia; order Anura; family Dendrobatidae; genus Phyllobates; species Phyllobates terribilis. The sequence goes on along the minus strand of NW_027362762.1, from coordinate 324,740,590 downwards.
CACTCATTACCTGTAGTACTAGCACCTGTTTGAACTTGCTATCAGTATAAAAGACACCTGTCCGCAACCTCAAATAGTCACACTCCAAACTCCACTATGGTGAAGACCAAAGAGCTGTCAAAGGACACCAGAAACAAAATTGTAGCCCTGCACCAGACTGGGGAGACTGAATATGCAATAGGCAAGCAGCTTGGTGTGAAGAAATCAACTGTCGGGGCAATAATTAGAAAATGGAAGACATACAAGACCACTGATAATCTCCCTCGATCTGGGGCTACACACAAGATCTCACCCCGTGGTGTCAAAATGATCTCAAGAACGGGGAGCAAAAATCCCAGAGCCACATGAGGGGGACCTAGTGAATGACCTGCAGAGAGCTGGGACCAACGTTAAACAGGCTACCATCAGTAAGACACTACGCAGCCAGGGACTCGGATCCTTCAGTGCCAAACGTGTCCCCCTGCTTAAGCCATTACATGTCCGGGCCCGCCTGAAGTTTTCTAGAGAGCATTTGGATGATCCAGAAGAGTATTGGGAGAATGTCATATGGTCAGATGAAACCAAAGTAGAACTGTTTGGTAGAAACACAACTCGTCGTGTTTGGAGTAGAAAGAATGCTGCGTTGCATCCAAAGAACACCATACCTACTGTGAAGCATGGGGGTGGCAACATCATGGGGCTTTGGGGCTGTTTCTCTGCCAAGGGACCAGGACGACTGATCCGTGTACATGAAAGAATGAATGGGGTCATGTATTGTGAGATTTTGAGTGCAAACCTCCTTCCATCAGCAAGGGCATTGAAGATGAAACATGTCTGGGTCTTTCAGCATGACAAGATCCCAAGCACACCGCCAGGGCAACGAAGGAGTGGCTTCATAAGAAGCATTTCAAGGTCCTGGAGTGGCCTAGCCTGTCTTCAGATCTAAACCCTATATAAAACCTTTGGAGGGAGTTGAAAGTCCATTTTGCCTAGTGACAGCCCCAAAACATCACTGCTCTAGAGGAGATCTGCATGGAGGAATGGGCCAACATACCAGCAACAGTGTTTGCCAACCTTGTGAAGACTTACAGAAAGCATTTGACCTCTGTCATTGCCAACAAAGGACATATAGCAAAGTATTGAGATGAACTTTTGTAATTGACCAAATACTTATTTTCCACCAAAATTTAAAAAAAAATTCTTTCCAGATCAGACAATGTGATTTTCAGGATTTGTTTTCTTATTTTGTATCTCATTGTTGAGGTCTACCTATGATGTCAATTACAGGCCTCTTTCATCTTTTTAAGTGGGAGAACTTGCACAGTTGGTGTCTGACTAAATACTTTTTTTCACCACTGTAAGGGAGAAGTTAGACAACCATATGAATGGGACCGAGATCGGAACACAGTGCACTGACAGGCTCGCGGCTTTCCCGACCTGAGCGTGATGGTGGCATAAAAATACATGAAGCTGTCACTCTCTAAACGGGAGAGCTGCCGGCCAATCTCAGTCCGATTTATACAGCCGTCTGACAGCGCCATAAGGATTAATGTTCAGATCACCATAGTATCTTTTATAGATGTCAGTATCTCCTTGCTACTATACTTTGTCAGAAAAGGAAAGTCCAACAAAAAATTGTCTTTCTCCATTCAGATCCTAATAAAAAATATTATCAATAGTGGAACTTAGCAATGAAACAAAACACATTTTTTTCCACTGATGTTTTAACTACTGAGAATGTTTTAACAAGGAGTTAGAAAAAGACAGAACCTTTTTATGTTGCACTGTTTCAGAAATTATATTAAACCAATTTATTTACATAATTTTTGTAATAGTTCAAACTTTTATTACAAATATTCTTAACTTACTCTCGTTTTTTGCAACACAGGATTATTTTCATAAAATATTTAATCTAAAAGGAAATTGCAGCTGTAGCGTCAGTGTTTTGTAAAAGGCATCCTATCTAATTAAGATGAATGGTGCCATTTTTTATCCAATATCAGATCAATTAGTTTCTAGCATTATAATAAAAATAGATTTTACAGCCACACTGGTTCTCTATTAACATCTCATATAGTCAAATAACGTTGGCATAATAGTAAGATACTAAAGGTAGTTGTGTGTAACACATCAAGAGGAAATGCCGTTTTTTAGATGAAACGCTTATCAGATGAACTTTCTGTATCTCAATCATTTTCATATTATGATACTAATACATGATTAAAAATAAGAATCAGTCATTTTCCAATTATGATACTATACGTGATTAAAAATGAGAATGGGGCAAATGATTTAAAGAAATCAAAAAATTTATATTGTATATGGTTCAATTATGGTATTTTTAATTTCCAAGCAAAGAGCATATATTTCAGGCTTAGCTTTTGCTATGATATCCAGATGTGCTTTAATATACTATTATTGTCCACAGATAAAACACTATGAAAATTTTATATACAGCTCCAATACAGAAAACAAAGAGACTTTGTAATTTACATCACATCCCAAGGCAGTCCCTCAGCTAAGATCTTAGTAGAATTGTGTTACTTAAAGTGCTTCTCATGAATACTAAGCAATGTACACCTCCTGCTGAAATTTTCAAATGACAGACCAAGTTCAGCTTTGCACATTTTTTATGCTTTCTCTTATTCGCTTATTTTTATCACAGTTTTTAAATTAAAATCTTCATTAACGACAGTGAACACCTTTGCAACCCTTTTCTGCTTTAATGCAACTAAATAAAAGTATGGAAAAACTTTACAAATAGCCTTAGTATCTTAATAAGAATAAATATTCTACTATTTTACATCATCACTTCATCTCTTAGGCAGATCTACAGCATATGTCTCTATGGTTACAGACTACAAACAAACTCTGTGTAGTCATATACTGCAATCAAATTCTTTGCTAATTGTCCCCTACTTCTTGCTAATGTAAATTTGGATATCAAGAAAGCACTGAAACTATAGAAAAAAATGCGTTTCTTTTGCCAAATTACGTGCAATCAAAAAATACAACTATAGCTTGTTCATAAGGTTATATAGTGAGAATGTGAGTGCTGGCAAATCCAAAGTTAAGAAAGTATTTTATAATAATAAAACACCTTCTTTTATAAGTAAAAGATAACTGTCCTCAGTAAATTTATTGAATATCGTTTTCTTGTAGATTCTGATCTTTGTATCTTTGCTCCACGTAGAGGCCTCTTTCCATGTATGTAATAAATTCTTAACTAGGGGGATGGGGAGAGGCAAATGTATATGCCGTAACATAATGTCTTCAATTAAGTGCTTCATCGTTCTGAATACTTCAACGGCCTAATGTGAAAATTTAAAATTCAGAAAAATAGATATTTAACTTTACTTTTACATATATGAAGAAGGTGGATAAATCTTGCTATGCAATTCGACATACTCCAGACTTAGCGGAGTTGTCATTAGCAGTGGAATGTCGCCTCATGTCATTCACTTCTTCATTCAGTTCATCATAGATACCAGTTTCAATCATTTCTTCTTGCCATGGTATAGGAATGTTGCCAGAAGCAAATTCATCAAAAAATTGCTTATCATTTTCCTCAAGGTTGACTCCTTTCACCGTCGAAAATAATCCTACATCTTGAATATCCTTAGCATACACTGTCTTGGAGTCAGGAGTAAAAGGTGGTGGTAGAATACCTGTTAGATTGAACAAAAGGAGTGAAATGTGAATTCATAAAGATTCAATAATAATCTACCTTGTATTATACACCAAAATACTATACAATGTGGCTATCTCCCACAACAAAACCTTTCAATGTTGCATGATGAGAGTAAGGATTCATCGAGACATCAGGTTTTCATGTACGTGTTTTATCCACACCAAAACATATCTGATTTTGATCCGAGTCATGGATCAAATTCGTCAATGCAAGTATATGGGTCCATGAAAAAAATCTGACAGCACTAGGATGCCATCCAAGTGCCATCCATGTGCTGTTTGTTTTCCACTTACTGTTTCATATGAGAAGCTTGAGAAACCTCCATTAGTTTTTAGCAATATGAGAAAAAAGTGGTGAAACTCTGATGGTAAAAACAGACACATTAATCAAAATGTGATCTAAAACACTGATGAAAATCAGTCAGTTTTTTTGCAAACTAGAAAAATTACTGACATCTGAATGAGACCTTCATAATATACTTAGTAATTTAGAAAGAAGAAACATTGTTAAAAGAACAATTTATTTCCAAATTGCAACATTGTGTAAGTGGGTTACAAAACCCCCAAAAATGCATTTAATATGCACAATATGCAATATGTGTTATACACAAAAAAGAAACTTATTTAAGGGGTGAAAAACTGTTCATTCAGACATGCTTACGGCTTCTATCATTTTAATGGCAGGTGCTGACAGCTACAGATTATTTCATTTTAGAGAATCGGATCGATTATGTAAATGACACTCTGATCAAACTCTGATCAGAGTTTGATCAGAGTGTTAGCATAGTGTGCTCCGATTGTCTCGGACGGGGAGAAGATGGAGAGAAGAAATTCTCTATCTTCTCCATTCTGTGAGGCCTTGGAAATCGTACTGCAATCAGATATCATCCGAGTACAGTCCGATGTTTTCCACGCACTCATTGACTTGCATGGCCAAGTGCGATCCAAATAGCCGAGGAAAAAAATCGAAATGCGCATGGCCCAAGCATAACACAACATTGGTCCGGGTGCAATCCAATGTTTGTTCAAGTTTGTGGGTGTAATGTGAAAAAATGTGGAAAAGCTCAAGAGGTATGAATACTTTTTCAAGGCACTATATGGTCTCAGAAAACGACCTAGTAGTTAGATCAAGTTTAAAATTATACTTAGAAAATATTTAATGATATGTCCTGTAATTTTCCATACACATAGGAAGAAGCCGGCACAACGGCTGAATAGGCAGTCATGCTTGAGGAAAGGATGGTAATCCTGTAGTATATAAAGTGAAAACCTCAGCACAGACAGAGATGAGAATAATGCTGCTTGTGGTAAAAAAAATTCAAAATTTATTTTGATCTGGCACCAAAAGAAAAGAACAGATGGTTTGCAACGTTTCGACCATAGGTGGTCTTTAACAAGGACATCTACAACAATTGAAATATTACAATTAAGCAAAATAACCTAAATTGTTATAAGGGAACTTAAAGGGAAGGAGGGAAAATGGGAAGGAGGGAAAAAAGTGGATCAAACAGCATAATGAAATCCAAGGAACACACCAGACAGGTCAGGAATAAAGTTGTGGAGAAGCGTACATAAGTGTTAGGTTCTAAAAAAGTAGCCCAAACTCTGAACATCTCACAGAGCACAGTTCAATCAAATCATCCAAAAATGCAAGGCTTATGGCACAGCTGCAAACCTACCAAGAAATGGTGGTCCACCTAAACTCACATCCAAAGCAAGCAAAGCACTAATTAGAGAATTGGTCCACAGGACAACTATTAATCGTATACTGTACAAATCTGGTCTTTATGGAAGAGTAGCAGGAAGAAAGCCATTTTTTAAAGCCAGCGATAATAAGTCCCGTTTGTAGTTTACAAAATGCCATGTAGGGGACACAGCTAGTATATGAAAGAAGGCGATCTGGTATGGGTGAGGTGGGTGAGACCAAAATAGAACTTTTCAGGCTAAATGCAAAATGCTATGTGTGGCAGAAAAATAACACTGCACATCACCCTGGAAATGTCATCCCCATCATCATGGTGGTGACAGCATCATGCTGTGAAGATACTTTTCTTCAGCATGACAGGGAAGCTGTTCAGAGTTGATGCGAATATACAGTAGATGGAGGTAAATACAGAGCAATCCTGGAGGAACACCTGTTAGAGGCTGCAAAAGACCTGAGCCTGGGGTGCAGGATCACCTTCCAGTAGGATAACGACCCTAAACATATTGCCAGAGCTACAAAGTCCAGATCTAAATTCCATTGAGAATCTGTAGTAAGACTTCTAACCTTACTGAGCTAGAACTAGTTTGCAAAGAAGAATGGGCAAAATGTCAGCCTCTAGAAGTGCAAAGCTGGTAGAGACATACCTCTAAAGACTTGCAGCAGTAATGGCAGCGAAAGGTGGTCCTAGAAAGTATTGATTCGGGGGCTAAACACAAATGCACGTCACAGTTTTCAGATTTATATTTTTAATATATTTAGAATATTTAAAATATTTAGAAAACCTTGTATCATTTCCATTACACTTCACAAATACTTGCTACTTTCTGTTGGTATATCACATAAAAAACATTTGTGGGTGTAATGTGAATAAATATGGTGGAAAAGTTCACAGAGTGTGAATGCTTTTTCAAAGCACTGTATTTCCTCTAACTACTAAGTAGCCTTAATTATGAAAGCGTGAGGCCTATGTTTTTGTCATGTATGGGTCATCAATGGAACTTGTCCCAGTGAGAGCACACAGTAGAGGAGTCCACCTTGTAGCAGACACTGAAGGGTTTTTGTCACCCAATTTGAACAAAACATAAAATAAGCAACCTACTCTAGACTTGAGACAATTGAGAAACCCTTGATCCCATCATAATCATGTGGATTCATGGTTCACTGGATAAGTTTCATGAAATCTGCAACTCTGTGCACTTGAGTCTTAAAATGAAGACACTAAGTAACAGTTTTTCGGTGAGTATTATACTTCAGTAATATATATATATATGAAAGTATTAGACATACCAGCTTCAAGTTTCCTCCAATTTATTTCCGTGAAGAAAGGAACTACTCGTAAATCATTACAATTTCCATTTCTAAACCCTATACGTTTCTTAGGATCTTTTTCCAGTAAGGCTTCACAGAAGTATTTACAATCCTTACTGTGCTTTTCTGTGTAAGTTACTGGATCATTAAGGATTCTATTCTTTAAGTCTTTATTCTCTACCTAAAACAAGAGAAAACAAATTGCTGAACAATTCTTATCATTGAAACAGTTGAAACATGGTATGCTATGTATATATAATTAAAAAAGTTAACTTTTGCATATTTTAAACAGATAAATTAAAGCTGACTTGATCTATAAATTAAATTATTGTTCAGTTTAAAGATCATACAATAATTAAAACAGTTGTTCATTTCACAGATCACAAAGCAAATATAAAAAGTAAAAGGAATATGCCAAGCATTCATCATAGCCAGATGTATAGTTTGCAATAGACCACAAGAGGGCAATGCAACACTTTGTAATGCATTTAAAGTCACCTAAATGTTCTGTAAATGTTAACAATGGCATATCTTCCGCCTGCTAAACAGTCTGTCAGGATTAAAAATAATAAGGCTGAAGAGTAAAAACATACCAGGAAGAGATTGATATAATAATAATATATAGCATACACATCTCTAAGGCCATGTTCACACATGTAAAAACGCTGTTTTTTTACTATTGTGTTGAGTCTACAGATGTCTGTACCAAAATACGCAATAACAATCTGCACTGATTATTGCCTTTTTGCTGCATTTTTTATGTTTTCTAGACTTTCTAAGAATTTCTGTACAGTTGGCAACCCAGTTTGATACCAGATAGGGCGTGTGTGGTGAGACACCTGGAGAACCTGTTATTGACCTGTGAGAGCAGTCTGCCTGCCAGTACGGTGGTAGTTTACGCAAGTGAGAGTATGGCAGCTTATGGGTCTAGTAACTTTGATGTTGAGACCAAGTGATCGAGAGTAGTTAGGCTGTGTGCAGATCCCCAAACATTCAACTTCATGATTGCTGGGGGGCAATCACTCCTATTTGATGGACAGTTAAAGGGGTTTTCCCACGAACAAAAGTTTATTTTAAAAATTGGATGTGTCTGACCGTGTACGGAACATGGTCTGATCATACCACATCTTCTGCCAGGGGAGGAAGGTAAAGAAAATACAGACGTTACAGTACCAGGATCACAGAGGATTCATTTTGTGAGGTAAAACACTTCACTGGCTGTTTTTAAACAATATTTTACCTCATAAAATGAATCCTCTGCGATCCCCTGCTGTAATGTCGGTATTGTCTTTTGCTTCCCCCCTTGCCCAGGAGCTGTGGTATGTTCCGTACATGTTCAGACACAGACAATTTTTAAAATGAACTTTTGTTCGTGGGAAAACCCCTTTAAGGCCACCACATTGTCGCTCTGCTGGCCTGAACTGTGTGCGCACTAATGCTGCAATTTGCTATTTCCTCTGCAGCATCAGAGTGCTTTGGGATTGCGGGGAGGTGGCTGGGAATAGGTGTTAAATGTGCTCTAGTGCTTCTGGCCAGCCTGAAAGCAGTGCTTACAAGCTCAATAGGGAGGAGCTTATAATAACTGCACATGTTCCCCCACCGCTTCTACAGTAGTGGTGGCCAATCCCCTTACCAATGAGCTGTGAACAATAAAATATAAAAATTAGATTCTGTCCCGGTTACATCTTAATACCAGGAAAATGTTTTTCAGATCTGCTCCCTGATGTGTCACAAACTGCAATGAGGAAAACAGATTCCAAAGGACGAATATTTGGCCTCAGTTTGATCTCTTTTCAGTCCATGTCAGTCAACTAGACTATTGTGTTCTGCAAAAAGGATAGACACCAAAAGGATGACAAACGAGAACTAATGAAGGTATTGAGTAACAGAAAATAAGGTGACTGACTGGGTAGTTTTGCAAGAGAAGCCTAGACAGGACAGGTGGTGGCACAGGGTAGCCTCACATAGGCACACAATGGCACAGACAAAAGAAAGAAGTCACTTCAGGCATAATTTTTCGGTCAAAGGATTTGTGGAGTATCGCACAATTATGGAGGACCACTCACAATTGTACAAAGATTTAAAAATTGACCAGCTATTCTGAAGAAGAGAGTGTAGCAGAGCAACCATTTTTGGGTGAGTCTGTTAAATGAGACGATATCACAACATTGCAATAGAAATAGGGAGAATAGGGAGAAAAACCCTAAAAATTCTGAATATACTATGCAGACAGTGTGTGTGTGACAAAACAGCAGTAAATAACAGTTGCCATCCTTTTAACCATAGCCAGATATGTTGAGGTCAGCCAGTCTTCTCTAATAACCAGGTTCCTCCACAGTTTCGCACAGTATAGTGGCAGTTCTTGAGCACTTTAGTGGGGGAAGAGCCGATGGTCGACCTGTGTATGACCAATGCTCATAACAGGCCAGGACATCTTGGTGCTGATATCGCTTGGTCGAAAGGGAAGATCAAAAGCTGCAGAGAAATCATAAAGTTCGGAACTTGGTATGAACCAAGTTCTGACTCAACATCGTCAAAGCCAAAATAGACAGAAAAGGACTCAACTTACTCAAAATTAGTAAACAAATTTTTGACATCAAAGATTAGAGTTAAGCTGCACAAATGGACTAGACAATAAGCCGTTTTCGACTTCAATTTCACCAACATACCCAAAGTTTTTTGGAACGGTCTGCACAACTGATTAAATCACTGGACACAGATGAAGGAAAGCCTGAGGAATAAAAACTATTATTACTGAAGAAGCCAGAAAGCTAATAAACAAGATGCAGAAGAGACCCCCACCACTGTGATTAACAAAAAAGGCCCTAAAAATCATTGAAGTAAGACGAATGGCCAAAGCAAAATGTAATAAGCAGGACACAGACAACATCAGTAAAAGACTAAAAATGGCCATTTGAGTAGACAAAGAACTAAAAGTTATGTACAGAGATAGAAAGCGAACATCTAAGGAGCAAGACCAGGAAGGCATACCTAAAAATCAAAGAGATACGATGAAAGTTTCAACCCGGAGTGGACATATTGAAAAATGCCAATGGGAACAAACTAACTGAGCCAAAACAGATCAAGGAAAGATGGGAAATGTACACAGAGCACCGCTATAATAATACCTTGGGAAGAAACTGAAAATGGAAATAATAGAGAGCCAAATATCCTGAAAGACAAAGTCGTTTCTGCAATAAAGTTTCTGTCAAACAATAAAGCGACTGGATGTGACAATATTACAATAGAGATAATAAAGTCTTCTGAAGCAGAATTTCATGTCATCACATGCCTGTGTCAACAGATATGGCCACTGGTAAATGGCCCAAGGACTGGATGAGATCGGTGGTTATTCCTATTCCGAAGAAGGGACTTGCTGCTAACTGTGGAAATTATCGGACTATTGCACTCATACCTCATGCCAGCAAAATACTACTGAAGATCCTATGAATTACAGCCTTTATTTGACAAAGAGCTTCCAGAGGAACAAGCAGAATTCAGAAAAGGCTGAGGAACAAGAGATTTAATTGCTATCATTGGATGGATAATGGAAAAGGCCAAAGACTAATACAAGGAGATTTATTTTTGCTTCATCGACTAAAGCAAAGCCTTCAACTGTGTTGATCACCAGAGATTTTGTAATACAATGAAGGATATGGGTGTGCTGAATATTCTGATCAGCCTCATTAATAACCTTTATATAGACCAAGAAAGATCAGTTCGAACGGAACACAGCGACACAGCATGGTTGAAAGTAGAGCGAGGCATCAGATACATCCTATCACCATTTCTTTTCAATTTATATGCAGAAGCTACTTATAGGAAGGCTGGATTTGCCGAAAAAGAAGAAGGAATCAAAACTGCTGGACAAATCATCAACAACCTTAAAAATGAAGACTATACAACATTGATAGCAACAAACGTAGATGGAATGAAGGACTTATTACAGAGTATCAAGATGGAAAGTTCGAACATAGAACTGCTACTCAATACAAAGAAGACAAAGTTATTGATTACTGCCAGGTATGCCCTGGACCTATTTGAGATGGACGATGATGAACTGGAAGTTGTAAAGGACTTCATACAATACTTGATACAACCAAAATAATGACGGAGAAGACCTTCGTGGACCTATCTAGGCTTGCACAAGATCAATCTTCCTACAGATCATTCATCCATCAAGTCACCATGGCTCGAGATCGTTAAATAATAATAATAAATATTGATGCAGCTTTAAGTTAATTGAAGTGAATAGGAGATAAGCTGCAGTACCCAAGATCAGCCACTAAACAATGAACGGATTGTACAGCTCTGAACATTGCTTCCATCTGTCCGCCAGCGGAGTAGATAACAGAAGGTTAGTGGTGTTGTGGGGGTGTTGGGTTGTGGGCCTACCATCGATTTGATATTTATGACCTATTCAAAAGATAGGTCCACAATATGTTTGTCCTGGATAACCCCTTTAAATCTGTAATTCATCTTATAACAATATGGCATTTATTCTCAATGAATATTATTTTGGAATTAAAAGTATCCTGCATAGAGTAGAATATAAAACATCATCTAAAAGTGGCCTGAGCTGAATTATTTAGTTATATTGATAATATTTAGTTACCTTTTCTCCTCTAGATCTGAATGGGCCACGAGCAGCAATCATTTCATATAAAGTTACCCCTAAAGAGAAGTAGTCCACAGAGTAATCATATTCTTCTCCATTTAACAGCTCAGGAGCCATAAACCCTGGAAAGATTTTTGTTAGCCCATATATGAAAGAAATAAAAATAGAATTTAGCACATAAATTGTAATACACTGAGGAGATACATTAAAACAACCTCACCTCACAATAAAAATGTCATAATAAGTGCATAATGCATATTAAAAATATCTGGTGCCCTTCGTTTAAGTCTTTCTGGCACTGTTCCTCTGAATTCCAGTACCCTCTTCATGCATGTAAAGAGGCCACCTCCTTCCAATATGTTCTTTGAAAGTTTGAGACACTCTCCCTGCTTTGGGCTACTCCTTCTATGAGCAGGGACAGTGTCTATGTCTAGGCTTTATGCAGTTTTATGGTAGTCTGAGACACTCCCCCTTTCTTAGATGGGCCAGCCACAAGTGTCTGAGACTTTAAAGCACTCTGTGCTTAGAGGACACTATGAGGAGGGTATTGGGAAATAGGAGAACTGTTAAACAAAGTGAGTTCACTAGATGAGATGGATACTCTAAGCCCAAGGTCCGGGTGGTCACACGGGACATTGGCGTTAGTGCAGCAGGAGGGGGGTTGAATGTGAGAAACAGATGCAGAGTTACTGGAAGCCGCAGACAAACTGGAGGCATCTGGGAGACTGCTGATAGGTAGCAGTGTCCCTAGAAGCTGCAGTTGGACAAGTAGCAAAGGCAAATTAAAAGTCTTCAACGGGTCCTTGATGCCACAAGTTGACAGGCGACGTCCTGGAAGCCGTGGGCAGACATAGCAAAGGCAAAAAGTCTTAATAAAGTCCTGGAAGCATCAAGCGGACAGGAGATATCCTGGAAGCCACTGGCGGACATGTAGCAAAGGCAAACAAAAGTCTTAATAAAGTCCAGGAAGCCGCAAGCAGACAGGAGACATCCTGGAAGTCACAGGCAGATTAACGCAAATTAAAAGTCTTAATAAAATCTTGGAAGCCACAAGTGGACTGGAAACGTCCTGGAAGCTCCAGGTCAGACATAAAGCAGGGCTACTGAAAGCCACAGACAAACATGTGAAGTCCTGGAGACCCCTGATAGGTAGCAGGTTTACTGTAAACCACAGACAAACAGGTGAACTCCTGGAGACCACTTACAGGTACCATGGTTGCTGGAAACCGCAGACAAACAGGTGAAATCCTGGAGACCACTGACAGGTAACAGGGTTAATGGAAGCCATAGACAAGTAAATCAGAGACTGGAAACCACAGGCAGCTAGGAGACGGCCTGAAGTCTGTATTAAATGACTGCATAGACAAACTAAAAGAGTTACTGGAAAGTCTTAATACCAAAGACACAGGTGTGTGACGCGCCCCCTGGGCCGTGGGGTACTCGGCAGCCGGGCCTCTGGTTGCCGGGGGATATCACGGTAGCAGGCCCGGTCCGTGACCCAGGGCGGTCAGTAAAAGGGGGAATAGTTTATAGGGGATTTGGGAAAGTGTTCGTGACGCCACCTGTGGAATGCGGTTAAGGGGTGCCGCCGCTGCGGAGCAGTCCTCTGGAGCTGATGTTACGGCAGCAGGGATGGTGTGGCTCTCCACAGGTAGAGCTAGCTCCAGGGCAACGTGGGGTGTAATGGATGGTGGTGCAGGGGAGAGACGGCAGGACGGTCCCGGAGGAAAGACGGACACTCACACGGGGGTAAGCTTCAGTACCTTTACTGGTGATGGTGCAGGCACGGTCCAGGGTACTCCGGATGAAGGGCGCACTTTTGGACTCTCCCCAGTGAGCAGGTATAGGGCCTCCTGATCCGTGGCTTTACTCGCTAAGCTTCTGACCTGCCAGGAGCTAGGCCTAGCTTGGTTACTGTCTCTCTTTGCACCTGCTGACCTGGTGGTAGGGCTTTTTCTTGGAAATCACTCTCCCTGGATGCTGGGGCTTCCGTGACTCCTAGCCCTGGTACTGTAGTCAGCGTTTGGCAAACCTGGGACCTGTAGTCCTCCAGGGGTTCAGGTGGTTCCTACTGGGTATGAAGGGTCCCTGTAGGCGCGGACCCAGTGTCCGGTATATATATCTCGGGGTAAGCCTGGTATGCTCCTCTGCCCCCTCACTACTTCTTCCTTCTCCTCTCGCCTTCGGCCACTCAGGGCCCTCACGAGGCCTTCACATGTGCTGTAGGCCTTGGCTCGCCTAAGCACAGCAGCCAGCTTGCTGCCTCTTCGCTGCTCTCTGAGCATCAGCAGGCTCTCAGCTCAACTCTGAACTCTGTCTGAACTAAACTCACTTCAGACTAATGACTCGCCCCCTGGGCCTCGCGAACACGTGTAGTGGGTTACCCGGAACCAGGTCTCTGGGGGGTTGTAGTTCTCCGTGGCGGTGACCCGGTCCATGCCCAGGGCGTTCAAACCAGTGGCGGTCTTAAGTAATAACAATGTCCGACTACGCCACCCGTGGATTGCGGTCAGTGGGGACCGCCGCTGCGCTGCAGACCGCTGAGGCTGATGTTATATGCGCAGCCAAGAATGGGATAACTCCCCACGGGAGAAGTATTGCCTCAGGGCAGCTAGAGTAGATGATGGGAGTGATGGTGTGAGCGTCCCAGTAGTAATGGTGCTGGTGCGGCGATGAAACACAGAGACTTGTAATTGCAGTTTCCAATGCTTTACTCACAGTTGTTATTCTGGTCACTTGTGCACTTGAGGGACCGCCTGAGCCGTGCTGCGTTCACCAGGCAAGGGACTCGACCAACTCCCAGGCAATTCCAGAGCGTGGCACAGGTCTCCCTTCCTTTCCTTTCTCTGGCCGTCCCCACCAGTGACCCACCTTTGTCCAGCTCCCTCGGGCCTTCTCTTGGCGGAACCTATCTCCGGTTTCCCTGACCCTATGCGGTATGCTTTCCTGGTGGATGTAGTGAGGGGTCGCACCAAGATGTGGTAACAACCTCCGGTCTTTGGCTGAGGAATCTGTTGCCTCCACCAATTTGGGTTCCGGTACACTGTTCTGCCAACCCGTCACCCGCAGTCTCCTGGGTCCTTAGGGTTCCCTCTGTCCTCGTGTCTCTGGGCCTTTCTCTGTGTTCCTGTTCCTTGTTTCCTTTCTTACTTTCCTTTCTGTTCTTTCTTCTCTCTCTCTCTCTCAGGCTCCGGCCTCCTGACAAGGCCTGCCCGTGGAGCAGAGCCCATGCAGCAGCTCTGCTCCCTGTCACTTCTCCTCAGACTGCACACTGATCTAAGATGGTGCCCACCTTATATACCTCCTTCTAACACCCGAGCCCAGGTGACTAGCAACCAATGGGCTCCTACTTATGCCCAGAGACCCACCCCTATCTGCTCCTACACCACTGGGTGTACTTTCCCCTCCCCACTCCAGCCAGGGACAGATGCTGTCGTGCCTGCACTTCTGTCTAGTGGGAGCACCGTTGAGCTGTCCCTCGGAAATGGGGTGTGTGTGGTGCATGCAGCCTACCGAGTCCTAGTCCACACTCCATCCTTACCCGGGAGTGGAATATCACACCTCTGGTTTGAGGTGCAATACCCCTGTAGCAGCCGAGCCCTCGGGGTGCTACACTAACTCTCTCACAAACTGAGCTGCCTGCCTCCACCCTCCCTATATATATCCCTGACGGGCTCCCTCTGCTGGTCTGAGGTGGTAGGGTGGAGGTGTGTGAATGTGTGAGGGCCTCTTGTGGAGAAGTCCATCCATGCACCCTTCTGGGTTCTGTGGCACCAATGCACAGCAGGGCGCCACATGTGTGTCTTGGGAGGCCTTATAAAAGCCTTGGAAGTTGAAACACATGGGAGCACGACAGACTACTTGCAAAGATTGAGATGGAGCACAAGAAAGTCTAGTAGACTGGGTTGAGGGAAGCAAAGCTGGGATCTGGGACAGGTGTGTAACAGTATCCCCACTCAAAGGGTCTCACCTAAAATAAAAGTCCATAACCAACTGGAAAGAATGTTGTTGCTGCTGCTCCTTTGGAACCACGGTCTTGGTATTCTTTTACACACAGTGGGCTCACTAGGTAAGGTGGATCCTCTAAGCCAAAAGTTCAGGTGGGCACATGGGCCCAGAGCTTCGGTGCAGCAGGCAGATGTTGCTCGCAGGAAACTGATAGCAGAGTTACTGGAAGCCGCAGACAATCTGGAGATGTCTGGGAGACCGTAGACAAGTAGCAAAGTTACTGAAACTGTAGGCGAAGACGTAGCAAAAGTAAGCTAAAAAGCCTAACAGGAGTCCTGGAAGCCACAAGTGGACAGGAGACATCCTGGAAACCGCAGACGGACATGTAGCAGAGGCAAATTAAAAATCTTAAAGTGGTCCTGGAAGCCACAAGCGGAGAGAAGATGTACTGGAAGCCACAGGCAGATATGAAGCAGGGTTACTGGAAGCCATAGCCAAGCAAGTGAAGTCCTGGAGACCCCTGACAGGTAGCAGGGTTACTGGAAGCCACAGACAAGTAACTCAGAGACTGGAAACCAAAGGCAACCAAGAAACAGCCTGGAATCTGTATAAAAGAGCTGTGCACAGACAAACTAAAAGAGTTATTAGAAAGTCTTAATACCAAGACATGGATGTGTGTCTTGGTAAGCCTAATAAAGGCCTTGGAAGTTCAACACATGAGAGCACGATGGGCTACTTGCAGAGCACGACGGGCTACTTGCAAAGCCCGATGGGGAGCACAAGAAAGTCTAGTGGACCGGGGTGAGGCAAGCAAAGCACAGGTCTGGGACAGGTGCATAACAAGGACAGTGCAAGAAAGATTAAAAAAAGAGATCAGACATCTGAGTTAAGCATTATGCATATGATGTAAATCTTTTATTGTGAGGTGGAGGGTTACTTTAGGAATTTTACTGTAGATTGGTCATCACAACTAAGATTATTTCCTTACCATGTAGTACAGAATGATTAATGTAATGAAATGCAACTCCCTTGCATGAATGGAGCATGGAGCATTAGTGAGCATGTGCAATTCACTGTTTATAGTAATGGTGGTTGCACATACCCACTACCCCTTTATTTACCCAAGGGACTTTGGGAACTTTAGATGCGGAGTGATCATATGTTTGTCATGTATCTTATGGATAGGTGATAAATGTTGTCCGTGGGGCAACCTCTTTAGCTGGTTACAAAAAGTCATTCTTACAAAAAATACTAAAGAAGTCTTCTGTTGCATGTAACAATAAATTTCAATTACTTTCAGATCACAGGGAATTGTAATTACAAAGGAGGACCTGTCACAAGGTAAACAGTAGCCAGTTTTTGCTATTACTTGGTTCACTCTGCACTCCTGAGTATTCTGTGTTCATGTTTTTGTTTTGTTTTTTAAATCTGCTATATGGCTCCAGAGATATGGATCTTTTTATTAGTGATAGTTTTTATGGTCTTTACCAATAGGGTGTTGCTCTCAGGGTAATAATGCAGAGCAGCTTAAAGATACAACCCAGAGAATATTGGAAGCAATGCTCCCTGATAAAGGCCATGAAAATTAAAACGAAGTAAAAAGGACAAAAACTCTGTGACCCTATGGTGGATTTAATCCCTTCGTGATCGGGCTATCTTCCATTGGGGTGGGGTTCGTTTTGGTTTTTTCCTCTCCTTCTTCCAGGAGCCATTACTTTTTTATTTTTCCATCAACATAGCCGTATAAGGGCTTGTTTTATGTGGGACAAGTTGTAGTTTTGAAGAACACCATTCATTTTATCATGTGGTGTACCGGATAGTGGGAAAAAAAATCCAAGTTCATTGAAATTGCAAAAAAAGTGCATTTCCACAATTGTTTTTTGGGTTTTTCATTTACCATGTTCACTATATGATAAAACTGACCTGACAATACGATTCTCCAGGTCAGTATGAGTACGCAGATACCAAACATGTTTAGTTTTTTTATTTAGGTGGTGAAAAACAATTTTACTTTTGTCACTATTTTTCGAGATACGTAACCTTTTCAGTTTTCAGGATATGGGGCTGTATCACAGCTTATTTTTTTGCGCCCTGAACTGACTTTTTACTGATGTTATTTTGGGGGTAGACATGATGCTTGATTTTTATTGCAATGTTGCGGCGGCCAAAAAAACATAATGCTGGGGTTTCCATTTCTTTTCTCGTTACACTGTTTATCAACCTGATTAACTTATTTTATTTTTTGATAGGTCGTACTTTTCTGAACACAGCGATACCAAGTATGTGTATTTTTTTAAATTGTTTTGTTTTTAATGGACAAAAGGGGGTTGCTTTGAACTTTTTGTTTTTGTTTTTTTTTTTCATATTTTTAAAAACATTTTTTGTCACTTTATACTATATTTGTTAGTCCTCTTAGGACTTGACACTGTGTTCATCTGATCACTTGTACTGCTATGTACTGCTATATATAGCTAAAATCAGTCTCCTATGAACACCATCTAAACACTAGCTTTTACAGGAGTATCATAATGACAGGTGCGGGAAATTTCAGCAGACCCCGGCTGTCAGGCCAACCCATCCGCGCCCAGAGATCACGTCATAGGGCACTGATGAGCCTGTGATATGACAGAAAATATGCCGGCTCGGCTTGTGAGCTTGCGTCAAAGGCAGGGACATGTCAGATGACATAACTGTACATCATATATAGTGAAGGGGTTAAAAAAACTAAATAATCTGGGGAGCAGCAGAAATAAAATAGGAGCAAAAACAAGCCACTTTTAACTTGGTAAGAGGTCCTTGTTAAGTATTCCTAGTTTATACGTATGAAGGGAAGCATGTAATAGGTTTTAATCTATTCATTCTTTACCTGGAGTTCCAGCATAGCCTTTAGTTTTGTTTTTCTTCTCTTTCAATTGTACAGCCAGCCCAAGGTCAGAAATACGGACATTCCCTGAAAAGTAAACACAGACTTTGTTCTTTCAGACCACATACTGTTCCTGCATGCCTATCTACAATATTCACCTTGCATTATAAAATTTGTCTGAAAATATATTGAAAATCACACAAGTAGATGCTAAATGCAGGAAGGTTTTACATTGCATGCATAAAAGGAGTATACAAGGAACAGATAGCCTAGACTTAAAAAGCCACTTTATATAATATGCGGCATCATATTTGCAAATTGGTGAAATAAAAAATTGTACACATTAAAAATACAAATACATAACAGGACAGCCACTCTCAGAATCACTATTTTACTCTATAGGGCCATGGTAAAAATAAAATTCAGTGAGGAAAATAAGTACCGTATATACTCGAGTATAAGCCAACACGTATATAAGCCGAGGCACCTAATTTTAGCACAAAAAAACTGGTAAAACTTACTGACTCGAGTATAGACCTAGGGTGGGAAATGCAGCAGCTACTGGTAAATTTCCCCATCCTGGTAAGAATGGCCCCTCATCCCCAATCCTGGTATGCATGGCACCCCTCATCGCAATCCTGGTATGAATGGCGCCCTCATCCCTAATCCTGGTATGCATGGCCCCCTCATTCCCAATCCTGGTATGCGTGGCCCCATCATTCCCAATCCTGGTATGCATGGCCCCCTCATTCCCAATCCTGGTATGCACGGCACCCCTCATCCCAATCCTGGTAAGCATAGCCCCCTCATCCCCAATCCTGGTATGCATGGCACCCTCATCCACAATCCTGGTTTACATGGCCCCCTCATCCCCAATCCTGGTATGCGTGGCACCCCTCATCCCCAATCCTGGTATTCATGGTCCCCCATCACTGCACACATGAAGAAAAATAAACAATTCTACTCACCTTCCTCCCCTCTGCTCCAGCACTTTGTCCTGTTCTGCCAGCATCTCACCTCCGCATCTGAGCAGTGCATGACGTCACTGCCATGTGCCTTCAAACGCCGCGGTGAGGTGCCGGGATATTCACTCCTCTCCACGCCGGGACTATGAGCATGGAGAGGAGTGAAAAGTCATTCTCCTTACTAGCGCAGTGTGAGTCGCAGCCGCACTTCATGCAGCAGCTCAGGGATCCTCTGTGCCTCTCTAATAGAGGGCACAGAAGATCGCTAAGTCACAGCAGGAAGCGGCGGCTGCGACTCACACTGCGCTTTTAAAGAAAATGAATATTCACCCCTCTCCACTCCCATGAGTGTGGAGAAGAGTGAATATTCATTTTCTTTAGCAGTGGGTACATGTGGTAGCTGCAGCAGCGGTTACTGTCTGTGCCCACTGCTTGGCAGCCGCAACCCCCCCACCGGTATATACTGCATATATAAGTATATATAAAGTATATACCCCATTATAAGCCGAAGGGGGCTTTTTCAGCATAAAAAATGTGCTGAAAAGGTCGGCTTACATTCGAGTATATATGGTATTTGATACACTGCCAATTTTGCAAGTTTTCCCACCTACAAACAATGAAGAGGTCTGTAATTTTTCTTGTAGGTACAATTCAACCATAATATTTTGTACAGAAACCTTGGTTTGCAATTACAGAGGTCAGATGTTTCCTGTAGTTCTTGACCAAGTTTACACACACTGCAACAGGGATTTTGACCCACTCCTCCATACAGATCTTCTCCAGATCTTTCGGGCTTCGGGGCTATCGCTGGGCAACATTGAGTTTCAGCTCCCTCCAAAGATTTTTTATTGGGTTCAGGCCAATCCAGGACCTTGAAATGCTTCTTGCGGAGCCACTCCTTAGTTGCCCTGGCTTTGTGTTTCGGGTCATTGTAATGATGGAAGACCCAGCCACGACCCATCTTCAATGCTCTTACTGAGGGAAGGATGTTGTTGGCCAAAATCTCGCGATACATGACCCCATCGATCCTCCCTTCAATACGGTGCAGTTGTCCTGTCCCCTTTGCAGAAAAGCACTCCCAAAGTATAATGTTTCCTCCACTATGCTTCACATTGGGACGGTGGTCTTGGGGTTGTATTCATCCTTCTTCTTCCTCCAAATACGGCGAGTGGAGTTCTATTTTGGTTTAATTTGACCACATGAACTTCTCCCATGCGTCGTCTGGGTCATGTAGATGGTCATGGGTGAACTTCAAACAGGACTGGACATGTGCTGGCATGAGCACGGGGACTTTGCGTGCCCTGCAGGATTTTAATCCATGACAGTGTAGTGTGTTACTAACAGTAATGTGTGAGACTGTGGTTCCAGAGCTCTTCAAGCCATTGGCCAGGTCCTCCCATGTAGTTCTGGGCGGATTTCTGACTTTTCTCAGAATCATCCTTACCCCAGGAAGCGAGAGCTGACAGTCATCTTGCGTTTCTTCTATTTTCTAATAATTGTGCCAACAGTTGTTGCCTTGTCACCAAGCTGTTTGGCTATTATCCTGTAGCCCATCCTAGCCTTGTGCAGGTCTACAGTTTTGTCCCTGGTGTCCTTAGACAGCTCTTTGGCCTTGGCCATGGTGGAGACATTGGAGTGTGATTGGTTGAGTGTGTGGACAGGTGTCTTTTATACAGGTAACGAGTTCAAACTGTTGGATTTAATAAAAATAATGAGTGCAGAGTAGGAGGTCTTCTTAAAGAAAAAGAAACAGGTCTGTGAGAGCCAGTATTCCTGCTGGTTGGTAGGTGATCAAATACTTATTTCATGCAATAAAATGCAATTTAATTATTTAAAAATCATACAATGTGATTTTCTGTTTTTAGATCCTGTCTCTCACAGTTGAAGTGCACCTATGATAAAAATGACAACCCTCTCCATTCTTTGTAGGTTGCAAAATCGGCGGTATATCAAATACTTATTTTCCCCACTGTATAGATTTAGAGGCCAATGGTTAAAGAAGACCTGTCACTTGCCAGAACAGTGTGTAATTTTTTTACCTGGTATAAATTATGCATTTCTTTTGAATCTGCAATTATTTTTCTTTTGTTCCCGTGCCTCTACATTCATGAGATATAGCTCCCTCTTTCCTGTATGTAAATCAATCTTGTATTTTTATCCAAAGGGGCCTCAACTCTTGCCTATTGGAATATTTTTGAGTATCACGCCCTCTTGGGTTTTTCCAACCTTCAACACAAAATGCTACTCTTACTGACTCCTGCAGTTTCAGAATTATCCAACACTTTCATGACAAGCATCTTCACTACTTAGTAGAACATCCTTCTTAGCTTTTATGGCGAGCTGCAAATATGAATACATAGGCAAGGCATCTCAGCCCATTCTATCTTTACGAATTCTTTTCCTTGTTTATACAAGGGAATTATCTTTTCTGTTGACTTTTTGGGCCACTTTCTTGACAACCGAAGAATATTCGTGAACTGGAGGCCATTGCCCATGAAGAATGGATTAACATTTCTCTGGAACAGTGCCAGAAGCTGGTATCTTGCTATGTATCATGTATGCAGCAGGTTATAAATGCCAAAGGGTGTTCTACGAGTAGCAAAGATGCTTGTCATGAAAGGTTTGAATAACTCTCACCCTGCAGTTGTCATTAAAAGTGGTATTTTGTTCTGAATTTGGAGAAACCACTTAATATGTTAGTTGTATTGAGCTTTTAAATTGATGCCATTTGATTGGTTCATTACCAACAGAAGAAAGTTTGTACATTTTGGAAATAAACCTAATTTGCAATTGGGGTAGAATAATTTTAAATGCAACAACAAATACCAACATATACTATTTGTCTCTAAATATTTGTTGTGGCTGCTGACATAAAAATTCTTGTTCAGAGTTACCACCATCTAAAATAAGCATACCATCATTGTCCAGTAGAACATTTTCTGGTTTAAGGTCACGGTAAATGATCCTGTTTTGGTGTAAATGTTCCATCCCACATATAATCTGTGCAGTATAAAAGCATGCTCTAGGTTCATCTATCCCTGGATTTTCCTCATCAACATTGTAAATGTGGAACCTAGAGTCAACAAGGTTTTAAATAAAAGTTAAGACTTATAAATTAAAAGAAAAAAGTTAATAATAACCATATAGCAATATAGTGAACTAGATATGATGAGTGACATTTTGTAATAATTATAAACAGAAAGTAGGGAAAATATCTATATTTAAAATTATATCTAAATTACAAATGGGAGAATAAATTCATTGTAAATTTGTGTCAAATTTTATGAAATTCACATATCCCAGGAAACTTGAAGAAGGTTGCATCAGCTGCAGGCCAAATGGCAAACATGACATCAGGCACGAACGCACAGTTTTCTCAAAAACACTTTGCAGCTATCATATCACGTGGTTTAGTGTCGACAATCAGAAGAGACTATCATACCCTCTATAAAAGCCAAGGCAAGGATTGCAGCAGCTATTTTAGGATGCGAGGGTGAGAGAACATCAGAGCTCACAGCTCAGTAATACAGATAGGAAGTGAAAGCGTTCAAACATAGGACTAAACATTCTAAACAGTTAAGTGTTGTACAACTACAGCAGTGAAGAAGATTAATGTAGCAGTCTGCAAATAATACAGAAATTCAATTAATAGTGGGAGAGAGAGATATGAGAGGTGCCAGCAGCAGAAATGCCAAATTATGGGTGATTGATTAGAGATATGGAGATATGGTGAAGCTGGCATCTGTCCTGCTGAATTTGAATTCCAATTACACATTTTTTCTTCATTCTTAATGCACTAGCAAAGAGCAGCAAGACAGAACAATGTTTTTTACAGAAAAAAATAATCAGTTTCAGTCTTGGATGGTGTGCTTGCTAGACATAAACAATTGTATTGAGTTTTTGTATTTATTGCACAATCATTTTTGTGAAGGGGAATAGCATTTTTTTAGCATACAAAAGAAAATTCCCCAAAATTCAGATATTTTACTGTGATTGTCTACCTCACAAAGTGCGCGTATTTTAAGAATTGTTTTTATTGGCACATCTGTTTTACTAGTCAAATTTTACATGTGTACTTGCTACTTCAGTACAGTGCCATGTTGCAGGTACTTGCTTTTGGATGTGCACCTACCTTACATTTCTTATCTAATTTTAGGAAAAAGGGTTGAATTTGTTTTACCCCTTAACAATCTTGTGATTTTCCATTTTTGCGTTTTCAATTTTTTTCTCCCATTCTTCCTAGAGCCATAACTTTTTTATTTTTCTGTCAATATAGCCGTATGAGGGCTTTTTTTGCAGGATTAGTTGTACTTTTGAACCTCACCATTGATTTTACCATATAGTGTACCGGAAAACAGGAAAAAAAATCCAAGTGTGGTGAAATTGCAAAAAAAAGTGCAATTCCACAATTGTTTTTTGGGTTTTTTATTTACCATGTTCACTATATGGTAAAACTGACCCGCCAATATGATTCTCAAGGTCAGTATGAGTACACATATATCAAAACATATATAGGCTCTTTTTTTATTTAATTGGTGAAGAAAAAATACAAAGTTTGTAAGAAAAAAAAATATCACCATTTTCCGAGACCTGTAGCATCTCCATTTTTTGTGATCTGGGGCTGGCTGAGGGCTTATTTTTTGCACGCCAAGCTGAGGTTTTTATTGATACTATTTTGGAGTAGATGCAATGTTTTGATCACCTGTTATTGAATTTTATTGTAATGTTGTGGCGACCAAAAAAATGTAATCTGGCGGTTTGATTTTTTTTCTTGATACGCCATTTACTGATCAAATTAATTTACTTTGTATTTTGATAGATTGTACATTTCTGAATGCAGCGCTATCAAATATGTGTATTTTTTTATTATTTTATTTTGAATGGGGTAAAAGGTGTGTGATGTGAAATTTTGTTTTTTTATTTTTTTTTTATATTTTTTAAAACATTTTTTTTACTTATTGCTTGCTTCAATAGTCCCCTTAGGAGACTTGAAGTTGTGATCGTCTGATCACTGGTGCTACACATAGCAGAGCTACAGCCCTGCTATGTGTAGCATAAATCATGATAGGCACAATGACAGGCACGGGGGTCTTCTGCAGACCCTCGGTTGTCATGATAACCCATCGGCGCCCAGCGATCACGTGACAGGGGTGCCTATTGGCATGTCTTATGATGCGCTTCGGGTTCGCGAGAGTTAAATTCCATTGTCAATGATTGACAAAGGCATTAAACATGTTAACAGATGTGGGAGGGTCGCAGATCCACCGCTGTTAGAGGCACATGCCAGCAACCAGATCAGCTGTCTTCCATTGAAAAAAATAAAGTTGGATCCAAAATGGCCAACTTCAAAATGGCCGCTATGGTCACCACCCATCTGGAAAAGTTTTCCCCCTCCCATATACTAATGTGCCACAAACAGGAAGTTGATATCACCAACCATTCCCATTTAATTTAGGTGCACCCATATAAATGGCCCACCCTGTATATTAGTGAGTAGGAAGTGGAGGGTGCTATGGAAAATATGGCACATCACTCATCATAGTTGTTACCTCTGACAGTAACACTATCAGTGTAACGGGTCTGGGAGGCGGAACCGCTGAGCTATTATACAAGGGGGCGGTCCTTTGTAAGGGAGCGGGTGGCGACCAGGGAAGACGGGCAGGCAGTCACAGCAGGTGACCGGGACAGTCTCTGAGTGAACGGGCTGGAGGTCACGGCAAGTGACCGGGGCAGTCTCTGGATGAACGGGCAGGAGGTCACGGCAAGTGACCGGGGCAGTCTCTGGATGAACGGGCAGGAGGTCACGGCAAGTGACCGGGGCAGTCTCTGGATGAACGGGCAGGAGGTCACGGCAAGTGACCGGGGCAGTCTCTGGATGAACGGGCAGGAGGTCACGGCAAGTGACCGGGGCAGTCTCTGGATGAACGGGCAGGAGGTCACGGCAAGTGACCGGGGCAGTCTCTGGGTAAAGGGTTGGTACGACCTGTGGCGGCTGATGGTAGACGTGAGCTCCCAGGTGAGCAGGCGAGAGTCTCTGGATAAACGGGTGGTCACAGCATGTGACGGCGGAGCCTCCAGGAAGACCAACAGACAGGCGGCAGATGAGCGCTCCCAGGTGAGCGGGCAGAAGTCACTGGACAGGCGGGTGGTCACAGCACGTGACGGCAGAGCCTCCAGGTAGGCTAGCAGACAGGCAGCAGATGAGCGCTCCCAGGTGAGCGGGCAGGAGTCACTGGACAGGCAGGTGGTCACAGCACGTGACGGCGGAGCCTCCAGGTAGGCTAGCAGGCAGGTAGCAGATGTGCGCTCCCAGGTGAGCGGGCAAGCTGGTCCATAGACAGACTGACAGGAGTTGGAAGGCAGACCGTCGGACCTCAGGCAAGCAGGCAGGTAGCTGATGTGCGCTCCCAGGTGAGCGGGCAAGCTGGTCCTTAGACAGACTGACAGGAGTTGTAAGGCAGACCGTCGGACCTCAGGCTAGCAGGCAGGTAGCAGAATATCAGGCAGGAATAAGACAGCAAGCTGGCAGGAATCTGGCAGGTATCTGGCAGGTAACTGGCAACGGGACCTGAGGGCTGAAGCAGAGTAGTGAACAGTGCAACAACATTGCTCGGGCACCTCCATTTTGGAGGAGGTGCCTTATATATGGTGAAGTCCTCCGGCCATTGGCCGGGGACTCCTTAGGACGGCGCGCGCGGCCCCTTTAAGAGGGAGGGAGAGCGTGCGCGCCCTAAGCACTGTGGCCGGGAAGGAGCGCGCGCTGCCAGCAGAGCGGGAGGAGGACGCCAGGCACGGAGCAGAGAGGTGAGGGGAACAGCATCCCTGCCTAGCAGAGGGCAGGGACGCCGGCGCTACAATCAGTTTGAGTCATTTTTCTCCAAATGATCCGCATGATCACAAATGGCTAAGAATCATTTTTGAACCATTTTGTTAATTTAAAAAAACATTAATATTCTGTCAGTGCATTGTGTTATTAAATGGGCTGTTGGTTGCTACCGGGTTACTATTCCTTTCTATTGTGAGATCACTTTGACATTACTAAGGTTGTGTTTGTGTTGAAGAGCTTGAAAAGGGTTGGATACAGTGTGAGGTAACCTCAGAATCTTAGACACGTCTTTTCAGAGCAATTAGGAGCTTTGCAGTATTGTGGTGCTCTGCAAATCAAATTCCTTTTAAAAATTCATCATACTTGGTAAATTAAAATTTTAAAAGATACAATCATCTCAAATTAAAATAGATTGAGAAAGAGTTTTATTTTTTATGAGGAACCGGCTTGTTTACAAAAACAAAGTATTTTCTGATGGAGCAAAATGATCAGGGGTTGTCTTCATGAAGCAACCCCTTTTATGAGTATCTGTCAGTACACCAGGACAATATGCATGTACTCTCTGAAACCAATTAGTCAGTGCTGACCGTTTAAGACATACTTGCCAACACCCCAAAAATAACAGGAAGGGTCTCATAAGAAGGGGGGATTTTCAAGAAGAGCCAGGAAAATCTCTTGGTTGACATTTGAGTTTAAATCACAACAACTGCTCCAGGAATTGGAAGAGATGAGTATATAAATGCCTTAGGTCTGTAAAACACTGGTTTCGGTTTATGTAAATACTTAGAATGTTTAACAAATGAGTCTCTATACTAGACAGGTCCAGGTAGTTGTCTGTATACATGGAGTCTGGTTTTGCAACTTTATTGGGAGGTATTTGCTTACAAATACTGATGTAAAACACTGACCAAATACTGAACGAGTGAACGTGGCTTTAAGCAGAAATCTGGTGAAAGAAGGATTGTGCATGTTGACGTCTTTATTCCTGCAGGAGACTCAGGAGGAATAGCTGTCTAAGGGCCTCCTTCATACGTCCGTATAAAACACATACGAGAAGAAACGGTACTGTTGTTATCATTGTTTTCCATCAGTGTGGTCATCCATGAGTCCGATTTTACCATCAGTGTGGTCATCAGTGTTTTTCCAGTACGGATAACAAAATAAATTACTATGCTTCTCCTATACTTTGAAAAGATAAACATGGACAGCACACAGATGGTGCACAGATTTCATCCATGTGCTGTCCATGTTTATATACAGGACAGGACAGGACAACTACTGTGCTCTACAGGACAATAAAAAAACAAAAAATCTGTCAATAATTCCTTTAAGAAAGTGCTGATATAGCAAAATATACTAAAAGTTCTACAGCAGCAATTGCACAACAACTTACCGCAAGTCACCGCCATTCATCAGAGTCATTACTAAGCAGACGTCATTCTTTGTTTGGAATGCATATGCCAATGAAACAATAAATTTACTATGCACTTTAGCCAGAATCCGCTTTTCCACCATGGCACCCTGTAAATATAGAAGAGAATTTTGTGTAATTTTGTTGTATTCTATAATGTAGTAATTAAAGAAACACGCCAGGAAAAACGTGTACACTCTAACGCCAAAACAATGCTTTTCTTCAAGTCACTGAGAGCCCGTATTAGGCATAATGCAGTATGTTTTATAAGGAGTAACAAAAGGGGTAGCATAGAATATGTACATTTGAAACCAGAAGTTTACATGCACTATATAAAAAGACACATATGCATGTTTTTTCTCACTATCTGACATGAAATCAGAATAAACCTTTCCCGTTTTAGGTCAATTAGGATTACCATAATTTTTGATATTTGCCAAATGCCAGAATAATGAGACAGAGAGTGTTTTATAGCTAGCATTTTTATTACTTACTGCAAAGTCAAAAGTTTACATACACTAAGATTACTATGCCTTTAAACAATTCTGGACTGCCCATATTATGATGTCATGTGTTTGGAAGCTTCTGATAGGTTTTTTTGGCAACATCTGAGTTAATTAGAGACACACTTATGGATGTATTTTAATGCACACCTGAAACACACTGCTTCTTTGTGTAGCATCATGGTAAAGTCTAAAGAAATCAGCGAAGATATCAGGAAGAGAATTGTGGACTTGCACAAGTCTGGCTCATCCTTGGGTACAATTTCAAGATACCTGAAGGTGCCTCGTTCATCTGTACAAACAATTATACGCAAGTACAAACAGGATGGGAATGTCCAGCCATCATACCGCTCAGGAAGGAAATGGATTCTGTGTCCCAGAGATGAATGTTCTTTGGTCCGACATGTGCATTTTCAACCCAAGGACAAAAGCAAAAGACCTTGTGAAGATGATGGCGGAAGCTGGTAAGATTGTGTCAATAACTACAAGTACTGTATTGTAACGGGTCTGGGAGGTGGAACCACAGAGCAACTATACAAAGGGGCAGTCCTTGTAAGGAAGCGGGTGACACCCAGGGAAGGCGGGCAGGCAGTCACTGCTAGTGACGGGGACAGTCTCTGGGTAAGAGGGCAGGAGATCACGGCCAGTGACGGGGACAGTCTCTGGGTAAGGGGGCAGGAGGTCACGGCAAGTGACCGGGGCAGTCTCTTGACAGGCGGGTGGTCACGGCAAGTGATGGCTAAGCCTCCAGGTAGGCTAGCCGGCAGGTAGCGGGTGGACGCTCCCAGGTGAGCGGGCGAGAGTCTCTGGACAAGCGGGTGGTCACAGCAAGTGACGGCTGAGCCTCCAGGTAGGCAAGCAGGCAGGTAGCGGGTGGACGCTCCCAGGTGAGCGGGCGAGAGTCTCTGGACAAGCGGGTGGTCACAGCAAGTGACTGCTGAGCCTCCAGGTAGGCAAGCAGGCAGGTAGCGGGTGGACGCTCCCAGGTGAGCGGGCGAGAGTCTTTGGACAAGCGGGTGGTCACAGCAAGTGACGGCAGAGCCTCCAGGTAGGCTAGCGGGCAGGTAGCAGGTGAGCGCTCCCAGGTGAGCGGGTAAGATTCTCTGGACAGGCAGGTGGTCACAGCATGTGACGGCAGAGCCTCCAGGTAGGCTAGCAGGCAGGTAGCAGGTGAGAGCTCCCAGGTGAGCGGGTAAGATTCTCTGGACAGGCAGGTGGTCACAGCACGTCACGGTAGAGCCTCCAGGTAGGCTAGCAGGCAGGTAGCAGGTGAGCGCTCCCAGGTGAGCGGGCCGACGGATCCGTAGACAGACTGGCAGGGCTGGTAGGCAGACTGTCGGACCACAGGAATAACAGCAGATAGACACGAGTCAGGCAGGTATCAGACAGGAAACTGGCAGGAAACTGGCAGGTAACTGGTAACTGGTAACTGAGGGCTGAAGCAGAGTGATGAACTATGCTACAACATTGCTCGGGCACCTCCATTTTGGAGGAGGTGCCTTATATATGGAGAGATCCTCCGACCATTGGCCGGGGACTCCTTAGGACGGCGCGCGCGGCCCCATTAAGAGAGGGGGAGCGCGCGCCCTAAGCACAGTGGCCGGGAAGGAGCGCGCGCTGCCAGCAGAGCGGGAGGAAGACGCCGGGCACGGTGCGGAGAGGTGAGGGGAACAGCGTCCCTGCCTAGCAGGAGGCAGGGACGCCGACGCTACATGTATCAACATGGACTGAAAGGCCACTTTGCCAGGAAAAAGCCATTACTCCAGAAGAAACATAAAAAGCCAGATTAATGTTTGCAAATGCACACAGGAACATAGACCTTAATTTTTGGAGACATGTTTTGTGGTCTGATGAAACTAAAATTTTACTTTTTGGGCATAATGACCATCATTATGTTTGAAGGAAAAAGGGAGAAGCTTGGAAGCCTAAGAACACCATCCCAAACTGTGAAACAGGGGGGTGGCAGCATCATGTTGTGGGGTTGCTTTGCTGTAGGAGGAACTGGTCCACTTCACAAAATAGATGGCATCATGAAAAAAGAAGATTATGTAGCAATACTGAAGTAACATCTCAAGACATCAGCCAGGAAGTTAAAGCTTGGGCGAACATGGGTCTTCCAAATGGACAATGACCCGAAGCATACTTCCAAAATGGTAACAAATTGGCTTAAGGATAACAAAGTCAATGTTTTGGAGTGGCCATTACAGAGCCCTGATTAAAATCCTATTGAAAATTTATGGGCAAAGCTGAAAAGGCAGGTGTGAGCAAGGCGACCTACAAACCTCGATCAGTTACACCAGTTTTGGCAGGAGGAATGGGCTTAAATTCCAACCAACTATTGTTACAAGCTTGTGGAAGGATATCCCAAATGTTTGACTCAAGTCATTCAGTTTAAGGGCAATGGTACAAAATACTAATGAAATGTATGTAAACTTTTGACTTTGCAGTAAGTAATAAAAATGCCTTAAAGCATTCTCCCTCTCTCATTATTCTGGCATTTGGCAAATATTAAAAATTATGGCAATCCTAACTGACCTAAAACGGGTATGGTTTATTCTGATTTCATGTCAGATATTGAGAAAAATGCATATGTGTCTTGTTATATAGTGTATGTAAACTTCTGGTTTCAACTGTATAATTGTTCAGTATAAATGTTTTGCTCAATATTCATTTAAAGGGGATGTCATCTACTTTTAAATCGATAACCTATTTTTAGGATAGGTCATCAATGTAAGATCAGTGGGCGTAAAAATTTCCTGCATCTCAATGATCAACTATTATCACTTGCCAGCGAAATAGAAACAGTGTACAGGGCAGAACACTACAGCTCCAATATTCATTGGCTGCTGTTCTAAACTGCAGATTGGCTCTCATGCTCTTAAATAGGAATTGATCTGTTGGACCCCCATTGATATTATATTGATGACCCATTATAAGAATAATTGACCAATTAACCTTGTGTAAAAATTAAATAGATCACTCTGATATGATATCATTGCTAGATATTGACATCATCGACAAATAATTTGAATGCAATATTAAAGGAGTGTTTTAATCTTATTTCTTCAGGGGTGCACCACACCTTTCACTCTTGGCTTACTGATTGCTGGGGCCAGTGCACTCCTGATGATTGACAGTTTGGACCAGCAGCATAGCTGCGCTGTTCGTCGGAACTGAACTTTCTCATATACTGAGAAGCAGCTTTGACTCTGCAGCATCAGACAAGCACATGGAACTGAAGCTGACAAGCAAGCAACAAGCGCTCCTTTTCTAGGTAACCAGTCACTCTTTGACTGCAACTTCACAACCTATGCTACCAGCGGCCACTCAGTAATCCTAGAAACAAGCTGTAAACTATTTAAATATCCCTCTGTTTTTAAGATCAAAATAGATTTTTAATAAGAGATAAATTACAAAGCTTCTTGTTTTTACAAATAGTCTGAAGTTTTAACCATTTAAGAACTTGAGACTCCTTTAATAGTATGTCAACACTATACAGTGCAGAAGTGATTATGTATCCATATGTACTTATTCATAAGGTTTATTCATAAAACCAAGTAAAGGCAGATTATGAATGTGCTCTACAAGTAATAGTCACTTACTTTCTAGATTGAAGCCAGCCCAACTATCAGCTGAAGCTGTAAAGTAGGGATGTCCAACCTTTTGGCCTCTCTGGGCCACATCAGAATAAGAGTTTTATTGGGCCAAACGTTAAATACACAAATAGTAACAAAACTTGATAAGCAAAAAAAATATTTTTTTCATAATTTTTGTGATATTCGCCACTACAGGTAAGCAAAAAATTCATCACATAATAATCCTAATTATACAGCAGCCTTGTCAGAAAATCTTTCAAGTCCAAAGTTTGTGATCACTAACATAAAAAATGTACATATCTAAGTAATAAAATGTTACACTGAGGCTGCTGTGTATACATCACATAGCACTGAGACTGCTGTTTACATATCACATAGGCTTCTGTATACAACATATAAAATACATTCAGACTCTGCTATATACAATACAGAGGATATGCTAAAGCTGCTGTATATTTATCAAATAGAATACACTTAGGCTCATCTGTACATATTACATACAATATACTTAGACTGCTATATGTACATCACACAGGATACATTAAGACTCTGATGTATACATCACATAGGATACATTTAGACTGCAATATACATAACATAAGATAAACTGAGACTGCTATATATACATCACATAGGATACACTGAGACTGCTGTGTAAATCACATAGGATACACCAAAACTGCTGTATATGTCACATAGGAAACAATGAGACTGCTTTGTATAATTGGAATTATGCGTTATCCAGATCAAAGGCTGGGGGAATTGGATTACACCCCCCTCTGTGACTAGGTAAGTGAAGCAGGTTATGTGATGAAGAGCAGACATGGAGTGTGTACATGGAGTGATAAACAGGTAGCTCTCAATATTGAATAACCATTTGGGTCAGTAGGTGTGTCCCTGTATGCCTCCACTGGCACATAAGTATTAAACACAGTGGCATCAATGCTTTCACCTTCTGTAGCCATTCTGTCTAAACTTTATAATCAAGACCACGTATAAAAATATTTTAAGATTTTTTTGTATTGTAATTCTCCTTTTACAGAGTCTATGGAAATATCCATGATCAGGAAGCATATTTGCATTTGTGGGTAAATTGCAAAAGTTTTGACAGCTGGCAACCCACAGGACTGCCATATCTCCCTGAATTATGGATAAATAATATTCATGTATGGTATGTATAGAATGATTGAAGGATGTTCGATAAGATGACAGCAATATTGTTTCCCTAGGACAGTGATGGCGAACCTTTTACATACCGAGTGCCCAAACTGCAACCCAAAACCCACTTATTTACCGCCAAGTGACAAGACGGCAAATTAACCTAAATACTGAGGATTTAGTTTAGAAAAAACAATTCATACAGAGAGCAGACAAGGGTAGCATATAGCAGCCACAGAAAGGAGCAGGAGTATGAGACTGCAGAAATAAAGGATGTCCTCACCCCCATCTTGGTATATGCCCCCAATCCATGTATGTATGCTGCCCCCAATCCATGTATGTATGCTGCCACCAACCCTTGTATGTGTAACGTCGGCGTCTCTGCCTCCTGCCGGGCAGAGACGCCGATCCCCTCATGGCCGCGGTCCGGCGTCCTCCGACTCCCCTCCTGCGTCTTCCCGGGGTGCGCGCACCACGCGCAGTTCCCCGTGCACTGTGCTTAGGGTGCGCACGCGTGCGCTCCCTCCCTCTTAAAGGGGCCGCGCGTGCCGTCCTAAAGAATCCCCGGCCAATGGCCAGAGGACTTCCCTTATATAAGGCACTTACTCCAAAATGAAGGTGCCTTTGCAAGATTGTTTTTTGTGTGCTAACACGCTCCTCAGTTCTCAGGTTCCAGTGCCCGCCAGCCTGTCTATCTGCCGTGCCCGCCAGCCTATCAGCTGTGCCCGCCAGCCTGTCTATCAGCCATGCCCGCCAGCCTGTCTATCAGCCGTACCCGCCTGCCCGTCTATCTGCCGTGCCTGCTTGCCTGCCTATCGGCCGTGCCTGTCTACCCGCATCACCTGCCTGTCTACCAGCCGTGCTCATCTGCTGTGCCTGTCAGCCTCGGCCATCAGTCCCTGCGGGAGTCGCCTGCTCTCACACAAGGTCGGTCCCGACCTGAGGGGTTGAAGGCTATTCAGCGGTTTCTGGGATTCGCTATTATCGCCTCTTCATTCCTCATTTCTCCTCCCGGACTGCTCCCATCTCTGCTCTCACCCATAAAGGAGCAAATCCCAGGGAATGGACTTCCGAGGCGGAAAGTGCCTTTGTCTCTCTTAAACAAACCTTCTCCTCTGCTCCAGATTGCTATAAACAGTTCTTTCTGGAGGTTGATGCCTCTTCCTCCGGGGCCGGAGCAGTGCTCACCCAGAAATCCTCGTCCGGGCGAATGGTGACCTGCGGCTTCTTCTCCAAACTCTTTTCTCCCTCCGAGCACAATTACTCCTTAGGAGATCGAGAATTGCTGGCCATCAAATTAGCGCTGGAGGAGTGGTGCAATTTGCTTGAGGGGGCTCTACACTCTGTGTTCATCTACACTGACCATAAAAACCTCGCTTACTTGCAGACTGCCCAAAGACTCAATCTGCATCAGTTTCACTCTCCATTACCGCCCGGTAGCCATGAATATTAAAGCTGACGCTCTATCCCGCTCTTTCCTGTCTACAGACCAAGAGGAGAAGCTTCCACACATCATTGACCCCTCCAGAATAATGACTGTTGCTCCGTTTGACCTGTCTCATCTCCTGGTAAGACATTTGTAGCAGCTCAGGATCGGAAGAGGGTCTTACTCTGGGGTCATTTGTCCAAACTGGCTGGTCATGCCAGCCAGAGGAAGATGCTTCCGCTCATTGCCCAACATTATTGGTGGCCCACTCTGCACAATATTTTGTCGTGGCTTGTTCCTCCTGTGCCCATAACAAGATACCTAGGCACCTTCCAGGTGGTCGTCTTCTTCCTCTCCCCGTGCCTTCTGCTCCTTGGCAACACATTGCTATGGACTTCATCACTGACCTTCCGGTATCTGCCGGTTCTACCGTCATATGGGTGGTTGCTGACCGCTTCTCCAAGATGGCTCCCTTCATTCCTTTGCCTGGTCTTCCATCCACACCTGTGCTGGCTAAGTACTTCATCCGTCACATCTTTCGTCTCCACGGCTTACCCCTCCACATTGTCTCGGACAGAGGAGTTCAGTTCACTTCTCGCTTCTGGAGAGCCACGTGCAAGCTACTGGATGTCACTTTGGATTTTTCTTCGGTCTATCATCCTCATTCCAATGCTCAGGTGGAGCGTATTAATCAGATCCTTACCAGGTTTCTTCGGCACTTTGTCAACGCTCACCATAGCGATTGGGTAGAACTTCTGCCTTGGGCCGAGTTTTCTTATAACAACCATGTGAGTGAGCCCTCTGCGAAGTCTATGTTCTTTGTGGTTTACGGTCGACAGCCCTGAATTCCGTTTCACTTCTCCTCTTCAGTGGACAATCCTGCCGCGGAGTCTCTTGTCAGTGACTTTTCAGTGATTTGGGAAGACACTAGATCTGCGCTTCTTCAGTCCTCGGAGCGGATGAAGAAGCATGCTGATAAGAGCCGTCTGGATCTGCCTTTGTTTCATCCGGGAGACAAGGTCTGGCTTTCCTCCAAATATGTCCATCTCAAGATACCATCATACAAGTTGGGCCTGCGGTTCATCAGTCCTTTCGACATTTTGAACCAAATAAATCCAGTGGCGTACAAGCTGAAACTCCCTGCCTCTTTACGGATTCCCAATTCCTTTCATGTGTCTCTCCTCAAGCCTGTTGTCCTTAATCCTTTCTCTGACGATCCAGGTACCACTCCAGCCCTAGTCTCCGCTGACGACGTCTTTGAGGTAGAGAATATTTTGGCCATCAAGAGGGTAAGAGGAAAGACTTTCTTTCTTGTGGATTGGAAGGGGTTTGGTCCTGAGCAGAGGTCTTGGGAGCCTAGGGAGAGCATTCATGCCCCTCGTCTTCTAGAAAAAAAATTTTCAGGCCTAAAGAAGAGAGGGCATAAAGGGGGGTACTGTAGCGTCGGCGTCTCTGCCTCCTGCAGAGACGCCGATCCCCTCACCGCCGCAGTCCCAGTCCGGCATCCTCCGGCTCACCTTCTGCATCTGCCCGGTGTGCGCGCACCGTGCGCAGTTCCCCGGGCACTGTGCTTAGGGCACGCGCTCTTCCCTCCCTCTTAAAGAGGCCGCACGTGCCGTCCTAAAGAGTCCCCGGCCAATGGCCGGAGGACTTTTCTTATATAAGGCACCTCCTCCAAAATGGAGGTGCCTGTGCAAGATAGTTGTTTGTGGGCTAACACGCTCCTCAGTCCTCAGGTTCCAGTTCCCGCCAGCCTGCCTCTCGGCCGTGCCCGCCTGCCTGCTTATCGGCCATGCCCGTCTGCCTGCCTATTGGCTGTGCCTGTCTACCCGCATCACCTGCCTGTCTACCAGCCGTGCTCATCTGCTGTGCCTGTCGGCCTCGGCCATCAGTCCCGTGGGAGTCATCTGCTCTCACACAAGGTCGGTCCCAGAGTGGCACCTGGTTCAACTTCCCGGTCCCTCCTTGGTTCACGGAGTCGACTAAGCCGCCGTGTGGCCAGGGTCGGTCCGGGTAGGCACTTAGTTACACCCCTCTGGTCCCTCCTTGTATCACAGCACAGAGCTTCCACCACCTGGATCCATAACAGTATGTATGCTGCCCCCAATCCTTGTATGTATGCTGCCCCCAATCCTTGTATATATGCTCCCCCAATCCATGTATATATGCTGCCCTCCCCCAATCCATGTATGTATGCTGCCCCAATCCATGTATGTATGCTGTCCCCAATCCATGTATATAGGCTGCCCTCCCCAAATCCTTGTATATATGCTCCCCCAATCCATGTATATATGCTGCACTCCACCAATCCATGTATGTATGCTGCTCCCAATCCTTGTATATATGCTGCCTCCTCATCCATGTATGTATGCTGCCCCCAATCCATGTATATATGCCTGCCTCCCCCAATCCTTGTATGTATGCTGCCCCCAATCCTTGTATGTATGCTGCCCCCAATCCATGTATGTATGCTGCCCCCAATCCTTATATGTATGCTTCCCCCAATCCATGTATATATGCTGCCCCCAATCCTTGTATGTATGCTGCCCCCAATCCAGGTATGTATGTCTGCCTCCCCCATTCCATGTATGTATGCTGCCCCCAATCCATGTATGCTGCCCCCAATCCATGTATGTATGCATGCTGCTCCCAATCCATGTATGCCGCCTCCAATCCATGTATGTGCCCCCCCCCCCCTGCCAGCACCGCTGTTCATCGCATATAGAAAAAAACTCCACTCACCATCCTTCCTCTCCTACGCCACGTCCTCTCCTGTAGCCGGAAGCTGATTTCAGCGTCCTAGCGACGGGAGCGCATGACGTCACTGTTATGCGCACAGTCGCGTGTACGCTGACCTCAGCTGCTGGCCTCTGATCGGCCAGCAGCGTGTATTGCGGCACACGGGCCTGGCATTTTGTGCGCTGAAATACACTTCAGCTACATGTGTGTCAGAGAATGCACATCTAGCTGAAGTAGGGGTTGGCGTCGGCACTCGGCGCGTTTAGAGTACTCACCCGTCAGGCCCGATACAGGAGCGCAAGTGCTGCAGCGATGGCGCACGTGCCCTTAGGGAGGGCTCTGCATGTCCCCTCTGGCACGCGTGCCATAGGTTTGCCAGCACTGCCCTAGGAGGTTCCTTAGGGAAAATATGGCCCACAGCAGAAATGAGGGTTAAAACTAGATTAGACTTCAATCTAATCAGCTGTATCCCTCTCACCTCAGCAGAGGGAGCAGTGAGGTGTCTGGTGGATGCTTTATAACATGTCATCTAAGGAATATCCGGATTAGACCCCAACAGAAGCAAAAAGTATTGCAGAACTGTCTATATTTCCCGTGGTATTCTCCTCCGCCAGAAGGGCTCACAGATCCATTTCCTAAGACATATCTGTATTTTATCCCTTCTATTTTATACTGTTTTTTCCTGTGTGTATGTCTTTTAATTATTCCATCTTTTATAACCTTTTTTAAGAACTGTACTCATTTAGTACATTAAATCAAATATTTAATAAGTGTGTCCTTTGTAGATCTAACATACCCATAATCTCGAGAAGAGAACATAGCTTGGTTGTTTTATCTTGTAGCCATAATGCAAGTAGTGAACCATTCAGGACCTTGGGAAAGCTGGGTATGCATGTGTACCAGTGTGTTCCTAGTACAGGCATCTTGCCACCTGGTAACGGATGAATGGTGGTAGCTTAAAGTGTGCCATGGATGAAAGTACTGGTCACGCATCACATATCCTGATATCGCTCATAGAAAAAAAAACAGCCTTACCAACACTAGGTCAGATTACCAAAGCACAAGCAGGATGGAGGATATCATGGGGGTCTGCCGCATCCTGCTTGAGCTTTGGTAATCTGACCTGGTGTTGGTAAGGCTGTTTTTTTTCTGTGATGTTTTTTTGAATTCTTGTCCTTTTCTGTGAGATGTTTTTATCCTGATAGCGCTGCAGCAGACAGTTTGCACAATCTACAGATGACTGATGAAGTTCTGATTGACCAAAACGTCTTATTTGTTCTGGATACTCCTTTTCCACAATAAAAGACCATTTCTTTGAATGAAGTTATCGATTGCCAAGTATTTTCTACATATTGTTAACGGATTACTACTAAGTTTCAGCTTGTGCACCATTTAACCAGAAGTGCCTTTCTTCTCCCCATATGGATGAAAGTACTGTCTGTGGGGAGTGCTAAGTAGAGATGAGCGTTGTTCGACTCGAACTGTTCGCCAATCTCAAATTCGAGCTGTTTTGGGCGGTGTTCGAGCCGTTCGGCGAACACGAACAATTTGAAAAAAATTCGGCTGTTCGAGGTTATGTTCGATAACTGTTCGTGCCATTTTCCCCGTCGCTACCATTTTCTCACTGCTGCAGCTGCGTGTTAGACTGCACCGCTGTTGCTGTGTGCGCTATACCTTGTTAATTTAAAGCCAATTTTCGCAAACATCTTCAGATAGCTTGGGAGTAGGGAAGAGTTGTGATTGCAGTCCTTTTAAGGACTAGGTTACAGCATTTCCTACGACTTTTATCAGGCAGGTATGAGCTCTTAAATAGATAGGTTGGGAGTAAAGACTAATTGTAATTGCTGTCCTTTTCAGGACTAAGTTACATCAGTTCCTATCAGTTTTTGCCAGGCAGGTCTGTGCCAGTGCTGTGCAAGTTTTTTTCACAGCATTTGGCTAAATCTAGCAAACCTAATCCTTTTTGGCCTATTGCAGAGTGTGTTAGTCAGTGGAGTAGCCTATCTGTGTTGCAAGCTACACCACCTGTGTATAGAATACCAATTTTTTTACTGCACCTAGTGAAGTAAAACCTTTTGGGCATAGCATCATTCTATTAGTCCATCTATACTGACCTCCATAAGGTTGCAAATTGAATATAATTTTTTTCTGCATCTAGCTCTGAAAAAGTATTTGGGCTTCTAACTGCGTGGGACTTGTTCTATTAGTCCATCTATACTGACCTCCATCAGGTTGCAAATTAAAAATAATTTTTATCTGCATCTAGCTCTGAAAAAATATTTGGGCTTCTAGCAGTGTGTGGGACTTGTTCTATTAGTCCATCTATACTGACGTCCATCAGGTTGCAAATTAAAAATAATTTTTATCTGCATCTAGCTCTGAAAAAATATTTGGGCTTCTAGCAGTGTGTGGGGCTTGTTCTTTTAGTCCATCTATACTGACCTCCATCAGGTTGCAAATTCAATATAATTTTTTTCTGCATCTAGCTCTGAAAAAATATTTAGGCTTCTAGCAGTGTGTGGGACTTGGTCTATTAGTCCATCTATACTGACCTCCATCAGGTTGCAAATTGAATATAATTTTTTTCTGCATCTAACCCAGCCAATAGTTTTGGCCTAATACCACAGTTTGGCCACTCAGCTCTGCTCGGTTCCCATCCATTGTTTTTTTGTGCTAACAACTCCAGAGTTGTGAATTAGTTAACCACCAAAATGAGTGGAAAAAGGCCTGCTGCTGGTGGAAAGGGGAATAGGCGTGTTGGGAAGGGGGAAAAAGGTTGTGTCCGTGGGGTAGGTGTTAAAGCAACAGTAACATCTGCAGAAGAAAGACCATCTTCCAGCCAAACTAAAATGTCTACTTCTTTTAGCGGACAATGTGATAAGATCCCTTTCTTACGGCCACGCCAATCGCTGCAAATTCCAGATGAGGCACAAAAACAGCAGGTGCTACAACGGATATCAAGTGCTCCTTTAAGTGGGCTCTCCTCCACATCAACTTCAACATCACAAATACTCCAGTCCTCAAAGGTGTCACCCCAATAGCACTTGCTTCCTCACAGCTCCCAAATCTCCAGCTGCCCGTCTGAGTGTGAAGTAGAACAGATGGTTGAGTCTGCAGAGCTGTTTACTCATACTATAGCCTGGGAATCAGAGGTCGGCTCCAGCGCTTCTGTGAATCCAGACGAGGAAATGATCTGCACTGATGCCCAGAATCTTTATGAGTCGGATCCAGGACCAGGCGCTGAAGGTTCTGACCATAATGTAGACCCTCATTCCCAAACTGTAACTCATGTTGGTGGAGACAATGAGGAAGAAGATGATGAGACTCAAATACCTGGTTGGAGCGACAACTTTAGTTTTTTGTCAGGGCAGGAACAGGTTGGCTCTGAGGACGACGGGTGTGATAACGCACAGGGTGATGATGATGAGGTTGGAGATCCCACTTACTGTCAACCCACAGTCAGCCAAGAGATGAGGTCAGCAGAGGAGGTGGAGGAAAATGCTAGTGACGACGAGGTCAGGTTGCGCCTTCCTGGACAGAGACGTAGTACTGGAAGCACGTCAACAACTGCATCCTCAAACACAACTCTGCCTCTCACCACAAGTCGTGGTGGCTCTTCAGGTCGCATGGGTGCTAAGCCTTGCATAGCCTGGGCATTTTTTCAGATCGATAAAGATGACCCAACTCGTGTTATCTGTAACATTTGTCAGCTAAAGCTAAGTAGAGGACAAAAAATACATAGTTTGAGTACTTCATGCATGAACCGGCACATGGACATGAAGCATAAGTAGCAGTGGGAAGCTCACTGTGCTACAATGCGACCTAGCCGGCCGGGCCAACCACCGTCTGCCATATCTTGTGCATCCGCGGCCTCTTCATCCTCTGTGACTGGGGGGACAGCAGTCACACCTGTTTTGGGACGCAGACCTGCCACCTCTTTACCCGCAACAGCCAGCGTGATTGGCAGGTCATCATTTTCTTTGGAGGTGGTAATACCAGCTGGTGTTGAGCGCTGTCCGACATCGATAGCACCACCTTTGGATCAAGGCAACCTAACATGTCCGCCTGCATCTTCCTCACAGACCGGCAGTTTGCCGGGGACACCCTTATCAACCCCGTCTAAGCACAATAGCCAGCCCTCGGTCCCTCAGATGTGGACAAGTAAAAGACCATTTCCTCCTAGCCATGAGAAAGCTAAGAGGTTGAATTTCACCATCTGCAAGCTCTTGGCTACAGAAATGCTGCCTTTCCGCCTGGTGGACACAGAGGATTTTCGAGACCTTATGTCCATCGCAGTGCCCCAGTACCAGATGCCCAGTCGGCACTACTTCTCAAAGAAAGGTGTGCCTGCGCTCCACCAGCATGTCGCACACAACATCACCGCTTCTTTGAGAAACTCTGTGTGTGACAGGGTGCATTTCACCACAGACACTTGGACGAGTAGGCATGGACAGGGGCGTTACATGTCGCTGACTCTGCACTGGGTAACTATGGTGACAGCAGGACAAGGGGCTGCTGTCCAAGTCTTGCCGTCCCCACGAGTTGTGCGTCAATCCTCTTTATCTCAAAGTTCCTCCACTGCTTCTGCCTCCTCAACCTCCTCTCGGTCCTCCACCTGCACCCAAAGCCTGTCTGGTCATGCCACAAGCTTTCTAACTGCGCAGAAGGGATCCTGCACACCTCCTTACTATGCTGGCAGTAGGGCTCAACGTCATCAGGCGGTTTATACTTTGAAATGTCTGGGAAATGTGAGTCACACAGCTGAGGTGAGGAGTTGTGGTCAGCTCTGGAGAACCAATTTCATGAATGGTTGTCTCCACTGGACCTGAAACCAGGGAAGGCCATGTGCGACAATGCTGCAAACCTGGGTGCGGCCCTTCGCCGGGGAAATGTCACACACGTGCCTTGTATGGCTCACGTGTTGAACCTGGTTGTCCAGCAATTTTTAGCCCACTATCCCAGACTAGATGGCCTTCTGCAGAGGGCACGGTCGCTGTGTGCTCACTTCCGCCATTCGCATCCCGCAGCTCAGCGACTTACATCTCTACAGAAGTCGTTGGGCCTGCCACTTCACCGGCTAAAATGTGATGTGCCTACCCGGTGGAATTCAACTCTGCACATGTTGCAGCGACTGTGGCAGCACCGACCAGCACTGGTGCAATACGTTCTGACGTATAGTCTGGGCCAACGAGATCCAGAGGTGGGGCAAATCACGCTGGAGGAGTGGTCTCAGATTAGGGACCTATGCACCCTTCTGCACAGTTTTGAAATGGTGACGAAGATGTTTAGTGCTGACGATGCCATTATCAGCATGACTATTCCGGTGATTTACATGTTGGAGCACATGTTAAACAGAATTCGGAGTCAGGTGGTGGCACAAGAGGAGGTGGAGGAAGTAGAGGAGGAGGAGTTGTGTGCGGAAGGGCTAACATCTGCAAGGTCCAGACGGTCAGCAGCACAAAGGCGGCAGGCATGTGAGGGTGGGGGAGATGGTTTTACCAGGGCGCATGGTAGCAGCCAAACTAGTGAGGAAGGTGCAGGAGCCCAGGAAGAAGTGGAGGACGAACTGATGGAAGACTCATCAGATGAGGGAGACCTTGATCACATTTCTGTTGTGCGAGGTTGGGGGGAGAGGACAGAGGAAGGAAGCATGATTGTTACCTCGCCACCAACACAACAGGGACTTGGTGCTCCTGGATGCGCAAGACACATGAGTGCATTCTTGCTGCACTACCTGCAGCATGACCCTCGAATTGTGAGAATTAGAAATAATCCTGACTACTGGGTTGCCACACTGTTAGATCCCCGGTACAAAAGTAAATTTGCAGAAATTATTCCTGCCATAGAAAGGGATGCACGCATGCAGGAGTATCAGCAGAGACTGTTGCAGAATCTTACATGTGCTTTTCCACAAAACACCAGTGGTGCACGTAGTGAATCTTACAGTTCCAAAATGCCAACCGTGGGACCGTCGAGTGTTCAGCACTAGTGTTGAGCGATACCTTCCGATATCAGGAAATATCGTATCGGATTGGATCGGACCGATACCCAAAAAGTATCGGATATCGCCGATTCCGATACCGGAAACCAATGCAAGTCAATGGGACACAAATATCGGGATGAAAATAAACCCTTTCTTTCCTTGTAGGTTAATTCTACATGAAGTAAAACAACTAAGAATAATGTAGAATGTATTACGCGAAAAGCCGGCAATTCATAAGCGGCATACACCGGTACCCGACAATTTACAACAGAAAGAAGAGAGCTTCACACATAGATTAGATAGATAGAAACATGTCAGTCACATATATATGAAGTACAATGACAGTGTTGCTTACTGTACTTGTCATTTAGTGTAAAGGATTTATTTAAAAAAATAATTGTGTTTTCATGCACTGTCTCTTTAAAAAAGCCGGCCGGCAATTCAGCAGCGGTACCCGACAATTTATAACAGACAGAATAGAGCTTCACACATAGATTAGATAGATAGAAACATGTCAGTCACATATATATGAAGTACAGTGACAGTGTTGATTACTGTACTTGTCATTTAGTGTTAAAATAAAGGATTTATTTTAAAAAAAATTGGCGTGGGGTTCCCCTTAATTTTAGTCTCTAGCGGAGGTTAAGCAGACGGCTGGGGCAGATGTTTGAAGCCTGGGAAGGGGGTAATACCCACGGAGCTTCCCAGGCTACTAATATGAGCCCCCAGCTGAATACCTAGCCTTTACTAGCTATTAAAATGGGGGACCCCCTCAAAAAAATGATGTGGGGTCCCCCCTAATTTAATAGCTAGCAAAGGCTAGGCAGACAGCTGGGAGCTGATATTAATAGCCCAGGAAGGGTGCCATGAATATTGGCCCCCTCCCAGGCTAGAAACACCAGCCGTCAGCCGCCCCAGAAATGGCGCATCCATAGGATGCGCCAATTCTGGCACTTAGCCTCGCTCTTCCCACTGCCCTGTAGCGGTGGCAGTGGGGTAATAGGGTTGGGGTTGATGTCAGCTTATAATGCCAGCTGACATCAAGCCCGGGTTAGTAATGGAGAGGCGTCTATAAGACACCCCCATTACTAACCCCATAGTCAAAGTTAAAAAAAAAAACACAAAACACCCAGAATAAAGTCCTTTAATTTAAATAAACACACAATTCTTTATTGTTCTAAATTAAACTCTACTTACCATCACGCCCATTCCAGCTGAAGCCAACGATCTCCTGCAATAAAAGAAAAATAATAAAGCAACCTCATCCTTACCTTTCCATGGTTCCCAGGACAGCTTCAGCTCTGCTACATCGAGATGACAGGCTGGACCGCAGCAGAACGCTGCCATCCAGCCTGTCATCCCGCAGACACTAAGAAGCGCAGGCATGCTTGTGCTCCTCAGTGTCTCTCTGTGACGGCATCCAGATGAGCCGAGGTCATGTCCAATGAACTCAGCTCACCTCATGCACGTCACTGACAGCGTGGGAGAATTCTCCTGCACTCAGCGCTTCAGCGTGAGAATTTTCCCACGCTGTCAGTGACGTGCATGAGGTGAGCTGAGTTCATTGGACATGACCTCATCTCATTCACGTCACTGACAGCGTGGGAAAATTCTCACGCTGAAGCGCTGAGTGCAGGAGAATTTTCCCACGCTGTCAGTGACGTGCATGAGGTGAGCCGAGTTCATTGGACATGACCTCGGCTCATCTTTATGCCGTCACAGAGAGACACTGAGGAGCACAAGCAAGCCTGCGCTTCTCAGTGTCTGCGGGATGACAGGCTGGATGGCAGCGTTCTGCTGCGGTCCAGCCTGTCA
The DNA here is from genome assembly GCF_046119375.1 of Phyllobates terribilis. NCBI lineage: Eukaryota > Metazoa > Chordata > Amphibia > Anura > Dendrobatidae > Phyllobates > Phyllobates terribilis. The sequence continues at coordinate 324,696,057 of NW_027362762.1, read as the reverse complement.
TCTCGATGTAGCAGAGCTGAAGCTGTCGTGGGAACCATGGAAAGGTAAGGATGAGGTTGCTTTATTATTTTTCTTTTATTGCAGGAGATCGTTGGCTTCAGCTGGAATGGGCGTGATGGTAAGTATAGTTTAATTTAGAACAATAAAGAATTGTGTGTTTATTTCAATTAAAGGACTTTTTTCTGGGTGTTGTGTTTTTTTTAAATACTTTACTAGAAATTCATGGTGGTCATGTCTAATATTGGCGTGACCCCATGAATTTCAGGCTTAGGGCCAGCTGATAATGCCAAGCTGGCCTTAACCCCTTTATTACCCAGTTAGCCACCGCACCAGGGCCCTGGATGAGTTGGGTACAGCGCCAGAAGATGGCGCTTCTATGAAAGCACCATTTTCTGGGGTGGCTGCGGACTGCAATTTGCAGCGGGTGGGGCCCAGAAAGCTTGGGCCTCCCTGCGCTGCGGATTCCAGCCCCCAGCTGCCTAGTTGTACCTGGCTGGACACAAAAATAGGGCGAAGCCCCACGTATTTTTTTTTTTAATTATTTCATGAAATTCATGAAATAATTAAGAAAAAAAGGGCTTCCCTATATTGTTGTGTCCAACCAGGTACAAATAGGCAGCTGGTGGTTGGGGCAGCCCGTTCCTGCCTGCTGTACCTGGCTGGACACAAATATAGTGCGAAGCCCCACGTCAATTTTTTTTAAATTATTTCATGAAATAATTTTTTTAAAAAAGGGCTTCCCTATATTGTTGTGTCCGGCCAGGTACAAATAGGCAGCTGGTGGTTGGGCGCAGCCCGTTCCTGCCTGCTGTACCTGGCTGGACACAAATATAGGGCGAAGCCCCACATCAATTTTTTTTTAATTATTTCATGAATTTCCTGAAATAATTAAAAAAAAATTGACGTGGGGCTTCGCACTATATTTGTGTCCAGCCAGGTACAGCAGGCAGGAACGGGCTGCGCCCAACCACCAGCTGCCTATTTGTACCTGGCCGGACACAACAATATAGGGAAGCCCTTTTTTTCTTTATTATTTCATGAATTTCATGAAATAATTTAAAAAAAAAATACGTGGGGCTTCTCCCTATTTGTGTGTCCAGCCAGGTACAGCTAGGCAGCTGGGGGATGGAATCTGCAGCGCAGGGAGGCCCAAGCTTTCTGCCCCCCCCCCCCCCCCAGTGCAAATTGCAGTCCGCAGCCACCCCGGAAAATGGCGCGTTCATAGAAGCTGGATGCTGTACCTGGCTGGCATACAAAAATATGGCAAAGCCCACGTCAAAATTTTTGGGAAAAATTAATTAAAAAATAAATAATAATTTAGGGACTGCATCTTTATTAACTCCTCAAATGTCATTTAGTGTTAAAATAAAGGATTTATTTTAAAAAAAATTGGCGTGGGATCCCCCATAATTTTAGGCTCTAGCGGAGGTTAAGCAGACGGCTGGGGCAGATGTTTGAAGCCTGGGAAGTGGGTAATACCCACGGAGCTTCCCAGACTACTAATATCAGCCCCCAGCTGAATACCTAGCCTTTACTAGCTATTAAAATGGGGGACCCCCCAAAAAAAATGACGTGGGGTACCCCCTATTTAATAGCTAGCAAAGGCTAGGCAGACAGCTGGGGGCTGATATTAATAGCCCAGGAAGGGTGCCATGAATATTGGCCCCCTCCCAGGCTAGAAACACCAGCCGTCAGCCACCCCAGAAATGGCGCATCCATAGGATGCGCCAATTCTGGCACTTAGCCTCGCTCTTCCACGCTGCCCTGGTGCGGTGGCAGGGGGTAATAGGGTTGGGGTTCATGTCAGCGCCAGCTGCCATGAAGCCCAGGTTAGTAATGATGGGCGTCTATAAGACACCCCCATTACTAATCTACAAAGTATTAAAAAGAAAAACACACACTACACCCAGAAAAAAATAATTTATTTGAAATAAAACACACAATTTTATTTAATTCTTAGTTTACTAAAAATAATAGTTACCTGTCCACGTTCCTGCGCTGATCTCCCATGCACAGCTGTCACATCTGGAGATGGTGACAGCTGTGCATGGCTGCTGTAAGCTCACGCTGCCGGGAACACGTCCGCTCCCGGCAGCGGGAGCCACTGACTGAGGTCACCGGAGTGCATTCAGGCAGCGCAGCTCCGGAGACCTCCTTTACGGCACTGCTGTACCGTGGGAATTTCTCACGATACAGCAGGGCTGTAAAGGAGCTAACCGGAGCAGCGCTGCCTGAACTCCGGCGAACCCGCTTATGCAATGACGGGGCTGCTTTACGGCCCCATCATTCTAGCAGCGGCAGCGGTTCAGAGCGGTCACATTCTATGTGGCTGCTCTAAACTGGAGATCATCGTGGGACACTCGTGGACTACTACGGAGGGGTAAGGATAAGGTTGTGGTTTACTATTTTAGATTTTATTACAGGAGATCGATGGCTTCGGGGAATTAGGTGTCTAGGTGAGTATAGGTGTAGTTTTTTATTTTTTACTTTATTTTAGGTGGCGATCGGCGGGGACAGGTAATGTATGAACTAATTTATTGTAGGTAACCACTGGCCACCAATGACATGTATTTAAAATTTATTGGGGAAACAGTAGGGCAATTTAAATAGCAGGATCAGGCTGATGGGAACTACTGCTCCCATCGAGCTGATCCTGCTGGCACGAGTGGATGGGGGACAGACATAGGCCGATGGGAGTAGTAGTGTCACATCGGCCTATGTCTGCCTGCACGCACACACCCGCAGACATCGCACACACACCGCACACACTCGCAGACATCGCACAGACACCGAACACACTCGCAGACATCGCACAGACACCGCACACACTCGCAGACATCGCACAGACACCGCACACACTCGCAGACATCGCACAGACACCGCAGACATTGCACAGACACGGCGCACACCCGCACACACCCGCACACATCGCACAGACACCCCGCACACACTCGCAGACACACGAAAAGACACCCCGCACACACTCGCAGACACACGCACAGACACCCACACACACCAATCATGACGGGCTGATCGTCTGGGAGGTGAGGCTGACCTGTGCGGCCGTGGGAAAGTTCATGTGAGTTCATTCAATGCAGTCAAGCATGAACTCACGTGAACCCTCTGAGGGCACCGCGGCTTCTTCAAATGAACAGCTGATCAGCATCACCTGATACCTCAGCTGTTCATTTGAAATAACCGGCGGGAAAGCGCAGCACAGAACGGGAAAGCCGGCGGTGAAGTCTTTTCACTGCCGGCTTCCCCGCCCGGGTCCTTCGCTCCCCGCTCCTTGGTGCTGTGCTCCCCGCCCGGTCCTAACTTACGATCGGGATGGGAGGTGGCGAGGGGAGCGGAGGATCGGGGTGGGAGGCTGCGGGGAAGCAGTAAGGGGCTGTGTGATTGTTTAAAAGCCGGCGGCTTTTTACCGCCCGCCGGCTTTTAAACGATCAGGAGAATTCTCCCACGCTGGGATGGCATTCTGATGACAGGCTGGATCTCAGCTGAGCGCTGCCATCCAGCTTGTCATACTTCAGAGACACTGCAGAGCGCAGGCATTATAGGAACTTCCGATTCCGGTATTCGATATTGTAAAAGTATCAGAATTAAGTATCGGAATTCCGATACCGCGAATATCGGCCGATACCCGATATTTCAGTATCGGAATGCTCAACACTATTCAGCACTCAAACCGTAAAAGAAACACAGTATCTGCTGGTAACATCAATTTTGCGGAATCATTTCACCACTTTTTTAGCCCATCCTTTGCAAGGCCACAGGAGACAAGAAGTCTGACACATAGTCAACGCCTAGAGACGATGGTACAGGAGTATCTCCAAGTAAACATTGAAGCCATGACTGTGTCACTGGACCCTTGCTCTTTTTGGGCTTCCAATCTGGATAAATGGCCGGAGCTAGCCACTTACGCCTTGGAGATCTTGTCATGCCCCGCAGCCAGCGTTCTGTCTGAACGTGTGTTCAGCGCTGCTGGTGGTGTGCTGACAGATAAGCGCACGCGGCTCTCCACTGATAATGTAGACAGACTCACGTTCATAAAGATGAACAAATCATGGATCCGAAACGACTTTTCTACCCCTGTGTCATCCTGGGGAGAGTAAAAGCTTGATGATTGGTTAAAATCACCTCACCAACCGTTTTAAGCTTTCAAATTACTAATCATGTTTATCTGTATCTTGGCTGGAAAATAATTTGGGCTTTGTAGCAGTGTGCAGCACTGATTCTAATAGGCCATCTATACTAAGCTCCACCAGATTTAAAATTACTAATCATGTTTATCTGTATCTTGGCTGGAAAATAATTTGGGCTTTGTAGCAGTGTGCAGTACTGATTCTATTAGGCCATCTATACTAAGCTCCACCACATTTAAAATTAATAATAATTTTTAGCTGCATCTAGCCCGGAAAATAATTTTGGGGCTCCGAGATGTGCAAGACACATAAGTGCCTTCTTGCTGCACTACCTGCAACATGACCCTCAGATTGTCAGAATTCGAAGTAATCCTGACTACTGGGTTGCCACACTCTTAGATCCCCCACACTCTTCGATCAACCTTTTCATTTTAATAAAGACCCAAAAAATTGTCATTTTTGAAATTATAAGCATTAGCAGGTTATTAGAAACTGAAATCAAACAGTTTTCAACTCAAAAGTTTATTCTAGGTGATGTTACATTTGCACATAGGACCCCTTGTTCGAAAGGAGCTTCTGAACTCTCTCGTCCATTGAATTTGTCAGGTTTTGGATGGTTTCTGCTTCAATTGTTTTGCATGAGGACAGAATACCCTCCCAGAGCTGTTGCTTAGATGTGAACTGCCTCCCGCCATCATAGACACTCCTTTTGATGATGCTCCAGAGGTTCTGAATGGGGTCAGGAGAGCATGGGGGTCACAGCATAAGTTTGTCCCCTTTTATGCCCATATCAGCCAGAGATGCAGATGTGTTATGTGCAGCATGAGATGGTGCATTATCATGCATAAAAATGATCTTGCTGTGGAATACACGGTTCTTCTTCTTGAACCATGGCAGGAAGTGCTGTTTGAGAAACTCCACATACATTATGGAGTTCATCTTTACCCCTTCAGGGATCCTAAAGGGGCCGACAATCTCTCTCCCCATGATTCCAGCCCAAAACATTACTCCACCTCCTCCTTGTTGGCGCTGTAGCCGTGTTTGCGTGGGGTGTCCATCAACCAGCCATCCTCCACTCCATCCATCTGGACCATCGAGCGTTGCACGGCACTCATCCGTGAACAAAACAGTTTTGAAATCAGTCTTCATGTAATGTTTGGCCCACTGGAGCCGTTTCTGCTTGTGTGAAGTGGATAGAGGAGGTCGACAGGATGGCGTACGCACAGCTGCAAACCTCTGAAGGACCCTGCATCTTGTTGTTCGGGGAACGTTGGAGGCACCAGCAGCTTCAAAAACTTGTCTGCTGCTATGACAAGGCTTTTTTGCCGCTGCTCTTTTAACCTGACGTAATTGCCTGTAGGAAAGAGTCCTCAATTTGCCCTTATCAGCACGCACACGTGTGTACTGTGAATCAGCTACATACTTCTTGATTGCCAAGACACTTCATCCTGATCATCGCACAATGTTGATTGTAGTCATGCCTTGACCTAAACACTCCACAATTTGTTGCTTCTCAGCAGCCGACACATCCTTTTTCTTTCCCATTTTGGCAGAAAATGTAGGCTGCTTAATAATGTGGGACAGCCTTCTTAAGTAGTCTGGCCTTTCATTGGACACACCTGCCAAACTAATTAGCACAGGTGTCTGCAATTGCTTACAGTGATATAAAGAGCCCTGACACACATCACCATCAATGAGTTTAACTGACAAACAAACAAATTCTTCCCTTATCACTCCTAAACACTTTTTGCATAATAATTTGGAACACAGTGTACATGTGCTTTTCCACAAAACACCAGTGGTTCACGTAGTGAATCTTACAGTTGTAACTTGCCAACCGTGGTCTGTATGGAGTTGTTCAATAAAGGGCCCAAAACTAAGATAACCTAGACGGGAGAGGTCTCTATGAATCCGAATTCCTAAGTATTTGATACCCTGTGAGGGCCAGGCAAAGGGAAAGTTGGACTGGATGGATTTTGGGAGGGAGACATCGAGGGCCTCAGACTTTGCTGCATTGATTTTAAAATTTGACCATGTAACAAAGTGATCTATTTCAGCCATAACAGCAGGGTTGGATATATGTGATTGAGTGATATATACTAGGACATCAGCAGCAAATAGAGAGCACTTGTACTCGGTGCCTCCCACCTCAATCCACCTAATATTGGGGTTATGGCGAATTGATGAGAGCAGGCGCTCCGTCACTAGGATGTATAAGAGAGGGGACAGAGGACATCCCTGCCTTGTCCCATTGGTGATTATGAAAGGTGATGAAAATGTTCTGACGCGCCCCCTGGGCCTTGGGACACCCGGAGGCGGACCCTTTTTGGTGGATGCTGGTGGTTGTAGTCTCCGTGGCAGCGACCCTGTTCCGTGGCTCAGGGCGGTCAAACCAGTGGCGGAACTATTTATGTGGTTTTGATGTTTAAATGTCCGACTACGCCACCCGTGGATTGCGGTCAGAGTGAACCGCCGCTGCAGGGCAGACCGCTGAGGCTGGTGTTGTGGGTGCAGCAGAGCGTAGCATAACTCCCCACGGGAGGAGTATAGTCTCAGGGCAGTGTATGCGGAGGATGGGGGTGATGGTGCAGGGCAGCAGCAGTAATGACACGGAGTCAGTGATGCAGTCCAGGGCCTTTACTCACAGTTCTTATTATCCAGATCACTTCTGCAGGTAACGGCTGCCCACGTCGTACTGTGCTTACCAGGTGAGGGGCTCAGACAACTCCCAGATAACTTTGGAGCACTTCACAGGACCCCCTTTGTGTGTCCTTTGTCTGGCCTTTCTTACCAACGCTTCTGTCCGGCTGCCTCGGGCCTCCTCTTGGTAAACTTGGCTCCAGTTTCCCTGACCCTATGTGGTGCCTTCCTAGCGGGTGTAGCGAGGGGCTGCGCCACATAAAATGTCACAGCCTCCGGTTTCTAGCTGAGGGTCGTTTCCCGCCTCCACTAGTTTCGGGGACCGGTCTCCCCCTTTGGCGTGCGGTGGCGACTCGCCCGTCCGCACCCCTGGGATCCCTTCGTTCCTCGTTCCTGGAGCCTTCTCCACTCCTCTTCCTTCCTTCTCCCTCTTCCAGGCCTGGGCCTCTGTTACTAGGCCCGCCTCCGGAGCAGAGCTCATGCAGAGCCCCTGCTCCCTGTCACTTCTGCTCAGACTTCTCTGCACTGAACTAAGATGGTGCCCACCTTTTATACTTCCTTCTCAATGCACCCAGGAACTGCTTCCTCCCTGCTCCTGCACTACAGGGTTCCCCTTCCTCAGTGTTCCCTCCCCCCACTCCAGCCAGGGACAGGGACTGTCGTGCCCATCTCAGAGGCATATTGGTCGCCCTGCCCCACGGCAATGTGGTGTAATGCATGCAGGGTCGGGGTCCTGATCCACACTCCATCCTTACCTGAGAGTGAGATATCACACCTCAGGGTGAGGTGCAATACCTCTGTAGCAACCAAGACCTCGGGGTGCTACAGTTCCATTTATCTTCACCCTAGGTGACGCATTGCGATACAAGGCCGTGATTTTGGCTATAAAAGGGTCCCCTAGACCCCTACCCCAAGCTTTTTAAGAGAATAATATATGCCAGGAGACTCTATGGAATTCTTTCTCAGCATCCAACGAGAGTATCTAATTACAAATTTTTAACTGCATCTAGCCCAGGAAATACTTTGTGCCTAGTAGCAGTGTCTGCTAGTCAGCGGATTATCCCAGCTGTTAAGCAAGCTACACCACCTGTAGTTTGGACACTTAATTTTTTCAAAGGAAATGCTTCGGGACCCCGGGATACTCAGTGAAGAGCATCAGGAGGCACCCCAAGGCATAGGGGCTGGGACTGGCGGTAGGACGCCTTGCTGTGGACCGCCGAGCTCGATCCTTATAAAAGCTTTTTAACTGCAGCAGCTTTAGTGGACGCTACTGGAGCTGGAATTACACGGCTGCTAGCATGAGACTTGCCCTCCAATAGATCCTTGTAAAAGGATTTAAAGTGTATTCATTCAAATTAGAGAGACAATTTAAATTAAAAAGCTTAGACCTGCCTCCACCACAGGGGGCTCGCTCGACCCACCAGCAGACAGGCACCAGTATTGGGAGAGGGGGGCTGGCCGTCAGGGTTCACCGCGGCTCTGGCACAAACCCGGCGACACGGAGGTGGCACGGGCAGGAACGGACTGGCCGTGTCGGCTTCTCACTTTTTGGATTTTAGAAGGGCATGACATGCCTATATCTGTGTCTCCCCCTCCTTTTACTCCTCCACCTCTTTTCTTTTCGCATGACTATATGTACTTGTCACTTTTCCATGTGTTAGTTATGTCTTCTGAGCAGTTTGTCAGCTTTTGGACACCTTTGAAGGTGTTTTCTATGTGTTTCTATGTGTTTTTGTTTGCCTGCCATTGGTTTTAACGGTGTTCAAAGGTGTTCGACGAACACAAGGGTGTTCGACGAACCGAACCGAACTCGAACACTACGGGGGTGGCTCAACACTAGTGCTAAGCTCATTGTTGGCCTATTGCAATAGATGAGTGGATGAGTGAGTGGGAGGCGGAGTCCCCCTTTATGGTAGCACCCGAGGCATCTGTGTCATGAGCGAGTAATGTTTGTGACAAATTGGTGGCAAGCAGTGGGATTAATTTGTATTAGTGTAGGGAGCGCCTGGTTTATTGGATTAACCCTTGCACTTACGGACTGGTGTAATCCTTGTGAGGAGCGCCCCATCTATGAAGAGAAACTCAATGCTTAATATTGTTTACGAAGACATACCTATAAACACTATCCCACCTTCTTGTTTTTCTTTTCTATCTTTTATTTGGCAAGGGACTGGTAAGATGGCAGTTGCTTATAAGAAGCATGAGAAAGCTGTGCAGATTCATCTGGGTGAAGTGCAAGTTTTCAATGGAATGAGAAAACCAAAGAGATGTTAATCTGAGCTTTGTTTAAGCACGATGCCAGGCACGAACACAATATGGTACCAGAGCCTGGGACCAGTGGATGCCCAAATATGAATCTGGTTCCAGAACTGCCCGATACAGAGGGTGCGAGCAGCAACCACAGCTCCCAGGGTAGAATGAACACTTGCCCCTCATTCTGCATAAAAAGTGAAAATATGACCCTCAAATTTGTGTACAGCTTGTGCTACGAGAATGCCAAGTGGAGCATGAGTTTGCAGACCAACAGGCCTAGGTCAAGCAGGAGGCTGCAGAGAAACATGGCCAGGCTGAGCGAGAGCAAAAAGATGAGAGAGAATACCAGCAGGAGTTAGCATACCGGTAGATCAATCTGTGCACACACCACCCTTGACAAGGACACCGCTGCCATAAAATTTCAGACAGAAGGCAGGAGTATCTGCTCCAAAACATCCATTCATCAAGCCTGGCAAAAGAATCGCCGATCCTGATGAATCACCCCTTTGTGTTTCAGTTCTTTCTGGTTTTCAAACTATTAGTATACTTATGTTTTAACTAGATGGTGGCCCGATTCTAAAGCATCGGGTATTCTAGCATATGACTCCCGACCCTCCTTTATAATGCCCCATGCAGGAAGTCACATTCCCCGTATATAATACCCCATGCATATAATACCCCATGCAGGATGTCACATCCCCCGTATATAATACCCCATGCAGGATGTCACATCCACCCTATATAATGCCCCATGCAGGAAGTCACATCCCACTATAGTGCCCCATGCAGGATGTCACATTCCCCCTATATAATACCCCATGCAGGATGTCACCTCTCCCCCATATAATGCCCCATGTAGGATGTCACCTCTCCCCCCATATAATGGCCCATGCAGGATGTCACCTCTCCCCCATATAATGCCCCATGTAGGATGTCACCTCTCCCCCCATATAATGCCCCATGCAGGATGTCACCTCTCCCCCCATATAATGCCCCATGTAGGATGTCACCTCTCCACCCATATAATGCCCCATGCAGGATGTCACCTCTCCCCCCATATAATGCCCCATGCAGGCTGTCACATCCCCCCTATATAATACCCCATGCAGGATGTCACCTCTCCCCCCATATAATGCCCCATGTAGGATGTCACCTCTCCCCCATATAATGCCCCATGTAGGATGTCACCTCTCCCCCCATATAATGCCCCATGTAGGATGTCACCTCTCCCCCCATATAATGGCCCATGCAGGATGTCACCTCTCCCCCATATAATGCCCCATGTAGGATGTCACCTCTCCCCCATATAATGCCCCATGTAGGATGTCACCTCTCCCCCCATATAATGGCCCATGCAGGATGTCACCTCTCCCCCATATAATGGCCCATGCAGGATGTCACCTCTCCCCCATATAATGCCCCATGCAGGATGTCACCTCTCCCCCATATAATGTCCCATGTAGAATGTCACCTCTCCCCCATATAATGCCCCATGCAGGATGTCACCTCTCCACCCATATAGTGCCCCATGCAGGATGTCACATCCCCCCCATATAATGCCCCATGTAGGATGTTACGTCTCCCCCCATATAATGCCCCATGCAGGATGTCACCTCTCCCCCATATAATGCCCCATGTAGGATGTCACCTCTCCCCCCATATAATGGCCCATGCAGGATGTCACCTCTCCCCCCATATAATGCCCCATGCAGGCTGTCACATCCCCCCTATATAATACCCCATGCAGGATGTCCCATCCCCCCATTGTGCCCCATGCAGGTCCCCTATTGCCCCATACAAAAAAAAAAAAATCCAATACTCACCTCACTTCTCAGCTGCTGCTCCGGACTCCAGCGTAGCCGGCATCTTCACGCTGTGCGCTGTGATCGGTCAGGAGAGAGCGCGGTGTAAAGACGTCACCGCGCCCTCTGACCTGAAACGTCACAGAGCATCAGCGGAAGACGCAGGAGCTGCTGCGCAGGCACGGGGAGGGGTAAGTATGACGCCGGGTGCCGGGGTCCTGATCAAGCGGGGGGAGGGGCGGGAGGAGAGGAGAGGGGAGGGGAGAGGAGGGGAGGGGCATCACACTTGTCCTCGGGAGATAAGCGGCTGTAGCCGCTGATCTTCCGACGATAGCATGTAGGTCAGCGGAGCCTGCGGCCGGGGGACTTATGCTGCGAGCAGCCGGCTGCATCTCCCGGCAGCATCGCCGCTGACCTCCGTGCCTCACATGAGCCGCTAATGGCCGCCATGTTTTTCTGAAATGCCGCGTCGCTGATTGGTCGCGGCCAGACCAATCAGCGACCCGGGATTTCCAGGACAGACAGACAGAAAGACAGACAGAAAGACAGACAATTATATAGATAGATTGTGACACTGCAAACCTGTCCTGATAAAAACTGGTAAGTGTATTCACTAAACAGAATGCGCAAACCTCTGAGATCCAGTTAAAAGTTATGTATTGTTACAAATTATCAGATGTATTTAATTTGATAAAAAACAATTATGGAATTGCTTTATTAACCTACACACACATTCAATACATTATAATACAGTCATGGACAAAAGTGTTGGCACCCTTTCAATTTTTCCAGACAAGAAAGTATTTCTCCCAGAAAACTATTGTACTTACAAGTTTTGTTATATGCATGTTTATTTCATTTGTGTGTATTGTAACAACACAAAAAAGCAGCAAAAAAAAGGCAAATGGAACATCAATGTACATAAAACCCCAAAAATGGGCCAGACAAAATTGTTGGCATTCTCAACTTAATATTTGATTGCACACCTTTTGGAATAAATAACTGCAATCAATCGCTTCATATAACCATAAACAAGCTTCTTACTCTTCTCAGTTGGAATTTTGCACCACTCTTCTTTTGCAAACTGCTCCAGGTCTCACATATTTGAAGGGTGGCTTCTCACAACAACAATTTTAAGATCTTTCCACAGGTGTTCAATGGGATTTAGATCCGGACTCATTGCTGGCCACTTCAGAACTCTCCAGTGCTCTGTTTTCATCCTTTTATGGCTTCTTGAAGTATGTTTGGGGTTATTGTCCTGCTAGATGACCCATGACCTAGGATGCAAATCCAGCTTTCTAACACTGGGCACTACATTACGACCCAAAATCCTTTGGTAATCTTCAGATTTCATGATGCCTTGCACACAGTCATGGCACCCAGAGGCAGCCAGAAGCAGCAGAACACCCCCAAAACAACAATGAACCTCCACCATATTTGACTGTAGGTACTGTGTTCTCTTTGTGGGCTTCATTCCATTTTCGGTAAACAGTAGAATGATGTGCTTTACCAAAAAGCTCTATCTTGGTCACATCTGTTCACAAGATGCTTTCCCAGAAAAATTTTGACCTACTCACGTATATTTTGGCAAACTGCAGTCTAGCTTTTTTATGTCTCTGTATCAGCAGTGGGGTCCTCCTGGGTCTCCTGCCATAGCGTTTCATTTCATTTAAATTTTGATTGACAGTCTGCACTGACACTGATACACTCTGAGACTGCAGGACAGTTTGAATTTCTTTGGAACTTGAGTGGGGCAGCTTATCCACCATCCGGACTATCATGCGTTGCAACCATTCATCAATTTTTCTCTGCCATCCACGTGCAGAGAGGTTAGCTACAGTGCCATGGGTTGTAAACTTCTTGAATCTGATGCGCACCGTGGACAAAGGAACATCAAGATCTCTGGAGATGGACTTGTAACCTTGAGATTGTTTATATTGCTCAACAATTTTGGTTCTCAAGTCCTCAGACAGTTCTATTTTCATCTTTCTGTACTCCATACTTAGGGTGGTGCACACAGACACACAATGCAAAGATTGAATCAACTTCTCCGCTTTTTATCTGGTTTCCGCCATTTTGCGTGTAAGTCATGCTTTCTTTGAGCCAACTGGGATGGCTCAGAGGAAGCATGACTTACACGCGAAATAGCTGTCAGCCACACTGTCTCCACAATCTCTGTTTGGAACTGCAAATGAAGCTTATTTTAATCGCAGTGGTACGTGCCCCATTTTCTCCTTACTTAAAAATATACAGTGATGAGCAAAAGGATAACAAATGTTTTGAACTTTTGACTTTCAGGCTTCATATCTCACCATCCACTACTGCTTCCAATTTGAGACTACCATCATTTTATAGACAATCATCTTGGCTATCTCATACATAAATTTGACTTGCAATTATTTAGCATATGATTAGTTATGCAGATTCTTGTCATGTCACTGTATTATTACTGTTTTTCTTCTGGTGGTGGAAAAATCTTTTTCTTCCTGTATACTGCTAATTACAAAATGTTCTCACATTCCCTAATAGTTCAGTGTGTTATCAGGTTGATTCCCAAGCGAGAGTCAGTGTTTCAAATTGAGGAGCAGCCATGAAGAAAAGAGAAATAGCATCATCCAGCTCATTGATAGCAGTCTCTCGACCAAGAACATTTCCAAACTACATCATATGAAGGCCATGGCAATTGGAATAATACGAAATTAAATTTGTCCATTCATTCTAAAATATCGGAGTCAACAAGTCGGCACATCACAAGGTCTATCAGTTCTGGAGCAACAAACACGGCAGTGGAAGTGGCTCGTATGCTTCGAAATAAAGAGATCACAGACATTCATGCAAGCACTGTGTAATGCACATTACACAAGTCTGGAATGGGGGCCCCAAAAAAATGTGAAGAAGCATCAACTTCAACATCGTCATAAGAAGCGTTGGCTTGAGTTTGCAAACAACTACGAAAAGTGGACAGTAAAAGATTGGAAACGGGTGATTTGGAGCGATGAGATGAAAGTCAATAGACTAGTTTTTGATGGGTGTAAATGGGTCTGGAAGAAACAAGGGAAAAAGGGGCTAATGGATTGAGAAATTGAAGGAGCTGTCAAGTTCGGTGGAGGAAGCCTGATGATATGAGGTTGTTTCACAGCCAAAGGCGTTGGATACTTGACCAGGATCGATGGTGGTCTCAATGCTGAGCTATATGTGAGTATCCTACAAGAGGAGCTACATTGTACACTCAAGTACTATGAGTATGAAAAGGAAGACATAGTGTTCCAGTAGGACAATAACCCAAATCATACTTCCAGATTGGTGAATAAATGGTTCAATGACAATGAAGTAGAGGTGCTGGATTGGCCCACACAGTCCTCAGACTTCAACCCAATCGTTCACTTGTGGGTAGAGTTGAAGAAAAAGCTGTATACATACCCTAGTGCAGTGATGGCGAACCTTTTAGAGACCGAGTGCCCAAACTGCAATCCAAAACCCACTTATTTTTCGCCAAGTGCCAACATGGCAATTTAACCTAAATATTGAGGTTTTAGTTTAGAAAAAACAACTGATACAATGAGCAGGCTAGCGCAGTATAGAGCAGCCACAGAAAGGAGCAGGGGTATGAGACTGCAGAAATAAAGAATACAGTGGGTACGGAAAGTATTCAGACCCCTTTACATTTTTCACTCTTTGTTTCATTGCAGCCATTTGGTAAATTCTAAAAAGTTCACTTTTTTCTCATTAAAGTACACTCTGCACCCCATCTTGACTGAAAAAAAACAAAACAGAAATGTAGAAATTTTTGCAAATTTATTAAAAAAGAAAAACTGAAATATCACATGGTCATAAGTATTCAGACCCTTTTCTCAGTCACATGCTGTCCATTTCCTTGTGATCCTCCTTGAGATGGTTCTACTCCTTCATTGGAGTCCAGCTGTGTTTAATTAAACTGATAGGACTTGATTTGGAAATATATATCTGTACGGATGGTGGTTCTGGTGACGTATTCCTTTACTGATGATGGTTCTGGTGGTGATGTATTCCTATACTGATGGTAGTTCTGGTAATGTATTTTTGTATTGATGGTCGCTGTGATGCTAAATTTCTCATAACCATGGGCAGAATGTATCAGATGCTATCTGCACGATTTCAGCCATAGATGCTCAACTTTGAAATACTGCAGCGTTTCAGAGAAAAGCATAGTTTAATAGCCACTGGGGGCTGAGCCACATGTGAGACTATTCGGACAGGCAGGTCTTCAGCAGCTTCTCACCATCTACAGCCATGGAGTGATTTGTCACTTCCTGAGTGCATGTATAGAGCGTTAAACATATATGACTGAAATCATGCAGCCAGTGTCTGATACATGCAGGCCGTGTATATGACCGCATGTAAAAGCTGTCAGATTCCCTTTAAGAACTGTATAGAGAAGCAATCTAATTTGTAAGCAACAGATACAACTGTGTCCAAATGCATTGTTATGTATTTTCCACATGTTTGGGTAAAAGGGCATGTAAAAGAAACAACAGTATCTATTAATGTGACCTGTGTTACTCTATGCTGACTAATACTGTAACTAGGTCAGATGTTTCAGATGTTTTTGGCAGGGACTTTACATGTGCTGATACAGTACAGTCAGTTGTGGTTTTACGGTTATTCTGGTGTTATGTAATCATTTGCATGTCCTAGCAGTGTTACCATTTGCATGTACTAGCAGTGTAATCTAAAATCTGACAAAAAAAAGTAGAAGGAGCAATATACTGGAATTTGGAACTTATAGAGAGTGCTTACAAGTGCTTGTTTCCCATGAAACGTCAACTTTCTGAAGATGGGATAAAATTATGTTATAATAGTAGTATAATGGACAGAAATAGTATTATTCCTCGTGCTATTCTGAAAGTTTGCTTAAAATGGCAGTCATTGTTTTAAAAATAAGATTTAGTCTATATCTGATACTTGAATTCATGGTACACATGGTACACATTTATTGTCTGTGCTAATCTAAATACTCAGAGTGCTTTTGTAACCACAGCTTATAATAGTAAAAGCCAAAATAATTTTTGCATACTAATTTTATGCTTTTCAATACTTTTTTGTGCCACCCATATAGTGATGGATGAACCCCTGACTGTTCTGGTCAGCCGAACAGTTTATTAAAAGTTCGGGTTTGGGTACCAGAACAGTACCCGAACCTAGACCCCATTCATGTGAATGGGGGACCCAATAACATCCCTTGTTTCCAGAGCTGTCATCTGCATGACAGCGCAGGAAACAGGGGCTCTGATCAGCGTTAACATAGTTACTGTGGGTCAGAGCACTGTGGGATCATGCTGTCAGATGTCAGCGTGATCCCGCAGCTGTGACTGTGACCCACGGTAAAAGGTTTACCGTGGGTCATAGGCGCCAGCTGATGAGAATACTGCCCCCGTCAGCCAGTGCCTGCTCTCACTGTAAACAGTCAGAACAGGCGCTGCTGGATGGGAGCAATAGTCTCTCATCAGCCGGCGTCTGTGCTGAAAGTAAAAAAAAAAAAAAAAAAGAAAAGTTAAAATTAAAAAGATATATTCAAATGAAAATAAAAAACACATTATACTCACCTACACCTAATTCCCGATGCCCTTGTCCCCTGTAAAAAATGCAAAAACACCATATACTCACCTTAACTAGGGTTGAGCGAGTATGTTCTGTCCGAGTATGCTCGGGCCGAGCTCCGAGTATTTACAGCTGCTCGGTGATGAGGATAAATCGCTCCGATGTCCTACGTCAATTTCTTTTCTGGGGTCCCCCTGTAAACTCTCTATTATCTATCTATAGGTACATCTCACTTATTTCAGTTCTTCAATACAAAAAGTGAAACTCATATATTATATAGAGTCATTGCAAACAGAGTGATCTATTTCAAGTGTTTATTTCTGTTAATGTTGATGATTATGGCTTACAGACAATGAAAATACAAAAGTCATTATCTCAATAAATTAAAATAATTAACAAAAAACATGGATAGATAAATAGATAGATGGATAGATAGATGAAGAATAGATAGACTGATAGATAGATCGACTGATAGACATATCTATCTGTTATCTATCTATCAGTCTATCAATTAGCTATCTAATTATCTATCTATTATCTATCAGTTTTTCTATGTATCTATCTATTATCTATCTATCAGTCTATATATCTATCCATATATCTATCATCTATCAGTCTGTCTATTATCTATCTACATATCTAATTATCTATCCAGTTTTCTATTTGTCTATCTATTATCTATCTATCTAATTATCTACCTATTATTTATCAGTCTATCTATATATCCATCTATCTATCTATTATCACTTTTGGGTATATTATTTCATAAAGGCCCCTCAAAGTCACTTCAAATGTTGTGTGGTCCCTAAAAAATGGTTTTGTAAATTTTGTTGGAAAAATGAGAAATCGCTGGTTAAGTTTTAACCCTTACAGCTTCCTAACCAAAAAAAATATGTTTCAAAAATTGTGCTGATGTAAAGTAGACATGTGGAGAATGTTATTTATTAACTATTTTGTGTGACATATCTTTCTGATTTAAGGGCATAAAAATTAAAAGTTTGAAAATTGCAACATTTTCAAAATTTTCACCAAATTTCTGATGTTTTCACAAATAAACACAAGTTATTTTGAAGAAATGTTACCACTATCATGAAGTACAATATGTCATGAAAAAACTTTCTCAGAATCAGTGGGATCTGTTGAAGCGTTCCAGAGTTATTGAGTTATTACCTCATAAAGTGACACTGGTCAGAATTGAAAAAATTGGCCTGGTCATGAAGGTGAAAACAGGATTCGGGTGAAGGGGTTAAAAACTACAACTCATTGCACAAAAACAAGCTCCCACATGAATCCATAGACAGAAAGATAAAAAAGTTATGGGTTTCATATAATCACAACACAAACCACTTTTTTTCACACACTTCAAATTTTTAAACCACTAAAATAGTAAAATAAAAACCATACATGTTTTGTATCAGCATAATCATACTGACCTGGAGAATCATATTGCCAGGTGATTTTTAACTCAAAATTAAAGGGAATCTGTCAGCAGGTGTTTGCTATTTCATTTGAGGACAGCATGAGATCAGGGTTGAGAAACTGATTTGATGGATTTGTCATTAATTAGTCTGTGTGCTGTTGTTTCAATACATTGAGTGTTTTATCAGCAGGCGATAAAAACTACATGACTACAGTTCATGTGCATACTGGTCCAACTCCGCCCCAGCATTGATTAGCAGCTTACTGTCAATATACAATGTACATAGAAAGCTGCTAATCAGGGATGTGGGCGGGATTAGCTTTCTGAGCTCTTCTACATGCTACATCTTAAAAAAAAAGAGCTACATCGCTGGAATCAGAGTCTCTTTCCATACATTATGCTGCTCTCAGATGAGGTATAAAAAACATTTTAGTAGAGTTGTAAAAGCAAAGCCCATAAACAATATTACCGTGTATACTCGAGTATAAACCGAGTTTTTCAGCACATTTTTTGTGATGAAAAAGCCCCCCTCGGCTTATACTCATGTATATACTCGAGTATATAGAAATTCCGTTGGTGGATTGTGGGGGGGAGGGTTGCAGCGGCGGAGGAGCGAGGCACACATAGTAGCCAGCTGTTGCAGCTACCACGTGTGCCCACTGCTAAAGGGAAATGAATATCCCCTCTTCTCCACTCCCATTGGAGTGGAGAAGAATGAATATTCATTCTCTCTAGTAGCGGGCACATAGGAGCGCTGAGCCGCAGCTCCTGCTGACAGTGCCCGCTACTAAAGAGAATGAATATTGACTCTTCTCCACGCACATAGTCCTGGCATGGAGAGGAGTGAATATGCCGGAAGCTCACATCAGCGTCTGAGAGCGCATGGCACTGACGCCATGCGCTGCTCAGATGCTGACATGAGCTGCTGCAGCAGAACAGGACACCGCGCTGGAGCAGAGGTGAGGAAGGAAGGTGAGTATAAGTGTTTATTTTTTTATGTGTGCATTGATGGTGCCATACATACCAGGATTGGGGGATGAGGAGGCCATGCATACCAGGATTGGGGGATGAGGAGGCCATGCATACCAGGACTGGGGGATGAGGAGGCCATGAATACCAGGACTGGGGGATGAGGAGGTCATGCATTCCAGGATTGGGGATGAGGAGGCCATGCATACCAGGATTGGGGATGAGGAAGCTATGCATACCAGGATTAGAGATGAGGGTGCCATACATACAAGGATTGGAGATGAGGGTGCCATACATACCAGGATTGTAGATGAGAGGGCTATGCATACCAGGATTGGGATGAGGGGGCCATACATACCAGGATTGGAGATGAGGAGGCTATTCATACCAGGATTAGAGATGAGGGTGCCATACATACAAGGATTGGAGATGAGGGTGCTATACATACCAGGATTGGAGATGAGGGTGCCATATATACCAGGATTGGAGATGAAGGTGCCATACATGCCAGGATTGGGGATGAGGGGGCCATGCATACCAGGATTGGGGATGATGGAGCAATGCATACCAGGATGGGGAAATTTACTAGTATCTGCTGCATTTCCCACCCTAGACTTATACTCGAGTCAATAAGGTTTCCCAGTTTTTTGTGGTAAAATTAAGTACCTTGGCTTATACTCAGGTTGGCTTATACTCCAGTATATACGGTATGGGTTTTTTCCACCATTTCACTGTAATTGGAATTGTTTCCCCCATTTTTTTCTTAAATTATGAGTGAATGGTATCATTCAAAACTACAAGTCTTTCCACAAAAAATAAACTCTCATACATTTATGATACAGGAAAAAAATGAAAAAGTATTTGAAAAAGGAGGAAAAAATTAAAATGCTAAAATGAAAATTAGCTATGTGCCTAATGGGTTAATATAGGCATGAAACTACAATATTTTGCTCACTCAGCTTTTATAACCAGCTCCATGTTAAAAGCATTTTAATAATGAAAATCACATAACCATTTAGTTCATTTAAGGTTAATACAATTAAACAACAAATATACAAATATACCTCAGACACACAGGAGAATGTGACCATTTTTAACCCCTTCACCCCGAAGTCTGTTTTCACCTTCATGACTAGGCCAAATTTTTCAATTCTTACCAGTGTCACTTTATGAGGTTATAACTCTGGAATACTTTAAAATATAGCAGTGATTCTGACATTGTTTTTTGTGACACATTGTATGTCATGTTAGTGATAAATAAAAATTTTAATTTTTTCCACAAAAATCTTGCTTTAGCCCCAAATCTTGCATTATCACAAGGTTAAATTGTTGTGCGATCTCTCCTGAATACGCTGGTACCCCATATGTGGTGAAAAACAACTGTTTTTGCACACGTCAGGGCTCTGAAGGGAAGGAGCAATAGGTTTTTTTTAGGTCAAAATTGGCCGGAATAGATAGCAGACGCCATGTCGCGTTTGCAAAGCTCAGTTGAAACCCCCCCATGTGACCCCATTTTGGAAACTACACCTCTCAAGGAATTTATCTAGATGTGTGGTGAGCAACCGGAACCCACAGGTGCTTCACAGAATTTTATAATGTAGAGCCGTGAAAATGACAATAAGGATTTTTCCCACAAAAATTTTGCTTTAGCCACAATTTTTTTTCCCTTTCCCAAGGGTAACATGAAAAAATGGGCACCAAAATTTGTTGTACAATTTCTCCTGAGTACGCCAAAACCCCATATGTGGTGATAAACTACTGTTTGTGCACACTGCAGAGGTTGTGGTCGAGATCCAATTTTTATTGCAAGATTCAGTGGTGATTTGTATATTTAGACGAAAGAGTACATGAATTCAAAGACAATTTCTTAATTTTGTATTATAACTGGACATGTTATCCATAATGCTGATATAGTGGAATGCTCATTCACTGTCACAATATTTCATTACTCACAACTCAAGCAATGTGACAGAAGTGTTAAAAATACACCTTTCAAAATATTTTAGTTTTTTTAGGGCCAATTTAAAAAGTTTGTGTTTATTGTTTGGAAAAGTAGAAACTAAGCACAAACCTGTTGTGTCATTATAAATGTATGTATACAGCTGCTAACAGGTTGAAGACCATAGGACATGGAAAAACAACCATGTAAATTGGTAGCATTACAAACTCCTGATAATAGATTACTTTTGACCCATTATAAAAGTTGCTTATATATCATGTTTATACAATGGATGCAAAATGATTATGTCACATATCACTGCTGTTCTTTCACAAACTCAGTGACCTCAATGATCTTAGTCCTACTAGCCCTCAAGCATAAAATGTTGCATTCTATATAATTGCTGCATTAACACAATGTGGCTTGAATATAACATAACTGTTGTTAACAGGAAAGTCCCAGAGATTTTTGGGGAGGGGGGTTTCACAAAATTTCCAAAACAGCAATTGTAGTAAGAAATGCATTATGCTAAAGAAGGCATTTTATTCAGATTCTAAAATTATATTAACAATTAACAATTTATACTTATAATAATTATGTGACCCGCGCTGGCAAGAATATGAATATAAAATATCAGAATATATGCATTTAATGTTGGCCCCCCAAAAATGGGTAATTCTCACAACTTTTTCAAGGTTTATGAAGGGCCAATTGGGGTGGAAACGTCAATTGTCATTAAGCATAAGATTTTATTCTAAATAACATTTTTTGCAACAGGGATGATATTGCAAAATGCAGCATCCCATATGGAATAATAATAATAAGAATCTTTATATAGCGCCAACATATTCTGCAGTGCTTAACAATTCAGAGATTCATATACAACAGTCATAAGTAATATAGCCAAAAACAATACCATAATTAAAGCAAAAATAACGATGACCCTGCTCGTAAGAGCTTACAATCTATAATGAGGCGGGAGTGACAAAAAATACAGGTGCTTATTTACAATGATGGTCCAGCCATCTTAAGGGAATGGGGTATAGATAAAGGCTGCATGAGCTAGTCACCAGCAATTATTTGTAGTGCTTTTGGGTGCAGTGGAGTTTAATGGAGAATTATGTTCAGAGAATTAGTGAATGGGCTATATACAGGGTGGGCCATTTGTATGGATACACCTAAATTAAATGGGAATGGTTGGTGATATCAACTTCCTGTTTGCGGCACATTAGTATATGGGAGGGGGAAAACTTTTCCAGATGGGTGGTGACCATGATGGCCATTTTGAAGTGGGTCATTTTGGATCCAACTTTATTTTTTTCAATAGGAAGAGGGTCATGTGACACATCAAACTTATTGAGAATTTCATAAGAAAAACAATGGTGTGCATGGTTTTAACGTAACTTTATTCTTTCATGAGTTTTTTACAAGTTTATGACCACTTATAAAATGTGTTCAAAGTGCTGCCTATTGTGTTGGATTGTCAATGCAACCCTCTTCTCCCACTCTTAACACACTGATAGCAACACCACAGAAGAAATGCTAGCACAGGCTTCCAGTATCCGTTGTTTCAGATGCTGCACATCTCGTATCTTGATGGTATGGTGTGGTATATGGGGTACAAAGATAGTGGGGCCATTCTTCATCAATGGAAACCACAATGCCACTGGATATCTGTGTTGCCCTCTTTATGTACTGAAGATGGCACGTTCCCTGAGTTTTTCCAACAAGATTGTGCACCACCATATTATGGGTGTCAGGTCCGAGCATTCCTACATGAACAGTTTCCTAGAAAGTCGATTGGTCATCGTGGGCCAGTTGAATGGCCACCAAGGTCTCCCGATCTGACCCCCTTAGACTTTTATCTTTGGGGTCATCTGAAGGCAATTGTCTATGCTGTGAAGATACGAGATGTGCAGCATCTGAAACAACTGATACTGGAAGCCTGTGCTAGCATTTCTTCTGCGGTGTTGCTATCAGTGTGTCAAGAGTGGGAGAAGAGGGTTGCATTGACAATCCAACACAATGGGCAGCACTTTGAACACATTTTATAAGTGGTCATAAACTTGTAAAAAACTCATGAAAGAATAAAGTTACATTAAAACCAAGCACACCATTGTTTTTCTTATGAAATTCTCAATAAGATTGATGTGTCGCATGACCCTCTTCCCATTGAAAAAAATAAAGTTGGATCCAAAATGACCGACTTCAAAATGGCCACCATGGTCACCACCCATCTGGAAAGGTTTTCCCCCTCCCATATACTAATGTGCCACAAACAGGAAGTTGATATCACCAACCATTCCCATTTAATTTAGGTGTATCCATATAAATAGCCCACCCTGTATAAAAGGTCTTTGATTAGGGAACATGATAGTCCGCCCTAAACAGATGTGTTTTTAGGGAGCGCCTAAAACTGTGTAACTTGAGGTTCGTCCTAATTTCTTGGGGTAATGCATTCCAAAGAATAGGTGCAACTCGGGAGAAGTTTTGGAGCCGGAAGTGGGAGGTACGGATTAGTGCGGATGTTAGTCGAAAGTCGCTTGCAGAGCATAGAGAACAGGTAGGCTGATAAACAGAAATGAGGGAGGAGATGTAGGAGGGTGCCAGACTGTGGAGAGCTTTGTGGGTGAGAACAAGCAATTTTGGATCCTTTAATGTATGGGCAGCCAATGCAATGACTGGCACAGAGCGAAAGCGTCTGAGAAACGATTAGCTAGATAGATGACCCTGGCTGCTGCATTAAGGATGGACTGGAGAGGGGGAAGTCAAGTAAGGAGGGGCAGATTCTAGAGATGTTCTTCAGGTGCAAGCGACAAGAGCAAGCAAGAGATTGTATATGGAAGGTGAAGAAAAGATTGGTGTCAAACATAACACCCAATAAGCAAGCCTGCAGGCTATGCAATATTGTGGTGCCACATACGGAGAGGGAGATGTCAGATTTAGGGAGGTAAGTAGACAGCGGTTGACAAAGGTTGAGTTTCAGATAGAGAGCAGACATGATGTTGGAAACTGCGGACAGTCACTGGTGTTTTGTAGAACAGTGGGGGTGAGGTCAGGGGATGAAGTGTATGGTTGTGTGTCATCAACATAAAGATGGTACTGAAAGCCAAATTTGCTGATGGTCTGTCGGATTGGGCCCATGTGGAGAGAGAATAGAAGAGGGCTGAGGATGGACCCCTGAGGGACCCCAATAGTGAGGGGAAGAGGGGAAGAATTGGAGCCAGCAAAAGGTACACTGAAGGAGCAGTCAGAAAGATAGGAGGAGAACCAAGAGAGAGCAGTGTCCTCTATGCCAATGGACCAAAGCATAGAGAGTAGGAGATGTTGGTCAACAGTGTCGAAAGCTGCAGAGAGATCAAGAAGAATGAGCAGAGAGCAGTCATCATTACGTTTTGCTGTCAAAAGATCATTGGTCACTTTGAGTGCAGTTTCTGTAGAGAGTAGGGGTGTATGCCAGACTGTGATGGATCCAGAAGAGAGTGAGTGGAGGGGTAATGTGTAATGAGGGAACAGACCAGGTGCTCCAAGAGTTTAGAGATGAAGGGGAAATTGGAGACTGGTCTGTAGTTATTTGTGCAGGATGGCTCAAGAGAGGGTTTTTTAATAATGGAGTAGTGATAGAAATTTTGAAGGATGACGGGAATAGAGATGAGCGGTGTTCGACTCGAATTGTTCGCCAATCTCAAATTCGAGCTGTTTTGGGCGGTGTTCGAGCCGTTCGACGAACCCGAACGATTTGAAAAAAATTCGGCTGTTCGAGGTTATGTTCGATAACTGTTCGTGCACCAAAATCATAACTGGATTTTTTCTCAGTAATGCTGAAAATTAATGTTAATACGCAGTTTGAGTGTACAGCGGGGCGGGGGGAGGGGCAGGGGATGGATCGCTGCATAAATAATGAAGATCTCCATTTTTTTTTCTCTTTCCCACATTTTCAGTGGGGAGGTGTAATCTGTCAGCCTATCAGCAGCGCACACACGGAGCGAACTGCTTTTTTTCACACAAGCAAGGGCATGTGTCATTGGCAGTGTATGTCACATGTCCTTGCCCTATAAGACCCAGACATTTTCCACGTAGGCACCATTTTCTCACTGCTGCAGCTGCGTGTTAGACGGCACCGCTGTTACTGTGTGCACTATACTTTGAGTGTTAATTTCAAGCCAATTTTCGCACAAATCTACAGATAGCTTGGGAGTAGGGAATAGTTGTGATTGCAGTCCTTTTGAGGACTAGGTTACATCATTTCCTGCGACTTTTATCAGGCAGGTCTGTGCTCTTAAATAGATAGGTTGGGAGTAGGGACTAATTGTAAATGCAGTCCTTTTGAGGGCTAGGTTACTTCAGTTCCTATCACTTTTTGCCAGGCAGGTCTGTGCCAGTGCTGTGCAAGTTTTTTTCACAGCATTTGGCTAAATCTAGCTAAGCAAATCCTTTTTGGCCTCTTGCAGTGTGTGTTAGTCAGTGGAGTAGCCTATCTGTGTTGCAACCTATACCACCTGTGTATAGAATACACATTTTTTTACTGCAGCTAGCCAAGTAAAACCTTTTGGGCATAGCATCATTCTATTAGTCCATCTATACTAATCTCCACCAGGTTGCAAATTCAAAATAATTTTTATCTCCATCCAGCTCTGAAAAAATATTTCGGCTTGTAGCAGTGTGTGGGACTTGTTCTATTAGTCCATCTATACTAACCTCCACCAGGTTGCAAATTAAAAATAATTTTTATCTGCATCTAGCTCTGAAAAAATATTTGGGCTTCTAGCAGTGTGTGGGACTTGTTCTATTAGTCCATCTATACTAACCTCCACCAGGTTGCAAATTAAAAATAATTTTTATCTGCATCTAGCTCTGAAAAAATATTTGGGCTTCTAGCAGTGTGTGGGACTTGTTCTATTAGTCCATCTATACTAACCTCCACCAGGTTGCAAATTAAAAATAATTTTTATCTGCATCTAGCTCTGAAAAAATATTTGGGCTTGTAGCAGTGTGTGGGACTTGTTCTATTAGTCCATCTATACTAACCTCCACCAGGCTGCAAATTCAAAATAATTTTTATCTGCATCTAGCTCTGAAAAAATATTTGGGCTTGTTGCAGTGTGTGGGACTTGTTCTATTAGTCCATCTATACTAACCTCCACCAGGTTGCAAATTAAAAATAATTTTTATCTGCATCTAGCTCTGAAAAAATATTTGGGCTTGTAGCTGTGTGTGGGACTTGTTCTATTAGTCCATCTATACTAACCTCCACCAGGTTGCAAATTAAAAATAATTTTTATCTGCATCTAGCTCTGAAAAAATATTTGGGCTTGTAGCAGTGTGTGGTACTCATTGTAATAGGCCATCTATACCAAGCTCCACCAGCTTTGAAATTAATAATAATTTTTAGCTGCATCTAGCCCAGAAAATAATTTTTCTTACCAATAGTGGTAGCAATAGAAATATGGGGCGCGCGCCTGGCTAACAAAAATATACGCTTCATAACAAAAAACACCAGCCTAGCGCACTGCATTAATAAGATGGCTTCATCGTCTCTCCCAGTGCTAGGCCTACTACGCCGGCTTGCATTCCTGTGCCTAAAACACAATGTATGGGTCCGCACTAGCCACGATGCTGAGGGGTCTAAAGCTGCTGCTAACGCTTTATCACAATTCAATTGGCAGATTTTCACAGAGCTCCTCCCCAACGCCCACCCATCAGGCAACAGTTGCCCACCCTCCCTATGGGATGTAGTGGCGAATAGTTTATGCCCTTAAGCAGAGCGTCAGTTGCCCCGTTGAAGTGGCAAGCATACGGTAAGGCATGGGAATGCTGGACACGACTAGTAGGAGGCAGACGGGTTGACCAATGTGAACAAGCCAGATTACAAGTCACCATAGAATTTCTCCACCAGCTAATGATGAGGGGCATATCAGGGGCGTCAGCGCAGCGGTGTCTGACCGGAGTAGCATTTCACTTCCAACTTCTGAATTGGGGAGATGTGACAAAGAGATTCATCATCAGACAATCCATAATAGGGTGGAAAAGGGGTCAGCCAAGTCAGGAGTGTAGACGTCCCATCCCGTGTCACTAAAACTGATTTCTCACATCATATCCCTAACACCATTAACATGATACTCACAATTTGAAGTAACACTACTGTCTACTGCATTTGCGATCGCCTTCTTCGAGGCGCTATGCATAAGCGAATCAGTCCCTCAATCCAAAATTACCACCAGTGGAGGCTTATTACACCAGGACGTAGTCATAGCCAATAATGCAATACGTCTACGCCAGGGGTCTCAAACTCGGCTGGGTATATGGGCCGCACATGGAAAAAATTTTAATTTGGGGGGCCGCAT
Organism: Phyllobates terribilis; assembly: GCF_046119375.1. Taxonomy (NCBI): domain Eukaryota; kingdom Metazoa; phylum Chordata; class Amphibia; order Anura; family Dendrobatidae; genus Phyllobates; species Phyllobates terribilis. The sequence goes on along the minus strand of NW_027362762.1, from coordinate 324,668,968 downwards.
TCTTTGTTCAATGTGACATTTTTAGTGATACCATTTTTTTTTGTGTACACCTTTTGAACATTTTTGCCGTGTTTATTTTTTTATGGCTTGGGTCGTTATGGATGTGGCGATAATAAACGTGCACTTTTTTGTGTTTACTTTAGTTTACATATAAAACAGCATTTTTAGTGCCCAATATTTTTTCATGCTTTATTTTATTTTTTATTTTTTTTACAATTTTATTTCCCCCAATTGGCCACATACAGTAATATTGTCTTACAATTAGCATCATATAGTAATAATGGAAAACATCTTGTAGTAATGTTCTCCATCCAAGTCCCCATCTTGTACTAATGTGCCCCATCCAGGTCCCCATCCTGTGGCTATGTGCCCCATCCAGGTCCCCATCCTGTGGCAACGTTCCCCATCCTGGCGCCCATCTTGTACTAATGTGCCTCATCCAGGTCCCCATCTTGGGGCTATGTGCCCCATCCAGGTCCCCATCCTGTGGCAATGTTCCCCATCCAGGTCCCCATCTTGTGGCTCTGGTCCCCATCTTGTGGCTCTGTGCCCCATCTTGTGGCTCTGTGCCCCATCCAGGTCCCCATTATGTGCCCCATCCAGGTCCACATCTTGAGGCTATGTGCCCCATCCAGGTCCACATCTTGAGGCTCTGTGCCCCATCCAGGTCCACATCCTGTGGCTATGTGCCCCATCCAGGTCCCCATCTTGTGGCTCTGGTCCCCATCTTGTGGCTCTGTGCCCCATCCAGGTCCCCATTATGTGCCCCATCCAGGTCCACATCTTGAGGCTATGTGCCCCATCCAGGTCCACATCTTGAGGCTCTGTGCCCCATCCAGGTCCCCATCCTGTGGCTATGTGCCCCATCCAGGTCCCCTCTTGTGGCTATGTGCCCCATCCAGGTCCCCTCTTGTGGCTATGTGCCCCATCCAGGTCCCCTCTTGTGGCTATGTGCCCCATCCAGGTCCCCTCTTGTGGCTATGTGCCCCATCCAGGTCCCCTCTTGTGGCTATGTGCCCCATCCAGGTCCCCTCTTGTGGCTATGTGCCCCATCCAGGTCCCCTCTTGTGGCTATGTGCCCCATCCAGGTCCCCTCTTGTGGCTATGTGCCCCATCCTGGTCCCCATGTTGTGGCTCTGTGCCCCCTGTGCTGTTCTTCACACACATAAAATAGAAAAAAAAAAAAGATGATTCTCACCTGTCCTCCGTTCCCTCGGCGGCCTTCCTGCAGATGTGGCCCGCAGGCACCACAGAGTCCGACCCCTTGACGATCCCGACCTGGTCCAGGAGGAGCCGTCGACAGCAGCGCTGCATTGCCGCACAGAGACTGTCTCCCAGCACAGCATTTTCAATGTCAGCCGCCGGCCAATCAGAGGCCAGCAGCTGACATCTGCATATGGCAATGACGTCATACTCGCTGCGCCGACACGCAGATATCAGCTGCTGGCCTCTGATTGGCCAGCGGCTGGCATTGGAAATACAGTGCTGGGAAACAGTCTCTGTGCGGCAATTCAGCGCTGCTGTCGGCGGCTCCTCCTGGACCAGGTCGGGATCGTCAAGGGGTCTGTGCCTGCGGGCCGCATAAAGCAGCCTCAGGGGCCGCATGCGGCCCGCGGGCCGCGTGTTTGAGACCCCTGGTCTACGCATACACCAATCGAAAACGGTTCCAGCGGGCAGGGGCACTTGGGTACTTCTACAACCCACAAACGGTACACTGAGTCGGGTAACAATAGTAAAAGCATATATAACCATCAGATCACAAAGTAATTTCTTCCTATCACACATTGATGGAATGCCATTATCAAGATACCAGTTCCAAGCTATATTTAATAAATGCATAACATCAGCAGGGAACCACCCCAAAGATTACGGGACACACTCATTCCGCATAGGCACGGCCACGGAAGCAGCAAGAGCAGGACTGTCAGAAACGGAAGTTCAGAGGATAGGGAGATTTCGATCCACGTGTTTGGCGAGATACATACGACCGGACTTGTTATCCTAACGTGGTTTGTTTCTTTTACAGGTGACGCTAAGCCAACAGTGTGGGTGATAGGCCACTCGTATATATATTGGGCAGAAAAAAGGGCGAAAGTCCGCCCAGGTGGGAGGAAATTAGAGTTTCATAACACATATTTCAACTGGAGAGGTATTAGAGGCCTGCTATGGCCACAGGTACTAATGGAGGTAATCAAGGTAGGGAGAGAGGCAAGAGGTCCAGTCATCTTAGTTATACAGGCCGGGGGAAATGACCTAGGTCATCACAAGAGTGCATAACTAATGGCAATAATGAAACTAGACACTGAGCGCTTCAGAGAATTTTTCACAAAACTAATTATAGTATGGTCAGAGATTGTGCCGATAGCGGTATGGCAAGGTGCGCGAGACATCACGGCCATCGAACGGACAAGGCGGGTAATAAATATTCGGATGGCAAAATTTAGAAGAGACAGAGGCGGTGTAGTGATACAACACTGACAACTGGAAGGAGATGAAGCAGGCCTCATACGGCCCGACGGTGTTCACTTAATGGATATTGGACTGGACATATTCCTGTCAGGACTCCAGGACGGAGTGGAACAAGTGTTAAGAGTGATGGATGGGGGTCAGAGTCCTGCATACGAGTACGCAGGATCCTCCGTGGCCTGGAAATAGAAAGGACATGTTGGAGAGTTACACTTGTTGGCCAACTTGCCGGTGTGGAGACCCAGGGCATGCTGCAACAAGCTGAATTATTTTAGAAATAAAATGCCTTTCTAATGGAATGAGTATAAATAGTTAATAAAGCTACATTATTGTATTGTCAAGGAAAGGGGGCGGTAGGGGGGGCTGAGCGTCTGGGTTTGGTTGGGGGTCCCCACAGTCTGCCTGGGCTAGATGCATTTAAAAATTCTTATACACAGGCGGTGCAGTTTGCTTCGCATCTGGGCTACTACACCCAAAGTATTGCCTAGGCTAGATGCAGTTAAAAATTCTACGCTGACTAGCTGACACTGAAGCTTTGGAGCAGACCTCTGAGTAAACAGCTCTCAACCATCTGTGTTACTCCAAGCCATAGTGTATGTAGTTTCTTACAGTTAAAGGGGGGGGGCGACCCAACCCACCTGGAATTGACGATGCCAAAGTCACGTAAAAAACAGCAAGGGGACTCCAAAAAGAGTCTCCATTTTTTCCAAAAATTGTGGCACAGACACCACTTAAGTGGCATCAATTACCCCAGAGTTGCTTAAAATGGTTGGTGAGGTGATTTTACCAAATCCTCAAACTTTTAGTCTCCCCAGGATGACACAGGGGTAGAAAAGTCCTTGCGGATCCATGATTTGTTCATCTTTATGAACGTGAGTCTGTCTACATTCTCAGTGGACAGCCGCGTGCGCTTATCTGTCAGCACACCACCATCAGCGCTGAACACACATTCAGAGAGCATGCTGGCTGCAGGGCATGACAAGATCTTCAAGGCGTGAGTGGTGAGCTCCGGACATTTTTCCAGATCGGAATCCCAAAATGAGCAAGGGTCCAGTGACACAGTTATGGCTTCGATGTTCACTTGGAGATACTCCTGTACCATCCTCTCTAGGCGTTGACTATGTGTCAGACTTCTTGTCTCCTGTGGCCTTGCAAAGGATGGTCTAAAAAAGTGGTGAAACGATTCCACAAAATTGCTGTTACCAGCAGATACTGTGTTACTGTTACGGTTGAGTGATGAAGACTCGACAGTCCCACGGTTTGCAAGTTAGAACTGTGAGATTCACTACGTGCACCACTTGTTAGAACCTTGCTCTTAGGTTTTTTTTCCTTTGCTGGTCACATGACCTTGTTGGCCTATTTAATCCTGCTCCGCCCTTCTGGCTTTGCTGGACTTCATTGTATATCTACTTTCTAGCTAGCCTGTGCTCTGTGTCTTGCTCTGTTAGTTTGCTTGGTCTACTGACCTCTATGTTCTATATATTTTGTTTGTTCGTCTGTCTGCTACTATTTCTGTTAGGAGGTGTCCCATATTCCTCCCAGTCCTTAGTACTTGTAGGGATTCCTTCCCCACATCTATAGGTCTCCGTACAGACTAGCTTAGGACTTTAGCAGGTCTGATCGCAGGATCAGGTTCCCTGTTACATCGTAGGGATTAAGCTGAGTTCTATCGTAGGGACAGATCTCCTCTCTTTCCTTAGCTCTGGTAGCAGAACATAACAGTAAGTCCAGCCAGCAAATTCTCTAAGGAAAGATTTTTTCTGTTCCATCATGGTGTCGGTTCAGGATTTGGTTCATCGCCTGCAGGGACTCTCTCTGGAGGTGGCCGAGCTCCGTCAGCACGTGAGTAACTGTCCTGGAGCACATTTCTTGGAGCCTAAGGTATGTTTGCCGGATTTATTTTTTGGTGAACACCGAGAATTTTTTTCATTCAAAAATGCTTGCTTATTGTATTTTCGTTTGAGACCTAAGTCCTCTGGGGATGAATCCCAGCGCGTAGGGTTCATAATCTCACTTTTGCGCAAAGAGCCTCAGGAGTGGGCCTTTTCTTTGCAACCTAGTGATACATGCTTCAGATCAGTGGATAGTTTTTTTTCTGCTTTGGGACTATTATATGATGATCCTGACCGTGTCGCATCAGCTGAGACTGAGTTGAGACGTTTAAAACAAGGATCGAGTAATGTGGAAAAATATTGTACTCATTTCCGTCGTTGGTCTACTCAAACAGGGTGGAACGATTCTGCTCTGAAAAGTCTATTTCTTGCTGGGCTCAGTGAAAGGGTTAAAGACCTGCTAATTGCTTATCCTACACCTGAAGATTTGCAACAGGCTATGCAATTAGCTATACGGGTGGATAGAAGACTGCGTGCAAGGGTTAATGAGAGCAAATCCTCTGCTATGTCAGTTTCTGGTTATGAGAATGTGTGTACTAACAGTGGTGAACCGATGGAGATTGGATCGGTGGCACCTCGCTCTCAAGAAAAAGACCGTCGATTTTTTGAAGGCTTGTGTTTCTATTGCGGAAAATCTGGTCATTTGATTAAAGGCTGTGAGCTTCGTATGAAGAAAGAAAAAAAAATGGTCAGTCATGCCCATATTGCCTGTTTAAATTCCAAGGGTGTATTTTTAGCTGCTTCCACGATTGCTCAGGAAAAATTAATGGAATTTCGGGTGTTTGTCGATTGTGGGTCTACTCTGAATGTTATTGATGGGGGATTCGTGGAAAGACTCAATTTAAAACCTGAACCTTTATCATCCCCCATTGCTGTGGTTTCTGTGGATGGTTCCCCTTTGAAGAATATTACTCTCAAGGTCTGTGAATTTCCTCTCACTATTAATGGTGTTCACCATGAGAAATTGGATTTGGTAGTGTTGAATAACTTGCCTTCTCCAGTAATATTGGGATTGTCCTGGTTAAAATTTCACAATCCTGTACTGGATTGGTCTACCAGTGAAATTAAATCCTGGAGCCATAAATGTTATGACAAGTGTTGTAATGGGCGTATTGCAGCTTTGGATAGGGGAGAATTGCCTGTTCCTATTCAGGATTTTTGGAGAGTTTTTTCTGAGAAGCAATCGCAGGTTTTGCCTCCCCATAGAGACTATGATTGTTCTATTGAATTTGTCCCTGGAGCGACTCTTCCTAAAAGTCGTTTATTTAACCTTACTATTCCTGAGAGGAAGGCTTTGGAGGAATACATACAGACAAGTTTGGCCGCCGGTCACATTAGGCCCTCTAAGTCTCCTGTGGCGGTTGGATTTTTTTTTGTAAAAAAAAAAGGACGGCGGTTTACGTCCTTGTCTGGATTTTCGTGAGATTAACAAAATTACTGTACGCAATCCTTACCCACTGCCATTGATTCCTGATCTGTTTAACCAGTTAATGGGGGCCAAGTGGTTCTCTAAAATTGACCTTAAGGGGGCATACAATCTGTTGCGCATGAAGGAGGGTGACGAATGGAAGACTGCTTTTAACACTCCTGTGGGTCATTTTGAGAATCTGGTTATGCCTTTTGGTCTTACTAATGCTCCTGCATTTTTTCAGAATCTGATTAATGACATCCTTAGACCTTTGATCGGTAAAAATGTGGTTGTGTATTTGGATGACATTTTGATTTATTCGCCGGATCTGGAGTCTCATTGGCGGAGCGTGCGTGAGGTATTACAGTTATTAATGGACAATTCGCTTTTTGCTAAGCTGGAGAAATGTGAGTTCGCTGTACAGAGAATTAGTTTTTTGGGCTACATTATCTCCAGCAAAGGTTTTGAGATGGATCCGGTTAAGGTTCAGGCTGTGCAGGAATGGCCTAGGCCTATTGGTTTGAAATCGATACAGAGGTTTTTGGGTTTCGCCAATTACTATAGAAAATTCATAAAAAAAATTTCTAGTATTGTCAAACCTCTGACTGATCTCACCAGGAAAGGTGCTGATGCGGTTCAGTGGTCTTCTGAGGCCATTGAAGCTTTTGTGTATCTCAAGGAGAGGTTCACCTCTGCTCCCATCCTTATGCAGCCTGATGTTACTAGGCCGTTTTTGGTTGAGGTTGATGCTTCCTCTGTGGGGGTTGGCGCAGTATTGTCTCAGGATAACGGGGATGGATTACATCCCTGTGCCTTTTTTTCAAAAAAATTTTCGGAGACTGAACTGAATTACGATATTGGTAATCGGGAATTATTGGCTATTAAACTCGCATTTGAACACTGGCGCCACTTCTTGGAAGGTGCGGAATTTCCCGTTCAGGTTCTTACGGATCATAAAAATCTGATATATCTTGATGCTGCCAAGCGCCTGAATGCCCGTCAGGCTAGGTGGGCACTGTTTTTCTCGCGGTTTAATTTCTCCGTTACTTATATCCCTGGTACTAAGAATGTTAAGGCGGATGCCTTGTCTCGCAGTTTTTCTCCCATAGTCGGTGCTGAGAAAGAGGAGAACATTTTACAAGAAGGTGTTGTGATAGCTGCTTTGGACTCCGTTTTGGAAAATGAGATTCTTAAAGCACAGGAGAATGCCCCTTCTAACACTCCTCATGGGAGGTTGTTTGTGCCTGGGACCTTTAGGAGAGATTTGTTTGTTGAGTGTCACGAATCTCGGTTGGCAGGTCATCCCGGAATCTCTGAGACCAAGAGACTGGTGGGTCGCAGTTTTTGGTGGCCTGGATGGCAGAAGGAAGTCATTAAGTGGGTGCGTCAATGTACTATATGTGCTAGATCTAAGTCCTCACATACTCCTGCTGCGGGGTTGCTTTGTCCTTTGGAGGTTCCCAGTGCTCCTTGGACACATTTGGCTATGGACTTTATAACTGACCTTCCCCCCTCTGAGGGTTTTACTGTCATCTGGGTGGTCGTGGACCGTTTTAGCAAGATGTGTCACTTGGTTCCTTTCGTCAAACTGCCCTGCGCTAAAACTCTCGCTAAGGCCTTTGTCAAGGAAATTGTCAGACTTCATGGCGTTCCTACTGACATTGTTTCTGATAGGGGTCCTCAGTTCGTGGCTCGTTTTTGGCGTGCCTTTTGTGATAGGTTGGGAGTTCATTTGTCGTTCTCGTCCGGATATCATCCTGAATCTAATGGCCAGACAGAAAGGAAAAACCAGGATGTTGAGCAGTTCTTGCGTTGTTTTGTGGCAGACAATCAAGAGGGGTGATCTGAGTTTCTGCCACTTGCTGAATTTGCTCTGAACAATCATACATCTTCTTCTGCTGGTTGTTCGCCTTTTTTTTGTTGTTCTGGGAGACATCCGTCGTTTGGGTCGTTCTCCAAGTTGGGATCTGCTGTGCCTGAGGAGGAGAATTTTTCCGGTGATTTGGAGAGAGTTTGGACGGATGTGCGTGGTAATCTTCAGGAGGCCAACAGAAAATCTAAAGACTACTTTGATAGGAAACGACAGGAGGTTTTGTTCGCTGTTGGTGACATGGTTTGGTTGTCCTCTAGGAATCTGCGGTTGAGGATTCCTTCAAAGAAATTGGGTCCCAAGTTTGTAGGGCCCTTTAAGGTGCTTCAGGTTGTCAACCAATCTGCTGTTAGGTTGGAGGTTCCTACCTCCTGGAGAATTAATCCGGTATTTCATGTCTCTCTGTTGAAAAAAGCTGTTGTATCGGATTGTGACGCCTCTGCCTCTGTTCCTCCGGTGGTGGAGGACGGGGAATATGAAATTTCTCGCATCCTTAACTCTAGACGGTATAGAGGTAGTTTGCAGTATCTTGTGGCCTGGAAAGGTTTCGGTCCCGAGGATAACTCTTGGGTGAGGTCGGATGATGTTTCCGCGTCCAGACTTATCAGAGCGTTTCACAGGAGATTTCCTGATAAGCCTGGTCCTAGGGGATCCGGAGGATCCTCTTAGAAGGGGGGGTACTGTTAGAACCTTGCTCTTAGGTTTTTTTTCCTTTGCTGGTCACATGACCTTGTTGGCCTATTTAATCCTGCTCCGCCCTTCTGGCTTTGCTGGACTTCATTGTATATCTACTTTCTAGCTAGCCTGTGCTCTGTGTCTTGCTCTGTTAGTTTGCTTGGTCTACTGACCTCTATGTTCTATATATTTTGTTTGTTCGTCTGTCTGCTACTATTTCTGTTAGGAGGTGTCCCATATTCCTCCCAGTCCTTAGTACTTGTAGGGATTCCTTCCCCACATCTATAGGTCTCCGTACAGACTAGTTTAGGACTTTGGCAGGTCTGATCGCAGGATCAGGTTCCGTGTTACATCGTAGGGATTAAGCTGAGTTCTATCGTAGGGACAGATCTCCTCTCTTTCCTTAGCTCTGGTAGCAGAACATAACACCACTGGTGTTTTGTGGAAAAGCACATGTAAGATTCTGCAACAGCCTCTGCTGATACTCCTGCATACATGAATCCCTTTCTATGGCAGAAATTATTTCGGCAAATTTACTTTTGTACCAGGGATCTAAGAGTGTGGCAACCCAGTAGTCGGGATTACTTCGAATTCTGACAATCCAAGGGTCATGTTGCAGGTAGTGCAGCAAGAAGGCACTCATGTGTCTTGCGCATCCAGGAGGACCAAGTCCTTGTTGTGTTGGTAGCGAGGTAAGAATCATGCTTCCTTCCTCTGCCCTCTCCCCCCAACCTCACACAACAGAAATGTGATCAAGGTCTCCCTCATCTCATGAGTCTTACATGCCCATCGCCAGTTCGTCCTCCACTTCTTCCTCGGCTCCTGCACCTTCCTCAACAGTTTGACTGCTGCCATGCGCCCTGGTTAATCCCTCTCCCCCACCCTCCCATGCCTGCCGCCTTGGTGCTGCTGACCGTCTGGACCTTGGAGATGTTATCCCTTCCGCATACGACTCCTCCTCTACTTCCTCCACCTCCTCTTGTCCCACCACCTGACTCTGAATTCTGTTTAACGTGTGCTCCAGCATGTAAATCACTGGAATAGTCATGCTGATAATGGCATCGGCGTCAGCACTAAACATCTTCGTCGCCATTTCAAAACTGTGCAGAAGGGTGTGTGGTGCCCCTGAGGGTTCAGTCGCCACAGAGGTACTGCATCTCACCCAGAGGTGTGGTATCTCACCCTCAGGTAAGGAAGGAGTATGGCTCGGGACCCTAACACCTGCATCCAACACATACCCGCAGTGGGGGTAGGGCGAGATTGCTCCTAAGGGAGAGCACAGTCCCAGGTCCCTAGCTGGCGGGAGGGTCCTATGTAGTGGGTGTGGGTGGAGAAAGAAGCTTAGGGGAGCACATGACAGGGAGAGTGTAAATAGGAAGCCATCTTAGAAAGAGCAAGCCAGTCAGAGGAGGAGAAGTGACAGGAGCAGAGGCTCTGCATGAGCTCTGCTCCGGAGGCAGGCCTAGCCTGGGAGGCCCAGGACTGAAGGAGAGAAGAGAGGAGTGGGAGCAGGAAGGCTTCAGGAACCGAAGGGACCCTAGGGGAACGGGCCGTGCAGAAGGCCACCCGTACGCCCGCTGCTACCAGGAGGTAGAGGGGTCAGGCCAAATAAGGGGAACCGGTCCCTCAACTAGCGGAGAAACAGCAAGGCTCAACTAGAAACCGGAGGCTGCAGCATTTCATGTACTGCAGGCCAAACTCCACACCAGTCTCACTAAGAAGGTAGCCACATAGGACCCAGGGGACGGAACATACGTCGCACGCCAAGGCCCGAGGATACCGGATAGAAGTGTCACTGGGTGTGAGGTGCAGGGAGAAGGCCAGAGAAAGGACTCACAGAAGGGGGTCCTGCTAAGTACTCTGGAGCTATCTGGGGGTGGACTGAGCCCCTCACTGAGTACACACAGCACGACAGGGGAGATTGCTCTGGTACCTGTAATCTGGACTGCAACAACTGTGAGTAAAGATCTTGGGACTGCATCACACGGACTCTGTGTTCATTACTGACTCCCTGCACTACAACCACCATCATCCACACACACTGCCCTGAAGCTATACTCTTCCTGTGGGGAGTAATAATACCATTGCTGCAAAACCACCAGCTTCAGAGGACTGTTCCGCAGCGGCGGCCCCTTTGGCCGCACTCCACAGGTGGCGTAGTCGGACATTATAAAACCCATATATACAAATTACCCTTGGATTGACCACCCTGGGTCACGGACCGGGTCACCGCCACAGTGACTACAACCCCCAGCGTCTACCGGCCCGGCTCCGGGTACTCCACGGCCCAGGGGGTGTGTCAACTTCATAGGTCCCTGATCTGAGACCACTCCGGCAGCGTGATTTGCCCCACCTCTGGATCTCGTTGGCCCAGGCTATATGTCAGAACGTATTGCACCAGGGCTTGTCGGTGCTGCCACAGTCGCTGCAACATGTGCAGAGTTGAATTCCACCGTGTTGGCACATCGCATTTCAGCCGGTGAACTGGCAGGCCCAACGACTTCTGTAGAGATGTAAGTCGTTGAGCTGCGGGATGTGAACGGCGGAAGTGAGCACTCAGCGACCGTGCCCTCTGCAGAAGGCCATCTAGTCCGGGATAGTGGGCTAAAAATTGCTGGACAACCAGGTTCAACTTGTGAGCCATTCAAGGCACATGTGTGACATTGCCCCGGCGAAGGGCCGCACCCAGGTTTGCAGCATTGTCGCACACGGCCTTCCCTGGTTGCAGGTCCAGTGGAGACAACCATTCATGAAACTGGATCTCCAGAGCTGACCACAACTTCTCAGCTGTGTGACTCACATTTCCCAGACATTTCAAAGTAAACACCACCTGATGCTGTTGAGCCCTGCTGCCAGCATAGTAAGGAGGTGTGCAGGATTCCTTCTGCACAGTTAGAAAGCGGGTGGCATTACCAGACAGGCTTTGGGTGCAGGTGGAGGTCCGAGAGGAGGTTGAGGAGGCAGAAGCAGTGGAGGATCTTCTAGATAAAGAGGATTGATGTACAACTCGTGGGGACGGCAAGACTTGGACAGCAGCCCCTTGTCCTGCTGTCACCATAGTTACCCAGTGCCCAGTCAGCGATATGTAACACCCCTATCCATGCCTACTCGCCCAAGTGTCTGTGGTGAAATGCACCCTGTCACACACAGAGTTTCTAAAAGAAGCGGTGATGTTGTGTGCGACATGCTGGTGGAGCGCAGGCACACCTTTCTTTGAGAAGTAGTGCCGACTGGGCATCTGGTACTGGGGCACTGCGACGGACATAAGGTCTCGAAAATCCTCTGTGTCCACCAGGCGGAAAGGCAGCATTTCTGTAGCCAACAGCTTGCAGATGGTGAAATTCAACCTCTTAGCTTTCTCATGGCTAGGAGGAAATGGTCTTTTACTTGTCCACATCTGAGGGACCGAGGGCTGGCTGTTGTGCTTAGACGGGGTTTAGTAGGGTGTCCCCAGCAAACTTGCCAGTCTATGAGGAAGATACAGGCAGAAAAGTTAGGTTGCCTTGATCCAAAGGTGGTGCTCTCGATGTCGGAGAGCGCTCAACACCAGCTGGTGTTTCAACTTCCAAATGAAATGATGACCTGCCAATCACACTGGCTGTTGCGGGTAAAGAGGTGGCAGGTCTGTGTCCAAAAACATGTGTGACTGCTGTCCCCCCAGTCACAGAGGATGAAGAGGCCGCGGATGCACAAGATGGGGCAGACGGTGGTTGGCCCGGCCCGCTAGGCCGCATTGTAGCACAGTGAGCTTCCCACTGCAACTTATGCTTCATATCCATGTGACGGTACATGCATGAAGTACTCAAACTATGGATTTTTTGGCCTCTACTTAGCTTTTGGTGATAAATATTACAGATAACACGAGTTGGGTCATCCTTATCGATCTGAAAAAATGCCCAGGCTATGCAAGGCTTAGAGCCCATGCGACCTGAAGAGCCACTACGACTTGTGGTCAGAGGCAGAGTTGTGGTTGAGGATGCAGTTGTTGACGTGCTTCCAGTACTCCGTCTCTGTCCAGGAAGGCGCAACCTAACCTCGTCATCAATAGCATCTGTGATGCCCAGCTGCGCTTGGTATCACAGATCCTAGAAGAGTGCATTGATGGAATCCTCCACAAGAGGCCCCCATAAACATTCACACATCTCCACCTTCCACCTCAGACCAGCAGAGAGAGTCCGTTAGGGATATAAATAGGGAAGGTGGAGCTAGGCAGTTCAGTTCCTCTGAAGAGTTCCTGCAGTAGAGAAGCCTAAGAGAGGTCAGTCTGCAGTGGAGCTCAGTCTAGTCTAGAGAACTCAGTTAATAGTTCAGCAGTGGAGCACGAGGCTCCTGTTAGCTAGATTCAGAGAGCCCAGTTAGAGCTTAAGGTGTGCCGGCGCCATAAGATCGGTGAAGTGCGGCAAGCTGCCGTTAGTGTGCATAGCCTAGTGAGGGCCCGGGTAGGCCGAAGGCGAGTGGAGAGTTAGTACTTAGGGGGCAGAGGAGCTTAACCAGCTCACCCCGAAGCTTTTACCGGACACCGGATCCGAGCTTACCGGGATCTCTATGACCCAGTAAGGCATAACCGGAATCCCTGGAGAACTACAAGTCCCAGGATCGCTAAGGTGCTGATACGTAACAGAGCCAGGAGATGCTTAGGCCCCGCATACTGGGAGCGTGAACTCCAAGACAAGGCCCTACCACAAGGTCAGCCAGCGCAGGACAGAGACAAAGTTAGGCCTAGCTCCAGGCAGGTCAGAAACTTACTACGCAGAGGCAAGAAACAGGAGACCCTACACCCACTCAATGGGGAGGATCCTGATATGCACCCTTCACCCTACAGTGCTCCGGGATGTGCCTGAATTTCCACCAGTAAAAGGTACTGAAGTGACTACCGTGTCCGTTCCCGTTCTTGCTCTGACCCAGCTGGGTCTCGCTTGTTCTGCATTCCCCCTGCATAACTTTTTCTGGGGCCTAGCTCTACCTGTGGGGAGCTATACCATCGAGCTGCCTTATCACCGGCCTCAGTGGACTGCTGCAGCGCTGGTGCTTCTCACCAGATACCACAGTGGCGTCACGAACTCTTATAAAATGAACAATTATCCACACTTTTAAAGAGTGACCCCAGGGTACGGGCTCGGGAGCCGACCACCGCGACATCCCCAAGGCCAGGCAAAGGCCCGGGTACCGAATCATCCCCATCCCCTGGGCTAGTCACATCCTCCTCCACCTCCTCTGCTGACCTCATCGACTGGCTGACTGTGGGTTGACAGTAAGTGGGATCTCCAACCTCGTCATCATCACCCTGTGTGTTCTCACACCCGTCGTCTTCAGAGCCAACCTCTTCCTGCCCTGACAAAAAAGTCAAGTTGTCGCTCCAATCAGGTGTTTGAGTCTCATCATCGTCTTCATCATTGTCTCCACCAACAGGAGTTACAGTTTGGGAACGAGGGTCTACATTATGCTCAGAACCTTCTTCATCTGGTCCTGGATCCGACTCATAAAGATTCTGGGCATCAGTGCAGATCATTTCCTCGTCTGGATTAACAGAAGCTCTGGAGCAGACCTCCGTTTCCCAGGCTATAGTATGAGTAAACAGCTGTGCAGACTCAACCATCTGTGTTACCCCATACTCAGACCGGCAGCTGGAGACTTGGGAGCTGTGAGGAAGCAAGTGCGATTGGGGTGACACCTCTGAGGACTGGAGTATTTGTGATGTTGAAGTTGAGGTGGAGGAGAGCCCACTTGAAGGAGCACTTGATATCCGTTGAAGCACCTGCTGTTTTTGTGCCTCATCTGGAATTTGTAGCGATGGGCGTGTCCGTAAGAAAGGGATCGTATCACATTGTCCACGAAAAGAAGTAGACATCTTAGTTTGGCTGGAAGATAGTCTTTCTTCTGCAGATGTTACTCCCCCCCCCCCCCCCCACCGCGGGGGGGCTCGACCCATCAGCGGACAGGCACCAGTATTGGGAGAGGGGGGCTGGCCGTCAGGGTCCACCGTGGCTCTGGCACAAACCCGGCGACACGGATGTCGCACGGGCAGGAACGGACTGGCCGTGTCGGCTTGGCACTCCAGCGTAGTCCCTCTGCCCGCTCGCGCCCGTAACCTCAAAGGGATGCGCAAGCGGCTTTTCTTCCCAGGGCTGTTCTCCGCCCAGCAGGAACGTGGGGGAGCTCAGGTTGGCCTTCCACTGTACTCCCTTACCTCCCTCGCCCTCTTTCCTTCTTCCGTTCTCCATCTAACCCCTCAGCTCTGTGGTGTCCGCTCTCCCTCCAGCTCTCTCGTTCTCACAGGTGGACTACCGCGTGTATTCGCACTGTGGTGAATCTTTTGGGCCCAGGCATAAGAAGTTGTCGAGGTAATGGATAATATGTGCCCCCTTAGAAACGTCCATTACAACCCATTCGAGGAAGCAACTAAACGCCTCAAATAGTGAGCAGGATCTGGAGCACCCCATGGGCAAACAGCGATCTCTATAGTATGCTCCTTCCCAGAAGCAGCCCAATAGGTGGACACTATTCGGAGGCACAGGTAGTAAGTAACCGGAACGCCGCATCAATGTCTGTTTTGGCCATTAGGGTGACCCTTCCCAACTTCTTGATCCGCCTGATTGCCTTGTCAAAGGATGTACAGTATATACTACTGTACTTGGTTCCGCGTCGATGTTGTCGTTAACGGACCTGCCCCTTGGATATGACAAATGGTGGATTAGTCCGAATGTATTGGGTTCCGTTTTTGGCACAACTCACAACGGGGATACCACTACGTCTTGTAAGGAAAGTGTTCTGAATGATACCGCCATTCTACCTAAAGATATTTCTTTTTTTAATTTTCTTGTCACGACGTCTGGGTAGGCTGATTTTAGATTTTTACTCCAGCCATTCTTGATTTTAGAAGGGCATGACATGCCTATATCTGTGTCTCCCCCTCCTTTTACTCCTCCACCTCTTTTCTTTTCGCATGACTATATGTACTTGTCACTTTTCCATGTGTTAGTTATGTCTTCTGAGCAGTTTGTCAGCTTTTGGACACCTTTGAAGTGTTTTCTATGTGTTTTCTATGTGTTTCTATGTGTTTTTGTTTGCCTGCCATTGGTTTTAACGGTGTTCGAAGGTGTTCGACGAACAGTTCGACGAACAGTTCGGCAAACATACGGGTGTTCGACGAGCCGAACACTACGGGGGTGGCACAACACTAGACCGGAAGATAACAGAAGAGAGGGAGAGATTGAAGATTTTAGTTAGGTGAGTAGTAACGACTGGAAAGAGAGACTGGAGTAGGTGAAGGAATGGGGTCAGTAATGCATGTAGTAAGTCGAGAAAAAGAAAGGAGCCTGGAGATTTCTTCTTCTGTGATCGGGTCAAATGTGGAAAGTGAGCCAGAGGAGATGTGGGGAGGGATGGGCATGGCACTTGGTGGCTGTGAGCTGATTTCCTGATGGATATTTTCTATTTTCTCTTTAAAGTAGGAAGCCAGATCATCAGCACAATGTTCATGATAAGGGCCTGCGCTTTAGGACTGAGGAAAGAGTGAAAGGTGTTGAAGTGTTTTTTTGAGTTGATGGATAGTGAGGAGATGAGGGTGGTGAAGTAGGCTTGTTTGGCGAGGTAAAGGCCAGAGTTATAGGTTCTTAACATAAATTTATAGTGGATAAAGTTTTCTGGTGTGCAAGTTTTCCTCCATAGGTGTTCAGCACTCCTAGAGCATCGCTGGAGAAATCGAGTTTGCGGTGTGAGCAAGGGCTGTTTTACTCTGTGTTTGGAGGTTCTGAGGGTGAGGGGCGCTACTTGGTCCAGGGTGCTTCTGAGGGTGTTGTTGCAGTGATATACAGAACATATATGGAATATATGGAACAACTTTGCATCACAAATAATGAGCAGGGCTTGCTGTTCATGAGTTGTATTATTTAAAACTACTGAAACATTAACCCCTTTCTGCAAATGGATGTAATCGTAAGTCCAGACTGCAGGTCATTTCCTGCACTCGGGAGTATGGTTATATTTGATGGACCGTCGGGTCGTAGGAGTTGTGCCTGTGCCATCAACAACAGGAGCCGGTTGTTACACACAGCCAGGCTCCTACTGCAAGTCCTGAGGCTGTACATAGTGTTGATCCCAGCACTTTAACCCCTCATATGCTATTGTCAGTATTGACAGCTGCATGTGAGGAATCAAAGGGAGAACACTCCCTTTGTCAGCCCTTTGGCACCACCTCAGCGGGATCCTAGGGTGCAAATCGCCTGACAATGGCCTCCCTGTCTGCTATAATCATCAGGCAATCAGATAACAATGGGGGCGGGACCTATTTGACTAACTGTCAGTCAAAGACTGTGGAGATAATGAATTGCAATATATCAGTAATACAGTATATACAGTGGTGGCCAAAAGTATTGGCACTCCTGCAATTCTGTCAGATAATATTCAGTTTCTTCCTGAAAATGATTGCAATCACAAATTCTTTGGTATTATTATCTTCATTTAATTTGTCTTCAATGAAAAAAAACACAAAAAGAATTGTCCTAAAGCCAAATTGGATACAATTCCACACCAAACCTAAAAAAGGGGGTGGATAAAAGTATTGGCACTGTTTGAAAAATCATGTGATGCTTCTCTAATTTGTGTAATTAACAGCACCTGTAACTTACCTGTGGCACCTAACAGGTGTTGGCAATAACTAAATCACACTTGCAGCCAGCTAACATGGATTAAAGTTGACTCAACCTCTGTCCTGTATCCTTGTGTGTACCACATTGAGCATGGAGAAAAGAAAGAAGTTTAGGATTCTTGCAATATGGTGACCAAAAAGAAAGTGATTTTTTTTTTAAGTGTTTTTTTTTGTGTGAAAAAGTAGTAAAACATAAAAAAAGTTATAAAGTGGATATCAATATAGTCATATTGACCCCCAGAATAACATTAACTTAATTAATGTCAATTATACTGGATGGTGAACTTTGTAAAAAAAAAATGTAAAAACATCTCCAGATTTAATGTTTTTGCTCTTGCCTGCTACTGAATTAAACAGCGATCAAAAAGCAGTATGTACCAAAAAGCAGTAGTAGTTAAAACTATACACAAAAAAACAAGTCTTCATATAGCTCATACAGCTCTATTTACAGTAAAATAAAAAAGTTCTGGATGTCAGAATATGGTGTCCAAAAAATAAGATTTTTTTTCAAAGTAATTTCTTGTGCAAAAATAGCAAAAAAAAAAAAAACTATATAACTTTTCTATTGCCATGATCGCATTGACCCACAGAATAAATATAACATAATACATAATTATGAATGGTCATTGGTGTTTAAAATAGAATCAACAAAAAATAGAATTGCTAGCTTTTTGTTCTTTTTGACTCCGAATATTTTAAGAAAAACTAACCAAAAAGTCACATGTACCACAAAACAGCACTAATGTAAACTACAGCTTATTCCACAACAAATAAGTTCTCATACAGGACTGCTGATGTAAAATTGTGAAAATTATGCCACCCTAAATGGCTACCCCAAAATAAAAAAAAATTTTTAAAGAGCATTTTAATGAAACAATAATTTGGTATTGCCGTATTCATACTGACCCACAGAATAAAGTTAACACTTTATTTATGTAGCATGACACATAGCGTAAAATTAAAAATGCAAAAAAAAGTTGCAAAATTGTTGTTTTGTTTATATTCCATCCCATGACGCTTATTAGTAAGTGATATGAACTCCAAAATGATGCCACTGAGAAAAACAAATCCCAAAAAAACAAGCCCTCATACATCTATATTGCAGGGAAAAAAAAGTTATGGTTTCTGGAACGCAACAATAAAAAAGTAAAAAAAATGGTCTGACAATGATCAAAACTGGCTGTGACGTCAAGGGGTTAAAATGTTGATCAGCGTGGTAAATTGTCATCGCAAATCAATTATATAAATGAATTAGATTAACTTGAATATATATATTAAAAGGAAAATATTTATGAAAAAAGAAAATATTTAGGTAAATGTAATTAACTATCCAACAGTGAAGCCTGTCAAGTAATCTGCTCATGTAACCCTTAGCCAATCACAGCACTGCAAAATGAATGTCTTTAAATCTGTTAGCGTTTCAAAAGCAATAAGTGGATCACATTCACTAATAATGAGTAATCACATGCTTACATCAAATCCCTTTCTCTTCTTCAAGCGTTTCTTGTTGAGTTTCTTACAAGCATACATTTTACCAGTTGCCCTCATTTGGGAAGCTGACACTTCCCCAAATCCACCTTTTCCAAGAATTCGAAAGTCCATAAACCAGTCCGATCCAACAGGCTGAGTTTCTAGCCATTTCCATTGAAGGAATCTTGAAAAGTATTTGCTTTCCTTGTATTGTTGAAATGCATTTTCCCTTAAATAACTTGAGGTAGAATGAAGCAGTGGTTCAAAAAGCTCATCGGGGACCTTACTGCATTCCTCCACCGCCTGCGCAATAGCCTTTGCTTCTAAATAGTAACAAAAATACTTAGAATGGGTGTCAAGATATTTGCTGATAATGTTCTTGGCTTTCTGCAAACGATCATCCTCCTCCGCAGTATCATATTCCTCAATATCAATCCAGATCTCCAATGCAGGAACAAAGTGATCTACTGTTCCCAAAAACTCCTGGAACAGCTTTTTGCCAATGGGCTGCTTTTCACAAATATTCTCATATTCCAAGTCAAGCTGATTTTTCAGATGTTCACACTCTGAGAGTGGAGGTAGCTTAAGTTTGGCACGGAATTTCTTGTTCCGAGTAATTTGAGGAGTGAAGCCCCCATCAAAGCTGCCACGTGCAGTAATAAATGCAGAATTGGCTACCACTGTTTCCAGTGCTCCAAAATCCATCTTTGATTGATTAGTCTCCTGAACCAAACATGAACCACTTGGCAGCTACAGAAAGAAAATCTTGACTGAAAGTAGGATCTGCCTACTGCATTCGGTACCTGCAGGCTTAGCAAAATCCCTTTGATTCAGGTAGAATTATAGACTAAGGTCTTCAATGGGGAATTGTATGTCCATGACACTGTGCATGAGAAAATTATATGTCAAGCAACTCATACCCAAAACTGTAAAAAAAATAAATAAATACAAAAATAACAGTAGAAAACAGCAATGTGTCATGAAAATCACCTAGATAGTAATCCAGATCCTGTATGACATATAATATAAGAATGGCTTATTAGAAGAGATAGCTAAATGACAGGTGAGGAACTAATACCCCTGACTCAACACCTCTGTAAACTCTTTATCCACTTAGGTAGATAATTCCACTCTCATTCTCTCTCCCTCCATCATTAGTGTACTCTGTTCTACCACTGCAGTATATTATTTTCATGTACAGTAAATTGAAATTCCTCATTTGATAGTTATAGGTGTAATGTATGAATCTTTGAAACCAATGCATTTAGCCAAAAATGGAAATCCAACAGTGAATATGATGGAAATGTAATGTTTTCTTAAATTCTATAGAAAGACAGATGATGCCCTCATTATAATGTTTTGTGCCCCACCATAGACGGCACACATCTCCCGACAGGGAGCTTAGATGGAGCTCCTCTGCCAGCAATACAGAATCGCAGCAGAGCTCCAGGAGAGCTTGCGTCGCCTTTCCTGCCACGTGACGGCACAATGATGTCATCGCGCTAGTGTTATGATCTGCTACAGGGAGTAAGGAAAGACAGGAGAACTGTCCCTACAATAGAACTAAACTAGATCCCTACGATGTAACGGGGAACATGATCCTGCGATCAGACCCGCTAAAGTCCTCGGCTAGTCTGAACGAAGACCTATAGATGTGAGGGAGGGATCCCTACAAGAACTAGGGACTGGGATAAGTTTGACACCTCCTAGCAGAAATAGTAGCAGTCAAAGACAAACACACAACAAAAAGCATAGAGGTCAGAAGACCTAGAAAAACTAACAGAGAACGGCAACAGAGCACCAAGCTAGCTCAAGAGTAGTAAATACAATGAAGTCCAGCAAGACCAGGAGGGCGGAGCCGGATTAAATAGGCAAAAATGGTCATGTGACCAGCAAACTAAAAAAAAACTAGCAGGAGAGTTCTAACAGTACCCCCTTTTCTAAGAGGATCCTCCGGATCCCCTAGGCCCAGGCTTACCAGGAAACCTCCTGTGAAACGCTCTGACAAGTCTGGAAGCAGAAACATCATCCGCCCTCACCCATGAGTTATCCTCAGGTCCGAAACCCTTCCAAGCGACGAGATACTGCAAACTCCCTCTATACCGTCTAGAATTTAGGATGCGGGAAATTTCATATTCCCCGTCCTCCACCACCGGAGGAACAGTGGCAGAGGCGTCACCATCAGACACATCAGCTTTTTTCAACAGAGAAACATGAAACACCGGGTTAATCTTCCAGGACGTAGGAACCTCCAACCTAACAGCAGATTGGTTAACTATCTGAAGCACCTTAAAGGGCCCTACGAACTTGGGACCCAATTTTTTAGAAGGAATCCTCAATCGCAGATTCTTAGAGGACAACCAAACCATGCCACCAACAGCAAACAAAACCTCTTGCCGTTTCCTATCAAAGTGCCTCTTAAATTTTTTGTTAGCCTCCTGAAGATTACCACGCACTTCCGTCCAAACTCTCTCCAAATCACCGGAAAAACTCTCCTCCTCAGGCACAGCCGAAACCAATTTGGAGAATGACCCAAAAGACGGATGTCTCCCAGAACAACAAAAAAAAGGCGAACACCCAGCAGAAGAGGATGTATGGTTGTTAAGAGCAAATTCAGCAAGTGGCAGAAACTCAGACCACCCCTCTTGATTGTCTGCCACAAAACAACGCAAGAACTGCTCAACATCCTGGTTCTTCCTTTCTGTCTGGCCATTAGACTCAGGATGATATCCAGATGAAAACGACAAATGAACTCCCAACCTGTCACAAAAGGCACGCCAAAAACGAGCCACGAACTGAGGTCCCCTATCAGAAACAATGTCAGTAGGAACACCATGTAGTCTGACAATTTCCTTGACAAAGGCCTTAGCGAGTGTCTTAGCGCAAGGCAGTTTGATGAAGGGAACCAAGTGACACATCTTGCTAAAACGGTCCACGACCACCCAGATGACCGTGAAACCTTCAGAGGGGGGAAGGTCAGTAATAAAGTCCATAGCCAGATGTGTCCAAGGTGCACTAGGAACCTCCAGAGGGCAAAGCAACCCCGCAGCAGGAGCATGCGAAGACTTGGATCTAGCACACACAGTACATTGGCGCACCCACTTAATGACTTCCTTCTGCCATCCAGGCCACCAAAAACTGCGACCCACAAGTCTTTTGGTCTCAGAAATTCCTGGATGACCTGCCAACCGAGACTCATGACACTCAACAAACAAATCTCTCCTGAAGGTCCTAGGCACAAACAACCTCCCATGGGGAGTGTTAGATGGGGCATTCTCCTGAGCTTTAAGAATCTCATCCTCCAAAACGGAGTCCAAAGCAGCAATCACAACACCTTCTTGTAAAATGCTCTCCTCTTCCTCCTCAACACCGACCATGGGAGAAAAGCTGCGAGACAAAGCATCCGCTTTAACATTCTTGGTACCCGGGATGTAAGTAACGGAAAAATTAAACCGCGAGAAAAAAAGTGCCCACCTAGCCTGACGGGCATTCAAGCACTTGGCAGCATCAAGATAGATCAGATTTTTATGATCAGTGAAAACCTGAATGGGAAATTCAGCACCTTCCAAGAGGTGACGCCAGTGTTCAAATGTGAGTTTAATCGCCAGTAATTCCCGATTACCAATATCGTAATTAAGTTCAGTCTCAGAAAATTTTTTTGAAAAAAAGGCACAGGGATGTACTCCATCCTTGTTTTCCTGAGACAACACCGCACCGACCCCCACCGAAGAAGCATCAACCTCAACCAAAAACTGCTTAGTCACATCAGGCTGCATAAGGATGGGCGCAGAGGTGAACCTCTCCTTTAGAAACACAAAAGCTTCAATGGCCTCAGAAGTCCACTGAACCGCATTAGCACCTTTCCTGGTGAGATCGGTCAGCGGTTTGACAATAATAGAAAAAATTTTTATGAATTTTCTGTAATAATTGGCGAAACCCAAAAACCTCTGTATCGATTTCAAACCAATAGGCCTAGGCCATTCCTGCACAGCTTGAACTTTAACCGGGTCCATCTCAAAACCTTCACTGGAGATAATGTAGCCCAAAAAACTAATTCTCTGTACAGCGAACTCACATTTCTCCAGCTTAGCAAAAAGCGAATTGTCCATTAATAACTGTAATACCTCACGTACGCTCCGCCAATGAGACTCCAGATCAGGCGAATAAATCAGAATGTCATCCAAATACACAACCACATTTTTGCCGATTAAAGGTCTAAGGATGTCATTAATAAGATTCTGAAAAAATGCTGGAGCATTGGTAAGACCAAAAGGCATAACCAGATTCTCAAAATGACCCACAGGAGTGTTAAAAGCAGTCTTCCATTCATCACCCTCCTTCATGCGCAACAAATTGTATGCCCCCCGGAGATCAATTTTAGAGAACCACTTGGCCCCCACTAACTGGTTAAATAAATCAGGAATCAATGGCAGTGGGTAAGGATTGCGTACAGTAATTTTATTAATCTCACGAAAGTCCAGACAAGGACGTAAACCGCCATCTTTTTTTTTTTACAAAAAAAAATCCAACAGCCACAGGAGACTTGGAAGGCCTAATGTGACCAGCGGCCAAGCTTGTCTGTATGTATTCCTCCAAAGCCTTTCTCTCAGGAATAGTAAGATTAAATAAACGACTTTTAGGAAGAGTCGCTCCAGGGACAAATTCAATGGTACAATCATAGTCTCTATGGGGAGGCAAAATTTGTGACTCCTCCTCAGAAAAAACTCTCCAAAAATCCTGAATAGGTACAGGCAATTCCCCTTTATCCACAGCAGCAATACGTCCGTTACAACACTTGTCATAACACTTAGGGCTCCAGGACTTAATTTCATTGGTAGACCAATCCAGTACAGGATTGTGCAATTTTAACCAGGGTAACCTCAATATTACTGGAGAAGGCAAATTATCCAATACCACCAAATCCAAATTTTCTTGGTGAATACCATTAATAGTGAGGGGAAATTCACAGACCTTATGAGTAACACTCTTCAAGGGAGAGCCATCAACAGAAACCACAGCAATAGGGGATGACAAAGTTTTAGGTTCTAATCTAAGGTTTTCCAAGAATCCCCCATCAATCACATTCAGAGTAGAACCACAATCCACAAATACCCGAAATTCAATTAATTCATCCTGAGCAGCAGTAGTGGCAGATAGGAATACTCCCTTAGAATTTAAACAGGCAATACGGGCATAACTGACCTTTTTTTTTTCTTTCTTCAAACGAAGCACACAGTTCTTAATAAAATGACCAGAATTTCCGCAATAGAAGCACAAGCCTTCAGAAAGCCTGCGATCTTTTTCCTGAGAGCGGGGTGGCATCGCCCCAATCTCCATCGGCTCTCCATTGTCAGCACAGACCCTCTCAAGACTCGGAGCTGACATAGCAGAGGATTTGCTCTCATTAACTCTTGCACGCAGTCTCCTGTCCACCCGTATAGCTAATTGCATAGCCTCCTGCAAGTTTCCAGGTGTGGGATAAGCAATCAGTAAATCCTTAACCCTTTCACCTAGCCCTGCAAGAAACAAGCTTTTCAAAGCTGAATCGTTCCACCCCACCTGGGCAGACCACCGACGGAAGTGAGAACAATATTTTTCCACATTACCTGATCCCTGCCTCAAACGTCTCAATTCAGACTCAGCAGATGAGACTCGATCAGGATCATCATACAACAAACCCAAAGCAGAAAAAAAACTATCCACTGATCTAAAGCACAGATCACTAGGTTGGAGAGAGAAGGCCCATCCCTGAGGATCTTTGCGCAAAAGTGACATTATGAACCCTATGCGCTGTGATTCATCACCAGAGGATCCGGGTCTCAAACGAAAATACAATAAACAAGCATTTTTAAAAGAAAAAAAATCTTGTTGTTCGCCAAAAAATAAATCAGGCAGACGTACCTTTGGTTCCACAAAATGTGCTCCAGAACAGCTACTCACGTGTTGTTGGAGCTTGGCCACCTCCAGAGAGAGTCCCTGCAAGCGTTGAGCCAAATCTTGAACCGAGACCATGATGGAAAACTGGAGGTCTTTCCTTAGAGAAAATTTTTTTTTTTTCTTTTAGGGCTGGACTTACTGTTATGATCTGCTACAGGGACTAAGGAAAGACAGGAGAACTGTCCCTACAATAGAACTAAACTAGATCCCTACGATGTAACGGGGAACCTGATCCTGCGATCAGACCCGCTAAAGTCCTCGGCTAGTCTGAACGAAGACCTATAGATGTGAGGGAGGGATCCCTACAAGAACTAGGGACTGGGATAAGTTGGACACCTCCTAGCAGAAATAGTAGCAGTCAAAGACAAACACACAACGTATGCGCTGGCCTCAGGTAGAAGGCATATACAGGAGATCATATGGAGAGATGAGTATTAAAAACTTTTTTTTTTTCAATAAAATAAATGAAATGCTGGTGGGAGAGAGGAAGGTATAACGATTTAAAGGGAATCTGTCATGTAAAAAAACGCTAATAACGTTTATTCTTCAGGTTAATAGCGTTCTGAACCTGCGCCTGGTTTTCAGTCAGTGTGCCGGCGCCACTTAAGTCACCTCTCAGTGTATAGTGAGTGGCGGATCCTGTTGTCAGTCAATGTCGGAGGCGCTGTTACAGTGGTGACTTAAGCAGCACCTTTGTGACTGAAAGCAGATATAAATATATAGAATAAAGATAAGCGGGGCTCTCAGTGGTGGGGCTGGGCAGATTAAGAATGCTATTAACCTGCAGATTAAAGCAATATCTGCAGGTTAATAGCGTTTTTTGCATGATAAGTTTCTTTTAAGGGTGGTGGGTGAGAGAGTGGAAATTATAATGAAATAAGGGTGGAGGATAGGAGAGAAGACATGATATAATGAATTGGGTTTGGGGGAGAGGGGCATGTAAATATAATAAATCAGGAGAGCGGGTGGTGCACAGTGATGGGACATTGAGGATGCAGGAGAGTGACTGGTAATGAATTGATGGAAAGAGGGGCTAATTAATTTATATATTTATTGGGTGGGGGAAAAGTGGCTAATTATAGTTAAGGGGAGGCACAGTGCTGGCTTATCAATTTACATTTGTAATTATGGGTTGCCTAATAGCTAATTATATAGTAATGGAGGGTGCATGTCTGTATTCAACTGCGCAATGTGGGGGATTTCTTATTCAGGAAACAAAAATGAGTACATATATGTGACTTTTTTTATTTTCAGGGGTGCAGTGATTAGTGTGGCAAACTCTGCAGTGACTGAGTCACGGCGATAGGACGTCGATGAAGGTTTGACAAGGTAAAGAAGAAAAAGGCTGTAATCAGCTGAGATATCAGCGGTAATTACTGGATATAAATGTTTATTCTTTATAGGGGTATGTTTACACAGATGGACTAAACCACCATCAATCGGTAAACCATTACCGATCGGCAGTTGTTTACTGCAATCTGTCTGTTTAAACAGGCTATTAACCACTTCGCGCCAGAGCCTCTTTTTGCCTTCGTGACCGGGCCAATTTTTTCAATTCTGACCACTGTCACTTTATGAAGTAATTACCTGGAACGCTTCAACGGATTCCCTTAATTCTGAGATTGTTTTTTCATGACATATTGTACTTCATGATAGTGGTAAAATTTCTTCGATATCACTTGCGTTTATTTGTGAAAAAATCAGAAATTTGGCGAAAATTTTGAAAGTTTTGCAATTTTCAAACTTTGAATTTTCATGCCCTTAAATCAGAGAGATATGTCACACAAAATAGTTAATGAATAACATTTCGCACATGTCTACTTTACATCAGCACAATTTTGGAACCAAAATTTTTTTTTGCTAGGAAGCTATAAGGGTTAAAAGTTGACCAGCGATTTCTCATTTTTCCAACAAATTTACAAAAACATTTTTTTTAGGGACCACATCTTATTTGAAGTGACTTTGAGGGGCCTTTATGACAGAAAATACCCAAAAGTGACACCATTCCAAAAACTGCACCCCTCAAGGTGCTCAAAACCACATTCAAGAAGTTTATTAACCCTTCAGGTGTTTCACTGGAATTTTTGGAATGTGGAAGAAAACAATGAACATTTAACTTTTTTTCACAAAAATGTTATTTTAGACCCAATTTTTTTATTTTCACAAGGGTAACAGGAAAAAATGGAATATACAATTTGTAGTGCAATTTCTCATGAGCACGCTGATACCCCATATGTGAGGGAAAACCACTGTTTGGGCGCACTGCAGGGTTCGGAAGGGAAGGAGTGCCATTAGACTTTTTGAATGTAAAATTTGTTTGAATAATTAGCAGACGCCATGTAGCGTTTGGAGAGCCCCTGATGTGCCTAAACAGTGGAAACCCCCCACAAGTGACACCATTTTGGAAACTAGACCCCTTAGGGAGCTTATCTAGATGTGTGGTGAGCACCTTGAACCCCAAGGTGCTTCACAGAAGTTTATAATATTGAGCTGTAAAAATAAAATTTTCACATTTTTCCCACAAAAACGTTTTTCATCCCTTAATTTTGCATTATCATAAGGGTAACTGGATAAATTGCACTATGAAATTTGTTGTGCAATTTCTCCTGAACACGTCGATACCCCATATGTGGAGGCAAACCACTGTTTGGGCGCACGGCAGGGTTTGAAAGGGAAGGAGCGCCATTTGACTTTTTGAATGTAAAATTTGCTTGAATAATTAGCGGACGCCATGTTGCATTTGGGGAGCCCCTGATGTGCCTAAACAGTGGAAACCCCCCACAAGTGACACCATTTTGGAAACTAGACCCCTTAGGGAACTTATCTAGATGTGTGGTGAGCACTTTGAACCCCAAGGTGCTTCACAGAAGTTTATAATATTGAGCTGTAAAAATAAAATTTTCACATTTTTCCCACAAAAACATTTTTCATCCCTTAAGTTTGCATTATCATAAGGGTAATAGGATAAATTGCACCATGAAATTTGTTGTGCAATTTCTCCTGAACACTCCGATACCCCATATGTGGAGGCAAACCACTGTTTGGGCGCACGGCAGGGTTTGAAAGGGAAGGAGCGCCATTTGACTTTTTGAATGTAAAATTTGCTTGAATAATTAGCGGACGCCATGTTGCATTTGGGGAGCCCCTGATGTGCCTAAACAGTGGAAACCCCCCACAAGTGACACCATTTTGGAAACTAGACCCCTTAGGGAACTTATCTAGATGTGTGGTGAGCACCTTAAACCCCAAGGTGCTTCACAGAAGTTTATAATATTGAGCTGTAAAAATAAAATTTTCACATTTTTCCCACAAAAACATTTTTCATCCCTTAAGTTTGCATTATCATAAGGGTAATAGGATAAATTGCACCATGAAATTTGTTGTGCAATTTCTCCTGAACACTCCGATACCCCATATGTGGAGGCAAACCACTGTTTGGGCGCACGGCAGGGTTTGAAAGGGAAGGAGCGCCATTTGACTTTTTGAATGTAAAATTTGCTTGAATAATTAGCGGACGCCATGTTGCATTTGGGGATCCCCTGATGTGCCTAAACAGTGGAAACCCCCCACAAGTGACACCATTTTGGAAACTAGACCCCTTAGGGAACTTATCTAGATGTGTGGTGAGCACCTTAAACCCCAAGGTGCTTCACAGAAGTTTATAATATTGAGCTGTAAAAATAAAATTTTCACATTTTTCCCACAAAAACGTTTTTCATCCCTTAATTTTGCATTATCATAAGGGTAATAGGATAAATTGCACCATGAAATTTGTTGTGCAATTTCTCCTGAACACTCCGATACCCCATATGTGGAGGCAAACCACTGTTTGGGCGCACGGCAGGGTTTGAAAGTGAAGGAGCGCCATTTGACTTTTTGAATGTAAAATTTGCTTGAATAATTAGCGGACGCCATGTTGCATTTGGGGAGCCCCTGATGTGCCTAAACAGTGGAAACCCCCCACAAGTGACACCATTTTGGAAACTAGACCCCTTAGGGAACTTATCTAGATGTGTGGTGAGCACCTTAAACCCCAAGGTGCTTCACAGAAGTTTATAATATTGAGCTGTAAAAATAAAATTTTCACATTTTTCCCACAAAAACGTTTTTCATCCCTTAATTTTGCATTATCATAAGGATAACAGGAGAAATTGCACCATGAAATTTGTTGTGCAATTTCTCCTGAGTATGCCAATACCCCATATGTGGGGGAAAACCACATATTGGTGTACGGCAGGGTTCGGAAGAGAAAGGAGCGCTATGTTGGCTGGGATAGGTTGCAGACACCATGTCACATTTGAAGAGTCGCTGACATGCCGAAACAGCAGAAACCACCACAAGTGACCCCATTTTGTAAACTACACCTCTCATGGAATTCATCTAGGGAAGTAGTGATTATTTCTTAATTTTTAAAGTTATACCATTGGGCAGTGAAAAAAGCATAATTATATTTTTACCACAAAAAATTGTTTTACCCTCAGATTTTACATTTTCACACAGGGCAATGGGTAAAAATGGTACCGAAATGTGTCACACAATTTCTTCTAAAAGTGGCAATACCCCATATGTGGCTGTATTGTACCGCTTAGCCATACAGCGAGATCTGGGAGGGACGGAGCGCTATTTGACAATTGGAGAACAAATTATTGTAGAATAGGCATTTGGATTTGGGAGCACAAAATTTTCTGAATTTCTTTTGGGGGGCAAGGGCCATTTCGCTTTTCCAGAGCCTTTCTGCTACCAGTAACTTGGAATATTTTTAACAGATGACAGACCTGAGTGGGGACTAGCTTTTTTTGAGGACTGAGTTGAAGCTTTTATTGGGAACATTTTACGCAACATTTATCCGGCGCTCTAGGCTGAGCACTTACATCGGGGTTTCCATCTAAATTTCCAAGTGATGTAATTCAGATGAAACCCCTGCAGGATCCATTCACTATAATGAGGCAGCAGAGTTACTCTGGACTCCGTCTGGCCTCTGTTTAGCGGTGTCTTTTTTTTCAGAAGTGCACAAAACTGTGGCCAACCGCACTTTTATGCACGCCTAAAAAAAACTGACACTGTGGGATCACAGGCCAGATGGCATCCACAGTGGCCTATAGCTGCCTCATTAAAGAGAATCTTCCGTCATGGGTTCAGTCTGAATCACGTATTTCAGAGATTTACACGAAACTCTGGTGTAAGTGCTCAGCGCAGAGAGCAGGATAAATGTGAGCAGAGCCTTACTGCGATCTTTGGGAGACATAATAAACAAATCAGTAGCAGGTGAAGAATTGGTTTTATTTATTTTTTATGCTGTTCCTCGTGCGGTATAAGTGATGAGATTACTTTATTCTTCGGGTCGGTGCGATTACAGAGATACCAGATTTATATCGGGTTTTTATGATTGACAGCTGTCACACACTAAGAGATGCTTTTTTTGCAAAATCTAGTTTTTGCATCGCCATATTTTGAGAGCTATAATTTTTCCATATTTCGGCCGACAGAGTCATGTGATGGTTTGTTTTTTGCGGGATGAGTTGACATTTTTATTAGTACCATTGTTGGGTAAGTGACATTTTTTGATCGCTTTCTATTCCGTTTTTTGGGAGGTAAAATTAACAAAGACCAACAATTCAGGAATTGTTTTTTGAGGTTTTTTTTTTATGCCGTTCTGCGTGTGGTAAAAGTGATAATGCAGAATTATTCTTCGGGTCAGTACGTTTACAGAGATACTACACTTACTATATTTTTTTTTTATGTTTTGGCGCTTTTACACAATAAAACAATTTTATAGAAAAAATATTTTTTTTGCATCTCTTTATTCTGAGCGCTATAACTTTTTCATTTTTCGGCTGATAGAGCTGTATGGCGGCTTTTTTTTTGCGGAACAAGATGTCGTTTTCAGCGGTACCATTTATATTTCCATTTTGCTTTTTGATCGCATTTTTTTCCACTTTTTGTTTGGCAATATGATGAAAAAGCATAGTTTTTTGCTCCGTTTTTTATTTATTTTTAATTACGGTGTGCACAGAAGGAGTTAATTAGTGTGACAGTTTTATAGATCAGGTTGTTTCAGACGCGGCGATGCCGAATATGTGTACTCTTTTTCTTTTTGCATAAATATACGGATTTATTGGTTTAATATTTTATTTATTTATTTTTATTTATTTTGTGATTTTTTTTTAACAGTTTGAAAACTTTTTTTGACTTTTTTTTTACATTTTTACTTAGTCCCTGTATGGGACATTAATTTTTATTTTTCTAATCACTGATGTCATGCAATGTAATAGACATATATTACATTGCATGACATCTTTTCTGACTGTTTCACAGTCAGTGTCTCCTGTTGGACTCAGCTGCAGGGCTGAGCTCAGCAGGACACCATATATGGCAGATCTGGAGACGGTCATGTGACCTCCAGCTGCCATAACAACGGAAGGTCCTGGAAGCTATCAGGGGGCCGTCGGAGAGGTAAGTTGACAACCCCCTCTCCTCTCACTATCTTCTATATGCCGCGATCACTATAGATCGCGGCATATAGAAGATAGCAAAGGGTTAACATCATTGGGACCTGATCCAATCAGGTCCCGATGATGTCCCCTGTCAGAGCTATCGCTCTGCACCGGAATTGCAGCGCTTGCAGGACCCTGAGGGTCCTGAGCGCTGCGCGACCACCCACCGTTTTTAAACGTCGGCGCTGCACAGAGCCCAGCAAGCGCTGACGTTTATGTACAGTGGGCGGTCGGGAACCGGTTAAATGGGTGGTCCGAAACGAAATTTTATTTTCATCCTAATTCTGTATGTAATGTCATAATCTATTCTTTGTTCCTATCAGTGCACAGTGGCAATGCGCTCTCTCAGTGACATCACTAGCGGGGGCGAGGCTGGTCTCTGCTCACTCTTTCTTTACTTACACTGTGCATTAACTGTGCGCTCTGTTGCTCTTTGCATTTCTGATCAGGGATAACGGAGAAGAATAGTGCACAGTGCAGGAATCTACTGAACATCTGTCAGAATTGACAACTAGCCCAGCCCCTGAAACAGAGATCACTGATGACGCTTTGTTTCAGAGAAGGGGAAGAGGCTGCATCAGTGACTGCAGTCTCTGCTCTCTGATGATGCTTCGATTGAGTATCCCAATATGTACTGGGATTGTCAAGCGAGGCGTCATCAGGGAGGAAGTAGTAGAAGAAAAAAATAAAGCAGTTAGACAGTGAAGTTACACTTTTTAATTAAAGTGTATGAGGAAAAAGAGGAAAAAATATTAGATTATGACATGAAACAGAGTTTATGATAAAAATAAAATTTTGTTTTGAACCAACACTTTAAATGATGTGCACTGAGCAATCCTTCCCGTATTATATAGCAACCCCTATTGTTATATATAGCGCTGTCCCTTATTACATAGCATTCCCTTTGGTTATGCATAGCGCAAATCCGTATTATATAGCATGCTCTTGTTATATATAGTGCAGAGAAAAAATGTTCTGTGTCTTTTTGCATCAGATGTGCACTGGAGCACCTGTGTTTTAATAACGTGACCTATCACATGATCTCTCAAAGGGATCCCATGATACATCGGGCACAGGGGGGGGCACGCCCTGTTGTGTGATGCTCGCAGCCCACCCTGGGAAGATGGGGGGTACTGGGAGCCGGGTCAGATGTTGGGGGATGTAGCCGTGGCCTGGACCCTTTCCGTGCCCAGGGCCGTCACACTAAAAAGAGATGAAGTGGGCTTTCAAGTTTGGTGTTAATCGAGTGGTTGTATTGACTATGCCACCTGTGGTTTCTGGTGATCCTCCACCAGCGCTGTAGTGGCAGCAGAAGATGGTACTACTCCACACAGGCGAAGCAGGGCCTCAGGGCAGAGAGAACAGGAGGATGGGAGTTGTAGTAGTTCAGGTGCTTTGGTCAGGACCCCGCACCAGAGTGTTCCTAAACTTTCCCACTAGGTCCTCTCGTGTCCGTATGTGGTGCGTGTACTAAGGCCGGGTCTCCCTCTGGACTATGCACAGAACAAGGGTACGGGTGGCGACTCCGCTCCGTCCATTACCCGGTGGGATCCACTGAGCCTCCGGGCTTCTCCGACTAAGACTTGAAGTGACAGAGTCAGATATCGGGGGCCGGTACCTCTCTTGCAGCAGGAATCCCTCTGACTAGGCCAGAATAGTGAGGACAGGTGGTGTATACCGCTCCGTCTGTATCCCCCTGAGATCCTTTTGCCTGCGGAGCTTCACTCCTCCGCTCCCCTCCAGGCCTTCTTAAGGCAGGACCTTGACCGGGTAGAGACAGCCGTTAACTCTTGCCCGTTCCTCGACTCAAGGCCAGAGTACGAGGCCCGTGTCCCCATCAACTGCAGGTTCACACAGAAAGCCACGTTCAGTGATGAAGATCACAATCAAAGACCTTGAACTTAAGATGGCTGGCTATTAAATATGAATTTAGTACGTGTAACCTCTAAGTGTGTCCTCCACCCTCACCCACTACTAGGTTCCCCCTTACTTTGGTTCCCCCATCTCCACTTATCCCGGCTGGCGGAGCACTATGGTGCCTATAAGCCCCCCTCAGGTGGGAGAGGTGTAATGTTGGATGCAGAGGTGGGGTCCTGACAGATACACCATCCTTACCTCGAAGGAGAGATACCACACCTCATTAAAGAGATGCAGTACCCCTGTGGCGACTGAACCCTCAGGGGCGCCACACTGTCATCAGTATCCTACGCCTGGAGAACCACTTTGTGTTATGCTTTGTTTTGCTTTATGTTGTACATATACTTTGTGTGTTTTGTGCTCCAAATACAGTAGTGTACAAAAAGTTTAGACAGAAGCGGAAAAAAATGGTGCAAATTAAGAATGATTATAAAAATAAAATTTTTGCAGTTTAATTCGATCAATAAACAAAATGCAAATTGAATGAACAAAAGAGGAATCTAAATTAAATCAGTAGCGTGACCACCCTTTGCCTTGACAACAGCATCAATTCTGCTAGGTGTTAGATGTTTGCTGGATCTGAAATTGGTTCAGAATCATCTGTGGATTCTGTGGTCTCCCATTCTGGTCCAGCCAGGGCAGATGTTGCTCAGCATCACCATCAGTCCCAACGCCAAGCTGGTGCACGAGATGTACAAGTTGTCTCTTGGGTCTTTGTTCCTAGTAGTGTTAAGCATAGGTTGCGGAGGGGAACAGGGCTAGTACAGCCTAAGTCCAGGATGCACTGCACTGAGCATGCCCGTGACATGGCAGACTGTGATTGGTGGTTTGGTGTCAGCTGATCCGGTGACCTGGCACCGCCTGATTGGCTGCGAGTGACGTCATCAGTAGTGCGACCAATAATGCGACGGTGGGCAGGGCTTAGTTTTTAAATAGCCCGCCCACAAACATGGCGGTGCACTCTGATCATTGAGCTAAGGTTGTGTTACTGTGTGGACGCTTGTCTGTTTGGGCTCCACGTGCTCTCTTGCTGCTCTAGCTTTGGACAGGCAGGTTTAGCTGGGGATAGGCAGTCTTAGCTGGAGGGAGGCAGGTAGTTCCGTTTGACAGTCTGGCTCCGACAAGGGGGTCGCTATACCCCCCGAGCAGACTGCGGACTCCGTATTCCTGGCACCGCCTGTTAGCCATGTGGAGAGTTACTCCGCAGTCCGGTCGCACACCGGCTTGGAGCACGTATACGCCGGCGTGAGTCACACACACTTCTTAGCGTCTGCTGCGTAGCCTTTGTGCAGTTAACAGGGCTACAGCTACATTATTTGTCGCACATCTCTCGTGCAGTTAACGGAGATAGTGCGAATCCCTTTTCCCGTCTCGCTGTGCAGTAACACTGGAGGGATTTTTATATTAGTTGGTTGTTTTACGTTCTTACCCGGAAAGTGTTCGGCCTCAGTCTACCAGGCTGCATCGTGGACCCCGGGTTCGGTTGCTTTCCATTATTAATAAAGTTGTTTGCAACCGTCACCTTAACAGCTAGGTATAGTGGCACACAGTTTTTGAAGGAATTCGGAAGGGAAGTTGTTGCAAACTTCATAGAGAACTACCAACATATGTTCTATGGATGCAGCCTTGTGCAAATTCTTCTCTAGTGCAAATATCTTCATGTAATCCTACCTTACAGAATTCTCAGTGCCTCTTTTGGTTTGTATGCCCAGCACGATGTGATCACTGCATTGTGACACATGCCTGATGTAGAGCCAGGCCCACTAATCAGAAGCACTAGGGATACTGGCAGGTAGAATACGGTCTGCAGGGCTCTTGTCTGGTGGCCAGGCAATATTGACCAAAGTCCTGCAAATTGATTTGCTCTACTCTAATGCTAGGACTTTAAAAGAGTACTCAAAGTGTAGGTAACTGCATGGAGATTACATAGTTATTCTTGAATAAACAAGTTAACTTCTACCCTTAGAATAGTGGATAACATGATGATCGTTCGTACTCCTTTTGGTATCTGAGTTGTTTGATTCTGTAATGTCTTTAATGTCTATACAAGTCCCCTCTAAAGTTTTAAGTGATGCGGAACACGTTGGCACTATAGAAATAAAAATTATTATTATTATTATTACTACTATAGTCCAACCACTGCAACCTCAGGGATCCCAAAATCCAGGCTCGGGAACCAGCCTGAATGAAGGTGTCCACACTTGGCCTACACTTTATTTAATATTAATAAGACTACCCGTTAATGCCAGTGGTTTAGACATTGAGTGATGGTTGAGCATGCGCAACAGCAAGCGATAACTTTTTTTTTTAGGAAATATCCCTTTAACCAAGGTGGTGCGTTGCCTGATGTTTGTTCCTGTTGTTCCGCATGATTCTTCTATGATTGACCTGGCTTAATCTGATTTATCTATGCTCCAGTCTCGGATCTGAACATTGCTTCCAGCTACCTCAAGTCAAGAGTTCCAGGCTTCACTGCACGCAGATGCCAGTGTGGCGGTGATGAGGGATCTTGCAAAGAAGCCCACCTCCAAGTCCAAGAAAGATAGGGTATTGTGGGATCCAGGGAGGTTGTGCCGGGAGAGGGGCTCAGTAGATCATCTGTGAATCGGTCTCCCATCTCTAAAAGGGGGAGGTGTCATAAAAATGGTAAATAGGATCAATCTTTAAACTACCTCTTGTGAGGGGACCTGTCGCCCTCATATTGAGCCTAGAATCATGGCTTTATTATAAATTGTAAATGGAAAAAAAAATGCTGACACTCATTGTAAATGAAAAAAGAGCTATAACCCCTGTTTGTTCTACAACCCCCTGCTGTGGACAGGTAATTGAAAGTTATCTGATGGAGAGCAGACCCATAGTCTGTGCGAGAGGCTGGGAAGTGAGACTTTTCTCTCCTGTGTGGATAACTCTTTCTGTCTTCAAAAGCAATGCAGAGCAATGATATCAGACGCTCTGGCACAGGATACCAGATATGAATATGTGGCGCCCCTGCATGTTCAGTCGTCACAGAGGTACTGCATCTCACCCAGAGGTGTGGTACCCCACTCTCAGGTAAGGAGGGAGTACTACCCGGGACCCACACACGCACATCCAGTACACTCCACTTCAGTAGAGAAGGTCGCGATTGCTCCTAAGGGAGAGCACAATCCCTGGTCCCTAGCTGGAGGGTGGAACTAGGTAGAGGAGGTGGGTGGAGGAAGAAGATTAGGGGAGCACAGACCGAAAGAGTATAAGAAGAAGGGGGAACTATCTAGAAGCAGTCAGTACAGAGGAGAGAGAGCTGGGAGCAGGAGCTCAGGAGGAGCTCTGCTCAGGAGGAGTGGAGTAAGGAGCAGGTCCCAGTCAGAGAGGCCCAGGAGAAGGAAAGAGAGAAGAGAGGAGCAGCGAGGAGGGCTCCTGGAGGAATAGAGGGGATCCCAGGGGCACGGTGAGTGCGGATGCCACCCGTGTGCCCGAATCCAAGCTGACGAGGAGGGATCAGGCCGCAGAGAGGGGACCGGCCCCTAAACTAGTGGAGAACAACCAGGCTCAGTTAGACAACCGGAGGCTGCTGCACTTTCAAGATGCTGCAGCCAATAGCCACAATTACATCGCCGAAAAGGTGGCCGCATAGGGGCCAGGGGATTGCAAGTCGCCTGACAAGGCCTGAGGTCACTGGCTTGGGATACTGATTGTGAGTCGCAGGGCAGGAGGGCGAGAGCCAGCGCAGTGAGACAACCAGGAAAGGTACATAGAACTGGGTCCCGTCCGAATGCTCCTGAAATACTTGAGAGTTTGCTGGATCACTACCCCGGAGGACACAGGATGACGTGGGCGGTTATAATCCGGAAAGTGTAACCTGAGGAACTTAACAACTGTGAGTAAAATCTGAAGACTGCACCCCACTGTGTCCTTGAATAATTGCTGCGCCATCACCAGCCCTGCACTACATAGCACCAGCAAAATCTACCTCATAACATCACTATATCCTGCCCTGGAGCTTAGATCTACCTGTGGAGAGCTGAACCAACTCTGCTGCGTCACCATCAGCTCCAGTGGATCTGCACCACAGCGGCGGCCCCATATAGCCACATACCACAGGTGGCGTCACAAACATTATCTCTAAAAACTTTATTCCCCTTTAACTTTTCCTTTAATTTGACGGCCCAGGGCCACGGACCGGGTCACTGCCACCGTGACATCCCCAGCACCGACCGGCCCGGCTACCGAGTACCCCACAGCCCCAGGGGGCGCGTCAAATATTGTTTTTTTTTGTAACCAGTGTAGGTCCTATATGTATGGGAGACATATTTTCGGCATCGTGGCCTCAGGACAAATGCAGTGCATATACTTGTAATATACTTATACTTGTAATATCTGGCTTGTAATAATATTAGCCAGATGGATAAAGGTGTATATGCCATGTTTTATATCTATCAAAAGCTAAAATCATGATAGGAAATATGGCATTAATATCCCCCGCATAGGACTTCCAGGGGGGGGCAGATATCCTAAAGGTTGGGGTTAGAGATGAGCGTTGTTCTACTCGAACTGTTCGCCAATCTCAAATTCGAGCTGTTTTGGGCGGTGTTCGAGCCGTTCGGCGAACACGAACAATTTGATAAAAATTCGGCTGTTCGAGGTTATGTTCGATAACTGTTCGTGCACCAAAATCATAACTGGATTTTTTCTCAGTAATGATGAAAATTAATGTTAATACGCAGTTTGAGTGTACAGCGGGGTGGGGGGAGGGGCAGGGGATGGATCTCTGCAGGAACAATGAAGATCTCCATTTTTTTTTCTCTTTCCCGCATTGCAGTGGGGAGGTGCAATCTGTCAGCCTATCAGCAGCGCACACACGGAGCGAAGTGCTTTTTTTCACACAAGCAAGGGCATGTGTCATTGGCAGTGTATGTCACATGTCCTTGCCCTATAAGACCAAGCCATTTTCCCCGTCGCCACCATTTTCTCACTGCTGCAGCTGCGTGTTAGACGGCACCGCTGTTGCTGTGTGCGCTATACCTTGTTAATTTCAAGCCAATTTTCGCACAAATATACAGATAGCTTGGGAGTAGGGAATAGTTGTGATTGCAGTCCTTTTAAGGACTAGGTTACAGCATTTCCTACAACTTTTATCAGGGAGGTCTGTGCTCTTAAATAGATAGGTTGTGGGAGTAAAGACTAATTGTAATTGGAGTCCTTTTCAGGACTAGGTTACATCAGTTCCTATCAGTTTTTGCCAGGCAGGTCTGTGCCAGTGCTGTGCAAGTTTTTTTCACAGCATTTGGCTGAATCTAGCAAAGCTAATCCTTTTTGGCCTATTGCAGAGTGTGTTAGTCAGTGGAGTAGCCTATCTGTGCTGCAAGATATACCACCTGTGTATAGAATACCAATTTTTTTACTGCACCTAGTGAAGTAAAATCTTTTGGGCATAGCATCATTCTATTAGTCCATCTATACTGACCTCCATCAGGTTGCAAATTAAAACTAATTTTTATCTGCATCTACAGTACCTCTGAAAAAAATATTTGGGCTTCTAGCTGTGTGTGGGACTTGTTGTATTAGTCCATCTATACTGACCTCCATCAGGTTGCAAACTGAATATATTTTTTTCTGCATCTACCTCTGAAAAAATATTTGGGCTTCTAGCTGTGTGTGGGTCTTGTTCTATTAATCCATCTATACTGACCTCCATCAGGTTGCAAACTGAATATAATTTTTTTCTGCATCTAGCTCTGAAAAAATATTTGGCCTTCTAGCAGTGTGTCGGACTTTCTCTATTAGTCCATCTATACTGACCTCCATCAGGTTGCAAATTAAAAATAATTTGTATCTGCATCTACAGTACCTCTGAAAAAATATTTGGGCTTCTAGCTGTGTGTGGGACTTGTTGTATTAGTCCATCTATACTGACCTCCATCAGGTTTCAAATTAAAAATAATTTTTATCTGCATCTACCTCTGAAAAAATATTTGGGCTTCTAGCTGTGTGTGGGACTTGTTGTATTAGTCCATCTATACTGACCTCCATCAGGTTGCAAACTGAATATATTTTTTTCTGCATCTACCTCTGAAAAAATATTTGGGCTTCTAGCTGTGTGTGGGACTTGTTGTATTAGTCCATCTATACTGACCTCCATCAGGTTGCAAATTAAAAATAATTTGTATCTGCATCTACAGTACCTCTGAAAAAATATTTGGGCTTCTAGCTGTGTGTGGGACTTGTATTAGTCCATCTATACTGACATCCATCAGGTTGCAAATTAAAAATAATTTTTATCTGCATCTACAGTACCTCTGAAAAAATATTTGGGCTTCTAGCTGTGTGTGGGACTTGTTGTATTAGTCCATCTATACTGACCTCCATCAGGTTGCAAACTGAATATATTTTTTTCTGCATCTACCTCTGAAAAAATATTGGGCCTCTAGCTGTGTGTGGGTCTTGTTCTATTAATCCATCTATACTGACCTCCATCAGGTTGCAAACTGAATATAATTTTTTTCTGCATCTAGCTCTGAAAAAATATTTGGCCTTCTAGCAGTGTGTCGGACTTTCTCTATTAGTCCATCTATACTGACCTCCATCAGGTTGCAAATTAAAAATAATTTTTATCTGCATCTACAGTACCTTTGAAAAAATATTTGGGCTTCTAGCTGTGTGTGGGACTTGTTGTATTAGTCCATCTATACTGACCTCCATCAGGTTGCAAATTAAAAATAATTTGTATCTGCATCTACAGTACCTCTGAAAAAATATTTGGGCTTCTAGCTGTGTGTGTGACTTGTTGTATTAGTCCATCTATACTGACCTCCATCAGGTTGCAAACTGAATATATTTTTTTCTGCATCTACCTCTGAAAAAATATTGGGCTTCTAGCTGTGTGTGGGTCTTGTTCTATTAATCCATCTATACTGACCTCCATCAGGTTGCAAACTGAATATAATTTTTTTCTGCATCTAGCTCTGAAAAAATATTTGGCCTTCTAGCAGTGTGTCGGACTTTCTCTATTAGTCCATCTATACTGACCTCCATCAGGTTGCAAATTAAAAATAATTTTTATCTGCATCTACAGTACCTCTGAAAAAATATTTGGGCTTCTAGCTGTGTGTGGGACTTGTTGTATTAGTCCATCTATACTGACCTCCATCAGGTTGCAAATTAAAACTAATTTTTATCTGCATCTACAGTACCTCTGAAAAAATATTTGGGCTTCTAGCTGTGTGTGGGACTTGTTGTATTAGTCCATCTATACTGACCTCCATCAGGTTGCAAACTGAATATATTTTTTTCTGCATCTACCTCTGAAAAAATATTGGGCTTCTAGCTGTGTGTGGGACTTGTTGTATTAGTCCATCTATACTGACCTCCATCAGGTTGCAAACTGAATATATTTTTTTCTGCATCTACCTCTGAAAAAATATTGGGCTTCTAGCTGTGTGTGGGACTTGTTGTATTAGTCCATCTATACTGACCTCCATCAGGTTGCAAACTGAATATATTTTTTTCTGCATCTACCTCTGAAAAAATATTGGGCTTCTAGCTGTGTGTGGGTCTTGTTCTATTAATCCATCTATACAGACCTCCATCAGGTTGCAAACTGAATATAATTTTTTTCTGCATCTACCTCTGAAAAAATATTTGGCCTTGTAGCAGTGTGTCGGACTTTCTCTATTAGTCCATCTATACTGACCTCCATCAGGTTGCAAACTGAATATATTTTTTTCTGCATCTAACCCAGCCAATAGTTTTGGCCTAATACCACAGTTTGGCCACTCAGCTCTGCTCGGTTACCATCCATTGTTTTTTTGTGCAAACAACTCCAGAGTTGTGAATTAGTTAACCACCAAAATGAGTGGAAAAAGGCCTGCTGCTGGTGGAAAGGGGAATAGGCGTGTTGGGAAGGGGAAAAAAGGTTGTGTCCGTGGGGTAGGTGTTAAAGCAACAGTAACATCTGCAGAAGAAAGACCATCTTCCAGCCAAACTAAAATGTCTACTTCTTTTAGCGGACAATGTGATAAGATCCCTTTCTTACGGCCACGCCAATCGCTACAAATTCCAGATGAGGCACAAAAACAGCAGGTGCTTCAACGGATATCAAGTGCTCCTTTAAGTGGGCTCTCCTCCACATCAACTTCAACATCACAAATACTCCAGTCCTCAAAGGTGTCACCCAAATCGCACTTGCTTCCTCACAGCTCCCAAATCTCCAGCTGCCCGTGTGAGTATGAGGTAGAACAGATGGTTGAGTCTGCAGAGCTGTTTACTCATACTATAGCCTGGGAATCAGAGGTCGACTCCAGCGCTTCTGTGAATCCAGACGAGGAAATGATCTGCACTGATGCCCAGAATCTTTATGAGTCGGATCCAGGACCAGACGCAGAAGGTTCTGACCATAATGTAGACCCTCATTCCCAAACTGTAACTCCTGTTGGTGGAGACAATGAGGAAGACGATGATAAGACTCAAATACCTGATTGGAGCGACAACTTTAGTTTTTTGTCAGGGCAGGAACAGGTTGGCTCTGAGGACGACGGGTGTGATAACACACAGGGTGATGATGATGAGGTTGGAGATCCCACTTACTGTCAACCCACAGTCAGCCAAGAGATGAGGTCAGCAGAGGAGGTGGAGGAAGATGCTAGTGACGACGAGGTCAGGTTGCGCCTTCCTGGACAGAGACGTAGTACTGGAAGCACGTCAACAACTGCATCCTCAAACACAACTCTGCCTCTCACCACAAGTCGTGGTGGCTCTTCAGGTCGCATGGGTGCTAAGCCTTGCATAGCCTGGGCATTTTTTCAGATCGATAAAGATGACCCAACTCGTGTTATCTGTAACATTTGTCAGCAAAAGCTAAGTAGAGGCCAAAAAATACATAGTTTGAGTACTTCATGCATGAACCGGCACATGGACATGAAGCATAAGTTGCAGTGGGAAGCTCAGTGTGCTACAATGCGGCCTAACCGGCCGGGCCAACCACCGTCTGCCATATCTTGTGCATCCGCGGCCTCTTCATCCTCTGTGACTGGGGGGACAGCAGTCACAACTGTTTTGGGGCGCAGACCTGCCACCTCTTTACCCGCAACAGCCAGCGTGATTGGCAGGTCATCATTTTCTTTGGAGGTGGTAACAGCAGCTGGTGTTGAGCGCTGTCCGACATCGATAGCACCACCTTTGGATCAAGGCAACCTAACATGTCCGCCTGCATCTTCCTCACAGACCGGCAGTTTGCCGGGGACACCCTTATCAACCCCGTCTAAGCACAATAGCCAGCCCTCGGTCCCTCAGATGTGGACAAGTAAAAGACCATTTCCTCCTAGCCATGAGAAAGCTAAGAGGTTGAATTTCACCATCTGCAAGCTCTTGGCTACAGAAATGCTGCCTTTCCGCCTGGTGGACACAGAGGATTTTCGAGACCTTATGTCCGTCGCAGTGCCCCAGTACCAGATGCCCAGTCGGCACTACTTCTCAAAGAAAGGTGTGCCTGCGCTCCACCAGCATGTCGCACACAACATCACCGCTTCTTTGAGAAACTCTGTGTGTGACAGGGTGCATTTCACCACAGACACTTGGACGAGTAGGCATGGACAGGGGCGTTACATGTCGCTGACTGGGCACTGGGTAACTATGGTGACAGCAGGACAAGGGGCTGCTGTCCAAGACTTGCCGTCCCCACGAGTTGTGCGTCAATCCTCTTTATGTCAAAGTTCCTCCACTGCTTCTGCCTCCTCAACCTCCTCTCGGTCTTCCACCTGCACCCAAAGCCTGTCTGGTCATGCCACAAGCTTTCTAACTGCGCAGAAGGGATCCTGCACACCTCCTTACTATGCTGGCAGTAGGGCTC
Source organism: Phyllobates terribilis (assembly GCF_046119375.1). NCBI lineage: Eukaryota > Metazoa > Chordata > Amphibia > Anura > Dendrobatidae > Phyllobates > Phyllobates terribilis. The sequence continues at coordinate 324,626,369 of NW_027362762.1, read as the reverse complement.
AACGTCATCAGGCGGTTTTTACATTGAAATGTCTGGGAAATGTGAGTCACACAGCTGAGGAGTTGTGGTCAGCTCTGGAGAACCAATTTCATGAATGGTTGTCTCCACTGGACCTGAAACCAGGGAAGGCCGTGTGCGACAATGCTGCAAACCTGGGTGCGGCCCTTCGCCGGGGCAATGTCACACACGTGCCTTGTATGGCTCACGTGTTGAACCTGGTTGTCCAGCAATTTTTAGCCCACTATCCCAGACTAGATGGCCTTCTGCAGAGGGCACGGTCGCTGTGTGCTCACTTCCGCCGTTCGCATCCCGCAGCTCAGCGACTTACATCTCTACAGAAGTCGTTGGGCCTGCCACTTCACCGGCTAAAATGCGATGTGCCTACCCGGTGGAATTCAACTCTGCACATGTTGCAGCGACTGTGGCAGCACCGACAAGCCCTGGTGCAATACGTTCTGACGTATAGCCTGGGCCAACGAGATTCAGAGGTGGGGCAAATCACGCTGGAGGAGTGGTCTCAGATCAGGGACCTATGCACCCTTCTGCACAGTTTTGAAATGGCGACGAAGATGTTTAGTGCTGACGATGCCATTATCAGCATGACTATTCCGGTGATTTACATGCTGGAGCACATGTTAAACAGAATTCGGAGTCAGGTGGTGGCACAAGAGGAGGTGGAGGAAGTAGAGGAGGAGAAGTTGTATGCGGAAGGGCTAACATCTGCAAGGTCCAGACGGTCGGCAGCACCAAGGCGGCAGGCATGTGAGGGTGGGGGAGATGGTTTTACCAGGGCGCATGGTAGCAGCCAAACTAGTGAAGAAGGTGCAGGAGCCCAGGAAGAAGTGGAGGACGAACTGATGGAAGACTCATCAGATGAGGGAGACCTTGATCACATTTCTGTTGTGCGAGGTTGGGAGGAGAGGACAGAGGAAGGAAGCATGATTGTTACCTCGCCACCAACACAACAGGGACTTGGTGCTCCTGGATGCGCAACACACATGAGTGCCTTCTTGCTGCACTACCTGCAACATGACCCTCGAATTGTGAGAATTAGAAATAATCCTGACTACTGGGTTGCCACACTGTTAGATCCCCGGTACAAAAGTAAATTTGCAGAAATTATTCCTGCCATAGAAAGGGATGCACGCATGCAGGAGTATCAGCAGAGACTGTTGCAGAATCTTACATGTGCTTTTCCACAAAATACCAGTGGTGCACGTAGTGAATCTCACAGTTCCAACTTGCCAACCGTGGTCTGTATGGAATTGTTCAATAAAGGGCCCAAAATTAAGATAACATAGATGGGAGAGGTCTCTATGAATAGGAATTCCTAAGTATTTGATACCCTGTGAGGGCCAGGCAAAGGGAAAGTTGGACTGGATGGAATCCTATATGGATTTAGGGAGGGAGACATCGAGGGCCTCAGACTTCGCTGCATTGATTTTAAAATTTTACCATGTAACAAAGTGATCTATTTCAGCCATAACAGCAGGGATGGATATATGTGATTGAGTGATATATACTAGGACATCATCAGCAAATAGAGAGCACTTGTACTCGGTGCCTCCCACCTCAATCCACCTAATATTGGGGTTATGGCGAATTGATGAGAGCAGGTGCTCCGTCACTAGGATGTATAAGAGAGGGGACAGAGGACATCCCTGCCTTGTCCCATTGGTGATTGTGAAAGGTGATGAAAATGTTCTGACGCACCCCCTGGGCCTTGGGACACCCGGAGCCGGACCCTTTTTGGTGGATGCTGGTGGTTGTAGTCTTCGTGGCGGCGATCCGGTTCCGTGGCTCAGGGCGGTCAAACCAGTGGCGGAACTATTTATGTGGTTTTGATGTTTAAATGTCCGACTACGCCACCCGTGGATTGCGGTCAGAGTGAACCGCCGCTACAGGGCAGACCGCTAAGGCTGGTGTTGTGGGTGCAGCAGAGCGTAGCATAACTCCCCACGGGAGGAGTATAGCCTCAGGGCAGTGTATGCGGAGGATGGGGGTGATGGTGCAGGGCAGCAGCAGTAACGACACGGAGTCAGTGATGCAGTTCAGGGCCTTTACTCACAGTTCTTATTATCCAGACCACGTCTGCAGGTAACGGCTGCCCACGTCGTACTGTGCTCACCAGGTGAGGGGCTCAGACAACTCCCAGATAACTTTGGAGCGCTTCACAGGACCCCCTTTGTGTGTCCTTTGTCTGGCCTTTCTTACCAACACTTCTGTCCGGCTGCCTCGGGCCTCCTCTTGGTAAACTTGGCGCCAGTTTCCCTGACCCTATGTGGTGCCTTCCTAGCGGGTGGAGCAAGGGGCTGCGCCACATAAAATGTCAGAGCCTCCGGTTTCTAGCTGAGGGTCGTTTCCTGCCTCCACTAGTTCGGGGACCGGTCTCCCCCTTTGGCCTGACCCCTCCACGCAGGTGGATTCGGGCGTGCAGTGGCGACTCGCCCGTCCGCACCCCTGGGATCCCTTCATTCCTCGTTCCTGGAGCCTTCTCCGCTCCTCTTCCTTCCTTCTCCCTCTTGCAGGCCTGGGCCTCTGTTACTAGGCCCGCCTCCGGAGCAGAGCTCATGCAGAGCCCCTGCTCCCTGCCACTTCTGCTCAGACTTCTCTGCACTGAACTAAGATGGTGCCCACCTTTTATACTCCCTTCTCAATGCACCCAGGAACTGCTTCCTCCCTGCTCCTGCACTGCAGGGTTCCCCTTCCTCAGTGTTCCCTCCCCCCACTCCAGCCAGGGACAGGGACTGTCGTGCCCATCTCAGGGGCATATTGGTCGCCCTGCCCCACGGCAATGTGGTGTAATGCATGCAGGTGTCGGGTCCTGATCCACACTCCATCCTTATCTGAGAGTGAGATATCACACCTCTGGGTGAGGTGCAATACGTCTGTAGCAACCGAGCCCTCGGTGCTACAGTTCCATTTATCTTCAGCCTAGGTGACGTATTGTGATACAGGGCCGTGATTTTGGCTATAAAAGGGTCCCCTAGACCCCTACCCCAAGCTTTTTAAGAGAATCATATATGGCGTGCCAGGAGACTCTATGGAATGCTTTCTCAGCATCCAACGAGAGTATCTACTTACAAATTTTTAACTGCATCTAGCCCAGGAAATACTTTGTGCCTAGTAGCAGTGTCTGCTAGTCAGCGGATTATCCCGGCTGTTAAGCAAGCTACACCACCTGTAGTTTGGACACTTAATTTTTTCAAAGGAAATGCTTCGGGACCACGGGATACTTAGTGAAGAGCATCAGGAGTCACCCCAAGGCATAGGGGCTGGGACTGGCACTAGGATGCCTTGCGGTGGACAGCCGAGCTCGATCCTTATAAAAGCTTTTTAACTGCAGCAGCTTTAGTGGACGCTACTGGAGCTGGAATTACGCGGCTGCTGGCATGAGACTTGCCCTCCAATAGATCCTTGTAAATGGATTTAAAGTGTATTCATTCAAATTAGAGGGACAATTTAAATTAAAAAGCTTAGAGCTGCCTCCACCACAGGGGGGCTCTCTCGACCCACCAGCGGACAGGCACCAGTATTGGGAGAGGGGGGCTGGCCGTCAGGGTTCACCACGGCTCTGGCACAAACCCGGCGACACGGAGGTGGCACGGGCAGGAGCGGACTGGCCGTCTCGGCTTCTCACTTTTTGGATTTTAGAAGGGCATGACATGCCTATATCTGTGTCTCCCCCTCCTTTTACTCCTCCACCTCTTTTCTTTTCGCATGACTATATGTACTTGTCACTTTTCCATGTGTTAGTTGTGTCTTCTGAGCAGTTTGTCAGCTTTTGGACACCTTTGAAGGTGTTTTCTATGTGTTTCTATGTGTTTTTGTTTGCCTGCCATTGGTTTTAACGGTGTTCGAAGGTGTTCGACGAACAGTTCGGCGAACACACGGGTGTTCGACGAACCGAACTCGAACACTACGGGGGTGGCTCAACACTATTCAGCACTCAAACCGTAGCAGAACCACAGTATCTGGTGGTAACATCAATTTTGCGGAATCATTTCACCACTTTTTTAGCCCATCCTTTGCAAGGCCACAGGAGACAAGAAGTCTGACACATAGTCAACGCCTAGAGACGATGGTACAGGAGTATCTCCAAGTAAACATTGAAGCCACGACTGTGTCACTGGACCCTTGCTCTTTTTGGGCTTCCAATCTGGATAAATGGCCGGAGCTAGCCACTTACGCCTTGGAGATCTTGTCATGCCCCGCAGCCAGCGTTCTGTCTGAACGTGTGTTCAGCGCTGCTGGTGGTGTGCTGACAGATAAGCGCACGCGGCTCTCCACTGATAATGTAGACAGACTCACGTTCATAAAGATGAACAAATCATGGATCCGAAACGACTTTTCTACCCCTGTGTCATCCTGGGGAGAGTAAAAGCTTGATGATTGGTTAAAATCACCCTACCAACCGTTTTAAGCTTTCAAATTACTAATCATGTTTATCGGTATCTTGACTGGAAAATAATTTGGGCTTTGTAGCAGTGTGCAGCACTGATCCTATTAGGCCATCTATAATAAGCTCCACCAGATTTAAAATTAAAAATAATTTTTAGCTGCATCTAGCCCGGAAAATAATTTTGGGGCTCCGAGATGCGCAAGACACATAAGTGCCTTCTTGCTGCACTACCTGCAGCATGACCCTCATATTGTCAGAATTCGAAGTAATCATGACTACTGGGTTGCCACACTCTTAGATCCCCCAAACTTTTCGATCAACCTTTTCATTTTAATAAAGACCAAAAAAATGGTCATTTTTGAAATTATAAGCATTAGCAGGTTGTTAGAAACTGAAATCAAACAGTTTTCAACTCAAAACTTTATTCTAGGTGATGTTACATTTTCACATAGGACCCCTTGTTCGAAAGGAGCTTCTGAACTCTCTCGTCCATTGAATTTGTCAGGTTTTGGATGGTTTCTGCTTCAATTGTTTTGCATGAGGACAGAATACCCTCCCAGAGCTGTTGCTTAGATGTGAACTGCCTCCCGCCATCATAGACACTCCTTTTAATGATGCTCCAAAGGTTCTGAATGGGGTAGAGGTCAGGGGAGCATGGGGGTCACACCATAAGTTTGTCCCCTTTTATGCCCATATCAGCCAGAGATGCAGATGTTTTATGTGCAGCATGAGATGGTGCATTATCATGCAGAAAAATGATCTTGCTGTGAAATACACGGTTCTTCTTCTTGAACCATGGCAGGAAGTGCTGTTTGAGAAAATCCACATACATTATGGAGTTCATCTTTAGCGCCTTCAGGGATCCTAAAGGGGCCGACAATCTCTCTCCCCATGATTCCAGCCCAAAACATTACTCCACCTCCTCCTTGTTGGCGCTGTAGCCGTGTTTGCGTGGGGTGTCCATCAACCAGCCATCCTCCACTCCATCCATCTGGACCATCGAGAGCTGCACGGCACTCATCCGTGAACAAAACAGTTTTGAAATCAGTCTTCATGTAATGTTTGGCCCACTGGAGCCGTTTCTGCTTGTGTGAAGTGGATAGAGGAGGTCGACAGGATGGCGTATGCACAGCTGCAAACCTCTGAAGGACCCTGCATCTTGTTGTTCGGGGGACGTTGGAGGCACAAGCAGCTTCAAAAACTTGTCTGCTGCTATGACAAGGCTTTTTTGCCGCTGCTCTTTCAACCTGACGTAATTGCCTGTAGGAAAGAGTCCTCAATTTGCCCTTATCAGCACGCACACGTGTGTACTGTGAATCAGCTACATACTTCTTGATTGCCAAGACACTTCATCCTGATCATCGCACAATGTTGATTGTAGTCATGCCTTGACCTAAACACTCCACAATTTGTTGCTTCTCAGCAGCCGACACATCCTTTTTCTTTCCCAGTTTGGCAGAAAATGTAGGCTGCTGAATAATGTGAGAGAGCCTTCTTAACACTAGAACTACTGATGGAGTCATTTTGACTCCTTTCGTGTTTTATTTCTCTTCTGTGACTACATTTTTCAGAATTCCGGCTTGAAACTCGGTGACTTTTCCTCAAATATGATGTGAAAAAAGATTTTGTGAGAATAATTAATTTTGGTGAAAAATTTGCGCGTTTTTTTCAAAATTTACCAAGAACTACTGAAGGGAGTCATTTTGACTCCCTACTATATTTTGAGGTCCTTTTGTCACTAAATGTTGCTATAAAGTTTTGTGCATAATTTTTTCACTCTGTCTTATTTACCCTGATGTTCATATAGATGTAGTTCAATTTACATGTCAACTTTTCACATTTTCCTTGTGTTTTACCTGCTTGTATTACTGTGTAATGCTGAACAAAATAGCTTGTTTACTCTAGGCTCTTATCTTATGCTAATGAAGGGTGGTGTTTTTCTAAGGTCCTAGCAGGAGACAGTATTCTGGATAGTAACTTTACTTTCAGTTCAGCTGAAGAGACAAAGAGAACAGACGCAGACATACGAGCTCTGAAGACTCATACAGGTATGAATTGTTATGAAATAGTTTAGCTGTCTGTCAACTGATTCAGCCCACCTACTTTTGAAGGTGGCAGAACAGTTATTATTTCTTTTAGTTTTCATTTCATTTCTATTTTTCAGCAGGGAACTATATAGAATTATGGAATTTGTGAGGAATATGGAGAGAAGACGTTTGATAAAGCCTCAGGATATTCTGGCTACTTTGCAATCCATACCGGAGGATGAATCAGAATCCGAATTGCAGGAACATGTATTTGATTCTGACAGTGATGAAGATTTCATTCCTCAGAACATATCAAGTGAATCTGAAGACTCAGAAGGAACAAATCCAGAAGGTAAGTAGTTATGTGTATTTATTTGTTCTTCCACACACTGAGTTAGGGCCTGTGCACACTAGCAGAATTCTGGCTGAATAGCCATCTGGATATTCTTGCCGCAATACAGGCCGTACCTGCCCGCTCATGCCTGAAGCTCCGCTCCGAACCCCAGGCTGGAGCCGCTGTCAGGGACAGAGCAGCGCTTGCTTATGTAGCACCCTGAGGATTCGGCTGCTACAGGGGTATTGCACCTCAACCAAGAGGTGTGATATTCCACTCCCGGGTAAGGATGGAGTGTGGAACTGAGCTCAGTAGGCTGCATGCACTACACACATCCCATTTCCGGAGGGCAGACCAACGGTACTCCCACTTAGAAATGTGCAGGTACGATCGAGTCTGTCCTTGGCTGGAGTGGGAGGGGGGTGGTACATCCCAGTAGTGTAGGGGCAGATAGGGGGAGCAGCCTGGGTAAAGTTAGGAGCTCATTGAGTGCTGGTCACCTGAGCTCACACATAGAGGGAGTATATAAGGTGGGAACCATCTTAGATCAGGGTCAGTCAGTCTGTCAGTCTTTTGTCAGAGCAGAGCAGAGGAAGAGAGCAGAGGAGAAGAGCAGCTCCAAGGCCCAGAGAGAGAGAGGAGAAAGAAAGGCCCAGAGGGGGAGAACGAAGGAACTCCAAGAGCCCAAATTAGATCAGAGGGTGAAGAGTTGGCAAGAGGGTACCGGATCCCAAGCTGGCAGAGGCTACAGCACACCTTAGCCAGGAACCGGAGGTCGTGGGCAGGATTGATCTGCCACGATCACCCACTAAATCCACCCGGAAGGCAGACCACGAATAGGGTCAGGGAACCCAGAGACAAGGGTTTGCCACCAGAAGGCCCGAGGGAGCCGGACATAGGTGGATCCCTGGTGGGGGAAGGCCAGAGATGAGGACAGGACAGAAAGGGAGCTCAGAACCACGCTCCAGAACTACTTGGGGGTTGGCCGAGTCCAGGACCTGGTGGACGCAGCACGGCTCGGGTGGTCACTCAAGGCCGGAGTGACCAGTACAAGAACAGCAGTAAGTAAAGAACCCTGAACTGCACAACCCGACTCTGACTCTCATTACCATCTTCCCTGCACTTCCACAACCACCATCCTCTGCACCTGACCCCCTGAGGCTATACCCCTCCCGTTGGGGGTTATACTACCTAAGCTGCACAAACACCATCAGCCTCAGTGGACCCTGCTGCAGCGGCGGCCGAAGTGACCGCAATTCAACGGGTGGCGTAGTCGACATAAAGAACTTTAGTAACATCATAAGGACTGCCACACACTGAGCTTGACACCCTGGGCACGGACCGGGTCACAGCCACTCGGAGACTACAACCCCCATCTGATCCGGCTCCGGGTATCCCTAACAGCACTGGCCCAGGGGGCGCGTCAACTTTGGCGTAGTCGGCAGGATAACGTGCCCGCAACAACCGGGTACTGCGTGCCTGAAGAAAAGTACACCGTTACCTTAAAAAGAAGTCTCCTGCCGGTTCCGGAGGGTCCCCGCCATCGGGCCCCATCACAGGTCGTTTCCCGCCGGTTGTCCGCCATTTGCAGCTTTTTCCCGCCATTTCCGAAGATTTCCCGCCTTGGAAGAGCGGACGCCATTATGGGCGTGCCAGAGGGTGGCAAGAGGCCACCTCCCATCGTGGGCCAGGTCGAAGAATGGCGCCAAAAGCGGAAACCGCGCCCACCAACAGAGACTGTGATGCTGGAAGTGTCCATCAGCGTGAGAGAACTGCCCCTGGAACTGACAATCACAAAGTTGCCCCGGTACCACCCTCAATGTGGGCGGGGACAGAACAAGAGAGCAAAGATGGGTGTCGCCTGGAGCAGTCTAGAGAGAGCGCACCCGGAGACAAGACGTCTGGAAGAGAGTCCAGAGAGAGCCTACCCGGAGATGGAGGGAGAGCCAGGCAGCACCGACCCAGTGGTCAGGAGCCTGATGCGGGCCGCCACTCCAGGCAGCACCGACCCAGTGGTCAGGAGCCTGTTGCCGGTCGCCACTCCAGAAGGCCTGCTGGAGACAACGAGAGGAGAGCAGAGCAGCACCGACCCGTTGGTCAGGAGCCTGCTAGAAGCAACGACCCCACTAGGCTTAGTGGAGGTCCTGGCACAGCTCCCCCGAGATCGGGAGTGTGCACAGACTGCGCTGGAGGGCCTCGCACGGAGGATGGCCCGGGTGCAGCGAGAGACGTTAGCGGAGTGGAGCCGAGAGATGGCCCAGCAGACAAGAACCCGTCAGCGGAGCACGCCACCCGAGACGAGGAGACAGACCGCCTCTGAGGATGGCGCAGGAGGACTGAAGGCCGGAGACGGCGCCGAGAAGGGAGCCGAACAAAAGGAGGCAGGTAAAGGGGACGTCTCTACCCCAAACCGGGAAACCGCGCACCTGCCCCAGCTCCCCGTCGCAGAGCCCGAAGTACCCCCTGCCGTGCCCGTAACCGCAACGTCACCGCCACAGACTAGGCCTCAACCGGAAGCCGCAGCCGCGACCCCTGTGACGTCACACGCCTCGACCCCGAGCGTGACCAAGCAGGAAGTACCACCAGCCTGGTCGCAGGGCCTAGTACCCCCGGGCGCCGCAATACCAACAGCGCCCCCTACCTCCGCGGAGCCACCGGCCTGGTCGCAGGGCCAAGTAGCCCAGGGCGCCGCCGTCCTTACGGTGCCCTTCACTTTCCAGGTGCCCCAGGCCTGGCCGCAAGCCCTGGGCAACCCGGGCGCCACCACCACCGCGCCCATAACACCTAGAGTGCCGCACCTGGGTGAAGATCTATTTGCCCAGCATACGTGCCCGGACAGGTCTGAAACTGAAACCAACCAACAAGAAAGAGCAGGAGGACGCCGTCGTTGAGTACGGTAGAGAAGAGACTGTACATAGTTACCCGTCAGGGTATAAGAACTGTTCTAGTTAAAATATAGTCCCCGTTGGGACCAGCAGATTGAACTGAAACCCATGTGTCCCTATTCCCACTGACCGAGGACTGAGAGCGGTCATTCCTTTTCCTAATACCTGGCCGAGGACTGAGAGCGGCCATATCCCCTTGTATATAGTTGCGCTTCCTAAAGCGCCCCCTACCGGTTTTATAGGAAACTGTTGTTTTTACTAAAAGAGACTGTCGCACTTTACCCGGTCACAAGTTGCACCGTGACCGGAGGAACCAGAAGATAAGAAAGTTTATATGAAAAGTTTATGCTGATATATATATGATGTTTTATATGTTAATGTTTATAAAAAAAAATGTATGTTTTGGATGTTTTATATCTTACAGCCCGAGGACGTGCTGTGATTTACCAGGGGGGAATGTAGCACCCTGAGGATTCGGCTGCTACAGGGGTATTGCACCTCAACCAAGAGGTGTGATATTCCACTCCCGGGTAAGGATGGAGTGTGGAACTGAGCTCAGTAGGCTGCATGCACTACACACATCCCATTTCCGGAGGGCAGACCAACGGTACTCCCACTTAGAAACGTGCAGGTACGATCGAGTCTGTCCTTGGCTGGAGTGGGAGGGGGGTGGTACATCCCAGTAGTGTAGGGGCAGATAGGGGGAGCAGCTTGGGTAAAGTTAGGAGCTCATTGAGTGCTGGTCACCTGAGCTCACACATAGAGGGAGTATATAAGGTGGGAACCATCTTAGATCAGGGTCAGTCAGTCTGTCAGTCTTTTGTCAGAGCAGAGCAGAGGAAGAGAGCAGAGGAGAAGAGCAGCTCCAAGGCCCAGAGAGAGAGAGGAGAAAGAAAGGCCCAGAGGGGGAGAACGAAGGAACTCCAAGAGCCCAAATTAGATCAGAGGGTGAAGAGTTGGCAAGAGGGTACCGGATCCCAAGCTGGCAGAGGCTACAGCACACCTTAGCCAGGAACCGGAGGTCGTGGGCAGGATTGATCTGCCACGATCACCCACTAAATCCACCCGGAAGGCAGACCACGAATAGGGTCAGGGAACCCAGAGACAAGGGTTTGCCACCAGAAGGCCCAAGGGAGCCGGACATAGGTGGATCCCTGGTGGGGGAAGGCCAGAGATGAGGACAGGACAGAAAGGGAGCTCAGAACCACGCTCCAGAACTACTTGGGGGTTGGCCGAGTCCAGGACCTGGTGGACGCAGCACGGCTCGGGTGGTCACTCAAGGCCGGAGTGACCAGTACAAGAACAGCAGTAAGTAAAGAACCCTGAACTGCACAACCCGACTCTGACTCTCATTACCATCTTCCCTGCACTTCCACAACCACCATCCTCTGCACCTGACCCCCTGAGGCTATACCCCTCCCGTTGGGGGTTATACTACCTAAGCTGCACAAACACCATCAGCCTCAGTGGACCCTGCTGCAGCGGCGGCCGAAGTGACCGCAATTCAACGGGTGGCGTAGTCGACATAAAGAACTTTAGTAACATCATAAGGACTGCCACACACTGAGCTTGACACCCTGGGCACGGACCGGGTCACAGCCACTCGGAGACTACAACCCCCATCTGATCCGGCTCCGGGTATCCCTAACAGCACTGGCCCAGGGGGCGCGTCACTTACGCGCGAGCACGGCTCCATCCCAGACAGCGGCTCCAGCCCGGGGTTCAGAGCGGAGCTTCAGGTATGAAACTCCGCTCTGTACCTGAGCGGGCAGGTACGGGCCGGATTGTGGTGAGAATATCCGGTCGGATATTCCGCCGCTAATCCAGCCAGTGTGCACGGACCCTTACAAAACAAAAATTCTAAATATTCATCAACTTTTTTACAGATATTCCAAGCACATCAACTGGGGATCGGGCTCATGCAGTTATGTTGCCTCGTGACCATCCTCCTGGTCGTGGACAGAAAAAATCAGCAAAACGTCCCAGAAATGAAAGAACAACAGAGAACGATGGCGGCGAAGGTAATGCAACAACAAACACCAGAGAAGGCGAATCTGAAGGAATACTAGTTTCAGCGGATGGTATTCAATGGAAACCTGTTGAAATTGGAGAACACTTGCCTGGTAGGCGTGACAGCCAAAATATTCTTCGAGAAGCACCTGGCCCTACAGGATACGCCAGAAGAAATATCATTATCGATAGTCCTTTGAGCGCATGGCGTTTATTTTTTGATTCATATATATTGACACATATAAAGAACTGTACGCTTGCAGAAGCATGCAGGAACAATAATTTACAGTTTACTCTATCTGATGAGGAGCTAGATGCATTCATTGCGATATTCTATGCTCGTGGAATATCTGGCACGAACCGTCACTCGATTAGCAGTATTTGGTGTAATGACTGGGGAATACCGTTTTGCAAAGCGACAATGTCTAGGGACCGCTTTGTTGAAATTATGAGGTTTCTCAGATTTGATGAGAAATCTACTCGATCGGAGAGACTGCAAACGGACAAGTTTGCTCTATTTTCTACTGTGTGGGACAGGTTTATTGAAAATTGTATTGCGTGTTACAAACCTGGCCCATACATAATGGTGGATGAGCAACTTTTCCCAAGCAAAACTAGGTGTCCATTCACGCAGTACATGCCTTCCAAACCAGATAAATATGGCCACAAATATTGGCTAGCTGTTGATAAGAGGAGCAAATATCTGGCAAATGGCTTCCCTTATCTAGGCAAAGATGACACACGCCGTGCTGAGGACCGTTTAGCTGACCATGTGGTAATGAAGTTATTGGACCCGTTTTTGAAAAAAGGTCGCAATGTTACAACCGATAATTATTTTACTTCAGTAAAATTAGCTAAACAGCTAAAAAGCAAAGGAACAACCATCGTGGGAACACTGAACAAGATAAGGCGAGAAGTGCCTAAAGAAATAAAATCCATGAAAGAGGAATTGTACAACACTAAAGTGTTTAGAAATGAAGACAATTTTACACTTACAGTATATCAAGGAAAGCCCAACAAAAATGTTGTCATTTTGAGTTCCGTCCATCCAGATGTTGTTGTTGCGTCTGATTCCGCTAAAAAAAACTCCAGAAACGGTAAAGTTTTACAATGAAACAAAATATGGAGTAGATGTAGTGGATCAGATGGCACGAAAATATACCACACGAACATGCACAAGGAGATGGCCTGTTCATGCATTTGAAAATGCCTTAGACTTTGCGGGTATAAATGCATGGATAATATTCAAGGAGATTACCCACCAAAAAATGTCACGCAAGGCATTTTTGCAAACGCTTGTGAGAGAGTTGAGTGGTCCTTATGTCACAGATAGGGAAAAGGGTTCCACGTCCCAGATTTCTACATGCTCAGAAGTGATGGTTCAAACAAAATTTTGCCAGATCAAAGAAAAGTGCAAGAAAAATAGATCTGTCGGAAATTGTAAGACTTGTGGTAAGTCTTTGTGTGGACAATGTACTGCCATAAATCAAAGGCAATGCCTAAAATGCGAAACACCAAATGTTTAGAAGGTGAATTCTGCGCCATATTTTCATTTTTATGCTCCTCCACCTACATTTTCTCTGCTTTTTGTTCTTCAGTTGTTGTTTATATGTGTGCACTTGAATAAAAAAAAATGTTTGAAAAACGTCTATTATAATTATTGTTATTTTCTGTAGAAAAATAAGAAAAGCAGAAAAAAAACAATCAAAAGCATTACTGTTAGATCTCACAATAATAATACATTACAAAAAATATAATTATTAATAAATAACCACAAATGAAACTCTAAAAATAAACGAAAACAAGCAAGGAGTCAAAATGACTCCTTTCAGTAGTTCTAGGCGGGGTCACGAGTCCAGTAGTCCTAGTGTTAAGTAGTCTTGCCTTTCATTGGACACACCTGCCAAATTAATTAGCACTGGTGTCTGCAATTGCTTACAGTGATATAAAGAGCCCTGACACACATCACCATCAATGAGTTTAACTGACAAACAAACAAATTCTTCCCTTATCACTCCTAAACACTTTTTGCATAATAATTTGGAACACAGTGTACATGTGCTTTTCCACAAAACACCAGCGGTTCACGTAGTGAATCTTACAGTTCTAACTTGCCAACCGTGGTCTGTATGGAGTTGTTCAATAAAGGGCCCAAAATTAAGATAACATAGATGGGAGAGGTCTCTATGAATAGGAATTCCTAAGTATTTGATACCCTGTGAGGGCCAGGCAAAGGGAAAGTTGGACTGGATGGAATCCTATATGGATTTGGGGAGGGAGACATCGAGGGCCTCAGACTTCGCTGCATTGATTTTAAAATTTGACCATGTAACAAAGTGATCTATTTCAGCCATAACAGCATGGATGGATATATGTGATTGAGTGATATATACTAGGACATCATCAGCAAATAGAGAGCAGTTGTACTCGGTGCCTCCCACCTCAATCCACCTAATATTGGGGTTATGGCGAATTGATGAGAGCAGGTGCTCCGTCACTAGGATGTATAAGAGAGGGGACAGAGAACATCCCTGCCTTGTCCCATTGGTGATTGTGAAAGGTGATGAAAATGTTCTGACGCGCCCCCTGGGCCTTGGGACACCCGGAGCCGGACCCTTTTTGGTGGATGCTGGTGGTTGTAGTCTCCGTGGCGGCAACCCGGTTCCGTGGCTCAGGGCGGTCAAACCAGTGGCGGAACTATTTATGTGGTTTTGATGTTTAAATGTCCGACTACGCCACCCGTGGATTGCGGTCAGAGTGAACCGCCGCTCCAGGGCAGACCGCTGAGGCTGGTGTTGTGGGTGCAGCAGAGCGTAGCATAACTCCCCACGGGAGGAGTATAGCCTCAGGGCAGTGTATGCGGAGGATGGGGGTGATGGTGCAGGGCAGCAGCAGTAATGACACGGAGTCAGTGATGCAGTCCAGGGCCTTTACTCACAGTTCTTATTATCCAGACCACGTCTGCAGGTAACGGCTGCCCACGTCGTACTGTGCTCACCAGGTGAGGGGCTCAGACAACTCCCAGATAACTTTGGAGCGCTTCACAGGACCCCCTTTGTGTGTCCTTTGTCTGGCCTTTCTTACCAACCCTTCTGTCCGGCTGCCTCGGGCCTCCTCTTGGTAAACTTGGCGCCAGTTTCCCTGACTCTATGTGGTGCCTTCCTAGCGGGTGTAGCGAGGGGCTGCGCCACATAAAATGTCACAGCCTCCTGTTTCTAGCTGAGGGTCGTTTCCTGCCTCCACTAGTTTCGGGGACCGGTCTCCCCCTTTGGCCTGACCCCTCCACGCAGGTGGATTCTGGCGTGCGGTGGCGACTCGCCCGTCCGCACCCCTGAGATCCCTTCGTTCCTCGTTCCTGGAGCCTTCTCCGCTCCTCTTCCTTCCTTCTCCCTCTTCCAGGCCTGGGCCTCTGTTACTAGGCCCGCCTCCGGAGCAGAGCTCATGCAGAGCCCCTGCTCCCTGCCACTTCTGCTCAGACTTCTCTGCACTGAACTAAGATGGTGCCCACCTTTTATACTCCCTTCTCAATGCACCCAGGAACTGCTTCCTCCCTGCTCCTGCACTACAGGGTTCCCCTTCCTCAGTGTTCCCTCCCCCCACTCCAGCCAGGGACAGGGACTGTCGTGCCCATCTCAGGGGCATATTGGTCGCCCTGCCCCACGGCAATGTGGTGTAATGCATGCAGGTGTCGGGTCCTGATCCACACTACATCCTTACCTGAGAGTGAGATATCACACCTCTGGGTGAGGTGCAATACCTCTGTAGCAACCGAGCCCTCAGGGTGCTACAGTTCCATTTATCTTCAGCCTAGGTGACGTATTGCGATACAGGGCCGTGATTTTGGCTATAAAAGGGTCCCCTAGACCCCTACCCCAAGCTTTTTAAGAGAATCATATATGGCGTGCCAGGAGACTCTATGGAATGCTTTCTCAGCATCCAACGAGAGTATCTAATTACAAATTTTTAACTGCATCTAGCCCAGGAAATACTTTGTGCCTAGTAGCAGGGTCTGCTAGTCAGCGGATTATCCCGGCTGTTAAGCAAGCTACACCACCTGTAGTTTGGACACTTCATTTTTTCAAAGGAAATGCTTCGGGACCACGGGATACTCAGTGAAGAGCATCAGGAGGCACCCCAAGGCATAGGGGCTGGGACTGGCAGTAGGATGCCTTGCGGTGGACAGCCGAGCTTGATCCTTATAAAAGCTTTTTAACTGCAGCAGCTTTAGTGGACGCTACTGGAGCTGGAATTACGCGGCTGCTGGCATGAGACTTGCCCTCCAATAGATCCTTGTAAATGGATTTAAAGTGTATTCATTCAAATTAGAGAGACAATTTAAATTAAAAAGCTTAGAGCTGCCTCCACCACAGGGGGGTCGCTCGACCCACCAGCGGACAGGCACCAGTATTGGGAGAGGGGGGCTGGCCGTCAGGGTCCACCGCGGCTCTGGCACAAACCCGGCGACACGGAGGTGGCACGGGCAGGAACGGACTGGCCGTGTCGGCTTCTCACTTTTTGGATTTTAGAAGGGCATGACATGCCTATATCTGTGTCTCCTGCTCCTTTTACTCCTCCACCTCTTTTCTTTTCGCATGACTATATGTACTTGTCACTTTTCCATGTGTTAGTTATGTCTTCTGAGCAGTTTGTCAGCTTCTGGACACCTTTGAAGGTGTTTTCTATGTGTTTCTATGTGTTTTTGTTTGCCTGCCATTGGTTTTAACGGTGTTCGAAGGTGTTCGACGAACAGTTCGACGAACAGTTCGGCGAACACACGGGTGTTCGACGAACCGAACCGAACTCGAACACTACGGGGGTGGCTCAACAGTAGTTGGGGTCTCCTAATTTTTGAGACCTGAGCTGCATCCCATTGACCGGTCCCCATCTGAGGTCACCAAAGCGAGGTATGCGGATGTGACTTATTTGATAAAAGCGGATTCTGAATTATTGCCATTTTTCAGTGCTGAAAGATACAGCTTGTTATAGGATTTTACCATTTCCAAACGAAGAGCTCCCCTCCATAAACATCTGTGCAATTCCTGCAACCACAGGTCTAGTAATTTTCTTTTGTTTATCCATTTCATTTTATTTTATGTGATTGCATATACTGTATTGTTTTGTCCCCTTTTGTAGCATCTTTTATATATTTTTATAAATACTGCCTACTTATCGGATTGAATATATAAAATTTAATAGCTTTGTTCCTCTTGCTCTATAAACCACATCTCTGAAGCCTTGTGTGGCCATATATTACCAGTAACGGGTGTCCAGTTGGCCTGTATAAATGAATGGTGGTGGCAGCTAGTTTTTTCTTTGGTTATTGTGGTGCTTGGCGGTGATTGTACCAAAAGTACAGTACAGACCAAAAGTTTGGACACACCTTCTCATTTAAAGATTTTTCTGTATTTTCATGACTATGAAAATTGTACATTCACACTGAAGGCATCAAAACTATGAATTAACACATGTGGAATTATATACTTAACAAAAAAGTGTGAAACAACTGAAAATATGTCTTATATTCTAGGTTCTTCAAAGTAGCCACCTTTTGCTTTGATGACTGCTTTGCATACTCTTGGCATTCTCTTGATGAGCTTCAAGAGGTAGTCACCGGAAATGGTCTTCCAACAATCTTGAAGGAGTTCCCAGAGATGCTTAGCACTTGTTGGCCCTTTTGCCTTCACTCTGCGGTCCAGCTCACCCCAAACCATCTCGATTGGGTTCAGGTCTGGTGACTGTGGAGGCCAGGTCATCTGGCGTAGCACCCCATCACTCTCTTTCTTGGTCAAATAGCCCTTACACAGCCTGGAGGTGTGTTTGGGGTCATTCTCCTGTTGAAAAATAAATGATGGTCCATCTAAACACAAACCGGATGGAATAGCATGCCGCTGCAAGATGCTGTGGTAGCCATGCTGGTTCAGTATGCTTTCAATTTTGAATAAATCCCCAACAGTGTCACCAGAAAAGCACCCCCACACCATCACACCTCCTCCTCCATGCTTCACGGTGGGAACCAGGCATGTAGAGTCCATCCGTTCACCTTTTCTGCGTCGCACAAAGACACGGTGGTTGGAACCAAAGATCTCAAATTTGGACTCATCAGACCAAAGCACAGATTTCCACTGGTCTAACGTCCATTCCTTGTGTTCTTTAGCCCAAACAAGTCTCTTCTGCTTGTTGCCTGTCCTTAGCAGTGGTTTCCTAGCAGCTATTTTACCACGAAGGCCTGCTGCACAAAGTCTCCTCTTAACAGTTGTTGAAGAGATGTGTCTGCTGCTAGAACTCTGTGTGGCATTGACCTGGTCTCTAATCTGAGCTGCTGTTAACCTGCGATTTCTGAGGCTGGTGACTCGGATAAACTTATCCTCAGAAGCAGAGGTGACTCTTGGTCTTCCTTTCCTGGGTCGGTCCTCATGTGAGCCAGTTTCTTTGTAGCGCTTGATGTTTTTTGCAACTGCACTTGGGGACACTTTCAAAGTTTTCCCAATTTTTCGCACTGACTGACCTTCATTTCTTAGAGTAATGATGGCCACTCGTTTTTCTTTACTTAGCTGCTTTTTTCTTGCCATAATACAAATTCTAACAGTCTATTCAGTAGGACTATCAGCTGTGTATCCACCAGACTTCTGCACAACACAACTGATGGTCCCAACCCCATTTATAAGGCAAGAAATCCCACTTATTAAACCTGACAGGGCACACCTGTGAAGTGAAAACCATTTCCGGTGACTACCTCTTGAAGCTCATCAAGAGAATGCCAAGAGTGTGCAAAGCAGTCATCAAAGCAAAAGGTGGCTACTTTGAAGAACCTAGAATATAAGACATATTTTCAGTTGTTTCACACTTTTTTGTTAAGTATATAATTCCACATGTGTTAATTCATAGTTTTGATGCCTTCAGTGTGAATGTACAATTTTCATAGTCATGAAAATACAGAAAAATCTTTAAATGAGAAGGTGTGTCCAAACTTTTGGTCTGTACTGTACATATACAGTATATAACCATGGGTTGGATTCTGATGTGTATACACTATGCGTTCACTGTGAAGTGCCCAATAACCTGCCTAGTAGTAAAAGCAGTCATGGCCTCATCTATCAATCAAAAGTACTGCTTTTCACAGGCACCGGGTAGTGACGACAACTCTCATCTGGCTTTCGCTGAGCGCAGTAAGACTCGGCGGCTCTGATGGTTTTTGTAGCCACTACCCAGCGCCTGTGAATTGCTGTACTTTACTGCTATTCACAGACGCTGGAGCTGGATGCGAGGAAAGTGGACTACATTGGAGGAGCCTCATGGGAACATTTTTTGATAATTTGGTGAGCGAGAGATAGTGTGGGGGAGTCTTTATTCAAATAAAGTATTTTTTTCTGTGTGTGTGTTTTTTTTCTTTTAACTTACCTGTTTGATAGACACCTCTCCATTACTATCCCCTGGGCTTGATGGCAGCTGATATTACACAGCTGACATCAACCCCGAGAATTATTACCCCGATTGCCAATGCACCAGGGGAATTGGGAAGAGCCGGGCACAGCGGCAGAATTGGCGCACCTAATGAATGCACCAATTCAGGGGCAGCTGCGGGCTGGTATTTTTAGACTGGTAAAAGGCCAACATCCATGGACCTTCCCAGCATGATAATAGCAGCCCCCAGCTGTCTGCTTTACCGTGGCTGGTAATCAAAAATGAGAGGAGCACTTCATTTTTTTTTCATTTATTTATTAACGACTTGCTAATAAATGGTGTTATGAAGCCGTGTGGTTGCCCATGAGGTCATGTCAACCTACTGTGTCTGATCCAATCTACTGTAATGTGTAAAAATTATTAACATATTTTTTATTTCTTGGTGATTCTTATTAAATCACAAATTGTTTTCCGAAAATTTGACTTTAATTTGATTCACATTAAATTAATTTGCTCATTTCTAGTAATTATTTATTAAAACAAATTAGCCTACTGTTTACTACAGCCTTGTTCTTACAATGTGCTGTTATAATCTCATTATATCCTTCTCTAAAGCCTCTCTATATAACTTAAACAGAACCTTTCTCCTGTTTGGGCATGTCAAACTTGCTACATCATGGAATAGTGGTTGCAGAGTTCAGTAAAACATAGTTTTTATTCTTTAATTTCTTATTTCACGGTGCTGCCAGCTCCCAGCCTACCCCCCACACTGACTAGAAGATGAAATTTGGAAGGGTTTGTAATGATACATAACTCAGCTCTGTTGTATCTCTATACAGTAGCTGCAGAGATCAATGAAGAGAGGAGGGAATGTTCTTTTCTCCCCTGCATGACACCTCCTACTTATGATTGGTCAACCTTATGCAGGGGAAGAAGTACTCGCCCCCATAGACAAATCTCTGGTAACAACCAGTTGAACAATAACATAAATTATAACCTAAGCTTTGCAAGCTAATATCTCCACGACTGAGAGGAGAAATTAAAAAGTAAAACTTGTGTTTTACGCAGCTCTGCAGCCACTATTTCATGATGTGCCCATTTTATCATTCTCAAACTGGTGAACGGTCCTCCTTAAATATGTATATCCATCCTTATGCGGTCCTGTTGCAATTTATGACCAAATGGTGGATCTTTCTAAAATAGAATAAGACGCTGTCTTTTAAGGTGGTTTTCCTGGCTTGAGGTATATTTATGCATTCACTCTACACAACTGCAGATTGGTGAATTCTGACAGCGTGCGTTCCACATACTGTCAGGATTCCCCTCAAGTAACAGATCAAGTGGATGGTCACATGATAGCCAGTGTGCGATCTGCTTACTGGCGGTAATGTGCCGACTAGATTCTCATACGTGTCTCTCAATGCTCTATTCAGAATTTAGTTGGCATGTGACCTCTTCTGGAAATAGTGGGAAACCCTGACAGTGTGCGAAATGCACTTTGTCAGGATTCGCCAATCTGCAGTCATGTAGAGTGACAGCAGACATTTACTCCAAGCCCAGAAAACCTCTTTAATTGATCTTTTTACTGTATGCTTCCAAGTTTCCCAACTCTCACCTTAATTCTGTTATTTCTTTATGCCACTTGGGAAAAGTATGTTTTCAGTATTCTGTTTATGATGATAACATGCAAGTTTACATTTCTTATTGTAAAAATTACTGACTATGCTAACCAAACTAGAGCTGCATTTACACTGTACGATAATTGAACAAACAGTGGCCCACCTTATAAAGCTGAACGGATCATGATGTCTGGTCATAAGTACCAGATATTGGACCGATTGTTGCCTACTCATATGATCAATACATTAAAGAAGGAGAAGAAATGTGTATTGCGGCATAAAAAACATTATTTAATTCAATCAAGATTACATAATAGCAAATACAAAAAGTCACATAACATGATAGGAGATATAAAGTGCGAGGTGCCAGATATCCAGGGGTCACACGGACGATGGGTCATACAGATTATGCGGATATAGGTAGCTCCATATAGATACAAATGATGGGTGTGGGAATATATATCAGAAAAGTTTCTAGGGATCAATGCTTAGTAGTATGCTGCTCAGTGCTAATAGAGAGCTGTTAAGCCCAAATGTATAAGTAATCCCATTCCTGGGTGAGTTATACATGGGATAGTATATAATGATAGGGGGGTGGGTGAAGTACCAAATGGGATCACTTACACATTTGGGCTTAACAGCTCTCTATTAGCACTGAGCAGCATACTATGAAGCATTGATCCCTAGAAACTTTTCTGATATATATTCCCACACCCATCATTTGTATCTATATGGAGCTACCTACTGTATATCCGCATAATCTGTATGACCCATTATCCGTGTGACCCCTTGATATCTGGCACCTCGCACTTTATATCTCCTATCATGTTATGTGACTTTTTGTATTTGCTATTATGTAATCTTGATTGAATTAAATAATGTTTTTATGCCGCAATACTAATTTCTTCTCCTTTTTTACTGTACGATAATTGTGCAGTCTAAATAGGCTTCCGATCAATGCGCTCCTTTGTCAAGTGCAATGATTTTTTGGTTTTCCCAAAAGATCATTGTTCTTGGCAGCGCATCATTTACCTGTGTAAATAGGAACAATGGCTCCGTATGCGCAATGAAAAAATTATTGCATTTCGTTCAGTGCTTTCAAATAAAAAGTCTTTAAAACTAATAAAAACAAACACCCAAAACAGACACATATCTGCTTTCACCACATCTGTAACAAGTAGAATAAAACTATATCATTTTTTATCTCACATGGTAAAAGCTGCAAAAGAAAAATGAAAAACTATGCCAGAGTTGTTATTTTTGTTCATCCGGCCTCACATAAAATTAAATAAAAAATAATTAAACACTTTTATGCATCCCAAAATAGTACTAATAAAGACTACAGATTGTTATGCAGATAAGATTGAAATTGTGACAGTGGGCGGGGAAAGTGGGGTCCGGGGCCTGCCGCTATGGAGGTCCACCCCTGTACATAAGTAAAATTTGTTCAGAAGTCCACAGATTTTTGTTGATTAAATTTATGCAGTACAAATTTTTTTTAGAGCACACACACAAAATAGAAACACAGATATTAAGCTTGTCTTTGCCAGGCAACATTTAATTAAATAAATCGAATCTTGCATGGATTCTAGTTTTCTTATCAAGGTAAATAAACTAATCAAGGTGAACTTACACAAAATGAGTTATGCTAGATAATGGATCATGTGGGAGAAAATGGAAGGGCATGTGATATCCACAAATTCTTTAGTGTGTGGTATCAGCAGCAAAGAGATAACAATGCTAATGCAGGAAGAATATTTGATCTGATTTGATGGAAGTACTTGGTGACATCTAAGCAACCTTCAGAAGTTTCTATAAAAGAGAGAACGAGAATGACCAGAGGCCGCTTTTCTGTTGGATTTCCTGTGCGGCAGAAGGGGTTCAATCTTGGTCACCCGAAATGGCGACATTTAATGAAAAAAAGACATGCAGCCAGCGAATGGAAAACTTTGGTCGCTTTGTATGGAACTCTGACACAGGAGAGCTGATGGGAAGAACATTAATCAAATGGGGTATGTTTTTTAGCCGTAACAAAAAAATTACTAATATATATGATTAATTGTTATAACATAATGCATTAAATCACATTACAAAAAACATGTACAAGTGATATTTAAAAAATGTATATCAAAACCTTTCTGTATTAAAAAGAAAATGTAGAGATAGACACATTTTTTTTCGACGTTAAAGATACTTTTAATTTTTTTTGCAAAGGAGTACTGGTTAATCTTTAATGTCCCATAGAGGAAACGTTGTGAAAGATTTTGCAGCATGTACTGTATATGTATTTTAGTACAATTTTTGTTATAACATTTTTCAAGACAAATGCTTTTTATTCATAGCAATGCAACCATGGCTAAAACCAGAATTCTGACACATTATTCATACATAGTATGCTGCCAATGGCTGCCATTTAGATTATTAACAGAGTTATTTGACATTTCAGAACGTAATAATATAGGAATGTGATATTCATAGATCAATATTTGGAACCAATATACAGTACTGTGCAATGTTTTTGGCAGCAATGGAAATAATGCTGCAAGGTAAGAATGCTTATAAAAATATTATTTTTATCAATTGGCAAAATGCAAAGTGAATAAGCAAAAGAGAAATCTAAATCAAATCAATATTTGGTGTGACCACTCTTTGCTTTCAAAACTCCATCAATTCTTCTAGATACGCTTTCACATAGTTTTTGAAGGAACTCAGCAAAAAAATTCTTCCAAACATCTTGATAAACTAACTTCAGATTTTCTGTGAATGTTGGCTTGTGCAAGTCCTTCTGTCATTTCATGTAATTCCAGACAGACTCAATGATCTTGAGATCAAGGATTTGTGGGGATTGTATAATCACTTCTAGGACTCCTTGTTCCAAGACGCTTCCTTGATGATATTACATGATGGATAAGTATCTGACTATATTTCTCAGCATTGAGGACACAATTAATCTTGACCAAATCCCAAACTCTATTTGGCTATATGCAGCCCCAAACTTGCAAGGACCCACCACCATGCTTCACTGTTGCCTGTAGATACTCATTACACCACTCCCAGACATTAAGTAAACAAATTGCATTCTGTTACAGCCAAATATTTCAGGTTTTGACTCATCCGTCCAGAGTATCTGCTGCCATTTTTTGCACCCCAGCTCTTATGTTTTCATAGCTCAGTTATTTAGCTTTGTTTCCATGCCAAAGGTTTGGCTTTTTGGCTGCAATTCAGAGATAAAGACTAGTGTTGAGCGACTATGTTCTGTCCGAGTATGCTCGACCGAGCTCTGAGTATTTACAGCTGCTCGGTGATATGGTTGAATCGCTCCCATGTGCATGATTTGCAACAGTTTGACAGCTTTATTACATGTGAGGAATGTGTAAGAAATACACATTCCTCACATGTAATAAAACTGTCAGTCGCAAATCATGCACACGGGAGCGATTCAACCATATCACCGAGCAGCTGTAAATACTCAGAGCTCGGCCCGAGCATACTCGGCGAAAGGGTTAATAGAACATACTCTCTCAACACTAATAAAGATCATTTCTGGCAAAACTGCTATGAATAATAGATGGGTGTAACTGGGTCTCACTGGTTGCTGTTTCTGTTGTGAGCTAATGGCACTCATGAACAACTTTTGATTTTGAAGGGAAGTAAGCATGATGCTTCTTTCATCTGCTGCACTAAGTTTTGTTGACTGACCACTGTGTCTACAGTCTTCAACAATTCTCATTTCTTGGAGCATCTTTAAAAGAGCTTGAACGGCACATCTGAAAACCCTAGTCTGCTTTGAAATCTTTGCCTAGGAGCAGGGCCGGCTCCAGGTTTTTCTGGGCCCCGGGCGAAAGAGTCTCAGTGGGCCCCTTTAACACATACCACGATTCATGATGCAGAGATACGGCGGAGAAATATATATATATAGTACAATGCAAAGATTTCACTTCATGAGTGATATCTATTGTAAATTCCACAATAGCTCAGAAACCGGTGAATCGCTCCACACAGAATAGTGGCCCCCATATAAGGCTCCATACGGAATACTGGTCCCCATATAACGCCCATACGGAATACTGGCCCCCATATAAGGCCCCATACGGAATACTGGCCCCCATATAAGGCCCCATACGGAATACTGGCCCCCATATAAGGCCCCATACGGAATACTGGCCCCCATATAAGGCCCCATACGGAATACTGGCCCCCATATAAGGCCCCATACGGAATACTGGCCCCCATATAAGACCCCATACGGAATACTGGCCCCCATATAAGGCCCCATACGGAATACTGGCCCCCATATAAGGCTCCATGCAGAATACTGACCCCCATATAAGGCTCCATGCGGAATACTGACCCCCATATAAGGCTCCATGCGGAATTCTGGCCCCCATATAAGGCTCCATACGGAATACTGGCCCCCATATAAGGCTCCATACGGAATACTGGCCCCCATATAAGGCTCCATACGGAATACTGGCCCCCATATAAGGCCCCATATGGAATACTGGCCCCTATATAAGGCTCCATATGGAATACTGGCCCCCATATAAGGCTCCATAAGGAATACTGGCCCCCATATAAGGCTCCATACGGAATACTGGCCCCCATATAAGGCTCCATACGGAATACTGGCCCCCATATGAGGCTCCATACGGAATACTGGCTTCCATATAAGGCTCCATACGGAATACTGGCCCCCATATAAGGCTCCATACAGAATACTGGCCCCCATATAACGCTCCATACAGGATACTGGCCCCCATATAACGCTCCATACAGGATACCGGTCCCCATATAATGCTGCATGCAGGCTGTTACCCCCCACATAATGCCCCATACAGGCTGTCCCCCCCTTATAATGCTCCATGCAGGCTGTTACCCCCCACATAATGCCCCATACAGGCTGTCCCCCCCTTATAATGCTCCATGCAGGCTGTTACCCCCCACATAATGCCCCATACAGGCCCCTCCCTTTTAATGCTCCATGCAGGCTGTTACCCCCCACATAATGCCCCATACAGGCTGCCCCCCCCCTTATAATGCTCCACGCAGGCTGTTCCCCCCCACATAATGCCCCATACAGGCCCCCCCTTTTAATGCTCCATGCAGGCTGTTACCCCCCACATAATGCCCCATACAGGCTGCCCCCCCCCCCTTATAATGCTCCATGCAGGCTGTTCCCCCCCACATAATGCCCCATACAGGCCCCCCCCTTTTAATGCTCCATGCAGGCTGTTACCCCCCACATAATGCCCCATACAGGCTGCCCCCCCTCTTTATAATGCCCCATGCAGGCTGTCACCCCTCCTCTTTATAATGCTCCATGCAGGCTGTCACCCCTCCTCTTTATACTGCCCCATGCAGGCTGTCACCCCATCTCTTTATAATGCCCCATGCAGGATGTCCCCCCCTCTCTTTATAATGCCCCGTGCAGGCTGTTCCCCACCTTATAATGCCCCATGCAGGCTGGTCCCCACCTTATAATGACCCATGCAGGCTGTCACCCCTCCTCATTATAATGCCCCAAGCAGGAATCCCCCCCTCTTTATAATGCCCCATGCAGGCTGTTCCCCACCTTATAATGCCCCATGCAGGCTGTCATCCCTCCTCTTTATACTGCCCCATGCAGGCTGTCACCCCTCCTCTTTATACTGCCCCATGCAGACTGTCACCCCTCCTCTTTATAATGCCCCATGCAGGATGTCACCCCTCCTCTTTATAATGCTCCATGGAGGATGCCCCCCCTCCCCTCTTTATAATGCTCCATGCAGGCTGTTCCCCCCCACATAATGCCCCATACAGCCCCCCCCCTTTTAATGCTCCATGCAGGCTGTTACCCCCCACATAATGCCCCATACAGGCTGCCCCCCCCTCTTTATAATGCCCCATGCAGGCTGTCACCCCTCCTCTTTATAATGCTCCATGCAGGCTGTCACCCCTCCTCTTTATACTGCCCCATGCAGGCTGTCCCCCCCCTCTCTTTATAATGCCCCGTGCAGGCTGTTCCCCACCTTATAATGCCCCATGCAGGCTGGTCCCCACCTTATAATGCCCCATGCAGGCTGTCACCCCTCCTCATTATAATGCCCCAAGCAGGAATCCCCCCCTCTTTATAATGCCCCATGCAGGCTGTTCCCCACCTTATAATGCCCCATGCAGGCTGTCACCCCTCCTCTTTATAATGCTCCATGGAGGATGCCCCCCCTCCCCTCTTTATAATGCCCCATGCCTCCATACATTAAAAAAAAAAAAAATCAAATACTCACCTCCCTTCTCCTCACCTGCTACCTGCTGCCCGCTGCCTGCTGCCCGCCGCTCGCTGCTCGGCTCCGAACTCCAGCGTTGTCGGCGTCTTCCCGCTCAGCGCTCCCTGTGACGGCTCAGGGGAGGGCGCGGTGTAAAGACGTCACCGCGCCCTCTGACCTGAGACGTCACAGGGAGCGCAGAGCAGGAAGACAGCTGATCTGCGGAGGCACGGGGAGAGGTAAGTATCGGGCTGCCGGGGCCCTGAGCAAGCGGCGGAGAAGGGCGGGCGCTGACACCGCTCTCCTCCGCCCATAGCCCAGCGGGGTGCGCGACCGCCAGTGGGCCCCTCTGCCTGCTCAGGGCCCCGGCATTTGCCCGGGTGCGCCGGGTGCTGACGCCGGCCCTGCCTAGGAGAGATCTTGCTCTTACAGTATAACTAAATTTTGATTTGATGCTTTGCTGATTTTTACCATTTTGTATGACCTGTTACATGAAACAGTCTTCCACAACCTTATCTTTGTATCAGAGTTTGGTTGTTCCTCACCCAATTTTAAGCCTCCTACACAGCTGTGTCTGTTTCCGTTAATTATGGTATTTCAACCTACATATGAAAATGATGATCATTATCACTTGTTTGGTATACCGTATTTTGCGGGATATAAGATGCACCGGTTTATAAGATGCACCCCAAATTTTGCAGAGGAAAATAGGAAAAACATTTATTTAATAATATGGTAGTGCTATAATCTGCTTTTACGGTAGCCTGTCTTGGGGCGACAGCGGTACTGGAGCGGGGTCCCCGACATTTTGTGAAAGCCCGGAGCCCCACACTTTCCATACTTTTTAATGTGGTGAACTATGGGAAAATGGCCGCCGAAGACGGCGTATGCTCAATTGAGATCTCGGGAACCTCCAGAGGCCAATTTCCACCAAATTGAAGACTATGGAAAGAGCGAGGCTCAGGGTTTTGACAAAATGTCGATGGAGCCCTCGCACCGCCGAACACCCCATCCTACCAGCCTGGGCCCGCAGCATCATCCCACTCCTGTCTCCGTAGATGCCAGAAGCTTCCTGCAGCAGCAACTCTGGGACCCCGCGCCATCCCAGCCGATAAGCTCCACCGCTGCTACAATTCGGATTATAAGATGCACCCTCATTTTCCACAAAAATATGGGGGGAAAAAAGTGTGTTTTATAATTCAAAAAATATGGTAATTGGTTACTCATACACCTGACTATAATCCTACAATAAACGTATAATCCTGACTTTGTGTACCTAGAAGAACTGATGCTGTTCTGAAGACAAAGGGTGGTCAGTCACATCAAATATTGAATTGATTTAGATTTCTATTTTGTTTATTCGCTTTAATTGATGTTAATTTACACTGTTTTAATTGTTTCAATTTCCTAAAATTGCTGCACAGTACTGTCTATATCTATATATATATATATATATATATATATATATATATATATATATATATATATATATATATATATACAGTTATATGAAAAAGTTTGGGCACCCCTATTAATCTTAAGCTTAATGTTTTATAAAACTTGGTGTTTTTGCAACAGCTATTTCAGTTTGATATATGTAATAACTGTTGGACATAGTAATGTTTCTGTCTTGAAATGAGGTTTATTTTACTAACAGAAAATGTGCAATCTGCATTCAAACAAAATTTGACAGGTGCATAAGTAAGGGCACCTCACCAGAAAAGTGACATTAATATTTAGTAGATCCTCCTTTTGCAAAAATAACAGCCTCTAGTCGCTTCCTGTAGCTTTTAATGAGTTCCTGGATCCTGGATGAAGGTATTTTTGACCATTCCTCTTTACAAAACAATTCCAGTTCAGTTAAGTTTGATGGTCGCCGAGCATGGACAGCCCTCTTCAAATGATCCCACAGATGTTCAATGATATTCAGGTCTGGGGACTGGGATGGCCATTCCAGAACATTGTAATTGTTCCTCTGCATGAATGCCTGAGTAGATTTGGAGCGGTGTTTTGGATCATTGTCTTGCTGAAAGATCCATCCCCTGCGTAACTTCAACTTTGTCACTGATTCTTGAACATTATTGTCAAGAATCTGCTGAACTGAGTGGAATCCATGCGTCCATCAACTTTAACAAGATTCCCGGTGCCGGCATTGGCCACACAGCCCCAAAGCATGATGGAACCTCCACCAAATTTTACTGTGGGTAGCAAGTGTTTTTCTTGGAATGCTGTGTTTTTTTGCCACCATGCATAACGCCTTTTTGTATGACCAAACAACTCAATCTTGGTTTCATCAGTCCACAGGACCTTCTTCCAAAAAGAAATTGGCTTCTCCAAATGTGCTTTTGCATACCTCAGCCGACTCTGTTTGTGGCGTGCTTGCAGAAACGGCTTCTTTCGCATCACTCTCCCATACAGCTTCTCCTTGTGCAAAGTGCGTTGTATAGTTGACCGATGCACAGTGACACCATCTGCAGCAAGTTGATGCTGCAGCTCTCTGGAGGTGGTCTGAGGATTGTCCTTGACTGATCTCACCATTCTTCTTCTCTGCCTTTCTGATGTTTTTCTTGGCCTGCCACTTCTGGCCTTAACAAGAACTGTCCCTGTGTTCTTCCATTTCCTTACTATGTTCCTCACAGTGGAAACTGACCGGTTAAATCGCTGAGACAGCTTTTTGTATCCTTCCCCTGAACAACTATGTTGAATAATCTTTGTTTTCCGATCATTTGACAGTTGTTTTGAGGAGCCCATGATGCCACTCTTCAGAGGAGATTCAAACAGGAGAACAACTTGCAAGTGGCCACTTTAAGTAGCTTTTCTCATGATTGCATACACACGGCTATGAAGTTCAAAGCTCAATGAGGTTACAAAACCAAAAAAAGTGCTTTAGTAAGTCAGTAAAAAGTAGGTAGGAGTATTTAAAACAAGAAAATGATTAGGGTGCCCATACTTATGCACCTGTCAAATTTTGTTTGAATGCAGATTGCACATTTTCTGTTAGTAAAATAAACCTCATTTCAAGGCAGAAACATTACTGTGTCCAACAGTTATTACATATATCAAACTGAAATAGCTGTTGCAAAAACACCAATTTTTATAAAACATTAAGCTTAAGATTAATAGGGGTGCCCAAACTTTTTCATATAACTGTGTATATATATATATATATATATATATATATATATATATATATATATATAGGGCCGGCATCTCCTGTGCCAGACGGGCACTTACAGGTACTTCTAACACAGACCACACCTCACACCAGGAATGTTTGATGCAACTGCCCATGACCATGTTTGTATACTTGCCACAGCGTATTAGTGCACCTGCATATTAATTTAATACTAAAGGTGTATGGGCCCTTTTTTGTTTTTTAGCAATTAAAGGGAATATGCAGCTTGATTCATGCTGTCCAAACTAGGGGCAGCATGAATCAGAGCCTGGCTGCACAAAGCGCTTAATTGAAAATACAGTTTGAAGAACCAGCTGAGAACAATAGGAACTGGCAAGAGATGTCCAGTGCTAGCCACGACTGGCTTCCCCCCTGCAATGCTTTAGTTGATTGACAGCTCTTTCCGATGTGTACACATTGGGAGAGCCCACGTCAG
Organism: Phyllobates terribilis; assembly: GCF_046119375.1. Taxonomy (NCBI): domain Eukaryota; kingdom Metazoa; phylum Chordata; class Amphibia; order Anura; family Dendrobatidae; genus Phyllobates; species Phyllobates terribilis. Next base: position 324,595,838 of record NW_027362762.1, on the reverse strand, counting down.
TCATCTAGAGCATTGTGAAAAGAGGCCTGCCCGCGGCAGCACTGGACTAGCCTCGACTATACCAATAATACCCGGCCAGCTCTTCAAACTATATCTTTTCTGAAACACTCAAGCATTTCAGAGAAAAACATACCTGTCTGCAAATGTGCAGTCAGCCTTTGATTCATTCTATCTGTAGTTGGAGAATAAATCAAGTGAAAAGTTCCTTTAAAGAAAAAATATCCATAACATTTCTTTGTAATATCCATTTTTATGATGATATAGTGTTTTGCTAACCCAAAAAAATGATTGTATTTTGGTTGCAGATTTGTTGTGTAGGAAACATTTAAACATAGTACCGTAATGCTTCTTTTTTGCAGTGTATATTAGTCTTTACTATGTGGCTTTTTACTTTGTTATGATTGGACTGTTTGCGCTTTCCATCTACTCTCTGATGAAAACACTCAGCCCTTATGAACCAGATTATCAAGATCTACTGCAGTCACCAGGTAATTTTGACCAGGTATTAATCACCAGTATATGATGCACCAAGGAGATTCTGTTGTCCTATTAATGTAAAAGTGGTATATGACTATACCACAAGTTAGAGCGACAATTATGTAACCTAATAGTAGTGCGCAGGACTACTTTTCTGTATGCAACTTTTATGATATTGTTCATCTGCTGCTCACAGGCCTTCTGCATACTAAAAACTGGCAATTTTCACACAAATATTAAAAATCTTTGTTTTGTCTTTCTTAAACTATTGACTTGTGTGCAGATGCTTTAAAACTAAATGTATAAAGTATATATTCTAGCCAAAACATGTACAATTACATCTCTACTAGCCTAAGGATCTAATTTTTGCAGATGTGTTTGTAATGAGACAAGGCTCAGGTTTGCTGTACTGTGTTAGTAGTAATCACACACAGTTCAGAATTGAGATCAGAAGAGGAGACTGTAGGTCATTACATGTCTCACACTGGTAACGTCTCCTTACATTTAAAATCTGAAGGCAGATTCTCCAGGAGATCTATGTCCGACCCAAAGATCTTAACAGCTAACTTGCATATTAAGAAAAAAGGGGATTTCTCTAGAATGAGAAATTGGATCTCAGATATCAAGGTGTCATTTTATTCAACTTTCTACAACCTACATGTCCATATAGATAGCTTAGGTGGTTGATCCAATTGACAGATGCCCTTTAAAAGGGCTATTTGTGACTGACATATTAATGGCTGATCCGTAGGAAACCCACTGATCAGCGGAAAACCAACAATGACCAGAATTAAGCAATATATGGAGAACACAAAAATCCTGTATGTTTCATATAGTGACAACTACCAAGTATTTTGCTTTATCTCCTATTCATTTGAATGGGAAATAAAGAGAAGTACTCAGCAGCAGCCACTGTGCCATGTATGGGGTTGCTTTACTCTGCACCCATATGGCTTAATTAGAGGCGGCTGCCAGAGTGGTTTTCATCTGAATGGTTGGTGTGTTGGATGTCAGAGCCCAATTATCTAATATTGATAACCTATCCTACATATAGGTCATCAATATGTCAGTCATGGACAGCCCTTTTAATTCTTATTGGACCAAATTGTTCATCTTATCACCATTGCATTCCAAAATTAGCCCTCCTGCAGATGATTGTATATGAGATCAGTATCACACTGATTACAAATGCTATAGTAATAGGAATACATATAAAAAAGATGGAAATTCATACAGCTGCATAAAAAGTAACTTATTTTGCAGTCTTATACATTGGAGATATATATCATGATGATCTCCCATTATATACCTCTGACCATCCATCGCAAATTGATTCCCTTTGTAAAAAATATAAATATATATCATGAGGTATACAGTATGTCTTTATATTAGATGCCTATGTATAAAACAGTGCAGTTAATCAATGATAAAGTGGATATAAAAAGTCTACACGCCTCTGTTGAAATGCCAGGTTTTTGTCAGGTAAAAAAACAATACCAAGCAGAATCATATCAGAAATGTTTTCACCAGTAAAGTCACCCATGATCTGTAAAAAATCCATTGAGAAACAAACTGAAAATCATTGTCAGGGATGAGTAAAAATAGCAGAACTAAAATAATGTGGTTGCATAAATATGAACACCCTCTTATAACTGGAGATTTGGTGGTGTTCACAATTGGCCAATCACATTTAAACTCATATTTCATAGTAGTCAGTACACAGCTGCGATAATTTACAGTGACTCTGATTAACTCCATGTAAACTTTAGCCGTTCTATTAGGATTTTCCTGACATTTTCTTAGCTGCATTTTGCAGCAAAAGTTATGGTCCGTAAGCAGCTTACAACACAGAAAAGAGATCTCATTGTTGATAGTTATCAGTCGGGAGAAGTGTACAAAAAAAGTTAGATATGCCATAGAATACTGTGAAGACAGTTATTAAGAAGTGGCTTAAATTTGGCACAACAGTGACATTATGTAGAACTGGACGCTCCTCAAAGATGTTATGAAAAGACAAAAAGAAAATTGGTCTGGGAGGCTGTCAAGAAGCCCACAATAACATTAAAGGAGCTGCAGGAATTTCTGGAAAACACTGCATATGTACTGGATGTGAACATAATCTCTCTTATTATTCATATGTTTGGCTTGTAGGGTAGGGTGGCAAGACAGAGGTCTTTACTTACAAAGAAAAATATATAAACCTAGCTATGTTTTGCTAAAACCTACATCAAGTCTGCCTAAAGCATTTGCGAAAATGTGTTATAGTCTGATAAGACCAAGGTTGAACTTTTGGCCATAATCCAAAAGGTATGTTTGAAGCAAAGCTAACACTGTTCACCACTAAAAGAACATCATATCCACAGCAAAACATGGTGGAGGCAGCATTATGCTTTGGAGCTGTTTTTCGGCAGCTGGGGCTGAGGCTTTAATCAATGTGGAGGGAATTAGGAACAGTGCCAAATATCAGTTCGTTTTGCAACAAAACCTTCAGGCCATCGTTAAAAAGCTGAAAATAAAGAGGAATTTCACCTTTCAGTGCGTCAACAACCCTAAGCATACCTCCAAATCAACAGAAGAATGGCAGAAGATTAATGTTTTGGAATGGTCCAGTCAGAGCCCAGACCAGAATCCAATTAAAAATCTGTGTCTGACCTCAAGCGGGATGTACACGGTAGATGCCCTAATAATCTCATCGATTTGATGCACTACTGCTAGGAAGAGTGAACAAAGATTGCCTATTCTAGATGTGCCATACTGATAAACTTCTACTAAAAAGACTGAATGCTGTCACAAATTCAAAGGGTACTTCAACAAAGTATTAATTTTAGGTTGTGCATATTTATGCAATCACATTATTTAAGTTCTTTATTTTTCATTTCCCCCCTGGAAAGATTTAATTTTGTTTCTTATGGATTTGCACAGATTATAGGTGACTTTAGAGGTAGAAAAAGTTCTGAAATGTTTTTTCTTGTTATGATTTCTTTTTTAACAAGACAAAAACCTGGCACTTTATCAAGTGTGTGTATTTTTTATATCCATTGTAAATTTAGATAGAAAATAGTGTTTTATAAAGCATTAAAATGAAAATGTCAATCAAGTACAAACTTAAATGTACAATTTTTGCTGGACAGGGGTGACAATGCGGCCAAATGTATATGAAGAAGAAGGAATTGAAGTTTTCTACAACATCTCAAATGAAAAGTCTTATGAAGGAATTGTGAAAAATCTATGCAAATTTCTCTCAGGTATGTCTTATCATTTTTTTTTTACAAAAGGTTGACTTGACACAATAATGCATTAATGTGCCTAGATTATTGATGTTAATAACAAAAAATAAGAAAAAACAAAACAAGATGAGCATAGACCCTACAATAAAATTAGTAATTAGTACATGTAAATACCATAGGGTACTTAGTTAACGCTATTTTGATCAAAAAGCATAAAGCCATCCCACCATGTCACGGTGTACCCAACGGGATGGTCCTAACGTGTCTAGTTTTAAAACCTTACCTTGTGTCATATGACGACAATGTGAATAAGGGCAGAGCAGGATAGAGCCCCAAATAAGACATCCATCTATAGTAAGCTATGCATATGGAATAATTAGCTCAGAAATAGGCTACAGAGTATAAAAAAATTACAGCAAAACCAAAAACATGAGCCGGGCTATAAGCTGGTATATGTGCAGAGTGTAAGAGCATGTTCACACTGTGGCCATTTCACAGACAAAACCCTAGAAAAAACAAGATGAGCATAGATCCTATAACAAGTAAATAAGTGAATAGTAATGGTACATGAAAATAACATTTAGTACTTAGTTAATGCTACATTAATTAAAAAAAAAGCATAAAAACTATCCCAAATTGATGTAAATAGTTAAATTATCTGAGGATTGGTTCTAGGTGTTATAGATGATGAAAACTGTATGGAGCTGAATCATTGTCTTGAATCCTAACAGAAGGAAAATTAAAGATAGGAAGTAATAATATCCGGCTATGTGTTGATTATTTCCACTGCACTTTATTACTTATTCTAAAGATTATATTTGAAAAGTAAAAAGTGACCATTTTTTCCATTTCTTTAATTTGTCCTACTCATTCTTTTTTGACAACATATGGGGCACATAGAACATAACACAAAATTACATACTGTTTTAGTAGGATGTAAAAGAATTTGATAAATGTTTTAAATATTTCATGGGTGAAGCTGGGTTGGAGCTGGAGAGTCGTGTTTCCCGGCTAATGGGTGCCATAAGATGCACCAACAAAGCACTATGTCTTGACCAGGGTTAGATACAGGATTTGAACAAGATAATGAATCTTTGCCCTAAGTGAAGGAAAGTCTAAAGGCCCCGTCACACTTAGCGATGCTGCAACGATCCCGACAATGATACGACCTGTCAGGGATCGTTGCTGCGTCGCTATGTGGTCGCTGGTGAGTTGTCAAACAGGCAGGCTCACCAACGATCAGGCGAGCAGCGACATCGTGGAAAGAATCTTTCCACGATGTCTTTCCACGATGTCCTGCTCCGGTTACCAGCCTGCTGAAGCAGGAGCAGGCTGGTAACCATGATAAACATCGGGTTACTAGGGGCACACGCGCACCTAGTAACCCATTGTTTATCATGGTTACCACTCTGCTACGGTGAGCGGGAGGTTACCACTCACTTTAGCAGGCTCGTAACCATGATAAATAACGGGTTACTAGGTGCGCGAGTGCCCCTAGTAACCCGATGTTTATCATGGTTACCAGCCTGATCGCTGCTCCCACTGGTCACACACAGCGATGTGTGCTGACCAGCTGGAGGGCAACGACCAAAAAATGGTCCAGGACACTTTGCAGCGATCAGCGACCTCACAGCAGGGGCCTGATCGTTGCAAAGTGTCACACATAGCGACATCGCTGGTGAGGTCGCTGTTGCGTCACCAAAACCGTGACACAGCAGCGATCTCGCTAGCGATCTCGCTATGTGAGACGGGGGCTTTAGTAATAGCTAAGCCTCATCAAATGATAAGCTGAAAATTGAACCATTGTTCTGTACATCAGATGGTATATAAATCATAATACTGTAAATGCCATCTCACATGAGAATTATTAAAGTAGTCAATGGAGAAGTAATGTTATATTCACTTGTCTTAACAAAAACTTGACGTCTTGAAGGAGTTTTGCAAAACTCAATGGGAAAATGCTGTCTGATTACACTGCATAATTAGACCCTACTGGATGTGATGATGCAACAGGCTTATCACTAATTAAAAATAATATCCATCTTATAGTGCCAAATTTCTTTTTGACGGCCAATATATAGATAATACATATGTATAAAAAATATTATAACTATGGGTATCTACGCTGAATACCATAACTAACTTAATGTCATAATAAATTATAGTATACAATAAAACCAACCAGGTGGAAATGAAGAACAAGGACTGCAGCAACGCTACCGATGTCAAATCTATTCTAACGGTGAATGAAAATACTAAACGTGCCTGTCAGTTCACAACTGATATGCTTGGAGAATGCTCCTATGATAAGGATCCCACGTTTGGCTTTGCATCAGGACAGCCGTGTCTCTTTATAAAAATCAACAGGGTAAGTTTTCATATTACTGTTTTAAAGGGTTATTCATATTTTCATCATAAATTGCTAAAAATGCTTGTAAAAAAAAGACTTTGCAATTTACTTGTTCTTAAAAATCCTCTCCATTTTCAAGAAAGGGAACATGTTTAATTTCCTAATTTACTGCTGGCTGCCTAGGTTACCTGCCCCTACTGCATTTTATCAGAGGTAACTGGTTTTCTAGGCTTGAAAAGGAGTGCGTTTTCCAATAGCGCTTGTAAACACTGCTCTGAAGGTAGCTCCAGTGCAAATGCACTCCTCCGCATTGGAATCTATACAGTTCATACCCATAATGAAAAGATGCCCACTGGTCTGAACTGTAAATCAAGTAGGAGCACACCATCCCCTGGTAAACAGAAAGCCAGAAGTCAAAAGGTTCAGTGCACTCCTGAAGATTCAAGTTTCAACTATCCCTTTAAATGTAGACAGCTTAAAATTTGTGGGATAAATTTAACGCATCTTGTTACATTTTTTCTTACACCACCTCTTGGTTAGTTTACTTTACACTTTTTTTTGCTTTAAATTATGGTACAAAATCTAGCAAATTTCTAGCACAAATATAGAACAAGGAATTTGTCATTTTAAATAAAGTTTTAATTTTAAACATATTTTTAACAAATTTCTGGTGATTTTATTTTATTTTCCAATATTAAAGGGTTTTTTATGGCCAAGATGGAAATAACTGCTTTAAGATCCTACTGTCATGATTCTGTTTGGGGATTCGATCCGCTGACCTGGTGCTCCATGATCGGTTCCTCTGTCTGCTGAGCTATTGCCTTTTCTTTCCTGGTCGAATGCTGATGGTTCCAATTGTCTTTGTTCCCCCTTCTTGGTTTGCTCCTCTCCAAGTGTTTTCCATTTTCCTGTTTTGGTCTGCTCTGTGTTGGGTTTTATATGTTCACCCTTCACTGCACTTCCTTGCTGGCTATACCTCTAGGTGGACTTGGGGTTTAGGAGTTCCAGCACTTCAGCTAAGGGGTTTACCTTGCATGGTAAATAAACACCTGTTGAATTCCTGCAGTGAGTATGTTTGTTTTCCTTCCCAGTTCCTCTTCCTTTCACCTTTTTTGGTTTCTGGGAGGTTATTCTTGTTTTGTTTATTTTTAGCTCACCTTAACTTTCCCTCTCTATTTTATATAGATCTTAATTTTCTCACCTTGGGTTTTCATATCTTCCTGCACATTTTTCTCCCCTCTTGTTGGCAGTGTGTGGCGGCCTCCCCTCTGGTTCCTCAGGAGGTATGCGAAACTCCTCAATAACCTTTGAGGGAGCCAGGTCTGAGGTAGTGTTTTTAAGCTGTGCGGCTATGGTCTTTCTACTCTGTACAGGGACCAGTTGGGTGTGAGTGCAGCGTCTCCCTGTGGTAGGTCTTTCCTTTTTCCATTACCCAAGAGTGTGTGTTACATTCATAACACCTGTCCTCCAGGGATGGGGTTACTAAACAGCTGACAGCAGCTACACTTTGCTGTTTGAGAATACTCTTATAGGAATAAAAGGGAATTATAGCAACAGTGTAGCACAGATAGCTATGATGTTTCCACAACATGAGAGTTACACCAACATTGCAACTCACTTTGCTACACTATTACCGTAACTTTTAGTCATTTCTATAGCAGTTAGGCTCACAGCATAGGCCTGTGTTTGGTGGCCAGGATACATATAAAAATAGATACTCTTGTTTTGGCCAAAAAAGGCAAAGATGTAAATGACCTTCCACTGTTGAAAAAAAATCCTGAAATCCTGCAATTTCACTCTGTCAACTAAATCTCAAAATAGGCGGACACTTCCTGTTCTGTAGAGTGCCCCATATTGACTAAACCTTACACAATGTCATGACATGCCGGCAGGGCCGGCTCCAGGTTTTTCTGGGCCCCGGGCGAAAGAGTCTCAGTGGGCCCCTTTAACACATACCACGATTCATGATGCAGAGATACGGCGGAGAAATATATATATATAGTACAATGCAAAGATTTCACTTCATGAGTGATATCTATTGTAAATTCCACAATAGCTCAGAAACCGGTGAATCGCTCCACACAGAATAGTGGCCCCCATATAAAGCTCCATACGGAATACTAGTCCCCATATAACGCCCATACGGAATACTGGCCCCCATATAAGGCCCCATACGGAATACTTGCCCCCATATCAGGCCCCATACGGAATACTGGCCCCCATATAAGGCCCCATACGGAATACTGGCCCCCATATAAGGCCCCATACGGAATACTGGCCCCCATATAAGGCCCCATACGGAATACTGGCCCCCATATAAGACCCCATACGGAATACTGGCCCCCATATAAGGCCCCATACGGAATACTGGCCCCCATATAAGGCCCCATACGGAATACTGGCCCCCATATAAGGCCCCATACGGAATACTGGCCCCCATATAAGACCCCATACGGAATACTGGCCCCCATATAAGACCCCATACGGAAAACTGGCCCCCATATAAGACCCCATACGGAATACTGGCCCCCATATAAGGCCCCATACGGAATACTGGCTCCCATATCAGGCCCCATACGGAATACTGACCCCCATATAAGGCTCCATGCGGAATACTGACCCCCATATAAGGCTCCATGCGGAATACTGACCCCCATATAAGGCTCCATGCGGAATACTGACCCCATATAAGGCTCCATGCGGAATACTGACCCCCATATAAGGCTCCATGCGGAATACTGGCCCCCATATAAGGCTCCATACGGAATACTGGCCCCCATATAAGGCTCCATACGGAATACTGGCCCCCATATAAGGCCCCATATGGAATACTGGCCCCCATATAAGGCTCCATAAGGAATACTGGCCCCCATATAAGGCTCCATAAGGAATACTGGCCCCCATATAAGGCCCCATACGGAATACTGGCCCCCATATAAGGCCCCATACGGAATACTGGCCCCCATATAAGGCCCCATACGGAATACTGGCCCCCATATAAGGCCCCATACGGAATACTGGCCCCCATATAAGACCCCATACGGAATACTGGCCCCCATATAAGGCCCCATACGGAATACTGGCCCCCATATAAGGCCCCATACGGAATACTGGCCCCCATATAAGGCCCCATACGGAATACTGGCCCCCATATAAGACCCCATACGGAATACTGGCCCCCATATAAGACCCCATACGGAAAACTGGCCCCCATATAAGACCCCATACGGAATACTGGCCCCCATATAAGGCCCCATACGGAATACTGGCTCCCATATCAGGCCCCATACGGAATACTGACCCCCATATAAGGCTCCATGCGGAATACTGACCCCCATATAAGGCTCCATGCGGAATACTGACCCCCATATAAGGCTCCATGCGGAATACTGACCCCATATAAGGCTCCATGCGGAATACTGACCCCCATATAAGGCTCCATGCGGAATACTGGCCCCCATATAAGGCTCCATACGGAATACTGGCCCCAATATAAGGCTCCATACGGAATACTGGCCCCCATATAAGGCCCCATATGGAATACTGGCCCCCATATAAGGCTCCATAAGGAATACTGGCCCCCATATAAGGCTCCATAAGGAATACTGGCCCCCATATAAGGCCCCATACGGAATACTGGCCCCCATATAAGGCCCCATACGGAATACTGGCCCCCATATAAGGCCCCATACGGAATACTGGCCCCCATATAAGACCCCATACGGAATACTGGCCCCCATATAAGGCCCCATACGGAATACTGGCCCCCATATAAGGCCCCATACGGAATACTGGCCCCCATATAAGACCCCATACGGAATACTGGCCCCCATATAAGACCCCATACGGAAAACTGGCCCCCATATAAGACCCCATACGGAATACTGGCCCCCATATAAGGCCCCATACGGAATACTGGCCCCCATATAAGGCCCCATACGGAATACTGACCCCCATATAAGGCTCCATGCGGAATACTGACCCCCATATAAGGCTCCATGCGGAATACTAACCCCCATATAAGGCTCCATGCGGAATACTGACCCCATATAAGGCTCCATGCGGAATACTGACCCCATATAAGGCTCCATGCGGAATACTGACCCCCATATAAGGCTCCATGCGGAATACTGGCCCCCATATAAGGCTCCATACGGAATACTGGCCCCCATATAAGGCTCCATACGGAATACTGGCCCCCATATAAGGCCCCATATGGAATACTGGCCCCCATATAAGGCTCCATAAGGAATACTGGCCCCCATATAAGGCTCCATAAGGAATACTGGCCCCCATATAAGGCTCCATACGGAATACTGGCCCCCATATAAGGCTCCATACGGAATACTGGCCCCCATATGGAATACTGGCCCCCATATAAGGCTCCATACGGAATACTGGCTTCCATATAAGGCTCCATACGGAATACTGGCCCCCATATAAGGCTCCATACAGAATACTGGCCCCCATATAACGCTCCATACAGGATACTGGCCCCCATATAACGCTCCATACAGGATACCGGTCCCCATATAATGCTGCATGCAGGCTGTTACCCCCCACATAATGCCCCATACAGGCTGTCCCCCCCTTATAATGCTCCATGCAGGCTGTTACCCCCCACATAATGCCCCATACAGGCTGTCCCCCCCTTATAATGCTCCATGCAGGCTGTTACCCCCCACATAATGCCCCATACAGGCTGTCCCCCCCTTATAATGCTCCATGCAGGCTGTTACGCCCCACATAATGCCCCATACAGGCCCCTCCCTTTTAATGCTCCATGCAGGCTGTTACCCCCCACATAATGCCCCATACAGGCTGCCCCCCCCTTATAATGCTCCACGCAGGCTGTTCCCCCCCACATAATGCCCCATACAGGCCCCCCTTTTAATGCTCCATGCAGGCTGTTACCCCCCACATAATGCCCCATACAGGCTGCCCCCCCCTTATAATGCTCCATGCAGGCTGTTCCCCCCCACATAATGCCCCATACAGGCCCCCCCCTTTTAATGCTCCATGCAGGCTGTTACCCCCCACATAATGCCCCATACAGGCTGCCCCCCCTCTTTATAATGCCCCATGCAGGCTGTCACCCCTCCTCTTTATAATGCTCCATGCAGGCTGTCACCCCTCCTCTTTATACTGCCCCATGCAGGCTGTCACCCCATCTTTTTATAATGCCCCATGCAGGATGTCCCCCCCTCTCTTTATAATGCCCCGTGCAGCCTGTTCCCCACCTTATAATGCCCCATGCAGGCTGGTCCCCACCTTATAATGCCCCATGCAGGCTGTCACCCCTCCTCATTATAATGCCCCAAGCAGGAATCCCCCCCTCTTTATAATGCCCCATGCAGGCTGTTCCCCACCTTATAATGCCCCATGCAGGCTGTCATCCCTCCTCTTTATACTGCCCCATGCAGGCTGTCACCCCTCCTCTTTATACTGCCCCATGCAGGCTGTCACCCCTCCTCTTTATAATGCCCCATGCAGGATGTCACCCCTCCTCTTTATAATGCTCCATGGAGGATGCCCCCCCTCCCCTCTTTATAATGCTCCATGCAGGCTGTTCCCCCCCACATAATGCCCCATACAGCCCCCTCCCTTTTAATGCTCCATGCAGGCTGTTACCCCCCACATAATGCCCCATACAGGCTGCCCCCCCTCTTTATAATGCCCCATGCAGGCTGTCACCCCTCCTCTTTATAATGCCCCATGCAGGCTGTCACCCCTCCTCTTTATAATGCTCCATGCAGGCTGTCACCCCTCCTCTTTATACTGCCCCATGCAGGCTGTCCCCCCCCTCTCTTTATAATGCCCCGTGCAGGCTGTTCCCCACCTTATAATGCCCCATGCAGGCTGGTCCCCACCTTATAATGCCCCATGCAGGCTGTCACCCCTCCTCATTATAATGCCCCAAGCAGGAATCCCCCCCTCTTTATAATGCCCCATGTAGGCTGTTCCCCACCTTATAATGCCCCATGCAGGCTGTCACCCCTCCTCTTTATAATGCTCCATGGAGGATGCCCCCCCTCCCCTCTTTATAATGCCCCATGCCTCCATACATTAAAAAAAAAATCAAATACTCACCTCCCTTCTCCTCACCTGCTACCTGCTGCCTGCTGCCTGCTGCCCGCCGCTCGCTGCTCGGCTCCGAACTCCAGCGTTGTCGGCGTCTTCCCGCTCAGCGCTCCCTGTGACGGCTCAGGGGAGGGCGCGGTGTAAAGACGTCACCGGGCCCTCTGACCTGAGACGTCACAGGGAGCGCAGAGCAGGAAGACAGCTGATCTGTGGAGGCACGGGGAGAGGTAAGTATCGGGCTGCCGGGGCCCTGAGCAAGCGGCGGAGAAGGGCGGGCGCTGACACCGCTCTCCTCCGCCCATAGCCCAGCGGGGTGCGCGACCGCCAGTGGGCCCCTCTGCCTGCTCAGGGCCCCGGCATTTGCCCGGGTGCGCCGGGTGCTGACGCCGGCCCTGCATGCCGGCCAGGAAAATGGATCCGGCTGCCACAAACCACCAAAGAGTATGCCTGACCAGGGTAGTACAAATCTTGTTACTCATCTCCAGGCACAGAATATGCTTGGAATACTTCCCTTAGAAAGCAATTAACATATCCAGTCTATGGTTCATGTACTGTACCTTCTGTGCAGTAACTGTACCCCTGTCTGCCAAGTCCAGTATTTCTTCACTCTTGGATTTAGCTTATGCATTGCCTCTTCAGCCCTACTTTGCCTGTGCAGTGTAAGGGCACCCACAAACCCACAGCTATACTTCCTTGGGCATCCAGCTATACCCACTGCAGCCAGACTCTCATTCAGACTTTTCCACTTCTTAAGCATCTAGGATGTTCTGGACATATTAAGATCCAGACTGCCATTTTTCAAATCGAATTGCAGGTTTGCTACCTAAAAAAATCCCTTTTCTATCACATATACTTAGTACGCGGTCTAGACTATCACACTCCATGACTGGCTTCCCTCACTTCACTTAATCAGTAAGTAACTCTCTTTCTACTCCCAAAAACTTCTCCCACCATCTGGGTTGACCAGCTATAACTATTTCTTGCCCTTACCTGCAATGTTACTTTGACTTCTTTACCAGTACAAGTGCATTGAAGGCACAAATCATATATTAAACAATTGCATAAAACATCTATATACAAAAATACATTAGAATATCACTTTGCTATCGTGATTTTGTTAATGTAATGTCTTCAGGTGGTGTCAGCCATCTTCTCACTCCTTTCCAGTCAAGATTTACTAGGGAATTTCTTTAGCCTGCTCTACATTATTACCCTGTGAGCAATGCCTTCTTGAAAAAGACCATAAAAATTAGTACTGAATAAAACTGCCCATATTTTGGGAATGAGATGCAAAATTACAAAAAATAGATATAGTTTACTCAAGGGAGAAGCTGGAATAAAATAAGACCAAAAACTGGCCTCTTTGATCTTGTGACAAGTCCTCTTTAAAACTGACAAGAGAGTTGGAAAAGTTTCTAAAACAAAAGATAAATCTGACACAAGATACAATAAGTATGGTAAATGCCTGTTGTTGTTTTTTTTAGCAAATTCAGCTGGAATTCTCAGTCATGTTGGTTGGTAGATCTCCCTCACTATGTTATCTAGACATTAATTTCCTTCTTTTTGACAATGTTGCACATTAGCTGAACTTTTTTTGCTTTGTTATTGCACTTTTGCATATTAGTATTAGAGCGAGCCCACGGCCACTGGCTGGGGGTATGTATAACCCATACATTCTCTCCGTTACCGGATCTCATACCGGCGAATCCTTGCAGTGCACAGTCCCTGCGCTGAGGGGATTCATAAGGCTATGTGCCCACGATGCAGAAATGAAGCGGAAAATTTCCTCTTCATTTCTGCATGTCCTTACCTGGAAAAACGCGTGCGGAATTTGACACTCGTTTTTGAAGCGTTTTTGACATGCGGAATTGCCATGTGTTTTTTAATGCATTGAGAAGGCAATTCCGCATGCGTAAACGCACAAATAATGAACATGCTGCGGATTTTTCCGCACATCAAAAACGCTGCGGAAAATTCCGCAGCATGGGCATTGAAAGTGCGGAATGTCATTGGGGACCATGGGGGATGGATTACCAAGCGTTTTACAAGCGTTTACGCTGCATAAATTCTGCAGCAAAAAACGCTTGAAAAACGCATCGTGGGCACACAGCCTAAGTCTGCAGTCACACAGACTGACTGCAGATATCACTTTTGACAAGACAACCCCTTTAACATTAGGCAAATCGATCGATTTTGGCGAGACTGGACAACTATCTTATGTACATATATGGGGGCCATCTAATTTTCTCAGAACTCATGATGTTCAGGGAAAGAAAGTTCAGGAATGTTGAATATGAAACTCAGAAACTTTTTTGTTCTCAGGGTAGATACATTTCTGGCAGTTACTCCCTTAATGTATACATGCTCGGAGGTCTGTAAGAACGACTGCTAGCCCAGCAAACACTTGGCTGACAGCTATTGAAGGTGTATTGCAAGTTTCTAGCTATTAAAGTGAATTATGTTAGAAAATTGTACCCATGTGTAACAAGTTGTGTGCTCTTTTTTTTCAGATCATAAATTTCATACCCGACAATAAAACATCCCCAACTCTACATTGCTCCTCAATGGTTTGTTTGATTTACAATCAAGTAACACAATTTTGTTTGTTCACTATTGTGCTGAAGTGTTAAAGGGAATCTGTCAGCATGATTTCACACGCAAACTATTTATGTGCTTGTAGCTCTTTCCAAGATCAGCCTGGCAATACATTTAAATGCCCAATCCATTCCTCCATTACTGAGAAATCAGCATTTGAATGGATATGCACATGAGACTGTAGATCTGAAGCCTCTGTCACTCCAGCTCAATTCCCCACCAGAGTCGCCTCCTCCTGCTTGACTGATGACTTTTTTGTCTGAAGTCACACAGCATAGAGGCTGACAGTCAAGCAGGAGGATTCGGCCCGGGGCAGCGAATAGAGCAGGAGTGACAGAGGCTTCAGATCTACAGCCTCATTTGTATATCAATTCAAATGCTGATTTCTCAGTAACAGAGGAGCAGCTGACCATGTAATGATATTGCTGGACTTGTCTTTGAAAGAGATACATGCACAAAAAAAAAGTTTGGAGTGAAATTCAGCTGACATCCCTTTCAGCATTTTTCTTTTGCATATATAATACTGATTATCAGTAATATTTGTTTAATCTCAGCTCAGTTACATCCATAAATCCCTCCCCTTCATAATGGGCAGCTGTGTAATATAAACGCCAGTCTGACAACCACTGCAGTACATACTCTAATGTATGAACAGGAAGTCAGTTTCTGACTTCCTGTGAACTAGAGGATGATATCATTACCTATCAAATTCCTTGTGGCAACTCTCAGCCATCCTCTCTTAATCCAGCTCAGCCCTTCTTGCTCCACTGTGTGTCCTTACTAAAAAGTAAAACTGTCTTTGTTGCCCATTGCAACCAATCACAATGCAGCTTTAATGTTGTATTCTGCTTTTGAAAAATTAAAACTGCTCTGTGATTGGTTGCTATGGACAATGACAGCAGTTTTTCTTTTTAGACAGTTTCAAGAATCTACATCTTTAGTTCTGCTTTATATAAAAAGTAGGGAAGACAGCCAAAAGCTGGATTACATCTAATACACTGAGACTTTGTACTATCCATCAGGGAATAGAACCCAACCCTTCTGCAAGACCAAAAGCATCATGGGAAATAATGGATTAGGGGAATCATAGCAGAAGTTAAAATGGAATCAAGATGGTAGGCAACAGCAAATAAAACAAGTATACAAAAGGCATATACATTATTTTTTAATAATGGCCTAAGTATATATCAAAAAATGCTGGAGTGCTTCCTTAAAGGGGTTGTCCAGTCAAAAGTGATAAGTCTGCAGTCACTCTGTGTGACTGCAGACTTATGAATCCCCCCAGCGCAGGCACTGTGCGCTGCGGGGATTCGCCGGTATGGGTCCCGGGACCAGAGGCCATGTATACATTATACATACCCTGGCCAGTGTGCGTGGCCTTGTTCTCCATACACATGTATTGAAAAAGGCCGCGCCTTCTAGTTGGACGCGCCCACTGGCCATCCACGTCACTAGATGGGGCGTGACCTCGCTCCATACAAGTGTATGAACGGCCGGGGGTATGTATAATGTATACATAGCCTCCGGTCCCTGGTCTCATACCGGTGAATCCCTGCAGCGCACAGTGCCTGCGCTGGGAGGATTCATAAGTCTGCCGTCGCACAGAGTGACTGCAGACTTATCACTTTTGACAGGACAACCCCTTTAATGAAGACACTTTATTTTGATCCTAATAATTTTGCCTTAGCTGCTTCTGCGTATAGACTTTAAACGTTGGGAGGTCTGCATATTACTCTGTAATGACATTTTAGAATGTCAATGAAGAATAAGCAGCTGGATGCAGCTTTGGGGTTGAGGAGCTGCTTGTTAAACAGTCAGCTTTCAGACTTTCCACAGAAAAGGCAGAGATGGATTATTACCATCTCTGTTTTTCCAACTGCTGTATACACAGCACTTACCAAGCTCTGTGTATACAGTATAGAAAGCGATAACAGCTCTTTCTCCTCCTGAAGCAGCGATCATGTGATTGTCAGATGTCGGGAAGTAGCAAGAGCTGCTGGGTCAGACACAGATTATCTAGTAGGAGGCTGAAGTTCCCCTGTAACTAGGGCTAATATAGCAACCCCACTTACAGATAAAACCAGCCATACTAAAATCTATTACAATGTTGAAATGCTCTCCTTGTCCTTTCGTGTTGGCACAATATGTGAATTAAATGGAAAAAAAAAACACCTAAAAAATAACTAAAAAAAAGCAAGAGAAAAATAAACAAGAAAAAAAAAGACACTGCTAGTTTGAATTGCTGTCTCTAGTCCTGACCCATCAGAAAAGCATATGTCCAATATATAAAAATTATTTATACGGAGAGAACACATTTTAAAATGTATTTTAGTGGTTCTTTATAGTCGCAAATAAAAAATTAAAAAAAAATTGAAAATAGAAATTTTCATGAAAGATAAAAAAAATTATTTCCTTTTTTTCCTTTACATTTTCCTCTGATAGCAGCAAAAAAAATGGGAATATAAAAATGACAAACATTTCTTTGGATCACTTCCATTTTTTTTTGTAGTAGGTGTTAGCTTTCTTTGTCTTGTTTTACAAAAGTGGCTTTAAGCAATTACTACATTTTCAGGGATTCCACTTTGTAAACCTTAGATTAGGAGACAGCAGGCAATGGTATACCAGTTTGTGATTACTGAACGTTGAAGGAGTAGCTGTCTATTGTCTAATGGAGACATCATGTATAGATGGTGAAGTAAAATAACACTGCACCTTTAAAATTGCATGTGATTAAGAGCTTTTGTTATCAAATGGAATCTGGCCCAATTCTATTGTCAGAATCTGTTAGAAGGGAGCCTCTGTTTAAAATCAAAAGAAGATGGAGCTCCACTAATGCCCCGTAATTTTTTTTTTAAGTGCCATGTTATGTCTCTGAACACGTGAAAGGTTATATGGAGCAGTAATACAGCAATGTGCATGAGGCTTGATCTATAATAAACCCTAACAAGGACTGATTAATCCCATTAATTTATAATGGATTCATCAGCTTTCCATTTTTCTACTTTTTTGTCCAAGTTAATGACAAACTGGATTAGTGTATAATGTTAGGAACTGTAAAGAAAAATTATGTATTTGATCATGGAAGCTAATTTTTGACCTATAATGCTTGTATAATGTAATATAAAATACTTCTAATTATAATAATGAAATTATGCCATACATGCTTACACCACATAGGATGAACAAGATCTTGGACATGTAGAGTATTTTCCGCATGGATCCTTTGGTGTGCAGTACTTCCCATACTATGGAAAAAAGAGACAGGTATCCTAGAGTGAAAATCCAGTTATCAAGCCTTGGTTATTTTTCTGTAAAACTCATAATATCTTCCCCCTCTTTTCTTTCAGCCAAACTACACCAATCCATTAGTGGCGGTGAAACTTTCTAATGTTAAGTTTGACAAGGAAATTGAAATTGTTTGTAAAGTTAATGGAAGCCACATCATAAATGAGAACCCTCATGATCCGTATGAAGGAAAAGTGACATTCAGGCTTAAAATACATAAGTAATTTGACCTCTATAACAGGAATACAAGGTATGAGCAGTGTGGCGACGGTTCGTTACAAACGTCACGCAAAAGGTGCACTAACAATGAAACAGGAGGAAAATCAAATACGTGTATTTGCTAACAATTACTTTAGAGATTAGCAGATGAAATTCAAGATGATAAGTTATCAGTGTATTCATGTTAATTCCAAATCTACATACACGGATAATACACAAGGACCAACAGAATAAAACGTACAATGATAGTAAAAAATTCATTGCCAAATGCTGGAATATAAAAACTAACATTATATTGAACTGGGTTTCTTCCGGGTTCTCCGGTTTCCTCTCATATTCCAACGACATACTGATCGGAATTTAGATTCTGAGCCCCAATGGGGACAGTGCCGATAATGTCTGTAAAGCTTTGTGGAATTAATGGCTCTATATAAGTGAGTAAAATAAATAAATTAACTTATGTACATGGTATTTTTACAGACCTCAATATTCAGAACAGCAGCCGGTCTGCTGACCAGAACTAAACAGTCTCATATAGTCATGGGCAAAAATTTTAAGAATGACAAATTTTGGTTTTCATACAGCTTGCTGCTTCAGTTTTTAGATCTGTTAATCCAATGTTTCTCTGGCTACTGAAGTACAATTATAAGCATTTCATATGTTTTCACACTTTTATTGAAAAATACATGAAGTTTATGCAAAAACTCAAGATTTATAGTATTGATCCTAATTTTTAAAAACTTTCGCAGTTCTCCATCGCATACTGGATATCAGCTTCAGGGCTAAATCCTGACAGATTCTTACTTAATCAGTGCTTGGAGTTTATCACAATTTCTGTATTTTCGTTTACCCACTCACTTTTTGAGAATTATGTACAGATTCTCAGTGGTGTTGAGATTATGGGGAGTTTACTGGATTTAAAATTTCAATCTTTTTTTCACCAAGCTACTTAAATTATCAATTTTACCTTTTGTTGGGAGAAGTTGCTCTTGGAGGATCTTTAGATACCATTCTTAAGTCTTTGCAGTGTTCTTAGGCAAAGTTATGAGTTCACCCACTCCCTTGATTGAACAGCAAACCATGATGCTTTACTGTTGGCATAACACAGGACTCAAGGTAGCCCTTTCTTCTTCGGAAAATTATTCAGTTAAACAGTTTGAAGAGGGCTTCATCAGAGAAAATAACTTTACCCCAGTTTTCTGCAATCTAATCCCTTCTCTGATGAAGCCCCCTTTAGAATGATTGTCCAAGGAAGAAAAGGTGAGTGTTACCATGAGTTCTGTGTCAAGCCAACAGTAAAGCATCCTAAGATCATTCATGTGTCATGTGTAGGGGTGCTTTTTTATCCACGTGAGTGGGCTCACTCACAATTTTGCCTTAGATCATTGCCACAAATAAAGTATGGTATCTAAACCTCTCCAGTATGTGTGGTGACAGTTTTCACATGTACGAGAGGACACTGACACACGCAGACCCATTGAAATCTATGGGTCTGCGCACATGTCAGTGTGTTTCCACGGACCGTGTGTCCGTATGCTCCAAGCGCTGACATATCCGTTTTTTTACACGCTGCACGGTCCGCAAAATGTCTCACGCTGAACACACACGGATGACATCCGTGTGTCATCTGTATGACACGTACCGGCGCCTGGGAATCAGTGTATAGTTAGTGTTGTTCCTAAGCGCCAGGTGCTGAATACTGCCCTCATCATTGTTCCTTGCTCGCGCTGTGATTAGCACGACCAAGGGACAATGTTGGGAGTAGTAGTCTGCTCCCGCAGTGTCCCCATGTAAAAATAAGAATAAAATAATAAAATCCTTATACTCACCTGTCCGGAGATGTCCCCCACTGTAATCCTCTGACCGCTGACGCCAAGGAGCCGGGGAGCCTGAGCAGCTACAGCGAGCGGGCCCCTGCTCTATGCTGAGCTCACTGAGTGACAGGACACCACTCCTGAGTGGCTCATTGTCCTCGGCTCCTCGGTGTCAGCGGTCAGAGGATTACAAAGGGGGACATCTCCGGACAGGTGAGTATAAGGATTTTGTTATTTTATTCTTTTTTTTACACAGGGACACTGCAGGAGCAGACTACTACTCCCAACATTGTCTCTTGCTCGTGCTGATCACGGCGTGAGCAAGGAACAATGATGAGGGCAGCATTCAGCACCCAGCGCTTGGGAACAGCTGCACACTGATTCCCAGGCGCCGATACGTGTGATCCTGATGCGGCAAACGGGCAGCATGCGGTTGCCACATGTGTGCCACACACGGAAATATCCGGACGTGTGAAACCGCCCTAAGAACAACTTCTCCCAGTGGCTCAAGAGCACTTGGTGATAAACAATGATTTTGAGTATTATGTCAAAAGGCAAAAGTGAGAACTAAGTTGGTAGATGAAAAAAAACATTGAAATTTTGGCCAGGAAAAAAATCCCGAAATTTCAATCCCACTGAGAATCTGTCGACAATACTCAAAAAGCATGTGTATAAACCAAAACACTGAAATTGTGATAAACTCCAAGCAATGATTAGGCAAGAATGGGTTGCAATCAGCCAGGATTTGGCTGATTAGTTGATATTCAGCATGCCAAGGTCAATTGCAGAAGTCTTAAAAAATAAGGGTCAACACTGTAGATATTGAATCTTTGCATTAAATTTATGTATTTTACAATAAAAGTGTCAAAACTTATGAAATGTCTATAATTGTACTTCAGTAACTATAGAAACATCTGCCTAAAAGATCTGAAAACATTGAAAGCAGCAAACTGTGAAAAACAAAAATTGTGTTAATTGCAAAACTTTTGGCTATGATTGAATATGCCTTTAAGACTGTTGAGTTTGAGTCAGGAGACCCGTGGCTGGTCCAGATTTGTGAAGCCAGTAATGTTGCCAACAGTCAAGAAATTTCTGAACTGTCCATAAAAAATAGGGCACTTTTTACCCTAGTCTGTAAAAAAAACTCTGACAAATCTTCACATGCTCAAAGAAGGTACAGTACTAATCCCAATTTAGGACAATCTAAAAATGTGAGACATTTATGCAGCGGCATGTTGCTTTTAAGCAATTTCAATTAACTCCCAATTATTTGTTTTTCATTTTGTAGTCCTGCTTCAGTATCTCTAACTGCTGGGATGCTCAGATTGTAGCTCATAGAATCTCTAAGAAAACTTAGCAGAAAGTGTTCAGTTCCTCTGTAGCTCTATCACAGGGCATATTAAGCATCATAAATTGAACATTAAAATCAATAGTTTAATCTTATAATCTCCTCAGCTTCCCAAAGATGTGATAAACCACAGTTAAGACATAATTTAGGGGGGGGGGGCAATCACTTTTTCACACAGGGCTCTGTAGGTTTGGATTTCTTTTTCCCTTAATAATAAAGACCTTCATTTAAAATTTGCATATTGTGTTTACTTGTGTTATCTTTGTCAAATATTTTAATTTGTTTTGTGATCTGAAATATTTAAGTGTGCCAAACATGAAAAAGAATAAGAAATCAGAAAGGGGTCAAACACTTTTTCACACCACTGTATCTAGATCCTTCTGAATCCTTTTTCTGCCATCTCTAATCTTAGCTATCCTTCCTAGCTCTGCATCATCTGCAAATTAGTTTAATTTCAGATCCTTTATCTAGATCATTTATATATTTATAAGATCATAATATATTTATATACTGTATATTTATAAGATGGAGAGAAGGATTATAGTGTTACCACAGCAAGCAGAGATGGCAATGGCTCTAGCTGCCCATGTGTTGCTGTGCTGATACATCATGGTATCGAATCAGAGTACAAAAAAAAAATGCAGGGTCATATCTGGTAACCAAGATAAAGGTTGAAAAGAAGAAAAGAGGAGGCCAAAGTACATGGATATCAGTACATCATATAAAAAAATTCCTGATCTGCACCTTTAGTGTTACAATACCATCAAATATAATGTGTAATCTTCTAGAAGGACTGCACATAGAAGAGCTTTTCACATTGTTGCACCTTATCGGAGATGAAAGCAGGGTACAAATTCTGCTACATATTATCATAGTTTATCGATGCATACAGTAGAAATTAACATTTCTAGTATTATAGTAGATTAAATCAGTGGAATATCTGTGTAAATATAATAAATAATATTGCTCTTGTCATCCACAGATCTGTGCCCAGCAGGAAGAAGTTAGGCATGGAAAAGACATTTTTATCAACATTCAGTCAAAAAGCATGAACTCTGCTACAAAATGTTCAAATTACAGACACAGCAAGAGTAACTTGATGCCAATTTTTTGTAAATTAGCACTGATACATGTAAAATGGAAATACAAATGGATGGAGATACTAATATGACGATAGATATTTACATATTTCATACATATAGTCACATACATCCTTCACAAGATAGCCCATGGAACCACTCCAAAACTAGCTCTACCTTCATGTAGCTAGTACAGAAAAAACAACTTGTTAACTTTAAAATTGTTACTGTAAAATATGTATAATATATAATAATGCATTATATTTGTTTCCCAAGCAGCAGTATGATTGGTAGAGTAAGTTCAGACAAAATCCTAAATGTAACACTAATTAGCAGTTTGAACGTGTTTAGTCTTTATTGTGCGTTGTCATTACACTGGGACTTATTTATCAAAAGTTTAATCATAAAAGTTACAGTAAATGTAGGAATGGCCTACAAATCTTTTTGCTCAACTCTAGTTAATTAAAATACTCCGAGATAATAAGCACATGAGTCAAGGCTTAAAGTTAAGGGAATCTTTAACCATGGTTTACTCCTTCAAACTGCTGGAATGGTCTGAAGACCAGTAATTATTCTGAAATATGTTTGTATGTACTATAATTGTTATGATCTGCAACAAGTACTAAGGAAAGATAGGGGAAAGCTGTCCCTACAGTAAGACTAAGCTGAATCCCTACGATGTAGCAGGCTGACTGTTCCTAGCAAACAGACCCACCTTAGTCCTCGGCTAGTCTGAATGAAGACCTTTAGTATAAGGGGAGGGGTCCCTAAAAGAACTAAGGACTGGGAAAAAAATGGGACACCTCCTAAACAGAGAAGTTGTTGCAGAACACAAAAAGACAAACTGACAAAAAGGTACTAGAGGTTCAGGAAGGACCAAGAGAACTGACAGAGAAAGGCACTGAAGCACCTGGCTAGAGAAACAGTCAAACACTGAAGTCCAGCACAGCCAAAAGGGCGGAGCTGGAATATAAAGGCAGGTGGTCACGTGCCCGCAAAACACAAGATGGAAAAAACATACAGGAGGGTTCTAACAATAATGTTAAAACCACACCTACTCTGCGGCTCCGCTTTGTCTTGCTTTATGAATATTCTTGTATTAATTCACTTGGCCTGCCATACACTGCTAAGCTGTACTTTTGGCAATCACAGAGGATTGGAAATGATAAGAACTGGCAATTTAAATATGGGTTTCAGAACACACACTGATTATGGGATTTTAGCAGTGGATAGTATCTTAGCAGAAACAAATGTAAATGAAGAAATGAAGGAAAATATAAAACAATGTTGATAAATAGTCATTTGTTTCAGCTACACACACATCTGTTTATAAAGCAAACATTGAATTTCCACTGTTCACTACAAAATATAGTAATGAGAAATTAAATATATTATATTTATGAAGGCCTGCCACACCATTGATATATATTTGTATAAAAAATCACTGATTTAACAGTTTTCTAACATTTTCTTACCTGGCGTAGTTTTTTTTTTAAATCTATGATTTCTTACCAGAGCGTAAGTGTCCTGTTTCGAAATCTGTTGCACGGGTGCATTGTTGGTATGGTGCACAATACTGATAATTATCTCTCAGTCTTTAAACATCACTAGTGTTTGAATTCTATATTTTACAGGACTCCTTTGTGGCTAATCATATTTACTGGCTTTGTTATGCTATATCCCTTACTACTTTTTACACACTCATAACAAGTACTTTCCATCAGCACAAATAAAGTAATATAAATCATGGATTTACGTGAATATATCTTCTACTGTTTTCTTAAACAAAATATATATATATATATATATATATATATACATATATATATATGAACTCATACTTAAAGTGTAGCTCTTAACAGCTTTTCTGTACTATAAAAAACACATTTAAACATGGCTTCAAATCGGCACAAAAAAGGCATCAAATAAGGGAAAAACATATAAAGATGAAGCAAACATACAATAACAAAGAGAAGATTGTTATTTGGTAGTTTGGTGTGGACATCTGCAGAAAACTTAAACAAAAAACAGTGTTTACACTATGTGTGAACATAGCCTTAGAGACGCAAAAAGCAAGGTATCATTCAAAGAGGCTTATGAAAAAATGAGAAAGTTATGGCTGTTACAACTATAAATGAGTTAACAAAAAAATTAACTGCCACCATGCCCACTCTAAATTCTCCTCCTGCCAAGGTAGAAAAAATGTTAAATGGGTGGGGCTTGATGGTATGGTCACAATTTTCCAAAGTGCGCATAGTGCGTCACATAGGTTGTCCCCATTACCGTTCTTTAAAAGTTGGGAGGTATGCATAAATACATGATTGACTTGAACAAGCAATTTTTCACATGGCTGTATTTGAGAAAATTAAATCTAAAAATTAAAGGAGATTTTTCTAAACTTGCTATATAGAGTAGGGAATATAGTGAAGGAATCCCATGCATTACTGGTAAATGTCTGTGCTTTCTCACTGCGGCTTCCCACCAGGTCAATCCAAACAGTTGCATATAAAAAAAAATCACTAAAAAATGGCACTAAAAAAAAAAGGCACTAGATGCTCCGTTTATTCTTGAAAAAATACTGAACTTATATTTCATCTTCTTAAAATACATGGCAACACAAACTGCCTTTTTCAAGCAGGTACAGAAATACAATACAGCCAATACATATAATGACATTGTACAGTTATTTACCGTATACACCATTGGAAATGGACTCCACCTTTTCCCCCTTCTCTGTGCCCACACTCACCATCATGGCAACTGTCAAGCTATTAGGATAAAAACATGTAAATAAAAACAATATAAGAACAAATTTAAACGATTGCTGTACATATTTCCATCATAGTAAATTACCATATGATCACTTAGGTTACAAAAAATTGACTTACCCGACCCTAATGTGGTAATTGGTCGATCCACACAGGTAAAGGCTCATAGTCCTAACCCACTACGTCAATTGATTATCATCTGGAGTCCTGCATATATCACAAGTCGCGATGGAAACCAGGCACAGTGTGATGATGTGCATCCACAAGGGCAGTCTTATGTGATCACCAGTCACATGATTGAGTACATGATCAATGTCACACACAGACTAAAGCAATCAAAATCACACACTCAATGAACATCTGTTGTATATACATTGATGCACATCCACGTGTGCTGTCCTATGTGATCTCCAATCGCATGATCATGCCCATACAGGACAAAATGTGCAATCTAGAGCAATTATAATTGCTCAACCGCTGACATATCATCAGGTATCTAGCGAAGTTTTGTGATCATTCGGTACAACACCATAAACCACATGATATATCATGGAAAGGAACCACTGTATAATCATTTTTCCACAAAAGTCAGGTCTAACCAAGGATTCTTTAAGTAATCTAGGTTGATGATATGACATGATAGGTGGTTAAAAATGTCATTATCTGGATGTGTATCCCTAATTATACGCTAATGTTTTATAACAATATTGGCTATAGTCTTACCATGTTTATCATATGTGGTGACAAAAGCTTTTCTATTCTTACTTTTCTTAGATTCCATGTGCCCTTTCTGTATGATCTGCCTCAGAGATGAATTGAGTACCTCCTAGGGGTAAACCCCGGTTTGCAAATTTGGTTCACCTGACCCTCCTACACCTAACTTTGACACATGGATCTGTAACAATTCTCTTGTTACCTTGTAATCTACTTTCTTTCAGGATCATTTTATGGCCAACTCCAAGGTAGTGCCATGGAGGCCGATGAGACCCCCACATGAAAATCTATTTATGTTGAAATTCAGGGAGTTTGTCATATACCGCAACCAGATGTACACACAATATTGTGTTGTCTGGCTGTGGTACATATTCAACATTCTCACTATTTGGACTGGTAATGATGCCTTCCGACATGATTTCCTCGACTATACCAGTGCAGAACATCACACATAGAGCTTTACTGTGGTTTATTATTAAAAGGAACTTAGTTTCCTGGATACTTTAGTCTACGACAAGGAGGGCCTGCTGGTGACTGAACTTTTCTCTAAGCCAACAATTCACGATATACCCAAGAGTCAATTACAACGTATTAAGAGAAATGTTACAGATCCATGTATCAAAAATATGCATAGAAGCATTGACATGTCTGCCCCTGCATAGAAGGGACATCTGTACCAAATTTGCTAACCGTGATTTACTTCCAGGAGGTACTGAACTCGTCTCTGAAGTAGGTTATACAAAAAGGGACACAGTAAGGATATAGCTAATATTGCTAGAAAACATTGGCATATAATTAGGGATGCATATTAAGATATTGAAATTTGTAAGGAGTCACCTCTCAAGTAATATCGCCAACATAGATCAATTAAAGAAACATTGGATAGAGCTAACTAACTTGGGTAGAAAAAAATCATGCAGAGGTTCCTGACCAAAACTTAAATATGGCACTTCCTGTTGTAATTTCCATACAGAAGAAAATGTAGGATCAAGGGATATTTTACTTGTAATTCAGATTATGTTGTGCACTTGATAACCTGTCCATGTGGACTCCATCAAGATACGTGCCAACTATAATAATAATAATAAGCTTTATTTTTTTATACTTATCAGGAATAGTAGCGTTTTCGCTGCATTCTATTAAAACGCATGTGTTTAGTTAATATGCGGATTTACCGCATCTAATGACTGTATATCTGGGAAAATACGCAGCGAAGCCTAATGGCTCCGCTGCAGAAATTTACGGCTCGTAAAACCGCACCGCAGGTGTGTTTACGCTGCGTTAAAAAGAACTGCTGTTGCAAATTAGAATGCAGCATTTTAGACGCAGCGTATTTTCGTCCAAAAAGCTACTATTCCTGATCATGGGCACATACCCTTATGTGGGTGAAAAGACTCAAGAAATGAAAGCCCTCATAGGGCCACTTAAATCCACACTAGTATCTGGACTAAACATTTTGTGCTCAATCCATTATCTTTTAATTCAATCAACACATATATTTAATACCATAGGACAAATATTGACAACTAGGGGTTAATGTCTATTGGATTACCATTATAATGTTTTGCAATGATTTATCATGTAGTTTATGAGTGTGGTACTGAATGATCACATGACCAAGCTAGATGTATGAGGATTAGTGTCGAGCATTCTGATACTGAAATATCAGGTATCGGCCGATATTCGCGGTATCGGAATTCCGATACTTAATTCTGATACTTTTAGGATATCGGATACCGGAATCGGAAGTTCCCATAATGCAATGAGCCAGTTTCATTTTATTCAGCCAATGAGGATCCTAAGAAGTGTGGGCACATCCTGTTAGGCATGTAGGCATGTTAACTAATGGCATGGCTGTGATTGGCTGCTGAAATGATGTCATGATGCACTATAAAAGCCGCCGCCGCCATTTTGAGCTCACTCTGCTGTGAATTCAGTTAGGGATAGGACGCTGCTGTTCTGAGGGACAGTTTTAGCTACCTATTTGCTCTATTCTGCTTTACCCAAGCAACTTTATAAATCGCTGTGCCTTGCAGTGCTAGTGCACAGTTCTCTGTGCTGTTCACCGCTGTCTGCAAGGTTTCTGTGTGTGAGTGAAGCTCACGCTGTAGTGTGTGCTTCAGCCAAGTCTGGTTGTAGTGCGCTCAGCGTGCGTCACTGCCTCATACATTGTCCTTTTTTGCTAATTGATAATTTTTCCTGATTTCTCCTATTAGTGTGGTGGTTCCATCCGTATCCAGCTACATTGGTTCCAAACACACTATATAGGAGTAGATAGAGGAGCCTTTCTGCAGCCTTGTGCCCTACAGCCCCAGCCAGATTAGTATTAGCCTATTTTTTGCAGCCTCATCTATTGCATTGTAGGTTACCTTCCTGCATTGTAATAGCTACAAAAAATCATACTATCGGTATTACATCTTTGGGCACATCCAGTGTCTTTTTGTGACAAAAAAAACCCCTAAATAAAGTCCACCAAACACTCCACTTTACAGTTGTGTAGGCCACATTAGCTCATATTAAAGTCTAGTCCACACTTTATAAAATTAGAGTTTCTTATACCTGTTAGAAGCTGTTCAGGAATAAGCACACTAAGCCCTTAGTACTTTTCTGCCTATCGTTATCAGTCTACCAAGATGAAGAAGGCAGGGAGTAAGGCATGTGGTCGTGGAGTTTCTGCAGGGAGAGGACGTGAGGATTCTGTGCCTGCAGGGAGAGGACGTGGGGATTCTGTGCCTGCTGCAGGCACCAGTGACTCAGCATCCCCCAGTTTTACCAGAGAACAGTCCTTTATGCGCAGCTTTGTAGGAGCTAGCAGTAACCCCACTGCTGCAGGAGGACCAAATTGAAGCCGTTGTCGGATGGATGGCAGCTAACGCATCGACTTCAATTAGTTCCAGAACCTCTCAGGTCCTGAGCACTGAAGAGCACCCATCTGTCTCTTCACCACCTGCCAAATTGCCCAGGCAGTCAGAGAGCCCTGGACAGGAGCCATCTCTACTTCTGTTCTCTGAATCTCTTGGCTTGGAAAGAGGGGGCCAGCCAAGCAGAATTTGAGAATTTGAAGAAGAGGTAGTATGCAGTGATGCGCAACCGTTTTGTCTCTCTGAATCTGAAGAGGCGGGTGGGCCAGTGCCTATGGTCAGCAGCACACCTCAGTACACATCTGATGATGAGACTCAGGTGCCACTTTCTGGTGCGTACTGTGCTGTCGAGACCACCCAGGAGAAGCAGTTGTTTGAAGAGGGTGGTGTAGATGATGAGGTCCTTGACCCATCATGGCGTGAGGGACAGGAAGGTGGTGGGAGCAGCTCTGAGGAAGAGATTCCCCGAACGGCCCAAAAAGGAGTGAGAGGGAGGGGGCAGACTTGGTTGCCTGTAGCCTCCACTTCGGCACCCATTAGGAGCATGGCTCTTCCAAAATCCAAAGTGGGCGCTCCCAAGACTTGCAGTGCCTGGTCCTTTTATGACACAGTTGCAGATGACATTTGCTTTGTCAATCAGAAGGTGAAAAGAGGGAAAAGTGTCAGCAACCTCAATACCATAAATATGTGGAAACATGTGCGGACCAAGCACGTGGTGGAGTTACAAAAACACACTGAAGACCTAGGCCAACCTACAGCGCCACCTACCACCTCTTCAGCTCGTGTTGTAGCCTCTTCCTCCAGATCACACACAGCGGGTTCGGCTTCTTCACAGGATCGCCATGGAAGAACCTCTGGCACTGTTGTACAGAGACACAGTGTAATTCCACCCACAGCACCATGTTCCCTGTCATCCTCACACTCCCAGGCCAGTCTACAGCCATCGTTAGCACAGGCATGGGAGAAAAGGCGCCCATACTCGGCAAACCACCCCCGAGCACAGGCTCTGAATGCTGGCATTGCAAAACTACTGGCCCTTGAAATGCTATCATTCAGGCTGGTGGAGACTGACACCTTCCGTAACTTTATGGCATTGGCAGTCCGACAATACAACGTGCCCAGCCACTTTTATTTCAGCAGGCAAGCCGTCCCTGCCCTGCAACAGCATGTGGAGGGAAAAATTAAACATGCGCTACAAAACGCCGTCAGTAGCAAGGTCCACCTGACCACCGATGCGTGGACCAGTAAGCATGGACAGGAACGATACCTTTCCCTCACTGCCCATTGGGTAAATATTGTGGAGCCGGGTACAGTTCTTGAGAGTGGCGCTGTACATGTTCTGCCAACTCCAAGGATTGCAGGAATCCAGTCTGTACACATTGACTCCTCCTCATACTCCAGTTCCTCTGAATCAGCGCTGCAGGAGCCGTCACAGTCTACCTCCACATCGACCCGTGAACGGTTACCTGTTATGATGACCGATATGAGCACAGCCGTGGCCAAACGCCAACAGGCCGTATTAAAATTAATTTCTTTGGGGAATCTAAGCCACACAGAGCAGGAGCTCTGGAATGCCATCAAGCCACAGAGCGACGTGTGGCTTGTGCCAGCGAATCTCCAGCCAGGCATGGTAGTGTGTGACAATGGCAGAAATCTGGTGGCAGCTCTGGGCCTAGGCAACCTCACTCACATCCCATGTCTGGCACATGTGCTCAACTTGGTCGTGCAGAGTTTTTTGAGGGACTATCCGGATCTTGATGCACTGCTCCACAATGTCCGCATAGAGTGTGCTCACTTGCGGCGTTCCAGCAATGCAAGATTGCGCATTGCAGCTCTGCAGCGCCGATTACGTGTTCCGGAACATCGCATCATATGTGACCTACCCACCAGGTGGAATTCAACGTTACATATGTTGGAGAGGTTGTGTGAGCAGCAGGCAGCAGTAAGGAGTACCAGCTGCAGCAGGCGCAAACAAGTCACAGTGCTCACCGTTCACACTTCACCACCACTGAGTGGGCCTCTATAAAGGACATTTGCCACGTTTTGCGTGCCTTCGATTATTCCACGCGGATGGCGAGTGCAGATGATGCACTAGTCAGCATGACTATCCCCCTTATCTGCCTGCTTGAAAAAACACTGCAAGCACTAAGGTAGGAGGTTTTGGAAGAGGTGGAGGATGAGGAGTCACAAATGCCATCTGCTTCTGTACAGTTTGCGCAATGTGACTCCTCACAAAGGTCTAGGCAGGGGACACTTTGTGAGGAGGATGAGGAGGAGTCAATGGAGGAGGAAGACATCTGTCCAGAGGAGGGAGGTACACAATGCTCTAGTAGTCAGTATCTAGAGCGAGGGTGGGGTGATGCAGAGCAGGCAGAGATCACGCCTCAAGCAGGGGACAGCGTTTCTTGGCCAGTTGGCAGTCTGCAGCACATGGTTGATTTCATGCTGCAGTGCCTGAGAAACGACCGCCGCATCGCCCACATTCTCAACACGGCTGATTATTGGGTGTCCACCCTCCTAGATCCTCGCTACCGTGACAACTTACAATGCCTCATAACACCGTTGAACCGGGAGCGTAAAATGCGGGAGTACCAAGACGCACTGGTGCATTCCATCATGTTCTCCATTCCAACCGAGAGCAGTGCTGCTAGTGCTTTACAAAGCAGCTCAGTGCATCGAGGCAGTGGAGGAAGCTCTGCACAAAGAGGGAGCAGAAGCAGCGCCTCAGCACAAGGCAAGACCAGTATGGCCCAAATGAGGCAAAGTTTTGTGTCCCCGCCGCCACAAATGTCTACACCATCACAGAGGGCTCCAGTCAGCAGGAGGCAACGTTTCCGTCAGGTGATGACAGACTACATGTCTTGCCCTCTCAGTGTACTCCCAGACGGCTCTTCCCCCTTCAAGTTTTGGGTCTCTAAGCTGGATACATGGCCAGAGCTTAGCTAGCATGCATTGGAGGTGCTGGCTTGCCCTGCTGCTAGTGTATTATTGGAACGCGTCTTTAGTGCCGCAGGTGGTGTACTAACAGACCGTCGCATGCGCCTATCCTCCGATAACGTTGACCGGCTTACTTTTCTGAAAATGAACAAGGCCTGGATCTCGCATGAATTTGCCAGTCCTCTTCCAGAATAAATAATTGGTTGGCAACAGTATCCAGGTCTCCTGTTGTGTTCATGTTTCTACCACCTGAACTGTAATCCCTGAGCTCCAACACCCCCAGTTGCTGCTCAGAAGTGACGTCTGCATAGTCAACGCTTGCTGCCGTGTTATTGGGGTTCAGTAACGTCAGCTGATCCCCTGCTGTGTGTCCGGAAAATTCTCCTGCTCTGTCCACATTCTCACTACTACAGATTTTAAAGTTGCTCCAATTAGACCTCTGGCTCCTCTGTTTTCAGTATTTACCCTGGGCTCCAACACTGCTAGTTGCTGCTCAGAAGTGCCGTCTGCACAGTCAACACTTGCTGCCGTGTTATTGGGGTTCAGTAATGTCAGCTGTTCCCCAGCTGTGTGTACAGCAATTTCTCATGCTCTGTCCACATCCACTCTACTACTAATTTAAAACTTGCTCCAATTACACCTCTGGCTCCTCTGTTTTCAGTATTTACCCTGGGCTCCAACACCGCCAGTTGCCGCTCAGAAGTGCTGTCTGCACAGTCAACACTTGCTGCCGTGTTATTGGGGTTCAGTAACGTCAGCTGATCCCCAGCTGTGTGTCCGGCAAATTCTCCTGCTCTGTCCACATTCTCACTACTACAGATTTAAAACTTGCTCCAATTACACCTCTGGCTCCTCTCTGTTTTCAGTATTATCCCTGAGCTCCAACACCGCCAGTTGCCGCTCAGAAGTGCCGTCTGCACAGTCAACACTTGCTGCCGTATTATTGGGGTTCAGTAACGTCAGCTGATCCCCAGCTGTGTGTTCGGCAAATTCTCCTGCTCTGTCCACATTCTCACTACTACTACAGATTTAAAACTTGCTCCAATTACACCTCTGGCCCCTCTCTGTTTTCAGTATTATCCCTGAGCTCCAACACCGCCAGTTGCCGCTCAGAAGTGCCGTCTGCACAGTCAACACTTGCTACCGTGTTATTGGGGTTCAGTAACGTCAGCTGATCCCCAGCTGTTTGTCCGGCAAATTCTCCTGCTCTGTCCACATTCTCACTACTACTACAGATTTAAAACTTGCTCCAATTACACCTCTGGCTCCTCTCTGTTTTCAGTATTATCCCTGAGCTCCAACACCGCCAGTTGCTGCTCAAAAGTGCCATCTGCACAGTCAACACTTGCTGGCGTGTTATTGGGGTTCAGTAATGTCAGCTGATCCCCAGCTGTGTGTCCGGCAAATTCTCCTGCTCTGTCCACATTCTCACTACTACAGATTTAAAACTTGCTCCAATTACACCTCTGGCTCCTCTCTGTTTTCAGTATTATCCCTGAGCTCCAACACCGCCAGTTGCCGCTCAGAAGTGCCGTCTGCACAGTCAACACTTGCTGCCGTATTATTGGGGTTCAGTAACGTCAGCTGATCCCCAGCTGTGTGTTCGGCAAATTCTCCTGCTCTGTCCACATTCTCACTACTACTACAGATTTAAAACTTGCTCCAATTACACCTCTGGCCCCTCTCTGTTTTCAGTATTATCCCTGAGCTCCAACACCGCCAGTTGCCGCTCAGAAGTGCCGTCTGCACAGTCAACACTTGCTGCTGTGTTATTGGGGTTCAGTAACGTCAGCTGATCCCCAGCTGTGTGTCCGGCAAATTCTCCTGCTCTGTCCACATTCTCACTACTACTACAGATTTAAAACTTTCTCCAATTACACCTCTGGCTCCTCTCTGTTTTCAGTATTATCCCTGAGCTCCAACACCCCCTGTTGCCGCTCAGAAGTGCCGCCTGCACAGTCAACACTTGCTACCGTGTTATTGGGGTTCAGTAACGTCAGCTGATCCCCAGCTGTTTGTCCGGCAAATTCTCCTGCTCTGTCCACATTCTCACTACTACTACAGATTTAAAACTTGCTCCAATTACACCTCTGGCTCCTCTCTGTTTTCAGTATTATCCCTGAGCTCCAACACCGCCAGTTGCTGCTCAGAAGTGCCGTCTGCACAGTCAACACTTGCTGGCGTGTTATTGGGGTTCAGTAACGTCAGCTGATCCCCAGCTGTGTGTCCGGCAAATTCTCCTGCTCTGTCCACA
This sequence comes from Phyllobates terribilis, assembly GCF_046119375.1. NCBI lineage: Eukaryota > Metazoa > Chordata > Amphibia > Anura > Dendrobatidae > Phyllobates > Phyllobates terribilis. The sequence goes on along the minus strand of NW_027362762.1, from coordinate 324,561,829 downwards.
TTCTCACTACTACTACAGATTTAAAACTTGCTCCATTTACACCTCTGGCTCCTCTCTGTTTTCAGTATTATCCCGGAGCTCCAACACCGCCAGTTGCTGCTCAGAAATGCCGTCTGCACAGTCAACACTTGCTGCCGTGTTATTGGGGTTCAGTAACGTCAGCTGTGTCCGGCAAATTCTCCTGCTCTGTCCACATCCACTGTACTACAGATTTAAAACTTGCTCAAATTACACCTCTGGCTCCTCTCTGTTTTCAGTATTATCCCTGAGCTCCAACACCCACAGTTGCCGCTCAGAAGTGCCGCCTGCACAGTCAACACTTGCTACCGTGTTATTGGGGTTCAGTAACGTCAGCTGATCCCCAGCTGTGTGTCCGGCAAATTCTCCTGCTCTGTCCACATTCTCACTACTACTACACATTTAAAACTTGCTCCAATTACACCTCTGGCTCCTCTCTGTTTTCAGTATTATCCCTGAGCTCCAACACCGCCAGTTGCTGCTCAGAAGTGCCGTTTGCACAGTCAACACTTGCTGCCGTGTTATTGGGGTTCAGTAACGTCAGCTGATCCCCAGCTGTGTGTCCGGCAAATTCTCCTGCTCTGTCCACATTCTCACTACTACTACAGATTTAAAACTTGCTCCATTTACACCTCTGGCTCCTCTCTGTTTTCAGTATTATCCCTGAGCTCCAACACCGCCAGTTGCTGCTCAGAAATGCCGTCTGCACAGTCAACACTTGCTGCCGTGTTATTGGGGTTCAGTAACGTCAGCTGTGTCCGGCAAATTCTCCTGCTCTGTCCACATCCACTGTACTACAGATTTAAAACTTGCTCCACTTACACCTCTGGCTCCACTCTTTTTTCAGTATTTACCCAGGGTTACAGCCCCGCCAGCTGTTTCCCAGCAGTGTCTTTGGCACGTGTACTCCCTCCTGCCCAGCCTGGTTCCAGCACGCCAGCTGTTTCCGGGTAGTGTCAACGTCACTTTGCCTCCAATAAGTTGTCCTGTCGTGTTGCGGTCGGGTTAGCCGACTCTATGATTCCTGCAGCTTAGGTGACTCCTATGTGGGCTGCGGGAGCTGGCAATGAAGGCTGGTTCCATAGTGCCAATAGAACAAGCACCCCCTGTAGGACTGTGGGTTTCGGTAACTCAGGCCGGCTCGCGGCCTTGCAACTTTTTTTTTCATGGGTACCTTCTGATACCCATCCGAGTTCCAGTACCATCAGCTGGTTCTCGGCAGTGCCTTTGGCTTAGGTGCCTCCTTCTCGGTATCCAAGTTCCACCAACGTCTGCTGGTACTTGGTAGCGCTTTCTGGCACAGGTACCTCCTTCTTCGTAACCGAGTTCCAGTACCGTCAGCTGGTCCTCGGTAGTTCCATTGGCTCTTGTACCTTCTGCTACCCATCCGGGTTCCAGTACCGTCAGCTGATTCTCGGTAGTTTCATTGGCTCTAGTGCCTTCTGCTACCCATCCGGGTTCCAGTACCGTCAGCTGGTTCTCGGTAGTTCCATTTGCTCTTGTACCTTCTGCTACCCATCCGGGTTCCAGTACCGTCAGCTGGTTCTCGGCAGTGCCTTTGGCTTAGGTGCCTCCTTCTCGGTATCCAAGTTCCACCAACGTCTGCTGGTCCTTGGTAGTGCTTTCTGGCACAGGTACCTCCTGCTTAGTAACTGAGTTCCAGTACCGTCAGCTGGTCCTCGGTAGTTCCAGTGGCTCTTGTACATTCTGCTACCCATCCGGGTTCCAGTACCGTCAGCTGGTTCCCGGCAGTTCCTCAGCCTTCTTGTACCTTCTGCTACATTTCCAAGTTCAAACTTTTTGAAATGGTTCTTGGTAATCACTCTGGATCTCCCTGATGATGACCCTGAAGACAAGGACCCTGAAGACCACCCCGAAGAAGATGAGGACCCCGAAGATGATGACCCCGAAGACGAGGACCCTGAAGACCACCCCGAAGAAGATGAGGACCCCGAAGACGAGGACCCTGAAGACCACCCCGAAGAAGACGAGGACCCCGAAGATGACGACCCTGAAGACAACGACCCTGAAGACCACCCCGAAGAAGACGAGGACCCCGAAGATGACGACCCTGAAGACAAGGACCCTGATGACCACCCCGAAGAAGACTAGGACCACGAAGATGACGACCCTGAAGACCACCCCGAAGAAGACCAAGAAGATGACCCTGAAGAAGATGACCAAGAGGACAAAGAACAAGAAGACAACCACCAAGATACAGAAGAACAAGAGACAGAAAACCAAGAAGCAGAAGAACAAGAAGCTGCAGAACAAAAAGCGGAAGAACATTAAGCATAAGACTAAAAATCAGAGCAAAAGATCTTATCTAAATTATAAGCAGAAGAAGACTAAGCAGTGTATGGGGGTGAGTCCGTTCCTCCTCGTGGTGCCCCTGGAAAAGACCTGCTGCTGCAGGCCAAACTGAACGCGGACAAATCCTGTTGTAAATCTTTTGTGACAGGCAGAACGAAAGGTGTAATCTTCAAACTTTTATAGATAACAACTACAGGAATGCCTGTCACAAATAAGAATATGATGAAGAAGAAGAATATGAAGAAGATGAAGAAGTAGAATATGAAGAAGAATAGTTGAATAAGAAGAATATGAAGAATGTGAAAAAAAAAAGAATAATATGAAGAAGGTGAAGATGAAGAAGGTGAAGAAGAAGTTGATGAAAAAGATGCTGATGCTGAGGATGATGAAGGAGAAAGTGTGGGAGAAGTAAAAAAGAAGGTGAAGAGCATGGAAGTAGTGAAACATAAATATCAGACAAAATATAAAAAAGCTTAACATAGTCAATATTTTTGTAACTCAGAACGTCTTAAAAAAAAAATTAATTCCTGCTATTCCATTTGATTGGGCTAAACCTCTATGCCTTTATTGTCTCCCCCACCTTCCCCAATACATTCTACATTATTCTTAGTTGTTTTCCTTCATGTAGAATTAACCTACAAGGAAAGAAAGGGTTTATTTTCATTCCGATATTTGTGTCCCATTGACTTGCATTGGTTTCCGGTATCGGAATCGGCGATATCCGATATTTTTTGGGTATCGGTCCGATCCAATCCGATCCGATATTTCTTGATATCGGAAGGTATCGCTCAACACTAATGAGGATATATCTGCAGTTGAGCAATTATAATTGCTCTAGGTTGTGGATTTTATTATGTTTGGGTGTGATCATCTGATTGGTGATGGAATAGCCCCTGTGGATGTCCATCGGCATTGATTGAGCTGTTTTGATTGCTTTAGTCTGTGCGTGACATTGAAAACTGAAACTAGCTAAACAACAAGTAGAAAAATGAATAGCAGCACTCACCCAGTCCTTAGGCTAAAAAGTCCTTTATTTCATAATATTGCAAACACCCGTAAGAGCGTTTGTAATTCGTAAAACGGCCGTCGTCCTCCCGCATGTCTCCCCTGCACCTCAGATAGACTGCTGCACCTGATTGTCCAGAATATTAATAAAGGAAATAAAGGACTTTTTAGCCAAAGGACTTGGTGAGTGCTGCTATTCATTTTTCTACTTGTTGCATAGATGCCATACTTTAGCCTTTGCACCACCATTATTGTCTGTTACCACTGCTGGCGTTCAGCAATATAAATATCACACAGTGATTTTTAAATTCTCCTGTTGGATTGAAACTAGCTAAATCATTCTAAGCTCTATGTAGAAACTGGAGGTCAATTTTCCCTGTATGACTCATCAGTCACTGCAATAGTCCATGGCAGGGGGGATGGGCGGAGCAGTTGGGTCAGAAGTTGGAGAGGAATGATTTCTGCAGGGACAGGAAACTTCCTGTTTCTACATAGCGCACAGAAAAGAGAATAATGAGTTGGGTAGAAAGATAAAATGAGCAATTGTAAGTACACAGTGCAATATAATATGATGATTGCAATATATTAAGAGGATAAAAACTTTGATGGGAGGAGGAGTGCTTCTTTAGAAGGTATTTGAAAGGGCTATTTCTTTACTCAAAAGGTAAACTTGAGCATTTTTTATGAATACAATATCAAGAAAGAAAAATAGCAGTGTTCATATCTCCACCATATTAAATTAAGACCTATACACAAGACATAAGAACCGTAGTATCATAAAATATAACATTTATTGGTAGGATAAGATAACATCACATAAAATGTTTATGAAGGGAAAAGTGACACAAAAAGAGAGGGAGGCCAGGCTAGGGGGTATGAAGGTAAGCAAATTACAGGTGTGCCACAAAAATGCTGTCACATAATAAATAATAATCACCACTCGATTTGCAAATATAGAAATAGTAAGGTATATAAAGAAAGAGTATAAAGTGCTTTGTACAAAGTAAACTACTCCATACTACCTTAGATGTGAATCAATATATGGGTTAAAGTGCTATGGACATGACAACAGATGAAACAGTAGCATGCAATGTAAAATAGTAATGAATATTACTGACCCCCTGAGAGCTGGCCGGATCCAACGCGGGTTTCGCCACTGGCTTTGACGAGGTATAATGTTGGAATGTGGAGGTAAAGTATTTAAAAAGGATTAGGCCAATCAGAAACGTTCATAATGGGCAGTCAATTTGGAACATCTGTGAGTGTGCACATTTGCATGGAGCCATGCTGCAGTGAGCCGATCGTAACCTCCTCGGATGAGCCGCGTCTCCATGGAGCGCAGCACCTCCGTGGAAGGCGGCGTCGGCGTGCATGTCATGGTGGACCGCATATAGCGGAAGTGATGTAACAAACATATCCAGGGAGGAGAGATCAGTGTGCGTTCCACTGTGGAACGCAGAGGAAATAAAGCGTGTCCAGGGAAGGAGAAGTTAATGTGTGTTCCACTGTGGAACGCATGGAGAAAACCATGGGCAAAGATGTGAGTGCTACATGAGAAGAGAACCGCCGATCGTTGCCTCCTTGCCCGAGGAGGTAAAGATCGGCTCACTGCAGCATGGCGCCATGCAAATGTGCACACTCACAGATGTTCCAAATTGACTGCCCATTATGGACGTTTCTGATTGGCCTAATCCTTTTTAAATACTTCACCTCCACATTCCAACATTATATCCTCATCAAAGCCAGTGGCGAAACGCGCGTAGGATCCGGCCAGCATTCAGAGGGTCAGTAATATTCATCACTATTTTACATTGCATGCTACTGTTTCATCTGTTGTCATGTATGCCACACATCATCTACTATGTAATTATTTATTCTGACTATTTTTTGGGGTTGATAGAGACATCACTGCTGATGTCCATAGCACTTTAACCCATGTATTGATTCACATCTAAGGTAGTATGGAGTAGTGCACTAAGCACTTTATACTCTTTCTTTATGTACCTTACTATTTATATATTTGCAAATCGAGTGGTGATTATTATTTATGTGACAGCATTTTTGTGGCACACCTGTAATTTGCTTACCTTCATACCCCCTAGCCTGGCCTCCCTTTCTTTTTGTGTCACTTTTCCCTTTATAAACATTTTATGTGATTTTATCTTACCCTACCAATAAATGTTATATTTTATGATACTATGGTTCTTATGTCTTGTGTATAGGTCTTAATTGAGCATTTTTTATGTTTTAGGCCCTATAATTCTGAGCAGATCAACTGGGGGTTAGATTAGGAGACTGAATCACAGCTCCTGCCTGAGAGGTGGCATAGAGTGGAGCAGTGATGCAGTAGAAAGGCATAGGCAATCAAATCCATACTCCACTGTGTGTGCCCTCAGGTCTCCTCGGCTGCTCAAATCTTGGTGATCTCTACTCAGAATTAAAGAGCCTAAAACATATCCCAAAAGTTTACTTAACTTTTTAATACTATTCGCAACTCTGAGTTCTTATCAAAAGTTTAGATAGCAAACAGCTCCATTCACTGTGTAGCGGCCGCTGCAGAAAACTGCAGATTCGTTTGAATGGGAGCTATTCTGAAGTAGCTGGCAGTAATCAATATGCGCTAAACAGAGCTATGCTGTTCAGCTGTATTCAATGTTCACATCGGGTCACCAGAGTTATCAATGGAGGTGTCGGACACTCACCAATCTAAAGGATAGGTCATCAATACTTATTGTTCAAACAATCCCTTAAAACACTCGTACTTGAACACTGTCTAATGTGTGCAGACATGGGGAAAAGTTAGTCACTTTATTTAATCTTTTCCAAATATTATTAGATATGACTTGCACAATGCAAAGGTCTAAAGAGTAATCATTGCTTTTTTATTTTAATATATAAAATACTACATGTGAAAATAAAAACTTTGCAATGTACCTCATTAGAGAAATTAGCTTCTTTCTCCTCCTGGACTGATCATTCAATCTCAAAATATCTCAATTCACAGGTAAAAGAGTGAATGCAGGTTTTCCCATTAATGTTATAGGTGATGGTAGTTGGTGCTCACAAAGTTCTATGGAGAATTGCAACGGTTTCAATAGAACTTGCAGCAGAATGTCTGCGACTGCCTCTAGCTCCTCCTTCCCTTCTATAGAACTCTATAAGCACCAACTGTCACCTCCTATCTCGGTAATGGGAACGTCTGTCTTCACTGAATACAGAATTCCGAATGAAAGATGAATCAATTAGGTGAAAGAAGCAGATTTTTCTGATAAGAAAATTACAAAGTTGCTTATCTGCATATGTGCTATTGATTTCCAAGGAGGGGGATTTAAAATGATGGTTACTCTTGAAGAAAAGATCCTGCAGATTCTTATGTGGTTAGCCTCTGTCATATCACATTTGAATGTTTCACATCTTTACCAGGTATGGGCAAGTATACTTTTTTTTTTTTCACTAATTGACCAAGCACTTTTCCGGCTGAAGACTGCGCAGTGTTAAGCTTCATTCACATGTCCGTGTTGCACATACTGTACATGTTCGATCCGTTTTTTTCACAGATACAACGTACTCATTACAATCTATGGTGCTATTCAGAAGTCCATTTTTATTCATGGATCGTGTGACCTTTCAAAACTAACGGAGACATGTCTGATATTCGCCAGTATCACGGACGAATAGTGCCAACACAAGTCAATAGGTCCATTATAGAATACATAAAGCACACAGATGGCATCAGTCTACCATCCGTGTGCTGTTCGTATTTAACATTGCAAAGTATAGGAGAAGCTTTGTAATTCATTTCTTTATCCGTGAAAAACACTGATGACCACACTGATGGTAAAAACATGGATGACGTATGGATAACACTGATTTTTCATGTACGTGTTTAAACATATGTGTGAATGAGTCCTAAGGCTAGTGTCACACCTCCATGTTTCACGTGATGTATGGCCACGCTTCGGGTCTTGTGAGTCAAACTTGACAATTTCATATATGCTTAAAAAATATATGTGTGAAACCGACCTTAGCCACAGATGTGACGAGAGCCATATTAATTAACTGATATTCTTTTTGTCAGTCTCTTATTTTTTCTCCTTATTACTAGTTATTTCCTAGAAGGGTCTGTGTCTGACTGACAGAAAAGACATCCTATGAAACCTAGATTATTTAGCAGGGCCTCACCTGGTCTATCAGTAGGCTGCAATCCTAGTAAATCAGTAATCGGATCTTACATGACACACAGAGCGCAGTAATCCTATTACTATGTTTAGAGAACCTGCTCCTTACATGGGGCAAGGTTGATGCATTTGTAGCTGTGTAGGAAAAAATACACACCACAATCCATTTCACGTAATCTGTAGCTGACAACTCAGAATAAGACAGAACTGAACATTTCCAATTGTTGGCATACAATGTAATCTCGTCCTTTTGTTGCTTTGTGTCGAAGGCATACATTAGTCAGAACATTAAAACTGCCCAATACTTTGCAGCTTCAGCTCGCACCAACAAGTCAATTCTAGCCTGTCAAGACATGAAATCCACAAGACATCCGAACCTGTCCTGAGGTATCCAGCCCTAAGATGTTATCAGCAGTTCCTTTAAAGGTAACCTGACAGCTAAAACATGCTACTTGATGCACGAACAGCATGTACCAGGCACTGGCTTTGGGATTTAAGCCATATATGTTTCACTCTGAAACGCATACTTAAAAAGCCAGTTGGGGACCAGCCTGCATGGGTGACTAGTGAATAGGCTGGTCCCTGGCAGCTTTGCACCACAAGCTGCCAATGGCTGACAGGTCTGTCCCTATACACGTACCCTGGAATAGATCAGTCACTCAATGATAACGGGAGGGGAGAAGCCGCCGGGGACCAGCCTTCATGACTAGTCACTAGTGATGAGCGCAGGTGCTCGTTACTCGGGTATGCACCGAGTAACGCGGGTAATCGAGTGAGATGTTCACCTCCCGCAGCCACATGTTTCGTGGCTGTTCGACAGCCACAAAACAAGCAGAGATTGCCGTGTATATCCGGTACATACTCGAGCACCCTAGGCAAACTCTAGTAAGAAGCACTTGCACTCATCACTACTAGTCACCCATGCAGTTTAGTCTCCGGCTGGCATTTAAAGTATTTGTCTGAAAAGCAGCAAATTGTTTCAAACATATATTGCTGAAATCATACAGCCAGTGTCTGATACATGCTGGCTGATCCACATGTATCAGCTGTCAGTTCCCTTGAAATTCTGCAGATTGTGAGATAGAAAAAAAAAGTCAGGCGCTTTTATCACATGTTACAAAGAAGTGATTAAGATATGCAGATCAATAACTTAATCTCTGTCATGTTCTTAAAAATATTGATGACATTTTTTTACATTTTGGCAGGACACATTATGCTTCTAAAAGAGGCCAGTGCCTTTAGAAAAGGACGTTTTGGCTATCTAAAGAGTAACCGTCATTTTAATTCTTATTTCATAAATCAATCATACACGTGAAAATAAATCTGTAATATATATCAGAGAAATCTGTTCTCTTTACAGGACTGATCATTTTCAAAATTCTCAATTCCCAGGTAAAATCTGTATTCAGAGAAGACAGATTGTTATAGAGACTGAGTCAGCATTTTGGGCAATGTCTAGGAGGTACAGGAGGCTTTGGAAGGACATACAATTGAAGTGGCAGCCAACAGACACTGCTTTAGTAGTACACAAATGAAGTACGTAAAAGGGGAGAAGGGGGGGGCACCTGCTTGCTACTATTGCATAGGCACAAGATGGTGTATCTTGTGTGACTTCTGTTAGGGAGAGCTCTGGCACATTGATGACGGGCGGTGATAAAAAATGACTTATAAAAATGACTTTTATGATGACTTATATAAATCTTGGTGGCTTAGGGTCACACTGTTTCTATCTAAATAAACTGTAACCTATCTGCCTTCGACAACTTGGTCAAACTAAAGCAGGGTTCCCCAACTCCAGTCCTCGAGGCCCACCAACAGGCCATGTTTTCAGGATTTCCTTAGTATTACACATGTGATAATTCCATCACAAGTGCAATACTAAGGAAATCCTAAAACAATGGCCTGTTGGTGGGCCTCGAGGACTGGAGTTGGGGAACAATTAGCTAAAGCACCCATAATGGCTGCAAGAGCTACAGGAGGCGGTGGCAATGAAGGAAAATAAGAAGACACCTGACCTTGACCTGTTCCAACAAAGCCAGAAGAGCAAAATACCTGATACTGGTCAGGAATGGAGACTGAAATTTGTATTCTTGTTTTTGAGCATTCATTATTGTAATTATTCTTCAAACACTTTTTAAGGCTTTCTGCTCCTTAATGAAGACCTGTTACCAGGTCAGAAGTGACCAGTTTTTGCTCTTATTCTATTCCTTCTGCTTCACTGAGAATTCCATTTTGTTTTGTTTTTAAATCCACCATTGGCTACATTCCCGTAATGAGCTATTGTATTGTATTGTATTGTGCTATAAGTTTTTGATGTTGCAGATTTTTTGCATCATTTCCGCACCTGTTAAGAAAAATTACTTGCATTTTTTTGAATACATGAAGCGTAAAAAGCTCACCAAAAACTCATTGTGGGAACATAGCCATACGGTTCCAGAGATAGTCTTTAGGCCACGTGCACACATTCAGTATTTTACATCAGTATCTGTAAGCCAAGTGGGTCATAAATACAGAATTGGTGACGTGTTTCTATTATACTTTTCCTCTGATTGTTCCACTCCTGGTTTTGGCTTACAAATACTGATGAAAAATACTGATCAAATACTGAGCGTGTGAACGTGGCCTTACTAAGAGAGTTGTGCTCACAGGGTAATAATGCAAAACAGGCTCCAGGGAATCCTGCCAGACACACCCCCTTGGTAAAGATCATACAAATTAGCAGAAAATAAAAAGGACCATATCTCTGTCCGGAATCGTATGGCTGATTTTAAAAAAAATAGAATACTTGGGAGCAGCAGGAATAAAATGAGAGCAAAAATTGACAATCCCTGACAGACGCATTTAACATGCGACGGCAGGGGGGCGTGTCATTCCACCTGCCCATCGGCAGCAGTGACGTGATCATGGGGCGCCAAAGGGTTGTCATGACAGCCAGGGGTAGACCCCCCCGCCGGTCATTACGATCCTCCTGTGACAGCCAGCGTTTATAGGAGATCGTGATTTTCTCTATACATTCCAGTGCTGATGCAATGCTATGAGTAGCACAAGTGATCAGACGAGCGCAGCTTCATGTCCCCTAGTGGGACTAACAAGTACAGTAAAAAGTGAAAACAAAAGTTTTTAAAAAGAAACGGCGTAATGAGAAAAAAAATTGAGAAGACAGTATTCCATTCTTTGGCGATCAAAACATCGTATCTATCCCAAAATGGTATAAATAAAAATGTCAGCTCAGGATGCAAAACATAAGCCCTCACACAGCCCCAGATCTTGAAAAATAAAAACGTTATGGGTCACGGAAAATGACGACAAGGTTTCTGGGTTTTTATATTATATATTTTATAATTTCAGAATTGTTTTTTTCACCAGTTATAACAAAAAAAACAAAAAAAACTGTGCATGTTTGGTATCAGCATACTTGTACTGACCTGGAAAATTATATAGCCTGGTTAGTTTTACCATATAGTGGACATGGTAAAAACAAAACCCAAAAAACAAATTGTGAAATTGCAATTTTGTTGAGTGCATCACATGATAAAATTAATTGTGTCATTCAAAAGTACAACTTGTCCCACAATAAAACAAGCCCTCATACGGATATATTAACAAGAAAAAATAAAAATAAGAAGTTGTGGTTTTTTGAAGAAGGGGAGGAAAAAAAAAGAAAACAAAAATGGAAAATGGCCACGATGTGAAGGGGATAAGGTGGGTCTGGCTGCAGAAGTCACAATACAAACTGCATACATTATCACACGGATCATCGAAGTCTGATGGGACTGATATATTGGCTTTTATAAATCATGTCATGATAACTGTACAATTTAAAATTTTTTTTTTGAAAGTTTGAAACCAGGAAGAGCATGAAAGAACTCATCATGACTCAAAGTGTATTCAATCACTGCTCACCTAACCTGACAGCTGCAGCTTGTACTGAGCAGTGCGAGATTTCAACAACAGCAGGGAGGAAGGATTTTAAGGAGCTGTTAACTAGGTGTGGTGGAGTCATGAACACTTTGGCTACAAGTAGAGAATTTTTTTTTTTGACACATTCAAAAATTACATGTTTTTGAACAGAAACCACTGCAGGAAATGCACCATTTTTTAGAGCGTATTTAGTGGAGTTTTTCTTTTACTGAAGCGATTTTGCAGCATTTGAACCTCAAAGTGTTTAGTTTCCAGTAATTTCCATCAAGATCCACTTCAAAGAAGTTACAGTGGCTTGGGAAACTATTCACCCCCCTTGGCTTTTTACCTATTTTGTTACATTACAACCTGTGTTTAAATATTTTTGTAAACCGATTTGTATGTGATATATCAGCACTAATAGTCTAAGTTGGTGAAGTGAGAAAAATATAGGCATAAATTAAATTTATTGGATCAAATAACTAAAAATTGGCATGTGCATATTTATTCACCCCTTTTGCGATGAAACCCCTAAAAATTTTGGGTTTAGCAATTACCTTCATGAGTCAGGTGCTTAGTGAAAGGAAGTCCACTTGTGTGCAATCTGTCAGTATATACACAAGTCTTCTGAAATGCCACAGAGGCTGCAACACCATTAAGCAAGAGGCACCACTAGCCAAACAACACCAGGAAGACCAAGGAGATCTGCAAACAAGACAGGGACAAAGTTGTTGAGAAATACAAGCCATATATATATCCCAATCTCTGATGATCCCCCGGGCACTATCAAATCCATTATCATCAAATGGAAAGAACATGGTACCACAACAAACATGCCAAGAGAGGGCCGCCCACCAAAACTCTCAGCCCGGCAAGGAGAAAATTAATCAGAGAGGCAGCACAGGGACCAAAGGTAACCCTGAAGGAGCGGCAGAGTTCCCAAGCAGAGACTGGAATATCTGTCCATACGACCATAAGCTGTACACTCTGTAGAGGTGGCCTTTATGGGCAGAAAAAAGTCTTAACTTACACACAAAAATTGTAAGGCTCCTTTTGAGTTTGCCAAAAGACATGTGGGAGACTCCCCAAATGTATGGAGTAAGGTGCTGTGGTCAGAGGAGACCTAAATTGAACTTTTTGGCCACCAAGATAAACGCTGTGTCTGGTGCCAAACCAACACAGCCCAAGAAAACCATCAGGGGTAGGGAAAATGGTCCGAGTCGAGGGGAAGATGGATTGTGCGAAATACAGGGATATTCTTGAGCAAAGCCTGTTTCAGTCTGTCAGTGATTTGAGACTGAGACGGAGGTTCATCTTCCAACAAGATAATGACCCAAAACATACAGCTAAAGCAATACTCCAGTGGTTTAAGGGGAAACATGTACCGTTTTTTCGGACTATAAGATGCACCACAAATTTTGGGGTAGAAAATAGGAAAAAAAATATTTTTTATAAGATGGGGGTCCGTCTTCTAGTCTGAATAGGTATTTTACCTGGGGGTTGGTGGAGCGAGGGTCCCAGGAGGCAGAGTCCTTCAGGAAGCTGGCGGAAGTGGAGGAATGCTGCAGACCATGGGTGCGATAAGGCGGTGCCCCAGCAGCGGGAAGTTGCGGTGGTGGTGGAGCAGGATCGCAGGGCCCTCTGTTCCCTCCCTCAGGAACCTGGCGGCTGCAGCAGAAGAGGTGAGATGCTGGGGGCTGGGGCCGGCGTCAGGCTGAGAGCGACATGCGCTGCTGTTCAGTGGCGGCGGCCATCTTCCTGAAGCTGTGATCTACAGAAAAATGGCTGCCCGAGTTCCCAGGCGGCGCATGCGCCGACTCGGGCGCCAATTTTCTTAGGTATATACGAAGTTTTGTTCTGACCATTAAAACACAATTCTGCTGTTCTGACTTTGTCATTACAGCACTTACTGCTCAGGTTAACTTTATATTTTGATAAATCTGACTTTTACGGATGTTGAGACATCGTGTGTATCCTTTTATTTTTATTGGGAGTAAAGGGGTTTGTGATTCAAACTTAAATTTTTTCAGATTTTTAAAAACATTTTTTTTTCACTTTTCACTATAATTGTTAGTTCCCTTAGGGGACTTGGACCTGCAATCATCTGTGCTTTATAAAGCAATACAACTGTATTGCTGTGTATAGGAGAAAAAAATGAATATGTCTCCTATGAACCCTATCTCGAACCTGGCATTCACAGGAATCCAGTCATGACCGACACGGCCGTCATCAGACCCCGGGGATGTCATGACAACCTTTTAGAGCCCACTGGGCCACGGGCTGTTAAATGGACTGTATCAGCACAGGGTGACAGTTCAAACCAAGTACAGGTGTGTGGTGCACAGACTCGCTTTATTGCCACTATGAGATTGATAGCGACATATAATATCTTAACAGCGGCGGCCAGAGTTCCACTCTACACACGACTTTTAAAGGCAGTTGATGGCTGAATAACATAACCATCATTTGCTGACAAAGATGTGGGCTTTGTTCCTGAGCCTACATAAAGGTCAGGGAGCCGACATATGACGTAATGGTACAAAATATTGAAGTATTATCCCCTTGCGACATATGATGTAACAGAGGGCTTGTGTCACACAAGGTGTAGGAAAGACTTAGTGCAACACAATGAGAAGAGGGAAAGGGAGCCCAGACTCTAGGGAAAGGGGAGAATGGAGACCTCCTAGTTCAGTGATGGCGAACCTTTTACGGAGCGAATGCCCAAACTGCAATCCAAAACCAACTTATTTATCGCCAAGTGCCAACACGGCAAATTAACCTGACTACTGAGGTTTTAAAAAAAACAGCTCATACAGAGAGCAGACAAGGGTAGCATAGAGCAGCCATAGGAAGGAGCAGGTGAATGAGACTGCAGAAATAAAGTGCTTACCCCCATCTTGGTATATGCCCCAATCAATGTATATATGCTGCCTCCCCCCCACACCAATACATGTATATATGGCTGCCCTCCCCCCATTCCATGTATACATTATATATACTGTCCCACCATCCTGCTGGCACTGCTGTTGATTATATATATATATATATATATATATATATATATATATATATACATATACATATATACAGTACAGACCAAAAGTTTGGACACACCTTCTCATTTAAAGATTTTTCTATATTTTCATTACTTTGAAAATTGTACATTCACACTGAAGGCATCAAAACTATGAATTAACACATGTGGAATTATATACTTACCAAAAAAGTGTGAAACAACTGAAAATGTGTCTTATATTCTAGGTTCTTCAAAGTAGCCACCTTTTGCTTTGATGACTGTTTTGCACATTCTTAGCATTCTCTTGATGAGCTTCAAGAGGTAGTCACCAGAAATGGTTTTCACTTCACAGGTGTGCCCTGTCAGGTTTAATAAGTGTGATTTCTTGCCTTATAAATGGGGTTGGGACCATCAGTTGTGTTGTGCAGAAGTCAGGTGGATACACAGCTGATAGTCCTACTGAATAGACTGTTAGAATTTGTATTATGGCAACAAAAAAGCAGCTAAGTAAAGAAAAACAAGTGGCCATCATTACTTTAAGAAATGAAGGTCAGTCAGTGCGAAAAATTGGGAAAACTTTGAAAGTGTCCCCAAGTGCAGTTGCAAAAACCATCAAGCGCTACAAAGAAACTGGCTCACATGAGGACCGCCTCAGGAAAGGAAGACCAAGAGTCACCTCTGCTTCTGAGGATAAGTTTATCCGAGTCACCAGCCTCAGAAATCGCAGGTTAACAGCAGCTCAGATTAGAGACCAGGTCAATGCCACACAGAGTTCTAGCAGCAGACACATCTCTTCAACAACTGTTAAGAGGAGACTTTGTGCAGCAGGCCTTCATGATAAAATAGCTGCTAGGAAACCACTGCTAAGGACAGGCAACAAGCAGAAGAGACTTGTTTGGGCTAAAGAACACAAGGAATGGACATTAAACCAGTGGAAATCTCTGCTTTGGTCTGATGAGTCCAAATTTGAGATCTTTGGTTCCAACCACCGTGTCTTTGTGCGACGCAGAAAAGGTGAACGGATGGACTCTACATGCCTGGTTCCCACCGTGAAGCATGGAGGAGGAGGTGTGATGGTGTGGGGGTGCTTTGCTGGTGACACTGTTGGGGATTTATTCAAAATTGAAGGCATACTGAACCAGCATGGCTACCATAGCATCTTGCAGCGGCATGCTATTCCATCCGGTTTGCGTTTAGTTGGACCATCATTTAATTTTCAACAGGACAATGACCCCAAACACACCTCCAGGCTGTGCAAGGGCTATTTGACCAAGAAGGAGAGTGATGGGGTGCTACACCAGATGACCTGGCCTCCACAGTCACCAGACCTGAACCCAATCGAGATGGTTTGGGGTGAGCTGGAAAGCAAAGTGAAGGCAAAAGGGCCAACAAGTGATAAGCATCTCTGGGAACTCCTTCAAGATTGTTGGAAGACCATTTCCAGTGACTACCTCTTGAAGCTCATCAAGAGAATGCCAAGAGTGTGCAATGCAGTCATCAAAGCAAAAGGTGGCTACTTTGAAGAACCTAGAATATAAGACATATTTTCAGTTGTTTCTCACTTTTTTGTTAAGTATATAATTCCACGTGTTAATTCATAGTTTTGATGCCTTCAGTGTGAATGTACAATTTTCATAGTCATGAAAATACAGAAAAATCTTTAAATGAGGTGTGTCCAAACTTTTGGTCTGTACTGTATATATATATATACACTGTGTTCCAAATTATTATGCAAATAATATTTTCTCAGATTTTCCCAAATTACCTATATGAATTGCAGTCATTGTAGTTTTCCAGTCAAATAACTATTAAAGTACAATTGAAAGGTTTTTGTACAAACTGCCTATGATAACAGTATATTTTTAAAAAAATAAAAATCTCAAACTGCACTCAAAATGCATGTTCCAAATTATTATGCACAGCAGAGTTTTCAACCTTTTCATTTTAATAAAGAACAAAAAAATTGTCATTTTTGAAATTATAAGCATTAGCAGGTTATTACAAACTGAAATCAAACAGTTTTCAACTCAAAACTTTATTCTAGGTGATGTTACATTTGCACATAGGCCCGCTTGTTCGAAAGGAGCTTCTGAACTCTCTCGTCCATTGAATTTGTCAGGTTTTGGATGGTTTCTGCTTCAATTGTTTTGCATGAGGACAGAATACCCTCCCAGAGCTGTTGCTTAGATGTGAACTGTGATCTTGCTGCGGAATACACGGTTCTTCTTCTTGAACCATTGAAGGAAGTGCTGTTTGAGAAACTCAACATACATTATGGAGTTCATCTTTACCCCTTCAGGGATCCTAAAAGGGCCGACTATCTCTCTCCCCATGATTCCAGCCGAAAACATTACTCCACCTCTTCCTTGTTAGCGCCGTAGCCGTGTTTGCATGGGGTGTCCATCAACCAGCCATCCTCCACTCCATCCATCTGGACCACCGAGATCATTTCATGCATGATAATGCACCGTCTCATGCAGCACATAACACATCTGCATCTCTGGCTGCTATGGGCATAAAAGGGGACAAACTTATGGTGTGGCACCCATGCTCCCCTGACCTCAACCCCATTGAGAACCTCTGGAGCATCATCAAAAGGAGTGTCTATGATGGCGGGAGGCAGTTCACATATAAGCAACAGCTCTGGGAGGGTATTCTGTCATCATGCAAAACAATTAATGCAGAAACCATCCAAAACCTGACAAATTCAATGGACGAGAGAGTTCAGAAGCTCCTTTCGAACAAGGGGTCCTATGTGCAAATGTAACATCACCTAGAATAAAGTTTTGAGTTGAAAACTGTTTGATTTCAGTTTGTAATAACCTGCTAATGCTTATAATTTCAAAAATGACCATTTTTTTTGTTCTTTATTAAAATGAAAAGGTTGAAAACTCTGCTGTGCATAATAATTTGGAACATGCATTTTAAGTGCAGTTTGAGTTTTTTATTTTTTTTAAAATATACTGTTATCATAGGCAGTTTGTACAAAAACCTTTCAATTGTACTCTAATAGTTATTTGACTGGAAAATTACAATGACTGCAATTCATATAGGTAATTTGGGAAAATCTGAGAAAATATTATTTGCATAATAATTTGGAACACAGTGTATACACTGCTCAAAAAAATAAAGGGAACACTTAAACAACAGAATATAACTCCAAGTGAATCAAACTTCTGTGAAATCAAACTGTCCACTTAGGAAGCAACACTGATTGACAATCAATTTCACATGCTGTTGTGCAAATGGGATAGACAATAGATGGAAATTATTGGCAATTATCAAGACACCCTCAATAAAGGAGTGGTTCTGTAGGTGGGGACTACAGACCACATCTCAATACCAATGCTTTCTGCCTGATGTTTTGGTCACTTTTGAATGTTGGTTGTGCTTTCACACTCGTGGTAGCATGAGACGGACTCTACAACCCACAGAAGTTGCTCAGGTAGTGCAGCTCATCCAGGATGGCACATCAATGCTAGCTGTGGCAAGAAGGTATGCTGTGTCTGTCAGCGTAGTGTCCAGAGGCTGGATGCGCTACCAGGAGACAGGCCAGTACATCAGGAGACGTGGAGGGGGCCGTAGGAGGGCAAAAACCAAGCAGCAGGACCGCTACCTCTGCCTTTGTGCAAGGAGGAACAGGAGGAGCAATGCCAGAGCCCTGCAAAATGACCTCCAGCAGGCCACAAATGTGCATGTGTCTGCACAAACGGTTAGAAACTGACTCCATGAGGGTGGTATGAGGGCCCGACGTCCACAGATGGGGGTTGTGCTCACAGCCCAACACCGTGCAGGACGCTTGGCATTTGCCACAGAACACCAGGATTGGCAAAGTCGCCACTGGCGCCCTGTGCTCTTCACAGATGAAAGCAGGTTCACACTGAGCACATGTGACAGACGTGACAGAGTCTGGAGACGCCGTGGAGAGCGATCTGCTGCCTGCAACATCCTTTGCCGGTTTGGCAGTGGATCAGTAATTGTGTGGGGTGGCATTTCTTTGGAGGGCCACACAGCTCTCCATGTGCTCGCCAGATGTAGCCTGACTGCCATTAGGTACCGAGATGAGATCCTCAGACCCCTTGTGAGACCATATGCTGGTGCGTTTGGCCCTGGGTTCCTCTTAATGCAGGACAATGCCAGACCTCATGTGGCTGGAGTGTGTCAGCAGTTCCTGCAAGATGAAGGCATTGAAGCTATGGACTGGCCCGCCCGTTCCCCAGACCTGAATCCGATTGAGCACATCTGGGACATCATGTCTCGTTCCATCCACCAACGTCACATGTCACCACAGACTGTCCAGGAGTTGGCGGATGCTTTAGTACAGGTCTGGGAGGAGATCCCACAGAAGACCATCCGCAACCTCATCAGGAGCATGCCCAGGCGTTGTAGGGAGGTCATACAGGCACGTGTAGGCCACACACAATACTGAGCCTCATTTTGACTTGTTTTAAGAACATTACATCAAAGTTGGATCAGCCTGTAGTGTGTTTTTCCACTTTAATTTTGGGGGTGAGTCCAAATCCAGGCCTCCATTGGTTAATAAATTTGATTTCCATTGATGATTTTTGTGTGATTTTGTTGTCAGTACATTCAACTTTGTACAGAACAAAGTATTCAATGAGAATATTTCATTCAGATCTAGGATGTGTTATTTGAGTGTTCCCCTTATTTTTTTGAGAGATATATCTATCTATATATCTATCTGTATATCTATATCTATATATCTATATCTCAAAAAAACACTCCTACTCACCTTCCTTCCTCTCCCATGCCGCGGCCTCTCCAGTAACCGGCAGCTGACTCTAGCATCCTAGCGACAGGACGCATGACGTCACTACCATGCGCCCAGTCGCATGTACGCTGATGGCAGCTGCTGGCCTCTGACTGCCCAGAAGCGTGTATGGCAGTGCACGGGCTTGGCAACTCGTGCGCTGCAATACACTTCAGCTAGATGTGTGTCAGAGAACGCACATCTAGCTGAAGTGGGGACTGACATCGGCGGGCTCAGAGTCCTCACCTGTCGGGCCAGTCCAGGAGTGCTAGTACGGAGGCGATGACGCACGTGCCCTTAGGGAGGGGTCTGCGTGCACCCTCTGGCGCACGTGCCATAGGTTCGCCAGCACTGTCCTAGGTAGATCTAATCTCACCCTGTCTCCACTGACGTCCCTATATTGGTTCTTCACAAATCGCGGCACGCGTACCTCGCCCTGTCTTTCCCTGATGTTGAGCCCTGACTAGGGAAGGGAGGAGATGAGAGCTAGTCGATCCCCACTGACCACTGCAGACAACAAGGGGGGACAAACAAGGGAAAAATTGCTTAGCTTTAGCCTCCAGACAAATGCGCACACGTCCTCTAGCATGAGAGGTAGAAGTACTGCTCTTGCTAAAGCCTTCATAAGGGATAATGTGAATATCACCGGCACCTCCCTCTGGCACACAGCAGGTATTTATACACCCAGGTCAGGGTGTTAATTAGCCAGAGGAAGGTAGCCGCTGGGTCCTAGAGAGACAGCTTCAAGAAGATGTCTGTAATGCCAAACGAAGCGATCTCCTGCAACCAAATGTAGAGCGACTGTCACTTCTGACACACCCGTAATAGTACCCTCCCATCTACGAGTGGTCTCCGGCCACTCAGGACCAGGTTTCTCAAGATAAGAGGTGTGGAATGAATGAACGAACGAACCTGGGAGCGTTCACCTCTGATGCTGAAACCTACATCCTCTCCTCTGGGCCATAGCCCTTCCAGTGCACCAAGTATTGTAGGTAACAACGTTGGAGACGAGAATATAAAATCCTCGAAATCTGGAACTCCAGATTACTATCAGAAATTACTGGGGGCGGTGGTAGAGGTGATGGCTCAAGAGGTTCCACATACTTCTTGAGTAAGGACTTCTGGAACACGTTGTGAACCTTAAGGGCCTGAGGAAGTTCAAGAGGAAACGCTACTGGGTTAATGACGGCGGTTATTTTATAGGGACCAATAAACCTAGGTCCCAGCTTCCAAGAAGGAACTTTCAATCATATATTCCTGGTAGACAACCACACAGTCATTCACATTCAGGTCCGGACCTGGCAAGCGTTTTTTGTCAGCCATACGTTTATACCTGTCTCTTATGATCTTTAAATTACCCAGAACACCCCACCATACCGAGGATAGCGACCAAGCAAACCGTTCCTCCTCAGGAACTCCCGAAGCTCCTCCCCCACTAAAGGTACCAAATTGTGGTTGGTAACCATATGAACCGAAGAATGGTGACCTGCCAGTGGATTCTTGTCCATGATTATTAATGGCAAATTTTGCCAGCGGTATGAGATGCCCAATCCTCCTGATTTTCACAGAAAATACACCTGAGGTAGATCTCCAAATTCTGGTTGACACGCTCGGTCTGTCCATTCGACTGAGGGTGGAAGGCAATGAAAAAGGACAGCTGCACCCCCAGCCAAGAACAGAATGGCTTCCAGAACTTGGAAACAAACTGGGTCCCCCGATCTGACACCACATTGGAGGGAACCCCGTGAAGCTTCACGATCTCATTTATGAACACCTGAGCAAGTGTCTTGGCATTTGGAAGTGCAGGTAATGCGACGAAGTGAACCATTTTACTGAACCTATCTACTACCATCAAAACCAACGTTTTGCCTGCAGAAACCGGTAGGTCAGTAATAAAATCCATGGACAAGTGTGTCTGACGCGCCCCCTGAGCCTGTGTTGTGCAGGGAATACCCGGAGCCGGATCTCTTGTGGGATGCTGGGGGTTGTAGTCTCCGTGTGGCGGCGACCCGGTCCGTGCCCAGGGCGGTCAAACCAGTGGCAGTCTATTGGTATTGTAATTGTCCCACTACGCCACCCGTGGTTTGCGGTCAGTGGGGACCGCCGCTGCACTGCAGACCGCTGAGGCTGATGTTATATGCGCAGCCAGGAATGGGATGACTCCCCACGGTAGAAGTATTGCCTCAGGGCAGCTAGAGTGAATGTTGGGAGTGATGGTGTGAGCGTACCAGTCCTAATGGTGCTGGTGCGGCGATGAAACACAGAGACTTGTAATTGCATTGCAGTTTCCAATGCTTTACTCACAGTTGTTATTCTGGTCACTTGTGCACATGAGGGACAGCCTGAGCCGTGCTGAATTCACCAGGCAAGGGACTCGACCAACTCCCAGGCAATTCCAGAGCGTGGCACAGGGCTCCTTTCCTTTCCTTTCTCTGGCCGTCCCCACCAGTGACCCACCTTTGTCCAGCTCCCTCGGGCCTTCTCTTGGCGAAACCTATCTCCGGTTTCCCTGACCCTATGCGGTATGCTTTCCTGGTGGATGTAGTGAGGAGTCGCACCAAGATGTGGTAACAACCTCCGGTCTTTGGCTGAGGAATCTGTTGCCTCCACTAATTTGGGTTCCGGTACCCTGCTCTGCCAACCCTTCACCCTGTATCTCCTGGGCATATGGGGTTCCTTCTTTACTCGCGTCTCTGGGCCTTTCTCTGTGTTCCTTGCTTCCTTTCTCCTCTGTTCCAGTTCCTTTCTTACTTTCCTTTCCGCTCCTTCTCCTCTCTCTCTTTCTGCTGTTTCTGGCCTCCACTCCAGGCCTGCCTCTGGAGCTGGGCCCAGACTGAGCCACAGCTCCCTGTCAGCCCTCTCTGGCTGAACTCCTCTCTGAACTGGCTTGGACTGAACTCTGTCCTAAGATCGTGCCCACCTTATATACCTCCCTTATGTGTGAGCCCAGGTGACTAGCAACCAATGGGCTCCTACCTATGCCCAGAGACCCACCCCTATCTGCTCCTACACCACTGGGTGTACTTTCCCCTCCCCACTCCAGCCAGGGACAGATACTGTCGTGCCTGCACTTCTGTCTAGTGGGAGCACCGTTGACCTGTCCCTCGGAAATGGGGTGTGTGTGGTGCATGCAGCTTAATGAGCCCTAGTCCACACTCCATCCTTACCCGGGAGTGGAATACCACACCTCAGGTTCGAGGTGCAATACCCCTGTAGCAGCTGAGCGCTCGGGGTGCTACATTCCCCCCTGGTAAATCACAGCACGTCCTCGGGCTGGAAAAGAATAAAACAATTTAAAACATACAAATTTTTAGAATGCATTCGCATATAAGACATTAACTTTTCACCCATCCCTTTATGGGAGGTTTTCTTCTCTTTTTAACGTTACTGGTATAAAACATTTTACTAATGCCACCGGAACTCTTTTATAAAATACTATATAAAACTTTGGCATTATTATTTTAGCAGCATATTAAACTTTTCAATTTAAGACATTTTCAAGTAAAACATTTTCAAACAGATTCTTGAGCTCTGGCCGCTGTGCAACTTGCGACCAGGTGTTCACTTTCTCTTAAAGGTGCAATAGTCCATTTAATCTTGCGGTAGACGTTGCGGTTTTTGTATTAAACCAGTAGGGGGCGCTTTAAGAAGCGCAACTATTTACAAGGGGTTGGCAGCTCTCAGTCCTCGGCCAGTGGGGATAGGGGAATGGCTGCTCACAGTCCTCAGCCTGGTAAGGGATTAGGGGCAATTTTTAAACAGTCAACAGTTCACTATTTGTCCCAACGGGGACCACACTTTCACAAATGGCAACAGTTCTATTTTACCGTTTACTGGTAACTAGTGTTGAGCCACCCCCGTAGTGTTCGAGTTCGGTTCGGTTCGTCGAACACCCGTGTGTTCGCCGAACTGTTCGTCGAACTGTTCGTCGAACACCTTCGAACACCGTTAAAACCAATGGCAGGCAAACAAAAACACATAGAAACACATAGAAAACACCTTCAAAGGTGTCCAAAAGCTGACAAACTGCTCAGAAGACAGAACTAACACATGGAAAAGTGACAAGTACATATAGTCATGCGAAAAGAAAAGAGGTGGAGGAGTAAAAGGAGGGGGAGACACAGATATAGGCATGTCATGCCCTTCTAAAATCCAAAAAGTGAGAAGCCGACACGTTCAGTCCGCTCCTGCCCGTGCCACCTCCGCGTCGCCGGGTTTGTGCCAGAGCCGCGGTGAACCCTGACGGCCAGCCCCCCTCTCCCAATACTGGTGCCTGTCCGCTGGTGGGTCGAGCGAGCCCCCCTGTGGTGGAGGCAGCTCTAAGCTTTTTAATTTAAATTGTCTCTCTAATTTGAATGAATACACTTTAAATCCATTTACAAGGATCTATTGGAGGGCAAGTCTCATGCCAGCAGCCGCGTAATTCCAGCTCCAGTAGCGTCCACTAAAGCTGCTGCAGTTAAAAAGCTTTTATAAGGATCGAGCTCGGCTGTCCACCGCAAGGCATCCTACTGCCAGTCCCAGCCCCTATGCCTTGGGGTGCCTACTGATGCTCTTCACTGAGTATCCCATGGTCCCGAAGCATTTCCTTTGAAAAAATTAAGTGTCCAAACCACAGTTGGTGTAGCTTGCTTAACAGCCGGGATAATCCGCTGACTAGCAGACACTGCTACTAGGCACAAAGTATTTCCTGGGCTAGATGCAGTTAAAAATTTGTAATTAGATACTCTCGTTGGATGCTGAGAAAGCATTCCATAGAGTCTCCTGGCACGCCATATATGATTCTCTTGAAAAGCTTGGGGTAGGGGTCTAGGGGACCCTTTTATAGCCAAAATCACGGCCCTGTATCGCAATACGTCACCTAGGCTGAAGATAAATGGAACTGTAGCACCCTGAGGGCTCAGTTGCTACAGAGGTATTGCACCTCACCCAGAGGTGTGATATCTCACTCTCAGGTAAGGATGTAGTGTGGATCAGGACCCGACACCTGCATGCATTACACCACATTGCCGTGGGGCAGGGCGACCAATATGCCCCTGAGATGGGCACGCCAGTCCCTGTCCCTGGCTGGAGTGGGGGGAGGGAACACTGAGGAAGGGGAACCCTGTGGTGCAGGAGCAGGGAGGAAGCAGTTCCTGGGTGCATTGAGAAGGGAGTATAAAAGGTGGGCACCATCTTAGTTCAGTGCAGAGAAGTCTGAGCAGAAGTGGCAGGGAGCAGGGGCTCTGCATGAGCTCTGCTCCGGAGGCGGGCCTAGTAACAGAGGCCCAGGCCTGGAAGAGGGAGAAGGAAGGAAGAGGAGCGGAGAAGGCTCCAGGAACGAGGAACGAAGGGATCCCAGGGGTGCGGACGGGCGAGTCGCCGCCGCACGCCCGAATCCACCTGCGTGGAGGGGTCAGGCCAAAGGGGGAGACCGGTCCCCGAAACTAGTGGAGGCAGGAAACGACCCTCAGCTAGAAACAGGAGGCTGTGACATTTTATGTGGCGCAGCCCCTCGCTACACCCGCTAGGAAGGCACCACATAGGGTCAGGGAAACTGGCGCCAAGTTTACCAAGAGGAGGCCCGAGGCAGCCGGACAGAAGGGTTGGTAAGAAAGGCCAGACAAAGGACACACAAAGGGGGTCCTGTGAAGCGCTCCAAAGTTATCTGGGAGTTGTCTGAGCCCCTCACCTGGTGAGCACAGTACGACGTGGGCAGCCGTTACCTGCAGACGTGGTCTGGATAATAAGAACTGTGAGTAAAGGCCCTGGACTGCATCACTGACTCCGTGTCGTTACTGCTGCTGCCCTGCACCATCACCCCCATCCTCCGCATACACTGCCCTGAGGCTATACTCCTCCCGTGGGGAGTTATGCTACGCTCTGCTGCACCCACAACACCAGCCTCAGCGGTCTGCCCTGGAGCGGCGGTTCACTCTGACCGCAATCCACGGGTGGCGTAGTCGGACATTTAAACATCAAAACCACATAAATAGTTCCGCCACTGGTTTGACCGCCCTGAGCCACGGAACCGGGTCGCCGCCACGGAGACTACAACCACCAGCATCCACCAAAAAGGGTCCGGCTCCGGGTGTCCCAAGGCCCAGGGGGCGCGTCAGAACATTTTCATCACCTTTCACAATCACCAATGGGACAAGGCAGGGATGTTCTCTGTCCCCTCTCTTATACATCCTAGTGACGGAGCACCTGCTCTCATCAATTCGCCATAACCCCAATATTAGGTGGATTGAGGTGGGAGGCACCGAGTACAAGTGCTATCTATTTGCTGATGATGTCCTAGTATATATCACTCAATCACATATATCCATCCATGCTGTTATGGCTGAAATAGATCACTTTGTTACATGGTCAAATTTTAAAATCAATGCAGCGAAGTCTGAGGCCCTCGATGTCTCCCTCCCCAAATCCATATAGGATTCCATCCAGTCCAACTTTCCCTTTGCCTGGCCCTCACAGGGTATCAAATACTTAGGAATTCCTATTCATAGAGACCTCTCCCATCTATGTTATCTTAATTTTGGGCCCTTTATTGAACAACTCCATACAGACCACGGTTGGCAAGTTAGAACTGTAAGATTCACTACGTGAACCACTGGTGTTTTGTGGAAAAGCACATGTACACTGTGTTCCAAATTATTATGCAAAAAGTGTTTAGGAGTGATAAGGGAAGAATTTGTTTGTTTGTCAGTTAAACTCATTGATAGTGATGTGTGTCAGGGCTCTTTATATCACTGTAAGCAATTGCAGACACCTGTGCTAATTAGTTTGGCAGGTGTGTCCAATGAAAGGCAAGACTACTTAAGAAGGCTGTCTCACATTATTAAGCAGCCTACATTTTCTGCCAAAATGGGAAAGAAAAAGGATGTGTCGGCTGCTGAGAAGCAACAAATTGTGGAGTGTTTAGGTCAAGGCATGACTACAATCAACATTGTGCGATGATCAGGATGAAGTGTCTTGGCAATCAAGAAGTATGTAGCTGATTCACAGTACACACGTGTGCGTGCTGATAAGGGCAAATTGAGGACTCTTTCCTACAGGCAATTACGTCAGGTTGAAAGAGCAGCGGCAAAAAAGCCTTGTCATAGCAGCAGACAAGTTTTTGAAGCTGCTGGTGCCTCCAACGTCCCCCGAACAACAAGATGCAGGGTCCTTCAGAGGTTTGCAGCTGTGCATACGCCATCCTGTCGACCTCCTCTATCCACTTCACACAAGCAGAAACGGCTCCAGTGGGCCAAACATTACATGAAGACTGATTTCAAAACTGTTTTGTTCACGGATGAGTGCCGTGCAGCGCTCGATGGTCCAGATGGATGGAGTGGAGGATGGCTGGTTGATGGACACCCCACGCAAACACGGCTACAGCGCCAACAAGGAGGAGGTGGAGTAATGTTTTGGGCTGGAATCATGGGGAGAGAGATTGTCGGCCCCTTTAGGATCCCTGAAGGCGCTAAAGATGAACTCCATAATGTATGTGGATTTTCTCAAACAGCACTTCCTGCCATGGTTCAAGAAGAAGAACCGTGTATTTCACAGCAAGATCATTTTTTTGCATGATAATGCACCATCTCATGCTGCACATAAAACATCTGCATCTCTGGCTGATATGGGCATAAAAGGGGACAAACTTATGGTGTGACCCCCATGCTCCCCTGACCTCTACCCCATTCAGAACCTTTGGAGCATCATTAAAAGGAGTTTCTATGATGGCGGGAGGCAGTTCACATCTAAGCAACAGCTCTGGGAGGGTATTCTGTCCTCATGCAAAACAATTGAAGCAGAAACCATCCAAAACCTGACAAATTCAATGGACGAGAGAGTTCAGAAGCTCCTTTCGAACAAGGGGTCCTATGTGAAAATGTAACATCACCTAGAATAAAGTTTTGAGTTGAAAACTGTTTGATTTCAGTTTCTAACAACCTGCTAATGCTTATAATTTCAAAAATGACCATTTTTTTGGTCTTTATTAAAATGAAAAGGTTGATCGAAAAGTTTGGGGGATCTAAGAGTGTGGCAACCCAGTAGTCATGATTACTTCGAATACTGACAATATGAGGGTCATGCTGCAGGTAGTGCAGCAAGAAGGCACTTATGTGTCTTGCGCATCTCGGAGCCCCAAAATTATTTTCCGGGCTAGATGCAGCTAAAAATTATTATTAATTTTAAATCTGGTGAAGCTTTAGTATAGATGGCCTAATAGGATCAGTGCTGCACACTGCTACAAAGCCCAAATTATTTTCCAGTCAAGATACAGATAAACATGATTAGTAATTTTAAATCTGGTGGAGCTTATTATAGATGGCCTAATAGAATCAGTGCTGCACACTGCTACAAAGCCCAAATTATTTTCCAGCCAAGATACAGATAAACATGATTAGTAATTTGAAAGCTTAAAACGGTTGGTAGGGTGATTTTAACCAATCATCAAGCTTTTACTCTCCCCAGGATGACACAGGGGTAGAAAAGTTGTTTCGGATCCATGATTTGTTCATCTTTATGAACGTGAGTCTGTCTACATTATCAGTGGAGAGCCGCGTGCGCTTATCTGTCAGCACACCACCAGCAGCGCTGAACACACGTTCAGACAGAACGCTGGCTGCGGGGCATGACAAGATCTCCAAGGCGTAAGTGGCTAGCTCCGGCCATTTATCCAGATTGGAAGCCCAAAAAGAGCATGGGTCCAGTGACACAGTCATGGCTTCAATGTTTACTTGGAGATACTCCTGTACCATCGTCTCTAGGCGTTGACTATGTGTCAGACTTCTTGTCTCCTGTGGCCTTGCAAAGGATGGGCTAAAAAAGTGGTGAAATGATTCCGCAAAATTGATGTTACCAGCAGATACTGTGGTTCTGTTACGGTTTGAGTGCTGAACACTTGACGGTCCCACGGTTGGCAAGTTGGAACTGTGAGATTCACTACGTGCACCACTGGTATTTTGTGGAAAAGCACATGTAAGATTCTGCAACAGTCTCTGCTGATACTCCTGCATGCGTGCATCCCTTTCTATGGCAGGAATAATTTCTGCAAATTTACTTTTGTACCGGGGATCTAACAGTGTGGCAACCCAGTAGTCAGGATTATTTCTAATTCTCACAATTCGAGGGTCATGTTGCAGGTAGTGCAGCAAGAAGGCACTCATGTGTGTTGCGCATCCAGGAGCACCAAGTCCCTGTTGTGTTGGTGGCGAGGTAACAATCATGCTTCCTTCCTCTGTCCTCTCCCCCCAACCTCGCACAACAGAAATGTGATCAAGGTCTCCCTCATCTGATGAGTCTTCCATCAGTTCGTCCTCCACTTCTTCTTGGGCTCCTGCACCTTCCTCACTAGTTTGGCTGCTACCATGCGCCCTGGTAAAACCATCTCCCCCACCCTCACATGCCTGCGGCCTTGGTGCTGCCGACCGTCTGGACCTTGCAGATGTTAGCCCTTCCGCATACAACTCCTCCTCCTCTACTTTCTCCACCTCCTCTTGTGCCACCACCTGACTCCGAATTCTGTTTAACATGTGCTCCAGCATGTAAATCACCGGAATAGTCATGCTGATAATGGCATCGTCAGCACTAAACATCTTCGTCGCCATTTCAAAACTGTGCAGAAGGGTGCATAGGTCCCTGATCTGAGACCACTCCTCCAGCGTGATTTGCCCCACCTCTGGATCTCGTTGGCCCAGGCTATACGTCAGAACGTATTGCACCAGGGCTTGTCGGTGCTGCCACAGTCGCTGCAACATGTGCAGAGTTGAATTTCACCGAGTAGGCACATCGCATTTTAGCCGGTGAAGAGGCAGGCCCAACGACTTCTGTAGAGATGTAAGTCGCTGAGCTGCGGGATGCGAACGGCGGAAGTGAGCACACAGCGACCGTGCCCTCTGCAGAAGGCCATCTAGTCTGGGATAGTGGGCTAAAAATTGCTGGACAACCAGGTTCAACACGTGAGCCATACAAGGCACGTGTGTGACATTGCCCCGGCGAAGGGCCGCACCCAGGTTTGCAGCATTGTCGCACACGGCCTTCCCTGGTTTCAGGTCCAGTGGAGACAACCATTCATGAAATTGGTTCTCCAGAGCTGACCACAACTCGTCAGCTGTGTGACTCACATTTCCCAGACATTTCAATGTAAAAACCGCCTGATGACGTTGAGCCCTACTGCCAGCATAGTAAGGAGGTGTGCAGGATCCCTTCTGAGCAGTTAGAAAGCTTGTGGCATGACCAGACAGGCTTTGGGTGCAGGTGGAAGACCGAGAGGAGGTTGAGGAGGCAGAAGCAGTGGAGGAACTTTGACATAAAGAGGATTGACGCACAACTCGTGGGGACGGCAAGACTTGGACAGCAGCCCCTTGTCCTGCTGTCACCATAGTTACCCAGTGCCCAGTCAGCGACATGTAACGCCCCTGTCCATGCCTACTCGTCCAAGTGTCTGTGGTGAAATGCACCCTGTCACACACAGAGTTTCTCAAAGAAGCGGTGATGTTGTGTGCGACATGCTGGTGGAGCGCAGGCACACCTTTCTTTGAGAAGTAGTGCCGACTGGGCATCTGGTACTGGGGCACTGCGACGGACATAAGGTCTCGAAAATCCTCTGTGTCCACCAGGCGGAAAGGCAGCATTTCTGTAGCCAAGAGCTTGCAGATGGTGAAATTCAACCTCTTAGCTTTCTCATGGCTAGGAGGAAATGGTCTTTTACTTGTCCACATCTGAGGGACCGAGGGCTGGCTATTGTGCTTAGACGGGGTTGATAAGGGTGTCCCTGGCAAACTGCCAGTCTGTGAGGAAGATGCAGGCGGACATGTTAGGTTGCCTTGATCCAAAGGTGGTGCTATCGATGTCGGACAGCGCTCAACACCAGCTGGTGTTACCACCTCCAAAGAAAATGATGACCTGCCAATCACGCTGGCTGTTGCGGGTAAAGAGGTGGCAGGTCTGCGCCCCAAAACAGGTGTGACTGCTGTCCCCCCAGTCACAGAGGATGAAGAGGCCGCGGATGCACAAGATATGGCAGACGGTGGTTGGCCCGGCCGGCTAGGCCGCATTGTAGCACACTGAGCTTCCCACTGCAACTTATGCTTCATGTCCATGTGCCGGTTCATGCATGAAGTACTCAAACTATGTATTTTTTGGCCTCTACTTAGCTTTTGCTGACAAATGTTACAGATAATACGAGTTGGGTCATCTTTATCGATCTGAAAAAATGCCCAGGCTATGCAAGGCTTAGCACCCATGCGACCTGAAGAGCCACCACGACTTGTGGTGAGAGGCAGAGTTGTGTTTGAGGATGCAGTTGTTGACGTGCTTCCAGTACTACGTCTCTGTCCAGGAAGGCGCAACCTGACCTCGTCGTCACTAGCATCTTCCTCCACCTCCTCTGCTGACCTCATCTCTTGGCTGACTGTGGGTTGACAGTAAGTGGGATCTCCAACCTCATCATCATCACCCTGTGCGTTATCACACCCGTCGTCCTCAGAGCCAACCTGTTCCTGCCCTGACAAAAAACTAAAGTTGTCGCTCCAACCAGGTATTTGAGTCTTATCATCGTCTTCCTCATTGTCTCCACCAACAGGAGTTACAGTTTGGGAATGAGGGTCTACATTATGGTCAGAACCTTCTGCGTCTGGTCCTGGATCCAACTCATAAAGATTCTGGGCATCAGTGCAGATCATTTCCTCGTCTGGATTCACAGAAGCGCTGGAGTCGACCTCTGATTCCCAGGCTATAGTATGAGTAAACAGCTCTGCAGACTCAACCATCTGTTCTACCTCATACTCAGACGGGCAGCTGGAGATTTGGGAGCTGTGAGGAAGCAAGTGCGATTGGTGTGACACCTTTGAGGACTGGAGTAATTGTGATGTTGAAGTTGATGTGGAGGAGAGCCCACTTAAAGGAGCACTTGATATCCGTTGAAGCACCTGCTGTTTTTGTGCCTTATCTGGAATTTGTAGCGATTGGCGTGGCCGTAAGAAAGGGATCTTATCACATTGTCCGCTAAAAGAAGTAGACATTTTAGTTTGGCTGGAAGATGGTCTTTCTTCTGCAGATGTTACTGTTGCTTTAACACCTACCCCACGGACACAACCTTTTTTCCCCTTCCCAACACGCCTATTCCCCTTTCCACCAGCAGCAGGCCTTTTTCCACTCATTTTGGTGGTTAACTAATTCACAACTCTGGAGTTGTTTGCACAAAAAAACAATGGATGGGAACCGAGCAGAGCTGAGTGGCCAAACTGTGGTATTAGGCCAAAACTATTGGCTGGGTTAGATGCAGAAAAAAATTATATTCAATTTGCAACCTGATGGAGGTCAGGATAGATGGACTAAAAGAACAAGTCCCACACACAGCTAGAAGCCCAAATATTTTTTCAGAGGTAGATGCAGAAATTTTTTTTATTCAGTTTGCAACCTGATGGAGGTCTGTATAGATGGATTAATAGAACAAGTCCCACACACAGCTACAAGCCCAATATTTTTTCAGAGGTAGATGCAGAAAAAAAATATATTCAGTTTGCAACCTGATGGAGGTCTGTATAGATGGACTAATAGAGAAAGTCCCACACACTGCTAGAAGGCCAAATATTTTTTCAGAGCTAGATGCAGACAAAAAATTATTTTGAATTTGCAACCTGATGGAGGTCAGTATAGATGGACTAATAGAACAAGTCCCACACACTGCTAGAAGGCCAAATATTTTTTCAGAGCTAGATGCAGAAAAAAAATATATTCAGTTTGCAACCTGATGGAGGTCTGTATAGATGGATTAATAGAACAAGTCCCACAC
This sequence comes from Phyllobates terribilis, assembly GCF_046119375.1. Classification (NCBI taxonomy): domain Eukaryota; kingdom Metazoa; phylum Chordata; class Amphibia; order Anura; family Dendrobatidae; genus Phyllobates; species Phyllobates terribilis. The sequence continues at coordinate 324,529,862 of NW_027362762.1, read as the reverse complement.
ACAGCTAGAAGCCCAAATATTTTTTCAGAGGTAGATGCAGATAAAAATTATTTTTAATTTGCAACGCACATCTAGCTGAAGTGGGGACGGACATCGGCGGGCTCAGAGTCCTCACCTGTCGGGCCAGTCCAGGAGTGCTAGTACGGAGGCGATGACGCACGTGCCCTTAGGGAGGGGTCTGCGTGCACCCTCTGGCGCACGTGCCATAGGTTCGCCAGCACTGTCCTAGGTAGATCTAATCTCACCCTGTCTCCACTGACGTCCCTATATTGGTTCTTCACAAATCGCGGCACGCGTACCTCGCCCTGTCTTTCCCTGATGTTGAGCCCTGACTAGGGAAGGGAGGAGATGAGAGCTAGTCGATCCCCACTGACCACTGCAGACAACAAGGGGGGACAAACAAGGGAAAAATTGCTTAGCTTTAGCCTCCAGACAAATGCGCACACGTCCTCTAGCATGAGGTAGAAGTACTGCTCTTGCTAAAGCCTTCATAAGGGATAATGTGAATATCACCGGCACCTCCCTCTGGCACACAGCAGGTATTTATACACCCAGGTCAGGGTGTTAATTAGCCAGAGGAAGGTAGCCGCTGGGTCCTAGAGAGACAGCTTCAAGAAGATGTCTGTAATGCCAAACGAAGCGATCTCCAGCAACCAAATGTAGAGCGACTGTCACTTCTGACACACCCGTAATAGTACCCTCCCATCTACGAGTGGTCTCCGGCCACTCAGGACCAGGTTTCTCAAGATAAGAGGTGTGGAATGAATGAACGAACGAACCTGGGAGCGTTCACCTCTGATGCTGAAACCTACATCCTCTCCTCTGGGCCATAGCCCTTCCAGTGCACCAAGTATTGTAGGTAACAACGTTGGAGACGAGAATATAAAATCCTCGAAATCTGGAACTCCAGATTACTATCAGAAATTACTGGGGGCGGTGGTAGAGGTGATGGCTCAAGAGGTTCCACATACTTCTTGAGTAAGGACTTCTGGAACACGTTGTGAACCTTAAGGGCCTGAGGAAGTTCAAGAGGAAACGCTACTGGGTTAATGACGGCGGTTATTTTATAGGGACCAATAAACCTAGGTCCCAGCTTCCAAGAAGGAACTTTCAATCATATATTCCTGGTAGACAACCACACAGTCATTCACATTCAGGTCCGGACCTGGCAAGCGTTTTTTGTCAGCCATACGTTTATACCTGTCTCTTATGATCTTTAAATTACCCAGAACACCCCACCATACCGAGGATAGCGACCAAGCAAACCGTTCCTCCTCAGGAACTCCCGAAGCTCCTCCCCCACTAAAGGTACCAAATTGTGGTTGGTAACCATATGAACCGAAGAATGGTGACCTGCCAGTGGATTCTTGTCCATGATTATTAATGGCAAATTTTGCCAGCGGTATGAGATGCCCAATCCTCCTGATTTTCACAGAAAATACACCTGAGGTAGATCTCCAAATTCTGGTTGACACGCTCGGTCTGTCCATTCGACTGAGGGTGGAAGGCAATGAAAAAGGACAGCTGCACCCCCAGCCAAGAACAGAATGGCTTCCAGAACTTGGAAACAAACTGGGTCCCCCGATCTGACACCACATTGGAGGGAACCCCGTGAAGCTTCACGATCTCATTTATGAACACCTGAGCAAGTGTCTTGGCATTTGGAAGTGCAGGTAATGCGACGAAGTGAACCATTTTACTGAACCTATCTACTACCATCAAAACCAACGTTTTGCCTGCAGAAACCGGTAGGTCAGTAATAAAATCCATGGACAAGTGTGTCTGACGCGCCCCCTGAGCCTGTGTTGTGCAGGGAATACCCGGAGCCGGATCTCTTGTGGGATGCTGGGGGTTGTAGTCTCCGTGTGGCGGCGACCCGGTCCGTGCCCAGGGCGGTCAAACCAGTGGCAGTCTATTGGTATTGTAATTGTCCCACTACGCCACCCGTGGATTGCGGTCAGTGGGGACCGCCGCTGCACTGCAGACCGCTGAGGCTGATGTTATATGCGCAGCCAGGAATGGGATGACTCCCCACGGTAGAAGTATTGCCTCAGGGCAGCTAGAGTGAATGTTGGGAGTGATGGTGTGAGCGTACCAGTCCTAATGGTGCTGGTGCGGCGATGAAACACAGAGACTTGTAATTGCATTGCAGTTTCCAATGCTTTACTCACAGTTGTTATTCTGGTCACTTGTGCACATGAGGGACAGCCTGAGCCGTGCTGAATTCACCAGGCAAGGGACTCGACCAACTCCCAGGCAATTCCAGAGCGTGGCACAGGGCTCCTTTCCTTTCCTTTCTCTGGCCGTCCCCACCAGTGACCCACCTTTGTCCAGCTCCCTCGGGCCTTCTCTTGGCGAAACCTATCTCCGGTTTCCCTGACCCTATGCGGTATGCTTTCCTGGTGGATGTAGTGAGGGGTCGCACCAAGATGTGGTAACAACCTCCGGTCTTTGGCTGAGGAATCTGTTGCCTCCACTAATTTGGGTTCCGGTACCCTGCTCTGCCAACCCTTCACCCTGTATCTCCTGGGCATATGGGGTTCCTTCTTTACTCGCGTCTCTGGGCCTTTCTCTGTGTTCCTTGCTTCCTTTCTCCTCTGTTCCAGTTCCTTTCTTACTTTCCTTTCCGCTCCTTCTCCTCTCTCTCTTTCTGCTGTTTCTGGCCTCCACTCCAGGCCTGCCTCTGGAGCTGGGCCCAGACTGAGCCACAGCTCCCTGTCAGCCCTCTCTGGCTGAACTCCTCTCTGAACTGGCTTGGACTGAACTCTGTCCTAAGATCGTGCCCACCTTATATACCTCCCTTATGTGTGAGCCCAGGTGACTAGCAACCAATGGGCTCCTACCTATGCCCAGAGACCCACCCCTATCTGCTCCTACACCACTGGGTGTACTTTCCCCTCCCCACTCCAGCCAGGGACAGATACTGTCGTGCCTGCACTTCTGTCTAGTGGGAGCACCGTTGACCTGTCCCTCGGAAATGGGGTGTGTGTGGTGCATGCAGCTTAATGAGCCCTAGTCCACACTCCATCCTTACCCGGGAGTGGAATACCACACCTCAGGTTCGAGGTGCAATACCCCTGTAGCAGCTGAGCGCTCGGGGTGCTACATTCCCCCCTGGTAAATCACAGCACGTCCTCGGGCTGGAAAAGAATAAAACAATTTAAAACATACAAATTTTTAGAATGCATTCGCATATAAGACATTAACTTTTCACCCATCCCTTTATGGGAGGTTTTCTTCTCTTTTTAACGTTACTGGTATAAAACATTTTACTAATGCCACCGGAACTCTTTTATAAAATACTATATAAAACTTTGGCATTATTATTTTAGCAGCATATTAAACTTTTCAATTTAAGACATTTTCAAGTAAAACATTTTCAAACAGATTCTTGAGCTCTGGCCGCTGTGCAACTTGCGACCAGGTGTTCACTTTCTCTTAAAGGTGCAATAGTCCATTTAATCTTGCGGTAGACGTTGCGGTTTTTGTATAAAACCAGTAGGGGGCGCTTTAAGAAGCGCAACTATTTACAAGGGGTTGGCAGCTCTCAGTCCTCGGCCAGTGGGGATAGGGGAATGGCTGCTCACAGTCCTCAGCCTGGTAAGGGATTAGGGGCAATTTTTAAACAGTCAACAGTTCACTATTTGTCCCAACGGGGACCACACTTTCACAAATGGCAACAGTTCCATTTTACCGTTTACTGGTAACTAGTGTTGAGCCACCCCCGTAGTGTTCGAGTTCGGTTCGGTTCGTCGAACACCCGTGTGTTCGCCGAACTGTTCGTCGAACACCTTCGAACACCGTTAAAACCAATGGCAGGCAAACAAAAACACATAGAAACACATAGAAAACACCTTCAAAGGTGTCCAAAAGCTGACAAACTGCTCAGAAGACAGAACTAACACATGGAAAAGTGACAAGTACATATAGTCATGCGAAAAGAAAAGAGGTGGAGGAGTAAAAGGAGGGGGAGACACAGATATAGGCATGTCATGCCCTTCTAAAATCCAAAAAGTGAGAAGCCGACACGTTCAGTCCGCTCCTGCCCGTGCCACCTCCGCGTCGCCGGGTTTGTGCCAGAGCCGCGGTGAACCCTGACGGCCAGCCCCCCTCTCCCAATACTGGTGCCTGTCCGCTGGTGGGTCGAGCGAGCCCCCCTGTGGTGGAGGCAGCTCTAAGCTTTTTAATTTAAATTGTCTCTCTAATTTGAATGAATACACTTTAAATCCATTTACAAGGATCTATTGGAGGGCAAGTCTCATGCCAGCAGCCGCGTAATTCCAGCTCCAGTAGCGTCCACTAAAGCTGCTGCAGTTAAAAAGCTTTTATAAGGATCGAGCTCGGCTGTCCACCGCAAGGCATCCTACTGCCAGTCCCAGCCCCTATGCCTTGGGGTGCCTCCTGATGCTCTTCACTGAGTATCCCGTGGTCCCGAAGCATTTCCTTTGAAAAAATTAAGTGTCCAAACTACAGTTGGTGTAGCTTGCTTAACAGCCGGGATAATCCGCTGACTAGCAGACACTGCTACTAGGCACAAAGTATTTCCTGGGCTAGATGCAGTTAAAAATTTGTAATTAGATACTCTCGTTGGATGCTGAGAAAGCATTCCATAGAGTCTCCTGGCACGCCATATATGATTCTCTTGAAAAGCTTGGGGTAGGGGTCTAGGGGACCCTTTTATAGCCAAAATCACGGCCCTGTATTGCAATACGTCACCTAGGCTGAAGATAAATGGAACTGTAGCACCCTGAGGGCTCAGTTGCTACAGAGGTATTGCACCTCACCCAGAGGTGTGATATCTCACTCTCAGGTAAGGATGTAGTGTGGATCAGGACCCGACACCTGCATGCATTACACCACATTGCCGTGGGGCAGGGCGACCAATATGCCCCTGAGATGGGCACGCCAGTCCCTGTCCCTGGCTGGAGTGGGGGGAGGGAACACTGAGGAAGGGGAACCCTGTAGTGCAGGAGCAGGGAGGAAGCAGTTCCTGGGTGCATTGAGAAGGGAGTATAAAAGGTGGGCACCATCTTAGTTCAGTGCAGAGAAGTCTGAGCAGAAGTGGCAGGGAGCAGGGGCTCTGCATGAGCTCTGCTCCGGAGGCGGGCCTAGTAACAGAGGCCCAGGCCTGGAAGAGGGAGAAGGAAGGAAGAGGAGCGGAGAAGGCTCCAGGAACGAGGAACGAAGGGATCCCAGGGGTGCGGACGGGCGAGTCGCCGCCGCACGCCCGAATCCACCTGCGTGGAGGGGTCAGGCCAAAGGGGGAGACCGGTCCCCGAAACTAGTGGAGGCAGGAAACGACCCTCAGCTAGAAACAGGAGGCTGTGACATTTTATGTGGCGCAGCCCCTCGCTACACCCGCTAGGAAGGCACCACATAGGGTCAGGGAAACTGGCGCCAAGTTTACCAAGAGGAGGCCCGAGGCAGCCGGACAGAAGGGTTGGTAAGAAAGGCCAGACAAAGGACACACAAAGGGGGTCCTGTGAAGCGCTCCAAAGTTATCTGGGAGTTGTCTGAGCCCCTCACCTGGTGAGCACAGTACGACGTGGGCAGCCGTTACCTGCAGACGTGGTCTGGATAATAAGAACTGTGAGTAAAGGCCCTGGACTGCATCACTGACTCCGTGTCGTTACTGCTGCTGCCCTGCACCATCACCCCCATCCTCCGCATACACTGCCCTGAGGCTATACTCCTCCCGTGGGGAGTTATGCTACGCTCTGCTGCACCCACAACACCAGCCTCAGCGGTCTGCCCTGGAGCGGCGGTTCACTCTGACCACAATCCACGGGTGGCGTAGTCGGACATTTAAACATCAAAACCACATAAATAGTTCCGCCACTGGTTTGACCGCCCTGAGCCACGGAACCGGGTCGCCGCCACGGAGACTACAACCACCAGCATCCACCAAAAAGGGTCCGGCTCCGGGTGTCCCAAGGCCCAGGGGGCACGTCAGAACATTTTCATCACCTTTCACAATCACCAATGGGACAAGGCAGGGATGTTCTCTGTCCCCTCTCTTATACATCCTAGTGACGGAGCACCTGCTCTCATCAATTCGCCATAACCCCAATATTAGGTGGATTGAGGTGGGAGGCACCGAGTACAAGTGCTCTCTATTTGCTGATGATGTCCTAGTATATATCACTCAATCACATATATCCATCCATGCTGTTATGGCTGAAATAGATCACTTTGTTACATGGTCAAATTTTAAAATCAATGCAGCGAAGTCTGAGGCCCTCGATGTCTCCCTCCCCAAATCCATATAGGATTCCATCCAGTCCAACTTTCCCTTTGCCTGGCCCTCACAGGGTATCAAATACTTACATCTATTTTATCTTAATTTTGGGCCCTTTATTGAACAACTCCATACAGACCACGGTTGGCAAGTTAGAACTGTAAGATTCACTACGTGAACCACTGGTGTTTTGTGGAAAAGCACATGTACACTGTGTTCCAAATTATTATGCAAAAAGTGTTTAGGAGTGATAAGGGAAGAATTTGTTTGTTTGTCAGTTAAACTCATTGATGGTGATGTGTGTCAGGGCTCTTTATATCACTGTAAGCAATTGCAGACACCTGTGCTAATTAGTTTGGCAGGTGTGTCCAATGAAAGGCAAGACTACTTAAGAAGGCTGTCTCACATTATTAAGCAGCCTACATTTTCTGCCAAAATGGGAAAGAAAAAGGATGTGTCGGCTGCTGAGAAGCAACAAATTGTGGAGTGTTTAGGTCAAGGCATGACTACAATCAACATTGTGCGATGATCAGGATGAAGTGTCTTGGCAATCAAGAAGTATGTAGCTGATTCACAGTACACACGTGTGCGTGCTGATAAGGGCAAATTGAGGACTCTTTCCTACAGGCAATTACGTCAGGTTGAAAGAGCAGCGGCAAAAAAGCCTTGTCATAGCAGCAGACAAGTTTTTGAAGCTGCTGGTGCCTCCAACGTCCCCCGAACAACAAGATGCAGGGTCCTTCAGAGGTTTGCAGCTGTGCATACGCCATCCTGTCGACCTCCTCTATCCACTTCACACAAGCAGAAACGGCTCCAGTGGGCCAAACATTACCTGAAGACTGATTTCAAAACTGTTTTGTTCACGGATGAGTGCCGTGCAGCGCTCGATGGTCCAGATGGATGGAGTGGAGGATGGCTGGTTGATGGACACCCCACGCAAACACGGCTACAGCGCCAACAAGGAGGAGGTGGAGTAATTTTTTGGGCTGGAATCATGGGGAGAGAGATTGTCGGCCCCTTTAGGATCCCTGAAGGCGCTAAAGATGAACTCCATAATGTATGTGGATTTTCTCAAACAGCACTTCCTGCCATGGTTCAAGAAGAAGAACCGTGTATTTCACAGCAAGATCATTTTTTTGCATGATAATGCACCATCTCATGCTGCACATAAAACATCTGCATCTCTGGCTGATATGGGCATAAAAGGGGACAAACTTATGGTGTGACCCCCATGCTCCCCTGACCTCTACCCCATTCAGAACCTTTGGAGCATCATTAAAAGGAGTTTCTATGATGGCGGGAGGCAGTTCACATCTAAGCAACAGCTCTGGGAGGGTATTCTGTCCTCATGCAAAACAATTGAAGCAGAAACCATCCAAAACCTGACAAATTCAATGGACGAGAGAGTTCAGAAGCTCCTTTCGAACAAGGGGTCCTATGTGAAAATGTAACATCACCTAGAATAAAGTTTTGAGTTGAAAACTGTTTGATTTCAGTTTCTAACAACCTGCTAATGCTTATAATTTCAAAAATGACCATTTTTTTGGTCTTTATTAAAATGAAAAGGTTGATCGAAAAGTTTGGGGGATCTAAGAGTGTGGCAACCCAGTAGTCATGATTACTTCGAATACTGACAATATGAGGGTCATGCTGCAGGTAGTGCAGCAAGAAGGCACTTATGTGTCTTGCGCATCTCGGAGCCCCAAAATTATTTTCCGGGCTAGATGCAGCTAAAAATTATTTTTAATTTTAAATCTGGTGAAGCTTTAGTATAGATGGCCTAATAGGATCAGTGCTGCACACTGCTACAAAGCCCAAATTATTTTCCAGTCAAGATACAGATAAACATGATTAGTAATTTGAAAGCTTAAAACGGTTGGTAGGGTGATTTTAACCAATCATCAAGCTTTTACTCTCCCCAGGATGACACAGGGGTAGAAAAGTCGTTTCGGATCCATGATTTGTTCATCTTTATGAACGTGAGTCTGTCTACATTATCAGTGGAGAGCCGCGTGCGCTTATCTGTCAGCACACCACCAGCAGCGCTGAACACACGTTCAGACAGAACGCTGGCTGCGGGGCATGACAAGATCTCCAAGGCGTAAGTGGCTAGCTCCGGCCATTTATCCAGATTGGAAGCCCAAAAAGAGCAAGGGTCCAGTGACACAGTCGTGGCTTCAATGTTTACTTGGAGATACTCCTGTACCATCGTCTCTAGGCGTTGACTATGTGTCAGACTTCTTGTCTCCTGTGGCCTTGCAAAGGATGGGCTAAAAAAGTGGTGAAATGATTCCGCAAAATTGATGTTACCAGCAGATACTGTGGTTCTGTTACGGTTTGAGTGCTGAACACTTGACGGTCCCACGGTTGGCAAGTTGGAACTGTGAGATTCACTACGTGCACCACTGGTATTTTGTGGAAAAGCACATGTAAGATTCTGCAACAGTCTCTGCTGATACTCCTGCATGCGTGCATCCCTTTCTATGGCAGGAATAATTTCTGCAAATTTACTTTTGTACCGGGGATCTAACAGTGTGGCAACCCAGTAGTCAGGATTATTTCTAATTCTCACAATTCGAGGGTCATGTTGCAGGTAGTGCAGCAAGAAGGCACTCATGTGTGTTGCGCATCCAGGAGCACCAAGTCCCTGTTGTGTTGGTGGCGAGGTAACAATCATGCTTCCTTCCTCTGTCCTCTCCCCCCAACCTCGCACAACAGAAATGTGATCAAGGTCTCCCTCATCTGATGAGTCTTCCATCAGTTCGTCCTCCACTTCTTCCTGGGCTCCTGCACCTTCCTCACTAGTTTGGCTGCTACCATGCGCCCTGGTAAAACCATCTCCCCCACCCTCACATGCCTGCGGCCTTGGTGCTGCCGACCGTCTGGACCTTGCAGATGTTAGCCCTTCCGCATACAACTCCTCCTCCTCTACTTTCTCCACCTCCTCTTGTGCCACCACCTGACTCCGAATTCTGTTTAACATGTGCTCCAGCATGTAAATCACCGGAATAGTCATGCTGATAATGGCATCGTCAGCACTAAACATCTTCGTCGCCATTTCAAAACTGTGCAGAAGGGTGCATAGGTCCCTGATCTGAGACCACTCCTCCAGCGTGATTTGCCCCACCTCTGGATCTCGTTGGCCCAGGCTATACGTCAGAACGTATTGCACCAGGGCTTGTTGGTGCTGCCACAGTCGCTGCAACATGTGCAGAGTTGAATTTCACCGGGTAGGCACATCGCATTTTAGCCGGTGAAGAGGCAGGCCCAACGACTTCTGTAGAGATGTAAGTCGCTGAGCTGCGGGATGCGAACGGCGGAAGTGAGCACACAGCGACCGTGCCCTCTGCAGAAGGCCATCTAGTCTGGGATAGTGGGCTAAAAATTGCTGGACAACCAGGTTCAACACGTGAGCCATACAAGGCACGTGTGTGACATTGCCCCGGCGAAGGGCCGCACCCAGGTTTGCAGCATTGTCGCACACGGCCTTCCCTGGTTTCAGGTCCAGTGGAGACAACCATTCATGAAATTGGTTCTCCAGAGCTGACCACAACTCGTCAGCTGTGTGACTCACATTTCCCAGACATTTCAATGTAAAAACCGCCTGATGACGTTGAGCCCTACTGCCAGCATAGTAAGGAGGTGTGCAGGATCCCTTCTGAGCAGTTAGAAAGCTTGTGGCATGACCAGACAGGCTTTGGGTGCAGGTGGAAGACCGAGAGGAGGTTGAGGAGGCAGAAGCAGTGGAGGAACTTTGACATAAAGAGGATTGACGCACAACTCGTGGGGACGGCAAGACTTGGACAGCAGCCCCTTGTCCTGCTGTCACCATAGTTACCCAGTGCCCAGTCAGAGACATGTAACGCCCCTGTCCATGCCTACTCGTCCAAGTGTCTGTGGTGAAATGCACCCTGTCACACACAGAGTTTCTCAAAGAAGCGGTGATGTTGTGTGCGACATGCTGGTGGAGCGCAGGCACACCTTTCTTTGAGAAGTAGTGCCGACTGGGCATCTGGTACTGGGGCACTGCGACGGACATAAGGTCTCGAAAATCCTCTGTGTCCACCAGGCGGAAAGGCAGCATTTCTGTAGCCAAGAGCTTGCAGATGGTGAAATTCAACCTCTTAGCTTTCTCATGGCTAGGAGGAAATGGTCTTTTACTTGTCCACATCTGAGGGACCGAGGGCTGGCTATTGTGCTTAGACGGGGTTGATAAGGGTGTCCCTGGCAAACTGCCAGTCTGTGAGGAAGATGCAGGCGGACATGTTAGGTTGCCTTGATCCAAAGGTGGTGCTATCGATGTCGGACAGCGCTCAACACCAGCTGGTGTTACCACCTCCAAAGAAAATGATGACCTGCCAATCACGCTGGCTGTTGCGGGTAAAGAGGTAGCAGGTCTGCGCCCCAAAACAGGTGTGACTGCTGTCCCCCCAGTCACAGAGGATGAAGAGGCCGCGGATGCACAAGATATGGCAGACGGTGGTTGGCCCGGCCGGCTAGGCCGCATTGTAGCACACTGAGCTTCCCACTGCAACTTATGCTTCATGTCCATGTGCCGGTTCATGCATGAAGTACTCAAACTATGTATTTTTTGGCCTCTACTTAGCTTTTGCTGACAAATGTTACAGATAACACGAGTTGGGTCATCTTTATCGATCTGAAAAAATGCCCAGGCTATGCAAGGCTTAGCACCCATGCGACCTGAAGAGCCACCACGACTTGTGGTGAGAGGCAGAGTTGTGTTTGAGGATGCAGTTGTTGACGTGCTTCCAGTACTACGTCTCTGTCCAGGAAGGCGCAACCTGACCTCGTCGTCACTAGCATCTTCCTCCACCTCCTCTGCTGACCTCATCTCTTGGCTGACTGTGGGTTGACAGTAAGTGGGATCTCCAACCTCATCATCATCACCCTGTGCGTTATCACACCCGTCGTCCTCAGAGCCAACCTGTTCCTGCCCTGACAAAAAACTAAAGTTGTCGCTCCAACCAGGTATTTGAGTCTTATCATCGTCTTCCTCATTGTCTCCACCAACAGGAGTTACAGTTTGGGAATGAGGGTCTACATTATGGTCAGAACCTTCTGCGTCTGGTCCTGGATCCAACTCATAAAGATTCTGGGCATCAGTGCAGATCATTTCCTCGTCTGGATTCACAGAAGCGCTGGAGTCGACCTCTGATTCCCAGGCTATAGTATGAGTAAACAGCTCTGCAGACTCAACCATCTGTTCTACCTCATACTCAGACGGGCAGCTGGAGATTTGGGAGCTGTGAGGAAGCAAGTGCGATTGGTGTGACACCTTTGAGGACTGGAGTAATTGTGATGTTGAAGTTGATGTGGAGGAGAGCCCACTTAAAGGAGCACTTGATATCCGTTGAAGCACCTGCTGTTTTTGTGCCTCATCTGGAATTTGTAGCGATTGGCGTGGCCGTAAGAAAGGGATCTTATCACATTGTCCGCTAAAAGAAGTAGACATTTTAGTTTGGCTGGAAGATGGTCTTTCTTCCGCAGATGTTACTGTTGCTTTAACACCTACCCCACGGACACAACCTTTTTTCCCCTTCCCAACACGCCTATTCCCCTTTCCACCAGCAGCAGGCCTTTTTCCACTCATTTTGGTGGTTAACTAATTCACAACTCTGGAGTTGTTTGCACAAAAAAACAATGGATGGGAACCGAGCAGAGCTGAGTGGCCAAACTGTGGTATTAGGCCAAAACTATTGGCTGGGTTAGATGCAGAAAAAAATTATATTCAATTTGCAACCTGATGGAGTTCAGGATAGATGGACTAATAGAACAAGTCCCACACACAGCTAGAAGCCCAAATATTTTTTCAGAGGTACTGTAGATGCAGATAAAAATTATTTTTAATTTGCAACCTGATGGAGGTCAGTATAGATGGACTAATAGACCAAGTCCCACACACCGCTAGAAGCCCAAATATTTTTTCAGAGCTAGATGCAGAAAAAAATTATATTCAATTTGCAACCTGCTGGAGGTCAGTATAGAAGGACTAATAGAACAAGTCCCACACACTGCTAGAAGCCCAAATATTTTTTCAGAGCTAAATGAAGAAAAAAATTATTTTTAATTTGCAACCTGATGGAGGTCAGTATAGATGGACTAATAGACCAAGTCCCACACACTGCTAGAAGCCCAAATATTTTTTCAGAGCTAGATGCAGAAAAAAATTATTTTTAATTTGCAACCTGATGGAGGTCAGTATAGATCGACTAATAGACCAAGTCCCACACACCGCTAGAAGCCCAAATATTTTTTCAGAGCTAGATGCAGAAAAAAATTATTTTTAATTTGCAACCTGATGGAGGTCAGTATAGATGGACTAATAGACCAAGTCCCACACACTGCTAGAAGCCCAAATATTTTTTCAGAGCTAGATGCAGAAAAAAATTATTTTTAATTTGCAACCTGATGGAGGTCAGTATAGATGGACTAATAGACCAAGTCCCACACACCGCTAGAAGCCCAACTATTTTTTCAGAGCTAGATGCAGAAAAAAATTATATTCAGTTTGCAACCTGATGGAGGTCAGTATAGATGGACTAATAGAATGATGCTATGCCCAAAAGATTTTACTTCACTAGGTGCAGTAAAAAAATTGGTATTCTATACACAGGTGTTATATCTTGCAACACAGATGGGCTACTCCACTGACTAACACACTCTGCAATAGGCCAAAAAGGATTAGCTTTGCTAGATTCAGCCAAATGCTGTGAAAAAAAACTTGCACAGCACTGGCACAGACCTGCCTGGCAAAAACTGATAGGAACTCATGTAACCTAGTCCTGAAAAGGACTCCAATTACAATTAGTCTTTACTCCCACAATCTATCTATTTAAGAGCACAGACCTGCCTGATAAAAGTCGTAGGAAATGCTGTAACCTAGTCCTTAAAAGGACTGCAATCACAACTATTCCCTACTCCCAAGCTATCTGTATATTTGTGCGAAAATTGGCTTGAAATTAACAAGGTATAGCGCACACAGCAACGGCGGTGCCGTCTAACAAGCAGCTGCAGCAGTGAGAAAATGGTGGTGACGGGGAAAATGGCTTGGTCTTATAGGGCAAGGACATGTGACATACACTGCCAATGACACATGCCCTTGCTTGTGTGAAAAAAAGCACTTCGCTCCGTGTGTGCGCTGCTGATAGGCTGACAGATTGCACCTCCCCACTGCAAATGCGGGAAAGAGAAAAAAAAATGGAGATCTTCATTGTTCCTGCAGAGATCCATCCCCTGCCCCTCCCCCCACCCCGCTGTACACTCAAACTGCGTATTAACATTAATTTTCATCATTACTGAGAAAAAATCCAGTTATGATTTTGGTGCACGAACAGTTATCGAACATAACCTCGAACAGCCAAATTTTTCTCAAATTGTTCGTGTTCGCCGAACGGCTCGAACACCGCCCAAAACAGCTCGAATTTGAGATTGGCGAACAGTTCGAGTAGAACAACGCTCATCTCTAATTATTTCACAATGAACCGACCCCACCCTCAGTTTTACATTATGTACAATCTGAGTAAATGCTTTCTGTGCAAGTGGCGCTGAGTCGATGGCGAAGATGGAAATAGGCTTCGCTAAAGTACAGCAAGCAAGACCACAAACTCAGCATCAACCATGCAGACTCCAGCTCCACTGTCAACAAGCACAGAATTTTTTTTTTGTTTTGCTCTCTAGCACCACCTCTGCTGCCAAGACAAACCGGGAACTTCAGGTTGGCAACAAATGCACCCCTTGTTTATCTAACTCCAGACTACCAAGAGTTAATAGAGTCTCCTTTTGTTTAGGAATTGAAGGACAGGTCCCAACAAAATGTCCCTTTTTTCCCCACAAAAAAAAAAAACCATATGACTATTTTTTTCTTGCAAATCTCTGGGGAGATGTATGATGCAGAGACACACCCTAACTGCATAGGTTCCTCCACCTCCCCCAGTACTGGTTCACCCCCAGACCACTCCCCGGGCAGAGGTACACAACCCCGACAAGAAGGCCCCGGAGGTCTAACCAGTCTATCCCGAAGGCATCTATGAAGACGTATGGCCAACGACATGGCAGCCTCCAAGGACTGAGAGGTTTCATATACTGCCAAAGCATCTTTCAACCTTTCAGTAAGCCCCTCACAAAATTGACTTCTAAAGGCTGAGTGATTCCATTTGGAATCCGTTGCCCATCTACAGAATTCCGAACTGTACGTCTCCACTGATCTATTCCCCTGCTGAAGGCGACGTATGGCTAAGCAGTAATGTACAGCCACATATGGGGCATTTCTACTTTCCGCAGAAATTGTGGGACAAATTTGGTGCCATTTTTACCCATTTCCCAGTGTGAAAATGTAAAATCTGGAGCTAAAAATGTAATTATTTCTTCACTGCCCAATGGTATAAAATTCTGTGTTACACCTATGGTGTCAATATGATCACTGCACCCCTAGATGAATTCATTGAGAGGTGTAGTTTGTAAAATTGGGTCACTTATAGGTGGTTAGGCTCATCTGACACCTCAGGGGCTCTGCCAATGTGACATGGCACCCTCAAACCAGTCCGGCAAAATCTGAACTCCAATATGGCGCTTCTTCCCTTCGGAGCTTTGCACTATGCCTCAAAAGTAGTTTTCGACCACATATGGGGGGGTATCGACGTACTCAGCAGATATTGCATAACACATATTGGGGTCCATTTTCTCCTTTTACCCTTGTGAAAATGTAATTTTGGGCTAAAAAAATATTCTTGCAGGAAAAAATAGATTTTTTTTATTTTTACAGCTAAATGTTATAAACTTCTGTGAAGTACCTGGGGTCAAAGTGCTAACCACACATCTAGAGAAGTTCCCTGAGGGGTCTAGTTTCCAGAATGGTGACACTTGTGGGGTTTTTTTCCCCCATTTTTTAGGCATGCCAGGGGCTCTCCAAAGAGACATGGCGTCTAATTATTCCAGCAAATTTTACATTCAAAAAGTCAAATGGCGCTCCTTCACTTCCAAGCCCTGCTGTGCACCTAAACAGTAGTTTTCCTCCAAATATTTGGTATCTGCATACTCCGGAGAAATTGCCAAATAAAATTTTATGGTGAAGTTTTTCCTGTTACCCTAATGAAAATGCAAAATTTGGGGTTTTAAAAAGAAAAAAAAAAATCGTGGAAAAATGTAATTTCTTTATTTTTACGGCTCAGTTATAAACTTCTGTTTAGCACCTGGGATGTCAAAGTGCTAACCACACATCTAGATCTAGATATGTTCGCAGAGAGGTCTAGTTTCCAAAATGGAGTCACTTGTATGGGAGTTTCCACTGTATAGGCACATTAGTAGCCCTCCAAAGGCAACATGGCGTCCATTAATTATGCCAGCAATTTTTACATTCAAAAAGTCAAATGGCGCTTGTTCCCTTCAGAGCCCTGCCGTGCGCCCAAACAGTGGTTTTCCCCAACATATTGGGTATCGGTGTGCTCAGGAAAAGTTTCACAACAAATTTTAGGGTCCATTTTCTCCTGTTACCCTTATGAAAGTAGAAAAAAATGGGTCTAAAGTAAAGTTTGAGTGAAAAAAAAGTTTTATTTTTTTCCTTCCACATGCCATTAATTCCTGTGAAGCACCTGAAGGGTTAATAAACTTCTTGAATGTGATTTTCAGTACCTTGAGGGTGCAGTTTTTAGAATGGTGTCACTGTTGGGTATTTTCTGTCATATAGGCCCCTCAAAGTCACTTCAAATGTGGTGTTCCCTAAAAAAAAAAAGTTTGTAAATTTTGTTGTAAGCCCTTATAACTTGCTAACAAAAAAAATTATGTTACCAAAAATTGTGATGTAAAGTAGACATGTGAGAAATGATATTTATTAACTATTTTGTGTGACATGACTGATTTAAGGGCATAAAGATTAAAAGTTTGAAAAGTGCTAAATTTTCACAATTTACGCCAAATTTCTGATTTTTCACAAATAAAAGCAAGTCATATCAAATAAGTTTTACCACCATCATGAAGAATATGTCACGACAAAAAAATTCAGAATCTGTGGGATCCGTTGAAGCGTTCCAGAGTAATTACCTCAAAGTGACACTGGTCAGAATTCAAAAAAATTGGCCTTGTTAGGAAGGTGAAAACAGGCTTCAGAGTGAAGGGGTTAAGAATAACCAGACTGCAGATTTTTACACTTAAGGCATCAGTATGACAGCGCCATTATGCCCATACCTTTAGCTTAACATGAATAATCCTGATGACAGGTTCTCTAAGTTGCAAACATGTTTTTAGCAAATTTCTTTGAAATTAAAAAGCAACTTTTAATGCCCATGCACTTTTTTTTATTAATAAAACTAACAGTGCCAAGTTAAACAAATCATTTATAAGTCTCTGTATAGTTAATAAAATTACATAAGTATTTATGTTCCAATAAAAAGATTCAGCAGGCAGCTGAAAGCATTTGTGCAGTTAACCATTTCATGAATTTATCTGAAACTACTACAGCTTGCCTTGGAATTCATCATATAAAATATGAACTGCTAAACACGATTCACAAATCCAGAAGAGCAAGGGGGAGAAAAAAAAAAAAAAGCTTAAAACACTAATTTTAACATAATAGATTACAATGCATGTTTAGGAAACCAATACAAAACATTCGCTTCAGAACACATTAAAATGATAATTAGGTAATATATATATATATATATATCTATAAAAAAAAAAATCAAAAAAGTTTACCTGGAAGAATTCAGGCAAATTATACTATAAGCAATATTTATAATTATATACTGTATATAGCAAGCTTCAGGACATTTCACACAGCTGCACCAGCATTGCAGAAGAATCCTTTGCCAGAAAATGTATGTCGTTGTCCTCCAAAACATATACAATAGAAAGCATAAAAATGGCTATAGTTCAAATTATGTGAATTTCATCTGCAAATTGAAAAAAAATAAGTCTCTTTGGAAGTTGCATGATTTCACAAAACCATACTTTACCCCACATTATTGAACTGAATAAATGCCAAATCTGAACATTGTGTTTCATTTCTTTACACATATGCAGGACATTTTATTCTGTATTTAAAGGGACAATACATCAGTAATGAAAATTATGTAATATTAAGGGGCAAAAAGAAAAAAAAACATTTAGAATAAAAATAAATGTATCCAAACAGTCACTGCACAAAAATGGAAATAGGAAAAATTACCTAGGTTAGAAAAACCTTTGCTTTGTTACAATAAATTCCTTTTGCAATTTTTTTTCTCAGCAGTGATGTTAAACAAGAGGAAAAGAAACACACAACAAAGTTCTTGTAGCTTTTTTTTTTCTCTTTTCTAATGAATACATTTCACATCAGTCATCATCATCATTCTCAAAGTCATCATCGTCTTCATCTTCCTCCTCTCCAACATAAGAGACCGGTGTCTCCACCCTGGAGCTGCTGTACTGTGACCCATTGGAACTGGTTGCAAGCATCCCATCTGTGGTCAAGTCGCTGCAAAACAAAGTATCGTATGCAAACAAATATTATTAACAACATGATGTGTTAAAGGGAATCTGTCAGAAGGACCAACCCTTCCAAGCCATCTATATAGTCACGTAGGTCTTAAAAAGTTGAATAAAATGATACCTTGATATCTGCGATCCGATATCTTATTCCAGGAAAATCCACATTTTTCTTATTTATATGTAAATTAGCTGTTAAGATCTATGGGCGGGACATAGATCTCCCTGAGAATCTGCCTCCAGAGCTTATTTTTAATAAAATGGGGGCGTTACCAGTGAGATGCATGCAGATCAAGAGAGCAAACTGTCATTAAATGTCTCACACTGGTAAGCTCTAGAGGCAAATTTTCAGGGCGATCAATGTCTGGCACATATATGTAAATGAGCTTTTAAGATCTAAGAAAAATGTGTATTTCTCTGGAATAAAACATCAGATTGCAGATATTTATTACATTTTTGGTTACCTACATGCCCATGTAGACTGCTAAGGAGGGTTGATCCTATGGACAGATGCCCTTTAAAATATGCTTCTACATCATAAAATTATCCTGTGGAACTGAAGTTTTCTGAGATTTTAGGGGAGATTAAGATAGTTTTATATGCCAGTCTTGGGTTGAATTCACATGACTGTGGGTCATGGTTCGTGCACACACACAGTGATTTCAGGATGACCTGTCAGTCCCCCATCCCTAACTAATCAACCTCAGGTATATATGACACTGTTGAGTTTAAGTCAGGAAATCTGTGGGTAGGGTCCAGAAATCATTGTCCACACACAGTCTGAGAAACACACATGAGAATACAGCCCGTGATGATGAAAATGGTACCAGATCTCCCAGTATATATTCTGATTTATTAAAAAATATACCATTTGTGCTGAGGTAAGCAGAGGCTGCTCACACTGCTTTCTAGCCTCACTATCTGATCTAATACTGGAGATACCAGGTGTGCTGAGGTAAGCAGAGGCTGCTCACACCAGGGCTGTGGAGTCTGAGTGGAGTACGACTCAATTTCCATGACTCAGACTCCCTCATACATGGCTCATGTTTAAGTGATAAATTTACTGTAGCACAGATTCATCTCAGCTAAAAGTCTAGACCCTTAGATCAGGAATAGGACAGACATTTATAGTTCATTTCATAACTTTCCCAAATTCCTATAAAAAAATATTCCCCACAAACTGCATTGAACTACTGTAACCAATTTATTATATATTTCAGGAGTTGGAGTCGGTCCATTTTATACCGACTCAACCAAAATGGACACAGACTCCACAGCCCTGGCTCACACTGCTGTCCACCCTGTCTATCTGATCTCATGCTGGAGATACCAGGATGCTGAAGTAAGTAGAGACTGCTCACTCTCCTGTGTACCATGTCTATCTGAACTCATGCTGGAGATACCAGGGATACTGAAGTAAGAAGAGGCTGCTCACACTGCTGTCCACCCTGTCTATCTGATCTCATGCTGGAGATACCAGGATGCTGAAGTAAGTAGAGACTGCTCACTCTCCTGTGTACCATGTCTATCTGAACTCATGCTGGAGATACCAGGGATGCTGAAGTAAGAAGAGGCTGCTCACACTGCTGTCTAGCCTCTCTATCTGGTCTAATACTGGAGATACCAGGGAGTGCCGAGGTAAGAAGAGGCCAATAACACGGCTGTCCAGCCTATCTGATCTAATACTGGAGATATCAGTGGCGACGAGGCAAAAAGAGGCAAATAACACTGCTGTCCACCAGTCTATGATCTAATAATGGAGATACCAGGGGTGTCAAGATAAGAAAAGGCTGCCGTCTACCTCATCTAAAACTGTAGATACCAGGAGTGTGGAGGTAAGAAATGGCTGTTCACACTGCATTCCACCCTGCCTGTCTGAATGCAGAGAAGCTGCTGTGACCAGGAGATAACCTATACCATGAATGTCATCACCAGGTCACAGCAGTCACTCAACACTCAGAAAGACACAGTGGACCTCAGTGTGAGCAGCCTCATTTTACCTCAGCACCCCTGACATCTCCAGTATTAGAGCAGTAAGGACAGAATGTACAGCAGTGTGTGCACCATCTTCTCAATACTTGGAGATACCAGATATTCTGAAGTAAGGAAAGTGGAGTCATGGAGACAATCGGTGTCCATTTTGTACCGATATAAGACCAATAAATCAAAGGCCCCCCTATGTACCAGACATAAATCCTACATAATAAAAATAGGAGTATACAGCCAAATAAAGGTAAAATATAACAAATTTTAATGAGCGTCCTCTTTGCTCTCCTGGCCACGCCATGGATCACATAGTAGTGGGTTGGCAGAAGTGACGCCTGACCGTGGACTTCCGGTTGGCGGGGGATGGTTATGCGGGCGTCACCGCTTTGAATCTACTTAAAGGGCATAAATAGTCACAGACACCACTCAAACGCTACCCCTCTGAGGCAGCTACAAACAAATGCGCGTTAGGGGCACTCTGTGGATCACTTGTCCTGACCTTGGATAACCATAAATAATTTGATGGATATCTATGTACTTGAACCAGCACATATACTGTTTTATTAGGTATTTCCTATTTATGTGTATGGCAGGGTTTCTTTTGGTTTAAATCCTATGACAGGATGACAAGCATCTGTTATTTGTATTGGTGATGGTGTGACATTCGGGCACTATAATACAGTGGAACTATTCAGTATTTATATGATACATATTTTTCTGATGCCCTGTTGTGTATACCCGCTGTCTCTATGACATATCCATAGTCACCCGCTGCAATAAGTATATAGTGCATGTGATTCTCCAGATGTGTGTACTTACCTGATGCTAAACTCGTGATACCAGTACATATGCCCCCTAGGTCAGGTCTATATTCTTGGTACAACCTTTGTTGTTTTTTATATATCATTATTTCTGCTCAATAAAATGTGTTATATTTTACCTTTATTTGGCTGTATACTTTTATTTTTCTATGTAGGATTGGTGTCCATTTTGGTGGAGTCGGTTTAAAATGGACTGACTCCTAAAATATATAATAAATTGGGTACAGTAGTACAATGCAGGATGTGGTGCAAATATTTTCATAAGAATTTGGGAAAGTTGTGAAATGTCCTATAAATGTCTGTTCTGTTCCTGATCTTGGCTTTTAGTGGAGATGAATCTGTGCTGCACTTTATGTACACGCTCAGTAGTGAGGCCGTGCTGTGGAGTCGGAAGTCAGGGAAATTGAGGAGTCAGAGGTTTGGCTTACTGACTCCACAGCCCTGCAAATATTAGATCAGAAAATCATGGTAAACAGCAGTGGAAAAGTAGTATGAGCAACCTCTTTTTACACATGAAGGGAGGGAGCAGCTTCTTTGTGCACATGCTCACAGGTACCTGTCCTGGTACTATCAAAATTCTAGTATAATTATGGCTAGTGTAACAAAGCATAGGACATTTTAATTCAAATCAAAATGACTATAAATTGCTAATTAAAAAGGTAGTTAAAATTACATTTCGTTTAGTTGTTCATTTTTAACTTTTAAATTCCGGGAGAACCTACAAAATAAATTTGATAGGACAATGTTGGCCAAAAACTGGATCTCCAATGACTGCCCTGTACAACAACTTTCCATGGTTGCATTCAGTTTTGCTGAATAAAAGGGTATTCTTGTGTTATTATATTGCTTCAGTTAGACAGCATAAAAATAAGCAAGTTGGCAACTGACTTACATTTTCTATCTGCTGTCAATAAGAGCTTTTATCTTACACAGTGTACAGTGGTTTCAGTGAGCCTGGTCAAGTATGTTCAGTAGTTACATTCTAGGAAAGGAGTATTCCCAACTCCAAGCTCCTATCCAATATGTAATAAGTGTAACTACACTGTGTTCCAAATTAAAATGCAAAAAGTGTTTCGGAGTGATAAGGTAAGAATTTTTTTGTTTGTCAGTTAAACTCATTGATGGTGATGTGTGTCAGGGCTCTTTATATCACTGTAAGCAACTGCAGACACCTGTGCTAATTAGTTTGGCAGGTGTGTCCAATGAAAGGCAAGACTACTTAAGAAGGCTGTCCCACATTAATAAGCAGCCTACATTTTATGCCAAAATGGGAAAGAAAAAGGATGTATCAGCTGCTGAGAAGCAACAAATTGTGGAGTGTTTAGGTCAAGGCCTGACTACAATCAACATTGCCAAGACACTTCATCCTGATCATCGCACAATCAAGAAGTATGTAGCCGATTCACAGTACACACGTGTGCGTGCTGATAAGGGAAAATTTAGGACTCTTTCCTACAGGCAATTGCGTCAGGTTAAAAGAGCAGCGGCAAAAAAGCCTCGTCATAGCAGCAGACAAGTTTTTGAAGCTGCTGGTGCCTCCAACATCCCCCGAACAAGATGCAGAGTCCTTCAGTGGTTTGCAGCTGTGCGTAAGCCATCCTGTTGACCTCCTCTATCCACTGTACACAAGCAGAAATGGCTCCAGTGGGCCAAACAATACATGAAGACTAACTTCAAAACTGTTTTGTTCACCGATGAGTGCCGTGCAACGCTCGATGGTCCAGATGGATGGAGTGGAGGATGGCTGGTTGATGGACACCCCATGCAAACACGGCTACGGCGCCAACAAGGAGGAGGTGGAGTAATGTTTTGGGCTGGAATCATGGGGAGAGAGATTGTGGGCCCCTTTAGGATCCCTGAAGGGGTAAAGATGAACTCCATAATGTATGTTGAGTTTCTCAAACAGCACTTCCTTCAATGGTTCAAGAAGAAGAACCGTGTATTCCGCAGCAAGATCATTTTCATGCATGATAATGCACCGTCTCATGCAGCACATAACACATCTGCATCTCTGGCTGCTATGGGCATAAAAGGGGACAAACTTATGGTGTGGCCCCCATGCTCTCCTGACCTCAACCCCATTGAGAACCTCTGGAGCATCATAAAAAGGAGTGTCTATGATGGCGGGAGGCAGTTCACATCTAAGCAACAGCTCTGGGAGGGTATTCTGTCCTCATGCGAAACAATTGCAGCAGAAACCATCCTCAACCTGACAAATTCAATGAAGAGAGAGTGTTCAGAAGCTCCTTTCGAACAAGCGGTCCTATGTGCAAATGTAACATCACCTAGAATAAAGTTTTGAGTTGAAAACTGTTTGATTTCAGTTTGTAATAACCTGCTAATGCTTATAATTTCAAAAATGACCATTTTTGTGTTCTTTATTAAAATGAAAAGGTTGAAAACTCTGCTGTGCATAATAATTTGGAACATGCATTTTGAGTGCAGTTTGAGTGTTTTATTTTTTTAAAAATATATTGTTATCATAGGCAGTTTGTACAAAAACCTTTCAATTGTACTCTAATAGTTATTTGACTGGAAAATTACAATGACTGCAATTCATATAGGTAATTTGGGAATATCTGAGAAAATATTACTTGCATAATAATTTGGAACACCGTGTATATTAGCAAATGCCTCCAACTAGAAATGTAGTATAGTTCTTCTGATTTGCATGTGCAGGGCATTGCAGTAGCTTATGTATGCATGGTTACGACCACTCATATTGACAGTTAGTTGATAGTGGTCTTAACCATGGATACCAAAGCTACTGCAACACCCCTACATGGGGTAAGCGACATAGCCTTTAAGAAGAACTATACTACATTTGTAATTGGAGGTATTTGCTATTATTACTACACATTGGGATAGGATCTTGGAGATAGTAATACCCCTTTAACTCCTAACATAGAAACCAACATTGATTTCTATGAAGCAGCTAGATGCTCACCTATTCTTTCAGCTCCTGACATGAGCAGTTTCTAGAGCAGTTCTTATAATCATGGCTCTAACTTTCCTGAGCCATTTGCTTGTTCAAATGCAAGGTTATCTCTAAATACAAATATTGTATTGTAGCATGTATACTCTCGTTTCCTTCCCTGCCCAGGAGATGTGGTATTATCAAACCATGTTCCTGCACAGTCAGACACATTTATAAGATCTCAGCACAGAAACTTTAAAAAAAAAAAAAAAAAAAAACACATCCAATCGTGAAACGTATTATTCAAAGATCTATTGATTAAATAGTTGATTAAAATTAACTTTATTCATGGGAAAACCCCTTTAAGTCCATACAATGGAGTAACATTTTCTGCTGTGGAGTTCCGCAATATCTTCATTTACTGCACTGTGAAAATAAATTTTCCCACGAACAGGAACATGATGGGGATATAAATTAGCTGGATCACTAAGATATCATGAAGGAGGTGGTGCAAAGTTTTTACAAAGTTACCCACCTTGCAATTTAGATCATCAAAAGGAGGACAAGCACAAAGAACCAGCCACTACCATAATTTGTGGACATGACTAGATCAAGAATGTCCATTGGCCATAAGGGAAGCATTTCTGTAAATTTAAGCTTTTTACCTGGCAGAAAACCTTCGACCATTTGACACTGAACCCGAAGTAGACGACACATACACACTACTGATGGATCCCTGAGCCATTTCTAAAAAAATAAAGGGAGGAAAAACAATCTTGGAAATTATATACTGAATTACCACACACTTTCAACTGCTTAATAAGTAATACAATTTTGCAATCAGTCTACTTGACCATTTATAGTTAAGCTATGTTGCCTGGAAGAAGGTGATTTTTATGTAACTGTGCCAAATGCTGCTATTCTGTTGGAATAAAAATCATGGGAGAATAAGCAAATACATGTGGATTAACCAGTAATACCGTGGTCTGCCTTCCTTCCTTGAGCTTTAAAAAGATAAATTGCGAGTGACCCCCAAAAAATAAACTACATTTTTACAAGTGAATGTTTTAGTCATGTGTGAGTTCTTGTTAAAATGGGTGCATGATTTTGCAGCTGTCTTCTCAATCATTTAAAGAAGCACTCCCATTAACTTTTTTTCCCTTAAACCTGTATATGTAGTGTAGTGTCATTGCGTTAATATATTCACCTATCGCCATCTTCTCCAGTATACAATGCCGCTTCAGTCCTTCTTGGTGACGTCACCAATTTTTAGACTCTCCGGGTCACGCTGTGCTCTGTGTGACCCCTGAAGTGGTTTTTACAAAGTAAGTCTATGGAGCCTCCGGACAATGCTCCATAGGCTTACACTGCTAAAAAAAAAAAAAAGAAAAAAAAGAAGACTACTTCTGGCTCACACAGTGAGATCCAGAGTCTGAATTCTCATCACGTGACTAAGAAGAGGAAAGGAACAGCGCTGGATACCAGAGGAGACGGCTAAGTAGGTAAGTATATTAACACGCTGACACTACAGTACATAGACATATATACAGGTTTAATGGGGGAAAAAGTTAATGGGGTGCCTTTTTACAACACCCCTGAATAATGATTACACAGATAGGGGCTTCTTTTCACTGCACAATCTGCAGCATTAAAAGGGAATCAGTAAGCAGGATCAACCCTTCTAAGCCATACACCATGGATAAAAAAAGAAAAAAAGTCTACACATTAGTTAAAATGTCAGGTTTGTGTCATGTAAAAAAAAAGAAAAAAATTACTATGAGGAATCCTTTCAGAACTTTTTCCACCTTTGTGCCCATATTCTGTAAAACTGAATTAAGCAAACTGAAGTCTTTTTCGAGTGGAAAAGAAAAACAAAGCACTAAAATAATGCGGTTGTACAAGTATGAACACCCTCTCATAATTGCATATGTGGTTGTGTTCAGAATTAGCCACTCACATTTAAACTCATGTTAAATAGTCAGTATACAGCTGTCATCATTTACAGCGATTCTGACAGTTGAAAAAAAAAATTACATTTTGAAATTTGATCCAACGTTTTGTCTTATTACAGAAATATGTACGTTTTTATTAATATTTAAAATTAGCTGTTCAGGACTATGGGCCGGAAACTGATGTTTCACGTTTGAGACATACACTGCTCAAAAAAATAAAGGGAACACTTAAACAACAGAATATAACTCCAAGTAAATCAAACTTCTGTGAAATCAAACTGTCCACTTAGGAAGCAGCACTGATTGACAATCAATTTCACATGCTGTTGTGCAAATTGAATAGACCATAGATGGAAATTATTGGCAATTATCAAGACACCCTCAATAAAGGAGTGGTTCTGCAGGTGAGGACCACAGACCACATCTCAGTACCAATGCTTTCTGGCTGATGTTTTGGTCACTTTTGAATTATGGTTGTGCTTTCACACTCGTGGTAGCATGAGACGGACTCTACAACCCACAGAAGTTGCTCAGGTAGTGCAGCTCATCCAGGATTGCACATCAATGCGAGCTGTGGCAAGAAGGTTTCCTGTGTCTGTCAACGTAGTGTTCAGAGGCTGGAGGCGCTACCAGGAGACAGGCCAGTACACCAGGAGACGTGGAGGGGGCCGTAGGAGGGCAACAACCCAGCAGCAGGGCCGCTACCTCCGCCTTTGTGCAAAGTCAACAGGAGGAGCACTGCCAGAGCCCTGCAAAATAACCTCCAGCAGGCCACAAATGTGCAGGTGTCTGCACAAACGGTTAGAAACCGACTCCATGAGGGTGGTATGAGGGCCCGACCTCCGCAGATAGGGGTTGTGCTCACAGCCCAACACCGTGCAGGACGTTTGGCATTTGCCACAGAACACCAGAATTGGCAAAGTCTCCACTGGCACCCTGTGCTCTTCACAGATGAAAGCAGGTTCACACTGAGCACATGTGACAGACGTGACAGAGTCTGGAGAAGGCGTGGAGAACGATCTGCAGCCTGCAACATCCTTCAGCATGACTGGTTTGGAAGTAGGTCAGTAATGGTGTGGGGTGGCATTTCTTTGGAGGGCCGCACAGCCCTCCATGTGCTCGCCAGAGGGAGCCTGACTGCCATTAGGTACAGAGAGGAGATCCTCAGACCCCTTGTGAGATCATATGTTGGTGCGGTTGGCCCTGGGTTCCTCCTAATGCAGGACAATGCCAGACCTCATGTGGCTGGAGTGTGTCAGCAGTTCCTGCAAGATTAAGGCATTGAAGCTATGGACTGGCCCGCCCGTTCCCCAGACCTAAATCCGATTGAGCACATCTGGGACATCATGTCTCGCTCCATCCACCAACGTCACGTTGCACCAGACTGTCCAGGAGTTGGCGGACAGTCCAGGTCTGGGAGGAGATCCCACAGGAGACCATCCGCAACCTCATCAGGAGCATGCCCAGGCGTTGTAGGGAGGTCATACAGGCACGTGGAGGCCACACACAATACTCAGCCTCATTTTGACTTGTTTTAAGAACATTACATCTAAGTTGGATCAGCCTGTAGTGTGTTTTTCCACTTTAATTTTGGGGGTGACTCCAAAACCAGGCCTCCATTGGTTAATAAATTTGATTTCCATTGATGATTTTTGTGTGATTTTGTTGTCAGCACATTCAACTTTGTACAGAACAAAGCATTCAATGAGAATATTTCATTCATTCAGATCTAGGATGTGTTATTTGAGTGTTCCCTTTATTTTTTTGAGCAGTGTATAATGACTGACAGTCTGCTCTCCTGATCTAACTGCAGAACTGTGTGTGATTACAACTAACATTACTTCAGCTTCCATCTTACAGAGCCATTGTGGTGAGAAGGACCGTACAGCAGAGCTGAGCTTTGTCTCATTACAAACATCTGCATATGTATCTCTTCTCTCATAGTACTGTCAGTTTAGTAGTACTGTCCCTCCCCACACACTGCCGAAAGAAAGCTTGTTAGGCCATGTTCAGTATTTTACATCAGTATTTGTAAATCAAAACTAGGAGTGGACGAAAAATGCAGAAGTGGTACACATGTTTCTATCATGCTTCCTCTGATTGTTCCACTCCGGATTTTGGCTTACAAGCACTGATGTAAAATACTGACTAAATACTGAACCTGTGAACGTGGCCTTAGTTGTAATCAGGCAAAGCTCTGCAGCAGACCTGACAGGGCTATGAGAGGAGGGCTAGAGCTACAGATGTGTTTGTAATGAGAGACAGCTCAACTCTGCTGTACTGATCAACCACAAAATGTAGACCACAAATCACACCTACAGAATCAGACTGCCTTCAAAATTATATGAGCACGTGAACTGGTTTACACCCCTGAATTTAAAGATATGCTGAACCAGGCACACACTCATCGTGGCTGGAAGAGGAATCATGGTGAGTAGCATAGGGTTAGGCAGAGTTAGAATAGGAATGGCAAAGATAGTTATGGTAGGTATGCTTGCATCTGCCACTTTTTAAGTTGTGAGGGAAAAATACCTTTAACATCTGAAGCCGTAATAGCAGGTTCTTACCTGTAACATATGGTTCTAGAGCCTTTGGTACTAAACTCCTTGCAGTCTTTAGATCTTCTGCTGAACAACTACCAGACTCCAACCCACATGCCATTCCCATTCTCTTTAGTACTTCTATATCATCATGTATTTCAAACGTGTTGTCAAAGTTAAAAAGATATTCAAATCTGAAATGTGAAAGCAATAAAAGCTGTATGAAAGTTGATTGGTTTCTTTATATATAGAATAAAACGTTAAAAAATATATATTAACATGTCTTGAATTGTTTTGATTTTGGCTTCCAATGCAGAGTTCACGAGCTGCACGACCATATGTAGGGGGCAAATAAGTGCACAAGTTTGCAGGTAGGTATCATCTCAATGTTATCAAATAGGATTACAAATAAGCGACAGTATATGCTGACAAGAAAGGGATGAGAACAAGCACATTGTCAGTGTGTGCACGCCCTCATCTCTTTCCTGTGTATAGTGGCCACATGCAGCTTTGTAATCCTGTGTGTAGTGAGCGAATGCTACACAGGAGAGGGTGGATGAGAACTCGGCCTGTGTACACACTGACACTGTATGCAGGCGCTTGGCCACTGCATTGTCAGTATGTCCAAGCCTGGGGACTTAATATCAGGATGTGCTCAAAAGCAGAAGAGCGCTGTTAATCACCATGAGGGAAGGGGCGGAATATTGTAATTGATAGGGCAGTAAGGTGCACCAAGACCTTGGCCACACCAAGGGTGCACTGAGGCCCCTTCATTTGCATATGTAATAAAAAGTTTTTTTTTTTCTTTAAAACACATTTACTAAAATCTAGAATACCAGTATGATTTTTATAGGGGTTAAGTCTGCCATTTAAAAGTGTTTATAAGAGGCCAATTCTACATCTGTTTTTTTATTTTTTGTGGGGGTTTTAGATAAATATTGTACATTACAATGCCACTTACCGTATTTTTCGGACTATAAGACGCACCCCGAATTTTGGGGTGGAAAATAGAAAAAAAACATTTTTTTTTTATAACATGGGGGTCCAGCTTATAGTCTGAATAAGTAAGGTACGGTGGAGAGAGGGTCACAGGAGGCAGGGTCCCTCAGGAAGCAAGAAGCCGGTGCTCCAGCAGCAGGAAGTTGAGGTGGTGCAGGATCGCAGGGCCCTTCATTCCCTCCCTCAGAAACCCGGCGGCTGCAGCAGAAGAGGTGAGATGCTGTGGAGCTTGTGCCTGGCTGGGGTCTCGGGCTGGTGCCAGGCTGTGAGCGGCCTGCGCAGCTTTCCGGTGTGCATGGCCATCTTCCTAGAGCTGTGATCTACAGGAAAATGGCCACCGGAGCTCCCAGTCTGAGCATGGGCCAGCTCTGGCGGCTATCTTCCTATAGATCACATCCTCATGAAGATGGCCGTGCACACCGGAAAGCTGCGCAGGCTGCTCTGCTTCGCCACCCGACACCACTCACAGCCCAACACTGGCCTCAGCCCCAGCAGCTCTGCCTCACCTCCTTCTGCTGATGCCGCTACCACCACTGCGTTCCTGAAGGAGGGAGGGCCCTGCGATCCCGCTCCACCACCACCGCAAGTAACGTTCGGACCAGAAGACGCACCCTTCATTTTCCTCCCAAATTTGGGGGGAAAAAAGTGCGTCTTATGGTCCGAAAAATAAGGTACTTATCTGAACACTAAACACACAGAGCAGTTTTTACCAAGACATTAGTAGTATGGGTTAATACATGAAAATTTTTTCCCCCACTGTCTAAGTGTAAAGACACACACAGCGATCACAATTTGTTTCTCTACCCTGATTCCACAAATGGAGAAATTTCTCCACTGTGGATTTTATCACAAGTTTTTTTTTTTTTTTTTTTTACTTACACAAGAGTGCAAGATGAGGTTTGGTAAAAAATGCCGCTTTGTCTCCAGTTTCTGGCACTTCCCATCAAAGGTATGGTTAAGGGCTCATTCAAGCCAGTTTTTTTTTCACCATATGACAAAAACTGGCCAAGTTTTATCAGTTTTTTTCATATGACAAAAAAAAAAAAAGTTTTTAAACCTTCTTGTATCTAACAGCTAAAATCAGACCAAACTTGGACGCCATTTGAGTGTCATCTGATTTTTCATGAGAACCTTAGACTTGCATTGCCAATTTTGATCCCAATATCTGACATGTCTCCACGATTTTACGTGTATCTCTCGGTCTGTGAAAAGCTCCATTCACTATCATAGGTACAAGTGCTGACAGTGAAAGTCATGGATAGCACTCTTTTGCAAATTATGAATGAATGAGCCCTCACATTAACTAAAACCTTTCCATATTTAATCTTTAACCCCTTACCGACAGGCCATATGCCGGCTCATTCCTCGCACGACAGCTGACTTAAACAGCCATCATGTGCTTCTAACAGCCGCGGTGGAGCTCCGCCAACAGTTAACCTGTTAAATCTCAGAGTCAATCTCTGACAGCGACATTTAACAAGCACGGACAGGGGCATGTATCGTTTCAAGTTCCCACTGGCGCCCCACAATCACGCGGATGACTGCGTCGATTGGTTGTCATACTAGATGAGGTTCTGCTGAAGACCCCCGTGTCGGTCATTACGAGCCTCCTATATCTACCCCCAAATGGTATCAGTAAAAACGTCAGTTGAGGGCACAAAAAATAAGCCGACACAGCCCCATACCCCAAAACATGAAAACGTATTGGGTCTCGGAAAATGGTGACAAAAGCTATTTTTTTTCTCTTACAACTTTAAAAAAACAAACAAACAAAAAAAAAAACTAAAAATGTTTGGCATCTGCATACTTGGACAGTCCCGGAGAACCATATTTGCCAGGTCAGTTTTACCATATATTCAACATGGTAAATAAAAAAAAAATCCCAAAAAAAAAAATTGTGAAATTGCACTTTTTTGCAATTTCAACACACTTGGAATTTTCTTCCCGGTTTTCCAGTACACCATGTGGTAGATTGAATGATGTCATCTAAAAGTTCAACTCATCCAGCAAAAAAACAATCCCTCATATGGCTATATTGACGGAAAAATAAAAAAAGTTATGGCTCTTAGAAGAATGGGAAAAAAAAAAACAATGGATATGGCCAAAGCGGTTGGGTTTTTGACTGCTGGAATATCAAATCAATTCCAAGAATGGGGCTTTTCCATAATAACAGAGCGCCGATGCATGTTTACCCTGTGGTCCACTCGGATGGGGCATTTCAGTGGGCTCTTAGTGGTCAGATCTTTGTATAGTTTATCATTTTAAGTGTTGGGACAACCATTTAAGAGTTTGTGTACCTATAACCGACATGCACATGGGCGCTTTTTTTTTTTTTACTTACTTATCATTAGAAATACTACAATCAATCACAGTCTTCTTGCTGGTGTTCACTATGATGAAAGGTAAATGTATAACCGAATTGGCAGGAGGAGATCTGTTCGCTTGCTGCTCTGCCTGACGATTTCTTTGAACTAGGTTTTTAAAGGCAATTTGCTGAAACACAAAACAGAACACATTCACTAAATGATTATGGTGTTTTCTCTAGAAAATGTGGATAACTCAGACATTCTGTTTAGAACAAAAGAAAAATTCTGCTCTTGAACAATTATGAATATGCCAGTTTTCCATTCCAAGGCAACATAAAAAGTTGTGTAACTGGTTGGCTTTACTCATCTTGTATACTTTTTAGTTATAGTAGTTTTTCTGGCCGTTTAGACTAAGGACAGTGTTGTGGGAGCTCATGAGACCAGATGAATTCATTATTATGTTTTAATACTCAAGTATCAAATGCAGGAGCTGGTCCCAAGTACAGAAGAAACATTTCAATCCATTTTAGCTTTCTCTATGTATATTACTCTTGATTTTTGCTTACAAAAGTTGAAAATGCAGGGATGAAAAACCCTTCTATACATCTGCATGGGGATATGTATTGCTTTCAGCCAGACAGAGAAAATGACTGCAATCTGCTGTATGTGAACAAACCAAAAAAACTGAGGTCACATGATCGCAGAACGAAGGCAA
Organism: Phyllobates terribilis; assembly: GCF_046119375.1. Classification (NCBI taxonomy): domain Eukaryota; kingdom Metazoa; phylum Chordata; class Amphibia; order Anura; family Dendrobatidae; genus Phyllobates; species Phyllobates terribilis. The sequence continues at coordinate 324,497,910 of NW_027362762.1, read as the reverse complement.
AAACAAGCACCTGCCAAAGAAAATCTATCCAAAAATCAACGCAGCAAAGAAACTACAAAATACTCAATTGTGAACATTTCTTAAAAAGATGAAATTGTACTATAAACTATGAATTTCATTTTGCCCTCTAATGCCTCATTCAGACATCCATGTTGCACGTACGTGTTGTATCCGTTTTTTTTCCCACAGATTGAACATGTACCCATTATATTATTCCCGGGTCTGTTTTTTCACACAGATTAATGATATTTTTTTTCTACCACTAAATTAAAAAACTAGACAAGTTTGGAATTGCTGCAATCGTACTGATGAGGATCACCATGCCAGATCATTTTTACCACACATTGTGCGCTGTTAAAAGAGTTCCCAAAAAACAATGAGAATTGTGGCTTTTTTTTTTTTTTCATAATTTCACCAAAGTTGTATTCCCCCCTTCCCCAATACATTTTGTGGTAAAATAAACTGTCATTCAAAAGTACAATTCGTCCCAGAAAAAACAGCTTCCGCTTCCATCTCTCATGCAGCCAGTGTTGCAATACAGCAGAGGTGTAGCAAATGTGTTTGTAAGGAGACAAAGCTCAGTTCTACTGCTCTATGTTCATTACATGTCTCACACTGGTAATTCCCCCTTTCATATAAAATAAGCTCTGGAGGTAGATTCTCATGCAGATTAGTATCCTGCCCGTAGATCTTAAATGGACGGTCAGCACAGAATGATTATTCAAACCAAGTACAGGTGCTCTGTGCATCATGGTGTGGCCAAACACTTGCATACACCTTCCCACCTGCTTGTCTTCCATCTACCTCCATCCTTCTCTGGCCTTATGAAGCCAGAGCCATCAAAGAAAAGGGGAGAGGTGGAGTTTGAGGGAAAACAAGCAGGTGATAAAGTGTATTTAAATGTTTAAATGATTGGCCTTGCCATGATGCACAGAGCGCCTGTACCTTGTCAGCACAGAATGACTGTTCAATTTGAGTCGCTTTAACTGCTCACTGACAAAAAAAAACTTGGATTTATCTGGAATAAGACATCAGATCGCTGATAAAGGTATTATTTTATTCAGCCTCTTATGACCTACATGCCCATATAAAACTGCATAGGAGGGTTGATCCTACTGATAAATTCCATTTAATATTTAAATAAGCAGTTCCAGGCTATGGGCAGGACTGAGATCTCTCTGAGAACCTGCCTCCAGGGCTTAATTTAAATGAAAGAGGGCATTACTAGTGTGAGACACGTAATTACTGACCGCTTACTCTCCTGAACTCCCTGTACAGCTGGGTCTAACTGAAGCACAGCCACAAGCTGATCATCAGAGGTCTCAGATGGCAGACATGGGGTCTTCAGATGGCTCCAATTTCTATGGCAAATCATCTGCATCATGCGATTGCATTGCGTAGATTGCAGGAGGGCATTAGAAGTGTCGGCTGCCATCATGAAGCCATAATATACAGTACAGACCAAAAGTTTGGACACACCTCATTTAAAGATTTTTCTGTATTTTCTTGATATGAAAATTGTACATTCACACTGAAGGCATCAAAACTATGAATTAACACATGTGGAAATATATACTTAATAAAAAAGTGTGAAACAACTGAAAATATGTCTTATATTCTAGGTTCTTCAAAGTAGCCACCTTTTGCTTTGATGACTGCTTTGCACACTCTTGGCATTCTCTTGATGAGCTTCAAGAGGTAGTCACCGGAAATGGTCTTCCAACAATCTTGAAGGAGTTCCCAGAGATGCTTAGCACTTGTTGGCCCTTTTGCCTTCACTCTGCGGTCCAGCTCACCCCAAACCATCTCGATTGGGTTCAGGTCTGGTGACTGTGGAGGCCAGGTCATCTGGCGTAGCACCCCATCACTCTTCTTCTTAGTCAAATAGCCCTTACACAGCCTGGTGGTGTGTTTGGGGTCATTGTCCTGTTGAAAAATAAATGATGGTCCAACTAAACGCAAACCGGATGGAATAGCATGCCGCTGCCAGATGCTGTGGTAGCCATGCTGGTTCAGTATGCCTTCAATTTTGAATAAATCCCCAACAGTGTCACCAGCAAAGCACCCCCACACCATCACACCTCCTCCTCCATGCTTCACGGTGGGAACCAGGCATGTAGAGTCCATCCGTTCACCTTTTCTGCGTCGCATAAAGACACGGTGGTTGGAACCAAAGATCTCAAATTTGGACTCATCAGACCAAAGCACAGATTTCCACTGGTCTAATATCCATTCCTTGTGTTCTTTAGCCCAAACAAGTCTCTTCTGCTTGTTGCCTGTCCTTAGCAGTGGTTTCCTAGCAGCTATTTTACCATGAAGGCCTGCTGCACAAAGTCTCCTCTTAACAGTTGTTGTAGAGATGTGTCTGCTGCTAGAACTCTGTGTGGCACAAACCTGGTCTCTAATCTGAGCTGCTGTTAACCTGCGATTTCTGAGGCTGGTGACTCGGATAAACTTATCCTCAGAAGCAGAGGTGACTCTTGGTCTTCCTTTCCTGGGGCGGTCCTCATGTGAGCCAGTTTCTTTGTAGCGCTTGATGGTTTTTGCAACTGCACTTTGGGACACTTTCAAAGTTTGCCCAATTTTTCGGACTGACTGACCTTCATTTCTTAAAGTAATGATGGCCACTCATTTTTCTTTACTTAGAATTTGTATTATGGCAAGAAAAAAAGCAGCTAACAGTCTATTCAGTAGGACTATCAGCTGTGTATCCACCAGACTTCTGCACAACACAACTGATGGTCCCAACCCCATTTATAAGGCAAGAAATTCCACTTATTAAACCTGACAGGGCACACCTGAAGTGAAAACCATTTCCGATGACTACCTCTTGAAGCTCATCAAGAGAATGCCAAGAGTGTGCAAAGCAGTCATCAAAGCAAAAGGTGGCTACTTTGAAGAACCTAGAATATAAGACATATTTTCAGTTGTTTCACACTTATTTGTTAAGTATATAATTCCACATGTGTTAATTCATAGTTTTGATGCCTTCAGTGTGAATGTACAATTTTCATAGTCATGAAAATACAGAAAAATCTTTAAATGAGAAGGTTTGTCCAAACTTTTGGTCTGTACTGTATATGCAAAAATAGAGGGTATACATATAATTTTTTGGAGAAAAGGAGAGTGGTTTAAAAAAAAATCATTCTATATGTACATATTCTTTTGAGAAAGGCTCACTGTTGCAGCCAAAATGCCATTCACTTTGGACATGGAATAAACACTGTTTGCCTATGTATCCAGGTAGTGCTCTCACTTTTTTTATTACTTGCAATTTTTTTTTCCAACACTTCACTATATACATATGTATGCCCCTATATTTTGTATTGCTGCGTAATTGCCTTTATTAATACATTTAAATACAGAGCTCATATAGTGAAAGCTGAGAAAAAAAATGAAAACTCCAGAAATTTTATTTTTCTATCACCACAATGCACCAAAAAAGTGATAGATATATCTATATAGATATCTATATATAGCGCTACTTTTGTAATGCACACTACATTTTGTTTACCTTTTTTCTTGAAAAAAAATAAATAATTTTTTTTTATATAATATATATATACACATACATAATTTTTTTTTTTTTTTTCAACAAAAAAGATGAACAAAACGTAGTGTGCATTACAAAAGTAGTATCAATAAAACAACGTCAGCTCAACATGCAAAAAACAAGCCCGCTAACAGGGCCATCGATGGAAAATTAAAGTTATGGGCCTTGGAAAATTGCAACAGACATCCCTAAAATATAAATAAAAAAAATCTATGCACGCTTGATATTGCTGTAATTGCACTTACCGGGAAAATAATGTTGCGTGTTTTTTTTTTTTTATTTACAGCACAATTAAAAGCGGGAAAACCAAAATTTCATTTAAAAAGTTTTGGAATTGTGTCCCCCCCCCCCCCTAATTTCATGGTAAAATGAATGATAGCATTAAAATCTACAACTCTACCAGCAAAAGCAAGCCCTCATATGGCCAAGTCAATGGAAAAATAAATTTATGGTTATAAAGTAGGGGGTAAACTTAAAAACTAAAGCGTACAAAAAAAATTGTTTAAATCTTAATGGGGTAGTCCAATCTGAAGAAAAGTCCGCAGTCTTTTGGTGACTTATAATAGTCTGCTTTCCCCATGTGGGTAAAAGGTCATATGACCACATGTATGCGATTTGTATATTTTGCGGTCACGTTCCGATTAGAGGACTCCTTCACTTCTCTCAGTTCTCTTCTATGGAGACAAGCCAGGTGAGACTAGAAGGCATGTGACCACAAATATGCAAATCATATGTGAAGATCACGTGACCTTCCACCCACATGGTGAATACAGGGGAATTGTGACTGTGTGCATCATGCACACTGTCATGATTTGGCAGTCAGCAATCAGTTTGACTGCAGGCTTTTCTTCTGGGGCTTGACAACCCCTTTAGGGAATGTGCAAATACTGCAAAGAAAAAAAACATATGAACATATTCACAGCAACATCAAAAAGACTTGCATGTGTTCAGTCCTTTGTAACTTCTTTTAAACCCTTCAGGCATCTAAAGTTGTGAAACAGCTGAAAGAAATGGCCACCACCATCATATATGGGAAAAAGAAGGCCAATGCTATACCACAAAAGCCCTCAGAAACTATGCTTCAGGAAAAAACTTTGCTTCCTATAGCAAAAAATATATGGGTAATGCTGTGTACACATGCCCTTCACCAGTTCAAGTTATGTCATTTTTCTTTATTCCTGAACAGGCAATTTTTATTTTTGTTTTTTATTTTAAATGCAGTTTTAAGAGCTCTAAATAATAAAAAAAAAATCTTGTTCGGATATTCAAAAGTTTGGATCTTTTCTGATACATGGAACGTAAATTTTCATATTTTCATTTTATTTTTTTGCCGATATTGGGCAATTCAGAGGAAAAAAAAAAGAAAAAAAAGGAAGAAGCATATATTTTTTTTTCTTTTACAACCACTAGATTACATTTAAAATTTTGTTCACCTAGCTATCCATAACAATTTTTATGTATCAGACACTTTTTCAAACAAGTAACAGCAAATCAGACTAGCAGCAACTTCACCACCCCAAGACTTGTGCTTTCCCCAACCTCTATAAAGGTCATGCAAGACCTTTGGGGGAAGCATTAAAACATTTTTTTTTTAATAAATATCCGATTTCCTCTTTAACTGGGCCAAGTATATTAGCAAATCCATATTACTTCTTGCACTGCAGAGCTGACATGAGTTTGTTAAGTGCTGGGTTCAGAGAAGGAAGCACTGAAAGCGCTTCCTATACTGTATACACAGCACTTGTTCAGCACTGTGTATACAGCAATCAGGAAGGCAGGGATGATAAATAAGAAAATGTTTTTTCTATGGGGAGTCTGGATGTGTCAGCCAGCTCCCCACCACCTACTTGCCATGGGATGGTGCGTTTTGAATGATTTAGACAATTTGGACCAGTGCCACTGTTGAACCGCTGGTCTGAACTGCATGCGCTCCAATGCTGTAAGCAGAACCAGCTTTGCCTCTGCAGCGCCGGAGTACAATGGTAGGCAAGCTTGTCAGATACAAAGATTTAGCCATCTATTGAATACAACTTGTAACCGTGCGCTTCTCCCCATGAGACCGGCTACAGCTGAGAATGCCATCTCAGCAGTGCCTAACCTACAAAGCTAGCAGTTAACAATAGAATTAAAAAATCCCTGTTTTTCAGATCAGAGAGGATTTTTAACAAGTAAAGTGCAAAGTTGCACATTTTTACAAACGCTTTCAAATCTTAACCATTTATGTTGAGAAAAGCCCTTCATAGCCAGGCCCATTATTCTGGACTAAGCAGGGACAGTGGGCAGTCCTAATAAATGATTGACCGCTATCTTTGTATGCACATGTATAAAAGGAAGGCTGTCAATCAATGAATAGTAGCACCCATTGACTGCTAAGTGCAGAATGAGCAGGGATTTCAATTAATAAAATATACAGTTATGATGAATCTCTCTCGCAAACCTATTATAATATTTGCTCAGCTCCTGCTACTGTATAACTTGCTGCTTATAGCATTTCCAGGCTAACCGGTTCCTAAGGAATGGGGGGGCTTACTTTAATAGTATCACTGAAAATGTTGCATGTAAACAACTCTGGGAGAATTTCACACAGTAATCAATAAAATCACTGCTTACATTTATTCCAACCCTGCACGGAAATAAAAGCTCAATACTGTCTGGTTCTGATGGGCACTGGCACCACTTCGTTAAAGCAGGCAATTCATATATATAAGGCTAAATGTACAAAAATGCCAACCAAGCCGAGATTACCTGTAGTATAAGTTCCTGGAGCTGGGACTGCTTTTGTTTTATTCTTTCGAGACGTCTTTGTCTTTCAACCTAGAAAAAGAAAAATTCTTTTAAGTGGCTTATCGGCCAAGATTCAACAAACACCGGTACTATCCAATGAAGAAATCACTCAAAAAGCCATGTCCACCTCTGATCACCATTTTACACTATACATTTAAGATTAAACTATATAAAAGTGGATTGACCTTGAGTATTTTGTGCAATGTTTTTTTTTTTTTTTTTAAAGGAGTCCAATACCATCCAAGTTCAGTTATCAGCTGTATGCCTGAGCCAGACAACTGATGAGATAATTGTGCACCATATCCCCGGTCTAGTGTATATAGATAGACAGACATATTGGACAGGGCCTGCTTACACCAGGTTTTAAACTGGTTTGTACCTGCATGCACTGTATTTTTTGAAGCGACTGCTTGTACTGCAGTATTTCTACCATTATTAATCAGTAATAAAGGGAGAAATGGTCAATCTGTTTGCTGAATACTTCTTCCCCCTCCTTGTCTACTGATGACTGCACAATAGATGGGAGGAGGCTTTCACAGATACTATGCTAATAGCAGGTATATTCATGATCTTATATATGTTAACTAAACTAAGAAAAATATTGCGGGAGAGAAACTGCGAGCAGTCAATCTCTGCATGTGTCACAGCTAACAGCCATGACACTGACAGCCGCGGCGACAGTAAAAGAAATGCCGATGGACAAACCAAAATTAAGGAGTAAAATAAAAATGAAACACACATACCTCTAAATTTTGACATTCCTGAGCAGAGTTTGTAGGTAAACCAATCCACTTTATTTCCTTTTTTTCTTTAGAAATAATGTTCATAGCCATGAGCACATTTAAGGCATCATAAACTCGACGTCTTATGTTCTTCTGGTCATATGCTTGCTGTAAATGAGAAGGTTTACAATATGGCACATATCCCAAAGTATACCAAAGAAAAAGGGCATGCCATATGTAAATTATGGCAAGGCAAGTATTTAGATTTTTCTGGAAAAACCCGAGCAGGTCTTTAACTTTACATTAAAGCCAAGTTCAGATGGGCGTATTTCAAGGACCGTAACCAGGGTAAATTATCTTCCCTATACAACTTCAGCTTACCATATACAGATTAAGGCCATGTTCCCATGTAGTGTAAATGCGGAGTTTTTCTAAAAATGTGCTGCATTAAACAGTTCAAGCACAGTGGATGTGATGCCATGAAAACTCATACCAAGTGTTGTGCGGTGTGCTTTTTGATGGGAAGGGTTAGAAGCAAGACCCACAGAAATCCTACATTTATCACTTCTTCAAAGGAGAAGTGATATATATTAGGGGCAAAACAACTTTCACTTGTGAGTTTTCCATTTGGAACAGACAGCAAGCGCATGGTCCATTGTAGGTGAATGGATTATAAAGTGGCCTAATCACTTGCCCTAAATGCAGAATGCCAGTTAATTTGGTGCCATCTTTGGCAGTCTCAAAGGCAATGGAATGAAGAGGAAGTGCATGCTCAAGCACAGCAACATGCAACACAAGGGACACAAATGGATCCCATCAATTTACCAGTTATAGCTTATCTAAAGGATTGGACAACATTGGTAAACAAAAGATTCTTTATAGCCGGAATTCCTAATTAAAAATCATTCAGTTGCACCAGCACATCTGAGAGTTACAGCCTGATCAGAGAAAAAATGACACCAAGAAATTGAGAGTTCATTTTTAACTGCATAATGGTTCTGTTGAGGATCAATCACTATATGCTACGGATATAAAAATCTGCAGTGCATGTCAATTCCTAAAAAAAAAAAATATTTCAGATGTATGAATGAGATTTTTGAATCTGCACTGTAAACAGCATCACACATCTATCGTGTGAACAGGCCCTCACATAAGGTTTCCTAGATGTTACGGCACTAATGACCATGCAGCACTGGCAGAGTCTGTTGCGTCAAAATCTCAAGTTGAATGGTCAACTTACCGATTCATTTGGTGATATGTGGTTATCAGCTGAACTAAATTCTGCTACCAGTTCATCAGCCACCTCATTGTAAGAAGTTGTGCCTTTTTTCTGTACTTTTTCACAAACCTTCATCGAAAAGTGACGTAAGCCTTTGCCATTTTTCTCTCCTTTTTTATTCCTTTTCCTATGTATAAAAACAGAAAAATTAAAGACTACCGTATTTATTTTTACACATTGTATTAGGCAGAGGTTCTGAAAACTCAGATGTAGAGATAGTTAATCAGTGGTGTATCCAATGCCCCATAAGTTGCATCTCATACACTTTTGATGTGATTGATGGCCCATGCATGCAGAAGGGAAGCTATTTCTTTGAACAAGGAAGATACAGGACGTTTATCAGATGAGAAAAGGATGGAGAGGTAAAACCTAACTATTCTTATTCCCGCTTCAAACTAAAGACAACGAGGCTGCCACTGAAGACATTCCCGAGAAGTGTGATGTCAGGAGACAGTCTGCAGGTTGAGTACTTTTGATGAACCCATAAGACCTAATCTATCACTAAAATGTAAACTTCTGGTGGAGGAAGGAAAGGGTAACAATGAAATCCTTTGGCAGAGCATTGCAATGGCTGATTTACCAGCTGATGTTCACGTAATTAGGTCCTACAGCAATATAAATCAACACACACAAAACCCCTCATTTTACATTATGCATCCATTTCAAATTCACAACTGCAAGGAAATTCAGGTTTTCCTAATCCACAAATAGGTAAACTTACTAGGACATGCTGACAGCAGTTAGCTTACCCAGCAGACCAGGGAGAGGAGTCTGTAACTTGGTTCTGGGAAACAAAGTGCGTGTTGGGGGTATGAGGACTTCCTAATAAAATTGTACTTGGTGTGGACTGTCTTTGCGGTGTGGTAATAACCTGTGATTGAAAGAGAACGTATGGAAAATGTTATTATATAACAAAACATGCCAGGCAATGAGTATTCACCCATATGTTTAAATAACACTGGTATATGTTGATGGCTCTTGTACAAAATACAAGGTGGTCCCTTTATTTCATACAAGCCCCAAATAGCTAACACAACTAATTTATGGGAGGTAAAGAAAGTTCTGACCAACATGTCAACGGGCCATGAAAATCCATTGTACCAAGTTTTCATCGGTCAGTGAAGCAGTTTAATTCCCCAGCTTTAACTCCTATTCACAAACAAAATTACTTTTACTACATACAAGCAGTTGTTGCACAGAGACTGTCCTGAAAGGCAGAGGAATTGTGCTTAAAATAGATATTGCCATATGGGCATTTCATACCATGCATGCCCGCTTTGCTAAGCAGAGGCTCCATCTCTGGCTTAGATTTTATCTGCACAGACCCTGAACTATAAGGGTATGTGCACACGCTGAGTATTTTGTATGAAGAAATTTCTGCATCTCTTGGCAGGAAAACGCAGCCTCGAAAAATGTACATTTTGCCGTGTTTTTTCAGTACATTGAATGGGTGAAAAGAGCAGGTAGAACAAGTACAGAGCATGGACATGCCGCAGATTATTTTCTGCACCAAATGTACAAGTCAAAAACACTCAACGTGTGCATGACACTTCAGGTTTCTCATTCACTTTGCTGGCATCTTGTTTTGCTAGCAAATCTTCACGGCAAAAACGCACCAAATCTGCAACGTGTGCACACAGCCTAACAGGAAAATTCACAGACCATAGTAGACAGCAGATAAACTTTATTCATGCAGCCAATAAGCCAAAAGGGCAAAAATTACTGTTTGACAGCCTAATATTGCAGCTAGTAGCCAATGCTGCAAGCTAATGAACATTTAGGCTATGTGCCCACGATGCAGAAATGAAGCAGAAAATTTCTGCAGCATTTCTGCATCTCCCTGGCAGAAAAAACGCATGCAGATTGTACATGCGTTTTTCCTGCCAAATACATGGGGATGTGAAGCGTTCTTCACATGCGGGTTGACAAGCGCTTTCCACGCGATTTTAGCATCACTTGGAAAGTGCTTGACAACTAGGTCACACTATATAAATCCATGCAAACGGCATGGATTTATATAGTGTGACCTTAAAGAATGGTAAAAAATAAATAAAAAAATAATCTATACTTGCCTTCTGATGGCCCCCGCAGTCTTGCTGCGCTCCTGTTCTGGCTGCCAGCTGATCGCGGAGCCCTGTACTGAAGGGCCTGCGGTCACATGACTGACGTCACCGCAGGTCCTACAGTCCAACGCGATGTGCCGGCAAAAGAGGAGAAGCATTGTGCGGGCCGCCAGAAGGTGAATATAATCTTTATTTTATTCTTTTTTTCACAGGTACAATGGTACCCAGGTCTGGAGGAGAGTCTTCTCTCCTCCAGACCTGGGTACCATCCGCACATAGAAACGCATATAATCTGTGTGTACAAATGTACTGACGCGGATATTATGCGTCTCAATGCAAGTCAATGGCGGCACTTCCGCAAAATTAATGAACATGCTGCGGATTTTTGAGCGCAGCATAAACGCTTCGGAAAAATCTGCAGCGTGGGCATTGACATTGCGGAATGCCATTGAGGACCATGGGGGGCGGATTACCAAGCGTTTTTGAAGCGTTTACGCTGCGGAAATTCCGCAGCATAAACGCTTGAAAAAAGCATCGTGGGCACACAGCCTTAGGCCGCATTCACACGTTTAGTATTTAGTCAGTATTTTGCATCAGTATTTGTAGTCGAAAACCTAGAGTGGGTGAAAAATGCAGAAGTGGTGATGTGTTTCTATTAGGCTAAGTGCCCACGATGCAGAAATGCTGCATATTTTTTCTGCTTCTCCCTGGCAGGAAAAACGCATGCGGATTTTACATGCGCTTTTCCCGCCAGGTAGAAGCGTTTGTCAAGCGTTCTTCACATGCATTTCCGCATGCGGGTTATCAAGCACTTTTCCAAGCGATTTTAGCATCACTTGGAAAGTGCTTGACAACTTGGTCACACTATATAAATCCATGCAACCGGCATGGATTTATAGTAGTGTGACCAAGTTAGTTATATATAAAAAAAAAAAAATGAATAAGAATGGTGAAAAATAAACATTATACTCGCCTTCTGATGGCCCCCAGTCTCCTTCTCCGATGCGTCCGGTCTCCCCGATGTCTCACGGTGGTGTGAAGGACCTGCGATGACGTCATTGAGTCATGTGACAGGTCACGCGACAGCCAGAGTCAGCGGTCGCGTGACCTGTCACATTACACAATGACGTCATGTCAGGTCTTCACACCACTGAGCCGCCCAACACACCGCACGCATCGCTATGGAGACCGGGGGCCATCGGAAGGTAAGTATAATCTTTATTTTTTATTTTAAATTCTTTTTTTTTACAGTTTCTATGGTACCCAGGTCTGGATGAGAGTCTCTTCTCCAGACCTGGGTACCATCCGCACATTGAATCGCTTCATATCCGCGTGTGGACATGTAGTGATGCGGATATCAATCGTTTCAATGAAAGTCAATGGCGGCAATTACGCTGGGTGTCCGCAAAATTAATGGACATGCTGCGTATTTTTCCGCAATGATAATCCGCAGTGGAAATTTCCGCAGCATGTGCACAGCACATGTGGATTATCATTGGGGACCATGGGGCACGTATTACCAAGCGTTTTCGCAGCGGAAATTCCGCGGCAAAAACGCTTGAAAAACGCATAGTGGGCAGACAGCCTTATACTTTTCCGCTGACTGTTCCACTCCTGGTTTTGGCTTACAGATACTTATGTAAAATACTGACCAAATGCTGACCGTGTGAACGTGGCCTTAGAATTGCAGGTGGTAGAAAGAACTTTTGGTTATCCAGGACAATATGCAGTACAATGTATACATAATGAAACTTCCAGGGCTATAGAACAATACAATGATCACAGCTATAAACAGCACAATGTAACAAAATACAGGGCTTGTGCTTCATTAGATTATAATGGGTTCACAGGTTAACAAAATGCATGATCTAGGTATACATATAGGTACAAGTTCAGAAAAATCTTAATGAAAAGGAGAGTGGAACAACTAATGAATAACTCAGCCATGCTTCTCAGCATCCAAGGAAAGGTGTCATGTGGGAGGTATTCAGCTGTAGACTTGCTCACGCCGATAATATAACTAAAATTTTGCATTTACTCTGATACACACAGAATTAATTTTCTAGATACCACTGTCATCAACAAAACCAAGGGAGAATTTATCTATTGATCAAAAGAAAAAAATAGGAATAATCACTTTGCTTGATTCAGCTGCCATACTAAAGCTACGAAACAATTTATTGAAATTTTCCAATTCAACAGAGTAGCCAACATTGTAACAAATGCACAAACACTCCAGAGACTGTAGGAGGAAACTGAACAGAAATTCAGGGAGAGATGCCATCACAAAAAAAGTAATACAACAATGCAAGAAAGCACAAGCCACCAGCAGAGACAGGAACCCAAGGACGAGCATTTCCTTCATACATTCATACTATCCATTCAGGTACGGGATCCATAAGAGTATCTAGAAACAAATGGTTCATTCTAAAGTTGGGCTATCAGTGGAGTTTTGACAACCTTTCCTCCTGTGTTTTAAGCGCCCCCTTCCTACCTCAACCTTAGGGACAAACAGGTACAGGTTGATGTTGGTTTGACACAATCCAATTAAACAATTTCTCAGTACCCAAAAGAAAGGCACATTTCCTCAACTCAATTTTCTACAATGCAATATTGTACTTAAGGGAAATAAGAACTTCCACCTTCAGACAGGGCAAGGCATTCCTGTAAGTCTAATTCACCCAAGGTTCTTCATTTGCTGTCTACCCAGTTTAATGTCCTTGTGGTCCTATTTTTCATTCCCTTTTATCTCAGTCATTATCCTTCACTTTGTTCTGTATTTAATTGGCTTTCATGTACATTCACTTGGCCCATATAGTCCAGTGCTTATATACATCTTCTTTCTCCTCTATAGCTGTTTAATATTATACTTCACACAGAAGGGAAGTGGAGTCGAAGTCCATATAAAATGGACCGACTCTGAAAATATATAGCAAATTGGGTTCAGTAGTTCAATGCAGTATGCGCTATACATTTTTTCATAAGAATTTGGGAAAGTTATGAAATGTCCTATAAATGTCTGTTCTGTTCCTGATCTAAGGATCTCAGCTTTTGGTTGAGATGAATCTGTGCTGCACTTTATATACATGCTCAGTAGTGCCCAGTGCTGTGGAGTCGGAGTCAGAGAAATTGAGGAGTCAGGCTATGTGCCCATTGTGGGCACACAGCCTCAGAGTTTTGGCTTACCGACTACACAGCCCTGTCACACACAGCGCCATTTCTTGGTGTTGCCTGTGGTTCTCCCCATAGGCGGTACTATATTATTCCACAAATACTTCAGAGACGCGGTACTTGTGGTTTATACTGCAATTTCGCACTGTACTTTCCATTTGCCACTGACTTATTTATTTTTTTAAAACTTGTACCTGTATATACCAAGATCATGCATTTTGTTACCCAGTGAAAACATTACATTCTATTGAAACACGAGACAATTTTTTGTTACACAGTGCTATTATAGCTGCGAGCATTGGTGTTATATTGAGCTCAATACAAGTTGTGTGTACATAAATATATATTACCCTGGGAAAGTCATTATATATACTGCACTATATTTTATGTCTTTTCAATATCCTGTATTTGTTTTTCTTTCCTTTATTCTCCTGTGTAACATTTTACATATATTTCAGTTTCTGATGATGCAAAGGCTGTAAGGTTTTATTATAAAGCTCAGTTTTCATTTTATAAAAGGAGTGCCAAGTTCTTTGTACTACTTGATTTTGGAGTGCCATGCATCCTCCAGTCTCGTTAGAATTACAAACTTATTTTGCAGAAAAAATAACATCTTAAAAGCCCATTAAAGCCTTTAGTTCCAGTTTAAGATCAATTACTGCAGAAAAGATATAATGGAGGATATACATCTCATTCATGATATAGAATAAATTCTGTGATGCCTTGGGATGTGTCAGCAGTGCGCACCCTGTACACCAATATCAATTGGACCGCAGCTCAGTGTGTTAAAAGTCTAAGCAAAGCTTCCAACCCCTTGATCAGTTTCACTGGAAAAACCCAGCTTCTTCAGGGACCATGTTGGTTCAACAAACTTTAAGACCTTTGTTTGGTGACATTATTGACTGGTCTGGAATATGCATCAATCCTATTGTGTTCACAAGTGCACACCCATTATATTGATGGACACTAAGCACATCACATTTTCACACAAGTTCTAAAAGTAGATAAAAGAAAACCAAATAAAAGAAATGTCTCAAAAATATTAGATTGTAATTTTTTATTGAAGAAACTGATCCATTGTCCCATGTCTGTTAGGCTATATGCCCAAGTTCAGGCTATTGCAGCACTTTGGACGCAGCGTATTTTCATTGCGTCCAAAGTGCTGGGTCCAATCACGCAGGCAAATCCGCATGTGATCACTGAACACATACGGAGTAACCGCACCCTATACATTCTATTGTGGAAATTTTTGTTGTGGAGACCAGGGTCTCTGCAATAGAAATTGACATACCGTGGCTCGTAAAGCCGCGCCGCCGGTGAGTTTACGCGGTGTCAAGTAGAAGCACAGTAAGCATGGGATTTCTATAAATCCCATCCACTGTGTTTCTACTGTACAACGCAGCATTTTGGATGCAGCGCAAGTGATTTGCTAATCCTAAAGGTTTTGCCAGACACAGACATATTGGATCATTTTAGCCTTATATTTTTGACTTGTTTGTGTCTTTATTTTTAGGACTCACGTGTAAATTTGAAGTTTAGATGAAATGTATGCAGAC
Organism: Phyllobates terribilis; assembly: GCF_046119375.1. Lineage (NCBI taxonomy): Eukaryota > Metazoa > Chordata > Amphibia > Anura > Dendrobatidae > Phyllobates > Phyllobates terribilis. Next base: position 324,482,782 of record NW_027362762.1, on the reverse strand, counting down.
AAAAAAATTCTTATAGAGTAATGGTCGTTTTAATTTATATTTCCTAAATCAATAGTACATATGAAATTAAGCAACTTCTCAGAGAAACCTGCTTACTTCTCTGCCAAAATTGATCAGTCATTAAAATTCTTAACTCTGAGGTAAAATCTGTACTCCGTGAAGACAGACTTACCATTACTGAGAGAATCTCATCAGTAGCAGCTGCCATCTCCTATCTAGATAGGAGGAAGGATCTATGTCTCTAGAGCCTCCCGTCTACACAGAATCTCATCAGTAGCAGCTGCCATCTCCTATCTAGATAGGAGGGAGGATCTCTGTCTCTAGAGCCTCCCGTCTACACAGAATCTCATCAGTAGCAGCTGCCATCTCCTATCTAGATAGGAGGGAGGATCTCTGTCTCTAGAGCCTCTCGTCTACATAGAATCTCATCAGTAGCAGCTGCCATCTCCTATCTAGATAGGAGGGAGGATCTCTGTCTCTAAAGCCTCCCGTCTACATAGAATGTCATCAGTAGCAGCTGCCATCTCCTATCTAGATAGGAGGGAGGATCTCTGTCTCTAGAGCCTCTCGTCTACATAGAATCTCATCAGTAGCAGCTGCCATCTCCTATCTAGATAGGAGGGAGGATCTCTGTCTCTAGCTCCTCCTGTCAACATAGGTGGTGGCAGGTGCTAGTGATAAGATTCCTTCTCAGTAATGGGAAAGTCTGTCTTCACCGAGTACAGATTTTACCTCAGAGTTAAGAATTTTGATAATGACTGATCAATTTTGGCAGAAAAAAAAAGCGGATTTCTCTGATAAGATCTATTATAAAGTTGCTTATTTCCATGTGTACTATTGATTTATTAAATAAAAATTAAAATGACTTGCGCTTTAAATGGTTTACAAACTTCAAGCACTATTGTATAACTCTCTGCCAATCCTAACGCATGCACTTTCATTAATGGTTGATACTGTCACACTGTCCAGAGACTGAGGCCCCAATTCATCAAGACATCAGTCATAAAAGCTGTGAAGAGTCGCAAAATTTTTTACACAATGCAGACTGGCCCAACAATTTTGTGATACTTGTCACTTTCACTCCAATTTGAAGCAATTACATCAAAATGGGCAGACCGGGAGGGGATCCAGTAGTGGGCACACCCACCTAATGAATTCAAACGTAGGATTGGCCCATATTCCAGTCCGGTCAATAAAGTCACCAAACTGGCTTCACGAGGTCTTGAACCAACATCCCTGGTGTCACAGCCCTATAAGAAGTTTCTTATAGGAAGAAGCCCTCTTAAGAGGTTTGGTCTTTCCAGTGAAATATATTGGGGAAAAGGGCGGGAGGAGCTTTGTTTCAAATTTTAATACATTGAGCCTCGATCCAATTGTTACTAATGTACAGGGTGAACATGCAGACATCATAACAGGATACATTTAACAAACAAGAAGGATATCCTCTATTGTATCTTATGTTCACTAACTGATCTTAAGTCAATTAAAGCCTGCAGGTCATGTTTAAGATGTGTGTCATCTGTAAAGTGTAAAGAAGCACTCCTCCCAAAATTTTTATCCTCTGAATATATTGCAGTCATCATATTATACAGCACTGTGTACTTACAATTGCTCATTTTGCCCTTATACCCAGCTAATTCTTCTCTTTTCCATTAGGTCTATGACATCACGGGATTAAAAACTGACTAACTGAATCCTTCTAAAGTCTGTATAGAAACAGGAGGTCAGGTTTGCCTGCGTGAGTCATAAGTCACTACAAAAGTCAAGTTTTAGAGGAATGATTTCTGCAGGGACAAGAAACTTTGTTTCTAAATAGAGAAGAGAAGAGTTAGCTGGATAGAAAGGCAAAATGAGCAATTGCTATATAATTTTATGACTGCAATATATTAAGAGGATCAAAACTTTGATGGGAGGAGGAGTGCTTCTTTAATTCAGATTGTAATCTTATATTCGATAGTTCAGAGCAAGCTCACGTATGTAAGCGGATGATGACATAGCGCAAATTAATTTTGTCACCACTTCAACCATGTACTCTTGCACTGTATGCACATTTGAATATGCTGTGCAGTAAGAACATGTGCAAATATTGAGCGTCAGACCACATGGAAGATGCAAAGTAGAAGGCTAACCACAGCACTCTATAAGGACTTCCAGGAACCAGGTCATCATACCCACACAGATACAGCATCCCAAACTCCAAGGAGCTCACTTGGATAAATTTATCATCAGTAGAACAGAAGGACAGCATCCAAACTTGAGTTAAGTAAAAAAATCTTTTTATTCTGTTAAATACAGTGCAACGTTTATACAATACCAGTCTGTATCATGCTTGATTAAGACTGGTACTGTCGAAAAGTTGCACTGTATTTGGCAGAATGAAAAGATTTTTTTACTTCACTCAAGTTTGGATGCTGTCCTTCTGTTCAATATATGGAAGATGCAGTCATGTAACATGGATGTGAAACAACAGGACAAAGTCATAACTTCGATACAGTTCACATTCGACCCTTCAACTACTATAAGCTCCCCTGTGTAATCAATCACATAGCTTAAATTCAAGACTTGCAATATACAATGCATGTTAAACATCAGAGTAAGAACAGATTTACATACAAAACAGGCTTTAAAATGGCCATGACTGATCGATAATGTACAGAGTAATCAAGAACAAGATTAATATAGAAGACAAGACAATATCAGGAGTTATTTTAAGCTAGTTATCCCCTGTCCCCTTCCGCAACTGGATAAATGCACTACTTACCATGACCCTATTACTGTAGTTGCTGAGAGAGGATTTTTTTATTATTATCTGCTTTAAGTCCAGGTGACCTCGCTCAATGTTAGCAGCACAAAACCAGGTTATCGAAGCACACAGATCCATAGAGTACAGTAGTTAGTGCATATGTCATGTTAATAGGCAGCCGGGAGATAAACCAACAAGATTTGCAGTGAACACATTTACTATACATGTATAATAAAGTACGACAAACAAATATGCTACACTTAACACTTTCATCTTCATAAAATATTCACACTAAAAGAAAAATTGCTTACCACTTGTTGAGAAATATTAACATTGGACTGTCCAAATGTTTTGGGCAATAGCTGTTTTCCGACAGAAGATGGATGAACAGCCAACAACGACACTACACCTACAAATTAACCAAAAATAATGACTGCAGGTGACCTAATAGCAACTCATTACAGTAGGAATTTATTTATAATTGGATTTCAAAATGAAAAAAAAATTTAAACGGATCGCCCAAGACTACAATATCCTTGTGATAGGTCAAATTTCAGATCTGTAGGGAACCAACAACCGGCCCACCCAGCAAATCCCACCGAAACAGCACAGTTCTGTACACTGTGTAGTGGCCGTTCTAAGGTATGGCAGCTCAGCTCGTATTCCCTTCGATAGAAGCAAATTTCCAGTAGTGGAGAACGGCCACTACACATCGCATGAAGCTGTGCTGTCCCAGCTCTGTAAATGGTTTACATTCAGCCGCCGCTAGAGCTGAAAACAGCTCATTGGCATAGATGCCAGACCCCCTATTGACCTGAACATAATAGGCTACCCTAAGGATCAATCATCAAAATTTAATTAGTGGACAGCCCCTTTAAAGCTCTAGACTCAGTTTTGTATTGTACATACAGACATCATCAGTGAAGAAAGTGACCAGTTGTAGCAGTCATATAGGCATGATTAGCATTTCAGAAGTACGATTACCAGAACAGTGGGAGTCTAGCCCAGGTGAATACAATTTTGCTATTTTATCAAAGTCCCAGCTTTGAGGCCAGTTAAACAAACAAAAATAAAATCCTTGGACAACTCTTAAAATTAATTTGCCCTGGCCCAATGCCTGTGAAAACTTTTATTTTTTTTTTCTTTTAACTTCAACTTGCTCGACTATTCTCTGCACAGACTGCAATATTCGCTTAAGAAATCATTTATATAAAAATGTGAATATATTTATTCTATACCACACAAAGCAAGTCAGTATACCCATACATACACAAATCGTTAGATTACTGATTACACCAAGGAAATGATTTAAATTAACACTAGGACTACTGGACTCGTGACCCCGCCTAGAACTACTGAAAGGAGTCATTTTGACTCCTTGCTTGTTTTCGTTTATTTTTAGAGTTTCATTTGTGGTTATTTATTAATAATTATATTTTTTGTAATGTATTATTATTGTGAGATCCAACAGTAATGCTTTTGATTGTTTTTTTTCTGCTTTTCTTATTTTTCTACAGAAAATAACAATAATTATAATAGACGTTTTTCAAACATTTTTTTTTATTCAAGTGCACACATATAAACAACAACTGAAGAACAAAAAGCAGAGAAAATGTAGGTGGAGGAGCATAAAAATGAAAATATGGCGCAGAATTCACCTTCTAAACATTTGGTGTTTCGCATTTTAGGCATTGCCTTTGATTTATGGCAGTACATTGCCCACACAAAGACTTACCACAAGTCTTACAATTTCCGACAGATCTATTTTTCTTGCACTTTTCTTTGATCTGGCAAAATTTTGTTTGAACCATCACTTCTGAGCATGTAGAAACTTGGGACGTGGAACCCTTTTCCCTATCTGTGACATAAGGACCACTCAACTCTCTCACAAGCGTTTGCAAAAATGCCTTGCGTGACATTTTTTGGTGGGTAATCTCCTTGAATATTATCCATGCATTTATACCCGCAAAGTCTAAGGCATTTTCAAATGCATGAACAGGCCATCTCCTTGTGCATGTTCGTGTGGTATATTTTCGTGCCATCTGATCCACTACATCTACTCCATATTTTGTTTCATTGTAAAACTTTACCGTTTCTGGAGTTTTTTTAGCGGAATCAGACGCAACAACAACATCTGGATGGACGGAACTCAAAATGACAACATTTTTGTTGGGCTTTCCTTGATATACTGTAAGTGTAAAATTGTCTTCATTTCTAAACACTTTAGTGTTGTACAATTCCTCTTTCATGGATTTTATTTCTTTAGGCACTTCTCGCCTTATCTTGTTCAGTGTTCCCACGATGGTTGTTCCTTTGCTTTTTAGCTGTTTAGCTAATTTTACTAAAGTAAAATAATTATCGGTTGTAACATTGCGACCTTTTTTCAAAAACGGGTCCAATAACTTCATTACCACATGGTCAGCTAAACGGTCCTCAGCACGGCGTGTGTCATCTTTGCCTAGATAAGGGAAGCCATTTGCCAGATATTTGCTCCTCTTATCAACAGCTAGCCAATATTTGTGGCCATATTTATCTGGTTTGGAAGGCATGTACTGCGTGAATGGACACCTAGTTTTGCTTGGGAAAAGTTGCTCATCCACCGTTATGTATGGGCCAGGTTTGTAACACGCAATACAATTTTCAATAAACCTGTCCCACACAGTAGAAAATAGAGCAAACTTGTCCGTTTGCAGTCTCTCCGATCGAGTAGATTTCTCATCAAATCTGAGAAACCTCATAATTTCAACAAAGCGGTCCCTAGACATTGTCGCTTTGCAAAACGGTATTCCCCAGTCATTACACCAAATACTGCTAATCGAGTGACGGTTCGTGCCAGATATTCCACGAGCATAGAATATCGCAATGAATGCATCTAGCTCCTCATCAGATAGAGTTTGTTCAGCATTACACAGTAATACAAGCAGGTAAAACACAAGGAAAATGTGAAAAGTTGACATGTAAATTGAACTACATCTATATGAACATCAGGGTAAATAAGACAGTGAAAAAATTATGCACAAAACTTTATAGCAACATTTAGTGACAAAAGGACCTCAAAATATAGTAGGGAGTCAAAATGACTCCCTTCAGTAGTTCTTGGTAAATTTTGAAAAAAATGCGCAAATTTTTCACCAAAATTATTTATTCTCACAAAATCTTTTTTCACATCATATTTGAGGAAAAGTCACCGAGTTTCAAGCCGGAATTCTGAAAAATGTAGTCACAGAAGAGAAATAAAAAATGAAAGGAGTCAAAATGACTCCATCAGTAGTTCTAGTGTTAATGATCACATAGGATTGATATTTATATTAAAGTGAATGTCACCACATTTGACATAACTAAACTATTAATATGGACATACAGGCTACAGAATGTTAAAAAAAAGTCCTACATGTATGCCTGATATCAGATGCCTAGCTGTTGAGAAAATCTTAGATACTTACTGGGATTTTACAGAATCAACAGAGAGGATATGCCCATCCAGGACAGGAAACCCACTGAAATAAAAAGGGCGGCACCTCTCCTCCACATCAGTTGGTTGACAGAGCATGAGAGGACCTCCAATCATTAGTATAACCATCCATCTTAGACAGAGACCACCGCTTGTAGAACCCTACTACCAAAGGTTGCATCAGTTTTGGAGGATAAGTCCAGCCTCTAGAGTGTATAGAAGGTTGAAGGAGAGGACCAAGTTGCTGCCTAACGTATCTGGTTGAATTATACCTCCACCTGATGCGGAGGAGAGGTGCTGCCCTTTTATTTCAGTGGGTTTTCTGACCTGGATGGGCCGATCCTCTCAGGTGGTGAGGTCATGGGTGAAGGGAAAATCATCATTTATCACTTTATATTAATTACCTCTTACAGGCTCTGGAGCACATGGTGCCTAGAAGATAACGCTGCCTCCAGAGATTATGTTACATGAAGGGGGAGTTACCAGTGTGATGGCCGCTCTCTGCTCTCCTGATCTCACTGCAGAGCTGTGTGTGATTTATACCCGACACATCTGCAGGTTTCTCTCAGCTTCCATCTCACAGACAGGGTTGCAATATTATTACAATACAGCAGAGCTGAGAGGAGCAAAAAATGTGTTTGCAAGAAGACAAATTTCTCCTGTTCTGAGTTAGTTACTTGTCTCACACTGGCAACTCCCCCTCCATGTAACATAAGCTCAGGAGGCAGAGTTATCTTCCAGGCAGCGTCCTCCCCAGAGCCTGGAAGAGGTCATTTATATGAAGTGACAAAAGATGAATTATCCACAACAAGGAATCGGATATGAGACATACAGACATCACTTTTCAGCAGTCTATAACCTGTATGCCCATATTAATAGTTTAGATAGGTCAAATGTGGTGGCAGAGTCCCTTTAAAACACAGCGGCCTGCACATGCATGTGATGGCAGACAGCTCCACTGTGTGGACAGATTTATCACTCTTCGTTATCCATTACAATAGGATCTATGCTTTAAAGGAAACGGTCAGGTCAGTTTCGGAGATGCAAGTAATGTGTGCCCGAAATAGGGCCTGCTGAATTTTTCTGTACATGTAATTTTTATTGTTGTATTCACTTTTGTCCTCTATAATTTTATGAAGCTAGCAGGTGCGGCAGCTCTAAGTAGTTTGCTCGCTATGTCACGTGCTTCCTAGTCCTTCCTCCCTTTTCTAATGAATCACCCATAATTGATCCTCCAAATAGGTCACACAGTCCTCAGTGTGTCTAGTTTTCCAAAATCTCAAGCATGCATAGTTACAGAGAGGGCAGAGCATGCACTGAATTATGTTTTCCACCAAAGTACTCACACTATGTCCTGGCACAGCGCCGGCATGTTGTACTCCCAATTTGTAGGAGCACGTGAGGACAGAGCACACTGCGCCTACAAATTGGGGGTATAATATGCAGGCGATGCACCAGCATAAAGTATGAGCGCTCCAGCGGGGAAAAAAAAAGTCACAAAGCACATGCTCTGACATCACTAAAAGCACCCTCGAGATTTTGGAAAACTAGACACCAACAAGGACAGCATAGCAGGTTGGGACGACTAAGTATGGGAGTAGATGGTGATGCATCTTGGTGATTCATTAAAACATGGAGGGCTAAGGCTGTGCGCGCCCGTGTAGCAGATTTGATGCAGAACGTTTTTGCCTCTCTCTCTGGCAGAAAAAAAATGCATGCAGATTTAAATGCGTTTTTTCTGCCAGAGAAGCGTTTTCGCATGCATTTTTTCAAGCACTTTTCCAAGCGATTTTGAGCATCACTTGGAAAAGTGCTTGACAAGTTGGTCACAATATACATCCATGCAACTGGCATGGATTTATATCGTGTGACCAACTTAGATGCTTTAAATGCTGCATCTATAGTCGCGTGACCATCAGCTGACTAAATGACGTCACTGCAGGTCCTGCCAGTACACCGCAGGACGTCGAGAGTGGATCGCTGCCGCCAGGCGGGAGGAGACCGGAGAGGTGACTATACAAGTTTTTTTATTTTTAACTTTTTTATTTCTTTTTTTTCACTGCGTGGTAGCCAGGATGAAGAGGAGCTGTAGTCTCCTCTTCATCGCGGGTACCACACGCACCGCGATTACGCCGCAAATTCGCGGCCATTGAGTTTAATTGAAACGCAGCAAATCCACATATACCTGCGGGTTTGCTGCGTTTCAATGTTCCTCAATGGCCGCAAATTTGCGGAGTAATCGCGCTAGAAATGTTCATGCTGCGTTTTGCAACGCAATGCGAATTCGGCGAGCTAATTAGCGCATCATGGGCACAGCACATCCGAATTCACTTTGCTTTGCATAGCAGATGGTTTTAAAAACGTTTTTGCGGCCGTAGAAACGCCGCAAAAACGCTACGTGGGCACATGGCCTAAGGCACACAGAACATAACTGACTACTTAGTGCCATGGCGAGCGCTAGTCACAGAAGTTATAGCGGACAAAACTGCATGAGTACAACAATAAAAATTACATGTACAAAAAAAAAAAAAAACACAAACAAACTTGGCAAGCCCTATTTCAGGAATACATTACATGCATCACTGAGAATGACCTGAGATTCCCTCTATATATGCAGGGCTTCAATACCTGTAACGTAGTACACAAAAACAAAAAATTAGCATAGCTGTGGTATCGTGTTCACAATTTCCCGATAGCAAGATTTTTACAATTGTCTCAAATTGCTCTGGATTCGAATACAGAATATGAAGACAAGTTCTGTGCCAAAAGCCACATCAATACTGTGAATATAAAAGTGTGTGTGTGTGTGTGTGTGTGTGTGTGTGTGTGTGTGTGTGTGTGTGTGTGTGTGTTCTCTTTTCTACTGTGCTTTAGGGGGAAGAAAATAAGTGAGAAGGATTTTAAAATGAATCTGTCAGCAGGTTTTTGCTACCTAATGTAGGCAAAGAGACCCTGAATCCAACTATGTATCACTTAGTTTAATGGGTGCAGCAGTTGTGACAGAGTTTTTAGATTTAGCAATGAAGCAGAGCTGAAAGCACTAATCCAGCCCACACCAGGCTCTGTATATACAATGGCTTTAGACCTGGAGCTGCTTATCACATGAGGGGGTAGAGTCGGACTTGTGCTAATGTGCTGCTGTATCCTACCAATGATAACAGGGCCGGGTCCATGTTTTTGTGGGCGAAAGTCTCAGTGGGCCCCTTTAACATATACCACGATTCATGATGCACAGATAAGGCAGAGAAATATATATATATATATATATATATATATATATATATATATATAGTACAATGCTAAAGATTTCACTTCTTACATTACATGAGTGATATCTATCGTAAATTCTACAATAGCTCAGAAACTGGCCCCTATAAAATGCCCCATGCAGTGTGTCACTCCCCCCCATATAATGCCTGATGCAGTATGTCACTCCACCCCCCCATATAATGCCCCATGCAGTATGTCACTCCACCCCCCCATATAATGCCCCATGCAGTATGTCACTCCACCCCTCCCATATAATGCCCCATGCAGTATGTCACTCCACCCCTCCCATATAATTCCCCATGCAGTATGTCACTCCCCCCCCCCCCCCATATAATGCCCCATGCAGGATGTCACACCACCCCCCCTCCCTTATAATGCCCCATGCCTCCATACCTTAAACAAAAAAATAAAAAAAAATCAAATACTCACCTCACTTCTCACCTGCTGCCGCAGCTCTGGACTCCTCAGCGTCGCTGGCATCTTCCCGCTCTGCACTGTGATGGCTAAGGAGAGAGCGCGGTGTAAAGACGTCACCGCACCCTCTGACCTGAGACGTCACAGTGCAGCAGCCGCAGAGGAGACAGGACCTGCTGCGGAGGCATGGGGAGAGGTAAGTATTGTACCGGGACCCTGAGCAAGCAGGGGGGGAGGGAGCGGGCGCCGACACCGCTCTCCTTTCCCATAGAGCGCCGGGATGCCAGACGGTGAGTGGGCCTCCCCGCCTGCTGACGCTGGCCCTGAATGATAAGCTCCTGGTGCTAAAACAATCATTGCAAGTAAACAAAAACAGGGAGGCTAAGGATTGTGTGTTTTAACCCCTACCGCATGTGATCTTCAGATTACATAGCAAAAACCTGCTGACAAATTCCCTTTAAATAACTTTAAAAAAAGAAAAAAGTCGGTCTGAGGGTAATGAGCTGTGTGTATTTTATCCCATTAAAACACAACTCTTGTAAATGTTAAACATTGGTCACTTGTTGTGTAGTCCATCTTCATATCATGTATCAATAATTTGAGCTGTCCTGGGTGTTTTTTACACAAGGCATCCTTAAAAAACCATAGCAAAAGACAATTTAGAGGCGATTATGCCATTAACTTCACAGGCCAGAGATGAACTAAACAAATGCATATCTAAATCAGTGGAATCTGAGGTAAAAAATATAAAAAAAAATATAATCTGTGTAAGAACCTGGTTGTTGCTTGGCACTAGGACAGACAACGTCACCTTATTAAAAAGAAATGTTTTAATGTGAAACAGTAGTAAAATGCTACTAATATAACCAGAGAACTAAATTAGGTTAATTATCAAATCCCAATCCTTTTGTCTAGGGAGGGAATCACTATAGCAGAAAAGGGACTGCTGCCTCGTTACAGACAGAAACCTGTCTTAGGCTGAGTTCACACGATGCGTTTTTCATGCGTTTCCGCGGCGTTTTTGCAGTTGCAGAAACGCCGCGGAAACGCATGAAAAACGCATGGTAGAAGGGCAGCAATGTTCCCCAATGGAAATCCGCATGTGCTGTGCCCATGATGCGGATTTTTCCGCAGCGTAAACGCTGCGGTCAAATATCCGCAGCATGTCAATTAATTTTGCGGAAACGCTGCTCTTTTGCCGCCATTGACTTGCATTAGACCGCATGGAATCCGCATCACTGTATATGTTGATGCGCTTTTCATGCGGTCTAATGTGCGGATGGTACCCGGGTGTGGATGAGAGGACTCTCATCCAGACCCAGGTACCATTAAAAAAAAAAGAATAAAATAAAAAATATATATATTCTCACCTTCTGACGGCCCGCGCTGCGTCCTCCTGGCTTCCCGGGCACTTCGCGGTTGAATGAAGAAGGACCTTCGCTGACACAGAGTCATGTGACGGGTCACGTGACGCTGACGTCGGAAGGTCCTAAAGTCTTCACTGCCGGCAGCCGGGACCGATGAAGCAGGACACCGGGGGCCATCAGAGGGTAAAGTATAGATTTATTTTTTATTTTTTGACATTCACACACTATATAAATCCATGCCGGTTGCATGGATTTATATAGTGTAAAGTTGACAAGCACTTTCCAAGTGATGCTAAAATCGCTTGGGAAGCGCTTGTCAACCCGCATGCGGAAATGAAAGTGAAGACCGCTTCATTTCCGCATGTCCCTGGCAGGAAACCGCATGTACAATCCGCATGCGTTTTTTCCTGCCAGAGAGATGCAGAAACGCTCAGGAAAAAATCCTGAGCATTTCTGCATCGTGTGCACATACCCTTAGGCTATGTGCCCACGATGCAGAAATGCTCCAGATTTTTTCTTGGAGTGTTTCTGCATCTCCCTGGCAGAAAAAAAGCATGCGGATTGTACATGCGGTTTCCTGCCAGGGACATGCGGATGTGAAGCGTTCTTCACATGCATTTCCGCATGCAGATTGTACATGCGGATTGTACATGCGGATTGTACATGCGTTTTCCTGCCAGGGACATGCGGATGTGAAGCGTTCTTCACATGCATTTCCGCATGCAGATTGTACATGCGGATTGTACATGCGTTTTTCCTGCCAGGGACATGCGGATGTGAAGCGTTCTTCACTGGCATTTCCGCATGCGGGTTGACAAGCGCTTTCCAAGCGATTTTAGCATCACTTGGAAAGTGCTTGACAACTTGGTCACACTATATAAATCCATGGAAACGGCATTGATTTATATACTGTGACCTTAAAGAATGGTAAAAAATAAATATATACTTACCATCTGATGGACCCCGGAGTCTTTATTCGATCCGTCCTGGCTTGCCGGCAGCTCGCGGGTACACTGAAGGACCTGCCAACGTCAGCGGTCGCGTGACCCGTCACATGACAATGACGTCAGCGCAGGTCCTTCAGTCCACCGCGATCTGCCGGCAAGTGAAGATAAAAGACACCGCGGACCATCAGAAGGTAAATATAATATTTATTTTATTCTTTTTTACAGGTTCTATGGTACCCGGGTGCGGAGGAGAGTCTCCTCTTCTCCAAACCCGGGTACCATCCGCACATTGAAACGCATGGATTCCGCATGTGCACATGTAGTGATGCGTAATCCATGCGTTCCAATGCAAGTCAATGGCGCCGAAAATGCAGCGCTTCCGCAAAATAATTGGTAGTGGTGCGTTTTTTTCCGCAATGATAACCCGCAGCGGAAATTTACGCATCATGTGCACAGCACATGCGGATTATCATTGGGGAACATGGCAGACCTTCTACCAAGCGTTTCTGCAGTGGAAATGCGTAAAAAACGCATTGTGGGCACACAGTCTTACAATGTTAAGACAGGAGCCTGCGAGTATGTAGGAAGCACATCCCTCTCCTCGTGTAGGAAGATGTACATCCAAGGTATATTCTGATCTACTACTGGAGATACCAGGGGTTCAGAGGTAAGCAGAGGCTGCTCGCTCTCCTGTCCACCATGTCTATCTGATCTAATACTGGAGATACCAGGGGTACAGAGGCTGCTCGCTCTCCTGTCTACTTATGAAAACGAGACTCCATAGGATTCAATGGTCGTTGTAGGACATTTCACTATTGGATCACCGTCAGAACTTCCTCTATTTTTGATAACCAGGCAAGATAAGGCAGACAGCCGGCTGCTTTACTTGCACTTATTAAAAATAAGGGGGAACCCCACATTTTTTTTTTTATTATTTATTTTTTACATACTGCGCCGGCCAATCACAGCCATGCCAATACTTGTACTTGCACTGCAGATTTCAACAAGCTTTGTTTGAGCTGCCGAACCTGAACATGCTGCGAGAAGTCACTAGGTGTCCGGTACAGACCGCAAACTTTACCGTTCGGGTTCGCCCATCACTAGTTACGAGCTGTAAATGCTGATGTCAATGATTGAAATTGGCATCTAAAAGGTACCGGTGAGTTTAAAAAGGTGAAGTCGCCTAAAGTAAAAGCCAGTGGTATTTTTCCTGAGGCAACTCTAATGGCAATTTTGCTGTAGTTTTAGCAGCGACTCTGCAGCCCACGTCTTTGCTTTAAACTTTGAAGTATATAGAACAGATAGCTTCCAAACAAGGCTGTCCAAAGAATGAACACATTTCTTTTCATTGATTGAAAGTTTCCAAACTCTGAAGGGGTTAAAAGAACATAAGACAGAACTATCCCCATTTTTTCAGATATATTCCACCTGAAAGAGACATGTGCACATACCTTAACAGGTTAACAGCAGCTGAGCTCCACCTGCAGCTGTTAAGAGGCAGATAATGGCTGAACAGCCATCATCTCTCAGTAATACTGGGACTCTTCTCCTAAACCTGCTCCATACATGTGTGGTGCTCATCACTAAGGGAGTGACAAGTATCACTTATTAAAGTGTCCCTAATGTGGCCATCTTTCAAGCAAAAGTTGGGTCGAGATGTCCTGACATGGGAGAGCAGGATCCTATAACCATATGCAAGCCATATCACTATCCGCTGCAACATTCTTTACCAAGCCATTAATGAACGGTAACCCCTCTAATGATGTTCATGTTAGGCAACAGCCTATTAAAAGCATTAGCACTGGAAGCGTGCAGGGTCAGATCTTGCTCATCAACAGCAAGGAGGGACAAAAGGGTTGTGGAATCCCGCTCTGATTGACAGAATCTCACAACATGGAAGTTAATAGATTAATAGATGTTATTTAGAAAATTCATCAGTCTGAAGCTGCACATTCTTTTCTTAAAGAAGTTGTACAGTACTTTATAATACCCCCCCAATGTATCCCCCCGGGGCCCGAGACTTTTTGTAATTACCTTACTTGGCTGATAATGCCTGTGAGCGGCGCCATCACAGGCATCACGTGACACCGCGCTGACGTCACAAGTGAGGCGTGACTCAGCGTTGGGGTCCCCGCGGTGGCTGCTGGGTTGTGGGCGGGGTTACGGCCTCGTCACACCCAGCATCCATTGTGCACTTTCCCAAGGAATGGGGAGAGACAGAGGGCGGAAGACAAACTGAACGCAGAAGACAAAAGACCCCCGGCTGCTGCCAGCACTTGTTGTGACATCAGCAGATGTCAGAGCCGGCTGCAGTCGGGGGTCACGTGATGCCTGTGAGCGGCCAGTGATAGCGCCGCTCACAGGCATTATCTGCAACATAGGGCAATTACAAAAATCCTTAGGGGCCCCGGGGGGATACATTTGGGGGGGGGGGTAATATAAAGTACTGGACAACCCCTTTAATCCCTTAATGACCTTGGGTCTTTCTGTTTTTGTGTTTCCATTTTTTGCTTTTTCTTCCCAGAGAGAACTTTTTTAATTTTCGTTCAATATGGCCGTGTGAGGGCTTATTTTTTGCGGGACGAGTTTTACTTTTAAGCGTTATCACTGGTTTTACCATATCGTGTGCTGGAAAAAGGGAAAAAAATTCCAAGTGTGGTGAAATTGCAAAAAAAATGCAATTCCACAGTTGTTTTTTGGGTCCTTTTTTTACCACGTTCACTGATTGCTAAAACTGACCTGCCATTATTATTCTCCAGGTCATTATGACTTCGTAGACACCAAACATGTATAGGTTCTTTTTTATTTAAGTGGTGAAAAAAAAATCCAAAGTTTGGTAAAAAAAATTTGTTGCGCGCCGGGCTGTCGTTTTTATTGATACCATTTTGGGGTAGATCCGATGTTTTGATCGCCCGTTGTTGCAGCGACCAAAAAAACGTAATTCTGCCGTTCATAATTTTTTTTCTCGTTACGCCGTTTACCGATCGGATTAATTCTTCTTTTATATTGATAGATCGGGCGATTCTGAACGCAGCGATACCAAATGTGTATGTGTTTTTTTTTTTTAATTATTTTATTTTGAATGGGGCGAAAGGGGGGTGATTTAAACTTAGATTTTTTAAAAACATTTTTTTTTACACTTTCTGCTTGCTTCAATAGTCTCCATAGGAGACTAGAAGCAGCAGTTGTCTGATTGCTTCTACTGCATACAGGCGATGAGCAGATCGTCTGTATGCAGCAGAAATGCTCACTTACTATGAGCGCTGACCATTAGGTGGCGCTCATAGCAATTGAGACATGACAACAACAAGCGTCTGCTGCAGACCCTGGGTTGTCATGCCCACCCATTGGTGACCCGCGATCACGTGACGGGGTCACCGATGGGTGGGGCTTCAGAAGCGCGAGTTAAATGCAGCTGTCAAAGATTGACAGCGACATTTAACTGGTTAACAGCTGTGGGTGGATCGCGATTCCACCCGCGGCTGTCGCGGGCACATGTCAGCTGTAATAATCAGCTGATATGTGCCCGGTTCAGTGCAGGCTCAGCGCCGGAGCCACCACTGAACCAGCCTTTCCGACCTGGTGCGTACTATTACTGACCAGGTCGGAAAGGGGTTAAATAATGGCAGCCCCAGAATGGCAAGAGGTATTCTATAAATCTTTCAGACACATCACAACCATGGAACAAATCAAAGGACAATAACATTTCTTTACTTCATAATATGTGAGGCAGTCCATCTATTTACTGCTACTATTTACTCCTACACTGTTCTTTAGCTGGCCATACATATTCATGTCAGCAGAACCTTCCATTTAAGGCTATGCTCACACATGTTGGGTCTTTCAGTGTCACAAATTTACAGCAAAACCCAACTCTGGCAGGAAATCAGATGCGTCAAAAATGCAGGTTTTGCTGCGTTTTGTGTTAGTTTTTTTCACTGTCCTTCTGTCTCTATTTATGCATGTACATAAAGTTCTGTGAAAAAAAGAGCCCCATTCTATTTTGCCATCAAAAAACGCTGAAAAAACACTGATGCAAATTTTGATGCGTTTTTTTCCCACCACCCATTACTTCCTATGGGTGAAAAAACGCTGAAAAAAACACTGAAAGAAGTGACATGCTCTATTTTCCAAAAACCCAATCAAGGCTCAAAATACACAACAAAAAAAACAAGGTGGGAACAGAGAATTATGGTGCCTCAGACTTTGCTGGTACTGCAAAACTCAGCTGAAAATTTGCATAAAAATCTGCAGAAAAAAACGCTGAAAATCCCAATGTGTGAACATACCTCACATGGGAACCAAAGGTTCCGTCAATAAATGTTAGGCTAAGCTTTAGCACCAGGGGCTTCAATGTCTTTTCCCCATTGAAAACACATGTATGCCTAGTATAACCAAACATGCATGTGTATGGGGAGAGAGAGAGCTGTGTGAATGAGATTCAGCCATTGGCTTCTTCATTTGTCTAGAATTGTGTATTAATGCGACTTCAGATTTGGTCTTAAACCAACCCAGAGACCAGAAGTTTTTAAATTATTTCAATAGGGCATTAAAGAGGGATCAAAAACTTCAGACTCATTTCAATGTGTGTACATGTAAATTTGTAATATACTGTGGGAGGTAAGAGGATCTTTCAGCAATATATAATTCACAGATGGTGGTCTGTTTGGCAAATGCCCCTTACATCTGTAACAAATTTTCCAGAACCAGATTGAAGCGAAAAAGAAAGGACAGGTTTGAGGAATATAATATATATATATATATATATATATATATATATACACATATATATATATATATATATATATATATATATATATATATATATATATATATATATATATATATATATATATACACACAAAATATTATAGATCTCTATCTCTCACATGATAACCTGTGTTTTAATCATTTTAATCCTGTGCTCTTCTTAGCAGTGACTGACAGCCATCTCTATATGCTCTATTATACAAAGAAAGCTGTCAGTCGCCATCGCTGACTGGTCCGAAAATGTCAGAAATATAGAGGTTTAAAATGACAGAAGTTGTCCTGAATCTTTCTTCACAATTTTTTTTATAAATTGTATATACACACACACACACACACACACACATATATATACATACACACACACACAGGGTGGTCTAAAAGTAGGTGGCCAGAAAATAATTTTTATTTTGATTTATATATAAAATTATATTTACTAACACAAGCATAACATTGACAATTAAATTTTATTCTGAACAATAATACAAAAGCCCTTAAATTTTATCAGCGCAGGTGCTCAAACTGTTTTCCATTACAATTTGCACAGCTTTGAAGTCACCTCTTACGCTTTGACAAACCTTTTTGCACAAGTCTCTGTGGGTATTAATTTCTTGAAATGCATCTCTTATGTAATTTTTCAAATCACTGACACTTTTTGGTTTTCGACTATAAACTTTGTCCTTGAGTCCCAAAAGAAAAAATGCATTGGGGTCAAGTCTGGTGAACGTGCCGGACAATCAAGTGGGCCTCTTCGGCCAATCCATTTATTAAGAAATGTTTCATCAAGATACTCACGGACCACTCTTGAATAATGTGGAGGGGCTCCATCTTGTTGGAAATAAAGGTCATTTGAATTAGGCTGTTGCTGTAACTGGGGAACAACTTGATTCATTAGAATTTTGAGATACTTATCTCCTGTGACTGTTCCATCAAAAAATATTGGTCCTAAAACACCAAAACTTGAAATACCGCCCCAAACATTGTCACGAGGCTCATTTAGTTGTTGCTCTAATGTTAAATGCATGTTCTCATTATACCAGTAAATACAATTATGTCTGTTAATATGGCCGGATAATTTGAAAGAAGCTTCATCACTCCACATAATGTTATCTAAAATTACTGGATTTTGTTTGATAAATCCCCCCCCTTCATAACCTTATTACACTTTCTGTCCACCTACTTTTGGACCACCCTGTATGTAAATATATAATATATATATGTATTATACATTATATTATACAAGGTATTATATAGGAAAAGGTCCCACTCCAATGAGCACTTCATCGAATTCAAACAGTCCCTCACTACCTTCAAGTCCACACTCACTGCAGCAAAACAAACATGCTTCACATCTCTCATATCCTCCCTGTCTCACAACCCCAAACAACTATTCAACACCTTCAATTCTCTCCTCCGTCCCCCAGTGCCTCCTCCCTCTCCTCTTATTTCAGCCGAAGACTTAGCCTCATTCTTCAAGCAGAAGATTGACATCATCAGACAAAGCTTTTGCCTAAAGCCTCCACAGCCCCTCCCCACACCTACTCAACCCTCCTCCTCCAAAACCACCTTCTCCACCATTACGGAAGATCAACTTTCCTCTTTACTCTCCAAATCACACCTCACCACCTGTAAACTTGACCCAATCCCGTCCCACCTCATCCCAAACCTTACCACTATCTTCATCCCACCCCTAGCCCACCTCTTCAACCTGTCACTAACAACTGGTGTCTTCCCCTCATGCTTCAAACATGCCTCAATCACACCCATCCTCAAAAAGCCCTCCCTTGACTCATCCTCTCTGACTAGCTATCGCCCCATATCACTTCTCCCCTATGTCTCAAAACTACTGGAACACCACGTCCATTCTGAGCTGTCCTCCCACCTCTCCTCCTGCTCCCTCTTTGACAGCCTACCATCTGGTTTCCGACCGCACCATTCTACTGAAACTGCACTGACTAAAGTCACCAACGACCTACTAACTGCCAAATCCAAGCGACACTACTCTGTCCTCCTCCTCCTAGACCTGTCATCTGCCTTTGACACAGTGGACCATTCCCTCTTACTACAGACTCTCTCATCTATCGGCATCACAGACTTGGCCCTATCCTGGATCTCCTCATACCTAACAGACAGGACATTCAGTGTCTCCCACTCATACATCACCTCCTCATCTCGCCCCCTATCTGTCGGTGTCCCCCAATGTTCAATTCTAGGACCCCTACTCTTCTCCATCTATACCTTAGGCCTGGGACAGCTCAGAGTCTCATGGCTTTCATTATCACCTCTATGCGGATGACACACAGGTCTACCTCTCTGGACCCGGTATAACCTCCTTACTAACCAAAATCCCACAATGTATATCTGCTATTTCATCCTTCTTCTCTGCTAGATTTCTAAAACTTAACATGGACAAAACAGAAATCATCTTTCAGCCATCTCATTCAACCCCTCCAACTGACCTATTTATCAACATCAATGGCTGCCCACTCTCCCCAGTCCCTCAAGCTCGCTGGCTTGGGGTAACCCTGGACTCTGAACTCTCCTTCAAACCACATAGCCAAGTCCTTTCCACTTCCTGCAATTCAAAAATATCTCCCGGATCCGCACATTCCTCAACCATGAATCTTCAAAAACACTAGTGCACGCCCTCATCATCTCCCGCCTCGACTACTGCAACCTCCTGCTCTGTGGCCTCCCTGCCAACACTCTCGCACCCCTCCAATCTATCCTAAACTCTGCTGCCCGACTAACCCACCAGTCCCCTCGCTATTCCCTGGCCTCTCCTCTCTGTCAATCTCTTCACTGGCTCCCCATTGCTCAGAGACTCCAGTTCAAAACCTTAACCATGGCATACAAAGCCATTCACAAACTGTCTCCTCCATATATCTCTGACCTAGTCTACCGTTACATACCCGAATGCAACCTCCGATCCTCACAAGATCTCCTTTACTCCCCTCTTATCTCCTCCTTCCACAATAGCATACAGAATTTCTCCCGTGCTTCCCTCCTACTCTGGAACACTCTACCCTAACACATCAGACTCTCGTCGACCGCGGAAACCTTCAAAAGGAGCCTGAAGACCCACCTCTTACGACAAGCCTACAACCTGCAGTAACCACCGCTCCGCCATACCGCTGTATACGACCAGCTCTACCCTCACCTATTGTATCCTCACCCATCCCTTGAAGATGGTGAGCTCTCGCGGGCAGGGTCCTCGCTCCTTCTGTACCAGTCGCTGTCACATTGTGTTCAAGATTATTTTAATTGTTTTTGCTATGTAAACCCCTTTTTCACATGTGAAGCGCCATGGAATAATATATATTTATTACACACACATATACATACACACTGCTTAAACAATAAAGGGAACACTTAAACAACAGAATATGACTCCAAGTGAATCAAACTGTCCACTTAAGGAAGCAACACTGATTGACAATCAATTTCACATGCTGTAGACAATAGATGGAAATTTTTGGCAATTATCAAGACACACTCAATAAAGGAGTGGTCCTGCAGGTGGGGACCACAAACCACATCTCAGTACCAATGCTTTCTGGCTGAGGTTTGGTCACTTTTGAATGTTGGTTGTGCTTTCACACTTATGGTAAAATGAGACGGACTCTACAACCCACAGAAGTTGCTCAGGTAGTGCAACTCATCCAGGATGGCACATCAATGCGAGCTGTGGCGAGAAGGTTTGCTGTGTCTGTCAGCGTAGTGTCCAGAGGCTGGAGGCGCTACCAGGAGACAGGCCAGTACACCAGGAGACGTGGAGGGGGCCGTAGGAGGGCAACAACCAAGCAGCAGGACCGCTACCTCCGCCTTTGTGCAAAGTCAACAGGAGGAGCACTGCCAGAGCCCTGCAAAATAACCTCCAGCAGGCCACAAATGTGCATGTGTCTGCACAAACGGTTAGAAACCGACTCCATGAGGGTGGTATGAGGGCCCGACTTCCACAGATGGCGGTTGTGCTCACAGCCCAACACCGTGCAGGACGCTTGCCATTTGCCACAGAACACCAGGATTAGCAAAGTCGCCACTGGCACCCTATGATCATCACAGATGAAAGCAGGTTCACACGGAGCACATGTGACAGACGTGACAGGACAGAGTCTGTAGACGCTGTGGAGAGCTATCTGCTGCCTGCAACATCCTTCAGCATGACCGGTTTGGCAGTGGGTCAGTAATGGTGTGGGGTGGCATTTCTCTGAAGGGCCTTGGGTTCCTCCTAATGCAGGACAATGCCAGACCTCATGTGGCTGGAGTGTGTCAGCAGTTCCTGCAAGATGAAGGCATTGAAGCTATGGACTAGCCCGCCCATTCCCCAGACCTGAATCCGATTGAGCACATCTGGGACAGCATGTTTCACTCCATCAACCAATGTAACGTTGCATCACAGACTGTCCAAGAGTTGGTGGATGCTTTAGTCCAGGTCTGGGAGGAGATCCCACAGGAGACCATCCGCAACCTCATCAGGTGCATGTCCAGGCGTTGTAGGGAGATCATACAGGCACATGGAGGCCACACACAATACTGAGCCTCATTTGGACTTGTTTTAAGGACATTACATCAAAGTTGGATCAGCCTGTAGTGTGTTTTTCCACTTTAATTTTGGAGGTAACTCCAAATCCAGACCTCCATTGGTTAATAAATTTGATTTCCATTGACGATTTGTGTGTGTTTTTGTTGTCAGCACATTCAACTTTGTACAGAACAAAGTATTCAATGAGAATATTTCATTCATTCAGATCTAGGATGTGTTAGAGTGTTCCCTTTATTTTTTTGAGCAGTGTGTGTGTGAGATAGATAGATAGATAGATAGATAGATAGATAGATAGATAGATAGATAGATAGATAGATAGATAGATAGATAGAGCCCCCTTGAACTTTCCTACCTTTTGCCACATTTCTGGCTTCAAGCAAAGATTTAAAATTCTAGTTTTTTTGGGAAGGATCAACAAGTGGGACACAATCGTGAAGTGGAACAAAATTTATTGGCTATTTTAAACTTTAACAAATTAAAAACTGAAAAGTGGGGGGAGCAATATTATTGGGCCCCCTTGAGTTAATACTTTGTAGCGCCACCTTTTGCTGCGATTACAGCTGCAAGTTGCTTGGGGCATGTCTCTATCAGTTTTGCACATCGAGAGGCTGAAATTCTTGCCCATTGTTCCTTGCAAAACAGCTCGAGCTCATTGAGGTTGGATGGAGGGCGTTTGTGAACAGCAGTTTTCAGCTCTTTCCACAGATTCTCGATTGGATTCAGGTCTGGGCTTTGACTTGGCCATTCTAACACCTGGATACGTTTATTTTTGAACCATTCCATTGTACATTTTGCTTTATGTTTGGGATCATTGTCTTGTTGGAAGATAAATCTCCGTCCCAGTCTCAGGTCTTTTGCAGACTCCAACAGGTTTGCTTCCAGAATGGTCCTGTATTTGGCTCCATCCATCTTCCAATCAATTTTAACCATCTTCCCTGTCCCTGCTGAAGAAAAGCAGCCCCAAAACCATGATGCTGCCACCACCATGTTTGACAGTGGGGATGGTGTTTTGAGGGTGATGAGCTGTGTTGCTTTTACGCCAAACATATCCTTTTGCATTGTGGCCAAAAAGTTCGATTTTGGTTTCATCTGACCAGAGCACCTTATTCCACATGTTTGGTGTGTCTCCCAGGTGGCTTGTGGCAAACTTCAAAGGAGACCTTTTATGGATATCTTTGAGAAATGGCCTTCTTCTTGCCACTCTTCCATAAAGGCCAGATTTGTGCAGTGTACGACTGATTGTTGTCCTATGGACAGACTCTCCCACCTCAGCTGTAGATCTCTGCAGTTCATCCAGAGTGATCATGGGCCTTTTGGCTGCATCTCTGATCAGTCTTCTCCTTGTTCGAGATGAAAGTTTAGAGGGATGGCCGGGTCTTGTAGATTTGCAGTGGTCTGATACTCCTTCCATTACAATATGATCGCTTGCACAGTGCTCGTTGAGATGTTTAAAACTTGGGAAATCTTTTTGTATCCAAATCCGGCTTTAAACTTCGCCACAACAGTATCTCGGACCTGCCTGGTGTGTTCCTTGGTCTTCATGATGCTCTCTGCACTTGAAACGGAACCCTGAGACTATCACAGAGCAGGTGCATTTATACGGAGACTTGATTACACACAGGTGGATTCTATTTATCATTACCAGTCATTTAGGACAACATTGGATCCTTCAGAGATCCTCACTGAACTTCTGGAGTGAGTTTGCTGCACTGAAAGTAAAGGGGTCGAATAATATTGCACGCCCCACTTTTCAGTTTTTAATTTGTTAAAAAAGTATAAAATATCCAATAAATTTCACGATTGTGTCCCACTTGCTGTTGATTCTTCCCCAAAAAATTAGAATTGTATATCTTTATGTTTGAAGCCAGAAATGTGGCAAAAGGTAGGAAAGTACAAGGGGGCAAAATACTTCTGAAATGCATAAATAAATATATATATATATATATATATATATATATATATATATATATATATATATATATATATATATAAAAATTTCTATCCAGCTGGCACTGCTACAACATGACTGTAGGTTGAACTGATTTTTTTATGGTGACAGGTTCCCTTTAAATATTAATTTGTCAGTGACTGTATTCATTTTACATGGAGAGAAAAAGCAAAACACATTTTCCAAAAAAGTCACAATAGCAACAGTTTAGAAAACTTTAATATCCCACCTTTTCCTGGACTAAGATTCTGATCTACAAAAACTTTCAGCTCTCCATTTGCTTCAATTAATCCAGCCTAAAAGAAAAACAAAAAAAACAAACAATTATCAAAAATGAAATAACATGCAACAAAATAGAAAATAGAAAGTTGAAATGATTGGTCTCATCCAAGACATTTGAGGCTGAACTCATGGATATTTTATAAATATGTCTTACTGGTAGGAGTGGTGCCTGTGACATCCAATGCTGGCACAAATCATCAGGTCCCTCTCTCTATAATTATCAGTCTGGAGCAGACAATCACTACATATAGACCATAGTGGGATGGAGCACGACATGACAAACTAAATCAATGGCCCGGATGAAATGCAAGGATGAGCCCCGGCCTTCAGAAGGAGACACTCCATTTGCAGCTGCTCTCCACTGATGCTAATAGATGAAGGGTGACAAACACTGGAAAACATGTTGCATTTTAGCCTTCTACAACAATTTCATATAATTTTCGGGAAAGTGCTCTACAATCTGTAGCAAATCTCTAAAAAGTCTAAATACACTTTTTGATTTGTGGCAGGTTTTCAAAATGCTACATTCCCTGGGTATCACGTTATAGGATATAACAAAACAGAAAAAAAGAAAGAAAATACCATAAGATAAAGACCACCACAAAAAAAATTACTATATAAAAACATAAAATTTAAGGTTATTGCCGCACATGCTCTGCGTCATATCCAGAGGTTGCCTTTTCAACGTAGACGTATGTATAAGTGCTGCCAGCATTGCTGCAGAGGTTAAAGGGGTGGTGGGGGTCAGCCTGTCAGTGCTCAGACCATGCTCCGCACACTGCAGCAAATTTGTATACATGGCTGTCATCCAAGAAGGAAGCCTCTTCTAAAGATAATGCACAAGAAAGCCCACAAACACTTTGCTTTAGTCAAGCAGACTAAGGACACTGCTTACCGGAACCATGTGCTGTGGTCCGACGAGACCAAGATACACTTATTTGGCTCTGATGGTGTCAAGAGTGTGTGACAGCAACCAGGTGAGGAGTACAAAGACAACTGTGCCTTGCCTACAGTCAAGCATGGTGGGAGGGGGGGTGTACTAGTATGGAGATGCATCAGTGCTGCCGGCTGTGGGGAGCTACAGTTCCTTGAGGAAAACATGAATGCCATCATGTAGTGACATACTGAAGCAGAGCATGATCCCCTCCCTTTCTGAAACTCGGCTGCAGGTTAGTATTCCAACATGATAACGACGCCAACCACACCTCCAAGACGACTACTGCCTTGCTAAAGAAATTGAGGGTAAAGCTGCTAGACTGGGCAGGTCTCCAGACCTAAACCTTATTAAGCATCTGTGGGGCATCCTCAAATGGAAGGTACAGAAGGTCTCTAAAATCCACCAGCTCCATGATGTCATCAGAGAGGAGTGGAAGAGAATTCCTGTGAAACTCTAGTGAACTCCATGCCCAAGAGAGTTAAAGCAGTGCTTGAAAATAATGGTGGCCACACAAAATTTTGACACTTGGGGCACGATTTTCACTTAGGGGTGTACTCACTTTTGTGGTCAGCGGTTTAGACATTGATGGCTGTGTGTTGAGTTATTTAGAGGGCAAATTTACACCGTTAAACACGATGTACACTGACTACTTTACATTGTATCAAAGTGTCATATCTTCATTGTTGTCCCATGAAAAGATATATTTACAAAAATGTGAAGGGTGTTACTCACTTTTGTGAATATATATATATATATATATATATTAACATTTACAAGTTGTGTTATGTTTTACAGCTTAGACACATGACAGGAAGGCAATTGTGAAACTTTGCAGCTTTCAAGAGATGCCTGTCGATAGTCACCTAAGGGGGTTATAGAGTTCCCAATAAACAAAGAACTTCCCTCTTTTCCCTTGCAATCCAGTGAAGATACTCTGGTGGACCTCATGGTTTACAATAGGGCAAAATGTAGCCAATTAGAAGCCACAACCAACAGTCAAGTACTGTACTCGCTGTGATCAGCGCCTAGAGATAGCTCATGATACCAGTTGTATGGCATGTGAGCGCAATGTCCTCCGACTGGTTGTGGTGGTAACGTACTGTTAACTTGCAAACAGAGCACCACTGGAGATGAATTGATGGGAGTAAGCAGATTTGAGAATTATTTATTTTAATTAACATTTATAACTTTTTTTTTTTTTTCTTTTTACACACAATGGATAACCCTTTTTCAGCTGATAACAGAGCGTAGCACTCATGCTTTTAAATTCTGATGAATTAGCACGAATTTTTAAAAAAATGTATTACTAGTCTTTTGAGCATCAT
Source organism: Phyllobates terribilis (assembly GCF_046119375.1). NCBI lineage: Eukaryota > Metazoa > Chordata > Amphibia > Anura > Dendrobatidae > Phyllobates > Phyllobates terribilis. The sequence goes on along the minus strand of NW_027362762.1, from coordinate 324,456,785 downwards.
CCTATTAAAAAAGTAACACAAAGTATGACTCTTTGCTCGTTTCTATACTAGGTGGAAATGCAGAGATCTGCAGACTTTAACGGCAAACCACTTGAGAAAACAAGGATCTCTTTCTTTCCTCTGTGAGCAAATAGTTTGGAACCCCCTACATCAATAAAATATACTTCTGGGAGCCATTGTTTCACCACAAAATGCCCAAAGATTTTTCTAATTTCTCAGTAAATATACAGTTGTGCTCAAAAGTTTACATACCCTGGCAGAATTTTTCCTTTCTTGGCCTTGTTTCAGAGAATATGAATCATAACAAAAAAAAATTTCTCCACTCATGGTTATTGGTTGGGTGAAGCCATTCAATGTCAAACTACTGTGTTTTCTCTTTTCATATCTTAATGACAACCAAAAACATCCAAATGACCCTAATCAAAAGTTCACATACCCCAGTTCTTAATACCGTGTATTGCCCCCTCTAACATCAATGACAGCTTGAAGTCTTTTGTGGTAGTTGTGGATGAGGTTCTTTATTTTCTCAGATAGTAAAGCTGCCCATTCTTTTTGGCAAAAAGCCTCCAGTTCCTGTAAATTCCTGGGCTGCCTAGCATGAACTGCACGCTTGAGATCTCCCCAGAGTGGCTCAATGATATTGAGGTCAGGAGACTGAGATGGCCACTCCAGAACCTTCACTTTGTTCTGCTGTAGCCAATGACAAGTCGACTTGGCCTTGTGTTGTGGATCGTTGTCATGTTGGAATGTCCAACTACGTCCCAAGCGCAGCTTTGGAACTGATGAGTGCAAATTTACCTCCAGTATTTGCTGATAATGCGCTGCATTCATCTTTCCTTCAACTTTTACCAAGTTTCCTGTGCCTTTGTTGCTCACACATCCCCAAAACATCAGCGATCTACCTCCGTACTTTACTGTAAGAATGGTGTTCCTTTCATCATAGGCCTTGTTGACCTCTCTCCAAATGTAAGGGTTATGGTTGTGGCCAAAAAGTTCTATTTGGTCTCATCACTTCAAATTACCTTGTACCAGAAGTTTTGAGGCTCGTCTCTGTGCTGTTTGGCGTATTGTAGACGAGATACTTTGTGGCATTTGCGCAGTAATGGCTTTCTTCTGGCAACTCAACCATGCAGCCCATTTCTCTTTAAGTGCCTCCTTATTGAGCATTATGAAACAGCCACACTGCTAGTTTTCAGAGAGTCGTGAATTTCAGCTGATGTTATTTGTGGGTTTTTCTTTGCATCCCGAACACTTTTCCTGGCAGTTGTGGCCAAAAGTTTTGTTGGTCTACCTGATCGTGGTTTGGTTTTTACAGAGCCCCTGATTTTCCATTTGTTAATCATAGTTTGAACGCTGCTGACTGGCATTATCAATTCCTTGGATATTTTTTTGTATCCCTTCCCTGTGTTATACAGTTCAACTACCTTTTCCCATAGATCCATTGAAAATTCTTTTGGTTTCCCCATGACCCATGATACCGACTGGATACAAGCCGTCATTGACCCCAATACAAACATTGCCACTCTCAATGTTGGATTCTCCTGGTGTCTGAAAATTGAGATCTTGGTTCTGAGAGCTGTTTGATGCTCCAACGGAAGAAAGAACGTTTGTTTGTTGGAGTCCAGCAGGACACCAAGGAATTTCCTCCTCGACGAAGGAAGGAGTTCTCATTTTTTGAGGTTCGGAATCGAGCCTAATGAGCGAAGAGTTTCTAAGGTTATGGAAACATGAATATTGAGGGTCACCACCGAAGGGGCGACAATCAACATGTCGTTCAGGTATGGAATTATGCAGACATCTTATTTTTGGATGAGAAAATGACTTCTGTCATAATCTTCATAAACACCCAGGGTGCTGAAGAGATGCCGAATGGCAGTACATTGTACTGGTAGTGTTTTGCCATGTTGTCACCGGAGATTGCAAAGCACAGGAACTTCCTGTGGGACGGATGAATCGGCACATGGTAGTATCCATCTTTTAAGTCTATGGTTGCCATGACGTAGTCTTTCCCTATTAAGGGAATAGTTGATCTTATAGACTCCGTCTGTATTTGATGTGATTGTTCAGGTACTTCAGGTTGATTATGATGTGAGGGGTCCCTGACGGTTTCCGTATTAGGAATATTTTTGAGTAGTGACCCATCCCCCTCCCAGCCGGGGGGGAATGGAGATATTACTCCGGATTCCAGGTGGTCTTGTAGACCGACTGATAACAGTTCCCGAGCTCCTTGAGAAGGAAGGGACGTGACCTGAGGGGGACGACTCTCCAACTCCAATAGAAGATCCTCTTTGATTATGGTATTGAGGATCCACTGGCAGGAAGATATTGCCTGCCACTGGGGAAAGAAATCCAAGAGAAGGCCCCCTACACGGACCAAGTCATTGCTTGTCCTGCTGCTGGTGTTGTTGTTGTGGTACAAGGATGTTACGGCCCTTGCCGCCTTTAGGATAGCTCCAGCACCCAGATTTTCCCTTTCCCTTATACTGTGTGGGGTGACTCTGGGAAGGTCGAAAGGAACGTTTCTTAGTTTGTCTCTGTTCAGGAAGGGTTTTCTTCCTGTCCGAGGCCTTTTCAAGGATATCATTCAGGGCTGGCCCGAATACATATTTCCATTGAAAGGGAATGGAGCAGAGTTTAACCTTAGAGGTGACATCCTCACTCCATGTTTTGAGCCACAGCGCATGGCGAGCAGTATTGGATAAAACAGCTGACTCAGCCGAGGCGTCAGCTAAGAAGCCCGTGGCTTTTTGAAGGAGAGGAATGGAGTCTAGCAGGTCTGCCCTGGACGTGCCCTGAGACAGATGTTCCTCCAGTTGGGCCAGCCACTTGAAGAGGGATCTGGCCACGCAAGTTGATGAGATATTGACCTTGAGAGAGGCAGAAGAGGTTTCCCATGATTTGAGGACGCTTTCCATTTTCCAGTCCAATGGGTCCTTCAATTGGGATGAGTCCTCAAAGGGAAGTGAGGTTTTCCTCACTAGCCTTGCCACCTGGAGGTCCACCATAGGGAAGTCCCACTCAAATTCTTCACCTTCCAGCGGAAATCTATGCTTTTATTCCGAAGGGGTGGTGAGATGGTTTTCCGGGATTTCCCATTCCTGTCGGATGAGATCTCTAATGACCTCATGAACTGGAAAACCAGTCTGCTTTTTTGATCTAAGGCCTCTAAACATCTCATCCTGAACGGAACAGCTGACCTCAACTTCCTACAGCCCCATAGTGCCTCTCACGGAGTCCAGTAATTCCTCTAAATTGTCCGAGGAAAAATAATATCTTCCAATTTCTACCTTTTTGGCAGGCCCTAAGGATACTATTTCATCAAAATCATCAGAGGCGGAGCTACTAGCATCAATAGAGACCACATCTGAGTCTAACTCCTGAATCTTCCTCTTCTTAGGGGGAGAGGGCCTAGAGGAGGAGTAGACAGGTAGGGCAGCAATAGATGCTTGGACCTCATGTCTAACTACCTGGACCTCATGCTTAACAAGTGATCTAAGCTCCTCGATTAACGAGGGGTTTTCTTTATTTTATCCGTACAGGGTCGGCACAACTTCTTATAGGATGAGGACAATTTTTTTAGCACAGATGCCACATCTACGAGGCTGGTCTTTATCCTTCTTAGAAGCGGGCGCCTTGTCTTCCTAAGAGGGGAAGAGAAGAGATACCCATGTAACTAGAAGGAGGGGAAACCTAGTGTCATCTAAAAGAGAGACAGATAACCCCATAGTGACCCACCCCGATACTACTCACTGTAGCCGGAGGCGTGCTGGGCTCTGCAGATGCAGGAATACTGGATCTGTCACCTTCCATGGTGGAGATAGCCTTACCTTTGGCGTTTTCAGGTGGGTTTTTATGTAAAAAACAGAGCCCCCCCCCCAGCAAGGAACCTCAGTCCCCTCCCCCTTCCGGTCACGAGAGGGTCAATACGGATCGATATTGGCCTTGCGACATGCTCAAACATCATGCACTCCAGCGTGGAACACATAGTCCGGAAGAGACCAGGACCTGCGATGACGTCACTTCCGGTGCGCGCGCGCCCAGACCGCCGGAGGAAGGAGGAGATGCCGGAGAGCTGGAACAAGCCTCCGGCATGAAAATCACCGTAAATCACCGTGCTAGCTTTAACTTCTATGGGGCGCAGGAAGCCAGGATGGTCCCAATGGGAGGTGCATGGAGGGAGGAGGGAGCGCCCCGACCAACCGCTGCCCGGCAAGTATATTTAATACAATGCTGCCCTGCCGGCCTGAAAGCACTGCAGGACCTCTCCATGCCCCAAGGGGGACAGGAAAACATTGGGGATTGACGGTGGGGAGGGGCTTTTAACCTCTCTATGTTCCTGTCCCCCAATAGGGCGTGGACAACATCTCCAATGCTGTCGAGGAAGGCGTATTGAGAAAGGAAAAATTCTGCCCGGGTATGTAAATTTTTGAGCACAACTGTAATAAAAACATTCAGTATTTGTTCTAATCTTGCCCCATCTACTGTCACAAAGGTAAATATGGGCTACTGTAGTGACTGAAAGGGATCTAAATTTCCAATATCTAAAGGAGCTGTCCGGCCTTGTGACAATGATGAGCTCTCTCTAAGATATGTCATCAACATCAGACCACTGGAATTGACACCCTGCACCATCATGATCAGCTGCTTTTAGCTCCAGCCATGTGTTAAAAGGGAACCAGTCACCAGGAAAAATGCTATTAAGCTGCGGGTTAATAGCGTTATTAACCTCCAAGCGCCCACACTTAGCCGAACGCTGCAGGGAGAAAATTAACTTTATTGCCCCAGGCAGCATTCGGGTCTCAGTCACAGGGGTGGTGTCAGCGTGGCTGTAACCGGGCCCCCAGTCCTGACTGACAGCAGGCCCAGACTGACTGCTGGCCCCAATGGAAAGCTGCTGTCAGTCAGGGCCGGGGGCATGGTTACAGCATCCCTCGTGACTCAAACACTGCCGGGGGGAATAAAGTTAATTTTCTCCCTACAACATTCGGCTACGTTCGTGTGCAGGGCAGGTTAATAACGCTATTAACCTGCAGATTAACCCCATATCTGTAGGTTAATAGCGTTGTTTTTGGTAAACTGTTGCCTTTAAAAGTAATGCATAAAAGTATGTTACAGTGCCGTTCACTGTGTAGTGGTTGTTGCCGAGAACTGCAGATCAGCTCTTATTCGATAGGCGCTGAGCTGCAGTTCTCGGCAGGGGCCACTGCATAGTGAAAGGAGCCATGCTCTTCAGAAGTTACTGGAGGTGAAAACAGCTAAGCTGTCAGAACCCCATCAATTTAATATTGAAGACCTGTCCTAACAATAGGTGAACAGTATCAAAAGGTTTAACACTCATTTAATGACCTATTCCTATATTCAGTGGGTACGGAAAGTATTCAGACCCCTTTAAATTTTTCACTGTTTCATTGCAGCCATTTGGTAAATTCTAAAAAGTTCATTTTTTTTCTCATTAACCCCTTAAGGAGCAGAGCTTTTTCCGTTTTTGCGTTTTCGTTTTTTGCTCCCCTTCTTCCAGAGCCATAGCGTTTTTATTTTTTGGTCAATATGGCCATGTGAGGGCTTATTTTTGCGGAACGAGTTGTACTTTTCAACGCCATCACTGGTTTTACCATATTGTGTACTGGAAAACGGGAAAATTGCAAAAACAGTGCAATACCACAATTGTTTTTTATTTATTTTTTTACCACGTTCACTGAATGCTAAAACTGATCTGCCATTCTTATTCTCCAGGTCATTACGAGTTCGTAGACACCAAACATGTATAGGTTCTTTTATATTTAAGTGGTGAAAAAAAATTCCAAAATTTGGTTAAAAAAAAAAAATAGAGCCATTTTCTAAGACCTGTAGCGTCTCCATTTTTCGGGATCTGGGGCTGGGTGAGGGCTTATTTTTAGCACGCCGGACTGATGTTTTTATTGATAACATTTTGGGGTAGATCTGATGTTTTGATCGCCCGTTATTGCATTTTATTGCAATTTTGCGTCGACCAAAAAACGTAATTCTGGCGTTTAGAATTTTTTTCTCGTTACGCCGTTTATCGTTCGGATTAATTCTTTTTTATATTGATAGATCGGGCGATTCTGAACGCGGCGATACCAAATATGTGTATGTAGGTTTTTTTTTTATAGATTTTATTTTGAATGGGGTGAATTAAACTTTTTTTTATATTTTTAAGATTTTTTTTTTTTTTTTTTACTTTTTGCATGCTTCAATAGTCTCCATAGAAGACTAGAAGCAGCAATTGTCCGATAGTCTCTGCTACATACAGGGGATCAGCAGATCCCCTGCATATAGCAGAATTGGTCCTGTGCTATGAGCGCCGACCACTAGGTGGTGCTCATAGCGACCAGATCATGACAACCACAGGCGTCTGCTGCAGACCCTGGGTTGTCATGCCCACCCATCGGTGACCCGCGATCACGTGACGGGGGTCGCCGGTGGGCGGGGCTTAGGACGCGCTTCCCGGAAGCGCGCGTTAAATGCCGCTGTCGGAGATTGACAGCGGCATTTAACAAGTTAACAGCCACGGGTGGATCGTGATTCCACCCGCGGCTGTTGCGGGCACATGTCAGCTGTAAGAATCAGCTCACATATGCTCGGTTCAGTGCGGGCTCACCGCCAAAGCCCTCACTGAACCGGGGGAGGAGCCCTATGACGTACTAAGACGTCATAGGTTCCAAACTGGTTAAAAGTACACTCTGCACACCATCTTGACTGAAAAAAAACAAATGTAGAAATTTTTGCAAATGTATTAAAAAAGAAAAACTCAAATATCACTTGGTCATAAGTATTAAGACCCTTTGGTCAGACACTCATATTTAAGTCACATGCTGTCCATTTCCTTGTGATACTCCTTGAGATGGTTCTACTTCTTCATTCGAGTCCAGCTGTGTTTAGTTAAACTGATAGGACTTGATTTGGAAAGGCACACACCTGTCTATATAACACCTCACAGCTCACAGTGTATGTCAGACCAAATGAGAATCATGAGCTCAAAAGAAACAGCCCAAGGAGCTCAGAGACAGAATTGTGGCAAGGCACAGATCTGGCCAAGGTTACAAAATAATTTCTGCATTACTCAAGGTTCCTAAGAGCACAGTGAGCTTCATAATCCTTAAATGGAAGAAGTTTGGGACCACCAGAAGTCTTCCTAGACCTGGCCGTCCAGCCAAACTGAGCAATCATGGGAGAGGAGAATCGTGGCTGAGCTCCAGAGATGCAGTAGGGAGATAGTTGGCTTTGTGGAACTTTCTCCCATCACTGCAGCCCTTCACCAGTTGGGCCTTTATGGCAGAATGGCCCGATGGAAGCCTCTCCTCAGTGCAAGACATATGAAAGCCCGCATAGAGTTTGCTCAAAAACACATGAAGGACTCCCAGACTATGAGAGAAGATTCTCTGGACTGATGTGATGAAGATAAAACTTTTTTGGTGATAATTCTAAGCGGTAAGTGTGGAGAAAACCAGGCACTGCTCATCATCTGCCCAATACAATCCCAACAGTGAAACATGGTGGTGGCAGCAACATGCTATGGTTTTTTTTTTCAACAGCAGGGACAGGATGACTGGTTGCAATTGAAGGAAACATGAATGCGGCCAAGTACAGAGATCCTCAATGAAAACCTCTTCCAGAGTGCTCTGGACCCCAAACTTGGCAAGAATACCTTCCAACAAGACAATGACCCTAAGCACACAGCTAAAATAACAAAAGAGTGGCTTCAGAACAACTCTGTTACCATTCTTGACTGGCCCAGCCAGAGCCCTGACCTAAACCCAATTGAGCATCTCTGGAGAGACCTGAAAATGGCTGTCCACCAACGTTCACCATCCAACCTGATGGAACTGGAGAGGATCTGCAAGGAAGAATGGCAGAGGATCCCCAAATCCAGGTGTGAAAAACTTGTTGCATCATTCCCAAGAAAACTCATGGCTGTACTAGCTCAAAAGGATGCTTCTACTCAATACTGAGCAAAGGGTCTGAATACTTATGACCAGGTGATATTTCAGTTTTTCTTTTTTAATAAATTTGCAAAAAGTTCTACATTTCTGTTTTTTTCTGTCAAGATGGGGTGCAGAGTACTTTAATGAGAAAAAAAAAAGAACTTTTTAGAATTTACCAAATGGCTGCAATGAAAGAGTGAAAAATTTAAAGGGGTCTGAATACTTTCCGTACCCACTGTACAAGTCATCACTTGCACATCATTTTGCAGGAAAGCCTTGTGTGGCAACCACTGGAACTTGCACACTATTCCAGCAATATTCAATCAATTGTTTTAGTTAAAACCCTATTTTACAAACATAAAAATAGACATTTAAAAAACTTTTACCCCTAAAAGACCCAGCTTTTTTTTTGTTTTAGTGGTTTTATTTTTCCTCCCCTTCTTCAAAGAGCCAAGCATTTTTTTTCTTTTTTCTGTTGACATAGCCGTGAGGGCTTATATTTTGTGGGACGAGTAGTAGTTTTGAGTGACACTACTTTACCATGTAATGGACTGAAAGAAATTTGAACAAAAATTTTCAAGTGAGAAATTAAAACAAAACACAAATCAGCCAATGTTTACTGTATTTTTTTCTTTTATGGCGTTATGTGCGGCAAAAATTACATGGCAGTATGACTCTCCATGTCCGTACCATTACAGCAGTATCAAACTTTTAACGTTTTTTTGTTTTTGTTGCTTTTTTCTGAGACTCAAAACTATATTTTTCCATTGATGGACCTGTGAAGGCTGGCTTTTGTGGTGTTGAGCTGCAGTTTTTGAGGGTACCATTTTTGGAGTACGTATGAATGACGTTTAGATCGTTTTTTGTTGTCTTTTGTGGTGGGAGGAGGGAGGGGCACAAAAAAAAAAAAAAAGGCATTTATGGAATTTTTGGTTTTTTTAATCCATGGCTTCATTTACCTTATGGGTTAACATTATATTTTAGATTGGAGTTTTACGGGCGCAGCAACAAAAGAAGTTATAAAGGGATATTTCCAGTCTTCAAATATGAAGTCCTGTAATTATAAAGTTGGGCATCCACAAATCAGACTTGTCTTTCCAGCACATACTAATCCCATTGAGCATCTGTGGTATCTTGGGAAATGGAAGGTCACCATCTTGAGCGCAAACTAGAGAATCTAAATGCAACAAAATTCTGGTGTAAACTGCACAAAAAAAAAAACCCAAAAAACTGTTTCATGACTTACACCATATTTATTATGTGTTTACACACTATTTGGACTTTGTCCGAAATGGTCATGGTTTATCAGAAAAATGGGTGTAAGCCTGGGAATTTTTCCAAAATGTGCCCAGAGACAAAGTGGACCCATCACCTCCTGGGAAACTTCATACAGTAAAAAAAAAAAAAAAAAAAAAAGTAAAAAAACACAAACATCTCATATACTTTGGAAAAGGAAAATATTTCCTATTTTGGCAATTAAAGGTACTTACATCTTTTGCCATGTTACCAAATATGCAGAATTAAATAAGCAGGATTGCCACCCAGTTGAATAGTCTGAAAAAAAAAATAGAAATTAACATAATTGGTCAAGAAAAAAAAAGAAAATCAAGTCAATCTACTTAAAGCTAAAGAAGAGAGAGGCCAGCCAGGAAAAAAGTATTCACAAGTCCCCAAAAAGGTCCTTGTTGCAGCCTGTCTCCTGATGTGTTTCTTAGAGCTCGCTGATGTCCCATTTCTATTATGCCACCTAAAAATGTTATTAATAAATGTACAACTGGGTCTTACAATTCCCCTTGTCAAATGAGCGCATCCCTACTCAGTCCGACACACTTGAGCACCTGGTAACATCCAGATATTAATTTATACATTTCTATGAAGGATAACAGGAGCAGCAAAATGTAGAGTTAAAGAAAATCTGTGAGTACCATAATGAAGGAGCAGAGACCCAGATTCCAGGGATGTCAGTCACTGGGCTGTGTTTTGCCGTTACTTAAAAACGCCCATCCCTTAGGCTGTGTGTCCACTATGCATTTTTTAAGCGTTTCCACAGCGGCAATTGCGCTGCAGAAACGCTTAAAAAACGCTTGGTAGAAGGCCTGCCATGTTACCCAATGATAATCCGCATGTGCTGTGCACATGCTGCGGATTATCATTGCGGAAAAATCCGCAGCACTACCAATTATTTTGCGGAATCGCGGCGTTTTCGCTGCCATTGACTTGCATTGAATCGCATGATATCCGCATCACTGCATCTGCACATGCGGATATCATGCGGTTCAATGTGCGGATGGTACCCGGGTTTGGAGAAGAGGAGACTCATCCAGACCTGGGTACCATAGAACCTGTAAAAAAAAGTGAATAAAATAAAAAATATACATTATACTTACCTTCTGATGGCCCCCGGTCTCCATAGCGATCCGTCCTGGCTTGCCGGTAGTTCGCAATAATCTAAAAGCACCTGCGGTGACGTCATTTAGTCATGTGACGAGTCATGCGACCGCAGAAGTCAGGGGTCGTGTGACCCGTCACATGACTAAATGATGTCACCGCAGGTCCTTTTAGACTATCTCGAGCTGCCGACAAGCCAGTATGGATCGCTATGGACACAAGGGGCCATCAGAAGGCATGTATATTTATTTTTTACCATTCTTTTACGGTCACACAATATAAATCCATGCCGGTTGCATGGACTTATACAGTGTGACCAAGTTGTCAAGCACTTTCCAAGTGATGCTAAAATCGATTGGAAAGCGCTTGTCAACCCGCATGCGGAAATGCATGTGAAGAACGCTTCACTTCCACTTGTCTCTGGCCGGAAAACCACATATAAAATCCGCATGTACAATCCGCATGCGTTTTTTCTGCCAGGGAGATGCAGAAACGCTCAGGAAAAATCCAGAGCATTTCAGCATCGTGGGCACATAGCCTTAACCATAACTGAACTGCTAACTACAGACCTGTTTCCAATCTTCCCTTTATCTCTTAACTCCTGGAACGCCTGGTCCATTCCTGTCTAATCCGCTATCTCTCAGATAACTCTCTTCTTGACCCTTTACAATCCGGTTTCCGCTTCTCACACTCTACTGAAACTGCCCTCACTAAAATCTCTAATGATCTACTAACAGCTAAATCGAATGGTCACTACTCCCTGCAGCATTTGACACTGTGGATCACCAGCTCCTCCTCACGACCTCAAGGATACCCCTCTCTTTTGGTTCTCCTCCTACCTTTCCGACAGTTTCTTCACTTTATCTTATGCTGGCTCCTCTTCGCCCTACAGTCGGGGATCCTCAAGGATCAGTCCCAAGCCCCCTCAGTTTCTCCTTATGTACTGTTCCTACTGGATTCCCCAGAAGATTTGGTTTTCAGTACCATGTATGCTCTTGACACTCTCACCCACAAAGCTCTCCACAGTTCATCACACTACATATCCTCGCTCGTCTCAGTCTACCACCCTACTCGTGCCCTTCGTTCTGCTAATGACCGAAGACTAACAGCCTCAATAATTCGAACTGCCCACTCCCATCTCCAAGACTTTGCGTTTGCTGCGACAATTTTTTGGAATACACTAGACAATTTGATTAATTCCCAATACCCACAAGCATGGCCTAAACATTTCTTTAGACTGACCATTTGCCTCACCTCACTTACCTAACTATCCCCGTTTTGCCCATACAAAATTTTCTTCAAAATCAGGACCCTCATGGCATCTGTTCACACCCCCTCCTTGCACTTAATAGCCCTTTGTGTCTGTACTTGTACACATACTGGCTGGTGACTGGTTCATGCAGTGTTATGTGAATACCCGAGTTATTATACTGATGGCTGGACCATACAATACAAGCACTTTTTACCATTCATCTTTCATGTCTCCCCTATTTCCTTATAGATTATAAACTTGCAAGCAGGACCCTCACTCAATCACTACAGGACTAGATGTCACGTGCCTTCTAGTCCAACCCAGCTGCCTGTCACTATACAATGTACACAAAGCTATGGTGTGGGTGTTTTTATACACATTAATAAGTGCGCTCTGCTCAATCTGCTGCAGAGAAAACTGCACCCTTCAAAACTGCTGCACCTAATACTTTAAGTCATACATCACTGGAATCTGAGTCTTTGTCCCTACCTCATGTGCCATCAGATTACAAAACTGTTGTTTCATTGACAATATATTTATTCATTCAAACTGGTCGGTTGATACCTTCTTCTGCTCAGATATAATGGGAATGCTGCAGCTGATAGACTGTGATTGGCTGCAGCTCTCATGTGATGTTCCCACCGAATACTGACCCCAAACAGACCAGAGAAAAACTGCAGGGCTGCGTATGGAAGGGTAGCGCCAGTCCAGGTGGTATCATTTTTTATTTTCACCTCCATGAGCCCATAAACATGGGGTTACTCAGTAGTGGAAAAGCCCTTTAAAAGGTGCAATTAACATTTTCCAAGTTTAAAAGCAACGGTAGGAAACAAGTCTGGAAGAGCAGGAGGTCTGGATGCTCTGACATCTATACAAAACCAGATACCTCTTGCAAAGCTCCACTGCAGAAGAGGCTTTCATCATTATGTGGTTGTTTAAGTAACTGGACCATCTGTTTTCCTGCCATCACTTAAACTTCCGGCGGAACACACAGTCAGCTGTGTAATGAAGGCAATTTATTCCTAACGCTTATTTAGTATCCACCATTGATGTATTCCATACATTCGTCTCCATTTCCATAGGTATTAATCTACTTTACCTACTGTAGACACAAATGCACCGACTCAAAACATTTCATAAGTTGAAGAATTTTTTTGAAATATTAAAAGCGGCAGAAAGCACAAAATCAAACTCTCGTCAAATATGTCACCAAGTCAAATAAGATTTTAGCACCCTGGTCCTGTAAGGCCAGGCACCGAGACGGCATGTTGCCCTCATATTTACCTTGTGCTCATGAGGGTTTCCTGCTCACACATTACAAAACACAATGTCTAGGAAAGCCATCAGCACTAAATCGAGAGAGAGAGAGGGATAGGCAGCTGATTCCCTAGATGTTATGAGAAAAGTTTAGAATCACAACATGCCCTGTATAGTGTGGATCTGCAGTAATGACAACTATCTCCAGCAGCACAGGATGGCCAGACCGAGGGTCCTGCAAACAGATCAGGAATAGATCAGTAATCAAACTAAACTTTTCATAGAGTGAGAAGTAAAAAACCCATGGTGCCAGATAGCATTTGTTGCAGCTTTCAAGGAGCACTATTAGCCAGGGCTGTGAAGTCGGTGCCCATTTTAGTGGGAGTCGGTATAAAATGGACCGACTCCAACTCCTAAAATATATAATAAATTGGGTACAGTTGTTCAATGCAATTTGTTTTTTCATAAGAATTTGGGAGAGTTATGAAATGTCCTATAAATGTCTGTCCTATTCCTGATCTAAGGGTCTAGACTTTTAGCTGAGATTAATCTGTGCTACAGTAAATTTATCACTTAAACATGAGCCATGTATGAGGGAGTCGTGGAAATTGAGGAGTTGGGAGTCGGAGGTTTGGCTTACCGACTCCACAGCCCTACTATTAAGCTTTACGAAGCTTATTTTTATCTCCTACTGCCAAAATAAAAAAAATAAAATGGCCCCTGGAACAGTTCAATTGTTTACTAAAATGCAGAGAAATTTGTTAGCTACTGGGATCCTTGTTCAGGCTGCACCCTCATTATACTAATAGTGGCAGGAAGGACACTGGGCAATATCAGAGAAGGAAGAGATACTAAAGAGCATTCATATTAGTGGAGATGCACTCTAAGACATTGCTTGCCGTAAGGCAGGGATGTCAAACTCAAATACACAGGGGGCCAAAATAAAAAACTTGGACAAAGCCGCGGGCCTCACAGGCGCCCCCTGCCCCATACAGTAACGTGGGCCTCACACAGGCGCCCCCCGCCCCATACAGTATCGTGGGCCTCACACAGGCGCCCCCCCGCCCCATATAGTAACGTGGGCCTCACACAGGCGCCCCCCCGCCCCATATAGTAACGTGGGCCTCACACAGGCGCCCCCCCGCCCCATATAGTAACGTGGGCCTCACACAGGCGCCCCCCCGCCCCATATAGTAACGTGGGCCTCACACAGGCGCCCCCCGCCCCATACAGTATCGTGGGCCTCACACAGGCGCCCCCCCGCCCCATACAGTATCGTGGGCCTCACACAGGCGCCCCCAGCCCCATACAGTAACGTGGGCCTCACAGGCGCCCCCCGCCCCATACAGTAACGTGGGCCTCACAGGCGCCCCCCGCCACATACAGTAACGTGGGCCTCTCACAGGCGCCCCCCCGCCCCATACAGTAACGTGGGCCTCACACAGGCGCCCCCCGCCCCATACAGTATCGTGGGCCTCACACAGGCGGCGCCCGCCCCATACAGTATCGTGGGCCTCACAGGCGGCGCCCGCCCCATACAGTATCGTGGGCCTCACACAGGCGGCGCCCGCCCCATACAGTATCGTGGGCCTCACACAGGCGGCGCCCGCCCCATACAGTATCGTGGGCCTCACACAGGCGGCGCCCGCCCCATACAGTATCGTGGGCTTCACACAGGCGGCACCCGCCCCATACAGTATCGTGGGCCTCACACAGGCGGCGCCCGCCCCATACAGTATCGTGGGCCTCACACAGGCGGCGCCAGCCCCATACAGTATCGTGGGCCTCACACAGGCGGCGCCCGCCCCATACAGTATCGTGGGCCTCACACAGGCGGCGCCCGCCCTATACAGTATCGCAGGCCTCACACAGGCAGCGCCCGCCCCATACAGTATCGTGGGCCTCACACAGGCGGCGCCCGCCCCATACAGTATCGTGGGCCCACATAGGAGTGGTGGTTCTGGCGGCGTCGTCCAAATAAAACCACTCTGCAGGCCAGATTTGACCATGTATGCCATAATGCGAGGCTGATCTCACCAGGGAGGTGTGCAGCCCCCTGGTTGTTGGTGCCGCTTGAGAGTCAGGATTCATAGAAGTGATCATCTCCTGCAGTTTATTCAATGGCTGCAGCATTTACTGGGATTTCTATTTTACTTCATGCTGATTGTGTTAAGAATAATTCCCCCTCCCCTCCCCGGGTCCAACGCAGGGTCTCTGCCGCTGATCTGGCGATTGCTTGCCAGATGTAGGAATCGTCACATCAGGAGCCCCGCAGCCAATCAATCGGCCCAGCGGATTATGCTATCTGAGCTCATCGAATGGCTGGAGCCAATAGGCAAATCAGTAGCAGAAACCCAGTGCAGGACACGGGGAGAAGGAGTAGCTTAATTTTTTTTTTTTAACATTCTGATCTGGTGGTTTATTTATTAAAAAAAAAAAAAAAAGGGTGGAAATTGAGAATGGTATTTTAACTCCAGAATGAACTGTTACTAAAGAAGGTGATGGCCCAACATCATCTTGGTCAGTCTGGTTGAGGCCCCAGTAGAAAAAGGGAAGACAATTCATGCCGCCTACAACAATCCACCCACTGAGATCTTCACATGCACTAGGCCTAAAGTTAAACAGCAGACCACTGACTGTGTACAGCCATGAGGGTGAACACATACACAACATGGGGTGAAGGATACATGACCATAAAGATGGGACACAGCTGCCCACCTTATAATACGTGCCATAATCCACCATACAACATGCCTGTTCATCCGTGGCACCCTGTCAGTCTGACCCCCTCATGCCCTGGTACAGTCACCTCCAGATCATTGGTTACACAGCACTGGGGTCACCTGGGGTCAGAGAATTGTGTATCTGCTTTGTTCCCCTCCCATTTATCCTCTTCCAAAATAAGTTGAGGGCAGCTCTTGCAGCGAAGGGAGGGATAGACCCCCTCATGTGCCCCACACACTGCTGGAGGAGGATGGGGACCGCCTCATGTGCCCCACACA
Organism: Phyllobates terribilis; assembly: GCF_046119375.1. Classification (NCBI taxonomy): domain Eukaryota; kingdom Metazoa; phylum Chordata; class Amphibia; order Anura; family Dendrobatidae; genus Phyllobates; species Phyllobates terribilis. Next base: position 324,440,943 of record NW_027362762.1, on the reverse strand, counting down.
CTGCTGGAGGAGGATGGGGGCCTGCTCAGACCCCCCCCCCACCATGTGCCCCACACGCTGCTGGAGGATGGGGGCCCGCTCAGACCCCCCCCCACCATGTGCCCTACACACTGCTGGAGGAGGATGGGGACCGCCTCTGACCCCCTCATGTGCCCCACACACTGCTGGAGGATGGGGACCGCCTCTGACCCCCTCATGTGCCCCACACACTGCTGGAGGAGGATGGGGAGAGCCTCAGACCCCCACACACTGCTGGAGGAAGATGGGGACCTCCTCAGACCCCCTCATGTGCCCCACACACTGCTGGAGGAGGATGGGGACCTCCTCAGACCCCCTCATGTGCCCCACACACTGCTGGAGGAGGATGGGGGCCGCCTCGGACCCCCTCATGTGCCCCACACACTGCTGGAGGAGGATGGGGGCCGCCTCGGACCCCCTCATGTGCCCCACACACTGCTGGAGGAGGATGGGGGCCGCCTCGGACCCCTCCGTTCCTCCATGGATGCAGGAGGTAGAGTAGGACGTGTCTCCAGCAGCCAGGCCGCCACCGCTCCCTGCTACTAGGCCCATGCCGCCGGCCTATACCCCTGGCGGGAAGACTCGGGCCCGCTCCCCTCCCGGTGGGGGACACAGGCGGCCATGTTAGCAGTGCCCGGCGGTGGAGTAGGCCGCACACAGCGTGCACTGCACATAGCCAGGACTAGCGCTCACCGTGTCCCGAGCTCAGCGCCTCATGCAGGACACCCGCTCCTGGTCAGCGCTCCGGGCCGTCAGCAGAGGGAGCAGGACGGTTCATGTGAGTGAGGGAGGCGGAGGAGGGCCAGCAGCTGCCGTGCACGCAGCACACAACACGGCGGCGCTGACTGCGGCCTAGGCCCGTACCGGAGATGCCCTGTGGGAGGCTGTCACGGGAAGCCGGGTGCGGGATCGGGCGGCAGCAGGGGATGCAGCATCCTCAGTGGCCCCTACTTGTCAGCACAGCCGGCGCGGGCCCTCTCCACACTGGCCACGCGCGGTATCCGCGCTCCCCGCTGCTCTCCCTTGTCGGCCCGGCTGCTAAGTGCTCGGACCCGGTGACGGTCTCGCCGTATGCCCGCGCACTGCCGCCTTCCTCCCAGACCCGTCTTCTCTTCCTCCTCTCGCTGTATCCTCCCTTCCCGTCACCTCAAACAAAAAACCGAGCTTGGCGGCGTCTGGCCGACCTGCACAGTGATTGGCTGGAAAGGGTCTCACGTCAGGAAACATAACCCCGCCCCACGCCGGCTCCGGTGCGCAGTTCTCCATTCTGTTTGGGTGGAATTGCCGCGAGTGAGTGACGTCACGAGGTGTTCAGAGACCTGGCGCGCTGATTGGCCATCCTGGGCGTCAATGAGGAAGAAGGAGTGTTTATGGGAACTCGTGCACAGGTCCGTGACGTCATCAACTGCCTGAAATATTTCTGTTGCTCTGGTCCAGCTGCTCCTGTGTACTGCTCACCTGCCGGAAGAGCAGCCCCGGCACTGCACCCTCACTGCTGTACAGCCGGCCCTGCACACAGCCACTGCAGGCACCCCCACTCTGTACAGCCGGCCCTGCACACAGCCACTGCAGGGACCCCCACTGCTGTACAGCAGGCCCAGCACACAGCCACCCCCACTGCTGTACAGCAGGCCCAGCACACAGCCACCGCAGGCACCCCCACTGCTGTACAGCAGGCCCAGCACACAGCCACTGCAGGCACCCCCACTCTGTACAGCCGGCCCTGCACACAGCCACTGCAGGCACCCCCACTGCTGTACAGCCGGCCCTGCACACAGCCACTGCAGGCACCCCCACTCTGTACAGCCGGCCCTGCACACAGCCACTGCAGGCACCCCCACTGCTGTACAGCCGGCCCTGCACACAGCCACTGCAGGCACCCCCACTGCTGTACAGCCGGCCCTGCACACAGCCACTGCAGGCACCCCCACTGCTGTACAGCCGGCCCTGCACACAGCCACTGCAGGCACCCCCACTGCTGTAAAGCCGGCCCTGCACACAGCCACTGCAGGCACCCCCACTGCTGTAAAGCCGGCCCTGCACACAGCCACTGCATGCACCCCCACTGCTGTACAGCCGGCCCTGCACACAGCCACTGCAGGCACCCCCACTGCTGTACAGCCGGCCCTGCACACAGCCACTGCAGGCACCCCCACTGCTGTACAGCCGGCCCTGCACACAACCACTGCAGGCACCCCCACTGCTGTACAGCCGGCCCTGCACACAGCCACTGCAGCCACCCTCACTGCTGTACAGCCGGCCCTACACACAGCCACTGCAGGCACCCCCACTCTGTACAGTCGGCCCTGCACACAGCCACTGCAGGCACCCCCACTGCTGTACAGCCGGCCCTGCACACAGCCACTGCAGGCACCCCCACTGCTGTACAGCCGGCCCTGCACACAGCCACTGCAGGCGCCCCCACTGCTGTACAGCCGGCCCTGCACACAGCCACTGCAGGCGCCCCCACTGCTGTACAGCCGGCCCTGCACACAGCCACTGCAGGCGCCCCCACTGCTGTACAGCAGGCCCAGCACACAGCCACTGCAGGCGCCCCCACTGCTGTACAGCAGGCCCTGCACACAGCCATTGCAGGCACCCCCACTCTGTACAGCCGGCCCTGCACACAGCCACTGCAGGCACCCCCACTCTGTACAGCCGGCCCTGCACACAGCCACTGCAGGCACCCCCACTGCTACACTGCCAGCCCTGCACACAGCCACTGCAGGCACCCCCACTGCTGTACAGCCGGCCCTGCACACAGCCACTGCAGGCACCCCCACTGCTGTACAGCCGGCCCTGCACACAGCCACTGCAGGCGCCCCCACTGCTGTACAGCCGGCCCTGCACACAGCCACTGCAGGCGCCCCCACTGCTGTACAGCCGGCCCTGCACACAGCCACTGCAGGCACCCCCACTCTGTACAGTCGGCCCTGCACACAGCCACTGCAGGCACCCCCACTGCTACACTGCCAGCCCTGCACACAGCCACTGCAGGCACCCCCACTGCTGTACAGCCGGCCCTGCACACAGCCACTGCAGGCACCCCCACTGCTGTACAGCCGGCCCTGCACACAGCCACTGCAGGCACCCCCACTGCTGTACAGCCGGCCCTGCACACAGCCACTGCAGGCACCCCCACTGCTGTACAGCCGGCCCTGCACACAGCCACTGCAGGCACCCCCACTGCTGTACAGCCGGCCCTGCACACAGCCACTGCAGGCACCCCCACTGCTGTACAGCCGGCCCTGCACACAGCCACGGCAGGGACCCCCACTGCTGTACAGCAGGCCCAGCACACAGCCACCGCAGGCACCCCCACTGCTGTACAGCAGGCCCAGCACACAGCCACCGCAGGCACCCCCACTGCTGTACAGCAGGCCCAGCACACAGCCACTGCAGGCACCCCCACTGCTGTACAGCAGGCCCAGCACACAGCCACTGCAGGCACCCCCACTGCTGTACAGCCGGCCCTGCACACAGCCACTGCAGGCACCCCCACTGCTGTACAGCCGGCCCTGCACACAGCCACTGCAGGCACCCCCACTGCTGTACAGCCGGCCCTGCACACAGCCACTGCAGGCACCCCCACTGCTGTAAAGCCGGCCCTGCACACAGCCACTGCAGGCACCCCCACTGCTGTAAAGCCGGCCCTGCACACAGCCACTGCAGGCACCCCCACTGCTGTACAGCCGGCCCTGCACACAGCCACTGCAGGCACCCCCACTGCTGTACAGCCGGCCCTGCACACAGCCACTGCAGGCACCCCCACTGCTGTACAGCCGGCCCTGCACACAACCACTGCAGGCACCCCCACTGCTGTACAGCCGGCCCTGCACACAGCCACTGCAGCCACCCTCACTGCTGTACAGCCGGCCTTACACACAGCCACTGCAGGCACCCCCACTCTGTACAGTCGGCCCTGCACACAGCCACTGCAGGCACCCCCACTGCTGTACAGCCGGCCCTGCACACAGCCACTGCAGGCACCCCCACTGCTGTACAGCCGGCCCTGCACACAGCCACTGCAGGCACCCCCACTGCTGTACAGCCGGCCCTGCACACAGCCACTGCAGGCGCCCCCACTGCTGTACAGCCGGCCCTGCACACAGCCACTGCAGGCGCCCCCACTGCTGTACAGCCGGCCCTGCACACAGCCACTGCAGGCGCCCCCACTGCTGTACAGCAGGCCCAGCACACAGCCACTGCAGGCGCCCCCACTGCTGTACAGCAGGCCCTGCACACAGCCACTGCAGGCGCCCCCACTCTGTACAGCCGGCCCTGCACACAGCCACTGCAGGCACCCCCACTCTGTACAGCCGGCCCTGCACACAGCCACTGCAGGCACCCCCACTGCTGTACAGCCGGCCCTGCACACAACCACTGCAGGCACCCCCACTGCTGTACAGCCGGCCCTGCACACAGCCACTGCAGCCACCCTCACTGCTGTACAGCCGGCCCTACACACAGCCACTGCAGGCACCCCCACTCTGTACAGTCGGCCCTGCACACAGCCACTGCAGGCACCCCCACTGCTGTACAGCCGGCCCTGCACACAGCCACTGCAGGCACCCCCACTGCTGTACAGCCGGCCCTGCACACAGCCACTGCAGGCGCCCCCACTGCTGTACAGCCGGCCCTGCACACAGCCACTGCAGGCACCCCCACTGCTGTACAGCCGGCCCTGCACACAGCCACTGCAGGCACCCCCACTGCTGTACAGCCGGCCCTGCACACAGCCACTGCAGGCACCCCCACTGCTGTACAGCCGGCCCTGCACACAGCCACTGCAGGCACCCCCACTGCTGTACAGCCGGCCCTGCACACAGCCACTGCAGGCACCCCCACTGCTGTACAGCCGGCCCTGCACACAGCCACTGCAGGCACCCCCACTGCTGTACAGCCGGCCCTGCACACAGCCACCGCAGGGACCCCCACTGCTGTACAGCAGGCCCAGCACACAGCCACCGCAGGCACCCCCACTGCTGTACAGCAGGCCCAGCACACAGCCACCGCAGGCACCCCCACTGCTGTACAGCAGGCCCAGCACACAGCCACTGCAGGCACCCCCACTGCTGTACAGCAGGCCCAGCACACAGCCACTGCAGGCACCCCCACTGCTGTACAGCCGGCCCTGCACACAGCCACTGCAGGCACCCCCACTGCTGTACAGCCGGCCCTGCACACAGCCACTGCAGGCACCCCCACTGCTGTACAGCCGGCCCTGCACACAGCCACTGCAGGCACCCCCACTGCTGTAAAGCCGGCCCTGCACACAGCCACTGCAGGCACCCCCACTGCTGTAAAGCCGGCCCTGCACACAGCCACTGCAGGCACCCCCACTGCTGTACAGCCGGCCCTGCACACAGCCACTGCAGGCACCCCCACTGCTGTACAGCCGGCCCTGCACACAACCACTGCAGGCACCCCCACTGCTGTACAGCCGGCCCTGCACACAGCCACTGCAGCCACCCTCACTGCTGTACAGCCGGCCTTACACACAGCCACTGCAGGCACCCCCACTCTGTACAGTCGGCCCTGCACACAGCCACTGCAGGCACCCCCACTGCTGTACAGCCGGCCCTGCACACAGCCACTGCAGGCACCCCCACTGCTGTACAGCCGGCCCTGCACACAGCCACTGCAGGCACCCCCACTGCTGTACAGCCGGCCCTGCACACAGCCACTGCAGGCGCCCCCACTGCTGTACAGCCGGCCCTGCACACAGCCACTGCAGGCGCCCCCACTGCTGTACAGCCGGCCCTGCACACAGCCACTGCAGGCGCCCCCACTGCTGTACAGCAGGCCCAGCACACAGCCACTGCAGGCGCCCCCACTGCTGTACAGCAGGCCCTGCACACAGCCACTGCAGGCGCCCCCACTCTGTACAGCCGGCCCTGCACACAGCCACTGCAGGCACCCCCACTCTGTACAGCCGGCCCTGCACACAGCCACTGCAGGCACCCCCACTGCTGTACAGCCGGCCCTGCACACAACCACTGCAGGCACCCCCACTGCTGTACAGCCGGCCCTGCACACAGCCACTGCAGCCACCCTCACTGCTGTACAGCCGGCCCTACACACAGCCACTGCAGGCACCCCCACTCTGTACAGTCGGCCCTGCACACAGCCACTGCAGGCACCCCCACTGCTGTACAGCCGGCCCTGCACACAGCCACTGCAGGCACCCCCACTGCTGTACAGCCGGCCCTGCACACAGCCACTGCAGGCGCCCCCACTGCTGTACAGCCGGCCCTGCACACAGCCACTGCAGGCGCCCCCACTGCTGTACAGCCGGCCCTGCACACAGCCACTGCAGGCGCCCCCACTGCTGTACAGCAGGCCCAGCACACAGCCACTGCAGGCGCCCCCACTGCTGTACAGCAGGCCCTGCACACGTCCACTGCAGGCACCCCCACTCTGTACAGCCGGCCCTGCACACAGCCACTGCAGGCACCCCCACTCTGTACAGCCGGCCCTGCACACAGCCACTGCAGGCACCCCCACTGCTACACTGCCAGCCCTGCACACAGCCACTGCAGGCACCCCCACTGCTGTACAGCCGGCCCTGCACACAGCCACTGCAGGCGCCCCCACTGCTGTACAGCCGGCCCTGCACACAGCCACTGCAGGCGCCCCCACTGCTGTACAGCCGGCCCTGCACACAGCCACTGCAGGCACCCCCACTCTGTACAGTCGGCCCTGCACACAGCCACTGCAGGCACCCCCACTGCTACACTGCCAGCCCTGCACACAGCCACTGCAGGCACCCCCACTGCTGTACAGCCGGCCCTGCACACAGCCACTGCAGGCACCCCCACTGCTGTACAGCCGGCCCTGCACACAGACACTGCAGGCACCCCCACTGCTGTACAGCCGGCCCTGCACACAGCCACTGCAGGCACCCCCACTGCTGTACAGCCGGCCCTGCACACAGCCACTGCAGGCACCCCCACTGCTGTACAGCCGGCCCTGCACACAGCCACTGCAGGCACCCCCACTGCTGTACAGCCGGCCCTGCACACAGCCACCGCAGGGACCCCCACTGCTGTACAGCAGGCCCAGCACACAGCCACCGCAGGCACCCCCACTGCTGTACAGCAGGCCCAGCACACAGCCACTGCAGGCACCCCCACTGCTGTACAGCAGGCCCAGCACACAGCCACTGCAGGCACCCCCACTGCTGTACAGCAGGCCCAGCACACAGCCACTGCAGGCACCCCCACTGCTGTACAGCCGGCCCTGCACACAGCCACTGCAGGCACCCCCACTGCTGTACAGCCGGCCCTGCACACAGCCACTGCAGGCACCCCCACTGCTGTACAGCCGGCCCTGCACACAGCCACTGCAGGCACCCCCACTGCTGTAAAGCCGGCCCTGCACACAGCCACTGCAGGCACCCCCACTGCTGTAAAGCCGGCCCTGCACACAGCCACTGCAGGCACCCCCACTGCTGTACAGCCGGCCCTGCACACAGCCACTGCAGGCACCCCCACTGCTGTACAGCCGGCCCTGCACACAGCCACTGCAGGCACCCCCACTGCTGTACAGCCGGCCCTGCACACAACCACTGCAGGCACCCCCACTGCTGTACAGCCGGCCCTGCACACAGCCACTGCAGCCACCCTCACTGCTGTACAGCCGGCCCTACACACAGCCACTGCAGGCACCCCCACTCTGTACAGTCGGCCCTGCACACAGCCACTGCAGGCACCCCCACTGCTGTACAGCCGGCCCTGCACACAGCCACTGCAGGCACCCCCACTGCTGTACAGCCGGCCCTGCACACAGCCACTGCAGGCGCCCCCACTGCTGTACAGCCGGCCCTGCACACAGCCACTGCAGGCGCCCCCACTGCTGTACAGCCGGCCCTGCACACAGCCACTGCAGGCGCCCCCACTGCTGTACAGCAGGCCCAGCACACAGCCACTGCAGGCGCCCCCACTGCTGTACAGCAGGCCCTGCACACAGCCACTGCAGGCACCCCCACTCTGTACAGCCGGCCCTGCACACAGCCACTGCAGGCACCCCCACTCTGTACAGCCGGCCCTGCACACAGCCACTGCAGGCACCCCCACTGCTACACTGCCAGCCCTGCACACAGCCACTGCAGGCACCCCCACTGCTGTACAGCCGGCCCTGCACACAGCCACTGCAGGCACCCCCACTGCTGTACAGCCGGCCCTGCACACAGCCACTGCAGGCGCCCCCACTGCTGTACAGCCGGCCCTGCACACAGCCACTGCAGGCGCCCCCACTGCTGTACAGCCGGCCCTGCACACAGCCACTGCAGGCGCCCCCACTCTGTACAGCCGGCCCTGCACACAGCCACTGCAGGCACCCCCACTGCTACACTGCCAGCCCTGCACACAGCCACTGCAGGCACCCCCACTGCTGTACAGCCGGCCCTGCACACAGCCACTGCAGGCACCCCCACTGCTGTACAGCCGGCCCTGCACACAGCCACTGCAGGCACCCCCACTGCTGTACAGCCGGCCCTGCACACAGCCACTGCAGGCACCCCCACTGCTGTACAGCCGGCCCTGCACACAGCCACTGCAGGCACCCCCACTGCTGTACAGCCGGCCCTGCACACAGCCACTGCAGGCACCCCCACTGCTGTACAGCCGGCCCTGCACACAGCCACTGCAGCCACCCCCACTGCTGTACAGCCGGCCCTGCACACAGCCACTGCAGCCACCCCCACTGCTGTACAGCCGGCCCTGCACACAGCCACTGCAGCCACCCCCACTGCTGTACAGCCGGCCCTGCACACAGCCACTGCAGGGACCCTCACTCTGTACAGCCGGCCCTGCACACAGCCACTGCAGGGACCCTCACTCTGTACAGCCGGCCCTGCACACAGCCACTGCAGGCACCCCCACTGCTGTACAGCCGGCCCTGCACACAGCCACTGCAGGCACCCCCACTGCTGTACAGCCGGCCCTGCACACAGCCACTGCAGGCACCCCCACTGCTGTACAGCCGGCCCTGCACACAGCCACTGCAGGCACCCCCACTGCTGTACAGCCGGCCCTGCACACAGCCACTGCAGGCACCCCCACTGCTGTACAGCCGGCCCTGCACACAGCCACTGCAGGCGCCCCCACTGCTGTACAGCAGGCCCAGCACACAGCCACTGCAGGCACCCCCACTCTGTACAGCCGGCCCTGCACACAGCCACTGCAGGCACCCCCACTCTGTACAGCCGGCCCTGCACACAGCCACTGCAGGCACCCCCACTCTGTACAGCCGGCCCTGCACACAGCCACTGCAGGCACCCCCACTGCTACACTGCCAGCCCTGCACACAGCCACTGCAGGCACCCCCACTGCTGTACAGCCGGCCCTGCACACAGCCACTGCAGGCACCCCCACTGCTGTACAGCCGGCCCTGCACACAGCCACTGCAGGCACCCCCACTGCTGTACAGCCGGCCCTGCACACAGCCACTGCAGGCACCCCCACTGCTGTACAGCCGACCCTGCACACAGCCACTGCTGTACAGCCGGCCCTGCACACAGCCACTGCAGGCACCCCCACTGCTGTACAGCCGGCCCTGCACACAGGCACTGCAGGCACCCCCACTGCTGTACAGCCGGCCCTGCACACAGCCACTGCAGGCACCCCCACTGCTGTACAGCCGGCCCTGCACACAGCCACTGCAGGCACCCCCACTGCTGTACAGCCGGCCCTGCACACAGCCACTGCAGGCACCCCCACTGCTGTACAGCCGGCCCTGCACACAGCCACTGCAGGCACCCCCACTGCTGTACAGCCGGCCCTGCACACAGCCACTGCAGGGACCCTCACTCTGTACAGCCGGCCCTGCACACAGCCACTGCAGGGACCCTCACTCTGTACAGCCGGCCCTGCACACAGCCACTGCAGGCACCCCCACTGCTGTACAGCCGGCCCTGCACACAGCCACTGCAGGCACCCCCACTGCTGTACAGCCGGCCCTGCACACAGCCACTGCAGGCACCCCCACTGCTGTACAGCCGGCCCTGCACACAGCCAATGCAGGCACCCCCACTGCTGTACAGCCGGGCCTGCACACAGCCACTGCAGGGACCCTCACTCTGTACAGCCGGCCCTGCACACAGCCACTGCAGGGACCCTCACTCTGTACAGCCGGCCCTGCACACAGCCACTGCAGGCACCCCCACTGCTGTACAGCCGGCCCTGCACACAGCCACTGCAGGCACCCCCACTGCTGTACAGCCGGCCCTGCACACAGCCACTGCAGGCACCCTCACTGCTGTACAGCCGGCCCTACACACAGCCACTGCAGGGACCCTCACTCTGTACAGCCAGCCCTACACACAGCCACTGCAGGGACCCTCACTCTGTACAGCCGGCCCTACACACAGCCACTGCAGGCACCCCCACTGCTGTACATCCGGCCCTGCACACAGCCACTGCAGGCACCCCCACTGCTGTACAGCCGGCCCTGCACACAGCCACTGCAGGCACCCCCACTCTGAACAGCCGGCCCTGCACACAGCCACTGCAGGCACCCCCACTGCTGTACAGCCGGCTCTGCACACAGCCACTGCAGGCACCCCCACTGCTGTACAGCCGGCCCTGCACACAGCCACTGCAGGCACCCCCACTCTGTACAGCTGGCCCTGCACACAGCCACTGTAGGCACCCCCACTGCTGTAAAGCCGGCCCTGCACACAGCCACTGCAGGCACCCCCACTGCTGTACAGCCGGCCCTGCACACAGCCACTGCAGGCACCCCCACTGCTGTATAGCCGGCCCTGCACACAGCCACTGCAGGCACCCCCACTGCTGTACAGCCGGCCCTGCACACAGCCACTGCAGGCACCCCCACTGCTGTACAGCCGGCCCTGCACACAGCCACTGCAGGCACCCCCACTGCTGTACAGCCGGCCCTGCACACAGCCACTGCAGGCACCCCCACTGCTGTACAGCCGGCCCTGCACACAGCCACTGCAGGCACCCCCACTGCTGTACAGCCGGCCCTGCACACAGCCACTGCAGGCACCCCCACTGCTGTACAGCCGGCCCTGCACACAGCCACTGCAGGCACCCCCACTGCTGTACAGCCGGCCCTGCACACAGCCACTGCAGGCACCCCCACTGCTGTACAGCCGGCCCTGCACACAGCCACTGCAGGCACCCCCACTGCTGTACAGCCGGCCCTGCACACAGCCACTGCAGGCACCCCCACTGCTGTACAGCCGGCCCTGCACACAGCCACTGCAGGCACCCCCACTGCTGTACAGCCGGCCCTGCACACAGCCACTGCAACCTCACTGCTATACTGCTGGCCCTACACACAGCCACTGCAGGCACCCCCACTGCTGTACTGCGGCCCTGCACACAGCCACTGCAGGCAACCTCACTGCTATACTGCTGGCCCTACACACAGCCACTGCAGGCACCCTCACTGCTGTACAGCCGGCCCTGCAAACAGCCACTGCAGGCACCCCCACTGCTGTACTGCCGGCCCTGCACACAGCCACTGCAACCTCACTGCTATACTGCTGGCCCTACACACAGCCACTGCAGGCACCCCCACTGCTGTACTGCCGGCCCTGCACACAGCCACTGCAGGCACCCCCACTGCTGTACTGCCGGCTCTGCACACAGCCACTGCAGGCACCCCCACTGCTGTACTGCCGGCCCTGCACACAGCCACTGCAGGCACCCCCACTGCTGTACTGCCGGCCCTGCACACAGCCACTGCAGGCACTCTCACTGCTGTACTGCCGGCCCTGCACACAGCCACTGCAGGCACTCTCACTGCTGTACAGGCGGCCCTGCACACAGCCACTGCAGGCACCCCCACTGCTATACTGCCGGCCCTGCACACAGCCACTGCAGGCACCCCCACTGCTATACTGCCAGCCCTGCACACAGCCACTGCCCGTATCGTCACTGCTATACTGCCGGCCCTGCACACAGCCACTGCCCGTATCGTTACTGCTATACTGCCGGCTCTGCACACAGCCACTGCCCGTATCGTCACCGCTATACTGCCGGCTCTGCACACAACCACTGCCTGCATTCTCACTACTGTACAGCCGGCCCTGCACACAGCCACTGCAGGCACTCTCACTGCTGTACTGCCGGCCCTGCACACAGCCACTGCAGGCGCCCTTCCTGCTGTACAGCCGGCCCTGCACACAGCCACTGCAGGCACCCCCACTGCTATACTGCCGGCCCTGCACACAGCCACTGCCCGTATCGTCACTGCTACACTGCCGGCTCTGCACACAGCCACTGCCCGTATCGTCACTGCTATATTGCTGGCCATGCACACAACCACTGCCTGCATTCTCACTACTGTACTGCCGGCCCTGCACACAGCCACTGCAGGCACTCTCACTGCTGTACTGCCGGCCCTGCACACAGCCACTGCAGGCGCCCTTCCTGCTGTACAGCCGGCCCTGCACACAGCCACTGCAGGCACTCTCACTGCTGGCCATGCACACAGCCACTGCAGGCGCCCTCACTGCTGTATTGCTGGCCCTGCACACAGCCACTGCCGGCACTCTCACTGCTGTACCGCCGGCCTTATAGAGTAGCTAAGGCATCCTCCCTGCCTTACTGGTGGAATTAAGAGTAACTGACAAATAAAGCTGCACTCTGTAGCGCTATAGCATGCAAATATGATATATAGGAAATTTGAACTGCATTACTGCTCTAGATAACAGGAAAAAAAGATAATACTCTGCACATAAATAGATCCACAATCAGAATAGGGCCCATCAGAGAGAGTCGCCTTATCGTGGCAACCAGGTACACATGAATTGGCCAATTTACTTGCCAAGTATTCTCAGTTATTTCTATTTTCCAGAGCAATAATGCTATTCATATTTCATATTTGCCTGCTATAGCACTAGAGTGCGACTTTATTTGTTATAGATGGAGATGGCTACTCTTAGCTTGCACCTGTACACACCTGTGTTATGTTTGGAAGGGACGCTCTGTCTGTTTTTGGTATTTGGCCTTACAGAGGAGTCACCATGTCGTCACAGTGTCCTCCCCGCCGGCCCCACAGAGGAGTCACCGTGTCCTCCCCGCCAGCCTTACAGAGGAGTCACCGTGTCCTCCCCTCCGGCCCTACAGAGGAGTCACCGTGTCCTCCCCGCCGGCCCTACAGAGGAGTCACCGTGTCCTCCCCGCCGGCCCTACAGAGGAGTCACCGTGTCATCCCCGCTGGCCTTACAGAGGAGTCACCGTGTCCTCCTCGCCATACCGCCGGCCTTACAGAGGAGTCACCGTGTCCTCGCCATACCGCGGGCCTTACATTTGAGTCATCGTTTCCTCGCCATACCGCGGGCCTTACATTTGAGTCACCGTGTCCTCGCCGTACCACCGGCCTTACAGAGGAGTCACCATGTCCTCCTTGCTGTACTTACAGAGTAATCACTGTGGCATAAGGAGCAGAGGAGTGTATTGCTCCTACAGGTGCTGGCATACAGAATAGGGGATCAGCCGTGACTATGGAGAGATGGCAACTTTCCTCCCACCACTATTAGGCCACGGCCCCACTAACAGTATTTGGTCAGTATTTTTTCTCAGGAGTGGGATCCAAAACCAGGTGCGGAACATCAGAGAAAAGGTATAATAGGAATAAGTCACCAATTCTGCATTTATCACCCACTCCTGGTTTCGTCTCCCACTCCTGAGAAAAAATACTGACCTAATACTGATAGTGGGGCCATGGCCTTAGGCAGAGGGTCTGATGTCATCAAGAGTCCTGGCAGTGGGTGTCACAGTATGTTAGTGTCACCAGTGACCTTGTCATCCATGTCTTGGCACCTCTCAGACAAGGGTATGTGCCATCTAATAACAATTGTACCAGGCCTGGGGCTGATGAGAGCATATAAGTGAGGACTTTCTCACCCTCACCACCCTGCAGCCCCTTTCAGGCCTTTGTGACAGTTTTTCAAAATTTTCGTTTGTACTTATGAGGGCAGTAACTTTTTCCACTTTTTTTTTTCTTTTAAAGACGAGATTTATGCTTCCTTGGCACCAGTTTTAGGATTATATATTATCACTATTTTTTTGGAAACAATTCTAAAAAAAACAGCAAGGATATGTGCCCATGATCCGGAGCCGCTGCGGGTTTGAAGCTGCGTGTTATGCAGAGTCAAACCCGCAGCATCCAGATGTTACAGCATACTGGATGGGATTTATAGAAATTCTAGGCCCACTATGTGTCTCTGTGCACCTGCGGATCACCCACAGACACGTGGCGCGTCTTTCAGATCCGCAGCATGTTAATATCTCTTGACTTTCCCCATAGACTAACCGCTATGAGGAAAGTCCGCATGTGGAAAATAAAAAAAAAAAAATTAAAAAAGGCGCCTCATTTGCATAATGAGCGGAAGCCATGTGGCTATTCCGCAGTGTCAGAGCCGCACGCGGCTACTGACAGTCTGCACACACCCCAATTCTGTCATTCACCAAGTGGCATAAATGACTTCATGCACTGGGTGAGGACGGTTAGAGTCCAAATGTTTGTAGTTTATTTTTTTTGTTGTTGTTAAAAACACAGAACAAGATTTGCCACTAAGGCTGCGTTCACACCTTGCACAATCACAAAGGAACTATATTGTCATTACCATTTTTTTTCCAAAACTGAGGTTAAAGCGCAATGTATTTGCCCTGATTTTAGAAACTCATTGCAAAAAACAAGTGTTTTATGGTGATTTTGCAAAGTGTGAATATAGCCTAAGGTTTTCGACTGGTAGTGCTCATATAACATTTATTGTTGGAATCCAAAGGGTGTTTTGACATGGCTCGGCACACTTATTGTTAGTGTACTGGTCACAAAATTGTTATATAAACCGCAGTTTAAAGGGGATTTTCAGTACATCAATATTGATGACCTATTCATACAATAAGTCATCAACATAAGAGTCTGACACCTGGCGCCTCACCGCTCTGCAGGTAGCAGGTCCAGCAGTAACCTGTATGACCGAGTGGAGCACCAGCGCTTCGTAAGGGCGGTCAGACAGCCGTATCAATCGCAGTGGGATGGGAATGCAGTGTGTGGACTGGCCTTCTGACCGCTTCTCTTTAATTTATTTTAAGGGCTCTTTCACACATTTTTGGTACGTGTGCTATCCATTACTTTTAGAGATAGATTATGGACCCATTACAATGATTGTGCTTTTTCACATTGTTTTATTTTGGAGACCTAAAGCCCACAATAGAAGAAAAAAAACCAATACATATCTTACTTTGATCCGTGTTCTGGACCAAACTTGCCAATACAAGTCAATGGCCCATTAAAAAAAAAATGGATGTTATTTTCTTCATAAGAGAAAGAAAGACCAGCCGCAATAAAGATTGTAAAAAGTGACACGGACCAAAAAAGTGTCCAGCACAATGAAATAATAATGGGCCAAATTCCATGTACACGGAAAAGAACGGACATATGGATCGGCCGATGTGTCAATCTTTTCTATTAATGAACTTGAATAATGATAAAAATCAAATCTTGGTAATTATCGGAGAGGAGCATGCTGTTTAAATGTCGTATCACCGATAAACCCATCACGTTGGACCTGGCAGCTGTCACCTCACATACAGCCACCGAAGGGCAATAAATATGTCAACTGTTACACTGAAAAATACTTTTACAACCCTGGTGACTTCACAAACTTGAATCACTAGAATATTTGCTTTGTGGAACGTGCAAGGGGGTCTGATGAGGCAACAGTGAACGTGAAGCTAGAAAAAACTATATACCAGTATTTCATCTATTTCTAAGCACATGGGAGTTTTAACAACTTTTACAAAGTAGTTCAGTCACTCGGAGAAGTTTATAATTGAGATAATTGAAATGAGAGTCGAGAGCCACGATGGTTAGAAACAGGAATTGCTGGTTCAGTACTTTACGAAAGATAAAACTTAACAGAAACTGCTGGTTTCAACAAATACATAGAATATTTTGTGTGTTTATATACAACGAGGGGCGACTGGGTTACAATTACACACAACATGGGGCGACTGGGTTCCGATTACACACAACGAGGGGTGATTGGGTTCCGATTACACACAACGAGGGGTGACTGGGTTACAATTACACACAACGAGGGGTGACTGGGTTCCGATTATATCCAGCGATGGGACGACTGGGTTCCGATTATATCCAGCGATGGGACGACTGGGTTCCGATTATATCCAGCGATGGGACGACTGGGTTCCGATTATATCCAGCGATGGGACGACTGGGTTCCGATTATATCCAGCGATGGGACGACTGGGTTCCGATTATATCCAGCGATGGGACGACTGGGTTCCGATTATATCCAGCGATGGGACGACTGGGTTCCGATTATATCCAGCGATGGGACGACTGGGTTCCGATTATATCCAGCGATGGGACGACTGGGATCCGATTATATCCAGCGATGGGACGGCTGGGTTACGATTACATCCAGCGATGGGACGGCTGGGTTCCGATTACATCCAGCGATGGGACGGCTGGGTTCCGATTACATCCAGCGATGGGACGGCTGGGTTCCGATTACATCCAGCAATGGGACGACTGGGTTCTGATTATATCCAGCGATGGATGACTAGATTCTGATTACATACAGAAATGGACGACTAGGTTCTGATTGCATACAGCGATGGACGACTAGGGGCACGAGGGGGCAAAGCAGTCATCAAAGCAAAAGGTGGCTACTTTGAAGAACCTAGAATATAAGACATATTTTCAGTTGTTTCACACTTTTTTGTTAAGTATATAATTCCACATGTGTTAATTCATAGTTTAAATGCCTTTAGTGTGAATGTACAATTTTCATAGTCATGAAAATACAGAAAAATCTTTAAATGAGGTGTGTCCAAACTTTTGGTCTGTACTGTATATATATATATATATATATATATATAGATAGATAGATAGATATATACACACAGTACAGACCAAAAGTTTGGACACACCTTCTCATTTAAAGATTTTTCTGTATTTTCATGACTTTGAAAATTGTACATTCACACTGAAGGCATCAAAACTATGAATTAACACATGTGGAATTATATACTTAACAAAAAAGTGTGAAACAACTGAAAATATGTCTTATATTCTAGGTTCGTCAAAGTAGCCACCTTTTGCTTTGATGACTGCTTTGCACACTCTTGGCATTCTCTTGATGAGCTTCAAGAGGTAGTCACCAGAAATGGTTTTCACTTCACAGGTGTGCCCTGTCAGGTTTAATAAGTGGGATTTCTTGCCTTATAAATGGGGTTGGGACCATCAGTTGTGTTGTGCAGAAGTCAGGTGGATACACAGCTGATAGTCCTACTGAATAGACTGTTAGAATTTGTATTATGCAAGAAAAAAGCAGCTAAGTAAAGAAAAACGAGTGGCCATCATTACTTTAAGAAATGAAGGTCAGTCAGTCCGAAAAATTGGGCAAACTTTGAATGTGTCCCCAAGTGCAGTTGCAAAACCCATCAAGCGCTACAAAGAAACTGGCTCACATGAGAACCGCCCCAGGAAAGGAAGACCAAGAGTCACCTCTGCTTCTGAGGATAAGTTTATCCGAGTCACCAGCCTCAGAAATCGCAGGTTAACAGCAGCTCAGATTAGAGACCAGGTCAATGCCACACAGAGTTCTAGCAGCAGACACATCTCTTCAACACCTGTTAAGAGGAGACTTTGTGCAGCAGGCCTTCATGGTAAAATAGCTGCTAGGAAACCACTGCTAAGGTCAGGCAACAAGCAGAAGAGACTTGTTTGGGCTAAAGAACACAAGGAATGGACATTAGACCAGTGGAAATCTGTGCTTTGGTCTGATGAGTCCACATTTGAGATCTTTGGTTCCAACCACCGTGTCTTTTTGTGACGCAGAAAAGGTGAACGGATGGACTCTACATGCCTGGTTCCCACCGTGAAGCAGGGAGGAGGAGGTGTGATGGTGTGGGGGTGCTTTGCTGGTGACACTGTTGGGGATTTATTCAAAATTGAAGGCATACTGAACCAGCATGGCTACCACAGCATCTTGCTGCGGCATGCTATTCCATCCGGTTTGCGTTTAGTTGGACCATCATTTATTTTTCAACAGGACAATGACCCCAAACACACCTCCAGGCTGTGTAAGCGCTTTTTGACCAAGAAGGAGAGTGATGGGGTGCTATGCCAGATAACCTGGCCTCCACAGTCACCAGACCTGAACCCAATCGAGATGGTTTGGGGTGAGCTGGACCGCAGAGTGAAGGCAAAAGGGCCAACAAGTGCTAAGCATCTCTGGGAACTCCTTCAAGATTGTTGAAAGACCATTTCCGGTGACTACCTCTTGAAGCTCATCAAGAGCATGCCAAGAGTGTGCAAAGCAGTCATCAAAGCAAAAGGTGGCTACTTTGAAGAACCTAGAATATAAGACATATTTTCAGTTGTTTCACACTTTTTTGTTAAGTATATAATTCCACATGTGTTAATTCATAGTTTTGATGCCTTCAGTGTGAATGTGCAATTTTCAAAGTCATGAAAATACAGAAAAATCTTTAAATGAGAAGGTGTGTCCAAACTTTTGGTCTGTACTATATATATATATACATACACACACACATACATATACACACACACACTATATATAATAAATATTATATTATATATATATATATGTATGTGTGTGTGTATATACACTGCTCAAAAAAATAAAGGGAACATTTAAACAACAGAATATAACTCCAAGTAAATCAAGCTTCTGTGAAATCAAACTGTCCACTTAGGAAGCAACACTGATTGACAATCAATTTCACATGCTGTTGTCTATTCCATTTGCACAATAGATGGAAATTTTTGGCAATTATCAAAACACACTCAATAAAGGAGTGGATCTTCAGGTGGGGACCACAGACCACATCTCAGTACCAATGCTTTCTGGCTGATGTTTTGGTCACTTTTGAATGTTGGTTGTGCTTTCACACTCATGGTAGCATGAGACGGACTCTACAACCCACAGAAGTTGCTCAGGTAGTACAGCTCATCCAGGATGGCACATCAATGTGAGCTGTGGCGAGAAGGTTTGCTGTGTCTGTCAGCGTAGTGTCCAGAGGCTGGAGGCGCTACCAGGAGACAGGCCAGTACACCAGGAGACGTGGAGGGGGCCGTAGGAGGGCAACAACCCAGCAGCAGGACCGCTACCTCCGCCTTTGTGCAAGGAGGAACAGAAGCACTGCCAGAGCCCTGCAAAATGACCTCCAGCAGGCCACAAATGTGCATGTGTCTGCACAAACAGTTAGAAACCGACTCCATGAGGGTGGTATGAGGGCCCGACATTCACAGATGGGGGTTGTGCTCACAGCCCAACACAATGCAGGATGCTTGACATCTGCCACAGAACACCAGGATTGGCAAAGTCGTCACTGGCGCCCTGTGTTATTCACAGATGAAAGCAGGTTCACACTGAGCACATGTGACAGACGTGACAGAATCTGGAGACGCCGTGAAGAGCGATCTGCTGACTGCAAGATCCTTCAGCATGACCGGTTTGGCAGTGAGTCAGTGATGGTGTGGGGCGGATTTCTTTGGAGGGCCGCACAACCCTCCATGTGCTCGCCAGAGGTAGCCTGACTGCCATTAGGTACCGACATGAGATCCTCAGAACCCTTGTGAGACCATATGCTGGTGCGGTTGGCCCTGGGTTCCTCCTAATGCAGTACAATGCCAGACCTCATGTGGCTGGAGTGTGTCAGAAGTTCCTGCAAGATGAAGTCATTGAAGCTATGGAGCGGCCCGCCTGTTCCCCAGACCTGAATCCGATTATGCACATCTGGGACATCATGTCTCGCTCCATCCACCAACGTCATGTTGCACCAGACTGTCCAGGAGTTGGCGATGCTTTAGTCCAGGTCTGGGAGGAGATCCCACAGGAGACCATCCGCAACCTCATCAGGAGCATGCCCAGGCGTTTAGGGAGGTCATACAGGCACGTGGAGGCCACACACAATACTGAGCCTCATTTTGACTTGTTTTAAGGACATTATATCAAAGTTGGATCAGCCTGTAGTGTGTTTTTACACTTTAATTTTGGGGGTGAGTCCAAATCCCAGTCTCCATTGGTTAATAAATTTGATTTCCCATTGATGATTTTTGTGTGACTTTGTTGTCAGTACATTCAACTTTGTACAGAACAAAGTATTCAATGAGAATATTTCATTCATTCAGATCTAGGATGTGTTATTTGAGTGTTCCCTTTATTTTTTTGAGCAGTGTGTGTATATACACATATATACATACACATATATACATACACACACACTATATATACAGTACAGACCAAAAGTTTGGACACACCTCATTTAAAGATTTTTCTGTATTTTCATGACTATGAAAATTGTACATTCACACTGAAGGCATCAAAACTATGAATTAACACATGTGGAATTATATACTTAACAAAAAAGTGTGAAACAACTGAAAATATGTCTTATATTCTAGGTTATTCAAAGTAGCCACCTTTTGCTTTGATGACTGCTTTGCACACTCTTGGCATTCTCTTGATGAGCTTCAAGAGGTAGTCACCGGAAATGGTTTTCACTTCACAGGTGTGCCCTTGTCAGGTTTAATAAGTGGGATTTCTTGCCTTATAAATGGGGTTGGGACCATCAGTTGTGTTGTGCAGTAGTCAGGTGGATACACAGCTGATAGTCCTACTGAATAGACTGTTCGAATTTGTATTATGGCAAGAAAAAAGCAGCTAAGTAAAGAAAAACGAGTGGCCATCATTACTTTAAGAAATGAAGGTCAGTCAGTCCGAAAAATTGGGCAAACTTTGAAAGTGTCCCCAAGTACAGTTGCAAAAACCATCAAGCGCTACAAAGAAACTGGCTCACATGAGGACCGCCCCAGGAAAGGAAGACCAAGAGTCAACTCTGCTCCTGAGGATAAGTTTATCTGAGTCACCAGCCTCAGAAATCGCAGTGTAACAGCAGCTCAGATTAGAGACCAGGTCAATGCCACACAGAGTTCTAGCAGCAGACACAGCTCTTCAACAACTGTTAAGAGGAGACTTTGTGCAGCAGGCCTTCATGGTAAAATAGCTGCTAGGAAACCACTGCTAAGGACAGGAAACAAGCAGAAGAGACTTGTTTGAGCTAAAGAATACAAGGAATGGACATTAGAACAGTGGAAATCTGTGCTTTGGTCTGATGAGTCCAAATTTGAGATCTTTAGTTCCAACCACCGTGTCTTTGTGCGATGCAGAAAAGGTGAACGGATGGATTCTACATACCTGGTTCCCACCGTGAAGCATGGACGAGGAGGTGTGATGGTGTAGGGGTGCTTTGCTGGTGACACTGTTGGGGATTTATTCAAAATTGAAGGCATACTGAACCAGCATGGCTACCACAGCATCTGGCAGCGGCATGCTATTCCAGCCTGTTTTCGTTTAGTTGGACCATCATTTATTTTTCAACAGGACAATGACCCTAATTTTCTCCTTCACACTTTGCTTTGGTCACAGAATGCTCCATTTGCAGCAACACACACACACACACACGGTTGAAATGTAATGTGAAGATGCAGACATCATACCTGTGCAAGTAAAGGCTTGTGAGTCAGATCCTTTTTGCTATTTGAAGAATGATTAGCAAATGGAACTTACTGCAAGGTGATGTCGACTTCAGGATAGATTTGGTGTAGAAATAGTTAAATAAAATATAGGTGCCCATTTATGAGTCTTCGAACCATTTTTACTCCATAAAAAAGGTTGCTAAGACGAGGTATACACTGCCTCTGTGACGTGTACTGTAACGCCATAGTCCACAATTCACCTGCCAAATGCAAAGTCTGTTCATCCAACCTCCGTCTGGCAAGAATGCACCTGCATACTGTGTAACTGTATGGGTATGTGCACACGGTCCAGATTTGCTGCGGTTTTGACGCTGTGTTTTTATGCAGCATCAAGCTCGCAGCGGCCAGATGTTACAGCATAGTGGATGGATTTCTAGAAATCCCCTTTCCACTATGTGTCTCTGTGCGCATCGGTGGGTCACCCTCGGAAACTGACAAACGGCGCGTCTTTCCACATCGCAGCATGTCAATCTCTCTTGCGGGACGCATGCGGATTTTCCCCATAGACTTGCATGAGGCGAGGAAAATCCGCATGCATAAAAAAATGCATGTGGGTTTCAGCAGCGGACACGCACACAAAAACGCTACATGATGATCAATAAAGTTTGTTTAAAAAAACCCTATTCTCTGAAACTCTGCAAATTTCTATAGCCTTTAAGAACTGACATGAAGAATAAAAGAAGAAAAAAAAAAAACACATGCGGTAAGACAATGCGTGCACATACACGCATCAGCAGTACGACCCATTATCCAATCAGTAACAGGTCCGCTTTAATAAGAAAGCAGAATATAGCAAAGCTAAGTCACTTTATAAGAAATGTTATAGCATAGCCATGATGGTACATTGCAGACCACCACTGTCACTTTTCAGAACAGTCAGATCTAGCAAGTTGAAGATAAAAGCAATCGGCCTCAGAGTTGTAGATAACATATCACTCTTAAATAATATTGTCCCCAACCTAGGAATGAACAAGGCATTAAAAGTACAGTGCATTGTGAAAGTATTTGGCCCCCTTCAACTTTTCTACCTTTTGCCACATTTCTGGCTTCAAACATAAAGATATAAAATTCTAATTTTTTGGGCAAGAATCAACAACAAGTGGGACACAATCGAGAACCTGTGGAAAGAGCTGAAAACTGCTGTTCACAAACGCCCTCCATCCAACCTCAATGAGCTCGAGCTGTTTTGCAAGGAACAATGGGCAAGAATTTCAGCCTCTCGATGTTCAGAACTGATAGAGACATGCCCCAAGCAACTTGCAGCTGTAATAGCAGCAAAAGGTGGCGCTACAAAGTATTAACTCAAGGGGGCCCAATAATATTGCTCCCCCCACTTTTCAGTTTGTAATTTGTTAAAAAAAAAATTAAAATATCCAATAAATTTCGTTCCACTTCACGATTGTGTCCCACTTGTTGTTGATTCTTCCGAAAAAAATTTGAATTTTATATCTTTATGTTTGAAGCCAGAAATGTGGCAAAAGGTAGAAAAGTTCAAGGGGGCCAAATACTTTCACAAAGCACTGTACATGTTACATACATGTCAGTTACCAACATTTATCACTTTAAAGCAGATGGCAAGGGCGTGGGAGCACAAATAGTTAACAGCAAGAAAGCTATGAGTTGTCATTATAGCTCACTGCCTTAGACCTCATCTAGCATGTTTGGCAGGAGGCTATACTAAAGACATACTTCACAGTGATCCTAACACGTCTTCAGTTGAAGAGCTGAAAATGTCTACAGCAGGATCAGCAGTTTATATCACAAACTCCTAAGCCACATTCCCCTTTTTTTTTTTTTTCTTTTTTTTTTTAAGGAGCTTTCATTGGATAATCCCCAGAATGTATACATATTTCTGATAAAACTATACACAGCAATACGTCAGTGATTAAAAAAAGAGTTTATACAATGGCCCTAACGTTAAAATGTTTGTCTCTTGAAGATCACCCCTCCTTGAAATGAACCAGCTGATCAGGGGAGATAAAGATTTATGGCAATCACCTTAAAATGCCTTTGGGGGACACAGAAACTATGTGTTATATGCTTCCACCTGGAGGCTGAATCTAAGAATACATTTTGGAAAAAAAAACTTGACTCCTCCCCAACAGGCTATACCTGGGCAGCCAACACCCAGCTATTCAGTTAGCCCACGGCCCCACTATCAGTATTTGGTCAGTATTTTTTCTCAGGAGTGGAAGCCAAAACCAGGTGAAGAACAATCAGAGAAAAGGTATAATAGAAACAAGTCACCAATTCTGCATTTATCACCCACTCCTGGTTTTGGCAGCCACTCCTGAGAAAAAATACCAACCGAATACTGATAGTGGGGCCGTGGCCTTAGTGTAAAAGTAGCAAGAAGAGCAAAACCAAGAGCCACCTAAACAAGGGAATGGGGTGTATTCCCAGTGAAAGCTACAAGAAAGATTTTACAGTTGGTACCAAAAATGTTTACATATTGGTTTTTTTGGGGGCAACTGACACTTGTAATACCCTTCTGCTAAGACTTGTATCCCTAGGCAAGAGCTCCACAAAGATGTGGACAGAAGACTTAAGTAACATCCATATGGAATAGAAGAAGAACAGACACATGGAAGTGCAAGACCAAGGAGGGTCCTCCAGAGGCGCCCTAGCTTAGCATGATCTTCTGCACTGACAGATTGAAACCGGAGAACAATAGCAGCCCTAGAGATAATCTGACCTCTGCCAAATCCTAATGGGATGATCCACAATCCAACCGAATGTCCAAACTGAGCTGTGAAAGACAGGTATAGCTGCACAGCTCGGACTATGTCAGATTGTCTAAGGACTTCTCAGGGAGATGAGTGAAGTGCCTACAGGGAGGAGAGCAATCATCTCAAAAGGTGAAAGGACATGCTAAGGAGAAGGGGGGAGCTGAACACCAGACTACTCTGTCACAGAGAAAATGAAACCGGAGAACGCAACCACTGAGAGCCTCGACTGATGGAAGCCATCGCTAGAGAGGAAAAATATAGAAAAGGTTAGTTCTTAACCAAGGCTACTTAGACCCATGTCTGCCTCCAAATGACACTAACCTAAACTGAATAGCTGGGCGTCAGCCGCCCCGGTGTAGCCTGCTGGGAAGGAGTCAGATTTTTTTCTAAGATGTATTCTTAGTGTCTGCATATAACCCATGGTTCCTGTGTCTTCCAATGAAGCGACTGAGAAAAAAAATACTTTATGGTCTTCCAGATGAATTGCTGTCTAAATAATATGTGGACGAGCGGGATCCACCACAGTGAGAGCCGCTGATACATGGAAGCTCTGTTCTCAGAGAGGAGTTCTGCATCTAGTTATTTTAAGTTTATTTCTGCCTGATATATTCCAGTTATTGTATTTCACAGACATTAAACATACTTTTTTAGTACAAAAAAAAAAATGCCTGAAATATGTGTTTCCAATGTGGGCAACCTTGAAGGGAAATCTCTATAATGTATGTGTGTAGTAGTGTAAGGATCACCATAACTGTACATGTATAGCAGAAAATGTAGCGGCGAGATAGACCAGTAAGACCTTCATAAGACCAATAAGGATTCAGTAACAGAGGAAAAAGAGCAGTGATTATTCAGTAACTGTAGGAGTAAAACCTGTAAGGAATCAGTAAGACCAATAAGATCCACTTTAAAGAGAACCATTAAGGATTCAGTAACTGTGGAGCAAGACCAGTAAGAGACGGCGAGGGTGACGACATTCTTCTGATATTTGGTTTGTCTCCTCCATCAAAACAAAAATGCATCATATAACCATAAAATATAGTACATGTAACAGAAAATAAAACAGAGCATCGATGATCAACAGCAATAAAACACGTTTAGCATAGCAGCTCATCGCAGATATATCTCTTATCCAGTCAATGTATGAAGACAAGACACTGTTCACATTCTCTTTATTTCACCTTCAATTAATACAGCTGTGTACATTATCCCTGATAACATTAGTGTCCATTCATTTAAAGGGGTATTCCCATGATAGTAAGTGATGGCACGACAAAATGCCATGACTGATTGGTTAAGGTCCCAACCGGTCAGGACTCCCATACCCGTTGCTAGACGTTGGTCCTTCACAGACCTTCATGATTATTCCCATCCTATAATGTTATGGCATATCTTAAAATTAAGACTAGTGGGAGTCTGATCTCTTAGACATCCCCTCTCAATTCCTAGCGGATATAGGATCTTCGCTGTACATGGTATAACCAATAGGAAATTTGGTCCCTCCATATCTGTCTGGGATGGTTAAGTGAATCCTACAATGAGCAGGGGGTTGGACCTGATGACCCTGGAGGTCCCTTCCAACTCTGACATTCTATGATACAATTTCTCGCAATCTATGGAGGTCTCAGAGGTCAGACTTTTACTGATAAGAAGTTTAGGATAAGTGACAACATTTTAGGATGGGAATAACCCTTAAGTTAAGTAAATACCTAGCAAACTTATGTCATTGGTGAATATTCATGGACGATTCATAGTAAGAGAGATCAGTGGGGAAAACTAGGTAGAAGAAAACGTGCAAAGTTCCTTTTAAACAAGAACAAAAACTTGGTCCTGTATTTGTCCCCAATTCTCTAGAATACGATTCCTTTTATTAATTAGGAAGTAGCAGCGCTTGTAAGAGATTTGACGTACTGTTATAGCATTTGGTCTCTGTGAAACTGGAATGAGTTAACAGTTAGTACCAAAAAAGTACCAGCAACACAATTGGTACCAGTACCGATATGTGCAACAAGAGCAGTACAATGCCTAAACGGAAATGCAAAAATAACATCTCAATAAAAAAAAAAAAAAGTCCAAAACTTGGGATACCATTTCCAAAAGTATTAAAAATTAACCTTTACAAGATGTACCGCTTCTCTGTCTCCCATTGGTAACATTATCTTGCCACACACACACATAAGATTAAGGGACTGTGCACATGGAGGTTTTGGACAAGTTATCTTCAAAAAGATACTTGAAAATCTGCTCAAAAAACTTTACCTGTTCATATCTATTGTAAAAAGGATTTGCTTTTCATATGTATTTTTCCACTTCAGGTTTTGAAAAACGCTTGGTCGGAGAAATTGTGCCACTTCTTTGCAGCGGACCCTGGTGCAATTGGCTCCAGTCTACACACTGTCCAATAAAAATGCTGCAAAAAGGCTTCAGGAAAAAAAATTCCAAAACACTTAAAAAAATTTTTTTTTCAAAACCAATTTAGGAAATAGAAATTCTACAAATAAGGAGCATTTCCTGAAGCAGTTTGCATAAAAAAACTCATTTTTAACAGTCTTTAAAAAAAACAAAAAAACTATGTGCACATAGCCAAAAGGTTTCCAGGATTAGGAAAACATGATCGCCATCTTTCAATATCCACAACACACAAGTCCATGAGTTGGGTCTGGTATTGCTGCACAGCTGCATTGAATGTAATAGGGCTGGGTTGCAGTACCACACATGACCTGTGAACAGGTGTGGTGCCATTGTAGTAGATTATAGTCATGTTTTTTATAAACCTAGATAACCCCTTTCATATTCAAAGAAGCCGTAACAATCAAACATGTATGGGTCCGTTAAGCATCTCCTGACATGGTGAATTTTAACAGACAATTCTGTGTACCCCTGGGAGATACATGCTGACATAGCATCCATGGTATAGGAAGTTTTGAACAGCTTTGCTCCACTTAAAACCTGTAAGTACAAAGGGAGTTATAGAGTCAGTTAGCATTATATAACCAAACCAAGCACAGGCGCTCCTCTGTGCACCCTAAGGGAAGAGTCACACAGCCGTATAACTCAGACGAGGATCACAATACAATGCTCGGACTGGCCAGCGGATCTCAAGACCAGAGCGTGACAGCTGCATAGAAATACATGCCGTCACGCTCAGGTTGAGAGAGCCGATGGCCAGTCCAAGCATTGAGTTGTAATCCTCGTCTGAGTTATATGGCAGTGTGACTCTTCCCTTAGCAAGACTGAGCAGTCCACTGCACCTTCCCATTTACATGTTTTCCACCTTTATCTGGCTCTTGCAAAGCAAGAGCTGTCAATCAAGTAAGAATGGGCTGTAGACAGGTGCAAAACAAGTAGATGGGAAGGTGCACTGACCTTCTCAACCAAGCCAAAGTTGCACGGAACGCCTTCGCTTGGCTTGAACAGTCATTCTGTGCTGACAATCTCTCTAACTCCAATATCCCAGGTTTCAAAAACACAAGGTACCAGGAAGCAGAGATACAAGCTGTTTAGCTGTTCGAGGACTTGTATTGATGTGGAGGAATAAGAGAAAACTGTAGTCGCTAACTAACAAGAATCCATTTTGACCCCATAATCCCAAAGATTTATTCTAGAATCATAGAATGGTAGAGTTGGAAGGGACCTCCTGGGTCATCTGGTCCAACCCCCTGCTCAAAGCAGGATTCACTAGATCATCTCAGACAGATGTCTGTCCAGCCTCTGTTTGAAGACGTCCATTGAAGGGGAACTCACCACCTCTCGTGGCAGCCTGTTCCACTCATTAATCACCCTAACTGTCAAAAAGTTTTTTCTAATATCTAATCGGTGTCTCCTCCCATTTAGTTTCATCCCATTGCTTCTAGTCTTTCCTTGTGCAAATGAGAATAAAGATGATCCTTCTACAATGTGACAGCCCTTGACATATTTGTAGACAGCTATTAAGTCTCCTCTCAGTCTTCTTTTTTGCAAGCTAAACATTCCCAAATCCTGCAACCGTTCCTCATAGGACATGGTTTGCAGACCAGTCACCATTCTGGTCGCTCTTCTCTGAACTTGCTCCAGTTTGTCTATGTCTTTTTTAAAATGTGGTGCCCAAAACTGTACACAGTATTCCAGATGAGGTCTGACCAAAGAGGAGTAAAGACCGATAATGACTTCACGTGATCTAGACTGTATGCTTCTGTTAATACATCCCAGAATTGTATTTGCCTTTTTTGCTGCTGCATCACACTGTTGACTCATGTTCAGTCTATGATCTATTAGTATACCTAAGTCTTTTTCACATGTACTGTTGCTTAGCTCTATTCCTCCCATTCTGTATATGCTTTTTTCATTTTTATTGCCCAGATGTAGTACTTTGCATTTTTCCCTGTTAAAAACCATTCTGTTGGTTGCTGCCCACTGCTCCAGTTTATTTAGGTCTTTTTGAATCCTCTCTCTCTCTTCTCTAGTATTAGCTATCCCTCCTAGCTTTGTGTCATCAGCAAATTTAAACAGTTTACCCTCAATTCCTTCATCTAAATCATTGATAAAGATGTTGAACAATACAGGTCCCAGGACGGAGCCCTGTGGTACCCCACTTGAGACAATCATCCAGCTGGATGTGAAGCCATTTACAACCACCCTTTGAGTCCGATCACTAAGCCAGTTATGAATCCACCTAACAGTTGCCTGGTCCATTGCATACTTGGTCATTTTTTCAATAAGGATGGTGTGAGATACTTTGTCAAATGCTTTGCTGAAGTCAAGATATACTATATCTACAGCATTTCCCTGATCCACCCAGTCAGTGATTCTGTCATAGAAGGAAATTAAGTTAGTCTGACATGACTTGTTAGTTACAAACCCATGCTGACTCTGGTTAATCACTTCATTCTTATCCATGTACTTACATACATGTTGTTTAATAATTTGTTCAAAGATCTTTCCTGGTATAGAAGTCAGACTCACCGGCCTATAGTTCCCTGGGTCCACCTTCTTCCCCTTTTTGAAGATAGGAACAACATTTGCTCTTCTCCAGTCTTCTGGGACTTCTCCTGTTCTCCAAGAATTTTCAAAGATTATGGAGAGTGGTTCTAAAATTTCTTCTACGATCTCCTTCAGTACTCTGGGGTGTAATTCATCTGGACCTGGAGACTTGAACTCATTTATGTTAGCTAAATATTCCCTCACAATCTTTCTGTTTACAGATAACTTGGATTCCTCTATTCCTTTAAAAGGACAGTGAAGATCAGTTGATGTTACATTTTCTTTCTGAGAGAAAACAGATGCAAAATAGGAATTATTTCTGCCCATTTACTTTTTCTTTAAGGAGAGTAATGTGTTTGAGGGTCCTCAGACAATCCCCTGTTGTCCACAGTCAGGGCTATTTTTTACATGTGCTATCCTCTTTTTTCCACTTGAGTGATAACCATCATCAGAAGCTTCTGGCACCCTTTTCTTTTACACTCACCATATGAAATAACGCACATTTGGCCTAAGGGTCAAACCTAATATGTCAAACAATAATTTAGCTAACGATCATCCTCTGTCTTTGGCCATTTGCGAAAAGTAGTGGTTTACAACCAGGGAAAATAAATCATGATGACCACATTTAGCCCAGCAGTCCTTCATTACAATGACCCTGCCAAACTGGTGCCGCATATGCCCATTTCAAAATGACAGTATGACACAAAAGAGTAGGATACTCCGATTAAACTGGGCTGCCACTGTCGGCTTTGGCTGAGGGAAGAGTCAGACTGCCGTATAACTCGGACGGGGATCACAAAGCAATGCTCGGACTGGCTGACGGCTCTCCAGACCAGAGCGTGATAGCGGCATAGAAATACATGCTGTCATGCTCAGGTCGGGACAGCCGCCAGCCAGTCCGAGTACTGCGTTGTGATCCCCATCCAAGTTAAACGGCCGTCTGACTCTTCCCTAATAGTCCAGATCCTATTGCTGAAGGATGAAATAAGGTTATCAAAACTAAACAACTCCTTTACCTAAAATCATATGAGGAGTTTCAAGTTTTGACTGAAAGTTTAACATTTTTAGAACAAATGTCCCTGAAGACGGCTGAAGGAGGGAAATCGCTGTCATGTAATTGTTTAAGACAAAATAAATGACCCAGGACAAATGAACATTTCATTTCTTTCTAGTCTCTGGTACTTTCCGTGTAAAAGGTTTTAAGAAAACACATTCCATACCTGCAATTATTTACCTAGTGTCCTCAAATACCTGGAATATGTTGTACCGTGATGAAATAAATAAAGCCGTCCTTCACTGTAGACATAAAATTATGTCCCAACCATTTTACATAAAATAAAAGATACAAAATACAGTCAGGAATTAACCCAGTGTACAAGTGTCCTTCATAAAAATATTCCCAAGATACAGTACAACCTGCAAATGTGCATGTTTAAGGATTTAGCAAAGAACTGAGAATCAATAGGTGGCAGTACGAGTAATGTTCAGCGTGGGCGCTACGACACATCATTTGCTGCATGCCTCTCCCATAAGCCATTGTATCATAGATTTTTCACCTACTTGCACCTTGACATAACAGTCCTAGTAAACCGCACAAAGTAGTGCAATAAAAATACTTTGAGATGATGCTCAAACAAAAATATAGGATATACATTAAAAAGGCACATAGAGGAGAAATATTCAAGGTTATCTCCAGGAAGTTGTTGTAAAGATTAGGTGTGATGGACCATGACCAAGATTAAAAAGAATGAGGATTCCAGTAATAGCAAAGCATGACCCATACCAGCTTTACCTTCCAAAAGTGTCCCTGTAGCAAAGGGCTACATAGTGTTCTGTGACATAGATGGTGTAAAACACGGACGAGGTCCATAATCCGGAGGGGATCAGGTGCTCAGTCGCTTGTCTGGTCTTGGAACACATTTGGTAATAGCTACTCTCCACAGGGCGGGTGCTAGGAGAAGGCTTAGTGTCGTCACACTCAGGATAAGGAGGTAGACCTGTAGGCAGATCAACGTTTATTCAAATAAGCACCAAAATTGTTGTAAAACATCTACTCTACCTTTTGGTGTAATTTAGAAAAGAATTCTATAGCATTTTGCCCAGTAAATCTTCACCATAGCTGTTCTTTTCAGAGTTCAAGCTGTTGGAAGCGACATCAGTATTTTGCTAATTTAATTTGTACGACCTTGATGTATCATCAATAATGTGGTCTAAAGTGAGCATCAAGGCTAAATGCACATTACACACACTGATAATTTGCTACGACAAGCCACGGCGTAATACAGTACCAGCTGAGAGGAAGAGATTTTAACAAACTTCATCTAGATGTTTTGTGCGGTGCAGATCTTAAAATCCGCAACATGAAATTCGCATTGAACTCCACACACAGAACTGACATCTTTAGTAATGCAAAATGGTGAAAGCTATGGCACAATTTGTAGCACAATCCACATTCAAACTTTGCTCTGGATTTTTCTACATATGCTATGTAGAAGTCTGCAAAACATACACTTAGGTCAGTTTCACCTGTCCAACATCCATGGTCCACATACAGACTATGATGTCCAAACTGTCTGCCCCATCTCCTGACCAGAACTAAACTGCCTTATCGGAGTATATGAGGCTGTGTTAAGTTTTGACAAGAGATCCTCGGACAGTTCGGAATGTGATTGACAGACATTCGCCAAAAAATGGAGCACGGCTGAACATATGGCACATTGCACCAACATTTTACATAAAAAAAGTCATCTAATGTAATCCAAACAAAAAATGGTATAAAGTTAGACAAAAGTGACTCAGGATGCGCTATATGTATCATCCAGCGTGAGACACTGTGATAAATTTGGTACATGTAGGCTAAGTCCAAGTTGTCAATACTTTTAAGACAGGATTGATAGATCTGCCCCACAGTGTATATTTTCCATGTTTTGATCCTTTAATGACAAACTTCACGTGTGTGTGTGTGTGTGTGTGTGTGTGTGTGTGTGTGTACACATCATTTGCACAGTATGGGTATTTCAGGATTTTGTATGAAGGTTCCCTTATCCGTTAATGGAAACATTTACTGATTTTGCTGGTCGATACATATTGCAGACTCACCTCTCGTGAAATGATCCCCGACCTGCGGGCTCTGCTGCCTAAAACAAACGAGAACTCACTGACTTGAGCCAGTCCCGCGGACACGATCCACTTAATGTACTGACTGTTTTTTGGCAGAATCAATGACAGTACAAGCACTGCTAAGACAAACTAAAGAAAAAACACATGTCACATTATACATACAGATGGGACTTCAAAATACACAAAACGCTTGTGTACATTACATGTGCAGCTAAATATAATCTAATGACCCATAGGATCAGTCGTATTAGGTCAGGGAGACCCTGTGACCATGACATTCCTGTTTTTAGTTTTCGTTTTTTGCTCGCTCTCCTTCTTCCCAGAGCCATAACTTGCAATTCCACAGTTGTTGTTTGTTTTGTTTTTTTCACCATGTTAACTATATGCAAAAACTGACCTGCCATTATTATTCTCCAGGTCATTACAAGTTCGTAGACACCAAACATGTATAGGTTCTTTTTTATTTAAGTGGTGAAAAAAAATATCCAAAATTTGTAAAAAAAAAAAAAAAAAAAAAACACAACAAAAAACTGGCAACATTTTCCAAGACCAGTAGCGTCTATTTTTCAGAATCTGGGGCCGGGTGAGGGCTTATCTTTTGTGCGTGTCGGGTTGACGTTTTTATTGATACCATTTTGGGGTAGATCCGATGTTTTGATCGCCCGTTATTGCATTTTATTGCAATGTAGCGGTGACCAAAAAAAGTAATTCTGGCATTTTTAATTTGTTTTTCGTTACGCCGTTTACTGATCGGATTCATTCTTTTTTTATATTGATAGATAGGGCTTTTCTAAACGCAGTGATACAAAATATGTGTATTTGATTCTTTATTAAAGTTTTATTTTGAATGGGGAGAAAGAGGGGTGATTTAATTTTTTTTTTTTTCATATTTTTAAAAATTTTCTTTTTTTTTTTTTTTTTTTTTCATTTTTTGCATGCTTCAATAGTCTACATAGGAGAATAGTAGCTGCAATTGTCTGATCGCCTGTGTGTAGCACAAATGCTCACACTATGAGCGCCGACCACTGCGCGGCGCTCATAGCCTCCTGGCAATGACAACCGCAGGGGTCTCCTGCAGACCCCTGGTGCTCATGCACAACTCATCAGCGACCTGCGATCATGTGACGGGGGTCACCGATGGGCGGAGCCAGTGACGTGCTTCCAGTGCGGTGATGTTAATTGGCACTATTAAGAGATTGACAGTGGCATTTAACTAGTTAACAGCCGCGGGTGGATCTTGATTCCATCGGCGGCTGTTAGGGGCATATGAAAGATGTACAGATCATCCCTCATGTGCCCGGAAGGTGCGGGCACATGAAGGAGGGACCCAACAGGTGTCGTAATAGTACATCACATGTCATAAAGGTATTAAACATAGATTTCAGTGAATAGCATTATACAATGCTGGCAAGCATGGGGACCTGACAAAATCCCTTTAAGTAGATTACGGACATAGTCCAGAAAAATTATATGTGAAGAAATCATTGTAACCTTTTGTAAAGTATAAGTAATAAGCTTCAAAGGTGTTTTCCCACAAAGTACATTTTAATCAATAGATCTTGGAATAATAATAGCTTTCACAATTGGATATGTTTAAATAAAATGTTCCTGTGCTGAGATAATCTTATAAATGTGCCCCTGCTGTGTACTGTGTAATGGCTGTGTCTGACTGTGCAGGAACATGGTCTGATCATACCACAGCTCCTGGGAGGAAGCAAAAGAGTATAGAGACATTACAGCAGGGGATCACAGATGATTCTTTTTTGTGAGGTAAAACATTTCACTGCCTCTTTTCAAGCAATATTTTACCTCAAAGAAAGGTCCTTGAGTTAATTGTGTGAAAGGTCCTTCAGCTGCTCAGTTCATTCAGGTCTTGATCAGAAACTGCAAGATGTGGTAATGTAGTGCGTGCGTGCGTCTGTAGCAGAGCTGTGTATGTCTATATGTGCAT
Organism: Phyllobates terribilis; assembly: GCF_046119375.1. Lineage (NCBI taxonomy): Eukaryota > Metazoa > Chordata > Amphibia > Anura > Dendrobatidae > Phyllobates > Phyllobates terribilis. The sequence goes on along the minus strand of NW_027362762.1, from coordinate 324,406,590 downwards.
TTAGCACATATGGACCCTCACAGCTCTGGTACATATGCATATATAGACACACACAGCTCTGCTACATGTGCATATATAGACCCTCACAGCTCTGGTACATATGCATATATAGACACACACAGCTCTGCTACATGTGCATATATAGACCCTCACAGCTCTGGTACATATGCATATATAGACACACACAGCTCTGCTACATGTGCATATATAGACCCTCACAGCTCTGGTACATATGCATATATAGACACACACAGCTCTGCTACATGTGCATATATAGACCCTCACAGCTCTGGTACATATGCATATATAGACACACACAGCTCTGGTACATATGCATATATAGACACACACAGCTCTGCTACATGTGCATATATAGACCCTCACAGCTCTGGTACATATGCATATATAGACACACACAGCTCTGCTACATGTGCATATATAGACCCTCACAGCTCTGGTACATATGCATATATAGACACACACAGCTCTGGTACATATGCATATATAGACACACACAGCTCTGCTACATGTGCATATATAGACCCTCACAGCTCTGGTACATATGCATATATAGACACACACAGCTCTGGTACATATGCATATATAGACACACACAGCTCTGCTACATGTGCATATATAGACCCTCACAGCTCTGGTACATATGCATATATAGACACACACAGCTCTGCTACATGTGCACATATAGACACACACAGCTCTGGTACATGTGCACATATAGACACACACAGCTCTGCTACAGGCACATTCACACACATACAGTTGTGCTCAAAAGTTTACATACCCTGGCAGAATTTTTCCTTTCTTGGCCTTGTTTCAGAAGGATATGAATGATAACAAAATAACTTTTTCTCCACTCATGGTTATTGGTTGGGTGAAGCCATTTATTATCAAACTATTGTGCTTTATCTTTTTATATCTTGATGACAACCAAAAACATCCAAATGACCCTAATCAAAAGTTCACATACCCCAGTTCTTAATACCGTGCATTGCCCCCTCTAACATCAATGACAGCTTGAAGTCTTTTGTGGTAGTTGTGGATGAGGTTCTTTATTTTGTCAGATGGTAAAGCTGCCCATTCTTTTTGGCAAAAAGCCTCCAGTTCCTGTAAATTCCTGGGCTATCTAGCATGAACTGCGCACTTGAGATCTCCCCAGAGTGGCTCAATGATATTGAGGTCAGGAGACAGATGGCCACTCCAGAACCTCCACTTTGTTCTGCTGTAGCCAATGACAGGTCGACTTGGCCTTGTGTTTTGGATCGTTGTCATGTTGGAATGTCCAACTACGTCCCATGCGCAGCTTCCGAACTGATGAGTGCAAATTTGCCTCCAGTATTTGCTGTTAACGTGCTGCATTCATCTTTTATTCAACTTTTACCAAGTTCCCTGTGCCATTGTAGCTCACACATCCCCAAAACATCAGCGATCCACCTCCGTTCTTTACTGTAGGAATGGTGTTCCTTTCATCATAGGCCTTGTTGACCTCTCTCCAAATGTAACGTTTATGTTTGTGGCCAAAATTTTTGTGCCTATTTTCTCCTGTCTAAACCTGGGGTGCGCCTTAGGCCATGTGCACACGTTGAGTATTTGGTGAGATTTTATCTCAGTATTTGTAAGCCCAAAGGAGTGGAACAATCAGAGGAAAAGTATAATAGAAGCACGTCACCACTTCTGTATTCATCACCCACTCCTGATTTTGGCTTATAGATACTGATGTAAAATACTGACCAAATACTGAGTGTGTGAATGTGGCCTCATAGTCCAAAAATACTATACATTTCTACAGCTTTTACTAGGGTTGAATGCAAATTATATGAATATATGTATTATATGCAGCTAGCTTTGTCTAGTGGTGATAGATCATTATCAGAGATATTGGTAAATTAATCAGCACAGAATCGTGGACCTTAAGATGTGACAGATGACATTACCAAGGTTTTCCAGGATGTTATAGCTTTCGCATAGGCCAACAATGTATTATTGCTGCAAGCCCATCTCCTGAGACCCCCATCAATCAGCAGAACGAAGGGACCTCAAGTTCCGATTAGTGGTTTTCTCTGACTCCAATAATCCAGAATATTTGATAATCTAGAACCTGCCTGGTCCCATATATGCCAGATTAAAGAAGCACTCCCACAACATTTTTGAGATATTAAATGTGTGTGTGTGCGCATGTAGTGTAGTAATACACTCACCTATCGCCACGGTCTCCAATATCTAGCACCGTTCTTCTATGCTGGTCACTGACGTCACCACTCTGCAGACTGGCCAGGTCATGCTGCTCTCTGTGTGACCCGGAAGTTTCTTTTACAATGAAAGTCTATTGTAAATTTGGCTTCCGGCTTCTGCACAGCGCATAGAAAGAACCTGCTAGTCACAATTGCGATGACGTCAGTGACCAGCTGAGAACCACGGTATTACTAGACTCACACTACACTACACTACACTACACTACACTACACTACACTACATGAACACACACATTTAATACATAAACATTTTTATGGGAGCGCTCCTTTAAAGGAATTTTACTGCATTTGAGTGACTAACAAAGGAACGTGTAATGTTCTGATAATCCGGAATGTCCTTTACACGTAAGCCTATGTGCATATTAAAATATAAAGAAGTGCGCCTACATTTACACTGCTCAAAAAAATAAAGGGAACACTTAAACAACAGAATATAACTCCAAGTAAATCAAACTTCTGTGAAATCAAACTGTCCACTTAGGAAGCAACACTGATTGACAATCAATTTCACATGCTGTTGTGCAAATGGAATAGACAATAGATGGAAATTATTGGCAATTATCAAGACACCCTCAATAAAGGAGTGGTTCTGCAGGTGGGGATCACAGGCCACATCTCAGTACCAATGCGTTCTGGCTGATGTTTTGGTCACTTTTGAATGTTGGTTGAGCTTTCACACTTGTGGTAGCATGAGACGGACTCTACAACCCACAGAAGTTGCTCAGGTAGTGCAGCTCATCCAGGATGGCACATCAATGCGAGCTGTGGCAAGAAGGTTTGCTGTGTCTGTCAACGTAGTGTCCAGAGGCTGGAGGCGCTACCAGGAGACAGGCCAGTACACCAGAAGACGTGGAGGGGGCCGTAGGAGGGCAACAACCCAGCAGTAGGATCGCTACCTCCACCTTTGTGCAAGGAGGAAGAGGAGGAGCTCTGCCAGAGCCCTGCAAAATTACCTCCAGCAGGCCACAAATGTGCATGTGTCTGCACAAACGGTTAGAAACCAACTCCATGAGGGTGGTATGAGGGCCCGACGTCCACAGATGGGGGTTGTGCTCACAGCCCAACACCGTGCAGGAAGCTTGGCATTTGACACAGAACACCAGGATTGGCAAAAGTCGCCACTTGCACCCTGTGCTCTTCACAGATGAAAGCAGGTTCACACCGAGCACGTGACAGATGAGACAGAGTCTGGAGACGCCGTGGAGAGCGATCTGCTGCCTGCAACATCCTTCAGCATGACCGGTTTGGCAGTGGGTTAGTAATGGTGTAGGGTGGCATTTCTTTGGAGGGCCGCACAGCCCTCCATGTGCTCGCCAGAGCCTGACTGCCATTAGTTACCCTGACTGCCATTAGGTACAGAGATGAGATGCTCAGACCCCTTGTGAGACCATATGCTGGTGCAGTTGGCCATGGGTTCCTCCCAATGCAGGACAATGCCAGACCTCATGTGGCTGGAGTGTGTCAGCAGTTCCTGCAAGATGAAGGCATTGAAGATATGGACTGGCCCGTCCGTTCCCCAGACCTGAATCCGATTGAGCACATCTGGGACATTTTGTCTCGCTCCATCCACCAATGTAACGTTGCACCACAGACTGTCCAGGAGTTGGCGGATGCTTTAGTCCAGGTCTGGGAGGAGATCCCACAAGAGACCATCCGCAACCTCATCAGGAAAATGCCCAGGCGTTGTAGAGAGTGTGGAGGCCACACACAATACTGAGCCTCATTTTGACTTGTTTTAAGGACATTACATCAAAGTTGGATCAGCCTGTAGTGTGTTTTTCCACTTTAATTTTGGGGGTGACTCCAAATCCAGGTCTCCATTGGTTAATAAATTTGATTTCCATTGATGATTTTTGTATGATTTTGTTGTCAGCACATTGAATACTTTGTTCTGTACAAAGTTGAATGAGAATATTTCATTCATTCAGATCTAGGATGTGTTAGTTCAGTGTTCCCATTATTTTTTTGAGCAGTGTACATACTTACCCTTATAATGCTGGCAATGACCACTGTACAGGCCATAGCATTGAAAACCAATGTATGCTGACCAGCAGGCTTTGCTGATAGCTTGACGTTTTATGTCTGTCGAGACAAATTCTGATGGTCCCTAAAAGGCTCCCTGCACTCCTGTCATATCAACCCACCAATAATGTTGGATTATCAAGCAATTTTTTGTATTTATCGGTCATTGGACTATTTTTGTTTCATGTTAAGTTAGAACCAATTTCTTTATTTTAGGTGGAGAAGCAAAACACAAAAAACAGATAAATGTTTTCAAATACATAAATAATTAAAGGGGCTATCTCCTCATACACAGCCATCCAAATTATTTCTAATCGGGGCCGCTGCCAACTATCCACTGATTTCACCAGGGAAAGCACAATAGGGTTTATTTAGATGAATGCAATACATTAATATCTCAAGTAGGCCAGGGCTACGCGGGGCGCCTTACACTATACGGAGGGCTGCGCGGGGCGCCTTACACTATACGGAGGGCTACGCGGGGCGCCTTACACTATACGGAGGGCTACGCGGGGCGTCTTACACTATACGGAGGGCTACGCGGGGCGCCTTACACTATACGGAGGGCTACGCGGGGCGCCTTACACTATACGGAGGGCTACGCGGGGCGCCTTACACTATATGGAGGGCTACGCGGGGCGCCTTATTCTATATGGAGGACTATGTTGGGCCCATTATACTGTGTGGAGGACTATGTGGGCCCATTATACTGTGTGGAGGACTATGTGGGGCCCGTTATACTGTATGGAGGACTATGTTGGGCCCATTATACTGTGTGAAGGACTATGTGGGCCTCATTGTACTGTGTGGAGATCACAGTTGAGGCATCATACTGTGTTGAGGTCACCATACTTTGCTGGGAGGGGTCATCATACTGTGCGTGTGGAGGGTTCTGTGTAGGAATCCACTGTGGGAGTATCAAACTGTATTTAGGAGGCATCATACTTTATTATCTGTATTATTTATTAATTCAAGCTTTTTCATCCTTTGTGATTACATATTTAAATTAGGCCATTGGGCCATATGCTTTTTACTGCTCTTACATAGCATATTATATTATTCCAGTATGCCCCATTTGTGATGTGTTAATTTTATTAATTAAAATGTACCTTGTTTGTGGGACAGCCCCTTTAACTTGGTTTATATATGAAAAGGTTCATCATTATATTTGATAAGAAAAAACTCTCTCAATTGTAGACATTTTCTTAAATAGACATCAAGGATGGCCCGTGACTTTGTCCAAGTTTTTTATTTTGGCCCTCTCTGTATTTGAGTTTGACATCCCTGGTCTAGGATGTCCATTTTATAACCCCATTAACAATTTTCTTGCCCAATGAAGGGTACACCTTACCTTCATTATCACCAGTGTCAATGTCAAGGATAGAAGAATTGTTAGCTCGTAAATTACAAATGTTGGAAATACATGAAGTCCTGAAACCAGAAAACAAAAAATATATTATGGGTCATTTATACCATGAAGAATCAAATGTACAATTTTAGGGGAAATAATGATCCTGAGAACCAGTGTATACAGAGAAAAACCATAATCTCTCCTGATCCTGGGACATCAATAATAACCTCCAAACTAGGTCACTTGTTCATAAAATACCATCTGTGTATTAAAGAGAAGTTTGTGCGCCGCTTCTAAAGCCTTATGGCAACTGTAGTAACTGACTGTGGGATCCATATGTTCCACTGTATTGAATGGGAGGCATTACACTGAATGGCGAAGGTCCAGCGACTGATCCTTAGAACAAAGGATGACTCCTTTCCTTCATTTTTCCTATTGTTTAATCCTATGAAGTGAATTTTCATTTTTGCAAATTGATTTTTTTTTCCAAGTCTTCCTAGATCTCCCTTGAACTTGGGATCATTTTATAGTTAGACTGCAATACCTCAGTATTGAAGTATTTACAGAAAATTACATTCTCCTATGAAGCCTGCAGGCTGGACTTCACAGGAAAACCCAAATGGGGGCATTCAGCAGACAGTGACAATCCACTGTCGTCCCGTGATCACAATGATGAGAAGGGTGAGAGATGGCAGCCGACGCACACATGCACCAGCAATTAGCTCATTTAAATCTGAACAGTGATTCATAATGGCATTTAAATGGTTAAACATCGCTGCTGTTACAGGCAGATACCAGCAGTGTAGCACAGCCAATGCCTGCCAGGTATGGTGCGGGCTCAGCTGCAGAGACTGCACCATACAAGTGGACCCAATGTAGGACATACTTTTACATCCAATGTCAGTAAGACATTAAAGACTATTTTATTTACTTTTAATAGCTTCATCATACACATCAGTCCTTGTCCCCAAACTAATTACCCTAATTTTACACACACTGGGGCCAATTTCATAGGAAAGCAATTTAACCCATATGTACTCGTATGGGCGTACTTATTTCATGTATCCGCAGGTGATGACTCATTTTGTATTTTACACGTTTCCATTTTCTATGACAGTTAATAACGATTTAATAACAGCCTTTGTCACAAAGCGAAGCACTTATTATTCAGGCCGAATTAAGTTTAACAGCCGGCCTCATTTTTTGGCAACACTTACCTATAGAAGCAAAGAAAATTATCGCCAAGAAATCTCGTATAGGCTCGATGCAAGACATTATTTCCTCAGTGACCATGTGTCCTTGGGAAGAAATGAGAGCACCGGCTAGGAAACAACCCAATTCCATTGACACATCCAGTAGTTCTGTCAGCTGCCAGGAAAGAAAATGATCATTAATTAAATCCGCCAATTTAACTGTTTAGAGCACAAGTCATAAATACCATAAAGGGCATGGTCGATTTGGGCCATACGATGACATTTATTAAAATGCACAGGCTATAATTGTACATTCAAGGCAAACACAGTCTGAAAAATGTACTTGCGGACAGATTTGTAAGCCCAGAGCCCCTGTTTTATAGTGAAAAGATGTCAGAAAAGTTTTAGCATCTACACAGAAAACGATCTGTTCATAGAAATGTATTCAGCAGCAGCCGGAAGGAGTGTAAAGTAGCGTGCGCACGCTCCTCTTTACTACGTAAACGGATGTCACAGTGTGGGGAGCATGAATACAGGATTTCCATCACTAATACATTCCGACATATGAAGACGTATTCAGCACACTCATACAAAGACATCATTATACCACATATACACGAGCCTTCAAGACAGACGACCGGGCTGCCAATGCTCACATACCGACCTAAATGATATCAAGCTACTAAAAGATGGAAGAAACTTTACAATTACCGTGAGCATAAGAAAAACGAAGGCAGAGATTCCCATGACCAGAATTTCTTTATTTCCTTTGCTTTCGTGGTGTAGTTTTCGATAATAAGGCCCAACGAGATAGGTCTTCATAATAAGACAGATGAGAAAGACCGCAACCAAAGAAAAGACAATCTGTCCAATCAGCGCCAGAATTCGGAAAACCTCCAAGATGGCACTAGAGGGAAAGAAGATACACATTTATCTACACATACAAATAACCCCAGAATCAGGTCTATCCATAAACTGTCAAACAGAAAAAAACTAAACATTATACAGTAACAGAATCTGGAGAAAAATAGAATGTAAAAACATGAGTGTGAACACAGCCAAAGATATCCACACAACTGTAATATTTAGTGAGAAACCTGGCAAAAAGAGTTTTTTTTTCTACATTTGCAGCGAAAAAAATTGTAGTTAAAGTTAAACAAATTTATGTTTCCCCAAATGGCACCGCAAAATATTACCATTTTTTCAAGCATAATAAAATCCCCCTCCTAAAAGTGCATGATTTTCATTCCCAACATTAATGGTATTTGGTCATTTATTCATCTTGTCCTTATGGACCTGAGGATCTTCAGCAGTCCTATAGAGAATGAATGGAGAGGAGGAGTGCATGTTCGAGCTCCAATCCATTTAGATTGTGAGCCCTGTTTTTAGGAACAATTGGGGTCCTAGTTGTTAGACCTCCAGTGATCAGCAAGTTATCCCCGGGGATAATGTAAAGGGAATTTGTCAGTAGGATCAACTATCCTAAGACATTTATATGTCATAGAAACTGGAATAAAATGATACGCTGATATCTACAATTTGACGTCTAAATCCAGAGTAATCCAAGTTTTTTTTCATGTTAAGATCTATAGGCCGGACACTGATCTCCCTGAGAATCAGCCTCCAGAGCTTATTTTAAATGAAGGAGGCATTACCAGTGTAAGACATGTAGATCAGGAGAGCAAACTGGCAGTCATGACATGTCTCACACTGGTAACTCCCCCTTTTATTTAAAATAAGCTCTGGAGGCGGATTCTCGGGGAGATCTATGTCCAGTCCATAGATTTTAACAGCTCATTTACATATTAACAAAAATGTGGATTTTTCATGGAATCATTTTATTCTCGGATTTCTCTGATATCAAGGTATCATGTTAGTCAGCTTCTTATGACCACATGTCCATATAGACGGATTAGGAGAATTGATCCTACTGACAGATTCTCTTTAAAAACTTGGTAAAAACATTTTAATTGTGGGTAATCAAAGGAAAACCTGGATACAGGGGCTTGATATGTTTTTTTAATTTTTTTAGAACACCCAAATATGTAGTTGAAAGACTGAACAGTGGGTAAAATAACAAGTTACCTGGAGGAAGTGTTCCCTCCTGCTTGAATGAGAGTAGGCATGGCAGCAATGAAAAGACTAAGCTGGACATCCTGCATCACAAGCATACCCAACAAGACACCACTATAATCAATGTCACCTGCACAAACAAGGAGAAATACAGTAAGTATTCCATTTACAAAAAGATTACAAAGTTTTAATTTATCACCATGGAAAATTAATAATATAATAATATTAAGGCACTAAATGTAGTTACTTCATAGAAAAGAAAGTGTTCCGTGCCAACCATGGTGCCAGGCAAAGTGCTTCTGTGTATTGGGTCTGTACACACTACCAGCCCAGCTTCAATCACACTCGCTTTGTACATAACATGGCATTCACAGACTGGACTTACTGGTCATAATTCATATAGCCAGCCGGCTATTCTGCAGATAAAGGTTGCCATCCAAGCGCATGATAAAAGCCCACCCACAGTGGCTGGTCAGTGACTATGCAGTGAATGGTCATCCATGAGTCGGTGGGATTTTATCCACAGCAGAAGTCTGGCTGTCACTGCCAGGCTGTGGCACATGAGCTAAAGGGTGCTGACCCCTGAACTAGTAGAGGCGCATATCTATAGTGTTGTTGTATGGACATACAGCTTCGGCACTACCCTACAGACTGTTGCTTGATCTGTGCATTGATTAAAGGGAACTTTTCATTCTAGATGAAGAGGAACATTGCCCAACAACTAGCACAATCAAGGAATTCAAAAACTGCTTGCCCTTAATGGGTTAAATAAAAGTGTGTGTGAAGAGATTCATCATTTCATCATTTGCTTTACCTTATTTGAATAAACAAATTTAATGGAAGCCAAAAAGAGACCTGTGGACATGCCGTGCTATGATGGCACAGTAATCATGGTCATCTTATGTATCATGCATTTCCCATGCAAAGCATTAGGCCGCTTAGCCATGAGAAAAGACATAGTGGAGCTTAAAGGCAATCTGTCGTCCCCCTGAGACGTATATAACCTACTAATATGGGCATAGAGGTGATAGAGATGTTATACCAGTCCTACCTGTATGCCTCATATTAGGTCTTGTTGTTCAGAAATCTTATTTTATATCTTTATGCTAATGATTCCTTCCATGCCCCGTGGCATAAGGTGCCCAGAAGGAATCCCCACCTCTTCTTCATTATAGTACCACCCCCCTCCCATGCACGTCACAGTGCCCTGTGACGTGCAGTTGCGGCACCCCAACCCCGCACCTGTGCCCTGCACTCCCTCCACAAGCCATACCTCTTCCTCCCTTCTATGGGCAGTGTATTCATGGATCTTCTGACCAAGCGCAGGCGAGTCACTGTGACTTCCGCTCCAGTGACCTGGTCACCCTACGCCCCGAAGCCTGGAAGGAATCATCAGCATAAACATATAAAATAAGATTTCTGAACAACAAGACCTCTAATATGTGGCATACAGGTTGGACTGGTATAACATCTCTATCACCTGTATGCCCATATTAGTAGGTTATATACGTCCCAGGGGGGTGACAGATTCCCTTTAAAGGTGTTGGCCACTACCTGGACAACCTCTTCGAAAATGCAATAGTGCCCCATAGACAAAGAAAAATATTCACCTCCCACACCGGCACCGTTCCAGCGATGTCAGAACTGGGACTGACCCATTTTGGGGTGGTGTATGAAATTATGTCCATTTTGCCTTTTTTTTTCCTCTGTTTTTTGTGTTGTTTTGTGTTGTTCCAATACACAGAAAGGAAATAAACAGGTGTAATTGCGATAATTTTCTGGGAGAAACACTTCATTTTCTGTAATAATTTCAGGGGTGCCAACACTTTCGGCCACGACTGCATGTGTGTAGTTTATACAATAAATGTGAAGGTCATTTAGTTACCATCTTTATCTCCTCGAGAGCTGCCTGCAAGGAACCTGGACACTAAGGGTGTGCTAGACAGAGACAAACATGTTGAAATGAAGACACTCTGCGTAGGTCTGATCTGCAGGAAATGCCCCCACAGTAAACCAAATGCAATCATTAAAACCGTCATGAAGCATGGGCCTTGCACAGCAATTTTCCATACCTACAGGGTAAAAATAAATCAGATTATATCTCACAGACAAAACTGATAATAGAGTCAACAGTAGTGGTGCTCAAAGCAATATTTAAAGGATCAATCTAAAGTTACAATCATTTTTATCCTAACTTTTGTGTCTAAAGCTCCTGGTGCAAACCTGTGTCTCCATGGTAGCAGACTACAAATAAACCCTGTGTGTTTTGATCCTGCAGTCATATTTCTTTTTACCTGTCCCATTCTAATAGTTAATCTTAGTTGTAAAAGTGTTGGAAAAAAATAAATGTGAAACGTACCCAAAACCAAATGGCAACATGTAGTTTGCAAGGCAATGGCACTTTGCTGCAGTAATACATATCAGGACCCACTCCTGTTAAAGAGTAAAGTGTAAAAACGGGAAATTCCATTTTAGGCCTGGCCCCGCGGCGCTGTACAAGCCTCCAGACTGCCACTTACCTGCTATCCCAGGTATATTCTCTTCTGAACCATAGTTAAAGGGAGTCTGTCAGCACAGAATGACTGTTCAAACCAAGTACGGGCGCTCAGTGCATCACAGCAGGACCATCATTCATATACATCTTCCCACCTGCTTGTTTTCCCTTCTATCTCTGCCCTGCTCTGACACTATGAAGACAGAGCTGTCAATCAATCAAAGACGAGGGGGGCAGAGAGTGAGGGAAAGCATGTAGATGGGAAGGAGAACCTAAATGTTTGGCCCCGCCATGATGCACCGAGCACTAGGACATGGTTTTAAGTGTCATTCTGAGCTGACATGAGTCCCTTTAAAGCTACAAATGAGTCTCTTAAGAAAACGCTACCTCTGAGTTCAAAATACGGCACTGCAGGCTTTAGCAGAGGTCTGAAAGAGGACCATGGGAAACCTACTAAACAGTGGCAGCAGGTAAGTAAAACTACGAGGGGAAAAAAATCACAACACGTAACTTACATTTTGGACAACCTTTTATTATACTGCCTTGTAGCATAAACCGCTGCACATAGGGTTAGAGCATCAAGGTTGTGAAATAGATCAGAACAGGTAGAAAGCGCCTTTAGATGATTGTGCTACAATGCGCAATGTAATGTAAAGGCAGAAAACAGGGTAGAGCTGGATGTGATCATTAGCAGTGGACTAGGTCCTCAGTCAGGTGTGCAAACCATGTTTTTGCTGCAAAAAAAGAAGCGTTTTACAGTGCCAGCAAAGTAAATGAGATTTCTGAACTCTCAAGCACTTGTTGCTAATTTTTTCCTTGCAGAATTGAAGCAGCAAGCCTTTCAGAGTTCTTACACTATTTTTCACCCAATCTAAAAATTATCAAAAACATATATTTTATGCATCGTTTTTTCTGCAAAGTGACAGATTTTTGGTGCAGAAATGGCTGCACATTCCCTAAAACCAAAAGGCATTTACAAAAGTCACAGATCCCAAAAAGAAGCGACTTATGTCATATTTTGTAATAGTTCTAAACTAATTGTGTATCGAACAGATACATCTCAAAACAACTCATAATAGTTTTATTTTATTAGCGGAGCATCAGTCAAACCTGCTGATTTCAGCCCCCTAATCTGTATGGAAGTGTATAGACTCTTACCCCCAAAATAAGCGTGCATGAGACCGAGGAAGGGATCAGAAGGAACAATGGTCTTCCACACAAGTATCCGAATTACATATCTAAGCCGTCTTACCAACTTTAGTCTTGCAGCAAGTAGCATTTTTGATTTACATTAGTAAGTAAAGCATACCAACCTTTCTCAGTTTTTCTGGTGAAAATTCCAATCCAACAAGAAAAAGTGTAAAAAAGACACCGAACTCTCCAAGAGTTTCCACTTGGACAATAGACTTAATGAGAAAAAGAAAAGCAATGTGAGTTTTATCTACTTTGTACCAGTGTTCTCTACATGGATGATTTTCCTGCAGCTACAATTGTACTGGACATGTAGTCTTGGTATACTTGCAGGGTTCACCTTGCAGGGTCTGCCCCTTCTGACAATCTGGTATATGAATTTGCACCCTGACTTCAATGGGGTTTTATTATCAGCAGGATAAAAAAGAAACATTGTTCTTTCTTCATGGAGGTTAAATGGTAAAGATCCTCACCAACGAGATCTTCTGACATGTCTCAAAATGCATCAGAAATGTAGGCTGCCTATACCCAAAGCAGGATTCCCCCCCCAGACCCCCATTATGTATGGCCACTGAATGTATACAGCGTGGCCCGTGTTAGACTTGATGGCTGGTTTGCTTACTTATTATTATTGTCCCCATACTGCTTAGCAGTATTTTGCATTTATGTACTTGTCATATATTTGATATTTTTAATAATAAACTTTTTGGCTATAATATACTCTGTTCTGCCTTTTTCATACCTAAACGTTGAGACTGGCCTTTTGTAATATAGCGATATATGCATCTATCCAGGCGTGGAAGTAAAAACAGTGATCGCAGAACCAAAGGATTTTTTTTCTTTAATAGTAAAACAGTTTTGAAGGGTGAAATTAATGTAATGGGACCAGTAAACCATTTAAGGCCACTCATAACAGGTTTTGAATGTAATAAGCAAGGAGAGAAAGTCCTCATTCACACATCAATATTTGTATGCCAAACCAGGAGTGTCTTCAAAACAGAACAGCTATCCATCTTTCAATGACAGGTTCTCTCTAAGCTCCACTCCTGGCTTCGGCATACAAACACTGATGCATGAATGAGGCCATCTCTTCAGGGTCTTCGGTATTTCATATTTAAAAGGGGCTCCGACCAGGTTTTTGCCATCTAATCTAAGGCCAGCATAATGTAGAAACATAGACCCTGATCCCAGCAGTGTGTCACTTACTATGCTGCTTGCTGTAGTCTGGATATAAATCACAGTTTTAATCAGCAAGAGATCAGTGCAGGACGAGTAACCCTGCTGCTCTATAGCTTTCCATATTCATGACCTCTGTATAACCCCACTGATTGGCAGCTCTCTGCCTATACACAGTGTACACAGAAAACTGCCAATGACTGGTGTGGGTGGAGTAAAGCAGAGCTCAGCATTCAGAGAACTGCTCTGTAGCAAATAAAACCGTGATTTTATCAAAATGACACCAAGAAGCCAAGTAAGTGATATTGCTGGAATCTCTGTAGAAAAAACCCATGCATTACTCTCCCTCCCCAGGTCCAGCACAGCTACTCCAGGTGTCTGTTATTGTCGGCAACGCTGATGTCTCCTAGACAGTGCTGCCGCAAATCAGTCTGAGCGGCTCGGGCCGCTGAGATCACTTATCGGCACAGTCAGCATGAAGTCAGCGCTACAGACAAATAATAGACACTGGTAGCAACAGTGGAGACTCGGCGCTGGACCTGGGGAGGTTTTTAAAGAGTTGACCTTGTAAAGATTCCTGACAAATACAATTTGGGCTTTTACATTATATTTAGCATATGCACCAGGAAATCACATGTCCCAACGTATCCATGGGCATGCACACAGCATATGGGTGTCCTTTGGGCCAGACTGCATACCTTATTTACTGTATAGAATTGCCCTTCTCTGCTAAGCTTTTTATATGGAGGGATACAGCACAAAATGTATACTGCGCAGTATACGTGGGAGTCAATGGCTGACATATGCCACTATTAGTGGTCACAAGAGATATCTATTGGGAAATATTCATTATTAATCACCTAAAGTAATACAGCTTTACTTATATAAGAATAAAAATCCCTGGGTTCAAATCTCACAAGGACAACATCTGCAAGGAGTCTGCATGGGTTTCTTACGGGTACTCCAGTTTCCTCCCACACTCCAAAATCATACTGATAGGGAAGGGAGAAGCCGCCGGGGACTTGCCAGATTAGTCTCCTGTGAGGCTCGGTCCTCAATGGCTTTTCAACTATGTTTTTTGGTAAAATGCTGCGGCTTTCCAAAGACACATACCTGGTGAGATCATACAGCCAGTGCCTGATACATAATGCCTGTGGATCAGCTGGGAGATTCCCTTTCATGTCTATGGGAGGCTTAAATGTGATAATGTCCCTTTTTTCATCAGGGGTAATATAACAAGGTTTCTTTCAGGCAATGAATATTTATGTGAGTCAGCGCCTGCAATAAATTATCTAGGACAGTGACCTCAAAGATGTGGGAGAGGCAGTATCATCTTACCAACTGTTCAATTCACAGGGCTTTCTTCAGTGATAAATAGATGGGCTAAGCTCCTTCAGGACTGTCACCCATGCTCAACTCAGAACATCCTCACCTTCCAAAAGTATTCAAAATGTAGACAAATATTGTAAAGGGAACCTGTCATGTGAAAAAAAAAACACTATTAACCTGCAGATATGGGGTTAATCTGCAAGTTAATAGCATTCTGAACCTGCCCAGCGCCTGCACTGAGAGCCCCGCTGCCTGGAGGAAATGCACTTTATTCCTTCCAGCAGTGTTCGGCGTTCAGTCACCGCGCTGTGTATAGAGAGCGACAGCTGTAATTGCACTCCTGACACTGACTAATAGCTGACCCTAATGCTGAGCTGCTGTCAGTCAGGTCCGGGGGAGCGGTTACAGCTGTCTCTCTCTATACACAGAGCGGTGACTGAACCTGCGCCAGCGCCGCCTCCGTCACTGAAACCTGAACGCTGCCGGGAGGAAAAAAATTAATTTCCTCCAGGTTAATAGCAGTTTTTTCATGTAAAGTTTCATTTTAAAAGACCAAGGGAATGTCAAAACTCAAGATGTCTATTTATTCACACATTTCTAGGAATAATAAGAGAGGAAAAGTACAACACAAGGTTCAAAGAAAAGCTGCTCCAGAACTGTAAAGAAGTCCTTCCAAGTACAAAAATGCTGCTTTTTTCCGGTGTGCACCAAAATACGCAACATTAATCTGCTCGGATTTGCATTTTTTATGCATTTTTCACCTTTTATGTTGTTTTGGTGCAGATTTAAGGCAGTGTTTTTTTTAATTTCTTAGTGCACAAACACTGGGATTCTGCACTTCAAGACACTTTATGACTCTTTTACGTCATACCCCTGATGAAGCTATATTGTGGTAGCGACACGCGGTGGCTTCTCTCCTGTCTCTGTATGCCCCCCTGGTTCCATTTATGTACTCCTGTGCACCTACAGGTTATTTTTTTGGGGCCTTTATTTCTTTTCAGCATTTGTCTTCATTGTTATTTCACTTTATTATTTATATACTTTGGTTGATCTATTCATTCATTTGATTTGTATTTCAGTTTTATTTACTTTACCGGAGCCTCTTCTTTATATACAGTACAGACCAAAAGTTTGGACACACCTTCTCATTTGAAGATTTTTCTGTATTTTCTTGACTATGAAAATTGTACATTCACACCGAAGGCATCAAAACTATGAATTAACACATGTGGAATTATATACGCAACAAAAAAGTGTGAAACAACTGAAAATATGTCTTATATTCTAGGTTCTTCAAAGTAGCCACCTTTTGTTTTGATGACTGCTTTGCACACTCTTGGCATTCTCTTGATGAACTTCAAGAGGTAGTCACCGGAAATGGTTTTCACTTCACAGGTGTGCCCTGTCAGGTTTAATAAGTGGGATTTCTTGCCTTATAAATGGGGTTGGGACCATCAGTTGTGTTGTGCAGAAGCCTGGTGGATATACTGCTGATAGTCCTACTGAATAGACTGTTAGAATTTGTATTATGGCAAGAAAAAAGCAGCTAAGTAAAGAAAAACGAGTGGTCATCATTACTTTAAGAAGTGAAGGTGAGTCAATCCAAAAATGTGGGAAAACTTTGAAAGTGTCCCCAAGTGCAGTTGCAAAAACCATCAAGGGCTAAAAAGAAACTGGCTCACATGAGGACCGCCCCAGGAAAGGAAGACCAAGAGTCACCTCTGCTTCTGAGGATAAGTTTATCCGAGTCACCAGCCTCAGAAATCGCAGGTTAACAGCAGCTCAGATTAGAGACCAGGTCAATGCCACACAGAGTTCTAGTAGCAGACACATCTCTTCAACAACTGTTAAGACTGGAGGAGACTTTGTGCAGCAGGCCTTCATGGTAAAATAGCTGCTAGGAAACCACTGCTAAGGACAGGCAACAATCAGAAGAGACTTGTTTGGGCTAAAGAACACAAGGAATGGACATTAGACCAGTGGAAATCTGTGCTTTGGTCTGATGAGTCCAAATTTGAGATCTTTGGTTCCAAGCACTGTGTCTTTTTGCGACGCAGAAAAGGTGAACGGATGGACTCTACATGCCTGGTTCCCACTGTGAAGCATGGAGGACTAGGTGTGATGGTGTGGGGGTGCTTTGCTGTTGACACTGTTGGGTATTTATTCAAAATTGAAGGCATACTGAACCAGCATGGCTACCACAGCATCTTGCAGCGGCATGCTATTCCATCCGGTTTGCGTTTAGTTGGACCATCATTTATTTTTCAACAGGACAATGACCCCAGGCTGTGTAAGGGCTATTTGACCAAGTAGGAGAGTGATGGGGTGCTACGCCAGATGACCTGGCCTCCACAGTCACCAGACCTGAACCCAATTGAGATGGTCTGGCGTGAGCTGGACCGCAGAGTGAAGGCAAAAGGGCCAACAAGTGCTAAGCATCTCTGGGAACTCCTTCAAGATTGTTGGAAGACCATTTCCGGTGACTACCTCTTGAAGCTCATCAAGAGAATGCCAAGAGTGTGCAAAGCGGTCATCAAAGCAAAAGGTGGCTACTTTGAAGAACCTAGAATATAAGACATATTTTCAGTTGTTTCACACTTTTTTGCTAAGTATATAATTCCACATGTGTTAATTCATAGTTTTGATGCCTTCAGTGTGAATGTACATTTTTCATAGTTAAGAAAATACAGAAAAATATTTAAATGAGAAGGTGTGTCCAAACTTTTGGTCTGTACTGTATATATACACCTTTATTTAACCATGGGGATATTATTGTTTGTATTTATTTATGCCCGATGTTTGGGGATGTTTTAGATTATTTTATCCATCCCTTCTGTTACCCACATTTTTAATTGTTTTTAATCTTCTGTCTGTCAGTATCATTTTTGCTATTTCATAAACCATGCTTCTTTACGTATTCATTACTGGGTGCGCACCCTGATTTGCTGTGTAGTTTTTTTCTTTTTCTTTGTATTTTAGGTCTCCCCTTAAACGCACCAAAAAATGCTCAGGTCAACAATATGCATAAATGCACAGCAGGTATGAGTTTCCATGAAATCAGATCCACTTTGTTTGACCTGTTATACCCAGCAGATATCCGGCACAAAACTGCAGCACCTACGCTTTGTGGGAACATGGCCTTGTAGGTAACACAAGTATCTACTAAAGCAGACATGGCAGTAAAGATGATGGTCGTGGTAAATATTGAGCTACTGTGTAAACTATAACCAAGAGTCCCCAGAACACTTCTCATAAACTCATAAATTACCTTTATACTGTTTAATCCAGATGGGCCCAGGAGAACGCCACAGATGATATAGCCAAACATTGTTGGCAATCCGATCATCGTACATGCCCATCCACAGGGCAGAGACACCATCACTATGGTCACAATATCCTAGAAGACAAAAGACTGTCTTAGCAATAGTGTGAAAAGCAATTTAGGAAAATGTCTTACACTCATCCTTCGTCCAAAAGTGAGAAGTGATTTATCGAAATCTTGGGGTGATCGCCTCCCACTGGACTTGTATAACATTAGTGATTGATCAACATTGATTTCTCAGTCAATATGGCACCAGTGTCCCTTAAAAGCAAGAAAACCTTCAAAATACTAGTATACAGACATAAAGGATTGGTAGGCCATCCATTCAGGAGGTACCTTAATAAAATGGTGGTCAGCGCGAGGTATAGTGGAATCCCTGGGTTTGGTCAAAATGTACTGGTTATTTTGAGAGTCGATCAGCATACTGAGTCCCAAGTCATCCTCCACTTGGTGCTGGGAGGTATTCCTCTTCACTTCATCCTCCTCTACCCGCAGGACAGCCTCCACATTTACTCCACGTACCTAGTACCAATACAAACCCTAATTAGAGTGGTCCCATAAGGTCAAATCAGTAAACCAGCAATATAAAGTGGTGATACTATGGAAGTGGAAGCTGTCAGGTTCATGTCCAATAATCCGATATGGAAGCATGGCTTCAGGAGGGGACACAGAGGGCCCCTGTGCAAGAACAGCATATGGGCCCTCTGCAGCCCAATAACTCATCATAATGCACAATTCCACCTACTGTGGAGGTATAAGTGGGTCCCCTTACCTGTTGGGCCCCAATGGCATGTCCAACCCGCTGTGGCTTATAGAAGCCAGATCTCAAAAGGAGGAGGACATGGAAGGACTCCAGTATTAAGACCTACCTGAAAACACTCATCCAGCAGTCGGATTCGATATGAAACATGCCAACTTTGTAGTATATTGTTTAATTTGTAACTGCTACATAAAAGTTTAGCAAACATCTGACACTCCCAACACATCCCCGGCTTGAGACCCAGTTACGCTGGCTGATTCCAGCTAGTAAGGGTACGTTCCCATGATCAGTGTTTGTTCAGGCTTTCACGCAGTCGAATTTCCGCATGAATCCCGCACCTCAACTCACTTGCCTTTTTCTTTGAACTTTTTAGGCTGGGAAGGGCCCAATAACCAGGGACCTTCCCAGTCTGATAATATAAGCCCACAGCTCTCTGCTTTACCTTGGCTGGTTATCAAAAATAAGTGGGACCCCACTTCATTTTTTTTTTACTTATTCATTTGTTAAAACCAGGCGAAAAAAAACACCTGCGTAAACAGACTTACAACTAATATGTTTTTTGTAAACTGCAGATTTACCGCATCTAATACAAATCTATTGGAAAATTCTGCATAGAAGACTCAGCGTCTACGCAAGAGAAATTGACATGCTGCAATTGGGACGCAGCAAAAAACGCTGCGTTCAGATAGTGTTACTGATTGTGGGCACGCAGCCTTAATGAGCGCCGAACAACTGTGGAATAGTCAATCGCCAATCTTACTGAACCATTTACATGAACCAGGGCTGTGGAGTCGGTAAGCCAAACCTGCGACTCCTTAATTTCCATGACACTGACTCCATCATACATGGCTCATGTTTAAGTGATGAATCTGTGCTACAGTAAATTTATCTCAGCTAAAGGTCTAGACCCTTAGATCAGGAATAGGACAGACATTTATAGGACATTTCATAACTTTCCCAAATTCTTATGAAAAAAATATTCCCCACAAACTGCATTAAACTACTGTACCCAATTTATAATATATTTTAGGAGTTGGAGTCAGTCCATTTGATACCAACTCCACGACTCTGACACGAACTGACGCAAACTGATGGGGACAGAACGACTATTAATACGATGGTCATTTCCCCATAGAGCGCCTTTGTTGTCGGCTACACACCCTCTGTTTACATGCTCACGGTGATTTCTACGCCCACATAAATGAACAGATCAGCTGGCGAACGAGCGTTTTGCTTATTCCTTAGTGTGTTCTGCCTGGCCGATGATAGGGACCAAGAGTGTACATGGAAATTAACTAAAAGAAATGTATCATGTATTTCATTCTAGTTTTATAATTGGATCTAGACATGCAGGAGATATAGGTGTTGTTTTTTTATTTAAAGTTGTAGCTAATGATTTTTTACATTTGGTGGCCATATTGGTGTTGGACACGCTAATTCTTACACAGTGCAAACCAAGACTAGACAGTCAAAAAATGCTCCAAATTTATCAAAGTGGTTCATATGGTTTGATAAATCTGTCTAATGTTAAGACAGTCTAGTGTAAGCTTACACCGCCTATTAGCTCAATCACATTTTTTTTTTGCACAGGGTGTTGCACCATTAAGCTCATTTTCAGATTAACAACCCAACCATTCAGCAAGGCCCTGCACCAGCGTCCATCAAGCCGCAGAATGTGTCTAAAACACCGTGCAAGTCTTGGAAAACTGCTTTTGGCCACAAATTACACCATAAGGCTATGTTCCCAAATGTTGTGTTTTTTTCAGTCAGAAATCTGCAGCAAAACTGATCTCTGGAAGGAAATCTGCTGCGTCAAATCTGCAGTTTTTGCTGCGTTTTTTCAGTGTTTTTTTCACTGTCCTTCTGTCTCTATTTATGCATGTACATAAAGTTCTGTGAAAAAAAAGAGCCCCATTCTATTTTGCTATCAAAAACACTGAAAAATTTTTCACCAGTGTTTTTTTTTTCACCACCCATTACTTCCTATGGGTGAAAAAACGCTGAAAAAAAAACGCTGACGTGCTCTATTTTCCAAGAACACAACCATGACACAAAATACACAGCAAAAAAAAAAACACAAAATGTGTGAACAGAGAATTCTGGTTTCTCATAGACTTTGCTGGTACTGAAAAACGCAGCTGAAAATGTGCATAAAAATCTGCAGAAAAAAACGCAACGTGTGGGAACATAGCCTTATCCGTTCACCCTTAGAAAATAAATGTGACACACAATATACAAGTTTGGTACATAAAATGTACACAGCAAAAAATTTTAAAAAATAAACATTTAATGAACTTTTTCACCTTTTTTTCCCAGTTTTTCAGCACAGTACATGGTTAAGTAAATTATATCATTCAAAACTACAACTTATCCCATAAAAAACAAGCACTCATGGCTATATAGACATAAAAATAAAACTTTTTGCCTCTTGGAAGAAGGAGAGAAAAATAGAAAAGCACACAGAAATGAAACTGGCAAGGTCAGGAGGGGGTTAATGACGTTAGGTACGCATTAGAGCAACACTTACCGACTTATTGTCATCAAAAGCATGGTCCTCTATTTCTTCCTCCAGTCTGTCTGCTGCTTTCCTGACATCTTCCAGGATCTCATCAAGCATGGATAAGCTTTTATTCTGGTGCAGCATATTCTTCATTGCTTCCACCTGATGTTTCTCAGCTGCCAGAAGCTCCACATATTCCTTTTCTTCCTAGAAAACAATGCACTTCAGAAAGTTGCCAATTAATAATGGGGGCAGGGATGAATATTCAGCACTACAATGAAGGAGTCTATCATTTACAGGACAAGCAAAGCTGTGGCAGATCAGTGTTTTATCAAAACAACAGTAGGAAACCCACAAAGTAATACAGCTCTGGAATCAGGAACTCTGTCCCTACATCATGTGTTCTCAGATGCTCCCAACATGGACAACATATATAATGTGTGTAATATGAATCACTGAACTCGTAATTTGATCCAAGAACTCTGGATAGAGTCAAAAGTCATCAATAGGCCTACATCAAAGATATAGATCATGCATAGTAGGGGGGGTCGTAAAATCTGTGGGGGAGAAAGGCAATACCCCTACGGCTTTGCAATATAAACCATTGTTCTTGAGATGAACATCTTGTCCCTGGCCTCTTCTGAGGTACATCTGTACACAATCCCTCTGGCTTTGGAATATAAACTACTGTTCTTGAGATGGACATCTTGTCTCCAGCCCAAATGAAGTTGGAACCTGTATTGAGGCTCACATTGAGATTGGACTGACTCGATCGCGCGTCATGAAGGGCCCTTCAGTAACGCGCGTCACGTCCTCCGCTCTGGATGTGGTTGTCCGCGCACATATGCGATCGGTGGCGCCCAATAATATAGCGCTCCTCATTAATAACCATATACAACTGTGTCTACCCTATATAAATCTGCTCCACCACACTCCCTGATGAAGCAGTAGCAAAACGGCGTTGGAGTGGTGTGAGGGGGTTATAGTATGTCCGCATTAAACGGTCTTCTCTATTGACATTTATTATCATGTCCTGTAATCATGTGTCTGTATATTCCAAATCATGCTTCCAGGGATTCGAAATCTCATGAGTCTTTTGATTGCACTAGCACTTTAAATATATGTGGATTTCATTATAATTTCCCTGATATAGTTGTTCAAATGTGATACCGGCATACTGATTTTCTGGCAGGAGTATTGATTCTCCGCAGTGGGTATATTCCTTCCCCCTCTTGAGCTATTTTTTATTTTTGTATTTTAATATGTCCTTGTTTTGTGCATGTTATGTAGAATTCAAAAGGCTGTGACCTGACTGGATGGTGCCAATATGTGGAGGTGTTACAGGGATGGATATATCTGAATGTGCGGCTGATAGAAAGGTAGCACACTCTTCATGTTTTACTGCTTTTTGCACTTTGCACTGTATGAGATTTTGTGGGTGGTGACGCCCATTTATTATGCCAATATATTCTAATAGGGTGTTGCCTTCATGAAACATTCCCTTTAATCGAAGGGCTGTTGCCAATGTCAACTCCCGATCCATGTTATATCACAGAACAGCAGACATATTGTGCACACATCTGACATTTTCTTTGGTCATGCTTTTATTGTACAGGCACTGAACATAGTATACCTGATCACACACAGGAGCACAGGCCGCCTGTATGAGCACACGCCGCCTGTATGAGCACACGCCGCCTGTATGAGCACACGCCGCCTGTATGAAGTAGTTACACGTGCATTTCACACATGGAAAACAAATGGACAAGAAACAGGTCTAAATTGTTTACAATGGTGGCAGCACTTCTTCACCAGCTGCAAAAGTGGCATCATGCAAGAATCTAGATTTAAAGGGTTTGTACCAATATTGGGGTGACTTCATAATCTCCTGGGGTTTAGACCGCTGGGACCTCAGCAATCTAAAGAATGGGTTTGTACAGAGCCCCGTCGGAATGGAGTGGAGGTTACGGTTGAGCGTCTGCACCTCCGCTCCATCAAGACGAGGTTCTTCGGAGCCCTGTTCTCTGAATCACTGAAGGTTCCAATGGCTGGAACCAGGGCTGTGGAGTTGGAGTCGGAAAAAACTGGACCAACTCTGACTCCTAAAATACATAATAAATTGGGTACAGTAGTTCAATGCAGTTTGTGGGGAATATTTTTTTATAGGAATTTGGGAAAGTTATGAAATGTCCTATAAATGTCTGTCCTATTCCTGATCTAAGGGTCTAGACTTTTAGCTGAGATGAATCTGAGCTACAGGAAATTTATCACTTAAACATGGGCCATGTATGAGGGAGTCGTGGAGTCCAAGTCATGGAAATTGAGGAGTCGGAGGTTTGGCTTACCGACTCCACAGCCCCGGCTGGAACCGCATTGATCAATACATTTTCCCCTATCCTATCAACCCCTTAGTGACAGCCAATACGTCTTTTTACTGACCTTCAATATAACAGATTAGCATCCCTTGACGAGTGACAATCCTGTAGCTGGCACCTGTACACTATAGCTGAAAACTTGCTGCATCAGCCACGATCAGTGTTGGCACCGACCATGGACGTTTAACGCCTTAGATGCTGTTGTCAATAGTGACTACGGAATCTAAATAGTTATTAGAGTGCAGGGGCTCCCTCTTTAACCTCATTGGCACCCCGAGATCTTGATCATGTGGTCCTGATGTTAGCAATGGCAGGTAACAGCCAAATAACGGCCTTTAGGGTATATGCACACGATCAGTGTTCACTGCGGATTGGACGCAGCGCAAGTGTTCTGCAATCTGCAGTGACCAGATGTTACAGCATAGTGGATGGGATTTATACAAATCCCATGTCCACTGTGCGTCTGCGGCACAGCCGCGTAAACTGACGTGCGGTACATCTTTCCAGACCGCAGCATGTCAATTTCTCCGGCGGGTCCGCATGCTGGCTTTCCCCATAGACCTAATCTCTATGGGGAAAGTCCGCTTGCGAGAAAAAAAAAAAAAAACGGCCACCGCTCATTTGCATAATGAGCGGAAGCCGGAGGCGGCTCGTCCGCAGGCTCAGGGGCCGCAGTCGGCTCCGGATTGTGTGGATGTAGCCTCAGAGTCTGCCGCCTATAACAGTGTGTTCAAAAGTTATCAAAATTTAGGTGGTCATGTCACTTTGCATTAATTCCTGAAAAGTACCTGAAGGGTTAATGAACTACCTGAAAGCAATTTTAAATACATTGAAGGGTACGGTTTTTAAAATGGTATCACTTTTGGGTGGTTTCCAATATGTAGGACCTCTCAAAGTCACTTCAAAATTGAACAGGTCCCTATGAAAATAAATTTTGTAAATTTCCTTGAAAAAATGAAAAATGACCGCTTCATTTTTAAACCTTCTTAAATGCTAACAAAATAAAACAACATTTTACAAATGGTGCTGATGTAAAGCAGACATGAAGGAAATGTTATTTAGTAACATTTTTGTGTGGTATGACTATCTGGATTAAAGGGATAATCATTCAGTTTGAAAATTGCAATCTTTTTTTTACATTTTTTGTCAAATTTCTGATATTTTTATAAATAAACAAAAACATATCAACCTAAATTTACCATTATTATAAAGTATAATGTGTCACGAAAAAAAATATCAAAATCAATGGTATATTTTGAAGGGTTCCATGGTTCTTACTACATAAAGTGACACTGGTCAGATTTAAAAAAAAATTGTTCAGTCACTAAGGGGTTAATAGTGAATAATTTACTTGATACAAACCCTTCAAGACAGTAGATTAGGCCAGATTAGATGCTAGATTATTGGTATAAGTAATTTACCAATGCTCCAGCATCAGTGGGACCAGGACCTACCACAACTGGAAAGTCTACATTAACCCTAGTGCCAATGTGTCCATCCATGAAACGATCAGTTATTGCTGTAACTATCTGATATAGTTTGTAAAAGAGGGATGAATGACGCAATGAAGAATACTAAGATGCGAACCTTTATGGCGGCTTCTCGCAAGGCTTCCAGCCTTTGCCGGCTGCTTTCCTTCATGTTCACCACATCTTTATAATCTCCCTGCAATGCTCGGCGCAGCCCATTAACCGCCTGAAACACGGAGTTCTCACTTTCGTTCAGCTCCTTCTGAAAGATTTCAAAGGTGTGGACTTGGAAGAGCTTCTCTTCTGCAGACAGTACTTGGTCTTTCTCCACTGCTTTGATGGCGTTCTTCAGCTTGTTGAGGACTACGTTCTTCTGATGGAGAAGACCAGACAGCTTCCGACAGTTGTTCAGTAGCCATTCCTTTTTCTGGCTGGCGGTGGCGCCCTTGCCTCTGTGCAGTTTAATGGCATGTTTCGCTACACCCTCATGCTCTGCTGCATGCGATATGTCATAAAGCAGCTGCAATGGTAACAACCACAGGATGTACGTCTTCATGGTCGCTACCAGTTAGATGTCACACTCACTCACTGGTTCTTCTGCTGGCTCGGTGGTGTAGCCGCACATGGCTCTAAAAGACAACAGACAAGATACAATCAGCAAAAAATCCAGACTGGTTCTATGGTTAGCCTATGGATTGCAGACACGATCTTTTAAGCCTGACACTGCGGCGCTTCAGGACAAAACAAACTTTAAAAGCCACATGGGTGACTAGTCAAAGAGAAGAATCCCCAGCGGCTTCTTGCTGCTGCCAATGACTGAGGGGTCTCTCCCTATACACGTACCCTGGTAGAGATCCATCACACAAGGGGATTGGGTGGGCAGCAGTCGCTGGGGACCCACCTGTCCAACTAGTCTCCCATGCAGTTTGGCCCCCGCAACTGTTAAAGTAAAGTTTTAGAGTAAAACATACGGGTCTGAGATAATACATACAGCCAGGCATCCCCTTTAAGGTTGCATTTAAAATGACCGATTATTTGGGAAAGAGCATTCTTCGGAATGGTTGTTTTCCAAATATCAGTCTGTCCAAACAGGCCTCCAATAACAAGTAAAACGCTCGTTCGCTGGGTGAAATTATTTGTAAGCTTGCTTAAAAGTCAGCCTTCTCGTCAGCACTTTGCCTGGTGTAACAAAAAAAGGTGTGCTGCCGAGAACAACGATATTTTAAGAGCCCAAAAAACATTCCGTGTGCACGAGAGTTCACACAGCTTTTCAAAACAGATTTCTAAACGAGCGAGGGCTAAGGCTACTTCATCCGCCTGAGACTTCTGACAAAGGAGTTTTCACTCTTGATCTAACTGTGAGAGAAAAAATACAACCAAACTGGAAGAGAGTCACAAACAGGCAGAGGGGAAGAGCAGCAGAGCAGCCGGGGAAGAGCAGCAGAGGAAGCGCAGGAGAGCAGCAGCAGAGGAAGCGCAGGAGAGCAGCAGCAGAGGAAGCGCAGGAGAGCAGCAGCAGAGGAAGCGCAGGAGAGCAGCAGCAGAGGAAGCGCAGGAGAGCAGCAGCAGAGGAAGCGCAGGAGAGCAGCAGCAGAGGAAGCGCAGGAGAGAAGCAGCAAAAGTCATGTAGTGTAACACAGGCGCAGCCGCGATCGTCACTGATCGGAGTCCTCTAGTGCAGGGTTCCCCAACTCCAGTCCTCAAGGCCCACCAACAGGTCATGTTTTCAGGAATTCCTTAGTATTGCACAGGTGATGGAATTATTGCCTGTGCAGGTGATGGGATTATCACCTGTGCAATACTAAGGAAATCCTGAAAACATGTCCTGTTGGTGGGCCTTGAGGACTGGAGTTGGGGAACCCTGATCTAGTGCCAGCCTGGGGTAGAGCAGAAGGGAGATAGATGGAGAGATAGATAGATCACACACCGGCAGACAGGGCACAGACGCCCCCCGCCCGCAGACCACTACCTGGGACGGGCCGCTCTCATTGCTGTGATAGGACAGCCTCTGGCTGCAGGGCCAGTCACTGCCAGCGTCACCAGGCGGCACTAGTCACACTGCCCAGCCCCGGGCCAGAAACACATCCACAACACGTCTCGTCCACACGCCATCAGATCGCGCCGCGCAGGGAGTTGTGGGAATTGTAGGCGGACAATGACGTCATTTGAATCGCTGTCCCGTCATCGGCGCACTTCTGCAGGTCTGTGTTCGCCTCCTGTAAGTCTTCCAGAGTGGTAGCGCCACTACTGGTAACATTTTATAGCCATTTCCCCAGTAAAGATGAGACCATGTAGAGCCCCTCACATAAATGTGCTGTGAGCCGTCACCGAGGACGTGATGTACTAAAGAGCTAGGGAGAAGTGATAACAAGTCAGTGCAGGGGGAATGTACGCTTATAGCCCTCCTCTTAGCGCCACAGCGAGTGGCACACGGGAGACTACAACTCCCGATACTCCTTGTGGAAGTGGGCGGCATTTCCCTACAACAAGTGCGCATGCGCGTCCACCACCGCCGAGCCGTGGAGTTTGGTGATCCGGTGGAGATAAAATGGTAGGTGGGGGCTGGAGACAGGTCGTGTGGTGAGGGGCAGCAGTGCAGGCTGCTCAGGTTACGGAAGGGACTGTGGTGGGAGGGTCTGGCTGCGGCTGACCAGGGGAAGGTCACTGGCGGAGCGGACACCCGGGGTGGGGGCGCTGTACATATAAACACCCTGCAGCCAGTCTGCGCGCCGCGGCCGGACAGCGGGACCGTACCATGTCCGCCCAGAGAGGGGTGGCCGCTGCGTACGGTGCCGCCGCCGGGTGTGACTCAGCTGCTGGCCGCACACGTGTGTAAACTTGTATGGAGTTAGTGAGCGGCTGGTGACAGCGGGGGGAAGGGGCTGGTATTTTGGGAGCCGCCAGGCTGCGCTCGGCTTTCCCTTATTTGGCCGGGTGGAGGTGTCGCTGTGACGGCGCAGGTTCCTCCAGGCCGGGGACGCTGGTGGTCAGGTAGGCGCCCTGCAGGTGTGAGGTCGGCGGGGAGCTGCTGGACGGGGCTCTGCTGTTCCCTGTTATCAGCCTCTGGGCTGCTGTGTGCACGGTGCTGACTGGGGATCTCCCTCACACCTAATTCTAAGGAGCCCCCTCCACCTGTATGTATGTCACCGGGTCTGAAGGCTCAGCTCTTGTGCTTGCTCCCCTGAGAACCTCCTGTAGGCCGCTGTGCGGTTCCAGAGATGTGGAATTGTGCTAATTGTATGGTCCTTACCCTGGAATCCTGTAACCATGCCCCCTTGGCAAAGACCTGCGGGAATAGAACCTTAAAGCTGCCCCTCTGGAGCCGGTGACTGGCAGGTTGTCTGGTGGACAGGCCCAGGTCAGGTGCCATGTTGGGGTATATGGAAGTCCTGTAAGTGTTATGGCTGAGGAGCCACAATAAGCTCTGGAGCACATTGGCAAAATCCAGGTTCCTGTGTGTGTCCAGAGCTGGGCAATCAGCCATCCACTTCAATACGAGGGGCCTGTGCTGGGGTTTATAGGGGGTGTCCAGTGAGAATAAGTTAGCACCTGACCACAGGGTAGGTTCTCCTCATTACAAAATGGAGCGGCAGGTTGAATGCCCGACTACCACCCGATTCATTCTCTATGGGGCTGCACAGCGTTTGGCTGCCACACCGAGTATGACTGGAGCACTGATTGAGCTTGAGTACTGCCGCTCCATTCTAACAGGGATCAAACTAACCAGGCTGCTGATCAGTCAAGTCTTCCATTTGAATGGATATCAGTGGGGAATCATTGGACGAGCTTTTGTTTTTAAAAGCATACTATGTTAATCAACATAAACTGGTGAGATCAGCAGACTTTAAAGGGGTATTCCCATCTCCCAAGTTCTAATCCTAATATGTAGTAGGTGTAATATTAGCAAATGCCTCCAATTAGAAATGTAGTACAGTTCTTCTGATTCATTGTCGCTTACCCCATGTGCAGGGCGTTGCGTTGGTGGTCGTAACAATGGATACCTAAGCTAACAACTGTCAGTATATGAGTGGTCATAACCATGGATACCTGTAACTGCAATGTCCTGCACATGGGGTAAGCAACATAGTGAATCAGGAGAACTATACTACATTTCTAATTGGAGGTTATTATACCTACTACATATTGGGATCGTATTTTGTAGATGGGAATACCCCTTTAAGGCTGCAGAAGCGGTTAATCTACTCTTCTACGGTATGTGCCCACGATCAGTGTTTGCTGCATTTTGGATGCAGCTCACCAGCGCTGCGTTCTACATTAGAAGAACAGTATATGGGATTTATAGAAATCCCATGCTTACTGTGCTTCTATTTGAAGCTGAGTAAACTCATTGGTGGCGTGGCTTTTATAACCGCAGAATGTCCATTTCTGTTAATGACATGCTAGCCTCCACAACAGAAATGTCCCCAATAGAATGTATAGGGTGTTTTAACTCCACATTGCTCAATGAACACATGTGGATTTACCTGCGTGATCGGATGTAGCGAAAATACGCTGCATCCAAAGTGCTGCTGGTTCCTGATTGTGGGGACGTAGCCTAAACATCTTATACACTGCACTGCTACTGTAGCACGCAAGAGACTGCAGTCTGCTACATCTGCTTAATGGTGCCTGTGCAAGCACCACTACCAGTGATCACAGGGTAGACAGTTTTATGATGAATATGTGAGATCACCAGGGACCATTCTAGAACGTGGCTACATCAGGCGGGCACTTGGCCTGCCCACATAACTGAGGAACTTAACTGATCTGTTGGAGAAAACAAGATAAGTAAAAAATGGATGTAGCCTAGCAGGCCAAAGTACAGTAGATTAAGGCTACATGGTGACGGTACATTTTGACACCTTCTGTCACAATTTGCACATGACACACTTGCTATAGACTTCAGTGCCAGCACCATGCAGCTTGTGATTTGTCTGAAACTTGGCGGTTTAATTTGCACCAAAATTGAAACTCTAAAATAGTCGCGC
This sequence comes from Phyllobates terribilis, assembly GCF_046119375.1. Taxonomy (NCBI): domain Eukaryota; kingdom Metazoa; phylum Chordata; class Amphibia; order Anura; family Dendrobatidae; genus Phyllobates; species Phyllobates terribilis. Next base: position 324,376,077 of record NW_027362762.1, on the reverse strand, counting down.
ACAAGTTTTTGGTCACATGACTTGTCGCTATGTAGCCCCAGCCTTAGGTTATGTGCCCACGATCAAGCTATAGCAGCGCTTTGGACGCACCATATTTTTGCTGCGTCCAATTACGCAGGTAAATCTGCATGTGTTCATTTAACAATGTGGATTTACTGCATCCTATACATTCTATTGTGGAAATTTACATGTTGCGGCTCGTAAACCTGCGCCGCCGGTATGTTTTTGCAGCGTCAAATAGAAGCACAGTGGGCATGGGCTTTCTATAAATCCATCCACTGTGCTTCTACTGTACAGCGCAGCGGTTTGGACACAGCGCATGTGAGCTGCATCCAAAATGCTGCGAGTACAGATCGTTGGCACATAGCCTTAGGAAACATTCAGTATTTTACCCCAGTATCTGTAAGCCAAAACTAGGAATGGGTGATGAATCCAGAAGTGGTGACGTGTTTCTATTGGGGTATGTGCACCGGGTCAGGAGCCGCTGTGGGTTTGAAGCTGCATCTATGTAGCGTCAAACCTCAGCGTCCAGATGTTGCAGCATAGTGGTTGGGATTTCTAGAAATATCTCTGTGCACCTGCGAATCACCCGCGGAAACTGACATGTCGCTTCTTTCAGACCCGCAGCATGTCAATTTATCTTGCGGGTCCGCATGTTACTTTCACCATAGACTTTTAACATCAATGAGGAAAGTTCGCATGTGGAAAAAAAAAATGGAGGCGCTAATTTACATAATGAGTGCGGAAGCCGCGCGGCTATTCCGCAGCCTCAGGGCCGCAAGCGGCTACGAATCGTCTGCACATACCCTTATACTTTTCCTCTGATTGTTCCACTACTGATTTTGGCTTCCACATACTGATGTAATATATTGAACGTGTGAATGTAGCCTAACTCTTACTCATTCAGTGTTTCCAATCTTGTATCTTTTACTCTAAAGTGCTGCTGTGTTTCAAAGGAAATCTACTTTAGCAATCCGGCAGGGAACTGACCTCTGTTAACCAGTCTGAGGCCGATCCTCAGTGTCTCCCCATCAGGAAGAAGGCACCTGGCTAGGACTAATCATCTGAGGCACAAAGTCCACTGCCAGCTTTTCAAAGTTTTTCTTTGGAGCACCGCGGCATTTCAGCATAAAACATACAATGATGTAATACTGCAGCCAGTGTCCAATTCATGCTGCCCAGGCTTCGGGCAGCAGCGATCTTCTGTCCGGTTCCCTTCAGAGGATAATTACACCAGGCGTTACCCAGAACCCTGTAATTGTATAGGTGTTCTGCTACTAATATATTTTCAGGATCACTTTAAAGGGAATCTGTCAGCAGAAATTTACCTCCACAAACTATTTATATCCACATGTGGCTCTTTTAAAGGAATTGTCCACTACTTGGACAAACCCTTCTTGAACTTAATGTTTGTCCCGATAAAATAAAAAAAAATACTCCTCTCCCGTTTTGGCGCCATTCCCACAGTGTCGCTCTCCCCAGGGCTGCCGTGCGGTTGTTGTGACGCTGGCTCCCAATCAGCGCTGGCGTCACTGTCCCCGCCTCCTGTCGAATTGAACATGAAGTCAGAGATCAGCCAGCAGCCCAGACTTCCGCTTCATGTTCAATTTGTCCATAGGCGCGAACAGGGACGCCGGCGCTGATTGGGCGCCAGTGTCTCAACAACTGCACGGCAGCCAGAGACTGCAGGTGCTGTCACTGTGGGAACACAGCCAGCACGGGAGGTGAAATATAAGCTTTTTTTTTTTTATTTTACTGGGGGCAAACATTTAGTTCAAGAAGGGGTGGTCCAAGTAGTGGACAATCCCTTTACATGGCCAGTCCATCCCTCGGTTACTGGGAAATCTGCTGAAGTGTTTCAATGCGTTGAAGTGGTTTCCAAGCTTTTACTCTCCCTAGCTCCATTCCTCCATCAACCGCTGATTTCTCCGTAATGGGGGAACGGACTGGCCATATAAAAGTGTTTTTTCACAGGGGATTGGGTGTTAAAGTGAGTATGTGTTTTTTTATTTTTTTTTTATTTTACACTTTGTAGACAGCAAGGCTGAATACAACTCTCAACATTGTCCCCTGCTCGTGCTGATCTCAGCTCGAGCAGGGGAATGATGAGCGCTGCCTCCAGCTCCCGGTAACGGTGTGAGCTGTACAGCTGTTTCCCAGGCGCCGGTACCCGTGATACTGATGTGGCACACGGTTTCCACGCACTGACACGGATATACAGTACAGACCAAAAGTTTGGATACACCTCATTTAAAGATTTTTTTTTTGTATTTTCATGACTATGAAAATTGTACATTCACACTGAAGGCATCAAAACTATGAATTAACACATGTGGAATTATATACTTAACAAAAAAGTGTGAAACAACTGAAAATATGTCTTATATTCTAGGTTCTTCAAAGTAGCCACCTGTTGCTTTGATGACTGCTTTGCACACTCTTGGCATTCTCTTGATGAGCTTCAAGAGGTAGTCACTGGAAATGGTCTTTCAACAATCTTGAAGGAGTTCCCAGAGATGCTTAGCACTTGTTGGCCCTTTTGCCTTCACTCTGCAGTCCAGCTCACCCCAAACCATCTCACTTGGGTTCTGGTCTGGTGACTGTGGAGGCCAGGTCATCTGGCGTAGCACCCCATCACTCTCCCTCTTGGTCAAATAGCCCTTACACAGCCTGGAGGTATGTTTGGGGTCATTGTCCTGTTGAAAAATAAATGATGGTCCAACTAAACGCAAACCGGATGGAATAGCATGCCGCTGCAAGATGCTGTGGTAGCCATGCTGGTTCAGTATGCCTTCAATTTTGAATAAATCCCCAACAGTGTCACCAGCAAAGCACCATCACACCTCCTCCTCCATGCTTCACGGTGGGAACCAGGCATGTAGAGTCCATCCGTTCACCTTTTCTGCGTCGCACAAAGACACGGTGGTTGGAACCAAAGATCTCAAATTTGGACTCCTCAGACCAAAGCACAGATTTCCACTCGTCTAATGTCCATTCCTTGTGTTCTCTAGGCCAAACAAGTCTCTTCTGCTTGTTGCCTGTCCTTAGCAGTGGTTTCCTAGCAGCTATTTTACCATGAAGGCCTGCTGCACAAAGTCTCCTCTTAACAGTTGTTGAAGAGATGTGTCTGCTGCTAGAACTCTGTGTGGCATTGACCTGGTCTCTAATCTGAGCTGCTGTTAACCTGCGATTTCCGAGGCTGGTGACTCTGATAAACTTATCCTCAGAAGCAGGGGTGACTCTTGGTCTTCCTTTCCTGGGGCGGTCCTCATGTGAGCCAGTTTCTTTGTAGCGCTTGATGGTTTTTGCAACTGCACTTGGGGACACTTTCAAAGTTTTTCCAATTTTTTGCACTGACTGACCTTCATTTCTTAACCCCTTTACAGCCCATGCCGTATTAGTACGCACATATGCGTACCCCCCGTTCAGTGAGGGCTGCTGCGCTGAGCCGTCACTGAACCGAGCACATGTCAGCTGATTCTTACAGCTGACATGTGCCCGCAACAGCCGCGGGTGGAATCGCGATCCACCCGCGGCTGTTAACATGTTAAATGCCGCTGTCAATCTCCGACAGCGGCATTTAACGTGTGCTTCCGGGTTGCGCGTCATAAGCCCCGCCCATCGGCGACCCCCGTCACATGATCGCGGGTCACCGATGGGTGGGCATGACAACCCAGGGTCTGCAGCAGGCACCTGTGGTTGTCATGATCTGGTCGCTATGAGCGCCACCTAGTGGTCGGCGCTCATAGCACAGGAACATTTCTGCTGCATGCAGGGGCTCTGCTGGTCCCCTGTATGTAGCAGAGCCGATCAGACAACTGCTGCTTCTAGTCTCCTATGGAGACTATTGAAGCATGCAGTAAGTGAAAAAAAAAAAAAAGTTTTTAAAAATATAAAAGTTTAAATCAACCCCCTTTCGCCCCATTCAAAATAAAATATAAAAAAAAACCCCTACATAGACATATTTGGTATCGCCGCGTTTAGAATCGCCCGATCTATCAATATAAAAAAAATTAATCCGATCGGTAAACGGTGTAACGAGAAAAAAATCTAAACGCCAGAATTACGTTTTTTGGTCGCCGCAAAATTGCAATAAAATGCAATAACGGGTGATCAAAACATCGGATCTACCCCAAAATGGTATCAATAAAAACGTCAGCCCGGCGCGCAAAAAATAAGCCCTCACCCAGCCCCAGATCACGAAAAATGGAGACGCTACAGGTCTCGGAAAATGGCGCTATTTTTTTTTAAAAAAAATTTACCAAATTTTGGAATTTTTTTTTCACCACTTAAATATAAAATAACCTATACATGTTTGGTGTCTACGAACTCGTAATGACCTGGAGAATAAGAATGGCAGATCAGTTTTATCATTCAGTGAACGTGATAAAAAAAAAAAAATAAAAAACAACTGTGGTATTGCACTTTTTTTGCAATTTTACCGCACTTGGAATTTTTTTCCCGTACACGATATGGTAAAACTAGTAATGGCATTGAAAAGTACAACTTGTCCCACAAAAAATAAGCCCTCACACGGCCATATTGTCCAAAAAATAAAAACGCTATGGCTCTGGGAACAAGGGGAGCAAAAAACGAAAAAGCAAAAACGACAAAACCCAAGGTTGCGAAAGGGTTAAAGTAATGATGGACACTCGTTTTCCTTTACATAGCTGCTTTTTTCTTGCCATAATACAAATTCTAACAGTCTATTCAGTAGGACTATCAGCTGTGTATCCACCAGACTTCTGCACAACACAACTGATGGTCCCAACCCCATTTATAAGGCAAGAAATCCCACCTATTAAACCTGACAGGGCACACCTGTGAAGTGAAAGCCATTTCCGGGGACTACCTCTTGAAGCTCATCAAGAGAATGCCAAGAGTGTGCAAAGTAGTCATCAAAGTAAAAGGTGGCTACTTTGAAGAATCTAGAATATAAGACATATTTTCAGTTGTTTCACACTTTTTTGTTAAGTATATAATTCCACATGTGTTAATTCATAGTTTTGATGCCTTCAGTGTGAATGTACAATTTTCATAGTCATGAAAATACAGAAAAATCTTTAAATGAGAAGGTGTGTCCAAACTTTTGGTCTGTACTGTATGCGGTTTTGTTTTTTCCAGTACTGGAAGTATCAGGATGTGTGAAAGAGGCCTAAAGCTTGGTGCACACTAATACTGTGCTCTCCACCGAGAACTACTTCTGGGTCTTTGACGGAATCCCCCAAAAACGGTATTCAGTTGAATGAAGCCAACTGAGCCGCTGTAGACAACGTCTGGCCTCGGCCTGCAGTAGTCATCTTTTCCAACATGCATAAAATCTGGCAAACCTGTTTTTTGTGTATGACTGAAAAAATAACTATTACAGCGCAGAGGCCTGACATTGTCCACAGTGGCTCCCAGGGCTGTGGAGTCAGTAAGCCAAACCTTCGACTCCGACTCCTCAATTTTAATGACACAGACTCCAACTCCGACTCCCTCATACATGGCTCATGTTTGTGATAAATTTACGTAAGGGCACATTTTTCTCAGCTCAAAGTCTAGACCCTTAGATCAGGAATAGGACAGACATTTATAGGACATTTCATAACTTTCCCAAATTCTTATGAAAAAATATTCCCCACAAACTGCATTGTACTACTGTACCCAATTTATTATATGTTTTAGGAGTCGGTATGTTTTATACCGACTCCAACTCTGACTCCACTAAAATGGGCACTGACTCCGACTCCACAGCCCTGGTGGCTCCTTTTGCTTCATTGAAGTGATTGGATCGTGGGGGTTCCTGTCAGAATCCTGTTTTTGTGGGATTACAGCAAAATTCCATACGTAGTGCTGAGTGGAGAGCACTGTAGTAGTGTGAACCTAGCCTAAACTGGATCCCATTTTGATTAAACTCTGGCTTGTTTTTGGGTTACCAACCTATTTTTCCTGACAGCAAATAGTGATCTATGGTATCTGAAACACAAAGTATATAAGAAAGCTGCAGATGTAATTTCCCTTTTAAAGCAATTTAACCTTTATTCATATAAAATTAGGAATCTCCTTTGAACTGCTCTTTCGCCTTCACAACTGATATCCAGGCATTAGTTATAATCAGGGCTGTGGAGTCGGTAAGCCTAACTTCCGACTCCCTCATACATGGCTCATGTATAAGTGATAAATTTACTGTAGCTCAGATTCATCTCCGCTAAAAGTCTAGACCCTTAGATCAGGAATAGGACAGACATTTATAGGACATTTCATAACTCTCCCAAACTCTTATGAACAAATATTCCCCACAAACTGCATCGAACTACTGTACCCAATTTATTCTATATTTTAGGAGTCAGTCGGTCCATTTTATACCGACTACGACTCCACCAAAATGGGCTCTGACTCCACAGCCCTGGTTATAATTATTATAATCTTTTTATTTATATAGCGCCAACATATTTCACAGCGCTTTACAATTTAGACCATTTACAGACATCGGCACGGTCCCCATTGGGGCTCACAATCTATATTCCCTATCAGTATGTCTTTGGAGTGTGGGAGGAAACCCACGCAAACATGGGGAGAACATACAAACTCCTTGCAGATGTTGTCCTTCGTGGGATTTTAACCCAGGACCTATCTCTGCAAGGCTACAGTTCTAACCACTGAGCCACCGTGCTGCCCAAATTAGTTGGCTATTTCCATACCTGAATAAGAAACTAATGGCTCTGTATGGTCAGTGACAAGTTAGTTTTTAATAATGACTTGGCTACCAGTGAATTTTTCAGGATGTAACAATGTTTTTAGCGTCTTGGGGGTGAGGAGTATTGACAGATCTCTGCTTTATAGATGTATCTGATCTATTTTTTCAATATGGTGTTATAGAAGCACCTGCACACAGATCTGACTGAAATCAATAGTTTCAGACCACATTTACCCTAACTATCCTCTTAATGTATTGCAGTCATCATATTATACAGCACAGTGTACTTACAATTGCTCATTTTGCCCTTATACCCAGCTAATTCTTCTCTTTTCTGTGCTCTATTTAGAAATGGTAAGTCTCTTGTCTGTGAATGAGTCATTCCCCTCTTCAACCCCTGACTCAGCTGCTTCCTCCTCCCCCTGCCCAGACTTTTTCAGTGACTCCTGACTTTTGCAGCTAAAATTGACCTTCTGTTTCTACATAGTTTAGAAGGATTCAGCTAGTGAATTTTTAATCACGTGATGTCATAGACGTAATGGAAAAGAGAAGAATTATCTGGGTAGAAAGGCAAAATGAGCAATTGTAAGTACACAGTGCTATATAATATGATGACTGCAATATATTAAGAGGATAAACACTGGGAGTGCTTCTTTAATTCTAGGGCCTACTTCCTTTAGCGTCCAGTGGGCCAATGCTTTTCCTGCTCTTTCAACTGACTGATTCATATAGTAGCAGTCTCACAAAGAAAGTAGACTAAAACCAGAGCAGTTCTCTCCTGCCATTTTGCAAATATTGGGTTTCATATTGCTATTTAGCAACTTCGGGAATGAGTAGAGGGTAGCAGAATGAGTGAGATTCAGCTTTGACATCAGGACATTTTAGGGATTTTCAGACATAGTGGAAAAATGACAGATTTTCCATTCAAATTTGTGGGCAGAAAAGGGGCAGCGAATTACAGAAACAGCAACTGCCACGTTCTGCAGAAAAATTAGCACAGAAATTGACTGGTGCCACTGATTGCAAATTCACAGCACATCAGTCTCTACTGTGGATTTAACCCCTCAGCTGGTGCCTTCAATAGTGACTGGGGCATCTAGCTACTGGCCTCAGGGAGGGTGCTCCCTTTTTGTCCCCATGGACACATCTCAATTGCGCATTGATGGTCGCCATGATGAACCCAGGACAAGTAATAGCCATGTGGTCACCCAGCTACGGTGGCCTGTAAGGCTCTTCCATAAACGTGGTCTAACATGCCTCCTGTCAGTGTGGACAGGTCTAATACTCTGTAATAGATAAGCATTTCTAGAGTATTAGACCAGTGATCAAACCATTTAAGGTTGATGTCTAGTACTGAGGCAAAGTATTAAAAAAAGTGAACTAAAGTTAAATATAATATAAAGAAATATAGAAAAAAAAACAGAAAAATGTTTCACAATTTTTCTGTAAAAATGAAAGCAAAAAAAACACATGTAATTGGTATTGCCACATCTGACACAACCCAATGTATAAAACTTTCACATTACTTAACCCGAAAAAAAAATAGCTTTTTCATCACACTGACGCACAAAACATAGAATTAAAATTGATCAAAAAATCATTTATATTAAAAATAAAAAAAAATGGTACTGCTGAAACATATTATCTTCTGCAAAAATTCAAGCCCTTATACGCCTCTGTTGGGTGGGAATAAGTAGCTATCAGAATATGACGATGATAAATTGTAACAGTAAAACCTACATACAGTGCCTTGAAAAAAATAAACGGGAGTAAGCAAGAGAGTATACAGGCAGGACAGCATGGGGGTCACCGCTGATTCTTTCTGGTACAACGTTTAAAGCTATTAATCTGCAGATATTGAGTTACTCTGCAGAGTTGGCATTCTGGCACTGAGAACCCCTTGCCAAGAGGAAATTAACTTTATTCATCCCTGTGGCGTTTAGCTTCCAGTCTGTGGTATCAGCTACACCGTTTCAGTCACAGCTCTGTGCATAGAAAGTGTTGCCTCTCATAGCGCCCTCTGCTGTGCTTGACAGCGGCAGCTGTAACCTCACCTCCGGCACTATCTATAGACTGAGCGGTGACCGTATCCATGGCAGTGCCACTCGTATGGCTGGAAGCCGAATGCTGCCAGGAGGAATGAAGTTCATTTCCTCCTGCAGCATGGCTCTCAGTGCCAGCATGCTATTAACCCCACATCTGCAGGTTAATAATGTTATTTTACATGGCACTTTGAACTTTCCCTTTAAAAACAAGCAAAAAATCATTCACCTCACAAAAAGCAGAAACTGTGACCCCATGCTGTCCTGTCTGTATACTCTTTTGCTTCCTCCCAGGAGATGTGGTATAATAAGACCATGTTCCTGTACGGTCAGACACAGCCATTACACAGTACACAGCAGGGGCACATTTATAAGATTATCTCAGCACAGGAACATTTTATTTAACACTTCCAGTTGTGGAATTTATTTTATTCCAATGTCTACTGATTAATATGTACTTTGTTCAAGGTGAAAACTCCTTTTAAAGGTGCTGGAAAAGAGACCTGACTCCCAAAAAACAGTTCAGTATTTCTTCAAAGGAGAGAACACACTTGAAGGAGTTCTATTCATTGTTGACCTATCCACTGGATAGTTCATCAATATGAGATCGGTGGAGGTTCCACACCTGGCACACTTGCTGATCAGCTGAAAACTGCTCCAGCGGTGACTGGATATAAGCAGTGCATGGGTGGAACACGGCGGTGTCATACATTGCGTGGTGGACTTGGGTGAATACTGCCCTTTATCCCCTATTGAAGTGAATGAACATCAGTACTCGGCAGCGGCCACCGTGCAATGCTCCTGTGTTCTGTCTGTACATCGCTTAGTTCGGGGCGCTGGCAGAGCACCGATCTCGTATTGAAATGAGTCCTAATTGGTTAGGTTCTGGAAAAGCCACTTGTCAGTTTATGGGGTGCGTGTTTCCAGATACATAAGCTGAGCACCATGTGTTGGACAATAGAACGGCAGATTTGTAATTTTCACTTGGTAAGAAATATAATTATCACAGTCTATCAAGGATACTGAACAATAACAACATCAAGAAATATTATTGACAACAATATCAAACGATAAGAATATCACACAACAATATCTACATAGGCTCTAGGGGACAGTCTGGAAAGAAAGCACACCAACAACAGTGTATCAAAAGAAATAATTTTATACCCCGCACTAACCTTTCAGTATAAAATTGATAAAACAAATAACAATAACCAAATCATTACAATATTCCACAGATACATATTCATTCCTTATCCTTGCAGTCATTTTTATAATATCATAGTTACCAGTAAGGAATTCTTCACATATTGCCATTGCCTCCTGGTTATGCCCCTTTGTTGTAGTCCTCACCTCCTTGGTATGGCCTACCTTTCTCATGGACCCATCTCTGAATGCCAAGCTTCCCTCAGTCTCCTCCCATCCCTCTCAGTTCCCTTTCCCTGTGTAAGCCTTGGGTCTTTATACCCCTGTTTGGGACTTCAGCTGTCCACTTTTACCACTAACCTGGTGACACTGTATTACCTTGTGAACTGCTTTGCTCTACCAGTTCATTCTCTACAATGTGCCTACAGCAGATAACGACATCTATGCACACTGTATTTAAATCACACGAGAGACATGTTGGCCAGGTGGTATCACCCCCTAATGGTTGTAATACAATGATGGTATTGTTGTAGGCTCAGAAACCTTTGTACTGTAAGCATTGATGTCAGCATCCTGATTACCACTTCTAAGGACTTTTTAGAAACTGACCAAAGGCCTAACTTTTAGCTACAGTATACAAAATGATATATACCCATATTTCGATATCTTATATCTGCATACCTTACAACTTTGTAACATCCACTGAGCACCAATTTTTGGTTAACCCCAGTTAGGTCAAAATAGTCACTACACCTGTAAATCAATTTCTTAAGTGTAATTTGCAAAAAAAAGTCACATTTTGGGGATTTCTGCTGTTTTGGCACTTTAGGGGATCTGCTAAGATTTTATTCCAGGAAACTCTGTGCCCCAAAAGTCAAATGACACCCCTTCTTTTCCGAGCCCTGCCATGTGTCAAAACAGAAATGTATGAGCATAAACAGGGTATTGCTATTCTTGGGAGACAGCCCAATAAATTATGAGATCATTTTTTATACTGACCATGTTAAAGAGGAAGGGTTCAAAATGCACACCACACTTCAAGATGAATTTCTTAAGAAATGTAGTCTCTGTAGTTGGGTCACTTGTGGAGGATGTCTGCTGTTCTGGCACTTTGAGGGCTTTGCAAGTGGCGCCTGAAAACTGTCCCAGACACATTTGCACTCCAAAAGCCAAATAGCATTTCTTCCCTCGCAAGCCCTGCCGTGTGTCCAAGCAGCAGTTTCCAACCACATATGAGGTATCGCTGCACGAGGGAGAAATTGCTTTAAAAATTGTGTGGTCCAATTTCTCCTGCTACCCTTATGAAAAGAAAGATTTGGGGATAAAACAACATTTTTGTGAAAAATTTTCACATCCCAATGTAAACATTTATAAAGCAATTGTGAGTCTAAAAAGTTCACTATACCACTAGATAGATTCATTGAGTGGTGTACTTTCCAAAACGGCGTCACTTGGAGCTTTTCGGCTGTTTTGGCACCTCAGGGGCTCTGTAAATTTGATATGGCGTCCGCAAAAGTCAAATAGCTCTTTCCCTTCTTAAATCAGGGCCACGTATGGGGTATCATCGTTCCAAGTTTATGGGTGCATTTGCTCTCATTGCATTTTGCAAAAATGAGAAATTTTGAGGTTAAAGCTGCATTTTAGTTGAAAGAATGTCATTTTTTTCTACTCTAAATTGCATTAATTCCTGTGAATAACCAATAAACTAACAGAATGCAGATCTGAATATATCAAGGGGTACAGTTTTTAAAATGGTATCACTTTTTTGGGGTTTTTTTTTACATAGAGACCTCTCAAAGTTGCTTCAAAATAGAAAAGGTCTGCAAAAATAATAGATTTTGTAAAATTTTATTGAAAAAACTAAAAATTGCTGCTAAACTTTTAACTCTTCCAACATCCTAACAAAATAAAATGGCATTTCAAAACTGTAAAGTACACATATGGGAAATAAAGTACAATGTGTCACGTGTCAAAAAAACAGTCTCAGTATTACTGGGATTGGAATAATCGTTCCAAAGTTATTACCACATAAAGTGACACATGTCAGATTTAAAACCCGTGCTTTGTCAGGAAGGGGAAAACCAGGCTTCAGTGGGACGGGGTTAAAGACGCAGTTCCCTGATAAATGGCTGGTGCTTACCATAAAATGACTACATGAAATGTGTTAGTAGGCTCCCTGTGCCCTCCACTGAGTGCCTTCCGTGGGTAGAACGATGCATTTTTCTGTCTTCGTACACCAGAGCTTGCTGACAAAATATTTGTTGGTCTTGTTAGCTGGCACATGATGTGTAGATCGCTGGGAAATATGCCGCATTAGCTATTTCACACTGTACTATTACTGTTTCTTAATAAATAATAGATCTTGAAATGAACTATATATTTGTAGAAGGAAGGAGTATGAAGATTGTAAATGCATTACATTATTAGCGAGGCCTGCCTGCTTCTCTTGTGATATAAAATGTACTGAAAGACGTATTCTTATAAGACTATAGTAAACTGCAAATGTGACAATGCTACAAACAAGGGGGGCTGAGACCCCCTAAGGACCAATATATTTTATTTTCTATGCTTTGATGCCCCATCCAACTACAATGCGGTTCCATTCTAGTCAATGAGTCTTACCCGCAGATCCAGGTGGACAGGAGCATGACAGCGATGTAGCCACTGTGCTTAATTAGTGCTTCAGCCCTTTACACTGTGTTCCAAATTATTATGCAAATAATATTTTCTCAGATTTTCCCAAATTACCTATATGAATTGCAGTCATTGTAATTTTCCAGTCAAATAACTATTAGAGTACAATTGAAAGGTTTTTGTACAAACTGCCTATAACAGTATATTTTTAAAAAAATAAAAAACTCAAACTGCACTCAAAATGCATGTTCCAAATTATTATGCACAGCAGAGTTTTCAACCTTTTCATTTTAATAAAGAACAAAAAATGGTCATTTTTGAAATTATAAGCATTAGCAGGTTATTACAAACTGAAATCAAACAGTTTTCAACTCAAAACTTTATTCTAGGTGATGTTACATTTGCACATAGGACCCCTTGTTCGAAAGGAGCTTCTGAACTCTCTCGTCCATTGAATTTGTCAGGTTTTGGATGGTTTCTGCTTCAATTGTTTTGCATGAGGACAGAATACCCTCCCAGAGCTGTTGCTTAGATGTTAACTGCCTCCCGCCATCATAGACACTCCTTTTGATGATGCTCCAGAGGTTCTCAATGGGGTTGAGGTCAGGGGAGCATGGGTGCCACACCATAAGTTTGTCTCCTTTTATGCCCATAGCAGCCAGAGATGCAGATGTGTTATGTGCAGCATGAGACGGGGCATTATCATGCATGAAATGATCTCGATGGTCCAGATGGATGGAGTGGAGGATGGCTGGTTGATGGACACCCCATGCAAACACGGCTACGGCGCTAATAAGGAAGAGGTGGAGTAATGTTTTGGGCTGGAATCATGGGGAGAGAGATTTTTGGCCCTTTTAGGATCCCTGAAGGGATAAAGATGAACTCCATAATGTATGTTGAGTTTCTCAAATAGCACTTCCTTTCATGGTTCAAGAAGAAGAACCGTGCATTCCGCAGCAAGATCATTTTCATGCATGATAATGCCCCGTCTCATGCTGCACATAACACATCTGCATCTCTGGCTGCTATGGGCATAAAAGGGGACAAACTTATGGTGTGGCACCCATGCTCCCCTGACCTCAACCCCATTGAGAACCTCTGGAGCATCATCAAAAGGAGTGTCTATGATGGCGGGAGGCAGTTCACATCTAAGCAACAGCTCTGGGAGGGTATTCTGTCCTCATGTAAAACAATTGAAGCAGAAACCATCCAAAACCTGACAAATTCAATGGACGAGAGAGTTCAGAAGCTCCTTTCGAACAAGCGGTCCTATGTGCAAATGTAACATCACCTAGAATAAAGTTTTGAGTTGAAAACTGTTTGATTTCAGTTTGTAATAACCTGCTAATGCTTATAATTTCAAAAATTACCATTTTTTTGTTCTTTATTAAAATGAGAAGGTTGAAAACTCTGCTGTGCATAAATAATAATTTGGAACATGCATTTTGAGTGCAGTTTGAGTTTTTTATTTTTTTTAAAATCTACTGTTATCATAGACAGTTTGTACAAAAACCTTTCAATTGTACTCTAATAGTTATTTGACTGGAAAATTACAATGACTGCAATTCATAAAGGTAATTTGGGAAAATCTAAGAAAATATTATTTGCATAATAATTTGGAACACAGTGTAAAGGGAATCTGTTACCACTTTGGAGTTATCAGACCTCTAGTATGGCCATACTGGGTATAGAAAAGTAAATCTATACTTGCCTGTATGGCCCATAGTAGAGGTTTGATTGCAGAGAAAAGCTCTTTAATCAATTCTATTGTGTACAGACTTGGCATCCGGGGGACGCCAAGCAATCCCCGCCTATGTGCTTATTATTCCCCCAAATCCCCACCTATATGCTTAATTATCATATCCCCCCCCCCCCCCCTGCACATCACAGGGCCCTGTGATGTGCACTGTGCTCCCTGACTTCCGGGTATGTCCAAAGCTCCGCTCACATAGAGCGCGCTTCGCTTCATCCTGACTCGTCTCTCCGTGCACTGTGCTGCAGGTTTCTATTGCGCAGGCGCCGGGAAGTGACCGTGACTCCCCGGCGCCTGCGCAATAGACACCTGCGGCGCAGTGCACGGAGAGACGGGGTTGGGATGGAACAAAGCGCTCTCTATGTGAGCGGCGCTTTGCACATGCTCAGGAAGTCAGGGAGCACAGTGCACATCACAGGGCCTTGTGATGTGCAGAAGACGGGGGGTGGAGGATATGATAATTAAGCAGAGAGGCGGGGATTTGGGGTAATAATAAGCACATAGGCGAGAATTGCTTGGCGAAGCCTGTACAAAATAGAATTGATTACATCGCTTTTCTTCAATCAAACCTCTACTATGGGCCATACAGTAAGTATAGATTTACTTTTCTATCACCTGTATGGCCATAGTAGAGGTCTGATATCTCCAAAGTGGTGACAGATTCCCTTTCATTCTAGGGAAGGGTAGGTTTTTTTTTCAAAGTAACCTTCAAGAAGAGAATGCTTTATCCTAGCAAAGTGCCATCTCTTCTTCTTTGGAAATCCCTTTTACTTAAAAATTTTCAGCATTTGTCTATAATAGACCACTAAAGCAAGTGTGAACCAAGACTACTTGTTCATTTACACTATAAATACATTAATAGTCTTTATTACAGTTAATTTCCTCTACTTCTATACACAGAAGACTGAATAAAGCTGAAGACTAAGTAGAAACAACCTATGCTAGTAGCAATCATTGTTGAAGAAGGATTAGTTGGCGAACCAGTTTAATGTGTCATCAGGAACTTATATAGAAAGAATGAGGCTCCATAGCAAAAGTCAAAATCCCTGCCCCACCCCACCCAAAAAAAACAAATTATTTGGTGTGATAGGCAGGGTCAGATCCGTATAGTTATAGTCACAGAAGGTCACACTTCCCAAGGAGAGGAACTTGTATTGTGACACGTACACAGATCCTACGGGAGCACCTTAGTGTTCTCATCCAATAGAATACCCCTTTACTATGTTGCCCCCAAAAATTGACAGACACACACACACACACACACACACACACACACACACACACACACACACACACACACACACACACACACGATAACCTCCAAATGCACAGTATGATGCTCCCTCGGTTACAGAAACCCTCCCCCGCACAGTGACTCCCCTCACAGTATGATGACCCCCCTCCACAGTGACTCCTCCTCTCAGTGTGATGACCCCCCCCTCCACAGTGACTCCTCACAGTGTGATGACCCCCCCCCACAGTGACTCCTCTCACAGTGTGATGACCCCCGCCCCTACAATGACTCCTCTCACAGTGTGATGACCCCCCCACACACACAGTGACTCCTCTCAGTGTGATGACCCCCCCACAGTGACTCCTCTCACAGTGTGATGACCCCCCCCCACAGTGACTCCTCTGTGTGATGACCCCCCCCCCCCCTCCACAGTGACTCCTCTCACAGTGTGGTGACTCCTCTCACAGTACGATGACCCCCCTCCACAGTGACTCCTCTCAGTGTGATGACCCCCCCCCCTCCACAGTGACTCCTCTCACAGTGTGATAACCCCCCCCCACAGTGACTCCTCAGTGTGATGACCCCCCCCCTTCCACAGTGACTCCTCTCACAGTGTGGTGACTCCTCTCACAGTATGATGACCCCCCCACAGTGACTCCTCTCAGTGTGATGACCCCCCCCTCCACAGTGACTCCTCTCACAGTATGATGACCCCCCCCAACAGTGACTCCTCTCAGTGTGATGACCCCCCCCAACAGTGACTCCTCTCAGTGTGATGACCCCCCTCCACAGTGACTCCTCTCAGTGTGATGACCCCCCTCCACAGTGACTCCTCTCAGTGTGATGACCCCCCTCCACAGTGACTCCTCTCAGTGTGATGACCCCCCTCCACAGTGACTCCTCTCAGTGTGATGACCCCCCTCCACAGTGACTCCTCTCAGTGTGATGACCCCCCTCCACAGTGACTCCTCTCAGTGTGATGACCCCCCTCCACAGTGACTCCTCTGTGTGATGACCCCCCTCCACAGTGACTCCTCTGTGTGATGACCCCCCTCCACAGTGACTCCTCTGTGTGATGACCCCCCTCCACAGTGACTCCTCTGTGTGATGACCCCCCTCCACAGTGACTCCTCTGTGTGATGACCCCCCTCCACAGTGACTCCTCTGTGTGATGACCCCCCTCCACAGTGACTCCTCTGTGTGATGACCCCCCTCCACAGTGACTCCTCTGTGTGATGACCCCCCCACAGTGACTCCTCTCAGTGTGATGACCCCCCTCCACAGTGACTCCTCTCAGTGTGATGACCCCCCTCCACAGTGACTCCTCTCACAGTGTGATGACCCCCCACACACACAGTGACTCCTTTGTGTGATGACCCCCCCTCCAGTGACTCCTCTGTGTGATGACCCCCCCCGTGACTCCTCTCACAGTGATGACCCCCCCCACAGTGACTCCTCTCACAGTGTGGTGACCCCCCTCCACAGTGACTCCTCTGTGTGATGACACCCCTCCACAGTGACTCCTCTCAGTGTGATGACTCCTCTCACAGTGTGATGACCCCCCTCCAAGTGACTCCTCTCAGTGTGATGACCCCCCCCCCACACAGTGACTCCTCTCACAGTGTGATGACCCCCCCCACACAGCGACTCCTCTCACAGTGTGATGACCCCCCCCCACAGTGACTCCTCTCACAGTGTGATGACCCCCCCCCCACAGTGACTCCTCTCACAGTGTGATGACCCCCCCCACAGTGACTCCTCTCACAGTGTGATGACCCCCCCCCACAGTGACTCCTCTCACAGTGTGATACCCCCCCCCCCCACAGTGACTCCTCACAGTGTGGTGACCCCCCTCCACAGTGACTCCTCAGTGTGATGACCCCTCTCCACAGTGACTCCTCAGTGTGATGACCCCTCTCCACAGTGACTCCTCAGTGTGATGACCCCTCTCCACAGTGACTCCTCAGTGTGGTGACGCCTCTCACAGTGTGATGACCCCCCTCCACAGTGACTCCTCTCACAGTATGACCCCCCCCCCACAGTGACTTCTCTCTGTGTGATGACCCCCCCCACACAGTGACTCCTCTCAGTGTGATGACCCCCCCCACACAGTGACTCCTCTGTGTGATGACCCCCCCCACAGTGACTCCTCTGTGTGATGACCCCCCCCACTGTGACTCCTCTCAGTGTGATGATCCCCCCACAGTGACTCCTTTCAGTGTGATGACCCCCCCCTGTGACTCCTCTCACAATATGATGACCCCCCTGTGACTCCTCTCACAGTATGATGACCCCCCCCACTGTGACTCCTCTCACAGTATGATGACCCCCCCACTGTGACTCCTCTCACAGTATGATGACCCCCCCCCCACTGTGACTCCTCTGACAGTATGATGACCCCCCCACTGTGACTCCTCTCACAGTATGATGACCCCCCCCCCCACTGTGACTCCTCTCACAGTATGATGACCCCCCCCCACTGTGGCTCCTCTCAGAGTATGATGACCCCCCCACTGTGACTCCTCTCACAGTATGATGACACCCCCACTGTGACTTCTCTCACAGTATGATGACCCCCCCCCCACACTGTGACTCCTCTCACAGTATGATGACCCCCCCTCACTGTGATTCGGCTCACAGTATGATGACCCCCTCCACTGTGACTTCTCTCACAGTATGATGACCCCCCCCCACTGTGACTTCTCTCACAGTATGATGACCCCCCCCACTGTGACTTCTCTCACAGTATGATGACCCCCCCCCCCCACTGTGACTCCTCTCACAGTATGATGACCCCCCTTCGGTGACTCCTCTCACAGTATGATGACCCCCCCTCGGTGACTCCTCTCACAGTATGATGACCCCCCCCACTGTGACTCCTCTCACAGTATGATGACCCCCCCCACTGTGACTCCTCTCACAGTATGATGACCCCCCCCCACAGTGACTCCTCTCAGTGTGATGGCCCCCCCTGTGACTCCTCTCACAGTATGATGACCCCCCTGTGACTCCTCTCACAATATGATGACCCCCCCCCACTGTGACTCCTCTCACAATATGATGACCCCCCCCACTGTGACTCCTCTCACAATATGATGACCCCCCCCACTGTGACTCCTCTCACAGTATGATGACCCCCCACTGTGACTCCTCTCACAGTATGATGACCCCCCACTGTGACTCCTCTCACAGTATGATGACACCCCCACTGTGACTCCTCTCACAGTATGATGACCCCCCCCCACACTGTGACTCCTCTCACAGTATGATGACCCCCCCTCACTGTGATTCGGCTCACAGTATGATGACCCCCCCCCACTGTGACTCGGCTCACAGTATGATGACCCCCCCCACTGTGACTTCTCTCACAGTATGATGACCCCCCCATTGTGACTTCTCTCACAGTATGATGACCCCCCCCACTGTGACTCCTCTCACAGTATGATGACCCCCCCACTGTGACTCCTCTCACAGTATGATGACCCCCCCACTGTGACTCCTCTCACAGTATGATGACCCCCCCCACTGTGACTCCTCACAGTATGATGACCCCCCCACTGTGACTCCTCTCACAGTATGATGACCCCCCCACTGTGACTCCTCACAGTATGATGACCCCCCCACTGTGACTCCTCTCACAGTATGATGACCCCCCCACTGTGACTCCTCTCACAGTATGATGACCCCCCCACTGTGACTCCTCTCACAGTATGATGACCCCCCCACTGTGACTCCTCTCACAGTATGATGACCCCCCCCACTGTGACTCCTCTCACAGTATGATGACCCCCCCCACTGTGACTCCTCTCACAGTATGATGACCCCCCCCACTGTGACTCCTCTCACAGTATGATGACCCCCCCACTGTGACTCCTCTCACAGTATGATGACCCCCCCACTGTGACTCCTCTCACAGTATGATGACCCCCCCCACTGTGACTCCTCTCACAGTATGATGACCCCCCCCCCACTGTGACTCCTCTCACAGTATGATGACCCTCCCCACTGTGACTCCTCTCACAGTATGATGACCCCCCCCCACTGTGACTCCTCTCACAGTATGATGACCCCCCCCCCACTGTGACTCCTCTCACAGTATGATGACCCCCCCCCACTGTGACTCCTCTCACAGTATGATGACTCCCCCCCCACTGTGACTCCTCACAGTATGATGACCCCCCCCCCCCCCCCACTGTGACTTCTCTCACAGTATGATGACCCCCCTCTCACTGTGATTCGGCTCACAGTATGATGACCCCCACCCCCCCCACTGTGACTTCTCTCACAGTATGATGACCCCCCCCCCCACTGTGACTCCTCTCACAGTATGATGACCCCCCCCCCCCACTGTGACTCCTCTCACAGTATGATGACCCCCCACTGTGGCTCCTCTCACAGTATGATGACCCCCCCCCCACTGTGACTCCTCTCACAGTATGATGACCCCCCCACTGTGACTCCTCTCACAGTATGATGACCCCCCCCCACTGTGACTCCTCTCACAGTATGATGACCCCCCCCACTGTGACTCCTCACAGTATGATGACCCCCCCACTGTGACTCCTCACAGTATGATGACCCCCCCCCCCCCCACTGTGACTTCTCTCACAGTATGATGACCCCCCCTGTCACTGTGATTCGGCTCACCGTATGATGACCCCCCCCTGTCACTGTGATTCGGCTCACCGTATGATGACCCCCCCCTGTCACTGTGATTCGGCTCACCGTATGATGACCCCCCCTGTCACTGTGATTCGGCTCACAGTATGATGACCCCCCACTGTGGCTCCTCTCACAGTATGATGACCCCCCCACTGTGACTCCTCTCACTGTGACTCCTCTCACAGTATGATGACCCCCCCACTGTGACTCCTCACAGTATGATGACCCCCCCCACTGTGACTCCTCTCACAGTATGATGACCCCCCCACTGTGACTCCTCACAGTATGATGACCCCCCCCACTGTGACTCCTCTCACAGTATGATGACCCCCCCACTGTGACTCCTCACAGTATGATGACCCCCCCCCACTGTGACTCCTCTCACAGTATGATGACCCCCCCACTGTGACTCCTCACAGTATGATGACCCCCCCCCACTGTGACTCCTCTTAAAGTATGATGATCCCCCCACAGTGACTCACCCACTGCCCACACATGATCATACCCCCACAGTCCCACTACCCACATTTTACAAGGACCCATAGTGCCCTCCAAGACAAGTACTGACTTAGTCTCCACACCGTAGTTGCGATCTAGTGATGTCATATCTGCTTCCCTCAGACTTAGACACACAGGCTAAAAGGTGTTGTTCCATCATTCTGTTAAACGGTATCTTCATTGTAAAGATGCAAATACTGTTAAAATTGAGATGGCTGCTGTTGGACAGTGGCTCTCCCAGGCCCCATAGTGGCTACATGCTCTGCCGCTATTGGCGGTACTCCATTGTTTGTCAGAGATTATATTTACTGGATTTGAGTGGCAGATATCTCCCCACCTCCTATGATGCATTGCTCATCACTCATTCATGCTGCCCTATTAGAGGGATCAAGTATAGATTCCCTGTCTGGAGATTTTGGGAGGACGTGTTTGAAGCTTTTAAAGAAATAGGCCATAGTTAATAATCTAGCACAGTTTGTTCCCTGATACGGTAGAAAAAAGGAAATTTGTACTAGTCTTTTTATCCTGTGCCTACATGTTATGGTCATGATGCAGCCAGAAGTCGCAGTTCTGAGCTGCGAATGACGGCAGCTAAAAGCACTTTGTGTTAGTGTCTGCAGCATGAACTGCAAATTTACTTAAAAACCTCAATATTAAAAATGACATTTCTTTTAGCTGTTATCATTTGCATGCTTCTACAGTTTTTGGTCACGATCCAGCCTCGTCACGAAGCCATAGTCCCACTGTTTTTATATGGTACAGATCAGTCTGCAGCAATAATTTGGGGTTTGCGTCTAGTCTGTAGGGAGTGGTGTGCCCTACCTATACATTTGTAAATCCTAGTAGAATGTTTTACAAAAGTCTGGTTTCCTTAATAGAGATATATAGACAATGTGCTCTGAGTCTACAGATCAGAGATTTTTAAGCTGAGAAGAACAAATCTTTGTCGTCTTATGCTATTTGACATGTAATGCTGATATGAAGCATGCGCACATCCAGAGACGTAAATCTTTATAATGAATAACATGAGTACCATGCTGAAACCACTTCTGCTGCTTCTTTTGCATCCCAAAGCATAAACTTAAATCGTCTCAGAAGGACAAGGTGCGCCAGTTTATGGCATTTACCCAGGCTGGGGAAAGGACTGCAATATACTGTTTAACACAGAATGACTGGAAACTAGAACTGGCAACAGACAACTACTTCCAGAATACAACCTTGTACTGCAAAGAGTCAATGAAAAGTACCGTAGACAAAAAGAAATTAGAGCAATTGTATAATCGCTACAAAGGTAAGGACCTTTAATTATCTGTCTTTATGTATAACCTCTGTGTACGGAGGCATGTGGCTTAGGAGCTGTCCACTGAACAAAGGGAAGCAACGATTGCGATTACAGTGCTTTAAAATTGATTGCCTGTCTTTAGGATACACCATTAAAGGAGTTGTCCGGAAGTAAATTTCAGATGTAGAAAATGTCAAACACAGCTTGTCTCCCTCCTTAGGCCCAGTGCTGCCTCTCTGCTGCTGATCCTTTTTGACAGGCTGCAGTGTTGACTCAGGACTGCAGCAAATGATACTGCGGCAGCCAATTACTGGGCTCAGCAGAGATGCTGATTTAGACAGCATGAGCCACTGAGCCCAGTGACTTTCTGCAGCTGTCACGTGTGCTGTAGTTGTGATGTTCCTCCTACATCCTGTGAACAAAGAGCAATGCAGAGGCAGCACTGGACCTTGGGAAGGTGGGCATTGGTGT
The DNA here is from genome assembly GCF_046119375.1 of Phyllobates terribilis. NCBI lineage: Eukaryota > Metazoa > Chordata > Amphibia > Anura > Dendrobatidae > Phyllobates > Phyllobates terribilis. The sequence goes on along the minus strand of NW_027362762.1, from coordinate 324,353,676 downwards.
GTTTGTTGTTTTTCTATGTCTACATGTCCAAAATTAATCCTAGACAGCCCCGTTAACGCAAGATCAATGGGCTTCCATCTCCCCCCCACCCTTACCAATGGTGCCGCAGCAGTCCAGCAGGCGCTGCATTCTCCTCCTTGTTTATCCAGCACTTTTAGTAGTGCTAAATCCTTCTCACTTGAATAGGAAAAAAATGTAATAAACTACAATATTCAAGTATGGAAAGGATCCAGCTTCACTTGATTAAAATCTTCAAAGTCTTTATTGAGTCCATAAAAAAATGTAACAGTGGTTATGACCAAAAATAGCGTGCACTGGGAGGAAAAGGGAGTGCGGTATAATGGTCAACTGAGCGCGTTTCGAACAGCTCTGATGTTCTCAAACTCAGTTTGATCAGGGTCACATTAAATGAACCTTCAGTTGAGTCTCCATTTCAGGTCACAAACAGCCAATTACAGCACTGTCCTGTTTCTATCAACCCCATATACTTTGAATGGAGCTACTCAGGATGCAATCCTTTTTTAAGTCTCTTCTCCCTTCAGTGAGGAGGAGAAGGTTTCAGGCCCCCTTTTCCAATCATTGGTGGGGCCACCAGCAATCAGATATTATTTATTTTGTAGGTAGATATATATAATTTGCAGAGCTTTAATGTTGGAAGTAAAATCCAGTATGAGTGGGTGTCCAAGTATTGACAATCGTTTTGATGGCTAGAACAAAATGTTCTGGTGGTCTTCAGTGACCTGTGCCTTTCAGCTCCCCTCACCTGCACTTGGGAGGGCAGATGTGAGGGTATTGTGAAACTCTTAAAGGGGTTATCTAGTTATTTTTTCTTATGGGGCTAAGAACTTACAGGTAGGTAGTTGCTAACTGCCTGTTCTGCCTGGCAATGATCTCTGCCAGCTCAGGTGGTGACTCTCCTTCATTTCACCTCAAGTCAGTAGAGCAGCTCCTTCTCATCTGGTCTGCTCTGTCGACAGGGCGTCACTGCCAATGTCATGCTAATTGACAGCCGGCTCCCCACTGTTGGACATCTGGGAGCAGGCTGCCAATCAGTGACACCCTCTGGAAAGGGCAAAAACGAATAAGCTGCTCGTCGACGAGACGTCACCGTTGACGAATTGCTGGTAGAACTGGTCCGTAACCACTGAGCCAGCAGAGATCGTTGACAGCTAATTGGCAACAACCTGTCTGTAAGTTCTTAGCCCCATAGAAAAAAAATCACAAGTCCTAGATTTTATTACCAAAATTAAAGAGATTATTAAACAGATTGTAATAATTTTTGGTGGATGTTGTGAAAAAGCTTCAGAACTTGGACTGATACATGTTCAGGTATAGCACAAACTAGACTGTGCCTTTTATCAGCTTGGAAATGTAAAATCTGTGGACAGCAAGTTATAGAGCTGGAGAAGCTGACCAGATTGATGGGCAGGTTTGTAGGAAACGAATCAGTAGGACTCCATGTGTTATTTGTTGAAATATCTGCTTATTCTGGGATTAGCAGTCAAGGGGGCGGTCCTACAGACATGGCTGTGAGTCACAGGAAGTGAAGTGGAAAAAAACACATTTGGGATTAGCCAGATAGAGTGAAGTGTTGTGTAATAAAGCTAATTACAAAAGTGCTTAGGGTGTAAAGACAGATATTTGGCAAGGACATTTAGGTGCTGGAGGAATCCTTTAAGTGACAAACCAGCCCAGTCATTAATGAGTTACTGTACTTGGCCATAAATCAGCTGAGGAAAGCTTAGAAAAAGACAGATAGGAGTTACACACTGTCCTATTAGATTGTAAGAAGAGCTCACTGATGGATTCTCAGTTAACTACAGTCATGGCTAAAAGTATTGAGAATGACACCAAAATTATATTTTCACATGATCTGCTGGCCTCTGGTTTTTATTAGTGTTTGTCTGATGTTTATATGACATACAGAAATATAATTGCAATCATATTATGAGTACCAATAGGTTATATTGACAGTTAGAATGAGTTAATGCAGCAAGTCAATATTTGCAGTGTTGCCCCTTCCTCTTCAAGACCTCTGTAATTCTCCCTGGCATGCTCTCAATCAACTTTTGGACCAAATCCTGACTGATAGCAGTCCATTCTTGCATAATCAATGCTTGCATTTTGCCAGAATTTGTTGGTTTTTGTTTGTCCACCCGTCTCTTGATGATTGACCACAAGTTCTCAATGGGATTAAGATCTGGGGAGTTTCCAGGCCATGGACCCAAAATCTCTGTTTTGTTCCATGAGCCATTTTGTTATCACCTTTACTTTATGGCAAGGTGCTCCATCATGCTGGAAAAGGCATTGTTGGGCGCCAAACTGCTCTTGGACGGTTGGGAGAAGTTGCTCTTGGAGGACATTCTGGTACCATTCTTTATTCATGGCTGTGTTTTTAGGCAAGACTGTGAGTGAGCCGATTCCCTTGGCTGAGAAGCAACCCCACACATGAATGGTTTCAGGATGCTTTACAGTTGGCATGAGACAAGACTGGTGGTAGCGCTCACCTCTTCTTCTCCGAATAAGCTGTTTTCCAGATGTCCCAAACAATCGAAAAGGGGATTCATCAGAGAAAATTACTTTGCCCCAGTCCTCAGCAGTCCACTCCCTGTACCTTTTGCAGAATATCAGTCGGTCCCTGATGTTTTTTCTGGAGAGAAGTGGCTTCTTTGCTGCCCTCCTTGAAACCAGCCCTTGCTCAAAGAGTCTCCGCCTCACAGTGCGTGCAGAAGCACTCACACCTGCCTGCTGCCATTCCTGAGCAAGCTCGGCACTGCTGGTAGTCCGATCCCGCAGCTGAAACAGTTTTAAGATACGGTCCTGGCGCTTGCTGGTCTTTCTTGGGCGCCCTGGAGCCTTTTTGACAACAATGGAAGCTCTCTCCTTGAAGTTCTTGATGATGCGATAGATTGTTGACTGAGGTGCAATCTTTGTAGCTGCGATACTCTTCCCTGTTAGGCCATTTTTGTGCAGTGCAATGATGGCTGCACGTGTTTCTTTAGAGATAACCATGGTTAACTGAAGAGAAACAATGATACCAAGAACCAGCCTCCTTTTAAAGTGTCCAGTGATGTCATTCTTACTTAATCATGACTGATTGATCGCCAGCCCTGTCCTCCTCAACACCCACACCTGTGTTAATGGATCAATCACTAAAACGATGTTAGCTGCTCCTTTTAAGGCAAGACTGCAATGATGTTGAAATGTGTTTTGGGGGTTAAAGTTCATTTTCTGGGCAAATATTGACTTTGCAAGTACAGTAATTGCTTTTAAGCTGATCACTCTTTGACATTCAGGAGTATATGCGAATTGCCATTACAAAAAATGAAGCAGTAAACTTTGGAAAAATTACTATTTGTCTCATTCTCAATACTTTTGGCCATGACTGTAGTCGGCCACTTTCTCCTGTTAGCGTAGTTTCCTCACACGCTGAGCATCACTTCTGTCCATACAATGGCTGCGGGTGGAGGAACATGTGACCAGACCTGTCCATCAGTCTCCTCCAATAGAAAAGCAGCTTTCTCATGTGAGGTGTTTCACTATTGGTGGAGGCTGATGGTCTGGTCACATGCTCCTCCACCAGCCGCCATTGTATGGACAGAAGTGCTGGTCAGTGTGTGAGGAAAGAGAGAGTGGCCGCTCTCTAACTGAGAACCCATCAGTGAGCTCGTTCTGACAGTCTAGTAGGAGAGTGTGTGACTCCTATCTGTCTTTTTCTGAGCTCCTCTCAGCGGAGTTATGACTATAGAGCACATTGCAGTTGAATGTGCTGAGAAACAGAACCTGTAAAAGCAAAACGGTGTAAAATGTGAACTGAACTGTGTGGAAGCCCTACAGCATCAGCCCTGTATTGGCAGTGGTTTTAAGAGTTGATATTGTGTGTTTTTGTGTTTATACAGCTACGTTCTTTTTTTTTATATAGATGGGATAACCAATCTAATGTTTTGTTATGTAACGTTCATCTTAAATTTTTAGCTTTGGCTGACTTCATTCTGAGAAGTGCTCTCCCTATACATAAATATACTGACATTGATTTAATCTTAGAACAGACATTAAAGGGATTTTCCTGGCATTATTATTATAGCGCCATTTATTCCATGGCGCTTTACATGTGAGAGAGAGGTATACATAGCAGAAACTCTTACAATAATCTTGAACAAAATGTGACGGCGACTGGTACAAGAGGAGAGAGGACCCAGCCCGCTAGGGTTCGGCCTACAAGGGATGAGTGAGGGTAGATCTGGTCGTGCAGCGGTATGGTGGGACGGTGGTTACTGGCATGTACATATCTTAGTATAGGTCATCAGTGATTGATCGTGGAGAGCCAACTTCCAGTACCCCCACTGTTAGCCAGCATATTGAAGGATCCACAGTCCTAAGGATAGCCCATCAATATTTTGGTCTTTAGAATACCTCTTTAAAGTACTCCAGAGCCACAGCTACATACAGCTGGCGGGGGCAGTGTAAAGGACTGCTGTATGAATGACACAGAGCACATTGGGAATGTCTCCGTAGTAGAGCAGCCCTATGGTTCCATCAGACAGGACTGTTATGTCGCTGGTGACTGCAGTAAGTAATATGGTGGGAGGGGTTGGCTGTACACTATTGTACCCAATGACTGTGCTATTAGCCCTGTAAAATATGACATTTTTTAATTCCAGACCCTCAAGATGAAAATAAAATAGGGATAGACGGGATCCAGTTGTTCTGCGATGACTTGCATTTGGATCCAGCAAGTACCAGTGTATTGGTCATCGCATGGAAGTTCAGAGCTGCTACACAATGTGAATTTAGTAAAAAGGAATTCGTAGACGGCATGACAGAGCTAGGGTGAGTATTGGGTTCCATTGTTATCAGATCAATAAAATACATATGTTACATTAGTAGCGAACTAGTTGTCACACTTTCACCTGTCACAATATAGGAAAACACTAACATTAAAGGAGGTTTCTACTTTCAGGAAAGTGGACTCCAAATGCTTTAAAATGTCAATCAGTGCAGGTACTCTCCCTCTGCAGTGCCAGAGCCGGCTCCCCGCTGCTGCTTAGTCCTTGGTGTTCTGTTTGCAACAGCGACGTTCTGTCCACAATACGCAGCACTGTTGGTAGATGGCATGAGCCGCTGAGATCAGCTATTGGACACCGCTGTAAACATGTTGTCACTATTGCAGCGGAGACCTAAGCAGGGAGGGTGCGTATCTGCTCTGTTTAGTATTTTGGATCATTTGGGGTCCACTTTCTTGAAAGTGAAAAAACCCCTTTTAAATTTGAGCTGTAAGCAGTACATATATCTAGAGAGAGGTTTTAGCATATAAAGTTTTACTGTAGTGCAGCGAGGTAGACCTAAAACATACTGTTTGTGCAAGGGGAAGACTTCATCCTGCTGGTAACTTCTGATTCCCTTGCTGTTTTCGGCACTATAAAGTGTATTATCTCTACTAGACAGATATACTGTGTGTGCCTGTGTAGAGTGATTAATGCAAGCAACTGAAGCGTTGTCATCATCTTTGCAGACATACTGTATATATGAGTTTGCAACTTTAGGGTCCAGCATATGCATGCACAATGGTATGACCCATATTGTTGTCGAAAACATTGTAGTTTGACACCTATAAACTAATAATTGGTTTCAAAAACACCAAATTGTCATCCAAAGTTATAAAAAATAAAAAAAATTAAGATTAAATAAGAAATAAGCAAGTAACTAATACAGCTAAAGAAGGTCATTACATATAACTGTCAAAGCTGCTGGAAGCTGTAAATTACTGACTTTATTGGGGACAGGGCTGAGAACTGTACTGACAGTATACAGTAAAATAAGATTGGGCTGCCCACAGAAACAGCTCATCCTGGCACCGGTACGGAGCATGTATTAGGATACTGTGGAGAGGTGCTACTAGGCACCCAATCAGTGCATGCACTTCAGTAATATGGGTGTCTTACTAGTAAAATCCCAGTGCTGATTGGCTGGATCTTACAGCTAGTCTCGTGCTACAGATCCACAGTATCTTGATATCTTACATAGTATAATTGGAAAAAGACACATGTCCAAAATGTTCAACCAAGGAACGGGAGAAGCTAAAGGGAAGGAGTATAGGTACAACAACAATGCATGAACCTATCTGCCCTAAAAGAGTATTTTTTCCCTCCTGATTTCAAGTGTTAATTGATTGGATCAAATTCAGAACAATAATTTTTATACATTTACTTATGTTCTAAAAAAAAATCTAAGCCTTTTTTTAACCATAAATCTGTATTCCTATTGATTAGCACTTTGCTGCACAACTGTGTGTATCCATTTGAAAGGGGGTCTCTCTGCTTCATCTTAATATATAGAGGAAAACCAGCAGGTCCAATGCACAATTATTTTTTTTCATTTTATTGAAGTCCTAAACATTTATGCCATTTTACGCATCCTCCATGTCGAGTTTTCAGACTAGCTGTTGTCCATCTTGTCATATGCTGTACTGTAATACAACAATTTCCAGTTATGTCTTCTTGGGCAGCCACTTAAAACCACTTTCCAGACATAGCAAATATACATAACTAAAGGAAGTATCATTATTAATAAATTGCAAAATACATTTAATCAGCAAATCCCACCTCCTTTCATGTGTACAAACATGTGCTCCCTTTGGATATAGTGATCTAATAGTGGAGATACCAGGGGTGCTGAGGTAAGAAGAGGCTGCTCACACTGCTGTCCACCATGCCTATCTGATCTAATAGTGGAAATACCAGGGGTGATGAGGTAAGAGGCGGCTGCTTACACTGCTGTCCACCATGTCTATCTGATCTAATAGTGGAAATACCAGGGATGCTGAGGTAAGAAGAGGCTGCTCACACTGCTGTCCACCATGAAAGCTATGATGAAAGCTATGACTGGGCAGTTAACTTACAGGGTTACAGTCTGTTTAGAAGGGATTGAAGAAGTCGGAAAGGGGGTGGAGTCTGTCTATATGTAAAGACGTGTCTAAAGCCTACAATACAGGAGGATGTATGGGAGGGAAATGAGGAGGTCGAGTCCTTATGGGTGGAGATACATGGGGCAAAAAACAATAATACAATTATCATAGGAGTCTGTTATAAACCTCCAAATATCGCAGAAGCCACGGAAAGTCTATTAATGAGACAAATAGACGAAGTAGCAAAAAATAACGAGGTGATTATTATGGGGGACTTCAACTACCCCGATATAGACTGGGAAACCGAAAGCTGTAGATCTCAGAAAGGAAACAGGTTTCTGTCAATTATCAAAGACAATTATTTGTCACAACTTGTGCAGGAACCAACTAGAGGGACGGCCCTTTTAGACGTAATATTAACCAACAGGCCAGACAGAATAACGGAGGTGCAGGTCGGGGGGCACCTGGGAAATAGTGACCACAACATTATACGATTCCACATGTGCTTCAGTAGGGTGCCCAGCAAGGGAGTCACAAAAACACTGAACTTCAGGAGGGCAAAGTTTCATCAGCTAAGAGATGCCATTCACCTTATAGACTGGGATAGTATCTTCAGTAATAGGAGCACGGATAGAAAATGGGAAATTTTCAAAACAGTCCTACATAGTCACTGTAGAAGGTACATACCTTATAGGAATAAAAGGGCTAGGAATAGGAGGAAGCCAATGTGGCTAAATAAGGAAGGCAAGAGGGCAATGAAAAACAAAAAAAGGGCTTTCGGTAAACTTAAACAAGAAGGCAGCGAGGAAGCGCTAATATCTTATAGGGAAAAAAACAAAATCTGTAAGAAACAAATAAGAATAGCAAAAGAGGAGACAGAGAGACTAATTGCCAAGGAAAGTAAAACGAATCCCAAACTGTTCTTTAACTATATAAACAGTAAAAGGATTAAAACTGATGGAGTTGGCCCATTGAAAAATAAACTGGGTAAAATCATAGAGGGCGATGAGGGTAAAGCAAACCTACTCAATAGCTTCTTCTCCACTGTTTTCACAAAAGAAAACAATTTATCGGAGGAAATGCAGAGTGATAAAGTAAACCCTCCGCTAAATATCACCCACCTAACCCAGGAGGAAGTTCAGAAACGCCTAAATAATATCAAAATAGACAAGTCACCAGGCCCAGATGGCATACACCCCCGGGTACTAAAAGAATTAAGTAATGTGATAGACAGGCCGCTGTATCTTATATTCAAGCACTCTTTATGGACAGGGACTGTCCCACTAGACTGGCGCCAAGCAAATGTGGTACCAATATTCAAAAAGGGGTCTAAAAGTGACCCTGGGAACTATAGACCAGTCAGCTTAACGTCTGTTGTGGGTAAATTGTTTGAAGGATTTCTTAGAGATGCTATTGTAGAATATCTTAATGATAATAACTGTCTAACTCCATATCAACATGGATTCATGAGGGATCGCTCCTGCCAAACAAACCTGATCGCCTTCTACGAGGAGGTGATCTCACAGCTTGACCGGGGAGAGTCAGTGGATGTTGTATACCTTGACTTCTCCAAAGCGTTTGATACCGTGCCACACAAAAGGTTGGTATATAAAATGAGAATGCTTGGTCTGGGGGATAATGTGTGCAAGTGGGTAAATAGCTGGCTGAGTGATAGAAAGCAGAGGGTGGTTATCAATGAAGTAAGCTCAGGGGGTGTCAGGGTTACTAGCGGGGTGCCTCAAGGGTCTGTCTTGGGCCCTATATTATTTAATATATTTATTAATGATCTAGTGGAAGGGTTGCATAGTAAAATAGCAATATTTGCAGATGATACTAAACTTTGTAAAGTAGTTAATACAGATGAGGATAGGGCACAGCTACAGGAGGATTTAGATAAATTGGGGAGTTGGGCCAAAAAATGGCAAATGGGGTTCAATGCCGATAAATGTAAGGTCTTGCACATGGGAAAGAAAAACAGCAGTCACCCATACATATTAAATGGGAAACCGTTGGGGAAATCTGACATGGAGAAGGACCTGGGCGTCTTGGTTAATAGCAAATTAAATTGGAGTGCCCAGTGTCAGGCAGCAGCTGCGAAGGCAAATAGAGTCATGGCATGCATCAGAAGAGGAATAGGGGCATATGATGAGAACATTGTTCTTCCTCTGTATAAAGCGCTGGTAAGGCCGCACTTAGAATATTGTGCACAGTTCTGGGCTCCGGTGCTCAGGAAAGACATATTGGAGCTAGAGAGGGTACAAAGGAGGGCGACTAAGGTAATAAAGGGAATGGAGGGACTAGAATACCCAGAGAGGTTGTCAAAATTAGGCCTATTTACGTTGGAAAAGAGAAGGCTTAGGGGAGACCTCATAAACATGTATAAATACATCAGGGGGCAGTACAGAGATCTCTCCCATGACCTGTTTATACCAAGGATGGTGACAAAGACGAGGGGGCACACTATGCGTCTGGAGGAAAGGAGGTTCCTGCACCAGCATAGAAGGGGATTCTTTACGGTCAGATCCGTGAGACTCTGGAACTCTCTGGGAGAGGAAGTGGTGATGTCCAACTCACTTAATGAGTTCAAGAGAGGCCTGGACGCCTTTCTTGAGAACAATAAAATTACATCTTATGCTTAGTGATAGTTAATTAATCCAGGGATTTAATCTGACTGCCAGATTGGAGTCGGGAAGTGAATTTTTCCTCAATGATGTAAATTGGCCTATACCACATGGGGTTTTTTTGCCTTCCCCTGGATCAACGCTGCAGAATAGCTGCAGTGCACAAGAAATAGGCTGAACTCGATGGACGCTTGTCTTTTTTCGGCCTTATAAACTATGTAACTATGTCTATCTGATCTAATACTGGAAATACCAGGGGTGATGAGGTAAGAAGAGGCTGCTTACACTGCTGTCCACCATGTCTATCTGATCTAATACTGGAGATACCAGGGATGATGAGGTAAGAAGAGGCTGCTTTCCACCCATTGTTTCTGGGCTAATACTAGGGATACCATTGGTGTCGAGGTGAAAATAGGCCTCTCACTACTGTCCACCTTGTCTGTAAGGTCTAACTGGAAATACCATTGGTGCTCAAGTAAGAAAAGACTACTCACATTTTGAATATGGTATAGCAGTGGAGCTTCGTACTGGACAGGCTTCTTTTAGTGTAACAGGATGGCGGCCATTCTTCTTCTATACCTCTCTAGACAAAACAATTGTGATTTACTAATTAAAGATATTGAAGACTTTATTTCTAATGACATTTCCTTTTTTAGTTTTTCTTTTTTTTTTTTTTTTTTCTATTCCCGGAGAATCCTTTAAGAGGGGATGGTATAACTGGAAACTGTTGTAATATGCTGTACTACAGGGGTCTCAAACACGCGGCCCGCGGGCCGCATGCGGCCCCAGAGGCTGCTTTATGCGGCCCGCAGGCACAGACCCCTTGACGATTCCGACCTGGTCCAGGAGGAGCCGCCGACAGCAGCGCTGCATTGCCGCACAGAGACTGTCTCCCAGCACTGCATTTCCAATGCCAGCCGCTGGCCAATCAGAGGCCAGCAGCGAGTATGACGTCATTGCCATATGCAGATGTCAGCTGCTGGCCTCTGATTGGCCGGCGGCTGACATTGAAAATGCTGTGCTGGGAGACAGTCTCTGTGCGGCAATGAAGCGCTGCTGTCGGCGGCTCCTCCTGGACCAGGTCAGGATCGTCAAGGGGTCGGACTCTGGTGCCTGCGGGCCACATCTGCAGGAAGGCCGCCGAGGGAACGGAGGACAGGTGAGAATCATCTTTTTTTTTTTCTATTTTATGTGTGTGAAGAACAGCACAGGGGGCACAGAGCCACAGGATGGGGACCTGGATGGGGCACATAGCCACAGGATGGGGACCTGGATGGGGCACATAGCCACAGGACGGGGACCTGGATGGGGCACATAGCCACAGGACGGGGACCTGGATGGGGCACATAGCCACAGGACGGGGACCTGGATGGGGCACATAGCCACAGGACGGGGACCTGGATGGGGCACATAGCCACAGGATGTGGACCTGGATGGGGCACAGAGCCACAGGATGGGGACCTGGATGGGGCACAGAGCCACAGGATGGGGACCTGGATGGGGCACATAGCCACAGGATGGGGACCTGGATGGGGCACATAGCCACAAGATGGGGACCGGGATGGGGCACATAGCCACAGGACGGGGACCTGGATGGGGCACATAGCCACAGGACGGGGACCTGGATGGGGCACATAGCCACAGGACGGGGACCTGGATGGGGCACATAGCCACAGGACGGGGACCTGGATGGGGCACAGAGCCACAGGATGGGGACCTGGATGGGGCACAGAGCCACAAGATGGGGACCTGGATGGGGCACATAGCCACAAGATGGGGACCTGGATGGGGCACATAGCCACAGGACGGGGACCTGGATGGGGCACATAGCCACAGGACGGGGACCTGGATGGGGCACATAGCCACAGGACGGGGACCTGGATGGGGCACATAGCCACAGGACGGGGACCTGGATGGGGCACATAGCCACAGGACGGGGACCTGGATGGGGCACATAGCCACAAGATGGGGACCTGGATGGGGCACATAGCCACAAGATGGGGACCTGGATGGGGCACATAGCCACAAGAGGGGACCTGGATGGGGCACATAGCCACAAGATGGGGACCTGGATGGGGCACATTGCCACAGGATGGGGACCTGGATGGGGCACAGAGCCACAAGATGGGGACCTGGATGGGGAACATTAGTACAAGATGGGCGCCAGGATGGGGAACGTTGCCACAGGATGGGGACCTGGATGGGGCACATAGCCACAGGATGGGGACCTGGATGGGGCACAGAGCCACAAGATGGGGACCTGGTTGGGGCACAGAGCCACAAGATGGGGCACAGAGCCACAAGATGGGGCACAGAGCCACAAGATGGGGCACAGAGCCACAAGATGGGGCACAGAGCCACAAGATGGGGCACAGAGCCACAAGATGGGGACCAGAGCCACAAGATGGGGACCAGAGCCACAAGATGGGGACCTGGATGGGGAACATTGCCACAGGATGGGGACCTGGATGGGGCACATAGCCCCAAGATGGGGACCTGGATGAGGCACATTAGTACAAGATGGGCGCCAGGATGGGGAACGTTGCCACAGGATGGGGACCTGGATGGGGCACATTAGTACAAGATGGGGACTTGGATGGGGAACATTACTACAAGATGTTTTCCATTATTACTATATGATGCTAATTGTAAGACAATATTACTGTATGTGGCCAATTGGGGGAAATAAAATTGTAAAAAAAATAAAAAATAAAATAAAGCATGAAAAAATATTGGGCACTAAAAATGCTGTTTTATATGTAAACTAAAGTAAACACAAAAAAGTGCACGTTTATTATCGCCACATCCATAACGACCCAAGCCATAAAAAAATAAACACGGCAAAAATGTTCAAAAGGTGTATACAAAAAAAATGGTATCACTAAAAATGTCACATTGAACAAAGAATGCGGCCCCCCAAATTCAAATTTTTTCCATGTGCGGCCCATATACCCAGCCGAGTTTGAGACCCCTGCTGTACTACAATATAAAGAGGACAACAGCTGTGTGAAATCTCGCCTTTTACAATGCTTGGTAACTTTAGCAAATACTGACTAATAAAGGCCGGAATTGTTGGTTATTAAAGACAAGCCAGAGGCCTTACTGCTTTTTCACTTGTTTTCTATTTCCAGGTGCGACAGTACAGAAAAACTAAGAGCCCAGCTACCTAGATTAGAACAAGATATCAAAGACCCCCTCAAATTTAAAGACTTCTATCAGTTTACATTTAATTTTGCAAAGAATCCTGGACAGAAAGGTCTTGGTAGGTATTTGGGACTTTTACCTTTTTGGACTGATTTTTGCTTTATGTCAAGCACTGCTTACTATTGTCAGATAATTGGAAAGTGCATACTATTTTGTGATATGTAATCCCTAACAACCCATGATGGATATTCCCCACACCTGTACTGCCCACTGTATTCAAGAGATTGCAGCTCAAGCCTGGCTATAATATATAGCCAAGATCTAGTCGCAATTACCAGCACTATCACCAATGCTGGCACTTTAACATTTTAAATGCCACAGTCAATAGTTACCACTTCACCCCTTACAACGTGATTGCAAGATTTCAATGGCTTACCTAAGAATGGTCCCCAGGTTGCCATCAGTATCTGCCTATTAAGCCATACCAGAAAAGTTGGACATACACATACAGTAGCTGAAAGTCGAGCGTTCATTAGTCAATAAATTTGTATGTACCCTAAAATGGCACCAATAAAAACTGCAGCTCCTACCATAAAACAAAAAAATTCCTATACATGTTTGATATTGCTGCATTCATACCAACTTGTAGAATACAGTTAAAGGGAACCTGTCACTAGATTCCTCCTGTCCGATCTATGGGTGGCATTAAGAAGTGCCTATCTGCAGACAGTTCTGCGTTTCAGAGTAAAACAGTCTTCTATGAAGCTCAGGCTGTAGCCGAGCTTCTTTGGAGTGGCAAGGGCCTTCAGCTGCTGTGGCAACCCATCGGCACCCTGCATTTGCAAATGGCATGCCGGAGATTAATAGCGCCATTTAATTGGTAATACTGCAGCGATCAAAGCTAGCTCCACTTGCAGTTTGAGGCTGTCACAGCTGTATAACACAGCTAGCATCTGCCTTGTGTGGAGCAGGCTCAGCTCACGAGCCCTATCTATACATGCGCACTTTCCCCATAACATACAGTTACGTCCTGGGGAGGGAAGATATTCAAAAATACTATTCATATGGCAAAAAAATAAAGCCCTGATACAGCTTTTTGAATACCAGTATGAAAAAAATTGCTTGGTCATTAACTTGGGCCTGGTTGCTAATGGGTTAACAAGGATTGCTACTTCCAAAGTAATCAGTTGTGACCAATGAAAATCTGCATCATCAGTTTGATCCGCTTTGTTCATGCTTCAATATTTTTCTTTACTCCTTCACCCCTGGGCGTTTTTTTTTGTTTGTTTTTTTTCTTCCCCCCTTTCGTTTTCATTTTTCCTCCCCTTTTTCCATGAGCCATAACTTTTTTTATTTTTCCATCAATATAGCCATCTGAAAGCTTGTTATTTGCGGGACGAGTTGTACTTTTGAATGACACCATTTATTTTACCATATAGTATACTGGAAAACGGGAAAGAAATTCCACGTGCGCTGAAATTGCAAAAAAAAGTGCAATTCTACAATTGTTTTTTGGGGGGTTTTGTTTACCATGTTCACTATATATAGTAAAACTGATACGCAGATACCATAGATGTTCTGTTTTATTTAAGTGGTGAAAAAGAATTCTGTAATTTGTGTGAAAAAAGGTTTTTTCATTTGTTGCCATTTTTCTGGATTCGGGGATGGGAGAGGATTCACTTTTTGTGCCCTGAGCTGACATTTTTATTAATACAATTTTGTGGTATATACAATGTTTTGATCGCATTTTATTGCAATGTTGCTGCGACCAAAGAACCGTAATTCTGGCGTTTCGACTTTTTTTCTCATAACGCTGTTTACCGATCAGACTAGTTTACTTTATATTTTGATAGATCAAACATTTGTGAATTTTTAATTGTTTTATTTTTAGTGGGGTAAAAGGGAGGTGGTGTGTGTTGTTTTTTGTTTTGTTTTGTTTTTGTTGGGGGGCAGGGTTTTTACTTTTTACTGGGAAAATGAATTATTATATAGTGCTGAGTGCAAGCCATAATGTACTATTGAAGAGGAAGAATGACCAAGGTTGTGTAATCCCGTTGTCACTGTCACATTTCACAGTTGATCTAAGGCACTTGGTTCTGTTATGATTCTCCAGCGTGCTATTTGCTGACATCCCATCTAGTACTGTTTTATGTGTAGAAGTGTGTTGACTTCTCTGTACCCTCTGAATATCTCTGATCTCATTTATTGATGTGTTTTTTTGTTTTGTTTTTTTCAGATTTGGATATGGCAATCGCGTACTGGAATTTAGTATTGTCCGGAAGGTTCAAATTCTTAGACCTTTGGAATAAGTTTTTGTTGGTACGTATCTCTAGTCTTCACTTAGTTTCATCAGTCATAATGATATGTATTGTGGTTTCAATGGTTGCATTGTTAGATGCATTAGAACCATGGACGTAACAAATTTATCTGTAGACCATTGCCAGATTTCTCTAACCTGTCTGTGGAGATCTTAAGGGGTCCATACTAGTGATGAGCAAGCATGCTTGGATATTATGTTATCTAAGCATTCTCGAGTTATATGTCCGAGCTACCTCGGCTGCATGATTCGCGGCTTTTAGACAGCCGCAACACATGCAGGGATTGTCTAACATTCAGTCAATCCACGCATGTGTAGCCGCTGTCTAACAGGCATGAATCATGCAGCCGCAGGGACTCGAACATATTACTCTAGCACAGCCGAGATACTCTTATAACACCCGAGCATGCTCGGATAACACGCTATTCAAGCACGCTCGCTCATCACTAGTCCATACACCTTAACCCTTTAAGTACTAGGGCATTTTTTCATTTTTGCACTTTTGCTTTTTCTCTCTCCCTTTTCCATGAGCTATAATTTTTTTATTTTGCTATCTGATTGCCGTATGAGTTCTCGTTTTTGGCAAGGTAAGTTGTAGTATTGAGTAACGTCATTAATTTTAGCATGATATGTACTGAAAAACATAAAAAAAATTGTAATGACTCCCTTTGTGGTAAAAATCACTTGGTATCTTTGTTCTTCAGGTCAGTACAATTATGATACCAAATCTATATAGGTTATTTTTGTTTAACGATTATATTTAACTGCTTAAGCTATTGCGGTTGTAGCTAGCTCGGATTGCAGCAGTTCCTCTTGGGTGCAGGCGTTGAACGGAGCAGGCTCAGCTCTTGAACTTGCTCCATGCAGTGATGCTGCACTTCTGCATGTATGGCTGCAATCACCAAGGGGTTATCCGGGAAAGTCGGTGTCCTTACTGTTCCCTTGTGGGAGATGTCAGAGGTAGAAGGCATGTCTGATCCCTTGTTCTTAGGGGAGATAAGACCTCCCACCTAGTTGTGAACACATTCATACTCAGCCGGGCATGCATGTGCATAGGTTGATAAGAAGGAATATCTGCCAACTAAACAAGTTGTTATTAATTTTACAATACTTTTCATGTATGAATCGTACAAGTTGTGCCATGGGTGTAGTTTCTCTTTAAATTTTCCAGAATAATTGCATGCAAGGCTATGTGCCCACGATGCAGAAATGCTCAGGATTTTTCCTGAGCATTTCTGCAGCTCCCTGGCAGAAAAAAACGCATGCGGATTGTACATGCTTTTTTCCTGCCAGGGACAAGCTTATGTGAAGCGTTCTTCACATGCATTTCCGCATGCGGATTGTACATGCAGATTGTACATGCGTTTTTCCTGCCAGGGACATGCGGATGTGAAGCGTTCTTCACTTGCATTTCCGCATGCGGGTTGACAAGCGCTTTCCAAGCGATTTTAGCATCACTTGGAAAGTGCTTGACAACTTGGTCACACTATATAAATCCATTCAAACGGCATGGATTTATATAGTGTGACCGAAAGAATGGTAAAAAATAAATATTATACTTACCTTCTGATGGCCCCCGGTGTCCTTCTCTCGGGTTGCCGGCAGCTCGCGGTAGATTTAAGGACCTCCCGACGTCAGTGGTCGCGTGACCCGTTACATGACTAAATGACGTCACCGCAGGTCCTTTAGTCTACCGCGAGCTGCTGGCAAGCTGAGATAAGGACACCGGGGGCAATCAGAAGGTAAGTATAATATTTATTTTTTATTCTTTTTTTTTTACAGGTACTATGGTACCCGGGTCCGGAGGACAGTCTCCTCTCCTCCAGACCCGGGTACCATCCGCACATTGAAACGCATGGAATCCGCACGTACAGATCCAGTGATGCGGATTCCATGCGTTCCAATGCAAGTCAATGGCGGCAAAAACGCAGCGCTTCCGCAAAATAATTGGTAGTGCTGCAGATTTTTCCGCAATGATAATCCGCAGCGGAAATTTCCGCAGCATGTGCACAGCACATGCGGATTATCATTGGGGAACATGGCAGATCTTGTACCAAGCGTTTTTTAAGCGTTTCTGCAGCGGAATTGCCGCTGCGGAAACGCTTAAAAAACGCATAGTGGGCACACAGCCTTAACGTATAAATCATCTGTTTTAGAAAAGAGTCACTGCTTCTAGAGTCCATTTTTACTTGTTTTTTCCTTACATGTTATAAATGAGTATCTTTCATATAGTTCTAAATTTTGGATGGTTCTATATTCCAATCTTTTAGGAGCACCATAAGAGGTCAATCCCAAAAGACACATGGAATCTACTATTGGATTTTGGCAATATGATTGCAGATGACATGTCCAACTATGATGAAGAAGGTATTTTATGTTATTCCACAAGCTTCTCTTCTCAATCCGGGCAACATTTATTCATATTTTAAGAAATGTATGCTAACAAAATTATAGTTAAAATACACTGCTCAAAAAAATAAAGGGAACTTAAACAACAGAATATAACTCCAAGTAAATCAAACTTCTGTGAAATCAAACTGTCCACTTAGGAAGCAACACTGATTGACAATCAATTTCACATGCTGTTGTGCAAATGGAATAGACAATAGCTGGAAATTATTGGCAATTATCAAGACACACTCAATAAAGGAGTGGTTCTGCAGGTGGGGACCACAAACCACATCTCAGTACCAATGCTTTCTGGCTGATGTTTGGTCACTTTTGAATGTTGGTTGTGCTTTCACACTCGTGGTAGCATGAGACGGACTCTACAACCCACAGAAGTTGCTCAGGTAGTGCAGCTCATCCAGGATGGCACATCAATGCGAGCTGTGGCAAGAAGTTTTGCGGTGTCTGTCAGCGTAGTGTCAAGAGGCTGGAGGCGCTACTAGGAGACAGGCCAGTACACCAGGAGACGTGGAGGGGGCCGTAGGAGGGCAACAACCCAGCAGCAGGACCGCTACATCCGCCTTTGTGCAAGGAGGAACAGGAGGAGCACTGCCAAAGCCCTGCAAAATGACCTCCAGCAGGCCACAAATGTGCATGTGTCTGCACAAACGGTTAGAAACCGACTCCATGAGGGTGGTATGAGGGCCCGACGTCCACAGATGGGGGTTGTGCTCACAGCCCAACACCGCTCTGTGCTCTTTGCAGATGAAAGCAGGTTCACACTGAGCACATGTGACAGAGTCTGGAGACGCCGTGGAGAGCGATCTGCTGCATGCAACATCCTTCAGCATGGACCGGTTTAGCAGTGGGTCGGTAATGGTGTGGGGTGGTATTTCTTTGGAGGGCCGCACAGCCCCCATTTGTGCTCGCCAGAGGTAGCCTGACTGCCATTAGGTACCGAGATGAGATCATCAGACCCCTTGTGAGACCATATGCTGGTGCGGTTGGCTCTGGGTTCCTCCTAATGCAGGACAATGCCAGACCTCATGTGGCTGGAGTGTGTCAGCAGTTCCTGCAAGATGAATGCATTGAACCTATGGACTGGCCCGCCCGTTCCCCAGACCTGAATCCGATTGAGCACATCTGGGACATCATGTCTCGCTCCATCCACCAACGCCATGTTGCACCACAGACTGTCCAGGAGTTGGCGGATGCTGTAGTCCAGGTCTGGGAGGAGATCCCACAGGAGACCATCCACAACCTCATCAGGAGCATGCCCAGGCATTGTAGGGAGGTCATACAGGCACGTGGAGGCCACACACAATATTGAGCCTCATTTTGACTTGTTTTAAGGACATTACATCAAAGTTGGATCAGCCTGTAGTGTGTTTTTCCGCTTTAATTTTTGGGGTGACTCCAAATCCAGGCCTCCATTGGTTAATAAATTTGATTTCCAGTGATGATTTTTGTGTGATTTTGTTGTCAGCACATTCAACTTTGTACAGAACAAAGTATTCAATGAGAATATTTCATACATTCAGATCTAGGATGTGTTATTTGAGTGTTCCCTTTATTTTTTTGAGCAGTGTATATTGGGGAAACTCTAAGAAGTAGTAGTAAGGGTCCGATAGTATTCATGAAATACCGGATCCAGGACAGGGCTGTTTTCTTTGCTTTTAGTTTTTAAATTAAATGGAAAAAGAACTGAATTGATTTCTAATTGGTTCCAATTTTGATGTTAATGCATTTTAGTTGTGGATTTAAGTCAAGCCACAATTCATGTGAAGGGTTTTGTGCCATATCTTTACAATGTTTGTTCTTGCCCTTACCTGACATTGGCATCGCTGACACTATTGTTGTTTTTTGTGTGTGTAAATAGTACTGTACAAAAGACTGGCTAATGGCACATTGAGAAATATGGTTTTATTGTTTAGCTGTACATTTTGCCCTTACAAGTGGTTCAGCTGCCTGTACATGTAGGCCACCATTCATTATTATTATTCATTCATTTGCGTTTGTTTTTTCTCTGTGTTTTTAGCGTTTACGGGGGGGAGGGGGTTGCGTTTTTGAGCCATATTCATTTTTCCACTTATGCCTTTTATACAGTCCCCTTTTTATTTGTTCATCTTTTTTTTTCTCTTTTTTTCTGTTCTCAACTGGCTGTGTAGTTTAGCATTTCCAGATGTTTTCACCTGATTCATCATTTATGACTTTTTGAGAAGTCACAAGTATACCCCCAGGATGATTTTACACCTAAAGCTTTGCCGAAATTTTGCAACATTTTAGTGGAACATGAACTGTTTTTTATCAATTTGGTGCAAAAAACATCAGCGAATAACCTAAGACAGAAAAATAAGTGACTTGAAAAAATCGCAAATGATGAATCCGGCACGTAGTATTGTATTGCCACAACTAAAAGGGAGCACTGTGTTACCATGAGATGCTTCAGTTTTTGTAGTGTAGCAAGTATAGCTGAAAAGTCTGAATACCATATTCTTCACCTGTGCTTGCATGCTTTAAAACTCCTGTAAATCACAGTGTCCAGCCACAGCCATATAGATGAAAAATTTAGTTAAAGAAGCACCCCCATCAAAATTTGTATCCTCTTAATATATTGCAATCATCATATTATATACCTCTTACTGTGGAGTCGGAGACTGAGTTGGAGTCAGTATAAAATGGACCGACTCCTAAAATATATAAAAAATTGGGATTAGTCGTACAATGCAGTATGTGCTGTAAATGCTTTCATAAGAATTTGGGAAAGTTGTGAAATGTCCTATAAATGTCTGTTCTGTTCCTGATCTCGGCTTTTAGTGGAGATGAATCTGTGCTGCACTTTATGTACACGCTCAGTAGCGAGGCCGTGCTGTTGAGTCGGAAGTCAGGGAAATTGAGGAGTCGGAGTCCATTGTTTTGGCTTACAGAGTCCACAGCCCTGCTTGCAATTGCTCATTTTGCCCTTCTACCCAGCTAATTCTTCTCTTTTCCATTAGGTCTATGACAAAACTGACTAGCTGAATCCTTCTAAGCGCTATGTAGAAACAGGTTGTCAATTTTCCCTCTGAGTCATAAGTCACTGCTTAAGTCCCTGACAGGGGAGGAGCGGAACACCTGGGTCAGGAGTTGAAAAGGGGGGATGATAAATACAGGGACAAGAAACTTCCTGTTTCTACTTAAAGCAGAGAAAAAAAGAGGAATTAGCTGTGTAAGTAAAATTGTAAGTACACAGTGCTATATAATGATTGCAATATATTAAGAGGATAAAGACTTTGATGGGAGGAGGAGTGCTTCTTTAAAGGCATTTTTAGAATATAAAAACTGATGGATCGCTTAGAAAGTGATAGTCTGAGTTGGTGTCCATTTTGGAGAAGTTGAAGACGGAATAAAATGAACCGACTCCTAAAATATATAATAAATTGGGTACAGTAGTACAGTGTAGGATGTGCTGTAAATGTTTTCATAAGAATTTGGGAGAGTTATGAAGTGTCCTATAAATGTCTGTTCTGTTCCTGATCTAAGGATCTCGGCTTTTAGTGGAGATGAATCTGTGCTGCACTTTATGTACACGCTCAGTAGTGAGGCCGTGCTGTGGAGTTGGGGAAACTGAGGAGTCGGAAGTTTGGCTTACTGACTTCACAGCCCTGCCTGCTTAGTGATATTAATCTTGTAAAATTTCATGGTTTTGTTTTGTTTTCATTGTTTGACTTCACATATCAAAATCCATTTTGAAAAGAGTGTTAACAGGTGTACAATACTTGTATACTGATGCTCCCCATCATTGAGTGGTATCAGATATAGACGTAGTCCTCCATACAGAATAATGGCCCCACATAGGAGTGGCAGTTCTGATGTCGGGGGCCAAATATAACCACCCTGCTGGCCAGATTTGGCCCACGGGCCGGAGTTTGACACGTGTGCCTTAGACTGTCAACTGACAAATGGCAGCAATTACATAAGAATGGCATCAGTATTTACATTAGACTGTGGACTGGCTGACCAGTGGCAGCATTCACAGTAGACTGTGTACTGATTGACCAACACTACCATTTACAGTAGGCTGAGTGCTGAATCATCGGCATCAACATTTACACTAGACAGTGGACCGACTGACCAGCGGCAGAATTTATACTCTAGACACTGGACTGGCGGACCAGCAGCAGTGTTTACTCTAGACTGTGGACTGATTGACCAGTGACAGCATTTACATTAGACTGTGGGCTGATTTGACTAGTGGCAGCGTTTACATTGTACTGATTGACCAGCGGCAGCATTTACCCCAAACTGGACTGAGTGGCCGATGGCAGCATTTACACTAAACTGTAGACTTCCTGACCAGCTTCTCTGTTTCCCTAGATTGTGGACTGAGTGACAGGCTGCAACAGTCACACTAAGGCCACAGCCCCACTATCAGTATTTTATCAGTATTTTTCTCAGGAGTGGCAGCCAAAACCAGGTGAGGAGCAATTAGAGAAAAGGTGTAATAGAAACAAGTCACCAATTCTGCATTTATCACCCACTCCTGGTTTTGGCCCCCACTCCTGAGAAAAAATACCGACCGAATACTGATAGTGGGGCCGTGGCCTAAGGTATGGACTGGATGACAAACACCAGCAGTTATAATAGTCTCTGGACATGCAACAAATACCCTAGACCTCGGACTTATTGACCAGTGGCAGCATTTACACCAGACTGTGAACTGCCTGTGAACCGTCGGGCAAGAATGCCAAAAGTAGCAAAATTTTTGTGCGACTTCGAGTTGCATAAATATTTAACTACTTTTCAAAGCATTTTGTGACCGTTTCTGGCCGTAAATATTTTGATGAATCTGGGCCTATCTGTAGGGAAAGTTTATTCATGAATCCATTGAGAAAATGGCACAGGAAATTGAATTTATTTTTTTTTATTATTGTTATTATTTTTAAACTGCATAAAAAAAACTTTTTTTTCTTTCAGGAGCATGGCCTGTACTTATAGATGATTTTGTGGAGTATGCAAGACCTTTAGTGACGAGTGGAAAGCGCAAACCTCTTTAACCATAGACTTAAAAAGAACTAGTGATGCTTTTTTGCCATTTCATTAGATAATGAAGACTGTTTTTGGCCAATAACTGAGCGGCAGAGTCACCCGGACACATGGACATGGAAAATGCTACTGTCTGAATTCTGCCTTAGAACATTGTGGTGGACAGCTCTTGGGCAAGACATGAAATGGATGGACTTGCTGGCAGTGGGAGCACTGGCTGTTTGTAGGAGGCTGGCTTCATATCTTATATTGGTTGTATCATATAGGATGTAGAGATTGCATGATTTTATACTTTGGATCTTGTTGAAATAGAGGCCATTTTATTAAAGGAAATTCGAGGAAAAAGACATTTAAAAGCATGCCATTCAGTTTACGAGCCAGAATAAACACCAGCAGTTACCGAACAGCTGTATTATATTGTATCTATATAAAAAGCAGTATTTGTGTTATAAATTAAATCTTTAATGGAACCTTATATAACATCTTGTATCTTATTTCTAACCCTTCACAGCCTAACCTATGGATATCTCCAACTTTACCTATTCATACACTGAGTTCACAAACGTGAAAAGACCCTTTTTTTCCTTTTGGAATCTAAAATGCTTTTGGAAATTAAAATATTGTCATTGTTCTAACCGGTGTATTATCTCGGGGCAAAACATGAGAAAAAAACATTGTGTCTGGTGCTGTCACGATAAAGACGAGGATGAGAAGGTGTAGAAAAACAATGAACATTTCTTAAGACAGCAATGCGTTTCAAAATCGATCTGATTTCTTCCTCAGGCTATCAACAGTGTATTGTGGCTTTGTTCAAGGTTCAGGAATGGAGGGTTAAATCTTCATGGAGAAATGCAGACAAATACTTTCTTGGTAAAAAGTTTCCTGTATTTCTCCGATGGCATCTTCCAACCAACAAATTTTCCATGGACATGCACCTCAGAGAGCGTTTCTTCAATAAGGAGAGATGGATATGCTGCTCCCAAACAAATCTCTTGGGGGAATGAAGTATTAAATATGTTTGAACTAGGGATGACTGGTCCTGTTGATGTTCGGGTCTGTCAGGTTCGGCCTAACTTTATTAAAAAAATAGTTTGGTTCGGGTACCAGAACGGTATCTGAACTTGATCCCGGAGCCCATTCAATTGAATGATGGGCCCGAACATCCGGTGGTTGCCACACTGTCCTCTGTGTGACAGCATAGGAAACAGTCTCTGACCGGCGGTGACATTACTGGAGTCACAGCAAATCTCGGACTGCTGCAGGTTCCCATGCTGTCACACAGAGGACAGTGTGTGAGCCAGCGCTATGAACGGCGGTGAAAAGGTTACCGCCGGTCAGGCGTCGGCTGATTACTACTGTACTACCGGCGCCTGTGCATAGTAAGAAATAGGTCCAGTGAGTTATATAATTTAGTGCAGTGCATGTGTAGTTTACTGTACATGTATTTAGCTAATGAAGAAATAGAAGAATATGGCATGGGGTCACCCTTATTTTTAATACCCAGCTGAGGGAAGGCAGAGTGCTGGTGGCTGGTCTTATTATTCTGGGAAGAGGCCAGTATCCATGAAGCTTCCCAGCCTTTTAATATCAGCTCACAGCTGTCTGCATAGCCTTTACTGATTAAAAATCGGGGACCTCCAAAAAAAATGGTGTGGGGTCCTACCTATTTTTAATAACCAGCAAAGGCTAAACAAACCGCTGCGGGCTGATATTAATAGGCTGGGAGGGGCCTTGGATATTGGTCCCCTCCCAGACTAATAACACCAGCCCTAAGCCGCCCAAGAAATGATGCGTCAATTCCGACTTTTAGCCTCGGTTCTTCCCGCTTGCTCTGGTGCTTTGGCAAGCTGGATAATGGTTTTGAGGCTGATGTCAGCTGTGTAATGTCCGCTGACATCAAGCCCAGGAGTTAGTAATGGAGAGGCGTATATCACACACCCCCATTACTAACCCTGTAGTCAAAAGCAATAAACGCACACAGAGAAAAGTCCTTTAATTGTAAAATGCACTCCCAGACAATTGCTCTTTTTTTTACCCATTTATTAATTAAAAAAATAATAATCAAAAGGGGTCTGCTGTAAATCCATCCCATGTCCCACGACGATCTCCTGCTCTGCTACATCTGGATGCAGTGCTGAGGGGTAACCTCAGTAACGTGACAGCTCAGCATGGCAGCCAGAATACAATGACAGTAGCGTGTGAATCCGGCTGCTGCAGCGAGCTATGGACTGCAGTAACCTTACTGACATCAGCTATGAACTGTGATAACCTTACGGCAGCGTGAGAAATTTCTCATGCTGCGAGTGGCGAAGTCAGTAAGGTTACCGCAGTTCATCGGCTGTGAACTGCGATAATCTTACTGACATCAGTTCTCGTCACAGCACCTGGATTCACATGCTACTGTCGGTGTTCCAGCGGCCATACTGAGCGGTCAGATTACTGATGTCACCGCTCAGCACTGCATCCAAATGTAGCCGAGTCGGGGATCGATGTGGGATGAATTTACAGCGGACCCCTTTTGGATTATTTTATTTTTTAAAGGTAATAAATAGGTAAAAGTGGGTCAAGGAGTGCTTTTTACAATTAAAGGACTTTTTACTGTGTGTGTGTTTATTGCTTTTGGCCACTGGGTAAGTAATGGAGATGTCTTATAGACTCCTTTCCACCACTAACCCCTCAGCTTGATGTCAGCGGACATTACACAGCTGACATCAACCCCAAAATATTACCCCGTTTGCCAACTCACCAGGGCAAGCAGGAAGAGCCCGGCAAAGCAGCAGAATTGGCACATCTAATTGATGCGCCTTTTTTGGGGCAGCTGCAGGCTTCTATTTTTAGGCTGGGGAGAGGCAAATATCCACAGACCTTCATAGCCTGAGAATACTAGTCCCCAGCTGTCTGCTTTTCCTGCGCTTGTTATAAAAAATAAAGGTGACCCCCTTACCTTTTTTTTTTTACTATTATTATTTTAACATGCTGCGCCGGCCAATCACAGCCATGCCAACACTTTGCATGGCTGTGATCGGGCTGAAGGGCCCACATCGGAAAACCTTGTTCATGGCTACGCTGCATCCTTTCAGCAAGCTTTATTCGGGTTGCCTAACCCGAACAATAACACGGACTTCCGGGAGAAGTCCGTGTTCAGGTTCCGCACATTCGGGTTCGCCCATCCCTAGATGGAACACAACATTCACCTTTATTATTTTCCCTATTATCAGACTGACAATTGTGTGTTTTGCCAGCTTTACGCTGGTTTCTAACACCTGATATGCAACGTCCAAGTACGAAATGATATCCTGACCTTCAGCATCTCTCCTGATATATGCATATGAGGCTGTTGAGTTTTGGTTGGGAGATATGCAGTCTTTACTAGGTTCATGAATGTTAGACATATGAAACTGGTCTTACAAGTAACTGCTGTAGGGTGGGGATCACTGCTATAAGAAAATGTAGATTTTAATGACCTACTATGTTAGCCAAGGTTTGCCACAGTTGTGAGTACCGCCCTGTAGGGCATAAGGGTATTGAGTGAAGTAATGACATCACTACAATATAAATAAAACCATAGCAGAATTTTATGGGACACAGTGTACACTGCCAATGTCATATTTATATTTGCTTTGTGTTTTCCTATTAAAGTCAGTGGATGGAAAAACAGAAAAAAAAAAAAAAAAACGCTATAAAACATGGCACAACTTTGTTTCCACTGAAGTCAGGGTAAATTCACACCACATTTTCTATGACGCTAAAAGATGGGCATAAAATGATGCAGGTCCTTTTTTTCCTGTGTTGTTAAGAAGCAGGATCTAATACTTTCAAATAGGATGTAAAAGTGTGCTGTGAACCAGACCGTAAAGAGGGCCTGTCGCAGGTCAAAAATTGACATTTTGAGATATCAGCCTTTTTAATTAGCGCTACTTTTTTTTATGTGTATAAAAAAATCCAAAAGAACAAAAATAGTTGGTGACCAGATATACCTTATTAAATGAAGAACCTATAAATGTGAATCATGGTCCGTATAAAATAAACATTTATTGAAAAGTTCATAAAAACACTTAAAGGATAATAATACAAAAGAGGAAAAATGTAATCAGAGAAATGGGCATCTGAGGGTAGGTAGAAACGTAGACAGACATATAAAATCATGTACAAAAAGCACACAATGACCAAAGCCAGCCTAAATACAAACATATATAGAAACAGTCATTTAGATAAAGTGCAAAAAGTGCAACAATAATGACCCAAGTGGGTAAGTACTAAGACTGCTAAAGAAAGGGTAAGTGAATAAATAAATAAATAAGAAGGCAGCTATAAAGGTCAGGGGTACTAGAGAAATAACATGACTGTATCCAATAGGCTACCTGAACGTCCCTCAGAGTCCACACAGGTCCGACGCGCGTTTCGCCGTAGGCTTTTTTTTTTTTTTTTTTTTTTTTTTTTTTTTTTATATGTGTGCCAAGGAGGTGTTGCTCACAGGATTCTTTGCTCTGGTGGTGTGTCTTTAGGCTGCTCTGCATTATATACCTGTGAGGACTAGCCCCTTTGTGCAGACCATAAACATTAGCACTGAATAAAAAGGCCCAAATCTCTGGAAATCTATGGCAAAAAAATAAAATAAAAAAGCAGATCACTCATGTGAACAGTGCTGAGCAAGTATGTTCTGTTCCGAGTATGCTCGGGCCGAGCTCCGAGTATTTACAGCTGCTCGGTGATATGGTTGAATCGCTCCCGTGTACATGATTTGCAACTGTTTGACAGTTTTATTACATGTGAGGAATGTGTAAGAAATAGACATTCCTTACATGTAATAAAGCTGTCAAACAGTTGCAAATCATGCACACGGGAGTGATTCAACCATATCACCGAGCAGCTGTAAATACTCGGCCTGAGCATACTCGCCGAAAGGGTTAATAGAACATACTCGCTCAACACTAGTGAACAGATGTCCTCTTTAAATCTAGAAATATTCCCAAGCTACACTCCTCAAAAGTGAAATTACACCAAGAAAAAAAAGTCCTGGAATTATGAAAATAAAAGTATTGATAGACATGTTAGCGATATGCAAATGATAAAAGAAATGGAAATAAAATTTTCAAAACATCTTCATCATGTTCAGAAATACACGCACTTTCACAACTTTGCATGCAATCAATGAGGTTACTGTTGGTTGACTGAGGAATGTTTTGCTACGCTTAATGCACTTGGCCCGAACATCATCAAGATCTGCTGCTGGCAGCTCCCTTTGTAATTGCCTACCAATGACATCCCAAATATGTTTGATGAGATACAAGTCTGGAGATGCGGCAGGCCACAGTAGCACGTTTAGGCCACGTACACTGCTCCTAATAGCTTAAGCAACATATGGTCTGGCATTGTGTTCAAGAATGTCTCCTGGAACACTTTGGGGAAATGGCCCTACCATAGGTTTTATCACTAAATTAATGTAAGGCCCGAACTGTTAGTGTATTCGGAATGAAGACTAAAGGTGTCCGATTATTGTACTCTTTGCTAAACCACACCATAATCTCAGAAATAGGCCTAGTGTGATGTTCCTTCATGTTCTGTTAAAGTCTAAGAATGGTGTGTAATGATCCAGTCTGTACTGCAAGTGAAATTACACGTTGCATACCAAGCATAAGGCATCAACCAGTGTCCACACAAACCATCATAAGGCGATTGCACAATATTGGGCTACGAGCTGGATGTTCAACTGTAGGTTTTCCATTGACCTCACTTCACCCCTCTGAAGGGCTATCATAGTGCAGAGCAAGCCAGTAATGGCGGTATATCTTCAGGTATGAGTAACGCTTTTGTCTTGGTTGCAATGATAGCCGGAGATTAGTCTGGAGACTACGTGAGCAACGCCATGAAGAGGCCTTCATGAGGGGATGTGAAAGTGTCCCATGAGCTGATTTTTAACAAGCTGGCTTCATTTAGCTCATGGTGCTAGGGGCATTTTATCATTGCCTTTTGAGGTTGCTGGAATTGTCTCCCATCGAGTACATCTGATCGTCATTGGTCGGCAACTGCAAAGGGAGCTGCCAACAGTGGATTATGATGACTTGTGTGCCCAAGTGCCAGAGCATTCTTCAGACAAACATTAATAATCTCATGGATTGCAACTAAAGTGTGTAATGTGTGTATTTCTGCATGTGCTGCTAATATAATTTCTGAATAAATCAAAATATTTTGAAAAATTTGATACCATTTGCATATCCTATACATGTTTATCAATCCTGTGATTTCCATAATTCCACTCCTTTTCCTTCTTGGTGCTGCAATTTCAATGTTGAGATGTGTAGAACATGATATCTTTTGTTCCACGTTAAACTGATACAGTTGTTTGCGGGAATGAGGTGTTGTACACAAGGCTTATTGTAATATGAAAGGTTCTTCAACATTCAAATAAACTTTGTATTATGCCCTAACTATTCAAGGTCTATTGTCAGTGACAGGAAAACCTATTACATCCAGAGGCAGGTCATCTATACAGGCAAATTCCTAGTTATATTGCTTTGTATTATAGCACGAGTCGGCTTTAATTATGTAAGATTACACAGTCTGATCAGAAGAGGATATATGCAAAACACAGAAGATTTAAGTTGGTTATGTGCATGTGTCAGATGTCAGCTAAACACACATTTATCCTCACCATGAACATGAACAATCTAGCAATTGTGGAGCAATTTTTGCTTAAATTTAAACTACGCAGAACAAAAGGAAGCTATTTTGCAAAACTGTATTGGACTGAATACACCAGCAGGGGTCCCCATTTCTCTTTGTATATGTGAAACCTTTTTTCGGTTCGCCCCCTACTTGATCTAGTCTTCCAGTGTATGTACTGTAGGCGTCAGTAATAGAATTTAATATTGTCATTAGTTTGGTATCCTGCAGCTCACCAGCATTGATAACACTGAGATTGATATAATGCTGGATTTTATTTACTGATTAATCTCTTTGAACAAAAAAAAATGGCTTCAATTTTCTTCATGTTGATGCATTCATGAAATTTAACTCATTGGAAATAATATAATATGTTTGCTGCATTGACAAAAGTACAAAGATAAATATTTAGATGTGATGTTTCACTGTGAGGGAATTAGATCACTTATTTTTTTGAGAGCCCTGAGCCTCTATTCTCCTTCCTGACACGGCTACATTTTTCAATTCGTATTGGTGTCACTTTATGAGCTAATAACTCGCTTCAACAGATCCCAGTGATTCTGAGAGTTTTTTCGTGACATACTGTACTTCATGTTAGTGGTAAATTTTGTTTGATATTTTTTACGTTTATTTATTTTAAAAAAAATCGAAAATTTGTCAAAAAATTTGAAAAATGTGCAATTTTTAAAGTTTGAGTTTTTATGCCCAGAAACCAGATAGTTATAGATAGTTATATTACACAAAACAGTTGCCATTTACCATATGTCTTCATTACATCGGCATCATTTTAGAAATACATATATTTTTTGTTAGAAAGTTAGAAGGATTAAAAGTTAATCAGCAATTTTTAAATTTTACAGCAACATTTACACAACCAATTTTTTTAGTGACCACATCACATTTGAAGTGACTTTGAGGGGTCTATATGACAGGAAATACCCAAAAGTGACACCATTTTAAATACTACACCCTTAAAAGTGCTCAAAACCACATTCAAGAAGTTTATTAATCCATTAGGTGCTTCACAGGAATTAAAGCAATGTGGAAGGAATAAGTGGAAATTTAAAATTTTCCCACCAAAATGTTGCTTTAGCCCCACATTTTTCATTTTAACAAGGGTAACAGGAGACAGTGGACCATACAATTTGTTGTGCACTTTCTCCTGAGTACGTCGATACCGCATATGTGGTGTAAAACTACTGTTTGGGCGAATGGCAGGGCTCGGAAGAGAAGGAGCTCCAGTTGAACTCTGGAGCCCAATTTTGGCTGGAATAGATAGTGGACGCCATGTCGCGTTTGTAGAGTCCCTGAGGTGCCTTAACAGTGGAAACTACACTTCTCAAGGAATTCATGTAGGAGTGTAGTGAGGATTTTTAACCCTCAGGCAATTCACAGATTTGTATAACATTGGGTTGAGTAAATGGAAAATTACCATTTTTTCCACTACAATGTTGCTTTTGTCCCAAGTTTTTAATTTTCAAAAGGAATAATAGGAGAAAATGAATGGTACAATTTGTTACGCAATTTTTCCTGAGTACACCAATACATATGTGGTCGAAAACTACTTTTGAGGCAAGGTGGAAAGCTCAGAATGGAAGAAGCGTCATACTGGAGTTCAGATTTTTATGGAGTGGTTTGAGGGTGCAATGTCACATTGACAGAGCCCCTGAGGTGCCAGAAAAGCAGAAATCCTCCATAACTGACTCCATTTTACAAACTACACCCCTCACAAAATCAATCTAGGGGTACGGGGAGCATGTTGACACCACTTGTACATCATATAATTTTATACCATTGGGCGGTGAAGAAAGAATTAATTACAGAAATAATTACATTTTTACCACTAAAATGTTGTTTTAGCCCCAAGTTTTTAATTTTTATAAGGGCTAATAGGAAAAAATGGACCTCACAGTTTGTTGTGCAATTTCTCCTGAGTGTGCTAATACTCTACATGTAATCAAGAAATACTTTTCAGACATAGTGCAAAGCTCAGAAGGGAAGGCGAGCCATATTGTAGTGCAGATTGTACTGATAGGTTTGTGGTTGCCAAGACCCACTGGGTGAGTCCCTGAGGTGCCAGAACAGCTGACCTCCCCTCCCCCTTTAATTGACCCAATTTAACAAACTACACCTCTCAATAAATTCATCTAAGGGTGCAGTGATCATATTGACACCACGGGTGTGTCACAGAATTTTATACCATTGGGCAGTGAAGAAAAAATACTTACATTTTTGCCACCCAAAAATTTTTAAGCCCCATATTTTACATTTTCACACGAGGAAATTGGTAAAAATGGCACCAAAATTTGTCACACTATTTCTGCTGAACATGGCAATACCCCATATGCAGCCAATACTTCGCCACACGGCGAGACTCTGGAGGGAATGAGTGCTATTTGACTCTTGGATAACAAATTTTCATAGAATAATTGGCAGACTCCATATACAGAGCCCATAATTGCCAGAAGAGCAAAACCCATCCTGAAGTGACCCCATTTTTCAAATTACACCCCTCTGAGAAATTATCTAGAGATAGTGACAAATTTATCTACGTAGTGACGATTTTGAATCCATGGGTGTTTTCCAGAAACAAACAGTATTGGATGTTGCTGAGTGAAAATTGAAAATATGCCATTGTAGTGCCCAGTACATTGTAGTGCCCATACATTGTGCTCCGCTCATGTTTCTGGAGAACTGTAACCTGTAAATTAAGCGGACTCTCATCGCTACAAAAATGCCAAACGTGGTTCAGGCACACTGTGGGGCTCAGAAGGGAGGAGGCATTTGTATTTAAGAGCGCAGAATTTGCTGGATTTCTTTTGGGGGGGGCGAGGAACCATGGTGCTTTTCCAGAGCCTTTGTGTTACCACTAAAGTGGAAGCCCTCTTTATTTCCATTGACAGATGACGGACCTGAGTATGGACTTGCTTTTTTGTGACTTGAGTTGAAGATTTTATTGTAAAAATTTTACATAACATTTTGGATCACTTTTATCCTGCACTCTACGCTGAGCATTTACATCGGAGTTTCCATCTAAATCTCCAAGTGACGTAATTCAGAGGAAGCCCCCGAGGGATCCATTCACTATATGGAGGCAGCAGGGTTACTCTGGACTCTGTCTGGACACTGTTCAGCGGTGTCCTTCTTTTCAAGGGTGCACAAATCTGTGGTCGACCGCACTTTTATGCACGCCTAAAAATATGGACACCACTGAATCACAGGCCAGACAGCGTCCACAATGTTTCCATCTGCCTCATAATAGGGAATCTTCCGCCAAGGGTTCTGTCTGAATCATGTATTTCAGAGATTTACATGGAAACCCCGGTGTAAGCGCTCAGCGCAGAGCGCAGGATAAATGTGAGCTGAGCCTTACTGCGATCTTTGGGAGGCAGAATGAACAAATCAACAGCAGGTCAACAATTAGTTTTATTTATTTTTTATGATGTTCACCGTGTAGTATAAGTGATTAGACAACTTTATTCTTCAGGACAGTGCAGTTACAGCGATACTAGATTTATATCTATTTTTTACGTTTTGCTATCACACACTAAAAGCCGCTTTTCTAGAAAAAAAAGTTTTTGCATCGCCATATTTTGAGAGCTATAATTTTTCTGTATTTGTGCTGACAGAGTCATATGAGGGCTTGTTTTCTGCGAGACAAGTTGACATTTTTATTTGTACCATTTTTGCGCACATAACATTTTTTGATCGCTTTCTATTCCAATTTTTGGGAGGCAGAATAAACAAAAAGTAAGAAAAGCAAAATATGGCAATATTAATGTAACCTTTAGTAATTCTTATATAAAAGGGCAATCTGGTCAGTAAAATTAACAACACAAAAGCAATCACCTTAGGTAAATCCCCAAAAACCTATTAAAATCCTATAAAAGGTACAATATATTCATGTCCCTACAATGCTTATAACCAACACTCAACAACATATATATAAATCATGGATGGTAACCATATATGTAAGCAGGAATCATATAACGCATGGAGACTCAGACAAATAAATGAAACATTCTCACCCAAATCTATGTGTGGGATGTATGTATAGTTTCAAATAGGTTCTTTTTCAAGGAAGCTGGAAGGAATTCAGATATCTATCATAGACCAGTAACCAAAGGAACAAGGTGCATTATTATCTCCCGACACGTTTCCTCATCAATGATTTATCAAGGGAGTATTCAGTACCTTCTTGTCCCAGACAGCATGGGCAAAAAAAGATGCTACTGTATCCTCACCCATCCCTCGTAGATTGTGAGCCCTCGCGGGCAGGGTCCTCGCTCCTCCTGTACCAGTCGCTGTCACATTGTGTTCAAGATTATTGTTATTGTAATTGTTCTTGAATTATACCCCTTTTTCACATGTAAAGCGCCATGGAATAAATGGCGCGATAATAATAAATAATAATAATGTATACATGTATCTCCATGAGTTATCCAAATTTAAATTACCTCTTTTTAAAGTATAAGACACTCTGCCCGAAGGATTCAGGCTGTGTTGAAAGCAAAAGTGGATTTACAAAATACTAACAAAATAATTTAAATTAAAATTTTGATTTTTAGGAACAAACAGTAACAATGCAGGGACATGACAAGAATCTGCATAACTAATCATATGCTATATAGTTGCAAGTTAAATGTATGTATGAGATACCCAAGAAGATTGTCTATAAAATGATGGTAGTCTCACGTTTGAAGCAGTAGTGGATGGTGAGATATGGAGTCTGAAATTCAAAAGTCCAAAACATTGTTAACCTTTTGCTCGTCAGTGTAGCTGAATGTGATGAACTTACATTGTGGTAAATGATGCAATGTTGGCTTTCATTCAGGCATTAATATTTGTCTATGGAGATTGTATGGAAATATACGATATTGATATTTCTGCATTTTGTAGCTATACGTGTGCCAAATCCAGTAGCCCACATTCATCACCGGATTTTCATGCCTTTTTTGAGTATCTTACACAGTGTCTTTTATGCCTTATACTAACATTGTACAACAATTTGTCCAGGATTTAAACACTTTTACAAAATGAGACTGTTTGAAAAGTAACAAAAAAAGAGAAACTGAGAAAGAATTTGCATCTTAGTAATGACAGATTCATCATACAAGGCACGTGCAGTCATAAAATTGTCACAACATGTGTCAATAAATTTGCTGAAGTTTAATGTAGACATTGGTTAAATTACAACATTTTTATACATTATATACATTTATATAATTAGAATGGAGGTGCACATACTACTGGCCATGATTAGAAAATATTGATGCAAACGTTATTAAAGATTTTGGAGATTAACCATAACCCCTTTACAACCCAAGGTGGTTTGCACGTTAATGACCAGGCCAATTTTTACAATTCTGACCACTGTCACTTTATGAGGAAATTACTCTGGAACGCTTCAACAGATCCCCCTGATTCTGAGATTATTTTTTCGTGAAATATTGTACTTCATGATTGTGGTAAAAAAAATTCGATATCACTTGCGTTTATTTGTGAAAAAAACGGAAATCAGAGAGATATGTCACACAAAATAGTTAATAAATAACATTTCCCACATGTCTACTTTATATCAGCCCAATTTTGGAACCAAATAGTTTTTTATTAGGGAGCTATAAGGGTTAAAAGTTGACCAGCGATTTCTCATTTTTCCAACAAAATATACAAAACAATTTTTTTAGGGACCACATCATATTTGAAGTCACTTTGAGGGGTCTTTATGACAGAAAATACCCAAAAGTGACACCATTCTAAAAACTGCACCCCTCAAGGTGCTCAAAACCACATTCAAGAAGTTTATTAACCCTTCAGGTGCTCCACAGGAATTTTTGGAATGTGGAAGAAAAAAATTAACATTTAACTTTTTTCACAAAAATGTTACTTTAGACCCATTTTTTTTTATTTTCACAGGGGTAACAGGAAAAAATGGACCCAAAATTTGTTGTGCAATTCCTCCTAAGAACGTTGATGCCCCAAATGTAGGGGGAAACCACTGTTTGGGCGCACGACAGGGTTCGGAAGGGAAGGAGCGCCATTTGAATTTTTGAATGTAAAATTTGCTTGAATAATTAGCGGACGCCATGTTGCGTTTTGAGAGCCCCTGATGTGCCTAAACAGTGGAAACCCCCCCACAAGTGACACCATCTTGGAAACTAGACCCCTCGGGGAACTTATCTACATGTGTGGTGAGCATCTTGAACCCCCTGGTGCTTCACAGAAGTTTATAACATGTAGCTGTGAAAATAAAATTTTCACATTTTTCTCACAAAAATGTTTTTCAGCCCCCAGTTTTGCATTTTCATAAGGGTAACAAGAGAAATTTCACCATGCAACTTGTTGTGCAATCTCTCCTGAGTAAGCCGATAACCCATATGTGGGGGAAAACCACTGCTTGGGCATACGACAGGATTCGGAAGGGAAGGAGCACCATTGGACTTTTTGAATGTAAAATTTGCTTGAATAATTAGCGGATGTGCCCCTGATGTGCCTAAACAGTGGAAAACCCCCACAAGTAACACCATTTTGGCAACTAAACCCGTCAGGGAACTTATCTAGATGTGTGGTGAGCACCCTGAACCCCCAAGTGCTTCACAGAAGTTTATAACATGGAGCCGTAAAAATAAAAAAATCAAACTTTTTCCACAAAAATGATGTTTTAGCCCAAATTTTTTTATTTTCACAAGGGTAAGAGGAGAAAATGGACCCCAAAAACTTTTGTGCAATTTCTCCTGAGTACGCCAATACCCCACATGTGGGGAAAATACAGTGTTTGGGCACACGGCAGAGTTCAGAAGGGAAGGAGCACTGTGTGACTTTTTGAACGCAAAATTGGCTGGAATTGAGAGCGGACGCCATGTCGCGTTTGGAGAGCCCCTGTTGTGCCTAAATAGTGGAAACCCCCCACAAGTGACCCCATTTTAGAAACTACACCCCTCAAGGATTTTATCAAGGGGTATAGTGAACATTTTGAACCCAGAGGTACGACACAGAGTTTGATAACATTAGGTCATCATATTGAATAAGTTGTCATTAGTCTTGAGCGCAAGTGCTCACTACTTGAGTTTGCATCAGGTACTCGGGTATACACCATGTATCGCCCGTGCTCGAGTTTCATGCTCGAGTCCCCGCCCGCATGTTTCACGGTTATTAGACACCCAAAAAAAACATGCGGGGATCGCTCGTGCATGGCAGGCGATCCCCGCGAGGTTTTTTAGTCCACAAAGCATATGGGGCGGAGACTCAAGCATGTCACTCGAGCACCCGCGATACTCAGTGCATAACCGAGCACCCGATGCAAACTCAAGTAGCGAGCACTTGCGCTCAACACTAGTCGCCATATCATCGTCTTTATTTTTTTACTTTTGAAAAAAATTCCAACCCTAATACAACCCCAACCCTAACCCTTGCCCAACCCTAACCCTAACCTTAACCCCAACCCTAACCCTAGCACAACCCTAACCCTAGAGTTCATTTTTTACGCTCGTGCGGTATAAGTGATTAGACGACTTTATTCTTCGGGTTGGTGCGATTACAGCGATACCAGAATCATATCGGGTTTTTACGATTGACAGCTGTCACACACTAAAAGACGCATTTTTTTGTAAAATATAGTTTTTGCATCGCCATATTTTGAGAGCTATAATTTTTCCATATTTTCGCCGACAGAGTCATGTGATGGCTTGTTTTTTGTAGGACAAGTTGATGTTTTCATTGGTACCATTTTCAGGCACATAACGTTTTTTGATCGCTTTCTATTCCAATTTTTGGGAGGCAAAATAAACAAAAACCAACAATTCAGGAATTTTTTTTTTTTTTTTTTAATTTATGCTCTTCCGCGTGTGGTAAAATTGATAAGGTAGCTTTATTCTTCAGGTCAGTACGTTTACAGCGGTACCACATTTATATCATTTTTCTATGTTTTGGCGCTTTTACACAATAAAAGCTATTTTATAGAAAAAAATTATTTTTTGCATCGCTTTATTCTGAGAGCTATAACTTTTTTATTTTTCAGCTGATGGAGCTGTATGGCAGCTTGTTTTTTGCGGGACAAGATGTCGTTTTCAGCGGTACCATTTTTATTTATATTCGTCTTTTTGATTGCTTGTTATTCCATTTTTTGTTTGGCGGTATGATGATAAAGCATTGCAATTTGCTTTTTTTTTTTTCTTTTTTTTTTATCGTGTTCACTAAAGGGGTTAACTAGTGGAACAGTTTTATAGGTCAGGTCGTTCTGGATGTGGTGATACCAAATATGTGTACTTTTATTGTGTTGTTTTTTTTTTCATAATAATATTTATTGATGGGTACATTATATTTTTATTTTTGGTGGATTATTTTTATTTTTTTACAAAAAAAATATGTATTTTTTTTTCATTTTTTAACACTTTTTTTTACTTTTATACTTTGTCCCACTATGGGATTTTCACTTTTTTTACTCTAATCACCTGTATAGCATAGGGATGGAGCACCATCCCTGTGCTATACAGGCGGTCAGCGCTGCAGATGCATAAGATACTTTGGTCATGCACTGCGCATGATCAAAGTATCTTCCTGCTGTCTGTTTTAAATGTTTTATTTAAATTGAATCAAGACACAAATAACAAATACAAAGTAATCCCATAGGGAAGCAAGATCTGAGAGAACAAAAGTGTTATACATACAATAATAGACATGTAATCAAGAATGTAATATAAGAGGCTAGATAATGGGAGGGAACTCTGTTGAGCGGAAGGAAGGGAGATGATTCAAGATTAATAATTTTTTGTGAAATGAACCAGGGATGAGGGGAAGGAGTCAGATGGGATGGGGGGAGGGGAGGGGGTAGGTCCTATAGCAAATTAGTGATCAAAAATCGTAATGGAAAAACTAGGAGATTAAGGAGATAAAATTGACAGACTTCCTAAACTTTTCCCAAGGTGCCCATATTTGAGTAAATATGGGGAGGTTTCCTTGTGCCAGAGCAGCCACTTCTTCAATGACGAATAGTTGATCAACTTTAAGAATAAGTTGTTTTTTGTTTGGGACGTTAGTTGAGCGCCAGAATGTAGGAATAAGAAGTTTACCAGCTGATAGGATGAAAAAAGCCAACTTTGAATCGGTTTTCCTGCTTGGGTCTAAAGGGAGATTCAGGAAAATATGTTCTGGTGTCAAGGCAGTAAGTAAGTGAAGGACTTCATAAATAGTTTGGGAAACTACCGTCCAGAAAGTTTGGATGGCCTGGCATGACCACCAAATATGAAGGTACGAACCCTGTCTAGTACCACAACGCCAGCATAAGTCTGAGGAGGTGGGAAACCATCGGTGCATCTGAATAGGGGATGTGTACCATTGAGTAAGTATTTTGTAATTATTTTCCTGAACCCTAACGCATTGTGAGGGGCCATGGGAAAGTTTATAGATCTGTTTAACTTGGGAGTCAGTAAAGGAAGAATCCAGTTCCCTTTCCCAGCTCAGTAGAAAGGCTCTTTTCAGAGAAACATCCCTCGTATTTAAAATATTATAGAGTGAGGAAAGCAACTTTTTTGGGATCTTTATTTGTGAGCACATGGATTCAAATATAGTAAGTGGTCTTGTGGAGTCTCCGCCAGCAACGAGTTGTCGTATTGTTGTCTTAAGGGATTCGTAATGAATAAAGGTGTAATTTGACAATGTGGGTAATGCCTTTAGATCTTGAAAGGATATAAAGGAGCCTTCGTTATATAGTTGATCTATTAAGGGTGATGTAGGGGGTGGAGAATCGTAATCCAGGTCTGAAGCTATTATGTCGGACACTCGGGTTAGTGGAGATGGGGCTGGCGCAAGGTGGGACACAACGAGTTTCCAATTTTTGACCGAGGCTTTGGTGAGAGGGTTAGAGAATGAAATTTTACTTGAAAGTATGAAAGGGGAAAGAATAATTGAATGCAATTGGATAGGGGACATGTATTCTTCTAAGGAGAGCAAAGGTTTCTCCCTTGGTTTCCGTACCCAATCAATAGTTCTAGACAGTGTGGCAGCTATATAGTAGTTATATATATTGGGAGCTCCCATGCCCCCAAGCCTTTTTGGTAGTGAGAGAGTGTGAGAGTTTAGTCTCGATCGATGTTTGTTCCAGATATAGTTAAAGAATATAGAGTTGATTTTGTTGAGGAATGATTTTGGAAGGGCAATGGGTAACATTTGAAAAAGGTAGAGGATTTTAGGTAGTAAAATACTTTTAATTAGGTTTTTTCTACCCATCCAGGAAAGAAAAGGGGCTTTCCATTTTTTAATCTGATCAGGGATTGTAGTGAGAAGTTTTTTATAGTTTATATTAAAAAGCTCTTTATTAGACGAGCTTATTTTAATGCCCAAATACTTTATATATTTATCTGGCCAATTAAAGGGAAATTGGGATTTGAGGTGGGCTAGTGTACTTAGAGGAATATTTATTCCCAATGCTTCGGATTTAGTTATATTTATTTTAAAGTTAGACAGGGAGCCATAACGCTCTAAGATTTGCATAATGGCCGGAATGCCTTTGCAAGGTTGCGACATTGTAATAAGGAGGTCGTCAGCAAAGGCCATAGTTTTGTGATGTATTCCTTGTATATGAACGCCCTTTATGTCTTTGCAGTCATTAATAGACTTAATCAGAGGTTCCATTACCATTCTGAAAAGTAGAGGTGAAAGTGGGCAACCCTGTCTAGTACCATTGTAAATATTGAATGATTGGGTTAGAGTGTTGTTAAGTTTAATCTTGGCGTAAGGGTGGGAGTACATCTGCATGATAGCTGCCGTCACTGAGGGGGGGAAATTAAAGCAATTTAGGGTTTCTTGTAGAAAGGTCCAGTCCACTCTGTCGAACGCTTTCTCTGCGTCCGTGCCAAGCAGCACCAAAGGGAGTTTATGAATAGTAGAATATTGGATCAAGTGAAAGACTCGCCAGGCATTTTCCTTCCCCTCCCTCCCCCTGATGAAGCCTGTTTGGTCTGGGGAGACCAAATTTGGTAGAAAATCAGCAATTCGTTTAGCCAACATACTCGCATAAGTTTTAAGATCCACATTTAATAAGGAGATGGGTCTATAATAGCTACAATATTCTGGGTCCTTGCCTTCCTTATGGATAAGAGAAATATGGGCTTCCAGAGTTTGGGGGGGAAAGGAATTACCCCGAAGAACCTCATTACACATTTTGAGAAAAAATGGTTCTAATGTCTTTGAAAAAGTCTTATAATATACTGAAGGAAGGCCATCAGGGCCCGGGGCTTTCCCCTTAGGGTTGCTAGTCAGAGTGGACCGGACCTCGTCCAAGGTAAAAGGTTTGGAGACAGCTATTTGTTGCTCCAGTGATAATTTAGGTAATTTAAGTTTATTCAGGAATGACTGTATTTCTAGACGTTTCTTTTCTTTTTGTGCGATAGATTCATCAGGGTGAAGATTATAGAGGTTAGAGTAATACTTCAAGAATTCTGAGGAAATTGTTTTGAAATCTGATGAAGATTGGCCAGTGGGAGTTTTTAAAGAATGGATATAGGTTTTAGCTTGTCTGGTTTTAATTAGTGACATCATGAGTTTAGAAGCTTTGTCGCCATGGACAAACATACGATTTCTCCAGTTTAGATATTGTTTTGCGGATTGTTTGTTAAGCAAGTCTCTCAATTGTAGACACTTGGCGGTTAAATCTACCAGACTTTGACGTAGTAAGGTTCTTTTATGTTGTGTTTCAAGAATGGCTATTTCCTCATATAGATCCTGTGTAATCTTTTTGCGTTGTTTATTTAAATGGGAAGCCAAAGAAATCAACTCACCTCTGACTACTGCTTTATGGGATTCCCAGAGAATTGGGTAGCTTATTCCTGGCGTATCATTACATTCAAAGAAATTGGAAAGGGCTATTTGAATTCTCTGTCTATTTATATCGGAGGCTAGGAGCGATTCGTTTAATGTCCATGTACGTTGGTTGGAGAAGGGTTTAGAAAGAGAAAAGCAAACTGATACTATAGAATGATCTGAATGGATTGATGGGATAATTTCTGCTTTTGATGTGTTTGTAAGTAATGACTTTGGCAAAAAAACATAATCAATCCTGTGGTAAGAATTATGGGGATGGGAGAAGAAGGTGAAGTCCAGGTCATTAGAGTGTAGATAACGCCATACATCTAAGAGTGAAAGAGAGTGAAGCGATTTTTTTATCCTAATGATATTACGATAGGAGATTGGACACTTTTTTGAGGTAGAATCAAGAGAGGGGTCCAAGGGGATATTTAGATCACCTCCAAGGATTGGTGTACTTTCTATAAAGGAATGAAATTTGTTTAATTTCGAAACGATCCATTTAATTTGTTTCTTATTGGGGGCATAAAGATTGCCAATAGTAATTAAGGAACCCGCAAGGAGACCCTTCACAAAAATAAATCTCCCTTCCGGATCAACTATTGAATCTGATAATAAAAAAGGGGAGTTGTTAGCGAATGCTATTGACACTCCTCTTGAGCCTTTTTGCGGGGAGGTGGCATGAAACCATTGATTATAGTAATTTTTTTCAAAGGAAGGAAGTTTTTCCGTTTGAAAATGAGTTTCTTGTAGAATGAGAATGTCATAGCTATCCTTCTTAAATCTGTTCAGAATCTGAGATCTAGGAATTGGGGAGTTTAATCCGTGCGCGTTAAAGTTTGCTAATTTAAGAGTGGCTAGTTTGTCATTCATGAGGGTGTTGGAGGAGGTGGTGGCCTTCATTTTTTGTAATTGGAGAGGAGGACCTGGGTGAGGAATAAGAAAAAATATAAGAGGGAATGGGGGGAAAAGGTTGAGACAATGTTAGGGTAGAGCACATGAATGAGAAATAACATGTAACAGTAAAACATAACATAATTAATATGTTAAAGTTAAACATCAGACCATGAAGGGAACATGTTGATGTCATAACAATAAGCTTATAGTAATTAGACCGTCTCCGCGTCCCCCGGACCAATCCCGTCAAAACATCCAGCATCAAGTCGTAGCTAGATATCGACAGGAGGGATCCCGCGGGGGGGGGAGAAGCCAAACTCAAATAGGAACAAAGGCCTAAAAAATAAAGGCCTAAAACATAATCAGAGGCCTAGAAAATAAACAAGGCAAGTTAAACTAAGGGGGTTGAGAGGCAAAGTGCCGACCTCAACTTTGTTGTTACTTTGGAAGAACAAGTCAAGTCTAAGAAACAAATAAGTACGCGCAATCAAGGAAAAGATGAGATAAGTGAGCCTAGTAATATAGAATATAGTATTACAATAAGAACAAATCCTGAATCATTAATTCATCCGTTATCACCGTCATCAGGAACGTGTGAATGCTTCGTTGATCTGCGTCTAAGCCTTTGGGTTTTAGATGGTGGGACCACATTCCATGGTGCTGGTTGAGCCAAGGGCTGTAAGGCGGATGAAGACTGGAAAGTCTCTAGGTCAGGATATTTCTCCAGCGTGATCTCAAGTTCTTTGCATACTTTTTGAACATCAGACGAGGTCCTGACTTGAAGGCGTTTGTCTTTGGCCGTTATTGCGATACTGAAGGGAAAAAGCCATCGGTATTGAAATTGTCAAGTTATCAGACTCTCTTGACCTTTTAATTATTAAATCTTTGGTGCGGAAGTCTAAAAAACGACAGATGACATCTCTAGGCGGTTCCCCCGATTTAGGCTTGGGTCTCAATGATCTGTGAGCTCTGACTATCTCAATTTGAGTGGCATCTTCAGAGCGTAGAAATTTAGAAAAGATCCCAATTAATGTCGGGGTTAAAATTTCTGCTGCTACTGATTCAGGAATACCTTTGATTCGTAGATTATTTCTCCTCTCTCTATTTTCGTGGTCCTCTAAAATGGAATGTATATGATTAATTTGTTCTGCTTGGTTATGGACACAGGTTATGGTAGCATTGGCTGGCTGGATTAAAGTAGAATTTGTTGCTTCCAGAGTATCTACTCTGTTGCCAATTTGTATAATTTCTTGTTTGATGTCAGACAAATCTTTTATGACTGGTTCTAGAGATTTAGCAAGGATTCTTTTAATGAAAGAACGTGAGATTGGGTGAGCAGTTGATAAACTGCATTCTTCTGCGTCGCTATCCATTTCAGAATCAGTGTTGTCAATTGAACGAGAGTCAGAGGGTAACTGGTGTGAAGCTTTAGATGTGGAAGATTTTGATTGTTTTTTGTTGAGAAATTTGTTTAGGTCAGCTTGTGTGAGGGAGTTACGAGGCCCAGAAATTGCGCCTGAGGCTTTGTTGCCGATCTTGACCATTATGACTTGCTCAAATTTGCCTTATTAGGGTAAATGACAAAACATCAGACACGTTCCCTAATACATAAGGTCGGAGATGAGAAGAAAAAAAAACTGTTACATCTTAAAGTGGAGGAGGAAGC
This sequence comes from Phyllobates terribilis, assembly GCF_046119375.1. Lineage (NCBI taxonomy): Eukaryota > Metazoa > Chordata > Amphibia > Anura > Dendrobatidae > Phyllobates > Phyllobates terribilis. The sequence continues at coordinate 324,310,252 of NW_027362762.1, read as the reverse complement.
GTGGAATTCTCCTTTCTCTTTTTACTGGGGGATTCTGTATGAGATTGAGATAGTCCTATTAAATGACCACTAGGTGTCACTCTTGTTCTTTGGAAGACAAAAATGTAGGAATTCAGATTGCCTGAAGAAATGTATGAGAGACAATCGTGGAGCACAGACTCCTGTAAAATCAAGAGTTCACTGGGACAGAGAAAACAAAGGGGAAACAGCAAACAGTATATATATCCTCTGTGAACCCTTCAGCAAACAGAATGAGATCTACATCTCCAGCCCTTTCAAACAGCACTTTCTGATCTGTGTCAGTCGAGATAATAAAAGTGACCGGGTTAATCCCAGCGATTGTCTGACAACTTGTCGTCCCTCTTAGGGGCACAGTGCAGCTAAGATGGTGGCTGCCGTGGCGGGAAAGCCCCAAACTGCAGGGTCGGAACTGACAGAGCCGCTCAGCACAGCCCTTGCGCTCAGGAACACGGGAGCAATCAGAACCAGAGACCCGGGGGTTAACTGGAGTAGAGTCTACAAAGTGGGTTCACTCGGCTGCGGGATCTGGGCAGGTAAGTATGGTAGACCTTCACCTTCAGGATAAGCGGTGGTGATGTAAAGAAAGAGCGGGGGGCAGCGGTACCTCGTGGACGGGATACGGGGTTCCCAGGTCGGCTGGATCCAGTTTGGTTTCACGGGATGCCTCTGGGTTCAGTCACGTTCAGCTGCGGGCCGGCACGTGACACCCGACGGCTCTCCCTCTCCAGCACCTTCAGCCGCGCACCCGACTCCGTTCGGAGGCCTAACTTCTCCCCGCCGTGACACACCACTGGCTCACCCACCTCAGAGGAGAGACAGGCGGCGTCAGATCAGCTCCGTCGTTCGACGGGGACCCGCACACGATGAGGCGCTTCTCAGGTCCGCAGCGCGCACGTGGAGAGGGCCGCGGCCCCAGCCCTCACTGTAGGCCTCAAACCCCTATATGGGGGAGACTCTCTCAAAAAAGCTCTATTTGGGGACAAAAGAGTCTATGAGAGCCTCCAGAGCTCCTAGATGTATCAGATGGGGAGAAACTCCCTTACAAGTAAGAGGATTGAGGGAGATTAGTCAGCATGCACAGGAGCTCCTCAGGATGCGACTGTCTCCTTCAGTGGCTGGACACGCCCCCTCTTCCTGCTGTCTGGTGACCCGGATGTTGTCATGACAACATCAGGTCGTCATGGCAACATCCGGGAAGCCGCAGCAGACAGCGTTGGACCCCGGCAGGAGAGGTAAGTAATCGCGATCACCTCTCCTTGCCCCCGCAATGCTGCGATCGACTTCGATCACAGCATTGCGGGGGTTAATGTGCCGGGAGCATTGCGGGAGCGCTCCCAGCACATAGCACTGGGTGTCAGCTGTGACAATCAGCTGACACCCGGCAGCGATCTCGCCCGCAGAGCCTTTCTGTGGGCGAAATCAACAGGGCGTACTAATACATACCTGGCTCTTAAACCCCAGGGCACAGGTATGTATTGGTACGCCTTGGGCTTTCAAGGGGTTAAAAAAAAACTTTTCCCCTACAAAAAGAATTATCCAAAATAAAGTAATGTTACATTTAAAAAGTCAATAAATTTCACTCTTCAAATGCTGGACAATCAAAATGATTCAATCCCCATTGCAAATTAGTTTTATTAGTAAAATGTACAAGCTTTCTTCTGTTTGCAATAAACCAATCAAACAACAACAATTTAGGCTGTGTGCCCACAATGCGTTTTTTAAGCGTTTTTGCAGCAGCAATTCCGCTGCAGAAATGCTTAAAAAACGCATGGTAGAAGGCCTGTCATGTTCCCCAATGATAATCCGCATGTGCTGTGCAAATGCTGCGGAAATTTACGCTGCGGATTATCATTGCGGAAAAAAACGCAGCACTACCAATTATTTTGCGGAAGCGCTGCGTTTTCGCCGCCATTGACTTGCATTGGACCGCATGGATTACGCATCACTGCATCTGTACATGCGAAATCCAAGCGTTTCCATAGGGTACCATAGAACCTGTAAAAAAAAGAATAAAATAAAAAATAAATATTATACTTACCTTCTGATGGCCCCCGGTGCGCTTGTCTTCGCTTGCCGGCAGATCGCGGTGGACTGAAGGACCTGCACTGACGTCATTTAGTCATGTGACAGCAGGTCCTTCAGTGTACCGCGAGCTGCCGGCAAGCCAGGACAGATCGAATAAAGACTCCGGGGCCCATCAGAAGGTAAGTATAGATTTATTTTTTTATTTTTTACCATTCTTTCGGTCACACTATATAAATCCATGCCGTTTGCATGGATTTATATATTGTGACCAAGTTGTCAAGCACTTTCCAAGTGATGCTAAAATCGCTTGGAAAGCGCTTGACAACCCGCATGAGAAATGCATGTGAAGAACGCTTCACATCCGTTTGTCCCTGGCAGGAAAAACGCATGTTCAATCCGCATGTGTTTTTTCTGCCAGGGAGATGCAGAAATGCTCAGGAAAAAATCCGGAGCATTTCTGCATCGTGGGCACATAGCCTTAGAATACAAGAAATGTTTTCTCCAAATTCGGTACAAAATGCCACTTTTGATTACTACTCCAGTCTGATAATTATTCAGCCCCCTGAATAAAATCGCTCATAAGAGCGTACATTTGCAAATCATGATTCATTGTTAGTTGCATCAGCTGTGCTTGAGATATAACACATCAAATACCTGGACTGGCTGGGGGGTTGCTGACTGTAACATTGAATTGTACATTAGAGATATTGTGAAGTCAAGAGAATGGCCAAAAAGGTCAGAGAAGACATCATAGCCCTGCACAAACAAGGAAAAGTATATACAAAGACATCAAAGGCATTGAATGTTCTTAGAAATACAGTTAGATGAATAGATAAAGAGTTCAAAGTTATAGGGACACTGGTTACATTACTTGGGCGTGGCAGAAAGTGGAAGCTGTCACTGCCACCGGATTCCTGAAGAAGACAGGTGATCAAAAATCCTCACGTGGCTGCAATAGATCTTCAGCAAGATTTGGTGGCATCAGGCACTGAGATTTTAGTTTGCACAGAATGGACAGGTTCAGACAAGCATATGAAAATTTGTTCAATTTTCATTCAAAGATGGACAATTTTCACCCTTTTTGTCACCTGTATAACATTCGTGTACCATCCTTGTTTCTGTTTTTTTCATCCATATGACATTCATATGACATCTTCTTTTTTCCATCTGATATTAAAGAGAAAAATGCCCAGTTCTGGTCAAAAATATAAGCCCCACCCCAGAATATCAACTGACTGTGAACATATCAACATAAGCCCCATCCCAGAAGGTCAACCGATTGCAAACATGTAATTTTCCCATGCTACACACCATAGAAGAGCATGCTCTTTGTGATTGCTAACTACACTGCTCAAAAAAATAAAGGGAACACTTAAACAACAGAAAATAACTCCAAGTAAATCAAACTTCTGTGAAATCAAACTGTCCACTTAGGAAGCAACACTGATTGACAATCAATTTCACATGCTGTTGTGCAAATGGAATAGGCAATAGATGGAAATTATTGGCAATTATCAAGACCCACTCAATAAAGGAGTGGTTGTACAGGTGGGGACCACAGACCACATCTCAGTACCAATGCTTTCTGGCTGATGTTTTGGGCAACAACCCAGCAGCAGAACCGCTACCTCCGCCTTTGTGCAAGGAGGAACAGGAAGAGCACTGCCAGAGCCCTGCAAAATGACCTCCAGCAGGCCACAAATGTGCATGTGTCTGCACAAACGGTTAGAAACCGACTCCATGAGGGTGGTATGAGGGCCTGATGTCCACAGATGGGGGTTGTGCTCACAGCCCAACACCGTGCAGGACGCTTGGCATTTGCCACAGAACACCAGGATTGGCAAAGTCGCCACTGGCGCCCTGTGCTCTTCACAGATGAAAGCAGGTTCACACTCAGCACATGTGCAGACGTGACAGAATCTGTGGAGACGCCGTGGAGAGCGATCTGCTGCCTGCAACATCCTTCAGCATGACCGGTTTGGCAGTGGGTCAATAATAGTGTGGGGTGGGATTTCTTTGGAGGGCCACACAGCCCTCCATGTGCTCGCCAGAGGTAGCCTGACTGCCATTAGGTACCGAGATGAGATCCTCAGACCCCTTGTGAGACCATATGCTGGTGCGGCTGGCCCTGGGTTCCTCCTAATGCAGGACAATGCCAGACCTCATGTGGCTGGAGTGTGTCAGCAGTTCCAGCAAGATGAAGGCATTGAAGCTATGGACTGGCCCGTCCGTTCCCCAGACCTGAATCCGATTGAGCACATCTGGGACATCATGTCTCACTCCATCCACCAATGTCACGTTGCACCACAGACTGTCCAGGAGTTGGCGGATGCTTTAGTCCAGGTCTGGGAGGAGGTCCCACAGCAGACCATCCGCAACCTCATCAGGAGCATGCCCAGGCGTAGTAGGGAGGTCATACAGGCATGTGGAGGCCACACACAATACTGAGCCTCATTTTGACTTGTTTTAAGGACATTACGTCAAAGTTGGATCAGCCTGTAGTGTGTTTTTCCACTTTAATTTTGGGGGTGACTCCAAATCCAGGCCTCCATTGGTTAATAAATTTGATTTCCATTGATGATTTTTGTGTGATTTTGTTGTAAGCACATTCAACTTTGTACAGAACAAAGCATTCAATGGGAATATTTCATTCATTCAGACATATGATGTGTTATTTGAGTGTTCCCTTTATTTTTTTGAGCAGTGTAATTTAACTTTTGTCAGCATTAAACAATTCTAAATTACACAACATGGCCTGGAGACTGGGCCCTCATGGTCTGGCCAGCTTCTTGAAAGCTTAGGGAGCAACAAAGAAGACTAGAGGAGGAGGCGGAGAAGATTATGGGTTCATCCCATTGTCTCACAATGGGCCAGCCGAGGGCATTTCCATTGCCTGTATATGGACCTTCGTCATTTTTGTCTGTTTTTGTCTGTTCTTCAACAGTCACATGGTTTAAGAGAGATGTTAGAAAGATGTATGTCTTTTGTGGTCTCCTCCTCTGGCTGATTGGTCTTAGATCTATAAAATTACATTTTAAACCGATAGTTAATGCACACATACATCACAATTGATAACCATTTTAACAATAATAATTTTCAGCATTTATTTAAAATTCTACATTTGGTCTATTGGGATTCTGAGTATTTAATCTATATATTCACTTTAATTCATTACATTTTAGAAGTTGCATTCTGTCCCTGTCCCTTCTTTGTGAGTCAATTACCCTAAGGCTGCGTGCCCACGTTGCGTATTACAAGCGTATATGCTGCGGAATTTCCGCAGCGTAAACGCTTGTAAAACGCATGTATATCCGCACCCCAGGTCCCCAATGGCATTCCGCAATGTCAATGCCCACGCTGCGGATTTTTCCGCAGCGTATATGCTGCGGTCAAAAATCCGCAGCATGTTCATTAATTTTGCGTTTCTGCATGCGGAATCAATGTGCGGATGGTACCCAAGTATGGAGGAGAGGAGACTCTCATCCAGACCTGGGTACCAAAGAACCTGTAAAAAAAAGAATAAAATAAAGTTTATACTTATCTTCTGATGTTTTCCCTCCGTCGCGCTGTTGTGTGAAGGACCTGCCACGTCATTGAGTCATGTGACCCATCACATGACTCAATGACGTCACCGCAGGTCCTGCACACCACAGCATGAGCCGCTCAAGACTCCGGACGGGGCAGAGAATGCATCGGTAGGTGAGTATAAACTTTATTTTTTTATTTTTTGCCATTCTGATTCTTTTTTTTAACTATTACTTGGTCACACTATATAAATCCATGCCGGTTGCATGGATTTATATAGTGTGAACAAGTTGTCAAGCACTTTTCCAAGTGATGCTTAAATCACTTGGAGAAGTGCTTGATAACCCGCATGCGGAAATGCATGCAAATACGCTGCAAAGACGCCTCACAAACGCTTCTACCTGGCGGGAAAACCGCATGTAAAATCCGCATGCGATTTTCCCGCCAGGGAGAAGCGTAAAAAATATGCTTCAGTTCCGCAACGTGGGCACTTAGCCTCAATCTCAGCTGTATTTCAGTATGGCCAAGAACCAAAAAGTGTTAGAGATAGGTAAATCCAGTTTCTTTTTCATTATGGTATATTGGTGATGATATATTTTTTCCTCTTCTCCTTGGCAGGAAAAACACATGCAGTTTTTACATGCGTTTTTCCCGCCAGGTAGAAGCGTTTGTGAAGCGTTTTTTCATGCATTTCTGCATGCGGGTTATCAAGCGCTTTTCCAAGCGATTTTAGCATCACTTGTAAAAGTGCTTGACAACTTGGTCACACTATATAAATCCATGCAACCGGCATGGATTTATAGTAGTGTGACCAAGTTAGTAAAAAAAAAAGAGTAAGAATGGTAAAAAAAATTTTTAAAAAAGATTATACTCACCTTCCGATGTCCTCCCGGTGTTTTCTCTGCTGCGTCCGATGTCTTGGGCGGCTCACAGTGGTGTGAAGGACCTGTGGTGACGTCATTGAGTCATGTGACAGGTCACATGACTCAATGACGTCATGGCAGGTCCTTCACAACACCGCGACCCATACAGCAGACCAGACGGAGGGGATAAAACACCGGGAGGACATCGGAAGGTAAGTACAATCTTTCTTTTTTATTTTAAATTCTTTTTTTAACAGGTTCTATGGTACCCATGTCTGGAGGAGAGCCTCCTCTTCTCCAGACCCGGGTACCATCCGCACATTGAACCGTGTGATATCCGCATGTGCAGATGCAGTGATGTGGATGTCACGCGGTCCAATGCAAGTCAATGGCGGCGATTACGCTGCGTGTCCGCAAAATTAATGGACATGCTGCGTATTTTTACGCAATGATAATCCACAGCGGAAATTTCTGCAGCATGTGCACAGCACATGCGGATTATCATTGGGGACCATAGGGCACGTATTACCAAGGGTTTTTTAAGCGTTTTCGCTGCAGAAATTCCGCAGCAAAAACGCTTGAAAAACGCATAGTGGGCACGCAGCCTTACCAATATGCCACAAGAAACAAGGACATTGGTGTACACAGATGCCACAATGAGATTTCAGTTAAATAATGGTTAATATTATAAACCTCATGAGTAGTCTGATGAATAAACCTTTCCCCCTTTAACATAAGGGGGCAATTTATACAGGTGAAACATAGAAAACAACCATTTCTGTGTATGCCTATTAGGTATGTTTGGGTAATAGCTTTAAGTGAGTCTATATCTGAATGTATAATTCTATCCCCTATATTCTTAGCCATTCTATAAGAGAATAGTGGAGGATTGTAGCACTGGCATCTCTGCACTCTGCCACTCTCCCCCGGCAGAGACGCCGACTCACTCACCGCCACAGCCTCTCTCCCGCTCCTACTGCTGCTGCTGCTGCCCGCGGTATGCGCATGGATCGCAGATCCCCGGGCACTGTGCTTAGGGCGTGCGCTCCCTAAAAGTGTCCCCAGCCAATGGCTGGGAGACACTTATTATTTAATGCCCTTCCACTTGGTGGGAAGTGCCTCAGCAGTGTTGTTAGCATGCTCCTTGCATCCTTGTTAGTTGTCAGATCCCCATTTGCATGAACCTGCCTGTACCTGCTTGTTCTTGTTCCATTCCTGCCTGTCCTTGCGTGTGCCTTCCAGCTGTACCTGCCTGTGCCCACTTGTCTAACAGCTGTCCCTGCCTGTGCACACCTGAATACCAGCCAACTCACTTGTACCTGCCTGTGCCCACCTGTATACCAGCCGGACCCGCCTGTACCTGTCTGTGCTCATCTCTATACCAACCAGACCCACCTGCATCATCCAGTACCTTCCTGTCTTCCAGCCATGTCCGCCAGCACCTGCCGCTTCTGGCTTCCTGCCGTGCCTGCCTGTGCTAGCTGTACTTTCCTTCTTGGCCATTCCAGTCTCCTGTCTTTGGGGGTCAGCTGCCGTGCAGCCGAGGTCAGTCTTTCTGTAACACCCTCCAAGCGCTCATCGGACCACAGTGCAGTGGTTCCACCACTCTCGTTACAAGGATTTTTGAATTCTGGAATGATTGGTAGACAGTTGGCTAACATTTTCCAATGATTCCTTGTTATTGTAGCTATTTTTCCACTTTCCTATCTGTAAGTGGAACCATCGGTAGTCTATCCAGACATTTCTTTGAACGCTCGGTATTCAAAAGATTAAATCTATCCAAATGTGTGGCCCTACCCTTCTTTTTATGCAAAACAGACAAAACCTAAGACAGAAACAAAATAACCATATACCCTGTAAGTAAATAAGTAAAAGTAATAGTGCATATAAATAACTTAGGGTACTTATTAAACACTGTTTTTGATAAAAAAAAAGCGTAAAAGCCATCCCACCAGTGTCAAGATGTACCCAAATTCGGGATGGTCCTAACCTCTAGTATTAAAACCTTACCATGCATCAAATTGACATCAATGTGAATAAGGGCCGAGCAGGACCGGATCCCCAATATGAGTACCCAGCAAAATGGGAAGCTATATAAATATAATGCTCAGCTCAAAGAAAGGGCACTAAGTGCCGAAACCTGAAACTTATCTGAAAAAATGAACTGGAGTATAAGTTGTTATGTATGCAACTTTGTGCAGGTAATTTTTTTAATTTTACATTTTGAACTATTTATCTGATACATAGTACAGTAAGTCTTGCACTGTACCATCACATGGGGAAGCTGATTCATCCATCTCTTTCTTTGAAACTTAGACCATGTCTCTGCATGAAGCACACTGTGTGAAACGTACGTCGGGCTGGCTGGACACCATGAGTCCCCTTATTCTGGTTGGTACTATGCACTTGACCATGGTGTTCACCTTGTTCATATTACTTGTTAGTGCAGTGCTCTGGTGTGAATGACTTATGCTATTTTTATTTATGTAGAGTATTGGTATCCTTACTTTTTCTTTTATGCTTCAATGATTGTGGCTTACATTACTATACATTATCTCACTGTCACAGCTGTCATGCACCCATGACCACTGCACTCTTGTAATTTGTATATGTATTTTACTTATGCATGCTCATCAGCATTGTGCCATCCTTTGGGGTTTCAAGCTGCCCTGCCTATTCTCTTTTTCTCTGGTTCTTGAATGGATTCCTTAAATTGAAATGTAACATGTTTTTATACACTTATCATTAGAGTTGTTCACTTTTGTATTGATACATGGTCTTAGTCATGCATTTCATAGTAAGGTCCTAAATATGAATTTTTGCAAAATTCCAATAGAATTCAATTCCACTTTAATAAATTTCACCAACTCTGCTACGGAGTGATGCACTACAACATTTCAATGGAAAAGGATGGTTAAAAACTTAAGGGGCTTCTTGATGATTTTGACACATATTTTCTCTAGCGTTCATCTCGTTGAGAGCACTGGTCTTAACTAATCAGTTCCTATATCGGCTAATGCGGATAAAACAGCTAATCTGCAATCTCAACAGGCAGACGCCACCTCTAGGAATCAATAATGTCTGTTAAATTGAGGCTAGATTTTTTTTTCACAGACCTCACTCTCTGATCTGTGATTTTAATGGATATGTAAATACATCCATTCTACTCTATAGGTTATAATGCTGTCCATGGAAAGAAAGCAGACAGCACTTGGACGGATGTGTGAATTTAGCCTAAGTGCTAATTTTTAGGGTTAAAACCCTAAAAATTAGCACTAAATATGAAAGCCCACATTTCTTATCTGAAACCGTATAGTGAATTAAAAAAAAGGGATACTCAGGGGATTAGTGGATATAAAATAAGAACTGGCCACTATTGACATTGGGACAGGTTCTCATTAAAGTGGCAAAGGGGTTTATGCCACAAATAGAGGTGGTAAGCCTGATCATGCACTGCAATCGATCAGGGTTAGGAAAAAATTATCGCATACAGCTGAGCTGCCTGAATAGAGGCTTAACAACTCTAGAGAGTGTTTACTGAACCAAAATATCTTCTAAGACCACTCCGAAATGGGGAATGACAACCTTCAAGAATTTTGCACCCAATGCAGGGACGGCAGTATGTGGATGTGATGACAATCTCATGGTATTTTTTCTCCAGTAGTTAAAAGATGCCAGGATCTTCCCTCTCATAGCCAAACCCAGTATGGGCTAAATAGAGGGATTTGGGTTTTGTTTTCATTTTTTCATAATCATGCAGGTGACTTGGGAAAAGCTGCCATCGTGAAATGTGCACATCGCATTTACCCACCATAATGTGCTGCATTACAGGCTAACTGCGTAATGAAGAATAATTAGCAACCTGTAATACCTTAATTCCTCCATCTGGTTGCATATGAAACAAATACTATTGAATTACACTGTATCGGCAACATGAACTATTAATAATATTGTACTCTATTATTTATAGTTTGTACTGACAGCCTTCTTTTAGTAGCAAAACAGAGAAATTCTATATACAGTCATATGAAAAAGTTTGGGCACCCCTATTAATCTTAAGCTTAATGTTTTATAAAAATTGGTGTTTTTGCAACAGCTATTTCAGTTTGATATATGTAATAACTGTTGGATACAGTAATGTTTCTGCCTTGAAATGAGGTTTATTGTACTAACAGAAAATGTGCAATCTGCATTCAAACAAAATTTGACAGGTGCATAAGTATGGGCACCTCACCAGAAAAGTGACATTAATATTTAGTAGATCCTCCTTTTGCAAAAATAACAGCCTCTAGTCGCTTCCTGTAGCTTTTAATGAGTTCCTGGATCCTAGATGAAGGTATTTTTGACCATTCCTCTTTACAAAACAATTCCAGTTCAGTTAAGTTTGATGGTCGCCGAGCATGGACAGCCTCTTCAAATGATCCCACAGATGTTCAATGATATTCAGGTCTGGGGACTGGGATGGCCATTCCAGAACATTGTAATTGTTCCTCTGCATGAATGCCTGAGTAGATTTGGAGCGGTGTTTTGGATCATTGTCTTGCTGAAAGATCCATCCACTGCGTAACTTCAACTTTATCACTGATTCTTGAACACTATTGCCAAGAATCTGCTGATACTGAGTGGAATCCATGCGTCCCTCAACTTTAACAAGATTCCCAGTGCCGGCATTGACCACACAGCCCCAAAGCATGATGGAACCTCCACCAAATTTTACTGTGGGTAGCAAGTGTTTTTCTTGGAATGCTGTGTTTTTTTGCCACCATGCATAACGCCTTTTTGTATGACCAAACAACTCAATCTTGGTTTCATCAGTCCACAGGACCTTCTTCCAAAAAGAAATAGGCTTCTTCAAATGTGCTTTTGCATACCTCAGCCGACTCTGTTTGTGCGTACTTGCAGAAACGGCTTCTTTCGCATCACTCTCCCATACAGCTTCTCCTTGTGCAAAGTGCGTTGTATAGTTGACTGATGCACAGTGACACCATCTGCAGCAAGTTGATGCTGCAGCTCTCTGGAGGTGGTCTGAGGATTGTCCTTGACTGATCTCACCATTCTTCTTCTCTGCCTTTCTGATGTTTTTCTTGTCCTGACACTTCTGGCCTTAACAAGAACTGTCCCTATGTTCTTCCATTTCCTTACTATGTTCCTCACAGTGGAAACTGACAGGTTAAATCTCTGAGACAGCTTTTTGTATCCTTCCCCTGAACAACTATGTTGAATAAACTTTGTTTTCAGATCATTTGACAGTTGTTTTGAGGAGCCCATGATGCCACTCTTCAGAGGAGATTCAAACAGGAGAACAACTTGCAAGTGGCCACTTTAAGTAGCTTTTCTCATGATTGCATACACCTGGCTATAAAGTTCAAAGCTCAATGAGGTTACAAAACCAAAAAAAGTGCTTTAGTAAGTCAGTAAAAAGTAGGCAGGAGTATTTAAAACAAGAAAATGATAAGGGTGCCCATACTTATGCACCGGTCAAATTTTGTTTGAATGCAGATTGCACATTTTCTGTTAGCACAATAAACCTCATTTCAAGGCAGAAACATTACTGTGTCCAACAGTTATTACATATATCAAACTGAAATAGCTGTTGCAAAAACACCAATTTTTATAAAACATTAAGCTTAAGATTAATAGGGGTGTCCAAACTTTTTCATATGACTGTAAATGTGATATCACTGCAATCATACTGACTTGAACAGTAAAGTAATTTTATCACTTTTAACGCATGGTGAATGGTGTAACAAATATAAAAATAGTAAATACAAATATAATAATTTATAAATTGCTGTTTTTTGTTCTCTCTGACACCCAAAAAAATGATCAAAATATGTTAGGTAGTCCAAAATGGTCAACTCATCCTGCAGAAAACAAGCCCCCTGTTGTGCATCTGCCATAGTTCCCAAACGTCTCGTATTCGGCGCGACTTTCCCCATTTGAGGGCTCAGACCCACCTCTCAGCTGTTCTCCCGGCTCATACTCACCTATCCAACATCTTCGCAGCTCCTCCCTGTGAAGTGCATAAATTAAATTTAATTCATTCACTTCACTTCACTCTCCGTTGGGTCACCAGGGAACTCATTCGCAGGCGCGGTCTTCCTTCCCAGGCAGCAGCTCTACCAATGAGCCATAGCTCATAATTAGTGATGAGCGAATGTGCTCGCCACTGCTCGGTACTCACCTGAGCATCTCACTGCTCGAGATGCTTGGCGCTCGACGAATGTTTCCGGGTTGCTCGGGCGGGAGCTCGGTTCTCCTCCCTGCATGTTTGGAGCTCTTTAGAGAGTCAATGAACATGCAGTGATTGCCTGACACGCACTGTAATTCCGTAGCCATGTTGGTTGTGGGCATTACAGTGATTGGCTGGTCGCACAGCATTATCAGGTGTATATAAAACCGGGCGCCGCCATGCTTGTCACAGTCTACCCCAGAATCAGGCAGAGTAGGGAGAGCTGCTGCTGCGTCAGGGAGAGATTTGCTTCTTCATAGTTAGTATAGGTATTCCATAACATATATTTATATCAATCTCAACTAACAGTCCTTCTGAGGACTAATCCAGCTGCATATATTCAGTGGTGATAGGAGGAATTAGGCAGGCAGTGTATGTAGCAGACTGCAGTGCATATAGTGCAAGAGGCTCCATTCAAGGTCCTGTTAGTATAGGTTTTCCACAACATATATATATATATATATCCATCTGAACTAATAGTCCTGCTGAGGACTAATCCAGCTGCATATATTCAGTGGTGATAGCAGGAATTAGGCAGGCAGTGTATGTGGCAGATTGCAATTAAATAGTGCAAGAGGGTCCATTGAACGTTCCTGCTGCTGCTGTTCCTACAGATATTTGTAGACATAGCCCCAGATATCAGGGGCCAGGTAAATTTTTTTTTTATCTTAATCCTGGTTATTTTCTTAAAAAGAAATCCAGAGTACACAATTTTTCTGCTCCATTTGCTTGTTGGCACTGCAGAATAAAGCCAGATCTGTTCCATATTACAGCGATAAAAATCCAGAAATTTGTAGTGAACGTGGAAAATATTGGCCTCCATTTAAATTTTGTTGCAGTGTGTCAGTGAAGTTATTGACATTAGGTCGCTGTGAAAAATAGTAACCTATAGGCCAGCTATTTAAAACCGTGGTTTTCCGTCACACGTATCACATATAAGTGCGCTCCAAATTCAGCCATTTCTGGCCTCCATTTAAATTTTGTTGCAGTGTGTCAGTGAAGTTATTGACACGAGGTCGCTGTGAAAAATAGTAACCTACAGGCCAGCTATTTAAAATTGTGGTTTTCCGTCACACATATCACATATCACTGCGGTTCAAATCCAGCCATTTGCAGTGAAGGTGGAAAATATTGTCCTCCATTTAAATTGGGCAAGGCGCGTGGCAAGGGACGGGGAAGTGGACATGATGGTGCTGGAGCATGCAGAGGACAAGGCCGAGGCCGTGGGCAAGCTGAAATTGTGCCTCAACAAGCACCCACATCTTGTCGTTCGACCTTCCTGTCCCAAGTAATAGGGGACTGCAGAACACCACTATTGAATACAGAGCAGTGTGAAAAGGTTATTGGTTGGATAGCAGATAATGCTTCCAGTCACTTAGCCACCACCACCACCCTGTCTTCCACACGGTCAAGTCTCAGTAGCCATGAGTCTGGACTGCATATTCCTCACCCTGATCCTACTTCTTCCCATCATGCCGAGTGCCCGGAGACAACTGATGGACATTCCGAAGAGCTGTTCACTTTTTCATTTATAGATTCGAACCTCTCGCCTGGTCCACTTGAAGCAGGGCAAGAGGAGATCGCATGTAGCGATGCCCAAATATTTGAGCAGCGACGGTCACACGAAGGCGATAGTGGGAAACTGTCACAAGAGGTGGATGATGATGAGACACAATTGCCAGAAAGTCAGGAGGAGGACCAGGGTGCGGAAGTGGGAAATGAGGTGGTGGACGATGAAGTCACTGACCCAACTTGGCAAGGTGACATGCAGAGCGAAGACAGTGTTGAGGAGAGCCATAGGATCAAATACTTAATTAACCTCAAGACATAGGAGATTGAGAGAAAAGACTCATAAAGTGTATTATTTTACCTTACATAAGCTTGTTTAGATCAAAAGATGGCTGCCATTTCCTGTTTCATCACACCATGCTCTGTTATGCAAGATGGCAACTGGACCTATGACTACATCCTGTTGCACAAGTGGCGAAGGTGGAGACTTTATTTATGACTACATCCTGTCATACAAGGAAGTTCCAAGAGGAAGCTGCATTCTATAGAAGGACTAACCAACCACAGAGCGACCCACCCTGATGACCTCATGGATCACGCCCCCTTATGACCTCATGGATCACGCCCCCTTATGACCTCATGGATCATGCCCCCTGATGACCTCATGGATCACGCCCCCTGATAACCTCATGGACCAACCCACTCTGATGACCTCATGGATCTGCCCATGGACTAACCAATCAATACATCTGGTTACTCACATTCTGGGGCTAACCGAGCCCATATACAGAGGTTATATAAATCTATGTTGGAGTTGAATAAAGGACACTTGGAGCTGTGACGACTGTGTGTGTCTGATGTTATTCTTTCTTGCATGCACTTGATCAAATCCATTAGGCCAGGAGCCGGCAACTAGTGAACATACCAAAGTGTTCACCCTAATATTTTAGGCGCCCAATGTGGGGCCAGCAGAGGGAGAGCCCTACACCCTGAGGACCAGCGAGTGGAATGGCAGGACGCACTGAATACCCCGAGCCAGGAGACTTGATCACCTCCATAACCAAACATGGTAAGTCTGCTGATTTTTATAATCTGTAGTCTTTTCCTGTGTTCCTTGGGGTATCCTGTGCAGATTGCCTGACTGTGTCCGGTTTTCGAGGTATCTGTAAGACGGCAGAAAGGTCTCTCCGCTGCTGGCCATTTAATTGCGGAAGAACCGTCACATGCTCAGTTGCCTGCTGCCTGTTATATGTTGTGTTAAGGGGAAATTGACTGGTATTAAAGGGAGCAAGTGGGTTTTTGAGCGGTGTCTGGAGAAGTAAAGGATATTGTCTGGGGTACAATTCACGTTTGTCGCCTGTGATACGATTTTCAGTTCTGGTGGAGAAAGTAGGGGTACTTAGCCTGGAGTGAGTGACTCGGCATGGCCTAGAATGAGTGACTCGCCTGGTACCGGCACGGAGCCTGGAGTGAGTGACTTGGCCCGGAGCCTAGTAAATTGAGTTTCGGCACGTAACCTAGAGTGAGTGACTCGGTACTGGGCCTGGTAATTGGATTAGTAAATTGAGATTCAGCACGTAGCCTAGAGTGAGTGACTCAGTACAGGGCCTGGTTAGTAAATTGAGTTTCAGCACGTAGCCTAGAGTGAGTGACTCGGTACAGGGCCTGGTAATTGGATTAATACAGGTGTTTTATTTATTTATTTTTATATATATATATATATATATATATATATATACGGAAATCAGACAGGGACCACGTGGCAGGATGGAGACAGATAGAAAGTGTGTGCTGCAGACTTAGTTTTCCTTTAGAATCTCAGGTTTGAGTCATTCTCCCCCGTCTTATTGTTTGTTTTGTGTTTATCTTGGTCTATATAGAGAAAGATGGAGAAATTAATGTCGTTTTGTCGTATTGGCACTAAGCCAAATTCAGATGGCAAGTTGGACCCCTGTGCATTAGTCGCGACCCGTTAAGGGAAAAGTCATGTTAAACAATGTAAAAAGCTTATGAAGTTGTGTGGAATGCCAGAAGGGGGGAGGTTACAGCCCCTGGAGTGGAAGATTGTCTTAAAAGAGAGAAAAGGTACTCTAGAAGATAATGGATTGTTGTCTACTGCTAGGGTATGAGAAATAGTCACTGAAAGTTTGTATAGAGAAAATTGGGTAGAAGAGGAAAGGTAAAAGGACAGAGTTTTGAGTTATGTGTATTACAAAAATGTATCCTGTGAGCGGCCACCGCCATATAATGGTGGTGATGGTAGCACATTGCCATGTGCTGTTTCTGGCGGCAACCATTTTGTGGATGGCACATGTGCTCCTTCTGGCGGCAGCCATTTTGTTAATGGCACATGTGCTCCTTCTGGCGGCAGCCATTTTGTGGATGGCAAATGTGCTGTTTCTGGCGGCAGCCATTTTGTGGATGGCACATGTGCTCCTTCTGGTGGCAGCCATTTTGTGGATGGCAAATGTGCTGTTTCTGGCGGCAGCCATTTTGTGGATGGCACATGTGCTCCTTCTGGTGGCAGCCATTTTGTGGATGGCAAATGTGCTCCTTCTGGCGGCAGCCATTTTGTGGATGGCACATGTGCTCCTTCTGGCGGCAGCCATTTTGTGGATGGCAAATGTGCTCCTTGTGGTGGCAGCCATTTTGTGGATAGCACATGTGCTCCTTGTGGCGGCAGCCATTTTGTGGATGACACGTGTGCTCCTTCTGGCAGCAGCCATTTTGTGGATGGCAAATGTGATCCTTCTGGCGGCAGCCATTTTGTGGATGGCACATGTGCTGCCTCTGGTGGCGGCCATCTTGGAACATTAACCCAGATCATACAAACTGAGCCATATCATCATGTAACTGACATAGATCTGGCTAAATCGAGTGAGGCACAATCCAGGAATATACACACGACTTTCGGTGGTGAACATACTAGGCAAATGCTACACACCACAAGACCAGATCCTTTTTACCCAGTAATGACCACTAATGGCCAGTACTATACTCCTTCGGGAAGTGAACAGGCTTTACCCATGTTCCCTGTCACAACGGTGTCCAGTGGGCCACCGACCCTTTCACCTAACACTCCCATCGTGAGCCCAGCTATTCTCCCACCTGGATCATCCCCAGCACCGACCCTTTCCACTGTCACTTCCACTGGCAACTCAGCCGCACGTCCACATGAGCTACTTCAAGCAGCGACCTCTCCCCCCAACACTTCCGCTGCAAAAGCACTCTCACGCAGTCTACTTAACTCTATTCCCAGTACCTCACAGCCGCTATCGCAGCTGAGCGCACACCTGTATGGAACAGTGGCCACTGAATCAAGAAGGTGCTCAATCTGGGGGGGGGGACACCAACATCACAGGAAGCACAAAGGGGAGGGAATGTTGGCAGCCCATTTTTGAAAAAGAACTTCCTGAGGGACCCTTGTTAGTGGTGGGTAAGGGTGACATAACGACAATGGAAATGGACGCTATTGTTAATGCTGCCAACCCTCAGTTAGAGCACAACGGAGGTGTGGCTGGAGCTATGGTGGAGGCAGGTGGGGCGACTATTCAAACTGACAGTCGAATCATTGTTGAGTCGCGTGGTCAGATAGCTGTTGGGGACATAGCGGTGACTAAATCTGGCAATCTTCCTTGTAGAATGATCATACACACTGTAATCCCTACTTTTGACCCTATTCATCCAGATGTCAGTGCTCAACAACTACGTGCTGCAATAACTCGTATCTTAGAGTATGCGAATATTAGTGAGCAGATTGAGACCTTGACAATTCCTGCCATTGGTGTTGGCCTCTTCGGGTTTCCTGTTCATGTGTGTGCAAGGGACATTATTGGAATGGAATTATAATGAACAAGTGTAGCCCCCAAGAATTTGCTGCCTCTCCAAAATCAGGTTAATTAGTAATGAGGACTGGACTGTTAAAGCTTTTAAGACTGCCTGCATCACCTGGACTCCACCCCATGATATAGGAGCTGCCCAAATAGAGCCTCTCATTCCAGGACTGTTACCTCCTCCTGCTCCTCATACACAAGTAATTACACCTGTACTTCAGGTGCCATCTCTACTCCCGCCTCAGGTGCTACCACCAACCCTGCCAACGCCCACGTCTGAGGATCCCATCCTTTATGTCAAGTGTACACCCCAGCAAGCTGCTACTCTGCTGAACTAACTCCCAGATCCAGAAAAACAACTGATGCCTTTCTATAGAAGCATGCTTCAAATCCTAAGGAATTACTTCGCTACATGGCAAGATCTCATTTCCCTGGCAAATCTTAAAGCAGGCGATGCATATTGGACTGTTATGGACACTGCATTTAATGATGCCTCACTTGTCAGTGACTTCACATGGGACTCTGGTGTTCAGTTCTGCCAACAACTTAAGCTCCGAGCTGTTCCAACTCGGCAACCGTACTAGAAAGTCCCATTGTGCCCAATCCACATACATTGTTGTCAGAAATACCATCAGATGAAAAACGTTTCACTGTCATCTATCTGGCCAATGCTTTCTTCAGCGTACCACTGCATCCAGAAGATTGGTACCTGTTTGCCTTCACTTACAGAGGATCACAATACACCTGGACGGTCTTACCACAAAGAGCACAGAACTCACCAAGTCATTTCTCTAAGGCTCTTGCCTCTTGTTTACGGCTGTGGAAAGAGACTAACCATCATGTTGTCCTTCTTCAGTAAGTGGATGATCTCCTACTATGTTGTCCGGATCAGGCGACAGCTGAAGAGTCGAGTCTCAGTCTTCGCTTTCATCTTGCACAACAAAACTGCAAGGTGTCCCTTAACAAAATTCAGTGGTGTGAGCCCAAAGTTGTGTTTTTAGGCCACTGGCTCTCTCCAAACCTGAAACACCTAACGGGTGAAAGGAAACTTGCTATTGAGACCGTTCCTCTACCAAAAGGACCTAAACAATTACAAGCTTTCTTAGGACTTATCACATATTGTCGCCAATGGATTCCAGATGCCTCAAAGCTGATGCAACCGTTGTACGATGACCTCAAGACGTCAGCTTTTCCACTACGTCCCAAATCCATGGAAGCCTTCTATGCTCTTAAACAGGCCATACAGTCTGCACCAGCTCTTGGAATCCCAAATTATCAACTACCTTTTTACTTGTTTGTCAGTGAAGTAGGAGGACATGCTTCCGGAGTCCTAGCACAGAAACATGGGGGAAGAACAAGACCCATCGACTATTACTCTGCCCGCCTGGACTCGGTATCTCAAGCTTCCCCGACTTGCCTCAGAGCCGTTCATGCTGCACATGTGCTTCTGGACAAAACTTCTGATATCATCTTAGGACATCCGGTTCTCTTAATGGCTCCACACGACATAAAAGCTATTCTTGACCAAACTCAACCTAAACATCTGTCGCTGCAGCATCATATGAGACTCCAATGTTCCCTCTTGATTCCGGATAATGTCACTCTTGTCCGCTGCACCATCCTCAACCCATCCACGCTACTTCCTCTTTCCAGGGGGGATGTGGATGATGATACTGATGCTCTAGGTGAAGATGCCTTTACACACTCAGAGGATCATGATTGTCTCGAACAGATGCAGGAAGAAGCTGCCTCCAAGAGAAATGTGTCTGAAGACCCACTCCCACATGCTGACCTGACGTTCTTCACCGATGGTTCCAGATTTGCAGATGAAACAGGAAGATTCCATATTATTATTATTATTATTATTTATTATTATTATAGTGCCATTTATTCCATGGCGCTTTACATGTGAAAAGGGGTATAATACAAGAACAGTTACAATAATCTTGAACACAATGTGACAGCGACTTGTACAGGAGGAGCGAGGACCCTGCCTGCGAGGGCTCACAATCTACAAGGGATGGGTGAGGATACAGTAGGTGAGGGTAGAGCTGGTCGTGCAGCGGTATGGTGGAGCGGTGGTTACTGCAGGTTGTAGACTTGTCGGAAGAGGTGGGTCTTCAGGTTCCTTTTGAAGGTTTCCACGCTAGGCGAGAGTCTGATACGTTGGGGTAGAGAGTTCCAGAGTAGGGAGAAAGCACGGGAGAAATCTTGTATGCGATTGTGGGAGGAGGAGATAAGAGGGGAGTAGAGAAGGAGATCTTGTGAGGATCGGAGGTTGCGTGCGGGTATGTAACGGGAGACTAGGTCAGAGATATATGGAAGAGACAGGTTGTGAATGGCTTTGTATGTCATGGTTAGGGTTTTGAACTGGAGTCTCTGAGCAATGGGGAGCCAGTGAAGAGATTGACAGAGAGGAGAGGCCGGGGAATAGCGGGGGGACAGGTTGATTAGTCGAGCAGCAGAGTTTAGGATAGATTGGAGGGGTGCGAGAGTGTTGGAAGGGAGGCCACAGAGCAGGAGGTTGCAGTAGTCAAGGCGGGAGACGATGAGGGCATGCACTAGTGTTTTTGCAGATTCATGGTTGAGGAATGTGCGGATCCGGGAGATATTTTTGAGTTGGAGTCGGCAGGAAGTGGAAAGGGCTTGGATATGTGGTTTGAAGGAGAGTTCCGAGTCCAGGGTTACCCCAAGGCAGCGAGCTTGAGGGACTGGGGAGAGTGGGCAGCCATTGACGTTGATAGATAGGTCAGTTGGGGGGGTTGAATGAGATGGCGGAAAGATGATGAATTCTGTTTTGTCCATGTTAAGTTTTAGAAATCTGGCAGAGAAGAAGGATGAAATAGCAGACAGACATTGTGGGATTTTGGTTAGTAAGGAGGTGATATCGGGTCCAGAGAGGTAGATCTGTGTGTCATCAGCATAGAGGTGATAATGAAAGCCATGAGACTCTATGAGCTGTCCCAGGCCGAAGGTGTAGATGGAGAAGAGCAGGGGTCCTAGAACTGAACCTTGGGGGACACCGACAGATAGGGGGCGAGATGAGGAGGTGGTGTGTGAGTGGGAGACACTGAATGTCCGGTCTGTTAGGTATGAGGAGATCCTGGATAGGACCAAGTCTGTGATGCCGATAGATGAGAGAGTCTGTAGTAAGAGGGAATCGTCCACTGTGTCAAAGGCAGATGACAGGTCTAGGAGGAGGAGGACAGAGTAGTGTCACTTAGATTTGGCGGTTAGTAGGTCGTTGGTGACTTTAGTCAGTGCAGTTTCAGTAGAATGGTGCGGTCGGAAACCAGATTGTAGGCGGTCAAAGAGGGAGCAGGAGGAGAGGTGGGAGGACAGTTCAGAATGGACATGTTGTTCCAGTAGTTTTGAGGCATAGGGGAGAAGTGATATGGGGCGATAGCTAGACACAGAGGATGGGTGTGATTGAGGCATGTTTGAAGCATGAGGGGAAGACACCAGTTGTTAGTGACAGGTTGAAGAGGTGGGCTAGGGCTGGGATGAAGATAGTGGTAAGGTTTGGGATGAGGTGGGACGGAATTGGGTCAAGTTTACAGGTGGTGAGGTGTGATTTGGAGAGTAAGGAGGAAAGTTGATCTTCAGAAATGGTGGAGAAGGTGGTTTTGGAGGAAGAGGGTTGAGTAGGTGTGGGGAGGGACTGTGGGGGCTTTAGGCAAAAGCTTTGTCTGATGGTGTCAATCTTCTGCTTGAAGAATGAGGCAAAGTCTTCAGCTGAAATAAGAGGAGAGGGAGGAGGCACTGGGGGACGGAGGAGAGAATTGAAGGTGTTGAATAGTTGTTTGGGGTTGTGAGACAGGGAGGATATGAGAGATGTGAAGTATGTTTGTTTTGCTGCAGTGAGTGTGGACTTGAAGGTAGTGAGGGACTGTTTGAATGCGATGAAATGATCATGGGAGTGGGACCTTTTCCATATATGCTCAGCAACCCTGGAGGCCCGTCGCAGTTCTTTAGTTAGGCTGGTGTGCCAGGATTGTCTGTTGATTGTGCGAGCCTTGGTATGTGTGAGGAGGGCGACCGAATCGAGATCTGCAGCGGTTGTGGTGTTGTATAAAGTGGCAGCAACATCTGCATCATGTAAGGAACTAATGTCTGTAAGAGGGAGGAGGGATTCAGAGAGTGAGTGTAGGTCAAGGTGTTTGAGATTTCTGCGAGGGTATGCAAGTTTGTGAAGTGGGGATTGTTGCCCTGGGGAGGAGAGAGAAGAGAATGTGAGCAGGTTTTGGTCAGAAAGAGGGAGAGGTGAGTTAGAGAGGTTAGATAGGGAACAGAGGCGGGTGAAGATGAGGTCCAGTGTGTGGCCGTCTTTGTGGGTGGGTGTGGAAGACCACTGAGTAAGACCAAAGGAGGAAGTGAGGGATAGTAGCTTAGAGGCAGCTGAGAGGGAAGTGTCAATGGGGATGTTAAAGTCGCCCATGAGGATAGTGGGGATGTCAATGGAGAGGAAATGAAGTAGCCAAGTGGTGAAGTGGTCAAAGAAAGTGGTGGTTGATCCTGGGGGGCGATAGATGACAGCCAGTTGGAGGTTGGATGGGGAGTAGATGCGCACGCAGTGCACTGCAAAAGATGGGAGAGTAATCGAGGGCGGCAGTGGGATATGGGTGAAGGAGCAGTTATCTGAGAGGAGGAAACCTATTCCTCCACCGTGCTTGCCGGTGGGGCGGGGGGTATGGGAGAGGTGGAATCCGCCATACGAAAGTGCAGCAGGAGAGGCTGTGTCGGAGGGGGTGAGCCTGGTTTCAGTGATGCCAAGGAAGGAAAGCTTGTTAGTGATGAAGAGATCGTGAATGTAGAAAAGTTTGTTGCAGACGGAGCGAGCGTTCCATAGAGCTCCTAATAGTGGGACTGGGGAAGCGGGGGCTGGGCGGATGGGTATAAGGTTAGAAGGGTTACGAGAGTTTGGGATAGATCGCGGGTAGGAGGTGGAAGTGATTGTAGGGATGTGGTGAGGAGGACCGGGATGTGGAGATATGTCGCCGGCAGTAAAGAGGAGCAGAGAAAGCGTTAGTAGGTGGGAGCAGGAGAGGGCATGAGGTGGCTGTCTGTGTTTGGAGACAAAGGATTGTATGTTGAGGAATAGCTCTGAGGAGGAGGTGAGATGGGTGGGGAGAATGGAGGGAGAGATGAATAGTTCCTTACTAGGTGTAGGGATTAGGGGTGGTTGTAAGAAGTGAAGGATTAAGCGGGTGAGAGTGAAAACAAACACAAACATTGGGATATGCCGTGGTTACACATGACCAGGATTCATTTAGAAAAGAGAAAGCAGGGGTGTACGTGTCCAGGGTCGGACTGGGGTGTCTGGGGCCCTCAGGGAGAACTGACTCTAGGGGCCCACCTACAGCCATATGCAAATATCTGTTATCCGCTATCCCTGTTATAGTGGAGCATTGACTGGCGGCTCCTGCACATCTACTGTGCGACACTAACTGGGATGTAGAATTACTGTAGTTTGCATTAAAGGGCTTCTTTGGTTAAAATAAGTTATCACCGATCCATGGGCTCTACAGGATAGGTGATAACTTATTGATCGTTTGGGTCCGAACATTGGAAAACGCACCTATCGGAAGAATGGGGAAGTTTTATCCCTGACAGGACACTTATCCCCATTTTAAAATGCAGCGACAGCTGGGACGTCTGACCGCAGCTCCATTCATTCTCTTGGGGGCTTCCAAAAAAGAGCAGCGCTCACAGCCACTGAAGGAATGAATGGATCAGTGGTCGCATCTCACATGCCGCTCCAGTCTAATGGGGAGAAAAGCTCCACATTCTGCCAATTGTGTCCCAGCAGTCAGACCCCCACCAATCAATATTATGACTGATCCTGTGGAGAGGTGATTACTTGTTTTCACCGGAGAACCCCTGTAAGTACATCTCTGCTGCTCTGGTCCAAGTATTTAATCTCTAAAGCCACGGCCCCACTATCAGTATTTGGTCAGTATCCGGTCAGTATTTTTTTTTCATGAGTGGGAGCCAAAACCAGGTGAGGAACAATCAGAGAAAAGGTAGAATAGAAACAAGTCACCAATTCTGCATTTATCACCCACTACTTGATTTGGCAGCGACTCCTGAGAAAAAATACTAACCAAATACTAATGGTGGGGCTGTGGCCTAATGGGAAAAAATCTTTTCCTAGTTAATATCAGCAAGAACAAAATGACCGCCATGCAGAACACAGTTCACTATATCAACACCAATAATACCACATACAAAAGGGACAAATATCGCCACACCATGACCAGACCAAATATTACCACCCCAAAGTGACCAAATACTACAATACTGATCATGAATACAAACCACAATACTAACAACCCTGTTATTACCACCAGCGACATTATACACAGGAGCTCTGTATATAGTGTCAGTGTACAGGTAACACAGTGATCACCAGTGACATTATACACAGGAGCTCTGTATGTAGTGTCATTGTACAGGTAATACAGTGATCACCAGTGATATTATACACAGGAGCTCTGTATATTGTGTCAGTGTACAGGTAACACAGTGATTACCAGTGACATTATAAACAGCAGCTCTGTATATAGTGTACAGGTAATACAGTGGTCACCAGTGACATTATACACAGAAGCTCTGTATATAGTGTATACGTAATACAGTGATCACCAGTGACATACACAGGAGCTCTGTATATACTATATACACACGTGGTCAGAATTGTTGGTACCCCTCGTTTAATGAAAGAAAAACCCACAATGGTCACAGAAATAACTTGAATCTGACAAAAGTAATAATAAATTAAAAATCTATGAAAATGAAGAAATGAAAGTCAGACATTGCTTTTCTGCTTCCACAGAATTTAAAAAAAAAATTAAACTCATGAAATAGGCCTGGAAAGAAATTATGGTACCCCTGAAAATAATGTGACAAAAGGGACATGTTAAATCAAGTTGTGTCCACTAATTAGCATCACAGGTGTCTACAATCTTGTAATCAGTCAGTGGGCCTGTATATAGGGCTACAGATACTCACTGTGAGGTTTGGTGACATGGTGTGTACCACACTCAACATGGACCAGAGGAAGCAAAGGAAAGAGTTGTCTCAGGAGATTAGAAAGAAAATGATAGAAAAGCATGTTAAAGGTAAAGGTTATAAGACCATCTCCAAGCAGCTTTATGTTCCTTTGACTACAGTGTCACATATTATTCAGAAACTTAAGATCCATGGGACTGTAGCCAACCTCCCTGGACATGGCCACAGGAGGAAAATTGATGACAAATCAAAGAGACGGATAATATGAATGGTAACAGAAGAGTCCCGGAAAACTTCTAAAGAGATTAAAGGTGAACTTCAAGCTCAAGGAACAGCAGTGTCAGATCGTACTATCCATCGTTGTTTGATCCAAAGTGGACTTCATGGGAGACGACCAAGGAGAACACCATTGTTGAAAAAAAAAATATAAAAAAGCCAGACTGGAATTTGCCAAACTACATGTTGACAAGCCACAAAGCTTCTGGGAGAATGTACTATGGACAGATGAGACAAAAATGGAAGTTTTTGGCAAGGCACATCAGCTCTATGTTCACAGACGTAAAAATGAAGCATATCAAGAAAAGAACACTGTCCCTACTCTGAAACATGGGGGAGGCTGTTATGTTCTGGGGCTGCTCTGCAGCATCTGGCACAAGGTGTCTTGAATCTGTGCAGGGTACAATGAAATCTCAAGACTATCAAGGGATTCTAGTGAGAAATGTGCTGCCCAGTGTCAGAAAGCTTGGTCTCAGTCTCAGGTCATGGGTCTTGCAACAGGATAATGACCCAAGAATGGCTAAGAGGAAAACATTGGACTATTCTGAAGTGGCCTTCTATGAGCCCTGACCTAAATCCTATTGAGCATCTTTGGAAAGAGCTGAAACATGCCGTCTGGAAAAGGCAACCTTCAAACACGAGACAACTGGAGCAGTTTGCTCATGAGGAGTCGGCCAAAATACCTGTTGAGAGGTACAGAAGTCTCATTGACAGTTACAGGAATCGCTTGATTGCAGTGATTGCCTCAAAAGGTTGTTCAACAAAATATTAAGTTAAGAAGAACCACCATTTCTGTCCAGGCCTATTTCATGAGGTTAATTTTTTTTTTAAATTCTGTGGAAGCAGAAAAGCAATGTCTGACTTTCATTTGTTCATTTTCAAAAATTTGTAATTTATCAGATTCAAGTTATTTGTGTGACCATTGTGGGTTTTTCTTTCATGAAATGAGGGGTACCAACAATTTTGACCACGTGTGTATTGTAAGTGTACATCTAATACACTGACTCACCAGTGACGTCTCTAGGTGAAGTCCTTCATCTTCGCTTTTCTTCTTCATCAGGCACAGACGGCCATCACTTCTCCCAGCCAGGAATCGTCTCTGCAGAAAATAACACACAGTTACCAATAACTGATCTCTTCTAGAGTATATTCCCACTTTTCCCCCCTGACTTCTACACTATACCAGTTGAATAAAAAAAGCAACATAGTGCCATCCTGCACAGTAACAGGACTCCTCTTTTGTCCCATCCCATGGAGAACAGTTTCCTAAAAAGTAAATTATATTACAGAAGTAATAATGTAATAATAATAATTGGAATCTAAAGTAATAATGTTCCCCACTGGCCACCATAAACTAATAAAGTATGTTCCTGAATCTGGCCCCCAAACAGTAATTAAGTCCCTTGTCCAGCCAGGCACCCCCATATGTCCATTCTGGCCCCCATATGTCCAGGGTGGCCTCTCCATATATTTATCCTAGCCCCCCATGTGGCCAGCCTGCCCCCCCCCCCATATATCCATCCTTGCCTCCATGTTTCCAGCCTGCCCCCCCATATATCCATCCTGGACTCCATATATCCATCCTGACACCCCCCTGCATATATCCCTTCTGGCCCCCATTTGTCCAGTGTGACCCCTCCATATATTTATCCTAGCACACGTGTATCGAGCCTGCCCCATCCCATATACCCATCCTAGCCCCCCATTTGGCCAGCCTGCCCCCCCCATATCCATCCTTGCCTCCATATTTCCAGCCTGCCCCCCCATATATCCACCCTGGACTCCATGTGTCCAGCCTCCCCCATATATCCATCCTGCCCTTCCCCCTGCATATGTCCATCCTGCCCCCCATATATCCATCCTGGACTCCATGTGTCCAGCCTGCCCCACCCATATATCCATCCTGGCCTCCATGTGTCCAGCCTGCGCCCCCTACATATCCATCCTGGCCTCCATGTGTCCAGCCTGCCCCCCCATATATCCATCCTGGCCTCCATGTGTCCAGCCTGCCCCCCCTACATATCCATCCTGGCCTCCATGTGTCCAGCCTGCCTCCTCATATATCCATCCTGCCCTTACCCCCTGCATATATCCATCCTGACACCCCCCATATATCCAGCGTGCCCCTCCATATATTTATGTTAGCCCACGTGTATCGAGCCTGCCCTCCACATATCCATCCTAGCCCCCCATGTGTCCAGCCTGTCCCCCCCATATATCCATCCTGGCCTCCATGTGTTCAACCTGCCCCCCCATATATCCATCCTGGCCTCCATGTGTTCAGCCTGCCCCCCCCCATAGATCCATCCTGGCCTCCATGTGTCCAGCCTGCCCCCCCCATATATCCATCTTGGCCTCCATGAGTCCAGCCTGCCCCCCCATATATCCATCCTGGCCTCCATGAGTCCAGCCTGCCCCCCCATATATCCATTCTGGCCTCCATGTGTCCAGCCTGCCCCCCCATATATCCATCCTGGCCTCCATGTGTCCAGCCTGCCTCCCATATATCCGTCCTGGCCTCCATGTGTCCAGCATGCCCCCCCATATATCCATCCTGACCTCCATGTGTCCAGCCTGCCCCCCCATATATCCATCCTGGCCTCCATGTGTCCAGCCTGCCCCCCCATATATCCATCCTGGCCTCCATGTGTCCAGCCTGCCCCCCATATACCCATCCTGCCCACCCCCCTTTGCCTGGGTCCAGCCAGGGTCCCCCCTTGTGTGTCCAGCCAGGGCCCCCCCCTTGTGTGTCCAGCCAGGGCCCCCTCTTGTGTGTCCAGCCAGGGCTCCCCCTTGCGTGTCCAGCCAGGGCCCCCCCTTGTGTGTCCAGCCAAGGCCCCCCTTGTGTGTCCAGCCGGGCCCCCCCATTGTGTGTCCAGCCAGGGTTCCCCCTTGCATGTCCAGCCAGTGCCCCCCTTGTGTATCCAGCCAGGGCTCCTGCCTCGTGTATCCAGCCAGGGCTCCCGCCTCATGTGTCCAGCTTGGCCCCCCCTCGTGTGTCCAGCTTGGCCCCCCCTCGTGTGTCCAGCTTGGCCCCCCTCGTGTGTCCATCCAGGGTTCCCCCTCGTGTGTCCAGCCAGGGTTCCCCCTCGTGTGTCCAGCTGGGCCCCCCCTTGTGTGTCCAGCCGGGGTTCCCCCTTGTGTGTACAGCAAGGGCCCCCCCTTGTGTGTCCAGTCGGCTCCCCCTTGTGTGTCCAGCTGGGCCCCCCTTGTGTGTCCAGCCAGGGTTCCCCCCTTGTGTGTCCAGCCAGGGTTCCCCCCTTGTGTGTCCAGACAGGGTTCCCCCCTTTTGTGTCTAGTTGGCTCCCCCTTGTGTGTCCAGCTGGGCCCCCCTTGTGTGTCCAGCCAGGGTTCCCCCCTGTGTGTCCATCCAGGACCCCCCCTTTTGTGTCCAGTCGGCTAACCCCTTGTGTGTCCATCCAGGCTACCCCCTTGTGTGTCTGTCCAGCTGGGCCCCCCCTTGTGTGTCCAGCTGGGCTTCCCCTTGTGTGTCCAGCTGGGCCCCCCCTTGTGTGTCCAGCCAGGGGCCCAGACCATTACACACACACACACACACACACCTCTTACCTTCCTGCGCTACTGTGCGGTGTCCTCCTTCTCCTGAGTTGCGCGCCTCCTTCACAGCAGGCGAATGACGATGACGTCATACGCCGGCCAGCGAAGGGAGACGCACAGCTTCAGCTGCTTCACAGGGATGTGCGCCGCGGTGGTTCAGGTAATGAACGGCGCGTGCGCGCGTCCCTGCATACACTATGCCTGCGCTTTTAAAGGGCCCGTGCCCCTTAAAACCGCAGGATTTTTTTTTTGCTCTCTTCTCCCCCCTCTCCTCTGCAGCAGGGGGCGGGGCCCACCGGGAAAATTCCCGGTATCCCGCCAGCACAGACCGACCCTGTACGTGTCTCAAGACACTGAAGAAGGGCCTCAAAGCTCTCTTATGAAGTTTTATCCATTTACATCAAGACAAGACACTGGATGATGAAAAGAAGTCGTGGCAAGAAGCAGGAGCTAAAAAGGATGAAGATGGAGTCTGGAGGAAGAACAAAAAGATTTGTCTACCTCGTAATCTGTACCCCTCGGTGACAGAATGGGCACACGGTATCACCGAGAGTGGCAAGAATCAGATGAATGACTTGATTTGGAGGACTTATATGGCACCTGGAATTTCTACTGTCACCCAAAAATATTGCAAGTCCTGCTTTGTGTGTGCAACATGCAATCCAGCACCACCTCAGAAAGTAACTCAGAAACATTTGGCTAAACCACTCTATCCCTTTCAAAGAATTCAAATCGATCATATTCAAATGCCAAAAGTAGGGAAGTACAAGTATGTACTGGTAGTGACAGACATGTTCTCGGGATGGCCTGAAGCCTATCCAGTAACCAACATGACTGCCAGAGTGACTGTTAAGAGACTGATGACTGAGGTAGTGTGCAGATATGGAATTCCAGAGGTAATTGAGAGTGACCAAGGACCCGCATTCATTGCAGCACTGACTAAGGAACTATGGACATTAGTAGGGGCCGATTTGGGTTTACATACTCCGTATCACCCCCAGAGCAGTGGTAAAGTAGAAAGGCTAAATGGCACCTTTAAAAACAAAATACTGAAAGCCAGTCAGGTAAAACTTCCTTGGACAGACATTTTGCCCATTGCCTTATATTCAGTCAGGAACACTCTGAGGGGTCCCGCTAAACTCACACCATAAGAGATTCTTTTTGGGGGGCCTCCAAGGTTGGGTCAATATTTTTCACAATAGCTAGCCTTAGGAAGTGATACTTTTGTAAATTATGTCATTGCCTTTACTAAAGAATTGTCAGTAACACATGCACGAGTTTTGTCATCCATTCCAGATCCAGAATTCAGTGAAGTTACTCACACTTTCCAACCTGGTGACTACGTGCTGGTAAAGAAGTTCACCAGAAAGACATCACTAGAGTTGAGATTTGAGGGTCCCTACGAAGTGCTCCTGACCACTCCTACTTCAGTCAAACTTGAAGGAAGACCGACGTGGATACACGCCTCCCACTGCAAGAAGTTCGTGCCTCCATCAGAACCTTCTACAAAATGTTACATATCCTCTATTTTGTGTGTTATGACATTCTATACTCATTTATAGGAGGACAACAGGTCGCAATCACCCAAGCAAGGGGGGTGAGGGAACCACAGTAGGGACAAAAGGTTAATAAAGTATTTAGGGCGAACTGTTGAGGAGAGCCATAGGATCAAATACTTAATTAACCTCAAGACATAGGAGATTGAGAGAAAAGACCCATAAAGTGTATTATTTCACCTTACATAAGCTTGTTTAGATCAAAAGATGGCTGCCATTTCCTGTTTCATCACACCATGCTCTGTTATGCAAGATGGCAACTGGACCTATGACTGCATCCTGTTGCACATGTGGCAAAGGTGGAGACTTTATTTATGACAACATCCTGTCATACAAGGAAGTTCCAAGAGGAAGCTGCATTCTATAGAAGAACTAACCAACCACAGAGCGACACATCGCTTGGAGACACCCACCCTTATGACCTCATGGATCACGCCTCCTGATGACCTCATGGATCACGTCCCCTGATGACCTCATGGACCAATCCACCCTGATGACCTCATGGATCTGCCCATGGACTAACCAATCAATACATCTGGTTACTCACATTCTGGGGCTAACCGAGCCCATATACAGAGGTTATATAAATCTATGTTGGAGTTGAATAAAGAACACTTGGAGGTGTGCCATAGCTGATCAAGGAGAGCTTACATCCGACTGTATGTGTCTGATGTTATTCTTTCTTGCATGCACTTGATCATATCCATTAGGCCAGGAGCAGGCAACTAGTGAACATACCAAAGTATTCACCCTAACAACAGCAGCACACAGGGGGAGGGAGGCAGTGTGGTGGCCGCAGACAGAAGGTGGGCAACCGTTCCCCGTAGCATCAACACGATTGAAGTTTCCAGTGCAACTGTTAGGTCTTCCCGAGTCTGGTTGTTTTTTAAAGACTCTGCCAATAACCCCAAAAAGGCCATTTGCACCACCTGCCAGGCCAGCATCAGCAGGGGTAGCAAAACTAGCAGCCTGACCACCACCAGCATGATCAGGCACATGGCAGCAAAGCACCCGACTAAGTGGGCCGAACCCCAGGCTCCAGGAACTGTGTCTGCGGATGACACCACTGCTTCTTCCACTGTTGTGCATGCATGCCAGTCCCCTGTCCATTGCACATGCGAAGATGCCTCCTGACCTGCACCTGTCATTGCACACTCTCAACTAGCACCATCAGCAAGCATGTCCATGTTCTTGTCCCAGTGCAGTGTTCAGTTGTCCCTACCCCAGTACTTGGAACAGAAGTGCAAATATGCAGCCAACGCCCCACAGGCCACACTACTAAATTCACACACTTCGCGAATGCTTGTGATCGAAATGTTGCCTTTTAGGCTCATGGAGACAGAAGCTTTCTGCAATCTGATGGCGGCGGCCATCCCTCGGTACTCGGTCCCCAACCGCCACTATTTCTCCTGGTGTGCCATCTCCGCGTTACACAAGCACGTGTCCCACAACATTAGCCGTGCCCTCAACAATGCAGTTACTGGGAAAGTCCACCTAACCACGGACATGTGGACGGCACACTGGGTTAACATAATGGAAGCCGGGGCCCAATCGGACCTTGGGACGGAACACGTCCTCCTGACGTTGAGGATTGCGGGCCCTAGGTCAATCAAGGTTGCCCCCACATTCTACAGCTCCTGCACCTCATCCTCCTCCTCCTCTTCAGCCTCCATCTCCAAAATGACCACATCAGTCACAAGCTGGAAGCACTGCAGCACTGCCGCAGCCAAGCGGCAACAGGCTGTGCTGAAGTTAATATGCTTAAGTTATAAACCGCACAATGCTGAACAGTTGTGGACAGCTCTAAAAGAGTAGGCAGATTTGTGGCTGACAC
Organism: Phyllobates terribilis; assembly: GCF_046119375.1. Classification (NCBI taxonomy): domain Eukaryota; kingdom Metazoa; phylum Chordata; class Amphibia; order Anura; family Dendrobatidae; genus Phyllobates; species Phyllobates terribilis. The sequence goes on along the minus strand of NW_027362762.1, from coordinate 324,278,012 downwards.
CTCTGAACCTACAGCCAGGCATGGTCATGTGTGACAATGGCCAGAACCTGGTGGCGGCTCTGAGGCGAGGCGAGCTCTCACATGTACCATGCCTGGCCCATGTGCTTAACCTCGTGGTTCAGCAGTTTCTCAAAACCTACCCGGATCTGCAGGATCTGCTTGTCAAAGTACGCCGCCTGTGTGCATATTTTAGAAAGTCAGCTACAGCTTCCGCCGCCCTTGTCGTGCTTCAGCAGCACTTACAGCTTCCGGCTCACCGACTGGTGTGTGATGTTCCCATGCATTGGAACTCTACATTGCAGATGTTGGGAAGGATTTGTGAGCTGAAGAGGGCAGTTGTTGACTACAAATTTTTGGCAGCCGTTGCTTCACTGCATAGGCAAACAGTATGGAAGACACACTTCCTAATAATGGGAGCATTTTTTGCAGGAGGCCCTCCGACCTCTACGTCTCTTGCAAGGGGCATTGGAGTTCATCCAAATTTTTGGCAGCCGTTGCTTCACTGCATAGGCAAACAGTATGGGAGACACACTTCCTAATAATGGGAACATTGTTTTCAGGAGGCCCTCCGACCTCTACGTCTCTTGCAAGGGGCATTGGAGTTCCTCCAAATTTTTGGCAGCCGTTGCTTCACTGCATAGGCAAACAGTATGGGAGACACACTTCCTAATAATGGGAGGATTTTTTGCAGGTGGCTCACCGACCTCTACGTCTCTTGCAAGGGGCATTGGAGTTCCTCCAAATTTTTGGCAGCCGTTGCTTCACTGCATATTCAAACAGTATGGGAGGCACACTTCCTAATAATGGGAACATTGTTTTCAGGAGGCCCTCCGACCTCTACGTCTCTTGCAAGGGGCATTGGAGCTCCTCCAAATTTTTGGCAGCCGTTGCAGTCACTGCATATGGAATAACAGTATAGGAGACCCACTCGTTAATAATGGGAACAACAAAGCATAACCAGCTGATGGCTATCTAACAATAGCGAGGGCTGACTACTGGCCCTTTAAGAATAGTAAGGGCCACCTGATGTCCCTATAAAAATAGTCTTTGTGACTTTCAGAGTCCCTCCATCATAAATGAAACAAGATGTGTCTGATGATGTGTCACACACCACATGGCCAGATAAGGTAGTAAAATGTTAAAATTACATTTCCTGGTGAATGCATTTGTCTTGGTTGAAAGCAATGCAAAAGTGCAAAAACGCATCAAAAACGCTACGTGTGAACATAGCCCAAGGTGTGGAGGAGCATTTTTGTTTTTGGTTATTTATTTTGCCTTATATACAATTCCTTACCCTGGAAAGGATGTTCCTTAACATATTGCCCAGGAAAATCCATTTTGGTTTCGTTTTTGTATGTTTTATTGTCAGTCCGTAAAAGTGGCGTAATACCTCTGACAACGTTGTTGACAGCAGTGACCTGGGAGTCAGAAATGCTTCCAGGGGTCTTCCCCATGCTATTCCCATGTCATTTGAGCACTGTTCCCATCGATTTGGGCAATTTTTAGGGCCTTTGCAGATCGCCGGGTGGAGCCACCGGAAAAATGCTCGAGTTTCCCATAGACTTACATTGGGCTCGTTACTTGGACCGAGCACTCGAGCATTCCAATTTGCTCGACTCGAACAACGAATACCCGAACATTTTAGTGCTCGCTCATCACTACTCATAATTTTACACATAGGTGGTTTTAGTAATCTTGACCTTTATATCAGGCTTCAGAAGCAGAGAATACAGCAGTGTATTTCTTTGTACTTGTATTCTAAAGTGAAAAAAGTCATATTATTGTTCATATAAAACTAAGATTTTTATAATAAGAAATTCTAAAAGGGTATTTTTCTTTTTATGGGAGAGCCTCCCTGGGGTCTCAAACCCACAACCTTCAACTACCCAGTTAGGAGCTAAACATACTGAGCTACATGCTCCAGTGATGTTGTCAGGAGAATTTTCTATACTTGATCTGTTATAGCAGCTCTGACTCCACAGATTGAATTGATACATTATACACAGCAATGGATTTCTATGTATTGTATTCTAGTTTAAAATAAGAGATTTATTTTCTTCCTATAAAATTGCAAAAAAAATAATGAAAAAACTCTTGAAATATTGTTATGTTTAGGCTATGTGCCCACGATGCAGAAATGCTCCGGATTTTTCCTGAGCGTTTCTGCATCTCCCTGGCAGAAAAAAACGCATACGGATTGTACATGCATTTTCCTGCCAGGGACAAGTGGATGTGAAGCGTTCTTCACATGCATTTCCGCATGCGGGTTGACAAGCGCTTTCCAAGCGATTTTAGCATCATTTAGAAAGTGCTTGACAACTTGGTCACACTATATAAATCCATGCAAACGGCATGGATTTATATATTGTGACCGTAAAAGAATGTCAAAAAATAAAAGATAAACCTATACTTACCTTCCGATGGCCCCTGCAGTCTTGCTGCGCTCCTGTGCTGGCTGCCGGCAGATCGCGGTACGCTGTACTGAAAGACCTGCCGTCACATGACTGTGACGTCACCGCAAGTCCTTCAGTCCTGCGCGATCTGTAGGCAAGCACAGGGAAGGAGTCCGGGGGCCGTCGGAAGGTGAATATAATCTTTATTTTTTATTTTATTCTTTTTTTTACAGCTTTTAGGGTACCCGGGTCCGGAGTAGAGTCTCCTGTTCTCCACACCCGGGTATCATCCACACATTAGAACGCGCCATTCACGCATGTACAGATGCAGTCTTGCGGAATTGGCGCGTTCTAATGCAAGTCAATGGCGGCGAAAACGCAGCACTTCCGCAAAATAATTGGTAGTGCTGCGTTTTTTTCCGCAATGATAATCCGCAGCGGAAATTTCCGCAGCATGTGCACAGCACATGCGGATTATCATTGGGGAACATGGCAGGCCTTCTACCATGCGTTTTTTAAGCGTTTCTGCAGCGTTTTTGCCGCTGCGGAAACGCTTAAAAAACGCATCGTGGGCACACTGCCTTAATGTGCTATTGTCACAAATCAGCAAATAACATGGACATATTTGGTGTCCCTGTAATCGTAACGACCCGCACAACACAGAAATCAGATTCTTTACGGAGATCGGTAAATGGCGTAAAAAAAATGTCGTGATTGATATTTTTTCTCTATTAAACGTATAAAAAAATTATTAAAAATGTAATAAAAACGTAACACTGTGGCCGTGTTCACACGTAGATTAAGTGCTGCTTTTTCTCACGTTTGTCCGCAGCACATGATGCAATAACAATCTTCTCTGATTATTGCATGTTTGCTGCGTTTCTTTTATCCGTTTCCTCTATATTTGATGCGATTTTGGTGCAGATGTGAAGACGTGTTTTTAACACTTTTTTAATAGTACAGAAAATCTTTGATTCTGCACTTCAAAAAATACAACGGCGGTTTTTTCTTCATGCGTTTTTTTTTCAGAAGAAGCTTATAGAGAAAAAAGCACCAAAACCGCAGAGTTCAGCAGCGTCTTCAGACCACAGAGGGTGGAGATTTCATGGAATCACATTCACTTTGCTTGGACATTTAGACCGTATTCACATGTAACGTGAATGCTACGTTTTTTCTGCTGTTTTTTTGCATAGAAATTCTGGTCTGTTTAAGGGTTCTTTCACACGTCAGTGTCTCCAGTACGTATGATGACCGTTTCCACACGTACCGTAGAAACTGACACACGCAGACCCATTCGATCTGCGCACATGTCAGTGTGTTTCCATGGACCATGTGATCTACACGTAGACATGTCTGTTTTTGGCCGGCAGCACGGATCACGTGGACCCATTCAAGTCAATGGGTCCGTGTAAACACATACTGCACACGGATGCCATGCATGTGACATGTACCGGTACATGGGAATCAGCGGTACAGTTAGCTCTGTTTCCAAGCACTGGGTGCTGAATGCTGCCCTCATCATAGTCCCCTGCTGTAGCTGCAATCAGCGCCAGCAGGGAACAATGATGAGGGAAGCGTTCAGCACCCGGCGCTTGGGAACAGCGCTAACTGTACATTGATTCCCAATCGCCAATACGTGTTCTCCTGATGTGGCACACGGGCGGCACATAGTTGACACAAACGGTCACACGAACACGGATATTTTCAGTACTGATTTTTCCAGTACCGGAAATATCCGGACATGTGAATCCCCCCTAACTGTCCAAGCAAAGTAGATGTGATTTCATGAGAATTGCATCTGTCCCTCTTTCTCTTCCTCAAAGGTTGGGAGGTATGCAGCTGCCTCGGCAGGGCTTCATCATCATCTCCTATGGTCACTGCCCTCCGCTGTGATCCATGCCAAATTTTGCAAGTGTCCTGACGTGCTTCCATGTAATCATCTGCCTAGGCCTATATAAGGCTCACCAAGACACACACCTGTGTGTCCTCACTCCATATATGCCTTCCTGCTGCTGCATTAACGCCCATGTGCCCACCCTGACCTGGCCTTAGAGGATCCACCTCAAAAGCCACTGTGCACTAATTTCTGGAAAACGCCTGTAGATGGATTCCTAGAATGTAATTTTCAAAATAGGGTCATTTGGGAGGATTTCTGCTGTTTTAGCACTTTAGGGGATCTGCAAATGGTGCCAAAAACTACTCCAGAAAACTCTGCGCTCCAATAGCCAAATGATGCTCTTTCTCTTGTGACCAAACAGTAGTGGATGACCATATATAGGGTATTGCAGTGCTTGGGCCAAATAGTATAATATAGGGTCCTTTTTTTTCTCATTGGCCATGGTAAAGATGAAACATTTTGAGGTAAATCTACTAATTATTGTAACAAATGCAATTTTTCATTTTCACATAGCCAATGGTAAAGAAATCAGCAAAACACTTATGGGAAACACTTATAGGATATAAATGCTCACTACACTTCTATATACAGTGGGGAAAATAAGTATTTGAAACACTGCCGATTTTGCAAGTTTTCCCACCTACAAAGAATGGAGAGGTCTGTAATTTTTATCTGAGGTACACTTTACCTTTGAGAGACAGAATCTTAAAACAAAAACAGAAAATCACATTGTATGATTTTTAAATAATTAAATTGCATTTTATTACATGAAATAAGTATTTGATCACCTACCAACCAGCAAGAACTCTGGCTCCCACAGACCTGTTAGTTTTTCTTTAAGAGGCCCTCCTACTCTGCACTCATTACCTGTATTAACTGCACCTGTTTGAACTTGAACCTGTATAAAAGACTGCTGTCAACGTACTCAATGCATCATACTCCAACCTCTCCACCATGGCCAAGACCAAAGAGCTGTCTAAGGACACCAGGAACAAAACTGTAGACCTGCACAAGGTTGGGATGGGCTACAGGACCATAGGCAAGCAGCTTGGTGAGAAGGCACAATTATTAGAAAGTGAAAGAAGCAGAAGATGACTGTCAGTCTTCCTCGGTCTGGGGCTCCATGCAAAATCTTGCCTCATGGGGTAAGTATGATTCTGATTAGGCTGAGTTCACACGATGCGTATTTCATGCGTTTCCGCGGCGTTTTTGCAGTTGCGTAAACGCCGCGGAAACGCATGAAAAACGCATGGTAGAAGGGAAGCAATGTTCCCCAATGGAAATCCGCATGTGCTGTGCCCATGATGCGGATTTTTCCGCAGCGTGAACGCTGCGGTCAAAAATCCACAGCATGTTAATTAATTTTGCGGAAACGCGGCGATTTCGCCGCCATTGACTTGCATTAGAACGCGCCAATTCCGCAAGACAGCATCTGTACTTGCGCTATTGCCGCGTTCTAATATGCGGATGGTACCCGAGTGTGGAGGAGAGGAGAGTCTCATCCACACCCAGGTACCATTAAAAAAGCTGTAAAAAAAGAATAAAATAAAAAATAAATGTATTCTTACCATCTGTCGGCCCGCGCAGCGCTCCCGCTTGGTTCCCAGCACTTGCAGTGAGTTGTAGGACCTGCGCTGACGTCAGAGTCATGTGACGGGTCACGTGACGCTGACGTCGGCAGGTCTATCAATTCAAATTTGCCGGCAGCCGGGAACTTTGTAAAGCAGGACAGCGCGGGCCATCGGAGGTAAGTATATACACTCTCTCGGGTCACACTATATAAATCCATGCTGTTTGCATGGATATATATAGTGTGACCTAGTTGTCAAGCACTTTCCAGGTGATGCTAAAAGCGCTTGTCAATCTGCATGCGGAAACGCATGTGAATCTGCATGTGGATCCGCATGTATTCTGCAGGAAAAACGCATGCACAATCTGCATGCGTTTTTTCTGCCAGGGAGATGCAGAAATGATGCAGAAATTTTCTGCTTCATTTCTGCATCGTGTGCACATACCCTTTAGGTCAGGAATCAGCCCAGAGCTACATGGGAGGACCTAGTCAATGACCTAAAGAGAGCTTGGACCACAGTCTCAACCATTACCATTTTTAACACACTATGCCATCATGAATTAAAATCCTGCAGGACATGCAAGGTCCCCCTGCTCACGCCAGCACATCTGGATGACCATCTGGATCATCCAAAGGAGGCATGGGAGAAGGTCATGTGGTCAGATGAGACCAAAATCAAACTTTTTGGTATCAACTCCACTCGCTGTGTTTGGAGGGAGAAGAAGGATGAATACAACCCCAAGAACACTATCCCAACCATGAAGCATGGTGGGGGAAACATCATACTTTGGAGGTGCTTTCTGCAAAGGGGACCGGATGACTGCACCATATTGAAGGAAGGATGGATGGGGTCATGTTACGCGAGATTTTGGCCAACAACCTCCTTCCCTCAGTAAGAGCATTGAAGATGAGTCATAGCTGGGTCTTCCAGCATGACAATTACCCAAAACACACAGCCAGGTCAACTGAGGAGTGGTTCCATAAGAAGCATTTCAAGGTCCTGGAGTGGCCTAGCCAGTCTCCAGACCTGAACCCAATAGAAAATCTTTGGAGGGAGCTGAAACTCAATATTGCCCAGCGACATCCCCGAAACCTGAAAGATCTGGAGAAGATCTGTATGGAGGAGTGGGCAAAAATCCCTGTTGCAATGTGTGTAAACTTGGTCAAGAACTACAGGAAACGTCTGACCTCTGTAATTGCAAACAAAGTTTCAAAACCAAATATTAAGTTCTGTTTTTTCTATTGTATCAAATACTTATTTTATGCAATAAAATGCAAATTGATTATGCAAAAATCTTGCAATATGATTTTCTGGATTTTTTTAAGATTCTATCTCTCACAGTGGAAGTGTACCTACGATAAAAATTACAGACCTCTCCATTCTTTGTAGGTGAGAAAACTTGCAAAATCGTCAGTGTATCAAATACTTATTTTCCCCACTGCATGCATATATATATATATATATATATATATATATATATATATATATATATATATATATATTCATGAGAGTTGTAGTTTACTAGTTTCCAATATGGGATCACTTTGGGTGTTTTCTTCTGATACGGCAATTCGGGGGCTCTGTAAGTGGCACCCTCCACAATGTTCCAAATTTGTGCTCCAAAGGCCAAATAGCATTTCTTCCTTTTGAGTCCCGCCATGTGCACAAACAGTACACATACTGAGTATAGCTGCATTCAGGAGAAATTGCTTTTTAAATTGTGTAGTCCATTTCCTTCTATTAACCTTATTAAAACAAAAAAAATGAGGCTAAAACAACATTTCAGTGGAAAAAAAAAATATTTTTTTTCAACATCCAGCATTATAAAATTCTGTTAAACACCTGTGGGTTCAAAATGATCACCACACACCTAAATGAATTTATAGAGTAGTGTAGTTTCCAAAGTAGGGTCACTTTGGGATGTTTTCTGATGTTCTGGCACCTTGAGGGCGATGTAAGTGGTACCCGCATACTATCCCATATTTGCACTCCAAAAGCCATATAGCATTTCTAGTGTCCAAACATTAGTTTTTGACCATATATGGGGTATTGCCTTGTTAAGGAGACATTGCTTTACAAATTGTGGCATCAGCTTTCTCCCATTAACTGAAAATGAAAAATGTAGGGCTAAAGCATTATTTTAGCGTGAAAATATGTAATATTTCATTTTCACATCTAAATGTTACATACTTTTGAGACCTGTGGGTCCAAAAAGTTCACTACTGCACTAGATTAAATCCATGAAAGAGGTAGTTTCCAAAATGTGGTCACTTATGGGTGGTTTCTGCTATTTCTGCATCTTGGGGGCTCTGTAAATATGACATGACTTCTACAATCAATTCCAGCCAAAATTGCGCTCCAAAAGTCAAATAGTGCTCCTTCCCTTTGGAGCCCTGCTGTTCTGCCCAAACAACAGTTTCTGACCACTTATAGGATATTAGCATACTAAGGAGAATATGCTTTACAAATTCTGTCATCAATTTTCCCCTACTACCTTTGAGAAAATGAAAACTTTGGGGCTAAAACAAGATTTTTGTGGATAAAACGTAATTTTTCATTTTCACATCCTAATGTTATAAATGTTTGTGAAGCACTTGTGGGTTCAAATAGGTCACAACAAACCTTGATAAATTGTATGAGGGGTGTAGTTCCCAAAATGCAATAATTTATTGAGGGGTTTATTGTACGGGCACATTGGGTGCTCTGTAAATGCGACATAGCGGCAACAATCAATTCCAGCCAAAATTGTGCTTCAGAAATCTAATAGCTCACTTTCCCTTCTGTGCAATGCCGTGTGCCTAAATAGAAGATTCCGACCACATACGGGGTAGCGGCACTTTCAGTAAAAATTGCTTAATTTTTTAGTGCATTTTTCTCATTATTGTGGAATGAAAAATTACATTCTTTCAAATAAAATGTTGCTTTTGCCTCAAATTTTCCATTTTCATAAACTGTAAGAATGTAATTTTGAATTTTTTCATTCCATAATAATTGCAATCATTCCTCAGAAGCACATAAGAGTAAACAAACTTCCTGAATGGGGTTTAAATACTTAGATGTGTAATTTTTAAAATGCCATAAGTTTTTGGGGGTTTCTTACGGTACATATTGTCCTAAATTTATCACTATCAAAAAAGTTCAATACAGGTGTATGATCAGTAAATGCACTCAATACTTGGTCGGGGCTCCTTTTTCATCAATTACTGCATTAATGCGGCGTGGCATGGAGGTGATCAGCCTGTGGCACTGCTGAGGTGTTATGGAAGCCCAGGTTGCTTTGACAGCAGCCTTCAGCTCGTCTGCATTGTTGGGTCTGGTGTTTCTCATCTTCCTCTTGACAATACTCCATAGATTCTCTATAGGGTTAAGGTCAGGCGAGTTTGCTGGCCAATCAATCACAGTGATACTATTGTTTTTAAACCAGGTATTGGTACTTTTGGCAGTGTGGACAGGTGCCAAGTCCTGCTAGAGAATGAAATTTCCATCTCCAAAAGCTTGTCGGCAGAGGGAAGCATGAAGTGCTGTAAAATTTCCTGGTATACGCTGCGCTGACCTTGGTCTTGATAAAACACAGTGGACCTACACCACCAAATGACATGGCTCCTCAGACCATCACTGATTGTGGAAACTTCACACTAGACCTCAAGCAGCTTGGATTGTGTGCCTCTCCACTCTTCCTCCAGACTCTGGGACCTTGATTTCCAAATGAAATGCAAAATTTACTTTGCATTTACTTAGTGTCAATGACTGCCTTCTGGACATCTGTCAAGTCAGCAGTCTTCGCCATGATTGTAGAGCCTACTGAAACAGACTAAGGAACCTTTTTAAACGCTTAGGAAGCCTTTGCAGGTGTTTTTTGTTAATTATTTTAATTTACTGAGATAATGACTTTTGTGTTTTCGTTGGCTGTAAGCCATAATCATCAACATTAACAAAAATAAACACTTGAAATAGATCACTCTGTTTGTAATGACTCTATATAATATATCAGTTTCACTTTTTGTATTAAAGAACTTAAATAAATTAACTTTTTGATGATATTCTAATTTAGTGAGATGCACCTGTATGTCATGAAAAAACATTCTCAGAATTACTGGGATTGCAAGAAGCATTGCAGAGTTATTGCCACATAAAGTGACACATGTCAGATTTGAAAAATGGGGCCCTTTCAGGAAGGTGAAAACAGGCTTCAGTGGTAAGGGGCTAATGCCGTTCATACCAATGCATTTATAAGTATCCCCATCTCAAATGTCATTCAAAACTTAAAGAAGTTGTCCACTACTCTTACATTGATGCCCTATCCGTAGGTTAGTGCATCAATGTATGATCGGCTGGGGTCCCGCACGCGGCACCCCCGCCGATCAGCTGTTATCGGAGCCGGTGGCGGCCGCTGGCCGGAAGTGTTCACCTGCAGGGCTCCGCCGTCAAGTGGTAGTGGCTGCCGCGGTGTACTGCACATCCGCCTCCTATTCAATTTAATGGCCCGATCATACATTGATGCCCTATCCTATGGATAGGGCATCACTGTAAAAGTAGTGGACAACCCCTTTAATGTATTGGAATTAAAAATAATAAGTATAACATTCATTTATTACTAATATTCAGTAAACTGGATGAACTCAGTGGTTAGTACTGCAGCATTGCAGCACTCAGGTCCTTAGTTCAAATCCCTCCAAGGAGATCTGCAAGGAGTTTGTATGTTCCCCCATGTTTGCATGGGTTTCCTCACACTGGTTTCCTCCCACACTCCAAAGACAAACTGATAGAGAATTTAGATTGTGAGCCCCAATGGTGATGATGTCTGTAAAGCACAGTGTAAGTAATGGTGCTATAGTAAAATACGTAAACTGTAGAGAGCATATCTGAACATGGTTAGCATTCTGGTATCATGCTATGAACCTGACTTTTCGTCCTATTGTTAGGAAAGAAGGAAATGCATACCAACAACTGGTTCTCAACCTTCTACACAAACCCTTAAAGTGGCAAAAGGGTTGATGCCACAAATAGAGGTGGTAAGCCTGATCATGCAAGGCAATCGATCACGGTGCAGAACAAAATATCTCCTACAGCTGAGCTGCCTGAATAGAGGCTTAACAACTCTAGAGAGTGTTGACTAAACCAGAATATCTTACAAGACCACTCAGAAATGGGGACTGACAACCTATCAATATTTTGCACACTATGCAAGGATGGCAGTCTTCTGGCAGTAGATGTGATTTATATTCTATAGTATTTTTATTCCAGTAGGTACAATACAGCAGGGTCTATCCAATCATAGCCATAATTCCATATGGGCTAAATAAAGTGATGGTTTTTTTTTGTTTTTATTTTTAATTACAGCAGGTGAATTGGGAAAATCTATGCAAAGCCTAACATCTACAGGAACTTCAGATTGCTCTTTTGGCATCCAAAGCTTGACACATTTATTAACTTACCATGCCTCCTACTAATAAGAGGTCTTCCAAAAACAGTTATTTTCTGAATGATGTTTGGTTCAAATCTTGAGATGTCTTGTAGAAAGATTTTAGGATGGCTTCTTCATGCGAGAACAGGTTGTTGTCCACTTCCTTTGCTATTTTGTTCTCCCAGGATAAAAATGTAAAAGACGCAGGTTAACCTGTCCTCAGCAGGATCTCTTGTATTATTTAAGATAGTAATCCTTACTTTGAACCCTTTAAAGGGATTATTTTATACTTTAATATTGATGGCCATAGTCCCATATTGGCTAAATAGAGTGGGGATGTGACACTAGACACCCCCCACTGATCAGCTGTTCCAGAGGCTGGCTGAATGTGCTTAGTTGCATAGCTGCACAGCACAGCTTTGTCAACTGCACATTTACTTCTATTCGAATAAATAGGGTGGATCTGCCGACTCTATGCAATTGACGAAGCTGTGCTCTTCTGCTCTACAACAAACCGCATATGGTCGGCACCGGGACCAGCTGATTGGCATTGATGACTTATTCTAAAGATAGGCCATCAATATTATAACTTTTCCACAAAAGGATGTAGTTGAATGTCCAAATTGCAGGTGATTTCCCACAATCGAGCGTACTGTCATGTCTGTTGAATGGCATTAGCACAGAAGTGGGATATAGAATATTGTCACGTTCAGGATAAATTGTGTAACAGATTATAGGATCATTTTTGCCCATTTTCCCTTGTAAAAATGATAAAAGTAGGGCTAAAACAACATTTTAATGGAAAAAAATTTAATTATTATTTATTCATCGCCCAATTGTATAAAATTCTGTGAAACACCTGTAGTGTCAATATCCTCACTGCAGCCCTAGATGAATTCACTGAGAAGTGTTGCTTGTAAATGGAATAACTTATGGGGGCTGTACTGGTTTCACGGGCTCTGTCAATGTGCCATGGCACCCACAAACAATTCCGGCAAAATCTGCACTCCAATATGGAGCTCCTTCCCTTCTGAGCTTTGCACTGTGCCTGAAAAGCCGCTTCTGACAACATATGAGGTGTTGGTGTACAAAGGAAAAATAGAAAAATTAATTATGTGGTCCATTTTCTCCTATTGGCCCTTTTGAAAGTTAAAAACATTGTAGTGGAAATAATGTAATTTTTCATTTCCACAACCCAATGTTACACAAGTCTGTGAATCATCAGTGTGTTTAAAATGCTCACTACACCCCTAAATTAATTTCTTGAGAGGTATAGGTTTCAAAATGAGATAAATTGTGGGGGTTTTCTGCTGTTTTGACATCTCAGAGGCCCTGCCAATGTGACATGGCGTCCGCAATCTATTCTAGCAAAAATTACACTCCAAGAGTCAAATAGTGCTCTTCCCTTTCTGAGCCCTTCTGTTTGCCCAAGCTGTACTTTCTAACCACATATGGGGTATCATTGTGCTCAGGAGAAATTTTCACCTGTTACCTTTCTAAAAATGAAAAATTTGGGGCCAATGCAACATTTTATTTGAAAAAAAAACTGTAATATTTCATTTTCATGCCTTAATATTATAAAATGCTGTGAAGCACCTGTAGGTTCACAATGCTCATCACACCCATCTATGAATTCTGTGAGGCTTGAAGTTTCTAAAATAGGGCAAATTTTAGGGAGTTTCTACTGTTTTGTCACCTTGGGTTCTCTGCAAGTGAGACATGGCGTCTGCAATCTACTCCAGCCAAATCTACACTGCAGAAATCAATAGCGTTCTTTCCCTTCTGATCTTTGCCATGTGCCCAAACAGTAGTTTTTGACCACATATAAAGTATCAGCATACTCAGGATAAATTGCAAAACATATTTGTGGTGTCCATTCTCCTGTTATCCTTGTGAAAATTAGAAAATTGGACCTAGAATAACATTTTTGTGGGAAAAATATAATTTTTCATTTTCAAAAGCTCACTACACCTCTAAATAAATTCCTTGAGGGGTGCAGTTTCCAAAATGGAGTCATTGTCGGCAGTTTCTGCTTTTTTGGCATCTCGGGGGCACTGCAAATGCAACAAGGTGTCTGCAGTCTGTTCCAGCAAAAATTGTGCTCCCAAAGTCAAATACTTCTCTTGTTCTCTTGTTACCCTTGTAAAAATGAGAATTTGTGGCTAAAGCAACATTTTTGCGGAAAAAAAGCATAATATTAATTTTCACAATCCAATATTATTAAATATGTGAGAGGGTTCAAGTTGTTCATCACATCTGTACATGAATTCCTTGAGGGGTGTAATTTCCAAAATGGTGTCACTCGTGGGAGGTTTCTGCTGTTTTTGTACCTCAGGGTTCTGCAAATTGAGGACATCGTGTCCGCAATCAATTCCAGTCAAATTTACACTCCAAAAATGACATAGTGCTCTCCTTCTCTTCTGAGCCCTATAGTATGTCCAAACAGTAGTTTCCAACCACTAATGAAATATCAGTGTACTCAGGAGAAATTGCACAACAAATTTTTGAGGTCTATTTTTCCCTTTTGCCCTCGTGAAAATTAAAACTTTGGGGCTAAGGCAACATTTTAGTAAAAAAACAATTTTTAATTTCTTAGCTCCAGTTTGCATTCACTCTTGTAAAGCACTTAAATGGTTAACAGACTTTCTGAATGCGGTTTCAAATACGTTTAGGGGTGCAGATTTTAAAATGTTGTCTTGTTTGTGGGTGTTCTGACATACAGGCCCCTCAAAGTCACTTACAAAATGATGCAGTCACTAAAAATATACATTTTGTAAATTTCATTAAAAAAATAAAAAAATTGCTGGTAAACTTTTAATGCATCTAACATTCTAACAAAATAAAAGGTTTTTCAAGAATGATGCTGATTTAAAGTAGACATGGAAAGTGTTATTTTGTAACTATTTTTTGTAGTGCAACTATTGGTTTTATGAGGATAAAAATTAAAAGTTCAAAACTTGATAATTGTTCAAAATTTTCGTTAAATTTTAGATATTTTCATAAATAAACACAAATAATAATGACCTAAATTTACTATTGTCATGAAGGGAGCAGGAAGATAGAAAGCAGCAGTGCTCATTTCCTCTGGATGTAAGCAATTTGTCCGAAGGTGGGTAGAGTGAAGTGGCCTCTGATGCAGGGTTTGCGTGACATCACACTGTTACGCGATCACCCGGAGAGACAGTGCTGACACCGCTTGAACGGTCCCGGTCCCGGCACCTGACGTGAGTATGTTTTGTTATTTTAGAAGGGGGAAACATATGGATTGAGAAGGGGTTTTCCAAGTAGTGGACAACCCCTTGAGCACCTTACCAATGAAGTCTGTTTTCTCCTTAATGACCATGTAAAATTTTTCAAATCTGAACTCTGTCACTTCTGGATTCTAAGACTGCTTTTTGAACTCTATGGTAATGATAAATTTAAGTCGATATGATTTGTGTTTATCAAAATATAAAAATAATTTTTAAAAATTCACAATTTTTGAACTTTCCATATTTATGCCCTTAAAACCAATAGTGATGCCACACAAAATAGTTAATAAATAACACTTACCATATGTTATGTTTTCTTTACATCAACATCATTTTTAAAAAAAAAAAATTTGTCAGGATTTTAGAATGGTTAAAAGTTTACCAGCAATTTTTTGTTTTTTTTCACTGTCATTTAAAAAAATATATACTTTTAGGGACCACTTTACTTTTGAAGTGACTTTGAGGAGCCTATATGTCAGAAAATCTACAAACAAGACCCTGTTTTAAACTCTGCACCCCTCAACATATTCAAAACTGCATTCAGAAAGTTTGTTTACTGTTCAGGTGATTTACAGGAATTAATGTAAACTGGAAGAAAGAGATTAAATATTATATTTTCTTTGCTAAAATGTTGACCCAAATTTTCCATTATTCAAAGGGTTAAAAGGAGAAAATAAATCCCATAATTTGTTGTGCAATTTCTACTTACTGCACCAATATGTGGTCAGAAACTACTGTTTGGGTACACAGCAGGGCTCAGAAGAGAAAGAACATGTTTTGATTTTTGGAGCGCAAAATTATCTAGAACAAATTGCTTATGCCATGTCACATTTGCAGAGTCCCCAAAGTGCAAGAACAGCGGAAACTCTCCACAAGTGACCGAAGTTTGCAAACTACACACCTCAAGAAATTCATGTAAAATTGGGATGACGATATTGAACCCACTGGTGCTTCACAGATTTTATAATATTGAACCTTAAAAATGAATTAAGATTTTTTTTTCCCCAAAAATGTTGCTTTAGCCCCAAAATTCTCATTTTCACAATGGAGAAATTGCACAAAAGATTGTGAGGTCTATTTTCACCTGAGTATGCTGATGCTCCTCATTTGATCAGAAACTGCTGTTTGGGCACATGGCAGGGCTAGGAAAAGAAGGAGCACCATTTGATTTTTGTAGCACAATATTTGTTGGAACAGATTGCAGACCCCATGTCACATTTGAAGAGCCCCTTAGGCATCAAAACAGCAGAAACCCCCCATAAGAGATCCTATTTTGAAAAATACACCCCTTGAGCAATTCATCTAGTGATGTGATGAGCATCTTCAACCCAATAGTGCGTCACAGATTTTTAGAATATTGGGGCCTAAAAATGACATCTTAAGGTTTTGTTCAGCAAAAATGCATCTTTGTCCCAAATTTCTAATTTTCACTCCCAAATTTCTAATTTTTACAAGGGTAACAAGAGAAAATGGACATCATAATTTAATGGGCAATTTTCCTTTGTATGTTGATACCCCATTTGATGGTGATGTAGCTTTGTGTTCTGACCCATAGCCAAACAGATGTTTGTAGTATTCGAGCTTGAAGAGATACTGATGAACACAAGTGCATCATTGATGCACACTTGAGCATGAGCAGTTTTGTTTATTGTGCTACCAGTAACGTGGAAATACCCTATATTTCTGTTAACCGATGATGAACCTGATCAGGATCTTGTTTTTTTGTGGGTTGAATTGAAGCTTTTATTGGTGACATTTTGAGTTAGATAACATTTTGGTATATACAATTGTCAAGAACCATATATATTAATAAGGACTATAGTCCATAAGGCGAGCTCCCAAATTAATGGAGACAAAAATAGAGAAGAAAAAAAGGAGCCTATATGCCCCAAATAGAGAACCAAATTATCTATATACTGCTTGCTTCATGTAAAAAAATATGAATTTTATTATTACATTTAAAAAAGTTAAACAGCATAATAACATGAAATAGCAGAAGACATAGTAACTAGAATCAAGTGATTGGTTTAAACACAGCGTGTGACAATACACATAGATTAATAACACTCCATAGTAATGGGAAAATATCTATAGCTATTATTATGTCAAATGAGTCATTTCTAGATCACATGGTATCACATAACATTTTAGATAGCTTTTAAAGTTTGATTCACATTTATCCTATGCTCTATGTTGAGCACTTACATCAGGGCTTCCATCTAAATCTCCAAAATATGTGATTCATATGAAACACACAACGAATCCCTTCACTATAATACCTATGTGTAGCGTCGGCATCCCTGCCCCCTGCTAGGCAGGGACGCCGTTCCCCTCACCTCTCCGCTCCGTGCTCGGCGGCTTCCTCCCGCTCTGCTGGCAGCGCGCGCTGCTTCCCGGCCTCTGTGCTTAGGGCGCGCGCGCGCTCCCCCTCTCTTAAAGGGGCCGCGCGCGCCGTCCTAAGGAGTCCCCGGCCAATGGCCGGAGGACCTCTCCATATATAAGGCACCTCCTCCAAAATGGAGGTGCCCGAGCAATGTTGTTGCAAAGCCTTCACTCTGCTTCAGCCCTCAGGTCCCGTTGCCAGTGACCTGCCAGTCACCTGCCTGATTCCTGCCTGTTACCTGCCAGTCATCTGCCAGATTCCTGCTTGATACCTGCCTGATATCCGCTTACCAGCTTGCAAGTCTGCGGTCCGACGGTCTGCTCTCCGACACCTGTCAGTCTGTCTATGGACCAGCCTGCCCGCTCACCTGGGAGCGCTCACCTGTTACTTGCCTGCTAGCCTACCTGGAGGCTCTGCCATCACTTGCCGTGACCACCTGCCTGTCCAGAGACTCTTGCCCGCTCACCTGGGAGCGCTCACCTGCTACCTGCCTGCTAGCCTACCTGGAGGCTCTGCCGTCACTTGCCGTGACCACCTGCCTGTCCAGAGACTCTTGCCCGCTCACCTGGGAGCGTCCACCCGCTACCTGTCTGCTAGTCTACCTGGAGGTTCTGCCGGCACTTGCCGTGACCACCTGCCTGTCCAGAGACTCTCGCCCGCTCACCTGGGAGCGCTCACCAGCCACCAGCCCGCTGCCCTTCTACCCAGAGACTGTCCCTGTCACTTGCCGTGACTACCTGCCCCTCTACCCAGAGACTGTCCCTGTCACTTGCCGTGACTACCTGCCCGTCTTCCCTGGGAGCCAACCGCTTCCTTACAAGGACTGCCCCCTTGTATAGTTGCACAGAGGTTCCACCTCCCAGACCCGTTACAGTTTGCTCGGGCCATGGAACCCGGTGGCCCCCAGATCTCCGATCTGCACCAGGAAGTCTTACGTCAGAAAACTCAGCAGGAGGTGGTACTGTCCTATCTACGGTCCGTTAACTCTCGTCTAGGCGCATTGTGTGACTCGTCTATGTCTACCTCTGGTCCAGCCGTGCCCATTCCTGCGGTACCGCAATCCAGTCCCTTCATGGTACCCGACTATGGACCTCGGCTTCTGGCACCTCCACGCTTTGCCGGCGAACCTACTTTAGCTCGGGGTTTCATAAACCAGTGCACCCTGCACTTTGAGCTGTTGGCATACCAGTTCATCTCCGACCGGACCAAGGTGGCCTTTATCATGTCCCATCTCACTGGGGAGGCACTGGCATGGCTAAATCCCCTGTGGGAGAGAGGGGATCCCCTGGTGTCCGACCTGCTGTCTTTCCTCGCTGCTTTCCGGAAAGTCTTCGATGAACCTGGACGGAAAACCTCTTCTGCCTCCTCTCTGCTACGTCTCCGCCAAGGGAGTCTCACCGTGGGCCAATATGCCATACGGTTCCGCACCCTCGCTTCTGAGCTTGCCTGGGAAAATGAGGCTCTGGTGTCCGTCTTCTGGGAGGGTCTTTCCGGTCGGATTAAGGACGAGTTAACTGGTCGGGACATTCCTACCACTCTGGATGACCTGGTGTCACTATCTACCCGGATTGGCATCCGGTTCCAAGAACTTGCCAAAGAGACTACCTGGGAGAAAGACTTTTCTTGCTCTGCTCCTACTTCCCTGAGACCTGCCTCTCAACCAGTCACTCCGCGGGCGCCCTCGCCTGAACCTATGCAGATCGACCAGACCAAGATGGTCAGATCTCGCTAAGAATCTCGCCGAGCCGAGGGAAGCTGTTTCTATTGTGGCAGTATGGAGCACTTCATCCGTTCCTGCCCGGAGAAGCCGGGAAACGCCAGTGTCTAGGACCGCTCGGAGAGGTCGTCCTAGACAAAAGTAAGCCCTCTCCGTCTCTGACTTTACCGGTCTCTATTGCTTGGGGAGAAAACCGTCACTTTGAACTCGCCCACCTGGATTCTGGAGCTGCTGGAAACCTCATCTCCCAGTCTCTGGTAGAGAGATACCGTATTCCCACCAAGTCCCTGGCTGAACCTTTATCAGTCGCCTCCGTGGATGGAAGACTTCTCTCGGAGACCATCCTGCTCGTCACTGAACCCATAACCCTGCAGGTGGGAATGCTGCACTCTGAGGAAATCTCATTCCATGTGTTGTCCGGACTTTCTCACTCCCTGTTGCTAGGTCTACCTTGGCTCCAGACACACGAACCCGTATTGAACTGGTGATCCGGTGAAGTACTCCGATGGGGTCCAGACTGCCATAGGACCTGCCTGGTTCTGGTCCGCCCAGCTCGCCCTCCGCCAACTCCAGCTAATTTACCAGGTCTCCCGGCTCCTTACTGGCCCTATGCGGACGTCTTCGGTAAGAAGGAAGCAGAGACGTTGCCACCCCATAGGCCATATGACTGCCCGATCGACCTGGTACCTGGCACCACTTCTCCCCGTGGGCGTATCTACCCGTTGTCTGCAGCCGAGACCCGGGCCATGTCTGAGTACATTGAAGAGAATCTGGCTAGGGGATTTATCCGAAAATCTATCTCCCCGGCTGGAGCTGGATTCTTCTTTGTCAAAAAGAAAGACGGCTCGCTACGCCCCTGTATTGACTATAGAGGACTCAATCAGATCACGGTTAAAAATAAATACCCCCTTCCGCTCATCTCTGAGTTATTTGATCGTCTTAAAGGCGCCAGGATCTTCTCTAAGCTGGATCTACGTGGAGCGTATAACCTGGTCCATATCCGTCAGGGAGACGAGTGGAAAACAGCATTTAATACCCGGGACGGACACTGTGAGTACCGTGTGATGCCCTTCGGTCTCTGCAATGCTCCCGCCGTCTTCCAAGAACTGGTCAACGACATCTTCCGTGACCTTCTTTACTCCTGCGTGGTGGTATACCTGGACGACATCTTGGTCTTCTCTCCGGATCTTCCCACACACCGGAGGGATGTTCGTCAGGTCCTGCTTAGGCTCAGGCAGAACCACCTCTATGCTAAATACGAGAAGTGCCTTTTTGAGCAGACCTCTCTTCCTTTCCTGGGCTATGTTATCTCCCAGACAGGCTTGCGAATGGATCCCGAGAAGCTCTCTGCTGTCCTAAAGTGGCCCCGTCCGGAGGGCTTGAAGGCGATACAGCGATTCCTGGGCTTCGCTAATTACTATCATCTCTTCATTCCTCACTTCTCGTCACGGACTGCGCCCATATCTGCGCTCACCCGTAAGGGAGCAAATCCCAAGGTATGGTCATCCGAAGCTGAGGAGGCCTTCCTTTCCCTGAAACAAGCCTTCTCCTCTGCCCCTGTGCTGCACCGTCCGGACTGCAACAAACAGTTCTACCTGGAGGTTGATGCCTCCTCCTCTGGAGCCGGAGCGGTGCTCACCCAGAAGTCTTCCTCCGGGAGAATGGTAACCTGCGGCTTTTTCTCTAAAATCTTCTCCTCCTCTGAGCGCAATTACTCCATAGGAGACCGAGAACTGCTTGCCGTTAAATTGTTGCTGGAGGAGTGGCGTTACCTGCTTGAAGGGGCTCTATACCCGGTGATCATCTATACGGATCACAAGAACCTGGCATATCTCCAAAATGCCCAGAGACTTAATCCACGTCAGGCCCGGTGGTCTTTGTTCTTTGCCCGCTTCGATTTCATCCTTCATTTCCGCCCGGCGGACAAAAATGTCAAAGCTGATGCCTTGTCCCGATCCTTCCTGTCCTCCGACCAAGAGGAGGAGCCTATGCACATTATCGACCCCTCCAAGGTGATGAATGTGGCCCCCTTGGATTTGACTCGTCTTCCACCCGGCAAGACGTTCGTGGCGCCTCCAGACCATGAGAGGGTTCTTCGCTGGGGTCATTCTTCTAAACTAGCTGGCCATGGCGGCCAAAAGAAGACCTTCCTACTCTTTTCCCGGCATTACTGGTGGTCTACCCTGCGTAAGGATGTAGTAGACTTCGTCTCTGCCTGTTCATCTTGTGGCCGCAACAAAGTTCCCAGACACTTACCAGCTGGTCATCTCCTGCCGCTTCCCATACCTGTTGCCCCGTGGCAACACATCGCTATGGACTTCATTACCGATCTTCCTGTCTCTGCCTGGTGTACTGTCATTTGGGTGGTCGCGGACCGCTTCTCTAAAATGGCCCACTTCATTCCCCTGCCTGGTCTTCCGTCTGCACCTGAGCTGGCTAAGGACTTTATTCGCCATATCTTCCGTCTCCATGGCCTACCCTTCCACATCGTGTCGGATCGAGGGGTTCAGTTTACCTCACGCTTCTGGAGAGCCACATGTAAACTGCTGGACGTCACCCTGGACTTCTCCTCCACTTACCACCCTCAGTCCAATGGTCAAGTGGAGCGGATCAATCAGATCCTTACCAGCTATCTCCGGCACTTTGTTAATGCCCACCATTCTGATAGGGTGGACCTCCTTCCTTGGGCCGAGTTCTCTTAAAATAACCACGAGAGCGAATCCTCTTCCAAGTCCCCGTTCTTTATTGTCTATGGCCAGCACCCCCGGATTCCGTTTCCCGTCTCCGCCTCTGTGGACAACCCTGCCGCGCAGTCTCTTGTCAGCGAGTTTTCTACCATTTGGGAGAGTACTAGGTCTGCACTTCTTCAGTCCTCCGAGCGGATGAAGCGTTATGCTGACAAGAGACGTCTGGATCCGCCTCAATTCCGTCCGGGAGACAAGGTTTGGCTCTCTTCCAAACATGTACGGCTCAAGATACCCTCCTACAAGTTAGGTCCTCGCTTCATCGGTCCTTTCGAAATCCTCAGGCAAATTAATCCAGTGGCCTACAAATTAAAACTCCCGGCCACCTTACGGATTCCCAACTCCTTCCACGTATCTCTCCTCAAACCCGTTGTCTTTAACTCTTTTTCCAACAATCCAGGTACTCCTCCTGCTCCGGTTTCCGCTGAAGACGTCTTTGAGGTAGAGAGTATTCTGGCCACTAAGAGGGTAAGAGGAAAGACCTTTTTTTTGGTAGATTGGAAGGGGTTTGGTCCTGAGGAGAGAACATGGGAGCCCCGGGAGAACATCCATGCCCCTCTCATCCTTGCTAAATTTCTCTCTGGCCTAAAAAAGGGGGGGCCTAAAGGGGGGGGGGTACTGTAGCGTCGGCGTCCCTGCCCCCTGCTAGGCAGGGACGCCGTTCCCCTCACCTCTCTGCTCCGTGCCCGGCGGCTTCCTCCCGCTCTGCTGGCAGCGCGCCCTGCTTCCTGGCCTCTGTGCTTAGGGCCAATGGCCGGAGGACCTCTCCATATATAAGGCACCTCCTCCAAAATGGAGGTGCCCGAGCAATGTTGTTGCAAAGTCTTCACTCTGCTTCAGCCCTCAGGTCCCGTTGCCAGTGACCTGCCAGTCACCTGCCTGATTCCTGCCTGTTACCTGCCAGTCATCTGCCAGATTCCTGCTTGATACCTGCCTGATATCCGCTTACCAGCTTGCAAGCCTGCGGTCCGACGGTCTGCTCTCCGACACCTGTCAGTCTGTCTATGGACCAGCCTGCCCGCTCACCTGGGAGCGCTCACCTGTTACTTGCCTGCTAGCCTACCTGGAGGCTCTGCCGTCACTTGCCGTGACCACCTGCCTGTCCAGAGACTCTTGCCCGCTCACCTGGGAGCTCTCACCTGCTACCTGCCTGCTAGCCTACCTGGAGGCTCTGCCGTCGCTTGCCGTGACCACCTGCCTGTTCAGAGACTCTTGCCCGCTCACCTGGGAGCGTCCACCCGCTACCTGTCTGCTAGTCTACCTGGAGGTTCTGCCGGCACTTGCCGTGACCACCTGCCTGTCCAGAGACTCTCGCCCGCTCACCTGGGAGCGCTCACCAGCCACCAGCCCGCTGCCCTTCTACCCAGAGACTGTCCCTGTCACTTGCCGTGACTACCTGCCCCTCTACCCAGAGACTGTCCCTGTCACTTGCCGTGACTACCTGCCCGTCTTCCCTGGGAGCCACCCGCTTCCTTACAAGGACTGCCCCCTTGTATAGTTGCACAGAGGTTCCACCTCCCAGACCCGTTACACTATGCCATGATTAACAGTGGGTAAGTCGCTCAAAACACATAGGCCCTTGTCCTCTACATTAAAAATTCACAGTCCTTTTCATATTCCCATATTACTTCCTGGTCCTCAACAAATTCTGTTCAATGTGGAGACACGAAGGTCAGTGGGTGCACTCGTCCGCTAGCCTGTTTGTCTATAAAAAAGACCGCATGGGCTAAGGCTCATCCCATTGAACGCCCATACTCCTTCCCCGTGGGCAGAATACTACTCAGATAACACAGGGTGAGGGTATCAAACTACGGTAATACTTTATTGTAGAGTCCCAGTAAGCACTCAAGATGGTGCAAATGACAGTCTCACCCTTCTGCTGGCTCACCGGGGATTAAAACCTCTGTGACTTTGGCGCACCCAGAACCAATTACCCCAACCAGTAGCACCCCGATGTTGGTGGGCACCAACAGAGTAGAGGTGGCAGCAAACTTAGGAAACTGACCGAGTATAGTGAGATATGTGGCCAGGTGAACTGATTGTCCCAACCTGCGTTCCCCAAGCGTCTTCGTGGGTTTAGTGATGGGCAGTGGAGCAGATCTGTATTTTAACAGCTGTGGTCCCTCAGCTGATGCCCTGTAGAGTCTCTCTGGAGAGAGAGACGAGCCCCTTTTATACCCACAGATCTCATTCAGGGCATTCTCCCACAGGATTGGGGAAGGTGGAGGGAGATAATCCCTCATTGCTCAATTGTTCAATTGACCTGCATATTTGTCCTCCAATGTGTGTAGACTAGTAAACTGCAAGGGGCTGAAGCAATATGTAATCAGCAGGCATTCCACAGATCAACATACTAAAGTCAACATACAGGCTCATATGAAACAATGGCTCATGTCCCTTGACCTACTGAACAAAGGAACAGTGCACAACAAGGGTCAAAAGACAGACTCATATGAAACAATGGCTCATGTCCCTTGACCTATTGAACAAAGGAACAATACGTCTGGCATAATTAAGAATAATTCACCCCCACACCAGTGGCCAGGATGATGCTGTGTCGTCACAGTCAAGACATCTACTGCTTCGGCCACTGATGCTGACATGGAGTATTAGATTAATCAATTTTGGATTGGACGAAGGTTTTTGAATGTTTTCTACTTCATAAACTGGAAAGGATTCTGGGATGTGAGAATCCTAATAAAGGCATCAATGCTCTAATTCTAATCAGCAAATTTTATGGCAAGTATCCTATTTGTTCTTTTTCAGATTCTTCTGGGGGGAAAGCCTTAAAAAGAGAGTACTGTTACTCACCTGTCCTAGTTACTCTCCTTCTCCTATGGCTGGCTTCCTCTGTGCTAGTCTGCACTGGATTACTGTGGTAGCCTGACAAGCACCACTGATGTCATAATCCTAGGCCTTTTTAAGGCCAACTAAGTATTCAGATAGTTTATCCTGCTGCTACCACATGCTTTTCCTAGAGTTAACATCATTTTTCTCTTGATTGTGCTCCTGCTGTGGGTGCTATTATTTTCCCAGCTACTCCTGTCTGCAATTCAGCAACCAGATACTACAGTGGCTTGCAAAAGTATTCACCTCCTTGGCTTTTTCCATGTTTTGCTACCTCACAACCTGGAACTTCACTGTTTTTTTTAGGTTTCCATCAGTTCATGTAAAGAACATACACACAACTGTGAGCATTTGGTTTTCTTTTTATTGTGAAGTAAACAAAGAGGACAAAATAACTGAAAACTTCAGTGTACACAACTATTCACTCCCCTAAAGTCAGTACTTTGTAGATCCTCCTTTTGCGGCAATTAAAGCTGCAAGTTGCTTTGGATAAGTCTCTGTGAGCTTTCCACATCTCGCCACTGGGATTTTTGACCATTCCTCAAGGCAAAACTGCTAAAGCTCCTTCAAGTTAGATGGTTTCCTCTGTTGAATAGCAATGTTCAAGTCTGACCACAGATTCCCAATTGGATTAAAGTCTGGGCTTTGACTAGGCCACTCAAAAACATTTACACGTTTCCCCTTAAACCATTTGAGTGTTGCATTAGCACTATGCATTGGGTCATTGTTTTGTTGGAAGGTGAACCTCCATCACAGTCTCAAATCACTGACAGACTGAAACAGGTTTTGTTCAAGAGTTTTCCTGTATTTCGCACCATCCATCTTCCTTTCGCCTCGGACCATTTTCTCTGCCCCTGCTGCCAAAAAACATGCCAACAGCATGATGCTGCTGCCACCATGTTTCACCATGGGGCTGGTGTTCTTGGGGTGATGAGCTGTGTTGGTTTGGCTCCAGACATAGCTTTTACCTTGTGGGCCAAAAAGTAACATTTTGGTATCATCTGACCACAGCACCATCCTCCAGACATTTGTTGAGTCTCCCACATTTCCCATTTTTCCACAAAGGTCACCTTTATGGAATGTACAGTTTTTGTGGTCGCATGGACTGCTACTCCAGTCTCTGCTTGAAAGCTCTGCCGCTCTTTCATGGTTACCTTTGGTCTCTGTGCTGCCTCTCTGATTAATGCCCTCCTTGCCCAGGCTGGGAGTTTTGGTGGGATACCCTCTCTTGGCAGATTTGTTAAGGTACCATGTTCTTTCCATTTGGTGAAAATGGGTTTGATGGTGCTCCGGGGGATCATCAGAGATTGGGATATTGTTTTAGAACCCAACCCTGGCTTGTACTTCTGAACAACTTTGTCCCTGATTTGGTTGGAGATCTCCTTGATCTTCATGGTGTCGTTTGGTTAATGGTGCCTCTTACTTAATGGTGTTGCAGCCTCTGTGGCCTTTCAGAAAAGGTGTGTATATACTGATAGACCATGTGACACTTAGACTGCACACAGGTGGACTTCCTTTCACTAAGCACGTGACTTATGAAGGTGATTGCTTGCACTAGAAATTTTTATGGGCTTCATTGCAAAATGGGTGACTACATATGCACATACCAATTTTTAGTTATTTTATCCCATGAATTTAATTTATGCCTATATTTTTCTTACTTCGCTTCATCAACTTAGACTATTTAGTGCTGATGTCTCACACATAAATCGGATTACAAAAATATTTAAACACAAGTTGTAATGTAACAAAATAGGTAAAAAGTCAAGGGGGGTAAATACTTTCGCAAGCCACTCTATCTACTAGTTTGAAAAAAAGACAATAATGAATAAAGTGTGGGTCAAATATTACTAATGAAAATAAATAAAATACAGCTTTTATTAGGGTTTGGATTTAAAAAGATGTATGTGTATATACAGTTGAAACCAGAATTTTACATACACTATTTAAAAAGACATATATCCTTTTTTTTTCAATATCTGACATGAAATCAGAATAATCCTTTCCCGTTTTAGGTCAATTAGGATTACCATAATTTTTAATATTTGCCAAATGTCAGAATAATGAGAATGTTTTAAGGCATTTTTATTACTTACTGCAAAGTCAAAAGTTTACACACATTTCATTAGTATTTGGTACCATTGCCCTTAAACCGAATGACTTGGGTCACACTTTTGGGATATCCTTTGTGGTATAGCGACAAGCTTGGCTGTATGCGGAGGTAAAACACGGGATACTGTCTCTTTAAATTTTTGGGTTAGTTTATTTAGCAGTCATAAAGTACCCTGGAGTCCATAAAGAGCACACAGCCCATTCGGCTAAAGAGACAAAACAAAATACAAAACTTGCAGCACAGTCCGTATCTCGGCCAAGGTCTGGCCACTCACAGTTAGCCACACACAAGTTCAGCACAGCACGTCCTATCTCCTTCCTGGAGCAAAATTTCCCTAGGTACAGAACACACCTGAGTGCCAGGGCTAGCTATTTAAAGCCCAGACACTTCCCTGATTGGAGGAATGGTGGATAATGTCCCTCCCTACACTTCGTTATCCACTGAAAACATTCCCTTGTAAATGTGGTTCTATTTACTCTCTCTGCACTTTCTTGTGCAGGAGAAACTTCCATGTTTTCACATCACTGAAGCTAAGATTCTCAGCGACAAATACCTCCCTTCTGACACATTACCAGTAACTTTGTCACATATTCCCCCCTCTGCCCAAAGCCGGGGGTTTTGGTACCTTCACTCACTAGACAAGGAAGTCTGGACAGGGCATTGGCATTAGCATGCAGTTTGGCAGGCCTGTGCTCTACCAAAAAACTAAAGTCCTAGAGGGCCAGAAACCACCTGGTCACCTGGCATTTTTTCCCATCCGTTCCCTCATCCATCTCAGGGGGCATGGTCTGCGACCAGTCTGAATTTGCGGCCTAATAGGTAGTACCCAAGGGTATCGACCGCTCACTTGAAGGGCGGACACTCCTTTTCCACAACTGCATAATTCTTTTCGCAGGCCAAGAGATTTTGCTCAGGTACAAAATGGGGTGATCCTCCCCATTTACCTCCTGCGATAAAACGGCCGACGTCTCAGACGTCCATCTGAAGCACAAACTCTTTCCGGAAGTCAGGTGCTATCAAGACCGGCTTGTTACAAAGGGCGCGTTTTAGCTCCTGGAATGCTAGCTCTGCCTCAAAAGACCACTTAGCCATCGCCGTCTTCGTACCTCTAAGTAAGTCGGTTAAGGGTGCCGCTATTGTGGCAAAATTCTTGATAAACCGCCAATAATACCCCACGATACCCAAAAAGGCCCGTACCTGTTTCTTGGAGGCTAGTTGCGGGCAATTCTGGATTGCCTCCACCTTGTTCATTTGCAGTTTTATTTCACCCCTTCCAACCAAGTAGCCCAAGTATTTTGCCTCTTCTTTTCCTATGGCTCATTTTCTTGGGTTTATGGTAAACCCGGCGTTTCTCAATGCAACTACTACTGTCTGGACCTTCTGCAGGTGGATTCCCTAATCTGGGCTGGAAATCACGATGTCGTACAAGTAAGTGGCAGCGTATTTTTTATGTGAGCCCAGAATCTGGTCCATGACCCTCTGGAAGGTACCTAGGGCTCCCTGTAGCCAGAAAGGCATCCTAGTGTATTGAAAACACCCGTCGGGTGTAGAGAAGGCCATTTTCTCCTTGGACCATGGGGTCAGGCGAATCTGCCAGTACCCTTTTGTTAGGTCCATGGTAGTGATGTACCTGGCAGGCTGCAGCCTCTCAATAAGCTCATCGACCCAGGTCATCGGGTAGGCATCAAACTTGGACACGTCGTTTAGCTTCCTGTAATCATTACAGAACCGCCATTCTCCACCCGACTTAGGCACAAGAACAATTGGGCTGGACCATCCGCTCTTAGATTCCTCGATAACGCCCAGGCTCAACATTCTCCTCACTTCCTTGGAGATCACCTCACGGCAGGCTTCGGGAATTCGATACAGCCTTTGGTTCACCTGTACGTGCGGCTCCATCAGAATCTCATGCTCCACAACTTGCGTACATCCGTGCAATTCTGAGAACAGGTCTTGGTTTCTCTGCAAGAGTTCTCGGCACTGTTGTTTCTGGGCCGGTGACATTGTCTCTGCCACTGTAACGTTCTCGACCCTGGCTTCAGGATTTTCCCTTAAGGATGGAGCTTCCACCAGTTCCCTGTCTCGCCACAGCTTCAGTAAGTTGATGTGGTAGATCTAGTACGGCTTCCTTCTACCTGGCTGGTGGACGTTGTAGGTGACTTCACTCAGCTTCTCAATTACTTTGTACGGTCCTTGCCACTTAGCCAGGAACTTACTCTTGACCGTTGCTACCAAAACCAACACCCGATCTCCAGGGCTGAATTGTCTCAGCTTGCGGCCCGATTGTAGACCCTACCTAGGCTTCTTGTGCCTGTAGACGGCTCGCCTTCACAATTGGCATTACCCTTTCGATCCAGTCCTGCATTTGGGCCACGTGCTCGATAACACTCCGGTGGGGTGTAACCTCTGCTTCCCAGGTCTCCTTTGCTATGTCCAGAAGTCCCCAAGGGTGTCGTTCGTATAGCAGTTCAGACGGCGAGAACCCTGTAGAGCTCTGGGGAACTTTCCTAATGGAGAACAGCAGGTAAGGCAGCAGGCAATCCCAGTCTCACCCATCCTTCTCCACAACTTTCTTTAACATCGACTTTAAGGTCTTGTTGAACCGTTCTACCAGTCCGTCCATCTGCGAGTGGTATACAGATGTTCGGAGTCATGTAATTTGGAGGGCCTTACGCAATTCTCTCATCACCTTCGACATAAACAGAGTTCCCTGGTCTGTCAGGATCTCCTTTGGCAGACCTGTCCGGGAGAAAATATGTACCAGCTCTGTGGCGATACTTCCGGAGGAGGAATTTCTTAATGGTACCACTTCCGGATATCACGTAGCATAGTCCAATATAACCAGAATGTATTGGTAGCCCCGGGCGGAGTTCACCAGGGGCCCCACAAGGTCCATGGCGATCCAATCAAATGGGACCTTTATGTGAGGGAATGGCAGTAGGGGGCTTCGAAAATGGGACACGGGAGCCATCACCTAACAGATGGGACATGACCGGCAGTAGTTCACAATCTCCCCGTGACATCCAGGCCAGTAGAACCTTTGTGGGACCCGCTCCCGAGTCTTACCTACCCTTAGATGCCCACCCAAGATGTGAGAATGGGCCAGGCCTAACACTCTACGCCTATAGGGTCCCGACATTACCAACTGCTCTATTAAGTCCCCTTTTGGGTTAGTGCGTCCCCGTGTATGCACCGGACACACACGTTTTTCCTGGGGATCAACTGGTGCGGGAGCGTGGCCCTTATGAGAGACACCAAGCTCCCTGAGTCCAGGAGTCCTGCCACCAGTACCCCATTAACAGTCACCAGACATGACTGTGGCCCCTCACCGGGCTGATAGTCCACACTGCAGGCAGGGTAGGCATAGTAGGAACAGCGACGTCCCAGACTACAGTCCATCTGTTCAGAGGCCAGAGGGCAGCGAGCAGCTACATGGCCTGGGCCGTGACACTGCCAAAAAATAGTCTCTCCCGAGGGAACCTTGGGCACCACCTCCCCCATCCATTTGGACCTTGGATGCTCCACCACCTTTTGTGCCACTGACTGGGACCCCCAGTATGGAGTGGGCTGTTTTCCCACAGAACTCTCAACCCCCTGGTACCTCTCAACCAGTCCGACCAGTTCATCAGCATTCCGGGATTCGCCCTGGGCAACCCAAGTCTGTACTGGCCTCAGTAAGGAGTGCACGAACGGATCTATCACTACTCGCTCTATGATCTGCGCTGGGGTAGAAGATTCTGGTTGCATCAATTTTTGCACCAGGTGCAACAGGTCAAACATTTGGAAGTGCGGTGGTTTCTTGCGGTGATACACCCAGCGGTGGACGCGCTGTGCCCTGACAGTCATCGTTACCCCCAAGCGTGCCAAAATTTCAGTTTTTAATTTTGCATATTCTTTAGCGTCCTGCAAGGCTAAGTCATAATATGCCTTCTGGGGTTCCCACGTCAGGTATGGCGCCAACACCTCTGCCTATTGCCCTGGCGGCAGCCTCTCCCTCTCGATGACCCTCTCGAATACCATCAGAAAAGCTTCTACGTCATCACCCGGAGTCATTTTCTGCAGCGCTCCCCTTACTGCCTTTCGGACAGAAAAGTCATCCACTGACCTTATCGTTGGAGCTGTTGCTGAGCCACTGCGAGCAAATCAATCTGCTGCTGTTGTTGGCAATGGTCCTGGTGGGCCTGCTGCTGGAGCTGCTGCATAAGCAGTTTGGTGGTCTCCTGTTGCACCATCTGATGTTGCTGTAGCATCTGCTGGTGCTGCGTTTGTTGCTGTTGGTGCTGCGCTTGCAGCGCCGGCTGCGCCTGCAACAAATGCTTAGGAGGTCCTCCATCTTGTCCATCGTCACTTGCTGGCTCATAGCCTACTTCACCCAGGACATGCAGAACTTCCTGCAACAATCACACAGTCACACATGTTCGCTGGGAGTGTTGCCCGCATTCTCCACCTCTTGTGGTGTAGTGACAAGCTTGGCTGTATGCGAGGTAAAACACGGGATACTGTCTCTTTAAATTTTCGGATTAGTTTATTTAGCAGTCATAAACTACCCTGGAGTCCATAAAAAACACAGCCCATTCAGCTATAGAGACAAAACAAAATACAAAACTTGCAACACAATCCGTATCTCGGCCAAAGTCTGGCAACTCACAGTTAGCCACACACAGGTTCAGCGCAGCACGTGCTAGCTCCTTCCTGGAGCAAAATTTCCCCAAGTACTGAACACACCTGAGTGTCAGGCCTGGCTATTTAAAGCCCATACACTCCCCTGATTAAAGGGATGGTGGATAACGTGCCTCCCTGCACTTCATTATCCACTGAAAACATTCCCTTGTAAATGTGGTTCTATTAACTCTCTCTGCACCTACTTGTGCAGGAGAAACTTCCATGTTTTCACTGAGGCTCAGCGACACATACCTCCCTTCTGACACACTACCAGTGACTTTGTCACACCTTCCACAAGCTTCTCACAATAGTTGGTCGAAATTTGGGCCCATTCCTCCTGACAAAACTGGTGTAACTGATCTAAGTTTGTAGGTCAACTTGTTCGCACCTGCCTTTTCAGCTTTGCCCATACATTTTCAATAGAATTGAGATCAGGGCTTTGTGATGGCCACTCCAAAACATTGACTTTGGTATCCTTAAGCCACTTTGTTACCATTTTGGCAGTATGCTTCAGGTCATTGTCCATTTGGAAGACCCATTTCTGCCCAAGCTTTAACTTCCTCGCTGATGTCTTGAGATGTTGCTTCAGTATTGCCACATAATCTTCTTTTCTCATGATGTCATCTATTTTGTGAAGTGCACCAGTCCCTTCTGCAGCAAAACAACCCCACAACATGACGCTGCCACCCCCTTGTTTCACAGTTGGGATGGCGTTCTTAGGCTTCCAAGCTTCTCCCTTTTTCCTTCAAAGGTAACGATGGTCATTATGCCCAAAAAGTTCAATTTTAGTTTCATCAGACCACAGGACATGTCTCCAAAAATTAAGTAAATGATTAGAAAAAACTCCAGCACCTTCTCCATATCCATCACAAGAAATATTAAATTAAAACGTCCATTTTGTTAGTTCCATTAAAAAACACATAACACATGTGTAAGGCAAACCTTACGCGTTTCATAGGTTATGTATGATTAAGAACCCTTGCCTTGTTCGAAACGCGTAAGGTTTGCCTTACACATGTTTCATGTGTTTTTTAATAGAGCTAATAAAATGGATGTTTTAATTTAATATTTCTTGTGATGGATATGGAGAAAGTGCTGGAGTTTTTTCTAATCATTTATCTGCTTCTCATCCCTGGATTTGCTACCAAGGATTTCCGTGCACCAGTGAACCCTCATGGCACATATATGGTAGGCTGAATTTCTTTTTCCTTTTTATATTCATGCTCAATCCAAAAATTAAGGTCTTTGTTCCTGCAAACATTAATCTGGCTTTTCTATGTTTCTTCTGGAGTAATGGCTTCTTCCTGGCAGAGTGGCCTTTCAGCCCATGTTGATGCAGTACTCGTTTCACTGTGGATATTGACACAATCTTATCAGCTTCACAAGGTCTTTTGCTTTGGTCCTTGGGTTGATATGCACATGTCGGACCAAAGCACATTCATCTCTGGGACACAGGACCAGTCTACTTCTGAGCAGTATGATGGCTGGACATTCCCATCTTGTTTGTACTTGCATATGATTGTTTGTACAGATGAACGAGGCACTTTCAGGTATCTTGAAATTGTACCCAAGGATGAGCCAGACTTGAGCAAGTCCACAATTCTCTTCCTGATATCTTGGCTGATTTATTTAGACTTTCCCATGAGGCTACACGAAGAAGCAATGTGTTTCAGGTGTTCATTAAAATACATCCACAGGTGTAGCTCCAATTAACTCAGATGATGCCAAAAAAAACTATCAGAAGCTTCCAAACACATGACATCATCATATGGGCAGTCCAGAATTGTTTAAAGGCATAATAATCTTAGTGTATGTAAACTTTTGACTTTGCAGTAAGCAATAAAAATGCCTTAAAACATTCTCTCTCCCTCTCATTATTCTGGCATTTGGCAAATATTAAAAATTATGGTAATCCTAATTTACCTAAAATAGGAAAGGTTTATTCTGATTTCATGTCAGATATTGAGAAAAACATGCATATGTGTCTTTTTATATAGTGTATGTAAACTTCTGGTTTCAACTGTATATCCAACACAGTAGACAAAAATACAAGTATTGGTGAGTAAGTCAACAGGGAAAAATTACTGGTTACAGAGTGATCTTATTGTATTCATACAATATGAAAAACAATGAATGATAGAAAGTTAAATACACATGGTAAAAGAATCACAAAGGAGTGCCAGAAAGAAGTACACTGCTCAAAAAAATAAAGGAAACACTCAAATAACACATCCTAGATCTGAATGAATTAAATATTTTCATTGAATACTTCATGAGTTCTGTACAAACTTGAATGTGCTGACAACAAAATCACAAAAAATCATCAATGGAAATCAAATGTATTAACCAATGAAAGCCTGGATTTGGAGTCACCTCCAAAATTAAAGTGGAAAAACACACTACAGGCTGATTCAACTTTGATGTAATGTCCTTAAAACAAGTCAAAATGAGGCTCAGTATTGTCTGTGGCTTCCACGTGCCTGTATGACCTCCCAACAATGCCTGGGCATGCTCCTGATGAGGTTGCGGATGGTCTCTTGTGGGATCTCCTCCCAGACCTGGACTAAAGCATCTGCCAACTCCTGGACAGTCTGTGGTGCAACATGATGTTGGTGGATGGAGCGAGACATGATGTTCCAGATGTGCTCAATTGGATTCAGGTCTGGGGAATGGGCGGGCCAGTACATAGCTTCAATGCCTTCATCTTGAAGGAACTGCTGACACACTTCAGCCACATGAGGTCTGGCATTGACCTGCATTAGGAGGAACCCAGGGCCAACCGCACCAGCATATGGTCTCACAAGGTGTCTGAGGATCTCATCTCGGTATCTAATGGCAGTCAGGCTACCTCTGGCGATCACATGGAGGGCTGTGCGGCTCTCCAAAGAAATGCCACCCCACACCATTATTGACCCACTGCCAAAGCGGTCATGCTGAAGGATGTTGCAGGCAGCAGATCGATATCCACGGCGTCTCCAGACTCTGTCATGTCTGTCACATGTGCTCAGTGTGAACCTGCTTTCATCCGTGAAGAGCACAGGGCGCCATGGCGACTTTGCCAATCCTGGTGTTCTGTGGCAAATGCCAAGCGTCCTGCACGGTGTTGGGCTGTGAGCACAACCCCCATCTGTGGACGTCGGGCCCTCATACCACCCTCATGGAGTCAATTTCGAACCGTTTGTGCAGACACATGCACATTTGTGGCCTGCTGGAGGTCATTTTGCAGGGCTCTGGCAGTGCTCCTCCTTGCAGAAAGGAGGAGCTAACGGTCCTGCTGCTGGGTTGTTGCCCTCCTATGGCTCCCTCCACATCTCCTGGTATCTTCTCCATGCTCTGGACACTGTGCTGACAGACACAGCTACCCTTCTTGCCACAGCTCGCACTGATGTGCCATCCTGGATGAACTGCAGTACCTGAGCAACTTCTGTGGGTTGTACTGTAGACACCGCCTCATGCTACTGTAACTATAGGGGTGAGAGCAATGGCAAAATGAAAAAGTGACCAAAACAACAGCCAAAAAGGATGAGAACAGAAATGGTCTGTGGTCACCACCTGCAGAACCACTCCTTTATAGGGGGTATCTTATTAATTGCCGATCATTTCTACCAGTTGTCTGTTCCATTTGCACAACAGCAGGAGAAATTGATTCACAATCAGTTTTGATTCATAACTGGACAGGTAGATTTCACAGAAGTGTTATTGACTTGGAGTTACATTGTGTTGTTTAAGTGTTCCCTTTATTTTCTTGAGCAGTGTAATAAGAAATAATTCCCTGCTGATAACGTAGAATAAGGTACATGCTTTAGTAGCATAATATGGCAGCTTACCCACCAACATACTCGATACTCGTTGAATGTTTCACAAATGCTTGACCCTGACAAGTGTTTGATAAGCATTTCAAATAAAATGCAAAATTTAAATCTTAAACTTCAAGCCTATAATTTCGATTGGAGCAGTGGGGTATCACTAATATCAGCCGCTACAGTGGGTACGGAAAGTATTCAGACCCCTTTACATTTTTCACTCTTTGTTTCATTGCAGCCATTTGGTAAATTCTAAAAAGTTCTTTTTTTCTCTCATAAAAGTACCCCATTCTGCACCCCATCTTGACTGAAAAAAAACAGAAATGTAGAAATTTTTGCAAATTTATTAAAAAAGAAAAACTGAAATATCACATAGTCATAAGTATATAGACCCTTTGCTCAGTATTGAGTAGAAGCATCCTTTTGAGCTAATACAGCCATGAGTCGTCTTGGGAATGATGCAACAAGTTTATCACACCTGGATTTGGGGATCTTCTGCCATTCTTCCTTGCAGATCCTCTCCAGTTCTGTCAGGTTAGATTATGAACGTTGGTGGACAGCCATTTTCGGGGTCTCTCCAGAGATGCTCAATTGGGTTTAGGTCAGGGCTATAGCTGGGCCAGTCAAGAAAGGTCACAGAGTTGTTCTGAAGCCACTCCTTTGTTATTTTAGCTGTGTGCTTAGGGTCATTGTCTTGTTGGAAGGTGAACCTTCAGCCAAGTCTGAGGTCCAGAGCACTCTGGAAGAGGTTTTCATCCAGGATATCTCTGTGCTTGGCCGCATTCATGTTTCCTTCAATTGCAACCTGTCATCCTGTCCCTGCAGCTGAAAAACACCCCCATAGCATGATGCTGCCACCACCATGTTTCTCTGTTGGGATTGTATTGGGCAGGTGATGTGCAGTGTGTTACGGGTCCGGGAGGTGGAACCTCTGTGCTACGGTGCAAGGAGAGACCCAGAGGGGCGTAACTAAGTATCAACTCGGACTGACCCTGGTCGTATGGCGGCTAACGACTCCGTGACCAGGGAGTGACCAAGCACAGGTCGTCCCCAGGTGCTACTCTGGGGACGACCTTGTAAGGGAGCAGGTGACTTCCACGGTACAGATGGCAGGGACTGACCGGAATAGCAGGTAGGCACAGCAGGCAGGCTGGCGAGCAGAAGCCTCCAGGTAGGCTATCAGGTAGACACGGCAAGTGACGGCAGGAGTCTCTAGGTGGGCTGGCAGGTGGTCAAGGCAAGTGACGGCAGGAGTCTCTAGGTGGGCTGGCAGGTGGTCACGGCAAGTGACGGCAGGAGTCTCTACGTGGGCTGGCAGGTGGTCACGGCCAGTGACGGCAGGAGCCTCTGGGTAGGCACGGTAGGTAACAAGCGGGTAACAGGCAGGTCACAGGCGAGTGCTCCCAGGTGAGCGGGCTGGCAGGCACGGCAGGTAACAGGCAGGCAGCAGGCAAGTGCTCCCAGGTGAGCGGGCTGGCAGGCACGGCAGGTAACAGGCAGGCAACAGGCAAGTGCTCCCAGGTGAGCGGACTGGCAGGTAACAGGCAGGTAACAGGCAGGTAACAGGCTGGCGGGCAGGACTGATAGCCAGGCTAGCAGCGGGACCTGAGGGCTGAAGCAGAGGTAAGAAACACTGTGCAACAACTTTTGCTCGGGCACCTCCATTTTGGAGGAGGTGCCTTATATATGGGAGGACCCTCGGCTATTGGCCGGGGACTCCTTAGGACGGCGCGCGCGGCCCCTTTAAGTTCTAAGCACAGTGCCCGGGGAGCAGCGCGCGCCGGCAGCAGGAAGAGGAGCGCTGGAGAACGCAGAGCGAAGAGCGCGGGGAGCGAGGAGGTGAGTGGGACGGCGTCTCTGCCTGGCAGGGAGCAGAGACGCCGATGCTACAGTACCCCCCCCTTTACGCCCCCTCTTTTTTAGGCCAGAAAGGAATTTTTCAAGGAGAAGCGGGGCATGAATGTTCTCCCTGGGTTCCCAAGTTCTCTCCTCTGGGCCAAACCCCTTCCAATCCACCAGAAAAAAGGTTTTTCCTCTTACCCTCTTAGTGGTCAGAAAGTTCTCTACCTCAAAAACGTCCTCAGCGGAAACCGGAGCAGGGTGAGTACCTGGATTGTTGGAAAAAGAGTTAAACACAACTGGTTTGAGGAGAGATACATGGAAAGAGTTGGGAATCCGTAAGGTGGCCGGGAGTTTTAACTTGTAGGCCACTGGGTTGATTTGTATGAGAACTTCAAATAGACCGATGAACCGAAGACCCAACTTATAGGAGGGTATTTTGAGTCGGACATGTTTGGAAGAGAGCCAGACTTTATCTCCCGGGCAGAATTGAGGTGGATCCAGACGTCTCTTGTCAGCATGTTTCTTCATCCGCTCGGAGGACTGAAGAAGTGCAGACCTAGTATTTTCCCAAATGGTGGAGAATTCGCAGACAAGAGCCTCCGCGGCAGGGCTGTCCAGCGAGGCGGAGATGGGAAACGGAATCCAGGAAAGTTGACCGTAGACCACGAAGATTTAGGGATTTAGAGGTAGATTCGCTCTCATGGTTGTTGTAGGAGAATTCGGCCTATGGTAGGAGCTCCACCCAATCGGAGCGTTAGCAAAGTGCCGGAGGTAGCTGGTAAGGATCTGGTTGATACGCTCCACTTGGCCATTGGACTGTGGATGGTAAGCAGAGGAGAAATCCAGGATGACATCCAGTAGCTTACAGGTAGCTCTCCAGAAACGTGAGGTGAACTGAACCCCTCGATCCGACACAATGTGGAGGGGTAGGCCATGGAGACGGAAGATATGACGGAAGAAATCCTTGGCCAGCTCCGATGCAGACGGGAGACCAGGCAGAGGGATGAAATGGGCCATCTTAGAGAAGCGGTCGGCGACCACCCAAATGACTGAACAACCGGCAGAAACAGGGAGATCAGTAATAAAGTCCATGGCAATGTGCTGCCACGGGGCAGCAGGTGCGGGAAGAGGCAGGAGGCGACCGGCTGGAAGATGTCTGGGAACTTTATTGCGGGCACAGGACGAACAGGCCGAGACGAAGTCTACCACATCCTTGTGCAGGGTAGGCCACCAGTAATGCCGGGTAATGAGTAGGAAGGTCTTCTTTTGGCCAGCATGGCCAGCTAGTTTAGATGAATGACCCCAGTGAAGAACCTTCACACGATCTGGTACCGCTACAAACGTCTTACCGGGTGGAAGACGAGTCAGATCCAAGGGGGCCACATTCATCACTTTGGAGGGGTCGATGATGTGCATAGGCTCCTCCTCTTGATCGGAGGACAGGAAGGATTGGGACAAGGCGTCGGCTTTGACATTCTTGTCCGCCGGGTGGAAATCTAGGATGAAGTCAAAGCGGGCGAAGAACAAAGACCACCGGGCCTGACGCGGATTGAGTCTTTGGGCATTCTGGAGATATGCCAGGTTTTTGTGATCCGTATAGATGATCACCGGGTATAGAGCCCCTTCAAGCAGGTAACGCCACTCCTCCAGCGCCAATTTAACCGCTAACAGTTCTCGGTCTCCTATGGAGTGGTTGCGCTCAGACGAGGAGAAGAGTTTGGAGATGAAGCCGCAGGTTACCATTCTCCCGGATGAAGAATTTTGGGTGAGCACCGCTCCTGCTCCGGAGGAGGAAGCATCAATCTCCAGGTAGAACTGTTTGTTGCAGTCCGGACGGTGCAGCACTGGGGCAGAGGAGAAGGCTTGCTTTAAGGAAAGGAAGGCCTCCTCAGCTTCGGGCGACCATTCCTTGGGATTTGCTCCCTTACGGGTGAGCACAGATATGGGAGCAGTCTGGGAAGAGAAGTGCGGGATGAAGAGACGATAGTAGTTGGCGAAACACAGGAATCGCTGAATCGCCTTCAACCCCTCCGGACGGGGCCACTTTAAGACAGCAGAGAGCTTCTCGGGATCCATTCGCAGGCCTGTCTGGGAGATAACATAGCCCAGGAATGGAAGAGAGGTCTGCTCGAAGAGGCACTTCTCGAATTTTGCATAGAGGTGATTCTGCCTGAGCCTAAACAGGAACTGACGAACATCCCACCGGTGTGTGGGAAGATCCGGAGAGAAGACCAAGATATTGTCCAGGTACACCACCACGCAAGAGTAAAGAAGATCACGGAAGATGTGGTTGACCAATTCTTGGAAGACGGCAGGAGCATTGCAGAGACCGAAGGGCATCACCCGGTATTCATAGTGACCATCCCGGGTATTGAATGCCGTCTTCCACTCGTCTCCTTGACGGATTCGGACCAGGTTATACGCCCCACGTAAAACTAGCTTGGTAAAGATCCTAGCTCCCTTAAGACGGTCAAACAACTCGGAGATGAGCGGCAGGGGGTATTTGTTTTTTACCATGATTTGGTTGTGTCCTCTATAGTCAATACAGGGGCGTAATGAACCATCTTTCTTCTTGACGAAGAAGAATCCGGCTCCAGCTGGGGAGGTATATTTCTGGATGAATCCCCTGGCCAGATTCTCCTCGATGTACTCCGACATGGCCCGGGTTTCGGCCGACGACAATGGGTAAATACGCCCACTTGGTGGAGTGGCGCCGGGTACCAGGTCGATCGGGCAATCATATGGCCTATCAGGTGGCAGTGTCTCTGCTTCCTTTTTACCGAAGACATCTGCATAGGACCAGTAAGGTGCCGGTAGACCGGGTAAATTAGCCGGGGTAGGGGGAGGGCGAGCCGGGCAAACCGGAGCCAGGCAGGTCCTATGGCAATCCTGCCCCCACCAGAGTACTTCACCGGATTGCCAGTTCAGCACGGGTTCATGTGTCTGGAGCCAGGGTAGACCTAGCAATAGGGAGTGAGAGAGTCCGGACAGCACATGGAAGAAGGTCTTCTCAGAGTGCAGCATTCCCACCTGCAGGATTATGGGTTGAGTGACGAGCAGAATGGTCACCGGAAGGAGTCTTCCATCCACGGAGGCTACTGACAATGGTTCAGCCAGAGGTTTGGTGGGAATCCGGTATCTCTCTACCAGGGACTGGGAAATGAGGTTTCCAGCAGCTCCAGAATCCAGCTGAGCAATTTCAAAGTGACGGTTCTCTCCCCAGGAGATAGAGACAGACAAAGTCAGGGACAGAGAGGGCTTACTTTTGCCTAGGACGACCTCTCCGAGCGGTCCTAGACACTGGAGTTTCCCGGCCTCTCCGGGCAGGAACGGATGAAGTGCTCCTTACTGCCACAATAGAAACAGCTCCCCTCGGCTCGGCGTGACTCTTGGCGAGATTTGACCATCTTGGTTTGGTCGATCTGCATAGGCTCGGGCGAGTGCGCCCGGGGAGTGACTGGTTGAGAGGCAGGTCTCTGGAAAGTAGGAGCAAGGCGAGGAAAATTTCTCTCCCGTGTAGTCTCTTTGGTACGTTCTTGGAAACGGATGTCAATCCGGGTAGCTAGTGACACCAGGTCATCCAGGGTGGTAGGAATGTCCCGACCGGCTAACTCGTCCTTAATCCGACCGGAAAGACCCTCCCAGAAGACGGACACCAGAGCCTCGTTGTCCCAGGCAAGCTCAGAAGCGAGAGTATGGAACCGTATGGCATATTGGCCCACGGTGAGACTCTCTTGGCGGAGACGTAGCAGAGAGGAGGCTGAAGAGGATTTTCGTCCTGGTTCATCGAAGACTTTCCAGAAAGCAGCGAGGAAAGACGATAGGTCGGACACCAGGGGATCCCCTCTCTGCCACAGGGGATTTAGCCATGCCAGTGCTTCCCCAGTGAGATGGGACATGATGAATGCCACCTTGGCCCGGTCGGAGATGAACTGATGTGCCAAGAGTTCAAAGTGCAGGGTGCACTGGTTTATGAAACCTCGAGCTAAGGCGGGGTCGCCAGCAAAACGTGGAGGTGCGAAAGCCGGGGTCCATAGACGGACGCCATAATAGGACTAGGTTGTGGTGCCGCAGAAGCAGGCGCTGCTTGACCAGAGATGGACACAGACGGATCGGACTATGCGCCTAGGCGAGAGTTAACAGACCGCAGGAAGGACAGGACCGACTCCTGTTGAGCTCTCTGACGTAAGACCTCCTGGTGCAGGTCGGAGATTGCGGGGGTCTGTGGGCCACCGGGTTCCATGGCCCGAGCAAAATGTTATGGGTCCGGGAGGTGGAACCTCTGTGCTACGGTGCAAGGAGGGACCCAGAGGGGCGTAACTAAGTATCAACTCGGACTGACCCTGGTCGTACGGCGGCTAACGACTCCGTGACCAGGGAGGGACCGAGCAGAGGGACCAGGTTCTACTCTGGGGACGACCTTGTAAGGGAGCAGGTGACTCATATGGTACAGATGGCAGGGACTGACCGCAATAGCAGGTAGGCACAGCAGGCAGGCTGGTGAGCAGAAGCCTCCAGGTAGGCTATCAGGTAGACACGGCAAGTGACGGCAGGAGTCTCTAGGTGGGCTCACAGGTGGTCACGGCAAGTGACGGCAGGAGTCTCTAGGTGAGCTGGCAGGTGGTCACGGCAAGTGACAGCAGGAGTCTCTAGGTGGGCTCGCAGGTGGTCACGGCAAGTGACGGCATTAGTCTCTAGGTGGGCTGGCAGGTGGTCACGGCAAGTGACGGCAGGAGTCTCTAGGTGGGCTGGCAGGTGGTCACGGCAAGTGACGGCAGGAGTCTCTAGGTGGGCTCGCAGATGGTCACGGCAAGTGACGGCAGGAGTCTCTTGGTGGGCTGGCAGGTGGTCACGGCAAGTGACGGCAAGAGTCTCTACGTGGGCTGGCAGGTGGTCATGGCAAGTGACGGCAGATGCCTCCGGGTAGGCACGGCAGGTAGCAAGCGGGTAACAGGCAGGTCACAGGCGAGTGCTCCCTGGTGAGCGGGCTGGCAGGCACAGCAGGTAACAGGCAGGCAAAAGGCAAGTGCTCCCAGGTGAATGGACTGGCAGGTAACAGGCAGGTAACAGGCAGGTAACAGGCTGGCGGGCAGGACTGATAGTCAGGCTAGCAGCGGGACCTGAGGGCTGAAGCAGAGGTAAGAAACACTGTACAACAACTTTTGCTTGGGTACCTCCATTTTGGAGGAGGTGCCTTATATATGGGAGGACCCTCGGCTAATGGCCGGGGACTCCTTAGGACGGTGCGCGCGGCCCCTTTAAGAGGGAGGGAGCGCGCGCCCTAAGCACAGTGCCCGGGGAGCTGTGCGCGCCGGCAGCAGGAAGAGGAGCGTTGGAGAACGCAGAGCGGGGAGCGCGGGGAGCGAGGAGGTGAGTGTGACGGTGTCTCTGCCTGGCAGGGGGCAGAGATGCCGATGCTACACAGTGCCTGGTTTTCTCCACACATACCGCTTAGAATTATCACCAAAAAGTTCTATCTTCATCTCATTAGACCAGAGAATCTTATTTCTCATAGTCTGGGAGTCCTTCATGTGTTTTTGAGCAAACTGTATGCGGGTTTTCATTTGTCTTGCACTAAGGAGAGGCTTCAGTCGGGCTACTCTGCCATAAAGGCCCGACTGGTGACAGTTGACTTTGTGGAACTTTCTCCCATCTCCCTACTGCATCTCTGGAGCACAGCCACAGTGATCTTTGGGTTCTTCTGTACCTCAATCACCAAGGCTCTTCTCCCATGATTGCTCAGTTTGGCTGGTCCCAAACTTCTTCCATTTAAGGATTATGGAGGCCACTGTGCTCTTAGGAACCTTGAGTAATGCAGAAATTCTTTTGTAACCTTGGCCAGATCTGTGCCTTGCCACAGTTCTGTCTCTGAGCTCCTTGTGCAGTTCGTTTGAGCTCATGATTCTCATTTGGTCTGATATGCACTGTGAGCTGTGAGGTCTTATATAGACAGGTGTGTGCCTTTGCAAATCAAGTCCTATCAGTTTAATTAAACACAGCTGGACTCCAATGAAGGAGTAGAACCATCTCAAGGAGGATCACAAGGAAATGGACAGAATGTGACTTAAATATGAGTGTCTGAGCAAAGGGTCTGAATACTTATGACCATGTGATATTTCAGTTTTTCTTTTTCAATTAATTTGCAAAAATTTCTACATTTCTGTTTTCTTCAGTCAAGATGGGGTGCAGAGTGTACTTTAATGAAAACAAATGAACTTTTTAGAATTTACCAAATGGCTGCAATGAAACAAAGAGTGAAAAATGTAAAGGGGTCTGAATACTTTCCTTACCCACTGTATGAGTTGGAGGGATGCAGTGCTGAATGGCTCAACAGGAAGACATCGACTTCCTGCTCCACCATTTAGCCTTTGAGTCTCAGTGCAGCAGGCGCAATATGATCACTGGACATCCCCCTGCTGTTCAGAGCTTCAGTCCACACACAGCACACACCGGAGCAGCACGTCTGGGATAGAAATGACGCGCCCCCTGGGCCAGTGCTGTTAGGGATACCCGGAGCCGGATCAGATGGGGGTTGTAGTCTCCGAGTGGCTGTGACCCGGTCCGTGCCCAGGGTGTCAAACTCAGTGTGTGGCAGTCCTTACAGATGTTACTAGATGTTCTTTTATGTCGACTACGCCACCCGTTGATTTGCGGTCACTACGGCCGCCGCTGCAGCAGGGTCCGCTGAGGCTGGTGGTGTGTGTGCAGCTTTGGGTAGTATAACCCCCAACGGGAGGGGTATAGCCTCAGGGGGTCAGCCGTGGAGGATGGTGGTTGTGAAGGTGCAGCAAAGAGACTCAGAGGCATAAAATGCAGTTCCAGGGTTTTACTTACTGGTGTTGCTCGGGTCACTGTGTACAGCAGTGACCACCCGAGCCGTGCTGCGTCCACCAGGTCCTGGACTCGGTCAACTCCCAGGCAACTCCGGAGTGTGGTCCTGAGCTCCTTTCTGACTCTCCCTTCTTCTGGCCGTTCCCACCAGGGATCCACCTAAGTCCGGCTCCCTCGGGCCTCTTGTTGGTAAACCCTTGTCTCTGGGTTCCCTGACCCTATTCTTGGTCTGCCTTCCGGGTGGATTTAGTGGGTGGTCGTGGCAGATCCTGCCCACGACCTCCGGTCTCTGGCTGAGGATTAGTGCTGTAGCCTCCACCAGCTTGGGATCCGGTACCCTGTTGCCGACCCTTCACCCTATTAGCTCTCTTATGGGCTCTTGGGGTCCCCTCTTCCTGCGCCTCTGGGTCCCTCTTCCTTCTCCTCTGCTCTGCTTCTCAGGCTCTCAGACAGACTGTCTGACTGGCTGACTGACAACTGACTGACTGACTGACCCTGATCTAAGATGGTGCCCACCTTATATACTCCCTCTATGTGTGAGCTCAGGTGACCAGCACCCAATGAGCTCCTAGCTTTACCCAGGCTGCTCCCCCTATCTGCCCCTACACTACTGGGATGTTCCACCCCCCCTCCCACTCCAGCCAAGGACAGACTCGGTCGTACCTGCACATTTATTAAGTGGGAGTACCGTCGGTCTGTCCCCCGGAAATGGGATGTGTGTAGTGCATGCAGCCTACTAGCTCAGTTCCACACTCCATCCTTACCCGGGAGTGGAATACCACACCTCTGGGTTGAGGTGCAATACCCCTGTAGCAGCCGAATCCTCAGGGTGCTACATTCCCCCCTGGTAAATCACAGCACGTCCTCGGGCTGTAAAAGAATAAACATCCAAAAACATACAAATTTTTTTT
Organism: Phyllobates terribilis; assembly: GCF_046119375.1. Lineage (NCBI taxonomy): Eukaryota > Metazoa > Chordata > Amphibia > Anura > Dendrobatidae > Phyllobates > Phyllobates terribilis. The sequence goes on along the minus strand of NW_027362762.1, from coordinate 324,233,643 downwards.
TTTTTTTTCATAAACATCAACATATAAAACATCATATATATTATCATCAGTAATAAACTTTTCATATAAAACTTTTCATAAATAACATTCTTGCTTCTGGTTCCTCCGGTCACTGTGCAACTTGTGACCGGGTAAAGTGCGACAGTCTCTCTTGGAAGAAAACAGTTTCCTATAAAACCGGTAGAGGGCGCTTTAGGAAGCGCAACTATATACAAGGGAAATATGGCCGCTCTCAGTCCTCGGCCAGGTATTAGGGAGGATTGACCGCTCTCAGTCCTCGGTCAGTGGGAATAGGGACACACGGGTTTCAGTTCAATCTGCTGGTCCCAACGGGGACCATATTTTAAGCAGCAACAGTTTTTTTTTTTTTTTTTTTTGGTACCCCTACGGGCAACTATATACAGTCTCTTCTCTACCGTACTCAACGACGGCGTCCTCCTCCTGCTCTTTCTTTGGATTCAGTTTCTGTTTCAGACCCATCCGGGTCCTCTTGCTCCTCCTCACACCGCAGCTCCTCCTCCGTCAGGCGATGCACATGGAGGGCGTAGGGTCCTTTGGCACACTTGTGCCGGGTGAAGGTGACCTCGTCCCCTAGATACAGGTCACGACCTCTGTGTCCCTCCGGCAGATGGCTTTCTACGTCTCTGCGGGTCACAAAGACGTCGCCGGGGGTATGATGGTCTCTAATGAAGCCCCACCCATGCTGCAGGTTGAACTTAATCACAGTCCCGATGGTGCGGGGACCATGAGCTGCACGGGGGTTCCTCCGGGTCCGGCTCTTCTGTTCAGCGCTCTGTATTTGCAGCCGCTGCTCACGGACCCGCCTCTCTCTCCTTTCCCTGTCAAAGACTTCCAACTGCTGGCAGCAGCACTCCGCACGCTCAGCTGCGGCTGCCCTTGTTTCCTGAGTGAACCCCATGAGGTCTCCTCCGATGGGGTCCCACTCGAACTGCGCTTCTTCCAGCGGGAGCGGGGTCATCTTGACAGGCGCCGGAGGCGGTATCAGGGGCTCATCCAGAGGCCGTTCCCTCCGGAGTCGGGGATTGACGAACTCCGGAGGCCACACAAAGGGCTGCCCATCCGGGCACGTATGCTGGGCGAACAGGTCTTCACCCAGGTGCGGCGCTCTAGAGGTTGAGGGCGCTGTGGTGGTAGCGGCGCCCAGGTTTACCAGGCCTTGCGACCAGGCTTGGGGCACCCTGAATGTGAAGGGCACCGTGAAGACGGCGGCGCCCGGGTGTTCCTGGCCTTTCGACCAGGCCGGCGGCTCGGCAGAGGTGGAGGGCGCTGTTGGTACTGCGGCGCCCGGGGGCACTCGGCCTTGCGACCAGGCCGGTGGCTTCTCCTGCTTGGCCGCGCTCTGGATTGAGGCACGTGACATAGCAGGGGGCGTGGCCGCGGCTCCGGCCACTTGAGGCCTAGCTTGGAGCGATGACGCAGCGGCTACGGGAACGGTGAGTGGGGCTTCGAGCTCTGCGACGGGGAGCTGGGGCAGGTTTACGGCTTCTGGGCACGGGATGCTGTCGTCCCCATTACCTGCCTTCATCTCTTCGGCTCCCTCCGCGGCGCCGTCTCCGGCCGTCGTCCCTCCTTCGCCGTCCTCAGAGGTGGACTTGCTCCCCGCTGCGGGTGGCATGCTTCGCTGGCGGGCTCCGGCTTGCTGGGCCATCTCTCGAGTCCACTCCGCCAGTGTTTCCTGCTGCACCCGGGCCATCCTCCGTGCTAGGCCCTCCAGCGCGGTCTGTGCACGCTCCCGATCTCCGGGGAGCTGCGCCAGGATCTCCAGCAGGCCTTCTGGAGTGGCGACCTGCAACAGGCTCCTGACCACTGGGTCGGTGCTGCCTGCCTCTCCCTCCATCTCCGGGTGTGTTCTCTCTGGACTCTCCTCCAGACTTCTTGTCTCCGGGTGCGCTCTCTCCAGACTGCTCCAGGCGACACCCATCTTTGTTCTCTTGTTCTGTCTCCGCCCACATCGAGGGTGGTCCCGGGGCAACTTAGTGATTGTCAGTTCCAGGGGCAGTTCTCTTACGCTGATGGACACTTCCAGCATCACAGTCTCTGTTGGTGGGCGCGGTTTCCGCTTTTGGCGCCATTCTTCGACCTGGCCCACGATGGGAGGTGGCCTCTTGCCACCCTCTGGCACGCCCATAATGGCGTCCGCTCCCCCAAGGCGGGAAATCCTTGGAAATGGCGGGAATCGTCTCCCAGTGGCGGGAAACTCCATGGATGGCGGGAAAAAAGCTGCAAATGGCGGACAACCGGCGGGAAACGACCTGTGATGGGGTCCGTTGGCGGGGACCCTCCGGAACCGGCGGGAGACTTCTTTTTAAGGTAACGATGAACTTTTCTTCAGGCACGCAGTACCCGGTTGTTGCGGGCACGTTATCCTGCCGACTACGCCAAAGTTGACGCGCCCCCTGGGCCAGTGCTGTTAGGGATACCCGGAGCCGGATCAGATGGGGGTTGTAGTCTCCGAGTGGCTGTGACCCGGTCCGTGCCCAGGGTGTCAAACTCAGTGTGTGGCAGTCCTTATAGATGTTACTAGATGTTCTTTTATGTCGACTACGCCACCCGTTGATTTGCGGTCACTACGGCCGCCGCTGCAGCAGGGTCCGCTGAGGCTGGTGGTGTGTGTGCAGCTTTGGGTAGTATAACCCCCAACGGGAGGGGTATAGCCTCAGGGGGTCAGCCGTGGAGGATGGTGGTTGTGAAGGTGCAGCAAAGAGACTCAGAGGCATAAAATGCAGTTCCAGGGTTTTACTTACTGGTGTTGCTCGGGTCACTGTGTACAGCAGTGACCACCCGAGCCGTGCTGCGTCCACCAGGTCCTGGACTCGGTCAACTCCCAGGCAACTCCGGAGTGTGGTCCTGAGCTCCTTTCTGACTCTCCCTTCTTCTGGCCATTCCCACCAGGGATCCACCTAAGTCCGGCTCCCTCGGGCCTCTTGTTGGTAAACCCTTGTCTCTGGGTTCCCTGACCCTATTCTTGGTCTGCCTTCCGGGTGGATTTAGTGGGTGGTCGTGGCAGATCCTGCCCACGACCTCCGGTCTCTGGCTGAGGATTAGTGCTGTAGCCTCCACCAGCTTGGGATCCGGTACCCTGTTGCCGACCCTTCACCCTATTAGCTCTCTTATGGGCTCTTGGGGTCCCCTCTTCCTGCGCCTCTGGGTCCCTCTTCCTTCTCCTCTGCTCTGCTTCTCAGGCTCTCAGACAGACTGTCTGACTGGCTGACTGACAACTGACTGACTGACTGACCCTGATCTAAGATGGTGCCCACCTTATATACTCCCTCTATGTGTGAGCTCAGGTGACCAGCACCCAATGAGCTCCTAGCTTTACCCAGGCTGCTCCCCCTATCTGCCCCTACACTGCTGGGATGTTCCACCCCCCCCTCCCACTCCAGCCAAGGACAGACTCGGTCGTACCTGCACATTTATTAAGTGGGAGTACCGTCGGTCTGTCCCCCGGAAATGGGATGTGTGTAGTGCATGCAGCCTACTAGCTCAGTTCCACACTCCATCCTTACCTGGGAGTGGAATACCACACCTCTGGGTTGAGGTGCAATACCCCTGTAGCAGCCAAATCCTCAGGGTGCTACAGAAAGGTAAGTGAGTAGTGTGTTTTTTCTATTTATTTTTATTCTTATTTCGTCAGTCAATAATTGTGATTTTGCATGAAACTGTAGGGGCTTTATATTGTGTGTTGGCATCATACTGTGTGGTGGCAACATAATATATGGGGACATCATACTCTGTGGTGGGCTATAGTGCCATCATAATGTGTGCGGGGTGGGGCTGTGGGGGCTGAGATCACGTACCTGCAGACACAAAGAAGAAAGCTGGAGCAGCATATTTATAAACATCTCTGGTAAGTGTAAAATTGGTGTAGGAAAAGAGTTTCAAGTGAAAGACAAAGTTTAAATCTTAGCAGTCAAGTCTCTCACTTTAATGGGACAGTGGGGTACTGCTAATAGCACATGGGGGAGTCACTGTGGGTGTCTCATCATGTGTGTAGGGAACTAGTGAAGACAACATTCTGTGTGAGGGGCACTTTAGGGGCATTATACTCTGTTGGGGAGTTGTGATGACATCATACTGTGTTGGGGCACTGTGGCAGTATCATACTGTTTTGGGATCATTGTGGGGTCATCAAACTGTGTGTGGCAGGAGAAAATTCACTATGGGATATTATGATGTGTGTGTCTTGGGGTGCATATTGGGGGCATAATACTCTTTGTGGCTCATTAAATGGGTTTGGTAGTTGGTGACAACACTAAGGGGCTTCATTAGGGACACAATTATGCCGCAAAACATGTCTTTCTCCCTGTCTTTAAATATTGCAAGTTATACACGTATGTGACTGTAACTATGAGCCTTGCTCCTGCCCACTCCAGCGCATTTTTTTTGTAGGAAGAGAGAGGGGGGGCACAATTTGGACTCTTCCTATGGGGCCCCATAATTGTTAAGTTTACCTCTGGATGGGAGATAAACAGAAATATTCGGTAACAGCCACTAAAGAGTGAAATGGGCTGCTGAGTTCTCCCCGTATATCACTTTGTTCTTGCAGCTGTCTGAGCAGTTTTCAACTATTTGATGGGTATGCTTGGTGTTGGATCTCAAATAACTTCAAATTGATGACATCTCCAGTGGATAGGTTTTCAATAGTTAAAGGGGTTGTCCCACAAACACAGTTCATTTTAATCAATAGATCTTGGAATAATAATAACTTCCACAATTGAAAGTGTTTATTAAAAATGTTCCTGTGCTGAGATAATCTTATGAATGTGTCCCTGCCATGTACTGTGTAATGGCCATGTCTGACCATGCAGGAGCATGTTCGGCACATACCGCAACTACTGGCCAGGGGAGGACGCAAAAGAGAGTACACAGACAGGACAGCATAGGATCATAGCTGCTCCTTTCTTTGAGGTAAAACATCCCTTAAAAAGAGGCAAGGAAATGTTTTTCCTCACAAAAAGAATCAGCTGTGATCCCCGGCAGTAATGTCTGTATATTCTTTTACGTCTTCCCCTGCTCAGGAGCTGTGGTATGATCAGACCATGTTCCTGTACGGTCAGACACAGCCATTACACAGTACACAGCAGGGGCACATTTATAAGATTATCTCAGCACAGGAACATTTTATTAAAGGGAATCTGTCACCAGAAATAACGCTATTAACTTGCAGATATGTGGTTAATCGCAGGTTAATAACTTTATTATGCTACCCGGGTGCCTGCATGTAGCTGAATGCAGCAGGGAGAAAATTAACTTTATTCTCCCCAGCAACATTCGGTTTCAGTCATGGAGTGGCGCCGGAGCTGATTCAGTCACGGCTCTAAGAATACAGAGTGTCTGCAGTAACCGTGCCCCCCGGTCCTGACTGATAGCCGGCCGCAATGCAAAACCAGTATCAGTCAAGGCCAGGGGCGCGGTTACAGCAGACTCTCTGTATTCTTAGGGTGGTGACTGAACCAGCGCCAGCGCCATCCCCATGACTGAAACTGAATGCTGCCGGGGAGAATAAAGTTCATTTTCTACCCGCTGCATTCAGCTACGTGCAGGCGACGGGCAGCATAATAACGCTATTAACTGGCAGATTAACGGCATATCTGCAAGATAATAGCATTATTTCTGGTTACAGGTTCCCTTTAAACACATCCAATTGTGGAACTTATTTTTATTCCAAGATCTATTGATTAAAATGAATTTTATTGCTTTATAGTTGTACAAGCCTTACAGGTTAATATGCAATAACAAGGAGAGGAATTTATTAGACAGTAACAAATTTCTAGAATGGTGTGAATAGACACTGTCCAGTTAAAGAAATGCTAGTAAAGGGGGATGTAACAGGTTGTGATAAGGACAGCACTGCCATTTATAGCCAGTGACAGGAGATCTGCCAGCCATAGAGTGACACTAAAGTTAGACCTGGTCCTTGTCAGACAAAAGAGAAGTACAAGCTGCAGTCCTCTCATCATGGAGAAATTTACCGCTGCTATGCTCCTGGCTGCGGTGGGAGATTCACTGGGATATAGAAGCTTTAGCTGGGAAATTTGTCCTTCCGGTGTTAAGATTCTTCAGAGGCTGAAAGAACTTGGAGGTTTAGAGAATTTGTTGCTATCAGCAGACAAATGGCCAATCAGTCACAACACCTTAATGCATGTGGCTACTACAGAGTCTCTCGTCACAGGTAAGAATTTTACATCTAAATCTGAATAATGTTATAAGATCGTACATTCATCATAACAGTAAACCAGCAATACAGCACAACAATAAATTTACAATTGTTAGTTCCTACTTGGTCTTACTAGCCATTTGATTCTCCTTCTCTTCTAAAAAAAATTTTAGAGTGGTTTCACAGCCAGGGTTTTTTTTTTTAGGAAAATGCAGCGGCAGTTTTTTTGCGCCAGAACTAGAAGAGGACAAATATATTCTTCCTTTATATTTCCCATTCCATTCCATTCCTGGATTTGATTAAAAAAAACAGCAATAATAATAATAATAATAATAATAAAAACGCTGAGAGGAAAATTGGGTTAAAAGCAAAAATGTAATACGAGCCAATTTTATAAACTCAAACTTTAAATGCAGCCCCACTATAAAGATAAACTATCATATAGGCAGAGTTTATTTTTATCGTATGGCAACCAAATGGGAGGTATCACCTATATTGTTGGAAAAAGCAGATACAAAGGCCCCCGGATTCATGAAGGTGTTTTCGCCAGTTTTCTGGCATAAAACACCTTCAAATGTTGCAAAATTTCAGTGCAACTTGGGAGTTGCTCAAAAATGTTGCAACACTTTCTGTTTGCACATCATCCTTGCCAAAATGGGCAGAGAATTGTTGGGACGGGGCTACTTACACTGTGTTCCAAATTATTATGCAATTAACATTTTCTCAGATTTTCCCAAATTACCTATATGAATTGCAGTCATTGCAATTTTCCAGTCAAATAACTATTAGAGTACAATTGAAAGGTTTTTGTACAAACTGCCTATGATAACAGTATATTTTTAAAAAAATAAAAAACTCAAACTGCACTCAAAATGCATGTTCCAAATTATTATGCACAGCAGAGTTTTCAACCTTTTCATTTTAATAAAGAACAAAAAAATGGTCATTTTTGAAATTATAAGCATTAGCAGGTTATTACAAACTGAAATCAAACAGTTTTCAACTCAAAACTTTATTCTAGGTGATGTTACATTTGCACATAGGACCCCTTGTTCGAAAGGAGCTTCTGAACTCTCTCGTCCATTGAATTTGTCAGGTTTTGGATGGTTTCTGCTTTAATTGTTTTGCATGAGGACAGAATACCCTCCCAGAGCTGTTGCTTAGATGTGAACTGCCTCCCGCCATCATAGACACTCCTTTTGATGATGCTCCAGAGGTTCTCAATGGGGTTGAGGTCAGGGGAGCATGGGTGCCACACCATAAGTTTGTCCCCTTTTATGCCCATAGCAGCCAGAGATGCAGATGTGTTATGTGCAGCATGAGACGGGGCATTATCATGCATGAAAATGATTTTGCTGCGGAATACACGGTTCTTCTTCTTGAACCATGGAAGGAAGTGCTGTTTGAGAAACTCAACATACATTATGGAGTTCATCTTTACCCCTTCAGGGATCCTAAAAGGGCCGACAATCTCTCTCCCAATGATTCCAGCCCAAAACATTACTCCACCTCCTCCTTGTTAGCGCCGTAGCCGTGTTTGCATGGGGTGTCCATCAACCAGCCATCCTCCACTCCATCCATCTGGACCATCGAGATTATTTCATGCATGATAATGCCCCGTCTCATGCTGCACATAACACATCTGCATCTCTGGCTGCTATGGGCATAAAAGGGGACAAACTTATGGTGTGGCACCCATGCTCCCCTGACCTCAACCCCATTGAGAACCTTTGGAGCATCATCAAAAGGAGTGTCAATGATGGCGGGAGGCAGTTCACATCTAAGCAACAGCTCTGGGAGGGTATTCTGTCCTCATGCAAAACAATTAAAGCAGAAACCATCCAAAACCTGACAAATTCAATGGACGAGAGAGTTCAGAAGCTCCTTTCGAACAAGGGGTCCTATGTGCAAATGTAACATCACCTAGAATAAAGTTTTGAGTTGAAAACTGTTTGATTTCAGTTTGTAATAACCTGCTAATGCTTATAATTTCAAAAATGACCATTTTTTTGTTCTTTATTAAAATGAAAAGGTTGAAAACTCTGCTGTGCATAATAATTTGGAACATGCATTTTGAGTGCAGTTTGAGTTTTTTATTTTTTTAAAAAATATACTGTTATCATAGGCAGTTTGTACAAAAACCTTTCAATTGTACTCTAATAGTTATTTGACTGGAAAATTACAATGACTGCAATTCATATAGGTAATTTGGGAAAATCTGAGAAAATATTATTTGCATAATAATTTGGAACACAGTGTAGTCCATTCGACTAATTCAAGAAAATTGACTCCACTTTAAGGGTATTCATTTTGGAAGAGTATATTCAACTAGAGTACACTTCTTGTGACGTCGCACGCCAATTACGTGTAGTTCATAAAGTGATGTGCGCCTCTTAATGAATTAGGTGCATTTTACTTCAGTGGCACTCACTGTTCATTAAGACTTGTGTACACAAAGGCAGACTTAAGGAATCAGGGCCCTTATTGTTTTATTTTAGCAATCTGTTTTTATTTTCTGATGTAGATTTTATTACATTTTTTATGCACATGATTATGGGGAAGCTGATTATGCCTGGGCTGCTGGCAATAGCATACACATATACGTTTCAAAACAGCCACATGGACCATAGAAACCTGTAGTCTTGAGATGTTCATAGACTTCTATGGGACAGTTTTCTAGTCCTACTCTGAAGAAGTTATTGTGCATGGAGAGGGAGGAGGTGAGCTGTGTCCATCACCTTTTATTAATGCACCCTGCATTGCCCATTAATAGGCATTATCTTTTTTGTAATCCTACCTGTGATAATTATGAGATGTCTACTGAAAATGGGTTAGTGATTGAATCCCTCATGGTCCAGGGCAGTGTTACTCTACTCCAAGAATCTTGTACCCTTAAACCAATCATATTTTCATGATTTTGTTAGCAGTACACAAGTGAAGAACAGTAATTATTGTCACTGACTCAGAATTTGCCACACATGTTCTTTCTATAGAGCGGGGCTTCTCAAGCCTTTTCTACTGTGGTCTCACCTGACAGAATGAGGTGACAAGTGGGCCCCATGATGTGTGGTGGAAGTCCAAGCCAAAACTAAAAAATATCTCTTATCTTTACATTTATATGGGTAGAAATCTCTGCATAATGTTATAATTAGTTATAAATGATTCAGTCAACCATGTTGCTAAAGCATGTATTGTTGTAGCCAGAGAAATAACACTGCAGCTATTATCAGATCTGTGAAAACCAGTTCCTCAACTGCACCTCAACAGCAACAAACTCCTCATTGTTGAGGCCAGCCTCACCAGTGAGAAAACCATTGCTATAGAGTATCCTCATATTATAACGAATGTACCAATTACACTTGGGAAATTCTTCTTGAGGAGTAATGGGGATAACTATAAAATTCCCAGTGAGTTAGCTGTTAAAGGAGTTGTCCAGGAAAATCAAATTATCATCTATACACAGGATAGGTGATAACTTGTTGATCGGCGGGAGTATGACCACTGGGACTTGCACTGATCAGCAGAACAGGTAAAATTTGAACCCAATTAGAATGGAGCCGCAGTGTGCATGTGTGACCGCCACACCATTCCTTTCCTATGGGGATGCAGAGCGCTGTCCCATAGAAAATTAATGTCACTCCATTTTGTAATGTGGATGAAAGTTCCCAATCGGGGATAAAAATTTACTGATCTGCAAATCGGTGCGGGTCCCAGCAGTTTATCACCTATTTTGCGAATAGGTGATAACATGTTTTCATTGGATAACCACCAAAAATGCTTGGTGTGAAGTTGTTACGCATCTGTCCTGGCTCCCTTAATATCCTGCTGTTATAGGAAGTAGAGTGAGTTCAGAATGTCCACTTTTCTTCTCTCCTGGACTAAAATTATAGATGAGTACAGAGTAGGTTGCAACATAATAGCTACACAGCTCTCCTCCTCATGCAGAGGGATCACTGTAGAAAAATGTTTTTCCCCGTTGCTGGAACCAGGGCTGTCACCAGGAATTTCAGGGCCCCATACTGACAATATTTTCGGGCCCCCTTTAGACTCTGCCCAGGCTCCACCTCAGCTCAGCCTTCACCCCTCGAACCTTCCACAGTCCCACTTTCTACTCTTGGAAAAACTCCACTTCTGTACCATGTCCTCACCAATCAAACATTAACAGTTCCCATTGAACACCATTTGTCAAAATTATCGCAGCCCATGAATGTCACGCTGAACAACCGGCTGTGATCTCTTGAGTGAGCAGCTCTCTGCTGCCCCTATCGTTTGGACAATTACACAGTTGGCCGACGATTAACATAGGAGGTTGCAGGCTTTTTGCATTAACAGGCCAGTTATTGGAAAGCTAAGAGTGAGCGTATGATATATACACCCCCGGATTCCAACACATGGAATATATGTATATACCCCCTTACAATCACTGCTAATTTCACGATAACCCAAGAAAGATTATTAGCGGCCACCACCAGTCGTGTTTTATACAGGCTGACTGGATGCCTGGTTCTGGCTTTGGTAGCCTATGGCTTGGGGTTGCAGTTTACAGAACAAAAGTAATAGAACTATTACATTTTATATTTAATCCAGAACGATGGGCAGGATTTATAAAAATGTGCAAAAGATTTTACAAAGGAGACAAAACAATATAGAATATACAGTTGCATAAAATAAAAGGATAAACCAAGAAAACTTCGGAGAGTCGCAAGTGCAAAGTCATATTTTATATCATGATTTTAACTTTGCATAGAGACCAAATATGCCAGGTGTAGACTTATTTATCAGGTCTGTATTCAGTTGACAGGATTCTGGTCATCGCTCAGCACTTGAAATTATACTTTGCATTTGTCACTTCATCACATTTCTGAAAATATGATTTTCCTATATATTGAATAAGCGCAGTTCATGCAAACCTCCCTTCTTACTTTTCTAGTAAGCACACAAAAGGAGAATCCTAGCTCTTTAAGTTTTTAAAATGCTTATCTCGGTCGTAAATCTAATCCACATTCCTGAAGCAAGGCCTCACATCTGTTTAGCCATTGGAGTATCTATGGTTACCTAATTCCAAAGGAGAAGGTCAGCTGCACAAAGAAGAGTGCAGGCTCTTCTCTCTCATCTCTGTATTTTAATTTTCCCCATGACACCATATCACATACAAAGCCATCAGCTTTTGTTTTGGCTGAAAGATTTTTTAAGCCTGCCACCATGACAAGGTAGATTCTTTTGGCAGGGCCATACTCTACTCTAACCTATTAAAAAATTCTTAAAATATCTAATACTCTTTTTAGGTATATTTTATGTATTTTCTTTAAGAGAATGTGTCACATACATTTTTTTAATAATGACCAATATTACCACATAGAAGGGAAAAATACCATTACACGTGGACCACATATTTCCACCACATAGTGACTGAATAATACCACGTACACGGAACAAATACCATCACACCATGACCAGATCACATATGACCACCACATCGTGACCGAATAAAACCACATACAAGGAAAAAATACCACCACCCCATGACCAGTCCACATATTACCACCACATAGTGACCGAATTATACCACATACAAGGAACAAATACAGTTACACCATGGCCAGACCACATATTACCACCACATAGTGACTGAATAATACCACATACAGGGGAGAAATATCACCACACCGTGACCAGACTACATATTACCACCACATAGTGACCGAATACTACAATACTAATCATTAATAAAAAAAACACAATACTATTACCATAAGTGCCATTATGCACAGGTGCTCTGTATATAGTATCAGTGTAGAGGTAATACAGTGATCACCAGTGACATTATATGCAAGAGCTCTGTATATAGTGTTAGTGTACAGGTAATACAATGATCACAAGTGACATTACACACAGGACCTCTGTATATAGTGTATAGTGTACAGGTAATACAGTGATCACCAGTGACATTATAAACAGGAGCTCTGTATATAGCGTCAGTGTACAGATAATATAGGGATCACCAGTGATATTATACACAGGAGCTCTGTGTATAGTGTACAGGTAATACAGTGATCACTAGTGACATTATACACCCCGTTTCTGTTTGTAGTGTTTAGTGTACAGGTAATACAGTGATCACCAGTGATATTATGCACAGGAGCTCTGTATATAGTGTCAGTGTACAGATAATACAGGGATCACCAGTGCCATTATACACAGGATCTCTGTACATAGTATATAGTGTATAGTGTAAGTGTACAGGTAACACACTGACTCACCAGTCACGTTTGGAAAATGTTTGCCAATCTCAAAGTCGGCACGAACATTACACATTCGGATTCGTGTTTGGACCCCAGAGCGTTTTTACTCAAAATCTGCAAAATTTAGCCAAAGTATGCTAAATGATCGCGTGTCCACTAATGCTATTTTTAGGACTTTGGCTAGGATAGTAGTGCTGTATGATGAGTGGAGGGATGTGTTTAATGAGAGGAGGGGGTGGGGAGAGGACAGAGCAGCGGCGAACTGTTATTCATAACTTTTTTTTTCCTTAATGTGTGGAGATTCCCTACAGCCAATCAGGGCGCAGAAACCATCCACAATGTCCAGACACAAGGGCTTGTATCATTGGCTGCCGAAGTCACATGTCCCTCTCCATATAAAGAGCGGACATGTTGTTTTGGCGCCATTTTGTCAGTGTAACAGCGCAGAGAAGCTGCTTCTGCTGCTGCTACTGGATAGTGAGATAGTTAGCTAGGCGGTTGATTGTCAGTCATCTAGTTCAGATAGATAGGATCCTGTGTGGCTGCGAAATCGATCCTTTCTGCAGATCAATCCTTTTTGCTAATTGTGTGGTCCAGAGACACCAGATCACATTTCAGCATATTCAGTAACTCTTTGTGCTGCTAATATTGTGTTCCAGGCAGGAGTCCACATTTCTTTGTGCCAATAGCATGGTCCTGAAACAAGACCAGATTTGTGCATAGAAATATTTTGTGCTGGTAATATTTTTGGCCAGACAGGAGTCCACATTTGAAAATTTAAATACTTTGTGCTAATAGCGTGGTATCTTTTTGTTTGCCATTATGCCAGCAAGGCCATGTTTATTTTGTTAAACCTGCAGTACTTTATGCTATATTGAATAAACCTGCAGATGAAAATGTTCCTGTACAGTGTCCATTTTAGGACATGATCAGATATCAAAATCAAACATCAGAATGATGTCAGTTTGAGGCTAAATACCCTGTCTGAGAACTGATTTTGATAAGTGATTCTGACAAGTGATTCTGATGTGACAAGTGATTCTGACGTGACAAGTGATTCTGACAAGTGACTTTTACAACCATAATAATAATAAAAAAGTAACTGTTCGTTGATGGGATTTGAAGCCAAAATTCTGTGTCCCAAAGCCAGTGCACTAACCACTAAGCTATAAACTCAGTTGTTAAAACCTAGGAGTTCTATTTGGTTATATGATTTTCAGTGCAAACTTGTCTATAACTCATTGGGACTTATGCACAGACTGCAAGCAAGCCTAATTCAAATGATGTTTGATTTTGATATGTGAGTCTGATGTGTGACTTTCTTCAAACACCTGAATCAGAATCACAATGACTTTTAGTCACCCTGAGTATTTTCATGGTTGATCTCATAAGACAAGAAAAGCTATCAGTTAGTATCACTTAGAATCATAGAATCACAGAATGGTAGAGTTGGAGGGGACCTCCTGCGTCATCTGGTCCAATCCCCTGCTCAAAGCAGGATTCACTAAATCATCTCAGACAGATATCTGTCCATCCTCTGTTTGAAGACATCCATTGAAGGGGAACTCACCACCTCTCGTGGCAGCCTGTTCCACTCATTGATCACCCTAACTGTCAAAAAGTGGGTGACTGGATAGCTCTAATGGTAAGGCATCAGCCTCTAAAACTGTAGTGTTAGAGTTCAAATCCTGATAGGAATAAGATTTTTTTTTTTAATTATGCCTATTTAGCACACAAACTACAGGGGTATTTTACTTTTAAGATCTTACACTCTGATTGTCATCCTGATGTGTTAAGAGTTTCAGACACTCCTATGTTTCTACAGCTGAGTTTATAGCTCAGTGGTTAGTGCACTGGCTTTGGGATACAGAATTCTGGGTTCAAGTCCCACCAGCGAACAGTTACTTTTTTTTTTTAATTATTATTACTGTTGTTAAAGTCACTTGTCAAAGTCACTTATCAAAGTCACTCGTCAAAATCACTCGTCAAAATCACTCGTCAAAATCACTTGTCAGAATCACTTTCATTCTGATGTTTGATTTTGATATCTGATCATGTCCTAAAATGGACACTGTATTCCTGTGTCTAGCTCTGAAAGCAGCCAAGTGAGTCAATCTACCACAGTTGGTATGTTGAATGCGTGTAAGATTCCAGGAACACGTGTAGCTGTCAGAGAAAACGTTATATGTCCTGCGTAAAGGCCGCCAGACAGCGAGCGATGTCCGGCAGCATGGTGGAGCTCATCAAGCATCTGGTCCAAAGCCAACAGCAACTGCACCACCTGCAGCAGCTACAGCAGCACAGAGAGCAGCAGCAGAAACAACTCCTAGAGCAGCAGCAAGCCCAGTAGGAAACCACCAAGCTGTTGCTAAAACAGATTTAATTGCAGCAGCATATTATGACTTGGCACTACAGGATGCCAAGGAATATGCCAAACTAAAGACCGAAATCTTGGCATGCCTGGGAGTGACTATGGCAGTTAGAGCCCAACAAGTCCACCACTGGGCGTATGCCGGCAACAAACCCCCTTGATTGCAGATGTTTGACTTACTGCAAATAGTCCAGAAGTGGTTACAGCCAGAGTCTTCCACTCCTGCCCAGATGGTCAAGCGGGTGGTGATTGACAGATTCATTCACTCGCTTCCCAGACCGATACAGACTTGGGTTGCCCAGGGTGACCCTCAGAAAGTGGACGACCTCATTGGCCTAGTAGAGAGGTACCAGGTGGTTGAGAATCCCTAGGGAAACCAGACATATTCCGTTCCCTGTACTGGAATACCCAAAGGGGGTGGGGCAGTCTCACCACGTAAGAGGACTAGAGACACATATTGGGGGCATCCCAATCCCACTGAGAGTCCCGCAAAAGCTGTTATTAAGGATGTGGTCTGTTGGCGATGTCACAATCCTGGACAAGTAGCCGCCAGGTGTCATATGTCCCTTGAACACATGGACTGCAGCCTAGGCCGGCGTTGTTCCATTTACGCCTATCCGGCCTGTAGTTTGTACTGTAAACCCGGCGAGGGGCCGCAGGTGTGTGCCGTGTCCATTAATGGGGTGATGGTGCTTGGACTGTTGGACTCAGGAAGTCTGGTGACCCTAATCAGTGGTACCCCCCCACCAGTTGATCCCTGCCAAAGCTGTGGAAGTTCCCTGTATCCACGGAGACGCCAATGACTACCCTGTGGCCAGAGTAACCATGGTAACAAACTGTGGTGGCCAGAAGGTGGAGGTCGTTGCTGGGTCCTAAAGGAAGAAGGATATAACTATACAACAGAGATGAGAGGCTCAAGAAGGCATCTGCAATGCCAAGTGCAGTGACCTTCTACAGCCAGATCCAGAGCGACAGTCTGTCATACCTGACACACCCATGACAGTACCCCTCCTTCTACGAGTGGCCTCCGGACACTCAGGACCAGGTTTCTCAGGATAAGAGGTATGAAACGAACGAACCAGCCTGGGGGCATTCACCTCTGATGCCGAAACCCACATCCTTTCCTCTGGACCATAACCCTTCCAGTGCACTAAGTACTGTAGGGAATGACGCTGAAGGCGAGAATCTACAATCCTCGAAATTTGAAACTCCAAGTTACCATCAACCATGATTGGGGGTGGCGGCAGTGGAGAGGACTCAAGAGCTTCTACATATTTCTTGAGTAGAGACCTGTGAAACACATTGTGAATCTTAAGGGACTGAGGTAGCTCAAGACGAAACGCTGCTGAGTTAATGACGGCGGTTATTTTATACGGGCCAATAAACCTAAGTCCCAGCTTCCAGGAAGGAACCTTGAACCTAGGTCCCAGCTTCCAGGAAGGAATCTTCAACTTGTTATTCCTGGTAGACAACCACACAAAAACATTCATACTTAGGTCCGGACTTGGCAAGCGTTTCCTGTCAGCCATACGTTTGTACCTGTCTCCCCTGATCTTCAAATTACTCAGAACCCCCAGCCACGCAGAGGAGAGCAACAAAGAAAAACGTTCCTCTTCAGGAACTCCTGAAGCCCTTCCCCCACAAAAAGTACCAAACTGTGGATTGAAACCGTATGCACCAAAGAACGGTGACCTGCCGATAGATTCTTGGTGATGATTATTAATATCAAATTCTGCCAACGGTAAGTAAGATGCCCAGTCCTCCTGGTTTTCGGAGACAAAATACCTGAGGTAAGTCTCTAAATTCTGATTAATGTGCTCTGTCTGTCCATTTGACTCAGGATGGAAGGCAGAGGAAAAGGACAGCTGCACCCCCAGTCCAGTACAGAAAGCTTTCAGAACTTAGAAACAAACTGGGTCCCCCGATCTGACACCACATCGGAGAGAACCCCGTGAAGCTTCACAATCTCATTCATAAGTACATGAGCAAGAGTCTTGGCATTCGGAAGTGCCGGTAGTGCCGGTAGTGAACCATTTTACTTAACCTATCAACAACCACCAAAACCACAGTCTTGCCTGCAGACACCGGTAGGTCAGTAATAAAATCCATGGACAAGTGTCTCCATGGCCTGCTAGGAATAGGTAGTGGAAGAAGACTACCAGACAGACGGGTATGCTATACTTTAGAACACATGCAAATACTACAAGCAGACACATGTTCAACCACATCTCGATGCAACCCCGGCCACCAAAAATGACCAAAAGCACCCTATTACCCACATCATAATTTCTCTCAGCTGAAGATAATTTCTTAGAAAAGAAAGAATATGGATGCCATTTACCAGGGGGCGGACCCTGAGACAACACAGCCCCAACCCCCACCTCCAACACATCAACTTCCACGATAACAGATTGAGAAACATCGGGTTGACGGAGTATAGATGCAGTGGCAAAACAACTCTTTTATTTAGGGAGGAAAAAGCCTGTAGGGCGGCATCCGTCCATTTAGAAAAATCAGACCCATTCCTTTTCATGTCAGTGAGGGGTTTCACAATTACCAAATAATTTTGGATACATTTCCTGTAAAAATTTGTAAAGTCCAGAAAATGCTGTAAAGCCTTCAGGTTCTTGGGATGGTCTCAATCAAGGACTACACGGATCTTCTCCAGATCCATCCGAAAACCCAAAGACGACAACAGGTACCCCAAAAACTGCACCTCCTGGACGCATTTTTCTAGTTTGGCATGAAGTTTGTTATCCCTTAATATCTGAAGTACTAGTTTAACATGCCCCCGATGTGTCTCAAAATCAGATGAGTAAATCAAAATATCATCCAGATAGACCACCACAAACCTCCCCACCAAATGATGGAAAATATAATTTATGAAATGTTGGAAAACCGCAGGGGCATTGGTCAGACCAAAAGGCATAAACAGACTCTCAAAATGCCCCTCCGGGATATTGAACGCTAAGAACCCTGCTGCCACGGGCAAAGATGAGGGTCTTATATGTCCCTTTTCCAGACTTCTGCAATGAAATTCTTCATGGCTTGTCTCTCAGGGCCAGAAAGATTATACAGTCTGGACTTTGGTAGTTTAGCTCCGGGGGTCAGGTTAATAGGACAGTCATATGCATTATGAGGAGGCAAATCCTGACACCCCTTCTCAGAAAAAACATCCTCAAAACCAGACAAAAAGGCAGGTAAGGTCTCTGTAGAGACTGCAGAAAGGGAAATGTTTACACAGTTCTCATGATAGTAATCTCCCCATTCAATAATCTTTCTGGATTTCCAATCCACTATCGGATTATGTTTCACCAACCAGGGTAGACCCAGTACAATTGGAGTGGGAAGTCCATCCAGTACATAACAAAGAAGTATCTCACAATGAACAGACCCCACTCTCAGTCTTACATTATGTACAATCTGAGTCAGAGCTTTCTGTGCAAGTGGCACTCAGTCAATGGCAAAAATAGGAATGGGCTTAGCTAAAGTACAGCAAGCAAGCCCATGAGTTCTCACAAACTCAACACCTACCGGAGAAGGGTGTTAGACATGGCCCATTCACATTTTCTGGGGGGACATCTGGGGGTCGAGAAAACTCAAGAGAGGATAATGCGGAGGTTCTATTGGCCTGGATGATCCTAGATTATTGTAGTTCCTGCCCCACTTGCCAGATAACCAATCCTTCTTCTCACTTCTGCTGTCCCCTAGTCCCATTACCTGTGGTAGAGGTCCCCTTTGAGAGGATTGCCATTGACATAGTTGGTCCCTCAGTTAAGTCAGCAGGGGACACCAATACATCCTGATGGTCATGGACTATGCGACCCGTTACCCAGAGGCAGTACCATTAAGGAACTCTTCAATCAGGAGTATAGCCCTGGAACTTGTCCATATTTTTGCCAGGATTTTTGCCAAAGGAAATATTGACCGACCAGGGAACCCCCTTCATGAGCAAAGGGATGAAGGAACTGTGTAAGGTCCTCCAGGTTGCCCAGATGCGAACCTCAGATTACCATCCACAGACGGACGGCCTAGTACAGCGCTTTTATAAGACCTTAGAGGAAATGCTCAAGAAGGTCGTTGAGAAGGATGGTAGAGACTGGGACTACCTGCTTGTGTTCTTGCTCTTCTCCATCAGGGAAGTTCCTCAAGCCTCTACTGGCTTCTCCCCGTTCGAGCTACAGTATGGTCGACATCAACGAGGGCTCCTAGATATTGCCAAGGAAACCTGGGAAGCCGATGTTACGCCCTACAGAAGCATCATAGAGCATATTGTCCAGATGCCTGAGAGAATAACAAAAATTGATGCCTATCGTGAAGGCGCATCTCCTCCAGTCACAGGAGGCACATTCAAGGGTGTATAACCGCTCAGCAAGGCTGAGGCAGTTCCAGCCTGGGGACCGTGTTCTGGTGCCTATCCACACAGTCGAGAGCAAGTTCCTGGCCAAGTGGCAAGGCCCATATGGGGTGGTGGAGAAACTCAGTGAAGTTAGTTACAAAGTCCACCAGCCAGGCTGAAGAAAACCGCATCAGGGATATCATATGAATTTTCTCAAGCCGTGGTGAGATCGGGAAACTGTGGGAGCTCCTTGCCTGGGAGCCAGTCTCGAAGCCAAAGTGGAGGAGGTCATGATAGCAGAGACTATATTGCCGGCCCAGAAGCAACAGTGTAGAGAACTGCTGCAGCGCAACCATGACCTGTTTGCAGAATTACCGGGGCGTATGTAGGTAGTGTAACATGATGTGCTGACAGAGCCGCATATAAGAGGGAAGACCTATAGGATTCCCGAAGCACGCCATGAGGTGATCTCAACCGAGGTGAAGAGGATGTTAGACCTCGACGTGATCAAAGAGTCAAAGAGCGGATGGTTGAGTCCCATCGTTCTTGTGACAAAGCCCGACGGAGAGTAGAAATTTTGCAATGACTACCGCAGGCTGAATGAAGTATCCAAGTGTGACGCATACCCAATGCCCCGCGTCGAAGAACTCATTGAGATGCTTGGACCTGCGAGGTACATTACCATCCTGGACCTGACGAAGGACTACTGGCAAATACCCATGTCCCAGAGGGCCAAGGAGAAGACAGCTTTCTCGACACCTGATGGGTGTTTTCAGTACACTAGAATGTCTTTCGGACTACGGGGGGCCCCAGCCACCTTCCAGAGGGCCAATGATCAGAACCTAGCTCCACATAAGAAGTATGCTGCAGCTTACCTTGATGACATTGTGGTCTTTAGCCCTGACTGGGTTAGTCATCTACCAAAGGTACAGGTGATTCTGGATGCTCTGAGAAAGGTGGGGTTTACTATAAATCAAAAAAAATGTGCCATTGGGAAGGAAGCGGCCATGTACTTAGGCTATATTGTCGGCAGAGGCAAAATCAAGCCCCAAGTAAACAAGGTCGGGCAATCCAGACATGACCGCAAACGTTCTCCAAGAAGCAGGTGAGGGCATTTCTTGGAATTGTGGGATATTACCGGCGGTTTATCCCAAATTTCGCCATTCATGGTTGCACCACTTATGGATCTTCTTAAAGGCACCAAGTCAACGATGGCCAAATGGACGGCTGAAACGGAGACGGCATTCCAAGAGCTGAAGCTGGCACTGTGTAAGCAGCTGGTCCTGGTAGCACCGGACTTCAATAAAGAATTCGTGGTCCAGACAGATGCTTCAGAAGTTGGCTTAGCAGCCGTGCTGTCTCAAGACATAAACGGGGAGGAACATCCCATTTTGTATCTGAGAAGGAAGCCCTCTTCCTTCAAGAAAAACTACGTTATTATTGAAAAAGAATGCTTAGCCATAAAATAGGCCATAGATACGCTGAAATATTACCTACTAGGCCGGAAGTTTAAACTAGTATCAGACCATGTCCCTCTGAGATGCTTAAGGGAAAAAAAGAGTAAGAATGCCCGGGTGACTAGGTGGTTCTTTGGTCTCCAAGACTTTAGTTTTCAGGTAGAACATAGACCTGCAAAGTTACACAGTTACGTGGATGCCCTCTCTAACCTGTTTGGTTTCTGAAGGTGCCAAAACCCTTGGCTTTGGGCAAAGGGGAAGGATATGTGACAGGGTCACTGGCGATATATGTGAGGGGAGATATGTGTCATGGAGGTTGCTAACTTCCGTGATGTGAAACCCAGAAGCTTGTCTCCAGCATCTTAGGTGCTGAAGAGGTTAATCAGCCATGTTTGAGTTGTTTTTTTGTGAGTGGTTGTAAGAGATGCGTGGGACGGCCACTCACCATATCTCCACCTCAAGGGTGTGGCTGGAGAAGTTAAATCTCCAGATATTGAGGGTTTTTTTCTGTTGTCTGTTTGGAGACCAGGATGTCTCCTGTGTGGAACTTCAGGGAGATCTGAAATTTGTGATAACCTGAGTCGGCAAATCCCGCATGCATAAGGACTGTTCTATACTTTATCTTTTTGTTTGCTGTTATGCCAGCAAGGCACTGTTTATTTTGTTAAAGCTACAGTACTTTATGCCAAATTAAATAAACCTGCAGATGAAAATGTTCCTGTGTCTACCTCTGGAAGCAGCCAAGTGAGTCCATCTACCACACTTGCTACAGAAAGAAGGCCACATTCCTGCATATAAAAATTTTTAAATCTAAATTCTTTGTGCTACCAGTGTGCTACAGACACACTATCTCAGCAAATAAATACAGATTGGTAATTTAGTGACAGGTGACTGACAGGTCCGGCCCTAGGGTTGTGAAACAGCTGGTTAAAAGAGGAGAAGGGTACATCCAACATGAGTGGGAAAAGCGAGGTCATGGTATAAGGGGGAATAGGCTTGGTGTTCAAGGTGTACGTGGGGTAGGTGGTAATGTTAGTGAAAGCTCTACTGAACAAACACCGTCTCATCCTATCCAAAGACAACCGACAACTTTTCTTACTGGACGGGCTACTCCACTCTCTTTTTTTGGCAGCCCCACAGCGGCATACCTTGTAGATAAGGGCCAGAAAGAGCATGTGCTCCAGTGGATGGCAAGCACTTCATCAAGTGGCCTATTCTCCTCTTCCTCTGCCTCAACAGCACACGAAGTACAGTCCTCAGAGGTGGCACCCCAATTACCCTTGTTTCCCCCCACGTCACAACTCTTCAACCAGCCAACTGACTGTGGGGAACCTCAGATGGGCGAGTCCACAGAGCTGTTCACACATTCTATTCCTTGGGCATCAGAGGTCTGCTCCAAAGATTCACAGACTCAAGAAGAGGAAAGCATCTGCACCTGTGAGGCCCTCCCTGAGAAATGGGGTTACTCGAAGCCGGGTCAGTGTAGGTGTCTCGGGGGTTGGAGTCGTGGCCCAGACCTGGTCCGTGCCCAGGGCGGTCACATAAAAGAGATTTTAATGGACTTTCAGGGTTGAGTGGTAATTTTCCGACTACGCCACCTACGGTTTCCGGTGATGGACACCAGCGCTGTTTCAGTCCACTGAGGCCGGTGTTACAGGCAGCTAAGATGGAACGGCTCCCCGCAGGCAGAGCAGGCCTCAGGGCAGTGTGAGAAAGGATGGTGGGTGCAGTGCCCAGGGTGGTCACATAAAAGAGATTTTAATGGGCTTTCAGGGTTGAGAGGTAATTTTCCGACTACGCCACCTACGGTTTCCGGTGATGGACACCAGCGCTGTTTCAGTCCACTGAAGCCGGTGTTACAGGCAGCTAAGATGGAATGGCTCCCCGCAGGCGGAGCAGGCCTCAGGGCAGTGTGAGAAAGGGTGGTGGGTGCAGTGCCGCGCAGGAAATAACAGGCTGAAGCGGGGTGTGAAGTCATCCAGGGTTTTTTACTCACATTAAGATGAACTTTAGCCACAAAGTTTCCCTCTGCTCCTCGCGACGTACTGCGGCCACTGGGAAGGGGGTCCAGCACTTTCCAGGTAGATCAGGAGCACCTGTCGAGACCCCTCTGGTGTGTGTTCCTCTCCTTGGTGAGTTTTCCCACTAAGTCTTCTCCTGACTGTGTGTGTGGTTAGAACTAGGTGTAAGGCCGGGTCCCACTGGATAAACGCAGGTAGAGAGGTACAGGTGACGTATGCCGCTCCGTCCGTATCCCTCCTGGGATCCACTAAGCCTCCGGGCTTTTCTGACTGAGACGTGAAGTAACAGAGTCAGATATCGGGGGCTGTTCACCCCTCTTGCAGCAGGAGTCCCTCTGACTAGGCCAGAGTAAGAAATACAGGTGGCGTATGCCGCTCTGTCCGTATCCCCCTGGGATCCTTTTGCCTGTGGAGCTTGTCTCCTCTGCTCCCCTCCAAGCCTTCTTAGGTAGGGACTTTGACCAGGTAGAGGCAGTGGTTAACTTTGACCCGCTCCTCGTCTCAAGTAGGCAGCAGGTTCTAGCGGAAGGCCACAATCAGCGTTGAAGATCACAATCAAAGACCTTGAACCTAAGATGGCTGTAGATTAAATATGAATGAATAAGTGTAACCTAAAAGTGTGCTCTCCACCCTCACCCACTACATGGTTCCCCCTAAGTTTGGTTCCCCCCATCTCCTATATCCCGGGCCGGGGCAGCACCCTGGTGAATTTAGGCCCCCTACAGGACAGGAGTGGTGTAGTGTTGAGTGGTGAAGTAGGGTCCTGAGAAGTGCTCCATCCTTACCTGGAAGAAGAGATACCACACCTCTACTGAGGTGCAGTACCCCTGTGGTGACTGAACCCTCAGGGGCGCCACATACCGATACCCAAAAAAAATTTCTGTTGGATCTGGGGCTGCATGAAGTAGGGTCCGTGCAGAATTCAGACCCTCGTCATCAGACGTTAATTCCCGGGGTGGAGGTGATCCTGGTGAGACTCAGATACCTGATGCATACTGTACTGTGCTGTCAGGGCAGGAAGAGGAGGAGTATGACTCTCAGGGCAAGGAGTGGGAGAACAGAGAGGATGAGGTGAGGTTGTAGATCCCACTTGTTGTGAACCCATAGGTACACAGATGAGTAACTCAGCAGAGGAGGTGGAGGAGGAGGAAGACGAGGAGGTTGCGTTGTGGCCGCCCGCACAGACACGGAGTGATGCAACCACAACAAGCACTGCATCCTCAGCCACAACTGTTGCTGTGGCCAGCAGCAGTCGTGGGTCTGCAGTTTGCAGGGATGGCAAGGGTTACCAAGCCTGGGCCTTTTTTGAGACCGCAAAGAATGACCGAACTCACATTATCTGCCAACTTTTTAAAAAACGACTCAGTAGAGGCAAAAATTGCAATAATTTGACTCCTACATGCATGAAAAGGCACATTCTCAATCGATATGCGTTCGTCTGGGAATCTCACTGTGCTAAAATGAAGACTAGTGGGCCTCGCCAACCACCAGCTGCCCCATCAACCACATCTGCTGCTTCTTCCTCCTCCGTCACCGTGGCAAGTGTTCTCACACAGGTCTCCGGCCACAGGACCTCCACTTCTTTACCCGCTACAGTCAGGGTGAGTGAGAGCCCGTCAGCTGTTACGGAAGTGGACATGCCTGCTGTTTTTGTTTTACATCTTTCTCAATCCACCATAACATCTCCACCTGCATCTCACTCTCAGTCCAGCAGTTTGTCATGTTCACCCTACTCCACACTCTGTCAGCACAACAGCCAGCCCTTGGTCCTGCAGATGTGGTCACGTAAAAGATTGTTTCCTCCTACACATGCCAAAACTAAGAGCTTGAACTCCACTATCTCCAATCTGTTGGCCACAGAAATGCTGTCTTTCTGCCTGGTGGATACAGATGGATTCTGAAAGCTGATGGCCGCTGCAGTCCCACAGTACCAGTTGCCCAGTCGCCATTACTTCTCTAAGAAAGCTATGCCTGCGCTACACCAGTATGTCGCACACAACATCACCCATTCCTGGAGAAAATCTATGGCTGCCAAGGTGCATTTCACCACAGACACATGGATGAGCAAGCATGGCCAGGGGAGTTACATCTAGCTGACTGGGCATTGGGTGACTCTGGTGGCTGTGGGGCCAGGCGGAGAAAAGGCTGCTCCACAAGTCTTGGAATCCCCAAGGCTTGGAGGACAATCCTCTGTATCTAACACTTCCTCCACTGCTTCTGCCTCCTCCACCTCCTGCACCCTCAACTTCTGCCTTAATGAGACACGCATTCCAATAGTGCAGAGAGAATCCCTCCTACCTCCGTACTGCACAGTCAGGGTCACCGAAATTAGGCAGTGTTAAAATTAATTTGCCTTGGAGATCGCAGTCACACAGCTTAAGAGCTGTGGACAGCTATCCAGGCCGAGTTTGAGCAATGGCTGTCTCCACTGAACCTGGAGCCAGAGAAGGCCATGTGCAATAATGGTGCGAACCTGGTGGCGGCCCTATGTTGGGGCAACCTCACACACGAGCCTTGCATGGCTCACGTCCTCAACCTGCTGTTACAGCAATTTCTCCACCACTATCCCGGTCTGGATGTGCTGCTCCAGAAAGCACGGTCGCTGTGCGCTCACTTCCTCCGTTTGCACTCTGTGGGTCATCGACTTCCATAGCTGCAGAGGTCTTTGGGCCTACCGGTTAACTGGTTGATATGTGATGTGCCGATACAGTGGAATTCCAATCTGCACATGTTGCACAGGCTGTGGCAGCAGTGACGAGCCCTGGCGCAGTATCTCATTTTGCATAGCCTGGGCAAACGTAGTACGGACGTGGTGCAAATCACGTTTGCGGAGTGGGCGCAGATTAATCACTTCTGCACTCTTCTGCACTGTTTCAAAATGGCTACTAACATGGATAGCGCTGACAATGCCATCATTAGCATCATTATTCCAGTCATCTACATGCTGGAACACACTTTGAATAGTCTGCGGGAGGAGGTGGTGGTCCCATAGGAAGAGGAGGAAGCAGTGGAGGATGCAGAAGGGATAACAATATTTCTAAGTCCCAGACTGTCGTTGCACAAGAGGCTTTCCATGGGAGGGTGGATTACAGCAATCGAGGGGGGGCTCATGGCACTAGACAAACTGTTTGTGAAGGTGCAGAAGCCAAGGAACAAATGGAGGAGGAAGAGGTGATTGTTGCACAACAGTCAGGAGATGAAGAGGATAATGATCCCCTCTATGTTGTCCGTGGTTGGTGGGAGGGAACGGAGGAAGCAAGCTTCAGTGTTACCCCGCCACCAACACACTATGGACTTGGACCTCATTGAAGAGCCCGACACATGAATGCCATCTGCAACATGATGCCCGTATTGTTAGGATTCAAAATAGTGCTTGCTAGTGGGTTGCCACTCTGTTAGATCCCCACGATACAAGAGTAAATTTTGCGACCTGCTTCCCGCCCTGGAAAGAGACGTGCGCATACTGGAGTATCGAAACATGCTTGTAGACAACCTTAAGAGTGGTTTTCCGCAAGACAGCAGTGAGGCACACAATGTGCATCGCAGTTGTAGACTTCCAACTTCGGGATTGTTGAGTCGTCCACGCAAAAACATTAGCAGCAGCAGTTTAAGTGGCAGAAGCAATTTCGGTGAGTTGTTTCACACATTTTTTATACCAGCCTGTGCACCAGCAGAACAGAGTACAAGTCTGACACGTAGCGAACGACTGGAGAGGATGGTGCTCAATATCAATGCTATCAGGGAGGGTTTGGACCATTTTGCATTTTGGTCTTCAAAAATAGAAGAGTGGCCTGAGCTCGCCTGTCAAGCCTTGGAGGTTTTGTCATGCCCAACAGCCAGCGTTCTCTGAGAAAGTGTCTTCAGCGCTGCTGGTGGTGCCCTGACAGATAAGCACATCCGTCTGTCCGCTGCCTAACTTTCATCAAGATGAACAAGACATGAATCTCCAAGGCCTTTTGCACCCCTGTCGCAGACTGTGCAGACTAGGCGATGGTGTAGTTTTTAGTGTGCTGCATTGATCTCGTGTTATTGCAGTCTGTAACATCTGTGTCGTGGCTTCTGTTCCTGCTGTTGCTTCTGCTGCTGATGTTATCAATATTTTTTTAAAATGTGGAGACTTCTAGTTGGGTATTCATCTGGTGGGTTGCCTGTAATGGAAGGGGTGTCAGTGCCCCATTATACTATTTCTACTTTATTGAAATTGATGCCACTTTAGTGGTGTCTGCCCCTAAATTTTGGAAATGTGAAGATTCGTGGTTGGGTCTCCTTGATGTGTGTTGCCTGTAGCAGTAGGACTCCCAGACTCGCAGGCCTGCACTTACTTTCAGTCAACTAACTATGTTACTATCCTTACATTTTTCTAGCAATAGTAGTCTACAAAACTCATTTTTGTGCCACCTGAGTGTGGCTGAGCAGCTTGAGCTGTTGCATGTGGTATCAGGACTCCCAGCACAGCAGACCTACACCGGTCCCTCACCTACCTCGTCTTAATTTGAAGTTAAATTCAAAGCTACAAATGCTGGCCCAAACCCTGATACCTCATGCATGGACCATGGCTGACTGCTGCTCTGCCATTATAAAATTTCGACTGTGGGTCAATTGATGACACTTTTCCTGGTGTCTGTCCCTAACTTGAGCTGTTTTGGCAGCTTTTGGACCCCCTGAAGGTGTTATCTATGCGTTTGGTTTTGCCTCCCATTGAATTCAATGGGGTTCGGATATGTTCGACGAACTGTTCGACAAACTGTTCGGCGAACATCGGGAAGTTTGCCGATCGGAACTGAACCTTGAAAGGTTTGCTCATCTCTAGTTGAAGTCCTTCATCTTTGCTTTTCTTCTTCATCCAGCACAGACAGCCATCACTTCTTCTAGCCAGGACTCGTCTCTGCAGAAAATAACACACAGTTATCTAGAGCATCTCTTTCAGAGCTCATTCTCCACTTTTTCCCCAACTTCTACACTACACTAGATGAAGAAAAAAAAAGCAACATAGTGCTGCCCTGCACAGTAACAGGCCCCCCCTCAATTAATCATTTGTTCTCCCCCGCCCTCAATTCAACATCATTTGCTCTTTCCCACCCACAATTCATCATTATTTACTGACTGTCCCTCGTCCCCGAGCCTCAATTCATTATTTACTCTCCCCATCCTCAATTCATCATCATTTGCTGACTGTCCCCCATCCTGCAGACGAGATGTGCGCCACAACCCACCACAGCCCCTGGGGCCCGGCGAGCAGAAGCAAAAGAGGGGGGCCCGAACTAGGTCCGGACCACCTTCTATTTTTCTACTCAACTGGCCCCATACACCAGTAAGGGCAGTAATGCCCTGATGGCTGCCCTGGCTGGAACTGTAGGAGGAGCAGACCATTTTCCTGCTTTATTGTTTAGTAACCTACTGGTGAGGGCCCTGGCTTTTGTATCTCTTCAAAAACAAGGGCCTTGGGTAATTAGGTATGCTATTCCTTAAAACCAGCCCTGGAGGTGTATTAATGCCTGGGAGCACAAATATGAATTTAGTATTTATGAATATACATTACTTTGGTCTAGACCAGTTTTAAAGGGAATCTGTCAGCAGGTTTTTGCTACCTCGTCTGAGAGCAGCATCTAAGTGGGTTATAGTGCCACTGCACACCCGGCTCAAAACCCCGATTTTTCTACTTTGGAGCTTGATGATCCTTTGCCAACTTGCAGATACACTCCCCTGATGAGACCTCATGAATGAGGTTGAAACTCGTCGGGAGGGATTTTGTAGGGGTACTTTTGCTAAAAAAAGACATACACTTGGGTGTTGCCCTTGTCAGGGTGGGAGCAATGCTGGGCACGACAGGGACAGCAGTTTTTTTCTGTAAACCATGTAATCCCATTCTTTGATGCAGCAGAAAAGAAACACAGAAAGAAGAAAGGTGAGACCAAACCTTTTTCTGCTATTGAGAACCTTATCAAACTACTGTATGCATTTCTGGAGACTTGCACTATCTGAGGCTTGGCTATTGTGATTAAGCTGTATAAGTTTCTGTGAACACTGATAGCATTGAGTAATTTGATTTCCTGGGTCTATTGACTGTGTTGGAGACTTGCTACATCTGAGGCTTGGGCTCTATAACCAGGACTTGTAAGTTATTGCAAGCACTGATAAGCACCTAGCACTTTAAGGACCTAGGGATACTGTGTATGTGATTATGTGTTGTCTGTTCTGAGCTCAGCTCTTCTATGTAAATATCCTTTTTTAATTAAATGATTAAAAGTTCATTTTTAATTTTCTATTGGGATCCTTTGGCTGTAAAATATTGTATTCCCTTGAAGTGAGACTGATGCCATTTCTTATTTAATGGTATAAGTTTGATCAACGATGGATAGAGCTAAAAGTAGGGCAATCCTGGAGGCAAACCTGTTAGAGGCTGCAAAAGACTTTGGACGGGGGGCATAGGTTCACCTTCCAGAAAGACAACAACCCTAAACATACTGCCAGACCTACAATGGAAGGGTTTAGATCAAAGCATAATCATGTGTTTAAATAGCCTAGTCACAATCCAGCCCTTAATTCTATAGAGAATCTGTAGCAAGACTTGACAGAGGCTGTCCATCTAATCTCACTATAGAGCTAGCTTGCAAAGAAGAATGGAAGAATGGTTGAGTAGCTTTCCACAGACAAATCTATAGAAAAATACGTATTTAACTAAATTAATGTGATTTATAATAACTAATTGCAACTTATCTTGTAAAACTGACTGTAGTAGAACGATTAGTTTGTATGAACAATTTCATGATTCTTCTTGCACTAGGGTTTATACATTTGTACTATTCTTCTGTTCTATAGCTGTAAATTTGTCCCATATGTACCAAGGTCTATAACTATAACCTTACTGCATGAACTAGCCGGTGTCCTTTTCATTGCATTGTAATGTTGGGTGTGTATTGTATTCTAAAGGTTATATAACATTCAAGCGAAACTCTCTGAATAAATATCAACCTGAACAGAAGAACTAAAACATATTTTCTACTTGGGCACAAAAGTATTATCTTACACCCTGCGGTGACAGCTGCCTTTATAAGAATACCACTATTCGTTGTTAGTGTGAATCAGACACAAACAGCTGTATATAGTATGAGCCTGGCCATGAGCGCTGTAGGCGGCTGCCATCATCCAGCTCTTACAAATCTATACATACATATATAGATCCAGGAATGTTCTCTGTCTTATGTTTGATAAGTCGGCCACTTGTTTTAATGCCACTGCCTAATCTTCAACCAAGAGATGGCTAAATTTAGTTGCATTGTTCATTCAGAAGGAATGTTAGTTATCTCAAAATAAGCTCACCCCAAGGCTTGGAAGATAAGTGTTGACAGCTTCTCCGACAATATAAGGCTTGAAATCTGGTAAGTAGGTATTTGAAGGTTTAACACTGTCTGTATATTTATTATATAACCACACAGTTATAATGCAATGAAAGTCCTAGAACTTAAAATTTATTGGCCAATAATTGCAGCTGGTATCTGCTAGAGTGGGTATAGGACAGACATTGCCCTTACTGGGCAGCGCCTTAAAGAGGTTACCTGGTGAAAACAAGTTATCACCTATCCATAGGATACACATTAACTGTGGGGATATGCACTGTTCAGCTGAACTTTTACCCCCATTAGAATGGCCCAGCAGCGTGCATGCTCATGAGGCTGCTGAGCGCTGAACTCAACTTTTTCGGCAGCCCCTTAAAGAAAGAGTAGAGAGTTGGTTGGACATCCATCCTGCCACCCCATTTTGTAACTAGATTAAAGGTTTTTCGTCTGGGTTAAAAATTCCCTATTCTGCCCATTGTTGCTGGTACTAATGATCAGACCCCCACCGATCAGTAAGTTATATCCTTTCCTGTGGATAGGTGGCCACTTGTTTACACTGGAAAAACCCCTCTCACACTGAAAGAATATGTTGTTAAAAATAATGGCAGCTATAGACACTATAGAAAATACTGTATTTGTGAAAACTGTAGAAAATCCCCTGCATTACAGTTTTTAACTGTTTTAACTACTCTCTTTCTGCTCTGCTATTCTGGATCACTTAGTATTTTCAGCTTCCCAGCATGAGACACACAATGCCTATTGAGAAAGGGGAGGAGAGAGCAAAGGAAATTAGAGTCATATGATTTGTAGAGAGGGGAGATAATCAGTGCTTACATTAGGTTGATAAATACCAGGAGCATAATCACATGACTACATGTAAGACTGGCTTAGGCTATGTGCCCACGATGCAGAAATGCTCAGGATTTTTTCCTGAGTGTTTCTGCATCTCCCTGGCAGAAAAAAACGCATGCGGATTGTACATGCGTTTTCCTGCCAGGGACAAGCGAAAGTGAAGCGTTCTTCACTTGCATTTCCGCATGCGGGTTGACAAGCGCTTTCCAAGTGATTTTAGCATCACTTGGAAAGAGCTTGACAACTTGGTCACATTATATAAATCCATGCAACCGGCATGGATTTATATACTGTGACCGAAAGAATGGTAAAAAATAAAAAATAAATCTATACGTACCTTCCGATGGCCCCCGCAGTCTTGCTTCCCTCCGTCTTAGCTGCCGGCAGCGGTACACTGAAGGACCTGCCGACGTCAGCGTCGCGTGACCCGTCACATGACTATGACGTCAGCGCAGGTCCTCCAGTCCATCGCTAGCTGCCGGCATGAAAGGACGAGTGCAGCGGGGGCCGTCAGAAGGTAAACATAATCTTTATTTTTTATTTTATTCTTTTTTTCACAGTTTCTATGGTACCCAGGTCCGGAGGAGAGTCTCCTGTCCTCCACACCTGGGTACCATCCGCACATTGAACGCATGTATTCCGCATGTGCTTATCTAGTGAAGTGGAATGTACGTGTTCTAATGCAAGTCAATGGCGGCAAAAACGCAGCGCTTCCCCAAAATAATTGGTAGTGCTGAGTTTTTTTCCGCAATGATAATCCGCAGCGGAAATTTCCGCAGCATGTGCACAGCACATGCGGGTAATCATTGGGGAACATGGCAGGCCTTCTACCATGCGTTTTTTAAGCGTTTCTGCAGCGTTTTTGCCGCTGCGGAAACGCTTAAAAAGCGCATCGTGTGCACACAGCCTAACAGAGACATCTTAGCTACTAACAATAGAGTAAAATCATTTTCAGATAATAACACAGGTCTGTGAGGGCAAAACTGTAAAGTAACGTGATTTTTATATACGTTTGATCACTGAAGTAAAAATACCAAAAAAATTCCAACACTTACAGTTGTTCACAAATTCCATAGGCTTTTTCTTGCACCATACTTTTACCCCCTTGTGTGACCTTTGGTAGATGATTTTGGTGTCATTAGATTGGTTAGAAATTAAAGGACGCTGTTCTGCGATTGGCTGCTGTGTGCACAGAATATTTTCTTAACCCAGCTTTCAAAGAGTGTGGTTGTGTCTATGGCATCCAATCATAGTATAGCTTTCATTTTACCTCAGCAGTATAAGAAATGAAAGCTGCGCTGTGATTGGTTGTTTTGGGCAGTAGAAACAGATTTTTTGTCACAGTTCATAACAGTGTGGAGGTGTCCATAGCTACCAATCAGAGCACAGTTTTCATTTTACCTCAGCAGTATAAGAACTGAAAGCTACACTGGGGTCGGTTGCTATGGGGAGCAAAGGCAGATGTTCTCTTAGACAGAGTTCATAAGAGTGTGGTGGTGTGTTTACCAAGATTCCTTTCAGTATTTAGTGGTTGTGGTGGATTAAGCTTCTGTTTCTAACGACATGATTGAAATGGCTACAAAGGGGTGTCGTAATTCACCTGACAATTTTTTGCTACATTTGCGGTTGTTTTGTAGTGAAGAAACAACGAATGAACTGTCACGGTCTTACATCTGACAACGCCTCCTGGTGTTTCTTCAGATGCCTCCCGTCCTCAAATGATTTGCAGGGTATTTAACTGGCTTGCTGTGTGCTGCTGACTGTTAGTTGTAGATTTGCTATAGCTAGGTGTGTATGCTTACTCTGTGTCTGACTACTGATCTTGCTGATGACCCTGGATTTTATTGCGACTACTCTTTTGGATTATCCCTTTTGATTTTTACGCTCTCTGACTTCAGGTATCTGACCCCGGACTTGGCCTCTGACTATCCGTTTGTTGTACTCCCTGGTTGCCCTCCTGCATTTGACTCTGGACTGTTACCCGAGCATGCTTTTGTCTCACCCGTCTGTACTATGAGCCCTCCTGGTATCTGGCCTCAGAACTCCTGACTACCTTGTCTCACGGCTTGCCCGTGAGTTGTGACACAGCATCACATTATAACTGAAGACCGTTTTGGGGCATGTGGGGAATGGGAAAATGCCCAAGTCTGGGGGCCCCCTCGCAATAGAGACATAACTATTCCCATAACTATTTACTCGTAGGGTGAAGAATAGCTTACAACTCTCCCTGAACACTGTCAACTGGTTTCTCTCCACTGAAAATTTATCAAGGAGGGCCACTACTGGATCAGGGGAGACCAACTGAACGTCATAGGGGATAGACATTGCAGTCTCCACTAGCAGTGAAGGGCTATGGGAAGTTTTCATGAGGCTAATTATCTGACCCTGCAACTGGAACTTCAATGATCCCAGACTCTGGCATTCTTTAGTCAGATAATGCATCATCTGAGTCAAATTCACCACCTGGTTGCAGAGCGTGTGAACAGGCTTCATACTGACAAACAAAAAAATAAAACGTATTTTCAAGTCCGGGGTCTGATACCTAAAGTCAGTGAGCATCAAAGGCAGAATGGATAATCCAAAAGAGTAGTCACAACAAAATCCAGGGTCATCAGCAAAATCAGTAGTCAGACACAGAGCAAGCATTCACACCTAACTATAGCAAATCTACAACTAACAGTCTGCAGCACACAGCAAGCCAGTTAAATACCCTGCAAATTATTTGAGGACGGGAGGCATCTGAAGAAATGCCAGGAATAGTGATGAGCGAACGTGCCCGGTTAAGGGGTTGACCAAGCATGCTCAAGTGCTTACCGAGTATCTTCGGCGTGTTCGAAAACTATTTTTGAGTCGCAGCTGCTGCATGTCTTGCAGTTTTCAGACAGCCACGACACATGCAAACAGGCAATCCCTGCATGTGTCGCGGCTGTCTAACAGCCGCAAGACATGCAGCCATGGCGACTCAAACATAATATTCAAGCTATTCGGTAAGCACCCGAGCGCGCTCGGTTAACCCCTCAACCGAGCACGTTTGCTCATCACTAGCCAGGAGGCTAAACCAGATTGAACAGCAGGCCTGTCAATCAAAAGGCTGACAGCCCAGCATGCCCCAGGATCAAATTGGATGACTGGAGTGTTACACAAAGGAATTAATTTCCAATAAAGTTGCAGAATGGATGTTCAATACATTTTTATATATAATATTGTGTACATTTTTGGCTATAATAAAGATTTGTCTTGTTCATCTCGCTTACACGTACGTTTTGGTAATGTGATGGTTAAACATAGAAGTGTTTTTTGAAATCAGGGCATAAGAGAACATATGAATCAGTCATTGGATTTGAAAAAAAGTTCATAAACCCAAATTTTGCATACCTGTGTAATTAAAGATTTGAAAATCTTTTTAACTGTAACATTGAATCACCTCTGATGAAGACCTAACATTGAAACAGACAATAGCATAAAGCAGTTGCATGACGTTACAAAAACAAGGCATCACTCTTGTTCATGGGTTTTGACTGATATTGTAGCTTATCCCCATTGCTTGTGAAACACTTTACCAAAGATATATTTAGGCTTTAACCCTTTCACGACCAGGAGATTTTCTGGGTTTTTTTTTTCATTTTTGTTTTTTCCTCCCCTTCTTCCATAGTTACATAGGTTGAATAGGTACCTAGGTCCATCTAGTTTAACCTTTCTCCATCAATTGTACATTTTGTCACTAATTTAACTATAACCCACAATGTTATGTGTATCAAGGAAATCATCCAGCCCTTTTTTAAAAGCTGTTATAGTGTCTGCCCTTACTACTTCTTTTGGAAAGGCATTCCACAGTGTGACTGCTCTAAATGTAAAGAACCCTATCAGGTTAAGCTGCCAGAATCGCCTTCCAAGTGGCATATTTTTTTGTTATTTTTCTGTCTACATAACCGTATAAGAATGCAAACAAAAAGAAAAAAACGAGATTACTGTCACAAGATGCAATAAAATATAATTTTATTAGAAAACAAACTGGTCAAGATATAGCTAGTGAGTCTGCAACAGAGCAAAAAGGAGGTGCAAATCCCATAAAAAATTTATAGAAGGAGTGTAAAATATAGAAGAGGTGCTGCTGTTTAGATGGCATGCAGGGTCGGACTGGCCTGGCGGGGTACCGGTGAAATGCCTGGTGGGCCCCATATAGAGAAGAAGGGAAAAAAAAAACTTAGGGGCACGGGCCCTATAAAAGCGCAGAAGGCAGGGGCACACACACGCAGATCTGACCCACCACGATGACCACGGCTGATGACACCACCCGGTGCACCCAGGCAAGTGCTGGGGCCCAGGGAAGTAGAAACAGCACGTTATGGGGCCCGTGAGTAAGGGGGAGCTCCTCTCCTCAAATACTCACCTCTTCTCGTTCCCCACAGCACCAGTGGCTTCAGTGTCAGCGTCTTCTGACTCTGACGTCTCAGGGCAGAGGGCGCAATAACATTACTAGAGCTTGCCCTCTGTCCTGACCACTGCAGAGTCAGAAGGCGTGCTGAGTACACCAGACCTGCGGGAAATGAGAGAGGTGAGTATTTCATTTTTTTTATGTATGTAGCATTATATGGGGCTCAATATAATGTATGCAGCAATATACAGGGCACATTATATACTGTATGAAGCTTTATATGGGGTCCATTATATACTGTATACAGCATTATATGGGGCCCTATATACTGTATGCAGCTGACGCGCCCCCTGGGCCGCGCGGGGAACCCAGAACCGGGCCTTTTTTGAAGATGCTGGGGGTTGTAGTCACCGTGGCGGTGACCCGGTCCCGTGGCTCAGGGTGGTCAAACTGAATGGCGGGCTATATACCGAATGTCCGACTACGCCACCCGTGGATTGCGGTCAGAGTGAACCGCCGCTGCAGGGTAGACCGCTGAGGCTGGTGTTGTGGGTGCAGCAAAGGATAGTACAACTCCCCACGGGAGGAGTATAGCCTCAGGGCAGTAAAGGGATGTTGGTGGTGATGGTGCGCGGAAGCAGCAGTAACCACACGGAGTCTGTCATGCAAGTCAGGGTCTTTACTGTTGGTATTAAGGGACCCGTCCGGAATACAGGTTAACAATGGAGGCCTTGTCAGTCTGAGAGCAACTGGGAAATCCCGCTGGTCAGGGGGAGTTTGTAGGCCTACCGTGCTGACTTCACTCTTTCTTGGCTATCCTGCTGTAGTGTAGTGATAGCCCACGTCTCTGAGTGTACCGTGTTGTTCTCACCTGTATGACTGGCGACTCGGGTCTTCCGTACTTCTCACCCCTCCGGGGTAGTAGTGGTCCCTCTCGTGTGGCTGAGCCTCCGGGCTTCCTTGGGCCAGAGGACTTGAAGTCCCCTGCGTGGTGGTTTTCTGCTGCTGTGCTTATAACCCTCACAGCCTCGGACTCCAGTGTCCTGCTTTACAAGTCTCTGGCCAACGAACTCTGCTAGTTCCCCTCCTGGTCTCATGTTTCTCCTCTGCCTACAGGGACTCCTCAGCCTGCTGCTGACCTGTCCCTATCTGCAACTTGTCTGGAACTTCTCTCTGGCTGGACTCTCTAACCCCGCCCCAGATCCAGTTTATAAAGGGCAGGTTTCTCCCCTCCCTGGACTGAGGCAGGAGGTGCTGCACGCTAATTGTCCCCAACCAGGGAACCTCCCACCTGCTCTCAGACATGACATTGCTGTCACTGTGGCGACCAGACCTGGGGTGCCACACAGCAATATATGGGGCCCATTATATACTGTGTAGAGCAATATACGGGACCCATTATATACTGTACTAGCTATTGAGCCCGCTCTACACCCGGGTGACGAGCATTTTTATTGGTATATGGTCTTCCATGCTGGTATGTGCTGCCCCCATCCTGGTATTTGTGCTGCCCCCATCCTGGTATTTGTGCTGCCCCCATCCTGTTATTTGTGCTCCCCAACCCTGTTCCTCCATCCTGTTATGTGCTGCCCTCATCCCTATCCTGGTATACATTGCACGCCTCATCCCTATCCTGGTATGCATGGCACCCCTCACCAATAATCCTGGTATGAATGGCACCCCTCACCCCCAATCCTGTATGCATGGCACCCCTCACACCAATCCTGGTATGCATGGCACCCCTCATCCCCAATCCTGGTATGCATGGCACCCCTCACCCCCAATCCTGGTATGCATGGCACCCCTCACCCCCAATCCTGGTATGCATGGCACCCCTCAGCCCCAATCCTGGTATGCATGGCACCCCTCATCCCCAATACTGGCATGCATGGCACCCCTCATCCTGGTATGCATGGCTCCCTCATACCCAATTCTGGTATGCATGGTACCCCATCCCTCATCCCTATTCTGGTATGCATGGCACCCCATCCCTCATCCTGATATACATGTGACCCCTCATCCCTATCCTGGTATACATGGCCCCTAATCCGAATCCTGGTATGGATGGCCCCCCCAGATACCTATCCTGCTATGCATGGTACCCCTCATCCCTATCCTGGCATGCATAGCACCCCTCATCCCAAATCCTGGTATGCATGACACCCCTCATCCCCAATCCTGGTATGCATGGCACCCCTCATCCCCAATCCTGGTATGCATGGCACCCCTCATCCCCACTCCTGGTATGCATGGCACCCCTCATCCCCAATCCTGGTATGCATGACACCCCCCATCCCCAATCCTATTATGCATGGCACCCTTCATCCCCAATCCTGGTATGCATGGCACCCCTCATCCCCAATCTTGGTATGCATGGTACCCCTCTTCCCCATACCTGGTATGCATGGCACTCCTCATCCCCAATCCTGGTTTGCATGGCACCCCATCTCTCATCCTGGTATGCATGGCCACCTCATCCCAAATTTGATATACATGGCACCCCTCATCCCAATCCTGATATGTATGGTACCCCTGATCCCCCAATCCTGGTATGTATGGTACCCAATCCCTCATCCTGGTATGCATGGCTTCCTCATCCCCAATCCTGGTATGCATGGTACCCCTCATCCCCAATCCTGGTATGCATGGCACTCCTCATCTCTAACCTGGTATGTATGGTACCCCTCATCCTGGTATGCATGGTAGCACGCATCCCTATCCTGGTATGTATGGTATCCCTCATCCTGGTATGCATGGCACCCCATCCCTCATCCTGGTATGCATGGTACCCTGCATCCCTATTCTGGTATGTATGGTACCCCTCATTCTGGTATGCATGGCACGCCTCATCCCAATTCTGGTATGTATGGCCTCCTCATCCCTCAATCCTGGTATGCATGGCACTCCATCCCTCATCCTGGCATGCATGGTACCCCACATTCCTATACTGGTAATCATGGTATCCCTCATCCCTATTCTGGTATGAATGGTACCCCTCATCCTGGTGTGCATGGCACCCCATCCCTCATCCTGGTATGCATAGCACCCCTCATCACAAATCCTGGTATGCATGGCACCCCTCATCCCCAATCCTGGCATGCATGGCGCCCCTCATCCTGGTATGCATGGCACCTCATCCCTCATCCTGGTATGCATGGTACCCCACATCCCTATTCTGGTATTTATGGTACCCCTCTTCCTGGTATACATGGCACCCCTCATCCCAATTCTGGTATGTATGGCACCCCTCATCCCCCAATCCTGATATGCATGGCACCCAACCCCTCATCCTGGTATGTATGGCCCCCTCATCCCTATCCTGGTATGCATGGCACTCCTCATCCCCCAATCCTCGTATGCATGGCACCACATATTCCGATTCTGGTATGCATGGTACCCCCCATCCCTATTCTGGTATGCATGGTACCCCTCATCCCTGGTATGCATGGCACCCCATCCATCATCTTGGTATGCATGGTACCCCACATTCCTATCCTGGTATGCATGGTACTCCTCATCCCCAATGCTGGTATGCATGGCACCCTTTACCCCCCAATCCTAGTATGCATGGAACCCCTCATCCCCAATCCTGGTATGCATGGCCCCCCACACCTCCCAATCCTGGTATGCATGGTCCCCTCACCCCCCTCCTGGTATGCATGATCCCCTCACCCCCCAATCCTGGTATGCATGGACCCCTCACCCCCCAGTCCTGGTATGCATGGTACCCTTCACCCCCCAATCCTGGTATGCATGGTACCCCTCACCCCCCCATCCTGGTATGCATGGTACCCCTCACCCCCCAATCCTGACATGCATGGTACCCGTCTTCCCCCATCCTGGTATGCATGGTACCCCTCATCCCCCAATCCTGGTATGCATGGTCCCCTCACCCCCCAATCCTGGTATGCATGGTCCCCTCACCCCTCAATCCTGGTATGCATGGTACCCCTCATTCCCCAATCCTGGTATGTGTGGCCCCCTCATCCCCCAATCATGGTATGTGTAACCCCCTCATCCCCCAATCCTGGTATGTCTGGCCCCCTCATCCCCCTATCCTGGTATGTGTGGCCCCCTCATCCCCAAATCCTGGTATGTGTGGCCCCCTAATCCCCAAATCCTGGTATGTGTGGCCCCCTCACCCCCAATCCTGGTATGTGTGGCCCCCTCATCCCCAATCCTGGTATGTGTGGCCCCCTCATCCCCAATCCTGGTATGTGTGGCCCCCTCATCCCTTTCACACTGCACACATACAAAAAAAACACTTATACTCACCTTTCTTCCCTGTGCTCCAGCACTGCGTGCCCATACCGCGCTGTCCGGCGCCATTTTTCTGAAGACACACTGCAAATGTGTCTTCAGTAAAATGGCGCCGGATAGCGCTATGCGCATGTGCCGACTCTGACACCTTCACTCCTGCCCCGGTCTCCGGCGAGAAGAGAAGCGCCGCTGCAACGCTCCTCCCGGTCAGGTAAGTATGGCGCCGCGGTATGCGTTCAGTGTCTACGCATACAGCAATCTCTGGCGCCATACACTCCTTTTACCTGTAACGGCTCCATGCGTTCTTCTGTCTGGAGCCAGACTGCGCAGGCGTGTCGCGCTTGCGCAGTCTATAGAGGCTTCAGACAGAGGGAAGCTAGTAGAGTTATATTATAGATATAGATGGAGCAATATATGGGGTCCATTATATAGTGTATGCAGCATTATATGGGGCCCACTATTTACTGTATGGAACAATATATGTGTTAGAACCCTCCTGTTTGTTTTTGTTTCTATCTTGTGTTTTGCGGTCACGTGACCATCTTCCTATATATTCCAGCTCTGCCCTTCTGGCTTTGCTGGACTTCAGTGTTGTTTTGACTGTCTCTCTAGCCAGGTGCTTTTGTGCCTATCTATCTCTAGTTTGCTTGGTCCTCTGGGACCTCTAGTACTTTTTGTCAGTTTATCTTTTCTCTGCAACAACT
Organism: Phyllobates terribilis; assembly: GCF_046119375.1. Lineage (NCBI taxonomy): Eukaryota > Metazoa > Chordata > Amphibia > Anura > Dendrobatidae > Phyllobates > Phyllobates terribilis. The sequence goes on along the minus strand of NW_027362762.1, from coordinate 324,193,507 downwards.
TCTGTTAGGAGGTGTCCCATTTTTGTCCAAGTCCTTAGTTCCTTTAGGGACCCCTCCCTTTCTCTATAGGTCTCCGTTTAGACTAGCCGAGGACGAAGGCGGGTCTGTTCACAAGGAACAGGTAGACCGCTACAACGTAGGGGCTCAGCTTAGTCTTACTGTAGGGACAGCTCTCCCCTTCTTTCCTTAGCCTATGTTGCAGATCATAACAGTAAGTCCAGCCAAAACAAAAACTTTAAGGAAAGAAATCTGGGGATCAGTATGGTTTCTGTTCAAGATTTGGCTCAACTCCTGCAGGGATTGTCTCTGGAGGTGTCCGAGCTCCGGCAACACGTGAGTAGCTGTTCTGGAGCGCATTTTGTCGAACCCAAGGTAGGACTGCCTGATATTTTTTATGGTAAACAACAAGATTTTTTTTCCTTTAAAAATGCTTGTTTATTATATTTTCGTTTGAGACTAAGGTCCTCTGGGAATGAATCACAGCGCATTGGGTTTATCATGTCACTTTTGCTCAAGGAACCACAGGGGTGGGCCTTTTCTCTCCAACCTAATGATCCGTGTTTTAGGTCAGAGGAGGATTTTTTTTCTGCTATGGGGCTATTGTATGACGATCCTGATCGAGTCTCATCTGCTGAGACAGAACTGAGGCGTTTGAATCAGGTGTCAGGTGATGTTGAAAATTATTGTACACACTTCAGAAGGTGGTCCTCAGAAGTGAAATGGAATGATTTGGCGTTAAAATGTTTTTTTCTTGCTGGTCTAAGTGAAAGGGTTAAGGATCTGCTTATTGCATTCCCTGCACCTGAGACCTTGCAGGAAGCCATGCAATTAGCTATACGTGTGGACAGGAGACTGCGTGCCAGGTTTAATGATGAAAAAATTCCTGCAATGGCAGCTCCTAGTTCCCAGAGGGTCTGCTCGGACGGCGGAGAACTGATGGAGGTTGAGGCGATGTCACTCCGCTCTCAGGAAAGAGACCGCAGGTTTTCCAAGGGATTGTGTTTTTATTGTGGTAAACTTGACCATTTGATTAAGAACTGTGAGCTTCGTTTAAGTAAAGAAAAAAAAAAGGTCAGTTACGCCCGTATTGCTTGTTTGAGCTCTAAGGGAGTATTTCTTTCAGGGAGAACCTCATTGCAGGAAGATTTGATTGAATTTCGGGTATTTGTGGATTGTGGTTCAACACTTAATGTGATTGATAAGGGGTTTTTGGAAAAACTTAAATTGGAATCCAAACCTTTGTCATCACCTATTTCTGTGATTGCAATTGATAACACTCCTTTGAAATGTATTACTCACAGGGTTGCGTTATTTCCCCTCGCTATCAATGGTATTCAGCAAGAAATTTTGGACTTGGTGGTATTAAATAATTTACCCTCTCTAGTCATTTTAGGTTTGCCTCGGTTAAAACTGCACAATCCTTTACTGGACTGGTCTACTAATGAGATTAAGTCTTGGAGTCCTAAGTGCTATGATAAATGTTGTAATGGTCGCATTGCGGCTGTGGAAAAAGGGGAATTACCTGTACCTATTCAGGATTTTTGGAAGGTTTTTTCAGAGGAGGAGTCGCAAGTTTTACCTCCTCATAGGGACTATGATTGCACCATTGAGTTTGTTCCTGGAGCTACTCTTCCCAAGAGTCGCTTATTTAATCTGACTATCCCTGAAAGAAAGGCCTTGTAGGAGTACATACAGACTAGCCTGGCTGCTGGTCACATTAGACCTTCTAAGTCGCCTGTGGCCGTTGGATTTTTCTTTGTTAAAAAAAAAGGACGGGGGCTTACGTCCATGTCTGGACTTTCAAGAAATTAATAAGATTACCGTACGCAATTCCTACCCATTGCCGTTAATTCCTGACTTGTTTAACCAGTTAGTGGGGGCCAAGTGGTTCTCTAAAATTGATCTCTGTGGGGCATACAATTTGTTACGAATGAAGGAGGGTGATGAATGGAAAACTGCTTTTAACACTCCGGTAAGTCATTTTGAGAATCTGGTGATGCCTTTTGGTCTTACCAATGCACCCACGTTTTTTCAGAACCTTATTAATGACATCCTGAGACCTTTGATTGGTAAGAATGTGGTTGTGTATTTGGATGACATTCTGATTTATTCACCAGATCTGGAGTCCCATTGGCAGAGTGTACGTGAGGTGTTGCAGTTATTGAGTGATAATTCACTTTTTGCTAAGCTGGAGAAATGTGAGTTCGCTGTGCAGAGAATTAGTTTTTTGGGCTACATTATCTCCAGCGAGGGCTTTGAGATGGACCCGGTGAAGGTTCAGGCTGTGCAGGAATGGCCTAGGCCTATTGTTTTGAAATCGATACAGAGATTTTTGGGTTTCGCCAATTATTACAGGAAATTCATTAAGAATTTTTCTATAATTGTTAAGCCGCTGACCGATCTCACCAGGAAAGGTACAAATACGGTCCAGTGGACTACTGAGGCCATTGAAGCTTTTGTGTATCTCAAGAAGAGGTTCAGTTCTGCCCCTATCCTTATGCAGCTTGATGAGACCAAGCCTTTTTTGGTCGAGGTTGATGCTTCTTCGGTGGGGGTCGGTGCAGTTTTGTCTCAGGAGAACAAGGATGGAGTACATCCCTGTGCTTTTTTTTCGAAAAATTTTCAGAAACCGAACTGAATTACGATGTTGGTAATCGGGAATTGCTGGCTATTAAACTCGCGTTTGAACATTGGCATCATTTTTTGGAAGGCGCTAAATTTCCTATTCAGGTTTTCACAGATCATAAGAATTTGATCTATTTGGATGCTGCCAAACGCTTGAATGCCCGTCAAGCTAGGTGGGCACTTTTTTTTTCTCGGTTTAATTTTTCTGTTACTTATATCCCTGGTACTAAGAATGTTAAAGCCGATGCTTTATCTCGCAGCTTTTCTCCCATGGTTGGTACCGAAGAGGAGGAGAGCATTTTACAGGAAGGAGTTGTGGTAGCAGCATTGGACTCCATTTTGGAAGATGGGATTCTGAAAGCCCAAGAGGATGCCCCATCTAACACTCCCCATGGGAGGTTGTTTGTGCCTAGAACCTTTAGGAGAGATTTGTTTGTGGAGTATCATGAGTCTCGGTTGGCAGGTCATCCAGGAATTTCTGAGACTAAGAGACTTATCAGTCGTAGTTTTTGGTGGCCTGGGTGGCAGAAGGAAGTCATCAAGTGGGTGTGTCAATGTACGGTGTGTGCTAGGTCAAAGGCTTCACATACCCCTGCTGCGGGGTTGCTTTGCCCTCTGGAGGTTCCTAGTGCGCCTTGGATGCATCTGGCAATGGATTTTATTACTGACCTTCCTGTGTCCGAGGGTTTCACTGTCATCTGGGTGGTCGTGGACCGTTTTAGCAAGATGTGTCATTTGGTTCCATTCATTAAGCTACCCTGCGCTAAGACACTCGCTAAGGCATTTGTTAAGGAAATTGTCAGGCGGTCGCGACCAATCAGCAGAGCGGTGTTTAAATTTGGCGCCAAAATCGCCGGCGGCCGCGACCAATCAGCGAATCATATTAGTGAGGACCGGGGAGCGGCGCTGCGGGAGATCACCGGCTGCTCGCAGCAGAAGTATCCCGTATTTTATGTGGTATTATTCGGTCACTATGTTGTAGTAATTTGTGGTCTGGTCATGGTGTGACTGTATTAATTAATTACTCTTAATAAACATTATGTATAATGAGGAAGCAGAGTTTTAATGGCTAAAAAATACATGTTTTATTATATAAATATTAAAGTACAGAATAGTAGAAAAGAATAACACAGCAGAAGAATGACAGCAACAAATGTGCAGCAGCACAACCCACTGACCCAAAGAGCCTGCCTGATAAAGAGTTCACAAAAGGAACACCTTGGGTCAGTGTTTTGTGCTGCTGCACATTTATTGCTGTCATTCTTCTGCTGTGTTATTCTTTTCCACTATTCTGTACTTTAATATTTATATAATAAAACATGTATTTTTTAGCCATTAAAACTCTGCTTTCTCATTATACATAGTGGTGGTAATATGTAGTCTGGTCATGGTGTGACGGTATTTGCCTCCTGTATATGGTATTATCTGGTCACTGTGTGGTGATAATATGTGATCTGGTCATGGTGTGGTGGTATTTGTTCCTTGTATGTGGTATTATTGGTCTTGGTATAGTGGATTGTGATGTGTATGGAAGTCACTTGTTCAATAAGAGGAAGATTCTTGATTTCCAATAGGTATTAAATACTTGGATATTTATACCCCTCCCTGTCCTGTGACTTTTACACAGTAGCAAATATGCACTTTCAGGAGTTCTACGGTGAAAACAAGTAATCACATACTCTAAGGCCATTTTCACATATTCAGTATTTGGTCAGTATTTTACCTCAGTATTTGTAAGCCAAAACCAGGAGTGGGTGATAAATAGAGATGAGCGTTGTTCTACTCGAACTGTTCGCCAATCTCAAATTCGAGCTGTTTTGGGCGGTGTTCGAGCCGTTCGGCGAACACGAACAATTTGAGAAAAATTCGGCTGTTCGAGGTTATGTTCGATAACTGTTCGTGCACCAAAATCATAACTGGATTTTTTCTCAGTAATGATGAAAATTAATGTTAATACGCAGTTTGAGTGTACAGCGGGGTGGGGGGAGGGGCAGGGGATGGATCTCTGCAGGAACAATGAAGATCTCCATTTTTTTTTTCTCTTTCCCGCATTTACAGTGGGGAGGTGCAATCTGTCAGCCTATCAGCAGCGCACACACGGAGCGAAGTGCTTTTTTCACACAAGCAAGGGCATGTGTCATTGGCAGTGTATGTCACATGTCCTTGCCCTATAAGACCAAGCCATTTTCCCCGTCGCCACCATTTTCTCACTGCTGCAGCTGCGTGTTAGACGGCACCGCTGTTGCTGTGTGCGCTATACCTTGTTAATTTCAAGCCAATTTTCGCACAAATCTACAGATAGCTTGGGAGTAGGGAATAGTTGTGATTGCAGTCCTTTTAAGGACTAGGTTACAGCATTTCCTACGACTTTTATCAGGCAGGTCTGTGCTCTTAAATAGATAGGTTGTGGGAGTAAAGACTAATTGTAATTGGAGTCCTTTTCAGGACTAGGTTACATCAGTCCCTATCAGTTTTTGCCAGGCAGGTCTGTGCCAGTGCTGTGCAAGTTTTTTTCACAGCATTTGGCTGAATCTAGCAAAGCTAATCCTTTTTGGCCTATTGCAGAGTGTGTTAGTCAGTGGAGTAGCCTATCTGTGTTGCAAGATATACCACCTGTGTATAGAATACCAATTTTTTTACTGCACCTAGTGAAGTAAAATCTTTTGGGCATAGCATCATTCTATTAGTCCATCTATACTGACCTCCATCAGGTTGCAAATTGAATATAATTTTTTTCTGCATCTACCTCTGAAAAAATATTGGGCTTCTAGCTGTGTGTGGGACTTGTTCTATTAATCCATCTATACAGACCTCCATCAGGTTACAAACTGAATATATTTTTTTCTGCATCTACCTCTGAAAAAATATTGGGCTTCTAGCTGTGTGTGGGACTTGTTCTATTAATCCATCTATACAGACCTCCATCAGGTTGCAAACTGAATATATTTTTTTCTGCATCTACCTCTGAAAAAATATGTGTCCTTCTAGCAGTGTGTGGGACTTTCTCTATTAGTCCATCTATACTGACCTCCATCAGGTTGCAAACTGAATATAATTTTTTTCTGCATCTAGCTCTGAAAAAATATTTGGCCTTCTAGCAGTGTGTGGGACTTTCTCTATTAGTCCATCTATACTGACCTCCATCAGGTTGCAAATTAAAAATAATTTTTATCTGCATCTACAGTACCTCTGAAAAAATATTTGGGCTTCTAGCTGTGTGTGGGACTTGTTCTATTAGTCCATCTATACTGACCTCCATCAGGTTGCAAATTTAATATAATTTTTATCTGCATCTAGCTCTGAAAAAATATTTGGCCTTCTAGCAGTGTGTGGGACTTTCTCTATTAGTCCATCTATACTGACCTCCATCAGGTTGCAAATTGAATATAATTTTTATCTGCATCTAGCTCTGAAAAAATATTTGGCCTTCTAGCAGTGTGTGGGACTTTCTCTATTAGTCCATCTATACTGACCTCCATCAGGTTGCAAATTAAAAATAATTTTTATCTGCATCTACCTCTGAAAAAATATTTGGGCTTCTAGCTGTGTGTGGGACTTGTTCTATTACTCCATCTATACTGACCTCCATCAGGTTGCAAACTGAATATATTTTTTTCTGCATCTACCTCTGAAAAAATATTGGGCTTCTAGCTGTGTGTGGGACTTGTTGTATTAGTCCATCTATACTGACCTCCATCAGGTTGCAAACTGAATATATTTTTTTCTGCATCTACCTCTGAAAAAATATTGGGCTTCTAGCTGTGTGTGGGACTTGTTCTATTAATCCATCTATACAGACCTCCATCAGGTTGCAAACTGAATATATTTTTTTCTGCATCTACCTCTGAAAAAATATGTGGCCTTCTAGCAGTGTGTGGGACTTTCTCTATTAGTCCATCTATACTGACCTCCATCAGGTTGCAAACTGAATATAATTTTTTTCTGCATCTAGCTCTGAAAAAATATTTGGCCTTCTAGCAGTGTGTGGGACTTTCTCTATTAGTCCATCTATACTGACCTCCATCAGGTTGCAAATTGAATATAATTTTTATCTGCATCTAGCTCTGAAAAAATATTTGGCCTTCTAGCAGTGTGTGGGACTTTCTCTATTAGTCCATCTATACTGACCTCCATCAGGTTGCAAATTGAATATAATTTTTATCTGCATCAAGCTCTGAAAAAATATTTGGCCTTCTAGCAGTGTGTGGGACTTTCTCTATCAGTCCATCTATACTGACCTCCATCAGGTTGCAAATTAAAAATAATTTTTATCTGCATCTAGCTCTGAAAAAATATTTGGGCTTCTAGCTGTGTGTGGGACTTGTTCTATTACTCCATCTATACTGACCTCCATCAGGTTGCAAACTGAATATATTTTTTTCTGCATCTACCTCTGAAAAAATATTGGGCTTCTAGCTGTGTGTGGGACTTGTTGTATTAGTCCATCTATACTGACCTCCATCAGGTTGCAAATTAAAAATAATTTTTATCTGCATCTACAGTACCTCTGAAAAAATATTTGGGCTTCTAGCTGTGTGTGGGACTTGTTCTATTAGTCCATCTATACTGACCTCCATCAGGTTGCAAATTGAATATAATTTTTATCTGCATCTAGCTCTGAAAAAATATTTGGCCTTCTAGCAGTGTGTGGGACTTTCTCTATTAGTCCATCTATACTGACCTCCATCAGGTTGCAAATTAAAAATAATTTTTATCTGCATCTAGCTCTGAAAAAATATTTGGCCTTCTAGCAGTGTGTGGGACTTTCTCTATTAGTCCATCTATACTGACCTCCATCAGGTTGCAAATTAAAAATAATTTTTATCTGCATCTACCTCTGAAAAAATATTTGGGCTTCTAGCTGTGTGTGGGACTTGTTCTATTAATCCATCTATACAGACCTCCATCAGGTTGCAAACTGAATATAATTTTTTTCTGCATCTAGCTCTGAAAAAATATTTGGCCTTCTAGCAGTGTGTGGGACTTGTTCTATTAGTCCACCTATACTGACCTCCATCAGGTTGCAAATTCAAAATAATTTTTTGTCTGCATCTAGTTCTGAAAAAATATTTGGCCTTCTAGCAGTGTGTGGGACTTTCTCTATTAGTCCATCTATACTGACCTCCATCAGGTTGCAAACTGAATATATTTTTTTTCTGCATCTACCTCTGAAAAAATATTGGGCTTGTAGCTGTGTGTGGGACTTGTTCTATTAATCCATCTATACAGACCTCCATCAGGTTGCAAACTGAATAAAAAAATTTTCTGCATCTACCTCTGAAAAAATATTTGGGCTTCTAGCTGTGTGTGGGACTTGTTCTATTAGTCCATCTATACTGACCTCCATCAGGTTGCAAATTGAATATAATTTTTTTCTGCATCTAACCAAGCCAATAGTTTTGGCCTAATACCACAGTTTGGCCACTCAGCTCTGCTCGGTTCCCATCCATTGTTTTTTTGTGCAAACAACTCCAGAGTTGTGAATTAGTTAACCACCAAAATGAGTGGAAAAAGGCCTGCTGCTGGTGGAAAGGGGAATAGGTGTGTTGGGAAGGGGAAAAAAGGTTGTGTCCGTGGGGTAGGTGTTAAAGCAACAGTAACATCTGCAGAAGAAAGACCATCTTCCAGCCAAACTAAAATGTCTACTTCTTTTAGCAGACAATGTGATAAGATCCCTTTCTTACGGCCATGCCAATCGCTACAAATTCCAGATGAGGCACAAAAACAGCAGGTGCTTCAACGGATATCAAGTGCTCCTTTAAGTGGGCTCTCCTCCACATCAACTTCAACATCACAAATACTCCAGTCCTCAAAGGTGTCACCCCAATCGCACTTGCTTCCTCACAGCTCCCAAACCTCCAGCTGCCCGTCTGAGTATGAGGTAGAACAGATGGTTGAGTCTGCAGAGCTGTTTACTCATACTATAGCCTGGGAATCAGAGGTCGACTCCAGCGCTTCTGTGAATCCAGATGAGGAAATGATCTGCACTGATGCCCAGAATCTTTATGAGTCGGATCCAGGACCAGACGCAGAAGGTTCTGACCATAATGTAGACCCTCATTCCCAAACTGTAACTCCTGTTGGTGGAGACAATGAGGAAGACGATGATAAGACTCAAATACCTGATTGGAGCGACAACTTTAGTTTTTTGTCAGGGCAGGAACAGGTTGGCTCTGAGGACGACGGGTGTGATAACGCACAGGGTGATGATGATGAGGTTGGAGATCCCACTTACTGTCAACCCACAGTCAGCCAAGAGATGAGGTCAGCAGAGGAGGTGGAGGAAGATGCTAGTGACGACGAGGTCAGGTTGCGCCTTCCTGGACAGAGACGTAGTACTGGAAGCACGTCAACAACTGCATCCTCAAACACAACTCTGCCTCTCACCACAAGTCGTGGTGGCTCTTCAGGTCGCATGGGTGCTAAGCCTTGCATAGCCTGGGCATTTTTTCAGATCGATAAAGATGACCCAACTCGTGTTATCTGTAACATTTGTCAGCAAAAGCTAAGTAGAGGCCAAAAAATACATAGTTTGAGTACTTCATGCATGAACCGGCACATGGACATGAAGCATGAAGTGTGCGACAATGCTGCAAACCTGGGTGCGGCCCTTCGCCGGGGCAATGTCACACACGTGCCTTGTATGGCTCACGTGTTGAACCTGGTTGTCCAGCAATTTTTAGCCCACTATCCCAGACTAGATGGCCTTCTGCAGAGGGCACGGTCGCTGTGTGCTCACTTCCGCCGTTCGCATCCCGCAGCTCAGCGACTTACATCTCTACAGAAGTCGTTGGGCCTGCCACTTCACCGGCTAAAATGCGATGTGCCTACCCGGTGGAATTCAACTCTGCACATGTTGCAGCGACTGTGGCAGCACCGACAAGCCCTGGTGCAATACGTTCTGATGTATAGCCTGGGCCAACGAGATTCAGAGGTGGGGCAAATCACGCTGGAGGAGTGGTCTCAGATCAGGGACCTATGCACCCTTCTGCACAGTTTTGAAATGGCGACGAAGATGTTTAGTGCTGACGATGCCATTATCAGCATGACTATTCCGGTGATTTACATGCTGGAGCACATGTTAAACAGAATTCGGAGTCAGGTGGTGGCACAAGAGGAGGTGGAGGAAGTAGAGGAGGAGGAGTTGTATGCGGAAGGGCTAACATCTGCAAGGTCCAGACGGTCGGCAGCACCAAGGCGGCAGGCATGTGAGGGTGGGGGAGATGGTTTTACCAGGGCGCATGGTAGCAGCCAAACTAGTGAGGAAGGTGCAGGAGCCCAGGAAGAAGTGGAGGACGAACTGATGGAAGACTCATCAGATGAGGGAGACCTTGATCACATTTCTGTTGTGCGAGGTTGGGGGGAGAGGACAGAGGAAGGAAGCATGATTGTTACCTCGCCACCAACACAACAGGGACTTGGTGCTCCTGGATGCGCAACACACATGAGTGCCTTCTTGCTGCACTACCTGCAACATGACCCTCGAATTGTGAGAATTAGAAATAATCCTGACTACTGGGTTGCCACACTGTTAGATCCCCGGTACAAAAGTAAATTTGCAGAAATTATTCCTGCCATAGAAAGGGATGCACGCATGCAGGAGTATCAGCAGAGACTGTTGCAGAATCTTACATGTGCTTTTCCACAAAATACCAGTGGTGCACGTAGTGAATCTCACAGTTCCAACTTGCCAACCGTGGGACCGTCAAGTGTTCAGCACTCAAACCGTAACAGAACCACAGTATCTGCTGGTAACATCAATTTTGCGGAATCATTTCACCACTTTTTTAGCCCATCCTTTGCAAGGCCACAGGAGACAAGAAGTCTGACACATAGTCAACGCCTAGAGACGATGGTACAGGAGTATCTCCAAGTAAACATTGAAGCCACGACTGTGTCACTGGACCCTTGCTCTTTTTGGGCTTCCAATCTGGATAAATGGCCGGAGCTAGCCACTTACGCCTTGGAGATCTTGTCATGCCCCGCAGCCAGCGTTCTGTCTGAACGTGTGTTCAGCGCTGCTGGTGGTGTGCTGACAGATAAGCGCACGCGGCTCTCCACTGATAATGTAGACAGACTCACGTTCATAAAGATGAACAAATCATGGATCCGAAACGACTTTTCTACCCCTGTGTCATCCTGGGGAGAGTAAAAGCTTGATGATTGGTTAAAATCACCCTACCAACCGTTTTAAGCTTTCAAATTACTAATCATGTTTATCTGTATCTTGGCTGGAAAATAATTTGGGCTTTGTAGCAGTGTGCAGCACTGATCCTATTAGGCCATCTATACTAAAGCTTCACCAGATTTAAAATTAATAATAATTTTTAGCTGCATCTAGCCCGGAAAATAATTTTGGGGCTCCGAGATGCGCAAGACACATAAGTGCCTTCTTGCTGCACTACCTGCAGCATGACCCTCATATTGTCAGAATTCGAAGTAATCATGACTACTGGGTTGCCACACTCTTAGATCCCCCAAACTTTTCGATCAACCTTTTCATTTTAATAAAGACCAAAAAAATGGTCATTTTTGAAATTATAAGCATTAGCAGGTTGTTAGAAACTGAAATCAAACAGTTTTCAACTCAAAACTTTATTCTAGGTGATGTTACATTTTCACATAGGACCCCTTGTTCGAAAGGAGCTTCTGAACTCTCTCGTCCATTGAATTTGTCAGGTTTTGGATGGTTTCTGCTTCAATTGTTTTGCATGAGGACAGAATACCCTCCCAGAGCTGTTGCTTAGATGTGAACTGCCTCCCGCCATCATAGACACTCCTTTTAATGATGCTCCAAAGGTTCTGAATGGGGTACAGGTCAGGGGAGCATGGGGGTCACACCATAAGTTTGTCCCCTTTTATGCCCATATCAGCCAGAGATGCAGATGTTTTATGTGCAGCATGAGATGGTGCATTATCATGCAGAAAAATGATCTTGCTGTGAAATACACGGTTCTTCTTCTTGAACCATGGCAGGAAGTGCTGTTTGAGAAAATCCACATACATTATGGAGTTCATCTTTAGCGCCTTCAGGGATCCTAAAGGGGCCGACAATCTCTCTCCCCATGATTCCAGCCCAAAACATTACTCCACCTCCTCCTTGTTGGCGCTGTAGCCGTGTTTGCGTGGGGTGTCCATCAACCAGCCATCCTCCACTCCATCCATCTGGACCATCGAGCGCTGCACGGCACTCATCCGTAAACAAAACAGTTTTGAAATCAGTCTTCATGTAATGTTTGGTCCACTGGAGCCGTTTCTGCTTGTGTGAAGTGGATAGAGGAGGTCGACAGGATGGCGTATGCACAGCTGCAAACCTCTGAAGGACCCTGCATCTTGTTGTTCGGGGGACGTTGGAGGCACCAGCAGCTTCAAAAACTTGTCTGCTGCTATGACAAGGCTTTTTTGCCGCTGCTCTTTCAACCTGACGTAATTGCCTGTAGGAAAGAGTCCTCAATTTGCCCTTATCAGCACGCACACGTGTGTACTGTGAATCAGCTACATACTTCTTGATTGCCAAGACACTTCATCCTGATCATCGCACAATGTTGATTGTAGTCATGCCTTGACCTAAACACTCCACAATTTGTTGCTTCTCAGCAGCCGACACATCCTTTTTCTTTCCCATTTTGGCAGAAAATGTAGGCTGCTTAATAATGTGAGACAGCCTTCTTAAGTAGTCTTGCCTTTCATTGGACACACCTGCCAAACTAATTAGCACAGGTGTCTGCAATTGCTTACAGTGATATAAAGAGCCCTGACACACATCACCATCAATGAGTTTAACTGACAAACAAACAAATTCTTCCCTTATCACTCCTAAACACTTTTTGCATAATAATTTGGAACACAGTGTACATGTGCTTTTCCACAAAACACCAGTGGTTCACGTAGTGAATCTTACAGTTCTAACTTGCCAACCGTGGTCTGTATGGAGTTGTTCAATAAAGGACCCAAAATTAAGATAACATAGATGGGAGAGGTCTCTATGAATAGGAATTCCTAAGTATTTGATACCCTGTGAGGGCCAGGCAAAGGGAAAGTTGGACTGGATGGAATCCTATATGGATTTGGGGAGGGAGACATCGAGGGCCTCAGACTTCGCTGCATTGATTTTAAAATTTGACCATGTAACAAAGTGATCTATTTCAGCCATAACAGCATGGATGGATATATGTGATTGAGTGATATATACTAGGACATCATCAGCAAATAGAGAGCACTTGTACTCGGTGCCTCCCACCTCAATCCACCTAGAGCAGGTGCTCCGTCACTAGGATGTATAAGAGAGGGGACAGAGAACATCCCTGCCTTGTCCCATTGGTGATTGTGAAAGGTGATGAAAATGTTCTGACGCGCCCCCTGGGCCTTGGGACACCCGGAGCCGGACCCTTTTTGGTGGATGCTGGTGGTTGTAGTCTCCGTGGCGGCGACCCGGTTCCGTGGCTCAGGGCGGTCAAACCAGTGGCGGAACTATTTATGTGGTTTTGATGTTTAAATGTCCGACTACGCCACCCGTGGATTGCGGTCAGAGTGAACCGCCGCTCCAGGGCAGACCGCTGAGGCTGGTGTTGTGGGTGCAGCAGAGCGTAGCATAACTCCCCACGGGAGGAGTATAGCCTCAGGGCAGTGTATGCGGAGGATGGGGGTGATGGTGCAGGGCAGCAGCAGTAACGACACGGAGTCAGTGATGCAGTCCAGGGCCTTTACTCACAGTTCTTATTATCCAGACCACGTCTGCAGGTAACGGCTGCCCACGTCGTACTGTGCTCACCAGGTGAGGGGCTCAGACAACTCCCAGATAACTTTGGAGCGCTTCACAGGACCCCCTTTGTGTGTCCTTTGTCTGGCCTTTCTTACCAACCCTTCTGTCCGGCTGCCTCGGGCCTCCTCTTGGTAAACTTGGCGCCAGTTTCCCTGACCCTATGTGGTGCCTTCCTAGCGGGTGTAGCGAGGGGCTGCGCCACATAAAATGTCACAGCCTCCTGTTTCTAGCTGAGGGTCGTTTCCTGCCTCCACTAGTTTCGGGGACCGGTCTCCCCCTTTGGCCTGACCCCTCCACGCAGGTGGATTCGGGCGTGCGGTGGCGACTCGCCCGTCCGCACCCCTGGGATCCCTTCGTTCCTCGTTCCTGGAGCCTTCTCCACTCCTCTTCCTTCCTTCTCCCTCTTCCAGGCCTGGGCCTCTGTTACTAGGCCCGCCTCCGGAGCAGAGCTCATGCAGAGCCCCTGCTCCCTGCCACTTCTGCTCAGACTTCTCTGCACTGAACTAAGATGGTGCCCACCTTTTATACTCCCTTCTCAATGCACCCAGGAACTGCTTCCTCCCTGCTCCTGCACTACAGGGTTCCCCTTCCTCAGTGTTCCCTCCCCCCACTCCAGCCAGGGACAGGGACTGTCGTGCCCATCTCAGGGGCATATTGGTCGCCCTGCCCCACGGCAATGTGGTGTAATGCATGCAGGTGTCGGGTCCTGATCCACACTACATCCTTACCTGAGAGTGAGATATCACACCTCTGGGTGAGGTGCAATACCTCTGTAGCAACCGAGCCCTCAGGGTGCTACAGTTCCATTCATCTTCAGCCTAGGTGACGTATTGCGATACAGGGCCGTGATTTTGGCTATAAAAGGGTCCCCTAGACCCCTACCCCAAGCTTTTTAAGAGAATCATATATGGCGTGCCAGGAGACTCTATGGAATGCTTTCTCAGCATCCAACGAGAGTATCTAATTACAAATTTTTAACTGCATCTAGCCCAGGAAATACTTTGTGCCTAGTAGCAGTGTCTGCTAGTCAGCGGATTATCCCGGCTGTTAAGCAAGCTACACCACCTGTAGTTTGGACACTTAATTTTTTCAAAGGAAATGCTTCGGGACCACGGGATACTCAGTGAAGAGCATCAGGAGGCACCCCAAGGCATAGGGGCTGGGACTGGCAGTAGGATGCCTTGCGGTGGACAGCCGAGCTCGATCCTTATAAAAGCTTTTTAACTGCAGCAGCTTTAGTGGACGCTACTGGAGCTGGAATTACGCGGCTGCTGGCATGAGACTTGCCCTCCAATAGATCCTTGTAAATGGATTTAAAGTGTATTCATTCAAATTAGAGAGACAATTTAAATGAAAAAGCTTAGAGCTGCCTCCACCACAGGGGGGCTCGCTCGACCCACCAGCGGACAGGCACCAGTATTGGGAGAGGGGGGCTGGCCATCAGGGTTCACCGCGGCTCTGGCACAAACCCGGCGACGCGGAGGTGGCACGGGCAGGAGCGGACTGAACGTGTCGGCTTCTCACTTTTTGGATTTTAGAAGGGCATGACATGCCTATATCTGTGTCTCCCCCTCCTTTTACTCCTCCACCTCTTTTCTTTTCGCATGACTATATGTACTTGTCACTTTTCCATGTGTTAGTTGTGTCTTCTGAGCAGTTTGTCAGCTTTTGGACACCTTTGAAGGTGTTTTCTATGTGTTTCTATGTGTTTTTGTTTGCCTGCCATTGGTTTTAACGGTGTTCGAAGGTGTTCGACGAACAGTTCGACGAACAGTTCGGCGAACACACGGGTGTTCGACGAACCGAACCGAACTCGAACACTACGGGGGTGGCTCAACACTAGTGATAAATACAGAAGTGGTGACGTGTTTCTATTATACTTTTCCTCAGATTGTTCCACTCCTGGTTTTGGCTTACAAATACTGATGTAAAATACTGACCAAATACTGAACGTGGCCAAAGGATAAGTGATAAGTAATTTATTGGTGGGGGTCCAACTGCTGGGACCTGCACCGATCTGCAGAATGTGCAACTTTTATCCCCATTAGACTGGAGCTCATGTACGACTTGACCACTGATCCATTAATTTCCTCAGTGGCTGTGAGTGCTGCACTTGGCTTTTTCTGGAAGCCCCCAAAGAGGATGAATGGAGCTGTGGTCAGACATCCCATCTGCTGCTCCATTTTAAAATGGGGATCAAAGTGACCAGTCAGGGATCAAAGTTCCCCGTTCTTCCGATCGGTGCGGTTTCCAATGCTCGGAATCTACCGATCAATAAATTATCACCTACCTAACCTGTGGATCGGTGATAACTTGTTTTTATCAAAGAACCCTTTAATGCAAACTACCATAATTGCACATCCCAGATATGGTGGCGCACAGTAGATTTGTAGGAGCCACCTGTGTCTTACAGTCGACGCTCCACTGTAAGAGGTATTAGCATATTACTGTAGGGTGGGACCCTAGAGTCTATTCCCCCTGTGAGCCCCAGACACCCCAGTCCAACCCTGCATATGTGCATCGTTAATGTAGTATTTTTTATATGCGTATATTATTGTTGCTAATGTATAATACAATTGTGCAATAAATAACTATGGTACACTTAAAAATAAATCACCAACATGGATCAAAGCATGGAATATGTTGATCTTGGTACAATAAAGTGCAGATGCAAATAAATGCTGATATATTAATCCATAGTGTATGTGAGTCCCAATATAATAAAATTCTACTATAAATGGATTCTGGTTGTAATGTAGTTAATTAAATAGCTATAATCTGCTTAATTTACGGCAGAAAATTACCTCAGAATCAATAATACATAACAGCCAAGAGGTATCCCTTAAAATGTAACTTTTAATAAACCTCTAAAAATATTATATATTTTTTTACTCCTGACATCCGATACCAGCTACTCATTAGTCCCTAATGAGTAGCTGGTATCGGATATCAGAGGTAAAAAAAAATATTTTTAGAGATTTATTAAAAGTTATATTTTAAGGGATACCCCTTGGCTGTTATGTTTTGTAATGTAGTTAATCCAATATGAGTATCAACATAATGACATGAATCAAACTGTATGTGCAATAAAGTGCACTGCTATGTGTAGTGAAAATTACGATCTCCTATAAACGGCAGCTAAACGCTGGCTGTTAAAGGCACATGATGGCTGATTAAATCGGACCCTAAGCCCGCATCAAAGTCAGAGACGCAACATATGACGTAACTTTATATCTTAGTATATCCTGTCTGATGAAGTTACAGAAATACTGCAGCGTGTTATATGAACAATCCAGCTCATACATGGTTAACTTCCAAAGTGGAACTAAAATAAAAAGTTAAAAAAAAGGTAAAGTAGCGTGTTTCAAAATTAAAAAAAACAAAAACAGAACTATTCTCCTACAAATTAAAATGTTTCATAATACAATATGTTAAAATATAAAGCGTTAAAAAGTATACATTTTTGATATCACCATATTTATATTGGCCCGATCTATAAAATTATCACAATAACCTATTCGGTGAACACCGTGAAAAATAACAAAGAATGATGCAATTGCTTCTGCATTCACTGTGCTTCCCTAATAAAAAAGAATAAAAAGTGATCAAAAAGTATTATGTACCCCAAAAAGGTACTAATGAAAACTTCAACTTATCCAGCAAATAGTAAGTGCTCACACAGTTATGCCAACGGAAAGTGAAAGGGAATCTGTCACCACATTTGACCTATCTAACCTATTAATATGGACATACAGGGTATAGACTGGAACGTGATATCTGTATGCCTCATATCAGATACCTTGTTGTGGATATATCAGTTTTATCACTTCATATAAATGACCTCTTCCAAGCTATGGGGAGGACGCAGCCCGGAAGATAACTCTGCCTCCGCACTTCATTATTCTATCGCCTCCCACAGCGTCACTCTGTACCTGTGACGTTGGGTGCTCATCCGAAAATCCCGCACCTTTGCCTTCCACATTCCATCTCTCTATCTCCATCTCAATTTCAAGTAAGGAGTTTTCAATGTATTTTATGTTTAATGATGCCATAAAAAATAACTTGACCTACAAAACAAAGAACAGCCACTACTTAGCTATGGCAGTTGAAAAATGCATTTGTTTTGGCTGTAAAACGGCAGAGAATAAAAAGAAAAACAAACTCAAAAAAATGCCTGAAGGTCAAAACAGTTTGCATCTTTAAGAGGTTAAAGTACCAAAATTCCAGCTATACAAATGTGTTAATTGAACACCCAATGCGTTGATTAGACTATTAGAAGTCAGCTTTGTAACCATCACAATAAATACACCAACTCAACACCAATCTATAGGGATGATGCCTTCAAAATGTATTTGGAGGATGACCTCTGGCAACTTCCTTAGTCATCCATTTAAACATGCTGTAACTATAATGAAAACTGAATTAATACAAAAGGTGGATCCTTGACGACCTTAATGGTCACTGTCGTATCAATAAATTTTGTGTAAATGAAGAATATTATAAGAAACTAAGTTCTTTATCTACTGGCAAACATTCTTCTTTCCTCACTGCTCAGCAGTCATCCTGAAACACTGCAAAAATCTGTGAGAAGAGACAGGATGGGCTTTCAGCTAATTTAAGGATCAGGTTACATACTGTATAGGAAGAATATGAAAAGGGTAAAGAGAAAGAGGGAACTGAAGAAAAATAATAAGTTTTCTATCTCACTGCAGTGCAGGATTCACAGCTATACTGATCAGTACAGCTGTATAATGTCCTCCATGCTGGTGCTTCTAAGGGTGTGCTACACAGAGGTAAGAGAGCATGATCTCTTCTTCTCTCATTTGCTGGGAATCATCCTAGATTCAAGTCTTCAACCCAGTAGTTCAGAGAAAACAGACAATCAGATTGCAGAGGGGAAAACTAGTGAAAAATACAAAACAGGAATAACATACAAGTCATAAAATAGCCAGATATAGTCCGTTTCCTAGTGTGCAGAAAAGACAGTGACCTGCTTTTGACTTTAACCCCTTAACGACCGCCGAAATGCACTTTTACAGCGGCAGTTAAGGGTACTTATGCCTCAGCGCCGTGAAAAGGCGTCGCTGAGGCATAAGTGTATAGCGCCGCGTGGTGGCGGCGATTCCTGCGGGTCAGCTGATACCCTGCAGTATCAGCCCCGGACGGTTTCGACGCCGATCGGGGCCGATTAACCCCTTAAATACCGCTGTCAATCGTGACAGCGGTATTTAAGTGCTTACAAGGGGCTCGCAAGACCCCCTTAGTAACCATTGGACCCCCGCAATGAGAATCGCGGGTGCTGATGGTTACCATGGTACCCTGAGATCATGTGATGATCCCAGGGTATGGTGGCCTGTGAGATCCAGCAATAAGCTGGCTCTCACAGGCTGAGTCAGTGAGTCAGACATGACTCACTGACAGGTCTCATGCACCTGTATAGGAGTACTGCAGTGTATGAGACCAGTGATCAAAGTGAAAATTACACATGTCCCACAGTGGGACTTAGTGAAAAAGTAAAAAAAAGTTAAATAAACTATGTAAAAAAGTTAAAAAAAAAACACATAAAGGCGTGCACACAAATCACTAAAATCAGTTTCGCCACTCAAAACGCAGCGTTTGTGATAAAACAAAAATAAACAAAAAAATTTACACATAATTGGTATTGCCACATCCAGAACGACCCGGTCTATACAACTGTCATGTTATTTGGTCCATTTGGCGAACGCCGTAAGAAAAAATAAATAAAAAACACGCCAAAAATGATGCTTTTTCATTATACTGACTCACAAAAAAGTGGATAAAAAGCTATCAAAAAGTCGCATGTAAAAAAAGAATACAAATAAAAACGCCTAACCGTCCCGCAAAAAACAAGCCATAATATGGCTCATTCAGCAAAAAAATAAAAGAGTTACAGCTCTCAGAAGGTGACTATGCAAAATCAAATTCTTTTTTGTAAAAGTCTGTAAAAATATCAAATGATAAAAAAAAAAATCTGGTATCACTGTAATCGTACCGCTCCGATAAACAAATCAGTCTTATCGCTTTTACCACACCGTGTACGGCGCAAAAAATAAAAATAAAAACAATAACTGAATTACTGTTTTTTGTTCATTCTGTGTCTGAAAAATCTGAATAAAAAGCGATCAAAAATTACTATGTGCCCCAAAATGGTAGCAAAAAAATCTGCAACTCGTTCCACAAAAAATAAGCCCTCATACAGCTCTGTTCACCAAAAAATAAAAAAGTTACAGCTCTCAGAATATGGCGACGAAAATAATTACTTTTTATATAAAAAAGCATTTTTACTGTGTAGTAGCAGCAAAACCTAAAAAAACCCATATAAATCTGGTATCGCTGTAATCGTACCGACCCAAAGAATAGATCCGCCTTATCACTTATATCGCACAGTAAACCACGCAAAAATAAAAATAAGGACAATTCTGGTACTGCTGTCTATTTCTTCATTCTGCCTCCAAAAAAATCAGAATAAGGCTCGGCTCACGTTTATCTTGTGCTCTCCGCTGAGCACTTATGTTGGAGTATCCGTGTAAATTCACCAAAACTGCAATTCAGACAAAAACCCCAGATGGAGCCACTCACTTATGAGGCCGATGGAGTCACTTTGGACTGGTCTCTGTTCCAGCGGCGTCCCATCATTTTAGGCATTTTTTAGCGCGCAAGTGTGGACGACCACAGATCTGTGAGCGCCTAAAAAGATGGAGACCTCCGGAGCAGATGTCAAACAGGCTCCAAAGTGTCTCCATCTGCCTCATTATGGTGGGTGGTTCCGTTGGGGGTTTCGTCTAAATCGCATTTTTGTGGGATTTACATGGAAACTCCGACGTAAGTGCTCGGCGTAGACTGGCGATCCAGTTTTATTCTGGAAGCAATCGAAAATTATGCACCCCAAAATGTTACCAATAAAACCCCTAAATTATCCCACACAAAACCAGACCCCTCTCAGGTCCGTCATCTGTAACTAGAACTTTAGGGGGTCCCATGCTGCTGGTAGAATAAAGACTCTGGAAAAGCAACGACTTCCATCCCCTCAAATAAAATTCAGTGAATTCTGCGCTCCCAAATCCAAATGCCCCCCTCCTTCTCTTCTGAGCCCCACTGTGCCTAAACTGCAGTAAGCGGCCACCTGTTTAGCATTATTTTAGCGGGGAGAGCACTTAGCAATTTGCGGGGTGTGTGTCACCAGGAGAAATGTATGGGGGCGCTACAATATATGGGGGCACTACACTTTATGGGGGCACAATGTATGGGCACTAAACTGCCATATTTGGAATTCTCCAGAATAAAGCCTAGAGTGGATGTTACATAACAGTCAATGCAGCCGTAGATGAATTCATTGAGATGTGTAATTTCTACAATGGGGTCACTTTTGGGATTTTTCTGCTGTTCTGGCACCTTCGGGGCTCCGCAAATGTCGCCCACAAACTATTCTACCAAAATCTATGCTCCAAAAGCCAAATAGCGCTCCTTCCTTCTCAGCCCGAACGTGTGGCCTAACAGTAATTTCTGATGACATATGGGGCATCATTGGGAGAAATAGCATAACAAATTATGAGGTCAAGCAACAAGCAAAGTCATTACTTATTTAATATCTGTAGCAGTGCCCTAGCCATTTGTACTAGGATTATTCATTGAATTAGTAATTGTGTTTTCTAAATTTATTCTTCAATAAAATTTATATTTTTATATAGCTTTATCGACTCTCTTTTTGATATATTTTGAGCCGCTATGCTGACAGGCAAATGATTTCCTGATCGATAAGCAAATCTTGAATTATATAGGAATTTAAATCAAGAATAGGCATACATGTGAGGTACAATTTTTCATTTATATGATCACTTGTCATTGTGGGATGGTCTATAGTGGTAAGATGACCAATGACACAAAATACATTTAGGTAAACACAACAGTATAATATGTATAGAATGGATTTGCCAGTTGCACGATATTTTATTGAAAAAGGACAAATATCAGTCAGTTATGCTGGAGAGTCATTGGTTGTATGCATAAGGAAACCCGGGGTCCATTGGTTTGTGTGATGCTAGTCACCACTCACAGACAAGCCATGAGGCAGGGTAGCCAAATGTGCCGGGGTCAGATACCAAGTGAGTACGTAATAAATTAAAGGGGGAAGACAAAGGTGTAGTCAGGTCATGGTCCGAGGTCAGAATACCAGGAAGATAGTGGATCAAAGCAAAGGGGCTAGGCAGATGGTCAGAGCAAGGTCCAAGGTCAGACAGCAATAGATCAACAAACAGAGAAATGAAATACAAGGCAAACATGCACCACTGAGCAAATGCTACGACTGGCAGTGATCTAGGACTGACAGCTTAGCTAAATAGCTGGGTAATCACTCAGAAAAGGGAACACCTGAAGGAAACTCAGCACCTCCCAGTCTCAGAATGAGTGGCCGAGCTGTATACAACAAGTGTAAAATTAAGAATAAAATAAAAAAAAGAACAATAATCCTCACCTGTCCGAAGTTGAAAGAATCCATAGTGCCCCACACTGTAATCCATCTGTGTGACATTTTCTCATCACCATGAGCGGTGGTTTGAGGCTACTGTTCACGTTGAAGAGCAAGGGAGAATGACTCGCTGCAGCGAGCAGGCCCCTGAACTGCGGTGACCTCCGGACACACGGACACTGATATCTTCAGTACAGGTTTTTCCAGCTCCGGAAATATCAGGATATGTGAAAGAGGCCTTAGGCCTCATTCACATGTACATGTTCTGTTCAAATACGTACATAATAAAATGATACCAGTGTCATAAGTGTTTTTGATCAGTGTGTCATCAGTGTATGGACCGTATGTCTGTTTTTATCATCAGTGTCATCATTGTATGGTTCATGTGTCTCTTTTTACCATCTTTCGTGTGTCTGTTTTTACCATCAATGTGTCATCAGTGTGTCTGTTATTACCATCAGTGTGTCATCAGTGTATGGACCGTGTGTTTGTTTTTACCATCAGTGTGTCTGTTATTACCATCAGTGTGTCATCAGTGCATGGTCCGTGTGTCTGTTTTTACCATCAGTGTGTTATGAGTGTATGGTTTGTGTGTCCCTTTTTACCATCAGCGTGTCATCTGTGTGTCCATTTTTATTATCAGTGTGTCATTCATGTGACTGTTTTTACAATCAGTGTGTCATCAGTGTTTTTCAAGGACGGATAAAGAAATAAATTACAAAGCTTCTCCTATCCTTAAGCAATGTTAAATACGTACAACAGATGGATGGTATTATTATTATTATCATTTATTATTATAGCGCCATTTATTCCATGGCACTTTACGTGTGAAAAAGGGGTATACATACAAGAACAATTACAATAATCTTGAACACAATGTGACAGCGACTGGTACAGGAGGAGCAAGGACCCTGCCCGCGAGGGCTCACAATCTACAAGGGATGGGTGAGGATACAGTAGGTGAGGGTAGAGCTGGTCGTGCAGCGATGGTTACTGCAGGTTGTAGGCTTGTCGGAAGAGGTGGGTCTTCAGGCTCCTTTTGAAAGTTTCCATGGTCGATGAGAGTCTGATGTGTTGGGGTAGAGAGTTCCAGAGTAGGGGGGAAGCACGGGAGAAATCTTGTATGCGATTGTGGGAGGAGGAGATAAGAGGGGAGTAGAGAAGGAGATCTTGTGAGGATTGGAGGTTGCGTGCGGGTATGTAACGGGAGACTAGGTCAGAGATATATGGAGGAGATAGGTTGTGAATGGCTTTGTATGTCATGGTTAGGGTTTTGAACTGGAGTCTCTGAGCAATGGGGAGCCAGTGAAGAGATTGACAGAGAGGAGAGGCCGGGGAATAGCGGGGGGACAGGTGAATTAGTCGGGCAGCAGAGTTTAGGATGGATTGGAGGGGTGCGAGAGTGTTGGAAGGGAGGCCACAGAGCAGGAGGTTGCAGTAGTCAAGGCGGGAGATGATGAGGGCATGCACTAGTGTTTTTGCAGATTCATGGTTGATGAATGTGCGGATCCGGGAGTTATTTTTGAGTTGGAGTCGGCAGGAAGTGGAAAGGGCTTGGATATGTGGTTTGAAGGAAAGTTCAGAGTCCAGGGTTACCCCAAGGCAGCGAGCTTGAGGGACTGGGGAGAGTGAACAGCCATTGACGTTGATAGATAGGTCAGTTGGGGGGGTTGAATGAGATGGCGGAAAGATGATGAATTCTGTTTTGTCCATGTTAAGTTTTAGAAATCTAGCAGAGAAGGATGAAACAGCAGACAGACATTGTGGGATTTTGGCTAGTAAGGAGGTGATATCGGGTCCAGAGAGGTAGATCTGTGTGTCATCAGCATAGAGGTGATAATGAAAGCCATGAGACTCTATGAGCTGTCACAGGCCTAAGGTGTAGATGGAGAAGAGCAGGGGTCCTAGAACTGAACCTTGTGGGACACCGACAGATAGGGGGCGAGCTGAGGAGGTGGTGTGTGAGTGGGAGACACTGAATGTCCTGTCTGTTAGGTATGAGGAGATTCAGGATAGGGCCAAGTCTGTGATGTCGAGAGATGAGAGAGTTTGTAGTAAGAGGGAATGGTCCACTGTGTCGATGGCAGATGACAGGTCTAGGAGGAGGAGGACAGAGTAGTGTCGCTTAGATTTGGCGGTTAGTAGGTCGTTGGTGACTTTAGTCAGTGCAGTTTCAGTAGAATGGTGCGGTCGGAAACCAGATTGTAGGCGGTCGAAGAGGGAGCAGGAAGAGAGGTGGGAGGACAGCTCAGAATGGACGTGTTGTTCCAGTAGTTTTGAGACATAGGGGAGAAGTAATATGGGGCGATAGCTAGTCAGAGAGGATGGGTCAAGGGAGGGCTTTTTGAGGATGGGTGTGATTGAGACATGTTTGAAGCATGAGGGGAAGACACCAGTTGTTAGTGACAGGTTGAAGAGGTGGGCTAGGGCTGGGATGAAGATAGTGGAAAGGTTTGGGATGAGGTGGGACGGAATTGGGTCAAGTTTACAGGTGGTGAGGTGTGATTTGGAGAGTAAAGAGTAAAGTTGATCTTCCGTAATGGTGGAGAAGGTGGTTTTGGAGGAGGAGGGTTGAGTAGGTGTGGGGAGGGGCTGTGGGGGCTTTAGGCAAAAGCTTTGTCTGATGGTGTCAATCTTCTGCTTGAAGAATGAGGCTAAGTCTTCGGCTGAAATAAGAGGAGAGGGAGGAGGCACTGGGGGACGGAGGAGAGAATTGAAGGTGTTGAATAGTTGTTTGGGGTTGTGAGACAGGGAGGATGAGAGATGCGAAGTATGTTTGTTTTGCTGCAGTGAGTGTGGACTTGAAGGTAGTGAGGGACTGTTTGAATGCGATGAAGTGCTCTTTGGAGTGGGACCTTTTCCATCTACGCTCAGCAACCCTAGAGGCCCGTCGCAGTTCTATAGTTAGGCTGGTGTGCCAGGGTTGTCTGTTGATTGTGTGAGCTTTGGTATGTGTGAGGGGGGCGACCGAATCGAGAGCTGCAGATGTTGTGGTGTTGTATAAAGTGGCAGCAACATCTGCATCATGTAAGGAACTAATGTTTGTAAGAGGGAGAAGGGATTCAGAGAGTGAGTGTAGGTCAAGGTGTTTGAGATTTCTGTGAGGGTATGCAAGTTTGTGGAGTGGGGATTGTTGCCCTGGAGAGGAGAGGGAAGAGAATGTAAGTAGGTTGTGGTTAGAGAGAGGGAGAGGTGAGTTAGAGAGGTTAGATAGGGTA
Organism: Phyllobates terribilis; assembly: GCF_046119375.1. Classification (NCBI taxonomy): domain Eukaryota; kingdom Metazoa; phylum Chordata; class Amphibia; order Anura; family Dendrobatidae; genus Phyllobates; species Phyllobates terribilis. The sequence continues at coordinate 324,168,417 of NW_027362762.1, read as the reverse complement.
CAGAGGCGGGTGAAGATGAGGTCCAGTGTGTGGCCGTCTTTGTGGGTGGGTGTCGAAGACCACTGAGTAAGACCGAAGGAGGAAGTGAGGAATAGAAGCTTAGAGGCAGCTGAGAAGGAAGTGTCAATGGGGATGTTAAAGTCGCCCATGAGGATAGTGGGGATGTCAACAGAGAGGAAATGAAGTAGCCAAGTGGTGAAGAGGTCAAAGAAAGTGGTGGTTGATCCTGGGGGGCGGTAAATGACAGCCAGTTGGAGGTTTGAGAGGGAGTAGATGTGCACGCAGTTCACTTCAAAAGAGGGGAGAGTAATTGAGGGCGGCAGTGGGATATGGGTGAAGGAGCAGTTATCTGAGAGGAGGAAACCTATTCCTCCACCCTGCTTGCCGGTGGGGCGGGAGGTATGGGAGAGGTGGAATCCGCCATACGAAAGTGCAGCAGGAGAGGCCGTGTCAGAGGGGGTGAGCCAGGTTTCAGTGTTGCCGAGGAAGGAAAGCTTGTTAGTGATGGTACACGGAATACCATCCGTGTGCTGTTTTGCAGGCACCCATAGACTTGTATTGGCCCTTTTCATCTGTGATACAGGAAAAAAACGGACATGTCTCCCTAAGTTTGCATGAACGCACAGTCCATGAAAAAAAACAGACATGTGAATAGCATCATAGATTATAATGGGTACTTGTTCTATTGAAGAAAAAAATGGATACAACATATACGAGCAACATGGTTGTCTGAATGTCCGCCTCCTGTGGATGTACACTCCCGAAAAAAGTGCGTGGCAGAGCTCACGTTCGCTCTGCCATCACCATTGTAGTCTATGGCCCCCCGTCAGAGCATATGTCCAGACCCCGTTTTGCGTGGAATTTGGGACGTATGCCCCAATGGGGACACAGAACACTATGGGAAAGCACCCTAAATGTTACCATCTGAGAGACATGGAACAATTTTTTCTGAGGTGTCATGTAATTGCTTCTCTTTTTTTCTATTAGTGTGCTTGCTTTAAAGGCAATAATAAGGCTTTGAGACACAGAAGCAAAATGGAAGAAAGTGGGAAGCCTTACGATTTGCATCTGTTTCATGAATCACTATTGTATGGCCGAGACTAATCCACAAAAACGGAGCAGAATAGGACCTACGTTGAGTCTCACTGATCTCACACTCGGACCCCTGATATTCCCAGATGTGTGAATAGATTCATGGATCCGTGTGCTGTTCGAGAAAAAAACGGACAGCACACAGATGTGTGACACGGATGTGTGAATAGATTCAGCAGGTGTGGAGCGGAGATACAATTTGGACAGATTCAGCTCAGCCTGTGGATACATCACATTGGTATAGCCTGTGATAATATTCTAGTGACTAGTTTACTATTACTAGTATACTAAGAGCCAGTAATAATGTAATAGATACTTGCATCACTCCTATGTTCAATGAATAAAGTGATTATCATTGTTGGGAGCCTGCACTTTATCTTTGTAGCTCTTGTAGTATCATACAAGATGTGCTGCCCTTATAGTTACTGTCCTTAGACGAAAGCACTGTTAATTCTATAAGGCCTCATTTGGACGTTACGGTAATTTTTTTTCTCGTACATAAATAAATGCACTGTTTTACATCAGTGTAGTGTATCATATTTTCATCAGTATTTGGTCAGTGTATTAGTTTTTTCCATCAATGTAGCATCTGTTTTTCTAATCTGAAAAAAACCTTAAATTCTTCTCCTACCCATTAAACAGTAAAAAACTAACAGCTTTTAGATGGCATCCTTATGCAACCCATTTTTCTCACTGACCTGTTGACTTGCATTGGCCAGCTGGCAAACCCTCAAATAAATACGGACATGTGAAAAGCACTATACACTAAAAAACACTGATAAAACATGTACGTGAAAATTGGACGTCTGAATAAGGTCTAAATGGCTGATACATTGTAGTAAATGACATCTTTACTGCATTACTCTTGTTTTTATTTTACAGATTATTGGTCCATAGAAGATCTGTACCGGGACATGGTGAAGCAGTATGTGGATGTGGTTGACAAGCTACAAGGACGGCGGCCAGACCCAGCAACCATTGAAGGCTGTTCCCACCTTAAACCAGATAACTATTTGCTTGCATGGCATACTCCATTTAATGAAAAAGGTGATTTTATCTTTCTTTCAGCAGTGTAAACTTGACATCTTGTGCATGCGCACTGCACAGATGAAGCTGAGACGAGTACACCTCGCTTCACTGCAGGTACACCCCATACAACTAGAGTTGGCTTGGAATGATGTGTTCAGCCTTGTGATATGTCAACCAATTCAGAATTCTGGGGTAAAAATACTTGATGACTCAGGCCCCTATTGTGTAAACTATAAATGTTCTATGCAATGCTAAAATGGACCGTTGAGATGAGAAAGCTATTGCAAATCAGTAAAACACTGTCCAGCACCACCTCCTCCTGCTGGAATGACAGCCTACATGCTGTTTGACTTCAGACAAAGTCTGGAGGAGTCAAGCAGGAGGTGGCGGCGCTGGGTGTGGAATAGACCTGGAGAAGCAGAGGCTTCAGCTCTACAAATAGCTCTTATTAGTTCTTCAGAGAAGAATTTACTGGGTGGAAAGGCAAAATCAGCAATTGTAAGTATATATGTATATATAAGTATACAAGTATATATATGATATATAATATGATGATTGCAATATATTAAGAGGATAAAAACTTTGATGGAAGTGCTTTTTTAATACAGATTTGTATTGCAAAGTAATAATTTTATCGGTATCCTATAGGATCTGGGTTTGGAGCTGCCACAAAAGCAATGTCTATTGGTATGAGATACTGGCAACCCAGTAGGCTGGAGACTTTGATTGAAGTCAGTATTGAATGTGGAAGGATGACACATAACCACCCAACAGGCAAGTTACTTAATACTTCAGAAATTTCAACAGGGAATCTGAGACAATATCTTAAAGGTAACCTGTCACTCAATTCAAGTTGCCCAAACTATGAGCAGCATGAATCAGACGCTGGTAGCATGATTACAGCGAGGTATGTCTTTCTATGAAACACTCCTGTGTTTCAGAGAAAATCTGGTTTGAATTAGTGCTGCCCCAACCGGATTTTCCCCTCCCCGCTCTAGTTGCCTAACAGGGCTCTTTCTATGTACAATCAACTACTTGATGTCACAATTTCAACAGTATCTGTATCCTCTGGATTCAGATACCTTTGAAAAGAATGGTAGAACAGGGAGCCATTGGCTCCCTGTTTCACTATTCATCCTGTGCATCTGAGTCTCAATGAAGCAGGTGGGTTGACGCCTTTATATTGTGTGTGGGCCATCATACTGTGTGGGTGGCTGTAGGAGCCTTCATAATAAGTGGGGGGAGCCATGGAAGCCATCATTCTGTGTGTGGGGGCCTGTGGGGACATCATACTGAGTCTTGAGGAGCTATGGAGGCCATAATACATCTGAGTCTCATCAAAGCTGATGCGATAATGTTATTATATTGTGTCTGTTGTGTGGAGCCTCAATACATTCACTGAACACACCAGAGCAGTGCAACAAAGGGAAAGGGGAAAGTCGGTTGTGGGTGAATTGGGTGGGGGGGGGGGCAATATACTGTGTTGAGGGCTGTGGGGGGCCTTAATACTGTTGGGTGACTGAGAGTGGCCATCAGACTCTGTGGGGACTGTGGATGTTATCATACTGTGTGGGAGGCTGGGGAGGCCATCATATTGTGTAGGGGCCATCATATTATGTCGAAGGCTGTGGGGGCCATCATTCTATTTGGGGGTTGTCATAATGTGTGTGGCGCCATCATACTGTGTGCAGAAGCTATGGAGGCCATCCCACTTTGTGTGGGGGGCTGTTGAGGCCATTATTTGGGGGGCCATCATACTATGTAGGAGGCTTTTATACTCTGTGCGGAAACTATGGAGTCCATCATACTGTCTTCGGGATCTGTGGAGGCTATCATATTGTGTGTAGGAGACTGTGGGACATTATACTGTGTGGGGTCCATCACAATGACTTTTGTGTTTTCATTGGCTGTAAGCCATAATCATCAACATTAACAGAATAAACACTTGAAATAGATCACTCTGTTTGTAATGACTCTATATAATATGAGTTTCACTTTTTGGATTGAAGAACTGAAATAAATTGACTTTTTGATGATATTCTAATTTTGTGAGATGCACCTGTACCAACCGGAAAGAATTCTGGCTCTCATAGACCTGTTCGTTTTTCTTTAAGAAGCCCTCCTACTCTGCACTCATTACCTGTATTGATTGCACCTCTTTGAACTCGTTACTTTTATAAAAGACACCTATCCACACACTCAAACAATCACACTCCAACCTCTCCACCATGGCCAAGACCAGAGAGCTGTCTAAGGACAAAAGTGTAGACCTGCACATGGATGGGATGGGCTACAGGACAATAGGCAAGCAGATTGTTGAGAAGGCAGCCACTGTTATTAGAAAATGGAAGAAACAAGATGACTCAGTCTTCCTCGGTCTGGGGCTCTATGCAAGATCTCTCTTCGTGGGGTAAGGATGATTCTGTGAAAAGTTAGGCATCAGCCCACAACTACACGGGAGGACCTGATCAATGACCTGAAGAGAGCGTGGACCACAGTCTCAAACAATACCGTTAGTAACACACTACGCCGTCATGAATTAAAATCCTGCTGTTAGAACCCTCCTGTTTGTTTTTTCCATCTTGTGTTTTGCGGTCACGTGACCATCTGCCTTTATATTCCAGCTCCGCCCTTCTGGCTGTGCTGGACTTCAGTGTTTGACTGTTTCTCTAGCCTGGTGCTTCGGTGCCTTTCTCTGTCAGTTCGCTTGGTCCTCTGGGACCTCTAGTACATTTTTGTCAGTTTGTCTTTTTGTGTTCTGTAACAACTTCTCTGTTTTGGAGGTTCTTAGTGCGCCTTGGACGCATCTCACAATGGATTTTATTACTGATCTTCCTGTGTCCGAGGGTTTTACTGTCATCTGGGTGGTCGTGGACCGTTTTAGTAAGATGTGTCATTTGGTTCCATTCATTAAGTTGCCCTGCGCCAAGACACTCGCTAAGGCGTTTGTTAAGGAGATTGTCAAGCTCCATGGCGTTCCCACGGATATTGTTTCTGACAGAGGACCTTAGTTTGTGGCTCACTTTTGGCGTGCTTTTTGTGACAGGTTGGTAGTCCATTTGTCATTTTCGTCTGGTTATCATCCGGAGTCTAATGGACAGACTGAAAGAAAGAACCAGGATGTTGAACAGTTTTTATGTTGTTTTGTGGCGGACAATCAAGAGGTGTGGTCTGAGTTTCTGCCTCTCACAGAATTTGCTCTTAACAATCATACATCCTCCTCTGCTGGGTGTTCTCCTTTTTTTTGTTGTACTGAGAGACATCCGTCTTTTGGTTCGTTCTCCAAATTGGGGTCGGCGGTGCCGGAGGAGGAGAATTTTTCCGGTGATTTGGAGAGAGTTTGGACTAATGTACGTTGCAACCTTCAAGAGGCTAACAAGAAGTCCAAGAAGTATTTTGACAGGAAACGTAAGGAGGTTTTGTTTACTGTGGGTGACATGGTTTGGTTGTTCTCGAAGAACCTGCGGTTGAGGATTCCGTCTAAAAAACTGGGTCCTAAGTTTGTGGGTCTATTTAAAGTGCTTCAGGTTGTTAACCTGTCTGCTGTTAGGTTGGATGTCCCTACTTCCTGGAAGATTAATCCTGTGTTTCATGTTTCCTTGTTGAAAAAGGCTGACGTATCTGATTGGGACGCCACTGTCACAGTTCCTCCTGTTGTGGAAGACGGCGAATATGAAATTTCTCGTATCTTGAATTCTAGATGGCATAGAGGGAGATTACAGTATCTTGTCTCCTGGAAGGGTTTCGGTCCCAAAGACAACTCCTGGGTAAGGACGGATGATGTCTCTGCTCCTAGGCTTGTTAAAGCTTTCCACAGGAGGTTTCCGGATAGGCCTGGGCCTGGAGGATCCGGAGGATCCTCATAAAAGAGGGGGTACCGTTAGAACCCTCCTGTTTGTTTTGCGGTTACGTGACCATCTGCCTTTATATTCCAGCTCTGCCCTTCTGGCTGTGCTGGACTCCAGTGTTTGACTGTTTCTCTAGCCTGGTGCTTCGGTGCCTTTCTCTGTCAGTTCGCTTGGTCCTCTGGGACCTCTAGTACATTTTTGTCAGTTTGTCTTTCTGTGTTCAGCAACAACTTCTCTGTTTAGGAGGTGTCCCATTTTTGTCCCAGTCCTTAGTTCTTTTAGGGACCCCTCCCTTAATTCTATTGGTCTTCGTTCAGACTAGCCGAGGACTAAGGCGGGTCTGTTCACTAGGAACAGGCAGCCCGCTACATCGTAAGGATTCAGCTTAGTCTTACTGTAGGGACAGCTTTCCCCTATCTTTCCTTAGTACATGTTGCAGATCATAACACCTGCAGGGTACGCAAGGTCCCCCTGCTCACGCCAGCACATGTCCAGGCCCGTTTGAAGTTCGCCAATGACCATCTGAATGATCCAGAGGAGGCATGGGAGAAGGTCACGTGGTCAGATGAGACCAAAATAAACCTTTTTGGTATCAACTTCACTCGGCCTGTTTGGAGGAAGAAGGATGAGTACAACCCCAAGAACTCCGTCTGAACCGTGAAGCATGGTGGGGGAAACATCATATTTGGGGGTGCTTTACTGCAAAGTGGACAGGATGACTGCACCGTTTTGAAGGGAGGATGGATGGGGTCATGTATTGTGAGATTTTGGCCAACAACCTCCTTCCCTCAGTAAGAGCATTGAAGATGAGTCATGGCTGGGTCTTCCAGCTTGACAACAACCCGAAACACACAGTCAGGGCAACTAAAGAGTGGCTCCGTAATAAGCATTTCAAGGTCCTGGAGTGGCCTAGCCAGTCTTCAGGCCTGAACCCAATAGAAAATCTTTGGAGGGAACTGAAACTCAATGTTGCCCAGCGACATCCCCGAAACCTGAAAGATCGGGAGAAGATATGTATGGAGGAGTAAGCCAAAATCCCTGCTGCAGTGTGTGCAAACTTGGTCAAGAACTATAGGAAACATCTGACCTCTGTAATTGCAAACATAGGTTTCTGTACCAAATATTAAGTTCTGTTTTTGTATTGTACTTATTTCATGGTATAAAATGAAATTAATTATGTAAAAGTCATACAATGTCATTTTCTGGATTTTTTTAGATTCTGTCTCTCATAGTTGAAGTGTACCTACGATAAAAATTACATGCCTCTCCATTCTTTGTAGGTGGGAAAACTTTCAAAATCGGCAGTATATCAAATACTTACTTTCCCAATTGTACATAATGGTATATAGTAAATGCAAATGTACGATAAATATAAATATAGTACATGTCAATGGATTGCCTACCTGAATAAAGGCATAAAGTGTGTTGAAGTAATACAACAAAGTGCAAGGGCAGATAGTCCTTAGCCTGCTGTCCCCGTATAGCTAATCCTACAAAGATGTCAGCATGAGACTATGTCAAATCTAGTAGCTGAGATGTCAGTTTGAAACTATAAATCATACAGTGTATCTGACGCGCCCCCTGGGCCGTGGGGTCCTCGGTGCCAGGCCGGTCGTTACTAGGGGAGATGTCACAGTGGCGGTGACCCGGTCCGTGACCCAGGGCGGTCAATAAAAGGAGATATTTACAGGGGATTTAGAGTTTTTATATACAGTTCGTGACGCCACCTGTGGTATGCGGCTATATGGAGCTGCCGCTGCGTTGCAGGACCTCTGGAGCCGTTGTTAGTGCAGCAGAGTTGGTTCAGCTCTCCACAGGCAGAGCTCAGCTCCAGGGCAGGAAGTAGTGATTTTATAGATGTTGCTGTTCGGTGTAGTGCAGAGGATGGTGCAGTTAATAATGGCGGTTTCCTCTTATCTTTACTTGCGGTGGTTAGGCAGACCGGGGCACGGGTACTAGCTGGTAGTAGAGGTCCGGGCGGCCTGGAAGCAAGTTGGGGGATCCACCTAGCCAGGTGGAGTTGTAGGCCTTACCTTTGCGCTACGTCTTTGGCCCTGCTGCGTATAGCTATGCTGCGGCCCTCGTCCCTGAGTAAAACGTCTTTGTGCTCACCCGTATAGCCGGCAGCTCGGGCCTTCCTGGAGTGTCGTTCCCACATGGCGGTGCTGGGCCCTATGTGCTGCTGAGCCTCCGGGCGTCTGATGTGGCCAGGAGACCTGCAGTCTCCTGCCCTCCGGTTTCTGCTGCTGGGCTTTCGGTGCCCCACAACCTCGGACTCCGGTGTCTGGTTCTTCTGCGCTTCCTTCTGGGGTGAACTCCCGTGCAGATCCACTCCCTAGGTCTTTCCTCGTCGACGTCCTGACTTCAACTCCTATCTGCTCTCCTCACACTCACTAACCCCGCCTCCAGATCCCAGTTGCTAAGGGGAGGAGCTCCCCTTGCTGGTCTGGAGCCAGGAAGTGTTGCATGCTAGCAAAACCTGATTAGGGGACCCCTGCTTGCTTCCAGGCATGGCATCACTCCCTTATGAGGGAGGCAATGCCACTGTGACAACCGGACTCCTGGGGTGCCACATATCCAGATGTCACCTGGCAGGACAGTGACTGTACCTGGATAGAAAGTACACAGCAGCACGCAGCAGCATCCACAATATGCGCCAAAACGTGCATCAGGGTAGGATAATATCATGGATGCTGCTGCGTGCTGGTGTGTACTTCTATCCAATTATGTGTATTTGTTTTATTTCTTTATTTTTAATGGGGAAAAAGGGGCGTGATATTAGCTTCTTTTTTTTTTTTTTTTTTTTTTTTCATTTTCAGCCATCTGCTGTTAGAAGCACATGTTGGCTGAATAATACAGCCATCATCTGCCGGGAAAGATGCAGGCTCTGCTAGCGAGCTTGCATCAAAGTCAGGGACCCGTCAAATGACGTAACTGTATATCACATGTCAGGAAGGGGTGAAGTTATAATGAATCACAACTTCTTTAATGGCTCAACTGTAGACATAAGGACGAATACACAGTTCCAGCAGCAGGATTTCTTGGATCACCATCAGTCAAAGACAAAGATATCATGGCATGTAGCAATGAAGATGAAAATAATTATTTATAAAAACAAATAATTAAAAAACAGAGATCCAACACTGTGAGGGCAAAACACAGTATTTATTGTCTAATAAATGTTATTGAATCGCAATACTGCAAATCCTCTAATTGCTTGGTAAACAACACCTTTCCACGTCTTTAAAGCATACACAGCCTTAGTAATGTCCAAGTGACATCATCAAGGATGAACAAACAATTCGTGCAACCTGTAAAGATGTACAGAGGCAGCAAGCATCTTCTGCTACAGATATCTAAAGGTGTGGATTATGATGAGCTATTGGACTGCAAAGGGCCTATATACTGTTCTTGCATAGGGGCCTCTTCTGTCTTTGTCTATCGCTGGACCTAAACATATATGGCTATGGATGGCAACTGGTGGTAACCAGTACCCTGTTTAATAACACACTGTACTGAGGGACTTTATAAGCTTTATAAAATTTAGAAATGCTCCAAAAAATTAGATACCCATCTTGCTGGTGTTTATACACAGACAGTGTGCAAGATAGAAGCTATGTTTTTTGGTAAGCAGTGGCACAAAAATTATCTCTAATTTGAGAGTAGCAACATGTTTGTTAAATGAAGAAACTATTGTTCCTGCTTGGGATCAGCAACAGGCTTACTGTTTGGAAAATGAAGAGGCGTTATCTTCTTAACAAGTCATCCAAAAATGATTGCTTTTTTATGGGAGCACCAACAGATTTGCTGTTTATAAAGTGAATAATCAATGGCTTTTTAAAAAGCCATCCAAAAATTATCCCTTTATGAGGAGAATTTCGGGTTTACCCTGTTCAAGGTGGGATTCTCAGCAATATCACAGTATAGCTATAAAACAGAATGGACAGCCAGGAGATGCGAGGCTGTTTATCGGCAGTGGCAATGGCAGCAGCCGCACAGTATAGAATATGATATGTGTAGGGCCAGCCTGGAAGCAGCAATACAGTATAGCTATAGAACACAATGATCAAGTAAGAGATGTGTGGTTGTCTAATAGCAGTTGCACCGGCAACAGCTGCAACCGCACAGTATAGAATATCATGAGACAGGCAAGATGTCTGGCTGTGTAGGGCCAGTAGTGGCAGCCTTGGCAGTGGCAGCACATTAAAGATGCAACTTGATGGAAAGGAGGCAGGAGATGCTCAGCCAAGCAGGTATAGCTGGAGTTATCAGCTCCCTGCTCCAGCCAATTGGAGAGCACTGCACCCTATTTAACCTTCCAGATTACTGCTGGAAGCTGCCAGATATAGCCTTGTGCTCCTCTGGATTAGTCCTGTGAGTTCAGCATCTATGTATTTTTTCTCTTTTGATCTTGGCATGTTTTACTACCATTCTTGCATATTCTGATTTTGTATTTTTCCTGCCCTCTTGGTTCTGATCCGGCTATCCGACCACTCAAGTCAGCCTGCATCACTGAACAGCAGCTTATTCCATGGCTACAGCCCATAAACCCCCTATTAAGTCCAGATCCTTGACTGACAGAGTCTCGTTACACCCAGCTCTAGAATTGGCTCAGTGTCAATACCACCTAGGTTGGCACTGCTGTACCCATACTATCACAGCTGACAGAGCAACCAACACTGGCATTTTAATCATCTCCTACATCTCCTATGGCCCCATGTAATCCAAGTACAAAGGCTGACTGTTCATTTCATCCAATAAATCAACAGGAAGATGTTGCTGTGAATATTTTCCTTAGCCCCAGGAGTGCTGTGGCTTAGCGAATAATTGATAGAACAGGTATCATTGATGAAATTGAAAGATTTTTATGTAAAAGATTAGCTGTTATAGTGCAAATACAGTTGTCTTTTTTTAAATGGTAACTTGACTCCTTTTCTTCTTATCCCATGCAGAAAATATAAGATCTGCTTGCTGAATTGCTATTACTAGCTTCACTGTTTCATTGCATGCTTGGTTTATCTAAGAAAGAAATGAAAATGGATGCTAAATGTCATACACATCACAAATGTCTTGACAATGTTTCTAAGATCTCTAAAACATCTTAATGTCCCATTGGCATAGTGCCAAGTTAGTGATATGTACAAATAAACATTAATCTGCATTCCTAAACACATTGGTTCAAATTGGAAAGATGAATAACTAGATTACAATTATGTACATTATGCCTGTGTCTACCTACAATGTCGGACTGCGGTGGCAAGGATCAACCAGCAACATTGACTCTGGGGGCCCAGTTCTACTACATGCAGATATTACATTACCATCATTCACAAATTTACCTATGCTTCTGAAAAAATAATAAACTCGGTAGCTTAATGCATTATGAGATGCTGCTGCCTGTACATAGTGGATCAAATGTACTATTTACTCACGTATATAGCATCATTAATCCCATTAATTCCACAGCGCTTTACAGACATTATTGTAACTGTCCCCATTGGTGCTCACAATCTAGATTCCCTATTAGTATGTCTTTAGAGTGTGGGAGGAATCCGGAGAACCCGGAGGAAACCAGCGCAAACATGGGAAGAGCATACAAACTCCTACTATGCCAAATACTGCTCATGTTGGGGGTAAGTGGCTTACTTATGCACAGGGGCCCTCCGGGGGATTCTGCTCTTCTACAGTAGGCCAGTCCGAGCATGTATACCTATATACTGTATTTGTCATAACACATTAGTCAATAAGTGAATGCAAATGTATGTATATTTATTTTGTCATATCTTGGTGCTTGTTGATTCACTGACTCCATGTATTCCAACATGCAGGATTTCTGGGTTCACTCTGCACTGCTCTGTTTGCCTCTTATGCAATACAAGGAAAGCCTTTAGTTCAGTGGGGTAAAGATATGCTTAAGGTAATCCCAATGGCTGAGGAATACTGTAAGAAAGCCATTCGTCATATGGCAGGTAAGGGAATAATCAATATTACTTTTTTTCTTGCAAAACCATTAGTAGTGTTTGTGGTTTGTTAAAAAATAAACTCATGCACGTTAAGACCATGTGCCCATGTAGCGTTTTTGTAGCGTTTTTGCGGCGTTTTTGTAGCGTTTTTGCGGCGTTTTTACGGCCGCGAAAATGCTTGTAAAACCATCTGCCATGCAAAGCAATGTGAATTCGGATGTGCTGTGCACATGATGCGCTAATGTCGAATTCGCATTGCGTTGCAAAACGCAGCATGACCATTTCTACCGCGATTACGCTGCAAATTCGCGGCCATTGAGGAACATTGAAACGCAGCAAACCCGCAGGTATATGTGGATTTGCTGCGTTTCAATTAAATTCAATGGTCGCGAATTTGCAGCGTAATCGCGGTGCGTGTGGTACCCGGGATGAAGAGGAGACTACAACTCCTCTTCATTCTGGCTACCAAGCGGTGAAAAAAAAAGATAAAAATGAAAAAAAACGGTATACTCACCTCTCCGGTCTGCTCCCGGCGGCGTCCTCTCTCTTCGGCGTCCTGCGGTGTACTGGCAGGGCCTGCGGTGACATCATTTAGTCAGCTGATGGTCACGCGACCGCTGACGTCAGCAGTCAGGTGATGGTCGAGTGACCATCAGCTGACTAAATGACGTCACCGCAGGTCCTGCAAGTACACCGCAGGACGCCGAAGAGAAAGGACGCCGCCGGGAGCAGACCGCAGAGGTGAGTATACAGTTTTTTTTATTTTTAACGTTTTAATACTTTTTTTTTACTATTGATGCGGCATTTAAAGCATCTAAGTTGGTCACACAATATAAATCCATGCTGGATGCATGGATTTATATTGTGTGACCAACTTGTCAAGCACTTTTCCAAGTGATGCTCAAAATCGCTTGGAAAAGTGCTTGAAAAAACGCATGCGAAAACGCATGTAAAAACGCTGAAAAAACGCTTCTCTCTGGCAGAAAAAACGCATGTAAATCTGCATGCGTTTTTTTCTGCCAGAGAGAAGCAAAAACGCTCTGCATCAAATCTGCTACGTGGGCACATAGCCTTAGTAAGGTGCTGTTTATAATAAGTTTGGACATATGCCCCAAACGTAAAGCCCTAATTTATGCGACTGTATGCCATGCATTGTCACATATCATACAAATGCCCTCTTGTAAATAAAACAAACAAACAAAAAAAACATACCTGGAATATTTTTTTTTGTAGCGGACAATATAGGCTTTTTAAGTGAGTATTGTAATCAAGGAAACTTTTATCTGGTGTGTTAGTTTTTCAGCGTCAAGAAAAGAACGCTCTGCGCTCCCTTCCTTCTGAAGGTAGCAGCAGAGCGGCCACAGCGTCTCCCATGTGATGTACAGGCTGCAGCCACAGCATCTCCCATGTGATGTATAGTCTGCAGCCACAGTGTCTCCCATGTGATGTATGGTCTTGATCTCCAGCATGTCCCATGTGATGTACAGGCTGCAGTACCAGCGTCTCCCATATGATGTATAGTTTGCAGCCACAGCATCTCTCATGTGATGTATAGTCTGCAGCCCCATCATCTCCCATGTGATGTATGGTCTTGATCTCCAGCATCTCCCATGTGATGTATATATGCTGCAGCCGTAGCATCTCCTATGTGATGTATATCCGGCAGCGTCTCCCATGTGATGTATAGTCTGCAGCCGCAGTGTCTCCCATGTGATATATTGGCTGCAGCTCCAGCATCTCCTGTTTGAGGTATAGCCCCAGTGTATCCTATGTGATCTATATACTCCAGCCACGGTGTCTCTTATGTGATGAATATGCCCCAGTGTCTTCTATGTGATGTATATGCTCCAGCCCCAGTGTCTTTTTTGTGATGTATATACTGCAGCCCCAGCATCTCCCATGTGATGAATATGCTCCAGCCCTAGTGTCTCCTTTGTGATGTATACGTTCCAGCCCCAGCATTTGCTATGTGATGTAAACGCACCAGTCCTCAGTGTATGCTATGTGATGTATATACAGCAATCTGTGTGTCCACTATGTGTATATAAAGCAGTCTTTGTGTCTCCTATGTGATCAATACTGCAGTCTCAGTGGCTCCTATGTGATGAATACTGCAGTTTCTGTGTCTCCTAAGTGATGTGTACACAGCAGTCTCTGTGTCTTCCATGTGATGTGTATACAGCAGTCTCCGTGTCTCCCATGTAATGTGTATACAGAAGTCTCAGTGTTTCGTATCTGATGTACAGTATACACAGCAGTTTTGGTGTCTCCTATGTGATCTATATAGAGCAGCCCTAGTGTATTCTATGTGATGTATATACATCATTCTCTTATATAATGTATATATAGCAGCCCCAGTGTACCTTATGTGATGTATACAACAGTCTCAGGGTACCCTACATGATATCTACATGGTAGACCTCCCACTGCTTGAGTTCTATAAATGTAACGTGAGCAGTGATGAATTTTCTACTTTGAGGAGACATTCAGTGTAATATATATCTGTGTTCGGAAGAACTTACTGCTGCGATCAGTTCATTACAAAATTATCGCAGTCGTCTGCGCTCGAGACCAACGCAAACCTGGAAAAGTAGTTGCAAGTAGCAACATCATCAATACTACCTAACATTATAGCCTCACCAAAGAGAATCAGCTCCAGCCATCACATTAGGGATGAGTTAATTAAATGTTTGATCAAATATAGATATATTTCAAGTTCATAATTTGTACAGCTCCCGAATGAGGTTATAAATTTCCAAATGGCCCTTGGCAGAAAAAAAGGTTCCCTACCCTAGATCTAAATCAATAAAAGAATGGCTTTGCCAAAAAAAGATCAAAAATTTGGAATGGCCCAGTCCGAGCCTTGGAGTGAATATAGTTGAAAATATGTGGTTGAGCTGAAAAAGGCTGTACACAGGAGATGACTTTGAAATCTGACAGACTTAGAGAGTAACTGCAAATGTGGCGCCCTGCTGTGCATTGGTGCCACAAAACCCAGAAGGGTGCATGGATGGACTTCTCCACAAGAGGCCCTCACAAATTCACACAACTCCATCCTACCACCACCTCAGACCAGCAGAGGGAGCCCGTTAGGGATATATAAAGGTAAGGTGGAACCAGGCAGCTCAGTTTTAGAGTGAGTTTCAGTTCAGTGTTCAGACAGAGAGGAACACAGCTCAGAGTTGAGCAGAGAGCGTGCTGACACTCAGAGAGCAGCACGCTGGCTGTTGTTCTTAGGCGAGCCAAGGCCTACAGCACGTGTGAAGGCCTAGTGAGGGAATTGAGTGGGCCAAAGGTGAGATTTGAAGGAAGTAGTAGCGAGGGGGCAGAGGAGCACACCAGGCTCACCCCGATATATATACCGGACACCGGGTCCGCGCCTACAGGGATATTCATACTCAGTAGGAACTACCGGAACCCCTGGAGGACTACAGGTCCCAGGTTCACCAAACGCTGGCTACAGTACCAGGGCTAGGAGTCATGGAGGTCCCAGCGTCCAGGGAGAGTGATCTCCAAAGAGAAGGCCCTACCACCAGGTCAGCAGGTGCAAAGAGAGACAGTAACCAAGCTAGGCCTAGCTCCAGGCAGGTCAGAAGCTTAGAGAATAAAGCAACGGATCAGGAGGCCCTATACCCGCTCACTGGGGAGAGTCCAAAAGTGTGCCCTTCACCTGGAGTACCCTGGACTGTGCCTGCAGCATCACCAGAAAAGGTACTGAAGCTTACCCCCTTGTGAGTGTCCGTCTTTCCTCCGGGACCGTCCTGCCGCCTCTCCCCTGTACCACCATGCAGTACACCCCACGCTGCCCTGAGGCGCGCTCCACCTGTGGGGAGCCATTCCATCACAAGCTGCCCTACCATCTGCCTCAGAGGACTGCTCCGCAGCGGCGGCACCCCTTAGCCGCATTCCACAGGTGGTGTCACGAACTTTCCAAATCCCCTATATCTATCCCCCTTTTACTGACCGCCCTGGGTCACAGACCGGGCCAGCCACCGTGATATCCCCCAGCAACCAGAGGCCCGGCTGCAGAGTATTCCACAGCCCAGGGGGCGCGTCACAAAGAAGAGGGGGTAAATTGCAAATTCTAGATGTGCCATGCTCATAGTCTACCAAAAAGTCTGAATACTGTCATGAATTGAAAGGAAACTTCAACAAAGCATTAAATTTTAAGGTTGTGCATATTTATGCAACCACATTACTGTAAGGAAGAGTGGGTAAACCGCAAATTCTAGATGTACCATGCTCCTAGACTACTACCAAAAAGTCTAAATACTGTCATAAAATGAAAGAGGTCTTCAACAAAGTATTAGTTTTAAGGATGTTCATATTTATGCAACCACATTATTTTAGTTCTTTATTTTTCTGCTTTCACCTGAAAAGATTTCAGTTTATTTTTCAAATCAATTGTAAACATTATACAGTGAATGAAATAAGTATTTGATCCCTTGCTGTTTTTTTTTAAGTTTGCCCACTGACAAAGACATGAACAGTCTACAATTTTAAGGGTAGGTTAATTTTAACATTGAGAGATAGAATATCCAAAAGAAAATCAAGAAAATCATATTGTATAAATGACATAAATTTATTTGCATTTTGCAATGAGAAATAAGGATCTGACGCGCCCCCAGGGCCGTGGGGTACTCGGCAGCTGGGCCTCTGGTTGCCGGGGGATATCACGGTGGCTGGCCCGGTCCGTGACCCAGGGCAGTCAGTGCAAAAGGGGGAATATTTTAGAAAGGGATTTGGAAAGTTCGTGACGCCATCTGTGGTGTCTGGTGAGGATCACCAGCATTTCAACAGTCCTCTGAGGCAGATGTTAGGGCAGCTTGTGATGGAACGGCTCCCCACAGGTGGAGCAGGCCTCAGGGCAGTGAAGTGAGAGAGGGTGGGTTGCGCTGGGCGTCGTAGTGCAGGGGGCAACAATGGCGCCAATGAAAGAATGGACGGAGGCAGTACAGTGCAGTCATCCGAGATTTTACTCACAATTCTTCAGACAGTCCACAGGTGCACTGTACAGGTGCAGGCCTCCCGCGTCGCGCTGCGTTCACCGGGCAGGGGTTCAATCCTTCCTCAGGCAGCTTGGGAATACCTGGCTGAACCCCACTTTCTCGTGTTCCTATTTTGACCGTCTTTACACTGGTCCTTCTCCCTCCTGCTCTGCGCTGTCCACTCTCAGTCCTGTTCGGATACTCTGAAGGCCCTCCTGTCCGTCGGAGTTACACAGACTTGCTTGACTCTCAGGGGACTAGAATGCGGCTACGATCCCTCTGTCCTTCCTGTACATCGGATCCGGGACCTACTTGACCCTCAGGGGACTAGAATGCGGCTGCGATCCCTCTGTCTTCTGACAGATGTGGGGCATACGGGTGCCGTCCTGCACGCGCTGTACCCCCTAGGATCCTTTCTTAGAACGGAGCCTACTCCCTGCTCTCCTCCTGGGCCTCCTGACTTGGCCCTACTTGTGGAGCAAATCTCCTAATGAGACTCTGTTCCCGGACTGTTCTTCTGAACTGTCCCGAGCTGTTCTTCTGAACTGCTCCTTACTGAACCTAACTCTGAACTGCCACCCTAAGATGGCTTCCCTATTTATACTCCTACCAAAGTGCTCCCTCAAACTACTTCCTCCACCCACACCCACTACTGGTTCCCCCTACCTTTGGGTTCCTCCCACCCCAGCCAGGGTCAGGGCTCAGCAGCTGCGCTCTGCATGTTGCTCCTCCAGCCAGCCTGGAGCAGTGTAGTGTTGGATGCAGGTGTTTGGGGTTCCGTGCAGCACTCCCACCTTACCTGAGAGAAGGGAGACACCACACCTCTGGATAAGGTGCAGTACCTCTGTGGCGACTGAACCCTCAGGGGCGCCACATTCCCCCCCGTAAAACACAGCACATCCGCGGGCTGAAACAAAGCAAAACAGGGATATTTGACATGCAAAATTTTAAGATGCATCCGCATATAAGATTGTAAAACATTTCTTCCCTTTATGGGAGGCACATCACTTTAACGTTGCAGGTTACATTTTTAGAAACATTATAAACCTTTCTTAAATAACATTTTTCTTTTTCAATAAGTGCAACAGGTAGCAGCATGAAGGACCAGTCCGCAAACCCTCAACGTAGGCCCTGGGCGTGGCTGCAGGGCATAGGCGATCCTGGAGTTGGACCACGGCTTCCGCCATGCCAAACAGGTTTTTGTTCTGTGATCATGGTTGTGGATATAAAACCAATATGGTGCACTTTAAGAAGTGCAGAACTATTTACAAAGTCAATGTCCGGCTGCTCACAGTCCCCAGCCTGTATACCCTGACGGGTAATGATAGAAACTCACACTCAAAACATTATTTTCAACTTTAACTATTGCACCCACACGGGTGACTACTTGCAGTTAGCCCCAACTACTGGCCTAGTAGTGGGGTCCCCGCCTGGGGTAGGGCTGATTCTTACCAGACCCAGCCGGGTCATACGGTATGTCCTGCAGGGGGGTGTCTTCGATGACGCGGTACACTTGCAGGGCGTACCACCCGCGTTCCCCGTGGTGTCTTTTAGATATTTCTCCCTCCAGGGTGAGGGGTGTCTCTTGTCGCTGCAGGCCAGGGGCGGAGGCTCGGTCCTTGCTTCCGTCCATGCTGGCTCCGGGTGCGGTCTGGCTAGACTGATTAAGGCCACACCTTGTCTCCATTCCTTCTCTCCGCCTCCTCTCTTCTTTCGGGGGTGGTCCCATGGCGATCTGCTGTCGGTCACTCCCTGTGACGGCCTCCCTGCCTTGACGGACCCATCTATGCGGACAGTCACTGTTGCAAGGGGCAGGGTTTGCTTTTGGCGCCATTCCGGGACCCGGCCCACGATGGGAGGTTCCATACTGTTACTGTTGTCCTTTAGCACGCACATAATGGCGCGCATTCTTCTGGGGCGGGCGCCACACTCAGTAACATAACACAGTTCTTTAGGCACACTTCACCCGCCGGTACGGGCTGGTCACGCATCCTGTTCGTGACGCCAGATCTAACGCGCCCCCAGGGCCGTGGGGTACTCGGCAGCTGGGCCTCTGGTTGCCGGGGGATATCACGGTGGCTGGCCCGGTCCGTGACCCAGGGCGGTCCGTGTAAAAGGGGGAATATTTTAGAAAGGGATTTGGAAAGTTCATGACGCCACCTGTGGTATCTGGTGAGGATCACCAGCGCTGCAACAGTCCTCTGAGGCAGATGTTAGGGCAGCTTATGATGGAACGGCTCCCCACAGGTGGAGCAGGCCTCAGGGCAGTGAAGTGAGAGAGGGTGGGTTGCGCTGGGCATTGTAGTGCAGGGGGGAACAATGGCGCCGATGAAAGAATGGACGGAGGCAGTACAGTGCAGTCATCCGAGATTTTACTCACAATTCTTCAGACAGTCCACAGGTGCACTGTACAGGTGCAGGCCTCCCGTGTCGCGCTGCGTTCACCGGGCAGGGGTTCAATCCTTCCTCAGGCAGCTTGGGAATACCTGGCAGAACTCCACTTTCTCGTGTTCCTATTTTGACCGTCTTCACACTGGTCCTTCTCCCTCCTGCTCTGCGCTGCCCACTCTCAGTCCTGCTCGGGTACTCTGAAGTTCCTCCTGTCCTTCGGAGTTACACAGACTTGTGTCGAGCCCAGGAGATGGGAATGACTTGGCGCCCGGGCCTTGTTGCCTGATTTTGGGGGATGTCGCGGTAGTCGGCTCCCGGGCCCGTACCCTGGGCCTCTCTTTAAAAGAAAGGGGTGGATAATTATGGTTATAACTTCATGACGCCACCTGTGGTGTCTGGTGAGAATCACCAGCGCTGCGGTAGCCCACTGAGGCCGGTGTTAAGGCAGCTTGCGTGGTATAGCTCCCCACAGGTGGAGCTAGGCCTCAGGCCAGCGGGGAAGAAAGGATGCAGGACGGATGGGACCCGGCCGGGTCAGAGCAAGAACAGGGACAGACACGATAGTCACTTCAGTACCTTTTACTGGTGGTGATTCAGGCACATCCCAGAGCACTGTAGGGTGAAGGGTGCATATCAGGATCCTCCCCAGTGAACGGGTATAGGGCCTCCTGTTTCTTACCTTTGTGTAGTAAGTTTCTGACCTGCCTGAAGCTAGGCCTAACTTTTTCTCTGTCCTGCACCGGCTGACTTTGTGGTAGGGCCTTCTCTTTGAGTACGCGCTCCCAGCTTGCGGGTCCTCCGTGACTCCTGGCTCTGGTACGTATCAGATCTTGGGTGATCCTGGGACCTGAAGTCTTCCAGGGGTCTCCGGTTGTCTCTACAGGGGGATATACGACCCTGTAGACGCGGACCCGGTGTCCGGTATATGTTTTCTGGGGTGAGCTTGTACAGCTCCTCTGCCCCCGATGCTACTCACTCCTCTAGCCTTCAGCCTCGCTCGAGGCCCTCACTAGGCTATACACACTGGCAGCTTGCGGGCCGCTTCTTCTGCCGCTCTCTGAGCGTCGGCACGCTCCTAGCTCACTAACCTGAGCTACAACTGAGTCTGACTAAACTGACTGAGCTCGACTCTGTATTCGGATCTGCACTTGCTGAACTCTCCAGAGGAACTGCTAGACTCGACTGCACTGCCTAGCTCCACCTTCCCTATTTATATCCCTATCGGGCTCCCTCTGGTGGTCTGAGTTGGAAGGTGGAGGTGTGTGTGCGCTGTGGGGGCCTCTTGTGGAGGAATCCGTTCATGCACCCCTCTAGGATCTGTGGCACTCATGCGCAGCAGGCCGTACCCCCTAGGATCCTTTCTTAGAACGGAGCCTACTCCCTGCTCCCCTCCGGGGCCTCCTGACTTGGCCCTACTTGTGGAGCCGATCTCCTAATGAGACTCTGCTCCCGGACTGTTCTTCTGAACTGTCCCGAGCTGTTCTTCTGAACTGCTCCTTACTGAACCTAACTCTGAACTGCCACCCTAAGATGGCTTCCCTATTTATACTCCTACCAAATTGCTCCCTCAAACTACTTCCTCCACCCACACCCACTACTGGTTCCCCCTACCTTTGGGTTCCCCCCACCCCAGCCAGGGTCAGGGCTCAGCAGCTGCGCTCTGCATGTTGCCCCTCCAGCTGGCCTGGAGCAGTGTAGTGTTGGATGCAGGTGTTTGGGGTTCTGTGCAGCACTCCCACCTTACCTGAGAGAATGGAGACTCCACACCTCTGGATAAGGTGCAGTACCTCTGTGGCGACTGAACCCTCGGGGGCACCACATATTTGATTCCTCTGGCAAACAACACTTAATACTTGGTGGCAAGCACGAGGTGAGATTTTGCATGGTGCCCCAGACCGATGTCGATTGACAGTCATTTTGTATTTCTTCCATTTTATTACTACTGCACCAACAGCTGTCTCCTTCTCACCCAGCGTCTTACTTAAGGTTTTGTAGCCCATTCCAGCTTTTTGCAGGTCTATGATCTTGTCCCTGACATCCTTAGAAAGCTCTTTGGTCTTACCTATGTTATAGAGATTAGAGTCTGACTGATTAATTGAGTCTGTGGACAGGAGTCTTTTATACAGGTGGCTATGTAAGACAGCTGTCTTTAATGCAGGTAACGAGTTGATTAGCAGCATCTAACTGGTCTGTAGGTGCCGGAAGTCATAATGGTTTGTAGGGGATCAAATATTTATTTCTCACTGTAAAATGCAAATCAATTTATCTAATTTATACAATGTGATTTTCTTGATTTTTTGGGGGGATATTCTATCTCTCAATGTTAAAATTAACCTACCCTTAAAATTATAGATTGTTCATGTCTTTGTCAGTGGGCAAACTTACAAAAACAGTAAGGGATCAGATAATTATTTCCTTCACTGTATGTGACATTAAGGGTGGAAAAAATTCTGAAAGTATTTTTCTTGGCATGATTTTTTAAATTGACCAAAACCTGCCATTTTAACAGTGGTGTGTAGACTTTTTATGCACACTTTATATCTGATATAGGCTAATGTGTATCATAAAACCCCTGAGCTTCAATTGTAGGTCTATAGCCAAAGCCTTCACCTACCATGTGCCATGGGTAGGACAATTGGTCATTATTTTTACCTTTTGACCCAGATCTGTTCAGATTTATTTTGGAATTCACTATAACATCATTTACTCCATATTTTCTGCCATTTTTATGTTATTGATTCTGTGTGGATTTAATTTTACATAGAATACCAAGAGCATTGGTTCTACTTTGAAGCTAAATGGCAATTTTACCTGGAAGAAAGAGAAATAGAAGAAGACAATGTGAACATGCCTAAATTTCCTGATAAGTATGATGCTGATGAGAGAGACAAGGTATTGCTGTCCATTTCATAATTGTTTTACAGCTGGACAGGAGCATTGTAAATATCAAAGTGGTAGTCAGGGACTCCAGAAACTGATCCTACACCACCTCCAAATGACAGCAATGAGGAAGAGTTTGCATGGAGAAGTTGTCAAGCAGGCACATTACCACGTTATACAACTAAAGTATATAGTAATTATATAATACGCTTTAAAGCCGATCCGTCACCACATTTCACAATACAAACTGCATATATTAGTAAATAGATCACTTAAACCCGATGAGGATGATGTGCTTACTTTGAACATTGCTAGGAAAGTGTAATCCAATGTCCACCCACCTAACCTGATTAGTGCCTCTCCTGTAGCTTAAATCTCAAACTGCTCAGTACAATCTGCAGCTGTCAGTCAGGCTGAGTGGGTAGAGACTGAATATTCTTCAACTCAAATTATAAAATACAAGTTTCATTAAAGGGAACCTGTCACCAGATATAACGCTTTTAACCTGCAGATATGCGGTTAATCTGCAGATTAACAGCGTTATTATGCTGCCCGGCGCCTGCACGCAGCCAAATTCAGAGGGGAGAAAATTAACTTTATTCTCCCAGCCAGGATTCAGTTTTAGTCATGGGGGCATGGGCGCTGCGGGTTCAGTCACCGCTCTGAGAATACAGAGCGGCCCCTGGCCCTGACTGACAGCTGTGCACCAAAGCAGAGGGAGTGCCAGTCTGGGCCGGGGGCGCAGTTACAGCAGTCGCTCTGTATTCTCAGAGCGATGACTGAACACACTATCATCGTTCGGAAAAGCCAGATGATTCAAATTTCCCAACTTTATAAAAAGTCTCTCGTCTTCCTAATTGTTGGCGGCATTGGCACTCCTGATTAATTAGCAGTTCATGCTAGTAGTGCTTTCCTGAGTTGCACACTTCTGATGAAGCTATGTGAGGAGGCCACTTTCCCTCTGCAGCATCAGATGTGCAGTGGGACTGAAGCTGACCTGCATCAGGCGATAACAGCACACTCCATGAATCCCAGCCAGCTTTAGTGCAGTGCTTACAAAGTGCTTGCCACTTCTGCTAGACAGCAGTAGTGGCTGGTCTCTATGACAATAAGCTGTTATCAGGAGAACAGGGAGAAGAATTTTAATAAAAAGTAAACTGCAAAGTTGTTTTTATAAGCATTATGCAATCACACGCATTTGTGAAGATGATAATAACCCTTTAAAAAGTCTAATATGTGCTAAGATTTCATACATACCATAGATGTATAAGAAATGGAGCTCAGAAGGTCGTGGAGGAAGAAAAGGACATGATGCACCAATGATTGCATATGATGCCCTGTTAGGAGCTGATGAGGATTGGGAAGAGCTCTGCAGTCGAGCCATGTTCCATGGAGGTAAGTGACTCAAAATAATAGTATATATCATAGTATATCTGTGTGTACAAGTGTATATATATACACTACCATTCAAAAGTTTGGGGTCACCCAGACAATTTTGTGTTTTCCATGAAAACTCATACTTTTATTTATCAAATGAGTTGCAAAATGATTAGAAAATATAGTCCAGACATTGACAAGGTTAGAAATAATGATTTTTATTTGAAAGAATAATTTTCTCCTTCAGACTTTGCTCCCTTTGCAGCAATTACAGCATTGCAGACCTTTGGCAATCTAGCTGTTAATTTGCTGAGGTATCTTGAGAAATTTCCCCCCATGCTTCCTGAAGCCCCTCCCACAAGTTGGATTGGCTTGATGGGCACTTGTTGTGTACCATATGGTCAAGCTGCTCCCACAACAGCTCAATGGGGTTGAGATCTGGTGACTGCGCTGGCCACTCCATTACAGATAGAATACCAGCTGCCTGCTTCTTTCCTAAATAGTTCATGCATAATTTGGAGGTGTGCTTTGGGTCATTGTCCTGTTGTAGGATGAAATTGCTGTCCACAGGGTATGGCATGGCGTTGCAAAATGGATTGATAGCCTTCCTAATTCAAAATCCTATTTACCTTGTACAAATATCCCACTTTTACCAGCACCAAAGCAACCCCCGACCATCACATTACCTCCACTATGCTTGACAGATGGCGTCAGGCACTCTTCCAGCATCTTTTCAGTTGTTCTGCATCTCACAAATGTTCTTCTGTGTGATCCAAACACCCCAAACTTTGATTCGTCTGTCCATAAAACTTTCTTTCAATCTTCCTCTGTCCAATGTCTGTGTTCTTTTGCCCATATTAATCTTTGCCTTTTATTAGCCAGTCTCAGATATGGCTTTTTTTTTGACACTTTGCCCTGAAGGCCAGCATCCCAGAGTCGCCTCTTCACTGTAAAGGTTGATGTAGCGCCCCGAGGGTTTGGTCGCTACAGAGATATTGCATCTCACCCAGAGGTGTGATATCTCACTTCCAGGTAAGGATGGAGTATGGCTCAGGACCCCAAAACCCACATGCACTACACCACATTTCCGGGGGACAGGGCGACAATGCTCCCGGGAGTGAGCACAACTGTCCCTGTCCCTGGCTGGAGTGGGGGAGGGAACACCTAGAAAAGGGGAACCCGGTAGTGTGTGGGTGGGGAGAGTAGATCCAGGGTGCACTGTATAGAGGAGTATATATGGTGGGCACCATCTTAGAGTCAAGAGAGAAGAAGTAGAAAGAGAGAGAGAGCAGAGAGAGAAGGAGGCTGGGAGCAGGGGCTCTGCATGGGCTCTGCTCCGCAGGCAGGCCAAGTCTTAAGGCCTGGGCCTGGAGGAGAAGGAAGGAAGGGGGAAGAACGGAGGAAGCTCTAGGAGAAGACTGAAGGGACCCTAGGGGTGTGGACCGGCCAGACGCCACCGCACGCCCGCCGCTACCACAGTAGGGGGGTCAGGCCAAGAAAAGGGAACCGGATCCCTCATCTAGTGGAGGAGAGCAACTACCCTCAGCTAGTAACCGGAGGCCGTGGCATTGTACGTGCACGGCCCCTGACTACACCCGTTAGGAAGGCACCACATAGGACCCAGGAAAACGGAACATACGTTTGCCCGCCAAGGCCCGAGGCGGCTGGACAGAAACGTGGTCAATTGTGGGGTACGACAGACCAGAGAAAGGACACACGAAGGGGGTCCTGAAAAGCATTCCAAAGGTACCTGGGAGTTGGCCGAGCCCCTCACCTGGTGAGCACAGCACGGCGTGGGCAGCCATTACCTGCAGAAGTGGCTTGGAGTGTAAAACTGTGAGTAAAGACCTTGGACTGCATCACTGGACTCTGAGTCATTACTGTTGCTCCCGCGCACCATCACCCCCACCATCTGCGCTCACTGCCCTGAGGCTATACTCCTCCCGTGGGGAGTTATACTACCCTCTGCTGTGCACGCAACATCAGCCTCAGCGGTCTGTCCCGCAGCGGCGGTTCTCAGTGACCGCAATCCACGGGTGGCTTAGTCGGACACTTAAACATTAAAAACCAAGTAAACAGATCCGCCACTGGTTTGACCACCCTGAGCCACGGGACCGGGTCGCCGCCACGGAGACTACAAACCCCCCCGCATTACACAGAGACCCAGCTCCGGGTATTTCCCTTACACACATGGCCCAGGGGGCGCGTCAACTTTGGCGTAGTCGGCAGGATCGAAACCAACCCGTTATCATCGGGTATTGTGTGCCTAGAGACTGTTTCACTGTATTGAATGTGGCGGCCGCCCCAGAAGAACAGACGTCATTATGTGCGCGCCAAAAGACAACAAGAAGCCACCTCCCATCGTGGGTCAGGTCCCAGAATGGCGCCAAAGACGGAGCCCACCCCCAACAGCCATGAGTGCAGCTGTAGAGATGTCCATCAACGTGGGAGGGCTGCCCCTGAGAGTGATTGTCAGCAGATTGCCCCGGGACCACCCCCAACAGGGGTGGAAGGGAAAGAAAACCGAGGGGCAGGGTGTGGTTTGGATCAGTCTTGGCAGACCACACCCGGAGATGGCGGGGAGCGCCAGTCCCAGTGCTCTGACAAGTGGCATACTGCAGGCCGAAGCGGCTCCGTGCAGCCTCAAGGAGCTGATGGCCCAGCTCCCCGGGGAGGACCCTGAATTCCTCCGGTCTGGACTGGAGGAGTTGGACCGGAGGATGGTCCGGGTGCAGCGGGAGGCCATCGCGGGGTGGAGAGAAGAGATGGGTCGGCGGGACGCGGCCCAGCAGCAAGTGGCGCTGCAACCACCCGACGGCGTGCCTGCCCCTGAGGACGGAGGAAGACCAGTGGAGGCTGAGAGCAGCACTGCAAAGGGAGCAGGTAAGGGGGACGCCCCTGATACCAGCCACGACGCCACTAACCTGCCCCTGGACCCTGTCGCGGAACCAATCGCCCAGAGGTCACTGCACCTCCTCCTCCGCTCCCGCCGCCTGCACCTAGACCCAAAGCCCCAAGCGTAGCCGCCGGACCACGTCCCACGCCGTGCCCCTTGATCCCGGGTACGGCCGGTCGCAAGGCCTGATGTCCCCAGGCGCCTTCCAACAGCGAGCACCCCCGGTCCCAACACTACCACCCCTAGGGACCGACTTATACAGTCAGCTCGCCGGGGTTTTCACAGGAGATGCGGGCGGACGCAGCTCGCAGGCGGGAATTCTGCCGCCGTGAAATAGAGCAACTGGAGAAGGAGAAGCGGGCGCGGCGCCAGAGGCAGGAACAGCTGCAGGCCCGGAGCGCGGAAGAAAAGACCCGGACCCGCCGAGACCCCCAAGCTGCACACGGTCCCACAGTTACCGGGATCGTGGTCAAATTCCACCAGGAGAAGGGGTGGGGGGTTATTTGGGACCTTGAAAGTGAAGAAGCCTCCGGTTTTCCAGCCGAGACCTGAAGTAACTCGGCTAGTCCAGGGACCGGTTCCCTTCTTGCGGCCTGATCCCTCGGACGCCTGGCAGATTCGGGCGTACGGGTGCCGTCCTGCACTCACCGTACCCTCTGGGATCCCTTCTGTTACTGGAGCCTTCCTCCCTAGCTCCCACTCCTCTTTCCTTCTTGGGCATGACAGGCCGAGCCTGCCTCCCGAGCAGAGCTCCTGCAGAGCCCCTGCTCCTTTCACTTCTCCTCCTCTCTTACTACCCCTGTTACAAAGATGGCTCCCCCTTTTATACATATCTTCAAGTGCTCCCCTGTTCTGCGTCCTCCACCCACACCCACTACTGGTTCCCCCTCACTTTTGGTTCCCCCCACTCCTGCCAGGGACGGGGCAGCAAAAGAAGTGCATAATGCCCTTCCAGCCGGCCTGGAGCAGTGTAGTGTTGAATGTGAGTGTTAGGGTCCCGGGCTGTACTCCATCCTTACCTGAGAGAAGGAGATGCCACACCTCTGGGTGAGGTGCAGTACCTCTGTGGCGACTGAACCCTCAGGGGCGCCACATATACATATGTAGCACCTGAGGATTCGGCTGCTGCAGGGGTATTGCACCTCAACCCAGAGGTGTGATATTCCACTCCCGGGTAAGGATGGAGTGTGGAACTGAGCTCAGTTAGCTGCATGCACTACACACATCCCATTTCCGAGGAACAGACCGATGGTACTCCCACTAGAGAAATGTGCAGGTACGACAGTGTCTGTTCCTGGCTGGAGTGGGAGGGGGGGTGGAACATCCCAGTAGTGTAGGGGCAGATAGGGGGAGCAGTCTGGGTAAAGTTAGGAGCTCATTGGGTGCTGGTCACCTGAGCTCACACATAGAGGGAGTATATAAGGTGGGCACCATCTTAGGACAGGGTCTTTTGCAGAGTGAGGTCAGTCTGTCAGTCTTTTGTCAGAGCAGAGCAGAGGAAGAGAGCAGAGGAGAAGAGCAGCTCCAAGGCCAAGAGAGAGAGAGAGGAGAAAGAAAGACCCAGAGGGGGAGAAAGAAGGAACTCCAAGAGCCCAAATTAGACCAGAGGGTGAAGAGTTGGCAACAGGGTACCGGATCCCAAGCTGGCAGAGGCTACAGCACACCTTAGCCAGGAACCGGAGGTCGTGGGCAGGATCGATCTGCCACGATCACCCACTAAATCCACCGGAAGGCAGACCACGAATAGGGTCAGGGAACCCAGAGACAAGGGTTTACCACCAAGAGGCCCGAGGGAGCCGGACATAGGTGGATCCCTGGTGGGGAAGGCCAGAGAAGAGGACAGGACAGAAAGGGAGCTCAGGACCACGCTCCAGAATCACCTGGGGGTTGGCCGAGTCCAGGACCTGGTGGACGCAGCACGGCTCGGGTGGTCACTTAAGGCCGGAGTGACCAGAACAACTGCAGTAAGTAAACAAACCCTGAACTGCACAGCCCGACTCTGAGTCTCATTTCCATCCCCGCTGCACCACCACAACCCCCATCCTCTGCAACTGACCCCCTGAGGCTATACCCCTCCCGTTGGGGGTTATACTACCTAAGCTGCACACACATCACCAGCCTCAGTGGACCCTGCTGCAGCGGCGGCCTTTTGACCGCAATTCAACGGGTGGCGTAGTCGACACAAAAGAACATCTAGTAACATCATAAGGACTGCCACACACTGAGCTTGACACCCTGGGCACGGACCGGGTCACAGCCACTCGGAGACTACAACCCCCATCTGATCCGGCTCCGGGTATCCCTAACAGCACTGGCCCAGGGGGCGCATCAACTTTGGCGTAGTCGGCAGGATAACGTGCCCGCAACAACCGGGTACTGCGTGCCTGAAGAAAAGTTCATCGTTACCTCAAAAAGAAGTCTCCTGCCGGTTCCGGAGGGTCCCCGCCAACGGACCCCATCACAGGTCGTTTCCCGCCGGTTGTCCGCCATTTGCAGCTTTTTCCCGCCATTTCCAAAGATTTCCCGCCTTGGAAGAGCGGACGCCATTATGGGCGTGCCAGAGGGTGGCAAGAGGCCACCTCCCATCGTGGGCCAGGTCGAAGAATGGCGCCAAAAGCGGAAACCGCACCCACCAACAGAGACTGTGATGCTGGAAGTGTCCATCAGCGTAAGAGAACTGCCCCTGGAACTGACAATCACTAAGTTGCCCCGGGACCACCCTCGATGTGGGCGGAGACAGAAGAAGAGAACAAAGATGGGTGTCGCCTGGAGCAGTCTGGAGAGAGCGCACCCGGAGACAAGACGTCTGGAGGGAGAGTCAGGCAGCACCGACCCAGTGGTCAGGAGCCTGTTGCAGGTCGCCACTCCAGAAGGCCTGCTGGAGATCCTAGCACAGCTCCCCCGAGACCGGGAGTGTGCACAGACCGCGCTGGAGGGCCTCGCACGGAGGATGGCCCGGGTGCAGCGAGAGACGTTGGCGGAGTGGAGCCGAGAGATGGCCCAGCAGACCGAAACTCGTCAGCGGAGCACGCCACCCGAGACGAGGAGACAGACCGCCTCTGAGGATGGCGCAGGAGGAATGAAGGCAGGAGACGGCGCCGAGAAGGGAGCTGAACGGACGGAGGCAGGTAAAGGGGACGTCTCTACCCCGAGCCGGGAAACCGCGTGCCTGCCCCAGCTCCCCGTCGCAGAGCCTGAAATTCCCCCTGCCGTGCCCGTCGCTGCATCGTCACCGCCGCCGACTAGGCCTCAACCGGAAACCGCGGCCGCGACCCCTGTGACGTCACACGCCTCGACCTCGAGCGTGGCCAAGCAGGAAATACCACCGGCCTGGTCGCACGGCCTAGTACCTCCGGGCGCCGCAATACCAACGGCGCCCCCTACCTCCGCGGAGCCACCGGCCTGGCCGCAGGGCTGAGTAACCACGGGCGCCGCCGTTCTTACGGTGCCCTTTACTTTCAAGGTGCCCCAGGCCTGGTCGCAAGGCCTGGTCGACCCGGGCGCCACTACCATCAACGCGCCCTCAACATCTAGAGTGCCGCACCTGGGTGAAAATCTATTTGCCCAGCATACGTGCCCGGATGGGCAGCCCTTCATATGGCCCCAGGAGTACATTCAGCTGGAACTCCAGAGAGCAAGGCCCATGTGCGAGCCCCTGATTCCGGCTCCGAAGCCCGTAAAGAGGACCTCGCCCCCGCTGGAGGAGGCACAGTTCGAGTGGGACCCCACTGGAGAAGACCTCATGGGGTTCACTCAGGAGACTCGGGCAGCCGCAGCGGAGCGTGCAGAGTGCTGCCGCCAGCAGCTCGAGGTCTTTGAGAGGGAGCGGAGAGAGAGGCGGGTCCGGGAACAGCAAGCGCAGATAAGGAGCGCGGAGCAGAAGAGCCGGACCAGGAGGAATCCCCGTGCAGCACATGGTCCCCCTTCCACCAGGACTGTGATAAAATTCAACATGCAGCACGGATGGGGCTTTATTAGAGACCATCAGACCCCCGGCGACGTCTTTGTGACCCGCAGAGACGTAGAAAGCCATCTGCCGGAGGGACACAGAGGTCGTGACCTGTATGTAGGGGACGAGGTCACCTTCACCCGGCACAAGTGTGCCAAAGGACCCTACGCCCTCCATGTGCATCGCCTGACGGAGGAGGAGCTGCGGTGTGAGGAGGAGCAAGAGGACCCGGACGGGTCTGAAGAATCTAAAGAAGGAGCAGGAGGACGCCGTCGTTGAAGTACGGTAGAGAGAGACTGTATAAAGTTGCCCGTCGGGGTATAAGAACTGTTCAAGTTAAAATATAGTCCCCGTTGGGACCAGCCAAGAGTGAACTGTTAACCCCGTGTGTCCCTATTCCCACTGACCGAGGACTGAGAGCGGTCAATCCTCCCTAATACCTGGCCGAGGACTGAGAGCGGCCATATCCCCTTGTATATAGTTGCGCTTCCTAAAGCGCCCCCTACCGGTTTTATAGGAAACTGTTTTTCTTCAAGAGACTGTCGCACTTTACCCGGTCACAAGTTGCACCGTGACCGGAGGTACCAGAAGACAAGAATGTTTATATGAAAAGGTTATTGCTGCTGATGATGTTTTATAAGTTTTATATGTTTATGTTTATGAAAAAATTGTATGTTTTGGATGTTTTTGTTTATATCTTACAGCCCGAGGACGTGCTGTGATTTACCAGGGGGGAATGTAGCACCCTGAGGATTCGGCTGCTGCAGGGGTATTGCACCTCAACCCAGAGGTGTGATATTCCACTCCCGGGTAAGGATGGAGTGTGGAACTGAGCTCAGTTAGCTGCATGCACTACACACATCCCATTTCCGAGGAACAGACCGATGGTACTCCCACTAGAGAAATGTGCAGGTACGACAGTGTCTGTTCCTGGCTGGAGTGGGAGGGGGGTGGAACATCCCAGTAGTGTAGGGGCAGATAGGGGGAGCAGTCTGGGTAAAGTTAGGAGCTCATTGGGTGCTGGTCACCTGAGCTCACACATAGAGGGAGTATATAAGGTGGGCACCATCTTAGGACAGGGTCTTTTGCAGAGTGAGGTCAGTCTGTCAGTCTTTTGTCAGAGCAGAGCAGAGGAAGAGAGCAGAGGAGAAGAGCAGCTCCAAGGCCAAGAGAGAGAGAGAGGAGAAAGAAAGACCCAGAGGGGGAGAAAGAAGGAACTCCAAGAGCCCAAATTAGACCAGAGGGTGAAGAGTTGGCAACAGGGTACCGGATCCCAAGCTGGCAGAGGCTACAGCACACCTTAGCCAGGAACCGGAGGTCGTGGGCAGGATCGATCTGCCACGATCACCCACTAAATCCACCGGAAGGCAGACCACGAATAGGGTCAGGGAACCCAGAGACAAGGGTTTACCACCAAGAGGCCCGAGGGAGCCGGACATAGGTGGATCCCTGGTGGGGAAGGCCAGAGAAGAGGACAGGACAGAAAGGGAGCTCAGGACCACGCTCCAGAATCACCTGGGGGTTGGCCGAGTCCAGGACCTGGTGGACGCAGCACGGCTCGGGTGGTCACTTAAGGCCGGAGTGACCAGAACAACTGCAGTAAGTAAACAAACCCTGAACTGCACAGCCCGACTCTGAGTCTCATTTCCATCCCCGCTGCACCACCACAACCCCCATCCTCTGCAACTGACCCCCTGAGGCTATACCCCTCCCGTTGGGGGTTATACTACCTAAGCTGCACACACATCACCAGCCTCAGTGGACCCTGCTGCAGCGGCGGCCTTTTGACCGCAATTCAACGGGTGGCGTAGTCGACACAAAAGAACATCTAGTAACATCATAAGGACTGCCACACACTGAGCTTGACACCCTGGGCACGGACCGGGTCACAGCCACTCGGAGACTACAACCCCCATCTGATCCGGCTCCGGGTATCCCTAACAGCACTGGCCCAGGGGGCGCGTCACATACACTACTCACAAAAAGTTAGGGATATTTGGCTTTCTGGTGAAATTTCAGGATGATCCTAAAATGCACTCTAACTTTTTCAGGTGAATTTAATGTGACTTCACTTTTGAATACCAATGTCCGACTGTTCAATATTTCAGTACTTTTTACACAATTTGCTGTTCTCTAACAAGGAGCTTAATGGCAAAATTCACAACAGGTCTTTGATCCATAAGTCAATCAATAAATTTCGGGGTTCAATTACAATTCATATTTAAACAGTCATCCTCATCATGCTGTTCACATTTTGATATCATGAGACCAAGATGACACCTAACACTTGATCAACAGTACCTCACCATTGCGAGGCTTCAAGCAGGATGTTCTAAGATGGAAATGGCCATTGAGATTAGAGTGTCACAGAGTGACAGCAGGTTGCAACAGAGAGACTGGAAGAGTCACAGAAAGGTATAGAAGTGGACGTCCTTTTGCACCCAAGTGTCATGTTGGATCATTCAAAACCGTTTATATCGGCATGGTCTGCGTGCTAGACGACCTGCAAAGGTACCTGACCACACCACCAGGCACAGGAATCATCTACGCTGGACGAGGACCAGTGGGCCTCAGTGGTGTTCACTGATGAAAGTCGATTAACACTGAGCAGAAATTATGGCTGCAAGCGATGTTGGAGATGTCAAGGAGAGCACTATGCATCAGCCACTGTTGTCACCAGAAGAGCCTTTGGTGGTGGTGTAGCACCCCGAGGGCTCGGTTGCTACAGAGGTATTGCATCTCATCCAGATGTGCGATATCTCACTCTCAGGTAAGGATGGAGTGTGGATCAGGACCCCGACACCTGCATGCATTACACCACATTTCCGGGGGGCATGGGCGACCGATATGCTCCAGGCAGAGCACGACAGTCCCTATCCCTGGCTGGAGTGGGGGGAGGGAACACCTAGGAAGGGGGAACCCTGTAGTGCAGGAGCAGGGAGGAAGTAGTTCCTGGGTGCACCTAGAGGGAGGTATATAAGGTGGGCACCATCATAGATCAGTGTTGAGTCTGAGGAGAAGTGACCTGGAGCAGAGGCTCTGTATGAGCTCTGCTCCAGAGGCGGGCCTAGTAACTGAGGCCCAAGCCTGGAGAGAAAGAGGAAGGAAGAGGAGCGGAGAAGGCTCCAGGAACTAGGAACGAAGGCACCTCAGGGGTGTGGACCGGCTGGTAGCCACCACACGCCCGAATCTGCCTGCGTGGAGGGGTCAGGCCAAAGGGGGAGACCGGTCCCCGAAACTAGTGGAGGCGGGGAACTACCCTCAGCTAGAAACCGGAGGCTGTGACATTTTACGTGGCGCAGCCCCTCGCTACACCCGCTAGGAAGGCACCATATAGGGTCAGGGAAATAGAGGCCAACGTTTACCCGCCAAGGCCCGAGGCAGCTGGACAGAAGCGTGGTCACTGGTGGGGTATGACAGGCCAGAGGAAGGACACACAAAGGGGGTCCTGTGAAGCGCTCCAAAGTTATCTGGGAGTTGGCCGAGCCCCTTACCTGGTGAGCACAGTGCGACGCGGGACGTTATGACCAGCTGAAGTAACTTGGATAAAGAACTGTGAGTAAAGATCCTGAGCTGCATTACAGAGACTCTGAGTCATTACTCCCGCGCACCATCACTCCCAACATCCCCACTTGCTGCCCTGAGGCTATACTCCGCCCGTGGGGAGTTATACTACACTCTGCTGCGCCCACGACACCAGCCTCAGCGGTCTGCACTGCAGCGCCGGTTCACTCTGACCGCAATCCACGGGTGGCGTAGTCGGACATTCAGAACGAATAGACTATCCCCTCTGGTTTGACCGCCCGGGGCACGGACCGGGTCGCCGCCACGAAGACTACAACCCCCAGCATCTCACTGAGGCCCGGCTCCGGGTATTCCCCTACAACTCCCGCGCACCATCACTCCCAACATCCCCACTTGCTGCCCTGAGGCTATACTCCGCCCGTGGGGAGTTATACTACACTCTGCTGCGCCCACGACACCAGCCTCAGCGGTCTGCACTGCAGCGGCGGTTCACTCTGACCGCAATCCACGGGTGCCGTAGTCGGACATTCAGAACGAATAGACTATCCCCTCTGGTTTGACCGCCCTGGGCACGGACCGGGTCGCCGCCACGAAGACTACAACCCCCAGCGTCTCACTGAGGCCCGGCTCCGGGTATTCCCCTACAACTCCAGCGCACCATCACTCCCCACATCCCCACTTGCTGCCCTGAGGCTATACTCCGCCCGTGGGGAGTTATACTACACTCTGCTGCGCCCACGACACCAGCCTCAGCGGTCTGCACTGCAGCGGCGGTTCACTCTGACCGCAATCCACGGGTGGCGTAGTCAGACATTCAGAACGAATAGACTATCCCCTCTGGTTTGACCGCCCTGGGCACAGACCGGGTCGCCGCCACGAAGACTACAACCCCCAGCATCTCACTGAGGCCCGGCTCCGGGTATTCCCCTACACACACGGCCCAGGGGGCGCGTCAGTGGTGTTACAGTGTGGGCAGAACTGCCCTACTCTTTGTGAATGGGACAGTGAGAAGCCCCTACTACTTGAATAACCTCATTAATCCGGTCATTGTGCCTCTACATGAACAGCACAGGCCTAATTTCATCTTCATGGATGACAATGCTCCAACTCATCGAGGTAGCTTTATTATGAAACGTCTGCTGGAGACTGGGGTACTTCAAATGGAGTGGCCTGCACTTTCTCCGGACCTGAATCCCATAGAAAATCTATGGGATCAGCTGAGTTGCCGTATAGAGGCGCGTAACTCTGTATCCCAGAACCTTAATGGCCTGAGGGCCGTCTTTCAAGAAGAGGAGGATGCCATGCCTCAGTAAACAATAACTTGACTTGTGAACAGCATGAGACATCGCTGTCAAGCAGTAATTGATGCTGAAGGCCACATGACAAGTTATTGAGACATTAAAAAAAAATTTGGGGGCGGGGGCTATACCCATCACTGTTGGCTTTTGTTTCAATAAATTGTTTGAGAGGAGGAAATCACTTATTAGGCTGGGCGTAGTATTTTTTTTTTCACTTAAAAAACTTATTTATTGATTAAATATTTTAAAATTAAATTATAAAATTGTGAAATACAAATATGATTTTAAAGGATAAAGTGCACTGTGCTATGGTTGTGTAAGAGGGTGACCAGGACGATCATGTGCCTCTTCCCTCTTAATGCACATAATGCTGTGTTCTACAGTATGTTTATATATGAGCATTCATATGATCTAATGGCTAATTGGTCACTGATAGGGTCAGTATAGGTTAGTGCGGGTAGACTATTAGCTTAATAGAAGAAGTAGTTCAGAGGTGGGCACTGTAGCACACAGAGTATGCAGTTATGGTTGGAAAAGAGTTAAGGGGTTTAAGAGCTGCTCCAGTGTGGGAGGAGCAGGTTCAGTGAAGAACTGAGACACTTCCTGATTGCAGACAGTTCAGTTGAGTGAGGGACAGTGACTAGTGAGGACGTGTCAGGAGGACACAGGAGAAGGGTGTGTGTGTGTCACAGTCTGGGAGTTTTTGGACAACCTTATCTGGAAGGTGAATCCGAACAGTCTAGACAGCGGGGACAACAGGAACAGATGTACATGGAGAGGTCATTGTGGGAACTACACCTTAAGTGCCAAGGCTGGACAGCCTCATCAGGGAGATGGATCCAAGCAGGTCAGGCAGTGGGACAGAGAATGGAGTTGTGGCACCCTGCTACTACAGGTACCACAGAACCCAAAAGGGTGCATGGACGGACTTCTCCACCAGAGGCCCCCATTACATAACAGACACCTCCACCCTTCCACCTCACACCACCAGAGGGAGCCCTGTTAGGGATATATATACTGCAGGGTGGAGTTAGACAGTCAGTGTGTGCTGGCACAGAGATCAGTGAAGAAGCAGCATGTGAGCTGCTGTGCTGAGGGCCAGCCAGGGCCTAAAGCACGTGCTGAAGCCTTGGGGCCTAGAGCGGGGCCGGAGGCAAGGAGAAGAGTGAGAGGAGTTATGGGGGCAGAGAAGCATCTTAGGCTCACCCCAGAACACAAGCCGGACACCGGGTCCGCGCCTACAGGGTCCTCTACGCCCAGTAGGAATAACCGGTATACCAGGAGGATTCTAAACCCCTGGTCAACTTGAAGCTACAATAATTTAAAGAACTAGGAACCACGAAGGCCCCAGCATCCAGG
Organism: Phyllobates terribilis; assembly: GCF_046119375.1. Lineage (NCBI taxonomy): Eukaryota > Metazoa > Chordata > Amphibia > Anura > Dendrobatidae > Phyllobates > Phyllobates terribilis. The sequence continues at coordinate 324,131,822 of NW_027362762.1, read as the reverse complement.
GATAGTGGTAGCCAGAAGAATGTTCTTACCACCAAGCATGCAGGTGAGGAGAGGGAAAGAGTACAGAAGCTAGGCCTAGTTCCAGGCTGGCCAGAAGCTTCAGAGAGAGAAGAAGAAACAGATCAGGAAGCCTTATACCTGCTCACTGGAGAGAGTCCAGAAGTGCACCCTTCCTATTAAGTACCCTGGACCGTACCTGCCGTCTACACCAGTAAAGGTACTGAAGCGAACCCCCTGTGTGCGTGTCTGTTATTCTTCCCTGGCCCGGCTGGGCCACCTCTCACCTGCATCCCTTCCATCAACACTGCCCGGGGGGCCCGCTCCACCTGTGGGGAGCAGAAACATCCCAGCTGCCATCCCATCACCCCCGGAGGTCTGCAGCAGCGCCTGTATTCATTACCGGGAACCACAGGTGGCGTCACGAGAAAAAACTGTTAACAAAACCCCTTTTAAAGAGTGACCCCAGGGTACGGGCCCGGGAGCCGACTGCCGTGACATCCCCAGAAGGTAAAGGCCCGGGTACCGAGTCCCCCATATCCCCCTGGGCGAGTCAGAGTTACCCAGAGAGCTGGCGCGCTCGGAGTTGTTCTTCATGTCCAAATCGGTGTCTGTGTCTTTCATCGCTGGTAAAGTGCCGCTGTGGTTTTTCTTTGTAGTTTTTTTTTTTTTGGGGGGGGGGGGGGCTATACCCATCACTGTTGTTGGCTTTTGTTTCAATAAATTGTTTGAGAGGAGGAAATCACTTATTAGGCTGGGTGTAGTATTTTTGATACAATCAGGGTTTTATCAGCAGGAGATTACCACTAGAGGACTAGGTCTCATATGCAAGCCATTCCAGCTAATCTATGTAAAGTCACCCCTACCACTGATTGGCAACTTTCTTACATTATACAGTGTACACGGGACACAGCTGCCAAATAGGAGTGTGGGCTATGTTATACAGAGCTCAGCATTGATAGTATTGCTACAACTACAGCAGAAATTCTATCCAAACAGCACCAAGCAGTCGAGTAAGTAACTGGTAGAGTCAAGGTCTCTTCCCGTATATCATGCTGCTCTCAGATTAAATAGCAAAAACCTGCTGACTTATTCGCTTTAAGGAGGGGCCTCAACTAAGTCAAAACAAGAATATTTATTAAGGTATTAGAAAATGAGTTTTCTAAAGGAAACAACATCTTTAATATCCCTTCCTTTCTGACCACATTATGCCATGTGTAAATATGTAGTTCCCAATGCCAAACTGAATTTTTAGAGTCTTCTATCCCATATTTGATACTTACACTATTTCTATAGATATTTTTTAGAACATTACCCTTTTTGTTGTAGGAGAAAGTGCTGCAACTGGATCCATTGCCGGGTGCCTTTTTGGATTGCTGTATGGTATAAACAATGTACCAAAGGGTTTATACCAGGAAATTGAACTAAAAGAAAAGCTCCAGTATCTGGGTGAAAAGCTCTACCAAGTATCTTCAAAAGAAAAGTAAAACTGCTTTTTTCAATATATCCATTCTGAAAGAAAACTAAAAATTTGCATTGTTTTAAGGAGCACGTGTGGGCTTTTTACATTTTCTATGTTCATCTTATATGTAGTTTTTATCTTACTTTGTACTATTTTGGTCAGTTGCAGTCATGCTACCTCAGTTATGTCATATACAAACTGAACCCACTATTGAACTGTATGCATATGGATAAAGATATCTGTTACATGTGCGGTTGTAAATCTTCAGAATATGTAACTTACAATACAAGTTGTTGAATAGCTTATGCATAATTTCTACATACTTATGAATTAAGGTCTCCTGGCTCTGATGCATTTAGTTTGCTTGCATTTTCAGTAGAGTTTAAAGGGAACTGTCAATGATAACAGCCAGCAGCTCACGCATATCCCACCGCTGCCACCAATTTGTCAAGGCACAACACTCCGTCGCCTCCAATCGTCAGGACAGTTGTGCAATTGACTGACGAGTGATGGACGAGGCAGAGGTTGTTTTCACTGCTAGGCCAGTTATTGGGGAACTCACAGTGAGCGTCAAGTATATACACATCCAATTCCCAGGCAAGGTATATATACGGTTGTGCTGAAAAGTTTACATACGCCAGCAGAATTTTTCCTTTCTTGGCCTTGTTTCAGAGAATATGAATTATAACAAAAAAACTTTTTCTCCACTCATGGTTATTGGTTGGGTGAAGCCATTTATTGTCAAACTACTGTGTTTTCTCTTTTTAAATCTTAATGACAACCAAAAACATTCAAATGACCCTGATCAAAAGTTCACATACCCTGGTGATTTTGGCCTGATAACATGCACAGAATTTGACACAAATGGGTTTGAATGGCTACTAAAAGTAACATTCTCACCTGTGACCTGTTTGCTTGTAACAGTGTGTGTGCATAAAAGCTGAGTGAGTTTCTGGGATCCAGACAGACTCTTTTATCCTGCCACTGACATTTCTGGATTGTGAGTCATGGGGAAAGCAAAAAAACTGTCAACAGATTTACGGGAAAAGGTAGTTGAACTGTATAACACAGGAAAGGGATACAAAAAAATATCCAAGGAATTGATAATGTCAGTTAGCAGCGTTCAAACTGTGATTAACAAATGGAAAATCAGGGGCTCTGTAAAAACCAAACCACGGTCAGGTAGATCAACAAACATTTTGGCCACAACTGCCAGGAAAATTGTTCGGGATGCAAAGAAAAACCCACAAATAACATTAACTGAAATTCAGGACTCTGTGAAAACTAGCGGTGTGGCTGTTTCAAGATGCACAATAAGGAGGCACTTGAAGAAAAATGGGCTGCATGGTCGAATCGCCAGAAAAAAACCATTACTGCGCAAATGCCACAAAGTATCTAGCCTACAATACGCCAAAAAGCACAGAGACGAGCCTCAAAACTTCTGGAACAAGGTAATTTGGAGTGATGAGACCAAAATTGAACTTTTTGGCCACAACCATAAATGTTACATTTGGAGAGAGGTCAACAAGGCCTATGATGAAAGGAACACCATTGCTACAGTAAAGCACGGATGTAAAGTATATGCAGCAACCTACTGTCTCCTAATTGATATTTATACACCAGCCCCAATGTCTTCTATGTAATGTATGTACCATCCACACTATTTCCTAAGTAATGTAAATAAACCAGCCCCACTGTCTCCTATGTGATGTATATACACTATCTCCACTGTCTCCTATGTAATGTACAGTATATGCACCATCCCCACTGTTTCCTATGTAATGTATGTACCAACCCCACTGTTTCCTATGTGATGTATATACTCCAGCCCCCATCACATATGAATGTATGCACCAGCTCCACTGTCTCCTACGTAATGTATGCACCAACCCCACTGTCTCCTATGTATTGTATATGCACCAGCCCACTGTCACCTATTTGATGTTTATACACCAACCCCAATGTCTTCTATGTAATGTAGGCACCAGCCCCACTGTCTCCTATGTGATGTATATACACCATCCCCACTGTCTCCAATGTAATGTATATGCACCAGCCCCACTGTTTCCTATGTAATATATATGCACCAGCCTTACGGTCTCCTATTTAATGTATGCACCAGCCTCACTGTCTCCTATTGATGTATACACCAGTTTCAGTGTCTCCTATGTGATGTATATACACCAGCCCCAGTGTTTCCTATGTCATGTATATACACCAGCCACACTGTCTACAATGCAATGTATACACCAGCCCCACTGTCTCTTATGTTATGTAACGTAGAAAAAATATTTCAGCTCACCTGGGTCAGCCTGCTCGGTCCATTTTCTCATGAGGCACGGTGCTCGGATTGTAAAGATCGCCGTCTGGGAGATATTAGGCAGTTATACAGCAACTTGTGAAATTGACTTAAAAAATAGCCTTTATTTTGAAAAAATTAAAAACATGAGACCATAGTGCAAATAAAAGCGTACAGAGGCTCTCTGTACGCTTTTATTTGCATTATGGTCTCATGTTTTTAATTTTTTCAAATAAAGGCTATTTTTTAAGTCAATTTCACGAGTTGCTGGATAACTACCCTTTCATCACTCTTATGTTATGTGTTTACTTCAGCCCCACTATCACCTATGTAATGTATGCACAAGCCCCACTGTCTCCTATGTATTGTATATGCACCAGCCCACTCTGTTCGAGTTGATGTTTAAACACCAGCCCCAATGTCTTCTATGTAACTTATGTACAGTCCCCACTATCTCCTATGTAATGTAAATAAACCAGTGCCATTGTCTTTTATGTGATGTAAAAGCATCAGTCCCATAGTCTCCTATGTGATGTGCACACCAGTCCCACTGTCTCCTATGTAATGTATATGCACCAGCCCCACTGTCTACTATGTGATGTATATTCACCATGCCCACTATCACCTATGTAATGTATGCACCAGCCTCACTATCTCCTATGTAATGTGTTACGCACACGCCCGGGCAGACTAGCGTGAGCGTGATTAGTGATCCCACTGTACCATGAACTGAGGAGTGCCTGGAGGGGCGCAACTAAGTATCAACCCGATTCGACCAAGGTCACACAGCGGCTCAGTCGACTCCGTGAACCAGGGAGGAACCGTGCAGAGGGACCAGGTGCTACTCCAGGTCAGACCCCGGTCACAGCTGTTGACCCACACCGGGGAATGCAGGAACAGGCAGGTTAAACTGGCATATTGACTGGTGGGTACTGGAAGGCACGGCTGGTATGCAGACAGGTGGATATTGACAGGCACAGCTGGTATGCAGACAGGTGGGCACTGGCAGGCACGGCTGGCATGCAGACAGGTGGGCACAGGGAGGCACGGCTGACATGCAGACAGGCGGGTACTGGCAAGTAGGAACGTAGGCAGGATAGGGACCAGTACAGACTGGGATACAGGAACAGAGCCGCAGGTGTGGTAGACAAGTAGAGCGGAGCAAAACCAGCAGATGCGGTGAACTAGCAAAGCAGAGCAAAACCCGCAGATGCGGTGAACAAGCAAAGCAGAGCAAAACCACAGATGCGGTGAACAAGCAAAGCAGAGCAAAACCCGCAGATGCGGTGAACAAGTAGAGCAGAGCAAAACCTGCAGATGCGGTGAACTAGCAAAGCAGAGCAAAACCCGCAGATGCGGTGAACAAGCAAAGCAGAGCAAAACCGCAGATGCGGTGAACAAGCAAAGCACAGCAAAACCGCAGATGCGGTGAACAAGCAAAGCAGAGCAAAACCCGCAGATGCGGTGAACAAGCAAAGCAGAGCAAAACCGGCAGATGCGGTGAACAAGCAAAGCAGAGCAAAACCCGCAGATGCTGTGAATAAGCAGAGCAAAACCACAGATGCGGTGAACAAGCAAAGCAGAGCAAAACCGCAGATGCGGTGAACAAGCAAAGCAGAGCAAAACCGCAGATGCGGTGAACAAGCAAAGCAGAGCAAAACCGCAGATGCGGTGAACAAGCAAGACAGAGCAAAACCGCAGATGCGGTGAACTAGCAAAGCAGAGCACAACCCGCAGATGCGGTGAACAAGCAAAGCAGAGCAAAACCGCAGATGCGGTGAACAAGCAAAGCAGAGCAAAACCCGCAGATGCGGTGAACAAGCAGAGCAGAGCAAAAACCGCAGATGCGGTGAACTAGCAAAGCAGAGTAAAACCCGCAGATGCAATGAACAAGCAAAGCAGAGCAAAACCGCAGGTGCAGTGAGCAAGCAGAGCAAAGCAAAGCCCGCAGATGCGGTAGACAGGACAGGGCTCTGTTCACATGGAACAGACTGGAAAACACAAGAAGATAGCTGGAACACAGGAGTTAGATACAGAGGGAGGGAAGATACAGACATAGAGACAAACAAGTAACGGACTAGGACACTGTTCAGACAGGATCTGAACCAGGAACAAGATACAGGAACGAGCCTGGGAACTCAGCCCCCAGGGTGGCAGAAACTGACTAGAAGTCACAGGCACAGGTAGAGGCCCTGGGTACTAAGCCCCCAGGGTGGCGGACAGACTAGAGTCAGGACAGGACCTGGCAACTCACAGTTGCACAGAACAGACTGTAAGAAAGTGTTGCTCAGGCACCTCCTACTGGGTGGAGGGGGTTTAAGTATCCAGTGACTCACAGCAATAGGCTGGGGACGCAATAGGACTGCGCACACTGTAGCTTTAAGAATCAGAAAGCAACAGTGCCGACGCCCTAAGCCAGCAGACAAGAGACATACAAACAGCAGGTTCTGGAGCAAAAGTGTGCAGCCTGGCCTGAAAGGTAAGATTGCGGTCTTGCATGGTGGGAGATGGTAAGCCCTGCAAGCACGCCGTCAGGGATGTTACATAATGTATGCACAAGCCCCACTGTCTCATATGTAAAGTATATGCACCAGCCCACTGTCTCCTATTTGATGTTTATGCACCAGCTCCAATGTCTCCTATGTAATGTTATGCACCAGCCCCACTGTTTCCTATGTAATGTACAGTATATGCACCGGTCCCACTGTTTCCTCTGTAATGTATGGACCAGCCCCACTGCCTCCTCAGTAATGTATATGCACCAGCCCCACTGTTTCCTATGTAATGTATTCACCAGCCCTACTGTCTATTATGTGAAATATACACCATTCCCACTATCACCTATGTAATGTATGTACCAGCTTCACTGTCTCCTATGTAATATATGCACTCACCCCACTGTCTCCTATTTATTGTATATGCACCAGCCCACTGTCTCCTACTTGATGTTTATACACCAGAACCAATGTCTTCTATATAATGTATTTACCATCCCCACTATCTCTTATGTCATGTATATAAACCAGCACCACTGTCTCCTATATGATGTATATACTCCATCCCCACTGTCTCCTATGTAATGTGTATGCACCAGCCCCCTTGTCTACTATGTGATGTAAACACGAGTGTCAGTGTCTCCTATGTGATGTATATACACCAGCCCCAGAGTTTCCTAAGTCATGTATATACACCAGCCCCACTGTCTTCTTTGTAATGTATCTACCGTCCCCACTATCTCTTATGTAACATATCTAAACCAGCCCCACTGTCTCCTATGTGATGTATATACACCAGTCCCTTAGTATCCTATGTAATGTAGGCACCAGCCCCACTATCTCCTATGTGATGTATATACACCATCCCCACTGTCTACAATGTAATGTATTTGCACCAGCCCCACTGTTTCTTATGTAATGTATATGCACCAGCCCTATGGTCTCCTATTTAATGTATGCACCAGCCCCACCTTCTCCTATGTAATATAAATAAACCAGACCCACTGTATCCTATGTGATGTAAAAACACCATTCCCACTATCACCTATGTAATGTATGCACAAGCCCCACTGTCTCATATGTAAAGTATATGCACCAACCCACTGTTTCCCATTTCATGTTTATATACCAGCCCCAATGTCTTCTACGTAATGTATGTACCGTCCCCACTATCTCCTATGTAATGTATATACACGATCTCCACTGTATTCTATGTAATGTACAGTATATGCACCAGCCCCAATGTCTCCTATGTAATGTTATGCACCAGCCCCACTGTTTCCTATGTAATGTATATGCACCAGTCCCACTATTTCCTCTGTAATGTATGGACCAGCCCCACTGTCTCCTCAGTAATGTATATGCACCAGCCCCACTGTTTCCTATGTAATGTGTTCACCAGCCCTACTGTCTATTATGTGAAATATACACCATTCCCACTATCACCTATGTAATGTATGTACCAGCTTCACTGTCTCCTATGTAATATATGCACTCACCCCACTGTCTCCTATTTATTGTATATGCACCAGCCCACTATCTCCTACTTGATGTTTATACACCAGAACCAATGTCTTCTATATAATGTATTTACCATCCCCACTATCTCTTATGTCATGTATATAAACCAGCACCACTGTCTCCTATATGATGTATATACTCCATCCCCACTGTCTCCTATGTAATGTGTATGCACCAGCCCCCTTGTCTCCTATGTGATGTAAACACGAGTGTCAGTGTCTCCTATGTGATGTATATACACCAGCCCCAGAGTTTCCTAAGTCATGTATATACACCAGCCCCACTGTCTTCTTTGTAATGTATGTACCCTCCCCACTATCTCTTATGTAACATATCTAAACCAGCCCCACTGTCTCCTATGTGATGTATATACACCAGTCCCTTAGTATCCTATGTAATGTAGGCACCAGCCCCACTATCTCCTATGTGATGTATATACACCATCCCCACTGTCTCCAATGTAATGTATTTGCACCAGCCCCACTGTTTCTTATGTAATGTATATGCACCAGCCCTATGGTCTCCTATTTAATGTATGCACCAGCCCCACCTTCTCCTATGTAATATAAATAAACCAGACCCACTGTATCCTATGTGATGTAAAAACACCATTCCCACTATCACCTATGTAATGTATGCACAAGCCCCACTGTCTCATATGTAAAGTATATGCACCAACCCACTGTTTCCTATTTGATGTTTATATACCAGCCCCAATGTCTTCTATGTAATGTATGTACCGTCCCCACTATCTCCTATGTAATGTATATACACTATCTCCACTGTATTCTATGTAATGTACAGTATATGCACCAGCTCCAATGTCTCCTATGTAATGTTATGCACCAGCCCCACTGTTTCCTATGTAATGTATATGCACCAGTCCCACTATTTCCTCTGTAATGTATGCACCAGACCCACTGTCTCCTATGTAATGATTCACCAGCTCCAGTCTACTATGTGATGTATATACACCATTCCCACTATCACCTATGTAATGTATGTTCCAGCTTCACTGTCTCCTATGTATTGTATATGCACCAGCCCACTGTCTCCTATTTGATGTTTATACACCAGACCCAATGTCTTCTGTATAATGTACAGTACAGACCAAAAGTTTGGACACACCTTCTCATTTAAAGATTTTTCTGTATTTTCATAACTATGAAAATTGTACATTCACACTGAAGGCATCAAAACTATGAATTAACACATGTGGAATTATATACTTAACAAAAAAGTGTGAAACAACTGAAAATATGTCTTATATTCTAGGTTCTTCAAAGTAGCCACCTTTTGCTTTGATGACTGCTTTGCACACTCTTGGCATTTTCTTGATGAGCTTCAAGAGGTAGTTACCGGAAATGGTTTTCACTTCACAGGTCTGCCCTGTCAGGTTTAATAAGTGGGATTTCTTGCCTTATAAATGGTGTTGGGACCATCAGTTGTGTTGTGCAGAAGTCAGGTGGATACACAGCTGATAGTCCTACTGAATAGACTGTTAGAATTTGTATTTTGGCAAGAAAAAAGCTGCTAAGTAAATAAAAACGATTTGCCATCATTACTTTAAGAAATGAAGGTCAGTCAGTCCGAAAAATTGGGAAAACGTTGAAAGTGTCCCCAAGTGCAGATGCAAAAACCGTCAAGCGCTACAAAGAAACTTGCTCATATGAGGACCGCCCCAGGAAAGGAAGACCAAGAGTCACCTCTGCTTCTGAGGATAAGTTTATCCGAGTCACCAGCCTCAGAAATCGCAGGTTAACAGCAGCTCAGATTAGAGACCAGGTCAATGCCACGCAGAGTTCTAGCAGCAGACACATCTCTACAACAACTGTTAAGAGGAGACTTTGTGCAGCAGGCCTTCATGGTAAAATAGCTGCTAGGAAACCACTGCTAAGGACAGGCAACAAGCAGAAGAGACTTGTTTGGGCTAAAGAACACAAGGAATGGACATTAGACCAGTGGAAATCTGTGCTTTGGTCTGATGAGTCCAAATTTGAGATCTTTGGTTCCAACCACCGTGCCTTTGTGCGACACAGAAAAGGTGAATGGATGGACTCTACATGCCTGGTTCCCACCGTGAAGCATGGAGGAGGAGGTGTGATGGTGTGGGGGTGCTTTGCTGGTGACACTGTTGGGGATTTATTCAAAATTGAAGGCATACTGAATCAACATGGCTACCACAGCATCTTGCAGCGGCATGCTATTCCATCCGGTTTGCGTTTAGTTGGACCATCATTTATTTTTCAACAGGACAATGACCCCAAACACACCTCCAGGCTGTGTAAGGGCTATTTGACCAAGTAGGAGAGTGATGGGGTGCTATGCCAGATGACCTGGCCTCCACAGTCACCAGACCTGAACCCAATCGAGATGGTTTGGGGTGAGCTGGACCGCAGAGTGAAGGCAAAAGGGCCAACAAGTGCTAAGCATCTCTGGGAACTCCTTCAAGATTGTTGGAAGACCATTTCCGGTGACTACCTCTTGAAGCTCATCAAGAGAATGCCAAGAGTGTGCAAAGCAGTCATCAAAGCAAAATGTGGCTACTTTGAAGAACCTAGAATATAAGACATATTTTCAGTTGTTTCACACTTTTTTGTTAAGTATATAATTCCACATGTGTTAATTCATAGTTTTGATGCCTTCAGTGTGAATGTACAATTTTCATAGTTTTGAAAATACAGAAAAATCTTTAAATGAGAAGGTGTGTCCAAACTTTTGGTCTGTACTGTATGTACCGTCCCCACTATCTCTTATGTCATGTATATAAACCAGCCCCTCTGTCTCCTATATGATGTATATACTCCATCTCCACTGTCTCCTATATAATGTGTATGCACCAGCTCCACTTTCTCCCATATAATATATGCACCAGCCCACTGTCTTCTATGTGATGAATATGTAATAGTGGGGAAGGACGTAGCCTTCCTTTGGCACTGAAGTAGTTAAAGAAAGTGTTCCCGTAGTTAGACCTCTCTGAACTGTTGGTAGACCAAGCTAAGGGGTTAGTTTTAGTGGTCCAGTCAGTAGAGTGGAGGGGGAACTTAGTGCCCTGATCAAGCTTTGAGTGATATAGAGCTTGTTATTGACATAATTCCTTGTGGGCTGCAGTACCTGTAAGCAGCCACAAGATGCCACTGTCCTGGGTGCAGATGTCAGGTTGAGTCTGCTGGCAGTGTTACAGACAGTGATGGCAGCTCACAGAGAGTGGGCACTTTAAGAAAATCCCTGCTTAGTCTCCAGAAGCAGGAAGTGATGTCCAATAAGAGATAGGACAGTGAACCTTACGGGCAGCCTGAATATATAGTGACTGCTAGGGTAGACGGGAGCTCCATACCCTCAGACAGTGGGATCACCAGTGTGGAAGTCTCCCTACGCAAGAGCAAGAGTCCTGTTAACCGGCCGGAGAAACTCATCAGAGGTAGTGAGGGCCCGGGGCACTTCTAGTCTGCAGGAAGCAGAGGAAGATAAATAGGACTCCATGCTAAGACGTGGGGGAGAGATCGGATCCAGGTCACTGTTGGTATTGCAGATGAGTCTCTTGGGCTAGAGATTAGAGTCACAGAGATGATTCACTTAAAGAGGGAACCAGGGCTGAAGATGTTGCCAGCGCCTGTGAGAGAGATAATAACCTGTCGGGCCTTATCCATTATATCTGCCTGTAAATATTGTACATATTCCTCTTCCCCAAGTAAAGTCCAAGTTCTGGTTAAGAACCTCGTGTCCTCTGAATTTATTGCTGCCCTGTTCCCAGAAGAGAAATGCCTGGAGACAGCCGCGATCGGATGGTTTGAAGTAAGTGGAGAGGCCCACATACACAGCCACACATCAGAGGGAGGACACGAATTGTCTGTAGGGTGCCAGAGCGAGAGGGGGCTACAGCTCGCCCACGACTACCTCGCTGAGGCACCTTACAAATACACCAGTGTCAGTGTCTCCTATATGATGTATATACACCAGCCCCAGTGCCTACTATGCAATGTATGCACCAGTCCCACTGTCTTTTATGTTATGTATATACATCAGAACCATTATCACCTATGTAATGTATGCACAAGCCACACTGTCTCATATGTAAAGTATATGCATCAGCCCACTGTCTTTGATTTCATGTTTATACACCAGACACAATGTCTTCGATGTAAGGTATGCACAATCCCTACGGTCTCCCATTTAATGTATGCACTGTCTCCTATGTAATATAAATAAACCAGACCCACTGTCTTCTATGTGATGCAAAAACACCAGTCCCACAGTCTCCTATGTAATGTATGCACCAGCCCCACTGTCTCCTATGTGATGTATATGCACTAGCCTCAATGTCTATTATATAATGTATATGCACCAGCACTACAGTCTCCTATCTAATGTATGCACCAGTCCCAGTGTCTCCTATGTGATGTATATGCACCAGCCCCACTGTCACCCATATAATATATTCACCAACCCCAATGTCTCGTATGTAATGAATATATATGTACCAGCCCCACTGCCTCCTATGTAATGTATACACCAGTCCGAGTGTCTCCTATGTGATGTATATACACCAGCCCCACTGCATCCAATGTAATATATGCACCAACCTCGTATCTCCTATGTAATGTATATGCACCAGCCCCACTGTCTCCTATGTAATGTATGCACCACTCCCACGGTCTAATATGTGATGTATATACACCAGCCCCACTATCACTTATGTAATGTATGCACCAGCCTCACTGTCTCCTATGTAATGTATGCACAAGCCCCACTGTCTCATATGTTAAGTATATGCACCAACCTACTGTCTATTTGATGTTTATGCATCAGCCCTAATGTCATCTATGTAATGTATGTACCATCCCCACTATTTCCTATGTAATGTATATAAACCAGCCCCACTGTCTCCTATGTGATGTATATACACTATTTCCACTGTCTCCTATGTAATGTAGAGTATATGCACCAGCCCCACTGTTTCCTATGTAATGTATATGCACCAGTCCCACTGTCTCCTCTGTAATATATGCACCAGCCCCACTGTCTCCTATGTGATGTACATACTCCAGCCCCCTTTCATCTATGTAATGTATGCAACAGCTTCAGTGTCTCCTTCATAATGTATGCACCAACCCCACTGTCTTCTATGTATTGTATATGCACTATCCCAATGTCACCTATTTGATGTTTATACACCAACCCCAATGTCTTTTATTTAATGTATGTATTGTCCCCACTATCTCATATGTAACATGTATAAACAAGCCCCACTGTCTCCTATGCGATGTATATACACCATCTCCACTGTCTCCAAAGTAATCTATATGCACCTGCCCCACTGTTTCTTATGTAATGTATATGCACCAGCCCTATAGTCTTCTATTTAATATAAATAAACCAGACCCACAGTTGCCTTTGTGATGTAAAAACACCAGTCCCACAGTCTCCTATGTAATGTATGCACCAGCCCCACTGTCTCCTATGTGATGTATATGCACTAGCCTCAATGTCTATTATATAATGTATATGCACCAGCCCTAAGGTCTCCTATCTAATGTATGCACCAGCCCAACTGTCTCCTATGTAATGTATACACCAGCCCCACTGTCTCCTAAGTGATGTATATGCACTAGCCTCAATGTCTATTATATAATGTATATGCACCAGCCCTAAGGTTTCCTATGTAATGAATGCACCAGCCCAACTGTCTCCTATGTAATGTATACACCAGTCCCAATGTCTCCTATGTGATGTATATACACCATTCCCACTATTACCTATGTAATGTATGTACCAGCTTCACTGTCTCCTATGTAATATATGCACCAACCCCACTGTCTCCTATTTATTATATATGCACCAGCCCACTGTATCCTGCTTTATGTTTATGCACCAGACCCGATGTCTTCTATATAATGTATGTACCATCCCCACAATCTCTTATATCATGTATATAAACCAGCCCCACTGTCTCCTATATGATGTATATACTCCATCCCCACTGTCTCCTATGTAATGTGTATGCACCAGCCCCCTTGTCTCCTATGTGATGTAAACACCAGTGTCAGTGTCTCCTATGTGATGTATATACACCAGCCCCAGTGTTTCCTATGTCATGTATATACACCGACCCAGGGCCGGCTCCAGGTTTTTGTGGGCCCTGGGCGAAAGAGTCTCAGTGGGCCCCTTTAACACATAAAACGATTCATGATGCACAGATACCGCCGAGAAATATATATATAGTACAAGGCCAAAGATTTCACCTCTTACATTACATGAGCGATATCTATTGTATATTCTACAATAGCTCAAAAAACGGCGAATCGTTCCATACAGAATACTAGCCCCCATAAAATGCTCCATACAGACTACTGGCCCCCATATAACACTCCATACAGAATACTGGCCCCAATATAACGCTCCATGCAGGCTGTGCCCCCACATAATGCTCCATGCAGGCTGTTCCCCTGTTATAACCCTCCTGTTAGTTTTTTTCTATCTTGTGTCTTGCGGTCACGTGACCATCTGCCTTTATATTCCAACTCCGCCCTTCTGGCTGTGCTGGACTTCAGTGTTGTTTGACTGTTTTGCTAGCCTGGTGCTTCGGTGCCTATCTCTGTCAGTTCGCTTGGTCCTCTGGGACCTCTAGTACATTTTTGTCAGTTTGTCTTTTGTGTTCTACAACAACTTCTGTTTAGGAGGTGTCCCATTTTGTCCAAGTCCTTAGTTCTTTTAGGGACCCCTCCCTTAATTCTATAGGTCTTCGTTCAGACTAGCTAAGGACTAAGGCGGGTCTCTTCACTAGGAACAGGCAGCCCGCTACATCGTAGGGATTCAGCTTAGTCTTACTGTAGGGACCGCTTTCCCCTATCTTTCCTTAGTACATGTTGCAGATCATAACAGTAAGTCCAGCCCAAAAAACTAAAAGGAAAGAAATTCGGGGATCAGTATGGTTTCCGTCCAGGATTTGGCTCAACGCTTGCAGGGATTGTCTCTGGAGGTGGCCGAGCTCCAGCAACACATGAGTAGCTGTTCTGGAGCGCATTTTGTGGAACCCAAGGTAGAACTGCCTGATGTTTTTTATGGTAAACAGCAAGATTTTTTTTCCTTTAAAAATGCTTGTTTGTTATATTTTCATTTGAGACCAAGATCCTCTGGGGATGAATCATAGCGCATTGGTTTTATTATGCCACTTTTGTGCAAAGAACCACAGGGGTGGGCCTTTTCTCTCCAACCTAATGATCCATGTTTAAGGTCTGTTGAAGAATTTTTTTCTGCTATGGGGCTATTATATGACGATCCTGATCGAATCTCATCTGCTGAATCAGAACTTAGACGTTTGAATCAGGGGTCAGATGATGTTGAAAATTATTGCACACACTTCAGGAGATGGGCTTCAGAAGTTAAATGGAATGATTCTGCGCTGAGATGTTTATTTCTTGCTGGTCTGAGTGAAAGGGTTGAGGATTTGCTAATTGCATTCCCTGCACCTGAGACTCTGCAGGAAGCTATGCGGTTAGCTGTTCGTGTGGACAGGAGACTGAGGTCCAGGGTGAATGATGTAAAAACTCCTGTAACGTCAGGTCCTAGTTCCCAGAAAATCTGCTCTGACAGCGTAGAATCAATGGAGGTTGGGGCGATGTCACTCCGCTCTCAGGAAAGAGACCGGAGATTCGCTGAGGGTTTGTGTCTTTATTATGGTAAAGCTGACCATTTGATTAAGTATTGTGAGCATCGTTTAAGTAAAGAGAAAAAAAAGGTCAGTTACGCCCGTATAGCTTGTTTACGCTCTGCAGGAGTATTTCTTTCTGGGAGTACTACTCTGCAGGGAGATTTGATTGAATTTCAGGTATTTGTGGATTGTGGTTCAACACTTAATGTGATTGATAAAAAGTTTTTGGAAAACCTTAAATTGAAATCCAAACATTTGTCATCACTTATTTCTGTGGTTGCAATTGATAACACTCCTTTGAAATGTATTACTCACAAGACTGCTGCATTTCCCCTCACTATCAATGGAGTTCACTAAGAAATTTTGGACTTGGTTGTTTTAGATAAATTTCCCTCTCCAGTTGTTCTAGGATTGCCTTGGTTAAAACTGCACAATCTTTTATTGGACTGGTCTACTAATGTGATTAAGTCTTGGAGTCCGAAGTGCTATGATAAATGTTGTAATAGTCGCATTGCGGCTGTGGAAAAAGGGGAATTACTGGTATCTATTCAAGATTTTTGGAGGGTTTTTTTGGAGGAGGAGTCGCAAATTTTACCTCCTCATAGGGATTATGATTGCGCCATTGAGTTTGTTCCGGGTGCTACTCTTCCCAAAAGTCGCTTGTTTAATCTGACTATCCCTGAAAGAAAGGCTTTGGAGGAGTACATAGAGACTAGCCTGGCTGCTGGTCACATTAGACCTTCTAAGTCGCCTGTGGCAGTTGGATTCTTCTTTGTTAAAAAAAAGGACGGCGGTTTACGTCCATGTCTGGATTTTCGTGAAATTAATAAGATTACCTTACGCAATTCCTACCCATTGCCGTTAATTCCTGACTTGTTTAATCAGTTAGTGGGAGCCAAGTAGTTCTCCAAAATTGATCTCCGGGGGGCATTCAATTTGTTACGAGTGAAGGAGGGTGATGAATGGAAAACTGCTTTTAACACTCCGGTAGGTCATTTTGAGAATCTGGTGATGCCTTTTGGTCTTACCAATGCACCTGCATTTTTTCAGAACCTTATTAATGACATCCTGAGACGTTTGATTGGTAAGAATCTGGTTGTGTATTTGGATGACATTTTGATTTATTCGCCAGATCTGGAGTCCCATTGGCAGAGTGTACGTGAAGTTTTGCGGTTATTCAGTGATAATTCACTCTTTGCTAAGCTGGAGAAATGTGAGTTCGCTGTGCAGAAAATTAGTTTTTTGAGCTACACTGTCTCCAGCGAGGGCTTTGAGATGGACCCTGTGAAAGTTCAGGCTGTGCAGGAATGGCCTAGACCTATTGGTTTGAAATCTATACAGAGATTTTTGGGTTTTGCCAATTATTACAGGAAATTCATTAAGAATTTTTCTGTAATTGTTAAACCTCTAACCGATCTCACCAGGAAAGGTGCGAATACGGGCCAGTGGACTACTGAGGCCACTGAAGCATTTGAGTATCTCAAAGAGAGGTTCAGTTCTGCCCCTATCCTTTTGCAGCCTGATGAGACCAAGCCTTTTTTTGTCGAGGTCGATGCTTCATCGGTGGGGGTCGGAGCAGTTTTGTCTCAGGAGAACAAGGGTGGAGTACATCCTTGTGCCTTCTTTTCGAGGAAATTTTCAGAAACCGAACTGAATTATGATGTTGGAAATCGGGAGTTGCTGGCTATTAAACTTGCGTTTGAACATTGGCGTCATTTTTTGGAAGGTGCTAGATTTCCTATTCTGGTTTTCACAGATCATAAG
Organism: Phyllobates terribilis; assembly: GCF_046119375.1. NCBI lineage: Eukaryota > Metazoa > Chordata > Amphibia > Anura > Dendrobatidae > Phyllobates > Phyllobates terribilis. The sequence goes on along the minus strand of NW_027362762.1, from coordinate 324,114,633 downwards.
AATCTGATCTATCTGGATGCTGCCAAGCGCTTGAATGCCCGTCAAGCTAGGTGGGCACTTTTTTTTCTCGATTTCATTTTTCTGTTACCTATATCCCTGGTACTAAGAATGTTAAAGCCGATGCTTTATCTCACAGCTTCTCTCCTACGGTCGGTGCCGAGGAGGAGGAGAGCATTTTACAGAAAGGAGTTGTGGTGGCGGCTTTGGACTCCGTTTTGGAGAATGGGATTCTGCAAGCTCAAGATGATGCTCCATCTAACACTCCCCATGGGAGGTTGTTCGTGCCTAGAGCCTTTAGGAGAGATTTGTTTGTGGAGTGTCATGAGTCTCGGTTGGCAGATCATCCAGGAATTTCAGAAACAAAGAGACTTATCAGTAGCAGTTTTTGGTGGCCTGGATGGCAGAAGGAAGTCATCAAGTGGGTGCGTCAGTGTACTGTGTGTGCTAGGTCAACGGCTTCACATACTCCTGCTGCGTGGGTTGCTTTGCCCTCTAGAAGTTCCTAGTGCGCCTTGGACGCATCTCACAATGGATTTTATTACTGATCTTCCTGTGTCCGAGGGTTTTACTGTCATCTGGGTGGTCGTGGACCATTTTAGTAAGATGTGTCACTTGGTTCCATTCATTAAGTTGCCCTGCTCCAAGACACTCGCTAAGGTGTTTGCTAAGGAGATTGTCAAACTCCATGGCGTTCCCACAGATATTATTTCTGATAGAGGACCTCAGTTTGTGGCTCGCTTTTGGCATGCTTTTTGTGACAGGTTGGTAGTCCATTTGTCATTTTCGTCTGGTTATCATCCTGAGTCTAATGGACAGACTGAAAGAAAGAACCAGGATGTTGAACAGTTTTTGCATTGTTTTGTGGCAGACAATCAAGAGGTGTGGTCTGAGTTTCTGCCTCTCGCAGAATTTGCTCTTAACAATCATACATCCTCCTCTGTTGGGTGTTCTCCTTTTTTTGTTGTACTGGGAGACATCCGTCTTTTGGTTTGTTCTCCAAATTGGGGTCGGCGGTGCCGGAAGAGGAGAATTTTTCCGGTGATTTGGAGAGAGTTTGGACTAATGTACATTGCAACCTTCAAGAGGCTAACAAGAAGTCCAAGAAGTATTTTGACAGGAAACATAAAGAGGTTTTGTTTACTGTAGGGGACATGGTTTGGTTGTCCTCGAAGAACCTGCGGTTGAGGATTCCATCTAAAAAACTGGGTCCTAAGTTTGTTTCAGGTTGTTAACCGGTCTGCTGTTAGGTTGGATGTCCCTACTTCCTGGAAGATTAATCCTGTGTTTCATGTTTCCTTGTTGAAAAAGGCTGACGTATCTGATAGGGACGCCACTGTCACAGTTACTCCTGTGGTGGAAGACGGCGAATTTGAAATTTCGCGTATCTTGAATTCTAGATGGCATAGAGGGAGATTACAGTATCTTATCTCCTGGAAGGGTTTCGATCTCGAAGACTAGAGATGAGCGGTGTTCGACTCGAACTGTTCGCCAATCTCAAATTCGAGCTGTCTTGGGCGGTGTTCGAGCCGTTCGACGAACCCGAACAATTTGCAAAAAATCCGGCTGTTCGAGGTTATGTTCGATAACTGTTCGTGCACCAAAATCGTAACTGGATTTTTTCACAGTAATACTGTTAATTAATGTTAATAGACAGTTTCAGTGTAGAATGGGCAGGGGCAGGGGATGGCAATCTCCTTTTTTTTTTTCATTCCCGCATTTACAGTGGGGAGGTGCAGTCTCTCAGCCTATCAGCAGCGCACACACGCAGCGAAGTGCTTTTTTTTCACACAAGCAAGGGCATGTGTCATTGGCTGTGTATGTCACATGTCCTTGCCCTATAAGACCCAGCCATTTTCCTCATCGCCACCATTTTCTCACTGCTGCAGCTGAGTGTTAGACGACACCGCTGCTGCTGTGGGCTCTATACTTTGTAACTGTGTGAATTGCAAGCGAATTTGCTCTTAAATAGATAGATATGTTTAGGGAGTAGGGATTAGTTGTAATTGCAGCCCTTTGAGGGCTAGGTTACAGCAGTTCCTAGCACTTTTTGCCAGGCAGGTCTGTGCCAGTGCTGTGCAAGTGTTTTTCACAGCATTTGGCTAAATCTAGCTAAGCCAATCCTTTTGGGCCTCTAGCAGTGTGTGTTAGTCAGTGGAGTAGCCCATCTGTGTTGCAAGCTACACCACCTGTGTATCTAATACCAATTTTTTACTGCACCTAGCCAAGTAAAACCTTTTGGGCATAGAAGCAGTGTCTGTTACTCATTGGAGTAGCCCATCTGTACCAAGCTACACCACATTTGTATTTAATAACAATTTTTTACTGCATCTAGCCAAGTAAAACCTTTTGGGCATGGTAGCAGTGTCTGGTAGTCAGTGGAGTAGCCCATCTGTACCAAGCTACACCACCTTTGTATTTAATAACAATTTTTACTGCATCTAGCCCAGTAAATCCTTTCAGGCCTGTAGCAGTGTCTGTTACTCATTGTAGTAGCTCATCTGTACCAAGCTACACCACCTTTGTATTTAATAACAATTTTTTACTGCATCTAGCCCAGTAAATCCTTTTGGGCCTGTAGCAGTGTCTGTTACTCATTGTAGTAGCCTATCTGTACCAAGCTACACCACCTTTGTATTTAATAACAAATTTTTACTGCATCTAGCCAAGTAAAACCTTTTGGGCATAGTAGCAGTGTCTGTTACTCATTGTAGTAGCCCATCTGTACCAAGCTTCACCACTTTTGTATTTAATAACAATTTTTTACTGCATCTAGCCCAGTAAATACTTTTGGGCCTGTAGCAGTGTCTGTTACTCATTGGAGTAGCCCATCTGTACCAAGCTACTCCACCTTTGTATTTAATAACAATTTTTTACTGCATCTAGCCCAGTAAATACTTTTGGGCCTGTAGCAGTGTCTGTTACTCATTGGAGTAGCCCATCTGTACCAAGCTACACCACCTTTGTATTTAATAACAATGTTTTACTGCATCTAGCCCAGTAAATACTTTTGGGCCTGTAGCAGTGTCTGTTACTCATTGTAGTAGCCCATCTGTACCAAGCTACACCACCTTTGTATTTAATAACAATTTTTTACTGCATCTAGCCAAGTAAAACCTTTTGGGCATAGTAGCAGTGTCTGTTACTCATTGTAGTAGCCCATCTGTACCAAGCTACACCACCTTTGTATTTAATAACAATTTTTTACTGCATCTAGCCCACTAAATTCTTTTGGGCCTGTAGCAGTGTCTGTTACTCATTGTAGTAGCCCATCTGTACCAAGCTACACCACCTTTGTATTTAATAACAATTTTTTTTACTGCATCTAGCCAAGTAGAACCTTTTGGGCATAGTAGCAGTGTCTGTTACTCATTGGAGTAGCCCATCTGTACCAAGCTACACCACTTTTGTATTTAATAACAATTTTTTACTGCATCTAGCCCAGTAAATACTTTTGGGCCTGTAGCAGTGTCTGATACTCATTGTAGCAGCCCATCTGTAGCAGGCTACACCACCTTTGTATTTAATAACAATTTTTTACTGCATCTAGCCAAGTAAAACCTTTTGGGCATAGTAGCAGTGTCTGGTAGTCAGTGGAGTAGCCCATCTGTACCAAGCTACACCACCTTTGTATTTAATAACAATTTTTTACTGCATCTAGCCCAGTAAATCCTTTTGGGCCTGTAGCAGTGTCTGTTACTCATTGTAGTAGCCCATCTGTACCAAGCTACACCACCTTTGTATTTAATAACAATTTTTTACTGCATATAGCCAAGTAAAACCTTTTGGGCATAGTAGCAGTGTCTGTTACTCATTGGAGTAGCCCATCTGTACCAAGCTACACCACCTTTGTATGTAATAACATTTTTTTTACTGCATCTAGCCCAGTAAATACTTTTGGGCCTGTAGCAGTGTATGTTACTCATTGGAGTAGCCCATCTGTACCAAGCTACACCACCTGTGTATCTAATAAAATTGTTTTACTGCATCTAACCCAGCCAATCCTTTTGGGCTAGTACCACAGTTTGGCCACTCAGCTCTGCTCGGTTTCCATCCATTGTTTTGTGTGCAAACAACTACAGAGTTGTCAATTAGTTAACCACCAAAATGAGTGGCAAAAGGCCTGCTGCTGGTGGAAAGAGGAATAGGTGTGTTGGAAGGGGAAAAAAGGTTCTGTCCGTGGGGTAGGTGTTAAAGCAACAGTAACATCTGCAGAAGAAAGACCATCTTCCAGCCAAACTAAAATGTCTACTTTTTTTCGTGGACAATGTGATACGATCCCTTTCTTACAGACACGCCCATCGCTACAAATTCCAGATGAGGCAAAAAAACAGCAGGTGCTTCAACGGATATCAAGTGCTCCTTCAAGTGGGCTCTCCTCCACCTCAACTTCAACATCACAAATACTCCAGTCCTCAGAGGTGTCACCCCAATCGCACTTGCTTCCTCACAGCTCCCAAGTTTCCAGCTGCCCATCTGAGTATGGGGTAACACAGATGGTTGAGTCTGCAGAGCTGTTTACTCATACTATAGCCTGGGAAACGGAGGTCTGCTCCAGAGCTACTGTTAATCCAGATGAGGAAATGATCCTCACTGATGCCCAGAATGTTTATGAGTCGGATCCAGGACCAGATGAAGAAGGTTCTGAGCATAATGTAGACCCTCGTTCCCAAACTGTAACTCCTGTTGGTGGAGACAATGATGAAGACGATGATGAGACTCAAATACCTGATTGGAGCGACAACTTGATTTTTCGGTCAGGGCAGGAAGAGGTTGGCTCTGAGGACGACGGGTGTGAGAACACACAGGGTGATGATGACGAGGTTGGAGATCCCATTTACTGTCAACCCACAGTCAGCCAGTCGATGAGGTCAGCAGAGGAGGTGGAGGGGGATACTATTGACTACGAGGTTTGGTTGCGCCTTCCTGGACAGAGACGGAGTACTGGAAGCACGTCAACAACTGCATCCTCAACCACAACTCTGCCTCTGACCACAAGTCGTGGTGGCTCTTCAGGTCGCATGGGCTCTAAGCCTTGCATAGCCTGGGCATTTTTTCAGATCGATAAGGATGACCCAACTCGTGTTATCTGTAATATTTGTCACCAAAAGCTAAGTAGAGGCCAAAAAATCCATAGTTTGAGTACTTCATGCATGAACCGTCACATGGATATGAAGCATAAGTTGCAGTGGGAAGCTCACTGTGCTACAATGCGGCCTAGCGGGCCGGGCCAACCACCGTCTGCCCCATCTTGTGCATCCGCGGCCTCTTCATCCTCTGTGACTGGGGGCACAGCAGTCACACATGTTTTGGCCCCAGACCTGCCACCTCTTTACCCGCCAACAGCCAGTGTGATTGGCAGGTCATCATTTCATTTGGAAGTGGAAACACCAGCTGGTGTTGAGCGCTCTCCGACATCAAGAGCACCACCTTTGGATCAAGGCAACCTAACTTTTCCGCCTGCATCTTCCTCACAGACCGGCAAGTTTGCTGGGGACACCCTACTCAACCCCGTCTAAGCACAACAGCCAGCCCTCGGTCCCTCAGATGTGGACAAGTAAAAGACCATTTCCTCCTAGCCATGACAAAGCTAAGAGGTTGAATTTCACCATCTGCAAGCTGTTGGCTACAGAAATGCTGCCTTTCCGCCTGGTGGACACAGAGGATTTTCGAGACCTTATGTCCGTCGCAGTGCCCCAGTACCAGATGCCCAGTCGGCACTACTTCTGAAAGAAAGGTGTGCCTGCGCTCCACCAGCATGTCGCACACAACATCACCGCTTCTTTGAGAAACTCTGTGTGTGACAGGGTGCATTTCACCACAGACACTTGGACGAGTAGGCATGGACAGGGGCGTTACATGTCGCTGACTGGGCACTGGGTAACTATGGTGACAGCAGGACAAGGGGCTGCTGTCCAAGTCTTGCCGTCCCCACGAGTTGTGCGTCAATCCTCTTTATCTAGAAGTTCCTCCACTGCTTCTGCCTCCTCAACCTCCTCTCGGTCCTCCACCTGCACCCAAAGCCTGTCTGGTAATGCCACCCGCTTTCTAACTGCGCAGAAGGAATCCTGCACACCTCCTTACTATGCTGGCAGCAGGGCTCAACGGCATCAGGCGGTGTTTACTTTGAAATGTCTGGGAAATGTGAGTCACACAGCTGAGGAGTTGTGGTCAGCTCTGGAGACCCAGTTTCATGAATGGTTGTCTCCACTGGACCTGCAACCAGGGAAGGCCATGTGCGACAATGCTGCAAACCTGGGTGCGGCCCTTCGCCGGGGCAATGTCACACACGTGCCTTGTATGGCTCACGTGTTGAACCTGGTTGTCCAGCAATTTTTAACCCACTATCCCGGACTAGATGGCCTTCTGCAGAGGGCACGGTCGCTGTGTGCTCACTTCCGCCGTTCGCATCCCGCAGCTCAACGACTTACATCTCTACAGAAGTCGTTGGGCCTGCCAGTTCACCGGCTGAATTGCGATGTGCCGACATGGTGGAATTCAACTCTGCACATGTTGCAGCGACTGACAGCACGGACAAGCCCTGGTGCAATACGTTCTGACGTATAGCCTGGGCCAACGAGATCCAGAGGTGGGGCAAATCACGCTGCAGGAGTGGTCTCAGATCAGGGACCTATGCACCCTTCTGCACAGTTTCGAAATGGCGACGAAGATGTTTAATGCTGACGATGCCATTATCAGCATCACTATTCCGGTGATTTACATGCTGGAGCACACGTTAAACAGAATTCGGAGTCAGGTGGTGGGACAAGTAGAGGTGGAGGAAGTAGAGGAGGAGTCGTATGCGGAAGGGATAACATCTCCAAGGTCCAGGCGGTCGGCAGCACCAAGGCGGCAGGCATGGGAGGGTGGGGGAGAGGGATTAACCAGGGCGCATGGTAGCAGCCAAACTGTTGAGGAAGGTGCAGGAGCCGAGGAAGAAGCGGAGGATGAACTGGCAATGGGCATGAAAGACTCATCAGATGAGGGAGACCTTGATCACATTTCTGTTGTGCGAGGTTGGAGGGAGAGGGCAGAGGAAGGAAGCATGATTCTTACCTCGCTACCAACACAACAAGGACTTGGTCCTCCTGGATGCGCAAGACACATGAGTGCCTTCTTGCTGCACTACCTGCAACATGACCCTCGGATTGTCAGAATTCGAAGTAATCCCGACTACTGGGTTGCCACACTCTTAGATCCCCGGTACAAAAGTAAATTTGCCGAAATATTTCCTGCCATAGAAAGGGATTCACGCATGCAGGAGTATCAGCAGAGGCTGTTGCAGAATCTTACATGTGCTTTTCCACAAAACACCAGTGGTGCACGTAGTGAATCTCACAGTTCTAACTTGCCAACCGTGGGACTGTCGAGTCTTCATCACTCAAACCGTAACAGTAACACAGTATCTGCTGGTAACAGCAATTTTGTGGAATCGTTTCACCACTTTTTTAGACCATCCTTTGCAAGGCCACAGGAGACAAGAAGTCTCACAGATAGTCAACGCCTAGAGAGGATGGTACAGGAGTATCTCCAAGTGAACATCGAAGCCATGACTGTGTCACTGGACCCTTGCTCATTTTGGGCTTCCAATCTGGAAAAATGGCCGGAGCTCGCCACTCACTGTTAGAACTCTCCTGTTAGGTTTTTTCTATTATGCTGGTCACATGACCATTTTTGCCTATTTAATCCTGCTCCGCCCTTCTGGCCTTGCTGGACTTCATTGTAATTTCTACCCTTAAGCTAGCCAGGTGCTTTGTTACCTTTCTCAGTCAGTTTAGCTAAGTCTTTTGACCTCTATGTTCTATGTTGTTTGTTTGTCTTTTACTACTACAATTTCTGCTAGGAGGTGTCCATCTTTCTCCCAGTCCCTAGTTCTTGTAGGGATCCCTTCCTCACATCTATAGGTCTTCGTTCAGACTAGCTATGGACTTTAGCGGGTCTGATCGCAGGATCAGGTTCCCCGTTACATCGTAGGGATCTAGCTTAGTTCTATTGTAGGGACAGATCTCCTGTCTTTCCTTAGTGCTTGTTGCAGATCATAACAGTAAGTCCAGCCCAAAAAATTTCTCTAAGGAAAGACCTCCAGTTTCCATCATGGTGTCAGTTCAGGATTTGTCTCAACGCCTGCAGGGACTCTCTCTGGAGGTGGCCGAGCTCCAACAACACGTGAGTAGCTGTTCTGGAGCTCATTTTGTGGAGCCAAAGGTACGATTGCCTGATTTATTTTTTGGTGAATAACAAGATTTTTTTTCCTTTAAAAATGCTTGTTTATTGTATTTTCATTTGAGACCCAGATCATCTGGTGATGAATCACAGCGCATAGGGTTCATAATGTCACTTTTGCGCAAAGAACCTCAGGGATGGGCCTTTTCTCTCCAACCTAGTGATCCGTGCTTTAGATCAGTGGATAGTTTTTTTTCTGCTTTTGGGTTGTTGTATGATGATCCTGATCGTGTCTCATCAGCTGAGACGGAAATGAGACATTTGAGGCAGGGATCAGGTAATATGGAAAATTATTGTACTCACTTCCATCGGTGGTCTGCTCAGGTGGGGTGGAACGATTCAGCTCTGAAAAGTTTGTTTCTTGCTGGGCTAGGTGAAAGGGTTAAGGATCTGCTGATTGCTTATCCTACACCTGGAAACTTGCAGGAGGCAATGCAATTAGCTATACGGGTGGGCAGGAGACTGCGTGCAAGGGTTAATGAGAGTAAATCCTCTGCCATGTCAGCTCCGAGTCTTGAGAGGGTCTGTACTGACACTGGAGAGCCGATGGAGATTGGGGTGCTGTCACCCCGCTCTCAGGAAAAAGACCGCAGGTTTTCTGAAGGTTTGTGCTTCTATTGCGGCAAATCTGACCATTTCATTAAGAACTGTGTGCTTCGTATGAACAAAGAAAAAAAAAGGTCAGTTACGCCCGTATAGCCTGTTTAAACACAAAGGGTGTATTTCTTTCTGCTACTACCGCAGCTCAGGAAGAATTAATTGAATTTCGGGTATTTGTGGATTGTGGTTCAACTCTGAATGTGATTGATGGGTAATTCTTGGAAAAACTTAATTTAAAACCCAAACCTTTGTCATCCCCTATTGCCGTGGTTTCTGTCGATGGCACTCCCTTGAAATGTGTTACTCACAAGGTTTATGAATTTCCCCTCACTATTAATGGTATTCACCAAGAAAATTTGGATTTGGTGGTATTAAATAATTTGCCTTCTCCAGTAGTTTTGGGGTTGCCTTGGTTAAAATTGCACAATCCTGTACTGGATTGGTCTACCAATGAAATTAAGTCCTGGAGCCCTAAGTGTTATGACAAGTGTTGTAACGGGCGCATTGCTGCTGTGGATAAAGGGGAATTACCTGTACCTATTCAGGATTTTTGGAAAGTTTTTTCTGAGGAGGAGTCGCAAATTTTGCCTCCCCATAGAGACTACGATTGTACCATTGAATTTGTCCCTGGAGCGACTCTTCCTAAAAGTCGTTTATTTAATCTGACTATTCCTGAGAGAAAGGCTTTGGAGGAATACATACAGACCCTCTAAGTCACCTGTGGCTGTTGGATTTTTTTTTGTTAAAAAAAAGGACGGCGGTTTACGTCCTTGTTTGGACTTTCGCGAGATTAATAAAATTACTGTACGCAATCCCTACCCACTGCCATTGATTCCTGATTTGTTTAACCAGTTAGTGGGGGCCAAGTGGTTCTCTAAAATTGATCTCTGTGGGGCATACAATTTGTTGCGCATGAAGGAGGGTGATGAATGGAAGACTGCTTTTAACACTCCTGTGGGTCATTTTGAGAATTTGGTTATGCCTTTTGGTCTTACCAATGCACCAGCATTTTTTCAGAATCTTATTAATGACATCCTTAGGCTGCGTGCCCACGTTGCGGATTACAAGCGTTTTTGCTGCGGATTTTCCGCAGCGGAAACGCTTGTAAAACGCTTGGTAATCTGCATCCCATGGTCCCCAATGAGAATCCGCAAGTTCTATGCCCATGCTGCGGATTTTTCTGCAGCGTTTATGCTGCATTCAAAAATCCACAGCATGTTCATTAATTTTGCGTTTCCGCATGCGGAATTGCCTTATTTAATGCATGAAAAAACGCAAGGCAATTCCGCATGTCGAAAACGCGTGAAAAACACGCAATAAACGCGCGATAAACGCTTGCGGAATTCCGCATGCGTTTTTCCGGGAGAGGACATGCGGAAATGAAGCAGAAATTTTCTGCTTCATTTCCGCAACGTGGGCACATAGCCTTAGACCTTTGATCAGCAAAAATGTGGTTGTGTATTTGGATGACATTTTGATTTATTCGCCTGACCTGGAGTCTCATTGGCGGAGCGTACGTGAGGTATTGCAGTTATTGATTGACAATTCGCTTTTTGCTAAGCTGGAGAAACGTGAGTGTGCTGTACAGAGAATTAGTTTTTTGGGCTACATTATCTCCAGCGAGGGCTTTGAGATGGACCCGGTGAAAGTTCAAGCTGTGCAGGAATGGCCTAGGCCTATTGGTTTGAAATCGATACAGAGGTTTTTGGGTTTCGCCAATTATTACAGAAAATTCATTAAAAATTTTTCGATTATTGTTAAACCACTGACCGATCTCACCAGGAAAGGTTCTAATACGGTTCAGTGGACTACTGAGGCCATTGAAGCTTTTGTGTTTCTAAAGGAGAGGTTCAGCTCTGCCCCCATCCTTATGCAGCCTGATGTGACTAAGCCGTTTTTGGTTGAGGTTGATGCTTCTTCTGTGGGGGTCGGTGCGGTGTTGTCTCAGGAAAACAAGGATGGAGTACATCCCTGTGCCTTTTTTTCAAAAAAATTTTCTGAGACTGAACTTAATTACGATATTGGTAATCGGGAATTGCTGGCTATTAAACTCGCATTTGAACACTGGCGTCATCTCTTGGAAGGTCCTGATTTTCCCATTCAGGTTTTCACTGATCATAAAAATCTGATGCTGCCAAGCGCTTGAATGCCCGTCAAGCTAGGTGGGCACTTTTTCGCGGTTTAATTTTTCCGTTACTTACATCACGGGTACCAAGAATGTTAAAGCTGATGCTTTGTCTCGCAGCTTTTCTCCCATGGTCGGTGCTGAGGAGGAGGAGGAGAGCATTTTACAAGAAGGTGTTGTGATTGCTGCATTGGACTCCGTTTTGGAAGATGAGATTATTAAAGCACAGGAGAATGCCCCATCTAACACTCCCCATGGGAGGTTGTTTGTGCCTAGGACCTTTAGGAGAGATTTGTTGGTTGAGTGTCATGAGTCTCGGTTGGCAGGTCATCCTGGAATTTCTAAGACCAAGAGACTTGTGGGTCGCAGTTTTTGGTGGCCTGGATGGCAGAAGGAGGTCATTAAGTGGGTGCGTCAATGTACTGTGTGTGCTAGATCTAAGTCTTCACATACTCCTGCTGCGGGGTTGCTTTGCCCTCTGGAGGTTCCTAGCGCACCTTGGACACATCTGGCTATGGACTTTATTACTGACCTTCCCCCCTCTGAGGGTTTCACGGTCATCTGGGTGGTCATGGACCGTTTTAGCAAGATGTGTCACTTGGTTCCCTTCATCAAACTGCCCTGCGCTAAGACACTCGCTAAGGCCTTTGTCAAGGAGATTGTCAGACTCCATGGTGTTCCTACTGACATTGTTTCTGATAGGGGACCTCAGTTCGTGGCTCGTTTTTGGCGTACCTTTTGTGACAGGTTGGGAGTTCATTTGTCATTTTCATCTGGATATCATCCTGAGTCTAATGGCCAGATAGAAAGGAAGAACCAGGATGTTGAGCAGTTCTTGCGTTGTTTTGTGGCAGACAATTAAGAGGGGTGGTCTAAGTTTCTGCCGCTTGCTGAATTTGCTCTTAACAACCATACATCCTCTTCTGCTGGGTGTTAGCCTTTTTTTTTTGTTGTTCTGGGAGACATCCGTCTTTTGGGTCATTCTCCAAATTGGTATCGGCTGTGCCTGAGGAGGAGAGTTTTTCCCGTGATTTGGAAAGAGTTTGGACGGATGTGAGTGGTAATCTTCAGGAGGCTAACAAAAAATCTAAGAGGCACTTTGACAGGAAACGTCAAGAGGTTTTGTTTACGGTTGGTGACATGGTTTGGTTGTCCTCTAAGAATCTGCGGTTGAGGATTCCTTCTAAAAAATTGGGTCCCAAGTTTGTAGGGCCCTTTAAGGTGCTTCAGGTAGTTAACCAATCTGCTGTTAGGTTGGAGGTTCCTACCTCCTGGAAGATTAATCCGGTGTTTCATGTTTCTCTATTGAAAAAAGCTTATGTATCAGATAGAGACGCCACTGCCACTGTTCCTCCGGTGGTCGAGGATGGGGAATATGAAATTTCCCGCATCCTTAATTCTAGACGGTATAGAGGGAGTTTGCAGTATCTCGTCGCTTGGAAGGGTTTCGGTCCCGAGGATAACTCATGGGTGAGGGCAGATGATGTTTCTGCTTCCAGACTTGTCAGAGCGTTTCACAAGAGGTTTCCTGATAAGCCTGGGCCTAGGGGATCCGGAGGATCCTCATAGAAGAGGGGGTACTGTTAGAACTCTCCTGTTAGGTTTTTTCTATTATGCTGGTCACATGACCGTTTTTGCCTATTTAATCCTGCTCCTCCCTTCTGGCCTTGCTGGACTTCATTGTAATTTCTACCCTTAAGCTAGCCAGGTGCTTTGTTACCTTTCTCAGTCAGTTTAGCTAGGTCTTTTGACCTCTATGTTCTATGTTGTTTATTTGTCTTTTACTACTACAATTTCTGCTAGGAGGTGTCCATCTTTCTCCCAGTCCCTAGTTCTTGTAGGGATCCCTTCCTCACATCTATAGGTCTTCGTTCAGACTAGCTGAGGACTTTAGCGGGTCTGATCGCAGGATCAGGTTCCCCGTTACATCGTAGGGATCTAGCTTAGTTCTATTGTAGGGACAGATCTCCTGTCTTTCCTTAGTGCTTGTAGCAGATCATAACACTCACGCCTTGGAGATCTTGTCATGCCCTGCAGCCAGCGTTCTCTCTGAACGTGTGTTCAGCGCTGCTGGTGGTGTGCTGACAGATAAGCGCACGCGGCTGTCCACTGAGAATGTAGACAGACTCTCATTCATAAAGATGAACAAATCATGGATCCGCAAGGACTTTTCTACCCCTGTGTCATCCTGGGGAGAGTAAAAGCTTGAGGATTTGGTAAAATCACCTCACCAACCGTTTTAAGCAACTCTGGGGCAATTGATGCCACTTAAGTGGTGTCTGTGCCACAATTTTTGGAAAAAATGGAGACTCTTTTTGGAGTCCCCTTGTTGTGTTTTACGTGACGTTGGCATCGTCAATTCCAGGTGGGTTGGGTCACTCCCCCCACCTTTTAACCGTAAGAAACTACATACACTATGGCTTGGGGTAACACAGATGGTTGAGTCTGAAGAGCTGTTTACTCAGAGGTCTGCTCCAAAGCTTCAGTGTCTGCTAGTCAGCATAGTAGCCCACCTCTGAAACAAGCTACACCGCCTGTGTATCTAATAAGAATTTTTAACTGCCTCTAGCCTAGGCAATACTTTGGGCATAGTAGCCCAGCTGTGAAGCAAGCTGCACCGCCTGTGTATCTAATAAGAATTTTTAACTGCATTTAGCCTAGGCAATACTAGGCAGACTGTGGGGACCCCCAACCAAACCCAGATGCTCAGCCACCCTACCGCCCCCCTTTCCTTGACAATACAATAATGTAACTCTTACAACTGGATGAGTGAGGATCGGTCACAGCTTTATTAACTCTTTATACTCATTCCATTAGAAAGGCATTTTATTTCTAAAATAACTCATCTTGTTGCAGCATGCCCTGTGTCTCCACACCGGAAAGTTGGCCAACAAGTGTAACTCTCCAATCTTAGTTCAATGTTGGACTGTTCTGCTGACATAAATAAATTGTGACCGTTGAATGATTATAAGAAGGTTTTCCACACCTCTAAGTCCACCCGTAGCTGCCTGCTGATTCTGATTCTATGACTCGGTTTTGATGCCCCTTTTGTTGCGGGCGATAAATGACGAGAAAAAACCCTTCCGACTGGCATCACCCGGCTCGCAAACACGAGGAGATCTAGTAATACTTGCTTCTGCTGTAGTGTTACTTTCTATACTGCGCAAAAACCCTCGATCAGGTGTAATGTTTTGGTATTTTTTCCCACGGGAGGCAGAACAACCTTGCTGTGGTGTCGATTTCGATGCCTAAGAACAATAGCTTTGTTGTGGGGCCTATGGTTTTTGTTGGGCATAATGGGACTCCAAACCAACGGGAGATGTTTGTGAATTCGTTGAGTAAGGGGCAGCGAAAGGGGATGACCAATCGCCACAGCCCGCGGATGACCCAACTCATGTTATCTGTAACATTTGTCACCAAAAGATAAGTAGAGGCCAAAAAAACAATAGTTTGAGTACTTTATGCTTGAACCGTCACATGGATATATAATAATAATAATCTTTATTTTTATATAGCGCTAACATATTCCGCAGCGCTTTACATACATTATTGTCGCTGTCCCCATCGGGGCTCACAATCTATATTCCCTATCAGTATGTCTTTGGAGTGTGGGAGGAAACCGGAGAACCCGGAGGAAACCCACGCAAACACGGGGAGAACATACAAACTCCTTGCAGATGTTGTCCTTGGTGGGATTTGAACCCAGGACCCCAGCGCTGCAAGGCTGCAGTGCTAACCACTGCGCCACCGTGCTGCCTGTGGTTTTTGTTGGGCATAATGGGACTCTAAACCAACGGGAGATGTTTGTGAATTCGTTGAGTAAGGGGCAGCGAAAGGGGATGACCAATCGCCACTGCCCGCGGAGGGGCCACCACAGTCACCACAGATATGAAACATAAGTTGCAGTGCGAAGCTCACTGTGCTACAATGCGGCCTAGCGGGCCGGGCCAACCACCATCTGCCCCACCTGTGTCATCCTGGGGAGACTAAAACCTTGAGGATTTTGGAAAATCACCTCACCAACCATTTTAAGCAACTCTGGGACAATTGATGCCACTTAAGTGGTGTCTGTGCCACAATTTTTGGAAAAAATGGAGACTCTTTTTGGAGTCCCCTTGCTGTGTTTTACATGACGTTTGCATCGTCAATTCCAGGTGGGTCGGGTCTCCCCCCCCTTTTAACCGTAAGAAACTACATACACTATGGCTTGGGGTACCACAGATGGTTGAGTCTGAATAGCTGTTTACTCATACTATAGCCTGGGAATCAGAGGTCTGCTCCAAAGCTTCAGTGTGTGCTAGTCAGCGGAGTAGCCACCGCATGTAGATCTAATTACAAATTTTTAACTGCATCTAGCCCAGGCAATACTTTGGGCCTAGTAGCAGTGTCTGCTAGTCAGCAGAGTATCCCAGCTGTTAAGCAAGCTACACCACCTGTGGTTTGGACACTTAATTTTTTCAAAGGAAATGCTTCGGGCCCCCGGAACACTCAGTGAAGAGCATCGGGGAGGCGCCCCAAGGCAAAGGGGCTGGGACTGGCGGTAGCATGCCTTGCGGTGGACCGCCAAGCTCGATCCTTATAAAAGCTTTTTAACTGCAGCAGCTTTAGTGGACGCTACTGGAGCTGGAACTCTTTTTTTATTTAGAAAAATACAAAACACATACAAAACACAAATATAACCACCGATACAAACATCATACAGAAAAACAAAAAACCCCAACAAGACATAGCCCAAATCCTAAATCCCAGAGTCCAGTTAAAATAACATATAACATATAACATGGAAAAGTCTCTCACTCTCCAGGAGACCCGCCAGCTAGGGAAGACCTTAACTTGCCTCTCTATACAACAACCCCTACCATTCGCCACATTCATACCTGCACATTCACACATGACCCCCTAAGAAAACCAAAAGACTGGCCCATCGCCCAAACAAATAAAGATAGGCCACCTGGCCAAAAACGTAATATTTCTATTACTATGCACACAAAATTTTTTTTTTTATTATTTATTTATTTTTTTATTTCCCCCCCACCACCATTTTTTGAACACCCAAGGTCCCACGATAGTCTGTGGCCTCAACACGCTTTACAAGGTCCCACGAAAGTTTGTGGCCTTTTTCCACACACAAAGGGTCCTTTTTCCCGCATCCCGTAGGACGTCCATATTCTCAAAAACCCCTCCCCCCCGAAACCCCCCACCCAACCTACACTAAACCCCCCCACGTGCAAAATACACATACATATACATACATATACATACAAGACACATTACTATTCATATATATACAATACACAACATAACTATAATAATATACACCACATAACAATATAACTACTAACCATATATTTACATTTTTCCCAACCATGAACCAAAATCAGACCCAAGTTCAGTGCTTGCAAGCCCTATATTCAGGTTTCCAATACCGTAAAACAAAACTCTACAATGTGAGGGGAGCAACCCACCACCAGGAAACTGGAGACTACAGAGGCTCTCACCCTAATCTAACACACGACACCCTGTCCCTCCCTATTAAAGAAAAAACACAAAAAAAAATCTGCCCCTACCGCCCTGCCAATCTTTCCCTACCTGTCCTTACTTGTCCCTCACTGACCCTCACTAGCAACCTAATACTAACTACCTATCCCTGAAGACTGTCCCTGCCTGTCCCTCCCTGACCCTACACACCTATCTGACCCTACAAATAAATATAAAATATAGAAAGAGATTAACTCACCCTATCACATACACACGTAACCTAACTCTCCCTAGGGCACAGTAAATGAGAACCCACTCCATAGAAGGGAAGCCCTCCCTGCACCCAGCCTCTCATACTCCAGTGAGCGCACTTTTGCCAGGTCACCCAGGATGTTCCTAATCACCTCTTCCCGGGGGAGGGCTTTCTGCTGGGTGGACACTAAACACCGTGCGTTCCACGTGTAGAACCTAGTCACTAAGCTAACTAAGAAAACAGTGCCCCGATCTCGGCCACCAAGAGACCTGAATGCCCCATAGACCCACTCCACATAGGAAAGGCCTGCCAGCCTGGGCCAGCCAATGGAAGCACCCACCCTACTGTAGACCTCTGTATTAAAGGGACAACGAAGCAGGAAGTGCTCCATGCTTTCAAGCATGCCGCCACACTCCTCGCGGGGACAATCCTGGTCATCAGAGTTCCTGTACTTCAGGTTGTCCCTCACATACAGTCTCCCATGGAAGCAGTGCCAAGCCAAGTCCCAAAACTTCAAGGGGATCCGCTTAGAGTTCAATAACCCAAGCCCTACCTTCAGATCCCGGCTTGGGCAATCCTTGAGCGCCAGGGGCTTCTGAAAGTGGGTCAACAGGACCCTATTGTCAAGTAACCTCCTTGACAAGGTCCTGATCTCCCACACTCCCAGACCCCACCGGCGGATCACCTTCAGAACCGGGGTAGCATAAGCCGGAAGATGCCCATGAGGCGTTCGAAGGTCCTTCACCTGCCGTCCTGTCTCCCATTCCTGGAAGAAAGGCCGAAACCACCCCCTACAGGAGAATACCCACGGAGGAGCCCTCTCTAACCAGAGGTTGCTAATGTTTGCCTTAATAAAGGTGCTTACAAGGAACACCACTGGGTTGACCATACCCAACCCTCCTAGTCTCCTCGTGCGGTACGTGACCTCCCTCTTGATTAGGTTCAGCCTATTCCCCCATAATAGTTGGAAGAACAGGCTGTAGACCCGTGTCCAAAGAGGCTCTGGCAAGATGCAGACGCTGCCCAGGTATATTAATAAAGGGAGCAAAAACCCTTTGGCCAGGCTAACCCTTTCCCTCAGGGTCAAGGACCAACCCTTCCACTGATCCACCTTCTGGGCGGCGATCTTAAGTCTGCCCTCCCAATTTTGCTGAGGATAGTCCCCCGGGCCGAAACTGATGCCTAAAATTTTTGCTGTGGCCTGAGGCCCTGGAAGGGTGTCTGGGAGATCAAAACTAGGATCTCCCCCTCCCAGCCAGAGACTCTCACACTTATCCCGGTTGATCATGGACCCGGATGCCACCGAGTAGCGCTCAACCTCAGACATGACCCAATCTGCCTCCCCTCTCGAGGATACAAAAAGGGA
Source organism: Phyllobates terribilis (assembly GCF_046119375.1). Lineage (NCBI taxonomy): Eukaryota > Metazoa > Chordata > Amphibia > Anura > Dendrobatidae > Phyllobates > Phyllobates terribilis. Next base: position 324,096,591 of record NW_027362762.1, on the reverse strand, counting down.
AACATCGTCGGCGTACGCCACTACCCTCAAGGTGGCCTCTGGCTCTGCCTGGTCCATCCCGACTCCCACCAATGGTCCACGCTCCACCCTCCTTAGAAGGGGGTCGATCGCGAACACGTATAACAGTGGGCTCAGAGGACAGCCCTGGCGGACACCAGAATTCACCTCAAAAGGGTGTCCGACCCAACCGTTCACGAGCGGAAAAGTCTCTGCCCCATTGTATAACACTCTCAACCAATCAACAAACCTCCCGGGCAGACCGTACCTCAGAAGGACGGACCAGAGGTACTCATGGTTAACCCGGTCAAAGGCTTTCGCCTGGTCTAAGGACAACAAGTACCCCTTCCAGTGACCTGCCCTGCTCTGCTCCACTGCCTCCCGGACACCGAGCACAGCACTAAATGTACTGCGGCCTGGAACAGAGCAGTGCTGGGCCCCCGAAAGGAGCCGGGGTGCAAATTTCACCAACCGATTAAAAAGCACCTTTGCCAGGACCTTTCGGTCCGTATTGAGAAGCGCTATGGGACGCCAATTCTCAATACGGGACGAGTCTTTACCCTTTGACAGAATAATCAAGGCTGACTTCCTCATTGAACTGGGCAGAGTGTCCAAGGAGAGACACTCATTAAACACCTCAGTCAAGAGGGGGACCAAAGAGTCCCTAAAGGTCTTGTAAAACTCGAATGTTAAGCCATCCGGACCAGGCGACTTTTTGGGCCGAAGCCCATCAATCGCCCATCTAACTTCCTCTTCCCTGATTGCTTCTGACAAAACATGAAGAGAGGGGTCATCCCCTGGCTCAGGGATGGTTTCAGCCAGGAAAGCTGACATCTCATCCCGATCAGGTTCCCTCCTCCCCAAGAGGTGCGAGTAGAAGGATCTGACCACCTCCAGGATCCCTGATTTGGATCTGTTCAGGGACCCCGTACTGTCGATCAGTCCTGTTACCACCTTACAACTCACTGACATCCTGCAGTTCCTGTAAGGGTCGGGCGAGCGGTACCTCCCGAAATCCCTCTCAAAAACCAAGGATGTGTGCCTATCATACTGGCACCCCTTGAGCAAGGTCTTCACCCTGGAGATTTCCTCGCGGTCCCCTCCAGTCGAGCCGAGCTGCTCGAGTTTCCTCCCCAGATCCCGATACAGGCGGTACCTGTTCAGGCCCCTGAGACTCAAGAGCTGACGGAAGAACCTTGCAACTCTTCTTTTGAAGATCTCCCACCACTCAGACTTAGTACTACAGAGACCCAAGAGAGGTACCTGGCTCTGAAGAAATTCCTCAAAGGATTGTCTTACATCCGCTTCTTCCAACAGGGACGAATTCAGCTTCCATAGGCCTCTCCCCATCCGGGGGGTCTCTGTAACATTCAAGGAAAAGAAAATGAAACAGTGGTCAGAGAATTCCACCTCAACAGCGGATACTGCAGAAGAGACGGCCTCCTCCTTTAAAAAAAAACCTATCTATCCTAGACCTACTGCTACCCCTATGAAAGTTGAAACCCCCGTGACCTGGGGTGTGCCGGATGTGGACATCCACCAGGCGAGCTTCACTTGCTATGCTATTCAAGGCTATGCTATCATAAGCCAGCCGGTCTCCAGGGCCTCCCCTATCACGGGATCTAGTTATAGTGTTAAAATCCCCACCGAAGACCACCTGCCGGCTCGTAAAAAGATAGGGCTTGACCTTCAGGAAGAGACATTTACGGTCCCACTTAGACTGCGGGCCATAGATATTAATGAGCCGGAGCTCCTGTCCCCTCATGAAGATGTCAAGAACCAAGCACCTCCCCATTTCTACCTCAATCACCCGTCTGCATTCCACCGAAGCGGCCTTAAAAAGGACCGCTACCCCGCTATACGGCTCGGCCGCAAGAGACCAGTATGAGGGCCCACACCTCCACTCCCTCTTTGCTTTATAAATGGCCCCCATGTCCGTTAGTCTGGTCTCCTGCAAAAATAAAATGTCAGCCTCAACTCGGGTGAAAAAATCAAAGGCCGTAAATCTGGCCGCATCTGACTTTATACTGGCGACATTAATCGACGCCAGAGTCAATGGGGTAGGTTCCGCCATCATGGGTGATTGAGTTAGATGGCCTTCTTTTTCACCGTACCCCCCTTCTTCCTCTCGCTGTCTGAGGAGGAGCCCGAGTCACCCCTGCTCTTTAGGGATACCGAGGTGTCCATGCCCGCTCCTCCAGCATCGGACACATCATTCCCAGCACAGGTTTCCTCGCCTCTGGACCCTGGGGCAGTCCCTCCCCCAGGGGCAACTGAGTCCCCCGGGGGACGGACCACGCCGCCCCCTGAAGGCACCTCAGATGTTGTCTCCGGCTCCTTACCCCCGACCTCCGACACAGCAGAGTCATCGAGGGCCCAGTTAATGGGTCAGCGCCGGGGGCCCCGACTTCGCCGCGGACCCCGCCAGGGGAGCAGGCCCCACCATCTTCTTTTTATGAGCCTGCTCTGCCGGAGTCACCTTTTGCCTTGCCAGATGCCTTACCAGGTGCCTGGGTTCCCAAAGGTGATCCAGTATTTTTAACGGATCCGTGAGTGGGGGGCCCAGACACCTTCCCAGCACACGCCGCCGGAGATGCGGCCCCGGCTGCCGGTGTGCCGTCAGCAGTGCGGGTGGCAGCGGCAGTTACGCTCGCCGCCCCCCGCACGCCAGCAGGCACACCAGGTGCCAGGCCAGTCCCCTCCCTCACAGGGGACCCAGCCTGAGCACCACCACAGGTTTTGCCTGCCGCTGGGCCGCCCTCCGTGCCATGCTCCATGTCAGACACATCCGACACACCACCTTCATTACTACAAACAGAGGCGGCACTCTGCGTGCCACGGCCTACATTATCCCCACTCCCTTGCTGCAGACCCACAACAGAGCCCGAGCCGGGGTGGGTAGTGGGTGCCGCACAACGGGACCGGGGGGCCCCAGAGAGGGGGACATACACAAACTTATGTGCCACAGATGTTTTTTGCTTTTTCTTTACTTTCTTCCTCTTCGTCCCCCTCCCGGTTGCCTCGTCCTCACAGATCTCGTCCCCGAACGTCAGCTGGTTAAAACGTACCGGGGACTCAATCTGCCTGATCTGCTTCATGACGAGGCAACCCCCCTCACTGCTGCTACTACCGCCCTCCTCATCCTCCCCTTCGCTCCCACTGCCCTCTGAAGGGCCAGAATCAGACGGGAGAGCCATCTGCTCAGGGGCTATTCCGCTATGCGATGCCTGGAGATCACTTACCGGCCACCAGATAGCGGGTAGGGTGCGACCTCCTCCTCACAGTCCTCTTCCTCCACCACCGCCACCTGGCTGGAGCTCCGTGACCCCTCCAGAGATCCACCTGCCATGGCTCTGAACCGGTCATCATTCTCGAGTTTTTCCCGGAATGGCCCGCTGCCGGCCAGGATGGTACACCGCCGGCTCTCCACCTCCTGAATAATTTCCTTGATCTTCCTGACCGCGGCGGATAGCTCAGGCTTTTTGCTGCTAGAGGCGCTTTTGGACCTCTCCTGAGCTACCCTCAACTCCCCCAAGAGGGATTTTAGCTTCCTAGAGGCGTCCTCATACTCGCAGAGGTGCGCATGGATGCGGGAGCCATAGCTGACCGTGGACTCCTTCGCCACCTTGGTGCCCCAATCAAGGGGCACCGCTGCAGCACCCCTGCTCGTACTCGGCCTACCTCCGGGGGGAGGAGCCGCCGCGGCCGTGGCCTCGGGGGTCCCTCTGGTCTTCATGCCGGACCCCTTGCCTTTTCCGGACCTGGTCCTGGTCATCCCGGCCGGGATGGTATTCATCCCGCCCCCCGCCGGCTTGGACCGGGGGGCAAGAGCCTGGGGCCCAGCCCCGGAGGCCAATCCACGAACAAGCCTGCTTTCCTGGGAAGGGGGCAGACAAAAAGTCCCAGATGGAAAAACAAAACCTCCCTTCCCAGGAGCTCTCTCCACACCCCAAACACAGCAGCACACGGCAGGCTCCGCCTCTTCCTCTTCCTGCTACCGCAGCTGCTGGCATGAGACTTGCCCTCCAATCAGACCCACTGTTTCCTATGTGATGTAAAAACACCAGTCCCACAGTCTCTTATGCAATGTATGTGCACCAGCCCCACTGTCTACTATGTGATGTATATACACCATCCCCACTATCACCTTTGTAATGTATGCACCAGCCTCGCTGTCTCCTATGTAATGTATGCACAAGCCCCACTGTCTCATATGTAAAGTTTATGCACCAACCCACTGTCTCCTATTTGATGTTTATACACCAGTCCCAAAATAGAGCTAAGCAGTACATGTGAAAAAGACTTAGTTATACTAATAGATCATAGACTGAACATGAGTAAACAGTGTGATGCAACAGCAAAAAAGGCAAATACAATTCTGGGATGTATTAACAGAAGCATACAGTCTAGATCAGGGTTCCCCAACTCCAGTCCTCAAGGCCCACCAACAGGTCATGTTTTCAGGATTTCCTTAGTATTACACAGGTGATAATTGCATCACCTGCACAGGCAATAATTCCATCACCTGTGCAATACTAAGGAAATCCTGAAAACATGGGGAACCCTGGTCTAGATCACGTGAAGTCATTATCGGTCTTTACTCCTCTTTGGTCAGACCTCATCTGGAATACTGTGTCCAGTTTTGGGCACCACATTTTAAAAAAGACATCGACAAACTGGAGCAAGTTCAGAGAAGAGCGACCAGAATGGTGACCAGTCTGCAAACCATGTCCTATGAGGAACAGTTACAGGATTTGGGAATGTTTAGCTTGCAAAAAGGAAGACTGAGAGGAGACTTAATAGCTGTCTACAAATATGTCAAGGGCTGTCACATTGTAGAAGGATCATTTTTATTCTCATTTGCACAAGGAAAGACTAGAAGCAATGGGATGAAACTGAATGGGAGGAGACACAGATTAGATATTAGAAAAAACTTTTTGACAGTTAGGGTGATCAATGAGTGGAACAGGCGGCCACGAGAGGTGGTGAGTTCCCCTTCAATGGACGTCTTCAAACAGAGGCTGGGATGATTTAGTGAATCCTGTTTCGAGCAGGGGGTTGGATCAGATGACCCAGGAGGGCCCTTCCAACTCCAAAATTCTATGATTCTATGATTCTTCTATGTAATGTATGTACCGTCCCCACTATCTCCTATGTAATGTATATACACTATCTCCACTGTATTCTATGTAATGTACAGTATATGCACCAGCCCCAATGTCTCCTATGTAATGTTATGCACCAGCCCCACTGTTTCCTATGTAATGTATGCACCAGCCCCACTGTCTCCTATGTAATGATTCACCAGCCCCACTGTCTACTATGTGATGTATATACACTATTCCCACTATCACCTATGTAATGTATGTACCAGCTTCACGGTCTCCTATGTATTGTATATGCACCAGCCCACTGTCTCCTATTTGATGTTTATACACCAAACCCAATGTCTTCTATATAATGTATGTACCGTCCCCACTATCTCTTATGTCATGTAAATAAACCAGCTTCACTGTCTCCTATATGATGTATATACTCCATCCCCACTGTCTTCTATGTAATGTGTATGCCCCAGCTCCACTGTCTCCTATATAATATATGCACCAGCCCCACTGTCTCCTAATGTGATGTATACACCAGTGTCAGTGTCTCCTATGTGATGTATATACACCAGCCCCAGTGTTTCCTATGTCATGTATATACACCAGCCCCACTGTCTTTTATGTTATGTAAATACATCAGAACCATTATCACCTATGTAATGTATGCACAAGTCACACTGTCTCATATGTAAAGTATATGCATCAGCCCACTGTCTTTGATTTGATGTTTATACACCAGCCCCAATGTCTTCTATGTAAGGTATGCACCAGCCCTACTGTCTCCTATTTAATGTATGCACCAGCCTCACTGTCTCCTATGTAATATAAATAAAAAAAGACCCACAGTCTCCTATGTAATGTATGCACCAGCCCCACTGTCTCCTATGTGATGTATATGCACTAGCCTCAATGTCTATTATATAATGTATATGTACCAGCCCTACGGTCTCCTATCTAATGTATGCACCAATTCAACTGTCTCCTATGTAATGTATACACCAGTCCCAGTGTCTCCTATGTGATGTATATACACCAGTCCCACTGTCACCTATGTAATATATTCACCAACCCCAATGTCTCCTATGTAATCAATATATATGTACCAGCCCCACTGTCTCCTATGTAATGTATACACCAGTCCAAGTGTCACCTATGTGATGTATATACACCAGCCCCACTGTCTGCCATGTAATATATGCACCAACCCCGTGTCTCCTATGTAATGTATATGCACCAGCCCTACTGTCTCCTATGTAATGTATGCACCACTCCCACTGTCTACTATGTGATGTATATACACCAGCCCCACTATCACTTATGTAATGTATGCACCAGCCTCACTGTCTCCTATGTAATTTATGCACCACTCCCACTGTCTAATATGTGATGTATATACACCAGCCCCACTATCACTTATGTAATGTATGCACCAGCCCCACTGTCTCATATGTAAAGTATATGCATCAACCTACTGTCTATTTGATGTTTATACACCAGCCCCAATGTCAGCTATGTAATGTGTGTACCATCCCCACTATTTCCTATGTAATGTATATAAACCAGCCCCACTGTCTCCTATGTGATGTATATACATTATTTCCACTATCTCCTATGTAATGTACAGTATATGCACCAGCCTCACTGTTTCCTATGTAATGTATATGCACCAGTCCCACCGTCTCCTCTGTAATATATGCACCAAACCCACTGTCTCCTATGTGATGTACATACTTCAGCCCCCCTTCACCCATGTAATGTATGCATCAGCTTCACTGTCTCCTACATAATGTATGCACCAGCCCCACTGTCTCCTATGTAATATAAATAAACCAGACCCACTGTCTCCTATGTGATGTAAAAACACCAGTCCCACAGTCTCCTATGTAATGTATGCACCAGCCCCACTGTCTCTTATGTGAAGTATATACACTAGCCTCAATGTTTATTATATAATGTATATGCACCAGCCCTAAGGTCTCCTATCTAATGTATGCACCAACCCAACTGTCTCCTATGTAATGCATACACCAGTCCCAATGTCTCCTATGTGATGTATATACACCAGCCCCACTGTCTCCCATGTGATATATGCACCAACCCCAGTGTCTCCTATGTAATGAATATATATGCACCAGCCCCACTGTCTCCTATGTGATGTATATGCACTAGCCCTACTGTCTATTATATAATGTATATGCACCAGCCCTACAGTCTCCTATCTAATGTATGAACCATCCCAACTGTCTCCTATGTAATGTATACACCAGTCCTAGTGTCTACTATGTGGTTTAAGGGCCCCGGGCAGTTTAGAAGGCGCCCCCCCCCACACACACACACACACACACACACACACACCTGATGTATCACATGTCACATGATCCCCTGTGATAGATCATGTGATAGTTCACGTGAAATTAATTTGGCACAATATTAATTATAATAATTTTTTTTAGGCTGTGTGCCCACTATGTGTTTTTTAAGCGTTTCTGCAGCGGCAATTCCGCTGCAGAAACGCTTAAAAAACGCTTGGTAGAAGGTCTGCCATGTTCCCCAATGATAATCCGCATGTGCTGTGCACATGCTGCGGAAATTTCCGCTGCGGATTATCATTGCTGAAAAATCCGCAGCACTACCAATTATTTTGCGGAAGCGCGACGTTTTCGCCGCCATTGACTTGCATTGGAACGCATGGAATCCGCATCACTGCATCTGTACATGCGGATTCCATGCGTTTCGATGTACGGATGGTACCCGGGATTGGAGAAGAGGAGACTCTCCTCCGGACTCGGGTACCATAGAACCTAAAATAAAAAATAAATATTATACTTACCTTTTGATGCCCTCCGGTGTCTTTATCCGATGCGTCCTGGCTTGCCAGCAGCTCGCGATGGTCTGAAAAGGACCTGCCGTGACGTCATTTAGTCATGTGACGGGTCACGCGACCGCTGGCGTCGGCAGGCCATCAGAAGGTAATTATATATTTATTTTTTATTTTTTACCATTCTTTTACGGTCACACTATATAAATCCATGCTGGTTGCATGAATTTATATAGTGTGACCAAGTTGTCAAGCACTTTCCAAGTGATGCTAAAATCGCTTGGAAAGTGCTTGTCAACCCGCATGCGGAAATGCATGTGAAGAACGCTTCGCATCCGCTTGTCCCTGGCAGGAAAAACGCATGTAAAATGCGTTTTTTCTGCCAGGGAGATGCAGAAACGCTCAAAAAAAATCCGGAGCATTTCTGCATCGTGGGCACATAGCCTTACATTAATTGTATGACTCAATATTGAGCACACGTAGCCATCTATACACGGCGGGAGGCCGCACGGCACCATCTATACACAGCGGGAGGCCGCACAGTGCCATCTATACACAGCAGGAGGCCGCACGTAGCCATCTATAGACAGCAGGAGGCCGCACGTAGCCATCTATACACAGCGGGAGGCCACACATAGCCATCAATACACAGCAGGAGGCCGCACGTAGCCATCTATACACAGCGGGAGACCGCACGTAGCCATCTATACACAGCAGGAGGCCGCACGTAGACATCTATACACAGCGGGAGGCTGCACGGCGCCATCTATACACAGCGGGAGGCCGCACGTAGCCATGTATATACAGCGGCAGGCCGCACGTAGCCATCTATACACAGCGGGAGGCCGCACGGCGCCATCTACACTCAGCAGGAGGCCACATGTAGCCATCTATACACAGCAGGAGGCCGCACGTAGCCATCTATACACACCAGGAGGCCGCACGTAGCCATCTATACACAGCGGGAGGCCGCACATAGCCATCTATACACAGCAGGAGGCTGCACGGCACCATCTATACACAGCGGGAGGCCGCACGTAGCCATCTACACAGCAGGAGGCCGCACGTAGCCATCTATACACAGAAGGAGGCCGCACGGCGCTATCTATACACAGCGGGAGTCCGCACGTAGCCATCTATATACAGCGGGAGGCCGCACGTAGCCATCTATACACAACGGGAGGCCGCACGGCGCCATCTACACACAGCAGGAGGCCACATGTAGCCATCTATACACAGCAGGAGGCCGCACGTAGCCATCTATATACAGTGGGAGGCCGCACGTAGCCATCTATACACAGCGGGAAGCCGCACGTAGCCATCTATACACAGCAGGAGGCCATACGGCGCCATCTATACACAGCGGGAGGCCGCATGTAGCCATCTATACACAGCGGGAGGCCGCACGTAGCCATCTATACACAGCAGGAGGCTGCACGTTGCCATCTATACACAGTGGAAGGCTGCACGGCGCCATCTATACACAGCGGGAGGCCGCACGTAGCCATCTATATACAGCGGGAGGCCGCACGTAGCCATCTATATACAGTGGGAGGCCGCACGTAGCCATCTATATACAGCGGGAGGCCGCACGTAGCCATCTATATAGAGTGGGAGGCCGCACGTAGCCATCTATACACAGTGGGAGGCCGCACGCAGTCACGAACACACAAACATATACAGACATATACATTCACGCATAAACACATTTGAAACACAAAAATACATATAAACAGACATCACACAATGATATCTGCCTGCACACTCACACACACACACTCACTCAATCACACACACACTCTCACACACACACTCTCACACACACACTCTCACACACACACTCTCACACACACACTCACCATCCCCCGGCTCGGCTCCAGTCCTCCTGCTCCTCTCCGGTGCAGCAGTGCAGGCCGGGCGCGCACTGCGTGACGTCACAGCTAGGAACGCGGCCGCGCACAGGGTCGTGTCTCCTAGCAGTGACACGGCCAGGCCAGCACACAGGGAAGTTAACAGCTGCAGCGCTGGCCCGGCCGAAGAAGAAGTAGCGGCCGTGCACCGCTGCTGGGGGAGCGGTCCGGCCGTCCGGGGGCCCCCCGCCACTGTCTGCCGGTATGTGCCGCGGCGCCGCACATATAATGAGGGCAATCTGGCCATAGACACCCCGGAGCCCCGGGCCGCCTAGAGGCCCGGGGCCCCTTGCGGTAGCCCAGATTGACCTCATTATAATCTGCCTATGATGTGATGTATATACACCTGCCCCATTATCACCTATGTAATATATGCACCAGCATCACTGTCACCTATGTAATATATGCACAAGCCCCACTGTCTACTATGTGATGTATATACACCATCCTCAGTATCACCTATGTAATGTATGCACCAGCCTCACGGTCTCCTATGTAATGTATGCACAAGCCCCACTGTCTCATATGTAAAGTATATGCACCAGCCCACTGTCTCTTATTTGATGTTTATACACCAGCTCCACTTTAAAAAAGACCACAACATGAACTGTGCAAGCACAGTATTTAAAATATGAGGCAGGTCACTGAAGGATAAGTGACCTGTCATTTAAGCCACAATGAAGAAGATAATTCTAGAGCACCAAAGAAAGATCTGCTCACAGGCCGCCCTGAAGCACAAAAATCTAATTATCTCCAAACTGCAAATAAAGATTAAACAACAACCATAGGACGGATTTAATTAAACCAGGTATCATTTTAATCAGTGTAACAGCACCAACCTGACACTGCATGTAGTACACATAGTGTACATAAAGAAACAAGGGGGACTATTCATCAAGACTGGTTTAGCGCACCATCGCCATTCGTGATTAAATATAAGGCGGCAAATTCATCAAGAGGCGTATGCCACTTAGTGAATTCAGTGCCTCTTGTAAGTGGTGTGCATCTCCATGTGCTGAGCCACAAATACTACTCCAGTCCCTGGAGAACCAGTCTTTTTGATGAATTTGATGGACAGGCTTGGCACCCTTCCCACCCAAGTTTTGCCCATTTCAGCGGAGCTGAGTTAAACTGGTGAAAAAACTCCTAAAGTCACAAACTTTTTGTGCAACTCCTTGTTGCATCAAACAATTGCAACAGTTTTTACGCCAGTTTTCCTGTGTGAAAGCTTTGGTGAATTGGCCCAAATAACTTTTCTAAAGTAAAAGTGAATGTTTCCCACAATTTGTGATTCAGTTTACAAACATGGGACTCAATTCACACCTTCTTGGGTAATTTTTCAGCACCTTGATGTTAGCAATTCTGGGGACAAAATTAAACTCTTTAAAAATCCTTCTTTTAACTTATGGTATAGTCTCTGACATGCTCTTAATAACTTTATGAATTTAATAAATCACTCAGGCTTCATCTGTTCAGTAATCATCACCAATTAGCACTAGTATCATTTTGTAAAATGAGTTCATGGTTGTTTTTACCTTTACAATTTTGGATTATATTTTGTTAAAAAGAGTATTGTAGTTTGTTAAAAAGAGAGGGAGAAGAGTGGACATTTATGATACTCAGTTTCTGCCTGTGTTCAAAATTAAGATTCATTTATCAACAGAGGTGATATAACTCTTAACCCCTTTCTGACGTGTGACCTAATAGTACGTCATGGTGACCTGGGCCGATTGGACCAATGACGTACTATTAGGTCATATGACGATCGCGTCTGCACACAAGCGGTGTGGGGCGATCGCCTCCAAGTGTCAGCCGATTGTCACAGCTGACACCCGATACTATGTGCAGGGAGCGTTCCCGGCACATTAACTCCCTCAATGCTGCGATCGAAGTCGATCGCAGCATTGCAGGGGCAAGGGGAGGTGATCGCAGATACTCACCTCTCCTGCCAGCGTCCACCGCTGTCTGCCGCGGCTCACGGATGTTGCAATGACGACCCGATGTCGTCATGACAACATCCGGGTCACCAGACAGCAGGAAGATACTTTGGTCATGCGCAGTGCATGACCAAAGTATCTTTTCCCTCTGCAGCAGTGACAGCCTGTATAGCACAGGGGGCTGCTGCTGCTCTCTATGCTATACAGGCGATCTGAAAATAAAATGTGAAAGTCTCAGGGTGGGACAAGGTGTAAAAGTAAAAAAAGAATCAGAATGTGAAAAAAATATTTAAAAAAAAATAGTAAAAATATTAAAAAATATTTAAAAAGTAATCCAAAAAAATAAAAATATATTGTACCCATAAATAAATATTATTGTGGGAAAAAAAACAAAAACAATAAAAGTACCGATATATGGTATAACCACGTCCGGAACGACCGGTCTTATAAAACTGTCCCACTAGTTAACCCCTTTAGTGAACACGGTAAAAAAAAAAAAAAAAAAAAAAACAAAGCAAACAAACATGCTTTGTCATCATACCGCCAAACAAAAAATGCAATAAAACACGGTCAAAAAGACAAATGCAAATAAAAATGGTACAACTGAAAACGTCATCTTGTCCCGCAAAAAAACAAGCCACCTTACAGCTCCATTGGCCGAAAGATAAAAAAGTTATAGTTCTCAGAATAAAGCGATGCAAAAAAATATTTTTTCTATAAATAGTTTTTATTGTGTAAAAGCGCCAAAACATAAAAAAAAACAATATAAATGTAGTACCGCTGTAAACGTACTGACCTGAATAATAATGCTGCCTTATCAATTTTACCACACGTGGAACGGTATAAAAAATAAAAAAAAAAATCGGAATTGTTGGTTTTTGTTTATTCTCCCTCCCAAAAATCGGAATAGAAAGCGATAAAAAAAATTCACGTGCCCAAAAATGGTACCAATAAAAACGTCAACTTGTCCCGCAAAAAACAAGCCGTCACATGACTCTGTCGGCTGAAATACGGAAAAATTGTAGCTCTCAAAATATGGCGATGCAAAAACTAGTCTTTGCAAAAAAAAGCGTCTTTTAGTGTATGACAGCTGTCAATCATAAAAACCCAATATGAATCTGGTATCACTGTAATCGAACCGACCTGAAGAATAAAGCGGTCTAATCACTTACACCGCACGAGGAACGACGTAAAAAATAAACCTAGGGTTAGGGTTGTGCTACGGTTAGGATTGGGATTTTTTCATAAGTAAAGAAAAAAATGACGACGATATGGCGACTAGTGAGCGCAAGTGCTTGCTACTTGAGTTTGCATCGGGTGCTCGGGTATGCACCGAGTATCGCGGGTGCTGGAGTGACATGCTCGAGTCTCCTCCCCATATGTTTTGCAGCTGTTATACAGCCAAAAAAAAACTTGTGGGGATTGCCTGCCATGCACAAGCGATCCCTGCATATTTGTTTTTTTTTGGGTGTCTAATAACTGTGAAACATACGGGCGGGGACTCGAGCATGTCACTCGAGCACCCGCGATACTTGGTGCATACCTGAGTACCCGATGAAAACTCAAGTAGCGAGCACTTCCGCTCAAGACTAATGACAACTTATTCAATATGATGACCTAATGGTATCAAATTCTGTGTCGTACCTCTGGGTTCAAAATGTTCACTATACCCCTTGATAAAATCCTTGAGGGGGCTAGTTTCCAAAATGGGGTCACTTGTGGGGGGTTTCCACTGTTTAGGCACATCACGGGCTCTCCAAAAGCAACATGGCGTCCGCTAATTATTCAAGCAAATTTTTCATTCAAAAAGTCAAATGGCGCACCTTCCCTTACGAACCCTGCCGTGCGCCCAAACAGTGGTTTTCCCCCACATATGGGGTATCGGTGTGCTCAGGATAAATTGCACAACAAATTGCATGGTGCAATTTCTCCTGTAACCCTTATGAAAATGCAAAACTGGAGGCTGAAAAACATTTTTGTTGCAAAAATGTGAACATTTTATTTTTACGGCTCTATGTTCTAAACTTCTGTGAAGCACCTCTGGGTTTAAGGTGCTCACCATACATCTAGGTAAGTTCCCTGAGGGGTCTAGTTTCCAAAATGGCGTCACTTGTGGGCGGTTTCCACTGTTTAGGCACATCAGGGGCTCTCCAAACAACATGGCGTCCGCTAATTATTCAAGCAAATTTTACATTCAAAAAGTCAAATGGCGCTCCTTCCCTTCCGAGCCCTGCCGTGCGCCCAAACAGTGGTTTTCCCCCACATATGGGTTATCGGCGTGTGCAGGAGGAATTTCACAACAAATTGCATGGTGCAATTTCTCCTGTTACCCTTATGAAAATGCAAAATTGGGGGCTGAAAAACATTTTTGTTGGAAAAATATGAAAATTTTATTTTTACGGCTTAATGATATAAACTTCTGTGAAGCACCTGGGGGTTCAAGGTGCTCACCACACACCTATATAAGTTCCCTGAGGGGTCTAGTTTCTAAAATTGTGTCAGTTGTGGGGGGGTTCCACTGTTTAGGCACATCAAGGGCTTCCCAAACCAAACATGGTGTCCGCTAATTATTCAAGCAAATTTTATATTCAAAAAGTCAAATGGCGCTCCTTCCCTTCCAAACGCTGCCGTGCGCCCAAACAGTGGTTTTTCCTCACATATGGGGTATCTGCGTGCTCAGGGGAAATTGCACAACAAATTTTGTGGTCCATTTTTTCCTGTTACTCCTGCAAAAATCAAAAAATTTGGGTCTAAAGTAACATTTTTGGGAAAAAAAGTTAAATGTTCATTTTTTTCTTCCACATTCCAAAAATTCCTGTGAAGCACCTGAAGGGTTAATAAACTTCTTGAATGTGGTTCTGAGCACCTTGAGGGTGCAGTTTTTAGAATGGTGTCACTTTTGGGTATTTTCTGTCATAAAGGCCCCTCAAAGTCACGTCAAATGTAATGTGGTCTCTAAAAAAATGGTTTTGTAAATTTTGTTGTAAAAATGAGAAATCGCTGTTCAACTTTTAACCCTTATAGCTTCCTAATAAAAAAAATTTTGGTTCCAAAATTGTGCTGATGTAAAGTAGACATGTGGGAAATGTTATTTATTAACTATTTTGTGTAAGATATCTGATTTAAGGGCATAAAAATTCAAATTTTGAAAATTGCGAAATTTTCGCCAAATTTCCATTTTTTTCAAAAATAAGCGCAAGTGATATCAAAGAAATTTTACTACTATCATGAAGTACAATATGTCACGGAAAAACAATCTCAGAATCAGCGGGATCCGTTGAAGCGTTCCAGAGTAATTACCTCATAAAATAACAGTGGTCAGAATTGTAAAAATTGGCCTAGTCATTAACGTGCAAACCACCCTCGGGGGTAAAGGGGTTAACAATCCAGAGATTGAAGTCACATTCATATCCAAATGTCTAAATGAGCTGACATGCCAAACACAGGATAAAGTGTTCAGGACCGAGGAGCCTCAAGTTGGTCCTCTGAAAATAAAATTAAGTATGCTTATTTGCCCCCTAAAAATCAGTGTAGCATAAAATAACCATATGGCACATGGCATAAAAAAAGGTTGCAGAGTTGGTGTTTTTTTCCTTATAATTATTTTTCTTCTTATTTTCCCCCCAAATTAATAAAGTTTAGTCAATATATACCCAAAATGATCACCAAAAAACTATGGGGCTGATTAATCAAAGCTTTAACACCAGAACACTTGTGTAAAAGCTTCAGTAAGTCACAAAATGTTTGCTAAATGGGAAGTTTTGTAGGTTTTTCGCCAGTTTCACTGAGCTCCACGAAAATGGAATTTTCCCCAGTAATTTCTATTTTAGCATGACTGGGGTCCTCCTGAATCAGCCCCAATAACTGATCCCTCAAAAAAACAAACACACCTACAGCCAAGTTAATGAAAAATCTAAAAGAATGCAGTGACAAATAAAAGTTATTTTCATAAACATAGATTTATTTCACAGAAACATACTAAACCTTAACAAATAAATATATACAAGTATATACATTTGGTATCACTATAGAATAAAGTTAATGAATTTTTTACATGATAAATAAAAAAGTTGCAAATACTTTTGTTCGCCACAAAAAAAATCAATAAAAGTTAATTGACAAATTATAGTTACCACAAAAAAGTGCTTAGAAACTGAAACTATTTCCATAAATAAACAAGCTACCATAAGCTATGTAAATGGATAATTACAAAAATGATGTAGCAATGAAACATAATGGATTAATCAGAGAGGCTAGAACAAAGTGCACAACTTGGAATAATACTGAATGTCTTGATTGTTCTCTATTCTGCATTTAACTATAAAATAGGCAATAACATGTAAAACGTATACACTGCTCAAAAAAATAAAGGGAACACTTAAACAACAGAATATAACTCCAAGCAAATCAAACTTCTGTGAAATCAAACTGTCCACTTAGGAAGCAACACTGATTGACAATCAATTTCACATGCTGCTGTGCAAATGGAATAGACAATAGATGGAAATTATTGGCAATTATCAAGACACACTCAATAAAGGAGTGGTTCTGCAGGTGGGGACCACAGACCACATCTCAGTACCAATGCTTTCTGTCTGATGTTTTGGTCACTTTTGAATGTTGGTTGTGCTTTCACACTCGTGGTAGCATGAGACGGACTCTACAACCCACAGAAGTTGCTCAGGTAGTGCAGCTCATCCAGGATGGCACATCAATGCGAGCTGTGGCAAGAAGGTTTGCTGTGTCTGTCAGTGTCCAGAGGCTGGAGGCACTACCAGGAGACAGGCCAGTACACCAGGAGACGTGGAGGGGGCAGTACGAGGGCAACAACCCAGCAGCAGGACCGTTACCTCCGCCTTTGTACAAGGAGGAACAGGAGGAGCATTGTGGGTACCGAGATGAGATCCTCAGACCCCTTGTGAGACCATATGCTGGTGCGGTTGACCCTGGGTTCCTCCTAATGCAGGACAATGCCAGACCTCATGTGGCTGGTGTTATGGTCTGCACCATGTACTAAGGAAAGATAGGGGAAAGCTGTCCCTACAGTAAGACTAACCTGAATCCCTACGATGTAGCGGGCTGCCTGTTCCTAGTGAACAGACCCGCCTTAGTCCTCGGCTAGTCTGAACGAAGACCTATAGAATTATGGGAAGGACTGGGACAAAAATGGGACACCTCCTAAACAGAAGTTGTTGCAGAACACAAAAAGACAAACTGACAAAAAGTACTAGAGGTCCCAGAGGACCAAGCGAACTTGACAGAAAAAGGCACCGAAGCACCAGGCTAGAGAAACAGTCAAACACTGGAGTCCAGCACAGCCAGAAGGGCGGAGCTGGAATATAAAGGCAGATGGTCACGTGACCGCAAAACACAAGATAGAAAAAACTAACAGGAGGGTTCTAACAGTACCCCTCTTTTATGAGGATCCTCCGGATCCTCCAGGCCCAGGCCTATCTGGAAACCTCCTGTGGAAAGCTTTAACAAGCCTAGGAGCAGAGACATCATCCGTCCTTACCCAGGTGTTGTCTTCGGGACCGAAACCCTTCCAGGAGACAAGATACTGTAATCTCCCTCTATGTCATCTAGAATTCAAGATACGAGAAATTTCATATTCGCCGTCTTCTACCACAGGAGGAACTGTGACAGTGGCGTCCCTATCAGATACGTCAGCCTTTTTCAACAAGGAAACATGAAACACAGGATTAATCTTCCAGGAAGTAGGGACATCCAACCTAACAGCAGATGGGTTAACAACCTGAAGCACTTTAAATGGACCCACAAACTTAGGACCCAGTTTTTTAGAGTGAATCCTCAACCGTAAGTTCTTCGAGGACAACCAAACCATGTCACCCACAGTAAACAAAACCCCTTTACGTTTCCTGTCAAAATACTTCTTGGACTTCTTGTTAGCCTCTTGAAGGTTGCAACGTACATTAGTCCAAACTCTCTCCAAATCACCGGAAAAATTCTCCTCCTCCGGCACCGCCGACCCCAATTTGGAGAACGAACCAAAAGACGGATGTCTCCCAGTACACCAAAAAAAAGGAGAACACCCAGCAGAGGAGGATGTATGATTGTTAAGAGCAAATTCTGCGAGAGGCAGAAACTCAGACCACACCCCTTGATTGTCCGCCGCAAAACAACGCAAAAACTGTTCAACATCCTGGTTCTTTCTTTCGGTCTGTCCATTAGACTCAGGATGATAACCAGCCGAAAATGACAAATGGACTCCCAACCTGTCACAGAAAACACGCTAATAGCGAGCCACAAACTAAGGTCCTCTGTCAGAAACAATATCCGTGGGAACGCCATGGAGCTGGACAATCTCCTTAACAAACGCCTTAGCGAGTGTCTTGGCGCAGGGCAACTTAATGAATGGAACCAAATGACACATCTTACTAAAACAGTCCACGACCACTCAAATGACAGTAAAACCCTCGGACACAGGAAGATCAGTAATAAAATCCATTGTGAGATGCGTCCAAGGCGCAATAGGAACCTCCAGAGGGCAAAACAACCCCGCAGCAGGAGTATGTGAAGCCTTTGACCTAGCACACACAGTACACTGACGCACCCACTTGATGACTTACTTCTGCCATCCAGGCCACCAAAAACTGCGACATTATAAGTCCCTTAGTCTCCGAAATTCCAGGATGACCTGCCAACCGAGACTCATGACACTCCACAAACAAATCTCTCCTAAAGGCTCTAGGCACGAACAACCTCCCATGGGGAGTGTTAGATGGAGCATAATCTTGAGCTTTCAGAATCCCATTCTCCAAAACGGAGTCCAAAGCCGCCACCACAACTCCTTTCAGTAAAATGCTCTCCTCCTCCTCGGCACCGACCGTAGGAGAGAAGCTGCGAGATAAAGCATCGGCTTTAACATTCTTAGTACCAGGGATATAGGTAACAGATAAATGAAACGGAGAAAAAAAAAAGTGCCCACCTAGCTTGACGGGCATTCAAGCGCTTGGCAGCATCCAGATAGATCAAATTCTTATGATCTGTGAAAACCTGAATAGGAAATCTAGCACCTTCCAAAAAATGATGCCAATGTTCAAACGCAAGTTTAATAGCCAGCAACTCCCGATTTCCAACATCATAATTCAGTTCGGTTTCCGAAAAAAATTTTGAAAAGAAGGCACAAGGATGTACTCCACCCTTGTTCTCCTGAGACAAAACTGCTCCGACCCCCACCGATGAAGCATCGACCTCGACCAAAAAAGGCTTGGTCTCATCAGGCTGCATAAGGATAGGGGCAGAACTGAACCTCTCTTTGAGATACTCAAACACTTCAATTGCCTCAGTAGTCCACTGGGCCGTATTCGCACCTTTCCTGGTGAGATCGGTTAGAGGTTTAACAATTACAGAAAAATTCTTAGTGAATTTCCTGTAATAATTGGCAAAACCCAAAAATCTCTGTATAGATTTCAAACCAATAGGCCTAGGCCATTCCTGCGCAGCCTGAACCTTCACAGGGTCCATCTCAAAGCCCTCGCTGGAGACAATGTAGCCCAAAAAACGAATTTTCTGCACAGCAAACTCACATTTCTCCAGCTTAGCAAAGAGTGAATTATCACTCAATAACTGCAAAACTTCACGTACACTCTGCCAATGGGACTCTAGATCTGGTGAATAAATCAAAATGTCATCCAAATACACAACCACATTCTTACCAATCAAAGGTCTCAGGATGTCATTAATTAGGTTCTGAAAAAATGCAGGTGCATTGGTAAGACCAAAAGGCATCACCAGATTCTCAAAATGACCTACCGGAGTGTTAAAAGCAGTTTTCCATTCATCACCCTCCTTCACTCGTAACAAATTGCATGCCCCCCGGAGATCAATTTTGGAGAACCACTTGGCTACCACTAACTGGTTAAACAAGTCAGGAATTAACGGCAATGGGTAGGAATTGCGTACGGTAATCTTATTAATTTCACGAAAATCCAGACATGGACGTAAACCGCCATCCTTTTTTTTAACAAAGAAGAATCCAACTGCCACAGGCGACTTAGAAGGTCTAATGTGACCAGCAGCCAGGCTAGTCTCTATGTTCTCCTCCAAGGCCTTTCTTTCAGGGATAGTCAGATTAAACAAGCGACTTTTGGGAAGAGTAGCACCCCTAACAAACTCAATGGCGCAATCATAATCCCTATGAGGAGGTAAAACTTGCGACTCCTCCTCCGAAAAAACCCTCCAAAAATCTTGAATGGGTACCAGTAATTCCCCTTTTTCCACAGCCGCAATGCGACCATTGCAACATTTATCATAGCACTTCGGACTCCAAGACTTAATCACATTAGTAGACCAGTCCAATAAAAGATTGTGCAGTTTTAACCAAGGCAATCCTAGAACAACTGGAGAGGGTAAATTATCTAAAACAACCAAGTCCAAAATTTTTTGGTGAACTCCATTGATAGTGAGGGGAAATGCAGCAGTCTTGTGAGTAATACATTTCAAAGGAGTGTTATCAATTGCAACCACAGAAATAGGTGATGACAAAGGTTTGGATTTCAATTTAAGGTTTTCCAAAAGCCCTTTATCAATCACATTAAGTGTTGAACCACAATCCACAAATACCTGAAATTCAATCAAATCTCCCTGCAGAGTAGTACTCCCAGAAAGAAATACTCCTGCAGAGCGTAAACAAGCTATACGGGCGTAACTGACCTTTTTTTTTTTCTTTACTTAAACGATGCTCACAATACTTAATCAAATGGTCAGCTTTACCACAATAAAGACACAAGCCCTCAGCGAATCTCCGGTCTCTTTCCTGAGAGCGGAGTGACATTGCCCCAACCTCCATTGGTTCTACGCTGTCAGAGCAGATTTTCTGGGAACTAGGACCTGACGTTACAGGAGTTTTTACATCATTCACCCTGGACCTCAGTCTCCTGTCCACACGAACAGCTAACTGCATAGCTTCCTGCAGAGTCTCAGGTGCAGGGAATGCAATTAGCAAATCCTCAACCCTTTCACTCAGACCAGCAAGAAATAAACATCTCAGCGCAGGATCATTCCACTTAACTTCTGAAGCCCATCTCCTGAAGTGTGTGCAATAATTTTCAACATCATCTGACCCCTGATTCAAACGTCTAAGTTCTGATTCAGCAGATGAGATTTGATCAGGATCGTGATATAATAGCAGAAAAAAATTCTTCAACAGACCTTAAACACGGATCATTAGGCTGGAGAGAAAAGGCCCACCCCTGTGGTTCATTGCATAAAAGTGACATAATAAAACCAATGCGCTGTGATTCATTCCCAGAGGATCTTGGTTTCAAACGAAAATATAACAAACAAGCATTTTTAAAGGAAAAAAAATCTTGCTGTTTACCATAAAAAACATCAGGCAGTCCTACTTTGGGTTTGACAAAATGCGCTCCAGAACAGCTACTCACGTGTTGTTGAAGCTCGGCCACCTCCAGAGACAATCCCTGCAGGCGTTGAGCCAAATCCTGGACGGAAACCATACTGATCCCCAAATTTCTTTCCTTTTAGTTTTTTGGGCTGGACTTACTGTTATGATCTGCAACATGTACTAAGGAAAGATAGGGGAAAGCTGTCCCTACAGTAAGACTAAGCTGAATCCCTACGATGTAGTGGGCTGCCTGTTCCTAGTGAACAGATCCGCCTTAGTCCTCGGCTAGTCTGAACGAAGACCTATAGAATTAAGGGAGGGGTCCCTAAAAGAACTAAGGACTGGGACAAAAATGGGACACCTCCTAAACCGAAGTTGTTGCAGAACACAAAAAGACAAACTGACAAAAAGTACTAGAGGTCCCAGAGGACCAAGCAAACTTGACAGAAAAAGGCACCGAAGCACCAGGCTAGAGAAACAGTCAAACACTGGAGTCCAGCACAGCCAGAAGGGCGGAGCTGGAATATAAAGGCAGATGGTCACATGACCGCAAAGCACAAGATAGAAAAAACAAACAGGAGGGTTCTAACAGCTGGAGTGTGTCAGCAGTTCCTGCAAGATGAACGCATTGAAGCTATGGAGTGGCCCGTCCGTTCCCCAGACCTGAATCCGATTGAGCACATCTGGGATATCATGTCTCGCTCCATCCACAAACGTCACGTTGCACCACAGACTGTCCAGGAGTTGGCGGATGCTTTAGTCCAGGTCTGAGAGGAGATCCCGCAGGAGACCATCTGCAACCTCATCAGGAGCATGCCCAAGTGTTGTAGGGAGGTCATACCAGCACATGGAGGCCACACACAATACTGAGCCTCATTTTGACTTGTTTTAAGGACATTACATCAAAGTGGGATCAGCCTGTAGTGTGTTTTTCCACTTTAATTTTAGGGGTGACTCCAAATCCAGGCCTCCATTGGTTAATAAATTTGATTTCCATTGATGATTTTTGTGTGATTTTGTTGTCAGCACATTCAACTTTGTACAAAACAAAGTATTCAATGAGAATATTTCATTCATTCAGATCTAGGATGTGTTATTTGAGTGTTCCCTTTATTTTTTTGAGCAGTGTATAAAAAATTACTTTGAATGTATTGCGGATCCACAATTTTTGTGGAGAGAACAACTTAGTATGCATAGTATGCATACACAGGCACTCCTAAACAACACTGTAAGGCTTTGTTCACTTTAAGGCTACGGCTCCACTATCAGTATTCGGTCAGTATTTTTTCTCAGAAGTGGGAGCCAAAACCAGGAGTGGGTGATAAATGCAGAATTGGTGACTTGTCTCTATTATACCTTTTCTCTGATTGTTCCTCACCTGGTGTTGTCTCCCACTTCTGAGAAAAAATACTGACCGAATACTGACCAAATACTAATAGTGGGGCCGTGGTCTAAGACTTTGTTCACACACAATTTTTTTATGTGGATTTTGAAGCAGATTTCCTTTAAAATGCATGTTACAAAATCGGTGTTAACCTAGTTTACAACAGTACAATCTGCAAATATGCTGTCTAGGAATGTTCTTGAAATACATCAGTCTTGAGACAACTGCATGGAGTTACAGTTATATGAAAAAGTTTGGGCACCCCTATTAGTCTTAAGCTCATTGTTTTATAAAAATTGGTGTTTTTGCAACAGCTTTTTCAGTTTGATATATGTAATAACTGTTGGACACAGTAATGTTTCTGCCTTGAAATGACGTTTATTGTACTAACAGAAAATGTGCAATCTGCATTCAAACAAAATTTGACAGGTGCATAAGTATGGGCACCTCACCAGAAAAGTGACATTAATATTTAGTAGATCCTCCTTTTGCAAAAATAACAGCCTCTAGTCGCTCCCTGTAGCTTTTAATGAGTTCCTGGATCATGGATGAAGGTATTTTTGACCATTCCTCTTTACAAAACAATTCCAGTTCAGTTAAGTTTGATGGTCGCCGAGCATGGACAGCCCTCTTCAAATGATCCCACAGATGTTCAATGATGTTCAGGTCTGGGGACTGGGATAGCCATTCCAGAACATTGTAATTGTTCCTCTGCATGAATGCCTGAGTAGATTTGGAGCGGTTTTTTGGATCATTGTCTTGCTGAAAGATCCATCCCCTGCGTAACTTCAACTTTATCACTGATTCTTGAACATTATTGTCAAGAATCTGCTGATACTGAGTGGAATCCATGCGTCCCTCAACTTTAACAAGATTCCCGGTGCCGGCATTGGCCACACAGCCCCAAAGCATGATGGAACCTCCACCAAATTTTACTGTGGGTAGCAAGTGTTTTTCTTGGAATGCTGTGTTTTTTTGCCGCCATGCATAATGCCTTTTTGTATGACCAAACAACTCAATCTTGGTTTCATCAGTCCACAGGACCTTCTTCCAAAAAGAGATTGGCTTCTCCAAATGTGCTTTTGCATACCTCAGCCGACTCTGTTTGTGGCGTGCTTGCAGAAACGGCTTCTTTCGCATCACTCTCCCATACAGCTTCTCCTTGTGCAAAGTGCGTTGTATAGTTGACCGATGCACAGTGACACCATCTGCAGAAAGTTGATGCTGCAGCTCTCTGGAGGTGGTTTGAGGATTGTCCTTGACTGATCTCACCATTCTTCTTCTCTGCCTTTCTGATGTTTTTCTTGGCCTGCCACTTCTGGCCTTAACAAGAACTGTCCCTGTGTTCTTCCATTTCCTTACTATGTTCCTCACAGTGGAAACTGACAGGTTAAATCTCTGAGACAGCTTTTTGTATCCTTCCCCTGAACAACTATGTTGAATAATCTTTGTTTTCAGATCATTTGACAGTTGTTTTGAGGAGCCCATGATGCCACTCTTCAGAGGAGATTCAAACAGGAGAACAACTTGCAAGTGGCCACTTTAAGTAGCTTTTCTCATGATTGCATACATCTGGCTATGAAGTTCAAAGCTCAATGAGGTTACAAAACCAAAAAAAGTGCTGTAGTAAGTCAGTAAAAAGTAGGTAGGAGTATTTAAAACAAGAAAATGATAAGCGTGCCCATACTTATGCACCTGTAAAATTTTGTTTGAATGCAGATTGCACATTTTCTGTTAGTACAATAAACCTCATTTCAAGGCAGAAACATTACTGTGTCCAACAGTTATTACATATATCAAACTGAAATAGCTGTTGCAAAAATACCAATTTTTATAAAACATTAAGCTTAAGATTAATAGGGGGTGCCCAAACTTTTTCATATAACTGTATGTGTCATGTACTGTATTTCATGATTTGATAGGCAATGATTTCTTCATGTTGTGCATGTTTACTTATATTACCATTCAGCTTCATATAAATTAGGTCAGAGCTCCCCAACTCCAGCAGTCAAGGCCCATCAACAGATCATGTATTCAGGATTTCCCTAGTATTGCACAGGTGAGAGAGTATGCAGCAATTTCTGCTGTCTCGATAATAATTCCATCACCTGTGCAATACTAAGGCAATCCTGAGAACATGATCTGTTGGTGGGCCTTGAGGACTGGAGTTGAGGATCACTGGATTAAGTAACATACTGTTATCTAGTATTAATTAAAAGAAGGTTACATGTTTGTAAACACAATCTAATATATGTACAAATATACTGTATATTTCTTGAAAATGCTGAAAACACAGTGAAGACAATTTTTGCTTTATTTATTCATCTTTAGGTTTAGTGATCCTTTAGGACAGGAGTGTGGAACCATTTTTTTTTGCCAAGGCCCATTCGGAAATTTATGCACTCAATTCGGGGCCATCCAAAATTATTAACTTGAAAATGATCCTGCTATATTTGGTCAAACAATTAATTAACTCACATCTAATGTGATGGCTGGAACTGCTTCTCTTTGGTGCAATGTTAGATGGTATTGTTGATACTCTTCACAACTGCTTTTCCAGATTTGCATCGATCTGGAATGCAGTCAACTCTTTGCGATGAGTTCTGAAAAGATATATGAAAAGAACTCACAGTAGAAAGTTCTGAACATAGTGGGAAATTCATCACTGCTCATGTAACTTGTATAGAACTCAAGCAGTGGAAGGTTTGAAGTATACATCACTTGGGAGACACTGGGGCTGCTATATATACATCACATAGGAGACACAGAGACTCCTCTATATACCTCAAAAAGGAGACACCGAGACTGCTCTATATACATCACATAGGAGACACTGGGGCTGCAGCATATACATCACATAGGAGACACTGGGGCTGGAGCATATACACCACATAGAAGACACTGGGGCTGAAACATATACATCACATAGGAGACGCTGAGGCTGCTAAATACATCACATAGGAGATGGGCTGGGGCATATACATCCCATAAGAGACCCCGTGACTGCTCTATATGCAAATATCATCGTATAGGAGATGCTGGGGCTGAAGAATATCCATCATATAGGAGATGCTGGGGCTGCTGTATATATCACATCGGAGATGCTGAGGCTGGAGCATATACATCACACAGGAGATGCTGGGGCTGCAGTTTATACATCACACAGGAGAAGCTGGAGTTGTACCATATACATCACATAGGATACATTGGGCTGCAGAATATGCATCACATAGTAGAAGACCCCTGTATAGACAAATATCATTACACAGGATACACTGGAGCTGGTGTATACCCATCACATAGGAAACACTGGTGCTGGGGCATATACATCACAGGAGACGCTGGGGCATAAACATTCTAGGAGATGCTGGGGCTGCATTGCTGTATTCATCAATGTGACTGAAGCAGAGAGCGAGCTGACTCCACACAGAAAGGACTGCCCAGCGTCAGGATGTAATCCTTCGTTGCAAGCACGTCAGTGTTCAGTAGTGAACTCTGCTTGCGCATACTCGCAGTGTAAAGAGCAATTAAATGGTCCGTGGCCTGAAAAACACGACTGCCAGACCGAGCACTGTGGTCCCCGGGAATCTATCTGGGGCCGGAGAAAAGGACAAGGGTGGGGTTCCCCATCCCTACCCCCACCCCTGTTTTAGGACAAGGAGGACTGTCAACCTATCTATTTATCTATAAATTGATCCATCAATTCATTTATCATTTATTTTATTTATAAATTTAGTAGTACCTATTGCACCAGAGTCAAGACGTTGTCATGCAAATCAATCTTTAGTGTGTTTTCATTTATAGCTATGCTTATGTGACTAATAGAAAATCATTCATCATATTACTAGCTGCATCAGGAATAAAAAGTAGGCTATTCTACATCCCTTAATCAGCAAAGTATAGCAAATATATTCAAAGAGTTTTACTATGAGAATAGAATGTGTGTTAAGTGATTATTTACAATGATTACAAAGTAAATTAATTTTCTTTTGCACAGCATTTTAAAAGTTCCTGGAGATAGGATATCAGTAGATCTACTGCTTTTGAAGAAAAAAATCAATAAAATTTTGAACCCAGGTGAACAGTCTATTCTCATAAGTCTATTGGACTACATCAGTAATTTGAATGGTTCGGAAAACACAAAATTAACAAAAAATGAAACTACTTCTAAGCTTCATAGAGACAAAACACAACACAATCTGCAAGAACAAAATAACAGCAAAAATGTGTTAAGGCCATCCAGATTTCAGCTTTTGCAGTCCAAGTTCATGAACCCAAACCATGAGCCACCAATGAAAAAGATTAAGGAAGTAGGCAAACTAATCTTTACAGAAAATCAGTGTACAAATCGAGTTTGCAAAGGAAGCATTGTCAGAAAATTAGACCCTTCAAAATTAAAGCTAACCAAAGATCAAAACGGAGGAAATGACCTACACTTTAATAAAGGTAAAAGTCCAAAGAATAAAGGTAGAGTAAAAGCCATTTTGACTAAGTTCATTGTTGCAGAAGAAAAGGAAAATATAATAAAACCAGAAAGCATAAAAACTTTTATGCCCAAAATACTTAATAAAAACACGGTTATTTCTGCCCTAAAAGAAAAGTTTGAACAAAACTGTACTATCTACTCTGTATCGTGTGCAACATCTTCTCTGGTTCCAAAAGAACATAATGTGAAAATCTCTGTAAGTACTAAATCTATTAGAAATGCAAAGGTTCGGGTGTTACATACCTCCACAATGACTGCAGATTGTAGGGAACTTCCAATACTTGAATGTGCAGCTCTAAAGGAAGAGATTATTCCATTTGTCCAGGCTAAGATCCTAACGGTGGAGGTATATAGTCCAAAGACGTTAATTCTAAATTCCAAGAAGGTGGATTCACAGGAACAAACATGTAGAAATGACAAAAATGAGAACAATTTGCTGTGTTATAGACAAACCACAATCATGAAGGAAAATCTAGAGAAGAGCAATCATTTGAAAAAAGGAAAAGAACATCCATGGATTAGAGAAAATGGAATAGAAAGCTCATATGAAAGTGTTAAAAAACAGCAGGAAAACATAACTGACACAAATACTGCAAACAGTTATTCTTCAGATACAGTAAATGTTCTTGGCAATGTAGAGATTGAGCCGGCAGTTGATGTTCAAGAATCAGATGAAAAAGAAAGATATTCAGGATACATGGATTTAGGTAACCAAACTTTTCTAGACAGCCAGCACAACACACAGACACATGATACCAGTAATGGTGATATGAAACATAGAAGTGACTATGAGGCTATGAAACTTATGAGTGACTACTTTTTAGACCACAGCCAGAAATTGGAAAGTAGCAAAAATCTTACAGAACACATTTTGAATGAATGTATACCTAATATCAATATTAAGAATCTTGGTCTTAATACAGATAAAGCCAAGGACTGTACTAATTTCTGTAACACAGGTAATGTTAACAAGGTGATAAGCAATATTGACCAAGGAGCACAAAAAGAACTTGATGTCAGTATCTACCATTGTAACAATTTGGTTTCAAAAAGTAAAATGCAAAATGGCTGCACTGATGAAGAGCACAAAGTTTTAAATATTAGTGATAACATGTCCACCTGTGTGAAGTCAGAAGAGACTGAACTGAAGAACATCTCTAAAATGGAAAAGGAACATCAGGTACAAGAAAGAAAGGATATTGGTGAAGGACACAAAATATTTAATCTCAACATGCATGAAGTAGAAAATTCTGTGGGTGTCCAAATAAAAGCAGAACCCATAAAAGTTCCTAATTGTCAAGCATTGAAAAAATGCTCAAGTAGATACAAGGAAAATAATAAAGAAGAAACCAAAAATGGTAACCTCTGTCAATTGTATGCACCAGAACACAATCTAAAAAACATTCCATCAGTTCTAACAGAGAGAGCAACATTCAGCACTGAACCAACTGTTCCATCTCAAAAGAGTTTTGCCACAATTGTAAAAGTTCACAAGAAAACTTTGAATATTAATGAAGCTACAGGCAGTAGAAGCACAAGATATAATGAAACACCAATAAAAACCTGTATAGAACAAGTCAAATACTGCCCAAATACAAAACCACATTCAGATACATTATTAAATGGAAAAAATGCTTTCCAGGAAACAGGGGGCAATAAGAAGTCTCTTGGCTACATAAATAAAAAACAATGTGCACATGGAAAGGTTGACTTGAATAATCAAACACTAATTGGAAGGGACCTATCCAAGATACATGATCATCATTTGAGACAAGGGAACAGTTTAGAGGACATCTCTTTACAAGTGACAACACGTGATCATAAAAAAGTGGGAAAGAGTGCCGATTCATTACGTACAACCTATGAAGAGAGTCAATCAGAGGATTCACAAGAGTTCTCGTGTCATGGGAAGGCGAATAGGATAGATCCAATAACCTCTGCTGAGCTGATGCATAGCTCAAAAGAGGGCAACCATGAGACGGACAAAAGAATAACATCTAAATATCAAATTCCATCAGCTGAGGACCTCTCTATGTCAAATACAATAAACAATGCCACGATCAATGACATATCCAAATATAAAGTGCAAAGTTATAAGGATACAGATATCTCCTCAAAACAGTTGTTTAAACCACTGATCGTAAGAGCAAGTGACACTTTTAAGCTTCGTCCCTGACTTTCTCTACTTGTCCCAGTATAATACAATTTATCCCTTTTTACTAAGTTGCTGCCTTTTTTGATTGCTTTTAAAATTGTGAACACTTACCACTTTTTAGGACAAATGGTTATTGCCTCTAGGCAATATACTACACAGCATTACATAAGAGCTTACAGTAATACGTAGGTTATTTCAGCAGTTGAGTTTCAAATTTATCTATTAATTTGCTTGTAGAAGTATTTGTGAACATTATAATCAACTAGCTATTGAACCCGTTCTATGCCCGGGTGGCGAGCATTTTTATTGGTATATGGTCTCCCATCCTGTTATGTCCAGCCCCCATCCTGTTATGTGCGGCCCCCATCCTGGTATTTGTGCTGCCCCCATCCTGGTATTTGTGCTGTCCCCATCCTGGTATTTGTGCTGCCCTGCCCCTATCTTGTGCCCCCATCCTGCGCCCCCATCCTGTTACGTGCTGCCCCTATCTTGTGCCCCCATTCTGCGCCCCTATCCTGTTATGTGCTGCCCCTATCTTGTGCCTCCATCCTGTTACGTGCTTCCCCCATCCCATTGTGTGTGCCCTCATCCTGTTATGTGCGGCCCCCATCCTGGTATTTGTGCTGCCCCCATCCTGGTATTTGTGCTGTCCCCATCCTGGTATTTGTGCTGCCCTGCCCCTATCTTGTGCCCCCATCGTGCGCCCCCATCCTGTTACGTGCTGCCCCTATCTTGTGCCCCCATTCTGCGCCCCTATCCTGTTAAGTGCTGCCCCTATCTTGTGCCTCCATCCTGTTACGTGCTTCCCCCATCCCATTGTGTGTGCCCTCATCCTGTTATGTGCTGCCCCTATCCTGTTATGTGCTCCCCCATCCTGCTACCCAACTGTTATGTGCGGCCCCATCCTGCTTCCAAATCCTGTTATATGCTGCCCCCATCCTGCGCCCCCATCCCGTTATGTGCTGGCCCCCATCCTGCTTCCCAATCCTGTTATGTGCGCCCCCATCCTGTTATGTGCTGCCCCATTCTGTTATGTGCAGCCCCCATTCTGGTATTTGTGCAGCCCCGATCCTGGTATTTGTGCAGCCCCGATCCTGGTATTTGTGCAGCCCCGATCCTGGTATGTGTGCTACCCCCATCCTGGTATTTGTGCTGCCCCCATCCTGGTATTTGTCCTGCCCCGATCCTGGTATTTGTCCTGCCCCGATCCTGGTATTTGGGCTGCCCCCATCTTGTTATGGGCTGCCCCCATCCAGAGCCCCCATCCTGTTACGTGCTGCCCCTATCTTGTGCCTCTATCCTGCGCCCCATCCTGTTACGTGCTGCCCCTATCTTGTGCCTCCATCCTGTTACGTGCTGCCCCTATCTTGTGCCCCCATCCTGCACCCCCATTCTGTTACGTGCTGCCCCTATCTTGTGCCCCAATCCTGCGCCCCATCCTGTTACGTGCTGCCCCTATCTTGTGTCCCCATCCTGCGCCCCCATCCTGTTACGTGCTGCCCCTATCTTGTGCCCCTATCCTGCACCCCATCCTGTTACATGCTGCCCCTATCTTGTGCCTCCATCCTGTTACGTGCTGCCCCTATCTTGTGCCCCCATCCTGCACCCCCATTCTGTTACGTGCTGCCCCTATCTTGTGCCCCAATCCTGCGCCCCATCCTGTTACGTGCTGCCCCTATCTTGTGCCCCCATCCTGTTACGTGCTGCCCCAATTTTGTGCCCCCATCCTGTTACGTGCTGCCCCTATCTTGTTCCCCCATCCTGCGCCCCCATCCTGTTATGTGCTGCCCCTATCTTGTGCCCCATCCTGTTATGTGCTGCCCCCATCCTACTATGTGCTGCCCCATCCCGTTATGTGTGCCTCATCCTGCTCCCCAATCCTGTTATGTGTGCCCTCATCCTACTCCCCATTCTTGTTGTGTACACCCCCCATCCTGCTCCCCAATCTTGGTATGTGCACCTCCCATCCTGCTTCCCAATCCTGTTATGTGCTGCCTCCATCCTGCGCCCCCATCCCGTTATGCGCTGCCCCATCACGTTATGTGCTGCCCCCGATTCTGCTTCCCAATCCTGTTATGTGCGTCCCCATCCTGCTATGTGCTGTCCCCATCCCGTTATGTGCGGCCCCCCATCCTGTTATGTGCTGCGCCCCCACCCTGTTATGTGCTGCCCCTATCTTGTGCCCCCATCCTGCGCCCCCATCCTGCTATGTGCTGCCCCATCATATTAAGTGCGCCCCCATCCTGTTATGTGTGCCCCCATCCTGCTCCCCATTCCTGTTATGTGCGTCCCCCCATGCTGCTCCCCAATCTTGTTATGTGAGCCCCCCATCCTGCTTCCCGATCCTGTTATGTGCCGCCCCTATCTTGTGCCCTCATCCTGCGCCCCATCCTTTTATGTGCTGCCCCATCTCGTTATGTGCGCCCCCATCCTGTCATGTGTGCCCCCATCCTGCTCCCCATTCCTGTTATGTGTGCCCCCATCCTGCTCCCCATTCCTGTTATGTGCGCCCCCCTCCTGCTTCCCAATCCTGTTATGTGCTGCCTCCATCCTGCGCCCCCATCCCATTATGCGCTGCCACCATCCCGTTATGTGTTGCCCCCCCATCCTGCTTCCCAATCCTGTTATGTGTGCCCCTTTCCCGTTATGTGCTGCCCCCATCCTGCTTCCCAATCCTGCTATGTGCCCTCCTATCCCGTTATGTGCGTCCCCATCCTGCTTCCCAATCCTGTTATGTGCGCCCCCATCCTGCTATGTGCTGCCCCATCTAGCTCCCCCTTCCCGTTATGTGCGCCCCTCATCCTGCTATGTGCTGCCCCTATCTTTTGCCCCCATCCTGCTCCCCCATCCTTTTATGTGCTGCCCCTATCTTGTGCACCCATCCTGTTACGTGCTGCCCTTATCTTGTGCCCCCATCCTGCGCCCCCATCCTGTTACGTGCTGCCCCTATCTTGTTCCCCCATCCTGCGCCCCCATCCTGTTATGTGCTGCCCCTATCTTGGGCCCCCATCCTGTTATGTGCTGCCCCTATCTTGTGCCCCCATCCTGCTATGTGCTGCCCCCATCCCATTATGTGTGCCCCATCCTGCTCCCCAATCCTGTTATGTGTGCCCCCATCCTGCTCCCCAATCTTGTTATGTGCACCCTCCCATCCTGCTTCCCAGTCCTGTTATGTGCTGCCTCCATCCTGCGCCCCATCCCATTTTGCGCTGCCTCCATCCCGTTATGTGCTGCCCCCCATCTTGCTTCCCAATCCTGTTATGTGCGCCCCCATCCCGTTATGTGCTGCCCCCATCCTGCTTCCCAATCCTGTTATGTGCGCCCCCATCCTATGTGCTGCCCTCATCCAGCTCCCCCATCCCGTTATGTGCGCCCCCCATCCTGTTATGTGCTGCGCCCCCATACTGTTATGTGCTGCCCCTATCTTGTGCCCCCTATCCTGCTATATGCTACCCCCATCCTGATCCCCAATACTGTTATGTGTGCTCCTCATCCTGATTCCCAATCCTGTTGTGCTGCCCCTATCCTGCGCCCCATCCTGTTATGTGCTGCCCCCATCTTGTGCCCCCATCCTGTTATGTGCGCCCCATCCCGTTATTTGCTGCCCCATCCTTCTTCCCAATCCTGTTATGTGCGCCCCCCATTCTGCTTCCCAATCCTGTTATGTGCTGCCCCCATCCTGCGCCCCATCCTATTATGTGTTCCCCTATCCCGCTATGCGCTGCCCCCATCCCGTTATGTGCTGCACCCATCCAGCTCCCCCATCCCGTTATGTGCACCACCCATCTCGGTATTTTTGCTGCCCCCATCCCGTCCCCCATCCTGTTATGTGCTGCCCCCATCCCATTATGTGCGCCCCCGTCCTGCCCCCCAATCCTGTTATGTGCTGCCCCCATCCTGCGCCCCATCCTATTATGTGTTCCCCTATCCCGTTATGTGCTGCCCCATCCCGTTATGTGCTGCCCCCATCCTGCTTCCCAATCTTGTTATGTGCGCCCCCATGCCATTATGTGCGCCCCCATCCTGCTTCCCAATACTTTTATGTGCGCCCCCATCCTGCTTCCCAATCCTGTTATGTGCGCCCCCATCCTGCTTCCCAATCCTGTTATGTGCGCCCCCATCCAGCTCCCCCATCTCGTTATGTGCGTCCCCCATCCTGTTATGTGCTGCCCCCATCCTGCTTCCCAATCCTGTTATGCGTCCCCCATCCCGTTATGTGTGCCCCCCATCCTGCTTCCCAATCCTGTTATGTGCGCCCCCATCCTGCTATGTGCTGCCCCCATCCAACTCCCCCATCCCGTTATGTGCTGCCCTCATCCTGTGCCCCCATCCTGTTATGTGCTCCCCCATCCTGTTATGTGCTGCCCCCCATCCCGTTATTTGTGCTGCCCCCATCCTTTGTCCCCATCCTGTCTTGTGCTCCCCCATCCCGTGCCCCAATCCTGTTATGTGCTGCCTCCCATCCCGGTATTTGTGCTGCCCCCCATCCCAGTATTTGTGCTGCCCCCATCTTGTTATGTGCTCCCCCATCCTGTTATGTGCTGCTCCATCCATACAAAAAAAAAATACACTCCTACTCACCTTTTGCCCTCGCCCTTGCAGCACGACCTCGATCTCTAGCGAGTCTGTAATAGGAGTGTGGTGCCGGAGTTCGCGCCTGCGCATTGCGTGATCTCCGGAGCCATTTTGTTGAAGATAAATTTGCACACTGCAAATTTGTCTTCAACAAAATGGCGCCGGAGATCGGGCTATGCGCATGTGCGAACTCAGGCGTCACACTCCTCCTCCAGACTCGCCGGAGAGCGAGGTATGTAGCCTAATGGTGCCGGAGATAGCGGTATGCGGTGAACGCTTCCACATACCGCAACCTCCGGCACCACAGTCCTTCACCCCAGCCTCATTCTCCTCCCTCTCACCTGTAATGGCAGATGTTTTCCTTTGACTGGAGCCAGACTACGCAGGCGCGTCGCGCATGCGCAGTCCGTGGAGACTTCGGACAGAGGGACATATCTACTATTATATTATAGATGAATGATTACGGTACATGCTCATGCTGCCTGTTTTATATTTTAAC
This sequence comes from Phyllobates terribilis, assembly GCF_046119375.1. Lineage (NCBI taxonomy): Eukaryota > Metazoa > Chordata > Amphibia > Anura > Dendrobatidae > Phyllobates > Phyllobates terribilis. The sequence goes on along the minus strand of NW_027362762.1, from coordinate 324,062,361 downwards.
ACATAATCATAATCCTTACCATCAACCTAACAATGCACAATGCAATTCTGCATTCATGGCATCTAATTTGTATAATTACTTCTTGTTTGCAGATTGTTCATAAATCTTTTAGCCAATAATGATCTGAATTAACGGGGCAATAGATGCTTGCAGAAACCTCCAGAGCAGAAACTGCTCTTTAAGTGTCTCTCTGTTCTGGCTACAAAACAAAATTTGGAAAGCAAGTTAAAGGGGTTGTCCGGCCTTAGGTTACAAGTCTGCAGTGAATATATGTGACTGCAGACTTGTGAATCCTAACACAGTGCGGACTGCATGTTATGAGGATTCTCCGGTGAGGTTTTCAAAGCGAGTGGTCATGTGACCGCAAATATGTGATTTGCATACTTACAATCACATTCCAATTAGACATGTCCGGCCTTGCTCAATAGTCTTGCATTCAACAAGGCCACGTACGTCTAGTCGGCACGTGATCACAAGTAAGAGAATCCTCACAGTGCTCAGTGACTATAGTCTAAGGCTGAACCACCATTTTAATAAGTGCTTAAAAAAATGAATAAGTTTTTTAGTTTCAGGCAGCTTTTACGCGTATGTGCACACGCTAAGTATTTGTTGCAGACATTTCTGCATCAAAAACATGTCTCTTGGCAGAAAAAAACGCTGCATAAAAAAAACACGCATTTTTGTGTGTTTTTTTCCCAGAATTAGAATGGGTGAAAAACGCCACAAAAATGCTGAAAAAATTGACATGCTGCCGATTTGAAACTGCTTGAAATCTGCAAGGAAAAAATAAAAGTGTCCCCTGACGAAGGCACTGCCGAAACGTGCGTGCGGAGTGGGCGCATCATACAGGAGTCCACTGCTGCTATTTCAGTATGTACTAACTATTTAGCACTATCTGTAGCTATACTAACTATTTGTGTATGTGTCATATCTCCCATATATATGCATATATGTCAATTCATTATCCTGTGCATCCACCTGAATGGTCAGTCATTGATTTAGGTTAACTACAGTATATACCTTATTATACCTATAATATTTCTGTTCATGTTGACTATGGTACCCATGACTTATCCATCTACCTATATGTACTTATGTTAAATATTTAGTGTTTGTATTCACATACACCTTTAACGTGTGTACATACCCTTAAATGTAAAATAAAAAAAAGTTATGACATTTTCTACTTTGTTTTATGAATCTATTCTTCAAAATTTTTTCCAGATCTATTATTTTTAGCTCTGAAAATACTGTATTGCCATATGATCATAAGAGCATGTTCACACGTTCAATATTTGGTCAGTATTTTATATCAGTATTTGTAAATCTGGAGTCGGTGAAAAATACATGCATGTGCATGTGTTTCTATTATAATTTTCCTTTGATTGTCCCACTGCTGATTTTGACTTACAAATACTGATGAAAATGCTGACCAAGTACTGAATGTGTGAAAGTGGCCTAGAGCAGATTTTCTACTGCAATTAACTTTTTCTGTTGACCGTATTTTCTCAGAGAATATGTTTTTCACATTTATTACATTCAAGTTTATGCTATAAATTATGTTCAAATAAAATAAAGTAATTTTTCATTAATCCAGTCTTTAGACTTTTTTTATTAGGTGATAATTAGAAGACAAAAAAGGAGAACAAAGAGAGCAATATGGCAAAACAGACAGCAATTTTATTCAAAAATACGTTAACAGAGTGTAAAAAATCATGTGGAGATAACACAGCAATGAGGAAAAAAGAGGTGCCAGAGCTAGGGCATCTCCTGGAGATCATGCAGTGGAATATCCGACCCTGACAGGTACATCTAAAAGAGGGACAAGGAGTCCAGAAATAGGTGCATAGATAGATTAATCAAAAACCCTCCGTTGAGAGGGAAACAGCCCCATTGTGGGGGAGAGAGTCCAAGACAGTCAATGAAGCAATATAATAACTCTAATATAATAATTAGTGACTGGCAAGGACTTAAAGCAATAGAAAAATGCACCCAAATCAGGCACCAATATGTAGTAGATAGCGGTGTCCAGGATGTACCTGAATTCTATTGCATGGCACTCACCCAAACGGACGAAAGGGGAGAAACCTAAGTGTGGAACAGTCGGCCAGATCCCAGGGGAGTCACAGAAAGTGCAGGTAGTGCAAGACGCGCGTTTCGCTTCTTCTTTCTCAAGAGGCGCCTCTTGAGAAAGAAGAAGCGAAACGCGCGTCGGGGTGCGTCTTGCACTACCTGCACTTTCTGGTGCATTTTTCTATTGCTTTAAGTCCTTGCCAGTCACTAATTATTATATTAGAGTTATTATATTGCTTCATTGACTGTCTTGGACTCTCTCCCCGACAATGGGGCTGTTTCCCTCTCAACGGAGGGTTTTTGATTAATCTATCTATGCACCTATTTCTGGACTCCTTGTCCCTCTTTTAGATGTACCTGTCAGGGTCGGATATTCCACTGCCTGATCTCCAGGAGATGCCCTAGCTCTGGCACCTCTTTTTTCCTCATTGCTGTGTTATCTCCACATGATTTTTTACACTCTGTTAACGTATTTTTGAATAAAATTGCTGTCTGTTTTGCCATATTGCTCTCTTTGTTCTCCTTTTTTGTATTTGATCTACGAGTAGGCAATACGAACCTGGTGTCTGATTAATTTTTTCAGCTCCGGGGGTCGTTTTATATTATGCATTTGGCCAGTTTGTTTCTGATAATTAGAAGACGTAGAATTCTAAATTGGAACAATGATGTTTACATAAAAATGTCAAATTACAATACAAAACATAACAGGAAATAAAAAACCCATGAGAGTATATACACTCCTCAACAATGAGATTGCAATAAAAAGAAGTAAAAGTTGTGGAATTATTGAAATTACAGGATTAGAGATTCCGTTCGTACCGGACAGATAGTGTCCCTAAGCGCTGAACACGGACTTCTCCCGGAAGCCCATTGCAATGATCCGGAGTTTCGGGGAAAGTCCGGGAAGAGAAAAAGAGAGTGAGAGAATTTTCCAATGAAAAATTTTTTTCAATGTGGGTTTTGGTTCAAGTTTGGATACAGTCTGATACCAGAACCAGACTTTGTATTAAAGTTCAGATAGGGTAGCAGAACCCGAACTTCCACAGGTCAGCTCATCATTACAGGATCGATAATGTTAATGATATGTAAATGATGAAAAAGTAGAAACACAATTTTCAAACATCTTGATTTCAGTATGGCGTGTGAGCAGGACTACATGCACTTACACACCTTGGCAATTGCTGTCCAATGACATCCCAGATGTGCTTGATGGGGGTCAAGTCTGGAAACGCTGAAGGCCATAAAGAGCTCTGGACACAAACTATTTGCACATACCTTTGAAAAAATGTCCATTTCTCCAGCAAGATCAAGTTTTTTAAATATGCGTTCAACTTCTCTAAAGTTGTAAAACTGTGAAGAGAGAATGGAAGAATGTCTCATCAGTGCATGAAAAGGACCGTGGCACAATCTGTAACTGTTGAACTGTGAAGCGACACATTTAGGAAGTTCTGGACACCACCTATTTGCACATCTAGCCATTAAAGAGTGGCCAGCTCCTCATCAGAATCAAAATGGTAGCATGTTTAAGCCACACAGTCACCAGCAACATAAGCTAATTGCAATGATTTATGTTCCCAGTGTATTCAGCATGGCAGAACATTTGAATCTTAGACAACCATTTTTGTAACCTTATTGTTTCTGCACATGGTGCATCTCAATAGTGAATAAATGGAGATGATATTAAAATTCTGTTTTCATTTTTTCAGCATTTGCATATCACTAACATGTCTATCCATCCTGTGATCTACATATTTTACCGACTTTTTCTTCTTGGTGTTCTTGTCTGGTGTGTTGGGCCATTCGCCTCCGGTCTGGCTCTGTGTCTGGTGTGTTGGGCTGCCCATGTCTGGTGTGTTGGGCCATTCGCCTCCGGTCTGGCTCTGTGACTGGTGTGTTGGGCTGCCCATGTCTGGTGTGTTGGGCCACCTCCTCAGGTCTGGCCCCGTGTCTGGTGTGTTGGACCGCCCGCTTGGGTCTGGCTCCTTGTCTGATGTGATGGGCCGCCAACTTAGGATCTGACCCTGTGTCTGGTGTGTTGGGCCGCCCACCTCAGGTCTGGTCTCTTGCCTGGTGTGCTGGGCCGCCTGCCTCGGGTCTGGCCTCCTGTCTGCTTTGTTGGCCTGTCCCATGTCTAGTGAGTTGGGCTGCACACCCCTGGTCACATGTCTAGTGTGTTAGGCAGTGTGGTCAGCAGCCTGCATCGGGTCTGGCCCTGTGTTTGGTGTGCTGGTGCCTGGTGGTCCCTGTCTGGTGTGTTGGGCCTCCCACCTCGGTCGGGTCTGGTCCTGTGTCTTGTGTGTTGGGCCGCCCGCTTGTGTCTGCCTCCTTGTCTGCCCAACTAGGATTTGACCCTGGTGTGTTGGGCCACCCACCTCAGGTCTGATCTCTTGCCTGGTGTGTTGAGGCAGGCGGCCTCGGGTCTGGCTCTGTGTCTGGTTTGTTCAGCCGCCCACCTCGGATCTGACCCTGTGTCTGGTGTGTTGGGGCAGCCGCCTCAGTTTTGGCCCCGTGTCTGGTTTGTTGTGCTGTACGCCTCGGGTCTGGCCCCGCCTCTGGTGTGTTGGGCCTCCCACCTTGGGGTCTGGTCCTGTGACTGGTGTGTTGGGCCACCTCCTCAGGTCTGGCCCCGTATCTGGTGTGTTGGGACGTTCCGTGTCTGGTATGTTGGGCCGCTCACCTCTGGTCTCGTCCTGTGTCTGGAGTGTTGAGCCGCCCGCCTTGGGTCTGGCTGCCTCGGGTCTGGCCTTGTGTTTAGTGTGTTCAGCCACCCGCATAAGGTCTGGCCTTATGTCTGGTATATTGGCCCACCCACCTTGGGACTGGCCCCCTGTCTGGTGTATTGGGCAGCCCGTCTTAAGCCCAATATCTGGTATGTTGGGCAGCCCGCCTTTGGTCTGGCCCTGTACCTGGTGTGTTGGTCAGCTCACTTGGATCAGGCCCCATATTGGGAGTGTTGGGCTCAAGCCTTAGGTCTGGCCCTGTCTGTGTATGGATGCCTGCTGCAGGTCTGGTTCCGTGTTAGGTGTGTTGGACTGCCCGTCTCGGATCTTGCCCTGTGTCTAATGTGTTAGGCCACCTTCCCCGTGGGTCTGGCCCTGTGTCCTGTGTGTTGGCCGACCACTTCAAGTCTGGTCCCGTGTATGGTATGTTGGGTCCTCAGATCTGGCTCCATGTCTGGTGTGTTGGGCCACCCGCCTCGGGTCTGGTCCCTTGTCTGGTGTGCTGAGCCGCCCACCTCCGGTCTGGCTTAGTGTCTGTTGTGTTTGGACATCCCGTTTCTGGTGTGTTGAGCGGTCCACCTCGGGTCTGGTCCCTTGTCTGGTGTGTGGGACCGCCCACCTCAGGTTTGGTCCCATGTCTATCTAACATGTGTTTGGTGTTTTGGACCGCGCACCTCAACTATGGCCCCGTGTCTGGTGTGTTGGGCTGCCTGCCTTGAGTCTGGCTAGGCCCATGTCTGGTGTTGGGCCACATACCGCCTCGGGTCTTCCGGTATGTTGAGCCACCTGCCTCAGGCTGGCCCAGTGTCTGGTGTGTTTGGCCGCAGGCCTCAGGTCTGGCCCCGTGTCTGGTGTATTTGGCAACCCGCCTCTGATTTGGCTCCGTGTCCGGTGTGTTGGGCTGCTGGCCTCAGATCTGGCCCTGTGTTTGGTGTGTTGGTCCCATGTCTGGTGTGTTGAGCTGAACACCTCAGGTCTGGTACTGTTTCTGTTTTGTTAGCCGCCCGCCTCAGATCTGGTTCCTGTGTCTGGTGTTTTGGGCCACCAGCCTCGGCTCTTGCCCCGTATCTGGTGTGTTGGGCTGCCCATTTCAGGTCTGGCTCCGTAACTGGTGTGTTGGGCCACCAGACTCGTTCTGGCCCCGTGTCTGTTCTGTTGGGCCACCCACCTCGGGTCTGGCCCATGTGTCTGGTGTGCTGGGCTGTCCACTTCGGATCTGGCCCCTTGTCTGGTGTGTTCGGCCGCCCGACTTGGGTCTGGTTCCTGCGTCTGGTGTTTTGGGCCACCCTCCTCAGATCTGGCCCCGTATCTGGCTCTGTAACTGGTGTGTTGGGCCACCCGACTCGTTCTGGCTCTGTGTTGGGTGGGTTGGGCCCCTCCCTGCCTTGGGTCTGGCCCGTGGATGGGTCTGGTGTGCTGAGCCACCCACTTCAGGTCTGACCCCATGTCTGGTATGTTGGGTCACCCATCTGGGGTGTGGGTTTGTTGAGCCATCCATCTCGGGTCTGCTACTGTGCCTTGTGTTTTGGGCCACCGCTTCAGGTCTGGCCCTGTGGGTCTAGTGTATTGATTGGGCAGCCCGCTTCTGGTCTGACTCATGTCTGGCATGTTGGGCAGCTCCGCTCGGGTCTGGCCTCATGTATGGTGTGTTAGACCGACAGCCTCTGGTCTGGCTCCATTTTTGGTGTGTTGGGCCGTTCCGTGTCTGGTGTGTTGAGCCGCCCACCTTGGTCGCCTCGTGTCTGGTGTGTTGGGCAATCCGCCTTTCATCTGCCCCGTATCTGGTGTGTTCGGTCGCCTGTCCAGAGTCTGGGCTCCACGTCTGGTGTTTTGGGCCACCCGCCTCGGGTCTGGCCCCATGTCAAGTGTGTTAAGCAGCGCGACTCGGGTCTGACCCATGTCTGGTTTGTTGGACAGCCCTCCTTGGCTCAGGCCCTAGTGTCTGATGTGTTGGGTCGCCCACCTCTTGTCTGGCCCCGTGTCTGGAGTGTGTTGGGCTGCTCGCCTCTGGTCTGGTCCCCTCTATGGTGTGTTGGACCACCTGCCTCGGGTCTAGCCCTGTGTCTGGTGTTTTATGCTGCCAGCCTCGGGTCCGACCTCGTGTCTGGTGGGTCTGGTCCCCTCTCTGGCATGTTGGGCCACTGCCTCAGGTCTGACCCAGTGTCTGGTGTATTGGGCCTCCCGCCTTGGGTCTGTGTTGGGCCGCGCGCACCAGATCTTGCCATGTGTCTGTTGTATTGGGACGTGAAACTTGGGTCTGGTCTCATGTCTTCTGGTGTGTTAGGCCGCCCACCCACATTGGGCCTAGTCCTTTGTGTGGTATATTGGGCTGCCCGAATTGGGTTTGACCCCGTGTCTGGTGTGTTGTGCCGCCCAAACACGGTGCCAGACCTGAGGCGGGTGGCCCAACACAACAGAGTCAGGGCCAGACCGTAGGGCGGGCAGACCAACACACCAGACATGGGTCCAGACCCTAGGCGGTCAGCCCAACACACCAGACAAGGGGCCAGACCCGAGGGTAGCGGCCCAACACAGCAGAGACAGGACCAGACGCGAGGCGGGCAGTCCAACACACCAGAAACGGGGTCAGACCCGAGATGGACGACCTAACACATCAGACACGGGACCAGACCCGAGGAGAGCGGTCCGACTCACTAGGCTACAGGACGGCCAAACACACCAGACAGGGGACCAGACCTGAGGCAAGCAGCCCAAAACACTAGACACAGAGGCGGGCAGCCAAACACACCAGACTCGGGGCCAGTCCTGAAGCGGGCTGCCCAACACACCAGACATGGGGCCAGACCCGAGGCAGTTGACCCAACTCTCCAAACAAGGGACCAGACCCAAGGCAGGCAGTCCAACACTCCAGATATGGGACAAGACCAGAGGTGGGCGGCCTAACACACCAGGCACGGGACGTCCCAAAACAACAGACACAGGGCCAGATCTGAGGAGGGCGGGCCAACACTTCAGAAACAGGGTCAGACCCCAGGCGGGTGGCCCAACACACCAGACCTGAAGGGGTAGCCCAACACATCGGACATGGAACCATACTTAAGACGGGTGGCCCAACACACCTTACTCGGGGCCAGACCTGAGGCGGGCGGCCCAACACACCAAACACAGGGCCAGAACCGAGGCGGGCTCGTGTCTGTTGTGTTGAGCCACCCCACCTTGGGTCTGGTCATGTGTCTGGTGCGTTGGGCCACTGCCTTAGGTCTGTCCCCGTGTTTGGTGTATTGGGCTGCCTGCCTCGGGTCTGGTCCCGTGTCTGGTGTGTTGGGACTCCCGCCTTGGGTGTGGTCCCTCTGTCTGTGGTGTTGGGCCGCTCTCCTCGGGTCTGGCCCCATGTCTGGTGTGTTGGGCCGCTCTGCTCGGATCTGGTCCCGTGTCTAGTGTGTTGGACCACAGCCTCAGGGCAGCCCCATGTCTGGTGTATTGGGCCAGCCACCTTGGGTCATGTCTAGTGTGGTGTGTTGGGTCGTGGGCGTCATGTCTGGCCATGTGTCTCTTGTGTTGGGCAGCCCACCTCGGGGCTGGCCCTGTATCTGGTGTGTTGGGCCACCTCCTCAGCTCCCGTGTTTTGTGTGCTGGGCCACCCGTTTCAGAAGTGTTGGGCCTCGGGTCTTGTTATATTGGGATGTCCCTTGTATTGAGTGCTGGGACGCCCAGCTCGGGTCTGGTCCAGTTGGTCTGATGTGTTGTCCCGCCAGCCTCGGTTCTGGCCCCGTGTTTGGTGTATTTGGGCCGCCCACCTTGGGTCTGGTCTTGTGTCTGGTGCGTTGAGCCACTGCCTCAGGTCTGACCCAGTGTCTGGTGTGTTGGGATGTCCGTTGTCTTGTGTGTTGGACCGCCCACCTCGGGTCTGGTGCAGTGTCTGGTGTGTTGGGCATCCAGCTTCGGGTCCAGCCCCGTGTCTGGTGTGTTGGGCCACCACCTCAGGTCTGACCCCGTGTCTGGTGTATTGGGCCGCCCACCTCTGGTCTGGTCCCGTGTCTGGTGTGTTGGGCCACCTCCTCAGGGCTGGCCTCGGGTCGACTCCGTGTTTAGTGTTTTGGGTGGCTCGCCTCGGGTCTGGCCCTGTGTGTAGTGTGTTGGGCCGCAAATCTCGAGTCTGGCCCCGTGTCTGGTTTGTTAGGCCACCTCCTCAGGTCCCATGTCTGGTGTGTTGGGCCACCTCCTCAGGTCCCATGTCTGGTGTGTTGGGCCACCCTCCTCGGGTCTGGACCCGTGTCTGGTGTGTTGGGACTCCTGCCTCGGGTCTGGGCCCTGTGTCTGTGGTGTTGGGCCACCCTCCTCGGGTCGGGGCCCCATGTCTGGTGTGTTGGGCCACCCTCCTCGGATCTGGTCCCGTGTCTAGTGTTGGACCACCGCCTCAGGTCAGCCCCATGTCTGGTGTATTGGGCCTGCCACCTCAGGTCATGTCTAGTGTGGTGTGTTGGGCCGTGGGCATCGGGTCTGGCCATGTGTCTCTTGTGTTGGGCCGCCCACCTCCGGGCTGGCCCGGTATCTGGTGTGTTGGGCCACTTCCTCAGCTCCCATGTTTTGTGTGCTGGGCCACCCGTTTCAGAAGTGTTGGGCCTCGGGTCAGGCCCTGTGTCTGTTGTATTGGGATGTCCCTTATATTGAGTGCTGGGACGCCCACCTCGGGTCTGGTCCAGTTGGTCTGATGTGTTGTGCCGCCAGCCTCGGGTCTAGCCCCGTGTCTGGTGTTTTGGGCCGCCCACCTCGGGTCTGGTCTCATGTCTGGTGTGTTGAGCCACCCTCCTCGGGTCTGGTCCAGTGTCTGGTGTGTTGGGACTCCCGCCTCGGGTCTGAGCCCTGTGTCTGTGGTGTTGGGCCACCCTCCTCGGGTCTGGGCCCCATGTCTGGTGTGTTGGGCCACCCTCCTCGGATCTGGTCCCGTGTCTAGTGTGTTGGACCACAGCCTTAGGGCAGCGCCATGTCAGGTGTATTGGGCCGGCCACCTCGAGTCATGTCTAGTGTGGTGTGTTGGGTCGTGGGCATCAGGTCTGGCCATGTGTCTCTTGTGTTGGGCAGCCCACCTCGGGGCTGGCCCTGTATCTTGTGTGTTGGGCCACCTCCTCAGCTCCCCTGTTTTGTGTGCTGGGCCACCCGTTTCAGAAGTGTTGGGCCTCGGGTCTTGTTGTATTGGGATGTCCCTTGTATTGAGTGCTGGGGCGCCCACCTCGGGTCTGGTCCAGTTGGTCTGATGTGTTGTCCCGCCAGCCTCGGTTCTGGCCCCGTGTCTGGTGTGTTCGGCAGCCCACTTTGGGTCTGGTCTTGTGTCTGGTGCGTTGGGCCACTGCCTCAGGTCTGACCCAGTGTCTGGTGTGTTGGGATGTCCGTTGTCTTGTGTGTTGGACTGCCCACCTCGGGTCTGGTGCAGTGTCTGGTGTGTTGGGCATCCAGCCTCGGGTCCAGCCCCGTGTCTGGTGTGTTGAGCCACCACCTCAGGTCTGACCCTGTGTCTGGTGTATTGGGCCGCCCACCTTGGGTCTGGTCCCGTGTCTGGTGTGTTGGGCCACCTCCTCAGGGCTGGCCTCGGGTCAACTCCATGTTTAGTGTTTTGGGTGGCTCGCCTCGGGTCTGGCCCTGTGTGTAGTGTGTTGGGCCGCAAACCTCGAGTCTGGCTCCATGTCTGGTTTGTTGGGCCACCTCCTCAGGTCCCATGTCTGGTGTATTTGGCTGCCCAGACACGCTGCCAGATCCGGGGAGGGCGGCCCAACACACCAGACCCAGTGTGTTGGGCCGTTCCGTGTCTTGTGTGTTGGACCGCCCACCTCAGGTCTGGTGCAGTGTCTGGTGTGTTGGGCATCCAGCCTCGGGTCCAGCCCTATGTTTGGTATGTTGGTGTATTTGGGCCGCCCACCTTGGGTCTGGTCTTGTGTCTGGTGTGTTGGGCATCCAGCCTCGGATCCAGCCCCATGTTTGGTATGTTGGGCCACCACCTCAGGTCTGACCCTGTGTCTGGTGTATTGGGCCACCCACCTCAGGTCTGGTCCCATGTCTTGTGTGTTGTCTCGCCCATGTCGGGTCTGGCCCCCTGTCTTGTGTGTTGGGCCACATGCTTCAGGTCTGACTCCTGGCGCAGCCCAACATACCAGACTCAGGGCCAGACCCGAGGCGAGTGACCCAACACACCAGACACGGGACCAGACCCGAGAAGAGAGGCCCAACTCACCAGACACGGGACAGCCCAACACACCAAACACGGGGACAGACCCTGGGTTTACGGCCCAAGAAACCCCACATGAGGCCAGACCTGAGGCGAACGGTCCAAAACACTAGTCACTGAGTCGGACCCGAGCTGGCTGGCCCAACACACCAGACATGGGACCAGACCCAAGGCAGGTGGAACAACACTCCAGAAATGGGACCAGACCAGAGGTTGGCGGACCAACACAACAGACACGTGATGTCCCAGCACAACAGACACAGGGCCAGACCTGAGGTGGGTGGCCAAAAACTTCATAAAAGGGGCTAGACCTCAGGTGGGTAGCCCAACACACTAGACCTAAGGAGGTGGCCCAACAAACCAGACATGGGACCTGACCCGATGCGCGCAGCCGAGCACACCAGACACGGGCCAGATCCATGACGGGCGGCCCAACATACCAGACACAAGACCAGAACCGAAGCAGGTGGTCCAACACATTAGACACGGGACCAGACTCAAGGTGGACGGACCAATACAACAGGTGGGTGGCCCAACACACTAGACATGGGGCAAGACCTGAGGTGGTAGCCCAACATGCTAGACACAAGATTAAAAATGAGGCAGGCAACCCAAGACACCAGACATGAGGCCAGACATAAGACGAGCGTTGCCATAAATCAGACATGTGGCCAGACCAGAGACAAGCGGCCCAACACTTCAGAAACGGAGCCAGACCCCAGGCGGTTGGCCCCACATACCATACCTGAGGAGGTGGCCCAACACACGGGACACGGGGCCAGACCTGAGGTGGGCGGCCCAACACACCAGACACAAGGCCAGAACCAAAGCCCCAACACATTAGACATGGGACAATACTCGAGGTGGGCGGACCAACATAACAGATACGGGGCCAGACCTGAGGTGGACGGCCCAACACATCAGACATGGGGCCAGACCCGAGACGGCCAGCCCAATAGACCAGACATGGATGGGGCAAGACCTGGGGCAGCAGCCCAACACACCAAACACGAGGCCGATTCCAAGGTGGGCATCGCAACACATTCTGCAGACATAGGGCAAGACTCGAGGCGGGCTGCCAACACACCAAATAGGGTGCCAGACCCAAGGCATGCAGCCTAATACCCCAAACATGGGGCCAGACCAAAGGGGGACAGCCCAACACAACAGACACGGGACTAGACGTGAGGCGGGCAGCCCAACACGCACGACATGGCAACAGACCCAAGGCGCGCGGCCCAACACACCAGACACAGGGCCAGACCCAAGGCGGGTGACCCAACAAACCAGACACTCCGGGACCACTCAAGGAGAGTGGCCCAACTCACCAGACATGGGACGGCCCAACATACCAGACAGATATGGGGCCAGACCCGAGGAGGGTGACCCAAAACATTAGACATTGCATCAAGCGACTAAACACACCAGACTAGGGGCCAGACCCGAGGCAGGCAGCCCAACACACCAGACATGGGGCCAGCCCAAGGCGAGTGGCCCAACACACCAGATACAGAGCCAGATCCAAGGCAGGCGGCCCAACACACCAGACACGGGGCCAGACATGAGGCGGCTGGCCCAACACATCAGACACAGGACAGAGGTGGGCGGTCCAACACACCAGACACAGGACGTCCTAACACAACAGACACAGGGTCAGAACTGATGTGGGCGGCCCAACACTTCAGAAATGTTGCCAAACCCCAGCCGGGTGGCCCAACATACCAGACACACCTGAGGAGGTGGCCCAACACACAAGAAACGGGGCCAGACCCGAGGTGCGTGGCACAACACACCCAGACACCATGGGGCCAGACCCGAAGCACGTGACCCAACACACCAGACACGGTACCAGACTCGAGGAGAGCGGCCCAACTCACCAGACATGGGATGGCCCAACACACCAGATACGGGCAGCCAGACCCGAGGTTTCCACTCCAACACACCTCACACGGGTCCAGACCCGAGGTGGGCGGCCCAAAACACTAGACATGGAGTTAGACCCGAGGCTGGCAGCCAAACATACCAAGGTATATGATGCAAAACTCGGCACTCAAGGTAAATTTTCAAAAATTGAATAAGCCAGTAAATCAAGAGTGTTAAAACAGCAACGTTTCGGTCATATAAACCTTCATCAGTACACTCTACAATAATAGAATCAAAAGAAAACAAAATAAATAAATTGTGTACGAAAAGTACATTTCAGTGATGCATATTTTCTGATACAGCAAAAGAATTGTATATTTGAAAAATGAGATACATAGAATTAACTTAGACATAAGTTCAATTCATGGAGGTCACAGTAACAAAGCTGTAGTAAGCTTCCATATAAATACTTTTTACGGCTAAAGGAAAAAAGGGACCATAAAGGAAAAGGGAGAAAGAAAGGAAGATACAGGTGTAGCATCGGCATCTCTGCCCCCTGCCAGGCAGAGATGCCGCCCCACTCACCTCCTCGCTCCCCGCGCTGCGTTCACCAGCACTCCTCTTCCTGCTGCCGGCGCGCGCAGCTCCCCGGGCACTGTGCTTAGGGCGCGCGCTCCCTCCCTCTTAAAGGGGCCGCACGTGCCGTGCTAAGGAGTCCCCGGCGAATAGCTGAGGGTCCTCCCATATATAAGGCACCTGCTCCAAAATGGAGGTGCCCGAGCAAAAGTTGTTGCAGTGTTTCTGACCTCTGCTTCAGCCCTTAGGTCCCGCTGCTAGCCTGACTACCAGTCTTGCCCGCCAGCTTGTTACCTGCCTGTTACCTGCCGTGCCTGCCAGCCCGCTCACCTGGGAGCACTTGCCTGTTGCCTGCCTGTTACCTGCCATGCCTGCCAGTCCGCTGACCTGGAAGCAATTGCCTGTTGCCTGCCTGTTACCTTCCGTGCCTGCCAGCCCGCTCACCTGGGAGCACTTGCCAGTTGCCTGCCTGTTACCTGCCGTGCTTGCCAGCCCGCTCACCTGGGAGCACTTGTCTGTGACCTGCCTGTTACCTGCTTGTCACTTGCCGTGACCACAAAGAGACTCCTGCCGTCACTTGCCGTGACCACCTGCCAGTCCACCTAGAGACTCCTGCCGTCACTTGCCGTGACCACCTAGAGACTCCTTCAGTCACTTGCCGTGACCACCTGCCAGCCCATCTAGAGACTCCTGCCGTCACTTGCCGTGACCACCTAGAGACTCCTGCCGTCACTTGCTGTGACCACCTGCCAGCCCACCTAGAGACTCCTGCCAGCTGTGCCTACCTGCTATTCCGTTCAGTCCCTGCCATCTGTACCGTGGGAGTCACCTCTTCCCTTACAAGGTCGTCCCCAGAGTAGCACCTGGTCCCTCGGCTCGGTCCCTCCCTGGTCACGGAGTTGTTAGCCGCCGTACGACCAGGGTCGGTCCAGGTTGATACTTAGTTACGCCCCTCTGGGTCCCTCCTTGCACCGTAGCACAGAGGTTCCACCCCCCGGACCCGTAACAACAGGAGACATAGGAGTAGGAGGAGCGTACCTGTATGGCTGTGTGATAAGAGGAGAAAATGTGGTACTCAGTGCCTCACATATATGAAGTTATTCTGCAAGATAATATAGTATCATGTAAGTATCCAAGATGTTGTTGACAGCCGCAGAGAGGTGAGAGGTAAACAACTACCAGAAGGTTTTAAGTTGAGGTACCTATTTGATGTCCGGTGTCCTAACGCAGTATCCACAGCTTGTTAGCATGTGGCGCCGTCAGTGGGAAGCACCCGGAAGTCATAAAAGCAGGTCAGAGGGTGGGTGTGTGCAGACCGCGGACAATAGTAAAATCAGCGCCCGCAGCATAAGTGACGCAGTTAGTTGCTAGGTAGATTTGGTTGAGTCATGTGATCATTGTATTGCGCTCCATACAAGTGGAAATGTGCGCTCCAAGGTTGTATGCGTGCCACCAATGCCAGTGCCTGCGTTCCAAGGCTGTACACAACTGAGCAAGTGGATACAGGTGGATATAAAAGGCGGAGTGAGGTGAGAAAGGAGTTCCTTATTAATAGGACCAACAGGAGAAATGTATGATGATCCCCAAAGGTGAAGATGGGGTGGATAACAATAGAATATTAGTTCTGGGTCTATAAAAGAGAAGAGAAAATGTCATTATTTTCTTGAATACATACATAATACACTGTTACTGCATATAGGATACATTGCACTCTGGGCAAGGACAATATTTGCAATGAGAATATCCCAAATTCCGCAGTAATGTCAAACAGTAAACCCCCAAATCAAACAAATGATAGCTGGTCATATTCCCTATTTAGGCCTTTTGGAGCCAGGGTCTGTAACCCATGGATCCAAAAGGCCTCCCTATATTTCAAGAACCGGACCCGATCCCCTCCCCTTCTCAGCAGGGGGACATGTTCTATCACCTGAAATTTCAATTGTGACACATTATGGCCTGATGAAATGAAAGTGGTGTAGGACTGGTAGCAGGGTATTCTTGCATCTGATTGTGGATTTATGTTTTGAAATCCTTTCCTTCACAGGTAGCGTGGTTTCCTCTACGTACAGGAGGCTGCATGGGCATTTAATAAGGTATACTACATAGGACGTGTCGCATGTGGCAAAGTCCCTAACTAAATATTTTTTGCCCGTGTCGGGGTGACAAATCTGGTTGCGCCTTTGTACGTTATTACACTGTCTACATTGTAGACATGGAAAGTCTCCTACTTTGTGTGGTGCCAAAATCAGCGTGCACCAGATTGTCCCTAAGATTAGGAGCCCTTTTGAAACATGGGAGGAAAATCACTAGTGAATCCCCCCGGTCGCCAGATAGTGGCGTCAACGGAATCCATATTTTCCCCACTGTCCAAATTCATTGAGAAAATTCTTACCCCAATCATCAAGAAGACTTCCTCCTTCTTGCTGGATACTGGTGATTTCCTCCATTATATCTATGACCTACAACATATCCCAGCCGATGCTATTCTGGTTACCATGGATGTAAAAGATTTATATACTTCTCTCCCACATATCAAGGGAATAGAATCAATGAAGGATTTACTTGAGCACTCCCAAATTGACCCTAAGATTAGAGAACTCTGTATTGAGCCCCTGACAGTGATTCTCACAAAAAATTGCTTTATGTTTCAAGATTCCTTCTACCTCCACAACAGGGGTACTTCTATGGGCTCGAATGTGGCCCCCTCATATGCTAATTGTTTCATGGCTTCCTTTGAGGAACAGGTGGTGTATCCAAACACGCTCTTTCAGAAAAATGCCAACCTGTGGAAGCGTTATATAGATGATATTTTTTGCATATGGGGGGCACATTGGAGTCCTTAAAGATGTTCTTCTCTGCACTTGACTCTACCTGGCCCGAGTTACGGTTTGTTATGTCACATGACAACAAGCAGATGAACTTTCTAGATACCATAGTAATCAAAGATACCCGGGGTCGCTTATCCACAGACCTTTATTCAAAACCTACTGACCGTAATGGTCTCCTACATTACACAAGCCTTCATCCACCTGCGATGACTAAGTCCATTCCCAGATCTCAATTTAAGAGGGTACAACGGATCGTTAAAGATCCAGACCTGTGTACAGCCAGACTTGAGGAAATGCAGTCCAAATTCAGGAGAAGAGGGTATCCGGATAGGATGCTAAAAGAATCACTAAGACCAGTCACCTCCACATGCCCTCCGGTGACGCACAGGCTTCCATTTGTACACACATACCATCCTTTTGCCTATATTATACATCGTTCTATTCGCAAACACTGGAGTATTCTGAGCACCGTATTCCCCCATATTAAGGAATGTTCACATCCTTTCCTCCAATGTTTCAAAAGAGCTCCTAATCTTAGGGACAATCTGGTGCATGCTGATTTTGGCACCACACAAAGTAGGAGACAGAGGGTCCTACAGACACAGAGGACGGGAACCTTTCCATGTCTACAATGTAGACAGTGTAATAACGTACAAAGGGGCAACCAGATTTGTCACCCCTACACGGGCAAAAAATATTTAGTTAGGGACTTTGCCACATGCGACACGTCCTACGTAGTATACCTTATTAAATGCCCAAATGGCCTCCTGTACGTAGGGGAAACCACGCTACCTGTGAAGAAAAGGATTTCAAAACTTAAATCCACAATCAGATGCAAGAATACCCTGCTACCAGTCCTACACCACTTCATTTCATCAGGCCATAATGTGTCACAATTGAAATTTCAAGTGATAGAACATGTCCCCCTGCTGAGAAGGGGAGGGGATCGGGTCCTATTCTTGAAATATAGGGAGGCCTTTTGGATCCATGAGTTACAGACCCTGGCTCCAAAAGGCCTAAATAGGGATTATGACCTGCTTTCATTTGTTTGATTTGGGGGTTTACTGTTTGACCTTACTGCGGAATTTGGGATATTCTCATTGTGAATATTGTCCTTGCCCATAGTGCAATGTATCCTATATGCAGTAACAGTGTAGTATACAATTCTTTTGCTGTATCAGAAAATATGCATCACTGAAATGTACTTTTCGTACACAATTTATTTATTTTGTTTTCTTTTGATTCTATTATTGTAAAGTGTACTGATGAAGGTTTATATGACCGAAACATTGCTGTTTTAACACTCTTGATTCACTGGCTTATTAAATTTTTGAAAATTTACCTTGAGTGCAGAGTTTTGCATCATATACCTACTGGCGTTGGACCCTGCTCGAGCACTAGGTATAGGAAGTGCAGTAATTCATTACTTTAGCTAAACATACCAGACTCGGGGCCAGACACAAGGCGGCTGGCGCAACACACCAGACACGTGGCCAGACCCGAGCCAAATTCGTTTGGTGGATCTAAATACAGTACCAGAAAACCCATGAATTCTTAAGGGCTCCCTCACTCTCTTTTCTTTTTTCTCTACTCTTTGAAAGATTATTAAAAAATAAAAGATGTCATGCATTTCATACATTTAATTACAGTTTGCTGGCACTTTGTATTTTAAACCTAGTGGCCCAACACACCTGACATGGGGCCAGACACAAGGCGGCTTGGCTAACACACCAGACAAGGAACCACACCCAAGGCAGACTTCCCAACACACTAGACACAGGACCAGACCAGCGGTGGGCGGCCCAGCACACCAGACATGGGATGTCCCAACACACCAGACACGTGACCAGACCCGAGCCGAAGTCGTTTGGTGGATCTAAATACAGTCCCAGAAAACCCATGAATTCTGAAGGGCTCCCTCACTCTCCTTTCTTTTTTCTCTACTCTTTGAAAGATTATTTAAAAATAAAAAATGCCATGCATTTCATACATTTAATTACAGTTTGCTGGCACTTTGTATTTTAAACCTAGTGGCCCAACACACCAGACATGGGGCCAGACACAAGGTGGCTTGGCTAACACACCAGACATGGGACCACACCCAAGGCAGGCTTCCCAACACACCAGACACAGGACCAGACCAGCGGTGGGCGGCCCAGCACACCAAACGTGGGATGTCCCAACACAACAGACACAGGTCCAGACCTGAAGTGGGTGGCCCAACACTTCAGAAACGGGGCCAGACCCCAGACAGGTGGCCCAGCACACCAGACAGACATGGGACCAGACCCTAGGTAGGTGGCCCAACACACCAGACCAATGGCCAGACCTGATGCGAGTGGACACCAGACACAGGGCCAGAATCGAGGCAGGCATCCCAACACATTAGAAACGGGACCAGACTCGAGATGGGCAGATCAACACAACAGACAGGTGGCTAGACCTGAGGCAGTGGCCATTCAACACACCAGACCTGAGGCGGGTGGCCCAACACACCAGACTTGGGGCCAGACCCGATGATAGCGGCCCACCACAACAGACAAGGGTCAAGACGAGAGGCGGGCAGACCAACACACAAGCTTGACATGGGGCCAGACCTGAGGGCGCGCGGCCCAATTCATCAGACACAGGGCCAGACCCGAGGCGAGCGACCCAACACACCAAACACAAGACCAGACCTGAGAAGAGAGGCCCAACTCACCAGACATGGGACAGCCCAACACACCAGACAGGGGGACAGACCCGGGGTTTGCGGCCTAAGAAACCTCACATGGGGCCAGACCTGAGGCGGACGGTCCAAAACACTAGTGACGGAGTCTGACCCGAGGCGAGCAGCCCAACACACCAGACACAGGGCCAGACCCGAGGTGGCTGGTCCAACACACCAGACATGTGACCAGAGCCCCAAGCAGGTGGCCCAACGCTCCAGACACGGGACCAGACCAGAGGTGGGCGGCCCAACACACCAGACACCTGACGTCCCAACACAACAGACACAGGGCCAGACCTGAGGTGGGTTTCTCAACACTTCAGAAACAGGGCCAGACTCCAGGTGGGTAGCCCAACACACAGACCTAAGGAGGTAGCCCAATACATCAGACACGGGACCAGACCCAAAGTGGCTCCTCAAAAGAAATTCAGCAATTTCTGTGCTCCCAAATCCAAATGCCCCCCTCCCTTCTGAACCCCAGTGTGCCTAAACCACATTGTGAAAATAAAAAATTGGGGGCTAAAAAACACTTTTGTGGAAAAAATATGGTCTTTTTGTTTTCACGGTTCAACATTATAAATTTCTGTGAAGCACCTGGGGATTCAAGGTAGACTCCACACATCTAGATAAGTTCCTTGAGGGGTCTAGTTTCCAAAATGGGGTCACTTGTGGGGGGGGGGGGGATTCCCCTGTTTAGGCCCATTAGGGGCTCTCCAAACACAACATGGCGTCTGCTCTTGATTCCAGACAATTTTGTGTTCAAAAAGTCAAACTGTGCTCCTTCCCTTCCGACCCCTGCCGTGTGACCCAAACAGTATTTTTTTTCACACATACGGGGTATCGGCGTGCTCAGGAGAAATTGAACAACAAATTTTGAGGTCCATTTTCTCCTATTACCCTTGTGAAAATAAAAAAATTGGGTCTAAAGAAAAAATTTTATGAAAAAAGTTAAATGTTAATTTTTTGCTTCCACATTCCATTAATTTCTGTGAAGCACCTGAAAGATTAATAAACTTCTTGAATGTAGTTTTGAATACCTTGAGGGGTGCAGTTTTTAGAGTGGTGTTACATTTGGGTATTTTCTACCAGATAGACCCCTCAAAGTCACTTCAAATGTGATGTAGTCCCTAAAAAATGATTTTGTAAAGTTTGTTGAAAAATGAGAAATCGCTGGCCGACTTTTAACCCTTCTAACTTCCTAATGAAAAAAATATGTTTCAAAAATTGTGCTCATACAAAGTAGATATGTGGGAAATTGCATTTATTAACTATTTTGTGTGACATAACTCTCTTGTTTAAGGGAATAAAATATAAAATTTTGAAAATTGCATAATTTTACAAATTTTCACCAAATTTCCAATTTTTTTCACAAATAAACTCAAGTCATATCAACTATCATGAAGTACAATATGTCATGAAAAAAGAGTCTCAGAGACACTGGGATCCTTTGAAGTGTTCCAGAGTTATTACTACATAAAGTGACACTGGTCAGAATTGTAAAATTTGGTCTGGTCATGAAGGTGAAAACAAGCTTGGGGGGTGAAAGGGTTAAGTAGAAAATGGATGCATGGTGTTAATTACCACTCTTGGTTGTATTAATCTTATAAAAATGATATGGATACCAAAGGTACTCTATCTACTACACAATTCTCCAATCTGTATAAAAAGGCATTTTAAAAAAAAATCAATTAATTATTTTGGAATCTGATTTATTGCCAGAATAAAGTTGGAAACACTACAGAGTAATGAACATGATGGGGGAATGGCTGTACCCAATCCTGGTGTGTATTGTTTAGCATCTGAAATTCAGTGCCTTAAGGGAATGGGGGCTGGTAAACCAGGACTCTGGTAGACTATTTTTTCAATATCACCTGTTTGAAGTCTTGGAGACCCATACATTTACGATATGCCCCAATCTAAACAATTTCCCACACTGTATATCGTTCATAAAGTATGGTGGAACATACAAGACTCATTAGGTATTGTAGGATGTAGTTAAGTCACACCAACTTGGACTTAGTTAAGTCACACGAACCATGGCTACAAGCAGGGCTGCCACCAGGAATTTCAGGGCCCCATACTGCCAAAATACTCCTGTCCACAGACTCAATTACTCAATCAGACTCTAACCTCTACAACATGGGCAAGACCAAAGAGCTTTCTAAGGATGTCAGGGACAAGATCATAGACCTGCACAAAGCTGGAATGGGCTACAAAGCCATAAGTAGGACGCTGGGTGAGAAGGAGACAGCTGTTGGTGCAATAGTAAGAAAATGGAAGAAATACATAATGACTTCAATCGACATCGATCTGGGGCACCATGCAAAATCTCACCTCGTGGGGTATCCTTGATCATGAGGAAGGTGAGAGATCAGCCTAAAACTACACGGGGGAACTTGTTATTGTTCTCAAAGAAGCTGGGACCACAGTCACCAAGAAAACCATTGGTAACACATTACGCCTTAAAGGTTTAAAATCCTGCAGTGCCCGCAAGGACCCCTGCTCAAGAAGGCACATGTGCAGGCCCGTCTGAAGTTTGCCAATGAACACCTGGATGATTCTGTGAGTTATTGGGAGAAGGTGCTGTGGCTAGATGAGACAAAAATTGAGCTCTTTGGCATTAACTCAACTCGCCGTGTTTGGAGAAAGAAGAAGGATGAGTACAACTCTAAGAACATCATCCCAAAAGTGAAGCATGGTGGGGGAAACATTATACTTTGTGGTGATTTTCTGCAAAGGGTACATGACGACTGCACCGTACTGAAAGGAAGATGGATGGGGTCATGTATCACGAGATTTTCACCAACAACCTCCTTCCCTCAGTAAAAGCATTGAAGATGGTCGTGGCTGGGTCTTCCAGCAAGACAATGACCCAAAACATACAGCCAAGGCATCAAAGGAGTGGCTCAAAAAGAAGCACAGTAAGGTCATGGAGTGGCCTAGCCAGTCTCCAGACTTTAGTCCCATAGAAAACATATGGAGGGAGTTGAAGCTCCGAGTTGCCAAGTGACAGCCTCAAAATCTTAATGATTTAGAGATTCCTCCTGACATGTGTGCAAACCTCATCATCAACTACAAAAAACATCTGACTGCTGTGCTTGCCAACAAGGGTTTTGCCACCAAGTATTAAGTGTTGTTTGCCAGAGGGCTCAAATACTTATTTGTCACTGCAAAATGCAAAAAAAAAATATCTAATTTATACAATGTGATTTTCTTGATTTTTTGGGGATATTCTATCTCTCACTGTTAAAATTAACCTACCCTTAAAATTATAGACTGTTCATGTCTTTGTCAGTGGGCAAACTTACAAAAACAGCAAGGGATCAAATACATATTTCCCCCACTGTATAATTAGTTATAGTGCAACCCACTGGTCCAAATATAAATTGTAATCCACCACTGTGCCCTCATTAACTGTAAATAGGCACTTTTCCCACCCAATAAATATATAAATTAATTAGCACCTGTACTCTTTCCCCCAATTCATTATCAGTCACACTCCTTCATCCTCAACACCATCCACTCTGTAACTCCTGCTCCCTCGATTCATTATATTTACATCATCATGCCCCCCTCCGCCTCAATTCATTATCATGTCCTCTCTCTCTCTCACCCAACCTTAATCATCATATACTATACCCCACCCCCAATTCATAATTTGTTGTCCCCCATCCTCAATTCATCACTTGCTCTCCCATCCCCACTCCCAATTCATCATTTACCCTCCCCCCACTCCCAATTCGTCATTTGCCCCCCACTGCCAATTCGTCATTTGCTCCCCCCACTCCCAATTCGTCATTTGCTCTCCTTCTCCACTCCCAGTTCGTCATTTGCTCTTCCCCCCACTCACAATTCATCATTTGCTCCCCCCCCCACTCCCAATTCGTCATTTGCTCCCCCCCCCACTCCCAATTCATCATTTGTGGTACCCTCCCCCTCCCACTCCCAATTCATCAATTGCTCTCCCCCTCACTCCCAATTCATCATTTGTGGTACCCTCCCACTCCCAATTCATCAATTGCTCTCCCCTTCACTCCCAATTCATCATTTGCAGCACTCCCCACTCCAAATTCATCATTTTCTCCCCTCCCTTTCCCAATTCATCATTTGTGGTACCCCCCCACTCCCAATTCATCATTTGCAGCATTCCCCCACTCCCAATTCATAATTTGCTGTCCCCTAACTTCATTTAATTAATTCTATTAATAAAAAAGTTTTATATACTTACCTCACATACTATCCCTTGCAGCTCCACTTCTGGACTTGCATCATAGAGCTCGATGCCGCCGTGTGCGCAATGACGTCATCGCGTAAGCGCCTTCACTAGCGCGTCACAGAAAAGGAGGAGGGACTCCCTTGGCTACACTGACAAGCTACGGACTGTTGAATTTGAATATGATATAACATTCAAGACATTAAAAGGAATCAGTCAGTGGGTTTTTGCTATTTAATCTGAGTTAAGCATAATGTAGGGGCAGAGGGCCTGATTCCAGCGATGTTTCACTTGCTTAGCTCCTTGCTGTAATTTCTATACAATCACTGTTTTATCATCAGGAGATTATCACTGCAGGACTAGGTGTCTTGTGCCAGACAGTCCAGCTAATCTGTGTATCTCATCGTCCCATCATTGATTAGCAGTTTGTTGACAATACACAGTGTACACAAGAATGAAGCAAATAAAGCCCAAATACTGTATGTTAAAATACAGCAATCTTTATTTTGAAAAATACATAAAATTAAATAAGAGAAGGGTAGAATGAGCAGAGAAACCTGTGCAGAAAGCAATCACCACTTAATAGACAGGTGTAAGGGAGGTGGTAATCAGTAATAGCTAATAGCACAAAGTTAGTGCCTCATAAGAGTAAGATGTAAATATCAGAGCAAGTATTTAGCGATATCTAGTGGTCTATTATATATTCACACAGAACTACATCAATACTAGATGGGTGATTTATAATAAAAAGTACATGTGCTATCAAGTGAATTGGAGCAAACAAACTGAATCCAAAACAAAGTGTTTATGAAAACTAAACCATCTAGTAAGGGGTAAAATATAAAGTGGCAGTGCATTCAAATAATCAAGGTGTGTTACTCAGACCCAGTACATCAGTAAATGTCAATATTACTAGTAAACACTAATAAATATTGTAGGAGATATACCTCAGTGAGGTTGCAGCCCAGGGTTAGAAACCCCGATGTACGTTTCGCTTTGTTGCTTCTTCCAGGGGGTGTGTATGTGAACAGGGTCAAGTGTACTTTAAATAAAAGCTTATAGCTGATTATTGGGGCTTGCGGCCACCATGACAAGAGCCGGAAGCAGCAGGTCTGGTACCCCACGTCATCTGTCGCCGCCCACCTCTGACGTGTCAGTAAGTGGGAGAGGAGGATGATGCTGAGGGACGTGTTACCACGGCAACCAGTGCCTGCCAGCTGGAGCAAGCTTGCATCGCTGCAAAATACATAGAAGGTGTGTGTGATGGTGATGAAGAGCACGAGTGAACAGAGATAAGGAAGGGGAGTATGTATGCAGTTATGTAGTGCATCAAGAGGATGAATGACGGGAGTGAATGAGTTGATCCCAAAGGTGAATAGTGATATGTCTATTATATATGGGCTAACCATCCAAAGTGTGTCAAATGGGTGGAAATTAACCTAACCTGAGAGTCAAGTTGTGCAGGATACATAAGGGAATTGGGAAGAGCGGGGACTCCACTCCTGCCTCACCGCCGACATCTTGTAGAATCCCAGGGCTTGCAGCCTCGAGCCGTTGGGACAATCCCTCCTCCCAGCCAAGGGCCCGCAGCATCACCCCACTCTTGCCGCCTCTGGCTTCCTGCAGCAGCAACCCTGCTTCTTGTGACCCTGTTCCACTGCCAGCGCCCCTCCACCCCTGGCAAGCTACATTCGGACTATAAGACGCACCTCCATTTTCCTCCCAAATTTGGGGAACAAAAGTGCACCTTATAGTCCGAAAACTACAGTAGTTGATGCAAAAATGAATATACCTCACATTAAAAACTACTACATCTAGTATTTTACTACCTAGACATGAACACCAGGAGTATTCACAAACCACCCACAATTGATTAAAAAAACAAATATAAATTTATTAGTCACTATTAAGACATGTATACATTTAATTCAAAATTGTACATTAAACAGGATCAACTAAGTGAGGGATAGACCACATAATAGTATACTTATCTTCAAATATATATACACAGAAAGTATAATAAGATGCCAATATTTCAAAAGAGACAAAGTAATAATTATAAGTAAATATATCAAGGAGATGTCTAGTGCTTACCCATGATGTATTTAATATGAGGTCCTCCTCTGGCGTCCTGACGCGCGTTACGTGTATGTTGCTTCTTCAAGGGGATTGCAATTGGAAATGGGGTATAGGTACAACCATGAGACATGATCCATATCGGCCCAAAACAACAAGTTTTTCCCTCCTGATCCCAAGTGTCAATTGACTTAATCCATCATTTATCCTGCTGAACCAGTGCCACCTGTCTGTATGCTCAAGAACTGCTCTTCCAGATTAGGAGTTTGAGGAACCTCGTCACCTGGTGAAACACAAGAAATATTTTATTTTAAATATTAATTTTATCTTTGACACTCTTCTCTACTGTTGAAGATTTCTGCATAATTTTAGACCATTTCGGGACAGCCACATGTTGTTAATAAAAGTCTTCATAAGAAACAATCAAATTAGTTTTGTCTTTTGTCTTTTAAATCTATAAGCATCAACCCTTGTATTGAAACACACATCAGCAATACATAGAAGCAATATTAAAGAGCACAAAAAGTAGGTATTGTAAATACAAACATTCAGACTAGATTTATTTATTTAGCTTGCTTATTCAGCACCATTATTTCCACAGCACTTTACAGGCATCATCACTGTCTCCATCAAGACCCTATCAGTATGTTTTTGGTGTGTGGGAGGAAACTGGAGAACTCAGAGAAAAGCCAGGCAAACATGGGGGGAACATACAAAGTCATTGCATATGTTGTCCTTGGTATGATTTGAACTCAGAACAGCAGCATTGCAAGGCAACAGTGCTAACCACTGAGCCACCGTGCTACTACTGTATTTCTCTGAAAATAAGACAGGGTCTTATATTAGTTTTTGCACTAAAAGATGGGTTAGGGCTTATTTTCATGGGATGTCATATTTTTTTTCCATGAACAACAATCCACATTTATTCTTGAACAAAAAAAACTACATTTATTTATATATAATCATGTCATCACATTCTGGAACATCAACATAACTCTACAAACCCTGAATTCCATCATGAATTTCTTGAGATCCTATTTTCTTTTTCCATGCACAACAATCTACCCCACGCTGACAAAGAACGATGGGGTTAAAATGATCATTAATAGATCACTCTGTCCCCATACATATTGTCACGCTCACAGGTGCAGCACATGGTCCGTGTACCCACTGTGCCACGGGGCCGGGCTTGCCTAGGAGGGGCGTAGCTAAGCGGCTACCTGGTGTTCACTGGAGCTTCTGATGGTGGAGTCTGGCTTGAGCTGCAGGTAGCCACCAGGTACCACTCCTAGGCAGTCCCCGGTACCGAAGCTGCCGACCCCAGGGGTCGGGTTTGCTGGATGGGGACTTGGGAGTGGAGTCACTGACAGGAAGGATACGGAGACTGATAGACAGACCGGACAACGTGGGATTCGGGAATAGGTTGTCGTCAGAGGCGTACATAGAAATCATGGAGCCCCATAGCAGAAGTTCTAATTGGGCCCCCCCCCACAAAAAATAAAATAAATAATTGTTGGAGTCACAAAAAATCATATCTCACAACTTTCCAGCCTTTACATAGTAATTTTACTCCTGAAATCCTAGATTCCTCTTTCATTGCCCCCATAAAGTATGATGCCAACAAAAGTGCCCCCCAAACACAGTATAATACCCCCATGGTCCTCCATACAATATAATGCACCCCCCATTGTCCTCCATACAATATAATGTACCCCCCATGGTACTCCATACAATATAATGCACTCCCCATGGTCCACCATACAATATAATGCACTCCCCAAGGTCCTCCATACAATATAATGCACCCCCCATGGTCCTCCATACAATATAATGCACACCCCGTGGTCCCCCATACAATATAATGCACCCCCATGGTCCTCCATACAATATAATGCACTCCCCGTTGTCCTCCACACAATATAGTGCTCTCCCCATGGTCCTCCATAGATTATAATGCACTTCCCATGGTCCTCCATAGAATATAATGCACCCCCAAAGATCCTCTATATAATGCAGTGTACCCCCCATGGTACTCCATACAATATAATGCACTCCCCATAGTTCACCATACAACATAATGCACTCCCCAAGGTCCTCCATACAATATAATGCACCCCCATGGTCCTCCATACAATATAATGCACACCCCATGGTCCCCCATACAATATAATGCACCCCCCATGGTCCTCCATACAATATAATGCACTCACCATGATCCTCCATACAATATAATGCTCTCCCCATGGTCCTCCATAGATTATAATGCACTCCCCATGGTCCTCCACAGAATATAATGCACCCCCAATGATCCTCCATATAATATAATACACTCCCCATGATCCTCCATACAATATAATGCACTTTCCATGGTCCTCCATACAATATAATGCACTCCCCCATGGTCCTCCATTCAATATAATGCACCCCCATGGAGATACTCTATTATGGTCACCAGTCACTGATTTAAAAAAATAAATAAATACAATATTCACCTCTCCTCGTTCCACCCGATGCTCTGGTCTCCTGAGAGTGTGGTGTGAAGCACAGCACAATTATTTTCCTTTATTGTAAATTAAGTTTATTAGGAAAATGTATAAACTTTTTACAAATTATTCTTTTTAATAAATCAAACATGAATGATTTATACCTTAACACAGCTAATATAACAAATGGTTTCTACAAATTCAACACAAAAATGCACTTTTACTGACTATTGTAGTCTCAGAATGAAATCAACCCCTTCATAACAAGCGTATTTACTATTTAGTAGAGCACCTTTGGCTGTTATCACCTGCTGCAAATGTGATACATAATCATACACCAGCTTCTGGCAGTATTACTGAGAAAGCTTAGCCCATTTTAGCCTCCAATTCACTAATATTCTGGGGTTTGCGTGCTGCAGCTGCCTTCTGCAAATCCCACCAAAGATTTTATATGGGGTACATGTCAGGCAACTGCAATGGCCACTCCAGAATCTTAAAAGAATTCTGTAACCAAGCTTTGAAGAACTTTGAAATATGCTTGTGATCATTGTCCTGTTGGAAGTACATTTTCTCCAAGGATTTCCTGATGATTGAATCAATCTTGTCCTCCACATACTGCAGGTTTCCAATCTTAAAGGAAAGAAAGCAACACTGAGCTGCAGACATGCTTTACTATAGTGAAAGTGTTTTCTACAGCGTATGTGACGCGCCCCCTGGGCCGTGTGTGTGGGGGAATACCCGGAGCTGGGTCTCTGTGTAATGCTGGGGGGTGTAGTCTCCGTGGCCGCGACCCGGTCCCGTGGCTCAGGGCGGTCAAACCAGGGGCGGATCTGTTTATTTGGTTTATAATGTTTAAATGTCCGACTACGCCACCCGTGGATTGCGGTCACTGAGAACTGCCGCTGCGGGCAGACCACTGAGGCTGATGTTGTGTGCGCAGCAGGGGGTAGTATAACTCCCCACGGGAGGAGTACAGCCTCAGGGCAGTGAGTGCTGACGGTGGGGGTGATGGTGCGCGGGAGCAACAGTAATGACTCAGAGTCCAGTGATGCAGTCCAGGGTCTTTACTCACAGTTTTACACTCCAAGCCACTTCTGCAGGTAATGGCTGCCCACGTCGTACTGTGCTCACCAGGTGAGGGGCTAGGCCAACTCCCAGGTACCTTTGGAATGCTATTCAGGACCCCCTTCGTGTGTCCTTTCTCTGGCCTGTCGTACCCCACAATTGACCACGTTTCTGTCCAGCTGCCTAGGGCCTTGGTGGGCAAACGTATGTTCCGTTTCCCTGGGTCCTATATGGTGCCTTCCTAACGGGTGTAGTGAGGGGCCGTACATGTGCAATGCCACGGCCTCCGGTTACTAGCTGAGGGTAGTTGCTCTCCTCCACTAGATGAGGGATCCGGTTCCCTTTCTTGGCCTGGCCCCCCTACTCTGGTATCGGCGGGCGTACGGTGACGACTGGCCGGTCCGCACCCCTGGGGTCCCTTCACTCCACTCCTGGAGCCTCCTCCGTTCCTCTCCTCTCTGTTTTCTCTCTCCAGGCTCAGGCCTTGAGGCTGGGCCTGCCTGCGGAGCAGAGCCCGTACAGAGCCCCTGCTCCAGCCTCCTTCTCTCTCTGCTCTCCCCTCTCTCTACTCCCTGACTCCAAGATGGTGCCCACCTTATATACTCCTACTTTTCAGTGCACCCAGAATCTACTCTCCCCACCCACACACTACTGGGTTCCCCCTTTCTAGGTGTTCCCTCCCCCCGCTCCAGCCAGGGACAGTTGTGCTCACTCTTGGAAGCATTGTCGCCCTGCCCCCCGGAAATGTGGTATAGTGCATGTGGGTGTTAGGGTCCTGAGCCACACTCCATCCTTACCTGTAAGTGAGATATCACACCTCTGGATGAGATGCAATACCTCTGCAGCGACCGAACCCTCGGGGCGCTACATATGCTACATTCTTTCTCTGCCGGATATACCGCTGATCAAAAAAGTTCAAGTTGTGTCTCATCACTACACAAAACAGAATCCCAAAACCTCTTTTGTTTATTTAGAGTATGTGGTTTTGAGTACATTGGAGATGACTTTTCCTGTGCTTTTGGATCAGTAAGAGTATACATACGTCTTAAAGTTTGGACATAGACACCTTCAGTGCTTAGTAAATGCCTTACTGTGCTAACTTAAACATCAGTGCCTGCTGCCTCAAAATTTCACTGCAGGTCTTTTGCAGTCACATGATGGTTTTGACCACCTGCCTCCTGAGAAATCTGTTAGCAGCCGGTGATAGCTTCCTCTTTCTTACAGGTCCAGGCAAAGTAAGAGGTGTTCCCATAACTTTAAACTTGAGAACTTGGCTTCCACCTTTATTTCTAGGAACATTCAACACAGTTGTATCATTTTGTATCCTTTTCCTTTTTTGTGGAAGACAACTATAACTTCTCTTAACTTTACAGACTGTTCTCTTAACAACCCAAGAAAATTGGTGAACTGGACACTATAGCTCATGAGACATGAGCTAAGAATCCTCAGGAATGCTGCTAGAAGCCGTTGTCTGGCTATGCATCATATTTGCATCAGGTCATAACGGCCAAAGTATCTCTATGAAGTACTAAAGACGTTTCTCATGAACAGCTTAAATAATTCTGAGACTACGGTAAACATTAAAAGTGTCATTTTGTGGTGAATTTGAAGAAAACACTTGTTATATTAGATGTAAACAACAACATACTTACAATGATTTCTGCAATATCACGTTAAACTCCATTAATTAATCTATATCACAAAAAGGAGGAAGAAAGCCCTCAAAAATAAGAGAGCTTATACGACCAGAGTTTTTTAAAGAAAATTACTACTTTATTTAAACATTATTACATAATTAAAAACATCATGGTGCTGCATAAAGAGGACACTGCTGACTCTGATATTGTTCCAATTATAATCCAACGTAATTAAAGTGCATAAGGATATCAAGGGTACATGATTATTACATACAATTTATGTCTAAACAATGATACCAACTCAAATCATTATTTCTCCATCTCATTTAAATTAAAGTGACAGGTACATAGTGCATAGTGCATAGTGCAAACATAGTTTCTTCATTGGGCTTATATAGTCCCCATTGATTTTTAGTAAATATTTATATATCCATGTGGCTAGCATCCAGCCCGTCTAATGATATGGTTATATCTCTGATTAGTCCCCATCTGATATCATGCCCCTATCAAAGCCGATCTATATAGACTCCGCAATATCACATAATAGTCATTAGTACTTACTAGCGGAAATATGAGAGAACTGCCCGTGTCCTCGCGTCCCTACGCGCGTTTCGCCCTCGCTTCATCGGGGGGCGTATGTTTTCAAGGTGAGCCCGCATTGCCTTATATAGGGACCTGTTGTTTTATTCCATGTCCAGTCCAGTGTGCAGTGATGTGTGCAGTGATGTTGGATTATAATTGGAACAATATCAGAGTCAGCAGTGTCCTCTTTATGCAGCACCATGATGTTTTTAATTATGTAATAATGTTTAAATAAAGTAGTAATTTTCTTTAAAAAACTCTGGTCGTATAAGCTCTCTTATTTTTGAGGGCTTTCTTCCTCCTTTTTGTGATATTGTTATATTAGATGTGTTGGGTAATTGAATTGTTCTTGTTTCGTTTATTGCAAATGGCAGAAAGTTTGTACATTTTGCTAAAAAAATCTAATTTGCAATTGGGGTTGAAAAATTTTGATGGCAACTGCATGTGTTTTATAATGGACCCTAAAAGTTACTACAGTGTTTCTCTCCTTATTGTCTAATGGGAAAACAGCAAAAAGTGTCAGTTTTGTTCACATCAACCAATCATTTCATTTCTATTATTACAATCTTGCTCTGAAAAAAGAAAGCTTATCTGCTCTGGGCTTTCCTATTTTTAAAGCACCACTCCAGAATTTATTTTTTTTTAGCACTGGAGTGGTGCTACTAATCTAAGTTCCCTGCCCCTAGTATTATACTTACCCGCCACTGTCTTCATCTGCTCATCGATCTCTAGCAGTTTGTGACCAGCTGAATTGCTCCATTGCTTGCTGAGCAACCTAGAAGTCACTACTCAATGTTATCCAAGAGGAGAAAAATGTAGACAATGAACCATAGTAAAATAAAACATGACATTTTAATAAATATATGGCATACAAGTATGGTCCTCTGGATGGCCCCTTACCCCATTGATGTAATCACACCATACACCTGTAAAAGAGGACGATATATATACAGATCCTCTAGATCAGAGGTCCCCAACCGCCGGTCCGCGGACCAGGACCGGGCCGTTGGGGTTTTTCAGCCGGTCCGCGGCGCCGCTGACAGTTGTAGAGGATCAGCAGGGAGAAAGCCAGCATGTGATCAGTAGCCTATAAGAAAAGAGGAGGAGGGACTGGCAGTGAATAGATAATTAGCCATGCGGCCCTACTCGCAGAATGTGCTCAGGCAGGAGCAGGGACAAGCAGGTCATGTGTGTCCAGCGCTCCTTCCCCTCCTGCTAGCTGCGAGTTGGAGGGGGAGGGGCTCTGGATGCTAATGGGCAGCTAGATATGACGTCAGGTGTCCCACCCTTATGACTCCTGTAGCTGTGTTCTGGTGTCGTGAGGCCCAGCAGCAGATTTTCTGGTTAAAGTGAAAAAAGCAAATAACAATGAAAATTCATAGCAGCAGTGGCTGTGTCCAGTAGCAGTAGTAGTGGTCATCATCATCAGATGGGACCTAGATGGGACCGTCTTGTTGCAGGAAAACAAGCCCAGTGCTCCCACTGATCCAGGGAAACAAGCCTGGTGCTCCCACTCATTCTGAACCTATGGTAAGTTGAATCACATTCTCATTATAAATGTCATAATTATATGATAAGTATGCACTAAGCTCCACCCCTCCATAACCCCACCCACATATGACCAAAGCCCCGCCCCCACCCCCACCGGGCCATTGAAAACTGGTCTTGCTTAAAGCCGGTCCCTGGTGCAAAAAAGTTTGCCGACCACTGCTCTAGATGGTTCCCACCCCCCCCCCCACACCTCAATGATCTAATTATGCCACACACCTATTAGGAGCAGTATTATATACAGTGGGGAAAATATTTGGTACACTGCCAATTTTGCAAGTTTTCCCACCTACGAAGAATGGAGAGGTCTGTAATTTTTATCGTAGGTACACTTCAACTGTGAGAGACAGAATCTAAAAATAAAAAAACAGAAAATCACATTGTATGATTTTTAAATAATTAAATTGCATTTTATTGCATGAAATAAATAAATAAATTTGATCACCCACCAACCAGCAAGAATTCTGGCTCTCACAGACCTGTTAGTTTTTCTTCAAGAAGCCCTATTACTCTGCACTCATTACCTGTATTAATTGCACCTCTTTGAACTCGTTAGATGTATAAAAGTCACCTGTCCACACAATCAATCACACTCCAACCTCTCCACCATGGCTAAGACCAAAGAACTGTCTAAGGACACCAGAGACAAAATTGTAGACCTGCATAAGGCAGGTATGGGCTACAGGACAATAGGCAAGCAGCTTGGTGACAAGGCAACAACTGTTGTCGTAATAAGTAGAAAATGAAAGAGACACAAGATGACTCAATCTCCCTCGGTCTGGGGCTCCATGCAAGATCTCGCATCTTGGGGCAAGGATGATTATGAGAAAGGTCAGGAATCAGGCCAGAACTACACGGGAAGACTTGGTCAATGACATGAAGAGAGCTGGGACCACAGTCTCAAACATTACAGTTAGTAACATACTACTCCGTCATGGATTAAAATGCTGCGGGGCACGCAAGGTCCCACTGCTCACTCCAGCACATGTCCAGGCCCATTTGAAGTTTGCCAATGACCATCTGGATAATACGACTGCATCGTATTGAAGGGAGGATTGATGGGGTCATGTATCACGAGATTTTGGCTAATAACCTCCTTCCCTCAGTAAGAGCATTGAAGATGGGTCGTGGCTGGGTCTTCCAGCATGACAATGACCAAAAACACACAGCCAGGGCAACTAAGGAGTGGCTCCGTAAGAAGTATTTCAAGGTCCTGGAGTGGCCTAGCCAGTCTTCAGAACTGAACCCAATAGAAAGGCATATCCCTGAAGAAGGAGGTAGTTCAACTCTGAAACGCATAGCATTTTAATAAATATAATTTTTATACTCAATATTTTGGTACCCATCCCTTGGTCCAGAATTGGCAGTGCTTTTTAAACCCTCTTTTTTCAAGTTCTCTATTATAATTTCTGGGTCCTAGTCCTGGATCCAGTGGGTTGAGCAGCAGCTATTGGAGTGTCTATATGTTATCAGAGTTGTGCCTGGAATTGCACAACTCACATAGGTGAGTAGATTACCGTATTTTTCGGACTATAAGACGCACTGGACCATAAGACGCACATAGGTTTTAGAGGAGATAAAATAGAAAAAAAAATTTAAGCAAAAACTGTGGTCACGATGCACTGTTAAGGGGGAATGGGTCTGCTGCTGACACTGGTATAGGGGTAATGTTCCCAAATTCTGTTAATATCCCCCATCCTTATAGATATGCCCCCCCTTCCTATTATACATGGCCCCCACCCCCATCCTGGTATGCATGGCACCCCTCCATCCTTATATGCGTGGCACCCCTTCATCTTGGTATGCATGGCACCCCTCCATCCTGGTATACATGGCACCCCTCATCCTTATCCTGGTATGCATGGCGCCCCTCATTCCTATCCTGGTATGCATGGCACCCCTCCATCCTGGTATGCATGGCACCCCTCATCCTTATCCTGGTATGCATGGCGCCCCTCATCCTTATCCTGGTATGCATGTCACAGCAATCCCCATCCTGGTATGCATGGCACCCCTCATCCCTATCCTGGGATGCATTGCACAGCAATCCCCATCCTGGTATGCATTACACCCCTCATCCTTATCCTGGTATGCATGGCACCCCTCATCCTTATCCTGGTATGCATGGCACCCCTCATCCTTATCCTGGTATGCATGGCCCCTCATCCTTATCCTGGTATACATGGCCCCCTCATCCTTATCCTGGTATGCATGGACCCTTCATCCTTGTCCTGGTATGCATGGCACCCCTCATCCTTATCCTTGTATGCATGGCCCCCTCATCCTTATCCTGGTATGCATGGCACCCCTCATCCTTATCCTGGTATGCACGGCCCCCTCATCCTTATCCTGGTATGCATGGCACCCCTCCATCCTTATATGCGTGGCACCCCTCCATCCTGGTATGTATGGCACCGCTCATCCCTATCCTGGTATGCATGGCGCCCCTCATTCCTATCCTGGTATGCATGGCACCGCTCATCCTTATCATGGTATGCATGGCACAGCAATCCCCATCCTGGTATGCATGGCACCCCTCATCCCTATTCTGGGATGCATGGCACAGCAATCCCCATCCTGGTATGCATGTCACCCCTCCATCCTGGTATGCATGGCACCCCTCATCCTTATTCTGGTATGCATGGCGCCCCTCATCCTTATCCTGGTATGCATGTCACAGCAATCCCCATCCTGGTATACATGGCACCCCTCATCCCTATCCTGGGATGCATTGCACAGCAATCCCCATCCTGGTATGCATTACACCCCTCATCCTTATCCTGGTATGCATGGCCCCCTCATCCTTATCCTGGTATGCATGGCATCCCTCATCTTTATCCTGGTATGCATGGCACCCCTCATCCTTATCCTGGTATGCATGGCACCCCTCATCCTTATCCTGGTATGCATGGCCCCCTCATCCTTATCCTGGTATGCATGGCCCCCTCATCCTTATCCTGGTATGCATGGCACCCCTCATCCTTATCCTGGTATGCATGGCCGTCTTAATCCCCATCATGCTGCACATAAAAAAACACTCCTACTCACTTTCCTTCTCTGTCCTGTCTGCCAGCACGGATTTCGCCATGTGAGCTGCGCGGTGCACAAGGTGAGATCAGCTGCTGGAAAAGTCACTGCTCCCCACGCCGGGACTGTGTGCGTGGGGAACAGTGACTTAATGCTCCTTAATAGCCGGCACACAGCGTAGCCGCAGCGCGGCTCCTGCTGCTGCCGGGCGATCACATGTGCCCGCTATTAAAGGGCATGAATATTCACCCCTCTCCACTCCCAAGGGCGTAGAGAGGGGGTGGATATTCATGCCCTTTAATAGCGGCCACACACGATCGCCCGACAGCAGCAGGAGCCATGCTCCGGCTACACTGTGTGCCGGCTATTAAGTACAAGTATTTCTTTAGCAGAGGGGACAGTGTAGGCTGCAGCAGGTAGCTGCTGCCTCCTGTGCCCTGCTCCCGCGTCGCTACCGCTCCCCCCACACCCCACACAGTATATATATATATATATATATATATATATATATATATATATATACCCCCCCAACATTCTGACTATAAGACACACCCCCCATTTTCCTCCAAAATTTTGGAGGAAAAAAGTGTATCTTATAGTCCGAAAAATAGGGTACTTGCTCTACTCTGTTCTCTTATTGTCTGACCTGCACAAGGAGCGCTTCCCCTTTCTCTTTTTTTTCCCATTTTCACCTCTAACTTCCAGTCAGTCAGAAGTTGTGGTCACAAGATGCCAGTGCGGGACCGGAGCTTTTGCGGGACAGCTGAAAACAGCGGCTGGTAAGTATAATACTAGTTTCAGGGAACTTATATTAGTAACACCACTCCAGCGGTGTGAAATTAGAAAAAAAATGTTGGAGTGGTGCATTAAGCATTGCCTGCTTAGACAACACCTCAATAATAGATAACTGAGGGATTGTATGTTAATACTTCTGAAACAGAAAGAAAAGCCCTACAACTTTGACAACATAACCATGCAATGAAATTGTATAGGGAAACATAGCCTGAAAAAAATGTGTGCCTGGACATACTGACTAGACACACTTTCAGGGTTCGCTCACATGACCATATAAATCACACGAGTGCAATCCGGTAAAAATAAGGTATTGCACTCAGACCAATGATATCCAATGAGGCAGTGTTGATCAGAGTATTTTTTTCAGTATGAGGGAAAAAAAATCACAGCATGCTGCAATTTCAGTCATAAATGGAACGAGACTCACAGTGGGTACGGAAAGTATTCAGACCCCTTTAAATGTTTCTCTCTTTGTTTCATTGCAGCCATTTGGTAAATTCTAAAAAGTTCATTTTTTTTCTCATTAAAGTACACTCTGCGCCCCATCTTGAATGAAAAAAAAAACAGAAATGAAGACATTTTTGCAAATTTATTAAAGAAGAAAAACTGAAATATCACATGGTCATAAGTATTTAGACCCTTTGCTCAGTATTGAGTAGAAGCACCCTTTTGAGCTAGTACAGCCATGAGTCTTCTTGGGAATGATGCAACAAGTTTATCACACCTGGATTTGGGGATCCTCTGCCATTCTTCCTGCAGATCCTCTCCAGTTCCGTCAGGTTGGATGGTGAACTTTGGTGGGCAGCCATTTTCTGGTCTCTCCAGAGATGCTCAATTTGGTTTAGGTCAGGGCTCTGGCTGGGCCAGTCAAGATTGGTCACAGAGTTGTTCTGAAGCCACTCCTTTGTTATTTTAGCTGTGTGCTTAGGGTCATTGTCTTGTTGGAAGATGAACCTTCGGCCAAGTCTGAGGTCCAGAGCACTCTGGAAGAGGTTTTCATCCAGGATATCTCTGTACTCGGCCGCATTCATGTTTCCTTCAATTGCAACCAGTCCTGTCCCTGCAGCTGAAAAACACCCCATAGCATGATGCTGCCACCACCATGTTTCACGGTTGGGATTGTATTGGGCAGGTGATGAGCAGTGCCTGGTTTTCTCCACTCATTCCGCTTAGAATTATCACCAAAAAGTTCTATCTTCGTCTCATCAGACCAGAGAATCTTATTTCTCATAGTCTGGGAGTCCTTCATGTGTTTTTGAGCAAACTCTATGCGGGTTTTCATATGTCTTCCACTGAGGAGAGGCTTCCGTCAGGTCACTCTACCACAAAGGCCTGACTGGTGGAGGGATGCAGTGATAGTTGACTTTGTGGAACTTTCTCCCATCTCCCTACTGCATTTCTGGAGCTCAACCACAGTGATCTTGGGGTTCTTGTTTACCTCTCTCACCAAGGCTCGTCTCCCACAATTGCTCAGTTTGGCTGGATGGCCAGGTCTAGGAAGACTTCTGGTGGTCCCAAACTTCTTCCATTTAAGGAATATGGAGGCCACTGTGCTCTTAATAACATTGAGTAATGCAAAAATTATTTTGTAACATTGGCCAGATCTGTACCTTGCCACAATTCTGTCTCTGAGCTCCTTGGGTAGTTCCTTTGAGCTCATGATTCTCATTTGGTCTGACATGCACTGTGAGCTGTGAAGTCTTATATAGACATGCGTGTGCCTTTCCAAATCAAGTCCTATCAGTAGAACCATCTCAAGGATCTCAAGGAAATCGACAGCATGTGACTTAAATATGAGTGTCTGAGCAAAGGGTCTGAATACTTATGACCATGTGATATTTCAGTTTTTCTTTTTTAATAAATTTGCAAAAATTTCTTAATTTCTGTTTTTTTTCAGTCAAGATGGGATGCAGAGTATACTTTAATGAGAGAAAAAATTAACTTTTTAGAATTTACCAAATGGCTACAATGAAACAAAGAGTGAAAAATGTAAAGGTGTCTGAATACTTTCCGTACCCACTGTATGCAAGTTTATGGGAGCGAGTAAAAAAAAGGAAGGCACACAGACCATCCATATAATGTCCATTTCATATGCACACATGTCAATTGACTCAGGAAATCAAATTATGCCAACACAGGAAGTTCTGCTACAGGGAAGCAGTGGGTACCTACAAAAACCAAGTAAAAGCCCACAGCCACGCCTCCACGGATACCAGCAACATGCCGAGAAGCCCCAATGTCAAGATGCTGATTGTCCTGGTGCAGGAGAGGAAAGAGTTGTAGGACAGTAGGGACCCCGTATATGTGGACCATGCCAAGAAGGATGCAGCATAGACCTACCTCTGCCGCCAGATGTTCCCACATTATGAGGACAGCACACGAGGTCCAAATCAATAAGTAAGTGACTCGCCCCCAGAGCCGTGGGGTACTCGGCAGCCGGGCCTATGGATGCTGATGGGGGATATCACGGTGGCTGGCCCGGTCCGTGGCCCAGGGCGGTCAACAACAAGGGGAATTATTTATAGGGGATTTGTAAAGTGTTCGTGACGCCACCTGTGGAATGCGGCTAAAGGGAGCCGCCGCTGCGGAGCAGTCCTCTGAGGCAGATGTTAGGGCAGCTTATGATGGAACGGCTCCCCACAGGTGGAGCGGGCCTCAGGGCAGCGTGAGGTAATGGATGGTGGTGCAGGGGAGAGACGGCCAGGACGGTTCAGGAAGAAATGACGGACACTCACATGGGGGGTTCGCTTCGGTACCTTTACTGGTGTAGATGCAGTATGGTCCATTGTACACGTTAGGCAGGGTGCACTTCAGGACTCTCCCCAGTGAGCGGGTATAGGGCCTCCTGATCTGTTGCTTCCACTTGCTAAGCTTCTGACCTGCCTGGAGCTAGGTCTGGCTTAATTACTGCCTCTCTCTCTCTCTTGCACCTGCTGACCTGGTGGTAGGGCCTTCTCTTAGAGATCACTCTCCCTGGACGCTGGGGCCTCCGTGACTCCTAGCCCTGGTACTGTAGTCAGCGTTGGTCGTCCTGGGACTTGTAGTCCTCCAGGTGTCCGGTGGTCCCTACTGGGTGTAAAGGGACCCGGTAGGCGCGGACCCGGTGTCTGGTGTATATCTCGGGGTGAGCCTGGTACGCTCCTCTGCCCCCTCAACTCCTCTCTCCTTTCCTCTTTGCCGTCAGCCACACTCAGGGCCCTCACTACGGCAGCAGCAGACGAGCTGCGTCTTCGCTGCTCTCAGCGTCAGCACACTCTCAGACTCTCTCTCAGTCTGACTACTCACAACTCACTGAACTAACTCACTGACTGAGCTGCCTGGCTCCACCCTCCCTATATATCTCCCTAACGGGCTCCCTCTGTTGGTCTGAGGTGGTAGGGTGGAGGTGTGTGAATGTGTGAGGGCCTCTTGTGGAGTACCTCACACAAGTCCATCCATGCACCCTACTGGGTTCTGTGACATCTGTGCGTAGCAGGGCGCCACACAAGTTTGCCAATTTTAAACTTTAGTATGTCATTGGCTTGCTCTATACATAAAAAATTTTTCTTTTGGTCTTTTTAAACAAATAGTAACTATACACAATGTGCAAACATACAAAAACATACATATTGCCATGAAAAATTATATATCTTCACCTGCTCCCCGCCATGTAGTACTGTGCTGCGCTGGCAAATAGTGGCCACCCTATCATGAGTATTTGCCTCCTTAATGTCTTAATGTTTTACTTACATCAATACATTACGTAATTTACTCTATACTGGGCAAGCGTCCCTGAAAACACACAGTAAGTGATGGGTTAACAGAACATCTGAGCAACTACCAACAATATATGAGCAAAGGCACAGTAAGGTCTTATATCTGAAATGGGGAATATTTTAATCATTGCATGATGGCTCTTGCCATTACCATACTGTCCAAGTAACATACTGAATCCCGAATTCAAATATACAAACCACATGGTCAAAATGGCCACCTAGATTTTATTTTACAAAGTCTTACTTTTTCCTTGTCTTTCCAGTGAGTGATGCAACTAGACAATGGAGAAGCTACCGGGACCAATAACGGAGTAAGAGGCAGCAGCGAGGAAGGAGCAGGGATGCGGCCCCCAAGAAAAGGCCACATTTATATATGATTCACCTGAATTTTCTGGCTCCCATTATCAAGCTGCGTCCGTAAGTGCAGACCTTTATATGGAAGTTATTATTGAATTGGGTACATATGTTTTGGACTTTAAGCAATTTTGCTCATTTCATATGGGAGAGGGAGGCTGGTCTGAAG
This sequence comes from Phyllobates terribilis, assembly GCF_046119375.1. Taxonomy (NCBI): domain Eukaryota; kingdom Metazoa; phylum Chordata; class Amphibia; order Anura; family Dendrobatidae; genus Phyllobates; species Phyllobates terribilis. Next base: position 324,021,706 of record NW_027362762.1, on the reverse strand, counting down.
TCTGAGGTGGCAGAGGCTGAAAAGAAGGCTGAAGTAGCCACTGCATCAGCTTTGGAGACACAAGAGGAGGAGGAAGGATGCAGCAGCACCATAATGCCCTTGGACACCTCCTCGCAAACTGTCCCGGATGCAAGAAGAGACCGTCGAAGGAGGGACTCCCCCACAACCAGACGCAAGGTAGATAGTCAGGTCATTGACTATCTATATCACACAGTCACTGATGATGGGGAGGTGATCTTTTGTCACAGCATGGCCCGGGATTTTCTGGAAAAACCCAGCCCTGTTAGATTGTGGACCAGGGCAGCTTTGCATAATTCTGCCTTGCCCCCTATTGACACCCAGGAGGTGTTTGGAGAGGTGACAACTCTCACCATTGATTGGTGAGAGTGTTCGGCATCATCCACCACCACCACCTCAAATTCAACACCAACCTGCCCACTCAGCCAAACGCTCCATGTCTGGACCAGGTGAGGGGAATCAACCTGGGGCCCCAAGCCATGGATATGGAGTGGATCACCAGCACCATTCTATGGTCCCAGTGACCATCGGTTTTATGGGCCTCCACATGCGCCTACATATATCCCCTCCTACAACCCTCTTCCTTCCACACATCTTCTGTTCGTCCACCTCACCCAGGCACCCACCCTCATGATTTCCCCCAGTCCTGCCCCTCTATCGAGATCCTTGTCTAGTTATTATAATGTATATGTTTCCTTTCTGTCAACATTTTTGTTTTCTTTAGTGGCAAAAATGGCCGTTGTTTTTTTTACATAGTTTACAGTTGCCAAAAGATGGCTTTGATTTCCTTTTGGGAGATATTTGATCAATAAAACAGTTATTTGAGTTGACTGTGTCCCTTTCTCTTCATTATTTTTCTCTCAATTCAAGGTTTCATCAAAATATATTATACAACATACATTTTTTAAAGTACACATTGTTCTTTATCATAGACAATATGACATACATCACAAATTCAAAGCATCAAAAGAGTCTTGCCAGGGAGTTTCTCCCTCTGGCATAACAAAATAGCTAGCATATATTTTATGCACCTGAAGGTTCACAGCATCTATGGGCAATATCTGGGACATCATCTTCCACAAGCACTGGACATTTGTGGATACCGATGTAGTTATGGAGGATGACACAGGCTTTAATTCCGGCATTTAAATTTTGTTCGCTTAATTGGAGGACACCCATCAGTACCCTCCGTTTTGGGTACAAAATCCCAAAGGCACATTACACCAACCACTCAACTGGCACAGGCAAGTCTGTAATTAAAGTTGCAGCGACGGAGTTCCAAACCTCAGCGGGGATAGGGTCTCAGATCATGTCTGGTCAGATGGAACGCCTCATCCACAACCACAACAAATGGAATGGGTTCACCACTGGAGAACGGCAGGAGCTGTATTCTTTGTCATTACACATGTGTATTGATGATTAGCCAGCTTTAATGCCCATAACATGGTACGATAAAGTAGCACCTGAATGTCAGACTAGCCTTGTCAGTCTCATCCATACTAATGGCTTTATGTGGCAGATGCCTCTCCGATAGAATTGCATTATGGATAAGTATCTGCCTGTTTTTCTCAGCATTAAAGGGAATCTGTCACCCCCTGGGACTTATCTGACCTCTAATATGGGCATACAGGTGATAGTAATGTAAATCTATACCTACCTGTATGCCTCATATTAGAGGTCTTGTTGCTGTGAAATCAGTGAATATGAATAGCGGTACCAGAGCGCCAATAACAGGGCAAAAATATTAAAAGGACTGATTTATTAATACACACACACACACAACGCGTTTCGGTGGACACAGCCACCTTCATCAGGTGTGACAAGCAGCAAACAATTGATCCTTATATACATTTGACTAGGTATACAATTACTTAAAAGGGGCGGGGCCAGATACAGAGTATTACCTCTATATTAACCCCTTGAGTTCATATATGCTCAATAGAGTAAAAAGGATTGTTATAAAATAATGCCTAATGAAGCATATAGGGTTCTTATAAAAAGGATTCGCTGTAAAAAAAAAGCAAAAAACTTGTGAATCCTATAATCTTAATACTTCATAGGATATATTGTCATCTACCACCCTATATTTTAGATTATATAAAATAATAATAATAATAATTTTTACATACAACATAAAACAATGCATAAATATAAAGTATAAAATTACAATCAGTTTCTATAATTGTAATTAGGAAAAGTAGACGAAGAAAGGAAAGAGAAAAAAAAAAAAATAAAAAAAAATAATAATAATAATAATAAAAAAAATATATAAAATAAAAAATAATAATAAAAAATAAATAAATAAATAAATAAAAAAAAAAAATCCAAAAAAAATAAAAATAAAAAAAAATAAAAAAATTTTCTTTACATTTTTCTCCTTTCTCTCTCTCCTCCCTCCTCCCCTCCCTCTCTCCTTTCCCCTCTTCCCTCCTTCTCTCTCTCCTCCCCCCTCCTCCTCCATATAAAAGATATATATAATAAATTTGCTAAAATATGAAAACAATTATTTAAAAAGTTGTCTTTTCTATATTAAGGTTCAAACCTTCAGGAGACAAGGTTCCCATTTTGAAAATCCAATAATTTTCACGTGTAATGAGACGATTTAGTCTATCAGGGTGTGTATCAACTATATGATCAATGATAGTTAGTTTTAGGTTATTAGGATTTTTTTGATGTTCTTTTAAGAAATGATTAGAAACGCTATGTAGGGGAAAGCCGTTTCTAATATTTTGGTGATGTTTATTTAATCTTGAGTGCATTTCCTGGATAGTGCGGCCAATGTATTGCAGGCCGCAGGTGCACTGGAGCAGATAGATCACATATGAGGACTGACATGTAAGTCTAAAGCGAATGGGATATATCTCTCCAGTGACCGCAGAGACGAATGTTTTGGCTCCGTTATCAATGGATTGACAGCATAAGCATTTAGGGACATTACATTTATAACATCCATTATTGCTAATAGGAGCTGGATGGTTCGGTCTTCTACCAATTGTTGTATTGCTAGGGGCTATATAGTTTCCTAGATTTTTACTCCTCCAATATATGACATGAGGAAATTCCGGTAAATGACCAGTTAATATTGGATCATTACTTAAAATGAACCAGTATTTTTTTAATAAACTGGATAACACTTGCGTAGGTTTACCATAAGTAGTAATCAGATTTAAACTGAAATCGTTGTTTGGCTCTTGGCTGGTATTCTTGGATTTGTTGATACACAGGTTCTGTGATAGGGATGGGTGCGGTAGAGCTGCCTTTAACCTATTGTTTTTTCACCTGTGGGAGCAATTTAATTAGAATCACTACCCTGGTTTTCCAAGCTGCGCTGCCTTAACCCCTCCGGAATGCTGCCGGGGGTGTTGGTGAAGCTGGGCGTCTATCTCGGCATTACATGCTACTAACCTGACCACGTGATATACCACCAAGAGATCAGGATCTGTGAACGCCGCTGGAAATAGATGACAGCCACCAACAGAGCGGAGCTTGTGGAGCTTTACACTGGGGTTGTGCAGAGGTGCACAACTTCATAAGGTTAGTAGCCATCCCCACACCCCTCTAACAATTGCAATACTGAGTCACCCATTGCGCCTTGTTCTCTCCTCTCTTTACATATTGTTGCTGTGAAATGTCTTTTTATTCCTACAAGTTTCTGATGTGATCCAGTCCCGGACTCGCCTCCTATGTGAATTACAATGCTTCCCCCCTCCCCTGCATGTCACAGTGCCTGGATTTGGCTGCTGCAACTGCACATTGTAATTCACATAGGAGGCGAGCCCGGGACTGGATCACATCTCTAATATGAGGCATACAGGTACGTATAGATTTACATTTCTATCACCTGTATGTCCATATTAGAGGTCAGATAAGTCCCAGGGGGTGACAAATTCCCTATAAGGATACCAAGATATGGCAATGTTGATGACCGTAGATAGTGTTTGGCCAAGGAAACTAAGTACAGCAGATGAAAGATGTATAATGCTTAGTTCCCTTTGAAATTGAAAGATGTCCAGCAGTGCCATAAGCTCAGAATTGGCAGCAATCAGTAGGACCCAGCTTCACCAATCTACTACCCGAAACCATACCATTGACATGGAAACAAGGCCAAATGACTCAACTGTGCATGAAAAAAATGGGAACTGTGTGAAGAAAAATGGCAGATTGTTCTCTAGACTGAATTTGAAATATTGGGCTGTAATAGAAGCCAGTTTGTTTGCTGAAAGCCTGAAGAGCTGTACAATAATGAGTGTCCACAGGCAACAGTGAAGCATGGTGGAGGTTTATTGCAAGTTTGGGGCTGTATATTAGCAAAATTAGTTGAGGGTTTGGCAAGAATTGTGTCTTCATTTCTGAAAAATGCAAGCAGACACTTATCTATCATGCAAGAGCAGCTGGGAGGCCACTGATTGGCTCCAAATTTATTCTGCAACAGGACAATGACCCCAAACACACAGCCAATGTCATCAAGAACTATCTTCAGAAGAACAAGGAGTCCCAGAAGTGACGTTATAGCCCTCAAAGAGCCCTGCTCACGAAGTCTGACTGGGACTAGATGAAGAGACACAAGGATTTGCACAAGTCTACATCCACAGAAGATCTGTGGTTAGGTCTCCAAGATGTTCGAACTACCTCCCTGCTGGGTTTTTTCAAAATCTGTGTGCACATATACCTAGAAGATTTGATGCTGTGTTGAAGGCAAAAGCTGGTCACACCAAATATTGACTTGATTTACATTTCTCCTTTGGTTATGTGCACACAGTGCGTTTTTGGTGCGTTTTTTCAGCACGGAAACGGGCCAAAAACGCATTGCATACCTTATCCCGTGACTTCCTATGACATTTAGCAAGTTCTGTGCACATGATCAGGAATTTTCCTGAACAGATTTCATGTGCGGAAAAGAACGCAGCATGTCCATTCTTTGTGCGTTTCCACATGCATTTTTGCCTATACAATGCATTGGAAAAACGCATGGCAAATGCGCAGGCAAAAATGCACAAAAAACGCATGTAAAATGCTGCGGATTTTCCGCAGCATTTTTGCTGCCAAGAGGTGCAGAAACGCTGCAGAGATTTCTGCAAGCAATTCCTGAACGTGTGCACATAGCCTTTGTTCGTTCACTTTGCATTTTATTAATTGATTAACTATTAAGCGTATGTGAGCACGTTCAGGATTTGAAGCAGAAATTTCTGCATTTCTGCATCTCCTTGGCAGGAAAAACACTGTGGAAAAAAGACACGTTTTGCCGCCATTTTGACATGTTTTTGACACATTTTTTTAATGCGTTTTTGTACATCAATAAATGCTTTTTGGAGCTACATAAAGTTATTTGAAAAGGAATGTGGGACATTGCGTTAACCCTTGGATTACCATCAGAACTGGGGTGAGTATATTGGTTAATTTAAGAATGTGTCGGTTGGATTTCATATAAAGTGTTTGCTCTGTGTCTGTGTGTTTATTTAACTCTTTACTTTAATTACGTTTGATGATGACAGGGTCTGATTGACACCTTGTCATCACCAAACAAAAGAGCTAGGTGTCAGCTAATGCCATTTTCCCAATCTTCATTAGCATTTCCATTCATGTAATTTCTGGGGCCGCTGTGAGCTGCTATTTTTAGCCCAGGAAGGTGCCATTAGGCAAACATGGTCCCTGGCTATTATTAAAAGCTCACAGCTGTTTCGTTAGCTGCTACGTCCCCACGAACAGCAACAAGCAGCACTTTGGACACAGCCTATTTTTGCTGCGCCCAAAACGCAGTGTTTTAATGCTGCACTTTTGTTGTCGGTACATGTGAATCCACCGCATATAATGACACTTCAATCAGTCAAAATCTGCATCGGAGACTAGCGTGTCCACTACAGAAATTGACATGCTGCGGGTGAGTTTGGGTATGTGGCCATGATCAGGAGCCGCTGCGGGTTTGATGCTGCGTGCTTATGCAGCGTCAAACCCGCAGCGTCCAGATGTTACAGTATAGTGGATGGTATTTCTAGAATCCCATGTCCACTATGCATGCATCTGAGGCTATGGATCACCTGTGGACACTGACATGCGGTGCGTCTTTCAGGATCGCAGCATGTCAAATTCTTTTGTGGAATCGCTAGTCTCTGCAACAGAAATTTGACCATTAGAATGTATTGAATGCAGTAAATCCGCATGGTTTAATGAACACATGTGGATTTACCTGCGTTCAATAGAATGCACCGTTTTGGACACAGCAAAAATATGCTGCGTCCAAAGCGGTGCTACATCCATGTCGTGGGCACATAGCGTAATTTAAAAAAAAAATATATATATATGGTGTAGGCTCCCGCGTCATTCTCATAACCAGCAGAGGGAAAGCCGACCGCTGGGGGTAGATATTAGAAGTCGGGGAAGGGGCCATTAGCCAAAACTGTTCCCTGGCTATTAATAACCGCCCACAGGAGTTTGTTTAGCCTTTACTGGCTAGATTACAGGGGAAGCACAGAAAAAAATTGACATAGGGTCCCTCCCACTATAAAATCTAACCAGAAAAGGCTAAACAGACAGCTGTGGGCTGATATTAATAGCCAGGTAAGGGGCATGAATACTAGCCCCCTCCGCGGCTAATAATATCACCCCTCAGCAGTCCCAGAAATGGCGCATCCATAAGATGCGCCAAATCTGGCGCTTAGCCTCCGCTCTTCTCACTGCCTTGTAGCAGTGACGAGTGGGGTAATGGGGTTGGGGTTCATGTCAGCCTTGTATTGGCGGCTGATGAGAAGCCCAGGTTAGTAATGGAGGGCGTCTATAAGACGCCCCCATTACTAACCGCGTAGTAAAGTTTTTGCCGCTTTTTCAATAAAAGACACAGCCAGAATAAAGTATTTTAATGAAATAAAGTGACACACGGTTTTTTTTTTTTATTTCACGCTCAGTCTCCGAAGCCCTTGATCTTCTGTAAAAAAAAAAAAAAATAAATTCAAATAAAAAAACATCCATATCCCTCACCTGTCCGCCGTCACGTCATAGTCCACGATTACTGCTTTCACCATTGTTCCTTAGCGATCCGGGTCACTTCTACAGCAGTGACATCAACAATCACTGATGTCACTGCTGTAGAAGACAGAATGTACACTGACAGCCGTGTAATCTCTCCTGTCAGTGTACATTGCTGCTGCAGGAGTGAGGTCACTGGGGTTCATCAGCTGATCAGCCCCTGAGACCTCAGCATCAGTACTGGTGGGAACATTCTTGAGAATGCTCCCACGCAGCATCGGTGCTGTAAAGGGAGGTCACGTGAGCTCTCAGCTGATCCTCCCCAGCCGACCCGAGTACCACTCTATGCAGCATTTTCGCGGCCCATTGACTTTAATTGAACCGCAGCAAATCCGCAGGTATAAATATTATACCGGCGGATTTGCTGCGGTTCAATTAAAGTCAATGGGTGGGAAATGCTGCGGAAATGCTGCATAGAAAGGATATCCTGCATTTTAAAACACAATGCCAATCCTGAGCGGAAATTTCCACATCTCATGTGAACAGCACATCAGGATTGCCATTGCATTAGCTGATAAAAGAGAACTTCGAGAAAACCGTAGCATAGTCATATAGACAGAAACCATATTGTTTTATGCTACTATAGGGACTGTTTTATAGACCAACCGCTCTATGCGCTATCAGAAAGGAGGGCGACCCGAGGGTCAAAAAAATGAACGGTACTAGGTCATCAATATGTGAAAAAATGTATAAATATCTTTATTAATGTCATGATTATAGACAAATGGAATAAAGTGCGTCAGACAAATGAATAAAAACCAACACCTAAGGTGCTCATAGTGGTATATATTGGACTGATATATTAAATCCAGAAATATGCAGAGGGTATGCACACTACATAGTACACAATATAATAAATCAGGTGCTATCTATAGGCTATGTTGCTTAATTTGCATATATTATACAATCCACATAACATATTATCTCAATAACTTGAAGTTTAAACCAACCACATAGATCGCCTCCCCCATAAAAATAACAACTAAAGTGCTTATGGCGGTGGGTACTGGATTAATGTATTTAGGTTATTGAATATAAGGACATGCAGTGGGTATACTTAATATAAAGTACAAAATGTGAGAAGTCACATGCTATTTATAGGTCATATGGCTATATGTCATCGATTTACATTGATTATATTATCCCACATAACCATGGCAGTATAACCATTGCATTATATTACCTTAGTCTCATAGGGTCCAGTCCCGCCACACACTGCACCTCCCCCGACGCGCGTTTCGGCATAAGCCTTTCTCAGGGGGTGCATTAGCTGGCAGACCGATTATCAAGTATTTTTGATGCATTTCCGCAAAAAACCGCCGCGAAAACTCATCAAAAACACTACATGTGCACTTAACCTTAACACTTCTATTTTTGAAAGCATTTACTTTGCAGTATTTTTTCCACGCATGCCTAAAAACTTTTGCACCCCATGTGTATTCACACTGTGCAGTCAAATTGCGGCTTATTGCTGCAATTACAGTATACTAGCTGCAAAAGCAGTAGTTTTTGAGCAGCTATCGCAAACTAGGGCTGGGGCATATGGCCTATGTATTGCAATCTCAATTTTGATTCCTAAATTTAGGATTAATGCCTTTACACGTACAAACATTGTCAAATTTTCAAATGTATAGTTTTGGTAATATGTACTGTGACGAAACAGCTTCTAATCTTAATCAGCCAGACGTCTAGATTTGTTAAGCCAAGAGAATTACACTTTTGTGTTTGTGTTGACTTTGGAATGTATGTGTTTCTTTGGCTGGTCAAGAAGTACAGTGACTCAGGGTAAGAATAATGAATGTTTGCTAAATATGTTGATTGACCATTGTGTGGACCCTGTGGCTTGTTGACTCACAAAACAGGAGGACAAACTACACAAATTCATTAAATGCTCAAACAATGAGACCTGAGCGCTGCACCTTTCCCGTCGACCTGTGACTGATAACCTTAGCCACATATGTAAATATAAAAAGGGGTTTTCTATCCTGCTGCAAAGAGAATCAAAGATCAGACATTTTTCAGGACAGCAGATGGATAGCATTGCTCGATCCAGAGAGGCACAGATTTGGATTCTACAGCCTAAGGGTATATGGCCCTGACTGGAAGGATACAGATCTGCGCCATTGACCATCAGAGAACCCATGGATACATTTGAGGGGACCAGGTTGGGACAATGAGGTCATCTGGCCCCATGGATATGTTGTTTGGGGTTGCCAGGTGGGACCCTCCGGTCGCCTGGAACCCATGGAGACGTTCAAGAGAAGCCAGATTGGGTCATCTGGCTCCATGAAAACTCTCAGAGAGACCAGGGTGGGACCCTCGGGTCTCCTGCCCTTGTACCTCGATGGACTGTCAGCTTCCTAAGCTTGCCGCTATCTCCTCTCTGTGGGGGCCCGCTGGTTGAGGTAGTTAGCCCTGTAAGTCCCAAAGTCGCAGTTGTTCTATCCCCGGCAGGTGAGCAGAAGGGTGAGACTGTGTAATTTTGCACCATCTAGGGTATTTGCTGGAACTGTTCTATCTGTTTATTGTCCGTTGGGTGGTTCAATAAAGTATTGCCACACTGTTTTACCCTCACCCTGTGTTGTCTGAGTAGTATCACGCCCACGGAAGACCCCGGATCTTCACATGTACATTTTGCTACTTCTTGGACAATGGAAAAAATAAAAAAAATATTATTTGGGGGGGGGGGGCATTCCAAGACTCAAACCATTTTTTTTTATTTTTCCTGAAGACTGAACTACAAGAAGGCTTTTTTTCAGCTAAATGCATTATTTTTCTTTTAGGCTTACTTTTTATTTTTATAGGCATGTAAAAAAAAAAAACAGACAATGGGTTTAAATGTGACGGGACTGTCAGTAAAAGAGAGGCAGAGGGTGTGCAGCAGGCAGCATGCCCCCAGGTCAGGATGAAAGAGGCAGAGGGTGTGCAGCAAGCAGCATGTCCCCAGGTCAGCAGGGGTAGAGGGTCTGCAGCAGGCAGCATGTCCCCAGGTCAGTAGAGGCAGAGGGTCTACAGCAGGCAGCATGTCCCCAGGTCAGCAGGGGCAGAGGGTCTGCAGCAGGCAACAAGTCCCCAGTTCAGCAAGGGCAGAGGGTCTGCAGCAGGCAGCATGTCCCCAGGTCAGCAAGGGCAGAGGGTCTGCAGCAGGCAGCATGTCCCCAGGTCAGCAAGGGCAGAGGGTCTGCAGCAGGCAGCATGTCCCCAGGTCAGCAAGGGCAGAGGGTCTGCAGCAGGCAGCATGTCCCCAGGTCAGCAGGAGTAGAGGGTCTGCAGCAGGCAGCATGTCCCCAGGTCAGCAGGAGTAGAGGGTCTGCAGCAGGCAGCATGTCCCCAGGTCAGCAGGGACAGCATGAGAGAGGCAGAGTGTGAGCAGCAGGCAGAATGTCCCCAGATCAGCAAAGGCAGAGGGTGTGCAGAAGACAGCATGTCCCCAGGTCAGCAGGGACAGCATGAGAGATGCAGAGAGTGTGCAGCGGGCAGCACGTCCCCATGTCAGCAGGGGCAGAGGGTCTGCAGCAGGCAGCATGTCTCCAGATCAGCAAGGGCAGAGGGTCTGCAGCAGGCAGCATGTCCCCAGGTCATCAGGTGCAGAGGGTCTGCAGCAGGCAGCATGTCCCCAGGTCAGCAGGGGTAGAGGGTATGCAGCAGGCAGCATGTCCCCAGGTCAGCAGGGGCAGAGGGTGTGCAGCAGGCAGCATGTCCACAGGTCAGCAGGGGCAGAGGGTGTGCAGCAGGCAGCATGTCCCCAGGTCAGCAGGGGCAGAGGGTGTGCAGCAGGCAGCATGTCCCCAGGTCAGCAGGGGCAGAGGGTGTGCAGCAGGCAGCATGTCCCCGGGTCAGCAGGGGCAGAGGGTGTGCAGCAGGCAGCATGTCCCCGGGTCAGCAGGGGCAGAGGGTGTGCAGCAGGCAGCATGTCCTCGGGTCAGCAGGGGCAGAGGGTGTGCAGCAGGCAGCATGTCCCCGGGTCAGCAGGGGCAGAGGGTGTGCAGCAGGCAGCATGTCCCCGGGTCAGCAGGGGCAGAGGGTGTGCAGCAGGCAGCATGTCCCCGGGTCAGCAGGGGCAGAGGGTGTGCAGCAGGCAGCATGTCCCCGGGTCAGCAGGGGCAGAGGGTGTGCAGCAGGCAGCATGTCCCCGGGTCAGCAGGGGCAGACTGTGTGCAGCAGGCAGCATGTCCCCGGGTCAGCAGGGGCAGACTGTGTGCAGCAGGCAGCATGTCCCCGGGTCAGCAGGGGCAGACTGTGTGCAGCAGGCAGCATGTCCCCGGGTCAGCAGGGGCAGACGGTGTGCAGCAGGCAGCATGTCCCCGGGTCAGCAGGGGCAGACGGTGTGCAGCAGGCAGCATGTCCCCGGGTCAGCAGGGGAAGGGGGTCTGCAGCAGGCAGCATGTCCCCGGGTCAGCAGGGGCAGGGGGTCTGCAGCAGGCAGCATGTCAGCAGGGGCAGGGGGTCTGCAGCAGGCAGCATGTCCCCAGGTCAGCAGGGGCAGGGGGTCTGCAGCAGGCGGCATGTCCCCAGGTCAGCAGGGGCAGGGGGTCTGCAGCAGGCGGCATGTCCCCAGGTCCCCAGGGGCAGGGGGTCTGCAGCAGGCGGCATGTCCCCAGGGGCAGGGGGTCTGCAGCAGGCAGCATGTCCCCAGGTCAGCAGGGGCAGGGGGTCTGCAGCAGGCGGCATGTCCCCAGGTCAGCAGGGGCAGGGGGTCTGCAGCAGGCGGCATGTCCCCAGGTCAGCAGGGGCAGGGGGTCTGCAGCAGGCGGCATGTCCCCAGGTCAGCAGGGGCAGAGTGTGTGCAGCAGGCGGCATGTCCCCAGGTCAGCAGGGGCAGAGTGTGTGCAGCAGGCGGCATGTCCCCAGGTCAGCAGGGGCAGAGTGTGTGCAGCAGGCGGCATGTCCCCAGGTCAGCAGGGACAGCATGAGAGATGCAGAGAGTGTGCAGCGGGCAGCACGTCCCCATGTCAGCAGGGGCAGAGGGTCTGCAGCAGGCAGCATGTCTCCAGATCAGCAAGGGCAGAGGGTCTGCAGCAGGCAGCATGTCCCCAGGTCATCAGGTGCAGAGGGTCTGCAGCAGGCAGCATGTCTCCAGATCAGCAAGGGCAGAGGGTCTGCAGCAGGCAGCATGTCCCCAGGTCAGCAGGGACAGCATGAGAGATGCAGAGAGTGTGCAGCGGGCAGCACGTCCCCATGTCAGCAGGGGCAGAGGGTCTGCAGCAGGCAGCATGTCCCCGGGTCAGCAGGGGCAGAGGGTCTGCAGCAGGCAGCATGTCCCCGGGTCAGCAGGGGCAGAGGGTGTGCAGCAGGCAGCATGTCCCCGGGTCAGCAGGGGCAGAGGGTGTGCAGCAGGCAGCATGTCCCCGGGTCAGCAGGGGCAGAGGGTGTGCAGCAGGCAGCATGTCCCCGGGTCAGCAGGGGCAGAGGGTGTGCAGCAGGCAGCATGTCCCCGGGTCAGCAGGGGCAGAGGGTGTGCAGCAGGCAGCATGTCCCCGGGTCAGCAGGGGCAGAGGGTGTGCAGCAGGCATGTCCCCGGGTCAGCAGGGGCAGAGGGTGTGCAGCAGGCAGCATGTCCCCGGGTCAGCAGGGGCAGACGGTGTGCAGCAGGCAGCATGTCCCCGGGTCAGCAGGGGCAGACGGTGTGCAGCAGGCAGCATGTCCCCGGGTCAGCAGGGGCAGACGGTGTGCAGCAGGCAGCATGTCCCCGGGTCAGCAGGGGCAGACGGTGTGCAGCAGGCAGCATGTCCCCGGGTCAGCAGGGGCAGACGGTGTGCAGCAGGCAGCATGTCCCCAGGTCAGCAGGGGCAGGGGGTCTGCAGCAGGCGGCATGTCCCCAGGGGCAGGGGGTCTGCAGCAGGCAGCATGTCCCCAGGTCAGCAGGGGCAGGGGGTCTGCAGCAGGCAGCATGTCCCCAGGTCAGCAGGAGTAGAGGGTCTGCAGCAGGCAGCATGTCCCCAGGTCAGCAGGAGTAGAGGGTCTGCAGCAGGCAGCATGTCCCCAGGTCAGCAGGGGCAGAGTGTGTGCAGTAGGCAGCATGTCCCCAGGTCAGCAGGGGCAGAGTGTGTGCAGCAGGCAGCATGTCCCCAGGTCATCAGGGGCAGGGGGTGTGCAGCAGGCAGCATGTCCCCAGGTCAGCAGGAGTAGAGGGTCTGCAGCAGGCAGCATGTCCCCAGGTCAGCAGGGGCAGAGTGTGTGCAGCAGGCGGCATGTCCCCAGGGGCAGGGGGTCTGCAGCAGGCAGCATGTCCCCAGGTCAGCAGGGGCAGAGTGTGTGCAGCAGGCAGCATGTCCCCAGGTCAGCAGGGGCAGGGGGTCTGCAGCAGGCAGCATGTCCCCAGGTCAGCAGGAGTAGAGGGTCTGCAGCAGGCAGCATGTCCCCAGGTCAGCAGGAGTAGAGGGTCTGCAGCAGGCAGCATGTCCCCAGGTCAGCAGGGGCAGAGGGTGTACAGCAGGCAGCATGTCCCCAGGTCAGCAGGAGTAGAGGGTCTGCAGCAGGCAGCATGTCCCCGGGTCAGCAGGAGTAGAGGGTCTGCAGCAGGCAGCATGTCCCCAGGTCAGCAGGAGTAGAGGGTCTGCAGCAGGCAGCATGTCCCCAGGTCAGCAGGAGTAGAGGGTCTGCAGCAGGCAGCATGTCCCCAGGTCAGCAGGGACAGCATGAGAGAGGCAGAGTGTGAGCAGCAGGCAGAATGTCCCCAGATCAGCAGAGGCAGAGGGTGTGCAGAAGACAGCATGTCCCCAGGTCAGCAGGGACAGCATGAGAGATGCAGAGAGTGTGCAGCGGGCAGCACGTCCCCATGTCAGCAGGGGCAGAGGGTCTGCAGCAGGCAGCATGTCTCCAGATCAGCAAGGGCAGAGGGTCTGCAGCAGGCAGCATGTCCCCAGGTCATCAGGTGCAGAGGGTCTGCAGCAGGCAGCATGTCTCCAGATCAGCAAGGGCAGAGGGTCTGCAGCAGGCAGCATGTCCCCAGGTCAGCAGGGACAGCATGAGAGATGCAGAGAGTGTGCAGGGGGAAACACGTCCCCATGTCAGCAGGGGCAGAGGGTCTGCAGCAGGCAGCATGTCCCCGGGTCAGCAGGGGCAGAGGGTGTGCAGCAGGCAGCATGTCCCCGGGTCAGCAGGGGCAGAGGGTGTGCAGCAGGCAGCATGTCCCCGGGTCAGCAGGGGCAGAGGGTGTGCAGCAGGCAGCATGTCCCCGGGTCAGCAGGGGCAGAGGGTGTGCAGCAGGCAGCATGTCCCCGGGTCAGCAGGGGCAGAGGGTGTGCAGCAGGCAGCATGTCCCCGGGTCAGCAGGGGCAGAGGGTGTGCAGCAGGCAGCATGTCCCCGGGTCAGCAGGGGCAGAGGGTGTGCAGCAGGCAGCATGTCCCCGGGTCAGCAGGGGCAGAGGGTGTGCAGCAGGCAGCATGTCCCCGGGTCAGCAGGGGCAGAGGGTGTGCAGCAGGCAGCATGTCCCCGGGTCAGCAGGGGCAGAGGGTGTGCAGCAGGCAGCATGTCCCCGGGTCAGCAGGGGCAGAGGGTGTGCAGCAGGCAGCATGTCCCCGGGTCAGCAGGGGCAGAGGGTGTGCAGCAGGCAGCATGTCCCCGGGTCAGCAGGGGCAGAGGGTGTGCAGCAGGCGGCATGTCCCCGGGTCAGCAGGGGCAGACGGTCTGCAGCAGGCGGCATGTCCCCAGGTCAGCAGGGGCAGGGGGTCTGCAGCAGGCGGCATGTCCCCAGGGGCAGGGGGTCTGCAGCAGGCAGCATGTCCCCAGGTCAGCAGGGGCAGGGGGTCTGCAGCAGGCAGCATGTCCCCAGGTCAGCAGGGGCAGGGGGTCTGCAGCAGGCAGCATGTCCCCAGGTCAGCAGGAGTAGAGGGTCTGCAGCAGGCAGCATGTCCCTAGGTCAGCAGGGGCAGAGTGTGTGCAGCAGGCAGCATGTCCCCAGGTCAGCAGGGGCAGGGGGTCTGCAGCAGGCAGCATGTCCCCAGGTCAGCAGGAGTAGAGGGTCTGCAGCAGGCAGCATGTCCCCAGGTCAGCAGGGGCAGAGGGTGTACAGCAGGCAGCATGTCCCCGGGTCAGCAGGGGCAGGGGGTCTGCAGCAGGCAGCATGTCCCCGGGTCAGCAGGGGCAGAGGGTCTGCAGCAGGCAGCATGTCCCCACGTCAGCAGGGGCAGAGGGTCTGCAGCAGGCAGCATGTCCCCAGGTCAGCACCAGTGCTCGCTGTCAGTGCCGGCTGGAGAGAGACATCCCGGGAACAGGAGCCAGTGAGTCACTTCACACAGCGTCATCTGAGACTCCCGGCACAACCTGCCACTCTCCTCCGAGCTTATTCTAGGCTGTGCCCGCCTCCCGGAGGCTCCGCCTTCTCTGTGCTCCCACTACAGGCCACACCTCTGGCCGAATGATTGACACTTGGCTTTGAAGAAGAAAAGTGCCGGCTAGGAGTGCGGGCTTGTGGCGAGGACATGGACGTGGAGGAGACCTCGGCGCGGTGTGAGCGGTAGCGCCACATTCCCCCTCAGGTAACAGTGAGCGGAGTGTGAGCGGCGCTCAGCTGTCAGTGCGGGGACAGGTGCGGGCTGCTCTGCTGCTCTCTCGTGTCTCATTCCCCCGCAGCTCGATTAACCCTATGTGGGCAGTGGTGACGACTTGGTGATGTATGGGAAAGTTTGTGTGGCGTCCCCAGTATTATACATGGGCTAATATGAGTGTGATACCATGTTACATGTACAGTATAACTATGGTCACCTTATATTTATGGGATATACTGTATAAGCACCAGGGATCTTCATTCTGATGAGACCGGAGGTGATGCGTTTTAATGTAGATCGTGTCATCAGTGCATGCTGCGTTTTGTTGTGTTTTTGTTTTTTTTTAAGTGCAGATTCGGTCTGTGGAAAAAAAAAATTCTCTAATTTTCACTGCCCCATAGAATAACCCTGGTCTGCATGCTGTCTTGTGCTATCTGATTTTTTTTCACTGAATAGAACTCAAACCAAAAATATAGTTGTGTGAACTTGGCCTTAATTTTTTTTTCTCTTTTTAAGCTGGTCCATTTTGATACTGATTGTAACCCGTTCACTGAGCAGAAACAACTAAAGCCGACTGTAATAACTTTTTTCTTCTTGGAAATGAAGCCAGAGTTCTGTATGCAGAAGGGTTAATACTTGTTAATATTTCTACATTGAACCGTGTGTGGGGGAGGGGAGTGATGGCATGGGCAAATGTGGACCCATAGGCATTCTGTGTACCAGCCTAAAATACCTCTGTAATACAGAACGCCATGATCGGATGCTGGAAGAATCCATAAGAAAAATCGCTATTTTTAATAAGGCACAATATAGGCCCCAGCAGATTGTGCGAAACATTTTACAGATCTGTATAACAGATGATTGTTATCGAGCCCCAATTGTCACACTCTGTTCTGTTGAGCCCCCTTTGTAAGACCATAAAACGGCCCATATCTCTGGACCATATGGACAGAATACTCAGTAGAGCAGCGGGAATAACATAAGGGCAAAAACTGGTCACTTCTGACCTGATCATCTCCATGGGGCAGTTATGTCGCAGGTTTTACAAACTGGTTTTCCAGACAGAAAATCTGCTACATATGACAGAAACCATGAAATATCACTCAAATCTCAACACCTTAATGTGGATAACATGGCAGCATAAATGGATTGGTGCGACACACATGAAATCTGCAGCATGTCAATGTATAGAGACTTGCTTGGGTATTTCACCCATTGTAATGCAAAGAGTAAAATGCGCTGAAAACCTACAGCATTTCCGCAAAGAATATTTCCAGCAATTTGTGCGGCTGCTGATGTTACAGCGGATATGACCCATGGTAAGCATGGATGTAGCCTGCACTCCCATATAGTACTCTATGCGGCTATTCACACTAGACAATTCTATCATCTAGCATGTATACTCCTATCTAGTGATCTGTGTGTTTTCACTGTTCACACAGGAGATATATAATATATAATTTTTTTTTTCTTATCCACCTATGTGGTACTTTATTACTTTGTGTGGCCTTTCACATTGGATATGTTTCTTTCCAGCTGCAGCATGCACACACAGGCAGTGTTCTATATATCTGTTTGTACTTTTTCCTCCTGTAGGATGCATACACATGTGCTGCTTTATGGGACTGTTCACACTTGATATCATTCTATCCTCATGTCGGATGCATACACATGTGGTGTTCTGTGACTGTTCACACTGGATGGATGTGAGGTCCTCGGTCACCGGCGCAGATATTTATATCCTCCTTTGATTCCTGGGAGTTGTATGCAATGTGGCTCTCCCGTGGGTGTGGCGCACCTTAGACTTTGCTGGTCATGTGACCTGATGGCTCATTGAGAAACTTCTTGCCTTTTACTTAGCAGCTGTGCACGCCGCATGTCACAGGTCAGGTGATCACCCAGCCTGTTTCTGGGCTCGCCCCATAAGCCTAGCCATACACCATGACACACACCTTTCTCATCTGCTAATACACTTCTACCAGGTATCTAACTCTTCCATAGTCTCTCCCTTTCCCTTTTGTAATCTGACTTAATTGACTGTAATATCATGGAACTGACATGTACATTTCTCTGTTACTTTCGGTCATGTGTTTTCTCCAATTATGCCCATAGGTCATTTTGTTTTACAAATATGTGTTACATTTGATCTGTAGCTATGAGTAAAGGATTGTCCGGTCTTCTGCTAAAAGACTGCAGTCCTTTTTTGTGACTGCAGATGTCTGAATCCTGACAGCGCGCACTCTGTCAGGAATCTCCAGCTGTCACTTGACCGCTAGTATGCCATCTTGTCGGCACAAGATCACATGTATCCAGAAGTGCTCTTCCTTGCTCAATACCAGTGAAGCTTGGAATATAGTCGGATGTATGCAAATCGCACATTTGCAGTTATGTGACCCACTCTCACTGGAGAATCCTGACCTTGTGCTATGTGCATGCTGTAAGGATTCAGAAGTCTGCAGTCTTATAGCATTCTTGCATGAAAAGCTGCATAATTTTGGTACAACTTGTGACTACACTACAATTTTGGGGGTTCCTTTACGCCGTTTTTTTCCAGCTATGACAAAGTGGGTAGAGCTTAGATGGGGCGTATCAATTGCCACTTGTCAAATTCATGACTTGGCGACGTTTGCTAAGCCACAAATCTTATTCCAGCAGGGACTGGAGTAGGATTTGTGGCGAGGCGCACACTGAGGTGTATGCTACTTATCCGATATCTAAGGCGTGCGCCTCATCATGAATCAGGAGTGTCTTACTCCAGCACATCTCGTCATCAAGACCGGCCTGAACAATGCTGGTCTTGATGAATCGGGACCATAGAATAAATGACTGCCGACTTTCTTCAGAAGACCGGACAACCCGTTTAATGATGGATACACCCAAAACACGTGGGATCTAGCGTTGACTGTGGCACATGGCGACGTGTTTTTAACTATGGTTCAATAAAGAAATACAAATTTTTACACCACATACTGGAATTTTTAATTTATTTTTTTTTATTTTTGGATCCATGGGAACATACTGTCAGGCTGGGTTCAGACGTCTGTATATGGACCGCTCTGAGGGGGCACACTAGAAAAACCACCTTACTTAAAGCAAGCTGAGTTTAATTACAAAACCGAACACCACAAGCGGGAATGCTGTGTACATGCCGTTCTCTAAAAATACCAATGAAAGGAGTTCATCATTTCTGTACGCCAGTCCTGACCCAAAGTCATCTGTAGCAATATTCACTTTTTAATGACTTTGGCACATCTTTTGGCTACACGTGTGCAAGTGACAAAGAATGCATTTCTGCTTCTTTCTTTTTTTAAAGCTTCACTTGCTTTTTCAAAAAGTTGCCAAAGCTGGTGTAAAAATGTAAAAACTTTATGTGCAGCTACCTGCTGCTTAAAAATGTGCAAACTTTTCATGGCAGTTTTCTGCCGTCTGATGCTTTAAATGACCCTGACACTGCTACATCCTATGCAACCATGTGTGATGTGCCTATAACAAGGCAAACCTAATACTCCAGTGCTACTTTATCACAGCATGAAACTGTGGTGTGCTGGGGTCCGACCACATATTGTGGCTGAAGCGCTGCCCACCCATGGCAGAACAATGGCCATTGCATGTGGTCCCACCCTTTGATTTGAAGGTTGACAAAAGAACAATGTAATTCATAAATCTGGTTTACACTTTGTGTTTATTCCATTGTACGACTAATGATATTCCGGTAAAAACTGTACATAGTAGTAATCTGGTGTTGTGTCTTTCAGTAATCCGGTGCTGTTGCTTGAATTCACTTCTCAATGGACACGTCTAATGATGCGGCGAGGGACCGAATCCCCAGGTAAGTCCTTCCCTATAGTCCTATCTAGAAGCTTAGTGCTGGTGAATAATAATTATAATTTTATTTGTATTGCTCTAACATATTCCACAACCCTTTACAATTAAGCGAGGGCGTGTACAGATAATATCAGACCTTACAAAGTAACAGTTCATCAGTTACAGAAGGAGTGAGGACCCTGCTCACAAGCTGTCTATAAGGTGGGATATGTGTTGGGGCCGCATACAGTCCTTCGCAGGTCTGTTTCCTGGTTCGTACATGTGTATTCGGAGATGTCCCGTCCCACCCATTTATGACTACCTTTACTCATTGCCACTTTGATTACGTGTATTCCCGTCAATGTCAGGGCTTGTGTGCAGAGCTGACGTACCTCACAATGACTGAGATGTTGGTAATTGCGTCTCTGTTTTGGGAACCTGTATGGGGGAAAAGGTGAATTGTAGCTTCAGGGAGGAACTGTTTTCTTTCAGTTCTGAATTGCATATTTGCCCAGGCAAAAACCAATAGAACTGTATGACTATTAATGTTTGTGTAGTTTCTTAAAGCGGATCTGTCACTTGAATATCCCTCTCTATTTAAAAGGAATTTGTCATCATGTTTTTGCCACCTAATATGAGAGCAGCATATTATAGAGACAGAAACTCTGATTCCAGCAATGTCACTTACTGGGCTGCTTGCTGTAGTATTGATGATAATCTGCTGATAAAAGCATGATTTTATTACAAGAGGACTAGTAAACCTGCTGCCATTTAGTCCTCCATATTCATGAGCTCTGTATAACCCCACCACTGAGTGAATGCATTCTGCATAGGGGCGGAAAGCTGCCATCAGTGGTGTGGACGGGGTCATTCAGAGAACTGCTAGATCTGCGGTAGATAAGTCATTTTTTTTATACTCGATCTTTATCTCAATCACAGCAACCAGTGCAATAAGTGACACATCACTGGGATCAGGGTCTCTGCCCATACATCATCCGGCTCTGATGTGATAACAAACACCTGGTGACAGATTCCCTTTAGGGACAGGTCAGCTCCACTATTTGTTTTAAAAGCAAAATATTTTGTTTGCCTTACAGAACTTAAAAAACCACCAGCACATTAGATAGCGGTTGGCCACACTATTGGTAATCTGACAGCTCGCGCTCTCTCTTGACTCTCCATACACACAAACATTCATGTTTATGGAGGAGAAAACGCATTAAAAGGAACCAAAGGCAGCATGAATAAGAGACCTGTCGATCTACTGGAGCAAGCCATAAATTAGCCAACCAGGCCCGCGACAGACTAGTCAAGTCTCCCCCTTATTCTGCCCTTACGTCATTTTAAACCGTTTTTTCTGATTCACTGCAGCTCTTCAGAGAGGCATACCAGGCTGCAGGCTCTGATTCTTGGTGTCCGTGGTCCGAGCAGCATAAACCTATTGACAGCTTCCCTTAATAATAAAAGGGTCGGGCATTAAACTCGACTCTTAATTACATGTGATGAGTCAGGAGGCCCCTGTACACAGTAGACTGTCAGCCGACTTCGGTGGGTTTGGTTGACTTTAGTCTAGTGTGTTAGGTACTTTTTAACTCCCCAATCTGGGGCCTTTTTAATTTAATGAAACCATGTGCACCCAGAATGGTGATTTGTCTAAATATAATCTGGTGACAAAATCCCACGGAAGTGCTCCTAATGTCCCTCGAAAGCACCCAACTTTCCAGTAATCCCGGCATGCAGAGCCAGATCCCACAACCCTCCATGCCACTCACTGTGGAGAGCAAGATCTCACTCTTTCCACTAACCCAGAGCTGCTGTGTTCGTTACTAAGTGGATACCACACATTACCCGCTGTAATGAGGTTACCATTCAGTAACTGCTCAATAAAGTACGTGGAGGCACTGGGTTAGTGGAAAGATCCTGGCCTCCTATACATGATGGTCAGGCGGCTCAGCCTGTGTATTGTGAAGCTGTCCAGCAGCCCCATGATGGCTGGAGACTGACATGGATCTACTCTTCTGGGAAATATTTTCCCCACACAATTTTTGAGTGTGTTCTGTGCTGATGTCCACATAGAGAAAAGCAATTTGCATGGACATGTGATCATACAGACTCCTCCATATTAACACATTGCACAGGTCATGAATCTAGCCCAGGCAACTTGGAAGGGGCTGCATGCCTTGTGTGGGCGCATGCCTGTCCATCTGCAGCCATGGGCAGGAGCCATGATCGGAGTAACCAAAGGATGGCTAAACCTTGGTGTGATTTCATCAATAAAAGAAAAATTTGCACATGCAAGTAAATTGATTATATATACAGCTCTATAGCAATTGCTACAAATGTTTTTTAAATTATCCAATCCCTTTAAATATAATATTTGGCTTTACAAATCGTATCTGTTTTGGGGACAGGAACAAATCCTGAGTGCAACTTTCTCTTGTAATGATAAAAGCGTTTCTCTCCTCTATTAACTAGCGTCGTGTTAAATAAAAATAAAAAAAAACCACAGATGTCACTCACTCCAGCTCTTTGTATTGGGTACAGTGATGACGGCACATCACCCCTGCAGCCAATCACTGAGCTCAGCCGATGTAGATGGCACAAGCCAAGCTGCAGTGGGGATTTGCTCTGGAGTCGTGATATTACCACTGCAGCCAATACACAGCACCCAAAGCAGATGCTGAGAGCCAGTGCTGGACCTGGGGAGGATGAGTACCACCTGACTTTATTATGTTTATACAGTGCTGGTAAAGAGAGGTGAGACATCCTTTTTGATTTTAACAGTTTGCAATACTTTTTTTGCAAAATTGAAACTGTAGGAAATAAACAATTTAGAAGGTGCATTTAGGCAGGATGAAAATCTGAACAATTGTTCATAAGATTGTTTGTTTCTGATTTACCATTTACGGTGTCAACAGGATGGCACACAAGCCAGGAAAATGCTAGTTAATAGGGGAAATGGGTTTGTTTATGCCACTATAAAAACCATTATTGTTGGCAGCTCATCTCCATGTAAACGGGGAATATGCTGCCAATAACATAGTGCTGTGTGGGGACAGATGTCGGCCTGTAAATCGGTCTTTGTAAAGGGAACTTAAGGGCTCGTGCAGACGACCATATTATCGGCCCGAGTGCAATCCGACTAAAATATCAGATCGCACGCGGACCAATTTTATTCTATGGGGCCGTGCACGTGTTTATTTTATTTTTTTTCTCCCTCCCCAAGGAAAACTGCATGACAGAGTTTGATGCGTCATTCAGATCACACTTGGCCGTGCAAGTCAATGAGTGCGTGGAAATCATTGGGCTGCACTCGGATGACATCAGAGTGCATTCCGGTTTCAACGGACTGACAGAATGGAGGAGCTGGGGAATTTTTGCTTTCCATCTTCCCTTCAGTGTGATCTGATTCTCTCATCTGAGAGAATCTGAGCACACTATGTTGACACTGATCAAACTCTTATCACGGTTTGATCTGAGTGTGATTTGCATAATCGTCCTGATTCTCTCCGATGAGAATCTATGGCCGTCTGCACCTGTCCTAAGATGCCGGAATGTCATTTACTGTTTAGCCTCAGGAAATACTTCATGAAATAACATTCTTAGACAAAACTGTGACCGCTGCAGCCAATAGGTGGCCGCTGATTGATGCAGCCATCACATGACATAATTTATATCATGTGACCCACGAACACCGCGCTGACATCAGAGGAATAGTGCTGGTTCGGGAGGTAAATATCTTTATTTTATTATGCACGCTAGGGCTATTAAGTTGATGTCCAGTAGTGTGAAACCCTTTTAAGAGGATTTATCACCATTCCTCATAAAACAACAATTCTGGAGCATCTTTTCTTATAGCGAAGTATTGTGCTGCTCCTCTGTTATTCTTTCTAGCAATTTATGGATAAATTGATTACTGGGTGTTACCATTCCCGGGTCATTCTGGCACTATTAGCACTAATTGGACAGTGTCGGTGTGTAGAGCACACTCCCTATTAATAACACTCAGTTGTCAATTTATTCACATTTGTAGAGTTCCAAGCAAAGAGTCCCCAAAATTGTAGATTGCACTTATTTTCTAAAATAGCCAGAGTTCACAGGTCTCTGTGATAATTTATGTGGCGTGAAGACTTTGGCTCTGAATTGATTAGCACAGTTACATTTGGTGGTCTGTAGGGGGGGAGATTTTTGAAGTCCAGTTCAGTTTGTTCTTGTGCCACAACTACATTGCCGTTGATGAATATAGCACATAAGACCTCTTGGAGACAGTATTCTGCTTTTTACCCCATCCCTGTAGTGGACTGAAAGATTCACATTTTTAAAAAGGCGTAATTCCTAAATCTGGTTTAGACCTCTTTGCATGGCTAACTGTGCCCACTTTCCCACCACTTTTTAAAAGTGACAAGACGATTGCCTAATTGTATAAAGTTTCACAGTATTTGCACAAAAATAATATTCAGCAATGTTTTAATGCCTAGATTAGAACTAGTGTCTTTTAAGGCAGTGTTCACACAGTCCAATGTACAATGGGAAATGTTTCTAGGTTTACAAGCAGAATATACACCATCTATAATGGACTAGACTTGTGCCACACGTGTATCATGCCGCCGGTGTGCACTTGTATGCCATTTACCGGCTAAGCTTCCCCATACAATTGCATCGCACAGTGTTAGAGCTTCCTTTTCTACGTCTGAAGTGTGCCATGTAGTCCCTGAGCTCTGTACTGAGGTGTCTAAGGCTGGGCATTCACTTAGTTATCTGTTGGACGAACGTTTCTCCCTATGGTTCGAATGACCGTCATATCAGCTGACTCTACCATATACCGCAGTGCTCGCTTGGCCGAGTACTCCTGTGCTCTGTGAGAAAGCCGCCACGGACACGTCTGCCAACGGCTTGCTTATCTCAAGAACAATTCAACTGCCACTCCGAAATGGGCATGTCTGCTGGCTCCCCATATGCAGGCCAAGACAGTCCATATCGGCTGGTTCAGCTGACGTTCGTCTGTGTATGGGGACCTTAAGGGGACAATAGGCAACTTTAAAAATAAATGAAACCACAGATCAGATTGCTGCTTTCTGTTAAGCTAGGTTGTAATATTAGAAGTGACTGTTTTCTCTGTCATTCAGCAGTAAGGAGAGACTCACTGAGAAATGTGAAGGTCTGTAGCTTTTAGTGTCCAATATATAAAAAAATGCAAAAAACATAACTAGAAACTAGTATGAGTATCACAACCTTCCAATGTGCCCATCTCCTTCTGTACTGTAATATTTCTGGGTTAATAATGGCCCGGCACTGACTATTCTATTCTGAATATTACATTTACAATAACTTTCTACAGGGCAGGGGAAGCGGAGTATATTGATTATGTAGTGTTGTGAGGGAAAAAGATTCAGTTAGAGGCGTTCTAGTCATTTAATCCTCTGCTGTGTCTTGGATTTTCTGTCTGGTGGGTGGTCTCGGTGCCGGGCCTGTAGATGCTGGGGGAGGGATATGTCACAGTGGCGGCGGCCCGGTCCGTGGCCCAGGGTGGTCAACAAAAAGGGGGATTGAATATATTTATATGGGATTTGTAATTCTTAGAAAGTGTTTGTGACGCCACCTGTGGTTTCTGGTAATAGATACCAGTGCTGCTTCAGACCTCTGGGGCGGTTAGTAGGGCAGCTGAGTTGGAACGGCTCCCCACAGGTAGAGCGGGCCCCAGGGCAGAGTAGGTGCAGATGCTTGTGATGCTGGGGCTTGTGGTGCAGGAGAGATGGCGCAGAGGAAATAACTGACGGAGGCAGTGGAGTGCAGTCATCCGAGTTTACTCACAGTTCTGTTCAGGTTCCTCAGGTACACTGTACGGGTGTCAGCCTCCCGCGTCGCACTGCGTCTACCAGATAAGGGGTCCAGCACTTTCTCAAGTATATCAAGAGCGCTTGACGGATCCCCGCTTTCTTTATGTTCCTTACTAGACCGACTTCTCGCGCTGGGTCTTCTCCCTCCTGCCCTGCGCTTCCCCACACACAGTCCCGATCGGGTGCTCTGAAGTCCCTCTGGGCAACCTAGAGTTCCCGGACCTACTTGATGCCCTTCACGGTGACTAGGGTGAGACTGTGGCAACTTCACCATGGTAGTGCAGAAGCCTCCGGTTTTCCAGCCGAGACCTGGAGTAACACGGCTGGTCCCTTTTTTATACTCCTATAAAAGTGCTCCCCTTGTTCTGCATCCTCCACCCACACCCACTACTGGTTCCCCCCCCCCCCCCCCACTCCAGCCAGTGACAGGGCTCAGCAGGAACACAGTGCATCTTGCCCTTCCAGCCGGCCTGGAGCAGTGTAGTATTGGGGTTCCGGGCAGCACTCCCTTCTTACCTGAGAGAAGGAGACACCACACCTCTGGGTGAGGTGCAGTACCTCTGTGGTGACTGAACCCTCAGGGGCGCCACAGTCCTATCGGTGACTGACAGCCTTCCTTTCATAAGTGTGCATACAGAGAAAGCTGTCAGTCACTGCTAGGACCGACCACCAGACAGAAAATCCCAGAAAGAGCAGAGGATTAAAACATATAAGATATAGTGAATCTTTTCTCACAAAACGATATATTAATCTACTCCGCTCCCCTCGCTCTGCAACAGATTAGACTGTATTTTTGGGGTGACTGGTTCCTGCAACGCAGAAACACTGATCAGAATGTTGCTGGTTTAATTCAGTTGGCTGCAATGTAGACATATTTTAGCATCCGTATTACAACCACAAGTCCTAATACCTGAGCCAACTGCAAAATTGGGATTTCTAGTGCTAATAATTCGGGTCTAAATGCAGTCAAATGCTCCAATATCCTGTCACAATATGTAGTGGGTATAATAATAATATTCGCAAATGCCTCCAATTAGAAATGTAGTATAGTTCTTCTGATAAGCGGTATCCATGGTTGCGACCACTAACAACTAACTATCACTATATGAGTGGTTGTAACCATGGATACCTAAGCTATGTTGCATGCAACATGTGCAGGGCATTGTAGTAGCTCATTAGAAGAACTATACCAACTACATATTGTGATAAGATATTGAGATGGGAATATCCCTTTAACTGTAGGGATAATTGCATCAGAAGCACCTAGATGGGTAATGTGCATCATACTGTTAATGTTTATTTTACGTGCCTTTTAAAATTGCTTCTTTGAGATAATGATGTGTTTTCAATACTAGGATCGATGCTTATGGATTTGAAAGACCAGACGGATTTGATTATGCTTCTTATGAGGACTTTTATTCCCGATATGTGACTGTCCTTACAAGAAGAGCTAGGAAGTGGTCTAAAATGATGCAGAAGTCAACAAGACTAGAGAAGAGCATCAAAGGTAATAAAGTGTGTGTGTGTGTGTGTGTGTGTGTGTATGTGTATATATATGTATATATATATATATATATATATATATATATATATATATATATATATATATATATATATATATATATATATATATATATATATATATATATATATTACACACAATTATAACATTTCTACATGCAACCATTACAATACACACCTTGTTTATTGGTTTTGGGAGACAAGTTTCCATACATCTCTGCTGGTGTCATGTACAGACAGTTTATTGCAGTCATTCTTGTGAGTATGCTACATACGGAATACAGCTTGCAGTAAATTATTTCTGGATTGTGCTGACTACACCTGCAGGGAATTTATTTTTGAATGGCATCTGATGTTTTATTTTGTCATTATACACTTAGTGACAGACCAGTAAACTATGTAAGACCTCTTATTGTTAAGTTGCTGTTAGCATATGTTGCTGATCTCCGTTGGAAGGTGTAACCAGGTGAACATTTTTGCCTTCTTAACCTGTGTGGCTGCATCTGCTATTTTGTCATGTGGCTAGAATGGCATTCGGCACATTCAGATGCCAACCAAAGTTGCCCCTATGCCATCTGATCCAGCCTGACCCTGTCTGTGGGCAGTAAATAGCTTCTGGGGCCATGTGTTTGAGGCCCCCTGCTCAAAGCCTTTTTAATTGGAGTGCGTGGTTTTTGGGCATCTAAACACTGCTTCCTCTTTAAATAAGCAACTGCTACAAATACTTATTGCTGTATGGCAGTAATTGGCATAGCTATTTCAGGTAATTAGAGATGAGCAGTCAGTTTTCCTAACGAGTCTGTTTAGTAAATACTCATATCTCTTAATATATCAATTCCGCATCCCCGTTTCTCTGTTTTGTCCTGGAGGATTATCTCAAACCGCACCATGCAGCACTTTAGGAAAAGATTGTCATACAGAATACAAACAGGTCGTCTTCATGCAAAATCGCCTTTTTAATAAAAAAAAAAAAAAAAAAATAGGCAGCAACACGCTAAACACTTCCTGAATGTGACCACTAAATAAAACCGTCCCCAACCCTTAAAGGACCCAACTCTTCGGTAGGAGTCTGGTCCGAACCCTTCTTGCTGTCAGAAGGTGAGTTCTTTTGACTAAAAAAGCGCTGTCTGCAACTATAAATCATTGTTCCCATTCAGTAACCTTATCACAGCTGTTACTGACTCACTACAGACAGCGCTGCTTTAGCCAAAAGCTCGAGTTCTTGCATTCTGACAGCAAATGCTGGAGAATAGGGTCCTTTATGGCTCTTCAAACTATTTTTTTTTCGTGGCCTTGTGTAATAGATCAAGATGATGCCTGGGCATCATGTCGAAATGAAAAATGCTGCTCTATTAACCATTCATTTGCCTCCTGAAACCTGTAAATCAAAAATAGTTACAAAATGATTCAATATTGCTGTCAAACCTGCTCTTTCTGTAACTAGAAAAAGAACTTTGCAGATTATCACCATCCATAATGCTAATGCTTTCTCCACAGCTGAGCCCCATCGATAGCTAGGGGGGCTCCCCTTTGCCGAGGCTGGCCTCATAGTTTGAGAAGCGTGGCTGAGGCTGTGTTTTTTCTTTCTTTAAATTAGATATATTTAATGTATTGTTAGTGTAGCTGCCTATTATTTTCAGCCATAGAGAAATGATGGGTTCACTTTAAGAAGGCATGTCAGGCCAGTTCTCTTTAATGGGTGTGTGGTAATACCTCCAGGGTCTAGGGTAGAAAAGGGGTTAATATATACTACCCTAGACCTATGGGTTTTGTCATGTTTTACGTTCAAATTTTTTAAATGGTTATGTTTTAGGGATTTTTTTACCCTCGTCTATTGAATCTTGGAGAAAAAAATTAGAAGGCATGATGTTGTACCAAAAAAAAATTTCTCTGTTGCTTCTTTGGAGGACACAGGAACCACGGTGTTAGTCGAGGCTGATACTAAGAATATATCTTAACAAAAAAAAGTTAGCTTCTCGAAGTAGACTGTACCTTGCCTGCTAGCACCAAACCCCCTCAGTTTAGTGTGGTGTAATATGAAGGCAGACATGGGTCTGAGTCTAATTTTTTCTCTATATATTATTTTTTGGAGGGGGGCTTTAGATCTCAGATGATTGCTTGGAGGGGTAACCCAGTGTATTTAAGCATTCTGTTTTCAATCCATATGGTGATGAAGAGCACAGCCTGTACTGTTCAGCCTGTATCCTCTCTCGTTAGAATGGCAGGCCACTGTACCTTGATGCAGTCGACAATCAGGTACCTGGGGTGTTTGGTCCATTTTGCCTTTTTTTGTATCTCATCCACCATAGCGTGTGCATTTTGCATGGAGCGGAAGATGGGGTTCAGATTTCCCGACACCTAAGCACAGGATCCTATTTCTTCAGGATAGTAAAGCTTGTCCGTCGCTGCAAGCTTGCGTTTTTCGCTTGCTTCCCTGTGTTGTTTTTTTTTTTTCTGTGTTGTGGCGTTCGCACTTATGGTATTTCATTTTGTGTTTTAGTTCTTTCAAGAAAGGAGGTGGTGGGGGGGGTGTTTTTGGTTTGCTTTCTTTTTTCCCACCGGTTGGGGTTTGCCCAGCATTCATTTGCACTTAGGCCACTTACTTTGGTGCGCGCCTAGGTAGCTGCCACAGCCATTGTGGAGTGTTGGTGGGTGCAAGTTCTCTAGATGGGTTGAGAGCAGTGCTCCACCCGCTGGCCAATATCGTCTCTCCTTACATTTCCCATCATTCGCATCGTGCTAGACTGGCTCCAAAGATCCTGATGTGCAGATGACCTGTGGGCCCTCCCAGACTGATCAGATCTTCCTTCCCAGGATTTACTCTTCCATCAGAATTTACGGTCTCTCAGTTTAACGGCATGCCTGTTGAAGCAATGATTTTGAGGTTATCAGGACTATCGGATGCAGTTATCCAGACTGTGACTAAGGTGCAGAAGTCCTCCACATTGCGTATCTACCATCGCACATTAAAGGCTTTCTTTTGTTGGTATGAATCCAACAACGTTGCCACAATGTACCAATGTACTTCTCCTTGCTGGAGCTTCTCTCCTCTTTGCAGTCGGGACTGATGCTTAGCTTCCTCAAGGGTGTGGTGTCTGGCTAGTTTATTTTAGAGAGTTCTAGCTTTTAAGCTACTGTTCATGAATCTTCTCCAGAGAGTGGCACACGCTAGGCTGCAGCTGACCCTGAGTGTTTTTTTTTATTTATTTATTTTTTTTTTAAATCACATGTTTTTTATTAATTTTTATAAAGATTTTCACAAAGGTAAAAACAAAAAAAACAGACCAACATTGGAGAAACACAGTTCTCCACCCCCAACCGATGCATTAAACATGAGTTATTTCTACATTCAGGCTCTGCAAAACCAGCATAATTAGATGACCAAATATTTGAGCATAGTAACAATACTCAATCCAATTACATATAACTTGTGGACGTACTAATAACATTTTTATTAATTTTCAAAGAAGTTTAATTTGAGGCATCATATAAACGTAACTCAAAGCAAGCCGAGGCGAAATCTCATCAGTTCCCTGTATGTCAAACCAGAGCCATCAATCCATAGACCCCATATCTTGTCAAATTTAGTGAAAGCATCTCTTTTTAGGTACATGCCTTTTTTCCAAATTTACTAGCCAGTTAACTTTATCAATAAATTCTGATATCATAGGCTCCTGATCTACTATCTATTTTTGGGCTATCAATTTTCTTGCCATGTATAACATACGTGTTGCCGCAATTTTGCTGTACTCCTCAATAGCCAGATCTTCAACATATCCCAGTATACATGCTAATGGTGAAAGCTCTACATCAATTGAATAAACCCTGTTAATTGTTACAACACTCTTCCAAAAGGACACTAAGTTAGGACAGTTCCACATCATATGAAGCATATCTGCTATGTTAGTTTTGCATCTAGGACAGTGGGGACTTGAGCAAAATCCTATGTTAAATAAGAATTGAGGTGTCCTGTATACCTGGTGTATCACATATACACACGTGGTCAAAATTGTTGGTACCCCTCGTTTAATGATAGAAAAACCCACAATGGTCACAGAAATAACTTGAATCTGACAAAAGTAATAAATTAAAAATCTATGAAAATGAACAAATGAAAGTCAGACATTTCTTTTCAACCCTGCTTCCACAGAATTTAAAAAAAAATTAAACTCATGAAATAGGCCTGGACTGAAATGATGGTACTCCTGAAAATAATGTGACAAAAGGGACATGTTAAATCAAGTTGTGTCCACTAATTAGCATCACAGGTGTCTACAATCTTGTAATCAGTCAGTGGGCCTGTATATAGGGCTACAGATACTCACTGTGAGGTTTGGTGACATGGTGTGTACCACACTCAACATGGACCAGAGGAAGCAAAGGAAAGAGTTGTCTCAGGAGATTAGAAAGAAAATTATAGACAAGCATGTTAAAGGTAAAGGTTATAAGACCATCTCCACGCAGCTTGATGTGCCCGTGACTACAGTTGCACATATTATTCAGAAATTTAAGATCCATGGGACTGTAGCCAACCTCCCTGAACATGGCCGCAGGAGGAAAATTGATAACAAATCAAAGAGACGGACCATACGAATGGTAACAAAAGACCCCAGGATAACCTCTAAAGAGATTAAAGGTGAACTTCAAGCTCAAGGAACATCTGTGTCAGATCGCTCCATCTGTCGTTGTTTGATCCAAAGTGGACTTCATGGGAGACGACCAAGGAGAACACCATTGTTGAAAAAAAAAAAATCATAAAAAAGCCAGACTGGAATTTGCCAAACTACATGTTGACAAGCCACAAAACTTCTGGGAGAATGTCCTATGGAGAGATGAGACAAAAATGGAAGGCACATCAGCTCTATGTTCACAGATGGAAAAATGAAGCATATCAAGAAAAGAACACTGTCCCTACTGTGAAACATGAAGGAGGCTGTTATGTTCTGGGGCTGCTTTGCTGCATCTGGCACAGGGTGTCTTGAATCTGTGCAGGGTACAATGAAATCTCAAGACTATCAAGGGATTCTAGAGAGAAATGTGCTGCCCAGTGTCAGAAAGCTTGGTCTCAGTCGCAGGTCATGGGTCTTGCAACAGGATAATGACCCAAAACACACAGCTAAAAACACCCAAGAATGGCTAAGCACAAAACATTGGACTATTCTGAAGTGGCCTGCTATGAGCCCTGACCTAAATCCTATTGAGCACCTTTGGAAAGAGCTGAAACATGCCGTCTGGAAAAGGCAACCTTCAAACACGAGACAACTGGAGCAGTTTGCTCGTGAGGAGTGGGCCAAAATACCTGTCGAGAGGTGCAGAAGTGTCATTGACAGTTACAGGAATCGTGTGATTGCCTCAAAAGGTTATTCAACAAAATATTAAGTTAAGAAAATATCATTTCTGTCCAGGCCTATTTCATGAGTTTAATTTTTTTTTAAATTCTGTGGAAGCAGGGTTGAAAAGAAATGTCTGACTTTCATTTGTTCATTTTCATAGATTTTTAATTTATTAGTTTTGTCAGATTCAAGTTATTTCTGTGACCATTGTGGGTTTTTCTATCATTAAATGAGGGGTACCAACAATTTTGACCACGTGTGTCTATATGGGACAGTCTATGGGATTCACTTAAAGACAGCTGTGGAACTCTTTCCAGTATATCTCTTTCCAATGATTTTCCTCTATTACACTCTCCCATGTCTCTTCTGAGACCCTGAGTGTTCTTAATTTCACCTTAAACTACACACAGTGTGTACTCCAAAACAAAAGAAAGTAGTGCACATATGAACAAATGAAATACATGGAAACCCCCCCCCCCCCCCAGACTAAGAGTAAATTAAAGAAAAGGGAACTGGGTCGGAAGACATACAAACAAACCATAAGGAAAGCAACAGAGATTAGTAAATTAAGATTATCACGAGCCGCGGAGCTGGGTCTCCAAACACCATCAACTTGAAATATAGCCAGCAATGACTGAAATTGCCAGGAGAATATAAATAGCCCCTCCCAAGATGTGATGGGACAAACCAAAATGAGAACGAGAAAATGCATGCATAGAAGCTAGTCAAGAGCCTTATCAGCAGTTGGATCTGACTACGCTGATGGAACTCTATTAGGCGATCTATATGCAGATCCTCTGAATTAACCGAGGCGTTATCTTCTGGACTGTAACCCTTAAATTTGACAAGATTCTGCAAATGCTGCCTGACCCACTGGATCCTAAAACTCGCTCTACTTCATACTCCTGATCCACCTCAATAATGTCTCGGGGGACCTGGGGTCCACTCACATTTCTTTAAAAGAGAAGAATAGAAGGAGTTGCTGATGATGTGTGGTTTTTTTTTTTTTGTTTCCCCCCCAAGCTACAGGGGGTTGAAGCTTAACTGTCACGGGCTTCAAAATTTTAGTAATCCTGTAAGAACCTACAAAATTGGGAGCAAACCTAGAATCCACCTTAAGACTTAAATAACCACTCAAATTCCCCCACCCTAACGACACGTGGCTTTCGATGTCTGCGGTTGGTACCTTCTTTGACCTGGTCAATGGTTACTGAAAGCCCCCCGCCCCCTACCTTCTACCTCCTTGCTGGCTTTAATTTATTGGGAAGGAAGTCTCTCCTCGTTGGGCGAGAAAAATGCCACTGGAACCTGACGAGAAGTCGGAACTGTAATGTACTTTGCGCTGTAAAAATAAACCGCTTCACAAAATGCACCAAGCACTCTTTATGGGAACTTAGCCTGGCTGACCTAAGGCACTAATCGATCAGCTACTTGTTTGCTGATAGGCAGTCATTTTAATAACCTGTTTACACAGGCTGACCCTGCAGTGCACTGAATGAACTGTAATAGATCATTCAGTATGTATAGGCTGCTATTGTTCTCAGAAGCATCCTCAGAGTCCTGTTTACACACACAGACTACTCTTCAGATGCGCACTGAGCAATCTGTACTAGATCATTAAGTACACATGGGCTGCCATTGTTCTCAGAAGCATGAGTCTTCTTTACACAGGATGATGCGCTACAGAGGACGATGAGATTGAGTA
Organism: Phyllobates terribilis; assembly: GCF_046119375.1. Lineage (NCBI taxonomy): Eukaryota > Metazoa > Chordata > Amphibia > Anura > Dendrobatidae > Phyllobates > Phyllobates terribilis. The sequence goes on along the minus strand of NW_027362762.1, from coordinate 323,987,978 downwards.
TTTTTATTCATTTATTGCAAAGCAAAAGATGATCTTTGTTCATTCGGCGAAAGATCGGCAGCGTCTTTTAACTGCACCATCACCATGAAATTGTAAGTGGACCTTAATGGGAATCTCTAAGGAGGATTTCATCCACTCCCCCCTACCCCCAAAACTATTTATATGTGCCTATAGCGCTTTCAAACTCAAGTCCAGTAATATCTTTACCATGACAGTTCGTTCCTCCTTTACTGAGAAATTAGCGTTTGAATTGATATGCAAATGAGGGTTAATCGTTTTCGCATGTGGAAACTCTTCCCATGCCTCTGTCACTCCGACTCTATTCAGTGCCCCTTCCTGCTGGTTGACTGATGGCTCCTTTTCCTGAAGTCACACAGCAAAGGAGTGGTCAGTGAAGCTGAAGGCAGCGCTGTGCCCCTGCCCTGTTGGGGAGACTCTTAAAAGGCTTCCCCACACGGGAAACATTTCAGTCTCGTTTACTTAACAATTCAATGCTGATTTCTTAGTAACGGAGGAACGGATTAGCTAGGTTAAGAATATCGCTGAACCAGGCTTTAAAAGAGCTACATGCTCAAATAGAAATAGTTTGGGAGGTCAAATCCTGTTGCCAGATTCCCTTAAAGTCCCTTGCGAGCTAAAGTCTGCTTCCTTAGCAATCTGAAAGAGCAAAAACTGTTAATTGGCTGTGCCTGTATCTTCCTGCAGAGTTGTATGGAGCTCTGATTTGGCAATTGCTGCAAAATAACCTAATCCTATTGGGGTTGCTTTTGATAAGTATCTTGTCAACTTCTCCCTCACATGTTATCTTTTGTAATCAGTAATGAAATGAATGGTTAATAATTGTAAATTGTTATGTATGTAGAAACCTCATTGCTGTGCCATATTATTTCAGTGAAAAGATATATCAGGAAGGGCGTTCCTAATGAGCATCGGTCATATGTGTGGATGATGGTGAGTGGAGCACAGGCCCAGATGGATGTGAATCCAGGATATTACCATCGTGTATTACTGGAAGGACAGAGTAATGCAAAGCTCGTGGATACAGTCGTCACAGGTAATCTTCTAATATTTTCATGATCTATAGTATTCATGTGATTTCAGGGCAAAACAAAGAACGAAAGAAAGGGGGAAAAAAAAAATTGTTCTTAGATGAATAATACAGTAGTAAGTGCAGGATTACACACAGCACCAGCTAGGAGGACTCTTTAACTTTTGTATAAAAAGCCAAGATTCTTAAAATATAAACTCATTTATGTTGTCATCTTTTCCATCAAGCAGTTAGTAATGGATCAGCCGACGTAAAATATGACATTAAAGCGGGGCTACAATTCCCCAATAGTTTACAGACCATGTGCATCTTGCCTGCTAGAAATGGGACTCGATGATTTATCCATCAGAAGCTGTTACAGTCAACAAGATTACTGAAGCAAACTAAAATTGTGGCCCTAGAAACTGCAGTTTCTGTACTCCTGGTTTAGGAGAACTGTGAACTCTGAGACAGTCACAATGTTCTAGACAAATCTCCTATCACACGTGATCATGGCTGTCATGCACTTTGACATCAGTTTTGAGTCTGCCAACACAAGTGTATAAATAGTCTAAAGTTTGTGCCATAATGTTCTATGACTTGGGCAAATCTTCTAAATTCAATTTTTATTGAAAGGTTAAATAATTTTCAATTAGTAAAAAAAAAAACAAAGAATAAACAGGACAATATCAGCATCAATATATCATAGAATATAAGTATAACGTCCAATAAAACATCAAGTTATAGGAAGAAAAAGGAGGGAAGGGAACGTTTTAAGCCATCAGTATTACAGTTATGAAGTTACTAAAATCCAATGGAAACCATACATAATTCAGCCAGGCGCGAACCAACGCGGAGCACAATCCGTACAGAGAAGATGGGTGGGTCACATCAGTCTGATGTAAGACAGTAGGCATCGGATTCCTGGAATTCAATTCAGTCTCTCCAAGTCTCACAGTATCTATCACAGTCAGTGGGGGATTGGGCAATCAAATGTTCCATCCTAATTAGAAGGGCTATTTCACCGAACCACTCATCCAGAGTAGGTCGAGAAGTGTTTTTCCAGTGACGAGGAATGACATTCTTAGCAGCCTGTATAAGGTAGCTTATGGCTATGTGCCCACGATGCAGAAATGAAGTGGAAAACTTCCACTTCTTTTCTGCATGTCCTTGCCAGTAAAAACGCGTGCGGATTTTCACACTCGTTTTTTGACATGCTGATTTGCCATGCATTTTTCTAATGCATTGAGTAGGCGATTCCGCATGCGTAAACGCACAAATAATGGACATGCTGCGGAATTTTCCACACATAAAATCCACAGCATGGGCACAGAACATGCGGATTATCATTGGGGACCATGGGGCATGTATTACCAAGCATTTTTCAAACGTTTCCGCAGCAGAAATTCCACAGCAAAAACCGCTTGAAAAACACATAGTGGGCTCGCAGCCTATTAAAGAGCTTTTGTATCTGGTGAAACTAGTTGGGATCATAAACAGCAAAAGAGATTCAGGAGAGCCTGGCACAGAGAGACTAGTCATTTTTTTAATAGTCTGAATTACCAGAGTCCAGAAACTTCTTATTATGGGACAACTCCACCAAATGTGTGTCACCACTCATTATCTCCAGCATCTATCTGATACTGCGGGAAACCACTTATGAAGTAATATGGGAACCCGGTACCATCTGGAGATGATCTTAAAGGAGGTCTCTTGAGCTTTAGTTGCAATTGAAGTTTTGTGAGCAAATTGAAAATATTTAGCCCATTGTGAGTCTTCCAAAGATTTGCCCAGTTCTCTTTCCCATGAAGCGCAATAGGGTGGTCTGACAGTTATAGTATAGGCTATTAAGTGTTTATAGAGCAATGAGATGGAGTGCAAGGGTGGAGACAATGAGAGGCACAGTTTTTCGACTTGGGCAAATTTTCACAGATAGAACGTATTCCCATTATAGTCTATGGGACTTTTTAACTACTTTTTTTTTTTTTGACTGAGTGTCTGCAAAAAAAAAAAATAGAAAAACAGACTTCCAATTTCGGTCTGAGTGTCCAATCAAAATCACCAATACAAATCTATTGTTCAACGAAAAACTCAGCGCACTGATGGCTTCCTTGTTGCATCCTAGTGCTCTCCATTTTTTGCTGACTGTTTTCTAGTCTGAGAAACTGCCAAGTTTTTTTTTTTTGCATACTAGAAACACTGAAGTGCTGATTTTAAGAACTGACTACACTGAAAAGCGTGAGAATTTGATCCAAAAAAATACAAAAACCTGATGCTTGAAACCTGCATTAGCAGTATTTTTTAAATTGGGTGATTTCAAGATTTATGCTAAATTCTCCACCTCAACTTTTTGTTTGTTTTCAGATCTGAACAGAACTTTTCCAGATAATGTGAAGTTCCGCAAAAGTGCAAGTCCATGTTTACAGCAGACTTTACACAATGTTTTAGTGGCTTATGGTCAACACAACCAAAGTGTGGGCTATTGCCAGGTAGGTTTGGACAATTCTGGTAATTTGAGTTCAATAAATTAAAATAAAGGTGTATATTCTAGGCAAATTTGAGCAAAATGGGTATTTGTGCAAAGATCACTACCTGTAAGTCTCACTATGTGTATTGTCACAAAAATAATGGCTCCTGCAAACCTGGTTTGTGGAATCCTTAGAATAAAGCTGATCGTAAAATAAGTATGTACATTATGTTAGTTTCTATGCACTTTTGGCATTTATTTTGCAATATATTAAACTATGGTTTTATAACTATTGTCACTAAGAACTATGACTGAAAAACATAAAGGGATTGTTCAGAACTTTAATATTCAATGGAAGCTGAACTGCAGTACTCGAACGTCCACCACATAGTGTATAGAGCTGTGGAGTTCCAGTTTTGTACATTGTGTACATTCACCCACTGTGGTACCTGCAAACAGCTGATTGTTGGGGGAGCTGGGAGTGGGACCCCCACCAATTTGATATTGATGACTCGTCTGAAGCATAGATCATTCATATATCAGTCCTGGACAACCCCTTTAAGGGTGCATAGGACAGGGATGGGGATTTAATTTTTAGAGCCTAGCTATTGCTATGTAATGTGATTATTTTACTGATGTACCCCCATAAACCTTTTCAGTCTTTGGCTGGGAGGGCAACTACACTATTGTGTCCAGCTAAATAAACACACATACTTCTTAACTGAAGTCTCTAGCTCCATTGGGGACCACTCTTAATCACATTTTTGGGGGGGTTCAGATGGAAGCCTGCAACGATTTCAGGAATGGGACCTGCACGAGGCCTGAACCCGGTCTCAACCTTAATTTAGGTATTTAGTACCAATTAGGCCTTTCAGTCTCTGATCTTATCGGTTTCATCCTAGGGCACCTTCTCCCTGGAACTGGGTATCCTACTTTGGGATGTGAGGCACCATAGACACAGATTTCAGCCACGGCCCCACTATCCGTATTTGGTCAGTATTTTTTCGCAGGAGTGGGAGCCAAAACCAGGAGTGGGTGATAAATGCAGAATTGGTGACTTGTTTCTATTATACCTTTTCTCTGATTGTTGCTTACCTGGTTTTGGCTTCCACTCCTGAGGAAAAAAAAAAATACTGACCAAATACTGATAGTGGGGCCGTGGCCTTACTGGAACAATCGCACTGTAGCCCTCCAGCGCTGGTGTACTGGGTTCAAATCCCACCAAGGACAACATCTGCAAGGACTTTGTATGTTCTCCCCATGTTTGTGTGGGTTTCCTCCAGGTTCTCGAGTTTCCTCCCACACTCCAAAGACCTACTGCTAGGGAATGTAGATTGTGAGCCCCGATAGGGACAGTGATGATGTATGTTAAGCGCTGTGGAATTAATAGCTCTCTATAAATGATTAAACTAAACATTGGTTACACAGCCTTGGATGGCGCGTTGCAGCACAACAGTGTAATTAGGAAGCCAGCAATGGGACTAGGGAATAAGTGATATCTCACAAGACCTACATAAAATCCAGGAGCAGAATTTGTATGTAGACAGCATTAGAAATGCAAGGAGAGAAAAGTAATTTCAACTTGGTGTAGATGGGTCAAAAATACTGAATGTTATTACTTTGTATTATTGGAATTTTATAAAACCATCATTTGTGTTCTGTGGATATATTCATGGAAACATCTCGGGAGAATAATTTGATGTAGCAGTTTCAAAAATTAGTTAATACGTTTATGAGCGCTCGGTGCCAAAACAAATGACCAGCCTGTCTAGGAATCGTTATTTGTTCTTACCACCCGTGCAGAAACATGATAGTATTCTGGCACGTTGAGTAGTGAAAAGTTTCTCCTGATGAATGCCCTGTTCTTTCTGCTCAGGAGCTCCTCGGCTTTCTGTTTCTATGGATTCAGCTGCAAAATTGGCAAGCATTGCCTGCCTGAATTCTTCCATGCAGTGGGAACCAGACCGTGCAAAGTATCTCAATGAAGTGCTTTCACACACTACATCAACCACAGAAAATATAATCTGTTAACTAAATGGAATTTGTATTTTCAGCCGTTCAGATCCCGTAAAACGGTGAATGATTTACTTCTTCCTAGTTAGAAGTTGGTTGTATCGCAACCAACCTGATATATGTACCAGTATCTCTGATAAATGAAGAACTAAATTAGAAGTACTCCAAAGTAGTAATCCAAGTGAAGAGATACTTTTTCTATTTCATCAACTATCAGTGTAAAATATGGTGGTAGTAGGGTACTCCCATTCTGTTTTTGGGCAGAATCAAAGATTTGAGGCTTTTTTTTTTTTTTTTTTTTTTTTTTTTTTTTTTTTTTTTTTTTCTTTTGTTCTCCTCTAAGATGCTGACAACAAGGTTGCTTTTGGATGGTGAAAAAGTAAATGGCAGATGGAGACAGAATCAATGTTTTTATCAAAACAAAAACGTGACCGTACAAATATCAAGAAAACGGATCGTCACTTCCTAACCAGTAAAAGAAAAGTGTGAACAGTTGCAAGCTAAGAGAACCACCCTATATTACTAACAAATTAAAGCTGCACCCTGAAATGCTATAGTATGTAAACCTTGAATATATGAATTGGAACTGCACTACTGCTGTAGAAAACATGTTAAAAAATGTAGGTACTTGGTGCACAAATTGGCCAATTCATGTTAGCCCAATAGCCAGTGACAAGGCATACCCCTTTGTTGAGACCTTAAACCTAACATTATTACTCTTCCAGGCTCAAAGCCTACCATTATATGTGCAGGTAGGATCAAGCTCTATTTAAAAACTCCTTGGCCTGATGGGAGGAGTGCTCAGGCAGAAGGCATGTACTGCAGATATCTAAAAACTGACCAGGAGAGGCATCATGTTAGGTTTAGGGTCCCAACAAAGGGGTACACCTTGTCGCTGGCTGTTGGGTTGACATTAATTGGCCAATTTGTGTGTGAGCTACAGATTTTTTAACATATTCTACAGCAGTAATGAAGTTCCAATTTCATATATTGAATGTTTACATACTATAGCGTTTCAGGGTGCAGCTTTCATTTGTTTGTATGAATAAAAAAGCAATATTACACAAACATTTCAGCTCTGCTGTAGGGTCTGATATGTGGGCCAGGGTTCAACTGCCCCTCCTCCTCACTCGCTCCCTCACCTAGTGCTCTGGCTGGGGATAAGCATAAGCAGTCTTCTCCAACATGGTCCATCCACTGGTCAACACTCATGCTTGATCTGCGTTGGACTTGGTTTATTGCATCTTTTGCAGGCTTGTTCTCTCCTGGGCATCTCCAAGATTTTCTTTTACTGCACCTTATCTGTGCCCTAAGCACAATCGCATTGCTACGTCACCAATGCAGACTGTCATAGGCCAGATTTATACTGCGTTCTATTTTGAGCAATGTGTCTTGATTTCGATTTAAATCCCAAAAATGGCATCTACGCAGAACCCCCGACACATTGAATATAATGAAGCAGATGGAGTCACTTTGGACTCCAATCCCACGGTGTCTATATTTTTAGATGGATACAAAACTGTGGTCTAACACGCTTTTGGACTGCCTAAAAGACACCTTGTTGGAGAGGCAGTTTCATTTGTGCCACTACAGAGGGGGCGCTTTCACCCCTGTCTTCCTGGAATTGAAATTGAAAAGAGGGAGGTGTCTTGTAAATCGCAAAAGTGCATCTGGTCTTTTTATTACCATGGACGTGTAAGGAACAGGAGAATTGGAAATTTATTCTGCAGACTCTCCAGTACGGTCTTGTCTGCCATGGCACAAAATTGGAATGTAACAGAGAAAGTGCTTACTGGTCCATTAGCCGCCAGGCATCCTGACTCTGTGAACATTTAACATTTTTACCACTAGTGACTCTGCCTTTCTAAACTGCTTGCTTGTTCCAAGTATTTTGCTGTGCTTCATGGAAAATCCAAAACAGGAAGAAATTATAAAACAAAAGTCTGTTTTGTACAAACTTTCTGGGAAATTCATTTGTAAAAACTATTTTGATGATTGTTCTATTTCAATAATTGTAATACCTGATGTGGAGCGACATGGCACAATGTAAATTGATCAATGTAAATTGATGTGGCATAACATTAATTCTTTTAAAATCAAAGTATAGTAAAATGCTGCTGGAGAAATGTATTTCCCAGCTGGATGGATTCATTCTCCTGTATTAGAAATTTAAAGGGAATGTGTCACGATATAGAAAATAATATATGTACAGTACAGACCAAAAGTTTGGACACCATCTAATTTAAAGATTTTTCTGTATTTTCATGATTATGAAAATTGTACATTCACACTGAAGGCATCAAAACTATGAATTAACACATGTGGAATTATATACTTAACAAAAAAGTGTGAAACAACGGAAAATATGTCTTATATTCTAGGTTCTTCAAAGTAGCCACCTTTTGCTTTGATGACTGCTTTTCACACTCTTGGCATTCTCTTGATGAGCTTCAAGAGGTAGTCACCGGAAATGGTTTTCACTTCACAAGTGTGCCCTGTCAGGTTTAATAAGTGGGATTTCTTGCCTTATAAATGGGGTTGCGACCATCAGTTGTGTTGTGCAGAAGTCTGGTGGATACGCAGCTGATAGTCCTACTGAATACACTGTTAGAATTTGAATTATGGCAAGAAAAAAGCAGCTAAGTAAAGAAAAACGAGTGGCCATCATTTTACTTTAAGAAATGAAGGTCATTCAGTGTGAAAAATTGGGCAAACTTTGAAAGTGTCCCCAAGTGCAGTTGCAAAAACCATCAAGCGTTACAAAGAAACTGACTCACATGAGGACCGCCCCAGGAAAGGAAGACCAAGAGTCACCTCTGCTTCTGAGGATAAGTTTATCCGAGTCACCAGCCTCAGAAATCGCAGGTTAACAGCAGCTCAGATTAGAGACCAGGTCAATGCCACGCAGAGTTCTAGCAGCAGACACATCTCTACAACAACTGTTAAGAGGAGACTTTGTGCAGCAGGCCTTCATGGTAAAATAGCTGCTAGGAAACCACTGCTAAGGACAGGCAACAAGCAGAAGAGACTTGTTTGGGCTAAAGAACACAAGGAATGGACATTAGACCAGTGGAAATCTGTGCTTTGGTCTGATGAGTCCAAATTTGAGATCTTTGGTTCCAACCACCGTGTCTTTGTGCGACGCAGAAAAGGTGAATGGACGGACTCTACGTGCCTGGTTCCCACCGTGAAGCATGGAGGAGGAGGTGTGATGGTGTAGGGGTGCTTTGCTGGTGACACTGTTGGGGATTTATTCAAAATTGAAGGCATACTGAATCAGCATGGCTACCACAGCATCTTGCAGCGGCATGCTATTCCATCGGTTTGCGTTTACTTGGACCATCATTTATTTTTCAACAGGACAATGACCCCAAACACACCTCCAGGCTGTGCAAGGGCTATTTGACCAAGAAGGAGAGTGATGGGGTGCTACGCCAGATGACCTGGCCTCCACAGTCACCAGACCTGAACCCAATCGAGATGGTTTGGGGTGAGCTAGACCGTAGAGTGAAGGCAAAAGGGCCAACAAGTGCTAAGCATCTCTGGGAACTCCTTCAAGATTGTTGGAAGACCATTTCCGGTGACTACCTCTAGAAGCTCATCAAGAGAATGCCAAGAGTGTGCAAAGCAGTCATCAAAGGAAAAGGTGGCTACTTTGAAGAACCTAGAATATAAGACATATTTTCAGTTGTTTCACACTTTTTTTGTGAAGTATATAATTCCACATGTGTTAATTCATAGTTTTGATGCCTTCAGTGTGAATGTACAATTTTCATAGTCATGAAAATACAGAAAAATCTTTAAATGAGAAGGTGCGTCCAAACTCTTGGTCTGTACTAATACACGTGTGTGTGTGTGTGTGTGTGTGTGTGTTTGTTTTTTTTTTTTTTTGTTTTTTTTTTTAACTGGGGACACGACACGACTCTTACACACAGGCCATCTCCAATACTTAATTATATATTTCACAGGAAAGTATTCAGACCCCTTTAAATTTTTCACTCTTTGTTTCATTGCAGCCATTTGGTAAATTCTAAAAAGTACATTTTTTTTTCTCATTAAAGTACACTCGGCACCCCATCTTGAATGAAAACAAAACAAAACAGAAATGTAGAAATTTTTGCAAATTTATTAAACAAGAAAAACTGAAATATCTCATGGTCATAAGTATTCAGACCCTTTGCTCAGTATTGAGTAGAAGCCCCCTTTTGAGCTAGTACAGCCATGAGTCTTCTTGGGAATGATGCAACAAGTTTTTCACACCTGGATTTTGGGATCCTCTGCCATTCTTCCTTGCAGATCCTCTCCAGTTCCGTCAGGTTGGATGGTGAACGTTGGTGGACAGCCATTTTCAGGTCTTTCTAGAGATGCTCAATTAGGTTTAGGTCCGGGCTCTGGCTGGGCCAGTCAAGAATGGTCAGAGTTGTTCTGAAGCCACTCCTTTTGTTATTTTAGCTGTGTGCTTAGGATCATTGTCTTGTTGGAAGGTGAACCTTCTGCCAAGTCTGAGGTCCAGAGCACTCTGGAAGAGGTTTTCATCCAGTATATCTCTGTACTTGGCCTCATTCATGTTTCCTTCAATTGCAACCAGTCATCCTGTCCCTGCAGCTGAAATACTACTCCTAACATTGTCCCTTGCTCATGCTGATCACAGCGCGAGCAAGGGACAATAAGGAGGGCAGCGTTCAGCACCCGGCTCTTGTGAACAACGCTAACTGAACGCTGATTCCCAAACGATGGTACGTGTCACACTGAGACACGGATTTCATCCGTGTGTTCAGCGTGAGACATTTTTGCAGACCGTGCAGCGTGTGTGGGGAAAAAAAAAAAACACCTAACTTGTCAGCGTGTTTTGCCCACAAACAGATGGTCCGTGGAAACACATTGACATGTGCACAGACCCATAGTTTTGAATGGGTCTGTGTGTTTCAGTGTCTCCAGTACGTGTGGAAACTGTTACCACACGTACCAGACACACTGACATGTGAAAGGGGCCAAATACACATTGCACCATGAAAAACTGCAATATCACATGAAAAAGTACAGTATTGCTTTGTGGTGCACTGTAAACGTAAAACGTATACCAGATGTATGTCCTCCACACACCGTTTCTGTGCTGACTATGACCAGATTTGACAAGCTTTCTTCTCATTGCAGGGTATGAATTTTATCACTGGAATACTTATTCTTGTTAGTAAAGATGAAGAGAAGGCCTTCTGGCTCCTAGATGCTCTTATTGGCCGAATTTTGCCTGGTATGTCTTTCTATATTTTATCTTACAAATTAAAGAGGTTGTCCATTATTATAGAGAATGCCCCTGTAAATTTAAAAGGAGTAAATAAGACTTTTTGTAAATACCTCCTGTGGTCCTTGTTGCCTGTAAGTGGGGCTATTGCTGACCGCTCACCAGGCATCATGTGACCCCCGTCTGCAGCCGGCTCTGACATCCGCTGATGTCACGTCAAGTTCCGGCCGCAGCCGAGCGTGAACCAGCGTGATGTACCCCCCCTCCCCCCGATTGATGGGCTTTGGGCGGGGTTTCACCGCACGTCACAGCCCAACATCCACCGTGCGATTTCCCAATGAATGCAGAGGAGGAAAGCGCGCGGTGGATGCTGGGCTGTGACGTGCGTGAAATCCCGCCCAAAGCCCATCAATCAGGGGGGAGCACATCACTGGGTCACGCCCGGCTGCAGCCAGAACTTGACGTGATATCAACGGATGTCCGATCCGGCTGCTGCCGGGGGTCATGTGAGGCCTGGTGAGCAGTGAGCAATATCAGTGGTTAGCACTGCAGCCTTGCGGCGCTGGGGTCCTGGGTTCAAATCCCACCAAGGGCAACATCTGCAAGGAGTTTGTATGTTCTTTCTGTGTTTGCGTGGATTTCCTCCGGGTTCTCTGGTTTCCTCCCACACTCCAAAGACATGCTGATAGGGAATTTAGATTGTGAGCCCCAATGGGGACAGCCATGATGTATGTAAAGCGCTGAGGAATATGTTGGCACTATATAAAAATAAAGATTATTAATAGCGCCGCTCACAGGCAACAATGACCACAGGAGGTATTTACAAAAAGTCTTCTTTACACCTTTTAAATCGACGGGGACATTCTCTATACTAATGGACAACCTCTTAAAAATTTCACATTCAACGTATAACTGTGAATCTACACAAAAAAAAGGTTAAAAATAATTTTCTAATAATGAAAAGTTTTGCTGATTTTGTATGGAATACATGCGCTCCATAAACACTTGTCACTTGATCAATTGGGGTATGTTCACAATTGAGGAGTTTTTTTTGTTTGTTTGTTTTTAAGGCATTTTTGCAGCAGAAACTTCAAAAAACATTAATATTGATTGGAGAGTCTCTGCTTAAAAAAGAAAATCCTGGAGAAGAAAAAGAGATACAGCGGGTTAAATAAGTATTGAACTCGTCATCAATTTTCTAAGTAAATATATTTCTAAAGGTGCTGTTGACATTAAATTCTCACCAGATGTCGGTAACTACCCATCCAATCCACACAGGCAAAGAAATCAAATCATGGATGCCAATAAATTAAGTTATATGTAATAATGAGAAATGACACAGGGAAAAAGTATTGAACACACTGAAATTATTTAATACTTCATACAAAAGACTTTGTTGGAGATGACAGCTTCAAGACGCCTCCTGGATGGAGAAACTAGTCGCATGCATTGCTCAGATGTGATTTTGGCCCCTTCTTCCACACAAACACTCTTCAGATCCTGAGGGATCCATGGGCTCATTCTATGAACTCTGAGATTTCGTTCCTTCCATAAATTTTCTGTTGGATTCAGGTCAGGTGATTGGCTGGCCCATTCTAGCAGCTTTATTTTTTTTCTTTGAAACCCAATTGAGAGTTTCCTTGGATGTGTGTTTGGGATCATTGTCTTGCTGAAATGTCCAGCCTCTTTTCATCTGGCAGATGACAGTAAATTTTTATCAATAACGTCTCTGTACATTTGTCCATTCATCCTCCCTTCAATTCCATGAAGTTTGCCAGTGCCGTATGCAGAAAACCAGCACCACACCATGATGTTCTCACCTCCAAACTTCACTGTTGGTATGGTGTTTTAGAGGTGATATGCAGTGCCTTTTGGCCTCCAATCATGGTGTGCATTATGGCATCCAAAGAGTTACATTTTGGTCTCCTATGACCAGACTATATTCTCCTAGTATTTCACAGGCTTGTCTAAATGCTGTTGAGCAAATTTTAAAAGCACTTGAACATGCTTTTTGTTCAGCAATGGAGTGTGCATACAGGCCTGGTGGTTGAGTGCATTACTTATGGTTGTCATTGAAGCAATTTTACCTGCTGATTCCTGGTCTTTCTTTAGCTGTCCATAGGTGGTCCTTGGCTCTTGGACAACTCTTCTGTTATTTCTTTTCACTCCTCTGTCTGAAATCCTGCGAGGAGCACCTGGTCGTGGCCAGTTTATGGTGAAATAATGTTTTTTCCACTTCCAGATTATGGCCTCAACAGTACTCACTGGAGCCTTCAGGAGAAATTCTTCTGTAACCAATGCCCTCAGTATGTTTTGCAACAATAATGTTGCAAAGGTCTTGAGACAGCTCACTGGTTTTACCCATCATCAGAGCTTTCTTGTGTGGCACCTTGGTAATGAGATGGTTTTTTTTATAGGCGGATAACCAGCTGATATTATTTTTCACAAAGTAGTAGTATTGCTTTCTAATTACTGATGGATTTTAGCTGGTGTTATGACTTCCCATGGCTTTTTGCATCTTTCTTCGTATGTTCAATACTTTTTTTCCCTGTGTCATTTCTCATTATAACACATACAGTAACTTAATTTATGGTTTAATTTCTTTGCCTGTGTGGATTGAATGGGTTATCGACATGATTAGAATTTCATATCAGTAGCACCTTTAGAAATATATTTACTTAGAAGATTGGTGACGTATTTAATAGTAATATCGCCCGCTGTATATATTGTACATATAGCACTTCTCTTTATTATCCATTTTGGTTTTCGCCTTTGTGTACAAAAAAATATGATCTCCTCCTATATAATTTTTTTTTTTTTTTGTTTAACTTGTCCACATTGGTTGTCAACACTGTCACAGCCATTGTCATGATTTTCTCCCACAAGCTCAGATTTCACTATTGAAGGCAAGCAAAGTGGTGTGGTTTCAGTTGCTCAGTAATACCATCCATGTAGTGACGCTGAGTGTCAGGTTCTGCAGAATATAGGATGAGTAGCGTGGTGATTTGTATATTGCCTTGGCTTTCTATCTGGGTGGGAACCTTCTTTTTTTCTTGCTGATATTAGGACATTCTATTGCTATAGTTCTCAGCACTACATTTTCTCTGAGATCATCTTGATATATGAAGACCACAAAGTTATCGAAATGTACCAACAGTGCAGAAAAATAAGTGACATAATTAGCTCAGCTACATTCTGATGTAGAACAATTATTGTAAAATGAATATACTCTGTTTTACTACTAAGCACTGTGCAAACAAAATATTGTATATACTGAGATGACTATTTTAAATACTTTAAGCCATTCAGTACAAATAGTGGGGTGCACATCACACATTTCCTTCCACTAAGATCCAGAGTGAGCTCCACTACTTTGTGTTCCAAGCATGGCCCTGCAATCTGACAGCAGCATGAGGTAGAGACAGAGACCCTGATTCCTGCATGTGTCACTTATTTTACAGGGTGCAGCAGTTATGATGGAATCCCAACCTCGCCTCTAATTACCAGCTTTCTGTCGCTATACAAATTATACAGAAAGCTGCTAATCAGTACTGAGGGCGAGGTTGGACTAGGAGGAACGAGGCCAGTTGTCCTGTAGTGATGATCTCCTGCTGATTAAACACTGGGCTGTGTGTTGCTGTTTCAATAAAATCAGTAAGTGACACATAACTGTAATCAGGCTTTCTCCCCTTATCATCCTGTTCTCCGATTACATCGTGAAAACCTGGTGACAGGTTCCCTTTAACAGTAGTTTAAAGATTTACTACACAGCAGCTACATGTACATTGAAAACTGGTATCTGGAGATGGTACTTGATTTCTATAGCCCAGATTTGTTTCAGAATATTGAGAAACTCGGTGGTCCTTGTGAAAACTACAAGTATTTAGGATTTTTTTTTTTTTTTTTAACCGTAACATGAAAAACTTAAAAAATATATATATATGACAGACAAGTAAAATAAACAGTGGGTCAGTTTCTAACCATAAGTTCTCCTTTTAGTTATTCCTAGATTTAAAATGGCCAGTAGTGATGAATTCGAAGTTGATCCAGTCATTTATTAATGAAAATTAATTATGGTTCACATTACATCTGTGGGTGAATTTTTAACCTGGCACCATGCATTAGCAAATGGAGTATTTACAATCTAGAGCACCTTTATTACTTGTGCTGACATTCCCCCTATATGCATTCAACTTTCGAAGGTAGAGGGGGGGGGGGGGGGGGGCTTGTGTTTTGGGAACATAATTAATCTCTATTCTATTGGGGGAGGACATAATGGGAGGGAGGATCTCCCAATCCAAGTGTGAAGTGACCTAAAGCCCTGCTGCATCACCATCCAATCCAACATTGAATTATCAACTTCTATTACTCCCATTTAATATTGTATAGTCTTGTACATTCAAACTACTAAAGGGGTTTCCTATGAATATATATTTTTGTTTTTTTATCTCCATAGTTTTGTTTTAGGTACCGAAATGAAAGGCATAAAATGAACCTAACTAGCCCACCCCCCCAAAAAAAAGACAGGCTGGGGCAGTGAAATTACAACTTGAAAGAGTATCAACAGAATACATAATAGTACCACCATATAAATCAGGCTTAATGCCAATCAGTATCGGGGCCAATAATCATATAAGCTATGATGGCAATACTGAAAAAATTGGAGTAAATCGTCCATTTATTAAAAAGTCACAATTTTTTTATTGAATTAGCAAAAATATATAATAGTTAGACATGATCAATAATACGAGTCAGGTGTTAAAAATTATGACAACCACCACTCATTGTAATCTGGGACAGGAAGAGCATTTGCCCAAATATATTAAACTTAAAGTGCTAGTGCTCACAGTGTACAATCACACCAACTACTATGTCTGCAATTCATATAGTCAGTCCAAGTGGCAGTAACAATAGGTATTAAATAACTATAAACCTCACACACACAGCAGTACAAAAAGCTCTTACCCATAATTAACCCATAATTAACCCATGTGGGATGATAATAATCTTTTAATTTATATAGCACCAACATATTCCGCAGCGCTTTACAATTCAGACAATTTACAGACATTATTGCCACTGTACCCTTTGGGGCTCTCAATCTACATTCCCTATCAGTATGTCTTTGGAGTGTGGGAGGAAACCGGAGAACCCGGAGGAAACGCATACAAACTCCTTGCAGATGTTGTCCTTGGTGGGATTTGAACCCAGGACCCCAGTGCTGCAAAGCTGCAGTGCTAACTGCTGAGCCACCATGGATGTCACCACAGCCGCCCCAGCGCGCGTTTCGCGTAAGTGCTTTTTGTACTGCTGTCTGTGTGAGGTAGCTTGAGATGTTTATAGTTATTTTTACTGCCGCTTGGACTGACTATATGAATTGCAGACATAGTAGTTGATATGATTGCACACTGTGAGCACCGAATAAACAGATTGGACGATTGAATTTCAACCACTTGATCCTTATGACGGGAGGTCCCCATACTCATTAATGATCCTCCAATTCCATTTAAATCTGTGGGTTTAAATATATTCACATAGTCGTCTGTTAATATTGTCCAAGTTGTAATACATTTTAAGTTGCATCAATTTGTTACCAAGCAAGATAAACCTGAATGAATGTTCTCATCATTCATGTATACCTAGCATTGGCATGCCTGTAGTGTGAGCAGGGAATGATTTGTTTTCTATAATTGTCATGGGGGAGGAGCGGTGACATGTGACTGATGTTTTTCCCCATCCCTCAGACATTACATGTTAAATGCACTACCTGTGTGTCATTTCCTCTCTAACGTCTGATCCATTTCATGATATGAATACTGCATTGAGAATTTTGAAGAGGAAAGCTATGATTTTATGGATGTATGTCTTGAAATCGACAATATGTAAGGCCGGTTTCACATGTCCAGATATTTCCAGTACCGGAAAAACCCTTACCAGAGCTGTCCGTGAGCCGCATTGGGAGCACACGTACCGGCGTTTGGGAATCAGCACCAGCAAGGGGTTAATGATGAGAGTTGTAGTCTGCTCTCAGTGTCTCCACCTGTAAAAATAAGAATAAAATAAAAAAAATCCAAATACTCACCTGAAGCTCATCAAGAGAATGCCAAGAGAGTGCAAAGCAGTCATCAAAGCAAAAGGTGGCTAGTTTGAAGAACCTAGAATATAAGACATATTTTCAGTTGTTTCTTTTTTGTTTTTGTTTTTGTTTTGTTTCACTTTTTTGTTAAGTATATAATTCTACATGTGTTAATTCATAGTTTTGATGCCTTCAGTGTGAATGTACAATTTTCATAGTTATGAAAATACAGAAAAATCTTTAAATGAGAAGGTGTGTCCAAACTTTTGGTCTGTACTGTAGCTGGGCACCACTGCTTACTGACAGTGTTAAGCTGATTTCACTGCTCAATATATTCCAAAGAGAAGTAAGCATGATGTGTTTTTCATCTGGTGCACTAAGTTTCCTGAGCCTACCACTTTGTCAGTGATCCTCAGTGTTGCCGTTTTTGGTTCTTCATCAGCAGAATTTGAACAGCACATGAAACCCCAGTCTGCTTTGAAATCTTAACCTGGGAGAGACATTGCTGATGCGGTATAACTTGTGTCTTCTTGCTGTGTTCAGTTTTGCCATAGTTTCCGGCAACAGGTCATAAACCATCTCCACAACCTTATCTTTGTAGCAGAGTATGGCTATTCCTCATACAGTTTTAAGCCTCCTACACGGCTGTTTGTTTGTTATAGCACCACTCCAATGTTGTTGTGTTTTTTTTTTTTTTTTATGTCACTGCTGGAGTGGTGTCACTAATGCATGCTCACTGCCTGTAGTAAAATATTTACCAACTGCCGTCTTCTGCTGTTCTTAGCTCCGTTCTGGTCTTCTTCTGATAGTTGTGACTAGCCAGATCCCTCCAGTGTTTGCTGGGTGCACCAGAAGTCACTTCTCAATGTAAGTCTGAGAGCCAAAGAGGTTCTCTTGGCTGCGGTCACATGATGGCGCTGGGAAGAGCAGAAGACTGCGGCTGGTAAGTATTTTATTAAGGGCAGGGAACAGACATTAGTAATGCCACTCCAGCATTTTTAAAAACGCCGGCGTGGTGCTTTTAATCTACCGGTTTCAACCTACATATGTAAATGATGATCATTATCACCTGTTTGCTATAATTTGTAATTCATGCACCTTTTATTCTATTTTGTTCATTCACTTCACATTTTGTTAATGGATAAAAAATAAACTATTAACACTTCTGTTTTTGAAAGCATCTTACTTTTACAGCATTTTTACCACACCTGCCTAAAACTTTTGCAAAGTACTGTGTGTCAAACGTACACAGCAAACTCAGGGAAAATGCAACCCGGTTGTCAGCGTTCTGACTTTACTGGGACATTGAATCAATTAATTACAAAGTTCTTTTTATAGGAATTGTTATCTTGTGCTGGGAGTTTGTTTTGTGCGCAGCAGTTTGGGAACTGTCCGCTTATCAGTGTGCTCTGGGCAGGAAAGGACACACTTCTCATGTCCTGTCCTTCAGGTTTCTTGTATAAGCCATTTAGAAGCATATTCAGACAACTATGGGAACAAATAGTTTTTTTTTTTTATCTGGTTGTGGATAACTTGAGACCTTATTTCTCTATCTTGTAATGACATACTTCAGTTTGAGACCTTAAAAGGCCTTAAACTCACTATTTAATTTTATGGTAATTGCTTTCTTGGGCTAAATTAAACCCTGTTCACAAACTGGTTTTGTCATGTGTTTTATTAGAAAATAGAATAGAGCTGTATATAATTACCTTCTCATTGATAATGTAATTTATACAAGGCAGGTTTTTTTATGGCAGTATAGTATGGATTGTAAGAAATGGCTTTACTTTGAAATGACATTTCCATAAGTATGTGGACAGCCGACAAACATATGAGCAAAAACCATGGATAATATTTGGGAAAATAGAACATCACTAGAAGACGCACACCATATGAAGTTGCACATATCAAAAGAGACCTAGTCCAGGCTGTCTCATGAGAAACCACAAAAATGCATTAAAAATGCAAGGGGGATACAAGTTTTTCACAACCAGATACAATTGTTTTACTTGAAAATTCTTTGTTAAAGGTATCTCAAGTTCTTAAATTGTAGAGGGCTTGTAAAAGGATGTATAATTTACCTATATAGCGTACAACTCGTTGTTTTGGTTACCGGCCACCCCATGGTCTTGGAGGTCTTACCTAATTAAGGGGTGCGTTCCTCTAGCAAGTTTTTTCTTTTTAGAGCCTGCTTGTGGCGCTCACATGTGGCCGGATCATTGATTCCAACAACTACAGCTTCCTCCTACCCCTTCTGCTTCTCATGCTGCCAAGTAAGTGCACACTCCCTGGCTCGCAGTGTGCTCATTTGGATAAGCAGCGCAACTGACGCGCCCCCTGGGCCGTGGGGTACCCGGAGCCGGGCCTGTAGATGCTGGGGGTTGTAGTCACCGTGGCGGTGACCCGGTCCGTGACCCAGGGCGGTCAATCCAAGGGTAGTTTATGTATAAGTTTATAATGTCCGACTACGCCACCTGTGGAATGTGGTGAATAGGAACCGCCGCTGCGGAATAGTCCTCTGAAGCTGGTGGTATAGCAGCTAAGGTAGTGTAACTCCCCACAGGAAGAGTGTAGCTCCAGGGCAGCGTGTATAGATGATGGTGGTTATCGTGCAGGTAGTCAGTAATGACACGGAGTGCAGTCCCAGGGTCTTTACTCACAGTTATTGCAGTTCAAGTTACAGACGTCCAAGCAACTTCCCACGTCGTGCTGCGCGTACTCAGTGAGGGGCTCAGTCCACCCTCAGGTATCTCCGGAGTACTTAGCATGACCCCCTTCTGTGTGTCCTCTCTCTGGCCTGCTCCCTGCACCTCACACCCAGTTTCACTTCTATCCGGTACCCTCTTGCCTTGGCGGGCGACGTGAGGACCCAGGGGACGGAACAATGTGGCTACCTTCTTAGTGGGACTGGTGTGGACTTCGGCTTACAGCACATGAAATACTGCAGCCTCAGTTTTTTAGTTGAGCCTTTAGTAGTTTTCTCCACTAGTTGAGGGACCAGTTCCCCTTATCTGGCCTGACCCCTCTACCTCCTGGTAGCAGCGGGCGTACGGGTGGCTTGCTGCACGGCCCGTACCCCTAGGGTCCCTTCACTCCTCATTCCTGGAGCCGTCCTGCTCCCTTCTCCTCTCAGACTTGGGCCTCAGTGCTAGGCCCACCTCCGGAGCAGAGCTCGTGCAGAGCCTCTGCTCCTGTCACTTCTCCTCCTCTCACTGTCCTGACTGTCTGACTGAACTAAGATGGTGTCTCTATTTTATATTCTCTCTGTCATGTGCTCCCAGGATCTATGTCCTCCACCCCATCCACTACATGGTTCCCCCTCTCTAGGTGGTTGCCCCCACTCCAGCCAGGGATCAGGGACTGTGCTCTCCCGTAGGAGCAATCTCGCCCTGTCCCCCGGAAATGTGGTGTAGTGCATGCAGGTGTTGGGGTCCCGAGCCATACTCCTTCCTTACCTAAGAGTGAGATACCACACCTCTGGGTGAGATGCAATACCTCTGTGGCGACTGAACCCTCAGGGGCGCCACACAACCATGCCACTGGTCTAAACTGTTAGGCTGTGTGCCCACGATGCGTTTTTGGTGCGTATTTTCAGCGCTTAAACGCTCCAGAAACGCATTGCATACCTTATCCCATAACTTCCTATGACATTCTGCAAGTTCTGTGCACATGGTCCATATTTTTTCTGCGCAGATTTTACTCGCAGAAAAAATACGGACATGACTAATTCTTGTGCGTTTCTGCATGCGTATTTGCCTATACAATGCATTGGAAAAACGCATGGCAAATACGCGTCAAAAACGCATGCGTATTTCTGCATCGTGGGCACTAAGCCTTAATTTTCAGGAGTCCACCATTCCTTGCAACCAGGGAGCCAGGATGCAGAGGAGCAATGCGGTCACGTAGAAATAATTTGAGACAACCCCTTTCAGGCTAAAACATTGCATCTTGTGATTAAACATTGTTGTTTTTTTGTTTTTTTTTTACTAGATCTGTCCCTGCGTATTTTTTTCTTTTTTTTTCTTTGCGTTCAGTCACCGCTCAATACATAGTCTCTAACAACATCTACCCCCCACTCCTCCACTGGCTGATAGCTGGTTCACCAGTGCATCAAGCAACATATTCCTGTCCAACCACTACACTGATGCCTCCACCCTATGCCAGTGATTGCATTGGTTGTCCATTCGCTACAGAATACAATGTAAACTTATCACTCTCACCCACAAAGCTCTCTACAGTTCTGCATCACCCTATATCTCCTCCATCATCTCTTTCAACCACTCTACCTGTGCTCTCTGTTTTGCTAAGGACTTTAGACCAACATCCTCTATAATCTGAACCCCCTCTCCCGTTTCCAAGACTTTTTTCGGTCTGTGCCAGTTCTTTGGAATGCACTACCTGGACAATTTGATTAACTCCCAGTGTCCAGTTTTAAGCATGCCCTTGAAAAAAGCATGTCTTTAGACTGGTCGATCACCTCACTTCACTAATCAAATTATTCCCCTTTTTGCCCTACCTAAATTTTCCTCATAATGCGATCCCTCGTATCATCTATTTACTCACCCTTCATTCACCTAAAGGAAACCTATCACATCACAAAATGCTATTAACCCATAGATATGGGGTTATTCTTCAGGTTAATAGCATTTCAAAGCTGCCTGGTCACTGCACTAAAAGCATGGCACCCTGGAGGAAATGAACTTTATTCCTCCCAGCAGCCTCAGGCTTTCAGTCATAGAGGTGTAGCTGGCGTTGTTTCATTCACTGCTCAGTGAGCGGTAGATGTATCCACGTCACCCCACTGACTGACAGCTGGCTCAGCAGTGCATCAGTGCAGAGCCATCTGTCAATCATTGCCAGGGCATGGCTACAGCCAACGTTCATTATGTACATAGCGGTGACTGAAGCCGTGCCACTGCTGCCCCTATGACTGAAAGCCTGGGGCTGCTGGGAAGATTAAGGTTAATTGCCTACCGGCAATCGGCCTTTCAGTGTGGTGGCCACGCTACTTCAGTGCAGATAAACCTCACATCTGCTGGTTAAAGTTCATATGACCAGTTCCCTTTTAAGTCCCTGACTGGAGTAAGATTTGCAAGGTGGCGCACACAACTTGTCAGATGTGCTTAATTCAATAGAGGCATGATCTTCTAAATGAATCGGGCACCTCTGACTGCAGCATGCCTCCTCCTCCTCAAAGCTGACGTGAAAATCTCTGGTCTAGATGAATCATGGCCATAGTATGTACTAAAGTAACATGTACCAAATTCATTAGGAGGCATGTGCATCTTACAGCAACTGTGTGAAAGCAACAGAAATCTATACTCTAGTTGTGACTGGAATACATTTCTGTCTCAATTTACACAACTATTGTGGTGTAGTTTTGGTGAATTTGTTGGGCCACTCTGTAGTTTCCCCTCTGGAAAAGCTTGTTACAAAAATACATATGTTACACGCACGCCACTAGGTTCAGATAGGGCGAGACGGGTTTCATGAATTCTTTGGAATCCTGGGGAAACCGTTACTCAGGGCAACCATAGGCTGCAGCTTCTCTCAGGCACACAATAGATTCAATTGCTGACCAGACACATCTGACGAGCCTTTTTTCAACAGTTTAACAGTGGAATTTAATCTGAAGCACGGCCAGTGCAATTCAGGGATATTACAGCAACAATCTTCATTACAGTACAGTCTGAGTTTCTTAAGCAACTGGCTCCAGTAACAATACAGTAGTTTCTTCACAAGGCACAGTATTAGTCTCTTCAGTAGTATAATTCTGCATAGATTAGATCTCTTAGCAGCACACTTCTATGCATACACAACCACAGGCTTTTCCTTCACAAGGACTCAATGGTACACAGCATTCTTTATCCTGCAATCCTGCATGGAGATGGATGGAGGGTTTGATGAGGGAGAAGATCCCTATGACACGATTCCTTCCAGTCCTTATCTTTCTGCCCGATAATATTCCACACTGTTAGCTCAGGGGGTCTATCTGACCTGTGTTTAGCTTCCCTCCTGAACTGAATTCTGTTCCCTTGCCTTCTGTGAGATACAGATCACACACCACCTTTGTCTTCAGCTCCAGCCAGACAGTAAACAACTTCCCCACAATCCCCCTGGGGCCCTGCTAAAACACTCCCTGTTTCCTGTGACTGTGTTAACCCCTCTAGTTGCTGGATGCTTCTGGAGCACAACACTTCCTGTCTCCTGTGCTTGTATTACTTCTAATAGTTGGTGGATGCTTTTGAAGCAGCAGCATTACTTCTGCATGTCACACATACATAAACAACTGCGTAAATATTTTACACTGACAGGAAAACGAATACTATTTATTTACAACAGCTGTGTTGAGCTACCCCAACTGGGGTCCACAAACAAGGAGTAAAGGGGGGGAAAGAAAAAAAGGAGGGTGGGGGTGCAAGCACAGTTCAGTGTGACCACATGTTGTTTAGAAGTGCGAATAACATGCAGTGAGCTCCAGCATAAATACCTTTCCTATAGTCAGATTTATTTGAAGGGGTTATCCGATATAAAGACAAGTCTGCAGTCACTTTGTGACTGCAGACTTGTGAATCCTCACCTCATGTGCAGTGTCGTCAGCGAGCGGTCATGTGACCACAAGTATGCAATTTGCATACTTCTTGCCACATTCCGACTATTTCCGGCCTCGATCAATACACTTGCATTTGGCGAGGCTGGATACAGTCTAGTTGACATGTGACCGCATGTATGCAAATCGCATGTTTGCCGTTACGCCCCTTCCTCTCTCTGCACCTGAGGATTTTCAGGTAGCACGGTGCGTGCAGTGTTTTAAGATTCACAAGTCTGCAGTCACATGGAATGACTGCAGACTTGTGGTTTTAGGCCAAAAAAAAAAAAATTAAGGCCTGAGACACACTAGCGAATCACATCTGCTGCAAGCGGGAGCAGAGTGTCAGTGCTCTCTGCTACGATTCTCTTGCATAAGAGGATCGCAGCACAGCTGCGGAGGAGACAGAGAAATTAAGGTGATATCAGAGCGCAGTATGATGTTTTACACGCACATAGGCTTGTATGGGCGCGTGCAATTCGAATTCCACATGCAATCGCAGCTTGCTGCGTTTTTTTTTTTTTTTTTTTTACATCCGATCGGGCAAGCAAAAAAAAAAAAAAAATCACTGAGAACACAAGCATAGGATTAAATTGGTACGAATGCAATCCAATTTTTAATCAGATTGCATTCGTCTGATTTAATCACAAGTGGGAGCGTGCCCTAAGCATCATCTACACCTGAGTTTGTGGCAGGGGCATCTAACCATCCTCTTGATCTTAAGGAATTTATTCAGGCATTCCCTTGATGCATAAATAACCTTCTACATGGTAAGTACACTATTCACATCCTGTAGGCATACAGCTCTTAAATGTCTTCTACGATGTTTCAAATTTAACAGAATTTTTTTTTTTTTTTTTTTTTTTTTTTTTTTTTTTAGTGATATAGCAATATATTATCCAGCGTGTGGGCTGCAAAGGCAAGGCTAGCTCATCCACTAAGCCAAACTGACAGACCTTAGGCTATATGATTCTTGGAGCACCTACATGGGTCTTAATGAAATGTCCTGGCTGTATGTTCTGGAATTTCAGGCCAAAATTTCTACCTAGATGATTACCGTATACAAGCTGGATAGTGGTTTAGCTATGTCCATAACCTGATCTTGGTCCTCTAATGGCAACATTGAGATATCGCCAGTCCCCCTAACTGCTCTGACTGCATGTCGCCATTGATAGTATCTTAACAGTGAATGGTCAGGGAGGTTGTAGACCAGCTGTAACTGCTGAAATGTGTGGAGCATATCACTTCTACGTCAGATAGGATCTTTTTTTTCTATGTGCTCTCCAGAATTCAATCTGTGGTAGATTTCTTAGATGGGGGAAGTAGTATATTTGGTGACCACTAATCTTCTTCTGCCCACATACTTCTGTCCATATAGTGTAGCTTGTTTTTCATCTTTTTGACTTCTAATGCAAGCGTCTGTGCGGACACACTTTGCACCACAGCCAAATTGTAAGGTTATCACATCGGTATTGTTTTATGTTCATACATGAATATTTCATTGTTGTTTTTCACAACGATGAAGGAGACGTCGCCAGCCAATTGTGGTTAACCAGTTTTGACCACCCTGTAATTTGGTGTGATCTGATACTATATGAGAAGCTACAGTAAATGTTCTTCTCTTCTTATCTTCAAGAAAGGAGTAAGCTCCAGGAAATGAGGAATTTAAAGATTAGTATTGTATTTCTGGCTACTACTGATCTGAAGCTTCGCGTAAGTAGATTACAAGCATTAGCATTGGATTTGAACATCTTATTTTTGGTTCCGTGTTGTTAAAATATTAGCAATTAAGAACAAAGTCGTATGCTGATCAGTGTGCAATAAAGAGTGCCAATTTTAATGTAGAGTAGCCTTTAGAAGACTTCTTAGCCATTCATCTAAATTACATTCAAATGTGTATCTGCAAAAATGTTTCTTGAAAACTTTATGCTCGCCTTACTTTACACCCGGAGCCCTAAACCTGGCCTTCGTGGACAAGAATGTTTGCATTCATTGACAGCTAAGCTCATGCTTATTGCGAGTCTTGATCCTGGCACTGAAACGTAACTTCACATTTGTTTTGTATGGTAAACCAATCTGGTGTCCTGTTTGTAGCAGAGATCGGTGCTCTGGTCATCCTGCATCAAAGCTGACTGACGCAATGGCATGGCTCCTTTGGCTGTGATGGCCATTCTCAGTGGAGGAGGCAATGGTAGGCAAATGAAGGGTACCAGGTAGGGTGCTTATCCATCACAAATGTATAGTCCCTTTTCAGTGCCAAAGTCAAAGGTCACTTTTAAGACTTAAAAATTAATCTCCTTCGAAAATGTGAAAATTGCAATCTCAAGTACTAGCTTCTAACTATACTATCCTATGTCAGTCTGCCATTGTTCTGTGATAGCAAAAACATGATTTTTCTAGTTTTGGTGCTTTCAGGTAGACCCAGAATCGTAAAGTTAAAAGGGCATTAAAATATTAGAGGTCCACTTAATCTACTGGTAACTCCAATTAAAGTATGGTTATCAACTAATAATGCAATGATCCTGTACAATGTAGTTTAGAATCCAATATGCAGCACAGTGGACAGAATAAGATTTTTGTTGAAAAGAATGTGACCTGTTCAAACATGTGACTACATAAATCAGTCCCAGCTATCTAAAAAGAAAAATAATGGATGTGGCATTATTTCTTACAGGTTAAAGGACAGGCTTTGTGCTGGCTCCATTATTTTTTTTTTATCTCTACTGCGCTGCAATAAGACATTAGTGACAGGATAAACTGCTTCCTCTGGACTTCTAATCTCTTTAGTTTCCTAGAAGGTTATTTTGTACCCTCAAGGGTACTAGAGGTATCTTACATCCCTTATCCTGTAATTAAATATGTTGTTTAAATGTAGCTTTCTGAATAATTTAGTTATTAATAATATCATAATTTTATCAGATTATTACAGCCCTGCAATGATGGGTCTTAAAACTGACCAGGAGGTGCTTGGGGATCTGGTGAAGATGAAGATTCCAGCTGTGGCAGAACTAATAGAAAAGCATGGTGTAATGTGGACACTTTTGGTTTCCCGGTGGTTTATTTGTTTGTTCATTGACGTCCTTCCAATAGAGGTAAGTACACATTATGTTGCTGCTAATTCTTTTCTTATCATGCATATTTACATTTTGAAAACCTTTTGTGATTAGGTGGTCTAGTGCTTTACAAGAACCTATTTCCGCCATGATCCTGCTAGTCCCCACTCCCCAAAAAAATAAGTTTTCTAAATATAATTATATAAAAAATCCAGGATGCGCTACAGTTGAAAGTGCTATTCTGGGCAGGTGGCCTGCCTGTCGTCATGGGCCAAATACACTCGCACTCATCTTGAGGTCCAGATTTGGCCTGCGAGCCAGAGTTTGACGCGTGATCTAAAATATCTGAAAAAGCCACATTGACGTAGAAATCAGAAAACAAACACTGACAATTTAAAAAGAAAGGCACAAATTGCTTGATGAATTTGTTGAGAATTAAAAAGCTACAACTTGAAAGGTATTCACACAAAAAAATTGTGAAAATGCAATGATGCCGAATATATCTGAAAATCAGGTTGGCTATTTACTTAGGGGTTGTCTCCATGTATGCATTCTTAATTTTGCTGAGGGTGCTGGTGTTTTCAGTAGGAAAAATTCAGTAAGCTGTTGCAAGACACCGCTTTTCTCCCTTGAGACCAAAAGAATTGGGTGTTGAAATACAACATGTCTGATTTCTTCT
Organism: Phyllobates terribilis; assembly: GCF_046119375.1. NCBI lineage: Eukaryota > Metazoa > Chordata > Amphibia > Anura > Dendrobatidae > Phyllobates > Phyllobates terribilis. Next base: position 323,960,832 of record NW_027362762.1, on the reverse strand, counting down.
TTTCACTTGCATCAGCTGTTAAGGGAGAGTCACAAGGCCCCCATACACATAAGATGGTCAGCTAGTCGGTCCAAATCTAAGGGTTTGGGCATTTTTCTCTTATGTGTACAATAATCATGGGGTTGTTGGGTTAATAATACAGTATAATCCTTAGTAGTTAATATCCTTGATGGTCTAGGACCGGGGTGGGCAATTTTCCCAAGAGGCCACATGAGAGACCGTGACTGTTGTGGAGGGCTGAACCAATAGGCTGAAATTAATTATGCTCAATATTAAGAGATTAATTATAATTTTATATTAATATTGTATCCCTTAATATTGAGCATAATTAGAGGTATTTCCATCTCTGAGATCCTATCCCAATATGTAATAGGTGTAATAGCAAATACCTCCAATTAGAAATGTAGTATAATTCTTCTGATAAGCTATATCGCTTACCCCATGTGCAGGGCATTGCTGTAGCCTAGGTATCCATGGTTACGACCACTAACACTGAGTGGTCATAACTAGTGTTGAGCAATACCTTCCGATATCGGGAAATATCGGATCGGACCGATACTTTTTGGGTATCGGATATCGCCGATTCCGATACCGGAAACCAATGCAAGTCAATGGGACACAAATATCGGAATAAAAATAAACCCTTTCTTTCCTTGTAGGTTAATTCTACATGAAGGAAAACTACTAAGAATAATGTAGAATGTATTGGGGGAGGTGGGGGAGACCATAAAGGCATAGAGGTTTAGCCCAATCAAATGGAATAGCAGGAATTAATATTTTTTTTAAGAGATTCTGAGTTACTGAAATATTGACTATGATGAGTTTTTTTATATTTTGTCAGATATTTATGTTTCACTACTTCCATGCTCTTCACCTTCTTTTTTACTTCTCCCACACTTTCTCCTTCATCATCCTCTGCATCAGCATCTTTTTCATCAACTTCTTCTTCACCTTCTTCATCTTCTTCTTCACCTTCTTCGTATTATTCTTTTTTTTTTTTTACGTTCTTCATATTCTTCTTATTCAACTATTATTCTTCTTCATATTCTACTTCTTCATCTTCTTCATCTTCTTCTTCTTCATCATATTCTTATTTGTGACGGGCATTCCTGTAGTTATCTATAAAAGTTTGAACATTACACCTTTCGTTCTGCCCGTCACAAAAGATTTACAACAGGATTTGTCCGCGTTCAGTTTGGCCTGCAGCAGCAGGTCTTTTCCAGGGGCACCACGAGGAGGAACGGACTCATCCCCATACACTGCTTAGTCATCTTCTGCTTATAATTTAGATAATATCTTTTGCCCTGATTTTTAGTCTTATGCTTAATGTTCTTCCGCTTTTTGTTCTGCAGCTTCTTGTACTTCTGCTTCTTGGTTTTTTCTGTCTCTTTTTCTTCTGTATCTTGGTGGTTGTCTTCTTGTTCTTTGTCCTCTTGGTCAACTTCTTCAGGGTCTTCTTCTTGGTCTTCTTCGGGGTGGTCTTCAGGGTCCTCGTCTTCGGGGTCCTCGTCAGGGAGATCCAGAGTGATTACCAAGAACCATTTCTAAAAGCTTGAACTTGGAAATGTAGCAGAAGGTACAAGAAGGCTGAGGAACTGCCGAGAACCAGCTGATGGTACTGGAACCCGGATGGGTAGCAGAAGGTACAAGAGCCAAAGGAACTACCGAGGACCAGCTGCCGGTACTGGAACTCTGTTACTAAGCAGGAGGTACCTGTGCCAGAAAGCACTACCAAAGACCAGCAGACGTTGGTCGAACTTTGATACCGAGAAGGAGGCACCTAAGCCAAAGGCACTTCCGAGACCCAGCTGACGGTACTGGAACCCGGATGGGTAGCAGAAGGTACCCATGTAAAAAAAAAAAAAAAGTTGCAAGGCCGCGAGCCGGCCGCAGTTACCGAAACCCACAGTCCTACAGGGGGTGCTTGTCTTATTGGCACTATGGAACCAGCCTTCATTGCCAGATCCCGCAGCCTACATAGGAGTCACCTAAACTGCAGGCACCATAGAGTCGGCTAACCCGACCTCAACACGACAGGACAACACATTGGAGGCAAAGTGACGTTGACACTACCCGGAAACAGCTGGCGTGCTGGAACCAGGCTGGGCAGAAGGGAGTACCCGTGCCAAAGACACTGCTGGGAAACAGCTGGCGGTGCTGGAACCCAGGGTAAATACTAAAAACAGAGGAGCCAGAGGTGTAATTGGAGCAAGTTTTAAATTAGTAGTACAGTGGATGTGGACAGAGCAGGAGAATTTGCCGGACACACAGCAGGGGAACAGCTGACGTTACTGAACCCCAATAACACTGGAGCAAGCGTTGACTGTGCAGACGGCACTTCTGAGCAGCAACTGGCGGTGTTGGAGCTCAGGGATTACAGCTCAGGTGGTAGAAACATGAACACAACAGGAGACCTGGATACTGTTGCCAACCAATTATTTATTCTGGAAGAGGACTGGCAAATTCATACGAGATCCAGGCCTTGTTCATTTTCAGAAAAGTAAGCCGGTCAACGTTATCGGAGGATAGGCGCATGCGACGGTCTGTTGGTACACCACCTGCGGCACTAAAGACACGTTCCGATAATACACTAGCAGCAGGGTAAGCCAGCACCTCCAATGCATACTGGCTAAGCTCTGGCCATGTATCCAGCTTGGAGACCCAAAACTTGAAGGGGGAAGAGCCGTCTGGGAGTACACTGAGAGGGCAAGACATGTAGTCGGTCACCATCTGATGGAAACGTTGCCTCCTGCTGACTGGAGCCGTCTGTGATGGTGTAGACATTTGTGGCGGCGGGGACACAAAACTTTGCCACATTTGGGCCATACTGGTCTTGCCTTGTGCTGAGGCGCTGCTTCTGCTCCCTCTTTGTGCAGAGCTTCCTCCACTGCCTCGACGCACTGAGCTGCTTTGTAAAGCACTAGCAGCACTGCTCTCGGTTGGAATGGAGAACATGATGGAATGCACCAGTGTGTCTTGGTACTCCCGCATTTTACGCTCCCGGTTCAACGGTGTTATGAGGCTTTGTAAGTTGTCCCGGTAGCGAGGATCTAGGAGGGTAGACATCCAATAATCAGCCGTGTTGAGAATGTGGGCGATGCGGCGGTCGTTTCTCAGGCACTGCAGCATATAATCAACCATGTGCTGCAGACTGCCAACTGGCCAAGAAACGCTGTCCCCTGCTTGAGGCGTGATCTCTGCCTGCTCTGCATCACCCCACCCTCGCTCTAGGTACTGACTACTAGAGCATTGTGTACCTCCCTCCTCTGGACAGATGTCTTCCTCCTCCATTGACTCCTCCTCATCCTCCTCACAGTGTCCCCTGCCTAGGCCTTTGTGCAGACTGTACAGAAGCAGATGGCATTTGTGACTCCTCATCCTCCACCTCTTCCAAAACCTCCTCCCTTAGTGCTTGCAGTGTTTTTTCAAGCAGGCAGATAAGGGGGATAGTCATGCTGACTAGTGCATCATCTGCACTCGCCATCCGCATCGAATAATCGAAGGCATGCAAAACATGGCAAATTTACCTTCATAGAGGCCCACTCAGTGGTGGTGAAGTGTGAACGGCGCGCACTGCGACTTGTTTGCGCCTGCTGCAGCTGGTACTCCATTACTGCTGCCTGCTGCTCACACAACCTCTCCAACATATGTAACGTTGAATTCCACCTGGTGGGTAGGTCACATATGATGCGATGTTCCGGAAGACGTAATCGGCACTGCAGAGCTGCAATGCGCGATCTTGCGTTGCTGGAGCGCCGCAAGTGAGCGCACTCTATGCGGACCTTGTGAAGCAGTGCATCAAGATCCGGATAGTCCCTCAAAAAACTCTGCACGACCAAGTTGAGCACATGTGCCAGACATGGGATGTGAGTGAGGTTGCCTAGGCCCAGAGCTGCCACCGGATTTCGGCCATTGTCACACACTACCATGCCTGGCTGGAGATTCGCTGGCACAAACCACACGTCGCTCTGCTGCTTGATGGCATTCCAGAGCTCCTGCGCTGTGTGGCTTCTATTCCCCAAAGAAATTAAATTTTAATACTGCCTGTTGACGTTTGGCCACGGCTGTGCTCATATCAGTCATCATAACAGGTAACCGTTCACGGGTCGATGTGGAGGTAGACCGTGACTGCTCCTGCAGCGCTGATTCAGAGGAACTGGAGTATGAGGAGGAGTCAATGTGTACAGACTGGATTCCTGCAATCCTTGGAGTTGGCAGAACACGTACAGCGCCACTCTCAGGATCTGTACCCGGCTCCACAACATTTACCCAATGGGCAGTGAGGGAAAGGTATCGTCGCTGTCCTTGCTTACTGGTCCACGCATCGGTGGTCAGGTGGACCTTGCTACGGACGTCGTTTTGTAGCGCATGTTTAATTTTTCCCTCCACATGCAGTTGCAGGGCAGGGACGGCTTGCCTGCTGAAATAAAAGCGGCTGGGCACGTTGTATTGTGGGACTGCCAATCCCATAAAGTTACGGAAGGTGTCAGTCTCCACCAGCCTGAATGATAGCATTTCAAGGGCCAGTAGTTTAGCAATGCCAGCATTCAGAGCCTATGCTCGGGGGTGGTTTGCAGAGTATGGGTGCCTTTTCTCCTATGCCTGTGCTAATGATGGCTGTAGACTGGCCTGGGAGTGTGAGGATGACAGGGAAAGTGGTGCTGTGGGTGGAATTACACTGTGTCTCTGTACAACTGTGCCAGAGGTTCTTCCATGAGGATCCTGTGAGGAAGCCGAACCAGCTGTGTGTGAGCTGGAGGAAGAGGCTACAACACGAGCTGAAGAGGTGGTAGGTGGTCCTGTAGGTTGGCCTAGGTCTTCAGTGTGTTTTAGTAACTCCACCACGTGCTTGGTCCGCACATGTTTCCACATATTTGTGGTATTGAGGTTGCTGACACTTTTCCCTCTTTTCACCTTCTGATTACACAGCTTGCATTTGACAAAGCAAATGTCATCTGCAACTGTGTCAAAAAAGGACCAGGCACTGCAAGTCTTGGGAGCGCCCGCTTTGGATTTTGGAAGAGCCATGCTCCTAATGGGTGCCGAAGTGGAGGCTACAGGCAACCAAGTCTGCCCCCTCCCTCTCCCTCCTTTTTGGGCCGTTCGGGGAATCTCTTCCTCAGAGCTGCTCCCACCACCTTCCTGTCCCTCACGCCATGATGGGTCAAGGACCTCATCATCTACACCACCCTCTTCAAACAACTGCTTCTCCTGGGTAGTCTCGACAGCACAGTACGCACCAGAAAGTGGCACCTGAGTCTCCTCATCAGATGCGTACTGAGGTGTGCTGCTGACCATAGGCACTGGCCCACCCGCCTCTTCAGATTCAGAGAGACAAAACGGTTGCGCATCACTGCATACTACATCTTCTTCAAATTCTAGAATTCTGCTTGGCTGGCCCCCTCTTTCCAAGCCAAGAGATTCAGAGAACAGAAGTAGAGATGGCTCCTGTACAGGGCTCTCTGACTGCCTGGGCAATTTGGCAGGTGGTGAAGAGACAGATGGGTGTTCTTCGGTGCTCAGGACCTGAGAGGATCTGGAACTAATTGAAGTTGATGCGTTAGCTGCCATCCATCCGACAACGGCTTCAATTTGGTCCTCCCGCAGCAGTGGGGTACGGCTAGCTCCTACAAAGCTGCGCATAAAGGACTGTTCCCTGGTAAAACTGGGAGATGCTGAGTCACTGGTGCCCTCACGTCCTCTCCCTGCAGAAACTCCACGTCCACGACCACGACCACATGCCTTACTCCCTGCCTTCTTCATCTTGGTAGACTGATAAAGATAGGCAGAAAAGTACTAAGGGCTTAGTGTGCTTATTCCTGAACAGCTTCTAACAGGTATAAGAAACACTAATTTTATAAAGTGTGGACTAGACTTTAATATGAGCTAATGTGGCCTACACAACTGTAAAGTGGAGTGTTTGGTGAACTTTATTTAGGTTTTTTTTGTCACAAAAAGATATTGGATGTGCCCCATGATGTAATACCGATAGTATCACAAACTTTTTGTAGCTATTACAATGCAGGAAGGTAACCTACAATGCAATAGATGAGGCTACAAAAAATAGGTTAATACTAATCTGGCTGGGGCTGCAGAGCACAATGCTGCAGAAAGGCTCCTCTATCTACTCCTATATAGTGTGTTTGGAACCTATGTAGCTGAATATGGATGGAACCACCACACTAATAGGAGAAATCAGGAAAATGATCAATTAGCAAAAAAGGACAATGTATGAGGCAGTGACGCACGCTGAGCGCACTACAACCAGACGTGGCTGAAGCACACACTACAGCGTGAGCTGCACTCACACACAGAGACCTTGCAGACAGCGGTGAACAGCACAGAGAACTGTGCACTAGCGCTGCAAGGCACAGCGATTTATAAAGTAGCTTGGGTAAAGCAGAATAGAGCAAATAGGTAGCTAAAACTGTCCCTCAGAACAGCGTCCTATCCCTAACTGAATTCACAGCAGAGTGAGCTCAAAATAGCGGCGGCGGCTTTTATAGTGCATCATGACATCATTTCAGCAGCCAATCACAGCCATGCCATTAGTCAACATGCCTACATGCCTAACAGGATGTGCCCACACTTCTTAGGATCCTCATTGGCTGAATAAAATGAAAATGGCTCATTGCATTATGGGAACTTCCGATTCCGGTATACGATATGCTAAAAGTATCAGAATTAAGTATCGGAATTCCGATACCGCGAATATCGGCCGATACCCGATATTTCAGTATCGGAATGCTCAACACTAGTCATAACCATGGATACCTAAGTTACTGCAATGCTCTGTACATGGGGTAAGTCACATAGAAATGTAGTATAGCTCTTCAGATTCGCAAATTGTAGATATTTTATAATACACCAGCAACAGTGGTTTGAAAAAGTGTTTGGCCCCCTCCTGATTTCTTATTCTTTTACATGTTTGTCACACTTTAATATTTTTCAATTTTTTTTTTGTGATCTGAAACATTTGACAAAGATAACCCAAGTAAACACAAAGGTGCAGTTTTTAAATAAAGGTCTTTATTATTAAGGGAAGTATTCAGCTATGAATTATACCATAATTGAACCGGAAGAAAACTAAAGGTAACTGGATACTTATTCACAGTAAGCAATGATCCTGTTTGTTTTCACTCTCTCCTCTATATAGTCACCTATATAGTCTATATACTTCACCTTCTACTAACCCCTCTAATCCCTACTCCTAGTAAGGAACTGGTCATCTCTCCCTCCATTCTCCCTATCCATCTCACCTCCTCCTCAGAACTATTCCTCAACATACAGTGCTTTGTCTCCAAACACAGACAGGCACCTCATGCTCTCTACTGCTCCCACCTGCTAACAGTTTCTCTGCTCCTCCTCACTGTCTGCAATATCTCTCAAAATCCCGCCATCCCCACAGTCATTTCTACCTCTCATCTTAGATCCATCACATTTCCGCAACCATTCTCACCTTATACCCATCTGCCCAGCCCCCGCTTCACCAGTACCACTAACAGGAGCTCCTATGGAACGCTCGCTTTGTCTGCAACAAATTTTCAACAAACTTTCCTTCCTCGCCATCACCGAAACCTGGCTCACCCCCTCTGACACAGCTTGTCCAGTTGCACTTTAGTATGGCGGATTCCACCTTTCCCACACCCCCTGCCCCAGCGGCAAGCATGGTGGAGGAGTTGGCTTTCTCCTGTCAGATAACTGCTCCTTCTCACATATCCCACTGCCACCCTCCGTTACCCTCCCCTCTTTTGTGTGCGCATCTACTCTCCCTCCAACAGGCTGTCATTTACCGCCCCCCAGGGCCAGCCACCACCTTCTTAGACCACTTCACCACCTGGCTACTTCACTTCCTTTCCATTGACATCCCCACTATCATCATGGGCGATTTCAACATCCCCATTGACACTTCCCTCTCATCTGTTTCTATCTCTCACTTCCTCCTTCGGCCTTGCTCAATGATTTTCCTTCAGCCACTCACAAAGATGGCCACACACTGGACCTCCTCTTCACTAGTCTCTGTTCTCTATCCAACCTCTCGAACTCGCCTCTCCCTCTTTCTGACCACAACTTACTCACATTCTCTTCCCTCTCCTCTCCAGATCCACAATCCCACATCCAGAAACTTGCACACCCTCGCAGAAATCTCAAACACCTCAACCTACACTCACTCTCTGAATCTCCCTGTTACAGACATAAATTTCTTACATGATGCAGATGCTGCTGCCGCTTCATATAACACCACAACAGCTGTAGCTCTTGAATCGGTCGCCCCCCTCACACATACCAAAACTCACACAATTGCCAGGCAACCCTGGCACACCAGCGTGACTAAAGAATGGAGACTGGCTTCCAAGGTTGCTGAACGGAGATGGGAAAAGGTCCCACTCCAATGAGCACTTCATCGCATTTAAACAGTCCCTCACTACTTTCAAGTCCACACTCACTGCAGCAAAACAAACCTACTTCTCATCACTCATTTCCTCTCTGTCTCACAACCCTAAACAGCTATTCAGTACTTTCAATTCTTTCCTGTGTCCCCCAGTTCTCTCTCCCTCTCCACTCATCTCAGCTGAAGACTTTGCCTCATTCTTCAAGCAGAAGATGGACAACATAAGGCAAAGCTTTTGCCATAAGTCCCCACAGCCCCTTCTCATGCCCACTCAACGCTCCTCCAAAACCAGCTTCTCCGCCATCACAGAAGATCAACTTTCCTCCTCACTCTCCAGGTCACATCACACCACCTGTGAACTTGACCCAATCCCATCCAACCTCATCCCAACCCTTACCGCAGTCTTCATCCCAACCCTAAACCACCTCTTCAACCAGCCACTAACAACTGGAGTCTTCCCCTCATGCTTCAAACGTGCCTCAATCACACCCATCCTGAAAAAGCCCTCCCTTGACCCATCCTCTCTGTCTAGCTATCGCCCCATATCGCTTCTCCCCGATGCCTCAAAACTACTGGAACAACATGTCCATCTTGAACTGTCCTCCACCTCTCCTCCTGCTCCCTCTTTGACCGCTTACAATCTGGCTTCCGACTGCATCACTCCACTGAAACTGCCCTGACTAAAGTCATCAATGACCTACTAACTGCCAAATCCAAGCGACACTATTCTGTCCTCCTCCTCCTCCTGGACCTGTCATCTGCCTTCGACACAGTGGACCAATTCCTCTTACTACAGACTCTCTCTTCTCTTGGCATCACCCCACGCTTGGATCTCCTTATACCTAACAGACCGAACATTTGGCGTCTCCCTCTCACACACCACCTCCTCATCTCGCCCCCTATCTGTCTGTGTCCCCCAAGGTTCAGTTCTAGGACCCCTGCTCTTCTCCATCTACACCTTTTGGCCTGGGGCAGCTCATAGTCTCACGGCTTTCAGTATCACCTCTATGCTGATGACACACAGATCTACCTCTCTGGACCTGATATCACCTCCTTACTAACCAGAATCTCACAATGTGTGTCCTGTATTTCATCTTTCTTCTCTGCTAGATTTGTAAAAATGAACATGGATAAAACAGAATGCATCATCTTTCCACCATCTCATTCATCCCCCCCCCCCCCAACTGACCTATCCATCAAAGTGAATGGCTGCTCACTCTCCCCACTTCTGCAAGCTCGCTGTCGCGGGGTAACCCTTGACTCTGATCTCTCCTTCAAACCTCATATCCAAGCCCTTTCCACTTTTTGCCGACTCCAACTTCAAAATATTTCCCGGATCTGCACATTCCTCAACCATGAATCTGCAAAAACACTAGTGCACGCCCTCATCATCTTTTGCCTCAACTACTGCAATCTCCTGCTCGGTGGCCTCCCTTCTACCGCTCTCGCACCCCTGCAATCTATCCTAAACTCTGCTGTCTGACTAATCCACCTGTCCCCCCGCTATTCCCCTGCCTCTCCCCTCTGTCAACCCCTGCACTGACTCCCCATTGCCCAGAGACTCCAGTTCAAGACCCTAACATTTGGCATACAAAGCCATCCACCACCTGTCTCCTCCATACATCTGTGACCTAGTCTCCTGGTACTTACCTGCACGCAACCTCAGATCCTCACAAGACCTCCTTCTCTACTCCTCTCTTATCTCCTCTTCCCACAATCGCATACAAGATTTCTCCCTTGCATCTCCCCTACTCTGGAACTCTCTACCCCAACACGTCAGACTCTCGCCTACCGTGGAAACCTTCAAAAGGAACCTGAAGACCTACCTCTTCTGACAAGCCTACAACCTGTCAGGGTTCTCTCAGGCATACAGAGAAAAGAGGGCAGGGCTACTACTCTACTATCTCTAAAGGTGGTACTGATCTGACTACGCCGGTTTTTAATAGATCCCTGACAGCTTTCCAGAGTCTTTATGAGGCAGCCGGAGAGTGAGGGATGGTAAGACGATATTGATGCTGTGGGGGATGGGTGAATTCTATTCTGTAGCCTATTCCCACGGTTCTCAAAATCCAAGGATTTTCTGTAATGGCCTGCCAAACCATGGAAAAGAACTGGAGTCTCCCCCTACTTCCATGGTGTCAGTGTCTTCTTGATGGGCATGAGGTAATCGAGTGGATTTCCCCTTTCCTCCTTTGGGATAATTCCACCTCCTCAATTTACCTTTCCCTCTGTATTCCTGGTTCTGGGATGCTCGAGGCCTACGAAAGGAGTGATATTTTTGGGGTTTCTCCTCCGGAAACTCCTTCTTTTCCTCTGAGGCACTTCTAGAATTTTATCTAGAACTGGCCCAAAAAACATTACCTTCTGAAAAGGGAATTGCACACAGCTTATTTTTGGAATGGACACTCTTGTGGAGTTGGATGGGACAGCTGAGAACCTTACAGATTCTGTGGATGCATCCGCCATAAACAGGGTGGCCGATTTTAGTATGGGAAGGGAATCGAGGATGACCTCCCTGGATGTATTTAATTTTATTAGTGATGACAGCTTGTTTATCCAGAGAGACATGGACCTAGCTACTGAAGTTGCGGCTATATTGGTTTTAATGACCGCGGCTGAGGCTTCCTAACATCTCCTTAGGAGCCCATCTGCTTTTCTATCCATGGCATCTTTAATGCATGATGAATCCTCAAAAGGAATCGAGGTCTTCTTCGCCACCTTTGCCATAGGGATGTCAATTTTTGGGACTTCGTCCCCAACTTTTGATCTCCTCTGGGTTGAAGGGAAGTCTGGCCCTGAAATCCCTCGGAATGGTCAAACGTTTTTCTGCGTCCTCTCATTCTTCTAGGATCATGGATTTTATGTGTTCCTTGACCTTGAACACCCTCTTCCTTTTGGGTTCTTAGTCCCCCGAACATCTCATCTTGAATAGTATGTGGGACCTGAGTTGAACTCCCATAGTATTTCTTTTTGCTCTTATTAACTCATCCGTATTTTCAGATGAGAAGAGATATCTCTTCCGGTCCTCAGAAGGGACCTGCGGGGATATGTCTCCTGCTTCTAGATCCTGATCGGAATCAAAGAAAATTATTCCCCCTCCGACATTACCTCCATTTCCCATCTGACACTCTTATGGCGTGATGGCGCCTGGAGACTGTACTTTGGACTTCTTTGTGTATCATAGACCGCATGTCAGCCATAAGGGTGGATTGTTCCTCCTTGAGGACATTTGCTATACATTCTGCTCAAAGCTGTTTTTATGCGCTTCTGGTAGCTGGATGTTACATGTTGGGCGTCTCTTTGGCTTTTTACGGGAAGATGCATTTGATCCCAAGGTGCCCCTCTCTCCCTAAAAAAAAAAAAAAATTTTTTAAAGAGAATTTTAATAATGAAATACTCCCTAGTATTTATATTGGGGTATCAGCAGGGACCCTCTGGTGCTAACTCACACTGCCCAGGGACTGCTCAGATTGTGCCTCTGGACACAACTGATTGGAATCCATGGTTAGAAAAGAGGACACAATATACAGAGGAGAAGTGCCCTTTTATAGGGTCTTGCCTTGCTCCAGGTGGTTCATGGAGGCCGCCATCAAAGGACTTCCTGTGTTCCATAGTGGAACGCACGCTGCGCCGACCGGATCGGAGGTTCCCCTCAAAACCGGAAATGTGTAACAAGCTGGAACGCATCCGCGTCATCAACTGTCCGGACCGGAAATGCTTCCTCTGAAGGAGCGCACGCCGCACGCTCGATGGATGAAGCCTGCAGGGGGATGTAGCGTGGCACCAAGAACCCTCCTGAGAGGGAGGCGGCGTCGGCGTCAGGAGCCATCATCCTGCTCTACTGACGGGCTGAGGGACCTCTTTAGTGAGGTTTCAGCCCGGAGCTTCTTGACAGCGGGAAGGGGACAGATGTGTTTGAAGAGCCCTGGCTGAATGGAGCGGAAGTTGATCATGCACACTATTTCTGCATTCATTCCAATAGGGGTGCCGAAAATCATCGAAGCGCTGCGCTCGTCATTTTATGGTGATCCCATTAAGACTAAATGGAGCAGTAGTGCGCATGATCCACCTCTGCTACATTCATCCAGAGCTTTTCATAGCCTCCGTTCTCTGGATCGATGGGGGCCATGGTGGTTGGACCACCAGCTTTTGGAAAGTTCTCCTCTATCCCATGCTTGAGCAAACCCCTTTTAAACGATTTGCATTTTAATGTAAACTGATTACAAGTTTTAATATTTGTGACACGTTTCTGAAATGTATTTAAAGACCGCAAACAAAGTATTCCAATAGGGTAACAGATCCAATAAAATCCATCAGACTATGAAATAACAAAAACCGAATGGTGTAACCAAATCTGTTGCTAAGAATCAGGGGTGTCGTCCTAGCTAATTTGATAAGACACACACTGTCAATTAAGGTGAAATAAAAGCTGATCAGCGGCTGTTTAATAGCTTGTTTAGCCAATCCGACCACACTGTAACGTGCACAGAATGATCGTTAACACGATCATACTTTTCTCGTAGAATACTGTTGCTCTCAGCAGCACATTTCCCATTTACACAAGGTGATGTGCTGCTAAGAACAGTGATTGATTTTTTTAATTTTCTTTTAAAGCAAGCTTCAAAATTTCAGCCAGTTTAGTCATCTTCATCCTGTTGGCACTGGACGATTATTGGGAAACAAGTTATTCTAGGGATGCTCATTCCGGATAATCGGATGGAGTAAATGCATCTTAAGTGCCCATGCTACAATGTCAGTCTCATTGTACTCTTCAGCCTTAGACTTTCAGTACTTTTTTATATTGCTGAAATTTGATTGTAGTTTTGTCCCTTGTTTGTTTGAAGAGTGATCAGGCATAATTAGGACATATGGTTGAGGAGCCCCCTTTTCATAATGCCAGCCCTGTTTTTCTCCAAACCATTTAGGCTATACAAATCACATAGGGCTTAAAAAGGAAAGCGTGCATCAGCCCCTGGCCCTTTCACAAATTGAATTAATTTTGGGAACAGACACCTGGTTCTTAGCAACTGATCTAGTAAGTACATTATGTTTTTTATTCTGTATATCTGGAGTTTGCATCTGGACATATTATCTCCCTCTCATGTCCTGACTCTGCACTAAAGCATTATAATGACACATTGCAGAGCGACCTGGATGAAGCGGCACCTCCTACACCTTAAACAACTCTGCACAGACTGTGACAACCCTGGCACATGCTGCAAACACGTTTTCTCCAGTAGTACTCCAGGCACGCCGAACGACTGTTGAGAAAATCCAATCTGGCCGAAGATTTTATCCATTATAAGTTTATGCTTAAAACATACAACTCTGCCCTTCACCTCTCCAAACAAACCTATTTCAACACTCTTATCACCTCACTTTCCAACAATCCTAAACGCCTCTTTGACACTTTTTTCATTCCCTCCTCAATCCAAGAGTGAAAGCCATAATTACCGACCTCCGCTCTGACGATCTGGCTAATTATTTGAAAGAAAAAATTGACCATATCAGACAGGAAATTTTCTCCAAATCTCCTAATACCATGCACGGTCCTCCCTCCCCCATTGCATCTAGCTTGCTCTCTCTTTGAACCAGTCACGGAAGAAGTGATCAGGCTCCTTGCATCTTCTCACCCTACTACCTGCACCAGTGACCCTATTCCCTCACATCTCCTTCAGTCCCTTTCCCCGGCTGTCACTACTCATCTAACTATAATATTTAACCTCTCTCTCATCTAGTATCTTTCCCTCATCATTTAAACAGTCCAGCATACATCCATTACTTAAAAAAAAAAAACATCCCTCAACCAGAACTGCGCTGCTAACTACAGACCTGTGTCTAATCTTACCTTCATCTCTAAACTCCTGGAACGCCTGGTCTACTCCCAACTAATCTGCTTTCTCTCAGATAACTCTCTTCTTGACTTTCTACAATCCGGTTTCTACTCTTTACACTCCACTGAAACTGCCCTCACTATAGTCTTTAATGATCTACTTAACAGCTAAATCTAATGGTTATGACTCCCTGCTGATTCTCTTGGATCTCCCTGCAGCATTCGACACTGTGGATCACCAGCCCCTCTTCACGATGCTCTGCTCTATCTGACTCAAGGACACCGTTCTCTCCTGGTTCTTCTCCTACCTATCTGACCGCTCCTTCACTATATCTTTTTTTGCTAGCTCCTCTTCCTCTCCTTTTCCCCTTACTGTCGGGGTTTCTCAAGGATCAGTCCTAGGCCCCCTCCTCTTCTCCTTATACACCAACCCAATTGGAAAAACAATCAGTAGATTTGGTTTTCAGTACCATGTCTATTGTGATGACACCAAATTATACACAGTCTCCTGACCTCACCCCTGAATTATTACAAAACACCAGTCATTGTCTTTCCGCTGTCTCTAGCATCATGTCCTCCCTCTATCTGAAACTGAACCCATCAAAATCTAAATGACTTGTGTTTCCTCCCTCCACTAACCTACCTATGCCCGATTTATTTCCATTTCCATGTGTGGCTCCACCATTACTCTCCAGCAATATGCCTGCTGTCTTGGGGTCATACTTGATTCAGATCTTTCATTCACTCCTCACATCTGAACACTTGCTTGTTCATGTCATCTACACTTCAAAAACATTTCTAGAATTCGACCTTTTCTTACCTTTAACTCTGCAAAACCTCTTACTGTAGCTCTTATTCATTCTTGCCTGGACTACTGCAACTCTCTACTAATCGGTCTCCCTCTTACTAAACTCTCCCCTCTCCAATCTGTCCTGAATGCAGCAGCCAGGATCATATTCCTCGCCAACTGCTATACTGATGCCTCCACCCGTTTTAAAATGGCGGTCGGGAAGTGGATAGTATCCTTCACCCCTGCGGGTGCAACTTCTGTGGGTGACAGCTGTACATGACAGCCGAAACCCTGCAGTAATGGCTCAGGCCGGTTTTGGGGCCAATTAACCACTTAAGTACCGCTATCAGTATCCAAGTGGTTAAAAGGGGGTTAGAGGACCCCCTATGGCAGGATCGAACCCCTCCATGATCATAATCGCAGGTGTCTAAAGTTGCCATGGCACCTTGGTACGGTGGCCTGTGTGATCCAGCTGTAAGCAAGGTCTCACAGGCACAGTCAGTGAGTCACTGACAGGTCTTTGTGACGGTTCCACCCCTCAATGTGTCTGGGATGCAGTTACTGACCGCTCGGCTGTCCAATCTGAGACTGAGAGGCGCTGGATATCTCCAGGTGTTCATTATCCCAGGTAACTGCCAGGCTACTTAACTGGGTTGTTTCTCTCAGACCTCTGCCAGACACGCATTCAGCTTGTGAGAGGTTTGTTTCTCTGTGCCTAGTGTTCTGTGTATTGATCTTCTGTTGCCTGACCTTGGACAGCGTTCTGACCATCATGTTTAACCCCTTCTGCTCTGATCTGCTATCTTCTTGGTATTCTGACCAACTGAACACTACCTGACTGTGCCTTTGTCTCTTCCTTCTGTTTATGATGTACCCTCCTGGCTTTTGACTTCAGACTCCTTGACTATCCCGTCTCACGGCTTGGCTGTGAAAAGTGACTCAGATCACACTCAGGCACTGCAGTACACGATTACTGCAATGCATGAGACCAACGATCAGAGTGAAAAATTATACACATCCCACAGTGGGACTTGGTGAAAAAGTGAAAAGTCAAAATGAGAAAAAACAAAACACAAAAGCTCACACAAATCACGAAAAGCCGCTTCACCACTAAAAATGCAGCCTTTGTGATAGAACAAAGATCATAAAAAAAGTACACATAATTGGAATTGCTGCGTCCATAACAACCCGATCTATAAAACCGTCACGTTATTTATTCCGCACGATGAACACTGTAAAAAAATAAAATATAAAAAAATTAAACGCACCAAAAATGTCACTTTTTCATCATACTGACAAAGAAAAAATTGAATAAACAGCGATCAAAAAGTAATCTGTATAAAAAAAATAGTATAAATGAAAACGCCAAACTGTCCCACAAAAAACAAGCCCTAATATGGCTCATTAGGGAAAAAAATTGTTACAGTTCTCAAAATATGACGATGCCAAACAAATTCATTCTTGTAAAATATTTGTTTAGTCTGTAAAATCAGCAAAGCCTAAAAAAACTGCATAAATCTGGTATCACTGTAATCTTACTGACCCGAAGAATAAATCCGCCTTATCACTTATACCGCACAGAGAACCGCGCAAAAATAAAAAATAAGGACTATTCTTATACTGCTATTTGTTCATTTTGCCTCCCAAAAATCTGAATAAGGCTCTGCTCACATTTATCCTGCACTCTCCACTGAGCGCTTATGTTGGAATTTCTGTGTAAATTCTCCAAATCACGATTCAGACGAAACCCCAACAGAACCACTCACTTATGAGGCACTTTGGATACCGCAGGAACAGAGACCAGACGGAGTCCAATCATTTTAGGCGTCTTTTTAGCGCACAAGTGTGGTCGAACACAGTTCTGTGCACGCCTAAAACGTTGGATACCACTGGAGCCGATGCCAAAATGAGTCCAAAGTGTCTCTATCTGCCCCATTATGGTAGGTGGTTCTTTTGGGGGTCCGAATCACATTTTTGTGTGATTTACACGGAAACCCTGATGTAAGTGCTCAGCAGTGGTGTAACTAGAGTCTGATGGACCCCGGTGTAAGATTTTGACCCGCCCCCCATTATGTGTGTGTGTATATTCTGCAATTCTCCAGAATAAAGCATAGCGTGGATGTCCCAAAGTAGTCACTGCAGCCGTAAATGAAATCATTGAGAGGATTCAAATTCTACAGTGGGTTCACTTTTGGTTTTTTTTCTGCTGTTTTTGCACCCTAGGGGCTCCACAAACGTCGCCCTCAAACTATTCTAGCAAAATCCGTGCTCCAAAAGCCAAATAGCGATCCTGCCTTAGAAAGCCCTGACCTAGCAGTAGTTTCTGTCAACATATGGGTTATCACTGGGTTGCGCAATAAATTGTGGGATCTAGTTTCACCTATTTAACCCTTTGTGTAACTGATAGATTTGCAGCAAGTACAAAAATGTTATATTTCCACATCCCAATGTTATGAAAATCTGTGATGCACCTGTGGTTTCAAAATGCTCACTACAACCCCAGATGAAATCCTTAAGCAATGAAGTTTCCAATATGGGGTCACTGGGGAGGGGGTTCTGCTGATCTGGCACCTCAGGGGCTTGGCTAATGAACCCACAATCTTTTCAAACGGAATCTGTGTTCTAAAAGCCAAGTAGCGCTTCTTCCCATTCGATCCCTGCCCATGTGCACAAACAGTAGCGTACAACCACATATGGGGTACTGCCATGTTCAGTAAAAATTGCATAACAAATTATGAGGCCCTTTTTCTTTTATTACCCCTCGCAGAAATTATACATTCGGTGCTAAAACAGTATTTTAGTGGAAGAAATGTAGTTTTGTTTTCACATCTAAACGTTACAAAGTTCTGTGAATCCTCCTATAGGTTAACAATACTCAGTACACCCCTACATGAATTCTATGAGGGGTCTAGTTTCCAAAATGGGGTCAGTTGTGGAGGATTTCTGCTGTTTTGGCATGCCAGGGGCTCTGCAATTGTGACATGGCATCTACAGTCTATTCCAAACAAATTTACGCTCCAAAAATCAAATAGTGCTTTTTCCTTTACGTCCGAGCCCTGCCA
Source organism: Phyllobates terribilis (assembly GCF_046119375.1). NCBI lineage: Eukaryota > Metazoa > Chordata > Amphibia > Anura > Dendrobatidae > Phyllobates > Phyllobates terribilis. The sequence goes on along the minus strand of NW_027362762.1, from coordinate 323,942,755 downwards.
TGTGCCCAAACGGCAGTGTTTGACCACATATGGGGTATATTTGTGTTCGGAAGAAATTGAGTAACAAATTTATGGGTCCATTTTTCACTATTATCCATTGTGCAAATTACAAATGTGGGGCTAAAATAACATTTTAGCAGAATTTTTTTTAATTTTTTTCACATCCACATGTTAAAAAGTTTTGTGAAGCACCTAAGGGTTCAACAAGCTCAACATATCACCCCCCTAGATGAATTCCTTGATGGGTAGAGTTTCCAAAATGCGGTCACTTGTGGGGGTTTCTGCTGTTTTGGTACCTCATCGGCTCTGCAAATGAGACAGTGTCTGCAATCTATTCCAGCCAGATTTACATTCCAAATACCAAATGTCGCTGCTTCACTTCCGATCCCTGCCGTGTCTCCAAACAGAGGTTTCTGATCACATGCGCGCTCATAAGAAACTAGGTAGCAAATGGTGGGGTCCATTTTCGTGTGCTATTCCTTGTAAAAGTGAAACAATTAGGGCTAAAGCAACATTTTAGAGTAAAAAATTCATTCGACTTTGCATTAATTCCTGTGTAGCACATGATTATATATATATATATATATATATATATATATATATATATATATATATATATATATATATATATATATATATATATATATATATATATATATATAGGCCCTGCAAAGTCTATTTAATCTGAATAAGCCCCTAAAGAAACAGGTTTTTGAAATTTCGTGAAAAAAATTTGAAATTGCTACTAAACGTTTAACTCTTCTTACATCCTAACAAAATACATCTGCATCATTTTTGAAACGTCATTTTAAAGTACATATTGGAAATGTTAGTTTTTATATCCTTAAACCAGTAAGTCATGTTGTACAAAATAATTACCGTATTTTTTGGACTATAAGACGCACCTAGGTTTTACATGAGGAAAATAGAAAAAAAATGTAAGCAAAATATGTGGTCATAATAAACAAAGGGGGAGGGGGTCTTCTGCTGACACTGTTATAGGGGTAATGTCCCCCAATTCTATTAATATCCCCCCATCCTGGTATATATGGCCCCCACCGCCTTCCTATTATATGTGGCCACCATACCCATCCTGGTATGCATGATACCCCTCATCCCTTATCCTGGTATGCATGGCACCCCTCATCCCCATCATGCTACACACAAAAAAAAAACACTTCTACTCCCCTTTCTTCCCTCTGCTCCAGTGATGCGTCCTGCTCTGCTGCCAGAACTGATCTCGCTGTGTGAGCCGCGCATGATGTCACTGCCATGTGCCTTCACAAGGTGAGATGAGCTGCCAGAATAGTCACTGCTCCCCACGCTGGGACTGTGTGCGTGCATTGACTTCATTCTCCTTTTAAGCAGGCACACAGTGTAGCCACAGCGCGTCTCCTGCTGCTGCCGTGCGATCGCGTGTGCCCACTATTAAAGAGCATGAATATTCACCCTCTCTCCACTCCCATGGGCGTGGAGAGGGGGTGAATATTCATGCTCTTAAATAGCGGGCACCCACGATCACCCGGCCGCAGCAGGAGTCGCTCTGCGGCTACACTGTGTGCCGGTTATTAAGGAGAATGAATATTCAGTGCTCCCCATGGGTGTGGGGTGCGGTGAATATTCATTTTCTTTAGCAGCGGGCACAGTGTAGGCTATAGCACGCAGCTCCTGCCTCCTGTGCCCCGGCTCCTCTGCTGCTCCCCCACACCTTCCACCAGCCACAGTGTGTGTGTAATAAATAAATAAATAAATATATATATATATATATATATATATATATATATATATATATATATATATATATATATATATATATATATATATATATATACACACACACTACTCAAAAAAATAAAGGGAGCACTTAAACAACAGATTATGACTCCAAGTAAATCAAACTTCTGTGAAATCAAACTGTCCACTTAGGAAGCAACACTGATTGACAATCAATTTCACATGCTGTTGTGCAAATGGAATAGACAATAGATGGAAATTATTGGCAATTATCAAGACACACTCAATAAAGGAGTGGTTCTGCAGGTGGGGACCACAGACGACATCTCAGTACCAATGCTTCCGGCTTCTGCACAGCGCATAGAAAGAACCGGCTTGTCACAATTGCGGTGACGTCAGTGACCAGCTGAGAACCACGGTATTACTAGACTCACACTACACTACACTACACTACATGAACACACACATTTAATACATAAACATTTTTATGGGAGCGCTCCTTTAAAGGAATTTTACTGCATTTGAGTGACTAACAAAGGAACGTGTAATGTTCTGATAATCCGGAATGTCCTTTACACGTAAGCCTATGTGCATATTAAAATATAAACAAGTGCGCCTACATTTACACTGCTCAAAAAAATAAAGGGAACACTTAAACAGAATATAACTCCAAGTAGATCTAACTTCTGTGAAATCAAACTGTCCACTTAGGAAGCAACACTGATTGACAATCAATTTCACATGCTGTTGTGCAAATAATTGCCAATAATTTCCATATATTGTCTATTCCAAGACGCACTCAATAAAGGTGTGGTTCTGCAGGTGGGGACCACAGACCACATCTCAGTACCAATGCTTTCTGGCTGATGTTTTGGTCACTTTTGAATGTTGGTTGTGCTTTCACACTCATGGTAGCATGAGGCGGACTCTACAACCCACAGAAGTTGCTCAGGTAGTGCAGCTCATCCAGGATGGCACATCAATGTGAGCTATGGCAAGAAGGTTTGCTGTGTCTGTTAGCGTAGTGTTCAGAGGCTGGAGGCGCTACCAAGTGACAAGCCAGTACACAAGGAGATGTGGAGGGGGCCGTACGAGGGCAACAACCCAGCAGCAGGACCGCTACCTCCGCCTTTGTGCAAGGAGGAACAGGAGGAGCACTGCCAGAGCCCTGTAAAATGACCTCCAGCAGGCCACAAATGTGCATGTGTCTGCACAAACAGTTAGAAACCGACTCCATGAGGGTGGTATGAGGGCCCGACGTCCACAGATGGGGGTTGTGCTCACAGCCCAGCACCGTCCAGGATGCTTGGCATTTGCCACTGAACACCAGGATTGGCAAAGTTGCCACTGGCGCCCTGTGCTTTTCACAGATGAAAGCAGGTTCACACTGAGCACATGTGACATACGTGACAGAGTCTGGAGACCGCGTGGAGAGCGATCTTCTGCCTGCAACATCCTTCAGCATGACCGGTTTGGCAGTGGGTCAGTAATGGTGTGGGGTGGAATTTCTTTGGAGGGCTGCACAGCCCTCCATGTGCTCGCCAGAGGTAGCCTGACTGCCATTAGATACCGAGATGAGATCCTCAGACCCCTTGTGAGACCATATGCTGGTCCTTTGGCCCTGGTTCCTCCTAATGCAGGACAAAGCCAGACCTCATGTGGCTGGAGTGTGTCAGCAGTTCCTGCAAGATGAAGGCATTGAACCTATGGACTGGCCCACCCGTTCCCCAGACCTGAATCCGATTGAGCACATCTGGGACCTCGTGTCTCGCTCCATCCACCAATGTCACGCCACAGGTTGCACCACAGACTGTCCAGGAGTTGGCGGATGCTTTAGTCCAGGTCTGGGAGGAGATCCCACAGGAGACCATGCACAACCTCATCAGCAGCATGCCCAGGCGTTGTAGGGAGGTCATACAGGCACGTGGAGGCCACACACAATACTGAGCCTCATTTTGACTTGTTTTAAGGACATTACATCAAAGTTGGATCAGCCTGTAGTGTGATTTTCCACTTTAATTTTGGGGGTTACTCCAAATCCAGGCCTCCATTGGTTAATAAATTTGATTTCCATTGATTTTTGTGTGATTTTGTTGTCAGCACATTCAACTTTGTACAGAACAAAGTATTCAATGAGAATATTTCATTCATTCAGATCTAGGATGTGTTATTTGAGTGTTCCCTTTATTTTTTTGAGCAGTGTATATATGCACACACACACACACACACACACACACACACACACACACACACACACACACACACACACACACACACACACACCACATTCAGACTATAAGACGCACCCCCCACTTTCCTCCAGAACTTTGGAGGATAAAAGTGTCTTATAGTCTGAAATTTTCAAAACGTTAATTTATTACCATACTTTTCAAATTTTTCTAAATTTTCACCAAAATGCCGATATTTTCACAAATAAAAAAACAGAACATATCAACCTAAATTTAACACTAACATGAATTACAATTTGTCACAAGAAAACCTTCCCGGAATCACTGGGGTGCATCGAAGCGTTCCAGAGTTGTTACCACATGAAGTGACACTGATCAGATTTCATAAATTTGGCCTGGTCATTGTAGAAATTATTTTGGTCACTTATTTTCGGGGTTGAAAGTTTTAATAACAGTTTGGTGAAGTCCCTTTACTGTTCCAGCCTGACTGTGCCCCAGCGCACAAAGCAAGGTCCCTAAAGGCATGTTTGGTATGGAATCGTGACTGCATTGAGCCTTGACCTCAAACCAGTTGAACACATTTGAGATGAACTAGAACAGAAATTATATGCCAGGCCCTCTTGTCCAACACCAGTGTCTGATCTCTCAAATTTTCGTCAGACACCATCCAAAATCTTATAGAAAAACGTCCAAGAAAATTTGAAGCTGATTTAGGTGCATTCAATATAAATATCTATGAATTTAGATTGGGTTATCCTAAAAGTGTAAGTGTAATGTATGGGTATCCAAATACATTTGTCCATATAGTGTAAATGAAGAACTGTTGCACCTGTTTCAGCTGCTTTTATGTAATTGGAAAAAGAATGATTGGCTTTTGTTCATGTTGTCCTATACTTAAATCGTTTGGTCTTCTATTCCACAGACTGTACTACGCATCTGGGACTGTTTATTCTATGAAGGATCTAAAATCCTTTTTCGTGTGGCCTTAACACTAATAAAGCAATACCAAGCTTACATTTTGGAAGCCAAAAATTTCCCAGATGTGTGTGACAAGTTCAAAGACATAACAAAAGGGAAGTTTGTTACAGAATGTCACCTCTTTATGCAGGTATGGAAATATCGTAAAATCACAGTATATATTTTGCTCTAACACAAGTCACAAAGCAAATTGTCATTAACCTTCCTTCAGATAACTTACTAAAATGTGATGCAATAAAGGGTTTTTGAAGAATTAAAAAACAATAGAACGATTTTTACACATACATGTTTCAATCTTTTAATATAGACTGTACTGTATCTTTTCATTTCCGTAGTTGTCTGTGGTTTCCCTTGTTTTTTCTTAGGTGCTAATCCACCCTAAATACAGTAACTGTCAATTGTGAGGTTAGTTAATAGTTTGACATCATACTGGTTCATAGTGTTTGCTCAAATACATGATCATGGTCACACAAAAAAAAATTAAACTCTGGGGACATTAATTCTTTCATTCTGGTCCCTCCAAAATTCTTTTTAAACAGGTGCCCTCTACACTAGGGGCCTTTTCCACCACAAATGGTAACAAAGCAGCCCTCTTTTCTGACATCACTCAGTGAGCTGTTATTCGCTGAAACTACACTTGTCTTCCAGTTCTGCCCATCCCCTGCATAAACTCGTGTAAGGCCACATTCACACGTTCAGTATTTGGTCAGTATTTTACATCAGTATCTGTAAGCCAAAAACCAGGAGTGGGTGATAAATACAAAAGTGGTGACGTGTTTCTATTATACGTTTCCTCTGATTGTTCCTCTCCAGGTTTTGGCTTACATATCAGACTCTGGCTGCGTTATTGCAGCTCTGTATGTTTCAGGCTACAGGCACATGTGACTTTGGCGGCCAAAGATCACTGTGTTGCTTCTACATTGCTACGCAATACAAGTCAATGGGTCGTGTTTTGACCTCTAATGTGGCAAGCAAGCTGTAAAAAATTGCAGTGTTACCTATTTACTTAACGATTGTGCTGCGATGTAGAAATAACACGTGGTAATCCTTGGCCAATCCATGTGTTGTGGCCAAAATCACATGTAACCCTAGCCTTACTCTGAAACGCTACGGTTTTTCAGAAAATGCATACAAGCTTGGCCTGGAACTGCGTTTCATAGGACTAGTCTGTGGCAAGTGCCTGTTTTTTTCCTCCTCGCCTTCTTCCCTAGATTGACAGGTCTCTCCCTATGTGTTTCGGTCTAGGTGAGCAGGGTTTGTAGAAGCTACCAGGCACCTGGCTCAGACTATTATCTAAGACACATTGTCACTTCACCTGTGTTTCAAAGCATGTTTTCTCTGAAACGCCACAGTGTTTCACAGTACAACATACACAGCTACCTTTGTTTTTCAGATATGTACCCTTTAACTGTATGTCCTGAACTCAATACAGGTGTTGTATGTTCACAGATCTAGCATTTTTTTTTTATCTTAACACACAACTCATTAACTTTACCAAGATGCAGATGGCTTTAACATAACTGGCCGTATAATAGAGCAAAAGCCATTGGACCTGTCAAGTTTTCTTCATCAAGATATCTTCCTACATTGTGGTATTTGTCCTGTTATACAAATGTACCATTTCCTATTGAAAGGCCCTCTTCTTATAAGGTTGTAGACACAATATTAAAATGAGATGACCTGATGGCATCTGGATATTGCTTATTTATTGCCAACATTAGATCATAGAACTGAATATCTGTATGTGAATGAAGAGAACGGTGGATCTTGACTAGTAAATCAGGGAGTTTTGAAGTCTGTCTTTTCACAGACTGCTGATCCTCTCTTGAATTTTAACATTTCTATGCTCCATCCTTTAAAGAGGACCTTTCATCACTTAAACTAGCCACATCATGGTATAGTGGCTATAGAGTAAAACAGTTTTTTTTTAATTTGTAATTTCTCCTCTCCGTGGTGGAGATAATGGCTTGTAATATTTAGGTTATAATTTAAGTCCAAGGGGGCATTACCAGAGATTCTTCACTGGGGCGTGGACTTCTTCCCCTGCATGAGGTTGACCAATCATAAGCATGCAGCAACATATAGGTGGGGGGGGGAGAACATGACCATAATAGATTAAATCAGGTTTCTAAGTGTGAGAAATGTAATTACAGTCTGCTCTATTCACTAGTTTCACTGAAAAGCTGTGTGTAATTACACAGTGGGAATATAAAGCAGAGTCGAATGTGAGTACATACACCTTTCATCTCACAGCAGTCAGTGTGGGGGGGGGTGCAGTACAACAGAGCTGAGATTTGTCTTATTACAAAAAAAGTCTGTAACTCCCGTAATACTGTGAGTTCTGCTGTACTGCTCCTCTCCTCCACACTGACAGTCATGAGATGAAAGCTAAGAGGTGTTGGTAATCTCTGCTCTACTCCCCACATTTTGAATTGCACACAGCTCTGCATTGAGCTCAGTGAGATCTCAGGAGATCAGACTGCCTGTCATTACTTGTTTTAAGCTGTTGTAGGAGATTTTTTTTTTTTCCCCCCATAATGTTATTGTCTGCTTATAATTGGTCAAGCGCATGCAGGGGAAAAAGTACATACCCCTGAGATAAATCTCTGGCAACGCCTCCTTGGACTTGACCAAAATTCTAACCTAAACTTTACAGCTTAATATTTCTAAAACGAATAGGAAAAATTGGTAAATAAAAACTGTTTTCTACAGCTACTATTCCATGATGTGGCCAATTTAACAGGATAAAACTGGTGAAAGGTCCTCTTTAAATATGATGGCTCTGATTATGATTTGCTTGATTGCATGGAAGCCATACAGTGAAGGGGAAACAAATCAAGATTGTACAATAAAAAAAAAAGTTTCAGTTCTTGTATTAAAACAGAGGTTAAAAAATGTTTCTTTATTGCAGAAAACCTTCACCGAACCTGGAAGTTTGTCACGAAATACAATCTTAAAATTGAGAGAACGACGTCGCGCGCAGCTACTTACTCAGGAATAATGGACGATTGAGAGTACCGTCTGACACATTCCTTCAAAATGACAATTGCACTGAAAAACTATTCCATGTCTGCCGCAGCATATTGATACAAAGTATGTTGTATTCTAGACAGTGAAAGGTTAGAGCGGATTTCCATCCAAAACCTATATTAGTGAATCCAAAGTTAGAGCAGCTGCCAGAATTCAGTTTTCTGTTTCTTTAACACACAAAATTACATTTTTGCATACTTCTGTTGATCACATCACTGCACTGATACTGGCTGGAAATGTTAGTGTAGTGGAGCAGAACAAGATCTAATGCTTGAAATGGTTAGAACTAAGATTAAGTCAAAGTTTGGTACCAAAGCCATCCTGGGAGTGTTTCCAGCAGTTTTTGATGCTAGCTCTACTGAAAAAGAAGAGTCCTACTTCATGGCCATGCAATCAGTATGATCAATGGTGAATCTTATGGTGGCAACAAGCTGGCGATGGACGAATTAATGATTCTGCCATTTTGTACCTCCAGGTTTAAGAAGGCCATATGCACTGAGGTTTACTACAATCTAAAGAACATAATCAAGGACAAACCACAAACATGGAAAGGATTCCACCAGTGTTGGTTATGAGGGTGGTTTTGCTCACAATAACATTAAGCAAGATCCATGGAACTTTATTTCTACTATTATTATTGATACTCTTTTTTTATAAAATTTATAAAGTTTTAAATGTTATTTGTACAACATCAAAGCAATCCAAATAGACAAAACAGTGATATATTAGAACAAGGTGTGTGGTTTTTAAAAAAATGACTCCAAATAGTAAGCCGATTACAATAGTACTGTGCTCTCTGGTACAAAGGGATGAAAACATGAAATAAAGGAGGCGCTAGGACATTGGAAGACTGCTCTTAATAGGGCTGTATACCAATCTATGATTGTGATCAGGATGGATGTGGCTGCTTCTGTATTTTTCTGTGATGGAAAGTGTGGCTTGGATTCAAATCCCAAGATGACACCAGCAGGTACATCATCCCCTGACTAGTACAAGAGTTTCATTAAAGACTACCCAGTTTTTTCTATTGAAGAACCATTTGACCAGGCTGTCTGGGCTGCATGGTGAAAGTTTACCATGTAGGGCCAGGTAGTTAAAGATGATGTGACAGTGACTAACTTTTGAAGAATTCAGTTGCAGGCCTTCTCAATTCTTTACAAGGTCAACCAGATTGTATCGGTTACTGAATGTCTGCAGGCATGCTAGTTGGTAACGAACAACAGCCGGGGAGTAATGGTCAGCTAGAGAGATTGAAGACCCTATACTGTATAGGTAAAAAAAAAAACCAGTGCTCCGTGTAGATCCAAGAGACTTGCAAACTAGAACCAGCTGCCTTCAAAACATGCTTTGGATCCACTTCACTTCTCAGCTAATACTTCAGTAAACCAGTCATCAACAAAGAAGAATTACACAGATAACTTAACCATCTTTATGTAGTTGCTGTAAATCTAGGCATCTGCAGGAACTGGCTTACAGCCTTCATTGCTGTAGAGGCCATTACCACCCCTAAACTTTGCAGCAATGCCTATAGGGTACACATCAGCCTCTTCCTCACAATCCTGCAGATTCTGACCTTCCAATCCCAGAAGCTTAGTTGTTGTGTCCCTGATCACTTAAATCCTATTTAAATAGTATGATATAGTCTTGTGTATTGTTGGGAGGCTAGTTAACAATTATTGTGCAAAATAAAAGATGTAGTTTTTATGAACAGCAAATGAACGGTTTTGAAGGTAAAAAGAACTTTGCAGGTAAAGTAGATCTAATCATAGCTGCTATTAAGTTATAATTTGTTTTATATAGCCAATTTTAACATTTTGGGTGGAAATCTTTCCCCTCCCCCCACATTCTCACCCACGGGGCACTGACTGTTAGCACAGGCTTATGGCTTGCCTTTAAGTGCATAAACACTCCTTTTTTATTGTAATTGGTAGACCTGACCTATCAACTTCTTTTTCTAATTCCTATATAAATTAATAAAGCTGCAATCAAACAAAACTATATGATCTCTTGCACTACCTGTCAGTTCAACTGTTTTTCTAATAAACTATTTATTACTTTCTGTGTTGCAAAATGTTTAACTTTACAAAACCATTTAAAGGAAATCTATCAGCAGGTTCAACCCTGCTAAATCATCTATATAGGCATCAGTTTATGTAAAGATTAATACACGGATACCTTTTATATGGGTGATGTGATGAGTTATTGCAAAGAAATCCGTGTTTTCCTAATTATGTAAATGAGCTGTTAAGATCTATGGGCCGGACATAGATCTCCCTGAATATCCTCTGTCTTTTACAGTTCATTTCTGCAGTTCACATCTTCACTGTATGTAAATTGATACCCTCTCAGCATATCTGACCAGTCTCCTTTGCGGAAACCTTGGAAGGAGAACAGTGATCTGTGCACCCCCTGTCTGTGCAGTGCTCTTTCTGCGCAGACCCCACATGACTCGCAGCTTTTCTGCCGGGAACGTGTGGCTGAGCAGCAGTTGCACAGAAGAACCTGAAGCCAGTGCCTATAGAAGGGCATAGCACTGAGCAGACACAGGGAGAGTGCCGATCTGTGAGCCCCTTTACCCACCCCCCAGACACAGACGTCACATATGCTGGGAGGGTATAGATGTACATACAGGGGAGGTGCAGACTGTAGAGGCAGATTATATGGGAGATTGATTCCCGTCCCGTAGATCTGAACAGCTCATTTACATATTGCAGATAAATCTGTTTTTCTTAACTCTTCACATCACAGATACCAAAGGTATCAATTTATTAATCTTCCAATAACTTGCATGCCTACATAGATGGTTTACGAGAGTTGAACCCGCTAACAAATTCCTTTCAAAGAAGACCATTCACCAAATTTTTAATGTTGAACTGGTCAAATTATATAATAGTGGCCGCAGAGGAGAATAAAACGTGTTTTATGGGTTTTTATTTGTTTTTTTATTTTGCCTCTGCATTGTAGAGATATTATCAAAGTATTTGGTAGCTAAAGAGTTAATGCTCATTTGGACTTAATGAAAATTATCAAATAGTTTTTAGTGGGGTCATGTACTTCTTCCCTTATTGGTTATGACCAATCAGAACCAAGCAGCAATACTCAAGGGAAAGAAGAAGACTCGACCACCATAGCTTAGAATGGGTTGCTCCTATGTGAGGCATATGACAAACAACCTGATACCACTGCAGAGCAATTACAAGTTGCTGTGAGCACATCAGACACCTTGCCAGTACATGACACCTTAAAATCTGTGTGGGGAGGGGCAGCACAGCTGAGTTTAGCTGTATCACATTACTAACTCTTACATCAGCACTCCTCCTTTCATAGCACTGTCACTTCTGCTATACTGCCCCTACATGGTCTGTCCAGGCATGAGAGCTGAAAGGTGTCAGTAACCACATTTATGTTGGTTGTGTGCATATTTTATAAGCTCTGTAGTGACATCAGACATTTTGACCACAACAGACATGAGTGATTACTGACCTCTTTGAGCTCCCTCCCATATACCAGCAGGAGTGGCGGGGATGGGCAGTACATCATATGTGACAGTGCTAAGAGAGGAGGAGAGCTGATAGAAGGGTTTGTAATCTGACACAGCAAAACAAAGCTGTTGTGCCCCTCCCCCCACATGGTCAGCCAGGAGCTGACTGCTAAAATGTCATTAATCACTTATGCTCACAGCAACTTGTAATGGCTCTGCAGTGATATCACAACTGTCTGTCATTACACCTTCCACTGAAGTAACCTGTTATAAGCTATGTTGGGGGCATGCTGTGCTGTTCTGTCCCTTGCTTGTTGCTGCCTACTTATGATTGATTAGTGTCATACAGTGGGAAAAAGTACATGCCTCCAGCGAAAACTGATGCCCACTTGGACTTAATGAAAGTAACTTATTAGCTACCAAATACTTTGATTGCTAACATCTTTGCAATAGAGGTGAAATGAAAATAAAATAAAATAAACAACAACCTTTTTTCCACTATTACAACATGTATTCAATAGTTCAACATGATAAATTTGGTAAAAGGTCCTATTTAATAACAAAAGTCCAAGGTAATAAAAACTGATGTGACTGGTTACCATGGGCAGGCATCACACTTTGTTAGAATAGTTATGACAAATATTTTGATGGAAAAATAAAACTGAATATTCAATGCATCAACATTTCATGACCGTGTGGTCTAGTTAAGAAAGATAGGAGTGGTACCTGTAAGGTGAATTTGTGACCGTTTACTATTTTTCAGAATATATAGAATATTACCAGCACTACCAGCAACTCTTGGCCCTGTGAGCTCCCATAAGGGTGTTACGGAAGACAATAATGGTTACCGTTTTCACTTCATCAGCGTAATCACGTAGTTACTTCCAATGGAACCCTCTACAAGCTTGTCATAAACGCCTACACTAAATGTCAATGTTTTTTCCACGTAATTTTTTTTTCTACAGCTGTCTGTGTCAAAATATCTGCTCTTGAGTATTTTGATCCTTATTTTTTTTAAGCAATTTTTGGGGCAGATTTGATTATGCATTTTAGTGCCTTTTTTTTGTAGTAGTAAAAAGCTGGGACTCTGCATTTGAAAATGCAAGTGCATTTTTGCATCTTCTTTTTTTTTTTTTCTCTCTCAATAGAAGTCTATTGGATAAGATCCAAAAAAAAGGCACTGTTCAACATTGTCTTTAAAGGCAAAGTGGCCATGAGTTTTTGTAAGATCACATTACATGGACTGTTACACAGTATTTACTCTACGAGGGAACATAGCCTAAAGCAGTGGTTCTCAACTCCAGTCCTCAAGACTAGTGTTGAGATCTTATCTGCATGACAGTGTGGCAAATCAGGGATGTTCGTGGCCGGAGCCGATTTATTTATTTTTATTATTTTTTTTGGCGCGAACAAACCGGAACCCCGAACACGAACCCGAACTTCAAATGCCGAACAAATTCACTCAACACTACTCAAGACCCACTAACAGATCATGTTTTCAGCATTTCATTAGTATTACACAGGCAATAATTCCATCACGTGTGCAATACTAAGGAAATCCTGAAAACATGATCTGTTGGTGGGCCTTGAGGACTGGAGTTGAGGATCACTGGCCTAAAGCTTTAATATTAACGGACTGTGACGAATAAAAAAACAAACCAAGACTTAGTTTAACCCCTTCTTGAAACATGTATTGACAACTGAAAGCAGTTTGGTAAGGCATTTAACGTCTTTGTCATTAAGGCAAAAATTGGCTCATCACAAAATCCCATTTTTCAAGTCTGACATGTCACAATGGTAATAAGATCATTCTGAATTTACATATTACAGTAATTCTTAAATCGTTTTTTTTGTGACATTGTGCTGTATTAGTGAATTTAGGTCGAAATTATTGCGGTTTTATTTGCTTTTTAATGAAAATATCTGAGATTTGAAAAATTAGCAACTTACAAACTTTGAATGTTAAACCATGCAGTCACCACGCAGGAATGTTTTAATAAATAACATTTACCATTTGTTTACTTCATTTTTCAAACGTCCTTTAATTTTGTTAGGATTTTTACATTTCCTTGAAAAAAAAAAAAATTGCTGCTAAACTTTTCACCCGTCCAACGTTTTTTTTTTTTTGTTTTTTTTTTAAAGGATCTATTGGATTTTGAAGTGACTTTAAGGCGCCTATATGTTGGAAAACGCCCCAAAAGTAATAACATTTTAAAAACCACCCCTCAGTGTGTTCAAAACTGCTGTAAGAAAGTTTTACTCTTCAGATACTTCACAGGACTTAACACAATGTAGAATTAAAAATTTGGGGCTAAAGCAATATTTTAGTAGAAAGAAAACTTTTTTAATTTTAATAAAGAATAATAGAAGAAAATAGACCCCACAAAACACAGTGATGGTCCCCAAGTCATCAGACGCTACTGTTGTTCTACATGGGGCTCAGAAGCAAGGAATCATTTGATTTTTGGAGTGCAAATTTTGCTGGAGTCGTTTTGTGAGTGCCATTTTCATAGCCTTTAAGGTTTAAGAACAGCAGGAAAACCCAAAAATGAAAATTGGGGGGGGAGTTTGGAACGACCTCTGGATTCAGGTCTGGTCGCCAAAGGAGTCGTCTCTCCCGATCAACATTTTGGAGTTGAGAGCAATATTTCTCTGCCTCCAACATTGGACGGTCTTATTGAGCGGTCTACCGGTCCGGATCCAGTCGGACAACGCTACGGCTGTCGCGTACATCAACCACCAAGGCGGGATGAGGAGTTCCAGTCTCATGTCGGAGGTCTCTCGGATCCTGGTCTGGGCCGAGTCCAAAGTTCCAGCAATCTCTGCAATTCACATTCCAGGGGTGTTGAATATCTCGGCGGACTTCCTCAGTCGCAAGCAAGTGGACCCTGGGGAATGGAGTCTCCATCCAGAAGTGTTTTCTCTGCTGTGTTCCCGTTGGGGGACTCCTCAGGTGGACTTGATGGCATTCAGGCTGAACGCCAGGGTTCTGACGTTCATGTCCAGGTACAGGGACCCGGAGGCGGTGGCGGTGGATGCTCTAGTGGCCCCGTGGGGTCAGTTCAAGCTGATCTATGCGTTTCCGCCGATATCCTTACTACCTCTGGTGATCCGACGGATCAAACTCGAAAGGGTATCAATAATTCTGATAGCACCAGACTGGCCGCGGAGGACATGGTATTCGACGCTGGTGTCTCTTCAGGCGGCACCTCCGTTTCCGCTGCCCCTTCGCCCGGACTTGCTCACTCAGGGGCCCATTCGTCATCCGGACCTGAGGTCCCTTCGTTTGACGGCGCTGCTCTTGAGACCGAGATCTTGACCCGTCGCGGTTTTTCGCCCGAGGTTATTGCTACCTTGCGGGCGGGCCGGAGTCCAGCTACGTCCATGATTTATCACAGAACTTGGGAGTCTTTCTATTCATGGTGTTCTGGATCCTCAAGAAACCCGAGGGTTTTTTCCATCCCCAACTTCTTGGCCTTTCTGCAATCTAGTCTGGCCAGGGGTTTGGCAGTTAGTACGGTGCGGAGACAGGTATCTGCTCTTTCTGCACTTTTTAGGAAGGCTATTGCCTCTCGCAGGGATGTGCGCTCTTTTTTTCGCGGAGTCACACGTCAGTTTCCGCCACGGAGGGCAGTTGTGGCTCCATGGCGGCTTAATCTAGTCCTGGAAGCCCTTCAGCATAGGCCTTTTGAGCCTATGGATTCTGCTAAACTTTCACTACTTTCTTGGAAGGTGGCCTTCTTGGTGGCAGTCACCTCTTTGAGAAGGGTATCGGAATTGGCAGCACTTTCCTGCTCGCCTCCTTTTCTGGAATTTTTTCCGGATCGCGTGGTGCTTCGTACTCGTGAAGATTTTTTGCCTAAGGTAGTGTCACAATTCCACAATAATCAGGACATTGTGTTGCCTTCTCTTTGTCCAGGACCTAAGAATCCAAGGGAGCGGGCCTTGCACTCGTTGGACTTAGTGTGGGCATTGAAGTTCTATCTTACGATCACCCAAGGTTTTCGGAAGTCGGACTCTCTTTTTATAATTCCGGCAGGTCGTCGGCGTGGTCAACGTGCTTCCAAAGACACGATAGCTCGGTGGATCCATTCAGCTATCCTGGAAGCGTACCTGCTCAAGGGCGAGCCTTGTCCGGTTAAAGTTAAAGCTCATTCCAAGAGAGCCATTGGCTCATCGTGGGCTTTTCGTCAGGGGGCCTCGGCAGCGCAGCTCTGCCGGGCGGCCACCTGGCGTTCCGTTCACACCTTTACTAAGTTTTATAAGGTGGACGTAAGTGCTTCAGCCGATGCGGCCCTGGGACGCAGGGTCCTGCAGGCGGCGGTAATTTAAGTTATCCCTTTACTTAGTTTTCCGTTATTTAGCGCGGTTTGCGCTCTTGCCTAAGTTTTGGGGTATGGAAGCTTCTGCCTCTATTTCCCACCCTTAAGTAGGTACTGCTTTAGGACGTCCCACGAAGTAGAGAATCTGTGTCTCCCTTCCTTCCCTTCTGCTACTGAAAGCCGGATTTTGGTAAGAACTTACCTGTAAAATCCTTTTCAGCGAAGGAAGGAAGGGAGACACAGCACCCTCCCAGGGCAGAAGTGTTTTTTAGTGTTTCTAGATGCAGCGCGTCTCCTTCCTGATGTCGATCTTCTGGACTGGGTTTAGCGCTCTACGGCTCTCCTTCCAGTTTCGCCAGCTCTACACAGTTGTCAGGTCCAATGGGATATGCCTAAGACTGTGTGTTTCTATTACATAACCTGTTTTCTCTCATTTCTGAAATTTCAGAAGGGGATATGTTGTTCTGCTGGTTGGTCTGCTCTTCCTTAGCTTGTGTACGGACTGATGAACATGGGAGTAGGAGGAGCCTATATACTGGAGGGGCCGGTCATCTTTTTCCAATCTGAGGTGACTATCCTATGGGGCTCCGCCTACCCACGAAGTAGAGAATCTGTGTCTCCCTTCCTTCCTTCGCTGAAAAGGATTTTACAGGTAAGTTCTTACCAAAATCCGGCTTTCCTTCTTACACCTTAGTAGGATTAGACGTTCACTGAAGGTGCTCCTCTGCCTCATGAACCGCTCATATAATGAATGTGCGATATTGTTCATTATTGCCAAACACTTCTGAATTATTTTTTCCGCTACCTCCTCAAAAGTGGCAAGATGGCCGCCAACAGCAGAGCTTGCCTTCTTGATCACCTTCTTTAGCTTATTAGCATCAGACACCTGCACGCTACATCCCCTGCATATGATTGCAAAAAATATGGTACTTGCCACTACAGACTGGTAGAACATTTCTAACATTTTGCTGCACACATTAAATGACCTTAGTTCTGTAGGAAGTACAGTTTTCTCATCCACTTCTTGTAAATCTTCCCCATATGGCACCTCCAGTCCAGTTTTCTCTTATAAGTGGACCCCAAAATATTTATAACTCTAGACCTGCTCCACTCCTTGACCAGTAATAGTGACAGGTGGACAATCCATCTTTCTCCTGCTATAGTTGACCACCAGCTCTTTAGTTTTCTTTATGTTTAGTTTTAAATAGTTAGCCTGGCACCAATCCACAAAATCTGACACCACCCTCCTATATTCCTCCTCACCCCGGCCCCCCTTAACGCCTTTCCGACGTGGTACATAGTAGTACGCACCACGTCGGCACCCCCTGTTCAGCGCGGGCTCCGGCACCCGTGGCTGTTAACTACACTGCTCAAAAAAATAAAGGGAACACTCAAATAACACATCCTAGATCTGAATGAATAAAATATTCTCATTGAATACTTTGTTCTGTACAAAGTTGAATGTGCTGACAACAAAATCACACAAAAATCATCAATGGAAATCAAATTTATTAACCAATGGAGGCCTGGATTTGGAGTCACCCCCAAAATTAAAGTGGAAAAACACACTATAGGCTGATCCAACTTTGATGTAATGTCCTTAAAACAAGTCAAAATGAGGCTCAGTATTGTGTGTGTGGCCTCCACATGCCTGTATGACCTCCCTACAACGCCTGGGCGTGCTCCTGATGAGGTTGCGGATGGTCTCCTGTGGGATCTCCTCCCAGACTTGGACTAAAGCATCCACCAACTCCTGGACAGTCTGTGGTGCGACGTGACGTTGGTGGATGGAGCGAGACATGATGTCCCAGATGTGTTCTATCGGATTCAGGTCTGGGGAACGGGTGGGCCAGTCCATAGCTTCAATGCCTTCATCTTGCAGGAACTGCTGACACACTCCAGCCACATGAGGTCTGGCATTGTCCTGCATTAGGAGGAACCCGGGGCCAACCGCACCACCATATGGTCTCACAAGGGGTCCGAGGATCTCATCTCGGTACCTAATGGCAGTCAGGTTACCTCTGGCGAGCATATGGAGGGCTGTGCGACCCTCCAAAGAAATGCCACCCCACACCATTACTGACCCACTGCCAAACCGGTCATGCTGAAGGATGTTGCAGGCAGCAGATCACTCTCCACGGCGTCTCCAGACTCTGTCACATCTGTCACTTGTGCTCAGTGTGAACCTGCTTTCATCTGTGAAGAGCACAGGGTGCCAGTGGCGACTTTGCCAATCCTGGTGTTCTGTGGCAAATGCCAAGTGTCCTGCACAGTGTTGGGCTGTGAGCACAACCCCCATCTGTGGACGTGGGGCCCTCATACCACCCTCATGGAGTCGGTTTCTAACCATTTGTGCAGACACATGTACATTTGTGGCTTGCTGGAGGTAATTTTGCAGGGCTCTGGCAGTGCTCCTCCTGTTCCTCCTTGCACAAAGGTGGAGGTAGCGGTCCTGCTGCTGGGTTGTTGCCCTCCTACGGCCCCCTCCACATTTCCTGGTGTACTGGCTTGTCTAAGTAGCGCCTCCAGCCTCTGGACACTGCGCTGACAGACACAGCAAACCTTTTTGCCACAGCTCGCATTGATGTGCCATCCTGGATGAGCTGCACTACCTGAGCAACTTCTGTGGGTTGTAGAGTCCGTCTCATGCTACCACGAGTGTGAAAGCACAACCAAAATTCAAAAGTGACCAAAACATCAGCCAGAAAGCATTGGTACTGAGATGTGGTTTGCGGTCCCCACCTGCAGAACCACTCCTTTATTGAGTGTGTCTTGATGATTGCCAATAATTTCCATCTATTGTCTATTCCATTTGCACAACAGCATGGGAAATTGATTGTCAATCAGTGTTACTCCCTAAGTGGACAGTTTGATTTCACAGAAGTTTGATTTACTTGGAGTTATATTCTGTTGTTTAAGTGTTCCCTTTATTTTTTTGAGCAGTGTAGTTAAATGCCGCAGTCAATCTCTGACAGCGGCATTTAACAACGCCGCACCAGAAGCACGTCACTTACCCCGCCCATTGGTGACCCCGTCATGTAATCGCGGGTCACCGATGCGTGGGCATGACAACCCGGGGTCTGCAGCAGACCTCTGTGGTTGTCATGTAAAGATTACTATGAGCGCCACCTAGTGGTCGGCGCTTATAGCACAGTAGCATTTCTACTACATAGAGGCGATCTGCTGATCGTCTCTATGTAGCAGAGGCGATCAGGTAATTGCTGATTCTAGTCTCCTATGACTATTGAAATCTAGCAATAAGTGTTAAAAAAAAATGTTTTTAAAAATATTAAAAAAAAAATATAAAAGTTTAAATCACCCCCCTTTTGCCCCATTCAAAATAAAATAATAAAAAATAAGCCCCACATACACATATTTGGTAGCGCCGTGTTCAGAATCGCCCGATCTATCAATATAAAAAAGAGTTAATCCGATCGGTAAACGGCGTAACGAGAAAAAAATTCCAAACGCCAGAAATAAGTTTTTTTGGTCGCCGCAACATTGCAATAAAATGCAATAATGGGCGATCAAAACATCGGATCTACCCCAAGATGGTATCAATAAAAACATCAGCCCGACACGCAAAAAATAAGCCCTCACCCGGCCCCAGATCCCGAAAAATGGAGACACTACGGGTCTCAGAAAATGGCGCCATTTTTTTTTTTTTAAGCAAACTTTGGAAGTTTTTTTCATCACTTAAATAAAAAGGAACCTATACATGTTTAGTGTGTAGGAACTCGTAATAACCTGGAAAATAATAGTGGCAGGTCAGTTTTAGCATTCAGTGAACGTGGTAAAAAAAAACAACAAAAAAAAACAACTGTGGAATTGCATTTTTTTTGCAATTTCACTGCACTTGGAATTTTTTTCCCGTTTTCCAGTACACGATATGGTAAAACCAGTGATGGCGTTTAAAAGTACAACTCGTCCCGCAAAAAATAAGCCCGGGTTAATGCATCTGACTACCACGGAGTCATCCGAGAATTCTTGGAGGTGGCAAAAATCAGATTTATACTCAAAATTTGCAGTGTATAATGTGAAAAGAAAGGGCGACAGCCCCGTTCCCTGTGGCGCACCTACACTGCTCAATAATCTGCTAGACACAACCGCTCCCATCTGTACAAACTGTGGCCTATAAGACAGGTAGTCCATTATCCAATTTATCATCCCCGCCTTCACCTTCATATCAGTCATCTTTTTGCATAGTAAGAGTAGCTCTAAGGTATTGAACGCACTGGAGAAGTCAAAGAACATTGCAGGTACAGTGGTTCCATCATTATCCAAAAATGAATGTACTGTATGTAACAGAGACATAACAGCATCATCCACCCCCAATCTATATAGTTATATTAAAGGTGCAATATTATCCAATACATCAATTTATATGCTCAGTTTATCAGATTGTTTAATTTAATCCATTCAATCTAGTGCAAATTGTTTATTAATTAGAAACGTATGAAGACTTTTTTTTTTCTTTCTGACGCCTTTTTTTAACCTATGACCTTTAGTGCTTTTAATTCCATTTTTTGAGTGTCAGTATGTGGGAATAATTACATTTTGTATTTTTTTTCTTTTTTCTTATGTTGTTCATTGTACGGAATAATGTGACAGTTTTATAATTCGGGTCTCTTCACGTCTGGCAATATCAATTTTGTGTATGAACAAAGTTTGGGGTAATTTAGAAATTTCATTATTTTTGAAAGAAAAGCACATTTCTTTTCAATGAAGCTAACATTAAATGAATCAGAAATACACTCTATACATTGTTAATGTGGTAAATGACTATTCTAGCTGCAAACGTCTTGTTTGTATTGCAATATCTACATAGGTGTATAGAGGCCCATTTCCAACAACCACCACTCCAGTGCTTTGATAGTACATTGTGTTTGCTAACTGTGTAAAGGCCCCGTCACACATAACGAGATCGCTAGCAAGATCGTTGATGCGTCACGGTTTTCGTGATGCAATAGCGATCTCGCTATGTCTGACAGGTAGCAACGATCAGGCCCCTGCTGTGAGATCGCTGATCGTTACAAAGCTTCCTGGACCATTCCTGGGTCGTTGCGCTCCCGCTGGGCAGTGTGCATCGCTGTATTTGACACCTTATCAACGACCTCGTTAGCGATTCAGAACTGAGACACGTAGGCGTGCATAAATTGAACTTTTCCGCGCCCCTCGTCCCCGATTGGTGGTCGCTACTGCGTCCTTGTTTTTCGGATCCCACCAGCGTTCTCCGGCTGTCACTCCACTTTGAAGAAATATGACATCTTTAGCGAGGTTTGGGGTCTCAAATGAGTTTCCATTTTTAATTCTTTTATAGGACATCTACCAATTATCTGCTATCATTGCTCTTCAGGGAGGGAGGGCTTGGCTTCTATCTGTATATATATGCTTTTGCATGGGCAGATATTTTAGGGGTCTCGTGCACACACACCCACACAGCACGTTTTCTGACACGCTGTCCTGGCCAACCGCTTCAGAGTTTTTCACACGCCAATTAACATGAAGCTTAAATCAATAGACTGTTGTTTTCGCCTGTTGCACGCTTCACAACTTTCTTCGTCGACGTGATGCAATTACGCACTGTCCGCCTGGCTTCGTGGACTCTGTGGACCGAGCCAATGGGGAAGTGGAGCTCGGTGAATGGCGTGTAAACGATCCTGCAATTGCAGGCCTTCAACCAGTGGGACATGGCAGAAACACCCATGATGCGAAGACCTGCCGCGACAACTACTGCCAGTATTTTAACCGTCCTGGTGCTGTTCTTTGGCAGCATCAGAACCTATAGTGGGCAACTATTCATGTTTCTACACTACTGACATTTCTGTACTGATGTGTCTAATAAACTGTGTTCTACTATGCAAAAGCTTTGTTTCTCATTCTTTCAGTAGTAGCAGTAGTCACCGCAGTAAGCAGTCTATATATATATATATATAATATATATATAATATATATATATATATATATATATATAGTGTGTGTGTGTGTATGTATATATATATATAATGTATACACATGCGTATACAGATACATACATACATACATACACACATACATACCCGCATATACATTCGTGTACTCATATGTAAACAGATTCATCCATGTACTCATACATATTTTTAAGTACATAAATATATACACACACACACACACACACACACACACACACACACACACACACACACACACACACACACTCATATACACATACGTATACAGATAACTATATATACACATACATACTCTCAAACATACAGCTATGCATACACATAAATGGCCATTTACATCTCTATATATATATATTCATATAAATATATGGAAATCCATACATCTGTACAGGAACAATGCACACACCAGTGTTCCCGTCTGACCGGAGACGCAGTAGAGATCCCATTTGACCGGAGACGCAGTAGCGATGTTAAACCAAGGCCGCAGTAGCGTCCACCAATCGGAGATGAGGGGGCACGGAAAAGTGATTTTATGCACGCCTTTGTGACACAGTACAGTCCCTATCAAGGTGTGGATCGTTGAAATAGCTGCTGTGTGAAAGCGTCCCAACAACCGCCGAGATCGTTGGTTAGATCGCTGGGGCGGCCGAAATCGTTGGTAAGTTCTGCATGTTTGACAGCTCCCCAGCAATCACGAAACTACTATCCAGCGATCCCAAAACCGTGACGCACTAACGATCTCGCTAGCGATCTCGTTATGTGTGACGGGGCCTTAAGAAGGCTAATGGATGTTTCGAAAACCCTAGAAAACACTTACACAACTATGTTAGCACAGCTAAAAACGGTTTGGCTGATTTGAGAAGCTTGAAATTGACCTTCCTTTGAGCTAGTTGAGAATCTGGAGCATTACATTTGTTTGTTCTTTGAAACTCTCAAAATGACCAGAAAAAGAGAACTTTCATGTGAAACTCGACAGTCTATTCTTGTTCTTGACCAAACAGGCTCTAACCAGAGTAGAAAGAGAAATGGGAGGCCCCGCTGCACAACAAGACAAGTACATTAGAGTTTCTAGTTTGAGAAATCAACACCTCACAGCTCCTGAACTGGCAGCTTCATTAAATAGTACACGCAAAACACCAGTGTCAACGACTACAGTGAAGAGGCAACTCTGGGATGCTGGCCTTCAGGGCAAAGTGGCAAAGAAAAAGCCATATCTGAGACTGGCTAATAAAAGGCAAAGATTAATATGGGCAAAAGAACACAGACATTGGACCGAGGAAGATTGGAAAAATGTTTTATGGACAGACAAATCAAAGTTTGGGGTGTTTGGATCACACAGAAGAACATTTGTGAGACGCTGAACAACTGAAAAGATGCTGGAAGAGTGCCTGACGCCATCTGTCAAGCATGGTGGAGGTAATGTGATGGTCTGGGGTTGCTTTGGTGCTGGTAAAGTGGGATATTTGTACAAGGTAAATGGGATTTTGAATAAGGAAGGCTATCAATCCATTTTGCAACGCCATGCCATACCCTGTGGACAGCGCTTGATTGGAGTCAATTTCATCCTACAACAGGACAATGACCCAAAGCACACCTCCAAATTATGCATGAACTATTTAGGAAAGAAGCAGGCAGCTGGTATTCTATCTGTAATGGAGTGGCCAGCGCAGTCACCAGATCTCAACCCCATTGAGCTGTTGTGGGAGCAGCTTGACCGTATGATACGGAAAAAGTGCCCATCAAGCCAATCCAACTTGTGGGAGGGACTTCATCTTTAAATGAGTAGGTGTTTCCAAACTTTTGGTCTGTACTGTGTGTATGTATGTATGTATGTATGTATGTGTGTGTGTATATATATATAGTAACAAATTTTATCCAAAAAAAACACACAAAAGGCTTGAAAAAATATACACTATCGTTCAAAAGTTTGGGGTCGCCAGACAATTTTGTGTTTTCCATGAAAACTCATACTTTTATTTATCAAATGAGTTGTAAAATGATTAGAAAATATAGTCCAGACATTGGCAAGGTTAGAAATAATGATTTTTATTTGAAAGAATAATTTTCTCCTTCAAACTTGGCTTTCGACAAATAATGCTCCCTTTGCAGCAATTCCAGCATTGCAGACCTTTGGCATTCTAGCTGTTAATTTTCTGAGGTAATCTTGAGAAATGGTCATTGTCCTGTTGAAAAATAAATGATGGTCCAACTAAACGCAAACCGGATGGAATAGCATGCCGCTGCAAGATACTGTGGTAGCCATGCTGATTCAGTATGCCTTCAATTTTGAATAAATCCCCAACAGTGTCACCAGCAAAGCACCCCCACACCATCACACCTCCTCCTCCATGCTTCACGGTGGGAACCAGGCATGTAGAGTCCATCCGTTCACCTTTTCTGCGTCGCACAAAGACACGGTGGTTGGAACCAAAGATCTCAAATTTGGACTCATCAGACCAAAGCACAGATTTCCACTGGTCTAATGTCCATTCCTTGTGTTCTTTAGTCCAAACAAGTCTCTTCTGCTTGTTGTCTGTCCTTAGCAGTGGTTTCCTAGCAGCTATTTTACCATGAAGGCCTGCTGCACAAAGTCTCCTCTTAACAGTTGTTGTAGAGATGTGTCTGCTGCTAGAACTCTGTGTGGCATTGACCTGGTCTCTAATCTGAGCTGCTGTTAACCTGTGATTTCTGAGGCTGGTGACTCGGATAAACTTATCCTCAGAAGCAGAGGTGACTCTTGGTCTTCCTTTCCTGGGGCGGTCCTCATGTGAGCCAGTTTCTTTGTAGCGCTTGATGGTTTTTGCAACTGCACTTGGGGACACTCTCAAAGTTTGCCCAATTTTTTGCACTGACTGACCTTCATTTCTTAAAGTAATGATGGCCACTCGTTTTTCTTTACTTAGCTGCTTTTTTCTTGCCATAATACAAATTCTAACAGTCTATTCAGTAGGACTATCAGCTGTGTATCCATCAGACTTCTGCACAACACAACTGATGGTCCCAACCCCATTTATAAGGCAAGAAATCCCACTTATTAAACCTGACAGAGCACACCTGTGAAGTGAAAACCATTTCCGGTGACTACCTCTTGAAGCTCATCAAGAGAATGCCAAAAGTGTGCAAAGCAGTCATCAAAGCAAAAGGTGGCTACTTTGAAGAACCTAGAATATAAGACATATTTTCAGTTGTTTCACACTTTTTTGTGAAGTATATAATTCCACATGTGTTAATTCATAGTTTTGATGCCTTCAGTGTGAATGTACAATTTTCATAGTCATGAAAATACAGAAAAATCTTTAAATGAGAAGGTGTGTCCAAACTTTTGGTCTGTACTGTATGTGAAAGTTTAGTCACCCCTGGTTAAAATTACTGTTATTGTGAACAGTTAAGCAAGTTGAAGATGAAATGATCTCTTAAAGGACTAAATAAGTTAAAGATGACTCATTTCCTTGGTATTTTAGGCAAAAAAAAAATATTCTTTATTTTTTTTTTTTCATTTTAAAAATGACAAAAACAAAAATGGGCTGATGAAAAAGTTTGGGCACCCTTGGAGATTTGTGGGCTCAGATAACTTTGTCCAAGGTTCCAGACCTTAATTAGCCTGTTAGGGTTATGGCTTGTTCACTATCAGTGCCAGGAAAGGCCAAGTGATGCAAATTTCCCAGCTTTATAAAAACCCAGCCTCCTCTAACCTTGTGTCAAGAAATAGCCGCCATGGGTTCTTCTAAGCAGCTGGCTAGCACTCTTGTGGAGGCCCACAAAGCAGGAGAAGGCTTTAAGAAGATAGCAAAGCGTTTTCAAGTTGCCCGTTCCTCAGTTCGAAATGTAATTAAGAAATGGCAGTTAACAGGAACAGTGGAGGTCAAGACAAGGAAAATTTCAGTGAGAGCTGCTCGTAGGATTTCTGGAGAGGCAAATAAGAACCTCCGCTTAACTGCAAAAGACCTTCAGAAAGATTTAGCAGACTCTGGAGTTGTGGTACATTGTTCTACTGTTCAGAGACACCTGCACAAATATGGCCTTCATGGAAGAGTGATCAGAAGAAAACTCTCCTGCGTCTTCTTCATAAAATTTAGTGTTAGTGTGGCACCCCAGGGGTCTGGTTGCCACAGTGATAGAAATATCAGGTCTGAGAGCAAGTGGGAGGTTCCCTGGTCAGGAGCCCTTGAACATGCAACACCTCCTGTCCCAGACCAGATAGGGGAGGAACCTGCCCTATATAAACTGGATCTGGGGCGGGGTTAGTTCAGTTAGAGCCTGGAGTGAAGTTCCAGACACAGGGAAAGGAACAGCTAGGAGCACTGTAGGAGTAGGAGCTGAGTGCCAGGGACTGGAAGCAGATATTGCTCGTCCTGGCTGAAGACACTACGACCGGACAACGGAGTCCGAGGCTGTGGGGATCTCTAAGTCCAGCAGCAGAAACCAGCCGGCAGGGGATTCCAGGTCCTCTGGCCATAGGAAGCCCGGAGGCTCAGTCACACACAAGGGACCGGTACCGCCATCGAGGAGAGGAAGCTACCAGAGGGTCCAAATCACCAGCCATACGGGTGAGCACCACACGGTATACTCAGGGACGTGGGCTAGTTCCACACGCTTACAGCAAGGTAGCCAGGAAGAGTGCAAATAGACGGGGAGGCCTACAACTCCACCTGGCCAGGGGAACTCCTGTTTGTTCACAGACTGACCAGGCCCCTTATGCTAGCCAGTACTCCCGGGAGGGTCTGCCTTATCATCATCAGTAAAGACCCTGAACTGCACTGCAAAGACTCTGAGTCGTTCCTGCTTCACCCGTGCACCATCACTCCCATCATCCACACTCACTGCCCTGAGGCTATACTCCTCCCATGGGGAGTTGTCCCATCCTCTGCTGCGCACACAACACCAGCCTCAGCGGTCTGCCTCGCAGCGGCGGTACACCCTGACCGCAATCCACGGGTGGCGTAGTCGGACATTAAATCATAAAAACCCTATAAAACAGACGGCCACTGGTCTGACCACCCTGAGCCACGGGACCGGGTCGCCGCCACTGAGACTACAACCCCCAGAGACCCGACTCCGGGTAACCCACACGCGCACACACACGGCCCAGGGAGCGCGTCAATTTTGGCGTAGTCGGCAGGATTGTGACCAACCCGCCACAAACGGGTATTGCGAGCCTGAAAAAGACTTTACACGTACCTCAAAAGTCGTTTCCCGCCATCTTCAGTCGTTTCCTGCCATCTTCAGTCGTTTCCCGCCGTCTTCAGCCGTTTTCCTGCCATCGGACGCCATCTTCTGGACGCCGCGCGGGAAGAAGAGGGGCGTGGACATCCAAACCGCACGAGACCTGAAGCCCCGCCTTACGCACGGACGCTGCGCAAGGTCCTGAAAGGAGCCGATCGGACGCCGACGTCACCAGGACGCGACGCAAGGTCCTCCACCCCGACGATCGCCTGCGGAGCCGCGGCCTACGGAGAAGAAGCAACAGAAGGTAGGCCACGGTCAACTGGGGGGGAGGAGGATGTTGGAAGCGGAGGGGACTGCCACCGCCAGCGCGGCCGCTGCCGCAGTAATGCCATTCACAATGCCTTACATCCCCGGAGCGGCCTGGCTGCCCCAATACTCAGGGGAGTCGCATACCCTAAGCGACTTTAAAGAGAAACTGTACAGCCTATTTAAAGTGTACCCCCTGACGGAGGGACAAAAAGTGAGCATATTGATAGGCCAGCTAACCGGCGCAGCCCAACGTGAAGTAAAGTCCTGGTCAGTCAGACACAAGGAGACTGTGAAGGAGATCTTAGCCCGTCTGAAGGACACTTTTGATACCCGTACCTCAGCAGAGATCAAAATGAGATTTTATGGGTGCAAGCAGCGGGCCCAAGACAGTATAAGAGACTATGCTTTGAATTTGCAAGAGGCCCTGGGAGCCATTAAACAGGCAGACCCTGACAGTGTGCGGAATGCAGATGAACTGTTGACTGAGCAATTCATTGAGGGTCTGCTGTCCAACGCCCACCGAACCCAGTTACGTGCAATGGCCTTGCAGAACCCTGGGTTAGACTTTGCAAAGTTCAAAGACAGGGCCATCCGGGTGCTCCGAGAACCGGCACCGGGTAGCGCTGTAACCCACCGGTGCCCTGTTATTACCTATCACCAGGAGGCAGCGCCCTTGTCTGCAGAGCCTGTGGGAGCTGGTGCTTAGGCTTTGGATAAAGACCCGGCTGCAGACCTGCACCATCAGGTCCAAGAACTGACCAAAAGCGTTGCCGCATTAACCAGGACAGTGCAGTCGTTACAGGTATCCTCTCCAGGAAGGATCAAGCTGGCCACCAGTCCGGAGGACGTCCCGTGGCGCCGACAGAGGAGGATCCCATCGTCCAGAGGAAGACCCAGCGACCGCTACAACGAGGACTTACAGCCCATTTGCCGCCGCTGCAACCAACCAGGACATATGGCAAGGTACTGTAATTTAAACGAGTCCAACCTGGGGCAAAGGGCCAACCCCCAGGCGTAAGATCATCAGGCCCATCAAACTGGCGTGACAAATATGTGGGGGGACGACCGGTCTTGCCTGTGGTACTGGATGGCATTCCCATGAGTGCACTGTTGGACACCGGGTCGCAGGTAACCACCATCCCCTATGTACTTTTCAAGCAATACTGGGATGACACGGATATTACCCGTTACCCAGATAATGACTTGAGCATCATCGCCAGTAATGGTCAGCCCGTGCCGCAGATCGGGTACAAGGAGGTGACCATCAAAATTGGTAAAGTTGAACTGCCGGCGCAGGGACTGATTATTGTGGACATTGACCGTCGTGAAAGTCACCCTAAAATAACCTTGGGTACTAACGTTATTGAGAATTGCCTTTCAGAAGTAATTGCCATTTTACAGCAGGTTGCGTTGAACGCCAGCTCCGGCCAGCAGCGTGTCCTACAAAAGGAGATCCGGGCACTGATGAAATGGCAACAGGTAGAATTGTCGGGTGGTGAGATTAGTAGCGTTAGGATGAGTGACCCGTTCCCTATCGCCATGCCCCCAAAGAGTGAGATGATGATCTGGTGTCGGGCAGCTATTGGTCTGAGGGGTAGAGACTACCAAGCTATGGTAGAACCCGTTTACTCAGACAGTAGGCCCACCATTTTGACAGCATGGGGGGTGGTTGATGTCCGCATCCTAAACATTGGGGAAAGAGAAGTATACTTGCCCCGGTATGCCACGCTAGCCAAATTGTTCACCATTAACCAGAACTCTGTAAAGGCCGTGGAACCCTTGCCTCCATCTCCCCCAGAGGAAGGTAACGGCTCCAAGAAACAAATGGAGGACTGGTGCCAGAAGCTGCACGTGGGCACTGGCTCCACTCCCCCACACCAGAAACAGGGAGTCTACCGGGTGGTTCAGGAGTACGAAAGGGTCTTTAGCAAACACCCGCTAGACTTTGGGCAAGTAAAGGGGGTAGAACATCAAATCCCCACAGGAGACCATCCACCCATAAAAGAGAGATACCGGCCTGTACCCCCTGCACACTATCAGAACGCCAAGGGAATGTTGCGAGAAATGAAGGAGGCTGGGGTAATCAGGGATAGCTGTAGCCCCTGGGCAGCTCCACTAGTTCTTGTGAAAAAGAAAGATGGCACTATGAGGATGTGTGTAGATTACAGAAAGATCAACCGTATCACACATAAAGATGCGTACCCGTTACCTAGGATAGAAGAATCTTTAGCTGCATTAAAATCTGCTAACTTCTTCTCCACTTTGGATCTTACTAGCGGGTACTGGCAGGTTTCTGTAGCAGAGGCAGACAAGGAGAAGACCGCGTTTACCACCCCGATGGGTCTCAGTGAATTCAACTGTATGCCGTTCGGACTCTGCAACGCACCAGGGACCTTCCAGAGGCTGATGGAGTGTTGTCTGGGGCACAGAAATTTTGAGACGGTCCTGCTATACCTGGACGATGTCATCGTGTATTCCAAGACCTATGAGGACCACCTAAAGCACCAGGCAGAAGTATTCGATGCCCTGGCAGGCTTTGGCCTAAAGGTGAAACCCTCCAAGTGTCATCTACTGAAACCAAGGGTGCAGTACCTGGGACAGGTGGTGAGTGCTGATGGAGTAGCTCCTGACCCTGATAAGATCACAGTGATTAAGGACTGGCCAAGACCGTCCAACATAAAGGAATACAGGCAGTTCGTCGGTTGGTAGGCTACTACCGAAGATTCATTCCTGGTTTCACCAAAAAGGCCACTCCTATGCAGGACCTCCTAATAGGCCAGTCCAGAAAGGCCAAAAAACAGAAGCCACCCTTCAGGTGGGACAAGCTGGAAGAGGAGTCCTTCCGCCATCTGAAGATGGCCCTCACGGGGGATGAAATCCTGGCGTACCCTGATTATGGCCAGCCCTTTATTCTCCACACGGACGCGAGCAACATCGGACTAGGAGCAGTGCTGTCCCAGATCCAGCAGGGGAGAGAACGGGTAATCGCTTATGCCAGCCGAAAACTACGGCCCACAGAGAGGAACCCTGAGAATTATAGTTCCTTCAAGCTAGAGTTCCTGGCAGTGGTGTGGGCAGTGACGGAACGATTCAAGCATCACCTTGCCTCTTCCAAGTTCACCGTGTACGCGGACAACAACCCGTTGACACATCTGAACACTGCGAAACTTGGTGCCCTGGAGCAGAGATGGATGGCCCGCCTGTTCAACTATGACTTCACCATCAAATACCGGGCAGGACGCTCAAATGCCAACGCAGACGCCCTGTCCAGGATGCCGAACTTACCGGACGGAGGGGAAGATCCAGAGGAACTGGAAGAGATTGAACTCCCCGCGTTTCACCGTCATGGGATTACCCAGTATTCCCACCGGGTAAGGGACAGGCACTCCGCCTGTTAGAACCTTGCTGTTAGGTTTTTTTTCCTTTGCTGGTCACATGACCTTGTTGGCCTATTTAATCCTGCTCCGCCCTTCTGGCTTTGCTGGACTTCATTGTATATCTACTTTCTAGCTAGCCTGTGCTCTGTATCTTACTCTGTTAGTTTGCTTGGTCTACGGACCTCTAGGTTCTATCTATTTTGTTTGTTCGTCTGTCTGCTGCTATTTCTGTTAGGAGGTGTCCCATATTCCTCCCAGTCCTTAGTACTTGTAGGGATTCCCTCCCCAAATCTATAGGTCTCCGTACAGACTAGATTAGGACTTTAGCAGGTCTGATCGCAGGATCAGGTTCCCTGTTACATCGTAGGGATTCAGCTGAGTCTTATAGTAGGGACAGATCTCCTCTCTTTCCTTAGCTTTGGTAGCAGAACATAACAGTAAGTCCAGCCTGTAAATTCTCTAAGGAAAGATTTTTTTTTTGTTCCATCATGGTGTCGGTTCAGGATTTGGCTAAACACCTGCAGGGACTCTCTCTGGAAGTGGCCGAGCTCCGTCAGCACGTGAGTAACTGTCCTGGAGCATATTTCTTGGAGCCTAAGGTATGTTTGCCGGATTTATTTTTTGGTGAACATCGAGAATTTTTTTCATTTAAAAATGCTTGCTTATTGTATTTTCGTTTGAGACCCAAGTCCTCTGGGGATGAATCCCAGCGCGTAGGGTTCATAATGTCACTTTTGCGCAAAGAGCCTCAGGAGTGGGCCTTTTCTTTGCAACCTAGTGATACATGCTTCAGATCAGTGGATAGTTTTTTTTCTGCTTTAGGACTATTATATGATGATCCTGACCGTGTGGCATCAGCTGAGACTGAGTTGAGACGTTTAAAACAAGGATCAGGTAATATGGAAAAATATTGTACACATTTTCGTCGTTGGTCCACTCAAACAGGGTGGAACGATTCTGCTCTGAAAAGTCTATTTCTTGCTGGGCTCAGTGAAAAGGTTAAAGACCTGCTAATTGCTTATCCTACACCTGAGGATTTGCAACAGGCTATGCAATTAGCTATACGGGTGGACAGAAGACTGCGTGCTAGGGTTAATGAGAGCAAATCCTCTGCTATGTCAGTTTCTGGTTATGATAATGTGTGTACTAACAGTGGTGAACCGATGGAGATTGGATCGGTGGCACCTCGCTCTCAAGAAAAACACCGTCGTTTTTCAGAAGGCTTGTGTTTCTATTGTGGAAAATCTGGTCATTTGATTAAAGGCTGTGAGCTTCGTATGAAGAAAGAAAAAAAAATGGTCAGTCACGCCCGTATTGCCTGTTTAAATTCCAAGGGTATATTTTTAGCTGCTTCCACGATTGCTCAGGAAAAATTAATGGAATTTCGGGTGTTTGTTGATTGCGGGTCTACACTGAATGTTATTGATGGGGGATTCGTGGAAAAACTCAATTTAAAACCTGAACCTTTATCATCCCCCATTGCTGTGGTTTCTGTGGATGGCTCCCCTTTGAAGAATATTACTCTCAAGGTCAGTGAATTTCCTCTCACTATTAATGGTGTTCACCATGAGAAATTGGATTTGGTAGTGTTGAATAACTTGCCTTCTCCAGTAATATTGGGTTTGCCCTGGTTAAAATTTAACAATCCTGTACTGGATTGGTCTACCAGTGAAATTAAATCCTGGAGCCATAAATGTTATGACAAGTGTTGTAACGGGCGTATTGCAGCTTTGGATAGGGGAGAATTGCCTGTTCCTATTCAGGATTTTTGGAGAGTTTTTTCTGAGAAAGAATCGCAGGTTTTGCCTCCCCATAGAGACTATGATTGTTCTATTGAATTTGTCCCTGGAGCGACTCTTCCTAAAAGTCGTTTATTTAACCTTACTATTCCTGAGAGGAAGGCTTTGGAGGAATACATACAGACAAGTTTGGCCGCCGGTCACATTAGGCCCTCTAAGTCTCCTGTGGCGGTTGGATTTTTTTTTGTAAAAAAAAAGGACGGCGGTTTACGTCCTTGTCTGGATTTTCGTGAGATTAACAAAATTACGGTACGCAATCCTTACCCACTGCCATTGATTCCTGATCTGTTTAACCAGTTATTGGGGGCCAAGTGGTTCTCTAAAATTGACCTTAAGGGGGCATACAATCTGTTGCGCATGAAGGAGGGTGATGAATGGAAGACTGCTTTTAACACTCCTGTGGGTCATTTTGAGAATCTGGTTATGCCTTTTGGTCTTACTAATGCTCCTGCATTTTTTCAGAATCTGATTAATGACATCCTTAGACCTTTGATCGGTAAAAATGTGGTTGTGTATTTGGATGACATTTTGATTTATTCGCCAGATCTGGAGTCTCATTGGCGGAGCGTGCGTGAGGTATTACAGTTATTAATGGACAATTCGCTTTTTGCTAAGCTGGAGAAATGTGAGTTCGCTGTACAGAGAATTAGTTTTTTGGGCTACATTATCTCCAGCAAAGGTTTTGAGATGGATCCGGTTAAGGTTCAGGCTGTGCAGGAATGGCCTAGGCCTATTGGTTTGAAATCAATACAGAGGTTTTTGGGTTTCGCCAATTACTATAGAAAATTCATAAAAAATTTTTCTAGTATTGTCAAACCTCTGACTGATCTCACCAGGAAAGGTGCTGATGCGGTTCAGTGGTCTTCTGAGGCCATTGAAGCTTTTGTGTATCTCAAGGAGAGGTTCACCTCTGCTCCCATCCTTATGCAGCCTGATGTTACTAGGCCGTTTTTGGTTGAGGTTGATGCTTCCTCTGTGGGGGTTGGCGCAGTATTGTCTCAGGATAACGGGGATGGATTACATCCCTGTGCATTTTTTTCAAAAAAATTTTCGGAGACTGAATTGAATTACGATATTGGTAATCGGGAATTATTGGCTATTAAACTCGCATTTGAACACTGGCGCCACTTCTTGGAAGGTGCGGAATTTCCCGTTCAGGTTCTTACGGATCATAAAAATCTGATATATCTTGACGCTGCCAAGCGCCTGAATGCCCGTCAGGCTAGGTGGGCACTGTTTTTCTCGCGGTTTAATTTCTCCGTTACTTACATCCCTGGTACTAAGAATGTTAAGGCGGATGCCTTGTCTCGCAGTTTTTCTCCCATAGTCGGTGCTGAGAAAGAGGAAAACATTTTACAAGAAGGTGTTGTGATAGCTGCTTTAGACTCCGTTTTGGAAGATGAGATTCTTAAAGCTCAGGAGAATGCCCCATCTAACACTCCTCATGGGAGGTTGTTTGTGCCTGGGACCTTTAGGAGAGATTTGTTTGTTGAGTGTCACGAATCTCGGTTGGCAGGTCATCCCGGAATCTCTGAGACCAAGAGACTGGTGGGTCGCAGTTTTTGGTGGCCTGGATGGCAGAAGGAAGTCATTAAGTGGGTGCGCCAATGTACTATATGTGCTAGATCTAAGTCCTCACATACTCCTGCTGCGGGGTTGCTTTGTCCTTTGGAGGTCCCCAGTGCTCCTTGGACACATTTGGCTATGGACTTTATAACTGACCTTCCCCCCTCTGAGGGTTTTACTGTCATCTGGGTGGTCGTGGACCGTTTTAGCAAGATGTGTCACTTGGTTCCCTTCGTCAAACTGCCCTGCGCTAAAACTCTCGCTAAGGCCTTTGTCAAGGAAATTGTCAGACTTCATGGCGTTCCTACTGACATTGTTTCTGATAGGGGTCCTCAGTTCGTGGCTCGTTTTTGGCGTGCCTTTTGTGACAGGTTGGGAATTCATTTGTCGTTTTCGTCCGGATATCATCCTGAATCTAATGGCCAGACAGAAAGGAAAAACCAGGATGTTGAGCAGTTCTTGCGTTGTTTTGTGGCAGACAATCAAGAGGGGTGGTCTGAGTTTCTGCCACTTGCCGAATTTGCTCTGAACAATCATACATCTTCTTCTGCTGGTTGTTCGCCTTTTTTTTGTTGTTCTGGGAGACATCCGTCGTTTGGGTCGTTCTCCAAGTTGGGATCTGCCGTGCCTGAGGAGGAGAATTTTTCCGGTGATTTGGAAAGAGTTTGGACGGATGTGCGTGGTAATCTTCAGGAGGCCAACAGAAAATCTAAAGACTACTTTGATAGGAAACGACAGGAGGTTTTGTTCGCTGTTGGTGACATGGTTTGGTTGTCCTCTAGGAATCTGCGGTTGAGGATTCCTTCTAAGAAATTGGGTCCCAAGTATGTAGGGCCCTTTAAGGTGCTTCAGGTTGTCAACCAATCTGCTGTTAGGTTGGAGGTTCCTACCTCCTGGAGAATTAATCCGGTCTTTCATGTCTCTCTGTTAAAAAAAGCTGTTGTGTTGGATGGTGACGCCTCTGCCTCTGTTCCTCCGGTGGTGGAGGACGGGGAATATGAAATTTCTCGCATCCTTGACTCTAGACGGTATAGAGGTAGTTTGCAGTATCTTGTGGCCTGGAAAGGTTTCGGACCCGAGGATAACTCTTGGGTGAGGTCAGATGATGTTTCCGCGTCCAGACTTATCAGAGCGTTTCACAGGAGATTTCCTGATAAGCCTGGTCCTAGGGGATCCGGAGGATCCTCTTAGAAGGGGGGGTACTGTTAGAACCTTGCTGTTAGGTTTTTTTTCCTTTGCTGGTCACATGACCTTGTTGGCCTATTTAATCCTGCTCCGCCCTTCTGGCTTTGCTGGACTTCATTGTATATCTACTTTCTAGCTAGCCTGTGCTCTGTATCTTACTCTGTTAGTTTGCTTGGTCTACGGACCTCTAGGTTCTATCTATTTTGTTTGTTCGTCTGTCTGCTGCTATTTCTGTTAGGAGGTGTCCCATATTCCTCCCAGTCCTTAGTACTTGTAGGGATTCCCTCCCCAAATCTATAGGTCTCCGTACAGACTAGATTAGGACTTTAGCAGGTCTGATCGCAGGATCAGGTTCCCTGTTACATCGTAGGGATTCAGCTGAGTCTTATAGTAGGGACAGATCTCCTCTCTTTCCTTAGCTTTGGTAGCAGAACATAACACCGCCACGTTCAATCACTTACCCCACTACAGCTGGGCGGAGACACAAGACAGTGACCCAGCAGTCCACCTGGTAAAAGAGATGCTGACGCAGGCTGATGCCCGCCTTGACCCAGACGCCCCGGAGGAGACCAAACAGCTGTGGAAGGAGAAGAGTAAAGTAAAAGAGATGCTGACGCAGGCTGATGCCCGCCTTGACCCAGACGCCCCGGAGGAGACCAAACAGCTGTGGAAGGAGAAGAGTAAAATGTTTCTCTACAAGGGGAAGCTGTGCCAGAGAACTGTCAACTCCCAGACACATGAGCTGACCTGGCAGGTAGTGGTCCCGAGACGGGACGCGGCTATGGTCCTGGAGGCATACCACAACGGAGCAGGGCACTTCGGATGGAAGAAGCTGGAGTTCCTGTTGCGTGACCGGTTCTTCTGGGTAGACATGAGAGGGGCCATTGAGAGATGGTGCAGAGACTGCGGCCCGTGCAACCTGAGGAGGAAGGACCGTGCCAGCCAGAAGACCCCCCTGCAGCCCATCATCACGAAACAACCACTAGAACTGGTAGCCCTGGACCATGTGAAGCTGGCTCCAAGTAGATCCGGGTACATCTACGCCCTCACCATCGTAGACCACTACTCCCGGTTCCTGGTGGTGGTCCCTGTCAAGGACTTAAAGGCTCAAACAGCAGCTAGAGCCTTCCAGCAGCACTTCTGTGGTCCACACGGGTATCCGGAGCAATGTTGACTGACCAAGGCCCAGCCTTCGAAGCGGAGGTCTTCTAGGAGTTCTGCAACTTGTATGGCTGCAAGAAGATAAGGACAACGCCTTACCACCCACAAACCAACGGGATGTGTGAGAAAATGAACCAGGTAGTGATAGACCAGCTCAAGACGTTGCCTCTGGAGGAACGCAGCCTGTGGCCTGAGAAACTGCCTGATCTGGTGGACTTGTATAACCATATCCCAGTAAATTCCACCAACAGCACCCCGGCTTACCTAATGAGAGCAAGGCCTGGTAAGCTGCCAATTGACCTGGAGATGGGTGTCCTGACACCCGAGGACACCTCACCAGAAGCAGACTGGGACACGAAACGGCAGCAGCATTACCGGAAAGTACAGGAGACCGTGGAGCGAAGTCTGTCTCAAGCAAGAGGAAGGCAAGAGAGGACTTATAACCAACATGCTCCCGCTGTTCCCCTGGCACCTGGAGAGCAGGTCTTGAAGAGGAAGAGACGGCTCCACAAGTTGGATGACCAGTGGGAGAAGGACCCGTACACCGTACTGCCCTCAAGCCATGAGAACCCAAAAGTATGCATCATCAGTAAGGATGGAGGAGAGACCACAGCCACTGTCTCCAGAGACCACCTGAAGAAGTGTCCCGAGCAGCTACAAGGTGCTGAAGAAGACCAGGATATCCTTCAACCCGCAGAGGAAAAGGAAGAAATGATCAGTACCGTACTCGGTGACTTTCCCCAGTCCTGGACTCAAATTAACAACGCAGTCGTGGTACCAGTCATCACCTTTCTCCAGCCAGCCCCTCAAGGGCCTACAGAAGAGCAGGGAGTGTCGGGAGAGCAGCCAGCCCAGGAGGCAGAAGGATCCATACAAGCAGCCCAGGAGAATCAACCCTCTGCTAGTAGTGAGCCTGTCGTGCCCCTAGTAAGCCAAAGAGTACGCAGGAAGCTGCCAGGCCTACCCGCAACACCTCCTACACCCTGTAGTGCAGAGCCAGATAGTGGGTTACGTAGGTCCACCAGGAGTACTAGAGGACAAATGCCCGCTCGCAGGAAAATCTAGAATGTAATGTGGATTAACCTGTAAATTGCAAATGCTGAAAATGGTTTGTTTTTGTTGCCTGTTTAGTAATTATGTTTCTCTAGTTACCCTACAGGTTTATTTGGACTGACAGGTTATGGACGCTGAATAACCAGAACTACATTGTAAATAGTTGCACTTGCTGCCTCTTGCGAAGACGGCCACGGAAGAAAAACCTGTCTGGCGTGGCTTTGTGTGGTCCAAAGTAGTTCGCTCCGCCTTGCAGCCACGCCCAGGGCCAACGTTTGGGGTTTGCTTTGGACAGGTCCCCTATTCCATTCTAAAACTTCACCTTGGGTGACATGGACACCCGGTTATGGAAATTCCGTGACCATCAAAACAAAATGTACTTTTCCTGTTATTGTTTATACCCTAGTATTTGTGTTATTCTTAAAAATGTGTTTAGTCCGGGAGTACTAAATTTCACTAGGGGGGAATGTGGCACCCCAGGGGTCTGGTTGCCACAGTGATAGAAATATCAGGTCTGAGAGCAAGTGGGAGGTTCCCTGGTCAGGAGCCCTTGAACATGCAACACCTCCTGTCCCAGACCAGATAGGGGAGGAACCTGCCCTATATAAACTGGATATGGGGCGGGGTTAGTTCAGTTAGAGCCTGGAGTGAAGTTCCAGACACAGGGAAAGGAACAGCTAGGAGCTCTGTAGGAGCAGGAGCTGAGTGCCAGGGACTGGAAGCAGATATTGCTCGTCCTGGCTGAAGACACTACGACCGGACAACGGAGTCCGAGGCTGTGGGGATCTCTAAGTCCAGCAGCAGAAACCAGCCGGCAGGGGATTCCAGGTCCTCTGGCCATAGGAAGCCCGGAGGCTCAGTCACACACAAGAGACCGGTACCGCCATCGAGGAGCGGAAGCTACCAGAGGGTCCAAGTCACCAGCCATTTGAGCACCACACGGTATACTCAGGGACGTGGGCTACTTCCACTCGCTTACAGCAAGGTAGCCAGGAAGAGTGCAGATAGATGGGGAGGCCTACAACTCCACCTGGCCAGGGGAACTCCTGTTTGTTCACAGACTGACCAGGCCCCTTATGCTAGCCAGTACTCCCGGGAGGGTCTGCCTTATCATCATCAGTAAAGACCCTGAACTGCACTGCAAAGACTCTGAGTCGTTCCTGCTTCACCCGTGTACCATCACTCCCATCATCCACACTCACTGCCCTGAGGCTATATTCCTCCCATGGGGAGTTGTCCCATCCTCTGCTGCGCACACAACACCAGCCTCAGCGGTCTGCCTCGCAGCGGTGGTACACCCTGACCGCAATCCACGGGTGGCGTAGTCGGACATTAAATCATAAAAACCCTATAAAACAGACGGCCACTGGTCTGACCACCCTGAGCCATGGACCGGGTCACCGCCACGGAGACTACAACCCCCAGAGACCCGGCTCCGGGTAACCCACACGCGTGCACACGTGGCCCAGGGGGCGCGTCATTAGAAGTGTGCAAAAGAACATCTAAACAAGCCTAATGCATTTTGGAAACAAATCTTGTGGACCAATGAGGTTAAAATAGGACTCTTTGGCCACAATGATCAAAGGTATGTGTAGAGAAAAAAGGGCACAGAATTTCAGGAAAAGAACATCTCACCACCCATTAAGCATGGGGGTAGATCAATCATGCTTTGGGGTTATGTTGCAGCTAATGGCACAGGGAACATTTCATGGGTAGAGGGAAGAATGGATTCAATGAAATTTCAACAAATTCTTGATGCAAACATAACACCATCTGTAAAAGAGCTGAAGTTGAAAAGAGGATGGCTTCTACAAATGCACCAGAAATGCCAAAACTTTTACATGCCACTGTATAGTACATCCAGATGTACCTGATAAGCAACGTTCACACATTCAGTATTAGGTCAGTATTTTACATCAGAATTTGTACGCCAAAACCAGGAGTGGGTGATAAATGCAGAAGTGGTGCACGCGTTTTTATTATATTTTTCCTCTGACTGCTCCACTCCTGATTTTGGCTTACAAATACTGAAGGAAATACTGATCAAATACTGACCATGTGACCCCGGCCATACTGATAGACTGGTAAAATTTTAGTGGTTTCCTCAAATACAGAGTACCACTGTTGCAGTAATTACCAGTGAGAAATAAACAGTTTGACACCCCCCCTTCACTTGTCAGTAGTGATTTTGGGATGCTGAATAGAATCCTGGTGTATAAAGTTCTCCTAGACACTGATTTTCAGTCAGTACTAGATTAACTACTTGTAATCTCCAAACTCACAGGTTTCATCCTTCGTATAACTAGTTGGTGGTTAGAAATATGAATACTCAGCCCTGGAGATTATCCATAAGCACATTGTAAGTTAAATACTTCACAGAAGCTTCTCCTATCTGATTACTTCAGTATTCTAGTCATCTTCTCCAATATAACTCAGTCTCTTCATTATCTGAAGTCAGTGTCTACAAAACAAAATGGAGGCGGCTATATCTCTCTGTGTATCTTAAACAAAATGGAGAAAGCACACTCTCACTCTGCCTCAAATAAAATAAATGATGCTCTCTTTCAGGCTATCTCAGGTAAAGTAGGAGATGCCCTCTCTATGTCTTTAGAAAGTGAAGGATTCTCTTTCTCTGCTTCACATAAAATGTAGGAAGCTCGCCCTCTCAGATAGTTAGAAAATACTCTTTCTCGAGTCTGCTGGTGATGGCTTGTTCATCCACCAGTTGACTCGATAAGCAGGCTTCTTTTATGATGAGACGGCAAGCCAGTGAGAGCCACTTTTGCCTTTATACAGTAGTGTTCAAAATAATAGCAGTGTGTTAAAAAACCTGAGTTAAGCACAAAATCTTTATACTCATTTTTATTTCCATGCATTGGGAACATTGCACACTGTTTTCTAATTCAAAACATGAAGAGAAATGTATAGAATATTTTTAACTAGTTTACAGAAAATAACAAAATATGAACATTGGGCTGTTCTGAAAAATATCAGTGTCTGCATTTGTCTTTACAAACTCACAATATGTACTCTTTTTTTGAGGATTTAGCATTCCTGTGAATTACTAACCTAATATTTAGTTGTACACCCACAGTTTTTAGAACTGCTTCACATCTATGTTGCATAGAGTCAACCAACTTCTGGCACCTGTCAACTGTTATTCCATCCCAATATGCTTGACTACATCCTACAATTTTTTGCCATTTGTTGGCTTTGCCTCAAACGGCATTTTTGATGTCATCCCACAAGTGTTCTATCGAATTAAGGTTCGGGGATTGGGCTGGCCACTCCATAATCTCAATTTTGTTGAACTGGAACCAAGATTTTGTTCGTTTACTGGTGTGTTTAGGGTCGTTGTCTTGTTGAAACACCCATTTCAAGGGCATATCCACTTCAGCGTAAGGCAACATGACCTCTTTAAGTATTTTAATATATGCAAACTGATCCATGATCCCTGGTATGCGGTAAATAGTACCGGCACCATAGTAAGAGAAACGTGCCCATATCATGATGCTTGCACCACCATGCTGCACTGTCTTCAGAGTGTACTGTGGCTTGAATGCAGAGTTTGGGTGTCGTCTGACGAACTGTCTGTGGCCCCAGGACCCAAAAAGAACAATTTTACTTTCATCAGTCCACAAAATGTTTCATGTCTTTTTTTTAACAGTGGAACTTTGAGGGGACTTATTGCTAAGAGATTATCTTCACACAGGTGTCTTCTAACTGTCACAGTACTCACAGGTACCTTGAGACTGTCTTTGATCATCCTGGAGCTGATCATTGGCTGAGCCTTTGCCATTCTGGCTATTCTTTGATCCATTCGAACGGTAGCCTTCCGTTTCCTTCCACGTCTCTCTGGTTTTGCTTTCCATTTTAATGCATTGCAGATCATTTTTGCTGAACAGCCTATCGTTGTCTGCACTTTTACCCTCTCCAATCAACTTTTAATCAAAGTACGCCGTTCTTCTGAATAATGTCTCGAACGACCCATATTTCTCAGGCTTTCAAGGAGAAATGCATGTACAACATGTGCTGGCTTCACCCTTAAATAACGGCCACCTGATTCACACCGGTTTCTTCACAGAATGATTGAACTCCACACTGCTATTATTTTGAACACACCCCCTTTCAATTAATTATTCAAATACACAGACTCAAAAACATGCAGATCAGGAATGCTGAGTCTGTTGGTTTTCTTACAATCTACTCCACCAACTGGTAAATTGTTTGACATGTGGTAATATAATTTATACCAAAAACAGTGATTAATCTGGTTAGTCATACTGGAGTGCTATTATTTTGAAACCTACTGTAAACACTATCAGGCTCACAAATTTTGGTTTTCTCAAATTTTGTTGCTTCACTGATTTTAGATATTTTAGTCTGATGTTTCTCTAGTTACAGAAGTACAATTATAAGTATTTCATAAGTTTTAACACTCTCATTCATAAATACATGACTTTTCTGCAAAAATTCAATATTTATGGTGCTGGCCCTTATTTTTCAAGAATTCTCCAATTTGCCCTGGCATGCTGGATATTGGCTTTGGGGCAAATTACTGACTAATGGCAACCAATTCTTGTCTAATCAGTGCTTGGAGTTTATCACAATATTTGTGGGGTTTTTTGTCTACCCACTTATTGAGGAATGACCATTGGTTCTTAGTGGGATTCAGATTGAGATCTGGGAAGTTTCCGGACACAAAATTTCAATATTTTTTTCACCAAGCCACTTAGTTATCACTTTTGCTTTGTGACACGGTGCTTCATCATGCTGGGAAAAGCATTTCTCATCACCAAATTGCTCCTGGATTGTAAAATTGTAAGTGAACCCATATCCTTGTATGAAAAGCAATCCCACACATGAATGGATTAGGATGATAGCCCTTAGCTTCATCATATTCTGTGACATTTGCTTTTGCATAAGATCTAAAGGGCCTTTAACATGCAGCCGGAGGCAGTCAAACACATTATCAGAGCACGCTCAAGATACTCGGATAACACCAGGGCGTGCTCAGATAGCATGTTATCCAAGCACATTCGCTCATCACTACTCCCAGCCTTTTTTCACCTTCCTGACCAGGCCAAATTTGAAAATTCTGGCAAGTGTCACTTTATGAAGTAATAACTCTGGAACCTTTCAATGGATCCCAGTGATTCTAAGATTGTTTTTTTGTGACACATTGCACTTTATGTTAGTGGTAAACTTAGGTTGATATTTTTTGCATTTATTTGTGAAAATATGAGAACTTTGGTGAAAATTTCACAATTTTCAAACTTTGATTTTTTATGCCCTTAAACCAGATAGTTATATCACACAAAATAGTTAATAAATAACATTTACCACATGCCTACATTACACTACATTTTTTTGTTAAGATAGAAGGGTTAAAAGTTGATCAGCAATTTTTCATTTTTCCAACAAAATTTAGAAAACCATTTTTTTAGGGACCACATCACATTTGAAGTGACTTTGGCGGGCCTCTATGACAGAAAATACCCAAGTGACACCATTTTAAAAAACTTCACCCCTCAAACTGCTCAAAACCACATTCAAAAAGTTAATTAACCCTAAAGGTGCTTCACAGGAATTTAAGCAATGAATCTTGCTTTAGCCACAAATTTTGCATTTTCACAAGGGTAACAGGAGAAAATAGATCATATAATTTGTTGTGCAATTACTCCTGAGTACACCAATACCCCATATGTGGTGGAAAACTACTGTTTGGGCACACGGCAGGGCTCAGAAGGGAAGGAGCACCAATTGAATTCTGGAGACCAAGTTTGGCTTGAATAGACTGCGGATGC
This sequence comes from Phyllobates terribilis, assembly GCF_046119375.1. Taxonomy (NCBI): domain Eukaryota; kingdom Metazoa; phylum Chordata; class Amphibia; order Anura; family Dendrobatidae; genus Phyllobates; species Phyllobates terribilis. The sequence goes on along the minus strand of NW_027362762.1, from coordinate 323,899,650 downwards.
CGTGTCACATTTGTCAAAACATGTCAAAACAGCAGAAACCCCCACAAGTGACCCCATGTAGGAAACTACACCTCTTGAGGAATTCATCTATGGGTGTAGTGACCATTTTTAAACTTCAGGCAATTCACAGAATTGTATAACAATGGGTGAGTCAATGAAAAATTACCATTTTTTCCACTAAAATTATGCTGTGGCCCCAAGTCTTTTAATTTTCAAAAGGGATTATTGGAAAAATTGCATAACAAAAATTGTACGGTACATTTTTTCCTGAGTATGCAATACCCCATGTGTGGTCGAAAACACTTTTGAGTCACCGTGGAAACCTCAGAAGGGAAGGAGCGCCATATTGGAGTTCAGATTTTGCTGGAATGGTTTGAGGTTGCCATTTCATAATGGCGGAGTCCCTGAAGTGCCAGAACAGCAGAACCCCTCCATAAAGTGACCCCATTTTATAAACTGCACCTCTCAATGAATTCATCTAGAGGTGCAGTGAGCATATTGACACCACATGTGCCTCACAGAACTTTATACCATTGAGCGGTGAAGAAAGAATTACATTTTTACCATTAAATGTTGTTTTAGCCCCAAGTTTTTAATTTTTATAAGGGCTAGTAGGAAAAAATGGACTTCACAGTTTGTTGTGTAATTTTTCCTGAGTGCGCCAATACTCTACATGTAATCGGGAATGTTTCAGGTCCAGTGCAAAGCTCAAAAGGGAAGGAGCTCCATATTGTAGTGCAGGTTTTGCTGTTAAGGTTTGCGGGTGCCATGACCCACTTTCAAGAGCCCCTGAGGTGCCAGAACAGCAGGATCCCACATAAGTGACCCCATATTGCAAAATACACTTCTCATCTTATTCATCTAAGGGTGCAGTGATCATACTGACACCAGGGGTGTGTCACAGAATGTTATACCATTGGGCAGTGAAGAGCAAATTATTACATTTTTGCCACAATTTTTTTTTTTTTTACTCAGATTTTACATTTTCACACGTCAAAATTTTGGCATCAAAATTTGTCACATAATTTCTGCTGAATGTGGCAATATCCCATGTGGCGCTTAGCCACACGGTAAGACTTGGGACGGACGGAGCGCTATTTGACTTTTGGAGAACAAATTATCATAGAATAGTTTGCGGACTCCATGTACAGAGCCCCTAAGTGCCAGAAGAGCAGAATACCCCTCATGTGACCCCATTTTGTAAATTACACCCCTTTGGGAATTTATCTACAGGTATAGTGACAATTTTGACTCCATGTGTTTTTCCAGAAACAAGCAGCAATGGATGTTGCTGAGTGAAAATTGCAAATCTGCCATTTAGTGCCCAGTAGATTATAGTGACCATACATTGTGCCCAGCTTGTGCTTCTGGAGACATAGACCCTGTAAATTAGGGGGGCTCTAATTGCTACAAAAATGCCAAACATTTGGATGCTAAATGTGGTTTAGGCACACTATGGGGCTCAGAAGGGAGGGGGGCATTAGGATTTGGGAGCACAGAATTCAGTGCATTTTTTGGGGGGTGAGGAGCCATAGCACTTTTCCAGAGCCTTTGTGCTACCAGTAACGTGGAAGTCTCCTATATTTTCATTGACAAATGATGGACCTGAGTGGGGACTTGTTTTTTTTTTTATGGATTGAGTTGAAGCTTTTGTTGGGAACATTTTACATAACATTTTGGCTCACATTTATCCTGTGCTCTAAGCTAAGCACTTACATCGGGGTTTCCATCTAAATCTCTGAATGACATGATTCAGATGAAACCTGTTCACCATAATGAGGCAGCAGAGATACTTTGGGCTCCATCTGGCCTCTGTTCAGCAGTGCACAAAACTGTGCTTTTATGCACACTTAAAATGACGGACACCGCTGGTTCATAGGCCAGACGGTGTCCACAGTGACTGCATCTGCCTCATAATAGGGAATCTTCCGTCAGGGGTTCAGTCTGAATCATGTATTTCAGAGATTTACACGGAAACTCCGATGTAAGTGCTCAGCGTAGAGCACAGGCTAAATGTAAGCCAAGCCTTACGGCGATCTTTGGGAGGCAGAATTAAATCAACAGCAGGTCACGAATTCCTTTTATTTATTTTTATGCCATTCCTCGTGCAGTATAAATGATTAAATTACTTTATTCTCCAGGTCAGTGAGATTACAGTGATACCAGATTTATATATATTTTTTCATATTTGGCTGCTATCACACACTAAAAACTATTTTTATTGCAAAAAAGTTTTTGCATCGCCATATTTGAAAGCTATAATTTTTCCATATTTCTGCCAAAAGAGTCATGTGAGGGCTTGTTTTTTGTGGGACGAGTTGACATTTTTATTGGTACCATTTTCGAGCACATGATGTTTTAAGATCGCTTTCTATTCTGATTTTTGGGAGGCAGAATGAACAAAATCCAGCAATTCAGGAATTGTTTTATGGGTTCTTTTTTATGCTGTTCTATGTGTGGTAAAAGTAATAAGACTGCTTTATTCTTCGGGTCAGTATGACTACAGCGATACCACATTTCAATAATTTTTTTAATGTTTTGCCAATTTTACAAAATAAAAACTATTTAATAGAAAAAATAATTGTTTTTGCATCGCTTTATTCTGAGAGCTATAACTTATTTATTTCTCTGCTGATGGAGCTGTATGGTGGCTTGTTTTTTGAGGGACAAGATGTTTTCAGCGGTACCATTTTTATTTCCATTCGTCTTTTTGATCGCGTTTTATTTCACTTTTTGTTCAGGGGTAGCTTCCATTACTGGCAGACCCGGAGGTCGTCATGATGACATTACATTCCTGATTGAAACGGTTCCATAGACCCTGACATACTGCCCTATTACCATTACCAGATTCCAGGGGGAGAAAGCAAGTCTCATGGAGTGTAACAGAGTTCCCAAAAAAATAATATAGACAGAAAGGGGGTAGTCACAATTTTTCCTCGGTTTGCTTTCCAAAACATTATCTTTATTTATACTTATGGTAATCTGACGGTTAGAACAGCACATGGTCTCTCTCTCTGAGCTTCAAAAATAAGGAATTGTCACTATATCCTTCTCCCTTACATGGGCCATCATATCCACCATAATTTTGGAAAGCACCTGATGTGTTTAAGAAAACAGTAAGGGCCCATTTAGACTGTCCGACTGAACCGTTTAAAGGGAACCTGTCATGTCCTATATACTATGTAAACTGCCCCCATTGCGTTGAGTGATGCAATGTGCATCATTAACACGCTTTTTTCATTAAAATCGGCTTTAATATAATGAGTAAACACACTTTATATAGTTATATCCTACCTGCTCATTCAGTCATAGGGGTGTGATCCTCGCTTTTAGTCACCGTAGGCGCCGCCCACGCATTTAAATTGTCCGTGCTCCCGGCTAGCGCCTACGTCACTATGTCGCATTGCATCTCTGCGACCCGCGCATGTGTGTGCAGTGAAGCTGTGTGTGGGAACTACACAGCTTCACTGCGCACGCACGGCTCCCAGAAATGCAATGTGCGGCTGGGGATGACAAATACTGCGCAATCGCGGCATAGTGATGTCAGCGCCAGCTGGGAGCTCAGACAATTCAAATGCGTGGGCGGCGCCTACGGTGACTAAAAGCAAGGATCACACCCCTATGACTGAATGAGCAGGTAGGATATACAGGTGCATCTCACTAAATTAGAATATCATCAAAAAGTTAATTTATTTCAGTTCTTCAATGCAAAGAGTGAAACTCATATATTATATAGAGTCATTACAAACAGAGTGATCTATTTCAAGTGTTTATTTCTGTTAATGTTGATGATTATGGCTTACAGCCAATGTAAACACAAAAGTCATTATCTCAGTAAATTAGAATACTTTATAATAACAGCTTGAAAAATGTTTTTAAAATCGGAAATGTTGGCCCACTGAAATGTATGTTCAGTAAATGCCCTCAATACTTGGTCAGGGCTCCTTTTGCATCAATTACTGCATCAATGCGGCGTGGCATGGAGGTGATCAGCCTGTGGCACTGCTGAGGTGTTATGGAAGCCCAGGTTGCTTTGATAGCAGCCTTCAGCTTGTCTGCATTGGGTCTGGTGTCTCTCATCTTCCTCTTGACAATACCCCATAGATTCTCTATAGGGTTAAGGTCAGGCGAGTTTGCTGGCCAATCAAGCACAGTAATACTGTTGTTTTTAAACCAGGTATTGGTACTTTTGTCAGTGTGGACAGGTGCCAAGTCCTGCTGGAGAATGAAATTTCCATGTCCAAAAAGCTTGTCGGCAGAGGGAAGCATGAAGTGCTCTAAAATTTCCTGGTAGACGGCTGCGCTGGCTTTGTTCTTGATAAAACAAAGTGCACCTACATCAGCAGATGACATGGGTCCTCAAACCATCACCGATTGTGGAAACTTCACACTAGACCTCAAGCAGCTTGGATTGTGGCCTCTCCACTCATGCTCCAGACTCTGGGACCTTAATTTCCAAATGAAAATTGGAACTCTGGGACCTTGTGGAGTGTGTCAATGACTGCCTTCTGGACATCTGTCAAGTCAGCAGTCTTCCATATGATTGTGGAGCCTACTGAAACAGACTAAGGGACCTTTTTAAATGCTTAGGAAGCCTTTGCAGGTGTTTTTTGTTAATTATTTTAATTTATTGAGATAATGACTTTTGTGTTTTCATTGGCTGTAAGCCATAATCATCAACATTAACAGAAATAAACACTTGAAATAGATCACTCTGTTTGTAATGAAGAACTGAAATAAATTAACTTTTTTGATGATATTCTAATTTAGTGAGATGCATCTGTAACTATATAAAGTGGGTTTTACTCATTATATTAAAGCCGATTTTCATGAAAAAAGCGTGTTAGTGATGCACATTGCATCACTAACAACACAATGGGGGCAGTTTAGATAGTAGATAGGACATGACCGGTTCCCTTTAAATGACCACTGATCAGCAGCATGCAAGCCCATTAGTAGTCATTTAATGGCCGGTATAGAGAGACTGACCACACTTCTGTGCACATAGATTATTAGGTTCTTGGCAGCACAAATATTTTTTATTTTCAAAGCTTGCTTAAAAATCTCACCTGATGATTGAGTGCTCTGACTTTCTAAATGTGCCCTAAGCGAGGGCTTCATGCTGTAGATGAAGAACCTCCATTTGTAAATGAACTGCCATCCTTAGACATTTTTGAGAAGATTAGTAAACTGGAATGTTAAAATAAGCATCTCCTTTATCTAGAGTTGCCAAAACAGTCCTTGAACAGATAATGAATTGTTAATTGAATGGATTCCATCCCTAATCTGCTTGTAAATCCTTGGTTTTGTTTATTTTTAACTAGGAAAAGGTCTTAGTAGAACCCTTGCCCTCTTTCTTCTGTAGAAGCTTGGATCTGAATCTTATTTAAAAGGAATGTGTCATCCTAAATATTATCTTCAGCAGTTAATATTTAACATTATTAATGTTTTAACTTGTACAACTTTTTTTTTATATTTTTGCAATGTACAAAATATGCAAAAATTATTTAAAATGTTTTCATATGTTCAATTTTTAAACACTAGGGGGAGCACATGAAAAACAAGTGTACTGCTAGCTCGCATTACGACTGCAGTAAATATGGACAGGATCTGCTTGAATGTGTTTGATGTCACTCCTGCCCTTCTGGGTGTTTGCAAAAGGAGAAGGGAGAATGAAGTTTAGGATTGCAGTTTAGATTCATTTTGTTGGTGATTGTAATGTGATACTGAAATGCAGACGGTGTCCCCGAGGACGTCTGGCCTTCTTGCTGAGGTGAAAATTTAAATGGCGCCCTTTAACCCCTTCACCCCAAAACCTTTTTACACCTTCCTGACCAAGCAAATTTTACAATTGTGACCACTGTCACTTTATGTGGTAATAACTCTGGAACGCTTCAACGGATCCCACTAATTCTGAGATTTTTTTTTGTGACACATTGTACTCTATGTTAGTGGTAAATTTAGGTTAATATTTTTTGCGTTTATTTGTGAAAATATTGGAATTTTGGTGAAATTTTTAAAAACTTTTTGCAATTTTCAAAATTTACATTTTTTATGCCCTTAAACCAGATAGGTATATCACACAAAATAGTTAAGTTAGGAAGGTTAAAAGTTTGTCATCAATTTCTCATCTTTCCAACAAAATTTACAAAACCATTTTTTTTCTTAAAGGGACATTACACTTCAAGTGATTTTGATGGGCCTATGTGACAGAAAATACCCAAAAGTGACACTATTTTAAAAACTGCACCCCTCAATGTGATTAAAACCACATTCAAGAAGTTTACTAACCCTTTAGGCACATCATAGGAATTAAAGCAATGGGGAAGGAAAAAAATTAACATTTTAATTTTTTTCCCACAGAAATGTTCATTCAGCCCCAAAGTTTGCATTTTTACAAGGGTAACAGGAGAAAATGAACTGTACAATATGTGGTGTAATTTCTCTTGAGTACGTTCACAAACCATATGTGGAAGAAAAACACTGTTTGGGCACATGACAGGACTCCAAAGAGAAGAAGCACCATTTGACTTTTGCAGTGCAAAATTGGCTGGAATAGTGGACACCATGTCGCATTTGCAGTGTCCCTGATGTGCCCAAACAGTGGAAACCCCCCACAAGTGACCCCATTTTGGAAACTACACTCTTTATGGAATTTATCTAGAGGTGTAGTGAGCACCTTGAACCCACGGGTGCTTCACAAAATTTTAGAACATTGAACTATGAAAATTAAAAAATAAATTTTTCCAACAAAAAGTTGATTTAGCACCAAATATTTCATTTTCACAAGGGTAACAGGAGAAATTGCAAGGTCTGAGTACACCGACACCCCATATGTGTTAGAAAACTACTGTTTGGGTGCACGGCAGGGCTGAGAAGGGAAGGAGCACCAAGTGAATTCAGGAGACCAATTTTGGTTGAAATAGATTGCGGACGCCATGTCACATTTGAAAAGCCCCTGACATGCCAAAACAGTAGAAACCCCTACAAGTGATCCATTTTGGGAAACTACACCTCTTGAGGAATTCATCTAGGGCTGTAGTGAGCATTTTTAACCTTCAGGTGATTCACAGAATTGTAGAACATTGGGCTGAGTCAATGGAAAATTGCCATTTTTCCACAGAAACGTTGCTTTTGCTCCAAGTTTTCAATTTTCAAAAGGGATAATAGGAAAAAATGAATGATACAATTTTTATGCAATTTCTCCTGAGTGCGTCAATACCCTACATGTGGTCAAAAACTACTTTTGAGGCACAGTACGAAGCTCAGAGAAGGCGCGCCATATTGTAGTGCAGATTTTACTGGTTTGACGGTGCCATTTGACATTGGCAGAGCCCCTGAGGAAATGAGTAAAAATGGCACCGAAACGTGTCACAAAATTTCTGCTGAAAGTGGCAATACCGCATATGTGACTGTAAAGTACTGCTTAGCCACACGGCGAGACTCTGAACAGAAGGAGCGCTATTTGACTCATGGAGAACAATAGTTTGTTGACTCCACACACAGAGCCCCTAAATGCCAGAAGAGCAGAATTCTCAAGTGACCCCATTTTCAAAATTACACCCCTATGGGAATTTATCTATAGGTATAGTGACAATTATGACTCCATGGGTGCTTGCCAGAAACAGACAGCAGTGAATTTTGCTGAATGAAAATTGCAAATCTTCCTTTGTAGTGTCCATAAATTGTAGTGACCAGTACGTTATGCCCAGCTCGAGCTTCTAGAGACCTTAGGTGGGCTCTCATCTCTATCAGTACCGTGGAAGCTCCCTAAATTTCCATTAACAGACCTGAGTGAGGAAATGCTTTTTTTTGAGTGGATTGAGTTGAAACTTTTATAGGTTTTTGCATTGCAGGGCATTAGATCAAGCAATCGCACACAGGCAGGAGACTTGTCAGCTCCTGCTTTCAGCAGAACCTTAAGGCCCCGTCACACTTAGCGACGCTGCAACGATCCCGACAACGATACGACCTGTCAGGGATCATTGCTGCGTCGCTATGTGGTCGCTGGTGAGCTGTCAAACAGGCAGGCTCACCAACGATCAGGGGAGCAGCGACATCGTGGAAAGAATCTTTCCACGATGTCCTGCTCCTGGTTACGAGCCTGCTGAAGCAGGAGCAGGCTGGTAACTATGGTAAACATCGGGTTACTAGGGGCACACGCGCTCCTAGTAACCCGTTGTTTATCATGGTTACCACTCTGCTACAGTGAGCGGGAGGTTACCGCTCACTTTAGCAGGCTCGTAACCATGATAAACAACGGGTTACTAGGGGCACGTGTGCCCCTAGTAACCCGATGTTTATCATGGTTACCAGCCTGATCGCTGCTCCCGCTGGTCACACACAGCGATGTGTGCTGACCAGCGGGAGAGCAACGACCAAAAAATGGTCCAGGACACTTTGCAGCGATGAGCGACCTCACAGCAGGGGCCTGATCGTTGCAAAGTGTCACACATAGCGACATCGCTGGTGAGGTCGCTGTTGCGTCACCAAAATCGTGACACAGCAGCGATCTCGCTATGTGAGACGTTGGCTTTACAGGCCAACATATCTGGGTACTGTGTTTTTATCTTATGTTATTACAATTTTTTTTAGGGAGGTGACCAAAAATTGCAAGCCTGCCATTTTGATAATTTTTCAGTTTATGGCATTTCCCATAGGGAAGAATTAATTTCACTATTTTAATATACTTTGCTTTTGTGGGTGCAGCAATGACAACTATATTTATTTATTTTAAAAACATGTTAGGAAAGAGTCAGGCAGCCATATAACTCGGATGAGGATTGCAATGCAATGTCGGAATGGCAGTCATCATGTATTTCTATGCAGCTGTCCCGCTTAGGTCGGGAGAGTCGATGGCCAGTCCAAGCATTGCGTTGTGATCCTTGTCTGAGTTATATAGCCATCTGGCTCTTACCTTAGCTGCATCTTTTCCAGGGTCAGCTGGTCCCAGGAGCAGATGCTAAGATCTTCAATTGTCACCTCCTTAGAGAGGAGGCAGTTAGTTGGTACAGAAATCTGAGGGCAGCAGTTATATCATTGTGACTGCAGCGCTCAGATCACAGTAACTACACAGTTCAGCAGTCTATATCACGTGATAGATTAAGATACACGGATCAGCGGGCTGTATGTAACATGATTGGATTAGATACATAGCTCAGCAGACAGTATCACATATAAGATTAGATACACAGTTCGATTTTCAGTATCACACACAATAGGATTAGATATAAAACTGTGGACAATTACTATTATCTAAGCAGAGCTGACAGATCATTGCGGTGCACAGATGACAGTATTTACCGGTGACCATAGGATTGGGCAATAGCTCGGACTTCATCCAGTGATATGTACTCACCGCTGTATGAAGTCAGTGCCACAGCCCCGATGCCTGGACAAGTGCTCAGCAGTAATTACTGTGATCTTAGTGCCGCAATGACATGACTGCGCTGCTTAGATCGATCATTGCAGGTGATAGAAGGGAATTATAAGCATCGCATAGCAAAGTGCATCACATACAGCTAAGAAGCTGTGAACTGGCTATGCCAGTGGGCACATCTAGTGAACAGCTTAGGCAGTCACAGCAAATGACATTGCGGTCGTACATTGACCACAGTCTCCTGTGGCTATGGGCTGCTGCATTTTTTTGTGCTTAAGTGTTGTGTTCTGACGCATATGGAAACAAAAATTTCAGACCCCACTGGCTAATTTAAAACGTTATATAAGGGAGGGGGGGACGGACTAAAATCGACTATTTAATTTTATATACCCATTACTTAACATTCAACTGAAGACATTAAACAAAAAAAGTGACATTTCCTTTCAAGATTAGATGGCTGGAATAAAAAAAAACGTTTTTTTTGCCCTTTATACATCGTATTTGTGAATTGATCCAAATTCTAGATTGTATCTTTTATTGAAAATACTTTAGACCAGTGAACTTCTTGATTTTTTTTTTTTCCAGGGCCCAAAGCTTAGCATCATTAGGTAATTTAACTTGATTGAATTGAATAGCAATCCTTTGGTTACTGATTTACCGGAAGTTTTTGTTTTTAGGGCATGTGCAAACATCATATTCAGGCAGCCAAGATAACCCGCTTTTGAAGTGAAAGATGCTTTAGAAAACTCTTTGGCATTCTGTAAACGTCAAGAATCTTTGTTTCCAGAGTGCTTTTAAAAAATTTTTTTTACGTTTCCCAGAATTTTTACTCTAGCATCTTTTGAGCTCTCATCAACTTGTATAATGTCTTCGGAGCAGAAAACGACAAAAGAATGGACAGGTCTCTACTTTTAGCCACTTGGCATCTTCACCATTTCAGGCTTCCACAGATGCTCAAAACCCTCAAATGTGATTTTTGTTTTTATACTTCATAAAAATTAGCATATTTATTCTGTGGAACCTTTTTTTGTTAACTTTTTTTTTCCCCTAGGTAAAAAATAAATAAAAAAGGCAAGTGTGAACTTACTTGTAAAAGCTCTACCATCCGTTTCTTCACCGGCCCAAATAAAGCCACCTTTGTCTAGAAAACCAACTTATTGCTAACTCAATCAAATGCCTTATCTAAAACTTTATCCCATGTTATGCCAACCAGAAACTTGCTTTGGAAAGGTTCCACATAAAAATTAACTGGTCATATGGGAGTTACTTAACTTTTTTTCCCCACCTTATGCCGAGACACAAGACAAAAAAATATATATATATTACATACAGTGGGTGCGGAAAGTCTTCAGACCCCCTTTAAATTTTTCACTCTTTAGAATTTACCAAATGGCGGCAATGAAACAAAGTTTTTTTTCTTATTTAAGTACACTCTGCACCCCATCTTGATTGAAAAAAAACAAATGGAGAAATTTTTGCAAATTTATTAAAAAAGAAAAACTGAAATATCACATGGTCATAAGTATTCAGCCCTTTGCGCAGATGCCCTTTCTGAGGAAGCAAGACACGCGAAACGTACGTTAGAAGGCTGTCTGGTAACTATAGTGTGGACCTTCTCACACGTGTGCATATATATTTATCTGCTTTACCAAGAACTTCTGGTTGCCTTAGAATTTATTTATACTTGCACTTGCATTTTTGTTTTCCAAATTAAAATACCTAGGCAAAATGTTCAAGTGATCTTCTTCTGCATAGCGGAGTTACAATCTCCAGTAACCCCTTTACCCCCGAGGGTGGTTTGCACGTTAATGACCAGGCCAATTTTTACAATTCTGACCACTGTCACTTTATGAGGTAATTACTCTGGAACGCTTCAACGGATCCCCCTGATTCTGAGATTGTTTTTTCGTGACATATTGCACTTCATGATAGTGGTAAAATTTCTTCGATATCACTTGCGTTTATTTGTGAAAAAATTGGAAATTTGGCGAAAATTTCACAATTTTCAAAATTTGAATTTTCATGCCCTTAAATCAGAGAGATATGTTACACAAAATAGTTAATAAATAACATTTCCCACATGTCTACTTTACATCAGCACAATTTTAGAACCAAAATTTTTTTTTTTTTTTTATTAGTGCGCTATAAGGGTTAAAAGTTGATCAGAGATTTCTCATTTTTCCAAGAAAATTTACAAAACCTTTTTTTTTTTTTTTTTAGGGACCACATCACATTTGATGTGACTTTGAGGGGCGTTTGACAGAAAATACCCAAAAGTGACACCATTCTAAAAACTGCACCCCTCAAGGTGCTCAAAACCACATTCAAGAAGTGTATTAACCCTTCACGTGCTTCACAGGAATTTTTGGAATGGGGAAGAAAAAAAATGAACATTTAACTTTTTGCATAAAAAATGTTACTTTAGACACCAATTTTTTTTATTTTTGCAGGAGTAACAAGAAAAAATGGACCCCAAAATTTGTTGTGCAATTTCCCCTGAGTACACAGATACCCCATACGTGGGGAAAAACCACTGTTTAGGCGCACACCAGGGCTCAGAAGGGAAGGAGCGCCATTTGACTTTTTGAATGTAAAATTCGCTTGAATAATTAGCGGACGCCATGTTGCGTTTGGAGAGCCCCTGATGTGCCTAAACAGTGGAAACCCCCCACAAGTGACACCATTTTGGAAACTAGACCCCTCAGGGAACTTCTCTAGATGGGGATTCAAGATGCTCACCACACAGGTGCTTCACAGAAGTTTATAACATGGAGCCATGAAAATAAAATTTTCACATTTTTCCCACAAAAATGTTTTTCAGCCCCCAGTTTTGCATTTTCATAAGGGTAACAGGAGAAATTGCACCATGCAACTTGTTGTGCAATTTCTCCTGAACACGCCGATACCCCATATGTGGGGGAAAACCACTGTTTGGGCGCACGGCAGGGTTCGGAAGGGAAGGAGCACCATTTGACTTTTTGAATGTAAAATTTGCTTGAATAATTAGAGGATGTGCCAATGATGTGCCTAAACAGTGGAAAACCCCCACAAGTGACACCATTCTGGAAACTAGACCCCTGAGGGAACTTATCTAGATGTGTGGTGAGCACCCTTAACCCCCAGGTTCTTCACAGAAGTTTAGAACATGAAGCCGTGAAAATAAAGAAATCTAACTTTTTCCACAAAAATGACCTTTTTGCCCCAATTTTTTTAGTTTCACAAGGGTAAGAGGAGAAAATGGAACCTAAAAACTGTTGTGCAATTTCTCCTGAGTACGCCAATACCCCAGATGTGGGGAAAATACACTGTTTCGGCGCACGTCAGGGTTCAGAAGGGAAGGAGCACTGTGTGACTTTTTGAACGCAAAATTGCCTGGAATCAAGAGTGGACGCCATGTCGCATTTAGGGAGCCCCTGATGTGCCGAAATAGTGGAAACCCCCCACAAGTGACCCCATTTTGGAAACTAGACCCCTCAAGAATTTTATCAAGGGGTGTAGTGTATATTTTGAACCCAAAGGTATGACAGAATTTGATAACATTAGGTCATCATATTGAATAAGTTGTCATTAGTCTTGAGCGCAAGTGCTCGCTACTTGAGTTTGCATCGGGTACTCGGGTATGCACCAAGTATCGCGGGTGCTTGAATGACATTCTCGAGTCCCCGCCCGCATGTTTCACGGTTGTTAAGACACCCAAAAAAACACATGCGGGGATCGCTCGTGCATGGCAGGCGATCCCAGCAACGTTTTTTTTGACCGCGAAGCATATGGGGTAGAGACTCGAGCATGTCACTCGAGAGCCCGCGATACTCCGTGCATACCCGAGTACCCGATGCAAACTCAAGTAGCGAGCACTTGCGCTCAACACTGGTCGCCATATTCTTTTTTTTTCCTTTACTTTTGAAAAAACCCCAACCCTAACCCTACAGTTTATTTTTATTTATTTTTTTTTTTTACACCATTCCTCGTGTGGTATAAGTGATTAGACTACTTTATTCTTCGGGTTGATGTGATTACAGAGATACCAGATTCATATGAGGTTTTTATGATTGACAGCTGTCACACACTAAAAGACACTTTTTTTTTTTTTGCAAAGACTAGTGTTTGCATCACCATATTTTGAGCGCTATAATTTTTCCATATTTTGGCCGCCAGTCATGTGACGGCTTGTTTTTTGCGGGACAAGTTGACGTTTTTATTGGTGCCATTTTCGGGCACGTGACATTTTTTGATCGCTTTCTATTCTGATTTTTGGGAGGCAGAATAAACAAAAAACAACAATTCAGGAATTGTTTTTTGCGTTTTTTTTTTTTTTATGCCGTTACGCGTGTGGTAAAATGGATAAGGCATATTTATTCTTCAGGTCAGTATGTTTACAGCGGTACCGCATTTACATAGTTTTTATTGTGTCAAAGCAGCAAAACATAAAAAAACTATTTTCTAGAAAAAAAAATGTTTTTTGTATCGCTTTATTCTGAGAGCTATAACTTTTTTTTTTCCGACAATGGAGCTGTGTGGTGGCTTGTTTTTTGCGGGACAAGATAACGTTTTTAGTGGTACCATTTTTATTTACATTCTTTTTGATCGCGTGTTATTCCATTTTTTGTTTGGGGGTATGATGATAAAGCATTGTTTTTTGCTTTGTTTTTTATTTATTTTTTTTACCGTGTTCACTAAAGGGGTTAACTAGTGGGACAGTTTTATAGGTCAGGTCATTCTGGACGCGGCGATACCAAATGTGTACTTTTATTGGTTTATTTTTTTTTTTTTTTTTTTATAATAAATATTATGGGTTCAAATATATATATATATTTTTTTTTTTTTACTATTTTTAAAAAAAAAATGTTTTCACTTTTCTATTTTTTTTTTTTACTATTACACATTGTCCCACTATGGGACTTTCACTTTTTGCAGCCTGATCAGCAGCATGGCATAGAGAGCAGAAAATCCCTATACCATGCAGCCTGTCAGTGCTGCACACAGGGGAGACATTACTTTGGTCGCACACTGCGCATGACCAAAGTAACGTCCTGCCTCCTAGTGACACGGATGTTGTCATGACAACATCGGGTCGTCATGGCAACATCCGGAAGCCGCCGCAGACTTCGCTGGACGCTGGCATGAGAGGTGAGTATACCGATCACCTCCCCCCTTGCCACCGCAATGCTGCGATCGACTTCGATCGCAGCATTGTGGAGGTTAATGTGCCGGGAGCGGTGCAGGACCGCTTCCAGCACATAGCACCGGGTGTCAGCTGTGACAATCAGCTGACACCCGGCGGCGATCGCCTCGCTTGTGTGTGGGCATGATCGCAGCGCGAGTAATACGTAGCTGGTCCATAAGTCCCAGGGCACAGCTAGGTACTATTACTGACATGGTCGGAAAGGGGTTAATATACATGCTTTTTCTCTACTGATGTCGTATTTATATCTACCTGTATATATTAAGGGGGCATGTGTGTACATATATGTCTCTCTGCATATAAGTGAACATATTTATATGGTATTTAATCTGAATTTATTCTATGCATGTGAAACATAGGTTTTGTATACCAGCTGTTTTCATTCTGCAGTATCTTTGTTTTTATAATTTCTTTGTATACAAATAAAGATTAACTATTTAAATGAGTTTCTGTATGGAAGTATTCATTGTAGGTTTGCTGTCCTTTGCTCAGACAGTCATATTTAAGTCACATGCTGTCCAGTTCCTTGTGATCCTACTTGAGATGGTTCTACTCCTTCATTGGTGTCCAGCTGTGTTTAATTAAACTGATAGGTGTGTGCCTTTCCAAATCAAGTCCTGTCTATATAAGACCTCACAGCTCACAGTGCATGTCAGACCAAATGAGAATCATAAGCTCAAAATGAACTGCCCAAGGAGCTCAGAGACAATTGTGGCAAGGCACAAATCTGGCCAAGGTTATAAAAGAATTTCTGCATTACTCAAGGTTCCTAAGAGCACAGTGGTCTTCATAATCCTTAAATGGACAAAGTTTAGGATCACAAGAAGTCTTCCCAGACCTGGCTGTCCAGCCAAACTGAGCAATCAAGGGAGAAGAGCCTTGGTGAGAGGGTACAGAAGAACCAAGATCACTGTGGCTGAGCTCCAGAGATGCAGTAGTATCACTGCAGCCCTCCACCAGTCGGGCCTTTATGGCAGAGTGGCCAGACGGAAGCCTCTCCTCCGTGCAAGACATATCAAGGCAAGCATAGAGTTTGCTCAAAAAACACATGAAGGACTCCCAGACTATGAGAAATAAGATTCTCTGGTCTGATGAGACGAAGATAGAATTATCACCAAAAAGTTCTAAGCGGTATGTGTGGAGAAAACCAGGCACTGCTCATCACCTGCCCAATACAATCCCAACAGTGAAAAATAGTGGTGGCAGCATCATGCTATGGGGGTGTTTTTCAGCTGCAGGGACAGGATGACTGGTTGGAATTGAAGGAAACATGAATGCGGCCAAGTACAGAGATAACCTGGATGAAAACCTCTTCCAGAGTGCTCTGGACCTCAGACTTGGCTGAAGCTTCACCTTCCAACAAGACAATGACCCTAAGCACACAGCTACAACAACAAAAAGGAGTGGCTTCAGAACAACTCTGACCATTCTTGACTGGCCCAGCCAGAGCCCTGACTTAAACCCAATTGAGCATCTCTGGAGAGACCTGAAAATGGCTGTCCACCAAGGTTCACCATCCAACCTGACTGAACTGGAGAGGATCTGCAGGAAGAATGGCAGAGGATCCCCAAATCCAGGTGTGAAAAACTTGTTGCATCATTCCCAAGAAGACTCATGGCTGTACTGTACTAGCTCAAAAGGGTGCTTCTACTCAATACTGAGCAAAGGGTCTGAATACTTATGACCATGTTATAGGTTTGTTTTAATAAACTTGAAAAATGTCTACATTCCTAGTTTGTTTTTTTTTTCAGTCAAGACGGGATGCAGTGTGTACTTTAATGAGGAAAAAAAAAAACTTTAGAATTTACCAAATGGCTGCAGTAAAACAGAGTGAACAATTTAAGTGGGTCTGAATACTTTCCGTACCCACTGTACATATACATACATTTTCCCCACTGATGCAGCCATGTAAAAGGCAATTGTACAAGCTGTAGTTTTGAATGACACCGCTAATTTTACCATACAATTATTTGATAATGGGGGGAAAAAAAAAAAAAAAATGCAGTTAAATTGGGAAAAATAAATAAAGAATGGGACTTTGCCATAGGTTTTGCAGTTCATTGTGTTGTAGATACCAGACAACATGATGGTTGCCATTTTTCTCAGACCAATCACTTTTTTTGGGAGAGTCATTGTGGGTACATTATTCACTTTTTATAGGTGCAGCAACTCCAAGATAGTCCGAGTTGCTGATACCAAATATGCTTCAATTAAGAGGAAAGGTAATTTTTTTCATATTTTATTCTTTAAGTCCCCTTGAAAGGGAACCAGTCATGTAAAACAATGCTATTAACCTGCAGATTAACTCCATACCTGCAGGTTAATAGAATTTTGAAACCATGCAGCGCCCACACTGAGCCCTAACTTTATTCCTCCTCCTCTTTACTGTAAGAGCAGTGAGACTATGGAACTCTCTGCCGCATGATGTTGTAATGAGTGATTCACTGTTAAAATTTAAGAAGGGCATGGATGCCTTTCTTGAAAAGTATATTATTACAGGTTATATATACTAGATTCCTTGATAGGGCGTTGATCCAGGGAACTAGTCTGATTGTCGTATGGAGTCGGGAAGGAATTTTTTCCCCAATGTGGAGCTTAGTGTTTGCCACATGGGTTTTTTTGCCTTCCTCAGGATCAACCTGTTAGGCTATGGGTTGGTTGAACTAGATGGACTTAAGTCTTCCTTCAACCTTAAAAACTATGTTACTCTATACAGTGCTGAACCTGGGCACCGCATGGTGTCAGAATTCTATTAACCTGCAGATTAAACCCATATTTGAAGGTTAATAGCATTATTTTACATGACAGGCTCCCTTTAAGTGATATGAACCTGGAATAGTTTGTTCTAAACACTGCAATATTACTGAATTGCAAAATATGGATAAAATGGCATTCTCCTATGAAGTCCAGCACAGACCGGCCTTCAGCAGGCACCTAGCTGTCATAACCCACTGACCCCATGATTGCACACGTATACCGGCAATCACCCTTATTTAAATGCCACGGTCAGTGATTGGTTAAACAGTAAACTGTGAAAGTTCCAGTTGCTGCTCTTACAGGAATATGCTGACTGTGTAACACAGCCGGCTCAGATTCTGAGCCCGCGCTACACTTGACATGTGATGTACAAGTACATTACAGGGTGGGAAGGTTAAGGGGATTTTCTCTCCTATCTAGGGACAAAAGAATGGGGGAAGTGGCATCAGCTCCTAAAGGAGAATCCAAAGGTCTTGTCATCTTCTCCTATTGAGGCAGGAAGAAGGAAAATCAGATTTAGGTGCTAATTTTACCCATTTCCAGGGGTATTCCTGGGCAAGGTATTACAGGCTCTGTGAGCAGTCAGTGGAGTTGTGGAAAAAGCAGACTTTCCAAAATAAATTTTACAGGATGGGACAGACATGGCTTTTTTTTCTAAAACTGGTGTCACGTTTCTGTAAGTTGTGTGCTCTACTGCTGCTTAGCTCTATTTAAGGAGAGGAGCTAAAATATTATACAACTCATAGACAAGTGTGCAGCTGTATATGGAAAAAAGCGGCCATGTCATTGCAAGTCGACACAACACTAAGTATCATCAATCCACATTAAAAAAAGTGTAGTACAACTTTCAAGTGTTTGCTTTGATACAGCATACATGTGGATGTGCAGCAAGAATTCCCATAGAAGAAATAAAAGGAAACCCGTAAAGAAAAAAAATTTATTAGCATTGTTAAGGCAATGCAAACATTTCTTAAGTGTACAACCCCAACCAGGCATTAAGCAAGGCATTTCGCATTTACATATCTATACTGTACACATGTGCAGAAAAATATCATCCAATCTCATTTCAAACTAAAATAGACAAAACATCACATCCATTTTCCATTCTTTAATTTGTTTTATTTTATTTTTTTAGAAAATTAATTGCTCTGAAAAAGCAGAGCCTTCAGAACAGCAAACCAGATTTAAAAGAATTTAAGTAGTGCATGGTTAATGCCCCGCGTGGCCTTTAGTGAGGTCTCTAGCAGGCAGAGAAAATCATGATTACCGAAAAAAAAAAAAAACCACACTACAAAATGTTACCTTTAGATAGATGCAAGTCATTCAGCTTTAAATCACAACTGCAGGATGATCTGCAATACTTAGTAAATGTAGTAATGAACAGTTTCCCTTTGTGTATACAGAGCAAGTACGAAGAACTAGTTGCAGAAGTAGTGCATTCACACTTAGGGGTTTTTTTGCGCTGTTTAAAAAGAATTTTGCTTCTCCTATTCTGATAATGAATAATTTCCCATGGAAAAACAAAATTGAGGCTTAATTTCTGGAAATGATACTCAGTGCATAGTCAGTATATGCTTCTTTTTTTAAATGGTAGTTCACAATAAAAACAGCAAAATATCTTATGAAGCAATTTGCATGAAATCTGTCCCACACAATGGAATCTCCCTAATCAGAGCAGTAGGCTCACTGCAATTCTGTACTGAGCTAGTGGTAACTTTACACAAGACGCTTCAATTATATTGTTTGATATCCAGCGTGACTTCTCTTTCTGCCGATGAGATAGGCAATCAGCACAATTAGAACAAGTCCAGCCAGCGCGGCTCCAACGATGATGGGCACCAACATGCCATTCTGATCCTCTGCACACTCCACCGCTGCCATACCAAACAGAAGGGTCATTATTCAACTACTGCAGCAATTAACAATGGCAAGCAATAGTCCATAGTCGTCACTGAAGACATGTAGGCCACGTTGTTCTACAACCTAGTTACCATATTTTGTGGATTATAAGACACACCCCAAATTTTGGGGAGGAAAATAGGGCAAAAAAGTTAAGAAAATGGTGCGTGTTACAATCAGCTTTTGCGGTAGCTTACCTGGGGGTAGGGTGGGGGGGCATAAGCAGGGCGGGGTCTCAGGTGGCAGGATGGGGTGTTCGGCAGCGGCAGGAGTCGGGCGATGGCTGTGGGCTCCACGCTGGTAGGACGAGGTGTTCGGCACTGCAGGGGCTCCGCTGACATTTTATGACCGACCGGAGCCCAGCACCATCCATTCTTTTCAATGCGGTGGACTCTGGTTTTCCCCAGAATCCACTGCATAGAAGAAAATTATGGAAAGTGTGGGGCTCCGGGCTTTCACCAAATGTAGGCGGAGCTCCCGCACCGCCAAACACCTCGTCCTACCAGAGTGGGGCCCACAGCCATCACCCAACTCTGGCAGCAGCGACCCTGCTCTACCGCAGCTACAATTTGGATAACACACATCCCCAAATTTGGAGAATGAGCGATCAAGACCAATATGGGTTGAGATGCGTATGGCCACGTCAGCATAACAATTACTCACCACACGATGACCGTTATTTTTAAGCATGGCAAAATATCTTTATATCAGCACTGAGCTCACAACGGGCGCTCATGAACATGGACAATTTCCCTCTCAGATCCTAGCAAAATTACCTACGCATCCTATGGGGCACTTAAAATAAGGGACATACAATACATATTGGCTTCTTACCAGGTCCAAATTTGTTCCCTTCTATGTCAAATGCCTGAACTTGAAGGTCGTAGGTGTAAATGGACAAGTTGGCTGAAATCTGGAGAGTCTGCTTCGCGTTGCACTTGTAGGATTTGTGAGTTGTAGTCTTCAGGAAGGAGACGTTGCCGCTATCTATACTGAAGTTGGACTCTACAGAAACAGATACACATTATACAGACACATCAAGAGCCCGGATACTTTCCTAAAGCAGATCAACTATTGCCAGGAAGGAGGAAAGAAAAAAAAAAAAAGTCACCTTTCGCTTCTGCAACAGTTGTGTTCACATGGACATGACCAAGGTAAAATTTGCTTTCTGTGGTGTTCTGAAACAAAACAAAATAAGTAAGTTATTTGTGAACAGACATCTTATATCAGACAGCATATTCAACATTTTCGTTAGCAAAAAGCTTATACATACTAACACAGAGTGGGCGCGGTTACTCACCTTCCCAGGCTCCACCACCTTTGTTGATGTGTTGTCGACATGATATCACTGCTGCAGCGAATCATGCATTCTACATGAATGTCACTGATAAAACCATTGATTGCTGATTGAGATCATGTTAATGCACATGACAAGTGCAGCCAGCACAGCAGCCCAAGACTAGAATAGCGTTAAAGAGACCACACTGGAGGGGAGGGTGAATTACAGCTCCATTATGTAAATCTATAAGCCTTTGGTTAACTAAAACTTTTTCCCAGACAAACTCCTTTATTACAATGCCCATCTGACCAAGAGCAGTAAATATGCCCAGCTGCATGTATTACATGTCGATTTTACCCTCTGCATAGTGACATTTGCAGAAAATCTACAGCGAACTGTCAGCAAGCCTTTAAATCAACATAGATCTTCTCAGCTGCACGTCAATGAGGCTTTGTACGACTGTTTTGTTGCATGGGGTTTATCAGAATGTGCAGCAAGTGTGAATACGGCCTTATGCTTACCAGTACAAAGTTGAACAAGATGTTGGCTGTATCAGAGGAAAGTATTAGGGTTGCAAAATCATTAGAGCAGGTTCCACTAGGAGTGACTTTCTTTGGATCAATATTGAACTCATAAAAAGTCTGGAGGGAAAAAAAAAAAAAAAACAAGAAACTGAAGGTAAGTTAATTAGAGATAGACAATGAAGTAACCAGCCACTGTGTAGAAATGAATGTCATCAGCTGCCAAGAAAACTTTGAATAGAACACAGAACAGATGGGAAAATCACTGGTTGTGAAGTCACTGTGTGGGGAAATGCATGCATAAATTCATCTTAAAGCGGTCTTCCAAGAAAAATAAATAGAGATGATAAAAACGGCCAAGGGACGCAATTCAAAACGCCAGGCCATACTAGCCACACGTCAGGACTAGCTGCAGTCTGAACACTGCTTCTGACACCAGAGCTGTACTATAAAGCACATGAGCCTAGGAGAAGGGCTGTGATATGAGAAGAAATCAATCTTATCCTCTGCTGACTACACACACGGCAACATAAGGGTGGAGATACTATTCTGTGCACTCAGTCTGCCAAGGAGAAGATTGATTTCTTTTGTCACAGTCCTTCTTACCTCACAAATGTACGCATGCTTATGATACAGCCGAGTGTGTCAGTTGAGACACAGGACCGCAACCCATTTTGACATGAGTAGGAAGGGCTGCCATTTTATCACATTCCTGGAGAACCCCTTTAAGGCCAAGGTCACATTAGCATATAGCATCGGATGAGAGAGCGTTATATGCAATACGCCAATGACACTGGCTCACAGCATCTGAGTGCAGTCCGATGTTTCACACGCACCCATAGACTTGTATGGGTGCGTGCGATTGTTTACGCATGAGAAAATAGATTGCAAAGGTGAGCTGCCCCATAGTATAACACTGGTCCGAGTGCTATGTGATGTTTTATCGCATAGCACTCGGCAGTGTTCTACCGTAGTGTGAGTGAGCCCCAAGAATCAACTCCACTGGCTCTCTATTTCTGAGCTGCACCCCACTTTGATGTCCATATGGCTGTTAAAGAATTTGGACAAGGCTTGTCTATGTAAAGACAATCTGTTTAAAGGGTTTATGCCATCTTAGACTTTCAGGGCAGAGTCAAAAAATAACTATTCAGCTCAGACCATTGGAGTTGGAACTACAGAATCCGTCAAGCTCATCTGAGCAATACTTGTTTCATAACTCCGACTGAAATCAATGCGAGTTACTACAGTAGCTCAGCAGGATGGAAAACTGGAAACATCTTCAGCAGTGTTTTATGGTAATCTGTCATGGAGACTGAAAGAGGAACAGTTCAGAAAGATCTCAAGAAGGACCTGTGATAACTCATTAGCAGGGGTCCCTCATCTGGGCTCCACAGACCTCCATGGAAAAGACAGATTCAGTAGAAAGGTGAGCGTGTGTGCCCAAGCAAAGCCTTAAAAGGAGAAGTGTCAAATTCTTAAATGCAAAAGTACTTTATAAGGGCAATGGGGGTACAAGTGTACTGTACACCCTTGTAGTTGGGCTTCACCGTGATTTTTCCTACATGTGGCAATACTGTGACATTGTTGTATACAGTACAAGCAATCAGATGATCACAGGTTCAAGTCCTCTAGGGGAACTAATACAGTGAAAAAAATCTACAAGTCTAAAAGCACCAACCTTGTTGTTATCCTTTTTCACGTAGGTGATATTTAGTCGCAACCCCATGTTGGCCAATAAACAGGGCCCAGCCTTTCCAGTAATATTATAATTCCCAATCTCCGGTTTTGTGTTGTTAGTTGGTGCACTAGTGGGTGCAGCCGTGGGGGCGGCAGTAGGAGTAACATCTTCTTTGCAAATAGTAGCTACAAAAACATATACACAAGGTCATTAAATTTTAGATGACAAATTCTGAGTTATCCCTACAAAGGAAAAGTTTTGGAACCAATTGTCAGAAGTAAAGCTACATCCTGGAATCCAGGGTGACCCTCGTTTCATGGATCTGGACCACCGAGCAGAGCACAATACAAAAAGGTTTTGCTGCTCAACCCAGCTCCCATTATTATGTAGAAATGTTAACTCACTTTCTATGTGACTGAAGGAAGAACGCACCTCTATAATGTAAGCAAGTGATGGACAGGTATTTTACCAATCAAAGCCGACTATAAGGCTATCTGCCCACAGTGGGTTTTTAATGCAGTGCCAGGAACGTCTTACAGTTCCAGCAAAGTGGATGAGTGGATCATAGAAATCTCTTGCCCGCTGTGCTTCAGTTTCTCTTGTGGGCATGCTGAGTTTTATGTGCAGATTTTACATTTAGATGCAGAAGATACACAGGTAAAAATGAGTGTATGATATAATGTGTTTTTTAAACAATACTGGGAGCTTTTCTTTGAGAAAACCATGTTAGTGATGCACATCACTAACAGCCAGGGCTGTGGAGTGTGTCCATTTTGGTGGAGTTGGTATAAAATGGTTCAAAATATAATAACATTTGGTACAGTAGTACAATGCAGGATGTGCTGTAAATCTTTTCATACGAATTTGGGAAAGTTGTGCAGTGTCCTATAAATGTTTGTTCTGTTACTGATCTAAGGATTTAGGCTTTTAGTTGGGATGAACCTGTGCTGCACTGTACTCACCAGTGCCCAGTGCTGTGGAGTCAGAGTCAGGGAAATTGAGGAGTCGGTGGTATGGCTTACTGACTCTACAGCCCTGCTAACAACGGGCTGTGGCTAGTTTAATCGCAAAAAACTATGTGACAGGTTCCATTTAATGTATCACAGGGATTCGGAGACTGTTTTTTCGTGACACATTGTACTTTAGGTTAGTAGTTATTTTAGGTCGATATTTTCACAAATGCAAGACATATTTGGTCAAAAGGTTGAAACATTTGCAATTTTCAAACTGTCAAGTTTTATATCCTTAAGCCAGTTAGTCATGCTTTGCAAAATAAATCCCATTTCCAATATGTCTATGCCACATCTGCATCATTTTTAAAATGTCATTTTATTTTGTTAGGATGTAAAAAGGATTAAAAGTTTAGCAGCAATTTTCTCAAGAAACCTACAAAACCTGGCTTATTCAGATGTAAATGGACCTTGAGGGGCCAATATATTGGACACTGCCCAAAAATTATACCATTTTAAAAAAAGCACCCCTCAAATACTTCAACACTACTTCAGGAAATATAACCATTCTGGTGCTAGAGAGGAAGCAATGCAGAGGGGAATAGAAAAAAAAATTGTAACTTTTCCTCTAAAACGTTGCTTTAGCCTTAATTTTCACTTTTGCAAGGAACAGCACGACAAAATGAACCCCATAATTTGTTACCCAGTTTCTTCTGAGTGTGCTGGCACCAAACATGTGGTCAGAAACTTGAGCCCTGCCGTTTGTTCAAACAGAAAGGAAGGAGTAACACAAATTTGGCTGAAATAGATGTCACATTTATACAGCCCACAAGGTGCTCAGAAACCAACAAGTGACACCATTTTGGAAACTACACCCCTCAAGGTTTTATCCAGGGGTATAGTGAGCATTTTGAACCCAGAGGTACGACACAGAAATTGATAACATTATGTCGTCGTATTGAAATATTTTTTCATGAAAATGTTGCTTTAGCCCTAAATTTTACCAGCAAGAGGTAACACAAATAAGTGGAACCCAGTGTGTTACCCCACTTGTAGTCAAAAAGTTGTTTGGACACACGGCAGGGCTCGGAAGGGAAGAAGCCATATTTTGTAAATGAAATGTAAGTTTGGCTGGAATAGATTGCAGACACCATGAGGTACCAAAACAGCAGAAACGCCCACAAGTGACCCCATTTTAAAAATCAGACCCATCAAGGAAGGTGTTGAGCTTGTTGAACCAGTAGATGCTTTACAGAACAGTTTAAAAATGTGGATGTGAAAATGAAAATTACATTATTTTGCTGCTAAAATAATGGTTTTAGCCACAAGTCTGAAATTTCCACAATGGATAATGCAAGAAAACAGACCCTATATGACCTCAGGGTACCATGGCAACAGTCAGCACTCATGCTCACGGGGGTGGTCGATGCTGCCAAAGGGGGTCTTAACACCCACTTAACCACCTTGATACCACTGTCGTGATTGACAACAGTATTTAAGAGGTTAATTGGCACCGACTGGTAACAAAACCGTCCGGGGCTGGTACTGCAGGTTGTTAGCTGCCATATACAGCTGTCAACTGTGGGGCGGCACCAAAAGCAGCACTGAGTAAGGCCTCTTAATGATTTATTATAAATGTCTGCATCTGTATAAAAAGAAAAAAAAAGAAAAAAGAAAAAAAAAAACACCTTCGAGTCTACACAATTTTAGAAGTCTGAACCTCAGGATTTACTTAAATTAATTTTTCTGCTAGATCGCAACAGTGAAATTGTGTAAATGGAGTCTCCCGTACCATTTGTGCTGTAATTGTTGGCATTTAGATACGCTTGCAGCTTCACATCATGGAATGATGCATTTACATTTTCCATTCGGACGAGGTGCGGATTGGAGCACTGGTAGAACTGGTTGGTTTTAGCAGATATTTCCGCTTTGTTGGAGGACACTTGCTTGGTACCTGCAATGTACACAACACACAAGTGTTAATTATTAATACATTTCTAGATTCTTACCTGTTGATGACCAATCAATCCTCACCATTTTCAGATGAATCTGGGAACAAAACTGGATCTGAGAGATTGTAACTAAATGTAAGGTTATCAACTTGGTATCCTGCGTCAGACTTATTAAACTGTATGCTGAGGGAGTGGCCGGGTGCAAAAGCAATGACCAAAAGTGGTAAGGTGCCATTCTTGCCACACGAACTTGCCTGGTCAGTTACTGCACTGTCAGGTAATGCAAACAATGATTTAACCTAAAAAGTAAAAACAAAACATTAAATGAAAAACAGAAGTATAAACCTCATTCCTAGGTTTCTAAATAGAATGGTTTGTAGATTTATACTGCTCAATTATTAATGCATATACACACACACCATTGCTTGTAGGCTCATCCATCTCATCAGGCTGAGCTCATATACAATCCGACATGGTGGATGATGGAAAAGCTCCATCTTTACCCTGTCATATTTACGTTGCGAGACCCGAAACCCCACCCCCCCATACCCTCCTGCTGCCTTTACCAACACTGATACTCTGTGCAATGACTGATCTGACTCAAAGGAAGATTTTTGATGAGACAAAACCAGTAGGAAGTTGAGGTTTTTTAATTTGTACATTTAGTTTGACTTGGGGGTGTGACGGTTTATAACTTTAGAACACAGCCAACAATGTATGCAACATCAAAAGATAAAAACTGTCAAACAAGGTGCCCCCCCCGTAATGGAAGTGACAAAGCAGATTTGTCTCCACATTTCACAATGCTAAGTGCACAGATTTTTAATTACAGTAGATATCTAATGAGGCTTGTGTACTTACTGTGAAAATCCATGTCTGAACGGCTGCATAATTAGCATTTTATGAGTGCAGCCAGAGCTGATTATATGCTCATTCTAATATATTAGGCAGAGAAACTTTCTTCAGGTCTCTCTATAGTTTGTGTTTGCCGTTTGGTGACAGATCTGCTTTAATCAGTTCAAGGCTGATCCATTTTTGCCCCCTTCCTGACCAGGCACATTTTTTGGGTTTCATCAAATATGCGCTTTTAATATGCCTTTATGAATATTTGGACAAGAAAAAAATGAAAAATAAATAAATTTACAGTACATAAGTTTTGCCTCTTGAGACACATGGGTCTTAAATTTTCTGGTCAATTTTAGTTTATTTTTTGTTGATTAACCCCTGTAGCTGTGGACAGTATTAGCTACATGGAAATTTCAGCCAACTTGCTGGATTTCCTAGGACCCAGCAGTTCCTGTTCCCTCCCTGCACCCAGTGGGCACAGGGTCCTAAGGAGGAAATAGTCAGGTCCGTGCTAAGGCTTCCTAATCCATTTACAGAGCGCTGGTTCAGTTCTGTGTATACAGAGATGGAGCTGGGGAACAGTAAAACCATGTGCATCTTCTCTGGGAAGTCTGACAGCCGGCTGCCCTCCTCCACAGCTACGATCTAGTGCAAGCTTACCTGCTTACACTGCATTGACGCTTTAGAACCAGGGTCGCCAACACTTCAGAAATTACTGGACAGTCTGTAAAAATAGGGCACTTTTTTCCACCCGGAAAAAAATAATAAAAAAAAAAAGCTGGAGTGTTTTGCAGCGATTTTTATGACCCTTTTACAGCTCAATGAATGCAGCTAAAATGGTCTGTAGACATACATCACTTAGTCTATGGCCAGTCTAAGAGTAGTTGAAGCAAGAATGAATCCTTCCCAGGAATTTGTTAATGATTCCTTGAAATGTAGAACTTTGATGCTAACAAGATAATCTTTTTAGTACAGAATGATCACATATGGAAGACGTAAACCGCAGATGTAAAGAAGCAAGACCTGTGGAAATTACCTGTTTTTCTCCACTCTTATAGTCAACTGTAAAGTTAACGGACAGGTCGGCCAATATACAGCTCGTCTTAGTGCTGTCATCCTTCACATCAAATCTTACACCGCTACCAAACTGGAAAATGCCTAAGAAAAAAAAACAGAATCACATGAAATAATCAGTGGAAATACAACATGTCATAACTACTTGGCGATTAAACAGCTCCTCTATAATGCAGCACGAGTCAGTTATACTGTAGCAAAACATATGCATTAAGAGGCGGTAGCACTTTACATCATATGCCAAGGCTTGTGCCGCAACACTCAATGCATAGAGTACAATCCTGGAAAGACTGAACTCCATTTATCCTTAAACTTCATTTTACATGCACTAATCAATGGCTGTGAATGGAATGATAAAGGAAAAAAAATAAAAGATCCCAGAAAAATTTACACATTTAGAGTACTAATGAGCGAACATGCTCAGATAACGTGCTATCTGAGCATGAGGGGATTGACTGTTAGGTACTCGCTGCATGTGCTGCGTCTGACTGCCGCCACAAAACGTGCAGCCGCAGGGAGGCAAACATCTTATCCGAGCACGCCGAAGATACTCGGATAACACGTTATCTGAGCCCATTCACTCAATACAAATTAAAAGCACACTCATAACTAGAGAATTTGTCAGCACGTTTTTGCTATGAAATCTGAGCGCACCATGATGTAGGGGCACAGAGCCCGATTGCAGTGATGTGTCATTTAAAGGGGATATCAGAAAAATATATAATATATATATATATATATATATATATATATATATATATATATATATATATATATATATATATATATATATATATATATATATATATATATATATATATATATATACACACATATATATATATACATATATATATATACACATATACATATATACACACACCAAAAGTTTGGACACCTTCGTATTTAAAGATTTTTCTGTATTTTCATGACTATGAAAATTGTACATTCACACTGAAGGCATCAAAACTATGAATTAACACATGTGGAATTATATACTTAACAAAAAAGTGTGAAACAACTGAAAATATGTCTTATATTCTAGGTTCTTCAAAGTAGCCACCTTTTGCTTTGATGACTGCTTTGCACACTCTTGGCATTCTCTTGATGAGCTTCAAGTGGTAGTCACCGGAAATGGTTTTCACTTCACAGGTGTGCCCTGTCAGGTTTAATAAGTGGCATTTCTTGCCTTATAAATGGGGTTGGGACCATCAGTTGTGTTGTGCAGAAGTCTGGTGGATACACAGCTGATAGTCCTACTGAATAGACTGTTAGAATTTGTATTATGCCAAGAAAAAAGCAACTAAGTAAAGAAAAATGAGTGGCCATCATTACTTTAAGAAATGAAGGTCAGTCAGTCCGAAAAATTGGGCAAACTTTGAAAGCGTCCCCAAGTGCAGTTGCAAAAACCATCAAGCGCTACAAAGAAACTGGCTCACATGAGGACCGCCCCAGGAAAGGAAGACCAAGAGTCACCTCTGCTTCTGAGGATAAGTTTATCCGAGTCACCAGTCTCAGAAATCGCAGGTTAACAGCAGCTCAGATTAGAGACCAGGTCAATGCCACACAGAGTTCTAGCAGCAGACACATCTCTTCAACAACTGTTAAGAGGAGACTTTGTGCAGCAGGCCTTCATGGTAAAATAGCTGCTAGGAAACCACTGCTAAGGACAGGCAACAAGCAGAAGAGACTTGTTTGGGCTAAAGAACACAAGGAATGGACATTAGACCAGTGGAAATCTGTGCTTTGGTCTGAGGAGTCCAAATTTGAGATCTTTGGTTCCAACCACTGTGTCTTTGTGCGACACAGAAAAGGTGAACGGATGGACTCTACATGCCTGGTTCCCACCGTGAAGTATGGAGGAGGAGGTGTGATGGTGTGGGGGTGCTGTGCTGGTGACACTGTTGGGGATTTATTCAAAATTGAAGGCATACTGAACCAGCATGCTACCACAGCATCTTGCAGCGGCAAGCTATTCCATCCGGTTTGCGTTTAGTTGGACCATCATTTATTTTTCAACAGGACAATGACCCCAAACACATCTCCAGGCTGTGTAACGGCTATTTGACCAAGAAGAAGAGTGATGGGGTGCTACGCCAGATGACCTGGCCTCCACAGTCACCAGACCTGAACCCAATCGAGATGGTTTGGGGTGAGCTGGACCGCAGAGTGAAGGCAAAAGGGCCAACAAGTGCCAAGTATCTCTGGGAACTCCTTCAAGATTGTTGGAAGACCATTTCCGGTGACTACCTCTTGAAGATTATCAAGAGAATGCCAAGAGTGTGCAAAGCAGTCATCAAAGCAAAAGGTGGCTACTTTGAAGAACCTAGAATATAAGACATTTTCAGTTGTTTCACACTTTTTTTATTAAGTATATAATTGCACATGTGTTAATTCATAGTTTTGATGCCTTCAGTGTGAATGTACAATTTTCATAGTCATGAAAATACAGAAAAATCTTTAAATGAGAAGGTTTGTCCAAACTTTTGGCCTGTACTATACTATTATATATATATATATATATATATATATATATATATATATATATATATATATATATATATATATATATATATATATATATATATGTTTTTAGGCCCATAGTAAAAAAAATATAGTCCTGGACAAGACCTTTAATAAGCTGTTTTGCTGTTTCAATACAATCAACGATCAGCTAGAGATTATCACTACAGGACAAGCTGCTATGTGCCTCCATATTACACCCCCACCACCGATTAGCAGCTCTGTCACTATACAATGTACACAAAGCTGCCAATCAGGAGTTTGGGTGGGGTTATATCGGGCTCAGCAGTACAAGCTCTGCAGCAGAGAAAACAGTGATTCAATCATAACTGCTGCACCTATCGATACATCACTGGAACCAGGGTCCCTGTCCCTACCTCATGCAAAGGTCAGATTACATAGCAAAAACCTGGTGACATTCCCTTTTAAAGGTAGTTTGAGACCGTAGGATTGATGGCTTAATTTATGCTCAGCTCGCAAAATAAGATGTGGGGGTTTCCCAGAACCCACTCATCAGCTGATGGAAGGGGCCAGTGCAGAGTACTGTACATTTTGTAGTGCCTGTGCCCAGTACGGCCGCTCCATTCAGTTTGAGTGAAGTGCAATACCCAGATCAGCCACTACAAAACATACTGTGCTCACTAGTGACTAGCTGAACATCCAGGGAAAGAGGCCTAAAAGGCCTCGGAACAATGAGAAAATTCTCTTTAGTATTTACATGTACCTGATATTAGCACTGATCAGATTATCAGCCAGATTCAGACACACCATCTCTTACAACATATGAATGTAATAGATCAGAGGGGTTCATGCTTAGATTCACAACACTTCACAAGTGACAGTACAAAAAGAAAAGGAGCTCCTATTCTGCTGGATCCTTTTATTACAATGGGATTTATGTAACACATGTGTTACTACAGGCACCATGATGACCTATTGGCAGCTTCCCCAGCACAGATGCCCCTTTAGATCAGCCAGCTGTCTTCTCCCCTCCAGTTTAGGGTCAGGACTGCCTTCAGTTAGTGAAGAGTTGCTATGGAGTAAATGGATGCCATGTAATGCCCTGCTGAGATGAGGATTAGGTGGGGCAGGCTCCTATACTTCCCAGGGCGAGCTTTTGTTCTCCGTCACCACAAGATGAGAATCCTCCAGGTAAACCGGTTTTATGAAACAAGGAAGAGAAGAGGTTGTAAACATTACACAACAGGTCATGTCTACCGCAGCTAGGAGGGGATGCCACAGGGCAAGGAGGAAACCCGCTCAGTGCCAGATGTCCGCACAATCTACCTGCTGAGTAATAACTGCACAGAGTCAGGGCAGTCTCCTTATACTGTGTAGGGGCCATAGACCCTTCTACTCGCATGATGGGGATTACGTAATCCCCGAGTAAGAGTGCTGGTTTTATACCATGTACAACAAAAACAAGATTTACAAGCAGATCCTTTATTAAGATTTCAAAAAGATTATTCCACATTGTAAAAATTGGCACCGACAGTAAATACAAGCATGATGTAGTTTCCTACATGTTTCAGATAAAAATTAGCACTCAAATCCAAGCAATATGTGGTTTCAGACTGCCTTTATGATATGGAATAAAAGTTCTTAAAATACTTCAATCAAGAATCAGTTGTAATGCAGTGCTTGGCAACAAGGGACAGGAGTGGCATTTTCCATACTGAGAATCATTGAAAGCCTCCAGTAAGGTGAGCAGGACTGCACCTGTTTGCTTGTATACCATGTGCACAGGGGTGCATTAAGAGTAGCAAGGGCCCCGGGCAGTTTAGAAGGTGTGTGCCCCCCCCCCCTCACCCGATGCATCACATGTCACATGATCCCCTGTGATAGATCACGTGAAATTAATTTGGCACAATATTAATTATAATAAAAAGTTTTAGGCTGTGTGCCCACGATGTGTTTAAGCGTTTCCGCAGCAGCAATTCCGCTGCAGAAACACTTAGACGCATGGTAGAAGGTCTGCCATGTCCCCAAATGATAATCCGCATGTGCTATGCACATTCTGCGGAAATTTCCGCTGCGGATCATTGCAGAAAATTCCGCAGCATTACCAATTATTTTGCGGAAGTGCGGCGTTTTCGCCGCCATTGACTTGCATCGGAACGCATGACATCCGCATCACTACATGTGCACATGCGGAATACATGCGTTTCAATGTGCGGATGGTACCTGGGTTTGGAGAAGAGGAGACTCTCCTCAGGACCCGGGTACCATAGAACCTGTAAAAAAAGAATAAAATAAAAAATAAATATTATACTTACCTTCTAATGGCCCCCGGCGTCTTTATCCGATGCGTCCTGGCTTACCAGCAGCTCGCGATGGTCTGAAAAGGACCTGCCGTGACATCATTTAGTCATGCGACGGGGTCACGCGACCGCTGACGTCGGCAGGCCAACAGAAGGTGAGTATATATTTACCATTCTTTTACGGTCACACTATATAAATCCATGCCGGTTTCATGGATTTATATACTGTGACCAAGTTGTCAAGCACTTTCCAAGTGATGATAAAAATCGCTTGGAAAGCGCTTGTCAACCCGCATGCGGAAATGCAAGTGAAGAACGCTTCACATCCGCATGTCCCTGGCAGGAAAACGCATGTACAATCCGCATGCGTTTTTTCTGCCAGGGAGATGCAGAAACGCTCAAAAAAATCCGGAGCATTTCTGCATCGTGGGCACACAGCCTTACATTAATTGTATGACTCAATATGGAGCACACGTAGCCATCTATACACAGCGGGGGACCGCACGGCGCCATCAATACACAGCGGGGGACCGCACGGCGCCATCAATACACAGCGGGGGACCGCACGGCGCCATCAATACACAGCAGTAGGCTGCACGCAGTCACGCGCACACAAACATATACGCATAAACACATTTGAAACACAAAAATACATATAAACAGACATCACACAATTATGTCCACACACACACACACACACACACACACACACCATCCCCCAGCTCGGCTCCAGTCCTCCTGCTCCTCTCCGATGCAGGCTGCAGCAGTGACGCGTCTCCTAGCTGTGACGCGTCCGGGCCAGCACAGGGAAGTTAACTGCTGCAGTGCTGGCCGGGCCGAAGAAGAAGTAGCAGCCGTGCACCGCAGCTGGGGGAGCGGTCCGGGGCCCCCCCGCCACTGTCTGCCTGTATGCCACGCCCCTGTGTAAGCTGGGCCCTGCCTGACGTCATGTGGCAGGGCGGTCCCAGCATCATTAAAACTGCCTGCCCCAGTGGATCTGCAGCTGGTCGGATGGGAGCGGCTGCGTGATGCAGCGTGTGTCTGAGTGGCTGCTTTGAACTTTGGGACCGCCCTGCTTGACGTCGTGTGGCAGGGCGGTCCCAAAGTTCAAAGCAGCCACTCACAGACATGCTGGCTGCATCATGCAGCCCTGTATACGCACTAGCGCCGGCGGGAAATTTAAATGATGTTGGGACCGCCCTACCACATGACATCAGGCAGGGCGGTACCAACAGCATTTAAACTGCACGCCCGTGCTAGTGAATATACAGCCGCGGCGGCCAGGTGGGAGCGTCATGTGGCACTGGCAGGGCGGGGCGACACAGTATGATTCAAAAAGCCTACAGCTGCGGGCCCGCAGCGGTGATCATCTAAACCTTCGGCCAGAACGGCAGTGACCGAAAAAAAATTCGCATTATAATGGCCGCAATTCATGGGCCCCGTGGAGCCTCAGGGCCCCGGGCGGTAGCCCATATTGCCCCCATTATAATCCACCTATGCATGTGCAGTATGGACACTGGAAAGTATCCAATCCCATCTATGTACCTAACCCCTGTGGTAATCTGCTTCATCGGACACCTGAACTAAACAGTGATCTTTTTTGCCTAAAATGCCACAATGATAAAGCTTTTAAAAAGAAGGATTTAAAAAAGGACTGTCAGCAAAGAATGACTGTGCAAACCAAGTACAGGCGCTCAGTGCATCATGGTGTGACCAAACATTCAACTACACCTTCCATCTCTGTCTCTATAAAGCCAGAATGTCAATCAAAAATAGAGTGGGGCAGAGATAGATGGAAAACCAGCAGTTGGGAAGGTGTACCTAAATGTTTGACCCCGCCATGATCCACTGAGCTCCTGTACTTGATTTGAACAGCCATTCTGTGCTGACAGACTCCCTTTAAACTCCCAAGGATCACCTATAGGGGACCAGAAGTTAGGCTACGTGCCCACGATGCAGAAAATTTCCGCATCTCCTTGCCCGGAAAAACGCGTGCGGAATTTGACACGCATTTTGCACATGCGGAATTGCCTTGCGTTTTCTAATGCATTGTAGATGGCAATTCCACATGCGTAAACACACAAATAATGGATATGCTGCAGATTTTTCCGCACATCAAAAACGCTGTGGAAAAGTCCACAGCATGGGCATTGAAATTGCAGAATTTCATTGGGGACCATGGGGGAAGGATTACTAAGCGATTCCCAAGCGTTTACGCTGCAAAAATTCCGCAACATTAACGCTTGAAAAACGCATCGTGGGCACGGACCCTAACAATGGTTATCAGCCATGTTCCACCTCTGTTCCTTCTGATATTACTTGCCCAGACCACACTACAACCGCCCCTCAGCACTGCTGCATGGACCAAGCATTTAGGGGCTGATGCTCAGTGTTTATGACAGTTTTACAGCAGAAAAACACATTGAAAAGAAAATGGTTGTGCAATGCAAAGCTCCACAAAAGCTTTGTGACTTGGCATTTTCATACCAGTCCTGCGCAGCTCAGCCATAGTGGGGAAGCATGGATGGGAGGGGCAGCGCTCGCTGACTTTACAAGTTACTCACTTCGGTGGCAAAGCTTACCTCAGATTAGTTACTCTAGTGTCTGACCGCAGTAGCATATCTGGTGAGGTGCCCATCGCTGAGAAGATGCGCGGAATTCATTTAGTGGAATACACCCGTTACCGAAGTCAGCAAGTCTTACCCACTGAGCAACTCATTATGGCCGTTTACTGTGACTAAGAGTAAAGGCAAGGCTAGATGATCGCTAGTAAAGTCTGTAGAATTACACATCCAATATTATACTTTTATATTGCGCTTTATATGCCCAGGTGCATTGTGTGACTTTTTTATTTTTAGGTCTACAATGGAAATAACCTGAATCTCCTCATTATGTAAAAACGTCTCGAAAGTAGCGATGAGCGAGTATGTTCTGTTAATCCTTTCGGCGAGTATGCTCGGGGAGAGCACCGAGTAGTTACAGCTGCTCGGTGATATGGTTGAATCGCAACTGTTTGACAGCTTTAGTACATGTGAGGAATGTCTATTTCTTACACATTCCTCACATGTATTAAAGTTATCAAACAGTCGCAAATCATGCACACGGGAGCGATTCAACCATATCACTGAGCAGCTATAACTACTCGGCCCGAGCATACTCGCCGAAAGGGTTAACAGAACATACTCGCTCATCACTAGTCGAAAGTCTTATTCTATCAAAGCATGGATCCGTGCGCGGTTATGACTGGTGATTGCTAGGGGAAGGCTCCCAGGGAAAAAAATATGTCCTAGCGATGGATGTAGGCTCAGGATCAGAGCTTGTGTCATATAGGCATGTGCCAACTGTGTTATACAGCCAGCACCTGCTTCTAACAGCAGCGATCTGTAATAGCTCTATTCCTTTCCGTTTAAGCACTTAAAGGGAACCTGTCACCAGTTTTGTCCTATATGAACTAAAAACTATCACCTTATTCAGCACCTGTGCTGCATTCCATAAATGCTTATGTCAAGGCTGTGGAGTTGGATTCGGTATAAAATAGACACAGACTAACTCCTAAAATATACAATAAATTGGGTACAGTAGTTCAATGCAGTTTGTGGGGAATATTTTTTCATAAGCATTTGGGAAAGTTATGAAATGTCCTATAAATGTCTGTCCTAGTCCTGATCTAAGGGTCTAGACTTTTAGCTGAGATGAATCTGTGATCCAGGAAATTTATCACTTAAACATGAGCCATGTATGAGGGAGTCGTGGAAATTGAGGAGTCTGAGTTGGAGGTTTGGCTTACAGACTCCACAGCCCTGGCTTACATAAACCCCTGACTCCACATGTAGACACCCCCCAAAAAAAGCTTTTTACATTTCTCCCATACTGTATGGTAATCGGGTCAGTCAGATGGGCATGGTTTCGGGCCTCTCCATCTCTCCCCCCGGCTGTTGCTCACCATCCTCCTTTAATTGATGTGGATGATGCCCAACGTCATCCACACTGTCAATTAAAGAATGAGGCCGGTGAGTAGCAGCCGGGTGGGGGGGAGGGAGGGGTTGGTTGATAGTTTTAGTTTATATAGGACAAAACTGGTGACATGTTCCCTTTAAAGTAAAGGCAGATTTTTGCAACCTAATCTGCTCAGAGAATATTGTAGTGACAGAGACACTGATTCCAGCTATGTGCCACTTACTGGGCTGCTTGCCATAGCTTTGATAAAGTCACTGTTATCAGCAGGAAATCAGTACAGGACTAGTAAACCTGCTGCTCGGTAGTCCCATATTCATGACCTCTGTATAATTCCACCCCCAGCAGATTGGTAGCTTTCCATGTACACTAGGGATAGGCAGAAAGCTTCCAATCAGTGGAACTGTTAGGGCAGCAGCAGATAAAACTGTGGCAAAACTGCAGCAAGAAGTTAGACATATCTATAATCAAGGTCTGTGTGTCTACAAAATGCCACTCTCAGGTAGGGTTACAAAATCATGATAGCAGACTCCCTTTAAAAGCAGTTTTCAATAGCCGACAGCAGCATCTAAGAATAAGATAGAGGTTTTTGTGAATTTAATTGCCAGTTCCCCACCAATAAAACCCACCCCTGAGAACAATACAGGAGTGCACACAGTCTGTGCATGCATAGAGTATGGCATGGATTCATAAGCATAGACTCTGCTGTCTACTGACCTGCACACTTATGGGGTATTTTGAGCATTATGAGGAAAGGGGGTCTCATAATCTGGTACCTACTGATCTTCTGGCAATCAAAAGGTACAAAAAAAACATTTGGTTACTGTTTAAGTAGCATGATCCTGTTGTGGTGTTAGGTACAGCACCCCCACCGCTGCTATGCTTCAAAAGGAGACTGTTATTTGGACAACGTACTGCAATACTGAAGAGTTCCCATTAGTACAAGCAATTAAAAAGGCAGGTTCAAATCCCCAAAAGGAACTAAACATAAGAAATAATGTAAAAAAAATATAGAATTTATACCAATTTTTTCCCAATGTATAATAAAATGAACAGAGTCATTCAGAAGTGAAACATAGATCCCAAATGATATTTTCTCACTCCTAACTATTTCCAGAGTAAGATACAGTGGACTAACCAGCGCCAGCGTTCACACCAGGACCGTTACATGTGCAGATGTGCTCCACATAGTCACTGCCTCTAGAGGGAGCTGGCTGCATACAGATCTGCAGGGAACCACAGCAGCACCCAGGCCGGCCTCATCCACAGCCATCAGGCAGGCTCCGCCCTGTACACTACTGCCCCTCACACACAGGTGCCAGATGGCTGCAGCAGGGCGTCTGCCTGCCCTGCCCCCAGCTTCAGTGTATTACTCCAGAGTGGGGGGTAATGGCGCTGGCTCATAGTTATCGCCTTACAAAGTGGGGACACCTAGTATATACACAACTATATAGGAAAGGGTTCTTTACAGTCCCAGCAGTCAGCCTGTGGCAGGCCCGGCCACTAGGGGCAGTAATGGCAGACTGCATGGGGATGGATACAGGGCTAGCTGCTCCCTAGTATCACACAGGCCTGTGGGGAGTCTCAATGGCCGCCAGCAGAGCTAGTACCCGGCGGAACTCCCAGGGCCACCCATCATGTGCCGCCATAGACAATGGCTGACCCAGGGGCTTATACAGGGGTGTGCTGGGACCCCCGGCTGCCGCCCTGTGCAGCACAGTACAGGCTACTGATATACACATCAAATCCGAGATCTAGAGCTGCACAGAAGCTATTGATCCCCGTTATCAGTCACATATAGATTGCTGGACCCCGGCGCAGGATTCATGACGGAAGAGGACAATGGCGGACACGCAAAGACGTACAGCTACAAGCACCACCATGGCGGAGCCGGATACCGAGCACTTACCGAGCAGCAGCGCAATGCCCAGCGCGGCCTCCCCGAGCCTCGTCATGATGTCCGCACACAGCACCTCGTCCGCCTCCTGGGTTCAGCGCTCGCTCCTGTCTTCAGCTCTGGCGGCCCGGGCCTCACGGGAATCAGCGAGAGCCGCACAGTCCGGTACGAGGAAGAGCTCGCCTCACACTGTAGTCACATGCAATGACGTCATCTATCACAAGACGCGAGCACTTCTGTTTATAAGACAGAGGGCGTCAGCTCGGGATGTCCGGGCGCTACCGCCGCCATCTTACCGGAGTCCTATCTGTGCAGCACTATACATTGTAGAGTCGCCAAAATGGCCCATGAGTGAAGGCACAAAAGAATAACACGTTAGAAACTCGCCCCACCTGCTTCATATTGCACTGGAAGCTCTCCACAAAAGCGTCCAATTACACTCTGTAGTTACAAATAAGGGGTGTATAGCAATTATAGACAGAAGAAATACACATTGTTCTACAGTGTAACAGAGCAGTGTGCTCTACTGAGGTGTCACATATAGCAGTGTCCTCTACTGAGGTGTCACATATAGCAGTGTGCTCTACTGAGGTGTCACATATAGCAGTGTGCTCTACTGAGGTATCACATATAGCAGTGTGCTCTACTGAGGTATCACATATAGCAGTGTGCAGTACTGAGGTATCACATATAGCAGTGTGCTCTACTGAGGTTTCACATATAGCAGTGTGCAGTACTGAGGTATCACATATAGCAATGTGCTCTACTGAGGTATCACATATAGCAGTGTGCAGTACTGTGGTATCACATATAGCAGTGTGCAGTACTGGGGTATCACATATAGCAGTGTGCAGTACTGAGGTATCACATATAGCAATGTGCTCTACTGAGGTATCACATATAGCAGTGTGCAGTACTGTGGTATCACATATAGCAGTGTGCAGTACAGGGGTGTCACATATAGCAGTGTGCAGTACTGGGGTATCACATATAGCAGTGTGCAGTACTGAGGTATCACATATAGCAGTGTGCTCTACTGAGGTATCACATATAGCAGTGTGCAGTACTGAGGTATCACATATAGCAGTGTGCAGTACTGAGGTATCACATATAGCAGTGTGCTCTACTGAGGTATCACATATAGCAGTGTGCAGTACTGTGGTATCACATATAGCAGTGTGCAGTACTGAGGTATCACATATAGCAGTGTGCTGTACTGAGGTATCACATATAGCAGTGTGCAGTACTGAGGTATCACATATAGCAGTGTGCAGTACTGTGGTATCACATATAGCAGTGTGCAGTACTGAGGTATCACATATAGCAGTGTGCTGTACTGAGGTATCACATATAGCAGTGTGCAGTACTATGGTATCACATATAGCAGTGTGCAGTACTGAGGTATCACATATAGCAGTGTGCAGTACTGAGGTATCACATATAACAGTGTGCAGTACTATGGTATCACATATAGCAGTGTGCTGTACTGAGGTATCACATATAGCAGTGTGCAGTACTGAGGTATCACATATAGCAGTGTGCTGTACTATGGTATCACATATAGCAGTGTGCTGTACTGAGGTATCACATATAGCAGTGTGCTGTACTATGGTATCACATATAGCAGTGTGCAGTACTGGGGTATCACATATAACAGTGTGCTGTACTATTGTATCACATATAGCAGTGTGCAGTACTGAGGTATCACATATAGCAGTGTGCAGTACTGAGGTATCACATATAGCAGTTTGCAGTACTGAGGTATCACATATAGCAGTGTGCTCTACTGAGGTATCACATATAGCAGTGTGCAGTACTGAGGTATCACATATAGCAGTGTGCTCTACTGAGGTATCACATATAGCAGTGTGCAGTACTGTGGTATCACATATAGCAGTGTGCAGTACAGAGGTGTCACATATAGCAGTGTGCTGTACTGAGGTATCACATATAGCAGTGTGCAGTACTGAGGTATCACATATAGCAGTGTGCAGTACTGAGGTATCACATATAGCAGTGTACTCTACTGAGGTATCACATATAGCAGTGTGCAGTACTGTGGTATCACATATAGCAGTGTGCAGTACAGGGGTGTCACATATAGCAGTGTGCTCTACTGAGGTGTCACATATAGCAGTGTGCTCTACTGAGGTGTCACATATAGCAGTGTGCTCTACTGAGGTATCACATATAGCAGTGTGCTCTACTGAGGTATCACATATAGCAGTGTGCAGTACTGAGGTATTACATATAGCAGTGTGCTCTACTGAGGTATCACATATAGCAGTGTGCAGTACTGAGGTATCACATATAGCAGTGTGCTCTACTGAGGTATCACATATAGCAGTGTGCAGTACTGTGGTATCACATATAGCAGTGTGCAGTACAGGGGTGTCACATATAGCAGTGTGCTGTACTGAGGTATCACATATAGCAGTGTGCAGTACTGAGGTATCACATATAGCAGTGTGCAGTACTGAGGTATCACATATAGCAGTGTACTCTACTGAGGTATCACATATAGCAGTGTGCAGTACTGTGGTATCACATATAGCAGTGTGCAGTACAGGGGTGTCACATATAGCAGTGTGCTGTACTGAGGTATCACATATAGCAGTGTGCAGTACTGAGGTATCACATATAGCAGTGTGCAGTACTGAGGTATCACATATAGCAGTGTGCTCTACTGAGGTATCACATATAGCAGTGTGCAGTACTGAGGTATCACATATAGCAGTGTGCAGTACTGAGGTATCACATATAGCAGTGTGCAGTACTGAGGTATCACATATAGCAGTGTGCTCTACTGAGGTATCACATATAGCAGTGTGCAGTACTGTGGTATCACATATAGCAGTGTGCAGTACTGAGGTATCACATATAGCAGTGTGCTGTACTGAGGTATCACATATAGCAGTGTGCAGTACTATGGTATCACATATAGCAGTGTGCAGTACTGAGGTATCACATATAGCAGTGTGCAGTACTGAGGTATCACATATAACAGTGTGCAGTACTATGGTATCACATATAGCAGTGTGCTGTACTGAGGTATCACATATAGCAGTGTGCAGTACTGAGGTATCACATATAGCAGTGTGCTGTACTATGGTATCACATATAGCAGTGTGCTGTACTGAGGTATCACATATAACAGTGTGCTGTACTATTGTATCACATATAGCAGTGTGCAGTACTGAGGTATCACATATAGCAGTGTGCAGTGCTGAGGTATCACATATAGCAGTTTGCAGTACTGAGGTATCACATAAAAGCAGTGTGCTGTACTGAGGTATCACATATAGCAGTGTGCAGTACTGAGGTATCACATATAGCAGTGTGCTCTACTGAGGTATCACATATAGCAGTGTGCTGTACTAAGGTATCACATATAGCAGTGTGCAGTACTGGGGTATCACATATAACTGCGCTGTACTGAGGTATCACATAGAGCAGTGTGCAGTACAGGGGTGTCACAAATAGCAGTGTGCAGTACTGAGATATCACATATAGCAGTGTGCAGTACTGAGGTATCACATATAGCAGTGTGCAGTACTGAGGTATCACATATAGCAGTGTGCAGTACTGAGGTATCACATATAGCAGTGTACAGTACTGTGGTATCACATATAGCAGTGTGCAGTACAGGGGTGTCACATATAGCAGTGTACAGTACTGTGGTATCACATATAGCAGTGTACAGTACAGGGGTATCACATATAGCAGTGTGCAGTACTGAGCTATCACATATAGCAGTGTGCAGTACTGTGGTATCACATATAGCAGTGTGCAATACAGGGGTGTCACATATAGCAGTGTGCAGTACTGAGGTATCATAGCTGTGTGCAGTACTGAGGTATCACATATAGCTGTGTGCAGTACTGAGGTATCACATATAGCAGTGTGCAGTACTGTGGTATCACATATAGCAGTGTGCAGTACTCTGGTATCACATATAGCAGTGTGCAGTACTGAGGTATCACATATAGCAGTGTGCTGTACTGAGGTATCACATATAACAGTGCGCTGTACGGAGATATCACATAGACCTGTGTGCAGTACTGAGGTATCACATATAGCAGTGTGCAGTACTGAGGTATCACATATAGCAGTGTGCAGTACTCTGGTATCACATATAGCAGTGTGCAGTACTGAGGTATCACATATAGCAGTGTGCTGTACTGAGGTATCACATATAACAGTGCGCTGTACTGAGGTATCACATAGAGCAGTGTGCAGTAGAGGGGTGTCACATATAGCAGTGTGCAGTACTGAGATATCACATATAGCAGTGTGAAGTACTGAGGTATCACATATAGCAGTGTGCAGTACTGTGGTATCACATATAGCAGTGTGCAGTACAGGGGTGTCACATATAGCAGTGTGCAGTACTGAGGTATCATAGCCGTGTGCAGTACTGAGGTATCACATATAGCAGTGTACAGTACTGAGGTATCACATATAGCAGTGTGCAGTACTGTGGTATCACATATAGCAGTGTGCAGTACAGGGGTGTCACATATAGCAGTGTGCAGTACTGAGGTATCACATATAGCAGTGTGCAGTACAGGGGTATCACATATAGCAGTGTGCAGTACAGGGGTGTCACATATAGCAGTGTGCAGTACTGAGGTATCACATATAGCAGTGTGCAGTACAGGGGTATCACATATAGCAGTGTGCAGTACAGGGGTGTCACATATAGCAGTGTGCAGTACTGAGGTATCACATATAGCAGTGTGCAGTACTGAGGTATCACATATAGCAGTGTGCAGTACTGAGGTATCACATATAGCAGTGTGCAGTACAGGGGTGTCACATATAGCAGTGTGCAGTACTGAGGTATCACATATAGCAGTGTGCAGTACAGGGGTATCACATATAGCAGTGTGCAGTACAGGGGTGTCACATATAGCAGTGTGCAGTACTGAGGTATCACATATAGCAGTGTGCAGTACAGGGGTATCACATATAGCAGTGTGCAGTACAGGGGTGTCACATATAGCAGTGTGCAGTACTGAGGTATCACATATAGCAGTGTGCAGTACTGAGGTATCACATATAGCAGTGTGCTGTACTGAGGTATCACATATAACAGTGTGCTGTACTATTGTATCACATATAGCAGTGTGCAGTACTGAGGTATCACATATAGCAGTGTGCAGTACTGAGGTATCACATATAGCTGTTTGCAGTACTGAGGTATCACATATAGCAGTGTGCAGTACTGAGGTATCACATATAGCAGTGTGCTGTACTGAGGTATCACATATAGCAGTGTGCAGTACTGAGGTATCACATATAGCAGTGTGCTCTACTGAGGTATCACATATAGCAGTGTGCTGTACTAAGGTATCACATATAGCAGTGTGCAGTACTGGGGTATCACATATAACTGCGCTGTACTGAGGTATCACATAGAGCAGTGTGCAGTACAGGGGTGTCACATATAGCAGTGTGCAGTACTGAAATATCACATATAGCAGTGTGCAGTACTGAGGTATCACATATAGCAGTGTGCAGTACTGAGGTATC
This sequence comes from Phyllobates terribilis, assembly GCF_046119375.1. NCBI lineage: Eukaryota > Metazoa > Chordata > Amphibia > Anura > Dendrobatidae > Phyllobates > Phyllobates terribilis. The sequence continues at coordinate 323,855,963 of NW_027362762.1, read as the reverse complement.
ACATATAGCAGTGTGCAGTACTGAGGTATCACATATAGCAGTGTACAGTACTGTGGTATCACATATAGCAGTGTGCAGTACAGGGGTGTCACATATAGCAGTGTACAGTACTGTGGTATCACATATAGCAGTGTACAGTACAGGGGTATCACATATAGCAGTGTGCAGTACTGAGCTATCACATATAGCAGTGTGCAGTACTGTGGTATCACATATAGCAGTGTGCAATACAGGGGTGTCACATATAGCAGAGTGCAGTACTGAGGTATCATAGCTGTGTGCAGTACTGAGGTATCACATATAGCTGTGTGCAGTACTGAGGTATCACATATAGCAGTGTGCAGTACTGTGGTATCACATATAGCAGTGTGCAGTACTCTGGTATCACATATAGCAGTGTGCAGTACTGAGGTATCACATATAGCAGTGTGCTGTACTGAGGTATCACATATAACAGTGCGCTGTACGGAGATATCACATAGACCTGTGTGCAGTACTGAGGTATCACATATAGCAGTGTGCAGTACTGAGGTATCACATATAGCAGTGTGCAGTACTCTGGTATCACATATAGCAGTGTGCAGTACTGAGGTATCACATATAGCAGTGTGCTGTACTGAGGTATCACATATAACAGTGCGCTGTACGGAGGTATCACATAGAGCAGTGTGCAGTAGAGGGGTGTCACATATAGCAGTGTGCAGTACTGAGATATCACATATAGCAGTGTGCAGTACTGAGGTATCACATATAGCAGTGTGCAGTACTGTGGTATCACATATAGCAGTGTGCAGTACAGGGGTGTCACATATAGCAGTGTGCAGTACTGAGGTATCATAGCCGTGTGCAGTACTGAGGTATCACATATAGCAGTGTACAGTACTGAGGTATCACATATAGCAGTGTGCAGTACTGTGGTATCACATATAGCAGTGTGCAGTACAGGGGTGTCACATATAGCAGTGTGCAGTACTGAGGTATCACATATAGCAGTGTGCAGTACAGGGGTATCACATATAGCAGTGTGCAGTACAGGGGTGTCACATATAGCAGTGTGCAGTACTGAGGTATCACATATAGCAGTGTGCAGTACAGGGGTATCACATATAGCAGTGTGCAGTACTGAGGTATCACATATAGCAGTGTGCAGTACAGGGGTATCACATATAGCAGTGTGCAGTACAGGGGTGTCACATATAGCAGTGTGCAGTACTGAGGTATCACATATAGCAGTGTGCAGTACAGGGGTATCACATATAGCAGTGTGCAGTACAGGGGTGTCACATATAGCAGTGTGCAGTACTGAGGTATCACATATAGCAGTGTGCAGTACTGAGGTATCACATATAGCAGTGTGCTGTACTGAGGTATCACATATAACAGTGTGCTGTACTATTGTATCACATATAGCAGTGTGCAGTACTGAGGTATCACATATAGCAGTGTGCAGTACTGAGGTATCACATATAGCAGTTTGCAGTACTGAGGTATCACATATAGCAGTGTGCAGTACTGAGGTATCACATAAAAGCAGTGTGCTGTACTGAGGTATCACATATAGCAGTGTGCAGTACTGAGGTATCACATATAGCAGTGTGCTCTACTGAGGTATCACATATAGCAGTGTGCTGTACTAAGGTATCACATATAGCAGTGTGCAGTACTGGGGTATCACATATAACTGCGCTGTACTGAGGTATCACATAGAGCAGTGTGCAGTACAGGGGTGTCACATATAGCAGTGTGCAGTACTGAGATATCACATATAGCAGTGTGCAGTACTGAGGTATCACATATAGCAGTGTGCAGTACTGAGGTATCACATATAGCAGTGTGCAGTACTGAGGTATCACATATAGCAGTGTACAGTACTGTGGTATCACATATAGCAGTGTGCAGTACAGGGGTGTCACATATAGCAGTGTACAGTACTGTGGTATCACATATAGCAGTGTACAGTACAGGGGTATCACATATAGCAGTGTGCAGTACTGAGCTATCACATATAGCAGTGTGCAGTACTGTGGTATCACATATAGCAGTGTGCAATACAGGGGTGTCACATATAGCAGTGTGCAGTACTGAGGTATCATAGCTGTGTGCAGTACTGAGGTATCACATATAGCTGTGTGCAGTACTGAGGTATCACATATAGCAGTGTGCAGTACTGTGGTATCACATATAGCAGTGTGCAGTACTCTGGTATCACATATAGCAGTGTGCAGTACTGAGGTATCACATATAGCAGTGTGCTGTACTGAGGTATCACATATAACAGTGCGCTGTACGGAGATATCACATAGACCTGTGTGCAGTACTGAGGTATCACATATAGCAGTGTGCAGTACTGAGGTATCACATATAGCAGTGTGCAGTACTCTGGTATCACATATAGCAGTGTGCAGTACTGAGGTATCACATATAGCAGTGTGCTGTACTGAGGTATCACATATAACAGTGCGCTGTACTGAGGTATCACATAGAGCAGTGTGCAGTAGAGGGGTGTCACATATAGCAGTGTGCAGTACTGAGATATCACAGATAGCAGTGTGCAGTACTGAGGTATCACGTATAGCAGTGTGCAGTACTGTGGTATCACATATAGCAGTGTGCAGTACAGGGGTGTCACATATAGCAGTGTGCAGTACTGAGGTATCATAGCCGTGTGCAGTACTGAGGTATCACATATAGCAGTGTACAGTACTGAGGTATCACATATAGCAGTGTGCAGTACTGTGGTATCACATATAGCAGTGTGCAGTACAGGGGTGTCACATATAGCAGTGTGCAGTACTGAGGTATCACATATAGCAGTGTGCAGTACAGGGGTATCACATATAGCAGTGTGCAGTACAGGGGTGTCACATATAGCAGTGTGCAGTACTGAGGTATCACATATAGCAGTGTGCAGTACAGGGGTATCACATATAGCAGTGTGCAGTACAGGGGTGTCACATATAGCAGTGTGCAGTACTGAGGTATCACATATAGCAGTGTGCAGTACTGAGGTATCACATATAGCAGTGTGCAGTACTGAGGTATCACATATAGCAGTGTGCAGTACTGAGGTATCACATATAACAGTGTGCAGTACTATGGTATCACATATAGCAGTGTGCTGTACTGAGGTATCACATATAGCAGTGTGCAGTACAGGGGTGTCACATATAGCAGTGTGCAGTACTGAGGTATCACATATAGCAGTGTGCAGTACTGAGGTATCACATATAGCAGTGTGCAGTACAGGGGTGTCACATATAGCAGTGTGCAGTACTGAGGTATCACATATAGCAGTGTGCAGTACTGAGGTATCACATATAGCAGTGCGCAGTACTGAGGTATCACATATAGCAGTGTGCAGTACCGAGGTATCACATATAGCAGTGTGCAGTACTGAGGTATCACATATAACAGTGTGCAGTACTATGGTATCACATATAGCAGTGTGCTGTACTGAGGTATCACATATAGCAGTGTGCAGTACAGGGGTATCACATATAGCAGTGTGCAGTACTGAGGTATCACATATAGCAGTGTGCAGTACAGGGGTGTCACATATAGCAGTGTGCAGTACTGAGGTATCACATATAGCAGTGTGCAGTACTGAGGTATCACATATAGCAGTGTGCAGTACTGAGGTATCACATATAGCAGTGTGCAGTACTGTGGTATCACATATAACAGTGCGCTGTACTGAGGTATCACATATAGCTGTGTGCAGTACTGAGGTATCACATATAGCAGTGTGCAGTACAGGGGTGTCACATATAGCAGTGTGCAGTACTGTGGTATCACATATAGCAGTGTGCAGTACAGGGGTGTCACATATAGCAGTGTGCTGTACTGAGGTATCACATATAGCAGTGTGCAGTACTGAGGTATCACATATAGCAGTGTGCAGTACTGAGGTATCACATATAGCAGTGTGCTCTACTGAGGTATCACATATAGCAGTGTGCAGTACTGAGGTATCACATATAGCAGTGTGCAGTACTGAGGTATCACATATAGCAGTGTGCAGTACTGAGGTATCACATATAGCAGTGTGCTCTACTGAGGTATCACATATAGCAGTGTGCAGTACTGTGGTATCACATATAGCAGTGTGCAGTAATGAGGTATCACATATAGCAGTGTGCTGTACTGAGGTATCACATATAGCAGTGTGCAGTACTATGGTATCACATATAGCAGTGTGCAGTACTGAGGTATCACATATAGCAGTGTGCAGTACTGAGGTATCACATATAACAGTGTGCAGTACTATGGTATCACATATAGCAGTGTGCTGTACTGAGGTATCACATATAGCAGTGTGCAGTACTGAGGTATCACATATAGCAGTGTGCTGTACTATGGTATCACATATAGCAGTGTGCTGTACTGAGGTATCACATATAGCAGTGTGCAGTACTATGGTATCACATATAGCAGTGTGCAGAACTGGGGTATCACATATAACAGTGTGCAGTACTGAGGTATCACATATAGCAGTGTGCAGTACTGGGGTATCACATATAACAGTGTGCTGTACTGAGGTATCACATATAGCAGTGTGCAGTACTATTGTATCACATATAGCAGTGTGCAGTACTGAGGTATCACATATAGCAGTGTGCAGTACTGAGGTATCACATATAGCAGTTTGCAGTACTGAGGTATCACATATAGCAGTGTGCAGTACTTAGGTATCACATATAGCAGTGTGCTGTACTGAGGTATCACATATAGCAGTGTGCAGTACTAAGGTATCACATATAGCAGAGTGCTGTACTGAGGAATCACATATAGCAGTGTGCTCTACTGAGGTATCACATATAGCAGTGTGCTGTACTGAGGTATCACATATAGCAGTGTGCAGTACTAAGGTATCACATATAGCAGTGTGCAGCACTGAGGTATCACATATAGCAGTGTGCAGTACTGAGGTATCACATATAGCAGTGTACAGTACTGTGGTATCACATATAGCAGTGTGCAGTACAGGGGTGTCACATATAGCAGTGTACAGTACTGTGGTATCACATATAGCAGTGTACAGTACAGGGGTATCACATATAGCAGTGTGCAGTACTGAGCTATCACATATAGCAGTGTGCAGTACTGTGGTATCACATATAGCAGTGTGCAATACAGGGGTGTCACATATAGCAGTGTGCAGTACTGAGGTATCATAGCTGTGTGCAGTACTGAGGTATCACATATAGCTGTGTGCAGTACTGAGGTATCACATATAGCAGTGTGCAGTACTGTGGTATCACATATAGCAGTGTGCAGTACTCTGGTATCACATATAGCAGTGTGCAGTACTGAGGTATCACATATAGCAGAGTGCTGTACTGAGGTATCACATATAACAGTGCGCTGTACGGAGATATCACATAGACCTGTGTGCAGTACTGAGGTATCACATATAGCAGTGTGCAGTACTGAGGTATCACATATAGCAGTGTGCAGTACTCTGGTATCACATTTAGCAGTGTGCAGTACTGAGGTATCACATATAGCAGTGTGCTGTACTGAGGTATCACATATAACAGTGCGCTGTACTGAGGTATCACATAGAGCAGTGTGCAGTAGAGGGGTGTCACATATAGCAGTGTGCAGTACTGAGATATCACATATAGCAGTGTGCAGTACTGAGGTATCACATATAGCAGTGTGCAGTACTGTGGTATCACATATAGCAGTGTGCAGTACAGGGGTGTCACATATAGCAGTGTGCAGTACTGAGGTATCATAGCCGTGTGCAGTACTGAGGTATCACATATAGCAGTGTACAGTACTGAGGTATCACATATAGCAGTGTGCAGTACTGTGGTATCACATATAGCAGTGTGCAGTACAGGGGTGTCACATATAGCAGTGTGCAGTACTGAGGTATCACATATAGCAGTGTGCAGTACAGGGGTATCACATATAGCAGTGTGCAGTACAGGGGTGTCACATATAGCAGTGTGCAGTACTGAGGTATCACATATAGCAGTGTGCAGTACAGGGGTATCACATATAGCAGTGTGCAGTACAGGGGTGTCACATATAGCAGTGTGCAGTACTGAGGTATCACATATAGCAGTGTGTAGTACTGAGGTATCACATATAGCAGTGTGCAGTACTGAGGTATCACATATAGCAGTGTGCAGTACAGGGGTGTCACATATAGCAGTGTGCAGTACTGAGGTATCACATATAGCAGTGTGCAGTACAGGGGTATCACATATAGCAGTGTGCAGTACAGGGGTGTCACATATAGCAGTGTACAGTACTGAGGTATCACATATAGCAGTGTGCAGTACAGGGGTATCACATATAGCAGTGTGCAGTACAGGGGTGTCACATATAGCAGTGTGCAGTACTGAGGTATCACATATAGCAGTGTGCAGTACTGAGGTATCACATATAGCAGTGTGCTGTACTGAGGTATCACATATAACAGTGTGCTGTACTATTGTATCACATATAGCAGTGTGCAGTACTGAGGTATCACATATAGCAGTGTGCAGTACTGAGGTATCACATATAGCTGTTTGCAGTACTGAGGTATCACATATAGCAGTGTGCAGTACTGAGGTATCACATATAGCAGTGTGCTGTACTGAGGTATCACATATAGCAGTGTGCAGTACTGAGGTATCACATATAGCAGTGTGCTCTACTGAGGTATCACATATAGCAGTGTGCTGTACTAAGGTATCACATATAGCAGTGTGCAGTACTGGGGTATCACATATAACTGCGCTGTACTGAGGTATCACATAGAGCAGTGTGCAGTACAGGGGTGTCACATATAGCAGTGTGCAGTACTGAGATATCACATATAGCAGTGTGCAGTACTGAGGTATCACATATAGCAGTGTGCAGTACTGAGGTATCACATATAGCAGTGTGCAGTACTGAGGTATCACATATAGCAGTGTACAGTACTGTGGTATCACATATAGCAGTGTGCAGTACAGGGGTGTCACATATAGCAGTGTACAGTACTGTGGTATCACATATAGCAGTGTACAGTACAGGGGTATCACATATAGCAGTGTGCAGTACTGAGCTATCACATATAGCAGTGTGCAGTACTGTGGTATCACATATAGCAGTGTGCAATACAGGGGTGTCACATATAGCAGTGTGCAGTACTGAGGTATCATAGCTGTGTGCAGTACTGAGGTATCACATATAGCTGTGTGCAGTACTGAGGTATCACATATAGCAGTGTGCAGTACTGTGGTATCACATATAGCAGTGTGCAGTACTCTGGTATCACATATAGCAGTGTGCAGTACTGAGGTATCACATATAGCAGTGTGCTGTACTGAGGTATCACATATAACAGTGCGCTGTACGGAGATATCACATAGACCTGTGTGCAGTACTGAGGTATCACATATAGCAGTGTGCAGTACTGAGGTATCACATATAGCAGTGTGCAGTACTCTGGTATCACATATAGCAGTGTGCAGTACTGAGGTATCACATATAGCAGTGTGCTGTACTGAGGTATCACATATAACAGTGCGCTGTACGGAGGTATCACATAGAGCAGTGTGCAGTAGAGGGGTGTCACATATAGCAGTGTGCAGTACTGAGATATCACATATAGCAGTGTGCAGTACTGAGGTATCACATATAGCAGTGTGCAGTACTGTGGTATCACATATAGCAGTGTGCAGTACAGGGGTGTCACATATAGCAGTGTGCAGTACTGAGGTATCATAGCCGTGTGCAGTACTGAGGTATCACATATAGCAGTGTACATTACTGAGGTATCACATATAGCAGTGTGCAGTACTGTGGTATCACATATAGCAGTGTGCAGTACAGGGGTGTCACATATAGCAGTGTGCAGTACTGAGGTATCACATATAGCAGTGTGCAGTACAGGGGTATCACATATAGCAGTGTGCAGTACAGGGGTGTCACATATAGCAGTGTGCAGTACTGAGGTATCACATATAGCAGTGTGCAGTACAGGGGTATCACATATAGCAGTGTGCAGTACTGAGGTATCACATAAAGCAGTGTGCAGTACAGGGGTATCACATATAGCAGTGTGCAGTACAGGGGTGTCACATATAGCAGTGTGCAGTACTGAGGTATCACATATAGCAGTGTGCAGTACAGGGGTATCACATATAGCAGTGTGCAGTACAGGGGTGTCACATATAGCAGTGTGCAGTACTGAGGTATCACATATAGCAGTGTGCTGTACTGAGGTATCACATATAGCAGTGTGCTGTACTGAGGTATCACATATAACAGTGTGCTGTACTATTGTATCACATATAGCAGTGTGCAGTACTGAGGTATCACATATAGCAGTGTGCAGTACTGAGGTATCACATATAGCAGTTTGCAGTACTGAGGTATCACATATAGCAGTGTGCAGTACTGAGGTATCACATAAAAGCAGTGTGCTGTACTGAGATATCACATATAGCAGTGTGCAGTACTGAGGTATCACATATAGCAGTGTGCTCTACTGAGGTATCACATATAGCAGTGTGCTGTACTAAGGTATCACATATAGCAGTGTGCAGTACTGGGGTATCACATATAACTGCGCTGTACTGAGGTATCACATAGAGCAGTGTGCAGTACAGGGGTGTCACATATAGCAGTGTGCAGTACTGAGATATCACATATAGCAGTGTGCAGTACTGAGGTATCACATATAGCAGTGTGCAGTACTGAGGTATCACATATAGCAGTGTGCAGTACTGAGGTATCACATATAGCAGTGTACAGTACTGTGGTATCACATATAGCAGTGTGCAGTACAGGGGTGTCACATATAGCAGTGTACAGTACTGTGGTATCACATATAGCAGTGTACAGTACAGGGGTATCACATATAGCAGTGTGCAGTACTGAGCTATCACATATAGCAGTGTGCAGTACTGTGGTATCACATATAGCAGTGTGCAATACAGGGGTGTCACATATAGCAGTGTGCAGTACTGAGGTATCATAGCTGTGTGCAGTACTGAGGTATCACATATAGCTGTGTGCAGTACTGAGGTATCACATATAGCAGTGTGCAGTACTGTGGTATCACATATAGCAGTGTGCAGTACTCTGGTATCACATATAGCAGTGTGCAGTACTGAGGTATCACATATAGCAGTGTGCTGTACTGAGGTATCACATATAACAGTGCGCTGTACGGAGATATCACATAGACCTGTGTGCAGTACTGAGGTATCACATATAGCTGTGTGCAGTACTGAGGTATCACATATAGCAGTGTGCAGTACTCTGGTATCACATATAGCAGTGTGCAGTACTGAGGTATCACATATAGCAGTGTGCTGTACTGAGGTATCACATATAACAGTGCGCTGTACTGAGGTATCACATAGAGCAGTGTGCAGTAGAGGGGTGTCACATATAGCAGTGTGCAGTACTGAGATATCACATATAGCAGTGTGCAGTACTGAGGTATCACGTATAGCAGTGTGCAGTACTGTGGTATCACATATAGCAGTGTGCAGTACAGGGGTGTCACATATAGCAGTGTGCAGTACTGAGGTATCATAGCCGTGTGCAGTACTGAGGAATCACATATAGCAGTGTACAGTACTGAGGTATCACATATAGCAGTGTGCAGTACTGTGGTATCACATATAGCAGTGTGCAGTACAGGGGTGTCACATATAGCAGTGTGCAGTACTGAGGTATCACATATAGCAGTGTGCAGTACAGGGGTATCACATATAGCAGTGTGCAGTACAGGGGTGTCACATATAGCAGTGTGCAGTACTGAGGTATCACATATAGCAGTGTGCAGTACAGGGGTATCACATATAGCAGTGTGCAGTACAGGGGTGTCACATATAGCAGTGTGCAGTACTGAGGTATCACATATAGCAGTGTGCAGTACTGAGGTATCACATATAGCAGTGTGCAGTACTGAGGTATCACATATAGCAGTGTGCAGTACTGAGGTATCACATATAACAGTGTGCAGTACTATGGTATCACATATAGCAGTGTGCTGTACTGAGGTATCACATATAGCAGTGTGCAGTACAGGGGTGTCACATATAGCAGTGTGCAGTACTGAGGTATCACATATAGCAGTGTGCAGTACTGAGGTATCACATATAGCAGTGTGCAGTACAGGGGTGTCACATATAGCAGTGTGCAGTACTGAGGTATCACATATAGCAGTGTGCAGTACTGAGGTATCACATATAGCAGTGCGCAGTACTGAGGTATCACATATAGCAGTGTGCAGTACCGAGGTATCACATATAGCAGTGTGCAGTACTGAGGTATCACATATAACAGTGTGCAGTACTATTGTATCACATATAGCAGTGTGCTGTACTGAGGTATCACATATAGCAGTGTGCAGTACAGGGGTATCACATATAGCAGTGTGCAGTACTGAGGTATCACATATAGCAGTGTGCAGTACAGGGGTGTCACATATAGCAGTGTGCAGTACTGAGGTATCACATATAGCAGTGTGCAGTACTGAGGTATCACATATAGCAGTGTGCAGTACTGAGGTATCACATATAGCAGTGTGCAGTACTGTGGTATCACATATAACAGTGCGCTGTACTGAGGTATCACATATAGCTGTGTGCAGTACTGAGGTATCACATATAGCAGTGTGCAGTACAGGGGTGTCACATATAGCAGTGTGCAGTACTGTGGTATCACATATAGCAGTGTGCAGTACAGGGGTGTCACATATAGCAGTGTGCTGTACTGAGGTATCACATATAGCAGTGTGCAGTACTGAGGTATCACATATAGCAGTGTGCAGTACTGAGGTATCACATATAGCAGTGTGCTCTACTGAGGTATCACATATAGCAGTGTGCAGTACTGAGGTATCACATATAGCAGTGTGCAGTACTGAGGTATCACATATAGCAGTGTGCAGTACTGAGGTATCACATATAGCAGTGTGCTCTACTGAGGTATCACATATAGCAGTGTGCAGTACTGTGGTATCACATATAGCAGTGTGCAGTACTGAGGTATCACATATAGCAGTGTGCTGTACTGAGGTATCACATATAGCAGTGTGCAGTACTATGGTATCACATATAGCAGTGTGCAGTACTGAGGTATCACATATAGCAGTGTGCAGTACTGAGGTATCACATATAACAGTGTGCAGTACTATGGTATCACATATAGCAGTGTGCTGTACTGAGGTATCACATATAGCAGTGTGCAGTACTGAGGTATCACATATAGCAGTGTGCTGTACTATGGTATCACATATAGCAGTGTGCTGTACTGAGGTATCACATATAGCAGTGTGCAGTACTATGGTATCACATATAGCAGTGTGCAGAACTGGGGTATCACATATAACAGTGTGCAGTACTGAGGTATCACATATAGCAGTGTGCAGTACTGGGGTATCACATATAACAGTGTGCTGTACTGAGGTATCACATATAGCAGTGTGCAGTCCTATTGTATCACATATAGCAGTGTGCAGTACTGAGGTATCACATATAGCAGTGTGCAGTACTGAGGTATCACATATAGCAGTTTGCAGTACTGAGGTATCACATATAGCAGTGTGCAGTACTTAGGTATCACATATAGCAGTGTGCTGTACTGAGGTATCACATATAGCAGTGTGCAGTACTGAGGTATCACATATAGCAGAGTGCTGTACTGAGGAATCACATATAGCAGTGTGCTGTACTGAGGTATCACGTATAGCAGTGTGCTGTACTGAGGTATCACATATAGCAGTGTGCAGTACTGAGGTATCACATATAGCAGTGTGCAGCACTGAGGTATCACATATAGCAGTGTGCAGTACTGAGGTATCACATATAGCAGTGTACAGTACTGTGGTATCACATATAGCAGTGTGCAGTACAGGGGTGTCACATATAGCAGTGTACAGTACTGTGGTATCACATATAGCAGTGTACAGTACAGGGGTATCACATATAGCAGTGTGCAGTACTGAGCTATCACATATAGCAGTGTGCAGTACTGTGGTATCACATATAGCAGTGTGCAATACAGGGGTGTCACATATAGCAGTGTGCAGTACTGAGGTATCATAGCTGTGTGCAGTACTGAGGTATCACATATAGCTGTGTGCAGTACTGAGGTATCACATATAGCAGTGTGCAGTACTGTGGTATCACATATAGCAGTGTGCAGTAATCTGGTATCACATATAGCAGTGTGCAGTACTGAGGTATCACATATAGCAGTGTGCTGTACTGAGGTATCACATATAACAGTGCGCTGTACGGAGATATCACATAGACCTGTGTGCAGTACTGAGGTATCACATATAGCAGTGTGCAGTACTGAGGTATCACATATAGCAGTGTGCAGTACTCTGGTATCACATATAGCAGTGTGCAGTACTGAGGTATCACATATAGCAGTGTGCTGTACTGAGGTATCACATATAACAGTGCGCTGTACTGAGGTATCACATAGAGCAGTGTGCAGTAGAGGGGTGTCACATATAGCAGTGTGCAGTACTGAGATATCACATATAGCAGTGTGCAGTACTGAGGTATCACATATAGCAGTGTGCAGTACTGTGGTATCACATATAGCAGTGTGCAGTACAGGGGTGTCACATATAGCAGTGTGCAGTACTGAGGTATCATAGCCGTGTGCAGTACTGAGGTATCACATATAGCAGTGTACAGTACTGAGGTATCACATATAGCAGTGTGCAGTACTGTGGTATCACATATAGCAGTGTGCAGTACAGGGGTGTCACATATAGCAGTGTGCAGTACTGAGGTATCACATATAGCAGTGTGCAGTACAGGGGTATCACATATAGCAGTGTGCAGTACAGGGGTGTCACATATAGCAGTGTGCAGTACTGAGGTATCACATATAGCAGTGTGCAGTACAGGGGTATCACATATAGCAGTGTGCAGTACAGGGGTGTCACATATAGCAGTGTGCAGTACTGAGGTATCACATATAGCAGTGTGCAGTACTGAGGTATCACATATAGCAGTGTGCAGTACTGAGGTATCACATATAGCAGTGTGCAGTACAGGGGTGTCACATATAGCAGTGTGCAGTACTGAGGTATCACATATAGCAGTGTGCAGTACAGGGGTATCACATATAGCAGTGTGCAGTACAGGGGTGTCACATATAGCAGTGTGCAGTACTGAGGTATCACATATAGCAGTGTGCAGTACAGGGGTATCACATATAGCAGTGTGCAGTACAGGGGTGTCACATATAGCAGTGTGCAGTACTGAGGTATCACATATAGCAGTGTGCAGTACTGAGGTATCACATATAGCAGTGTGCTGTACTGAGGTATCACATATAACAGTGTGCTGTACTATTGTATCACATATAGCAGTGTGCAGTACTGAGGTATCACATATAGCAGTGTGCAGTACTGAGGTATCACATATAGCAGTTTGCAGTACTGAGGTATCACATATAGCAGTGTGCAGTACTGAGGTATCACATATAGCAGTGTGCTGTACTGAGGTATCACATATAGCAGTGTGCAGTACTGAGGTATCACATATAGCAGTGTGCTCTACTGAGGTATCACATATAGCAGTGTGCTGTACTAAGGTATCACATATAGCAGTGTGCAGTACTGGGGTATCACATATAACTGCGCTGTACTGAGGTATCACATAGAACAGTGTGCAGTACAGGGGTGTCACATATAGCAGTGTGCAGTACTGAGATATCACATATAGCAGTGTGCAGTACTGAGGTATCACATATAGCAGTGTGCAGTACTGAGGTATCACATATAGCAGTGTGCAGTACTGAGGTATCACATATAGCAGTGTACAGTACTGTGGTATCACATATAGCAGTGTGCAGTACAGGGGTGTCACATATAGCAGTGTACAGTACTGTGGTATCACATATAGCAGTGTACAGTACAGGGGTATCACATATAGCAGTGTGCAGTACTGAGCTATCACATATAGCAGTGTGCAGTACTGTGGTATCACATATAGCAGTGTGCAATACAGGGGTGTCACATATAGCAGTGTGCAGTACTGAGGTATCATAGCTGTGTGCAGTACTGAGGTATCACATATAGCTGTGTGCAGTACTGAGGTATCACATATAGCAGTGTGCAGTACTGTGGTATCACATATAGCAGTGTGCAGTACTCTGGTATCACATATAGCAGTGTGCAGTACTGAGGTATCACATATAGCAGTGTGCTGTACTGAGGTATCACATATAACAGTGCGCTGTACGGAGATATCACATAGACCTGTGTGCAGTACTGAGGTATCACATATAGCAGTGTGCAGTACTGAGGTATCACATATAGCAGTGTGCAGTACTCTGGTATCACATATAGAAGTGTGCAGTACTGAGGTATCACATATAGTAGTGTGCTGTACTGAGGTATCACATATAACAGTGCGCTGTACTGAGGTATCACATAGAGCAGTGTGCAGTAGAGGGGTGTCACATATAGCAGTGTGCAGTACTGAGATATCACATATAGCAGTGTGCAGTACTGAGGTATCACATATAGCAGTGTGCAGTACTGTGGTATCACATATAGCAGTGTGCAGTACAGGGGTGTCACATATAGCAGTGTGCAGTACTGAGGTATCATAGCCGTGTGCAGTACTGAGGTATCACATATAGCAGTGTACAGTACTGAGGTATCACATATAGCAGTGTGCAGTACTGTGGTATCACATATAGCAGTGTGCAGTACAGGGGTGTCACATATAGCTGTGTGCAGTACTGAGGTATCACATATAGCAGTGTGCAGTACAGGGGTATCACATATAGCAGTGTGCAGTACAGGGGTGTCACATATAGCAGTGTGCAGTACTGAGGTATCACATATAGCAGTGTGCAGTACAGGGGTATCACATATAGCAGTGTGCAGTACAGGGGCGTCACATATAGCAGTGTGCAGTACTGAGGTATCACATATAGCAGTGTGCAGTACTGAGGTATCACATATAGCAGTGTGCAGTACTGAGGTATCACATATAGCAGTGTGCAGTACTGAGGTATCACATATAACAGTGTGCAGTACTATGGTATCACATATAGCAGTGTGCTGTACTGAGGTATCACATATAGCAGTGTGCAGTACAGGGGTGTCACATATAGCAGTGTGCAGTACTGAGGTATCACATATAGCAGTGTGCAGTACTGAGGTATCACATATAGCAGTGTGCAGTACAGGGGTGTCACATATAGCAGTGTGCAGTACTGAGGTATCACATATAGCAGTGTGCAGTACTGAGGTATCACATATAGCAGTGCGCAGTACTGAGGTATCACATATAGCAGTGTGCAGTACCGAGGTATCACATATAGCAGTGTGCAGTACTGAGGTATCACATATAACAGTGTGCAGTACTATGGTATCACATATAGCAGTGTGCTGTACTGAGGTATCACATATAGCAGTGTGCAGTACAGGGGTATCACATATAGCAGTGTGCAGTACTGAGGTATCACATATAGCAGTGTGCAGTACAGGGGTGTCACATATAGCAGTGTGCAGTACTGAGGTATCACATATAGCAGTGTGCAGTACTGAGGTATCACATATAGCAGTGTGCAGTACTGAGGTATCACATATAGCAGTGTGCAGTACTGTGGTATCACATATAACAGTGCGCTGTACTGAGGTATCACATATAGCTGTGTGCAGTACTGAGGTATCACATATAGCAGTGTGCAGTACAGGGGTGTCACATATAGCAGTGTGCAGTACTGTGGTATCACATATAGCAGTGTGCAGTACAGGGGTGTCACATATAGCAGTGTGCTGTACTGATGTATCACATATAGCAGTGTGCAGTACTGAGGTATCACATATAGCAGTGTGCAGTACTGAGGTATCACATATAGCAGTGTGCTCTACTGAGGTATCACATATAGCAGTGTGCAGTACTGAGGTATCACATATAGCAGTGTGCAGTACTAAGGTATCACATATAGCAGTGTGCAGTACTGAGGTATCACATATAGCAGTGTGCTCTACTGAGTTATCACATATAGCAGTGTGCAGTACTGTGGTATCACATATAGCAGTGTGCAGTACTGAGGTATCACATATAGCAGTGTGCTGTACTGAGGTATCACATATAGCAGTGTGCAGTACTATGGTATCACATATAGCAGTGTGCAGTACTGAGGTATCACATATAGCAGTGTGCAGTACTGAGGTATCACATATAACAGTGTGCAGTACTATGGTATCACATATAGCAGTGTGCTGTACTGAGGTATCACATATAGCAGTGTGCAGTACTGAGGTATCACATATAGCAGTGTGCTGTACTATGGTATCACATATAGCAGTGTGCTGTACTGCGGTATCACATATAGCAGTGTGCAGTACTATGGTATCACATATAGCAGTGTGCAGAACTGGGGTATCACATATAACAGTGTGCAGTACTGAGGTATCACATATAGCAGTGTGCAGTACTGGGGTATCACATATAACAGTGTGCTGTACTGAGGTATCACATATAGCAGTGTGCAGTACTATTGTATCATATATAGCAGTGTGCAGTACTGAGGTATCACATATAGCAGTGTGCAGTACTGAGGTATCACATATAGCAGTTTGCAGTACTGAGGTATCACATATAGCAGTGTGCAGTACTGAGGTATCACATATAGCAGTGTGCTGTACTGAGGTATCACATATAGCAGTGTGCAGTACTGGGGTATCACATATAACAGTGTGCTGTACTATGGTATCACATATAGCAGTGTGCAGTACTAAGGTATCACATATAGCAGAGTGCTGTACTGAGGAATCACATATAGCAGTGTGCTCTACTGAGGTATCACATATAGCAGTGTGCTGTACTGAGGTATCACATATAGCAGTGTGCAGTACTGAGGTATCACATATAGCAGTGTGCAGCACTGAGGTATCACATATAGCAGTGTGCAGTACTGAGGTATCACATATAGCAGTGTACAGTACTGTGGTATCACATATAGCAGTGTGCAGTACAGGGGTGTCACATATAGCAGTGTACAGTACTGTGGTATCACATATAGCAGTGTACAGTACAGGGGTATCACATATATCAGTGTGCAGTACTGAGCTATCACATATAGCAGTGTGCAGTACTGTGGTATCACATATAGCAGTGTGCAATACAGGGGTGTCACATATAGCAGTGTGCAGTACTGAGGTATCATAGCTGTGTGCAGTACTGAGGTATCACATATAGCTGTGTGCAGTACTGAGGTATCACATATAGCAGTGTGCAGTACTGTGGTATCACATATAGCAGTGTGCAGTACTCTGGTATCACATATAGCAGTGTGCAGTACTGAGGTATCACATATAGCAGTGTGCTGTACTGAGGTATCACATATAACAGTGCGCTGTACGAAGATATCACATAGACCTGTGTGCAGTACTGAGGTATCACATATAGCAGTGTGCAGTACTGAGGTATCACATATAGCAGTGTGCAGTACTCTGGTATCACATATAGCAGTGTGCAGTACTGAGGTATCACATATAGCAGTGTGCTGTACTGAGGTATCACATATAACAGTGCGCTGTACTGAGGTATCACATAGAGCAGTGTGCAGTAGAGTGGTGTCACATATAGCAGTGTGCAGTACTGAGATATCACATATAGCAGTGTGCAGTACTGATGTATCACATATAGCAGTGTGCAGTACTGTGGTATCACATATAGCAGTGTGCAGTACAGGGGTGTCACATATAGCAGTGTGCAGTACTGAGGTATCATAGCCGTGTGCAGTACTGAGGTATCACATATAGCAGTGTACAGTACTGAGGTATCACATATAGCAGTGTGCAGTACTGTGGTATCACATATAGCAGTGTGCAGTACAGGAGTGTCACATATAGCAGTGTGCAGTACTGAGGTATCACATATAGCAGTGTGCAGTACAGGGGTATCACATATAGCAGTGTGCAGTACAGGGGTGTCACATATAGCAGTGTGCAGTACTGAGGTATCACATATAGCAGTGTGCAGTACAGGGGTATCACATATAGCAGTGTGCAGTACAGGTGTGTCACATATAGCAGTGTGCAGTACTGAGGTATCACATATAGCAGTGTGCAGTACTGAGGTATCACATATAGCAGTGTGCAGTACTGAGGTATCACATATAGCAGTGTGCAGTACTAAGGTATCACATATAACAGTGTGCAGTACTATGGTATCACATATAGCAGTGTGCTGTACTGAGGTATCACATATAGCAGTGTGCAGTACAGGGGTGTCACATATAGCAGTGTGCAGTACTGAGGTATCACATATAGCAGTGTGCAGTACTGAGGTATCACATATAGCAGTGTGCAGTACAGGGGTGTCACATATAGCAGTGTGCAGTACTGAGGTATCACATATAGCAGTGTGCAGTACTGAGGTATCACATATAGCAGTGCGCAGTACTGAGGTATCACATATAGCAGTGTGCAGTACCGAGGTATCACATATAGCAGTGTGCCGTACTGAGGTATCACATATAACAGTGTGCAGTACTATGGTATCACATATAGCAGTGTGCTGTACTGAGGTATCACATATAGCAGTGTGCAGTACAGGGGTGTCACATATAGCAGTGTGCAGTACTGAGGTATCACATATAGCAGTGTGCAGTACTGAGGTATCACATATAGCAGTGTGCAGTACAGGGGTGTCACATATAGCAGTGTGCAGTACTGAGGTATCACATATAGCAGTGTGCAGTACTGAGGTATCACATATAGCAGTGCGCAGTACTGAGGTATCACATATAGCAGTGTGCAGTACCGAGGTATCACATATAGCAGTGTGCCGTACTGAGGTATCACATATAACAGTGTGCAGTACTATGGTATCACATATAGCAGTGTGCTGTACTGAGGTATCACATATAGCAGTGTGCAGTACAGGGGTATCACATATAGCAGTGTGCAGTACTGAGGTATCACATATAGCAGTGTGCAGTACAGCGGTGTCACATATAGCAGTGTGCAGTACTGAGGTATCACATATAGCAGTGTGCAGTACTGAGGTATCACATATAGCAGTGTGCAGTACTGAGGTATCACATATAGCAGTGTGCAGTACTGTGGTATCACATATAACAGTGCGCTGTACTGACGTATCACATATAGCTGTGTGCAGTACTGAGGTATCACATATAGCAGTGTGCAGTACAGGGGTGTCACATATAGCAGTGTGCAGTACTGAGATATCACATATAGCAGTGTGCAGTACTGAGGTATCACATATAGCAGTGTGCAGTACTGAGGTATCACATATAGCAGTGTGCAGTACTGAGGTATCACATATAGCAGTGTACAGTACTGTGGTATCACATATAGCAGTGTGCAGTACAGGGGTGTCACATATAGCAGTGTACAGTACTGTGGTATCACATATAGCAGTGTACAGTACAGGGGTATCACATATAGCAGTGTGCAGTACTGAGCTATCACATATAGCAGTGTGCAGTACTGTGGTATCACATATAGCAGTGTGCAATACAGGGGTGTCACATATAGCAGTGTGCAGTACTGAGGTATCATAGCTGTGTGCAGTACTGAGGTATCACATATAGCTGTGTGCAGTACTGAGGTATCACATATAGCAGTGTGCAGTACTGTGGTATCACATATAGCAGTGTGCAGTACTCTGGTATCACATATAGCAGTGTGCAGTACTGAGGTATCACATATAGCAGTGTGCTGTACTGAGGTATCACATATAACAGTGCGCTGTACGGAGATATCACATAGACCTGTGTGCAGTACTGAGGTATCACATATAGCAGTGTGCAGTACTGAGGTATCACATATAGCAGTGTGCAGTACTCTGGTATCACATATAGCAGTGTGCAGTACTGAGGTATCACATATAGTAGTGTGCTGTACTGAGGTATCACATATAACAGTGCGCTGTACTGAGGTATCACATAGAGCAGTGTGCAGTAGAGGGGTGTCACATATAGCAGTGTGCAGTACTGAGATATCACATATAGCAGTGTGCAGTACTGAGGTATCACATATAGCAGTGTGCAGTACTGTGGTATCACATATAGCAGTGTGCAGTACAGGGGTGTCACATATAGCAGTGTGCAGTACTGAGGTATCATAGCCGTGTGCAGTACTGAGGTATCACATATAGCAGTGTACAGTACTGAGGTATCACATATAGCAGTGTGCAGTACTGTGGTATCACATATAGCAGTGTGCAGTACAGGGGTGTCACATATAGCTGTGTGCAGTACTGAGGTATCACATATAGCAGTGTGCAGTACAGGGGTATCACATATAGCAGTGTGCAGTACAGGGGTGTCACATATAGCAGTGTGCAGTACTGAGGTATCACATATAGCAGTGTGCAGTACAGGGGTATCACATATAGCAGTGTGCAGTACAGGGGCGTCACATATAGCAGTGTGCAGTACTGAGGTATCACATATAGCAGTGTGCAGTACTGAGGTATCACATATAGCAGTGTGCAGTACTGAGGTATCACATATAGCAGTGTGCAGTACTGAGGTATCACATATAACAGTGTGCAGTACTATGGTATCACATATAGCAGTGTGCTGTACTGAGGTATCACATATAGCAGTGTGCAGTACAGGGGTGTCACATATAGCAGTGTGCAGTACTGAGGTATCACATATAGCAGTGTGCAGTACTGAGGTATCACATATAGCAGTGTGCAGTACAGGGGTGTCACATATAGCAGTGTGCAGTACTGAGGTATCACATATAGCAGTGTGCAGTACTGAGGTATCACATATAGCAGTGCGCAGTACTGAGGTATCACATATAGCAGTGTGCAGTACCGAGGTATCACATATAGCAGTGTGCAGTACTGAGGTATCACATATAACAGTGTGCAGTACTATGGTATCACATATAGCAGTGTGCTGTACTGAGGTATCACATATAGCAGTGTGCAGTACAGGGGTATCACATATAGCAGTGTGCAGTACTGAGGTATCACATATAGCAGTGTGCAGTACAGGGGTGTCACATATAGCAGTGTGCAGTACTGAGGTATCACATATAGCAGTGTGCAGTACTGAGGTATCACATATAGCAGTGTGCAGTACTGAGGTATCACATATAGCAGTGTGCAGTACTGTGGTATCACATATAACAGTGCGCTGTACTGAGGTATCACATATAGCTGTGTGCAGTACTGAGGTATCACATATAGCAGTGTGCAGTACAGGGGTGTCACATATAGCAGTGTGCAGTACTGTGGTATCACATATAGCAGTGTGCAGTACAGGGGTGTCACATATAGCAGTGTGCTGTACTGATGTATCACATATAGCAGTGTGCAGTACTGAGGTATCACATATAGCAGTGTGCAGTACTGAGGTATCACATATAGCAGTGTGCTCTACTGAGGTATCACATATAGCAGTGTGCAGTACTGAGGTATCACATATAGCAGTGTGCAGTACTAAGGTATCACATATAGCAGTGTGCAGTACTGAGGTATCACATATAGCAGTGTGCTCTACTGAGTTATCACATATAGCAGTGTGCAGTACTGTGGTATCACATATAGCAGTGTGCAGTACTGAGGTATCACATATAGCAGTGTGCTGTACTGAGGTATCACATATAGCAGTGTGCAGTACTATGGTATCACATATAGCAGTGTGCAGTACTGAGGTATCACATATAGCAGTGTGCAGTACTGAGGTATCACATATAACAGTGTGCAGTACTATGGTATCACATATAGCAGTGTGCTGTACTGAGGTATCACATATAGCAGTGTGCAGTACTGAGGTATCACATATAGCAGTGTGCTGTACTATGGTATCACATATAGCAGTGTGCTGTACTGCGGTATCACATATAGCAGTGTGCAGTACTATGGTATCACATATAGCAGTGTGCAGAACTGGGGTATCACATATAACAGTGTGCAGTACTGAGGTATCACATATAGCAGTGTGCAGTACTGGGGTATCACATATAACAGTGTGCTGTACTGAGGTATCACATATAGCAGTGTGCAGTACTATTGTATCACATATAGCAGTGTGCAGTACTGAGGTATCACATATAGCAGTGTGCAGTACTGAGGTATCACATATAGCAGTTTGCAGTACTGAGGTATCACATATAGCAGTGTGCAGTACTGAGGTATCACATATAGCAGTGTGCTGTACTGAGGTATCACATATAGCAGTGTGCAGTACTGGGGTATCACATATAACAGTGTGCTGTACTATGGTATCACATATAGCAGTGTGCAGTACTAAGGTATCACATATAGCAGAGTGCTGTACTGAGGAATCACATATAGCAGTGTGCTCTACTGAGGTATCACATATAGCAGTGTGCTGTACTGAGGTATCACATATAGCAGTGTGCAGTACTGAGGTATCACATATAGCAGTGTGCAGCACTGAGGTATCACATATAGCAGTGTGCAGTACTGAGGTATCACATATAGCAGTGTACAGTACTGTGGTATCACATATAGCAGTGTGCAGTACAGGGGTGTCACATATAGCAGTGTACAGTACTGTGGTATCACATATAGCAGTGTACAGTACAGGGGTATCACATATATCAGTGTGCAGTACTGAGCTATCACATATAGCAGTGTGCAGTACTGAGGTATCACATATAGCAGTGTGCAGTACAGGGGTGTCACATATAGCAGTGTACAGTACTGTGGTATCACATATAGCAGTGTACAGTACAGGGGTATCACATATAGCAGTGTGCAGTACTGAGGTATCACATATAGCAGTGTGCAGTACTCTGGTATCACATATAGCAGTGTGCAGTACTCTGGTATCACATATAGCAGTGTGCAGTACTGAGGTATCACATATAGCAGTGTGCTGTACTGAGGTATCACATATAACAGTGCGCTGTACGGAGATATCACATAGACCTGTGTGCAGTACTGAGGTATCACATATAGCAGTGTGCAGTACTGAGGTATCACATATAGCAGTGTGCAGTACTGGGGTATCACATATAACAGTGTGCTGTACTATGGTATCACATATAGCAGTGTGCAGTACTGAGGTATCACATATAGCAGTGTGCTGTACTGAGGAATCACATATAGCAGTGTGCAGTACTGAGGTATCACATATAGCAGTGTGCAGTACTGAGGTATCACATATAGCAGTTTGCAGTACTGAGGTATCACATATAGCAGTGTGCAGTACTGAGGTATCACATATAGCAGTGTGCTGTACTGAGGTATCACATATAGCAGTGTGCAGTACTGAGGTATCACATATAGCAGTGTGCTCTACTGAGGTATCACATATAGCAGTGTGCTGTACTAAGGTATCACATATAGCAGTGTGCAGTACTGGGGTATCACATATAACTGCGCTGTACTGAGGTATCACATAGAGCAGTGTGCAGTACAGGGGTGTCACATATAGCAGTGTGCAGTACTGAGATATCACATATAGCAGTGTGCAGTACTGAGGTATCACATATAGCAGTGTGCAGTACTGAGGTATCACATATAGCAGTGTGCAGTACTGAGGTATCACATATAGCAGTGTACAGTACTGTGGTATCACATATAGCAGTGTGCAGTACAGGGGTGTCACATATAGCAGTGTACAGTACTGTGGTATCACATATAGCAGTGTACAGTACAGGGGTATCACATATAGCAGTGTGCAGTACTGAGCTATCACATATAGCAGTGTGCAGTACTGTGGTATCACATATAGCAGTGTGCAATACAGGGGTGTCACATATAGCAGTGTGCAGTACTGAGGTATCATAGCTGTGTGCAGTACTGAGGTATCACATATAGCTGTGTGCAGTACTTAGGTATCACATATAGCAGTGTGCAGTACTGTGGTATCACATATAGCAGTGTGCAGTACTCTGGTATCACATATAGCAGTGTGCAGTACTGAGGTATCACATATAGCAGTGTGCTGTACTGAGGTATCACATATAACAGTGCGCTGTACGGAGATATCACATAGACCTGTGTGCAGTACTGAGGTATCACATATAGCAGTGTGCAGTACTGAGGTATCACATATAGCAGTGTGCAGTACTCTGGTATCACATATAGCAGTGTGCAGTACTGAGGTATCACATATAGTAGTGTGCTGTACTGAGGTATCACATATAACAGTGCGCTGTACTGAGGTATCACATAGAGCAGTGTGCAGTAGAGGGGTGTCACATATAGCAGTGTGCAGTACTGAGATATCACATATAGCAGTGTGCAGTACTGAGGTATCACATATAGCAGTGTGCAGTACTGTGGTATCACATATAGCAGTGTGCAGTACAGGGGTGTCACATATAGCAGTGTGCAGTACTGAGGTATCATAGCCGTGTGCAGTACTGAGGTATCACATATAGCAGTGTACAGTACTGAGGTATCACATATAGCAGTGTGCAGTACTGTGGTATCACATATAGCAGTGTGCAGTACAGGGGTGTCACATATAGCAGTGTGCAGTACTGAGGTATCACATATAGCAGTGTGCAGTACAGGGGTATCACATATAGCAGTGTGCAGTACAGGGGTGTCACATATAGCAGTGTGCAGTACTGAGGTATCACATATAGCAGTGTGCAGTACAGGGGTATCACATATAGCAGTGTGCAGTACAGGGGCGTCACATATAGCAGTGTGCAGTACTGAGGTATCACATATAGCAGTGTGCAGTACTGAGGTATCACATATAGCAGTGTGCAGTACTGAGGTATCACATATAGCAGTGTGCAGTACTGAGGTATCACATATAACAGTGTGCAGTACTATGGTATCACATATAGCAGTGTGCTGTACTGAGGTATCACATATAGCAGTGTGCAGTACAGGGGTGTCACATATAGCAGTGTGCAGTACTGAGGTATCACATATAGCAGTGTGCAGTACTGAGGTATCACATATAGCAGTGTGCAGTACAGGGGTGTCACATATAGCAGTGTGCAGTACTGAGGTATCACATATAGCAGTGTGCAGTACTGAGGTATCACATATAGCAGTGCGCAGTACTGAGGTATCACATATAGCAGTGTGCAGTACCGAGGTATCACATATAGCAGTGTGCAGTACTGAGGTATCACATATAACAGTGTGCAGTACTATGGTATCACATATAGCAGTGTGCTGTACTGAGGTATCACATATAGCAGTGTGCAGTACAGGGGTATCACATATAGCAGTGTGCAGTACTGAGGTATCACATATAGCAGTGTGCAGTACAGGGTGTCACATATAGCAGTGTGCAGTACTGAGGTATCACATATAGCAGTGTGCAGTACTGAGGTATCACATATAGCAGTGTGCAGTACTGAGGTATCACATATAGCAGTGTGCAGTACTGTGGTATCACATATAACAGTGCGCTGTACTGAGGTATCACATATAGCTGTGTGCAGTACTGAGGTATCACATATAGCAGTGTGCAGTACAGGGGTGTCACATATAGCAGTGTGCAGTACTGTGGTATCACATATAGCAGTGTGCAGTACAGGGGTGTCACATATAGCAGTGTGCTGTACTGATGTATCACATATAGCAGTGTGCAGTACTGAGGTATCACATATAGCAGTGTGCAGTACTGAGGTATCACATATAGCAGTGTGCTCTACTGAGGTATCACATATAGCAGTGTGCAGTACTGAGGTATCACATATAGCAGTGTGCAGTACTGAGGTATCACATATAGCAGTGTGCAGTACTGAGGTATCACATATAGCAGTGTGCTCTACTGAGGTATCACATATAGCAGTGTGCAGTACTGTGGTATCACATATAGCAGTGTGCAGTACTGAGGTATCACATATAGCAGTGTGCAGTACTGAGGTATCACATATAACAGTGTGCAGTACTATGGTATCACATATAGCAGTGTGCTGTACTGAGGTATCACATATAGCAGTGTGCAGTACTGAGGTATCACATATAGCAGTGTGCTGTACTATGGTATCACATATAGCAGTGTGCTGTACTGCGGTATCACATATAGCAGTGTGCAGTACTATGGTATCACATATAGCAGTGTGCAGAACTGGGGTATCACATATAACAGTGTGCAGTACTGAGGTATCACATATAGCAGTGTGCAGTACTGGGGTATCACATATAACAGTGTGCTGTACTGAGGTATCACATATAGCAGTGTGCAGTACTATTGTATCACATATAGCAGTGTGCAGTACTGAGGTATCACATATAGCAGTGTGCAGTACTGAGGTATCACATATAGCAGTTTGCAGTACTGAGGTATCACATATAGCAGTGTGCAGTACTGAGGTATCACATATAGCAGTGTGCTGTACTGAGGTATCACATATAGCAGTGTGCAGTACTGGGGTATCACATATAACAGTGTGCTGTACTATGGTATCACATATAGCAGTGTGCAGTACTAAGGTATCACATATAGCAGAGTGCTGTACTGAGGAATCACATATAGCAGTGTGCTCTACTGAGGTATCACATATAGCAGTGTGCTGTACTGAGGTATCACATATAGCAGTGTGCAGTACTGAGGTATCACATATAGCAGTGTGCAGCACTGAGGTATCACATATAGCAGTGTGCAGTACTGAGGTATCACATATAGCAGTGTACAGTACTGTGGTATCACATATAGCAGTGTGCAGTACAGGGGTGTCACATATAGCAGTGTACAGTACTGTGGTATCACATATAGCAGTGTACAGTACAGGGGTATCACATATAGCAGTGTGCAGTACTGAGCTATCACATATAGCAGTGTGCAGTACTGTGGTATCACATATAGCAGTGTGCAATACAGGGGTGTCACATATAGCAGTGTGCAGTACTGAGGTATCATAGCTGTGTGCAGTACTGAGGTATCACATATAGCTGTGTGCAGTACTGAGGTATCACATATAGCAGTGTGCAGTACTGTGGTATCACATATAGCAGTGTGCAGTACTCTGGTATCACATATAGCAGTGTGCAGTACTGAGGTATCACATATAGCAGTGTGCTGTACTGAGGTATCACATATAACGGTGCGCTGTACGAAGATATCACATAGACCTGTGTGCAGTACTGAGGTATCACATATAGCAGTGTGCAGTACTGAGGTATCACATATAGCAGTGTGCAGTACTCTGGTATCACATATAGCAGTGTGCAGTACTGAGGTATCACATATAGCAGTGTGCTGTACTGAGGTATCACATATAACAGTGCGCTGTACTGAGGTATCACATAGAGCAGTGTGCAGTAGAGGGGTGTCACATATAGCAGTGTGCAGTACTGAGATATCACATATAGCAGTGTGCAGTACTGAGGTATCACATATAGCAGTGTGCAGTACTGTGGTATCACATATAGCAGTGTGCAGTACAGGGGTGTCACATATAGCAGTGTGCAGTACTGAGGTATCATAGCCGTGTGCAGTACTGAGGTATCACATATAGCAGTGTACAGTACTGAGGTATCACATATAGCAGTGTGCAGTACAGGGGTATCACATATAGCAGTGTGCAGTACAGGGGTGTCACATATAGCAGTGTGCAGTACTGAGGTATCACATATAGCAGTGTGCAGTACAGGGGTATCACATATAGCAGTGTGCAGTACAGGTGTGTCACATATAGCAGTGTGCAGTACTGAGGTATCACATATAGCAGTGTGCAGTACTGAGGTATCACATATAGCAGTGTGCAGTACTGAGGTATCACATATAGCAGTGTGCAGTACTAAGGTATCACATATAACAGTGTGCAGTACTATGGTATCACATATAGCAGTGTGCTGTACTGAGGTATCACATATAGCAGTGTGCAGTACAGGGGTGTCACATATAGCAGTGTGCAGTACTGAGGTATCACATATAGCAGTGTGCAGTACTGAGGTATCACATATAGCAGTGTGCAGTACAGGGGTGTCACATATAGCAGTGTGCAGTACTGAGGTATCACATATAGCAGTGTGCAGTACTGAGGTATCACATATAGCAGTGCACAGTACTGAGGTATCACATATAGCAGTGTGCAGTACCGAGGTATCACATATAGCAGTGTGCCGTACTGAGGTATCACATATAACAGTGTGCAGTACTATGGTATCACATATAGCAGTGTGCTGTACTGAGGTATCACATATAGCAGTGTGCAGTACAGGGGTGTCACATATAGCAGTGTGCAGTACTGAGGTATCACATATAGCAGTGTGCAGTACTGAGGTGTCACATATAGCAGTGTGCAGTACAGGGGTGTCACATATAGCAGTGTGCAGTACTGAGGTATCACATATAGCAGTGTGCAGTACTGAGGTATCACATATAGCAGTGCGCAGTACTGAGGTATCACATATAGCAGTGTGCAGTACCGAGGTATCACATATAGCAGTGTGCCGTACTGAGGTATCACATATAACAGTGTGCAGTACTATGGTATCACATATAGCAGTGTGCTGTACTGAGGTATCACATATAGCAGTGTGCAGTACAGGGGTATCACATATAGCAGTGTGCAGTACTGAGGTATCACATATAGCAGTGTGCAGTACAGGGGTGTCACATATAGCAGTGTGCAGTACTGAGGTATCACATATAGCAGTGTGCAGTACTGAGGTATCACATATAGCAGTGTGCAGTACTGAGGTATCACATATAGCAGTGTGCAGTACTGTGGTATCACATATAACAGTGCGCTGTACTGAGGTATCACATATAGCTGTGTGCAGTACTGAGGTATCACATATAGCAGTGTGCAGTACAGGGGTGTCACATATAGCAGTGTGCAGTACTGAGGTATCACATATAGCAGTGTGCAGTACTATGGTGTCACATATAGCAGTGTGCAGTACTGTGGTATCACATATATCAGTGTGCAGAACAGGGGTGTCACATATAGCAGTGTGCTGTACTGAGGTATCACATATAGCAGTGTGCAGTACTGAGGTATCACATATAGCAGTGTGCAGTACTGAGGTATCACATATAGCAGTGTGCTCTACTGAGGTATCACATATAGCAGTGTGCAGTACTGAGGTATCACATATAGCAGTGTGCAGTACTGAGGTATCACATATAGCAGTGTGCAGTACTGAGGTATCACATATAGCAGTGTGCAATACTGAGGTATCACATATAGCAGTGTGCTCTACTGAGGTATCACATATAGCAGTACTGCGGTATCACATATAGCAGTGTGCAGTACTGAGGTATCACATATAGCAGTGTGCTGTACTGAGGTATCACATATAGCAGTGTGCAGTACTATGGTATCACATATAGCAGTGTGCAGTACTGAGGTATCACATATAGCAGTGTGCAGTACTGAGGTATCACATATAACAGTGTGCAGTACTATGGTATCACATATAGCAGTGTGCTGTACTGAGGTATCACATATAGCAGTGTGCAGTACTGAGGTATCACATATAGCAGTGTGCTGTACTATGGTATCACATATAGCAGTGTGCTGTACTGAGGTATCACATATAGCAGTGTGCAGTACTATGGTATCACATATAGCAGTGTGCAGTACTGGGGTATCACATATAACAGTGTGCAGTACTGAGGTATCACATATAGCAGTGTACAGTACTGGGGTATCACATATAACAGTGTGCTGTACTTAGGTATCACATATAGCAGTGTGCAGTACTATTGTATCACATATAGCAGTGTGCAGTACTGAGGTATCACATATAGCAGTGTGCAGTACTGAGGTATCACATATAGCAGTGTGCAGTACTGAGGTATCACATATAGCAGTGTGCAGTACTGAGGTATCACATATAGCAGTGTGCAGTACTGAGGTATCACATATAGCAGTGTGCAGTACTGGGGTATCACATATAACAGTGTGCTGTACTATGGTATCACATATAGCAGTGTGCAGTACTGAGGTATCACATATAGCAGTGTGCTGTACTGAGGAATCACATATAGCAGTGTGCTCTACTGAGGTATCACATATAGCTGTGTGCTGTACTGAGGTATCACATATAGCAGTGTGCAGTACTGAGGTATCACATATAACAGTGTGCAGTACTGAGGTATCACATATAGCAGTGTGCTGTACTGAGGAATCACATATAGCACTGTGCAGTACTGAGGTATCACATATAGCAGTGTGCAGTACAGGGGTGTCACATACAGCAGTGTGCAGTACTGAGGTATCACATATAGCAGTGTGCTGTACTGAGGTATCACATATAGCAGTGTGCTCTGCTGAGGTATCACATATAGCAGTGTGCAGTACTGAGGTATCACATATAGCAGTGTGCTCTACTGAGGTATCACATATAGCAGTGTGCTGTACTGAGGTATCACATATAGCAGTGTGCAGTACTGGGGTATCACATATAACAGTGCGCTGTACTGAGGTATCACATAGAGCAGTGTACAGTACAGGGGTGTCACATATAGCAGTGTGCAGTACTGAGGTATCACATATAGCAGTGTGCTCTACTGAGGTATCACATATAGCAGTGTGCTGTACTGAGGTATCACATATAGCAGTGTGCAGTACTGGGGTATCACATATAACAGTGCGCTGTACTGAGGTATCACATAGAGCAGTGTACAGTACAGGGGTGTCACATATAGCAGTGTGCAGTACTGAGATATCACATATAGCAGTGTGCAGTACTGAGGTATCACATATAGCAGTGTGCAGTACTGAGGTATCACATATAGCAGTGTGCAGTACTGAGGTATCACATATAGCAGTGTACAGTACTGTGGTATCACATATAGCAGTGTGCAGTACAGGGGTGTCACATATAGCAGTGTACAGTACTGTGGTATCACATATAGCAGTGTACAGTACAGGGGTATCACATATAGCAGTGTGCAGTACTGAGGTATCACATATAGCAGTGTGCAGTACTGTGGTATCACATATAGCAGTGTGCAGTACTCTGGTATCACATATAGCAGTGTGCAGTACTGAGGTATCACATATAGCAGTGTGCTGTACTGAGGTATCACATATAACAGTGCGCTGTACGGAGATATCACATAGACCTGTGTGCAGTACTGAGGTATCACATATAGCAGTGTGCAGTACTGAGGTATCACATATAGCAGTGTGCAGTACTCTGGTATCACACATAGCAGTGTGCAGTACTGAGGTATCACATATAGCAGTGTGCTGTACTGAGGTATCACATATAACAGTGCGCTGTACTGAGGTATCACATAGAGCAGTGTGCAGTAGAGGGGTGTCACATATAGCAGTGTGCAGTACTGAGATATCACATATAGCAGTGTGCAGTACTGAGGTATCACATATAGCAGTGTGCAGTACTGAGGTATCACATATAGCAGTGTACAGTGCTGTGGTATCACATATAGCAGTGTGCAGTACAGGGGTGTCACATATAGCAGTGTACAGTACTGTGGTATCACATATAGCAGTGTACAGTACAGGGGTATCACATATAGCAGTGTGCAGTACTGAGCTATCACATATAGCAGTGTGCAGTATTGTGGTATCACATATAGCAGTGTGCAATACAGGGGTGTCACATATAGCAGTGTGCAGTACTGAGGTATCATAGCTGTGTGCAGTACTGAGGTATCACATATAGCTGTGTGCAGTACTGAGGTATCACATATAGCAGTGTGCAGTACTGTGGTGTCACATATAGCAGTGTGCAGCACTCTGGTATCACATATAGCAGTGTGCAGTACTGAGGTATCACATATAGCAGTGTGCTGTACTGAGGTATCACATATAACATTGCGCTGTACTGAGGTATCACATAGAGCAGTGTGCAGTAGAGGGGTGTCACATATAGCAGTGTGCAGTACTGAGATATCACATATAGCAGTGTGCAGTACTGAGGTATCACATATAGCAGTGTGCTGTACTGAGGTATCACATATAACAGTGCGCTGTACTGAGGTATCACATAGAGCAGTGTGCAGTAGAGGGGTGTCACATATAGCAGTGTGCAGTACTGAGATATCACATATAGCAGTGTGCAGTACTGAGGTATCACATATAGCAGTGTGCAGTACTGTGGTATCACATATAGCAGTGTGCAGTACAGGGGTGTCACATATAGCAGTGTGCAGTACTGAGGTATCATAGCCGTGTGCAGTACTGAGGTATCACATATAGCAGTGTACAGTACTGAGGTATCACATATAGCAGTGTGCAGTACTGTGGTATCACATATAGCAGTGTGCAGTACAGGGTTGTCACATATAGCAGTGTGCAGTACTGAGGTATCACATATAGCAGTGTGCAGTACAGGGGTATCACATATAGCAGTGTGCAGTACAGGGGTGTCACATATAGCAGTGTGCAGTACTGAGGTGTCACATATAGCAGTGTGCAGTACAGGGGTATCACATATAGCAGTGTGCAGTACAGGGGTGTCACATATAGCAGTGTGCAGTACTGAGGTATCACATATAGCAGTGTGCAGTACTGAGGTATCACATATAGCAGTGTGCAGTACTGAGGTATCACATATAGCAGTGTGCAGTACTGAGGTATCACATATAACAGTGTGCAGTACTATGGTATCACATATAGCAGTGTGCTGTACTGAGGTATCACATATAGCAGTGTGCAGTACAGGGGTGTCACATATAGCAGTGTGCAGTACTGAGGTATCACATATAGCAGTGTGCAGTACTGAGGTATCACATATATCAGTGTGCAGTACAGGGGTGTCACATATAGCAGTGTGCAGTACTGAGGTATCACATATAGCAGTGTGCAGTACTGAGGTATCACATATAGCAGTGCGCATTACTGAGGTATCACATATAGCTGTGTGCAGTACCGAGGTATCACATATAGCAGTGTGCAGTACTGAGGTATCACATATAACAGTGTGCAGTACTATGGTATCACATATAGCAGTGTGCTGTACTGAGGTATCACATATAGCAGTGTGCAGTACAGGGGTATCACATATAGCAGTGTGCAGTACTGAGGTATCACATATAGCAGTGTGCAGTACAGGGGTGTCACATATAGCAGTGTGCGGTACTGAGGTATCACATATAGCAGTATGCAGTACTGAGGTATCACATATAGCAGTGTGCAGTACTGAGGTATCACATATAGCAGTGTGCAGTACTGTGGTATCACATATAACAGTGCGCTGTACTGAGGTATCACATATAGCTGTGTGCAGTACTGAGGTATCACATATAGCAGTGTGCAGTACAGGGGTGTCACATATAGCAGTGTGCAGTACTGAGGTATCACATATAGCAGTGTGCAGTACTATGGTATCACATATAGCAGTGTGCAGTACTGTGGTATCACATATAGCAGTGTGCAGTACAGGGGTGTCACATATAGCAGTGTGCTGTACTGAGGTATCACATATAGCAGTGTGCAGTACTGAGGTATCACATATAGCAGTGTGCACTACTGAGGTATCACATATAGCAGTGTGCAGTACTGAGGTATCACATATAGCAGTGTGCAGTACTGAGGTATCATATATAGCAGTGTGCAGTACTGAGGTATCACATATAGCAGTGTGCTCTACTGAGGTATCACATATAGCAGTGTGCAGTACTGTGGTATCACATATAGCAGTGTGCAGTACTGAGGTATCACATATAGCAGTGTGCTGTACTGAGGTATCACATATAGCAGTGTGCAGTACTGAGGTATCACATATAACAGTGTGCAGTACTATTGTATCACATATAGCAGTGTGCTGTACTGAGGTATCACATATAGCAGTGTGCAGTACTGAGGTATCACATATAGCAGTGTGCTGTACTATGGTATCACATATAGCAGTGTGCTGTACTGAGGTATCACATATAGCAGTGTGCAGTACTATGGTATCACATATAGCAGTGTGCAATACTGGGGTATCACATATAACAGTGTGCAGTACTGAGGTATCACATATAGCAGTGTGCAGTACTGGGGTATCACATATAACAGTGTGCTGTACTGAGGTATCACATATAGCAGTGTGCAGTACTATTGTATCACATATAGCAGTGTGCAGTACTGAGGTATCACATATAGCAGTGTGCAGTACTGAGGTATCACATATAGCAGTTTGCAGTACTGAGGTATCACATATCGCAGTGTGCAGTACTGAGGTATCACATATAGCAGTGTGCTGTACTGAGGTATCACATATAGCAGTGTGCAGTACTGGGGTATCACATATAACAGTGTGCTGTACTATGGTATCACATATAGCAGTGTGCAGTACTGAGGTATCACATATAGCAGTGTGCTGTACTGAGGAATCACATATAGCAGTGTGCTCTACTGAGGTATCACATATAACAGTGTGCTGTACTGAGGTATCACATATAGCAGTGTGCAGTACTGAGGTATCACATATAACAGTGTGCAGTACTGAGGTATCACATATAGCAGTGTGCTGTACTGAGGAATCACATATAGCAGTGTGCAGTACTGAGGTATCACATATAGTAGTGTGCAGTACAGGGGTGTCACATATAGCAGTGTGCAGTACTGAGGTATCACATATAGCAGTGTGCAGTACTGAGGTATCACATATAGCAGTGTGCTCTACTGAGGTATCACATATAGCAGTGTGCAGTACTCAGGTATCACATATAGCAGTGTGCTCTACTGAGGTATCACATATAGCAGTGTGCTGTACTGAGGTATCACATATAGCAGTGTGCAGTACTGGGGTATCACATATAACAGTGCGCTGTACTGAGGTATCACATAGAGCAGTGTGCAGTACAGGGGTGTCACATATAGCAGTGTGCAGTACTGAGATATCACATATAGCAGTGTACAGTACTGAGGTATCACATATAGCAGTGTGCAGTACTGAGGTATCACATATAGCAGTGTGCAGTACTGAGGTATCACATATAGCAGTGTACAGTACTGTGGTATCACATATAGCAGTGTGCAGTACAGGGGTGTCACATATAGCAGTGTACAGTACTGTGGTATCACATATAGCAGTGTACAGTACAGGGGTATCACATATAGCAGTGTGCAGTACTGAGGTATCACATATAACAGTGTGCTGTACTGAGGTATCACATATAGCAGTGTGCAGTACTGAGGTATCACATATAACAGTGTGCTGTACTGAGGTATCACATATAGCAGTGTGCTCTACTGAGGTATCACATATAGCAGTGTACAGTACTGAGCTATCACATATAGCAGT
Source organism: Phyllobates terribilis (assembly GCF_046119375.1). Taxonomy (NCBI): domain Eukaryota; kingdom Metazoa; phylum Chordata; class Amphibia; order Anura; family Dendrobatidae; genus Phyllobates; species Phyllobates terribilis. The sequence goes on along the minus strand of NW_027362762.1, from coordinate 323,820,873 downwards.
GTGCAGTACTGTGGTATCACATATAGCAGTGTGCAATACAGGGGTGTCACATATAGCAGTGTGCAGTACTGAGGTATCATAGCTGTGTGCAGTACTGAGGTATCACATATAGCTGTGTGCAGTACTGACTTATCACATATGGCAGTGTGCAGTACTGTGGTATCACATATAGCAGTGTGCAGTACTCTGGTATCACATATAGCAGTGTGCAGTACTGAGGTATCACATATAGCAGTGTGCTGTACTGAGGTATCACATATAACAGTGCGCTGTACGGAGATATCACATAGACCTGTGTGCAGTACTGAGGTATCACATATAGCAGTGTGCAGTACTGAGGTATCACATATAGCAGTGTGCAGTACTCTGGTATCACACATAGCAGTGTGCAGTACTGAGGTATCACATATAGCAGTGTGCTGTACTGAGGTATCACATATAACAGTGCGCTGTACTGAGGTATCACATAGAGCAGTGTGCAGTAGAGGGGTGTCACATATAGCAGTGTGCAGTACTGAGATATCACATATAGCAGTGTGCAGTACTGAGGTATCACATATAGCAGTGTGCAGTACTGAGGTATCACATATAGCAGTGTGCAGTACTGAGGTATCACATATAGCAGTGTACAGTACTGTGGTATCACATATAGCAGTGTGCAGTACAGGGGTGTCACATATAGCAGTGTACAGTACTGTGGTATCACATATAGCAGTGTTTAGTACAGGGGTATCACAGATAGCAGTGTGCAGTACTGAGCTATCACATATAGCAGTGTGCAGTACTGTGGTATCACATATAGCAGTGTACAGTACTGTGGTATCACATATAGCAGTGTACAGTACAGGGGTATCACATATAGCAGTGTGCAGTACTGAGGTATCACATATAGCAGTGTGCTGTACTGAGGTATCACATATAACAGTGCGCTGTACGGAGATATCACATAGACCTGTGTGCAGTACTGAGGTATCACATATAGCTGTGTGCAGTACTGAGGTATCACATATAGCAGTGTGCAGTACTCTGGTATCACACATAGCAGTGTGCAGTACTGAGGTATCACATATAGCAGTGTGCTGTACTGAGGTATCACATATAACAGTGCGCTGTACTGAGGTATCACATAGAGCAGTGTGCAGTAGAGGGGTGTCACATATAGCAGTGTGCAGTACTGAGATATCACATATAGCAGTGTGCAGTACTGAGGTATCACATATAGCAGTGTGCAGTACTGTGGTATCACATATAGCAGTGTGCAGTACAGGGGTGTCACATATAGCAGTGTGCAGTACTGAGGTATCATAGCCGTGTGCAGTACTGAGGTATCACATATAGCAGTGTACAGTACTGAGGTATCACATATAGCAGTGTGCAGTACCGTGGTATCACATATAGCAGTGTGCAGTACAGGGGTGTCACATATAGCAGTGTGCAGTACTGAGGTATCACATATAGCAGTGTGCAGTACAGGGGTATTACATATAGCAGTGTGCAGTACAGGGGTGTCACATATAGCAGTGTGCAGTACTGAGGTATCACATATAGCAGTGTGCAGTACTGAGGTATCACATATAGCAGTGTGCAGTACTGAGGTATCACATATAGCAGTGTGCAGTACTGAGGTATCACATATAACAGTGTGCAGTACTATGGTATCACATATAGCAGTGTGCTGTACTGAGGTATCACATATAGCAGTGTGCAGTACAGGGGTGTCACATATAGCAGTGTGGAGTACTGAGGTATCACATATAGCAGTTTGCAGTACTGAGGTATCACATATAGCAGTGTGCAGTACAGGGGTGTCACATATAGCAGTGTGCAGTACTGAGGTATCACATATAGCAGTGTGCAGTACTGAGGTATCACATATAGCAGTGCGCAGTACTGAGGTATCACATATAGCAGTGTGCAGTACCGAGGTATCACATATAGCAGTGTGCAGTACTGAGGTATCACATATAACAGTGTACAGTACTATGGTATCACATATAGCAGTGTGCTGTACTGAGGTATCACATATAGCAGTGTGCAGTACAGGGGTATCACAGATAGCAGTGTGCAGTACTGAGGTATCACATATAGCAGTGTGCAGTACAGGGGTGTCACATATAGCAGTGTGCAGTACTGAGGTATCACATATAGCAGTGTGCAGTACTGAGGTATGACATATAGCAGTGTGCAGTACTGAAGTATCACATATAGCAGTGTGCAGTACTGTGGTATCACATATAACAGTGCGCTGTACTGAGGTATCACATATAGCTGTGTGCAGTACTGAGGTATCACATATAGCAGTGTGTAGTACAGGGGTGTCAGATATAGCAGTGTGCAGTACTGAGGTATCACATATAGCAGTGTGCAGTACTGAGGTATCACATATAGCAGTGTGCAGTACAGGGGTATCACATATAGCAGTGTGCAGTACAGGGGTGTCACATATAGCAGTGTGCAGTACTGAGGTATCACATATAGCAGTGTCCAGTACTGAGGTATCACATATAGCAGTGTGCAGTACTGAGGTATCACATATAGCAGTGTGCAGTACTGAGGTATCACATATAACAGTGTGCAGTACGATGGTATCACATATAGCAGTGTGCTGTACTGAGGTATCACATATAGCAGTGTGCAGTACAGGGGTGTCACATATAGCAGTGTGCAGTACTGAGGTATCACATATAGCAGTGTGCAGTACTGAGGTATCACATATAGCAGTGTGCAGTACAGGGGTGTCACATATAGCAGTGTGCAGTACTGAGGTATCACATATAGCAGTGTGCAGTACTGAGGTATCACATATAGCAGTGCGCAGTACTGAGGTATCACATATAGCAGTGTGCAGTACCGAGGTATCACATATAACAGTGTGCAGTACTATGGTATCACATATAGCAGTGTGCAGTACAGGGGTATCACATATAGCAGTGTGCAGTACTGAGGTATCACATATAGCAGTGTGCAGTACAGGGGTGTCACATATAGCAGTGTGCAGTACTGAGGTATCACATATAGCAGTGTGCAGTACTGAGGTATCACATATAGCAGTGTGCAGTACTGAGGTATCACATATAGCAGTGTGCAGTACTGAGGTATCACATATAGCAGTGTGCAGTACTGAGGTATCACATATAGCAGTGTGCAGTACTGTGGTATCACATATTGCAGTGTGCAGTACTGAGGTATCACATATAACAGTGGCTGTACTGTGGTATCACATATAGCAGTGTGCAGTACTGTGGTATCACATATAGCAGTGTGCAGTACTGTGGTGTCACATATAGCAGTGTGCAGTACTGAGGTATCACATATAGCAGCGTGCAGTACTGTGGTATCACATATAGCAGTGTGCAGTACTGAGGTGTAGCGCCCCTAGGGTTCGGCCGCTACAGGGGTATTGCACCTCTCCCAGAGGTGTGATATTCCACTCCCAGTTAAGGATGGAGTATGGACCAGGGCTCAGGTAGCTGCATGCAGCACACACACCCCATTTCCGGGGGACAGCTCAACGGTGCTCCCATTTAGATAATAATGCAGGCACGACAGACCATGTCCCTGGCTGGAGTGGGAAGGGGGGAGGAAAACCCAGTGCTGTAGGAGCAGGAGGGGACGGTTCCTGAGCGTAGGTAGGAGCCCATTGGTTGCTGGACACCTGGGCTCATGTTTCTAGAGGGAAGTATAAAAGGAAGGAGCCATCTTAGATCTAGGTTCAGTCTGTGAGGAGAAGTTGAGAGGAGAGCTGACAGGGAGCAGCAGCTTAGGCTGAGTGCTGCTCCAGAGGCAGGCCTAGAGAAGAGGCCGGGCCTGAGAAGAGAAGGAACAGGAGGAGAAGAAGGAACAGGAGAAGAAGGAACAGAAAAGGAGAAGGAGAGATAGAGAAACAGAAGGGCTCAGGAACAACAAGGTGGAAGGGACCCTAAGAACCCACGAGAATACAGGGTGAAGGGTCAGGCAGATTAAGGGTACCGGATCCCAAGTTGGTGGAGGAGAAACTACCCTCAGCCAAAGACCGGAGGTCGTGATCATTGATTGGTGCGACACCTCATCAAACCTGCTAGGAAGGCACCATATAGGACAGCGGGGAACAGGGCCCACGTTTACCCGCGCAGGTCCGCGGCAGCTGGACAAAAGTGGGTCACTGGTGAGGCAGGCCAGAGAAAGGATTGAAGGGGGTCCTGTGCCATGCTCCTGAACTGCCTGGGGGTTAACCGAGCCCCTCACCTGGTGGACACCGCACGGCTTGGGTGGTCACTGCTTGCGCAGAAGTGACCCGGAGCATATGAACTGTGAGTAAAAGACATTGGACTGCAGTACGTTGTCTGTGTACTCTTTGCTCCTCCAGCACTAACGGCACTGGGATTCTCTATACCATCACCCCCACCATTCACTACACTGCCCTGGGGCTGCACTCTTCCCGTGGGGAGTCACACTACCTCAGCTGCATGCATCATCAGCCCCAGCGGTCTGCCTTGCAGCGGCGGTTCATAATAACCGTAATCCACGGGTGGCGTAGTCGGACATTATCAACAGCACATAGCAGACTACCACTGGTCTGACCACCCTGAGCCACGGAACCGGGTCGCCACTACTACCCCCATCATTTCCCGATTGCCCGGCTCCGAGTGCCCCACGGCTCAGGGGGCGAGTCAGCTTTGGCGTAGTCGGCAGGATCGTTACCAGCCCGCCACAAGCGGGTATCGCGCGCCTGAGAAGAGACTGTTTTATTGTACTAAAGATGGCACCCGCCCCAGAAGAACGAGCGCCATAATGTGCGCGCCAAAAGACCAGAGGAAGCCACCTCCCATCGTGGGCCAGGTCCCAGAATGGCGCCAAAGAAGGAGCCCACCCCCAACAGCCATGAGTGCGGCTGTGGAGATGTCCATCAAGGTGGGGGGGCTGCCCCTGAAAGTGATTGTCACCAGGTTGCCCCAGGACCACCCGCAACAGGGGCGGAGAGAGAAGAAGGCTGCAGGGCAGGGTGTGGTTTGGATCAGTCTCACCAGGCCGCACCCGGAGATAAAGACAGGAACCAGCTCCAGCGCCCTGGCGCATGGCCTGCTGCAGGCCGAATCCCCATGCAGCTTCACAGAGCCGCTAGCGCAACTCCCCAAAGAAGACCCGGAGTTCATGCGGACTGCGCTGGAGGAGCTGGACCGGAGAATGGTCCGGGCGCAGCGGGACGTCATCGCCGGGTGGAAGGAGGAGATGGCCCGGCGGGCCGTGACCCAGCCGCAAGAGACACTGCCAGCACCCGACAGCGCGCCTGCCCCCGAGGACGGAGAGAGGAGACCGGAGACCGAGGACGACGCTGCAGAGGAGGCAAGTAAGGCGGACGCCCCTGCCCCGGGTCCTGACACCGTAGCCTTACCTCTGGATCCCGCCGCGGAGCCAGAAGTCCCGGGAGCTGCTGCAGTTTCCACGCGCCCGCCGCAAACACCTAGGCCGCAAGCCACGAACACTGTCACTGAACCACGCCCCCCGTTGTGTCCTCTGACCCCGGGCGCGGTAAGAAGTGGCCCGCTCCAGGCCCGGTCACAAGGCCTGATCTCCCCAGGCGCCTCCCAACCGTGTGCGCCCCCGGTCTCGAAACCACCACCCCTGGGCATGGACCTGTATGCTCGATTGGCAGGTCCGGAGGAGGAGCGGGCATGGCGCCGGAAGAGGGAGTAGCTGCAGGCCCGAAACGCGGAGGAGAAGACGTGCACCCGCCAGAGCCCCCATGCAGCACGCGGTCCTAAAACACCTGGGACCGTGGTGAAGTTCCACCAGAAGAAAGGATGGGGATTCATTCGGGACTCTGCCACCGCCACAGACATCCATGTTGACAGGAGGGATGTGGAGGGTCACCTGCCAGAGGGCCATCCGGAACGGGATCTGTTTCCAGGAGACTTGGTGTCCTACACCCGACACCGAGGCCTAAAGGGATGGTATGCCCTTCATGTCCAGCGGATAAAAGAGGAGCAGTACTACTCAGAACCCGAGCACCAAGAGGACCCGGACGGGTCTAAAGACCACCACCAGGAGGAGCAAGGCGCATCAGGAGGACACCGTTACCAGTAAACGGTAGAGTGTGACTGTATATAGTTACCCGTCAGGGTATCAGAACTGTTTTTGGAGATGTTTCCACTGAAAGTGTGGTCCCCGTTGGGACTGTTTCCAGATTAAGGAGTGGTCCCCGTTGGGACTGTTATGAAACTGTTGACTGTGTGAATGTTACCCCCTACGTCCCTTACCTGGCTGAGGACTGAGAACAGCCATCCCTCTTCCCTACCTGGCTGAGGACTGAGAGCAGCCATTCCCCTTTCCAACCGGCCGAGGACTGGGAGCGGCCAATTCCCTGTAAATAGCTGCGCTTCCTAAAGCGCCCCCTACTGGTATTATAGAAAAACTGCACACCTACCTCAAGGGAAGTTGACGCACCTTTAAGCAAAAGTGAATACCTGGTTGCCAGTTGCACAGCGGCCAGAGTTCAAGAATGTGTTTTGAAAATGTTTTTCTTTTGAATGTTTTATGTAGAAAATAGTTTTATATGCTGCTAGGTAATAATGCAAATGTTTTATATGCTGTTTTATACAAAAGAGTTCCGGTAGTATGAAAGTGTGCTATAATGTTTTGACAAGAAAGAAAAAAAAAAGTGAGGTGTGTTAAAAGTGAGAAAAATGTTTTTCCCATAAAGAGAATTGAATTGTGTCGTCCGTTTTCCCAAATGTGAAAAGTTTTGAAAAGTTTTTGCATGTCCTGTACTTAATTGTTTTTGCTCTGTTCCAGCCCGAGGACGTGCTGTGGTTTACCAGGGGGGAATGTAGCGCCCCGAGGGTTCAGCCGCTACAGGGGTATTGCACCTCTGCCAGAGGTGTGATATTCCACTCCCAGGTAAGGATGGAGTATGGACCAGGGCTCAGGTAGCTGCATGCAGCACACACACCCCATTTCCGGGGGACAGCTCAACGGTGCTCCCATTTAGATAATAATGCAGGCACGACAGACCATGTCCCTGGCTGGAGGGGGGAGGAAAACCCAGTGCTGTAGGAGCAGGAGGGGACGTTTCCTGAGCGTAGGTAGGAGCCCATTGGTTGCTGGACACCTGGGCTCATGTTTCTAGAGGGAAGTATAAAAGGAAGGAGCCATCTTAGATCTAGGTTCAGTCTGTGAGGAGAAGTTGAGAGGAGAGCTGACAGGGAGCAGCAGCTCAGGCTGAGTGCTGCTCCAGAGGCAGGCCTAGAGAAGAGGCCGGGCCTGAGAAGAGAAGGAACAGGAGGAGAAGAAGGAACAGGAGAAGAAGGAACAGAAAAGGAGAAGGAGAGATAGAGAAACAGAAGGGCTCAGGAACAACAAGGTGGAAGGGACCCTAAGAACCCATGAGAATACAGGGTGAAGGGTCAGGCAGATTAAGGGTACCGGATCCCAAGTTGGTGGAGGAGAAACTACCCCCAGCCAAAGACCGGAGGTCGTGATCATTTATTGGTGTGACACCTCATCAAACCTGCTAGGAAGGCACCATATAGGACAGCGGGGAACGGGGCCCACGTTTACCCGTGCATGTCCGCGGCAGCTGGACAAAAGTGGGTCACTGGTGAGGCAGGCCAGAGAAAGGATTGAAGGGGGTCCTGTGCCATGCTCCTGAACTGCCTGGGGGTTGACCGAGCCCCTCACCTGGTGGACACCGCACGGCTTGGGTGGTCACTGCTTGCGCAGAAGTGACCCGGAGCATATGAACTGTGAGTAAAAGACATTGGACTGCAGTACGTTGTCTGTGTACTCTTTGCTCCTCCAGCACTAACGGCACTGGGACTCTCTACACCATCACCCCCACCATTCACTACACTGCCCTGGGGCTGCACTCTTCCCGTGGGGAGTCACACTACCTCAGCTGCATGCATCATCAGCCCCAGCGGTCTGCCTTGCAGCGGCGGTTCATAATAACCGTAATCCACGAGTGGCGTAGTCGGACATTATCAACAGCACATAGCAGACTACCACTGGTCTGACCACCCTGAGCCACGGAACCGGGTCGCCACTACTACCCCCATCGTTTCCCGATTGCCCGGCTCCGAGTGCCCCACGGCTCAGGGGGCGAGTCAGAGGTATCACATATAGCAGTGTGCAGTACTGAGGTATCACATATAGCAGTGTGCAGTACTGTGGTATCACATATAGCAGTGTTCAGTACAGGGGTGTCACATATAGCAGTGTGCAGTACTGAGGTATCACATATAGCAGTGTGCAGTACTGAGGTATCACATATAGCAGTGTGCAGTACTGATGTATCACATATAGCAGTGTGCAGTACTGAGGTATCACATATAGCAGTGTGCTGTACTGAGGTATCACATATAGCAGTGTGCAGTACTGAGGTATCACTATGCAGTACTGAGGTATCACATATAGCAGTACTGTGGTATCACATATAGCAGTGTGCAGTACTGAGGTATCACATATAGCAGTGTGCAGTACTGAGGTATCACATATAGCAGTGTGCAGTACTGAGGTATCACATATAGCAGTGTGCAGTACTGTGGTATCACATATAGCTGTGTGCAGTACTGGGGTATCACATATAACAGTGTGCAGTACTGAGGTATCACATATAGCAGTGTGCAGTACTATGGTATCACATATAGCTATGTGCAGTACTGGGGTATCACATATAACAGTGTGCAGTACTGGGGTATCACATATAACAGTGTGCAGTACTGAGGTATCACATATAGCTGTGTGCAGTACTGGGGTATCACATATAGCTGTGTGCAGTACTGGGGTGTCACATATAGCTGTGTGCAGTACTGGGGTGTCACATATAGCAGTGTGCAGTACTGTGGTATCACATATAGCAGTGTACAGTACTGAGGTATCACATATAGCAGTGTGCAGTACTGAGGTATCACATATAGCAGTGTGCAGTACTGAGCTATCACATATAGCAGTGTGCTGTACTGAGGTATCACATATAGCAGTGTGCAGTACTGAGGTATCACTATGCAGTACTGAGGTATCACATATAGCAGTACTGTGGTATCACATATAGCAGTGTGCAGTACTGAGGTATCACATATAGCAGTGTGCAGTACTGAGGTATCACATATAGCAGTGTGCAGTACTGAGGTATCACATATAGCAGTGTGCAATACTGTGGTATCACATATAGCTGTGTGCAGTACTGGGGTATCACATATAACAGTGTGCAGTACTGAGGTATCACATATAGCAGTGTGCAGTACTATGGTATCACATATAGCTGTGTGCAGTACTGGGGTATCACATATAACAGTGTGCAGTACTGGGGTATCACATATAACAGTGTGCAGTACTGAGGTATCACATATAGCTGTGTGCAGTACTGGGGTATCACATATAGCTGTGTGCAGTACTGGGGTGTCACATATAGCTGTGTGCAGTACTGGGGTGTCACATATAGCAGTGTGCAGTACTGTGGTATCACATATAACAGTGTACAGTACTGAGGTATCACATATAGCAGTGTGCAGTACTATGGTATCACATATAGCAGTGTGCAGTACTGAGATATCACATATCGCAGTGTACAGTACTATGGTATCGAATATAGCAGTGTGCGGTACTGGGGTGTCACATATAGCAGTGTGCAGTACTATGGTATCACATATAGCAGTGTGCAGTACTGGGGTGTCACATATAGCAGTGTGCTCTACTGAGGTATCACATATAGCAGTGTGCTCTACTGAGGTATCACATATTGCAGTGTGCAGTACTGGGGTGTCACATATAGCAGTGTGCAGTACTATGGTATCACATATAGCAGTGTGCAGTACTGAGGTATCACATATAGCAGTGTGCAGTACTGAGGTATCACATATAGCAGTGTGCTCTACTGAGGTATCACATATTGTAGTGTGCAGTACTGGGGTGTCACATATAGCAGTGTGCAGTACTATGGTATCACATATAGCAATGTGCAGTACTATGGTATCACATATAGCAGTGTGCAGTACTATGGTATCACATATAGCAGTGTGCAGTACTGGGGTGTCACATATAGCAGGGTGCAGTACTATGGTATCGAATATAGCAGTGTGCGGTACTGGGGTGTCACATATAGCAGTGTGCAGTACTATGGTATCACATATAGCAGTGTGCAGTACTGGGGTGTCACATATAGCAGTGTGCAGTACTGAGGTATCACATATAGCAGTGTGCTCTACTGAGGTATCACATATTGCAGTGTGCAGTACTGGGGTGTCACATATAGCAGTGTGCAGTACTATGGTATCACATATAGCAGTGTGCAGTACTGGGGTGTCACATATAGCAGTGTGCAGTACTGAGGTATCACATATAGCAGTGTGCTCTACTGAGGTATCACATATTGCAGTGTGCAGTACTGAGGTATCACATATAGCAGTGTGCAGTACTATGGTATCACATATAGCAGTGTGCAGTACTGGGGTGTCACATATAGCAGTGTGCAGTACTATGGTATCACATATAGCAGTGTGCAGTACTGGGGTGTCACATATAGCAGTGTGCAGTACTGTGGTATCACATATAGCAGTGTGCAGTACTCTGGTATCACATATAGCAGTGTGCAGTACTCTGGTATCACATATAGCAGTGTGCAGTACTGAGGTATCACATATAGCAGTGTGCTGTACTGAGGTATCACATATAACAGTGCGCTGTACGGAGATATCACATAGACCTGTGTGCAGTACTGAGGTATCACATATAGCAGTGTGCAGTACTGAGGTATCACATATAGCAGTGTGCAGTACTCTGGTATCACATATAGCAGTGTGCAGTACTGAGGTATCACATATAGTAGTGTGCTGTACTGAGGTATCACATATAACAGTGCGCTGTACTGAGGTATCACATAGAGCAGTGTGCAGTAGAGGGGTGTCACATATAGCAGTGTGCAGTACTGAGATATCACATATAGCAGTGTGCAGTACTGAGGTATCACATATAGCAGTGTGCTCTACTGTGGTATCACATATTGCAGTGTGCAGTACTGGGGTGTCACATATAGCAGTGTGCAGTACTATGGTATCGAATATAGCAGTGTGCGGTACTGGGGTGTCACATATAGCAGTGTGCAGTACTATGGTATCACATATAGCAGTGTGCAGTATTGGGGTGTCACATATAGCAGTACTGTGGTATCACATATTGCAGTGTGCAGTACTGGGGTGTCATATAGCAGTGTGCAGTACTATGGTATCACATATAGCAATGTGCAGTACTGGGGTGTCACATATAGCAGTATTGTGGTATCACATATAGCAGTGTGCGGTACTGGGGTGTCACATATAGCAGTGTGCAGTACTATGGTATCACATATAACAGTATCAAAATGCCTTGTTCTTGCCTTAACAAAGCTAATAGTTTTTGCTACATATGCAGAGAAGTCACTTTTGAGTCACAAAGATGAAACTTGACTACCATGATAAAGAAAGCCTACAACCTGTTTTTGGCTGCAGAATAGGAGGTCAGGGCAAGAGTTGGGCTGCACACATTTGCTGCAATAGATGTGCATCATATCTTACTCAGTGGTTGTATGGGAAGAAGCAATCTATGCATTTTGCAGTTCCAATGATCTGGAGAGAACCAACCGATCACCCAACCTATTGCTATTTCTGCATGGTGCATCCCATTAGGAAAGGGATTCAAGGAAGAAGAAGTGGACTTTACAGTATCCAAACATTCCATCTGCTATACATCCTGTACCACATACAGAGCTGCCAGTTCCAAAAGCACTAGAAACATTTAGAGATTTGGATTTGCCCAAGAGTAAGGCTGAGCTCTTAGGTTTCAGGCTACAGCAATGGAATCTCCTAGCAGGCAATGTTCGGATTTCTTTTTTCCGCAACCATGATAAAGTTCTTGTCCAATACTTCTTCCTTCATGGAGGGCAATCTTGTGGCATGCAACAACATCACCAGTTTAATGGAAGCTACAAAGAGAATTCATAATCCAAAAGAATTCATAGATTCATCTAAAACAAGCCTGAAAGCCGTCTTGTTGCAAAATGGCAATGCACTACCTTCAATTCTAATTGGTTATGCGGTCCACATGAGAGAAACCTATGACAATATGAAAAAAGCTGTTGGGGTGCCAGAACTATGACCAACATTTGTGGCCCCTCTGTTGTGATTTAAAAGTGGTTGCCCTCTTACTTGGTCTCCAGGGTGGATACACAAAGTACTGCTGCTTTATGTATGAGTGGGATAGTAGTGCATGAGAATATAACAATAAAGAGACTGGCCTCTCCAGCATTCACTTCACCCAGGGAGTAAAAATGTCCTGCATCCAGCACTTTTTGACTCACATAAGATTTTGTTACCACCATTGCATATTAAGTTGGGCTTAATGAAGAATTTTGTAAAGGCAATGAATAAAAATGCAAAAGCATTCAAGTATCTTATTGATACATTTCCAAGGTTGAATGAAGCAAAGATAAAGGAAGGAGTCTTTATTGGACTTCAGATTCATAAGCATCTTCAAGATGAGGAGAGTCACGATATAGCAGTTCAAGGGACAATGGGCTCCTACCCTGTCCCTCAAGCTAGGGGAACCCAAGACTATCCCTGTTCCCCAGATTACCCCTGAAGTTGGGGATGCCGGGGTCTCGTACTTCACTATGCTCCTATATGAATGCTTATCTGTTCCCTCCCCCACCCAGGGAGGTATGGGATAGAAGAGTATGAAATATCACAAACCAGACAGACAGGGATAAAAGAAAACTACTATCATACAAAAATACTCACAAACGACTGAGTGGGAAACAAGGGAGGAGTAGGTGGGAAAAAAAACAAATGGGAAGAGGATTAGAAGAAAAAACACACATGAACCAAATCCACACAGATATCTCCTGAAAACAATTCTAAACTGCCTGCTCCAAACTCAGAAAACTCCTTCAACTCCAAACCAGGAATTGGTAAACTATCACTGGCAACAACCAAGTGCAAATGGTGAGCATATATACCAGAAGGGAGTGAACAGGACAGCTGACACAATTCAGGATGGAGAGCTCCAGGAGATAAACAGAACTAAATAACTCTTGCAATAACAGAACAAGGAAAATCTACATTGCTAATAGGTAAAGCAGTTCTAATCAGTGCAGGGGTTAGTGTAACCAGACGCCGCATTCTTCTGGCCCCTGTCTGTCGCGGTATCCCCGTGACAAGGAGTTTCTACGCTTGTTGCAGGACAAGGAAAAAGCTGCATGGGTAGCATTCGGATTAGTGGTAGCTAATTTTTTTGAAAACTCAAGCACAGATAACTACAATGGCTTGTGAAAGTCATCAACTCCATGGCATTTTTTGTGTTTTGCTACCTCACAACCTGGAATTTCACTGTTTCATTTCATGTAAAGAACATGCCTACAACTGTGCACATTTGGTTTTCTTTTTATTGTGAAGCAAAAAACAAATAGAACAAAATAACTGAAAACTTCAGTGTGCATAACTATTCACAGACCGATGGCCTAGTGGAGCGCTTCAATAAGACCTTAAAGGCTTTGCTCAAGAAGGTCATTGAAAAGGATGGTTGAAACTGGGACTATCTGCTTTCGTTCCTTCTCTTCTCTGTCAGGGAAGTTCCTCAGGCCTTTACCGGCTTCTCTCCATTCGAGCTCGTGTATGGTCGACATCCGCGAGGTCTCCTGGATATCACCAAGGAAACCTAAGAAGCTGAGGTCACGCTCCATCGGAGCATCATAGAGTATGTCTCCCAGATGCAGGAGATAATGGCAAAAGTGATGCCTATCGTGAACATGCATCTCCTTCAAGCACAAGAGGCACAGGCAAGCGTTTATAACTGGTCAGTGAAACTGAGGCAGTTACAGACTAGGAACCGCGTTCTAGTGCTTATTCCTACCATCGAGAGTAAGTTCTTGACCAAGTGGCAAGGCCCATACAAGGTGGTGGAAAAACTAGGCGAGGTTAATTGCAAGGTCCACCAGCCAGGACGAAGGAAACTTCACCAAGTATACCACGTGAACTTGCTAAAGCCGTGGTGAGATCGGGAATCGCTGGAAGCTCCTTGTCTGGGAGCCAGACAAAAAGCCAAAGTGGAGGATGTAACAATTGCAGAGACTTTTTCGCCGGCCCAGAAACAACGGTGTCAAGAACTGCTGCAGTGGAACCGTGACCTGTTCCCGGAGTTGCCTGGCATATGAAGCTGGTAGAGCATAAAGTTTTGACAGAGCCACATAGAAGGGTGAACCTTAAGCCCTATAGAATTCCCGAAGCATGCCATGGGGTAATCTCAAATAATAATAATAATATTTTTTTATTTATATAGCGCCAACAAATTCTGCAGCACTTTACAATTAAGCGGGAATATGTACAGACAATAAATTCAATACAATTTAAGGACAGTTTAAACAGTTATATTAGGAGTGAGGTCCCTGCTCACAAGCTTACATTCTACAAGGAAATGGGGGGACACAATAGGTGAAAAGTGCTTGTTATTTCAGGTCTAGCAATTATAATAAATAGGGATTTTCATATAAAGTTGTATGATCTGGTCATCAGCCTGTATGTTTAAGTGCAATACTCGAGTACCGAGTGCAGTTATCTTGTGCATGGAGGGTGTGGAGACAGATGAAGAGTAGGGAACAGATTCTGAATGATATTTAGAAGGAGGGAAGAGGGCAAAGTTAATTTACTGAGTAGTTAAGGTGGTAGGCTTGTTGAAAGAGATGGGTTTTTAAAGCGCGCTTGAAGACATGGGGACTAGGCATCAGTCGGATCACCTGGGATAGTGCATTCCAGAGAACTGGTGTGAATGAGGTGAAGAGAAAGCTAGACCTCGGCATGATACAGGAGTCAAAAAGTGAATGATTGAGTCCCATCGTCATCGTGCCGAAGCCGGACGGTGAGTGTCGGTTTTGTAATGACTACCGCAGGCTGAATGAGGTATCTAAATTTGACGCGTATCTGATGCCTTGCATTCATGAACTCATTGAGAGACTTGACCTGATGAAGGGCTATTGGCAGATCCCCATGTCCCAGAGTGCTAAGGAGAAGACGGCCTTCTTGACACCTGATGGGTGTTTTCAATATACCAGAATGCCTTTCAGACTGCAGAGGGCCCTGGCCACCTCCCCGAGCGCCATGGATCTGATCCTAGCTCCGCTTAAGAAGTATGCTGCAGCTTACCTCGATGACATTGTGGTCTTGAGCCTGTAACTGAGGTAGTCATCTACCAAAGTTACAGGCAATTCTGGATGCTCTGAGAAAAGCAGAATTTACCATAAATTAAAAAAAATGTACCAAATGTACCATAGGAAAGGAAGAGGCCAAGTACTTAGGCTATATCGTCAGAAGAGGCGAAATTAAGCCACACGTAAAAAAGTTCGAGGCAATACGCTTTCCAAGAAGCAGATGAGGGCGTTTCTTGGAATTGTGGGATATTATCGGCGGTTTATTCCAAATTTTGCTATAATTGCCACACCACTGACTGATCTCCTTAAAGGCACCAAATTGACGATGGCCAAATAGACTTCTGAGACAGAGATGGCATTCCTAGAGCTGAAGTTGGCTCTGAGTAAACATCCAGTCCTGGTTGCACCAGACTTTAGCAAAGAATTCATGGTCCAGGCGAATGCTTCAGAAGTTGGGTTGGGAGTCATGCTGTCTCAAGAAATAAATAGGGAAGAACATCTCATCCTGTATCTGAGCCGGAAGCTCTCTTCCTGCGAGAAAAACTAAGCCATTGTCGAGAAGGAGTGTTTAGCCATAAAATGAGCAATGGATACGCTGAAATATTACCTACTAGTCTGTAGCTTTAAACTAATGTCAGACTATGCACCTCTGAGATGGTTAAAGGAAAAGATGGTTAAGAATGCCCGGGTAACTAGGTGGATCTTAGACCTCCAGGACTGTAGTTTTCACGTGGAGCATAGACCCAGGAAATTACAGGGTAACGCGGATGCCCTCTCCCGAATTCTCTGTTTGGTGTTTGAAGGTGCCAAAACCCCGGCTTTGAGCAAAGGGGGGAAAATGAGACAGGGTCACTGGCAATGTATGTGAGGGGAGATATGTATCAAGAAGGTTGCTATCTTCCGTGATGTGAAACCCAGAAGTTTTTCTCCAGCATGTTATGTGCTGAGGGGATAATCGGCCATGTCATGGTTGTTTTTTTTGTGAGTAGGTGTAAGAGATGGGCGGGGCGCCTACTCACCATATCTTGGGCAAGTTACATGTCCAGCCACTGAGGTTTTTTTTCTGTCTGTGTGTTGGAGGCAAGGAAGTCTCCAGTCTGGAGCTTCAGTGGGAGCTGAAGTTTATTGTATCCTGAGCGGGCGAATCCCACAGGCATATGGACTGTGCTATAAGTTATCTTTTGTTTTCCAGTTATGCCAAAAAGGCCATCTTTATTTTGTTGAGCCTGCAGTGGTTATGTCGTGTTGAAATAAAGCGGCAGTAGAAAAAGTTCCTGTGTCTACCTCTGAGAGCTGCTGAGTGAGCCAATCTACCGCATTGTTTATAATTCGCAATAGTGTTGATATATATTTTAGTTATTTGAATTGTTGCTAAGTTTCCTCTAAATATCAGAAAATTGGTATAACAATATTCTGCATCTTTATGTTTGCAAAAATAATAATTCAGGAGGTCAAAATCATTAAGAAATGGCTCATTTCATGACTGAACCTGACAACTCTTGAAAATATATAGAACAGTGTAATCTGCCATTGAACAATGCATCACTTTATGGTCACCTCACCATTGACTGTATAATAACACAGGGCAATAGGATAAATGGCAGGAGCCCAGCAAAGAGGGGTATTTTCATCTCAGGCAGTTATGGCATATGCTGTACACATTGAATCCCTGAGTAGATCTGCAGGCCGAAATACAACAGATAGCCTAGTGATTATTCATGTTATTATTTTTTCTGCACCATGCCAAGAATAAACACACAACTACTTTGTGGTGAAAACTTTGTGATCTCTGGCTATTTTATTAAACCTTTTATCAACATTACGTCACAAGAGGAGCCTGACCTAATTACACCCGGCAAATCTTTGAGCTGGAGTCTGAATGTCCCCAGCTGCTGCTCAGAAAAACTACTGAGTGCCTTTTGGCATAAATGGCCTCCCTGGCAGCTACACACACCGCCTCACATCAACTTTAGATTACATGAAACAATAGAGTTGGGTAGGTGTTCACCTCACAAGAAAGGCAAGTACTGTCCTTGCTCTCCATGCCCTGTGGTAAATCCACCTGTCAGTCCTATCCCCTAAGCCCCTTTCCTGCTGATGCGCTTACGTAACACTTTCTTCCAGTTGAGACAATAGCTCACCTGTCCATGCTCCTAGACTCCATGGTGCTGGGCCCACCATAACATGGTCAGACCAATTTAACTCTACCAATAGGGCCCACCATAACATGGTCAGACCAATTTAACTCTACCAATAGTTGCCACCATTAACCTTCTATCTATGCAACAACTCCACTAAACTTGTGCCCATGGACCCCATTATTGATTTTCAGGCATAACTGACCTTTGTGTCAAATTTCAGATGCAGACTACAGCACCAGAATATACACAGTATCCGTAGCAGATCTTCCTAGGGTGAACCCATACTTGGTGAATGTACCCTTAGCTTTACATGCACATTATGTAACAAATGAGTATGGCTAGTTGAACTACTGCAACAGAGTATGAGGAATGGGGAGAAGGCACTTTGAAACTACAGTAGATTGGCTGCTTTTCTACACACTCCATCCTTGGTGGAGTTGCCCCGTCTGCTGCCCAGCCATGTTATGGAAGACCACACAACTTTACAGAATGTGATAGAGAATCATCATTGTAGCAGAAAGCACAAAGAATTCATCAGTTTTTAGTTTCAACTTTTTAGCTACAAACTGTCTCCAGAAGCAATGCCAGAGCAAGAAATGTTACATAAGACTGTCATGTATGGGGTTTCAATGGCTGAAATATCTCACACTAGTCTGAGATCTCAAAGAACCGTTCCTGGAGTTTTCGTACCATATATGTGTCTGGGCTTTTTGACTGATTATTTGAAGACAGTATAACTATTTAATGTTGTTAATGGTTTGGGATTGAGATTATTGGGAAGAAATTAAAGGGAATCTGTCTGCAGGTTATTGCTATGTAATCTAAAATCTGCAGGGGTTAAAACACAGATTTCAGGGATGCCTCTCAAGCTACTAGGTTTTGTTTGCTTACAATGATTGTTTTAGCACCAGGAGGTTATCATTGCTGTGACTAGCTGATCTCTAAATCCTGACACACACACACTCCTGTGATAGGCACCTCTCTGTCTACGGACTTTGTACATGGAGAGCCTGGTGTGGGCGTTGTTAGCTTTCTCAGCTCTGCTTCATTGCTAAATTTAAAAACTTTGTGTCAGAATGGCTGCTCACAGTAATCTAAGTGATACGTCATTGGATTCATGGTCTCTTTGCCTACATCAGGCTGCTCTCAGATGAGGTAGCAAAAATCTGCTGACAGATTCCCTTTAAATCCTAAAGTGACTCTCCAGTATTCTGTTAAGTCTCAATCAGATGTCCTTTTTTTACGTACAGTAGAAAAAGATTGATTTTTCATCAATTTCCTGGATCCAATTGTCATCCATTTTTGGTCTGTATTTCCAGTTTTACTATCAGTGTGGCGATACCTGTCTGATTCCATTGTGCCAATGGTAAAGTTTGGGTGAGGCGAGACAATGCTAGGGGCTTGTCCCTCAGGGGTGGCCTAGGCCTTTTTGTTAAAGTGAAGGGAAATATTTATACCTGAGCATAACATGTAATTTTGGACAACTGTATGCTTCCTACTTTGTGGGAACAGTTTGGGGAAGGCCCTTTTCTGTTCCAATGCACATAATCAAGGTCCTGTTTGGTGAGTCTGTTGAATAACTTAACTGGCCCCACAGAACCCTGACCTCAACACCATTGAACACCTATGGGTTGAACTAGAATGGAGACTGAGACCAGGTCCTCTCTTCCACCATCAGTATCTGACCTCACAGATATTCTTCTGGATGAATGTTCACATGTTCCCACATGGAATCTAAAGGGTAACTGTAACGCTGGTGGGTGTGGACCCACTGCGCCACGGGCCAGGTTTACCCTGGAGTGGTGTGACTGTAAATTTTTTCCTTGTGGAGAGTGACAAGCCAGGTCTGGCATCTCAGAGTGAGGAGACTTATACACCATGCATGCTCCTCTGGGAGATTAAATATGCAAATTTCCTCTACAGAGAGGAAGGTGACTTGAACTCTATTGCCACCTATTGGAAGTAGCAATCCTAAAAGTAAATATCAATCCTTTAACGAGCCTTGCCATATGACTTAGGATGAAAGCCAAAACAGAATCTCAATTTGCAGATATGGTGTTTCGGGGTGTTGCTCCTCGTCGTTGCAGAGTATGAGATCTGATTTGGCTAGGTGAGAGGCTTAAGACTGGGATCTAAGGGGGTGATGTTTCTCCTTTTGGAGAGTGACAAGCCAGGCCTGGCATGTCGGAGTCAGGAGACTTATATGCCATACAATCTTCTCTGTGGGGTTGGCCTGGAGCACCGGCACACCAGACGATTCTCTGGTGGGCCCCGGGTCCTCGGCGGGCCCCCCGAGCAGGATGTAGAGGGGGACCCGCTGGTTTCAACTAAATGTGCGTCTGAGGATGCACATTCAGTTGAAATGTTTACTTTGCAGTAGTTAACATGGCTGCCGAACTATCAGAGGTCGGCGGCTGACATCAGTGCGTCCGTCGCAGGCGGCGCATTGGAGTGACGTCATAAGCCGGCGATGTCGCCCAATGCATGTATGTATTGCATTGCAGTAGTTAACATGGCCGCTGACCTATCAGAGGCTGGTGGCCATTTTAACACGACCGCGCCAGATATGAAGGAAAAGGACGCTGCGCAGCGCCAGGAGAGCAGGCAGGTAAGAGGAATATTTTTATTTCTTATGTCAATGTGGCATGATGCAGGGCCAGTACAAGGGACATGGGGCCAGGACAAGGGACATGGGGCCAGCACAAGGGACATGGGGCCAGTACAAGGGACATGGGGGCCAGCACAAGGGACATGGGGGCCAGAACAAGGGATATAGGGGCGAGCACAAGGGACATGGGACCAGGACAATGGACATGGGGGAAAGGACAAGGGACAAATGGGCCCAGGACAAGGGACATGGGCCCAGGACAAGGAACATATAGGCCAGGACAAGGGACATGGGCCCAGGACAAGGGATATATGGGCCAGGACAAGGAACAAATGAGTTCAGGACAAGGGATATGGGCCCAGGGCAAGGGAGATAGGGGCCAGGACAAAGGACATAGGACCCAGGACAAGGGACATATGGGCCAGGACAAGAGACATGGGGCCAGGACAAGGGACACATGGGCCAGGACAAGGGATATATGGGCCATGACAAGGGACATATAGGCCGCGACAAGGGACATATTGGCCACGACAAGGGACATATTGGCCAGGACAAGGGACATAGGGGCCAGGACAAGGGATATAGGGGCCAGGACAAGGGACATGGGGCCAGGACAAAGGACATGGGCCAGGACAAGGACAAAGGGGCCAGGACAAGGGACATAGGGGCCAAGATGGGGGAACATGGGGTCCCTGGATGGTGGACATAGGGGCCAGGATGGGGAACATAGGGGCCCAAGATGAGGCAACATAGGCTCCCAGGATGGGGGACATTATTAATTAAAGGGACCAGGTTGAGGAACTTAATTACTGTATTGAGTCTAAAATGAGGAACATACATTATTAGTTTATGATGGCAAGTGGAGAACATAATTACTGTAGGGGCTAATTAGGGACATTATTACTGGTAATATAATTTACTTTTTAGAATACTGTTTTTCATGGGGAGGAATAAAAGGGAGGTCCTATCACTCTGCAAGGTGGCACTATGTTGCTTTTTTGATTCATCTGGCGTAGTGTGTAAGTCAGGGAATAAGTGGGGAATGTGCTCTGCAAGCGATCAGCTATTGATAACTGTGTGTTATTTTCTGGAGAGACGAGTCTTGGCTTGAAGAAGTGATGGCGGTCTGTGCCAGATGAAGAAGAAAAGTGAAGATGAAGGGCTCACCTAGAGATGTCACTGGTAAGTCAGTGTGTTACATGTACACTGACCCTATACACTATATACATGGCTCCTGTGTATAATGTCACTGGTGGTACTTGTGTTACCTGTACATTGCCACTATATAAAGAGCTCCTATGTATAATGTCATGAGTGATCCCTGTATTACCTGTACGCTAACACTATATACAGAGCTCTTGGGTATGTCACTGGTGATCACTGTATTACTTTTACAGTGATACTATATACAAAGCTCATGTGTATAATGTCACTGATTACTGTATTACCTGTACACTATATACAGAGCTCCTGTGTATAATGTCACTGGTGAGTCACTGTATTACCTGTAAACTATATATAGAATATACAGAGCTCCTGTGTATATTGCCATTGGTGAGTCACTGTATTACCTGTACACTATACACTATATACAGAGCTCCTGTGTCTAATGCCACTGGTGGTAATAACAGTGTTGTTAGTACTGTGTTTTTTATTTATGATCAGTATTGTAATATTCAGTCACTATGACGTAACATGTGGTCCGGTCATGGTGTGGCAGCATTTATTCCTGTATGTGGTATTGTTCGGTCTCTATGTGGTCTGGTCACGGTGTTGCTGTGTTTCTCCTTTGTATGTGGTATTATTCAGTCACTATGTGGTGGTAATATGTAGTCCAGTCATAGTGTGGTGGTATTTCTCCCTTTTTATGTGGTATTATTCAGTCACTATGTGGTCTGGTCACTGTGTGGGGGTATTTCTCCCTTGTATGTGGAATTATTTGGTCACTATATGCTGGTAATATGTGGTCTGGTCACGTTATGGCGGTGTTATTTCTTTGTACAGTATGTGGTATTATTCTGTCACTATGTGGTGGTAATATGTAGTCCAGTCACGGTGTGGCGGTATTTCTCCCTTGTATGTGGTATTTGTCTTGGTTTTGTGGATTGTGTTGTGTATGGTGGTCACTTGTTCTCTCTGATATTAATTAGCAGAACATTCTTTATTTCCATTAGTGATTAAATACTTGGAACAAGATGCAATTACAGGGCTTCTCCTGTGAAAACAAGTAATCACCTCTCCACAGGATAAGTGGTAACTTATTGATTGGTGGGGGTCTGACTGCTGGGACCCGTGCCGATCGGCAAAATGTGGAGCTTTTATCCCCATTAGACTGGAGCGGCATATGCAACTTGACCACTGATCCATTCATTCCCTCAGTGGCTGCGAACGCTGCTCTTGTTTTTATCTGGAAGCTCCAAACAGAATGAATGGAATTGTGGTCAGACATCCCACCTGCCGCTTCATTTTAAAATGGGGATAAAAGTTCCTCATTCTTCCGATCGGTGCGATTTCCAATTGCCAGACCCAAACGATCAATAAGTTATCACCTATCATGTGGAGCTCATGGATCGGAGTGTTTTAACCAAAGAACCCCTTTAATGCAAACTACCGTAATTGTACATCCCAGTTATGGTGTGCAGACAATAGAAGTGCAGGAGCCACCTGTATTTTACAGTCGACGCTACACTATAACAGGAATAACGGCTTACAGATATTTGTATATAGCTGTAGGGGGGGGGCCCTAGTGTCAATTCCTCCTGTGGGTCCCAGACACCCCAGTCCGACACTTAAATATCCAAATTGCCTCTTCAGAGAGGGAGAGGACTTGAACTCTATTGTCATTGTTTGGAAGTAGCAATCCTAAAAGTCAATATCGACCCTGTAACAATACTTAGGATAAAAGCCAAATCAGAATCTCAATTTGCAGACATGGTGTTTCAGTGTGTTGCCCCTCGTCAGTTCTAAGTATGAGATTTGATTTGGCTAGGTAAGACGCTTAAAGAAATTGTCTGCTACTTATACATTGATGTCCTATCCCCACGATAGGGCATCAATGTCTAATCGGCCGGAGCCCGACACCTGGCACCCCCACCGATCAGCTGTTATCATTGTCGGCGGCCGCAGGCCAGAGGTACTTATTTGTTGAGCTTAGACGTCTAGTTGTAGTGGCCATCGCGGGATACTGCACATCCACCTCCCATTGAATTGAATAGGAGGCAGATGTGTAGTATCCGACAGCGGCCACTACAACTAGACGACCAAGCTCAGCAAATAAGTACTTCCAGCCGGCGGCTGCCGCAGTCGACACCGATAATAGCTGGTCGGCATGTGTGCCGGACCCCGGCCGATCAGACTTTGATGCTCTATCCTACGGATAGGGCATCAATGTATAAGTAGTAGCCAAGCTCTTTAAGACTGGGATCTAAGGAGTAACGTTACTCCTTGTGAAGAGTGACAAGCCAGGCCTGGTATGTCAGAGTGTTCATATTTAATTTCCCAGAGGAGCATGAATGGCGTATAAGTCTCCTCACTCTGACATGTACAAAATTGGAGGATTAGAAACCTTTACACAAGTGGTGGGGACAGACAAAGATTGCATTTATTGATATATTATCAACTAACCGCAGAACCATGTTTCCTCTTGTCAGCTTTGCCCAGGGGACCATTAGAGATCACAGAGCTGTTACAGAAGTAGATAATGTTATCTGTGTACAGGGGAGAGCAGGGAGCCAGAGAAGAAGTTGTGGTTGTGGGAAATGTACCTTACAATGGTCACATAAGCAGCACTGACAGACCACCACTTCACACTGAGTAGAGAGACACAGTTATGGGGATCTGGAGCCAGGAAGAGAAGTAAGAATTTAGCCAGTGCATGGTTGTGCTATGTCATAAAGGTTATTATTAAACTACAGGGTGTTTAATAAAATCCAAGATTCTGGGATAATAACCCCTTTGATAGGAGAATGTTAAGGATTGCACTGAGCACGCGTGGCTGGGCTGGTTCTATGTGCAGATCCAATGCTACAACTTAGTCTTATATGACTTTCATTTTGCATGGTGGCACACTGAGAACATGATTTTTCTTTCTTTTTAACCAGTACATTAGTTCATACAAAAATTGTTGCAGACACCTGTACTAGACTAATAAAACTTCTGTTTGAAAAACAATACATTTTAAACAAGTGAATCCATTTAGCGTCAACAAAAATCATTCTTATTTTTACATTTCTGTGATGATCTGTTTTTATTTGTGTTTCCTAAAAAGAAAAATACCCAGAAGAACAAAAGGAGGTCTAAGAGGACGTCTCCCTATTGCATTATGTAGCAAACAAACTGTGATATTGGCCAACACACAAATGCCATCTGTGGACCCATTGATTTCAATGGATGAGTTTTGTCTACAAACAGGATCAAAGAAGGACATCTCCTTTTTTTATGCAATTGATTCACAAAAAAGGATATGTGTATAGTCCCATAAAATATGTGTTTATGGAAAGCATAGCCAGCACATGGATGAAAATACTAATGTGTGAATAAATACATTTATATTTATAAATAGAATAAGGGTGAATTCTGTCTATGTGTAAGGACTGAGTGCGGTACATAAATTCTGGACCGGCCATGGGTCTCCTGACCTAAACGTAACAGCTTTGCATGTGTTTATTAAGCTGTTGAGTTCGGGTCAGAAGATCCATGTCCTGTCCTAGAAATCATGGTCTATATAATCAGACTATGAGTCTGTGTGCCCACTATGCGTTTTTTAAGCGTTTCTGCAGCGGCAATTCCGCAGCGGCAACGCTTATAAAACGCTTGGTGGAAGGTCTGCAATGGTCCCCAATGATAATCGGCATGTGCTGTGCACATGCTGTGGAAATTTCCACTGCAGATTATCATTGCGGAAAAATCTGAAGCACATCTATTAATTTTGCGGAAACACTGGTAATTGCCGCCATTGACTTGCACTGAATCGCAGAATATCCGCATGAGTACATGTACACATGCGGATATTAAGCGATTCAATGCGCGGATTGTACCCGGGTCTGGAGAAGAGGAGACTCTCCTCCAGACCCGGGTACCATAGTACCTGTAGTTAAAAAAGAATTAAAATAAAAAAAAAACATTATACTCACCTTCTGATGGCCCCCAGTCTCCTGTACGGTGCGTCCGGTGTCTTCGGTGGCTCGCGGTGGTGTAAAAGAACCTTCCATGACATCATTTAGTCATGTGACAGGTCACGCGACCTCGGTTTGACCTCACTAACTGTAGTATATGCCTTTTTCAGGTGGGCACAAAAAATCTGGCCATCTGCTTTTTTGAGCCTGCTTGATATTGTCAAAAATATGGTCAGAGCACTAAGTGGCTCAGTCTGTTTTACTGAAGTCAATGGCCCAATCCACCTGAATCCGTTTTTTCAAAGTTTCACTCAGAAGCCCTAACGGAGCCACTGACGTGTGCTAAATAGGTGATGTTAATCTGGCCTTAAAATATATATATAAAACCCCACAATATAACTTCATGGTTAGCATGGCATGGTTGGAGGGCAGCCAAATTAGCAAAGCTACACTCAGTAAACACTTAGTGGAATGCAACATGTTTTAGATATTTACCTAGAAGACACTTAAGCTATGTAAATATTTGTTTATAACAGTTGGATGCTAATTGGTTTCCCTAACCCTTGGTAAAACTCATTTACATTTAACCCCTTGTATCACACTAGTTCAAGGCTTTTATCCATTATTCTTTTTCCATTTTTTGGTATTAGGACAGTTTACACCAAAAAAAGTTTATTTTTTTAGGCAAGTTTTCAATCTCTTCATTTGAGCCAGAAGTTGATTTAAAAGTAATGGGAAAAAAAACAAGAATGTCTTATACATTTTTCTGCTGTATCAACGTTTAGTCTTGGTTAAATTAAAGCTGAATCAAAAACTGCAAAAAAAATATCAATGTGAAACCACATCATTTTTTTTTTACAAATAAGTCTTTTTTTGTGTGATTTTTACTCATATAGTATTCAAACTATTTTGTAATCGCATATAATAACTAGTGATAAGCGAACGTGCTTGCCACTGCTCGGTACTCGCCTGAGCATCACTGTGCTCGATGAGCTCGGCGAGTATTTCCGGGTTACTTGGGCGGGAACTCGGGTCCCCTCTCTGTATGTTTGGCGCTCTTTAGAGAGCCAATGAACATGCAGGGATTGCCTGCCATGCACTATGATGCCGTAGCCATGTTGGTTGTGGGCATTACTGTGATTGGCTGGCCGCACAGCATCATCAGGTCTATATAAGACCGGGCGCCGCTATGCTCGTCACAGTGTACCCCGGAACCAGGCAGAGTAGGGAGAGCTGCTGCTGTGTCAGGGAGAGATTTGCTTGTTTATAGTTAGTATAGGTATTCCACAACATACACTGCTCAAAAAAATAAAGGGAACACTTAAACAACAGAATATAACTCCAAGTAAATCAAACTTCTGTGAAATCAAATTGTTCACTTAGGAAACAACACTGATTGACAATCAATTTCAAATGCTGTTGGGCAAATGGAATAGACAGTAGATGGAAATTATTGGCAAATATCAAGACACCCTCAATAAAGGAGTGGTTCTGCAGGTGGGAACCACAGACCACATCTCAGCACCAATGCTTTCTGGCTGATGTTTTGGTCACTTTTGAATGTTGGTTGAGCTTTCACACTCGTGGTAGCATGAGTCGGACTCTACAACCCACAGAAGTTGCTCAGGTAGTGCAGCTCATCCAGGATGGCACATCAATGCGAGCTGTGGCAAGAAGGATTGCTGTGTCTGTCAGCGTAGTGTCTAGAGGCAGGAGGCGCTACCAGGATAGAGGCCAGTACACCAGCAGACGTGGAGGGGGCCGCAGGAGGGCAACAACCCAGTAGCAGGACCGCTACCTCCGCCTTTGTGCAAGGAGGAACAGGAGGAGCACTGCCAAAGCCCTGCAAAATGACCTCCAGCAGGCCACAAATGTGCATGTGTCTGCACAAACGGTTAGAAACCGACTCCATGAGGGTGGTATGAGGGCCCGACGTCAACAGATGGGGGTTGTGCTCACAGCCCAACACCGTGCAGGACGCCTGGCATTTGCCACAGAACACCAGGATTGGCAAAGTCGCCACTGGTGCCCTGTGCTCTTCACAGATGGAAGCAGGTTCACATTGAGCACATGTGACAGACGTGACAGAGTCTGGAGATGCCATGGAGAGTGATCTGCTGCCTGCAACATCCTTCAGCATGATCGGTTTGGCAGTGGGTCAGTAATGGTGTGGGGTGGCATTTTTTTGGAGAGCCAAACAGCCCTCCATGTGCTCCCCAGAGGTAGCCTGACTGACTGCCATTAGGTACCGAGATGAGATCCTCAGACCCCTTGTGAGACCATATGCTGGTGTGGTTGGCCCTAGGTTCCTCCTAATGCAGGACAATGCCAGACCTCATGTGGCTGGAGTGTGTCAGCAGTTCCTGCAAGATGAAGGCATTGAAGCTATGGACTGGCCCACCCGTTCCCCAGACCTGAATCCGATTGAGCACATCTGGGACATCATGTCTCGCTCCATCCACCAACATCACGTTGCACCACAGACTGTCCAGGAGTTGGCGGATGCTTTAATCCAGGTCTGGGAGGAGATCCCACAGGAGACCATCTGCAACCTCATCAGGAGCATGCCTAGGCGTTGTAGGGAGGTCATACAGGCATGTGGAGACCACACACAATACTGAGCCTCATTTTGACTTGTTTTAAGGACATTACATCAAAGTTGGATCAGCCTGTAGTGTGTTTTTCCACTTTAATTTTGGGGGTGAGTCCAAATCCAGGCCTCCATTGGTTAATAAATTTGATTTCCATTGATGATTTTAGTGTGATTTTGTTGTCAGCACATTCAGCTTTGTACAGAACAAAGTTTTCAATGAGAATATTTAATTCATTCAGATCTAGGATGTGTTATTTGAGTGTTCCCTTTATTTTTTTGAGCACTGTATATCTATATCCATCTGAACTAACAGTCCTTCTGAGGATTAATCCAGCTACATATATTCAGTGGTGATAGCAGAAGTTAGGCTGGCAGTCAGTGTATGTGGCAGACTGCAGTGCAAAAGAGGGTCCATTGAACGTCCTGTCTGCTGCTGTTGTAATAATTACAGATATTTCTAGACATAGAAAGGCAATTTTTTTTTTATCTTAATCCTGGTTATTTGTTTAAAAAGCAATCCAGAGTACACCATTTTTCTGCTCCATTTGCTTGTTCTCACTGCAGAATAAAGCCAGATCTGTTCCATATTTCAGCGATAAAAATCCAGAAATTTGAACTGAACGTAGAAAATATTGGCCTCCTTTTCCATTCTGTTGCAGTGTGTCGGTGAAGCTCTTCACACTAGGTCTCTGTGTAGAATAATATTAGTAAAGTACAGGCCTGCTATTTAAAACCGTGGTTCTCTGTCAGACATATCACCTATAAGACTGTTCAAAAATCATACATTTCTTCCATTTTCATTCCGTTGCAGTGTGTCGGTGAATCTATTCACACTAGGTCTCTGTGTAGAATAATATTAGTAAATTGCAGGCCTGCTATTTAAAACCGTGGTTCTCTGTCAGACATATCACCTATAAGACTGTTCAAAAATCATACATTTCTTCCATTTTCATTCCGTTGCAGTGTGTCGGTGAAGCTATTCACACTAGGTGTCTGTATTAGCAAATTACAGGCCTGTCATTTAAAATTGTGGTTCTCTGTCAGACGAATCACATATAACTGTGCTCCAAAATCAGCCATTTCTCGTGAACGTGGAAAATATTGTCCTCCATTAAAAATGGGCAAGGGACGGGGAAGTGGACGTGATGGTGATGGTGCATGCAAAGGCCGAGGACATGGCCGTGG
Source organism: Phyllobates terribilis (assembly GCF_046119375.1). Lineage (NCBI taxonomy): Eukaryota > Metazoa > Chordata > Amphibia > Anura > Dendrobatidae > Phyllobates > Phyllobates terribilis. Next base: position 323,792,084 of record NW_027362762.1, on the reverse strand, counting down.
GCAAGCTGAAATTGTGCCACAACAAACACCCACATCTCAACCTTCCTGTTCCACTTAATAGGAGACCGCAGAACACCACTATTGAACACAGAGCAGTGTCAAAAGGTTATTGGTTGGATAGCAGATAATGCTTCCAGTCACTTAGCCAACACCACCACCACCCTGTCTTCCACACGGTCAAGTCTCAGTAGCCGTGAGTCTGGACCGCATATTCCTCACCCTGATTCTCCTTCCTCCCACCATGCCGAGTGCCCGGAGACAACTGATCCCACACTTGGACACTCAGAAGAGCTGTTCACTTTTCCATTTATAGATTCGGGCCTCTCGCCCGGCCAGCTTCAAGCGAGTCAAGAGGAGAACGCGTGTAGCAATGCCCAAATATTGGAGCAGCCACGGTCACACGAAGGCGATGGTGGGAAAGTGCAATAACTGTCGCAAGAGTTGGATGATGATGATGAGACACAATTGCCAGAAACTCAGGAGGAGGACCAGGGTGCGGAAGTGGAAGACGAGGTGGTGGATGATATAGTAACTGACCCAACCTGGAAAGGGGGACATACAGAGTGAGGACAGCAGCACACAGGGGGAGGGATGCGTAGCACCACAACAAGCAGGAAGAAGCAGTGTGGTGGGCGCAGACACAAGGCGGGAAAGTGTTCCTCGTAGCTCCAACACGATGGAAGTTGCCAGTACAACTGTTAGGACTTCCCTAGTCTGGTTATTTTTTAAAGACTCTGCAGATAAACCCAAAAAGGCCATTAGCACCACCTGTCAGGCCAGCATCAGCAGGGGTAGCAAAACTAGCAGCCTGACCACCACCAGCATGATAAGGCACATGGCAGCAAAGCACCCAACTAAGTGGGCCGAACACCAGGGTCCAGTAACAGTGTCTGCGGGTGACACCACTGCTTGTTCCGCTGTTGTACGTGCACACCAATGCCCTGTCCATAGCGCATTCCAAGATGCCTCTCACCCTGCACCTGTCATTGCACACTCTCAACTAGCACCATCAGCAAGCACATCCACGACCTCGTCCCAGCACAGCGTTCAGTTGTCCCTACCCCAGTCCTTGGAACGCAAGCGCAAATACGCAGCCACCGCCCCACGGACCACACTACTAAATTCACACATTTCGCGAATGCTTGCGCTCAAAATGATGCCTTTTAGGCTCGTGGAGACGGAAGCTTTCCGCAACCTAATGGCGGCGGCCGTCCCTCGGTACTCGGTCCCCAGACACCACTATTTCTCCTGGTGTGCCTGGAACCTGGTGGCAGCGTTCAGGCAAGGCGAGTTCACACACGTACCATGCCTGGCCCATGTGCTTAACCTCATGGTTCAGCGGTTTCTCAAAACCTACCTGGATCTGTCGGATCTGCTTGTCAAAGTACGCCACCTGTATGCCCATTTTAAAAAGTCAGCTACAGATTCCACCACCCTTGCCGTGCTTCAGCAGCGTTTGCAGCTTCCAGCTCACCGACTAATCTGCGATGTCCCCACGTATTGGAACTCTACATTGCAGATGTTGGGAAGGATTTGTGAGCAGAAGAGGGCAGTTGTTGACTACCAGCATCAACAAGGCCGTTGGTATTCAGCTCAGACTCCACACATAAGACCTCAGGAGTGGACATGGATGTCAGACATATGTACCATCCTCTAAAACTTTGAGGACTCCACCAAGATGGTGAGCGGCGATGACGCCATAATTCTTCTGAAACGCTCTCTGCTCACAATTAAAGAGGATGCATTGCAGGTGGAGCAAGATGAGATGGAGCAAGGAACCATGGAGGGTGATTCCACACAGCCCAGCCTCATCTCATCCCAACGTGGATTGGGTGACAATAAGGAGGATGATAGACAGTTCTACTTGCACAACTGTCATACCGTCTGTTCTGCGTGGATGGCCTGAGGACAGGGACGTGAAGGAAGAGGAGGAGGATGATGAGGAGAGCATGGTCTGTCATCCTCTTGGTGAGGACACAGAAGTGTTGCCTCTTTGCAGTCTGGCACACATGGCTGAGTTTATGTTACACTGCCTTTCCCGTGACCCTCGCGTTGTCCAAATTTTGGGTGACAGTCATTATTGGTTGGTGACACTTCTAGACCCACGCTAAAAGGAGAACTTTCTGTCTCTTATTCCCTTGCAGGACAGGCCTAATAAAATGGTGTAGTACGAGAAGGCCCTTGTTACGGAATTATTAAAAAAAATTCCCATCTGAAAACGCTGGCGGCAGAGGTCACAGTTCGTTGGACAGCCAAGGAGTACAGGCGAGAGAGACACATTCAATCGAGCAGAGGCAGAGGAACACTGTCAAGGTTCTGGGACAGTTTTCTCAGACCCTCCAATTGCACAAGCCCTGATGCGCGGGGTACTCTCTCAAGAAATGAAAGATTCGGAAGATGGTGAAGGGGTACCTTGCCGACCGTATCAACGTTCTTTGTGATTCCTCTGTGCCTTATAATTATTGGGAATCCAAGCTGGACCCATGGCATGAACTGGCTCTCTATGCCTTGGAGGTCCCGGCCTGCCCTGCCGCTATCACTTTGTCAGAGCGGGTTTTTAGTGCCGCCGGTGGAATTATAACCGATAGGCGCATCCGCCTGTCAACTGAAAATGCTGACAGGCTAACTGTTATAAAAATGAACAAGGGCTGGATTGGGCCAGACTTCTCAACACCACCGAATGATAGCAGCGTAACATAAACTCAAATACAGTGTCTTTTTTTTAACTCTATTCTCATGCACCTCTGTCTTCACACCCATATATGGGTATACGCTTCCTGATTTTGTCTATTTGCTCTTGTCCTCCTCCTTCTTCGCATCCTCATCCTCCACCACCATATCACCCCCATATGTAAAATATCAACATATCTACGTCTCTTGCAAGGGGCATTGGAGTTTCTCCAAATTTTTGGCAGCCGTTGCTCCACTGCATAGGCAAACGGTATGGGAGACATACTTCCTAATAATGGGAGCATTTTTTCAGGAGGCCCTCCGACCTCTACGTCTTTTGCAAGGGGCATTGGAGTTCCTCCAAATTTTTAACAACCGTTGCTTCACTGCATAGGCAAACAGTATGGGAGACCCACTTCCTAATAATTGGAGCATTTTTTGCAAGAGGCCCTCTGACCTCTACATCTCTTGCAAGGGGCATTGGAGTTCCTCCAAATTTTTGGCAGCCGTTGCTTCACTGCATAGGTAAACAGTATGGGAGACATGACTCGCCCCCTGGGCCGTGGGGCACTCGGATCCGGGCAATAGGGGAACGATGGGGGTAGTAGTGGCTACCCGGTTCCGTGGCTCAGGGTGGTCAGACCAGTGGTAGTCTGCGATGCGCTGTTGGTGTGTCCGACTACGCCACCCGTGGATTGCGGTCAGTGCGGACCGCCGCTGCCAGGTAGACCGCTGGGGCTGATGATGTATGCAGCTGGGATAGTGTGACTCCCCACGGGAAGAGTGCGGCCCCAGGGCAGTATAATGGAAGATGGGGGTGATGGTGTAGGGCGTCCCAGTACCGTTAGTGCTGGAGGAGCAAGGAGCACACAGACAACAGGTTGCAGTCCAGGGTCTTTACTAGAACAGGTGAACTGACCCACAAACAGTCCCGGCTAGGAGGGGACCTGGATGTCTGAGAGCAATTGGGAAATTGGCCCTAGTCAGGGTGAGGGTGTAGGCCTACCGTGCTCTCTGCGCTCCTTCTGGCTATCTCCTCCTGGTAGGGTAACAGCCCACGGTCCCGAGCTCACCGTGTCCTCTCGCCCGTATGGTTTGCAACGTGGGTTCCTTTCTACTCCCGGCCTGGTACGGCTCTGCTGGTCCCTTCTGCTGTGGCGGAGCCTCCGGGCTTCTTAGGCCAGGGAATGTACAGTCCCCTGCGGACTGGTTATCTGCTGTAGGACGTGGAATCCTCACAGCCTCAGACGCCAAAGTCTGGTAAATTTGGTTCTTTATCTGCCAGGACAGGCGCCCTTCGCCTCTTGTCCCTGGCTCGTGGCTTTCCTACTGCCACACGTCCTCTTAGGGTGCAATACAACTGTCCCTCACTGCTCTGGGACACCTCTCAATCCTGAGACAGGTCGTCCAGTTCTCTCTAACCCTGCCCCCAGTTCCAGCTTTTATAGGGGCAGCCTGCTCCCCCTACTGGCCTGAGACAGGAGGTATTGCATGCTAATGTTCCCCTGACTAGAGAACCTCCCCCTTGTTCTCAGACACAGCTTTATTATATTTGTGGCATCCAGGCCAGGGTGACACATTCCCCCCTAGTAAAATTTAGTACTCCGGGACTAAACAGTAAACAAAGATAATATACATGACTATAAAACATTAGTAGACAAACGACGCATAGATTGAGTTCTTAAGGTCACAGTGTGGTCTGTGACCGGGTGTCCATATCACCAACACAATGGGGAGCCTTAACCAGGTGGGGGTCTGTCCTACCCCAAGTCCTTTACAGTCTTAGTTCATTCCTTGGTTAAGCTCCGAACGCAGTCCATACAAAGTCCCGGTTATTAAAAGTCCATAACCTTTGAGTCCGTACGGTAACTGCAAGAAACTGAAATACACTATTAATAATCATGCAGGTAACTTGGCAAACATTTCAACATTTGGCAACAGGGTTATTTACAATTTTAGTGCACCCTATATTCTCCAGCGAGCGGGTATCTGCCCCTTTGTGCTCCTGGTTAATCTCCTTAACCCACTGTCTGGTGGTGGACCGACCTGGCTTTCTCCACTAGCGTTAGGGGTACAGCTACCAGCTGGACTTACAGGCAGGGCAGGCAGCTGTCTGCGGGTCCTTTGGCTTACCGCAGGCATGGCAGGCTCACTGTCAGCAGAGGGTTGACTCTCCTGGGCTGCTGGTACAGGCTCTTCTGCCTCTGGAACTGCTTGCTGTTCTTCACCTTTCAGCTCTGGTGTAGGTTGTTGCTGAGCCGGTTGCAGGAAATGCAGGACGGGTACCACTATGGCATCGTTTATTCGAGTCCAGGACTGAGGGAACTCTCCGAGAACGGTGCTGATAATTTCTTCCTTGTCCTCTGCGGGTTCAAGGTCACTTTGATCCTCTTCTGCACTACGGAGTTGCTCGGGGCATCTTTTGAGGCTGTCTCTGGAGACGGTACTAGTGGTTTCTCCTCCGTCCTTGGTGATCACGCACACCTTCGGGTTGTCGTGGTCAGACTGCAGTACGGTGTAGGGTTCCCTTTCCCACTGGTCGTCCAACTTATGTAGCCTTCTCTTTCGCTTTAGGACCTGCTCACCAGGTTCTAGGGGACCAGCAGGGGCGTGTTGGTTGAAGAGTCTTTCTTGCCTTTCTCTCACCTGGGCCAGGCTCCTCTCCACACTCTCCTGGACCTTCTTGTACTGCAATTGCCTTTCCGTATCCCAGTCTGCATCCGGGAGGTGTCCTCAGGCGTTAGGGCTCCCATCTCCAGGTCTATGGGCAGCTTACCTGGTCTGGCTCGCATCAGGTAAGCCGGGGTGCAGTTTGTAGCATTCACCGGGATATGGTTGTATAAGTCTATCAGGTCCGCAGTTTTTCTGGCCACAGGCTGCGTTCCTCCAGGGGCAACGTCTTCAGGAGATCAATGACTATATTGTTCATCTTCTCACACATCCCGTTGGTTTGTGGATTGTAAGGCGTTGTCCGAATCTTCTTACAGCCATAGAGGTTGCAGAACTCTTGGAAGATTTCAGCCTCGAACGCTGGACCCTGGTCTGTCAGGACCTGTTCCGGATACCCTTGTGGACGGCAGAAGTATTGCTGGAAGGCTCTGGCCGCCTTTGGGCTGTCAAGTCTTTTACCGAGACCACCACTAGAAAACGGGAATAGTGGTCCACAATTGTCAGGGCATAGATGTATCCTGACCGGCTTGGAGCCAATTTGACGTGGTCCAGAGCTACCAGCTCAAGAGGCTGCGTGGTGACGATGGGCCTCAAGGGTGTCTTCTGGCTGGTGCGGTCCTTCCTCCTTAGGTTACAAGGGCCACAGTCTCTGCACCACTTCTCTACAGCCCCTCTCATGCCGACCCAAAAGAACCGTCCTCTTAGCAGGAACTCCAGTTTCTTCCAACCGAAGTGCCCCGCTCTGTCATGGTAAGCCCCCAGGACCATAGCTGCATCCCGCCTTGGAACCACGACTTGCCAGGTCAGCTCGTGCGTCCTATGGTTGACAAGCCTTCTGCACAGCTTGCCTTCGTAGAGGAACAGATTGCTCTTCTCTTTCCGTAGCTGCTTGGCTTCCTCTGGAGCATCCGGATCTATGCGGGCGTCTTCCCGGGTCAGCAGATCTTTCACCAGGCGGATTGCAGGGTCACTATCTTGGGTCTCGGCCCAGCTGTGGTGAGGTAGGGGGATTGATCATAACGGTGGTTAAATCTTCCTCCTTCACGCGGTGGGAGTATTGAGCGGCTCCGTACCGGTGAAGCGCGGGGAGTTCTACCTCCTCCAGCTCTTCTGGGTCTTCGTCACCTTCAGATAAGTGAGGCATTCTTGATAGGGCATCAGCGTTGGCATTGGTTTTGCCTGCCCGGTACTTAATCACAAAGTCATAATTGGAGAGACGGGCCATCCACCGCTGTTCCAGGGCACCAAGTCTTGCATTGTCTAGGTGTGTTAACGGGTTGTTGTCCGTGTACACCGTGAACTTTGCGCAGGCCAGGTAATGTTTGAAGCCTTCCGTCACGGCCCACACCACCGCCAAGAATTCTAGCTTGAAAGAGCTGTAATTCTCCAGGTTCCTCTCGGTGGGTCTCAGCTTCTGGCTGGTGTACGCGATCACCCTTTCTCTCACCCTTTTGTGACAGTACGGCTCCCAGTCCTACATTACTGGCGTCTGTGTGGAGAATAAAAGGCTGGCCATAATCAGGGTAGGCAAGGATCTCATCCCCCGTGAGGGCCATCTTCAACTGGCGGAAGGACTCCTCTTCCGGTTTATCCCACTTGAAGGGTGGCTTTTGACTTCGGGACTTAGACTGTCCTATCAGGAGGTCCTGCATAGGAGCTGCCATCTTAGTGAACCCGGGGATGAACCTTCGGTAGTAGCCTACCAACCCGAGGAACTGTCTCACCTCTTTGATGTTCGAGGGGCTTGGCCAGCTCTTGATTGCCGTGACCTTGTCAGGGTCAGGGGCCACTCCTTCCGCGCTTACCATGTGCCCTAGGTACTGGACCTTTGGTTTCAACAGGTGACACTTCGATGGTTTCACCTTCAGGCCATAGCCTGCCAGGGCTTCGAACACCTCGGCCAGGTGCTTCAGATGGTCCTCGTAGGTCTTCGAATAGACGATCACGTCGTCCAGGTATAGGAGGACCATCAGCCTCTGGAAGGTCCCTGGTGCGTTGCAGAGCCCGAAGGGCATACAGTTGAACTCGCTCAGTCCCATCGGGGTGGTGGAGGCGGTCTTCTCCTTGTCAGCCTCTGCCACAGGAACCTGCCAGTACCCACTAGTAAGGTCCAAAGTAGAAAAGAAGTTAGCTGATTTTAGTGCGGCTAAAGACTCCTCTATTCTAGGCAGCAGGTATGCGTCTTTATGGGTGATACGGTTGATTTGTCTATAGTCTACGCACATTCTCATGGTTCTCATTTTCACCAGAACCAAGGGGGCTGCCCAGGGGCTACAGCTATCTCTAATGACCCCAGCTTCTTTCATTTCTCTTAGCATGCCCTTTGCGTTCTGATAATGTGCAGGGGGTACAGGTCTGTGTCTCTCTTTTATTGGTGGGTGGCTCCCTGTGGGGATGTGGTGTTCTATCCCTTTTACTCTGCCGAAGTCTAGCGGGTGCTTACTAAAGACTCTCTCGTACTCCTGTACCACCCGGTAGACTCCTTGTTTTTGGTGCAGGGGAGTGGAGTCAGCACCCACGTGGAGTTTCTGTCACCAGTCCTCCTTTTATTTCTGGGAGCCATTACCCTCCGCCTGTGGAGATGGAGGCAAGGGTTTCACGGCCCTGATAGCTTTGTGCTCAACAGCAAACAGTTTGGCAAGTGTAGCGTACCTGGGTAAGTGTACCTCCCTCTCTCCAATGTTGAGGATGCGGACGGGCACCCTCCCATGACGGACATTAACCACCCCCCGGGCTGTCAAAATGGTTGGCCTGCTGTCCGAGTACACAGGTTCTACCATGGCTTGGTAGTCTCTACCTCTCAACCCGATTGCAGTCCGACACCAGATCATCATTTCACTTTTGGGAGGCATGGAAATGGGAAATGGGTCACTCAGTCTTACGCTACCGATCTCACCACCAGACAGTTCTACCTGCTGCCGTCTCATCAGGGCTTTTATCTCCTTGTTGAGGACTCTCTGTTGGCTGGAACTAGCATTCACCGCCACCTGTTGTAGAATTACAATTACCTCTGAAAGACAATTTTCAATCACGTTAGTACCCACAGTTATTTTAGGGTGACTTTCACGACGGTCAATGTCCACAATAATCACTCCCTGTGTCGGTAGTTCAACTTTACCAATTTTAATGGTCATCTCCTTGAACCCCATCTGCGACACGGGTAAGCCATTACTGGCGATGATGCTCAAGTTACTGTCTGGATACCGTGTGATATCAGCATCAGTCCAATACTGCTTAAAAAGTACATAAGGGATAGTGGTTACTTGCGACCCAGTATCCAGCAAGGCGCTCATGGGGATACCATCCAGCACCACGGGTAAAACTGGGTGCCCCCCAACGTACTTATCACGCCAATTATAAGGGCCTGGTGACCTTATGCCTGGTGGTTGGCCCTCTGCCCCAGGTTGGACCCGTTTAAATTACAGTACCTGGAAATGTGTCCGGGCTGGTTGCATCGGCGGCAAATGGGCTGTCCATCCTCTGCGTAGCGGTCTGTGGGCCTCCCTCTGAACGACGGGGTCCTCCTCTGTCGACGCCACGGGACATCCTCCGGACTTGAAGCCAACTCGATGGGTCTTGACTGTTCCACTTGCAACGCCTGGACGGTCCTGGTCAACGCCGCGACGCTCCTGGTCAGCTCCTGGACTTGGTGGTGCAGGTCTTTCGACGGGGCTTGATTCAGCCCCCACAGAGTCCATAGGGGAGGGCGCTGCCTCCTGGTGGTAGGTGAGAGCAGGACACCGGGGGTTTATAGCGCCACTGGTTACGGGTTCACGGAGCACCCTTCTGGCCCTGTCCCTAAATTGGGCAAAGGTCAGATCAGGGTTCTGAAAGAACATGAGGCGCAGTTGGGCCCTGTGGGCGCTAGACAGCAGACCTTCTATGAATTGTTCTGTTAGTAGTTTATCCGTTTCCTGCACACTGCCAGGGTCAGTTTGTTGGATGGCCCTCAAGGCTTCCTGCAAATTTAGGGCATAGTCTCTGATGCTGTCCTGTGCCCGCTGCTTACATCCATAGAACCTCATTTTAATTTCAGCGGAGGTACGTGTGTCAAAGGTACCCTGCAGCCGGGCCAGAATATCCTTCACGGTCCTTCTCTCCTCAGCGGGCCATTACTTTACCTCCCTTTGGGCTGCGCCAGTTAACTGCCCTGTTAGTATGCTAACCTTCTGTTCCTCTGTCAAGGGGTAAACTTGGCACAAACTGTACAGACTTTCCTTAAAGTCAGTTAGTGCATGGGGCTCCCCTGAATACTTAGGCAGCCAGGCTGCTCCAGGGATGTAGGGCAGGGAAAATGGCATCACCGCTGCTGCAGCTGCGCTGGTGGTAGTGGGCGCCTCCGTGTCCGACATCTTCCTCCCCCCTAGTTAAGCGTGGCCTACCTTCCGACGATCCTCTTCTGTAGGCCTCGGCTCTGCTGATGCTGCTCCGGACGAGGACCTTGCGTCGCGCCCTGGTGACGTCAGCGTCGCTCTCGCTCCCTTCCAGGACCTTGCGCAGCGTCGGTGCGTGGGGCGGAGCTTCAGGTCTCACGCGGTTTGGACGTCCACGCCCCTCTTCTTCCCGCGCGGCGTCCTGAAGATGGCGTCCGATGGCGGGAAAACGGCTGAAGATGGCGGGAACCGACGGAAGATGGCGGGAGATGGCTGAAAATGGCGGGAAACTGCTCCGGATGGCGGGAAACCTCTTTTCAGTTGTGTGTACAGTCTTTTTCAGGCACGCAATACCCGTTTGTGGCGGGTTGGTTACTATCCTGCCGACTACGCCAAAGCTGACTCGCCCCCTGGGCCGTGGGGCACTCGGATCCGGGCAATAGGGAAACGATGGGGGTAGTAGTGGCAACCCGGTTCCGTGGCTCAGGGTGGTCAGGCCAGTGGTAGTCTGCTATGCGCTGTGGGTATATCCGACTATGCCACCCGTGGATTGCGGTCAGTGCGAACCGCCGCTGCCAGGCAGACCGCTGGGGCTGATGATGTATGCAGCTGGGGTAGTGTGACTCCCCACGGGAAGAGTGCGGCCCCAGGGCAGTATAATGGAAGATGGGGGTGATGGTGTAGGGCGTCCCAGTACCGTTAGTGCTGGAGGAGCAAGGAGCACACAGACAACAGGTTGCAGTCCAGGGTCTTTACTAGAACAGGTGAACTGACCCACAAACAGTCCCGGCTAGGAGGGGACCTGGATGTCTGAGAGCAATTGGGAAATTGGCCCTAGTCAGGGTGAGGGTGTAGGCCTACCGTGCTCTCTGCGCTCCTTCTGGCTATCTCCTCCTGGCAGGGTAACAGCCCACGGTCCCGAGCTCACCGTGTCCTCTCGCCCGTATGGTTTGCAACGTGGGTCCCTTTCTACTCCCGGCCTGGTACGGCTCTGCTGGTCCCTTCTGCTGTGGCGGAGCCTCCGGGCTTCTTAGCCAGGGAACGTACAGTCCCCTGCGGACTGGGACGTGGAATCCTCACAGCCTCAGACGCCAAAGTCTGGTAAATTTGGTTCCTTATCTGCCAGGACAGGCGCCCTTCGCCTCTTGTCCCTGGCTCGTGGCTTTCCTACTGCCACACGTCCTCTTAGGGTGCAATACAACTGTCCCTCACTGCTCTGGGACACCTCTCAATCCTGAGACAGGTCATCCAGTTCTCTCTAACCCTGCCCCCAGTTCCAGCTTTTATAGGGGCAGCCTGCTCCCCCTACTGGCCTGAGACAAGAGGTATTGCATGCTAATGTTCCCCTGACTAGAGAACCTCCCCCTTGCTCTCAGACACAGCTTTATTATATTTGTGGCATCCAGGCTAGGGTGACACAAGACACACTTCCTAATAATGGGAGCATTTTTTTCAGGAGGCCCTCCGACCTCTACGTCTCTTGCAAGGGGCATTGAAGTTCCTCCAAATTTTTGGCAGCTGTTGCATTCACTGCATAGGCAAACAGTATGGGAGACACACTTCCTAATAATGGGAGCATTTTTTTCAGGAGGCCCTCTGACCTCTACGTCTCTTGCAAGGGGCATTGGAGTTCCTCCAAATTTTTGGCAGCGGTTGCTTCACTGCATAGGCATACAGTATGGGAGACATACTTCCTAATAATGGGAGCATTTTTTGCAGGAGGCCATCTGACCTCTACGTCTCTCGCAAGGGGCATTGGAGTTCCTCCAAATTTTTGGCAGCCCTTGCTTCACTGCATAGGCAAACAGTATGGGGGACACACTTCCTAATAATGGGAACATTGTTTTCAGGAGGCCCTCCGACGTCTATGTCTCTCGCAAGGGGCATTGGAGTTCCTCCAAATTTTTGGCAGCTGTTGCTTCACTGCATAGGCAAATGGTATGGGAGACACACTTCCTAATAATGGGAGCATTTTTTGCAGGAGGCCCTCCGACCTCTACGTCTCTTGCAAGGGACATTGGAGTTCCTCCACATTTTTGGCAGCTATTGCTTCACTGCCTGGCAAACAGTATGGGAGACACACTTCCTAATAATGGGAACATTTTCCCATACACTTACATTGGGCTTGTTACTCGGTCCAAGCACTCGAGTATTCCAATTTGCTCGACTCGAACAAGTACCCAAGCATTTTAGTGCTCGCTTATCACTAATAATAACCTCTATATATAATATATGCTGGTGTCTGTTAGCTTCTAAAGCAGTGGCGGCAGACCACGCGACTGCTATGGGGCCCGTAAGCCGGGGGGGGCCCCATAGCAGTCCAGGGGTGGACATACCGCCGCCGGTGCAGCTGCGCCGGGTCCCCACCATGCAGCTGCACCAAGGGGCCCGCAAGGTGCAGCTGCTCCCTGCACGCGGCAGTCAGGGAGAGATCCCTGCAGCTCCGCTGCTGTCAGGAGGAGAATAGCAGCGGAGCTGGAGGGTTCGTCCTGCTTGATGACGTCATCATGCAGCGCGCGCGCCTGGGTCAGGAAGAAAGCTGCCGGCAACCAGGAGGATGCTGCTGCAGGGGAGCGAGCTGAGTTAAGTTGTTGTTTTTTTTTTTTGTTTTTTTTTTACTGAAATGCTGGGGAGGGGAGGTGGGGGGAGAGCAATGGTGAGATGATGGGGCTGGGAAGAGCAATAATGGGGCTGATGGGACTGGGGAGAGAAATATTGGGGCTGGGGAGAGGGCTGATGGGGCTGGGGAGAGGAATAATGGGGTTGATGGGGCTGGGGAGAGCAATAATGGGGCTGATGGGGCTGGGGAGAGGAGTGATGGGGCTTGGGATAGGAATAATGGGACTAATGGGGCTGGGAAGAGCAATAATCGGGCTCGGGAGAGGAATGATGGGGTTGATGGGGCTGTGGAGAGGAATAATGGGATGGTGGGGCTAGGGAGAGCAATGATGGGGCTGGAGAGAGGAATGATGGGGCTGGGGAGAGCAATGATGGGGAAGGTGGGGCTGGGGAGAGCAATTATGGGATGGTGGGGCTGGGGTGAGCAATAATGGGGCTGATGGGGCTGGGGAGAGGAATAATGGAGTTGATGGGGCTGGGGAGAGCAATAATGGGGCTGATGGGGCTGGGGAGAGGAATGATGGGGCTGGGAAGCGCAATAATGGGGCTGATGGGGCTGGGAAGAGCAATAATGGGGCTGATGGGGCTGGGGAGAGGAATGATGGGGCTGGGAAGAGCAATAATGGGGCTGATAGGGCTGGGGAGAGCAATGATGAGGATGGTGGGGAAGGGGAGAGCAATGACGTGTTACTGGGAGAAAGCAATGATGGGGGTGCTGGGAGCGAGCAATGATGGGGGTGCTGGGACAAAGCAATGGTGGGGAGCTGGGAGAGAGCAATTATGTGGGGCTGGGAGAGAGCAATGATGGAGGTGCTGGGACAGAGTAATGATGGGAGTGCTGAGAGGAATTGATGGGGGTGCTGGGAGAGCGCAATGATGGGGGTGCAGGGAGAGAGCAATGATGGGAGTGCTGGGAGAAGCAATGATAGAGGTGCTGGGACAGAGCAATGATGGGGGGCTGGGAGAGAGCAATGATGGGGGTGGTGGGACAGAGCAATGACGGGGGTGTTGGGAGAGAGTAATGATGGGGGTGCTGAGAGAGAGCAATGATGGAGGTGGTGGGAGAGAGCAATGACGGGGGTGCTGGGAGAGAGCAATGACGAGGGTGCTGGGAGAGAGCAATGATGGGGGTGCTGGGAGAGAGCAATTATGGGGGTTTCACTTTGCTTGTACTGTGAAGCCTTGTATGTTTTCCGTGTGCACATAGCCTTACAGTTAATTGGGGAGAGTCACAGAGACTGAATAATTTATATTATTGGCCAGTGCAGATTATAGTTAATGGGGGGCACAATGCTGCTTATCACTTTATATTTTGATTACTAAGTGGCTAATAGTATATTAATGGGGGGGGGGTTACATATCTGTATTCGAGGATACAGAGCGGGGGAGACACATGTATGCATACAATATGTGACCTTGTTATTTTCTAGGCTGGAGATCATCATGACAAGACGAGTCGTGACTGGGAGATGTAGACATGAAGGTCTGACCAGATGGAGAAGAAGCAGCAGAAACCGACTCTGATCAGATGAGACGTCCGCGGTAAGTGCCTGGATGTAAATATTATTCTATATCTGCACTGTGTGACTTGAAGTGATAGTTATCTGTAAAATCCCTTAGGCCACATTCTCACATTTGTGTGAAATGTCCGTGTGCTGCCAGATCTTTTTATCGGATGGTCCACGGACTCGTACAGTTTTATAGATCCATTCACACATCCATGAAAATCACGTATCTGAGAATGAGATCTAAGAGGGTCAGAGAATGTCCTGTTTTGATCCGATTTTGAGGATTAGAATAGGACATGCTCAATGCGTCAGTGAAACAGGGCTGCACACTGACACTGCACACAGATGCAGGAATGTAGCCTTATTATGTATAGCACAGTCCCTTAGTATATAGTGTACTCACTTATTATGTATAGCACAGTCCCTTAGTATATAGTGTACTCAATTATTATGTATAGCGCCATCCTTAGTTATATAGTTTCCTATTTTATTATGTATAGCACCGTCCCTTATTATGAACCATCCTCTCTAGCGACTCACAGTTGGGGGATCATACTGTGTTGGGGTCAGCATACTTTACCCTGGGAGTTGAGGTGGGGTACAGTAGGGTCATTATACTGTGCATGTGGAGGAATTCACCATGGGAGTTTCATACTGTGTTTGGGGGGCCCTTTTATTGGCATCACACTTTATGGGGCAATGAAAGAGAGATCTAGGACGTTAGCAGGAGGAAAATTACTATGTAAAGGATGGAAAGTTGTGAGATCTGATCTTTGGTGACCCCGACAATTATTTACATTTTTTTTTTTGGGGGGGGGCCCAATTAGAGCTTCTGCTATGGGGCCCCATGATTCCTATGTACGCCCCTGTTCTAAAGTATATTTTTGCACACAACATGTCCTATTTTGTGGAATTATATTTTGGCTAGGGCCTTGGACAATTAGTTTATCAGCAATGCACCATTTTCACAACGATGTACGCAATGGTAATACCCAGTGGGAACATACCCTTTACCCTTAGGTGCCAGATTTTGATACAAGAGCCCATCCAACACTAAACGTCAGAGACAACAGAAATACTAGGTTAGTTCTAAAAATAATGCTTGTGCTCCAAGTTTCCACTTTGTAAATAAGCAAAAATCTGCAAAACTAGATTGAGCAAATTACTGAAACAATTGTGGTTTGTAAATGAAGTGCAAATTGCAACGGTCACAATAATGTGTACCGATTGGAATAATCTTGATCATTATCATTTATATCTACTGTCTTAGGCTTAAGCCCCCGTCTCACATAGCGAGATCGCTAGCGAGATCGCTGCTGAGTCACGGTTTTGGTGATGCAACAGCGACCTCACCAGCGATGTCGCTATGTGTGACACTTTGCAGCGATCAGGCCCCTGCTGTGAGGTCGCTGATCGCTGCAGAATGTCCGGGACCATTTTTTGGTCATCGCTGTGTGTGACCAGCGGGACCAGCGATCAGCCTGATAACCTTGATAAACAGCGGGTTACTAGGGGCGCACGCGCACTTAGTAACCCACTGTTTATCATGGTTACCATTCTTCTACGTGAGCGGTAACCTCCCGCTCACCGTAGCAGAGTGGTAACCATGATAAACAGCGGGTTACTAGGAGCGCGTGTGCCCCTAGTAACCCGATGTTTATCATGGTTACCAGCCTGCTCCTGCTTCAGCAGGCTGGTAACCAGAAGCAGGACATCGTGGAAAGATTCTTTCCACGATGTCGCTGCTCCCCTGATCGCTGGTGAGCCTGCCTGTTTGACAGCTCACCAGCGATCACATAGCGACGCAGCAACGATCCCTGACAGGTCGTATCGTTGTCGGGATCGCTGTAGCGTCGCTAAGTGTGACGGGGCCTTTAGGTTCACATGTTCAGTAGTGATGTTAGAACGGATCTAGCAGCAATCTGTTGGCAAAAAAGTTGTGCTGACACAACTTTTTAGTCCGTTTTTAAATAACTGATCTCTGCTGGATCCGTGTTTTTAACATTGAAGTCTATGGAAAACTGATCCATTGATTAGGCATCTGTTTATCTTTCATTTGTAAAGGATCCGTTTATTGGATCCAGTAAGCAAAAAATGGATCCATTATAAATGAAAGAAAATCGGATTGCTGATTAATGGATCGGTTTTCCATAGACTTCAATGTTAAAAAAAACAGAACCAGCAGAGATCAGTTATTTAAGAGCGGACTAAAAAGTTGTGCCTGCACAACTTTTTTGCCAATGGATTGCTGTTAGATCCGTTCTAACTGATCACTGCTGGCTAGACATAAGAACATGGATCACAATAGCAGAGCTCAGTCAGCCTTGGCTCACACTGTGAGGCTTATAATTCACTTTGTTCATTGTTACCATGGTATAACCTAGAGCAAAGTCCAAGCTCTGTCACCAGAAGTAAACATCAATGATTTACCAATCTGTTATATAAAGTGCACTGCTCATACACTGGGAGGATCTCTTCCAATCAGGATATCAGCGCATTCAGCTTTGTTAAAACAGATATCAGATCTTCCAGGTCAGCAACACCAGAGATGGTTGTTTTTTTGAAAGGAAGCCTGTATTAGTCACTTGAAGTAAATTGCATCATGTTATGAAATGTTTATGATACTAAAGTCAGCAGAATCACTGGGACAAAATATATTCAAAGGCAGGACCGAGCCAAGTGGTTTAGGAATGAAGCCTTGAGACAACAGTAACACTTTATTACAAGACCATCTTGCATTAAATGATTATAAGCACTAAAATGAAATACAAATCTGTATTGCTAAGTATGACTTTATGATTTCAGTTTAATAGGTTCTTTTTTTTACTATTCATTCATATACAGTTGTGCTCAAAAGTTTATATAACCCGGCAGAATTTTTCCTTTCTTGGCCTTGTTTCAGAGAACATGAAGCATAACAAAAAACTTTTTCTCCACTCATGGTTATTGGTTTGGTGAAGCCATAGGCGGATTATAATGAGGGCAATCTGGGCTACCACCCGGGGCCCCGGGACTCCGGGGGGTCCATGGCCAGATTGCCCTCATTATAATATGTGCGGT
Source organism: Phyllobates terribilis (assembly GCF_046119375.1). NCBI lineage: Eukaryota > Metazoa > Chordata > Amphibia > Anura > Dendrobatidae > Phyllobates > Phyllobates terribilis. The sequence continues at coordinate 323,775,184 of NW_027362762.1, read as the reverse complement.
GCCGTGGCACATACCGGCAGTCAGAGGCGTGGGCCCCCGGGCCGCTCCCCCAGCAGCGGCGCACGGCCGCTGCTTCTTCTTCGGCAGGGCCAGCACTGCACCTGTTAACTTCCCTGTGTGCTGGCCCGGCCGCATCACAGCTAGGAGACACGGCCCTGTGTGCGGCCGTGTCTGCTAATGTGACGTCACGCAGTGAGCGCCCTGCACTGCTACTTACCACCGGAGAAGAGCTGGAGGATTGGAACCGAGCCGGGGGATGGTGAGTGAGTGAGTGAGTGTGTGTGTGTGTGAGTGTGTGTCCAGATATCATTGTGTAATGTCTGTTTATATGTATTTTTGTGTTTCAAATGTGTTTATGCATGTATATGTCTGTATATGTTTGTGTGTGTGCGTGACTGCGTGCGGCCTCCCGCTGTCTCTGGGGGGGTGCCTTGCGGCCTCCCGCTGTATCTGGGGGGGGCGCCGTGCGGCCTCCCGCTGTTTCTGGGGGGGGCGCCGTGCAGCCTCCCAATGTATATGGGGGTCTACCTGACCATGGTTTGGTTTTAACACAACCCGATTCTCCATTTGTTAATCACAGTTTGAACGCTGCTGACTGGCATTATCAATTCCTTGGATATTTTTTTGTATCCCTTTCCTGTGTTATACAGTTCAACTACCTTTTCCCATAGATCCGTTGACAATTCTTTTGCTTTCCCCATGACTCACAATCCAGGAACAACTAAATAAGAAAGAACGTCAGCTGTAAGCTGACGCGCCCCCTGGGCCAGTGCTGTAGTGCGGCGCACGTATGCGCGGGGGAATACCCGGAGCCGGATCCGATGGGGGTAGTAGTCTCCGAGTGGCGGGGACCCGGTCCGTGCCCAGGGTGGTCAAACTAAGTGTGTGGCAGTCTTTGTAGATGTTGTTTAAGTGTCGACTACGCCACCCGTTGATTTGCGGTCGCAAGGCCGCCGCTGCAGAACAGTCCGCTGAGGCCGGTGGTATGTGTGCAGCAATGGTGGTATAACCCCCAACGGGAGAGGTATGGCCTCAGGGCAGCTGGTGCGGGTGAAGGGAGTGATAGAAAGGGCGTCCCGGTACCTTTAGTGCTGGTAGTGCGATGGAACACAGAGACTGATTGCAGTTTTCAATGCTTTACTCACAGATGTTATCAGTGTCAGTCCTGCAGGTGATGACGACCTGAGCCGTGCTGCGTCCACCAGGTACGGGGCTCGACCAACCCCCAGGCAGTTCCAGAGTGTGACCTTGAACTCCTTTCTCCGTTCCTTTCTCTGGCCGTCCCCACTAGGGACCCACCCATGTCCAGCTTCCTCGGGCCTTCTGGTGGCGAAACCTATCTCCGGTTTCCCTGACCCTATGTGGCGTGCCTTCGTGGTGAGTGTAGTGAGTGGTCGCGCCAAGACGTGGCCACGACCTCCGGTTCCTGGCTGAGGATAAGTGGCCTCCACCAGTTCGGGATCCGGTACCCTGATCTGCCAACCCTTCACCCGCTGACTCCTAGCGTGTTCGGGTTCCCTCTTCCTTCATGTCTCTGGGCCTTTCTCCAGGTTCCATTCCTTCCTTGTTCCTTGTTCCTTTCCTCTTGTCTTTCTCTCTCTTGCTCCCTTCAGGAGCAGCACCCAGACAGGGCTGCTGCTCCCTGTCACTACTCTTCTCCTCTTCTTCTGTCTGACTGAACTCCTAAGATGGTGCCCACCTTTTATACTCCCTCTGACACCCGAGCCCAGGTGACTAGCCACCAATGGGCTCCTTCCTATGCCCAGAGTCCCTCCCCTCTCTGCTCCTGCACCACTGGGATATTCCTCCCCCCCTCCCACTCCAGCCAGGGACAGACGCTGTCATACCTGCACATTTATCTGGTGGGAGTACCGTTGATCTGTCCCCCGGAAATGGGATGTATGTGGTGCATGCAGCTAACTGAGTTCTAGTCCACACTCCATCCTTACCCGGGAGTGGAATACCACACCTCTGGTTCGAGGTGCAATACCCCTGTAGCAGCCGAGCCCTCGGGGTGCTACATAAGCCACTATCTGTAACTGTACTGTAATCTCTTACAAATTCTACAGCATTGATATCTACCACTATATGGTCACCATATGGCAGTAATATCAGTGTTGGCCTTTGTATAGAGATTTGTTTTCAGTAATACCATGGTCATTTGCTGAGGTTCCCCTATACCCACAATTAGGGTGTGCCCCCATAATTGTATTCAGGGGTACCTGGTTGGGGGCCCACTCAAATGTTTCATCATCCCCTCAAACCCACCCCCTGAGCTGGACTTCTAGTTACGCCTCTGGGTGTTATACTTTAACCTAATGTGTATGGGGGTCTTAAAAGCTCTGTCCCCCACTGGACAACACCTTATTAATGGCCCGTATGTGTTGAATGAAATAATGTAATAAAATAAATGTATACTTACCTCCCAGTGTGGTGCCCATTTTCCACTCTCAGCCCTAGGTCCCCTGCCTGTATCATAACATAAACAATGTCAAGGGACTTCTACAGTCAATCAAAGGCTGCTGATTGGCGTCAACCTTCTCACTTCCACCAGAGTGAAAGAAAACATTTTCTTCTGCTCTTATAGAATAGTCAAGTCTGTAGACAATCAGCGTCCTCTGATTGGCTGCAGCGGTCACTTGACATTGTTAATGACACAAGACCGACAGGGGACAGGGCTAGGAGAGGAGCAGCAGCGCCAGTCCAAGAAATAAGTATACATTTCTTTTAATTGTAGCCAGTACCTTGAGGCCATTGATATAGTGAACAATCCAAACCCTTTATTGAGGCAGAAAAATACACAGCAGTTAAGAACCACTGCTCAGATCATAAAGAGTAATGTACAGTAGTCTGCCGCTGTGGCAGGTACATACTGAAGCTGCTCCACTGGAAAACAAGGTTTTTTTTTGGCTATTGTATTGATCATACAGCCTTACAGGTCCCAACCATGTGAAAATAGACATCCTTTGTGATGTTATCATAGATCTTTTCTGACCTCTGCCATCATTGTGCCAAGTTATATTTTCAAAATCATATGGGGCAAGGATGAAGAGTATGCGACTGTTTAGGACACCATTTTGAATCAGATTGGGGGGTAACACCATATCAATTAGAAATTGTAGAAAAACATATGCCACAGCACTTAACATTTTAGAGGGGACTTGTACAGACAATAAAGACATTACACAGCACATCATACATAAGCATTGTTCCCATCTATTATCTGACTTTGTTACCTGAAATATACAGGGTTACTAAAGCTGCCCATACACATTAGACAGTTCTTCAGCCGACAGCTATCGTGTCTTCCCCCACTCCCCCATACACAGGAAAGCTCAGCCATAAGCTCCTGTTCTCTTTGAGAGACTCCTCTGACAGTGGCTTATTCCTGGAAAAAAAAGGATCAGCCCTTAAGATTCATCAGTCCTGATCCTTCTGCCCCCTGGCATCACCTGTAGGGAGCGAGCCAGGAAGCCCCCATACATATTAGACCCCAGTCACCTGAAATTTGTGGGTTTGATTGACTATAATGTGCATGAAGTCCTTTATACCGCCCATCAATCTCCTCAATGATGCATGGGTTAGGAGAGGAGTAAATACAAGTACGGAATATTTACATATATATTTAATGTGTCATTTAAATACACATAACTAACTGTTGAGTTTGGGCTCCATTCTCAGTGACCCTGAAATGTTACTGATTAGTTTTCAATTTGGCTATGTTCACACATCGCAGCTGCATTGAGTTCTTTTCAGACAGCGTAACTCGGCACCAATGTGTGAAATCAGACTTGGGTTACGTTCCCAGGATGAGCTTTTTGTGAATTTTTGATGTTACAGATTTTCTGAACCATTTCTGCACCCATTAAGTAAAATAAGTTACTTCCATTTTTTCAAAAATACGCAGTGTAAAAAACTGAACAAAAACGCATTGTGGGAACGTAGCCTAAACATTGTTTTTAATTGATTCAGGGTTTGTGTAGAAGGGGGTTGGGTGGAATTTGCCAAATCTGCCTAGGTTAACAAAATATATTGTCCATCCATGACATCACATACAGAATACAGTAGCTGTAGATTAATATTCATGGACAGACCCAAGTACTAGTGACCCTTGTAATGTTTTTCCATAACTACAGCATACTGTGTTCCCCACATCTGGCTCTCTAACTATTGCAAAATTACTACTCCCAGAAAGTCCTGACAACCTGCACCTATCACAACATATTTCAAGTTTTGCCACAGGTTAGATGTTTTAAGCTGAGTTTCCATTCATCAGTTGTGTCGGGATGGATTTTATGGATGCATCCCAATGGATGCAATGTTGTTCACTGGTCCAGCTATGGTCCTTCATCTATAGCCAGATCAGAAAACAATGCAAGTAGCCATTTCTGATTCAGCTCTAAAACCAATTAATAGAAAACTATGGATTCGTCCTCACATTAGTTTCCCTCCTGTGTTTTTTACAGCTCTAGAGGAAAACAATCTGAAAGTTATCCTGATTCCGACCCTTGGATACTCTAGTCTAGTGCTCGCTATGCTTCACTGTTTACTGCGGCTTCTTCCAATTGCTTGATGTTCATGCCTGTGTCATTCTTGATGGTCTCCAGCCAACGGGTCTTTGGTCTCCTGCTCCTTTTACAACTGACCATTCTGAGTAGCATCCTCTTTCCTAATAAATTTGGAAACAAGGCTATAACCAATGGATGCGTTCGTGCTCTTCTAGAAGCTGGAGAAGCTTGTGCAGGTTATTGTTATATTACAGATCACAGTAAACACTTCTTTATCTTGTCCATAAGTGTAAAATTATTAAGGGGAAAAAAGCAGCATATAAAAAACAGCTCATAATATCAATAACGACTGCCTGATGCTTCATCTCTGATGCTGACAGACAGGAAATGAAGCAATGGGTACAGTGACCCGGGACAACGTGTGACGACAAGTATCTGTGACTTATGTTGGGTTTACACACACTGATTACAGATCTTACAGTACAGATAGGGCTAATCCTCAGCATTTTTATGATCTTTTAGACGCTGTAAGTTTACCTGGCAAAATTAATTAATATTTAGGCATCAGATCTAGAGATGAGCAAATCACAGGACCCTTGGTCCAACAGCCACATTGCACTGCAAATTTCCTACTATATGCATATCCCCGATGCCTATACTGAATAGTAAGCACCTACAACGTCACAGGGACTACTAATCAGAAGAGGCACTGGGGTTTCTGCAGGTAGTAGCAGGCTCACAGCCCTCTGGTCTAGCAGAGGCAATGGATTTCAGTCAGACCAACTGGTTATTTAAAGGGTTTGTCCCATCTTCCCTGTTCAGAAGCTCCTAACTTCCTGGTTGCTGACGGAAATTTGAAAATATCTCACCTTTATTTCCATATCATGCAGACCAGCCACGTCCCATGTACAGAGTACTTGGAGCACGGCAAGATGAATGTAGGAAGAGATAAGATAAGATCTAGCAGTGGGATTTTTGCTTTGTTAAAATGTGACTTCTTTGTTGTAGAACAGTAAAACAACTCAGAATAAATCATACAAAAGTTAAAAGTCGCAAACGCATTTCAGAGCTATTTCCTCAATCATTGCGTAGAACATAGCTCTGAAATGTGTTTGCGACTTTTAACTTTTGTATGATTTATTCCGGGACGTTTTACTGATCTACAATAAAGAAGATGCATTTTTAAACAAGGCACGAGTCCTGCTGCTGGATCTTATCTCTTCCTGTTTGCTGGGCGCCCACACCTAATTGACAGTGAGTTTTCAGGCCAGCAATATTACTGTGGTGATGGCCTGAACTATTCACTTCCGATGCTGCTTTATGAGAGAGCGTTGCTTCTGCAGCATTAGAAGAGCATTGGGCTAGAGCTGGCCAGGATCAGGAGCTAAATCCAGTGACTCTCAGTGGAATGCTTACAAGCTCTGCTGGAAAGAGCTTGTAAGCACTGCATATGCTTACTTCCATACCATGCAGGCCAAGCACGTCCCATGCACAAAATACTGGGAGTACAGCAAGATGAATGCAGGAAGAGATAGGCTATGTGCCCACGATGCAGAAATGAAGCAGAAAATTTCTGCAACATTTCTGCATGTCCCTTGCCAGAAAATCGCGTGCGTTTTTTGGTCGCGTTTTTGACGCGTTTTTTACACGTTTTTGTATGCGGTTTTTACATGCGTTTTTGTAAGCTTATTTCATGCGTTTTTGAGCACAAATAAAGTTATTGAAAAAAAAAAAAAAAAAGAGGGAAATCCTGATGTCATTTCCTAGTTCAACCCCTCGTCACCATTTTGTTTTTTGCAAAAGACAGTATGCCACAGGAATTGCAGCCCCTGCGGGTCAGCAGACCATGCCTAAACCTTCTGCTAATGACTTGCTTAAATCTCCTGCACTACAACGTTGAGCAGGTAATATAAACTAAGTTTTTTTGGGGTACATTATTTTTATGTAGTGTGTGTACTAACCTATTATTGTTCTATAGGAGTGACGCGCCCCTGGGCCTGTGTCGCGCTGCGTTGCGCACGCGGGAGCCTACCCGGAGCCGGATCAGTGGAGGGTTGTAGTCTCGTGGCGGTGACCCGGTCCGTGCCCAGGGAGTCAAACTAGACGGCAGTCTATTAGTAGTAAATAGTTGATGACTACGCCACCCGTTGAGTGCAGCCAGGAAGCTGCTGCTGCAGGGCAGACCGCTGAGGCCGGTGGTAGGATTGTGCAGCGTGATAGTATAACCCCCAACGGGAGGGGTATGGCCTCAGGGCAGCCGACGTGGATGATGGGGGTAGCAGGAACCACTCAGAGACGGTACGGTGTAGTTCAGGGTCTTTACTGGTAACAACGACAGACCCTCCCGGAGTACTTGCTAGCAAACGGGGCCTGGTCAGTCTTTGAGCAGATGGGATCTCCCCTGGCCAGGCGTAGTTGTAGGCCTCCCAAACTGACTGTACTCTTCTGGCTACCTTGCTAGAAGCTGATGTAAGTAGCCCACGTCCCTGAGTGTACCGTGTGGTGCTCACCCGTATGGCCGGTGACTCGGGGCCTTCTAATGGCTTCCGCTCCACGATGGCGGTGCTGGTCCCACGCGTGTGACCGTGCCTTCGGGCTTCTGGGCCAGAGGACCTGAAATCCCCTGCCCGACGGATTCTGCTGCTGGGTAGGAGTTAGTCCCCACAGCCTCGGACTCCGGGTCCGGTAAAGAATCTTCTTAGTCAGGGCGAGCTCTGTAGCTGCCAGCCCCTGACTCCTTGTAACTCTGCTGTTTCCTATGCTGCTTCTCTTCTCCACTCTCCTTGTCTGACTCTCCCTGCCTCAGCCCCGGGTTTATACAGGGGAAGTTCTTCCCCTCCCAAGACTGGGCAGGAGGTGTGGCATGCACAGGATCCCTGACCAAAGGACCTCCCACCTGCTCTCAGACATAACATTACATTACTGTGGAAAACCAGACCCCTGGGGTGCCACATTCCCCCCTAGTGAAATTTAGTACTCCGGGACTAAACACATTTAGAAAAACATAACAAGGCAAAAACATTAATAATACAATAAGAAAACATATAAAGATGGTTACGGCGTGTCCGCAACCGGGTGCAGTCTCTGAAGAAAGCAAGGTGTCCATTTCACCAACACAGGGAGACGTAACCAGGTAGGGGTCTGTCCTACCCCGAGTCCTTAACAGTCTCTAGTCCATCCTGGGTTACGCTCCAACTATGTACAAGGATTCCCGGTAAATCCACCAAGGATCCCTAAAAATAACTAGAAACACAAAATTATATACAAGCAACAAGACACAGAAAAACATAAATAAAACAATTTACACACTTCAAATTCTCCAGCGTGCGGGTAACTGGCCTCTAGTGGCCCGAGTGGACCTACGGAGCTGACTGTCTGGCCCTGAACTACAGGGTGTAGGAACTGTCAAGGGTAAACTGGGCAGCTGTCTACCGGCTCTTTGTCTCACTAGGGGTACGGCAGGCTCACTATAAGCAGAGGGTTGATTCTCCTGTTCTGCTTGTGTGGAGTCTTCTGCCTCCTGGACCGGCTGTTCTTCCAGCTCTACCCGTTGCTCCGTAGGTTCTTGGGATGATGGTTGGAGGAAGGTGAGTACGGGTACCACAACTGCACCATTGACTTGAGTCCAAGACTGAGGGAAGTCCCCGAGCACGGTACTAACCATATCTTCCCTTTCTTCCACGGGTCGATGGTCTTCTTGTTCCTCTTCAGGGTTCCTCAGTTGTTCGGGACACTTCTTCAGGTGGTCCCGGGATACAATGGCTGTGGTTTCCCCTCCGTCTTTACTGATGGTACAGACCTTCGGGTTCTCGTGGCTTGAGGGCAGTACGGTGTACGGGTCCTTCTCCCACTGGTCGTCCAACTTGTGGAGCCGTCTCTTCCTCTTCAAGACCTGCTCTCCGGGTACCAGGGGAACAGCGGGAGCATACTGGTTGTAAGTTTTCTCTTGTCTTTCCCTAGCCTGACAGAGACTTCGCTCCATGCTCTCCTGTACTCTCCGGTACTGCTGCTGCCTCTCTGTGTCCCAGTCTGTTTCTGGTGAAGTGTCCTCGGGGGTCAGGACTCCCATTTCCAGGTCAACAGGTAACTTACCAGGTCTTGCCCTCATTAGGTAAGCCGGGGTACAGTTGGTGGAACCTACTGGGATGTGGTTGTATAGGTCCACCAGGTCGGGCAACTTTTCAGGCCACAGACTGCGTTCTTCCAGGGGCAACGTTTTTAGAAGATCCATTACCACCTGGTTCATTTTTTCACAAAGTCCATTAGTCTGCGGATGGTAGGGTGTCGTCCTTATCTTCCGGCAGCCATACAGATTGCAGAATTCCTGAAAGACCTCCGCTTCAAAGGCAGGTCCCTGGTCCGTCAGCACTTGGTCCGGGTACCCGTGTGGACGGCAGAAGTGCTGCTGGAAGGCTCTAGCTGCTGTTTGAGCCGTTAAGTCCTTGACGGGGACGACAACCAAGAACCGGGAGTAATGATCCACGATGGTTAACGCGTAGACGTAGCCACTTCTGCTTGGGGTCAGTTTTACATGATCCAAGGCTACCAGTTCCAACGGTTGCCGGGTGACGATGGACTGCAGGGAAGTCTTCTGGCTGGCTCGGTCCTTCCTTCTCAGGTTGCACGGGCCACAATCTCTGCACCACTTCTCGATGGTTCCCCTCATGCCTACCCAGTGGAACCGCTCGCGCAGCAGGAACTCCAGCTTTTTCCACCCGAAGTGTCCAGCTCCTTCGTGGTATGCCTCCATCACCATGGCTGCGTCTCTTCGTGGCACCACTACTTGCCAGAGTAGTTCATGCGTCCGGGAGTTGACCATTCTGCGGCACAACTTCCCCTTGTAAAGGAATAGTCGACTCTTCTCCGCCCATAGTTGTTTGGCTTCCTCCGGAGCGTCTGGTTCAAGGCGAGCCTCCGGCCGAGTCAGCATTTCCTTCACTAGTCGGACGGCAGGGTCGCTGTCTTGCGTTTCCGCCCAGTTGTAGTGGGGTAAGGGGTTCAACGTAGCAGCCTGCTTACCCCTTACCCGGTGGGAATACTGGATAGTCCCATGACGGTGGAACGCAGGGAGTTCAACTTCTTCCAGTCCCTCCGGATCTTCTCCTTCGTCCGGCAGGTTGGGCATCCTGGACAGGGCATCCGCGTTAGTATTGGAGCGTCCTGCCCGGTATTTGATTGTGAACTCGTAGTTGGACAGACGGGCCATCCACCTCTGCTCCAGGGCACCGAGTCTTGCCGTGTCCAGGTGTATCAACGGGTTGTTATCCGTGTATACGGTGAACCGGGAAGAAGCGAGGTAATGCCTAAAGCGCTCGGTGACTGCCCATACCACGGCCAGGAACTCTAGCTTAAATGAGCTGTAATTCTCGGGGTTCCTTTCGGTGGGTCGCAGTTTTCGGCTGGCATAGGAGATTACTCGTTCTCTCCCCTGCTGAATCTGGGACAGTACGGCTCCTAGCCCGATGTTACTGGCGTCGGTGTAGAGGATGAAGGGCTGGCTATAGTCCGGGTACGCCAAGATTTCATCCCCCGTGAGGGCCATCTTCAGCTGGCGGAAGGACTCTTCTTCTAGCTCTTCCCATTTGAAGGGCGGCTTCTGGTTCTTGGCCTTCCGGGACTGGCCTATCAGGAGGTCCTGCATAGGCGCTGCCTTTTTGGTGAAACCGGGAATAAACCTTCGGTAGTAGCCTACCAACCCGAGGAACTGCCGCACTTCTTTTACGCTGGAGGGGCTTGGCCATTCCTTAATTGCGGTGATTTTATCAGGGTCGGGAGCCACTCCGTCAGCGCTCACTACATGTCCCAGGTACTGCACCTTTGGTTTCAGGAGGTGACACTTGGAGGGTTTCACCTTTAGGCCGTAACTCGCCAGAGCCTCGAACACTTCCGCCAGGTGTTTCAGGTGGTCCTCATACGTCTTGGAATATACGATGACATCGTCCAGGTACAACAGGACCGTCTCGAAGTTTCTGTGGCCCAGACAACACTCCATTAGGCGTTGGAAGGTTCCTGGTGCGTTGCAGAGTCCGAACGGCATGCAGGTGAACTCGCTAAGTCCCATCGGGGTGGTGAATGCGGTCTTCTCCCGGTCTGCCTCTGCTACAGGAACCTGCCAGTACCCGCTAGTGAGATCCAAGGTAGAGAAGAAGTTAGCAGATCTTAAAGCAGCCAATGACTCCTCTATCCTTGGTAAGGGGTACGCATCCTTGTGTGTGATACGGTTGATTTTCCGGTAATCTACACACATCCTCATGGTGTTGTCTTTCTTTTTGACTAAAACTAATGGGGCTGCCCAGGGGCTACAACTATGCCGGATTACCCCAGCCTCCTTCATGTCTCTAAGCATCCCCTTGGCGTGTTGGTAGTGTGCAGGGGGTACGGGTCGATACCTCTCTTTTATGGGAGGATGATCTCCCGTGGGGATGCGGTGTTCTACCCCCTTGACCCGCCCAAAGTCTAACGGGTGTTTACTAAACACTCTCTCGTACTCTTGAACCACCCGATAGACTCCTTGTTTCTGATGTGAGGGAGTGGAATCAGTACCCAAATGTAGTTGCTGACACCAGTCCTCCATGTCTTTCTTAGAGCCGTTACCTTCCTCCGGGTGAGATGGAGGCAAGGGTTCCACAGATTGTATAGAATTTTGATTAGTGGTATATAATTTGGCTAGCGTGGCATACCGGGGCAGGTACACTTCCCTCTCCCCGATATTTATTATGCGAATGGGCACCCTCCCATGGCGTACATTGACCACCCCCCGTGCTGTCAAAATGGTGGGCCTACTGTCTGAGTAAACTGGTTCTACCATTGCCTGGTAATCTCTTCCTCTCAGACCAATAGCTGCCCGGCACCAAATCATCATTTCACTTTTTGGGGGCATGGCAATAGGAAAAGGGTCACACATTCTTACGCTACCAATCTCACCGCCGGAGAGTTCCACTTGTTGCCGTTGCATCAGTGCCCGGATCTCTTTCTGGAGCACCCGCTGCTCGCCGGAGCTGGCGTTCTTGGCAACCTGCTGTAAAAGGAAAATCACCTCTGCAAGACAATTTTCAATTACGTTAGTTCCTAGAGTTATTTTTGGGTGACTCTCATGTTTATCAATATCTACAATGATCAGTCCCTGTGCGGCCAGTTCGACTCTACCGATTTTGAGGGCCACCTCTTTAAATCCGATCTGTGGCACGGGCTGGCCATTGCTGGCGATGATACTCAAGTCGTCGTCAGGGTAGTGGGTAATATCCGAGTCATTCCAGTACTGCTTGAAGAGCACGTACGGGATGGTGGTGACCTGTGACCCGGTATCCAGTAGGGCACTCATGGGAATGCCATCCAGTACCACAGGCAAGACTGGACGTCCTCCCACATATCTGTCGCGCCAGTTCGATGGGCCTGGTGATCTTTTTCCTGGGGGTTGGCCCTCTACCCCAGGTTGTGCCCGTTTAAAGAACAGTACCTTTCCATATGTCCGGATTGATTGCAGCGGCGGCAGATGGGTCGTCCGTCCTCGCTGTATCGGTCACTGGGTCTTCCTCTGGCCGGTGGGGTCCTCCTTGGTCGACGCCACGGGATATCCTCCGGTCCGGATGCCAGCTGGATCTTCCCTGGGGTGGAAACCTGTAAAGACTGCACAGTTCGGGTTAGCGCAGCAACGCTCTTAGCTAGCTCTTGGACCTGATGGTGTAGGCCTGGAGCCGGGTCATTGTCCAAAGCCTGCGCATCAGCTCCCACAGGCCCTGCTGACAAGGGCGCCGCCTCCTGGTGGTAAGTGATAGCTGGGCGCCTGTGGGTAACAACGCCACCCGGTGCTGGTTCTCGGAGCACCCGGATAGCTCTATCCTTGAACTGTGCAAAGTCCAGATGGGGATCCTGTAAGGCCATTGCCCGCAACTGGGTTCGGTGGGCATTGCAATATAAACCCTCTATAAATTGTTCAGTCAATAGCCTGTCCTCGTTTCCCACCCCATCAGGGTCGGTCTGCTTTATGGCCCTCAGGGCCTCTTGTAGGTTTAGTGCATAGTCCCTTATACTCTCATGCGCTCGCTGCTTGCACCCGTAGAATCTAAGCTTAATCTCGGCTGAGGTGCGGGTATCAAAGGTGTCCTTCAACCGGGTTAGTATCCCTGCGACAGTCTTCCTCCCAGGTGGCCAGGATTTTACTTCCCTTTTGGCTGCCCCGGTTAGTTGGGCCACCAGGATGCTCACTTTTTGCTCTTCTGTGAGGGGGTACACCTGGAAGAGGCTATCCAGCTTTTCTCTAAAGTCATGCAGGGTATGTGACTCCCCTGAGTACTGGGGTAGCCAAGCTGCTCCCGGGATATAGGGCATGGTGAAGGGCATAACTGCAGCAGCGGTAGCGCTGGCGGGGGTTGGGGCAGTGAAGCTCTCCTCCGTATCTGACATCTTCCTCCCCCCTAGTGGACCGTGGCCTACCTTGCGATGATCCTCTTCCGTAGGCCGCGGCTCCGCAGTGGATCGTCAGGGTTGAGGACCTTCCGTCGCGCTCCTGTGACGTCGGCGTCTGCTGGGCTCCTTCCAGGACCTTACGCAACGTCCGGACGTGAGGCGGGGCTTCAGTTCTCGCGCGCTTTCAGAGTCCACGCCCCTCTTCTTCCCGCGCGGCGTCCCCAAGATGGCGTCCAACGGCGGGAAAACTCCACGGATGGCGGGAAGAAGGCCGAAGATGGCGCCGGATGGCGGGAAACTTCACCGATGGCGGGAAGAAGGTAGAAGATGGCGCCGGATGGCGGGAAACCTCCACGGATAGCGGGAATCTTCACCACTGGTAAGTTTGAACAGTCTTTGCTTTTCAGGCACGCAGTACCCGGTGGTTGCGGGCACGAAATCCTGCCGACTACGCCAAAGTTGACGCGCCCCTGGGCCTGTGTCGCGCTGCGTTGCGCACGCGGGAGCCTACCCGGAGCCGGATCAGTGGAGGGTTGTAGTCTCGTGGCGGTGACCCGGTCCGTGCCCAGGGAGTCAAACTAGACGGCAGTCTATTAGTAGTAAATAGTTGATGACTACGCCACCCGTTGAGTGCAGCCAGGAAGCTGCTGCTGCAGGGCAGACCGCTGAGGCCGGTGGTAGGATTGTGCAGCGTGATAGTATAACCCCCAACGGGAGGGGTATGGCCTCAGGGCAGCCGACGTGGATGATGGGGGTAGCAGGAACCACTCAGAGACGGTACGGTGTAGTTCAGGGTCTTTACTGGTAACAACGACAGACCCTCCCGGAGTACTTGCTAGCAAACGGGGCCTGGTCAGTCTTTGAGCAGATGGGATCTCCCCTGGCCAGGCGTAGTTGTAGGCCTCCCAAACTGACTGTACTCTTCTGGCTACCTTGCTAGAAGCTGATGTAAGTAGCCCACGTCCCTGAGTGTACCGTGTGGTGCTCACCCGTATGGCCGGTGACTCGGGGCCTTCTAATGGCTTCCGCTCCACGATGGCGGTGCTGGTCCCACGCGTGTGACCGTGCCTTCGGGCTTCTGGGCCAGAGGACCTGAAATCCCCTGCCCGACGGATTCTGCTGCTGGGTAGGAGTTAGTCCCCACAGCCTCGGACTCCGGGTCCGGTAAAGAATCTTCTTAGTCAGGGCGAGCTCTGTAGCTGCCAGCCCCTGACTCCTTGTAACTCTGCTGTTTCCTATGCTGCTTCTCTTCTCCACTCTCCTTGTCTGACTCTCCCTGCCTCAGCCCCGGGTTTATACAGGGGAAGTTCTTCCCCTCCCAAGACTGGGCAGGAGGTGTGGCATGCACAGGATCCCTGACCAAAGGACCTCCCACCTGCTCTCAGACATAACATTACATTACTGTGGAAAACCAGACCCCTGGGGTGCCACAGGAGCGTTTAAGGAGGAGAAGACGACCAAAAAAAATTTGGGTGCACCCTATCTTGCAGGAGCGGACGGATAAGGGCCACTTTAATGTTCTCTACCAGGATTTAAGGAGGTAAGATATATGTGAAGAAAGTATAATGTCACCCGTCTATGCTGTTTTTTTAAGGTTTTGTTTGTATACTATGTTACAAAATTATCTTTTAATATTTTTTTTTTCTCTGTTTACTATAGTTTTCCTGAAAAATTTAAACAGTTCTGCCGTCTGAACATTATTGCATTTGATCGGCTGCTGAGCCTTATGTCTCCTGACCTGGACTTCCAAGACACTGTAATGCGAAGGGCCATCTCTGCTGAGGAAAGGCTGCTCATCACCTTGCGGTAAGTTGAATGTTGATTTATATGTACCTGGTTTTGTTCGCCACCCTGCGGTGATGGCTCCACTGTGTCTGTCGTTGTGTACATATTTTTGGCTTGACCATGAGATCACCATGCACAGAGATCAGATTGAAAAGGTCACTGATGTGTAAACTCTAGAGCAAACATCGTAGGCAAACACAGACACAAAGTCAAAACACATTATAAATTGATATGTGTGAACTCAAGAGAAAACAAAAGATGACCAAAAAAGATTGAAAATGTGGAGCACCCCCCCCCCCAAAAAAAAACGCGCCCATTGTTGGAATAGTTTTTTGTAATAAAGACCTTAATTTTTTAAAAGATGAATCAATAATAGATAATTACTGTTGGCTTGTATTTCTTTTTATGGCTTTTCTAATTATCTATTTTTCCTTTTCAGGTTTTTGGCCACAGGAGAGAGCTATACATCACTGCACCTCCAATTTAGGGTTGGTAAATCCACCATTTCCAGAATTGTGAGGTGCACATGTACCGTCATCTGGCAGAAGTTGCAGCCCATCGTGATGCCTTCTCCAACCGAGGAGACTTGGCTGCAGGTCGCAGCAGGCTTTCAAACTGTGGCCAATTTCCCAAACTGCATTGGTGCTGTCGATGGCAAACATGTGAGAGTTCAGCAGCCACCACGATCAGGATCACGCTTCTTTAATTATAAGAAATATTTTTCTGTGGTCCTGATGGCGGTGGCTGATGCACATTTCAAATTTGTTGCCATTGACGTTGGTGCTTATGGCAGTACTGGGGACTCTCGGGTGTTTAGATCATCACAGATTGGGCTGCAAATTCTTCAAGATGGCGTAACGCTCCCAGCCCCAAGACCTTTGCCGGGTTCCACACATCCAGTTCCTTTTGTGATGGTATCGGATGAGGCATTTCCCTTACAGACCAACCTGCTGCGCCCATACCCACGAAGGGCACTGAATGCCCGGCGGAGGATTTTCAATTATCGGCTGAGTCGTGCACGCAGATATGTGGAATGCACCTTCGGAATCATGTGTAGTCAGTGGAGGATCTTTCACACTGCCATCCAGTTGGATACGGAGACCGTTGACACTGTAATTAAGGCATGCTGTGTACTCCACAACTATGCTCGTGAGTACAGCACCGAGCAAGATGAGGAGTCACAGCTATCTGAATTAATTCCAGTTGTCAACTCCGGTCAGGGAAGGCCATCCAACTCTGGTGCCAGGGTGCGAGAAACCTTCGCTGACTACTTCATGAGTCCTGAAGGTGCCGTGCACTGGCAATACTCCTGTGCTGGTGTTGAGCAGCCTGACCAGCAGAGAAGATCTGATGAACAATAAAAGAAGAACTTCCTCCTTTTTTTTTAAATAAAAATGTAAAAAAAAATGTTTCTAAAAAAAATAAATTTTGGTTAAACTTAAATTTGTCTAAAATATTTCTTGAATTGCAACCTTCTACATTTTGTTTTCCGACAATACGTCAACGCAAAAGTGAACAACCCACAAAGACCAGAGCCTGTAAATTGGCATTACTACCTAGAGCGCTCTTCACAAGTACTGTCTGCTAAAGTCAACCCTCACCATTGTTATTTGCTTGCGCTAAGAACAGAACTAGCAAATAACAGTGTTGAGAGTAGTATTCATACAAAAAAATAGTTGTGGTCCAAAATATCAAAGTATATTTCTAATTTAAAAACGACTGTATACAGCCGACCACATACGTAGATTAGTTTGAACAAATTTCAAAAATGTAGAGTTCCTCTGACCTGCGCTATGGTGAGCGCAGATCAGGGGAACACTTTTTCATTACAACCCAATCCAACCACATATACACTTGAAAAGAAAAAATAACAGATAGTTTAAATAATTTTTTTAATACGTAATATAGAATAACTGTAAAAAACTTTGTAAAAACAAAAAACAACAAACTTCTATAAAATGTAATCGGACAAACATTGCCCATAACTTGGGAAGAAATTACACACTGTGTACAGCACACCTGTCCTGTAATCAGTTTTGGGCCCTAAAATACGGGCAGCACCTGTAGGTTGTTTAATTATATAAAAAGAAACACCTTTTCTTACAGTCCCCTACGCCTGAAGCCTGGTATAGGTGACCATAAGAAAAGATCTTTGTTAATTGTCTGATTCTCTAAAACATTGTGTATCTATCGACCTACAGGTGCTGTCTGTATTTGCTAGGGTCCAAAAATGCTGACAGGGAGAGGTAAAATTATTTAACTACATGTTTTGAAGGTCTTCTTCAAAGCTGTACCCAGGAAACATTTCTTGAGAAAAAGTAGAGTTGGGGGATGGTCCTCTGATAAATGATGATGCACCATGAGCCATTTGGCGACCATAACTTGGTTGCATATCTTCTGGACGGTATGCTGCAGCAACCTGCCCAAAACGCTGGGTTGCAGCTGCTGGTCGTGGTGGAGGCACACTGGGTTTGAAACAATTAAATATTCCGCATACTACGGCTGGGGGCGAGGGCATAACTGCTGCCTCTTCAATTGCCATGACCATAGCGCCTGCTGCAGTCATGTACATGTTCTGCCTATCTCGTGGCAGAGATCTGATGCGGGCAGCTTGGGCTGAGCAAAATTTATCGATGGCATCTTCCTGGGATGCCCTTTCCACAAGGCTGAGGGTTCGATTTGTGAGTGCTTCAAGCACAATAGTCCCACCCCCGTGGCTTTTGGCCTTTTTTTGCCCGCCCTTCTCGATGCCACGAGATGAGCAGAACCAGACCCCCTCCCAGTGGGCCTCAACACATCACCAGCAGAGCTTCCAGCGTCACTTGGAGCAGGAGCAGGAGAATCAGTCACCAAACCCGTCCCGATGTCCGCTGGATCGGACAAAGAATGTGAGGGACAACCAGATGCTGAAGATGCCGAAGCAGATGGATCCGGTGAGGAAAGCTGGAAAAAGTCCTCGGATTCCTCCTCTGCTTGCTCTGTGTTTGTGTCCTCTTCTGCTGTTGGGGCCATGATGTTTCCTTCAGTTCTGTATATAATAAAAGGTAAATCCCAATGTAAATACAACATTTTTGGAAACATTTCAATTAATATGTTTTGGGAATTTACCTCCGCAAACTCCTACTGGTTAGTATGAAGGCCAGCTCGTCCGCAAAAGGAAATTTTCTTTTTTTTGGTGATGAGCCACTTTGCACCGACTGGTGATACTTCACCAGCCGGTCGGTGACCGATCTCCACCGATTTTTAATATCATACACTGCAATGACAAAACCAAAACAATTTATGAACTGCTTTAACACCAAAAAGTGCAATTATAAATAGATATAAAAATAAATGTAAAAATCAAAACTTACTAATTTCCTCTTGGGCATCACGTTCCACATTCACCCACTGGGGATACATTTGGCTCAACACAGAGGCCCAGGCGTCTTTTTTCTTCTGCTTGTCTTCGCAATCAGGACTAGCTCGGTCCCATATTTCGGGATATTTTTCAATCTACAGTGAATAATAACGTGTGTGAATATTATTTTAAAAACAAAATGGAGGAATAAAAGATTAACCCCCAAAAAATAATTAAATAAACATATGGAGATATGTACGCACACACACCAACACTAACCCCTCACCTATATTGTACGGTTCTTTCACACGTCAATCTCCGGGACGAGTGTTGATGCCATTTTCCACACACAGCGGAGACCCACACACAGACCCATTGCAAAGCATGCTCGGTCACACTTATCTGTACTAACGTGGATATGTGGACGTGAGAAATCAACCTTACAGCGTATGCAGGAGCTTTCAGTGAATGAACCTACATACACTGTACAATAATCTTTCACTTTAATAAAATCTTTTAACCAAAAAAAATAAGTGGGCTCACGCATAGTTTTAATAACTAGCAAAGGGAAAGCAGACGGTTGTTGGCTGATGTTATAGTCTGTGAAGTAGCCAATAACCATGGACCCTTCCTTTGCTATTAATACGAGGCCGCAGCAGTTAGCTTAGCCTTTACTGGCTACTATATAGGAAGCCCCCCCCCCCAAAAAAGTGACATGGGGTCCCCCTATAAATTGTAGCCAGCAAAGGCTAGCCACTTTGCCTTTTCTGGCTACTATATAGGAAGACCCCCCCCCCCAAAAAAAAGTGACATGGGGTCCCCCTATAAATTGTAGCCAGCAAAGGCTAGCCACTTTGCCTTTTCTGGCTACTATATATGAAGACCCCCCCCCAAAAAAAAGTGACATGGGGTCCCCCTATAAATTGTAGCCAGCAAAGGCTAGCCACTTTGCCTTTTCTGGCTACTATATACGAAGACCCCCCCCCAAAAAAAGTGACATGGGGTCCCCCTATAAATTGTAGCCAGCAAAGGCTAGCCACTTTGCCTTTTCTGGCTACTATATATGAAGACCCCCCCCCAAAAAAAAGTGACATGGGGTCCCCCTATAAATTGTAGCCAGCAAAGGCTAGCCACTTTGCCTTTTCTGGCTACTATATATGAAGACCCCCCCCCCCCAAAAAAGTGACATGGGGTCCCCCTATAAATTGTAGCCAGCAAAGGCTAGCCACTTTGCCTTTTCTGGCTACTATATATGAAGACCCCCCCCCCCCCAAAAAAGTGACATGGGGTCCCCCTATAAATTGTAGCCAGCAAAGGCTAGCCACTTTGCCTTTTCTGGCTACTATATATGAAGACCCCCCCCCAAAAAAAAGTGACATGGGGTCCCCCTATAAATTGTAGCCAGCAAAGGCTAGCCACTTTGCCTTTTCTGGCTACTATATATGAAGACCCCCCCAAAAAAAGTGACATGGGGTCCCCCTATAAATTGTAGCCAGCAAAGGCTAGCCGCTTTGCCTTTACTGGCTACTATATAGGAAGCCCCCCCCCAAAAAAAGTGACATGGGGTCCCTCTATAAATTGTAGCCAGCAAAGGCTAGCCACTTTGCCTTTTCTGGCTACTATATATGAAGACCCCCCCCCAAAAAAGTGACATGGGGTCCCCTTATAAATTGTAGCCAGCAAAGGCTAGCCACTTTGCCTTTTCTGGCTACTATATAAGAAGACCCCCCCCCAAAAAAAAATGACATGGGGTCCCCCTATAAATTGTAGCCAGCAAAGGCTAGGCGGACAGCTGCGACCTGATATTAATAGCCTAGAAAGGGGCCATGGTTATAGGCCCCCTCCCAGGCTATAATATCAGCCCTCAGCTGCCCCAGATTTGGCGCATCATATTTGTGCGCCAAATCTGGCACTTAGCCTCGCTCTTCCACGCTGCCCTGGTGCGGTGGCAGGGGGTAATAGTGGTGGGGTTCATGTCAGCGCCAGCTGACATGAAGCCCAGGTTAGTAATGATGGGCGTCTATAAGACACCCCCATTACTAACCGACAAAGTGTTAAAAATAAAAAAGACAAACACCCAGAAAAAAATAATTTATTTGAAATAAAACACAATTTTATTTAATTATAATTTTACTAAAAAAAAAAAATAGTTACCTGTCCACGTTCCTGCGCTGATCTGCCATGCACAGCTGTCACATCTGGAGATGGTGACAGCTGTGCATGGCTGCTGTAAGCTCACACTGCCGGGAACACGTCCGCTCCCGGCAGCGGGAGCCACTGACTGAGGTCACCGGAGTGCATTCAGTCAGCGCTGCTCCGGTGACCTCCTTTACAGCACTGCTGTACCGTGGGAATTTCTCACGATACAGCGGGGCCGTAAAGCAGCTAACCGGAGCAGCGCTGCCTGAACTCCGGCGAACGCGTTCATTCTAGCGGCGGCAGCGGTTCAGAGCGGTCACATTCTGTGTGGCTGCTCTGAACTGGAGATCATCGTGGGACACTCGTGGACTACTACGGAGGGGTAAGGATAAGGTTGTGGTTTATTATTTTATATTTTATTACAGGAGATCGGTGGCTTCGGGGAATTAGGTGTCTAGGTGAGTATAGGTGTAGTTTTTTATTTTTTACTTTATTTTAGGTGGCGATCGGCGGGGACAGGTAATGTATGAACTTTTTTTTAGGTAACCACTGGCCACCAATGAAAAAAAAGGGGGCAGTAGATTACATATTATTGGGGCCAATAAACAAAAAACTTTAATAATGATAGCACCCCCCCAAAAAAAAAAAAAAAAAATAGGGGGGGGGGGATAGGGTCAATAATATATGGAGGCACATATGGGGGCTATTAAATTTAATTTTGGGGCACATTTTACAGCAGGATCAGTCTGATGGGAACTACTGCTCCCATCGAGCTGATCCTGCTGGCATGAGTGGACGGGGGACAGACATAGGCCGATGGGAGTAGTAGTGTCACATCGGCCTATGTCTGCCTGCTGACACAGACCCCACACAGACCCCACATACACACCACACAGACACATACAGACCACATACACACCACACAGACACATACAGACACTTACCACACTAATCATGAATCCCACGTTGACATTCATCCGCTTGTACCATCCCACGTTAGCAGCCATGATCCTGAGAGACGGGAATATTATGGGATTCTCGTCTTCCTGGATTATGGGATGCTCATGGGATGGATGGATGGAACGCCCAATTGTGACTTCACTTCCTATTTGCTGCGGTTTTGAGGTACAAGACCGCAGCAAATGCGCTTCACTTCCGCAATTATTTTTACATATTTGCGGATTTGAAGCGGCCCAATGCAAGTCAATGGCGGCGATTACGCCGCGCTTCCGCAAAATTAAATGACATGCTGCGGATTTTTCCGCGGAGCATAAACGCAGCGGAAAAAAACGCAGCGTGGGCATTGACAGTGCGGCTTCTCATTGAGGACCATGGGGGGCGGATTACCAAGCGTTTTTGGAGCGTTTATGCTGCGGAAATTCCGCAGCATAAACGCTTGTAAAACGCTACGTGGGCACACAGCCATAAGATAAGATCCAGAAGTGAGATTTATGTAATGTTAAAATGCATCTTCTTTATTGTAACAAGGCATGAGTCGTGCTGCTGGATCTTATCTCTTCCTGTTTGCTGGGCGTGCAGACCTAATTGACAGTGACTTTTCAGGCCAGTAGTAGTGTTGTGCTGATGGCCCGAACTATGCACTTCAGATACTGCTTTATGAGACTGCCTTGCTTTTCCAGCATCAGAAGAGCACTGGGGCTAGAGCTGGCCAGGATCAGGAGCTAATCGCATGATCCAGTGACAGTGTAATGCTTACAAGCTCTGCTAGATGCAGCTTGTAAGCACTGCATATGTTTGGCCACTGATCTTGCACAGCAGAACTCTTCTTTGCAACAAGCAATAAACAAACTGAAAAAAATAACAAAGAAACCTCTCACATGCTGAAAAGTAAAGTTATCAAGAGGACAAGTCAAAGAGAAACAGCAAGTGAATTGCAAATGTGCCTAGTTTTTCACTGTTCACCATTCTATTCCTATTTTTTTAAGATTCTAATAACCCTGTCAATTGGCTATTCACATTATCTGTACATTAGCTTGAGAAAGTATTGACCTCCCTTTTTTCGTGTTTTGTTACCTCACAACCTGGAATTTTACAGTTTTTTTTTGAGGGTTTGCATCAGTTCATGTAAAGAACAAGCCTACAACTGTGAACATTTGATTTTCTTTTTCTAGTGAAGCAAACAACAAATAAGACAAAATAACTGAAAACTTCAGTGTGCATAACTATTCATCCCCTCCTAAAGTCAGTACTTTGTAAAGCCTCCTTTTGCGTCAATTACATCTGCAAGTCTCTTTGGATAAGTCTCTATAAACTTTCTACATCTATGCCACTGGGATTATTGCCCATTCCTCAAGGCAAAACTGCTCCAGCTCCTTCAGGTTAGATGGTTTCCTCTGGTGAACAGTAATTTTCAAGTCTGACCACAGATTCTCAATTGGATTAAGGCCTGACTTTGACTCGGCCACTGCAAAACATTTACACTTTTCCCCTTAAACCACTGGAGTGTTGCTTTAGCAGTATGCTTTGGGTAATTGTCTTGTTGGAAGGTGGACCTCCATTCCATTCTCAAATCACTGACAGACTGAAAAAGGTTTTGCTCAAGAATATCCCTGTATTTTGCACCATACATCTTGCCCTCTACTCGGACCATTTTCTCTGTCCCTGCTGCCAAAAAAACATCCCCACAGCATTGTGCTGCCACCACCATGTTCCACTTTGGGGATGGTGATGAGCCGCGCTGGTTTGGTGCCAGGCATAGTGCTTACCTTGGTGGCCAAAAAGTAAAATTTTGGTCTCATCTGACCACAGCACCTTCCTCCATACATTTGGGTAGTCTCCCACATGTCTTTTGGCAAACTCAAAACGAGCCTTACAATTTTTATGTGTAAATAAAGGCTTTTTTTCCGCCCACTCTTCCATAAGGGCAACCTCGATGGAGTGTACAGCTTATTGTGGTCATATGCACATATACTCCAGTCTCTGCTTGGGAACTCTGCAGCTCCTTCAGGGTTACCTTTGGTCTCTGTGCTGCCTCTCTGATTAATGCCCTCGTTGACCGGGCTGAGAGGTTTTGTGGGCGGCCCTCTCTTGGCAGGTTTGTTGTGGTACCATTTTCTTTTCATTTGATGATAATGGATTTGATGGTGCTTCAGGGAGTCATCAGAGATTGGGATATTTTTTTATAACCCTACACTGACTTGTATTTCTCAACAACTTTGTCCCTGACATGTTTGGAGATCTCCTTGACCTTCATGGTGTTGTTTGGTTAGTGGTGCCTCTTGCCTAATGGTGTTGCAGCCTCTGTGGCCTTTCAGAAAAGGTGTGTATATACTGACAGACCATGTGACACTTAGATTGCACACAGGTGGACTTCCTTTCACTAAGCATGTGACTTGTGAAGGTAATTGCTTGCACCAGAAATTTTTAGGGGCTTCATCATGAAACGGGTGACTAGTACTACATATGCACATGCCAATTTTTAGTTATTTAATCCCATAAATTTAATTTATGCCTATATTTTTCTCACTTCACCAACTTTGACTATTTAGTGCTCATGCATCACACACAAATCGGATTAAAAAAATATTTAAACACAGGTTGTAATGTAACAAAATAGGTAAAAAGCCAAGGGGGGTAAATACTTTCGCAAGCCACTGTATAACAACTGAACCTGCTGATTTCAGTGTGGTTCACTGACCATCTAATGTTTATGGTAGCTTAACTCTCACTGAAAGGCAGAAGTTGAGGAAGAGAATGATGGCCACGTTCACACCTTTAGTATTTGGTCAGTATTTTACATCAGTATTTGTCAGCCAAAACCAGGATTGGGTGAAAAATGCAGAAGCAGTGCATGTGTTTCATTGCCAGATTCTTTAGTTCTTTTAGAGTAAAGACAAACCTCATCCCCATTCAGAACATATGTAAATATCATATTTATTGTTGTATAATTTAGAATAATATGTTATTCATACATTGCAATTGAGTTATAATTAGTGTTGAGCGAGTATGTTCTATTAACCCTTTCGGCGAGTATGCTCGGGCCGAGCTCCGAGTATTTACAGCTGCTCGGTGATATGGTTAAATCGCTCCCTGTGCATGATTTGCAACTGTTAGACATTCCTCATATGTAATAAAGCTGTCAAACAGTTGCAAATCATGCACACGAAAGCGATTTAACCATATCACCGAGCAGCTGTAAATACTCGGAGCTCGGCCCGAGCATACTCGGACAGAACATACTCGCTCAACACTAGTTATAATTAGTCTGTGAATTCCTATTTCTTATACTTTGGCCCCGATTTATTAAAACTGATGTTTTTGGGAGTGGTCTTGATGAAGGAGTGTGGTGGAGTGCGAGGCTCCAAATTCATTAAGAGGTGTGCGACTCTTAAAGGGATTGTCCGGCCTTAGATTCCTCACATCGCGCACACAGCACGATGTGAGGATGCTCCGGCGCCATTCCTGCGGCATATGAGGGACATTATAATTGGGGCCTTTGGGGGACATTATACTCGGGATCTGTGGGGGAGATTGTATCTGGGGATTGTGGGAGACATTATACCTGAGTCCTGTGGAGGACATTATACTACATAGGCGGCTATCATACTGTATAAGGTGCTGTGGTAAACATCATATGGTATAGGGGGCTATGGGGACATTATACTGGGGCTCTGGTGATATCATATTGTATAGGAGCTGTGGGAGATATACTGAGAGCTGTGGAAACATTCTGTATAGGAGGCTATGGTGACCATACTGTATAGGGGGCATACTGGGGTCTGTGGTGACCATTCTGTATTGGGGGCTGTTGAAGACCTTATATTGAGGGCTGTGGTGACCATACTGTAAAGGGCACTGTGGGGGACATTATACTGTATAGGGTCTGTGGTGTCATCATATTGTGTATTGGGGCCTGTGGTGGATATCATTCTCAGGGATGCTGTGGAGGCCATTATACTGTATTATGGGAGGCTGTGGTGGACATCATACTATATATGGGGGAGTTTGGTAGTGACCATACTATATAATGGGTCTCATGGTGGACATCATAGTGTATATTGGGGGGCTGTTGTGGATATCATACTACAAAAAAGTGTTTGCCCCCTTCCTGATTTCTTATTCTTTTGCATGTTTGTCACACTTAATTGTTTCAGATCACAAAACAAATTTAAACATTAGACAAAGATAACACAAAATGTAGTTTTTAACCCCTTTACCCCCGAGGTTGGTTTGCACGTTAATGACCGGGCCAATTTTTAAAATTCTGACCACTGTCACTTTATGAGGTAATTACTCTGGAATGCTTCAACGGATCCCCCTGATTCTGAGACTGTTTTTTTCGTGACATATTGCACTTCATGATAGTGGTAAAATTTCTTCGATATCACTTGCGTTTATTTGTGAAAAAAACGGAAATTTGGCGAAAATGTTGAAAATTTAGCAATTTTCAAAATTTTAATTTTTATGCCCTTAAATCCGAGAGATATGTCACACAAAATAGTTAATAAATAACATTTCCCACATGTCTACTTTATATCAGCACAATTTTGGAACCAATTTTTTTTTTATTAGGGAGCTATAAGGGTTAAAGATGACCAGCAATTTCTCATTTTTACAACAAAATTTACAAAACCATTTTTTTAGGGACCACATCATATTTGAAGTCACTTTGAGGGGTCTTTATGACAGAAAATACCCAAAAGTGACACCATTCTAAAAACTGCACCCCTCAAGGTACTCAAAACCACAGTCAAGAACTTTATTAACCCTTCAGGTGCTTCACAGGAATTTTTGGAATGTGGAAGAAAAAAATTAACATTTAACTTTTTTTCACAAAAATGTAACTTTAGACCCAATTTTTTTTATTTTCACAGGGGTAACAGGAAAAAATGGACCCCAAAATTTGTTGTGCAATTTCCCCTGAGCACGCAGATACCCCATACGTGGGGAAAAAAACACTGTTAGGGCGCACGGAAGAGCTCGGAAGAGAAGGAGCGCCATTTGACTTTTTGAATGTAAAATATGCTTGAATAATTAGCGGACGCCATGTTGCGTTTGGAGAGCCCCTGACGTGCCTAAACAGTAGAAACCCCCCACAAGTGACACCATTTTGGAAACTAGACCCCTCAGGGAACTTATCTAGATGTGTTGTGAGCACCTTGAACCCCCAGGTACTTCACAGAAGTTTAGAACATTGAGCCGTAAAAATAAAATTTTCACATTTTTGCACAAAAATTTTTTTCAGCCTCCAATTTTGCATTTTCATGAGGGTAACAGGAGAAATTGCACCATGAAATTTGTTGTGCAATTCCTCCTGAGCACGCCAATACCCCATATGTGGGGGAAAAGCACTGTTTGGGCGCTTGGCAGAGCTCGGAAGAGAAGGAGCACCATTTGACTTTTGAAAGTAAAATTTCCTTGAATAATTAAGGGACGCCATGTTGCATTTGGAGAGCCCCTAATGTGCCTAAACAGTGGAAACCCCCCATAAGTAACACCATTTTGGAAACTAGACCCCTCAGGGAACTTATCTAGATATCTAGATGTGTGGTGAGCACCTTGAACCCCCAGGTGCTTCACAGAAGTTTAGAACATTGAGCCGTAAAAATAAAATTTTCACATTTTTCCCACAAAAATGTTTTTTAGCCCCCAATTTTGCATTTTCATAAGGGTAACAGGAGAAATTGCACCATGCAGTTTGTTGTGCAATTTCTCCTGAGTAAGCAGATACCCCATATGTTGGGGAAAACCACTGTTTGACTTTTTGAATGTAAAATTTACTTGAATACTTAGCGGATGTGCCCCTGATGTGCCTAAACAGTGGAAAAACCCCACAAATGACACCATTTTGGAAACTAGGCCCCTCAGGGAACTTATCTAAATGTGTGGTGAGCACCCTGAACCCCCAAGAGCTTTGCAGAAGTTTATAACATGGAGCCGTGAAAATAAAAAAATCAAACTTTTTCCACAAAAATAATGTTTTAGCCCCAATTTTTTAGGAGGAGAAAATGGACCCCAAAAACTGTTGTGCAATTTCTCTTGAGTACGCCAATACCCCATATGTGGGGAAAATACAGTGTTTGGGCGCACAGCAGAGTTCAGAAGGGAAGGAGCATTGTGTGACTTTTTGAACACAAAATTGGGTGGAATTGAGAGCAGACGCCATGGAGTGGAGGATGGCAGGTTTGATGGACACCCCATGCAAACACGGCTACGGAGCCAACAAGGAGGAGGTGGAGTAATGTTTTGGGCTGGAATCATGGGGAGAGAGATTGTCGGCCCCTTTAGGATCCCTGAAGGGGTAAAGATGAACTCCATAATGTATGTTGAGCTTCTCAAACAGCACTTCCTGCCATGGCTCAAGAAGAAGAACCGTGCATTCCACAGCAAGATCATTTTCATGCATGATAATGCCCCGTCTCATGCTACACATAACACATCTGCATCTCTGGCTGCTATGGGCATAAAAGGGGACAAACTTATGGTGTGGCCCCCATGCTCCCCTGACCTCAACCCCATTGAGAACCTCTGGAGCATCATCAAAAGGAGTGTCTATGATGGCGGGAGGCAGTTCACATCTAAGCAACAGCTCTGGGAGGGTATTCTGTCCTCATGCAAAACAATTGTAGCAGAAACCATCCAAAACCTGACAAATTCAATGGACGAGAGAGTTCAGAAGCTTCTTTCGAACAAGGGGTCCTATGTGCAAATGTAACATCACCTAGAATAAAGTTTTGAGTTGAAAACTGTTTGATTTCAGTTTGTAATAACCTGCTAATGCTTATAATTTCAAAAATGACCATTTTTTTGTTCTTTATTAAAATGAAAAGGTTGAAAACTCTGCTGTGCATAATAATTTGGAACATGCATTTTGAGTGCAGTTTGAGTGTTTTATTTTTTTAAAAATATACTGTTATCATAGGCAGTTTGTACAAAAACCTTTCAATTGTACTCTAATAGTTATTTGACTGGAAAATTACAATGACTGCAATTCATATAGGTAATTTGGGAAAATCTGAGAAAATATTATTTGCATAATAATTTGGAACACAGTGTAAGTTGTCATTAGTCTTGAACGCAAGTGCTCGCTACTTGAGTTTGCATCGGGTACTCGGGTATGCACCATGTATCGCGTGTGCTCGAGTCCCCGCCCGCATATTTCATGGTTATTAGACACCCAAAAAAAACATGCGTGGATCGCTTGTGCATGGCAGGCAATCTCCGCGAGGTTTTTTTGGCCACGAAGCATATGGGGCAGAGACTCGAGCATGTCACTCGAGCACCCACGATGCTCAGTGCATTCCTGAGCACCCGATGCAAACTCAAGTAGCGAGCACTTGCGCACAACACTAGTCGCCATATCATCATTTTTTTTATTTTTACTTTTGAAAAAAAATCCCTAGCGCAACCCTAACCCTAGAGTTTAATTTTTATGGCGTTCCTCGTGCGGTATAAGTGATTAGACGACTTTATTCTTCGGGTCGGTGGGATTACAGTGATACCAGAATCATATCGGGTTTTTATGATTGACAGCTGTCACACACTAAAGACGCATTTTTTTGCAAAATCTAGTTTCTGCATATTTTGAGAGCTATAATTTTTCCATATTTTAGCCGACAGAGTCATATGATGGCTTTTTTTTTGCGGGATGATTTGACGTTTTTATTGGTGCCATTTTCAGGCACTTGATATTTTTTGATCGCTTTCTATTCCAATTTTTGGGAGGCAGAATAAACAAAAACCATCAATTCCAAAATATTTTTATGTTTTTTTTTTTTAATGCTGTTCTGCGTGTGGTAAAATTGATAAGGCTGCTTTATTCTTCGGGTCAGTACGTTTACAGCGGTACCACATTTATATAGTTTTTCTATGTTTTGGCGCTTTTACACAATAAAAGCTATTGTATAGAAAAAAATTTTTTTTTGCATCGCTTTATTCTGAGAGCTATAACTTTTTTAGTTTTTTGGCTGATGGAGCTATATGGCGGCTTGTTTTTTGCGGGACAAGATGACGTTTTCAGCAGTACCATTTTTATTTATATTCGTCTTTTTGATCGCGTGTTATTTCATTTTTTGTTTGGCGGTATGATGATAAAGCTTTGTTTTTTATTTTATTTTTATACCGTGTTCACTAAAGGGGTTAAGTAGTGGGACAGTTTTATAGGCCAGGTCGTTCCGGACGCGGCGATACCAAATATGTGTACTTTTATTGTTTTTTTTTTTTTTTTCATAATAATAATATTTATTGATGGGTACATTATATTTTTATTTTTGGTGGATTATTTTTTTTTATTTTTTTTAAATATTTTTACAATTTTTTTTTCTTCATTTTTTAACACTTTTTGGACTTTTATTTTGTGTCCCACTCTGGGACTTTCACTTTTTTTATTCTGACCGCCTGTATAGCACAGGAATGCAGTACCATCCCTGTGCTATACAGGCTGTCAGTGCTGCACAGGGAGAAGATTCTTTGGTCATGCACTGCGCATGACCAAAGAATCTTCTTGCTGTCTGGTGACCCGGATGTTGTCATGACGACATCGGGTCATCATGGCAACATCCAGGAAGCCTTGGCAGACAGCGCTGGAGGCCGGAAGAGGAGGTGAGTATTGCGATCATCTCCCCCGATCGCAGCATTAAGGGGGTTAATGTGCCGGGAGCGGTGCGGGACCGCTCCCAGCACATAGTACCGGGTGTCAGCTGTGACAACCATCTGACACCCGGCGGCGCTCGCCCGCACCGCTTGTGTGCGGGCGCGATTGCCATATGACCTAATAGTACGTCATTGGTCCAATCGGCCCAGGTCACCAAGACGTACTATTAGGT
The DNA here is from genome assembly GCF_046119375.1 of Phyllobates terribilis. NCBI lineage: Eukaryota > Metazoa > Chordata > Amphibia > Anura > Dendrobatidae > Phyllobates > Phyllobates terribilis. The sequence goes on along the minus strand of NW_027362762.1, from coordinate 323,745,221 downwards.
CATACGTCAGAAAGGGGTTAAATGAAGGTCTTTATTATTAAGGGAAAAAGAAATCCAAACCTACAGGGCCCTGTGTGAAAAAGTGATTGCCCCCTAAACCTAATAACTATTAGTCTGCAGTCTGATAATGACTGACAACAACTCCCAGCATATCCTTACCATTGTTAAGGGCATAGTAGGAGTTATAGGTTCATATGATACAAATGTATATTGGGCTGTCTTGACATTACAATTGATTGCTGTACTAGCCTTGGTGATGTAGTCATGTACTGATGGTGGTTCTGGTGATGTATTCATGTATAGATGGTGGATCTGGTGATGTGTACACGTACTGACGGTGGTACTGGTATTGTATTCATTTACTGACAATGGTTCTCGTGATGTATTTATGTACTGCTTATGGTTGTGGTAATGCATTTATGTACTGATGTTGATTGCGGAGATGCATTAATATACTGATGGTGGTTCCGGTGATGCATTTATGCACTGATGATGGTTCTGGTGCCATATTCATATACTGATGGTGATTCTGGTGATGTGTTCATGTACTGTTGGTGGTTCTAGTGGCCTATTTATTTACTGATGGTGGTACTGGTGCTGTATTTATGTACTATTGATGACTTTGGTGTTCTATGTACTGATGATGATTTTAATTTTGTATTCATGGACTTATGATGGTTCTGGTGATGAATACAGCACCAGAATCATCATAAACACATGAATACATCAACAGAGCCATCAGTAGTACATGAATACAGCACCAGAACAACCATCACTACATGAATACGTCACCAGAACCACTATCCGTACATGAATATGGCACCAGAACCATCAGTTTTGTTGCAAACTGTATTTGTCGCATGACGGACACAAGAACCATCATATATATCCCTTTAGCTATACTGGGGTCTTGTTTAGTTTCCTTTAGGGTATCCGCCAAATGCTGTACACCTTAAATGAAACCAAATGGTCCCCATTATAGTTAAGCCATGTTAGTTTCCATAACTATTCTTGGGATTGACATTTAAAACATAGGATGTCAGGGATGAATATCGCTATTTGACCCTTGTATTGTGCAAATGGTTTGCACACAATGAGTGATTCTATACTCATTTCACTCTATGTTGAGCTTTCCCCCTAAAGTATACTACTTTTTTTTTACGTTTGCAGGTATTTTTGGTGAAAAAGGTAACAATTCTAGTGGAAGCGGTTGTCAGAGTTTGTTACCTGACCAATCGGAGGGGGGTGCTTTAGTGGTCTTGTTACCTTAGTTTCTGACCCATTCCTTTGCTTTGGAGAGGGCAGCGCTATCGGCTTCATCTGCCTAGGTCACCAAAATAACTATCCTCTTTTTCAGTATATAGTGTAAAAAGAATGGGTCATTTAAAAGTACAACTCGTTAAATAAAAAATAAGCCCTCTAATGACTACTCGTATTTCCATGGAAAAGTAAAAAAGGTTATGGCTCTAGGAAGAGGGGGAATGAAAAAACAAAAAAGCAAAAACGATAAAAATTGCCTGGTTTATAAGGGGGTTAATACTGGAATGTCAAGCTTTTGGGTTCTTCCTCTTTGTGCAGAACGCTCATGACAATGCAGCTTTGAAGTCATTAATGTCAGGAACCATGCTGACAGCACCCCAAATATCTATGTATTGTAATACACCACATTAAGTTTGGGGAGTAGAGCACTTTTCCTGAGCAATTAGGTTTTACATTATTGCCCAGAGTTGACATTTTTGATATGACACAATATAACAGTGATATGACAATATTAGCATCTGTGTCATTGCAGACATTTGCATTTCTTTCTTATATTAGCCATAAGAAACTCTTCTGATGCCAGTTTTAGCATAGCTCCATGATTTGTATATATCTGGTCCAATCCATTTATTGTGTCTCTTTCATTTTGTGTATCTTGACTGTTGGATATGGGATGGGATGGACCCTAACTGCCCCTTAAAACAACCAGAACTCCAGTAAACCTCAAACCTAAAACCGTAAGTGCACAAAATACATGAGTTTGAATGTCAAAAATGGCCACAGCTTTATTTAAATCACAGGATTATAACAACCATAGTAGGAGTCAAGTGAAGTCCTTGGTCGCAGGGATTCCTGGATACTGTGATATCGCAGCTGTCCGACATAGTTAACCAGGCCAGACAGCCTTGAAGACGTTGCCTTATCACATCCTTCAGGCTGGTCCCCCATAGCCGAGCCTGTTCACCACCATGAGATTTTACATCTTTAATTACATCAAAGTAGTCACTATAACTTGCCTCCAACTTCTACCTGACTCCTAAACCGCCACTAAGAGGCCATTTTACACCTTAAACGAACTCGACCGCCAAAACTACACAGCTATGCAAAACAATACTGCAGCTGTGCGTTATGGGTCTGCCCCTCCCCCGCTTAGGGCTCCGGGGGAGTCTGTGCTTGAAAGAATCCAGGCTACAGAGCCGAGTCATATAAATGCTATGTTAGACACTATTGGTAATGTATTGTTATATTTCTACATGGACAATGTATGTTCTCATGGGCCCAGTTAGTAGGACTAGATGTGTACATATTGCTTGACTTTCCACTCTATTATTTAAATAGAGAGAATACAACACACACAATGGACCCAATTCATTAAGACTGGTGTTGTGTATGAATTTCAATGAAGGGAACGCTGGAGGGAGTGTAATTTATGCCAGTAAAGTGGTGCAAATTTTGATGAATTTGACAGGTGGGCTTTGTCACGTGTTACATCCACACTTGCGCACTGTCCATGGGGTTCCCACGCATGCGCAGTGACTCTATGCTCATGTCACAGCTTCACAGACTGTGTGCGCACGCGCGAGGGAGTCGCGTGTCACGGGGGACGCCACGGAGAATGCGCAAGCGCGGCTAAAACCTACACTTTGCGCAAGCGCAGATGTAACACACACACTGCGCAAGCAGGTTAATACTGCAAAGTGCGCAAGTACAGAATTTGACTCCACTAATCATATGACGTCACCACAAACACTTGGACAGAATGCAAATTTGAGTGGGTGGCAACCACCATGACTGAATACAGTAAAGAGCACCCCTATGACTGAATGAGCAAGTAAGATATAAGTACAGTGCATTGTGAAAGTATTTGGCCCCCTCAAACTTTTCTACCTTTTGCCACATTTCTGGCTTCAAACATAAAGATATAAAATTCTAATTTTCTTGGGAAGAATCAACAACAAGTGGGACACAATCGAGAGGCTGAAATTCTTGCCCATTGTTCCTTGCAAAACAGCTCGAGCTCATTGAGGTTGGATGGAGGGCGTTTGTGAACAGCAGTTTTCAGCTCTTTCCACAGATTCTCGATTGGATTCAGGTCTGGACTATGACTTGGACATTCTAACACCTGGATATGTTTATTTTTGAACCATTTCATTGTAGATTTTGCTTTATGTTTGGGATCATTGTCTTGTTGGAAGATAAATCTCCGTCCCAGTCTCAGATCTTTTGCAGACTCCAACAGGTTTTCTTCCAGAATGGTCCTGTATTTGGCTCCGTCCATCTTCCCATCAATTTTAACCATCTTCCCTGTCCCTGCCTAAGAAAAGCAAGCCCAAACTATGATGCTGCCACCACTATGTTTGACAGTGGGGATGGTGTTTTGAGGGTGATGAGGTGTGTTGCTTTTACGCCAAATATATCGTTTTGCATTGTGGCCAAAAATTTCAAATTTGGTTTCATCTGACCAGAGCACCTTATTTCACATGTTTGGTGTGTCTCCCAGGTGGCTTGTGGCAAACTTCAAACGAGACTTTTTATGGATATCTTTGAGAAATGGCTTTCTTCTTGCCACTCTTCCATAAAGGCCAGATTTGTGCAGTGTACGACTGATTGTTGTCCTATGGACAGACTCTCCCACCTCAGCTGTAGATCTCTGCAGTTCATCCAGAGTGATCATGGGCCTTTTGGCTGCATCTCTGATCAGTCTTCTCCTTGTTCGAGATGAAAGTTTAGAGGGAAGGCCAGGTCTTGGTAGATTTGCAGTGGTCTGATACGTCTTCCAGTACAATATGATCGCTTGCACAGTGCTCCTTGAGATGTTTAAAACTTGGGAAATCTTTTTCTATCCAAACTCGGCTTTAAACTTCGCCACAACAGTATCTCGGACCTGCCTGGTGTGTTCCTTGGTCTTCATGATGCTCTCTGCACTTGAAACAGGACCCTGAGTCTATCACAGAGCAGGTGCATTTATAAGGAGACTTGATTACACACAGGTGGATTCTGTTTATCATTACCAGTCATTTAGGACATTGGATCATTCAGAGATTCTCACTGAACTTCTGGAGTGAGTTTGCTGCACAGAACGTAAAGGGGCCAAATAATATTGCACGCCCCACTTTTCAGTTTTTATTTTGTTAAAAAAGTTTAAAATATCCAATAAATTTCGTTCCACTTCACGATTGTGTCCCACTTGTTGTTGATTCTTCCCAAAAAAATTTGAATTTTATATCTTTATGTTTGAAGCCAGAAATGTGGCAAAAGGTAGAAAAGTTTGAGGGGGCCAAATACTTTCACAATGCACTGTATGTAAAGTTGTTTTTGGAAAGGAGTATACAGTGGGGAAAAAAAGTATTTAGTCAGCCACCAATTGTGCAAGTTCTCCCACTTAAAAAGATGAGAGAGGCCTGTAATATACATTGGTAGACCTCTCAACTACGAGAGACAAAATGAGAAAACAAATCCTGAAAATCACATGGTCTGATTTGGAAAGAATTTTTTTCAAATTTTGGTGGAAAATATCCTTTGTTGGCAATGACAGAGGTCAAACATTTTCTGTAAGTCCTCACAAGGTTGGCACACACTGTTGCTGGTATGTTGGCCCATTCCTTCATGCAGATCTCTCTCTAGAGCAGTGATGTTTTGGGGCTGTCGCTGGGCAACATGGACCTTTCAACTCCCTCCAAAGATTTTCTATAGGGTTTAGATCTGGAGACTGGCTAGGCTACTCCAGGACCTTGAAATGCTTCTTACGAAGCCATTCCTTCGTTGCCCTGGCGGTGTGCTTGGGATCATTGTCATGTTGAAGGACCCAGCCACGTTTCATCTTCAATGCCCTTGCTGATGGAAGGAGGTTTGCACTCAAAATCTCACGATACATGGCCCCAATCATTATTTCATGTACATGGATCAGTTGTCCTGGTCCTTTGGCAGAGAAACAGCCCCAAAGCATGATGTTGCCACCCCCATGCTTCACAGTAGCTATGGTGTACTTTGGATGCAACTCAGCATTCTTTCTCTTCCAAACACGACGAGTTGTGTTTCTACCAAACAGTTCTACTTTGGTTTTATCTCACCATATGACATTCTCCGAATACTCTTATGGATCATCCAAATGCTCTCTAGCAAACTTCAGACGGGCCCGGACATTACTAGCTTAAGCAGGGGGACACGTCTGGCACTGCAGGATCTCAGTCCCTGGTGGCTTAGTGTGTTACTGATGGTAGCCTGTGTAACGTTGGTCCCAGCTCTCTGCAGGTCATTCACTAGGTCCCCCCATGTGGTTCTGGGATTTTTGCTCACCGTTCTTGAGATCATTTTGACCCCCACAGGGTGAGATCTTGTGTGGAGCCCCAGATCGAGGGAGATTATCAGTGGTCTCGTATGTATTCCATTTTCTAATTATTGCTCCCACAGTTGATTTCTTCACACCAAGCTGCTTGACTATTGCAGATTCAGTCTTCCCAGCCTGGTGCAGGGCTACAATTTTGTTTCTAGTGTCCTTCGACAGCTTTTTGGTCTTCACCATAGTGGAGTTTGGAGTGTGACTGTTTGAGGTTGCGGACATGTGTCTTTTATACTGCTAACAAGTTCAAACAGGTGCCAGTACTACAGGTAATGAGTGGAGGACAGAGGAGCCTCTTAAAGAAGAAGTTACAGGTCTGTGACAGCCAGAAATCTTGCTTGTTTGTATTTGACCAAATACTTATTTTCCACCAAAATTTGAAAAAAAATTCTTTCCAAATCAGACTATGTGATTTTCAGGATTTGTTTTCTCATTTTGTCTCTCATAGTTGAGGTCTACCTATGATGTCAATTACAGGCCTCTCTCAACATTTTAAGTGGGAGAACTTGCACAATTGGTGGCTGACTAAATACTTTTTTTCCCTACTGTAGCAACGATTTTCATGGAAAAAGCATGTTAGTGATGTCACAATTAGTGATGCAATGTGCATGGGGACAGTTTAAATTATACAAATGACATGACAGGTTCCCTTTAAGGGGCCTTATTCCTCACTGCCATTTTAAAACGGCAGCGAGAAATAAGATAATAGCGCCCCCCCAGAGTCGGAAAATCTCCAGGGTTTCACCTATTGAGGGTAGCTGAGACCCTGGAGAACATAATCACGGATGGTTTTTAAGGTCTCCGATCACGTGATTGCTGCTATTTAACAAAATCATGTGCAAAAAAAAAAAAAGGAAGATTCACATTAAAAATAATTTCTTTCTCCTCTCACATGATCTATCATGTCAAAAAAGAGAGAAATTGTGTCCCCAGGTCCCGGTGTTGCCATCCCCTGGTCCACACTCCTCTTCATGAAGCAAAAACGGGGGCACATGCGCTGTGCGCCTACTGACTAATTGGTTTAAGATTGTAAAAAATTTTTCAAAATTTTCACCAAAATTGCGTTCTTTTCACAAATTACCATTAACAAAGCACAATGTGTCACGAAAAAACTCAGAATCACTGGGATACGTTGAAGCGTTTCAGAGTTACCACATAAAGTGATACTAGTCAGATTTCTAAAATTTGGTTTGGTCATTAAGGTCAAAATTTGCTTGGTCACTAACGGGTTAAAATTATAATTTTTTTTACAATGCTTACAAGTCCCACAAAGGGACTTGGGATATGTGATCCTTATATTGCATTGATAATATACTGTACTACCTATGTACTACAGTGTATTCTCTAACCTGTCAGTGTTTGACTGACAGCCTATCAGGACTCGCCTCCATCAGGAACAGATAGATGGAGCCATATGGTGAACACAGGGGCCATCGTTACTCCAGCATAGGAGATATAAAATGTGTAAAAATGGAGACTATTTAAGAACATAATTATTCTGCCCAGGAGTGGTTGTCCAACAAAGATAACTCCAAGAGCAAAGTGTATAATAATCTGAAAGGTCACAAAGGAACCCAAGGTATCCTCTAAGCAACTAAAGAAATGTCTCTCTCACATTAGCTAATGTTAAGGTTTAGAATTCCACTGAACAACAATGGTTTGCATGGCAGGATTGCAAGGAGAAAGCCACTGCTCTCCAAAAATAACATTGCTGCCCATCTGCAGTTTGCTAAAGATCACCAGGACAAGCTATAAGGTTACTGGAACAATTTTTGGTAGTGGGATGAAACCAAAATAGAACTTACTGGTTCTAATGAGAAGCATAATGTTTGGAGAAAGAAAAACACTGCATTAAAACATTAAACCTCATATAATATGTAAAGTAGAGTGGTGGTAGTACATGGTATTTATGGAACAATTTATGGAATATTTTGGCCAACATTGATGGTATAATGAATTCTGCTTGTAGCAGAAAATTCTAAAGTAAAATGTCAGGTCATCTGTCCATGAGCTGAATCTCAGGAGAAAATGGGTCATATATCAAGACAACGACCCAAAGCACACAAGTCGTTCTAAAAAAGAATGATTAAAGAAGTTGTCCACTACTTTCACACTGATGCCCTATCCGTGGCATAGGGCATCAATGTATGATCGGCCAGGGCCCCGCATGCAGCACCCCCGATCAGCCGTTATTCATGCCGGCGGCGGCCGCCGGAAGGGCTTACCTGCGGTGCTTGGCTGTCCATGTGTAGTGGCCGCCGCGGGGTACTACACATCCGCCTCCCATTCAATTGAATAGGAGGCGGATGTGCAGTAACAAGCACCGGCCACTACAACTTGACGGCCAAGCATCGCAGGTAAGCACTTCCGGCCGGCGGCCGCTGCACCGATAACAGCTGATCGGCGGGGGTGCCGCGTGCGGGACCCCGGTCGATCATACATTGATGCCCTATCCTACGGATAGGGCATCAATTTGAAAGTAGTGGACACCTCCTTTAAGGAAGAGTACAGTTAAAGTTTTGGAAAAGCCAAATCAAAGACCTGAGCTTAATTCTACAGAGATGTTGTGGAAGGAACACAAGCAGGGCCAGGATGAGGGGTAGACATGCGCCTACCTCTTGCCTCTCCGAGGGGGGCACACTTTAAAAAACAAAACCTGACATTGCTGAATGCCTGCGGCAGCGAATTGATGTGTGCACCACCTGGGACAGGAGCAGAGGAGCTGTAGTCAGTTTCCTGCTCCGCCAGGAACTCCGATGAACACAGGCTGCTTCTGCTTCCTGCCTGCACCCTGTTGGGAGACAGCACACACAGGTGGTGTTGGGCAGCATGATTACCTCACTACATTGCGCAGTCCAGCTCCCACTGCTATGCAATATAGAAGAGGAGATGGCAGCTGCAGTGTAGATGGAACCTGGATTAGGTGAGTAAAAGCTTTTTATCTTTTTTCATTCTTATACAATTTGGCCACTAAATGTGGGCTGTGTGGGGACATCAGATGAGGGGCTGTGGGGGATGCCATATTATATGAAGGGCTGAGGTGACCATACTAAATAGGAAATTGTGGTAGATATCAGAGTGTAAGGGCCATTATACAGTATGAGGGAGTGGGGGACCATAATACTGTATGGGGTGCTGTGGAGACAATCATACTATATAAGGGGGGCTGTAGTGGACATCATACTATATATGAGGGGGGGGCTATGGTGGGGACCATACTATATAATGGGGGGCTGTTCTGGATATCTTACTGTATGGGTGGCTGTGGTGACCATCATACTATGTAGGGGGACAGTGTGAGGAGGGGGTACAGTTTGGAGAAGGCAGAGAAGTGGTCAGTATGAGGACAGTGTGAAGAGCGGGCACAGCATGGAAATGGAGAAAGGGCATTGTTAAATGGGTGCACAATATGGAAAGAGGTAAGCATGGCGAGGGGCCAGTGTGGAGATATAGAGAGCATAAGGGAAAACCGTTATTATTATTATAAAAACAGTGAAGAGGGGACAGCCATGGTATAGGCCATGGTTCATAAAGGCGAACAGTGTGGTGGTTAGAGCTGATAATGGCATACAGTGTGTTGATTATAGCTCATTAAGGAGGACAGTGTGGGGGGTGTAGATCATAAATGACAGACAGTCTGGAGGCCATATACCATAGGAGGCTTATTTATGGTACAGTATGGACAGACATTTTTATGCAAAGGGCATTTTAATACCACTCATTTTTAAGGGCACCGTGTTGGGATGTGCTGTAGAAGCCGGAGAAGATAGAAGTCTGCAGATAAAAGCTGTGGATGTGAAACGTCATCATGGCGTCTGGACAACATGGAGACGAAAAGAAAGACGACTTAGAAAAAGATGTCACTTATTAAGTACTGCCTGCCCCTCATCAGTACTGTGGTTCCTGTATGGTCCGCAGTCTGATAATGATAGATTACAACAACTCCCAGCATCTCCTTACCATTGTTAAGGACATACTGTGAGTTTTAGGTTCATGTGATACAATTGTAAATGGAGCGGACTTAACAATTGATCATTGTACTACTTGGTTCTTGTATTCATATACTTCTGGTGGTTCGGATGATGAACACATCACCAGACTCATCATCATCACTACATGAATACATCACTAGAGCTATCAGAAGTACATGAGTACAGCACCAAAACAACCATCACTACATGAATACGTCACCAGAACCGGAATATGCCAGTAGAACCACCATCAGTACATGAATACATCACCAGAACCACCATCAGTACCTGAATATAATCACCAGAACCATCATCAGATTTATGCAAGCTGTATTTGTTTCATGATAAATGCAAAAAAATCATATGTCTCCCTTTATCTATGATGGGGATCTGTTTAGTTTCCATTAGAGTATCCACCGCATATTGGACACCTTAACTGAAACCAGACAGCCTCCATTATAGTTAAGCTATATTAGTTTTTATGACTATCCTTGGTTTGTCATTTAAAATAACGAAATTGAATTCCTGCCATCCTATATTTGTCCCTTGTATTGTGTAAATGGTCCGCAATCAATGAGTGATTCTATATCTAAGTTTGAAATTGCACTCCCTGTTAAGTCACACCCCTAAAGTACACCATTTTTTATTTTGTTTTTTTTTACTTTTGCTGGTATTTTTTGGTGGAAAAGGTAACTATTCTAGTGGAAGTGGTCATCAGAGCTGCCTAGGGCACCAAAATACCTAGTCCCTGCCCTGACCTAAAGCAAGCAGCATGTAAGAAAACTCACCAACATAACAGAGTTGAAGTCTATTTTGGGGGGTGGAATAGGTTAACATTCCTACCAGCAGATGAGGATGACTAATCAACAATTACAGAATTTTTTTTAGATGTGGTTATTGTTGCACTAGGAGGTCACACAAGATACTGAGAGCAAAGGTTCACATATCACTTGCAGACTAATAATTGTCATTTGTTTGATTTTTTTTTTTTTTTTATCTAATTTTACATAGTGTGAATAGCTTATGTAGTTTTAGGTCAAATTTATGCAGAAATATGTAAAATTCTGAAAGCTTCATAATCTTTCAAACACCAGTATAACTATTGTCATATTTCTGAATCTGCTAAGCTGATGCATCCCCTCTGTGCCAGTCATTGCACAGGTTGCCCAACCACTAGAGTATAATGAAAACTTATCATTCTCACCACAAAACTCTCCACAGTTCTGCACCACCAAAGAGCTCCTCTCTCATCTCTGTCTATCACCGTACCTGTGCTCTCCATTCTGCTACTGATCTAAGACAAACCATCTAAAATCCAAACCTCACCCTCCCATTTCCAAGACGTCTCTCATGAAGCATCAGTTGTATGAAGTAATCACTAGTATCCAGTGTTATAAACTTGCTTTAAAAACATGTTTTAGACTGGCACATCACCTCACCTCACTATTCCCTGTTCTTAGTTCATAATTGCAATACCGTTGTTTATTATATTGCTGGCTGGACCATACAAACACTTTTTTACTATTTTTAATTTTCATTTTATTTTTGCTGCCCCCCCCCCATTCATTTCATAGATTTATTTATTCATTTATTCTCCAATTTTTTTTTTGCTATTTGCTCCACAAAATATCTTGGGAGTCCATCAGCCTAGGTGTTGTATGTAAGGGGCACTTGCTATGGAAAACTCTTACCCCAATGTGATATAAATGAAAATCCTATTGTATCTTTTCACCCATGAAACAATGATATAATTTACATTCAATACAGACAGTTGTGCCTTAAATAATTTTATTAGCAAATGCAAATACCCATATCTTTATACATTGTTTACAGTGTCCTCATTCAAATGTCATTTACGCTTGAAATTGCATATTGAAAGCTCTCCTGATCACGGCAGCAATGACTTATTTGTGGTGAGGCTTTTCTTTCTTTCAAAAACCCTACTAAGTGCTCCATCAGGAATGATTAATTAAGGTCAATTACATCTCAAGGCAGCAATGACGTTTACTACATTTTATGTGCAATGATAAGAGACCTGTAAGATGAGCACCCAGAATGCTCTAGTGCAGTAATATGAGTGACCTTGATTAATCACCCAGGTAAAGTAGACTCTAGTAATCTTCACCAATGGTTATTTGCAGTGTTATGACCTCAGAATGAGACAAGGGCCAATCAGTCGCTGTCCCAGGTATGGCTGTTCCGATTCTACCAAAGAAGAGTCGTTACATTTTACATTAAAAGTGAAATTTGGGCAGAATTACTGATTTATTCATTGATGAGTACAGACACTGAAAAGCTGTTATGTCATATGTCACAGACTGTCCGAAAACAGAAATGGTTCACCTTACAATGGACGTGGAATATACCAGTAGCACTGCGCCACGATACAGCTTCACCAATGCTGACCGTCTCCCAACTTTAGACATTCTTTGAAGTTTAGACTGTATTACAGTGACTTAGCTGTAGGTCTATTGTTATAAGAACAGTATATAATAGCTGTAATTCTTCTCTCAGCCAATAATAAGGATTGCAGCATTAAGGGCCTATTTGTTGTAGCAGTGGTGATGTGTGTGACAAGCCAAAACAATATGGAAGAAAATGAGGGAAAACAAAAAGTATATGTCACTGCAGACTGGGGAAACAGAAGTCTATACGTTGTTATGCATTTATGCAAAAATAAACTAGTAAAACATTCTTTAAACAGTCACACAAAAAGAGTTACCTAAAATGCTAATTGAATAGTTCTAAGGTTTATTGATGCTGGGATATCAAACAATTGCTGCGTTACTTTTGCCAATAAACCTTAGTTGAGCACTTAATGTTTATCTGCTTCTTCATCACATTAGAGCAGCCAGTTCCTCATGCCAAGTAATGGTACTGCTTTGAGTTTTCTTTGTCCCTTTCCATGTAGTCTCTATCAATTAATGATTCAATCCTTTTCTTTAGGTCTCCAGGCTGAAAAAAAAAAGAAATTACTGAGCAATGTAAAAAAGTATACTTACAGTACATGTGATATGTGTGTGTATATATACACTGACTTAGAATATCATCAAAAAGTTAATTTATTTCAGTTCTTCAATACAAAAAGTGAAACTCATTATATAGAGTCATTACAAACAGAGTGATCTATTTCAAGTGTTTATTTCTGTTAATGTTGATGATTATGGCTTACAGCCAATGAAAACACAAAAGTCATTATCTCAGTAAATTAGAATAATTAACAAAAACACCTGCTAAGTGTTTAACCCCTTTAAAGCCCAAGACGTACTAATACGTATCTGTGCCCTGGGCTTTAAGAGCCTGATACGTATTAGTACGTCTTTGCGATCGCGCCTGCACACAGGCTGTGCGGGTGCGATTGCCGACGGGTGTCAGCTGATTGTCACAGCTGACACCAGGTGCTATGTGCAGGGAGCGGTCCCACACCGCTCCCGGTACATTAACCCCCACAATCCTGCGATCGAAGTTGATTGCAGCATTGCGGTGGCAAGGGGAGGTGATCGGGATACTCACCTCTCCTGCTGGCCTCCAGCGCTGTCTGCTGCGGCTTCCCGGATGTTGCCATGACAACCCGATGTCGTCATGACAACATCCGGGTCACCAGACAGCAGGAAGATATTTTGGTCATGTGCAGTGCATGACCAAAGTATCTTCTGCATCTGTAGCCCTGACAGCCTGTATAGCACAGGGATGGTGCTCCATCCCTGTGCTACACAGGCGATCAGAATAAAAAAAGTAAAAAATGTGTAAGAAAGTGAAAAAAAAAAAAAAAAAAAATTAATCCGCCAAAAATAAAACTATAATGTACTCATCAATAAATATTATTATGAAAAAAAAATTGTAAAAATACACATATTTGGTATCGCCACGTCCGGAACGACCTGGCCTATAAAACTGTCCCACTAGTTAACCCCTTTAGTGAACATGGTAAAAAAAATAAATAGAAAACGAAGCAAAAAACAATGCTTTATCATCATACCGCCAAACAAAAAATGGAATAACACGCTATCAAAAAAACGAATATAAATAAAAATGGTACCGCTGAAAACGTCATCTTGTCCTGCAAAAAACAAGCCACCATACAGCTCCATTAGCCGAAAAATAAAAAGTTATAGCTCTCAGAATAAAGCGTTGCAAAAAAATATTTTTTTCTATAAAATAGCTTTTATTGTGTAAAAGCGCCAAAACATAGAAAAACTATATAAATGTGGTAATGCTGTAAACGTACTGACCCGAAGAATAAAGCTACCTTATCAATTTTACCACACGCGGAACCGCATAAAAAAACAAAACAATTCCTGAATTGTTGTTTTTAGTTTATTCTGCCTCCCATAAGTCGGAATAGAAAGCGATCAAAAAATGTCACGTGCCTGAAAATGGCACCAATAAAAACGTCAACTCATTCCGCAAAAAACAAGCCATCACATGACTCTGTCGGCCAAAATATTGAAAAATTATAGCTCTCAAAATATGGCGATGCAAAAACTAGATTTTACCAAAAAATGCGTATTTTAGTGTGTGACAGCTGTCAATCATAAAAACCCAATATGATTCTGGTATCGCTGTAATCGCACCGACCCGAAGAATAAAGTCGTCTAATCACTTATAAAGCACGAGGAACGGCGTAAAAAATAAACTCTCTGGTTAGGGTTGTGCTAGGGTTAGGGTAGTGGTAGGGTTGGGGTTAGGGTTAAGGTTGGGCTAGGGTTTGGATTTTTTTCAAAAGTAAAAAAAGATGATGATATGGCGACTAGTGTTGAGCACAAGTGCTTGCTACTTGAGTTTGCATCGGGTGCTTGGGTATGCACTGAGTATCGCAGGTGCTCGAGTCTTCGCGGCCAAAAAACCCTTGCAGGGATTGCCCGCCATGCACGAGCGATCCCCCGCATGTTTTTTTTTTGGGTGTCTAATAACCGTGAAACATGCGGGCGGGGACTTGAGCATGTCACTCAAGCACCGGCGATACATGGTGCATACCCGAGCACCCGATGCAAACTCAAGTAGCGAGCACTTGCGTTCAAGACTAATGACAACTTATTCAATATGATGACCTAGTGTTATCAAATTCTGTGTCGTACACAGCACTTGGGGGTTCAGGGTGCTCACCACACATCTAGATAAGTTCCCCGAGGGGGTCTAGTTTCCAAAATGGTGTCACTTGTGGGGGGTTTCCACTGTTTGGCACATCAGGGGCACATCCGCTAATTATTCAATCAAATTTTACATTCAAAAAGTCAAATGGTGCTCCTTCCCTTCCGAACCCTGTTGTGCGCCCAAACAATGGTTTTCCCCCACATATGGGGTATCTGTTTACTCAGTAGAAAATGCAAAACAAACTGCATGGTGCAATTTCTCCTGTTACCCTTATGAAAATGAAAAATTGGGGGCTGAAAAAGATTTTTGTGAGAAAAATGTGAAAATTTTATTTTTAGGGCTCAATGTTATAAACTTCTGTGAAGCACCAGGGGGTTCAAGGTGCTCACCACACATCTAGATAAGTTCCCTGAGGGGTCTCGTTTCCAAGACGGTGTCACTTGTGGGGGGTTTCCACTGTTTAGGCACATCAGGGGCTCCCCAAACGCAACATGGCATCCGCTAATTATTCAAGCAAATTTTACATTCAAAAAGTCAAATGGCGCTCCTTCCCTGCCGTGCGCCCAAACAGTGTTTTTTCCCCACATGTGGGGTATAAAAATGCTCAGGGGAAATTGCACAACAAATTTTGGGGTCCATTTTTTTCCTGTTACCCCTGCGAAAAAAAAAAAAATTGGGTCTAAAGTAACATTTTTGTGAAAAAAGTTAAATGTTAATTTTTTTTTCTTCCACATTCCAAAAATTCCTGTGAAGCACCTGAAGGATTAATAAACTTCTTGAATGTGGTTTTGAGCACCTTGAGGGGTGCAGTTTTTAGAATGGTGTCACTTTTGGGTATTTTCTGTCATAAAGACCCCTCAAAGTGACTTCACATGTGATGTGGTCCCTAAAAAAAATGGTTTTGTAAATTTTGTTGGAAAAATGAGAAATCACTGGTCAACTTTTAACCCTTATAGCTCCCTAATAAAAAAAATGTTGGTTCCAAAATTGTGATGATGTAAAGTAGACATGTGGGAAATGTTATTTATTAACTATTTTGTGCGACATATCTCTCTGATTTAAGGGTATAAAAATTAAAATTTTGAAAAATGCTAAATTTTGAAAATTTTGGCCAAATTTCCGTTTTTTCCACAAATAAACGCAAGTGATATCGAAGAAATTTTACCACAATCATGAAGTGCAATATGTCATGAAAAAACTATCAGAATCAGGGGGATCCGTTGAAGCGTTCCAGAGTAATTACCTCATAAAGTGACAGTGGTCAGAATTGTAAAAATTGGCTTGGTCATTAACGTGCAAACCAACTTGGGTTGTGAAGGGGTTAAAAAGGTCACAGTCTGTTTCAGTAGGCTCCACAATCATGGGGAAGACTGCTGACTTGACAGATGTCCAGAAGGCAGTCATTGACACACTCCACAAGGAAGGTAAGCCACAAAAGGTCATTGCTAAAGAAGCTGGCTGTTCACAGAGTGCTGTATCCAAGCATATTAATGGAAAGTTGAGTGGAAGGAAAAAAAGTGTGGTAAAAAAAGGTGCACAAGCAACCGGGATAACCGCAGCCCTGAAAGGATTGTTAAGAAAAGGCCATTCAAAAATTTGGGGGAGATTCACAAGGAGTGGACTGCTGCTGGAGTCATTGCTTCAAGAGCCACCACACACAGATGTATCCAGGACATGGGCTACAAGTGTCGCATTCCTTGTGTCAAGCCACTCATGACCAATAGACAACTCCAGAAGCGTCTTACCTGGGACAAGGAGAAAAAGACCTGGACTGTTACTCAGTGGTCCAAGGTGTTGTTTTCAGATGAAAGTTAATTTTTAGTGATGAGTGAGTATGTTCTGTTAACCCTTTCGGCGACAATGCTCGGGCGAGCTCCGAGTATTTACAGCTGCTTGGTGATATGTTTGAATCGCTCCCGTGTGCATGATTTGCGACTGTTTGACAGCTTTATTACATGTGAGGAATGTCTATTTCTTACACATTCCTCACATGTAATAAAGCTGTCAAACAGTTGCAAATCATGTACACGGGAGTGATTCAAACATAACACCGAGCAGCTGTAAATACTCAGAGCTCGCCCGAGCATACTCGGAACATAACATACTCGCTCAACACTATTAATTTTGAATTTCATTTGGAAATCAAGGTCCCAGAGTCTGGAGGAAGAGTTAAGAGGCACACAATCCAAGCTGCTTGAGGTCTAGTGTGAAGTTTCCACAATCAGTGATGATTTGGGGAGCCATGTCATCTGCTGGTTTAGGTCCACTGTGTTTTATCAATACCAAAGTCAGCACAGCCGTCTACCAGGAAATTTTAGAGCACTTCATGCTTCCCTCTGTTGACAAGCTTTTTGGAGATGGAAATTTCATTCTCCAGCAGGTCTTGGCACCTGTCCACACTGCCAAAAGTACCAATACCTGGTTTATAAACAACAGTACCACTGTGCTTGATTGGCCAGTAAACTCGCCTGACCTTAACCTCATAGAGAATCTATAGGGTATTGTCAAGAGAAAGATGAGAGACACCAGAGCGAACAATGCAGACAAGCTGAAGGCTGCTATCAGAACAACCTGGGCTTCCATAACACCTCAGCAGTGTTGATCACCTCTATGCCACGCCACACTGATGCAGTAATTGATGCAAAAGGAGCCCCGACCAAGTATTGAGTGCATTTACTGAACATACATTTCAGTAGGCCAACATTTTGGATTTTAAAAACATTTTTCAAGCTGTTATAAAGTATTCTAATTTACTGAGATACTGACTTTTGTGTTTTCATTGGCTGTAAGCCATAATCATCAACATTAACAGAAATAAACACTTGAAATAAATCACTCTGTTTGTAATGACTCTATATAAAATATGAGTTTAACTTTTTGTATTGAAGAACTGAAATAAATGAACTTTTTGATGATATTCTAATTCTGTGAGAAGCACCTGTAAAACTTGAAACAGCCAAAAGTGATTTTCAATGTAAATGTACTCAATATTACTTGAAAATCAGACATTGCTTTTGAATTGTAGATCAACAGAAAAAGTAAAAAAAAAAAAAAAAGAAAAAAAAAAAGAAGGGAAATAGCCTAGACAAAAATGATGGTACTCTTAAGCACAGATATTTTGGTCCATTCATCGTGAGCAAACTATGCCAGTTGTCTCAGGTGGGAAGGGTATCTTCTCTAGACTGCATGTTTCAAATTCTTCTACAGATCAGATGTTCAATAGGATTTAGATCAGTGCTCATAGAAGGACACTTCAGAATAGTCCAAGGGTATGTGTGCACGTTCAGGATTTGAATGCAGAAAATTCTAATGCCGCACTTTTGTTGTCATTTCAATCGGTCAAATTGACATGCTGCGGGTGAGTTTGGGTACGTGCCCACGATCAGGAGCAGCTGCGGGTTTGAAGCTGCGTATTTATGCAGCGTCAAACGCACAGCGGCCAGATGTTACAGCATAGTTGATGGGATTTCTAGAAATCCCATGTCCACTGTGCATGCGGCGCGTCTTTCAGACCACAGCATGTCAAATTCTCTTGCGGAGTCGCTAGTCTCTGCAACAGAAATTTGACCACTAGGATGTATTGAATGCGATAAATCCACATGGTTCAGTGAACACATGCAGATTTACCTGCGTTCAATAGAACGCAGCAAGACCATGCTGTGTCCAAAGCACTGCTATGTCCGGATCGTGGGCACATAGCCTACTATTAAAAAAAAAGGTGTGGGCTCCCGCATCATTTTCATAACCAGTAGGGGAAAGGCGACCGCTGGGAGCTGATATTAGTAGCCGGGGAAGGGGCCATTAGCCAAAAATGTTCCCTGGCTAATAATAACAGCCCATAGCGGTTTGCTTGATCCAGTAAGTAGTAAATAGTCGGCACTCCGCTAGGCGTTGTAGTGTGCGTGGAGAAATTGTAAAGTCTTGATAGTAAGTCCCGGAACTCACATGTAGATTAAATTGACAGTCAGTCAGTTGACAAAAGCCTGGGAAGGCTGAAACGTTTTGTATGCGGATGTTCATAAAAGAAAATTTAATCTACATGTGAGTGCCGGGACTTACTATCAAGACGCCACAGCTGTTTGGTTAGCCTTTACTGACTAGATTACAGGGGGACCCCAGAAAAAAAAATTGATGTAGGGTCCCCCTATTAAAATCTAACCAGCAAAGGCTAAACAGACAGCTGCGGGCTGATATTAATAGCCAGGGAAGGGGGCATGGATCCTGGCCCCCATCATGGCTAATAATATCAGCTCTCAGCAGCCCCAGAAATGAAGCATCCTTAAGATGCGCCAAATCTGGCGCTTAGCCTCCGCTCTACCTACTGCCGTGTAATGGTGGTGAGTGGGGTAATAAGGTTGGAGTTCATGTCAGCCTTGTATTG
Source organism: Phyllobates terribilis (assembly GCF_046119375.1). NCBI lineage: Eukaryota > Metazoa > Chordata > Amphibia > Anura > Dendrobatidae > Phyllobates > Phyllobates terribilis. The sequence continues at coordinate 323,726,176 of NW_027362762.1, read as the reverse complement.
GCAGCTGACATGAAGCCCAGGTTAGTAATGGAGGGCGTCTATAAGACACCCCAATTGCTAACCCCGTAGTAATGTTTTTGACGTTTTTCAAAAAAAGACACAGCCAGAATAAAGTCTTTTATTTTAAATAAAATTCCACACGGTCTTAATCTTTTATTTAAAAAAAAAAAACACTGTATATTCACCTAACGCCCAATCCCCGAAGACATCGTCTCCTGTAACAAACCAAAAATAAAAAACAACCATATCCCTCACCTGTCCGCCGTCATGGCGTAATCCCAGTGTCCCACGGTGATCCGGGTCACTTCTACAGCAGTCACATAAGCAATCACTGTTGTTACCGCTGTAGAAGACAGCACTGTATACACTGACAGGAGTGTAATCACTCTTGACAGTGTATAGTGCTGCGCTGCTGGGGCTGAGTTCACCGGAGTTCAAAAGCTGATGATCAGCTCATCCACTCTGGTGCCCTCACTTACTGCATCAGTGTTGCGTGGAGCTGATCAGTTGATCTTCAGCTGATGAACTCCACGCTCCCGTCAGTGTATTGCTGGATGCAGGGTGATCAGGTCGCCGTGGGACATCGGGAGGATGGCAGACAGGTGAGAATAAAATGTTTTTATTTTAAAATTGATTTTTACTTTTTTTAAACACTGCGCACAGACACCGGCTGAGGAGACTACTTCTCTCATCAGCCGAGCCTGCTCCCGTTATTGTCAGTGGGAGCGGCCGTCGGATGATGGGAGGAGTAGTCTCCCGTGGTCCATTCTTTTTGCGGCCTTGCCGCGTTTTTAACTCATTGACTTGAATTGAGTCAGTCAAATACGCAGCAAACATCTGCAGCAAATCTGCAAATATATTTATACCTGCATTTTTGCTGCGGATTTGACTGACTCAATTCAAGTCTATGAGTGAAAAACGCTACATAAACGCACAAAGAATCGACATGCTGCAGATTTAAACACAATGAGAATTCTGACAGTAAAATTCCTGATCATGTGCGCAGCACTTCAGAATGTCATTGCATTAGCTGGCACACGGATTACCTAGCATTTTGGTGCATTTCCGAGAAGAAAAAATGCTGCGAAAACGCATCAAAAACGCACAGTGTGCACATAGCCCAATGCTTTGGTCTTCGCCATTCTTGGATATTTTTAACTGCGTTTTTGGTCATTATCCTGTTGGAGGACCAATGACCTGCCACTCAGACCAAGCTTATTGACACTGGGCAGCACACTTTGCTACAGGATACCTTGACAGTCTGAATATTTTAGTGTACCATGCACAGATTCAAGACATCCAGTGCAAGATGCAGCAAAACAGCCCTGAAACATAACCTCCATGTTTCACAGTAGGTCTAATGTTTTTTTTCTTTGTATTCTTAATTTGAGCTGATGTGACTTGCCAAGAAGTTTCGTCTAATCTGTCCAATGAATTTCAGTAGCTTCGGTATCTATGGATACAGCCACTAAGAGCTAACTAACTGTCACTATATGAGTGGTCATAACCATGGATACCGAAGATACTGCAATGTCCTACATGAGGTAAGCGACATAACAAATCTGAAGAACTATACTACATTTCTGATTGGAGGTATTTTCTAATATTATTATTATACCTATTACATATTGGGATAGGATCTTGGCGATGATCCACTTTTGCCAAGACAGTGACAAATGGTTCGATCTAACATTGAGGTACTTTGACCTTGGAGTTCACCTCTAATCTCTTTGAAAGTTGTTCTGGGCTCATTATTAACCATTCTTATTATCCGTCTGTTAAATGTGTCATTGATTTTCCTCTTGCGGCCACATCCAGAGAGATTGGCTACAATCCAATAGATCTTAAACTTCAGAATAATTTGTGCACTTGTAGTAACAGGAACATCAAGTTATTGGACGATGGTTTATAGCCTGTACCTTTAACAAGTTTGTCTATAATTGTATTTCTAATCTTCTGAGACAACTCCTTCATTAGCTTTCTTTGGTCCATGTTCAGTGTAGTACATGGACCAAAGAAAGCTAATGAAGGTCTCAGGAGATTAGACATAAAATTATAGACAAAGTTAAGGTACAGAATATCATGCGATGTTCAGTGTAGTACACAGCATGATACCAAACAGCACAATGACTACTTTTCAACCTTCAAATAGGCAGACTGTCTGATTACAAGTTTTTAGACACCTGTGATGCTAATTACAGGAGACACCTTGATTTAACATGTCGCTATGGTCGAATTATTTTCAATCTTTTTCAAGGGTATCATTTTTATCCAGGCCATTTTCATTAGTCTTTTATTTTTAATTTTCTGTTGAACCATAATTCAAAAGCAGTGTCTTATTCTCATTATTTGATATTCAGTAAATTTTAATTAAAAATTACTCATCAGTTTCAAATTATTTCAGTGATCATTGTGGGATTTTCTTATTTTAACAGAAAGTTACAAACAATTTTGCCAATATATATCTATACAAACACATATATATAAGTGTGTGTGTATAATATATATTCATATTTTTTTTCTTTTTCATTTTTTTTTTAAAAAGGTACACATTTTCTATGTCTTCTTAAGTGGCTCCCATAACAAGGTGCCAGTCTCAGATTTTCCATAACAGGGGAAATTTGTACACTCAGATGGCTTACTGAAGAGCAAAAGTGAGTCAAGTAAGCAGGGGTTGTCAAATATTGTTCAACCCCTTTAATATTGTAAATCTGAGATCTAATGTGTACGGGGGCCTCCCAACTCTATAACCACAGACCGTGTCAGGAGAGCCAAAAATTGGGCAGTTAAAAAATGTCAGCCAAACTTCATCCTGTATGTAGCAACCTCCGCTCCTGAGCCTGCCATATGCATCCAATGTGTGACATACATGTACAAGTTACGGTATATTAAAAAAATGTGTTTAAGATTTTGACTGTATTTTACAAGATGTTTTAATTTAATCAAACATGGAAAGAACACACAAAGCTTTATCTACCTTCACGGGGAATTTCAGCTGATTATATAGTTCTAAGACCAGGAGGTTGTGTGCGAGGGTTTTTCTCATTTTCATAATGCGTACAATTGCTGCATCAATCTGATATTGTCTGTCTTGGAAAACTCTTTCTGTTGTGGTAACTTGTTCTTCTACCTGTAAAGATGACAGACATTAATGATCTGCAGTATTACATGTGTTAACCTGAATTCACATCAGGTTTTTTTCTCGCAAATAAGACCATTTTTCATTTACTGAATCCATTATTACCACCAACAAGTCATCTATTTTTCTTGCATACAAAGTCAGTTAAAAAAGAACAGCAATAATATGCTGACGGTACACGTACATGAGAAAGTGACACGTAAATCAACCCTTAAAAATAGAGAAAAAAAACAAACAAACAAGCAAAGCATCTCACTGTTTCCTTCATCTGAATTTGGTTGATCTTAATTCGATATAATTTGTGCTTAAAGTCCCCATTAAAGTTAAACTTGTCTCCATCTTCAACATCCTTACTCTTTGGCATTTTGTTTAGCACCCTTGCTTTTCCACAAGCAAGCGACTGCAGAGTCCGTCTCAGTTCACTATCCTCTGTCAAGGAAACAAAATCACCACAACAGAATAAAATACTAGCAACCTTGTGAGGTTTTAGAACTGTAGTAATAATTACAGTACTGCTTACATCACAAATAGGTCTGCATTATATCAGTAGGGGTTGTATTCTTTTGATCACTTCTCCCTCTTCATTAAAGGGGTGGTCTAAAACTAACATTTATTTAATCCTAAATATATTTCTCTTTAATGTAATAATCTAATAGCTTAATTAAAAAGCTCCTACCGTTCCCTCTCTCCCAGCATCCTGGGATACTCAAACAAGACATCATCAGGGGGCAGAGGCTGTGGTCAGTGCCGCAGCCTTTGTCCACACCCTGAAACGAAGAGACATCTGTGATGACCGTTTCAGGAGCTGAGCTAGTCCCAGCTCTCCTGAGCATGAGCTGGTTGTCAATCCCAATGTATGTACTGTGCGAGCTCTCTTGCCACTATGCAATATCCTTTTCAATGCACATTGACAGTGCACTTCTTTGCTGGCTCAGATGAGAAGTGACGATCCGGCAAGAGAGAACCTGCTGAGCAGGGAGAACAAAGACCAGCCCCACCCCCAAATGTGAGGTCTGTTACGGGGGTGGGAGTGGTGTCAGCTTTTTCTGCTTGCTAGGTTCTCTTTACAATGCACACAGACAGTGTGCTCTCTTGCTAGCTCATCACTTCTCATCAGAATTGGCGAGGGAGCGCACTGTCACTGTGCATTGAAAAGGATATCACACAGTAACATGAGAGCTCGCATGGTACATAAGTTGGAATTGACAACCAACGCATTCTCAGGAGAGCTGGGACTAGTTCAGTCCCTGACACGGATGTCACTGATGATGCTTCGTTTCATAGGTGAGACAAAGTCTGCGTCAGTGATCTCAGCCTCTGCCCCCTGACGATGTCTCGTTGGAGTTTCCCAGCATGTACTGGGGATTCTCAAACAAAATGTCACCAATCTGGAAGTATGAAAAATAAATAAAGCAGTTTGAGAGGGTAGAAAGGGAACAGTAGGGAATTGTTAATGAAAGTCTATTAGAAAAGCGATTGGATTATTACATTAAATAGATAGATATGTAGGATTAAATCCATGTTGGTTTCAGACCACCCATTTAAAAGTAAATAACATGGTTTTCTATTAGCTGCACAACTAGGGGTATAGCTTATTGTAAGAATCCACAGAGCTGCTGTAATTCCTATAAAAAAGACATACATTTCATATCTGCTCAGTGATAGTCTACATTTATTAATAATTGGATACTCCGCACCAAATGAAATGGGAAAGAGTACTTACTGAAAATTGTGTATAATTTGGTAAAAAGAGACAATGTGACAATTTCTTTTTACCCTTTTCATGACCTGCCATAGATTTAAGCCACTCTGCAAATGTCTGCGTTTGATAAATGAGTCTAAAAGTTACGGTCTGTGGTTGACCATGCTCACTTTTCACAACTGCTTCCCTTTGTGGCACAATAAGATAAAAATTGCAAATTTGAAGAGTTTTAGATGTCATTTATTTTGTGGGCCAGGATACATTCTTAAACTGGCAATATGCAGATGTATATCAGGCAGAATTTTTTGTATGTTAAGTGTATATATATTTTTTTACATTTCTAACATTATCCATATGAAAAAGAAAAAACAAACAAAAAAAAACAATAATCCAACAATTTTACATCAGCTATCAAGTCTAATACAAGACTCAGACTCGCTATTTTTACAGGAGCCTTTTCAGAACTCATAATCATCACAGAAAGGATTATACAATGACAGCGGACACCTCTATGCATATTTGAGAACACATATTTCACCATTGACATTAGGCGATTTAAAGCGCACCTGTCAGCAGGACTATGCTCCGTAAACCACATAAACTGTCAGGTGGGTGACATTACACCGAGTAATAAGATACCTTGGTTGATGAAATGCGCCCTGTGGTTCTTGTGGAATCTTTACTTTCAGTTTGGAGATAATGATATGCTCGTGCTTCGGGGCGGCCTGGGGGGGGGCGCTCTATCTGGTGCTCTGCTTACATCTTCATCTGTATGCTTTTATGGCAGCTCACTGTGCCTTCAGTGACCTGCCTCCTATTTTACATAATGCATCCAGTAGTGCAGTGCTAGGTAAAATAGGAGACAGGTCAGTGAAGGCACAGTGACCTGCCATAAGAGTATACAGATGAATATGTAAGCAGAGCACCAGACAGAGTGCCCCCGACAGGCCTCCCCGAAGCACGGGCATATCATTATCTCCAAACTGAAAGTAAAGATTACACAAGAACCACAGGACGGATTTCATCAACTATGGTATCATTTTAATCAGTGTAATGGCGCCCACCTGACAGTATGTAGTTTACTGAGCACAATCCTGCTGACAGGTGCGCTTTAACAGTTCCTCCTGCTCCCCTTCTTTGCCTGTGCCTAGAATAGCACTTCTGTATAACTCAAGACTAAGACAGACTATTCTGCCTTTGTCCATGTGGCTTCCTGCACAGAATAGGAAGTGTGAGTCAAATATTAATCTTAAAGTCATTTTTAATATAGATTGTGCTATGAAAAAAAATGAGGATCATAAAACCCTGGTCAAAAACAACATTTTCTGAGGACACATTCCCTTTACGACAATAGACAAAGATCTCACCTATTCCTGTAGCTAGTTTAATTTCTTCAAAGCTGAATTCACCTCCCTCATTGAACATGAGCAGCACCAGTGTTTGAAATAAAGATACCTGAAGTTCTTTCTTCTCCTAAAGACCCCCCAAAGAAAGAAAAAAACAAAGTCTATAGTGTTTGTCTAGCAACAGGGAAAAAGTAACAGACAATTCAGAAGTTTTTAGCAGAAAATGAAATACTCTTGTGATTTTAGCATATTGTAGGTATACTTATTAGTGATGAGCGAGCGTGCATTGGGGTGCTCAGGTACGTATTGAGTATCATGCTCGAGTCCCCGCCCCGCATGTTTCACGGCTGTTAGACAGCCAAAAAACATGCCGGGGTTGCCTGCCATGTTTGAGCAGGCTTGCTCATCACTAATCCTTATCCTTTAAAAAGATCAGAAATTCTATAAAAAAAATGAAACAAAACCATAGGACTTTAAAAACTAGAAAAACACTAAAATCAGTATACTTCTATCAATCCTGTTCTCCAGTTTGTGTTTTCATTAGGCCACCACAATAGTGACATGCCGCCATGTGTCTATAATCTCCATTCTTTGCTACTTTCTTTATGCTGGCATTAAAGCAGTATTTATAGGAAATAAGTCTTAGGCCATAGATCACACTGATGCTCGACTTATTACAAGGAAAAGCTGTGATAATTGTGCTGGAAGACGCCATGCACCTGTAATCATTACATTGGCAGAATAGATTCTTACCTACATGAAGTAAACAATAAAGGATCCTATAAAATTACCTACATACTGAAAACCATGAGGAATTGATGCACCTATATCATTTTTCATTCTACATTATTAATGCTTTATTTGCTAAAGCTTAAATCCGTATTTAAACTTTTTGCTTCATTTTTTATCTTTAGGCTGACCAACAGCTAGTCAAAAGAAGAGAAAGGAAAAATTAAAGGGAATCTGTTATTAGGATCAACCCTCATAAGTAGTGTTGAGCGACACCTTCTGATATCGGGAAATATCGGATCGAATTGGATCGGACCGATACCCAAAAAATATCGGATATCGCCGATTCCGATACCGGAAACCAATGCAAGTCAATGGGACACAAATATCGGAATGAAAATAAACCCTTTCTTTCCTTGTAGGTTAATTCTACATGAAGGAAAACAACTGGCTGCCATCACAGCCAGACACTGAGGAGCACAAGCATGCCTGCACTTCTCAGTGTCTGCGGCATGGCAAGCTGGATGGCAGCTTTCGGCTGTGATTCAGCCTGTCATGTGAATGTAGCAGAGCTGGAGCCGTCCTGGGAACCATGGAAAGGTAAGGATGAGGTTGCTTTATTATTTTACTTTTATTGCAGAAGACATTGGCTTCAGCTGGAATGGGCGTGGTTGTAAGTATGGTTTAATTTAGAACATTAAAAAAATGTGTGTTTATTTCAATTAAATGACTTTATTCTGGGTGTTTGTGTTTTTTTTTAACTTTGACTATGGGGTTAGTAATGGGGGTGTCTTCTAGACGCCTCTCCATTACTAACCTGGGCTTGATGTCAGCTGGCATTATAAGCTGACATCAACCCCAGCCCTATTACCCCACTGCCACCGCTACAGGGCAGTGGGAAGAGCGAGGCTAAGTGCCAGAATTGGCGCATCCTATGGATGCGCCATTTCTGGGGCGGCTGATGGCTGGTGTTTCTAGCCTGGGAGGGGGCCAATATTCATGGCTCCCTTCCTGGGCTATTAATATCAGCCCCCAGCTGTCTGCCTAGCCTTTGCTAGCTATTAAAATAGGGGGGACCCCACGTCATTTTTTGGGGGGGTCCCCCATTTTAATAGCTAGTAAAGGCTAGGTATTCAGCTGGGGGCTGATATTAGTAGCCTGGGAAGCTCCGTAGGTATTACCCCCTTCCCAGGCTTCAAACATTTGCCCCAGCCGTCTGCTTAACCTCCGCTAGAGACTAAAATTACGGGGAACCCCACGCCAATTTTTTTTTTTAATAAATCCTTTATTTTAACACTAAATGAACAGTACAGTAATCAACACTATCACTGTACTTCATATATATGTGACTGACATGTTTCTATGTATCTAATCCATGTGTGATGCTCTATTCTTTCTGTTATAAATTGTCGGGTACAGATGCTGAATTGCCGGCCGGCTTTTTTAAAGAGACGGTGCATGAAAACACTATTATTTTTTTAATAAATCCTTTAACACTAAATGACAAGTACAGTAAGCAACACTGTCACTGTACTTCTTATATATGTGATTGACATGTTTCTATCTATCTAATCTATGTGTGATGCTCTATTCTTTCTGTTCTAAATTGTCAGGTACCGGTGTATGCCGCTGCTGAATTGCCGGCTTTTCATGTAATACATTCTACATTATTCTTAGCCATCCAGCTTGTCATCCTTCAGAGACACTGCAGAGCGCAGGCATTATGGGAACTTCCGATTCCGGTATTCGATATTCTAAAAGTATCGGAACTCAGATACCGCGAATATCGGTCGATACCCGATATTTCAGTATCGGAATGCTCAACACTACTCATAAGCCGTCTATATGGGCAAGCAGAGCATAGATAAAATACTCGACACTCCATGAAGTAAGTGATTTAGATTATTTTTATCCAATTCAAAAAAATAGTAATGTTTCAGTCCCCTCTTGGGACCTTCATGTGATCTAAGTGTAGAAAAATCTAAACAGCGCAATGGTAAGAGTGACCTCCGTCACTGTATGTGTGGCACCATGTGACCAATGATGACAAGTGGAAGGGATACAAGTATACAATTTATACAGTAAATTACTATTTTTTTTTTACTTTACAGGTTTGGACACTTGTGCTTGGCCAACAGTTATCCCACCCGTATGGCTGGAATAGTAATTAAAGGGAATATGTCACCTGTTTTTTGCTACAACCTTCTGAGAGCAGCATGATGTAGAGGCAAAGACCTGGATTCTAGCGATGTGTCATATACTGGGCTGTATGTTGTCATTTTGATAAAATCACTGTTTTGTCTGCTGCAGATCTAGCATGCTGAGCCCTGTATAACCCAACCCACACCAGTGATTGACAGCTTTCTGTGCACACTGTGCATAGGCAGAAAGTTTCCAGGGAGGGGGTGGGGTTATACAGAACTCATGAATATGGAGGAGTACATGGCAGCAGGTTTACTAGTCCTCCAGTGATAATCTCCTGCTGATAAAACAGTGATTTTATTAAAACTACAGCAAGCAGTCCAGTAAGTAACACATCACTGGAATCAATGTCTCTGTCTTTACACTACACTACTCTCAGATTAGGCATCAAAAACCTGTTGACAGGTTCCCTTTAAGTAAGGACTTTGACCACTCACACTCTCAGCGACAATCATTAGATGTATAATGTTGGCAGCACATTTCAGGAAGCTTATTTGTTAGTTGCACCACCCCTTCTAACACAAATGTATTTGGAGACAACTAAGCTTGAGAAACTTGTTTGACCAACCCGGTGACTACGCAGTTGTTAAAGCAAGATCAGTATCATATTACATGGCTTTTGCGGTGAATGCAGACCTTACTATAAACTGAGCATCTTTATTAAAAAACAAAAATAAAACTTCCCCTCAACAAGAGACAACAAAAAAAACAGTGCAGCAAAAATGCCAGGAGTATAGCAAATGCTGAGTGCGCTCTAAGCGAGCACGGAAACATCTTATCAGGAGGAAGGGTCAGTGTTTAGATACGCAAGACTTTGGCCTCCTAGAAGGCAGCTAAAAGCAGCTGTAGATGTCATACTAGTGTAAATGGACACCAATCAGGACAGTGTATTATACATCAATGCAGATATTTTTGTCTGTACCCCTATAGACTGTAAGCTTTTGTGAGTAGAGATGTACCTCCTCTAATTTGAATGTGTGACTCTAATGTGCGCTATTGTTTGTACTAGTACCTCTGAATTGTAAAGCCCTGCGGAATATGTTGGCGCTATATAAATAAAATGATTATTGTTGTAATGGGGTTTGTATTCAGCAGTCTCCATCTATTAGAGTGCCTGCAGAATGGCGTGTTCAGTAAAGTTTCTCACTGAGCTTGCCTGACGGCTGTAGCCTTTTTTTCTGTAAACAGATAATTTTTATTAAGAAAATTACACAATAACGTTTTTATAAAGAGAGATCAGTAGAACAAAGATTTTCAATGTTACTTGGTATCATTATTTATTATTATTATGCATAAAATACAATAAAGTTGCCGGCTGTAGCCTTTCTCTGCGTTCCTAAGTAATATTTTACATTGATCGAGGACAAAATCAAATATGAATTTGGTCATGAATCAGCTTAGAATATCTTTCAGAAAAAGAGAGAGAGTTTGAAAGCTCACTAATGGATTTCACTGTTGGCTCATTCCGCAGTCAGCTATGTACTATGGTACGTAATGGCTGCAGAAGCCAATTGGTCCAACATTTTTAATGACATCCTATTTCAAAAATGGTTTACAGATGAAAATCAGCAATGGTCAACAACAACATAGGCATCTTTGTCATACGAAAATAGGGGCAAGAGCGTCTCTGAAACTATTCATTGCGGCTGGCTCTGACCCTAGTTCTTGTTCTCCCGTGTGCCTTCAATAGAATATGACCCTGATCTCTTGTTGTTGGGCATTTTATAGATGCCCTGACAAAAAAAGATTGCTAGTAATAGAATCTGATTTAGTTTCCTTTTGAATCAATGGATATAATTTTGAATATGCTTAAAGCACCTGTCCCATAACATGTAGAAAGGCATAGCCAAAACTAATAATATTACAATGTAGTCTAAATGATCAGATAATAAAGAAGTTAGACAAGTAACCGGTAGATCCTGATAATAAAGCACATGACATGAAGCAGACACCGGGCACTTACTTGTTTAAACTCTGCTTTTAAAACGGCGTGCCCCAGTGTTGACTGCCACTGTAGCCTTCTGCCACTGTGCTTACCAAGGTAAAAAGTCTTAAAAATTTCCTGAAGTTTCACCATCTCAAAGGAAAAAAGAAACAGAAGAATTAGGAATTGAAACGGTAATGTTTACAGCAACAATGAGATATATTTATAGGACTATAAACCAAAGCAACCAAGGCCACGTCCACAAAAGAGAAAGGCTGTGTGGGTAGTAATCACATCTAGAATGTGAAGGTTTTATAAATACCCCACTGACTTGCAAGAATGGAAAAAAAAATCTCTGGATTTTGTCTGCATTAATGTGCAGAATCTGTGACTTAAAGTGACAGCTGAAACATGCTGCCCTGTCAGTGGGCAGCCTGGATCTGATAGAAAGACCGTTATGTTTGCCCAAAATAGCAGCTAGGCACAACATGTCAGTTCATCATATTCTGGCTGACCATTCTCTTACAGTACGTATGAACAGCTGCAGCGTTTTAGAGAAAAAGCCGCGCTGTAGATTATTGGGACAGGTGGGTTATTCCTGTCCACTGCCTACGTGAGAGTATAGAAAGATCCCTTTCAATTCAAGGCAGCAGGAGAAGAGAAGCCGCTTTTAAAGTTTGTTTGTCTCTGAAAAGCCGCAGCGTTTCAGAGTGGATCATACAGTCAGTGCCTGATACATGCTGCCCAGAATTAGGCAGAATGTTATCAGGTGTCAGGTTCTCTTTAACCCCAACTGAATCCAGTGTATGGAGCAGACTCCGCTCAGTTACACAGCCCACATCTGCCTCTAAAGGCAAACGCCAAAATTGCATATTTTCACTGCAACCCCTCAAAAAAAAAAATGCTATAAGAAGCATTCAAAATGTCATCTATAGCCCAAATTGATCATCAGCTTGCTAAGTAAAAGACAAATCCTCATACAGCTCCGGCAATGGAAAAATGAAAACATTGTGTCTCTTAGTAACACAAAACTATTTATTTTTTTTTAAACAAATTTTTTTTCACCACTTTATAAAAAAAACAAAAAACCCCCCACAAACTTTATGCGTTTCATATAGTCATAATCATAATGATCTGAAGGATTATGTTTCCAGGTCACTTTTACCATGCAATGAAAAGCGTAAAAAGAAACCCTAAAAAATAAAAATCAATTTTGGATTTTATTTTATCGTTTTCACATCACTTTTGATTTTTTTCCCGTTTTTCAGTACATTATGTGGTAAAAAGAAATAGTAATCTTCAATGATGGCACTCATCCTGCAAAAAAGCACCAGGCCTATATATGGCTATGTCAAAATAAAAAACGCTATGGCTCATGGAAAATAGGGCGGAAAAAATGAATATGCAAAAACAAAAAAAATCAACAGGTTCGGAGGGGGTTAAAATTGTTTTTTAAGGCCTTTTATGTCAGAAAAATAAAAAATGATTCGTCTTTGCACTATATAGTTTGTAAGTTGACAAAACTACCCACACACCTCTCTTACACCAGTGAACCTAAATAATTTAACCCATGGATGTGTCCTGTAAGGCGCATCCATGGACTAAATTAATAATACTAATGGTATTAAGTCAAGTGATTCCTGTCATTCATTGAACCACAAGGTTAACATGATGCGTGCTATATAGATCAGGCACCAGCACCATGATGATCTAGCATCTATTTGTATTGACTCAGCCCTGCTGCTATCTTAATGAATGGTGGCATGGTGCGTGTAAGTGGGTCATGTGTACACCACCCCGTCTAGTCTGTCTCAGGCCTGTAGAAGAATAAAGCCTTTGGAACAGTTCAGTAATTGTATACTCCATACAAAGATGTATAGGCTGTACTGTGCATAACTCATACTAGAAAATTCTATGGTTCTCTGTTTTAGATACAAATAACATATAAAAAAAGGAACACCTCTTTAAAGGGAATCAGTCACCAGCGTTCTACCACCTAATCGGAGAGCAGCACAATAAACAGACAAAGACCCTAATTCCGGAGATGTGTCACTTACTGGGCTGCTTGTTGTAGTTTTGATATAATCACTATTTTATCAGGAGGGAGATTATTCCTAGAGGACTATTAAACCTGCTGCCACGTAGTGCTACACTACCTGCTCCATGTAGTGGGCTATGTATAATTCCGCCCACAACACCAATTGGCAGCTTTCTGCCTATGCACAGTACACAAAGCTGCAAATTAGTGGTGTGTGTGGGGTTATCCAGAGCTCAGCAGTCAGAGAACTGCTAGATCTAAGGAGATAAAAACTGCCGCAAAAAGCCCAGTAAGTGATAAATCTCTGGAATCAGGGTCTCTGCCCCTACATCATGCTGCTTTCAGATGGGGTAGCAAATACCCGGTGACAGATATTCCCTTTAACCTTACATATGATAACACTATATACCACAAGACAAAAAAAATACTTAGAATGGTAAAATATTCGAGCTTGCCTACCTCTGTTGGTAAGTGGACCTCCATTGGTGTATAGGTAGGCCAATAACCCATTGTCAGTATATTGACCGTCAAGTCTATATTGCCGGGGTCGCTATGGTTCTGCATAAACTGTATAAAAAATATCAGATAGTTTATCAAAGATATTATTGATACATTTCTTATACTTGCTACGTAATATTTAGCACTATGAAGACTTAATTGCTCTAAAAGGTTCCCAAACACCAAGCGAAGCTGCACAAAGTACACAATCGCAAGCAAAGACTCAGCAGCATGTCAAAGGTTTCCAGGCAGCAGAAGATTTCATTTTACACCACATATACTAAAAATAAGCCGAATGTGCAAACAAAGGAACCAACAAATATTATACAGATAATGGATTTCACCAAACATAGTTAACAGAGGGGCTCCATTATAGAAAAAAAAAATCAGAACAAAACAATTATGAATATTACAAAACAGAACCTGGCATAAAATACAACATGCTATAGTAAAACTGAGACAAGGGCATGAGGGTCTGAGATGATGGAGATTGGACAGTCATGTCCGCGCTAAGGCTATAGATTCAGATGCAGTGCTGAGTCGCTGGCAATGACACCTCCTACATAACCTGCTGCGTGCAGTTCTGGACTATCAAGTAGATTTCTGATAATCCAGCACGGTCTTATTTTTGCCACATTCTGGATTAAACAGGTGCCAGTTCAATGGAATCAGTGAAAATTAATCTAACCTTTATTTTAGCCCATATTAAAATTGATACAGAAAAAAAACATTGCAATGTACCAAGTTACCAGATTACAACCATAGTCAACTTTTCCATGATTATCAAGAAAATATCTATACCACAAATGAATCTAAGTAGAAAGGGTCTGTTCACATTGACCTTTTCCTTAATGTTGAGATGTGCTGTGTTTTTCTTACAGGAACTCCAACTGAACCCATTATAAATTACCGTATTTTTCGGACTATAAGATGCACTTTTACTCTGTCGCCTCATTGGGGGACACAGGACCATGGGTGTTATGCTGCTATCCACTAGGAGGTGACACTATGCATAATCTGAAAAAGATTAACCGTGGCTCCTCCTCTGCAGTATACACCCCTTGACGGCGTCAGCCTTCTCCAGTTTTTGCTTAGTGTCGCATAAGGAGGCACACCTAAAACTTTTACTTTGTTTTCTCCGACGGGATTACAGATGAAGAACAGCGGGTCTCCTGCGAGACTCCCGGCATGGCTCCTTCCTCTGCCCCTATTAAGGGGTGCACAGTTGAAGTTGAGATGGCTATTCCCCATGTCGCTCCTTCCCCAGCCCCTCGGGTGCTGGTTCGAAGTCGAGACCCGCCCCTCCTTCCCCAATTCCTTTTGGATTCTGGGTTGAGGTCGAGGCGAGGATAAAGCCCCCTGATGGTGACAGCAGCACCCTCCCTAATCCCCCTCTGGGGGCATTAGGTTAGACGCCTCAGGTAGGGCCTGTACAGGCAGAACTCTGCAGCTCCCAGTAGCTAGCACACTGCAGCTGAATCCAGGGACCCCAGCCCCGCTGCAGGCTCCTGTCGGGGTCAGGGGGAGTGCAGGCAGGCATGCACAACACAGGCACAGGCCTCCCTGCGCCCTGTCTCTGCGGCAGCACCAGCTATATGGTGCCTCAGGGGGACTCCTCACAGGGCCCCCCCTTCCGCTTATACCCCCACCGCTATCCTGCCTTCAAATCCGGGGGGGTCCGGTTCAGATCCGGCCCCCTCCCGGACTTCCACGCTGGCCTGGAGCCCCTTGGGCATCAGGCTTCTAATTTAGACCGCGGCTCCGGCCTAGCCGAAGCCGTCCCCCCCTCTCCGCCCCCGGCCCGCCCCCCAGATGACAAATATGACACTCTACAGTGTCATAGAAGGGGTGGATCCAGACTGAAAGGGCACGATTTCACAGCAAACTGCCGCCCTTTTTCAGCTCTCCGCCCCCCTTCTTCCTCAAACGTTTACTCCGGCGGCCATTATCTGCTGCAGGAAAAAGATTAACCCTGCAGCTACCGGTCGGCAGATACAGACCAGGCCTGCCAGTCTCCGGGTGGCAGGGGACTGTGGATCTTCGGCACTAGACCTAGAGGCACACTGGTGGGGTAAGATCAAAGCTGGAGTTCCTCCTTGGCTGTGAATCCATTATTTCTCATAAGATCCTCTGCACTCTGCATAGCCACCCCTGTGCACTATGCAGGACTCAGGTCCAAGAGAACAAGGCAGGCCTGCTATTATGCACTCTGTACAGCCTGCAGTAATACTCTCCCCAGTGGCAGCAGGTACCTGCACTACCAGGACTGCATCCAGACTACTGTGCCAGAGCCCCAAGAAGCCCCTACCAATGCTTCGGGTCTAATGCCACGCAGGAATGGGTCACTCAGATGTCACTATCTATGACACAGAGTCTATAGATTACCTAACCTCCACAATGCTTCAAGCTCTGCAGCGTCATGCCTCGGCTATGAATGCTAACCAGCAAAGGGAGAGCTCGACTCAGGGACATGACGACCTGGGCACTTCCACGTCTAGGTCAGGACGCAAGCGGACCCACAGGTCACGCTCATCTGCGTCATCTCATAGCACACGGTCATCCCCTTCTAGGGAGAGACACCGTAATTCCAGGTCATTTAGACCATCCCCTACCAGGGACAGACAATGCAGATCTCCGCAGCGATCCCCGACCAGAGAAGGCCTCCGCCCCACCAGCAGAAGACGCCTTAGCGATACACAGGATTCGGAAGACATCTGTGATTCTGACTCTGACAAGGAAACTGAAGGGTCCCTGATCCCAATCCCCCCTAGCAATACAGCGCTAGTTGAGGGTGTAATCTCGCCCATCCATCGGGTGCTGGACATTTCTGATCCGCCCCCGGACGCAC
This sequence comes from Phyllobates terribilis, assembly GCF_046119375.1. NCBI lineage: Eukaryota > Metazoa > Chordata > Amphibia > Anura > Dendrobatidae > Phyllobates > Phyllobates terribilis. The sequence continues at coordinate 323,709,750 of NW_027362762.1, read as the reverse complement.
CAGAACATTTCCGTTGAAGGAGCTCTGAAGCCGCCTAAGATCTCTTTGACCACCCAGAGTTTAAATCGATCCTTAAATCGCAAATATCTGGAGGCACAGTACCCCTTCCCACAGGAGGTCACCAAGGAATGGACAGATCCACCCAAAGGGGATCCCTCAGTCTCTAGGCTAGCACCACAGTCACTCCTTTCAATGCCTGGTAGCTCAACCCTCAGGGATACAGCAGACGGGCAGGTGGAACGCAAGGCTCGCTCAATCTTCGAGGCCGCAGGGGCCTCCCTGGCTCCCGCGTTCGCTTCAGTTTGGGCTGCCAAGGTCATCCAGGCTTAGCCCCAAAAATTTACAAGCTGGCCTCCAAGCATCTGCTCCTGAGCTATTGGACCAAGCGGTTCAAATAGCAGTTGTAGCAGATTACATGCTTCATGCAGCTCTGCATTCAGCAAGGGGTGCAGCGGGGATAGCATCAAACGCCATCACGATTCGGCGTATCCTCTGGCTGCGGGAATGGAAACAGACGCAGCCTCAAGGAAGTCCCTCACGCACCTCCCGTACCTCAGTGGTCGACTTTTTGGCGAACAGTTGGACATGATGATATCCAACGACACCGGGGGTATGAGTACTCTCTCCCCCAACTGAAACCCAAAAGCACTTACAGGAAGCGTAACCAAACTCGATTCCGATCCTTTTGGAACTCTTCGGACTGGTCCGTCTCGCGTCCAGCACAAAATAGCAACCGCGTCCCACGCAGAGACATCTCGCGGTCGACGCAAAAGTCGGACAAGACCAAGCAGTCAAAAGCAGGCCAAAGTCCAAAGGAGGAAAATCTCAGACTTCCTCCTCATCATGACTCACGGACTCCGGAAGACACCTCACCTGTAGGCGGCCGACTTTTGCTCTTTCATCAAGTCTGGCTGCCTATTACAGAAGACAGGTGGGTCAGGGAACTAGTGTCTTCGGGATACAAGATAGAGTTCACTTCCAACCCACTAAACAGACTCTCTCTTTCTGTTTCCCCAAAGCCGCCATGCAAGGCTCGTGCCTTCTGCCAAGCGGTCTCCTCGCTTCTTCAAGCAGGAGTCATAGTACCGGTCCCCACGGCCGAGCGCTTCCGAGGGTTCTACTCGAATCTATTCGTAATCCCCAAGAAAGGAGGAGGCGTACGGCCCATACTGGACCTAAAACAGCTCAACAAATATGTACGGCTACCTCACTTCCGCATGGAGTCCCTTCGGTTCATCATTGCGTCCATGGAGAAGGGAGAATTTCTCGCCTCCATAGACATACAAGACACATACCTGCATATACCAATTGCACCCGCCCATCTGAGATTTCTCAGGTTCGCAATCAACCAGGACCACTAACAGTTAGTGGCTCTCCCGTTCGGACTCGCCGCGGCCCCCAGAGGGTTTACCAAGGTCATGGCAGCCACCATGGACGTCCTGCACTCCAGAGGCATAGTAGTCGTCCCATACCTGGACGATCTCCTTATCAAGGCTCCTACTTTCAAGGACTACGAACTCAGCGTCTCAATCACAATCGACACTCTGAGTCGCCTGGGCTGGTTAGTCAACCTACAAAGGTCATCACCAACCCCGAGTCAGTCTCTGATCTTCCTGGGAATGCTATTCAACACCTTCAGGGGTCTAGTGCTCCTTCCCAAGGACAAGGCACTGCCTCTCCGTCTAGGAGTTCGCACCCTCCTCAGCAAACCCCCTCGATCTCTCCGGTTTGCCATGAGAGTCCTCGACAGGATGATGGCGGCAACAGAAGCGGTCCCATTTGCCCAGCTTCACCTCAGGCCTCTCCAACTACCCATCCTCAAGTCATGGGACAGGAACCCCTTTTTCTCTCGATAGGGAGTTCCAGCTGACGTTGTCAACCAGGAAGTCCCTGCACTGGTGGCTCAAGCCAACCTCACTAACAAAGGGGAAATCCTTTCTCACGGGTCAATGGAAGGTTCTGACCACCGACGCGAGCCTGACGGGTTGGGGTGCGGTGCACTTACACCACAGAGCACAGGGCAAGTGGTCCCCAGCAGAAGTGACCATGCCCATCAACATCTTGGAAATTCGTGCCATCCTCCTGGCGTTGAGAGCCTTCCATCACTTACTGGCAGCCTCTCACATCAGAGTACAGTCGGACAATGCCACAGCTGTGGCATATGTGAATCACCATGGGGGGACCCGCAGTGCCCAGGCGATGAGAGAAGTGACACACATTCTCCACTGGGCCGAAGACACAGGTTTGGTTCTCTCTGCGGTCCACATTCTGGGTGTGGACAACTGGGAAGCAGACTTCCTCAGCCAGCAATCAATGGGTTCGGGAGAGCGGTCTCTCCATCCCAAAGTTTTTCGCCCGATCTGCCATCGCTGGGGGACTCCGGACGTGGACCTAATGGCATCCCACTTCAATACCAAGGTCTCCAACTTCATGAGCCAGAACACACGACCCGCAGGCGCTAGGAGCGGACGCCCAGGTTCAGGACTGGACCCAGTTCCAGCTCCTGTACATTTTTTCCCAACTCTCCCCCTTATATCCAGAGTGGTGAGGAAGATCAAGCAAGAGGGAGTTCCATCCATCCTAATTGCACCGGACTGGCCCAGACGTACATGGTACGCCGACATCATACATCCTCTGGCGTCTCCCCGACCGCCCAGATCTTCGGTCACAAGGCCCGTTCTACCACCAGAACTCAGGGGCCCTCAATTTGACGGTGTGGCCATTGAGACTTGGGTTCTAACCCAGTCAGGGTTCTCGCTGCACGTCATTGCAAACATGATTAGGGCACGGAAGCCAACCTCTGCTAAGATTTCTTACCGTACCTGGAAAGCCTTCTTTACCTGGTGCGAATCTCGTGGCCAGACCCCATTCCCTTATTCCCTCCCCAGGGTACTTGGGTTTCTCCAATCGGGTCTGGAGGCCAGACTGTCCCTGGCCTCCCTTAAGAGCCAGGTGTCAGCTCTCTCAGTGCTTTTTCTGAAGTGCATTGCTAACAAGCCGCAAGTAAGGACATTTCTTCAGAGGGTTTCCCGATTGGTTCCCCCCTACAGACGACCACTAGAAACGTGGGACCTCAACCTGGTGCTGACAACATTGCAGGAAACACCTTTGAACCCCTTAGTGAAGTCCCACTCCACCTTCTAACCCAGAAAGTGGTTTTCCTAGTGGCAATCACCTCGCTACGCAGGGTGTCTGAACTGACAGCACTATCCTGCAGGCAGTCCTTCCTGTTTTTTTTACCAGGACAAGGTAGTTCTCTGTAGGTTCCATCCTTCCTTCTGAAGGTTGTGTCCAACTTCCACCTCAATGAGGTTTTTCACTGCCATCCCTCTGTCCGGTCCCGGTTCATAGAGTGCAGAAGGCTCTGCATACGCTTGACCTTGTCAGGGCATTGCGTATCTATGTGTCTAGGACTGTGCCCTTCCGGAAGTCTGTTTCTCTTTTCCTTCTACTGGAAGGCGGCCGCAAGGGTCTGCCAGCTTCCAAAGCTACCCTTGCCAGGTGGATCAAATCCACCATACAAGAGGCCTACCGCCTCAAAAATTCTCCTCTTCCAGCTGGTATTACGGCACACTCTACTCGTGCGGTAGGGGCCTCCTGGGCCATTCGGCACCAGGCTTCGGCACAACAAGTGTGCAAGGCAGCCACCTGGACTAGCCTACACACGTTTACCACACACTACAGAGTTCATATCCAGTCCTCAGCAGATGTGAGATGGGTTCTGCAGGCGACGGTGCCTCAAATGTAGGGGCCTGTCTACACAATATTCGTCCATTGCTTCCCACCCAGGGACTGCTTTGGGACGTCCCATGGTCCTGTGTCCCCCAATGAGGCGACAGAGTAAAGGAGATTTTTGGGTACCCACCGTAAAATCTCTTTCTCTTAGCCTCTAATTGGGGGACACAGCTCCCACCCTGTTGCCCGTTCTGGGCCGTTGTTATGTTGAGTTCTCATATTGTCCTTGTTTGAGCTCGTACATAGTTGCCTTCTTATAGGCATGATTATGTTATCCATGTTACGCTCCTCTTACTGCTTTTGCACAAAACTGGAGAAGGCAGACGCCGTTCAGGGGTGTATACTGCAGAGGAGGAGCCACGGTTAATCTTTTTCAGATTATGCATAGTGTCGCTTCCTAGTGGACAGAAGCATAACACCCATGGTCCTGTGTCCCCCAATTAGAAGCTAAGAGAAAGAGATTTTACGGTGAGTACATAAAAATCTCCTTTTTCCTCCAAAATTTTGGAGGAAAATGGGGGGTGATTCTTATAGTCCAATGTACATAAATATTGTGGCTATGAGTGGTGGGGGATGTGGGGGAAGCGACAGCGGCTGAGTAGCGTGGCACAGGAGGCAGCAGCCACCTGCTGTAGCCTACACTGTGCCTGCTACTAAAGACAACGAATATTCACTGCTCCCCACGCACATGGGTGTGGGGAGCAGTGAATATTCATTTTCCTTAATAGCCGGCACACTGTGCCTTCAGCGTGGCCACCCTCATCCCTGTATGTATGGCCCCCCCCTCATCCTGGTATGCTTGGCACCCTTCATTCCTGTATGTATGGCCTCCTCATCCTCAAATGCTTGGCACCCCTGATCCCCGTCACGCTGCACAGAAAGAAAATAAACACTCATACTCAGCTCCAGCGCTGTGTCCCGCTCTGTGCCGGAATAGTCACTGCTCCCCACGCTGGGACTGCGTGCATGGGGAGCAGTGACCATTCATTCTCCCTAATAACGGCCACACACTGTACCCATAGCGCGGCTCCTGCTGCGCTCGGCTGTCAGTGTGCCCGCTAGTAAAGTCCATGAATATTCACGGACTTTAACAGCGGGCACGCTGACAGCCGAGCGCTGCAGGAGCCTGCTGCGGCTACAGTGTGTGTGCGTCATTAGGGAGAATGAACGGTCAATGTTTCGCCATGCGCGGCTCAGTGAGAACCCTGTTGGCAACAGAGCGGGAAACAGCGCTGGAGGTGAGTATGATTGTTTATTTTTTTCTGTGCAGCGTGATGGGGATCACGGGGTGCCAAGCATACCAGGATGAGGGGGGCCATACATACAGGGATAAAGGGTGCCATACATACCAGGAAGAGGGGGGCCATACATACAGGGATGAGGGGGACCATGCACACAAGGATGAGGAGGGCCATACATACAGGGATGAGGCATGAGGAGGGCCATACATATACATACAGGGATGAAGGGGACATACATACCAGGGATGAAGGTGACATACATACCAGGGATGAAGGGGACATACATACCAGGGATGAAGGGGACATACATACCAGGGATGAAGGGGACATACATACCAGGGATGAAGGGGGCCATACATACCAAAATGAAGGGGGGCCATACATACAGGGATGAAGAGTGCCATACATACCAGAGGAATGAAGGTATCATACATACCAGGAAGAGGGATTAAGGTGCCATAGATACCAGGATAGATGTGAGGGGGCCCATAAATACCAGGATGAAGGGTGCCATACATACCAGGAAGAAGGTTAAGGGGGTAATGAATACCAGGATTGTGGATTGGGGTGCCATGCATATCAGGATGGGGATGAGGGCCACGTATAACAGGAAGGAGGGGGCCATATATACCAGGATCGGGGATACTAACAGAATTGGGAGACATTACCCCTATACCAGTGTCAACAGCAGACCGCCTCCCCCTTAACAGGGCATCATGACCACATTTTTTGCTTACATTTTTTTTCTATTTTCCTCCTCTAAAACCTAGGTGCGTCTTATGGTCTGGTGAGTCTTATAGTCCGAAAAATACGGTAACTGGATCTAATGGATGTGTTGCGGTCTGCTTGAAGACAAACTGACCTATCATAGCCGTTATGGCTTAGATAAAGCGGATCTGTCTCCAGATTTCACAAAGTAAACAGCTTAAATGATTAAATCTTGTTGACCCAATGAGGTTGGTGTACTTACTTTGGAAATGCACTCCTTTGAAGGTTTCCTTGTCTACCATCAAAACGCTTATTTTTAGATCAGGATAATACAGCCATTTGGATATGGATTTTCAAAGTAAGTACAGCAGCCTCATCAGATCTAAGAGATCTATCTAATAATGTGTGCAGTTTATATTGTGAAATCTGATTAAAGAATGAAGCTAGAGAGTACAGACCCTCAAAAAAAAAGACATACATGACATACAATGAAACACACACAGAGACTGAAGACGGATTCCACCGATTTTCAATTGGGTCCGTCTTCAGTCTCAAGTAGAGCTGGGATTGCTTCACACCTGGAGTCTCCATGGTTAAAACTGACATTTCTCTATGACATATCAAAAGTTTTCTAAAAGTGTAGTTAGACGTTAGGTTTATATGCAGTTCACTGATTTTTCTGAAAAAGGCTTTAAAAAAAAAAAAAAAAAAGACAAGATGATTTACCTGCTTGAATTGAACCATTACATCTTTTGACAGCTCCATGTCTTTAAACATTCCCTCCAATTTACTGGTGAACGCTGCACCGCACTCTACAATTAGCAAAACAAGAAGTCAGACTAGAACAGGGGGAAATACAATTTTCAAGATCAAATTGGATTTAAAAGGGGTCATCCTATAAATATGGTTTTTAATGTAATGGGGTGGTTGAAAGCCCTTTATGAATATCTATCTTTAAGCCCTAACTAACTTTAGTAATTTGCTTTATTATGAAATTTCATACTATTCTCCCTATATAGCTAACCACTTTATCTGTGCTTTTTTTTATTATTTTATTTACTGTTATGTCTTGTTTGAGGGGAGTCTCAAAAGGGACACCACAGCAAATGGCCCAGCAGTCACTTATCCCTTTAATCACCCCGCCTGGAACAGACAGTCTTCAGGGGGCAGCACTGCGGTCACCTAACACAGCTTTGTCACTGCCATCTTTTGATGATGTCTTGTTTCAGGGGGAAGATGGAGAAGTGACAAAATCTTCAATGTCTGCTGCCACAATCCCTGCTTCTATCACCACTATCTCTTTCCCTCAAATGAGACGTCATCAGGGGGTGGCGATAGAAGCAAGGTGAATTACAGCGGCCATTAAAAATGAGGGTGGCAGCCACCAGTTCTCTACCACCCCAATGAAACAGGGCAGCATCAGGGAACGGCAGCGAAAAAGTTGTGAGCGCCGCCCCATGATGAGGTCCTGTTTCAGGGGGTAATAGAAGCTGCGGAGTCTTGTTTAATAACCATTTTAAATGTATTACTACTAGTTTACCCTTGTCAATCACATTGCAAGGTTTGGATTTTAGGGTTCAGACAATTAAGGGAAATTTACATTGAAAGATAATTGTGAACGAACTTCATTAAAAATGATTGTTTCACGATTATCTGGCCGTGTATACAGTTTACTGATCTCTGGCAGGAAATCAGCTGCGTCAAATCTGCAGGTTTTGCTACGTTTTTTCAGCATTTTTTTCACTGTCCTTCTGTTTCTACTTATGCATGTACATAAAGTTCTGTGAAAAAAAAAGCTCATTCTATTTTGCATCAAAAACGCTGAAAAAAATTTACCAACTTTTTTCAGCGTTTTTTTTCACCACCCATTACTTCCTATTGGTGAAAAAAACACTGAAAGAAGTGACATGCTCTATTTTCCAAAAACTCAACCAAGGCAAAAAATACGCAGTAAAAAAAAACACAACATGTGGGAACAGAGAATTTTGGTTTCTCATAGACTTTGCTGGTACTGAAAAAAAGCAGCTGAAAATGTGCATAAAAATCTGTAGCAAAATACGCTGAAAAACACAACGTGTGAGAACACAGCCTAAGATTCACAGTGAAGTTTCACTCTGGAGCCACTTTTTAAAATCTATTAGAGAAATATGAAATAATCCCCACCACTCCCTATAACCTATACTAAAACACTGTTCTGTTATTTTCCCACAGAATAATCCATTCTTTCTGAAATTGTGACTGTATAGAACCCTGTCAGCAGCCAGCAGCTTTGGTAACTACATATTTTATAATGCCTTGCCAGAAAATTTGATAGTGGGCATTGGAGTACAGCCGTATGACTCCTACCAGGCCATAGTTACAGTTAGGTCCAGAAATATTTGGACAGTGACAAGTTTTGGCATTTCAGCTGTTTGTCAAAACATATTCAAGATACAGTTATACAATCAATATGGGCTTAAAGTGCAGAATCTCAACTCTAATTTGAGGGCATTCACATCCTAATTGGAGTAGAGGTGTCACGGGTTTACCGCGACATTGAGAGGCCAGAAGACCGCTGTGTCTGATTCCACATACTCCTGCACTGATCAGAAGCACTTCACCATCATAATAAATGGTGCAGATTTCTGCTAACAGCACAGGGGTTAAATCTATTCCGCTACAGGGCAGTGGGAAGAGCGAGGCTAAGTGCCAGAATTGGCACATCCTATGGATGCGCCATTTCTGTGGCTGACGGCTGGTGTTTCTAGCCTGGCAGGGGGCCAATATTCATGGCACCCTTCCTGGGCTATTAATATCAGCCCCCAGCGGTCTGCCTAGCCTTTGCTAGCTATTAAAATAGGGGGGACCCCACGTCATTTTTTTTGAGGGGGTCCCCCATTTTAATAGCTAGTAAAGGCTAGGTATTCAGCTGGGGGCTGATATTAGTAGCCTGGGAAGCTCCGTGGGTATTACCCCCTTCCCAGGCTTCAAACATCTGCCCCAGCTGTCTGTTTAACCTCCGCTAGAGACTAAAATTACGGGGAACCCCACGCCAATTTTTTTTTTTTTATAAACCCTTTATTTTAACACTAAATGACAAGTACAGTAATAAACACTATCACTGTACTCCTTATATATGTGACTGACATGTTTCTATGTATCTAATCTATGTGTGAAGCTCTATGCTTTCTGTTCTAAATTGTCGGGTACCGCTGCTGAATTGCCGGCCGGCTTTTTTAAAGAGACGGTGCATGAAAACACTATTATTTTTTTAAATAAATCCTTTAACACTAAATGACAAGTACAGTAAGCAACACTGTCACTGTACTTCATATATATGTGATTGACATGTTTCTATCTATCTAATCTATGTGTGATGCTCTATTCTTTCTGTTCTAAATTGTCGGGTACCGGTGAATGCCGCTGATGAATTGCCGGCTTTTCATGTAATACATTCTACATTATTCTTAGTTGTTTTCCTTCATGTAGAATTAACCTACAAGGAAAGAAAGGGTTTATTTTCATTCCGATATTTGTGTCGCATTGACTTGCATTGGTTTCCGGTATCGGAATCGGCGATATCCGATATTTTTTGGGTATCGGTCCGATCCAATCCGATCCGATATTTCCCGATATCGGAAGGTATCGCTCAACACTAATTATAACTCATTTACACAGTCATTTCCAAGGAGCGTGTTGCTTTTATTTGTTTATCTTTTAATTAACTAATTCTACTAAACAAAATGCCTCTATCGCATCTATTTGGTATTTTAAACATAGAAAAAGCAATTCTCAGACAACTTTTTAAATGTGATCTAAAGCTAAAATTGCATAATAAAAAGGAAGATGTAGCAGCTTTAGTAAGTCTCACTGAATAGACACAAATATCAAACACTGACAGTCTCTTCCAACGGGTGTGAACAGTGCACACTAAGAGTAGCCACCTCCATATATAACGAACATATAGAGTTGCACTTTGTCATGGCTGCTGGGCACACATGAATTGGCCAATTTATGCGCTAAGTATCTTTGTTTTTTTTCCTATTTTCTAGAGCTGTAATGCAATTCCAATTTCATATATTTCATGTTTGTACGCTATAGCGTAAAAATACAGAGTGGAGCTTTGTTAGTTATTACTGAATAAACACGTCAGATTCCTTTCATTCTGTAAAATGCTGTGAGGACTTCAGTTTAAAGAATATTCAGTCACAGTATTTAGATCTACATGGTGAAAGTGGAACTGTTCTGGAAATGCCCGTTAAAATGTTGTAATCATTGATCTTTAGGAGTGCACTGTTCCCTTCCCACCTGTGAAGCGGTGACTCAGACCATGTGCCCACGTAGCGTTTTTGCGGTGTTTTTACAACCGCGAAAACGCTTGTAAAACCGTCTGCCATGCAATTTCGGATGTGCTGCGCCCATGATGCGCTAATTAGCGCACCGAATTCGCATTGCGTTGCAAAACGCAGCATGAACATTTCTATCGCGATTACGCCGCAAATTTGCGGCCATTGAGGAACATTGAAACGCAGCAAACCCGCAGGTATATGTGGATTTGCTGCGTTTCAAGTAAATTCAATGGCCGCGAATTTGCGGCGTAATCGCGGTGGGTGTGGTACCCAGGATGAAGAGGAGACTACAGCTCCTCTTCATCCCGGCTACCACGCGGTGAAAAAAAAAGAAATATAAAAGTTAAAAATAAAAAAAACCTGTATACTCACCTCTCCGGTCTGCTCCTGGCGGCGATCCTCTCTCCTCGGCGTCTCACGGTGTACTTGTAGGACCTGCGGTGACGTCATTTAGTCAGCTGATAGTCACGCGACCGCTGACGTCAGCGGTCAGGTGATGGTCGTTTGACCATCAGCTGACTAAATGACGTCACCGCAGGTCCTGCCAGTACACTGTTGGACGCCGACGAGAGAGGATCGCCGCCGGGAGGAGACTGGAAAGGTGAGTATACAGGTTTTTTTTATTTTTAATTCTTTTTTTTTTTTTTTTTTTTTTTTACTATTGATGCTGCATTTAAAGCATCTAAGTTGTTCACACATTATAAATCCATGCCGGTTGCACAGATTTATATTGTGTGACCAACTTGTCAAGCACTTTTCCAAGTGATTCTCAAAATCGCTTGGAAAAGTGCTTGAAAAAACGCATGCGAAAACGCATGTAAAAACGCTGAAAAAATGCTTCTCTCTGGCAGAAAAAACGCATGTAAATCTGCATGCGTTTTTTTCTGCCAGAGAGAAGCAAAAACGCTCTGCATCTGCTACGTGGGCACATAGCCTTATAGTTCAGACAAGCGGCATTGTTGCGCCGCAGACTTGACTTATGCACTTTGTCATGCTGCAAGCAGAGGCAGCTTTGCAGATGCAGTATTGGGGGAGCACAGTGACACTTACTACATAGCAACTTTTGCCTAGGAAACCGGCCTCTCTGATTAGGACAGAGAGGATTTCAAAATAAGAAGTACATTTCAAAGTTGCTTGTTTTTACAAATAATTTGTGATTTTACCGATTTATGGTGATGAGACCCTTATAAAGTTACATCTTCTTTGGAAACATAAGATGTATGGGATTGTAGCCAAGTTTATCATTACCTATGCTGATCATTCTTTAGTCCAGTATACAAGATGCAGATCTCATGCTTATAACAAACAGTATTTACCACAGACGGCTAAGGAAAGAGGGAATAAAGTTAACCGACACATACGGTTAGGTTCAGAAGTATTTGGAAAGTAACAGGAATTTCAGAACCTCATATTTGTACACTAGTACACAGAATGAAAATCAAAGCCCCGAAGGTGTGACTTAAATGGGTTTTCCCATCTCTAAGATCCTATCCCAATATTTAGTAGGTGTAATAATAAAAATTATTAGCAAATACCTTCAATTAGAAAAGTAGTATAGTTCTTCCGATTCGCTATGTCACTTACCCCATGTGCAGGGCATTGCAGTAGCTTAGATATCCACAGTTATGACCACTAAGGGCTTATTCAGATGTCAGCCATTTTTAATCAGTGTTTGAATGCCAAAACCAGGAGTGGAACATGCAGAGAAAATCTTTTAATAGTAGCTTAACACCTGTTCTGTGTTTTGGAGACACTCCTGGTATTCGCATAAAAACACTGATGAGAAATCACTGACATGTGAATGAGCCCTCACTGTCACTATACGAGTGGTTTTAACCATGGATACCTAAGATGCTGCAATGTCCTGCACATGGGGTAAGCAACATAACGAATGAGGAGAACTATACTACATTTCTAATTGGAGCTATTTGCTAATATTATTATTATTATTATTATTATACCTACTACAGACTGGGTCTTTGAGATGTTTGAGATGGGAATACCCCATTAAGCTAATTTTCAACTTTAATTCAAATGATTTAAAAAAAAAAAAAATGAATTCCAGCCATTTTCAGAGGCTAAATTCCAACTGTACAAATAATTATGTACAGGTTATCATACTTCTGTATTGTGAAGCAGTCTTATCAATTTTGCACCATTTCAATAAATGTGAGAAGAATGTATAGCTTCATGTACTTCACAATTTCTTCCACTAGTTCTATCAAGAGTCACATCATTAGTTAACACCAGTAGCCCACTTACAGTGGCAGACATGGCGATGCCATAAGAATTCCTTTTCCACAACTGACAGATGATCTGGTATGCTTGAGATCATGAACACTTACTTTCCTTACTATAGAATCATAAAATGTTACAGTTGGAGGGGACCTCCAGGGTCATCGTGTCCAACCCCCTGCTCATTGCAGGATTCACTAAGCCATCTCAGACAGATGTCTTTCCAGCCTCTCTTTGAAGACTTCGATTGTAGGAGAACTCACCACCTCTCATGGCCGCCTGTCCCACTCACTGATCACCCTCACTGTCAAAAAGCTTTTTCTAATATCTAATCTGTATCTTCTCCCTTTCAGTTTCATTCCATTGCTTCTCGTGTTTTCATGTGCAAATGAGAATAAAGATGATCGCTCTACACTGTAACATCCCTTCAGATATTTGTAGACTGCTATTAAGTCTCCTCTTAGCCTTCTTTTTTGCAAGCTAAACGTTCCCAGATCTTTTAACCGTTTCTCATAGGACATAGTTTGCAGTCTGCTCACCATCCTGGTAGCTCTTCTCTGAACTTGCTCCAGTTTTTCAATGTCTTTTTTTTAAATGTGGTGCACAGAACTGGACACAGAATTCCAGATGAGGTCTGACTAAGGAGGAGTAGAGGGGGATAATTACTTCACGTGATCTAGATTCTATGCTGCTCTTAATACATCTCAGAACCCTTTTTGCCTTTTTTGCAGCTGCATCACACTGTTGACTCATGTGCAGTCTGTGATCTATAAGTATACCCAAGTAATTTACACACGTGCTGTTGCTTAGTTCTATTCCTCCCATTCTGTAATTTTCTTTTTTTTTTGCCCAGATGTAGAATCTTGCATTTCTCCTGTTAAATACCATTCTATTAGTCGCTGCCCATTGTTCAAGCTTATCTAGATCCTCCTGAATCCTCTCTCTGTCTTCTCTAGTGTTAGCTATCCCTCCTAGCTTTGCATCGTCTGCAAATCTGATTAGTTTAACTTAAGTTCCCTTATCCGGATCATTTATATAAATGTTAACCAACACTGGGGCCAGGGCAGAGACTTGTGGTACCCCATTTGAAACACTCTTCCAATTGGATGTGCAAGCATTTATTACCACTCTTTCAGTACGATCACTGGGACAGTTATAAATCCACCTAACCGTAGCCTTTTCAATCCCATACTTGGTCATTTTTTCAATAAGGATAGTATGAGATACTTTATCAAATGCTTTGCTGAAGTTGAGATATACTAGATCTACCGCCTTTCCCTGATCCACCCAGTCAGTGATTCCATCACAGGAGGAAATTAGATTAGTAAGGTAGGACTTGTTTGTTACAAAGCAGTTCTAGTTTGTTACAAACACATACTGTTCTTTTCCCATCACTCTGGTACAAGTTAAAGGGAACCTGTCAGTAGGATCAACCCTCTTAAGCCGTTTATATGGGCATGTAGGTCATAAGAAGCTGAATAATATGATACCTTGATATCGGTGATCTTACTCCAGAGAAGTACACATTTTTCTTAATATTTAAATTAGGTGTTAAAATTTATGAGTGGATTTCTCTAGAATAATACATTGGATCACAGATATCCAGGTATCACTTTATTCAGCTTCCTATGACCCACACGACCATGTAGATGACTTAAGAGGGTTGATCCTACTGACAGATTCCCTTGAAGCCTGCATCGTCACCTCTCTGGAATAAATATTGAGAGTCCCATGAACAATTCCCAAATACAGTTTCAACACCCTTAATTTGAGAGGTATCAGGCCTCATTTAGCAGCTTCGAGGTCAATTATCCATTAACTTTTGAGATTGTGAAAAAGAAGGTTCTATATGGTTAATGCAAGATTTTTGCAATACCCCTTGAATTAGAGCTGCAAGTCTATACTTCAATCACATCTTACATAGTAACATAGTTTTTAAGGTTGAAGGAAGACCAAGTCCATCTAGTTCAACCCATAGCCTAACATGTTGATCCAGAGGAAGGCAAAAAAAAACCCATGTGGCAAACACTAAGCTCCACATTGGGGAAAAAAATTCCTTCCCGACTCCATACGACAATCAGACTAGTTCCCTGGATCAACGTCCTATCAAGGAATCTAGTATATATAACCTGTAATATTATACTTTTCAAGAAAGGCATCTATGCCCTTCTTAAATTTTAATAGTGAATCACTCATTACAACATCATGCGGCAGAGAGTTCCATAGTCTAACTGCTCTTACAGTAAAGAATCCCCGTCTGTGATTATGATTAAACCTTCTTTCCTCCAGACGTAGAAGATGCCCCCTTGTCCCCATCTCTGGCCTCAGAGTAAAAAGATCAGTAGAAAGGTCTTTGTACTGTCCCCCCATATACTTGTACATAGTAATAAGATCACCCCTAAGCCTTCTTTTTTCCACACTAAATAACCCCAAGTGTAATAACCTGTCTTGGTATTGCAGACCCCCCAGTCCTCTAATAACCTTGGTCGCTCTTCTCTGCACCCTCTCTAGTTCAGCTATGTCTTTCTTATACACCGGAGACCAAAACTGTACACAGTATTCTAAGTGTGGTCGCACTAATGACTTGTATAGAGGTAAAATTATGTTCTCCTCATGAGTATCTATGCCTCTTTTAATGCATCCCATTATTTTATTTGCCTTTGCAGCAGCTGCCTGACACTGGCCACTAAACGTGAGCTTGTCGTCCACCAATACACCCAGGTCTTTTTCAGTTACAGTTTTGCCCAGTGTTTTACAATTAAGCATATAATTATACATTTTATTTCCTCTGCCCAAGTGGATTACCTTACATTTATCCCCATTAAAGCTCATTTGCCATTTATCAGCCCAAGCTTCTAGTTTACATAGATCCTCCTGTAATATAAAATTGTCCTCCTCTGTATTGATTACCCTGCAGAGTTTAGTGTCATCTGCAAATATTGAAATATTACTCTGTATGCCCCCTACAAGGTCATTAATAAATATGTTAAAAAGAAGGGGGCCCAATACTGACCCCTGTGGTACCCCACTGTTAACGGAGACCCAGTCTGAGTGTTTTCCATTAATAACCACCCTTTGTTTCCTATCACTGAGCCAATTCTTAACCCACATACATATATTTTCCCCTATCCCCATTGTTCTCATTTTATGTATCAACCTTTTGTGTGGAACCGTATCAAAAGCTTTTGAAAAGTCCATATACACAACATCCACTGCATTTCCTTGGTCCAGTCCAGAACTTGCCTCCTCATAAAAACTGATCAGATTAGTTTGATAGGAACGGTCCCTCGTAAACCCATGTTGATATTGGGTCATGAGGTTATTTTTCTTCAGATACTCTAGTATAGCATCTCTTAAGAAACCCTCCAGGATTTTACCCACAGCAGAGGTTAAGCTTACTGGCCTATAATTTCCAAGTTCAGTTTTTGTCCCCTTTTTGAATATTGGCACCACATTTGCTATACGCCAGTCGTGTGGTACAGACCCTGTTATTATGGAATCTTTAAAGATTAAAAATAATGGCCTATCTATGACGTTACTTAATTCCTGCAGTACTCGCGGGTGTATCCCACCCGGGCCCGGGGATTTGTCAACTTTAGTGGTTTTTAGATGCCGCCGTACTTCCTGCTGGGTTAAGCAAGTGACATTTAATGGAGAATTTTTGTTATCACTAATCATGTTTTCTGTCATGCGATTTTCTTGTGTAAATACGGTTGAAAAAAAATCATTTAGCATATTGGCTTTTTCCTCATCCTCATCCACCATTTCACCCAGACTATTTTTAAGGGGGCCAACACTATCATTTTTTAGTTTTTTACTATTTATGTAGTTAAAGAATATTTTGGGCTTATTTTTACTTTCTCTGGCAATGATTCTCTCTGCCTCAATCTTTGCTGCCTTGATTTGTTTTTTACATAATTTATTTAATTTTTTATATTTATTTAATGACTCATCACTACCTACTTGCTTTAGTTCCCTAAATGCTTTCTTTTTGTCACTTATTGCGCCCCTTACAGCTCTATTTAGCCATAGTGGTTTCCTCCTATTTCTAGCATGTTTATTCCCAAAGGGTATATATTGTGCACAGGTCCTATTCAGGATGTTAATAAATGTCTCCCATTTGCTTTGTGTAGCTTTATGTCTCAGGATATCGTCCCAGTTTATTGCACTAAGATCATCTCTCAACCGTTGGAAATTTGCCTTCCTGAAGTTAAGTGCCCTTGTAACCCCTCTACTACACATCTTATAAAAGGTTACATGAAAACGTATTATTTTGTGATCACTATTACCCAAGTGACCCCCAACTCGTATATTTGATATGCGGTCTGGCCTGTTAGTTAATATTAGGTCTAGCAGTGCCCCCCTTCTTGTTGGGTCCTGAACCAGTTGTGAAAGGTAATTGTCTCTCATAGTTGTCAAAAACCTATTACCTTTGCTTGAACTACATGTTTCTGTCCCCCAATGTATTTCAGGGTAGTTGAAGTCTCCCATAATAATGACTTCTCCTTGAGTCGCTGCTTCATCTATTTGCTTTACGAGGATATTCTCCGCTACTTCCATTATTTTTGGAGACTTATAACAAACCACTATCAGTAATTTATTTTTTTTGTCCCCCTCCCCTTATCTCCACCCACAGGGACTCTACATTTTCATTAGATTCACCTTCAGTACAGACCAAAAGTTTGGACACACCTCATTTAAAGATTTTTCTGTATTTTCATGACTATGAAAATTGTACATTCACACTGAAGGCATCAAAACTATGAATTAACACATGTGGAGGTATATACTTAACAAAAAAGTGTGAAACAACTGAAAATATGTCATATATTCTAGGTTCTTCAAAGTAGCCACCTTTTGCTTTGATGACTGCTTTGCACACTCTTGGCATTCTCTTGATGAGCTTCAAGAGGTAGTCACCGGAAATGGTTTTCACTTCACAGGTGTGCCCTGACAGGTTTAATAAGTGGGATTTCTTGCATTATAAATGGGGTTGGGACCATCAGTTGTGTTGTGCAGAAGTCTGGTGGATAGACTGTTAGAATTTGTATTATGGCAAGAAAAAAGCAGCTAAGTAAAGAAAAACGAGTGGACATCATTACGTTAAGAAATGAAGGTCAGTCAGACCAGGTCAATACCACACAGAGTTCTAGCAGCAGACACATCTCTTCAACAACTGTTAAGAGGAGACTTTGTGCAGCAGGCCTTCATGGTAAAATAGCTGCTAGGAAACCACTGCTAAGGACAGGCAACAAGCAGAAGAGACTTGTTTGGGCTAAAGAACACAAGGAATGGACATTAGACCAGTGGAAATCTGTGCTTTGGTCTGATGAGTCCAAATTTGAGATCTTTGGTTCCAACCACCGTGTCTTTGTGCGACACAGAAAAGGTGAACGGATGGACTCTATATGCCTGGTTCCCACCGTGAAGCATGGGGGAGGAGGTGTGATGGTGTGGGGGTGATTTGCTGGTGACACTGTTGGGGATTTATTCAAAATTGAAGGCATACTGAACCAGCATGGCTACCACAGCATCTTGCAGCGGCATGCTATTCCATCCGGTTTGCGTTTAGTTGGACCATCATTTATTTTTCAATAGAACAATGACCCCAAACACACCTCCAGGCTGTGTAAGGGCTATTTGACCAAGAAGGCGAGTGATGGGGTGCTACACCAGATGACCTGGCCTCCACAGTTACCAGACCTGAACCCAATCGAGATGGTTTGGGGTGAGCTGGACCGCAGAGTGGAGGCAAAAAGGCCAACAAGTGCTAAGCATCTCTGGGAACTCCTTCAAGATTGTTGGAAGACCATTTCCGGTGACTACCTCTTGAAGCTCATCAAGAGAATGCCAAGAGTGTGCAAAGCAGTCATCAAAGAAAAAGGTGGCTACTTTGAAGAACCTAGAATATAAGACATATTTTCAGTTGTTTCACACTTTTTTGTTAAGTATATAATTCCACATGTGTTAATTCATAGTTTTGATGCCTTCAGTGTGAATGTACAATTTTCATAGTCAAGAAAATACAGAAAAATCTTTAAATGAGAAGGTGTGTCCAAACTTTTGGTCTGTACTGTATATCCTCCCGCAAGATGGGTTTTAAGGATGATTTTACATATAAACACCCCCCCCCTCGCTTGTTTGTACGGTAATTTCTGAACAGACTATAGCCCTGTAAATTAACTGCCCAGTCATGGCTCTCGTCCAGCCACGTCTCAGATATCCCTACCATGTCATAATTATTTTCCAACAAAATTAATTCTAATTCTTCCATTTTGTTGGTGAGGCTTCTGGCATAAGTGTACATGCATTTTATGTATCTCTATGTACCTCTATTCCTTCTTACTTTATTGACTGTTCTAACCCCACCCCCAATTTCTTTATTTGTGCCCAGATCACTATCTGCACTATCTTCCCCACCTATAAAATGAATACCCTCCCCCCCAATCCCTAGTTTAAACACTCCTCCAACCTTCTAGCCATTTTCTCCCCCAGCACGGCTGCACCCTCCCCATTGAGGTGCAGCCGGTCCCTAGCGTAGAGTCTGTAGCCAACTGAGAAGTCGGCCCAGTTCTCCAGGAACCCAAATCCCTCCTTCCTACACCAGTTCTTGAGCCACTTCTTTATCTCCCTAATCTCCCGTTGTCTCTCTGGCGTGGCACGTGGTACCGGTAGTATTTCAGAGAATACCACCTTGGAGGCCCTTGCTTTCAGCTTGCAGCCTAATTCCCTGAAATCATCTTTAAGGACCTTCCACCTACCTCTAACTTTGTCATTTGTGCCAATGTGCACCATGAACGCTGGGTCCTCACCAGCCCCTCTCAGTAATCTGTCAACCCGATCAGCGATGTGCCGGACTCGAGCGCCAGTTAGGCAGCACACTGTTCGACGATCCCTGCCTTTGTGACAGATTGCCCTATCTGTTCCCCTAATAATTGAGTCCCCCACTACCAGCACCTGCCTGGCTGCCCTGCTCTCCTATTTCCCTCTTTACTGGAGCTGACACTCTTGATGGCATTGCTTTGAATACATTGAAGTGGCATAAAGTTATTAAAATATTGTCACTGTCCAAATGCTTCTGGACCCGACTGTACATATTGAGCATACACATATTTACTAACCGACCCAATAATTTAGAGTCACACATATGAGGGGTGCCATTGCTACAAACCTTCATACATACCATGTTTAAGTTTAGATAACATTGATTTCTCCGAATCAACAGATGCACTCTTTCCCACCAACAGTCTTTTAGCAAGGTCTTTTTTATAAAAAGCTTCAAACACATCTTTACCTATAAAATAAATGAAAACGACAATTTGTACATTAAGAATGGGAGGAAAACATCAAAGTCTTATTTTGACCCCTTACCGCCAAAGCCACCTTTGATTTTTTTAAATCTGACGTGTCACTTTGTGGTAATAACTTCGGAATGCTTCCACATACTTCGTGATTCTGAGAGGGTTTTCTCACGACACATTGTACTTTATTTAGCAGTAAATTTAGGTAGATTTGCATTTGATTATGAAAATATCTCAAGTTTGACAACAATTTTAAAAAGATTTAATTTTTTAACTTTTAATTTTTATGCCCATAAAACAGATAGTCATACCACACAAATGAGTTAATAATTAACACTTAGCATGTCTACTTTATGTCAGTATCATTTTAACAACTTTTTTTCGTTAGGATTTTAGAAGTGTTAAAATTTTAGCAGTATTTTTTCATGTTTTTTTTCAATTAAACTTATAAAACCGGTTTTTGTTAGGGACCACTTCACTTTTGAAATGATTTTGAGGAGTCTATATGGCAGAAAACTCACAAACAAAAAAACAATTTTAAAAACTGCACCCCTCAAAGTATTCAGAACTACATTTAGAAAGTTTGTTAACCCTTCAGGTGCTTCACAGCAGTTAATACAAAGTGGAAAGAAAAAATGAAAATTTTAAATTTTTGTTTAGGGAAATGTTGCATTAGCCCCAAACGTTCCATTTTCACAAGGGTAAAGTTAGAAAATAGACCCCACAATTTGTTGTGCAATTTATCCTGAGTACATTGATATACGACATATGTGTTGGGAAACTACTACGGCGAACGGATGGGCTCGGAAGGGAAGGAGTGACGTTTGATTTTTGGAGCAGAAATTTGGCAGCAGGAACCCCAACAAGTGACTACATTTTGGAAACTACACCATCTTGAACCCAAAGGTACTTCACAGAATTTGTTTTGTTATACACATGTGTATTTCCTTTTTGTGTATTGGAACACCACAAAAAAAAGAGAAAAAAAGGCAAAATGGACATCATTTAAAACAAAACCTAAAAAGGGGCTGGACATTGTTGGCACCCTCAACTTAATATTTGGTTGCACACCCTTTGGAATAAATAACTGCAATCAATTGCTTCCTATAACCATCAAGATTTGTACTCCTCTGTACTGGAATTTTGGACCACTCTTCTTTTGCAAATTGCTCCAGGTCTCTCATATTTGAAGGATATCTTCTCCCAACAGATCTCTCCACAGGTGTTCAATGGGATTTAGATCCGGACTCATTGCTGGCAACTTCAGAACTCTCCATCACTTTGTTTCCATCCATTTCTGGGTGCTTCTTAAAGTATGTTTTAGGTCATTGTCCTGCTGGAAGACCCATAACCTAGGATGCAAACCAACTTTCTGACACTGGACACTACATTGCTACCCAACATCCTTTGGTAATTTCATGATGCCTTGCACACAGTCAAGGCAACCAGTGGCAGAGGCAGCAACACAATCCCAAAACATCTTTGAACCTCAACCATATGTGACTGTAGGTACTACATTTTTTCTTTGTAGGCCTCATTCCATTTTCGGTTAACAGTAGAATGATATGCTTTACCAAAAAAGCTCCATCTTCGTCTCATCTGTTCACAAGATGCTTTCCCAGAAGGATTTTGACTTGCGTACATTTTGGAAAACAGCAGGCTAGCTTTTTTATGTCTCTGTGTCAGCTGTGGGGTCCTCCTGGGTCTCCTGCCATAGTGTTTCATTCAAATGTCAACGGATAGTTTGCGCTGACACTGATGCACCCTGAGCCTGCAGGACAGTTTGAATTTCTTTGGAACTTGATTGGAGCAGCTTATCCACCATCCAAACCATCCTGCGTTGCAACCTTTCATCAATTTTTCTCCACCGTTCACATCCAGGGAGATAAGCTGCAGTGCCATGGGTTTTAAACTTCTTGATTACATTGCGCACCGTGGGACAAAGGAACGTCAAGATCTCTGGAGATGGACTTGTAACCTTGAGATTGTGGATATTGTTAAACAACTTCGGTTCTCAAGTCCTCAGACAGTTCTCTTCTCCTCTTTCTGTTCTCCATGTTAATGTGTGGCACACACAATGCAAAGATTGAGTCAACTTCTCCCCTTTTCATCTGGTTTCAGTTATGATTTTCATAGTGTCCACACCTGTTAATTGCCACAGGTGAGCTGAACGAGCATCACATGCTTAAAAAAAGTTGTTTAGCCACAATTTTGTCTGGCCCATTTTTGGGGTTTTGTGTGAAATTATGTCCATTTTTTTTTTTTTTCTGTTGTTCCAATAAGCTCAAAAGAAATAAACAGGTGTATAACAAAAAATGCAGAATTGCAATAATTTTCTGGGAGAAATACTTCATTTTCTTGAACAATTTTAAAGGTGTCAACACTTCCGGCCATGACTGTATAACTTTTTATATTGTTCCACTGACAGCACTAATAAAGTCTTTTCAACATTTTTATTTACAAACAGCCCCCCCCCCTTTTTGCAATTTTTTTTATGGTGTTTACTGTATGGGATAATAATAATAATGTGACAGTTTTATAGACTGTCGTTTTGGATGTGATGATACCAATTATGTGGCTCTTTTGTTTTTACATAAAATTGCATATTTATTGGAGAAACTGTGTGGTTTTTTTGTTCTATTTTTTTTTCAAATTTATATTTATACAATTTTTTTTTTTTTTTTTACACATCTGCATCCTGCACTCCAAAGCATCAACATGGTCAGTCTCCACCAGGAATCGGTAAGCTCCGATAACGAATGTCACAGTTTTCTGCACTGATGTTGCTGGTGCTTTGGGGCACAAGTGGCAGCCCCTTCACTTGACAAATGCTGAAAGGTTCTTTATAGATGCAGTGCTTGTCAATTGAAGGGGACAGCACTCCAAAGCATTGGCAGGATTAGTGCAAAGACAGACGTCTGTGAGCTAAGCTTGGGTGCTCAGGCACCCTGTCAAGCATTTTAAGGGAGCTTCGCCTACATTAGGAGCAGAGTGACGTGCTCTTCTCACTCCATCCAGATACTGTGCAGGGATTTGGGGGGGTATAGGACGTAACAGACAGGAAGAAGTGTCTACGTGTCAATTAAGGATCACATTGCATACAGAGATGCACTCATAGAAGCAGCATGGGTAATGAAAGTATATTATGTTATATTGCTATGAACTGTAAGGACATATGAAAGAGGATCAAATATTAGTGAAAAACCACTGTAACAGAGAATGAATCTACATGATTGAAGTTGTCAATAAATGAAAAATGAAGTAACCAACATACCGTGAATGAATCTAAAAATGATCATAATTTTATCAAGGCACCGCTCCAGTTCTTCGTCCGTCGCTTCTTTGTTCCCAGAGCGCAACTTAGAATCAACATATTTAGCTGTAAGAAAATTGAAACAGAAATGACAATGTGCAGATCATTGTACAGTACAGACCAAAAGTTTGGACACACACCTTCTCATTTAAAGATTTTTCTGTATTTTCATGACTATGAAAATTGTACATTCACACTGAAGGCATCAAAACTATGAATTAACACATGTGGAATTATATACTTAACAAAAAAGTGTGAAACAACTGAAAATATGTCTTATATTCTAGGTTTTTCAAAGTAGCCACCTTTTGCTTTGATGACTGCTTTGCACACTCTTGGTATTCTCTTGATTAGCTTCAAGAGGTAGTCACCGGAAATGGTCTTCCAACAACCTTGAAGGAGTTCCCAGAGATGCTTAGCACTTGTTGGCCCTTTTGCCTTCACTTTGCAGTCCATCTCACCCCAAACCATCTTGATTGGGTTCAGGTCTGGTGACTGTGGAGGCCAGGTCATCTGGCGTAGCACCCCATCACTCTCCTTCTTGGTCAAATAGACCTTACACAGCCTGGAGGTGTGTTTGGGGTCATTGTCCTGTTGAAAAATAAATGATGGTCCAACTAAAAGCAAACCGGATGGAATAGCATGCCGCTGCAAGATGCTGTGGTAGCCATGCTGGTTCAGTATGCCTTCAATTTTGAATAAATCCCCAACAGTGTCACCAGCAAAGCACCCCCACACCATCACGCCTCTTCCATGCTTCACGGTGGGAACCAGGCATGTAGAGTCCATTAGTTCACTTTTTCTGCGTCGGAACCAAAGATCTCAAATTTGGACTCATCAGACCAAAGCACAGATTTCCACTGGTCTAATGTCCATTCCTTGTGTTCTTTAGCCCAAACAAGTCTCTTCTGCTTGTTGCCTGTCCTTAGCAGTGGTTTCCTAGCAGCTATTTTACCATGAAGGCCTGCTGCACAAAGTCTCCTCTTAACAGTTGTTGTAGAGATGTGTCTGCTGCTAGAACTCTGCGTGGCATTGATCTGGTCTCTAATCTGAGCTGCTGTTAACCAGCGATTTCTGAGGCTGGTGAGTCGAATAAACTTATCCTCAGAAGCAGAGGTGACTCTTGGTCTTCCTTTCCTGGTGCGGTCCTCATGTGAGCCAGTTTCTTTGTAGCGCTTGATGGTTTTTGCAACTGCACTTCGGGACACTTTCAAAGTTTTCCCAATTTTTCGCACTGACTGACCTTCATTTCTTAAAGTAATGATGGCCACTCGTTTTTCTTTACTTAGCTGCTTTTTTCTTGCCATAATACAAATTCGAACAGTCTATTCAGTAGGACTATCAGCTGTGTATCCATCAGACTTCTGCACAACACAACAGATGGTCCCAACCCCATTTATAAGGCAAGAAATCCCACTTATTAAACCTGACAGGGCACATCTGTGAAGTGAAAACCATTTCTGGTGACTACCTCTTGAAGCTCATCAAGAGAATGCCAAGAGTGTGCAAAGCAGTCATCAAAGCAAAAGGTGGCTACTTTGAAGAACCTAGAACATAAGACATATTTTCAGTTGTTTCACACTTTTTTGTTAAGTATATAATTCCACATGTGTTAATTCATAGTTTTGATGCCTTCAGTGTGAATGTACAATTTTCATAGTCATGAAAATGCTCAAAAATCTTTAAATGAGATGGTGTGTCCAAACTTTTGGTCTGTACTGTATATGTGAAGCCTAGTGAATATAATGGAAATAGTTCTTATGTTATTAATTTATAGTCATGTTATGGCTGCATATAGTATCATGCTTTTGCCAGAAAATCCTGATCTTGGCGTGGGCTGCATTCATACACGTCTAGAGAGTATGTATGTGAGACATTCACAGTAAATGTGTATTGATACATAATGGTGTTGATTAGTCCATCTTCAATGTCAACACTAGAAATATTTAACATATGTATCTTTTTTTTACTGAATTATAATGGCTATTAGGTACTCAGCAACTCTTTTACCTATCAGTTCTGCTGGCTTATTCGCTCTCCTGTTGATAAATGTTTCAAAGGATTCCTTCATGACATTGACAAACTTCTCATTTTTCTGGAAGCAGACATCAATGATATGATCCACTTTATCCTTGAAATCCAGCAACTCCTGCACCATGTCCTTATCTTTTTCTGGATTCACGACTATCGAGCTACCAAAGCTCTGTAGAAGGAAGCAGTGCATAACACAATAATCTTATAAGCATTACAAATATTAATTACATATGGTATAGATTACATAGCTGATTTGCATTCATTTTCCCACCACAAAGAAAAGCGTAGGCTTCTATAGACAACCCATAACCATATGGCTAATAGGGTTCATTATAAGTCTCCAAAGTGGAAAGCTAATACCCCTCTGGAGGACTCTGCTTATATATGAATTTATAAAAGCATTTCATTCTGCACCTCACAGATGCATGGACTAGGTAAATTATATGTTTATGGAGCAAAACCTTGGTAAGACGGCGGTGCCTGTAAGAAGCATACACTTCATCTGGATAAAGCCACTGTTGGCTTCTGCCAAGTAGTAAAGGCATTCAGCGGCTGTCAATCAATAGACCTCTCTTAGGGAAGATTGACAGCTACAAGTGGAGGCTGACAGCAGAGGGTGCATTGTAGGTGCATGTTTGGGGGAAGGTGGAAGACAATTCTGCCACTACATGGGTGAAGCACAATGACTTGGGTGAAGGAGGTTATTAAAAGAAGTGATGTGACTACTTGGAGGGGATACACAAATTTTACTACTAGGGAAGTAATGGGGGAAAACATGGACAGTGTTGTGATATAGGTTGGGTTAACACTGCATTGATTCCTTCTCTGGGCCACTGATTTTAACTATTGATAAGGTGGGTACTATTGCTCTATTGATGTACCAATCTGCCAATAACTGTGATCGCTCATTTGGGAAGGTTAAATGAACCATGACTGTGCTGTGCATTACTAGGCTGTAATGTTGGGTTCACAATTCCAGTACATCTTTGCCCACAGTAACTTTCAGTCTATGACTTCTAGAAAATATGTTTCCATAGCTTTTACATGCTGGCAGACCATACAGGACACAGAACTATCCAGTTATGGAAATATACTCATGTGCATAAATAGAGGACGTGAAGCTCAGCTTTACAGTGATGCAAATATGATACAGTATTTGGTTTCATACTTTAATGTACTCCCCCCAGTGTTGCAGCAGGATTGACTGACCACCTCTGACCCGACTGAAGAGTTGATACATAAGAGTCAGGTCTGGAACTCTGTTCTCATCCAGCATATTCTTCAGACCTGCGTGTAGAAAACCACGCACAGCTATTACAGACAAGCCAGAGAACACAGTGTGCATACGTCGCTATATACAAAAGGGAAGGAATACACTACTGGAATATTCATGGAGGACCTATCACCAGGTAAAGAGTAGTCCGTTTTTGATCCTAAATGATTCCTGCTCTGCTAAGCATTCAGTTTTTTGTTTTTATTAAAAAAATCCACCATATGATTGCAGACATATCGGCCTTTTTATTTAGTGCTAATTTCAATGGTGTTTACCAAGGAGAAAATAGGGTAATAATGCAGAGCAGCCCAAGACAAGCCCCAGAGAATCCTGTGAGCCACGCCCCATTGTAAAAACAATAGAAATTAGCACTGAATAAAAAGGCTTAAATATTTAGAACCGTATAGTGGATTTAATGCAGAATAATAAGGGGAGCAACAAGAATAAATAAGAGAAAATACTGACCCCTTTTAACCTTGTGACAGGTCCTCTTTAAAGGGAACCAGTCACCATGAGATGCTGCCGATCTACTGGCACCATGTTGTAGATCAGGAGGCGCAGATCCGAGTAATGTGCAGGTTACTGTTAAATATTCAGTTCAATTTCTAATTCATTCATTGAAATCCCTGCTCATTCTGAGAATACAAGTCCAAGGGTAGTCTCCCTTAAAGACTAACCATCTTCCCTATATGAGCATGCATTTCAAAATCCAAGTGCAGTAAAATGAGAAAAAATAAATTAGTATAATGCAATTCATTTTTTGGCTTTTGCAGGGTTCTTGTACAGTAAAAACTACCTGGCAACATGACTCTACAGGTCAGTACAATTACAGTAAAACTAAACTTTTATAATCTGATTTCTATTGGTTAAAAATGTAAATAAATTTTTGTTTCTGTCACCATTTTCTGAGACCCGTAACTTTTTTTTTTTCCATTGATCGAGCTATGTGAGGATTTGATTCTCTGCGTGTCAATCTTTCTTTTTTATTTCTGGGTATACATGACATTTTGATTGCATTTTTAAGAGGAGGTGCGGTGAATGGAAAATGGCAATTTTGGTGATTCAATTTTTTCATTCATGACTTTATCAGTATGGGGTCATTCATATTTAATTTTCATAGATCGGATTTTTAGATTGGACGCAGTGATACCAAATATGTTTTTTAATTGTTTTAATTTCCTTATTTATGGTTTGGTTGAAATGTTTATTTTTATTAAAGGGGTTGTCCACTACTCAGACAATGCCTTCTCAATCCCTATGTTTCCCCCCTGTAAAATAATAACACCTAAACTCAACTCCGGTGCCGCTCCAGTGATGTCGGCACTGGCTCTCCCGGGGATTGTGTAACATTGTTATGTCATGCGATCCCTGCGGCCAATCAGCGCTAGCTTCACTCTCCCTGCCTTTGGACAAATCACATACAGTACAGACCAAAAGTTTGGACACACCTTCTCATTTAAAGATTTTTCTGTATTTTCATAACTATGAAAATTGTACATTCACACTGAAGGCATGAAAACTATGAATTAACATATGTGGAATTATATACTTAACAAAAAAGTGTGAAACAACTGAAAATATGTCTTATATTCTAGGTTCTTCAAAGTAGCCACCTTTTGCTTTGATGACTGCTTTGCACACTCTTGGCATTCTCTTGATGAGCTTCAAGAGGTAGTCACCGGAAATGGTCTTCCAACAATCTTGAAGGCGTTCCCAGAGATGCTTAGCACTTGTTGGCCCTTTTGCCTTCACTCTGGGGTCCAGCTCACCCCAAACCATCTTGATTGGGTTCAGGTCTGGTGGCTGTGGAGGCCAGGTCATCTGGCGTAGCACCCCATCACTCTCCTTCTTGGTCAAATAGCCCTTACACAGCCTGGAGGTGTGTTTGGGGTCATTGTCCTGTTGAAAAATAAATGATGGTCCAACTAAACGCAAACCGGATGGAATAGCATGCCACTGCAAGATGATGTGGTAGCCATGCTGGTTCAGTATGCCTTCAATTTTGAATAAATCCCCAACAGTGTCACCAGCAAAGCACCCCCACACCATCACACCTCCTCCTCCATGCTTCACGGTGGGAACCAGGCATGTAGAGTCCATCCGTTCATCTTTTCTGCGTCGCACAAAGACACGGTGGTTGCAACCAAAGATCTCAAATTTGAACTCATCAGACCAAAGCACAGATTTCCACTGGACTAATGTCCATTCCTTGTGTTCTTTAGTCCAAACAAGTCTCTTCTGCTTGTTGCCTGTCCTTAGCAGTGGTTTCCTAGCAGCTATTTTACCATGAAGGCATGCTGCACAAAGTCTCCTCTTAACAGTTGTTGAAGAGATGTGTCTGCTGCTAGAACTCTGTGTGGCATTGACCTGGTCTCTAATCTGAGCTGCTGTTAACCTGCGATTTCTGAGGCTGGTGACTCAGATAAACTTATCCTCAGAAGCAGAGGTGACTCTTGGTCTTCCTTTCCTGGGGCGGTCCTCATGTGAGCCAGTTTCTTTGTAGCGCTTGATGGTTTTTGCAACTGCACTTGGGGACACTTTCAAAGTTTTCCCAATTTTTCGCACTGACTGACCTTCATTTCTTAAAGTAATGATGGCCACTCGTTTTTCTTTACTTAGAATTTGTAATATGGCAAGGAAAAAGCAGCTAACAGTCTATTCAGTAGGACTATCAGCTGTGTATCCACCAGACTTCTGCACAACACAACTGACGGTCCCAACCCCATTGATAAGGCAAGAAATCCCACTTATTAAACCTGACAGGGCACACCTGTGAAGTGAAAACAATTTCCGGTGACTACCTCTTGAAGCTCATCAAAAGAATGCCAAGAGTGTGCAAAGCAGTCATCAAAGCAAAAGGTGGCTACTTTGAAGAACCTAGAATATAAGACATATTTTCAGTTGTTTCACACTTTTTTGTTAACTATATAATTCCACATGTGTTAATTCATAGTTTTGATGCCTTCAGTGTGAATGTACAATTTTCATAGTCATGAAAATACAGAAAAATCTTTAAATGAGAAGGTGTGTCCAAACTTTTGGTCTGTACTGTACATCCGGAGGAAGTGAGAGCTGCTGGGGCCAGTTGTACTCGTATTTCGGTGTGATGGGCTTTGCAAAGGACGCATCACTGGCCCCGCGCACCACACAATTGACATTGTCAGATCATTTAACTAGTTAAACATTGTTCTTTCACTTAGACAAAACTGTATATACCCCTGTCTTTAGTAGAAATACTGCAACCAAAAGGTAAATTAAAGAATAACACTAAGATGAACATGATATCTACATATTGGATGTAAAGACTTCTGCACATTATCGGCTTAAGGAATCTCTTTCTACAAGTCTTGTGTAAGGCTAGGGCTGTGCCTACACTTTTTATCTCTCACTGTATGTGAAATAGCTGTTCATATAAATACACTGTAGCTTGGAAACCACTACGTGATCGCTTTGCCTCAGTCAAACAAGTCTTGGCATTGCAAATTAACAGCAATTTTTGAGGAAGTAGGCACTTATAATGAAATTAAAGTGGTTGTCTGGTCAAAACAAGCATGGATAGGTAATAGCATGTTATCACTGGGCAACCCCCTTAAACCCTTCATTACAGGGCTATTTTCAGTTCTTTTGGGGGAGGAGTTTGGGGGGGTTCTCCCCTTCTTCCAAGAGCCATAACTTTTTTATTTTGTACTGTTGTACTTTTGAATGACACCATTAATGTTACCACATAGTGGACTGTAAATTAACACAGCAAACAAAAAAAAAGGGGGCAGCAGTATTTACCTGCCCAGGTCTCAGTACTAATCACTATCAGGATGCAGCAAACCCATATAATTGAGACGGCGGTAACACAAGTGCAAAATACTGATGAGACAACCACTCACAACCTACCAGTTCATGGAGGGGGTGATTGCTTAGTATTAAAATTGCTGGGCGCAGGCAGGCCCATTAACGTTGGCCTTGTAAACTGGGATGTCTGTCCTCATGAGGTGCACTTATATAGAGCTGGGCAGCCCGCCTAATCTAATAGTATGGGCGTCACGAATAGGCTGTAAGTAGGACATTGTGCATTACTAATGTATGACCAGAGCCCTATAGGAGCCTTTTTTTTTTGCAATTTTAATACTAAGTAATCTCCCCCTCCATGAACTGGTAGGCTGTGAGTGATTGTCTCATCAGTATTTTGCACTTGCGTTGCCGCCATAACATTTTTAATTTAGGGGTTAAAAAATAAATAAATCAGAAACTTGAAAAAAAAAAAAATTAAATAAAATGTTGCTTGTGTTGCCATTTTCTGATACCGTAATGTTTTCATTTTTCGGGATAAAGGGCTAAAGGGATGTGTGAGGGCTTATTTTTTGCGCCCTGAGCCGACGTTTTTACTGATACAATTTGGGAATAGATATGATGTTTTGATCGCCTCTTATTGCATTTTATTGCAATGTTGCCAAAAGAATCGTAATTCTGTCATTTCCATTTTTTTTATCGTTACGCCATTTACCGATAAGATTAATCTACATTATATTTTGATAGATCAGACTTTTACGAACGCAGCGATGCCAAATATGTGTATTTTTAATTGCAAAAGGAGGGTGATTTGAACTTGTATTTTTTTTTCCCTAGGGGACTTGAAGCTGCGCTCATCTGATCGCTTGTACTATACATAGCAGTGCTTCAGCAAAAATCACAGTCTAATACAAATCTTTCACAAGAAAATCATCATGACAAGCTTGGAGGTCTTCAGCAGACCCCAGGTTGTCATGGCAACCCATTGGCGCCCCACAATCACATCACGGGTTGGCCGATGGGTGCGGGAATGTATTAAATGCAGCTGTGAGGGATTGACAGCAGCATTTAACAGCCGCGGGCCGCGTTACACTACACCTGCAGCTGTTAGAGGAAGATGGTTGAACAGCCAATATCAGCCGGGAAAGAAGCAGGCTCAGCTTACGATCCCACATCAAAGTCAGGGACATAACATATGAAGTAACTGTATGTCATATGTCATGTGCGCACAGAGTAAAAATCTGCAATAACATCAATGATGCAATTAGTGATGCACGCCCTACAGCCTATGTTTGCTATTGGTGAAAGGTTTGGACTGCAGGCGGCCAGTTCATCACCCAAATTCTTCTTCTTTGAAGCCATACTGTTGTGATGGATGCAGTATGTGGTTTAGCATTGTCGTGCTGAAATATGCAACTTAATCCTTGATATAGACGTTGTCTATACAGCAGCATATGTTATTCTAAAACCTGTGTATAATGCTCAGTATTGATAATGCTTCTCATGGTGTGTAAGCTGGCCATGCTATAGGCACTAGTGCAGCCTCATACCATCAGAGATGCATAAAGTCCATAAAAAAATAAACATTTTGATCCATCTGACCACAAATCAGTTTTCCATTTTAAATGAACTTTGGCCCAGAGAAAACGGCAGCGTTTCTGGATGGTGTCGATATAGGACTTCTTCTTTGCATTCTAGAGCTTTAATTTGCATTTGGGGGTTGTACAGAGAACTATACTAACAAACAATGAGTTTTGGAAGTATTCATGAACCCATGAAGTAATTTGCATGACCAAATTTTTAATTTGATTGCCTGTTTTTAATGCAGTGCCACCTGATTTTTCTGAAATTGTTCCACAATTTTTAGACACAGTTGTTCACAGATTGATAAGCCTCTGACCATCTTTGCTTCTGAGACTCTGCCTCAGAAGCAAAGATGGAGTGCAGCTCCATGAAACACTGGAGCTAGGAGCAGGTCACTTTTCACAGGAAACAGACCGGAGAGGCGTGGAAATTGATGAAGGCGGCGGAAGACGAGTATTAGACAGGGGGCAGGTGACTACCATTTAAAGCATCACTCGAGCGGTGCAATAAAAAAAACAAAATGCTGGAGTGGTGCTTTCAGTAACCACAGAAAGATCTGACTATAAAAATTAAAAATCACTGAAGCAGCAAACTTTGTGAAAAACTAAATTTGTGACAATTTCAAAACTTTAGGAAACGACTGTACATTTTTGTAAATTAAGCAGGGGGCGATAGTGGCACTTTTTATAAATTTGCATAATCCAGAACGGGGGCACCAACAAAAACCTATTCCCA
Source organism: Phyllobates terribilis (assembly GCF_046119375.1). Taxonomy (NCBI): domain Eukaryota; kingdom Metazoa; phylum Chordata; class Amphibia; order Anura; family Dendrobatidae; genus Phyllobates; species Phyllobates terribilis. The sequence goes on along the minus strand of NW_027362762.1, from coordinate 323,677,480 downwards.
TCTTATTCCGCATACTTTTATGTCTTTTATGGCTAGGGCATTGAGAACACAGACAACTGGGTGGTGCAGCAACCTCTTCATCCACAGACATAATGAGTAGTGATGAGCGAGCATGCTCGTTACTCGAGATTTAAGAGCATGCTCGCCGAGTATCTTCAGCGTGCTTGGGTGTTATATTTTAGTTACTCGTGCACATGATTTGCAACTGTTTGACAGCTATAATACATGTGAGGAATGCCTGTTTCTTAGGCTCGCCAAAAGGGTTAACATACTCGCTCATCATTAATAATGACGTCTGTGGATAAAAAACACAAGAATTCAATCTGTCTATGTGCCAGGTATATATTTATTTATATCTCTCACTCTCGCTCTATAATATATATATATATGTATAGTAACTTTGCGGCATAATACACTTATTTCCTAAATGCTTGACCAAAAGCAAGTCAGGATGAATAACCACTGTACATAGCTAACACAAAAGTTCCAAAAAAGAAATTACCTTTTTGTAAGATGGCAACCAAGTGTTCTCCTAGTAGTTGTTTCTCCACACAAGCGATCAAAGGTTTGCTGCATGATAAAATATAAGACATTACTTCGTTAAGCATTTGCAAATGCAGTTAAAAATATAGCAAATTAGTGCCAACGCCCAAGTATGTGAAACCAAGAGGAACTGTTCTGGTCAGAAGAAGATATAATAAGCTTAAATGGGTTATCGATCTTCAGGCCAAGCAGTCATACACACTGGTGATGCTATAAAATAATTGAAAAGGAGTACTTATCTGCGGATGTCCCTTCTGCTCCAGTGCCACCTCTCCGCTGCTTCCTAGAGTTCTTTGTCGACAGGGATGGAGTGGTGACATCCAAGCAATAACATCACTGCACTCAGCAATACTGGGCCTTTTGCCTCAGTATGCCCACTAATGCCAGGGATTGGCCTGCATTCATCAGTGGGGTCTCATCTACTGTCCGCAGCAGATATGTCAACAGAAATATTACCGGAGTGGCAAGGGGGCGGCAGGAGATTCTATGAGTATTTTATTATTTTAAAGCATAACCAGCCTGCAGACCCATATGGGGTAAAGATGGACAACCCCTTAAACTCACGTTTTTTCAATAGGTCTCAATGACTTTGTATTTATAGAGATTCAGCAGTTACACTCATGTTATTCCATGTTACCAATATTGCTCTAAACTCTATGCTTGGGTGGCTGTATGTAAAATGATGCCACCATTTGGCCCTTGTATAAATGTTACTATGTAAGGTTTGCCTTTGTTGGATGTTTTCCATTGGTTGAAGATACCAAGCCAAATTTTCTTGCTTCTGTTTAATCCGCTGGTACTGTGTTGTGTTGTGTTCATTTTTCCATCAAGTAAATTAAAATAAAGAAATACACAACAAAGAACAGAATTCCTGACCTAATCTAACTTTTATCCTGAGAGTACATTTCCACAACTGTATTGGGTCAATATTAGCTCGAAGGGGCAATCTGGACAATCTATTAATGTGAATTTGGCCCTGAAGAGAAAATTATTATAGAAGCATGACAGTGGAAGTTGAGTAAATCATGTAGTAGCGTAAGTGTTCATTTCTCTGCAGTGTTACTGCACAAAGACATCAATGGGTCATCCATGTCATGCGCAGAAGAGGAGATCCTACGGCTAACAAGTGATCCCTCATATTATTTGTCCTAAGGGGATATGAACTGGAGGCATCTAAGACAGGCAACAATTTTAACAATATCACAATACTTTACTTACTGCGTCCCATGGTCCAAATATGTGATGACCCGGTCAACCTCTTCTTCTAAACGCCTATTCACATGATGTAAATATTCAGGAATCTAGAAACAGAAAACCCGGCATGAAAGTAAACCAAAGGAAAGAAGATATGGCAAGTTGCTATGCTAGCTAAATATACTTACACACCGACACCCTAGCTTGTTTTATAGCTGCAACCATATACTGTTTGATAAGACGGACCCCCAGCTGCTCTGCAGGTCCAATGGGGTCAGTGCTCCTGAGACTGTCTCTTCACTACATATCGCTTATTGTGTGCTATATAGGCAGCAAACAGAAGATGGAAATGGTTCTAAACTGCTTCTTTATGATCAGGTAAAGGATTTTCTCTTGCCACTACCTGTGACATTGGCTTCTCTTTAAAGGGGCTGTCAGCTATTAACCTCTTTTTGTTAGAAGGGGGGTCTCCTGATCATAAGGCGTCTTTATTATAATGAAGAGGCTGTCCACGTACATCTTCCAGATACAGGACCCTCCACTTTGGTAATGTGGGTCCAGATGGAGGACCACCTGTATTAATGAAGAACTCCCTAATAGTGGATTTGTCAGAGGTTCCTAAACCAGACAATTCCTTTAAGACCATTAGCCATAACACTATATGGTCAGTCACTAAAAGAACTATACATCATATTGGTTCCTAGACTGCTGGAAATCAGGCCTGCATGCAATTTGTAACTGTAGAAAGGCACTTCATAAAGGAAGCTGATTGATATAGGGTTAGAAGCTAGCCTTACTTACCTCTCTCTCTTGCATTAACCTCTGCCCCTCTGATGCATACAAGCAATTTGTTTCTTCCAAAAATCTTCCTTCAAAACAATCTTTGTACACCTACACAAATAAGATAAAATAGTGAGATGTACACGAATGCATCCTGCAACAATATAAGGTATGGTCTTATATGAAGCATTGAAAATGGCTGTTAGTTCATGCTTGTGTCATTGATTTTCAGCTGGTAAAACCATACTAAATATGTCCATGTACACCTGAGATAAATTTGAACACACATCTAGCTCTCCCAACATCCCCCGTACATATACACACTCCGTGTGGCCCACCGTGCATGTGTTTTTAATGGGGAAAGTGAAATAAGTTGCTGTCAGACACCTATGGTGGTGGCTTACCTCCAGTGGGAACAAAAGAAAACAGGTGCTGTAATTCAACATGCCCTACCCTTCTCTACCACATCATCTCCTGTTGGGAGGGAGTCGGCAGGACCCAATCCCCCCAACATGCTGCAATAAAAGTTATTATATCATGAAGATACTGTTTACAACAGAATCATGTTTTCTTTGTACCAGAAACCATGATTCGTTGCCTGACAAACAACACTATACGGTCAGAGACCCTATTAGCTTACCTGCAGCTATATTTTTTTACCTTCATGTATGAATGAATGAATCTACAATACAGGGTTAAAAAAAGAAAAAAAAACACAGGGTCCGATTCATAAAGAGTGATGATTCTCACAAAGGACCTGTAACCAGGCCAAGAGTGAACAGATTTTGCTCTTATCATATTCCAACCTATAGTCCTGAGTAATCCATTCTTTTTTTTTTTTTAATTCACCATACCTTTCAGGAGATATGGGCCTTTTTTATGTATAGCTTAACTTGACAGTCTTTACCAAGGGGGCATTTACGCCTACTTGGTAAAGTCCATAAAAATAACAAAAAAAAAAAAAAAACAGATGACATTGGGAAGCACTGGGAATAAAACAAGAGCAAGCAATGATCAATTTTACCTGATGACAGGTACTCTTTATTTGGGCTATCCCACTGGATATATTTCACCTATACAAGTGAGTTTTAGACACTTTTCTAAGAACATCCAATAATCCCAAACACTACGGGCCCGATTCATCAAAGCTTTCTCACCAGAATTCTGGCGTAAAAGTTTTGAAAAGTCGCAAAATTTAGGCTCAACTTGGAGTTGTGCCTAAATTTTGCAACTTTTGGTGTTTTCACAACAGTTTCACCCACCACTGACTAAATGGGAGGTACTGTGGCAGGACAGGGGTGCAATGCCACAGCTCGACTAGTTTGTGACGAGTCATGAAGTGTCTCTACACCACAAATCTCACTCCAGTACCTGACTGGAGAAAGATTTCTGGCATAGCACACAGAGGTGCACGCCGCTCGTCAGATTTGTGCACCTCTTTATGAATCAGGAGCGTATGACTCCAGCATGACCCCTCATGAAGACAGACATGAACAATGCTGGTCTTGATTAATTTGGCCCGTAATTTTAATCTAATTCATAGTTTTGCTGGGTGAGGGTTAGATTTCAGTTATCCATCTCTCTTTAGGATTTATTTTTGGACATGGTGTAAAACAAATCTGACTTTCTACAATTTTGTCTTCTAGACTGATTCCTCTACTTAAGACACATACTTGCAGGTCAGACAGCATGCCAAGCAAACTTCTCATGAGGCTTCTGTCCACTGCCTCTCCGGATCGCTCTTTCTCAATCAGGAGGAGGATGCCATCTATTGTTTTTGTCTGAACCAACTTATCACTTATAACATGACAGCGAAATAACTCCAAACCCATATCCCTACAAGAAAAAAGGAACAAAAGCAAGCAAATGACTTTCTAAAGAGTGATTTATGACTTGAGCAAGTCACACTGAGCAGAAGACAAAAATCACACTAAATGTATGTTAAGTTGAGTGTAAAGTTGGCCACTAGAAGGCGGTGGGTTTGGCAAATGGTTTCCTAATAGTCCTATGTACATCCAGACTGGCCGACACATAGTAGAGACAATCAGTCCTATGTTGTAGAGCTAGTAATATAGTACCATGGCACGTTGTTACGCCACCTAGTCCACACAGAACAGAGGACAGGAGTGCTTTATGATAGGGTTGGCAACATTTCTGTAAGGATTTTTACTGTTTATTGAACAAAAGATTTGATATTTCAATGGTAGTAGAATTCATAGTGTAAGCAGTCATCCAGCGACAGTCAATAAAGGGGTTATTATGAGAGATGAGCCCATCCAGAATGCAGCCTGCTCCCAGCACCCCAACCAAACAGCTGCTATTGCTGGGGAAAGCCACAGCCAGAATGTAAAATTACATGGTGACCATAGAGAAGAATTACTGTGTGTAAACCAAGGGCGGCCAGAATAAATGCTGATTGCGAGTAGTAACCTGTATGCAGTCTGATAACAGGTAGGTGTCCCGAAGAGCATCCGTTACACAGACACTTACCATATAGAAGGAAGCATAGAGTTTTGCAGGACGTAGGTTCGATCCAAGAATAGGAAAATGCTTCGAATCATGATCTAAAGAATGGAAGACAGATCTGTTTCAACCTTTTTCGTGTACAGAAAACCATATTTATATGTGTTGTAGTATCACAGAACCCACACTAAAAATGTGCAGCATCCGAATGAAGCCTAATCTGATAGAAGGGACACTTCAGTTAAAAAAATGTAACTAATGATCTCTCACTATTATTTACATCTTTTATTGTCTATAGAAAAAATGGTGATGTGTGTTTTCATATTTGCTTAATATAAACTACTTTCTGTCCAGTGTCTAACTCCCTCTCTACTTGCACTGTTATTGTGACACACAAAGTACACTGTACATTGACAGACGGTCGCTAATCAGTGGTGGGGGCAGGGTTGGACTAGTAAAGCCCCCGTTTCACATAGCGAGATCGCTGCTGTGTCACAGTTTTGGTGACGCAACAGCGACCTCACCAGCGATGTCGCTATGTGTGACACTTTGCAGCGATCAGGCCCCTGCTGTGAGGTCGCTGATTGCTGCAAAGTGTCCTGGACCATTTTTTGGTCGTTGCCCTCCCGCTGGTCAGCACACATCGCTGTGTGTGACCAGCGGGAGCAGCGATCAGGCTGGTAACTATGGTAAACATCGGGTTACTAGGGGCACACGCGCACTTAGTAACCCGCTGTTTATCATGGTTACGAGCCTGCTAAAGTGAGTGGTAACCTCCCGCTCACCGTAGCAGAGTGGTAACCATGATAAACAACGGGTTACTAGGTGCGCGTGTGCCCCTAGTAACCCGATGTTTACCATGGTTACCAGCCTGCTCCTGCTTCAGCAGGCTGGTAACCAGGAGCAGGACATCGTGGAAAGATTCTTTCCACGATGTCGCTGCTCCCCTGATCGTTGGTGAGCCTGCCTGTTTGACAGTTCACCAGCGACCACATAGCGACGCAGCAACGATCCCTGACAGGTCGTATAGTTGTCGGGATCGTTGTAGCGTCGCTAAGTGTGACGGGGCCTTAACACAAGGCACCCAGTCCTGTAGTGATGATAAGCTCCTGCTGATAAAACACTGATTTTATTGAAACAGCAACAGCATAGAAAGTGAGACATCCCTGGATTCAGGCTCTCAGCCCCTACCTCAACTGCTCTAAGATTACATAGTAAAAACCAGCTGACAGATCCCCTTTATAGAGTTCATCTCATCATTTGCTTTCAAGGCCAGAGCCTCTTACCTTTCTGCTCGTCAGAATACACTTCTGAATGACTGACAATTTGAACCAGCATTATGGTTGCACCGCTGACCTGAACTGTAAGGCCATGCGTACACGTTGCGTTTCTGCGTCGTTTTTTCAGTGCAAATTTGTCACAAAAACCTGAAGGGAATCCTGATGCCAGCAAAGTGAATGAGAATCCTGAAGTCCCATGCACACATTGCTTATTTGTGACTTCAGATACCAATCTGCAGCATGGTCATTTTCACCCACCCACTTCAAAGAAGTCCATCAAAACTGCTACAAAAATGCAGGTCTAAAAATTATTGTGGATTTGCTGTACTTTTGTAGCATTTTTTTGCATGCGTTTTAGACAGCAGTGAATGCTGTAGAGATAGATAATAAATAAAGGTTGCACTGTATAGCATAATTCTTTGTGTCACTCAATCTTCAGCATCTTTTCTGAGTTTTTACTTGTTTTTAATATACATTACTTAGTAAAAAATAGATTTTGTTATAATGGACATGTATTCTGTTCTTGTTTGTTGCTGAGCAGTGTATGCTCAGTGTCTGGTTTTATTAAAGAGATAGATAATAACCTAATGTTGCCTCAGTGTCAATATGAGAGGCGTCCCTGGGGCACATTCATGAGATAACTATCCTCCTGCATTGTTTACAGATGTATTGAACATATTTTGGTTATGTGTGGTTGTTATGTGATTTTGCACCTTGGTCTGCTCATCTGTTTGCACAGCCTTAGTTCTCCCTTTGTGAGACTCCCATACTGTCACACCTTGGAGCATTATTTCCTCACACTCCATTTACTTTCTTTTGTTTTTATATATAACATATTTTTCGGACTATAAGACGCACCCCAAATTTTGGGGTGGAAAATAGTTAAAATTTAGAAAAAAGATAGGGGTCCGTCCGAATAGGTATCTTACCTGGGGGGGGGGGGACCGGTGGAGTGGGGGTCACAGGAGGCAGGGTCCTTCAGGAAGCCAGGCCTGGCGCTGGTGGCCTGGGTCTGGGAACCTGGTGGCTGACACTGGGGGGCCTGGTGCTTGGTGGCCTGAAGCTGGGGGCCTGGGGGCTGGCGCTGGGGGCCTGGTAACTGGGGGCTTGGGTGCCTGGCACTGGGGGCCTGGTGGCTGGCACTGGGGGCCTGAGAGGCTGGGGCCTGGGTGCCTGGCGCTGGTGGCCTGAGGCTGGGGGCTGGCGCTGGGAGCCTGGCACTGGGGGCCTGGGGCTCGGGACAGGTACCGGGGCCAGTGTCTTGCTGTGAGTGGCGGGGCAGAGCGGCTTCCGGAGTGCATGGCCATCTTTCTGAAGCTGTGATCTACAGGAAAATGGCAGCCGGAATGGCAAAACGCATGCGCCGGCTCCAGCGGCCATTTTCGTGTATATCACAGCTTCAAAAAGATGGCTGCGCGCACCGGAAGCCGCTCACAGCAAAACACCGGCCCCTGTACCCGGCAAGGCCCCGGTCCCCAAGCAGATACCGGCCCGCCTCACCTCCTCTTCTGCTGCGGCGATCCCACTCTACCACCATACTTTCGGACCATAAGACGCACCCCCCACTTTCCTCACAAATTTGGTGGAAAAAAGTGCGTTCTATGGAAAAATAAGGTACATGTTTATCTATTTGCTTTATGCATCACACTACCATCCATTATTTAAATGTTCTTTATATTCTATGTGTGTATACCTTACCATATTATATTTACAACCAGTGTGGTGGGTTTATATTGTGTACTGGGTCTGTTTTTTAGCATCCTACACATTACCCTATTTTCTCTTTTAAATGGTTTTTAATATGTATGTCCCTTTGAATAACCAGGGACCTTCCCAGGGTGACAATATCAGCGCACAGCTGTCTGCTTTACCTTTGCTGGTTTCAAAAAATGGGGGAGGCCCCATGTCAGTTTTTTTTATTTCATTATTTATAAAAATCTGTAGAATAAGCTCCATAGGGTGAAATTATCATATGTTGGTGGGTTGTGCAATTATATGTCTGTGTTTATATCTATCTAAATCCATCATCTACATATATTTCTATAGCATTCTTTGCTGTCCAAAAATGCAGGTGAAGAACGCATGCAAAATCACAATGAAAGCACGGAAAAACATGCGAGTTTGCAGTTGCATTTTTCCTGCCAAGAGATGCAGAAATTTCTGCATCCAAATACTCAACGTGTGCACAAAGCCTAAAGCAGCTTTGTCTCTGCAGCAGTGACATGGAGGCTGGCTGGATGAGGAGCTGTGTACTCCTGCGATCCCGGCCAGCTACTGAGCAGCACTAATAACCTCTAGAGAAAAGAGCTGCCTAGGAGACTGGCCTCCTCTGATAGACTGCAGAGATGGATGGTAACCTAGGCAATGGGCAGTAACAAAAAAAATTAAAAACTAAAATTCTGCCATACCTGAGAATGGAAAGGAGTTTTATTAAAAGTAAATTGTAAAGTTGTTTGTTTTTATAAATAGTTTGCAACCTTTTAAAGTAAATGGACACTTTGGGAGCAATTTGTTTTACTTGAACGCATTTTTTTTTTGCAATTGGATATCAATAAACTATTGGAACCGTTCAGCAAATGTACTTCAGTGCCCCCTGGAGTGATTTTAAAAGTCACTGATATAAAAATAATAGCGCAACTGATGAATGGGGCCCTTTATGTTTTATGGAACATAGCTTGCTGCAAAATGAGTTAATCATGACTGTCAGTGAACTTGTACTGGCAACAGGGTTTGCAATTCTCACCTTTCTTCTGAGCTCTTCTATGCTGATTTATGACCACACCAAAAGTTCAGCTCATCTTTAATTAGTTACATGATGGTGATGAGAAGCCTAATGATGCCATTTTACAACAGGTCATTTTTTACAAGTAGTTATAAAACATGAGCCCACAGAGGTCCAAGCAGTTTCCATTGCTCCTCCTTTGGGTGGTTATATGTTGGTATACTTTTTATGCTGCATGGAATAGCATAGTAGGAAAATAAAACTAGAAAGAACTGCCAGTAATCAATGCTCCCATCGATTGTATTCCTTGCAGACTCAATGTCAGCTTACATGAATATGATACAGGAAAACCACTATAGTATACGAGCGCAGCTAAACTTTTAGGGAGGTGTCAAGCAAAAACCGTGCTGATAGATTCCAATAATATCAGGGAGAATTGTGGACTAGCCAACGCATGACTAGTAATGCAACATATGTACAGTGAAGGAAATAACTATTTGATCCCTTGCTGTTTTTGTAAGTTTTCCCACTGACAAAGACATGAACAGTCTATAATCTTAAGGTTAGCTTAATTTTAACATTGAGAGATAGAATATCCCCCCCAAAAAAATCAAGAAAATCACATTGTATAAATTAGATAAATTTATTAGCATTTTGTATTTTTATTTCTATTTGATCCCCTACAAACCATTATGAGTTCTGGCTCCTACAGACCAGTTATACGCTCGTTATCAACTCGTTACCTGCATTAAAGACAGCTGTCTTACATAGTCATCTGTATAAAAGACTCCTGTCCACAGACTCAATCAGTCAGACTCTAACCTCTACAACATGGGCAAGACCAAAGAGCTTTCTAAAGATGCCAGGGACAAGATCATAGACCTGAACAAAGCTGGAATTGGCTACAAAACCATAAGTAAGGTGAGAAGGAGACAACTGTTGGTGCAATAGTAAGAAAATGGAAGAAACACCAAATGACTGTCAATCGACATCGATCTGGGGCAACATGCAAAATTGCACCTTGTGGGGTATGCTTGATCATGAGAAAGGTGAGAGATCAGCCTAAAACTACACGGGGGGAACTTGTTAATGATCTCAAGACAGCTGGGACCACAGTCACCAAGAAAACCATTGGTAACACATTACGTCTTAAGGCTATGTGCCCACGATGCAGAAATGCTCAGCATTTTTTCCTGAGCGTTTCTGCATCTCCCTGGCAGAAAAAAACGCATGCGGATTGTACATGCGTTTTTCCTGCCAGGGACATGCGGATGTGAAGCGTTCTTCACTTGCATTTCCGCATTTGGGTTGACAAGCGCTTTCCAAGCGATTTTAGCATCACTTGGAAAGTGCTTGTCAACTTGGTCACACTATATAAATCCATGCAAACAGCATGGATTTATATAGTGTGACCCGAGAGAATGTCAAAAAATAAAAAAATAAATGTATACTTACCCTCCGATGGCCCGCGCTGTCTTGCTTAGCTCGGTCCTGGCTGCCGGCAGCCGTAGACTGAAGGACCTGCCGACGTCAGCGTCGCGTGACCCGTCACATGACTGTGACGTCAACGCAGGTCCTTCATTCCATCGCGAAGTGCCGGGAAGCAAGGAGGAGCGCATCGGGGGCCACCAGAAGGTAAGTATACATTTATTTTTTTATTTTATTCTCTTTCTACAGCTTTTTTAATGGTACCTCAGTCCGGAGGAGAGTCTCCTGTCCTCCACACCCGGGTACCATCCGCACATTAGTACGCGCCAATTACACAAGTACAGATGCAGTCTTGCGGAATTGGCACGTTCTAATGCAAGTCAATGGCGGCGAAAACGCAGCGCTTCCGCAAAATTAATGGACATGCTGCGGATTTTTGAGCGCAGCATAAAAGCTGCGGAAAAATCAGCATCATGGGCATTGAAAGTGCGGAATTGCATTGGAGACCATGGGGGAAGGTTTACCAAGCGTTTCCGCTGCGGAAATTCCGCAGCATAAACGCTTGAAAAACGCATCGTGGGCACACAGCCTAAAGGTTTAAAATCCTGCAGTGTCCGCAAGGTCCCCCTGCTCAAGAAAGCACATGTGCATGCCCATCTGAAGTTTGCCAAAGAACACCTGGATGATCCTGTGAGTTATTGGGAGAAGGTGCTGTGGTCAGATGAGACAAAATTGAGCTCTTTGGCATTAACTCAACTCACCGTGTTTGGAGGAAGAGAAATGCTGCCTATAACCCAAAGAACACCGTCCCCACTATCAAGCATAGAGGTGGAAACACTATGTTTTGGGGGTGTTTCTATGCTAAGGGCACAGGACTACTTCACCGTATCAATGGGAGAATGGATGGAGCCATGTACTGTAAAATCCTGAGTGACAATCTCCTTCCCTCCGCTAGGACATTAAAAATGGGTCGTGGCTGGGTCTTCCAGCAAGACAATGACCCAAAATATACAGCCAAGGCAACAAAGGAGTGGCTCAAAAAGAAGCACAGTAAGGTCATGGAGTGGCCTAGCCAGTCTCCAGACCTTAATCCCATACAAAACTTATGGAGGGAGTTGAAGCTCCGAGTTGACATATGCGCAACCCTCATCATCAACTACAAAAAAGTCTGAGTGCTGTGCTTGCCAACAAGGGTTTTGCCACCAAGTATTAAGTGTTGTTTGCCAGAGGGCTCAAATACTTATTTCTCACTGTAAAATGCAAATAAATTTATCTAATTTATACAATGTGATTTTCTTGATTTTTTGGGGATATTCTATCTCTCAATGTTAAAATTAACCTACCCTTAAAATTATAGACTGTTCATGTCTTTGTCAGTGGGCAAACTTACAAAAACAGCAAGGGGTCAAATACTTATTTCATTCACTGTATAAGGCTACTCTGCTTTATATAACACCCACCCACACGTATACATATGTATATACTGAATGGCCACTTTATTAGAGACACCCATGTGATAGTGTATTGGACCACTTTTTGGCCTTCAGCGTTGCAGCAATCGTAGCATAGTTACCACTAGGTGTTTATATTTTTCTGCATGAATATTGGTCCATGTGAACAGGTTAGATGGAGGTGTAATTGCTCTGAAAAGCCAGTTTTCCCTCATACTAAAGATGCTCTACAGCAGGGCTAGGAAACTGCAGCCTGCAGGCCACATCCGGCCTTCTGGCTGTTCCAGTCCGGGTCGTGGACCGATACAGTGGAAGGGCTGTAACAGTGGCTCATGGGCCGCACATTGTCCTCACCTGCCATCCGTCAGCCGCCGCCCGCTGACACCGCTATCCACATCCTCGGGATGCAGATAGTGGTAATCAGATTGGTGAAGTATGGAACAGTCGGCTCCTTGTTCCACCAATCGGAGTGTACGACAGATAGCAGATGCGATGACATCATTACATCGTGTATGCTGTGTGGAGAGTTAGTACACCAGAGACACTGGAGCAGAGTGCCAGGAAACGGGAGCGAGGTGGGTATGTGTTGTTTGCATGTATATAGAAGGCTATGTAGGAGCTCATACTGTATATAGGGGTTTATGTGAGGGCTTATACTGTATGTAGGGGTCTATGTGGGGGCTCATACCGTATATAGGAGGCTATGAGGGGGCTCATACCGTATATAGGAGGCTATGTGGGGCCTCATTGTATATGGGAGGTTGTGTGGGGACTCACACTGTATAATACTATAAATAAGAACTGAATTGTCCGAAATGCATAAGGTTCATCCCTAATATTGTTTGCAACATTTTTCAACAATGCTTTTAATCTCTAATTTTAACATGGATAATAAACGACTTTGATTTTAATTCTTACCTGTGCATGTGATGTTGGATACGCCCAACATCTGCATCTATATAGGAGACTATGTGAGGGCTCATACTGTATATAGAGAGGCTATGTGGGTGCTCACACTGTATACAGGGGCTGTTTGTGGGCTCTTAAGGTATATATCGGGCTGTGAAGGGGCTCATACGGCATATAGGGGGCTGTGTGGGAACTCATACCGTATATAGGGGGATGTCAGCATACTTAATTCTGCTCAATATTAGGTTATATAATTATTTTATATTAATAATAATTGTAATAAATGTTAATATGAAGAAAAATTAATTTCAGCCTATTGGTTTGGCCCTCCACAACAGTCACGGTCTCTCATCTGCCCCCCCGGGGAAAATTAAAGGGGCTGTCCACAACTAGGACAACTCCTCATCACTCTGGATGTTTGCTCTTAAAATAAAAAATACCTATATTCACCTCCTGTGCTGGCTCCATTCCAGTGGTGCCGGCACTCGCGCTCCTGGTGCTCAAATGTGATTGTTACGTCACACCCTGCACCCAATCAGCTCTGGTGTCAAAGTCTCCTCCTTCAGAACATATAAGTAATCAAGAGGAAGTGAACGGTCAGTCGAAGCTCTCACTTCACTGCCTAACTACTTATACGTCCGTAAGAGGGGACAGTGACACCAGCGCTGATTGAGTGCAGGGCTCACATTACATAACATCATGTGAGACCCAAGAACACGAGTACCAACACTGATGGAACGGTGCCGACACTGCTGGAATGGCGGCAGCACGGGAGGTGAATTGAACTGTTTTTATTTTAATGGGGACAAACATTCAGAGTTAGAAGGGACTTGTCATAGTAGTGGACAACCCCTTTAATTGCTCACCCCTGCTCTATAGGAATAACATTAATGATTGCGAAGGCAGCAAGGAAAATTTGCTGTCATGTTCCAATACATGACTACATAACCCTTGTGGCACGGGGCACTGTATGGATGAAGTGCTTCTTCTGCCACAGGGTAAACAGCTGTCATGAAGGAATAAAACTTGTCCACAATGCTTATGTTAGCTATACTATCCAAATATCCAAGTACAGGTATCAGAGGGTCCAAGTTGTGCCAAGAAGACATTCCCCACGCCATTACTCTACCTCCACCATCCTGAACCGTTGACACCTGATAGGAATAGATTAGGCTCCCATCAGCAAGATGCAACACAAATCTGGATTAATCTAACCAGAAAATGTATTTCTATTTCCCGCAATATTTGTGCCCTTTTGACCACTTTTCCCTAACAGGAATTTAAGACACTCAAACTGGTCGTCTTCTGTTTATCTATGCTAAGGAACAGCAAGTTGTGTGTTCACTTAGGTAAGCTGTAGCACCGGTGTTGTACTCAGCAGCAATGTGCCTGTCTGTGCACCGCCAGTTCATCTGAAAGATTCTTTACATCCTCCTATGACGCCATTCAACGAGTTGTTTAGATCTACAGGATTCACTTTTACTGGATGTTTTCCTTGATGACATCATTTTTGTATACTGTTGACATCATTGCACAAGAAAACACCACAAGGCAGGCAGTTCTTAAAATACTTGCCCTGGCTAGTCGAACACTGAAAACAGGCTCCCTGGAGTATAAGCACATGTCTTATACAGGGAAGCTCCTACAGTATAAAGGGCAGGAGTTTCTTATAAAATGGCCATTCAGAGTGTATATGAAGTGTAACGTACCCACAGAAGCACGGCAAACTTACCATTTGTCTGCAGTGATCTTTCCAACACAAGTTCACCTTTTTCAAAAACAGAAAGCTGTCAAGAGATTCTGTACACAATTACATAAGTTAAGGAAAAGCGATGAAAAGATTTGGTAATTCAGGCAGTAAACCAACAATATATAACTTTGTCCCAACTTTTTATGCGGGCTCGCACGCAGAACCCACATCTTTGTTAACGAGTTAAATCCCACTGTCAATCACTGACAGGGGGATTTAACACGCGACGACCAGAAGCCCACCAATCATCCCGGCCGTTGGCGCCCCTGTCACATGATCACGGGACGCCGATAGATTGTCATGCAGCTGGGTGTCTGTGGGTGACCCCCCCGTGCCTGTTATTACAACACTCCTGTTAAGGCCAGCCTATGGCTGGCTTTCACAGGAGATCGTAATTTCTTCTATACATAGCAGGTTGATGCACTGATATGTATAGCACAAGCGATCACAGAATAGCAGCTTCAAGTCCCTTAAGAAGATTATTCGATACATTAAAAAGTGTGAAAAAAAAGTTTTTAAAAATATGAAAAAAATAAATCACAAAAGTTCAAATCACCCCCATTTGCACCATTATACTGTGTTCCAAATTATTATGCAAATAATATTTTCTCAGATTTTCCCAAATTACCTATATGAATTGCAGTCATTGTAATTTTCCAGTCAAATAACTATTAGAGTACAATTGAAAGGTTTTTGTACAAACTGCCTATGATAACAGTATATTTTTAAAAAAATAAAACACTCAAACTGCACTCAAAATGCATGTTCCAAATTATTATGCACAGCAGAGTTTTCAACCTTTTCATTTTAATAAAGAACAAAAAAATGGTCATTTTTGAAATTATAAGCATTAGCAGGTTATTAAAAACTGAAATCAAACAGTTTTCAACTCAAAACTTTATTCTAGGTGATGTAACATTTGCACATAGGACCCCTTGTTCGAAAGGAGCTTCTGAACTCTCTCGTCCTTTGAATTTGTCAGGTTTTGGATGGTTTCTGCTTCAATTGTTTTGCATGAGGACAGAATACCCTCCCAGAGCTGTTGCTTAGATGTGAAGTGCCTCAAGCCATCATAGACCGTCCTTTTGATGATGCTCCAGAGGTTCTCAATGGGGTTGAGGTCAGGGGAGCATGGGTGCCACACCATAAGTTTGTCCCCTTTTATGCCCATAGCAGCCAGAGATGCAGATGTGTTATGTGCAGCATGAGACGGGGCATTATTATGCATGAAATGATCTTGATGGTCCAGATGGATGGAGTGGAGGATGGCTGGTTGATGGACACCCCATGCAAACACGGCTACGGCGCTAACAAGGAGGAGGTGGAGTAATGTTTTGGGCTGGAATCATGGGGAGAGAGATTGTCGGCCCTTTTAGGATCCCTGAAGGGGTAAAGATGAACTCCATAATGTATGCCGAGTTTCTCAAACAGCACTTCCTTCCATGGTTCAAGAAGAAGAACCGTGCATTCCGCAGCAAGATCATTTTCATGCATGATAATGCCCCGTCACATGCTGCACATAACACATCTGCATCTCTGGCTGCTATGGGCATAAAAGGGGACAAACTTATGGTGTGGCACCCATGCTCCCCTGACCTCAAGCCCATTGAGAACCTCTGGAGCATCATCAAAAGGAGTGTCAATGATGGTGGGAGGCAGTTAACATCTAAGCAACAGCTCTGGGAGGGTATTCTGTCCTCATGCAAAACAATTGAAGCAGAAACCATCCAAAACCTGACAAATTCAATAGACGAGAGAGTTCAGAAGCTCCTTTCGAACAAGGGGTCCTATGTGCAAATGTAACATCACCTAGAATAAAGTTTTGAGTTGAAAACTGTTTGATTTCAGTTTGTAATAACCTGCTAATGCTTATAATTTCAAAAATGACCATTTTTTTGTTCTTTATTAAAATGAAAAGGTTGAAAACTCTGCTGTGCATAATAATTTGGAACATGCATTTTGAGTGCAGTTTGAGTTTTTATTTTTTTAAAAATATACTGTTATCATAGGCAGTTTGTACAAAAAACTTTCAATTGTACTCAGTTATTTGACTGGAAAATTACAATGACTGCAATTCATATAGGTAATTTGGGAAAATCTGAGAAAATATTATTTGCATAATAATTTGGAACACAGTGTATAAATGGAACAATAAGAAAAAAAACTACATATTTGGTATGGCGGCGTTCATAAAAGTCCAATCTACCAAAATGTAAAATAAACTAATCTGATCAGTAAAATGCGTAACGAAAAAAAAATTCAAAACAAACGAATTACGTTTTTTTGGCTGCCGCAACATTGCAATAAAGTGCAATAATGGGCGATGAAACTATCGCATCTATTCCAAAATTGTATCAATAAAAATGTCAGCTCAGGGCGCAAATAATAAGCCCTCAAACCGCGTCATATCCTGAAAAATTAAAACTTTACAGGTCTCAGAAAATGAAGACATTAGAAACATTTTTTTTCTAACACTTAAATAAATAAAAAAAAAACAATATATGTTTGGTATCAGCGTACTCATACTGACCTGGGGAATCATATTGCCAGGTCAGTTTTACCATATCGTAAACATGATAAATAATAAAAAATACAAAAAAAACAACACAATTGTGGTATTGCACTTTTTGCAATTTGAACGCACTTGGGATTTTTTTTCCTACTTTCCAGTGCCTCACAGGATAAAATTAATGTTGTCATTTATAAGTACAACTTGTCCCGCAAAAAACAAGCCCTGATATGGCTATGGAGACAGAAAAATAGAAAAAAGCTATGCCGCTTAGAATAAAGGGAGGAAAAAACGAAAGAGCAGCAACGGAAAATCGCAAGGTCATGAAGGGGTTAATAGTTCGCCTATCGCTAAATGAGAATACATGTTGGCCTGGTAATAACAGAATGTACACCCTCCGGCAATGAAGTGGTTAATTATGGCATACAACAACATTGCAAGTTAATAATGATGCCATGGGTGGCTGAAAAGCCTAACCTGTTCAATTGTAGGGTCTCTTTTACTGCACAAATGTACCAGAAGTAAAGGATATTCTCTGAACTGGTGGATCTGAGACTTCATATGTTCCTCGCACACTTGGCGCAGCTGTTTATATAGAGTGTGTGACACTTTATAAGAGCATAGGTTTTCCACAGCCTAGGAAAGAAAAAAAGCAGAATTAATGCTGCAGAGCGGAACTCCACATCCACACACTATTACACACTAAGCATACAACTACAGGTATCACATCAGGTTTGTAATGCCACAAGGAGCAAAAAAGGAAAAAACTGCTCACTAAAGAACCTGGTGCCAATGTGCAAACCGTAAGACCCTTGTATCTCATAAATATCATTAACCACTTCCCTCCGCAGCCAATTTTTGTGTTTGAGGTGTTTTTTCCCTTCCCTTTCTCCAAAATCTATTACTTTTGTATTTTTCCACACAGATGCTTGAGGGCTCTTTTTTTGTGGCACGTGTTGTACTTCTGAATGACACCATCCATTTTAACAGAAAATGTACTGGAAAAAAAGAAAATGAAAATTCCAACCATGGTGAAATTTCGAAATAAATGCAATTCTTACATTGTTTTTTTGGGTTTAGCTTCATGGTTTTTATTGTGTGGTAAAATGACCGGCCATCATGATTCTCAAGGTCAGTACAATTACAGAGATTACAACATTACAACCTTATCCAGTTTATTTTATTATTCTAGTGGTGAAAAAAAAATTGTAAATTTGTAAAAACTGGGTTTTTTTTGGTTTGTGTCATCATTTTCCGACACACATTAAACGTTTTAATTTTTTGGTCAACAGATGGGGTGGGAGGAACTAAGCCATCTGTCAAACGTTCCTTCGTATTCGTATAGAATAGACCTGGGACTGGATGGCCCCAGCACGGCCTGACCCACCCCCAAGGACAACCTCGTCCAAACCCAAAAACACCTGAACACTCTCTACCCCGGGGCCCAATATGCTGGAGGTGACGAAAAAGAAGGTATATCTCCCAGAACTGTCCCCCCAGATCAGACAAAGAATGAATGGTTGAGGTTGAGCCAGGATATTTAGACGAGGATCACCTCCAGTGGTGGGGTGCACTGGAGGAAATGCCCCATGTAGGCAAGGCCTGAAATGCCCTAAGAACCTAGTGTCCCAAAGTCCAGTGATGGATGTACTGATTGAAGACAAGACCATGCGCAGCCTAGTAGATACAGTAGCCGCAGTCTCCAGAGTGCCACTGGAGTACTTCGAGACTCATTACGGTTACTTTATCAAAGCCTAGCGAGGAAAACGGATTAAGTTGACGGCCGTTAACCAGACGAAGACTCCAGTCCACGGGATAGCATGAACGCACGTGAAAGATTGGAGACCTGGATGTGGGTCAAAAAGGAGGATGGTGGATGGTCATGCACGGTCAGAAACCTCGATTATATTAGGAATGAATATCCTGGTGATCTAGACCGTTGATGTTCCACAAAGATGGCCCGGCATACTGGCAGAGAGTCACCAAACAACAGCCTACACAGAAGGCGTTCCAGAGACTGAGCCGGGTATGTGGGATTCGCTACAGTGTTCCCGAAGATGAAGTGGTGAGGATTGCGACTGTCCCACCAGGGGGTCAAAATATTACTATATCGTCTCGTCAGAAGCAGATAGTACAGATGGATGTGAGTAGCCACCGAAGATTCAACGGAATAAACATAATTATTGAGCCCCAGAAGCCCAAAAAAAAGGGCGAAAAAGTTGTGGATATGTACGTGTATGGAGGAGAGACAGTCCCCGAAGTCCAACTGGCTCTGATTGCTGAGGAACAGAACCGTGGTCCACGTGATCTCCGACGACAGACCTGACTCCAGAGTGGAATGGCTGAAAAATCCTCGAAATAATACGACTGGACACCAGTCAGTTCTCCAAACAAATTCAGCTGAAAACCTGTTATGGGAATTTTGAGCTGCTTTCTCCAGAAATTAAGATGATATTGAATGTACAATCTGCATTGAACACGAGATTCTGACAGGAGACAAACCTCTGATCCGTGAGCGATATCGACAGATTCCCCCTAACCTGTACCAGGTAGTAAAAGACATGCTATCACAGATGCTGAGTAGTGGAGTAATGCAGGAGAGTCAGAGTCTATGGGCGGCATCGATAGTGCTCGTCCGAAAGAAGGACAAAAGCTTGAGATTCTGTGTCAACTATCGCAAGTTGAAGACGCTTACCCATTGCCTAGAGTGGAGGAGTCCCTGACGTAGCTTCGACAGGCTAAGTATTTCTCCACCTTAGATCTGGCAAGTGGATACTGGCAGGTTCCGGTGGCTGAAACAGACAAGCCCAAAACAGCTTTAATTATACCAATGGGCCTGTACGAGTTCAACAGAATGCCTTTCGGACTCACCAATGCACTTGGGATGTTTCAGTAGTTAATGGAGCACTGTATGGAGAGCTGAATTTTGAATTTATCTTGATCTATCTGGACGACGTCATCGTTTATGCACCCACCTTCGAGCAACATCTATGAAGACTACGACAAGTGCTGACCCGTCTACAGGCTCAAGGTTTCAGCCCGGCTGGAAGCGGTAAGGAACTGGCCTCCGCCATGGACTCTCAGAGCTGCGAGCCTTCCTAAGACGAAGAGGATATTATCAATGTTTCATCTTGATCTTTGTCAAGATAGCCGAGCCTCTTCACAAGTTACTAAAGGGGACCGCAAAAGGCCCAAAGAATCGGCCCATTAACTGGGGACCCTCACGACAACAAGCCCTGGATCAACTGAAAGAAGTCTTGACCAGTGCTCCAGTGTTGGTATACGCTCCATATAATTGTCCATTCATTCTATATACGGACAGAAGTTTTCCCGGATTGAGAGCGGTGCTGGCCCTGGAGCAGGGGGGCCAGGAACAAGTATTAGCGTAAGGCAGTCGGTCTTTGAGATACTCCAAACGAAACCCAGATAACTACAGGTCTTTTAAGTCCAGGAAGAGGCCAGCACTAGCTTCATCCATAAAAATGGCTTTTATTCCAATAAAGATAAAAACAACAGTTCACACAGCAGTACTCCATGAGGCATATAGAGAAAACATAAAAAGATAAGGCAACGCGATTCTGACCCTTGTGGTCCTTAAATACTGCCTAGCTGCTTTCAGCATTTTTGACCGTGTACTAAATAGGTGAGCTGAACTATAACCTTTTTTCTTTTACAGCTTCTTTATGCTGAAGCTGTTGCCGCTCGTCTGAGCCATGACCGAGAAGTTTGCCAAATACTTCACTGGGGCACAAGTCTTGGTCCGGACCGACAATAATCCATTGGCTCATCTGCAAAGTGCGAAGCTGGGGGTCCTGGAACAGAGGTGGGCTGCCCAAATGGCGAAGTTTAATTACGCCATCAAGTACCATTCCGGAAAAGAGAAGGCTAATGCTGACGCTTTGTGTCGAGTCACCCTTCTTGTTTCCTCTGGAGAGGTGGATAAAGAAGAAGAGACGGATGTACTGGACTTAGGTCGAGTGAAACCTGTGGCCTCCGTAGCCAGGAGTAATGGAGTAACAGCGGGCCAGATGGTGCTGCTCAGCAGGACACTGGCTGAATGGGCCCAGACCCAAGATGACCACCCTGTAATCCAGATGATCAAGGGCTGGCTACAAGAAGGGGGAATAGCCTTCTGTGATGGCTCGGGCCGAATTGTCCTCAGATGGCTGGAAGATTCTGCATCAGTGGAAAAGACTCCGTGTTAAAGATGGCGTAATGCACCAGATAGTGTATTTGACGTCAGAGAGAGAAAAGAAGTGGCAAGTCGTGATTCATAGCAGCCTAGCTTGGAGTGTGGCTAAGGAGGGCCATGAGAAAAGTGCCCATTTCAGTCCACAGAAAACTTACAAATGGATTCAACAATGTGTCCTCAGCTAGAGCAGAGTCTCTGCCAGCAATGCAGAGTTTGCGAAGACAACGGAGCAAAGGGAGCCAACTCAAGTCATCTAGTCAACTGCACACCCCTGGAGATCTTGATGATCGATTATCTACTGGTCGGGCCTGCCGCAGGAGGGCTACAGTACTGTTTAATAATTATGGATCACTTTTCAAAGTTTGCAGTGGCCATATCGACCCGCAACCAAACTGCAGAGACGGCGGCTATGATCGTGTATAGACACTTCATTAAGGTATAAGGATGTCTCAGGATGATTCACTCTGACCAAGGAGCATGCTTTCAAGGAAAGATCTATGAGATCTGTGGGATACGGAGGTCCCGAACAACACCGTATCACCAACAGAAAAATGGCACCTGTGAGCGATTTAATCGAATACTGCTGCAGATACTTCGAATCCTGGAGGAAGAAAAGAATTTGCGACGGCCGGATTATTTGCTTCAACTACTCTGGGCCTACAATAACCGAGTGCATAGCACTACTGGCTACACTCCCTACATGTTATTATTCGGGCAGTAAGGAAGAGAAGTATCTGAACTTAAGTTGAGTACACCAACCGAAGAAAAACACCGCAGTCCAGACTCATGGGTGCAGGAGCACTGAATCAGACTGAAAACTATTCACCAGTTGGTAGGAGACAAGCAACAAAATCAATTACCCAGAGACCGTGGTTCAGTCCAAAGTGAACAGTTCACCTGGGGACAGAGTGCTGGTCCGTGTAAAGACTACCATTGGAAAGATAGATGTTCACTGGGAGTATGAACTCTACAAGGTGTTGAAGCAGATAATTCTGAATGGACCAGTGTACAATGTGAAGCGAGAACACGGATTCGGTTTGGTACGCCGACTATATCGGAACATGCTTCACCCCTTTCGTTCCATTGACTTCCCCAAGACAACCTCAACCTGAGTCCAGCAGGAACAACAGACCCCTTGTGGGAGATTACGATGATGATGAATGGTGGACTGTACTGGTCACGCCGAGCTTAACAGACAGTACACCTCTGGCACCCGAACCAGAGCCACAACTACAGAGAGAGAGAAGCTGAAAACCCTAGAGAGTCCTTGGATCCTGATGGCTTGCATAGGTTGGAGCGTCCCACAGTAGGCGTGTCTCCACAAAGGTACCTCGAAAAAGACTGAGTGGGGCCAGATCTCGGTTGGTGTTGTTTTTGCCAAGATGTGAAAATGTTAGTAGGGTGGAATGTAAGGGTTAATCACAGCTTACTGTATTGTTGGAGATTTGTGATGTAACATAAGATCTGTCTTGTATAGGGCAACAGCGAGAGGCCGGAGTTGGAGCACAGGGTTTTTGGCGGTTGGTGAGCGGTTGAAGAAAAGCTGCGGATCCTTGGAGAAAGGTCTGGATAGAGCGGTGTGAATCTGGATCCGTTTTTGGTGATTCTAAGACGCGTTGTCCGGCTTGACATGAGCCACCTCGATGAAAACAACCAAGGACACAGCATCTTGGGCTATGTCATGTGAGGCCCTCTCTCTAAGGACTTAGGGAAGCCCAGCATTGGAGAGATCGGCATTCCCTAAGAGCTTCAAGATGGCGTTTCTGATTATTCGGGAGTCAGCCCAGCAAGGACCCTTCTACTTCAGTCTCAGGACGCACTGGTACCATCTTACATCTGAATATATATGCGCATATATAAATAGCCTTATAGAGGTCCAGTTAGTTAGGAGAAAAGGTCTTTTCTATAGGAGACACTTCAAAAACTGCCCCGAGCAGGCGATTACTAAAGTGCTGGCACAACACTGTAGTTTTATTGATTCATGCATAGAAAGGGTTAAAAAGCATTATATTTTGCTTGCATATAACTGTTAATTCTGTTTTAGTGTACCTGCGTATACTCCTATTCAGAGGAACTGCTGTCATTGTATTTGTTACTTATACACTGTTTACCTACCATCCTTTCCTTTGTTCTATAAACGGGTTAGTAAATATTTATATTATATTATCTAATCTTTGTGCATGTCTGCTGATTGCTGCTGTACTCCTCGTCCTGTGGCCGTCCCTCGTCCACATTTCACATCTATACTTGGTGCAATAGCCAAATGTAAAGCCTGCTAATAGTAATCCATTGTAAAATGGTAACTGTATTTTCAAGTAACTTCTCATAATAAACTATCCTGTGCATAAGAAGGAGATTTCTGGACAGGATATGACTTGTATCCTGAATTTTCACTAGTTTTCCACACTGCATTCTCCATCTATTAATTTGCACTACTCTGAGATTTGTGTATGAGGTATGAGCTGCTATGATGTCTCCCATATGCAGCACACAAAGAGGGATTCCTGTTCTTCACTCCTTAATTAGCACAGAAAAGGAAGAAGCATAATCAGTATGGAAGAAATGAATCAGCAATACTGAGTAGTGTAGATGTGAATCCAGCTCTAGTATGAGGTAGAAGACTTATGTGTAACATGAATTTTTTGTTTTTATCTCTGGCAGTTTTGTTACTCTGCTCGATAAAGTATAATAGGAGGTGTAACCTGACACTTCACTGAGCTGACAGCCCATCTTGTCTCCAGGAAGAAGGAGTTGAGCAGTTTTTCAAGAGTGGATGAGTTTAGGAGGCAGATGGAAAGGAAGAAGTGGCTCATAAGAGAAGAAAGTAGCAGATTTCTTTGAGAATATTTATTACAAAATGTTACTTACATTCACTTGTGCAATTGATACAGTGGCATGTCAAAATTTGGGCACCCCTGGTAAAAACTTTCAATTCTTGTTTGAGGGATTTTCATCCATTCTTCCTTGGAAAATTCTTTTTTTCAATGATGTTCAGATCAAAGGACTGTGAGGGCCATTGTAAAACCTTCAGCTTGTGCCTTTTCAGGTAGTCTATTGTGGATTCTGACGTGTGTTTAGGATCATTATCCATTTGTAGAAGCCATCCTCTTTTCAACTTCAGCTTTTTCACAGATGGTGTTATGTTTGTATCAAGAATTTGTAGAAATTTCATTGAATCCATTCTTCCCTCTACCCATGAAATGTTCCCCATGCGATTGGCTGCAACACAATCTCAAAGCATGACTGATCCACCCCATGCTTAATAGTTAGCGAACTGTTCTTTTCCTGAAATTCTGTGCCCTTTTTCCTTCACACATACCTTTGATCGTTGTGGCCAAAGCGATTTATTTTAACCTCGTCGGTGAATGGGGCTTGTTTCCAAAATGCATCAAGCTTGTTTATATGTTCTTTTGCATACTTCTGATGCTGAATTTTATGGTGAGGACGCAGGAGAGGTTTTCTTCTGATGACTCTTCCATGAAGAACATATTTGTGCAGGTGTCTCTGAAAAGTAGAACAATGATCCACAACTCCAGAGTCTGCTACATCTTTCTGAAGGCCTTTTGCGGTCATGCAGGGGTACTGATTTGCCTATCTAGCAATCCTATGAGCAGCTCTCACTGAAATTTTGCTTAGTCTTCTAGACCTTAACTTGACCTCCACTGTTCCTGTTAACTGCCATTTCTTAATTACATTTCGAACTATGGAAAGGGCAACTTGAAAATTCTTTGCCATCTTCTTGCAGCCTTCTCCTGCTTTGTGGGCCTCCACAATTTTCAGAGTGCTTACAATAACCCATTGCTGCTGTTTTTTGGCACAAGATTAAAGGAGGCTGGGCTTTTATAAAGCTGGGAAATTTGCATCACCTGGCCTTTCCGAACGATGATAGTGAACAAGCCATAACCCTAACAGGCTAATTAAGGTCTGAAACCTTGGTCAAAGTTACCTGAGCACACAAATCTCCAAGGGTGCCCAAACTTTTGCATCTGCCCATTTTCCTTTTTGTAATTTTTAAAATTAAAAGACAATTTTTTTTTGCCTAAAATACAAAGGAAATGTGTAAGCTTTAACTTTAGCCCTTGTAGAGATCATTTCATCTTCAACTTGCTTAACTGTTCACAATAACAGTAATTTTGACCAGGGGTGGCAAAACTTTTCCATCCACTCTATATGTAAAGCACAGTTCCCTTTTAACCCATATATGCATTAAACTTTATTACTCTTGTATCAGTATTGCAGATGAAGATAAATAAGACGCATGAAAGAAGTAATTATCAACTGTACGGGAAAGGCGCCTCACGTAAAAAAGGGGTTTCTGAAGCAATGAATTATCATACCTGGTAAAGTTCCTCCAAATTATACTTTATAGACGTGCTGCTTTCTATGGCGTTTACTGCTTCGTGAAGCTTCTGCCATGTGTCCTGAGTGTAGTTATCAGGCAGCTTTGGTTTGTCTGGAAATACAAACATAGTACTAAGTCGACATACCAACTAGAGGCAGGCAGCAATAGCAGCACATAATCATTCTTCACTGTGTGTGGTCTGCAGACTTAGAATTTGTAGGGCGCTCTGCTAGCAGAATGTGGCCTTTAGTTGTATGTCCACACTCTTTCCTAGCAGGAGTAGGACCTATAATGATCTAAGAAGTGAATAGGTATTCATTTCTATAGACTGGAATTCCCCTCGAATAAATTTTCTTATTTTAGAGAACTGCTGTTTTAGAATGGAGTGAGAAATAGCAGACTTAGAGCATCCCCTCTATGTGATCACTGCTAAGACTCTGATGGTTTTCACGCCTCCTACAGGAAGATCAGGAATTCTCATGAGAGTTGAAGAGCAACTGTCATTTTAATTTCTATTTCAGAAATCAATAGCACACGTGAAAATAAGCAGCTTTATAATACTGATAGGGAATCTAGATTGTGAGCCCTAATGGGGACAGTGATGATAGTGTATGCAAAGCACTGCGGAATGAATGCCGCTATATAAGTGAGCAAAATAAATAAATATTAGCAATCTGCTTCTTTCTCCTCCTGGACTGATCAGTCATTTTCAAAATTTATCAGATTTCTCTGATAAAATATATTACAAAGCTACTTATTTTCATCTGTACTATTGATTTAAGAAATAAAAATGACGGTTACTCTTTAATTTCAACTTAATTTTAGCATGGGCCCGCTATTGATGTATTAAGACATCTGTAAAATTACATATTCAAGAAACACAGAGCAAGTTTATTCTGATATAATTTTCAGGATCATAATAGGACATAATCAATGCGTCCGTGTGCTGTCCGAAAAAATACACAGATGTGTGAATGCAACCTTAGTGTGAAGAGGGTACAGGATCCAACATTAGACAGGTGGCCAGTCAGAAAAACGATATAGGAGCCGCTATATCACATACTGGGATGCTTGCTGCTGTTTTTATTAAAAACTTTTCTATCTGCTGCAGATCTACCAGTTCTCTGAATGCTGAGCTCTGTATAACCCCATCCACACCACTGATTGTCAATTTTCTGCCTATGCACATAGAAATCTGCGGTGGGTGCGGAGTTATACAGAGCTCATGAATATTGAGAACTACAATACAGCAGATTTGCAAGTCCTCTACTGATAAAGTCACTGTTTTATCAGCAGGAGATTATCAAAACTAAAGTAAGGAACCCAGTAAGTGACACATCACTGGAATCCGGGTCTCTGCATCTAAGCCTGCATCTAAGTCAAGATGCACTTCTCCAAAGCCTGACGTGAAATCCTGTGGGACACTGAATGAACATTTTCAATGAGATCGCTAAGGTCTGCTGTAAAACCTAAGCGGAGGCCAGCATGGGATAGAGACATTGCACTTGGGGATATATTGTTTCCTACATTTGATTCAGTATTTGTGGTGAAATGCTACCAAGAAAGCCTGAGTCCTTCATCCCCTGTTCACACGCATTGCTGTTTCCATATTCCCAAGTTTGCATACAGAGAGCAGCTGATGACTGCATGTGGGCAGCAGAAGTAGGACTCACAGGCTTTTTTCTAAGAGTCTAGCAATATTTCAATACATTTTTACATGAAAATACTTTTATAATAGAGAGATATATATCTGTGAGTGCAGGATGTTCTTTTATTACCACAAGATAAGACCTGGCAGTACGCTTTAAAGTGCTTGTCCTCCCTTTGCAGATGTAAGCTGCCCCATGATCGGCTGATCACTGGAGGTCTAGTTGCTTTAACCCAAAATAGTCTGCTGGGGAAGCAACATGCTGCCGCTCTTTTCCTCTTCAGCAAAGAATATTACATAACACACTGTAAATTAAAAGGAAATGTTGTCTATATAACACATGGTTGGCCCATATCTGCCATGGCTCTTGGCTCCCCCTTTGACATAATCTAACCAAACATTTCAATTAGCAGAAGTGACCAGGTTATTTGGCTTAATTTCCCAATGGGATGCATTGATGACTTAATTCACAAGGTAAGAGACTGGCTTTTGGTCAATTTAAGAAAATAACAGAAGATTTGGTTTATTTGTACACTAAATACTAGCCATTCAGATAAATTAATTTGCCTTAACTGGTCCCTAACTAATCCTTATATATAAAACCAAAGAAATGAGTCGGAGCACATGTTGGTATAAGGGCAATGTGTAGGTGCTCAATCACGCGGTGGTCATTAACAAACATAACCTAGGATAAAAAGAAAAGAAGCAAATACCCTGCAGTAAGCAAATAGTAATAGTACATGTAAATAACATAGGGTACTTAGTTGACACTATTTTGATTAAATAAAACATGTAAAATCCATCCCACAGTGAGAAGGTGTACCCAATCAGCATGGTCCTATCTCAAGTATTAACCCCTTCACTCCCGGGCCATTTTCCATTTTTGCGTTTTCTGATCCCCTTCTTCCCAGAGTCATAACTTTTTTATTTCTTGGTCAAAATGGCCGTGTGAGAGCTTATTTTTTGCGGAACGAGTTGTACTTTTGAACGACACCATTGGTTTTACCATATCATGTACTGAAAAACAGGAAAAAAATTCCAAGTGCGATGAAATTGCAAAAAAGTGCAATTCCACAGTTTTTTTTACCGTGTTCACTAAATGCTAAAACTGACCTGTCATTATGATTCTCCAGGTCATTACGAGTTCGTAGATACCAAACATGTGTAGGTTGTTTTTTAAAGTGGTGAAAAAAAAAATCAAAAATATGTTTAAAAAAAAAAAAAAAAAAAAGGTCGCCATTTTCTGAGACCCGTAGCGTCTCCATTTTTCAGGATCTGGGGCTGGGCGATGGCTTATTTTTTTGCGCGCCGAGCTGACATATTTATTGATACCATTTTGGGGTAGATACGATATTTTTATCGCCCATTATTGCATTTTATTGCAATGTTGCTGTGACCAAAAAAACTTAAAATTTTGATATTTTTCTCATTACGCCGTTTACCGATCTGATTAATTCTTTTTATATACTGATAGATCGGGCGATTCTGAACGCGGCGATGCCAAATATGTGTATATTTGATTTTTCTTTTATTTTTTTATTTTGAATTGGGCGAAAGCGGGGTGATTTAAACTTTTATATTTTTAAAACCATTTTTTTTTTTTTTACTTTACACTAGCTTCAATAGTCTCCACGGGAGACTGGAAGCTGCTATCATCCAATCACCTGTATGTATCAGAATAGTTTCCCAGCAATGAGAATGGCAGGGGTCTCCTGCAGACCCCAGGTTGTCATGCCAACTCATCGGCGACACGCGGTCATGTGACACAGGCGCCGATGGGAGGGACTTATGACGTCCTTCCGCTGCGGCCATGTTAAATGCTGCTGTCAGAGATTGACAGTGGCATTTAACATGTTAACAGCCGCGGGTGGATCGTGATTCCACCCACGACTGTTAGGGGCACATGAGAGATGATCAGATCAGCTGTCGTGTCCCCAGAAAGGCGGGCTCATCACTGGAGCCCGCACCAAAGGGAGAGACCCGACATACTGCACGTCGAAAAGGGGTTAAAGGGAATTTGTCAGGTGAAAAAAATTCTATTAACCTGCAGATGTGGGGTTAATCTGCAGGTTAACAGCGTTCTGAACCTGCCTGGCGCCGACAAGTAGAATCATGTTGGCGGGAAAAAATGAACTTTATTTCTCAAGGTAGCATTCCGGTTTTAGTTGTGGGGGTTGCGCCAGCTGGGTTCATTCACTGCTCTGTGTATAGAGAGCGGCGGCTGTAACCACACCCCGGCACTGACTGATAGCTTGCTCATTACTAGTGTCAGCTGTCAGTCAGTGCCAGGGGTGATCAAAATATATCAATTGAGTAACTTATGTTATTTACATGAACTATTTATTACTATTCACTTATTTACTTACAGCAGGGTATTTGCTCATTTTGTTTTCATCGTAGGTTAATTCGTACATTTGTACAATCTCTATATCGTACTTATCAGCTTGGCTGTAATAAAACATACGTTAAACACATCCATTACATTACCTTTAAAATTCTTAATTATTAATTTTTTGGAAGCTGAGGGTTTGGCGGCCAGTGCAGAACTTTTAGTCAGTCCATTGGTATGGTTAACTAGTGTTGAAAAGTTTGCTTTCCTCTGAGCGTCTTGTTCCATGGCAGCAGGGCAGTTCGGCACGCCACAGAGGAGAAGATTTCAAGTAGATGTCCTCAATGAGTGATGATCATTGGCCACTTATTCAGAGTCTGGAGCATACAAAAGAGAAGAAAATCCAGAATATATAACAAACACTTATCTTATAAGTGCAGTAATGATTTGTGAATGAACACTTGATAATGAGGCTAAAAAGGCTTCTTTTTCATTGAAAGGCTTGGGTCATAACAGTTTATGTGCACAAGTATTAAACTTGTGTAGCGTTACAACGAGCAGCATAGAAAAAACCTATTAGATTTGGTTTTAGCGGCCATAATGCACATCGTAAGCGGTGCAGTGTGTACAAGGCTTCATTTCGGGTCACCATATTCATCCACTTTTAGGTAAACACAAACTAAAGACTACAAGAAAGTTTATCCTGTGTTTTCCAGGTTAATATTAAATCTGGTCAAAGTGCAAACATGGCTGAAAAAAAATAACATGGCTTGGTTTTTTTTTTACCTCTTATATCTAGGTTATAAAACAGAGTCATGCTGTAGAAATAGCTTTAGAGAGATTATGATGCAGGTATGACAACCCAGCTCTATAAATGGCAGCCTCCTGTTAGGGATGGGGGCAATACAACTCCTTGCTACTTCTCTCCACTGCTAGGCCTTGTTCAGTAGTCAGTTTTTCGCATCTATCCATGTTTTTCACAGATAGTGAAAAGAGAGAGTCGGCACAAAATCATGGAGCCATGTCCGATCTTGATCCAATTCTAGGATCAAAAGTGCCAATATGTCTATGGGTCCATGAAAGAAGCGCCCAGAACTCACATGCCATCTGTGTACTGTCAGTTTTTCATGCACTGTTTGATATGAGAAGGCTGAGAAACCTCCACAATTTTTATTTTTTATCTGAAAAAAGCTGACAAAAAACTGATGGTAAAACGGACACAATAACCAAACTCTGATAACACTGATCAAAAAGGATACATTCAGTGCAAATCGGTCCGAGCATGAACTGCAACACAAGGACTGGCTGCGGCTCTTTTTAACACTTCCTGGTTATTTGCTTTGACAAAACGTTATTGATATACTTAAGTGCGGATTACATGAGCAAGTGCGTTTTTACCATGCAGATTTTCCACATCTGATGACGTACGTTTAAGGGAAAATCTGCACATAAAACCCAGCGCACCCGCAAGAGAAACTGACATTTTGTGAACTTGAAACATGCACCGCAGGTTAGTTTACGCTAAGTAAAAAAAAAAGCACAGTGGGCATGAGATTTCTATAAATCCCATCCATTCTCCTGGATCTGGAAGTCGCATTATTGATAAGGCAAAAATACACAACATCAAAAACTCAATGAGGGCACACAGCTTCAATAAGGGCACTTACAGTATCACCAGTCTGCGGCTGCCCGTCCTGTTATAAAAGAGTGGGCAGCTCAAGTTATTGACAAAAAATGCACAGAACACACCCAAATATCCCCCAAAATGGCCCAACTTTTACACGACAGTATAAAAAAAAAGTTTCGTCCAGAAAACTCGGACAATTTTCCTTTCGCTTGTTATCCATTTTTTTTTCCTACAGCAGCTATTAATACTTTACAGGACCATTTACAGTTTGCTATGTTACAGAATTGTAATGTATCTGTAAAAATCAGATCCTATACTGTGAATTTACGTAAGAAACTAGTGCTGAGATTTTTTCACACACAGATTCGGTCAGTGGAAAACATTTTTTTAAAAATCGCTCATCTTCCCTGCTCCATAGAATAACATTCATCCAAGTGCTGTTCAATTTTTCCACGGAAAACAGACTGAAAATACGATTGTGTGAACAAGCCCTTATACACTCAGATCAGTCAGGTTTTATGCCAGATAGATCAACGGCCATTAACTTGAGGCGACTATTTTTTAACATGCAATTGGCCGCTGACAATGCTGGGCATAGAGTTGTGGTCTCACTGGACACACGGAAAGCCTTTGATAGTGTGGAGTGAAGCTATCTCTGGCGAGTTCTCCAATTGATGGGATTTGGTCTGGTTTTCATGGCCTGGGTAAAGTTATTGTATACGCGCCCGGTAGCCAGAGTAAGAGTAAATGGGGAACGGTCAGATAAATTTGATATGACAAGAGGAACCAGACAGGGCTGCCCCCTTTCCCCGCTGTTATTTGACCTGGCCATAGAGCCACTGGCTTCTGTAATGAGACAGTCAGACGTGGTAAAGGGATTTCGGTATGGAATGGTTGAGAAGATAGCATTGTACGCAGATGATATTTTATTATTCTTACAGGACCCTCAGATGTCATTATATGGTGCAATAGCTATCATCAATAGATTTGGCCTGTTATCTGGGCTACAAATTAATTGGGATAAATCTCATATTATGGAAATAGATACCCTGGATGGCTTAGATGTTGAACAGGTGGAACGTACACAACTTAAATTAGTAAGAGTTTAAATATCTTGGAATTACAATAACACTACCAGTAAAGGAGTACCTTCAGTTGAATGTATACCCAATACTTGGGAAATTAAAAGAGAAAGCATCTACATGGAGCAAAATGTGCCTCTCGGTGGTGGGACGCACCAATCTTCTTAAAATGGTGCTGATCCCCAAATTGCTATATGTTTTACATAACTCCCCCGTGTGGATTCCTCAGCCGGTGTTCCAGCGCATTAATGCAATATTTAGGGATCTGGTCTGGGGTGGAGGACAACCTAGGATTAAGCTGGAGACTCTCCAGAGGCCGAAAGAAGAGGGGGGTCTAGCCCTACTAAACCCGTGGATATATTTTTTGGCAGCACAGTCCCAGCATATTAGAGGGTGGGCGCAGAGGGCAGCGAAGGGGACTATCCAGGTGGTTTTGGAATTTCATCTTAAAAAAGTCCATTGGTAGTGGGCCTAGAGTCGGGACTTTTTGGGAAGATGGGCAGGTCATACCCGACCTGTGGCTTAGTCCATAAACTGTGGACGAGGGTGAAGAAGATTAGAGGCATAGTGAGAATATCTATGTATACTCCTATTTGGGATAATGAAAACTTAGCTGAATTTTATAAAATAGGAGAGCTGAGAGGATGGGTGGCAAGGGGTATACAATACATCTACCAACTGATGGATAATCAAAACATCAAAACCCTAGAGACGCTGAAAGAGGAATTTCACTTATTAGATGGACACAGCTATCAGTATACACAGGTTAAGCATGCGTTTATTAAGCAAAGGAAAACTAGGAACCTATCTGTTCAAAAGGATATCGTTATTGATTATATTTGTATGGGGGGGATGTACAACAGGAGCATATCTAAGGTGTATGCTGATCTGCTTCACACCTTTTTATTGAAATATCCTGTTTTGGCGAAGGAAAAGTGGGAAGCGGATGTTGGTACCATTGAAGATGACAGGTGGGAGTCCATATTGGAATATATCCCCAAGTTGTCTCTAAATGAACCTGCCAGAATGTCCCAACTACTTCTTGTACATAGAGATCGCCCGATTTTTTGTTCAGAATAGGGGTACGGGAGAATTCGGACTGCCCGAGATGTGGGTCAGAAGTTGCCGGTATACTACATGTTATGTGGAGTTGCCCAAAGCTTGCAAACTATTAGTCTGAAGTAGCTGCCCTAATTGAAGGACGGTATCATTGTATAATTCCTAGAGATCCAGTGGTTTGCTTGCTGGAATATGAGGAGGAACTTGTGGGGAATGATGTCGCTAAACTGGCAATTGCCAGACTCTTATATGCAGCTAGGAAAGTAATAGCAAGGTATTGGGTGCGAACGGAGCCTCCCTCTAAACAAGAGTATATAAGGCAGGTGGATTATGTGGTACAGATGGAGGAGAAAATTTATTTAAAAAGGAAAAACGCCAAACTCAGTGACAACCTATGGGCACCATGGACGGTGTGATTAATGCTTTTGGAGGGAAGAATCCGGTGATTACAATATAAAATGC
Source organism: Phyllobates terribilis (assembly GCF_046119375.1). NCBI lineage: Eukaryota > Metazoa > Chordata > Amphibia > Anura > Dendrobatidae > Phyllobates > Phyllobates terribilis. Next base: position 323,643,710 of record NW_027362762.1, on the reverse strand, counting down.
ATTGCAATGGTTATAAGATGTTTTTTGTGATATTGAACCATATTTTATATAACAATAAAGGTTTGTTGTTCTCCGTAAAAGGGGAGGGGGGTTGAGGGAGGGATTCTTTTTGATAATAAGAAAATGGAAAATTATTGTACTGAAGTTGTATTTCATTATTTTATCTTTAAATGAATAAAAAATGTATCTGATTTAAAAAAAAAAAAAAAAAAAAAGAACAAGCCCTAAGAGTGGGAAATCTCGCTCTTTGCAGTAACCCAGCACTCCCAAATCAATTACTAAATGTTGACCAAATAGTAACCGCTCTAAGGATGTGACCGCTTGGGTCACCGCTTTGTAAATGATTTGACAGTGTTGGTTTACTGAAAAGAGGGAGCGCTTGTATGTTATCATTGAGAGTGGGGCCGTGTAGGGCTGTGAGATACCTCTCTGTGTCTAATGGGTCCACAAGCAGGAGTTTCGGGATGACTTTTGTTAGAAGTCCGGCCATTTCGGGGAACATTTGGGAGTGTTCTGCGCCCTTCTGTCAATAACAGTTAGTGGGTAGCCCAAGGCTTTTCTATCTCACTAAATATAAAGAGCAGTCCCAGATTGGAGACAGGTACTTTTTAAAGGCCTTATTTAGCAATTTGGATGTTTCCCTGAAAATGTGGAAAACAAGAAAATTGCTCACTTCCATCGTTTGGTAATCATCGCTTGAATTTAGGAAGCATTTGCTCTCATATTTGAGAGATCTGTTTTGTTGTTATTCCACAAAATTACTAAAGGGGTCCAAACCAAAAAAGGTGGAAAATATTCCCACAGAAAGCATTTGGGGGCGCTGTTTAGTTCTTCATGTAGAAAAATGATGGACAGGAAAAATGTGAATTCTGGCCTAAATCCTGCAGCCATATTATGCCCATGTCTGCCAGCCATCTCCTCCTGTTGTGTATATAGCTTTGCCTGATAAACCTGCTGCACAGTGCCCGGCACATGCAAGACGGCTGGCGGCGGACATGCAATACCTTCAGACCTGGCACTCATAACACATAACATTATTGTAGGTCTGAAGAGGCTCCGAAATACGACGCCATAATATGTTTTCTTCTTCACTTTGTTAGCCATGAATCTATTAAGAATTAGTTTTAATTTCTGTTTTGCTCCAAAACCTGGGAAAGCGGAGGAATGATATTCCTACTGATAGAGGGTGAGGGGATTACTGCTGTGACAACCATAAGGCTATGTTCCCACACGTTGTGTTTTTCAGCGTTTTTTGGTGCAGATTTTTATGCACATTTTCAGCTGCATTTTGCAGTACCAGCAAAGTCTATGAGAAACCAGAATTCTCGGTTCACACATCTTGTTTTTTCTCTTGTTGCGTATTTTGTGGCTTGGTTGGGTTTTTGGAAAATAGAGCACGTCACTTCTTTCAGCGATTTTTCACCCATAGGAAGTAATGGGTGGTGAAAAAAAATACATCAAAAACGCACCAAAATTTGCATCAGCATTTTTGATGGCAACACAGAATGGGGTTCTTTTTTTACACAGAACTTTATGTACATGCATAAATAGAGACAGAAGGACAGTGCGTTTTTGACGCAGCTGATTTCCTGCCAGAGATCAGTTTTGCTGCAGATTTGTGACGTAAAAAAACCCCAACATGTGTGAACATAGCCTTAGACAGAGGAAGAGGCCACAAGCCTTGAAAGCCCGGCCATCCCGACTGCAGAGCACTGACTGGACACTGTGCAGCAGTCATTACTCTGCAGGTTGTGTGGCCATACACCTACACTGGGGTGTCCGCTGTTCTCGCTGGCTGGACACTGTGCAGCAGTCATTACTCTGCGGGTTGTGTGGCCATACACCTACACTGGGGTGTCCGCTGTTCTCGCTGGCTGGACACTGTGCAGCAGTCATTACTCTGCGGGTTGTGTGGCCATACACCTACACTGGGGTGTCTGCTGTTCTCGCTGGCTGGACACTGTGCAGCAGTCATTACTCTGCGGGTTGCGTGGCCATACACCTACACTGGGGTGTCTGCTGTTCTCGCTGGCTGGACACTGTGCAGCAGTCATTACTCTGCGGGTTGTGTGGCCATACACCTACACTGGGGTGTCCGCTGTTCTCGCTGGCTGGACACTGTGCAGCAGTCATTACTCTGCGGGTTGCGTGGCCATACACCTACACTGGGGTGTCCGCTGTTCTCGCTGGCTGGACACTGTGCAGCAGTCATTACTCTGCGGGTTGCGTGGCCATACACCTACACTGGGGTGTCCGTTGTTCTCACTGACTGGACACTGTGCAGCAGTCATTACTCTGCGGGTTGCGTGGCCATACACCTACACTGGGGTGTCCGTTGTTCTCACTGGCTGGACACTGTGCAGTAGTCATTACTCTGCGGGTTGTGTGGCCATACACCTGCACTGGGGTGTCTGCTGTCCTCGCTGGCTGCAGCACTAGATATGAGGACACCATACACAGCTTATGGTGCGACAGGTCACACTGGGGCCCAGGGATCACAAGCCCTCTGGAGATCTACACCCGATGTAACACGCTATGCTACAAGTCAGGTGACGTGATGGTGCCTTTCTCCTCACCTCTGCCCACTCCCCTATACTGAAGCCGCCTGGGCACTCCGGGGGCATAGGAGCCGCAGCTCTGAAGTGTCGCTCATGCAGAATGCTGCAGCAAGGCCTGGCGAAACACAAGAGGGGGGATTTCTACAGGTGCTGATACCCAGAGCAACCGACAAATCACAGTCTGGCATTCAGCTTAGAGGAACAAGAGCGTCTCCCGGGTCTATAGGTGACTGACTCCCCCCTATGTACAGAGAGGGGGTGACACTGGCAGAAGTCACCTGACAGCTGCCCTCACTAGCTCAGGGTGGACTGCTTTATTAATGGCTACACACAGCACTCAGGAGAAGGCAGGCACCAGGCTTCCTCCTAGCACTAACCTCCTCCATACTGCCGGAGCAGTGCTAGCACCACAGGCCTCACGTTCTGGAGCCCTGGCACAGTAATGACACGGACACCACTGGTGACACACAGGTGGATGCCCCGGCTACACTGACTACGTGCAGCGCCCCTCTCTTCCGGTAACACCGGGACCCAGCGCCGCTACATCTCGGGGACTCACCAAGCAGGCATCGCGCATGCGCCATGAGGTCTCCACCGCCAGACATTACTAATGACGCTTGAGTTCTATGCGCAGGCGCCTTTCGGTGACAGATAGTACTCGCCAGAGAGGCCGTTACGTCATCAGTAGTCGCCCTTACACCGTGTTCGGAGCATGCGCGGTCCTTTACGGTAAGTGGAGCAGAATGTTCAATAACGATGTATTCATATGACTGGTATAAGTGCTTGGTATCTACATGGGCAGCGGCTCGGAGCCCATTCATTGCACTGCTGATTTCTGCTTTCCAGCTGGGTGTTTGGTTGGGGACAGGGTTGCAGAGCTCGGCACTGAGGTACACCAGGCTGTGCAGCCATCATTGTAGGACATCAGGCTTACCTTCTTCACGATATTCGGGGGGCAGCCCCCGGCACATAGACCACCAGGCTGTGGAGACAGGGTTTGGACCACTTGGCGGTGTATTACCACCAGATATCACCCTGTGTGGGGAAGCTGCACTGTCACTGACAGATGTTAGAAACCCGTTAAAGACTGCAGATACGCATTAAAACGGGGCCGTTAAGGACCTTATTTCTCATCGCCATTTTAAAATGACGATCGGAATAAGAGACTAGAGCCGATTGGCCCCCTCAAATACCGCTGTCAGTCACGACAGCAGTATCTAAGTGGTTAAAAGACTCCCTATGGCAGGATCGACATCGCAAGTGCCAATCGTTGCCATGGTACCTGAAGTCATCTGATGACCCCAGGGTACAGTGGCCTGTGAGATCCAGTTATAAGCCACGGCCCCACTATCAGCATTCGGTCAGTATTTTTTCTCAGGAGTGGGAGCCAAAACCAGGAGTGGGTGATAAATGCAGAATTGGTGACTTGTTTCTATTACACCTTTTCTCTGATTGTTCCTCACCTGGTTTTGGCTTCCACTCCTGAGGAAAAATACTGACCGAATACTGATAGTGGGGCCGTGGCCATAAGCAGAGTCTCACAGGCACAGTCAGGGACAGGTCTCAGGCAGCACTGCAGAGAATGAGATCAACGTGAAAAATATACATGTTCCACAGTAAGACAGAGTGAAGAAGTAATAAAGAAAACAAAATATGTAAAATATAAAACACAAAAAAAGTGCATACAAATCATGAAAACCCGTTTCGCCATTAAAAACTCAGCGTTTGTGATAAAATAAAAGTAAAAAAAAGTACATGTAATTGGTATCGACACGTCTGGAACAACCTGAACCATAAAACTGTCACGTATTTATTGCGCATGACGAATGCCATAAAAAACACACCAAAAATATCGCTTTTTCATCAAAAAGTCATACGTAAAAAAAAAAATGGTGTAAATTAAAACACCAAATCATCCCTCAAAAACAAGCCCTAATGTGACTCATTAGGCAAAAAAATAAAAAAGTTACAGCTCTCAGGATATGGAGCTCAAATAACTATTTTCTTATTATATAAAAAAAAAGCATTTTTGCTGTGTGATAGCCGCAAATCATAAAAAAATACCCGGATATAAATCTGGTATCGCTGTGCAGAATAACTAACTGGTGTAAGGGTATAAAAACTGAAAGTTTAAAATTGTGAATTTTTCAAAATTTCCCCCAAAATTCTGATATTTTCACAAATAAACGCATGTTGACCTAAATTTACCACTATCATGAAGTACAATATGTCATGAAAAAAACAGTCTCAGAATCAGGGGGATCCGTTGAAGCGTTCCAGAGTTATTACCTCATGTAGTGACAGTGGTCAGAATTAAAAAATTTGGCCTGGTCATTAACCCCGAAGCCTGTTTTCACCTTTCTGACTAGGCCAATTTTTACAATTCTGACCAGTGTCACTTTATGTGGTAATAACTCTGGAACGCTTCAATGGATCCCACTGATTCCGAGTTTGTTTTTTCGTGACATATTGTACTTCATGATAGTGGAAAAATTTATTTGATATGACTTGCGTTTATTTGTGAATTTTCATGCCCTTAAATCAGAGAGATATGTCACAGAAAATAGTTAATAAATTAACATTTCCCACATGACTACTTTACATCAGCACAATTTTGGAACTCAAATTTTTTTTTTTGTTAGGAAGTTATAAGGGTTAAAAGTTGACCAGCGATTTCTAATTTTTCCAACAAAATTTACAAAACCGTTTCTTTAGGGACCACATCACATTTGAAGTGACTTTGAGGGTCTTTTATGACAGTAAATACCCAAAAGTGACACCATTCTAAAAACTGCACCCCTCAAGGTGCTCAAGACCACATTCAAGAAGTTTATTAACCCTTCAGGTGCTTCACAGGAAGTTTTTGAATGTGTATTTTCACAAAAATATTACTTTAGATCCATATTTTTTTATTTTCACAGGGGTAACAGGAAAAAATGGACCCCAAAATTTGTTGTGCAATTCCTCCTGAGCATGCCGATACCCCATATGTGGGGGGAAACTACTATTTGGGCGCACGGCAGGGCTCAGAAGAGAAGGAGCGCCATTTGACTTTTTGAATGTGAAATTTGCTTGAATAATTAGAAGACGCCATGTCGCCTTTGGGGAGCACCTGATGTGCCTAAACAGTGGAAACCCCCCACAAGTGACACCATTTTGGAAACTAGACCCCTCAGGGAACTTATCTAGATGTGTGGTGAGCACCTTGAACCCCCAGATGCTTCACAGAAGTTTATAATTTAGAGCCGTGAATTTTCAAATTATTCCCACAAAAATGTTTTTAGCCCCCAATTTTCCATTTTCATAAGGATAGCAGGAGAAATTGGACCCCAAAAGTTGTGCAATTATGTGGTAGAAAACACTGTAGTGGCAGGTAACACAGTGTTCTACTTCTACTGGTTACTCATTTATCACCTATACACAGGATAGATGCATGAAAATATAGAGAAGTATGCAGAAAGGAATTGCTTAAAATAATTAATGGTTTAAAGAAACCAGAGACAACATTAAAAATGGATGCAGTGCAAATGGCTCATGTAATCCTATACACACATGAAATTGAACGATTGTTACTAGCTGTGGGAGGCTGCATCCTTGTCCCTGATGAAGCCACAATTATAGTGGCGATACGTGTGGAATATGGCTTTTCCCCCTATTGATGCATTCTTTACAATCCAGGTTACCTTTGCCTAACGTTAAAGATGACACGTTTCCTTTGTATTTTGGGACAAAAAAAAATATAGTCATTTTTTACATTTTAAAAAGTACAATAAAGAAAATGGACCAATGCAAAAGTTTGGGCACCCTTGGAGATTTGTTTGCTCAGTTAACTTTGACCAAGGTTTCAGATCTTAATTAGCCTGTTAGGGTTATGGCTTGTTCACTATAATCGTTAGGAAAGGCCAGGTAATGCAAATTTCCCAGCTTTATAAAAACCCAGCCGCCTCTAACCTTGTGCCAAAAAACAGCAGCAATGAGTTATTGTAAGCAGCTGCCTAGCACTCTGAAAATGAAAATGGTGGAGGCCCACAAAGAGAAGGCTATAAGAAGATAGCAAAGCATTTTCAAGTTGCCCTTTCCTCAGTTCGAAATGTAATTAAGAAATGGCAGTTAACAGGAACAGTGGAGGTCGAAATAAGGTCTGGAAGACCAAGCAAAATTTCAGTGAAATCTGCTTGTATAATTGCTAGAGAGAAAAATCAGAACTCCAGCTTGACTGCAGAAGACCTTCAGTAAGATTTAGCAGACTCTGGAGTTGTGGTACATTGTTTTACTTTTCAGAGACACCTGCACAAATATGGCCTTCATGGAAGAGTCATCAGAAGAAAACCTCTTCTGCGTCCTCACCATCAATTCAATATCAGAAGTATGCAAAAAAACAAGCCTGATGCATTTTGGAAACAAATCATGTGGACCCATTAGGTTAAAATAGAACTCTTTGACCACAATGATCAAAGGTATGTGTGGAGAAAAAGGGCACATAATTTCAGGAAAAAAAACATCTCGCCAACCATTAAGCATGGGGGTGGATCAATCATGCTTTGGGATTGTGTTGCAGCCAATGGCACGGGGAACATTTCACGGGTAGAGGGAAGAATGGATTCAATGAAATTTCAACTAATTCTTGATGCAAACATAACACCATCTGTTGAAAAGAGGATGGCTTCCACAAATGGATAATGATCCTAAACGCATGTCAAAATCCATAATAGACTACCTCAAAAGGCACAAGCTGAAGGTTTTACAATGGCCCTCACGGTCCCCTGATCTGAGCATCATTGAAAATCTGTAGCTAGAACCCAAAATAGCAGTGCATGCAATACCGAGCCAGGAATCTCACAGAACTGGAAGAATTTTCCAAGGAAGAATGGATGAAAATCCCTCAAACAAGAATTGAAAGACTCTTGGCTGAAACAAAATGCATTTACAAGCTGTGATACTTTGAAAAGTGGGTGCTACTAGGTACTAACCATGCGGGGTGCCCAAAGCTTTGCATCGGCCCATTTTCCTTTTTTGGAATTTTTAAAATGTAAAAGATGAAAATATATATATTTTTGCCTAAAATACAAAGGAAATGTGTTATCTTTAACTTTAGGCCATTTAGAGATCATTTCATCTTCAACTTACTTAACTGTTCACAATAACAGTCATTTTTACCAAGGGTGTCCAAACTTTTACATGCCACTGTATGTACATTTTTTGACCCATAGTTTATATTTATGTTTTCTCATATGCACTATTAGGATATTATTGATTTTGGTGATTATATCTACTGGGGTTAGGTGATTTGATTTTTTACCATATATTCACCTCATTTGAGTTATATTATTTATTTTCATACTGTAAATTATGTCTGTCAGAGCCGCCATCAGGGCATTACTGGTGTATGGGGACCGGTGAGCAGAAGCAAAGAGGGGGGGCACAGCTGAACTACTGTTTAAACGGCCTGGCAGACTGCGTGGCACGCTGGGGCCCGGGCTAATTACTTTGCTTTAAAATAGAATAATCTAATGCATAAAGTGCTAGCGCTTTGATTTACCTTAGATTAAGGGAGGCATCGCAAATCCAGACACTCAGTTGTCCAAGGCTCAATAGTGATAAAAGAGGTATAACCAAACACTTGAAATGACAAATACACACTTCATAGTTACCAGATTACACCCTTTAAGATAAGTCAAAGCACTAGCACTTTATTTATTTAGATTATTCTATTTGGAGCAGGGTACTTCCCGACATTTGGATGCCAATTCTAATCAAATTATGGTCATATATTTATTTATCCTGTGTGGTATTAGCTAACCCTATATAATCTCATCATGGATCTGTTTATTGAATTCTTGCATCTGAATTTATACTGCAATATACCACTAGGTGGAGACATTACATTGTTTATGGTTTGAATCATTTATAGATCTGAATGCAATCAAACAATGGTATACTTTTCTCCATATGGGTTTCTACCATCAAATTTCTTCCAGATTAATCCATGCATATGAGCTATTACTTGTCTAGATGGTTAACAATTCGTAGGGCACACGCAATTAATTTATACTTACCTGTTGTTATTCTCTGAAGTACAACTCCTTTTATCTGATTTTATGCATTGATTTAATATTTGTTGATTAACTTGTTTGAATTAATTGATCATTTTAATTTTGCGTGAGTATTTCCATTGGCTTTATTACACTGTACAAGTTTGTTGGGGCTGATCTGGATGGATGAAACACCTTTGTGCGGTTTCTTGCACATCTTCATCTCTGTTTCTGACATTTTTTTCCCAACAGGGCCTGTGTTTCATAATTTAGTGGAGAAAATGGCACATATTACCATCAATCAGTATTTACAACAGGTACAACCATTTTAATTTTTGGATTTATGGACCTTGTAGAATTTATGCGTATACTTCAAAATATAAACTGAAAAAAAAATTATATATATGTATGTGTAATAAATAAATATATATAAGGGGGTTGGTACTCACTCAGCCGCTTTTAAGGTAGTCACAGGAGTCAGTTTCTTTAAAAATGTCCAAGGTGGGTTTATTCGGACTACATAAACCACACTCTCCAGGTAAATGAAACATAGCCTTGTCCGGCAGGGCTGTGGAGTCAGTAAGCCAAACCTCAGACTCCAACTCCGACTCCTCAATTTCCATGACTCCGACTCCCTCATACATGGCTCATATTTAAGTGATAAATTTACTGTATCACAGATTCATCTCAGCTAAAAGTCTAGACCCTTAGATCAGGAATAGGACAGACATTTATAGGACAATGTTTCATAACTTTCCCAAATTCTTATGAAAAAAATATTCCCCACAAACTGCATTAAACTACTGTACCCAATTTATTATATATTTTAGGAGTTGGAGTCAGTCCGTTTTATACCGACTCCGATTCCAACTCCGCCAAAATGGACACCGACTCCACGACTCCGACTCCACAGCCCTGTTGTCTGGCACAAAGTAACAAAACAAGAAAAACAGTCCATACAGTGCTGCGGGTTCGCCCGCTACCAGTCAGTGTCCTGTAGCACAGACGCGCTGGAGGTCTCCACACCTCCAGCCACAGACCTGAATGAGACACTCGGTCTCCATTTTATACACGGGCCCTGGGGTGGGGATATGTGAGCAGCCAATCCCGCCCATCTCTTATGACTGCTCGAAAAAATCGTCCCTGACACGCTCTATTAACCCTCTCAGCACTAAACATGCTGGAGCATGCTTTCCCGGTTTTACATCACTGAAGCTACCAACCTGGGTGATGCATATCTCCCCTCAAGGACCTGTCCGGCAGCCATCTTACTAATATACAGTACAGACCAAAAGTTTGGACACACCTCCTCATTTAAAGATTTTTCTGTATTTTCATGACTTTGAAAATTGTACATTCACACTGAAGGCATCAAAACTATGAATTAACATAGGGGAATTATATACTTTACAAAAAAGTGTGAAACAACTGAAAATATGTCTTATATTCTAGGTTCTTCAAAGTAGCCACCTTTTGCTTTGATGACTTCTTTACACACTCTTGGCATTCTCTTGATGAGCTTCAAGAGGTAGTCACCGGAAATGATCTTCCAACAATCTTGAAGGAGTTCCCAGAGATGCTTAACACTTGTTGGCCCTTTTGCCTTCACTCTGCGGTCTAGCTCACCCCAAACCATCTCGATTGGGTTCAGGTCTGGTGACTGTGGAGGCCAGGTCATCTGGCGTAGCACCCCATAACTCTCCCTCTTGGTCAAATAGCCCTTACACAGCCTGGAGTTGTGTTTGGGGTCATTGTCCTGTTGAAAAATAAATGATGGTCCAACTAAACGCAAACCGGATGGAATAGCATGCCTCTGCAAGATGCTGTGGTAGCCATGCTGGTTCAGTATGCCTTCAATTTTGAATAAATCCCCAACAGTGTCACCAGCAAAGCACCATCACACCTCCTCCTCCATGCTTCATAGTGGGAACCAGGCATGTAGAGTCCATCCGTTCACCTTTTCTGCGTCGCACAAAGACACGGTAGTTGGAACCAAAGATCTCAAATTTGGACTCATCAGACCAAAGCACAGATTTCAACTGGTCTAATGTCCATTCCTTGTGTTCTTTAGCCCAAACAAGTCTCTTCTGCTTGTTGCCTGTCCTTAGCAGTGGTTTCCTAGCAGCTATTTTACCATGAAGGCCTGCTGCACAAAGTCTCCTCTTAACAGTTGTTGTAGAGATGTGTCTGCTGCTAGAACTCTGTGTGGCATTGACCTGGTCTCTAATCGGAGCTGCTGTTAAACTGCAATTTCTGAGGCTGGTGACTCGGATAAACTTATCCTCAGAAGCAGAGGTGACTCTTGGTCTTGCTTTCCTGGGGCGGTCCTCATGTGAGCCAGTTTCTTTGTAGCGCATGATGGTTTTTGCAACTGCACTTGGGGACACTTTCAAAGTTTTCCCAATTTTTCAGACTGATTGACCTTCATTTCTTAAAGTAATGATGGCCACTCGTTTTTCTTTACTTAGCTGCTTTTTTCTTGCCATAATACAAATTCTAACAGTCTATTCAGTAGGACTATCAGCTGTGTATCCACCAGACTTCTGCACAACACAACTGATGGTCCCAACCCCATTTATAAGGCAAGAAATCCCACTTATTAAACCTGACAGGGCACACCTGTGAAGTGAAAACCATTTCCAGTGACTACCTCTTGAAGCTCATCAAGAGAATGCCAAGAGTGTGCAAAGCAGTCATTAAAGCAAAAAGTGGCTACTTTGAAGAACCTAGAATATAAGACATATTTTCAGTTGTTTCACACTTTTTTGTTAAGTATATAATTCCACATGTGTTAATTCATAGTTTTGATGCCTTCAGTGTGAATGTACAATTTTCAAAGTCAAGAAAATACAGAAAAATCTTTAAATGAGAAAGTGTGTCCAAACTTTTGGTCTGTACTGTATGTTACGGGTCCGGGTGGTGGAACCTCTGTGCCGAGGTGCAAGGAGGGACCCAGAGGGGCGTGACTAAGTATCCACCCGAACCGACCCTGGTCGTACGGCCGCAAACGACACCGTGACCAGGGAGGATCCGGGCTGAGGGACCAGGTGCTACTCTGGGGACGACCTTGTAAGAGAGCAGGTGGCTCCCACGGGTCAGATGGCTGGGACTGACTGGTATGGCAGATGGACACGGCAAGCAGGCGGAAGTCTCTGGTAGCTGACAGGTGGGCACAGTTCGAGAAAGCAGGGAAAGTAGCAGTCTTTAGGTTTACCAGGAAGGTGGTCACAGCAAGTGACGGCAGGGTGTCCAGCAGACTGGCAGGAAACAGGCAGGTGCTCCCAGGTGAGCGGTCAGACAGACGAGGCAGGTAAGTGGCAGGTAACTGGTGGGCGCTCCCAGGTGAGCGGGCTGACGGACACAGCAGGTAATTGGCGGGTGCTCCCAGGTGAGCGGGCAGACAGACGAGGCAGGTAACAGGCAGGTAACTGGTGGACGCTCCCAGGTGAGCAGGCAGACAGACGAGGCAGGTAACTGGTGGACGCTCCCAGGTGAGCGGTCTGACAGACAGGGCAGGCAGATGCTCCCAGGTGAGCGGACAGATAGCCAAGGCAGGTAACAGGCAGGTAACTGGTGGACACTCCCAGGTGAGCGGTCTGACAGACAGGGCAGGCGGATGCTCCCAGGTGAGCGGACAGATAGCCAAGGCAGGTAACGGGCAGATAACAGGCTGGCAGGCAGGACGAGAAGTCAGGCAAGCAGCGGGACCTGAGGGCTGAAGCACAGATCAGACACAGTGCAAACAACTTTGCTCGGGCACCTCCATTTTGGAGGAGGTGCCTTATATATGGGAAGTTCTCCGGCAATTGGCCGGGGACTCCTTACAACGACGTGCGCGGCCCCTTTAAGAGAGAGGGAGCGCGCGCGCCCTAAGCACAGTGCCCGGGACGGAGCGCGCGCCGGCAGCAGCGAGGGAAGGAGCGTTGGAGGACGCCGCACGCTGAACAGGAAGGTGAGAGGGACGGCGTCTCTGCCTAGCAAGAGGCAGAGACGCCGATGCAACAGTACCCCCCTTTTTAGGCCAGAGAGAAATTTCTCAAGGAGAAGCGGAGCGTTGATGTTCTCCCTGGGTTCCCAAGTTCTTTCCTCAGGACCAAACCCCTTCCAAACCATCAGAAAAAAGGTTCTCCCTCTTACCCTCTTGGTGGCCAGGATGCTCTCCACTTCAAAGACGTCCTCAGCAGAAAGCGGAGTAGGAGGAGTACCTGGATTGTCGGAAAAAGTGTTAAGGACAATGGGTTTGAGGAGGGATACGTGGAAGGAGTTGGGAATGCGTAGGGTGGCCGGGAGTTTTAATTTGAAGGCCACTGGGTTAATTTGCCTGAGGACTTCGAAGGGTCCGATGAACCGGGGGCCCAACTTGTAGGAGGGTACTTTGAGCCGCACATATTTGGAAGAGAGCCAAACCTTGTCTCCCGGACGGAATTGAGGTGGATCCAGACATCTCTTATCAGCATATCTCTTCATCCTCTCGGTGGACAGAAGAAGAGCGGACCTGGTACTCTCCCAAATAGTAGAAAATTCGCTGACAAGAGACTCTGCGGCAGGATTGTCCACAGAAGCGGAGACAGGAACTGGAATCCGGGGATGTTGGCCACCGACTATAAAGAACGGGGATTGGGAAGAGGATTCGCTCTCATGGTTATTATAAGAGAACTCGGCCCATGGTAGTAGATCCACCCAATCCGAATGGTGGGCATTAACGAAGTGCCGGAGGTAGCTGGTCAGGATCTGATTGATCCGCTCCACTTGACCATTGGACTGTGGGTGGTAAGCGGAGGAGAAATCCAGGGTGACGTCTAGCAGCTTACATGTGGCACTCCAGAAGCGTGAGGTGAACTGAACCCCACGATCCGACACGATGTGGAGGGGTAGGCCATGGAGACGGAAGATGTGGCGGATAAAGTCTTTAGCTAGCTCGGGTGCAGATGGGAGACCAGGCAGGGGAATGAAGTGGGCCATTTTAGAAAAGCGGTCAACGACCACCCAAATGACTGTACAACCGGCAGAAACAGGAAGATCGGTGATAAAGTCCATAGCAATGTGCTGCCAAGGAACAGCAGGTACGGGCAGGGGCAGGAGATGGCCAGCTGGTAGATGTCTGGGAACTTTGTTACGGGCACAGGATGAACAGGCCGCAACGAAGTTTACAACGTCCTTACGCAGGGTAGGCCACCAGTAATGCCGGGTAATGAGCTGGAAGGTCTTCTTTTGGCCAGCATGGCCAGCTAGTTTAGAGGAATGTCCCCAGCGAAGAACCCTCTCCCGATCTGGTACTGCTACAAACGTCTTTCCGGGTGGAAGACGAGTCAGATCCAAGCTTGCCACATTCATCACCTTGGAGGAGTTAATGATGTGCGTAGGCTCCTCCTCTTGATCGGAGGACAGGAAGGACCGGGACAAGGCATCAGCTTTGACGTTCTTGTCCGCCGGGCGGAAATGAAGAATGAAGTCGAAGCGGGCAAAAAACAACGACCACCGGGCCTGGCGAGGATTGAGTCTTTGGGCATTTTGGAGATATGCCAGGTTTTTGTGATCCGTGTAGATGATTACCGGGTAAAGAGCCCCTTCTAGCAGATAGCGCCACTCTCCCAGTGCCAATTTGACGGCTAGCAATTCACGGTCTCCTATGGAGTAGTTGCGCTCAGACGAGGAGAAGATTTTGGAGAAGAAGCCGCAGGTTACCATTCTCCCGGTAGAAGATTTTTGGGTGAGTACCGCTCCGGCTCCGGAGGAGGAGGAATCAACCTCCAGGTAGAATTGTTTATTACAGTCCGGACGATGCAGGACGGGGGCAGAGGCGAAGGCTCTCTTTAAGGAAAGGAAGGCCTCCTCGGCTTCAGGCGACCATACCTTGGGATTTGCCCCCTTCCGGGTAAGCGCAGATATGGGAGCAGTCCGGGACGAGAAGTGTGGGATGAAAAGACGATAGTAATTGGCGAAGCCCAGGAATCGCTGTATCGCCTTCAAACCTTCTGGACGGGGCCATTTTAGAACAGAAGAGAGCTTCTCGGGATCCATTTGTAGACCTGTCTGGGAGATAGCATAGCCCAAGAATGGAAGGGAGGTATGGTCGAAGAGGCACTTCTTTTATTTGGCATAGAGGTGGTTCTGCCGAAGCCTAAGCAGGACCTGACGAACATCCCTCCGGTGTGTGGGGAGATCCGGAGAGAAGACCAAGATATCGTCCAGGTAAACCACTGCGCAGGAGTACAGGAGGTCACGGAAGATGTCGTTGACCAGCTCTTGAAAGACAGCGGGGGCGTTACAGAGACCAAAGGGCATCACAAGGTACTCATAGTGACCTTCCCGGGTATTGAATGCTGTCTTCCACTCGTCTCCTTGACGGATACGGACCAGGTTATATGCTCCTCGTAGATCCAGCTTGGAGAAGATCCTGGCGCCTTTGAGACGGTCAAACAATTCGGAGATGAGCGGCAGGGGGTATTTGTTTTTTACAGTGATTAGATTGAGTACTCTGTAGTCAATACAGGGACGTAGCGAGCCGTCTTTCTTTTTGACAAAGAAGAATCCGGCTTCAGCCGGGGAGGTAGATTTTCGGATAAATCCCCTAGCCAGATTCTCTTCAATGTATTCAGACATGGCCCGGGTTTCGGCCGCAGACAACGGGTAGATACGCCCACGTGGAGGAGTGGTGCCAGGTACCAGGTCGATCGGGCAGTCATATGGCCTATGGAGTGCCAACGTCTCTGCTTCCTTTTTACCGAAAACGTCCGCATAGGACCAGTATGGAGCCGGGAGACCGGGTAGATTAGCTGGAGTAGGCGGAGGGCGAGCTGGGCGGACCGGAACCAGGCAGGTCTTATGGCAGTCTGGACCCCACCGGAGTACTTCGCCGGATCGCCAGTTCAATACGGGTTCATGTGTCTGGAGCCAAGGTAGACCTAGCAACAGGGAGTGAGAGAGTCTGGATAGCACATGGAAGGAGATCTTCTCAGAGTGCAGCATTCCCACCTGCAGAGTTAAGGGTTCAGTGACGAGTAGGATGGGTACTGGAAGGAGTTTACCATCCACGGAGGCAACTGACAAAGGTTCAGTGAGAGGCTTGGTGGGAATACGATATCTCTCTACTAAGGACTGGGAGATGAGGTTCCCAGCCGCTCCAGAATCCAGGTGAGCGTTTTCAAAGTGCCGATCCTCTCCCCAGGAGAGAGAGACAGACAAAGTCAGGGAAGGAGAGGACCTACTTTTGTCTAGGACGACCTCTCCGAGCGATCTTAGACACCGGCGTTTCCCGGCCTCTCCGGGCAGGAATGAATCAGGTGCTCCTTGCTGCCACAATAGAAACAGCTCCCCTCGGCCCGGCGTGACTCCTGGCGGGATTTGACCAATTTGGTCTGGTCGACCTGCATGGGCTCTGGTGAGTGCGCCCGGGGGGTGACTGAAGAAGAGACAGGTCTCTGGAAGTTAGGAGCAAGGCGGGGAAACCTTCTCTCACGGGTGGTTTCCTTGGTACGTTCCTGGAACCGGATGTCAATCCGGGTAGCAAGTGACACCAGGTCGTCCAGGGTGGTACGGATGTCACGACCGGCAAGTTCATCTTTAATCCGACCGGAAAGACCCTCCCAGAAGACGGACAGCAGGGCCTCGTTATCCCAGGCAAGTTCTGAAGTGAGGGTACGGAACCGTATGGCATATTGGCCTACGGTGAGACTCCCTTGGCGGAGACGTAGCAGAGAGGAGGCTGACGAGGTCTTTCGTCCCGGTTCATCAAAGACTTTCCGGAAAGCAGTGAGGAAAGCTGACAAGTTGGATACTAGGGGATCCCCTCTCTCCCACAGGGGATTTAGCCAAGCCAGTGCTTCCCCAGTGAGATGGGACATGATGAAAGCCACTTTGGCCCGGTCGGTGTTAAAGTGATGTGCCAAGAGTTCAAAGTGCAGGGTGCACTGGTTTATGAAGCCCCGAGCTTGAGCGGGGTCGCCTCCAAAACGAGGAGGTGCAGAAAGCTGGGGTCCAGAGCAGGATGCCATGGTATTGATGGGCAGCGGTGGTTGCTGGTGGAGCAGCCAGTGTGTCCAGTCGGGAGTTGACATTCCGCAGGTGGTTCAGGATGGACTCCTGTTGAGATCTCTGACGGGAGACTTCCTGGTATAGGTCAGAGAGCGAGGGGGCTTGGGTGCCACTAGGTTCCATCGTCCGAGCAAACTGTTACGGGTCCGGGTGGTAGAACCTCTGTGCCGAGGTGCAAGGAGGGACCCAGAGGGGCGTGACTAAGTATCCACCCGAACCGACCCTGGTCGTACGGCAGCAAACGACACCGTGACCAGGGAGGATCCGGGCTGAGGGACCAGGTGCTACTCTGGGGACGACCTTGTAAGAGAGCAGGTGGCTCCCACGGGTCAGATGGCTGGGACTGACCGGTATGGCAGATGGACTCGGCAAGCAGGCGGAAGTCTCTGGTAGCTGACAGGTGGGCACAGTTCGAGAAAGCAGGGAAAGTAGCAGTCTTTAGGTTTACCCGGAAGGTGGTCACAGCTAGTGATGGCAGGGTGTCCAGGCAGGCTGACAGGAAACAGGCAGGTGCTCCCAGGTGAGCGGGCAGACAGACGAGGCAGGTAACTGGTGGGCGCTCCCAGGTGAGCGGGCTGACGGACACAGCAGGTAATAGGCGGGTGCTCCCAGGTGAGCGGGCAGACAGACGAGTCAGGTAACAGGCAGGTAACTGGTGGATGCTCCCAGGTGAGTAGGCAGACAGACGAGGCAGGTAACAGGCAGGTAACTGGTGGACGCTCCCAGGTGAGCGGTCTGACAGACAGGGCAGGCAGATGCTCCCAGGTGAGCGGACAGATAGCCAAGGCAGGTAACAGGCAGATAACAGGCTGGCAGGCAGGACGAGAAGTCAGGCAAGCAGAGGGGACCTGAGGGCTGAAGCACAGATCAGACACAGTGCAAACAACTTTGCTCGGGCACCTCCATTTTGAAGGAGGTGCCTTATATATGGGAAGTTCTCCGGCAATTGGCCGGGGACTCCTTAGGACGACGCGCGCGGCCCCTTTAAGAGAGGGGGAGCGCGCGCGCGCCGGCAGCAGCGAGGGAAGGAGCGTTGGAGGACGCCGCGCGCTTCACAGGAAGGTGAATATTATACAGTACAGACCAAAAGTATGGACACACCTTCTCATTTAAAGATTTTTCTGTATTTTCATGACTATGAAAATTGTACATTCACACTGAAGGCATCAAAACTATGAATTAACACATGTGGAATTATATACTTAACAAAAAAGTGTGAAACAACTGAAAATATGTCTTATATTCTAGGTTCTTTAAAGTAGCCACCTTTTGCTTTGATGACTGCTTTGCACACTCTTGGCATTCTCTTGATGAGCTTCAAGAGGTAGTCACTGGAAATGGTCTTCCAACAATCTTGAAGGAGTTCCCAGAGATGCTTAGCACTTGTTGGCCCTTTTGCCTTCACTCTGCAGTCAAGCTCACCCCAAACCATCTCGATTGGGTTCAGGTCTGGTGACTGTGGAGGCCAGGTCATCTGGCGTAGCACCCCATCACTCTCCTTCTTGGTCATATAGCCCTTACACAGCCTGGAAGTGTGTTTGGGGTCATTGTCCTGTTGAAAAATAAATGATGGTCCAACTAAACGCAAACCGGATGGAATAGCATGCCTCTGCAAGATGCTGTGGTAGCCATGCTGGTTCAGTATGCCTTCAATTTTGAATAAATCCCCAACAGTGTCACCAGCAAAGCACCCCCACACCATCACACCTTCTCCTCCATGCTTCACGGTGGGAACCAGGCATGTAGAGTCCATCCGTTCACCTTTTCTGTGTCGCACAAAGACACGGTGGTTGGAACCAAAGGTCTCAAATTTGGACTCATGAGACCAAAGCACAGATTTCCACTGGTCTAATGTCCATTCCTTGTGTTCTTTAGCCCAAACAAGTCTCTTCTGCTTGTTGCCTGTCCTTAGCATTGGTTTCCTAGCAGCTATTTTACCATGAAGGCCTGCTGCACAAAGTCTCCTCTTAACAGTTGTTGTAGAGATGTGTCTGCTGCTAGAACTCTGTGTGGCATTGACCTGGTCTCTAATCTGAGCTGCTGTTAACCTGTGATTTCTGAGGCTGGTGACTCGGATAAACTTCTCCTCAGAAGCAGAGGTGACTCTTGGTCTTCCTTTACTGGGGCAGTCCTCATGTGAGCCAGTTTCTTTGTAGCGCTTGATGGTTTTTGCAACTGCACTTGGGAACACTTTCAAAGTTTGCCCAATTTTTCGGACTGACTGACCTTTGTTTCTTAAAGTAATGATGGGCACTCGTTTTTCTTTACTTAGCTGCTTTTTTCTTGCCATTATACAAATTCTAACAGTCTATTCAGTAGGACTATCAGCTGTGTACCCACCTGACTTCTGCACAACACAACTGATGGTCCTAACCCTATTTATAAGGCAAGAAATCCCACTTATTAAACCTGACAGGGCACACCTGTGAAGTGAAAACCATTTCCGGTGACTACCTCTTTAAGCTCATCAAGAGAATGCCAAGAGTGTGCAAAGCAGTCATCAAAGCAAAAGGTGGCTACTTTGAAGAACCTAGAATATAAGACATATTTTCAGTTGTTTCACACTTTTTTGTTAAGTATATAATTCCACATGTGTTAATTCATAGTTTTGATGCCTTCAGTGTGAAAGTCATGAAAATACAGAAAAATCTTTAAATGAGAAGGTGTGTCCAAACTTTTGGTCTGTAGTGTGTGTGTGTGTGTGTGTGTGTGTGTGTATATACACATATAGATAGATAGATATCGTACTGGACCATAAGATGCACCCCAAATTTTGGACTGGAAAATATAAAAAAATATTTTTTACAAGATGGGGGTCCATCTTATAGTCTGAATAGGTACGGTATCTTACCTGGGAGGCATTGGAGCGAGGGTCACAGGAGGCAGGGTCCCTCAGGAAGTCGACGGCTGCAGCAGAAGAGGTCAGATGCTGTGGAGCCTGTATCGGGACTTGTGCCTGGCTGAGGCCCTTAGCCTGGCCGGTTCCTGTGCTGGGGCTGGGGCTGGGGCTGGGGCTGAGGCCGGGGCCTCGGGCTGGGGCTGAGGCCGGGGCCTCGGCCTGGGGCTGAGGCCGGGGCCTCGGGCTGGGGCCTGTACTGTGCTGAGCCCGGGCTGTACCGGGCTGCGGCAGATGTCAGGCAGTGGGCGGCGAATCAGTACGGCCTGCGCAGGTTTCCGGTATGTGCGGCCATCTTCCTAGAGCTGTGATCTGCAGGAAAATGGCCGCCAGAGCTACCGGTCTGCGCATTCAATTTTTACGAGCCGTCATAAGAGTTGGGGGGGATTGGCTGCTCACATATCCCCACCGCAGGGCATGTATATAAAATGGAGACCAAGCGTCTCATTTGTGGGCTGTGTCTGGAGATGTGTGGATCTCCAGAGTGTTGGTCTGTGTTAGGACCTAAGGACTGGACAGTAACCTGAGCTGGCGACCCCGCAACGTTGTATGGAAATTGTTCTTTGAGTTTCCACTTTGTGCCAGAAAAGGCTGTTTCTTTTTGTTTTGTTTCCTGAGCGGTTTATGCTGTTTAATAAACCAGCATGGATTTCACTGAAAACACTTCTGTGCCTACCTCAACCGCTGCCTAATGAGTACCAAGCCCTACACCTCCCACTTGAAAATTGCCATAAAAAAAAATTTTAAAAATTGCTCCTGCTGTGTACCGGCTGAGTCATTTTACAGTATAAACTATTTTTCATTTTCTTAGATCTGTTGTCATTGTAGTAGTTCTAACTTTTCCTGTAATATTTATTGTGCTGTAAGGTCATTGTGAATAAATCAGAGGTAATTTGTATGTGTTCTGTATTATAGGTGGTAGAGGCTATTGAAGAGAAGAATGGCGCAGCTTGTTCGGAGCTGGTTTCATTTAGACATGCACACAGCGCCAACCCCAGACTACAGGTAGGAAATTGTCCCTGATCTACCTGTCACATCAGCATTTGTACTAGATTATATTAAAGGGTTGTGAACAACCCCTGTTAAATACTATATTCTGTTATGTAAAATAATGATAAAACCCCAGATACTCGCTTCCTGCATTGATGACGTTTTGGCGATGTCAGGTCTGCTGGCACTAAGGTGACATTATTGTTCCTCATGAGCGCTGCAGCTTTCACACCTTCCTCGGACATCCAAGTTTCGTCAAAGGGAAATGTGAGTATGATTGACTGCTGTGCTCTCATGGTATAACAATATCACCCACGGACCAGCAGACCAGCCACCAACATCGCTGAAACGCGATGAGGTTATCCCATGTCCATGGGAACTTGCTCCACATCGGATCCCCAGTGATTAGTGGGAATAACCCTTTAAGAAGTGGGTAGTTGAAGTAGTGGACAACCCCATTAATGATTTATTTGCTATCTATATGACACAATATGTGACCTAATTAGAGCTATTATTGTATACTACATCATAGTGCACGTATTACTAATCGGCTCTTTTACCATTCAGCTGTCTGCTCCCGAGGACAAATGTCAGCAGATTTTGGAACCTCCATATGATGAGATGTTTGCAGCCCATTTAAGGTAATTTAGCAGCGATTGAAGGGGATTAAACGTTTTGGCATATGGCTGTATAATAGATTAAAGTAGTTGAGGTTATAGACAGGGCTGTGGAGTCGGAGTCAGATCAAATTTTGGTGGAGTCGGTATAAAATGGACCGACTCCAACTCCTGAAATATATAATAAATTGTGTACAGTAGTTCAATGCAGTTTGTGGGGAATATTT
Source organism: Phyllobates terribilis (assembly GCF_046119375.1). Classification (NCBI taxonomy): domain Eukaryota; kingdom Metazoa; phylum Chordata; class Amphibia; order Anura; family Dendrobatidae; genus Phyllobates; species Phyllobates terribilis. Next base: position 323,622,356 of record NW_027362762.1, on the reverse strand, counting down.
TTTCATAAGAATTTGGGAGAGTTATGAAATGTCCTATAAATGTCTGTCCTATTCCTGATCTAAGGGTCTAGACTTTTAGCTGAGATGAATCTGTGCTACAGGAAATTTGTCACTTAAACATGAGCCATGTATGAGGGAGTCGGAGTCAGAGTTGGTGTCATATAAATTGAGGAGTTGGAGTTGGAGGTTTGGCTTTCCGACTCCACAGCCCTGGTTATAGAGCTCCGTTCACACCATACCCTTCAAAAATGGCATTCCAGAAACAATAGTCCTCTTTGGCTCTATGATAAAGCCAACCTGTCCGGTAATTTATCCTACTTTTTCTGAAAGCGGGATACAATAAGGGGGAGATGCTTGGCCCTGTTATGTGTAGACTATGGGAGCAGGATTTCAGAGTAAAAAGCCAAGCACTTCTTACAGCACTCATAAAGGGGACGGTGAGCATCCTAAGCACCCTCCCCCCGCACAGTGACTGACAGCCCTGTATGAGTGTAGTTACAGAGGGTGCTGACAGTCCGTGTCCAATGTGTGCAGACTTATTATAGAAGTATTCTGACTACATCATCATTTTTATGCAGATTTTCCAACTCGACGCTGTATAAACTTGAGTGCTTATTTGATAAAGCTGATCAGGTGATGTGTATTTGTATAATGAGGAGGATGCTTCCTAAACATACAACACCCTTTATCAAGGTGTGCACAATTATTAGGCAGATTGTTCTCCTCAGGAAAAATAGGTAAAAAAAGACATTTAGCTGAAAACTTAAAAATTGTTACAATAAGTTTTACAGAGGGATGCAGCACTTTTGAAAGATATTGCGGGGTGATCACAGAACCATCAAAAGTTTTGTTGCAATAGTCATCAGTCGCAAAAACGTGTTGATAAAACAAGATGTACTTTAACTGCTTAATATTTGGTAAGAATCAAATGTGAAGCTATCAGGAACCCATTATCCTCCAGTGTTGTCATATTTCAGAACGGCAACCTATCTCGAGACCCAGAAGTACAAGGTGTTCAGTGCTCAAGCCATGGCCAAGGTTAGGTACACTGAAACTCAACCACCACTGAACAAGACACCGAAGTTGAAACGTCAAGACTGGGCCAAGAAAGGCTAGACAAGTAGTGGATACTTTAATGCATTTGATGGAATAGTAACCTGCATAAAAATCAGGGTTTTCTTGAAAGATGCAGACTTGTTCCTATAACCACTGCTTGAAGAAAGTGTCTTCTAAAAACTGGAAGTAGGTTTGGGAGTTGATTTTAAGTCCATCTTCAACCTGAAAAGGTCCAACTAGCTCATTTTTAATAATTTTTAATAGTAGTACCCCACCTCCACCTTGCTGGCATCTGAGTCGAAGTGGAGGTCTGTGCCCATCCAGCCACGGGCCCACCCATCTGGTCCGTCAAGAGTCACTCTCATCTCATCAGTCCATAAAACTTTTGTAAAATTTGTCTTCAGATATTTCTTGGCCCAGTCTTGACGTTTCAACTTCTGTGTCTTGTTCAGTAGTGGTCGGGTTTCAGCCTCCTTACCTTGGCGATGTCTCTGAGCACTTAACACCTTGTACTTCTGGGCCTCCAAGGAAGTTGCAGTTGTACAACCCCTGGCAAAAATTATGGAATCACCGGGCTCGGAGGATGTTCATTCAGTTGTTTAATGTTGTTGAAAAAAAGCAGATCACAGACATGGCACAAAACTAAAGTCATTTCAAATGGCAACTTTAGGGCTTTAAGAAACACTAAAAGAAATCAAGATTAAAAATGTGATACTCTGTAAGGGTAATGTTTTTCAGACCAAGCAGAGGGAAAAAATTATGGAATCACTCAATTCTGAGGAAAAAATTATGGAATCATGAAAAACAAACACACAAAAGAACACTCCCAATACATCACTAGTATTTTGTTGCACCACCTCTGGCTTTAATAACAGCTTGCAGTCTCTGAGGCATGGTCTTAATGAGTGACAAACAGTACTCTTCATCAATCTGGCTCCAACTTTCTCTGATTGCTGTTGCCAGATCAGCTTTGCAGGTTGGAGCCTTGTCATGGACCATTTTCTTCAACTTCCACCAAAGATTTTCAATTGGATTGAGATCCGGACTATTTGCAGGCCATGACATTGACCTTATGTGTCTTCTTTCAAGGAATGTTTTCACAGTTTTTGCTCTATGGCAGAATACATTATCATCTTGAAAAATTATGTCATCATCATTATCCCCAAGCATCCTTTCAATTTGATGGGATAAGAAAACTGTCCAAAATCTCAATGTAAACTTGGGCATTTATTGAAGATGTAATGACAGCCATCTCCCCAGTGCCTTTACCTGACATGCAGCCCCATATCATCAATGACTGTGGAAATTTGCATGTTCTCTTTATGCAGTCATCTTTATAAATCTCATTGGAACGGCACCAAACAAAAGTTCCAGCATCATCACCTTGCCCAATGTAGATTCGCGATTCATCACTGAATATGACTTTCATCTAGTCATCCACAGTCCACGATTGCTTTTCCTTAGCCCATTGTAACCTTGTTTTTTTCTGTTTAGGTGTTAATGATGGCTTATGTTTAGCTTTTCTGTATGTAAATCCCATTTCCTTTAGGTGGTTTCTTACAGTTCGGTCACAGACATTGACTCCAGTTTCCTCCCATTCGTTCCTCATTTGTTTTGTTGTGCATTTCCTGTTTTGGAGACATAATGGTTTAAGTTTCCGGTCTTGACGCTTTGATGTCTTCCTTGGTCTACCAGTATGTTTGCCTTTAACAACCTTCCCATGTTGTTTGTATTTGGTCCAGATTTTAGACACAGCTGACTGTGAACAACCAACATCTTTTGCAACATTGCGTGATGATTTACCATCTTTTAAGAATTTGATAATCCTCTTCTTTGTTTCAATTGACATCTCTCGTGTTGGAGCCATGATTCATGTCAGTCCACTTGGTGTAACAGCTCTGCAAGGTGTGATTACTCCTTTTTAGATGCAGTCTAATGAGCAGATCTAATTTGATGCAGGTGTTAGTTTTGGAAATGAAAATTTACAGGGTGATTCCATAATTTTTTCCTCAGAATTGAGTGATTCCATAATTTTTCCCTCTGCTTGGTCTGAAAAAAAATTACCCTTACTTAGTACCTCATTTTTTCTCTTGATTTCTTTTAGTGTTTCTTAAAGCCCTAAAGTTGCCATTTGAAATAACTTTAGTTTTGTGCCATGTCTGTGATCTGCTTTTTTTCAACAACATTAAAAAACTGAATGAACATCCTCCGAGTCCGGTGATTCCATAATTTTTGCCAGGGGTTGTAGAATATGACAGCACTGAAGGATAATGGCTGCCTGGTTACTTCATGTTTGATTTTTCTCAAATCTTAAGACACCACTTAAGTGTTTTTTTTTTAAATTCAGTACTGGAGTTGTGCTACTAATTTAAGGTCAGGGGCAGCACGGTGGCTCAGTGGTTAGCACTGCAGTCTTGCAGCGCTGGGGTCCTGGATTGAAATCCCACCAAGGACAGCATCTGCAAGGAGTTTGTATATTCTCCCCTTGTTTGCGTGGGTTTCCCCCGGGTTCTCCGGTTTCCTCCCTAATGGCGCTATATAAGTGAGTAAAATAAATAAGGTCCTTAGTCTTACACTCACCAGCCGCTATCTTCATCTTTTATCCGTGTCACTCTGGTCAGTCACCAGCAGTTTGGGACCTGCCAGATCACTCCAATGTTTTCTGGAGCAAGCTGGAGGTCACTTCTCAATGCAAGTCTATGAGAGCCTCGTTCTCGCCTCGTTCTGGCTGTCATAGTCTCGAATTCAGAGCTTTTGACCATTACCTCTGGTCTGTCAGAAGTTGCTGTCACAAGATGGTGGCGCGAGACTGGAGTGACGCTGGGAAAAGCTGAGTATAATACTAGGTGCAGAGACCTTAGATTAATAGTGCAACTCCTGTTCTGCAGTAACAAAAAAACTGGAATGGTGCTTTAACGTGCGCCTTTTTTTCTTAACAAGTTTTTTGCTACCCTATTGACTACTTGCAACAAAACTTGATGGTTTTGTGATCACATCCAAATATCTTGAAAACAAGCTACCTAATAATTCTGCCCAAGGATATCCTTAGGCAACATCCTCTGCCATTGCACAAATACCCATCACCTGATCTGCTTCATCCATAAGCACTGAAGTTTATATAGCTTGGAATTGGCAAATCTGCATAAAAATGATATGGTCAAAATACTCCTGTAATAATAATTGTGCACACAGTGTGGGTGGGGTGAAATAGAGTTCCTAATCATACAAACCTTTATGTAACAGAACTCCGCTTCTTTCTGTCATTTGCATGAACACCTGACAGATTCCCTTTAATTCGCTCCTTTTCCATATCTTGCTCTCCCTCCTGGGCCGGACGGTACACGGTGTAGCCACACAAGTATCACAACCTCACCAGGAAGTCCATGACTTTCTTCAGAATAAGAGTAGAGACAATTAAGGAACCTAATGAAAAGCTCAGACAATTGTTCTTCATTAACCCCTTTACACCCGAAGGTTGTTTGCACTTTAATGACCAGGCCAATTATTACAATTCTGACCACTGTCACTTTGAGGTAATAACGCTTCAACGGATCCCACTGATTCTGAGATTGTTTTTTTCGTGATATACAGTACTTCATGGTAGTGGTAAAATTTCCTCTATATGACTTGCGTTTATTTGTGAAAAAATCAGAAATTTAGCGAAAATTGAGAAAATTTCACAATTTTCAAACTTTGAATTTTTATGCCCTTAAATCAGAGAGATATGTTACACAAAATAGTTAATAAATATCATTACTCTGTCTCCTCATTGGGGGACACAGAACCATGGGTGTTATGCTGCTATCCACTAGGAAGCGACACTATGCATAATCTGAAAAAGATTAACCGTGGCTCCTCCTCTGCAGTATACACCCCTGGACGGCATCAGCCTTCTCCAGTTTTTGCTTAGTGTCGCATTTAGGCACATCTAAAACTTTTACTCCATTTTCACCGACGGGATTACAGATGAAGAAAAGTGGGTCTACTGCGAGACTCCCGGCATGGCTCCTTCCTCGGCCCCTTATTACGGGGTGCACGGTTGAAGTCGAGATGGCTATTCCCCATGTCGCTCCTTCCCCAGCCCCTCGGGTGCTGGTTCAAAGTCGAGGCCCCCCTCCTTCCCCAATTCCTTTTGGTTTCTGGGTTGAGGTCGAGGCAAGGATATAGCCCCCTGACGGTGACAGCAGAACCTCCCTAATCCCCCCCTGGGGGTATTAGGTTGAAACGCCTCAGGTAGGGCCTGTACAGGCAGCAGCTCCCAGCAGCCAGCACACTACGGCTGAATCCAGGGACCCCAGCCCTGCTGCGGGCTCTTGTCGGGGCCGGGAGGAGTGCAGGCAGGCATGACACAACAGAGGCACAGGCCTCCCTGCGCCCTGTTTCTGCGGCAGCACCAGCATTATGGTGCCTCAGGGGGACTCTTCACAGGGCCCCCCCCTTCCGCTTATTCCCCACCTCTATCCTGCCTTTAAATCCGGGGGGGTCCGGTTCAGATCCGGCCCCCTCCCGGACTTCCGCGCCGGCCTGGAGTCCCTTTGGGCATCAGGCATCTAATTTAGGCCACCTCCTCTCCCCGGCCCGCCCCCCGGATGACAAATATGACACTCTACAGTGTCATAGAGGGGGCGGATCGAGACTGAAAGGGCGCGATTTCACACAGTTCTGCCGCCCTTTTCAGCTCTTCGCCCCCCTTCTTTCTTAATTTTACTCCGGCGGCCATTACCTGCTGCAGGATAAGGGAAGACCAGCCAGTCTACGGGGGGGCACAGGACTGTGGATCTTCAGCGCTGGAACTAGGGGCACACTGGTGGGATAAGATCACAGCTAGAGTTCTTGCTCGGCTGTGAGTCCATTATTCCTTATAGGCTCCTCTGCATAGCCACCCTTGTAGGGCCCTCTGCATAGCCACCCCAGTGCACTATGCCGGGCTCAAGGTCCAAGAGAACCAGGCAGGACTGCTATTATGCACTCTGTACAGCCTGCAGCAATACTCTCCCCAGTGGCAGCACGTACCCGCACTGCCAGGACTGCATCCAGACTACTGTGTCAGAGCCCCAAGAAGCCCCTGCCAATGCTTCGGTGTCTAATGCCACTCCGGAATGGGTCACTCAGATGTCGCAATCTATGACGCAGTCTATAGATAACCTAACCTCCACATTGGTCTAGGCTCTGCAGAGTCATGCCTCGACTATGAACGCTACCCAGCAAAGGGAAGGCTCGACTCAGGGACATGACGACCCGGGCACATCAACGTCTAGGTCAGGACGCAAGAGGACCCACAGGTCACGTTCATCTACGTCATCCCATAGCACACGGTCATCCCCTTCTAGGGAGAGACACCGTAGTGCCAGGTCATCTAGACCATCCCCTACCAGGGACCGACAATGCAGTTCTCCGCAGCGATCCCCGACCAGAGAAGGCCTCCACCCCGGTTCACCCAGCAGGAGACGCCTTAGCGATACACAGGATTCGGAAGGCATCTGTGATTCCGAGTCAGACAAGGAAACTGAAGGGTCCCTGATCCCAATCCCCCCTAGCAATACAGTGCTAGTTGAGGACGTAATCTCGTCCATCCATCGGGTGCTGGACATTTCTGATCCGCCCCCGGAGGCACCACAACACAAGATTTCCTTTGAAGGAGTTCTGAAGCCGCCTAAGGTCTTCTTTGACCACCCAGAGTTTAAGTTTATCCTTAAAAATCAGTTCTCACAGCCTGAGAAGAAGTTTACCAATCGCAAATATCTGGAGGCGCGGTACCCCTTCCCACAGGAGGCTACCAAGGAACAAGAAGCGTAACCAAACTCGATTCCGATCCTTTCGGAACTCTTCGGGCTGGTCCGTCTCGCGGCCAGCACAAAATAGCAACCGCTCCGCACGCAGGGACCACTCGCGGTCGACGCAAAAGTCAGACAAGACCTGGCAGTCAAAAGCAGGCCAGTCAAAGTCCAAAGGAGGAAAATCTCAGACTTCCTCCTCATCGTGACTCACGGACTCCGGAAGACACCCCACCTGTAGGCGGCCGACTTTTGCTCTTTCATCAAGTCTGGCTGCCTATTACAGAAGACAGGTGGGTCAGGGAACTAGTGTCTTCGGGATACAAGATAGAGTTCACTTCCAACCCACCAAACAGACTCTTTCTTTCTGTTCCCCCAAAACCGCCAGCCAAGGCTCGTGCCTTCCGCCAAGCTGTCTTCTCGCTTCTTCAAGCAGGAGTCATAGTACCGGTCCCCGCGGCTGAGCGCTTCCGAGGGTTCTACTCCAATTTATTCGTCCCCAAGAAAGGAGGCGGCGTTCGGCCCATACTGGACCTAAAACAGCTCAACAAATATGTATGGGTACGTCACTTTCGCATGGAGTTCCTTCGGTCCATCATTGCGTCCATGGAAAAGGGAGAATTTCTCGCCTCCATAGACATACAAGACGCATACTTGCATATACCAATTGCACCCGCTCATCAGAGATTTCTCAGGTTCGCAATCGACCAGGACCACTACCAGTTAGTGGCTCACCCGTTCGGACTCGCCACGGCTCCCAGAGTGTTTACCAAAGTCATGGCAGCCACCATGGACGTCCTGCACTCCAGAGGCATAGTAGTCGTTCCATACCTGGACGATCTCCTTATCAAGGCTCCCACCTTCAAGGACTGCGAGCTCAGCGTCTCAATCACAGTCGACACTCTGAGTCGCCTGGGCTGGTTAGTCAACCTACAAAAGTCATCACGAACCCCGAGTCAGTCTCTGACCTTCCTGGGAATGCTATTCAACACCTTCAGGGGTCTAGTGCTCCTTCCCAAGGACAAGGCACTGCCTCTCCGTCTAGGAGTTCGCACTCTCCTCAGCAAACCCCCTCGATCTCTCCGGTTTGCCATGAGAGTCCTTGGCAGGATGGTGGCGGCAATAGAAGCGGTCCCATTTGCCCTGCTTCACCTCAGGCCTCTCCAACTAGCCATCCTCAAGTCATGGGACAGGAACCCTTTTTCTCTCGACAGGGAGTTCCAGCTGACGTCGTCAACCAGGAGGTCCCTGCACTGGTGGCTCAAGCCAACCTCACTAACAAAGGGGAAATCCTTTCTCACGGGTCAATGGAAGGTTTTGACCACCAACGCGAGCCTGACGGGTTGGGGTGCGGTACACCTACACCACAGAGCACAGGGCATGTGGTCCCCAGCGGAAGCGACCATGCCCATCAACATCTTGGAAATTCGTGCCATCCTCCTGGCATTGAGAGCCTTCCATCACTTACTGGCAGCCTCTCACATCAGAGCACAGTTGGACAATGCCATGGCTGTGGCATATGTGAATCACCAAGGGGGGACCCGCAGTGCCCAGGCGATGCGAGAAGTGACACACATTCTCCACTGGGCGGAAGACACAGGTTCGGTTCTCTCTGCGGTCCACATTCCGGGTGTGGACAACTGGGAAGCAGACTTCCTCAGCCGGCAAGGAATGGACTCAGGAGAGTGGTCTCTCCATCCCAAAGTTTTTCGACAGATCTGCCATCGCTGGGGGACTCCGGACGTGGACCTAATGGCATCCCACTTCAATGCAAGGTCTCCAACTTCATGGCCAGAACACACGACCCGCGGACGCCCTGGTTCAGGACTGGACCCAATTCCAGCTCCTGTACATTTTTCCACCTCTCCCCCTGATATCCAGAGTGGTGAGGAAGATCAAGCAAGAGGGAGTTCCAACCATCCTAATCGCACCGGACTGGCCCAGACGTACATGGTACGCCAACATCGTACAGCTCACAGCAGACGTCCCCTGGCGTCTCCCCGACCGCCCGGATCTAATGTCACAAGGCCCATTCTACCACCAGAACTCAGGGGCGTGGCCATTGAGACCTGGGTTCTAACCCAGTCAGGGTTCTCGCCGGACGTCATTGGAACCATGATCAGGGCACTTAAGCCAACCTCTGCTAAGATTTATTACCGTACCTGGAAAGCCTTCTTTACCTGATGCGAATCTCGTGGCCGGACCCCATTCCCTTATTCCCTCCCCAGGGTACTTGGGTTTCTCCAATCGGGTCTGGAGGCCAGAATGTCCCTGGCCTCCCTTAAGAGCCAGGTGTCAGCTCTCTCAGTGCTTTTTCAGAGGTGCATTGCTAACAAGCCGCAAGTAAGGACATTTCTTCAGGGGGTTTCCCGATTGGTTCCCCCCTACAGACGACCACTAGAAACGTGGGACCTCAACCTGGTGCTGACTGCATTGCAGGAAACACCCTTTGAACCCCTTAGGGAAGTCCCACTCCGTCTTCTATCCCAGAAAGTGGTTTTCCTGGTGGCAATCACCTCGCTATGCAGGGTGTCTGAACTGACAGCACTCTCCTGCAGACGGCCCTTCCTGGCTTTTTACCAGGACAAGGTAGTTCTCCGTACGGTCCCATCCTTCCTTCCAAAGGTTGTGTCCAACTTCCACCTTAATGAGGAAATTTCACTGCCATCCCAATGTCCAGTCCCGGTTCATAGAGTGGAGAAGGCTCTGCATACGCTTGACCTTGTCAGGGCATTGCGTATCTATGTGTCTAGGACTGCGCCCTTCCGGAAGTCTGATTCTCTTTTCCTTCTTCTGGAAGGCGGCCCCAAGGGTCTGCCAGCTTCCAAAGCTACCCTTGCCAGGTGGATCCAATCCACCATACAAGAGGCCTACCGCCTCAAAAATTCTCCTCTTCCAGCTGGTATTACGGCACACTCTACTCGTGCGGTAGGGGCCTCCTGGGCCATTCGGCACCAGGCTTCGGCACAACAAGTGTGTAAGGCAGCCACCTGGACTAGCCTACACACATTTACCAAACACTACAGGGTTCATACCCAGTCCTCAGCAGACGCGAGCCTGGGTAGACGTGTTCTGCAGGCGGCGGTGCCCCAATTGTAGGGGCCTGTCTACACAATATTCATCCATTGCTTCCCACCCAGGGACTGCTTTGGGACGTCCCATGGTCCTGTGTCCCCCAATGAGGCGACAGAGTAAAGGAGATTTTTGTGTATTCACCGTAAAATCTCTTTCTCTTAGCCTCTAATTGGGGGACACAGCTCCCACCCTGTTGCCCGTTCCGGGCCATTGTTATGTTGAGTTCTCATATTGTTTTTTTTTTTAGCTCGTACATAGTTGCCTTCTTATAGGCATGGTTTTGTTATCCATGTTACGTTCCTCCTAATGCTTTTGCACAAAACTGGAGAAGGCTGACGCCGTCCAGGGGTGTATACTGCAGAGGAGGAGCCACGGTTAATCTTTTTCAGATTATGCATAGTGTCGCCTCCTAGTGGACAGCAGCATAACATCCATGGTCCTGTGTCCCCCAATTAGAGGCTAAGAGAAAGAGATTTTACGGTGAGTACACAAAAATCTCCTTTTCCCACATGTCTACTTTATATCGGCACAATTTTGGAACCAAAATTTTTTTTTTATTAGGAAGTTCTAAGGGTTAAAAGTTGACCAGCGATTTCTCATTTTTCCAACAATATTTACAAAACCATTTTTTTAGGGACCACATCACATTTGAAGTGACCTTGAGGGGTCTTTATGACAGAAAATACCTAAAAGTGACACCACTCTCAAAAATGCACCCCTCAAGGTGCTCAAAACCGCATTCAAGCTGTTTGGAAGCACGGCAGGGTTCAGAAGGGAACGAGCCTTGTGTGATCTTTTGAACGCAAAATTGGCTGGAATCGAGAGCGTACGCCATGTTGCATTTGGAGAGCCCCTGATGCGCCTAAACAGTGGAATTTCTTTTTTTGGGATTCTTTTTTTAATTTTTTTAAAATATTTTTACAATTTTTTTTTTTTTTCACTTTCTGACACTTTTTTCTTATTTTTATACTTTGTCCCACTAAGGGGCTTTCACTTTTTGCATTCTGATAGGCTTTATAGCATAGGGATGCAGCAGCACCCTGTGCTATACAGGCTGTCAGTGCTGCACAGGCAGAAGTTACTTTGATCGCGTACTGCGCATGATCAAAGTCACTTCCTGCTGTCTGGTGACCCGGATCTCGTCATTACGACATCCGGGTCACCATGACAACCACCGGGATCCAGCAGACACGGCGCCGGAAGCCGGAGAGGAGGTAAGTAAGCAGCGCTTACCTCCCCCCTTACTCCCGCAATGCTGCGATCGACTTCAATGTAAAGATGGCTGCACATTTATAGGTCTTATTAAATGGATAGCTTAAGAGAAAAATGCGGAATATCAGCCATAAATCGGAAGCACATTGACCATTAATCGTGACTGCATCCTTACACAAAAGTGCACATTGAAGCGAATCCTAGGCATGTATTACTAACCAGAGAGTATCAGTCAGTAGTTATGGCACACGTCCCTTGCAATACGGCTAACCCAGCTCACTGCTGTCACGCAGCTGTAAAATGACAAATGTTACATAGTATAAGCCAATTCCGTAAAACATGCTAATAACATCTTGAATTGATGGATATTTCAGGTAGTATATATTAGGACGTTTTAGTAGAGTATGATCATGTACTTTATGTTAATCTCTTCCATATTCTTTCTTTAGGTGTACTTATGCCGTTTCTAACCATGATTTTGTGGAGGCATACAAGTGCCAGACTGTTGTCGTTCAATATCCTTTTTACTGATGGGATACTGTAGTATTGATATGTGTTATCAGACACTTATTTACATCTACCATTCTATATGTTTTCCTAAACATTGATTACATCATTTCTGAAAATTTTCCAGGCGCATAAAGAAGAAAATTGGTGAGTGTGACTGTACTAGTTTGTGATTTATTCCACATGGTGGCAGAGCTGCTTGAAAGCGTGTCTTCTGCTATGGAGGACTTGGTACGCTCATCTTTGCCATGGTTAGCCATTCAGTGATATTGCAGGGTAACTGGCTGACAAAAGTGCCTTGAAGAAGGTGGTGTCCTTCATCTTCACATAAGCTCTGCTTCACCACGTAGACTCCACAATGGTCAGTGCGGTGGAGGGTCAGCCGTTCCATGCTCCCTTTAAAGGTATGAGATTGCCTGTTTCATTGATTGAACGCTCACACCACCATGTAGCAGAAATTGATGGCCTATCCGAACACTATTCTATTTGTGTGATGGAAATAACTCTTTAAAAATAGGTAATCAGCCCAAAAAAGAAAACAGTTTTAGCACATACATTAAGTTCATAGTTTGTTTTTGTTAAATGTAGAAACATTTAATCCCCGATTCATCAAAGCTTTTACGCCACAAAACTGTCAGAAAAGCCACTACATTTTTGCACAACTCAGTGTTACTCAAACATTTTGCAACTTTTGGCATTTTTACAATCTGTGGTGTACCTTATGCCAGAAATCTTACTCCTGTCCTCAACTGGAGTAAAATTTGTGGCAAGGCACACGCCACTTTTCATGACATACGACGTCATATGTCATGTCCCTCTCTGTTAAGCCAACTCACTCGCTGAGCACGCATCTTTCCCTGCACATGATGGCTGATTTAATCAACGAGATCGCAGGCTGTCAATGGATTGTCATGATAGGCGAGGGTCTGCTGAAGACCACCGTGCCAGTTAAAAAATATGCACGTTTTTGATATCTTCGCACTCATACTGAGCTGGAGAATCATATTGCCAGATTACTGCTACCATATAGTGAACATGTAAGATCATCTAAGAAATTGTACACGAGAACTACATATGGCAAAAACAATAGAAAGTTTTATGAATTACAGCATTACAAAAAAAGTGCATTAAAAAGTGCATTAAAAAGTGGGAAACCACAAGATGGTGCCACAATCCCACATTGCATATATTATAGGAGACAATTCAAAATCAATATACAAGTATTATATTGCACATAATCAAGTTGCTGTTCCCTGATAGTAATATCCAATTGATTAGAGTGAGTTATGTCCAAAATATAAAAAATATATACATATTTTATTGTGTGTGTGTGTGTGTGTGTGTGTGTGTGTGTATGTATATATATATATATATATATATATATATATATATGTATGTATATACAGTACAGACCAAAAGTTTGGACACACCTCATTTAAAGATTTTTCTGTATTTTCATGACTATGAAGATTGTACATTCACACTGAAGGCCTCAAAACTATGAATTAACACATGTGGAATTATATACTTAACAAAAAAGTGTGAAACAACTGAAAATATGTCTTATATTCTAGGTTCTTCAAAGTAGCCACCTTTTGCTTTGATGACTGCTTTGCACACTCTTGGCATTCTCTTGATGAGCTTCAAGAGGTAGTCACCGGAAATGGTCTTCCAACAATCTTGAAGGAGTTCCCAGAGATGCTTAGCACTTGTTGGCCCTTTTGCCTTCACTCTGCGGTCCAGCTCACCCCAGACCATCTCGATTGGGTTCAGGTCTGGTTACTGTGGAGGCCAGGTCATCTGGCGTAGCACCCCATCACTCTCCTTCTTGGTCAAATAGCCCTTACACAGCCTGGAGGTGTGTTTGGGGTCATTGTCCTGTTGAAAAATAAATGATGGTCCAACTAAACGCAAACCGGATGGAATAGCATGCCGCTGCAAGATGCTGTGGTAGCCATGCTGCTTCAGTATGCCTTCAATTTTGGATAAATCCCCAACAGTGTCACCAGCAAAGCACCCCCACACCATCACACCTCCTCCTCCATGCTTCACGGTGGGAACCAGGCATGTAGAGTCCATCCGTTCACCTTTTCTGCGTCGCACAAAGACACGGTGGTTGGAACCAAAGATCTCAAATTTGGACTCATCAGACCAAAGCACAGATTTCCACTGGTCTAATGTCCATTCCTTGTGTTCTTTAGCCCAAACAAGTCTCTTCTGCTTGTTGCCTGTCCTTAGCAGTGGTTTCCTAGCAGCTATTTTACCATGAAGGCCTGCTGCACAAAGTCTCCTCTTAACAGTTGTTGTAGAGATGTGTCTGCTGCTAGAACTCTGTGTGGCATTGACCTGGTCTCTAATCTGAGCTGCTGTTAACCTGCGATTTCTGAGGCTGGTGACTCGGATAAACTTATCCTCAGAAGCAGAGGTGACTCTTGGTCTTCCTTTCCTGGGGCGGTCCTCATGTGAGCCAGTTTCTTTGTAGCTTTTGATGGTTTTTGCAACTGCACTTGGGAACAAAGTTTTCCCAATTTTTTCGGACTGACTGACCTTCATTTCTTAAAGTAATGATGGCCACTCCTTTTTCTTTACTTAGCTGCTTTTTTCTTGCCATAATACAAATTCTAACAGTCTATTCAGTAGGACTATCAGCTGTGTATCCACCAGACTTCTGCACAACACAACTGATGGTCCCAACCCCATTTATAAGGCAAGAAATCCCACTTATTAAACCTGACAGGGCACAGCTGTGAAGTGAAAACCATTTCCGGTGACTACCTCTTGAAGCTCATCAAGAGAATGCCAAGAGTGTGCAAAGCAGTCATCAAAGGAAAAGGTGGCTACTTTGAATAACCTAGAATATAAGACATATTTTTAGTTGTTTCACACTTTTTTGTTAAGTATATAATTCTACATGTGTTAATTCACAGTTTTGATGCCTTCAGTGTGAATGTACAATTTCTATAGTCATGAAAATACAGAAAAATCTTTAAATGAGGTGTGTCCAAACTTTTGGTCTGTACTGTGTGTGTGTATATATATATATATATATATATATATATATATATATATATATATATATACTCACACACATATTATGTAAATGTATATTATAGATGTGTTTTATATTGTGTATGTGTATATAGATATAGTGTGTGTGTATATATATATATATCTCTCTATATAAAATTACATTCACACATACTGTATATATTTTATATATATTTATAGAGGGAGAATGAATACTGTATATGTGAAGTGTATATATTTTATTTGTGCTCTTTTCTCTTGCTACAGGGCATTGCCTATTATGTATGCTATTACGCTTGATTTAAGAAATTTTGCCAACAGCGTAAGTAAAAAATATGTATATATTTTTTTTAATGCATATGTTTTTAACACTAATATTGGCATTAAAAGGGTTGTGCCTCCATCATATTTATATTTATTTGTGAAGACAATTGTATTTTTTCATTTTTTCAATTCACTCCTAATAGTGATATTGAATGGTTATAAAGATATTTGTTTTATTATAGAGATGGTGCCTCCTATAGAATTAATAAAATTACCTGTTTTCTGGCTCTTTGTATGTAACTGTCTCTGGGTGGCCGTTGCGAAGGAAAACAGGATTTTTGGTTACTCACCGTAAAATCTGTTTCTCGGAGCTTTCATTGGGGGACACAGGAAACCATTCGTGTATGCTGCTGCCACTAGGAGGCTGACACTATGCACAAAAAAAGTTAGCTCCTCCCCAGCAGTGTACACCCCACCGACTGGCATTAGGTTAATTAGTTAGTGTACAAGCAGTAGGAGAAGCAACATTAAACAGAGAAAAATACAAGAAAAAAAACAAACTGTAACATAACAATAACAGTTAGTAAAGCTGTCAAAAGTGGGAGGGTGCTGTGTCCCCCAATGAAGGCTCCGAGAAACAGATTTTACGGTGAGTAACCAAAAATCCTGTTTTCTCTATCGCTTCACTGGGGGACACATGAAACCATGGGACGTCCCAAAGCAGTCCCTGGGGAGGGAAACAGCAGAACTCCATTAAGCTCAGAGAACTAACCACTGCCCCCTGCAAAATTCTCCTACCTAGGCTGGCATCTGCCAAAGCGTTGGAATGAATCCTGTAAAACTTTGGCGAACGTGTGGATGGAGGACCAGGTTGCTGGTTTGCAAAGCTGTAGGGCGGATGCCCTATGACGAACCTTAATCCCGAGGGGGGGCGTTCTGTTCTTACTCCGGTACGCCTCCAAGATTGCCGTCCGGATCCAGAGAGCAATTGTAGCCTTAGAAGCCGGAAGGCCTCTCCACGCCCCCTCAGGGATAACAAAGAGGGAATCCGTCCTCTGGAAGGGGGCTGTCCTAGCAAGGTAAACTTGAACTGCCCTGACAAGGTCTAACCTATACAGGGAACGTTCCAGAGGGTGAGACGGAGCCGGACAAAAAGAACGGGGACGATTTCCTCATTGAGATGAAAGGTGGAGAGACCACCTTGAGAAGGAAAGAAGGCATCGGTTTCAAGACCACCTTGTCTTGGTGGAGGATCAGGAAAGGAGTACGACAGGAAAGAGCTGCCAGCTCCGACATGCGCTGGATGGAAGTGATGGCCAAAATGAAGACCACCTTCCAAGAAAGAAAAGACTGAGATACTTCTCGCAGTGGCTCAAAGGGGGAACTCCTAAGGGCCTCCAGAACTAGGTTTAAGTCCCAGGGATCAACCGGCGTTCAATACGGAGGAACTGCATGAGCCACTTCCTGAAGCAAGGTTTTGACCTGAGAGTGAGAAGCCAAATTCTTCTGGAAGAAGATAGAAAGCGCAGAGATTTGGCCATTCAAGGAGCTGAGAGCAAGTCCCGCGTTAAGCCCAGCCTGAAGAAAGGCCAAAATCGACGGAAGGGAGAATGTCATAGGTGCGGAGTGATTAGTCTCACACTAACGGAAAAAGGCCTTCCAAGTCCGATAGTGTACTCGAGACGATGAAGGCTTCCGAGCCCAGATCATCGTCTGAACCACTCATTCTGAAAACCCAGACGCTCTTACAAGCGCGGTTTTAACAGCCACGCTGTCAAATCCAGCGACCGAGAATTCCGGTGGGAAGTGGGGCCCTGGGAAAGCAGATCTGGCCTGTCCGGGAGCTTCCATGGGGCATCTACGAGAAGGTTGACGACCCCTGCATACCAGGACCTCCTGGGTCAACCCGGAGCTATCAGAAAGACCAGCACCACTTCTGCTTTGATCTTCTTCCAACAGCCTGGGAAGAAGGGGAAGGGGCGGGAACAGATAAGGAAGCGCAAACTGCAACCAGGGTATTGCCAGCGCTTTAAGTCGAACGGCAAGGGGGTCGCGGAACCTGGAGATGAACTGCAGCACCTTCCTGATCAACTGAGACGCCAAGAGATCTACATCCAAGTTGCCCCACCTCAGGCAAATGTGACGGAAGATGTCTTGATGTAGAGACCATTCCCCTGCCTTGAGGCCCTTGCGACTGAGAAAATCGGCAGCCCACTTCTCTAAGCTGGGAATACTCACTGCGGATATCGCCGGAAACCTGCTCTCTGCCCAGAGAAGGATCTTGGAGACTTCAGATAACTCCAAGGACTATGGGTCCCTCCCTGTTGGTTGACATATGCCACCACCGTGGCATTGTCTGTCTGAACCCAGACTGGTAGGCGCCTGAGAAGGTCCTCCTAGTGACGAAGGGACAGAAGGTTGCGGAATACCGCTCCCCAGCCGAGGAGGCTGGCATCCGTCATCACCACTTGCCACTGAACGGGTAGAAAGGATCGACCCTGATGAATGAGTGGGCAAAACAGCCACCAGTTCAGGGACGTCCTGACCAGAGACAAGATCCGAACTGGACGGTCCAGAGAGAGAACTGATCTGTTCCACTGGTATAGGATGGCTTGCTGAAGCTGTCTGGTGCAGAATTGCACGAATGGAATCGCCTCCGACACCTCCACCATCCTTCTCAGGACTACCATAGCCGAGCAGAGAGATGGAGGTTGAGGGGCCTGAAGAGAGCGAACCCCCCCCCACTGGGGGCTGTCCTCTTCTTCTACTTGGGAAGAAAGACCCTTGCCTGAAGCATGTTGAATAGGATGCCGAAGAAGATCAAATGCTGGGTAGGAACAAGACAAGATTTTTCTCCTGTTGACTATCCAGCCAAGACAGTGTATTGAGAGCGATGGAAAGACTTTCCTGGGTCGAGGGAGAAGGATTGAGACTTGATGACGATGTCGTCGATGTAAGGGATGACCACTAGGCCCCCGTCCTGTAGAAGGGCCATTACTGCTGCCATTATCTTTGTGAAGACTCGATATCTTTGGGATGTGAATCTTGTTTTGAAGATTCTTCAGTCTCCGCCTTTTGAACCTATCAGAAAGATCTCTACACTTTTTCATCCTTATAAGGTAGCTTTCCTTATAGCCATCACTTCTATTAGGAGGGCCTTCGAGCCTGTGGCTCTGTCTTGATGTGCTCCTTACCTTATTCTTCATCAGGATAATGTATTGTTGAGGCCAGTACCGTCTTTAATTGTGTTTTTTCCTTAATGAAGACATTATTTTATTTTCCTTTTGTCCGGCACCATCTCATCCTATTGAGAAGGCTCTGCACATGTTGAACGTTGTGAGAGCCGTAAGATATTATTTATTGGCCACTGCCTCATTCAGGCGTTCTGATTCCTTGTTTATTGTACCAGAGGGCCCTCGTAGGGATTTGGCCGCTTCTAATGCGACTATTGCCTGCTGGATCAAGACAGCTATTATCCAGTCCTATAGAGCTAAGGCCAGGATGGCCCTATTTAGGATTAAGGCGCACTGTACACGAGCTGTGGGAGCATCCTGGGCGGTTCATCATCAGGCATCGGCTTTGCAGCTATTTGGGCATCAGTGCATACAGGATCTATACTTTTACCTCTGCAGATGCAAGCCTTGGTAGGAAGATACCACAGGCGGCAGTAGCCCAGACTTCCTCTTCATACTTCAGAGTGTCTCTAGACTTCCACTTGAGGTACGACGGAAGACTAGGTAGTAACAGTATGATATTTAATTCTTTCCCACCCTAGGGGCAGCTTAAGGATGTCCCATGTTTCTTTGTCCCCCAATGAGACGAACGAGAAAAGTAGGTTTTTGGTAGTCACCGTAAAATCTGTTTCTCGTAGTCTTCATTAGACACGGCTCCCTTCTTTGGTTACCAGGTTAAGAGTGCAGTTATGTTTCTTGCCTTAATTCTTTTATTTTCTCCTCTTACTGCTTTCTCACAAAACTGAGGAAGCCTGACTCTAGCAGCCAAGATATAGTCTGCTGGGGAGGAGCCAATTTTATTAAAATGCAATACTAGTATCCGCCTCCAGGTGTCAGCAGACTAGGCATGGTTCTGTGTCCCCAGTGAAGGCTTCGAGATACCGATTTTACGATGAGTACCAAAAATCTACTTTTAGTGCTAAGGGGGCAGTGCTTACAGAACAATACTGCGGAACAATTTAAGACATGCCCCCAGTTAATAATGTGAGTTACGCCCCCTCCATAACGACTAAAAATTAGGGCTAAATGAAAAGGCCCATATCTCTGGATCCGTATCGTGGATTTTAAAAAGATAAAATACCAGATGCTCAGGGGAACAATATGGATAAAATAAAGACAAAACCTGGCCTTCCTTGTCCTTGTGACTGGCTTTCTTTAAAATCATATGATCTGTACTACACTTCACTTTGTGTATCAGTTTCTCACAGTTTACAAGATGTTTTTTGCTTTTTTTCATTTAATGGGGACATCTGTGTTTACTTCCTGAAGAGGAAAATCCGTTTTGTTCATGTCATACTTTACAACTAATTACAAGGATGAGCTCTGATGGAGAAGAAGCCAGAACATGGCAGGAACAGATTCTTATCCACTGGAAGTAAACAATAAAGAATCCTATAAAATGACCTACATCTTAAAAATTCATGATTCCACATATATGATTGCTTCTCAGTATACATTAATAAAGTTTTATTTGCTGAAGCTAAAATCCACTTTTAAACTTTAACTTCATATATTTTTCTTTAGGCCGACCAACAGCTAGCGAAAAAAGGCAAAGGAAAAATTGGAGATATGCTGGAAAAAGCGGCAGAACTGTTGATGAGCTGCTTCAGGGTGTGTGCTAGTGATACGTGAGTATTTCCTTCCTGGAAGTGACCCTATAAAATTAGTTACAATTTGCATTCTCCTAGCTTTATAGCTAAGCTATGGATTAGAACGTGCAGAAAAACTACTCCTTTATTTAGACAGATTACCAGTCCCACTATATATTATTCATATTGCATATCCCTCACCCCCTCAGAAGACCACTTTTTAATGCAATTTTCAGTAGTCTTCTTCAATAGGTTCCAATGTTTTTTATTTTCTAAGCTGCTTAACCCCTTAATGTATATTGATGTAACTGTTAATCTATGCTGGGGTTCTCAGAATATAATTTTATTATTTATTTTACTCGCTTATATAGCATCATTAATTCCACAGCACTTTACAGACATCATCATCATCATCGCTGTCTCCATCGAGGCTCACATTCTAAATTTTCTATCAGTATGGAGTGTGGGAGGAAACCTACGTAAACCCACACAAACACAGGGAGAACATACAAACTCCTTGCAGATGTTATCCTTGGTGAATTTGAACCCAGGATCCCAGCGCTGCAAAGCAACAGTCCTAACCACTGAGCCACCGTCCACATGAGGCAGATGATGGCCGTGGAATACAACAGGCATCTGCAGCTAGCTCCAATCGCTGCTGTTTAACCATATAGATGCTGCTGTCAATCACTGACAGTGGCATTTAAAGGGAACCTGTCACTTGATTCATACTTCCCAAGCCACAAGTAGCATGAATCAGAACCTGGCTGCACCATTGCAGGGATATTTTACTCTGAAACACTCAAGCATTTCAGTGAAAGCATAGTTTTGGGCCGGGTTATACAGATCTCAACATTCTGAGCACTGCTAGATCTGCAGCAGAAAAAACAGTGATTGTATCAAAATGACAGCAAGCAGACCAGTAAGTAGTACATTACTGGAATGAGGCTCTCAGACTACGTAGTAAAAACCTGCTTACATATTCCCTTTAATCGTTTCAAACCACTTAACTATACAATAGAAATCAAGTGACCAATTCCCAGTTTCTGCCTCCTATCACAAGAGTGTCCTTTTACTTTGTTGAGTTTTCTTTGTGTATTTATACTGTATTGCTTTTCACGACAGCCGTGCGGCTTTTGAGGACTCAAAAAAGTGGGGAATGTTATTTCTGGTCAACCAGCTTTTCAAAATTTATTTTAAGGTAAGTTTGTAGTAGTTGATTCTTTTTTTTGAAGAACTTTCCCTGGATTATTTAGTTTAAACTGTTTACCTCCTTCATTTGATGCTGCCACATTGATTCTGGAACAGGTTTTCTTTTTCTTCTGTGCTCCTCTATTCCAAAGTTGTGTCCCCCCTCCAGAAATAAAGGTGCAGATTTTCCCATCAACCAACTGGGCGTAAAGCATAGAACTCTGTGGGTGTGGCTGTGTTCTGATTGGCCAGCACCAGAGTTGAAAATGTACACACCCGCAGAGAAAGTTCTGTGGTACACACCCGCAGAGAAAGTTCTGTGGTACACGCCTGCAGAGAAAGTTCTGTGGTACACGCCCGCAGAGAAAGTTCTGTGGTACACGCCCGCAGAGAAAGTTCTGTGGTACACGCCCGCAGAGAAAGTTCTGTGGTACACGCCCGCAGAGAAAGTTCTGTGGTACACGCCCGCAGAGAAAGTTCTGTGGTACACGCCCGCAGAGAAAGTTCTGTGGTACACGCCTGCAGAGAAAGTTCTGTGGTACACGCCCGCAGAGAAAGTTCTGTGGTACACGCCCGCAGAGAAAGTTCTGTGGTACACGCCTGCAGAGAAAGTTCTGTGGTACACGCCCGCAGAGAAAGCTCTGTGGTGCACGCCTGCAGAGAAAGCTCTGTGGTGCACGCCCGCAGAGAAAGCTCTGTGGTGCACGCCTGCAGAGAAAGTTCTGTGGTGCACGCCCGCAGAGAAAGTTCTGTGGTGCACGCCCGCAGAGAAAGTTCTGTGGTGCACGCCCGCAGAGAAAGCTCTGTGGTGCACACCCAGTTGATTGAAGGGAAAATTTGCACCTTTATTTCTGTGTGGCATAACTTTGGACTGGAGGGGCACAGAAGAAAAAGAAAAATCTGTTTTTTCTCGTAGACCCTTTTCATATTTATAAGGTGCCTTAATCAAGAGTTTGGTGGGTGCTACACGCCTTCATATTCATTTTCTATTTCAAATGCAGATCAGTAAACTCCATTTATGCAAGCCCTTAATCAGAGCAATTGAAAGTTCCAACTTCAAGGACGACTATACTCTTTCACAAAAGGTCACTTACAGATACTATGTGGGTCAGAAAGCCATGTTTGACAGCGAGTTCAAAAAAGGTAAGTTATGTAGAAGTGATAATCCAGCACTAATCTTTATGTAGTTCTCAAACAGTGAAAAGAGTATTGCAGGGCACTGGTACTTTTCTGGACCTTTACATTGATGGCCTATCCTTAGTGCCTGATTGATGGGGTCGCTGGCGGCAATGGGAAGTGCTCAGTTGTGGAGCTGCACAGTGGATGTGGCTGTGGATGTGGCTGTGTACTACACATCCAACCCCTATTAAATCAATGCCAGGTGTCACACCCCCACCAATCAAATATTGGTGACCTATCCTAAGGGTAGGCCATCAGGGTAAAAGTCCCGGATAACCCTTTGTGTATCTAATAATCTAGGCTGTTACACTGAAGTGCCAGACTAGTCCTTTTATCTTTTGTTGGCTTGTAAACAAAATGATTATATAAAATTTTCATTTCCTTTTTTTGTCCCCATAGCTGAGGAATATCTGTCATTTGCCTTTAGGAATTGTCTCCGCTCCTGCCAGAAAAATAAAAGGATGATTCTCATATACCTGCTGCCTGTGAAAATGCTCCTGGTGAGTGTCCGGGGTCTTAGCGGTTTCTGTCGCACATTAGAGTCTGGGAGCTGCTCCTCTTTGTGTGGAGTCTAAAGTCACTTTCAGGTTGATTCACATTTTATTTTAGTTGTAAAAGTCTACTTCTAACAAAGTCATTTCTTACCTCCTGCTTTGTGGTCCTTTTTTATACTCGCCTAGTCTTCTCACCAGTTTCCCTGCTGGAGAACTGGCCCCTGCTGGGTAAACTGCACAGTAGATCAGGCCCCCACTAAAATCCCTGGACCTTTGCCTTGTCACAAGTTCACTTTACTGTATTAAATGGCCATGAAAGCGACACTCCAGTCTCACATAATAATGTAACAGTGATGATTTGAAGATTCATCATGCTACCGATCGGCTGGGGGCATGTATTGGAGAAGTACTGCGGCCATGTGGGGAAAGAAGAGGAGCCCTGAAATCCGTGGATTGCCGCCACAATGATAAAAAGGAGGCACCAAATCAATACTAATCATTCCGTCGGTGGTGTTAAACCCTTATGTCATTCTAGAGGGCACCTTTACTCTGCTAGATATGGGTTTACTTCACCAGTACTTAGTGTCTGTGGTGGCTACTTAACAACTGTGTGTAGTAAAGATGACGATCACTGTGTTATAGATTATAAAGACCCCCATATACTTTAGATAACTGTTGGCTAAACAAGGGTCCAGCCAATCGCTCAGCTGGCAGCTGTCTCTCCCAACTCTCCCATGCACAGGAGCGCTCGCTCTGCCAGGTATCTATAATCTCAAGGAAGAACAGGTATAGGCGGTCCGAAATTGGACATGCTGGATTCTTCTGTCCCCGAACATCATCTGCTGGGGAGACTCGGAGGGCCGGGGCTATACACATTAAATGATTCCCGAACCCATCTGTATTGGCAAGTTTGCCCAATGTTACTCTAATGTGCATGGGGCTTTAAGCCAAGTGGGGTATGAGCTGTACAGAGAATATTTTGCCTTTTCATTGTTCATATTCTGTGTACCCCGAACAGTTAGGCGCTGCTACATCTGCTGATGCTTAGTTATAAAGCATTTATTCCTAATCTGATATTTACTAAATGTGTTGTGTACTCTGCATTACCTGAATATAAATACAGTGTGTGACTGGTTTTCCGTTAACCCTTAGGGTCACATGCCAACCATTCAGCTTCTGAAAAAATATGACCTGATGCAGTTTGCAGAAGTGACGAAAGCTGTCCGGTATGTACATTCTGCTTTTCTCTGTAAGGAACAGATTTTTTTTTCTGAAATGCGTCAGTGATCGATCTTGACCTTCTTGTAGACCTGTAGGAATCAGGGACTCTTAAAAGGAATTGATTGACGACTTATTCTTAGTATAGAAATTCCCAGCTGTTATCAGTTTTGGCTGCTTGAAGTCAACAGTACATGGAGCCGGAACATCACAGCTTTGTTCACTATGTTGTGGTTGTTCCCAGATACTGAAGCTCCTATTCACGTTAATAAGAGCTGTATCACCAGAGAACAGCTACAACACACAGAGCGGTTTTGGCTCTTTTCACGGTTTACTGCTGACGTCACTGAAACTGATCCCCGACAGATCTGATATTGATGACCTGTACTATGGGTGGATCATCAATATTTTAACACTGCAAAACCGCTTTAAAATTCGGCCACAAATTAACTGTATTAGGTTCAAAAGAGCAGTGGATAACCTGTGTACTTGTCAGCAGCTTTTACTTATAAATTGCCATGTCAGTGTCAGCCAGCCTCCTCCTGTGATGGTTGCAGACAGTCTAGCACAGAGCACAGCAGCGTAAAGGAGCAGCATGATTGCGCCTGGTGGTGGTGGAGCAAGTGCAGGTTACTGATGTAGTTGCTGGTATCTAAGGACATCTGTAAAATACCTAGGGACATAAACAAAAGTTTATATTCGCTAAGAAAAAGCAGATATCTTGAAAACGTTGAAGCCAAAAGTATATTTTAAAGTTGGTATACTTCACATTTTACTTTGATTAAAGGGTAGTTTAAACTTTTATTTATTTTCATAATTTTGTCCAGCATGGGAAGTTCTGAAACATTGCAAATCTCTTTATTAGGGAATTTGTCTTCATTTCTGTAAAGTAATTGCATGTAAGTGGCTTCCAAACCCCTGCTTTTCCTCAGTATTTTTGCCACCCTTTAGCTGCATTGGTATCAGAATGTACGGTACTTATTTGGAGCACAGGTCATGGCAGTGAAATGGACAGCACCTTTGTCTCATTAACACTGGGGATAAGCTGCTGCAGGAGACTTTCCATAGCACAACATTTAGAGGAGGAGACAGATGCTGACCCTTTCACTGCTATCATCTGTACTCCAGATGATATCAATTAAGCTGAAGTCAGACAAATAGACAGTTAATGTTACAGGTTGAAGTCAAATCTCCTAAGTGGAATCCATACATCTGCTTTTCTCCAGTCTGTCTACCTTCAGCTGTATTGATATCATAACATATTAATTTGGAGTAAAGATGATGGCAGTGAAAGGGTCAGAACCTGTCTCCTTCTCTGAGTGTTGTGCTTATCAGAACAGTTTCCTGCAGTGGCTTACCCCAGAGTAAGAGAGACACAGGTGCTGAGATGACCCTTTCACTGCCATCATCTGTACTCCAAATGAGTACATTATGATATCAATGCAGCTGAAGTCAGACAAATAAACTGGGAAAAACCAAGGGTTCAGAAGCCACTTGCATGCAGTTTTTTTTACACAAATGAAGACAAATCTCCTAAGTGGAATCCATACATCTGCTTTTCCCCAGTCTGTCTACCTCCAACTGTAATGATATTAGAATGTACTCATTTGGAGTACAGATGATGGCAGTGAACGCTCTGATCATTTGGAATTCATACATCTGCTTTTTCCCAGACTATTTTCCTGCCTTTAGTTGCATTGATATCAGAGTGGAAATCCTATGAGCATTGAATCCTTATTCCCCACAGCGCTGTTACAGTGTACCCTATGCAGTCTGTCTGAAGAAAGTCCTTTTGACCGAAACGTCACTGTTTTTGGATTCCTTTGCTAATAAATCTGACATTATATTTCTGCAACTCAATGAGTGCTGGATTCTTTCTTCACTGATATCAGAATGTATAATTTAGAGTAGAGATGATGGCAGTGAAGGGGTCACGGCCAACTACAGACCTGTTTCCAATCTTCCCTTTATCTCTAAACTCCTGGAACGCCTGGTCCATTCCTGTCTAATCCACTATCTCTCAGATAACTCTCTTCTTGACCCTTTACAATCTGGTTTCTTCTCTTTACATTCTACTGAAACTGCCCTCACTAAAGTCTCTAATGATCTACTAACAGCTAAATCTAATGGTCACTGCTCCCTGCTGATTCTCCTGGATCTCTCTGCAGCATTCGACACTGTGGATCACCAGCTCCTCCTCACTATGCTCCGCACTATTGGCCTCAAGGACACTGTTCTCTCCTGGTTCTCCTCCTATCTCTCTGACCGCGCCTTCTCTGTGTCTTTTGCCGGCTCCTCCTCCTCTCTCCTTCCCCTTACTGTCGGGGTTCCTCAAGGATCAGTCCTAGGCCCCCTTCTTTTCTCCTTATACACCGCTCCCATTGGACAAACAATCAGCAGATTCAGTTTTCAGTACCATCTCTATGCTGATGACACCCAATTATACACCTCTGCTCCGGACATCACCCCTGCATTACTACAAAAGACCAGTGATTGTCTTTCTGCTGTGTCTAACATCATGTCCTCCCTTTGTCTAAAACTGAATCTGTCAAAAACTGAACTACTCGTCTGTCCTCCCTCCACTAACCTACCTGTGCCCGATATTGCCATTTCCGTTTGTGGCTCAACCATTACTCCCCAGCATCAAGCCTGCTGTCTTGGGGTCATTTTTGATTCAGATCTTTCTTTCACTCCTCACATCAAATCACTCGCTCGTTCATGTCATCTACACCTCAAAAACATCTCAAGAATCAGGACTTTTCTCACCTTTGACTCGGCAAAAACTCTTACTGTAGCTCTTATTCATTCTCGTCTGGACTACTGCAACTCTCTACTTATCGGGCTCCCTCTTACTAAACTCTCCCCTTTCCAATCCGTCCTTCACGGAGCAGCAAGGATCATATTCCTCGCCAAACGCTACACCGATGCCTATGCCAGTCATTGCATTGGTTGCCCATCCAATATAGAGTTCAATTTAAACTTATCTCGCTTACCCACAAAGCGCTCCATGCTTCAGTACCCCCCTACATCTCCTCCCTTGTCTCAGTCTACCACCCTACACGTGCCCTCCGTTCTGCCAGTGACTTAAAACTAAAATCCTCCATAATCCGAACTTCCCACTCCCGTCTCCAAGATTTCTCGCGTGCTGCGCCAATTCTTTGGAATGCACTACCCAGGACAGTTCGATTAATTCCCAATACCCACAGTTTCAAGCGGACCCTAAAAACCCATTTCTTTAGACTGGCGTATCGCCTCCACACACTATCTGTCCACCCCAGTTGTCCATCCCAGTTTTCCCCCATATTAAAATCTTCTTCAATTTCAGGTTCATACCATCCATGCACTTAATAGCCTCGATCAGGACTGTACACATACTGGCAGGCGACCAGTCCATGTATTATTATCTATCCTATTTAGTATTATTATTTATCCTATTTAGTATATCAAGGCTGCATTATACAATATATGTACATTCTACCTTTTGTGTCTCCCCCATTTCCTCATAGACTGTAAGCTTGCGAGCAGGGCCCTCACTCCTTTTGATATGAGATATGTTTATTCTGTATTGTCTGTATAAGTCCCCGCTAAAATTTGTAAAGTGCTGCGGAATATGTTGGCGCTATAAAAATAAAAATTATTATTATATTATAAGGGGTCAGCACCTGTCTCTTCCTCTGAGTGCTATGCTTATCAGAACAATCTCCTGCAGCAGCTTATCCCCAGACAAAGCTCTGATCATTTGTCTCACTAGCTCTGATGACCCTAATGGGGCCATTGAACCTAATGAGGGAGACAGTCACTCTGTGCTCTTTCTGACCTCATTTACCTTAGTGTCCTCATTTTTGTATTTGCTTGAAAAAGTCTAATACTGCCTAAAATATTGTCAGAGTGAGCACAAAGTTACTCTGTCCACCTCATTAAAGTCATTAAAGTTTATAAGGACATCAGACAGAAGCCCCAATGGAATCACTGACGTGTGTCAAAAACGTGATGTGAACGTAGCCTTAATCATCGATGTTCTGTTGAAGCAACCAATCTGAATTGTCCATAAAATCTGTTGCATATGCAGCTCCCTGTTTGCCCATCTGACAGTATTATTGGGAACATCAGGACCATTTACTTAGTACGCTGTATTGAGGATGTTTTCTTTGAAGTGATATACAATGCCACAAGGCCCCTTTTTCATTTCATTGTTTGTCTTCTCAGTGATGGGAATCTTTTACTGCTGACCGAGGCTTTGACCAAACATGAAACTTTTTTCATCCGTTGTGGCATCTTCCTGATCCTGGAAAAATTGAAGATAATCACACACAGGAATCTTTTTAAGAAAGTGTAAGTTTACTTTGCCAGTGTAGGAATCTCAAGGTACAGCATCGCAGCTTAATTCGGTCATACATATTACTTCCATGTGGCAGTTACTTGTCTGGAAAGATTTAGGGTAATTGCACACCATGGGTAATACAGTCCAAACTAAATTAATGATATTTTTAAAATCTTAACTATGCTTTGCTTTAATGCTTTCATTTACTGTACATAAATTGGCCTTTGGCACGGATTTCGAAACCTTCCAAATCTTTGTGCAGAATTACTGTTGGTTTTACCCTTTCCATTGCACCAAAATCCACTTATAACAATTGTTGATTTAGCCGCACAGCAGAAAATCCTCGACAAATTAGTAACTGGTCCATTTTCCCTTAGGTGTGCATACACTTTTCTGTGACCGTAGTGGACATCCAAGAAAATCAGATTCAGTTTACTTTACATTATTGGTTTTGTATAGAGAACAGAACATAGGTTTGGAGAGAACGCTGTTAGCAAAAGGCCGCAAATCATAGCTTTCACCTGTAGATGTTGCATGTTCAGCTTGCAAAAAAAGACTCCAATAGTGTGATTGTATTATGAATAGGGATGAGCGGACCATACCCAAACTTTATTCCAAAGTTCAGCACCAGAACTGTACCTGAATTTGAAACAGAACCCCATTGAAAACAATGGGGAACCGAACCTTGCTGGGAGAAATCTCTCTCGCTCTCCCTCTCGATCTCTCTAGCTCTCCCTCTCGATCTCTCTAGCTCTCCCTCTCGATCTCTCTCTCTAGCTCTCCCTCTCGATCTCTCTCTCTAGCTCTCCCTCTCGATCTCTCTCTCTAGCTCTCCCTCTCGATCTCTCTCTAGCTCTCCCTCTCGATCTCTCTCTAGCTCTCCCTCTCGATCTCTCTCTAGCTCTCCCTCTCGATCTCTCTCTAGCTCTCCCTCTATATCTCTCTCTAGCTCTCCCTCTCGATCTCGATCTCTCACTAGCTCTCCCTCTCGATCTCTCACTAGCTCTCCCTCTCGATCTCTCACTAGCTCTCCCTCTCGATCTCTCACTAGCTCTCCCTCTCGATCTCGATCTCTCACTAGCTCTCCCTCTCGATCTCTCTCTAGCTCTCCCTCTCGATCTCGATCTCTCACTAGCTCTCCCTCTCGATCTCGATCTCTCACTAGCTCTCCCTCTCGATCTCTCACTAGCTCTCCCTCTTGATCTCTCTCTAGCTCTCCCTCTCGATCTCGATCTCTCTCTAGCTCTCCCTCTCGATCTCGATCTCTCACTAGCTCTCCCTCTCGATCTCTCACTAGCTCTCCCTCTCGATCTCGATCTCTCACTAGCTCTCCCTCTCGATCTCGATCTCTCACTAGCTCTCCCTCTCGATCTCGATCTCTCACTAGCTCTCCCTCTCGATCTCTCACTAGCTCTCCCTCTTGATCTCTCACTAGCTCTCCCTCTCGATCTCGATCTCTCACTAGCTCTCCCTCTCGATCTCTCACTAGCTCTCCCTCTCGATCTCTCACTAGCTCTCCCTCTCGATCTCGATCTCTCTCTAGCTCTCCCTCTCGATCTCGATCTCTCACTAGCTCTCCCTCTCGATCTCGATCTCTCACTAGCTCTCCCTCTCGATCTCTCACTAGCTCTCCCTCTTGATCTCTCTCTAGCTCTCCCTCTCGATCTCGATCTCTCTCTAGCTCTCCCTCTCGATCTCGATCTCTCTCTAGCTCTCCCTCTCGATCTCGATCTCTCTCTAGCTCTCCCTCTCGATCTCTCTCTAGCTCTCCCTCTCGATCTCGATCTCTCACTAGCTCTCCCTCTCGATCTCTCTCTAGCTCTCCCTCTCGATCTCGATCTCTCACTAGCTCTCCCTCTCGATCTCGATCTCTCACTAGCTCTCCCTCTCGATCTCTCACTAGCTCTCCCTCTTGATCTCTCTCTAGCTCTCCCTCTCGATCTCGATCTCTCTCTAGCTCTCCCTCTCGATCTCGATCTCTCACTAGCTCTCCCTCTCGATCTCTCACTAGCTCTCCCTCTCGATCTCGATCTCTCACTAGCTCTCCCTCTCGATCTCGATCTCTCACTAGCTCTCCCTCTCGATCTCTCACTAGCTCTCCCTCTTGATCTCTCACTAGCTCTCCCTCTCGATCTCGATCTCTCACTAGCTCTCCCTCTCGATCTCTCACTAGCTCTCCCTCTCGATCTCTCACTAGCTCTCCCTCTCGATCTCTCACTAGCTCTCCCTCTCGATCTCTCTCTAGCTCTCCCTCTCGATCTCGATCTCTCACTAGCTCTCCCTCTCGATCTCGATCTCTCACTAGCTCTCCCTCTCGATCTCTCACTAGCTCTCCCTCTTGATCTCTCTCTAGCTCTCCCTCTCGATCTCGATCTCTCTCTAGCTCTCCCTCTCGATCTCGATCTCTCTCTAGCTCTCCCTCTCGATCTCTCTCTAGCTCTCCCTCTCGATCTCGATCTCTCACTAGCTCTCCCTCTCGATCTCTCTCTAGCTCTCCCTCTCGATCTCGATCTCTCACTAGCTCTCCCTCTCGATCTCGATCTCTCACTAGCTCTCCCTCTCGATCTCGATCTCTCACTAGCTCTCCCTCTCGATCTCTCACTAGCTCTCCCTCTTGATCTCTCTCTAGCTCTCGATCTCGATCTCTCTCTAGCTCTCCCTCTCGATCTCGATCTCTCACTAGCTCTCCCTCTCGATCTCTCACTAGCTCTCCCTCTCGATCTCTCACTAGCTCTCCCTCTCGATCTCGATCTCTCACTAGCTCTCCCTCTCGATCTCTCACTAGCTCTCCCTCTTGATCTCTCACTAGCTCTCCCTCTCGATCTCGATCTCTCACTAGCTCTCCCTCTCGATCTCTCACTAGCTCTCCCTCTCGATCTCTCACTAGCTCTCGATCTCGATCTCTCACTAGCTCTCCCTCTCGATCTCTCTCTAGCTCTCCCTCTCGATCTCGATCTCTCACTAGCTCTCCCTCTCGATCTCGATCTCTCACTAGCTCTCCCTCTCGATCTCTCACTAGCTCTCCCTCTTGATCTCTCTCTAGCTCTCCCTCTCGATCTCGATCTCTCTCTAGCTCTCCCTCTCGATCTCGATCTCTCTCTAGCTCTCCCTCTCGATCTCGATCTCTCTCTAGCTCTCCCTCTCGATCTCTCTCTAGCTCTCCCTCTCGATCTCTCTCTAGCTCTCCCTCTCGATCTCTCTCTAGCTCTCCCTCTCGATCTCTCTCTAGCTCTCCCTCTCGATCTCTCTCTAGCTCTCCCTCTCTCTCTAGCTCTCCCTCTCGATCTCTCTCTAGCTCTCCCTCTCGATCTCTCTCTAGCTCTCCCTCTCGATCTCGATCTCTCACTAGCTCTCGATCTCGATCTCTCACTAGCTCTCGATCTCGATCTCTCACTAGCTCTCGATCTCGATCTCTCACTAGCTCTCCCCTCGATCTCTCACTAGCTCTCCCTCTCGATCTCGATCTCTCACTAGCTCTCGATCTCTCACTAGCTCTTCCTCTCGATCTCGATCTCTCACTAGCTCTCCCTCTCGATCTCGATCTCTCACTAGCTCTCCCTCTCGATCTCGATCTCTCACTAGCTCTCCCTCTCGATCTCGATCTCTCACTAGCTCTCCCTCTCGATCTCTCACTAGCTCTCCCTCTCGATCTCGATCTCTCACTAGCTCTCCCTCTCGATCTCTCACTAGCTCTCCCTCTCGATCTCGATCTCTCACTAGCTCTCCCTCTCGATCTCTGTCTAGCTCTCCCTCTCGATCTCGATCTCTCACTAGCTCTCGATCTCGATCTCTCACTAGCTCTCCCTCTCGATCTCTCACTAGCTCTCCCTCTCGATCTCGATCTCTCACTAGCTCTCCCTCTCGATCTCTCACTAGCTCTCCCTCTCGATCTCGATCTCTCACTAGCTCTCCCTCTCGATCTCTCTCTAGCTCTCCCTCTCTATCTCGATCTCTCACTAGCTCTCCCTCTCGATCTCGATCTCTCACTAGCTCTCCCTCTCGATCTCGATCTCTCTCTAGCTCTCCCTCTCGATCTCTCTCTAGCTCTCCCTCTCTTTAGCTCTCCCTCTCTCTCTAGCTCTCCCTCTCTCTCTAGCTCTCCCTCTCTCTCTCCCTCTCGATCTCTCTCTAGCTCTCCCTCTCGATCTCTCTCTAGCTCTCCCTCTCGATCTCTCTCTAGCTCTCCCTCTCGATCTCGATCTCTCACTAGCTCTCCCTCTCGATCTCGATCTCTCACTAGCTCTCCCTCTCCCTCTCGATCTCTCTCTAGCTCTCCCTCTCGATCTCGATCTCTCTCTAGCTCTCGATCTCTCTCTAGCTCTCCCTCTCGATCTCTCTCTAGCTCTCCCTCTCGATCTCTCTCTAGCTCTCCCTCTCGATCTCTCTCTAGCTCTCCCTCTCGATCTCTCTCTAGCTCTCCCTCTCTCTCTCTAGCTCTCCCTCTCTCTCTCTAGCTCTCCCTCTCTCTCTCTAGCTCTCCCTCTCTCTCTCTAGCTCTCCCTCTCGATCTCTCACTAGCTCTCGATCTCGATCTCTCACTAGCTCTACCTCTCGATCTCGATCTCTCACTAGCTCTCGATCTCGATCTCTCACTAGCTCTCCCTCTCGATCTCGATCTCTCACTAGCTCTCCCTCTCGATCTCGATCTCTCACTAGCTCTCCCTCTCGATCTCGATCTCTCACTAGCTCTCCCTCTCGATCTCGATCTCTCTCTAGCTCTCCCTCTCGATCTCTCTCTAGCTCTCCCTCTCGATCTCTCTCTAGCTCTCCCTCTCGATCTCTCTCTAGCTCTCCCTCTCGATCTCTCTCTAGCTCTCCCTCTCTCTCTAGCTCTCCCTCTCTCTCTAGCTCTCCCTCTCTCTCTCTAGCTCTCCCTCTCCCTCTCTCTCTCTCTAGCTCTCCCTCTAGCTCTCTCTAGCTCTCCCTCTCTCTCTAGCTCTCCCTCTCTCTCTAGCTCTCCCTCTCTCTCTAGCTCTCCCTCTCTCTCTCCCTCTCGATCTCTCTCTAGCTCTCCCTCTCGATCTCTCTCTAGCTCTCCCTCTCGATCTCTCTCTCTAACTCTCCCTCTCGATCTCTCTAGCTCTCCCTCTCGATCTCTCTCTAGCTCTCCCTCTCGATCTCTCTCTAGCTCTCGCTCTCGATCTCTCTCTAGCTCTCCCTCTCGATCTCTCTCTAGCTCTCCCTCTCGATCTCTCTCTAGCTCTCCCTCTCGATCTCTCTCTAGCTCTCCCTCTCGATCTCTCTCTAGCTCTCCCTCTCGATCTCTCTCTAGCTCTCCCTCTCGATCTCTCTCTAGCTCTCCCTCTCGATCTCTCTCTAGCTCTCCCTCTCGATCTCTCTCTAGCTCTCCCTCTCGATCTCTCTCTAGCTCTCCCTCTCGATCTCTCTCTAGCTCTCCCTCTCGATCTCTCTCTAGCTCTCCCTCTCGATCTCTCTCTAGCTCTCCCTCTCGATCTCTCTCTAGCTCTCCCTCTCGATCTCTCTCTAGCTCTCCCTCTCGATCTCTCTCTAGCTCTCCCTCTCGATCTCTCTCTAGCTCTCCCTCTCGATCTCTCTCTAGCTCTCCCTCTCGATCTCTCTCTAGCTCTCCCTCTCGATCTCTCTCTAGCTCTCCCTCTCGATCTCTCTCTAGCTCTCCCTCTCGATCTCTCTCTAGCTCTCCCTCTCGATCTCTCTCTAGCTCTCCCTCTCGATCTCTCTCTAGCTCTCCCTCTCGATCTCTCTCTAGCTCTCCCTCTCGATCTCTCTCTAGCTCTCCCTCTCGATCTCTCTCTAGCTCTCCCTCTCGATCTCTCTCTAGCTCTCCCTCTCGATCTCTCTCTAGCTCTCCCTCTCGATCTCTCTCTAGCTCTCCCTCTCGATCTCTCTCTAGCTCTCCCTCTCGATCTCTCTCTAGCTCTCCCTCTCGATCTCTCTCTAGCTCTCCCTCTCGATCTCTCTCTAGCTCTCCCTCTCGATCTCTCTCTAGCTCTCCCTCTCGATCTCTCTCTAGCTCTCCCTCTCGATCTCTCTCTAGCTCTCCCTCTCGATCTCTCTCTAGCTCTCCCTCTCGATCTCTCTCTAGCTCTCCCGCTCGATCTCTCTCTAGCTCTCCCTCTCGATCTCTCTCTAGCTCTCCCTCTCGATCTCTCTCTAGCTCTCCCTCTCGATCTCTCTCTAGCTCTCCCTCTCGATCTCTCTCTAGCTCTCCCTCTCGATCTCTCTCTAGCTCTCCCTCTCGATCTCTCTCTAGCTCTCCCTCTCGATCTCTCTCTAGCTCTCCCTCTCTCTCTCTCTAGCTCTCCCTCTCTCTCTCTCTAGCTCTCCCTCTCTCTCTCTCTAGCTCTCCCTCTCCCTCTCTCTCTCTCTAGCTCTCCCTCTCCCTCTCTCTCTCTCTAGCTCTCCCTCTCCCTCTAGCTCTCTCTCTAGCTCTCCCTCTCTCTCTTGCTCTCCCTCTCTCTAGCTCTCCCTCTCTTTAGCTCTCCCTCTCTCTCTAGCTCTCCCTCTCTCTCTAGCTCTCCCTCTCGATCTCTCTCTAGCTCTCCCTCTCGATCTCTCTCTAGCTCTCCTTCTCGATCTCTCTCTAGCTCTCCCTCTCGATCTCTCTCTAGCTCTCCCTCTCGATCTCTCTCTAGCTCTCCCTCTCGATCTCTCTCTAGCTCTCCCTCTCGATCTCTCTCTAGCTCTCCCTCTCCCTCTCTCTCTAGCTCTCCCTCTCCCTCTCTCTCTAGCTCTCCCTCTCTCTCTAGCTCTCCCTCTCTCTCTAGCTCTCCCTCTCTCTCTAGCTCTCCCTCTCTCTCTAGCTCTCCCTCTCTCTCTAGCTCTCCCTCTAGCTCTCC
Organism: Phyllobates terribilis; assembly: GCF_046119375.1. Taxonomy (NCBI): domain Eukaryota; kingdom Metazoa; phylum Chordata; class Amphibia; order Anura; family Dendrobatidae; genus Phyllobates; species Phyllobates terribilis. Next base: position 323,587,398 of record NW_027362762.1, on the reverse strand, counting down.
CTCTCTCTCTAGCTCTCCCTCTCTCTCTAGCTCTCCCTCTAGCTCTCCCTCTCTCTCTAGCTCTCCCTCTCTCTCTAGCTCTCGATCTCTCTCTAGCTCTCTCTCTCGATCTCTCTCTCTAGCTCTCCCTCTCGATCTCTCTCTCTAGCTCTCCCTCTCGATCTCTCTAGCTCTCCCTCTCGATCTCTCTCTCTAGCTCTCCCTCTCGATCTCTCTCTCTAGCTCTCCCTCTCGATGTCTCTCTAGCTCTCCCTCTCTCTCTAGCTCTCCCTCTCTCTCTAGCTCTCCCTCTCTCTCTAGCTCTCCCTCTCTCTCTAGCTCTCCCTCTCTCTCTAGCTCTCCCTCTCTCTCTAGCTCTCCCTCTCTCTCTAGCTCTCCCTCTCGATCTAGCTCTCCCTCTCGATCTAGCTCTCCCTCTCGATCTAGCTCTCCCTCTCGATCTAGCTCTCCCTCTCGATCTAGCTCTCCCTCTCGATCTAGCTCTCCCTCTCGATCTAGCTCTCCCTCTCGATCTAGCTCTCCCTCTCGATCTAGCTCTCCCTCTCGATCTAGCTCTCCCTCTCGATCTCTCTCTAGCTCTCCCTCTCGAGCTCTCTCTAGCTCTCCCTCTCGAGCTCTCTCTAGCTCTCCCTCTCGATCTCTCTCTAGCTCTCCCTCTCGATCTCGATCTCTCACTAGCTCTCCCTCTCGATCTCTCACTAGCTCTCCCTCTCCCTCTCGATCTCTCACTAGCTCTCCCTCTCGATCTCTCACTAGCTCTCCCTCTCGATCTCGATCTCTCTCTAGCTCTCCCTCTCGATCTCGATCTCTCTCTAGCTCTCCCTCTCGATCTCGATCTCTCTCTAGCTCTCGATCTCTCTCTAGCTCTCCCTCTCGATCTCGATCTCTCACTAGCTCTCCCTCTCGATCTCTCACTAGCTCTCCCTCTCGATCTCGATCTCTCACTAGCTCTCCCTCTCGATCTCGATCTCTCACTAGCTCTCCCTCTCGATCTCTCTCTAGCTCTCCCTCTCGATCTCTCTCTAGCTCTCCCTCTCGATCTCTCTCTCTAGCTCTCCCTCTCGATCTCTCTCTCTAGCTCTCTCTCTCTAGCTCTCCCTCTCGATGTCTCTCTAGCTCTCCCTCTCGATGTCTCTCTAGCTCTCCCTCTCTCTCTAGCTCTCCCTCTCTCTCTAGCTCTCCCTCTCTCTCTAGCTCTCCCTCTCGATCTAGCTCTCCCTCTCGATCTAGCTCTCCCTCTCGATCTAGCTCTCCCTCTCGATCTAGCTCTCCCTCTCGATCTAGCTCTCCCTCTCGATCTAGCTCTCCCTCTCGATCTAGCTCTCCCTCTCGATCTAGCTCTCCCTCTCGATCTCTCTCTAGCTCTCCCTCTCGAGCTCTCTCTAGCTCTCCCTCTCGAGCTCTCTCTAGCTCTCCCTCTCGATCTCGATCTCTCACTAGCTCTCCCTCTCGATCTCGATCTCTCACTAGCTCTCCCTCTCCCTCTCGATCTCTCACTAGCTCTCCCTCTCGATCTCTCACTAGCTCTCCCTCTCGATCTCGATCTCTCACTAGCTCTCCCTCTCGATCTCGATCTCTCTCTAGCTCTCCCTCTCGATCTCGATCTCTCTCTAGCTCTCGATCTCGATCTCTCTCTAGCTCTCCCTCTCGATCTCGATCTCTCACTAGCTCTCCCTCTCGATCTCTCACTAGCTCTCCCTCTCGATCTCGATCTCTCACTAGCTCTCCCTCTCGATCTCGATCTCTCACTAGCTCTCCCTCTCGATCTCTCTCTAGCTCTCCCTCTCGATCTCTCTCTAGCTCTCCCTCTCGATCTCTCTCTCTAGCTCTCCCTCTCGATCTCTCTCTCTAGCTCTCTCTCTCTAGCTCTCCCTCTCGATGTCTCTCTAGCTCTCCCTCTCGATGTCTCTCTAGCTCTCCCTCTCTCTCTAGCTCTCCCTCTCTCTCTAGCTCTCCCTCTCTCTCTAGCTCTCCCTCTCTCTCTAGCTCTCCCTCTCTCTCTAGCTCTCCCTCTCTCTCTAGCTCTCCCTCTCTCTCTAGCTCTCCCTCTCGATCTAGCTCTCCCTCTCGATCTAGCTCTCCCTCTCGATCTAGCTCTCCCTCTCGATCTAGCTCTCCCTCTCGATCTAGCTCTCCCTCTCGATCTAGCTCTCCCTCTCTCTCTAGCTCTCCCTCTCGATTTAGCTCTCCCTCTCTCTCTAGCTCTCCCTCTCGATCTCTCTCTAGCTCTCCCTCTCGAGCTCTCTCTAGCTCTCCCTCTCGAGCTCTCTCTAGCTCTCCCTCTCGATCTCTCACTAGCTCTCCCTCTCGATCTCGATCTCTCACTAGCTCTCCCTCTCCCTCTCGATCTCTCACTAGCTCTCCCTCTCGATCTCTCACTAGCTCTCCCTCTCGATCTCGATCTCTCACTAGCTCTCCCTCTCGATCTCGATCTCTCACTAGCTCTCCCTCTCGATCTCGATCTCTCTCTAGCTCTCCCTCTCGATCTCTCTCTAGCTCTCCCTCTCGATCTCGATCTCTCACTAGCTCTCCCTCTCGATCTCTCACTAGCTCTCCCTCTCGATCTCGATCTCTCACTAGCTCTCCCTCTCGATCTCGATCTCTCACTAGCTCTCCCTCTCGATCTCGATCTCTCACTAGCTCTCCCTCTTGATCTCTCTCTAGCTCTCCCTCTCGATCTCGATCTCTCTCTAGCTCTCGATCTCGATCTCTCTCTAGCTCTCCCTCTCGATCTCGATCTCTCTCTAGCTCTCCCTCTCGATCTCTCTCTAGCTCTCCCTCTCTCTCTCTCTAGCTCTCCCTCTCTCTCTCTAGCTCTCCCTCTCGATCTCTCTCTAGCTCTCCCTCTCGATCTCTCTCTAGCTCTCCCTCTCGATCTCTCTCTAGCTCTCCCTCTCTCTCTAGCTCTCCCTCTCGATCTCTCTCTAGCTCTCCCTCTCGATCTCTCTCTAGCTCTCCCTCTCGATCTCTCTCTAGCTCTCCCTCTCGATCTCTCTCTAGCTCTCCCTCTCGATCTCTCTCTAGCTCTCCCTCTCGATCTCGATCTCTCACTAGCTCTTCCTCTCGATCTCGATCTCTCACTAGCTCTCGATCTCGATCTCTCACTAGCTCTCCCCTCGATCTCTCACTAGCTCTCCCTCTCGATCTCGATCTCTCACTAGCTCTCCCTCTCGATCTCTCACTAGCTCTCCCTCTCGATCTCTCACTAGCTCTCCCTCTCGATCTCGATCTCTCACTAGCTCTCCCTCTCGATCTCGATCTCTCACTAGCTCTCCATCTCGATCTCTCACTAGCTCTCCCTCTCGATCTCTCACTAGCTCTCCCTCTCGATCTCGATCTCTCACTAGCTCTCCCTCTCGATCTCGATCTCTCACTAGCTCTCCCTCTCGATCTCTCACTAGCTCTCGATCTCGATCTCTCACTAGCTCTCCCTCTCGATCTCTCTCTAGCTCTCCCTCTCGATCTCGATCTCTCACTAGCTCTCCCTCTCGATCTCGATCTCTCACTAGCTCTCCCTCTCGATCTCGATCTCTCACTAGCTCTCCCTCTCGATCTCTCACTAGCTCTCCCTCTCGATCTCGATCTCTCACTAGCTCTCCCTCTCGATCTCTCTCTAGCTCTCCCTCTCGATCTCGATCTCTCACTAGCTCTCCCTCTCGATCTCTCACTAGCTCTCCCTCTCGATCTCGATCTCTCTCTAGCTCTCCCTCTCGATCTCGATCTCTCTCTAGCTCTCCCTCTCGATCTCGATCTCTCTCTAGCTCTCCCTCTCGATCTCTCTCTAGCTCTCCCTCTCGATCTCGATCTCTCACTAGCTCTCCCTCTCGATCTCTCACTAGCTCTCCCTCTCGATCTCTCACTAGCTCTCCCTCTCGATCTCTCACTAGCTCTCCCTCTCGATCTCGATCTCTCACTAGCTCTCCCTCTCGATCTCTCACTAGCTCTCGATCTCGATCTCTCACTAGCTCTCCCTCTTGATCTCTCTCTAGCTCTCCCTCTCGATCTCTCTCTAACTCTCCCTCTCGATCTCTCTAGCTCTCCCTCTCTCTCTCTAGCTCTCCCTCTCTCTCTCTAGCTCTCCCTCGCTCTCCCTCTCTCTCTCTAGCTCTCCCTCTCGATCTCTCACTAGCTCTCCCTCTCGATCTCGATCTCTCACTAGCTCTCCCCTCGATCTCGATCTCTCACTAGCTCTCCCTCTCGATCTCGATCTCTCACTAGCTCTCCCTCTCGATCTCGATCTCTCTCTAGCTCTCGATCTCGATCTCTCACTAGCTCTCCCTCTTGATCTCTCACTAGGTCTCGATCTCGATCTCTCACTAGCTCTCCCTCTCGATCTCGATCTCTCTCTAGCTCTACCTCTCGATCTCGATCTCTCACTAGCTCTCCCTCTCGATCTCGATCTCTCACTAGCTCTCCCTCTCGATCTCTCTCTAGCTCTCCCTCTCGATCTCTCTCTAGCTCTCCCTCTCGATCTCTCTCTAGCTCTCCCTCTCGATCTCGATCTCTCACTAGCTCTCCCTCTCGATCTCGATCTCTCACTAGCTCTCCCTCTCGATCTCGATCTCTCACTAGCTCTCGATCTCTCACTAGCTCTTCCTCTCGATCTCGATCTCTCACTAGCTCTCCCTCTCGATCTCGATCTCTCACTAGCTCTCCCTCTCGATCTCGATCTCTCACTAGCTCTCCCTCTCGATCTCTCACTAGCTCTCCCTCTCGATCTCGATCTCTCACTAGCTCTCCCTCTCGATCTCTCACTAGCTCTCCCTCTCGATCTCGATCTCTCACTAGCTCTCCCTCTCGATCTCTGTCTAGCTCTCCCTCTTGATCTCGATCTCTCACTAGCTCTCGATCTCGATCTCTCACTAGCTCTCCCTCTCGATCTCTCACTAGCTCTCCCTCTCGATCTCGATCTCTCACTAGCTCTCCCTCTCGATCTCTCACTAGCTCTCCCTCTCGATCTCGATCTCTCACTAGCTCTCCCTCTCGATCTCTCTCTAGCTCTCCCTCTCTATCTCGATCTCTCACTAGCTCTCCCTCTCGATCTCGATCTCTCTCTAGCTCTCCCTCTCGATCTCTCTCTAGCTCTCCCTCTCGATCTCTCTCTAGCTCTCCCTCTCGATCTCTCTCTAGCTCTCCCTCTCGATCTCGATCTCTCACTAGCTCTCCCTCTCGATCTCGATCTCTCACTAGCTCTCCCTCTCCCTCTCGATCTCTCTCTAGCTCTCCCTCTCGATCTCGATCTCTCTCTAGCTCTCGATCTCTCTCTAGCTCTCCCTCTCGATCTCTCTCTAGCTCTCCCTCTCGATCTCTCTCTAGCTCTCCCTCTCGATCTCTCTCTAGCTCTCCCTCTCTCTCTCTAGCTCTCCCTCTCTCTCTCTAGCTCTCCCTCTCTCTCTCTAGCTCTCCCTCTCTCTCTCTAGCTCTCCCTCTCGATCTCTCACTAGCTCTCGATCTCGATCTCTCACTAGCTCTACCTCTCGATCTCGATCTCTCACTAGCTCTCCCTCTCGATCTCGATCTCTCACTAGCTCTCCCTCTCGATCTCGATCTCTCACTAGCTCTCCCTCTCGATCTCGATCTCTCACTAGCTCTCCCTCTCGATCTCGATCTCTCACTAGCTCTCCCTCTCGATCTCGATCTCTCTCTAGCTCTCCCTCTCGATCTCTCTCTAGCTCTCCCTCTCGATCTCTCTCTAGCTCTCCCTCTCGATCTCTCTCTAGCTCTCCCTCTCGATCTCTCTCTAGCTCTCCCTCTCGATCTCTCTCTAGCTCTCCCTCTCTCTCTAGCTCTCCCTCTCTCTCTAGCTCTCCCTCTCTCTCTCTAGCTCTCCCTCTCCCTCTCTCTCTCTCTAGCTCTCTCTAGCTCTCCCTCTCTCTCTAGCTCTCCCTCTCTCTCTAGCTCTCCCTCTCTCTCTAGCTCTCCCTCTCTCTCTAGCTCTCCCTCTCTCTCTAGCTCTCCCTCTCTCTCTCCCTCTCGATCTCTCTCTAGCTCTCCCTCTCGATCTCTCTCTAGCTCTCCCTCTCGATCTCTCTCTCTAACTCTCCCTCTCGATCTCTCTAGCTCTCCCTCTCGATCTCTCTCTAGCTCTCCCTCTCGATCTCTCTCTAGCTCTCCCTCTCGATCTCTCTCTAGCTCTCCCTCTCGATCTCTCTCTAGCTCTCCCTCTCGATCTCTCTCTAGCTCTCCCTCTCGATCTCTCTCTAGCTCTCCCTCTCGATCTCTCTCTAGCTCTCCCTCTCGATCTCTCTCTAGCTCTCCCTCTCGATCTCTCTCTAGCTCTCCCTCTCGATCTCTCTCTAGCTCTCCCTCTCGATCTCTCTCTAGCTCTCCCTCTCGATCTCTCTCTAGCTCTCCCTCTCGATCTCTCTCTAGCTCTCCCTCTCGATCTCTCTCTAGCTCTCCCTCTCGATCTCTCTCTAGCTCTCCCTCTCGATCTCTCTCTAGCTCTCCCTCTCGATCTCTCTCTAGCTCTCCCTCTCGATCTCTCTCTAGCTCTCCCTCTCGATCTCTCTCTAGCTCTCCCTCTCGATCTCTCTCTAGCTCTCCCTCTCGATCTCTCTCTAGCTCTCCCTCTCGATCTCTCTCTAGCTCTCCCTCTCGATCTCTCTCTAGCTCTCCCTCTCGATCTCTCTCTAGCTCTCCCTCTCGATCTCTCTCTAGCTCTCCCTCTCGATCTCTCTCTAGCTCTCCCTCTCGATCTCTCTCTAGCTCTCCCTCTCGATCTCTCTCTAGCTCTCCCTCTCGATCTCTCTCTAGCTCTCCCTCTCGATCTCTCTCTAGCTCTCCCTCTCGATCTCTCTCTAGCTCTCCCTCTCGATCTCTCTCTAGCTCTCCCTCTCGATCTCTCTCTAGCTCTCCCTCTCGATCTCTCTCTAGCTCTCCCTCTCGATCTCTCTCTAGCTCTCCCTCTCGATCTCTCTCTAGCTCTCCCTCTCGATCTCTCTCTAGCTCTCCCTCTCGATCTCTCTCTAGCTCTCCCTCTCGATCTCTCTCTAGCTCTCCCTCTCTCTCTCTCTAGCTCTCCCTCTCTCTCTCTCTAGCTCTCCCTCTCTCTCTCGCTCTCCCTCTCTCTCTCTCTAGCTCTCCCTCTCCCTCTAGCTCTCTCTCTAGCTCTCCCTCTCTCTCTAGCTCTCCCTCTCTCTAGCTCTCCCTCTCTTTAGCTCTCCCTCTCTCTCTAGCTCTCCCTCTCTCTCTAGCTCTCCCTCTCGATCTCTCTCTAGCTCTCCCTCTCGATCTCTCTCTAGCTCTCCTTCTCGATCTCTCTCTAGCTCTCCCTCTCGATCTCTCTCTAGCTCTCCCTCTCGATCTCTCTCTAGCTCTCCCTCTCGATCTCTCTCTAGCTCTCCCTCTCGATCTCTCTCTAGCTCTCCCTCTCGATCTCTCTCTAGCTCTCCCTCTAGCTCTCTCTCTAGCTCTCCCTCTCTCTCTAGCTCTCCCTCTCTCTCTAGCTCTCCCTCTCTCTCTAGCTCTCCCTCTCTCTCTAGCTCTCCCTCTCTCTCTAGCTCTCCCTCTAGCTCTCCCTCTCTCTCTAGCTCTCCCTCTCTCTCTAGCTCTCCCTCTAGCTCTCCCTCTCTCTCTAGCTCTCCCTCTCTCTCTAGCTCTCGATCTCTCTCTAGCTCTCCCTCTCGATCTCTCTCTCTAGCTCTCCCTCTCGATCTCTCTAGCTCTCCCTCTCGATCTCTCTCTCTAGCTCTCCCTCTCGATCTCTCTCTCTAGCTCTCCCTCTCGATGTCTCTCTAGCTCTCCCTCTCCCTCTCTCTCTAGCTCTCCCTCTCTCTCTAGCTCTCCCTCTCTCTCTAGCTCTCCCTCTCGATCTAGCTCTCCCTCTCGATCTAGCTCTCCCTCTCGATCTAGCTCTCCCTCTCGATCTAGCTCTCCCTCTCGATCTAGCTCTCCCTCTCGATCTAGCTCTCCCTCTCGATCTAGCTCTCCCTCTCGATCTAGCTCTCCCTCTCGAGCTCTCTCTAGCTCTCCCTCTCGAGCTCTCTCTAGCTCTCCCTCTCGAGCTCTCTCTAGCTCTCCCTCTCGAGCTCTCTCTAGCTCTCGATCTCGATCTCTCACTAGCTCTCCCTCTCGATCTCGATCTCTCACTAGCTCTCCCTCTCCCTCTCGATCTCTCACTAGCTCTCCCTCTCGATCTCTCACTAGCTCTCCCTCTCGATCTCTCACTAGCTCTCCCTCTCGATCTCTCTCTAGCTCTCCATCTCGATCTCTCTCTAGCTCTCCATCTCGATCTCTCTCTAGCTCTCGATCTCGATCTCTCTCTAGCTCTCCCTCTCGATCTCGATCTCTCACTAGCTCTCCCTCTCGATCTCTCACTAGCTCTCCCTCTCGATCTCGATCTCTCACTAGCTCTCCCTCTCGATCTCGATCTCTCACTAGCTCTCCCTCTCGATCTCTCTCTAGCTCTCCCTCTCGATCTCTCTCTAGCTCTCCCTCTCGATCTCTCTCTCTAGCTCTCCCTCTCGATCTCTCTCTCTAGCTCTCTCTCTCTAGCTCTCCCTCTCGATGTCTCTCTAGCTCTCCCTCTCGATGTCTCTCTAGCTCTCCCTCTCTCTCTAGCTCTCCCTCTCTCTCTAGCTCTCCCTCTCTCTCTAGCTCTCCCTCTCTCTCTAGCTCTCCCTCTCTCTCTAGCTCTCCCTCTCGATCTAGCTCTCCCTCTCGATCTAGCTCTCCCTCTCGATCTAGCTCTCCCTCTCGATCTAGCTCTCCCTCTCGATCTAGCTCTCCCTCTCTCTCTAGCTCTCCCTCTCGATCTAGCTCTCCCTCTCTCTCTAGCTCTCCCTCTCGATCTCGATCTCTCACTAGCTCTCCCTCTCGATCTCGATCTCTCACTAGCTCTCCCTCTCGATCTCTCTCTAGCTCTCCCTCTCGATCTCTCTCTAGCTCTCCCTCTCGATCTCTCTCTCTAGCTCTCCCTCTCGATCTCTCTCTCTAGCTCTCTCTCTCTAGCTCTCCCTCTCGATGTCTCTCTAGCTCTCCCTCTCGATGTCTCTCTAGCTCTCCCTCTCTCTCTAGCTCTCCCTCTCTCTCTAGCTCTCCCTCTCTCTCTAGCTCTCCCTCTCTCTCTAGCTCTCCCTCTCTCTCTAGCTCTCCCTCTCGATCTAGCTCTCCCTCTCGATCTAGCTCTCCCTCTCGATCTAGCTCTCCCTCTCGATCTAGCTCTCCCTCTCGATCTAGCTCTCCCTCTCGATCTAGCTCTCCCTCTCGATCTAGCTCTCCCTCTCGATCTAGCTCTCCCTCTCGATCTAGCTCTCCCTCTCTCTCTAGCTCTCCCTCTCGAGCTCTCTCTAGCTCTCCCTCTCGAGCTCTCTCTAGCTCTCCCTCTCGATCTCGATCTCTCACTAGCTCTCCCTCTCGATCTCGATCTCTCACTAGCTCTCCCTCTCCCTCTCGATCTCTCACTAGCTCTCCCTCTCGATCTCTCACTAGCTCTCCCTCTCGATCTCGATCTCTCACTAGCTCTCCCTCTCGATCTCGATCTCTCACTAGCTCTCCCTCTCGATCTCGATCTCTCTCTAGCTCTCCCTCTCGATCTCTCTCTAGCTCTCCCTCTCGATCTCGATCTCTCACTAGCTCTCCCTCTCGATCTCTCACTAGCTCTCCCTCTCGATCTCGATCTCTCACTAGCTCTCCCTCTCGATCTCGATCTCTCACTAGCTCTCCCTCTTGATCTCTCTCTAGCTCTCCCTCTCGATCTCGATCTCTCTCTAGCTCTCGATCTCGATCTCTCTCTAGCTCTCCCTCTCGATCTCTCTCTAGCTCTCCCTCTCTCTCTCTCTAGCTCTCCCTCTCTCTCTCTAGCTCTCCCTCTCGATCTCTCTAGCTCTCCCTCTCGATCTCTCTCTAGCTCTCCCTCTCGATCTCTCTCTAGCTCTCCCTCTCTCTCTAGCTCTCCCTCTCGATCTCTCTCTAGCTCTCCCTCTCGATCTCTCTCTAGCTCTCCCTCTCGATCTCTCTCTAGCTCTCCCTCTCGATCTCTCTCTAGCTCTCCCTCTCGATCTCGATCTCTCACTAGCTCTTCCTCTCGATCTCGATCTCTCACTAGCTCTCGATCTCGATCTCTCACTAGCTCTCCCCTCGATCTCTCACTAGCTCTCCCTCTCGATCTCGATCTCTCACTAGCTCTCCCTCTCGATCTCTCACTAGCTCTCCCTCTCGATCTCTCACTAGCTCTCCCTCTCGATCTCTCACTAGCTCTCCCTCTCGATCTCGATCTCTCACTAGCTCTCCCTCTCGATCTCTCACTAGCTCTCCCTCTCGATCTCTCACTAGCTCTCCCTCTCGATCTCTCACTAGCTCTCCCTCTCGATCTCGATCTCTCACTAGCTCTCCATCTCGATCTCTCACTAGCTCTCCCTCTCGATCTCTCACTAGCTCTCCCTCTCGATCTCGATCTCTCACTAGCTCTCCCTCTCGATCTCGATCTCTCACTAGCTCTCCCTCTCGATCTCTCACTAGCTCTCGATCTCGTTCTCTCACTAGCTCTCCCTCTCGATCTCTCTCTAGCTCTCCCTCTCGATCTCGATCTCTCACTAACTCTCCCTCTCGATCTCGATCTCTCACTAGCTCTCCCTCTCGATCTCGATCTCTCACTAGCTCTCCCTCTCGATCTCTCACTAGCTCTCCCTCTCGATCTCGATCTCTCACTAGCTCTCCCTCTCGATCTCTCTCTAGCTCTCCCTCTCGATCTCGATCTCTCACTAGCTCTCCCTCTCGATCTCGATCTCTCACTAGCTCTCCCTCTCGATCTCGATCTCTCTCTAGCTCTCCCTCTCGATCTCGATCTCTCTCTAGCTCTCCCTCTCGATCTCGATCTCTCTCTAGCTCTCCCTCTCGATCTCTCTCTAGCTCTCCCTCTCGATCTCGATCTCTCACTAGCTCTCCCTCTCGATCTCTCACTAGCTCTCCCTCTCGATCTCTCACTAGCTCTCCCTCTCGATCTCGATCTCTCACTAGCTCTCCCTCTCGATCTCGATCTCTCACTAGCTCTCCCTCTCGATCTCGATCTCTCACTAGCTCTCCCTCTTGATCTCTCTCTAGCTCTCCCTCTCGATCTCGATCTCTCTCTAACTCTCCCTCTCGATCTCTCTCTAGCTCTCCCTCTCTCTCTCTAGCTCTCCCTCTCTCTCTCTAGCTCTCCCTCTCTCTCTCTAGCTCTCCCTCTCGATCTCTCACTAGCTCTCCCTCTCGATCTCGATCTCTCACTAGCTCTCCCCTCGATCTCGATCTCTCACTAGCTCTCCCTCTCGATCTCTCACTAGCTCTCCCTCTCGATCTCGATCTCTCTCTAGCTCTCGATCTCGATCTCTCACTAGCTCTCCCTCTTGATCTCTCACTAGCTCTCGATCTCGATCTCTCACTAGCTCTCCCTCTCGATCTCGATCTCTCTCTAGCTCTACCTCTCGATCTCGATCTCTCACTAGCTCTCCCTCTCGATCTCGATCTCTCACTAGCTCTCCCTCTCGATCTCTCTCTAGCTCTCCCTCTCGATCTCTCTCTAGCTCTCCCTCTCGATCTCTCTCTAGCTCTCCCTCTCGATCTCGATCTCTCACTAGCTCTCCCTCTCGATCTCGATCTCTCACTAGCTCTCCCTCTCGATCTCGATCTCTCACTAGCTCTCCCTCTTGATCTCTCTCTAGCTCTCCCTCTCGATCTCGATCTCTCTCTAGCTCTCCCTCTCGATCTCGATCTCTCTCTAGCTCTCCCTCTCGATCTCGATCTCTCTCTAGCTCTCCCTCTCGATCTCGATCTCTCTCTAGCTCTCCCTCTCGATCTCGATCTCTCTCTAGCTCTCCCTCTCGATCTCTCTCTAGCTCTCCCTCTCGATCTCTCTCTAGCTCTCCCTCTCGATCTCTCTCTAGCTCTCCCTCTCGATCTCTGCCTCTCTCTGCAGCGGACTTCCCCCGGAACGCCGAACATTGCACCCGAATTCTTGGAGAAGTCCGTGTTCAGCATTTAGAATCGGACACGAACTGTTCAGTACGAACCCCGAACTAAAAGTTTTGGGTTGCCCATCTCTAGTTATGAAGAATTGCAGTGTGAGCATCTCCATTTAACATGCATGACGTTGATTAAAATGTGCTCTCATAGAGGATATAGTGTATATTCTCACATTTCATGATTTACATTCTACATTAGGAATTCATTGAATGTACTAATAGCAACATGAGATTTCTCTAACACCATACACTCTGTCAAAACTTAAAATTAAAACTTTTCTTCCCAGTAAAATCTCATTTCGATCATTTAGACAGAGACACGCCATTCTTAAAATGTGCATTATAGGGTTCACAGAGAGAACATTGATCCAAAAGGTTTTAGGCTTATTGAGAATTATCTTGTGTTGCACATTATACAAATAAAAAAACACTAAATTTGAGCTTGATTTAAGCTGGTATACATGCAGCATATAAACGCATGTTCACAATGGCCATAAATCAGAAAAAAACCTACAAGAAGCAAAATGAACATAAACCCTGCTGTAAATAAATAAAAAACAAAAGTGCATTTAAATAAAATAGGGTTCTTAGTAACACTGTTTTTGATCAAAAATAGCATAAAAGCTATCCCACCACGACAAGGTGAACCCTTTCGGGATGGTCCTACTCTGTGTAATATTAAAAACCTTACCATGTGTCAAAGTTGAACTCCGTGTGTAAATAATGGCTGACAAAGGACCGGGTCCCAAACTGTTGACACCAGTTTTTTGTATTCTTTGTGTTTTGCTTTTTTACATTATACAAATTATTAATATTTTTTTTTGTGTTTTCATTGACCAAATGCAGATATTTGCTACTGCGGACACATCAGCTTTCTCTGGATGCCTTTCTGGTTGCCCTAAAATTTATGCAAGTGAAGGATGTGGATATCGATGAAGTGAATTGTATCATAGTCAATCTGATCTACACGGTAAATTAATTAATGATGTCTTTAATGTTCCAGAATAGCCACTTACCAGTAATATTATTATGTACCACGTAATTTTCTTCCAAGGATAATTTGTGAAATATTTATTCTGAAATTGTTTAAACATTCTCTATACATGTTACATGAGGGATTGGACTTTAGGGCAAGAAAAAGAAATCTAGTTTGAAATGATCATCATATAGGGCATGAAACAGGGAAACGTTGCTTTTCCTTTGGAGGACTTAATGGACCTATGTAATACAATATAGCCCAGTCATTTCAGGAGAAGATGTGTGAATATTATCACCCTAATATTTATTAAAATGCCCAATCCACTGCCATCATAGTGCGGTGATCTGATGCTGTTAACAGATTATGCATCAAAATGCATTATATAGTGATATGAAAAAACAACAGACATCCCGTCTTCACAGATGATTTGAATGAGAGGAACATTTATTTAGAATAAAAATTACATTTAAAAGGGATAGATAACAATAATATATAAATTCATATATGGGATTCCCTATGAGAGAGGGATCTGACATGTTGCAAAAGGATTCAGTTTTCTGGCTCACAGCCATGGAGTTTCTATGCATGTCTGACCAAATAATGTGGAACATCAGTAATAATTAAAGAATTGCTAAGCAATTATTAGTTGTCAAGGATAATTATGTTGAAACAGACTTGGAGGCGCCTTGTTTCTGTGAGTACAACTTATCCATAGAACAGCATCTTACAGAACATCCTAACAATATCTGCAGGCTTAGCCTTGCTGACTTTTAGCTGAAGCAAAACATGATTTTATAAAGCGGTAATATAACATATTCCCAAAATATGGATTGTAATAGGTGTATTGATTATTTTGTTTATCAATACCTATATCACTTTTGATTATGCCTTACTGAGAAAGTAAAGGTGTGCAAACTAACGTAAAAAGCATGTTACACACTGTGGTGGTAATAGTTTTGCCACATAGGACTTGCTAGGAAGGAAGCAGACCTGTAATCTATAGACACCCTTATGTACCCTAATCTGCTTACATTACATTCAGCATGTTTTACCCTTTAAGCCACTAACCCGGACGTAGTCATAACGTGCAGCGTTGATCAGCATGCTCCTATGGAGTATCACACAGCGAGAACACACCATGTACTCCTGCTTTACCTTAGTAAAAATGTAATTATATAACATCAGTTTTTACCGTGACCTATATTGTTCTCTTTCTAGGGGCACATTAAAGGCTACATCTCTCATCAGCATCAAAAGCTTGTGGTCAGCAGGCAGAATCCCTTTCCTCCCCTGTCAACAATCAGTTAACAAGAGTCGCATTGAAGATGATAAATGCCAAGTTTTAATTTCATAGATTTGTATAAGTAACTTTCTATTGTTTTCCTGTTAATGTATATTTTTCACAATCCAATAAAACAAGTTTTTTTTCTATTACGTGCTTTAGATTGCAGTTCAGGTCAGAACACAATGTAGCCTTGTTTACTGGGGATTTCAGTAGGGAAAAAAATCAAATTGCATGTAAATATATATGCAGTTTTTGTAGTCTGTAATATACACTCACTTTTTTTTGTTAACTTAAGGGTATTACATCTTTGTAACTTTGTGAGTCTACTCCGAAACTCACCTGAAAAGTTCTAACTGGAGGCTCAAAATAGTGAACATAGGCATTTTCTATATAAAAACGACCTGCTGCTCATATGTTCAGTTTTTTCAGCGTCTTTTAACCACTTCAGGTTTCCAAAGATGCCAAGTTGTTAAAAGAAGTGATATGAACTTTCTTCAGCTGTCTTGCACTCTGAAGACGCTGTATACTTTACAATACAAGTCAGTGGGAAGGCTCAAAAGATATCCAGGACGTCTTGTTGAGTGTTTTTACTTGAAAAACTACTAGTGGTTTCTTCATTGTCAGAGTTAAAAAAAATAAAATAAATACCCCAAAAATTAAAGAAGAAACCGCAGTCGAGCAAAACTATGGAAAAATGCTCCGGAAACGGTAAAAAAAAAGCCAAAAAAGACGACGCTTCAGTAATGAAAACCAGCGATTCCTGAAGCGGTTTCTGGTTGGAAACCTTGCCTGCCTGGAGAAGATGTCATGTGCACATACTCATAGGCTGAGTTCACACGATGCGTTTTTCATGCGTTTCCGCGGCGTTTTTGCAGTTGCGTAAACGCCGCGGAAACGCATGAAAAACGCATGGTAGAAGGGCAGCAATGTTCCCCAATGGAAATCCGCATGTGCTGTGCCCATGATGCGGATTTTTCCGCAGTGTAAACGCTGCGGTCAAAAATCCGCAGCATGTCAATTAATTTTGCGGAAACGCTGCTCTTTTGCCGCCATTGACTTGCATTAGACCGCATGGAATCCGCATCACTGTATATGTTGATGCGCTTTTCATGCGGTCTAATGTGCGGATGGTACCCGGGTGTGGATGAGAGGACTCTCATCCAGACCCAGGTACCATTAAAAAAAAAAGAATAAAATAAAAAATATATATATTCTCACCTTCTGACGGCCCGCGCTGCGTCCTGCCGGCTTCCCGCGCACTTCGCGGTTGAATGAAGGACCTTCGCTGACGTCAGAGTCATGTGACGGGTCACGTGACGCTGACGTCGGAAGGTCCTACAGTCTTCACTGCCGGCAGCCGGGACCGATGAAGCAGGACACCGGGGGCCATCAGATGGTAACGTATAGATTTATTTTTTATTTTTTGACATCACACACTATATAAATCCATGCCGGTTGCATGGATTTATATAGTGTGAAGTTGACAAGCACTTTCCAAGTGATGCTAAAATCACTTGGGAAGCGCTTGTCAACCCGCATGCGGAAATGAAAGTGAAGACCGCTTCATTTCCGCATGTCCCTGGCAGGAAACCGCATGTACAATCCGCATGCGTTTTTTCCTGCCAGAGAGATGCAGAAACGCTCAGGAAAAAATCCTGAGCATTTCTGCATCGTGTGCACATACCCTTAAAATTACCCACACAATCACACTAGAAATATACCAAACCTCTGCATGAATGCACTTAAAGAGAAGGCGTGCAGGAGTAAGATGTGTCTAATATATTAAGAGGCGCAAGACATTTAAGGGGGACCTGTCACCTTAGAAAGTGCTATGTACCTGCAGATATAGGGTTAATCTACAGGTACATATCATCACAATGCTGTCCGGTCACCTTACTGAGAGTCCGGCTACCAGCAATAAATTAAGTTACTCCCTCCTGGCAAACGCCTAGTTAGAGCCATGGGGGCGTGAACAGAGGGGCTACAGTCACCACTCTCTATACTGTCTCGGGGCATGATTACAGCCGGTGCTTACAACATAGAAGTTCATTTCCTCCCAGTAGCCGGACTTTCACTAAGGTAGCATTAATCCTATATCTACAAATAAATAGGGTTTTCTGGCGGTGACAGGTTCCCTTTAATGATTTAGGCACATCTTATCACTGGTGTGCGCCCCACCAGAAATGTAACCCAGTCCCGTAACTTTTGAAGAATTCACCATGCTGGCTTCAACACGCCCTGTCCCATCCATACTCCACCCACTTTGATGGATTTTGCCAAGAATAGTGTGAAATTGCTAAAAGTTGCCGCAACTTCGAGATGCGCAAAGATTTAGCAGCTTTTCAAGGTGACTAACCGAGCAACTGTACAGCACAGATCTAACAACAGATGAGCCACAATTGTTATTTTGAAGCAAATACAAGTATTTATTAAAATTAATATCTGTGGTGGTAATGGGTCTTCTTTAAAATAAAAAAATCTTTTTAAAAGATTTTTTTTTCAATAGTAATAACTAATACTGGATTCAGATCTCGGAAACTGTCGGTACAGATCGTCTGCCAATATTGTCCCATTCTCCCAAAATAAGCAAAATCAATCTTGAGACCTGGTGTCCATTTCCACAATAATTTGATTTACATATAATTTTTCAGCTTTTTGGCATGTTAAATGATATTCTATGAAGAGCAAACATTAAGGATAGTAAATGTATATAATACAATACTTGAAAATGGTCAATATATATTAGCATTTGCATTAAAAGCCCAGTACAATATTAACTACTATTCTGCCTCAACCACATGATATACCTGGATATTTTGGTAAATGTAAACACATTTGGGTTCCAGGCTTCCTGATTTATGGATCCCATAATCCCGGTCAAGAACCATGCGCCATTGTGTTCGATAGCCAAATGGCTTCCGCCAACCAGTGCATGGTCTATGTTCCTGTTTGATGTGGCACAGAACATTCGGTTCGTTTGTGTTGCATTGAAAGCAGATTCACAAGTTTCTTTATTAGTTTCTGCTACAGAAAATTGAACGGGCATTATTTCCATATATTCTGCGTTTAGCGTCCAGCCACCTACTGTACCTGGGACACGTGGAATCAGCACGCTCTCGGCAAAGTCTTTCTGGGGGATGCAGATGGGTAGAATATGTTTACTAAACTTGATACCTTCCTCCAGTTTAAGGAGAGCAATGTCATTGTCTATTGTGTCCTTCGAGTATTTTGTGTGGATACGATGGCTCGCCACCTTGATCTCCTGCATCTTCTCAGTGCCCTTGTTTCCTGTAGAATTAGACACAGGTTATACAAAGAAGTATAAACAGAAAAAAACTGACCGTCACATCCAAGACAAGAAATAGGTGTGTGCAGGTGCTTACTAGAAGCAGCTACCTCCATATACAACTAATAAGTAAAGTAGCACTCTGCAATGCTAGGTACAGTACAGACCAAAAGTTTGGACACACCTTCTCATTTAAAGATTTTTCTGTATTTTCATAACTATGAAAATTGTACATTCACACTGAAGGCATCAAAACTATGAATTAACACATGTGGAATTATATACTTAACAAAAAAGTGTGAAACAACTGAAACTGTGCCTTATATTCTAGGTTCTTCAAAGTAGCCACCTTTTGCTTTGATGACTGCTTTGCACACTCTTGGCATTCTCTTGATGAGCTTCAAGAGGTAGTCACCGGAAATGGTTTTCACTTCACAGGTGTGCCCTGTCAGGTTTAATAAGTGGGATTTATTGCCTTATAAATGGGGTTGGGACCATCAGTTGTGTTGTGCAGAAGTCTGGTGGATACACAGCTGATAGTCCTACTGAATAGACTGTTAGAATTTGTATTATGGCAAGAATAAAGCAGCTAAGTAAAGAAAAACAAGTGGCCATCATTACTTTAAGAAATTAAGGTCAGTCAGTGCGAAAAATTGGGAAAACTTTGAAAGTGTCCCCAATTGCAGTTGCAAAAACCATCAAGTGCTACAAAGAAACTGGCACACATGAGCACCGCCCCAGAAAAGGAAGACCAAGAGTCACCTCTGCTTCTGAGGATAAGTTTATCAGAGTCACGAGCCTCAGAAATCGCAGGTTAACAGCAGCTCAGATTAGAGACCAGGTCAATGCCACACAGACTTCTAGCAGCAGACACATCTCTTCAACAACTGTTAAGAGGAGACTTTGTTCAGCAGGCCTTCATGGTAATATAGCTGCTAGGAAACCACGTCTAAGAACAGGCAACAAGCAGAAGAGATTTGTTTGGGCTAAAGAACACAAAGAATGGACATTAGACCAGTGGAAATCTGTGCTTTGGTCTGATGAGTCCAAATTTGAGATCTTTGGTTCCAACCACCGTGTCTTTGTGCGACGCAGAAAAGGTGAATGGATGGACTCTACATGTCTAGTTCCCACCGTGAAGCATGGAGGAGGAGGTGTGATGGTGTGGGGGTGCTTTGCTGGTGACACTGTTGGGGATTTATTCAAAATTGAAGGCATACTGAACCAGCATGGCTACCACAGCATCTTGCAGCAGCATGCTATTCCTTCCGGTTTGCGTTTAGTTGGACCATCATTTATTTTTCAACAGGCAATGACCCCAAACACACCTCCAGGCTGTGTAAGGACTATGTGACCAAGAAGGAGAGTGATGGGGTGCTACGCCAGATGACCTGGCCTGCACAGTCACCAGACCTGAACCCAATCAAGATGGTTTGGGATGAGCTGGACCGCAGAGTGAAGTCAAAAGGGCCAACAAGTGCTAAGCATCTCTGGGAACTCCTTCAAGATTGTTGGAAGACCATTTCTGGTCACTACCTCTTGAAGCTCATCAAGAGAATGCCAAGAGTGTGCAAAGCAGTCATCAAAGCAAAAGGTGGCTACTTTGAAGAACCTAGAATATAAGACATATTTTCAGTTGTTTCACACTTTTTTGTTAAGTATATAATTCCACATGTGTTAATTCATAGTTTTGATGCCTTCAGTGTGAATGTGCAATTTTCATAGTCATAAAAATACAGAAAAATCTTTAAATGAGAAGGTGTGTCCAAACTTTTGGTCTGTACTGTATGCAAACATGAAACATATGAAATATGAATAGCATTACTGCTGTAGAAAATAGAAATAACTGAGAAATCTTAGCGCATAAATTGGCCAATTCATGTGTACCTGGTAGCCGCGATAAGGCGTTTCTTCATGTTCGCATACTTAGCGTTGCAGAGTGCTACTTTACTTATTAGATACAAAGAAGTATATTCTTATAAAGAGTTAAAAACATGAAATAATTGTTTTACTGCATAAATAGCCTCAAAATCCTGCATAATGAAAGGACTAAACCCTTCCGAGCAATTAAGTTTGTCCCTTACCTGCAAGGATGAAAATTGGATCCTGCTGACTGCTGCACTTTGCGGTTGTAAGTACCAAAGACTGGTTAAGTATGACCCCATTGCAGAAAGGAGTCCCTTCTGAATCTAATAGTAGTACCTGGAAAGAAATTACCCTTCTTAGAGAATTAGAATTTGGGGTAAGTTCTTACATTGTAATGATTTTGTGGTTATGTTTTTTAGTCCTAATGATAACCTAAAAAACAAGTGTGACAGGTTCTTGTTATTCTGAAATACCAATAATGTTTTTTAGAAAAGTTCTGATCATAATTAATAAGATTTAATAATGTTTCAGTAAAGAAGCACCCTGGATTTAGTTTTTTTTTGTCTTTGCACCCTCAACTGTCACACGCACTTCTTTTATATAGTATACTTACTTCCATGCATTTCAATCCCTTTCTTCTCTTCAAACTGCATCTTGGAATTCAGATCTCCTTTATGCTATCAATCCCATGATGCTTCAACACTGCATCACATGGACAGTTAGAGCTAGTACCATCTACTGTGGTAACAGTGTGATTATCCTCTCCTCTTTATTCTCCTAAGTAAGCTAATAGATTATTAATAGACCGTGAGGGAGGCTGAACTGTGATCTCCAACATTATAACTCGGTGACACTAGCTGCGTAATAATCATCATTAATTGTGATAGAAGTTTCTGTTCCCCCTTCATTACACAGGAAGTTCTAGTAATTAAAAATGTGACCCTCTGAAGGGAACATAAAGCCATTTATATATTAAGGGATGACCATTTCATCATATGACCTAGCTGAAGACAAGTATACTATTACATTTCAGATAGGAACAACTACGTGAAGCTATTTTAGCTGAATTATATCAAATGGGGACTAGTGATAGATTTTAGTTAAAGAAAAAACCTGCAGTGCTACTTTAAACTTTACCTGCCAGGGTAAAGGATTGGTGATGTTGCTCTCGATACCTGGCAATATAGTTTTCTCATCATTTACCAATTGTCCACAAGCATAGGGATCTGTCAATACAGGCACAAAACAAGAGCAAAATATTATTCCAATGACTGATCACTTTCCATTGCACTATGTTATAATTTAGCAATGTTGTATTTCCGTGAATTGGACTGAGTGTTGTAAGGCTATGTGCCCACGATGCAGAAATGCTCCGGATTTTTCCTGAGCGTTTCTGCATCTCCCCTGGCAGAAAAAACGCATGATGATTGTACATGCGTTTTTCCTGCCATGGACAACTGGATGTGAAGCGTTCTTCACATGCATTTCCGCATGGGGGTTGACAAGCGCTTTCCAAGCGATTTTAGCATCACTTGGAAAGTGCTTGACAACTTGGTCACACTATATAAATCCATGCAAATGGCATGGATTTATATAGTGTGACCGAAAAAATGTTAAAAAATAAATATTATACTTACCTTCTGATGGCCCCCGGAGTCTTTATTCGATCCGTCCTGGTTTGCCAGCAGCTTGCGGTACACTGAAAGACCTGCCGTCACATGACTAAATGACGTCAGCGCAGGTCCTTCAGTCCACCGCAATCTGCCGGCAAGCGAAGACAATCGCACCGTGGGCCATCAGAAGGTAAATATAATATTTATTTATTCTGTTGCCTCATTGGGGGACACCGGACCATGGGTGTTATGCTGCTGTCCACTAGAAGGCGACACTATGCTTAATCTGAAAAAGATTAACTGTGGCTCCTCCTCTGCAGTATACACCCCTGGACGGCGTCAGCCTTCTCCAGTTTTTGCTTAGTGTCGCATAGGAGGCACACCTAAAGATTTTTACTCCCGATTTTTTTCTTTTTTCCGATTTTTTTCCGACAGAATTACAGTTGAAGATAAGTGGGTCTGCGAGACTCCCGGCATGGCTCCTTCCTCTGCCCCCTTTTATGGGGTGCACAGTTGAAGTCCAGATGTCTACTTACCATGTCGCTCCTTCCCCAGCCCCTCGGGTGCTGGTTCGAAGTCGAGACCACCCTCCTTCCCCAATTCCTTTTGGTCTCTGGGTTGAGGTCGAGGCGAGGATAACAGCCCCCTGATGGTGACAGCAGCACCCTCCCTAATCCCCCTCGGGGGGGTATTAGGTTGAGACGCCTCAGGTAGGGCCTGTGCAGGCATCAGCAGCTCCCAGTAGCTGACACTCTGCACCGAGTTCAGGAATCCCAGCCCTGCTGCGGACTCCTGTTGGGGCCGGGGGAGAGTGCAAGGCAGACATGGCATACATAGACACAGGCCTTCCCAGCCCTGTCTCTTTGCTGGCACCAGCGCTATGGTGCATCAGGGGGACCCTTCAAGGGCCCCCCCCTTACACTAATACCCCCACCGCCATTACTGCCGTTAAATCCGGGGGGGTCCGGTTCAGATCCGGCACCCCAACCCGGACTTCCGCGCCGGCCTAGAGCCCTTTTGGGCATCGGCTATAAATTTACACCGCGGCTCCAGCCTAGCCGAAGCCGCCGCCCATTCTCCGCCCCCCGGCCCGCCCCCCAGATGACGAAGATGACACTCTACAGTGTCATTGAAGGGGCGGAGACAGACTGAAAGGGCGCGTTTTTCAGCAATAATACCGCCCTTTTCAGCTCTCCGCCCCCCTTCTTCTCCACACTCCGGCGGCCATTATCTGCTACATGAACATTAACCCTGCAGCTACCGGTCGGCACATACAGACCAGGCCTGCCAGTCTCCGGGGGGCACAGGATTGTGGATCTGCGGCGCTGGACTTAAGAGGCACACTGGTGGGGTAAGATCACAGCTGGAGTCTCTCACTCGGCTGTGAATCCTATAAGCTTCTCTGCATTGCTGGCCCCCTCTGCATAGCCACCCCTGTATACTATGCCGAGCTCGAGGTCCAAGAGAATCAGGCAGGACTGCTATTATGCACTCTGTACAGCCTGCAGTAATACTCTCCCCAGTGGCAGCACGTATCCACATTGCCAGGACTGCATGCAGACTGCTGTGCCAGAGCCCCATGAAGCCCTTGCCAATACTTCGGTGCCTAATACCACACCGGAATGGGTCACTCAGATGTCGCAATCTATGACGCAGTCTATAGATAACCTCACATCCACATTGCTTCAGGCTCTGCAGAGTCATGCCTCGGCTATGAACACTACTCAGCAAAGGGAGAGTTCCACTCGGGGACATGATGGCACGGGCACATCCACGTCTAGGTCAGGACGCAAGCGGACCCACAGGTCACGTTCATCTGCGTCATCCCATACCACACGGTCGTCCCCTTCCAGTGAGAGACACCGTACTCCCAGCTCATCTAGACCGTCACCTGACAGGGACAGACAATGCAGATCCCCACAGCCATCCCTGACCAGAGAAGGCCTCCGCTCCGGTTCTCCCAGCAGGAGACGCCTTAGTGATACACCGGATTCGGAAGACATCTGTGATTCCGACTCAGACAAGGAAACCGAAGGGTCCCTAATCCCTATCCCCCCTGGCAATACAGTGCTAGTTGATGATCTAATCTCATCCATCCATCGGGTGCTGGACATCTCCGACCCACCCCTGGAGACACCAGGACATAAGATTTCCTTTGATGGAGTCCTGAAACCGCCTAAGGTCTTCTTTGACCACCCAGAGTTTAAAGCGATCCTTAAAAAGCAGTTCTCACAACCTGTGAAAAATTTACTAATCGCAAATATCTGGAGGCGCGGTACCCCTTCCCACAGGAGGTCACCAAACAGTGGACAGATCCACCTGAGGTGGATCCCCCAGTCTCCAGACTAGCAGCACAGACACTCCTTTCACTGCCAGATAGCTCAACCCTCAGGGACACAGCAGACCGGCAGGTGGAACGCATGGCTCATTCAATTTTCGAGGCCGCAGGGGCCTCCCTGGCTCCCGCGTTCACCTCGGTTTGGGCTGCCAAGGCCATCTTGGCCTGAGCCAAAAATTTAGAAACTGGCCTACAAGCATCTACCCCTGAACTGTCGGACCAAGCGGCCAAAATAGCAGTTGTAGCAGATTACATGCTCCATGCAGCTCTGTATTCTGCAAGGGGTGCAGCGTGGATAGCATCAAACGCCATCACGATTCGGCGTATCCTCTGGCTGCGGGAATGGAAAGCAGATGCAGCCTCAAAGAAGTCCCTCACACACCTCCCATACCTCAGTGGTCGGCTTTTGGTGAACAGTTGGACACAATGATATCCAACGCCACCGGGGGTAAGAGTACCTCTCTCCCCCAACTGAAGCCCAAACTCACTTACAAAAAGCGCAATCAAGCACGATTCCGGCTGGTCCGTCTCGCGACCAGCACAAAATAACAACCGCGCTCCATGCAGGGACAACACTCGGTCGACGCAAAAGTCGGACAAGACCTGGCATTCAAGGGCAGGCCAGTCAAAATTTAAAAGGGGAAAATCTCGCATTTCCTCCTCATCATGACTCACGGACTCTGGAAGACACCCCACCTGTAGGCGGCCGTCTTTCGCTCGTTCACCAAGTCTGGCTGCCTATTACAGAAGACAGGTGAGTCAGGGAACTAATGTCTTCAGGATACAAAATAGAGTTCACGTCCAACCCACCAAACAGATTCTTTCTGTCTGTTCCCCCAAAACCGCCAGACAAGGCTCTTGCCTTCCACCACGCGGTCTCCTCGCTTCTTCAAGCAGGAGTCATAGTACCGGTCCCCACGGCCGAGCGCTTCCAAGGGTTTTACTCACATTTATTTGTAGTCCCCAAAAAAGGAGGCAGCTTACGGCCCATACTGGACCTAAAACAGCTCAACAATTATGTACGGGTACGTAATTTTCGCATGGAGTCCCTTTGGTCCATCATTGCGTCCATGGAGAAAGGAGAATTTCTCGCCTCCATAGACATTCAAGACGCATACCTGCATATACCAATTGTGCCCGCCCATCAGAGATTTCTCAGGTTCGCAATCAACCAGGAACACTACCAGTTTGTGGCTCTCCCGTTCGGACTCGCCACAGCTCCCAGAGTGTTTACCAAAGTCATGGCAGTCACCATGGACGTCCTGCACTCCAGGGGCATAATAGTCGTTCCATATCTGGACGATCTCCTCATCAAGGCTTTCACCTTCAAGGACTGCGAACTCAGCATCTCAATCACAATAGACATTCTGAGTCACCTGGGCTGGTTAGTCAACCTACAAAAGTCATCACCAACCCCGAGTCAGTCTCTGACCTTCCTGGGAATGTTATTCAACACCCTCAAGGGTCTAGTACTCCTTCCCAAGGACAAAGCACTGCCTCTCTGTTTAGGAGTCCGCACCCTACTTCGCAAACCCCCTCGTTCTCTCCGGTTTGCCATGAGAGTCCTTGGCAGGATGGTGGCGGCAATAGAAGCGGTCCCATTTGCCAAGCTTCACCTCAGGCCTCTCCAACTAAACATCCTCAAGTTATGGGACAGGAACCCTTTTTCTCTTGACAGGGAGTTCCAGTTGACGTCGACAACCAGGAGGTCCCTGCACTGGTGGCTCAAGCCAACCTCACTAACAAAGGGGAAATCCTTTCTCACGGCTCAATGGAAAGTTCTGACCACCGACGCGAGCCTGACTGGTTGGGGTGCGGTACACCTACACCACAGAGCACAGGGCAAGTGGTCCCCAGAAGAAGCGACCATGCCCATCAACATCTTGGAAATTCGTGCCATTCTCCTGGCGTTGAGAGCCTTCCATCACTTACTGGCAGCCTCTCACATCAGAGTACAGTCGGACAATGCCACGGCTGTGGCATATGTGAATCACCAAGGGGGGACCCGCAGTGCCCAGGCGATGCGAGAAGTGACACACATTCTCCACTGGGCGGAAGACACAGGTTCGGTTCTCTCGGCGGTCCACATTCTGGGTGTGGACAACTGGGAAGCAGACTTCCTCAGCCGGCAAGGAATGGACCCGGGAGAGTGGTCTCTCCATCCCAAAGTTTTTCGCCAGATCTGCCATCGCTGGCGGACTCCGGACGTGGACCTAATGGCATCCCACTTCAATGCCAAGGTCTCCAACTTCATGGCCAGGACACACGACCTGCGGGCCCTGGGAGCGGACGCCCTGGTCCAGGACTGGACCCAGTTCCAGCTCCTGTACATTTTTCCACCTCTCCCCCTGATATCCAGAGTTGTGAGGAAGATCAAGCAAGAGGGAGTTCCAACCATCTTAATCGCACCAGACTGGCCCAGACGTACGTGGTACGCCGACATCGTGCAGCTCACAGCAGATGTCCCCTGGCGTCTTCTCGACCGCCCGGATCTTCTGTCACAAGGCCCGTTCTACCACCAGAACTCAGGGGCCCTCAATTTGACGGCATGGCCATTGAGACCTGGGTTTTAACCCAGTCAGGGTTCTCGGCTGACATCATTGGAACCATGATCAGAGCACGGAAGCCAACCTCTGCAAAGATTTATTACCGTACCTGGAAAGCCTTCTTTACCTGGTGCGAATCTCGTGGCCAGACCCCATTCCCTTATTCCCTCCCCAGGGTACTTGGTTTTCTCCAATCGGGTCTGGAGACCAGACTGTCCCTGGCCTCCCTTAAGAGCCAGGTGTCAGCTCTCTCAGTGCTTTTTCAGAGGCGCATTGCTAACAGGCCGCAAGTAATGACATTTCTTCAGGGGGTTTCCCGATTGGTTCCCCCCTACAGACGACCACTAGAAACGTGGAATCTCAACCTGGTGCTGACAGCATTGCAGGAAACACCTTTTGAACCCCTTAGGGAAGTCTCTCTCCGCCTTCTATCCCAGAAAGTGGTTTTCCTAGTGGCAATCACCTCGCTACGCAGGGTGTCTGAACTCACAGCACTCTCCTGCAGACGCCCTTTCCTGGCTTTTTACCAGGACAAGGTAGTTCTCCGTACGGTTCCATCCTTCCTTCCGCAAGGGTCTACCAGCTTCCAAAGCTACCCTTGCCAGGTGGATCAAATCCACCATACAAGAGGCCTACCGCCTCAAAAATTCTCCTCTTCAAGCAGGTATTACGGCACACTCTACACGTGCGGTAGAGGCCTCCAGGGCCATTCGGCACCAGGCCTCAGCGCAGCAAGTGTGTAAGGCAGCCACATGGACTAGCCTACACACATTTACCAAACATTACAGGGTTCATACCCAGTCCTCAGCAGACGCGAGCCTGGGTAGACATATCCTGCAGGCGGCAGTGCCCCAATTATAGGGGCCTGTCTACACAATATTCGTCCGTTGCTTCCCACCCAGGGACTGCTTTGGGACATCCCATGGTCCTGTGTCCCCCAATGAGGCGACAGAGTAAAGGAGATTTTTGTGTACTTACCGTAAAATCTCTTTCTCTTAGCCTCTAATTGGGGGACACAGCTCCCACCCTGTTGCCCGTTCCGGGCCGTTGTTATGTTGAGTTCTCATATTGTTTTTTTTTTTAGCTCGTACATAGTTGCCTTCTTATAGGCATGGTTATGTTATCCATGTTACGTTCCTCCTACTGCTTTTGCACAAAACTGGAGAAGGCTGACGCCGTCCAGGGGTGTATACTACAGAGGAGGAGCCACAGTTAGTCTTTTTCAGATTAAGCATAGTGTCACCTCCTAGTGGACAGCAGCATAACACCCATGGTCCTGTGTCCCCCAATTAGAGGCTAAGAGAAAGAGATTTTACGGTGAGTACATAAAAATCTCCTTTTTTATTTTATTCTTTTTTTTACAGGTTCTATGGTACCCGGGTTTGGAAGAGAGTCTCCTCTCCTCCAGACCCGGGTACCATCCGCACATTGAAACGCTTGGATTCCGCATGTATAGATGCAGTGATGCGTAATCCATGCGTTCCAATGCAAGTCAATGGCGGTGAAAACGCAGCGCTTCCGCAAAATAATTGGTAGTGCTGCGTTTTTTCCGCAATGATAATCCGCAGCTGAAATTTCCGCAGCATGTGCACAGCACATGCGGATTATCATTGGGGAACATGGCAGGCCTTCTACCAAGCGTTTTTGCCGCTGCGGAAACGCTTAAAAAACGCATCGTGGGCACACAGCCTAAGACATTTTTTTTGAATGGTCATTTTTAAAAAGAAGAGTAGTGATGAGGAACAGGTCTTCAAGTGGCTTCAGACAAACCCTATACACTCAGTTTAAGGCTGTGTGCCCACAAAGTGTTTTTTAAGCGTTTCAGCAGCGGCAAATACGCATGGTAGAAGGCCTGCCATGTTCGCCAATGATAATCCGCATGTGCTGTGCACATGCTGCGGAAATTTCCGCTGCGAATTATCATTGCGGAAAAAAACGCAGCACTACCAATTATTTTGCGGAAGCGCTGCGTTTTCGCCGCCATTGACTTGCATTGGAACGCATGGATTATGCATCACTGCATCTGTACATGCGGAATCCAAGCGTTTCAATGTGCGGATGGTACCAGGGTGTGGAGGAGAGGAGACTCTCCTCCGGACCCGGGTACCATAGAACCTGTAAAAAAAAAAGAATAAAATAAAAAAAATATATATTATACTTACATTCTGACGGCCCCTGGTCTCTTTGTCTTCACTTGCCGGCAGATCGCGGTGGACTGAAGGACCTGCGCTGACGTCATAGTCATGTGACGGCAGGTCCTTCAGTGTACCGCGATCTGCCGGCAGCCAGGACAGAGCGAAGCAAGACTGCGGGGGCCATCGGAAGGTAAGTATAGATTTATTTTTTTATTTTTTAACATTCTTTCGGTCACAGTATATAAATCAATGCCGGTTGCATGGATTTATACAGTGTGACCAAGTTGACAAGCACTTTCCAAGTGATGCTAAAATTGCTTGGAAAGCGCTTGACAACCTGCATGTGGAAATGCCAGTGAAGAACGCTTCACATCCGCATGTCCCTGGCAGGAAAAACGCATGTACAATCCGCATGTACAATCCGCATGCAATTTTTCTGCCAGGGAGATGCAGAAATGCTCAGGAAAAATTCCGGAGCATTTCTGCATCGTGGGCACATAGCCTTAGGCTGAGGTCACATTAGTGTATAGCATCAGATTTTATATGCTAATGACACTCTGCTCAAACTTTGCTGCGAGCGTGAGCCGAGTGTCAATGCACTGTGCTCCGTTCCTCTCGCATGAGAAGATTGCAGCACAGGTGCGGAGGAGACGGAGAAAGTAATTTCTTCATCTTCTCCAATGCCGGCGTCCGCAATAATTGCAGTGCATTCGGATGACATCTGAGTGCAGTCAGATGTTTTGCATGCATAGACTTGTATGGGTGCATGTTACCAGAGATATGTTGCCAATCACAGCACGCAGCAATTTTTTTTCTCATGCCGACATGTGCATACAGGTTACTCTCCTCCGTGGGCACTGTACTGAATTTCAATAATCTACTTTTTTTTTCCTTGTTTTTACACATATACTAGGTATTATATACTAATATTACATACTAATATCTTATTTTCAGTATTATTCTCGCTTGCCTGTGGGATGACATGACTTTTCATCTTCACCAAGCCTGTAGCCAGATGCACAGGAACAAATAGCAAAGTCAGGGCCATAAGTAGGTTCACAGAAGTGCTGGCATCCATCTTCTGCATCAGGGTGACATTCATTTACCGCTGCAAAAACAAATACCGTAATTGGAAATGATTAGACTGGACATATAGTTTGAGCCTGTAATATGTATAAGAGAAGTGCTTTCCCTGCCAGCCCCCGCAAAAAGTTGCTTCCCTTGTGAATACTGTGAATTCAAGAATTATGTGGCCAATGTATTATCTTTCCCTTACATAGGGCAGCATATTCTCATCCGCTTTTACATGAATACTGTTTAAAAGTAAACCTAGTTTTATTTATTTTTCAGAAATCTTTACTAAATGTCAATTTAAAAAAAGTTGGTCATGACTACCGCTCTCGCACACTTTACATTGCCGCCTTCTGTCCGGTTACGCTCTGGCGCTTTACAGACAAACTGTGTCCCAGTCCCAATGTGCTGTCCGGTGTGGGGTGCATCACATTCACTTATGGGCCGCAGGCCTCCGCGGTCTCCAGGCCTCCATTCTCAGAAGCCACCGCACACAATTCAGGGGACACCAATTCATTGCAACAAGCAAACGTTAACTGGTCAGTCCAAGTTCATAAAGTGGTAACACATGGGATAGGGCACAACAATTCATATTCCTTACTTTCTTAGCACATCACAACTTCAGCCCTACTATTCATTCCTCCTTGAGCATCCCTTCGCCTACTGGCTCTGTTAGCTCCAGGGAACTCCTTTCCCGATCAGCAGTGGACCCAGGATCTATTACCTTCCGTCTTGGAGGGCCCCCGTCCATATTCCCTTGTACGCCAAAGGACATGATGTGCCCGGCAGCCCCTATGTCACACCTTGTGCTCCGGGTGCGACGACAGAGTACACGCAGGATTCCAGCATAGCGTCCCACTGCCTCCAATAGTAGACATGTGCTGACCCTAGCAGCCCACTGGACTTGAACTTGGACTTGTCACTGCACTTCTATATCTCCCGCACTATTAGGAAGTGCCCACCTTTTATTAACACTAGTCAACCACTGGGATAGTTCTATTATTAACTATGTCCTATCCTATAGACTAAACCTTTTGCTCATATCCTATGCGCTATACTTTGGCTAAACCACTTACTATATAGACAGTACTTATCTTATCCCTAATCTAATCCTGTGCTTACCATGCGCTACTCACATTATACATTAAAAATTTACATTACTGACATGTACATTACCATAACACATTATACAAGACGCACATCACTATTCACATTACATGGAAAACCGCAATGACACTATACACATAGCGCGATTGTTGTCTTCAGTGGTAGGAATAGGGTAAGACAGTCCACCTCCCTACAGCTATATATCTAATTAGATAAATCTGCTTCTTCCTCTTTGAAGACTGATCATTTATTCTAAAAATTTGCAGTTCACGGTTAAAATGTGTATTCAGTGAAGACAGATTGTTACGTTACTGAGATAGGAGATGACAGTTGGTGCTTATAAAGTTCTATGAAGGAGTGTAACTGCCATTTCAGGAGAACTTGGAGCAGAGTGGCTGTCTGTCTCTAGCTTCTCCTTCCTCCCCGTGTAAGCCGAGTACCGAGGGGGTTCTCAGGATAAGACGAAGTCACAGACAAGGAAGACGACCCAGACAGTTTAGTGCTTAGTGTACACATTTACGTTTTAACAGCAGCTGCTCCAACAGGACTTTGGATCAGGGACTTTTACGATAACAATGTTCATAGGTGCCTTTCTAGCACCTTACTATGTAAAACAAGTCTGTCCGTAAGGTTCAAAGCTTCTCAATTATATAACACGTGAGGTACGGCCACACCGTACTAGATACTCAGGAGTCCAGCATAAAATAAAAAAATAAAAGTCTAAATAACAACAAGATCCCGAGCTCCGTTAGTGGGAAAAGTTCTGGCCTGCGCAAAAACACTGTCTAACTAACTGACTAGCTATATACAGGGCTCTGATCAGACTTTAGTTTAAGTGCCAAAAAAAATGTAGTTGCGTGCACGGTTACCCTCTACAATGATGCCGGGGGCCTTAAATCTCTTACAGACCCGGGTCTGACTCGTCAGGTGCTAGCAGGCAGCTGAGGGGATTTCCTTCCCAAACAGGGGTATATCCTTCCAGACATTCGTGGCTGGTATCCTTCTCCGACAACCGTCACTCCTCACGTGGGCCTCCGGTTGTACTCGCCCACCTTTGCCATCTCCCCTAGATACCAATTTCCATTGTTTTCCGTTGAAAAACAACCGTAGCAGAGAGTAGTAAGGAAACAGTGACCTCCTGTGGTCATATGACACCATTGCAGCTTATACATATCATACATTAGCATATATAAATGGATGAGCTAATATCTCCAGGAAGCAAGGTTTATATTCATGTGAACACTGGTATCTATACTTTGTACCACTTTGGTAGGTCAGCATGTATCTCCATCTCTGAAGCGCCGGACTGCTGTCCCACCATCCTATAAGCCACCCCACTAGTGATTGAAGTCCTCGGCAATCACCCCATACAAACTCATCTTGTGTATAGCGCTGTGGAGGCACCCCATCATTGAACCTAGTCGTTCTACGCAATACCGTAGGCTCAGTGGCGTCATACACAGGCACCAGGGGAGGGGCCGTTGACTGTATGAAATCCTCCGGGGTTGACAAACATGTCATGGCCGGGACCCCAGTCGGGATCAAAACGGGGGTATCCCACCACTCATCCTCTAAGAACGATTCCTCAGCATGTGTGGCCGGAGTATGCACTTCCTATACAGCCATGGGCTCCTCAAAAGTGCAACGTCTCAGCATGTTACAGTGAAGGTTTCTTGAAGGCCCCCCAGTCCCCATTGGTTCCACTTCGTAGACTGTAATATACGGATCAACCCTCCTCTTCACTATGTATGGGACCGCCTCCCATCGCCCATCCAGTTTCCCTGATGGCTGTTTGGCCTTTACCATAACTCGATCACCTGGGGCATACTCATCCCGCCATATGAGCCATGGGTTGGGATGCACCACTCCTCTCAAACGCTCCCCCACAACCCTATGTACGGCCCTCAGCTGGCGGCGGTGTTCTTGCACCCACACAGTGGAGCTTCGGGGTGGTGGTTGCATAGGATCGGGCATGTGGAGATCCTTAATCTCTTGGCCCACTCTTCCAAACATGAGCAGATGCGGTGAATACCCGGTGGTGCTATGTGCCCTATTGCTGTAGGCCCACATCAACTCAGGCAAATATTCTGGCCACTGGGCTTTTTGACTGTCTTCCAGGGTCCGTAACATTTGGAGCAATGTACGATTGAACCGCTCACATGCCCCATTCCCTTGGGGATGGTACGGGGTCGTGCGTGAAAGTTCGATGCCATAAAGTTGGTACAGTTCAGCCATCAAAGCACCCTGAAAACATGCCCCTTGATCCGAGTGTATTTTCTGTGGGCACCCGAACACCTGTATAAACTGTTTGCACACTGCCTCAGTGGCCGATTCGGCAGTCTGATCTCAGGTGGGTACAGCTACCCCGTATTTCGTGAAATGGTCCATCATTACTAGACAATATGAATGACCTGAAGTAGAGTACCCAATCTGCACATAATCAATCATCGCAATGTCTAGGAGAGCAGAAGTCGTGATGGTTTGAACAGGGGCCCACTGTTCTGAACTCTTGCTCAGTCCACACGCCCGGCACTTAAAACAGGCCTCCGCCACCATGCTTCCCAATTCAGGGCAATACACCAGTCGCTGAAGCCATTTGTTTGTTTTATCGCTCCCAAAATGGGCACCTTTCTCATGGGCTTCTCTAGCAGCCGCTGGCCCTATTGACAAACAGATAACAATCTGTTGTCGCTGCTGCAGCTCCGCCGGCAAGTACACTCTCCGGCACAGGAGCCATTGGATAACACTCAACCTATCCCACTGTCTCAGCAACTTCTCGCCCTCAGAACCCAGACGTGCTTTCTCCTCTGGTCGGGGCCAGACCTTAATTCGCACCCACTCTCTTACTTTTTGAATGTCTGGGCACTCACCCTGAACTCTCTCCCAATCCGTCAGTGTTTTCCCCAGCATCATCGTCATCCCGGACGCCACCCCACTTGAATGGGTTACGTTCCGCAACAGGGGCAACTGACCAAGATTCGGGGTTTCAGTGTCTTCTATCTCTTCATCGACACTCTGGGTTGCTACCCCTACAGGAACCCGAGAGAGGGCATCTGCATTGCCGTTCTCTCTCCCTGACTGGAATCGAATGCGATACTGGTACTTGGAGAGTGGGGCCAGCCATCTCTGTTCGAGGGCCCCTAGTTTAGCATTTTCCAAGTGTGCTAATGGGTTATTGTCTGTCATTATGGTCACCTAAGCATCTGTCAAGTACTCAGTGAACCGTTCTGTCATGGCCCATACCAACGGCAATAGTTCCAATTTGAAGGAACTATAGTTATCAGGATTACGTTCCGAATCCCTCAAAGCTCTGCTGCCATAAGCAATCACCCTTTCGCGACCGTCTTGTTCCTGAGACAGCACAGCTCCCAGACCATGCAAACTTCCATCAGTGTACAACAAAAATGGGGCATCAAATTGTGCATAGGCTAAGACCGGAGCACTGGTCAAGGCCTTCTTCACAGCCGCAAATGCTTCTTGTTGTCGGTGTCCCCATCCGATGGGCCGAGTCTTAGGCCCTCCTTTGACGCCTCTCAGCAACTCGTTTATCGGGCCGACCAGATGGGCAAACTTGGGTACAAATCTTTGATAATATCCGGCCAGTCCAAGGAAGGCTCGCACCTCCCGTAGCATGTTTGGACAAGGCCAGTTCAGAACTGCCTCTACTTTGCTCGTGGTGGGCTGTACCCCTTCTGAAGTGATTACATGTCATAGGTACTCTATCCGACGTCAGAATAATTGGCACTTTTTAGGCTTGATCTTAAGGCCATGGTTCTGTAGTCGTTCTAGGACCTGTCGCAGCTTTTGAAGGTGATCCTCGAAGGAGGTTCCAAACACCACCACGTCGTCTAAGTATATCAATACTGACTTGAAGTTGAGGTCGCCCAAACAGTGCTCCATCAACCGCTGAAAGGTGCCTGGCGCGTTAGACAGGCCAAAAGGCATCCAATTAAATTCAAAGAGTCCCATAGGTAGGATGAAAGCTGTCTTTGCTTTGTCCTTTTCGGCGACCGGCACCTGTCAATATCCACTGGCCAAATCAAGAGTCAAGAAAAATTTTGCATGACTCAGGGCGGACAATGATTTTTCAATCCGTGGAAGGGGGTACGCATCCCGGACGGTCTGTGCATTCAATTTTCGATAATCCACGCAAAACCGGAGAGACCCGTCCTTCTTCTGCACCAAGACCACTGGGGCTGCCCAAGGACTTTCACTTTCTCGAATCACCCAATTTTCCAGCATACTCGTCACCATGTCCTTCACCTCCTGATAAATTTTAGGTGGAATCTGCCGGTATCGTTCCCTGACTGGCGTGGCATCATCAGTGGGAATCTCATGCTCGATGACGGAGGCACACCCAAATTCTTCGTCATGTTGTGACAACGCCTCCTGGAATTCCCAAAGAGTGTTTTCCAGGAGTTTCTGTCGCCCCGGGGTTAGGGTATGCCGGTCCACTCCCATTCGACTCATAATCACGGAACCATTCCAATCCTCCGTCGGGAGCTCCTTCTGTCGAACTTCTATGGCAAAGGTCCAAGTGCATTTCCCGTCAGGCCGCAGCGTGAAATCTTCCCGTCGCATGACCTTCCCGTCGAGCACATGCACTTCAGCCAATAGTGTCCTCCTAGGAATAATCATCTCAGTGTCTAGGACATTAATGCAGCGTATGGGCACGCAGCCATCTTTCACAGTGGCGAGGGTTCGAGCCACCAGTGGTCGGGTCGGCGTGTCTACTCTGCTGGCAGGCTCAATCAAGACTTCCAGGTCCCCACGGGTAGCATGAATAACTTCTCCTGTCATGGTGGAATCTTTACTGGCCCTCTAGGGGACACTCTCACCTGTCCAACAGGCCAAACACTCCTGATGTTCTTCTGCAGTCTACAGCTCCTCACCATTTGTTGCAGAACTTTTTGAGTCGGCCGGTGCGTAATGGCCTTCTCCCAATAGTCAGGACTTTCTTTGGCATATAGACGGTGATCCAAGTCTCGCAACACATTAATTCCCAGCGTTACATCTCATCCCATCCGGGGCATGTGATTCAGCAGCACGATCCACTTCTTACCGATGTTCTTTCCAAACAGATGGACCCACATCCAGACTATCCCTCGCACATTCATCTCGCGATTGTTAGCGGCCATCAGTCTAATGATACTCCCGTCTTCTGGCTTCATCATGTGTCCAAAGTTTCTCTGGAAGAATGCCAGAGGCATAATGCTACTTTCTGACTCGGTATCAACTAGGCAGCGCACACGTCGGCCTTCTAACTCCGCTTCCATTACGGGGCTACTGGTATACAGGTCATGTTGCTCACGCACTGGGCTCGGCTTTCGGTGGGTCACCGCAGGTTGCCAATCTATTGCGGCAGGCTGAAGTTTAACGCTGATTCGGGTCTCATCAGTCTAGTGCACTCTCGAATCATGTGGCCATACTGTCTGCAGTACCAGCATTGACGTCCACGGCGGGGCCGGGCCTCTGTAGTGCTGTATCCTGCGCGACTCCTTTCTCTTGCCGAACCTGTTGTAGGGGTTCGAGGTTGCGATGCTACGGGTGGTGTTTGGGGTGGTCAAGCCCTCACTTCATCTATCTCTAGGCGGAGTTCTCGCATTTGTTCCTGCAGGGTCGTGGTCAAGGCACAGAGAGCCTCCCTCATGGCTACTGTTTCTCCTGATTCCACTCGAGGTTCTGCGATTTTATGCACTGCTCAATGATGTTTTGTGCACCGGGTTGATTTCTTTTTTTCTTTCCAGAGCGGCCATGTAGCTATCATCAAACGTCATAGCCGGATTGCTCCGAGTCCTCTCTCTGAGCTTGTCGCACAAAGACTCACTACTAATACCTGCAATAAACTGATCTCAGGAGTTGGCCTAACTCCTGAGATGCGCCAAGGCCTGTGGCGTCCTTCCTCCGAATCTCCTGTACTGCCTCTTAGAGAGCGTTTGCATACCACATCAGTGTCTCCTCCTCAACCTGCGGCCTGTTGAAGAAACTACTCCTCAGCTGGGTTACCTGTATACGGGACCCATGAACCCTCTCCAGTATGGTGAATATAATCTCCACAGTGTTTCTCTCAGGCTCAGAGCGCACCATCAGCGTCCGCCTAGCATCCCCCTCCAGTGCGCTCAGAGCCACCTCTGCCTGTGCTTCTGGGGCCAGATTACACAATTTAACCACGCTTCGGACCCTCTCTTTCCAATCCTGTAGATCTATATTACTACCGTCAAACTTAGCCATGCGGTGAATTAACGCCCCCGTGGGAAGATACTCGAGCCGGAGAGGGGGGCAGGTCGCTCGAACACCATCGGGGCCACCGGGCCCGATATCGCTGAAAGATCCAGGGCTGGGGCCTGTGCTGGTGCAGTTGGCGTGGAGGCACCACCTCCCACCGCGTCCCTGTTGATGACGATCATCGTATCCTGCCGACTACGCCAAATTGTAAGCCGAGTACCGAGGGGGTTCTCAGGATACGACGAAGTCACAGACCAGGCAGACGACCCACACAGTTTATCCCCAAAAAATAAGTTTTTACTGAATCAAGAGGGAGCTATATTAAGCTACACCCACAATATATACACTTCAGCAGTTTATTGCACTTCATAACTGCTTATCACACAGTCTATCTTAGTGGCTCACCGGCATATTACACACATAACATTCTTGAGCCTTTCCAGCGACAGACACGTCCACTTGGCTCCAGTTACAGCCCTCAGCTAGGCAACAACATAAATGTCCATATAACGCAGTGTTTTTACACTTGGCAGGGTTTAGCTGCTTCAGGGTTATTCTGCCTCCACTGTGGCTTTACGGCTTCCCAGATGGGGGTCTCAGCCCTCGTACCATCCAAGGCTACTGGTATGCTTACACAGCCAACATCCAGCCTCTGCCTTTCAGGCTCTTGCCTTCCAAGCCTCTTGCCTTCCAAGGCTACTGGGATCGCTTACACAGCTAAGGATCCAGCCTCCGCCTTTCAGGCTTCAATAGGCCTCACTAGGCCTCACACTCTAGCGGTATCCCTCACAGGAATAGGCCTCACGCCTTACACACCCTGTCCCAAGACTACCAGGGTTTATATATCCTGTAGTACACACCCACAGGACCTGTGCTGATGTCACAGTCATGTGATCAGACATTCTGTGTGCACAGGACCTGTGCTATGTCACAGTCATGTGACCAGTCACCTGAGGGGGAGGTACATGTTCGGCCTAGAACACACCCTGTACCATTACAGTAATGCCAAGCAAGCCGCTGCATTACAAATACTACTTCTAAATATCCCGGCTCCCCAAAGCGCTTAGTGTACACATTTACGTTTTAACAGCAGCTGCTCCAACAGGACTTTGGATCAGGGACTTTTACGATAGCAATGTTCATAGGTGCCTTTCAAGCACCTTACTATGTAAAACAAGTCTGTCCGTAAGGTTCAAAGCTTCTCAATTATATAGCACGTGAGGTACGGCCACACCGTACTAGATACTCAGGAGTCCAGCATAAAATAAAAAAATAAAAGTCTAAATAACAACAAGATCCCGGGCTCCGTTAGTGGGAAAAGTTCTGGCCTGCGCAAAAACACTGTCTAAAAAAAAAATGTAGTTGCGTGCACGGTTACCCTCTACAATGATGCCGAGGGCCTTAAATCTCTTACAGACCCGGGTCTGACTCGTGAGGTGCTAGCTGTTAGAACCTTGCTCTTAGGTTTTTTCCTTTGCTGGTCACATGACCTTGTTGGCCTATTTAATCCTGCTCCGCCCTTCTGGCTTTGCTGGACTTCATTGTATAACTACTTTCTAGCTAGCCTGTGCTCTGTATCTAACTCTGTTAGTTTGCTTGGTCTACGGACCTCTATGTTCTATATATTTTGTTTGTTCGTCTGTCTGCTACTATTTCTGTTAGGAGGTGTCCCATTTTCCTCCCAGTCCTTAGTACTTGTAGGGATTCCTTCCCCACATCTATAGGTCTCCGTACAGACTAGCTTAGGACTTTAGCAGGTCTGATCGCAGGATCAGGTTCCCTGTTACATCGTAGGGATTCAGCTGAGTTCTATCGTAGGGACAGATCTCCTCTCTTTCCTTAGCTCTGGTAGCAGAACATAACACTAGCAGGCAGCTGAGGGGACTTCCTTCCCAAACGGGGGTATATCCATCCAGACATTCGTGGCTGGTATCCTTCTCCGACAACTGTCACTCCTCACGTGGGCCTTCGGTTGTACTCGCCCACCTTTGCCATCTCCCCTAGACACCAATTTCCGTTGTTTTCTGTTGAAAAACAAACTTAGCAGAGAGTAGTAAGGAAACAGTGACCTCTTGTGATCACATGACGCCATTGCAGCTTATACATATCATACATTAGCATATATAAATGGATGAGCTGATATCTGCAGGAAACAAGGTTTATATTCATGTGAACACTGGTATCTATACTTTGTACCACTTCGGTGGGTCAGCATATATCTCCATCCCTGAAGCGCCGGACTGCTGTCCCACCATTCTACACCCCTCCTTAGAATATTTAAAGGGAATATCTGGGACTTTAAAAAAAGCAAAAATGTGCCTAACAGGCAGGTAGTTGCACTCTGTGGCCAGCGCCGTTCTCCACCGGCACATAGCGGTCACAGACTTCCACTGACGTCACGTCAGCAGAGCTGCTCTTTCTCTTCCTGTTGACAGGGTGGGACTACTGGTGTCCTGCTGATTGACAGCTGGCTCTCCTAATTGGCCGCCTGCTTCCCCCAATCAGCATGATTCCAGTAGCTTGACCCTACTGATGCTGCGATCGCGGCATTTAGAAGTTTATGAGAAGGAGGGGGCTCCTTCTCTCACCACCATCAGCACACCCGCGATGAAATCACAGGGAACAGATGGTTGTCATGTCACCTGGAAGTCAAACAATTACCTCCTGCTGTGCCAGGTGCGGTGACCTGTTAGACCCAGCCATAGGCAGGGTGTAACAGGCAATCTGTGTAATCTGACAGGTCTCATGCATTGCAGGACACTCTGTATTGCAATGCATGAGACCAGTAATCATACAAATAAAAGTTAAGATCCCATAGAGGAAATAAGTATAAAAAAAAGTTAAGAAAAAAAAAATATTACAGAAAAGAACAACCCACAAAATAAAGAATAAAAAATATTACACCAATAAATATGCATATTTATGTAAAAACAAAAACTAATAAAGTACACATTAGTAATAGCCGCATCCAGAACATCCCGATCTAAACAACTGTCACAATATTTAACCCCTACAGTGAACACCGTAAAAAAAATAAAATAAATAAACTTGGCAAAAAAACTATGCTTTTTCATCATACTTCCAAAAAAAAGTAGAATAACACGCAATAAAAAAGACAAATGTAAATAAAAATGGTATCGCTGCAAACATCATCTTGTCCTACAAGAAACAAGCCCCCATGCAGCTCAATCAGTAGAAAAAAAAAGCTATACCTCTCAGAATACAGCGATGCAGAAACAATGTTTTCTATAAAAACAGCATAAAAAACACCCAAAAAAACTATTTCTGAATTGCAGATTTTTGTTCATTCTGCCTCCCAAAAATCGGAATAGACAGCGATCAAAAAATATTATGTGCCCGAAAATGTTACCAATCAAAAAACAAACAAGCCCTCACATGGCTCTGTCAGCAGAAATATAGTAAAATTATAGCTCTCAAAATATGACAATGCAAAAACTTTTAATTTGTAAAAAAAAAGTGGGGGGCTTAATGTGTGATTAGCAACCAAACATAAAAAAAAACTGGTATCTCTGTAATCGCACGGACCCGAAGAATAAAGTCATTTTATCACATACTGCATGAGGAATGGTGTAAAAAATAAATAAAACCATCTCTTAACCTGCTATTTATTTGTTCTTCCTCCCAAAGATCCCAGTATGGGTCGGCTCACATTTATCCTGCGCTGAGCGCTTACATCAGGATTTTCGTGTAAATCTCTGAAATACTTGATTCAGATGGAAACCCCAATGGAATATTCCCTATAATGAGGCAGATGGAGGCACTGTGGACACTGTCTGGCCTATGATCCGGTAATGTCTGTCTTTTTAAGGGTGCATAAAAGTGCGGTCAACCACAGTTTTGTGCACCTCTTAAAAGCCGGATACTACAAAACAGAAGTCCAGAGTATCTCTGCTGCCTAATTAGTGAATGGATCCCTCAGGGGTTCTGTCTGAATCACGTATTTTTTGTACGTGATTTTTTTTTTATAGTGGCATGTAATAGTTTGAGTACCCCTGGTCAAAATTACTGTTATTATGAACAGTTAAGCAAGTTGAAGATGAAATAATCTCTAAAAGGCCTAAAGTTAAAAATGACACATTCCCTTTGTATTTTAAGCAACAACAAATATAAATATAAATATATAGATATATAGATATTTATATATATATATATATATATATATATATATATGTACTCGGAAATATATATATATATATATATATATATATATATATATATATATATATATATATACAGTACAGACCAAAAGTTTGGACACACCTTCTCATTTAAAGATTTTTCTGTATTTTCATGACTATGAAAATTGTACATTCACACTGACGGCATCAAAACTATGAATTAACACATGTGGAATTATATACTTAACAAAAAAGTGTGAAACAACTGAAAATATGTCTTATATTCTAGGTTCTTCAAAGTAGCCACCTTTTGCTTTGATGACTGCTTTACACACTCTTGGTATTCTCTTGATGAGCTTCAAGAGGTAGTTACCGGAAATGGTCTTCCAACAATTTTGAAGGAGTTCCCAGAGATGCTTAGCACTTGTTGGCCCTTTTGCCTTCACTCTGCGGTCCAGCTCACCCCAAACCATCTCGATTGGGTTCAGGTCTGGTGACTGTGGAGGCCAGGTCATCTGGCGTAGCACCCCATCACTCTCCTTATTCGTCATATAGCCCTTACACAGCCTGGAGGTGTGTTTGGGGTCATTGTCCTGTTGAAAAATAAATGATGGTCCAACTAAACGCAAACTGGATGGAATAGCATGCTGCTGCAAGATGCTGTGGTAGCCATGCTGGTTCAGTAT
Source organism: Phyllobates terribilis (assembly GCF_046119375.1). Taxonomy (NCBI): domain Eukaryota; kingdom Metazoa; phylum Chordata; class Amphibia; order Anura; family Dendrobatidae; genus Phyllobates; species Phyllobates terribilis. The sequence goes on along the minus strand of NW_027362762.1, from coordinate 323,546,180 downwards.
GCCTTCAATTTTGAATACATCCCCAACAGTGTCACCAGCAAAGCACCCCCACACCATCACATCTCCTCCTCCATGCTTCACGGTGGGAACCAGGCATGTAGAGTCCATCCGTTCACCTTTTCTGCATCGCACAAAGACATGGTGGTTGGAACCAAAGATCTCAAATTTGGACTCATCAGACCAAAGCACAGATTTCCACTGGTCTAATGTCCATTCCTTGTGTTCTTAAGCCCAAACAAGTCTCTTCTGCTTGTTGCCTGTCCTTAGCAGTGGTTTCCTAGCAGCTATTTTACCATGAAGGCCTGCTGCACAAAGTCTCCTCTTAACAGTTGTTGTAGAGATGTGTCTGCTGCTAGAACTCTGTGTGGCATTGACCTGGTCTCTAATCTGAGCTGCTGTTAACCTGCGATTTCTGAGGCTGGTGACTCGGATAAACTTATCCTCAGAAGCAGAGGTGACTCTTGGTCTTCCTTTCCTGGGGCTGTCATCATGTGAGCCAGTTTCTTTGTAGCGCTTGATGGTTTTTGCAACTGCACTTGGGGACACTTTCAAAGTTTGCCCAATTTTTCGGACTGACTGACCTTCATTTCTTAAAGTAATGATGGCCACTCATTTTTCTTTACTTCACTGCTTTTTTCTTGCCATAATACAAATTCTAACAGTCTATTCAGTAGGACTATCAGCTGTGTATCCTCCAGACTTCTGCACAACACAACTGATGGTCCCAACCCCATTTATAAGGCAAGAAATCCCACTTATTAAACCTGACAGGGCACACCTGTGAAGTGAAAACCATTTCCGGTGACTACCTCTTGAAGCTCATCAAGAGAATGCCAAGAGTGTGCAAAGCAGTCATCAAAGCAAAAGGTGGCTACTTTGAAGAACCTAGAATATAAGACATATTTTCAGTTGTTTCACACTTTTTTTGTTAAGTATATAATTCCACATGTGTTAATTGGATCACTTGTGGTGGGTTTGCACTGTTAAGGCACATCAGGGACTCTGCAAACACGACATGGCGTTTGCTATTTATTCTAGCCAATTTTTCTCTCCGAAAGTAAAAAATCGTGCTCCTTCCTGTTCGAGCCTTAATGTGCGCCCAAACATTAGTTTTCCACCACATATGGGGTATCAAAGTACTCAGGAGAAACTGCACAAAAAAATTTGGGGTCCATTTTCTCCTGTTACCACATATGGGGTGTCGGCATACTCACTAGAAATTGTTACCCTTGTGCAAATGGAAAACTTGAGGCTAAAGCAACATTTTTGTGGGAAAACTTAAAATTTACACTTTTCCCTTCCACATTGCTTTATTTCTTGTGAAGGGTTAATAAACTTCTTCAAAGTGGGTTTGAGATCTTTGAGTAGTGCATTTTTTAAAATGGTGTCACTTTGGGATATTTTCTGTCACACAGGCCCCTCAAAGTCACTTCAAATGTGCTGTGGTCCCTAAAAAAATAGTTATTACCACATAAAGTGACACATGTCAGATTTGAAAAATGAGGCTCGGTCATTAACAATATAGCTCGGTCCTTAAGCAGCTATCGACATATAATAATTGTCATGCAACTGTTAATCTCTCCGACTCTTCCATAAACATGCATGGTCAGCTCAACTAAGCATTCATGTTTGCTTCAAAGGAAATGAGGATAAGTAGCTTCTTGACACTTTTACCATGGCTTCTCTTCTGAGTGAGGAAATGATTGAACAAGTTGTAGCAACTTCCACCTGGTATACAGCATAGACACAAGGTTGTAACTCTCATTAAGGCTATGTGCCCACGATGCAGAAATGCTCCGGATTTTTCCTGAGCGTTTCTGCATCTCCCTGGCAGAAAACAAGCATGCGGATTGTACATGCGCTTTTCCTGCCAGGGACATGCGGGTGTGAAGCGTTCTTCACATGCATTTCCGCATGTGGGTTGTCAAGCGATTTTAGCATCACTTGGAAAGTGCTTGACAACTTGGTCACACTATATAAATCCATGCAAACGGCATGGATTTATATAGTGTGACCAAAAGAATGGTAAAAAATAAATATTATACTTACCTTCTGATGGGCCCCGGTGTCCTTATCCGATTCGTCCGGTGTCCCCGGTGTCTCGCGGTGGTCTAAAAGTACCCTCCATGACGTCATTTAGTCATGTGACGGGTCACGCGACCGCCGACTTCAGCGGTCCCCTGACCCGTCACATGACTAAATAACGTCATGGCAAGTCCTTTTAGACCATCGCGAGCTGCCGGGAAGCCAGGACGGATCGCTATGCAGACTGGGGCCCATCAGAAGGTAAGCATAATATTTATTTTTTATTTTAATTCTTTTTTTTTACAGGTACTATGGTACCGGGGTCAGGAGGAGAGTCTCCTCTTCTCCAAACCCGGGTACCATCCACACATTGAATCGCTTAATATCCGCATGTGCACATGTAGTGATGTGGATATTAAGCGATTAAATGCAAGTCAATGGTGACAAAAAAGCCGCGATTACGCAAAATAATTGGTAGTGCTACGGATTTTTCCACAATGATAATCCGCAGCGGAAATTTCCGCAGCATGTGCACAGCAAATGCGGATTATCATTGGGGAACATTGCAGCGTTTTTTAAGCATTTCTGCAGCGGAATTGCCGCTGCGGAAACGCTTAAAAAACGCATAGTGGGCACACAGCCTAAGGCTGTGTTCACACATTGCGTATTTGTAGCTTTTTTTTACGCGCGCGTATTTTCGCGCAGGTAAAAAAAGCACCTCCATTCACACACTGCGTTTTGTGCTGTGTTTTTTTACGCATGCGTTTTTTCTGCAGTGTACACTCATACTGTATTATGGCCACCGGTCACTGATTTAAAAAAAATAGATCCAGTACTCACCTCTCCTGGTTCCAGCCGATGCTCCGGTCTCCTCAGCGTACAGTGTGAAGCGCCGGACATTTCATAGCAGCGAGTGCCCTGTAATGACGTCATACGTCGAGTAAAATGATGGGATTGGAAACGTCTTCTGACGCTACCTCCTCCATTATAATTGCTTGCACTGGGCCCCCTCCGGCTGTCAGTGTGAGCAATGATGATGGAGGAGGAAGCATCAGAAGACGTTTCCAATCCCATCATTTTGTGCGGGCGAGCGGCCAGGCAGTGCGGGTGCTAACGAGAAGAAGCAGGGCCCGCTGCGGTGAGGCTCACGGGTCCCATAACAGTGGAGTGGCCTGCCGCCATTGGCGGTACACCACTGCATATATGCACACATATATATATACACACACACATGTACACACATATCCATACACACATACACACACACATTACACATGGACTTACCCTCTCTGCAGATGATTCCACATGATGCATTTCTCTGATGCAGCCTCCCATCTCCCAGGGCCCGACTGCAGAGTGTTCTTGCAAATCGCAGGGCTGACGGCAGTAGGGTGAGAGCGGAGCAGGGTAGGCAGGGAGAGAGAGCACAGGGTAGGCAGGGAGAGAGAGCACAGAGTAGGCAGGGAGAGAGAGCACAGGGTAGGCTGGGAGAGAGAGCACAGGGTAGGCAGGGAGAGAGAGCACAGGGTAGGCAGGGAGAGGGAGCACAGGGTAGGCAGGGAGAGAGCACAGGGTAGGCAGGGAGAGAGAGCACAGGGTAGGCAGGGAGAGAGAGCACAGGGGAGGCAGGGAGAAGGGGCCATGCTGGGAGCAGCCGCTCTGCTGGAGCTACAGGCCAGAGCTGGAGGGCGAAGCCTCATCTCCTGCTCCTACAGACACTGAGGCATCATCCCGCCGCTTCCAGCTTCTGCCGGTGAACCGATCAGCTGATTGTCAGCTGACCGGCTCATACATCAGCTGATTGGTCGGTATACCGATCAACTGACTAAACTGATCAGCTGATTTACAAGCAAGTCAGCTGACAGTCAGCTGATCGGTTCACCAGCAGATGCTGGAAGCGGTGGGACCGGACCAGACGCCTCTCCCATCCATCGGATAGGTGAGTATCCATAGTTTCTCCTGCACCTCTGTAAAAAAGCGCTGGAATTACGCAGTGTGTGAACACCGCTGCCTAATTCCATCGCTTATAATGGGCACAATATGGGAGAAAGCGCAGGCCGCGGTGCGTAAAGGATTGACATGTCAATTCTTTACGCAGCTGCGCTTTCACGCTGCGTAAAATCACACAGTGTCTGAACGGCAAAGTGAATTTCCCATTCACTTTGCTGGCAGACACAAGGCACATTGCGTATTTTGAAAAAGCGCGTGCAAAAAAGCGCGCAAAAATACGCAATGTGTGAACGCAGCCTAAGGCTTAAGTAGTGGCTACTGCTTCAATAAGCCTGTTAGACATTATTAAACACCACTTGCAAAGTACTATTAAATCTGCAGATAAATGGCTTTTGACAGGTTCAGAATAAGCTGCCATGTGGGTACATTAGAAGGTAAGCAATATTTATGGCTACAGGACTTGTGTCGTGGATTTTAAGGGGTATTCCCACCTTCAAGATCCTATCCCAATATGTAGTACGTGTAATAATAATAATATTAGCAAATACCTCCAATTAGAAATGTAGTATAGTTCTTCTGATTTGCTATGTCACTTTCCCCATGAACAGGGCATTGCAGTAGCTTAGGTATCCATGGTTGCGACCACTCATATAGTCAAAGTTAGCTGTTAGTGGTTGTAATCATGAATACCTAAGCTACTGCAATGCCCTGGACATAGGGTAAGCAACATAGTGAATCTTAAAAACTATACTAAATTTCTAACTGGAGGTATTTGCTAATATTATTGTTATTACACCTACTACATATTGGCATAGGATCTTGGAGATGGGAATAACCCTTAAGCTGTTTCAGTAGATTTGTAAACTGAACTCTATTTTTATACTAGTTTTGACATCTTGGCCATAATTAAAGGGAAACTGTCACATGAAAAGATGCTATTAACCTGCAGATATGGGGTTAATCTGCAGGATAATAGCATTCTGAACTTGCCCGGCGCCGGCACTTAGACACCCACTGCCGGGAGGAAATGAACTTTATTCTTCTCAGTAGTGTTTGGGTTTTCGTTGTGGGGATGGCGCCGGCGTGGGTTCAGTCACGGCTCTGTGTATAGAGAGCGACAGCTGTAATTGCACCCCTGACACTGACTAATAGCTGGCCCTAATGCTGAGCTGCTGTCAGTCAGGGCTGGGGGTGCGGTTACAGCCGTCGCTCTCTATACACAGTGGTGACTGAACTCACGCCGGTGCCACTTCATGACTGAAGTCCGAACACTACCGGGAAGAATATAGTTAATTTCTTCCAGGCAGCGGGGCTCTAAATGCAGGCGTCAGGCAGGTTCAAAGTGCTATTAACCTGCTAACTAAACCCATATCTGCAGGTTAATATTTTTTTTTCACGTGATAGGTTCCCTTTAAATCACTCTAAAACTAGCAAGATACACAACATTCTTGTACTTTTCTGCATCATATTTTTGTAGATTCTTGTCCTTACCAAACTGGCAATTCTTTCCAGTGTAACCTTCGGGACAAGTGCAGGTGTAACTTCGTATAGAGTCTGTGCACGCACCTTCATTTTGGCATGGGCCTGAGGAACATGGTCTCCCATCTACAGATATGAGTAAAATTGTATTTTTGATGATTAAATTATTTTATGAACTGCATATTATACAGTGCTGTGTCTAACAGCTCATACACTCATGCTATAACTTATTGCCTGCCTATGATCATATACTGTTTTCATAAAGAAAGCATATTCCTATGGATATACTGTAGACGTCATAGGACATTAATAACCTGCTGGTAAAAAATGATGATTTAGAATGTAAACCTGCTTTCCCTTAGTCCGGTCAGCAGCGCAACATATGGGGAATTTATCTGCCCTGCGAGACAAGAGGACAGGTGAAACACGACAACATCAGGCGCCATATATTGCTTGTGCTACTGTGATGGCCTATACCTACTACCATGTAAGTGGAACGCTTTGAAGACAAAAGCAGTCAGAGAAGCCCGGACCTGCTATCATGCTGCCAGATTGAATGCAATAATGTTTAAGATTATACCAGATGGGTAACTCCATGTAAATCCCATGTAGTCAGTCTGCTCACCCCCCGGCCTATTGAGCTCAGCAGTACAGAAGAATACACAAGTGGAGTTGGGGTCACCTTATATAGTGCTCAGGTGTCACGTAAAATTTCCACCTGTCCTATCAGCTTGCAGGACAAAGATTTTCCCTATCTGTTGTGCTGCTGTAAAGGGACCTAAGGGCCCCCAATGGTTTGGCCAGTATTAAAGCTGCATTTACGCTTGGAGATTTGCGGCCAACCAGGCCAATATTAGATTGTAACATTAGTCTGAGTTACTCATTTACACCAACAGACATTCTCATCTCTCATCTGTTGTAATCATCCTAAAATAAAACCTTCCTATTCCTTAGAATCCAGTTATTCCTTATAATCGAGTTGTTTTTCAGAAATCTGTTTCCACACTACAATCGTCGCGCTTGTTAAGCAGGTCAGATCAATTTTCTTTCGGATGACATAGATTTCAGTCAGATTAAGATCAAGTTTGATCTGAATAGACCAAAGTTGGTCTGAATGTGGAAATGAACCCTTAACACATTCACGAAAGGGTTACAAAAATTGTAAATCGGAAAACAAGTTATATTTCTATTCTACACAGGACCTGGCATAAAAAGAGTGAATTTTAGCCATAATTTATTGATGAATGTTGTGTCCAGTATATCAAGCACAAGCAGGTTACAGATTCATGATTATAAAAAATTGGGGTGGTGCACATTGATTTGCACGTCCCATTCCATCTACCACAATGGTGATCTATGGCCCCTGCCCAGGAGAGGGAGTACCGCCTCCTACATGCTGATGTCCGCCGCTCTTCTTTTGATTAGCCAGCCTGGCAGGACGTCATAGTTGTGGTGTAAATCAGATGTGATATCTCGCCAGGCTGGCTAATCAGAAGAGGATCCACCGGACATCAGCAGGTAAGAGTCGGGGTACTCCCTCTTCTGTGCAGCAGCCACAGACTACTGTAGCTGCCGATAAAATGGTACATGCAAATAAATTTATACCAACTCAATAAAACAGTTAACGGAATCATTATATGAAAATATTGTTTGTTGGGGGGATTGAGTTCTTTTACAAAGAAATCGCATCGAAACATCGACCGGCCTTTATACTTACAATAATAAGTCTTCCAAAATGTGTCCTGTAAAAACAGTAAGACATAGTATGACTGAGAACATAATGAGAAACTTCACCTTGGTTAGAAATAAGTTGATTACAAGTTAGATGGCTATAGACCTTTGCATTAATTTCTGTGGTGTCTCTAGACCAGTCAAGAAATATGAATCGATAAATATCCCCTGGTAAATATGCATAAATGGGAAAGAGACATAGGCCCTATAGCATCTGATCAATGGAGTGATATAATAAATATATTACACAGAGTTTATAGAACTCCAAAGTTTTTGAAGAAAATTGGAATCAGACAGGATGCCATTTGTCCCAGATGTGGCGCGGATCAGGCTGACATGATTCACATGCTGTGGTCCTGTCCGAAACTCCATCGATTTTGGTCTGGAATATTAGATCTTATAGATAACGTATTTTGCATTAAACTATTCAGAAACCCTAAGACATGCATACTTGGTTATGTAGAAGAGTTAACAGTAGACTTGTTTGGTAAAACAGCTATTGGACGTTTATTGTATATAGCACGTAAATTGATAGCGCTTCATTAGATTCAACCTTCCCCACCTACCAAGAGCGAGTTTATTAACAAAGTTAACTTGGTTATAATATGTGAGAATATACTGTATCTTAAGAGAAGAGTATATGTTAAATATAAAAAACTGTGGTTAACATGGTTGGAGTTTCCAGGCTTAACACCACCTTCCATGTCACAGAACAGGGATATATAAAACAATAATCCCATTCATATATGGTATAAGGCGTAGCGTGGAGTGTCCTAAACAATAGGTTTGTTGATAGCCTAATATGAATATTCTTAAATTAATCCTCATTAGGGTAGGTCTTTCCACAATGTGGTTTTACAATCAAACACATGCAACTGTCCATGTCTGAATGGTATTGGGGGCGTAGGGAGTTGGTGTTATATAACTATTAGTGATGATCGAGTATGCCTCATTAACCCTTTTGGTGAGCACACTCAAGTGCTCGCCGATTATTTTGGCGTGCTTGGAGTTTCATTCATTGTCGCCGCACCTGCAAGTGTCACGGCTGTTAGACAGCTATGACACATGCAGAGATAGCCTGGCGAACAGTCAATCTCTGCATGTGTCACAGCTGTCTAACAGCCGTGACACTTGCAGGTGCGGCGACAATGAATGAAACTCCAAGCACGCCAAAATAATCGGCGAGCACTCGAGCGTGCTCACCAAAAGGGTTAATGAGGCATACTCGATCATCACTAATAACTATGTTTATCTTTATCTCTGTATTGTAATTGTAAATTCATTTTTTCATGTCTGTGTACGTTTAACCTTATTGAAAATTAATAAAAATGATTTTGAAGAAATGTGAATCTGTTCTCCATCCACACATTTCACACAGAGTAGCTTTGCTTCATGCATGCACATCGCTGTAATGCATCTGCGTGAAGTCGCTGGGAGTGGAGAGGACTGGCTCACTAAGTATTAAGGAACTGTAGCGGGTCTCTGTGCAGCTGCTAATGCTGCAATCATGTTCTGAAGCATCCTAATATAGCCATATAAGGACCAATCTGTTTTAAAGGGAACCAGTCACGTGAAAAAATGGTATTAAGGGTTAATCTGCAGATTAATAGCGTTCTGGACTTGCCTGCTGCTCGATTCCCGTTGCCAGGAGGAAATTAGCTTTATTGCCCCTAGCACTGTTCGGGTTTCAGTCACGGGGGTGGCACCAGCGCGGGTTCAGTTACTCCTCCGTGTACAGATAGTGTTAGCTTTAACCGTGCACCTGGCACTGACAGCAGCTCAGAATTGAAGATTGCCCTTCTACACAGTTAATTCTTCTCTTTTCCATTAGGTCTATGCAGTGACAGACCGGGGTGCCAAGGGTCCACCAGTAACCAACTCCAGGACCTCACTTTTCAAATATATGCAAATGTGACATTATCCTCAATCACAAATTTATATATCAATGGACTGGGTAGATTTTTAAATGAATAAGATGCTGCCTTTGTCTGTACATAGTGATTCATGTATATTGTGCCGAGTACTGCTCATAGAGGGTGGTGGCCCACTCTTGCAGAGGGGCCCTCCGGAGGATTCTCCTGTTCTCTTGTGTGCCAGTCCAATCTTGGGTCTATTACATCACATGATTAAAAACAGATTGACTGAATCCTTCTAAGCTCTATGTAGAAACAGGCAGTCTCTTTTCCCTGCATGAGCCACCCCCCTCTTCAACTCCTGACCCAGCTGTTCCGCTCCTCCATCCCTTCCAGTGACTCATTTTATTCAACTTTCTATGACCTGCATGCCCATGCTCAGGGGGTAGAACCTACTGACAGATACCCTTAAAGATGCCAGTGTAGCATCGGCGTCTCTGCCCCTTGCTAGGCAGAGACGCCGTCCCTCTAACCTCCCCGCTCCTGGTGCGGCGTCCTCTAGCGCTTCTCTCCCCGCTGCTTCCGGCATTCGCTCCTTCCCCGGCTGTGTGCTTAGGGCGCGCGCGCTCCCCCTCTCTTAAAGGGACCACGCGCGCCGTCCTAAGGAGTCCCCGGCCAATTGCCGGAGGACCTCCCATATATAAGGCACCTCCTCCAAAATGGAGGTGCCCGAGCAAAGTTGTTTGCACTGTGTCTCACCTGTGCTTCAGCCCTCAGGTTCCGCTGCTAGCCTGACTTCTCGTCCTGCCTGCCAGCCTGTTACTTGCCTTGTCTGTTTGACCGCTCACCTGGGAGCGTCCACCAGTTACCTGCCTGTTACCTGCTTCGTCTGTCAGACCACTCACCTGGGAGCATCCACCAGTTACCTGACTTACCTGCCGCGTCTGTCTGACCGCTCACCTGGGAGCGTCCATCAGTTACCTGACTGTTACCTGCCTCGTCTGTCAGACCGCTCACCTGGGAGCATCCACCAGTTACCTGCCTGTTACCTGCCTCGTCTGTCTGCCCGCTCACCTGGGAGCACCCGCCTGTTACCTGCTGTGTCCATCAGCCCGCTCACCTGGGAGTGCCCACCAGTTACCTGCCAGTTACCCGCCTCGTCTGTCTGCCCGCTCACCTGGGAGCACCCGCCTGTTTCCTGCCAGCCTGCCTGGAGACCCTGCCGTCACTTGTTGTGACCATCTTCCTGGTAAAACCTATAGACTGCTACCTGCCCTGCTTTCTCGAACTGTGTCCACCTGCCAGCTACCAGAGACTTCCGCCTGCTTGCCGAGTCCATCCGCCATACCGGTCAGTCCCAGCCATCTGACCCGTGGGAGCCACCTGCTCTCTTACAAGGTCGTCCCCAGAGTAGCACCTGGTCCCTCAGCCCGGATCCTCCCTGGTCACGGTGTCGTTAGCTGCCGTACGACCAGGGTCGGTTCGGGTGGATACTTAGTCACGCCCCTCTGGGTCCCTCCTTGCACCTCGGCACAGAGGTTCCACCACCCGGCCTCGTAACAGTTTGCTCGGGCCATGGAACCCGGTGGCACCCAAGCTCCCTCGCTCTCTGACCTATACCAGGAAGTCTCCCGTCAGAGATCCCAGCAGGAGTCCATCCTGAACCACCTGCGGAATGTCAACTCCCGCCTGGACACACTGACTGCTCCACCTGCAACCACCGCAAGTCGCACGACTCGCACCCCGGCAGCGCCGCTGCCCACCAATACCATGGCATCCTGCCCCGGACCCCGGCTTTCTGCACCTCATCGTTTTGGAGGCGACCCCGCTCAAGCTCGGGGCTTCATAAACCAGTGCACCCTGCACTTTGAACTCTTGGCTCACCAGTTTACCTCCGACCGGGCCAAAGTGGCATTCATCATGTCCCATCTCACTGGGGAGGCACTGGCATGGCTTAACCCTCTGTGGGAGAGAGGGGACCCCCTGGTGTCCGACCTGTCGTCTTTCCTCACTGCTTTCCAGAGGGTCTTCGATGAACCGGGACGAAAGACCTCATCTGCCTCCTCTCTGCTACGTCTCCGCCAAGGGAGTCTCACCGTGGGCCAATATGCCATACGGTTCCGCACCCTCGCTTCTGAGCTTGCCTGGGATAACGAGGCCCTGGTGTCCGTCTTCTGGGAGGGTATTTCCGGTCGGATTAAAGATGAGCTCGCCGGTCGGGACATTCCTACCACCCTGGATGACCTAGTGTCGTTGGCTACCCGGATTGACATCCGGTTTTAAGAACGCACCAAAGAGACCACCCGTGAGAGAAGGTTTCCCCGCCTAGCTCCTTCTTTCCAGAGACCTATCTCCTCTTCTGTCACTCCCCGGGCGCACTCACCCGAGCCCATGCAGATCGACCAGACCCAGATGGTCAAATCTCGCCAAGACTCACGCCGAGCTGAGGGGAGCTGTTTCTATTGTGGCAGTAAGGAGCACCTGATCCGTTCCTGCCCGGAGAGGCCGAGAAACTCCAGTGTCTAGGACCACTCGGAGAGGTCGCCCTAGACAAAAGTAAGTCCTCTCCAACCCTGACTTTGTCTGTATCTATCTCCTGGGGAGAGAACCGTCACTTTGAACTCGCCCACCTGGATTCTGGATCCGCTGGAAACCTCATCTCCCCATCCCTGGCTGAGAAATACCGTATTCCCACCAAGTCTCTGGCTGAACCTTTGTCAGTCGCCTCCGTGGATGGAAGACTCCTTCCGGTGACCATCCTGCTCGTCACGGAACCCATAACCCTGCAGGTGGGAATGCTGCACTCTGAGGTAATCTCCTTCCATGTGTTGCCCGGACTCTCCCACTCCCTATTGCTAGGTCTACCTTGGCTCCAGACACATGAACCCGTGTTGAACTGGCATTCCGGTGAAGTACTCCGGTGAGGGCCGCTCTGCCATAAAACCTGCCTGGTTCCGGTTCGTCCGGTTCGTCCTCCACCTACCCCAGCTAATTTACCCGGTCTTCCGGCTCCTTACTGGCCCTATGCTGACGTCTTCGGTAAAAAGGAAGCAGAGACATTGCCACCTCATAGGCCATATGATTGCCCGATCGACCTGGTACCTGGCGCCACTCCACCCCGTGGGCGTATTTATCCGTTGTCTGTGGCTGAAACCCGGGCCATGTCTGAGTACATAGAGGAGAATCTGGCCAGGGGATTCATCCGGAAGTCTACTTCCCCGGCTGGAGCCGGATTCTTCTTTGTCAAGAAAAAGGATGGCTCGCTACGCCCCTGTATTGACTATAGAGGACTCAATCAGATCACGGTTAAAAATAAATACCCCCTTCCGCTCATCTCTGAGTTATTTGATTGCCTTAAAGGCGCCAGGATCTTTTCCAAGCTGGATCTACGTGGAGCGTATAACCTGGCCCGTATCCGTCAAGGAGACGAGTGGAAAACGGCATTTAATACCCGGGACGGACACTATGAGTACCGTGTGATGCCCTTCGGCCTCTGCAATGCTCCCACCGTCTTCCAAGAACTGGTCAACGACATCTTCCGTGGCCTTCTTTACTCTTGCGTGGTGGTATACCTGGACGACATCTTGGTCTTCTCTCCGGATCTTCCCACACACCGGAGGGATGTTCGTCAGGTCCTGCTTAGGCTCAGGCAGAACCACCTCTATGCTAAATACGAGAAGTGCCTTTTTGATCAGACCTCTCTTCCATTTCTAGGCTATGTTATCTCCCAGACAGGCTTGCGAATGGATCCCGAGAAGCTCTCTGCTGTCCTAAAGTGGCCCCGTCCGGAGGGCTTGAAGGCGATACAGCGATTCCTGGGCTTCGCCAATTACTATCGCCTCTTCATTCCTCACTTCTCGTCTCGGACTGCTCCCATATCTGCGCTCACCCATAAGGGAGAGAATCCCAAGGTATGGCCACCCGAAGCTGAGGAGGCCTTCCTGTCCCTGAAGCAAGCCTTCTCCTCTGCCCCTGTGCTGCACCGTCCGGACTGCAACAAACAGTTCTACCTTGGAGGTTGATGCTTCCTCCTCCGGAGCCGGAGCGGTGCTCGCCCAAAAGTCTTCATCCGGGAGAATGGTAACCTGCGGCTTTTTCTCCAAAATCTTCTCCTCCTCTGAGCGCAATTACTCCATAGGAGACCGAGAACTGCTGGCCGTCAAATTGGCGCTGGAAGAGTGGCGCTATCTGCTTGAAGGGGCTCTATACCCGGTGATCATCTACACGGATCACAAAAACCTGGCATATCTCCAAAATGCCCAGAGACTTAATCCACGTTAGGCCCAGTGGTCTTTGTTTTTTGCCCGCTTCGATTTCATCCTTCATTTCCACCCGGCAGACCAGAATGTCAAAGCTGATGCCTTGTCCCGATCCTTCCTGTCCTCCGACCAAGAGGAGGAGCCTATGCACATTATCGACCCCTCCAAGGTGATGAATGTGGCCCCCTTGGATTTGACTCGTCTACCACCCGGCAAGACATTCATGGCGGCTCCTGACCATGAGAAGGTTCTCCGCTGTGGTCATTCTTCTAAACTAGCTGGCCATGCCGGCCAAAAGAAGACCTTCCTACTCATTTCCCGGCATTACTGGTGGTCTACCCTGCGTAAGGATGTGGTAGACTTCGTCTCTGCCTGTTCATCTTGTGGCCGCAACAAAGTTCCCAGACACTTACCAGCTGGTCATCTCCTGCCGCTTCCCATACCTGTTGCCCCGTGGCAACACATCGCTATGGACTTCATTACCGATCTCCCTGTTTCTGCCGGGTGTACTGTCATTTGGGTGGTCGCGGACCGCTTTTCTAAAATGGCCCACTTCATTCCCCTGCCTGGTCTCCCATCTGCACCTGAGCTGGCTAAGGACTTTATCAGCCATATCTTCCGTCTCCATGGCCTACCCCTCCACATTGTGTCGGATCGAGGGGTTCTGTTCACCTCACGCTTCTGGAGAGCCACATGTAAACTGCTGGACGTCACCCTGGATTTCTCCTCCGCTTACCACCCACAGTCCAATGGTCAAGTGGAGCGGATCAATCAGATGCTTACCAGCTATCTCCGGCACTTTGTTAATGCCCACCATTCTGATTGGGTGGACCTCCTTCCTTGGGCCGAATTCTCTTATAATAACCACGAGAGCGAATCCTCTTCCAAGTCCCCGTTCTTTATTGTCTATGGCCAGCACCCCCGGATTCCGTTTCCCGTCTCCGCCTCTGTGGACAACCCTGCCGCGCAGTCTCTTGTCACCGAGTTTTCTAGTATTTGGGAGAGCACTAGGTCCGCACTTCTTCTGTCCTCCGAGCGGATGAAGAGATATGCTGATAAGAGACGTCTGGATCCGCCTCAATTCCGTCCGGGAGACAAGGTTTGGCTCTCCTCCAAACATGTACGGCTCAAGATACCCTCCTACAAGTTAGGTCCTCGCTTCATCGGCCCTTTCGAAATCCTCAGGCAAATTAATCCAGTGGTCTACAAATTAAAACTCCCGGCCACCTTACAGATTCCCAACTCCTTCCACGTTTCTCTCCTCAAACCCGTTGTCTTTAACTCTTTTTCCAACAATCCAGGTACTCCCCCTGCTCCGGTTTCCGCTGAAGACATCTTTGAGGTAGAGAGTATTCTGGCCACCAAGAGGGTAAGAGGAAAGACCTTTTTTCTGGTAGATTGGAAGGGGTTTGGTCCTGAGGAGAGAACTTGGGAACCCAGGGAGAACATCAACGCCCCGCTTCTCCTTGAAAAATTTCTTTCTGGCCTAAAAAAGAGGGGGCCTAAAGGGAGGGGGTACTGTAGCATCGGCGTCTCTGCCCCTTGCTAGATAGAGACGCCGTCCCTCTAACCTCCCCGCTCCTGGCGCGGCGTCCTCTAGTGCTTCTCTCCCCGCTGCTTCCGGCACGCGCTCCTTCCCCGGCTGTGTGCTTAGGGCGCGCGCGCTCCCCCTCTCTTAAAGGGACCGCGCGCGCCGTCCTAAGGAGTCCCCGGCCAATTGCCGGAGGACCTCCCATATATAAGGCACCTCCTCCAAAATGGAGGTGCCTGAGCAAAGTTGTTTGCACTGTGTCTCACCTGTGCTTCAGCCCTCAGGTTCCGCTGCTAGCCTGACTTCTCGTCCTGCCTGCCAGCCTGTTACTTGCATTGTCTGTTTGACTGCTTACCTGGGAGCGTCCACCAGTTACCTGCCTGTTACCTGCTTCGTCTGTCAGACCACTCACCTGGGAGCATCCACCAGTTACCTGACTGTTACCTGCCGCGTCTGTCTGACCGCTCACCTGGGAGCGTCCATCAGTTACCTGACTGTTACCTGCCTCGTCTGTCAGACCGCTCACCTGGGAGCGTCCACCAGTTACCTGCCTGTTACCTGCCTCGTCTGTCTGCCCGCTCACCTGGGAGCACCCGCCTGTTACCTGCTGTGTCCATCAACCCGCTCACCTGGGAGTGCCCACCAGTTACCTGCCAGTTACCCGCCTCGTCTGTCTGCCCGCTCATCTGGGAGCACCCACCTGTTTCCTGCCAGCCTGCCTGGAGACCCTGCCGTCACTTGTTGTGACCATCTTCCTGGTAAAACCTATAGACTGCTACCTGCCCTGCTTTCTCGAACTGTGTCCACCTGCCAGCTACCAGAGACTTCCGCCTGCTTGCCGAGTCCATCCGCCATACCGGTCAGTCCCAGCCATCTGACCCGTGGGAGCCACCTGCTCTCTTACAAGGTCGTCCCCAGAGTAGCACCTGGTCCCTCAGCCCGGATCCTCCCTGGTCACGGTGTCGTTAGCTGCCGTACGACCAGGGTCGGTTCGGGTGGATACTTAGTCACGCCCCTCTGGGTCCCTCCTTGCACCTCGGCACAGAGGTTCCACCACCCGGCCCCGTAACAGCCAGTACTAAGTATTAATGGAATTCTAGTAATTACACAAAGGAAACACACTGGGGCACCAACCAAAATAAATAATAAAAAAATAAAAAAAATGATGTAGGGGCCTTTATTGTCTTGGAGGTAAAAATTAAACCTATAGCAAATGTTAGAATAACGCCCTCTTCAAGTGCTGGTTAACACAGCTACAAGCTGATACAGAAGTAATTATGAATTATCAACTTTGTACAGGTTATCATTACACATATAAATATAGTGGTGATAACATAGGCTGGCTTTGAGACCTTCTACCGTGAAAATGGTAAGATACCCTTAGGTTAACCCCATGGACCTTGGACCTAGATGGACAATTCTACTTAATCATCGCAGATTTGTAATCACATAGGCATATGTTTTATTTTCCTGTTCTTAAAACGGAATTACAAAAACTTTGTCATACACATGTATTGTAAGAATTCTGGACCAACAGGGACATTTTTTATTATTTTTGAAGCCAATTTTACTTATGTGAATTTACACAGAATTAAAGGTTAACTAATTATACTTTTTTTACTCTTCAGAATAAGCTGTCTTGTGTGTATAAATGAGTGATAACACTATTTCTGGTTATTATATGACTTCTATCCTGCATTTTTCATCAGTTTTTGCTCTACTTGTTCTATCTCTAATTTGCAATTGTCTCAGAGCTGGTGGGTGGAGACTAGCTGCTGTGATGTCTCTTTTGTGCAAAACACACAGAAAGATGGTGATGTGGTAACAAACAGACAGAAGTAGCAGATGCATGGAGGAAATCATACAGCAGTACTGAGCAGTATAGCTATGAATACAGCACTGGTATAAGCTACCTAGAATCAGTTTCTTTGCTTCTCACTTTGCTTCTCTTTCCTCCTCCCTTCTCCATAGTCTTCAATATGCTGTTGAACCTAGCTCCTCATTGTGCTGGCAGTTTGCCTTGTCTTACACAAGACTGATTTGAGTTGTTTTTACGTGAATGATCAGTTCAGGAATCAGTTTCTTACATTGGCTTGTATTATTAATTTTTGCAATGTTTATTGAAAGTACAGTTCCCATTTAAAGGGAATATTTTACCAGGTTTTTGCTGCCGCTTCTGAGAACAGTACAACATAGAAGCAGAGACCCTGATTTCAGCAATGAATAACTTTCTGGGCTTCTTGCTGTAATTTTGATAAAATCACTGGTTTACAGGTGCAACTCACTAAATTAGAATATAATCAAAAAGTTTATTTATTTCAGTTCTTCAATACAAAAAGTGTAACTCATATATTATATAGAGTCATTACAAACAGAGTGATCTATTTCAAGTGTTTATTTCTGTGAATGTTGATGATTATGGCTTACAGCCAATGAAAACACAAAAGTCATTATCTCAGTAAATTAGTATATGCTGCAGATCTCGCAGTTATCTGAATGTTGAACTCTATATAACCCAGCTCCAACCACTGATTGACAGCTTTCTGCCCATGGACAGTAGGGTTATACGGGGATAATGAGTATGAATGACTACCTGTCAGCAGTTCACTAGACCTCTAATGATAAAATCACTATTTTATCAGTAGGAAATTATCAAAACTAGACTAAGCAGCCCTGTGACATATCACTGGAATCCGGTTCTCTTTCTCTACATTATGATGCTCTCAGGTGGTAAAAACCAGGTGATATTCCGTTTAAATGTGCACTAATATTTATTAGAATATATTTTTGTTTTTTATATTTCTCTGTTGTGATCTATTTGGACACGTTTATCCTTTGTGAATTATATAAAATGATTACATTATGCATAATTTGCAATATAAGGAAACGTTGAAGAAATAATGTAACCCCCAATGAGAACTCACAGTTTTATCTGTGTCCTCAAATGTTTCTCTCGCCTCCTCATATGTGCATATTTCTTCCAGACATTCTCTTTCTAAATTTCCTTTTTTAAGTTCCTCTATATGTATGAAGTTGGCCCTCTTGGTTCTTTGTATCACTTGGTTAGCATTTTCACTGGATAGGAAAACTGTAGAGAATATAATATTATTAGGATAGATATTTTTGGTACAAGTTATTTTTCAACAGATGTCCATCAGTGTGCAAGATCAGATATTCATCAGTGTTTGGTCATTGTGTCCTTTTTTACCATCAGTTTTTTTTCTCATGTGCAAAAAAAAATTCAAAGCTTTTATTCATTAGGGCAGGGGTGGGAACCTCCGGTCCGCAATTTTCTTTTCTTTGGCTTCTGTGCAAATTCCCAGGGTCCGCAGTGCTCGGGAATCTTTAATTGCTCCTTATAACACAAGCATGCGCACACAGTGTTCACTACTGAACGCTGTGGAGCATGCAACAAAATAATAAATTTTGACGATGGCCAGTTCTTTGTGGTTGCAGTCAGTGCACTTCAGTCCCACCATGACGACAGCAGCCCCAGTGTCTCCTATGAGCTATATGCTGAAGCCCCAACGTCTCCTATGATGTTTATGCTTTATCCCCAGTGTCTCTTGTGATGTATATGCACCACCCCCAGGGATGCATATGCACCAACCACAGCTTCTCCTACCTGATGCATATACTTTAGCACCAGCGTCTCTTATGTGATGTATATACTTCAGCACAACCGTCTGCTATGTGATGTACAGTTGTGCTCAAAAGTTTACATACCCCGGCAAAATTTTTCCTTTCTTGGCCTTGTTTCAGAGAATATGAATGCTAACAAAAAAAACTTTTCCTCCACTCATGGTTATTGGTTGCGTGAAGCCATTTATTGTCAAACTACTTTGTTTTCTCTTTTTAAATCTTAATGACAACCAAAAATACCCAAATGACCCTGATCATTTGACACAAATGGGTTTGAATGGCTACTAAAGGTAGCATCCTCACCTATGACCTGTTTGCTTGTTATTGGTGTGTGTGCATAAAAGCTGAGTGAGTTTCTGGGATCCAGACAGACTCTTGCATCTTTAATCCAGCCACTGACGTTTCTGGATTGTGAGTCATGGGGAAAGCAAAAGAATTGTCAACGCATCTATTGGAAAAGGTAGTTGAACTGTATAACACAGGAAAGGGATACAAAAAGATATCCAAGGAATTGATAATGCCAGTCAGCAGCGTTCAAACTGTGATGAACAAATGGAAAATCAGGGCTCTGTAAAAACCAAACCACGGTCAGGTAGACCAACAAAAATTTTAGCTACAACTGCCAGGAAAGTTGTTCGGGATGCGAAGAAAAACCCACAAATAACATCCGTTGAAATTCAGGACTCTCTGAAAACTAGCGGTGTGGCTGTTTCAAGATGCGCAATAAGGAGGTATTTGAAGAAAAATGGGCTGCATGGTCGAGTCACCAGAAGAAAGCCATTACTGTGCAAATGCCACAAAGTATCTCTCCTACAATACACCAAACAGCACAGAGACAAGCCTCAAAACTTCTGGAACAAGGTAATTTGGAGTGATGAGACCAAAGTTGAACTTTTTGGCCACAACCATAAACGTTACATTTGGAAAGAGGTCAACAAGGCCTATGATGAAAGGAACACCATTCCTACAGTAAAGCACGGAGGTGGGTCGCTGATGTTTTGGGGACGTGGGAGCTACAAAGGCACAGGAAACTTGGTAAAAGTTGAAGGAAAGATGAATGCAGCACATTATCAGCAAATACTGGAGGTAAATTTGCACTCATCAGCCCAGAAGCTGCGCATGTGACGTACTTGGATGTTCCAACATGACAACGATCCAAGGCCAAGTCGACCTGTCATTGGCTACAGCAGAACAAAGTGGAGGTTCTGGAGTGGCCATCTCAGTCTCCTGACCTCAATATCATTGAGCCACTCTGGGGAGATCTCAAGCGCGCAGTTCATGCTAGACAGCCCAGGAATTTACAGGAACTGGAGGCTTTTTGCCAAGAAGAATGGGCAGCTTTACCATCTGAGAAAATAAAAAACCTCATCCACAACTACCACAAAAGACTTCAAGCTGTCATTGATGTTAGAGGGGGCAATACATGGTATTAAGAACTGGTGTATGTGAACTTTTGATAAGGGTCATTTGGATGTTTTTGGTTGTCATTAGGATTTAAAAAGAGAAAACACAGTAGTTTGACAATAAATGGCTTCACCCAACCAATAACCATGAGTGGAGAAAAAGTTTTTTTTTATCATTCATATTCTCTGAAACAAGGCCAAGAAAGGAAAAATTCTGCCGGGGTATGTAAACTTTTGAGCATAACTGTATATGCTTCAGCTCCAGCATCTCCTATGTGATGTACATACTTCAACACCAGTCTCTGCTATGTGATGTACAGTATATGCTCCAGCTCCTCCATTTCCTATGTGATGTATGTGCTTCAGCCCAGCATCTCCTATGTGATGTAAATGCTCCAGCCCGAGCATCTCCTATGTGAATTATATACAGCAGTCTCTGTGTCTTCTATGTGATGTATACAGCAGTCTCTGTGTCTCTTATTGGATGAATATACAGCAGTTCTAGTGTTTCCTATGTGATGTATATACATTAGCCTCAGTGTCTCCTATGTGACACATACAGCTGTCCTAGTATCACGGTGTCTGCTATGTTAAGCATACGGCAGTTCTAGTGTATCCTATGGGATGTATACAGCAGTCTTGGTGTCTCCTAAGTGATGTATACTGAAGACCTCTCACTCCTTGAGTTCTACAAAAGTAATATGAGCATTGATGAATTTCCCACTGTGAGGAGACCCGCAGTATAATATATATCTGTGTTCAGAACTTACTGCTGTGAGTTCTTTTCAAAAATTAATTCCAAAGAATCGACTGCGCTCTAGACCAATGTAAATCTGGAAAAGCAGTTGCGAGTAGAATGATCAGTACCACATAACATCACACGTTGCACCAAAGAGAAACAGCTCATCACATTGGGGGGGATTTAATTAATTGTTTGACCAAACCAAACATAGCAGGTTAAATTTCAAGTTGATAATTTGGTACGATGATGATGATATAAATATCCAAATGGCCTCTGGCAGAAAAAAAGGTTCCCCACCCCTGTATTAGGGTATGTTCACACAAAGTCTGCTTCCATCAGGAAGATGCTTCAGGACACATTGGTGTTTTTAGTCCTGATGAGTCTATTTTGTATTTTTTTTTCTCATTTCCCGAGTGCTTGCTTTGTCGTTCTTATCTACCAGTGGTTATTTTTTTTAGCATTTTTCCATCATTTTTGAACCTTCTCTGTTTACTGACATTCTCCCGTTGTTTTTTTTATTCTCCATTCAACAATGAAGAAACCTCTAGCGGTTTCTGAAGCAAACACTCTGGGAAAGCCCTCAAAAAAATACCCGAGCGTCTTCCGGACATGTTTTAAGCCTTCCCATTCACTTATATTGTAAGGTACAGTATAGCAGCATGTATGCTGACCAGGTACAGGATTATAGAGATATCAGGAAGCAGAAGTTAACATTATTATCCTGAAAAGCTAGCCAAAAACATTCTCCTTCAGATCAATTGAGTCTACCAATATTTGTGCTTTGAGAACATTTGTAAGGATAAGAGCATATGCAGAAAAAATATTTCCTATGATCTAAATGATTTTGCCTGTGGCACAAAAGTTCTCCCCTATGAGTTTACCAGTAACACTTAAGACAAATTTTCACATTTACATTTGTTGGAACCATGACATAAAAATGGTTTATTTCATTTTTATAAAAAAATGTCTAAATAAATCAAATTGTAAAATTCAGAAATTCAAGATGAAATCATACCTGATTGCTCAGTCTGATGGATGAAGAGTATTATAAAGGTAATGCACAGGGTCTGCACAGAATTTGCCATTTTGCTCCCTTGTCAAAATGGGAAGAGATGTTGATTTAAGAGCTGGTAAATAGAGAAACCTTTTTTTTTTTTAAGTTCAAAGATCAGGGTCCAGTAAATGTACACTTTGAAAGCCAAAGCTTAGTTTGTCTAGTGGTGAGGTCACTGGTACATTTGTTAATAAAATAGTACTTCCCTTAAAGAAGCACTCTCATTAAACTTTTCATCACCTAAACCTATGTAACTGTATATGTAGCAATATACTCAACGATCACCGTCTTCCCCGGTTTCCCCGATCCTCTTCTCACTCACTTGACTTCTATTCCGGATCGCTGGATTAAACTGGGGTTTATGTGTCCCGAAGTCACTTTTAGGGCTCGCTCACACTGCTGTATATTCTCTCTTGCAAGAGTAACGGTCCGATTATACTAAGGACACTCAGATCAAACTCAGAGTTTGATCCGAGTATCATCTAAGTGTGCTCCGATTCTCTAGCATGAGAGAATTGCATCACAGGTGTGGAGATGACGGAGTGTTATGGCAAACACTTTGATATGTTCACTAGTTGCCTGCTCCTGGCCTAATGGATATGATCAAGTGCATGCAAGAAAGAATAACATCAGACACACACAGTCGGATGTAAGCTCTCCTTAATCAGCTATGGCACAGCTCCAAGTGTCCTTTATTCAACTCGAACATAGATTTATATAAACTCTCTATATGGGCTCGGTTAGCCCCAGAATGGGAGTAACCAGATGTATAGATTGGTTAGTCCATGGGCAGATCCATGAGGTCATCAGGATGGGTTGGTCCATGAGGTCATCATGGGGTATGATCCATGAGGTCATCAGGGGGCGTGATCCATGAGGTCATCAGGGTGGGTGTCTCCAAGCGATGTGTCGCTCTGTGATTGGGTAGTCCTTCTATAGAATTCAGCTTCCTCCCAGAACTTCCTTGTACGACAGGATGTAGTCATAAGTCCAGTTGCCATCTTGCATAACAGAGCATGGTGTGATGAAACAGGAAATGACAGCCATCTTTTGATCTAAACAAGCTTATGTAAGGTGAAATAATACACTTTATGGGTCTTTTCTCTCAATCTCCTATGTCTTGAGGTTAATTAAGTATTTGATCCTATGGCTCTCCTCAACAGGAGAACTTAATTTCTCCATCTTCTCCATTGTCTCTGTCTGTAGATGTTGGACTGCACTCCGATTAGTGCAGTCTGAAGTTTCACATGCACCCATAGACTTGTATGGGTGTGTGTGATCTGAATAACGGAGCCACTCGCAGCATGCTGCAATTGTTTTCTCCATAGGTTTTTATTGTAAAAGCCAATTACAACTCACACATAAACCCCAGTATCATTCGGCATGCTCTAATAGAAAAGAGGATTGGAACGGGGCTGGAAACCGGAGAAGACGGCGATGAATGAGTATATTATCGCACATACAGTATATTACATATACAATTACATATACGTACATTTACACAGATTAAGGCAAAAAAAAAGTTTTTATGAGAGTGCTTCTTTTTCTTTTTTTTTTAAACCTTGTTTTTATTTACATTAATTAATGCGAATATTAAAATATTCTTAAACTTAAAATATACATGACTAGGTTGTTATAAGATGGTAAATAGCAGAGTGTACATTCCAAGCATGGTTCTATCAAGTCAAAAGACAAACCAAAAGCTAGGAGGGGGAGGGAAGGAGGGGAGAAAGGAGAATGTCTAAAACAGGTACTTTCCATATATAGATCACCCAACAGGGGTGTATAACCTTATACTCTTCTTGAAAGATGTGTGGGACCCAGCGACACTAAGATAGACCCCTAACACCTAGATGTGTCTCCGCACTGCCACAATTTTCTAATTTTAATTCTTATGCCCTTTAAACCAGAACGTTATGTCACACAAAATAGTTAGTAAATAACATTTAGAACATGTCTACTTTACACCAGCACAATTTTTGAAGCATAATTTTTTTTTAGAAAGTTAGAAGGGTTAAAAGTTGATCAGCAATTTTTCATTTTTCCAACAAAATTTACAAAACCTCTTTTTTTAGGATCCACATCATATTTGAAGTGGCTTTGAGGGCCTGTATGACAGAAAATATCCCAAAGTGACACCATTCTAAAAACTGCACCCCTTAAAATCCTGAAAACCACATTCAAAAAGTTTATCAACCTTTCAGGTGTTTCACAGAAATTAATATGAACATTTTACTTTTTTTCACAAAAAATTTTCTTTAGCCCCAAATTTTTTATTTTCACAAGGGTAACAGAAGAAAATTGACCTAAAAAATTGTTGTGCAATTTCTCCTGAGTACGCTGATACCACATATGTGGGGGAAAACTATTTGGGCGCATGGCATGACTCGGAAGTGAAGGAGCACTGTTTAACTTTTTGAATGCAAAAATGATTGGAATTGAGAGCAGGCGCCATGTTGTGCTGGGCGAGCCCCTGATGTGTAGAGCCATGAAAATAACAAATCACATTTTCAAAGGGTAAAAGGAGAAAATTCACCATACAAATTGTTGTGCAATTTCTCCTGAATACACCGATACTAGAGATGAGTGTTGTTCTACTCGAACTGTTCGCCAATCTCAAATTCGAGCTGTTTTGGGCGGTGTTCGAGCCGTTCGGCGAACACGAACAATTTGAGAAAAATTCGGCTGTTCGAGGTTATGTTCGATAACTGTTCGTGGCACCAAAATCATAACTGGATTTTTTCTCAGTAATGCTGAAAATTAATGTTAATACGCAGTTTGAGTGTACAGCGGGGAGGGGGGAGGGGCAGGGGATGGATCTCTGCAGGAACAATGAAGATCTCCATTTTTTTTTCTCTTTCCCGCATTTGCAGTGGGGAGGTGCAATCTGTCAGCCTATCAGCAGCGCACACACGGAGCGAAGTGCTTTTTTTCACACAAGCAAGGGCATGTGTCATTGGCAGTGTATGTCACATGTCCTTGCCCTATAAGACCAAGCCATTTTCCCCGTCGCCACCATTTTCTCACTGCTGCAGCTGCGTGTTAGACGGCACCGCTGTTGCTGTGTGCGCTATACCTTGTTAATTTCAAGCCAATTTTCGCACAAATCTACAGATAGCTTGGGAGTAGGGAATAGTTGTGATTGCAGTCCTTTTAAGGACTAGGTTACAGCATTTCCTACGACTTTTATCAGGCAGGTCTGTGCTCTTAAATAGATAGATTGTGGGAGTAAAGACTAATTGTAATTGGAGTCCTTTTCAGGACTAGGTTACATCAGTTCCTATCAGTTTTTGCCAGGCAGGTCTGTGCCAGTGCTGTGCAAGTTTTTTTCACAGCATTTGGCTGAATCTAGCAAAGCTAATCCTTTTTGGCCTATTGCAGAGTGTGTTAGTCAGTGGAGTAGCCTATCTGTGTTGCAAGATATACCACCTGTGTATAGAATACCAATTTTTTTACTGCACCTAGTGAAGTAAAATCTTTTGGGCATAGCATCATTCTATTAGTCCATCTATACTGACCTCCATCAGGTTGCAAACTGAATCTAATTTTTTTCTGCATCTAGCTCTGAAAAAATATTGGGCTTCTAGCTGTGAGTGGGACTTGTTCTATTAATCCATCTATACAGACCTCCATCAGGTTGCAAACTGAATATATTTTTTTCTGCATCTACCTCTGAAAAAATATTGGGCTTCTAGCTGTGTGTGGGACTTGTTCTATTAATCCATCTATACAGACCTCCATCAGGTTGCAAACTGAATATATTTTTTTCTGCATCTACCTCTGAAAAAATATTGGGCTTCTAGCTGTGTGTGGGACTTGTTCTATTAATCCATCTATACAGACCTCCATCAGGTTGCAAACTGAATATATTTTTTTCTGCATCTACCTCTGAAAAAATATTGGGCTTCTAGCTGTGTGTGGGACTTGTTGTATTAGTCCATCTATACTGACCTCCATCAGGTTGCAAACTGAATATATTTTTTTCTGCATCTACCTCTGAAAAAATATTGGGCTTCTAGCTGTGTGTGGGACTTGTTCTATTAATCCATCTATACAGACCTCCATCAGGTTGCAAACTGAATATATTTTTTTCTGCATCTAGCTCTGAAAAAATATTGGGCTTCTAGCTGTGTGTGGGACTTGTTCTATTAATCCATCTATACAGACCTCCATCAGGTTGCAAACTGAATATATTTTTTTCTGCATCTACCTCTGAAAAAATATTGGGCTTCTAGCTGTGTGTGGGACTTGTTGTATTAGTCCATCTATACTGACCTCCATCAGGTTGCAAACTGAATATATTTTTTTTCTGCATCTACCTCTGAAAAAATATTGGGCTTCTAGCTGTGTGTGGGACTTGTTCTATTAATCCATCTATACAGACCTCCATCAGGTTGCAAACTGAATATATTTTTTTCTGCATCTAGCTCTGAAAAAATATTGGGCTTCTAGCTGTGTGTGGGACTTGTTCTATTAATCCATCTATACAGACCTCCATCAGGTTGCAAACTGAATATATTTTTTTCTGCATCTACCTCTGAAAAAATATTGGGCTTCTAGCTGTGTGTGGGACTTGTTCTATTAATCCATCTATACAGACCTCCATCAGGTTGCAAACTGAATATATTTTTTTCTGCACCTACCTCTGAAAACATATTGGGCTTCTAGCTGTGTGTGGGACTTGTTCTATTAATCCATCTATACAGACCTCCATCAGGTTGCAAACTGAATATATTTTTTTCTGCATCTACCTCTGAAAAAATATTGGGCTTCTAGCTGTGTGTGGGACTTGTTCTATTAATCCATCTATACAGACCTCCATCAGGTTGCAAACTGAATATATTTTTTTCTGCATCTACCTCTGAAAAAATATTGGGCTTCTAGCTGTGTGTGGGACTTGTTCTATTAATCCATCTATACAGACCTCCATCAGGTTGCAAACTGAATATATTTTTTTCTGCATCTACCTCTGAAAAAATATTGGGCTTCTAGCTATGTGTGGGACTTGTTGTATTAGTCCATCTATACTGACCTCCATCAGGTTGCAAACTGAATATATTTTTTTCTGCATCTACCTCTGAAAAAATATTGGGCTTCTAGCTGTGTGTGGGACTTGTTCTATTAATCCATCTATACAGACCTCCATCAGGTTGCAAATTGAATATAATTTTTTTCTGCATCTAACCCAGCCAATAGTTTTGGCCTAATACCACAGTTTGGCCACTCAGCTCTGCTCGGTTCCCATCCATTGTTTTTTTGTGCAATTAGTTAACCACCAAAATGAGTGGAAAAAGGCCTGCTGCTGGTGGAAAGGGGAATAGGCGTGTTGGGAAGGGGAAAAAAGGTTGTGTCCGTGGGGTAGGTGTTAAAGCAACAGTAACATCTGCAGAAGAAAGACCATCTTCCAGCCAAACTAAAATGTCTACTTCTTTTAGCGGACAATGTGATAAGATCCCTTTCTTACGGCCACGCCAATCGCTACAAATTCCAGATGAGGCACAAAAACAGCAGGTGCTTCAACGGATATCAAGTGCTCCTTTAAGTGGGCTCTCCTCCACATCAACTTCAACATCACAAATACTCCAGTCCTCAAAGGTGTCACCCCAATCGCACTTGCTTCCTCACAGCTCCCAAATCTCCAGCTGCCCGTCTGAGTATGAGGTAGAACAGATGGTTGAGTCTGCAGAGCTGTTTACTCATACTATAGCCTGGGAATCAGAGGTCGACTCCAGCGCTTCTGTGAATCCAGACGAGGAAATGATCTGCACTGATGCCCAGAATCTTTATGAGTCGGATCCAGGACCAGACGCAGAAGGTTCTGACCATAATGTAGACCCTCATTCCCAAACTGTAACTCCTGTTGGTGGAGACAATGAGGAAGACGATGATAAGACTCAAATACCTGATTGGAGCGACAACTTTAGTTTTTTGTCAGGGCAGGAACAGGTTGGCTCTGAGGACGACGGGTGTGATAACGCACAGGGTGATGATGATGAGGTTGGAGATCCCACTTACTGTCAACCCACAGTCAGCCAAGAGATGAGGTCAGCAGAGGAGGTGGAGGAAGATGCTAGTGACGACGAGGTCAGGTTGCGCCTTCCTGGACAGAGACGTAGTACTGGAAGCACGTCAACAACTGCATCCTCAAACACAACTCTGCCTCTCACCACAAGTCGTGGTGGCTCTTCAGGTCGCATGGGTGCTAAGCCTTGCATAGCCTGGGTATTTTTTCAGATCGATAAAGATGACCCAACTCGTGTTATCTGTAACATTTGTCAGCAAAAGCTAAGTAGAGGCCAAAAAATACATAGTTTGAGTGCTTCATGCATGAACCGGCACATGGACATGAAGCATAAGTTGCAGTGGGAAGCTCAGTGTGCTACAATGCGGCCTAGCCGGCCGGGCCAACCACCGTCTGCCATATCTTGTGCATCCGCGGCCTCTTCATCCTCTGTGACTGGGGGTACAGCAGTCACACCTGTTTTGGGGCGCAGACCTGCCACCTCTTTACCCGCAACAGCCAGCGTGATTGGCAGGTCATCATTTTCTTTGGAGGTGGTAACACCAGCTGGTGTTGAGCGCTGTCTGACATCGATAGCACCACCTTTGGATCAAGGCAACCTAACATGTCCGCCTGCATCTTCCTCACAGACCGGCAGTTTGCCGGGGACACCCTTATCAACCCCGTCTAAGCACAATAGCCAGCCCTCGGTCCCTCAGATGTGGACAAGTAAAAGACCATTTCCTCCTAGCCATGAGAAAGCTAAGAGGTTGAATTTCACCATCTGCAAGCTCTTGGCTACAGAAATGCTGCCTTTCCGCCTGGTGGACACAGAGGATTTTCGAGACCTTATGTCCGTCGCAGTGCCCCAGTACCAGATGCCCAGTCGGCACTACTTCTCAAAGAAAGGTGTGCCTGCGCTCCACCAGCATGTCGCACACAACATCACCGCTTCTTTGAGGAACTCTGTGTGTGACAGGGTGCATTTCACCACAGACACTTGGACGAGTAGGCATGGACAGGGGCGTTACATGTCGCTGACTGGGCACTGGGTAACTATGGTGACAGCAGGACAAGGGGCTGCTGTCCAAGTCTTGCCGTCCCCACGAGTTGTGCGTCAATCCTCTTTATGTCAAAGTTCCTCCACTGCTTCTGCCTCCTCAACCTCCTCTCAGTCTTCCACCTGCACCCAAAGCCTGTCTGGTCATGCCACAAGCTTTCTAACTGCGCAGAAGGGATCCTGCACACCTCCTTACTATGCTGGCAGTAGGGCTCAACGTCATCAGGCGGTTTTTACATTGAAATGTCTGGGAAATGTGAGTCACACAGCTGAGGAGTTGTGGTCAGCTCTGGAGAACCAATTTCATGAATGGTTGTCTCCACTGGACCTGAAACCAGGGAAGGCCGTGTGCGACAATGCTGCAAACCTGGGTGCGGCCCTTCGCCGGGGCAATGTCACACACGTGCCTTGTATGGCTCACATGTTGAACCTGGTTGTCCAGCAATTTTTAGCCCACTATCCCAGACTAGATGGCCTTCTGCAGAGGGCACGGTTGCTGTGTGCTCACTTCCGCCGTTCGCATCCCGCAGCTCAGCGACTTACATCTCTACAGAAGTCGTTGGGCCTGCCACTTCACCGGCTAAAATGCGATGTGCCTACCCGGTGGAATTCAACTCTGCACATGTTGCAGCGACTGTGGCAGCACCGACAAGCCCTGGTGCAATACGTTCTGACGTATAGCCTGGGCCAACGAGATTCAGAGGTGGGGCAAATCACGCTGGAGGAGTGGTCTCAGATCAGGGACCTATGCACCCTTCTGCACAGTTTTGAAATGGCGACAAAGATGTTTAGTGCTGACGATGCCATTATCAGCATGACTATTCCGGTGATTTACATGCTGGAGCACATGTTAAACAGAATTCGGAGTCAGGTGGTGGCACAAGAGGAGGTGGAGGAAGTAGAGGAGGAGGAGTTGTATGCGGAAGGGCTAACATCTGCAAGGTCCAGACGGTCGGCAGCACCAAGGCGGCAGGCATGTGAGGGTGGGGGAGATGGTTTTACCAGGGCGCATGGTAGCAGCCAAACTAGTGAGGAAGGTGCAGGAGCCCAGGAAGAAGTGGAGGACGAACTGATGGAAGACTCATCAGATGAGGGAGACCTTGATCACATTTCTGTTGTGCGAGGTTGGGGGGAGAGGACAGAGGAAGGAAGCATGATTGTTACCTCGCCACCAACACAACAGGGACTTGGTGCTCCTGGATGCGCAACACACATGAGTGCCTTCTTGCTGCACTACCTGCAACATGACCCTCGAATTGTGAGAATTAGAAATAATCCTGACTACTGGGTTGCCACACTGTTAGATCCCCGGTACAAAAGTAAATTTGCAGAAATTATTCCTGCCATAGAAAGGGATGCACGCATGCAGGAGTATCAGCAGAGACTGTTGCAGAATCTTACATGTGCTTTTCCACAAAATACCAGTGGTGCACGTAGTGAATCTCACAGTTCCAACTTGCCAACCGTGGGACCGTCAAGTGTTCAGCACTCAAACCGTAACAGAACCACAGTATCTGCTGGTAACATCAATTTTGCGGAATCATTTCACCACTTTTTTAGCCCATCCTTTGCAAGGCCACAGGAGACAAGAAGTCTGACACATAGTCAACGCCTAGAGACGATGGTACAGGAGTATCTCCAAGTAAACATTGAAGCCACGACTGTGTCACTGGACCCTTACTCTTTTTGGGCTTCCAATCTGGATAAATGGCCGGAGCTAGCCACTTACGCCTTGGAGATCTTGTCATGCCCCGCAGCCAGCGTTCTGTCTGAACGTGTGTTCAGCGCTGCTGGTGGTGTGCTGACAGATAAGCGCACGCGGCTCTCCACTGATAATGTAGACAGACTCACGTTCATAAAGATGAACAAATCATGGATCCGAAACGACTTTTCTACCCCTGTGTCATCCTGGGGAGAGTAAAAGCTTGATGATTGGTTAAAATCACCCTACCAACCGTTTTAAGCTTTCAAATTACTAATCATGTTTATCTGTATCTTGGCTGGAAAATAATTTGGGCTTTGTAGCAGTGTGCAGCACTGATCCTATTAGGCCATCTATACTAAAGCTTCACCAGATTTAAAATTAATAATAATTTTTAGCTGCATCTAGCCCGGAAAATAATTTTGGGGCTCCGAGTTGCGCAAGACACATAAGTGCCTTCTTGCTGCACTACCTGCAGCATGACCCTCATATTGTCAGAATTCGAAGTAATCATGACTACTGGGTTGAAACACTCTTAGATCCCCCAAACTTTTCGATCAACCTTTTCATTTTAATAAAGACCAAAAAAATGGTCATTTTTGAAATTGTAAGCATTAGCAGGTTGTTAGAAACTGAAATCAAACAGTTTTCAACTCAAAACTTTATTCTAGGTGATGTTACATTTTCACATAGGACCACTTGTTCGAAAGGAGCTTCTGAACTCTCTCGTCCATTGAATTTGTCAGGTTTTGGATGGTTTCTGCTTCAATTGTTTTGCATGAGGACAGAATACCCTCCCAGAGCTGTTGCTTAGATGTGAACTGCCTCCCGCCATCATAGACACTCCTTTTAATGATGCTCCAAAGGTTCTGAATGGGCTACAGGTCAGGGGAGCATGGGGGTCACACCATAAGTTTGTCCCCTTTTATGCCCATATCAGCCAGAGATGCAGATGTTTTATGTGCAGCATAAGATGGTGCATTATCATGCAGAAAAATGATCTTGCTGTGAAATACACGGTTCTTCTTCTTGAACCATGGCAGGAAGTGCTGTTTGAGAAAATCCACATACATTATGGAGTTCATCTTTAGCGCCTTCAGGGATCCTAAAGGGGCCGACAATCTCTCTCCCCATGATTCCAGCCCAAAACATTACTCCACCTCCTCCTTGTTGGCGCTGTAGCCGTGTTTGCGTGGGGTGTCCATCAACCAGCCATCCTCCACTCCATCCATCTGGACCATCGAGCGCTGCACGGCACTCATCCGTGAACAAAACAGTTTTGAAATCAGTCTTCATGTAATGTTTGGCCCACTGGAGCCGTTTCTGCTTGTGTGAAGTGGATAGAGGAGGTCGACAGGATGGCGTATGCACAGCTGCAAACCTCTGAAGGACCCTGCATCTTGTTGTTCGGGGGACGTTGGAGGCACAAGCAGCTTCAAAAACTTGTCTGCTGCTATGACAAGGCTTTTTTGCCGCTGCTCTTTCAACCTGACGTAATTGCCTGTAGGAAAGAGTCCTCAATTTGCCCTTATCAGCACGCACACGTGTGTACTGTGAATCAGCTACATACTTCTTGATTGCCAAGACACTTCATCCTGATCATCGCACAATGTTGATTGTAGTCATGCCTTGACCTAAACACTCCACAATTTGTTGCTTCTCAGCAGCCGACACATCCTTTTTCTTTCCCATTTTGGCAGAAAATGTAGGCTGCTTAATAATGTGAGACAGCCTTCTTAAGTAGTCTTGCCTTTCATTCGACACACCTGCCAAACTAATTAGCACAGGTGTCTGCAATTGCTTACAGTGATATAAAGAGCCCTGACACACATCACCATCAATGAGTTTAACTGACAAACAAACAAATTCTTCCCTTATCACTCCTAAACACTTTTTGCATAATAATTTGGAACGCAGTGTACATGTGCTTTTCCACAAAACACCAGTGGTTCACGTAGTGAATCTTACAGTTCTAACTTGCCAACCGTGGTCTGTATGGAGTTGTTCAATAAAGGGCCCAAAATTAAGATAACATAGATGGGAGAGGTCTCTATGAATAGGAATTCCTAAGTATTTGATACCCTGTGAGGGCCAGGCAAAGGGAAAGTTGGACTGGATGGAATCCTATATGGATTTGGGGAGGGAGACATCGAGGGCCTCAGACTTCGCTGCATTGATTTTAAAATTTGACCATGTAACAAAGTGATCTATTTCAGCCATAACAGCATGGATGGATATATGTGATTGAGTGATATATACTAGGACATCATCAGCAAATAGAGAGCACTTGTACTCGGTGCCTCCCACCTCAATCCACCTAATATTGGGGTTATGGCGAATTGATGAGAGCAGGTGCTCCGTCACTAGGATGTATAAGAGAGGGGACAGAGGACATCCCTGCCTTGTCCCATTGGTGATTGTGAAAGGTGATGAAAATGTTCTGATGCACCCCCTGGGCCTTGGGACACCCGGAGCCGGACCCTTTTTGGTGGATGCTGGTGGTTGTAGTCTTCGTGGCGGCGACCCGGTTCTGTGGCTCAGGGTGGTCAAACCAGTGGCGGAACTATTTATGTGGTTTTGATGTTTAAATGTCCGACTATGCCACCCGTGGATTGCGGTCAGAGTGAACCGCCGCTGCAGGGCAGACCTCTGAGGCTGGTGTTGTGGGTGCAGCAGAGCGTAGCATAACTCCCCACGGGAGGAGTATAGCCTCAGGGCAGTGTATGCGGAGGATGGGGGTGATGGTGCAGGGCAGCAGCAGTAACGACACGGAGTCAGTGATGCAGTCCAGGGCCTTTACTCACAGTTCTTATTATCCAGACCACGTCTGCAGGTAACGGCTGCCCACGTCGTACTGTGCTCACCAGGTGAGGGGCTCAGACAACTCCCAGATAACTTTGGAGCGCTTCACAGGACCCCCTTTGTGTGTCCTTTGTCTGGCCTTTCTTACCAACCCTTCTGTCTGGCTGCCTCGGGCCTCCTCTTGGTAAACTTGGCGCCAGTTTCCCTGACCCTATGTGGTGCCTTCCTAGCGGGTGTAGCGAGGGGCTGCGCCACATAAAATGTCACAGCCTCCGGTTTCTAGCTGAGGGTCGTTTCCTGCCTCCACTAGTTTCGGGGACCGGTCTCCCCCTTTGGCCTGACCCCTCCACGCAGGTGGATTCGGGCGTGCGGTGGCGACTCGCCCGTCCGCACCCCTGGGATCCCTTCATTCCTCGTTCCTGGAGCCTTCTCCGCTCCTCTTCCTTCCTTCTCCCTCTTCCAGGCCTGGGCCTCTGTTACTAGGCTCGCCTCCGGAGCAGAGCTCATGCAGAGCCCCTGCTCCCTGCCACTTCTGCTCAGACTTCTCTGCACTGAACTAAGATGGTGCCCACCTTTTATACTCCCTTCTCAATGCACCCAGAAACTGCTTCCTCCCTGCTCCTGCACTACAGGGTTCCCCTTCCTCAGTGTTCCCTCCCCCCACTCCAGCCAGGGACAGGGACTGTCGTGCCCATCTCAGAGGCATATTGGTCGCCCTGCCCCACGGCAATGTGGTGTAATGCATGCAGGTGTCGGGTCCTGATCCACACTCCATCCTTACCTGAGAGTGAGATATCACACCTCTGGGTGAGGTGCAATACCTCTGTAGCAACCGAGCCCTCAGGGTGCTACAGTTCCATTTATCTTCAGCCTAGGTGACGTATTGTGATACAGGGCCGTGATTTTGGCTATAAAAGGGTCCCCTAGACCCCTACCCCAAGCTTTTTAAGAGAATCATATATGGCGTGCCAGGAGACTCTATGGAATGCTTTCTCAGCATCCAACGAGAGTATCTAATTACAAATTTTTAACTGCATCTAGCCCAGGAAATACTTTGTGCCTAGTAGCAGTGTCTGCTAGTCAGCGGATTATCCCGGCTGTTAAGCAAGCTACACCACCTGTAGTTTAGACACTTAATTTTTTCAAAGGAAATGCTTCGGGACCATGGGATACTCCGTGAAGAGCATCAGGAGGCACCCCAAGGCATAGGTGCTGGGACTGGCAGTAGGATGCCTTGCGGTGGACAGCTGAGCTCGATCCTTATAAAAGCTTTTTAACTGCAGCAGCTTTAGTGGACGCTACTGGAGCTGGAATTACACGGCTGCTGGCATGAGACTTGCCCTCCAATATATCCTTGTAAATGGATTTAAAGTGTATTCATTCAAATTAGAGAGACAATTTAAATTAAAAAGCTTAGAGCTGCCTCCACCACAGGGGGGCTCGCTCGACCCACCAGCGGACAGGCACCAGTATTGGGAGAGGGAGGCTGGCCATCAGGGTTCACCGCGGCTCTGGCACAAACCCGGCGACACGAAGGTGGCACGGGCAGGAGCGGACTGGCCGTGTCGGCTTCTCACTTTTTGGATTTTAGAAGGGCATGACATGCCTATATCTGTGTCTCCCCCTCCTTTTACTCCTCCACCTCTTTTATTTTCGCATGACTATATGTACTTGTCACTTTTCCATGTGTTAGTTATGTCTTCTGAGCAGTTTGTCAGCTTTTGGACACCTTTGAAGGTGTTTTCTATGTGTTTCTATGTGTTTTTGTTTGCCTGCCATTGGTTTTAACGGTGTTCGAAGGTGTTCGACGAACAGTTCGACGAACAGTTCGGCGAACACACGGGTGTTCGACGAACCGAACCGAACTCGAACACTACGGAGGTGGCTCAACACTAACCGATACCCAATATGTGGTTGAAAACTACTTTTGAGGCACAGTGCAAAGCTCAGAAGGGAAGAAGCGTCATATTGGAGTTCAGATGTTGCTGTAATGGTTTGAGGGTGCCATTTCACATTGGCAGAGCCCCTGATGTGCCAGAACAGCAGAAATCCCCCATAAGTGACGTCATTTTAGAAACTACGCTTTTCAATGAATTCATCTAGGGGTACAGTAAGCATGTAACTAAAAGAATGTTTTTTAACAAGGAGAAATGCAAAGTCCTACATGTGGGAAAGAAAAATGAAAAAAGCATATACAAAATGGGAGGAAGAGGGCTAATCAATAGCACATGTGAAAAAGACTTGGGTATACTAATAGATCACAGACTGAACATGAGTCAACAGTGTGATGCAGCAGCAAAAAGGTCAAACACAATTCTGGGTTGCATTAACAGAAGCATACAGTCTAGATCACGTGAAGTAATTATCCCCCTCTACTCTTCTTTGGTCAGGCGTCATCTGGAATACTGTGTCCAGTTCTGGGCACCTTATATTAAAACAGACATGAATAAACTGTAACATGTTCATAGAAGAGCGACCAGAATGGTAACCGGTCTGCAAACAATGTCCTATAAGGAACGGTTACGGGATTTGGGAATGTTTAGCTTGCAAAAGAGAAGACTGCATAGCTGCAGACTTAATGGCTGCCTACAAATATCTCAAGGGCTGTCACACTGTAGCGAGCTCATCTTTATTCTTATCTGCACAAAGAAAGACTAGCAATGGGATGAAACTGAATGGGAGAAGATGCAGATTAGATATTAGAAAAAACTTTTTGACAGTGAGGGTGATCAATGAATGGAAGAGGCTGGCACGAGAGGTGTTGAGTTCTCCTTCAATGGAAGTCTTCAAACAGAGGCTGGACAGACATTTGTCTGAGATGATTTAGTGAATCCTGCATTGAGCAGGGGGTTGGACCAGATGACCCTGGAGGTCCCCTCCAACTCTAACATTCTATGATTCTATGTTGACACCACATGTGCCTCACAGAAATTTATACCATTGGGCGGTGAAGAAAGAATAATTACATTTTTATCTCAAAAATTGTGTTTTAACCGGAAATTTTGAATTTTTATAAGTGCCAGTAGGAAAAAGGACCTCTCAGCTTGTTGTGCAATTTCTCCTGATTGGTCCAATACACTACATATGATCGGCAACTACTTTTGATGCACAGTGCAAAGCTCAAAAGGGAAGGAGTGCCATATTATAGTGCAGATTTTACTGTTATGGTTTGCATATGCTGTGACCCACTGGGAGAGCCCCTGAGGTGCCAGAACAGCAGAACCCCCCATAAGTGACCACATTTTGAAAACTACACCTCTAAATGAATTAATCTAAGGGTTTTGTGATCATATTGACACCATGGGTGTGTCACAGAATTTTATACCATTGGGCAGTGAAGAAAAAATATTAAAATTTTTACGACCAAAATTTTGTTTTAGCCCCAGATTTTACATTTTCACATTGGGAAATGGGTAAAAATAACACCAAAATGTGTCACACAATTTCTTCTGAACGTGGAAATACCCCATATGTGGCTGTACAGTACTACTTAGCCACACAGCGAGACTCAGGAGGGATATTTGCCTCCTGGTGCGCAGATTTTACTAGAATAGTTTGCAGACTCCATATACAGAGCCCCTAAGTGCTAAAAGAGCAGAATACACCCCGCAAGTGACCCTATTTTGGAAATTATACCCCTGTCAAACATGTGGATGCTAAATGTGGTTTAGGCGCACTGTGGGGCTCAGAAGGGAGAGGAGCATTTGGATTTGGGAGCGCAGAATTTGCTGGATTTTTTTTGAGGGATGAGGACTCGCCCTAGCACTTTTCTAGAGCCTTTGTACTACCAGTAACGTGGAAACCACTTATATTTCCAATAACATATGATGGACCTGAGTGGGGACTTTTTTGTGGATTGAGTTGAAGCTTTTGTTGGGAACATTTTACATATCATTTGGGATTACATCTATCTTGTGCTCTACGCTGAGCACTTACATGGGGGTTTCCATCTAAATCTCCAAATGACATGATTCAGATGAAACCCCCGAAGGATCCATTCACTACAATGAAGCAGCAGAGTTACTCTGGACTCTGTCTGGCCTCTGTTCTGCGGTATCCTTTTCAGAAGTGCTCAAAACTGTGGCCTTCCTCACTTTCATGCACGCTTAAAAAGATGGGCACCTCTGGATCACAGGCCAGACTGCTCATTATAGGGCATCTTCTGTTGGAGGTTCCGTCTAAATCATGTATTTCAGAGATTTACAAGGAAATCCCGATGTAAGCGCTCAGTGCAGAGCCCAGGATAATTGTGAGCTGAGCCTTACTGTGATCTTTGGGAGGCAGAATGAACAAATCAGTAGTAGATGAAAAATTGGTTTTATTTATTTTTTACGCCATTCCTCGTGCAGTGTAAGTGATTAGACAACTTTATTCTTCGGGTCACTGCGATTACAGCGATACCAAATTTATAAAGATTTTTATGTTTGGCTGTTGTCGCACATTATAAGACGCTTTTTTTTGGAAAAAAATGTTTTTGCATTGCCATATTTTGAGAGCTATATTTTTCCTATATTTCTGCCGACAGAGTGATGTGAGGGCTTGTTTTTTGCAGGATTAGTTGATGTTTTTATTAATACAATTTTTGGGCATGTAACGTTTTTTGATCGCTTTCTATTCCGATATTTGGGAGGCAGAATGAACAGAAACCAACAATTCAGGAATTGATTTTTTTTAATGCCATTTCGCATGTGGTAAAATTGAACAACAGCGTTATTCTTCGGGTGTTAGCGATACTACATTTACTGTATGTAGAAACAGGAGAAGACATGAGTACAAAGGCATAAAAGTCATAATTTTATTCAATAAGAATTGCATATCACAAAATACATAATAGTACATCAAAAAGAAGGGGTATAAAGTGCAGAGTGCCAAGTGTTGTGAGGACACATGGGCGTTGGGTTAGAAATGCATCTCTATATAGGTATTGGTGGTGAGTATAAGATATTATTCTATGGAGATCGCCACTTCAGGTAATCTGCATCAGCTCATGAGAGCCCTAGTGGGCTGAAGTGTTCAAGCAACCCCATACCTCATATCTCCCTGTTCCCTGTTCCTATCCATATGTAACACTCACCAGGAGATGAATATTATGAAGCCCTCAGACCACTGTGACCATCACAGGAGTGCAGTGGTGGTAGCAACACGCCCCGACGCGCGTTTTGCCGGACTTTCTCAAGAGGCGCATCTAAACAAAGAAGGACCTTCATAAATACGCCCATATGTGGTCATGTGACCACAAATCAGGAAGTAGCCATCTGAAGGCAAGCGGCGCGTGCGCCCGGAGCCCCGTCCCTCCATCGGAACACCCATAGGTGAATGTAGGTGGCACAAAGGGTTGCAGGTCCTAATAAGGGGGGGCAGGGTGATCAAAAGGGACAGCCCCCAGCATAATACACGCAAGCACTCATTGATAAGGAGTGCATGGTACAGATGTGTGTAAGTGCATGTACCAGTGCACATGAGCGCGCACACATCAACACCACATAAAGTAGAAAATAGGTGATAGTGATATCAGGCGTGCATTACTCAAACAAGAAATAATGGAAATACACATTATAAAGTCAGCAGTGTCCAATCATAACCAAAAACATCTGGCAAGAGGCATATCCAGATCATCTCCTGGGACTAATCAAATGACACCCAACTCCAGACTCTGGACAGAAGGTCAGGCACTAGAAAGCTTGTTGAGATTATAAGCACTAGATGAAAGAAATAGGAGAAATTACTAAAACATAATAAGAATAACAAACTAAAAACATCGCCACACCCGGATCTGGATGATCCAGAGCGGGAACTACAGGAGAGCATCCACAATATAGTCACAAATCACAGAAAAGATGAAAATCCCAGATTTTCATTTAGGCCACACGGAGTCATGGTATCCAAGTTGGTAATCCATCTGGCCTCTTTCTGGGCCAGAAGTTGTTTGGCATTCCCTCCCCGGGAACCCAACTGTACCACATCTTGCGATTGTGACCAGATACCATGGTCTGTTTAGCTATATGAGGTGGGCCACTGTTTGTTTACATTTACTGTATATATATATATATATATTTTATGTTTTTGTACTTTTACACAATAAAAACTATTTTATAGAAAAAATAATTATTTTTGCATCGCTTTATTCTGAAAGCTATAACTTTTTAGTTTTTCCGCTGACGGAGCTGTATGTCAGATTTTTTTTTGCGGGACAAGATGATGTTTTCAGCTATACCATTTTTTTTACATTTGCTTTTTTTCTTGCATTTTATTCAATTTTTTTCCAGTGGTATGATGAAAAACCATAGTTTTCCAAGTGTTTTTTTTACAGTGTTCACTGATCATGCGGGAGGTGATGATATTTTAGCACCTCCTGCACAATCATGGTGTGATCGGTCAGTCAGATTGACTGACCGATCACAGCGCTCTGAGTTCAGGGACCGCTTGCATGGGTCCCGCACCTCCTCCTGTGCTACTCAGATGTCAGTTACAGCTGTCGGCACGAAACTGTCACTGCGTGTTTACACGCAGTGACAGTTTAAATGCATGATGGACATAGCACGTTATGGTGCGGGAACTGACAGCCGTTCATGACATGCTATGTCCGTCATTGGTCGTTAAGGGATTAAGGCCAGTTTCACACATCCATGAAACACAGATTTGTCTTGCATTGGATGACCCGGCCTTAACTGCCTTGTGTCCTAACCTGAGCTAACTGCTTCATAGGCTTATATAAAGCAGTTCGCTTGGGCTGGAGAACCCAGCAGTTGGGCCAGATTTTCTGATTCGAGTGCAGTCCATGTAAATGACTCGCCCCCTGGGCCAGTGCTGTAGTGCGGTGCGCGTGCGCGCGGGGATACCCGGAGCCGGATCCGATGGGGGTAGTAGTCTTCTTGTGGCGGTGACCCGGTCCGTGCCCAGGGTGTCAAACTAAGTGGCAGTTATTGGTGTGATGGTATTAGTGTCCGACTACGCCACCCGTTGAATGCGGTTATGAAACCGCCGCTGCAGGGCAGACCGCTGAGGCCGGTGGTATAGGTGTGCAGCAATGTTGATATAACCCTCAACGGGAGAGGTATGGCCTCAGGGCAGCGGATGTGGGTGATGTTGGGAGTGATGGTGGGGATGTCCCGGCACTAACGGTGCGACATGGAAGCACGGAGACGCGAGGGTACAGTTCAGGGCCTTTACTGATGGTACAAGGCAAATTCCCCCGGGAGTACTGGCTAGTAGTTGGGGCCTGGTTAGTCTGCGGGTAAGCCGGAGTTCCCCTGGCCAGGTGGAGTTGTAGGCCTTCCCGTTAGTCTGTACCCTTCCTGGCTACCCTGCTTTCAGCGGTTACAAGTAGCCCACGTCCCTGGGTATACCGTGTGGTGCTCACCCGTATGGCTGGTGACCTGGGGCCTCCTGTTAGCCTCCGCTCCGGGATGGTGGTGCTGGTCCCTTCGTTGTGACTGAGCCTCCGGGCTTTTATGGCCAGAGGACCTGGAATCCCCTGCCGGATGGATTCTGCTGCTGGGTATATCTTAGTCCCCACAGCCTCGGACTCCTGTGTCCGGTTTTAGTGCCTTCTCCCAGGGCGAGCTCTGCACAGCTCCAGCCCCTGGCGCTTCTCCTTGGCTCCTACAGAGCTCCTGATGTCTATCTGTCCCTGTTTCTGTGTGTCCAGACAAGACTCCGTCTCTGTCTGGAACTCCTCTTTCTAACCCTGCCTCAGCCCCAGTTTATGTAGGGGAAGTTCTTCCCCTCCCAGGACTGAGCAGGAGGTGTGGCATGCTTAGGATTCCTGCCCAGGAGACCTCCCACCTGCTCACAGACGTAATACTGCTATTACTGTGGAAACCAGACCCCTGGGGTGCCACATAAACAGACCTTATGATATCGACCTAACAATTGATTTTGAAACCAGATAATTAGAGACATTATGATTTTTAAAGTGATTGTAGAATAACTTGGAAGTACAATTTGAAGACAAAATGCTCAAAAGTCATTTACCAAGTTATTTCTTCTACGCAGGTGTAAACAGATGATGGGATGCAATGGCGCAGAAGACAAAGGCACAGTGTTAACTTAACCAAAGATTATTTATTAATTTAACACAACAGTTTAGGTGGGTAGGATACAGAATTAAGAAGGTTTGTCAAATTATTGAAATGCAGTGAAGTATTTTACAAAGGGAATGTATACCCCTTTTGAGGATGGAAGTTGCTATAACAATTCTAACAATAAAACTCTATCATACAAGGCAATAAACAATAATAATGGGCAATATTGCTTCAACAATACCTTTATTCCGGTTGCCTCCATTTCCTGAAATGTGGCGCCTCCGTTCCATTTTGTTCTGTAATTTATACCACAGTCGCCTAAGTTTCTCTGGTTGGCTCTCTGGAGTTGCCTCGACTTCTCTGGTCATCTCTCTCTCTCTCGGGTCATCTCTCTCTCGCTCTCGGGTCATCTCGTTTGCTCTTGTCGGATCTTTCTCTCAGGTTGTCTTGATTTCTCTGGTCGTCTCTCTCGGGTCACTTCACTTTCTCCGGTTGGCTCTTTCTCTTGGGTTGTCTCAATTTCTCTGGTCTGCTCTGTCTGATTTCTCTTTCTCACTCAAGGCTGAGGCTTCGCTTCACTGGTCCGGCCCGGGCTGGTAGTTTTGGCTATAAGCCAGCTCAACTACATCCAAATGTCTTTCCTGATATATGTTCAGTCAACTTCTCCCGTTCTCTGCCCTCCTGGGCCTTTTATAATTTCTAACTGTGACACAGCTATCACCTTACCTGGTGTCTCCTCCAATCTCTTCCCCCAGGAAACATGCACTTCTGTCTTCAGTTCCTGATAATGCAATTCTGTCTGCTTGCCTCTTTTCCTATCATCTTTGACCAGCAGATGGCAATGTTTGCTTGCAGACACTCTGTTCGGCATTAATTGTGTGCGTCTTCTCACTTTTCCATCTCCTTATACTGGAATCTCAAACCTGTGGCTTGGGAGCCACATGTGACTCACAGGCCCATTATGTATGGTTTGTGGCTGTCTGACCAGCTAGGTGCATTAGCACCAGGTCTAGTAAACAGCTATGATGAGAAGGTCTCCAGAAGGTGACATTTGTAAATAACCCCTCGTAGAAGAGAAGATCAGGATGTGCATGAACTAGCAGATAGCAGGCGGCAATAAATATGGTAGGTTGGAGGCAGGATGATGTCAGCTAAAGGAGTGCTTGAAGCTGGATGCAATAGAGTGGGGAGTCTGCTTGATGCGAGCATACCAAAAGTGGGTAAAGTGGGAACTTCTGGATGTAAGTACACTGCCTATAAGGGAGGGTGGCCCAAAGTGATTTCTGTGGGAAAGGGCAACGCCGATACTGGGTGTCATTACAGTGCGCCAGTGATCCACGAGATGTGGCTTGCTACCATCTCTCAGAGCTGAATGTAGCTCTTGAAGTAAGAAAAGCTGGAGTCCCCTGTTGTACGGGTTCCTTGATAGTCCACTGCTCAGGGCCTGAGCATGCAGTTGTGGTGAATGAGTACTTGAGAAAACCATAAATCTCTGGAATAGGTAAGTACAGTATATCTTTTAGGATTGGGTAGCAGGCTTCTTGTCAGGCAGCTAAAGGCTTCTGGTTCATTATAAATGCTGGAAGCATTTCATACTAAAGCCCCCGTC
Organism: Phyllobates terribilis; assembly: GCF_046119375.1. Taxonomy (NCBI): domain Eukaryota; kingdom Metazoa; phylum Chordata; class Amphibia; order Anura; family Dendrobatidae; genus Phyllobates; species Phyllobates terribilis. The sequence continues at coordinate 323,503,313 of NW_027362762.1, read as the reverse complement.
TCACATAGCGGTTTTGGTGACTCACCAGCGACCTCACCAGCGATGTCGCTGTGTGTGACACTTTGCAACGATCAGGCCCCTGCTGTGAGGTCGCTGATCGTTGCAAAGTGTCCTGGACCATTTTTTGGTCGTTGGCCTCCCGCTGGCCAGCACACATCGCTGTGTGTGACCAGCGGGACCAACGATCTGGCTGGTAACTATGGTAAACATCGGGTTACTAGGGGCACGCGCGCACTTAGTAACCCGCTGTTTACCATGGATACCACTCTGCTACGGTGCACGGAGGCTCCCGCGCACCGTAGCAGAGTGGTATCCATGGTAAACAGCGGGTTACTAGGGGCACACGCGCACTTAGTAACCCGATGTTTACCATAGTTACCAGCCTGCTCCTGCTTGCAGCAGGCTGGTAACGGGAGCAGGACATTGTGGAACGATTCTTTCCACGATATCGCTGCTCCCCTGATCGCTGGTGAGCCTGCCTGTTTGACAGCTCACCAGCGACCACATAGCGACGCAGCAACGATCCCTGACAGGTCGTATCGTTGTCGGGATCGCTGCTGCATCGCTTAGTGTGACGGGGCCCTTATAACTAATGGATTGTTTGCCTTAGTGCCCCAATTGTGTCACATGCTTTGATTTGTGAATAGCATATAGGTCATGGAATATAGGTCAATATCTTTGTGTTGCAAATTAGAAATTGACGTTGTAGAAAAACATGTAGAACACAGCACATAACTATCATTGTCACCTCTGTGTAATGATTCATAAAAGTATAATCTGAACCACATCTCTTTATTGTACAAGGGGTATTGTACAGCTGTACTCTTCACTTGTTTGCCTATTGATCTGACTCTGGATAGTCATGTAACAAGCTAATGTGCTAATGTGCTCAGCCAGTTCATGACTTTAAGCTGCTGTACATTACACTTCAATAAATCAAGGGGATATAAGTATAGGCTGAGTTTCACAAGATTTTATTACAACTCTCATTCCCAAAAAGTTTGGACATTGTAAAATATATACAAAACAATAATGCAATGATTTGGAAATCTCTTATAGCCATATTTTATTCATGACATAACACAGAAAACAAATCAGAAGTGGAAAGTCAGACATTTTTCCATTTCATTGGAAAAAAATAACTCATTTAGAGTTTGATGGCAGCAACACATTTCAAAGAAGTTGGGACAGGACCATGCAGGGCTAGGAACTTTAATTTGGGCCTGCGCCCCAAATCATAAGTAGAAATGTCTCCAGGCAATGCACGCGGGTTGCTTCTCCCCCAGGTCGTCCTCACCTCAGTCACTTACTTACAGCCTTCAGCTTCTCTCTTCCAGCCTGTGCAGAGCCGTGTCAGAACAAAAAGACCCATCGACTCTTAAAAAGGAGGTGAGGATGTGAATAGAAACTGCTGATTGTCAGCTTCTTTGGAGCAGTAACGGCAGCCAGTCAGAGACTATAATCAGTGATTTAGTGACTGTGATGCCGAAGGCTCCATGCTGTTTGAGTGCAGGATCAGATTTGTAATCCGCACACAGCACCGACTGAGCATGGAGTTCCAAGCACAGTCACTCATCACTGCTTGCAATCTGTAACAGGGCTGCCTACTGTCATTACTGCTGTGGGGAATCCAGGCTGGGACTGGCCGTGATCCTATCCCCCCATCCAGTGATCACTGTGTTGTAAGGAGATGGACATACTGCCCACGTTCCCCCGTGCAGAACATGCTATTGTTGTATTGTATAATGTGAACTGTGATATGCGTTAATAGTGTTGGTATTGTGTTCTGCCTGACAGTAGGGAGAGTTAGAGTTAATGTTTGGGACTAGCCTAGAGTGGGAGGGGAGGGTGTAGGGACATAGACGGTTTCCTGTCAGGAGGTCAGATAGGGCCCAGTGTACGTGAGAAACAGGCCTGAGGCTATGTGCCCACAATGCAGAAATGCTCCGGATTTTTTCCTGAGCGTTTCTGCATCTCCCTGGCAGAAAAAACGCATGCGGATTGTACATGTGTTTTCCTGCCAGGGACATGCGGAAGTGAAGCGTTCTTCACATGCATTTCCGCATGCGGGTTGACAAGCGCTTTCCAAGCGATTTTAGCATCACTTGGAAAGTGCTTGACAACTTGGTCATACTATATAAATCCATGCAAACTGCATGGATTTATATAGTGTGACCCCAAAGAATGTAAAAAAATAAAAAAATAAATCTATACTTACCTTCCGATGGCCCTCGCAGTCTTGCTTCGCTCCGTCCTGGCTTGCCGGCAGCTCGCGGTACACTACACTGAAGGACCTGCCGTCACATGACTAAATGACATCATCGCAGGTCCTTCAGTCCACCGCGAGCTGCCGGCAAGCGAAGACAAGGAGACCGGGGGCCATCAGAAGGTAAATATAATATTTATTTTTTATTTTATTCTTTTTTTTACAGGTACTATGGTACCTGGGTCCGGAGGAAAGTCTCCTCTCCTCCACACCCGGGTACCATCCGCACATTGAAACGCATGGAATCCGCACGTACAGATCCAGTGATGCGGATTCCATGCGTTCCAATGCAAGTCAATGGCGGCGAAAACGCAGCGCTTCCGCAAAATAATTGGTAGTGCTGCGTTTTTTTCCCGCAATGATAACCCGCAGCGGAAATTTCCGCAGCATGTGCATAGCACATGCAGATTATCATTGGGGAACATGGCAGACCTTCTACCATGCTTTTTTTAAGCGTTTCTGCAGCGTTTTTGCCGCTGCAGAAACACTTAAAAAACACATCGTGGGCACACAGCCTAAGGTCTGAATAGCAGGCAGTGCTGCATGAAGTGGTTGTCCTGATGTGAGGGGAGACCAAAGCAGTGGTTAGCAGGAACCGAAGTAAAAAGAAAGGAGAATCAACAGTAGGACAGAGTGGTCAATCGGAGACGGGTCCTGGGAGAGGACGACCAGCAGTATGGCCCCGAGTTTATAACTCAGAGAGGTAACGGGCCAAGATGGGAAAGAGAATTTGAGACAAAGAGAATACCCCAGGCAGGCGTTCCAAGGCGTCAGTAGCAGAAAAGCTAAGAACCGACCATAGTGGCAACATAATTCTCTTGAGGGGAAAGAAGACGCGGAACCGCAGGTTGAGAAGAGGACTCTTGCTAACTGGATTGTAGTACTGAGCTGGTGTAAGGTGCCCGAGTTGGGTAGTTGTGAACGAGCTGCTGCTTCTGCACACTCTAGCACTCTAAAGGAAAATTGTGTCCCAGTCCAGGTGTGCTGCTATGTGTGGAGTGCATCACACTTGCTTGTGGCCCAAAGGCCTCCACTGGCTCCAGGCTTCAATCTTCCAGAACTGCAGCACACAATACAGGGGAACATACCGGACCTTAAAAGAAGAGTAAGTGCACGCATCATAAAACATTCTAAAAAGCATTTACGCGGCTGAAGTCTTGCCCTGACATCCTCTTCTCAGTGGATACCTGTACCTTCTCGTCTAAGGGCCCTGGAACAGCAAACGACACAGTCCATAACTTTAAAACTTTACTGGCACTGATCCTTCTTGGTACTGACCCTGGAAGCAAAGTGTCCATATCTTAACAGAGGCCCGTAGGCCAACACAGCAGTAGCCCTTGTTATCCAAGGGCATAGTCCTGAGGATTTTAGCACCATCTCTTGATGGTAGTGTCCATGACGGGCAGAGACCAGGAAGCTCACAATCTCTATTGTTGAGGATATCAGACCCTTATGATCACATCAGTGCCTACAATCCAGTAGAAAAAGGAGCAACAGGCGCAGCAAAAACTGTGAATGCAACAAATTTAGCAGAGTCACTCTCATAGGCCTTTCCAGCTTTGAAGGTGTCAGAAAAGTCCCTCAGACTGCTTTCAGGTGCAACAAAAAAACAAGGCACACTAACTCTGAAGACTGAATAATTAGTCTTTAACTGAAATGAAGGCGGCTTGCCTCCAACTGAAATTCTCCAGATGCCCCCACCTGATTTTTCAGCAGACAGGGTTGGGCGGCTTCCTGCTAAATTATAATTCCAGAGCAAAGGTGCTTTGGCCCGAACCATCTCTCCCTTCATGATTCCTTCAAGACGTCCTTTATGAAGGTGGCCAGGTAGTCGGGGAGGGTGGTCTCTTCCACTTCTAGGGCTGGTCTGGAAATTTTACTGGTCCAGAATCATATCCTCCAGACATAGCACTTCCACAGCCCACTTGGGTGGGCCCATAACTGGTCACCTGAAAATTCTGGACCATTTGTCCTGCTGTGGCCCTGTTTGCTTCAGTTGGTCCCTGCTTCAAGCATCTTAAACCTTCCTCCCGCAGCTCCAGCAAACTTGGCGAACCATCCTGGTCAGGCAGTTTAGCTGGTTCATGGCCCTCCTGGGGGTTCTGACGGGTCACTTCTGACTTCCGTCAGGGAAGGCTCTTCTGGGTTACTTTTTTTCCTTTCCAGCTGGAATTACTGGCTCTCAGGACCTGCATAAACCCCTTTGGGGCCTCCTTTGCCTACTTATTTTGGGCCTCTTTCTGAGCCCTCCGCCGGAGCACTTCCCAGTCCCACTCTCTCACATCCTCGTACTCAGAATGATGTACCAGGGCCGCCGCATACCAGCCTCTCCTGCATTCACATTTGACAAACTCTACAATCTTACCCGGGACTTTGGAGCCGGGGGGACAGGTATTTTATTTTGTTTTCACCCCATTGCGGCTCATGTATACCTTGTGCATGGTCCATTCCTCTTCGAGGAAACCCGAACCCCCTTTTTATGTTGAATTCTATTGCTCAGCCTCTGGTCTGGTCTGGGCCCTCTCCACAGCCTCCCAACGGGCACTATTTGAACCTTCTAGCCAACCCCTCAGATAGAGATCCATTCTCTTTCTCTGGGCTAGCAAGTCGTCCATCTCCCGTGGACGCTAGGCCAAGTACCTCGGTTGGTAGTCAGGGGGCCTATTGGTTAGCAGGTACTAAGCAAGTCCTACTCTATCCTCCGCCAATCAATACGAGGGATCTTTTGCTCTCCCGAGCTTACCTCTGCCAAGCTGACATCGGGCCTGACATGCTCCACCTCTTCCTTGGAGACTTCCCTGGCAGGAACCAGAGCAGGAACCAGCCATGCAGGGCCCTGTTCACCCTCTCCAGGAGGTGGTGTTCCCACACTGGTGGCCTCGGGGGTTTTCTTTCCCTGAGCTGAGGGAATCTCTTCTACGGCATACGGCTCCAGCATAGCAACCTTAGCTCATGGACCAAGAGGTCTCAGTCATCATCTGTGGTGGGGTGACGATTCTCAGTCAGCGCCCGTTGTCTGGTGACTTCCCGCCGTGGCCCCGGGGGTGACAATCTCCGGAATTTCCTCCTCCACTTCCGCCCCCCCCCCCCCCTCACTAATATCCATAGTCTTCCTGCGTTTCTGGCTTCGCCTGTTCCTGGGCTGGATTTCTGACGCGACTGCTGCATCATGCTTCACTCCCGGCCTCGCCTCTTGCATCCATCTTCCACCCGATGGGCCGCGCCTCACACTGCGCCGCGCCCTCCTTAGTTATGCACCTCCAGGCTTAGGTACCACTCCAGGCTAGATCCTGGCTACATGTCACATCCTATTTCGGGCCGACACTCCTGGAGGATCAGCACATTTTCGCACTCTCAGACGCCGTCCATACCTACAATAGGCGGCGTTCTTCTTCTCTAAACTGCCGCCATCTTGGAGTTCATGTTTCTGGCTGCCATCTTGGGCCGCATGTATTCCGGTGCACTACCATCTGCGCCACAGGTGTTCCCATCCCCACTGTCTTCGTGCGAGGAACTCGCATTCTGCCAACTACGCCAAATGTAAGGTGCCCGAGCGGGGAAGTCGTGGATGAGCTTCTGCACGCTCTGACAACCTACAGGAAAATTGTGTCTCAGTCCCGGTGTGCTGCTATGTGTGGGGTGCTTCACATTTACTTTTGGCCCACAGGTCTCTACTGGCTCTAGTCTTCCATGTTCCAGATCCGCAGCACACAATCCAGGGGACACCGAATGCTTTATAACAGTCAAACTTTTACTGAGCAGTTTATGGTCATTACAATGAAACATGTAGGATAGGGCCCAACAGGTTACAGTCTTTCCCACAGGTACCAGACATAACTTCAGCCCTAGTTGTCGGTCTGGGTAGAGCATTCCTCTTGCTAACACCTCTACCAGTAGGAATACTTCTCCACCACAATCAGTACACCCTGAGAGCCTGAGTCCATCTTTCCCTGCAGCACTGCAGACTTAGCGCGCCAAAACACCCGACGTCTATCTCGAGGTCTCAGGGCCTACAGACAGATTTGCACAGAATGGTTATATGGCAGTCCACTGCCTCAAGTAAATGTTAGCCTTAGCAGCCCACTGCATATGACCCCTGCTATCATTTCGCCACACTCCCTCTAACTGAACTTGAAATTACTGTTCTCAGCAGTAACTCTCAGTTCCCCCTCCCCAATCTGGGTCGGCAGTTACAGTTAACTCTGTGTAGGCTATATTGCAGCCCCAGGGGATTTGCTTTCAAATACCATACATTACTATTAAATACATTTAACCACTTGGGGTGTCAGAGAGCAGAACACTGTCTCCACCACTCCCGCACTGTGTTGTGGTGAAGGGAAGTGAAACAGTGGAGATAGAGACAAAATCAGTAACAAGGAAGGAATTTAGAGTGTGTGTGAAAATGTTCCGTATTGTGAAGGAAACATTCATAAATTTGTGTATATAATTCACACAAAGTTATCGTTCAGTAAAAAGTTTATTTGCGGCTGGTGGTCTCCCTCATTTTAGTCCTCAACATATGGTACTGGCCAACTAAAGTCTTTGGTAACATGCGGCCTGCAAGGACTTAGCGCCCCCATAGCACAAGTCCTAACACCCAGCCAGGACCCCCACCTTCATGTAACCTGCCAGGGCATAAGAGATCAGTACCTCGCCCGTTTCTACTGCCCGTTCCACGTTACTGTGTTATCAGGGGCTTTACATAGGACTGCAGGTCACATCTACTACATTATCTACATTAGGAAAGTTACCACTGTGTTAATTCTAGTGTTACATAGGACTTCAGGTAACATCTACTACATTATCCGTACTAATAGTTATCACTGTGTTATCTATGGTGTTCCATAGTACCGATAATGTAGATGATGTCTCCTGCAGTCCTATGTAACACCACAGATAACACAGTGATAACTCTCTTAGTACAGATAATGTAGTAGATGTAATCTGCAGTCTGGTGTAACACCACAGAAAACACAGCTATAATTCTGAGTACAGACAATGTAGTAGATGTCACCTGCATTTCTAAGAGGGGTATCCCTGTGTTATCTGTGTTGTTACAAAGAACTGCAGGTGACATCCAGAACATTATCCATATTCAGAGAGTTATCATTGTGTTATTTGAGTTTTGTTTTATTTTGGGGGAAGGGATGGGGTGAGGGAAGGAGGGGGGGGGGGGGCAAAATATATGTCTTGGGCTTGCTTGGGCCTCTGATCTTCTCTGACACACCCCTGGGACCATGTCTGTTTACAACAGTTTGTAAATGTTTGGGAAGGGTAGGAATCAAATGCTAACATTTTGCGAGAAGAATGTTGTCCGATTCTTGTCTGATGTAGGCAGGGTCGGACTGGGGTGTCTGGTGCCCACAGGGGGAATTAACTCTAGGGGCTACCTACAGCAATAAGCATATATCTGTTATCCGCTATCCCTGTTATAGTGGAGCATTGACTGGCGGCTCCTGCACATCTACTGTGCACATCCTATAACTGGGATGTACAATTACGGTAGTATGCATTAAAGGGCTTCTTTGGTTAAAACAAGTGATCACCGATCCATGGGCTCTACAGGATAGGTGATAACTTATTGAGCGTTTGTGTCCGAACATTGGAAACCGCACCGATCGGAAGAATGGGGAAGTTTTATCCCTGACAGGACACTTCTCCCCATTTTAAAATGCAGCGACAGCTGGGACGTCTGACCGCAGCTCTATTCATTCTCTTGGGGGCTTCCAAAAAAGAGCAGCGCTCACAGCCACTCTCACAGCCACTGAGGGAATGATTGGCTCAGTGGTCGCATCTCACATGCCGCTCCTGTCTAATGGGGAGAAAAGCTCCACACTCTGCCGATTGTGCGCCAGCAGTCAGACCCCCATCAATCAATATTATCACTGATCATGTGGAGAGGTGATTACTTGTTTTCACCAGAGAACCCCTGTAAGTGCATCTCTGCCGCTCTGGTCCAAGTATTTAATCGCTAAGGCCACGGCCCTACTATCAGTATTCGGTCAGTATCCGGTCAGTATTTTTTCTTAGGAGTGGGAGACAAAACCAGGTGAGGAACAATCAGAGAAAGGGCTAATAGAAACAAGTCACAAATTCTGCATTTATCACCCACTCCTGGTTTTGGCAGCCACTCCTGAGAAAAAATACTGACCAAATACTGATGGTGGGGCTGTGGCCTAATGGAAAAAAATATTTTCCTAGTTAATATCAGTGAGAACAAAATGACCGCCATACACAACACAGTCCACTATATCAACATCAATAATACCACATACAAAAGGGACAAATATCGCCACACCATGACTAGATCACATATTACCACCACATAGTGACCGAATAATACCACATATAAGGAACAAATACGGCCACACTATGACCAGACCACATATTACCACCAGAAAGTGACCAAATACTACAATACTGATCATGAATACAAACCACAATACTAACAACACTGTTATTACCACCAGCGACATTATACACAGGAGCTCTGTATATAGTGTCAGTGTACAGGTAATACAGTGATCACCAGTGACATTATACACAGGAGCTCTGTATATAGTGTATAGATAATACAGTGATCACCAGTGACATACACAGGAGCTCTGTATATACTATATACACACGTGGTCAAAATTGTTGTTACCCCTCGTTTAATGAAAGAAAAACCCACAATGGTCACAGAAAAAACTTGAATCTGACAAAAGTAATAATAAATTAAAAACCTATGAAAATGAACAAATGAAAGTCAGACATTGCTTTTCAACCCTGCTTCCACAGAATTTTAAAAAAAATTAAACTCATGAAATAGGCCTGGACAGAACTGATGGTACCCCTGAAAATAATGTGACAAAAGGGACATGTTAAATCAAGTTGTGTCCACTAATTAGCATCACAGGTGTCCACAATCTTGTAATCAGTCAGTGGGCCTGTATATAGGGATACAGATACTCACTGTGCATACTCACTGTGCTGTTTGGTGACATGGTGTACCACACTCAACATGGACCAGGGGAAGCAAAGGAAAGAGTTGTCTCAGGAGATTAGAAAGAAAATTATAGACAAGCAAGTTAAAGGTAAAGGTTAAAAGACCATCTCCACGCAGCTTGATGTTCCTGTGACTACAGTTGCACATATTATTCAGAAATTTTAAGATCCATGGGACTGTAGCCAACCTCCCTGGATGTGGCCGCAGGAGGAAAATTCATAACAATTCAAAGAGACGGATAATATGAATGGTAATAAAAGAGCCCAGGATAACTTCTAAAGAGATTAAAGGTGAACTTCAAGCTCAAGGAACATCAGTGTCAGATCGCACCATCCGTCATTGTTTGATCCAAAGTGGACTTCATGGGACACGACCAAGGAGAACACCATTGCTGAAAAAAAATCATAAAAAGCCAGCCAGACTGGAATTTGCCAAACTAGATGTTGACATGCCACAAAGTTTCTGGGAGAATGTCTTATGGACAGATGAGACAAAAATGGAAGTTTTTGGCAAGGCACATCAGCTCTATGTTCACAGATGGAAAAATGAAGCATATCAAGAAAAGAACACTGTCCCTACTGTGAAACATAGAGGAGGCTCTTTTATGTTCTGGGGCTGGTCTGCTGCATCTGGCACAGGGTGTCTTGAATCTGTGCAGGGTACAATGAAATCTCAAGACTATCAAGGGATTCTAGAGATAAATGTGCTGCCCTGTGTCAGAAAACTTGGTCTCAGTCGCAGGTCATGGGTCTTGCAACAGGATAAAGACCCAAAACACACAGCTAAAAATACCCAAGAATGGAAAACATTGGACTATTCTGAAGTGGCCTTCTATGAGCCCTGACCTAAATCCTATTGAGCATCTTTGGAAAGAGCTGAAATATTCCGTCTGGAAAAGGCAACCTTCAAACACGACACAACTGGAGCAGTTTGCTCATGAGGAGTGGACCAAAATACTTGTCGAGAGGTGCAGAAGTCTCATTGACAGTTACAGGAATTGTTTGATTGGAGTGATTGCCTCAAAAGGTTGTTCAACAAAATATTAAGTTAAGAGTACCATCATTTCTGTCCAGGCCTATTTCATGAGTTAAATTTTTTTTTAAATTCTGTGGAAGCAGGGTTGAAAAGAAATGTCTGACTTTCATTTGTTCATTTTCATAGATTTTTAATTTATTATTACTTTTGTCAGATTCAAGTTATTTCTGTGACCATTGTGGGTTTTTCTTTCATTAAACGAGGGGTACCAACAATTTTGACCACGTGTGTAGTGTAAGTGTACATGTAATACACTGACTCACCAGTGACGTCTCTAGGTGAAGTCTTTCATCTTCACTTTTCTTCTTCATCTGGCACAGACAGCCATCACTTCTTGCAGCCAGGAATCATCTCTGTAGAAAATAACACACAGTTATCAATAACTGATCTCTTCTAGAGCACATTCCCACTCCCCTCCTCCCCGACTTATACACTACACCAGTTGAAGAAAAAAAGCGATATAGTTCCGCCCTGCACAGTAACAGGACCCCTCTTTTGTCCCATTCCATGGAAACAATTTCCTAAAAAGTAAATTATATTACAGAAGTAAACTAATAAAGTATGTACCTCAATCTGGCCCCCAAACAGTAATTAAGTCCCTTGTCCAGCCTGGCACCCCCATATATCCATCCTGGCCCCCTTCCCTGCATATATCCATCCTGACACCCTCCATATATTCCTTCTGGCCCCCATATGTCCAGTGTGACCCCTCCATATATTTATCCTAGCCCACGTGTATCGAGCCTTCCCCCTCCCATATACCCATCCTAGTCCCCCATGTGGCCATCCTGCCCCCCCACATATCCTTCCTGGCCTCCATGTTTCCAGCCTGTCCCCCCATATATCTGTCCTGGCCTCCATGTGTCCAGTCTGCCCCCTCCCATATATCCATCCTAGCGCCCCATGTATTCAGCGTGCCCCCCCATATATCCATCCTGGCCTCCATGTGTCCAGCATGCCCCCCTACATATTCATCCTGGCCTCCATGCGTCCAACCTGCCCCCCATATATCCATTCTGGCCTCCATGTGTCCAGCCTGATCCCCCATATATCCATCCTGGCCTCCATGTGTCCAGCCTGCCCCCCTCATACATCCCTACTGGCCTCCATGTGTCCAGCCTGCCCCCCTACATATCCATCCTGGCCTCCATGTGTCCAGCCTGCACCCCCATATATCCATCCTGGCCTCAATGTGTTCAGCCTGCCCCCTCAATCTTGGCCTCCATGTGTCCAGCCTGCCCCCTCATATATCCATACTGCCCTTCCTCCCTGCATATGTCCATCCTGACACCCCCCATATATCCCTTCTGGCCCCCATATGTCCAGCGTGGCCCCTCCATATATTTATCCTAGCCCACGTGTATCGAGCCAACCCCCCCTACATATCCATCCTGGTCTCCATGTGTCCAGCCTGCCACGCCCTCCATATATCCGCCCCCCCCATATATCTATCCTGGCCTCCATGTGCCCATCCTGCCCCTCACATATTCATCCTGGCCTCCATGTGTCCAGCCTGCCCCCCCATATATCCGTCCTGGCCTCCATGTGTTCAGCCTCCCCCCCCATATACCCATCCTGCCCCCTCTTCCCATGTGTCCTGCCAGGCCCCCCCCTTATGTGTCCAGCCAGGTTCCCCCCCCCATATATACACACACACACACAGACACACACAGATACCTCTTACCTTCCTGCACTCCCGTGCGGTATCCTCCTTCTCCGGTGGCTGAGTTGCGCTCCTCCTTCACAACAGGCGCATGACGATGACGTCATACGCTGGCCGGCGAAGTGAGACACGCAGCTTCAGCAGCTTCACTGGGATGTGCGTCGCAGCGGTTCAGGTAATGAACGCCGCGTACGCGCGTCCCTGCATACACTGTGCCTGCGCTTTTAAAGGACCCGTGCGCCTTAAAACCGCAGGCTTTTTTTTTTTTTTCGTTCTCTTCTCCCCCTCTCCTCTGCAGCAGGGGGCGGGGCCCACTGGGAAAATTCCTGGTGGCCCACCAGGAAAATTCCTGATACCCCGCCAGCCCAATCCGACCCTGGATGTAGAGTTCTACATTGTGTGCACAATTATTAGGCACTTTGTGGTTTTGATGATTAATTTTATTATTCAACAACTACAGCACTGTCGCTCAATCCAAAAGGTTAATAAACCTGAAACCTGGATATTTATAAAAAGTAAAAGTGAGGTTTTGTCTTTCTCAGGAGCGTATTGATGTGTGCAGAATTATTGGGCTATTATTAGTGTGCAGGATTATTATGCAACTATATGAAAGACGTATATTTTCACATCTCAGTTGTTTATTTTCATCTGTTAAAGTGAGAATAATCACCAAACAACTCCAAATGTAAAAACATATATTTATTTTTAAATGTCAGAAATGTATCAGTGACAAATATAGCCAATATCAGTCATACAGTGGGTACAGAAAGTATTCAGACCCCTTTAAATGTTTCACTCTTTGTTTCATTGCAGCCATTTGGTAAATTCTAAAAAGTTCATTTTTTTCTCATTAAAGTACACTCTGCACCCCATCTTGACTGAAAAAAACCCCCAGAAATGTAGAAATTTTTGCAACTTCATTAAAAAAGAAAAACTTAAATATCACATGGTCATAAGTATTCAGACCCTTTGTTCAGTATTGAGTAGAAGCACCCTTTTGAACTAGTACAGCCATGAGTGATGGCAATGATGCAACAAGTTTTTCACACCTCTATTTGGGGATCCTCTGCCATTCTTCCTAGCAGATCCTCTCCAGTTCCGTCAGGTTGGATGGTGAACGTTGGTGGACAGCCATTTTCAGGTCTCTCCAGAGATGCTCAATTGGGTATAGGTCAGAGCTCTGGTTGGGCCAGTCAAGAGTGGTCACAGAGTTGTTCTGAAGCCACTCCTTTGTTATTTTAGCTGTGTGCTTAGGGTCATTGTCTTGTTGGAAGGTGAACCTTCGGCCAAGTCTGAGGTCCAGCGCACTCTGGAAGAGGTTTTCATCCAGGATATATCTGTACTTGGCCGCATTCATGTTTCCTTCAATTGCAACCAGCTGTCCTGTCCCTGCAGCTGAAAAACACCCCCATAGCATGATGCTGCCACCACCATGTTTCACTATTGGGATTGTATTGGGCAGGTGATGAGCAGTGCCTGGTTTTATCCACACATACCACTTAGAATTATCACCAAAAAGTTCTATCTTCGTCTCATTAGACCAGAGAGTCTTATTTCTCATAGTCTGGGAGTCCTTCATGTGTTTTTGATCAAACTCTATGCGGGCTTTCATATGTCTTGCACTGAGGAGAGGCTTCCGTTGGGCCACTCTGCCATAAAGGTCCGACTGGTGGAGGGCTGCAGTGATAGTTGACTTTGTGGAACTTTCTCCCATCTCCCTACTACATCTCTGGAGCTCAGCCACAGTGATCTTGGGGTTCTTCTTTACCTCTCTCACCAAGGCTCTTCTCCCACAATTGCTCAGTTTAGTTGGACGGCCAGGTCTAGGAAGACTTCTGGTGGCCCCAAACTTTTTCAATTTAAGGACTATGGAGTCCACTGTGCTCTTAGGAACCTTGAGTAATTCAGAAATTCTTTTGTAACCTTGGCCAGATCTGTGCCTTGCCACAATTCTGTCTCTGAGCTCCTTGGGCAGTTCCTTTGAGCTCATGATTTTCATTTGGTTTGACATGCACTGTGAGCTGTGAGGTCTTATATAGACAGGTGTGTGCTTTCCAAATCAAGTCCTATCAGTTTAAGTAGAACCATCTCAAGGAGGATCACAAGGAAATGGACAGCATGTGACTTAAATATGAGTGTCTGAGCAAAGGGTCTGAATACTTATGACCATGTGATAATTCAGTTTTTCTTTTTTAATAAATTTGCAAAAATTTCTAAATTTCTGTTTTTTTCAGTCAAGATGGGGTGCAGAGTGTACTTTAATGAGAAAAAAAAGAACTTTGAGAATTTACCAATAAGCTGCAATGAAACAAAGAGTGAAAAATGTAAAGGGGTCTGAATACTTTCTGTACCCACTATAAGCCTTCTACTTATAGAGTCTATATCAGCGTCTTAATCTGTTGACGATCAACATTTTTGGCAGCACCGACCACAGCCTCCTAGACACTCTTCAGAGAGGTGTACTGTTTTCCTTCACTGTAAATCACCCATTTAGGAAGGGCCCACAAATTCTCAATAGGGTTTAGGTCAGGTAAGGAAGGGGCCATTTGATTATTCTTTCATCTTTAAATAGCTAGCCAAGCAATGGGAGACCTCAATGCATGTGGAGGAGCTTTTCCTGTAAAAAAATCATGTTTCCTTGAAAGATGTAGATTTTTCCCTGCACCACTGCGTGATGAATGTGTCTTCTAAAATCTGGCAGTAGGTTTTAGCTGATTTTCAGTGTGTAGCGCCCCGAGGGTTCGGCCGCTACAGGGGTACTGCACCTCAACCAGAGGTGTGGTATTCCACTCCCGGGTAAGGATGGAGTATGGACCAGGGCTCAGTTAGCTGCACACATGTACACTCCTCATTTCCGGGGGACAGCTCTACGGTACTCCCATTAGTATGTAGGCACAACTGACTATGTCCCTGGCTGGAGTGGGGAGGGGGGGAACCCTAGTGATGTGGGATCAGATGGGGGCTGGTTTCTGGGCATAGGAAGGAGCTCATTGGATGCAGGTCACCTGGGCTCAGACACGGAGGAGGAGGTATAAAAGGTGGGCACCATCTTAGAACGGTGTTCAGTCTGTGAGGAGAAAGTGAGAGTGGAGGAGAAGGGGAGCAGAGGCTCCGCTGGAGTTCTGCTCCGGAGCCAGGCCTAGGGACACGGGCAGGGCGAGAGGGAGAGAAGGAAAAGGAACGGAACAGAGAAGAAAAAGGAACAGAACAGAAAGAGAAAGGAACAGAATAGAAAGGCCCAGGAACACGAAGGTAGAAGGGACTCTAAGGACCCAGGAGATTACGGGTGACGGGTCAGGCAAGGAAAGGGTACCGGATCCCAAGTTGGTGGAGGCAAATAATCCTCAGCCAAGAACCGGAGGTCGTGATCATTTATTGGTGCGACCCCTCGCTAAACCTACTAGGAAGGCACCACATAGGGCCAGGGAAGCTGGCGCCAAGTTCTCTCAGAGAAGGCCCAAGGCAGCCGGACAGAAGTTTGGTCATTGGTGGGGCACGGCCAGAGGAAGGATAGAAGGGAGTTCTGTGCCATGCTCCTGAATTGCCTGGGGGTTGACCGAGCCCCTCACCTGGTGAACGCAGCACGGCTTGGGCAGTCACTACCTGTACAGAAGTGGCTTGGAGTATACGAACTGTGAGTAAAAGACCCTGGACTGCAACACGTTGTCTTTGTGTTTCTTACCTCGCCAGCACTAACGGTACTGGGACTCCCTGCACCACAATCCCCACCATCTACGCTCATTGCCCTGAGGCTACACTCCTCCCGTGGGGAGTTATACTATTCTCTGCTGCACCCACAACACCAGCCTCAGCGGTCTGCCCTGCAGCGGCGGTTCACCCTGACCGTAATCCACGGGTGGCGTAGTCGGACATTCATAACTATACTAATAGACTGCCACAGCATTTGGTCTGACCACCCTGAGCCACGGACCGGGTTGCCACTACTACCCCCATTATTGCCCTGTTGCCCGGATCGGAGTGCCCCACGGCCCAGGGGGCGAGTCAAGTGCATCATTGACCTAAAAAGTTCCAAATAGCTCATCTTTAACCCCTTTAAAGCCTGGGGCGTAATAGTACCATCACCCCCGATTCAGTGAGGACTCCGGCGCTGAGCCCGCACTGAACCGGGCACATGTCAGCTGATTTATATAGTTGACCTGTGCCCGCAACAGCCGCGGGTGGAATCGCGATCCACCCGCGGCTGTTAACCAGTTAAATGCCGCTCCCAGGGTCCTTAAGGGGTTAATAATACAAGTCGTACCCCACTGCCAACTTGCTGACATCTGAGTCGAAGTGGAGGTCTGTGACACTTACTGATCCAGCCACAGGCCCATCCATCAGGTCTGTCAAAAGTCGCAGTTATCTTATCAGTCCATAATAAAACCCTTGAAAAATATGTCTATCAATGGTTCTGTGATTTCACCAATATCTTAGCAATTTCATGAGTGCTGCATCCGTCTATAAGACTTATCTATTTATATAATCGTCTAATTCTGTCTGTTTGTCTGTAACGGAAATCCCGCGTCGCTGGTTGGTCGTGCCGGCCGCCTGCGACCAATCAGCGACAGGCGCAGTCTGGCCGCGAATTGGCGTGGGATTTTAACCAAGCTTCGCTGATTGGCCGCGCCCGGCCGGCCGCGACCAATCAGCGATATTGGCGCGGTTACTTTAAATTAACCCCCCAATGTATCCGCCCGGGGCCCCTAATGAATTTCGTAAATACCTCATGTTGCCAATACTGCCTGTGCGCGGCGCTATCACTGACTGCGCACAGGCAGCCGGCTCTTGCTTCCGCTTACGTCACGACTATTTGCGGCTGCAGCCAGGGGTCTCCTGTTCCGCATTCCACGGTAAGTGACGGGTTGTGGGTGGGGTTATCCCCCATCGCATCACACCCGGCATCCACGGCGCGCTCCCTCAATGAATGGGCGCGCTGTGGATGCCGGGTGTGACGCGGGATACATTGGGGGGTTAATTTAAAGTAGTGGACAACCCCTTTAAACTCCGCTTCGCGGATTGGTCGCGCTCGGCCGTCCGCGACCCATATTCTAGAATGCCCAATGCGTTAGAATCGGGCCACCATCTAGTACACTTGTATCTGTTCGTTATATAGTTTTGAGTTGGAAAATCTGTATAAAAATTATGATATGGTCAAAATACTCATCTAAAAATTCTGCACAGTAGCTGCTCAACAACAGTCCTGGGTCTTCTGTACTGGAAGACCTTTGTTTCAAAACGTGCCAAATGTTTTCTGTTTGTGAAAGGTCTGAACTACAGTTAGGCCAGTTTATCACTCTCCTACTGCAAAGCCATGCTGTTGTGATGGATGCAGTATGTGGTTTAGCACGTCCTTCCCTGAAATAGACATTGTCTGGATAGGAGCATATTTTGTTCTAAAACCTCTACATAATGCTCAGCATTGATGATGCCTTTCAACATGTGTAAGCTTCCCATGCTGTAGGCACTAACGCTACTCCATATCATCAGGCATGCAGGCTTTTGAAATGTGCGCTGATACCCAGCTGGATGGTCCCTCTCCTCTTAAGTCCGCAGGACACAAAGCCCATAAAGAATTTCAAATTTTGATCCATTGGACCACAGAAAAGTTTTTGATTTTGCCTCGATTTTGCCTCAGTCCATATTAAATGTGCTTTGGCCAAGAGAAGATGGCAGTGTTACTGGATTGGATTAATATAAGGCATATTCTTTGCATGATAGAGCTTTAATTTGCATTTATTGATTGCAAAGCAAACTGTGTTAGCAGACAATGATTTCTGGAAAGATTCCTGAGCCTATGCAGTGACTTGCACAACAAAATCATGGCTGTTTTTAATGCAGAGCCACCTGAGAGCTCATTCTTGAGCATCCAATGTTGATCGTCAGCCTTGTCCCTTGGGCACATGGATTTCTCCAGAATCTCTGAATCTTTTGATGACATTATGAACTGTAATTGGTGGGATATTGAAAGTCTTTGCAATTTTACATTGAGGAACATTTTTCTGAAATGTTTCCACATTTTTTAGCCCCAGTTGTTCACAGATTGGTGAATCTCTGACCATTTTTGCTTCTTTGAGACTCTGCCTCTCTAAAATGCTCTTTTTATACACAATCATATGACTTGGCTGAAAATTGACCCGCTAACTGTTTCTCATAAGTACCACTTACTTTTCCAGCCTTTTGTTAACCCTGTACCAACTTTTTTTCAGATGTGTTGCTGTCATCAATTTCTAAATTGTAACATCCAGGCCAGAACCTATCCCCTTTGGTTCCACTTCGATCACTGGTCGGTGCCGCACCTTTATTGTGGGTGACATTGGGGTAGTGAATAAGCAGTCCTGTTTTTTTCCTGGGACTTTTGGTGCTGCTAAGTCAAGGAACTCTGGGGTTATTATTGGCTGTCTCCTATTTAAACTCCTGATCCTCTGACTTCCACTTCAAGTTTAAAGTTTATCTCCTGAGCTTTCAGCTCCTGCTGAACTGGTTTGTATTCCTGTTCTCTGATCACAGCCTGTTTCCTGACCATTCTTTTGCCTTCTAAATTTGTACCTTTAATGCCTTGCCAGTTCTGAACCAGCTACCTGACCATTCCTGCCAGCCTGCACCATCATCCACCATCTGACTCTGTGGCCCCTTACCAGTGGCCCCTGTTCAAGTCCAGATCCCTGCACAGGGTTAAAGGATGAAGGTCATGGCAACCCCTGGGATCTGATAAACAGAGCAGCTTGCATTATAATGATTTGAAGCCTAAAAATAATAAGTAAAGCATAATAATAATAAAAATGATGTTTTCTCTGACATGTCTTATGTGAATGCTGAGATGGGTGGGTAATTCCTGCACATCACTGTAAATGTACTATGTAGTAAAAGCACGGGCTATTAATTTATCCATGTACCTACCTCTGAACTGAACCTGAACCTGTCTCCTAATGCCAAATATTGTAACTGACTCTGCCAGCCTGTTAACAAATATGACCTGTTTGACCATGAAAACTACTTAGGACTATCCTGGTGCCCGCAGCCTTGGAATCTTACCAGCAAAATCCATACCTTTTGAGTTATGGATAAATAACTTCCTCACACTCTGCGCCCCAGGTTAGCCTGTGCCAGCTGACTAGTGGTGCCAGTCACTGTCCCAGCTTTACGCCAAACAACTCCTTCAAGTCAACTTGTCCTCAAGTCTGTGTGGTGTCATTGAAGTCTGTTCCTCCTACCCTGCATTACACCATGTTGCTCCAAAGTTCTGACTATATTAGCTGCTACCTAGTATCCACGTATCTTTGATGGTTTATCGTCTATTCTGTACATCACAGCAGGATGATATGTTGGCCAACCCAAGTATAGGCGTGTTTGTGCATTTGTAACAAGGCAGCACAACACATGACCAATGGAGAGATTGGGTTAGAAGGGGATTGTGCCGACATCCTGCTTACTAGAAACACTTTCGCTTCAGTGTTCCTGTGCTTGCACCCTCATAAATACGTGATATGATGTCTTTGTTGGCATGCACAAATCCAAGCTTCATGTGTTGCAGCAATATCCTAACTGGCAGTCAGTGAACCAAGCAAATTTTGCAATATTGTTATATTTATAGGCTTTCAAACATTAAAGTGACAAACAGTCAGTCAAGGTAACAGTTCAATAGCATGGAGTCAAATAAAGTGATTACTTAACATCCTGGATTAGAAAGTAAATCTGATGGATTATCAGTAGTTCATGGAGTGGACACTATGTTCCTTGTGCTATAGTACCTCATCCCTTGTGAGCCAGTGGCATGCCAGTACGTATTCTTTCACCTTATGACCCATTCCTTTGCTTCCTGATTACAGTATCATGGGAGGGACTCCCTTCAAGATTAACAATGTGTTAAGTGAGTGCTATTCCACAGGACAGTGGGTGCAATATTTTGTTTTTGTTATTCTCTATATTTCTTGTTCTGGGGTCTGAAAAGAGAATGTTTGAATCTATGGGTAGCACGGTGGCTCAGTGGCTAGCACTGTAGCCCTCCAGTGCTGGGGTCCTGAGTTCAAATCCCATCAAAGGCAACATCTGCAAGGAGTTTGTATGGGTTTTCTCTGGTTACTTTGGTTTCCTCCCACGCTCCAAAGACATACTGATAGGGAATTTGTGAGGACAGATGGGGTAAACTGCTGTGTAATTAATAGCAACATGAGATAAAATAAATCTCATGCATGAAGGTTTAGCACCTCATGCCATCTTAAAGGGGTTTCCTCACAAAAAGTATTATTTTAAATTCAATATGGTATGTCAAATGAAGTGTATTTTCAATAAGCATCAATTAAACATAGTGTGTGGTCTTGTATACATATTACTTTATTTTCATTTGTGGTATCGCGCCTTGATGTTTTTTTCGATGGCTGAAATGTTTGTTCACCTTTTCCTTTGTTGATAGACTGACATGCTCAGTAGCTTCCGAGCTTAGTGTGTCACGATGAAGCTGATTATCACGGTTTCATTGCTCACTGTGTCCTAGGGACGCTGCGAGTGACAGCTCAGCTGCCCTATGGGATCTGAAGTGTGCTAGACTGTCAATATGGTCCAAATTAAATAAAATAAAAAAGCGGTCTATAGGGCGCTAAAAGAATGAACACTAGAGGTGAAAAATTTTTTGGGAGCTAAAAAAATAAATTTAATGAGCCCTTTCCACAACGCGTTTCGATAGTGAACTATCTTCCTCAGGACCACTTTCAGTCCCCCTTTGGGGGTTAGCGGCAGGAGCAGCTTCTAGTTAATCATTCTTAAATCCCCCCACTACAAAATTCCCTTTTGGCTGCTCAAATCAGGACCTGCGGTTGGGGGCTGCACTCTCCTAACTTTCAGGACCTGTGGTGATGCACATCTGATCCTGAGTCATGTGATCTGTGGGCGGACACGTGGCCTGCAATTTTGGAACCTGGAAGTGGTGAGCACGAGCAGAGGTCTGCAGCACACGGCACATGGTGTGCCAAGCTACCTGTACCTTGTGGTGAGACGTGCCTGCTCCTTCCATCCTCACAATAACACCGGAGTTGTTCAGGGGTACACAACTCCAATAGGTGAGTGGCCTTTTGGCTGTTTCCGTCACATCTACCTATCAGGTCCTTCACATAGCGCGCTTTTCTCCCTTTCTCTTCCAGACTGTCAATATGGTGAGAGACAGCCCAATCCAAGATGGGGCATGCTGGGCTGTCAGTATTTTGATTGATAGCCATGCTGCTCAATCTGGCCTAGCCTGCGAGCTTTCCTCTAGGTGTCTCCCGTTCTTGATAATTCGCTAGCTGTTTAACTGACTAGCTATCAGCAGACCATTGTCAGTTGTAGCTTTGCTCAGTGGGGTGTGTGCTCTGTGCTGTGTATCTGATTCCCTTATCTTTGTTGTGGGACCTTGGACTTGTCTTGACTATTCATGTGTATTATTCCTTTTCCTCTTGATGCTCTCTGACCTCAGGTACCTGGCCTCGGACTTGGCCACTGACTATCCTTTCCTCTTATCCCTTTATTTTGACGTACCCTCCTGGCATTTGGCCCCGGACTGTGACTTGACCAAACCTGTGTCTTGCCACTCTGTACTACAAGCCCTCCTGGTTTCTAACCTCGGACCTCCTGACTATTCTGTCTCACGGCTTGTCCGTGAGTAGTAACTCAGTGTCACACTGATAATATCTGGTAATGAGAGGAGAGAGAAAGTGTGTGTAGGAGCGATAGATAGATAGATAGACATATGGATAGAAAGAAACAAAAAATTGAAGCAGCACTCCAAAAATAGTGCAAATTATTCCCTCAAGCTTTGAGAAAGGTTCACACTATGAACCTGAAACGCTGCCACATGGGCCATTAAAGTCCTATAATTTGCACTATTATTGAAATGCTGCTTCCATTTTTAGTTTCTACTATTTAGGTAAGGCTTATGCCTGGGAAGCTTTGCACCCCCATTTGATCTTTTTTATACTGTATATGTCGCGCCCCCGGTGGGTCCTTACTGACTGGGGCAGTATATATGTATATCACAGTGGCTGGCCCAGGGCGGACAGTGCGCCAAAAAGGGGTTTAGTAAAATAAAAGTTCGTGACGCCACCTGTGGATTCTGGTAAGAGGTATCCAGCGCTGCGACAGTCCACTGAGGCTGATGTCAGGGGCAGCTTTGATGGGACGGCTCCCCACAGGTGGAGCAGGCCTCAGGGCAGTGTAGAATGAATGGAGGTGGGTGCGCTGGGCGTTGTGGTGCGGTGAGGAAAGTTGGCACCAGTAAAGAAACAGACAGAGGCACTTCATGCAGTCGTCCAGGGCTTTACTTACAGTTCTTTAAGGCAATTCACAAGTGCGCTTACAGGTGATAGCCTCCCTCGTCGCGCTGCATTCACCGGGAAGGGGCTCAGTCCTCCTTCAAGCAGCTTAGGGGTGCTTGGCAGAACCCCACTTTCAGATGTGCCTAACTTGACCTTCTCCACACTTGGTCCTTCTCACCGTTGCCCTACGCTGCCCACTCTCAGTCCCGCTCGAGTATGCTGAAGTCCTTCCTGTACGTCGGATCCAGGACCAACTTAACCCCCTGGGGTTTTGAATGCGGCAAGCACGATCCCTCCTGTCTCCTGGCAGGAGTGGGGCGTACGGGTGCCGTCCTGCACGCGCCGTACCCCCTGGGATCCTTTTTGTAGAATGGAGCCTGCTCCCTGCTCCCCTCTGGGCCTCTATCCTGGGCCCTAACTTGTGGAGCAGAGCTCTGACTGAGCCTCTGCTCCCAGACTGAACTGAACTAACTACATCTTGCCAAATATGGCTTCCTATTATATACTTACTGTATATGTGCTTCCCATTTCTACTTCCTCCACCCACACCCACTACTGGTTCCCCCTACCTTTGGGTTCCCCCCTACTCCAGCCAGGGGCAGGGCTCAGCAGAAAACTACATTGCGTCTTGCCCCTCCTGCTGGCCTGGAGCGGTGTAGTGTTGGATGTAGGTGGTTGGGGTTCTGTGCAGCACTCCCATCTTACCTGAGAGAAGGGAGACACCACACCTCAGGGTGAGGTGCAGTACCTCTGTGGTGACTGAACCCTCAGGTGCGCCACATATATATTGCTGGTGCTATTTTTTTCCCCTTTTTCTAAGTAGATAGATAAAAAGATATGAGAAAGATGTAACATTAGATATTTATTAGTGGGATTTCTGGGGCTGTTTGTGAGGGAATACTTTCTTACTAAGGTTTCCTTCACACGTCAGTGTTGTACATATGTGTTATATCCATTTTTTTCACAGATACCATTATACCCTATGGTGCTATGCACATGTCCATGTTTTTACAGCATTACGGATGACTAGGGCCAATACAACTCTATGGGTCAGTGAAAAACATGTACAGCACACAGATGGCATCAGTCTACCATCCGCGTGCTGTCCGTGATTAACATTGCAAAGTAGCTTTGTAATTTAGTGTTTTATGAGTGATCTACAGTATTCAGGTCTGAATTGCTCCCAAGAGGAGAAGTTTATATTGTGTTCTACATGACTACATCACCTGCTAATGCTTCATTCTAAGGTCACGTTCTCATGCTCAGTATTTGGTCAGTATTTTACATCAGTATTTGTAAACCAAAACCAGGAGAGCAACAATCAGAGGAAAAGTATAATATAAACACGTCACCACTTCTGTATTTATCACCCACTCCTGGTTTTGGCTTAGATGTAAAATACTGAATGTGTAAGGCTGCGTGCCCACGATGCGTTTTTCATGCGTTTCCGCTGTGGAATTTCCGCAGTGGAAACGCATCAAAAACGCTTGGTAATCCGCACCACATGGTCCTCAATGGCATTCCGCAATGTCAATGCACATGCTGCGGATTAATCCGCAGCGTTTCTGCGGCGCTCAAAAATCCGAAGCATGTTCATTAATTTTGCATTGACTTGCATTGAGACGCATATACACTGTGTTCCAAATTATTATGCAAATAATATTTTCTCAGATTTTCCCAAATCTCATGCTGCACATAACACATCTGCATCTCTGGCTGCTATGGGCATAAATGGGGACAAACTTATGGTGTGGCACCCATGCTCCCCTGACCTCAACCCCATTGAGAACCTCTGGAGCATCATCAAAAGGAGTGTCTATGATGGTGGGAGGCAGTTCACATCTAAGCAACAGCTCTGGGAGGGTATTCTGTCCTCATGCAAAACAATTGAAGCATAAACCATCCAAAACCTGACAAATTCAATGGACGAGAGAGTTCAGAAGCTCCTTTCGAACAAGGGGTCCTATGTGAAAATGTAACATCACCTAGAATAAAGTTTTGAGTTGAAAACTGTTTGATTTCAGTTTGTAATAACCTGCTAATGCTTATAATTTCAAAAATGACCATTTTTTTGTTCTTTATTAAAATGAAAAGGTTGAAAACTCTGCTGTGCATAATAATTTGGAACATGCATTTTGAGTGCAGTTTGAGTGTTTTATTTTTTAAAAAATATACTGTTATCATAGACAGTTTGTACAAAAACCTTTCAATTGTACTCTAATAGTTATTTGACTGGAAAATTACAATGACTGCAATTCATATAGGTAATTTGGGAAAATCTGAGAAAATATTATTTGCATAATAATTTGGAACACAGTGTAATCCGTGTCTGTACATTTGTACACGCGGATTATATGCGTTTCAATGTGCGGATGGTACCCAGTTCTGGAGGAGAGAAGACTCTCATCCAGACCTGGGTACCATTGTACCTGTGAAAAAAAGAATAAAATAATAAATAAAGTTTATATTTACCTTCTCGCGGGCCGGCTGGCAGCGCTTATCTTCCAGGACCTGAGATGACGTCGCGGTCATGTGAGCGCAGGCTGTCTCGCGATATGCCGGCAACCCGGAAGGAGTGCGACAACACACGCGGCAGCACACGCGGCGGGGGATCGGTAAGTATAGCTTTATTTTTTACAGTCACACTATATAAATCCATGCCGTTTGCATGGATTTATATAGTGTGACCTATTTGTCAAGCACTTTCCAAGAGATGCTATCGCCTGGAAAGTGCTTGTAGTCCGCATGCGTAAACGCATGCATAAACGCATGTGAATACGCATGTAAATACGCGTGTATTCTGCAGGAAAAACGCATGTACAATCTGCATGCGTTTTTTCTGGCAAGGCAGATGCAGAAACGCTGCAGAAATTTTCTGCTTCATTTCTGCATCGTGGGCACATAGCCTAAATGTGGCCTAAGAGGCAAACAAGGGTCTTACAATTGTAGGGTGAAAGTGTTATGTCATATTGTAGAAATGGAGAAGATGACTTCTAATATTACTTATCAATGATATCATTATCATCTGATATACAACTACGTATTACAATGTTTACTGGCGAGTAAGACACATCACTAGCTTTAGTACTTAAACTTTATTAATATTGTACATACATCAGTATTACTGAATTGCCAGGATAATAAAAAAAGATAACAATGATACATGCATATAAGTACTGAGAAACCGCCATATTCCTAGAGCTGACATCATCACAATATCTATCATAGATTATTCCTCGCTGCTTCACTTTCTTATTAGATTTGCAAAGCATTTTAGTACAAGAGTTTTTGGGCCTTTGGGCTCATAATCTGAACTTGTGTAATAGGTACTTTCCATTAGATATGTAAAGAGTAACTAAACCTTGCTAATTGTTTTTTTTTATATTTTTTTAGGTCCTTGAATACAATGTAGAGCAATGAATGTCCAAGTCCTGAGACCACACAGAAGTGCGGTGTGCGCAGCTCCAGAGGTAGAAGCACACAACTGCTGACTGATCATGTGCACACAGGAGCGTATGGATTCAATAGAAAGTCTATAGAAGTTTACTAAAGTTTTATCAAAGTTGAGTTACTCTTTAAACTGTAAAGTACTGTAATCATCCCCGAGATACTATCCGAATATATAGTAGGTGTAGTAATAATAATAATATTAGCAAATACCTCCAATTAGAAAAGTAGTATAGTTCTTCAGATTCGCTACGTCACTTATCTCATGTGCAGGGCATTGCAGTAGCTTCGGTATCCATGGTTACAACAACTCATATAGTGACAGCTAGTTGCTAGTGGTCGTAACCATGGAAACCTAAGCTACTGCAATGCCCTGCACATGAGGTAAATGACATAGCTAATCAGAAGGACTACACTACATTTGTAATTGGAGATATTGGCTAATATTATTACTATTACACCTACTACATATTTTGATAGGATCTTGGAATGCCCCTGTAAAATGGCTATAAAGATATTTTAACTGTGCTTGTTGCAAGACTTTACAAAGTATGAACCTTCAAGAGACCTTTTGAGGATTTGTAACATCTTGAAATGTTATTTTGTGGAGTATATTGGAAAAAGCTTCAGTGAAGCTGAGTCGTTAGATGTTTTTTTTTCTGAAATTACTGGTGTTTTTTCAATACCCCTTTAAGCCATTTATTCAATCTGGATACTTTTGTGTACACTCCATATTTGCCTTGTTGTGCACAACCTTCTCCCCAGCTAACGATCCCAGTCACAAAATACGTGTCCTTGTATGGGGTGACATGGGGACCACCGCTGTCTCCCTGACATGCATCTTTCACGTCTTTGTCATAGCCAGCACAAAACATGTTTTCTGTGATGGCGAACTTACTGGATTCTTTGCATGTTTGCCTAGAAACATAGGGTACATTAAGCTTCTGAAGCTTCGTCGCCTGAGCCCCTCGCTCATGAAGACGTCCAAAGCCGCTCACCATTGCTTGCCTCTCATTCATCAGGACTTCTTCAGCAAAATCAGGATCAGGGAGGCATGCCGGAATGATATTATCGGTGAAGTTAATGGCCTCTTTTAGCTTTACCACAGCTATATCATAGTCATAGGTCATCCTGACGAATTTAGGGTGTATAATGATCTTGTCCACCTTGTGTATTGATTCAGCGCCATCCTTCTTAAGTGTATTCATCTCTCCTGTAAAATTATACAAAATCGAGTTAGTATTGCCTGGCTGGAACACAAATTAGACTTTAGTTTCTTAATCAAAGTTTAATTAGCAGAATATTACTAAAAATATCCTGTATTATTTTTAGATTACATATTAGATTATTTCTGTCTTTTGCTTGTATGTCGCCAACATTCTACATAGCTGTGTGATCATTTTCATTCACCACAACCCCAGAATTAAATTGACAAGAATAGAGATGAATTAGGGTAATCCATAAAAATATTCTATGCGTTCTATAGCCAGAGGGGCTGACTTGGTAAAGATCCGTAATAAGCATTCATGTATTTTATGGAGCTTTCTTTGAAAAACAGGTTCCCGCCTGTCCATCTGTTGTGTGTGGTATTACAGTATTCCCTTTTTTTGTTATTGTCCCATTCCCTTAAATGTGTTTGTAATCCAGCCCAGCCCCTTTAAATTTCGATTTATTCCCCAGGACACTCACCTACAATAACTTTGAAGTACTTTGTCTGATTCATGCAGTGAGCTGCTGTCAGGATAAACTGCTTGGACAGGATGGTTCCTCCACAGAATGGTTCATTATCTTCACTTAACAAAACAGCCTGCATTGATTTACCAGATTATATGTTAGATTTGTATGGGTTATAGAAATGATAAGCAGGTTTTTTTTTTTGCATTTTTTTTTATCAAAAGGGATTGTCCTACCCAAAATGAAAATTAGAAATGTCATAGAAATCCCTCAGACCTATTGTCTGAGAATCCTAAAGGGGTTATCCAATGTTAGAAAACAATTCTAAGACATTATAAAAGCACTCCTTCCATCAAAGTTTTTATCTTCTTAATATGTTGCAATCATATTATATAGCACTGTGTACTTACAATTGCTCATTTTGCCTTTCTACCCAGCTACAGTTAGGTCCATATATATTTGGACAGAGACAACAGTTTTCTAATTTTGGTTCTAGACATTACCACAATGCATTTTAAACAAAACAATTCAGATGCAGTTGAAGTTCAGACTTTCAGCTTTCATTTGAGGGTATCCACATTAAAATTGGATGAAGGGTTTAGGAGTTTCAGCTCCTTAACATGTGCCACCCTGTTTTTAAAGGGACCAAAAGTAATTGGACAGATTAAATAATTGTAAATAAAATGTTCATTTCCAGTACTTGGTTGAAAATCCTTTGTTGGCAATGACTGCCTGAAGTCTTAAACTCATGGACATCACCAGACTCTGTGTTTCCTCCTTTTTGATGCTCTGCCAGGCCTTCACTGTGGTGGTTTTCAGTTGCTGTTTGTTTGTGGGCCTTTCTGTCTGAAGTTTAGTCTTTAACAAGTGAAATGCATGCTCAATTGGGTTGAGATCAGGTGACTGACTTGGCCATTCAAGAATATTCCACTGCTTTGCTTTAATAAACTCCTGGGTTGTTTTGTTTAAAATTCATTGTGGTAATATACAGCCTACAAAATTGGAGTAATTTCCCAAATCAAATGTAAATCCATATTAATATATAAAAAACACTTTATTTCATAGATAAGATAAAATCACATAATAAAGTTAAGAAAATAGATCTTATGAGGTAAGGATACACAGAAGTGCAGAGCAGCAATAAATAAGCGGGTCCTAGGGGAACAACTGGCTGACCCTATTCAACTATAGCATATCATAGTCTATAGTACATGTGTACAGTAAAAAAGTAGCAAGAGGCACTGTATGGAGTTAAAATGGTCTCCCCAAGGTAGGTACCTCCACACAGAGAGAAGCAATCATAAAGAGTCACTGAAAGAAGTTGAACAGGCAGAAATAGCGATCACAAGTAGAACCAGAGTGCTCACCCATAAGGTACAAAAATTACCACTAAGCCACTCTGCAGCCCCGACGCGCGTTTCACGTGGCTTCTTCGGGGGGCGGTGGTTGTGGAACGAACAAGCACCATTTTATCTCCTGCACAGACTGAATGCAGGTGACAGCGCTGATTACTGCAGCGCATGCGGAGTGACAGGATGTCCCCCCGCACCGCGTCACATCCGGCCAGTTTCCCGACGGAACCATGGGCAGGGACGTGCAACTAGTGACTAGTGTTGAGCCACCCCCGTAGTGTTCGAGTTCGGTTCGGTTCGTCGAACACCCGTGTGTTCGCCGAACTGTTCGTCGAACTGTTCGTCGAACACCTTCGAACACCGTTAAAACCAATGGCAGGCAAACAAAAACACATAGAAACACATAGAAAACACCTTCAAAGGTGTCCAAAAGCTGACAAACTGCTCAGAAGACACAACTAACACATGGAAAAGTGACAAGTACATATAGTCATGCGAAAAGAAAAGAGGTGGAGGAGTAAAAGGAGGGGGAGACACAGATATAGGCATGTCATGCCCTTCTAAAATCCAAAAAGTGAGAAGCCGAGACGGCCAGTCCGCTCCTGCCCGTGCCACCTCCGTGTCGCCGGGTTTGTGCCAGAGCCGCGGTGAACCCTGACGGCCAGCCCCCCTCTCCCAATACTGGTGCCTGTCCGCTGGTGGGTCGAGAGAGCCCCCCTGTGGTGGAGGCAGCTCTAAGCTTTTTAATTTAAATTGTCCCTCTAATTTGAATGAATACACTTTAAATCCATTTACAAGGATCTATTGGAGGGCAAGTCTCATGCCAGCAGCCGCGTAATTCCAGCTCCAGTAGCGTCCACTAAAGCTGCTGCAGTTAAAAAGCTTTTATAAGGATCGAGCTCGGCTGTCCACCGCAAGGCATCCTAGTGCCAGTCCCAGCCCCTATGCCTTGGGGTGCCTCCTGATGCTCTTCACTAAGTATCCCGTGGTCCCGAAGCATTTCCTTTGAAAAAATTAAGTGTCCAAACTACAGGTGGTGTAGCTTGCTTAACAGCCGGGATAATCCGCTGACTAGCAGACACTGCTACTAGGCACAAAGTATTTCCTGGGCTAGATGCAGTTAAAAATTTGTAAGTAGATACTCTCGTTGGATGCTGAGAAAGCATTCCATAGAGTCTCCTGGCACGCCATATATGATTCTCTTAAAAAGCTTGGGGTAGGGGTCTAGGGGACCCTTTTATAGCCAAAATCACGGCCCTGTATCACAATACGTCACCTAGGCTGAAGATAAATGGAACTGTAGCACCGAGGGCTCGGTTGCTACAGACGTATTGCACCTCACCCAGAGGTGTGATATCTCACTCTCAGATAAGGATGGAGTGTGGATCAGGACCCGACACCTGCATGCATTACACCACATTGCCGTGGGGCAGGGCGACCAATATGCCCCTGAGATGGGCACGACAGTCCCTGTCCCTGGCTGGAGTGGGGGGAGGGAACACTGAGGAAGGGGAACCCTGCAGTGCAGGAGCAGGGAGGAAGCAGTTCCTGGGTGCATTGAGAAGGGAGTATAAAAGGTGGGCACCATCTTAGTTCAGTGCAGAGAAGTCTGAGCAGAAGTGGCAGGGAGCAGGGGCTCTGCATGAGCTCTGCTCCGGAGGCGGGCCTAGTAACAGAGGCCCAGGCCTGCAAGAGGGAGAAGGAAGGAAGAGGAGCGGAGAAGGCTCCAGGAACGAGGAATGAAGGGATCCCAGGGGTGCGGACGGGCGAGTCGCCACCGCACGCCCGAATCCACCTGCGTGGAGGGGTCAGGCCAAAGGGGGAGACCGGTCCCCGAACTAGTGGAGGTAGGAAACGACCCTCAGCTAGAAACCGGAGGCTCTGACATTTTATGTGGCGCAGCCCCTTGCTCCACCCGCTAGGAAGGCACCACATAGGGTCAGGGAAACTGGCGCCAAGTTTACCAAGAGGAGGCCCGAGGCAGCCGGACAGAAGTGTTGGTAAGAAAGGCCAGACAAAGGACACACAAAGGGGGTCCTGTGAAGCGCTCCAAAGTTATCTGGGAGTTGTCTGAGCCCCTCACCTGGTGAGCACAGTACGACGTGGGCAGCCGTTACCTGCAGACGTGGTCTGGATAATAAGAACTGTGAGTAAAGGCCCTGAACTGCATCACTGACTCCGTGTCGTTACTGCTGCTGCCCTGCACCATCACCCCCATCCTCCGCATACACTGCCCTGAGGCTATACTCCTCCCGTGGGGAGTTATGCTACGCTCTGCTGCACCCACAACACCAGCCTTAGCGGTCTGCCCTGTAGCGGCGGTTCACTCTGACCGCAATCCACGGGTGGCGTAGTCGGACATTTAAACATCAAAACCACATAAATAGTTCCGCCACTGGTTTGACCGCCCTGAGCCACGGAACCGGATCGCCGCCACGAAGACTACAACCACCAGCATCCACCAAAAAGGGTCCGGCTCCGGGTGTCCCAAGGCCCAGGGGGTGCGTCAGAACATTTTCATCACCTTTCACAATCACCAATGGGACAAGGCAGGGATGTCCTCTGTCCCCTCTCTTATACATCCTAGTGACGGAGCACCTGCTCTCATCAATTCGCCATAACCCCAATATTAGGTGGATTGAGGTGGGAGGCACCGAGTACAAGTGCTCTCTATTTGCTGATGATGTCCTAGTATATATCACTCAATCACATATATCCATCCCTGCTGTTATGGCTGAAATAGATCACTTTGTTACATGGTAAAATTTTAAAATCAATGCAGCGAAGTCTGAGGCCCTCGATGTCTCCCTCCCTAAATCCATATAGGATTCCATCCAGTCCAACTTTCCCTTTGCCTGGCCCTCACAGGGTATCAAATACTTAGGAATTCCTATTCATAGAGACCTCTCCCATCTATGTTATCTTAATTTTGGGCCCTTTATTGAACAATTCCATACAGACCACGGTTGGCAAGTTAGAACTGTAAGATTCACTACGTGAACCACTGGTGTTTTGTGGAAAAGCACATGTACACCGCGTTCCAAATTATTATGCAAAAAGTGTTTAGGAGTGATAAGGGAAGAATTTGTTTGTTTGTCAGTTAAACTCATTGATGGTGATGTGTGTCAGGGCTCTTTATATCACTGTAAGCAATTGCAGACACCTGTGCTAATTAGTTTGGCAGGTGTGTCCAATGAAAGGCAAGACTACTTAAGAAGGCTCTCTCACATTATTAAGCAGCCTACATTTTCTGCCAAAATGGGAAAGAAAAAGGATGTGTCGGCTGCTGAGAAGCAACAAATTGTGGAGTGTTTAGGTCAAGGCATGACTACAATCAACATTGTGCGATGATCAGGATGAAGTGTCTTGGCAATCAAGAAGTATGTAGCTGATTCACAGTACACACGTGTGCGTGCTGATAAGGGCAAATTGAGGACTCTTTCCTACAGGCAATTACGTCAGGTTGAAAGAGCAGCGGCAAAAAAGCCTTGTCATAGCAGCAGACAAGTTTTTGAAGCTGCTTGTGCCTCCAACGTCCCCCGAACAACAAGATGCAGGGTCCTTCAGAGGTTTGCAGCTGTGCATACGCCATCCTGTCGACCTCCTCTATCCACTTCACACAAGCAGAAACGGCTCCAGTGGGCCAAACATTACATGAAGACTGATTTCAAAACTGTTTTGTTCACGGATAAGTGCCGTGCAGCGCTCGATGGTCCAGATGAATGGAGTGGAGGATGGCTGGTTGATGGACACCCCACGCAAACACGGCTACAGCGCCAACAAGGAGGAGGTGGAGTAATGTTTTGGGCTGGAATCATGGGGAGAGAGATTGTCGGCCCCTTTAGGATCCCTGAAGGCGCTAAAGATGAACTCCATAATGTATGTGGATTTTCTCAAACAGCACTTCCTGCCATGGTTCAAGAAGAAGAACCGTGTATTTCACAGCAAGATCATTTTTCTGCATGATAATGCACCATCTCATGCTGCACATAAAACATCTGCATCTCTGGCTGATATGGGCATAAAAGGGGACAAACTTATGGTGTGACCCCCATGCTCCCCTGACCTCTACCCCATTCAGAACCTTTGGAGCATCATTAAAAGGAGTGTCTATGATGGCGGGAGGCAGTTCACATCTAAGCAACAGCTCTGGGAGGGTATTCTGTCCTCATGCAAAACAATTGAAGCAGAAACCATCCAAAACCTGACAAATTCAATGGACGAGAGAGTTCAGAAGCTCCTTTCGAACAAGGGGTCCTATGTGAAAATGTAACATCACCTAGAATAAAGTTTTGAGTTGAAAACTGTTTGATTTCAGTTTCTAACAACCTGCTAATGCTCATAATTTCAAAAATGACCATTTTTTTGGTCTTTATTAAAATGAAAAGGTTGATCGAAAAGTTTGGGGGATCTAAGAGTGTGGCAACCCAGTAGTCATGATTACTTCGAATTCTGACAATATGAGGGTCATGCTGCAGGTAGTGCAGCAAGAAGGCACTTATGTGTCTTGCGCATCTCGGAGCCCCAAAATTATTTTCCGGGCTAGATGCAGCTAAAAATTATTTTTAATTTTAAATCTGGTGAAGCTTATTATAGATGGCCTAATAGGATCAGTGCTGCACACTGCTACAAAGCCCAAATTATTTTCCAGTCAAGATACAGATAAACATGATTAGTAATATGAAAGCTTAAAACGGTTGGTAGGGTGATTTTAACCAATCATCAAGCTTTTACTCTCCCCAGGATGACACAGGGGTAGAAAAGTCGTTTCGGATCCATGATTTGTTCATCTTTATGAACGTGAGTCTGTCTACATTATCAGTGGAGAGCCGCGTGCGCTTATCTGTCAGCACACCACCAGCAGCGCTGAACACACGTTCAGACAGAACGCTGGCTGCGGGGCATGACAAGATCTCCAAGGCGTAAGTGGCTAGCTCCGGCCATTTATCCAGATTGGAAGCCCAAAAAGAGCAAGGGTCCAGTGACACAGTCGTGGCTTCAATGTTTACTTGGAGATACTCCTGTACCATCGTCTCTAGGCGTTGACTATGTGTCAGACTTCTTGTCTCCTGTGGCCTTGCAAAGGATGGGCTAAAAAAGTGGTGAAATGATTCCGCAAAATTGATGTTACCAGCAGATACTGTGGTTCTGTTACGGTTTGAGTGCTGAACACTTGACGGTCCCACGGTTGGCAAGTTGGAACTGTGAGATTCACTACGTGCACCACTGGTATTTTGTGGAAAAGCACATGTAAGATTCTGCAACAGTCTCTGCTGATACTCCTGCATGCGTGCATCCCTTTCTATGGCAGGAATAATTTCTGCAAATTTACTTTTGTACCGGGGATCTAACAGTGTGGCAACCCAGTAGTCAGGATTATTTCTAATTCTCACAATTCGAGGGTCATGTTGCAGGTAGTGCAGCAAGAAGGCACTCATGTGTGTTGCGCATCCAGGAGCACCAAGTCCCTGTTGTGTTGGTGGCGAGGTAACAATCATGCTTCCTTCCTCTGTCCTCTCCCCCCAACCTCGCACAACAGAAATGTGATCAAGGTCTCCCTCATCTGATGAGTCTTCCATCAGTTCGTCCTCCACTTCTTCCTGGGCTCCTGCACCTTCCTCACTAGTTTGGCTGCTACCATGCGCCCTGGTAAAATCATCTCCCCCACCCTCACATGCCTGCCGCCCTGGTGCTGCCGACCGTCTGGACCTTGCAGATGTTAGCCCTTCCGCATACAACTCCTCCTCCTCTACTTCCTCCACCTCCTCTTGTGCCACCACCTGACTCCGAATTCTGTTTAACATGTGCTCCAGCATGTAAATCACCGGAATAGTCATGCTGATAATGGCATCGTCAGCACTAAACATCTTCGTCGCCATTTCAAAACTGTGCAGAAGGGTGCATAGGTCCCTGATCTGAGACCACTCCTCCAGTGTGATTTGCCCCACCTCTGAATCTCGTTGGCCCAGGCTATACGTCAGAACGTATTGCACCAGGGCTTGTCGGTGCTGCCACAGTCGCTGCAACATGTGCAGAGTTGAATTCCACCGGGTAGGCACATCGCATTTTAGCCGGTGAAGTGGCAGGCCCAACGACTTCTGTAGAGATGTAAGTCGCTGAGCTGCGGGATGCGAATGGCGGAAGTGAGCACACAGCGACCGTGCCCTCTGCAGAAGGCCATCTAGTCTGGGATAGTGGGCTAAAAATTGCTGGACAACCAGGTTCAACACGTGAGCCATACAAGGCACGTGTGTGACATTGCCCCGGCGAAGGGCCGCACCCAGGTTTGCAGCATTGTCGCACACGGCCTTCCCTGGTTTCAGGTCCAGTGGAGACAACCATTCATGAAATTGGTTCTCCAGAGCTGACCACAACTCCTCAGCTGTGTGACTCACATTTCCCAGACATTTCAATGTAAAAACCGCCTGATGACGTTGAGCCCTACTGCCAGCATAGTAAGGAGGTGTGCAGGATCCCTTCTGCGCAGTTAGAAAGCTTGTGGCATGACCAGACAGGCTTTGGGTGCAGGTGGAAGACCGAGAGGAGGTTGAGGAGGCAGAAGCAGTGGAGGAAAAATGACATAAAGAGGATTGACGCACAACTCGTGGGGACGGCAAGACTTGGACAGCAGCCCCTTGTCCTGCTGTCACCATAGTTACCCAGTGCCCAGTCAGCGACATGTAACGCCCCTGTCCATGCCTACTCGTCCAAGTGTCTGTGGTGAAATGCACCCTGTCACACACAGAGTTTCTCAAAGAAGCGGTGATGTTGTGTGCGACATGCTGGTGGAGCGCAGGCACACCTTTCTTTGAGAAGTAGTGCCGACTGGGCATCTGGTACTGGGGCACTGCGACGGACATAAGGTCTCGAAAATCCTCTGTGTCCACCAGGCGGAAAGGCAGCATTTCTGTAGCCAAGAGCTTGCAGATGGTGAAATTCAACCTCTTAGCTTTCTCATGGCTAGGAGGAAATGGTCTTTTACTTGTCCACATCTGAGGGACCGAGGGCTGGCTATTGTGCTTAGACGGGGTTGATAAGGGTGTCCCCGGCAAACTGCCGGTCTGTGAGGAAGATGCAGGCGGACATGTTAGGTTGCCTTGATCCAAAGGTGGTGCTATCGATGTCGGACAGCGCTCAAGACCAGCTGGTGTTACCACCTCCAAAGAAAATGATGACCTGCCAATCACGCTGGCTGTTGCGGGTAAAGAGGTGGCAGGTCTGCGCCCCAAAACAGGTGTGACTGCTGTCCCCCCAGTCACAGAGGATGAAGAGGCCGCGGATGCACAAGATATGGCAGACGGTGGTTGGCCCGGCCGGCTAGACCGCATTGTAGCACACTGAGCTTCCCACTGCAACTTATGCTTCATGTCCATGTGCCGGTTCATGCATGAAGTACTCAAACTATGTATTTTTTGGCCTCTACTTAGCTTTTGCTGACAAATGTTACAGATAACACGAGTTGGGTCATCTTTATCGATCTGAAAAAATGCCCAGGCTATGCAAGGCTTAGCACCCATGCGACCTGAAGAGCCACCACGACTTGTGGTGAGAGGCAGAGTTGTGTTTGAGGATGCAGTTGTTGACGTGCTTCCAGTACTACGTCTCTGTCCAGGAAGGCGCAACCTGACCTCGTCGTCACTAGCATCTTCCTCCACCTCCTCTGCTGACCTCATCTCTTGGCTGACTGTGGGTTGACAGTAAGTGGGATCTCCGACCTCATCATCATCACCCTGTGCGTTATCACACCCGTCGTCCTCAGAGCCAACCTGTTCCTGCCCTGACAAAAAACTAAAGTTGTCGCTCCAATCAGGTATTTGAGTCTTATCATCGTCTTCCTCATTGTCTCCACCAACAGGAGTTACAGTTTGGGAATGAGGGTCTACATTATGGTCAGAACCTTCTGCGTCTGGTCCTGGATCCGACTCATAAAGATTCTGGGCATCAGTGCAGATCATTTCCTCGTCTGGATTCACAGAAGCGCTGGAGTCGACCTCTGATTCCCAGGCTATAGTATGAGTAAACAGCTCTGCAGACTCAACCATCTGTTCTACCTCATACTCAGACGGGCAGCTGGAGATTTGGGAGCTGTGAGGAAGCAAGTGCGATTTGGGTGACACCTTTGAGGACTGGAGTATTTGTGATGTTGAAGTTGATGTGGAGGAGAGCCCACTTAAAGGAGCACTTGATATCCGTTGAAGCACCTGCTGTTTTTGTGCCTCATCTGGAATTTGTAGCGATTGGCGTGGCCGTAAGAAAGGGATCTTATCACATTGTCCGCTAAAAGAAGTAGACATTTTAGTTTGGCTGGAAGATGGTCTTTCTTCTGCACCTACCCCACGGACACAACCTTTTTTCCCCTTCCCAACACGCCTATTCCCCTTTCCACCAGCAGCAGGCCTTTTTCCACTCATTTTGGTGGTTAACTAATTCACAACTCTGGAGTTGTTTGCACAAAAAAACAATGGATGGTAACCGAGCAGAGCTGAGTGGCCAAACTGTGGTATTAGGCCAAAACTATTGGCTGGGTTAGATGCAGAAAAAAATTATTTTTAATTTGCAACCTGATGGAGGTCAGTATAGATGGACTAATAGACCAAGTCCCACACACCGCTAGAAGCCCAAATATTTTTTCAGAGCTAGATGGAGAAAATTTTTTTATTCAATTTGCAACCTGATGGAGGTCAGTATAGATGGACTAATAGACCAAGTCCCACACACTGCTAGAAGCCCAAATATTTTTTCAGAGCTAGATGCAGAAAAAAATTATTTTTAATTTGCAACCTGATGGAGGTCAGTATAGATGGACTAATAGACCAAGTCCCACACACTGCTAGAAGCCCAAATATTTTTTCAGAGCTAGATGCAGAAAAAAATTATTTTTAATTTGCAACCTGATGGAGGTCAGTATAGATGGACTAATAGACCAAGTCCCACACACCGCTAGAAGCCCAAATATTTTTTCAGAGCTAGATGCAGAAAAAAATTATATTCAATTTGCAACCTGCTGGAGGTCAGTATAGAAGGACTAATAGAACAAGTCCCACACACTGCTAGAAGCCCAAATATTTTTTCAGAGCTAAATGAAGAAAAAAATTATTTTTAATTTGCAACCTGATGGAGGTCAGTATAGATAGACTAATAGACCAAGTCCCACACACTGCTAGAAGCCCAAATATTTTTTCAGAGCTAGATGCAGAAAAAAATTATTTTTAATTTGCAACCTGATGGAGGTCAGTATAGATGGACTAATAGACCAAGTCCCACACACTGCTAGAAGCCCAAATATTTTTTCAGAGCTAGATGCAGAAAAAAATTATTTTTAATTTGCAACCTGATGGAGGTCAGTATAGATGGACTAATAGACCAAGTCCCACACACCGCTAGAAGCCCAAATATTTTTTCAGAGCTAGATGCAGAAAAAAATTATATTCAATTTGCAACCTGCTGGACGTCAGTATAGAAGGACTAATAGAACAAGTCCCACACACTGCTAGAAGCCCAAATATTTTTTCAGAGCTAAATGAAGAAAAAAATTATTTTTAATTTGCAACCTGATGGAGGTCAGTATAGATGGACTAATAGACCAAGTCCCACACACTGCTAGAAGCCCAAATATTTTTTCAGAGCTAGATGCAGAAAAAAATAATTTTTAATTTGCAACCTGATGGAGGTCAGTATAGATGGACTAATAGACCAAGTCCCACACACCGCTAGAAGCCCAAATATTTTTTCAGAGCTAGATGCAGAAAATTTTTTTATTCAATTTGCAACCTGATGGAGGTCAGTATAGATGGACTAATAGACCAAGTCCCACACACTGCTAGAAGCCCAAATATTTTTTCAGAGCTAGATGCAGAAAAAAATTATTTTTAATTTGCAACCTGATGGAGGTCAGTATAGATGGACTAATAGACCAAGTCCCACACACTGCTAGAAGCCCAAATATTTTTTCAGAGCTAGATGCAGAAAAAAATTATTTTTAATTTGCAACCTGATGGAGGTCAGTATAGATGGACTAATAGAACAAGTCCCACACGCTGCTAGAAGCCCAAATATTTTTTCAGAGATAAATGAAGAAAAAAATTATTTTTAATTTGCAACCTGATGGAGGTCAGTATAGATGGACTAATAGACCAAGTCCCACACACTGCTAGAAGCCCAAATATTTTTTCAGAGCTAGATGCAGAAAAAAATTATTTTTAATTTGCAACCTGATGGAGGTCAGTATAGATGGACTAATAGACCAAGTCCCACACACCGCTAGAAGCCCAAATATTTTTTCAGAGCTAGATGCAGAAAAAAATTATATTCAATTTGCAACCTGCTGGAGGTCAGTATAGAAGGACTAATAGAACAAGTCCCACACACTGCTAGAAGCCCAAATATTTTTTCAGAGCTAAATGAAGAAAAAAATTATTTTTAATTTGCAACCTGATGGAGGTCAGTATAGATGGACTAATAGACCAAGTCCCACACACTGCTAGAAGCCCAAATATTTTTTCAGAGCTAGATGCAGAAAAAAATTATATTCAGTTTGCAACCTGATGGAGGTCAGTATAGATGGACTAATAGAATGATGCTATGCCCAAAAGATTTTACTTCACTAGGTGCAGTAAAAAAATTGGTATTCTATACACAGGTGGTATATCTTGCAACACAGATAGGCTACTCCACTGACTAACACACTCTGCAATAGGCCAAAAAGGATTAGCTTTGCTAGATTCAGCCAAATGCTGTGAAAAAAACTTGCACAGCACTGGCACAGACCTGCCTGGCAAAAACTGATAGGAACTGATGTAACCTAGTCCTGAAAAGGACTCCAATTACAATTAGTCTTTACTCCCACAATCTATCTATTTAAGAGCACAGACCTGCCTGATAAAAGTCGTAGGAAATGCTGTAACCTAGTCCTTAAAAGGACTGCAATCACAACTATTCCCTACTCCCAAGCTATCTGTATATTTGTGCGAAAATTGGCTTGAAATTAACAAGGTATAGCGCACACAGCAACAGTGGTGCCGTATAACACGCAGCTGCAGCAGTGAGAAAATGGTGGCGACGGGGAAAATGGCTTGGTCTTATAGGGCAAGGACATGTGACATACACTGCCAATCACACATGCCCTTGCTTGTGTGAAAAAAAGCACTTCGCTCCGTGTGTGCGCTGCTGATAGGCTGACAGATTGCACCTCCCCACTGCAAATGCGGGAAAGAGAAAAAAAAATGGAGATCTTCATTGTTCCTGCAGAGATCCATCCCCTGCCCCTCCCCCCGCCCCGCTGTACACTCAAACTGCGTATTAACATTAATTTTCATCATTACTGAGAAAAAATCCAGTTATGATTTTGGTGCACGAACAGTTATCGAACATAACCTCGAACAGCCGAATTTTTCTCAAATTGTTCGTGTTCGCCGACCGGCTCGAACACCGCCCAAAACAGCTCGAATTTGAGATTGGCGAACAGTTCGAGTAGAACAACGCTCATCTTTACTAGTGACGTCACCATTAGAGATGAGCGTTGTTCTACTCGAACTGTTCGCCAATCTCAAATTCGAGCTGTTTTGGGCGGTGTTCGAGCCGGTCGGCGAACACGAACAATTTGAGAAAAATTCGGCTGTTTGAGGTTATGTTCGATAACTGTTCGTGCACCAAAATCATAACTGGATTTTTTCTCAGTAATGATGAAAATTAATGTTAATACGCAGTTTGAGTGTACAGCGGGGCGGGGGGAGGGGCAGGGGATGGATCTCTGCAGGAACAATGAAGATCTCCATTTTTTTTTCTCTTTCCCGCATTTGCAGTGGGGAGGTGCAATCTGTCAGCCTATCAGCAGCGCACACACGGAGCGAAGTGCTTTTTTTCACACAAGCAAGGGCATGTGTGACTGGCAGTGTATGTCACATGTCCTTGCCCTATAAGACCAAGCCATTTTCCCCGTCGCCACCATTTTCTCACTGCTGCAGCTGCGTGTTAGATGGCACCGCTGTTGCTGTGTGCGCTATACCTTGTTAATTTCAAGCCAATTTTCGCACAAATATACAGATAGCTTGGGAGTAGGGAATAGTTGTGATTGCAGTCCTTTTAAGGACTAGGTTACAGCATTTCCTACGACTTTTATAAGGCAGGTCTGTGCTCTTAAATAGATAGATTGTGGGAGTAAAGACTAATTGTAATTGGAGTCCTTTTCAGGACTAGGTTACATCAGTTCCTATCAGTTTTTGCCAGGCAGGTCTGTGCCAGTG
Organism: Phyllobates terribilis; assembly: GCF_046119375.1. Taxonomy (NCBI): domain Eukaryota; kingdom Metazoa; phylum Chordata; class Amphibia; order Anura; family Dendrobatidae; genus Phyllobates; species Phyllobates terribilis. The sequence goes on along the minus strand of NW_027362762.1, from coordinate 323,462,363 downwards.
CTGTGCAAGTTTTTTTCACAGCATTTGGCTGAATCTAGCAAAGCTAATCCTTTTTGGCCTATTGCAGAGTGTGTTAGTCAGTGGAGTAGCCTATCTGTGTTGCAAGATATACCACCTGTGTATAGAATACCAATTTTTTTACTGCACCTAGTGAAGTAAAATCTTTTGGGCATAGCATCATTCTATTAGTCCATCTATACTGACCTCCATCAGGTTGCAAACTGAATATAATTTTTTTCTGCATCTAGCTCTGAAAAAATATTTGGGCTTCTAGCAGTGTGTGGGACTTGGTCTATTAGTCCATCTATACTGACCTCCATCAGGTTGCAAATTAAAAATAATTTTTTTCTTCATTTAGCTCTGAAAAAATATTTGGGCTTCTAGCAGTGTGTGGGACTTGTTCTATTAGTCCTTCTATACTGACCTCCAGCAGGTTGCAAATTGAATATAATTTTTTTCTGCATCTAGCTCTGAAAAAATATTTGGGCTTCTAGCGGTGTGTGGGACTTGGTCTATTAGTCCATCTATACTGACCTCCATCAGGTTGCAAATTAAAAATAATTTTTTTCTGCATCTAGCTCTGAAAAAATATTTGGGCTTCTAGCAGTGTGTGGGACTTGGTCTATTAGTCCATCTATACTGACCTCCATCAGGTTGCAAATTAAAAATAATTTTTTTCTTCATTTATCTCTGAAAAAATATTTGGGCTTCTAGCAGCGTGTGGGACTTGTTCTATTAGTCCATCTATACTGACCTCCATCAGGTTGCAAATTAAAAATAATTTTTTTCTGCATCTAGCTCTGAAAAAATATTTGGGCTTCTAGCAGTGTGTGGGACTTGGTCTATTAGTCCATCTATACTGACCTCCATCAGGTTGCAAATTAAAAATAATTTTTTTCTGCATCTAGCTCTGAAAAAATATTTGGGCTTCTAGCAGTGTGTGGGACTTGGTCTATTAGTCCATCTATACTGACCTCCATCAGGTTGCAAATTGAATAAAAAAATTTTCTGCATCTAGCTCTGAAAAAATATTTGGGCTTCTAGCGGTGTGTGGGACTTGGTCTATTAGTCCATCTATACTGACCTCCATCAGGTTGCAAATTAAAAATAATTTTTTTCTGCATCTAGCTCTGAAAAAATATTTGGGCTTCTAGCAGTGTGTGGGACTTGGTCTATTAGTCCATCTATACTGACCTCCATCAGGTTGCAAATTAAAAATAATTTTTTTCTTCATTTAGCTCTGAAAAAATATTTGGGCTTCTAGCAGTGTGTGGGACTTGTTCTATTAGTCCTTCTATACTGACGTCCAGCAGGTTGCAAATTGAATATAATTTTTTTCTGCATCTAGCTCTGAAAAAATATTTGGGCTTCTAGCGGTGTGTGGGACTTGGTCTATTAGTCCATCTATACTGACCTCCATCAGGTTGCAAATTAAAAATAATTTTTTTCTGCATCTAGCTCTGAAAAAATATTTGGGCTTCTAGCAGTGTGTGGGACTTGGTCTATTAGTCCATCTATACTGACCTCCATCAGGTTGCAAATTAAAAATAATTTTTTTCTGCATCTAGCTCTGAAAAAATATTTGGGCTTCTAGCAGTGTGTGGGACTTGGTCTATTAGTCTATCTATACTGACCTCCATCAGGTTGCAAATTAAAAATAATTTTTTTCTTCATTTAGCTCTGAAAAAATATTTGGGCTTCTAGCAGTGTGTGGGACTTGTTCTATTAGTCCTTCTATACTGACCTCCAGCAGGTTGCAAATTGAATATAATTTTTTTCTGCATCTAGCTCTGAAAAAATATTTTGGCTTCTAGCGGTGTGTGGGACTTGGTCTATTAGTCCATCTATACTGACCTCCATCAGGTTGCAAATTAAAAATAATTTTTTTCTGCATCTAGCTCTGAAAAAATATTTGGGCTTCTAGCGGTGTGTGGGACTTGGTCTATTAGTCCATCTATACTGACCTCCATCAGGTTGCAAATTAAAAATAATTTTTTTCTGCATCTAGCTCTGAAAAAATATTTGGGCTTCTAGCAGTGTGTGGGACTTGGTCTATTAGTCCATCTATACTGACCTCCATCAGGTTGCAAATTGAATAAAAAAATTTTCTGCATCTAGCTCTGAAAAAATATTTGGGCTTCTAGCGGTGTGTGGGACTTGGTCTATTAGTCCATCTATACTGACCTCCATCAGGTTGCAAATTAAAAATATTTTTTTTCTGCATCTAACCCAGCCAATAGTTTTGGCCTAATACCACAGTTTGGCCACTCAGCTCTGCTCGGTTACCATCCATTGTTTTTTTGTGCAAACAACTCCAGAGTTGTGAATTAGTTAACCACCAAAATGAGTGGAAAAAGGCCTGCTGCTGGTGGAAAGGGGAATAGGCGTGTTGGGAAGGGGAAAAAAGGTTGTGTCCGTGGGGTAGGTGCAGAAGAAAGACCATCTTCCAGCCAAACTAAAATGTCTACTTCTTTTAGCGGACAATGTGATAAGATCCCTTTCTTACGGCCACGCCAATCGCTACAAATTCCAGATGAGGCACAAAAACAGCAGGTGCTTCAACGGATATCAAGTGCTCCTTTAAGTGGGCTCTCCTCCACATCAACTTCAACATCACAAATACTCCAGTCCTCAAAGGTGTCACCCAAATCGCACTTGCTTCCTCACAGCTCCCAAATCTCCAGCTGCCCGTCTGAGTATGAGGTAGAACAGATGGTTGAGTCTGCAGAGCTGTTTACTCATACTATAGCCTGGGAATCAGAGGTCGACTCCAGCGCTTCTGTGAATCCAGACGAGGAAATGATCTGCACTGATGCCCAGAATCTTTATGAGTCGGATCCAGGACCAGACGCAGAAGGTTCTGACCATAATGTAGACCCTCATTCCCAAACTGTAACTCCTGTTGGTGGAGACAATGAGGAAGACGATGATAAGACTCAAATACCTGATTGGAGCGACAACTTTAGTTTTTTGTCAGGGCAGGAACAGGTTGGCTCTGAGGACGACGGGTGTGATAACGCACAGGGTGATGATGATGAGGTCGGAGATCCCACTTACTGTCAACCCACAGTCAGCCAAGAGATGAGGTCAGCAGAGGAGGTGGAGGAAGATGCTAGTGACGACGAGGTCAGGTTGCGCCTTCCTGGACAGAGACGTAGTACTGGAAGCACGTCAACAACTGCATCCTCAAACACAACTCTGCCTCTCACCACAAGTCGTGGTGGCTCTTCAGGTCGCATGGGTGCTAAGCCTTGCATAGCCTGGGCATTTTTTCAGATCGATAAAGATGACCCAACTCGTGTTATCTGTAACATTTGTCAGCAAAAGCTAAGTAGAGGCCAAAAAATACATAGTTTGAGTACTTCATGCATGAACCGGCACATGGACATGAAGCATAAGTTGCAGTGGGAAGCTCAGTGTGCTACAATGCGGTCTAGCCGGCCGGGCCAACCACCGTCTGCCATATCTTGTGCATCCGCGGCCTCTTCATCCTCTGTGACTGGGGGGACAGCAGTCACACCTGTTTTGGGGCGCAGACCTGCCACCTCTTTACCCGCAACAGCCAGCGTGATTGGCAGGTCATCATTTTCTTTGGAGGTGGTAACACCAGCTGGTCTTGAGCGCTGTCCGACATTGATAGCACCACCTTTGGATCAAGGCAACCTAACATGTCCGCCTGCATCTTCCTCACAGACCGGCAGTTTGCCGGGGACACCCTTATCAACCCCGTCTAAGCACAATAGCCAGCCCTCGGTCCCTCAGATGTGGACAAGTAAAAGACCATTTCCTCCTAGCCATGAGAAAGCTAAGAGGTTGAATTTCACCATCTGCAAGCTCTTGGCTACAGAAATGCTGCCTTTCCGCCTGGTGGACACAGAGGATTTTCGAGACCTTATGTCCGTCGCAGTGCCCCAGTACCAGATGCCCAGTCGGCACTACTTCTCAAAGAAAGGTGTGCCTGCGCTCCACCAGCATGTCGCACACAACATCACCGCTTCTTTGAGAAACTCTGTGTGTGACAGGGTGCATTTCACCACAGACACTTGGACGAGTAGGCATGGACAGGGGCGTTACATGTCGCTGACTGGGCACTGGGTAACTATGGTGACAGCAGGACAAGGGGCTGCTGTCCAAGTCTTGCCGTCCCCACGAGTTGTGCGTCAATCCTCTTTATGTCATTTTTCCTCCACTGCTTCTGCCTCCTCAACCTCCTCTCGGTCTTCCACCTGCACCCAAAGCCTGTCTGGTCATGCCACAAGCTTTCTAACTGCGCAGAAGGGATCCTGCACACCTCCTTACTATGCTGGCAGTAGGGCTCAACGTCATCAGGCGGTTTTTACATTGAAATGTCTGGGAAATGTGAGTCACACAGCTGAGGAGTTGTGGTCAGCTCTGGAGAACCAATTTCATGAATGGTTGTCTCCACTGGACCTGAAACCAGGGAAGGCCGTGTGCGACAATGCTGCAAACCTGGGTGCGGCCCTTCGCCGGGGCAATGTCACACACGTGCCTTGTATGGCTCACGTGTTGAACCTGGTTGTCCAGCAATTTTTAGCCCACTATCCCAGACTAGATGGCCTTCTGCAGAGGGCACGGTCGCTGTGTGCTCACTTCCGCCGTTCGCATCCCGCAGCTCAGCGACTTACATCTCTACAGAAGTCGTTGGGCCTGCCACTTCACCGGCTAAAATGCGATGTGCCTACCCGGTGGAATTCAACTCTGCACATGTTGCAGCGACTGTGGCAGCACCGACAAGCCCTGGTGCAATACGTTCTGACGTATAGCCTGGGCCAACGAGATTCAGAGGTGGGGCAAATCACGCTGGAGGAGTGGTCTCAGATCAGGGACCTATGCACCCTTCTGCACAGTTTTGAAATGGCGACGAAGATGTTTAGTGCTGACGATGCCATTATCAGCATGACTATTCCGGTGATTTACATGCTGGAGCACATGTTAAACAGAATTCGGAGTCAGGTGGTGGCACAAGAGGAGGTGGAGGAAGTAGAGGAGGAGGAGTTGTATGCGGAAGGGCTAACATCTGCAAGGTCCAGACGGTCGGCAGCACCAGGGCGGCAGGCATGTGAGGGTGGGGGAGATGATTTTACCAGGGCGCATGGTAGCAGCCAAACTAGTGAGGAAGGTGCAGGAGCCCAGGAAGAAGTGGAGGACGAACTGATGGAAGACTCATCAGATGAGGGAGACCTTGATCACATTTCTGTTGTGCGAGGTTGGGGGGAGAGGACAGAGGAAGGAAGCATGATTGTTACCTCGCCACCAACGCAACAGGGACTTGGTGCTCCTGGATGCGCAACACACATGAGTGCCTTCTTGCTGCACTACCTGCAACATGACCCTCGAATTGTGAGAATTAGAAATAATCCTGACTACTGGGTTGCCACACTGTTAGATCCCCGGTACAAAAGTAAATTTGCAGAAATTATTCCTGCCATAGAAAGGGATGCACGCATGCAGGAGTATCAGCAGAGACTGTTGCAGAATCTTACATGTGCTTTTCCACAAAATACCAGTGGTGCACGTAGTGAATCTCACAGTTCCAACTTGCCAACCGTGGGACCGTCAAGTGTTCAGCACTCAAACCGTAACAGAACCACAGTATCTGCTGGTAACATCAATTTTGCGGAATCATTTCACCACTTTTTTAGCCCATCCTTTGCAAGGCCACAGGAGACAAGAAGTCTGACACATAGTCAACGCCTAGAGACGATGGTACAGGAGTATCTCCAAGTAAACATTGAAGCCACGACTGTGTCACTGGACCCTTGCTCTTTTTGGGCTTCCAATCTGGATAAATGGCCGGAGCTAGCCACTTACGCCTTGGAGATCTTGTCATGCCCCGCAGCCAGCGTTCTGTCTGAACGTGTGTTCAGCGCTGCTGGTGGTGTGCTGACAGATAAGCGCACGCGGCTCTCCACTGATAATGTAGACAGACTCACGTTCATAAAGATGAACAAATCATGGATCCGAAACGACTTTTCTACCCCTGTGTCATCCTGGGGAGAGTAAAAGCTTGATGATTGGTTAAAATCACCCTACCAACCGTTTTAAGCTTTCAAATTACTAATCATGTTTATCTGTATCTTGACTGGAAAATAATTTGGGCTTTGTAGCAGTGTGCAGCACTGATCCTATTAGGCCATCTATAATAAGCTTCACCAGATTTCAAATTAAAAATAATTTTTAGCTGCATCTAGCCCGGAAAATAATTTTGGGGCTCCGAGATGCGCAAGACACATAAGTGCCTTCTTGCTGCACTACCTGCAGCATGACCCTCATATTGTCAGAATTCGAAGTAATCATGACTACTGGGTTGCCACACTCTTAGATCCCCCAAACTTTTCGATCAACCTTTTCATTTTAATAAAGACCAAAAAAATGGTCATTTTTGAAATTATAAGCATTAGCAGGTTGTTAGAAACTGAAATCAAACAGTTTTCAACTCAAAACTTTATTCTAGGTGATGTTACATTTTCACATAGGACCCCTTGTTCAAAAGGAGCTTCTGAACTCTCTCGTCCATTGAATTTGTCAGGTTTTGGATGGTTTCTGCTTCAATTGTTTTGCATGAGGACAGAATACCCTCCCAGAGCTGTTGCTTAGATGTGAACTGCCTCCCGCCATCATAGACACTCCTTTTAATGATGCTCCAAAGGTTCTGAATGGGGTAGAGGTCAGGGGAGCATGGGGGTCACACCATAAGTTTGTCCCCTTTTATGCCCATATCAGCCAGAGATGCAGATGTTTTATGTGCAGCATGAGATGGTGCATTATCATGCAGAAAAATGATCTTGCTGTGAAATACACGGTTCTTCTTCTTGAACCATGGCAGGAAGTGCTGTTTGAGAAAATCCACATACATTATGGAGTTCATCTTTAGCGCCTTCAGGGATCCTAAAGGGGCCGACAATCTCTCTCCCCATGATTCCAGCCCAAAACATTACTCCACCTCCTCCTTGTTGGCGCTGTAGCCGTGTTTGCGTGGGGTGTCCATCAACCAGCCATCCTCCACTCCATTCATCTGGACCATCGAGCGCTGCACGGCACTCATCCGTGAACAAAACAGTTTTGAAATCAGTCTTCATGTAATGTTTGGCCCACTGGAGCCGTTTCTGCTTGTGTGAAGTGGATAGAGGAGATCGACAGGATGGCGTATGCACAGCTGCAAACCTCTGAAGGACCCTGCATCTTGTTGTTCGGGGGACGTTGGAGGCACAAGCAGCTTCAAAAACTTGTCTGCTGCTATGACAAGGCTTTTTTGCCGCTGCTCTTTCAACCTGACGTAATTGCCTGTAGGAAAGAGTCCTCAATTTGCCCTTATCAGCACGCACACGTGTGTACTGTGAATCAGCTACATACTTCTTGATTGCCAAGACACTTCATCCTGATCATCGCACAATGTTGATTGTAGTCATGCCTTGACCTAAACACTCCACAATTTGTTGCTTCTCAGCAGCCGACACATCCTTTTTCTTTCCCATTTTGGCAGACAATGTAGGCTGCTTAATAATGTGAGAGAGCCTTCTTAAGTAGTCTTGCCTTTCATTGGACACACCTGCCAAACTAATTAGCACAGGTGTCTGCAATTGCTTACAGTGATATAAAGAGCCCTGACACACATCACCATCAATGAGTTTAACTGACAAACAAACAAATTCTTCCCTTATCACTCCTAAACACTTTTTGCATAATAATTTGGAACGCGGTGTACATGTGCTTTTCCACAAAACACCAGTGGTTCACGTAGTGAATCTTACAGTTCTAACTTGCCAACCGTGGTCTGTATGGAATTGTTCAATAAAGGGCCCAAAATTAAGATAACATAGATGGGAGAGGTCTCTATGAATAGGAATTCCTAAGTATTTGATACCCTGTGAGGGCCAGGCAAAGGGAAAGTTGGACTGGATGGAATCCTATATGGATTTAGGGAGGGAGACATCGAGGGCCTCAGACTTCGCTGCATTGATTTTAAAATTTTACCATGTAACAAAGTGATCTATTTCAGCCATAACAGCAGGGATGGATATATGTGATTGAGTGATATATACTAGGACATCATCAGCAAATAGAGAGCACTTGTACTCGGTGCCTCCCACCTCAATCCACCTAATATTGGGGTTATGGCGAATTGATGAGAGCAGGTGCTCCGTCACTAGGATGTATAAGAGAGGGGACAGAGGACATCCCTGCCTTGTCCCATTGGTGATTGTGAAAGGTGATGAAAATGTTCTGACGCACCCCCTGGGCCTTGGGACACCCGGAGCCGGACCCTTTTTGGTGGATGCTGGTGGTTGTAGTCTTCGTGGCGGCGATCCGGTTCCGTGGCTCAGGGCGGTCAAACCAGTGGCGGAACTATTTATGTGGTTTTGATGTTTAAATGTCCGACTACGCCACCCGTGGATTGCGGTCAGAGTGAACCGCCGCTACAGGGCAGACCGCTAAGGCTGGTGTTGTGGGTGCAGCAGAGCGTAGCATAACTCCCCACGGGAGGAGTATAGCCTCAGGGCAGTGTATGCGGAGGATGGGGGTGATGGTGCAGGGCAGCAGCAGTAACGACACGGAGTCAGTGATGCAGTTCAGGGCCTTTACTCACAGTTCTTATTATCCAGACCACGTCTGCAGGTAACGGCTGCCCACGTCGTACTGTGCTCACCAGGTGAGGGGCTCAGACAACTCCCAGATAACTTTGGAGCGCTTCACAGGACCCCCTTTGTGTGTCCTTTGTCTGGCCTTTCTTACCAACACTTCTGTCCGGCTGCCTCGGGCCTCCTCTTGGTAAACTTGGCGCCAGTTTCCCTGACCCTATGTGGTGCCTTCCTAGCGGGTGGAGCAAGGGGCTGCGCCACATAAAATGTCAGAGCCTCCGGTTTCTAGCTGAGGGTCGTTTCCTGCCTCCACTAGTTCGGGGACCGGTCTCCCCCTTTGGCCTGACCCCTCCACGCAGGTGGATTCGGGCGTGCGGTGGCGACTCGCCCGTCCGCACCCCTGGGATCCCTTCATTCCTCGTTCCTGGAGCCTTCTCCGCTCCTCTTCCTTCCTTCTCCCTCTTGCAGGCCTGGGCCTCTGTTACTAGGCCCGCCTCCGGAGCAGAGCTCATGCAGAGCCCCTGCTCCCTGCCACTTCTGCTCAGACTTCTCTGCACTGAACTAAGATGGTGCCCACCTTTTATACTCCCTTCTCAATGCACCCAGGAACTGCTTCCTCCCTGCTCCTGCACTGCAGGGTTCCCCTTCCTCAGTGTTCCCTCCCCCCACTCCAGCCAGGGACAGGGACTGTCGTGCCCATCTCAGGGGCATATTGGTCGCCCTGCCCCACGGCAATGTGGTGTAATGCATGCAGGTGTCGGGTCCTGATCCACACTCCATCCTTATCTGAGAGTGAGATATCACACCTCTGGGTGAGGTGCAATACGTCTGTAGCAACCGAGCCCTCGGTGCTACAGTTCCATTTATCTTCAGCCTAGGTGACGTATTGTGATACAGGGCCGTGATTTTGGCTATAAAAGGGTCCCCTAGACCCCTACCCCAAGCTTTTTAAGAGAATCATATATGGCGTGCCAGGAGACTCTATGGAATGCTTTCTCAGCATCCAACGAGAGTATCTACTTACAAATTTTTAACTGCATCTAGCCCAGGAAATACTTTGTGCCTAGTAGCAGTGTCTGCTAGTCAGCGGATTATCCCGGCTGTTAAGCAAGCTACACCACCTGTAGTTTGGACACTTAATTTTTTCAAAGGAAATGCTTCGGGACCACGGGATACTTAGTGAAGAGCATCAGGAGGCACCCCAAGGCATAGGGGCTGGGACTGGCACTAGGATGCCTTGCGGTGGACAGCCGAGCTCGATCCTTATAAAAGCTTTTTAACTGCAGCAGCTTTAGTGGACGCTACTGGAGCTGGAATTACGCGGCTGCTGGCATGAGACTTGCCCTCCAATAGATCCTTGTAAATGGATTTAAAGTGTATTCATTCAAATTAGAGGGACAATTTAAATTAAAAAGCTTAGAGCTGCCTCCACCACAGGGGGGCTCTCTCGACCCACCAGCGGACAGGCACCAGTATTGGGAGAGGGGGGCTGGCCGTCAGGGTTCACCGCGGCTCTGGCACAAACCCGGCGACACGGAGGTGGCACGGGCAGGAGCGGACTGGCCGTCTCGGCTTCTCACTTTTTGGATTTTAGAAGGGCATGACATGCCTATATCTGTGTCTCCCCCTCCTTTTACTCCTCCACCTCTTTTCTTTTCACATGACTATATGTACTTGTCACTTTTCCATGTGTTAGTTGTGTCTTCTGAGCAGTTTGTCAGCTTTTGGACACCTTTGAAGGTGTTTTCTATGTGTTTCTATGTGTTTTTGTTTGCCTGCCATTGGTTTTAACGGTGTTCGAAGGTGTTCGACGAACAGTTCGACGAACAGTTCGGCGAACACACGGGTGTTCGACGAACCGAACCGAACTCGAACACTACGGGGGTGGCTCAACACTAGTCACCATCCACAGCCCCGACGCACGGAAGCCCGACGGGATGCGGCCGGAGCAGGACGGCACTGCGCATGCGCGGCTCAGCGGCAGCCATGACAAGTAAGGGATGAAGTGAGGGCACAGAGATACAACTAAATGTATGTAACAAAGCACAGTATACAAGAGAGGGAAAACAGTGAATCAATATATAGAAAACGACTGTCACCCTAATCGGGAGAGACACCAGTACAGTATAAACATATATACAGATGCAATGCGCATGCGCAGTGCCGTCCTGCTCCGGCCGCGTCCCGTCGGGCGTCGGGGCTGTGGATGGTGACGTCACTAGTTGCACGTCCCTGCCCATGGTTCTGTCGGGAAACTGGCCGGATGTGACGCGTTGCGGGGGGACGTCCTGTCACTCCGCATGCGCTGCAGTAATCAGCGCTGTCACCTGCATTCAGTCTGTGCAGGAGATAAAATGGTGCTTATTCGTTCCACAACCACCGCCCCCCGAAGAAGCCACGCGAAACGCGCGTCGGGGCTGCATAGTGGCTTAGTGGTAATTTTTGTACCTTATGGGTGAGCACTCTGGTTCTACTTGTGATCGCTATTTCTGCCTGTTCAACTTCTTTCAGTGACTCTTTATGATTGCTTCTCTCTGTGTGGAGGTACCTACCTTGGGGAGACCATTTTAACTCCATACAGTGCCTCTTGCTACTTTTTTACTGTACACATGTACTATAGACTATGATATGCTATAGTTGAATAGGGTCAGCCAGTTGTTCCCCTAGGACCCACTTATTTATTGCAGCTCTGCACTTGTGTGTATCCTTACCTCATAAGATCTATTTTCTTAACTTTGTTATGTGATTTTATCTTATCTATGAAATAAAGTGTTTTTTATATATTAATATGGATTTACATTTGATTTGGGAAATTACTCCAATTTTGTAGGCTGTATATTTAACTTGGGAGTACCCTGACCACAGTTATGCTATATATCCATACAGTTCGGTCTGTCTATTTATATTCATTGTGGTAATGTCTAGAACCAAAATTAGAAAAATGTTGTCTCTGTCTAAATATATATGGACCTAACTGTAATTCTTCACTTTTCCATTAGGTCTATGAAATCACGTGATTGAAAACTAGCTAGCTGAATCTTTCTAAGCTGTGTGTAGAAACAGGAGGTCAATTTTCCCTGCATGACTCATGAGTCACTGCAAAAGTCCCTAGCAGGGGGGAGGAGGCAGTAGCTGGGTTAGGAGTTAAAGAGGGGAATGATTTCTACAGGGACAAGAGACTTCCTGCTTTTACATAGAGCAGAGAAAAGAGAACAATTAGCTGGATAGAAAGGCAAAATGAGCAATTGTAACTACACAGTGCTATATAATATGATGATTGCAACATATTAAGAAGATAAAAACGTTGATGGGAAGAGTGCTTCTTTAATTATTAAAAAAATAACAAACAGAGGGATACTCACTCGTGGATCCAGAGCAGGCTGTTCCACTGGTTTGCGCCAGCTTCAGTATCAATTACTTTGCTGTCGGTGATTGACTGCAGCAGTGAAATGTTTCTCTGATGACATGTTATTGCAGTCAACTGACTGCTGAAGTCAATCACAGGCTTCAACGTTCCTGTGACATCCAGGTGGAGCCATAGCCGATCAGAATAAAGCTCTTCACAGGACTCCAAAGGTTGTGTACCCATTGTTAAGGGGAATCTGTCATCAGATTTTTTTACACTCCATCTGAGAGTAGCATGATGTAGAGACCCTGGTTCCAGAGATGTATCACTTAATTTTCTAGTTGCTGCAGTTTTGATTTTGATGAAATCACTGTTTTATCTTCTGGAGATCTCCCAGTTCTCGGAATGCTGAGCTACATATAATCCCGCCGACACCACTGATTCACAGCTTTCTGTGTACACTGTCCATAGGCTGAAAACTGCTAATGGTTTTGGTGGAGTTATACAGAGCTCATGAGTATGGAGGACTACAGGACAGCAGGTTAACTAGTCCTCCAGTGAAAATCTCCTGCTGATAAAACAGTGATTTTAACAAAACTACAGCAAGCAGCCCAGTAAAAGACAGATTGCTTGAATCAGGGTCTCTGCCCCTACATCATGGTGCTCTCAGATTAGGTAGTAAAAACTTGGTGACAGTCCCTTTAATAGTTGTGTTGTATAAATATTAATTTAATCTATTTCACATTACTTATCACTTACCTGCCATGGACATTCCCCGAACTTGCAGTCTTTTCCACCTACAATTCTCTCATTTGGGTTATCAAATGTCTCTGATTCATACAAAGGCAGTTCAGGAAGGACATCTTCACTAGCTGGTACTGAGTCGGGTTGGACATCTTCTTTGGGTGGTACTGAGTCAGGTTGGACAACTTCTTTGGGTGGTAGTGAGTCAGGTTGGACATCTTCTTTAGGTGGTACTGAGTCAGGTTGGGCATCTTCTTTGGGTTGTCCTGAGTTAGGTTGGGCATCTTTCTTGGGTGGTACGGATTCAGGTTGGACATTTTCCTTTGGTGGTGCAGAGTTAGATTGGACACCTTCACTGAGTGGTGCAGAGTCAGCAGGATTTTTAGTAGGGATGCTAATCTGAGAACCATCTGTATGCTTTTTAGGATTTTCTTTTTCTTCCGGTGCTGACCTCTTGGCTCTGAAGGCCGTTCTCTTCCCGCAGGGATACGGTTCTGTAACACACAGTCAAGATTTATAAAATTAGAAAAATGCACAAATTCTGACAATGAGGGCACACGGTAAAATAGAGGGAATATCCACCCAAATAGTACTAGTAGTTCACAGCTAAAACAGGAGAGAATACATTTAAAAAGAATGTATTCTTGTATATTTTTAATAGTGGCTATAAAGTTTGTCTTTGTTAGGACGTAACCCTTTATCCTAACAGCAAAATAGGAGGCAGAGGGAAAGTAGTGTCACATACCTGTAAGTGCAGATTGTACATGTTTATGTCCAAATAATATGAGGGCGAATCATAGGTGCAACAAATCCTGAGTCCTTTTATCTTGGTATTAAACATTAGTAACAAAAAAAAAGAGAAAAAGCCAGCTCACCAATGCAGCAATATGTCCTCCGGAGCCCAGAACATACCCACTGCCATGGACATTGAACGTTTAAAGGGGTTTTCCCAAAAAGTACATTTAAATCAATAGATCTTTGAATAATAATAAGTTCCACAATTGGATGTGTTAAAAAATGTTCCTGTGCTGAAATAATCTTATAAATGTGCCCCTTCTGTGTATTGTGTAATGGCTGTGTCTGACCCTACAGGAACATGGTCTGATCATACCACAGCTCCTGGGCAGGGAGGAAGCAAAATAATATACAGACAGGACAGCACGGGATCGCAACTGATTCTTTTTGTGAGGCAAAACATTTCATTAAGAAATCACTGACTGAGGACCTATATACTCCACTAAATTAAATAAATTCACTGACTGTGGTGGGCTAGAATTTTAAAAATTCACTTTAATTGAAAACAATTAAAAATAGTACTATCTGATCCACCATACTTTTCATGCAGTCTGTCCAATATGACTCATTATTATTTGTCAATATAAGATACTAACAATTTAAAAATTCTAAGCCGTGTGCATTATATCATTATAATATACTCCCTTTGGGACAATAAATCCAATGTTCTACTCTAACAAGATTTAAGAATCCAAGGTACTTTTTAAAAGTGCTTTCACATCAAATCAAGCTACTCCCAGTGTGTTTCCAATTCAGCCCATACACACTCATATGAATAGCTCGGGATCTTGATTATTGCACTTTGCCCTTCTCCATATTATTTTTGTTACTGTCCCTTTAAATTTTAACAAAAAGGTATTATATCCAAAATTTCCTCCTAAATATCTTCTTCTCACACGCTTAATCCATAAAACTGCTCTAATAAAGGCTCCTTAAGAAACATTTTACTGCAGCCTATTACTCCATTACACCACTGTGTAATTTCTTTCCCTGACTCATGTGCTCTAATATATCACATGCAGATAAACGGTCTCCCTAATTTCATTCATGTTCTTACTGGAACAATCTAAATTCAGGACACTGGGGATGCTTCCTCAAGGCCCTCTTCTTCCTCTACCTCTACTTCTTCCTATTTCCCTGGGGAGATCTCAAGCGCGCAGTTCATGCTAAGCAGCCCAGGAATTTGCCAAGAAGAATGGGCAGCTTTACCATCTGAGAAAATAAAGAACCTCATCCACAACTACCACAAAAGACTTCAAGCTGTCATTGATGTTAGAGGGGGCAATACACGGTATTAAGAATTGGGGTATGTGAACTTTTGATAAGGGTCATTTGGATGTTTTTGGTTGTCATTAGGATTTAAAAAGAGAAAATACAGTAGTTTGACAATTAATGGCTTCACCCAACCAATAACCATGAATGGAGAAAAAGTTTTTCTGCTATCATTCATATTCTCTGAAACAAGGCCAAGAAAGGAAAAATTCAGCCGGGGTATGTAAACTTTTGAGCACAACTGTATGTCCGAGACACAATAGACGTCCTTAGGATACTAGAAGATCTACAAGTGGAGGATGGAGTGTTCCTTGGAAGTCTTGATGTGGAGGCTCTTTATAGCTCAATCACACATGAGGCAGGCTGCAGTGCAGTGGAGCACTTTTTGAGTACTAGGCGAACGCATCTCAGACGACACTATTCCCTAATAATGAATCTCCTGAAGTTTGTTCTATGTTGGAACTTTTTTCTCTTCAATGGGTGGTACTTCCACCAGCTCAGGGGTACAGCTATGGGGAGCCCTTGTGCTTCCACATATGCTAATTTATTCCTGGGCTGGTGGGAGGAGGTTCTAGTCTTTAGTAAAGAACAAGAGGAGTGGACGTAAAAAATATTGTTATGGATATGATATATAGATGAAGTCCTTATCCTCTGGACTGGAACGATTGGGCAGTTTGACAAATCTGTATTAGCCCTTAATAAAGATAAAGGGATCACCAGCTCACCTGAGTATTAGCGTCTTGGGGCACGGAGCACGAGGAACCACTTCGGAGCTCATGCAGAAGAAAAACGGAAAAAAGCTCCAGCCACAGGTAAGTCCCAAAAAGATAGTTTTCTTTATTGAATTAAGATACAGATGCCATAGCACATGTCCATAAAAGCAACGCGTTTCGAACACAAATGTTGCGTTCTTTATCCAAACTACATACAAATGGTGGATATCCAATATATATATATAAACAGACCAATAAAAACACAGCAATCAAATCACGTGGCAATTAAAAGTACGACATGCTATAGGATAATGACCATACTGCAATGAGCAAAAAACAATGCTACAGTTATACACACACAAGCGAAATAATTATTTCAAATATATGGATCAAAAAAATACCAAATAATTAATGATAATGAAAAAGAAGTTCTCGTCGCATGTTGAGACCATCGGGGTGACATGTGTTGAGGAAATACATCCAAAAAGCCTCTCGATCCAAGAGATGTCTTCGATTGTCGCCACCTCTTGGATTTAGTGTTAAACATTCAATTCCATATACCTGGAGAGAAGAGGTGTTCCTGTTCCATAACAGGAACACCTCTTCTCTCCAGGTATATGGAATTGAATGTTTAACACTAAACGCAACATTTGTGTTCGAAATGCGTTGTTTTTATGGACATGTGCTATGGCATCTGTATCTTAATTCAATAAAGAAAACTATCTTTTTGGGACTTACCTGTGGCTGGAGCTTTTTTTCGTTTTTCTTCTGCATTAACCCTTAATAACAACAAGGTGGGCTTAAGACTTACCTCCATGATACATCATTGTCGATTATCATTTTTGGACATCCTTATTCAAAAAGACTTTGGGGGTCGTTTGGTCACTGACCTATATAGAAAATCAACGGACATAAATAACATCCTACAGTGGAAGAGTCATCATCATGCCTTTAAAACGTGGAATCCCAAAAGGGCAGTTCTTAAGATTAAGACGGAACTGCTCCTCTTTCTTGGATTTTGAAAAAGGAGCAAAAGAATTGGAAAGAAGATTCATCAAGCGGGGATATCCTAATAACATATTGGTACCGGCATACCATCATGCAAGAGTGGCCAATAGAACTTCTCTACTGGTCCCAAAATTGAAAGAAAACAATGAGGGTATTATTTGATTGATAGACCTGTATGATCATAAAGCATAGGATGTGATGGAAGTCTTAAATAAATATTGGGCTGTCCTTAAGATGGACCCCGATCTGAGGGATTGCGTAACCACCAAAGCATCGGTTACTTACCTGTTATGCAAGATGTGGGAAAGACTAAGTGCAACACAAAGGGATGAGGGGAAGGTAGCTCAGACACTAGGGAAAGGGGGAGTGGAGACCTAATAGGCTGATCTGATATCACCCTGTCTCCCCTATCATCCCTATATTGGTTCCTCACCAATTGCCTCACAGGAATCTAAAACCCTGTATTTCCCTAGAGCTAGGCCCTGGATAGGGAAGGGGGGACGAGCACTAGTCAGTCCCCACTAACAACTAAAGACAAGAGGGGATACAGACACGGGGGAAGTAACTTAGCTTAAGCCTACTTCAGAGAGATTACACACATGACCTCTTAGCACCAGAGACTAAGTAAGCAAACTGCAACAGCTCAAAGCCTTCACAAAGGGTCATGTGAATATCACCGACGCCTCCCTATAGCAAACTGAAAGTATTTAAACACCTAGGTCAGGGTGTTAATTAGAGCAGGAGGAAGGTAGTCACTGGGTCCTAGAGTGAGACAGATTCTAAGAAGAGATCTCTTGCAACCAACTGCAGGGTGACTGTCTGTCACATCGACACACCCGTGACATTACCGTCATGGACGGAATTTAAAGGATCGGCTGGTTCATAGCCATCTACAACCAAAGCAAGCTGATCCAACATGGCTTAACATGTGCCCTTCAGAGATGAAGGGCAAATATAGATGTGAATAATGTAAGGCATGTGAATCAGTGGATAAAAAGGGCTCATTTACAAGTGACACCACTGGAAAAAACTTCTACAACCGGGAATTTATTAACTGTCGTACAGAGGGTTTGGTGTATTTGGCAAAATGTGACTGCCCTAAAAGATATGTCAGCAAAACTAGCTGACGATTTAGAAGAATATTAGAATATCTGGGAGATATTCGGAAGAAAGAAGATACTTCCATCTCAAGACATATATGGGAAAAACATAGAGGAAATTATAAGGCAATTAAATTTCATGGTATTGAGAAGGTAAGAGCATCCCCTAGAGGAGGAGACTTGGACAATAAGATTCTAAGAAAGGAAGCGCAATGGATTTATAGGTTAAAAACGGTTACTCCATTAGGTCTGAATGAGAACATCTCATACACCCCTTTTATTTAAACTTTCTAAATGACTGTACTCTATTGATCAGTGGATAATCAATTGAGTCTGGATATCAAAAGCAACATAATATTCAACTGGAATAGCGCATAAGTGAGATTTCTTATTATCATGATATATATTCGGCCCAATGGGATGTATAATTTATCAAGAGTGATTATTTGTAATTTTTTTGAATTGTGTGGGAGTGTAGGATTCATGTTCTTTTTAATATATGATAGATCTGGAGAGTTTAGTTATATCAAGGGCGTTAACATATTGCCAATTATGATTAACCTGATCTGTGTCTATCAGACTTTTAGAATTGTGCGTTGGTATACGTGCTAGACCCTGATGGATAGCGTAGAGTATAAGTAAGACAGTGGGAAGTACAGTACAGACCAAAAGTTTGGACACACCTTCTCATTTAAAGATTTTTCTGTATTTTCATGACTATGAAAATTGTACATTCACACTGACGGCATCAAAACTATGAATTAACACATGTGGAATTATATACTTAACAAAAAAGTGTGAAACAACTGAAAATATGTCTTATATTCTAGGTTCTTCAAAGTAGCCACCTTTTGCTTTGATGACTGCTTTGCACACTCTTGGCATTCTCTTGTCACTCTCTAACTCAGTAACATAACATAAGACAAACCTCCTGATGTGCCCATAGATCAATGGATGAAACGCGTCGAGGAGGAGAGTATAGGGAGTTCAAGAATTGAGAATATAGTATGTCCCAGTGAGAACATGAATGAAATTAGGGACAGTAATAGAAGTAATATGGAGAAGAGCAAAGTGCAATAATCAAGATTCCGAGCTATTTATATGAGTGTGTATGGGCTGAATTGGAAACACACTGGGAGTAGCTTGATTTGATGTGAAAGCACTTTTAATAAGCACCTTGGATTCTTAAATCTTGTTAGAGTAGAACATTGGATTTATTGTCCCAAAGGGAGTATATTATAATGATATAATGCACACGGCTTAGAAGTTTTAAATTGTTAGTATCTAATATTGACCAATAATATTGAGTCATATTGGATAGACTGCATGAAAAGCATGGTGGATCAGATAGTACTATTTTAAATGGTTTTCAATAAAAGTGAATTTTTAAAATACTAGACCACCACAGTCAGTGAATTTAAAACATTTCATTCCCTGTTTTTAAGCATTGTTTTAACTCAAAGAATCAATCAGCTGCAATCCCAGGCTGTCCTGTCTGTATACACTTTTGCTTCCTCCCAGGAGCAGTGGTATGATCAGACCATGTTCCTGTACGGTCAGACACGGCCTTTACACTGTACAGAGCAGGGGAACTTTTATAAGATTAGTATATGGTAAAGAAGAATAGATAGCACTCACCAGTCTGTAAAACATCAGCCTTTATTTCATGTCATTAAAAACAAGAGGCAGAAGAGTCAGTGGAACACATCATGGACGACGGCCGTTTGGCATTTGTTTGCGCTTCTATGGGTCACTGAAATGACCAGTAGAAGCTCAAACAAGCGCAAAATGCCTCTCATTTTACTTACATGATAAAGGCTGATGTTTTACAGACCGGAGAGTGTTATCCATTCTTCTTTGCCATAAACTGTTCATCACTTTTTTCTTGAGATAAGCACCCGGTTTTTGTGGGATGAGGTGTCAATACTGCTGATCAAGGAGGTTCCATATACATACAGTACAGACCAAAAGTTTGGACACACCTTCTCATTTAAAGATTTTTCTGTATTTTCATGACTATGAAAATTGTACATTCACACTGAAGGCATCAAAACTATGAATTAACACATGTGGAATTATATACTTAACAAAAAAGTGTGAAACAACTGAAAATATGTCTTATATTCTAGGTGCTTCAAAGTAGCCACCTTTTGCTTTAGTGACTGTTTTGCACACTCTTGGCATTCTCTTGATGAGCTTCAAGAGGTAGTCACCGGAAATGGTCTTCCAACAATCTTGAAGGAGTTCCTAGAGATGCTTAGCACTTGTTGTCCCTTTTGCCTTCACTCTGCGGTCCAGCTCACCCCAAACCATCTCAATTGGGTTCAGGTCTGGTGACTGTGGAGGCCAGGTCATCTGGCGTAGCACCCCATCACTCGCCCTCTTGGTCAAATAGCCCTTACACAGCCTAGAGGTGTGTTTTGGGTCATTGTCCAGTTGAAAAATAAATGATGGTCCAACTAAACGCAAACCGGATGGAATAGCATGTCGCTGTAAGATGCTGTGGTAGCATGCTGGTTCAGTATGCCTTCAATTTTGAATAAATCCCCAACAGTGTCACCAGCAAAGCACCCCCACACCATCACACCTCCTCACACCATCACACCTCCTCCTCCATGCTTCACGGTGGGAACCAGGCATGTCGAGTCCATCCGTTCACCTTTTCTGCGTCGCACAAAGACACGGTGGTTGGAACCAAAGATCTCAAATTTGAACTCATCAGACCAAAGCACAGATTTCCAATGGTCTAATGTCCATTCCTTGTGTTCTTTAGCCCAAACAAGTCTCTTCTGCTTGTTGCTTGTCCTTAGCAGTGGTTTCCTAGCAGCTATTTTACCAAGAAGGCCTGCTGCACAAAGTCTCCTCTTAACAGTTGTTGTAGAGATGTGTCTGCTGCTAGAACCCTGTGTGGAATTGACCTGGTCTCTAATTTGAGCTGCTGTTAACCTGCGATTTCTGAGGCTGGTGACTCGCATAAACTTATCCTCAGAAGCAGAGGTGACTCTTGGTCTTCCTTTCCTGGGGCGGTCCTCATGTGAGCCAGTTTCTTTGCAGAGCTTGATGGTTTTTGCAACTGCACTTGGGGACACTTTCAAAGTTTGCCCAATTTTTCGGACTGACTGACCTTCATTTCTTAAAGTAATGATGGCCACTCGTTTTTCTTTACTTAGCTGCTTTTTTCTTGCCATAATACAAATTCTAACAGTCTATTCAGTAGGACTATCAGCTGTGTATCCACCTGACTTCTGCACAACACAACTGATGGTCCCATCCCCATTTATAAGGCAAGAAATCCCACTTATTAAACCTAACAGGGCACACCTGTGAAGTGAAAACCATTTCCGGTGACTACCTCTTGAAGCTCATCAAGAGAATGCCAAGAGTGTGCAAAGCAGTCATCAAAGCAAAAGGTGGCTACTTTGAAGAACCTAGAATATAAGACATATTTTCAGTTGTTTCACACTTTTTTATTAAGTATATAATTCCACATGTGTTAATTCATAGTTTTGATGCCTTCAGTGTGAATGTACAATTTTCAAAGTCATGAAAATACAGAAAAATCTTTAAATGAGCAGGTGTGTCCAAACTTTTGGTCTGTACTGTAGGTAGGGTCCTTTTCTACTCCCTCCTAAGATTGACATTTATAAGATTATCTCAGCACAGGAACATTTTTTTTAAACACATCCAATTATAGAACCTATTTTTTTTCCCAAGATCTATTGATTAAAATTAACTTTGCTCGTCAGAAAACCCCTTTAAGGATGTAGAGGAGATCTTCAAGATGGAGGAACAAATTCCAGACTTTATTGAAGTTCCTTAAAATAGTGATAACATCAGGAAAACTGCACTGATCAGCATGTAGCACCTATGCGTATACGCACGAGAAACATGTAGGTGCTACATGCTGATCGGTGCATTTTCATGATGTTATCACTAATTTAACGCACTTCAATAAAGGCTGGAATTTTTTACTCCGTCTTGAGCTGGATCTCTTCTATATCATTACTCAATATAGTGTTCACCAGAGTAGCTGAAAGACCATTTTTTCTATCATCTGTATCTACCATAAGAGAGTTATGTGTAAAAAGAATAGTCTGCTTTTTTTTTCTCGGAAACACCACTACATTTAATTTTGGAATAGGGTAAAGTTGCAGTTCCAGACACAACCCACGAACAATAGTGGTGCTGTTTCTAAAAATAAGCAGACCATTTTTTTCTATTCCTATACAACTGTAGCGCCCCTGAGGGTTCAGTCGCCACAGGGGTACTGCACCTCAGCTTGAGGTGTGGTATCTCCTCTTCCAGGTAAGGATGGAGCACTTCTCGGGACCCTACTTCACCACTCAACACTACACCACTCCTGTCCTGTAGGGGGCCTAAATGCACCAGGGTGCTGCCCCGGCCTGGGATATAGGAGATAATGGGAACCAAAGATAGGGGGAATCATGTAGTGGGTGAGGGTGGAGGACACACTTTTAGGGTACACTTACTAATTCATATTTAATCTACGGCCATCTTAGGTTCAAGGTCTTTGATTGTGATCTTCATCAGTGATTGTGGTCTCCGTCTCTGATTGTGGTCACCCACCAGAGTTCAGTAATAGGCATCATCCGACTGAAGATACACGATCCTTGTTCTCTGGCCTTGAGGCGAGGAGCGGGTCAGAGTTAACCACTGCATCTACCCGGTCAAGGTCCCTACCTAAGAAGGCCTGGAGGGGAGCAGAGGAGACAAGCTCCACAGGCAAAAGGATCCCAGGGGGATACGGACGAAGCGGCATACTCTGCCAGAGGGACTCCTGCTGCAAGAGGGGTGACCAGCCCCCGATATCTGACTCTGTTACTTCACGTCTCAGTCGGAGAAGCCCAGGGCTTAGTGGATCCCAGAAGGGATACGGACGGAGCAGCAGACACCACCTGTACCTCTCTACCTGCATTTATCCAGTGGGACCCGGCCTTACATCTAGTTCTAACCACACACACAGTCAGGAGAAGACTTAGTGGGAGAACTCACCAAGGAGAGGAACACACACCAGAGGGGTCTCGACAGGTGCTCCTGATCTACCTGGAAAGTGCTGGACCCCCTTCCCGGTGGCCGCAGTACGCCGCGAGGAGCAGAGGGAAGCTTTGCGGCTAAAGTACATCTTAATGTGAGTAAAAACCCTGGATGAGTTCACACCCCGCTTCAGCCTGTCATTTCTTGCGTGGCACTGCACCCACCATTCCTCATCACACTGCCCTGAGGCCTGCTCCGCCTGCGGGGAGCTGTCCCATCTAAGCTGCCTTTAAACACCGGCCTCAGTGGACTGAAGCAGCGCTGGTGTCTATCACCGGAAACCGTAGGTGGCGTAGTCGGAAAATACCACTCAACACTGAAAGCCCATTAAATCTTTTATGTGACCGCCCTGGGCACAGACTGGGTCCGGGCCATGACTGCAACCCCGAGACACCTACACTGACCCGGCTCCGAATAAAACCCCATTTCTCAGGGAGGGCCTCACACAACCCCTTCAGGTTATAAATTGATCGGTTATTAGCTTATTGAGTCAGTCTACTAAAAGGTAGAATTAAAAAATGCATTTACAGTTCAAATTTAGAAAGTGAGCTAGACTGTCATTACTTACCACTTGAGACACAGGTTTTTCCATCGTCGCTTAGCTTATATCCAGTGGTACAAGAACAGACAACATCTCGGTTTTCCACCTTGCAGTACTGCTCACAGCCGCCATTGTTCAGACTGCACATCTTTAGTATAACTGGAAACAATATAAATGTAAGTGTGAGCAATATTATTACCATTTCCATATACCTGCTCTCATCCAGGGCCGTTTCCAGGTATATATGGGCTCTTGGGCAGCATAGTGGATCTACTGATTAGTGTAAAGCATGTTTGCTCTGATAGCCATGTTCCTCTTAACCCAATGACAGCGTACTGGAATTTAACTTACTAGTAGAGATGAGCGAACCTGAACTGTGTAAAGTTCGGGGTTCGTACCGGACACCTAGTGTCTGGTGCTGAACTCTGAACACGGACTTCTCCTGGAAGTCCATTTTACAGTTAGGGAGTTTGGGGAGGAGAGAGAGAGAGATTTTCCAGCTCCAAAGTTCGGGTCCATATTGATTTCAGGTTCAAGTTCGGGTACAGTTCTGGTACCCGAACAAAACTTTGGACTAAAGTTCGGTCGAAGCCGACGGACCCGAACTTCCACTGGTCCGCTTCTCCCTACCTACTCGTCATAGCAGGGCTACCATTAATGATTTTACAAGTGAGTGTTGGAACTTTGCATTATTGACTTGAAAAATGGTACGAAAAAATCTAGATATGTACTGTAATTAATGTTGCCATAGTACCAGAAATGTATATGCATATATGCATGAAATGTTAACACCTGAGTACCTCTTCTAGGTGTATGTGAGATATTAAGCTGAAGACTATTAACAGCTTGTTTTATTAACATCTGTGGTTAATCTTCTGTGTATGTTTGACCATCACAGTGTAAAATCCACTTTGCAGTTAACATTATGAGTTGGAGTGTTTTTTTGTGATGAGATTGTGAAAAACACCAGCAGAAAAACAGAAGTGATACATATGTCATTTCCTTGAGGCATATTCCTCTTGGAATCTGCTCCAAACTTGACAAGTTCAATTCAACTGGCTGGAACACACAGCATGGGAAAAACGCTTCAAAAACTTCTTTAAGGGTATGTGCACACAACATCTTTTTCAGGCAGGTATGCTCCGTAACTCGCCCGAAAAATCACTAGATGAACTCTAAAAACAATGAACATATGGATTGCTATGTAAAAAAGACTTCCTGTTCAGGCTTCTGAGCTCCTTTTAACTGTTTCAGGCTTTAAAAGCCGTGAAAAGTGGTTAAAAGAAGTGACCTTACCATTCTTCAGATGGCTTCTGCTTGGAAACCACCTAGTATTGTATACATAATGTTAAAAAAAATATGGCGGCAGCAAAGCCGCTGCAAAAAGCTACATGATAGTGCTGGCATTTAAAACTCGCCATGTACACATACCATTAAACTGCTTCAGGGAACAATTTAGAAAAAAACAAAAGCCTCCAATTAAAAACTAAAAAGAAGTTTCTGTTCAAAAAACTCATCGAACTTTTCAACCTCCAAAAATCACAACATGAACACATCCTTAAAATAGACACATTATTATCACTAATGATATAGACCTACCACAATTTTTTACTAATATTATCAAATAATTGATTATCAAATACAAACTGTGTAGAAACTTTAGAAATTCTTATCCAAAAGAATGACAACTGTACGACAACAATGAATAACAACGATGTAGCAAGGAATCAGCACATCATAATAATACGGGATAGGAATGAACTATGCTCATCCCAAACTGTGATATACCGTAAGGTAAAGTGTAAAGTTCAATGATCCATACAACTTCCCATACATTGGCAGGTGAATACACTGTGAGTACTTTGACCATATCATCATTTTGGTGTAGATTTTCCAAATCCAAGCTGTATAAACTTGAATGCTTATTGGATAAAGCAGATCATGTGATGTGTACTTGTGCAATGAAGGAGGTTATGGCCTAAGAATATCAACACCCCTTATCAAGGGGGTGAGGAATGCTTAAGAAACAAGCATTCCTCACATGTATTAAAGCTGTCAAACAGTCGTAAATCATGCACACGGGAGTGATTCAAACATATCACTGACCACGCTGAATATACTCAGTACTTGCCCGAGCATACTCGCCGAAAGGGTTAACCGAACATACTCACTCATCACTAATTATCCCACCTCCACCCTCCCTTATTCTCCCTTCTTTTAAAGTCCACTCTACTGTCCGCATCTACTCTCCCTCCAACCTCCACGTGGCTGTCATATACTCACCTCCAGGCCCGGTCACTGCCTTTATTGACCAATTGTCCACCTGACTTCTCCACTTTCTCTCTGCTGACATTCCCACAATCATCATGTGCGATTTCAACATCCCCACTGACACTCGCCAGTCAGCAGCATCCAAACTCCTGTTGCTTACTTCATCCTTTGGACTTACTCAGTGGTCCTCCTCAGCCACCCACACAGACGGACACACACTAGACCTCATCTTCACCCAACTCTGCTCCCTATCTAACCACCATCTACTCACGTTCTCATCCAAGTCCTCCTCACCTGTCACCCATGTCCAGCAACTAGCACACCCCCGCAGAAACCTTGCACATCTAGACACACACACTCTCTGACTCTATTTTACCACTGACATCCATATCTTCACTCCACGACACAGACAGTGCCACTGCTTTCTACAATGCACACTTGACTCAGACGCCTCTCTTGTGCATGGAAGAGCGCGACAAGTCAATAGGTAACCCTGGCACAACAACCTCACTAAACAGCTTCGAGTGTCCAGGGTTGGTTGCGGAGCGGCATTTGAAGAAAACACATTCGCAAGATGACTTCACTGCATTCAAACAAGCAACACACACATTCCAATCAGCCCTCACCTCTGTTAAACAGGCCTACTTCACAACCCTCATATCTTCCTTATCCTTCAACCCCAAACAGTTATTCAACACTTTTAACTCTCTCCTCTGCCCTCCACTGCCCCCTGCGACCTCCATCATCTCTGCTGAGGACTTTGCCACACACTTCAAAATCAAGATTGACCAAACAAGGCAAGTCTTTACTGTCCAACCACCACAACCCCTTTGTTTTCCAGACCATTGCCCTTCCCCCATAATCTCCCTTCTGAACATCACGGAAGGAGACTTTACTTCTCTCCTCTCCAAATCACACCTCACCACTTGTTCACTCGACCCCATCCCATCCCACTTCCTCCCCAACCTCATCTCCATACTCATCCCATCCCTAACCCATCTCTTCAACCTATCACTAACTTCTGGTACCTTTCGCGCTGCCTTCAAACATGCCACAATCACGCCCATCCTCAAATAGCCATCCCTCGACCCAACCGCCTTGTCCAGCTACTGCCCCATATCGCTGCTCCCATTTGCCTCCAAACTCCTTAAGCAACATGTTCACGCTGAGCTTTTCTCTCAATTCTCATCTAACTCTTCCACCACCGACAATCTGGCTTCCACCCCCACCATTCCACCGAATCTGCCCTTACCAAAATTACTAATGACTTACTTACAGCCAAAGCTAACAGACAATTCTCTGTACTCCTTTTTTTTTTACCTGTCCTCTGCCTTCGACACAGTTGACCACTGCCTCCTACTACAGATCCTCTCTTCTTTTGGCGTCAAAAACTTTGCCCTATTTTGGATCTCCTCGTACCTTTCTAACCACACATTTAGCATCTCCCATTCCCACACTACTCCCAACCACTAATTCCCACCATCCTGTGCACTCTGTTGGAGTCCCTCAAGGCTCTGTCCTAGGACCCCTACTCTTCTCAATCTATACCCTTGGCCTGGGACAACTCATAAAGTCCTATGACTTCCAGTACTATCTGACGATACCCAGATCTACCTCTCTGGCACAGATGACACCTCTCTGAAGTCCAAAATGCCAGCATGTCTATCAGCCATATCCTCCTTCTTCTCCTCTCGCTTCCTCAAGCTCAATGTGGAAAAAAGTGAACTTATCATCTTTCCCCCATGTTGCATATCTTCCCCACCTGATCTTTCTATCACAATAAATTACATCACACTTTCCCCTGTACCGGCAATCCGCTGCCTCGGAGTAACCCTTGACTATGCAACATCTCCTCTGTGGCCTACCTACTAACACTCTCACACCCCTTCAGTCCATCCTTAACTCTGCTGTGTGACTAGTTCATCTCTTGCCTCGCTACTCCTCTGCTACCCCCTTTGCAAATTCCTTCACTGGCTCACAATTGCCCAGCGTATCCAGTTCAAACTACTAACACTGACCTACAAAGCCATCCATAACCTTTCTCCTCTGTATATCTCTGAACTAATCTCCCGATATATTCCCTTACGTAATCTCCGGTCCTCCCAAGACTTCATTCTCTCCTCCACACTTATTCGTTCCTCACCCAATCGCCTCCAAGATTTCTCCTGAATATCCCCCATCCTATGGAATTCTGTGCCTCAACACATCTGATTATCCGCCACACCTGAATCCTTCAGACGGAACCTGAAAACCCATCTTTTCAAACAGGCTTACAGCCGGCCGTGACCTTGCTTGCTGCCACCTCAACAACACCGGAGCTACTGCAACCCCCCCAACCTACTGTCTCCTTCTCCATTCCTGTAGAATGTAAGCCCGCAAGGGTGTGGCACCCCAGGGGTCTGGTTTCCACAGTAATAGCAATATTACGTCTGTGAGCAGGTGGGAGGTCTCCTGGGCAGGAATCCTAAGCATGCCACACCTCCTGCCCAGTCCTGGGAGGGGAAGAACTTCCCCTACATAAACTGGGGCTGAGGCAGGGTTAGGGGAGAGGAGTTCCAGACAGAGACGGAGTCTGGTCTGGACACGCAGAAACAGGGACAGATAGACATCAGGAGCTCTGTAGGAGCCAAGGAGAAGCGCCAGGGGCTGGAGCTGTGCAGAGCTCGCCCTGGGAGAAGGTACTAAAACTGGACACAGGAGTCCGAGGCTGTGGGGACTAAGATATACCCAGCAGTAGAATCCATCCGGCAGGGGATTCCAGGTCCTCTGGCCATAAAAGCCCGGAGGCTCAGTCACAACGAAGGGACCAGCACCGCCATCCCGGAGCGGAGGCTAACAGGAGGCCCCAGGTCACCAGCCATACGGGTGAGCACCACACGGTATACCCAGGGACGTGGGCTACTTGTAACCGCCGAAAGCAGGGTAGCCAGGAAGGGTACAGACTAACGGGAAGGCCTACAACTCCACCTGGCCAGGGGGACTCCGGCTTACTCGCAGACTAACCAGGCCCCAACTACTAGCCAGTACTCCCGGGGGAATTTGCCTTGTACCATCAGTAAAGACCCTGAACTGTACCCTCGCGTCTCCGTGCTTCCTTGTCGCACCATTAGTGCTGGGACATCCACACCATCACTCCCAACATCAACCTCATCCTCTGCCCTGAGGCCATACCCCTCCCGTTGGGGGTTATACCATCCACGCTGCACATCCGTACCACCGGCCTCAGCGGACTGCCCTGCAGCGGCGGCTTCATAGCCGCATTCAACGGGTGGCGTAGTCGGACACTAATACCATCATACCAGTAACTGCCACTTAGTTTGACCACCCTGGGCACAGACCGGGTCACCGCCACACGAAGACTACTACCCCCATCGGATCCGGCTCCGGGTATTCCCCGCGCGCACGCGCGCCGCACTACAGCACTGGCCCAGGGGGCGCGTCAAGGGCAGGGCCCTCTTCTCTCTGTACCAGTCTATCATTGTCAGTTTGTTTACTGTAAGTGATATCTGTATTTGGTATGTAACCCCTTCTTATGTATAGCACCATGGAATGAATCAATGGTGCTATATAAATAAATAATAATAATAATCTAACTTTTTTTTTTTTAGCATCTATTCCGATATTGGAAAGTTGAGTAAATCCATGTAATTTCATTTTACCATATATTGTTTGGAATGAACAAAGTCCATTGCTGCCCTTTGCTGCTAATTGTGAGATGTGCTCATTCCTTGCCACATCCTTCTGCTGCACTTTACTTTTTTGTGAGAAATTTGAAATACATTTTTGCCTATTTTATCTTAATAGCGGGTCTACTTAGTCTCTTTGTAGGCTTAGAGTAGCTTTTAATTCTTAACTTGCTTATGTACTGATAAAACTAATAGATAAGGATCGCATAGGCCATGTACATATGTTGGCAGTGCCAAAGTATTGATTAAGCCTGGAAAAAGTTCAAGTTAGTGCAAAGGACACATACCTTAATATGGAGGCATGGAAACTGCAAGCATGTTGCTCCATATTCAGTTGTAAATTACTAATGACATATACTTGCAAAGAGGCTGCGGTATGAGTTGTACAATAAATTATGACGCAAAGTGGAAATGTCTCCTATAATAGTCTGACTCATTTCTCTAGTCTTAGATTCTGCCTATGTGTCCTCTAGCCGATGTGTACAAACCATGGTAAAATTCAGTATATCTCAATAAGAGTCAGTTAGTTTCAAGACTTACCTATTTCACATGTTTTACCCTCAAAACCTGAATTGCAGAGACACGTGTATTCACCAACTCCATCTTTGCATGACCCACCATATTGACAAGGGTTAGGTGAACACTGGTCACCATCTAAAATATAAAAAAAAAATTTAATTGCAGAATTTTGGGCTTTATTTCCATTTACTCTTAATTGCCTGTATTATGCAATTCCCGAGACCCTAATGTGTAACCTAATGCTGGATATTTTACATGTTCCAGTATTGGGATCCTAGCCATAGCAGTTGGTATAATTACTGGTGTTTTATGTTAACAAGTTTTCTATGCTTTCCTTAGTATGGAAGGCCAGTGGCATATATTATAATGGATAGATGGCCAGCATCTAATCTGCCACTTTTAAACAACTTTATGTTCAGTATCTATTGGATTGATCTAGTAGATAGTGGGCGAAAATATTTCTCCTTCTTGTAGTTGGGTTCCTCTTTAACATTGGGTGCGGCACACAACCAAATGATATTGCCGGCATTATGTTCCTACGTGCCATGGTGTAGAGGGCTGAAGAACCTGGGAGGAAGAAGGTTAAGTACAAGAAGGTGTCTGGCATGGAGTCGGAATATTTTTTCTTATCTAGTTTAAGGTCTGAAATTGAAGCCAGTCTCCCATACTCAGGAACGCTGAGCTGTACTCTATGAGAGAGCTGCTGCAAGAGGAGTAGTCCGCTGCTTATCTCGCTAAAGAACTAAAGGATCGGCCGTCAGGAATCTGACGTGATGGATCCTTTTCTCCCACAACATCATCTGTCAGTTGACAATTGGGAGTCCCCCATACACATTAGACTTTTGGGCTATACTGCTGATTGGGGTCTGAATTTATTTAGAGGTCTAATGCCGAATCTGCAATACTTTAGGGGTCAGATGTGAGGCCAGAATTATTTAATTGGTCAAGTATGCAGTCTGAATTAACCTGCATCATCAAGTTCTACATTGACCAAGTAGTAAGATTGTAGTTTACTGTAACTGCCAAAGTCCATGCCTCATTCCTGAAGTGTAACCCAGCGCCACAATACAGTGTATACCGCCAAGCTCTACTCTCTTTGAATTGAGTAAAATCTTTTCTATTTAAACCTTGCCGTGTCCGTACCTGTGACATACTTACCAATGTACTTGCTCCAGAATTCTCTCTGTTAAATACACAATGTAAAGCGTTAACATATGTAAATGTATTTTTGAGACAACTAAGCAACACTTAAAGTGTAAAGATGTCATCTTCTAAGTATATATGATTGTAGTCATTAAAGGGGTCGTCTACTACCAGGACAACTCCTTCTCAATCTGTATGTTTCCTCCTTTTAAAATAAAAACATCTATACTCACCTCCGGTACCGATGCCATTGCAGCGGTGTTGGCACTGTCTCTCTCTCCTGGCAAGACGTGTAATAGTGTGACGTCACTAAAACCCTGTGACCAATTAGCGTCCCTTATACTCTCCCCGCCGTTGGACACATCACATACATCCAGAGGAAGAGAGAGAGCTGCAGCGCTCACTTCCTCCGGATGTAAGCGATTAGTACAATGGCGGAGAGAGTGAAGGTGCAGCTGATTGGCCGCAGGGTTTTAGTGACGTCACACTCTTATGCGATTGCCGGGAGAGATAGTGCTGACACCACTAGAACGGCGTCGGTACCGGAGGTGAGTATAGATGTTTTTATTTTAAAAGGAGTGATGGACAATACAAAGTTATATTGTGGTACTGTGTTAGCCAGAAAAATCGATGTAAATACTTTTATGCCCAAAAATGACAAAAGTATTCATTTGTAATCCTGCCTGAAGAAGGAGCCCCTGTGCTCTGAAAGCTTGCAAATATATATATTTTTCTGGTTAGCTTATTAAGGTATCACTCTGAGAAAAACTTTTGTCATTTTTGGGCATGAAACTATTTATATTTAGTTTAAAAGGAAGAAACATACGGATTGAGAGAAGGTTTTATATATATATATATATATATATATATATATATACATATATATATATATATATATATACACATATATATATTTATACATATAAATATTATAATAATATAAAAACTCCCCCCAGATTCTGCACAGGCACTTTATGATGGGTAAGCACTTCACACTAGGGTAACTAGGCAATGATTAAGTGGGCTATTATGCAATATAATTTGTTTTATATTTTGTCATATTCAATTGCTCTGTATTTGTTATACTTTATACTACTATATAATTAAGCTGTTCATGACCATAGCCTGCTAATCTTCTGGGTTTATTGGATCTTCTTTAGTCCACCTCTTTTTCCATTGTGCAATTTTATGTTATATTTGCATTTCATTAATACAATTTGATTTTTTTCTATATACTCTGAAGTTAATACTCCAGTTTCTGTGCATCATATAGGTTATCATTCTCTGGGAGTTTTTTTTCATGTTGCATCCTTAATTACAATTGTTAGGGGGATCTTGCTGTTGGTTTAACAACATATTCCCGGCCAGATCATTTTATACTTGTCCTGTGAATATTCTAATAGTTGTTGAAAAAGAAACCACACCAAAATTTGCTCCAAACAGTCCAGATTTTCAGGGAGCAATGCCAAGGACATGTCTACATGGCACAGAACCAAGTTGTCAATAAGACTAGTGGATTTGCCATAGTGGATTTGTTAGAATAATTGCAGCACAATATGGAGCTGCAGTCTGGATTGTGTATAGGCCGCCTGACATTCACGAGGTAGTCTGCAGCCTTTCAGCACAAAATCAGTGGCAATAAAGAACTTGCTGTAGACTTTAATGATAAACTACGCCATCCACACCCAATACTGGAGACATTTAATCCAATTCTGTCAGGATTTAGTTGCTGAAATAGTTTCCGTGCTCTCAGTTAGTGGAGCAGTTCATTGCTCGGAAAGGTAAATGTTAATAAGGGTCACTGACCCGGGTGACATAATCAAGGGGCAGTATGGCCATTGGCACTATAGTAGCCCCTGTTCCTGGCGCTAATGTGGGACACCTTCGTTGATGGCATTAATAGGGGGCACTAACAAGGGGCACTGTTGCTGATGGCATTAAGTGGTTGCTCTGTGGCTATGACTCTTAAGAGGAGCACTGTGGTTGTCACTGTTGAGATGGGTATGTCGTTGATATGGTCGGCATTGTGGCTATCACTGCTATCAGGGTACTGTTCCTGGCACTAATGAGAGAACACTGTGGTTTTAAGGCTATGTTCACACTAGGCATTTTTTCAGCGCTTTTTTATGGAAATTTTCAGCAGCATTTTGCAGTACCAGCAAAGTCTACGAAATTTTAGAAATCTCATGCACACAGCTTGGTTTTTGTTTCACCAAGTATTTTGTGCTTTGCATGGCTTTTTGTACAATAGAGCATGTCACTTCTTTCAGCATTTTTTCATCCATTGAAAGTAATGGGTGGTGAAAAAACGCTGAAAAAAATGCAGGTATCGGGTTTTGCAGCATTTTTTGTACCAAAACCTGATGAAATAGAATCAGAATTTTTTCTTTTGCACTAAACTTTATCAGCATGCACAAGAGACAAATGTAGCATGACAAAAACGCACAAAAAATGCAAGAAAAGCCAAGCAGCTTCTTTACTGCCAAGAAAACAGGTTTTGCTGCCGAAAAAAAAAAGCTGAAAAAATGTCTAGTGTGAACATAGCCTAACGGGTTATAGGTCACGGTAATACAGATGTTGAGATGTCTGAACGTTGCAACAAAAAAAAACCTGAACTATGTTTGGTCACTATAGGAAATAAAGCCACCTCTTCCGTGACTTTTCATACATCACGTCAGTTATGTTTTGTTACCTTCTGCTGACCAGTCATTCTCAGATCTGGGCTAGGAAGGTTTTGAGCTGGGGGTATCTTGCTCTCTATCTAGAGCTGATTTCCTGCCCATGCACGGTGGGCAGCTTTTCCTGTATTGTTTTTAATACAACAAATATCTGTCAATCAGTCCTTGTGCATGAGAAGCGGCAGCAGGACTCACAGGCTCCTTGCAGCATTAAACATTTCATTACATGAATATACCGATTCAGCTTATAGACACTATACATCCCGGGACTTAGGGTCTTGAGGATATCTGTCCCCAAGTCTGTTTATAGACATTGAAAAATGTTGTCCTTACGGTTTTTTCATCGTTCTCGAACACTTCCCGAGCCTCCTCGTGGCTGCACTGTTCCTCATAGCATTCTCTTTCCAGGTTCCCTTTTTTAAATTCTTCAAATGGACTATTGGCACGTTTCCACCTCCTTAGAATGCCATTTGCTTCTTTTTCAGTAACAAAAACTGTAATTTAGGAATGACAGTCAGCATCATCGTATTACACACAATTTTTTCCTGGTACCATCACATTTTATAGCCTTACAAATGAATTAGAATCACTAACATAAGTCTCTCTCCCGTCCTGACCATAATCAAATTTTCTCCATGCCATGTGCGTGTGGCACCCCTGAGGGTTCAGTCGCCACAGGGGTACTGCACCTCAGATAGAGGTGTAGTATCTCCTCTTCCAGGTAAGGATTGAGCATCACTCAGGACCCCACTTCACACTCAACACTACACCACTCCTGTCCTGTAGGGGGCCTAAATGCACCAGGGTGCTGCCCCGGCCCGGGATAGAGGAGATGGGGGGGAACCAAAGATAGGGGGAACCAAGTAGTGGGTGAGGGTATAGGAAACACTTACAGGAAGCACTTATAGAAACATATAAAATATACAGCCATCTTAAGTTCAAGGTCTTTGATTGTGGTCTTCTGTCAGGGTCCAGCAAGAGTCTGTAGCTGGCTGAAGATTCACGGTCCTCGTTCTTTGGCCTTGAGGCGAGGAGCGGGTCAGAGTTAACCAGTGTCTCTGCCCGGTCAGGGTCCTGTTCCAAGAAGGCCTTGGAGGGGAGCAGAGGAGATAGGCTCCACAGGCAAAAGGATCCCAGGGGGATACGGATGGAGCGCAGTCGCCACCTGTATTCTTCACTCTGGCTTAGCCAGAGGGATTCCTGCTGCAAGAGGGGTGACCAGCCCCCGATATCTGACTGTGTACTTCACGTCACTGTTGGAAATGCCCGGCGGCTTAGTGGATCCCAGGGAGGAACACAAGCGGGAGGAGATAAGAAGGAGAGGAACACACCAGCGGGGTCTTGACAGGTGCTCCTGATCTACCTGGGAAGTGCTGAACCCACTACCCGGTGGCCACAGTACGCCTTGTGTAGCAGAGAGAAGCTTTGCGGCTGAAAGTGCATCTAAAGTGAGTAAAGACCCGGATGACTTCATTCACCGCCTCCACTTGTTTATTCCTGCGCGGCACTACACCTACCATTCCTCCATACAGATCGATCAATTACTGCCCTGAGGGCTACTCCACCTGTGGGAAGTAGTACCAACCGAGCTGCCAGAACACCAGCCTCAGAGGACTGTCGCAGCGCTGGTGGCCTTCACCAGAAACCACAGGTGGCGTAGTCGAACAAGCACTCATCCCAAAAAGCCCATTTTTTTTTAGGTGACAGCCCTGGGCACGGAACGGGCCAAGGCCACGACTGCATCCCCACGACATCTGCAAGGCCCGGCTCTGAGTACCCCACCGCTCAGGGAGGGCGAGTCATGCGCACTGAATTAGTTTCATCGGATACTACATGATCAGCCTCTATGTTTTCTGAATATAGATGCAAAACAGGTAATATTCCAACTCCACCAACCAGTAAGTAAAATGGGAACTAAAATGTACTTAGGTTTGAAAAAGATAGGCTCTGCTGACCAGGGGGGTAACCATAATGGGTGCAGGGGTTGTGGTGGCACCTGGCTTTGGAACCTACAGAAGGCCCACATGGTCCCCTTGGCCCATTTGAGAAGACCAATGGATGAAGGTAAGAATAGCGATTAGTGCAAATTTATTCTTGTCATGAAAATGACTGCAACAAAACCTAACAGAACACATTTTAAGTCAATGGGATCTTGTCCGATACCAATGGTACCTGTCATACAATGGATCCAGCACAGTACCTTTTACATGGAAGAGCAGATATAAATGCAGCCAAAGATTTTGACATAGCTGAAATTCTACCTATTTTATTTTTTCCTCGCTCAGACTTCCATGTTTTCTGTACGTATTCTATCCAAGTTTTTTTTTACGGCGAGAACATGCATTCATTGTAGTCTACAAGGCTGTGCAAATGCTCAAGTTTCCACAAAAACAACAGGGACATGTCCAATTTTGATCTGAGTCATTGATCAAGTTGGCCCATACAATTCAATGGGTCCATGAATAAACTGCCTTCCATGTGTCATCCTAGTGCTGTCTGTTCTTTACTATTTAGGGGTAAGAGAAGCTTGAAAAAAATTTTTTAGCAGACAACAAAATTTTATTTTATTTATGTTTTTGCATATGAGAAAACCATATGCCACACAGATGATAAATACAGACACATTTACAAAAATGGATAAAAATCAGATCGAGCACATTGATGTAAAATGGACTGTATTTTCTTGTGTGCAAAAAAAAATGGATGTCCGAATGAGTCTTTAAGATGATACCTGTCAATGTTTCTTCCTTTTTTTATGCTAAGCTGTAAAGCTCGGAATAACTGGTTGGGGTTCACAGTACGTTTTAGCCTAATATCAATAGCTCCATCATAGTTTACAGCTAAAGCCCTGCAAAATGGAATTCCATCATTTATGCTAATGGGGCCATTGACTGTAGGGATGTAGACAGTCGCATTGTGTTATGTCGGACATCAGTATCCACCTATTTCAGATGGGCACCAGAACGTAGACGACTGCGCATTGGTGGATGCTTCAAATAGGCTTATATTGCCAGTAATGAGAACCCCCCTCATTCAGAGCCCCTATAAATGTAATATTATTAGACATGGTCGCATGTAATGGTTCTTATGGAGACTATACAGACTTTGCAATCACATAAAATAATCAAAAGCTCAAAGTAGTTTAGTGATTTCAGTGAATTGGATTTATTTATACCCACATCACACTATTTCTGTTGCAATAACACCGGGTTTTAATTTATAAGTTGCAGAGGTGTTCTATTATCAGTAATTCTTTTATTATTAGACATCATATTTAATAAGATATCCCAGCATACAATACAGCATGTATTTATATACAATAATTCTATATACAATATATACAATACAGCATGTATTTATATACAATAAATATATACACAATACAGCATGTATTCATATACTACATATAAATATATACAGTATATATACACAATACAGCATGTATTTATATACAATAAATCTATATACAATATAGCATGTATTTATATAAAATAAATATATATACAATATATACAATACAGCATGTATTCATATACTATATATATATATATATATATATATATATATATATATATATATATATATATATATATACAGCACAGACCAAAAGTTTGGACACACCTTCTCATTTAAAGATTTTTCTGTATTTTCCTGACTATCAAAATTGTACATTTACACTGAAGGCATCAAAACTATGAATTAACACATGTGGAATTATATACTTAACAAAAAAGTGTGAAACAACTGAAAATATGTCTTACATTCTAGGTTCTTCAAAGTAGCCACCTTTTGCTTTGATGACTGCTTTGCACACTCTTGGCATTCTCTTGATGAGCTTCAAGAGGTAGTCATCGGAAATGGTCTTCCAACAATCTTGAAGGAGTTCCCAGAGATGCTTAGCACTTATTGGCCCTTTTGCCTTCACTCTGCGGTCCAGCTCACCCCAAACCATCTCGATTGGGTTCAGGTCTGGTGACTGTGGAGGCCAGGTCATCTGGCATAGCACCCCATCACTCTCCTTCTTGGTCAAATAGTCCTTACACAGCCTGGAGGTGTGTTTGGGGTCATTGTCCTGTTGAAAAATAAATGATGGTCCAACTAAACACAAACTGGATGGAATAGCATGCCACTGCAAGATGCTGTGGTAGCCATGCTGGTTCAGTATGCCTTCAATTTTGAATAAATCTGCAACAGAGTCACCAGCAAAGCACCCCACACCATCACACCTCCTCCGCCATGCTTCACGGTGGGAACCAGGCATGTAGAGTCCATCCGTTCACCTTTTCTGCGTCGCACAAAGACACGGTGGTTGGAACCAAAGATCTCAAATTTGGACTCATCAGACCAAAGCACAGATTTCCACTGGTCTAATGTCAATTCCTTGTGTTCTTTAGCCCAAACAAGTCTCTTCTGCTTGTTGCCTGCCTTTAGCAGTGGTTTCCTAGCAGCTATTTTACCATGAAGGCCTGCTGCACAAAGTCTCCTCTTAACAGTTGTTGAAGAGCTGTGCCTGCTGCTAGATCTCTGTGTGGCATTGACCTGGTCTCTAATCTGAGCTGCTGTTAACCTGAGATTTCTGAGGCTGGTGACTCAGATAAACTTATCCTCAGAAGCAGAGGTGACTCTTGGTCTTCCTTTTCTGGGGTGGTCCTCATGTGAGCCAGTTTCTTTGTAGCACTTGATGGTTTTTGCAACTGCACTTGGGGACACTTTCAAAGTTTTCCCAATTTTTCGCACTGACTGACCTTCATTTCTTAAAGTAATGATGGACACTAGTTTTTCTTTACTTAGCTGTTTTTTTCTTGCCATAATACAAATTCTAACAGTCTATTCAGTAGGACTATCAGCTGTGTATCCACCAGACTTCTGCACAACACAACTGATGGTCCAAACCCCATTTATAAGGCAAGAAATCCCACTTATTAAACCTGACAGGGCACACCTGTGAAGTGAAAGCCATTTCCGGTGACTACCTCTTGAAGCTCATCAAGAGAATGCCAAGAGTGTGCAAAGCAGTCATCAAAGCCAAAGGTGGCTACTTTGAAGAACCTAGAATATAAGACATATTTTCAGCTGTTTCACACGTTTTTGTTAAGTATATAATTCCACATATGTTAATTCATAGTTTTGATGCCTTCAGTGTGAATGTACAATTTTGATAGTTATGAAAATACAGAAAAATCTTTAAATGAGAAGGTGTGTCCAAACTTTTGATCTGTACTGTATATATATATATATATATATATATATATATATAGTATATAGTATATATATATATATATATATATATATATATATATACACAATACAGCATGTACTATATCGTATGTAACAAGTAGCTCAGTTTTCTAAAGTAGCAATGCTTTGAATCACATTACAGAGAACAAAACTGTGAACTGCCTGTAGCAATAATGGACTAAGAAGAGTAGACCACCACAAAAGGCAAAGGTTATCTATTCCTTAATTTAGAAATTCTTAACTTAGAAATTAAGTTTAGTAATTACTGTCCATACAGAGAGAATTGGATTTACAGCAATTATGTGGATACTGAGCAGACTTGTATCCTGCCCAGCTCCATACATTCTACTTATATGTATTGTATAAGACGCACTATGTGCCACATAGATCACCAGGACACAACGCTCTCTGGAATATTCGCTCTATCTAGATGACATGAAAGCACACAACCAGATTACATTCTCTTACCATTTTCTGCAGGTTTAAGGAGTACGAGAGGTAGAGATATGAGAAGTATGAGATACGTCTTTCCAGCCATGATGTGTTATTCACTGAAATGGACTTATTTCCTTTTGGGCGTCTAATGTGACAAAAAGAGTCAAGAGTTCAAGCTGCAGCTTGCAGGGGAAATTAGGAAATTCCTGCTTTGCATACAAAATACTGGAAAGTAACCTGGACAGTCCCTGAGCTACAGGCACATAACGTTACAAATTGTTTACTGGCAAAATGCTCTTTCTTATGGATGTATAAATGCAGTATACTGCACATGTACCCGTGACAATTCAGATTCACAAAAAAAGTGTTTACTTGTCTTATGCAATTTGTCCGATGGCATTCAGATACGCTTTATTTGCTTTGTGTACATATTAAAAGGACAAAGAACAGAGTGTGTACTGACAAATAAAATGGCTAATGTCCATTTTACCTTAAAGGGAAACTGTCACATTGAAAATGCACATTAATCTGCAGATAGAATTGTACAGAACAGGGGGCGCTGAGAAGATTGATAGAGTTTTAGGGAAAGAATCCAGTATAACTTGTGCTTTATTCATTAAATCTCCACTTGTTCTGGCCTTTTTAGGCAAGTGGGCAGACCCATCAGTTGACGGTTGAGGGTGCCAACCATTTTGTCTGGACCACTTTTGGGATTCTATGTGAAATTATGTCCAATTTGCCTTTTTTACTGTTTTTTTTTGTGTTGTTCCAGTATACATTGCCAATGACTGTACATAGATATATACAGTATATACACGGGCTTGCGCTGGCCCACAGGAGAACAGGAGAATCCTCCAGTGGGCCCCTGTGCAAGAGTGGGTCACCATTCTCTTATGAGCAGTACTCGGCACAATATACTTGAATCACTATATACAGATAGAGGCAACATCTCATTCATCTAACAATCACAGTTCATTGTTTTTGTAAATTTGTGATTGAGAATAATGTCACATTTCCATGTAGCTGAAAAGAGGGGCCTGGAGTTGGCTACTAGTGGGCCCTTGGCATCCCAGTCTGACACTTTATGTATATATATATATATATATATCTATATATATAATCATCTTATCCCGTCTGTCTGTCTGTCTATCTGTCTGTCTGTCTGTCCAGGAAATCCCGCGTCACTCATTGGTCCGGCAGCGGCCAATCAGCGCCGTGGGATTTCTGAAAAAAGATGGCGGCCGTTAGCGGCTTATCTGCGGGACGGAGCTCAGCGGCGATGCAGTCGGGAGATGAGCGCCGCAAGGCGCTCATCTCCCGGCCGGTAACAGCAGAAGGACCTCGACCGCCGGACCCATCTGCGGGACGGAGATGCAGCCGGGAGATGAGCGGCGCGAGGCGCTCATCTCCCGGCCGGTAGCAGCGGAAGGACCGCCGGCGTTGCTGACCTCCATGCGGAAGGGAGGACCCCGGTCCTCCCTTGACACCCTAGCCGCTGATGTCCCCACAGTATCCGCATGGTGTTAGAAAGGTCCGGACATTTGTGTTAAAAATCGCTGATTGGTCGCTGGCGCTGCCCGCGACCAATCACCGATTTGGGCACCACATTTAAATATCGGCCGCGACCAATCACCGATCTTGGCTCCACATTTAAACACTGCTGTACTGATTGGTCGCGCCCGCTATTTAAATGTGGCGCCTAAATCGGTGATTGGTCGCGGGCAGCGGCCGCGACCAATCAGCAGAGCGGTGTTTAACTTTAGCGCCAAGATCACTGATTGGTCGCGTGCGGAGAGCGCGACCAATCAGCGAATCGTATTGGTGAGGAGCGGGGTGCGGAATCGTATTAGTGAGGACCGGGGAGCGCCGCTGCCTGTGCGGCTACTTCCACTCAGAGAAGCCGGGACATGAGCGACTGCTCGCAGCAGAAGTACCCGCAGCGCCGCTCCCCGGTCCTCCCTTCACACCCTAGCCGCTGATGTCCCCACAGTATCCGCATGGTGTTACAAAGGTCCGGACATTTGTGTTAAAAATCGCTGAATGGTCGATGGCGCTGCCCGCGACCAATCACGGTTTGGGCGCCAAATTTAAATATCGGCCGCAACCAATCACCGATTTTTGGCTCCACATTTCAACACCGCTGTACTGATTGGTCGCGGACGCTATTTAAATGTGGCTCCAAAATCGGTGATTGGTGGTGCCCAGCGTCGGCGACCAATCAGCACAGCGGTGTTTAAATGTGGAGCCAAGATCCGTGATTGGTCGCGGCCGATATTTAAATGTGGCGCCCAAATCGCTCATTGGTAGCGGGCAGCGCCAGCGACCAATCAGCGATTTTTAACACAAATGTCCAGACCTTTGGAACACCATGCCGATACTGTGGGGACATCAGCGGCTAGGGTGTGAAGGGAGGACCGGGGAGCGGCGTTGCGGGTCCGGATACTTATGCTGCGAGCGCCCGGTCATGTCCCGGCTTCTCGGAGCGGAAGTATCCGCACAGGCAGCGCCGCTGACATCCATGCGGAAGGTAGGACCGGGGAGCGGCGCTGACATCCATGCGGCTAGCGTGTGTAGGGAGACATGACTGGGGAGCGGCGCTGCGGGTCCGGATACTTCTGCTGCGAGCGCCCGCTCATGTCCCGGCTTCTCGGAGCGGAAGAAGCCGCACAGGCAGCGGCTCCCCGGTCCTCACCAATACGATACGCTGATTGGTCGCGCCCTCCTGAAGCGACCAATCAGAGATTTGAACGCTGAATTCAAACAGACTGTCCTCTGCTTAGGAACACGGCTCGCGACATTTAAAACCTGCTTCTATGATTGGTCGCGGACGCCGCCCGCGACCAATCACAGATTTCCGCGCCAAATTTAAACACGCTCTCCGGCCAATTACCGCAACATTTCAAATATCTACGCCACCTTCGGGAGATAGCACGGCTAACTCCGCCCATGTGGTCATGTGACTCACAAAATGCTCATAACGTACTGAGCAGGTTTTCTCTGTCACACTGTGCGAGGGACTTCAATCAGACTGTGTGAGGGACTTCTGTCACACTGTGCGAGGGACTTCTGTCACACTGTGCGAGGGACTTCTGTCAGGTTTACTGAACACGTTCTGCCAGTGACAGCGCGCTGAAGAGATACTTCTTTATGCTTCCTGTTTTATAATGGGTCGTAAGCGAAAATACGCCACGGAGGAAGACAGAAAAGCAGCAGAAGCAGCAAGAAAACGACAACGTCGAGAGCAACAGACACCACAACATACTGCTGCCAGACAAGCCCAGGATGCGGAAGCTCACAAAAAACGCCGGGAACAGGAGACACCGCAACACACTGCCGCCAGACAAGGCCAGGATGCGGAATCTCATCAAAAACGCCGGGAACAGGAGACACCGCAACACACTGCCGCCAGACAAGCCCAGGATGCCGAATATCACCAAAAACGCCGGGAACAGGAGACACCGCAACACACTGCCGCCAGACAAGCCCAGGATGCGGAAACTCACCAAAAACGCCGGGAACAGGAGACACCGCAACACACTGCCGCCAGACAAGCCCAGGATGCGGAAGCTAATCAAAAACGCCGGGAACAGGAGACACCGCAACAAACTGCCGCAAGACAAGCCCAGGATGCGGAAGCTCAACAAAAACGCCGGGAACAGGAGACACCGCAACACACTGCTGCCAGACAAGCTCAGGATGCCGAATCTCACAAAAAACGCCGGGAACAGGAGACACCGCAACACACTGCTGCCAGACAAGCCCAGGATGCCGAATCTCAACAAAAACGCCGGGAACAGGAGACACCGCAACACACTGCCGCAAGACAAGCCCAGGATGCGGAAGCTCAAAAAAAACGCCGGGAACAGTAGACACCGAAACACACTGCCGCCAGACAAGCCCAGGATGCGGAAGCTCACCAAAAACGCCGGGAACAGGAGACACCGCAACACACTGCCGCCAGGCAAGCCCAGGATGCGGAATCTCACCAAAAACGCCGAAAACTGGAGACACCGCAACACACTGCCGCCAGACAAGCCCACGATGCAGAATCTCAACAAAAACGCCGGGAACAGGAGACACCGCAACACACTGCCGCCAGACAAGCCCAGGATGCGGAATCTCACCAAAAACGCCGGGAACAGGAGACACCACAACACACTGCCAGCAGACAAGCCCAGGATGCGGAAGCTCACAGAAAAATTCAGAAGCAGGAGACAACACCACACACTGCCGCCAGACAAGCCCAGGATGCGGAATATCACAGACAATGTCGGAAACAGGAGACACCACAAGACACTGCCGCCAGACAAGCACAGGATGCGGAATCTCACAGACAACGTCGGGAATGGGAAACACCGCAACACACTGCAGCTAGACACGAACACGATGCAGAATCCCATAGACAATGTCATCTGAATGAATCTCCAGAATCCAGGACAAACCGAGAACAACACGATCGACAAATTTATCAAAAAAGAATGCTCTACCAACTAAGGCAAACCCAGCAGAACATTCAACAACTTGCACGTTACGTAACAGACAATGAAACTATCATTATTCAACACTACTGTGGGAAGATGAATGTAGTTTGTTCAAAATGCGAATCTATGAATTTTATCGAGGAAAAACCATCTGACAATCAGTTTACTCAATGCTGCCAAAAAGCAAAAGTGATGCTACTAAGATGTCACTACTCAGATCTGTTTGAGCAGTTGATGAAAGGAACGCATGAATACAGTAGAAATTTTATGGAAAATATCAGAAGTATCAACAGTTCTCATGCGTTTGCTTCATTTGGTGCCAACATTGCACCGCCTCCTGGATTCGGACCGTATTGTTTTAAAATTCATGGCCAGATCTACCACCGTACGGGAACACTTCACCCAGAACTAGGACAACCACCAACATTTGCACAATTATACATCTTTGATCCAAATGAGGCTACAGAACAAAGGATGAACCGAAAAGAAAATGAAAAGTGTAATGCAGAACTTATGAACCTAATTGCCATACATTTACAAACAATCAGCCCATTTGCTGCCGCATATCGCATGCTAAAAGACGTTGAAGCTGAGGAGGAACAGAGAGCTATACAAAATGGGACGGAAATGCCTTCTATTATCATGGCCATTAAACAAGAACGTCAACAAGATCCCCGATGTTACAACAAACCACGTGTTAGTGAGGTCGCAGTTGTTTTTCAAAACGATGATGGAGAGCCTCCTTTTCAAAGAGATATATTAGTCCATCTTAAGCCAGACAAAAACAACCCTTTCGTTCCCAAAACACAACGGATTAGCATTTTGCACAGCAACCTTGATGCTCTTCTGTATCTGCTATTCTTTCCAAGCGGTGATCAAGGGTGGCATGAAAACCTACACCAGCAAGGAACTTCAAGAAGAATTACACAACTACAGTACTACAGTTTTCTTCTGTGTGTGCGAAATTACTTCAATCCTATTTTAAACGATGGGAAACTGACACAACAGTACTTAGTAGACGCATACGTTAAAATTGAAGCAAATCGGCTCAATTTCATACGA
Organism: Phyllobates terribilis; assembly: GCF_046119375.1. Classification (NCBI taxonomy): domain Eukaryota; kingdom Metazoa; phylum Chordata; class Amphibia; order Anura; family Dendrobatidae; genus Phyllobates; species Phyllobates terribilis. The sequence goes on along the minus strand of NW_027362762.1, from coordinate 323,417,676 downwards.
AGGAATCAAAAACAACTTAAAGTTGAAGACTACTGCGTTCTTCAAGAACATTTGCAAAAACAATCCATTCAAAATGGAATTCCAATTGGAAAAACAGTAATTCTCCCGTCGTCCTTTGAAGGTAGCCCCCGCAACATGCAACAGCGTTATCAAGATGCAATGGCAATAGTAACAAAGTATGGAAGACCTGACATTTTTTTTAACAATGACCTGTAATCCTAAATGGCCGGAAATTACAGAAAATCTACAACCCTGGCAGCAAGTTGAACACAGGCCGGACTTAGTTGAACGCGCATTTCGACTAAAACTCAGCAGCCTTTTTGAAGACATCAGAAAAGGCCTTTTTGGAACAGTCATAGCAATGGTACACGTCATAGAGTTTCAGAAACGAGGTCTCCCACATACGCATATACTAATTATTTTAGACGCGGATTCCAAGTTTCGCACGGAGGATGAAATTGACAACATAGTGTGGGCTGAAATTCCTAACCAAGAAAAGTATCCTGAACTGTATAATATTGTAATCTGTAATATGGTTCATGGCCCATGCGGTGTAGCAAATCCAAAAAGTCCATGCATGGAAAACGGAAAGTGTACAAAAGGGTTTCCAAAGCAGTTGAAACAGCACACTGTTAAAGATTTGGACGGCTACCCATCCTACTGGAGACAACTGATTGATAACATTGTACACAACAGAAAGATTATAAATAACTCATGGATAGTTCCATACAACCCGTACTTATTAAAACGCTACAACTGTCACATCAACGTTGAAATCTGCGCTTCAATAAAAAGTGTTAAATATCTTTTCAAGTACATCTACAAGGGGCATGACAAAGCTAACGTCGAAATCCAACAAAAAACAGTCAATCACGATGAATCATCACGGTTTGTTGACTCAAGATATGTCAGTGCTCCAGAAGCTGCTTGGAGAATATTTGCATTTCCAATGCATTCACAGTCCCATGCCATTATACGTTTAGCTATTCATTTACCAAATCAACAGCAGCTTTATTTCTTTGAAAATGCTCAAGTCGAAGATGTCTCCAAAAATTTAAGCACAACGTCAACATTAATGGAATGGTTTTTGCTGAACCAACGTGACGAAAACGCAAGGCAGTATTTGTATCGAGAGATTCCAGAGCACTACATTTGGAATAAAACTTGGAAGCCAAGACAACGAGGACTTAGCAGAATAATTGGACGCATGTATACTGTTAGTGTCAAGGATCAAGAAAGATATTGCCTTCGGCTGTTACTACTGCATGTCAAAGGAGCTAGAAGTTACGAAGATTTGAAAACAGTTAATGGAGTATTGCACGATACATTTAAAGCTGCAGCTTTGGCTTTAGGACTTCTATTGGATGATACTATGTGGACACTTACTTTAGAAGACGCAGTTACTCTACATATGCCTAAGAAACTTCGTGAATTGTTTGCCTACATTTGTGTCTTTGGACCGCCTACAAATCCGGCTCAACTTTGGACAAATTTCAAAGAACATATAATTGAAGATTACTGCTTACGTCTTCACAACAAAAGTGGAAATTGTCACAATTGCGAATCTTATGCCATGCAAGATGTCCAAAATATCCTACTACTGCATGGAAAAACGTTTTCAGACTTTAATTTGCCACAGCCTGCAAGTCAAGTTGCACAAATTCAAGAGTATGACGAAGCTTATGAATTATTGTTGGCAACAGAGAAGAAAAACTCCTTAAATCAAGAACAAAGGATTGCATATGACACTATTGTGAGCGCTGTAGAAAACCAAGCCGATCCAACGCCAAAATGTTTCTTTATTGACGGTCCTGGAGGCAGCGGTAAAACATACCTCTATGAAGTTTTAATGCATCACGTTAGAGGGTTAGGAAAAGTCGTATTGCCATCGGCTACAACAGGTATTGCAGCAAACCTTTTACGAGGAGGTCGCACTATGCATTCACTCTTTGGGATACCAGTTCCGGTCAATGAAATCTCCGTTTCCAGAATCAAACAAGACACATTTGCAGGAAAACAGTTGAACAGTGCAAATCTTTTGATACTTGATGAGTGCACCATGGCGCCCAAATATGCTTTGAGCTTAATTGACAGACTTCTGCGTGAAGTTATGACTACAAATATTGCTGAAAAAAATGAAATTCCTTTTGGAGGTAAAGTTTTTGTCCTTGGCGGAGATTTTAGGCAATGCCTTCCAGTTGTACCGAATGGAACAAGAACAAATATTATCGAGTCAACCTTAAAAATGTCAGACCTTTGGAAAGAGTTTAATAAACTACAACTAATTAACAACATGCGATCTTCTGACCCAGAGTACAGCAACTGGCTTCTTAAACTTGGTAATGGTGAGCTGAGCAATGAATATAACCTTGGAGAAGACATTATTGAAATACCAGAAGACATGGTGTGCACTGACTGCATCGTAAGTGATGTTTTTGGACAACGCGTTGAAATAGATGTAAACGACCAAAGCAGTGTTTAGAGGGCCTCTTCCTATGCAATTCTCTGTTCCAAGAACGATGACGTAGCTCTGCTAAATTCCCGTGTGATGGATAGAATGCCTGGAGAGTATAAATTATACAAAAGTGATGATTCGGTGGATGTCGACAATGAAGATGAACGAGAGCATTATCCAGTTGAATTTTTAAATAGTGTTACGCCATCAGGAATGCCATCCCACAGACTACAACTTAAAGTTGGAGCAATCGTAATGTTGCTTCGAAATCTAAATACAAGAAATGGTCTATGTAATGGAACTCGCCTTATTGTTACTGGACTCCATTCCCACATAATTCAAGCAACAGTGATCACTGGATCTGCAAAAGGAGACGAAGTGTTCATTCCACGCATTGATTTATGTCCTTCAGACACCGGTCTTCCATTTAGGCTTCGACGTCGACAGTTTCCAGTAAAACCAGCATTTGCCATGACAATAAACAAGTCACAAGGTCAAACTCTTCAACGTGTTGGCATATATTTACCAGAGCCCGTTTTTGGACATGGACAACTCTATGTTGCATTTTCAAGAGTTAAAATGAGATCCAATGTCAAGGTGCAAGTTTTGGATACCCATTTACAAGGAAAGTTGCTTCCAGATAGTCCAAAAGTATTCACCAAAAATGTCGTGTACAAAAATATTTTAGGTTGATATTGTTAATAAATAAATTCTAGGGTCGTACTTCTTTTGTCCGATGATTTATTGTAAAATATTGTTACATATTCATGGAATAGTTTATATATTTTGATCATCTGTTTAATAATTTTGTTCAGTTGTATTAAGTTCTATAACCAATAATAGTTAATAAAGTATTATTCTGTGTATTCATTGTATTATTGTTAAATCTTCATAGCGGCATCTGCAGCATGTGCTACTAAAGTGAATGCAGATTTGTGCCTCTCCACGCACTTAGTCCCGGCGTGGAAAGCAGCGAATCTACAGACAGCAGCTAATCACAGCAGTATCTAAGAGCGCGTGCTGTGCCTCACATCCTGCGAGGAGCTGCTGAAAACAGGACAGACAGCGCTAGAGCAGAGAGAGGAAACAAGGTGAGGATTAGGGTTTAGTTTTTGAACTGTGCTGCATAGATGGGGGAATGAGTAGGTCATACAAAACCAGGATAAGGGGGCCTTACAAGCTAAGATGAGGAAGGCGTATAATCCAAAATAAGTCAGCCATACAAACCAGGAGTAGAGGAATGACGCAGCCATACAAACCACATTGACAGACCGCGCTGTGGATGCTGGATGTGACACGATGAGGGATAACCCCGCCCACAGCCCGTCATTCACTGTGGTGCGCGGAACAGCAGATCCCTGGCTGCAGCCGCAAATAGTCGTGATGTAAACGGAAGCAAGATCCGGCTGCAGGCGGGAGAATTACGTGCTGGCTGTGCGTCTTCAGCGATGTTGTCACAAGCAGGATTGACAACATGACGTAATGACAAAATTCATTAGGGGCACCGAGGGGATACATTGTGAAGTTAATTAAAAGTAGTGCACAACCCATTTAAACACTGCTTCGCTGCTTAGTCGCGCCCGGTCAGCCGCATGCATATTCTAGATTATCCGATGCATTAGAATCGGGCCACCATCTAGTATATATATATATATATATATATATATATATATATATATATATATATATATATAATATTAATCTGCCCACAATATCCTACATTGTACAGTGATGTCTGAAGATTGAACTGCATCTTCAATGTGACAGATTCCCTTTTAACAGCTATGAATCTTCTGCAACCCGACTTAAAAAATATATATAAAAAAGTTATATATACATATATATATACATACATATATATACATTGAGTTTTCTAAACATATTCACAACCCAGTGCACAGATAAAGCTACCCTAAATAGTTAAATCATAAATTCAACTCTGATATACAGTACAGACCAAAAGTTTGGACACACCTTATCATTTCAAGATTTTTCTGTATTTTCATGACTATGAAAATTGTACATTCACACTGAAGGCATCAAAACTATGAATTAACACATGTGGAATTATATACTTAACAAAAAAGTGTGAAACAACTGAAAATATGTCTTATATTCTAGGTTCTTCAAAGTAGCCACCTTTTGCTTTGATGACTGCTTTGCACACTCTTGGCATTCTCTTGATGAGCTTCAAGAGGTAGTCACCGGAAATGGTCTTCCAACAATCTTGAAGGCGTTCCCAGAGATGCTTAGCACTTGTTGGCCCTTTTGCCTTCACTCTGCGGTCCAGCTCACCCCAAACCATCTCGATTGGGTTCAGGTCTGGAGACTGTGGAGGCCAGGTCATCTGGCGTAGCACCCCATCACTCTCCGTCTTGGTCAAATAGCCCTTACACAGCCTGGAGGTGTGTTTGGGGTCATTGTCCTGTTGAAAAATAAATGATGGTCCAACTAAACGCAAACCGGATGGAATAGCATGCAGCTGCAAAATGCTGTGGTAGCCATGCTGGTTCAGTATGCCTTCAATTTTGAATAAATCCCCAACAGTGTCACCAGCAAAGCACCTCCACACCATCATACCTCCTCCTCCATGCTTCACGGTGGGAACCAGGCATGTAGAGTCCATCTGTTCACCTTTTCTGCGTCACACAAAGACACGGTGGTTGGAACCAACGATCTCAAATTTGGACTCATCAGACCAAAGCACAGATTTCCACTGGTCTAATGTCCATTCTTTGTGTTCTTTAGCCCAAACAAGTCTCTTCTGCTTGTTGCCTGTCCTTAGCTATTTTACCATGAAGGCCTGCTGCACAAAGTCTACTCTTAACAGTTGTTGTAGAGATGTGTCTGCTGCTAGAACTCTGTGTGGCATTGACCTAGTCTCTAATCTGAGCTGCTGTTAACCTGCGATTTCTAAGGCTGGTGACTCGGATAACCTTATCCTCAGAAGCAGAGGTGACTCTCGGTCTTTATTTCCTGGGGCGGTCCTCATGTGAGCCAGTTTCTTTGTAGCGCTTGATGGTTTTTGCAACTGCACTTGGGGACACTTTCAAAGTTTGCCCAATTTTTTGCACTGACTGACCTTCATTTCTTAAAGTAATGATGGCCGCTCGTTTTTCTTTACTTAGCTGCTTTTTTCTTGCCATAATACAAATTCTAACAGTCTATTCAGTAGGACTATCAGCTGTGTATCCACCAGACTTCTGCACAACACAACTGATGGTCCCAACCCCATTTATAAGGCAAGAAATCCCACTTATTAAACCTGACAGGGCACCCCTGTGAAGTGAAAACCATTTCCGGTGACTACCTCTTGAAGCTCATCAAGAGAATGCCAAGAGTGTGCAAAGCAGTCATCAAAGCAAAAGGTGGCTACTTTGAAGAACCTAGAATATAAGACATATTTTCAGTTGTTTCACACTTTTTAAGTATATAATTCCACATGTGTTAATTCATAGTTTTGATGCCTTCAGTGTGAATGTACAATTTTCATAGCCATGAAAATACAGAAAAATCTTGAAATGAGAAGGTGTGTTCAAACATTTGGTCTGTACTGTACATCACCCTCACATTGAACATATGGTATTAATTATAACTGGGGAACTGAGAAAAAGCTGAGACTTCAACCTCCATTGAAGTAGAACATTCTGTTGTGAGCAGGTAATTAAAATGAGGGATCTTTGAGAATCAGTCAACAAGTCTAGGATTCGTATACTCAGAGGCTAGAAGTACACTTCCCGAGGCAAGAGTTTCCTCAGTTCAAAAGTCTTGTCTCAGACACTCTGGAGCCAGTAGTCAGTGATGAATTTGGGGGTTTGCATTGATCCGATATTTATGGGAGATATATTTCCAGAATCATAGCGAAGGGACAAACATAATGAATTCAGCCATTTCACCATAAGGTTGGCTGAACACATTCAACTTAATATTGGTAAGATGGATGATACTATCTATGCCATGTTTCACCCCTATAGAAGGATAAAATAGTGATAAGAAACATGACAACAATATCTCCTGCCTGAGAACTACAGTGGAGAAGATATCGTTGGGGATTTCATAAACTTCTTAAAGACTTAGCACATCCCACAACCAGCCCCCATATGAGCTCATCAAGGGAAGATATGTGGGCGTAACCTTGAACTAATTAAAAGCAGAGTTTGGGTTTTTATATTTTGTCAGTCATGGAAGGTACAGCTTGTTGTGGTTCTATTAGTTTTCCTAAAAAGGAGTACCTCCCTCCTCTAATCGCTGAGCCTTTTCTGTGACACAGGTTTAGTACTTTTTCTTTTGTTATCCCTTTTATTGTAAGTGATTGTATATACCGTATACTTTTGTTCCCATTTTGTATAATCTTTGTATATTTTTATAAACACTGTCTACCTTTCCGGATTAAATATATAAAATTTAATAGCTCCGTTCTTGCTCTGTCTACCACACTCCTGAAGCCATACGCTACTTGTAACGAGTGTCCAATCGGCCTGTATAAAAATAATTGGTGGTGGCAGCCAGTAGTTCCTTTTGTTATTGTGGAGATGGCAGTTATTGAATCAGAGGTGTATATACCATACGCTCACAACAATACTGTACATGTACCAATTACATCCCTCCCAGCTCTCTTGTTTTTCTGTTCTATATTTTATTTGGTGAGTGACTGCTAAGATAGCAGCTGCTTATAAGAAGCACGAAAAAGCTGTGCTGATTTGTTTGTGTGAGGAGCGATGGGTCCGACAAAACCAAAGAGATATTGATCTTTGCCTTGGTGGAGAATGATGCCATGCACCAATACGATGTGGCACCAAAGCCCAGGACCAGTGGAGCACCCAGATGCCTAGTTGTGGATCCAGTTCCAGAACTGTCCAACTCAAAAGGGGCCAGCAGCAGTCATAGCTCCCAGAGTGGAATGGACTCTTGCTTGCCACTCATTCTGCAGCAACTGGGAGAATGTGACCCTCAAATGCAGATTCAGCTCGTGCTGTAAGAACGCAAAGAAGAGCATGAGTTTACTGAGCGACAGACTGAGAGTCCTGAGTGTCAAGCCGAGCAAGAGCACCAGCTGGCATTAATCTGACTCCAGAAGAAGCAAAATGCCCCACTGAACAGTCAGTCCAGTAATGTCAACAATTTTAAACACCATCCCGAGCATTTTCCTGTCATGGACAAGGACGCCGATCTGGACACATTTTTGAGGGGGTTTGAAAAGGCCTGGAGACAATACCAGTAGCCTGATGATTAGTGGGCATGATACTTAACACTAGAGCTACGAGGCAAAGTTCTGGAGTTGTTTGCCGCTCTACCTCGAGAACAATATGGAAACTTTGAGCGTTAAACAGGTCCTGATAAGGAAATATTAGCCGACTCCTGAGGTGTACCGAAACCAGTTGCGGACCCTTCAACATGGTCCTCACAACAGCTACGCTGATGTGGTGCATGGACTCAGAACCAAATTTGAACAGTGGGTCCAGGGACTACCGGTTACCACCTACGAGGATTTGAGGTACCTGATGTCACGGGTGTGTCAGATGCAACAGACAGTCGCTCTGTATCTGGCTACAGAAGGACTCTGCGTTTGGAATTGCAGATGCCTTCTTAATCCTTCTGAATTTTGGACCCAGTGGCAACCTCCCTCTTGCTCTGATTGACACACCTTGGTCTGGGTGTTTATGAACTCTCAGTCTGCTTCAGGGAGTCGCCGGTGATATTCTCATTTTCCCTTGTGAAGGCTTGGAGCTATAGCAGTGGGTTAACTTCCTCTCTGGTGCCCTTGAAGGATGTTTGGTTTATCTCTCTGGAGTCTGCTCAAGCTAAGTTTCTCTCCCTTTGTTTGTCTCCCTTGTTGTTTTTAGTTTATAGTGGAGACTGACCAGTGCTCATCCCCCCTCCCTATCCAGGGCCTAAGCTCTAGCAATACACAGGGCGTAGGTTTCCTGCTCGGCGATTGGTGTGGAACCAATATAGGGATGGTAAAGTAGGCAGGGTGTTATTAGATTTGCCTAGGGGCCTCCACTCCCCCCTTCCCTAGTGTCTCAGCTTCCTTCGCCTCATCCCTTCGTGTTGCACTTATTCTTTCCCACACTGTGCGTGACACCTGATGGTGAAGGACCAATTTCTTCATCTTTGCCCTGTGGAGGTGCGACAGTTCATCATGGACCGGGAGCCAAAGGAAGCCGCCAAGACCACACCGATCATAGATATCTATGAGATCAACTGTACATCTGAGGTGCATAAGTCAGCCATCGCCAGCTGGAAAAGGGGTAAACCAACAACGAATGTCCATGCCAGCAGGTCTCGTCCCATCTTCCTGCACCCGGCCTGCATCTGACTCCCGCCGATGTTATTCCTGCGACCAACCTAGTCATATTAGCATCCCTTGCCTGCAGAGGCTGAAGAGGAACCCCACATCTGAGGCCCAGGGGCCTAATGCAGCAGTCCTTTTTGTGGGTAGGACGGTTTGGAGGGCCCATGAAAAGGCCCATGAAAATTTACAACCGGTTACTGTGGGCGACACAAGGACACCTGTTAAGAATGAAACCTCATCCACCCTGAATGTGTGTTCCATGAAAAACATATCATTGGGAAAACCCTTAACATGCCGTCAGAGTGCCCACAACACAGGTAATGTGTTGCCTTCTGGACCCTCATCATGCAGCGGCATAACATAATCAGTTAATGACCCTGAGCAGGTCCCAGAGGGTTCCTGTGAGGTTGGGGCCTTAATGTCGCTTCTGGCTTCCTCTTGCCATGAGTTTCAGGCTGCAATACCCGCAGAGGCACTGAGTGACCTCACAGAGAAGCTCATCACCGAGTCTAATAAGGAGAGGGGATTGTGGGATCCAGGGAGGTTGTGCCGTGAGATGGACTTGGGAGACTCTCTGTAAATTAGTCTCCCATGCCACTTCTAAAACGGGAAGATCTTGTAGAGAAAAATTGTAAAATCCATAAAGACATCTCTGGAGAGAGGACATATCACCCTCACATTAAACAAATGGGAATAATTATAACTGGGTAGGTGAGAAAGAGCTAACACTTCAACCTCCATTGAAGTAGGACCTCCTGCTGTGAACATGTAATTAAAACAAGGGACCTTTGAGAACCAGCCAACAAGTGTAAGATTTGTATATTCGGAAGCGAGAAGTACACTTTCCGAGGCAAGAGCATCCTCTGTTAAAAGGACTTAATTCAGACAGTCTGAAGCCAGTGGTCAGTGATGGATAGGGGGTTTGCCTTGATCCAATATTTATGGGAGATATATTTTCGGCGGTGTTGCAAAGGGATGAACATGACGCATTCACTCACATCGTCATTAGGCTGCCTGAACACATCCAACTTGATATTGGTAAGATGCCATGCCATGTTTCATCTCTATAGAAAGGTAACATTGTGATATGAAACATGACAACAATATCTCCAGCCTGGGACCTCCAGGGGTGAAGATATCCTGAAAGTTGGGGGATGTCATAAACTTCTAAAAGACCCAACACATCCCACAACCAGCCCCCCATATGAGCTCACCAAGGGGAGGTATGTGGGCATAAAAAGCAGAGTTTGGGTTTTTGTATTTTTCCATTCCTGGAAGCTACAGCTTGCTATGGTTCTGTCCATTTTCCTAAAAAGGAGTACCTCCCTCCGCTAAGCTCTGAGTCATTTCCGTGACACAGGTTTAGTACTTTTTTTGTTATCCTTTTTATTCCATGTGACTGTATATACTGTGTAGCATCGGCGTCTCTGCCTCCTGGGCGGCATAGACGCGTCCCCCTTACTGCCACAGTCCTGCTCCGGCGTCTTCCGGCCTCCCTGCAGCTGCTGCTGGTGCACGCAGCTTCCCCGGCTCTGTGCTTAGGGCGCGCGCTCCCTCCCTCTTAAAGGGGCCGCACGCACCATCCTAAAAAGTCCCCGGCCAATGGCCGGAGGACTTCCCCTATAAAAGGCACCTCCTCCAATATGGAGGTGCCCGTGCAAGGTTGTAGCTTTGTGTGTTAAACTCTGCTTCAGCGCTCAGGTCCCGCTGCTAAGCCTGACTACAAGTCCTGCCTGCCTGCCAGCCTGACTACCAGTGCTGCCCACCAGCCTGACTACCAGTCCTGCCCGCCAGCCTGACTACCAGTACTGCCCGCCAGCCTGACTACCAGTCCTGTCCGCCAGCCTGACTACCAGTCCTGTCCGCCAGCTTGTCTACTCTCCGGCCCAACAGTCTGCCTACGGTCCAGTTCACAAGTCTGTCTATGGGCCCAACCCGCCTGCTTACCTGGAAGCACCTGCTTGTTACCTGCCGTGCCTACTAGCCAGCCTACCTGGAGGCTCCTGCCTGTTACCTGCCGTGCCTACTAGCCAGCCTACCTGGAGGCTCCTGCCTGTTACCTGCCGTGCCTACTAGCCAGCCTACCTGGAGGCTCCTGCTTGTTACCTGCCGTGCCTGCCTGTCTGTCTACCTGGATCACCCGTCAACCTGCCTGCCGCGCTCATCTGCTGTACCAGTCAGTGCCTGCCTTCTGACGCATGGGAGTCACCTGCTCTCATACAAGGTAGGTCCCCAGAGTAGCACCTGGTCCCTCTGCTCGGTCCCTCCCTGATCACGGAGTCGATTGAGCCACCGTACGACCTTGGTCGGTCCGAGTTGATACCTAGTTACGCCCCTCTGGTCCCTCCTTGCACCACAGCACAGAGGTTCCACCACCCGGGTCCATAACATACTGTATTGTTTTGTTCCCATTTTGTATAACCTTTAAGGATTAAATATATAAAATTGAATAGCTCCATTCTTCTTGCGCTATACGTAAACCGCACTCCTGAAGCCATATGCTCCCTGTAACAGGTGTCCAATCGGCCTGTATTTATGATTGGTGATGTTAGCTAGTAGTTTCTTTTGTGATTGTGGAGTTGGCAGTAATTGAAGGTGTATATACCATACGCTTACTGTGAGTTCCCCAATAACTGACCTAGCAGTGGAAACAGCAGTAGCCTCATCCATCATTCATCAGTCAATTGCTTAATTGTACTGACGATTGAAGGCAGCAGAGTTGCATCTCCCTGACAAACTGATGGCAGTGGTGGGATAAGCGTGACGTCTCCGGTGTTCTCCCTGACAGGTGTTATCAGAAAGGTTTCACTGGGGGCATGTACTTCTCCCCCTGTATGAGTTGCCCCATCATATGCAGACAGCAACAAAGTAGAAACAGAACACGCCCCCAACATAGCTTAGGTTTCTCAGTGTATAATGATACAGTTCTGATCTCATGATCTAACATCCCGCAGGATTAGAAAGTGCTGAGAGATTATAGTACAGATGACTAACACCTTTCAGATAAGGTCCCTGTGGGGGGGGGGGATCACAACTGAGCTTAGTTATGTCACATTACAAACCTTTCTATCAGCTCTCCTCCTCTCCTAGCACTGTCAGCTATGCTGTACTTCTCAGTGGTGTACACACAAATCGCAAACCCCATAGCAAAAGTCCTAATTGGCTCATATCTTCCAACTTTTAAAATCAGGGAGAAAGACACATCTTGCAGCAGGTACACAGTAATTATGCAAATACTGAAGCCCATCTTTTGTCACTCACTACTCTACCTCTTTCATAGCCCTTATAGAGTATAGGAATAATGCCCTAAAAAATCCCCCCCCCATAATGGATGATGGATTTTACCACCACAATGAATTCCCTTTGCAATCTCACACCACAATTCTCCCAGTATGATGACACCACAGTGCCTCCATCAAAGTATGATGCCGTCACAGTACCCTCTACAAATTATGATGCTGCCACAGCAACCCCAATACAGTATAATACCTCCCTCAGCATGATGCCCCTAAAGTGCTCCTCCACACACATTATAATGGCCCCACAACTCACCTATACATAGCATGCTAATCTCAGTCACCTATACACAGTATCATAGTCCCCACAGTCAGTATGAGGGCCCCCATACACAATGTCCTCCACAGATCCGACAAGCAATGTGAGGGCCACACAAACAAAGTAATGTCACCCACAACCCCTCAAAAAATATGTGATGGGCCCTCACACACAATATTATGTCCCCTACAATCCCAACATGCTGTAAGAGGGCCCCCTACACAATATGATGTCTCCCACAGGTCCAACAGGCAGTGTGAGATCCCACACACAGTATAATGTCACTCATAGCACCCCCAAAAGTATAAGGGCCCCCACAGCCCCACACACAATATTATGTTTCCCACAGATCCCACAAGCAGTGACAATAAAAAACAACTGCTGTTGCCCCGATGTCTGTTCCATTCAGTGCACTGTGCAGACTGAGGCTCTTTCCGTACAAGAGGCGAGATCTGATGATGTTATCATGCCTACTATGCTGACTCACTATCAGACACACATGCTGAATGAATGCAGATATCGTTGAAATTACTATGACAGGCGGGGGAGTTTGGGGGCGGTGCCACTCAACATCGGGGACCCCCTATCTCACGGGCCTCATAGTGACTGCGTGGTCTGCCACTATGAACAGTACACCCCTTCTACAGAAGGATTATAGACATAAATGTGGCTCATCACAGGTAGTTTGTGGGTGTTACTGGGAAAGAGATGCAGCACAGCAGAGCTGACAGTGTTATGAGAGTAGGAGAGCATATATTACAGTTTGTAATGTGACATAGCTAATTTCAGCCTCACTTTCTAATCATGCAGGAGGTTTGACCAAGATATCAGAGCTGTATCTTTACATCTCACATATTGAGAAACCTAAGCTATGGTGGAAGCATGTTATTTTCTGCCTTGATGCTGCTTACTTATGATTGGATGACTCACACAGGGAAAAGAATTGCACGCCCTAGTGAAAACTATCAAATAACATCCACTAGGTCTTAACAAAAGTTAACTCAAAGTCTAAAATACTTTGCAAATATCTCCGCAATGGAGAGGCGAAATAAAAAAAAAATGTTTTTTCTCTTCAGCCTCTTTTACAACATGTGTCCAGTTTAACAAGAAAAATCTAGTGAAAGGTCCTCTTTAAGGCTGTGTGCCCACGATGCATTTTTTAAGCGTTTCCGCAGCGGCAAAAACGCTGCAGAAACGCTTAAAAAACACATGGTAGAAGGCCTGCCATGTTCCCCAATGATAATCTGCATGTGCTGTGCACATGCTGCAGAAATTTCCGCTGCGGATTATCATTGCAGAAAAAAACGCAGCACTACCAATTATTTTGCGGAAGCGCTGCGTTTTCACCGCCATTGACTTGCATTGGAACGCATGGATTCCGCATCACTGTATATGTAGATGCTCATTCCATGCGTTCCAATGTGCGGATGGTACCCGGGTGTGGAGGAGAGGAGACTCTCATCCAGACCTGGGTACCATAGAACCTGTAAAAAAAAGAATAAAATAAAAAATATATGTTATATTTACCTTCTGGCGGCCCCCGGTGTGCTCGTCCTCCCATGCCGGCAGATCGCGATGGACTGAAGGACCTGCTTTGACGTCATAGTCATGTGACGGGTCACGCGATGCTGACATCGGCAGGTCCTTCAGTGTACCACGAGATGCCGGTAAACCAGGACGGAGCGAATAAAGACTGCAGGGGCCATCGGAAGGTAAGTATAGATTTATTTTTTTATTTTTTGACATTCTTTTACGGTCACACTATATAAATCCATGCCGTTTGCATGGATTTATATAGTGTGACCAAGTTGTCAAGCACTTTCCAAGTGATGCTAAAATCGCTTGGAAAACGCTTGACAACCCGCATGTGGAAATGCCAGTGAAGAACGCTTCACATCCGCATGTCCCTGGCAGGAAAAACACATGTACAATCCGCATGTACAATCCGCATGTACAATCCGCATGTACAATCCGCATGTGTTTTTTTCTGCCGGGGAGATGCAGAAACGCTCAGGAAAAAATCCTGAGCATTTCTGCATCGTGTGCACATAGCCTTAGAGGGAATCTGTCACCACATTTGACCTATCTAAACTAACTATTACTATAGGTTATATAATATGCAGGTTATAGACTGCTGAAAAAAGTCCTACCTGTATACCTCATATCAGATGGCTTGCTGGGGAAGATGATGCCCGGAAGATAACTCTGCCTCCAGAGCTTATTTTACATGAAGGGCTCTGAGTTAAAGGGGTTTTCCCACAATCAGAAGTTGATTTTAATCAATAGTTCTTGAAATGATAATAAGTTCCACAATTGAAAGTATTTAAATAAAATATTCCTGTGCTGAGATAATCTTATAAATGTGCCCCTGCTGTGTACTGTGTAATGGCTGTGTCTGACCGTGCAGAAACATGGTCTGATCATACCACAGCTCCTGGGCAGGGGAGGAAGAAAAGAATATACTGATATTACAGCAGGGGATCGCAGCTGATTCTTTCTTTGACAAAAAATATTGTTTAAAAACACACAGAGAAATGTTTTACCTCACATAAAGAATCAGCTGTGACCCCATGCTGTGCTATTTGTATACTCTTTTCCTTCCTCCCCTGCCCAGGAGATGTGGTATGATCAGACCATGTTTCTGCACGGTCAGACACAGCCATTACACAGTACACAGCAGGGGCACATTTATAAGATTATCTCAGCACAGGAACATTTTATTTAAACACATCCAATCTTGGAAGTTATTATTATTCCAAGATCTATTGATTAAAATATACTTTCATTCGTGGGAAAACCCCTTTAAAGCTACACATTTTCCAGTAGTGATTTCAAAATACCCTCAATGAATGACAACCATATTGTCTCCAACTTATACTAGGAAAAAGTTCCTCAACTAATTATCAGCCTCACAGCCCGAATAAGCCCCTTTCACAAGGAAATGTATTAGTGCCAGACACAATTCCTCTAAGAGTATTTACTATGGCCACCCTGCCTGAGTGTTATCAACAACATCCCCATGAAAAAGTATTCTCTCCAGCTGTTAGTTCCCATAATTATGGGATTATAGATTATAAATCTAGGGATTATAGAATGAAGATTATAATCTTCAGTCACTGTAATGCAACAGTTGTGGTCAGCATAGTAGCATGTCATTACTAATTAAGGCGAAAAAAATCAAAATACCTTGATGTGCTTCAATGGTTATCTACTGAATTTGGAGCAACAAGTAAAATGGATGAGACTAGTGTCCAATAGAAGAACAGATCTTTACTTAACAGCAGCTGAAGATCCTTAGTGGTTGTGACGCGCCGACTGGGCCGTGTGTGCGCGTGTGTGGGATACCCGGAGCCGGGTCTCTGGGGGTTGTAGTCTCCGTGGCGGCGACCCGGTCCCGTGGCTCAGGGTGGTCAAACCAGTGGCAGTCTTTATAGGGTTTTTGTGGTTTAATGTCCGACTACGCCACCCGTGGATTGCGGTCAGGGTGTACCGCCGCTGCGAGGCAGACCGCTGAGGCTGGTGTGGTGTGCGCAGCAAAGGATGGGATAACTCCCCACGGGAAGAGTATAGCCTCAGGGCAGGGAACGTGGATGATGGGAGTGATGGTGCGCGGGCGTCCCAGTACTAGTAGTGCTGTATGCGGTGAGAAAGCAGGAACGACTCAGAGTCTTTGCAGTGCAGTTCAGGGTCTTTACTGGTGATATTAAGGCAGACCCTCCCGGGATTACTGGCTAGCATAAGGGGCCTGGTCAGTCTGCGAGCAAGCAGGAGTTCCCCTGGCCAGGTGGAGTTGTAGGCCTCCCCGTCTATCTGCACTCTTCCTGGCTACCTTGCTGTAAGCGAGTGGAAGTAGCCCACGTCCCTGAGTATACCGTGTGGTGCTCACCCGTATGGCTGGTGACTTGGGGCCTTCTGATAGCCTCCGCTTCTCGATGGCGGTGCTGGTCCCTTCCTTGTGACTGAGCCTCCGGGCTTCTAAGGCCAGAGGACCTGGAATCCCCTGCCGGCTGGGTTCTGCTGCTGGACTTAGAGGTTCCCACAGCCTCGGACTCCGTTGTCCGGTAGTAGTCTCTTCAGCCAGGACGAGCAATATATCTGCTTCCAGTCCCTGGCACTCAGCTCCTGCTCCTACAGAGCTCCTAGCTGTCTCTTGCCCTGTGTCTGGAACTTCACTCCAGGCTCTGACTCACTAACCCCGCCCCAGATCCAGTTTATATAGGGCAGGTTCCTCCCCTCTCTGGCCTGGGACAGGAGGTGTTGCATGTTTAAGGGCTCCTGACCAGGAAACCTCCCACTTGCTCTCAGACGTAATATTTCTATTACTGTGGTAACCAGACCCCTGGGGTGCCACATTCCCCCCTAGTAAATTTTAGTACTCCGGGACTAAACACATTTTTAAGAAAACACAAGTACAGGGTATAAACAATAATACAACAACATATGTACAAGAAGCTTTAGTCTTTAGGGGTCACGGCGTGTCCGTAACCGGGTGTCCATGTCACCCAACAAGGTGAAGTCTTGGAACAGAGTAGGGGACCTGTCCAAAGCAAACCCCAAACGTTGGCCCTGGGCGTGGCTGCAAGGCTAAGGCTAGCTACTTTGGGCCACAAGGAGGCCACGCCAGACAGGTTTTTCTCTTCCGCGGCCATCTTCGCAAGAGGCACCAAGGTGCAACTATCTACAATGTAGTTCCGGTTACTCAGCGTCCATAACCTGTCAGTCCAAATAAACCTGCAGTTTAACTAGAGAAACATAATCAATGAACAGGCAACAAAAACATAAACCTTTTTCAGCATTTACGTATGTACAGGTAAATATATACTTGGCATTAGACTCTCCAGCGAGCGGGCATCTGTCCTCTAGTGCTCCTTGTGGACCTACGTAACCCACTATCTGGTCCTGCACTACAGGGTGTAGGAGGTGTTGCGGGTAGGCCTGGCAGCTTTCTGCGTACTCTTTGGCTTACTAGGGGCAAGGCAGGCTCACTACTAGCAGAGGGTTGATTCTCCTGGGCTGCTGGTATGGATTCTTCTGCCTCCTGGGCCGGCTGCTCTTCTGACACTACCTGTTCTTCTGTAGGCCCTTGAGGGGCTGGCTGGAGAAAGGTGCGGACGGGTACCACGACTGCATTGTTGATTTGAGTCCAGGACCGGGGAAAGTCTCCGAGTATGGTACTGATCATTTCTTCCCTTTCCTCTACAGGTTGAGGGTTCTCTTGATCTTTGTCAGGGCTTTGCAGCTGCTCGGGACACTTTTTCAGGTGGTCTCTGCAGACAATGGCTGTGGTTTCTCCTCCATCCTTACTGATTATACAGACTTTTGGATTATCATGGCTTGAGGGCAGTACTGTGTACGGGTCCTTCTCCCACTGGTCGTCCAACTTGTGGAGCCGCCTCTTTCTCTTCAAGACTGCTCTCCAGGTACCAGGGGAACAGCGGGAGCATGCTGGTTATAAGTCTTCTCTTGCCTTTCTTTGCTTGAGACAGACTCTGCTCGACGCTCTCCTGTATTTTCCGATACTGCTGCTGCCGTTCTGTATCCCAGTCTGCCTCTGGCGAGGTGTCCTCAGGTGTCAGGACTCCCATATCCAGGTCAATAGGCAGCTTACCCGGTCTTGCTCTCATTAGGTAAGCCGGGGTACAGTTGGTGGAACCTACAGGGATGTGATTATACAAGTCCACCAGATCAGGCAGTTTTTCAGGCCACAGACTGCGTTCTTCCAGGGGCAACGTTTTTAGCAAGTCTATCGCCACCTGGTTCATTTTCTCACATAGTCCGTTGGTCTGAGGGTGATAGGGCGTTGTTCTTATCTTCCTGCAGCCATACAGATTGCAGAACTCTTGGAAGACCTCCGCTTCGAAGGCTGGTCCTTGGTCCATCAACACTTGCTCCGGATACCCGTGTGGACGGCAGAAGTGCTGCTGGAAGGCTCTAGCTGCTGTTTGAGCCGTTAAGTCCTTGACAGGGACCACCACCAGGAACCGGGAGTAGTGATCTACGATTGTGAGGGTGTAGACGTACCCAGATTTGCTTGGAGCCAGTTTCACATGGTCCAGAGCTACCAGCTCCAGTGGCTGCCTGGTGATGATGGGCTGCATAGGAGTCTTCTGGCTGGCGCGGTCCTTCCTTCTTAGGTTGCACGGGCCACAGTCTCTGCACCACCTCTCGATGGCTCCTCTCATGCCTACCCAGTAGAACTGTCCACGCAACAGGAACTCCAGCTTCTTCCATCCGAAGTGTCCTGCTCCGTCGTGGTATGCCTCCAGAACCATAGCCGCATCTCGTCTTGGGACCACTACCTGCCAGGTCAGCTCATATGTTCTAGAGTTGACCATTCTCCGGCACAGCTTCTCCTTGTAAAGAAACAGTTTACTTTTCTCCTGCCACAGTTGCTTGGTCTCTTCCGGAGCGTCTGGGTCAAGACAGGCATCAGCCTGTGTCAGCATTTCCTTCACCAGATGGACTGCGGGATCACTGTCTTGTGTCTCCGCCCAGCTGTAGTGGGGTAAGGGATTGAACGTAGCAGAGCGCCTGTCCCTTACACGGTGGGAATACAGGGTAATCCCATGACGGTGGAACGCAGGGAGCTCGACTTCTTCCAGTTCTTCTGGATCTTCCCCTACGTCCGGTAAGTTTGGAATTCTGGACAGGGCATCTGCATTGGCATTTGAACGTCCCGCCCGGTATTTGATGGTGAATTCATAGTTGGACAGGCGGGCCATCCATCTCTGCTCCAGGGCACCAAGTCTTGCCATGTCCAGGTGTGTCAACGGGTTGTTATCCGTGTATACGGTGAACTTGGAAGAGGCAAGGTAATGCTTGAAACGTTCGGTCACTGCCCACACCACTGCCAGGAACTCTAGCTTGAATGAGCTATAATTCTCAGGGTTCCTCTCCGTGGGCCATAGTTTTCGGCTGGCGTAAGCGTTTACCCGTTCTTTCCCCTGCTGGATCTGGGACAGTATGGCTCCTAGCCCGATGTTGCTCGCGTCCGTGTGGAGGATAAAGGGCTGGCTGTAGTCAGGGTACGCCAGGATTTCATCCCCCGTGAGGGCCATCTTCAGCTGGCGGAAGGACTCCTCTTCCAGCTTTTCCCACCTGAAGGGCGGCTTCTGGTTTTTGGCCTTCCTGGATTGACCTATCAGGAGGTCCTGCATAGGAGCTGCCATTTTGGTGAAACCGGGAATGAATCATCGGTAGTAGCCTACCAACCCGAGAAACTGCCGCACTTCCTTTATGCTGGAGGGTCTTGGCTAGTCTTTAATCACGGTGATCTTATCGGGGTCGGGAGCCACTCCGTCAGCACTCACCACGTGTCCCAGGTCCTGCACCTTTGGTTTCAGCAGGTTGTTAGATTTTTTCTAGTTTGCTGGTCACATGACCTTTTTTGCCTATTTAATCCTGCTCCGCCCTCCTGGCCTTGCTGGACTTCATTGTAATTTCTACTCTTAAGTTAGCCTGGTGCTTAGTTACCTTTCTCAGTCTGTTTAGCTTGGTCTTCGGACCTTTATGTTCTATGTTGTGTGTTTGTCTTTTACTGCTACAATCTCTGTTAGGAGGTGCCCAACTTTGTCCCAGTCCCTAGTTCTTGTAGGGATCCCTCCCTTGCATCTATAGGTCTTCGTACAGACTAGCCGAGGACTTTAGCGGGTCTGATCGCAGGATCAGGTTCCCCGTTACATCGTAGGGATCTAGCTTAGTTCTATTGTAGGGACAGATCTCCTTTCTTTCCTTAGTGCTTGTAGCAGATCATAACACAGGTGACACTTGGAGGGTTTCACCTTTAGGCCGTAGCTTGCCAGGGCGTCAAACACTTCTGCCAGGTGTTTCAAATGGTCCTCGTAGGTTTTGGAATAAACGATGACATCGTCCAGGTATAACAGGACCGTCTCGAAATTCCGGTGTCCCAGACAGCATTCTATCAACTGCTGGAAGGTTCCTGGTGCGTTGCAGAGCCCGAACGGCATACAGTTGAATTCGCTGAGACCCATCGGGGTGGTGAATGCAGTCTTCTCCTTGTCTGCCTCTGCTACAGGAACCTGCCAGTACCCGCTAGTAAGATCCAAAGTAGAGAAGAAGTTAGCAGATTTTAATGCAGCTAAAGATTCTTCTATTCTAGGTAACGGGTACGCATCTTTGTGTGTGATACGGTTGACCTTTCTGTTGTCCACACACATTCTCATTGTGTTGTCCTTCTTTTTCACTAGAACTAGTGGAGCTGCCCAGGGGCTACAGCTGTCCCTGATTACCCCAGCCTCCTTCATGTCCCGCAACATCCCCTTTGCATGCTGATAGTGTGCCGGGGGTACAGGTCGGTATCTTTCCTTTATGGGTGGATGGTCTCCTGTGGGGATGTGATGTTCTACCCCCTTTACTCGCCCGAAGTCTAGCGGGTGTTTACTAAAGACTCTTTCGTACTCCTGAACCACCCGGTAGACTCCCTGTTTTTGGTGTGAGGGAGTGGAGTCAGTACCCAAATGCAGTTGCTGACACCAGTCCTCCATTTGTTTCTTAGAGCCGTTACCTTCCTCTGGTTGAGATGGAGGCAAGGGTTCTACGGCCTTTACAGAATTTTGGTTTATGGTGAACAATTTGGCTAGCGTGGCATACCGGGGCAGGTGTACTTCTCTCTCCCCGATATTTATGATGCGGACAGGTACCCTCCCATGGCGTACATCGACCACTCCCCGTGCCGTCAAAATGGTGGGCCTACTGTCTGAGTAGACGGGCTCTACCATTGCTTGGTAGTCTCTACCTCTTAGACCAATGGCTACCCGGCACCATATCATCATCTCACTTTTCGGGGGCATGGCAATAGGGAACGGGTTACACATTCTCACGCTACCAATCTCACCACCAGATAATTCCACCTGTTGCCGTTTCATCAGTGCCCGGATCTCTTTTTGGTGTAAAATGAGAATCACCTCTGCAAGACAATTTTCAATCACGTTAGTTCCCAAGGTTATTCTAGGGTGACTCTCATGACGGTCAATGTCCACAATAATCAGTCCTTGTGCCGCCAGTTCGACCTTACCGACCTTAATGGTCATCTCTTTGAACCCCACCTGCGGCACGGGCTGACCATTGCTGGCGATGATACTCAGGTCGTCATTTGGGTAGCGGATTATGTCCGAGTCATTCCAGTACCGCTTAAAGAGCACGTACGGGATGGTAGTCACCTGTGACCCAGTGTCTAGTAGGGCACTCATAGGAATGCCATCCAGTACCACAGGCAAGACCGGACGTCCCCCTACGTATTTATCACGCCAGTTCGATGGGCCTGATGAGCTTATGCCTGGGGGTTGGCCCCCTGCCCCAGGTTGTGCCCATTTAAATGACAGTACCTTGCCATATGTCCGGGTTGATTGCAGCGGCGGTAGATGGGTTGTCTGTCCTCGTTGTATCTGTCGCTGGGTCTTCCTCTGGACGATGGTATCCTCCTCTGTCGGTGCCACGGGACGTCCTCCGGACTGGTGGCCAGCTTGATCCTTCCTGGAGGAGAGACCTGTAAAGACTGCACAGTTCGGGTTAGCGCGGCTACGCTTTTATTTAGCTCTTGGACCTGATGGTGCAGGTCTGCAGCCGGGTTGTTGTCCAAAGCCTGTGCACCTGCTCCTACAGGCTCTGCAGACAAGGGCGCTGCCTCTTGATGATAGGTAATAGCAGGGCGCCGGTGGGTTACAGCGCTACCCAGTGCCGGTTCTCGGAGCACCCGGATGGCCCTGTCCTTGAACTTTGCAAAGTCTAAACCAGGGTTCTGCAAGGCCATTGCACGCAACTGGGTTCGGTGGGCATTGGACAGCAGACCCTCAATGAATTGCTCAGTTAACAGTTTATCTGCATTCCGCACACTGTCAGGGTCTGCCTGTTTAATGGCTCCCAGGGCCTCTTGCAAACTCAAAGCATAGTCTCTTATACTGTCTTGGACCCGCTGCTTGCACCCATAAAATCTCATTTTGATCTCGGCTGAGGTGCAGGTATCAAAAGTGTCCTTCAGACGGGCCAAGATCTCCTTTACGGTCTCCTTGTCCCGGACTGACCAGGACTTTACTTCGCGTTGGGCTGCGCTGGTTAGCTGGCCTATCAATATGCTCACTTTCTGGCCCTCCGTCAGGGGGTATACCTTAAACAGGCTGTACAGTCTCTCTTTAAAGTCGCTTAGGGTATGCGACTCCCCTGAGTATTGGGGCAGCCAGGCCGCTCCGGGGATGTAAGGCATTGTAAATGGCATTACTGCGGCAGTTGCCGCGCTGGTGGTAGAGGGTCCCTCCGTGTCCGTCATCTTCCTCCCCCCTAGTTAAGTGTGACCTACCTTCCGACGATCCTCTTCTGTAGGCCGCGGCTCCGCTGGTGCGGCTCCGGACGAGGACCTTGCGTCGCGTCCTGGTGACGTCGGCGTCGCTCTCTCTCCCTTCCAGGACCTTGCGCAGCGTCGGTGCGTGGTACGGAGCTTCGGGTCTCACATGCTCTCGGCGTCCACGCCCCTCTTCTTCCCGAGCGGCGTCCCGAAGATGGCGTCCGATGGCGGGAAAACGACTGCGGATGGCGGGAAAACAGCTGCGGATGGCGGGAAACTTCTGAAGATGGCGGGAAATGGCTCCGGATGGCGGGAACCTGCACCACGGCAGGTATGACAGTCTTTTGAAGGCATGCAGTACCAGGTGGTTGCGGGCACGAAATCCTGCCGACTACGCCAAAGTTGACGCGCCCCCTGGGCCGTGTGTGCGCGTGTGTGGGATACCCGGAGCCGGGTCTCTGGGGGTTGTAGTCTCCGTGGCGGCGACCCGGTCCCGTGGCTCAGGGTGGTCAAACCAGTGGCAGTCTTTATAGGGTTTTTGTGGTTTAATGTCCGACTACGCCACCCGTGGATTGCGGTCAGGGTGTACCGCCGCTGCGAGGCAGACCGCTGAGGCTGGTGTGGTGTGCGCAGCAAAGGATGGGATAACTCCCCACGGGAAGAGTATAGCCTCAGGGCAGGGAACGTGGATGATGGGAGTGATGGTGCGCGGGCGTCCCAGTACTAGTAGTGCTGTATGCGGCGAGAAAGCAGGAACGACTCAGAGTCTTTGCAGTGCAGTTCAGGGTCTTTACTGGTGATATTAAAGCAGACCCTCCCGGGAGTACTGGCTAGCATAAGGGGCCTGGTCAGTCTGCGAGCAAGCAGGAGTTCCCCTGGCCAGGTGGAGTTGTAGGCCTCCCAGTCTATCTGCACTCTTCCTGGCTACCTTGCTGTAAGCGAGTGGAAGTAGCCCACGTCCATGAGTATACCGTGTGGTGCTCACCCGTATGGCTGGTGACTTGGGGCCTTCTGATAGCCTCCGCTCCTCGATGGCGGTGCTGGTCCCTTCCTTGTGACTGAGCCTCCGGGCTTCTATGGCCAGAGGACCTGGAATCCCCTGCCGGCTGGGTTCTGCTGCTGAACTTAGAGCTTCCCACAGCCTCGGACTCCGTTGTCCGGTAGTAGTCTCTTCAGCCAGGACGAGCAATATATCTGCTTCCAGTCCCTGGCACTCAGCTCCTGCTCCTACAGAGCTCCTAGCTGTCTCTTGCCCTGTGTCTGGAACTTCACTCCAGGCTCTGACTCACTAACCCCGCCCCAGATCCAGTTTATATAGGGAAGGTTCCTCCCCTATCTGGCCTGGGACAGGAGGTGTTGCATGTTTAAGGGCTCCTGACCAGGAAACCTCCCACTTGCTCTCAGACGTAATATTTCTATTACTGTGGTAACCAGACCCCTGGGGTGCCACAGTTGCATAATTCAGGTACAGAATCTTAATAATTACACTTTTGGCACAGTCTCTTAGTTACTGTTCTATACGATAGTTCTGGTTTGGTTCGATTGGTGGCGGTTGTTATAATTAGGTTAATTTCCAGTGATGGCAGGTTGCTACTATGCAGATCACTAGCTTTGAACTTGTCCACAATTTGCCCTTACCTCAGTTTCTGTACCTGAGCTTCCACAATCTGTCTTCATCTCACTTTTCTTTCCTGCACTCTATGCAGTGGCGGTAATCACTGTCTCAGTCAGGCTCCTCTTGTCTCCGCAGATCAGGCAGCTTCTCCTTTTAGCTCAACAGCGATGCACCAGAACCTTGATTGCCTCCTAAATCTTCCAGATCTTTGCCGGCTCAGTTGCAGCTTGACCCTAAGCAGCTTGGACACTACTTTTAATGTGAATTTATCAGCTTTAGGCCACGGCCCCACTATCAGTATTTGGTCAGTATTCAGTCAGTCAGTCAGTCAGTATTTTTTCTCAGGAGTGGGAGCCAAAACCAGGAGTGGGTGATAAATGCAGAATTGGTGATTTGTTTCTATTAAACCTTTTCTCTGATTGTTCCTCACCTGGTTTTGGCTCCCACTCATGAGAAAAAATACTAACCGAATACTGACCAAATACTGAGAGTGGGGCTGTGGCCTTACAGACATATCCCCAATCACTCATTAGCAAAGAAAACTTTTTCACTGAATTTAGAACCCTACAAAATAGCGTTACAGAAAACATAAAGCATCTCCTACATCACAACAGAACTCCCCAGGAATTAGGACCCAGTCTCCACAACATTTTGCCCAGGGTCACAACACCCCCTAATATGTTAATACTATCACCAGAGACCAATACCCTCTACTCAAGCACAATAAATACCATGTCAACAAATTGTCATGGAATCTTCTTCATGCTGGTTACAGGCTGTACTTAAAGGGAATCTTTCAGCAGCTTTTTGCTACCTCATCTGAGAGCAGCATGATGTAGAAAGAGAGACCGAGAATCCAAAGATGTATCACTTAATTTAGTGAGTACCGCAGTTGTGAAACAATCAGAGTTCTTCGATGTAACATGAAGCAGAGCTGAGAAAGCTAACCTTGCCCCCACTAGGCTCTGTATGTACATTTTTGCAGGTTATATAAGAGATATTTCCCACTCCTTAAGGCTCATGTGCAACAGCATAGATGGTAAGTTCTCCTTTGGCTATTGGAGGTTTCTTGTTAAAGGGATTCTGTCAGTCGGTTTTTGCTATGTAATCTGATATCAGCATGAGGAAGAGACAGAGACACTGAATCCATTGATGTATCACTTAGTTTACTAGGTGCAGTAGTCACAGTTTTCTCTGCTGCAGATCTAGCAGAGCTCAGTTGTTGAGCTGTGTATAACCCCACCCACAGCACAGCTTTATGTGTACATTGTACAGTGACAGAAAGCTGCTGTTCAGTGGTGGGGGTAAAGTTGGACTAGGAGGCACGAGGCCAGTTGTCTCATAGTGATAATCTCCTGCTGATAAAACACTGATTGTGTGGAAACAGCAAAACAAAGCACAGTGACACATGGCTGTAATCAAGGTGTCTGCTCCTACATTGTTGTGCTCTCAGATTACATAGCAAAAACCTGATGACAGATTCCTTTTCACATCAAAAGTCAATAAACAAAATGCATGTATTTGTGTTAAAAGTTTTCTATGTATCAAAATGTTTTATTTTGTTTTAAATAATTATCTTTATAGAACAGCTAATGCATGATAATGAGAAGGGAACCTACAGCTACTGTTTCCTGTTTTTTCTTTTTAGGGCACAGGGGTACAACAATTTTTATAGCAAAAGGGAGAGACGCCTATCAAACTAGGTGTTACCTACTGTGATGAAGAGTTTTTCTGAAATGTCTATAGTGTCTGCTTAGATCATGTATAGGCAAATGTTGAAAACATTCAAAAATGACAATAAACAGGAAACTTAAACCACAAAAATATTTGTATTTGAAATAACAATTAAATGGTTGTACATTATTACAGACTGTTATAATAGACACATTCAATGTTTATAGAGCATGTTTAAAGAATATAAAAATTGATAATTTGGAAAAGTTGTATAAATCAGCAGTTTTGGATACATGGTACCTAGACTAAAATGGATTTCCTAACTTTTGAATAAGCCTTGTATAAAAATCCACATGGCTAGAAATAAAAAAAAACAAAAAAAACAAACATATACTTGCTTTTGAGTCCTCCATCAATCTGACTATAATTGTGGTCAAGTAATAGAACCACTACTCAAGAGATGAGGGTAGGGGGCTGCGTCTTTTTTTCTTCTGTCACAATTAATATCTTAGAGTATATTAAATACCCTCTTTAGAAAGAGGGCTGAACTTTAGAGCCACCTATTGGATGTAGCAATCGTAAAAGTCAATACTGACTCTAACTAGCCTTGCGACATGAATTAGCTTAAGAAGTGAAACCAGACATTACATTTGCAGACACATGTTTCGGGGTGTTTGCCCCTCATCAGTGCAAAGCAGGATATCCGATTTGGCTAGGTGTGTAATAGTTTTATCGGGTCTGAATGCAGCTGTTCTCCTGAATCCGGTGAGGTTTTTTATTTTTGCACTTCTCTGTTCTTGAGGTAAGGCACCCTCTTTATTGTTTGTAAACATAAACTTGTTAGCCAAGGGGTCATGGTCCTCAACATGATGCCCCCTTGGCTAAATAGACTAGATTTATATGCTAAAAAAGGCTAGATCTCAGGAATGGAGATGTCCAGGAACAAAAATAAACCCAGCAACAACAACAGATCTAGGAATATAGTGATATTTAGATCAAGTTAAAAATGTACAGTACAGACCAAAAGTTTGGACACACCTTCTCATTTAAAGATTTTTCTGTATTTTCATGACTATGAAAACTGTACATTCACACTGAAGGCATCAAAACTATGAATTAACACATGTGGAATTATATACTTAACAAAAAAGTGTGAATCAACTGAAAATATGTCTTATATTCTAGGTTCTTCAAAGTAGCCACCTTTTGCTTTGATGACGGCTTTGCACACTCTTGGCATTCTCTTGATGAGCTTCAAGAGGTAGTCACCGGAAATGGTCTTCCAACAATCTTGAAGGAGTTCCCAGAGATGCTTAGCACTTGTTGGGCCTTTTGCCTTTACTCTGCGGTCCAGCTCACCCCAAACCATCTCGATTGGGTTCAGGTCTGGTGACTGTGGAGGCCAGGTCATCTGGCGTAGCACCCCATCACTCTCCTTCTTGGTCAAATAGCCCTTACACAGCCTGGAGGTGTGTTTGGGGTCATTGTCCTGTTGATAAATAAATGATGGTCCAACTAAATGCAAGCCGGATGGAATAGCATGCCGCTGCAAGATGCTGTGGTAGCCATGCTGGTTTAGTATGCCTTCAATTTTGAATAAATCCCCAACAGTGTCACCAGCAAAGCACCCCCACACCATCACACCTCCTCCTCCATGCTTCATGGTGGGAACCAGGCATGTAGAGTCCATCCGTTCACCTTTTCTGCGTCGCACAAAGACACGGTGGTTGGAACCAAAGATCTCAAATTTGGACTCATCAGACCAAAGCACAGATTTCCACTGGTCTAATGTCCATTCCTTGTGTTCTTAAGCCCAAACAAGTCTCTTCTGCTTGTTGCCTGTCCTTAGCAGTGGTTTCCTAGCAGCTATTTTACCATGAAGGCCTGCTGCACAAAGTCTCCTCTTAACAGTTGTTGAAGAGATGTGTCTGCTGCTAGAACTCTGTGTGGCATTGACCTGGTCTCTAATCTGAGCTGCTGTTAACCTGCGATTTCTGAGGCTGGTGACTCGGATAAACTTATCCTCAGAAGCAGAGGTGACTCTTGGTCTTCGTTTCCTAGGGCGGTCCTCATGTGAGCCTGTTTCTTTGTAGCGCTTGATGGTTTTTGCAACTGCACTTGAGGACAGTTTCAAAGTTTTACCAATTTTTCGCACTGACTGACCTTCATTTCTTAAAGTAATGATGGCCACTCGTTTTTCTTTACTTAGCTGCTTTTTTCTTGCCATAATACAAATTCTAACAGTCTATTCAGTAGGACTATCAGCTGTGTATCCTCCAGACTTCTGCACAACACAACTGATGGTCCCAACCCCATTTATAAGGCAAGAAATCCAACTTATTAAACCTGACAGGGCACACCTGTGAAGTGAAAGCCATTTCCGGTGACTACCTCTTGAAGCTCATCAAGAGAATGCCAAGAGTGTGCAAAGCAGTCATCAAAGCAAAAGGTGGCTACTTTGAAGAACCTAGAATATAAGACATATTTTCAGTTGTTTCACACTTTTTTATTAAGTATATAATTCCACATGTGTTAATTCATAGTTTTGATGCCTTCAGTGTGAATGTACAATTTTCATAGTCATGAAAATACAGAACAATCTTTAAATCAGAAGGTGTGTCCAAACTTTTGGTCTGTACTGCACATATTTTTGGCAAGTGGCAGGTCCACTGTAAAGGGATAAGTATAATACTTAACCCTTTAAACAAAAATTTGCGATAAGATTTTCTGCATGTTATGTAATATTTTATCCTTAATCCAAGTCAGAAGGGGACAAGTTTCATTAGAACCTCTCAACAGAGCGGTTTCAAGCTCTGGCCCTGTAAGTTCAAGCAATCACGTAATATCTCAGCATAGACGTGAAATGTTATATTGTTTTCAGATATTTAATGTATGCTAAACGACTCATTTTCTTCTGGTAATATTCAATTATTAGCTGGAATCTGGCTTCATCTTCTCAGTCAACCAATCTGCATATCGAGATACTCTTGTATACACCCCATAGGTATTTACTTTGGCACATCCCAAGCCCCAGCTGACAATACCAGTTAGATAATAGGTTTCTTTATATTTTGTGGCATATGGACCACCACTGTCACCCTTACACGAATCCTTGCTGCCATCAGTGAAGCCGGCACAAAACATATTGGCAGTAATATTCATCTGTGTCTTCTCTATACATTCTTGCGTCATCACTCGGGGCAAGATCACTCTCCTAAGTACGTCTGGAGTTACTCCACCTTCTAGAAGGCGACCCCAGCCGCTCACAACAGAGAAAGAGCTTTGATGTAACAGATGATTTTTAGTGAACTGGACGTCGGGCAGACATAGAGGAACCACATAATCGGTATAGTTCACTGTACTGTTCAGGCGGAGGAGAGCTATGTCATTATCGTTGTTTGTTTGAATCCCAACAAACTTTTCGTGAATTATGATTTCAACAACTTTGTGCTCTTTTTCAGTTCCTTCAGCTTTACTAATCCTATGATCACCTATAAGGTTAAATAACATAATCACCATTATGGTCATCATTAAAATGACAGCCTGTATATTATTATTGCTTTTTCAATATTTTTTTTTATAAAAGTAAATGTCCACCTTTTATGGAAAACATTTCTTAAAAGTGTTGACCAAAACTGCTATATATTGATAGGTCATCGTTTCAGA
Source organism: Phyllobates terribilis (assembly GCF_046119375.1). NCBI lineage: Eukaryota > Metazoa > Chordata > Amphibia > Anura > Dendrobatidae > Phyllobates > Phyllobates terribilis. The sequence goes on along the minus strand of NW_027362762.1, from coordinate 323,388,119 downwards.
TTGGTGGAAATTTGACGCCCGGAGCCCGCACTGATCTGCTGTTATCAGCTCTGATGGAATCCAGAAGTAAAAGGTGCATAGACATACATAGACATGGACGAGCTCAGCTCCATACACTGTGTAGTTGCCATTCGCAGGTACTGCAGATCAGCTCAGTGAATGATAACTTAGATGCAGTACCCACTAAAGGCCACTACACAGTGTACGGAGCTGACCTATCTTGGATACCCTGTTTACATCTGGGCACTATCGGAGTTGTTAACAGCTGAACTGCGGGGCTGCTGGACACCCACAGATCTGATATTGATGACCTCCGTCACCAATATGAATAAAGGACTGCGTGGCGCTCTCTTAGAGAGTGAGTGGATTCCACTCCAATAATATGTTAAACGGAGCTTGGCGCTCCAATGTGGATGCGAGAATTATAGAAGCTATATTTCATAATAGCAATCAATTGTATAATTAGAATTGACGTTTCGGCCTTTTTGCCCTTCAGCATTCCTTATCCAATTGTCATTTTATAGAGGAGTGAATGGATGGACGTTTTCTGTTAAACAATGATTTTCATCTGACAACCTTACGATTATGTCATAACCCTGCGAACCAATGTGCATGTTTGTCATTTCTTGAAGAGATAGTTCTCTTATTTCTTTTGTCTCTCATGTGTATATTATTTCACCTGAAATATTTTGCTATATATTAAAAAAAATGCTTATATTTAACTTGTGCAGTATACCCACGTAGATATTTGACACTATGCTATGTTTCTCATTTAGATGACCTGGAATAAATCTTATCTATGGAACTTGACACATTTTTGGTTTATAATTTTGTGCGTACGTTTGGTATTTAGATCCTGAAAATAATTGTTGTTCAAAAAAATGTATTTTTTTTTGTTTTTGCATATTTTCAGCTCTGATGAAGGCCAAATAGGCCGAAATGTCAATTCTATATATACAATTGATTGCTGTTATGAAATAAAATTTCTAGAATTCTCACATTGACATTGGAGTGCCAAGTTCCCTGTTTACCACATTACTGGGTCATCAATATGTCAGCCCTGGACAACACTTGGGTTGGCCACCTTTGGCAACCATTTTTTCCTTACCTAAATGCATGTATTTTTGGCTAAAGATCATTTTTGTAATTGGGATTCATTAAAAATTTTGCACTGTTTATTTTCTGTAGCCTTTGTGTTGCACTGTCTCATAGTGATAAAATATAACTTTTATTCTGTCTTTAAAAGCATATGGCAGTATTTACAAATGAGGTAGATGAATCAAGCAACGTTTCGGCCATGATAGGCCATCCTCAAGCCAAACTTACAAAGTCAGCCATAACATGCAGCTGATATAAAATGAGGCCTTTATATACAGTTGAAACCAGAAGTTTACATACACTATATAAAAAGACACATATGCATGTTTTTGTTAATATCTGACATGAAATCAGAATAATCCTTTCCTGTTTTAGGTCAATTAGGATTACAATAATTTTTAATATTTGCCAAATGCGAGTATAATGAGATAGAGAATGTTTTAAGGCAATTTTATTATTTACTGCAAAGTCAAAAGTTTACATGCATTTCATTAGTACTTGGTACCATTGACCTTAAACTGAATGACTTGGGTCAAACGTTTGGGACGTCCTTCCACAAGCTTGTCACAATAGTTGGTTGGAATTTGGGCCCATTCCTCCTGACAAAACTGGAGTAACTGATCCAGGTTTTTAGGTCGCCTTGCTCGCACCTGCCTTTTCAGCTTTGCCCATAAATTTTCAATAGGATTGAGATCAGGGCTTTGTGATGGCCACTCCAAAACATTGACTTTGTTATCCTTAAGCCACTTTGTTACCATTTTGGCAGTATGCTTCAGGTCATTGTCCTTTTGGAAGACCCATTTCCGCCCAAGCTTTAACTTCATGGCTGATGTCTTGAGATGTTGCTTCATTATTGCCACATAATCTTCTTGTCTCATGATGCCATCTATTTTGTGAAGTGCACCAGTCCCTCCTGCAGCAAAACAACCCCACAACATGATGCTTCCACCCCCCGTGTTTCACAGTTGGGATGGTGTTCTTAGGCTTTCAAGCTTCTCCCTTTTTCCTCCAAACGTAACGATGGTCATTATGCCCAAAAAGTTCAATTTTAGTTTCATCAGACCACAGGACATGTCTCCAAAAGTTAAGGTCTTTGTTCCTGTGTGCATTTGTAAACATTAATCTGGCCTTTTTATGTTTCTTTTGGAGTAATGGCTTTTTCCTAGCAGAGTGGCCTTTCAGCCCATGTTGATACAGTACTCATTTCACTGTGGATATTAACACAATCTTACCAGCTTCCGCCATCATCTCCACAAGGTCTTTTGCTTTTGTCCTTGGGTTGATATGCACATGTCGGACCAAAGCACGTTCATCTCTGGGACACAGAACCCGTCTCCTTCCTGAGCGGTAGGATGGCTGGACATTCCCATCTTGTTTGTACTTGCGTATAATTGTTTGCACAGATGAACGAGGCACCTTCAGGTATCTTGAAATTGTACCCAAGGATGAGCCAGACTTGTGCAAGTCCACAATTCTCTTCCTGATATCTTGGCTGATTTCTTTAGACTTTCCCATGATCCCATGATGCTACACAAAGAAGTAGTGTGTTTCAGATGTGCATTAAAATACATTCACAGGTGTGTCTCTAATTAGCTTAAGATGTTAACTTAAGATGTTGCCAAAAACCTATCAGAAGCTTCCAAACACATGACCTCATCATATGGGCAGTCCAGCATTGTTTAAAGACATAGTAATCTTAGTGTATGTGAACTTTTGACTTTGCAGTAAGTAATAAAAATGCCTTAAAACATTCTCTCTCTCATTATTCTGGCATTTGACAAATATTAATAATTATGGCAATCCTAATTGACCTAAAATGGGAAAGGTTTATTCTGATTTCATGTCAGATATTGAGAAAAACATGCATATGTGTCTTTTTATATTGTGTATGTAAACTTCTGGTTTCAACTGTATATCATGGAGAGCGGGCTCTCACCTCTTCCTCCTCCTCAGAGCCCCTCACGGTTGTCATGACAGCAATCTACTTGTTGAACAGACAGAAACATTAAAATACAATAAAATCAAACACAATTGTATGAGTTTATCCTGTTGGATGTACTACAATATATACAGGGTGGTCCAAAAGTAGGTGGACAGAAAATAATAACATTTATTTTGCTTTATATATAAAATTATATTTACTAACACAAGCATAACATTGACAATTAAATTTTATTCTGAACAATAATACAAAAGCCCTTAAATTTTATCAGCGCAGGTGCTCAAACTGTTTGCCATTACAATTTGCACAGCTTTGAAGTCGCCTCTTACGCTTCGACAAACCTTTTTGCACAAGTCTCTGTGGGTATTAATTCCTTGAAATGCATCTCTTATGTAATTTTTCAAATCACTGACACTTTTTGGTTTTTGACTATAAACTTTGTCCTTGAGTACTCCCCAAAAGAAAAAATCCATTGGGGTCAAGGCTGGTGAACGTGCCGGCCAGTCCATTTATTAGGAAATGTTTCATCAAGATACTCGCGGACTACTCTTAAATAATGTGGAGGGGCCCCATCTTGTTGGAAATAAAGACTTTTTTTTCAAAGAGTCTGTGAGGAATGAAAAGTGGAATCTGATTGGTTGCTAAGGGCAACTGAGCCAGTTTCACTTTACACCATGTTTGATAAATCTCCCCCTTCATAACCTTATTACACTTTCTGTCAACCTACTTTTGGACCACCTTGTATTATAGATGAGTCTGTTGTGTTTGATTAAATCATATATATTCGTGTGAATTATAGGTTTTCTCTGGCATCTTGATACAGGCATAGCTCTATTTTTTCCATTTTTTATTGTAAAATTTTGCATCATTTTGCTTTTACAGGTTCTTTGTTTCCCTGAACATTCAACTTTAATGTTCAGAAAAAGGCAAAAAAAAAGAGTTGTAAACTCATACAATTCCGTTTGATTTTATTGTATTTTAATGTTTTCGTCTGTTCAACAAGTAGATGGCTGTCATGGCAACCGCGAGGGGCTCTGAGGAGGAGGAAGAGGTGGAGCCTGCACTCCATGATATATGCACTGCTCAAAAAAATAAAGGGAACACTTAAACAACAGAATATAACTCCAAGTAAATCAAACTTCTGTGAAATCAAACTGTCCACTTAGGAAGCAACACTGATTGACAATTTCCCATGCTGCTGTGCAAATGGAAAAGACAATAGATGGAAATTATTGGCAATTATCAAGACACACTCAATAAAGGAGTGGTTCTGCAGGTGGGGACCACAGACCACATCTCAGTACCAATGCTTTCTGGCTGATGTTTTGGTCACTTTTGAATGTTGGTTGTGCTTTCACACTTGTGGTAGCATGAGACGGACTCTACAACCCACAGAAGTTGCTCAGGTAGTGCAGCTCATCCAGGATAGCACATCAATGCGAGCTGTGGCAAGAAGGTTTCCTGTGTCTGTCAGCGTAGTGTCCAGAGGCTGGAAGCGCTACCAGGAGAGAGGCCAGTACACCAGGAGATGTGGAGGGGGCCGTAGGAGGGCAACAACCCAGCAGCAGGACCGCTACCTCCGCCTTTGTGCAAGGAGGAACAGGAGGAGCACTGTCAGAGCCCTGAAAAATTACCTCCAGCAGGCCACAAATGTGCATGTGTCTGCACAAACGGTTAGAAACCGACTCCATGAGGATGGTATGAGGGTCCTACGTCCACAGATGGGGGTTGTGCTCACAGCCCAACCCCGTGCAGGACGCTTGGCATTTGCCACAGAACACCAGGATTGGAAAAGTCACCACTGGCGCCCTGTGCTTTTCACAGATGAAAGCAGGTTCACACTGAGCACATGTGACAGACGTGACAGAGTCTGGAGACGACGTGGAGAGCGATCTGCTGCCTGCAACATCCTTCAGCATGACCGGTTTGGCAGTGGGTCAGTAATGGTGTGGCGTGGCATTTCTTTGGAGAGCCGCACAGCCCTCTATGTGCTCGCCATAGGTAGCCTGACTGCCATTAGGTACCGATATAAGATCCTCAGACCCCTTTTGAGACCATATGCTGGTGCTGTTGGCCCTGGGTTCCTCCTAATGCAGGACAATGCCAGACCTCATGTGGCTGGAGTGTGTCAGCAGTTCCTGCAAGATGAAGGCATTGAAGCTTTGGACTGGCCCGCCCGTTCCCCAGACCTGAATCCGATTGAGCAAATCTGGGACATCATGTCTCGCTCCATCCACCAACGTCACATTGCACCACAGACTGTCCAGGAGTTGGCGGATGCTTTAGTCCAGGTCTGGGAGGAGATCCCACAGCAGACCATCAGCAACCTCATCAGGAGCATGCCCAGGCATTGTAGGGAGGTCATACAGGCATGTGGAGGCCATACACAATACTGAGCCTCATTTTGACTTGTTTTAAGGACATTACATCAAAGTTGGATCAGCCTGTAGTGTGATTCTCCACTTTAATTTTGGGGGTGACTCCAAATCCAGGCCTCCATTGGTTAATAAATTTGATTTCCATTGATGATTTTTGTGAGATTTTGTTGTCAGCACATTCAACTTTGTACAGAACAAAGTATTCAATGAGAATATTTCATTCATTCAGATCCAGGATGTGTTATTTGAGTGTTCCCTTTATTTTTTTGAGCAGTGTATATATATATATATATATATATATATATATATATATATATATATATATATATAGGCACAGTATAGACCAGAAGTTTGGACACACCTTCTCATTTAAAGATTTTTCTGTATTTTCATGACTATGAAAATTGTACATTCACACTGAAGGCATCAAAACTATGAATTAACACATGTGGAATTATATACTTAGCAAAAAAGTGTAAAACAACTGAAAATGTGTCTTATATTCTAGGTTCTTCAAAGTAGCCACCTTTTGCTTTGATGACTGCTTTGCACACTCTTGGCATTCTCTTGATGAGCTTCAAGAGGTAGTCACCGGAAATGGTTTTCACTTCACAGGTGTGCCCTGTCAGGTTTAATAAGTGGGATTTCTTGCCTTATAAATGGGGTTGGGACCATCAGTTGTGTTGTGCAGAAGTCAGGTGGATACACAGCTGATAGTCCTACTGAATAGACTGTTAGAATTTGTATTATGGCAAGAAAAAAGCAGCTAAGTAAAGAAAAACAAGTGGCCATCATTACTTTAAGAAATGAAGGTCAGTCAGTCCGAAAAATTGGGCAAACTTTGAAAGTGTCGCCAAGTGCAGTTGCAAAAACCATCAAGCGCTACAAAGAAACTGGCTCACATGAGGATCGCCCCAGGAAAGGAAGACCAAGAGTCACCTCTGCTTCTGAGGATAAGTTTATCCGAGTCACCAGCCTCAGAAATCGCAGGTTAATAGCAGCTCAGTTTAGAGACCAGGTCAATGCCACACAGAGTTCTAGCAGCAGACACATCTCTATAACAACTGTTAAGCGGAGACTTTGTGCAGCAGGCCTTCATGGTAAAATAGCTGCTAGGAAACCACTGCTAAGGACAGGCAACAAGCAGAAGAGACTTGTATGGGCTAAAGAACACAAGGAATGGACATTAGAGCAGTGGAAATCTGTGGTTTGGTCTGATGAGTCCAAATTTGAGATCTTTGGTTCCAACCACCGTGTCTTTGTGTGACGCAGAAAAGGTGAACGGATGGACTCTACATGCCTGGTTCTCACCGTGAAGCATGGAGGAAGAGGTGTGATAGTGTGGGGGTGCTTTGCTGGTGACACTGTTGGGGTTTATTCAAAATTGAAGGCATACTGAACCAGCATGGCTACCACAGCATCTTGCAGCGGCATGCTATTCCATCCGGTTTGCGTTTAGTTGGACCATCATTTATTTTTCAACAGGACAATGACCCCAAACACACCTCCAGGCTGTGTAAGGGCTATTTGACCAAGTAGGAGAGTGATGGGGTGCTACACCAGATGACCTGGCCTCCACAGTCACCAGACCTGAACCCAATCGAGATGGTTTGGGGTGAACTGGACCGCAGAGTGAAGGCAAAAGGGCCAACAAGTGCTAAGCATCTCTGGGAAATCCTTCAAGATTGTTGGAAGACCATTTCCGGTGACTACCTCTTGAAGCTCATCAAGGGAATGCCAAGAGTGTGCAAAGCAGTCATCAAAGCAAAAGGTGGCTACTTTGAAGAACCTAGAATATAAGACATATTTTCAGTTGTTTCACCCTTTTTTGTTAATTGTATAATTCCACATGTGTTAATTCATAGTTTTGATGCCTTCAGTGTGAATGTACAATTTTCATAGTCATGAAAATACAGAAAAATCTTTAAATGAGATGTGTCCAAACTTTTGGTCTGTACTGTATATATATATATATATATATATATATATATAAAGGCCTCATTAATATCTGCTGGATGTTATGGCTGACTTTTTGTAATTTGTAATTTTAGCTTGAGAAAGGCCTATCATAGTCGAAACGTTGCTTAATCTATCTATATAATTGTCTTGTCCGTCCGTCCGGGAAATCCCGGGTCGCTGATTGGTCCGGCCGGGGCCAATCAGCGACGCGGCATTTCAGAAAAACATGGCAGCCATTAGCGGCTCATGTGAGGCACAGAGGTCAGTGGCGATGCAGCCGGGAGATGCAGCCGGCTGCTCGCAGCATAAGTCCCCCGACCGCAGGCGCCGCTGACCTACATGCGGCTATCGTCGGAAGATCAGCGGCTACAGCCGCTTATCTCCCGAGGACAAGTGTGACGCCCCTCCCCTCCTCTCCTTTCCCCTCCTCTCCCCTCCCCTCTCCTCCCGTCCCTCCCCCCACTCGATCAGGACCCCGGCGTCATACTTACCCCTCCCCTCCTCTCCTCTCCCCTCCCCTCCTTTCTTTTCCCCTCCTCTCCCCTCCCCTCTCCTCTCCTCCCGTCCCTCCCCCCGCTCGATCAGGACCCCGGCGTCATACTTACCCCTCCCCTCCCCTCCTCTCCCCTCGTCCCTCCCCCCACTCGATCAGGACCCCGACGTCATACTTACCCCTCTCCTCCTCTCCCCTCCCCTCCTTTCCTTTCCCCTCCTCTCCCCTCCCCTCTCCTCTCCTCCCGTCCCTCCCCCCGTTCGATCAGGACCCCGGCGTCATACTTACCCCTCCCCTCCTCTCCTCCCGTTCCTCCCCCCCGCTCGATCAGGACCCCGGCGTCATACTTACCCCTCCCCGTGCCTGCGCAGCAGCTCCTGTGTCTTCCGCTGATGCTCTGTGACGCTTCAGGTCAGAGGGCGCGGTGACGTCTTTACACCGCACTCTCTCCTGACAGATCACAGCGCACAGCGTGAAGATGCCGGCTACGCTGGAGTCCAGAGAAGCAGTGAGGTGAGTATTGGATTTTTTTTTTTTTTTTTGTATGGGGCCATAGGGGCATTATATGGGGGAGAGGTGACATCCTGCATGGGGCATTATATGGGGGGAAAGGTGACATCCTACATGGGGCATTATATGGGGGGGAGAGGTGACATCCTGCATGGGGCATTATATGGGGGGGAGAGGTGACATCCTACATGGGGCATTATATGGGGGGGGAGGTGACATCCTACATGGGGCATTATATGGGGGGGGAGTGACATCCTGCATGGGGCATTATATGGGGGGGTGACATCCTGCATGGGGCATTATATGGGGGGAGAGGTGACATCCTACATGGGGCATTATATGGGGGGAGAGGTGACATCCTACATGGGGCATTAAATGGGGGGAGAGGTGACATCCTGCATGGGCCATTATATGGGGGGAGAGGTGACATCCTACATGGGGCATTATATGGGGGAGAGGTGACATCCTACATGGGGCATTATATGGGGGGAGTGGTGACATCCTACATGGGGCATTATATGGGGGAGAGGTGACATCCTGCATGGGGCATTATATGAGGGGAGAGGCGACATCCTACATGGGGCATTATATGGGGGAGAGGCGACATCCTGCATGGGCCATTATATGGGGGGAGAGGTGACATCCTACATGGGGCATTATATGGGGGGAGAGGTGACATCCTACATGTGGCATTATATGGGGGGAGAGGTGACATCCTACATGGGGCATTATATGGGGGAGAGGTGACATCCTACATAGGGCATTATATGGGGGGAGAGGTGACATCCTGCATGGGTTATTATATAGGAGGGATGTGACAGCCTGCATGGGGCATTATATGGGGGGAGAGGTGACATCATGCATGGGGCATTATATGGGGGGAGATGTGACATCCTACATGGGGCATTATATGGGGGGAGAGGTGACATCCTACATGGGCCATTTAAGGGGGGAGAGGTGACATCCTGCATGGGGCATTATATGGGGGGAGAGGTGACATCCTACATGGGGCATTATATGGGGGGAGAGGTGACATCCTGCATGGGGCATTATATGGGGGGAGAGGTGACTTCCTGCATGGGGCATTATATGGGGGAGAGGTGACATCCTGCATGGGCCATTATATGGGGTGAGAGGTGACATCCTACATGGGGCACTATAGTGGGATGTGACTTCCTGCATGGGGCATTATATAGGGGGGGAGAGGTGACATCCTGCATGGGGTATTATGTACAGGGGATGTGACATCCTGCGTGGGGTATTATATGCATGGGGTATTATATACGGGGGATGTGACTTCCTGCATGGGGCATTATAAAGGAGGGTCGGGAAACATATGCTAGAATACCCGATGCTTTAGAATCGGGCCACCATCTAGTATGTCACATAATAGCTGCAGCCAAGAACACAAAGACACAATAGGGAGTTCGGGGGTAAGTAATACTTATTTTTATTATTTAATGTCAGCAACAAAGAATAAGAGAGAAGGCTATTGCTATATTCACACCCTCAGTGGTGTAGTGCGGGTGTACTATTTTTTTGTATTTTTATTATTTCATTACATTATCCAATTTTTGACAACTCTTAAAACCTCTTGATAAAACTAAAGTAATCCTGATGACCTGCAGCCGCCGCGGAGAGCTTAGTAGCTTTCTGCACACTGTTTGGACAATGAACTTAATAATAAACCATGATACTATAAAATAAGCTCTCAGTGTCGCAGTGCACAGTTGGCCGGATTTAAAGGTGTTGGCCAGCCACCTAATTATGTTAAAAAATCCACTTAGAATACAATAAATGTTAAAAAGTGACCTTGACTTACCTTACCTATCCCTGCTGCTATTTGGATACACACACATCTTTGTTATTTTTTCTCCAATGATAATGTGTCAGCTCAGACATGTGACCTAAGCGGTGTTGACCGCCACCCGCACAGCCACTGACCGGCTGCAGAAGTCACATGTCTTGACAACACATCATTGATGGAGAAAAAAGAACAGAGACCTGTGAATGAAATGGGAAGCATAAGAATGAGCATTGTGTAGATAAGTATTACTTGCATTTATAGCATTTATAGCATGCTAAGTATTTTTTGAAAAAGAAAATACATATATAGATTGGTTTACAACTCTTGTAACCCCTTGCAGATAATTCAACATTACAATCCAAGCTGTTGGAACAGAACCACATATATGTCGCATACTGGATTCTGTTCCTTTCCCCCATATTTCTCATCAGCTTTAGGGAACATGCGAGAGGCTGTATTTTCGGTCCGAGTGCGATCCGACAAAACATAGGATCGTGCTCAGACCAATGTTATTCTATAGGGCAGTGCACATGACCGATGTTTTATGGGACTGTTCGAGGGAAAAAAAAAACGCAGCATGTATGATTTGCATCCGTAAATTGGATCACACTCGGCCATTCATGTCTATGGGGCTGTGGAAAACATTGGACCACACTTGGATGATATCTGGGCGCGGTGTGATTTTCACGGACTGACAGATTGGAGAAGATGGAGACATTGTTTTTTCTTCTTCTCCACATCCGAGAAAATCGGATCACACTGGGATCAGACTCTGATCATAGCGTGATTTGCATAACCGGCCCTATTCTCTTGGAAGAGAGACAATATGGTTGTGTAACCCTAGCACCCTTATTCTTGCACTAATGAACCCAGGTAGAGCTGAGCTTATGCAGATCCAAGTGCAAAGCTGCTAAGTGGTTTTGGTGTTTTCTTTACTGAATCTGGTGAGGCTGGAAGTGATTTGGTATTTATTTTGTAGTAAGAATATTTTCCTAAGTTCTTTGGACAAAATGACACTAAGTTAAAGCTTTCTATAATTATTTCATATGAATTCATCATGAATACAGTTACTATTCTCTCCAAGTTCTGTTGCACGCACAAACACGCACACACATATGCATATCTGTAGATATTTCTTCAGTTTTACATCTGTTGTTTTCTACTTACCAAGGACGACTGTTAATTTATTTTTGAAAGAGGGTTTTACACAATGAGCAGCGGTAACTACCCAACTGGGTGCAATTAGTGTCCCACCACAGATAGTCATTAATGGTCTATCTAAGACGACTCGAGCCTGCAAATAAATTTTTAAACATTATGATTAGTTTTGAATCCCTTATATTAGCATATGTCGAGTATCCATTGTCTGTTTACGAATTCACAATTTAATTTTAACAAAAATTTAATTTGCTTCATGAGCCAGAATGAAGCATTTATGTCATATCCTATATGAGAAGGGATTATCATCTACATTTCCTATTTACATGATGGTGGTGTGAAGCAAATCTCTACAAAATGTGGTTAAAATAAAACCACCTACAATCAGATCAAAAAAGTTGCTAAAATATTTTTTTTGGTATATTGTATTGATTAGTAAAAAATGTGGGGTATATATTTAAAGATGATTTCCTTTAAAATAACTTGACTTCAGCAATTGGTCTCGTCACTTTACAGACGTTTACAGAATGTTGTAAAAGGAAGAAGAGATGCTACATAACTGTAGACATGGGCCTGTCCCAACTTTATCGAGAAGTGTTGCTACTCCATCAATTTCTAAATGTGTTATTTTTTTTAAATGAAATGGAAAAATGTATAACTTTCCACTTCTGTTATGTGTTCTATTTTAAATATTGTTTTCCGTACACTTTACACCGCGTCCCAACTTTTTGGGAATTGGGATTGTAATTTTTTAGTTTTACAGCCCAACTTTGTAAAATTCTGCAAAGCACCTGTGGGTTCAAAATGTTCACTTCACTTTCAGATGAATTAATTTCGGGGTGCAGTATCCAAGCTGGAGTCTCTTGTTGACGGTTTCTGTTGTTTTGCAACCTCCGGGACTCTATGAATGGGACATGGTATCCACAATCTATTCCAGCCAAAAATGCACTCCAAAAGTCAAAGAGTGCTCCTTTTGAGCCTTGCGATGTTCCCAAACAGTGGTTTACGAACACATATGGGGTAGTGCAACATTTGTGAGTAATTGTACCAAATTGTGGAGTAAATTTTCTCCTACTACAACTTGGAAAACATTATAAAATTCTATGAAGCACCCATGAGTTCAAGATGATCACAACACCTCTAGGTGAATTCCTTGAGGCGTGTAATTTCTAAAATAGTTCACTTGTGAACAATTTCTGTTGTTTTGGCATCTCAGGGACTCTGAAAATCGTGACATGGTATCTGCAAACTGTTCCAGCCAAAATTACCCACCAAAAGACAAGCAACACCCTTTTATTGAGCCGTGCTGTGAGCCCAAAAAGTAATTTCTGACCGCATTGGGGTATTAATGCATTCTGGTGAAATTGCATAATAAATTGTGGGGTCCAATTTCTTAAATGATCCTTTGTAAAAATGAGAAAATTGAGCCTAAAGCAACATTTTAGTGTAAAAATTTTTATTTTTCATTTTATGTATTCCACTTTGTGTTTATTACTGTGAAACACCTGAAGGGTTAAGAAACTTGCTAAATGCCGTTTTCTTGAGGGGCTATGGGTTATGGATATTCTGACATATAGGCCCCTCAATGTCACTTCAAAAGTGAATTGATTCCTAAAAAATAGGGAATAGGTTTTGTAAATTGCTTTGAAAAAATGAAAAATTTATGCAAAATTTTTAAGCCTTCTATCATTCTAAGAATTAAAGAAAGTTTCAAAAATAATGCTGCCATAAAGTAGACATATGGGAATTATTATTTATTAACCATTTTGTGTGGTATCACAGATGTCAGATTTGAACATTTTGGCCTGGGCAGGAAAGTGAGTGGAGTGAAAAGAACTTTATACCTGCCATGGACACTCTCCTTTTGGACATTCTTCACCACCAACAATTCGCCCTTTTAATATTTTCTTTTTCAGCACTGGTATCTGTCCACATGGATATTCCACTGTTAAAACAAGCATTAGAAACATACTGGTGAAGTACAGTAGGAAGCACAGAGTTCTTTTTATATATTGCTACAAGAATTTTGTCATGGAAGACCATCTGTACACTTACTAGCTTTGCACAATGGCTTTTTATATTATATGGTATGGTATTTGGAATAGTATTGTATGGTATTTGCCATTCTAACCTACCCTATCCAAGAGTTGCCCAATAGTAGATGATATTTTACTGACCTGTAGGAATGCATGATGTTCCATCTTCCCCTAGAGCATAGCCCTCCATACATGAGCAGCGTCGTATGGTGGGAGTGTCATGACATAACTGCTCACATTGTCCATTCTCAAACTCACACCTCAGTGTGCCATTTTTATCTGTAGAAAGGTACAAAATGTTATTCTGACTCAATATATCATCTCCTCAAAGTACTATCCTCAGGCTTGGTTATGGTGTAGTCCCAGGAGGGAAAAAGAAAATCCCGGCACTCACGTGTTGATAATCAGTAATATATGTATCACCCGACAGAAACATATATTAGCTTTGTTACAAGAGAAGTTGAATCTTTATTAAATCGGACACAACTAGGAGGTTTTTCTTACAGTAGTAATCTAACCATGAAAGAAAGGGAAGCCTTTAAACTTTTACAGGATGATAAGACGATAGAGATAAAGCCCGCTGACAAAGGGGGATCAATTGTAATAATGGATAGGGAGAGATATATTGGGGAGATAATGAGACAATTATCAGATTCCACAACTTATCAACCACTAAAAGGGAACCCATTGAAAGATATACAAAGGAAAATTGAGATAATGATAGATAGATATAAATTAAGGGGTAATATTGATTCAAAGTTGGCTGATTTTTTGATAAAAGATGATCCTATCACCCCAGTATTTTATATATTACCAAAAGTGCATAAAACTTTAATTGATCCTCCAGGCAGACCAATTGTGGCGTCCACAGAGTCAGTATTATCCCCTCTATCTATAACATTGGAACACATTTTGACCCCTCTAGTAAAGAAAAATAAATCTTTTTTATTAGATACAGGAGATTTTTTGGAAAAAATTAAAACTATTCATAATATATCTGCAGATGCCATCATTACTACAATAGATGTTACAAGTTTATATACATCAATAGAACATGAAAAAGGATTAAACGCAGTGAGGTGGCTTCTTGAGATTAATGAATTTCCAGGGGTTCAAAGAGATATAGTGATGGAGTTACTAAGGGTGGTTCTGTATGAGAACTATTTTTTGTTCCAAGATGTATATTATAAACAGAAGAGGGGATCGGCAATGGGTGCGAATGTGGCCCCCCCATACGCAAATACATATATGTCATTTTTTGAGGAGCATTATGTCTATGAACATCCTCTATTCAAGATACATGGAAGAGCCTGGTTTAGGTTCATAGATGACATTTTTTGCGTATGGGAGGGGCCACAAGAAACCCTAATGACATTCTATGATGATTTGAATAGTGTATGGAGTGAACTAAAATTTACCATTTCATATAGCACTGAGAGGATAAATTTTTTGGACACTATTGTAATTAGGAATGAGAAAGGGGACTTTGAGACAGATTTATATAAAAAAGATACGGACAGGAATAGTATCTTACATTTTAGGAGTGCACACCCATATTCTGTTAAAAAGGCTATCCCCAAATCACAGTTTCAGCGAGTGACTAGGATTGTTACCAACCCCTCCATCTGTTCAAAAAGAATTGAGGAAATGTGTGAAAATTTTAGATTGAGAGACTATCCCCAACGTATTCTAGATGGGGCATTAAGAAAGGTGGTTACTGATGAAAAAACACGTAGAAGGGATGAATCACGTATATGCTTTGTGAGGGAATATCATCCGGTCAATTTAAAAGTAGATCAGATTATAAAGAAATATTGGCATATTCTAGGGCAGGCATATCCGAGTGTGATGGAATTTAATATACCTCCCCTTATCTGTAACAAGAGATTGCCCAATGTGAAGGATAAACTAATACGGGCGGATGTTGGGAGCGATGCAATAATTCCAAGACAAACTTTTCTTTCAACCAAAAATAAAGGAACGTATCCCTGTCTGAATTGTGCTCAATGTAATAATGTAATTAAGGGGGAATATTTCAGTCATCCTAGGACAGGTAAAAGATTTAATATTAAGGGCTTCTACACGTGTAAATCTACAAATGTGGTTTACCAGATAAAATGTCCGTGCGGCTTTTCATATATTGGAGAAACAATGCAGTCAGTAGGAACACGGGTTAATAAACATAAATCCACTATCAGGTGTGGAGATACTTCGCTTCCCCTTCCATTACATTTTAAGGAAAAAGGACATTCAATAGCCCAATTGAAATATCAGGTGTAAGAACAAATAGATACACCTAGAAGAGGAGGCAGTATCAAAAAAATCCTTTTATGTAGAGAAGCCTTTTGGATTTATACTTTGGGAACTTTATATCCGAATGGCCTGAATCGAGAATATGATGTTAGTAGTATTATGTGATTAGGATAATGAGTAATATATACATCCTATTTTTCTTTCTAGACATCTCAGATGCGATGAAATCCTGAAGTATCTGCATAGGAACAAATGGGATGCATATTATACTTGCCACATTTTGTCGGGTTAAATAAGATTGAATGCGGAGTCTAATTTAGGGAATAGAGGATAACAAAGGATAAATTGAAAAAGTCACTCTTGTCTCAGACAACGATCTGGGGGAGGTGAGAATCACTTAGGACATAGATGTTCTCTATTCCCGTATGTCTGTGATTATTCCTTCAGCAGTAGCTTTATATGTAGTTACAATTTATAATGAGATATAAAGTGATATAGAAATAATATGATGAATTTTTTCTACTATGTAAATTGGGATTTATGGGAATATGGTAGTATACTGATCTCTTTATAAGGCATTTACTAATAGAATTATAAAGGGCAAGAGAATAAAAGATAGATTTAGTCACTTGTTGCAGGCTGTTCATGAGGAATCAGTTGTATATACAAATGTAATAAACAGTATTGTTCTAATAAAAATCTTTTTGAAAAAATCTAAAAATATCAAGGAATTTTTTTCCAGAAAAATTATATAATGTTGAATGTGTTTAATAAAAAGAACATTGAGAAATTTAGATGGGAATATTTTTGATACATTTATGAAATGGAATCCATGTTTTAGGATTTATATTCTCATATTTGGTTGGAGATTATTTATATATATGAATTTACTTGTCATTGATATATTTGATTCCATTGGAAATATTAAAAAATCTTAAAAACATTAAGGATTTTTTCTGGAAAAACTATGAAATGTTACATATTTTTAGCTAAAAGAATATGGAGAAATAAAGATATAATGTGGTATATGCATGCAATAAATTTTACAATCTGCGATGTATATGGTCTTATGTGTAGTCGGGGATTATTTAAATATATGAATTCACTTGTTCTTTTTTATTGTGCAACTTGAGTTTATTATTGCTTAATTTTTGTATGTTGTTGTAAATTCTGTTATATATAATTTCTTTTATTGGTCTACTCTTTTTTTATGTTAATGAGAATTATGTCATTTCCGTGGATTTGTTTATAAATATCTTGACTGAATGTATTTAACCACAATTGAAAAAAGCCTTGGACAGGCTGAAACGTCTTGTGTGAGTTGTGGAATAAATCAACTGATTATCAACACGTGAGTGCCGGGATTTTCTTTTTCTACAGACATTGTTTTCCACGTGCACCACTCTAGCTATACGGAGTGCCGACTATTCCTTTTTGATACTAGTCCCAGGAGGGAGCTGCCAACTGAAAGATTGTTTGACCAACAGTTGTCTTACGTCTAGGTCCAGCTTCAGCTCTCCTAAAGTGAGGAAATGTTTGCTCCCTCCAACATACAATGTATTGCTAGGTCAAGATTTCTAAAAGCTAATTCAGTTGAACACCACTCTTCTCCCAAACTACAAGGTGTGGACCACATGGCCATAGACTCTGAAAAAGTGACAACCCCCTCAATAAAACCCACTCTGAGGATACAAAAAAAGAAATCAATTTGGGGCACTGAAGTGAAACAATGAGAGGCAATATAGTATGTGAAAATTAAATGGGGGTCCCTAGGTATAAAATAAAAGCAGCAGGAGGCATGCTGTGAGCCTCTCTTGGGGCTTCCATCAAGACTTCATTGCATGAAATATATAGCATGACACCCTATTCTTTCTATAAAATTATGTAAATCTCAACAGTACCACGATGGATCCTAAAATTAGTGAATGCGGATCCCACAGGAATCCTTCATATATAGATTTGGTATATTCTGTTATAAACTGAAAGAGTGTGAACAGAGCCTAATGAATCATCTATGGAAAAAATAACTTACTTATTTCACAGTTTCTGCCCTCATACCCCTCGGGACATAGACACATATAGAACTGATATTCATCATAGCACGTGCCGCCATTTTGACAAGGATTGGAAAGGCATTGGTTTTCATCTGTGAAGAGTTCAGACATGATATTCTTACCATATACAGTGGTGGCCAAAAGTATTGGCACCCCTGCAATTCTGTCAGATAATACTCAGTTTCTTCCTGAAAATGATTGCAATCACAAATTCTTTGGTATTATTATCTTCATTTAATTTGTCTTCTATGAAAAAACACAAAAAGAATTGTCCTAAAGCCAAATTGGACATAATTCCACACCAAACCTAAAAAAGGGGGTGGACAAAAGTATTTGCACTGTTTGAAAAATCATGTGATGCTTCTCTAATTCGTGTAATTAACAGCACCTGTAACTTACCTGTGGCACCTAACAGGTGTTGGCAATAACTAAATCACACTTGCAGCCAGTTAACATGGATTAAAGTTGACTCAACCTCTGTCCTGTGTCCTTGTGTGTACCACATTGAGCATGGAGAAAAGAAAGAAGACCAAAGAACTGTCTGGGGACTTGAGAAACCAAATTGTGAGGAAGCATGAGCAATCTCAAGGCTACAAGTCCATCTCCAAAGACCTGAATGTTCCTGTGTCTTCCGTGCGCAGTGTCATCAAGAAGTTTAAAGCCCATGGCACTGTGGCTAACCTCCCTAGATGTGGACAGAAAAGAAAAATTGCCGAGAGATTTCAACGCAAGATTGTGCGGATGGTGGATAAAGAACCTCGACTAACATCAGAACAAGTTCAAGCTGCCCTGCAGTCCAAAGGGTACAACAATGTCAACTCGTACTATCCGTCGGCGTCTGAATGAAAAGGGACTGTATGGTAGGATACCCAGGAAGACCCCACTTCTTACCCCGAGACATAAAAAAGCCAGGCTGGAGTTTGCCAAAACTTACCTGAGAAAGCCTAAAACGTTTTGGAAGAATGTTCTCTGGTCAGATGAGACAAAAGTAGAGCTTTTTGGGAAAAAGCATCAATATAGAGTGTACAGGAAAAAAAAAAAGGCATTCAAAGAAAAGAACACGGTCCCTACAGTCAAACATGGCGGAGGTTCCCTGATGTTTTGGGGTTGCTTTGCTGCCTCTGGCACTGGACTGCTTGACCGTGTGCATGGCATTATGAAGTCTGAAGACTACCAACAAATTTTGGGGCATAATGTAAGGCCCAGTGTGAGAAAGCTGGGTCTCCCTCAGAGGTCATGGGTCTTCCAGCAGGACAATGACCCAAAACACACTTCCAAAAGCACTATAAAATGGTTTGAGAGAAAGCACTGGAGACTTCTAAGGTGGCCAGCAATGAGTCCAGACCTGAATCCCATAGAACACCTGTGGAGAGATCTCAAAATGGCAGTTTGGAGAAGGCACCCTTCAAATATCAGAGACCTGGAGCAGTTTGCCAAAGAAGAATGGTCTACAATTCCAGCAGAGCATTGTAAGAAACTCATTGATGGTTACTGGAAGCGGTTGTTCGCAGTTATTTTGGCTAAAGGTTGTGCAACCAAGTATTAGGCTGAGGGTGCCAATACTTTTGTCTAGCCCATTTTTGGAGTTTTGTGTGAAATGATCAATGATTTGATTTTTGCTTCATTCTCTTTTGTGTTTTTTCCTTGCAAGCAAATTAAATGAAGATAATAATACCAAATAATTTGTGATTGCAATCATTTTCAGGAAGAAACTGAGTATCATCTGACAGAATTGCAGGGGTGCCAATACTTTTGGCCACCACTGTAAATAACACAAATGAGATTTGTTGTTCATCAGTTTACAACGTACCTATGTATAGCCTCCAAAATTCTTTCTGGAGAGGAAGAAGAGAATTTACGTTAGCCCTTCTTAAATCATGATTTTGCACAATCAATATAACAATATGGAAATAGAGCCAATCAGAAAATCAAGTCTCACATGTAGGCCTCATTCAGATGTTCGTGTTTTCCGTACAAGTACTATCCATGTTTTTCATTGATAACACTTGCACTTATAATATTGAATGGAGTAATTTACATGTCCGTAATTTTCCGCTGACAAAGGGGTACACGAAAAATTGTGGAGACATGTCCAATTTTGATCCGAGTGTTGGATCAAAATCTTCAATGCAAGTCTATGAGAAAATCAGACTGCACTCATTAGTACGGGTGAAATACGCTGCAAGAGTTGACATTATGCAGATTTTAATCTGCTGCAAGTCTGCAAGGAAAAAATAAGCAACATGTGCATGAGAATTCAGGGATCACATGCACTTTGCTTGTACTGTAAAACCTTGTATATTTTCCAAGTGCACATATCCTTACAGTTAATTGAGGAGAGTCACAGAGACTGAATCATTTATATTTATTGGGTGGTGGAGATTATAGTTAATGGGAGCACAGTGCTGCTGATCACTTTATATTTGGATTAGTGCATGGCTAATAGTATATTAATGGGAGGGGTACATATCTGTACTCAGGGGTGCAGTGCAGGGGGGACACATGTATGTATACAATATATGTGACCTTGTTATTTTTAGGGCTGTGGTGATCATCGTAACAAGAGGAGTTGTGCCTGGGAGATGTCAACATGAAGGTCTGACCAGATGGAGAAGAAACAGCAGAAAATTACTCTACTCAGATGAGACGTCAGCGTAAGTTCCTGGATGTAAATATTATTCTGTATCTGCACTGTATGACTTGGAGTGATAATGTCTTTGTAAAATCCCTTAAGCCACATTCTTACATTCACATTCTGACCCCCAGCTCTGGCATCCGCTGATGTCATGTAATGGTTCCGGATGCAGCCGGGGGTCTCTCTCTTCTGCGTTCCACGGTGAGTGATGGGCTGTGGGCGGGGTTGCCCCACGCGTCACACCCAGTATCCACCACGCGTTTTCCCTCTCCTCATTCATTGGGAAAGCGCGCGGTGGATGCTGGGTATGACACACAGGGTAACCCCACCCATAACCCAGCATCCACCGCGGGGACCGTGCCACTGATGTCACGCCTCACTTGACGTGACATCAGCTGGGGGTCATGTGATGCCAGCTGTAGCTTGGCTCACAGGCCATAAAAACACAGCAAGGTAATTACAAAAACACTTATGGGCCCAAGGTAAATGCATTGGGGCATTTATCAAAAGTACTGGACAACTTCTTTAAGTAAATTATCTCATGGAATTTTCTCTATATCTACTTTTATAAATGAAGCCTTTAGCTTAGGCCACGTTCACACGTTCAGGATTTGGTCAGTATTTTACATCAGTATTTGTAAGCCAAAACCAGGAGGGGAACAGTCAGAGGAAAAGTATAATAGAAACACGTCACCACTTCTGTATTTATCACCCACTCCTGGTTTTGCCTTACAAATACTGATATAAAATACTGACCAAATACTGAGCGTGTGAACTGGAGTGTTTGAAGATGGCAAATATTGTTTACCTCTGTAGACAGCACAATGTCAGCAAATCAACAATACTAACAATCCTTAAAACAGCTATGAATTACAAAGCAGGAGGCAATGACAATCTGGGAAAATTTCAGTTTTTACATAGATTATTTGTCTCCTCAGCTTTCATACTTGTAGAGATTGTTATAGGTGTCAAATATACAGAAGGGGAAATACAAAACTTGTGCACCCAGGTGGTTTTGGCTCAAGCCACAAAATGTAATGTTTAGTTTATTGATGGCTCGTAGAATAAAAATGACAACCAGGATTACCGTACGTCTGTCATCCTTATAAAATTCTCTCGCTTCTTCATATGAACATTTTTCTTCATAGCACTCTCGTTCCAAGGATGCTTGCCTGAACTCCTCAAATATACTGTTAGCTCTCCTTATTCGACTCTTTAATACTGTATTGGCATCTTTAGTCTGTATGAAAACTATAAAAGACAGTGTTAAACCCACTATTCATACTCAACTATTTGGCAAAAGATGAATAAAATGCAGTCGAAGGTATGGACTTTGGTGGGAAGGGTTGACAATTTAAAGGCAACATGTCACAATTAAAAACAATTAAAGAGGATTTTTCACCAGTTTGAACATGTTAAACTGGCCACATTATGGAATAGTAGCTGCAGAGCTGAAGAAAATGTATTTTTTTATAGTTAATTTCTCTTCTCCGTTGTAAAGTTTAGGTTATAATTTATAATTCCAACTGGGTGTTACCAGAGATTCTTCTCTGGGGGCGTGTGCTTCTTCCCCTGTATGACATTGACCAATCATAAGCAAGCAGCAACATATAGGGGGAAAAAAGGACACACCCCGACAATAGCTTAGAACAACTTATACTGCTATGAGATGAAAGCTGAAGCAGTTTTAGTAATTACACTCATCTTTGCTCTTCTCCCAGCACTCGTAATTACTCTGCAGTGAGACTTGTGAGTAGAACAGACTGTCATTACATGTCTCACACAGAAGAAAGCCTGTTTTAAGCTATTGAGTAAATGTCATACAGGGGAAGAAGTACACACCTCTGGTAATGGCCCATTGTGCTTATCCTAAATTAGAACCTAAATTTCACAAGCTAATAACTCCACAAACCAGAGGAGAATTTATAAAATAAAAACCAAGTTTAATTCAATTTTGCAGCCACTATTCCATGATGTGGCCAGTTCAACATGCTCAAACTGGTGAAAGATATTCTTTAACAAGCAGTCTGATTTTCCAGCAGCAAGATATGAAACAGAGGTATCTATACAACTAAAAAAGAATATTTAGGTTTGTGGATTCATGTAAATCTCTGCACATTCTGGGTTTAGGAGTCTGGTGGATAGTCTTGCCTGAGTTTGACTACTATCACTGTATACATGCTCATACAGGGTAGATTGCCATTTACCGAATAGCACCTCCCACTGGACTCTTAAACCCCAAATGAGTGAAGAAATACTTGAATAAAATAAAGATTATCTTGTCCCTTTACATTATATATCTATCTATTCATATATTTTTGCTCTACATAATGAGAAAAATAAAATACTATTTTTATTAAGTCATGAATGAAACCAACAATAGATAAAATATATGGCATGTTTTATCAAATGTTGGTTTTAACAAAGACTCATTAAAATTTGTATTGCACAATTTCTTGAATATGGTTCATTATACACAGCAAGTGATTTGGAAAATAGCTTTCTGTCTAGCTTTTTATCTAAAAAAAAAAGGAATAAATTGGAGACTCGCACCTATAGAAATCCAAGAGCTGGTTGCCACAAACCTGGTTTACTCTTGAGAATGAGAAATTCATGTGATAATGAAGAAATTGCTAATCACAAAATATTACTAATTTTAATTACTATGTAGCACCATGAAAACATATTGGCCCCGATTTATCAAGACTGGCGTTGTTCACACCAGTTTTGACGAGAGAGAGAGAGCACACCTCCTAATAAATCTAGCACTTCTTACATGTGGTGTGGCTTTGTGCACCTTGCCACAAATATTACTCCAGTCAGAGACTGGAGTAAGATTTGTGGTGTAATGTACAGTACGGAGGTACCATATCATACAGGGTACCGACTAATCTATATATATTCAATCAGTTTATATCCTAAACTGAACTTGGCCTGTAGATAGTTACTTCCGAATGTATCAGCTCAGTGATAATTGTGACTGCTCAGATGTATATAGTTATACAGTGTATAGTATAGCTTAGTTAAAGTATTGACCAATTTCCCGTTTACGGTAAATGTATCACACATGAATAAAGATTACACAAGCTGTGTAAACATGGTGCCCTAATGATTTGTGAATTTTGCCTTATTTCCAGTTGTACAAGATGACTATAACGTGCACATTGCAACAACTTTATGTAATAAAGATTCGGTTGGACTATGACAGCACTTGTCAGTACAAGCAAACACCTAAAAG
Source organism: Phyllobates terribilis (assembly GCF_046119375.1). Taxonomy (NCBI): domain Eukaryota; kingdom Metazoa; phylum Chordata; class Amphibia; order Anura; family Dendrobatidae; genus Phyllobates; species Phyllobates terribilis. The sequence goes on along the minus strand of NW_027362762.1, from coordinate 323,364,558 downwards.
TACAAAACAGGTATGTTTGGAGATGTTACACATGAGACACGATGTTACGTACACTGTACTATATCAAGTATGACAAGAAACATTTTTTCCCCATTAAATATTATTTAACATCACATACCATACATATCAAACCTGTAAATTAGTATAGATACTTTTTGCCCTGTCTGGTCTGTAAATGGTCATTCATGTTCAATTTCCAATTTAACAAACTATAAAATGTATACATTTGTATTTATAAATATAAAAGAAAAAAAAAGACAAATTCACACTAAGAATTGGTATAAAGTTACATGCAGAGGTATTCTTTATTCTCTGCCATAGATACTGTGTGTATTGTGTTTGTAATTTTTTATCATTAATTCAAGGTATTAATTATTCCCTCATATTTCATATTACTGCGCCCTGAAAGGAAATAACACTACAATATACATTATAAGTAGTATACTATCACATTGTATCACTTACCAGCACAAGCTAAGAGAGGCAGAAGTATCACAATAATCCAGAGACATGTCATTTTTTTTCCTCCTAACCCCATGGTGGGAAGACTTTCCTATTCCACCACTATCTGTATTCAAGGGAACACGGCTGGTCCAAGGTTCATTGTTTAAATATTTGGATTTGGGGGGAGGGCTCAGGCTCCATAGGAACAGCCATGACAAATCAATGCTGGAGAGCGCTTTTTTGTAGACAACATTGTAGATTTTTAAGTCTAACTTTACTATTATAGCTGCTGATCATTAGGATGTTATAAAAAGAGCAAAGTGGAATAATTAAGTTGTACGCCAAAAAAATAATGGAGGACTTAGTACCCTGTGCTTGCTGATTTCTTTTCTATACCTAACAATCTAATGAACAGTTTAATGATAATCCATTAGAGTTTGTTTTCTCATGATTCATGCGCAAAATATACTTTCCCTCTAGTGAAAGTGACAAGTCTTATATCACCGCAGGGGTCTTTCTTTCTGCCAAAGTTCATATAGTGGTGGGCACAGTCTCCTTGGGTGTAGGGTCATCAAGAAAAGGGTATATACTGTATATGCACCTGGTCATCAGAAGCCTGGATGTCCTACAGCAATATCTAACCCTTTGGAATGAAAAAGAGTGGATATTTCTCTCTTTTTTTTTTTTGCTAAATATTTTTGTTCCTTTTAAGGAATACTAATAGGACATAAATATAGTACTAAAACTGAAGCAATATTTTTGAATACTTTAGCTTTCATATAGGGAAAAATGGACTGTTATTCTATTATCTATGTTTGTTATTCTATTATCTGTTATCATTTTAAATATTTCTTACTAGTAAAATAAATATAATTCTCTCTCTGCCTTGTATTATCAATAAATATTTTATGCAAATACTTTGTTAAACTTAAAGGGTTATGTCATGCCACTAATAGCAGCAGACCATGCAGCCCCTATGGGGCCAATGAGTTGGTGTAGGGTGGCATGATGCCAGCACCCCTGAATGCAGATACAGTTGAAAGCAGTGATGGAACAGGGAGGCTTCAGCTCCCTCCTCCATCATTATCCCTATGCATCTGAGCTCTGATGTCTCAATGTAGCAGGCGTGATGACGTCACTATATCGCGCTCTCTTTGCAGAGCCGTGCAGAGCTTCAGACCATATGCTGCAAAGACCGGAGAAGGGGGAGAGATGAGTATATATATTTTTTTAAATCAAAGAGTACATTGTGGGGGTCATCATCCTATTTGAGGGGCTGTGTCAGGGGCCATTATACTATTTGGAGGGCTATGTCGGGCCATTATCCCTTTTGGAGCACTTTATGGAGGCCATTATCTTATTTTGGAGGGCTTTGTGGGGGCCATTATCCCATTTGGAGGACTATATGGAGGCCATTATTTTATATTGGAGTGCTATGTGAGGGCCATTATCCCATTTGGAGGACTATATGGAGACCATTATCTTATTTTGGAGGGCTATGTGGAGGCCATTATCCCTATTTGGAAGGCTGTTTGGAGGGCTGAGTGGGGGCCAATTATAATGTTTGAAGGGTTATGTGATGGCCAACTATACTGTTTGACGAGAATATCTCTGGATGTAATGGCTACCTAAGACCAATTGTATCATCTATAAATTAGTCAGAAATGTGTGGGTGTAATGTGTGTAATTGTAGATTCACACTTGTGAATTTCATGTTCAAATTTTGTACCTGCCTACAGTACACTTATCTCTCTGTGAACTCCTATAACAGAAGACTATTAGCAATCATTATGACTCTTGTCTCAGAACTTCTCTTAATCTGCACCTATTTACTGGAATGCTTTGCCTCAGGCCATAATACAAATGCTTACCTTATAATAATAACATTGTTTTTAGGGCCACAGTCTGTAGGTCACTGACCTGTATGTTAAGCCAGTTTTTCATATTATATCCCTTAATTTTCCTATTCATTTGAGCACAACACTTAAAGTCTTCTACAATTTAATTTCACTGCAACACATAGATTGTTTTAGTAAGAGGTGAAAAACAACAACTTGGTAAAATGCAGGATGCAATAAAAACTAAAGTCCACATCCAGCTTAATACATTTAGTAACACTAAGGCCGTGTTCAAAATTTCTGCAGATCTTCTGCACAATCTGCAAGTGTCCACAATGTAATAGGTGAAATACACATCCAAATGATGCATTTTCCCACAACGCATGAAAGAGTGTTTGGCTGCACTTCACCTGTAACTTCTTACTTCTTGCGTTCAACACTGGTTGCCATATCGTCATCTTTTTTTTTTTTTTTTTTTTTTTTTTTTTTACTTTTAAAAAAAAAAAAACAACCCCAACCCCAGCCCTAGCGTTTATTTTTTATGCCATTCCTAGTGTGGTATAAGTGACTAGACGACCTTATTCTTCGGGTCGGTGCGACTACAGAGATACCAGAATGATATCGGGTTTTTATGATTGACAGCTGTCACACACTAAAAGACACATATTTTGTAAAATCTAGTTTTTGCATCGCCATATTTTGAGAGCTATAATTTTTCCATATTTTGGCAGACAGTCATGTGACGGCTTGTTTTTTTGCGGGATGAGTTGACGTTTTTATTGGTGCCATTTTCAGGCACGTGACATTTTTTGATCACTTTCTATTCCAGCTTTTGGAAGGCAGAATAAACAAACCAACAATTCAGGAATTGTTTTTTTTTTTTAATTTTTTTTTTATTCTACTCCGCGTGTGGTAAAATTGATAAGGTAGCTTTATTCTTTGGGTCAGTACATTTACAGCGGTACCACATTTATATCGTTTTTCTAGGTTTTGGTGCTTTTACACAATAAAAGCTATTTTATAGAAAAAAATATTTTTTTGCATCGCTTTATTCTGAGAGCTATAACTTTTTGATTTTTTGGATGATGGAGCTGTATGGGGCTTGTTTTTTGCGGAACAAGATGACGTTTTCAGCGGTACCATTTTTATTTATATTTGTCTTTTTGATCGCGTGTTATTCCATTTTTTGTTTGGCGGTATGGTGATAAAGCATTGTTTTTTGCCTCATTTTTTTTCTGTGTTCACTGAAGGGGTTAACTAGTGGGACAGTTTTATAGGTCAGGTCGTTACGGACGCGGCGTTACCTAATATGTGTACTTTTATTGTTTTTTTCATAATATGTATTGATGGGTACATTATATTTTTATTTTTGGTGTATTATTTTTTTTATATTTTTACAATTTTTGTTTTTAATATTTTTTTTCACTTTCTGAGAGTTTTTTTTACTTTTTTACTTTGTCCCACTCCGGGACTTTCACTTTTTTTTTATTCTGATCCCCATCCCTGTGCCATGCAGGCAGTCAGTGCTGCACAGTGAGAACATTGTTTGGTCATGCACTTCGATCGCAGCATTGCGGGGGTTAATGTGCCGGGAGCGGTGCGGGACCGCTCCCTGCACATTGTCACAGCTGACACCCGGTACTATCAGCTAACACCCGGCGGCGATCGCGCCCGCACAGCCTGTGTGCGCGCGCGATCGCGATGGCTTACTAATACGGGTCAGGCTCTTAAGTCCCAGGGGACAGACGCGTATTAGTAAGTCATGGGCTTTAAAGGGGTTAATAAATCCCGAATACAATATTAAAGATAACCCTTTACCAGAATCAGCTGATAGCATTGAGGGAAACCTCTGCAGTGACTATGTAGTATTGGCATGACTGTCCATGCAATTCAAATGCATTTTAACTCTGTCCAATACAGACATTCTCATCACTGCTCTTTGTGATATCAACAGTCATGGCCAAAAGTGTTGGCACCCTTGAAATTGTTCCAGAAAATGAAGTATTTCTCCCAGAAAATTATTGCAATTGCACATGGATTGTTATACACCTGTTTATTTTGTTTGTTTATATTGGAACAACAACAAAAAAAAACAGAGGAAAAAAAAGGCAAATTGGACCTAATTTCACGGTTCAAAACCCTAACCCTAACATACAAGGCTATACATAACCTGTCCCCTCCCTACGTCTCCGACCTGGTTTCCAGATATGTCCCCCGGCGCGATCTTCGCTCCTCTCAAGAACGTCTCCTCTTCTCCCCTCATTTCCTCCTCCCACAACCGCCTACAAGACTTCTCTCGTGCATCCGCCATACTCTGGGACTCTCTCCCCCATCACATCCGACACTCCCCTACCCTGGGAACCTTCAAGAAAAAACAAAAAACCCACCTCTTCCTTCAGGCCTGCAGCCCACACTGAGACCCATCCGCTACACCATCTCACCCTCTCCTCTCCCCTTCCTCCTGTCTCCCCACCCACCCCCTATAGACTGTGAGCCCTCGTGGACAGGACCCCCTGCCCTACTGTACCAGTGCGCCTCGTTTGATGTTTCATGTTCGTGTCCCTGTCTGCCCCTACACTTGTAAAGCGCCATGGAACCTAATGGCGCTATATAAATATTTAATAATAATAATAATAATAATACATATCTGTGGGACGTACTGAAAGAAATGAATAAATAAAAAGAATGTACATAACATATTGGTATAAAAATATAGACACGTACAGTGGGTACGGAAAGTATTCAGACCCCTTTACATTTTTCACTCTTTGTTTCATTGCAGCCATTTGGTAAATTCTAAAAAGTTCATTTTTTCTCATTAATGTACACTCTGCACCCCATCTTGACTGAAAAAAAACAGAAATGTAGACATTTTTGCAAATTTATTGACGTGGTGTGTCACTCTCCATGAGGAGAAATGTTACCCCTTAGACCTCAGTCCAGAGCCTCTCACCTAGCCAAATCAGTTCTCATACTTTGCACTGACGAGGGCCAACAGCCCGAAACACCGTGTCTGCAAATTGAGATTCTGATTTGGCTTTTATCCTAAGTCATATTGCATGACTCGTTAAAGGGTTGATTGTGACTTGTAGGATTGCTGCTTCCAATAGGTGGCGCTATAGAGTACAAGTCCTCTTTTTCTCTGAAGAGGCAATTTGCATATTAAAAAAGAAAAACTGTAATATCACATGGTCATAAGTATTCAGACCCTTTGCTCAGTATTGAGTAGAAGCACCCTTTTGAGCTAGTACAGCCATGAGTTTTCCTTAGGATTGATGCAAAAAGTTTTTCACACCTGGATTTGGGGATCCTCTGCGTTCCTCTTTGAAGATCCTCTCCAGTTCCGTCAGGTTGGATGGTGAACATTGGTGGACAGCCATTTTCAGGTCTCTCCAGAGATGCTCAATTGGGTTTAGGTCAGAGCTCTGGCTGGGCCAGTCAATAATTTTACAGAGTTGTTCTGAAGCCACTCTTTTGTTATTTTAGCTGTGTTCTTAGGGTCATTGTCTTGTTGGAAGGTGAACCTTTGGCCAAGTCTGAGGTCCAGAGCACTCTGGAAGAGGTTTTCATCCAGGATATCTCTGTACTTGTCTGCATTCATGTTTCTTTCAATTGCAACCAGTTGTCCTGTCCCTGCAGCTGAACTCCCCCCCCCATAGCATGATGCTATGTATTGGGCAGGTGATGGCAGTGTCTGGTTTTCTCCACACATACCACTTAGAATTTTCACCAAAAAGTTCTATCTTTGTCTCATCAGACCAGAGAATATTATTTCTCATAGTCTGGGAGTCCTTCATGTGTTTTTGAGCAAACTTTATGCGGGCTTTCATATGTCTTGCACTGAGGAGAGGCTCCTGTCGGGCCACTCTGCCATAAAGGCCCAACTGGTGGAGGGCTGCAGTGATAGTTGACTTTGTGGAACTTTCTCCCATCTCCCTACTGCATCTCTGAAGCTCAGCCACAGTGATCTTGGGGTTCTTCTTTACCTCTCTCACCAAGGCTCTTCTCCCACGATTGCTCAGTTTGGCTGGATGGCCAGGTCTAGGAAGACTTCTGGTGGTCCCACACTTCTTCCATTTAAGGATTATGGAGGCCACTGTGCTCTTAGGAACCTTGAGTAATGCAGAAATTCTTTTATAACCTTGGCCAGATCTGTGTCTTGCCAAAATTCTGTCTCTGAGCTCCTTGGGCAGTTCCTTTGAGCTCATGATTCTCATTTGGTCTGACATGCACTGTGAGCTGTGAGGTCTTATATAGACAGGTGTGTGCTTTCCAAATCAAGTCCTATCAGTTTAATTAAACACAGCTGGACTCCAATGAAGGAGTAGAAACATCTGAAGGAGGATCACAAGGAAATGGACAGCATGTGACTTAAATATGAGTGTCTGAGCAAAGGGTCTGAATACTTATGACGAGGTGATATTTCAGGGTTTTTTTTTTAATAAATTTGCAAAAAAATGTTACATTTCTGTTTTTTTTCATTTAAGATGGGGTGCAGAGTGTACTTTAATGAGAAAAAAATGAGCTTTTTAGATTTTACCAAATGGCTGCAATGAAACAAGGAGTGAAAAATTTAAAGGGGTCTGAATACTTTCCGTACCCACTGTATAATAGGTTTCCTGGGCAGATGTGGCATGTAACATATATAGTTTATATTGGATTAAATATATGTCCCACATAAACAGATGTATATTGCATTCCCTGTGCTTGATAAGTGAGGAATGAGCATGGCATATGTGCAGTTTATAGTGTAATGAATATACAGTACTGTGCAAAAGTTTTAGGAAGGTGTGGAAAAAAAATGCAGCAAAGTAAGAATACTTTAAAATAGAAGTGTTAATAGTTTAATTTTATCAATTAACGAAATATAAACTGAATAAACAAAAGAGAAATCTAAATCAAATCAATATTTGGTGTGACTACTCTTTGCTTTCAAAACTGCATCAATTCATCAATTATTCTCTATATAATTGCAGACAGTTTTTGAAGGAGCTGGGCAGGGACGTTGTTCCAAACATCTTAAATAATTAAGCACAAATCTTCTGTGGATGTAGGAATGAGGAAAACTTCTCTATGTAATCCCACACAGACTCAATGATGTTGATATCAGGGCTCTGTGGAGGCCATATGATCACTTCCAGGACTCCTTGTTGTTCTTTAGACTGAAGATTAGAGATGAGGGAATGTTTCAATATTAGGTTCGGATTATGATCGTCGAATTTGCAATATTCGCCGATTTATTTGTCGAATATTCGTCTAACATTGCTGAACCCCATTGGATGCAATAGGGGACAAAAACAAACGCATACACAACACCTTCAAACGGGCCCAAAAGCTGTCAAAACATATCAAAGTAGGGGCAGACACCAGGAAAGTGCCATCAATTGACCCAGAGTACAAGTACTCTAATTATTATTTATTATTATAGCAACATTTTTTCAGTGGCGATTTACATGTGAAAAGGGGTCACCGACTGGTACAAGAGGAGAGAGGACCCTGTCCGCGAGGGCGCACAAACAATCTACAAGGGATGGGTGAGGATACAGTAGGTGAGGGTACAGCTGGTTGTGCAGCGGTATCCTGGAGCGAGGATTACCGCAGATTGTACACTTGTCAGAAGAAGTCGGTCTTCAGCTTCCTTTTCAAGTTTTCCACGGTAGGCGAGAGTCTGATGTGTTGGGGTACAGAGTTACACAGTAGGGGAGATGCACGGGACAAATCTTGTATGCGATTGTGGCAAGAAGAAATAAGAGGGAAGTACAGAAGGAGATCTTGGAAGAATGGGAGATTGCGTGCAGGTAAGAACAGGGAGACTAGGTCACACATGTATGGAGGAGACAGGTTTTCGATGGTTTGGTATGCCAGAGTTAGGCTTTTCAACTGAAGTCTCTGGGCAACGGGGAGCCAGCGCAGGGATTGACAGAGAGAGGGGAGAAACCGGGGAATAGTGGGGTGACAGGTGGATTAGTCCACCAGCACAGTTTAGGATAGATTGGAGGGGTGCGAGCATAGGCGGATTATAATGACGTCAATCTGGGCTACCGCCCGGGGCCCGGACCTCCCAGGGGGCCCATGGCCAGATTGCCCTCATTATAATGTGTGACAGGAGGGCCAGGAGTCGGAAGATGGAATCTGCTCTGTAAAACAGGTGCGTCCAGTGGCGTTGCAGAGGATGACTCACCAGCTGCTGACTGTGTAAGTGCAGGAGACGAGGCTCCGCCCACCTGCTCTGGCCTCCAGCAGAGCACAGAGCCAGCTTACAGCATGGCCACTACTCTCCCTGCCCCCTCCCCTGCTCTGAATGTTACTGCTTCGCTCTCCCCCTCCGTCAGCTCTGCAGTCGGGCCCTAAGAGGAAGGGAGGCTGCCCCACAGAGAAGATAGAAGAACCTGCATCATGTACAGAAAGGGTAAGTCCATGTGCAATGTGTGGGTGGGTGTGTATATATATATATATATATATATATGTGTGTGTGTGTGTGTGTGTGTGTATATAATATATATATATTTATTATGTATCTATCTATGTATTTGTGGACCATCAGAGGGGCTCACTCGCTGTTGTGGCCGCTTCCCCGGCATCTGTGCAGGACCGCCAGCACTTCACCTGACATGGCCGTGAACTGTGTGTCTGGTATTAATGACACGGCAGAGGCGACACTGCGCCTATAATGTGTATTGCCCATGCAGCGTCATTGTGGCACTCCAGGGGTCTGGTTGCCAAAGTAATAGAGATATTATGTCTGAGAACAAGTGGGAGGTTTCTCTGGTCAGGAGCCCTAAGCATGCAACACGGCCCACCCAGACCTGGGAGGGGAGGAATCTGCCCTTATAAACTGGGTCTGGGGCGGGATTAGGGAGTGAAGTCCCAGACAGAGACGCAGTCAGGTCTGGAGGACAGCAGACACAGAGAAAGTGACAACAGGAGCTCTGTAGGAGCAGGAGCGAGTGCCAGAGGCTGGAAGCTAGGAAGCTCGCCTTGGCTGAAGACACTAAACCCGGACACAGAGTCCGAGGCTGTGGGGACATCCAGGTCCAGCAGCAGAATCCAACCGGCAGGGGATTCCATGTCCTCTGGCCTTAGAAACCTGAAGGCACGGTCACAAGCAAGGGACCAGCATCGCCATCGTGAAGCGGAGGCTAACGGAAGGCACCAAGTCACCGGCCATACGGGTGAGCACCACACGGTATACTCAGGGATGTGGGCTACTTCTACCCGCATAGAGCAAGGTAGCTAGGAAAGAGTGCAGATAGTCGGGGAGGCCTACAACTCCACCTGGCCAGGGGAGATCCTGCTTGCTCACAGACTGACCAGGCCCCTACTGCTAACCAGTACTCCCGGGAGGGTCTGCTTTATACCATCAGTAAAGACCCTGAACTGCACCACACGTCTCTGTGTTTCATCGCCGCACCAGCACCATTACTACTGGGACACTCACACCATCACTACCATCATTCACCCTAGCTGCCCTGAGGCAATACTTCTCCCGTGGGGAGTCATCCCATTCTTGGCTGCGCATATAACATCAGCCTCAGCGGTCTGCAGCGCAGCGGCGGTCCCCACTGACCGCAATCCACGGGTGGCGTAGTCAGACAATTACAATACCAATCGACTGCCACTGGTTTGACCGCCCTGGGCACGGACCAGGTCACCGCCACACTGAGACTACAACCCCCAGTGATCCGGCTCCGGGTATTCCCCTGCACAGCACAGGCCCAGGTGGCGCGTTAACTTTGGCGTAGTCGGCAGGATTTTGTGCCCGCAACCACCGGGTAACGCGTGCCTGAAAAAGACTTTTATACTTACCTGTGGCGAAGTTTCCCGCCATCCGCAGCCGATTCCCGCCATCAGACGCCATCTTGGACCGTTTCCCGCCGTCTTCTGCCTTCTTCCCGCCATCCGCAGTTGCTTCCCGACTTCGGACACCATCTTCGGGACGCCGCGCGGGAAGAAGAGGGGCGTGGACGCCGAAAGCGTGCGAGATCCGAAGCTCCGCCCCACGTTCCGCCCCACGCTCCGACGCTGCGTAAGGTCCTGGAAGAAAGGAAGAGCGACGCTGACGTCATCAGAGCGCGACGCCAGGTCCTCAACCCCGATGATCGACTGCGGAGCCGCGGCCTACGGAAGAAGAGCATCGCAAGGTAGGCCACGGTCCACTAGGGGGGAAGGAGGATGTCGGACACCGAGGGGAGCTCCACTGCCACAGCCACCACCAGCGCAACCGCTGCAGCGGTCATGCCATTCACCATGCCCTATATCCCGGGGGCAACCTGGCTACCCCAGTACTCAGGGGAGTCACATACTCTAAGTGACTTTAGGGAAAGACTTGATAGCCTCTTCTAGGTATACCCCCTCACGGAAGAGCAAAAAGTAAGCATCCTGGTGGCCCAGTTAATCGGGGCAGCCCAAAGGGAGGTAAAGTCCTGGTCACCTGGGAAGAAGAGGACTGTCAGAGAAATACTAGCCCGGCTGAAAGACACATTTGACACCCGCACCTCAGCCGAGATAAAACTAAGATTTTACGGGTGCAAACAACGGGCACATGAAAGTATAAGAGACTATGCACTAAACCTACAAGAGGACCTGAGAGCCATTAAGCAGGCAGACGCTGACAGCATGGGAAATGAAGACAAGCTGTTGACCGAACAATTTATTGAGGGTCTACTGTGCAATGCCCACCAAACGCAGTTGCGGGCAATGGCCTTACAGGACCCTGACCTGGACTTTGCACAGTTCAAGGACAGAGCCATCCGGGTGCTCCGAGAACCGGCACCAGGTGGCGCTGTGACCCACAGGCGCCCTGCTATCACATCACCAGGACGCGGCGCCCTTGTCTGCAGGGCCTGTGGGAGCTGATGCGCAGGCTTTGAACAATGACCCGGCTACAGACCTGCAACATCAGGTCCAAGAGCTGACTAAGAGCGTTGCCACGCTAACCAGAACTGTGCAGTCTTTACAGGTCTCTTCTCCAGGAAAGATCCAGCTGGCATCCGGACCGGAGGACGTCCCGTGGCACCGACTGAGGAGGACACCACGGGCCAGAGGAAGACCCAGCGACAGATACAACGAGGACGGACGACCCATATGCCGCCGCTGCAATCAACCCGGACATATAGCAAGGTACTGTCATTTAAACGGGCACAACTTGGGGTAGAGGGCCAACCCCCAGGCTTAAGATCATCAGGCCCATCAAACTGGCGTGACAAATACGTAGGGGGACGTCCGGTCTTGCGTGTGGTACTGGACGGCATTCCTATGAGTGCCCTACTAGACACCGGGTCACAGGTCACCACCATCCCGTACGTGCTCTTTAAGCGGTACTGGAATGACTCGGACATAACCCGCTACCCAGATGATGACCTGAGCATTATCGCCAGCAATGGTCAGCCCGTGCCACAGATAGGATTTAAAGAGGTGACCATCAAGGTCGGTAAAGTTGAACTGCCGGCACAAGGACTTATCATTGTGGACATTGACCGTCGCGAGAGTCACCCAAAATAACCCTAGGTACCAATGTAATCGAAAACTGTCTTGTAGAGGTGATTCTTATTTTGCAACATGTTGCCAAGAACGCCAGTTCCAGCCAGCAGCATGTGCTCCAAAAAGAGATCCGGGCACTGATGAAACGGCAACAGGTGGAACTATCTGGTGGTGAGATAGGTAGCGTGAGAATGTGTGACCCGTTCCCTATTGCCATGCCCCCAAAAAGTGAGATGATGATTTGGTGCCGGGCAGCTATTGGTCTAAGAGGTAGAGACTACCAAGCAATGGTAGAACCCATCTACTCAGACAGTAGGCCCACCATTTTGACAGCACGGGGGGTGGTCGATGTACGCCATGGGAGGGTGCCCGTCCGAATCATAAATATCGGGGAGAGAGAAGTATACCTGCCCCGGTATGCCACGCTAGCCAAATTGTTCACCATCAACCAGAACTCTGTACAGGCCGTGGAACCCTTGCCTCCATATCAACCAGAGGAAGGTAACGGCTCTAAGAAACCAATGGAGGACTGGTGTCAGCAACTGCACTTGGGTACTGACTCCACTCCCTCACACCAAAAACAGGGAGTCTATCAGGTGGTTCAAGAGTACGAGAGAGTGTTTAGCAAACACCCGCTAGACTTTGGGCGAGTAAAGGGGGTAGAACATCACATCCCCACGGGAGACCATCCTCCCATAAAAGAGAGATACCGACCCGTACCCCCTGCACGCTATCAACACGCCAAGGGGATGTTAAAAGACATGAAGGAGGCTGGGGTAATTAGGGACAGCTGTAGCCCCTGGGCAGCTCCACTAGTCTTAGTGAAAAAGAAAGACAACACCATGAGACTGTGTGTAGACTACAGGAAGGTCAACCGTATCACACACAAAGATGCGTACCCGTTACCAAGGATAGAAGAGTCCTTAGCTGCATTAAAATCTGCTAACTTCTTCTCTACTTTGGATCTCACTAGCGGGTACTGGCAGGTTCCTGTAGCAGAGGCGGACCGGGAGAAGACCGCATTCACCACCCCGATGGGACTCAGCGAATTTAACTGTATGCCGTTCGGGCTCTGCAACGCACCAGGAACCTTCCAACGGTTGATGGAATGCTGTCTGGGACACCGGAACTTCGAGACGGTCCTATTATACCTGGACGACGTCATCGTCTATTCCAAGACCTATGAGGACCATCTGGAACACCCGGCAGAAGTGTTTGAAGCCCTGGCGAACTATGGCCTAAAGATAAAACCCTCAAAGTGTCATCTACTGAAGCCAAAGGTACAGTACCTGGGGCACGTGGTGAGTGCTGACGGAGTAGCCCCCGACCCTGACAAGATCACCGTGATTAAGGACTGGCCAAGACCATCCAGCATAAAGGAAGTGCGGCAGTTCCTCGGGTTGGTAGGCTACTACCGAAGATTCATTCCCGGTTTTACCAAGAAGGCAGCTCCTATGCAGGACCTCCTTATAGGCCAGTCCAGGAAGGCCAAAAACCAGAAGCCACCCTTCAAATGGGAAAAGCTGGAAGAGGAGTCCTTCCGCCAGCTGAAGATGGCCCTCACGGGGGATGAAATCCTGGCGTACCCTGATTACAGCCAGCCCTTTATCCTCCACACGGACGCAAGCAACATCGGGCTAGGGGCCGTACTGTCCCAGATCCAGCAGGGGAGAGAACGGGTAATTGCTTACGCCAGCCGAAAACCACGACCCACGGAAAGAAACCCTGAGAATTACAGCTCGTTCAAGCTAGAGTTCCTGGCAGTGGTGTGGGCAGTAACCGAACGTTTCAAGCATTACCTTGCCTCTTCCAGGTTCACCGTGTACAGGGGCAACAACCCGTTGACACACCTGGACACTGCAAGACTGGGTGCCCTGGAGCAGAGATGGATGGCCCGCCTGTCCAATTTTGAGTTCACAATCAAATACCGGGCAGGGCGCTCCAATACCAACGCGGACGCCCTGTCCAGGATGCCAAACCTACCGGACGAAGGGGAGGATCCAGAAGAATTGGAAGAGATCGAACTCCCTGCGTTTCACCGTCATGGGATTACCCAGTATTCCCACCGTGTGAGGGGCCAGCGATCCGCTACGTTCAACCCCTTACCCCACTACAACTGGGCGGAGAAGCAAGACAGAGACCCCGCAGTCCGTCTGGTGAAGGAGATGCTGACCCAGGCTGACGCCCGCCTGGACCCAGACGCTCCGGAAGAGACCAAGCAACTGTGGACGGAAAGGAGCAGACTGTTTCTCTATAAGGAGAAGTTGTGCCGCAGAACAGTCAATTTCCGGACACATGAACTGATCTGGCAGGTGGTGGTACCGAGACGGGACGCGGCTATGGTGCTGGAGGCCTACCACAATGGGGCAGGGCACTTCGGATGGAAGAAGCTGGAGTTCCTGCTGCGTGAACGGTACTACTGGATAGGCATGAGAGGAGCCATTGAGAGGTGGTGTAGAGACTGTGGCTCGTGCAATCTAAGAAGGAGGGACCGTGCCAGCCAGAGGACTCCCCTGCAGCCCATCATCACCAGGCAGCCGCTGGAACTGGTCGCTCTGGACCATGTTAAACTGGCTCCAAGCAGAAGCAGGTATGTCTACGCTCTAACCATCGTGGATCACTACTCCCGGTTCCTGGTGGTTGTCCCTGTCAAAGACTTAATGGCTCAGACAGCAGCCAGAGCCTTCCAGCTGCACTTCTGCCGCCCGCACGGGTACCCGGACCAAGTGCTGACGGACCAAGGACCAGCCTTCGAAGCGGAGGTCTTCCAGGAGTTCTGCAACCTGTATGGCTGCAAGAAGATAAGAACAACGCCCTATCACCCCCAAACCAATGGACTCTGCGAGAAGATGAACCAGGTGGTGATAGATCTGCTAAAAACATTGCCCCTGGAAGAACGCAGTCTGTGGCCTGAGAAACTGCCCGATCTGGTGGACCTGTATAACCACATCCCGGTAGGTTCCACCAACTGTACCCCGGCTTACCTAATGCGAGCAAGACCTGGTAAGCTGCCTGTTGACCTGGATATGGGAGTCCTGATACCCGAGGACACCTCACCAGTGACAGACTGGGATGCAGAACGGCAGCAGCAGTACCGGAAAGTACAGGAGAGCGTCGATCGAAGTCTCTGTCAATCAAGAGAAAGGCAGGAGAGGACTTATAACCAACATGCTCCGCTGTTCCCCTGGTACCTGGAGAGCAGGTCTTGAAAAGAAAAAGGCGGCTGCATAAGTTGGACGACCAGTGGGAAAAGGACCCGTACACCGTACTGCCCTCAAGCCACAATAATCCAAAGGTGTACGTCATCAGCAAGGATGGAGGAGAGACCACAGCCACTGTCTCCAGAGACCACCTGAAAAAGTGCCCCGAGAAGTTGCAAAGCACGGATGAAGATCAGGAAACCCTCAACCCGTAGAGGAAAAGGAGGAAATGATCAGTACCATACTCGGAGACTTTTCCCTGTCCTGGACACGAGTAAACAACGCTATCGTGGTGCCCGTCCTCACCTTTCTCCAGCCAGCCCCTCAAGTGCCTACAGAAGACCAGGTAGAGCTGGAAGAGCAGCCGGCCCAGGAGGCAGAAGAATCCACACCAGCAGCGCAGGAGAATCAACCCTCTGCTAGTAGTGAGCCTGCCGTACCCCTAGTGAGCCAAAGAGTGCGCAGACAGCTGCCCAGCTTACCCATAACACCTCCTACACCCTGTAGTGCAGGACCAGTTAGTGAGCTCCGTAGGTCCACTAGAGTCACTAGAGGTCAGATGCCCGCTCGCTGGAAAATATAAAGTAATGCACTGTAAATTTACCTGTTTCTTGAAAATGTTTATGGTTTATGTTTGTTGCCTGTTATTAATTATGTTTCTCAGTTACCATGCAGATTTCTTTGGACTAACAGGTTATGGACACTGGATAACCGGAACAGTTTTGTAGATAGTTGCACATTGTGCCTCTTGCGAAGACGGCCGCGGAAGAGAAAACCTGTCTAGTGTGGCCTACTTGCGGCCCAAAGTAGATAGCTCCAGCCTTGCAGCCACGCCCAGGGCCAACGCAAGGGGTTTGCTTTGGACAGGTCCCCTACTTCGCTTAAAACTTCACCTTGGGTGACACCCGTTTGCGGACACGCCGTGGCCTTTAAAGAACTAAAGCTTCTTGTAAATATGTTATTGTGTTATTGTTATACCCTGTATTTATGTTTCTTTAAAAAATGTGTTTAGTCCCGGAGTACTAAAATTTACTGGGGGGGAATGTGGCACCCCAGGGGTCTGGTTGCCACAGTAATAGAGATATTATGTCTGAGAGCAAGTGGGAGGTTTCTCTGGTCAGGAGCCCTAAGCATGCAACACGGCCCACCCAGACCTGGGAGGGGAGGAATCTGCCCTTATAAACTGGGTCTGGGGCGGGATTAGGGAGTGAAGTCCCAGACAGAGACGCAGTCAGGTCTGGAGGACAGCAGACACAGGGAAAGTGACAACAGGAGCTCTGTAGGAGCAGGAGCGAGTGCCAGAGGCTGGAAGCTAGGAAGCTCGCCTTGGCTGAAGACACTAAACCCGGACACAGAGTCCGAGGCTGTGGGGACATCCAGGTCCAGCAGCAGAATCCAACCGGCAGGGGATTCCATGTCCTCTGGCCTTAGAAACCCGAAGGCACAGTCACAAGCAAGGGACCAGCACCGCCATCGTGAAGCGGAGGCTAACGGAAGGCCCCAAGTCACCGGCCATACGGGTGAGCACCACACGGTATACTCAGGGACGTGGGCTACTTCTACCCGCATAGAGCAAGGTAGCCAGGAAAGAGTGCAGATAGTCGGGGAGGCCTACAACTCCACCTGGCCAGGGGAGATCCTGCTTGCTCACAGACTGACCAGGCCCCTACTGCTAACCAGTACTCCCGGAAGGGTCTGCTTTATACCATCAGTAAAGACCCTGAACTGCACCACACGTCTCTGTGTTTAATCGCCACACCAGCACCATTACTACTGGGACACTCACACCATCACTACCATCATTCACCCTAGCTGCCCTGAGGCAATACTTCTCCCGTGGGGCGTCATCCCATTCTTGGCTGCGCATATAACATCAGCCTCAGCGGTCTGCAGCGCAGCGGCGGTCCCCACTGACCGCAATCCACGGGTGGTGTAGTCGGACAATTACAATACCAATAGACTGCCACTGGTTTGACCGCCCCGGGGCACGGACCGGGTCACGGCCACACTGAGACTACAACCCCCAGCGATCCGGCTCCGGGTATTCCCCTGCACAGCACAGGCCCAGGGGGCGCGTCATCATTACTACCAGACCCAACCGCACAGCGCACGGCCATGTCAAGTGAAGTGTTGGCAATCAAGCAGTGCCAGAGGTCCTACATAGATGCCATAGAAGCAGCCCAGGACTCAACAGCAAGTGGGCCCCTCTGATGGTCCAGGGCCATGTCTGTGACAGCCGGCGGCCCTGCACTGACATGCCTGAGGAGCTGCTGGACAGGCCAGTTTTATGTGTTTATAAGATATGCATGTATGCCTGTATGCATGTGTCTGTGTGCATATCTGTGTGCCATATGCATGTGTGCGCATGTCTGCGTACCGTGCTTTCGGGCATGTCTGCGTACCGTGCTTGCGCGCATGTCTGCGTACCGTGCTTGCGAGCATGTCTGCGTACCGTGCTTGCGCGCATGTCTGCGTACCGTGCTAGCACGCGTGTGCTGGCCCCGGCCGCGTCACAGCTAGAAGACACTGCCCTGTGCGCGGCAGTGTCTGCTAGCATGACGTCATGCAGTGCGCCCTGCACTGCTTCTGACCACCAGAGAGGAGCTGGACGACGGGAGCCGACCAGGGGGATGATGAGTGGTGTTTGTGTGTGTCTGTCACAGTGCGTGTCAGTGTGTGCAGATATCATTGTGTGATGTCTGTTTATATGTATTTTGTGTTTCAAATGTGTTTATGCGTGTATGTATTTGTCTTTGTATATGTCTGTATATGTTTGTGTGTGTTTCCGGCTGTATCTGGGGGGGTGGGCGCCGTGCGACCTCCGGCTCTATCTGGGGGGGGGGGCGCCGTGCGTCCTCCAGCTGTATCTGGGGGGGGCGCCATGCGGCCTCCGGCTGTATCTGGGGGGGGGCCGTGTGGCCTCTGCCTGTATCTGAGGGGGGTGGGCGCCATATGGCCTCCGGCTGTATCTGAGGTGGGAAGGGGGGGCGCCGTGCGGCCTCTGGCTGTATCTGGGGGGGGGCGCCATGCGGCCTCCGGCTGTATCTAGGGGGGAGACTGCCGTACGGCCTCCAGCTGTATCGGGGGGCTGCCGTGCGGCCTCCGGCTGTATCTGTGGGGGTGGGTGCCGTGCGGCCTCCGGCTGTATCTGGGGAGAGGGTGGCGCTGTTCAGCCTCCGGCTGTCTATAGGAGGATTATGTGGAAGCTCATATTATACAGTATGAGACCCTACATACATAGGGGGATGTCAGCATACTTAATTGTGCTCAATATTAAGTCATGAAATTAATTATAAAAAATAATTATTAATATATTAATATTGTGCAGAATTTATTTCACATGAACTATCACATGATCTATCAAAGGGGGATCATGTGACAAGTCACGTGATACATCAGGGGTGTGTGTTTGTAGGGGGGGCCCACGCCTTCTAAACTGCCGGGGGCCCTTTCTACTCTTAATCCACCCCTGGTCGCCATTCCTCGAACGCCAATTTGATCGCCAAAAGTTCCCTATTACTCACGTCATAATTTCTCTCAGCCGAAGACAATGATTCTTTCAGGAAGAAAAAGCCTGGAGGGAAGCCTCCGACCAGTTGGAAAAATCAGACCCCTTCTTTGTCATGTCAGTAAGGGGTTTCACTACCACCGAGTAATTTTGGATGAATTTCCTGTAAAAATTAGTAAAGCCCAGAAAACTTGTAGGGCCTTCAGGTTCTCTGGACGTTCCCAGTCAAGAACTGCACGGATCTTTTCTGAATCCATCCAAAAACCTGAAGATGACAACAAGTACCCCAAAAACTGCACCTCCTGAACAGCAAAAACACGTTTGTGTTTTGTTATCCCTTAATATCTGGAGCACCTGGAGCACCTTCTTAACATGCCCCCGATGGGTCTCAAAATCAGGTGAATAAACCAAAATATCATCCAGATAGACCACCACAAACCTCCCCACCAAATGATGAAAAATATAATTCATGAATTGCTGGAATACCACAGGTGCATTGGTCAAACCAAAAGGCATAACCACTCTCGAAATGACCTTCCAGGGTATTGAACGCTGTCTTCCATTCGTCCCCCTCTCTGATTCTAACCAGATTGTAGGCTCCCCTTAAATCCAACTTGGAGAATACCTTAGCTCCCACAACCTGGCTGAACAAATGAGGAATCAGAGGAAGAGGGTATGGATCATGGATGGTAATTTGATTTAATTCCCGGAAATCTAAACAGGGACGTAGACCGCCATCTTTTTTCTTCACAAAGAAGAACCCTGCCGCCACAGGCGAAGAGGAGGGTCTGATATGTTCCTTCTCCAGACTTTCCGCAATGAAAACCTTCATGGCTTGTGTCTCAGGGCCAGAAAGATTATATAGTCTGGACTTTGGTAGTTTAGCTCCGGGGGTCAGGTTAATAGGACAGTCATAAGCACGATGAGGAGGCAAATCCTGATACCCCTTTTCAGAAAAAATGTCCTCAAAACCAGACAGAAAAGCAGGCAGTATCCCCGTAGAGACAGCAGCAATAGAAACATTCAGACAGTTCTCATGGCAGTAATCTCCCCATTCAGTAATCTCCCTGGCTTGCCAATCCACCACAAGCACAGCAAGCAAGACCATGAGTTTTCACAAACTCAGCATCAACCATGCTGACCCTGGCTTCACTGTCAACAAACACAGAATTTTTTTTCAGTTTGCTCTCTAGCACCACGTCTGATGTCAGGACAAAGCGGGAACTGCAGTTTGGCCACAAATATACCCCTTGTTTATCCAACTCCAGACTACCGAGAGTTAAACGAGTCTCCTTTTGTTTAGAAATTGAAGGACAGGTCCCAACAAAGTGTCCCTTTTTCCCACAAAAAGAAACATACGCCTCTTTTCTTGTGAATCTCCGGGGAGATGTATGATGTAGAGACACCCCCTAACTACATAGGTTCCTCCACCTCCCTCAGTACTGGTTCACCCCCAGACCGCTCAATTGGCAAAGGTACACAACCCCGACAAGAAGGCCACGGAGAAAAAGGTTGCGCCCGTCTATCCCGAAGGCGCCTATCCAGACGTATGGCCAAAGACATGGCAGCCTCCAAGGACTGAGGGGTATCATATACAGCCAAGGCATTTTTCAACCTTTCAGTAAGCTCCTCACAAAATTGACTTTTAAGGGCTGAGTCATTCCATTTGGAATCAGTTTCCCACCTATGGAATTCCGAACTGTATGTTTCCACTGGCTGAATCCCCTGCTGAAGGCGACATAGCTTAGACTCAGCCAAGGCGACTCGGTCAGAGTCATCATAGATGAGGGCAAGAGCTCAAAAAAAACCTCCACAGACTGGAGACAAACTAAGTCCTGCGGTAACGAAAACGCCCATGACTGAGGATCGCCCAGCAGTAGAGAGATCACAATACCAACCCGTTGCTCCTCATTACTGGAGGAGTAGGGACGAAGTTTGAAGTACAATCTGCATGCCTTCTTAAACACAAAAAACTTGTCCCTACCTCCTGAAAACCTGTCCGGGAGGGCAACCTTGGGTTCAGGCTGGACAGACCTACCTGCAGAGACCCCCACGTTGGCGGCCTATAAACACTGCTGAACCTCACAGCAGAGGTCATTCACCTCCAGAGACAGTGGAACTGCTCTGCAACTGATCCTATACTAAAGGGAGTAAAGAAAAAAAGCTACATGCCCAAAAAAACACAAAGAAAAAAAACCAAATGTCAATCTTGTGTCGCTTTTTTTTTTGTTGTTCAAAACGTGCTCGGCCGGTTATAATGTCATGACAGGTGTGAGTGCAACACAGAGGGGAAAGGGAAAGGGAGCCCAGACACTAGGGAAAGGGGGAAGAGGTGACCTCCTAATCTGGACTAGCAACACCTTGTCTCCCCCTAACGTCCCTATACAGCCTCCACAGCTGTCGCCGATCACGTGCCTCGCCCTACCATCCCTGGCGTAAGGCTATAGCAGGGGGTGGAAGGAGATGAGCACTAGTCAACCGCCGCTAGCACTCTAAAGACAAAAGGGAAAGACAACACAGGGGAACAACAACTCAGCTTTAGAAGAACTCCAACAGGGCACATGGCCTCAAGACTCCAGCGAGGATGTGATACTGCTTCAGCCAAGTTCCAAGTAGAAAGGAGTATAACCGGTGTTGGAACCCAACATGGACAATATCTATCGTACGTGTAATATGAATGACTGAACTCACAATTTGATCCACAAACCCTGTATAGCACTAAAGTTCATCAAAGGACTATATCAAAGAGATTGACCATGTGCTGTGGAGTCATAAAACCTGTGAGGCAGGAAGACATTGTGTGTCCTGTGGTGTGGTGCCTTTTGTTCTAGTGATAGAGTAAAGAGAGCACCTACATGCCAGATGGACATCTTGTCTGGCCTCTTCAAAGGTACATAACCCCTGTGGTGTTGGGATTACAAACCATTATTCTTCAAGTTGACCTCTTATCTCCAAGCAAAATGCAGTTGAACCTGTCCTCGGGCCACTTGATACAAAGACCTTTTGGCTATATACCAGACGCCATCAGCAGGAAGATGAAGACCACTGCAATCATGTATGACCTCTGATACTCTTACCCATTCTAAACCTAAGAGCGCCACCTTCAGAAGAGTGTCTGCATCAGCAGCCATGTGAATGTTTCTGGAGAACTTCAAAGACTGTGACCTGATTGGATGGTACCATTATTTGGAGGTGTTACAGGGATGGGCAATGTATGGGCCATGTCTGACTGTGTAACTGATATAAAGGTAGCACATCAAACTAGTTATTATCATTCTTCTTCTTCTTCTTCTCACTTCCCATCTTCTACCACACTCTCCTTTTACCTTTCCTTTACATTGTTCCCTTGTCCCTTAGTTAGGTTTCCCTTATGTATGTTATTGTAAATATCCTATTAGTAATAAATCCCCTTTTAAAGATCCAGTAGCTCTTGTTAATTAATATTAACTGGCACCCCAAAACTCAGCAGATTCTACACCGGCGACGCCCACCTAGACTAAAGGGAGGTAGTTGCTGGGTCCTAAACACAGCCTCGTATCTAGGCAGCTGTCTTCATTGCCAAACATGGAGATCTCCTGCAAACCCCTGCAGGGCGACTGTCTGTCACCTCTGACACTCCCGTAACAGTATCTTCTGCTTTGGAACCCACTTCTGGGTCTGAGGGATACCAGTTCTGGCCTTGAACGAATCAAATTTTTCACCTTAATCAACTCGGCTCGCAGTTCTCCTATTACTTCCTCCCAGTCAGCGCTGGCAGGCCTCTCTTTTGTTGGTGATTTAGGGTTCCCTCTTGGAGGTGGCACTAGAGGGTCTCCATGATGATCTTTGGACTGGCCACCGGGGGTCTCCAACTTCAGCTGACTAATTTTGGTAATTTTAGGAGCAGAGCCTTTCTTTAACTTCTGTTCGCTCTCTGACTCCAAACTAGCGGCCTCACTCATTTTTCCAATTAGGACTTCGTCCAAAATGCCAGGATCTTCTATGTACTGTTTCAGCTGCAACTTGATATCTTTGCTGATTAATCCCATTCCCAATGATCTCAAGAACTTCTGCTGGACTAGTCCAGCATCAAACTTCTCTTCCGCTTCTACATCTCTGGATGCAAACAACAGTCTATCCTTTAGTTCAATTGCTCTGAACAAGAAACTTCATTATTTTTATGTGAGAGGTTATTGAGTTGGTGGAACAATTCTGAAGTACTCTCTTCTTTATAGTCCCCTTTTAAAATCATCTTCAGCTGTTGCGAGGTCAATTGACTTTTCATTTCTAGCGTACTATGGAGGTTCAGTCCTGGGCTGATCGCTTTCACCACCCCCTCAACAATCTCATCTGGCTAGTAGCCTTTTTGTAAGCCTGCATCGATCTGGTGCAACAAGTTCCTATAAGACAGTCTCTCTTTCTGTACACACTCTTCAGTCTGTCCCAGGATCTTGAATTATTTCCTTATGGTGATTTGTGGTGTTAGAGAGGACTGTCTCCCTGATTTATCTAACCCGAGCAGGTTAAATGTCCTGTCTGAGTCTATCACCCGTTCAGAGGTTTTGGTCGATTCCTGCAGGGCTGTTGTTAGGGCTTTGAATTGTTCTTTCAATTCCTGTCTGTGGACAGAGATTCCTGCTTTTGGTAATTGGTGCCGCCCTCCATCCTCCAACTTCAACCTGGTTAGAAACTGTGTTAGTTCCTTGAGGAATGTCCCCATGATGTCTTCAGCTTCTTTCTCCCCCAGCTCATCCATTTTTGCATTAATGGCAGCTAACAGTTGCCTGCGGTTGTGTGCTTTGGAAATCTGTTCTACTGACATCTTTATATATTCTGCTACTGTTCTCAATTCTTCCAGGTTAACTGAAGAAGCTGCTCACTAATTCTGTCCATTTGTATTTCCACATCCATTGCTGCTAGTGAGTTTTTCTTTAGGGCTGCTCTCCTTTAACTGGTGTAGCAGAGTTGAATTGAGGTGCTCTGCTGCTGTGCTTTTCCAGACACTTTTCCTCTTCTCCCTCTACACGCTAATTCCCACATAGGATTCCACGTACGGGCCACCAATATTACACGCACACTGCTAGGTTCAGATAGGAGCGAGACAGGTTATATGAATTCTTTGGAATCCTGGGGGAACCGTTACTCAAGGCGACCATCGACAATGTGCTGCAGCTTCTCTGCACACATGGGAATTGACCCTCAGGCACAGACACGTAGGTTGTTTCACTTGCTGACCAGACACACTTGACAAGAGTCCTCATAAACGGTAGATCAGTAGCACTTAATAAGAAGCCGCACAGCCAGTGCAAGTTAAGTTTTATGAACAACAGGCTCCAGTGACAAACAGTACAGTTTCTTTTGCAGCACAACAGTTCACAGTCTTCCAGTAGTACAGGACAGCACAGTTCTAATGCAAAGGCACATTAATGAACACAGCATTCTTTACAGCACAGTGACATGCAGGCTGGGAGGGTTTGCTGAGGGAGATGATCCCTGTGACACTATTTCTTCCAGTCCTTATCTTTCTGTCTGACAATACTCTGCACTGCTAGTTCAGGAGCTCTACCTGACCTGTGCTTAGCTTCACTCCTGACTTGAATACTTTTCACTTGCAGGGGCGCTTCAGTGAGATACAAAACACACATTCCACCTTTCTCTTCAGCTCCAGCCAGACAGTAAACAACTTCCCACAATCCCCCTGGGGCTCTGCTAAAAACACTCCCCTTCTCCTGTGACTGTGTTAACCCCTCTAGTTGCTGGATGCTTCTAGAGCACAACACTTCCTGTCTCAAGTGCTTGTGTTACTTCTGCATGTCACATATTCCGTTGTATCTTCATCCCGAGGATGCCGATATTAGTGAAAGTGCCATTGCATAAACTCTTTGGCTGGCTGTTCCAGTGAGGCCCGCGGACTGGGACAACTGGGGCACCCCAAGTCTGGTCGCCACAGTGGCAGCAATGTCATGTCTGAGAGCAGGTGGGATGTTCCCTGGTTGGGGACAATTAGCATGCAGCACCTCCTGCCTCAGCCCTGGGAGGGGAGAAACCTGCCCTTTATCAACTGGATCTGGGGCGGGGTTAGACAGACAGAGTCCAGACGGAGTCCAGTGAAGCCAGAGACAAGTTCCAGTCTAGTTCCAGAGACAGGGACAGGTCAGCAGCAGGCTGAGGAGTCCCTGTAGGCAGAGGAGGAACACGAGGCCAGGAGGGGAACTAGCAGAGTTTGTCCTGACCAGAGACTTACTAAGCCGGACACTGGAGTCCGAGGCTATGAGGGTTATAAGCCCAGCAGCAGAAAACCACCACGCAGGGGACTTCAAGTCCTCTGGCCCAAGGAAGCCCGGAGGCTCAGCCACACGAGAGGGACCACTACTGCCCTGGAGGGGTGAGAAGCACGGAAGGCCCAAGTCGCCAGTCATACGGGTGAGAACAACACGGTACACTCAGGGACGTGGGCTACCACTACACTACAGCAGGATAGCCAAGGAAGAGTGAAGTCAGCACGGTAGGCCTACAAACTCCCCCTGACCAGCAGGATTTCCCAGTTGCTCTCAGACTGACCAGGCCTCCATTGTTAACCTGTATTCCGGACGGGGCCCTTAATACCACCAACAGTAAAGACCCTGACTTGCATGACAGACTCTGTGTGGTTACTGCTGCTCCCGCGCATCATCACCACCAACATCCCTATACACTGCCCTGAGGCTACACTCCTCCCGTGGGGAGTTGTACTATACTCTGCTGCACCCACAACACCAGCCTCAGCGGTCTGCACTGCAGCGGCGGTTCATCCTGACCGCAATTCACGGGTGGTTTAGTTGGACATTCAGCATACAGACTGCCATTTAGTTTGACCACCCTGAACCACGGACCGGGTCACCGCCACGCGGAGACTACAACCCCCAGCATCCCGCAAAAGGCCCGGTTCTGGGTTACCCACACGGCCCAGGGGGCGCGTCACAACCATGAGCCGCATTTTGCCCAGGTCTGCCCTAAGTGATGTTATTTATTTTGAATACATGAATTCTTAAAGCGTTGTACAAATATTTGAGCTGATACTTTAATAATCGAATTGAAAGAGAAGTGAAAAAAAGTTTCTATAATATGAATATTTATTTTTTCCAATGCTCCAGCTGTTACCGAACTAGTGACTTGGGACATGATCAACCCTATTTAGGACTTTAATTTGCAATTCTTTTTGTTGGTCAAATCATTGAAAAATCTCCATTTATATTATATAATTTTTGAAAGCTGGATGGGAATTTTTTTGCTCACCTAAACCATTTCATGCATCATAAACAAGCGTTTTTGGACAGATCGTTAAGTTGCTGAACCCTTTAACATTACACAAATATTGTGAATGATGGGTTGGTACTGTTAGAATCTGACAGATTATTGACCAGTGTAAATGTAGCTTAAAGCCCCCGTCTCACATAGCGAGATCGCTGCTGTGTCACGGTTTTGGTGACGCAACAGTGACCTCACCAGCGATGTCGCTATGTGTGACACTTTGCAGCGATCAGGCCCCTGCTGTGAGGTCGCTGATCGCTGCAAAGTGTCCTGGACCATTTTTTGGTCGTTGCCCTCCCGCTGGTCAGCACACATCGCTGTGTGTGACCAGCGGGAGCAGCGATCAGGCTGGTAACAATGATAAACAGCGGGTTACTAGGGGCACACGCGCACCTAGTAACCCGTTGTTTATCATGGTTATGAGCCTGCTAAAGTGAGCGGTAACCTCCCGCTCACTGTAGCAGAGTGTTAACCATGATAAACAACGGGTTACTAGGTGCGCGTGTGCCCCTAGTAACCTGATGTTTACCATGGTTACCAGCCTGCTCCTGCTTCAGCAGCAGGCTGGTAACCAGGAGCAGGACATCGTGGAAAGATTCTTTCCACGATGTCGCTGCTCCCCTGATCTTTGGTGAGTCTGCCTGTTTGACAGCTCACCAGCGACCACATAGTGACGCAGCAACGATCCCTGACAGGTCATATCGTTGTCGGGATCGTTGCAGCGTCGCTAAGTGTGACGGGGCCTTTAGTCTCCATTACAGGCAGATCAGTGGGGGGAGACATCTGTATTTGTAGAGATGTAAACTCAACCTCTTTTCTAACTCAATTGATCATAGATTGGGGAGATAGATGCTACCAGTGAAGTGCTGCTGTCAACCAAAGTTCATTTCTCCGAGACAGGTTACATGAATTCTTTGGAATCCTGGGGAAACCGTTACTCAGGGCGACCATAGACCATGTGCTGCAGCTTCTCTCAGGCACACAGGGGTATTGACCTTCAGGCACAGACATGTAGGTTGTAGGTAGACACACTTGTCAAGTGTCCTCATAAACGGTAAAACAGTAGCGTTTAATAAGAAGCCGCACAGCCAGTGCAAGTTAAGTCTTATGAGCAACAGGCTCCAGTGACAAACAGTACAGTTTCCTTAGCAGCACAGCAGTTCACAGTCTTCCCAGTAGTAAAGGACAGCACAGTTCTAATGCAAAGGCACATTAATGAACACAGCATTCTTTACAGCACAGTGAGATGGAGGAGGGGGGAGGGTTTGCTGAGGGAGATGATCCCTGTGACACCATTTCTTCCAGTCATTATCTTTCTGTCTGAAAATACTCTACACTGCTAGTTCAGGAACTCTACCTGACTTGTGCTTAGCTTCACTCCTGACTTGAATCCTTTTCACTTGCAGGGACGCTTCTGTGAGATACTGAACACACACACCACGTTTCTCTTTGGCTCCAGCCAGACAGTAAACAATTTCCCCACAATCCCCCTGGGGCTCTGCTAAAACACTCCCCTTTTCCTGTGACTGTGTTAACCCCTCTAGTTGCTGGATGCTTCTGGAGCACAACTCTTCCTGTCTCATGTGCTTGTGCCACTTCCAATAGTTGCTGAATGCTCCCAAAGAAACAGCACCACTTCTGCTTGTCACACTCTGCAACAGCACCACTTCTGCATGTCACACTCTGCAACAGCACTACTTCTGCATGTCACATATACATACCTGTATGGCCCATAGTAGAGATTTGATTGCAGAGCTATGTGTTTTAATCAGCTTGGTTTTGCACAGGCTTGGCTTCCCCCGGATGCCAAGAAATCCCAGCTTATCTGTTTTTTATTCCCTGAAATCCCTGCCTATGTTCTTATTTATGATCCGGTCCGTGCCCAGGGAGTCAGACTAAGTGGCGCTGTATTAGCAGTAGATGTAGGACGACTACGCCACCCGTTGAATGCAGCTATGGAGCTGCCGCTGCAGGGCAGACCGCTGAGGCCGGTGGTAGGATAGTGCAGCGTAGATGGTATAACCCCCAACGGGAGGGGTATGGCCTCAGGGCAGCCGACGTGGATGATGGGGGTAGCAGGAACCACTCAGAGACGATGCGGTGTAGTTCAGGGTCTTTACTGGTGACAAAGATAGACCCTCCCGGAGTACTGGCTAGCGGTCGGGGCCTGGTCAGTCCTTGAGCAGATGGGATCCCCCTTGGCCAGGTGGAGTTGTAGGCCTCCCCAACTAATCGTACTCTTCTGGCTACCTTGCTAGAGGCGGGTAAAAGTAGCCCACGTCCCTGAGTGTACCGTGTGGTGCTCACCCGTATGGCCGGTGACTCGGGGCCTTCTAGTGGCTTCCGCTCCACGACGGCGGTGCTGGTCCCACGCGTGTGACCGTGCCTTCGGGTTTCTTGGCCAGAGGACCTGAAATCCCCTGCCGGGCGGTTGCTGCTGCTGGGTCTGGGTTAATCCCCACAGCCTCGGACTCCGGGTCCGGTAGTAACTCTTCAATCAGGGCGAGCTCTTCAGCTGCCAGCCCCTGATTCCTTTTAGCCTGCTCCCACAGAGCTCCTGATCTTTCTTTCCTATGCTGCTTCTCTTCTTCTCAACTCTTCTCTTCTCCCTAACCCTGCCTCAGCCCCAGCTTTATATAGCGGAAGTTCTTCCCCTCCCAGGACTGGGCAGGAGGTGTGGCATGCATAGGATTCCTGACCAAGAGACCTCCCACCTGCTCTCAGACATAACATTGCTATTACTGTGGAGACCAGACCCCTGGGGTGCCACATTTACCATATCCCCTTCCCCCTCCTCTGCACGTCACATAGAGCGCGCTTTGCTTCATCCCGGCCCGTCTCTGTGCACTGCGCCGCAGGATTCTATTGCACAGGCTCCGGGGAGTCAGCTCTTGGCTTCTCTGGAGGAGTGTTTTGTCCTTCCTGCTTCCTGCTTATGATTTGTCAGTGTCATACAGGGGAGAAAAATTAGAGTCCCCAGAGAAGAATCTCTTGTAACCAACACCTTTTGGTCTTAGTGAAAACTAGAATTTAAACTTTATTAGCCAATATCTCTGTAATGAAAATGAGAAAAAAATAAAATATATATTTTATTCAGCGCTGCAGTCACACCTTGTTCAAAACTATTTCTTGTTTTGGAAGTGCCGGTCTGTTTCTTCTGTTTCTATGCATTAGCTTTGACTGCGCACTTTGCCTCTATGCCACAGGCGATTTTAATTACAGCAGGATCTTATTATCCCACACACAAGCAGACATAGTCTCTTAGAGAGGTATTCATATTGATAGGGTCCTGGTATTTTGAGAGACGCCTTACCGTGGCTACCAGGTACACATGAATTGGCCAATTTATGCGCTAAGATTTCTCATTTATTTCTATTTTCTACAGCAGTAATGCTATTCAAATTTCATATATTTCCTGTTCGCATACTTAGCGTTGCAGTGTGCTGCTTTGTTTGTTAGTTGTATATGGAGAAGGCTGCTCCTAGTAAGCACCTGTTCACACCTATTTCTTGTTTTGGAAGTGCTGGCCAGTTTCTTCTGTTTCTATGCATTAGCTTTGACTGCGCACTCTGCCTCTATGCCACAGGCGATTTTAATTGCAGCAGGGTCTTATTGTCCCACACACAAGCAGACATAGTCACTTAGGAGTTCACATTGATAGGGTCCTGGTATTTTGAGAGACGCCTTACCGTGGCTACCAGGTACACATGAATTGGCCAATTTATGCGCTAAGATTTCTCAGTTATTTCTATTTTCTACAGCAGTAATGCTATTCATATTTCATATATTTCATGTTTGCACACTTAGCGTTACAAATTGCATGAAGTTAAAACACACTTCTTAACCTTTATGCCACACACAGGTTACTGTGCAGCTGCTCTGATCCTGGAGACTCCTTTGCGCTCACAGACACAGAGCAGTCTGCACAATCTCCTCTCCTATATTAAAGGGGCTGCACACAGCATGAGAAGAGGTGCTGGAGAGTAAAGCAGCCGTCGCTCCGCCCTCACAGAACGTACTGCTGCTGGCGCCACACACGGGAGAAGGACGCTGTACTAACTGCAGGAGCTGTCAGGGATTGATGAGGTCTCTGTCTCTCAATAGGGGCCCACCAGGGATTTCACCGGTACCCCGCCGGGTCAGTCCGACCCTGACTAGAGGACTGGTAAACCTTCTGACATGTAGTCCTTCATATTCATGAGCTCTGTATAACCCCACCCCCACCACTGATGGACAGTTCTCTGCCTATGCACAGTGTACACAGAAAGCTGCCAATCATGTGGGCTGAATTAAAAAGAGTTCAGCATTCAGAGAACTAGATGAGCTGCAGCAGATAAAACTGTGATTCTGTAAAAACTGCGGCAAGCAGCCCAGTAAGTGATACATCTGTAGAATCAGGGTCTTTGTTTCTACATCATGCTGCTCTCAGATAGGGTAGCAAAAAACCTGGCTACTGATTCCTTTTAACACTTGGACCTGATTAGTACACCAATTAGCATTGACAGTTATTTTGAGTTATTATGCACATGTGCCACCTAGTGGGTATTAGCTGTAATTATATTGTTTAAAGTTTACAAGATTACACTACCCAAAAATTCACCTACCAGTTGAGATGAGAGAGGAGTTAAAGAAATAAATGCATTATATTCGTGGTTTTCTGACATGTTCACTTAGGCTTTCCTAATGTTACTGTGTGTTTATAATGCTCCACTCCAAAGACAATCAGAAATGATTGGTAGTGTAGCATGTTGATGCTTGTACCAATGAACAAGATTGCAAGAAAAAAAAACCTCAAACTTTAGCACAATTCTGTTACTGTACTATTTATAATTTGTGAACTTGAAACAATTCTCTTAAATATCTTTAATTTCAAATTAAAGAAATATAACAGAATTATTTCAAGGGGTGGTCCAGGTTTGGGATGAAAGTCTGCAGTTACTCTATGTGACTGCAAACTTCTGAATCTGTACAGTGTGCTATCAGTATTCTCTGGTGCCAATGTAACCGCAAGCATGAGATTTGCTTACATGTGGTCAAGTGCCGACTAGACGTACTCGGTCATCGCTCAATTCTCTAGCATTTAACGAGGCTGTGCAAGTCTAGTGGGAATGTGGCCGGAAGTATGCAAATCACATACTTGCGATCATGTAATTGTCCACTCTCGTTGCAGCACCAGAGAATCCTGACAGTGTGCAGGAGTCGTCTGGGCATTTTTACCTGTCACACAAATTCATTTTCAGCTGCTAGCAAATTTCTGTTCGTTTCCCCATCCACTACAAAAGATAAGCCCTACTAATTACCCCACAGAGGCGGAGTCTCCTTATTGGCCAACGAATATTAGGAAGTCAGCAAACAGAAGAGTCTGCTCACGCAGCAGGCAAACCTTCTGGATGGAGTACATATTATATAGCATAGCTGTATTGTTCCACTGTGAGGGTGAACAAACTAGATTGATGCACTAAACACATAATCAGGATCAGTAACATTAAAGGAAGCAGCAGAAGAAGTCATTTCCAACTTCATCAAAATGACACTTTAATATCCAACCAAGGAACATACAGCAAGTAACTCTCTTCTTATTGCAATGAAATGGACTGGGCCTTCCCCAGAAGAGAATATGCACAGGTTACCAACAGGGCTAACATAGACAATTTAAGGGCAATATAATATAAGACAAGCAGCGCTTTGGACACAGTATACTTTATGCTGTGTTCAAAGCACTGCGTTTATTGAACGCAGGTGAATCCACATGTGTTCACTGAAGCATGTGGATTCACCGCATTCAATATATTGTACTCAGGCTTGGACTGGCCCACAAGAGCACAGGAGAATCCTCCGGGGGGCCCCTGTGCAAGAGTGCCCACCATCCTCTTATATGAGCAGCACTTGGCACAATATACTTGACTCACTATGTACAGACAAAGGCAGAATCTTATTCATTTACCAATCTACCCCGTTCATTGTTATATATATTTGTGATTGAGGATAATGTCACATTTCATGAAGCTGAAAAGTGGGGCCCTGAAGTTGGTTACTGGTGGGCTCTTGGAACCCCAGTCCGTCACTGCTTGTGTCTCTTGTATTTGGCAGCTCTGTGTCCAGTGTTCAGTCTTCTGTCAGGTAGTTTGTTGTGCAGGACATACACTATTTTAGTGCCCTGCCCCCATCACAGAGATTGGCCCCCATAACACTTGTAATGTAACTTGGGACAGGAGCTGACATTATGATACCACAATGGGTGGAGATATATGTGGTCTGCCGTCTGTAAATGGTGCCCCCATAATTCCTGGTTCTACTTGAGGAATATTGAGAGTAGTAATAGTCACTCCCATCATTGTAACTGTGTAAAAAAAAGTCAAGACAAAAAACCTCACATGACACTTTTACTATCTTTCTTTTTATCATTTATTGGAATAGCAATAAGCAACATTGTAATAAAAATATTACTGGCCCTTTAAGAAATTAAACACTGATCACAATGACTCTCAGGTCAGGCCCCATAGAGACCACTGAACTGGCTGTGGTCATTGAGGACCGGCTGAGAGCCACTGGACCCAAAGATCCAGAGGAAGGCGAAGAAACCCCCCGGAGAGTTCTGCCTCAGGGGGGGAAAAAATTCCTTCCTGACCCCAGTGGTGGCGATCGGATATTTCCCTGGATCACGTCTGTCCTGCTGCATATTGCTGCATATCTACATGTATTATAAGCTCAGGAGAGCCGATCCTGGGAAGGGAAAGACAAATACACCCACAAATTACAATCTAATGTACAATATACAGGTTGCTCCAGAGGGCATGCAGAATAATGCACACCCTGTCCTAGGAGCTTACAATCTAATATACAATATACAGACTGCTCCTGAGGGCATGCAGAATAAAGTACACCCTGTCCTAGGAGCTTACAATCTAATATACAATATACAGGCTGCTCCTGAGGGCATGCAGAATAATGCACACCCTGTCCTAGGAGCTTACAATCTAATATATAACATACAGGCTGCTCCTGAGGGCATGCAAAATAATGCACACCCTGTCCTAGGAGCTTACAGCCTAATATATAATATACAGGCTGCTCCTGAGGGCATGCAGAATAATGCACACCCTGTCCTAGGAGCTTACAATCTAATATACAATATACAGACTGCTCCTGAGGGCATGCAGAATAATGCACACCCTGTCCTAGGAGCTTACAATCTAATATATAACATACAGGCTGCTCCTGAGGGCATGCAGAATAATGCACACCCTGTCCTAGGAGCTTACAATCTAATATATAACATACAGGCTGCTCCTGAGGGCATGCAAAATAATGCACACCCTGTCCTAGGAGCTTACAGCCTAATATATAATATACAGGCTGCTCCTGAGGGCATGCAGAATAATGCACACCCTGTCCTAGGAGCTTACAATCTAATATACAATATACAGACTGCTCCTGAGGGCATGCAGAATAATGCACACCCTGTCCTAGGAGCTTACAATCTAATATATAACATACAGGCTGCTCCTGAGGGCATGCAGAATAATGCACACCCTGTCCTAGGAGCTTACAGCCTAATATATAATATACAGGCTGCTCCTGAGGGCATGCAGAATAATGCACACCCTGTCCTAGGAGCTTACAATCTAATATACAATATACAGACTGCTCCTGAGGGCATGCAGAATAATGCACACCCTGTCCTAGGAGCTTACAATCTAATATAATATACAAGCTGCTCCTGAGGGCATGCAGAATAATGTACCCCATGTCCTAGGAGCTTACAGCCTAATATATAATATACAAGCTGCTCCTGAGGGCATGCAGAATAATGTACACCCTGTACTAGGAGCTTACAATCTAATATAATATACAGGCTGCGCCTGAGGGCCTGTAGAATAATGCACACCCTGTCCTAGGAGCTTACAATGTAATATACAATATACAGACTGCTCCTGAGGGCATGCAGAATAATGCACACCCTGTCCTAGGAGCTTACAATCTAATATATAATATACAGACTGCTCCTGAGGGCATGCAGAATAATTCACACCCTGTCCAAGGAGCTTCCAATCTAATATAGAATATACAGACTGCTCCTGAGGGCATGCAGAATAATGCACACCCTGTCCTAGGAGCTTACAATCTAATATACAATATACGGACTGCTCCTGAGGGCATGCAGAATAATGTACACCCTGTCCTAGGAGCTTACAATCTAATATATAATATACAGACTGCTCCTGAGGGCATGCAGAATAATGCACACCCTGTCCTAGGAGCTTACAATCTAATATACAATATACAGACTGCTCCTGAGGGCATGCAGAATAATGTACACCCTGTCCTAGGAGCTTACAATCTAATATATAATATACAGACTGCTCCTGAGGGCATGCAGAATAATGCACATCCTGTCCTATGAGCTTACAATCTAATATACAATATACAGACTGCTCCTGAGGGCATGCAGAATAATGCACACCCTGTCCTAGGAGCTTACAATCTAATGTACAATATACAGACTGCTCCTGAGGGCATGCAGAATAATGTACACCCTGTCCTAAGAGCTTACAATCTAATATACAATATACAGACTGCTCCTGAGGGCATGCAGAATAATGTACACCCTGTCCTAGGAGCTTACAATCTAATATACAATATACAGACTGCTCCTGAGGGCATGCAGAATAATGTACACCCTGTCCTAGGAGCTTACAATCTAATATACAATATACAGACTGCTCCTGAGGGCATGCAGAATAATGTACACCCTGTCCTAGGAGCTTACAATCTAATATACAATATACAGACTGCTCCTGAGAGCATGCAGAATAATGCATATGGCGCCCCTGAGGGTTCGACCGCCACAGGAATGCTGCACTTCTTTAATGGAGTGTGGTGTTCCTCCTCTGAGGTAAGGCCGGTGTGATGGTAGTGACCCTAGCCTTTTGCATCCAACACCACATTTCCACCAGAGGGAGCTAGTATGCACTAGGTGCTGCTCCCCTGGTTACAGGGAGACTGGGGAACACAACGTGGTAGGAACCAGTTAGTGGGTGTGGGTGGACGAACAGTAGTTAGTGACACTTAAAATTTCATATTTAATAGAATGCCATCTTTGATCTTGGTCTTCAGTTGGTCTTCTGTTTGGTTCTTCTGTGGTCCATCAGTCTAGCCTTTGCTACTCTGTCGGC
This sequence comes from Phyllobates terribilis, assembly GCF_046119375.1. Taxonomy (NCBI): domain Eukaryota; kingdom Metazoa; phylum Chordata; class Amphibia; order Anura; family Dendrobatidae; genus Phyllobates; species Phyllobates terribilis. Next base: position 323,329,643 of record NW_027362762.1, on the reverse strand, counting down.
TGTAACTGTGCTGTCAAAATACTGTGTGTAATGTGACTTCCCTCCGGGAGCGCAGATCCTGTGTGGGCCTGCACCGGCATGGGACACAGCCCTCGTACCCTGATCTTTGGGACGAGAGGTAGGTTGCAGACAAGGAATGTCTCAACCCGGCCGAGGACCAGGATCAAGAAGGCCCGGGAGCTTTAGAGTGTGGCTCCCTATCAAATGGGTCCCGGGGAGGATGCAGACGGAGCGGAGCACGCCACCTGTCCTCGCCTACCTGATCTATTCAGAGGGATTCCGGCTGCAAGAGGGGTACCGGCCCCCGACCTCGTACTCTACGTCCAGGACGGGAAAGCCCAGTTAGGCCCTGAGGATCCCACCGGGCGTCGGATGGAGAGGAATTGCCACCCGACCCCTACACCTGAGAGGAGCTCAGAGGGAGACCCGGCCTATCCACACACGCACAGACGGGAAAGGGTGAAGTCTGTAGTGCAGGAACACTCTGGTGTAGGGTCGCTACCAAACACTGGACTTCTTCGGAGGTAGTCGGACCCCCGTCCCTGGTGGGCGCAGGACTCCGCGGGGAGCAGGGAGTCGCCTTCCCGCTAACATATCTGAGTGAGTAAAGCCTTGGAAGTTCACCCCTATGGCCTCCGGACTGTTCATTACGCGCCATACCACATGACACGGTGCCCTTACTCCCCGCACTACTACCCCCCCTTTCATCCTGCCTTGCCTGCCCTGAGGCCCTGCTCCGCCTGTGGGGAGCAGTGAGAACTTTAGCCGCCATGACACCGGGCCTCAGCGGACTGCTAGCGGCACTGGTGGCCCTTTCACCAGACACCACAGGTGGCGTAGTCGTTAACCAGCCACTCAACCCGGAATAGCTCACACCATCTCTTTCTAATGTGACGGCCCTGAGAACGGGTCGGGCCCAGGCCACGGCTGCATCCCATCTCTTCAACGCAGGGCCCGACACCGAGTCCCCCAACACCCAGGGTAAAACATGGGCTTTCTGAGTAGAGGCGTCACAACCTGGCGTAGTCGGCAGGATTCGAACCTGCGCGGGGAAACCCCAGATTGAGACGCATCTACTCAGAAAGCCCGTGTTTTACCCTGGGTGTTGGGGGACTCGGTGTCGGGCCCTGCGTTGAAGAGATGGGATGCAGCCGTGGCCTGGGCCCGACCCGTGCTCAGGGCCGTCACATTAGAAAGAGATGGTGTGGGCTATTCCGGGTTGAGTGGCTGGTTAACGACTACGCCACCTATGGTGTCTGGTGAAGGGGCCACCAGCGCCGCTAGCAGTCCACCGAGGCCCGGTGTCATGGCGGCTAAAGTTCTCGCTGCTCCCCACAGGCAGAGCAGGGCCTCAGGGTAGGCAAGGCAGGATGAAAGGGGAGGTAGTAGTGCGGGGAGTACGGGCACCGTGTCGCGTGGTATGGCGTGTAATGAACAGTCCGGAGGCCATAGGGGTGAACTTCCAAGGCTTTACTCACTCAGAGGTGTTAGCGGGAAGGCGACTCCCTGCTCCCCACGGAGTCCTGCGCCCACCAGGGACGGGGGTCCGACTACCTCCGAAGAAGTCCAGTGTTCGGTAGCGACCCTACACCAGAGTGTTCCTGCACTACAGACTTCACCCTTTCCCGTCTGTGCGTGTGTGGATAGGCCGGGTCTCCCTCTGAGCTCCTCTCAGGTGTAGGGGTCGGGTGGCAATTCCTCTCCATCCGACGCCCGGTGGGATCCTCAGGGCCTAAGCGGGCTTTCCCGTCCTGGACGTAGAGTACGAGGTCGGGTGTCGATGGCCGGTACCCCTCTTGCAGCCGGAATCCCTCTGAATAGATCAGGTAGGCGAGGACAGGTGGCGTGCTCCGCTCCGTCTGCATCCTCCCCGGGACCCATTTGCTAGGGAGCCACACTCTAAAGCTCCCGGGCCTTCTTGATCCTGGTCCTCGGCCGGGTTGAGACATTCCTTGTCTGCAACCTACCTCTCGTCCCAAACATCGGGGTACGAGGGCTGTGTCCCATGCCGGTGCAGGCCCACACAGGATCTGCGCTCCCGGAGGGAAGTCACATTACACACAGTATTTTGACAGCACAGTTACAGCCGACAGACTAGCAAAGGCTAGACTGATGGACCACAGAAGAACCAAACAGAAGACCAACCGAAGACCAAGGTCAAAGATGGCATTCTATTAAATATGAAATTTTAAGTGTCACTAACTACTGTTCCTCCACCCATACCCACTAACTGGTTCCTACCACTTTGTGTTCCCCAGTCTCCCTGTAACCAGGGGAGCAGCACCTAGTGCATACTAGCTCCCTCTGGTGGAAATGTGGTGTTGGATGCAAAAGGCTAGGTCACTACCATCACACCGGCCTTACCTCAGAGGGGGAACACCACACTCCATTAAAAAAGTGCAGCATTCCTGTGGCGGTCGAACCCTCAGGGGCGCCACATGCACACCCTGTCCTAGAAGCTTACAATCTAATATACAATATACAGGCTGCTCCTGAGGGCATGTGGAATAATGCACACCCTGTCCTAGGAGCTTACAATCTAATACACAATATACAGACTGCTCCTGAGGGCATGTGAAATAATGCACACCCTGTCCTAGGAGCTTACAATCTAATATACAGGCTGCTCCTGAGGGCATGCAGAATAATGTACATCCTGTCCTAGGAGCTTACAGTTTAATACATAATATACAGGCTGCTCCTGAGGGCATGCAGAATAATGCACACCCTGTCCTAGGAGCTTACAATCTAATATACAATATCCGAATGTAGCTTACCGAGGGGTGATTGCGGTGGAGCGCGGTCACAGGAGGCCGGTGTCTGCGGGCCCTGGGATCTCATAAGATGTCAGCGCCGGTGAGCAGAGTAGCTTTTCCCATTGATTGCCCTGCAGTGGGCTTTGGGAAAATGGACGCTGGAGGCGGCACATGCATCTTCCGAGATCTCAATCTGCGCATGCGTCACCTCCAGCATCCATTTTCTCAAAGCCTACTGCAGGGCAATCTATAGGAAAGGGGACTCTGCTCACCAGTGCCGATATCTCCAGCCGCCGCCGGCCCCTGAAGCAGCGGCCCTGCCTCTGGTGACCCCGCTCCGCTGCCGCCGCCCCCTGGTAACCTACCGTTAAATAGACTATAAGAAGCACCACCATTTTATTTAAAAAATTATTTTCCACCCCAAAATTTGGGGTGCATCTTATGGTCCGGTGCATCTTATAGTCTGCAAAATATGGTAATTGCAATGCAAGTCTATGCGTCTGTGGAAAAATTGGACCGCACTTTGACATCTGAGTGTGGTTCGATTTTCATCGACTGACAGAAGGGAGAAGGTGAGAAACCGTTTGTTTCTCCTCTCCATGTCCGAGATAAACTGATACCACTCTGATCAAAGTCTGATCAGAGTCTGTAACTCTATATCACCAGCTGCCTCAATTTTGCTCATTATATCCTGTGGTTCCAGTTCTGGTCTTCCTGCTGCCATCAAGTCACTACGTTCTCCGTTGTTTCTGCTCGGCCATCCTGCTGCGCCACCGTCACCTGTCCGTGCTTCATTACTGCTGCTCATCTGAACTAGATGAGACATAACACCTATCATTAAAAAATAGAGGATTAAATGACAGGTCCTATTTAAGGAATCATCCTGATGCACAAGAGAGAACACGTCGCTCAGAGATGTTTGCTGAGATTTTTTAGGGGTAAATGGTGAAGTTCTAAACTTCACCACAAACTCCCCACAGTTACACAATGTGTGAATAAGGCCTTAGTGTTAAGTGAAGAGCTACCTACATAGACTTGCCTTCCTCAAGATGCTGCCTCTGGGACACAAGATGGTTCAGGATTAGAACTTTACACATTCTGTACCAACTGTGATGTCATGTGCCCTGTGATGTCATGTTCCCTGTGATGTCATAATAACTGTCACTGCTGTGTTATTGTAGCGAGTTTCCAACATCAAGGAAGAGTTGAATTAATAAACCAAATCACAGGCTGCAAATAAACACCAGCCTCATTTTTAATTGAGTCATGACGCACATAATAACCTAAACATTTCCACTCTTTTATTCTAATCCGCATCACCTACTGCTCTATGACCTAAAGGAAAACACAGGCACCATACTGCAATTCCTGATGACCATAAACCGTCAGTTCCCGGTCACTCCTGATCCAATAAGACCATCAGAACGGATAATGGAGAACTGTACCAGTCTGCTATTAAATGTATGTTCTGAAAACGCTATGTTTTGACAACATTAATGGCAAAGCTACCTAAAAATGGAGCCAAATGGAGTGTTGTCAGCTGGCCCTCCCCTTTCTATATGCTTTTATTAGAGCACATGGGTGTCATAGAGGGCAAAACCAGCTGATTGCTGTGGGTCTTCAAGACCAGTGACACATGATCAGTTGATCATCAGCAAGTCCTCATTTAGGGAAGGGTTTGTCCAGATTGTTAACCCCTGTTAGGCTGGGCTCATACTGCTTTACTAAAGCACCCAAATGGGCAGATTTTCCTAGGAATCTGGTCAATAACATTTTTTTGTAAATCATAGAATCATTCTAACAATTACAGCACGGGACACATGATCCAGCGCCATTTGCTGAGATTTTCAGGTTAATGATGCAGTTCTGAATCCCACTACTAACCCCCATCTATACAATGTATGAGTGAGGTCATTCGTGAAGAGTTCCCTACCTGGACTTGTCACCTTCAAGCTGTCAGCCTCTAATCAAACAAGATGGCTCAGGAGTTACACTTTGTACATTCTATACCAATTGTGATGTCATATGATGTCTATGATGTTTAAGTGCTTTGTGATGTCATCAGAACTGCCTGTTTAACCCCTTCCAACCCAATGACATACTTTGATTTTGTGAACAGGTTATTTGGATGCAACGGCGCAGACAATGAAGGGACAATAGTAATCATCCAAAACTATAACTATAGGGACGCACACACACATGCAGTTGAAACCAGAAGTTTACATACACTATATAAAAAGACACATATGCATGTTTTTCTCAATATCTGACATGAAATCAGAATAAACCTTTCCCGTTTTTGGTCAATTAGGATTACCATCATTTTTAATATTTGCCAAATGCCAGAATAATGAGGGAGAATGTTTTAAGGCATTGTTATTATTTACTGCAAAGTCAAAAGTTTATATACATTTCATTAGTATTTGATACCATTGCCCTTAAACTGAATGACTTGGGTCAAACGTTTGGGATATCCTTCCACAAGCTTCTCACAATAGTTGGTCAGAATTTGGGCCTATTCCTCCTGACAAAACAGGTGTAACTGATCCAGGTTTGTAGGTCGCCTTGCTGGCACCTGCCTTTTCAGCTTTGCTTATAAATTTTCAATAAGATTGAGATCAGGGCTTTGTGATGATTACTCCTAAATAGTGTTGAGTGAGCATGATCGACACTGCTCGGTACTCGCCCAAGCATCTCACTACTCGGGATGTTCGGTGAGCACAGAGCATTTTCGGGTTACTCGGGCGGGAGCTCAGGTCTCCACCCTGCACGTTTGGCGCTCTTTACAGAGCCAATGAACATGCAGGGATTGTCAGTCACTGTAATGCCGCAGCCATGTTAGTTGTGGGCATTACAGTGATTGGCTGGCCACACAGCGTCACCTCGAGTATTTAAAAGCGGGTGCCGCCATCTTGGACACAGTCACTCCGGATCAGACGGTGTAAGGAGAGTGCTGTTGAGCTAGGGAGAGATTTATACTGTGAAATATGTAGTGTAGGGTCTCTAAAGCCTGCCAAATCAAACAAACAGCCCTTCTGAGGACAAATATCCATCCCAGATATCAGGCAGGCAGGCTGTATAGGAGACGTAGTGGTTATACCAACAAACACTGCATTACAGTCCTGTGTGCTGCTGCTGCTCAAATTGCTAGACTTAGCCCCAGGTCTCAGGGGCCAGGAAAAATCCTTTTTTTTTTCATCTAAATCCTCTTTTTTTTTTTTTTCCTCAGTCAGACTGTACAAATACCCGTCTTATTAACCTTTTGGTATTTTTTCCCCCCAAAAAAATAATTGAGTGTGTCTGTGAGTGCTCAGGCACAAATATATCTGCTTAACCCCTTTCCGACCTTGTCAGTAATAGTACGTAGCTGTGCCCTGGGACTTATGGACCAGCTATGTATTATTACGCGTGCTGCGATCGCGCCCGCACACAAGCGGTGCGGTGCGATCGCCGCCGGGTGTCAGCTGATTGTCGCAGCTGACAACCGATGCTATGTGCACATTAACCCCCGCAATGCTGTGATCGAAGTCGATCGCAGCATTGCGGTGGCAAGGGGGGAGGTGATCGCTATACTCACCTCTCTTGCTGACGTTCAGCGATGTCTGCGGCGGCTTCCAGATGTTGCCATGATGACCCGATGTCGTCATGACAACATCCGCGTCACCAGGAGGCAGGACGTTCCTTTGGTCATGCGCAGTGCGCGACCAAAGTAATGTCTTCCCTGTGTGCAGCGTTGACAGGCTGCATGACAAAGAGAGCTGCTGCTCTCTATGCCGTGCAGCCGATCAGGCTGCAAAAAGTGAAAGTCCCATAGTGGGACAATGTGTAAAAGTAAAAAAAAAGTAGAAAAGTGAAAAAAAAAATGTTTATTTTTTTTAAAAATATAAAAAGAAAAAAATAATCCCCCCCCAAAAAAAATATATTGAACCCATAATATTTATTTATTATGAAAAAAAAAAATAAACCAATAATGTACACATATTTGGTATCGCCGCGTCCGGAGCGACCTGACCTATAAAACTGTCCTACTAGTTAACCCCTTTAGTGTACACGGTAAAAAAAAATAAATAAAAAACTAAGCAAAAAACAATGCTTTATCATCATACCGCCAAACAAAAAATGGAATAACACGCGATCAAAAAGACGAATGTAAATAAAAATGGTACCGCTAAAAACGTCATCTTATCCCGCAAAAAACAAGCCACCACATAACTCCATTGTCCGAAAAAAAAAAAGTTATAGCTCTCGGAATAAAGCAATACAAAAAAAATATTTTTTCTAGAAAATCATTTTTATTGTGTAAAAGCGGCAAAACATAAAAAAAACTATATAAATGTGGTACCGCTGTAAATGCACTGACCCGAAGAATAACGCTGCATTATCAATTTTACCACACGCGGAATGGCATAAAAAAAAAAAACGCAAAAAAACAATTCCTGAATTGTTGGTTTTTGTTTATTCTGCCTCCCAAAAATCAGAATAGAAAGCGATCAAAAACTGTCACATGCCCGAAAATGGTACCAATAAAAACGTCAACTTGTCCCGCAATAAACAAGCCATCACATGACTCTGTCGGCCAAAATATGGAAAAATTATAGCTCTCAAAATATGGTGATGCAAACACTAGTCTTTGCAAAAAAAAGCGTCTTTTAATGTGTGACAGCTGTCAGTCATAAAAACCCGATATGAATCTGGTATTGCTGTAATCACACCAACCCGAAGAATAAAGTAGTCTAATCACTTATACCACACGAGGAATGGTGTAAAAAAATAAACTCTAGGGTTACGGTTGTGCTAGGGTTAGGGTTGGGCTAGGGTTAGGGTTGGGGTTGTATTAGGGTTGGGGCTAGGGTTGGGGTTTTTTCAAAAGTAAAGAAAAAGAATGATGACAATATGGCGACCAGTGTTGAGCGCAAGTGCTCACTACTTGAGTTTGCATCGAGTACTCGGGTGTCGCGGGTGCTCGAGTGACATGCTCGAGTCTCTGCCCCATATGCTTCACGTCCAAAAAAAACGTTGCTGGGATCGCCTGCCATGCACGAGCGATCCCCGCATGTTTTTATTTGGGAGTCTAACAACCGTGAAACATGTGGGGCGGGGACTCGAGCATGTCATTCGAGCACCCGCGATACTTGTTGCATACCTGAGTACCCGATGCAAACTCAAGTAGCGAGCATTTGCGCTCAAGACTAATGACAACTTATTCAATATGTTGACCTAATGTTATCAAATTCTGTCGTACCTTTGGGTTCAAAATGTACACTGTACCCCTTGATAAAATTCTTGAGGGGGTCTAGTTTCCAAAATGGGATCACTTGTGGGGGGTTTCCACTATTTCGGCACATCAGGGGCTCCCGAAATGCGACATGGCGTCCGCTCTTGATTCCAGGCAATTTTGCGTTCAAAAAGTCACACAGCGCTCCTTCTCTTCTGAACCCTGACGTGCGCCCAAACAGTGTATTTTCCCCACATATGGGGTAATGGCGTACTCAGGAGAAATTGCACAACAGTTTTTAGGTTCCATTTTCTCCTCTAACCCTTGTGAAACTAAAAAAATTGGGTCAAAAAGATGATTTTTGTGGAAAAAGTTAGATTTTTTTATTTTCACGGCTTCATGTTCTAAACTTCTGTGAAGCACCTAGGGGTTAAGGGTGCTCACCACACATCTAGATAAGTTCCCTCAGGGGTCTACACTGTGTGCAGAATTATTAGGCAAGTTGTATTTTAGAGGATTATTTTTATTATTGATCAACAACTATGTTCTCAATCAACCCAAAAGACTCATAAAAATCCAAGCTTAATATTTTTGGAAGTTGGAGTGGGCTTTTTTTCGATTTGGCTATCTTAGGAGGATATCTGTTTGTGCAGGTAACTATTACTGTGCAGAATTATTAGGCAACTTAATAAAAACCAAATATAATCCCATCTCACTTGTTTATTTTCACCAGGTAAACCAATATCAGTGCACAAAATTTAGAAATAAACATTTCTGACATGAAAAAACAAAACAAAAAAAATTAGTGATGAATATAGCCACCCTTCTTTACAATGACACTCAACAGCCTTCCATCCATAGATTCTGTCAGTTGCTTGATCTGTTTTCAATCAACATTGCGTGCAGCAGCCACCACAGCCTCCCAGACACTGTTCCAAGAGGTGTACTGTTTTCCCTCCCTGTAGATCTCACATTTTATGATGGACCACAGGTTCTCTATGGGGTTCAGATCAGGTGAACAAGGGGGCCATGTCATTATTTTTTCTTCTTTTAGACCTTTACTGGCCAGCCACGCTGTGGAGTAGTTGGATGTGTGGCCCCCCTGAGGGTTCGACCGCCACAGGGATGCTGCACTTCTTTAATGGAGTGTAGTGTTCCTCCTCTGAGGTAAGAACAGTGTGATGGTCAGGACCCAACCTCCACATCCAACACCACACTTCTCCCACCAGAGGGGGCTATTATGCACCAGCTGCTGCCCCTACTGGAGTTGGGAGAGAGGGGAACCAAAACATAGGGGAACCATTTAGTGGGTGAGGGTGGAGGACTCACATTTTAGTGACACTTAATAATTCATATTTAATACACAGCCATCTTGGGCTGATGGTCCTTTGTCCTTTGCTTTGGTTCTTTGACTGTTCTTCTACTGTGATCTCCCACCCTGAACGTGGATCCTGTGTGGACCTGCAGCGGATGGAGACACAGCCCTCGTACCCTGGCCTTGGGTCGAGGGGCAGGTTGCAGATAATGGATGTCTCAACCCGGTCAAGGACCATGACCAAGAAGGCCCGGAGCTTAAGAGTGTAGCTCCACCGCAAATGGATCCCAGGGAGGATGCTGACGGAGCGGCATACGCCACCTGTCCTCGCTATGCTGATCTATTCAGAGGGATTCCGGCTGCAATGTCCTCGCTATGCTGATCTATTCAGAGGGATTCCGGCTGCAAGAGGGGTACCGGCCCCCGATACCTGACCTTGCTACTCCACGTCCTGGTCAGGGAAGCCCGGTAGGCCCTGAGGATCCCACCGGGTATCGGAAGGAGCGGAGCTGCCACCCGTACCCTTTTTCTGAGCGTAGTTCAGAGGGAGACCCGGCCTATCTACACACACACATACAGGAAAGGACCCGGTCTGAAGTCTAGGAACACTCTGTTGCGGGGTCTTGATCTAACACTGGACTTACTCGGAGGTGGTCGGACCTTCGTTACTGTGAACTCCGCGAGGAGCAGGGAGACGCCTTCCTACTGCAATCTCCACCGTGAGTAAAAACCCTGGAAGTTAACCCCTATGGCCTCCGGACTCTTTATTCTGCACTACACCGCACTACGCAGCACCAGACCTCCTAGACTACTACCCCCTCCGTCCTGTCTCTCTGCCCTGAGGCTCTGCTCCATCTGTGGGGAGTAGTATCAATGACGGCTGCGATAACACCATGCCTCAGCGGACTGCAGCAGCGCTGGTGGCCTTCACCAGGTGCCACAGGTGGCGTAGTCGAGATCAGCCACTCAACCCGGATAAGCCTGTACCATTCTTTTTAATGTGACGGCCCTGGGCACGGAGCGGGTCCGGGCCACGGCTGCACCCCATCGACATCACAGGACCCAGCTCCGAGTCCCCCATCTCCCAGGGTAGGGCTTCCAGCGAGCGTGCCGCGCTGCGTTTGGGCGTCACAGATGCATGTGATGGAGCATTATCCTGCATGAAAATCATGTTTTTCTTTAACGATACCGACTTCTTCCAGTACCACTGCTTGAAGAAGTTGTCTTCCAGAAACTGGCAGTAGGTCTGGGAGTTGAGCTTCTCTCCATTCTCAACCCGAAAAGGTCCCACAAGTTCATCTTTGATGATACCAGCCCATACCAGTACCCCACCTCCACCTTGCTGGCATCTGAGTCGGAGTGGAGCTCTCTGCCCTTTACTGATCCAGCCTCTGGCCCATCCATCTGGCCCATCAAGAGTCACTCTCATTTCATCAGTCCATAAAACCTTTGAAAAATCAGTCTTAAGATATTTATTGTCCCATTCTTGATGTTTTATCTTATGTTTCTTGTCCAAAGGTGGTCGTTTTTCAGCCTTCCTTACCTTGGCCATGTCCCTCAGTATCACACACCTTGTGCTTTTTGATACTCCAGTAACGTTGCAGCTCTGAAATATGGCAAAACTGGTGGCGAATGGCATCTTAGCAGCTTCACCCTTGATTTTCCTCAATTCATGGGCAGTTATTTTGCGCCTTTTTTGGCCAACATGCTTCTTGTGACCCTGTTGTCTATTTGCCATGAAATGCTTGATTGTTCGGTGATCACGCTTCAAAAGTTTGGAAATTTCAAGACTGCTGCATCCCTCTGCAAGACATCTCACAAGTTTGGACTTTTCAGAGCCCGTCAAATCTCTCTTCTGACCCATTTTGCCAAAGGAAAGGAAGTTGCCTAATAATTAAGTACACCTTATATAGGGTGTTGATGTCATTAGTCAACACCCCTCCTCATTACAGAGATGCACATCACCAGATTTACTTAATTGGTAGTTGGTTCTCAAGCCTATGCAGCTTGGAGTAGGACAACATGTATAAAAAATATCATGTGATCAAAATACTCATTTGCCTAATAATTCTGCACGTGGTGTAGTTTCGAAAATGGTGTCACTTGTGGGGGGTTTCCACTGTTTAGGCACATCAGGGGCTCTCCAAATGCAACATGGCACCCGCTAATTATTCAAGCAAATTTTGCATTCAAAAAGTTAAATGGCGCTCCTTCCCTTCCCAAACAGTGGTTTTCCCCCACATATGGGGTATCGGCTTACTCAGGAGAGATTGCACAACAAGTTGCATGGTGCAAATTCTCCTGTTACCCTTATGAAAATGCAAAACTAGGGGCTGAAAAACATTTTTGTGGGAAAAATGTGAAAATTTTATTTTCACGGCTTCATGTTATAAACTTCTGTGAAGCACCTGTGGGTTCAAGATGCTCACCACACATCTAGATAAGTTCCCTGAGGGGTCTAGTTTCCAAAATGGTGTCACTTGTGGGGGGTTTCCACTGTTTAGGCACATCAGGGGCTCTCCAAACGCAACATGGCGTCTGCTAATTATTCAAGCAAATTTTACATTCAAAAAGTCAAATGGCGCTCCTTCCCTTATGAGCCCTGCTATGCGCCCAAACAGTATTTTTTCCCCACGTATGGGGTATCTGTGTACTCAGGGGAAATCGCATAACAAATTTTTGGGTCCATTTTTTCCTATTACCCCTGCAAAAATAAAAAAAATTTGGGTTTAAAGTAACATTTTTGTGATAAAAGTTAAATGTTCATTTTTTTCTTCCCCATTCCAAGAATTCATGTGAAGCACGTGAAGGGTTAATAAACTTCTTGAATGTGGTTTTGAGCACCTTGAGGGGTGCAGTTTTTAGAATGGTGTCATTTTGGGGTATTTTCTGTAATAAAGGCCCCTCAAAGTCACTTCAAATGTGATGTGGTCCCTAAAAAAATTGTTTTGTAAATTTTGTTGGAAAAATGAGAAATCGCTGATCAATTTTAACCCTTATAGCGCACTAATAAAAAACATTTTTGGTTCCAAAATTATGCTGATGTAAAGTAGACATGTGGGAAATGTTATTTATTAACTATTTTGTGTAACATATCTCTCTGATTTAACGGAATAAAATTCAAATTTTGAAAATTGTGAAATTTTCTAAATTTTTGCCAAATTTCCAATTTTTTCACAAATAAACGCAAGTGCTATCGAAGAAATTTTACCACTATCATGAAGTACAATATGTCACGAAAAAACATTCTCAGAATCAGCGGGATCCGTTGAAGCATTTCAGAGTAATTACCTCATAAAGTGACAGTGGTCAGAATTGTAAAAATTGGCCTGGTCATTAACGTGCAAACCATCCTGGGGCGTAAAGGGGTTAAAAGAGTTTGGTTTTGGCCAGATAACTAGAACTGTGGTTTTGCAGTTCCACGGTTACAAATCACTGTATTATCCACTTTTTTGCCTTTTTTCCATAAAAAAATACAGTTTGAGTGTCTCGCTGACTGTTCAGGCACAAATATATCTGTTTAAAAGATTCTGGTGTAGGCCAGAGAACTAGAACTGTGGTTTTCCTCTTCCACGGTTCTAATCTCCTTTTTATTACCCTTTTGCCATTGATAGTGCGAGTGTAAGCTATTTTACTTCATTTACATTTGGCAAGGCGCGTGGCAAGGGACGTGGAACTGGACGTTCTGGTGATGGTGCGTGCTGAGGACGGGGCCGTGGCCAAGGTGAAAATGTGCCACAACCAACAGCCACATCTTCTCGCTCCCAGTTCTTGACCGAATTACTAGGGAAGCACACAACAACACCACTATTGCGAACTGATCAGTGTGAACAGGTTATTAATTTTATAGCAGATAATACTTCCAGTCATCTGGGCACCACCACCTCTGGTCTGTCTTCCACACGGTCAAGTCTTAGTAGCCGTGAGTCTCGACCGCATACTCCTCCTCACCCTGATGCTCCTTCCTTCCACCATGCCGAGTGTCATCAGACAGCAACTGATCTCACAGTTGGACACTCTGAAGAGCTGTTCACTGGTCCATTTCCATATTTGAGCCCCTCGCCTGCTCCGCTTGAAGTAGTGGAAGAGGAGATCCCATGTAGCGATGGCCAAATATTTGAACAGCCACGGCCACAGGAAGGCGACGCTGACAATTTGTCACAAGAGGTGGACGATGACGAGACACAATTGCCACGAAGTGAGGAGGAGGACCGTGGTGCGGAAGAGGAGGAGGTGGTGGATGATCTAGTAACTGACCCAACGTGGCAGGAGGACACGCAGAGCGAGGCCAGCAGCACACAGGGGGAGGGAGGCAGAGTACCCCAACAGGCAGGAAGAAGCAGTGTGGTGGCCGCAGATAGAATGCGGGCAACCGTTCCCCGTAACACCAACACGAGGGACGTTGCCAGTACAACCGGTACATCTTCCAGAGTCTGGAATTTTTTTTAAGACTCTGCTGATAACCCAAAAAGGCCATTTGTATCACCTGCCAGGCCAGCATCAGCAGGGGTGACAAAACTACCAGCCTGACCACCACCAGCATGATCAGGCACATGTCAGCAAAGCACCTGACTTTGTGGGGCGAACTCCAGGGTCCACGACCAGTGTCAGGGGGTGTCACCACTGCTTCTTCCACTGTTGTGCATGTAAGAGAACCCCCTGCTGTGCGTGCAAGGCAATCCCCTGTCCATACTGCATGCAAAGATGCCCCCTCCTCTCAGTCTTCACTTGTTGTGGCAATTTCTCAAGAAACAGCATCAACGTCCACGTCCACGTCTCACCGCAGCGTTCAATTGTCCATATCCCAGACCTTTGAACGAAAGTGCAAATTCGCAGCCAACGCCCCACAGGCCACAGTCCTAAATTCGCACATTTCACGACTGCTTGCATTGGAAATGCTGCCTTTTAGGCTGGTGGAGACGGAATCCTTCCGCAGCCTTATGGCGGTGGCCGTCCCTCGGTACTCGGTCCCCAGCCGACACTATTTTACCCGGTGTGCCATCCCCTCACTACACAAGCACGTGTCCAAAAACATCTGCCGTGCCCTCAACAACGCAGTTACTGGGAGAGTCCACCGGACAACGGACACGTGGACAAGTGCTTGTGGCCAGGGACGGTACATCTCCCTGACGGCACACTGGGTAAACATAGTGGAAGCCAGGACCCAGTCGGACCTTGGGACGGAACACATCCTCCCCACACCGAGGATTGCGGGCCCTATGTCAGTTAGAGTTGCCCCCACAGTGTACAGCTCATGCGCATCATCCTCCTCCTCCTCCTCATGTTCAGCCTCCATCTCAGATATCACCACATCAGTTACAAGCTGGAAGCACTGCAGTACTGCCTCAGCCAAGCGGCAACAGGCTGTGCTGAAACTCATAAGCTTAGGTGATAAATCTCACACTGCTTGTGAGTTGTGGACAGCTGTGAAAGAGCAGGCAGATCTGTGGCTGAGACCGCTGAACCTACATCCAGGCATGCTCATGTGTGACAATGGCCGTAACCTGGTGGCGGCTCTGAGGCGAGGCGAGATCACACACGTACCATGCCTAGCTCTTGTGCTTAACCTCGTGGTTCAGCGGTTTCTTAAATCGTACCCCGAGTTGCCTGATCTGCTCGTCAAAGTACGCCGCCTGTCAGATAATTTTCGGAAGTCGGCTACAGGTTCCGCCGCCCTTGCTGTTCTTGCAGCAGCATTTGCAGCTTCTGGCACACCGACTGGTGTGTGATGTCCCCACACGTTGGAACTCTACCCTCCACATGTTGCAAAGGATTTGTGAACAGAGGAGAGCAGTTGTGGAGTACCAGCTGCAACAAGGCCGTCGATATTCAGGTCAGACTCCACACATAAGACCTCAGGAGTGGACCTGGTTGTCTGACATATGTACCATCCTGAAAAACTTTGAGGAGTCCCACCAAGATGGTGAGTGGTGATGACGCCATCATTAGCGTCAGCATCCCACTTGTCTGTCTTTTGCAACGCTCTCTGCTGAGAATTAAAGAGGAGGCATTGCAGCCAGAGTATGATGAGATGGATCAAGAAGCCGTAGCGGGCGATTACACACAGCCCAGCCTCATCTCATCCCAACGTGCATTGGGGGACAATGAGGGAGAGGAGGAGGAGGAGGAAGGACAGGAGATGGTATCATGCGCTGTAGACGGTAGTACCTGTACAACTGTCATACCGTCAGTTCAGCGTGGGTGGCCTGAGGACAGGGGGGAGGAGGAAGAGGAGGAGGAGGAAGACAGCATGGTCAGTCGTCATCTTGGTGAGGACATGGAAGTCTTGCCCGTTACCAGTCTGGCACGCATGGCTGACTTTATGTTACGCTGCCTTAACCATGACCCTAGCATTGTCAAAATGTTGGGTGACAGTCATTACTGGTTGGTGACACTTTTAGACCCCTGCTACAAGGAGAACTTTCACTCTCTTATTCCTGAGGTGGAGAGGTCTACAAAAATGGGGCAGTACCAAAAGGCCCTTGCTGCAGAGCTGTTAAAAAAATTCCCATCTGAACACGCTAGCGGCAGAGGTCACAGTTCGTTGTCCAACCAAGGCGTACAGGCAAGAGAGACGCAACTCCAATCCAGCAGAGGCAGGGGAACACTGTCAGCATTCTGGGACAGTTTTCTGAGACCCGCCCAGCTTACAGGCCCTGAGGCGCAGGGGACTCTCACAAGGATTGGAAAGTTTCAAAAGATGGTGAGGGTGTTAGAACTCTCCTGTTAGTTTTTTTTTAGTTTGCTGGTCACATGACCATTTTTGCCTATTTAATCCGACTCCGCCCTCCTGGTCTTGCTGGACTTCATTGTATTTACTACTCTTGAGCTAGCTTGGTGCTCTGTTGCCGTTCTCTGTTAGTTTTGCTAGGTCTTCTGACCTCTATGCTTTTTGTTGTGTGTTTGTCTTTGACTGCTACTATTTCTGCTAGGAGGTGTCCAACTTATCCCAGTCCCTAGTTCTTGTAGGGATCCCTCCCTCACATCTATAGGTCTTCGTTCAGACTAGCCGAGGACTTTAGCGGGTCTGATCGCAGGATCAGGTTCCCCGTTACATCGTAGGGATCTAGTTTAGTTCTATTGTAGGGACAGTTCTCCTGTCTTTCCTTAGTCCCTGTAGCAGATCATAACAGTAAGTCCAGCCCTAAAAGAAAAAAAAAAAGAAAAACATTTTCTCTAAGGAAAGACCTCCAGCTTTCCATCATGGTCTCGGTTCAAGATTTGGCTCAACGCTTGCAGGGACTCTCTCTGGAGGTGGCCAAGCTCCAACAACACGTGAGTAGCTGTTCTGGAGCACATTTTGTGGAACCAAAGGTACGTCTGCCTGATTTATTTTTTGGCGAACAACAAGATTTTTTTTCTTTTAAAAATGCTTGTTTATTGTATTTTCGTTTGAGACCCGGATCCTCTGGTGATGAATCACAGCGCATAGGGTTCATAATGTCACTTTTGCGCAAAGATCCTCAGGGATGGGCCTTCTCTCTCCAACCTAGTGATCCGTGCTTTATATCAGTGGATAGTTTTTTTCCTGCTTTGGGTTTATTGTATGATGATCCTGATCGTGTCTCATCTGCTGAGTCTGAATTGAGACGTTTGAGGCAGGGATCAGGTAATGTGGAAAAATATTGTTCTCACTTCCGTCGGTGGTCTGCCCAGGTGGGGTGGAACGATTCAGCTTTGAAAAGCTTGTTTCTTGCAGGGCTAGGTGAAAGGGTTAAGGATTTACTGATTGCTTATCCTACACCTGGAAACTTGCAGGAGGCTATGCAATTAGCTATACGGGTGGACAGGAGACTGCGTGCAAGGGTTAATGAGAGCAAATCCTCTGCTATGTCAGCTCCGAGTCTTGAGAGGGTCTGTGCTGACAATGGAGAGCTGATGGAGATTGGGGCGATGCCACCCCGATCTCAAGAAAAAGATCGCAGGCTTTCTGAAGGCTTGTGCTTCTATTGCGGAAATTCTGGTCATTTTATTAAGAACTGTGTGCTTCGTTTGAAGAAAGAAAAAAAAATGGTCAGTTATGCCCGTATTGCCTGTTTAAATTCTAAGGGAGTATTCCTATCTGCCACTACTGCTGCTCAGGATGAATTAATTGAATTTCGGGTATTTGTGGATTGTGGTTCTACTCTGAATGTGATTGATGGGGGATTCTTGGAAAAACTTAGATTAGAACCTAAAACTTTGTCATCCCCTATTGCTGTGGTTTCTATTGATGGCTCTCCCTTGAAGAGTGTTACTCATAAGGTCTGTGAATTTCCCCTCACTATTAATGGTATTCACCAAGAAAATTTGGATTTGGTGGTATTGGATAATTTGCCTTCTCCAGTAATATTGGGGTTACCCTGGTTAAAATTGCACAATCCTGTACTGGATTGGTCTACCAATGAAATTAAGTCCTGGAGCCCTAAGTGTTATGACAAGTGTTGTAACGGACGTATTGCTGCTGTGGATAAAGGGGAATTGCCTGTACCTATTCAGGATTTTTGGAGAGTTTTTTTCTGAGGAGGAGTCACAAATTTTGCCTCCCCATAGAGACTATGATTGTACCATTGAATTTGTCCCTGGAGCGACTCTTCCTAAAAGTCGTTTATTTAATCTTACTATTCCTGAGAGAAAGGCTTTGGAGGAATACATACAGACAAGCTTGGCCGTCGGTCACATTAGGCCTTCCAAGTCTCCTGTGGCTGTTGGATTTTTTTTTGTAAAAAAAAAAGATGGCGGTTTACGTCCTTGTCTGGACTTTCGTGAGATGAATAAAATTACTGTACGCAATCCTTACCCACTGCCATTGATTCCTGATTTATTTAACCAGTTAGTGGGGGCCAAGTGGTTCTCTAAAATTGATCTCCGGGGGGCATACAATTTGTTGCGCATGAAGGAGGGTGATGAATGGAAGACTGCTTTTAACACTCCTGTGGGTCATTTTGAGAATCTGGTTATGCCTTTTGGTCTTACCAATGCTCCAGCATTTTTTCAGAATCTTATTAATGACATCCTTAGACCTTTAATCGGCAAAAATGTGGTTGTGTATTTGGATGACATTCTGATTTATTCGCCTGATCTGGAGTCTCATTGGCGGAGCGTACGTGAGGTATTACAGTTATTAATGGACAATTCGCTTTTTGCTAAGCTGGAGAAATGTGAGTTCGCTGTACAGAGAATTAGTTTTTTGGGCTACATTATCTCCAGTGAAGGTTTTGAGATGGACCCGGTTAAAGTTCAAGCTGTGCAGGAATGGCCTAGGCCATTGGTTTGAAATCGATACAAAGATTTTTGGGTTTCGCCAATTATTACAGAAAATTCATAAAAAAAATTTCTATTATTGTCAAACCGCTGACCGATCTCACCAGGAAAGGTGCTAATGCGGTTCAGTGGACTTCTGAGGCCATTGAAGCTTTTGTGTTTCTAAAGGAGAGGTTCACCTCTGCTCCCATCCTTATGCAGCCTGATGTGACTAAGCCGTTTTTGGTTGAGGTTGATGCTTCTTCGGTGGGGGTCGGTGCGGTGTTGTCTCAGGAAAACAAGGATGGAGTACATCCCTGTGCCTTTTTTTCAAAAAAATTTTCTGAGACTGAACTTAATTACGATATTGGTAATCAGGAATTGCTGGCGATTAAACTCGCATTTGAACACTGACGTCACCTCTTGGAAGGTGCTGAATTTCCCATTCAGGTTTTCACTGATCATAAAAATCTGATCTATCTTGATGCTGCCAAGCGCTTGAATGCCCGTCAGGCTAGGTGGGCACTTTTTTTCTCGCGGTTTAATTTTTCCGTTACTTACATCCCGGGTACCAAGAATGTTAAAGCGGATGCTTTGTCTCGCAGCTTTTCTCCCATGGTCGGTGTTGAGGAGGAAGAGGAGAGCATTTTACAAGAAGGTGTTGTGATTGCTGCTTTGGACTCCGTTTTGGAGGATGAGATTCTTAAAGCTCAGGAGAATGCCCCATCTAACACTCCCCATGGGAGGTTGTTTGTGCCTAGGACCTTTAGGAGAGATTTGTTTGTGGAGTGTCATGAGTCTCGGTTGGCAGGTCATCCAGGAATTTCTGAGACCAAGAGACTTGTGGGTCGCAGTTTTTGGTGGCCTGGATGGCAGAAAGAAGTCATTAAGTGGGTGCGCCAATGTACTGTGTGTGCTAGATCCAAGTCTTCGCATGCTCCTGCTGCGGGGTTGCTTTGCCCTCTGGAGGTTCCTAGTGCACCTTGGACACATCTGGCTATGGACTTTATTACTGACCTTCCCCCCTCTGAAGGTTTCACGGTCATCTGGGTGGTCGTGGACCGTTTTAGCAAGATGTGTCACTTGGTTCCCTTCATCAAACTGCCTTGCGCTAAGACACTCGCTAAGGCCTTTGTCAAGGAAATTGTCAGACTACATGGTGTTCCTACTGACATTGTTTCTGATAGGGGACCTCAGTTCGTGGCTCGTTTTTGGCGTGCCTTTTGTGACAGGTTGGGAGTTCATTTGTCGTTTTCAGCTGGATATCATCCTGAGTCTAATGGCCAGACAGAAAGGAAGAACCAGGATGTTGAGCAGTTCTTGCGTTGTTTTGTGGCAGACAATCAAGAGGGGTGGTCTGAGTTTCTGCCACTTGCTGAATTTGCTCTTAACAACCATACATCCTCTTCTGCTGGGTGTTCGCCTTTTTTTTTTTGTTCTGGGAGACATCCGTCTTTTGGGTCATTCTCCAAATTGGTTTCGGCTGTGCCTGAGGAGGAGAGTTTTTCCGGTGATTTGGAGAGAGTTTGGACGGATGTGCGTGGTAATCTTCAGGAGGCTAACAAAAAATCTAAGAGGTACTTTGATAGGAAACGGCAAGAGGTTTTGTTTGCTGTTGGTGACATGGTTTGGTTGTCCTCTAAGAATCTGCGATTGAGGATTCCTTCTAAAAAATTGGGTCCTAAGTAGTGTTGAGCCACCCCCGTAGTGTTCGGGTTCGGTTCGGTTCGTCGAACACCGGGATGTTCGAGGAACTGTTCGTCGAACTGTTCATCAAACACCTTAGAACACCGTCGAACACCGTTAAAACCAATGGCAGGCAAAAAAAACACATAGAAACACATAGAAAACACCTGCAAAGGTGTCCAAAAGCTGACAAACTGCTCAGAAGACACTCTCTTTAAAAAAGCCGGCCGGCAAATTCAGCAGCGGCATACACCGGTACCCGACAATTTAGACAAGAAGGAATAGAGCATCACACATAGATTAGATAGATAGAAACATGTCAGTCACACATATAAGAAGCACAGTGACAGTGTTGGTTACTGCACTTGTCATTTAGTGTAAAGGATTTTTTAAAAAAAATATTAGTGTTTTCATGCACCGTCTCTTTAAAAAAGCCGGCCGGCAATTCAGCATCTGTACCCGACAATTCAGAACAGAAAGAATAGAGCTTCACACATAGATTAGATAGATAGAAACATGTCAGTCACATATATAATAAGTACAGTGATAGTGTTGCTTACTGTACTTGTCATTTAGTGTAAAGGATTTATTTAAAAAAATAATAGTGTTTTCATGCACTGTCTCTTTAAAAAAGCCGGCCGGCAATTCAGCAGCGGTACCCGACAATTTAGAACAGAAAGATAGAGCATCACACATAGATTAGATAGATAGAAACATGTCAGTCACATATATATGAAGTACAGTGATAGTGTTGGTTACTGTACTTGTCATTTAGTATTAAAATAAAGGATTTATTATTAAAAAAATTGGCGTGGGGTTCCCCTTAATTTTAGGCTCTAGCGGAGGTTAAGCAGACGGCTGGGGCAGATGTTTGAAGCCTGGGAAGGGGGTAATACCCACGGAGCTTCCCAGGCTACTAATATCAGCCCCCAGCTGAATACATAGCCTTTACTAGCTATTAAAATGGGGGACCCCCCAAAAAAAATGACGTGGGGTCCCCCCTAATTTAATAGCTAGCAAAGGCTAGGCAGACAGCTGGGGGCTGATATTAATAGCCCAGGAAGGGAGCCATGAATATTGGCCCCCTCCCAGGCTAGAAACACCAGCCGTCAGCCGCCCCAGAAATGGCGCATTCATAGGATGCGCCAATTCTGGCACTTAGCCTCGCTCTTCCACGCTGCCCTGGTGCGGTGGCAGGGGGTAATAGGGTTGGGGTTGATGTCAGCTTATAATGCCAGCTGACATCAAGCCCAGGTTAGTAATGGAGAGGCGTCTATAAGACACCCCCATTACTAACCCCATAGTCAAAGTTAAAAAAAACACAAACACCCAGAATAAAGTCCTTTAATTGAAATAAAGACACAATCCTTTATTGTTCTAAATTAAACCATACTTACCATCACGCCCATTCCAGCTGAAGCCAACGATCTCCTGCAATAAAAGAAAAATAATAAAGCAACCTCATCCTTACCTTTCCATGGTTCCCACGACAGCTTCAGCTCTGCTACATCGAGATGACAGGCTGGACCGCAGCAGAACGCTGCCATCCAGCCTGTCATCCCGCAGACACTGAGAAGCGCAGGCTTGCTTGCGCTGCTCAGCGTCTCTCTGTGACGACATCCAGATGAGCCGAGTTCATGTCCAATGAACTCGGCTCACCTCATGCACGTCACTGACAGCGTGGGAAAATTCTCACGCTTAAGCGCTGATTGCAGGAGAATTTTCCCACGCTGTCAGTGACGTGCAGGAGGTGAGCTGAGTTCATTGGACATGAGCTCACCTCATGCACATCACTGACAGCGTGGGAGAATTCTCCTGCACTCAGCACTTCAGCGTGAGAATTTTCCCACGCTGTCAGTGACGTGCATGAGGTGAGCCGAGTTCATTGGACATGACCTCGGCTCATCTGGATGCCGTCACAGCGAGACAGTGAGGAGCGCAAGCATGCCTGCGCTTCTCAGTGTCTGCGGGATGACTGACTGGATGGCAGCGTTCTGCTGCGGTCCAGCCAGTCATCTCGATGTAGCAGAGCTGAAGCTGTCGTGGGAACCATGGAAAGGTAAGGATGAGGTTGGTTTATTATTTTTCTTTTATTGCAGGAGATCGTTGGCTTCAGCTGGAATGGGTGTGATGGTAAGTATGGTTTAATTTAGAACAATAAAGAATTGTGTCTTTATTTCAATTAAAGGACTTTATTCTGGGTGTTGTGTTTTTTTTAAATACTTTACTAGAAATTCATGGCGGTCATGTCTAATACTGGCGTGACCCCATGAATTTTGGGCTTGGGGCCAGCTGATAATGCCAAGCTGGCCTTAACCCCTTTATTGCCCAGTGAGCCACCGCACCAGGGCCCTGGATGAGTTGGGTACAGCGCCAGAAGATGGCGCTTCTATGAACGCGCCATTTTCCGGGGTGGCTGCGGACTGCAATTTGTAGCGGGGGGGGCCCAGAAAGCTTGGGCCTCCCTGCGCTGAAGATTCCAGCCCCCAGCTGCCTAGTTGTACCTGGCTGGACACAAAAATAGGGCGAAGCCCCACGTACTTTTTTTTTAATTATTTCATGAAATTCATGAAATAATTAAGAAAAAAAGGCCTTCCCTATATTGTTGTGTCCGGCCAGGTACAAATAGGCAGCTGGTGGTTGGGGGCAGCCTGTTCCTGCCTGCTGTACCTGGCTGGACACAAATATAGTGCGAAGCCCCACTTCAATTTTTTTTAATTATTTCATGAAATTCATGAAATAATTAAGAAAAAAAGGGCTTCCCTATATTGTTGTGTCCGGCCAGGTACAAATAGGCAGCTGGTGGATGGGGGCAGCCCGTTCCTGCCTGCTGTACCTGGCTGGACACAAATATAGTGCGAAGCCCCACTTCAATTTTTTTTAATTATTTCATGAAATTCATGAAATAATTAAGAAAAAAAGGGCTTCCCTATATTGTTGTGTCCGGCCAGGTACAAATAGGCAGCTGGTGGATGGGGGCAGCCCGTTCCTGCCTGCTGTACCTGGCTAGACACAAATATAGTGCGAAGCCCCACTTCAATTTTTTTAAATTATTTCAGGAAATTCATGAAATAATTTAAAAAAAATTGACGTGGGGCTTCGCACTATATTTGTGTCCAGCCAGGTACAGCAGGCAGGAACGGGCTGCCCCCAACCACCAGCTGCCTATTTGTACCTGGCCGGACACAACAATATAGGGAAGCCCTTTTTTTCTTAATTATTTCATGAAATAATTTAAAGAAAATTGACGTGGGGCTTCGCCCTGTTTTTGTGTCCAGCCAGGTACAACTAGGCAGCTGGGGGCTGGAATCCGCAGCGCAGGGAGGCCCAAGCTTTCTGGGCCACCCCGGCTGCAAATTGCAGTCCGCAGCCACCCCGGAAAATGGCGCGTTCATAGAAGCGCCATCTTCTGGCGCTGTACCCAACTCATCCAGGGCCCTGATGCGGTGGCTCACTGGGTAATAAAGGGGTTAGGGCCAGCTTGGCATTATCAGCTGGCCCTAAGCCCGAAATTCATGGGGTCACGCCAATATTAGACATGACCACCATGAATTTCTAGTAAAGTATTTAAAAAAAACACAACACCCAGAAAAAAGTCCTTTAATTGAAATAAACACACAATTCTTTATTGTTCTAAATTAAACCATACTTACCATCACGCCCATTCCAGCTGAAGCCAACGATCTCCTGAAATAAAAGAAAAATAATAAAGCAACATCATCCTTACCTTTCCATGGTTCCCATGACAGCTTTAGCTCTGCTACATCGAGATGACAGGCTGGACCGCAGCAGAACGCTGCCATCCAGCCTGTCATCCCGCAGACACTGAGAAGCGCAGGCTTGCTTGCGCTCCACAGTGTCTCTCTGTGAGGGCATCCAGATGAGCCGAGTTAATGTCCAATGAACTCGGCTCACCTCATGCACGTCACTGACAGCGTGGGAAAATTCTCCTGCACTCAGCGCTTCAGCGTGGGAGAATTCTCACACTGAAGCGCTGAGTGCAGGAGAATTCTCCCACGCTGTCAGTGACGTGCAGGAGGTGAGCTGAGTTCATTGGACATGAGCTCACCTTATGCACGTCACTGACAGCGTGGGAGAATTCTCCTGCACTCACCGCTTCAGCGTGAGAATTTTCCCACGCTGTCAGTGACGTGCATGAGGTGAGCCGAGTTCATTGGACATGAACTCGGCTCATCTGGATGTCGTCACAGAGAGACGCTGAGCAGCGCAAGCAAGCCTGCGCTTCTCAGTGTCTGCGGGATGAGAGGCTGGATGGCAGCGTTCTGCTGCGGTCCAGCCTGTCATCTCGATGTAGCAGAGCTGAAGCTGTCGTGGGAACCATGGAAAGGTAAGGATGAGGTTGCTTTATTATTTTTCTTTTATTGCAGGAGATCATTGGCTTCAGCTGGAATGGGCGTGACGGTAAGTATGGTTTAATTTAGAACAATAAAGGATTGTGTCTTTATTTCAATTAAAGGACTTTATTCTGGGTGTTTGTGTTTTTTTTAACTTTGACTATGGGGTTAGTAATGGGGGTGTCTTATAGACGCCTCTCCATTACTAACCTGGGCTTGATGTCAGCTGGCATTATAAGCTGACATCAACCCAAACCCTATTACCCCCTGCCACCGCACCAGGGCAGCGTGGAAGAGCGAGGCTAAGTGCCAGAATTGGCGCATCCTATGAATGCGCCATTTCTGGGGCGGCTGACGGCTGGTGTTTCTAGCCTGGGAGGGGGCCAATATTCATGGCTCCCTTCCTGGGCTATTAATATCAGCCCCCAGCTGTCTGCCTAGCCTTTGCTAGCTATTAAATTAGGGGGGACCCCACGTCATTTTTTTTGGGGGGTCCCCCATTTTAATAGCTAGTAAAGGCTATGTATTCAGCTGGGGGCTGATATTAGTAGCCTGGGAAGCTCCGTGGGTATTACCCCCTTCCCAGGCTTCAAACATCTGCCCCAGCCGTCTGCTTAACCTCCGCTAGAGCCTAAAATTAAGGGGAACCCCACGCCAATTTTTTTAATAATAAATCCTTTATTTTAATACTAAATGACAAGTACGGTAACCAACACTATCACTGTACTTCATATATATGTGACTGACATGTTTCTATCTGTCTAATCTATGTGTGAAGCTCTATTCTGTCTGTTATAAATTGTCGGGTACCGCTGCTGAATTGCCGGCGGCTTTTTTAAAGAGACGGTGCATGAAAACACTATTATTTTTTTTGATAAATCCTTTACGCTAAATGACAAGTACAGTAAGCAACACTGTCACTGTACTTCGTATATATGTGGCTGACATGTTTCTATCTATCTAATCTATGTGTGAAGCTCTATTCTGTCTGTTATAAATTGTCGGGTACCGCTGCTGAATTGCCGGACGGCTTTTTTAAAGAGACGGTGCATGAAAACACTATTATTTTTTTTGATAAATCCTTTACGCTAAATGACAAGTACAGTAAGCAACACTGTCACTGTACTTCATATATATGTGACTGACATGTTTCTATCTATCTAATCTATGTGTGATGCTCTATTCTTTCTGTTATAAATTGTCGGGTACCGCTGCTGAATTGCCGGCCGGCTTTTTTAAAGAGACGGTGCATGAAAACACTATTATTTTTTTTGATAAATCCTTTACGCTAAATGACAAGTACAGTAAGCAGCACTTTCACTGTACTTCGTATATATGTGGCTGACATGTTTATATCTATCTAATCTATGTGTGAAGCTCTATTCTTTCGGTTCTAAATTGTCGGGTACAGGTGTATGCCGCTGCTGAATTGCCGGCTTTTCATGTTTCACTGTTGGCACTGTTCCCATCGATTTGGGCAATCACTGTAATGCCACAACCACCATGGCTGTGGCATTACAGTGAGTGGCAGACAATCCCTGCATGATTGGTGCTCTAAATAGCGCCAGACATGCAGGACACGCTTTTGGTGCACGAACAGTTATCGAACATAACCTCGAACAGCCGAATTTTTTGCAAATCGTTCGGGTTCGTCGAACAACTCGAACACCGCCCAAAACAGCTCGAATTTGAGATTGGCGAACAGTTCTAGTCGAACACCGCTCATCTCTAGTCCTAAGTTCGTAGGGCCCTTTAAGGTGCTTCAGATAGTTAACCAATCTGCTGTTAGGTTGGAGGTTCCTACGTCCTGGAAGATTAACCCGGTGTTTCATGTTTCTCTGTTGAAAAAAGCTGATGTGTCTGATGGTGACGCCTCTGCCACTGTTCCTCCGGTGGTGGAGGACGGGGAATATGAAATTTCCCGTATCCTAAATTCTAGATGGTATAGAGGGAGTTTGCAGTATCTCGTCGCTTGGAAGGGTTTCGGACCTGAGGATAACTCATGGGTGAGGGCGGATGATGTTTCTGCTTCCAGACTTGTCAGAGCGTTTCACAGGAGGTTTCCTGGTAAGCCTGGGCCTAGGGGATCCGGAGGATCCTCTTAGAAGAGGGGGTACTGTTAGAACTCTCCTGTTAGTTTTTTTTTAGTTTGCTGGTCACATGACCATTTTTGCCTATTTAATCCGGCTCCGCCCTCCTGGTCTTGCTGGACTTCATTGTATTTACTACTCTTGAGCTAGCTTGGTGCTCTGTTGCCGTTCTCTGTTAGTTTTGCTAGGTCTTCTGACCTCTATGCTTTTTGTTGTGTGTTTGTCTTTGACTGCTACTATTTCTGCTAGGAGGTGTCCAACTTATCCCAGTCCCTAGTTCTTGTAGGGATCCCTCCCTCACATCTATAGGTCTTCGTTCAGACTAGCCGAGGACTTTAGCGGGTCTGATCGCAGGATCAGGTTCCCCGTTACATCGTAGGGATCTAGTTTAGTTCTATTGTAGGGACAGTTCTCCTGTCTTTCCTTAGTCCCTGTAGCAGATCACAACAGAGGGAGTACCTTGACGACCGTACCAGCGTCCTCCGTGATTCCTCTGTGCCTTTTAATTATTGGGTATTCAAGCTGGACACTTGAAATGAACTCGCTCTGTATGCCTTGGAGGTCCTGACCTGCCCTGCCGCTAGCGTGTTATCGGAGAGTGTTTTTAGTGCCGCTGGGGGAATTATAACTGATAAGCGCACTCGCCTGTCAGCTGACAATGCTGACAAGCTGACCCTTATCAAAATGAACAAGGGCTGGACTTCTCATCACCACCAAATGACAGCAGAGTAACATAAAGTAAAATCCACTGTGTTATTTCGGGAGGTGTATTCCCATGCACCGCTTCACACCTACACATGGGTATACGCTTCCTCATTTCGGCATTTTTTTGCTCTTCTCCTTATCCTTAGCCTCCACCACCACTATACAACCAGGGTGACCGTGGTCTGTGTTGACAGCATTGCAAGTACCTCCGTCCTAATTTTTGGCAGCTTTTGCTTGGAAGACATAGGCAAAGACTATGGGAGACCCACTCCCCAATAATGGGAATAATGTTTTTAATATGCTGTACTGCATGGCTCTTGTAAGGGGCATTGCAAGTTCCTCCATCTTAATTTTTGGCAGCTTTTGCTTGGAAGGCATAGGCAAAGACTATGGGAGACCCACCCCCATATAATGGGAATAATGTTTTTAATATGCTGTACTGCATGGCTCTTGTAAGGGGCATTAAATCGTCTTGTTAAGCTACTGTGACCTCCACGTCTATTCCAAGGGTCATTGATATTTTCTTTTTATTCCACTGGGACCTCCACGTCTCTTTCAAGGGGCATTGATATTGTCTTTTTATTCCACTGTGACCTCCACGTCTCTTCCAAGGGGCATTAAAACCGTATTGTTAAGCTAGTGTGACCTCCACGTCTCTTCCAAGGGTCATTGATATTGTCTTTTTATTCCACTGGGACCTCCACGTCTCTTACAAGGGGCATTGATATTGTCTTTTTATTCCACTGTGACCTCCACGTCTCTTCCAAGGGGCATTAAAACCATCTTGTTAAGCCACTCTGAACTCCACGTCTCTTCCAAGGGGAATTAAAATAGTTTTGTCAAGCTACTGTGACCTCCACGTCTCTTCCAAGGGTCATTGATATTGTCTTTTTATTCCACTGGGACCTCCACCACTCTTCCAAGGGGCATTGATATTGTCTTTTTATTGCACTGCGACCTCCACCACTCTTCAAAGGGGCATTAAAACCGTCTTGTTAAACCACTCTGAACTCCACAGCTCTTCCCAGGGGCATTAAAATGTTGTTTTTAATTACCTCTAACCTCCATGACTCTCCCAACGGGCATTGCATTTCCTCCTAATTTTAGTCAGCTTTTGCTTTTCAATGCATAGACGAACACTAAGGGAGACCCACTCCCCAATAATGGGTAGAAGGTTTTTAGTACGCTGTAATCCACGTCTGTTTCAAGGGGCATTGCAGTTCCTCATAATTTTTGGAATGCCTTCCATTCACTGCTTAGGCCAACAGTGTACAGGAAACCCAGTTGCTATAAATGGAAAAAACGGTTCCATGGAACCTCCATGTCACTTCCAAGGGGCATTGGAGTGCCTCGAAAGTTTTGGTAGGCATTGCACTCACTGTGTGCCCCATAACTGTGTAGCCGAACCACTCCTTTTGGTACAGAAACATATCCTACAAGACATGTGTGGTTGACTGGCCTGATATTGATGTGAATGGCCCCTGTTCCTCCTGCTATTTCTCCTTTGCCACCACCTCATCCATCATTCATCACTTGAAGCTTTGTTTTAACGGGAGTCATAGAACTGGGATAGTAGCAGGAAAACATCCAGCAATCATCGGAGGAGGTAGGATATGCGCCAAAACGCTGACCACCTCAGGCCTAGCCGCTACTACATACATGCGCTTGCATTCCAAGGAACAGAAAGCTAAGAAGATGGATGGCCTCATGATCATGAATAATTTACTCGTTGTGTAGGAGGCCGACCACTGCTGCTGTCTACCTTCTGAACTTTGTGTTGAAGCCTGATTGACCCAGGACCCGCAATCCTCTACGTCTGGAGGACGTGTTGCATCCCAGTGTCCAACTGTGTCCCGGCTTCAACAATATTAACCCAGTGTGAAGGCGTCAGTGAGATGGACCATCCATGGCCACATTCACTTGTCCACGTGTTTGTGGTTAGGCTGTCCTTCCCACTAAATGCACTGGGGAAGGCACAGGTAATGTTTTGGTATGCGCACTTGTGTATAAGGCGCACCGGGACAAATAGGGGCGGCTGTGGACCGTTTATGAACACCCGGCCACCCGCCGGCGGCTGGGGACCGTGTGTGGGCACCCAGCCTCGGGGCGGCTGGGGACCGAGTATGGATACCAGGACGCCGATGCAGCCATGACGTGGTGGCCAGATTCCGTCTCCACATGACTAAAAGGCCCAATTTCAAGTGCAAGCAAGCAAGCAGTATGGTATTGCAGCCTGGGGGTGGGTTGGTGGCAGGCTGCATACTTGCACTTGCATTGCAAGGAATGGGGGAGGTACAATTGAACACTGCCATGGGACAAGGACTTGAACGGGGATAGTTGCAAGTCTGCAATGACAGGTGCAGGGCGGGAGGCATCTTTGCATGTGCCATGAACAGGGGGTTGGCGTGCACACACTACAGTGGAATAGGCTGTCCTTCCCACTAAATGCACTGGGGAGGGCACAGGTAGTGTTTTGGTATGCGCGCTTGTGTATAAGGCGCACCGGGACAAATAGGGGCGGCTGGGGACCGAGTATGGACACGCGGCCACCCCCTGGCGGCTGGGGACCGAGTGTGGACACCCGGCCGCCGGGCGGCTGGGTACTGAGTATGGATACCAGGCCGACGACGCAGCCATGACATGGTGGCCGGCATATGCCTCCACAAGCCTAAAAGGCCTCATTTCAAGTGCAAGCAAGCTAGCAGTATGGTATTGCAGCCTGGGGGTGGGTGGGTGGCAGGCTGCACACTTACGCTTGCATTCCAAGAAAACAAAGCAGATGCTAACTTCTATCATCATCATGCTCCTCACCTTGGCACTCTCAACTCCCCTGATGGAGAAGCCAGGGCCCATCAGAGGAGTCTCTGGTTGTCTGGTGGGCTCGTCCAATGCTGCCCTAAAGCAGGCCAGGCTAAGAAAAGTGTGGGGAAGGTTCCCGAGACAAATAGTGGCGACTGGGGACTGAGTATGAAGACCTCGCTGCCGAAGCAGCCATGAGGTAGTGGCCAGCTTCGGCCTCCTCCAAACTAAAAGGCCCCATTTCAAGTGCAAGCTAGCAGTATGGTATTGCAGCCTGGGGGTGGGTGGGTGGCTGCATATTTGCGCTTGCATTGCAAGGAATGGGGGAGGTACAATTGAACACTGCCCTGGGACAAGGACTTGCACGGCGATAGTTGCAAGTCTGCATCTTCTGATGCGGCAAGGATCACTTCTGATGGGCACACTTTTAGGCAGTGACCTGGGTGTCAGAGATGCTTCCAGGGGTCTTCCCCATGCTGTTCCAATGTATTTTCAGCACTGTATGCATGTGCCACACAGCACATGGCCAGATAAAGTTGTAAAATGTTAAAATGACATTTCCCGGTGAATGAATTTGTCACGGTTGAAAGCAATACAAAAGTGCAAAAATGCATAAAAAATGCTACTTGTGAACATAGCCCAAGGTGTGGAGGGGTATTTTTGTTTTTGGTTATTTATTTTACCTTATACACAAGTCTTTACCCTGGAAAGGATGTTCCTTAACATATTTCACAGGAAAACAGTTTCAGTTTCGTTTTTGAATGTTTTATTGTGAGACCGTAAAAGTGGCTTAATACCTCTGACCACGTTGTTGACAGCAGTGACCTGGGGGTCAGAAATGCTTCCTGTGGCAATCCCCATGCTGTTCCCATGTCATTTGAACACTGTCACTATCGTTTTGGGCACTTTTTAGGCTTTCTACAGACTGCCGGGGGTGCCGCCGCAAAAATGCTCGGGTCTCCCATAGACTAACATTGGGCTCGTTGCTCAGGTTGAGCACCCGAGTATCACGGTGAGCTTGGCCCGAGCTTTGAGCACCCGAGCCTTTTTAGTGCTTACTCAACACTACTCCTAAACATTGACTTTGTTATCCTTAAGCCACTTTGTTACCACTTTGGCAGTATACTTAGGGTCATTGTATATTTGGAAGACCGATTTCATCCCAAGCTTTAAATTCCTGGCTGATGCCTTGAGATGTTGCTTCAGTATTGCCACATAATCTTTTTTTCTCATGATGCCATCTAATATGTGAAGTGCACCAGTCCCTCCTGCGGCAAAACCACCCCACAACTTGATGCTGCCACCTCCGTGTTTCACAGTTTGGATGCTGTTTTTAGGTTTCCAAGCTTCTCCCTTTTTCCTTAAAACATAATGATGGTCATTATGCCCAAAAAGTTAAATTTTAGCTTCATCAGACCACAGGACATATCTCCAAAAATTAAGTTCTTCGTTCCTGTGTGCATTAATCTGGCTTTTTTATGTTTCTTTTGGAGTAATGGCTTATTTCTGGAAAAATGGCCCATGTTGATACAGTACTTGTTTCACTGTGGTTATTGACACGATCTTACCAGCTTCCGCCATCATCTTCACAAGGCCTTTTGCTTTTGTCCTTGAGTTGATATGCACATGTCGGACCAAAGCACATTCATCTCTGGGACAAAGAACCCATCTCCTTCCTGAGCGGTATGATGGCTGGACATTCCCACCTTGTTTGTACTTGCGTATAATTGTTTTTACAGATGTATGAGGCACCTTCTGGTATCTTGAAATTGTACC
This sequence comes from Phyllobates terribilis, assembly GCF_046119375.1. Lineage (NCBI taxonomy): Eukaryota > Metazoa > Chordata > Amphibia > Anura > Dendrobatidae > Phyllobates > Phyllobates terribilis. Next base: position 323,297,724 of record NW_027362762.1, on the reverse strand, counting down.
CAAAGATGAGCCAGACTTGAGCAAGTCCACAATTCTCTTCCTGATATTTTGGCTGATTTCTTTAGACTTTCCCATGATGCTACACAAAGAAACAATGTGTTTCAGGTGTGCATTAAAATACATCCACAGGTGTGTCTGTAGTTAACTGAGATGTTCCCCAAAATCAGAAGCTTAATGACATCATCAAATGGTCAGTCCAGAATTGTTTAAAGGCATAGTAATCTTAGTGTATGTAAACTTTTGACTTTGCAGTAAGTAATAAAAATGCCTTAAAACATTTGGCATTTGGCAAATATTAAAAATTATGGTAATCTCAATTGACCTAAAACGGTCTAAAAAGGTTTATTCTGATTTCATGACAGATATTGAGAAAAACATGCATATGTGTCATTTTATATAGTGTATGTAAACTTCTGGTTTCAACTGTGTGCATATGTATATATATATATGTGTGTATGTATATATATATGGTCAGACTGGCCCACCGGGAGACCTGAGGATCCTCCGGGAGCCCCACGTGCTGGCGCTGTCAACAGACTACAGTTACATTCAGAGTGGTGATAAAATGCTGGCTGATCGGAACAGTAAACATGAGCTGCAGAGAAGAGAGATTCCCGAAATGGCAGCACCGTTCTCCCTGGTTGTTCCAGGTGCGATTTCACAGTGTTCAGGATCCAGCAGAATTGATCAGTGTTCTGGTCAGTATGAGAAGTGAGCCGCTGTCTGCAGCTGAAGAGATTCAGTGACCCGTGCACTGGTCTCCCGGGATGTCTAATGCTGGGAGGAGCAGTCAGCAGTACTTAGTGGCACTAGCACATGACATGCTCCAAGCATGGCAGCTCACACGTGTTAGTGCTACTGATTACTATTCACCGCTCCTCCCAGCATTAGACATCCCGGCAGTTATGATGTTCCTTGATTACTTTACGGCGCAGATCAGGTGGTACAAATAACTTTCCTGAAGGGCAGGAGGCAGGGGCGTCCCCCTGAGTCTCCAGCACCTCACCCTCCAGTTCAGGAAAAATAGCCAAAATAACTACCCCTTTCTGTAATATCGGGGCAGGGTTCTCATGGTCACAACCACCAGGAAAGCTCCAGGACAAAGCATCAGCTTTGACGTTTTTGACCTCTGGACGAAAAGTGACAACAAAATTGAACCTAGTAAAAAACAGGGACCATCTGGCATGCCAAGGGTTGAAACGTTTAGCTGACTGGAGATATGACAGGTTATTATGGTCAGTAATAACAGTAATAGGATGGACAGCCCCATTCAACCTCTGTCGCCATCATAGGCGGATTATAATGAGGTCAATCTGGGCTACCGCCCGGTGCCCGGGCTTCCCAGGAGGCCCATGGCCAGATTGCTCTCATTATAATGTGTGACAGGAGGTCCGGGAGTTGGAAGATGGAATCTGCTCTGTAAAACTGGTGCGTCCAGAGGATGACTCACCAGCTGCTGACTGTGTAAGTGCAGGAGACGAGACTCCACCCACCTGCTCCGGCCTCCAGCAGAGCACAGAGCCAGCTTACACCATGGCCACTGCTCTCCCTGCCCCCTCCCCTGCTCTGAATGTCACTGCTCCGCTCTCCCCCTCCGTGAGCTCTGCAGTCGGGCCCTAAGAGGAGGGGAGGCTGCCCCACAGAGAAGATGGAAGAACCTGCATCATGTACAGAAAGGGTAAGTCCATGTGCAATGTGTGGGTGTGTATATACAGTACAGACCAAAAGTTTGGACACACCTTCTCATTTAAAGATTTTTCTGTATTTTCATGACTATGAAAATTGTACATTCACACTGAAGGCATCGAAACTATGAATTAACACATGTGGAATTATATACTTAACAAAAAAGTGTGAAACAACTGAAAATATGTATTATATTCTAGGTTCTTCAAAGTAGCCACCTTTTGCTTAGATGACTGCTTTGCACACTCTTGGCATTCTCTTAATGAACTTCAAGAGGTAGTCACTGGAAATGGTCTTCCAACAATCTTGAAGGAGTTCCCAGAGATGCATAGCACTTGTTGGCCCTTTTGCCTTCACTCTGCGGTCCAGCTCACCCCAAACCATCTTGATTGGGTTCAGGTCTGGTGACTGTGGAGGCAAGGTCAACTGGCCTAGCACCCCATCACTCTCCTTCTTGGTCAAATAGCCCTTACACAGCCTGGAGGTGTGTTTGGGGTCATTGTCCTGTTGAAAAAGAAATGATGGTCCAACTAAACGCAAACCAGATGGAATAGCATGCCGCTGCAAGATGCTGTGGTAGCCATGCTGGTTCAGTATGCCTTCAATTTTGAATAAATCCCCAACAGTGTCACCAGCAAATCACCCCCACACCATCACACCTCCTCCCTCATGCTTTACGGTGGGAGCCAGGCATGTAGAGTCCATCCGTTCACCTTTTCTCCGTCGCACAAAGACACAGTGATTGGAACCAAAGATCTCAAATTTGGACTCAACAGACGAAAGCACAGATTTCCACTGGTCTAATGTCCATTCCTTGTGTTCTTAAGCCCAAACAAGTCTCTTCTGCTTGTTGCCTGTCCTTAGCAGTGGTTTCCTAGCAGCTATTTTACCATGAAGGCCTGCTGCACAAAGTCTCCTCTTAACAGTTGTTGTAGAGATGTGCCTGCTGCTAGAACTCTGTGTGGCATTGACCTGGTCTCTAATCTGAGCTGCTGTTAACCTGCGATTTCTGAGGCTGGTGACTCGGAAAAACTTATCCTCAGAAGCAGAGGTGACTCTTGGTCTTTCTTTCCTGGGGTGGTCCTCATGTGAGCCAGTTTCTTTATAGCGCTTTATGGTTTTTGCAACTGCACTTGGGGACACATTCAAAGGTTGCCCAATTTTTCGGACTGACTGACCTTCATTTCTTAAAGTATTGATGGCCACTCGTTTTTCTTTACTTAGAATTTGTATTATGGCAAGAAAAAAGCAGCTAACAGTCTATTCAGTAGGACTATCAGCTATGTATCCACCTGACTTCTGCACAACACAACTGATGGTCCCAACCCCATTTATAAGGCAACAAATCCCACTTATTAAACCTGACAGGGCACACCTGTGTAGTGAAAACCATTTCCGGTGACTACCTCTTGAAGTTCATCAAGAGAATGCCAAGAGTGTGCAAAGCAGTCATCAAAGCAAATGGTGGCTACTTTGAAGAACCTAGAATATAAGACATATTTTCAGTTGTTTCACACTTTTTTGTTAAGTATATAATTCCACATGTGTTAATTCATAGTTTTGATGCCTTCAGTGTGAATGTACAATTTTCAAAGTCATGAAAATACAGAAAAATCTTTAAATGAGACGGTGTGTCCAAACTTTTGGTCTATACTGTATATGTGTGTGTGTGTGTGTGTGTGTGTGTATGTGTGTGTGTGTGTGTGTGTTTATAATATATATTTATTATGCATCTATCTATGTATTTGTGGACCATCAGAGGGGCTCACTCGCTGTCGTGGCCCGGGCCGCTTCCCTGGCATCTGTGCAGGACCGCCAGCACTTTACCTGACATGGCCGTGAACTGTGTGTCTGGTATTAATGACACGGCAGGGGTGACACTGCGCCTATAATGTGTATTGCCCCTGCCGAGTCATTACTACCAGACACAACCGCACAGCGCACGGCCATGTCAGGTGAAGTGCCAGCAATCAAGCAGCGCCAGAGGTCCTACACAGATGCCGTAGAAGCAGCCCAGGACCCAACGGCAAGTGGGCCCCTCTGATGGTCCAGGGCCATGTCTGTGACAGCCGGCGGCCCAGCACTGAGACATGCCTGAGGAGCTGCTGGACAGGACAGTTTTATGTGTTTATAAGATATGTACGTATGCCTGTATGCATGTGTCTGTGTGCATATCTGTGTGCCATATGCATTTGTGCGCATGTCTGCGTACCATGCTTGCGCACATGTCTGCGTACCGTGCTTGCGCGCATGTCTGCGTACCGTGCTTGCGGGCATGTCTGCGTACCGTGCTTGCGCGCATGTCTGCGTACTGAGCTTGCGCGCATGTCTGCGTACCGTGCTTGCGCGCGTGTGCTGGCCCGGCCGCGTCACAGCTAGAAGACACTGCCCTGTGCGCGGCAGTGTCTGCTAGCATGACGTCATGCAGTGCGCCCTGCACTGCTTCTGACCACCAGAGAGGAGCTGGACGACGGGAGCCGACCAGGGGGGTGGTGAGTGGTGTTTGTGTCTGTGTGTCACAGTGCGTGTCAGTGTGTGCAGATATCATTGTGTGATGTCTGTTTATATGTATTTTTGTGTTTCAAATGTGTTTATGCGTGTATGTATTTGTCTTTGTATATGTCTGTATATGTTTGTGTGTGTGTGCGGCCTCCTGCTGTATCTGGGGGGGCGTCGTGCGGGCTCCTGCTCTATCTGGTGGGGGGTGGGCGCCGTGAGGCCTCCGGCTGTATCTGGGGGGAGTGGGCGCCGTGCGGCCTCCGGCTGTATCTGGAGGAAGTAGACGCCGTGCGGTCTCCGGCTGTATCTGGGGGGGGGGCGCTGTGCGGCCTCCGGCTGTATCTGGGGGGGGCGCAGTGTGGCCTCCACCTGTATCTGAGGGGGGTGGGCACCGTACGGCCTCCGGCTGTATGGGGGGGGCCTGCCGTGCAGCCTTCGGCTGTATCTTGGGGGTGGGCACCGTGCGGCCTCCGGCTGAATCTGGGGAGAGGGTGGCGCCGTGCGGCCTCCGGCTGTATCTGGGGGGGGGACGCCGTGCAACCTCCGGCTGTGTATAGGAGGATTATATGGAAGCTCACATTATACAGTATGAGACCCTACATACATAGGGGGATGTCAGCATACTTAATTGTGCTCAATATTAAGTCATGCAATTAATTATAAAAAATAATTATTAATATATTAATATTGTGCAGAATTAATTTCACATGAACTATCATATGATCTATCAAAGGGGGATCATGTGACAAGTCACGTGATACATCAGGGGTGTGTGTGTGTAGGGGGGGCCCATGCCTTCTAAACTGCCCGGGGCCCTTGCTACTCTTAATCCTCCCCTGGTCGCCATTCCTCAAACGCCAATTTGATCGCCAAAAGTTCCCTATTACCCACGTCATAATTTCTCTCAGCCGAAGACAATGATTCTTTCAGGAAGAAAAAACCTGGAGGGAAGCCTCCGACCAGTTGAAAAAATCAGACCCCTTCTTTGTCATGTCAGTAAGGGGTTTCACTACCACCAAGCAATTTTGGATGAATTTCCTGTAAAAATTAGTAAAGCCCAGAAAAAGTTGTAGGGCCTTCAGGTTCTCGGGACGTTCCCAGTCAAGGACTGCACGGATCTTCTCCGAATCCATCCAAAAACCTGAAGATGACAACAAGTACCCCAAAAACTGCACCTCCTGAACAGCAAAAACACGTTTTTCTAGTTTGGCATAAAGTTTGTTATCCCTTAATATCTGGAGCACCTTCTTAACATGCCCCCGATGGGTCTCAAAATCAGGTGGATAAACCAAAATATCATCCAGATAGACCACCACAAACCTCCTCACCAAATGATGAAAAATATAATTTATGAAATGCTGGAATACCGCAGGTGCATTGGTCAAACCAAAAGGCATAACCACTCTCGAAATGACCTTACAGGGTATTGAACGCTGTCTTCCATTCGTCCCCCTCTCTGATTCTAACCAGATTGTAGGCTCCCCTTAAATCCAACTTGGAGAATACCTTAGCTCCCACAACCTGGCTGAACAAATGAGGAATCAGAGGAAGAGGGTATGGATCATGGATGGTAATTTGATTTAATTCCCGGATATCTAAACAGGGACATAGACCGCCATCTTTTTTCTTCACAAAGAAGAACCCTGCCGCCACAGGCGAAGAGGAGGGTCTGATATGTTCCTTCTCCAGACTTTCCGCAATGAAAACAATGAAAATCTTCATGGCTTGTGTCTCAGGGCCAGAAAGATCATATAGTCTGGACTTTGGTAGTTTAGCTCTGGGGGTCAGGTTAATAGGACAGTCATAAGCACGATGAGGGGGCAAATCCTGACACCCCTTTTCAGAAAAAATGTCCTCAAAACCAGACAGAAAAGCAGGCAGTATCCCCATAGAGACAGCAGCAATAGAAACATTCAGACAGTTCTCATGGCAGTAATCTCCCCATTCAGTAATCTCCCTGGCTTGCCAATCCACCACAAACACAGCAAGCAAGACCATGAGTTTTCACAAACTCAGCATCAACCATGCTGACCCCGGCTCCACTGTCAACAAACACAGAATTTTTTTCAGTTTTGCTCTCTAGCACCACCTCTGCTGTTAGGACAAAGCGGGAACTGCAGTTTGGCCACAAATGTACCCCTTGTTTATCCAACTCCAGACTGCCAATAGTTAAATGAGTCTCCTTTTGTTTAGAAATTGAAGGACAGGTCCCAACAAAGTGTCCCTTTTTCCCACAAAAAGAAACATACGCCTCTTTTCTTGTGAATCTCCGGGGAGATGTATGATGTAGAGACACCCCCTAACTACATAGGTTCCTCCACCTCCCCCAGTACTGGTTCACCCCCAGACCGCTCAATTGGCAAAGGTACACATCCCCGACAAGAAGGCCACGGAGAAAAAGGTTGCGCTCTCCTATTACTTCCTCCCAGTCAGCGCTGGCAGGCCTCTCTTTTGTTGGTGATTTAGGGTTCCCTCTTGGAGGTGGCACTGGAGGGTCTCCATGATGATCTTTGGACTGGCCACCGGGGGTCTCCAACTTCAGCTGACTAATTTTGGTGATTTTAGGAGCAGAGCCTTTCTTTAACTTCTGTTCGTTCTCTGACTCCAAACTAGCGGCCTCATTCATTTTTTCAATTAGGACTTCGTCCAAAATGCCAGGATCTTCTATGTACTGTTTCAGCTGCAACTTGATATCTTTTCTGATTAATCCCATTCCCAATGATCTCAAGAACTTCTTCTGGACTAGTCCAGCATCAAACTTCTCTTCCGCTTCTTCATATCTGGATGCAAACAACAGTCTATCCTTTAGTTCAATTGCTCTGAACAAGAAACTTTGGGGTGATTCATTATTTTTCTGTGAGAGGTTTATGAGTCGGTGGAACAATTCTGAAGTACTCTCTTCTTTATAGTGCCCTTTTAAAATCATCTTCAGCTGTTGCGAGGTCAATTGACTTTTCATTTCTAGCATACTATGGAGGTTCAGTCTTGGACTGATCGCTTTCACCACCCCCTCAACGATCTCATCTGGCTGGTAGCCTTTCTGTAAGCCTGCATCGATCTGGAGCAACAAGTTCCTGTAAGACAGTCTCTCTTTCTGTACACACTCTTCAATCTGTCCCAGGATCTTGAATTCTTTCCTTATGGTGATTTATTGTGTTAGAGAGGACTGTCTCCCTGATTTATCTAACCCGAGCAGGTTAAATGTCCTGTCTGTGTCTATCACCCATTCAGAGGTTTTGGTCGATTCCTGCAGGGCTGTTGTTAGGGCTTTGAATTGTTCTTTCAATTCCTGTCTGTGGACAGAGATTCCTGCTTTTGGTAATTGGTGCCGCCCCTCCATCCTCCAACTTCAACCTGGTTAGAAACTGTGTTAGTTCCTGGAGGAATGTCCCTGTAGAACCCTGAGGGCTCGGTTGCTACAGAGGTATTGCAACTCAACCAGATGTGCAATATCTCACTTCCAGGTAAGGATGGAGTGTGGATCAGGACCCCGATACCTGCATGTGTGTCACCCTGGCCTGGATGCCACAAATATAATAAAGCTGTGTCTGAGAGCAAGGGGGAGGTTCTCTGGTCAGGGGAACATTAGCATGCAATACCTCCTGTCTCAGGCCAGTAGGGGGAGCAGGCTGCCCCTATAAAAGCTGGAACTGGGGGCAGGGTTAGGGAGAACTGGACGACCTGTCTCTGGATTGAGAGGTGTCCCAGAGCAGAGAGAGACAGTTGTATTGCACCCTAAGAGGACGTGTGGCAGTAGGAGATCCACAAGCCAGGGACAAGAGGTGAAGTGCGCCTGTCCTGGCAGACAAAGAACCCAATTTACCAGACTTTGGCGTCTGAGGCTGTGAGGACTCCACGTCCTACAGCAGATAACCAGTCCGCAGGGGACTGTATGTTCCTTGGCCTAAGAAGCCCGGAGGTTCCGTCACACCAGAAGGGACCAGCAAAGCCGTACCAGGCCGGGAATAGAAAGGGACCCAAGTTGCAGGCCATACGGGCGAGAAGACACGGTGAGCTCGGGAACGTGGGCTGTTACCCTATAAGGAGGGAATAGCCAGAAGGAGCGCAGAGAGCACGGTAGGCCTACACCCTCACCCTGACCAGGGCCAATTTCCCGTTTGCTCTCAGACGTCCAGGCCCCCCTCCTAGCCGAGCCTGTTTGTCGGTCAGTTCACCTGTTCTAGTAAAGATCCTGGACTGCAACCTGTTGTCTGTGTGCTCCTTGGTCCTCCAGCACTAACGACGCTGGGACACCCTACACCATCACCCCCATCTTCTACTATACTGCCCTGGGGCCGCACTCCTCCCGTGGGGAGTTATACAGTCTCAGCTGCACACACTATCAGCCCCAGCGGTCTGCACTGCAGCGGCGGTTAACCCTGACCGCAATCCACGGGTGGCGTAGTCGAACATCACTTAAAACTTAGAAAGGGACTACCACTGGTCTGACCACCCTGAGCCACGGACCGGGTCGCCACTACTACCCCCATCGTCTCCCTATTGCCCGGTTCCAAGTGCCCCACGGCCCAGGGGGTGAGTCAGCTTTGGCGTAGTCGGCAGGACAGTAACCAACCCGCCACAAACGGGTATTGCGTGCCTGAAAAAGACTGTACACGCACCTGAAAAGAGGTTTCCCGCCACCCGGAGCCGTTTCCCGCCATTTCCAGCCGTCTCCCGCTATCTTCCGTCGGTTCCCGCCATCTTCAGCCGCTTTCCCGCCATCGGACGCCATCTTCAGGACGCCGCGCGGGAAGAAGAGGGGCGTGAACGTCCAAACCGCGCGAGACCCGAAGCTCTGCCCCACGCACCGACGCTGCGCAAGGTCCTGGAAGGGAGAGAGAGAGCGACGCTGACGTCACCAGGACGCGACGCAAGGTCCTCGTCCGGAGCAGCACCAGCGGAGCCGCGGCCTACAGAAGAGGATCGTCGGAAGGTAGGCCATGCTTAACTAGGGGGGAGGAAGATGTCGGACACGGAGGCGCCCCCACTACCACCAGCGCAGCTGCAGCAGCGGTGATGCCATTTTCCCTGCCCTACATTCCTGGAGCGGCCTGGCTGCCTAAGTATTCAGGGGAGCCCCATGCCCTAACGGACTTCAAGGAAAGGCTGTACAGCTTGTTCCAAGTTTATCCCCTTACAGAGGATTAGCATACTGACAGGGCAGTTAACTGGCGCAGCCCAGCGGGAGGTAAAGTCATGGCCCGCTGAGGAGAAAAGAACTGTAAAGGACATTCTGGCCCGGCTGCGAGGTACCTTTGATACCCGTACCTCCGCTGAAATTAAAATGCGGTTCTGTGGACGTAAGCAGCGGGCACAGGACAGCATCAGAGACTATGCCCTAAATTTGCAGGAAGCCTTGAGAGCCATCAAACAAGCTGACCCTGGCAGCGTGCAGGATACGGATAAGCTACTAACAGAACAGTTTATAGAGGGTCTGCTGTCTAGCGCCCACAGGACCCACCTGCGCCTCATGTTCTTTCAGAACCCTGATCAGACCTTTGCCCAATTCAAGGACAGGGCCATAAGGGTGCTCTGTGAACCCGCAACAAGTGGTGCTATAAACCCCCGGCGCCCTGCTCTCACCTACCACCAGGAGGCGGCAACCTCCTCTATGGACTCTGTGGGGGCCGATGCACAGGCCCTGAACCAAGCCCCGTCGAAAGATTTGCATCACCAAGTCCAGGAGCTGACCAGGAGCGTCGCGGCGTTGACCATGACCGTCCAGGCGTTACAAGTGGACCCGTCAAGACCCATCGAGTTGGCTTCAAGTCCGGAGGATGTCCCGTGGCGTCGACAGAGGAGGATCCCGTCGTTCCGAGGGAAGCCCACAGACTTGCCGTCGATGCAACCAGCCCGGACACATTTCCAGGTACTGTAATTTAAACGGGCCCAACCTGGGGCAGAGGGCCAACCCCCAGGCATAAAATCACCAGGCCCTTACAATTGGCGTAATAAGTACGTTGGGGGGCGCCCGTTTTTACCCGTGGTGCTGGACGGTATCCCCATGAGCGCCTTGCTGGATACCAGGTCGCAAGTAACCACTATCCCTTATGTACTTTTTAAGCAGTATTGGACTGATGCTGATATAACACGGTATCCAGATAGTGACTTGAGCATCATCGCCAGTAATGGCTTGCCCGTGCCGCAGATGGGGTTCAAGGAGATGACCATTAAAATTGGTAAAGTTGAACTACCGGCACAGGGAGTAATTATTGTGGACATTGACCGTCGTGAAAGTCACCCTAAAATAACTGTGGGTACTAACGTGATTGAAAATTGTCTTTCAGAGGTAATTGTAATTCTACAACAGGTGGCGGTGAATGCTAGTTCCAGCCAACAGAGTCCTCAACAAGGAGATAAAAGCCCTGATGAGACGGCAGCCGGTAGAACTGTCTGGTGGGGAGATCGGTAGCGTAAGAATGAGTGACCCATTCCCCATTTCCATGCCTCCCAAAAGTGAAATGATGATCTGGTATCGGACTGCAATCGGGTTGAGAGGTAGAGACTACCAAGCCATGGTAGAACCCGTGTACTCAGACAGCAGGCCCACCATTTTGACAGCCCGGGGGGTGGTTGATGTCCGTCATGGGAGGGTGCCAGTTCGCATTCTCAACATTGGGGAGAGGGAGGTACACTTACCCAGGTACGCTACACTTGCCAAACTGTTTGCTGTTGAGCACAAAGCTATCAGGGCCGTGGAACCGTTGCCTCCATCTCCACAGGTGGAGGGTAATGGCTCCCAGAAACAAAAGGAGGACTGGTGCCAGAAACTCCATGTGGGTGCTGACTCCACTCCCCTGCACCGAAAACAAGGAGTCTACCGGGTGGCTCAGGAGTACGAGAGAATTTTTAGTAAGCACCCGCTAGACTTCGGCAGAGTAAAAGGGATAGAACACCATATCCCCACGGGGAGCCACCCACCAATAAAAGAGAGACACAGGCCTGTACCCCCTGCACATTATCAGAACGCCAAGGGCATGCTAAGAGAAATGAAAGAAGCTGGGGTCATTAGAGATAGCTGTAGCCCCTGGGCAGCCCCCCTGGTTCTGGTGAAAAAGAAAGACGGCACCATGAGAATGTGCGTGGACTATAGACAAATCAACCGTATCACCCACAAAGACGCATATCCGCTGCCTAGAATAGAGGAGTCTTTAGCCGCACTAAAATCAGCTAACTTCTTTTCTACTTTGGACCTTACTAGCGGGTATTGGCAGGTTCCTGTGGCAGAGGCTGACAAGGAGAAGACCGCCTTCACCACCCCGATGGGACTGAGCAAGTTCAACTGTATGCCCTTCGGGCTCTGCAACGCACCAGGGACCTTCCAGAGGCTGATGGAATGCTGTCTAGGGCACCGAAACTTCGAGACGGTCCTCCTTTACCTGGACGACGTGATCGTCTACTCGAAGACTTACGAGGACCATCTAAAGCACCTGGCCGAGGTGTTCGAAGCCCTGGCAGGCTACGGCCTGAAGGTGAAACCATCAAAGTGTGACCTGTTGAAACCGAAGGTCCAGTACCTAGGGCACGTGGTAAGTGCGGAAGGAGTAGCCCCCGACCCTGACAAGGTCACAGCAATCAAGAGCTGGCCAAGCCCCTCGAACATCAAAGAAGTGAGGCAGTTCCTCGGGTTGGTAGGCTACTACCGAAGGTTCATCCCCGGGTTCACTAAGATGGCAGCTCCTATGCAGGACCTCCTGATAGGACAGTCTAAGTCCAGAAGCCAAAAGCCACCCTTCAAGTGGGATAAACCGGAAGAGGAGTCCTTCCGCCAGTTGAAGATGGCCTTCACAGGGGATGAGATCCTGGCCTTCCCTGATTATGGCCAGCCTTTTATTCTCCACACCGACGCCAGTAATGTGGGACTGGGAGCCGTACTGTCACAAAACCAACAGGGCAGAGAAAGGGTGATCGCGTACGCCAGCCGGAAGCTGAGGCCCACCGAGAGGAACCCGGAGAATTACAGCTCCTTCAAGCTAGAATTCTTGGCGGTGGTGTGGGCCGTAACGGAACGCTTCAAGCATTACCTGGCCTCCGCAAAGTTCACTGTGTACACGGACAACAACCCGTTAACACACCTAGACAGCGCAAGACTTGGTGCCCTGGAACAGCGGTGGATGGCCCTTCTCTCCAATTATGACTTCGTGATCAAGTACCGGGCAGGCAAAACCAATGCCAATGCTGACGCCCTATCGAGAATGCCTCACTTACCTGAAGGTGACGAAGACCCAGAAGAGCTGGAGGAGGTAGAACTCCCCGCGTTTCACCGGTACGGAGCCGCTCAATACTCCCACCGCGTGAAGGAGGAAGATTTAACAACCATTATGATCAATCCCCTACCTCACCACAGCTGGGCCGGGGCCCAAGATAGTGACCCTGCAATCCGCCTGGTGAAAGATCTGCTGACCCAGGAAGACGCCCGCTTAGATCTGGATGCTCCAGAGGAAGCCAAGCAGCTATGGAAAGAGAAGAGCAAGCTGTTCCTCTATGAAGGCAAGCTGTGCAAAGACTTGTCAACCACCGGACATACGAGCTGACCTGGCAAGTCGTGGTCCCAAGACGGGATGCAGCTATGGTCCTGGGGGCTTACCATGACAGAGCGGGGCACTTTGGTTGGAAGAAACTGGAGTTCCTGCTAAGAGGACGGTTCTTTTGGGTCGGCATGAGAGGGGCTGTAGAGAAGTGGTGCAGGGACTGTGGCCCTTGTAACTTAAGGAGAAAAGACCGCACCAGCCAGAAGGCGCCCTTGAAGCCCATCGTCACCCAGCAGCCTCTTGAGCTGGTAGCTCTGGACCACGTCAAATTGACTCCAAGCCGGTCAGGATACATCTACGCCCTGACAATCGTGGACCACTATTCCCGTTTTCTAGTGGTGGTCCCGGTGAAAGACTTGACAGCCCAAATGGCGGCCAGAGCCTTCCAGCAAAACTTCTGCCGTCCACACGAGTATCCGGAACAGGTCCTGACAGACCAGGGTCCAGCGTTCGAGGCTGAAATCTTCCAAGAGTTCTGCAACCTCTATGGCTGTAAGAAGATTCGGACAACGCCTTACCACCCACAAACCAACGGGATGTGTGAGAAAATGAACAATATAGTCATTGATCTCCTGAAGACGTTGCCCCTGGAGGAACGCAGCCTGTGGCCAGAAAAACTGCCGGATCTAATAGACTTATACAACCATATCCTGGTGAATGCTACAAACTGCACCCCGGCTTACCTGATGCAAGCTAAACCAGGTAAGCTGCCCGTAGACCTGGAGATGGGAGTCCTAACACCTGAGGACACCTCCCCGGATGCGGACTGGGATACGGAAAGGCAAATGCAGTACAAGAAGGTACAGGAGAGTGTGGACCCTGCTGGTCCCCTAGAACCTGGTGAGCACGTCCTGAAGCAAAAGAGAAGGCTTCACAAGTTGGACGACCAGTGGGAAAGGGAACCCTACACCGTACTGCAGTCTGATCACGACAACTCGAAGGTGTGCGTGATCACCAAGGATGGAGGAGAAACCACTAATACCGTCTCCAGAGACCATCTAAAAAGGTGCCCCAAGCAACTCCGTAGTGCAGAAGAGGATCAAAGTGACCTTGAACCCGAAGAGGACAAGGAATAAATGATCAGCACCGTTCTCGGAGAGTTTCCTCAGTCCTGGACTCGAATAAACGATGCCATAGTGGTACCCGTCCTGCATTTCCTGCAACCGGCTCAGCAACAACCTACACCAGAGCCGGAAGGTGAAGAAGAGCAAGCAGTTCCAGAGGCAGAAGAGCCTGTACCAGCAGCCCAGGAGAGTCAACCCTCTGCTGACAGTGAGCCTGCCATGCCTGTGGTAAGCCAAAGGACCCGCAGACAGCTGCCTGCCCTGCCTGTAAGTCCAGCTGGTAGCTGTACCCCTAACGCTAGTGGGGAAAGCCAGGTCGGTCCACCACCAGACAGTGGGTTAAGGAGGTCAACCAGGAGCACAAAGGGGCAGATACCTGCTCGCTGGAGAATATAGGGTGCACTAAAATTGTAAATAACCCTGTTGCCAAGTGTTGAAATGTTTGCAAAGTTACATGCATGATTGGTAATTCTGTGTTTCAGTTTCTTACAGTTACCGTACGGCCTCAAAGGTTATGGACTTTTAATAACTGGGACTTTGTATGGACTGCGTTCGGAGCCTAACCAAGGAATGAACTAAGACTGTAAAGGACTTGGGGTAGGACAGACCCCCACCTGGTTAAGGCTCCCCGTTGTGTTGGTGATATGGACACCCGGTCACAGACCACACTGTGACCTTAAGAACTCAATCTGTGCGTCGTTTGTTTACTAATGTTTTATAGTCATGTATATTATCTTTGTTTACTGTTTAGTCCCGGAGTACTAAATTTTACTAGGGGAGAATGTGTCACCCTGGCCTGGATGCCACAAATATAATAAAGCTGTGTCTGAGAGCAAGGGGGAGGTTCTCTGGTCAGGGGAACATTAGCATGCAATACCTCCTGTCTCAGGCCAGTAGGGGGAGCAGGCTGCCCCTATAAAAGCTGGAACTGGGGGCAGGGTTAGGGAGAACTGGACGACCTGTCTCTGGATTGAGAGGTGTCCCAGAGCAGAGAGAGACAGTTGTATTGCACCCTAAGAGGACATGTGGCAGTAGGAGAGCCACAAGCCAGGGACAAGAGGTGAAGTGCGCCTGTCCTGGCAGACAAAGAACCCAATTTACCAGACTTTGGCGTCTGAGGCTGTGAGGACTCCACGTCCTACAGCAGATAACCAGTCCGCAGGGGACTGTATGTTCCTTGGCCTAAGAAGCCCGGAGGTTCCGCCACACCAGAAGGGACCAGCAAAGCCGTACCAGGCCGGGAATAGAAAGGAACCCAAGTTGCAGGCCATATGGGCGAGAAGACATGGTGAGCTCGGGAATGTGGGCTGTTACCCTATAAGGAGGGAATAGCCAGAAGGAGCGCAGAGAGCACGGTAGGCCTACACCCTCACCCTGACCAGGGCCAATTTCCCGTTTGCTCTCAGACGTCCAGGCCCCCCTCCTAGCCGAGCCTGTATGTGGGTCAGTTCACCTGCTCTAGTAAAGACCCTGGACTGCAACCTGTTGTCTGTGTGCTCCTTGCTCTTCCAGCACTAACGGCGCTATGACACCCTACAGCATCACCCCCTTCTTCTACTATACTGCCCTGGGGCCGCACTCCTCCCGTGGGGAGTTATACAGTCTCAGCTGCACACACTATCAGCCCCAGCGGTCTGCACTGCAGCGGCGGTTAACCCTGACCACAATCCACGGGTGGCGTAGTCGGACATCACTTAAAACTTAGAAAGGGACTACCACTGGTCTGACCACCCTGAGCCATGGACCAGGTCGCCACTACTACCCCCATCGTCTCCCTATTGCCCGGTTCCGAGTGCCCCACGTCCCAGGGGGTGAGTCACATGCATTACTCCAAAAAGAGCACAACAGTCCCTGTCCCTGGCTTGAGTGGGGGGAGGGAACACCGAGGAAGGGGGAACCCTGTAGTGCATAGGAGGGAGAGGGCAGTTCCTGGGTGCACCTAGAGGGAGGTATAAAAGGTGGGCACCATCTTAGGTCAGTGGTCTGTACAGACAGAGAAGAAGAGAGAGCAGGAGGTGGGAGCAGAGGCTCTGCCTGGGCTCTGCTCCGCAGGCAGGCCTAAGAGAGAGGCCGGAGCCTGGAGGAAGCAGAAGGAAGGAGAAGGAAGAAAGAGGAGTGGAGGAGGCTCCAGGAACAACGAACGAAGGGACCCCAGGGGTGAGGACCGACGAGTCGCCACCTCACGCCCGAATCTACCTGCGTAGAAGGGTCAGGCCAAAGGGGGAGACCGGTCCCCAAAATTAGTGGAGGCAAGGAACTACCGTCAGCTAGAAACCGGAGGCTGTGACATTTCACGTGGTGCAGCCCCTCGCTACACCCGCTAGGAAGGCACCATATAGGGTCAGGGAAACGGGCGCCAAGTTTACCAGAGAAGGCCCGAGGCAGCCGGACAAAAGCGAGGTCACTGGCGGGGTATGACAGGCCAGAGAAAGGACACACGAAGGGGGTCCTGTGAAACGCTCCAAAGTTATCTGGGAGTAGGCCAAGCCCCTCACCTGGTGAGCACAGTGCGACGTGAGACGTTATGACCAGCTGTAGTAACGTGGATAAAGAACTGTGAGTAAATACTCCGGACTGCATTACAGGACTCTGTGTCATTACTGCTGCTCCCACGCACCATCACCCCCAACATCCACGCCTGCTGCCCTGAGGCTACACTCCTCCCGTAGGGAGTTATACTATCCCCTGCTGCACTCCCAACACCAGCCTCAGCGGTCTGCCCTGCAGCGGTGGTTCATTCTGACCGCAATCCACGGGTGGCGTAGTCGGACATTCAGCATATAGACTGCCATTTAGCTTGACCACCCTGAGCCACGGGACCGGGTCCCCGCCACACGAGGACTACAACACCCAGCATCCGCAACGGTCCGGTTCCGGGTATCCCCACACACGCACGGCCCAGGGGGCGCGTCATCCCCATGATGTCTTCAGCTTCTTTCTCCCCCAGCTCATCCATTTTTGAATTAATGGCAGCTAACAGTTGCCTGCGGTTGTGTGCTTTGGAAATCTGTTCTACTGACATCTTTATATGTTCTGCTACTGTTCTCAATTCTTCACAGGTTAACTGAAGAAGCAGCTCACTAATTCTGTCCATTTGTATTTCCACATCCATTGCTGCTAGTGAGTTTTTCTTTAGGGCTGCTCTCCTTTAACTGGTGTAGCAGAGTTGAGTTGAGGTGCTCTGCTGCCGTGCTTTTCCAGACACTTTTCCTCTTCTCCCTCTACACGCTAATTCCCGCATAGGATTCCCCGTACGGGCCACCAATGTTACACGTACGCCGCTAGGTTCAGATAGGGGCGAGACAGGTTATATGAATTCTTTGGAATCCTGAGGGAACCGTTACTCAGGGCGACCATCGACAATGTGCTGCAGCTTCTCTGCACACAGGAGTATTGACCCTCAGGCACAGACACATAGGTTGTTTCACTTGCTGACCAGACACACTTGACAAGAGTCCTCATAAACGGTAGAACAGTAGCACTTAATAAGAAGCCGCACAGCCAGTGCAAGTTAAGTCTTATGAACAATAGGCTCCAGTGACAAACAGTACAGTTTCCTTTGCTGCTCAGCAGTTCAAAGTCTTCCCAGTAGTACAGGACAGCACAGTTCTAATGCAAAGGCACATTAATGAACACAGCATTCTTTACAGCACAGTGAGATGGAGGCTGGGAGGGTTTGCTGAGGGAGATGATCCCTGTGACACCATTTCTTCCAGTCCTTATCTTTCTGTCTGACAAAAATCTGCACTGCTTGTTCAGGAACTCTACCTGACCTGTGCTTAGCTTCACTTCTGACTTGAATCCTTTTCACTTGCAGGGCCGCTTCTGTGACATACAAAACACACATACCACCTTTCTCTTCAGCTCCAGCCAGACAGTAAACAACTTCCCCACAATCCCCCTGGGGCTCTGCTAAAAACACTCCCCTTCTCCTGTGACTGTGTTAACCCCTCTAGTTGCTGGATGCTTCTGGAGCACAACACTCCTGTCTCATGTGCTTGTGTTACTTCTGCATGTCACATATTCCCTTGTATCTTCATCCCGAGGATCCCGAGGATGCCGATATTAGTGAAAGTGCCATTGCATAAACTCTTTGGCTGGCTGTTCCAGTGAGGCCTGCAGGCTAGGACAACCATGAGCCGCATTTTGCCCAGGTCTGCCCTAAGTGATGTTATTTATTTTGAATACATGAATTCTTAAAGCGTTGTACAAATATTTGAGTTGATACTGTAATAACTGTAATAATAGAATTGAAAGAGAAGTGAAAAAAACTCTCTCTAATATGAATATTTATTTTTTCCAATGCTCCAGCTGTTACCGAACTAGTGACTTGGGACATGATCAACCCTATTTAGGACTTTAATTTGCAATCCTTTTTGCTAAGTTGCTGAACCCTTTAACATTACACAAATATTGTGAATGATGGGTTGGTACTGTTAGAATCTGACAGATTATCGACCAGTGTAAATGTAGCTTTAGTCTCCATTACAGGCAGATCAGTGGGGGAGACATCTGTATTTGTAGAGATGTAAACTCAACGTCTTTTCTAACGCAATTGATCATAGATTGGGGAGATAGATGCTACCAGTGAAGTGCTGCTGTCAACCAAAGTTCATTTCTCCGCACAAAGGATGTGTGAGCAATGCCTGAGGATGGCTCTGTGTATCCATTCTTCATAATATCGCCTTAGTTTTTTTTCATCCTTTTCTTCATAGAAGTATGAAAAGCGTTTAATGTACTAAGAAAAAATAAAAACATTTCTTTGTGGGGTAAAACCTTTAAGACCCCTCAATTTAGTAGTGTGATGGCTTGTGTAACGACACAGCTTTTCTTCTTAAAGGGAATCTGTCACCCCCTGGGAGATATCAGACCTCTACTATGAACATACAGGTTATAGAAAAGTAAATCTATATGTTACACGCATGCCACTAGGTTCAGATAGGGGCGAGACAGGTTACATGAATTCTTTGGAATCCTGGGGAAACCGTTACTCAGGGCGACCGTAGACCATGTGCTGCAGCTTCTCTCAGGCACACAGGGGTATTGACCTTCAGGCACAGACATGTAGGTTGTAGGTAGACACACTTGTCAAGAGTCCTCATAAATGGTAAAACAGTAGCGTTTAATAAGAAGCCGCACAGCCAGTGCAAGTTAAGTCTTATGAGCAACAGGCTCCAGTGACAAACAGTACAGTTTCCTTAGCAGCACAGCAGTTCACAGTCTTCCCAGTAGTAAAGGACAGCACAGTTCTAATGCAAAGGCACATTAATGACCACAGCATTCTTTACAGCACAGTGAGATGGAGGAGGGGGGAGGGTTTGCTGAGGGAGATGATTCCTGTGACACCATTTCTTCCAGTCCTTATCTTTCTGTCTGAAAATACTCTACACTGCTAGTTCAGGAACTCTACCTGACTTGTGCTTAGCTTCACTCCTGACTTGAATCCTTTTCACTTGCAGGGACGCTTCTGTGAGATACAGAACACACACACCACCTTTCTCTTTGGCTCCAGCCAGACAGTAAACAACTTCCCCACAATCCCCCTGGGGCTCTGCTAAAACACTCCCCTTCTCCTGTGACTGTGTTAACCCCTCTAGTTGCTGGATGCTTCTGGAGCACAACTCTTCCTGTCTCATGTGCTTGTGCCACTTCCAATAGTTGCTGAATGCTCCCAAAGAAACAGCACCACTTCTGCTTGTCACACTCTGCAACAGCACCACTTCTGCATGTCACACTCTGCAACAGCACTACTTCTGCATGTCACATATACATACCTGTATGGTCCATAGTAGAGATTTGATTGCAGAGCTATGTGTGTTTATCAACTTGGTTTTGCACAGGCTTGGCTTTCCCCGGATGCCAAGAAATCCCAGCTTATCTGTTTTTTATTCCCCGAAATCCCCACCTATGTTCTTATTTACCATATCCCCCCCCCCCTCCTCTGCACGTCATAGAAAGCGCGCTTTGCTTCATCCCGGCCCGTCTCTCTGTGCACTGCGCCGCAGGATTCTATTGCACAGGCTTCGGGGAGTCAGCTCTTGGCTTCTCTGGAGGAGTGTTTTGTCCTTCCTGCTTCCGGCTTTTGATTTGTCAGTGTCATACAGGGGAGAAAAATTAGAGTCCCCAGAGAAGAATCTCTTGTAACCAACACCTTTTGGTCTTAGTAAAAACTAGAATTTAAACTTTATTAGCCAATATCTCTGTAATGAAAATGAGAAAAAAATAAAATATATATTTGATTCAGCGCTGCAGTCACACCTTGTTCAAAACTATTTCTTGTTTTGGAAGTGCCGGTCTGTTTCTTCTGTTTCTATGCATTAGCTTTGACTGCGCACTCCGCCTCTAGGCCACAGGCGATTTTAATTACAGCAGGATCTTGTTGTCCCACACACAAGCAGACATAGTCTCTTAGAGAGGTATTCATATTGATAGGGTCCTGGTATTTTGAGAGACGCCTTACCGTGGCTACCAGGTACACATGAATTGGCCAATTTATGCGCTAAGATTTCTCAGTTATTTCTATTTTCTACAGCAGTAATGCTATTCATATTTCATATATTTCATGTTTGCACACTTAGCGTTACAAATTGCAAGAAGTTAAAACACACTTCTTAACCTTTATGCCACACACAGGTTACTGTGCAGCTGCTCTGATCCTGGAGACTCCTTTGCGCTCACAGACACAGAGCAGTCTGCACAATCTCCTCTCCTATATTAAAGGGGCTGCACACAGCATGAGAAGAGGTGCTGGAGAGTAAAGCAGCCGTCGCTCCGCCCTCACAGAACGTACTGCTGCTGGCGCCACACACGGGAGAAGGACGCTGTGCTAACTGCAGGAGCTGTCAGAGACTGAAGAGGTCTCTGTCTCTCAATAGGGGCCCACCAGGGATTTCACCGGTACCCCGCCGGGTCAGTCCGACCCTGACTAGAGGACTGGTAAACCTTCTGACATGTAGTCCTCTATATTCATGAGCTCTGTATAACCCCACCCCCACCACTGATGGACAGTTCTCTGCCTGTGCACAGTGTACACAGAAAGCTGCCAATCATGTGGGCTGAATTAAAAAGAGTTCAGCATTCAGAGAACTAGATGAGCTGCAGCAGATAAAACTGTGATTCTGTAAAAACTGCGGCAAGCAGCCCAGTAAGTGATACATCTGTAGAATCAGGGTCTTTGTTTCTACATCATGCTGCTCTCAGATAGGGTAGCAAAAAACCTGGCTACTGATTCCTTTTAACACTTGGACCTGATTAGTACACCAATTAGCATTGACAGTTATTTTGAGTTATTATGCACATGTGCCACCTAGTGGGTATTAGCTGTAATTATATTGTTTAAAGTTTACAAGATTACACTACCCAAAAATTCACCTACCAGTTGAGATGAGAGAGGAGCTAAAGAAATAAATGCATTATATTCGTGGTTTTCTGACATGTTCACTTAGGCTTTCCTAATGTTACTGTGTGTTTATAATGCTCCACTCCAAAGACAATCAGAAATGATTGGTAGTGTAGCATGTTGATGCTTGTACCAATGAAAAAGATTGCAAGAAAAAACACCCTCAAACTTTAGCACAATTCTGTTACTGTACTATTTATAATTTGTGAACTTGAAACAATTTTCTTAAATATCTTTAATTTCAAATTAAAGAAATATAACAGAATTATTTCAAGGGGTGGTCCAGGTTTGGGATGAAAGTCTGCAGTTACTCTATGTGACTGCAAACTTCTGAATCTGTACAGTGTGCTATCAGTATTCTCTGGTGCCAATGTAACCGCAAGCATGAGATTTGCTTACATGTGGTCAAGTGCCGACTAGACGTACTCGGTCATCGCTCAATTCTCTAGCATTTAACGAGGCTGTGCAAGTCTAGTGGGAATGTGGCCGGAAGTATGCAAATCACATACTTGCGATCATGTAATTGTCCACTCTCGTTGCAGCACCAGAGAATCCTGACAGTGTGCAGGAGTCGTCTGGGCATTTTTACCTGTCACACAAATTCATTTTCAGCTGCTAGCAAATTTCTGTTCGTTTCCCCATCCACTACAAAAGATAAGCCCTACTAATTACCCCACAGAGGCGGAGTCTCCTTATTGGCCAACGAATATTAGGAAGTCAGCAAACAGAAGAGTCTGCTCACGCAGCAGGCAAACCTTCTGGATGGAGTACATATTATATAGCATAGCTGTATTGTTCCACTGTGAGGGTGAACAAACTAGATTGATGCACTAAACACATAATCAGGATCAGTAACATTAAAGGAAGCAGCAGAAGAAGTCATTTCCAACTTCATCAAAATGACACTTTAATATCCAACCAAGGAACATACAGCAAGTAACTCTCTTCTTATTGCAATGAAATGGACTGGGCCTTCCCCAGAAGAGAATATGCACAGGTTACCAACAGGGCTAACATAGACAATTTAAGGGCAATATAATATAAGACAAGCAGCGCTTTGGACACAGTATACTTTATGCTGTGTTCAAAGCACTGCGTTTATTGAACGCAGGTGAATCCACATGTGTTCACTGAAGCATGTGGATTCACCGCATTCAATATATTGTACTCAGGCTTGGACTGGCCCACAAGAGCACAGGAGAATCCTCCGGGGGGCCCCTGTGCAAGAGTGCCCACCATCCTCTTATATGAGCAGCACTTGGCACAATATACTTGACTCACTATGTACAGTGAGCTGTGAGGAAATGTTTGAGTAGGCCTTTTTTGAAACCTGACATTGAAATGTCACTTAATGATAGTAAGGCAAACTCCAAAGAAGGTCGCGCCCTATATATGGAAAGTTTGTTAAATAGGTCAAATATTTTGAGCCAAATACTCTGAATAGTTGGGCATGACCACCAAATGCACTTGACATTTTTTGATTGCTTTCTATTCCAATTTTTGGGAGGCAGAATAAACAAAAAACAATTGGAATTGTTTTTTTGGTGTTTTTTTTTTCATGCCGTTTCGCATGGTAAAATTGATAAGGTAGCTTTATTCTTTGAGTCAGTACGTTTACAGCGGTACCACATTTATATTGTTTTTTTATGTTTTGGTGCTTTTACACTATAAAAACTATTTTATAGAAAAAAATACTGTATTTTTCAGACTATAAGATGCATTGGACCATAAGACGCACCTAGGTTTTAGAGGAGGAAAATAGAAAAAAAAATGTAAGCAAAAAATGTGGTCATGATGCCCTGTTAAGTGGGAGGGGGTCTGCTGCTGACACTGTTATAGGGGTAATGTCCCCCAATTCTGTTAATATTCCCCATCCTGGTATATATGGCCCCCTCCTTCCTGTTATATGTGGCCCTCATCCGCATGCTGATATTCATGGCACCCCAATCCACCATATTGGTATGCATGGCACCCGAATCCCCCATCCTGGTATGCATGGCCTCCCTCATCCCTCTTCCTGGTATGTATGGCACCCTTCATCCTGTTATGTATGGCCCCCCTCACACCCATCCTGGAACCTATCACACCTTCATCCCACTTCCTGGTATGTATGGTACCATCATTCCTCTTCCTGGTATGTATGGCACTCTTCATTCCTGTATGTATGGTCCCCCCTCATCCTGGTGTGTATGGCCCCCTTCATCCCTGTATGTATGGCCCCCTTCATGCCTCATCCCTGAATGCATGGCCCCCCTCATCCTTGTATGCATGGCCCCACTCATCCCTGTATGTATGGCCCCCCCATCCCAATATATGTGGCCCCTCTCATCCCTCATCCTGGTATGCTTGGCACCCCCTGATCCCCATCACGCTGCACAGAAAAAAATAAACAATCATACTCACCTCCTCTCTCCTCCATCGCTGCATCTTGCTCTGTTGCCGACAGGGTTCTCACTATGTGAGCCGCGCATGGCGAAACTGCCATGCGCCCTCACACAGCGAAATGCTGTTCCAGAAGAGTCACTGCTCCCCACGCCGGAACTGCATGCGTGGGGAGCAGTGACCACTCATTCTCCCTAATAGCGCGTACACTGTAGCTGTGACGCCTCAACTCGAAAAGCCCTTTTCTTTACCCTGGGAGATGGGGGACTCGGAGTCAGGTCCTGTGATGGAGAGATGGGAGTGCAGCCGTGGCCCGACCCGTGCTCAGGATCGTCACATTAAAAAGGATGGTGTGGGCTTATCCAGGTTGAGTGGTTGATTATGACTACGCCACCTGTGGCACCTGGTGAAGGCCACCAGCGCCGCTGCAGTCTGCTGAGGCATGGTGTTATGGCGGCCAAAGTTATTACTACTCCCCACAGGCGGAGTGAGGCCTCAGGGCAGAGGGACAGGATGGAGGGGGTAGTAGTAGAGGAGTATGGGTGCCGCGTCGTGTGGTGCAGCGCAGAATAAACAGTCCGGAGGCCATAGGGGTGAACTTCCAAGTCTTTACTCACATTAGAGATGGCAGAAGGAAGGCGACTCCCCGCTCCCCGCGGAGTCCTGCGGTCACCAGGGACGGGGGTCCGACAACCTCCGAGCAAGTCCAGCATTCAATCGGGACCCCGCACCAGAGTGTTCCTGAACTACAGACCGTATCCTCTCCTGTCTGTGTGTGTAAATAGGCCGGGTCTCCCTCTGAACTCCTCTCAGAAAAAGGGCACGGGTGGCAGCTCCGCTCCTTCCGATACCCGGTGGGATCCTCAGGGCCTACCGGGCTTCCCGACCAGGACATGGAGTAGCAAGGTCGGGTGTCAGGGGCCGGTACCCCTCTTGCAGCCGGACTCCCTCTAAATATATCAGGTCGGCAAGGACAGGTGGCGTACTCCGCTCCGTCTGCATCCTCCCTGGGATCCATTTGCTGTGGAGCTACACTCTTAAGCTCCGGGCCTTCTTGGTCGTGGTCCTTGACCGGGTTGAGATATTCCTTGTCTACAACCTGCCCCTCGTCCCAAGGCCCGGGTACGAGGGCCGTGTCTCCATCCACTGCAGGTCCACACAGGATCCACGTTCAGCGTGGGAGATCCAGTACCTCACAGTCCAAAGATAGTCAAAGAACCATCAGCAGACTAGACTAAAAAGGACCAAGAACCAAAATGGCTTTTTATTAAATATGAAATTTTAAGTGTCACTAAATTGTAAGTCCTCCATCCTCACCCACTAACTGGTTCCCCTCACTCTTGGTTCCCCAGTCTCCTTGTAACCAGGAGGGCAGCACCTGGTGCATTCTAGCCCCCTCTGGTGTAGAAATGTGGTGTTGGATGCAAAGGTTGGGTCCCGACCATCACACTGTTGTTACCCGAGAGGAGGAACACTACACTCCATTAAAGTAGTGCAGCATCCCTGTGGCGGTCGAACCCTCAGGGGCGCCACATTCCCCCCTGGTGAAACACAGCACGTCCGCGGGCTGCAAAAGAGTAACACCCAGGAAATTTTCTTTTTATATAAACATGAGCTATCTTCCCTTTATGGGAGGCACATCTTCTTAAACGTTGCAAAACAGAATATACAGTACAAAAATACAAAAGTATAAAATTATAAAAGTGCTAGCATTTTTCCAGAGACATTTTGTACAGACAGACTAATTAAGGTACAAAGACGCAGAGTCAGTTCAGAAATATGAGGGACCTGCCCCAAACCCTCACCGCGGGCCCTGGGGTGGCTGCAGGGCATGAAGATCCCGAGTTGGACCTCCCACAGTGCCACCCTGACAGGTTTTCCTTCCGAGGTCTTGAGGTAGAAATGTCCGCGGTTTTGTATAAAACCAATATGGAGCACCTAAAGAGATGCAAACTATATACAAGTAAAGAGTCTGTCTGCTGCAAGTCCGCAGGGACACATGTCTCTAGAAACTGGGATTATAAAGCAAAAGAATAAAAATGTCAACACATTAACTTTTAAACAAATTGCAACAGCCGGGGCTGCTTAAACCTTGGGTTCCCTCCTGTGAAAAGGCTCGTTCCTCCCGACGGAGGCTGACCGGTCCCCTGAGGCTGGGCGCGAGGGGGCGTCGCTCCCGGACACTTTGTGTACATCCAGGGCGTACCACCCCCGCACTCCCTGTTGGCGAGAATAAGTCACTATATCGCCCGGGAAGAGGATCCGGCCAGGGTGTCCTTTCTTCAGACGCGGCTCGACGTCCCGCCGGCTGACAAACACGTCATCCTGGTACTGGGGACTTCTGATGAACCCCCACCCTGCCTCATGGTGGAAGCGGACGACTTGCCCTTCCGCTCGGGGACTGGGACGGGTGGCCTCCTCCTGACGAGCCCGGGATTTAGCAACTTTGGCCCGTACCTCAAGGCACTCGCAGTGGAGCTCCCGTTGACGTTGCTCCCGAGCGAGCTGGAGTATCTGCTCAATGCACCGCTGGCTCCTCCTCTGCGCTTCAGCCCGGGTCTCCCGGGGGAAGCCCATCAGGTCCCCCCCCTGGTTGTCCCAGGCCCACTCCTCAGCCTCCGGCCAGGTTACTGCTGGTGCGGGTAGCGGTGTCATCAAGGGTTGCTGCGGGTCCTCTGCGAGCACAGACCAATCCGGGTTGGAGCCGGTGGACACCTCTGCAGCTTCAGGCACTTCGGGATCGGGATTAGGGCGGCATCGCAGGTCCGCACCTATAGCTGCCGTTTGCAGCTCCGGAGCCAAGACCTGCTCCCAGGTGGTCGCACTGGGTATGAGATATTCGGCCATGAGGTCCAGGATAGGGACTGTAGGCTCTGTAGCCGGGGCAGGGGCAGCACACTCACCCGCTGCGGGGCTGCTCACGGCCTCTGTCACCGCGTCTCCTTGTCCTGGGACTTCAACTCCTTGGCGGCGGGCCCGGATACGTAGCAACATCTCTTCCCGCCACGCAGCCGTCACCGCCTCCTGGGCCTCTCTCTGTCTCCGCATGAGACCCCGGGCTTCCTGTCGGAGAAATTCCATATCTCCCGCAGTTAACACGCTGCCGCCTCACTCCCCGCCGGGTGAAGGGCCTGAACCGGGTTCAGAAGGTTCGGTGGGTTGCGCTCCAGAAGCGTCCATGTCTGCCTCTGAAGAATGCCAACCTCCGACTGCAATGGCCGCACCTTGTTGCTTTTCTTCTTTCCTCCTCTTTCAGGGCGGTTCCTGGGCGGCATGCTGACAGGCCCACCTTCGTTTGGCCTATCCGGTTTGACGGGCATTACCCCGCGGACAGTCTCTGATGGAAGGGGCAGTCCACATTTTTGGCGCCAAGCGGGAGCCCAGCCCACGATGGGAGGTGTTCAAAGACCGTCTTTTCACAACATTATGGCGCCTGTTCTTCTTGGGCGGGCACCATTTTAAGTCTAAAACGACAGTTCAAGGTGTAAGGCACACATTACCCGGTAGCAATGGGTAATTCCTTCCTTTGCTGAGGGCACGCGATCCTGCCGACTACGCAAAGTCGTGACGCCTCTTCTCGGAAGCCCTTTTCTTTACCCTGTGAGATGGGGGACTCGGAGTCGGGTCCTGAGATGGAGAGATGGGGGTGCAGCCGTGGCCCGGACCCGACCCGTGCTCAGGGCTGTCACATTAAAAAGGATGGTGCGCGCTTATCCGAGTTGAGTGGCTGATTACGACTACGCCACCTGTGGCACCTGGTGAAGGCCACCAGCGCCGCTGCAGTCCGCTGAGGCATGGTGTCATGGCGGTAAAAGTTACTACTCCCCACAGGCGGAGCGAGGCCTCAGGGCAGAGGGACAGGATGGAGGGGGTAGTAGTAGAGGAGTATGGGTGCCGCGTCGTGCGGTGCAGCGCAGAATAAACAGTCCGGAGGCCATAGGGGTGAACTTCCAAGGCTTTACTCACATTAGAGATGGCAGAAGGAAGGCGACTCCCTGCTCCCCGCGGAGTCCTGCGGTCACCAGGGACGGGGGTCTGACAACCTCCGAGCAAGTCCAGCATTCAATCGGGACCCCGCACCAGAGTGTTCCTGAACTACAGACCGTATCCTCTCCTGTCTGTGTGTGTAAATAGGCCGGGTCTCCCTCTGAACTCCTCTCAGAAAAAGGGCACGGGTGGCAGCTCCACTCCTTCCGATACCCGGTGGGATCCTCAGGGCCTACCGGGCTTCCCGACCAGGACATGGCGTAGCAAGGTCGGATGTCAGGGGCCGGTACCCCTCTTGCAGCCAGACTCCCTCTGAATATATCAGGTCGGCGAGGACAGGTGGCGTACTCTGCTCCGTCTGCATCCTCCCTGGGATCCATTTGCTGTGGAGCTACACTCTTAAGCTCCGGGCCTTCTTGGTCGTGGTCCTTGACTGGGTTGAGACATTCCTTGTCTACAACCTGCCCCTCGTCCCAAGGCCCGGGTACGAGGGCCGTGTCTCCATCCACTGCAGGTCCACACAGGATCCACGTTCAGGGTGGGAGATCACAGTACCTCACAGTCCAAAGACAGTCAAAGAACCATCAGCAGACTAGACTAAAAAGGACCAAGAACCAAAATGGCTTTTTATTAAATATGAAATTTTAAGTGTCACTAAATTGTAAGTCCTCCACCCTCACCCACTAACTGGATCCCCTCACTCTTGGTTCCCCAGTCTTCTTGTAACCAGGAGGGCAGCACCTGGTGTATTCTAGCCCCCTCTGGTGGAGAAATGTGGTGTTGGATGCAAAGGTTGGGTCCCGACCATCACACTTTTCTTACCCCAGAGGAGGAGCACTACACTCCATTAAAGAAGTGCAGCATCCCTGTGGCGGTCTAACCCTCAGGGGCGCCACATAGCCGCAGCGCGACTCCTGCTGCGCTAGGCTGTCAGCGTGCCCACTATTAAACTCCATGAATATTCACAACACCCATGGGAGTGGTGAATATTCATGGACTTTAATAGCGGGCACACTGACAGCCGAGCGCAGTAGGAGCCATGCTGTGGGTACAGAGTGCGCACTATTAGGGAGAATAAATGGTCACTGCTCCCCACGCACACAGTCCCGGCGTGGGGAGCAGTGACTATTCCGACACAGAGCAAGACACAGTGCTGAAGGAGAGAGGAGGTGAGTATGAGTGTTTATTTTTTTTCTGTGCAGCGTGATGGGGATCAGGGGATGCCAAGCATACTATGATGAGGGGGGCCATACATACAGAGATGAAGGGTGCCATACATACTGGGATGAGGGGAGCCATACATACTGGGATGAAGGGTACCATACATACCAGGAGCCGCGCTGCAGGCAGTGTGTCGGCTATTAAGGAAAATGAATATTCACTGCTCCCCATGGGCATGGGGAGCAGTGAATATTAATTTTCTTTAGTAGTGGGCACAGTGTAGGCTGCTGCCTCCTGTGCCCCGCTACTCAGCCGCTGCCGCTTCCCCTACCACCCACAGCCACAATATTTATGTACATCGGACTATAAGACGCACCACCCACTTTCCTACAAAATTTTGGAGGAAAAAAGTGTGTCTTATAGTCCGAAAAATACAGTAATATTTTTGTATCGCTTTATTCTGAGAGCTATAACTTTTTTATTTTTTGGCTGAAGGAGCTGTATGTCAGCTTGTTTTTTGCGGGACAAGATGATGTTTTTAGCAGTACCATTTTTATTTATATTCGTCCTTTTAACTGCGTTTTATTCCATTTTTTGTTTGGTGGTATGATGATAAAGCATTGTTTTTTGCTTCATTTTTTATTTATTTTTTTACCGTGTTCATTAAAGGGGTTAACTAGTGGGACAGTTTTATAGGTCAGGTCGTTCCGGATACGGCAATACCAAATATGTGTACTTTTATTGGTTTGGGGTTTTTTTTTTTCATAATATTTATTTATGGGGACAGTATATTTTTATTTTTTTTTTATATTTTTACAATTTTGTTTATTTTTTTTCTACTTTCTTTTTTTTTACTTTTACACTTTGTCCCACTATGGGACTTTGATTTTTTGCAGGTTGATCACTTGCATAGCATAGAGATGCAGCACCATCTCTATGTTATGCTGCATGTCAGCGCTGCACACGCAGAAGTTACTTTGATCGCGCACTGCGCATGATTAAAGTGACTTCCTGCTGTCTGGTGACCCGGATGTCATCATGACGACATCGGGACACCATGACAACTACCGGGACCCGGTACAGATAGCGCGGGACGCCGGAGAGGAGGTAAGTAAGCCGCGCTTACCTCACCTTGCTCCCGAAACGCTGCTATCAACTTTGATAGCAGCATTGCCGGGGTTAATGTGCCGGGAGCGGTGTTTGACCACTCCTGGCACACGGCACCTGGTATCAGCTTTGAGAATCAGCTGACACCTGGTGGTAGTCGCCCCGCACCGCTTGTGTGCGGTCACGATCGCAGTGCGTGTAATAATACGTACCTGATACAATAGGCAGTGGATAGTCCTGATTGGAAATGTTCTCATCCCTTTCTTCTTCATTTGGTCCAGACCCCAGGGTGACTTTGGACATCTACAGGTCGTCTCTGCAGACTTCCCTCTTCTCTGGTCTTCTACAGCACATTCCAACACATTGCATTTAAAAATAACAGTCTCATAATTACGCCGAAATAAAAAATATCCACACATGATGTGCACTAAATAAGCCTTATGATGTGCACCTGAATAAATAATTGTCCCACTGTGCTCCCTGCCCAAAAACTGACCCCCACACTGCTCCCCTTATGATACATGGCCTGCACACTGTCCCTCGTATATACTATACCCACCATTCCTCCCACATTAACTATGGCCGCTACACTGGCTTTCCTTATGAATAATATGCGTCAAACCATCTCCCCTTAACAAGTATGGCTTATACGCTCTCCAAACTACACAATATACCTGTGATATGAACTATGGCCTCCTCACTGTCCACATCTTCAGGTCCCCTTTTTACACCATACAGCCTCCATAATGTGCCCTCACGGTGTCCCTCGTATACTGCTCCCCCAATACTGTGTCCTTAAACTGTCCTTACTTTTGTATACTGCCTCTCATACTGTGCCCTCACTTTATATACTGAGTGAATTCCGCTATTCCCCCAGCCAGAGTCCACAGAAAAAGTTCCTCGCATCTTCAGCTACACTATGGAGCACTTACCTTCTCCCTCGTCTTCACCTCCTTTGTGGTGCTCTATCACACACAGCCTGCACCCCTCTATCTCACAGCACCCCTCTCACGCATCATGCACCTCTCTCTCATGCCCCCTGCACCCTCCTATCTCACGCACCCATCACCCCCTTTTCTTACACACCCTGTACCCCCTTGCACCCCTCTCTCACGCACTCTGCACCCCCTATATCAAGCACCCTTCACCCCTCTATCTCACACACCTCTATCTCACACACCCTGCACCCCCCTTGAACACCTCTATCTCACACACCCTGCACACCTCTATCTCGCACACCCTACAACCCCTTGCACACCTCTATCTCGCACACCCTACAACCCCTTGCACACCTCTATCTCGCACACCCTACAACCCCTTGCACACCTCTATCTCACACACCCTACCACCCCTTGCACACCTCTATCTCGCACACCCTACCACCCCTTGCACACCTCTATCTCGCACACCCTACCACCCCTTGCACACCTCTATCTCACACACCCTACCACCCCTTGCACACCTCTATCTCACACACCCTACCACCCCTTGCACACCTCTATCTCACACACCCTACCACCCCTTGCACACCTCTATCTCAAACACCCTGCACCCCCTATCTCACACAACCTGCACCCCCTTGCACTTTTCTCTCACCTTATCACATACACCTTGCACCCCTCTATCTCTCACTCCCTGCACCGCCATAGCCCACAGAGTTTGCACCCCTCTATCACATACACTTTGCACTCACCGTGTACCCTGTTCTCTCATTACGTCTCAGATTTCCCATCTCCTACAGCTTCTCCTGCTGCTTCCAGCCGGCAAAACTTTATGCACCCCCCTCGAGTCACATGATTGTGACGTCATCGCAGGTCCTATACCATTCAGATATATTTTCTTCCGTTTAGGTGGGAAACTGTTTAGTGCTCCTCTGCCCCTGCTTCGCACTCGCATATTCCCCCTCCCCCTGAAAAAAAGTTTCCCTACTTGATCCAGCCAAGGGTTTGGGGGTTTAAAAAAAGAAAAAAAATGTTTCCTTCCAGATGGCGCCGTCCCTTTAACCTGCCTCCCTATGCACCCGCCCTCCAGTGCCTAGTGGCTAATACAGCCCTGAATGTAGCCTCATGTTTAGTGATGTTTCTGGTTTTTACGCCACCTGGTGAGTGGAGTGAATTTGTAAGTTTTGATGTTACTTTTTAAAATGATGACACAATCAAAACGTAGGCAATTTTTATGATTTCTTTCTTTCCTTCTTTTCTCCTTTCTTTTTTATATTTTTCCATTGACATAGCTATATGACGGCTTGTGTTTTGCAGGACGGGATGTAGTTTTGATAGATACTATTTACTTTTCCATATAATGTGCTAAAAAATGGTAAAACAAATCCAAATTAGGTGAAATGTTGAAATTAACTGCAATTTTGCCAGTGTTTTCTGGGTTTCGTTTTTATAGCGTTCATTGTGCTCTAAAGATGACCTTGCACGTTGATGACTCAGGGCAATATGATTATGTAATATATTAATGTAAAGTATGTTCATCTTGATGTTAAAATCAGCTGTGACTCCTCCTTAAAGCAGAGGGAAAACAGACTAAAGTCAGCCGAACCTGCTTGGCGTCAGATTTCCAACAGTTCATCCTTTTGTTGTCCGGGAGGCAATCCGCCACCAGAGGAGTCTGACAGCGGCTCTTTTATGGAGAACACTGGAGCGCTGCCAGGCCTTACTGTGTATTATTCAACCTATCTAAAGTCAAAAATTTGTAAGGCACTTCCATGTATAACCAAAACCTATAAACGAACGGAAGTCAAAACACCATCAACATCTAAAAGACAATACATTCTTTATAAACATCAATAAATTAAAATCACTTAAAAAATGGGGAAATAGCTAGTAGACAGAATAATCCAAACACTGGTGATATCACAGTGCTCCACATAGCGGTGCCATAAAGGTATCCCATAAGAGAAGAGAAAGGATTCAAAATCCTCAATTAAATCGATATATATAGCAAAAATTTATCTAGCCTTGTGAGATAAGTAAAGTGTTGCTGTGCTGAATGTCAAGGGGAAACATAAAACAGGTGGATAAGTATCTATTTTTATCTTTTCTAAGCATATTGCACACACCCCTAGGTCTGAAAGAATAACAAACTTCAATTTACCGCGTTTCGCGGTAGCTTCTTTCGGGGTAGAAGGTAAGTATATATTTATTTTATTCTTTTTTTTTACAGTTTTCTGTGGTACCCGGGTCCGGAGGAGACTCTCCTCTCCTCCACACCCGGGTACCATCCGCACATTAGAACGCATGGAATGAGCATCTACATATACAGTGATGCGGAATCCATGCGTTCTAATGCAAGTCACTGGCGGCGAAAATGCAGCGCTTCCGCAAAATAATTGGCGGTGCTGCGTTTTTTTCCGCAATGATAATCCGCAGCGGAAAGTTCCGCATCATGTGCACAGCACATGCGGATTATCATTGGGGAACATGGCAGACCTTCTACCATGTGTTTTTTAACGTTTCTGCAGCCTTAGAATAGATAAAAATAGATACTTATCTTATCTTATTCACATGGTTTATATTTCCCCTTCACATTCAGCTCAGCAACACTTTACATATTTCACCAGGCTAGATCAATTTTTGATACATATATATATATATATTTGAGAATTTTGAATCCCTTCTCTTGTGGGATACCATTATGGCACCCCTATGTGGAGCACTGTGATATAACCAGTGTTTGGAATGTTCTGTCTACTAGTTATTTCCCCATTTTTTAAGTAATTTTAATTTATTGATGTTAATAAAGAATGTATTATCTTTTAGATGTTTATGGCGTTTTGACTTCCATTTGTTTGTAGGTTTTGCTTACTGTGTATTAGCAATTCAGGAGAGATAGCTGTCAACCACATAGTAACATTTAATAAATGCTATATATGTCTGTAACCCACACAATCTGTACTATTTTATGGATTATTATTATTTATTTATATAGCATCATGGATTCCATGGTGCTGTACATGAGAAGGGGTTACATACAAAATACAGATATCACTTAGGCTATGTGCACACGTTCAAGATTTGAATGCAGAAAATACCTTAAGGTTTCTGTATCTCTAGGCCGGAAAAACGCAGAAACAACGGACGTTTTGCCATGATTTTGATGCTTTTTTTAGGCGTTTTTTGATTTATCCAAAATATGCTGCGTCCAAAGCGCTACTATGAATGGATTGTGGGCACATAGCCTAAAATTGAAAAAAAAAAAATGGCGTGGACTCCCATGTCATTTTCATAACCAGTAGAGGGAAAACCAACCGCTGGGAGCAGATATTAGTAGCCGGGGAAGGTGCCATTAGCTATTAATGTTCCCTGGCTATTAGTAACAGCCCACAGCTGTTTGCTTAGCCTTTACTGGCTAGATTACAAAAAAAAATTACATAGGGTCCCCCTATAAAATCTAACCAGCAAAGGCTAAACAGACAGCTGCGGACTGATATTAATAGCCTGGAAAGGGGCCATGGATCCTGGCCCCCTGCATGGCTAATAATATCAGCTCTCAGCAGCCCCAGAAATGTCACATTCATAAGATGCGCCAAATCTGGTGCTTAACCTCCACTCTTCCCACTGCCGTGTAGCGGTGGCGAGTGGGGTAATAAGGTTGAGGTTCATATCAGCCTTGTATTGGCTGACATGAAGTCCAGGTTAGTAATGGAGGGGCTCCCCCATTACTAACCCTGTAGTAAGATTTTTGACATTTTTTTCAAATAAAGATATGGGCAGAATAAAGTATGTTGTTTAAATAAATTTCCACACGGTTTTAATCTTTTATTGAAAAATAAAAAACACCATATGCTCACCTAGCGCCCAATCCTCGAAGCCCTTGTCTCCTGTAAAAAAAATAAATAAAAAAAAAAATAAATAAAAAACAACCATATTTCTTACCTGTCCACTGTCAAGAAGTAATCCCAGTGTCCCATGACGATCTCGGTCACTTCCACAGCAGTCACACCAGCAATCACTGATGTGACTGGTGTAGAAGACAGCACTATGCACTGACAGGAGTGTAATCACTCCTTTCAGTGTACATTGCTTCGCTGCTGGGGCTGAGTTCACCGGAGTTCATCAGCTGATAATCTCTGGTGTCCTCACTTTCTGCATCAGTGTTGCCGTAAGTGAGGTCCTTGAGCTTGTCAGCTGATCTTCAGCTGATGAACTCCAGTGAACTCAGTCCCAGCAGTGCAGTGATGTACACTGCCGGGAGCGGTCGCTCTCCTGTCAATGTATTGCCAGCTGCCGGGTGATCGGGTCGCCGTGGAACATCGGGAGGAGGGTGGTCAGGTGAGAAAATTTATTTTAATATAGATTTTTACTTTTTTTTTTTTTTTGAACACCGCACAGACGCTGACTGTGGAGACTACTTCTCCCCTCAGCCACGCCTGCTCCCGCTGTTATCAGCGAGAGCGGCTGTCAGATGATGGGAGGAGTAGTCTTCCCCAGGTACCATTCTTTGTGCATTTTTGCGGCGTTTTTGACTCATTGACTGGAATTGAGTCAGTCAAATACGCAGCAAACATCCGCAGCAAATCTGTAAATATATTTATACCTGCGTTTTTGCTGCAGATTTGACTGACTCAGTTCAAGTCTATGGGTGAAAAACGCTGCAGAAACGCACAAAGAATTGATGTGCTGCAGATTTAAATGCAATGCCAATCCTGACAGGAAAATTCCTGATCATGTGCACAGCACTTCAGGATTGCCATTGCATTAGCTGGCACACGGATGACCTCGCGTTTTTGGTGCATTTCCGCGTGGAAAAAAATGCCGCAAAAACGCATCAAAAATGCACAGTGTGCACATAGCCTTACAGTAAACAATCTAACAATAATAGACTGGTATAGAGGGAAGAGGACCCTGCCCTTGCGGGCTTACTTTCTACAGGATGATGGGGAAGGAGACAGTAGGTTGGGGGGTTGCAGTAGATCCGGTGGTGTTGAGGTAGCAGCATGGTCATTGCAGGTTGTAAACTTTCTTGAAGAGTTTGGTTTTCAGGTTCCGTCTGAAGGATCCGAATGTGGTGGATAATCGGATGTATTGAGGCCAAAAATGCAGAGGATGTGGGACATTCAGAAGAAGTCCTGGGGACAATTGGGTGAGGAAGGAATAAGTGTGGAGGAGAGAAGAAGGTCTTGGGAGGACCAGAGATTACGTGAGGAAAGATATAGGGAGATTAGTTCGGAGATGTACGGAGGAGACAGAATATGCATTGCTTTGTAGGTCACTGTTAGTAGTTTGAACTGGATACGCTGGGGAATTGGGAGCCAATGAAAGGATTTGCTAAGGTGGGAAGCGAAGGAATAGCGAGGAGAAAAATCAATTAGTGAGGCATCAGGTAGGTCACAGAGGAGGATGTTGCAGTGGTCGAGGTGGAAGATGATGAGGGCATGTACAAGCATTTTAGTAGATTAAGGGTTTAGAGAAGGGCGGATTTTGAAATATTTTTAAGCTGGAGGCAGCAGAAGGTGGTGAGAGCTTGGATGTGTAGTTTAAAGCAGGGTTCCCCAACTCCAGTCCTCAAGGCCCACCAACAGGTCATGTTTTCAGGATTTCCTTAGTATTGCACAGGTGATAATTCCATCATCAGCACAGGCAATAGTTACATCACCTGTGCAATACTAAGAAAATCCTGAAAACATGACCTGTTGGTGGGCCTTGAGGACTGGAGTTGGGGAACCCTGGTTTAAAGGACAGGGCAAAGTCAAGGGTTACTCCGAGGCAGCGGATTTCCGGTCATGATGTAATTTATTGTGATAGATAAATCAGGTGGGGAAAATAAGTGAGATGAAGGAAAGATAATGAGTTCAGATTTGTCCTCATTGAGCTTTAGGAAGGGAGCGGAGAAGAAGGAGGATATGGCAGATAGACACTCCGGGATTCTGGACAGCAGAGAGGTGAAGTCTGGGCCAGAAAGGTAGATCTGAGTGTCATTGTCGGTAAGAACTATAGATGCATGTGTATGGTAAGATTTATGCCGATAACAAGCATTGATCGACTATATACACGTTCAGTATTTGGTCAGTATTTTACATCAGTATTTGTAAGCCAAAACCAAGAGTGAGTGATAAATACAGAAGTGGTGACGTGTTTCTATTATACTTTTCCTCTGATCCACTCCTGGTTGTGATTAACAAATACGGATCGTAAAATACTGACCAAATACTGAATGTGGCCAAAGGTCCATTTCCAGTAGGAGATTTGTATCCTGTTTACACAGGGCAATGTTTTCACGGGGGTGTCCGGTGTTATAGATAGTCACTCTGGTTCTGGCTGCAGAAGGTCACTACGTTTGGCATTGCAGACGCCTTCGTAATCTTTCTTACTTTAAGACCCAGGGGCGAACTCCCTCCTGCTGTCAACTGACACACCCTTGCAAGGGAGTTAAAAACCCTCAGTTTTCTGCAGGGAACCGCCGGTGATATTTCTATGTTCCTTGGCTTTGGCTTGGAGCGCTAGCAGTTGGCTAGCTTCTTCTCTGGTGCTCTTGGAGGACAGTTGGCGTTTCCCCTCTGGTGTTTGCTCAAGCTAAGTTATCCCCTTTGTTTGTCTTCCTTGTTGTCTTTAGTTTGAGTGACAAATGTGCTGCCAATAACTATGATTTTTATGTTGGCATGAATGACCAAATCAACTGACAAACGAGTAGTTTCCTCCCACACTCCATAGACATACTGACAGGGAATTTAGATTGATAGCCTCAATGGGGACAGTGATGAGAATTTCTGGGGGATTAATGGCACTATATAAATAAGTATAATGCATGTTATTTCTCATTGCCATAGCAGTACTATCATGACCCTGAGATCCAGTTATAGATAAAATTATAATAGGCATTTAAAAAAATGCAGCTTCCTCCACCACTTAATATCTGGCCAACTCACACCTTATTCCACAGTAGTGTCATGAACATGCATAATTAAAATTACCGGTACTTGTAAAAATTGTGATAGGTGTTACAAAAAAATATCCGGCCTCCTCAACCCAGAAATAGCCGGCCAACACTTACCTATTTATTTCTTCTTAGCCAAAGACAGCACCATAATCTGCTGCTATTTTGGGCTACAAGAAAGGCAACTACCGGTTATAAATGTCTATGACTGTGGCGGAGTGCAGGTGTTTTCACACTTTTGCATTTACATGCTTAACCTGTTACCATTAGATTCACTTGTTCCTCCATCGTGTCGGTCCATCATCGTTCTTCTTTCCATTTGTGGTATCTCTCAAGGTCAAATGTAGCAAATCACAGACATCGGTGATACAGTGAAGAAATAAGGTGACCTTATGTCTTCTGGTGCTGGTGCAGACCATCAGAGCGACCTTCTCTGGATCCACGGGGGGAAACAGTAGGTGGGTATGTTTCTGTTTGTTATTTTATTTATTTCCACTACTTGGACATCCCCTTCTCAATCCATATGTTTCCCCCTTTTAAAATAACAGCACTTATACTCCCCTCCAGAGCCGGCACTGTCTCTTCCGGTGATCGCGTAACAGTGTGACGTCACGCGAACCCTGCGGCCAATTAGCAGCCTCTTTACTCTCCTCACCCTCAGACATATCACATACGTCCAATTGAAGAGAGATCAACAGCGCTCACTTTCTCCGGATGTAAGTGATTTGTCAGAAGGCGGGAGAGTGAAGGAGCCAATGGTTGGCCAAAGTTCACTTGATGTCACACTGTTACGCGATCGCTGGGACAGACAGTGCCGACACCGCTGGAAAGGCGCCAGTATCGGAGATGTGTATAAGTGGTGTTATTTTAAAAGGAGGAAGCATGCGGATTGAGAAGGGGTTGTCCGAGTAATGGACAACTCCTTTCAGACATGACTGTCCAGGGTAAAAATTTTATTATAGAGGTTGTCTAGGCAAAGCAAAACTTTGACCATGGGAAACTGGATATGTGGTAAAACATAATAAACTCTGTGATACTTGTTCCACCAGCTGCCGGACCATTGCGGTCTGTGGTGCAGCAGCGGTTAGGTAACTTTCAGCAGACTGTCATTCTGAAGTATCCGATGATGCAGTTCTCAAGTTACCTGACTGCTGCAGTCAATCAGTCTGCAGTCCAGTGGCTGGTGGAAAGGTAACATCACCACATCACCTCTTCCTGTTTCTGTGCCGACTACTGAACTGCCTGCGCTGGATTCAGATAAGGGCCGGTAGGTGAATATGAATGAGTTTGTCATGTTTTACATGTCCAATCCCATGGCCAAAGTTTTATTTGCCTGGACGACCCCTTCAAGGTCCTTAATAACCCTTTTACCTTTCTTGAAATTTTTTAAGTATCATGGCATCCATCATAGGCATCCGACACAGCCATTCAGAGGTGACAGCCCCTGTCAGAGGTATACGTTAAAGTATGCACCCAACATGTACCGCTGATGAGAGGACACGAGCAGATGTAAACTTCATTGATGTGTAATTTCCATCTAATATTTCTAGTGACTTTTCAGCTTATGTTCAGATGTGTCAGATTTATCACAGATTTCTATTGAGACATCAGCATTAAAAGTCGGCAACAAATAGCAGTTCATGAAAATGGATTTTCAAACATCAGTACATAATTTATCCATGCTGCAACATAATAGGCATGCTGCAAATTTACTGATGGTTTTACTCATTTGCAATATAAAGGCATGTTCACAAGCTGCTCCAGAAAAAAACCTGCATTTTACAGTACCAGCAAAGTGAATGAGATTTCTGAAATCTCGTGCACATGCTACTTAGTTTTTCTTTGGAGATTTGAAACATCAAAGTGTTTTTGTTTTTTTTAACAAATCTGCAGTATGTCTATACTTTCAACTTTTTTTTGCAGTTTTTCACTCATTCAAATGAATGAGAAAAACTGCAAGGAAAAAGATGTATCAAAACCTTAGCGTTTTCCTACCCACACTGTGGTTTTTGCTGCAGGAAAATTCTAGACAAAATGTGTATGTGACTCGCCCCCTGGGCCGTGGGGCACTCGGAACCGGGCAATAGGGAGACGATGGGGGTAGTAGTGGCGACCCGGTCCCGTGGCTCAGGGTGGTCAGACCAGTGGCAGTCTTTTAGATGTTTTAGATAATGTCCGACTACGCCACCCGTGGATTGCGGTTATTAGGAACCGCCGCTGCAGGGCAGACCGCTGGGGCCGATGATGTATGCAGCTGGGATGGTGTGACTCCCCACGGGAAGAGTGCGGCCCCAGGGCAGTGTGGTGGATGGTGGGAGTGATGGTGGTGAGAGTCCCAGTACCGGTAATGCCGGAGGAGCGAAAAAGCACACAGACAACGTACTACAGTCCAGGGTCTTTACTCACGGTTAATATCCAAGTCACTTATGCAGGGAATGACTGCCCGAGCCGTGCTGCGTCCACCAGGTGAGGGGCTCGGTCAACTCCCAGACAGCTCAGGAGTATGGCTCAAGACCCCATTTTGTCCTTTCTCTGGCCTGCCTCACCAGTGACCCACTTTTGTCCAGCTACCGCGGACTTGTGCGGTTAAACGTGGGCCCCGTCCTCCGCTGTCCTATATGGTGC
Source organism: Phyllobates terribilis (assembly GCF_046119375.1). NCBI lineage: Eukaryota > Metazoa > Chordata > Amphibia > Anura > Dendrobatidae > Phyllobates > Phyllobates terribilis. Next base: position 323,257,402 of record NW_027362762.1, on the reverse strand, counting down.
CTTCCCAGCAGGTTTGATGAGGTGTCGCACCAATAAATGATCACGACCTCCGGTCTTTGGCTGAGGGTTGTTTCTCCTCCACCAACTTGGGATCCGGTACCCTTAATCTGCCTGACCCTGCACCCTGGATTCTCGTGGGTTCTTAGGGTCCCTTCCACCTTCTTGTTCCTGAGCCCTTCTGTTTCTTCCTCTCTTTCTTTGCTGTTCCTTTCTGTTTCTGTTCCTTTCTGTTCTTGTTCCTTTCTGTTCCTGGCCCTCTCCTCAGGCCTGCCTCATGGAGCTGGGCCCAGACTGAGCCACAGCTCCCTGTCAGCCCTCTCTGGCTGAACTCCTCTCTCTTCTCCTCCTGCTTGAACGGACTCAGAACTAAGATGGCTCCTCCCTTTTATACCTCCCTCTAGAAACATGAGCCCAGGTGACCAGCAATCAATGGGCTCCTACCTACGCTCAGGAACCAACCCCTATCTGCCCCTACAGCACTGGGTGTTCCACCCCCCTCCCCACTCCAGACAGGGACATAGTCGGTCGTGCCTGCACTTCTGTCTAGTGGGAGCACCATTGAGCTGTCCCTCGGAAATGGGGTGTGTGTGCTGTATGCAGCTAACTGAGCCCTGGTCCATACTCCATCCTTACCCGGGAGTGGAATACCACACCTCTGGCAGAGGTGCAATACCCCTGTAGCGGCCGAGCCCTCGGGGCGCTACATATGTAACACAGTTGCAGATTTATAACAGAATCCATGGTGGAAAAAATCAGCAGTTTTAAAACCTAATTCTACTAGTGTATGGATTGTTCTTCTGACGTCTTGCACTGGCAAGACCATGCTTTTGTGTAGGTTTTCAATAAAAAAACATGTATTCCTAAATTGATGGCCAGGCCACATCTTATTTCTCATTGGTCATAGCAGTACTGTCATGAACTTGAGAATCCGTTACAGGTAAAATACAATAGATGGCATTAAAAAAAAAAAAACTGGTCTCCTCCACCCCTTAATGGACGACCAACTCACACCTTATTCCCCATAGCTTGTGACAGTAATGTTGTGAAGACACGGGGTCTTCCGTGGGCATAATACTACTCAGACAACACAGGGTGAGGGTAAAACAGTGTGGCAATACTTTATTGAAACACCAAACAGACAATAAACATATCGAACAGTCCCAGCAATAGCCAAGATGGTGCAAAATTACACAGTCTCACCCTCCCGCTGGCCGCCGGGAATAAAGCAGCTGCAACTTTGGGACTTCCAGGGCCAACTACCTCAACCAGTGGCACCCCACTTTGGGTGGACACCCATAGAGAGGAGGTAGTGGCAAGCTTAGGAAGCTGACAGTCCATTGAGGTAGGAGACCCGAGGGTCCCACCCTGGCTTCTCCAAACATATCTATGGAACAAAGTGAGTGGATGGTCCCAACCTGGCTTTCTCCGAGCGTATCTATAGGTTCCAGGTGACCGGAGGATCCCTACCTGGCTACCCCAAACATCTCCATGGAACCAGGTGACTGGAGGGTCCCAACTAGAGATGAGCGTTGTTCTACTCGAACTGTTCGCCAATCTCAAATTCGAGCTGTTTTGGGCGGTGTTCGAGCCGTTCGGCGAACACGAACAATTTGAGAAAAATTCGGCTGTTCGAGGTTATGTTCGATAACTGTTCGTGCACCAAAATCATAACTGGATTTTTTCTCAGTAATGATGAAAATTAATGTTAATACGCAGTTTGAGTGTACAGTGGGGTGGGGGGAGGGGCAGGGGATGGATCTCTGCAGGAACAATGAAGATCTCCATTTTTTTTTCTCTTTCCCGGATTTGCAGTGGGGAGGTGCAATCTGTCAGCCTATCAGCAGCGCACACACGGAGCGAAGTGCTTTCTTTCACACAAGCAAGGGCATGTGTCATTGGCAGTGTATGTCACATGTCCTTGCCCTATAAGACCAAGCCATTTTCCCCGTCGCCACCATTTTCTCACTGCTGCAGCTGCGTGTTAGACGGCACCGCTGTTGCTGTGTGCGCTATACCTTGTTAATTTCAAGCCAATTTTCGCACAAATCTACAGATAGCTTGGGAGTAGGGAATAGTTGTGATTGCAGTCCTTTTAAGGACTAGGTTACAGCATTTCCTACGACTTTTATCAGGCAGGTCTGTGCTCTTAAATAGATAGATTGTGGGAGTAAAGACTAATTGTAATTGGAGTCCTTTTCAGGACTAGGTTACATCAGTTCCTATCAGTTTTTGCCAGGCAGGTCTGTGCCAGTGCTGTGCAAGTTTTTTTCACAGCATTTGGCTGAATCTAGCAAAGCTAATCCTTTTTGGCCTATTGCAGAGTGTGTTAGTCAGTGGAGTAGCCCATCTGTGTTGCAAGATATACCACCTGTGTATAGAATACCAATTTTTTTACTGCACCTAGTGAAGTAAAATCTTTTGGGCATAGCATCATTCTATTAGTCCATCTATACTGACCTCCATCAGGTTGCAAATTGAATATAATTTTTTTCTGCATCTAGCTCTGAAAAAATATTGGGCTTCTAGCTGTGTGTGGGACTTGTTCTATTAATCCATCTATACAGACCTCCATCAGGTTGCAAACTGAATATATTTTTTTCTGCATCTGCCTCTGAAAAAATATTGGGCTTCTAGCTGTGTGTGGGACTTGTTCTATTAATCCATCTATACAGACCTCCATCAGGTTGCAAACTGAATATATTTTTTTCTGCATCTACCTCTGAAAAAATATTGGGCTTCTAGCTGTGTGTGGGACTTGTTCTATTAATCCATCTATACAGACCTCCATCAGGTTGCAAACTGAATATATTTTTTTCTGCATCTACCTCTGAAAAAATATTGGGCTTCTAGCTGTGTGTGGGACTTGTTGTATTAGTCCATCTATACTGACCTCCATCAGGTTGCAAACTGAATATATTTTTTTCTGCATCTACCTCTGAAAAAATATTGGGCTTCTAGCTGTGTGTGGGACTTGTTCTATTAATCCATCTATACAGACCTCCATCAGGTTGCAAATTGAATATAATTTTTTTTCTGCATCTAACCCAGCCAATAGTTTTGGCCTAATACCACAGTTTGGCCACTCAGCTCTGCTCGGTTCCCATCCATTGTTTTTTTGTGCAAACAACTCCAGAGTTGTGAATTAGTTAACCACCAAAATGAGTGGAAAAAGGCCTGCTGCTGGTGGAAAGGGGAATAGGCGTGTTGGGAAGGGGAAAAAAGGTTGTGTCCGTGGGGTAGGTGTTAAAGCAACAGTAACATCTGCAGAAGAAAGACCATCTTCCAGCCAAACTAAAATGTCTACTTCTTTTAGCGGACAATGTGATAAGATCCCTTTCTTACGGCCACGCCAATCGCTACAAATTCCAGATGAGGCACAAAAACAGCAGGTGCTTCAACGGATATCAAGTGCTCCTTTAAGTGGGCTCTCCTCCACATCAACTTCAACATCACAAATACTCCAGTCCTCAAAGGTGTCACCCCAATCGCACTTGCTTCCTCACAGCTCCCAAATCTCCAGCTGCCCGTCTGAGTATGAGGTAGAACAGATGGTTGAGTCTGCAGAGCTGTTTACTCATACTATAGCCTGGGAATCAGAGGTCGACTCCAGCGCTTCTGTGAATCCAGACGAGGAAATGATCTGCACTGATGCCCAGAATCTTTAGGAGTCGGATCCAGGACCAGACGCAGAAGGTTCTGACCATAATGTAGACCCTCATTCCCAAACTGTAACTCCTGTTGGTGGAGACAATGAGGAAGACGATGATAAGACTCAAATACCTGATTGGAGCGACAACTTTAGTTTTTTGTCAGGGCAGGAACAGGTTGGCTCTGAGGATGACGGGTGTGATAACGCACAGGGTGATGATGATGAGGTTGGAGATCCCACTTACTGTCAACCCACAGTCAGCCAAGAGATGAGGTCAGCAGAGGAGGTGGAGGAAGATGCTAGTGACGACGAGGTCAGGTTGCGCCTTCCTGGACAGAGACGTAGTACTGGAAGCACGTCAACAACTGCATCCTCAAACACAACTCTGCCTCTCACCACAAGTCGTGGTGGCTCTTCAGGTCGCATGGGTGCTAAGCCTTGCATAGCCTGGGCATTTTTTCAGATCGATAAAGATGACCCAACTCGTGTTATCTGTAACATTTGTCAGCAAAAGCTAAGTAGAGGCCAAAAAATACATAGTTTGAGTACTTCATGCATGAACCGGCACATGGACATGAAGCATAAGTTGCAGTGGGAAGCTCAGTGTGCTACAATGCGGCCTAGCCGGCCGGGCCAACCACCGTCTGCCATATCTTGTGCATCCGCGGCCTCTTCATCCTCTGTGACTGGGGGGACAGCAGTCACACCTGTTTTGGGGCGCAGACCTGCCACCTCTTTACCCGCAACAGCCAGCGTGATTGGCAGGTCATCATTTTCTTTGGAGGTGGTAACACCAGCTGGTGTTGAGCGCTGTCCGACATCGATAGCACCACCTTTGGATCAAGGCAACCTAACATGTCCGCCTGCATCTTCCTCACAGACCGGCAGTTTGCCGGGGACACCCTTATCAACCCCGTCTAAGCACAATAGCCAGCCCTCGGTCCCTCAGATGTGGACAAGTAAAAGACCATTTCCTCCTAGCCATGAGAAAGCTAAGAGGTTGAATTTCACCATCTGCAAGCTCTTGGCTACAGAAATGCTGCCTTTCCGCCTGGTGGACACAGAGGATTTTCGCGACCTTATGTCCGTCGCAGTGCCCCAGTACCAGATGCCCAGTCGGCACTACTTCTCAAAGAAAGGTGTGCCTGCGCTCCACCAGCATGTCGCACACAACATCACCGCTTCTTTGAGAAACTCTGTGTGTGACAGGGTGCATTTCACCACAGACACTTGGACGAGTAGGCATGGACAGGGGCGTTACATGTCGCTGACTGGGCACTGGGTAACTATGGTGACAGCAGGACAAGGGGCTGCTGTCCAAGTCTTGCCGTCCCCACGAGTTGTGCGTCAATCCTCTTTATGTCAAAGTTCCTCCACTGCTTCTGCCTCCTCAACCTCCTCTCGGTCTTCCACCTGCACCCAAAGCCTGTCTGGTCATGCCACAAGCTTTCTAACTGCGCAGAAGGGATCCTGCACACCTCCTTACTATGCTGGCAGTAGGGCTCAACGTCATCAGGCGGTTTTTACATTGAAATGTCTGGGAAATGTGAGTCACACAGCTGAGGAGTTGTGGTCAGCTCTGGAGAACCAATTTCATGAATGGTTGTCTCCACTGGACCTGAAACCAGGGAAGGCCGTGTGCGACAATGCTGCAAACCTGGGTGCGGCCCTTCGCCGGGGCAATGTCACACACGTGCCTTGTATGGCTCACGTGTTGAACCTGGTTGTCCAGCAATTTTTAGCCCACTATCCCAGACTAGATGGCCTTCTGCAGAGGGCACGGTCGCTGTGTGCTCACTTCCGCCGTTCGCATCCCGCAGCTCAGCGACTTACATCTCTACAGAAGTCGTTGGGCCTGCCACTTCACCGGCTAAAATGCGATGTGCCTACCCGGTGGAATTCAACTCTGCACATGTTGCAGCGACTGTGGCAGCACCGACAAGCCCTGGTGCAATACGTTCTGACGTATAGCCTGGGCCAACGAGATTCAGAGGTGGGGCAAATCACGCTGGAGGAGTGGTCTCAGATCAGGGACCTATGCACCCTTCTGCACAGTTTTGAAATGGCGACGAAGATGTTTAGTGCTGACGATGCCATTATCAGCATGACTATTCCGGTGATTTACATGCTGGAGCACATGTTAAACAGAATTCGGAGTCAGGTGGTGGCACAAGAGGAGGTGGAGGAAGTAGAGGAGGAGGAGTTGTATGCGGAAGGGCTAACATCTGCAAGGTCCAGACGGTCGGCAGCACCAAGGCGGCAGGCATGTGAGGGTGGGGGAGATGGTTTTACCAGGGCGCATGGTAGCAGCCAAACTAGTGAGGAAGGTGCAGGAGCCCAGGAAGAAGTGGAGGACGAACTGATGGAAGACTCATCAGATGAGGGAGACCTTGATCACATTTCTGTTGTGCGAGGTTGGGGGGAGAGGACAGAGGAAGGAAGCATGATTGTTACCTCGCCACCAACACAACAGGGACTTGGTGCTCCTGTATGCGCAACACACATGAGTGCCTTCTTGCTGCACTACCTGCAACATGACCCTCGAATTGTGAGAATTAGAAATAATCCTGACTACTGGGTTGCCACACTGTTAGATCCCCGGTACAAAAGTAAATTTGCAGAAATTATTCCTGCCATAGAAAGGGATGCACGCATGCAGGAGTATCAGCAGAGACTGTTGCAGAATCTTACATGTGCTTTTCCACAAAATACCAGTGGTGCACGTAGTGAATCTCTCACAGTTCCAACTTGCCAACCGTGGGACCGTCAAGTGTTCAGCACTCAAACCGTAACAGAACCACAGTATCTGCTGGTAACATCAATTTTGCGGAATCATTTCACCACTTTTTTAGCCCATCCTTTGCAAGGCCACAGGAGACAAGAAGTCTGACACATAGTCAACGCCTAGAGACGATGGTACAGGAGTATCTCCAAGTAAACATTGAAGCCACGACTGTGTCACTGGACCCTTGCTCTTTTTGGGCTTCCAATCTGGATAAATGGCCGGAGCTAGCCACTTACGCCTTGGAGATCTTGTCATGCCCCGCAGCCAGCGTTCTGTCTGAACGTGTGTTCAGCGCTGCTGGTGGTGTGCTGACAGATAAGCGCACGCGGCTCTCCACTGATAATGTAGACAGACTCACGTTCATAAAGATGAACAAATCATGGATCCGAAACGACTTTTCTACCCCTGTGTCATCCTGGGGAGAGTAAAAGCTTGATGATTGGTTAAAATCACCCTACCAACCGTTTTAAGCTTTCAAATTACTAATCATGTTTATCTGTATCTTGGCTGGAAAATAATTTGGGCTTTGTAGCAGTGTGCAGCACTGATCCTATTAGGCCATCTATACTAAAGCTTCACCAGATTTAAAATTAATAATAATTTTTAGCTGCATCTAGCCCGGAAAATAATTTTGGGGCTCCGAGATGCGCAAGACACATAAGTGCCTTCTTGCTGCACTACCTGCAGCATGACCCTCATATTGTCAGAATTCGAAGTAATCATGACTACTGGGTTGCCACACTCTTAGATCCCCCCAAACTTTTTGATCAACCTTTTCATTTTAATAAAGACCAAAAAAATGGTCATTTTTGAAATTATAAGCATTAGCAGGTTATTAGAAACTGAAATCAAACAGTTTTCAACTCAAAACTTTATTCTAGGTGATGTTACATTTTCACATAGGACCCCTTGTTCGAAAGGAGCTTCTGAACTCTCTCGTCCATTGAATTTGTCAGGTTTTGGATGGTTTCTGCTTCAATTGTTTTGCATGAGGACAGAATACCCTCCCAGAGCTGTTGCTTAGATGTGAACTGCCTCCCGCCATCATAGACACTCCTTTTAATGATGCTCCAAAGGTTCTGAATGGGGTACAGGTCAGGGGAGCATGGGGGTCACACCATAAGTTTGTCCCCTTTTATGCCCATATCAGCCAGAGATGCAGATGTTTTATGTGCAGCATGAGATGGTGCATTATCATGCAGAAAAATGATCTTGCTGTGAAATACACGGTTCTTCTTCTTGAACCATGGCAGGAAGTGCTGTTTGAGAAAATCCACATACATTATGGAGTTCATCTTTAGCGCCTTCAGCAATCCTAAAGGGGCCGACAATCTCTCTCCCCATGATTCCAGCCCAAAACATTACTCCACCTCCTCCTTGTTGGCGCTGTAGCCGTGTTTGCGTGGGGTGTCCATCAACCAGCCATCCTCCACTCCATCCATCTGGACCATCGAGCGCTGCACGGCACTCATCCGTGAACAAAACAGTTTTGAAATCAGTCTTCATGTAATGTTTGGCCCACTGGAGCCGTTTCTGCTTGTGTGAAGTGGATAGAGGAGGTCGACAGGATGGCGTATGCACAGCTGCAAACCTCTGAAGGACCCTGCATCTTGTTGTTCGGGGGACGTTGGAGGCACAAGCAGCTTCAAAAACTTGTCTGCTGCTATGACAAGGCTTTTTTGCCGCTGCTCTTTCAACCTGACGTAATTGCCTGTAGGAAAGAGTCCTCAATTTGCCCTTATCAGCACGCACACGTGTGTACTGTGAATCAGCTACATACGTCTTGATTGCCAAGACACTTCATCCTGATCATCGCACAATGTTGATTGTAGTCATGCCTTGACCTAAACACTCCACAATTTGTTGCTTCTCAGCAGCCGACACATCCTTTTTCTTTCCCATTTTGGCAGAAAATGTAGGCTGCTTAATAATGTGAGACAGCCTTCTTAAGTAGTCTTGCCTTTCATTGGACACACCTGCCAAACTAATTAGCACAGGTGTCTGCAATTGCTTACAGTGATATAAAGAGCCCTGACAAACATCACCATCAATGAGTTTAACTGACAAACAAACAAATTCTTCCCTTATCACTCCTAAACACTTTTTGCATAATAATTTGGAACGCAGTGTACATGTGCTTTTCCACAAAACACCAGTGGTTCACGTAGTGAATCTTACAGTTCTAACTTGCCAACCGTGGTCTGTATGGAGTTGTTCAATAAAGGGCCCAAAATTAAGATAACATAGATGGGAGAGGTTTCTATGAATAGGAATTCCTAAGTATTTGATACCCTGTGAGGGCCAGGCAAAGGGAAAGTTGGACTGGATGGAATCCTATATGGATTTGGGGAGGGAGACATCGAGGGCCTCAGACTTCGCTGCATTGATTTTAAAATTTGACCATGTAACAAAGTGATCTATTTCAGTCATAACAGCATGGATGGATATATGTGATTGAGTGATATATACTAGGACATCATCAGCAAATAGAGAGCACTTGTACTCGGTGCCTCCCACCTCAATCCACCTAATATTGGGGTTATGGCGAATTGATGAGAGCAGGTGCTCCGTCACTAGGATGTATAAGAGAGGGGACAGAGGACATCCCTGCCTTGTCCCATTGGTGATTGTGAAAGGTGATGAAAATGTTCTGATGCACCCCCTGGGCCTTGGGACACCCGGAGCCGGACCCTTTTTGGTGGATGCTGGTGGTTGTAGTCTTCGTGGCGGCGACCCGGTTCCGTGGCTCAGGGTGGTCAAACCAGTTGCGGAACTATTTATGTGGTTTTGATGTTTAAATGTCCGACTACGCCACCCGTGGATTGCGGTCAGAGTGAACCGCCGCTGCAGGGCAGACCGCTGAGGCTGGTGTTGTGGGTGCAGCAGAGCGTAGCATAACTCCCCACGGGAGGAGTATAGCCTCAGGGCAGTGTATGCGGAGGATGGGGGTGATGGTGCAGGGCAGCAGCAGTAACGACACGGAGTCAGTGATGCAGTCCAGGGCCTTTACTCACAGTTCTTATTATCCAGACCACGTCTGCAGGTAACGGCTGCCCACGTCGTACTGTGCTCACCAGGTGAGGGGCTCAGACAACTCCCAGATAACTTTGGAGCGCTTCACAGGACCCCCTTTGTGTGTCCTTTGTCTGGCCTTTCTTACCAACCCTTCTGTCCGGCTGCCTCGGGCTTCCTCTTGGTAAACTTGGCGCCAGTTTCCCTGACCCTATGTGGTGCCTTCCTAGCGGGTGTAGCGAGGGGCTGCGCCACATAAAATGTCACAGCCTCTGGTTTCTAGCTGAGGGTCGTTTCCTGCCTCCACTAGTTTCGGGACCGGTCTCCCCCTTTGGCCTGACCCCTCCACACAGGTGGATTCGGTCGTGCGGTGGCGACTCGCCCGTCCGCACCCCTGGGATCCCTTCATTCCTCGTTCCTGGAGCCTTCTCCGCTCCTCTTCCTTCCTTTTCCCTTCCAGGCCTGGGCCTCTGTTACTAGGCCCGCCTCCGGAGCAGAGCTCATGCAGAGCCCCTGCTCCCTGCCACTTCTGCTCAGACTTCTCTGCACTGAACTAAGATGGTGCCCACCTTTTATACTCCCTTCTCAATGCACCCAGGAACTGCTTCCTCCCTGCTCCTGCACTACAGGGTTCCCCTTCCTCAGTGTTCCCTCCCCCCACTCCAGCCAGGGACAGGGACTGTCGTGCCCATCTCAGAGGCATATTGGTCGCCCTGCCCCACGGCAATGTGGTGTAATGCATGCAGGTGTCGGGTCCTGATCCACACTCCATCCTTACCTGAGAGCGAGATATCACACCTCTGGGTGAGGTGCAATACCTCTGTAGCAACCGAGCCCTCAGGGTGCTACAGTTCCATTTATCTTCAGCCTAGGTGACGTATTGTGATACAGGGCCGTGATTTTGGCTATAAAAGGGTCCCCTAGACCCCTACCCCAAGCTTTTTAAGAGAATCATATATGGCGTGCCAGGAGACTCTATGGAATGCTTTCTCAGCATCCAACGAGAGTATCTAATTACAAATTTTTAACTGCATCTAGCCCAGGAAATACTTTGTGCCTAGTAGCAGTGTCTGCTAGTCAGCGGATTATCCCGGCTGTTAAGCAAGCTACACCACCTGTAGTTTAGACACTTAATTTTTTCAAAGGAAATGCTTCGGGACCATGGGATACTCAGTGAAGAGCATCAGGAGGCACCCCAAGGCATAGGGGCTGGGACTGGCAGTAGGATGCCTTGCGGTGGACAGCCGAGCTCGATCCTTATAAAAGCTTTTTAACTGTAGCAGCTTTAGTGGACGCTACTGGAGCTGGAATTACGCGGCTGCTGGCATGAGACTTGCCCTCCAATAGATCCTTGTAAATGGATTTAAAGTGTATTCATTCAAATTAGAGAGACAATTTAAATTAAAAAGCTTAGAGCTGCCTCCACCACAGGGGGGCTCGCTCGACCCACCAGCGGACAGGCAACAGTATTGGGAGAGGGGGGCTGGCCATCAGGGTTCACCGCGGCTCTGGCACAAACCCGGCGACACGGAGGTGGCACGGGCAGGAGCGGACTGGCCGTGTCGGCTTCTCACTTTTTGGATTTTAGAAGGGCATGACATGCCTATATCTGTGTCTCCCCCTCCTTTTACTCCTCCACCTCTTTTATTTTCGCATGACTATATGTACTTGGCACTTTTCCATGTGTTAGTTATGTCTTCTGAGCAGTTTGTCAGCTTTTGGACACCTTTGAAGGTGTTTTCTATGTGTTTCTATGTGTTTTTGTTTGCCTGCCATTGGTTTTAACGGTGTTCGACGAACAGTTCGACGAACAGTTCGGCGAACACACGGGTGTTCGACGAACCGAACCGAACTCGAACACTACGGGGGTGGCTCAACACTAGTCCCAACCTGGTTTCCGCAAATGTATCTATGGGTTCTGTGATAGTCAATGGAGCAAATCTGTATCCCTTCAGCTGGGGCTGGGGTCCCCTAAGCTGATATCCTGTAGAGTCACATCTGTATCCCTCATGATGGAGCTATGTGTCTTGGTTGCTGTCCTGAAGAGTCTCTCTGATTCTACTTGCAGCACGATAGAAATCCCTTTTTATATTTACACCTGTGACTCAGGTTATCATTCACAGGTCATGGGGGAAGGTGGCTGGGGCTCCTTGTTTGAGCATTTAATCAATTTGCATAGTTTGTATTCCTCTCCTCTGCAGATCAACAAACTAGCTGGCTTAGTAAAATATGTAATTAGCATATTAGCAAACATTATTGTTCCAAGACTCTGAGTCGCTGTCTTGCAAAACTAACAGACAATACGTTGTAGGAGCTGATGTAACAGCCATTCATCAATTAACAAATATCAACTCAAGTGATCAACATCCAGGCTTATTCAAACAATAGTCTGTGTTGATCAACCAAAGAAGAGCACAAATTCAAAAGTCAACATAAAGATAAAGGTGTATGGCTCCTGGCATACTGAATTTACACATCTGTACAATTAAGATTAAAAGCTGTGTCATCACAAGTATCATGAACATGAGGAATATGAAATACCGATAAATGTAAAAATGTATAGGCATTAATAATAGGCATTTAAAAAAAAAATTCCTGCCTCCTCCATCTCCTAAACAGCCGGCCAGCACTCACCCACTATTTTCTCTTAACCCAAGACAGCACCATGATCTACTGCTATTGTGGGCTACAGGAAAAGCAGTCACCGGTTACAAATGCCTATGACAGTGAGGAAGTGCTGGTGTTTTTGCACTTCTGCTTACTGCCAGTGTCTCAGAATCATCTGCAGGAGTTCCTGCTGGTAGTTCTTAGACCCATAGCCAAAAAAACGCAAAGTACCTGATAATCCCTTTAAAACATACGTCCTACACTTGAAAAATCACTGCAAAGTGCAGGGAACTAGGTGTCTCCCTTCTGTCACACTTGTTCTATACTGCCTGTTGTCAAGTCTAATCCATATCTAGCAGCAGAGATGCCAAGACAGATTACAAGAAGTGGGTGGGTCTTTTTTTTCTCTGCTTCTGTCTCCTATCTGTCAAACTGCTTAAGATATAAAAGAGGGGCAAGTTGAAGGTGGACAATGGCAGGTGCAGATGCAATGCACACTAAGAAGTGAGGGGTAAAGGAAGATCCTGCACATATAGTGCTAGCATAATGCTGACGAAAATGAACCGCCTACCTTAAAAAGAGCGAATGGCAAAATATTAGACTGGTAGACATGCCAAAAGTAGTTTTTACTTGTCAGGGAGCAAGACCATGCTTTTGTGTAGGTTTTCAATAAAAGCACATGTATGGCTAAATCAATGGCCAGCTCACATCTTATTTCTCATTGGTTATAGCAGTACTGTCATGACCTTGAGAACCAGTTACAGGTAAAATAAATTAACTGCCATTAAAAAAAAAATCCGGCCTCCTTCCACCCCTTAATAGCCGGCCAACTCACACCTTATTCCCCATAGTTCGTGACAGTAGTGTCATGAACATGAGGAATATGAAATACTGGTAAATGTAAAACTTTTCATAGGCATGAAAAAAAAAATTCCGGCCTCCTCCATCCCCTAAATAGCCAGCCAGCACTCACCCAGTTATTTTCATTTAACCCAAGACAGCACCATGTCAGGCTGCTATTGTGGGCTGTAGGAAAAAAACAGTCACCGGTTACCAAATGCCTATGACAGTGAGGAAGTGCAGGTGTTTTTGCACTTCTACTTACTGCCAGTGTCTCAGAATTGTCTGCGGGAATTCCTGCTGGTAGTCCTTAGATCAATAGCCAAAAAAATGCAAAGTAGCTGATAACCGCTTTACAATTTATATTCCGCACCTGAAAAATTACTGCAAAGTGTGGGGAACTAGGTGCTTCCCTTCTGTCTAACTTGTTGCCTACTGCCTGTTGTTAAGTCCAATCAATATCTAGCAGCAGAGATGCCAAGACAGATTACAAGAAGTGGGGTAGGTCTTTTTTCTGTTCTTCTGGTCTCCTATCTGTCAAACTGCTTAAGGTATAAAAGAAGGGCAAATTGAAGGTAGACAATGGCAGGTGCAGATGCAATGCACACTAAGAAGTGAGGGGGCAAGGGGGTTCCTGCACATATAGTGCTAGCAGAATGCTGATTAAAATGAGCCACCTACCCAAAAAAGAATGAATGGTAAGATATTAGACTGGTAGATATGTCAAAAGTAGTTTTAACTTGTTGTCACGGAGCAAGACCATGCTTTTGTGTAGGTTTTCAATAAAAGCACATCTATGGCTAAATCGATGGCCAAGTCACATCTTATTTCTCATTGGTCATAGCAGTACTGTCATGACCTTGAGAACCCATTACAGGTAAAATACAATAATTGGCATTGAAAAAAAAAATAAAAATCCGGCCTCCTTCCACCCCTTAATAGCCGGCCAACTCACACCTTATTCCCCATAGCTCGTGACAGTAGTGTCATGAACATGAGGAATATCAAATACCGGTATATGTAAAAATTGTCATAGGCATTAAAAAAAAAAAAATTCCGGCCTCCTCCATGCCCTAAATAGCCGGCCAGTACTCACCCAGTTATTTTCTCTTAACCCATGACAGCACCATGTTCTGCTGCTATTGTGGGCTACAGGAAAACCAGTCACCGGTTACAAATGCCTATGACGGTGAGGAAGTGCAGGTGTTTTTGCACTTCTACTTACCGCCAGTTTGTCATCTGGCTTCTCCATCTTCGCAGGTGCATTGTTAGTCTTCTTCCCAGCCGGGATATTTCTCAAGGTCATGGATGAATACAGGAGAAATCTTTGTGCCAAGAATTTCTTCAGCCAGTGCCAATCACAAGGATCCATTCTTCGCTCTTCATAATGGGTGTTCCTCATGAATCCAGATGGTCTTCATGTTCTTCTGGAGATCTTCTTCCAGAACTCAGGAGGGCATCTTGATCTGATGACAATTGAGCTGGTGTTTAGGGGTTTTCTAGGTGACGAATGAAAACCCTCTAAAAGCGGCCTGTTTATTTGGGGGTATTGATGAATTTCTGGCCTCTTCTGCCTCAATTTCGTCCAGCCTGAATGTTTCTGGTTTACAATGAGGTTTAGATGGCTAGAAGAAAACAGCAGAAAATAATTATGTAATGATGATCATTATTTATTATATTATATGCTATAAAAAAGTTAATTCAGAACTGGGCAGAAGTTGACTCCATTTACTTACTACCGGGATGTGTGGTGGGGGCATCCAAAGGGCTTTCACAGAGACCCAGTCAACGTGCTGGAAAAAATGATGACCTCTAATGTTTTTCTTGACTCCTAAGCGCCTGGCAGGATCTTTCTGGAGAAGCTAAGAAAAGAGTAATATTTGTAAGATTTAGGATACAACCAGTGCTGCGGATAATGCCTGGAACTAGCAAATGTTTTTCCTGTACTTGTTTAGTGTGGCATTACATCTTATACCAATAACTCACTGACCTTCTTAATGATGTTCTTCGCGCCGGAGTGCGTTTCATCAAATAGTGCACGATGGTACTTGCACTCACCGGTAATCATTTCGTTTAAGATGACGCCAAACGCATACCAGTCCACTCCGGCGCCATACTTCTCCCCAGCCAGCATCTGCCATAAAGGAGAGAACTGTTACTAAAAAGGTCAAAACCTTCTACATGTTTTATGTCATTAGAGTAATGCTCTGTGCACCCAGAAAAACTACAGGGAACTTCAGCCTGGAGCAGAATCATTAATGCACCAGATATGCAGTAGTAGAGAAGTCTTCTGCTCACCTCAGGAGCCATATATTCTTTGGTCCCAGCACGTTTGGTGGCTGCGCGGTCTCCAAAGATGTTCTCAAGAGCGAGACCGAAATCCGTGATTTTAATATGGCCCGTTTCAGCCACCAAGATGTTCTCGGGCTTGAGGTCTCTAAAATATCAGAAGGAACAAAAGATAATAAGTTGTTGTTCATTATGTAATAAGATATGTAAATATTCTGCTACATTGTGATAGTTAGAGATGTTACATGATGAGTAATTACCTGTGTACGATGCCCTTAGAATGGAGAAACTGGATGCCACACACGAGCTCAGCGGCATAGAATCTGGCACAAGAGAAAATGACTAAATGTAACGTGGTGGAGGTGACAGGAGGCTCTTACACTAGTAGTAGAACTTATACTATCAGTCTATAGACTTATAGGTGAAATGCTGTATATCACACATAACCATAGATTTACAGAAGATAATTGTCAGACTGTGAGGTCCCCATCCATCAGCATGCTCCATTCCCATATTTCCTCACCAGCATGTCTACAATTGGTCATGTGCACTGCCACTCATGATAATTATGGTGGGACATATGGAAATAGCCATGCGCTGTTCAATCATCTCCCACGGGGTTGTATGGAGACACAGCATGCATGTTTGATAACCATTCCATACATCTCCTCCTCACCGCGGACATGATAATGTGGAGGAACTGCTCATTGATGGACCAGCTTTGGACAGAAGAGTAATTGACAGTCTTATGGATAGGTGATAATGTGATATTAGTGGGAGGGCCCTTCAGTGATAATGGACACCATGTATAATTTACAGAGATGATAATGGTTATTTCTAATACAAATGTAACTAAATTACTGTATGTCAGAATGTATGTTCAACTAACGCTGTAACCTGTCCAGTGTCATTTACTAATAATGCAGATCAGGGTTTTATATAACATTTTACCTTGCACTGGGGATGTCAAGCCGCCCCTTTACATCTAAGAAATCAAAGAAGTCCCCGCAGCTCATGTATTCCAGCCCAAGAAGAACAAGCATCTGTTACATAGTAGAAACAAGTGGAGAGAAGACAGAGTTACCAAATCCTGACAACATCTACATATAGACTTGCCATAAAATACTATGACAGGTGGCTTATACAGGTGCATCTAACTAAATTAGAATATCATCAAAAAGTTAATTTCGTCAATACAAAAAGTGAAACTCCTATATTAACAGAGTGATCTATTTCAAGTGTTTATTTCTGTTAATGTTGATGATTATGACTTACAGCCAATGAAAACACAAAAGTCATTATCTCAGTAAATTAGAATACTTTATAACAACAGCCTGAAAAATGTTTTTAAAATCCGAAATGTTGGCCTACTGAAATGTATGTTCAGTAAATGCCCTCAATACTTGGTCGGGGCTCTTTTTGCATCAATGCGGCGTGGCATGGAGGCGATCAGCCTGTGGCACTGCTGAGGTGTTTTGGAAGCCCAGGTTGCTTTGATAACAGCCTTCAGCTCATCTGCATTGTTGGGTCTGGTGTCTCTCATCTTCCTCTTGACAATACCCCATAGATTCTCTATAGGGTTAAGGTCAGGCGAGTTTGCGGGCCAATCAAGCACAGTGATACTGTTGTTTTTAAAACAGGTATTGGTACTTTTGGCAGTGTGGACAGGTGCCAAGTCCTGCTGGAGAATGAAATTTACATCTCCAAAAAGCTTGTCGGCAGAGGGAAGCATGAAGTGCTCTAAAATTTCCTGGTAGACGGCTGCGCTGAATTTGGTCTTGATAAAACACAGTAGAGCTACACCAGCAGATGACATGGCCCCCCAAACCATCACTGATTGTAGAAACTTCACAATAGACCTCAAGCAGCTTGGATTGTGGCCTCTACACTCTTCCTCCAGACTCTGGGACCTTGATTTCCAAATGAAAATTGGAACTCTGGGACCTTGTGGAGTGTGTCAATGACTGCCTTCTGGACATCAGTCAGGTCAGCAGTCTTCCCCATGATTGTGGAGCCTACTGAAACAGACTAAGGGACCTTTTTAAATGCTTAGGAAGCCTTTGCAGGTATTTTTTGTTAATTATTTTAATTTACTGAGATAATGACTTTTGTGTTTTCATTGGCTGTAAGACATAATCATCAACATTAACAGAAGTAAACATTTGAAATAGATCACTCTGTTTGTAATGGCTCTATATAATATATGACTTTCACTTTTTGTATTGAAGAACTGAAATAAATAAACTTTTTGATGATATTCTAATTTAGTGAGATGCACCTGTATATATGTATCTATTCTTCCCTAGAAGCTTTCCACGCCGATGTATAAATTATGAGGAATATGGAGGTACAATGCATTAAAGGACCCATAAACTTCTATGGATTCCTTATTATGGATCCATATAAACTGGAGCCATTGTACCGCACTGTACATGAGGTCTTGCTGTATAGAAGTCAGTTACTGTATACACAGGGGTTGAGTTTGTGTTATGTATGGTCATAGCCAGGCTTTCCTTCACCTGCGGATTCGCTCCCCTGCCTAGCCCTGTATGGAAATAGCCAGACAACTACAAATTGGCTAGTAGGCACATTTTTAATCTGCCAGTACCTGGGGCAAATTTCCCAGTAGCTCCCCAGCTATACTTCTTAATATAGGGACATTTCAGAAAGCAGCCATTGTTGTACCTTGGTCTGGAATGCGAAGTCTGCGTGGACAAGGAAGGGGCTCCCAGTTGCCAGCTGTAAAACTCGGCGCTCCACCATCACATATTCCTCATTGCCAGAGGCGAGCAGGGATCTCTTGCTGATGATCTTAACAGCATACTTCTGATGGTTAGAAGCATCCTCTGCCAGCACTACCTTACCAAAACCTCCCTGCCCGAGCATGTGATGGAAAACCAATCTCTCTCTGATGTTGGGTGAGATTGTGCTCCTAGAGCAGGTTGGCCGAGCAATGTGTCCTATCGGGGAAAATGAGAAGATGCTTAACATTTACTGAGCTCTGTTGACACTGACTAGATAGATGCTAACAAAGCTGATCTGCAGGATTGAGGATTTGCAGAATCTCTTTTTGGAAGTTTGCACTCTGTACTATGGCATTTTTTGTGAAATGGTTGTATTTTACCTTATCCTCCGGAATTCATGTAAAATTACATTCATATCACAGAATCGATGCAATATCAAATCCATAGAAATCACTAGTTTTTTACTCCCTAGCCCTGACACTAAGGGCTCATACCCATATGTGTAAAAAAAAAAAACGTGATGTGGTGGTAGTAAGTTGGGTTATAGGGCTGGGGTTGATGTTAGCTTATAATGCCAGCAGACATCACGCCCAGGTTAGTAATGGAGAGGCGTCTATAAGACACTCCCATTACTAACCCTATAGTGGAAGTGATATGTGAAAAAAAGACACCCACACAGTGAATAAAATATTTTATTTGAAATAAACAGACACCCTTTAATCTTCTAAATTAAACGCCTACTTACCATCACGCCCATTCCATCTGAATCCCATGTCTCCTGTAATAAAAGTAAAATAATTAACCAACCTTATCCTTACCTTTCCGACATGAAGAACAGAATCCAAGTGTCCCAGGACGGCTCCATCACTGCTATATCTAGATGGCAGCCTGCATAGTAGCTTGACGCGACCATCCAGCCTGCCATCCCGCAGAGACACTGAGGAGCACACACATGCTTGCGCTCTTCAGTGTCTCGCTGTGACGGCATCAAGATGAGCTGAGTTCATGTCAAATGAACTCAGTTCACCTCATTGACGTCAGCGCGAGCGTGGGAAAGTTCTCACCACGCATGTGCTAACGTCATTTTCCAGCACGGCGAGCGTGAGAACTTTCCCACGCTCGTGGTGACATCAATGAGATGAACTGAGTTCATTTGACATGAACTCAGCTCATCTTGACGCCATCACAGCGAGACACTGAGGAGCGCAAGCATGCATCAGTGTTTCTGCAGGATGGCAAGCTGGATGGTCGCGTCCCGCTATTATGCAGCCTGCCATCTAGATGTAGCAATGCTGGAGCCGTCGCGGGACACTTGGATTCTGTTCTTCATGTCGGAAAGGTAAGGATGAGGTTGATTAATTATTTTACATTTATTACAGGAGACATGGGATTTAGATGGAATGGGCGTGATGGTAAGTAGAGTTTAATTTAGAAGAAAGAAAGGGTGTCTGTGTTTATTTCAAATAAAATATTTTATTCACCGTGTGGGTGTCTTTTTTTCACATATCACTTCCACTATGGGGTTAGTAATGGGGGCGTTTTATAAACACCTTTCCATTACTAACCTGGGCTTGATGTCAGCTGGCAATATAAATTGACATCAACCCTAGCCCTATAACCCCACTTGCCACCACCACAGGGCAATGGGCAGAGTGCGGCTAAGTGCCAGAATTGGTGCATCCTATTTCTTGGGTAGCTGAGGGCTCCTGTTTCTAGCCTCAGAGGGGGCCAATATTCATGGCCCCTTCCTAGGCTATTAATATCAGTCCCCAGCTGTCTGCCTAGCCTTTGCTAGATGTTAAAATAGGGAGACACCACGTCATGTTTTGGGGGTCCCCCATTTTAATATCCAGTAAAGGCTAAGTATTCAGCTGGGGGCTGATATTAGTAGCCTGGGAAGCTCCGTGGGTATTACCCCCTTCCCAGGCTTCAAACATCTTCCCCAGCTGTCTGCTTAACCTCTGCTAGAGTTTAAAATTACGGGGGACCCAACGCCAATTTTTTTTTTAATAAATTCTTTCATTTAACAATGAATGGCAAGTACAGTAACCAGCACAGTCACTGTACTAATTATATATGTGACTAACATCTTTCTATCTATCTATCTATCTATTCTATGTGTGTAGATCTATTCTTTCTGTTCTAAAATGTTGGGTACCAATGTATTGTAACTGTATGCGGCTGATGTATTGCCGGCTTTTTTAAAGAGACGGGTGTGTGAAAATCGGACGGCACTAGCATGGTCCGAGTGCCGTGTGATTTTTTTTTCACGCAACCATTGAGTTGCATTAGCGAGTCTTGTTCGAGATATGCGGCAATACTCAGCATGCTGCGATTTTTTTCTCAGCCCGATTTCTGCAGAGAAAAAAATCGCAGATGAGATGTCACTCATTGATTAACATTGGTCCGAGTGCAATCCGGTGTTTTATCAGATTGCACTCGTCCGTTTTACTCGCAAGTGAGTACGAGTCCTTACTCTTCTTATGGCTAAATTAAACATATCTGTACATGAATGCTTTGCTCCCAGTTACAGTGCTCAGCATAAATTAGCACATCCCCTTTGAAAGGTATGATTGTAATAAATATCTCACTGAACACTGAACATAACAGTTTCCAAAATTTTGACACTACTGAGTTTCACAGAACATTTGTTTAAAGAAGTTGTCCACTACTTTATTCCCTCACCCAATGTATCCCCCCGAGGCCCCTAAGACTTATTGTAAATACCTTCTGTTGCTGATACTGCCTGTGAGCGGCGCTATCGGTGGGCGCTCACAGGCATCACGTGACCCTGCGCTGATGTCACGACAAGTGAGACGTGACTCAGCGCTGGGGTCCCCGCGGTGGCTGCTGGGTTGTGGGCGGGGTCACCCAGCACGTCACACCCAGCATCCACCGTGCGCTTTTCCCAATGAATGGGGAGAGGCAGAGCGCGCAGTGGATGCCGGGTGTGACGTGCGGGGTAACCCCGCCCACAACCTGGCATCCACCGTGGAAGAGAGAGACCCCCAGCTGCTGCCAGCACTTGTCATCAGCGGATATCAGAGCCGGCTGCAGCCGGGGGTCACGTGATGCCTGTGAGTGGCCAGTGATAGCGCCTCTTACAGGCATTATCAGCAACGCAAGGTATTTACAAGAAGTCTTAGGGGCTCTGGGGGGATACATGGCGGGGGGATATAAACTAGTGGACAACCCCTTTAAGCCATAACATGAAAAACAGGTTCATTACAAAATTGTCAGTTTTGCTCAAATTAGTTGATGAAAAAATGAATACACTCCATTTCAAAATTACTACATCTACTATTTTGCATGACCTCCATGATTTTTAAGGACCAAGTCTTCTACGCATGGAATGAACAAGTTGGAACTTGCAACAACTATCTAGTTCTATTCTTCAAGAACAACCTCTTTTAGAGCCTGGATGTTGGGTGGTGAGTGATGCTCCTCTTGTCTCTCCAGAATTCCCCATAGGGGTCTCAGTTGGGTTCAGATAAGGAGAGATATTTGGCCACTGAATAGCTTTCACCCAGTTTCTCTTCATGCAACAGTGTCCTTATATGTGTATTTTGGATCATCGTCATGTTGGAAAAATGCATGTTTACCAAGGGCACGGAGTGATGTCAGTATCCTCTCTTTCAATATTGAGCACTACATCTCTGAATTCATGATAACATCAATGAAAAGTAGCTCCTCGACATCAGCAGCACTCACGCATAAGGTCACTGCCTCCACCATGTTTCACTGTAGGCACCAGGGTTATTTCCAAAATCATAAAGCGGTGTCAGTTTTTTGTAAATACAGAATTAATAATGTGTGCCAATACAACCTATGTTTACATTTAACAAGAAGAGACAATTCACAGTTTTAGGCTGTGTGCCCACTATGCGTTTTTTAAGCGTTTCCGGAGCGGCAATTCCGCTGCAGAAACGCTTAAAAAACGCATGGTAGAAGGCCTGCCATGTTCCCCAATGATAATCCGCATGTGCTGTGCACATGCTGTGGAAATTTCCGCTGTGGATTATCATTGCGGAAAAATCCGCAGCACTACCAATTATTTTGTGTAAACGCAGCGTTTTCACCGCCATTGACTTGCATTGGAACGCATGGAATCCGCATCACTGCATCTGCAGATGCGCATTCCATGCGTTTCAATGTGCGGATGGTACCAGGGTTTGGAGAAGAATAGACTCTCCTCCGGACCCGGGTACCATAGAGCCTGTAAAAAAAATAAAATGAAAAATAAATATTATACTTACCTTCTGATGGCCCCCGGTGTCTTTGTCTTGACTTGCCGGCAGCTTGCGGTAGACTAAAGGACCTGCGCTGACGTCATTTTGTCATGTGTCGGGTCACACGACCGCTGACGTCGGCAAGTCCTTTAGTCTATCGCGAGCTGCCGGCAAGCCGAGACAAGGACACCGGGGGCCATCAGAAGGTAAGTATAATATTTATTTTTTATTTTTTACCATTCTTTCGGTCACACTATGTAAATCCATTCCGGTTGCATGGATTTATATAGTGTGACCAAGTTGTCAAGCAGTTCCCAAGTGATGCTAAAATTGCTTGGAAAGCGCTTGACAACCCGCAAGCGGAAATGCAAGTGAAGAACGCTTCACATCCGCATGTCCCTGGCAGGAAAAACGCATGTACAATCCGCATGCGTTTTTTCTGCCAGGGAGATGCAGAAACGCTCAGGAAAAAATCCGGAGCATTTCTGCATCGTGGGCACATAGCCTTAGGCTGCACTACCAAAGTAAAGATCCTTAATCCAATCATATGAATAAGCGGTGTCTTTATCAAGTGTAAAAAAAAAAGTGTTTTTTATACTTGATAAAGACGCCAGTCCAGCATCGAAACACGTTGTGGAATAAAAACTGCTTATTCATATCATTGGACCAGGGATTCTTATTTCGGTAGCGCAGCCTAAATCCGTAAATTGTCTCTTCTTGTCAAGCATCCTGGTGGAGTTTATCCTCCAGACACGGGCAGCAGTGACCATTATTGAGCTTTTACAGGAGTTGTGCCTACACAACTCACTCAGGAGAGCATATTACCTAGATCTATTGCATCTTTTTATTAAAGTATCACCCTATGGTCTCGTGCGCTGTTTCCTTACAGATTTTATCTGTTTTTAAATTTGCAATGATTTGCAGATATTACCCTCTAATGATGACCTCAGGCTCTGTTTGCCCTCAGTCGTCATTGGATCTGTCCTTCAGTAGCTCTAAAGCTGTCGGTCGAGCATGCTCAAATGCACCAAATGAATCTGTGTAAGAAAAATTATACAGCCGGGTTGTACCACAGTTCAGCTATGTTATGCTGGAGATCCCACTGTCATGAGCAGCTTATGCACCTAATGAACCTGTGTAATTCATAAAAACAGATGCAACTGAACCCAGTCTAATAAGACATCCCCCAGACACAATATTCTCATTGCCCTGACAGCCGTGTTGTATCACAGTTCAGCTGTTCTATGCTCAGCTCTGCTATCATGTTCTGAAGATACCCGTGCACCAACATGTTAATATTAATGAATATCAGTCAAATAGTGGGTCACAGTCACTACATTGAAATATATCAATGGTTATCTTATCTATGTAAATAAAAATTGTCCATGTTGAGATCTAGCTGTCTCTATCAGGAAATACCCATAAGAGCTGAGGTAGAGGCCTGCAGCACTGAGGAGAGGCAGGGTGCTGCTGGAAATGTAGTTTTAGCAGATATGAATAGGATCACACATTCAGCTCTGTGAAACTGGATACACTGAGGGTCAGAAAGACACAATAAAAGACACAAAGGTACAAGAAAGAAACTTTATTTTGGGCTAGTACTATATATTAACAATCGTTATGCAGATACTGTGCTTTGTAAAAAATATTCCCATTGTGGGAAAAACCCTTTAAAGGGAACCGAGCACCAGGTCAAAAGTGACAAGATTTTGCTCTTATCTTATTCCTACTGCTTCCCTGAGTATTCTGGGATTTTTTTTTTTTAAATTCTGCCTTACGGTTCCAGAGAAATGAGCTTTTTTAATCCGTTCTAATGTTTGTTCTTTATCAAAAGGGCGGTCCACACAGGAAATAATGCAAAGCAGCCTAAAGACACGCCCACAGAGAATCCTGTGAGCCACGCCCCTTTGTAAAAAAAAAAACAAAAACATGACAATTAGCACTAAATAAAAAGTTCAATTTCTCTGGAATGGCAGATTTAAACATAAAAAAACTAAAACTTGAATACTCAGGGGATTAGTGAGAATAAAATAAGAGCAAAAACTGGAGACTGTTGAACTGGTGACAGATCTTCTTCAAGGTGACATTTTAATTTTATATGAAACATTATTTTACAGGATTGAACAAATTATGTACAGCATTTTTTAAACAGGTTTTATAAAATATCATTAGTCCATACTGATCAACATGCAAAGTTTCTGTTGTGACAGATATATTCACCCTATTGATTGTGCAGGTACTGACTGTGTATCATCAGCTGCAGTAACCCGACTAATATGCAAAGTCTTACTCCTAAAATGGTGAGGATTGGGGAGAATGCTAATCTGGGCACCTATCAAAGGCCCGATGTCTCCCATCTTAGTCCCCCCATTAGACCCTATGAGTTGTGCAAAATGTTCACGACATTTCATTCAATTTCATGACCAAATAATGGAAAAAAAATCCTTGATGAGTCAGGCTGCATATATATCCCAAAATGATATTATCAAAATTACAGCTCAACCTAATCAGCAAAGAAACATGGCTATGTTGACTAAAGAATGTAAATCTTGTGACACAGTTATAAAAAGGGGAAGAAAACCACATGGCTTTGGAAAAAATCGTAATCCATTTGTATAATCCATATATGTATATGAATACATACTGTACCTGAGGCACTGTGGTCATCCTGCAGGTCTTCGGTCTTCTGGACACCTTTAGCTCTCTGAGGCAATGGCTCTTTTTCTCCTGAAGACTTCAGGATGTGTCTTCTCTTCATGACACATTTTGTCTTTTCTTCATCCATTTGATCCATCTTGAGATTGGAAGACATCTTCCCTGCTGATCCGGATGTTATCTTTCTCTTCTTCTTCCCTTGGCTCATCTTCTTAGATGTCTTCTTTTCTTCATCTGATGAGATCAAGATGACATCTGTCCTCCTCTTTCTCTTACTCCGTCGTCCACTATCTTCATTCATCTCCATATTCGCATTCAATTTAGGGTTGGCAGACATCTCCTCCACCGTCGCAAGTCAACTCCAACTGTCACTTTCAGTTGCCAACGACCAATCAAATTGCCTGCGAACACAGGTGGCACTGGTCATGTGACTAATAACTGACCAACAGCAATCATCCATATTCTATATAGGCTAAATATATCTCTCATATAAGAAAACGGTGTAGAAGAAAACACATGATCTCTAAAGCTGTAATAAAATTAATCATATATTAAAATTCAAGATGTGTAATCAAAAAAATAGTAAGGTAGAGTGACCCAGATTACCTCATGCAATCAGTAATCAATAATAACTTATATGGAGACAAACTCCCAATCGGGGCATTTATGAAAGACGCACTAAAACATATGACATATATAAATACATAGTAAGTGCATAATAGATTATATTACCCAAGCTGGAGTATGATGCCAAGATCCCCATATTATTTATTATATATGGAAACCTTGTTCTCGATTCATTTACATTACCTAAAACTGGGCTTTATTACTGATACTTTACCTTAGCTGGCCGCTGATGGCAACCATTGGCTGACTATTCGTGTATTTTTTAATTATTTTCAATAAAAATTAATTTTATTATAGCGTTAGAGATCATGTGTCTTTTTTCTACACCTTTTTCTTATGAGAGATGTCATGATGGTGTATAACCTTTTACTATTGTCCTGAATGGAGTATTATACAATTTATACTATATTTACATAGACTGATATAGGAAATATTCTGATACTCACTCAAATGGCTAATTTATGCTCTATAGCAGAGGTCTCAAACTCGGCTGGGTAAAAGGGCCGCACACGGAAAAAAATTTAATTTGGGGGGCCGCATTCTTTGCAGGACAAAGTGACTTTTTTAGTGATACCATTGTTTTTCTATACACCTTTTGAACATTTTCTCTGTTTTATTTTTTATAGCTTGGGTCGTTATGGATGTGGCGATAATAAAACATGCACTTTTTTTGTTTACTTTAGTTTAGATATAAAGCAGCATTTTTAGTGGCAAAATATTTTTTCAAGCTTTATTTTGAAGTTTTTCTGCCAAAATCTTGCAGTAATCTGCCCCACCCTGGTCAGCATCTTGTAATGTCCCCCATCTTTGTCCCCATCTTGTCGTAATGTTCCATACTGGTCCCCATCTTGTTGTAATGTCTCCCATCTTGGGCCCCATATTGTCGTAATGTCACATACCGGTCCCCATATTGTAGATATGTCCTCATCTTGTAGTAATGCCCCATCCTGGTCCCCCTCTTGTAGTAATGTCCCCATTCCGGTCCCCATGTTTTAGGACTGTCCCCAGCCTGGTCCCCATATTTTAAGACTGTCCCCAGCCTGGTCCCCATGTTTTAGGACTGTCCTCAGCCTGGTCCCCATGTTTTAGGACTGTCCCCAGCCTGGTCCCCATGTTTTAGGACTGTCCCCAGCCTGGTCCCCATGTTTTAGGACTGTCCCCAGCCTGGTCCCCATGTTTTAGGACTGTCCCCAGCCTGGTCCCCATGTTTTAGGACTGTCCCCAGCCTGGTCCCCATCTTGGAGGACTGTCCCCAGCCTGGTCCCCATCTTGGAGGACTGTCCCCAGCCTGGTCCCCATCTTGGAGGACTGTCCCTTGTGCCATTGTACACATACAAGAGAAAAAAAAAAGATTCTTCTCACCTGTCCTCCGTTCCCTTGGCGTCCTTTCGGCACCTGTGGCCTGCAAGCACCATAGACCCCGATCGCGGCCCGGTCCAGGAGCTGCCGACAGCTGCGCTTCAGTTCAGTATATTGCCACGCAGAGACAGGCTCTCTGCACAGCAATACCAGTGGCAGCCGCGGCTTATCAGAGGCCAGCAGCCCCGTCTCATGCTGCACATAACACATCTGCATCTCTGGCTGCTATGGGCATAAAAGGAGACAAACTTATGGTGTGGCACCCATGCTGCCCTGACCTCAACCCCATTGAGAACCTCTGGAGCATCATCAAAAGGAGTGTCTATGATGGTGGGAGGCAGTTCACATCTAAGCAACAGCTCTGGGAGGGTATTCTGTCCTCATGCAAAACAATTGAAGCAGAAACCATCCAAAACCTGACAAATTCAATGGACGAGAGAGTTCAGAAGCTCCTTTCGAACAAGGGGTCCTATGTGCAAATGTAACATCACCTAGAATAAAGTTTTGAGTTGAAAACTGTTTGATTTCAGTTTGTAATAACCTGCTAATGCTTATAATTTCAAAAATGACCATTTTTTTGTTCTTTATTAAAATGAAAAGGTTGAAAACTCTGCTGTGCATAATAATTTGGAACATACATTTTGAGTGCAGTTTGAGTGTTTTATTTTTTTAAAAATATACTGTTATCATAGGCAGTTTGTACAAAAACCTTTCAATTGTACTCTAATAGTTATTTGACTGGAAAATTACAATGACTGCAATTCATATAGGTAATTTGGGAAAATCAGAGAAAATATTATTTGCATAATAATTTGGAACACAGTGTAATCTGACAACATCTTGAACATTGCATAGAGTAGTGAGAAAAGTATTGATAAATGTAGCCAGGGCTGCATTTGGCATTCATGCTGCCCTAGGCTCTTTAAGTGGTCACGCCCCCTAATGGCAAGTCAGACAAAGGCCTCATTGCAGACGTCAGTGTCATATGTACAGATTCTATCTGTATTTTTCATGGCTACAACAGATACGCATTATAGTCTATGAGACAGTTTACATATCCATGTGCCATCCGTGTGCTGTCTGTGATTAATATTGTAAAGTATAGGAGAAGCTTTGTAATTTATTTATTTATTTTTCTCACATATATAGCACCATTAATTCCACAGCGCTTTACAGACATCAGCACTGTTCCCATTGGGGCTCACAATCTACATTCCCTATCAGTATGTCTTTGGAGCAGGGGTGGATTAAGAGTAGCCAGGGCCCCGGGCAATTTAGAAGGTGTGGGCCCCCCCACAGGTACCCGATGTATCACGTGACATGTCACATGATCCCCTTTGATAGATCATGTGATAGGTCATGTGACTAACACAGATGCTTTGGTGACATCTGTAGACGGAAAATTATGGAAATTTTTTTCCATTATGTACACAACCCTATACATAACATAGCGCCATATATAGTAGAGCAGCGGTGGGAGATTAATTTCTTTGAGGGGCCACATGAGAGACCATGACTGTTGTGGAAGGTGAATCAATAGGCTGAAATTAATTCTGCTCAATATTAATAATATTAACAAAATAATAAAAAAATATATTAATTGTATGACTCAGACTATGTGCCCACGATGCAGAAATGCTCCGGATTTTTCCTGAGCGTTTCTGCATCTCCCTGGCAGAAAAAACGCATGCGGATTGTACATGCGGATTGTACATGCGGATTGTACATGCATTTTCCTGCCAGGGACATGCGGATGTGAAGCGTTCTTCACATGCATTTCTGCATGCGGGTTGACAAGCGCTTTCCAAGCGATTTTAGCATCACTTGGAAAGTGCTTGACAACTTGGTCACACTATATAAATCCATGCAAACGGCATGGATTTATGTACTGTGACGAAAAGAATGTTTAACCCCTTTAAAGCCCATGACGTACTAATACGTATCTGCGCCCTGGGCTTTAAGAGCCTGACCCGTATTAGTACGTCTTGGCGATCGCATGCGCACACAGGCTGTGCGCTCGTGAACGCCACCGGGTGTCAGCTGATTGTCACAGCTGACACCCAATACTATGTGCAGGGAGTGGTCCCGCACCGATCCCGGCACATTAACCCCCACAATGCTGCGATTGAAGTCGATCGCAGCATTGCGGTGGCTAAGGGGAGGTGATCGGTATACTCACCTCCTCTTCCGGCCTCCAGCGCTGTCTGCCGCGGCTTCCAGGATGTTGCCATGACGACCCGATGTCGTCATGACAACATCCGGGTCACCAGACATCCGGGTCACCAGACAGCAGGAAGATATTTTGGTCATGCGGTGTACATGACCAAACTATCTTCTCACTGTGCAGCGCTGACAGCCTGCATGGCACAGGGATGGTGCTCCATCCTTATGCTATGCAGGCGATCAGAATAAAAAAAATTAAAGTCCCATAGTGGGACAAAGTAAACAAAAAAAACTGTCAGAAAGTGAAAAAACAATTAAAAAATTTTTGGAAAAATATATAAAAAAAAATAATAATAATAATCCACCAAAAATAAAAATATAATGTGTCCATCAATAAATATTATTATGAAAAAACAAACAAACAAACAATAAAAGTATACATATTTGATATCGCCGCGCCCAGAATGACCTGACCTATAAAATTGTCCCACTAGTTAACCTTTTCAGTGAACACGGTAAAAAAAAAAAAAAGAAGCAAAAAACAATGCTTTATCATCATACCGCCAAACAAAAAATGGAATAACACGCGATCAAAAAGACGAATATAAATAAAAATGGTACCGCTGAAAACGTCATCTCGTCCCGCAAAAAACAAGCCACCATACAGCTCCATCAGCTGAAAAATAAAAAAGTTATAGCTCTCAGAATAAAGCGATGCAAAAAAATATTTTTTTCTATAAAATAGCTTTTATTGGGTAAAAGCGCCAAAACATAGAAAAACAATATAAATGTGGTACCGTTGTAAACGTACTGACCTGATGAATAAAGCTACCTTATCAATTTTACCACACGCGGAGCAGAATAAAAAATAAAACAAAAACAAATCCTGAATTGTTGGTTTTTGTTTATTCTGCCTCCCAAAAACCGGAATAGAAAGCGATCAAAAAATGTCACATGCCTGAAAATGGCACCAGTAAAAACGTCAACTCGTCCCGCAAAAAACAAGCTGTCACATGACTCTGTCGGCCAAAATATGAAAAAATTATAGCTCTCAAAATATGGCGATGCAAAAACTAGATTTTATAAAATATGTGTCTTTTAGTGTGTGACAGCTGTCAATCATAAAAACCCGATAAGATTCTGGTATCTCTGTAGTCGCACCGACCCGAAGAATAAAGTTGTCTAATCACTTATACCGCTCTAGGAATGGCGTAAAAAATAAACGCTAGGGCTGGGGTTGGTGTTAGGGTTGTTTTTTTTTCAAAAGTAAAAAAAAAAAAAAAAGATGACGATATGGCAACTAGTGTTGAGCGCAAGTGCTCGCTACTTGAGTTTGCATCGGGTGCTCGGGTATGCATTGAGTATCGCGGGTGCTCAAGTGACATGCTCGAGTCTCCGCCCCATATGCTTAGCGACCAAAAAAACCTCTTGGGGATTGCCTGCCATGCACGAGCGATTCCCGCATGTTTTTTTTGGGGTGTCTAATAACTGTGAAACATGCGGGCGGGGACTCGAGCACCCGCGATACATGGTACATACCTGAGTACCCGATGCAAACTCAAGTAGTGAGCACTTGAGCTCAAGACTAATGACAACTTATTCAATATGATGACCTAATGTTATCAAATTCTGTGTCGTACCTCTGGGTTCAAAATGTTCACTATACCCCTTGATAAAATCCTTGAGGGGTGTAGTTTCCAAAATGGGGTCACTTGTGGGGGGTTTCCACTATTTAGGCACATCAGGGACTCTCCAAATGCGACACGGCATCCGCTCTTGATTCCAGCCGATTTTGCGTTCAAAAAATCACACAGTGCTCCTTCACTTCTGAACTCTGCCGTGCGCCCAAACACTGTATTTTCCCCACATATGGGGTATTGGCGTACTCAGGAGAAATTGCACAAAAGTTTTTGGGATCCATTTTCTACTCTTACCCTTGTGAAAATAAAAAAATTGGGGCTAAAACATCATTTTTGTGGAAAAAGTTTGATTGTTTTTTTTCACGGCTCCATGTTATAAACTTATGTAAAGGACTTGGGGGTTAATGGTGCTCACCACACATCTAGATAAGTTCCCTGAGGGGTCTAGTTTCAAAAATGGTGTCATTTGTGGGGGGTTTCCACTGTTTAGGCACATCAGGGGCACATCCGCTAATTATTCAAGCAAATTTTACAATCAAAAAGTCAAATGGTGCTCCTTCCTTTCCGAACCCTGCCGTGCGCCCAAACAGTGGTTCTCCCCCACATATGGAGTATCTTGTTACTCAGGAGAAATTGTACAAAAAACTGCATGGTGCAATTTCTCCTGTTACCCTTATGAAAATGCAAAAGTGGGGGCTGAAAAAAAATTTTGTGGGAAAAATTTGAAAATTTTATTTTTACGGCTCAATGTTATAAACTTCTGTGAAGCAGCTGGGGGTTCAAGGTGCTCACCACACATCTAGATAAGTTCCCTGAGGGGTTTAGTTTCCAAAATGGTGTCACTTGTGGGGGGTTTCCACTGTTTAGGCACATCAGGGGCTCCCCAAATGCAACATGGAGTCCGCTAGTTATTCAAGCAAATTTTACAATCAAAAAGTCAAATGGCGCTCCTTCCCTTCTGAACCCTGCTGTGCGCCCAAACAGTGGTTTTCGCCCACATATGGGGTATCTGCTTACTCAGGGGAAATTGCACAACAAACTGCATGGTGCAATTTCTCCAGTTACCCTTATGAAAATGCAAAACTGGGGGCTGAAAAACATTTTTGTGGGAAAAATGTGAAAATGTTATTTTCACGGCTTCATGTTATAAACTTCTGTGAAGCACCTGGGGGTTCAAGATGCTCACCACACATCTAGATAAGTTCCCTGGGGGGTCTAGTTTCCAAAATGGTGTCACTTGTGGGGGGTTTCCACTGTTTAGGCACATCAGGGGCTCTCCAAATGCAACATGGCGTCCGCTAATTATTCAAGCAAATTTTACATTCAAAAAGATAAGTGGTGCTTCTTCCCTTCTGAGCCCTGCTGTGCGCCCAAACAGTGTTTTTTCCCCACATATAGGGTATCTGCGTACTCAGGGGAAATTGCACAAATTTTGGGGTCCATTTTTCCTGTTACCCCTGCGAAAATAAAAAAATTGGGGTCTAAAGTAACATTTTTTGTGAAAAAAGTTAAATGTTCATTTTTTTTCTCCCCCATTCCAAAAATTCCTGTGAAGCACGTGAAGGGTTAATAAACTTCTTGAATGTGGTTTTGAGGACCTTGAGGGGTGCAGTTTTTAGAATGGTGTCATTTTTGGGTATTTTCTGTCATAAAGGCCCCTCAAAGTCACTTCAAATGTGATGTGGTCCCTAAAAAAATGGTTTTGTAAATTTTGTTGGAAAAATGAGAAATCGCTGATCAACTTTTAACCCTTATAGCGCACTAATAAAAAAATGTTTGGTTCCAAAATTGTGCTGATGTAAAGTAGGCATGTGGGAAATTTATTAACTATTTTGTGTAACATATCTCTCTGATTTAACAGAATAAAAATTCAAATTTTGAAAATTGTGAAATTTTCAAAATTTTCGCCAAATTTCCAATTTTTTCACAAATAAACGCAAGTGATATCGAACAAATTTTACCACTATCATGAAGTACAATATGTCACGAAAAAGCAATCTCAGAATCAGCGGGATCCGTTGAAGCATTTCAGAGTAATTACCTCATAAAGTGACAGTGGTCAGAATTGTAAAAATTGGCCTGGTCCTTAACGTGCAAACCACCCTGGGGCGTAAAGGGGTTAAAAGAGTTTGGTTTCGGCCAGATAACTAGAACTGTGGTTTTGCAGTTCTGCGGTTACAAATCTCTGTATTATCCACTTTTTTGCCTTTTTTCTATAAAAAAAAAACAGTTTCAGTGTCTCGCTGACTGTTCAGACACAAATATGTCTGTTTAAAAGATTCTGGTGTAGGCCAGAGAACTAGAACTGTGGTTTTCCTCTTCCATGGTTCTAATCTCCTTTTTATTACCCTTTTGCCATTGATAGTGCAAGTGTAAGCTATTTTACTTCATTTACAATGGTCAAGGAGCGTGGCAAGGGACGTGGAACTGGACGTTCTGGTGATGGTGCATGCTGAGGATGGGGCCGTGGTAAAGGTGAAAATGTGCCACAACCAACAGCCACATCTTCTTGCTCCCAGTTCTTGACCGAATTTCTAGGGAAACACACAACAGCACCACTATTGCGAACTGATCAGTGTGAACAGGTTATTAATTTGATAGCAGATAATACTTCCAGTCACCTGGGCACCACCACCTCCGGTCTTTCTTCCACACGGTCAAGTCTTAGAAGCCTTGAGTCTCGACCGCATACTCCTCCTCACCCTAATGCTCCTTCCTCCCACCATGCCGAGTGTCGTCAGACAGCAACTGATCCAACAGTTGGACACTCTGAAGAGCTGTTCACTGGTCCATTTCCATATTTGGGCCCCTCGCCTGCTCCGCTTGAAGTAGTGGAAGAGGAGATCCCATGTAGCGATGGCCAAATATTTGAACAGCCACGGCCACAGGAAGGCGACGCTGGCAATTTGTCACAAGAGGTGGACGATGACGAGACACAATTGCCACGAAGTGAGGAGGAGGACCGTGGTGCGGAAGAGGAGGAGGTGGTGGATGATCTAGTAACTGACCAAACGTGGCAGGAGGACACGCAGAGCGAGACCAGCAGTACACAGGGGGAGGGAGGCAGAGTACCCCAACAGGCAGGAAAAAGCAGTGTGATGGCCGCAGACAGAATGCGGGCAACCGTTCCCCTTAACACCAACACGAGGGACGTTGCCAGTACAACCGGTACATCTTCCAGAGTCTTGAATTTTTTTAAAGTCTCAGCTGATAACCCCAAAAAGGCCATTTGTACCACCTGCCAGGCCAGCATCAGCAGGGGTGACAAAACTACCAGCCTGACCACCACCAGCATGATCAGGCACATGTCAACAAAGCACCTGACTTTGTGGGGCGAACACCAGGGTCCACGACCAGTGTCAGCGGGTGTCACCACTGCTTCTTCCGCTGTTGTGCGTGTAAGAGAACCCCCTGTTGTGCGTGCAAGGCAATCCCCTGTCCATACTGCATGCAAAGATGCCCCCTCCTCTCAGTCTTCACTTGTTATGGCAATTTCTCAAGAAACAGCATCAACGTCCACGTCCACGTCCCACCGCAGCGTTCAATTGTCCATATCCCAGACCTTTGAACGAAAGCGCAAATTCGCAGCCAACGCCCCACAGGCCACAGTCCTAAATTCACACATTTCACGACTGCTTGCACTGGAAATGCGGCTTTTTAGGTTGGTGGAGACGGAATCCTTCCACAACCTTATGGCGGTGGCCGTCCCTCGGTACTCGGTCCCCAGCCAACACTATTTTGCCCGGTGTGCCATCCCCGCACTACACAAGCACGTGTCCCAAAACATCTGCCGTGCCCTCAGCAACGCAGTTACTGGGAGAGTCCACCTGACAACGGACATGTGGACAAGTGCTTGTGGCCAGGGACGGTACATCTCCCTTACGGCACACTGGGTAAACATAGTGGAAGCCGGGACCCAGTCGGACCTTGGGACGGAACACATCCTCCCCACACCGAGGATTGCGGGCCCTATGTCAGTCAGAGTTGCCCCCACTGAGTACAGCTCCTGCGCATCATCCTCCTCCTCCTCCTCATGTTCAGCCTCCATCTCAGATATCACCACAACAGTTACAAGCTGGAATCACTGCAGTACTGCCTCAGCCAAGCAGCAACAGGCTGTGCTGAAACTCATAAGCTTAGGTGATAAACCTCACACTGCTTGTGAGTTGTGGACAGCTGTGAAAGAGCAGGCAAATCTGTGGCTGAGACTGCTGAATCTACATCCAGGCATGCTCGTGTGTGACAATGGCCGTAACCTGGAGGCGGCTCTGAGGCGAGGCAAGATCACACACATACCATGCCTAGCTCATGTGCTTTACTTCGTGGTTCAGTGGTTTCTTAAATCATACCCTGAGTTGCCAGATCTGCTCGTCAAAGTACGCCGCCTGTCAGATTATTTTCAGAAGTTGGCTACAGATTCCGCCGCCCTTGCTGCTCTTGCAGCAGCATTGCAGCTTCTGGCACACCGACTGGTGTGTGATGTCCCCACAGGTTGGAACTCTACCCTACACATGTTGCATAGGATTTGTACCAGCTACAACAAGGCCGTCGAAATTCAGGTCAGACTCCACACATAAGACCTCAAGAGTAGACCTGGATGTCTGACATATGTACCATCCTGACAAACTTTGAGGAGTCCACCAAGATGGTGAGTGGCGATGACGCCATCATTAGCGTCAGCATCCCACTTGTCTGTCTTTTGCAACACTTTCTGCAGAGAATTAAAGAGGAGGCATTGCAGCCAGAGTATGATGAGATGGATCCAGAAGCCGTAGCGGGCGATTACACAGAGCCCAGCCTCATCTCATCCCAACGTGCATTGGGGGACAATGAGGGAGAGGAGGAGGAGGAGGAAGAAGAAGAAGAGGAGCTGGTATCATGCGCTGTAGATGGTAGTACCTGTACAACTGTCATATCGTCGGTTCAGCGTGGGTGGCCTGAGGACAGGGGGGAGGAGGAAGAGGAGGAGGAGGAAGAGAGCATGGTCAGTCGTCATCTTGGTGAGGATACGGAAATCTTGCCCATTACCAGGCACGCATGGCTGACTTTATGTTATGCTGCCTTTACCGTGACCCTCGCGTTGGGTGACAGTCATTACTGGTTGGTGACACTTTTAGACCCCTGCTACAAGGAGAACTTTCACTCTCTTATTCCTGAAGTGGAGAGGTCTACAAAATTGGGGCAGTACCAAAAGGCCCTTGCTGCAGAACTGTTAAAAAAATTCCCATCTGAACACGCTAGCGGCAGAGGTCACAGTTCGTTGCCCAACCAAGGCGTACAGGCGAGAGAGACGCAACTCCCATCCAGCAGAGGCAGGGGAACACTGTCAACGTTCTGGGACAGTTTTCTGAGACCCGCCCAGCTTACAGGCCCTGAGGCGCGGGGTACTCTCACAAGGATTGGAAAGTTTCAAAAGATGGTGAAGGAGTACCTTGACAACCGTACCAGTGTCCTCCGTGATTCCTCTGTGCCTTTTAATAATTGGGTATTCAAGCTGAACACTTGGAATGAAGTCGCTCTGTACGCCTTGGAGGTCCTGGCCTGCCCTGCTGCTAGCGTGTTATCGGAGCGTGTTTTTAGTGCCGCTGGGGAAATTATAACTGATAAGCGCACTCGCCTGTCAACTGACAATGCTGACAAGCTGACCCTTATCAAAATGAACAAGGGCTGGATTGGGCCAGACTTCTCATCACCACCAAATGACAGCAGTGTAACATAAAGTCAAATCCACTGTGTTATTTTGGGAGGTCTATTCCCATGCACCGCTTCACACCCACACATGGGTATCCTCATTTCGGCTGTTTTTTGCTCTTCTCCTTATCCTCAGCCTCCACCACCACTATACCACCAGAGTGACCGTGGTCCGTGTTGCCAGCATTGCAGTTTCCTCCGTCCTAATTTTTGCCAGCTTTTGCTTGGAAGACATAGGCAAAGACTATGGGAGACCCACTCCCCAATAATGGGAATAATGTTTTTTATATGCTGTACTGCATGGCTGTTGTATGGGGCATTGCAAGTTCCTCCGTCCTAATTTTTGGCAGCTTTTGCTTCGAAGGCATAGGGAAGGACTATGGGAGACCCACTCCCATATAATGGGAATAATGTTTTTAATATGCAGTACTGCATGGCTCTTGTAAGGGGCATTAAAATCATCTTGTTAAGCTACTGTGACCTCCACGTCTCTTCCAAGGGTCATTGATAATGTCTTTTTATTCCACTGGGACCTCCACGTCTCTTCCAAGGGGCATTGATATTGTCTTTTTATTCCACTGTGACCTCCACGTCTCTTCCAAGGGGCATTAAAACCGTCTTGTTAAACCACTCTGAGCTCCACATCTCATCCAATTGGCATTAAAATCGTCTTGTTAAGCTACTGTGACCTCCACGTCTCTTCCAAGGGTCATTGATATTGTCTTTTTATTCCACTGGGACCTCCACCACTCTTCCAAGGGGCATTTATATTGTCTTTTTATTCCACTGCGACCTCCACCACTCTTCCAAGGGGCATTGATATTGTCTTTTTATTCCACTGTAACCACCCTCACTCTTCCAAGGGGCATTGATATTGTCTTTTTATTCCACTGGGACCTCCACCACTCTTCCAAGGGGTATTGATATTGTCTTTTTATTCCACTGGGACCTCCACGTCTCTTCCAAGAGGCATTAAAACCGTCTTGTTAAACCACTCTGAACTCCATTTGTCTTCCAAGGGGCATTAAAACCGTCTTGTTAAACCACTCTGAACTCCACAGCTCTTCCGAGGGGTATTAAAATGTTGTTTTTAATTACCTCTAACCTCCACGACTCTTCCAGCGGGCATTGCATTTCCTCCTAATTTTAGTCAGCTTTTGCTTTTCAATGCATAGGCGAACACTAAGGGAGACCCACTCCCCAATAATGGGTAGAAGGTTTTTAGTACGCTGTAACCCACGTCTGTTTCAAGGGGCATTGCAGTTCCTCATAATTTTTGGAAAGCCTTCCATTCACTGCTTAGGCCAACAGTGTACAGGAGACCCAGTTGCTATAAATGGAAAAAACGGTTCAGTTAAGGCCCTCTGACCTCCATGTCACTTCCAAGGGGCATTGGAGTGCCTCAAAATTTTTGGTAGGCATTGCACTCACTGTATGCTCCATAACTGTGTAGCCGAACCGCTCCTTTTGGTACAGAAACATATCCTACAAGACATGTGTGGTTGACTGGCCTGATATTGATGTGAATGGTCCCTGTTCCTCCTGCTCTTTCTCCTTTGCCACCACCTCATGCATCATTCATCACCTGAAGCTTTGTTTTAACGGGAGTCATAGAACTGGGATAGTAGCAGGAAAACATCCAGCAATCCTTGGAGGAGGTAGGATATGCGCCAAAACGCTGACCACCTCAGGCCTAGCCGCTACTACATACATGCGCTTGCATTCCAAGGAACAGAAAGCTAAGGAGATGGATGGCTTCATGATCATGAATAATTTACTCGTTGTGTAGGAGGCCGACCACTGCTACTGTCTACCTTCTGAACTTTGTGTTGAAGCCTGATTGATGCAGGACCCGCAATCCTCTATGTCTGGAGGATGTGTTGCATCCCAGTGTCCAACTGTGTCCCGGCTTCCATAATATTAACCCAGTGTGAAGGCGTCAGTGAGATGGACCATCCCTGGCCACATTCACTTGTCCACGTGTTTGTGGTTAGGCTGTCCTTCCCACTAAATGCACTGGGGAAGGAACAGGTGATGTTTTGGTATGCGCACTTGTGGATAAGGCGCACCGGGACAAATAGGGGCGGCTGGCGACCGTTTATGAACACCCAGCCGCCCCCAGGCGGCAGGGGACCGTGTGTGGGCACCTGGACGAGGGGCGGCTGGGGACCGAGTATGGACACCAGGCCGCCGACGCAGCCATGACGTGGTGGCCAGATTCCGCCTCCACATGCCTAAAAGGCCCAATTTCAAGTGCAAGCAAGCAGTATGGTATTGCAGCCTGGGGGTGGGTTGGTAGCAGGCTGCATACTTGCGCTTGCATTGCAAGGAATGGGGGAGGTACAATTGAACACTGACCTGGGACAAGGACTTGAACGGGGATAGTTGCAAGTCTGCACTGACAGGTGCAGGGCGGGAGGCATCTTCGCATGTGCCATGAACAGGGGGTTGGCGTGCACACACTACAGTGGAATAGGCTGTCCTTCCCATTAAATGCACTGGGGAGGGCACAGGTAATGTTTTGGTATGCGCGCTTGTGTATAAGGCGCACCGGGACAAATAGGGGTGGCTGGGGACCGAGTATGGACACCCGGCTGCCCCCTGGCGGCTGGGGACCGAGTGTGGACACCCGGCGTCTGCCTCCACAAGCCTAAAAGGCCTCATTTCAAGTGCAAGCAAGCTAGCAGTATGGTATTGCAGCCTGGGGGTGGGTGGGTGTTAGGCTGCACACTTACGCTTGCATTCCAAGAAAACAAAGGAGATGCTAACTTCTATCATCATCATCATGCTCCTCACCTTGGCACTCTCAACTCCCCTGATGGAGAAGCCAGGGCCCACCGGAGGAGTCTCTGGTTGTCTGGTGGGCTCGTCCAATGCTGCCCTAAAGCAGGCCGGGTTAAGAAAAGTGTGGGGAAGGTTCCCGGGACAAATAGTGGTTGCTGAGGACTGAGTATGGAGACCTCGCCGCCGACGCAGCCATGAGGTAGTGGCCAGCTTCGGCCTCCTCCAAACTAAAAGGCCCCATTTCAAGTGCAAGCAAGCAGTATGGTATTACAGCCTGTGGGTGGGTGGGTGGCAGGCTGCACACTTACGCTTGCATTCCAAGAAAACAAAGCAGATGCTAACTTCTATCATCATCATCATGCTCCTCACCTTGGCACTCTCAACTCCCCTGATGGAGAAGCCAGGGCCGACCGGAGGAGTCTCTGGTTGTCTGGTGGGCTTGTCCAATGTTGCCCTAAAGCAGGCCGGGTTAAGAAAAGTGTGGGGAAGGTTCCCGGGACAAATAGTGGCGGCTGGGGACTGAGTATGGAGACCCCGCCGCCGACGCAGCCATGAGGTAGTGGCCAGCTTCGGCCTCCTCCAAACTAAAAGGCACCATTTCAAGTGCAAGCTAGCAGTATAGTATTGCAGCCTGCGGGTGGGTGGGTGGTTGGCTGCATATTTGGGCTTGCATTGCAAGGAATAGGGGAGGTACAATTGAACTCTGCCCTGGGACAAGGACTTGCACGGGGATAGTTGCAAGTCTGCATCTTCTGATGCGGCAAGGATCACTTCTGATGGGCACACTTTTAGGCAGTGACCTGGGTGTCAAAGATGCTTCCAGGGGTCTTCCCCATGCTGTTCCCATGTATTTTCAGCACTTTATGCATGTGCCACACAGCACATGGCCAGATAACGTTGTAAAATGTTAAAATGACATTTCCCGGTGAATGCACTTGTCACGGTTGAAAGCAATACAAAAGTGAAAAAACGCATAAAAAATGCTACTTGTGAACATAGCCCAAGGTGTGGAGGAGTATTTTAGTTTTTGGTTATTTATTTTACCTTATACACAAGTCTTTACCCTGGAAAGGATGTTCCTTAACATATTTCACAGGAAAACAGTTTCGTTTTTGAACGTTTTATTGTGAGCCCGTAAAAGTGGCTTAATACCTCTGACCACGTTGTTGACAGCAGTGACCTGGGGGTCAGAAATGCTTCCTGGGGCGATCCCCATGCTGTCCCCATGTCATTTGAGCACTGTCTCTATCGTTTTGGGCATTTTTTAGGCTTGCTACAGACTGCCGGGGGTGCCGGCGCAAAAATGCTCGGGTCTCCCATAGACTAACATTGGGCTCGTTGCTCGGGTCGAGCACCTAAGTAACATGGTGAGCTCGGCCCGAGCTTCGAGCACCTGAGCATTTTAGTGCTTGCTCAACACTACTCCTAAACATTGACTTTGTTATTGACTCGCCCCCTGGGCCTTGGGGCACTCGGATCCGGGCAATAGGGAAACGGTGGGAGTAGTAGTGGCAACCCGGTTCCGTGGCTCAGGGTGGTCAGGCCAGTGGTAGTCCGTTATGCGCTGATGATTATGTCCGACTACGCCACCCGTGGATTGCGGTTATTAGGAACCGCCGCTGCCTGCAGACCGCTGGGGCTGATGAGGTGTGCAGCTAGGGTAGTGTGACTCCCCACGGGAAGAGTGCGGCCCCAGGGCAGTATAATGGATGGTGGGAGTGATGGTGGTGAGAGTCCCAGTACCGGTAGTGCTGGAGGCGCGAAGGAGCACACAGACAACAGGTTGCAGTCCGGGGCCTTTACTAAAACAGGTAAACTGACCCATAAACAGTCCCGGCTAGGAGGGGACCTGGATGTCTGAGAGCAATGGGGAAATTGGCCCTGGTCAGGGTGAGGGTGTAGGCCTACCGTGCTTTCTGTGCTCCTTCTGGCTATCTCCTCCTTATAGGGTAACAGCCCACGTTTCCGAGCTCTCCGTGTATTCTCGCCTGTATGGCCTGCGACGTGGGTTCCTTTCTGGTACGTCTTTGCTGGTCCCTTCTGTTGTGGCAGAGCCTCCAGGCTTCTTAGGCCAAGGAATATACAGTCACCTGCGGACTGGTTATCTGCTGTAGGATGTGGAATCCTCCCAGCCTCAGGCACCAAAGTCTGGTAAATTAAGTCCTTTATCTGCCAAGACAGGCTCACTTTGCCTCTTGTCTCTGGCTTGTGGCTCTCCTCCTGCCACACTTCCTCTTAGGTGCAATACAACTTTCTGTCCCTGCTCTGCTCCGGGACACGTCTCAGTACTGAGACAGGTCATCCAGTTCTCTTTAACCCTGCCCCCAGTTCCAGCTTTTATAGGGGCAGCCTGCTCCCCCTACTGGCCTGAGACAGGAGGTACTGCATGCTAATGTTCCCCTGACTAGAGAACCTCCCCCCTGCTCTCAGACACAGCTTTATTACATTTTGTGGCATCCAGGCCAGGGTGACACATTCCCCCCTAGTAAAATTTAGTACTCCGGGACTAAACAATAAACAAAGACAATATGCATAACCATAAAACATTAACAGACAGACGACGCACAGATTGAGTTCTTAAGGTCACAGTGTGGTCTGTGACCGGGTGTCCATATCACCAATACAACGGGGAGCCTTAACCAGGTGGGGGTCTGTCCTACCCCAAGTCCTTTACAGTCAGTTTATTCCTTGGTTAGGCTCCGAACGCAGTCCATACAAGGTCCCGGTTATAAAAAGTCCATAACCTGTGAGTCCTTACGGTAGCTGCAAGAAACTGAAACACACAATTACTAATCACGCAGGTAAATTGGCAAACAATTCAACATTTGGCAACAGGGTTATTTACAATTTTAGCGTGCTCTATATATTCCAGCGAGCGGGTATCTGCCCCTTTGTGCTCCTGGTTGATCTCCTTAACCCACTGTCTGGTGGTGGACCGACTTGGCTTTCCCCACTAGCGTTAGGGGTACAGCTACCAGCTGGGTGTACAGGTAGGGCAGGCAGCTGTCTGCGGGTTCTTTGGCTTACCGCAGGCATGGCAGGCTCACTGTCAGCAGAGGGTTGACTCTCCTGGGCTGCTGATACAGGCTCTTCTGCCTCTGGAACCGCTTGCTCCTCTTCACCTTCCGGCTGTGGTGTTGGTTGTTGCTGTGCCGGTTGCAGGAAATGCAGGACCGGTACCACTATGGCATTATTTATTCGAGTCCAGGACTGAGGGAACTCTCCGAGAACGGTGCTGATCATTTCTTCCTTGTCCTCTGCGGGTTCAAGGTCACTCTGATCCTCTTCTGCACTACGGAGTTGCTCGGGGCACCTTTTCAGGTGGTCTCTGGAGACGGTACTAGTGGTTTCTCCTCCGTCCTTGGTGATCACGCACACCTTCGGGTTGTCGTGGTCAGACTGCAGTACGGTGTAGGGTTCCCTTTCCCACTGGTCGTCCAACTTGTGAAGCCTTCTCTTTCGCTTCAGGACCTGCTCACCAGGTTCTAGGGGACCAGCAGGGGCGTGTTGGTTGAAGAGTTTTTCTTGCCGTTCTCTCACCTGGGCCAGACTCCTCTCCACACTCTCCTGTACCTTCTTGTACTGCAGTTGCCTTTCCGTATCCCAGTCCGCATCCGGAAAGGTGTCCTCAGGCGTCAGGACTCCCATCTCCAGGTCTACGGGCACCTTACCTGGTCTGGCTCGCATCAGGTAAGCCGGGGTGCAGTTGGTAGCATTCACCGGGATATGATTGTATAAGTCTATCAGGTCCGGCAGTTTTTCTGGCCACAGGCTGCGTTCCTCCAGGGGCAACATCTTCAGGAGATCAATGACTATATTGTTCATTTTCTCACACATCCCGTTGGTTTGTGGATGGTAAGGCGTTGTCCGAATCTTCTTACAGCCATAGAGGTTGCAGAACTCTTGGAAGATTTCAGCCTCGAACGCTGGACCCTGGTCTGTCAGGACCTGTTCCGGATACCCGTGTGGATGGCAGAAGTATTGTTGGAAGGCTCTGGCCGCTGTTTGGGCTGTCAAGTCTTTTACCGGGACCACCACGAGAAAACGGGAATAGTGGTCAACGATTGTCAGGGCGTAGATGTACCCTGACCGGCTTGGAGCCAACTTGACGTGTTCTAGAGCTACCAGCTCGAGAGGCTGCGTGGTGACGATGGGCCTCAAGGGTGTCTTTTGGCTGGCACGGTCCTTCCTCCTTAGGTGACAAGGGCCACAGTCTCTGCACCACTTCTCTACAGACCCTCTCATGCTGACCAAAAAGAACCGTCCTCTTACCAGGAACTCGTTTCTTCCAACCGAAGTGCCCCGCTCTGTCATGGTAAGCCCCCAGGACCATAGCTGCATCCCGCCTTGGGACCACGACTTGCCAGGTCAGCTCGTGCGTCCGGTGGTTGACAATCCTTCTGCACAGCTTGCCTTCGTAGAGGAACAGCTTGCTCTTCTCCTTCCACAGCTGCTTGGCTTCCTCTGGGGCATCCGGATCCATTCGGGCGTCCTCCTGGGTCAGCAGATCTTTCACCAGGCGGATGGCAGGGTCACTATCTTGGGTCTCGGCCCAGCTGTGGTGAGGTAGGGGATTGATCATCACGGTTGTTAGATCCTCCTCCTTCACTCGGTGGGAGTATTGAGAGGCTCCATACCGGTGAAACGCGGGGAGTTCTACCTCCTCCAGCTCTTCTGGGTCTTCGTCACCTTCAGGTAAGTGAGGCATCCTCGATAGGGGGTCAGCGTTGGCATTGGTTTTGCCGGCCCGGTACTTGATCACGAAGTCATAGTTGGAGAGACGGGCCATCCACCACTGTTCTAGGGCACCCAGTCTTGCATTGTCCAGGTGTGTCAACGGGTTGCTGTCCGTGTACACGGTGAACTTTGCGGAGGCCAGGTAATGCTTGAAGCGTTCTTTCACGGCCCACACCACCGCCAAGAATTCTAGCTTGAAGGAGCTGTAATTCTCCGGTTTCCTCTCGGTGGGCCTCAGCTTCCGGCTGGCGTACGCGATCACCCTTTCTCTGCCCTGTTGGTTTTGGGAGATTACTGCTCCCAGTCACACATTACTGGCGTCCGTGTGGAGAATAAAAGGCTGACCATAATCGGGGTAGGCCAGGATCTCATCCCCCGTGAGGGCCATCTTCAACTGGCGGAAGGACTCCTCTTCCGGTTTATCCCACTTGAAGGGCGGCTTTTGGCTCCTGGACTTAGACTGTCCGATTAGGAGGTCCTGCATAGTAGCTGC
Source organism: Phyllobates terribilis (assembly GCF_046119375.1). Classification (NCBI taxonomy): domain Eukaryota; kingdom Metazoa; phylum Chordata; class Amphibia; order Anura; family Dendrobatidae; genus Phyllobates; species Phyllobates terribilis. The sequence continues at coordinate 323,213,098 of NW_027362762.1, read as the reverse complement.
CATCCTAGTGAACCCGGGGATGAACCTTCGGTAGTAGCCTACCAATCCGAGAAACTGTCTCACCTCTTTGATGGTCGAGGGGCTTGGCCAGCTCTTGATTGCCGTGACCTTGTCAGGGTCGGGGGCCACTCCTTCCGCTCTTACCACGTGCCCTAGGTACTGGACCTTTGGTTTCAGCAGGTGACACTTCGATGGTTTCACCTTCAGGCCATAGCCTGCCAGGGCTTCGAACACCTCGGGCCAGGTGCTTTAGATGGTCCTCGTCGGTTTTCGAATAGACGATCACGTCGTCCAGGTAAAGGAGGACCGTCTCGAAGTTTCGGTGCCCTAGACAGCATTCCATCAGCCGCTGGAAGGTCCCTGGTGCGTTGCAGAGCCCGAAAGGCATACAGTTGAACTCGCTCAGTCCCATCGGGGTGGTGAAGGCGGTCTTCTCCTTGTCAGCCTCTGCCACAGGAACCTGCCAGTACCCGCTAGTAAGGTCCAAAGTAGAAAAGAAGTTAGCTGATTTTAGTGCGGATAAAGACTCCTCTATTCTAGGCAGCGGATATGCGTCTTTGTGGGTGATACGATTGATTTGTCTATAGTCCACGCACATTCTCATGGTGCCGTCCTTCTTTTTCACCAGAACCAAGGGGGCTGCCCAGGGGCTACAGCTATCTCTAATGACCCCAGCTTCTTTCATTTCTCTTAGCATACCCTTGGCGTTCTGATAATGTGCAGGGGGTACAGGCCTGTGTCTCTCTTTTATTGGTGGGTGGCTCCCTGTGGGGATGTGGTGTTCTATCCCTTTTACTCTGCCGAAATCTAGCGGGTGCTTACTAAAGACTCTCTCGTACTCCTATACCACCCGGTAGACTCCTTGTTTTTGGTGCAGGGGAGTGGAGTCAGCACCCACATGGAGTTTCTGGCACCAGTCCTCCTTTTGTTTCTGGGAGCCATTACCCTCCGCCTGTGGAGATGAAGGCAAGGGTTCCACGGCCCTGATAGCTTTGTGTTCGACAACAAACAGTTTGGCGAGTGTGGCGTACCTGGGTAAGTGTACCTCCCTCTCCCCAATGTTGAGAATGCGAACGGGCACCCTCCCATGGCGGACATCAACCACCCCCCGAGCTGTCAAAATGGTGGGCCTGCTGTCTGAGTACACGGGTTCTACCATGGCTTGGTAGTCTCTACCTCTCAACCCGATTGCAGTCCGACACCAGATCATCATTTCACTTTTGGGAGGCATGGAAATGGGGAATGGGTCACTCAGTCTTACGCTACCGATCTCACCACCAGACAGTTCTACCTGCTGCCGTCTCATCAGGGCTTTTATCTCCTTGTTGAGGACTCTCTGTTGGCTGAAACTAGCATTCACCGCCACCTGTTGTAGAATTACAATTACCTCTGAAAGACAATTTTCAATCACGTTAGTACCCACAGTTATTTTAGGGTGACTTTCAAAACGGTCAATGTCCACAATAATTACTCCCTGTGCCGGTAGTTCAACTTTACCAATTTTAATGGTCATCTCCTTGAACCCCATCTGTGGCACGGGCAAGCCATTACTGGCGATGATGCTCAAGTTACTGTCTGGATACCGTGTGATATCAGCATCAGTCCAATACTGCTTAAAAAGTACATAAGGGATAGTGGTTACTTGCGACCCAGTATCCAGCAAGGAGCTCATGGGGATACCGTCCAGCACCACGGGTAAAACCGGGCGCCCCCCAACGTACTTATTACGCCAATTGTAAGGGCCTGGTGATCTTATGCCTGGGGGTTGACCCTCTGCCCCTGGTTGGACCCGTTTAAATTACAGTACCTGGAAATGTGTCCGGGCTGGTTGCATCGGCGGCAAATGGGCTGTCCATCCTGCGGTCTGTGGGCCTCCCTCGGAACGACGGGATCCTCCTCTGTCGACGCCACGGGACATCCTCCGGACTTGAAGCCAGCTCGATGGGTCTTGACGGGTCCACTTGTAACGCCTGGACGGTCCTGGTCAACGCCGCAACGCTCCTAGTGAGCTCCTGGACTTGGTGGTGCAGATCTTTCGACGGGGCTTGGTTCAGGGCCTGTGCATCAGCCCCCACGGAGTCCATAGAGGAGGGCGCCGCTTCCTGGTGGTAGGTGAGAGCAGGGCGCCGGGGGTTTATAGCACCACTTGTTGCGGATTCACGGAGCACCCTTATGGCCCTGTCCTTGAATTGAGCAAAGGTCAGATCAGGGTTCTGAAAGAACATGAGGCACATCTGGGTCCTGTGGGCGCTAGACAGCAGACGTTCTATAAACTGTTCTGTTAGTAGCTTATCCGTTTCCTGCACGCTGCCAGGGTCAGCTTGTTGGATGGCCCTCAAGGCTTCCTGCAAATTTAGGGCATAGTCTCTGATGCTGTCCTGTGCCCGCTGCTTACATCCATAGAACCTCATTTTAATTTCAGCGGAGGTACGTGTGTCAAAGGTACCCCGCAGCCGGGCCAGAATATCCTTCACAGTTCTCTTCTCCTCAGCGGGCCATGACTTTACCTCCCTTTGGGCTGCGCCAGTTAACTGCCCTGTTAGTATGCTAACCTTCTGTTCCTCTGTCAGGGGGTAGACTTGGAACAAACTGTACAGCCTTTCCTTAAAGTCAGTTAGGGCATGGGGCTCCCCTGAGTACTTAGGCAGCCAGGCCGCTCCAGGGATGTAGGGCAGTGAAAATGGCATCACCGCTGCTGCAGCTGCGCTGGTGGTAGTGGGCGCCTCTGTGTCCGACATCTTCCTCCCCCCTAGTTAAGCGTGGCCTACCTTCCGACGATCCTCTTCTGTAGGCCGCGGCTCCGCTGATGCTGCTCCGGACGAGGACCCTGTGTCGCGTCCTGGTGACGTCAGCGTCGCTCTCTCTCCCTTCCAGGACCTTGCGCAGCGTCGGTGCGTGGGGCGGAACTTCGGGTCTCGCGCCACTTGGATGTCCACGCCCCTCTTCTTCCCGCGCGGCGTCCTGAAGATGGCGTCCAATGGCGGGAAAACGACTGAAGATAGCGGGAACCGATGAAAGATGGCGGTAGACGGCTGGAAATGGCGAGAAACGGCTCCAGATGGCGGGAAACCTCTTTTCAGGTAAGTGCAAAGTCTTTTCTAGGCACGCAATACCTGTTTGTGGCGGGTTGGTTTCAATCCTGCCGACTACGCCAAAGCTGACTCGCCCCCTGGGCCGTGGGGCACTCGGATCCGGGCAATAGGGAAACGGTGGGAGTAGTAGTGGCAACCCGGTTCCGTGGCTCAGGGTGGTCAGGCCAGTGGTAGTCCGTTATGCGCTGATGATTATGTCCGACTACACCACCCGTGGATTGCGGTTATTAGGAACCGCCGCTGCCTGAAGACCGCTGGGGCTGATGAGGTGTGCAGCTAGGGTAGTGTGACTCCCCACGGGAAGAGTGCGGCCCCAGGGCAGTATAATGGATGGTGGGAGTGATGGTGGTGAGAGTCCGAGTACCGGTAGTGCTGGAGGCGCGAAGGAGCGCACAGACAACAGGTTGCAGTCCAGGGCCTTTACTAAAACAGGTAAACTGACCCATAAACAGTCCCGACTAGGAGGTGACCTGGATGTCTGAGAGCAATGGGGAAATTGGCCCTGGTCAGGGTGAGGGTGTAGGCCTACCGTGCTTTCTGTGCTCCTTCTGGCTATCTCCTCCTTATAGGGTAACAGCCCACGTTTCCGAGCTCTCCGTGTATTCTCGCCTGTATGGCCTGCGACGTGGGTTCCTTTCTGCTTCCAGCCTGGTACGGCTTTGCTGGTCCCTTCTGTTGTGGCAGAGCCTCCAGGCTTCTTAGGCCAAGGAATATACAGTCCCCTGCGGACTGGTTATCTGCTGTAGGATGTGGAATCCTCCCAGCCTCAGGCACCAAAGTCTGGTAAATTAAGTCCTTTATCTGCCAAGACAGGCTCACTTCGCCTCTTGTCTCTGGCTTGTGGCTCTCCTCCTGCCACACTTCCTCTTAGGTGCAATACAACTTTCTGTCCCTGCTCTGCTCCGGGACACGTCTCAGTACTGAGACAGGTCATCCAGTTCTCTCTAACCCTGCCCCCAGTTCCAGCTTTTATAGGGGCAGCCTGCTCCCCCTACTGGCCTGAGACAGGAGGTACTGCATGCTAATGTTCCCCTGACTAGAGAACCTCCCCCTTGCTCTCAGACACAGCTTTATTACATTTTGTGGCATCCAGGCCAGGGTGACACATTATTCTTAAGCCACTTTGTTACCATTTTGGTAGTATACTTAGAGTCATTGTCCATTTGTAAGATCCATTTCATCCCAAGCTTTAACTTCCTGGCTGATGTCTTGAGATGTTGCTTCAGTATTGCCACATAATCTTTTTTTCTCATGATGCCATCTAATATGTGAAGTGCACCAGTCCCTCCTGTGGCAAAACAACCCCACAACTTGATGCTGTCACCACCGTGTTTCACAGTTTGGATGGTGTTTTTAGGTTTCCAAGCTTCTCCCTTTTTCATTCAAACATAATGATGGTCATTATGCCCAAAAAGTAAAATTTTAGTTTCATCAGACCACAGGACATATCTCCAAAAATTAAGTTCTTTGTTCCTGTGTGCATTTGCAAGCATTATCTGGCTTTTTTATGTTTCTTTTGAAGTAGTGGCTTATTTCTGGAAAAATGGCCTTTCAGCCCATGTTGATACAGTATTTGTTTCACTGTGGCTATTGACACAATCTTACCAGCTTCCGCCATCATCTTCACAAGGCCTTTTGCTTTTGTCCTTGAGTTGATATGCACATGTCGGACCAAAGCACATTCATCTCTGAGACACAGAACCCGTCTCCTTCCTGAGCGGTATGATGGCTGGACATTCCCATCTTGTTTGTACTTGCGTATAATTGTTTGTACAGATGTATGAGGCACCTTCAGGTATCTTGAAATTGTACCCAAAGATGAGCCAGACTTGTGCAAGTCCACAATTCTCTTCCTGATATTTTGGCTGATTTCTTTAGACTTTCCCATGATGCTACACAAAGAAACAATGTGTTTCAGGTGTGCATTAAAATACATCCACAGGTGTGTCTGTAGTTAACTGAGATGTTCCCCAAAAACCAGAAGCTTCATGACATCATCAAATGGTCAGTCCAGAATTGTTTAAAGGCATAGTAATCTTAGTGTATGTAAACTTTTGACTTTGCACTAAGTAATAAAAATGCCTTAAAACATTTGGCATTTGGCAAATATTGAAAATTATGGTAATCTCAATTGACTTAAAACGAGAAAGGTTTATTCTGATTTCATGTCAGATATTGAGAAAAACATGCATATGTGTCATTTTATATAGTGTATGTAAACTTCTGGTTTCAACTGTGTGCATATGTATGTATATATATATATATATATATATATATATATATATATGTGTGTATGTATATATATATGGTCAGACTGGCCCACCGGGAGACCTGAGGATCCTCCGGTAGCCGCACGTGCTGGCGCTGTCAACAGACTACAGTTACATTCAGAGCGGTGATAAAATGCTGGCTGATCGGAACAGTGTTCCGTTCAGTAAACATGAGCTGCAGAGGAGAGAGATTCCCGAAATGGCAGCTCCGTTCTCCCTGGTTGTTCCAGGTGCGATTTCACAGTGTTCAGGATCCAGCAGAATTGATCAGTGTTCTGGTCAGTATGAGAAGTGAGCCGCTGTCTGCAGCTGAAGAGATTCAGTGACCCGTGCACTGGTCTCCCGGGATGTCTAATGCTGGGAGGAGCAGTCAGCAGTACTTAGTAGCACTAGCACATGACATGCTCCAAGCACGGCAGCTCACACGTGTTAGTGCTACTGATTACTATTCACCGCTCCTCCCAGCATTAGACATCCCGGCAGCTATGATGTTCCTTGATTACTTTACGGCGCAGATCAGGTGGTACAAATAACTTTCCTGAAGGGCAGGAGGCAGGGGCGTCCCCCTGAGTCTCCAGCACCTCACCCTCCAGTTCAGGAAAAATAGCCAAAATAACTACCCCTTTCTGTAATATCGGGGCAGGGTTATCATGGTCACCACCACCAGGGAAGCTCTGGGACAAAGCATCAGCCTTGATGTTTTTGACCCCTGGACGAAAAGTGACAACAAAATTGAACCTAGTAAAAAACAGGGACCATCTGGCTTGCCTAGGGATGAAACGTTTAGCTGACTGGAGATACGACAGGTTATTATGGTCAGTAATAACAGTAATAGGATGGACAGCCCCCTCCAACCTGTGTCGCCATCATATGCGAATTATAATGAGGTCAATCTGGGCTACCGCTCAGGGCCTGGGCCTCCCAGGGGGCTCATGGCCAGATTGGCCTCATTATAATGTGTGACAGGAGGGCCGGGAGTCGAAAGATGGAATCTGCTCTGTAAAACTGGTGCGTCCAGCGGCGCAGCAGAGGATGACTCACGAGCTGCTGACTGTGTAAGTGCAGGAGACGAGGCTCCGCCCACCTGCTCCAGCCTCCAGCAGAGCACAGAGCCAGCTTACACCATGGCCACTGCTCTCCCTGCCTCCTCCCCTGCTCTGAATGCTACTGCTCCGCTCTCCCCCTCCGTGAGCTCTGCAGTCGGGCCCTAAGAGGAGGGGAGGCTGCCCCACAGAGAAGATGGAAGAACCTGCATCATGTACAGAAAGGGTAAGTCCATGTGCAATGTGTGGGTGTGTGTGTATATATATATATATGTGTGTGTGTATATATATTTATTATGTATCTATCTATGTATTTGTGGACCATTAGAGGGGCTCGCTCGCTGTCGTGGCCCGGGCCGCTTCCCCGGCATCTGTGCAGGACCGACAGCACTTCACCTGACATGGCCGTGAACTGTGTGTCTGGTATTAATGACACGGCAGGGGCGACACAGTGCCTATAATGTGTATTGCCCCTGCCGCGTCATTACTACCAGACACAACCGCACAGCGCACGGCCATGTCAGGTGAAGTGCCGACAATCAAGCAGCGCCAGAGGTCCTACACAGATGCTGTAGCAGCAGCCCAGGACCCAACGGCAAGTGGGCCCCTCTGATGGTCCAGGGCCATGTCTGTGACAGCCGGCGGCCCTGCACTGAGACATGCCTGAGGAGCTGCTGGACAGGACAGTTTTATGTGTTTATAAGATATGTAGGTATGCTTGTATGCATGTGTCTGTGTGCATATCTGTGTGCCATATGCATGTGTGCGTATGTCTGCGTACCGTGCTTGCGCGCATGTCTGCGTACCGTGCTTGCGGGTGTGTCTGCGTACCGTGCTTACGCGCATGTCTGCGTACCATGCTTGCGTGCATGTCTGCGTACCGTGCTTGCGCGCGTGTGCTGGCCCAGCCGCGTCACAGCTAGAAGACACTGCCCTGTGCGCGGCAGTGTCTGCTAGCATAACGTCATGCAGTGCACCTTGCACTGCTTCTAACCACCAGAGAGGAGCTGGACGACGGGAGCCGACCAGGGGTTTGTGTCACAGTGCGTGTCAGTGTGTGTAGATATCATTGTGTGATGTCTGTTTATATGTATTTTTGTGTTTCAAATGTATTTATGCGGGTATGTATTTGTCTTTGTATATGTCTGTATATGTTTGTGTGCGGCCTCCTGCTGTATCTGGGGGGCGCCGTGCGGCCTCCTGTTCTATCTGGGGGGGGTGGGCGCCGTGCGGCCTCCGGCTGTATCTGGGGGGATGGGTGCCGTGCGGCCTCCGGCTGTATCTGGGGGCATGGGTGCCGTGCGGCCTCCGGCTGTATCTGGGGGGGTGGGCGCCATGCGGCCTCCGGCTGTATCTGGGGAGAGGGTGGCGCCGCACGGCCTCCGGCTGTATCTGGGGGGTGGGGGCGCCGTGCGGCCTTCGGCTGTGTATAGGAGGATTATGTGGAAGCTCATATTATACAGTATGAGACCCTACATACATAGGGGGATGTCAGCATACTTAATTGTGCTAAATATTATGTCATGCAATTAATTCTAAAAAATAATTATTAATATATTAATATTGTGCAGAATTAATTTCACATGAACTATCACATGATCTATCAAAGGGGGATCATGTGACAAGTCACGTGATACATCAGGGGTGTGTGTGTGGGGGGGGGCCCACGCCTTCTAAACTGCCCGGGGCCCTTGCTACTCTTAATCCACCCCTGGGTGCGAGAGTGGTAGAACGGAGGCCACAGAGCAGGAGCTTGCAGTAGTCGAGGTGGCAGAGGACGAGGGTGTGCACTGGTGTTTTTGTAGATTCATGGGTGAGGAATGTGCGGGTACCAGATGACTTTGCCATTGACTTTGATGGATAGGTCAGTTGGGGGGGGGGGGTGAATGAGATGGTGAAAAGATGATGAATTTGGTTTTATCCATGTTAAGTTTTACAAATCTAGCAGAGAAGAAAGATGAAATTGCAGACAGACATTGTGGGATTCTGGTTAGTGAGGAGGTGATATCAGGTCCAAAGAGGTCGATCTGTGTGTCATCAGCATAGAGGTGATACTGAAAACCGTGAGACTCTACAAGCTATCCCAGGCCGAAGGTGTAGATGGAGAAGAGCAGGGGTCCTAGAACTGAATCTTGGGGGACACCGTCACATAGGGGTTGAGACGAGGAGGTGGTGTGTGAGTGGGAGACACTGGATGTCCGGCCGGTTAGGTATGAAGAGATCCAAGATAGAGCCAAGTCGGTGATGCTGAGACAGCGGTTCGCTTTGTATATGAGGGCCAGAAACCACACGTGCTCCAGTAGATGACAAGCACTGCATCAAGTGGCCTCTGCTCCTCTTCCTCCACCTTAACATCACACACAGTACAGTCCTCAGAGGTGGCACCCCAATTACCCTTGTTTTCCCTCGCGTCACAACTCTCTAACCGCCCAACTGACTGAGGGGAACCACACAAGGGCAAGTCTACAAAGCTATTCACACATTCTATTCTGGGGCATCAGAGGTCTGATCCAAAGCTTCACAGACTAGAGAGGAGACAGCATGTGTAGTGATGCCCACAATTTTTTTCAGTTGATCTGGGTCTGGATGAAGTAGGGTCCGAGCAGAATCCAAACCCTCATCACCAAATGTTAACCCCTGGGAGTGGGCATGGATGGGTTGGAGAACAAAACAAATACACACCAGAACATGGAGAACTAAACTAATATACAACAGGGGTTGGAAAACCAAACTACTAAACAGCTAGGGTTGGAGAACTAAACTACTACACAAAAGGGGATGGAGAACTAAACCACTAGACACCAGAATATGGAGAACCAAACTAATAGACAACAGGGGTTGGAGAACTAAACAGCTAAGTTTGGAGAATGAAACAAATACACAACAGAACATGAAGAACTAAATTAATAGACAACAGGGGTTGGAAAACTAAACTACTAAACAGCTAGGGTTGGAGGTCTAAACTACTACACACCAGGGTATGGAGAACTAAACCACTAGACACCAAGGTGTCACTAGACAGCAAGTGTTGGAATCCCCAAGGCTTGCGGGACAAACCTTTGTATCTAATACTTCCTCCAGTGCTTCTGCCTCCTCCATCTGCACCCTCGACCTCTGCCTTAATGAGACACACGTTCCAATAGTGCAGATAGAATCCCCATCACCTTTGTACTGCGCAGCAGGGCTCATCGCAATCAGGCAGTGTTAAAATTAATATACCTTGGAGATCGCAGTCATACAGCTGAAGAGTGGTGGACAGCTCTCCAGGCCGAGTTTGAGAAATGGCTGTCTCCACTGAACATGGAGCAAGGGAAGGATGTATGCGATAACTGTGCAAACCTGGTGGTGGCCTTACGCTGGGGCAACCTAACACACATGCCTTGCATGGCTCGCATCCTCAACCTGATGGCATAGTGATTTCTCTGCCATCCTAGCCTGGATGTGCTGCTGCGGAAACCACGGTCTCTGTGTGCTCAATTAAAACTATAAAAACAGCAGGATCTTTAGTATAAAACCAGACTCGCCACAGTAACCTCTTAATCCTTGCAAGCTTCAACACAATGTTCACAAGGTAAACAGCAGCAGTGGTCGGTCCCCTAGACAACGTGCAAACTCCTTCATGATGATAGAGGCCACCATCCCCCACTCAAGCTGCTATGAGGCTCTTGAGTGGGGGAGAAAGGTGGGCCCTCAGAATCAAATCCTCTGGTGGGCCCCATGTTCTTCAGTCTGACACTGCTTCTCATTGACAGTTGTATTTCACCACAGCCATATTCTTTAGCTCAGTGAAAGGACTGGCATAGAGGGAAACCGTATCAACTCTGGCTGTCATTTCTCCCAGAAAAGTCCTCTAATGCAGCTTATTCTATAAACAGACAGCCCGTCCAACATCAGATCATACTTCTTGGTGGTGCTTCGACACAAGAAGATCTTTCTTTGCGCCTTGAATTTCATGACTACAGAGTTGGGTAATGGCCTGATCTGCAATGTGTTTTGAGAAATAACGTGCATAAGCAAAGCCACGGTTTAGGCCACTGAAGGTCATCATTAAGCGAAACTCATATAGCTTTACCACAGACTGAAAGAGTGGTATCAAGACTTCCAAAACTTCACTGTCCTCACCAGGAGGACAACTGTCCATGTTCTCCTCCTCCTCCTCATTATCACCCAATCTGCGTTGAGATGAGATGAGGCTGGGCTGTGTAGCATCACCCTGTATAGCTCCTTGCTCCTCCTGCAATGCCTCCTCTTTAATTGTGAGCAGCGAGCGTTTCAGTAGACAGAGAAGTGGGATGGTGACGCTAAATATGGCGTCATCGCCTTTCACCATCTTGGTGGAATCCTCAAAGTTTTGGAGGACAACACAGATGTCAGACATTCATGCCCACTCATCAGCTCTTATGTGCAGAGGCTGACCTGAATTCCAACGGGCATGTTGAAGCTTGTACTCAACAACTACCCTCTGCTTTTCATAAATCCTTCCCAACATCTGCAACGTTGATTTCCAATGTGTGGTAATATCACACAGCAGTTGGTGACCTGGAAGCTGCAAACGCTGCTGAAGCACTGCCAGGGTGGTGGAAGCTGTAGCTGACTTTCTGAAATGGGCATATACGTTGTACTTTCACAAGCAGCTCTGGCAGATCTGGGTAGGTTTTTGAGAAACTACTGAACCACTAAGTTAAGCACATTTAGTGCTCGCTCATCACTAATGTGTATCCCTGTATGGAGAACAATATCAGAACCAAGGAATTAAAAGATGAAATATAGCCTGCTTTATATACCACGGTAGAAAGAAAACCAATTTCTATTTTATCATGTGTACCCCTGTGAGAACAATATCTGCACTAAAGAATTAAAAGATGAAATGTAGCCTGCTTTATATATGACAGTAGTAAGAAAACCAGTTTCGATTTGTGTGTGGAGAACAATATCAGCACCCAAAAATTTGAAACTGACATCTGGCCTACTGTATCATGTTAGTAACAGAAGAATTTTTTTAGTCTGGATGAGGCCTGAATAACATAGCAAATATGCTCCAAACTATTTCAAACTGAGATGTCCCCTGCTATATCATGTCAGTAACAGAAGAAAGTATTTTTTTTACTGTGGATGAGGCCTATATAACATAGGAGATATGCTCCAAACTATTTCAAACTGAGATGTCCCCTACTGTATCACTTAGTAACAGAATAATTGTTTTCCCCAGTATGGAGAACAATATTTTTACCAAAGAATTAAAAGATGAAATATAGCCTGCTTTATATTCCACGGTAGTAAGAAAAAACATTTTCTATTATATCATGTGTACCCCTGTGACAACAATATCTGCACCAAATAACTAATTTCACTAGAGTAGAACTAGTACAATGGGGACCGTCAACTCTTCCACTACAGTCAGCCCAGAAGATGGAGACCCAATCAGGGATTAAAAAAAATTAGGACCTAACACCACCAAAGTGGCATCAATTTCACTAGAGTAGAAGTAGAATAATGTATACCAAAACCTCTTCCACTTCAGCCAACCCAGCAGATGGAGACTCAATCAGGAGTGTTCACATTTTAAAAAATTAGGCCCTAAAACCACCAAAGTGGCATCAATTTCACTAGAGTAGAAGTAGTATAATGGGGACCGACACTTCTTCCACTACAGCCAACCCAGCAGATGGAGACTAAATCAGGAGTGCACCATCCTCTCCAGTCGTTCACCACGTGTCAGACTTGTACTCTGTTGTGCTGGTGCACAAGTTGGTCTAAAAAATGTGTGAAAGAACTCACAGAAATCGCTTCTGCCACTTACACTACTGCTGCTGCTAATATTTTGGCGTTGACGAATTGACGTGCCGGAGGTTGGAAGTGTAGAGCTGCGATGCACACTATGTGCCTCACTGCTGTCTTGGGGAAACCCTATCTTACGGTTGTGTAAAAGCGTTTTTCGATATTCCAGCATTCGCGGGTCACTTTCCAGGACGGAAAGCATCTGGCAAAATGTACTCTTATAACGTGGATCTAACAGTGGCAACCTAGTAGTCAGCACTATTTCAAATCATAACTATATGGGGATCATGTTGCAGATAGTGCAGCAAGAAGGCACTCATATGTCAGGCTCTTCTATGAGGTTCAATCCCATGCTGTGTTGGTGGCTGGGTAATTGTGATGCTTGTTTCCTCCGTCCCCTCCCGCTAAATATGAACAGAGAGAGGATGATTATCCTCTTCATCTTCTGACTGTTGCTCACCCATCACCTCTTCCTTCTCCATTTGTTCCTCGCCTCTTGCACCTTCACTAACAGTTTGTCTGGTATCATCAACCCCCTTGATCGCAGTGATCCAACCTCCCTTGGCACCCTGAGATGTCCCCTACTGCATGATGTTAGTAACAGAAGAAAGTATTTTTTTTAGTGAGTAAGACGCCTGTATAACATAGGAGATATGCTCCAAACTATTTCAAACAGATGTCTTCTGCTGTATCACGTTAGTAACAGAGGGAAGTATTTTTGTTACTTTGGATGACGCCTGTATAACATAGGAGATATGCTCCAAACTGTTACAAACTGAGATGTCCCCTGCTGTAGCATGTTAGTAACAGAAGAAAGTAAGTTTTTTTAGTGTGGATGACGCCAGTACAACATAGCAGATATGCTCCAAACTATTTCAAACTTAGATGTCCCCTGCTGTTTATTCACGTTAGTAACAGAAGAAAGTTGTTTTTTTTTATTTTGGATGATGCCTGTATAACATAGGAGATATGCTCCAAACTATTTCAAACGGAGTTGTCCCCTGCTGTATCAAGTTAGTAACAGCACAAAGTGTTTTTTTTTAGTGTGGATGACGCCTGTATAACATAGCAGATATGTTCCAAACTATTTCAAACTGAGATGTCCCCTGCTGTTTATTCATGTTAGTAACAGAAGAAAGTATTTTTTACTGTGGATGAGGCCTGTCTGTATAACATAGAATATATGCTCCAAGATATTTCAAACTCAGATCTAGCCTACTGTATCACGTTAGTCACAGAAAAAAATAGATTTTATTACTCTGCATAAGCTCTGTATACAGCTGAATTTCACCGCCACAAAAGGACTAGGTGGCTTATAACAGACTGTATCAATTTGTGACAAAAAAAATTTTTTGGACTCTGTCTAGCAACAGAAAAAAATATACTTTTTTTACTCTGAAAACGGCTGAATTTCAACGCCACAAACGGACTAGGTGGCTTATAGCAGACTGTATCACGTTTGTGACAGAAAAAAATATTCTTTGTACTCTGGCTAGCAACAGAAAAAATATATCTTTTTATTCTGAAAACAGCTGAATTTCAACGCCACTAAAGGAATAAGTGGCTTATAGCAGACTGTATCACTTTTGTGACAGAAAAAAATATTTTTTGTACTCTGGCTAGCAACAGAAAAAATATATTTTTTTTACTGGGCATACAGCTGAATTTCACCCCCAAAAAATAACAAGGTGGGCTACTATAGCTTGTGCTATCACAATAGCAAATGAAGAAAATAGATTTTTGTACTCTGCACTCTGGAGCTCTGCAGCATCTGCGTACAGCTGAATTTCAACCCCACAAAATGAACAGGTGGGCTTCAAGGGCTTGCTTGCTGTATCACATTATCAAGTGAAAAAATAGATTGAAGGGATACTAGTGCATGGCGCACAATAGAACCAGTGCACAACAGAGTTCTCTGATATGGGCCCTGCTATTTTTGTCTAGAACTCAGTAATATCACAAGAAAAAAAATCTGCTGGAAGGTCAGTTTCACAGACATACAGGACACTAGTTATCTAAACTATCTGGCTTAGAAGCAACCACCTATCTAATTAGCTAAAATTTCTCAGTACACAGATGCAGGGTCCAGCCAGCAGCAGCATCTGTGACCAGTTACCTGCATAAAATGGCGCTCAGAGAACATGGCTGCTCTTTATATAGAGAGGACATGTGATTTCAGAAGCCAATGGCACAAGCCCTTGTGTCTGGACAGTGTGGATGCTTCCTGCTCTCTGATTGTGTGTGTGGCGCCCCTGAGGGTTCAGTCACCACAGAGGTACTGCACCTCACCCAGAGGTGTGGTATCTCCTTCTCTCAGGTAAGGAGGGAATGCTGCCCGGAACCCCAACACCCACATTCAACACTACACTGCTCCAGGCCGGCTGGAAGGGCAAGATGCACTGTGTTTTCTGCTGAGCCCTGTCCCTGGCTGGAGTGGGGGGAACCAAAGGTAGGGGGAACCAGTAGTGGCTGTGGGTGGAGGAAGTAGAGTAGGGGAGCACCATAGTAGGAGGTATATAAAGGGAAGCCATCTTCGGGTGGCAGGACAGTGAGGAGAGATCGGTCAGACAATGAGGACAGTCAGTCGGGGAGCAGAGTCTCTTTAGGAGCTCTGCTCCACAAGTGGGGCCTAGTGATAGAGGCCCAGGAGGGGAGCAGAGGAGAAAGACTCCGTTCTACAGAAGGGATCCCAGGGGGTACGGTCGGTGCGGGACGGCACCCGTACGCCCCGAATCTGCCAGGTGTCAGAGGGATCAGGCCGCAAGAAGGGGACCGGCCCCTGGACCAGCTGTGTTACTCCAGGTCTTGGCTGGAAAAAACGGAGGCTTCTGACTTTTATGGTGCAGTTGCCACAGCCTCATCTTAGTCACCGTGAGGGTCAAGTAGGTCCGGGAACTCCAGGTTGCCCAGAGGGACTTCAGAGCACCCGATCGGGACTGTGAGTGGGGAAGCGCAGGGCAGGAGGGAGGAGACCCAGAGTGAGAAGTCGGTCTAGCAAGGAACATAAGGAAAGCGGGGTTCCGTCAAGCACTCCTGACACATCTGAGGAAGAGGTGAACCCCCGGTCTGGTGAACGCAGCGCGACGTGGGAGGCTGACACCCGTACAGTGTACCTGTGGAACTTACATAAGAACTGTGAGTAAAAACTCGGATGACTGCACTGCACTGCCTCCGTCAATTATTTCAGCTGCGCCATCTCTCCCTTTGCACTACAAGTCCCAGCATCACCACCCACCAAACTCCACACTGCCCCGGGGGCTCGCTCCACCTGTGGGGAGCAGAAACATCCCAGCTGCCATCCCATCACCCCCGGAGGTCTGAAGCAGCGCTGGTAATCATTACCAGGTACCACAGGTGGCGTCACGAACTATTTACTTTATTTTTATCTCTATCCAATACAATCCCCTTTTTGGTTGACCGCCATGGGCCGCGGACTGGGTGAGCTACTGTGACATATCCCCCCCCAGCATCCATAGGCCCGGCTGCCGAGTACCCCACTGCCCCGGGGGCGCGTCATGTGCAAATCACGGCTAGCCAAAGTTAGAGAAAAAAAAGAGAAGCACAGCGCTGCTCTCAGCTTCTGTCTGCTCTCCCCCAGCCCTTCCCCTCATCAAACAAATCCCCCTGCTCATTATACACAAGCAGTGTGCTAGACAAAATGTTAAAAACACTGTAGTTGCACCGCAATAATTTTCCTGCACTTTTTCACCAAATGTTACAGATTTTTGCCGATTTTAAGAAAAAATGCTTGTTTCTGATCAAGAATCCGAATGTGCCATATTCGTGTCGAATATTCCATTTGAATACTGAAGATGATTCTTAATGACATTGGCTGTGTGTTGAGGGTCGTTGCCCTGATGAAGCCAAAATTTGAAGCCAATCAGACACCTCAATGATGGTATTGCATCATGGATAAGTATCTACCTGTATTTCTCAGTATTGAAGATATCATTATGACGCGCCCCCAGGGCCGTGGGATACTCGGCAGCCGGGCCTCCAGTTGCCGGGGGATATCACGGTGGCTGGCCCGGTCCGTGGCCCAGGGCGGTCACTCAAAAAGGAGGATATGAATATATGGGGATTTGGGAAAGTCTTGACGCCACCTGTTGTGCCTGGTGAGGATCACCAGCGCTGCAACAGTCCTCTGAAGCAGATGTTAGGGCAGCTTGTGATGGGACGGCTCCCCACAGGTGGAGCAGGCCTCAGGGCAGTGTAGTAGTAGAGAGTGGGTTGCGCTGGGCGTTGTAGTGCAGGGGGAACAATGGCGCCGATGAATGAATGGACAGAGGCAGTGCAGTGCAGTCATCCAAGAGTTTACTCACAGTTCTTAAGACACTTCACAGGTGCACTGTACAAGTAAAGGCCTCTCTTGTCGCCCTTCGTTCACCGGGCAGGGGTTCAATCCTTCCTCAGGCAACTTGGGAATGCCTGGAAGAACCCCACTTTCTCTTGTTCCTATTTTGACCATCTTCATACTGGTCTTTCTCCCTCCTGCTCTGCGCTGCCCACTCTCAGTCCTGTTCAGGTACTCTGAAGTCCCTCCTGTCCGTCGGAGTTACACAGACTTGCTTGACCCTCAGGGGACTAGAATGCGGCTGCGATCCCTCTGTCTTCTGGCAGATGCGGGGCGTACGGGTGCCTTCCTGCACTCGCCGTACCCCCTGGGATCCCTTCTCAAAACGGAGCCTACACCCTGCTCCCCTCCGGGGCCTCCTGACTTGGCCCTAACTGTGGAGCAGATCTTCTAATAAGACTCTGCTCCCGGACTGTTCTTCTGAACTGTCCCGAGCTGTTCTTCTGAACTGCTCCCTCTGACTTAACTGTTCTCTTCAGACTTGGGCCTCACTGGCTAGGCCCGCCTCTGGAGCAGAGCTCCTGCAGAGGCTCTGCTCCTCTCACTCTCCTCCTCTGACTGAACACACTCTCTAAGATGGCTTCCCTATTTATATCTCCTTCTACAAGTGCTTCCTCTAACTACTTCCTCCACCCACACCCACTACTGGATCCCCCTACCTTTGGTTCCCCCCACTCCAGCCAGGGACAGGGCTCAGCAGAAAACACATTGCATCTTGCCCTTCCAGCCGGCCTGGAGCAGTGTAGTGTTGGATGCAGGTGTTTGGGGTTCCGTGCAGCACTCCCTCCTTACCTGAGAGAAGGGAGACACCACACCTCTGGTTGAGGTGCAGTACCTCTGTGGCGACTGAACCCTCAGGGGCGCCACAATTAATCTTGACCAAACTTTCAACTTCATTTGCTGAAATTCTGCTCCAAATTTGCAAGGAACCTCCTCCATGCTTCACTGTTTTTCTTCAGTCATTTATTTATTTATTATTCACTCTCCAGCCATTTGGCAACAAACTGCCTTCTATTCCAAACATATATTTCACATTTTGGCACATCAGTCCAGAGCAGCTGCTGCCATTTTTGCTTCTGTTTTTATGCTTTACCTTGTTTCCATTTTGAAGGTATGGTTATGGTTTGGTTACAATTCTTCCGCGAAGACCACTTCTGGCCAGATATCTCTGAACAATAAATGGTTGTACCTGGGTCTCACTGCTTGCTTCCAGAAGATGGCACTGCTGGACATCTTAAAATTTTGAAAGGAAGTAAACATGATGGACCCGATTCATCAAAGCTTTTATGACTTATTCTGCAGTCAAAAGCTATGAAAAGTCGAAATTTTGTGCAACTTGAGGCTGAGCCGAAAGTTTGCAACTTTTGGCAAGCTCCTGCCATTTTTGGCCAGCTCTGACAAAGGGGGTGGAGCTGGGCGGGAAGTTTTTGTGAATATTATGGAGAGAGGCAGTATGGGGGGATATTCTCTGCAGGTAGCACAGTGAGGCATAATTGTTTATTCAGAGGCACAGCATGAGAGATTTTTACTTATGGGGCAGTATAATGATACTTTTATTTTGAAGGGCACCATGTTGGGAAGTGCTGCTGAAGGCTGGAGAAGAGGGAAGACTGGAGAGTTAAGCTCTGGGCCTGGAATCTCATCATGACAAAAGAGTTGGTGACAAAGAGATGGGAATAACTTCAATCAGAGAAAAAGTCACCTATAAGGCACCTGGATGTAAATGTTTATTTGTGATACTGACTACGTCTCATCAGTACTGTGGTTCATGTATGGTCCACAGTATTATGATGGCTGGCAACAACAACTCCCAGTATCTCCTTACCAGGGCCGGCTCCAGGTTTTTCTGGGCCCCGGGCGAAAGAGTCTCAGTGGGCCCCTTTAACACATACCACGATTCATGATGCAGAGATACGGCGGAGAAATATATATATATAGTACAATGCAAAGATTTCACTTCATGAGTGATATCTATTGTAAATTCCACAATAGCTCAGAAACCGGTGAATCGCTCCACACAGAATAGTGGCCCCCATATAAGGCTCCATACGGAATACTGGCCCCCATATAACGCTTCATACGGAATACTGGCCCCCATATAAGACCCCATACAGAATACTGGCCCCCATATAAGGCCCCATAAGGAATACTGGCCCCCATATAAGGCCCCATACGGAATACTGGCCCCCATATAACGCCCATACGGAATACTGGCCCCCATATAACGCTTCATACGGAATACTGGCCCCCATATAAGGCCCCATACGGAATACTGGCCCCCATATAAGACCCCATACGGAATACTGGCCCCCATATAAGACCCCATACGGAATACTGGCCCCCATATAAGGCCCCATACGGAATACTGGCCCCCATATAAGGCCCCATACGGAATACTGGCCCCCATATAAGACCCCATACGGAATACTGGCCCCCATATAAGACCCCATACGGAATACTGGCCCCCATATAAGACCCCATACGGAATACTGGCCCCCATATAAGGCTCCATAAGGAATACTGGCCCCCATATAAGGCTCCATACGGAATACTGACCCCCATATAAGGCTCCATGCGGAATACTGGCCCCCATATAAGGCTCCATATGGAATACTGGCCCCCATATAAGGCTCCATAAGGAATACTGGCCCCCATATAAGGCTCCATACGGAATACTGGCCCCCATATAAGGCTCCATACGGAATACTGGCCCCCATATGGAATACTGGCCCCCATATAAGGCTCCATACGGAATACTGGCTTCCATATAAGGCTCCATACGGAATACTGGCCCCCATATAAGGCTCCATACAGAACACTGGCCCCCATATAACGCTCCATACAGGATACTGGCCCCCATATAACGCTCCATACAGGATACCGGTCCCCATATAATGCTGCATGCAGGCTGTTACCCCCCACATAATGCTCCATGCAGGCTGTTACCCCCCACATAATGCCCCATACAGGCCCCTCCCTTTTAATGCTCCATGCAGGCTGTTACCCCCCACATAATGCCCCATACAGGCTGCCCCCCCCTTATAATGCTCCATGCAGGCTGTTCCCCCCCACATAATGCCCCATACAGGCCCCCCCTTTTAATGCTCCATGCAGGCTGTTATCCCCCACATAATGCCCCATACAGGCTGCCCCCCCCCTTATAATGCTCCATGCAGGCTGTTCCCCCCCACATAATGCCCCATACAGGCCCCCCCCTTTTAATGCTCCATGCAGGCTGTTACCCCCCACATAATGCCCCATACAGGCTGCCCCCCCTCTTTATAATGCCCCATGCAGGCTGTCACCCCTCCTCTTTGTAATGCTCCATGCAGGCTGTCACCCCTCCTCTTTATAATGCCCCATGCAGGATGTCCCCCCCTCTCTTTATAATGCCCCGTGCAGGCTGTTCCCCACCTTATAATGCCCCATGCAGGCTGGTCCCCACCTTATAATGCCCCATGCAGGCTGTCACCCCTCCTCATTATAATGCCCCAAGCAGGAATCCCCCCCTCTTTATAATGCCCCATGCAGGCTGTTCCCCACCTTATAATGCCCCATGCAGGCTGTCACCCCTCCTCTTTATACTGCCCCATGCAGGCTGTCACCCCTCCTCTTTATAATGCCCCATGCAGGCTGTCACCCCTCCTCTTTATAATGCCCCATGCAGGCTGTCACCCCTCCTCTTTATAATGCCCCATGCAGGCTGTCACCCCTCCTCTTTATAATGCCCCATGCAGGATGTCCCCCCCTCTCTTTATAATGCCCCGTGCAGGCTGTTCCCCACCTTATAATGCCCCATGCAGGCTGGTCCCCACCTTATAATGCCCCATGCAGGCTGTCACCCCTCCTCATTATAATGCCCCAAGCAGGAATCCCCCCCTCTTTATAATGCCCCATGCAGGCTGTTCCCCACCTTATAATGCCCCATGCAGGCTGTCACCCCTCCTCTTTATAATGCCCCATGCAGGATGTCCCCCCCTCTCTTTATAATGCCCCGTGCAGGCTGTTCCCCACCTTATAATGCCCCATGCAGGCTGTCACCCCTCCTCTTTATACTGCCCCATGCAGGCTGTCACCCCTCCTCTTTATAATGCCCCATGCAGGCTGTCACCCCTCCTCTTTATAATGCCCCATGCAGGCTGTCACCCCTCCTCTTTATAATGCCCCATGCAGGCTGTCACCCCTCCTCTTTATAATGCCCCATGCAGGATGTCCCCCCCTCTCTTTATAATGCCCCGTGCAGGCTGTTCCCCACCTTATAATGCCCCATGCAGGCTGGTCCCCACCTTATAATGCCCCATGCAGGCTGTCACACCTCCTCATTATAATGCCCCAAGCAGGAATCCCCCCCTCTTTATAATGCCCCATGCAGGCTGTTCCCCACCTTATAATGCCCCATGCAGGCTGTCACCCCTCCTCTTTATACTGCCCCATGCAGGCTGTCACCCCTCCTCTTTATAATGCCCCATGCAGGCTGTCACCCCTCCTCTTTATACTGCCCCATGCAGGCTGTCACCCCTCCTCTTTATAATGCCCCATGCAGGCTGTCACCCCTCCTCTTTATAATGCCCCATGCAGGATGTCCCCCCCTCTCTTTATAATGCCCCGTGCAGGCTGTTCCCCACCTTATAATGCCCCATGCAGGCTGGTCCCCACCTTATAATGCCCCATGCAGGCTGTCACCCCTCCTCATTATAATGCCCCAAGCAGGAATCCCCCCCTCTTTATAATGCCCCATGCAGGCTCTTCCCCACCTTATAATGCCCCATGCAGGCTGTCACCCCTCCTCTTTATAATGCCCCATGCAGGATGTCCCCCCCTCTCTTTATAATGCCCCGTGCAGGCTGTTCCCCACCTTATAATGCCCCATGCAGGCTGGTCCCCACCTTATAATGCCCCATGCAGGCTGTCACCCCTCCTCATTATAATGCCCCAAGCAGGAATCCCCCCCTCTTTATAATGCCCCATGCAGGCTGTCACCCCTCCTCTTTATAATGCCCCATGCAGGATGCCCCCCCTCCCCTCTTTATAATGCCCCATGCCTCCATACATTAAAAAAAAAAAAAATCAAATACTCACCTCCCTTCTCCTCACCTGCTACCTGCTGCCCGCCGCTCGCTGCTCGGCTCCGAACTCCAGCGTTGTCGGTATCTTCCCGCTCAGCGCTCCCTGTGACTGCTCAGGGGAGGGCGCGGTGTAAAGACGTCACCGCGCCCTCTGACCTGAGGCGTCACAGGGAGCGCAGAGCAGGAAGACAGCTGATCTGCGGAGGCACGGGGAGAGGTAAGTATCGGGCTGCCGGGGCCCTGAGCAAGCGGCGGAGAAGGGCGGGCGCTGACACCGCTCTCCTCCGCCCATAGCCCAGCGGGGTGCGCGACCGCCAGTGGGCCCCTCTGCCTGCTCAGGGCCCCGGCATTTGCCCGGGTGCGCCGGGTGCTGACGCCGGCCCTGCTCCTTACCATTGTTAAGGATCTACTGTGAGTTACAGGTTCACGTAACACGAGTGTATATGAGGCTGACCTGAAACTGCAGTTGATCACTGTACTAAGCTTAGTGATGTATTACTGTACTGACCGAGGTTCTGGCGCTGCATTCATATACTGAGACTTTTTTTTCATGACATATTGTACTTTATAATAGTGGCAAAATTTGTTCGATATGACTGGTGTTTATTTGTGAACAAATCGGAAGTTTTGTGAAAATGTTGAAAATTCCGCAATTTTCAAACTTTTCATTTTGATGCCTTTAAACCAGAGAGTATTTCACGATAAATGGTTAATAAATAAAAATTTTCACATGTCTAATTTACATCAGCACAATTTTTTAAACATTTTTTTTTTTGTTAGGAAGGGTTAAAAGTTGACCAACAATTTCTAATTTTTCCAACAAAATTTACAAAACCATTTTTTGTAGGGACCACATCACATTTGAAGTGGCTTTGGGGGCCTATATGACAGAAAATACCCAAAAGTGACACCATTCTGAAAACTGCACCCCTCAAAACCACATTCAAGAAGTTTATTAACCCTTCAGGTGCTTCACAGGAATTAATGGAATGTGGAAGGAAAAAACTGAACATTTAACTTTTTTTCACAAACATTTTATTTTAGACCCAATTTTTTTCAGTTTCACAACGGTAACAGGAGAATATGTTGTGCAATTTCTCCTGAGTACGCCGATACCCCATATGTGGGGGAAAACTACTGTTTGGACTCACGGCAGGTTCGGAAGGGAAGGAGCTCCATTGGATATTTGGAATGCAAAATTGGCTGGAAAAATTAGCGGACACCATGTCGCGTTTGGAGAGCCCTTAATGTGCCTAATCAGTGGAAACCCCCCAAAAGTGACCCCATTTTGGAAACTAGACTGTTAAAGGAATGTATATAGATGTGTAGTGAGCACCTTGAACCCCCAAGGTGCTTCATAGAAGTTTAGAAAGTAAAGTCGTGAAAATAAAAAATCAAATTTTTCATACAAAAATGTTCTCTTAGCCCCAAATTTTAGATTTTCTCAAGGGTAACAGGAGAAAATGGACCGCAAAATGTGTTGTGCATATGAGGTACGCAGATATCTCATAAGTTGGGGAAAACAGCAGGGCTCAGAAAGGAAAAAGTGACGTTTTGGAATGCAGACTTTGATGGAATGGTCTGCAGGTGTCATGCTGCGTTGGAGAGCCTCCGATGTGCCTAAACAGTGGAAACCCCCCACAAATAACCCCATTTTGGAAACTAGAACCCTCAAGGAAATTATCTAGACATGTGGTGAGCACCTTGAACCCACAGATGCTTCACGGGATTTTACAACGTTGATCTGTGAAAATGAAAAAAATCCCACAAAAATGTTGTTTTAGCCCCAATTTTTTCATTTACACAAGGACAGCAGGAGAAAATTGACCCCAAAATGTGTTGTGCAATTTCTTCTGAGTACACCGATACCCCATATGTGGTCAAAAACTACTTTTGAGGCACAGTGCAAAGCTCAGAAGGGAAGAAGCTCCATATTGGAGTTCAGATTTTGCTGGAATGGTTTGAGGGTGCCATGTCACATTGACAGAGACCCTTAGGTGACAGAACAGCAGAAATCCCCCATCAGTGACATCATTTTACAAACTACACCCCCGACGAATTAATCTAGGGGTGCAGTGATCGTATTGACATCACATGTGCCTCACAGAATTTTATACCATTGGGTGGTGAAGAAAGAATAATTACATTTTTAACACTAAAATGTTGTTTTAGCCCCAAGTTTTTAATTTTTATAAGGGCTGATAGGAAAACATGGACCTCAGTTTGTAGTAAAAATTTCTCCTGAGTGCGCCATTATCCTACATGAAATTAGGAAATCGTTTTCAGGCACAGTGCAAAGCTCAGAAGGGACGGCGCGCCATATTATAGTGCAGATTTTACTGTTATCGTTTGCGGGTGCCGTGACCCACTAGGAGAGTCCCCCCATAAGTGACCACATTTTACAAACTACACCTCTCAATGAATTCATATAGGGATGCAGTGATCATATTGACACCACAGGTGTGCCACAGTATTTTATACCATTGGGCAGTGAAGAAAAAATAATTACATTTTTACCATAAAAATTTAGTTTTAGCCCCAGATTTTACAGTTTCACAAGGGTAAATGGGTAAAAGTGGCACCAAAATTTGTCCCACAATTTCTACTGAATGTAGACACCCCCATATGTGGCTGTGCAGTACTGCGTAGCCTTATGGCGAGACTCGGGAGGGGCGGAGCGCTATTTGCCTCCTGGAGTGCAGATATTTCTAAAATAGTTTGCAGACTCCATATACAGAGCGCCTAAGTGCTAGAAGAGCATAAATTCCCTTCAAGTGACCCCATTTTGGAAATTTCATGCCTTTGGGAATTTATCTACAGGTGTAGTGATGACTCCATGAGAGTTTTCCAGAAACAAGCAGCAGCGGATGTTGCGGAGTGAATATTGCAAACTGCCATTGTAGTGCCCAGTACGCTATGCCCAGCTTGTGCTTCTGGAGATGTGCACTCGTAAATTAGGCAGGCCCTCATCGCTTTAGAGATGCCAAATGTGGATGCTAAATGAGGCGGACATTTGGATTTGGGGGCGCTAAATTTGCTGAATTTCTTTTGGGTGGCGAGGAGCCATTTCGCTTCTCCAGAGCCTTTGTACTACCAGTAACGTGGAAGCCCCTATATTTACGTTAACAGTAGAGATGAGCGGTGTTCGACTAGAACTGTTCGCCAATCTCAAATTCGAGCTGTTTTGGGCGGTGTTCGAGTTGTTCGACGAACCCGAACGATTTGCAAAAAATTCGGCTGTTCGAGGTTATGTTCGATAACTGTTCGTGCACCAAAAGCGTGTCCTGCATGTCTGGTGCTATTTAGAGCACCAATCATGCAGGGATTGTCTGCCACTCACTGTAATGCCACAGCCATGGTGGTTGTGGCATTACAGTGATTGCCCAAATCGATGGGAACAGTGCCAAAAGTGAAACATGAAAAGCCGGCAATTCAGCAGCGGCATACACCGGTACCCGACAATTTAGAACCGAAAGAATAGAGCTTCACACATAGATTAGATAGATATAAACATGTCAGCCACATATATACGAAGTACAGTGAAAGTGCTGCTTACTGTACTTGTCATTTAGCGTAAAGGATTTATCAAAAAAAATAATAGTGTTTTCATGCACCGTCTCTTTAAAAAAGCCGGCCGGCAATTCAGCAGCGGTACCCGACAATTTAGAATAGAAGGAATAGAGAATCACACATAGATTAGATAGATAGAAACATGTCAGTCACATATATATGAAGTACAGTGACAGTGTTGATTACTGTACTTGTCATTTAGTGTAAAGGATTTATCAAAAAAAATAATAGTGTTTTCATGCACCGTCTCTTTAAAAAAGCCGGCCGGCAATTCAGCATCTGTACCCGACAATTTATAACAGACAGAATAGAGCTTCACACATAGATTAGATAGAAACATGTCAGTCACATATATATGAAGTACAGTGATAGTGTTGCTTACTGTACTTGTCATTTAGTATTAAAATAAAGGATTTATTATTAAAAAAATTGGCGTGAGGTTCCCCTTAATTTTAGGCTCTAGCGGAGGTTAAGCAGACAGCTGGGGCAGATGTTTGAAGCCTGGGAAGGGGGTAATACCCACGGAGCTTCCCAGGCTACTAATATCAGCCCCCAGCTGAATACATAGCATTTACTAGCTATTAAAATGGGGGACCCCCCCCAAAAACATGACGTGGGGTCCCCCCTAATTTAATAGCTAGCAAAGGCTAGGCAGACAGCTGGGGGCTGATATTAATAGCCCAGGAAGGGAGCCATGAATATTGGCCCCCTCCCAGGCTAGAAACACCAGCCGTCAGCCGCCCCAGAAATGGCGCATTCATAGGATGCGCCAATTCTGGCACTTAGCCTCGCTCTTCCACGCTGCCCTGGTGCGGTGGCAGGGGGTAATAGGGCTGGGGTTGATGTCAGCTTATAATGCCAGCTGACATCAAGCCCAGGTTAGTAATGGAGAGGCGTCTATAAGACACCCCCATTACTAACCCCATAGTCAAAGTTAAAAAAAACACAAACACCCAGAATAAAGTCCTTTAATTGAAATAAAGACACAATTCTTTATTGTTCTAAATTAAACCATACTTACCATCACGCCCATTCCAGCTGAAGCCAACGATCTCCTGCAATAAAAGAAAAATAATAAAGCAACCTCATCCTTACCTTTCCATGGTTCCCACGACAGCTTCAGCTCTGCTACATCGAGATGACAGGCTGGACCGCAGCAGAACGCCGCCATCCAGCCTGTCATCCCGCAGACACTGAGAAGAGCAGGCTTGCTTGCGCTCCACATTGTCTCTCTGTGACGGCATAAAGATGAGCCGAGGTCATGTCCAATGAACTCGGCTCACCTCATGCACGTCACTGACAGCGTGGGAGAATTCTCACGCTGAAGCGCTGAGTGCAGGAGAATTTTCCCACGCTGTCAGTGAGGTGCATGAGGTGAGCTGAGTTCATTGGACATGAGCTCACCTCATGCACGTCACTGACAGCGTGGGAGAATTCTCCTGCACTCAGCACTTCAGCGTGAGAATTTTCCCACGCTGTCAGTGACGTGCATGAGGTGAGCCGAGTTCATTGGACATGACCTCGGCTCATCTTTATGCCGTCACAGCGAGACACTGAGGAGCGCAAGCATGCCTGCGCTTCTCAGTGTCTGCGGGATGACAGGCTGGATGGCGGCGTTCTGCTGCGGTCCAGCCTGTCATCTCGATGTAGCAGAGCTGAAGCTGTCGTGGGAACCATGGAAAGGTAAGGATGAGGTTGGTTTATTATTTTTCTTTTATTGCAGGAGATCGTTGGCTTCAGCTGGAATGGGCGTGATGGTAAGTAGAGTTTAATTTAGAACAATAAAGAATTGTGTGTTTATTTCAATTAAAGGACTTTATTCTGGGTGTTGTGTTTTTTTTAAATACTTTACTAGAAATTCATGGCGGTCATGTCTAATACTGGCGTGACCCCATGAATTTTGGGCTTGGGGCCAGCTGATAATACCAAGCTGGCCCTAACCCCTTTATTACCCAGTGAGCCACCGCACCAGGGCCCTGGATGAGTTGGGTACAGCGCCAGAAGATGGCGCTTCTATGAACGCGCCATTTTCCGGGGTGGCTGCGGACTGCAATTTGCAGCGGGGGGGGCCCAGAAAGCTTGGGCCTCCCTGCGCTGCAGATTCCAGCCCCCAGCTGCCTAGTTGTACCTAGCTGGACACAAAAATAGGGCGAAGCCCCACGTATTTTTTTTTTAATTATTTCATGAAATTCATGAAATAATTAAGAAAAAAAGGCCTTCCCTATATTGTTGTGTCCGGCCAGGTACAAATAGTCAGCTGGTGGTTGGGGGCAGCCCGTTCCTGCCTGCTGTACCTGGCTGGACACAAATATAGTGCGAAGCCCCACTTCAATTTTTTTTAATTATTTCAGGAAATTCATGAAATAATTAAAAAAAAATTGACGTGGGGCTTCGCACTATATTTGTGTCCAGTCAGGTGCAGCAGGCAGGAACGGACTGCCCCCAACCACCAGCTGCCTATTTGTACCTGGCCGGACACAACAATATAGGGAAGCCCTTTTTTCCTTAATTATTTCATGAAATAATTTAAAGAAAATTGACGTGGGGCTTCGCCCTGTTTTTGTGTCCAGCCAGGTACAACTATGCAGCTGGGGGCTGGAATCCGCAGCGCAGGGAGGCCCAAGCTTTCTGGGCCACCCCCGCTGCAAATTGCAGTCCGCAGCCACCCCGGAAAATGGCGCGTTCATAGAAGCGCCATCTTCTGGCGCTGTACCCAACTCATCCAGGGCCCTGATGCGGTGGCTCACTGGGTAATAAAGGGGTTAGGGCCAGCTTGGTATTATCAGCTGGCCCTAAGCCCAAAATTCATGGGGTCACGCCAATATTAGACATGACCACCATGAATTTCTAGTAAAGTATTTAAAAAAAACACAACACCCAGAAAAAAGTCCTTTAATTGAAATAAACACACAATTCTTTATTGTTCTAAATTAAACCATACTTACCGTCACGCCCATTCCAGCTGAAGCCAACGATCTCCTGAAATAAAAGAAAAATAATAAAGCAACATCATCCTTACCTTTCCATGGTTCCCATGACAGCTTCAGCTCTGCTACATCGAGATGACAGGCTGGACCGCAGCAGAACGCTGCCATCCAGCCTGTCATCCCGCAGACACTGAGAAGCGCAGGCTTGCTTGCGCTCCACAGTGTCTCTCTGTGAGGGCATCCAGATGAGCCGAGTTAATGTCCAATGAACTCGGCTCACCTCATGCACGTCACTGACAGCGTGGGAAAATTCTCCTGCACTCAGCGCTTCAGCGTGGGAGAATTCTCACACTGAAGCGCTGAGTGCAGGAGAATTCTCCCACGCTGTCAGTGACGTGCAGGAGGTGAGCTGAGTTCATTGGACATGAGCTCACCTTATGCACGTCACTGACAGCGTGGGAGAATTCTCCTGCACTCAGCGCTTCAGCGTGAGAATTTTCCCACGCTGTCAGTGACGTGCATGAGGTGCGCCGAGTTCATTGGACATGAACTCGTCTCATCTTTATGCCGTCACAGCCAGACACTGCAGAGCGCAAGCATGCCTGCGCTTCTCAGTGTCTGCGGGATGACAGGCTGGATGGCAGCGTTCTGCTGCGGTCCAGCCTGTCATCTCGATGTAGCAGAGCTGAAGCTGTCGTGGGAACCATGGAAAGGTAAGGATGAGGTTGCTTTATTATTTTTCTTTTATTTCAGGAGATCGTTGGCTTCAGCTGGAATGGGCGTGATGGTAAGTAGAGTTTAATTTAGAACAATAAAGGATTGTGTCTTTATTTCAATTAAAGGACTTTATTCTGGGTGTTTGTGTTTTCTTTTAACTTTGACTATGGGGTTAGTAATGGGGGTGTCTTATAGACGCCTCTCCATTACTAACCTGGGCTTGATGTCAGCTGGCATTATAAGCTGACATCAACCCCAGCCCTATTACCCCCTGCCACCGCTACAGGGCAGCGTGGAAGAGCGAGGCTAAGTGCCAGAATTGGCGCATCCTATGAATGCGCCATTTCTGGGGCGGCTGACGGCTGGTGTTTCTAGCCTGGGAGGGGGCCAATATTCATGGCTCCCTTCCTGGGCTATTAATATCAGCCCCCAGCTGTCTGCCTAGCCTTTGCTAGCTATTAAATTAGGGGGGACCCCACGTCATTTTTTGGGGGGGGTCCCCCATTTTAATAGCTAGTGAAGGCTATGTATTCAGCTGGGGGCTCATATTAGTAGCCTGGGAAGCTCCGTGGGTATTACCCCCTTCCCAGGCTTCAAACATCTGCCCCAGCTGTCTGCTTAACCTCCGCTAGAGACTAAAATTAAGGGGAACCCCACGCCAATTTTTTTTAATAATAAATCCTTTATTTTAATACTAAATGACAAGTACAGTAACCAACACTATCACTGTACTTCATATATATGTGACTGACATGTTTCTATCTACCTAATCTATGTGTGAAGCTCTATTCTGTCTGTTATAAATTGTCGGGTACAGATGCTGAATTGCCGGCCGGCTTTTTTAAAGAGACAGTGCATGAAAACACTATTATATTTTTTAATAAATCCTTTACACTAAATGACAAGTACAGTAAGCAACACTGTCACTGTACTTCATATATATGTGACTGACATGTTTCTATCTATCTAATCTATGTGTGAGGCTCTATTCCTTCTTGTCTAAATTGTCGGGTACCGGTGTATGCCGCTGCTGAATTGCCGGCCGGCTTTTTTAAAGAAAGCGTCTTCTGAGCAGTTTGTCAGCTTTTGGACACCTTTGAAGGTGTTTTCTATGTGTTTCTATGTGTTTTTGTTTGCCTGCCATTGGTTTTAACGGTGTTCGACGGTGTTCTAAGGTGTTCGACGAACAGTTCCTCGAACATCCCGGTGTTCGACGAACCGAACCGAACCCGAACACTACGGGGGTGGCTCAACACTAGTTAACAGATGACGGATCTGAGTGGGGAATTGCTTTTTTTGTGAATTGATTTGAAGCTTTTGTTGAGAACATTTAACATAACATTTGGGATCTCATTTATCCTGCGCTCTACGCTGAGCACTTATTTACGGGTTTCCATCTAAACCTTCGAGTGACGTGATTCAGATGAAACCCCCGAGGAATCCATTCACTAAAATGAGGCAGCAGAGTTACTCTGGACTCAGTCTGGCCTCTGTTCAGCGGTGTCCTTTTCAGAAGTGCACAAAACTGTGGCCGACCGCATTTTTATGCACACCTAAAAAGACGGACACTGCTGGATCATAGGCCAGACAGCGTCCACAGTGCCTCCATCTGCCTCATTATAGGGAATCTTCTGCCAGGGGTTCTGTCTGAATCATCTATTTCAGAGATTTACACGGAAACCCCAGTGTAAGTGCTCAGCGCAGGATAAATGTGAACTGCGATACTGCGATCATTGGGAGGCGGAATGAAAAAATCAACAGCAGGTGAAGAATTGGTTTTATTTCTTTTTTTACACCGTTCATCAAGCAATATAAGTGATTAGACTACTTTATTTTTCTGATTTTTTTTTATATTTTTTTATATTTTTACAATTTTTTTTTACTTCTTTACTTAGTCCCACTATACGACTTTCAATTTCAGCACTCTGATCGCAGTTATAAAGCGTAGCAATGCAGGAGCTGCAGGAGTTGCTTGCGAAAGTATTCACCCTCTTGGCATTTTTCGTGTTTTCTTTTTATTGTGAAGCAAATATCAAATAGGACAAAATAATGGAAAACTTCAGTGTGCATACTGTAACTATTCACTCCAATAAAGACAGTAATTTGTAGAGCCTTCTTTTGAGGCAATTAAAGCTGCAAGTCACTTTGGATAAGTCTGTATGAGCATTTCACGTTGTGCCACTGGGATTGTAGCCCATGAAGGCAAAACTGTTCCATCAAGTTAGATCGTTTCCTCTGGTGAACAGCAATCTTCAAGTCTGACTACAGATTCTCAATTGGATTAATGTTTGGGCTTTGACTAGGCCACTCCAAAACATTTACACATTTCCCCTTAAACCACTCGAGCGTTGCTTTAGCAGTATGCTTTGGATCATTGTCTTGTTGGAAGGTGAACCTCCATCTCAGTCTGAAATGAATGACAGACTGAAACAGGTTTTGCTCAAGAATATCCCTGTATTTCGCACCATCCATCTTCCCCATCCCTGCTGCCAAAAAACATCCCCACAGCATGATGCTGCAACCACCATGTTTCACTGTGGGGATGGTGATCTTGGGGAGATGAGCTGTGTTGGTTTGGCGCCAGAGATAGTGACTCGCCCCCTGGGCCGTGGGGCACTCGGAGCCGGGCAATAGTGAGACGATGGGGGTAGTAGTGGCAACCTTGTCCGTGGCTCAGGGTGGTCAGACCAGTGGCAGTCCTTTTATAAGTTTTAAGTGATGTCTGACTACGCCACCCGTGGATTGCGGTCAGGGTTAACCTCCGCTGCAGTGCAGACCGCTGGGGCTGATAGTGTGTGCAGCTGAGACTGTATAACTCCCCACGGGAGGAGTGTAACCCCAGGGCAGTGCAGTGGATGGTGGGGGTGATGGTGTAGGGCATCCCAGCACCGTTAGTGCTGGAGGAGCAAGGAGCACGCAGACAACAGGTTGCAGTCCAGGGTCTTTACTAGAACAGGTGAACTGACCCACAAACAGGCCCGGCTAGGAGGGGGGGCCTGGACGTCTGAGAGCAAACGGGAAATTGGCCCTGGTCAGGGTGAGGGTGTAGGCCTACCGTGCTCCCTGCGCTCTTTCTGGCTATTTCCTCCTTATAGGGTAACAGCCCACGTTCCCGAGCTCACCGTGTCTTCTCGCCCGTATGGCCTGCAACTTGGGTCCCTTTCTATTCCCAGCCTGGTACGGCTTTGCTGGTCCCTTCTGGTGTGGCGGAACCTCCCGGCTTCTTAGGCCAAGGAACATACAGTCCCCTGCGGACTGGTTATCTGCTGTAGGACGTGGAGTCCTCACAGCCTCAGACGCCAAAGTCTGGTGAATTGGGTTCTTTGTCTGCCAGGACATGCGCTCTTCACCTCTTGTCCCTGGCTTGTGGCTCTCCTACTGCCACACGTCCTCTTAGGGTGCAATACAACTGTCCCTCTCTGCTCTGGGACACCTCTCAATCCAGAGACAGGTCGTCCAGTTCTCTCTAACCCTGCCCCCAGTTCCAGCTTTTATAGGGGAAGCCTGCTCCCCCCTACTGGCCTGAGACAGGAGGTATTGCATGCTAATGTTCCCATGACCAGAGAACCTCCCCCTTGCTCTCAGACACAGCTTTATTATATTTGTGGCATCCAGGCCAGGGTGACACATTCCCCCCTAGTAGAATTTAGTACTCCGGGACTACACAGTAAACAAAGATAATATACATGACTATAAAACATTAGTAGACAAACGACGCACAGATTGAGTTCTTAAGGTCACAGTGTGGTCTGTGACCGGGTGTCCATATCACCAACACAACGGGGAGCCTTAACCAGGTGGGGGTCTGTCCTACCCCAAGTCCTTCACAGTCTTAGTTCATTCCTTGGTTAGGCTCCGAAAGCAGTCCATACAAGTCCCGGTTATTAAAAGTCCATAACCTTTGAGTCCGTACGGTAACTGTAAGAAACTGAAACACAGAATTACCAATCATGCATGTAACTTTGCAAACATTTCAACACTTGGCAACAGGGTTATTTACAATTTTAGTGCACCCTATATTCTCCAGCGAGCGGGTATCTGCCCCTTTGTGCTCCTGGTTGACCTCCTTAATGCACTGTCTGGTGGTGGACCGACCTGGCTTTCCCCACTAGCGTTAGGGGTAGAGCTACCAGCTGGACTTACAGGTAGGGCAGGCAGCTGTCTGCGGGTCCTTTGGCTCACCGCAGGCATGGCAGGCTCACTGTCAGCAGAGGGTTGACTCTCCTGGGCTGCTGGTACAGGCTCTTCTGCCTCTGGAACCGCTTGCTCTTCTTCACCTTCCGACTCTGGTGCAGGTTGTTGCTGAGCCGGTTGCAGGAAATGCAGGACGGGTACCACTATGGCATTGTTTATTCGAGTCCAGGACTGAGGGAACTCTCCGAGAACAGTGCTGATCATTTCTTCCTTGTCCTCTGCGGGTTCAAGGTCACTCTGATCCTCTTCTGCACTACGGAGTTGCTCGGGGCACCTTTTTAGGTGGTCTCTGGAGACGGTACTAGTGGTTTCTCCTCCGTCCTTGGTGATCACGCACACCTTCGGGCTGTCGTGACCAGACTGCAATACGGTGTAGGGTTCACTTTCCCACTGGTCATCTAACTTGTGAAGCCTTCTCTTTCGCTTCAGGACCTGCTCACCAGGTTCTAGGGGACCAGCCGGGGCGTGTTGGTTGAAGAGTCTTTCTTGCCTTTCTCTCACCTGGGCCAGGTTCTTCTCCACACTCTCCTGTACCTTCTTGTACTGCAGTCGCCTCTCCGTATCCCAGTCCGCATCCGGGGAGGTGTCCTCAGGTGTTAGGACTCCCATCTCCAGGTCTACGGGCAGCTTACCTGGTCTAGCTCGCATCAGGTAAGCCGGGGTGCAGTTTGTAGCATTCACCAGGATATGGTTGTATAAGTCTATTAGGTCCGTCAGTTTTTCTGGCCACAGGCTGCGTTCCTCCAGGGGCAACGTCTTCAGGAGATCAATGACTATATTGTTCATTTTCTCACATATCCCGTTGGTTTGTGGGTGGTAAGGCGTTGTCCGAATCTTCTTACAGCCATAGAGGTTGCAGAACTCTTGGAAGATTTCAGCCTCGAACGCTGGACCCTGGTCTGTCAGGACTTGTTCCGGATACCCGTGTGGACGGCAGAAGTATTGCTGGAAGGCTCTGGCCGCCGTTTGGGATGTCAAGTCTTTTACCGGGACCACCACTAGAAAACGGGAATAGTGGTCCACGATTGTCAGGGCGTAGATGTACCCTGACCGGCTTGGAGCCAATTTGTCGTGGTCCAGAGCTACCAGCTCAAGAGGCTGCTGGGTGACGATGGGCTTCAAGGGTGTCTTCTGGCTGGTGCGGTCTTTTTTCCTTAAATTACAAGGGCCACAGTCCCTGCACGACTTCTCTACAGCCCCTCTAATGCCGACCCAAAAGAACCGTCCTCTTAGCAGGAACTTCAGTTTCTTCCAACCGAAGTGCCCCGCTCTGTCATGGTAAGCCCCCAGGACCATAGCTGCATCCCGCCTTGGGACCACGACTTGCCAGGTCAGCTCGTGTGTCCGGTGATTGACAAGTCTTCTGCACAGCTTGCCTTCATAGAGGAACAGCTTGCTCTTCTCTTTCCATAGCTGCTTGGCTTCCTCTGGAGCATCCGGACCTAAGCGGGCGTCTTCCTGGGTCAGCAGATCTTTCACCAGGCGGATTGCAGGGTCACTATCTTGGGTCTCGGCCCAACTGTGGTGAGGTAGGGGATTGATCATAACGGTTGTTAAATCCTCCTCCTTCACACGGTGGGAGTATTGAGCGGCTCCATACCGGTGAAACGCGGGGAGTTCTACCTCCTCCAGCTCTTCCGGGTCTTTGTCACCTTCAGGTAAGTGAGGCATTCTCGATAGGGCGTCAGAGTTGGCATTGGTTTTGCCTGCCCGGTACTTGATCACAAAGTCATAATTGGAGAGACGGGCCATCCACCGCTGTTCCAGGGCACCACGTTTTGCACTGTCTAGGTGTGTTAACGGGTTGTTGTCCGTGTACACAGTGAACTTTGCGGAGGCCAGGTAATGCTTGAAGCGTTCCGTTACGGCCCACACCACCGCCAAGAATTCTAGCTTGAAGGAGCTGTAATTCTCCGGGTTCCTCTCGGTGGGCCTCAGCTTCCGGCTGGCGTACGCGATCACTCTTTCTCTGCCCTGTTGGTTTTGTGACAGTACGGCTCCCAGTCCCACATTACTGGCGTCTGTGTGGAGAATAAAAGGCTGGCCATAATCAGGGTAGGCCAGGATCACATCACCTGTGAGGACCATCTTCAACTGGCGGAAGGACTCCTCTTCCGGTTTATCCCACTTGAAGGGTGGCTTTTGGCTTCTGGACTTAGACTGTCCTATCAGGAGGTCCTGCATAGGAGCTGCCATCTTAGTGAACCCGGTGATGAACCTTCGGTAGTAGCCTACCAACCCGAGGAACTGCCTCACTTCTTTGATGTTCGAGGGGCTTGGCCAGCTCTTGATTGCCGTGACCTTGTCAGGGTCGGGGGCTACTCCTTCTGCACTTACCACGTGCCCTAGGTACTGGACCTTCGGTTTCAACAGCTGACACTTCGATGGTTTCACCTTCAGGCCATAGCCTGCCAGGGCTTCGAACACCTCGGCCAGGTGCTTTAGATGGTCCTCGTAAGTCTTCGAATAGACGATCACGTCGTCCAGGTAAAGGAGGACCGTCTCGAAGTTTTGGTGCCCTAGACAGCATTCCATCAGCCTCTGGAAGGTCCCTGGTGCATTGCAGAGCCCGAAGGGCATACAGTTGAACTCGCTCAGTCCCATCGGTGTGGTGAAGGCGGTCTTCTCCTTGTCAGCCTCTGCCACAGAAACCTGCCAGTACCCGGTAGTAAGGTCCAAAGTAGAAAAGAAGTTAGCTGATTTTAGTGCGGCTAAAGACTCTTCTATTCTAGGCAGCGGGTATGCGTCTTTATGGCTGATACGGTTGATTTGTCTATAGTCTACGCACATTCTCATGGTGCCGTCTTTCTTTTTCACCAGAACCAAGGGGGCTGCCCAGGGGCTACAGCTATCTCTAATGACCCCAGCGTCTTTCATTTCTCTTAGCATCCCCTTTGCGTTCTGATAATGTGCAGGGGGTACAGGTCTGTGTCTCTCTTTTATTGGTGGGTGGCTCCCTGTGGGGATGTGGTGTTCTATCCCTTTTACTCTGCCGAAGTCTAGCGGGTGCTTACTAAAGACTCTCTCGTACTCCTGTACCACCCGGTAGACTCCTTGTTTTTGGTGCAGGGGAGTGGAGTCAGCACCCACATGGAGTTTCTGGCACCAGTCCTCCTTTTGTTTCTGGGAGCCATTATTCTCCGCCTGTGGAGATGGAGGCAAAGGCTCCACGGCCCTGGTAGCTTTGTGTTCAACAGCAAACAGTTTGGCAAGTGTAGCGTACCTGGGTAAGTGTACCTCCCTCTCCCCAATGTTGAGAATGCGAACGGGCACCCTCCCATGACGGATATCAACCACCCCCCGGGCTGTCAAAATGGTTGGTCTGCTGTCTGAGTACACGGGTTCTACCATGGCTTGGTAGTCTCTACCTCTCAACCCGATTGCAGTCCGACACCAGATCATCATTTCACTTTTGGGAGGCATGGAAATGGGGAATGGGTCACTCATTCTTACGCTACCGATCTCACCACCAGACAGTTCTACCTGCTGCCGTCTCATCAGGGCTTTTATCTCTTTGTTGAGGACTCTCTGTTGGCTGGAACTAGCATTCACCGCCACCTGTTGTAGAATTACAATTACCTCTGAAAGACAATTTTCAATCACGTTAGTACCCACAGTTATTTTAGGGTGACTTTCACGACGGTCAATGTCCACAATAATCACTCCCTGTGCCGGCAGTTCAACTTTACCAATCTTAATGGTCATCTCTTTGAACCCCATCTGCGGCACGGGCAAGCCATTACTGGCGATGATGCTCAAGTCACTGTCTGGATACCGTGTTATATCAGCATCAGTCCAATACTGCTTAAAAAGTACATAAGGGATAGTGGTTACTTGCGACCCGGTATCCAGCAAGGCGCTCATGGGGATACCGTCCAGCACCACGGGTAAAACCGGGCGCCCCCCAACGTACTTATTACGCCAATTGTAAGGGCCTGGTGATCTTATGCCTGGGGGTTGGCCCTCTGCCCCAGGTTGGACCCGTTTAAATTACAGTACCTGGAAATGTGTCCGGGCTGGTTGCATCGACGGCAAACGGGCTGTCCATCCTCTGCGTAGCGGTCTGTGGGCCTCCCTCGGAACAACGGGATCCTCCTCTGTCGACGCCACGGGACATCCTCCGGACTTGAAGCCAGCTCGATGGGTCTTGACGGGTCCACTTGTAACGCCTGGACGGTCCTGGTCAACGCCGCGACGCTCCTGGTCAGCTCCTGGACTTGGTGATGCAGATCTTTCGACGGGGCTTGGTTCAGGGCCTGTGCGTCAGCACCCACGGAGTCCATAGAGGAGGGCGCCGCCCCCTGGTGGTAGGTGAGAGCAGGGCGCCGGGGGTTTATAGCGCCACTTGTTGCGGGTTCACGGAGCACCCTTATGGCCCTGTCCTTGAATTGGGCTAAGGTCAGACCAGGGTTCTGAAAGGACATGGGGGGCAGCTGGGTCCTGTGGGCGCTAGACAGCAGGCCTTCTATAAACTGTTCCCTTAGTAGCTTATCCGTATCTTGCACGCTGCCAGGGTCAGTTTGTTGGATGGCCCTCAAGGCTTCCTGCAAATTTAGGGCATAGTCTCTGATGCTGTCCTGTGCCCGCTGCTTACATCCATAGAACCGCATTTTAATTTCAGCGGAGGTACGGGTATCAAAGGTACCCCGCAGCTGGGCCAGAATACTCTTCACAGTTCTTTTCTCCTCAGCGGGCCATGA
Organism: Phyllobates terribilis; assembly: GCF_046119375.1. Lineage (NCBI taxonomy): Eukaryota > Metazoa > Chordata > Amphibia > Anura > Dendrobatidae > Phyllobates > Phyllobates terribilis. The sequence goes on along the minus strand of NW_027362762.1, from coordinate 323,175,387 downwards.
CTTTACCTCCCGCTGGGCTGCACCAGTTAACTGCCCTGTCAGTATGCTAACCTTCTGTTCCTCTGTCAGGGGGTAAACTTGGAATAAACTGTACAGCCTTTCCTTAAAGTCAGTTAGGGCATGGGGCTCCCCTGAATACTTAGGCAGCCAGGCCGCTCCAGGGATGTAAGGCAGGGAAAATGGCATCACCGCTGCTGCAGCTGCGCTGGTGGTAGTGGGCGCCTCTGTGTCCGACATCTTCCTCCCCCCTAGTTAAGCGTGGCCTACCTTCCGACTATCCTCTCCTGTAGGCCGCGGCTCCGCTGATGCTGCTCCGGACGAGGACCTTGCGTCGTGTCCTGATGACTTCAGCGTCGCTCTCTCTCTCCCTTCCAGGACCTTGCGCAGCGTCGGTGCGTGGGGCGGAGCTTCGGGTCTCACACGGATTGGACGTCCACGCCCCTCTTCTTCCTGCGCGGCGTCCTGAAGATGGCGGGAAAGCGGCTGAAGATGGCGGAAACCGACGGAAGATGGCAGGAGATGGCTGGAAATGGCGGGAAGCGGCTCCGGATGACGGGAAACCTCTTTTCAGTTGCGTGTACAGTCTTTTTCAGGCACGCAATACCCGTTTGTGGCGGATTGGTTACTATCCTGCCGACTACGCCAAAGCTGACTCGCCCCCTGGGCCGTGGGGCAGTCAGAGCCGGGCAATAGTAAGACGATGGGGGTAGTAGTGGCAACCCGGTCCGTGGCTCAGGGTGGTCAGACCAGTGGCAGTCCTTTTATAAGTTTTAAGTGATGTCCGACTACGCCACCTGTGGATTGTGGTCAGGGTTAACCGCCGCAGCAGTGCAGACCGCTGGGGCTGATAGTGTGTGCAGCTGAGACTGTATAACTCCCCACGGGAGGAGTGTAACCTCAAGGCAGTGCAGTGGATGGTGGGGGTGATGGTGTAGGGCGTCCCAGTGCCGTTAGTGCTGGAGGAGCAAGGAGCACGCAGACAACAGTTTGCAGTCCAGGGTCTTTACTAGAACAGGTGAACTGACCCACTAACAGGCCCGGCTAGGAGGGGGGGGGCCTGGACGTCTGAGAGCAAACGGGAAATTGGCCCTGGTCAGGGTGAGGGTGTAGGCCTACTGTGCTCCCTGCGCTCCTTCTGGCTATTTCCTCATTATAGGGTAACAGCCCACGTTCCCGAGCTCACCGTATCTTCTCGCCCGTATGGCCTGCAACTTGGGTCCCTTTCTATTCCCGGCCTGGTACGGCTTTTCTGGTCCCTTCTGGTGTGGCGGAACCTCCCGGCTTCTTAGGCCAAGGAACATACAGTCCCCTGCGGACTGGTTATCTGCTGTAGGACGTGGAGTCCTCACAGCCTCAGACGCCAAAGTCTGGTGAATTGGGTTCTTTGTCTGCCAGGACATGCGCTCTTCACCTCTTGTCCCTGGCTTGTGGCTCTCCTACTGCCACACGTCCTCTTAGGGTGCAATACAACTGTCCCTCTCTGCTCTGGGACACCTCTCAATCCAGAGACAGGTCGTCCAGTTCTCTCTAACCCTGCCCCCAGTTCCAGCTTTTATAGGGGCAGCCTGCTCCCCCTACTGGCCTGAGACAGGAGGTATTGCATGCTAATGTTCCCCTGACCAGAGAACCTCCCCCTTGCTCTCAGACACAGCTTTATTATATTTGTGGCATCCAGGCCAGGGTGACACAATAGTGTTTACCTTGATGGCCAAAAAGTTCAATTTTGGTCTCATCTGACCACAGCACCTTCATCTATACATTTGGGGAGTCTCCCACATGTCTTTTTGCAAACTCAAAATGAGCCTTACAATTTTTGTAAGTAAAGGCTTTTTTCTGACCACTCTTCTGTAAAGGCCACCTCTATTGAGTGTATAGCTTATTTGTGGTATTATGCACAGATCCTTCAGTCTCTGTTTAAGAGCTCTGCAGCTCCTTCAGGGTTACCTTTGGTCTCTGTGCTGCCTCTCTGATTAATGCCCTCCATGCCTGGGCTGAGAGTTTTGGTGGGTGGCCCTCTCTTGGCAGGTTTGTTGTGGTACCATGTTCTTTCCATTTGATGATAATGGATTTGATGGTGGTGTTTCGGGGATCATCAGAAATTGGGATATTTTTTTGGGATATTTTTTTTTTTTTATAACCCAACCCTGACTTGTACATCTCAACAACTTTGTCCCTGTCTTGTTTTGAGATCTTCTTGGTCTTCATGGTGTTGCTTGGTTAGTGATGCCTCTTGCTTAATGGTGTTGCAGCCTCTGTGGCCTTTCAGAAAAGGTGTGTATATACTGGCAGATTATGTGACACTTAGACTGCACACAGGTGGACTTCCTTTCACTAAGCATGTGACTTATGAAGGTAATTGCTTGCACCAGAAATTTTTAGGGACTTCATAGCAAAAGGGGTGAATGCGTATGCACATGCCAATTTTTAGTTATTTGATCCCATAAATTTAATTTATGCCTATATTTTTCTTATAATATAGATGAAAAAGGTTCAGTTTTTTTCTGGATGAAAAACAGACTGTTTTGCAAACGCTCATCTGAACCTGGCCTAACAAGTGCAGGAAAGTCAAAATACCTATGTTTATATGGGTTGTGTGCTCATTTGACTAAAAACCATAAACATTACATGTTCATTCCATGTCAAGGATGCCCAGGAAACCCATTATACCAGTCTCTATTTTTATAGCAGTAGGTTATTTTTTTACTTTAAATATTTTTTATTGGGTTTTAACAACATTGATATGAAAACAGAACATTTGAGTTACGTTCAATAATAACAATAAAAATGTTGACGGTTGTTAATATTAAGTTATCGTTAAACAATAGGATATACCGTATTTTTCTGACTATAAGACGCACAGGACCATAAGAGGCACCGAGGTTTTAGAGGAGGAAAATAGAAAAAAAAATTGAAACAAAAAATGTGGTCGTGATGCACTGTTATGGGGAAGGGGTCTGCTGCTGACACTGTTATAGAGGTGATGTCCCAGAATTCTGTACTAATATTCCCCATCCTAGTATATATGGCCCCCCTTCCTGTTATACGTAACCCCCATCCCCATCCTGGTTTTCATGGCTCCCATCGTGGTATGCATGGCATCCCCATACTGGTATGCATGGCACCCCTATCCTGGTATGCATGGCACACCCATCCCCATCCTGGTATGCATGGCACCCCTATCCCCATCCTGGTATGCATGGCAAGCCCATCCCCATCACACACAAAAAAATAAAGGATTCTACTCACCTTCCTTCCCTCGGCTCCAGCACTGCGTCCTGTTCTGATGCCAGCAGCTGATCTCACCGTGTGAGCAGCACATTATGTCACTGACATGCGCCCTCACACGCTGAGGTCAGCTGCCAGAATATTCACTGCTCCCCACGCCCAGACTATGGGTGTGGGGAGCAGTGAATATTAATTTTCTTTACCAGTGGGCACAGTGTTAGCAGCAGCAGGCGGCTCCTGCCTCCTGTGACCCACTCCTCCACCTCTTCTGCTCCCCCCACACTCCCCACCATCCACAGCCTGACCGTACATCTGGACTATAAGACACACCAGCGACTTTCCTCCAAAATTTTGGAGGAAAAAAGTGCGTCTTATAGTCAAAAAAATACTGTAAGTTTAATCAGCTGTGTGCTAGAGGAATGTAAAGAAAAAAGGAAGACGGAAAGAGAAAAAAATATGAAAAATTGAAACTAGCACTTCAGAGGAGACCACATCTACCATGACATTCTATTTTAAGTATTATTTTCTGACAACCAAATTGCCAGGTCATTCCCCTCACTGAATAATATCCAACATGAGCATTGGCAATGAAAAGCTTTGAAGCGATTCTTATCATGTGAAATCAAGTTTTCATACCAGTGGGTTATTAAGTTCATTCTTTTTATTCATTGATGTTCATACTTTTTAATATGTTCACTCATGAAACATTTTAATTCAACTAGTTCCGTTACCTAATATAACCCCTATTTATTGAAGCAGGTTGTCTATTACTAGTCACTCCCCTACCAATATGCCCAGTAAGGTGAGCAGATGCTTTGCTGTCAAATTACCCAAGGCAGGACCTTAAGTAAACCTCAGAGTTGTCTGTACAATAACAGTGCTATTAAAGAGTACTTAAAGAGGGCCTTTCACTTGGTCAAAAGTGGCCAGGGTTTTGCTTATTTAATTCCCGCTATCCCTTTGGAGTATAAGTTTTGTAAATATGCCATACAGCTCCATAGATGTAAACCTTTATATTCAGTGCTAATTTGTATAGTCTTTACAAGGGGGCATAGCTCACAGGGTTCCCAGGGAGTATGCCTTTAGGCTGCTCTGCATAATTAACTACAAAGGACCACTGAAATACATTTTACATTTTGTTCTACTTTCCAGATTTTTTTTATATATTGGGCACAGTTTTTATATTTTACTACTTTTGATTGATGTATTTACTTAATTATTTTTCATTTATTTCACATATTGTGTCCCCCATAAGATCATGAAAGTCCTGGGGGGGGTTGGAAATGTAACATTTAAATACAGTGAAAATCAGATTAAAAAAGAGTAACTGGGGCTTTTATATTTATATTAGCCCAAGTTACAAGAGAAGTTCAGCCTCCTGGCCGTGTAGCAGTACTAACTAGTTCTCTTAAGACCCAGCAGCTCCTATCCCTTCCTACACCCAGTGATTACGTAACATGACCGCTAGGTCTGTAGGAGCAAGCACCGTTAGAGCTTCCTATTACTGTGGACATAGTGCTTGTTTAGCACTGTTCATGAATACATCAATCCAGAAGACAGAACGGTAATAAACAAACAGTCTCTGCCTTCTCTATGAGAAGTCTGGCTGTGTCTGACAGTCAGCTACTAGTGATGAGCGAGCACTAAAATGCTCGAGTGCTCGGTACTCAAATCGAGCAGGTCGGACATTCTGGTGCGCTCAACTCGAGTATCGAGTATAATGGAAGTCAATTGGAAACTTGAGCATTTTTCCGGAAGGCCCTAACAGGAGGGTTGGGGGCAAGGAAAATTCCTGAAATGGATGGAGACAGCACTCAAAGGAAAAGGGAACAGCATTGGGAAGTCGCCTGGACGCATCTCTGACAACATTGTTATCAGCAGCGACCTGGGAGTCAGAGTATTACTCCACTTTGACGGACTCACAATAAAACATACAAGACCAAAGACAAAATGGATTTTACAGGAAAAAATCTCAGGAAACATTCATTCCTGTTTAATGACTTGGATATAATCAAAATTGAAAAGAGAAAAAAAAAACGCCTCCTTCACCCCTTAATAGCCCCATCGCATATGACTACAGTAGATGACATAGTAGAGGGGGAAGTAAAAGTACACCCACCAGTAAACACAATTTTAACATTTACTACCTTATCTGGCCATGTGGTGTGTGACATGGTCAGACACATCCTGTTTAATTTATGAAGGAGGGACTCAAACTCACAAAGCCAATGTGGACAATGCAAAAACTGCCAAAAACTAGAAGGTAGAGGGACTCTGATACACCTTGTATTAGACATAAAGGAGGGCCTCATATATATTCTGTTAAAATTGTTAGGTAGTGGGACTCCTAGACTCATAAAACCTATGCACTAAGTGCAAGGGCTGCCAAAAATTAGAAGGAGGGGCTGCAATACACCCTGGAAGACTCAGAGGAGGGACGCAGAAAACATTATATCATTTTTAAGGAGTGGGACTCCTAGACTGGTAAAGCCTATGCACTAAATGCAAGGACTGAAAAGCATTTACCCCTGGGGGATATACATATTTCTATGTAAGAGAATTGTAAAGGTAACCCTCATACATATCCTGTAAAATTTATGAAGGAGGGCATCATACACACCCTGGAAAAATTAAGAACGAGGGCAACCTGATGACTTTATAAAGATTTTAAGAGAGGGCTGCCTGATGACTTTGTTGATATGGTGGGAGAAGAGGAGGTCAAGAAATACAAGAAACGATGAACCGTACACCCTTTTTTGAGTGGGAAGGGGTGGATGGGAATACACCAGAAAAAAAGGAACATTTGAATTGGCTTTATGTTCCATTGCTGTTATCCGGTGGGGCTGAGAATTCTGGGCCAATCCAGGCCTTGTTCATTTTGATAAGAGTCAGCCTGTCAGCATTTTCAGTTCACAGGCAGATGCGCCTATCAGTTATTATGGCCCCGGCGGCACTAAAACCCCGCTCTGACAAAATGCTAGCGGCAGGCCAAGGCATAGAGGGACAGTTCATGCCATGTGTCCAGCTTGGATACCCAATAGTTGTACAGCACAGAGGAATCACGGAGGATGCTGGTACTGTTGGCTAGGTACATCTTCACCATCTTCAAAAACTTTTCTCTCTTTATCAGATCTCACGCAGAGTCTCATCAGGGTCTGGGCACTGGAAGGATCAAATGAAGCTGTCCCAGACCTTCGGTAGTGTTCCCCTGCCTCTGTTAGACCAGGTGTGTGTCTGGCTTATCTCGCCTCCGTGGTGGCCCAAGGATCTATGACCTCTGCCACCAGCGTTGTCATATGGGAATTTTTGTACTAATTGTTCGACTAGGGCCTTCTGGTATAGCACCATTTTACTAGTCCTCTCCATCGCAGGAAGGACAGAAGGAAAATCCTCCTTGTAGCGTGGGTCGAGAAGGGTAAACAACCAGTAATCAGTGTTGGCCAAAATGCATATAACGCGAGGGTCACAGGAAAGGCAGGGGGACATAAAGTCAGCCATGTGTGCCAGACTCTCAACAGGCAAGACTTTCTTGTCCCCACTATGAAGACGACTCCCATCTCATCCTCTTCAGGCCATCCACGCTGAACAGACTGGATGAAGCTGGTGTGGGTAGTTCATCCACACCTGCATCATGGACAGGGGATTGGCCAGCACGTAGTGTAGTGAGCTGGCCGGCTCTGGCTGTTCTGTGATAATTGATATAGAGCCTGTTACGGAAGTGATTACACAGGATGATGTTGCCACCTTGTGGCCAGAGGTTGCACCTGCGCAGGGTGTGATGACAGAGAAAAAGACTGAGCCTCCTGTGTTCCGCCCTAGAGAGTCACGTGACCAAAGTGGGAAGCAGGAAAAAGAGCGCGTAGAGTCTGCTGTGGTCTGTGAAAAGAGCCAGGACGGTGTGCAGGCCCTCGTGTGTGGCGCAGGAGAGACTCTCAACGTGATTTCTTCTATCTGACACCATATCCTCGGAGCCTTCCCCAGCTCCTGCACTGCTGAAGGGTACAGCTATTACACTCCCTGCTACTGGAGTGTGGACTACATAAGGGGACCCACCAGAGCTTCTATCCGGATCAGAGAGACTGTAAGCGGGACCTCTGGCGAGAGGCCGAAGTATCCCTTCCTTTCTTTCCCCGGATTCTGCTGTTCCTGTTTTTTTCCGTCTGGGACGCCCTCCTGCAAAGACAGACAGGCCTGCGACGGGGGACACATCCTTCTGGAGTAAAGGACTGGTAACGTGTGAGTAGGGACAGTGAGGGTCAGCTTATCAGTACACGTTATTACTGTGCATATTTACGGTTGTCATTTATTGTTTTTCTTTGCTGTGTTAAAAATGTATACGAGTAAAGATACGGTTATCAAGATAGAGTCTGTGTGTGGGGATCTTGCTGGGCCAGATCATAGATACCAACGCGCGGCCTTGCCCGCGGTCACTTCACGTAGCACAGGGGAAGAGGCAATGATATCACTCGTAGACACCGATTATGGACGCAGGCGTTCGGCCCATCTAGTTGGGTGCTTTAATGACATGTGCCTGAGCATGCTGGCGGTGGTCAGGGTTGGTATTGGTTGGACCCCTGCTAATCTTGGTATGGCACAAGTTGCAAATTACCATTTTTTTATTGTCCTTACTTTTTTTTTTTTAAAAAGCACCAGACTGGGGAACACCTAACCCTTGGCTTGGGAACTTGACATGTGTGGGTGCTATGGGTAACAGTTGGCCGCCTTCTCCCTCTGGCCAACCCACTGCCTCTTCCTGCCTGTTGCAGTGCTGCAGAACCCCTCCATCTGCACTGCTGGTCTCGCTCTGCATGGCAACTTCCCAGGTTGGGTCAGTGACTTCATCGTTCACCTCATTTTGCACTTCCACACTCTGGTCCTCCTGACTTCTTGACTTAACAACATCACTTGTTTGGAACGGTGTCTCTGGTCTATTATGCAGTGATGTTTTAGAATGTTACTGTAGAGTGGGATGCAGACCGTCCGGACGTTTATAGTCTGAAATAGTGTGAAATGTGAACAGTATAAAAGATTTAAAAAAATGTTTTCCTGTTCTGTGCCATAAAAGAATGAATGTAAATTTCAATACAATTTGATAAATGCTAGATAAGCATAACCAAGGTTGTCAGACTTTGAATGGAGTGGCAGATTGCATATTTAACTGCCCCTCCATTTACATGACTCTTGGCCTTAATCCTGCAGGCAAGGGGAACGTGGGACCAGGGTCGCTCATTCTGATGACAGTAGTGGTCGCAACAGTCTGGCCGGCACTATCTAGCATTTATCAACTATTTAATGGATGGGTGATAAATGCTTTTGACCAAAATAACCCTTTATTGCCCAAACAGGATTAGTCATAAGGGATGAATATAGGTGTGAACATGATTTACAATCCTCCCTCTTTCAGCACCATTTCTGGAATCTGTGTAATTTCTGTTATAATATGTAGAGAGTATGTGGCAACTGGCAAGAAATGTGCTTTGGGTACATATTTAAATGCTCATGTGGTACTTGCACATTTTGCCCATTTTCCAATTCCATTTTTTTAATGTTTTCAATATTCAAGAAATGCCCAAAAAGTTTTGAAATTATTTTTTTTATTACCACAGTGAATTACAGCAGGTGCTTCTGAAATGTCCTCGATGGACCTTCATACATACAATATTCACATTCTGTACTCAAATTTACAATAGCAGAATAAAAATAAGCAGATGAGATGTAAAGTGCAGTGACAATTATTTAGAAATCACAGGCAAATATTAACACAATCACGTGGAAAAAAAAGGGTAATTTTAACAGAAACATCTACACAATATTATTTAGGAACAGTCAACTATTTTTACAAAGTATTTACAAATAAATTACAATATACGAGAAGTCCACATCTGTACAGAGTGCTACCCTTCACCACTGACTAAAAAAAAAGTATATAACATCATCAATTTTATATAGCAGTAAATTTCATGGGGGCGCTAAGAGATTGTCATATGTCCCTGATTCTCTATTTGTAGACCTATAAAAAGACCCCTACGGAGCCAAGAAGAAAAAAGGAACAGGTTAGGATCTGTAGTAAGAGCCACAAGTGTTTATGTGTCCATGAACATAGAAGAATTATTACAAGAGAACATAAAATATTCAACATTGGCTGTGGCTAATAAATATACCTACAAACAGCCTACATTCCATCCTATAGCTAACCATATACATTACAGTTGGGCAAGCTAACTTTCCAAACAGATGGCCACCATGGGAGGTCCACCAGTCACTAGATACATGAGACTGTCAGTGGGATACACCAAGAAAAGCTCAATGGCCCCAATTTATCCAAACAATTTTGCCAGAATTCTGGGGTAAATTGCTTTGTAAAGTCACAAAATTTGTGTGCAGCTTCAAGTTGCGCAAAAATTCTGTGACTTTTGGTGCCTTTACGCCAGTTTCTCTCAGCTTGCCCAAAAAGGGAAAAGTTTGGGCAGGACAGGGAGTGACGGAAGCGTGACGCCACAAGAAATCTTACTCCTGTAGCCAGAAATCTTACTCCTGTCAGGGACTGAAGTAAGATTCCTGATGCGGTACACGGAGGCACACGCCTCTTAATGAATTAGCAATGTCTGACGAGTGGCGTGCGCCCCTTGATGAACATGAGCATCTGACTCCTACATGCCGGTGCAAAAACTGATGTTCTTGAAGAATCAGGGCCAATGTCAGTATACAGCTAAAGGAACATTTTGAAAACAGAGTCTTTGCTAACACATTCAGAGGTAGTTGCATTGTTTTGGAGTCCTTTCCATTTATAGTGTTTGCTTATACCTCATTTAGACAAGCTCCCTTTGACAACTGACTGCGATGCTTGTAAAATACAGCATCTAGTATGTCAATTATTATATGTGATGAGAAAAAGCTGCAACTAATGGAAGCCGGCATCTCTGAAACTGTGCAACTATTTGTGATTTAGAGAACTATAAGCAACTAACAGATAGGATTTCCTTACACATTCTGCCTCACTTTTCATACACACACATTTAATAACTGTAATTATGGCAAATGCTAAAATTATAGCTACAAACATATATTATCTTTCATTGTTTAAAGGGTTTGTCCAAGATTATTTTTTTATTATGGGCATTAAAAAACTAACAAGCCGCTAGTTGCTAACTACCTGCCTCTTCTACCCGGTGCGGGCATGGAGCAGTCACTGACGACTCCTTCCGGCGATTCAGCTGCTCCACACCAACAAAGCCAGCCTCTTCCGGGCTGCTCTGTCGACGGTGTGTGAGTGGTGATGTCATGCTAATTAATAGCCGGATCCCCGCAGGTAGGCAGTGGAGAGCCAGCTGTCATTGAGCATGACAATGGTGGTCATGCCCCGTCAACACAGCAAAGCGGAAGAGAAGACGCTGCTCTGTCGACATGACATCAGTCGCTGAATCGCCGGCAGGAGTGGTTTGTGACCACTCTGCGTTGGCAGAGATTGGCGCTGGCCACAACAGGCAAGTAGGTAGCAATACTTAGGCCCATAGTAAAAAAAAAAATAGTCCAGTATAATCTCTTTAATATTGGGTCATTTTTCTGTGATTGGTCATTCATTGACATTTTTCTAAAGCAACAGGCTCGGTAAGAGTGGAAACTGATTATGTCTTGGCCATGTGTATGTCTGAGCGGTTTACAAAAAGAAATGTGAACCTTATTATGTTCTCACTTCATAACATATCCCAAATAAGAATTTTGGATGATTGAATATTTGACACGAGTACTAGAGATAATGGGGAAAATGTACTATTCTAAATACAAAAGAATTTTGTCTCAATTAATGCAGAATTCTGACTTACGGTAAATCCCATGTGCCCCATTTATTAAGCGTTTTAGGCACTAAAGATGCGCAAAATGTATCATCCAGCATAAGGCACTGTGATAAACTTGGCACATCGAAATTAATTCTAAGCAGTCTAAATTTAAGACAGAATTAGTATATCTTCCTATCGTTTTACTGCTTTGACATGAACACTAATATTTCTTTCTTCTACATAAACATGTATATATATATATATATTTTATAATATTTAATGATCTTTGAATGTACAATACCATATTTTTTCTATTTTTTCAGTCGTATTCATGTAATTGTTTTCTACTTGTCTGTGCTATATCATTTTTTATAAATTTGTTCAATTTCATACATTTTCTTTTACACTCGTGAGGAAATAAAAGAAATATTTCCTGTACATATAGAAAAATAAAGTTTGATTTTAAGGCATAAAACAAAATATATTGCTCCTAGGACATTTTTGGATTCGTCCATCTTCTTCGGTGACTACTATGATGGAGGATTGTATTCTCTGTTGTATTTCGAATACTAGTATTTCTTAGTGTGAACAGATTATGCAATTAAAATGAACACTGGATGACACAAAGGACTTCGAAATGATACAACACACCAAGTATGCGTGCCATATGGAATAACACATTGTGCCATTTACTACCATCGACTACTGACAGATTCAATAGATGCCAACTGCAAAGCTGTTATATAAGAAGTCTTAACTGGGAAAGACACAATGGATTCTATCTAGTGCCACACACTGATAATGGAGAACACAGCTTCTGACTAATTCTGGTAAAAATACAGAGACGGCTGAATTCAAATGCGTCGTGTTACAAAAAACACATGTGAATAAAGCTTAAGGGCTCAGACACCCAGCAAAGCCATGTCTATGAGACATACAGCAGCGCACAGAGGTCATTTTTCTCCCAAGTAAGCAGCCATATTGCCTCTATGTAGTACTGCACCGGCTTGGATTTGTCCTAGAAGTATGGAAATATCTTTAGAATTTAAGAGGAGAATACCATTGTACATATGAAATCCTAAAAATCAGAGGAACAGGAAAGTGCAGAGAAGACCCATAAAATGGCCATAGTTATCAGCCTTTATACAGATCAATTAATGGAATATTGTCCTTATTACCCAAATGCATTCACCCAGCGATAGCGGTCCAGGTAACATGTTCACAGGTGATATATGTAAAGGGGAAACTGTAGGAAAAATCAGTTTCGCTAACAAACTAAGCATATGAAATTCTAATGACCAATAATTTACTTTCCATCAAGTTAAGGTGCTGTGCCTTTTCCTAAAAGGAGACATAAATGTCCTATGAAAAAGCAAATATATAACGTTAGAATGAACCAGAAACAGACATTTGTAAGCAAAGCTCAGCAAAGGAAAGCTGGAAGGAACGCTCTGGCCCTTCAACCTGCTGGTGATAAATAAGTATAAGCTGTACTTAAATTAACCCTCTGTGCTGCTTTCTGTGTCTTCCTCAGACGCCATGAAGTTTTGTCTACGTAGTATCATATTATAAGGTCACATTCTCCAACAGCAGTAGACCGGGGGGTGATAATTTAAAGGGACTCTGACTCTTGAAACCGAGTACAGGCGCTTTGTGCACCATAGCGGGGCCAATCTTTTATATACACCTTCCCACCTACTTGGCTTCAATCTATCTCCTTCCTTCCCTGGCTCTATGAAGTCAGAGCTGTCAATCAAAGAAGAAGAGGGTGGAGATAGAGGGGAAAACAAGCAGGTGGGAAGGAGTAGTGAAATGATTGGCCGCGCCGTGAAGCACCGAGCGGTGGCACTTAGTTTGAACAGTCATTGTGTGCTGACAGAGTGCCTTTACGCGACATGAACAAGATATCCATGGCTGGTATGTGGCATACCTGTGGACAAAGATGCCATGGAGGTCTACTGCTATTGGAAGAGGCTGCCACGGGATGGGTCACTAGAGAAGGAATATTATAGAAACTGGCAGTATTGGATAAAGAAAGATAAAATGGATTCTTTTTTTTTGTTCTAAGGTAATCTGTCACCTTGGAAAACACTATTTGCCTGCGGATATATTGTTGATTTGCAGGTAAATAGCATTTCAATGATACTTGAACACCTTAGTGAAAGTGCAGCTACTGGAAGAAAATGAACTTATTCCCCCCCCGAGCAGCAGCCAGCTTTCAGTCATAGGAGTGTGCACAGAGTGGCTACAGTCACATCTTACAGCACCACTCGCTATACTGTGATCAGTGACTGAAAGCATGCCCAGACACTTTGACTGACCGCTCTTTCTACAGCATATCTATGCATAGCCGTCTGTCAATCAAATGCTGGGGCGTGCTTACAGCCGTTATTCACAGTATAGTGAGTGGTGAACCGGTGCTGGGAGCTGGCGACTCCTGGGAAAAAATAAGTTAATTTTCTCCTGTTAGCCATACTTTCTGTAAGGCCACGGCCCCACTATCAGTATTGGGTCAGTATTTTTTCTCAGGAGTGGGAGTCAAGACCAGGTGAGGAACAATCAGCGGAAAGGTATAATAGAAACAAGTCACCAATTCTGCATTTATCACCCACTCCTGGTTTTGGCTCCCACTCCTGAGAAAAAATACTGACCGAATACTGATAGTGCGGCCGTGGCCTAACGTAGCTATGTATAATTGGAATGCCGTTTACCTGCAGATTAACCCTATATCTGAAGGTAAAGAAAATATTGGGTGACAGTTTAACGTTAAGCAAAACTTTGAACACAATGATAGGACACCTGACCTGTAAATATCTGGCAGGGATGAAATAAAGCATTGTCCTCTACCCTTTCTACAATCCATCTATATATCTTTTTAGATTCCATTTCTCTATACAAATAAAAAATTCCTGATTAGTGACATTTTCCAGTTTAATTCCTTTACACCAGTAAAAATATCACTTAAGCGTAATAGAAAATAACGAGCGTTCCCCGGGACAACGCAGCTCCTTCCCTGCTGGCTTACCATTTCTGCTTTATTTCCAAGACTTCCTATAGACGCAGACTACAAATGCTTGGCCTGACAAGTGAAAAAATAGTATCGTATCAAACTGTCATGCTGTGAAAAAACATGAAAACTATTTCCCTTTACAAACGGATAACAGCCAGAAATTCCACAAGATGGTCTCAGTAAAAAGGTGCGAAAGGAAAAGAAGTCTTTTCAGATAGATCTTTACATCCGGTTGAGGAGCATCACAGAAACTGGTAGAAACACGGTTTAAAACATACCATAGAACGAAATGATGGCAAGTTTCCCGACATGTCTTACAGGAGTCCTAAAATGTTCCATGGTAGGGGTGAAATGTTGGCGGCGTAAACACTGTTTATAGATCTGTAAACTGAACGAAGTGCGGTGATGGTCTCTCTGGCACAAGACATCACTGAACACCATTCTGCCTGGTTCTTTCCCCATTGGCCTGTTAGATGAACATGACATTGACAGAGGCAAGAAACTCAGGCTTAGAATCGCTTTCTGCCTATTTCCTTTGACTCAGCCCCACTGCGTCACCTCTTCTTCATCCATCCTGTTCTTACTTGGCCTGAAGTCTGCGATTACCCATCCACGACACACCGGATTTGTGCACACTCTGTTCGAGTTCAGCTCTTGATATCAGAATAGCTGGTGCTGCTAACATTGCAGCTTTCACTGCAGCTTGACGAGGTGCTTAAAGTGCTGGAAGCAGTTCCTGATTCTAAGGAGCAGCAAACAAAGACATATTATTAATATGCATCCAGAAATAATCTATAACACACAACAACAGGCTATACAGAAGCCTACCAGAGCCACTGAGAGAATGAACCGACTTGGAAGCCCCAATGAGTATCATCAAGTTTTTGGCAGGCACTAATCCTTCTTTGTTGGTGCTCAAATTTTTCACATACCTGCGACATATTAAGCAATGGATAAACATGGACATTTCTTTCAACAGATAAAACAAACAGCATTTAATTTAGTTACATCTAGAATTGTTTTTTTATTGTTAATCTCTTTCTCCTATATCTGCCAGCACCAACAGAACTTGGCCAACATGAATGGCCATAGACTCCACTAATGCGGCATAAAGAAGGTTGACCTGGATATAGAAAACACAAGGCTCCATTTATAATAATGACAATTTACGTTGGACCCTCAATGGCAGGGATGGAAGGTAGAGGGAGAGTGCTTCCAGTAGTAATAGGTGAAGAGTGTAGAATTATAAAATGCCGGGTAAAACATACTGTGTACAGCATTATTTTATTAAAACGGACTTCACCTATGAACAGACAGATTTTGCAAAATTAGTTTCAGCTACATATGTAATTAATAATCAAGAATAGTGATAGCAAATCACATTATCAGAAAGACAAGAGATGCTACTAATGCATTGTTTTTTTTTGTTAAAGAGCACTTGTCACCGGGTCAAAACTGGCTTTTTGCTCTTATTTTATCCCTGCTGGTCTGCGGATTATTCCATTTTTTGCTGTTGTTTTTTTTTTTAACCTCTTCATCTTCAAACCTGGTTTCAGCTTCCTGACCAGGCTAAATTTTATAATTCTGACCAGTGTCACTTTATGTGGTAATAACTCTGGAACGCTTCAATGGATCCCTGTGATTCTGTGATTGTTTTTTCGTGACACGTCGTTCTTTATGTTAATGGTAAATTCACATTTTTTAAAATCTTCAAATCTTAATTTTATACCTTTTAACCAGATAGTTATATCACACAAAACAGTTAATAAATACAATTTCTTACACGTCTACCTTACATCTTCATCATTTTTTTAAACATATTTTTTTTTAAGTTAGGAAGTTAGAAGAGTTAAAAGTTCTTGAATAATCTCTTATTTTTCCAACTAAATTTACAAAACCAATTTTTTTAGGGATCATATCACATTTGAAGTGACTTTGAGGGGCCTATATACCCCAAATTTTGCATTTTCACAAGGGTAACAGAAGAAAATGGACCATAAAATGTGATGGAAAACTACTGTTTGGGTGCACGGCAGGGCTCGGAAGGGAAGCAGTACCATTTGAATTTTGAAATGCAAAATTGGCTGGAATAGAAAGGGAACGCAGAGCCCCTGATGTACCTAAACAGTGGAAACCCCCCACAAGTGAACTCATTTTGGAAACATCACCCCTCAAGAAATTGATCTAGAGGTGTGGTATGCACCTTGAACCCACAAGTTATACATTTTCCCACAAAAATGTTTTTGCCACAAAGATTTTATTTTCACAGTGTTAACAGGAGAAAATGGACCATACAATTTGTTGTGCTATTTCTCCTGAGTACACGGATACCCCATATATGGTGAAAAACTACTGTCTGGGCACACGGCAGGGCTCGGAAGATAAGGAGCGCCAATTGAATTCTGGAGAGCAATTTTATCTGGAATAGATTGCGGATGCCATGTCACATTTGAAGAGCCCCCTGACATGCCAAAACAGCAGAAACCCCCACAAGTGAACCCATTTTTGAAAGTACACCTTTTGAGGAAATCATATAGGGGTATAGTGAGCATTTTGAACCGTCAAGCGATGCACAGAATTGTATAACCTCTTGCTGAGTGAATGGAAAATTACCATATTTTCCACTAAAATGTTACTTTGGCTCCAAGCTTTTAATTTTCAAAAGGGATAATAGGAGAAAATGATTGGAACAATGTGATACGCAATTTCTCCTGAATACGCCAATACCCCATATGTGGTCAAAAATTACTTTTGAGGCAAGGTGGAAAGCTCAGAAGGGAAGAAGCGCCATTTTGGATTTCTGATTTTTCTGAAATGGTTAAATTTTTATCACAAAAATATTCTAGCCCCAAATGTTTAATTTTTAAAAGGGCTAATAGGAAAAATGGACCTCATAGTTTTTTGTGCAACTTCCTCTGAGTGCCCCCGTACCCTACATGTAATCAGGAAATACTTTTCAGGCACAGTGGAAAGCTCAGAAGGGAAGGAGCGCCACATTGTAGTGCAGATTTAGCTGTTATGGTTTGCGGGTGCCATGACCCACTGGAAAAGCCCTTGAGGTGCCAGAACGGCAGAACCTCCCCATAAGTGACCCCATATTACAAACTACACCTCTCAATGAATTCATCTAAGGGTGCAGCGATCATATTGACACTACAGGTGTGTCACAGAATTTTGTACCATTGGGTTGTGAAGAAAAAATAATTACATTTTTACCACAAAAATGTTGTTTTAGCCCCAGATTTTACATTTTCACAAGGGTAAATGGCACCAAAAGTTGATTCTGGGGTTGTACACCCTGTTCTACCAGCACTTTGATACACTGACCAAGTGCACGAAATATACTCTTTCCTTGAAGTTGCTGACCAATCATAAGCAGGCAGCAACATACTGGCAAAAGAAGAACACACTCTCACAATACCAGAGCAGGTTTCTTAGTGTGTGAGGCTTATAATGTCAGACAGCCTGATCTCCAGTCTAACCTTGTGCATGACTAAAAAGTGCTGAGGAGAGTAAAGATGATTAACACCTTAAAGATAAGGTCCCAGCAATCAGTGATGGGGAGATGGGCAGTATAGCAGAGGTGAGAGTGCTATGTGAGAGGAGGAAAGCTGATAGAAGGGTTTGTAATGTGACACAGCTAAACTCAGCTTTGCTGCCCCCCCACACTGATTGCTGAGATCTTATCTGAAAAGTCTTTGTGATCTTTGCTCTACTCCCAGCACTTTCTAGACCAGGAGACCGGAGCTGTCTGCCATTATATCTAATGTTACATTTTTTTCACCATTTATAAACCATTCAGTGTTAAAAATATGCAGATGCATTGAAGGGGTGAATGTTTTTTCACACAGTTAAAGCACGTAATATGTGAGGAGATTCAATATACCATCTACATAATTACGCATAAAAAAAAAACTTTAAAGGGGTTATTATTCTTTTTTACTATGAGCCAAAAAAAAACAAACAGGCTAGTTGCTATGTACCTGCCTGTTCTATACGGTGCTTGCTCAGGGCGGTCACTAGCTGCTTCTGCCGGGGATTCAGCTTTTCCACATCAACAGAGAAGCTTTCTCTTTTCCAGGCTGTTCTGTCGACAGGTCGTGACTGAGCCGACGGCGTACTGATTGACAGCCAGCTTCGCGCAGTGAAGCAGCGGGGAGGCAGATGTCAATCACCATGACATCAGCAGTCACGTCCTGTCAACAGAGCAAAGAGAAGCAGCTGCTTTGTTGACCTGACATCAGCAGAAGCTGCAGAATCACTGGTAGGAGCGGTCAGGGACCGCTCTGTGCTGGCAGAGATCTGTGCTGGGCAGAATAGGCAGATAATTAGCAACTACCTGCCTGTTAGTTCTTAGGCCAACAGTAAGAAAATAATATAGTCCTGGATAATGTCTTTAAAAGCAAAGCCCTGACAGTCCTCACCACACTCCATCCTCTTCTTCCCGTATCAGCTGAACGATGTCTCCACTTTTCACTGGGAGGTCCTCTAACCCTCGCTTCTCACAGTCTGCAACAACGGTATATTTACCTGGACTCTGAAATCACACAAAACGTATTTCACAGGAAGTTCTCAAACATTCAGAAAGCAAAACACCACCTGGTTAAATTACACCAGAAAACAGCATGTTCTCGTCCATTTCCCTCTGCAGGCATTTGAGTGGTTTTGGGGGTACATTTTAATGTAAAAAATGTTTGTACAGATCCGTGGAAAAATATAACAGAGCCAAAGTAGAACACATATTGGTGGACAATGGAAATTATCAAACATTTTTGGTAATGTATAATCTGTGTGATAATAATGGGTTCATGTCTCAGCAACTAAGGCCTATGCAAAATGCAATGGTGTACATGGGATGTCCAAAATTGGTGTATGAAGTTTGGAAAATTGTGCACTTTTTGGTGAAAGGGACTTTTTCTTTTCATATTTATATATTATTAAATAAATATTACATATAATTTTTGTTATTAATTTTTGTTATATGGATTGAGGTTAGGGAGTGTACTCAATCTGCTGACTTTATATAAAGTTTACTAATAACTTTAAAAAAACAATAAATAGCCGCTCACCACTAGAGTATCTCAATGGGCTATGCCAGTAGCCTGTTCATTTACAGAGAGTAGATAGGAAAGGGTTAATCAAATGAACATAGTGTGGCCAACTATAGTGTTTACCAGCTTTTTATCTGCCGTTTCTGCCGCTTCATCCTCTGCATCTGAAGAATTAATCGGATCTTCTCCACTAGACCATCCATCATTGTTTTCTTCTGAAACGTCCAGTGATTGAGATGTCCTGTTCCAACCTAATAGGGAGAAAACTATGAGTGAGCAAAACCTTGCTAACAAAAGTCTTCCAAAGCGTGAATGTTCCTTGTAGTTTTTTTTTATCATGATACACATGCAATCTGGTCACTATACTATGTGGCACGTTATTCACAAGTGGGTGGTAAAATTCCACGGCTCCATTAACATACGGACAGAATGAAAACATGAATCATTGAAGTACTTTCCAGTTCTTGCAACATCTATTATTTATGTGCACATTCCTTGTAAATCCACACGCAAGTCCACTGCACTCAGAAACTACATGCAATGAGGCATACTGTATTTATCACATTAAGACATCACGCACATTTTGGGATATAATTTCCCAGTGCTACACTATATAGGTTATGTGCACTGTTCATATAAAACAAATACTAACGTCCAGAGGAAGAAATAAACCTATCATCTTTCACCATCTAAGTATAAGATCATATAAAACTTGACTTTTATTAAATATTATTAAAACGAATCATTAATGTGCTATATGACAGCTAAAATTAGCATCACACTTCTCAATGATATTTGAGAATTAATCTCCATGCTGACAATGCTTATAAAAGCTAAAAACTCTCTTATTCTCCCAACCTGAACCATTTTTATTATCGAGAACCAAATGGTATATGGGGAGATGGGACAAAAGAGAGATAGTATGATATATGAGAGAATGAAATACGGGTGAGTATCTTCATCACAGATCTGATGGCAAGAAATGCCTATAGATAATTAGGAATAACAAATATGAAATATGCACTCTACAAACCTATGGCGTGTAAACATGAAATATATGGGCATGCATGAATTGGCCAAATTATGTGCTAAGTATCTTCGTTTTTCCTATTTTCTAGTGCAGTAATGCTATTCATACTTCATATATTACATATTTGCATGCTACAGCATACAGAGTGTAACTTTGTTAGTTATAGATGGGAGATGGCTACTCTTCGTAAGCACCTGTACACGTCTGTTTTCTGTGTGGAAGTGATAGTCAGTCTTCTGATATTGGTATAGATAATTATGAGTCGCGAGTCATTTCTCAGTTACGCACATTGACTCCCATCTCTTTTTCAGGATATAAGTAGATGGGTTGGAGTGCCTCCAGTGCACACCATATAGATTGAGAAGGGATGCCAGATAAAAGATTATATTAGCCCCCCTTATAGGTTTCACCTTAAACAGCATCATCAAGAGGCACAAGGGCTAATGCTTATACTCCTTGATAATGCTGTTTCTCAGATACACCACGGTTACTTACCGGTAGCCGTTTTTTCCTGAGCCCATGACAGCACACCTGGAGAGAGGGATCCGCCCCACCAAGGACAGGAAACCGTCTGAAATAAAAGGGCGGTACCTCTCCCTCGCTTCAGTTGTTTACAGAGCATTGAGAGGACCTCCCAAAGAGGTTAGGCATATAACCAACACCTACAATATATATATATATATATATATATATTACACCCAAAACAGTGCACACCAGGGTGTGAGAAACAGAAAAAATAGGGAGGGAAAACTACGGGTGCTGTCATGGGCTCAGGAAAAACCGGCTACCGGTAAGTAACCGTGGTGTTTTCCCCTCACCCATGACAGCACACCTGGAGAGAATTTTGGAGAATTATGAGCACCCTAGGGAGGGACCACCGCCTGAAGTACCCTTCTCCCAAAGGTAAGGTCAGAGGAGGACAGATCCATCCGATAGTGTTTAAAGAAGATGGATGGTGTAGACTAAGCAGCAGCTCTACATATCTGATCGAGATGTCTGCCCTTTCCGCCCAGGAGGTTGCGACGGCTCTGGTGGAATGAGCCCTGACATTGTCTGGGGCCGGAATTCCTGTGGACGTATATGCTAGACAAATGGCCTCCCTAAGCCACCTAGAAATGGTACCCTTGTACACCCCGTGACCCTTCCTATTCCCCTGAAAGGCCAGGGACAAGGAATGGTCCTTCCCCCATACACTAGTCATGTTAATGTACTGTAGTAGTGATCTTCTAATATCTAGGTTATGGAATCTAACTTCCCCTGGGTTTTTAGGATTGCTGCAAAACGAGGGAAGCACAATCTCCTAGTTACAGTGAAATCTAGATACCACTTTGGGAAGGTATGCTGGATCTGGACGCAAGGTGACTCTATCATCATAAATTTGTGTGTAGGGAGGATTAACCGAAAGGGCCTGCAGGTCACCCACCCTATGAGCAGATGTTAAGGCCACTAAGAGGATGGTTTTAAGGGTGAGGATCTTAGGAGAGACATCCTGTGGGGGTTCGAACGGATCACTGGTAAGTGCATTCAAGACCAAATTCAGGTCCCAGGAAGGAACTCTTAGGGACCGAACCGGTCTGGCACAGGAGTTGATAAACCTCGAGACCCATCTGTTCCCCGCCAAGTTACAATTATAGAGCGCCCCCAATGCCGACACCTGAACTTTAAGAGTCCCTGTGGCTAGACCTAGGTCGCGCCCCTTTTGCAGAAACTCCAGGATTCCCCTGATTGGAGGCTTGTCTGATAATGGGGCATCTATAAATTCTAGTAATTTACTCCAGTCTCTGTTATAAATTTTTGTTGTTATTGGTTTCCTACTACCCAGCAAGGTAGAGACTAACCCTGGTGAAAACCCCTTGCTACTTAGTAGTGACCTCTCAAATTCCACGCCGCAAGATGGAAACCTCAGGCTTGGGCGTGGAATACTGGTCCCTGAATGAGAAGGTCCGGCCTCTCTGGTAGAACCCAGGGATCTGAAACCGACATTAGTCAGAGCAGGGAGAACCAAGGCCTCTTGGGCCAAAAAGGGGCTATAAGAATTACCCTTGCGCCTTCCTCCCGAATCTTCCTCACCACTACTGGAACCATTACTAACGAGGGAAAGGCATAGGCCTTCCTGAACTTCCAAGGGATCTGTAGGGCATCCACAGCATGGGGACTTTCAGCTGGATTTAAGGAGCAGAATCTGTCTACCTTCCTGTTTGCTCCTGTGGCGAACAGGTCTATGTCTGGCTGCCCCCATAACTGGACAATCTGTTGGAAGACCTCCGGGTTCAAGCTCCATTCCCCGTTGCTGGGGGGGGGGGGGGGGGTTAGCTGCTGCTCTTGGCTATCCTGGTCAGCCAGGCTTCAGAAGCGTGCCACGCTTTCAGGATAACCCCCTCCTCCTAAAATAGGGCCATCCAGCACCTCCTCCGGTTCATGGGCCCCCCCCCCCTTCCCAGGCCGGAGCTCCATCGAAAAAAAACGGCCTGCAACGCTTCACAGGGCGCCGCCATCTTGGATCGGGCGCCGCCTCCTGACGTCATCTGGCACGCCTCTCCCAGAGTGCCCCGTGCCGTGACGTCAGACGCGTCCTACCCGGAAGTCACTGTGCGGCCGGCAGAAGCGGCAGGGGGAGGGCGGCACAGCGGTCTATGGGAGGACGGAGCCTGCCTCACCGCGTGCGCCCGCTCGGCGCAGAAACCCCAGGGGAAGCTGCGGATGGCGCTTCTGGGATACTGAAGCCGGTGCACAGGCCAGTGCCCGCTCTTCCACACCGGGACAGCCCCAGGTAAGTCTTCTTTCTTCCAGACAGGTTCCCCATCAAGGACAGGAAACCAACTGAAGCGAGGGAGAGGTACCGCCCTTTTATTTCAGACGGTTTCCTGTCCTTGGTGGGGCGGATCCCTCTCTCCAGGTGTGCTGTCATGGGTGAGGGGAAAAAAATTATCTTTTGTCTGGCACCACTTCTCAGTCTATATGGTGTGCACTGCAGGTACTCCAATCCATCTACTTATATTCAGACAGAGAGATTGGAGTCAATGGGAGTAATTAAGAACTGACTTTGGATTCATAGCTAATGATCTATATGCATTTCTTGCCATCAAATCTGTGATGATAATACTCACTTGTATTTCATTCTCTCATTCATCATACTATCTCTCTTTCGTCTCATATCCCTATATACCATTTGGTTCTTCCGAATAGAACGGTTCACATTGGGAGAACAACACTATTTAGCATTGTCAACATAGAGATTAATTCTCAAACAAATAATATAGAGAAGTGTGATACTTATTTTAGATGTGATATAGCACATCAATGAATAGTTTTAGTAATATATAATAAAAGCCAAGTTCTATATCTTCATATTATTAGATAATTAGGAGATTGGTTGATTTCGTCATCTGGACGTTCGTATTCATTTTGTCTTTACACCATATGTTCATCTGTAGGTCTCTTTACTGAGTTCTGTTCACAAGCCATGCTTCCCTAAAATAGTTCCCTGCCAATCAACCACTAGAGCCACAAACCCATCAAACTACTGTTTTGTTTGTGCTGTATGAATACATCACAAAAGTAAAGGAACATATCCACTGCAATCAAGACCAGGCATCCTCCTTATACCTCTCCGACGCATGTCTGCGGAGGTCAGGTGAGATGTGCTAAGCCATTTGGACTTCGTCAGAATAAGAACAGAAGCTGTATCTGTGAAAGAGCTGGTGATAAATTCCCTAATAGCACCATTTCACATGAATCATACGTTATTGTTAGGTTCCTGAATTTTTCTGAACTATCAAAGACTTGTAAAGCAACAGATTTTCTCTAACTTGAGAAAATATGGATCCTGCTTCAATGGAAAAGACATTTTAAACACCTAAATACAAAAAGAATACAGAATAGCAATATACAAGCACATTTCTAAATCATTCAGTGATTGGTAGAAGTAATAAATAATTAAGGTGACATAATACTCAGTGCACGGTGAAATAACAGTCTGAAGAATGAAACATTGAGTCACTCTACCTCTTAAACCAAATGGAGTTGGGTCACTCTTTACTTCGTGGCGTTTAGTTTTTTTGTCAGGGCTGGTAGGAGAAGCTGCAGAAGGACGAACAGGAAAAACATAGAAACACAAGTGTTCAAGATTCGGAGAGGATAGAATGATACATGAGTAACGTTCACACCTTTGAGTTATTTAGGATGCTGTTTTCATGGGTAAATGAACAGTTATTTTAGATTGTTGCTTAAAGTCCATTTTGCCTATTTTGTCCACGTACTTATGCAAATTGTGCATACCCCCAATAATCATAAATAACAATTGCAAAACTTCCGTGTAATTATGGGATGCCATACCAAGCTCTTAAAACATCTCCCCCCAAAAATTGCCATTTATCTGTGACCAAGAGGGCTTCAGATGTGTGTACTTTCTAAATGAGGAATTATCAATGCATTCTGCAAAGTCGTCAGTCAGGTTCTCTTTAAACACATGGGATGCTCAGCCTCACTAATTGGGACTTTGGGTGGAGTTTTCTGGATCCATCTGGTCACAATCTAAATGTGATATTTTTGTAATAAATATTTCCAAACTTATCTTAAAGGGGTTGTCCACTACTAGGGCAACCCCTTCTCGCTCAGAATGTTTGCCCCCTGAAAATAAAAACACCTATACTCACCTCCCGTGCCGGTGCCGTTCCAGCGGTGTTCCCGGGGTTCACATGAGGTTGTTACGTCACTTGAGCTCTGTGCCCAAACAGCACTGGAGTCAATGTCCCTGCCTTCAGAAGCAGTCAACAGGAAGTCAGGGCTACAGCTGGCCGCTAACTAATATTCCGACTAAGAAAGATTTCTCCTTGTAGTGGACAACCCCTTTAATTCATAATCACCTAATGGTCTAAATAGTTAGGGGTTCAAATTATTTTCTTTGCCATGAAAAAAAAAAACCTTAGTTGAAAAAAACCTTTCAGGTAAAAGTTTTACAGATGTATATGAACATTGTTTCAATGTATATTAATTTTTACTTTCTCCACAGTCAGCAGACGTCAAATAAAATACTGCAAAAAGCTGCAAATACTTGCAGAAGGCTTGAGAAACGCAGGCTCCTAGCACTGCAGTGAAAGCACAAGCATGAAATCGTGTGGACAATATAGGAGTAGGCAAATTTCTAAAAAACTGACGCTTCGCCAATTTATTTAGTTTTACGCTCATTATAGTATTGTAGCTACACAGCATTCCAGAAAAACTCAAAGGCTACAACACATTAGTAAATGAAATACAGGACCAGAGATTATTAACAGCAATGGCTGTGACGTTATAAAGCTGAAAGACACATGCTTTCAAAATTAGTATTTTATTAGTAACACTGTAAAGAAAAATATTATTCTAAATGAATTTTCCCTATCGAAAGCATTTATTGAGATTTTGTGTATAAAATAAGTTAAAGGGAATCTGTCGCCAGGTTTTTGCTATTTAATCAGCTAGCTGCATGATGTAGGGGCAGAGTCTTTGATTCCAGGAATGTGTCACTTATTGAGCAGCTTGTTGAAGTTTCAA
Source organism: Phyllobates terribilis (assembly GCF_046119375.1). NCBI lineage: Eukaryota > Metazoa > Chordata > Amphibia > Anura > Dendrobatidae > Phyllobates > Phyllobates terribilis. Next base: position 323,149,761 of record NW_027362762.1, on the reverse strand, counting down.
TAAAATCAATGTTATATCGGCGAGAGATTATCACTAAAGGACTAGCTGTCTCATGCCATGTTGTCCTCCTGCTCTGTGTAATCCCGCCCCCACCACTGATTGGTAGATTTCTGTGTACACTGTGCTTTGGCAGAAAACTGCCAATCAGTGCTGTAGGCGGGGTTATATAGAGCTCAACATTCAGAGAACTGCCTCATTACAAGTCAATTCCATTGAAAAAAATTGAGTTAAGCAGCAATAACACATAGAACTACATTCTACTCCCCTCTTATCTCCTCTTCCCACAATATTATACAAGATTTCTCCCGTGCATCCCCCCTACTCTGGAACTCTCTACCCCAAGACATCAGACTCTCTCCTACCGTAGAAACCTTTAAAAGGAACCTGAAGACCCACCTCTTCCATCAAGCCTACAACCTGCAGTAACCCTCGCTCCACCACCCACACCGCTGCATGACCAGCTCTACCCTCACCTACTGTATCCTCCCCCATCTCTTGTAGATTGTGAGCCCTCGCGGGCAGGGTCCTCCTCCTCCTGTACCAGTCAGCGACTTTTATTGTTTAAGATTATTGTAATTGTTTTTGCTATGTAAATCCCTTTTTCACATGTAAAGCACCATGGAATAAATGGCGCTATAATAATAAAGAATGATAAATAATAATACAACGAGGGAAGCTGTGCTAATTAATTTGTAAGCTGTAGGTGACCTGTTATACATAAACTTCATGTTTTAGTATAGTGTTTCTTTACAAGAAATAGCTGGTACAGTTAATCAGTACAACATCCTTTTAGCAAACTTTTAAATGGTCTCTTTTGGCTACTCTGCATTCCCTATAGCATGCCACATTATAAGTTCTAAAGTGCAGACACCAGTGAGATCTGGCACTGTAAGCACAACACTAGAGCTACACCTAAATGGGGTTCTCCAGGAATAGGAAAAAAAATAAAAGAATAGCATTATATATGAATTCATAAATACTCATAATTAGCAAATTGTATCTATGTAGGCAATAACTATAGTACAGTAAATGGCTGCTGTCCTGTTACACTGATGAAACCTGTCCTACAATGTTATTAGGATAGGTGCCTGTGAGCATGTGTAGTAGAGAGCTCTGTTGCTGTGATATGACGATAACCTGTCAAGCTCTCTGCTGGTCACAGCAGCCGCTCAGCATTCAGAAAGTCAGGGTGCCCATCAATGTGATTGGCCTATTCTTACTTCAGCACCCCTGGTATCTCCAGCATAAGATCAGATGGACAGTGTGGACAGCAGTGTGAGCAGCCTCTGCTTACTTCAGCACCACTGGTATCTCCAGTATAAGATCAGATAGACATGGTGGACAGCAGTGTGAGCAGCCTCTTCTTACTTCAGCACCACTGGTATCTCCAGTATTATATCAGATAAGCAGGGTGCACATCAGTGTGATTGACCTCTTCTTGCTTCAGCACCCCTGGAATCTCCAGTATTAAATCATATATACAGGGTGAACAGCAGTGTGAGCAGTCTCTTCTTACCTCAGGACTCCTGGTATCTCCAGTATTACATCAGTATATCCACTTGGAGCATATCTTTCTACACATGAAGGGAGTAGACGGATGTCCCTGATGCACATGCTCACATGCATAATATTCTAGGACAGGTTTTGGTCATTGTAACATGAAGGCAATTTTAATATACCATTGGGATTACCTCCTTTAGACAAAATGAGTGTGATATGCTATTGAAAGTTATTTAGAAACTGTTTTACAATGACAGAACAGCTTTAATTTAATAATGTCTCCGGAATTATTCTGACCAATCGGAGGGCAGAATAAAGTAGTGACAATCACCCCGATTATAGACGTGTGTTACTTGTCAAAATGCCATAGCTTCCATCAAATCATAGTTGTAAAGCAAGATTGAGGTGACACAGGAGTCCTAATAATGATGTCCTGTGGAGCCACAGACTCTGATGGACAGTTTTTCCTAAGCACAGTAATAAGGTGATGGCTGATGAACAGGGCGATGAGGTTAGCCTGCTGCTCATGAATATGAAGACTCCAGGCTGAAATAGCGCCTGGGCAGTACTCTGATCTACTGAAAATGACAACATCTTGCCATGTAAGTGACACACCAGTATAATTGGGGTGTCTATCACTACTCTTTGTGGCACGCCAACAGAAGCCTGATGACAGATTCCCTTGAGGCCTCACTGCACATTATCTGATAAATTAGTGCATTAAGTGAAAAGAAATATTAAGGAGAGTCGACAACAGCATGGTTAGTGCATAGCGTCTAGCTGGCCTTAGATTACCTTTCTGAGTTTTGAGGTTAGGAAAACCCTGCAAAGTGAAGCGCTTTTTTGAAACTGCAGAAGACTCTGAGGTAGGGCTAGTTACTGTGCCATCTAGAAATGAGAAAGACACAGGAGAAGAGAAATAGAGCCATGTGGAAAGCACACACGTACATGCAGAGATAGGGAGAGCAGACATAAGGCACCAAAGCACAGCCACGGGATTGGGGTATATCGTATAGGGTGCTCGGGCAGCATCTACATTCCATCTAAGCCCTCATATATATCAATGCTTTATCTAGTCCTCGTATAAAGAGAACATAAATCACAATACACCTTACTCACCTTTACTCTTCTCAAGGTACGTTGGTAATGTTACTAAACAGGAGTCAGGACTTATTAAAGGCTCTGTTTTCCTTTCTTCTAGTTTTTTGACCTTTCCAGACTTACTTCTCAAAGGACTAAAAAAATGGATTCGAAAACATCAGTATTCCTAATGGGGGAGGCACTATGTCTACTCATCATCATTTACTTACCTGGTACTAGATGGAGTTGGTAATGGGGAACTGTTGGTGTGCTCCACTGACTTGTGTTGACTGGCTTCTGAAAATATATATCGGTAATAAAGAGTTACTAGACATGAGCATGACAGAATAGAATTTTAATATGTGACTGTGGCGCCCTGCTGTGCACTGGTGCCACAGAACCCAGAAGGGTGCATGGATGGACTTCTCCACAAGAGGCCCTCACACATTCACACACCTCCACCCTACCACCTCAGACCAGCAGAGGGAGCCCGTTAGGGATATATATAGGGAGGGTGGAGCCAGGCAGCGCAGTTAGTTAGTCTCTCAGACATAGAGAGGGACAGAGCTCAGAGTTGAGCAGAGAGAGTGCTGACGCTCAGAGAGCAGCACGCAGGCTGCTGTGCTTAGGCGAGCCAAGGCTTACAGCACTTGTGAAGGCCTAGTGAGGGCCCTGAGTGGGCCGAAGGCGAGAGGAGAAGGAAGAAGTAGCGAGGGGGCAGAGGAGCATACCAGGCTCACCCCGATATATATACCGGACACCGGGTCCGCACCTACAGGGACCCTTTACACCCAGTAGGAACCACCGGAACCCCTGGAGGTCCCAGGTTCACCAAACGCTGATTAAAGTACCAGGGCTAGGAGTCACGGAGGCCCCAGCGTCCAGGGAGAGTGATCTCCAAAAGAAGGCCCTACCATCAGGTCAGCAGGTGTAAAGAGAGACAGTAACCAAGCTAGGCCTAGCTCCAGGCATGTCAGAAGCTTAGCGAGTAAAGCCACGGATCAGGAGGCCCTATACCCGCTCACTGGGGAGAGTCCGGAGTACCCTGGACCGTGCCTGCACCATCACCAGTAAAGGTACTGAAGCTTACCCCCGTGTGAGTGTCCCTCTTTCCTCAGGGACCGTCCTGCCGTCTCTCCCCTGCACCACCATCCATTACACCCCACGCTGCCCTGGAGCTAGTTCAACCTGTGGAGAGCCACACCATCCCTGCTGCCGTAACACCAGCTCCAGAGGACTGCTCCGCAGCGGCGGCACCCCTTAGCCGCATTCCACAGGTGGCGTCACGAACACTTTCCCAAATCCCCTATAAACTATTCCCCCTTTTACTGACCGCCCTGGGTCACGGACCGGGCCAGCTACCGTGATATCCCCCAGCAACCAGAGGCCCGGCTGCCGAGTACCCCACGGCCCAGGGGTCGCGTCATGACCTTACAATTCTACCGAGAGGTGTACAACGTCTAATCGAATAATCCTTTTACCCTTTATCCATATTTGTGGTCGTCTGACACAAGTGATCATTGTGAGGTGACCGCACATACATGATCATTGCCCATGGCACTGCTAGAGCACATTATTGTGATTACACATCACTACAGGTTTTTACCCTATAAAAACCTCAGGCAACAGTCACTTATACTTCCAATCATTTTCGTATAGAGACATAGCTAAGTTACTCATCAACATCATCACTAAGTCATGACATCAAAACCCCTATCAAAGACTGAGCTTCATTTTACCACGTTTATAGCTCACTTGCTATTTTTAAGAAATAAACTTTGTTGTTATTTTGTCTCCAAAGAAGAGACATATCAATATTTTGAAGGCTATTTGGCAAACCTAGGCCCCGATTCATCAAGGCCGCCGGTTTTCACACCAGTCTTGATGAGGAGGTAGAGTGGAGTGCCAGGCATCTGATTCATTAATAGGGACAAGGCTGTTAATGAATCAGGCAAGGAGTGAAGTGGCGTGCGGTTGGTCACAAAACTTTCTCCAATAATATCCTGGAGTAAGATTTATGGCATGAAGAATGCCCCAACCTGTCACACCCCGCTCAGCCCACTTTGTCAGAGCTGGGGAAAAATGTTGTGAAAAGACCTTGCATTGCACAAAAATTTTGAGACTTTTACATGCAAAAGCTTTAATGAATCAGAGCCATAGTTTTTGTTATATAAAACAAGTCAGAAAAAGGAACTAAAACCCAGATTCTTCAAGACAGGCGTTCTGCATGCCAGTCTTGATGAAGAGTGCACCGGAGTAAGACGGAACAAATTCATTAAGAGGCACATCTTTCTGTTGCCATGTGCCCGGCAAGAAAAGTATACCAGTCATGAACTAGAGTACATTTCTGTTATAATTTGTGCCACTTTTGTGACATAAATTATGATGAGTGTGGTGGCTGTGCTTGGCTATGTCCTCACCAGGCAATGCTCTACCTATTTTTGAAAAAAATTGGCACTGCTTGCCAGGACCGGCATAGAAACAACAAAAGTCATAAATTCAAATTTTTTTGTGTAACTACCATTTGCGCAAAAATTTACTACATTTCAAATAATTTTACACCAGAATTCTGTAGAAAAATGCTTAATGAATCAGGGCCTAAATTTATTTAATAGCTGGTCAATTTCAAGCAAGAGCCAGAAAATGATGCAGATAAGAATGTAGGGAAACAAATTGATGTGGATCAAACAGATGAAGATATTATGGGCAATAATTGATATCCATGTGATTCACCATGTAAGAAAGCTCCATGTCTCAATCAATGAAATCCATAACTTTAGTAGCACACAGCAAAGCAAACAGGATAAGCTGACAATGAGCGGCCAAGTGGGAGCAAATATCTCTGGGAAAAGTGGTGCAGAGGCTCATAAAGGGATGAGTGAGAAATTAACCATATAAAGTCATATGTTCAATAAAATGAAATAAAATATATATATAAAAAAACAGTTACCTCTACAAGCCTGAAGCTGGCTAGTCAATACCTTTCTGATTTCATTTACCCAGGTGGCTTTTATTTCGGATGTTTGTGCCTGTAAAAACATAATTAGCTAGCTAGTACTTTAGCTAAATAGCAGTGTAATTTCTATAGCAGTCCAGCTTTATTACATCAGATCTTCAAGCGCTACATGCGTGTTAGGGTGCTTTCATGTTGTGTTTGTGGGTCCCGTTGGAGCATACGTCCGAACCACCCTGCAAAATGGGCCATAGACTGTAATGATGAAGACAGAGAGAACTTGCTCTCTCACGTGCATAATTTTCGGGAGTGTACGCCTATAGGAAGTGGACACTCACGTAGTAGACTGTGTCTGGGAACCTGTCTCCTTTAGGCGTACACTCCCAAAAATGGTGCATGTGAGAGAGCACGTTCGCTCTGTCTGCATCATTACAGTCTATGGCCCCGTCGACGCATAAGTCCAAGCCACGTTTTGCACAGGAGTTTGGACGCATGCCCCTACAAGACCCATGAACGCAATGTGAAAGCACCCTTACAAATTTAGTTTATCACGTTCTGGAAAGATAATAAAAATGGATAATTTAAGCTTGGTGCACACTTTGTTAGAGCCCTATAATTAGCATGTAGGCCGGGAAATACTCCCACTGTACATATTAAAGGGGTATTCCTAAAATTAAAAGTTCTCAGTAAATTATTGTCTATCAAATAGACCTCTGGGATCCTCAGCCATTACAAAAACGGGGCTCTGGATCTCAAAAAACTCCATGGACGGAGCGAAGGTCCGCAAGATAAATGTATGGATAAGGGATAACTTTGATCATGGAACTACCCATATGCATGGGCTTTATTTGCATGATAAAAGCCAGTATTGTTTTGGTCTCTATCAAGGTGCTATGTGTCAGCATACATTTTTTACTATTGCATAGGAAAGACATTTTACTTAAAGTGTTTATACAGTCATGGCAGAAAGTGTCGGCACCCTTGAAATTGTTCCAGAGAATGAAGTATTTCTCCCAGAAAATTATTGCAATTATACGTGTTTTGTTATACACCTTTATTTCCTTTGTATTAGAACCCAAAAAAAATTTGAAAAAAGGTAAATTTGGTTGACAACTCTTCCACCTCGCCCTACATTTCCCCATAAACTTACATAATCAGTCTCACAATATACAATGCATACAGTATATTAGCATGTAAACATAAGTAGGTTGTCATATAGCAAATAAATGCACAAAAATTACAACATTTGTAGCCGCCAATATATTTTTTTAACCCTGCAGATTTTCTCCTCATATATACATGATGACTCTCCCATGTAATGATCTTACATAAATGTTATCTCAGCAGAATAGCATTACCTGCACAATATATACTTCTTCTCTTGCATTGTACCAGATTTCAAATTTCCTAATGTCTCCCTTTACATATTCTGTAATTCCAACAGATGCCATCTGGCCAAAATAGAAACAAGATTTAATGAGACATTCAGACTGGTTTACTGTAACGTTCTTACAATGTAGATACATTAAATGTAGAACTTAATATTTTCAGATCAGAAGGAACATTTGTATGAAAGAGAACATGAAGACCATGGTTACATCTTCAAAATAACCATTATCCTTTAATGGAAGGTGAACATGACTTTAAATATAAAATTGAGGTGTTATTTATACCTCAACCACCCCAGCCAAGTCTGTACGGTAAGTAAAGTAATAGTGTCGGTACAGAGAGGCGAACAGTTGTAATTTATTTTACAGAATTACTTATAACTGATCTTGATTTCTAACAGGCAAACACAGTGGTAGTCAAAATAAGCTTTTTATAGTAACATAATAGTCTTATTATTTATATAATAGCAGAACTTTATCAGTAAAACTTCACTTTTAATGAGACAGGTAACACCAAACTGTAAAAAAAACAAAAAACATACAAAAATCCAAAAAGATGGAGTTGGGGAGCAGAGGAATGCTCTCTCTGAATTTCCCCTTCACCTACCTAGTCTTGTCTTATTTTTTCTTCATTTCTCTCTCACCTATTTTTTGTTCTTTCATTGTGTTGTTTGGTAACTTCCTACACTCTGACTCTAGGAAAAAGAGCGCCGTGTAGGAGGTACTCATATTAAATAAGTGATTTTTGGGTTGTGGAGCTGTTCGTCTCACCTTTATGTTATAGTTAAATCCTCATATATTGACTTAATATCATCACATTTCAGGGTCATGGACATACATACATACATATATACACACACACACAACATACATTATATATATATATATATATATATATATATATATATATATATATATATATATATATATATATATATATATATATATATATACACATATATATATATATATATATACATACACTACAGACCAAAAGTTTGGACACACCTCATTTAAAGATTTTTCTGTATTTTCATGACTATGAAAATTGTACATTCACACTGAAGGCATCAAAACTATGAATTAACACATGTGGAATTATATACTTAACAAAAAAGTGTGAAACAACGGAAAATATGTTTTATATTTTAGGTTCTTCAAAGTAGCCACCTTTTGCTTTGATGACTGCTTTGCACACTCTTGGTATTCTCTTGATGAGCTTCAAGAGGTAGTCACCAGAAATGGTCTTCCAACAATCTTGAAGGAGTTCCCAGAGATGCTTCGCACTTGTTGGCCCCTTTGCCTTTACTCTGCGGTCCAGCTCACCCCAAACCATCTCGATTGGGTTCAGGTCTGGTGACTGTGGAGGCCAGGTTATCTGGCGTAGCACCCCATCACTCTCCTCCTTGGTCAAATAGCCCTTACACAGCCTGGAGGTGTGTTTGGGCTCATTGTCCTGTTGAAAAATAAATGATGGTCCAACTAAACGAAAACCGGATGGAATAGCATGCCGCTGCAAGATGCTGTGGTAGGCATGCTGGTTCAGTATGCCTTCAATTTTGAATAAATCCCCAACAGTGTCACCAGAAAAGCACCCCCACACCATCACACCTCCTCCTCCATGCTTCACAGTGGGAACCAGGCATGTAGAGTCCATCCGTTCACCTTTTCTGCATCGCACAAAGACACGGTGGTTGGAACCAAAGATCTCAAATTTGGACTCATCAGACCAAAGCACAGATTTCCACTGGTCTAATGTCCATTCCTTGTGTTCTTTAGCCCAAACAAGTCTCTTCTCCTTGTTGCCTGTCCTTAGCAGTGGTTTCCTAGCAGCTATTTTACCATGAAGGCCTACTGCACAAAGTCTCCTCTTAACAGTTGTTGTAGAGATGTGTCTGCTGCTAGAACTCTGTGTGGCATTGACCTGGTCTCTAATCTGAGCTGCTGTTAACCTGCGATTTCTGAGGCTGGTGACTCGGATAAACTTATCCTCAGAAGCAGAGGTGACTCTTGGTCTTCCTTTCCTGGGGCGGTCCTCATGTGAGCCAGTTTCTTTGTAGCGCTTGATGGTTTTTGCAACTGCACTTGGGGACACTTTCAAAGTTTGCCCAATTTTTCGGACTGACTGACCTTCATTTCTAAAAGTAATGATGGCCACTCGTTTTTCTTTACTTAGAATTTGTATTATGGCAAGAAAAAAGCAGCTAACAGTCTATTCAGTAGGACTATCAGCTGTGTATCCACCTGACTACTGCACAACACAACTGATGGTCCCAACCCCATTTATAAGGCAAGAAATCCCACTTATTAAACCTGACAGGGCACACCTGTGAAGTGAAAACCATTTCCGGTGACTACCTCTTGAAGCTCATCAAGAGAATGCCAAGAGTGTGCAAAGCAGTCATCAAAGCAAAAGGTGGCTACTTTGAAGAACCTAGAATATAAGACATATTTTCAGTTGTTTTACACTTTTTTGTTAAGTATATAATTCCACATGTGTTAATTCATAGTTTTGATGCCTTCAGTGTGAATGTACAATTTTCATAGTCCTGAAAATACAGAAAAATCTTTAAATGAGGTGTGTCCAAACTTTTGGTCTATACTGTATGTGTATGTATATATATATATATATATATATATATATACATACATACATACACACATATTTATATATATAAAATTGTGTGTGTGTGTGTGAGTGTGTGTGTGAAGGAATAGGAACAATGCACCATGTGTTAGGCATCAGCAGGGAACCATGTAACATGTATTAGGCATCAGCAGGGAACCATGTAACATGTATTAGGCATCAGCAGGGAACCATGTAACATGTATTAGGCATCAGCAGGGAACCATGTAATATGTATTAGGCATCAGCAGGGAACCATGTAACATGTATTAGGCATCAGCAGGGAACCATGTAACATGTATTAGGCATCAGCAGGGAACCATGTAACATGTATTAGGCATCAGCAGGGAACCATGTAATATGTATTAGGCATCAGCAGGGAACCATGTAACATGTATTAGGCATCAGCAGGGAACCATGTAACATGTATTAGGCATCAGCAGGGAACCATGTAATATGTATTAGGCATCAGCAGGGAACCATGTAACATGTATTAGGCATCAGCAGGGGACCATGTAACATGTATTTGACCCTCAGTGATATAATTTTAGATTTTAGCCAGAGCAGATGACAAATATTAATACAAATATATTTTCAAAGTGAGAAGTGTTACAACTTTATTAGCCATACATTAGTGCAATAGCTCCCATTATTACCTGAGCTATGGAAGCCGGGTGCAGGTTATTTTTGAACACATAATAACAAATCCTCAAAGTTCCATCTGACTTTTAATGGAATCCATTGGGTTTCCTTCTGACGGCCATAATAGTGCTGCAGGTTACATTACTCTCAATAAAAAAGCGTTGGAAAGCGGAAAGGAGTGGCAGTGTGAATGTTCATTTTCTGTGTGTTTGGAATAGAGTACTAAGTGTTTCTAATAGACTTACATTTAAGGAATGTTTGAAGCTATAGGAAGGAGCCTTCTCATATCCCTCGCCGTTCTCTTCTCTCTTCTTGCAGAACAGGACCGCCTTTTCATGCAGGAATAGATGTCTCTGCATTGGTTTAAATCTTGCCAGGTCCTTTACTTTAGAATGTCCCTTTTTATGTTCTGTCCACACATTAAAGGACCCTTGCATTAAAAGTTTGCCAAGATCATTCAAGTTCCCCTGTAAAGAACAATTCATATTAATGGTTATTAGCACTATACCAGGATTAGTCAAAACTGTGATCAAAATGGATTAAAGGAAAATGTAAAATGTGTAAAATGGATAAACTTGCATAAACCACATCTACATTGGACCTACTAAAAATAGCCACTTACTTCATATCCAGTGATCGCTATTTGGTGCATAGAGTCATTGACAGCTTTGAGAATGCCAAGAATAGAAGCCAAAGCTTCCTGCAGATCTTCAGCACCTTCACAATTCTTACTGTACTTTAACATTTCCTAAGCAGAACACACAACCATAAAATTGCAGATATTTCTAAAACTGGCACATTGCTGAGTAACTGCTGTTGCTATAGCTCTGGAGAATGTACCGTATTTCACTTCAGCAAATGATTCTTGATAAATGCTTACAGGATTTTTTCTATCCAGAAATCTACAGAATATATTTGGCTCTGTATTTATGTCTCCCCCGTGGTCTTTTCTAATCCCCACCATCAGATCTTCTGCAGAGAGGTGAGAGACCATGCTGATCCTTAGGAGGCTCCAGCATGGTTATCCACTGACTACAACACCTGTTAGGTTTATTACATCCTAACAGTTCCTTTGAAGTGGTTGTTTCAACATCACTAATGGTTAAAATTGCAAAGGGCTTGTAAAAACAAGCAAGTTTGCATTTAAAATCGCATTTAACCCCTTAGTGGCCAGGCTAAATTTCTCAAATCTGATGTGTCACTTTATGTGGCAATAACTCGGGAATGTTATAATATATCCGAGTGGCTTTGATATTTTTTTACATAGATGTTTTTTCGTTACACATTTTATTTTATAATAATGCTACATTTAGGTCCACATGTTTTACGATCATATCTAAAAATATCTGAAATTTGACCACAAAAAATAGAAAAATTAGCAATTTCAAAAACTTTGAATGATTATCCCTTTAATCCAGATAGTCATACCGCACAAAATACCATTTCCCATGTCTTCCTTACATCACCACCAGCTGTAAAATGCTCTTTTATTTTATTAGGATATTAGAACCTTTTAAAATTGTAGCAGGAATTTTTAATTTTTTCAAGGAAATTTATAAAACTTACCTTTCTAGACAGTTATTCAGTTTCTGAAGTGACTTTGGGAGACCTATATATTGGAAAACCCCCAAAACTGATACCATTATATTCAAAACTGCTTTCAGGTAGTTTATTAACCCTTCAGGTACTTTTCAGGAATTAATGCAAAGTGGCATGACAGGAAAGAAAAATATTTTTTTTATACCACCTAAATGTTCCTAACTTCTGAAAAGCCCCTATAGTCGGCAGACTCTTAGGTCGTTATTTGGCCGTGAATTGCCATGGCAATCATCAGGGCCACACGATCATAACCTCAGGGTGCCAATGGGGTTAAAGAGGGAGCCCACACACTCTGTTAACCGTCCAGATACTGTAGTAACTATTGACCGCACCATCTAAGGGGTTAAACGGTTGGTGTCAACACCGATTGTGACTGATGCAGCAGGGTGTCAGCTATACTGTACTGATGACAGCCGCTGCATTTTCACTCATGGGGGGATGCTATTAACATAACTCAGGTCAGTTTTAAGTCGTATTGGTGGTCACTAAGTGGTTAAAATCTTATCTATTCTTAAGAAAGGAGAGATTTTTAATTTTATTGTTTTATGCTCGTTATCTTGAATGTTGCATGCACAGTGACTTACAGCTCTTTTTCATAGAGCTTGTAAGCGCTGATCAGACCAGTGGCACCGGCGGAGTGCAGGGGTAATAAAACTGTCTGGATTGGAGCGGCCAGCTTTATTGCCCCTGTGCTGCTTTGATGCCATTGGTCCAAACTCTCAATTTTCAGGATCACACCGTCCCCCAGCAAACAGATGGCTGGGGGATGGTGCGTGCCCAAAGATGAAATTTGAGAACAGTAGAAGGAAAGGTACTATGCAGATATGTTAGGAGCAGTCACAGGACCTCTTTCAGTATTTCAAAACTTTTTGGAAATGTAATAGATTTAATATTCATGTAACATATGGGCAGTGCAGAAGCTGTTCTGGTGGCTCTCTGCTCCAGCTATAATGTATAAGGGATGATGTACCTTTAAAAGCAGTTGGTACTTTGTTATCCTCTGCACGGGTTTCAGTAGGTAGGAATCCAGGCTTAGTTTATGATCCAACTTCCTTTGGCACTCCTACAAGATGCAGAATGTTATTGACACGGATCCATTAAATGCTACTAATAATTGTGACGTTGCTATACAGTTACCTGAAAGAAGGCGGCATCAGAGCTCTGGCGCCACAGACTCTCAGATCGGGGCTTGTTCTGGCAGTACTTCTCATAGATCTGGAAATCTTCCATCTGGGTGTTAGAAAGCAAGGACAGGAATTACCTTAACTGTAGGACAGATTATGGCCACCTACAAACATAAGTGACATATTCCATTCCTGGTATAATAACAAGGAAAAACAGCAGCACAGTCCTAATGTTGTGGGTGCAATACTTCCCCAATAACCAGCCAAGAAGCCTCCAAATACAGAAAAAAGAGTGGAAGAAGCACTCCAATGGGAAGAAGTGAAAAAGTGGCATTTATTAACAGTATGCCAGTTATAGATTTCACCATATATTAAAGTATTCTTTGCTAAAAAATTAAGTTACTTTATAACAATATTTTCCAATTTTGGTCATTTTATTTAATGACTTTTTCCAGTTTGGTAATGCAGTATGTGAATATTGGCTTGACAACAACATTGTTGTCTCCTGGGTAAATTGATAGTTCAGCATATTTTAATGTTTATATTTTGGCTCCATACAAAAACAACAAAGAGCAGTAGGTCTTCATACAAGTCAGTGTTTGTATGGAGCCAAAATGCCTGACGGCCTTATATTTCTAAGATTTACACAACTTTTTCTTGGCTATGTGTCACTAATATTAGGCATAATTAATCACTATTCACACATTAAACACAGTGTTAACAATGTGTTTCATATACAGAGTGTGATGTGTTTTTAGGGACATTCTCACAGCAGGTGGAATAATAAACTAATTATACTAAAACTAATAACCCAATAGTAACAAGTTCTTGTAAAGTGCAAACATACACATACCCTTTCTAGAAAACATCTTCCTACCAGCTCAGGATAGTCAATGTAGTTCTCCAACTCTCGCAAGAATATCCTACAAAACACAAATCAAAACATTTTACATATTAAAATAATGCAATAAAATGGTATTATTGCAAAATAAAACCAAGGAAATAAAACAGAAATGTACCAAATATTTCACCTTTGTTTCAATTATTTTGCAGCTCTGAGGCTTGTCTTTTTTCACACAATTCATTGTCTCACTCATTTAAAATGTCTGGCATGATCTTTTTCCATGAAGAAGCTGACACAAACGCTAAATTCTCATTTTCCACGAACTCCCAACATTTTTACCATAGAGGAACTCTTATAACTTCCTCATCCCTGCTATATAGCTAACAACTCTGGATGTCTTCTGGCCTAAGAAGGGACAAAGGAACCTAAAAGTTCACAAAATCTTGTTTGGGAAACTCTATGCTATGAGAAAGGAACATTTTGCTTTTTACACTATCTAAAAATGTTGTCCATGTGGAAAAAATATCTTTAGATATGTTTGAAAAAAAAACATACAACTTTAATTGCTAAAGCTCCAGCAATATATACCACGGTCAGTGCTGGTGTCTGGTCCTAGCAGCTCCATATCTGGTTTAAACTGAACCTGCCACTTGATTCATGCTGCCCAAACCATGGACAGCTAGAATTAGTAAGTTGTATGTAGTTTGATTTAAAAGTGAATACGTCAGCAGGTGCTATGTAATCTGACAGCAGCTCAAGTTCAAGACAGAGATTTTATTTCCAGTGATGTATCACTTATTATACTGGGGGCTAGAATCACAGCCTTCTCTCCTTGCGTTTCCTGCAGAGCTCCGATGCTGTATAACCCAGCTCACACCACTGGTTGGCAGCTGTGTAATGGCTGTGTCTGACTGTGCAGGAACATGGTCTGATCATACCACAGCTCCTGGGCAGGGGAGGAAGAAAAAGAGTATACAGATATTACAGCACAGGATCACAAATGATTCTTTCTTTGAAGAAAAACATTGTTCAAAAAACAGGCAGGGAAAAGTTTTTGTTTAATCATCTGGAGACCATCTGGTGGAGGTGTGAATTGAATCCATGTAGTGAGTCATAATTCCAGGTGTTAGATTGAGTACTGTTGTCAAGGAATTGAACATCCTTATCAATTTTAATTCCCAAATTTTTCTCTCTCTGTCGTCCTTGAAATTACATTTTAGTACTAAAACTTTTAGATGTGTCATACAGAGTCCCAGGCCAGGGAAATCTTTTCCCACAGGCGTGGGAACATTAAACATTCCCACAGACTTGCCATTGATCTCTTTGACTTATCATTAGGAGGCATCACCCCTTACACCTCATGAACAAATGTCTTGCTGTAACATCTCTTAAATGTTGTGCCTCTTGCCTTATGAATTCATTTGTAATATTGCCTGAAGGATGAGTCTCTGTGCTCTGAAAGCTTGCATATATATTTTTTTTCTGGTTAGCCAATAAAGGTATCACTCCGAGAATACGTTTGTCATTTTTGGGCATAAAAGTATGTTTATTGGGCTAAATGAATAGCACACTATATATTTTTTTTTGCAGTGACAATCTGTATAGGACAGATCAGTGTACTGAATGTTGCTACACAGTTAAACATACAGTATGCAGATGCATAGGAGACACCATCTGTTGAATGGAGAGTAAGGCTGCGTGCCCACGTTGCGGATTACAAGCGTATATGCTGCGGAATTTCCGCAGTGTAAATGCTTGTAAAACGCATGTATATCCGCACCCCAGGTCCCCAATGGCATTCCGCAATGTCAATGCCCATGCTGCGGATTTTTCCGCAGCGTATATGCTGCGGTCAAAAATCCGCAGCATGTTCATTAATTTTGCGTTTCCGCATGCGGAATCAATGTGTGGATGGTACCCAAGTCTGGAGGAGAGGAGACTCTCCTCCAGACCTGGGTACCAAAGAACCTGTAAAAAAAAAAGAATAAAATAAAGTTTATACTTATCTTCTGATGTTTTCCCTCCGTCGCGCTGTTGTGTGAAGGACCTGCCACGTCATTGAGTCATGTGACCCATCACATGACTCAATGACGTCACCAAAGGTCCTGCACACAACAGCGTGAGCCGCTCAAGACTCCGGAAGGTGAGTATAAACTTTATTTTTTTATTTTTTACCATTCTGATTCTATTTTTTAACTATTACTTGGTCACACTATATAAATCCATGCCGGTTGCATGGATTTGTATAGTGTGACCAAGTTGTCAAGCACTTTTCCAAGTGATGCTTAAATCACTTGGAGAAGTGCTTGATAACCCGCATGCGGAAATGCATGCAAATACGCTGCAAAGACGCCTCACAAACGCTTCTACCTGGCGGGAAAACCGCATGTAAAATCCGCATGCGATTTTCCCGCCAGGGAGAAGCGTAAAAAATATGCTTCATTTCCGCAACGTGGGCACATAGCCTAAGGCAACGTTTAAATATACGCTGGGAAAGCTTATCAACTAAGTGCAGAAATGCAGAGGACAATTACTAAATAGGCTAAACTAGTCATTCATCATTGGAATGGCCAGAAAGTTCATGCATTTTGACCTTATTATTATATAAACAAGTGACAAGTCTACCTGTTATGAAAGTGGTAGATTTCTTCCATATTTCCAAACAACACATCCTTTTTATTGAGGAGAACTGGAGAGAGGAGATGCATCACTAAGGGATTCTCCATTTCAGCAGCATAACCCTATAGACAACATAACAAGTCAACCATTGGTTACCCCAAATCACACAAAAAGATGGCTATAGGAAGAAGAGCTGCTCACATGTGAGTTACAGGGAACCACTACATCGACTTAAAGGGGTTTTCCCACAAATATAGTACTATTTAATCAACAGATCTTGGAATAATAAAAATTTCCACAATTGGATGTGCTAAAAAAATTGTTTCTGTGCTGAGATAATCTTATAATGTGCCCCTGCTGTGTGCTGTGTAATGGCTGTGTCTGACCGTGCAGGAACATGGTCTAAACATGAGAGGAAACAAAAGAGAGTATACAGAATGGTATCACAGATGCTGCTTTTTGTAAGGTAAAAACATTTCCCTGCCTGTCTAAAGAGAACCTGTCACGTGAAAAAATACTATTAACCTGTATATGGGGTTAATCTGCAGGTTAATAGTGTTCTGAACCTGCCCCCTGCCCGCACTTAGAGCCCCGCTGCCTGGAAGAAATTAACTTTATTCCTTCCAGCAGTGTTCGGCGTTCAGTCAGGGAGCGGTGCTGGCATGAGGTTCCGTCACCGCTCTGTGAATAGAGAGCAGCGGCTGTAACTGCATCCCCTGCACTGACTAACAGCAGCTCAGCAGTAGAGCCTGCTGTCAGTCAGTGCAGGGGGTGCTCCTTCCTTTCCGAACCCTGCCGTGCGCCCAAACAGTGGTTTTCCCCCACATATGGGGTATCGGCGTACTCCGCAGGAATTTCACAACAAATTTTGGGGTCCATTTTTTCCTGATACACTTGCGAAAGTAAAAAAAATTGGGGTCTAAAGTAACATTTTTGTGAAAAAAGTTATATATTCACTTTTTTCTTCCACATTCCAAAAATTCCTGTGAAGCACCTGAAGGGTTAATAAACTTATTGAATGTGGTTTTGAGCACCTTGAGGGGTGCAGTTTTTAGAATGGTGTCACTTTTGGGTATTTTCTGTCATAAAGGCCCCTGAAAGTCACATCAAATGTGATGTGGTCCCTAAAAAAATGGTTTTGTAAATTTTGTTGGAAAAATGAGAAATCGCTGGTCAACTTTTAACCCTTATAACTTCCTAACAAAAAAAAGTTTTGGTTCCAAAATTGTGTTGATGTAAAGTACACGTGGGAAATGTTATTTTGTGTGACATATCTTTCTGATTTAAGGGCATGAAAATGCAAAGCTTGAAAACAACGAAATTTTCAACATTTTCGCCAAATTTCCAATTTTTTCACAAATAAACGCAAGTTATATCGAAGAAATTTTACCACTATTATGAAGCACAATATGTCACGAAAAAACAATCTCAGAATCAGGGGGATCCATTGAAGTGTTCCAGAGTTATTACCTCAAAGTGACAGTGGTCAGAATTGTAAAAATTGGCCAGGTCATTAACGTGCAAACCACCCTCTGGGATAAAAGGGTTAAGAAATACAATTTTTTAATGAAGGGCTAGAACCTCTTATCGTTTCAAATGGAGCACAAAATAGATCAATAGTTTTTTGGAAAAAATAGTGGCCAAAATTCATGATTTTTTTATTTTAATTTTCTTAAACATCTCAAATTGAATAAACTAGAAATACTTATTTTTTTTGTTTTCTTGACTTTGATATATACAGTCATGGCCAAAAGTATTGAGAATGAGACAAATAGTAATTTTTCCAAAGTTTACTGCTTCATTTTTTGTAATGGCAATTTGCATATACTCCTGAATGTCAAAGAGTGATCAGCTTAACAGCAATTACTGTACTTGCAAAGTCAATATTTGCCCAGAAAATGAACTTTAACCCCCAAAACACATTTCAACATCATTGCAGTCCTGCCTAAAAAGGAGCAGCTAACATCGTTTTAGTGATTGATCCATTAACACAGGTGTGGGTGTTGAGGAGGACAGGGCTGGCGATCAATCAGTCATGATTAAGTAAGAATGACATCACTGGACACTTTAAAAGGAGGCTGGTTCTTGGTATCATTGTTTCTCTTCAGTTAACCATGGTTATCTCTAAAGAAACACGTGCAGCCATCATTGCACTGCACAAAAATGGCCTAACAGGGAAGAGTATCGCAGCTACAAAGATTGGACCTCAGTCAACAATCTATCGCATCATCAAGAACTTCAAGGAGAGAGCTTCCATTGTTGTCAAAAAGGCTCCAGGGCGCCCAAGAAAGACCAGCAAGCGCCAGGACCGTATCTTAAAACTGTTTCAGCTGCGGGATCGGACTACCAGCAGTGCCGAGCTTGCTCAGGAATGGCAGCAGGCTGGTGTGAGTGCTTCTGCACGCACTGTGAGGCGGAGGCTCTTTGAGCAAGGGCTGGTTTCAAGGAGGGCAGCAAAGAAGCCACTTCTCTCCAGAAAAAACATCAGGGACCGACTGATATTCTGCAAAAGGTACAGGGAGTGGACTGCTGAGGACTGGGGCAAAGTCATTTTCTCTGATGAATCCCCTTTTCGATTGTTTGGGACATCTGGAAAACAGCTTATTCGGAGAAGAAGAGGTGAGCGCTACCACCAGTCTTGTCTCATGCCAACTGTAAAGCATCCTGAAACCATTCATGTGTGAGGTTGCTTCTCAGCCAAGGGAATCGGCTCACTCACAGTCTTGCCTAAAAACACAGCCATGAATAAAGAATGGTACCAGAATGTCCTCCAAGAGCAACTTCTCCCAACCGTCCAAGAGCAGTTTGGCGCCCAACAATGCCTTTTCCAGCATGATGGAGCACCTTGCCATAAAGCAAAGGTGATAACTAAATGGCTCATGGAACAAAACAGAGATTTTGGGTCCATGGCCTGGAAGCTCCCCAGATCTTAATCCCATTGAGAACTTGTGGTCAATCATCAAGAGACGGGTGGACAAACAAAAACCAACAAATTCTGGCAAAATGCAAGCATTGATTATGCAAGAATGGACTGCTATCAGTCAGGATTTGGTCCAAAAGTTAATTGAGAGCATGCCAGGGAGAATTACAGAGGTCTTGAAGAAGAAGGGGCAACACTGCAAATATTGACTTGCTGCATTAACTCATTCTAACTGTCAATATAACCTATTGGTACTCATAATATGATTGCAATTATATTTCTGTATGCGATATAAACATCAGACAAACACTAATAAAAACCAGAGGCCAGCAGATCATGTGAAAATATAATTTTGGTGTCATTCTCAAAACTTTTGGCCATGACTGTAGTCACAGAGTTATAGGAATTTCTTACTCCAGTTCCACAGTCACAGTCCAAAAATATGAAAGTCAGGTAGTACGTTTCCCAAGAAATAAGGAACTATCCGTCTTTGTGATCTAGTGTTTGTTACCTAAGGCAAAGATGGAAGGTAATATCCTCTTGGTAAATAATACAGATAACTAATGAATAAAAGGAGCTCCAATAGAACATCAATAGAAATGGCATACCTCGAGCACAGACAGGAGCTCTTCCACATACACTCTTTCAGTCTCTATGAGTTCATTCATTACATGTCTTGAAACAAATGAAAGATGCAGGGTCTTAGACAGGATATACAACCAACATACTGTACATTGCTTTGAAGCCTTTGTAAAGTATAAACTCAGAAAACTCTACACACTCTTGAAACTAATATAGGGTGGGGTACAATTATTAATTGGTGTTTAGCACAATACTATACATTGAGTACCTTCTCAGCACTGCTAAATTTTCTTCATCCTCCATCATAGAACTTCTACTTTGACCATCAACTTCACTCTACAAGAAAAATACATGCCAATTCAATAACCTTATGTAAAAAAAAGTCTCATCAAGCCTCATTGAAGCAGGTCCATCCCTAGTTTGTGAAGTAGTACAATACTAGGCCACACACCAACGCACCTTGGCTCTGTGAAAGTTCATTCTTCTTTGAAGAACGATTTCTGCACTTCCTCGGTGTTCGGAGGCCCTCTGGAGAACTAGAGGTAGGAGACAAATCTCAGGTGAATTATTTTGTGGAACACACTAGAGTATAGGTTTTGTTACATATATTAATAACAAAAAAGTGGCTAAATCAAAAACTAAAAGTAAGAAAGTAATGCTGATAATTATTATAAATTTACCTGGAGAAGAACTAGGGGACTTGGTATATGCTTCTGGCCTAGGAGCCACAGGCTGCACAGGCCGCGTCTGTTTTGCAGCCAGCTTGCGTAAGCTTCCTTTCCGCTTCTCAAACATTTCTTGCATACTTTGTTGCTTCTGAAAAACCTTTTGAACATGTTCCTATTGTGCAAAAATACATAGAATTATATTTTTACAGAAGATGCAATTTAGAATTGATTAAAAAATTAAAACTACTGAAGACGTACCTGCAACTCCAGAGTGAGAATCTCTTCATACTGTGTAAGAACACTAGGCAAATCTTTGAGAGAATTTTCGGTGCCACTCTCAAAGAACTTTTCAATCTCTTGCAGTGCAGATTCTGCGCCATCTTGGGACTGGAACTTATCCACAGGCTGAGAAGCCAGCAAGTATATTCCCTCATCACACCACTCCATAGTCTGAAAAGTGTGGGAAAAACTATTAGAAAACACAACATGGACATTAACCCCTTCATGACATGTTCGATTTTCAATTGTTGTTTTTTCCTCTCTTTATTCCAAAAGCAATAACTTTTTTAGTTTTGCATCAGCATAGCCATATGACGGCTTTTTCTTTGTGGGACGAGTTGTACTTTTGAATGACACCATTCATTCTACCACATAGTATACTGTAAAACGGGAAAATATTCCAAGTCAGTTGAAATTGCAATTTCAAAATTGTATATGGTAAAGCTGACCAGGCAATATGATTTTACAGGTCAGTATGAGTACTCACATACCAAACATGAATAGTTTTTTTTTTTTTTTTTTTAAGTGGTGAAAAAAATGTGAAAATTTGTAAAAAAAAAAAAAAACTAATAAAGTTTGCTTTTGTTGGTATTTTCCGAGACCCAAAAAGCAAAAAAACTTTGCACTAGGGACGCAAGTCATATGCATACTCATTTCACGGCATGATCGTAATGACAGGTACGGGGGTCATCAGCAGACCCCATGCAGTCATGACAACCTATTGGCGCCTCGCGATCACCCCACAGGTTTGCCAAGGGGAGCATGTAACAGCGAACCCCCCTGCTGCAGCATGTTAAATGCCACTGTCAGTGATTGACAGCGGCATTTAACAAAAAAACTAAACACACAAAAAATGAATCTTAACAATATTGTCGCTAGAGACCTAAAATACAGAAGGCAGAAAGATATAATAGAAAGCAGTATCAGACTATTATTTATGTACATTAACCTCTACAGGGTCATTAGTCCCGTCTTGGAGTTAATCATATCTGGTCTATGTAATCAAGATCATGCATTACAGGCATTAATAAATATTGTAACCTGGTGTCGCTGCCGGTCGTACTCGTCTGACCCTCTGCGCACGAGTATGACCGGTGACACTAGGTTGTGGGCATGATGTTATGACTGATTCACCAGCCCTATCAGTCTCCCCTGAAGAGCCTTACCTAAGAGGAAACACGTCAGGAGCGATGCACCTTTCTTTCTACACAGTCCTGGACATGGTGGTGTCATATAGGACCTTTATTGGACCGAGACAGCCAGGGGGATTTGATATCCGAGACTACTAATGGTGAGATCGTTCCAATATTTATTGATGGAATGTTTTGGGGAATGTTTCTCGCCTGTTTACACAAAGGTTTCCCCAATATTTGTATATTAATGCATGATCTTGATTACATATAGACCAGATATGATGCATGATTAACTACTGCTAAGACAAGACTAATGACCCAGTAGAGGTTATTGGACGTACATGATAGTCTGTTACTGCTTTATATTAGATCTTCTTGCCTTCTGCAGCTTAGGTCACTAGGGACAACTATTTTTAAGATTCACTTTGTGTGCTTAGTTTTTAATGAAATAGATTAAAAGTTAAATTTTAATTATCTACCACTTTTTGCTAGTGCATTCTGAATAACTTGTGGTTTTGCTTATATACCCATTTTTTGCTACACTACACAGATTAGCTGGACTGGCTTGCAGAAGAGACCTACTCCTGCAGTTATAATCTCCAGCAGATAAAACATTGACTGTATTGAATATAGAGCACACAGCTTAATAAGTGACACATTCCTGGAATCAGGTTCTCATTCCCTACATTATGCTGCTCTTAGATTAAAAACCATCTGACAGACTCCCTTTTATACTCAGTGGCCCCAATTCCTTAAGACTGGTGTTTCTACACTGCTTCATTTAATGTATAAAAATCCAGACGCATACAATTTGGATTGTTCACTAACCTTCTCTAGACGCCTGTGAAGTTCTAGAGACTTATGAAGCACCTCTCGCCTTTCCTGGATACGACTACTGATGTCACCACATAGATGATGAAGCTCATTACACTTTGGGAGGATGGAGTCCACAGCATAGTGGTTACTAAGGATAAGATGGTCACCCTCTCTTGCTAGGACCTGTGCCATCTGTATCGTTTCCTATTGAGAAAAGATCATTTCTTTACAAATTGTAATAACTGAAAAGTTACGACAATGAGAATAATAAGTAAAACAGTTAAAATATAAACTAAGAAGAAACATAAAAAATTTCCTACAATGCAATATTTGCCGTGAAGTGGCGGGATGGCTTTCACATTATTTTGATCAAAATTATGTTAACTAAATACCCTTTATTATTTATTATTATTTTTGCACTGTGCGATTTATACATTTACTTTCAGTTATTTGGGTATTTTTCTTGTCTTTGGTTTTTCTCTGTTTAATGGCCTTGTGTGAACATGCATTTACATTTTGCATGCACATCAACTTACGTTTCAGTTCAGACCTTCAGGTTTTTAATATTTGCAAACCTGCAGTTTTGTATATATGGTGCCAAAAATAAAGGCTCATGCACATTGCAGGGTAGTGGCCATATTGTCTCAATGTGCTATTCTGTAGGCTCCGACAGTATAATAACAGAACCATATGAATTCTGATATTCTGCATATATTTTTTTTTAAATCACAGACAGGCAGTCAAGTCCACATGAGCGTATAATAGTAAAAAAAAATCATCCCATTTTTATCCAGTAAATTAACATCCAATTTTATATATGAGCAGTTATTAAACACTAACTAGACTAAATTTTCCTATGTTAACAATTGCAATGTATCTGCAAAAAATCAGATGTGGCTCCATATTGAATCAGATTTTTTTTTCTGCAACCATAGACTTAAATGGGTAAGTCTCACCCGACATGAAAAAAATCTAGAGCATGCTATGATTTTTTTCATATGCAGATTCAGTCCATGAAAAAACTTGCTCATCTGCTTTGCCCTGTTAAACAATATTGGTCTGAGTGCAATCAGGTTTTTTCATGGACACCACTCAGACCAAAAACACGCTTATGTGAACTTGGCCGCATAAGAAGTAAGCAGAGGGTCCATACACCTCTATAGAAGCACTATTGTGCCACCATAGAAAATAGAGCTGCGATACGAATGTGTGTATAATAATTGCTCATGGAAATGACGCTTACCTGGGCCTTTTCCTCAAAACTGCAGAGATCCTTCAGTATGTGTTCCACATGGGAGGAACTGTTCCCTACATCGTTAAACGTTGATAACCTTTCATTAATATTGTCCAGGGTAGCCTTGACCTAAGTCGGAAAAGATAACAAAACATTCAAAAATACTGAAAATTATAATATTAGAGAAATGGACAAATATAATAAGTAATAAGGGAGATTTATCAAGCTAAATGCGCCATAACTGTGTTACAATTTGCACCAATCTTCTGTCTTTTTGCACCATATTTTCTATGGACATGATTCATCAATCCATTTTCGCCAGTTTTGTGGCAGGAATACATCTCAATTAGTGACTACTTCATTTGCAACAAAGGATTTGCACCATTTTTTTTTCCAATTGTAAATTTGTATTGAAAAGAGATTCAATTTTTTACAGAATATAAAACATAAAGAAAATATAATTACTGGTGAACATGTATATGATAGGTTACATTGAAAAACACCTTGAACCAGCTATAATTCTGGGGGGGGCACTAGTTTAAGATGGATAAAGACATATCAGATTAAGTTGAATTTTTCTATTCTATTTTCATTCATAGCATAACGGTATTCATAGTTCCTAGCATCTTTAATTCTCGTGTACAGATCCAACAAAGAGGGAAGGGGGTGTTTGCTTCCATTTCTCCGCAATTAAACATTCTGCAGCTTTCAGAATACTTAAAATGAGTTTAATAGTTTTATTTGTTTTAACCTGTGGAAATAGGTTGAGCAAGAAAATCTGAGGCTGAAGTGGTAGGGTCAAGCCAAAAATTTCATTAACGATAGATTGAACTTTGGTCCAAAAGGGAACAACAAGAGGGCAATCCCAGAAAACATGAAAGGTTGTACCCCTATTTAATTTACATCTCCAGCATAGTGGAGAAATAGGTGGATACATTTTATTTAGCGGTTCTGGAGTATGATACCAGAAGTGTAATATTTGCACCATTTTTTTTTTAAAGTTGTCTTTTGTGGTTTAGTTAATTTTCAGATTTTTATATCAATGTGTTTTTTCCAGATGTTTTAGACTAATTTGACTTTTCAAAAAGTCAAAACATTTTATGCAAAATATACTCCAGTCCCCATCTGGAGTGATTTTTACAAGCCTGTTTATATGCACAAATTTTATGACATTTTGCAGAAAATGAGATTTTTTTTTACTCTAAAAAGGAGCAAAAAATGATAAAGAAAACAAATTCATGAACAGTGTGCGCCGTTTGAAGAATTTGGTGCAAAAAAACAGCAACAGATACCACAAGACAAAACAAGAAAAGTAACTAAAAAACCACAAATGATGAATCAGGGCCTGTGTGTTTTAGACCTTGTGTCCCTTGTCTGATTAGGAATGTGACCTCACTGAAAAGGACATGGCTTTGTGTAAAGGTAACGAGACTTAACATGTGGCATTGTCAGGCCAAAATATGCACCAAATTGTGGAGCATATTTGTGGCACAAAGTAAGCCATGTAATAGGTGGTGTAAACTTAAACTAGACAGTTCAGAAAATATGCCAGATTTATCTCATAATATGAAATACTGTCATAAATACTGTGAATTTTAAGACCATTTGTCTAAATTGGCACTCTCTAACAATATGTCCCAAAGTTTCTAGTACTGAATAATAATAATAAAAAACCCAGAAGAGATCAGTTTACCAAATAACTGTTCCCACCACGGTCAGTTGGGTTTGATAGAGAGTAATAAGTGTCACATGAGGTTGATACTATGACTTCGCTATGGCACCTGTCATCATAGTTTGATGCCTGACATTAAATGGAGAAACTGGATTTCCAATTATCCGCCTCACCTCTCGAAACTTTGTCTCAAAATGTCGCAGTTGTAAGCACTGTTCAAGCTTTTGTTGATGCTTCGTCCAAAACTCATCAAACGCAGTTTCTGTTTCATTTAGTTGCATAATAAGCCTGTATAAAGAATAAGATGCAATGTGGGGCACAAACAGAACAAATCACGAAAGTCTTTAAAGTCAACTACAACTTCATAACTTGAGCCACACGAGCCCAAAGGTAAATTCTTCTGCAGGGTCATCCATGTCCCATAATACTAGGGTCTTCTTATGTAGCTTGGGGACATTTGGGACCTCTCCAAGCACCAGCGTCTGGGAGAAGATCCCATGAATCAGACATTAAGGTAGAATTATCAAAAACTGTCTCAAAGACATACTGTTTCTATTGTCTCGCAACCAATGAAAGTGCACTTCCAACTTACAAGGGTAATTCAAGAAATTAAGGCTGAGTTCTGATTGGTTACTATCAGCAGAAAAAAAAAATTTTTTGATTGACAGTTTTGATCATTGAGGCTCAGTGTTTTTATAAAATGCTCCTTGAATCTGTATTTCCTAAATCGTGGAAGTTGCTCTTCTTCTGCTTGCGTACATGGGGAAACTATGAGGAAAGCTAGTACAGCAGTACAAACTGGAGCTTAATTCTCCAGGATCAGAAAAATATGGCATTGAGACTGGACTGAAATACTAACAACCTATGGACAGGCAGCAGCATTGCACTATTCTTGGAAGAAATATATCATATTCTCTGGAAAACACCACAATGCTGCCTAAACTCACCATTCATTCTGAACAAAAAAAGTCGTCTGAGACTACAGACTTCACCAATGTGAAAAACATCATAACCAGACACCATACACTTCAATGTATATCAGTGACATCAGCAACGCAAGAACATCCAGCTTTAGCTCAGATTCATCAGAATAGTAAATCTTGAACTTAAATCATTACATAGTGACTATTTTTGAGCAAAACTGAAATTATGAATATTCCCACCTCTCTACTGTTGTTTGGTTATCCTGCTGGTCCTGATTCATTCTGTATTCCGGATCCTCTCGAACAGGCTGCTTGATCCGTTCCAAGATATCATTTCCCTGCCTCAATGCCAATTCCAAATCATCCTGTATGAAATAACCATGAAAGTCTACAGATTATATCAATCTACGGCTCAGTTCACACTTATACAGTGCTCTACGCTGAGCACTACGTTGTTTTTTTTTGGCAGAATCCGACCAGAAAAACTGTGTTCCGATGGGAATGATGACAGAGCCGTTCACTTGAATGAAACCCACTGAGTCATTTTCGACATTGTGTGCCCTCCATCCTGGCAGTATTGGTCTTTTTCACACATGCACAAAAAAGTAGTTAGCAAGGCTCGAATGTCTG
Organism: Phyllobates terribilis; assembly: GCF_046119375.1. NCBI lineage: Eukaryota > Metazoa > Chordata > Amphibia > Anura > Dendrobatidae > Phyllobates > Phyllobates terribilis. The sequence continues at coordinate 323,122,529 of NW_027362762.1, read as the reverse complement.
GAAAAGACAAATCCTGCCAGGACAGTGGTCAGTCAGTGTCCACAGTGACTCCATCCACATCATTCATGTGAGTAGATCCTTTGGGGATCTGCAAATCTTTGCGTTGAAATACAGTTTTTGGGGGATTCCGATTGAAATCCCAATGTAGTGCTCAGCGTAGAGCATGTATAAGTGTGAACATTGTTCATCAGTCAACAATGAATAATATGTGTAAAATCTTAAGGCCATAGAAAGTAGTACATTCAAGGGTCAGCACCAAATTATTTCTACCGCCTACAGAAATGTGACATCACATTCTTCTATTACTTGTCCATAGGGTGTCATAAAAGCAAATAGGACTTCATGACTTGTCCTACATCCAGATATCCATCTCCTAGAGACATTCTTGTGTTTTCTGAAGTCTTCTACATGTAGTCACATACATGGTTATAAACAGATGTATGAAAGGTCCAGTGACCAGTAGACTGCTCACCTTCATTTTATCCTTCTTCTCGGTGTGCACAGCTAATAGAGAGCTGGTGGTTGTCACATCATTCGGCAGCTCTGTCTCAGCTAGTTCTGTGCCAAAGGACTGGAGCGTCTGTGCAGTCAGCTTGACCATCAGGGCAAAACTTTCTATTGCCTATGAGGATAGAGTCAGTGCAACAGTTTCATAGACAGCAGGCATACATAACAAGGTATTACAAGGAGTCAGTCATTCACAGGGATACTGGAAAGTCAGTCAAGTCCGTAATAAAGCAACGAAAATAGGAAATGGCACTCACTGTGCGATGCGATAGCCAGTTTTTATGGCAATAATCCAGTGTCCCACCAAGGTCTTGTGTCAGCTGTGACTTGTCAATATAGTTCTCTAATTCTGCTGCTGAATTCAGCATTATGATCTGGGATACAAGAGGAACATTATCGCTTTATACATTTTCTATACACTGGCACAAACGTTATCCAAATGTATTGCTGCTTGTATGACCCAGAATGCCTGAAATCTGCAATGGCCTCCAAATACAACGGTCAGAACTGTGTGTGGCTGGACTCATTGTATGCGTCTAACATACTAAAAAAGAAAAAAATTACTAAAGGAATTAATGAATAACAGATGCCTCAATGCCAATCCCAAATCACACCTGTGTATTGTTTTAGTCTTGCATTGCAACTAAGCTCCATTGAAGTGAATAGGGCTGAGGCGCAAAACCATACAAAACTTTTGAAACTAGTGCTACACCAGTTCACAAGTAAGCAGCCAAGTTTTTCTAATCCTGGTCAATTCCTTGAACAGCATTTCTCTAAGGCCATGTTCACACGTTCAGTATTTGGTCAGTATTTTACATCAGTATTTGTAAGGCAAAACCAGGAGTGGGTGGAAATACAGAAGTGGTGACGTGTTTCTATTATACTTTTCCTCTGATTGCTCCACTCTTGGTTTTGGTTTACAGATACTGATGTAAAATACTGACCAAATACTGAATATGTGAACATGGCCTAACGTTTACATACACTGCATGAAATCTGGGGACGGCCCTTCTTATAAGTTGGTTCGTCAATTCAGTCACACCAATTGCAAAACAAAAAAAATCATCAAATGAAACAAAGCGATCTATAAAGAAAAATGTTCTAGGTAATAAAAAAAAAAAAAGATCCTAATAATCGTCAGTGCGGCTCGGTCATACGATCCTCATAACATACAAGTCATGTTTGTCAAATTACTGACTTGGCCAATTGTAAAGAAAGCCCATCAGTGCTATGGCTGAGGACTCACATTTATGACATCAGCTCTGATGAAAAATTTTAATCTGGCACATGCAGTATGACATGCCATAATCTAGAATACTGAAAGTATTCTGCAGTTTTTGGATTTTCCTTTGTAACATAGATTCCTCAATAACAAAATGAATTAACACAACTTTATATTTCTCTCTGAAAACCCACTGTAAGTTCCGTCCTGGAAGCTGCCCAATGTACAGGATGATATCCATTCCTTTGATTTTCACAATCTTTTCGTAATATCCAAGAGAGGGTATGTAAATATGAGTGAATCGATTTACAGGTCCTTGGTCCCTGGTCCAGTGGCCACGTTAATAGCCCGTGGCCACTGGATGGGAGCCCTGTGAACTGCCTCTTACGTAATGGAATCCATTGCGTCTCTTCTGATTAGTAGGTCTGACGAGACCTCATGCGTGTGTAGCACCACAATAATGATGTTATGCTAGCAGGTAGGAGAAGGTTGCAGGGCTCCCATCTGGTGGTCATGGACTACTAACGGGCCTTTTTGACCAGGGTCCTGTGAATCAACTCGCTCATCTGTAACTCTAGAAAAAAAGGTATCTTGCATTTTTTCACCTGAAATAGCCCACACTTGATCATGGGCTATGATGACAATTGCAGCATGGCCCCAATCACATCAATAAAGAAGAGCTGCAACGACAGATTTGGCAAAGGACAAGAGTGAGGTTGATTCTAGAAAAAATATATATTCTTCTTCTTCTGCATATTTGAGCATGCAGGTCTTTGAAATGTAAATTCATCAACACCTTTCCATTTTTTATCTGTTGCTGCATTCCCAAAAATGTAGTGTTTTCATTCATATGCAAATGAGGAGCTAAGTGCTGTGGGCATGACAGAACACTCCCAGAGCCTCTGCCTCACTACCATTTTTACACACAATAACAGCTTCTTTAGCTTGATCGATAGTTCACTTTCTGTGGAACATCAGGCACCAGGCAAGGAAATTAGATAGTAAGCTATCAATTGAGCAAAAGAGGCTGGTGCTGGGCAGGGAAACAATCTCAGGAGGCAGAGGATTGGGAAGTAATCTGTCACTCCTAGAACACTGAAGAGTTCATATCGCAAGACATGAATGTCCATTTATGCGGTTTGAGGAGGTTGATCTTACTGAGAGATTCTCTTTAAGGTATTCCAACAACACAATACCATGAGTGGGGTAAGGAACTGTGACATGCAGAAGTAGTGCTGTTGCTTTAAAAGCATTCAGCAACTATTAGAAATAACACAAGCACAGGAGACAGGGAGTGTTGTGCTCCAGAACCATCCAGCAACTAGAGGGGTTAACACAGTCACAGGAGAAGGGGAGTGTTTTAGCAGAGCCCCAGGGGAATTGTGGGGAAGTTGTTTACTGTCTGGCCAGAGCAGAAGAGAAATGTGGCTTATGATCTGTATCTCACAGAAGTCAAGGGAACAGAAATCAGGTTAGGAGGGAAGCTAAACAAAGGTCAGTTAGACTCCCTGAGCTAACAGTGTGGAGTATTATTGGCTAGGAAGATGAGGACTGGAAGGAAGCCTGTCATAGAGATCATCTCCCTCATCACACCCTCCCCCTCCTCCATCTCCATGCAGGATAAAGAATGCTGTGTACTATTAAGTCCTTGTGAAGGAAAAGTCTGTGGTTGTGTATGCATTAAAACTGTTCTGTACTTTGCTACCGGATAATAGACTGTGTACTGCTGTGCTGCAAAGGAGACTGTACTATTAGTACTGGAGCCTGTTGCTCAAAGAGACATTTGCATTGCACTGGCCATGCCTCAGTAAATGTTACTGTTTTACCATTTATGAAGACTCTTGTCAGATGTGTCTGGTCAGCAACTGAATCTATCGTGTGCCTGAGAGAAGCTGCAGCCTATGGTCGCCCTGAGTAACGGTTCCCCCAGGATTCCAACAAATTCATGTAACTGGTCTCGCCCCTATCTGAACTTAGGCGGCGTACGTGTAACAGAATGCAAGGATCTTAAGCAGACTACACGGTCCACAAGTGTGTCAGGGGGGGTGAGAGTTAATTTATTTATGTCATAAAAACAAACAATATTCTGCCTTCACATCTTTCACCAGTCATTATTTCACAGTATTAAATAGGAATACTAGAGATTGCCTGGGAAATGGCTCAACATGGGACTAGTAAATAAGTGATAATCTACCCAACAATTATGATGTTGAACTTCCAAGACAGAGAGTGGGGAATGTTCTGTAACACAAAATCGGCATCAACAAACTTATCCGACCTGTTATTATAACAAAACTTTCCCATCTTTCTAATAGTTGATAGCTGACTAGGAAGCTATCTGTTTGGGTTATTAGACCCGTGGCTACAGCAGAATTTGCAGGGGTAATATGGGAGTACAAATGCCCCAAAAATACACTCATCTGGCCTAAGCAGGTTTGCTTAATTTTAGCTGTACATTAGGTTTCTAATTTAATGCAGTACCTCGCAATATTCAAAGAACTTGTATCTCTTAAAGGGAATCTGTCAGCAAGTTTTTTCTACATCATCTGAGAGCAGCCTGATGTAGGCAGAGAGACCCTAAATCCAATGATGTATCACTAAGTTTTACTGGGTGCAGCGGTTCGGACTAGTGATGAGCGAGCATGCTTGCTACTACTCGGTGCTCGCCCGAGCATCTCACTGCTCGAGATGCTTGGCGCTCGTCGAGTATTTCCGGGTAGGTCGGGCGGGAACTCGGGTCCCCTCCCTGCATGTTTGGCGCTCTTTAGAGAGCCAATGAACATGCAGGGATTGCCTGCCATGCACTGTAATTCCGTAGCCATGTTGGTTGTGGGCATTACAGTGATTGGCTGGAAGCACAGTGTTATCAGGTCTATATCAGACCTGGTGCCGCCATGCTCGTCACAGTCACTCCGGATCAGACAGTGTAGGGAAAGCTGCTGCTGTGTCAGGGAGAGATTTGATGGTGTATTAGGTAGTGTAGGGAGAAAAACCGTACATTACACATATCCATCTTAACAAACAGTCCTTCTGAGGACTAATCTATCTGCAGAGATATCAGGCAGGCAGGGTGTATAGGCAGGCAGTGTATATAGCAGACTGCAGTGTATATAGCACAAGAGGCTCCATTCCAGTTCTGCCTTCTGCTGCTTTTAGATATTTCTATACAAAGGCCCAGGTCTCAGGGGCCAGGAATACTTTTCTTTGGATCTTAATCCTCATTATTTGCTTAAAAAGCAATCCAGAGAACACCATTTTTCTGCGCCATTTGCTTGTTGGCACTGCAGAATACAGCCAGGTCCTTTCCATATTAGAGCACTAGAAATCCAGCTACTTAAAACCGTGTTTTCTCCGTCAAAAGAATCACATATACGTTGTCAGAAAATACTGCCATTTCTGGCCTCCATTAAAAATTTCCTTTAGTGTGTCATTGAAGCAATTCACCGAAGTTTGCTGTTCAAACTAGTTACCTACAGGCCAGGTATTTAAAACTCTGTTTTCTCTATCACACGGATCACATATAAGTTCGTTCCAAACTCAGTCATTTGTAGTGAGCGTGGAAGATACAGTCCTCCACTTAAAATGGGCAAGGCACATGGCAAGGGATGGGGAACTGGACGTGATGGTAATGGTGCATGCAGAGGCCGAGGACAAGGCCGTGGGCAAGCCGAAATTGTGCCACAACAAACACCCACATCTTCTCGCCTGACCTTCTTGTCCCAATTTCTAGGGGACCGGAGCACACCACTATTGAACCCAGAGCAGTGTCAAAAGGTTGTTGGTTGGATAGCGGATAATGCTTCCAGTCACTTAGCCACCACCACCACCACCACCCTGTCTTCCACACAGTCAAGTCTCAGTAGCCGTGAGTTTGGACCGCATATTCCTCACCCTGATCCTCCTTCCTCCCACCATGCCAAGTACCCAGAGACAACTGATCCCACACTTGGACACTCTGAAGAGCTGTTCACTTTTCCATTTATAGATTCGGGCCTCTCGTCCGGTCCACTTGAAGCAGGGCAAGAGGAGATCACGTGTAGCAATGTTCAAATATTTGAGCAGCAACGGTCACACGAAGGCAACGGTGGGAAAGTGTCACAAGAGGTGGACGATGATGAGACACAATTGCCAGAAAGTCAGGAGGAGGACCAGGGTGCGGAAGTGGAAGACGAGGTGGTGGATGATATAGTAACTGACCCAACCTGGCAGGAGGACATGCAGAGTGAGGACAGCAGCACACAGGGGGAGGGAGGCAGAGCACCCCAACAGGCAGGAAGAAGCAGTATGGTGGCCGCAGACAGAAGGCAGGAAACCATTCCCCGTAACACCAACACGAAGGGAGTTGCCAGTACAACTGTTAGGTCTTCCCGAGACTGGTTGTTTTTTAAAGACTCTGCCGATAACACCAAAAAGGCCATTTGCACCACCTGCCAGGCCAGCATCAGCAGGGGTGTCAAAACGACCAGCCTGACCACCACCAGCATGATCAGGCACATGGCAGAAAGCACCCGACTTTGTGGGCCGAACCCCAGTGTCCAGATACAGTGTCTGCGGGTGGCACCATTGCTTCTTCCGATGTTGTGGATGCAAGCCAATCCCCTGTCCATGGTGCATGTGAAGACGCCTCCTGCCCTGCAGCTGTCGTTGCACACTCTCAAGTAGCAGCATCAGGAAGCACGTCCATGTCCTTATCCCAGCGCAGCGTTCAGTTGTCCATACCCCAGTCCTTAGAATGCAAGCGCAAATATACAGCCAACGCCCCACAGGCCACACTACTAAATTCTCACATTTCACAACTGCTTGCGCTCGAAATGTTGCCTTTTAGGCTCGTGGAGACAGAAGAATTGCGCAACCTGATGGCGGCGGCCATCCGTCGGTACACTGTCCCCAGCCGCCACTATTTCTCCCGGTGTGCCGTCCCCAGATTACACAAGCACGTGTCCCAAAACATTAGCCGTGCTCTCAACAACGCAGATACCGGTAAAGTACACCTAACCACGGACATGTGGACAAGTGCTTGTGGGCAGGGACGGTACATCTCGCTGACGGCACACTGGGTTAACATAGTGGAAGCCGGGACCTAGTCGGACCTTGGGACGGAACACGTCCTCCTGACGCCAAGGATTGCGGGCCCTAGGTCAATCAGGGTTGCCCCATGGTCTACAGCTCCTGCACCTCATCCTCCTCAGCCTCCTCCTCTTCAGCCTCCATCTCCGAAATGACCACATCAGTCACAAGCTGGAAGCACTGCCTCGGCCAAGAGGCAACAGGCTGTGCTGAAGCTAATATGCTTAGCTGAAAAACTGCACAATTCTGAAGAGTTGTGAACAGCTCTGAAAGAGCAGGCAGATCTGTGGCTCACACCGCTGAACCTACAGCCAGGCATGGTCGTGTGTGACAATGGCCGGAACCTGGTGGCGGCTCTGAGGCGAGGCAAGCTCACACACGTACCATGCCTGGTCCATGTGCTTAACCTCGTGGTTCAGCGGTTTCTCAAATCCTACCCGGAGCTGCCGGATCTGCTTGTTTAAGTACGCCGCCTGTGTGCCCATTTTAGAAAGTCAGCTACAGCTTCCGAAGCCCTTGCAGTGTTTCAGCAGCGTTTGCAGCTTCCGGCTCACAGACTGGTGTGTGATGTCCCCACGCATTAGAACGCTACACTGCAGATGTTGGGAAGGATTTGTGAGCAGAAGAGGGCAGATGTTGAGTACCAGCATCAACAAGGCCATCGGTATTCAGTTCAGACTCCACACATAAGACCTCAGTAGTGGACATGGATATCAGACATATGTACCATCCTCCAAAACTTTGAGGACTCCACCAAGATGGGGAGTGGCAATGACGCCATAATTAGCGTCACCATCCCGCTTCTCTGTCTTCTGAAACGCTCTCTGCTCACAATCAAAGAGGATGCATTGCAGGCGGAGCATGATGAGATGGAGCAAGGAACCATACAGCGTGATTACACACAGCCAAGCCTCATCTAATCCCAACGTGGATTGGGTGACAATGAGGAAGAGGAGGAGGATGGACAGGAGCTAGTTTCATGCACTATAGACGGTACTACCTGCACAGCTGTCATACCGTCTGTTCAGCATGGATGGCCAGAGGACAGAGAGGAGGAGGAAGAGGAGAGCATGGTCAGTCATCCTCTTCGTGAGGACACGGAAGTCTTGCCTGTTAGTAGTCTGGCACGCATGGCTGAGTTTATGTTACGCTGCCTTTCCCATGACCCTCGCTTTCTCAAAATTTTGGGTGACAGTCATTACTGGTTGGTGACCCACGCTACAAGGAGAACTTTATATCTCTTATTCCTGAGGCGGACAGGTTTACAAAAATGGTGCAGTACCAGAAGGCCCTTGTTGCGGAACTATTAAAAAAATTCCCATCTGAAAACGCTGGCGGCAGAGGGCACACTTCGTTGGACAATCAAGGAGTACAGGCAAGAGAGACACAACTTCAATCCAGCAGAGGCAGGGGAACACTGTCAAAGTTCTGGGAGAGTTTTCTCAGACCCTCCCATTGCACAGGCCCTGAGGCGCGGGGTACTCTCACAAGGAGTGCAAAGTTTGGGAAGATGCTGAGGGAGTACCTTGCCGACCGTACCAACGTCCTCCATGATTCCCCTGTGCCTTATAATTATTAGGTATCCAAGCTGGATATGGGGAATGAACTGGCTCTCTATGCCTTGGAGGTCCTGGACTGCCCTTCCGCCAGCGTTTTATCAGAGCGGGTTTTTAGTGCCACTGGTGGAATTATAACTGATAAGCGCATAAGCCTGTCAACTGAAAATGCTGACAGGCTGACTCTTATAAAAATGAACAAGGGCTGGATTGGGCCAGCCTTCTCAACACCACCGAATGATAGCAGCGTAACAAACTCAAATCCAGTGTCTTTTCTTGGGAGGTGTATTCCCATGCACCTTTTCACACCCACACATGGGTATACGCTTCCTGATTTTGTCTCTTGGCTCTTGTCCTCCTCCTTCTCCTCATCCTCCACCACATCACCAGGGTGACCGTGGTCCGTGATGCAACACCCACATAATTTTTTTAAAGGGTGTTTATGATGCCCGTGAAATTTTTTTTTATACAGTATGTTCATGTATACCCCCCAGGGGTAAATGTTTGTCAGCCCATACACTTAGTGCATGGGCATTACAAATATAGGAGGCCCGCTCCTTTCTAATGGGAACATTTTTTTATGAGGCCCTCCTCCACATCTCTTCCAAGGGGCATTGAAGTGCCTCCAAATTTTTGCCAGCCCTTGCATTCACTGCATAGGCCAACACTATGGGAGACTCTCTCCTTTCTAATGGGAATTTGTCGTTACTGTGGCCCTGCTCTTTGTGTCTTTAAATTCTTAGTGGGGTTTTTCCTAAAATTGGTCAGCCGTTGGACTCACTGCATACCCTATAACTGTATAGCAGACATTCTCCTTTCTAATGGGAACATGTCGTACCTTGTTACTGTGGCCCTGCTCCGTGTGTCTTTAAATTCTTAGTGGGGTTTTTGCTAAAATTCGTCAGCAGTTGGACTCACTGCATACCCTATAACTGTATAGCAGACCCTCTCCTTTCTAATGGGAACATGTCGTACCTTGTTACTGTGGCCCTGCTCTATGTGTCTAAATTCTTAGTGGGGTTTTTCCCAAATTTTGGAAGCCCTTGCAGTCACAGCATGAGCATTACCACTATAGGAGACCAGCTCCTTTATAATGGGAACATTTTTTTTACTGCGACCCTCCTCTGTCTCTTCAAAGGGGTATTGGGTTGCGCCAAATTTTGGCAGCCCTTGCAGTCACTGGATACGCAATAACAGTATAGGAGACCCACTTGTTGTTAATGGGAACAACAAAGCATAGCCGGCTGATGGCTCTCTAACAATAGCTACGGCCGACTGCTGGCCTTTTAAGAATAGTAAGGGCCGTCTGATGTCCCTGTAAAAATAGGCTTTATGACTTTCAGAGTCCCTCCATCATAAATAAAAAAGGATGTGTCTGATGATGTGTCATACACCACATTGCCAGATAAGGTAGTAAAATGTTAAAATGACATTTCCCGGTGAATGCATTTGTCTTAAAAAATAACGTAAAAACTCCAAAACAATAGGATCTTTCTGTAGTATAAAAAACAGTGTCACCAATTTAACCTCAATGTAATCACATTGTTCAGCTCATGCACCTCCTCCTCCATCTCCGAAATGATCACATCAGTCACAAGTTGACATCACTGCAGCACGGCCTTGGCCAAGCGGCAACAGGCTGTGCTGAAGATAACATGCTTAATGCTTAATTGACAAACCGCCCAGCGCTGCAGAGTTGTTGAAAGCTGTAACACAGCAGCCTGATCTGTGGCTCTCACCGCTGAACATACAGCCAGGCATGGTCGTGTGTGACAATGGGCGGAACCTGGTGATGGAGAAATGGCAGCCGGGGTAGATACGGTTTCCCTCTATGCCAGCCCTTTCACTGAGCTAAAGAATATGGCTGTGGTGAAATACAACTCCCACTGAGAAGCAGTTTCACATTGAAAAACATTGTGCCCACCAGAGGATTTGATTCTGAGGGCTAACCTTTCTCACCCACTCAAGAGCCCCATAGCAGCTGCAAAGTTAGCGCTATCATGAACTCTCCTGAGGTAGAAGCCAAGGCACACCAGAGGATTCTCTGGTGGGACCATCCAACCCTGCTGAGAAGCAGTCCTGGCTAAGAAAAGTGTGTGGGAAGGTTCCCGGACACTCTATGGCTGCTTTTTTACTGAGGAGGAAACACACGCAAACACAGGGAGAACATACAAAGTCCTTGCAGATGTTGTCCTTGCTGGGATTTGAACCCAGGATCCCAGCACTGCAAGGCTTCAGTGCTAACCACTGATCCAATGTGCTGCCGTTCACCCTCTAATATCTAACAGGCTGTAGAAACTTGCACCTACTGCCATTCTATCTTCAGCTCCTTTGTGAGAAAATGTATTTGGGCAGCCACTCAGTCTACCAAATAAAATTCCTGAGATGGAAATTGGGGATGGCTTCCCTACTGGTACTGGGGGCAGTGCTAGTACCATGGCGTCGTACCATAGTTTGCTGGAAATATTCCAGGCTGGTAGGAGGCAAGCAAATTCCCACAGAAAGTACCAGCAGTAATGTTCAGGCCACATTTCAAGTGCAAGCAGCTTTAGAGGACTTCCTGGGAGAAATGACACGCAGGGTAGATATAGTTTCCCTCTATGCCAGTCCTTTCACCGAGCTAAATACAACTCTCAGCCAAAAAAGTTGTGGACTGGCTCTGTACCGTCCCTGGCCACATTCACCTGTCCACATGTTTGTGGTTAGGCGGTCCTTCCCAGTAAGTGCACTGGGGAGGGCACGGGTAATGTTGTGGGACCCGCGCTTGTGGAAGGCGGAGGCGATACCGGGAAATATAGCGGCGGCTGGGGACAGAGTATGGACACCCGGCCGCCGCCGACATGAGGTTGTAAAAAGCTTCCGCCTCCACGAGCTTAAAAGGCCATATTTCAAGTGCAAAGAGCTGCCCAGAAATCTGGCAGTTTAGTGTTGCGGCCTGTAGGTGGGTGGGTGGCTGGCTGCATACTTGCACTTGCATTCCAAGTAACAGAAAACTAAGCAGATGGTGGCCTCTATGATCATCATGGCCTCACCTCGGCACTATGAACTCTCCTGAAGGAGAAGCCAGGGCCCGCCGGAGGAGTCTCCGGTTCTCTGGTGAGCCCGTCCAACCCGGCCAGAAAGCAGCCCTGGCTAAGAAAAGTGTGGGGGAAGGTTCCCGGACACTCTATGGCTGCTTTTTTAATGTGGATCGGCCATTCTTATGCATGTTATTTCTCAAAACGCATTACAGATCAGGCCATTGTCCAACTCTGTATTCAAGAAATTAAATACGCAAAAAAAGATGTGTGTCAAAGCACCACCGACAAGTGCGAGTTGATGTTGGACGGGCTGCCATTGCTTCTGCAAAAAGCTCAATTACAGGACTTCCTGGGAGAAATGACACGCATGGTACATACGGTTTCCCTCTAGGCCAGTCCTTTCACCAAGCTAAATACAACTCTTAGCAAAAAAAGTTGTGGACTGGCTCCGTACCGTTCCTGGCCACATTCACCTGTCCACGTGTTTGTGGTTAGGCGGTCCTTCCCAGTAAGTGCACTGGGGAGGGCACGGGTAATGTTGTGGGACCCGTGCTTGTGGAAGGCGGAGGCGATACCGGGAAATATAGTGGCAGCTGGGGACAGAGCATGGACACTCGGCCACTGCCGGAATGAGGTTCTGAAAAGCGTCCGCCTCCACGAGCCTAAAAGGCCACATTTCAAGTTCAAGCAGCTGTCAAAAATTTGGCAGTATAGTATTGCAGCATGTGGGTGGGTGCGTGGCTGCCTGCATACTTGCACTTGCATTCCAAGGAATGGGGTAGGGACAACTGAACGCTGCAGTGGGACAAGGACGTGGACGGTGATTGTTGCAAGTCTGCAATGACAGGTGCATGGCGGGAGGCATCTTCGCATGCGCCAAGGATCACTTATGATGGGCACACTTTTAGGCAGTGACCTGGGAGTCAGAGATGCTTCCAGGGGTCTTCCCCATGCTGTTCCCATGTCTTTTCAGCACTCTACGCATGTGGGTGATGATGTGTCACACACCACATGGCCAGATAAGGTTGTAAAATGTTAAAATGACATTTCCTGGTGAATGCATTTGTCTTGGTTGAAAGCAATTCAAAAGTGCAAAAAAGCATTAAAACGCTACGTGTGAACATAGCCCAAGTTGTGGAGGAGTATTTTTGTTTTTGGTTATTTATTTTGCCTTATATACAAGTCATTACCCTGGAAAGGATGTTCCTTAGCATATTTCCCAGGAAAATCCATTTTGGTTTCGTTTTTGTATGTTTTATTGTGAGTCCGTAAAAGTGGTGTACGACTTTGACCACGTTGCTGACAGCAGTGATCTGGGAGTCAGAGATGCTTCCAGGGGTCTTCCCCATGCTGTTCCCATGTCATTTGAGCACTGTTCCCATCAATTTTTAGGCCCTCTGCAGACCGCCGGGGGTGGCCGCCTGAAAAATGCTCGAGTTTCCCATAGACTTACATTGGGCTCGTTGCTCGGGTCAAGCACCCGAGTATTCCAATTTGCTCGACCCGAACAATGAGTACCCGAGCATTTTAGTGCTCGCTCATCACTAGTTCTGACACAATTGGAGTTCTAAGATTTAGCAATGCAACAGAGCTGAGAAAGCTAACCTCGCTCACACCAGGCTCTTAATGTACATTGTCCATTGACAGTGAGCTGGAAGGGGCGGAGTTGGACTAGGTCTCACTCACTGTTGTAGCTGCTGTGGTCAAGGCAATGATAATCACCAGGTGATAAAACCTTCAGTGTAAGTAAACAACAGCACACAGCCTGACATGTGACACATCATTGAAATCAGTGTTTTAACCCCTACCTCATGCCGTCCTCGAATTACATAGAAAAAACTTGCTCACGGATTCTCTTTAAACTCCTAGAAAACATAAAAAAGTGCTCACGTAATTGTCACTTACCGGTACCTTCATTTTAAAGTCATCTTTATTTAATTTGAATGCAATGTCTGACAGAGTTCGCTGAAGTATTCCTGAAGGCCGCAAAACAATAACTAGTTGCAGGTTCCCTGGGAATGATGCCTATGAGATGCAAGATGAACATAAAGGTCACCAATTATATAAAAAAAAAAACATAATAAAGTAATAATATACAAGTCATATGAGCTGTTCACTATGCACTGAGCAGTGACTGAAGTCATGCTGGCCACACCCCTATGACTGAAAGCCTGAGGCTGCCAGGAGCAATAAAGTTCATTTTCTCCTGGCAGCGGGGCTCTCAATGCTGGCGCTCGGCAGCTTCAGAACACTACTAATCTGCAGATTAAGCCAATATCTACAGGTTAATAGTGTTTTTTTTACATGACAGGTTCCCTTTAAGTCTACGCTCACATGTTCGATACTATATGAGGAATTAGGTCTCTATAACTCCACTAGCATTACACATTCAGTGCAGACAAATGGGATATTTTATATCTCATTGATGAGCTATGGACACTGCGGAAGAAAGATTTGTGAAGGCAATAAGCGTGCTCATTCTAGCACATTCGGCATGGAAATGGCAATGATTTGCCCAATGAGAAGTAGCTCTGTCGAATGGGGCGAGAACTCCATATTCACAGGTATATCCATCAGAATTCAGAGTTTTCTGTTGTAGATCCTTTAGAAATAATGCCAGAGCTTCCACACAGCAATCTGATCTGATTATAGCGTTTTTTTATGCATTTTCCCTTTTTTTGTGAATTTTTAGTGCATATTTGACAACTTTTTTAATGAATTTTTAGTGCAAAGAAGTTGGAATTCTGCACCAAAAATGCCTTTGTGTGTTTTACATGAATGCTTTCAAGCTCCGCATTAAAAACACACAAAAACCACACAGTTCAACAGTATCCTTAAATGCACAGTCGGTATGAGTGTTCATGAAATCACATCCACTTTGGCAGAAGAAAAAGCAAAATGGCGTCAAAATGGTATAACGGTAATTCCTAACTTGAGATAGCCAAATAATCGTTTCTCGGCTCCACCATAAACATGCATGAACAATGACTTGGCTGAGCATGCATGTTTATTTCAGTAAAGCGAGATAAACAGGCCCCTGGCAGACATCTCTGGCAGCAGCTTATCACTATGGTGAAATGTCTGTTCTGTGTGCGGAAAGGCAGTGACAGCAGCTTTGATTAACCATACTGCTCAAACTATCATCCTTTATTAAAGGAAACCTGTTACCTTGAGAAACTCTATGTACCAGCAGATATAGGGGTAAACTGCAGGATATGACATTTGCACCCCGTGTAGCCAGTTTACTAGAGCAGCAGCTAGAGGGGCTGAATTAAGTTTTATTCTCCGTTCCAGTCATTGCGGCGGTGCAGGGAGCGGGTTATAGTCTCTGATCACTATACAGTGATCGCGGCTGTAATCTCTCCCCTGCACTTTGACGGTTTGCTCTGCACATGCTGTCAATCAAAGTGCCGAGGAGCGATTACAGCACGCTCATTGAAGTAAGCGGTGACTATCGGCTCCCTGCACCACCTCGAGGACTGGAAGCAAGGCGCTGCAGGAACAATAAGACTTCTTTTACCCACTATATGTGCAGATAAATAGCATTTCTCGAAATTACAGGTTCACTTTCAGCTCCAATTTCTTAAAGAAGCACTCCCATCAAAATTTTTTTTTTGCCTAAACTTATGTAAATCTATATGTAGTATAGTGTAGGCTTATTAATATACTCACGAATCACATTCTTCCCCGGTTTCCAACTCCGCTCTGGTCCTCTCCTCACTCATGTGATGGCTATTTTAACTCTTCGGATTAGACTGGGGTCTATATGTGAGCCAAAAGTGGCTTTTACAGTGCAAGTCTGTGGAGTGTCAGAACAAGGGTCCATATATCTACACTGTAAGGCCACGGCCCCACTATCAGTATTTTTTCTCAGGAGTGGGAGCCAAAACCAGGAGTGGGTGATAAATGCAGAATTGGTGACTTGTCTCTATTATACCTTTTCTCTGATTGTTCCTCACCTGTTTTGGCTCCCACTCCTGAAAAAAAATTCTGACAGAATACTGACCAAATACTGATAGTGGGGCCGTGTCCTTAAAGAGACTTACGTCTCACACATAAACCCCATTGTGATCAAGCAAGTCGGAATAGCCGTCACGTGACCCAGAAGAGAACTGGAGCAGCGCTGGAAGCCGAGGAAGACAGCAATCTGTGAGTATATTAACATATTTACGCTATACTACATATACATTAACACAGGTTTAGGCTATAGAAAGTTTAATAATGCATCTTTATATTATTTTTTTTTTTAGTTTTACAGCTACCTTTATATGTAAATTTAATTCTAAAAGATAAATGTTTATTATTGACCTAGGACAGCTATACCCACATATTTTGGCAGGACCAGCAGGTTACCTGTATAGAGTGGTCCCAACTTTCCTAGACAGCAGATGTCATGGGAAAGAAGAATCAGGCTGTTGGATATTAACATACTTTTGTTCTCAGGGAAGATACTTTTGGTTTTGGCTTGCTCCCTTTCTTCAACGGGAGGGGTGGTTGGCTCAATCAACAACCAACAGCTATCTAAAGTGCATGGTCAGATGAACAGTTTGGGCATTTGAAAAATGCACCAAAATTCCGCTCCTTGTCATAGCCTAAATGGAGTATGGTATAGCTCATTTCTATCTGTATAACTGTATATCAGTGTTCTATATGGTTATGCTCACGGGTTACTATATTGAGTTGCAAATGTAACTTATATCATATATATTACATCTGGATACTCACGCTCCTCTTACAGGTGTTCCCACCATTAACCTCACCTGTGCTGTTTCATATATATATATATATATATATATATATATATATATATATATATATATATATATATATATATATATATATATATATATATATATATATATATATATATTTATTGTATATTTGTAAAAATAAAGTTACTATATTTTCTTTGGCCTGTGTAAATCTCTTTTTTTGGTGTGGTTTACTGGAAGTGCAGCTAGAGAGGAAACATTAACTTCTATCCTCCCAGTGACTTCCAGTCATAGGGGCGGTGCAGGGAGTGGATACAGCAAGACTGATTGACCACTTGCTGGGCAGTGTGCACAAAGACTGTCAATCAAATGTAGGAGACTGTACCCGCTCCCTGTACTGCCACTATGAATAGAAACGAAAAGTTGCAGGGAGGTTTTAAGTTCATTTTCTCCCTGTATCAGCACTTTCAGTAAGGCAGGAAGGTAGGCATGATATACCTGCAGATTAACCCTATATTTGGAAGTAAATAACATTTTTGGACCTGCGAGGTTCCTTTTAAATACATCTTGTAGACCTGAAAAGGCTGGTGTGTTTACTTTAATAATCCTTTTTGACAGTTTCCCCAACTAATAATAAAGTAATGTACTGTCTATTATTAGTAGCACTTCCTGCCGTACGCATGAAATGCTCATTTTAACTTGAAGATTATACAGACGTTCTGACTTGGATTTTCAAGGTACACCAGCCCTATCAGGTCTAGGAGATCTATGTAGAAATATATGCATTTTGTATCCTGAAATCTGGAGACAGATCGTCTTAATCCCTTTGTATTTTTGACCGATCATAACAATTTCAAGCCAAAAATCTAATGTCTATGTCAAAATACTCTCATGAATCCCCTTGTATTCAATGTTAGGGGGGCTTTTTGTCCACCTATAGATAAATGACAGAATTATTAGCCTTCTTACAATTAAGTGGATCATGTCGCAGTTATTAAGTATTGCCGGTGACCTGCTCCTTCTGCGCGCTAATGCTTTCATTCTAGCTCAGACATAGGGCAGATCATCAGTGACCGGTACGGGGACTACAACTACGTAGGCCTCACAATCTGTAGCTCCTGCAGCACTAGAAGGTTCTAGTAATACATACACTAACGAGTACTAGAATATTTACAAGTAAGAACATTTATTTAATGTAGTTTATAATTTTGGGTTGATCTTTATGCTCCAATTCAATCACTGTGATCTTTTATTAATTCCATGTTATTTCAAGCACTTGCTATCATAATCAAAATAACCAAAAAATGAAATAGGTGGAAAAGTCATTTGTACAGGAGATCACATGGGCATGATAACGGGCACTGCGGACCTCCAGAATTGGGGAATGATGACAGCCTATGATGGGTAACGTCATCACCCAATTATGCCTACATTCAGAAAGCTACAGTATGGTGAGCTCAGATCCTTTATGATGCCATACAAACGGGACTTACGGCAATCCTCAGTATCGATGCTTTTATAGAAGTCCATTTGTCCAGTCTTCGGTCGATGACTAGGATGAAGCCAATTCCTGCATCTTGTAAACTAGATGGAAAAATAGTAACAGGGAGAAGCTGCAGTTATTATTATTCCACGTGCAGACGCTGCCTCCTCACTATGGTGCAGTTTTTTAACCCTCTATGCACGGAGCCAAAGCAGATATTTACAATGAAACAAGCACAGGGTTTTACCCAGAATCAATGTCACCTTCCCTCACAGGGTGCTCCTGCCACCCATGCAATGTCGATTATTCCATTTTGGCTCAATCTGCAGCAGCCTTGGTGCTTCTACATTTCCTCCTCACGGCAGCTGCAAATGGTCTTACAGAAGAGCCACCTCTCATCCTTAACAGCAAATGTTCCATATCCATGCAGCTGCATTGAGGAAACGGGCTACACAATCCAGCTGTCAGCTCCCGGGGATCCACCTAAGCAGCCATCGCCTCGCAGAAGTGATCTATTTATACGGTAGTGGTTCCACCTTGGTCACAGCAGCGTAACACATTGGGTTAGTGAGGAAGATCCTCATCTCGGATGAAGAGCCCCATCCCTGCTGCCGATGAAATGACCTTTATTTTTTCTCCTTTCTGCTCTGTTTAGCAGCATATGCTCCAGACATAGAGAATAAATGGACATATAACTAGCTGCTTCCAATCATGGATTTCAGGAGCAAGGAAATTGTGCAGCGCCAGCATCTGACGGGGGGTTGGGGCCAATCACAGCAGCTTGCAAGAATGAAAAGGCAAAAGACTGACAAGAATAGCGAATAACAAGCACACTATGTGAGCGCTGGATAGCATCTCGGCTCAGGATTTAATACTACATAATGGGCGGTAATTAAGTGGCAGTAGTAGTGCAGCAAACGGATACATATCTAACACAAATTAAAACAAAAATACGTATTTTTCTCTTTTTCTTTCAAATGTAATAAACAACAGCAAAAAATAAACCTAATAACCCATACAACAAAACCGATATTTTTGTCACATTGTAAATTATTTCTATTGAGTTATGCCCAAGGCAGCAAACTTTAGATGTTGCATACGTTAACATTTAATGTAATATATAGCGTGCCATGATTTAGCAGATGTTAACCTGACACTTCCAATGACATATGCATATGAGGTCAACTTAGAGTTTTTATTGCATCATGGTACGTAACGTAGCAAACGTCACGTCAACGATTGCTACATCCGTGCATTAAGCTATAAATTAAGGTAGAAAGAAGAAGGAGAAGCAACTTCATTTCTTCCGTACTGACCTCAAACAAATAAAACTACACAGATCAGTTCATAAAGTTAATGTGTTGGAAGTAGGGAAAATGGGTGAGTGCAGGCATCTGAGTGACTTTGACAAAGGTCAAACTGTGATAGCTACTGAGTCTCCTAAATAGGACAAGTAGCAGTCATACCTACCAAAAGTGGTCCATGGAAGGACAACTGGTGACATTGCCATGAACATCCCAGGCTCGCTGATGCAAATGGGTAAGGCTAGCCCATCTAGTAACATTCACATAAGAGCTAATGTACCGTAAATTGCTGAAAAAGTTAAAGGGGTTGCCACACATCAACATAAATGAGTAATATACAGGATAGGTGAAAAATGTATGATTGTCATGTTATGCTAAAGTCCTCTTGTGATGGAGCAAACCGAGGGTGAGCATGAGAAACAATTGCTTCATTCACTGTCTATAGGAGTGGTGTTCTCACTAACTAATGCTCCATTCACAAAGAAGACTTTGGGTCCTCTGTTCTAGGGACCCAGACCACCAATAATCATTCATATGCAGTATACAGGTGATAAATGTGGTTTGTGGGACAACCCCATTAACGCTTGCTATGATAAAATAGTGCCACAACATTGGATTTATTACAGCTTGCTGCTTAAAAGGCTGTATGACCCCAAGACATTCACAAGCCCTGTCCATCGCAAAAAACACCTACAGTGGGCACACGATCATTAGATCTGAAACATGGAGCAATGAAAGTATGTAAACGGCCTGGTGATCATGTTTTCATGTTCACGTTTTTTTATGGTGCATGTGCATTGCCTACCTAGGGAAGAGATGGAAGCAGGTTGTAGGATGTTCTGTGCTATGGGACAGAGTTGAATCGAAAGAGGCATATTAAAAATAATAAGGCATGCATGGGATGTTCTGGCAGTGTGATTATTTTGCTGGGACACTGCTAGGGAATACTGTTCCCATGAAGGTATGTACCTTAAAACAGTATTTCTTTCAGCAGGATACTGCTCCCTGCCACACTGCAAAAATCATTCAGGAACAGTGTGAGGTTGTTGACTAGGCCTCCAAATTGCTTAAGATCTCACCCTGGCCCAATATCTGATGAATATGCTAAGAAAACAAGTCTGATTCAAGAAAGTTGTGCCTTTCTAAAGGAGGTTTTGTGCAGTCCAAGCCTTGACGGGTCAGAGCAGCTTTGGTGGCACAAAGTGGACCTTCAGAATATTAGGCAATATAAGAAGAATGACCTGTGTCTATCTAGTGTTTCGGCTTACAACACACCCAACAGATCCAGGGTAAAGAGTATTTAACTATTAATAGCTAATATTATTAAAGGGAACCTGTCACTTGAATCATGCTGCCTAAACCATGGGTAGCATAAATAAATCGGAGCTTTGCTGCACGATTTTAGCCAAGTATTTTTCATCTGAAATAAAGTTTAAAGAGCAGGCAGGGGACCATAGACAGAGATCTGACTAGTCCAGTGCGCCCCCCACCTGGCTTCTCTACTGCACAGCTCTAGTTGATTGACAGGTCTCGTCAATGTGTGTACAGAAAGGAGAGACCTGTCAATCAACTAGAACGGTGCGAGAAACTTTAAAGTACATTAAACACCCAGTATTTCAGAGAAAAACATACTTGGCTTCAATCGTTCAGCCAAGCTTTGAGTGATGCTGTCTGTGGTTTGGGCAGCATGCATTTAGTGAGAGCTACTTTTAAAGCTATAATATTATAATTCTCTCACTGCTTTCCATGAGATTACAGATGGAGAAATGCAAGAATTGCAAAACACTGAGTTTTTTTTAACTAGTGAATGCCAATAAAGCTCAATATTAACCCACCCAATTTGATAAAAAAAAAGTAGTTTGAGTTCATCACAATTTCCTGATTTTTACACTTTTCCGCTAACACATTTTGGTGGGATTCTTAAGGAGATGAAGGGAAGCCCACAAATGTGGTAGAATGGAACGAATAATTGTACATAAAGAATTCCATTTAACCCTCTACATTTTTGTCACCGGTTGCATATGGGATGTATAGAGGGGGCTCAAGAGCTGAACCCGGTCTATACCAGTAAGATGCTTGGTGTGCTACAAAACCAGCATCTGCCTGTAACATTTTTTTCATCATTTCACCCAACTTGTAAATTAGGTAAAATGGATGGTGTCATTCAAAACTACAACTCGTCCAGCAAAAAACAAAACAATCATATGGCTGTGCAGACGGAAGCGTTAAAATGGTACAACTCTTCTTAGCTTCTATAGACAAAATTAAAAATCACCAGGGCTTCTAAAAGTGTTAATGGGTTGGACGTTGAGTTACTGCGTAGTTACCTTCAGGTTGTAACAAAACATTTTCTTCCTTGAAAAGAGCTAACTGCATAGTTTCTCCCAACAATCATGGTCAGTAAGCCTTCCTACAGCACCTAGATCAATGCAAGAAGACTAAGTACTTTCCAAGGGGAACCAAACCATCACAGTCCTCTTCTTTATAATGAAGGCCCCCAAATATGATGCCTAAACTTAAAATTATTCTTACTGTATGTTAATCAGTAGCAGTAGTTCACATGGTAGCAGATATCTACATGATTTCTTCCCACGGGTGCCAAGACCCCTCACAAAGAACCTTACACAAACCCTCTTCACACCCGCTAGGACCTATCCCTATTAGATAGCCACCAATACTACCAATCACATCGATGTATTTACAACCTATATATTTTTCTGTCTGTATCTTTATTATTATGACATTGTATAAGACTACGATGATAAAAACTGTACCTTTATCATATTTCTACACAACCCCACCATCAACAAATCCAAGCTGCCATTAATAGATTTCTGGACTGCAGGTGTACGGAGCTGCGAGCGCAACTTGATACAGACACAACGGGGTGAATAAACTAGTCTTATTGTTCAATGACTACTGTAAAGAAACAAGATTCTGGGACTGAATTCTAGTTGCCTGGTCCCCGCAGGGTAATGTTTCTATAAAAGTCTTCCCTTCAAGAATTGTCGGATATATTCTTTCTGCAGCAAGAGCTGTCACATGTGATCTCAACAAGTGGAAGTCTAGAACGCCTGCAGAGAGAACTCAAAGTGACACTGTGTTATACACCATGACACTGCTGCAGCCGAAGCCGGGCGCACATGCCCTTATAATGCCACTCCTGCATATGTAAAGTGGGCATTTTTTAATATATGTGCATATTTTTATCACCCTTAATAATAATTTGCAATGCATACATATTACTATACACCTGAAAGGTTGTACAGTGCTAAGGCAGGAACAGACATACTGTAAGTAGAGAAAAATAAGAGTGACATGTCATAATAGTCATACAAGAAAACCAGACAGCATGTTTTTACATATGGAGGTAGTGGTATAGCTGTACAGGCGATGGTCCCCCAATAAAAATGAGAGAGATTCAATGTGCCTGTCAGGAGAAGCCTGGCATAAAATCCATATGCAAATCAGACTGTAAGTACACTGAGGGCGTGTCAGTGAATGTGCTCAGACACTCCCCCAGAGCACCTCCAGTCTGATTTGCATATTGCTTCTATGTTAGACTTCTTATGAAAGGCAAATCAGATCGCCACAAAAAAGTAGACTTTTTATAAGATGACAAGCAGCTATACAACCACACTACTATTTCCATATGTAAAAACATGCTGACAGGTTCTCTTTATGGAACACATTATGCAGCTGTAATATTGAGTCAAGGTATGAAACACAGCGGCTCAGTCATCAGTACTACCACTCAGGCAATGGAGGAGGACAACATAGAGAATGCATACACTGGGGGGGGGGGGTTGAACTTGATGGACCCATGTCATTTTCCAACCTACGTAACATCTGCATGGGGTTTTCACATTCTACCCGTGCTCATGACAACTTACTGTAGAGTCCTGTCAAAGATGTTGGTAAAAGAAAAACTCATCAATTGGTGAAATTGGGACTTTACCTAAGGATCTACCCTTCATTTTAGCAGATCCTTATACATAAAAGACTTAAAGGGGTATTCTCAACTTGTCTCTTGAACAGGTCAGAGTTCTGCAGTCTTCTTAGTTTCCTTACTCCCTGGTTTCTAGCAGGGCAGTCTCTGCTCCTTGAGTGACAGCTGAATAATAGAACTAAAGTATTAATAGGACAATAAAGCTCAGCACAAGTTCTGCTATAATACATCCAGCCATCAATGGTTTGTTCTGGTGTACACTGCTATCACTGTATTTACATAGATAGATAAAGGGGCAATTGAACAAGCACACAGCTCTGGACAGTGAGAGTAGAGAGAAGAAAGATTTAGGTCAATTCCTTGTGACGATTTTCACTGTGGATTTAACCCTTTGCATTGGCTCTTTGGTTGGGTCATTGGAGCCCTTGAAGTGGACTGGCTTTGCTACTGTGGCAAGTCAGAGGGTGCCACCTTTGGATTGCTGACTGCCAATTGCTGTATGGCAAACAGCTGGGGGATCTCATGGAATCTCAGAATATACTTGCCTAGAATTTCATCTGACTCTTACTAAACTCATGTGATTTTAAATAAAAGCTGTGGCCTTTTGGTACTAAAATAACGTGTTGTGTATTTTATTTCATTGGGCCATATAGTTTTGGTCATATACTTATGAATGAGGGTCCATCCCATATTATAAAGTCCTGTAACTACCGCGCACTCTTGGCCATGGTCTGGAAGCCAAGTTCCATGGAAATGAGCTGTACACTATAAAAGATGAAAGCTGTCATTGTAGGAGAATAACAGCAAATAGAAAAAGCAAGTTAATTGCAAACTTGCCTATTGTCATGCTGTCTGACTTATTAAAGCAATTTCAGAACTTGAGAATTCTTGTTTAAAGTTGACCAAACCCGATCTGTATGAGGGTCTTCTGACTATCTTATAATAAATTATGCTGATGGACTAAAGAATTGGGCACTAAAAAGCCCAATCCTTTTGTTTTCACGAGAGATATCAAAAAACACCTCTGGCAGTGGCTTTCTCTCTCCTCTAAATGAATGCCTTCCTGGGCGATCATGTGTATTGGCAGCTGGAAGAGCAACCCACGGCCAATGAATGCTTGGTTGACGAATAGATACTGTGTATGGGCACTTTAAGATAGATTCTGTTCAGCAAGAACCATGATTAATACAGCGCTCCTAACATACAAAATATCCTTTTCATGGGCAGACATCAAATGACAGCACTGAAAACAGAAAGTCTGTGCAAAAGTCACCAATATGTGCAACTGTCAAGATTAATTTGATGTTGATGGAAGAAGGGAAGGTCTGTTATGTACTGGGTGGCCCAAAGGCCACATTTGAAACAATGAAATTCAATGAGATTTTATGGGTACACGTATACACTGACACACAACACAGGGATCGGCCACTTTCTCTTGTGAGTGCAGCTTTGTTGAACTGACCAGACAATTGACGAATTAAGAGAGTTAATCTTGGCTTTAATTTATGGAGATCAAAGTGATGCATACCAGAATTTGTGTCGTATTGTGTCTCAATATATTTCTGTATTGCAATGTTGATGGAAGACATTTCGAGCACTTACAAGATTAAACTGTGTTAAACAAATGCCATAAACAATGTCATTAAAAAATGTAATAAAATGCAAATTAACGTCTTTTGATGTGTGTCAGTGTGTATATTTAGCCATATAATCATATGTGATAAATTTAATTGATTCAACTTTTGGGCAGCACATGGACCAATCAATCATGGTGACTGTACCACAATAAATGAAAAATGAAGATTTGGTGAGTCGTGGTATGCAGAAAGTTATTTGTCAAGTTAACATGTGCTACATCGGTAAATGTACTCATGGGCTTGCTTGTGCCACCGTATAAATTGGACGAGTGCTATCAGATTTTTTTCTCGGATAGCACTGAGACCAATGTTATTCAATGGGGCAGTGCTAATGACTGATTTTTTCACGGACAGAATCTGTCTGTGAAAAAAAAAATAACAAAATGCTGCGATTTCACAACAAAAATCAGATGCCGTACAGAGCCACAGTATAGCATGTGATTTTTACGGATACATTACAATTCTGTAACTGGAAACTGTGAACGGTCACACAGATGACAAGTGAGAAAAAATTGTCCCGTCTTTCTGGATGATTTTTTATACGCTCGTGTGACCCCAGCCTGTAAACGCATTCATCAAAGGCAACGGTTAAAAAAAGCTACAAATTATTGGCACAAATGTAAAGCAGCTCAACGACAATGAAGCCCAATACGCCACATTTATTAGAGAGATAGTACCTTTATATAAATTAGGCACAATTTTCACCAGCTATATACTCCAATAAATTTGCTACAATATCCAGTGTAATAGGACTTTTGTTCTTCTTTATGTATACTAGCTTCTTTATACCATGAATTTCCTTAACATAAAAGGCTTCAATGGCCTCGGTCCAAGACTGGATCTGGGAGTATTATCACATTCTGCATCTTGCCATCTGTAAGGTCTTCACACATAAGTATATAAAACACTGGGAGGTTTCACAACAGAATATATTTGCTGGCTCAACAACAAAAGCAATGGTGCCAGCAGATACATTCACACAATTAAGCTTCCTTTATGTCCAAGACATGGTTTGAGAATACGCTAGCGTTTCCTTTATCCCATTTTCCTTCCACACACTACTACCTGACACTTTTTACCTCTGACAGACACCACTCCCTCACCGAAGAACAATAAGAAATCACCATTTGTACCCTGGCACCTGCAGCATTGCTAGCAGCTTGAACACACTTTAACTAATGCATAGCTGAAATATATTTTTTTTATTAAAGGGGTATTCTCAAGTTGTGTCTTGAGCAGTACACAGTTCTGCACTCTCCTCACTTTCTGGCTACTTGATTGACCTTTGTGATTCAGTAGCTTCTCCTGCTACAGTTACACATTAATAGTCTGTCATTGTTCTGAAGTGTACACTGTCTTTACTATATTTACATTTAAAAACAACAGTGCATTTGAACAAGCACACAACTTAGGAAAGTGAGAGCAGTGATTAGGAAAGCTGCTCTGGAAACTGTCCATGCTGGGCGCTGAATATTGTGATAATGCAGGACTGATAAAAGCAGTTTGGTCAGGAGCTGGCATGGAGGGGAAGGGAGGTGAGCAGCTAACTGCTGTATAGAAATCAATGGGCTGGAGAGAGCAGATTTAGGAACTAACTCCTCTCCTGAAATGTAGTCACTACCATATTAGGCCAGACACCGGTGATTAATCTCTTTTGCCAACAAGCTATGCAACATATAAGCTCTTGTAGCAGGAGAACCACAGCAGATAGAAAAAGCAAGTAAATTGCAAACTTGCTTAAATTCATGCTCTCTATCAAATGAAAGTGATTTAATACCATGAGAATTACCCTAGTAATGGCAACCATAGGAATTCCACCTAACCCTTAAGCCAGACTTGTCAAAAAGAAAAAGCTCATAAAAATACTTTAGCTGGTGCTTCTTCATCATCATAAAATCAAGGAAAAGTTAGCATATAGCAGTTAAAGGTGTTTTCCACTTTCAAAACCCCCCGTTCCTAAGCGCAATTATTTAAAAAAAGGAAACAAACTGTGCTTTACTCACCCTTCCCGGGTTGCCACTGCTGCTCCTTGTGCCTGTTATGGTTTACAGCAGAGATGTTACATTGACAGCGCTGCAGCCCATCAGTGAGCTTGGCAGTCCTAATATGCTTGTGCTGTCTACTGGAACTCAACCGCTGAGCTCATTGATTGTATGCAGTTCTGTCGATTTTACATCAGCGCTGCAGACAATAACAGACACCGGGAACTGTGGCGGAGACTAGACCAGGAAAGGGTGGGTAAAGCCCAGTTTATTAATTTCTTCTAAAATCAAAAAACTCTTTTAATGCAGTAGTGTTCAAAATAATAGCAGTGTGCTATTATTGATTAAGGTCCGGGGATCATGGATTAAGGTCCGGGGATTGGGCTGACCACTCCATAACCTCAATTTTGTTGGACTGGACAAGATTTTGCTCATTTACTGATGTGTTTATGGTCATTGTCTTGTTGAAACACCCATTTCAAAGGAATATCTTCTTCAGCGTAATGCAACATAACCTCTTCAAGTATTTTAATATATGCAAACTGTTCCATGATCCCTGGTATGCAGTAAATAGGTCCGGTTGCTCAAACTCCAATGGCTGGATTCTTCGCTTCCCCAACATCATCTTGGGGGGAGAGTCGGGAATCCCCCATACACATTCGATTGTTGGCTGATCCTGCAGATATTGGCAGGTTCAGCTGAATTTAGTCTAATGTGTATGAGGGCCTTTACCCTTATTTATGACTGCAGCCACATGAAGATGCAATCACACATTTGGCTCAGTGGTTAGCACTGTAGCCTTGAAGCGATGGGGTCCAGGGTTCAAATCCCACCAAAGACCAGGAGTTTGTACGTTCTCCCCGTGTTTGTGTGGGTTTCTCCGGGTTCTCCGGTTTCTTCCCACACTCCAAAGACATGCTGATAGGGAATGTAGATTGTGAGCCCCAATGGGAACATAATGTCTGTAAAGCGCTGTGGAATTAATGGCGCTATATAAGTGCAGAAAATAAAGAAATAATAAATAATATACTGTAAGAACAGAATACCTGCAATAGATATAAGAATTGTGATTATCTGTACATGTGCGACCTGTCAGGAAAAACTGCAGGAAGGTACCATGGGTCAACGAGGCAGACAAAAGGCTCTCACATGTCCATTTTCTGCATGTGATATGTTAGGATTTTAAGCCACTGACCTATAATTGTTATTGTGGGCATAACCCTTTAAAAGCTGGAATATATCACAATGTTTCCCAACAATAGGGACGGGTGCACTGTTACACGACTGTGATGACAATACAGCTGCTGTACTGTATTTGTTCTGGTTTGGCTCTTTATCAACTGTCCATAAATCATTTGTATTCATACGTTCAGTGTCCCGCACCCAGCCATGTCACCTGCACCAAGAATAACCCAATAGTGACTGGAATAGAGAAATGAGAAGGCAATTCATTGAATGTGCAAAACTGAGTGAGACCTCATCTAAATGTATATCCGTGAGTCTTAAAGAAACACTCTCAACAAAATTATTATCCTCTTAATATATTGCAATCAATATATTATACAGCACTGTGCACTTACCATTGCTCAATTTTGAACTCCTAACCAGTTAATCCTTCTCTTTTCTCTCCTTTATGTAGAAACAGGTAGTCTCTTTTCCCTGCATGAGCCACCCCCTTCTTCAACTTCTGATCCAGCTGCTCCACTCCTCCCCCGTCAGGGACTCTGCAGTGATGTAGAATTGTGGTTCCAATGATGACTCACACAAGGAATAGAAACTTCCTGTTTCTACATAGAGCTTAGAAGGATTCAGTTAGTTTTTAATCACGTGATGTCATAGACCTAATGGAAACAAGAAGAATTAGCTGGGTATAAGGGCAAAATGAGCAACTGCAAGTACACAGTGCTATATAATATGATGACTGCAATATATTAAGAGGATAAACACTTTGATGGGAGGAGGAGTACTTCTTTAAAGCCCCATACACATTAGACTAAATGCATCCAAACTGGCCAAAAGTGGCAGGATCGGAGAGTATAATGTGTACGGTAGCCTCTCAACCCTTTCCCATCAGTTTTCGGGGGAAGAGAAGGATCCAGCACGTTGGATATCCGATGGCCAGTTACTTTGCTCTCTGAGAGGTAATCCACCGTTCATGATATCTGGCAGTGGCTCTCTCATAGAGAACACAGGAGTGCTCAAGTTGAGCGATATGCGGAGAAGTTAGGGGAGGTAGCTGCCAGGTAAACGACCATTTGGCCGACAGCTGTCTAATGTGTATAGGGGCGATGGGGGGGCTTTGGTTTTACCATAATATCCCAGTAGATACCTAAGGTGCACATTCATCATACCTGGGAACACTGGTTAGATACGTCAGGACGTTCTGGAACTCCGTCTCGGGGATCTCACTGAAGGCTGGGTATTCTGGAAACGTGATAACAGGACAGCCATTTTCACCCCTTCCACCTACAAAGATGAGGCATTTTGTGATTAATACAAGATGCAATGTAATATATTGGCATCAGTGCAGACATTGTGGAGTCAAAATATCTTATTTCTGTCATTTCAATTACATAGAAACATCACAACCATTTTAATAATTACCACAAGGTTTTTGGCCACTATAAAAATGAGACTAGTGAGAGAATAAGTAATGAGAGCAGAGCTTCTATGTTCTCCTGGTAGCTTTTTGTCCTACTTACTTTGATGATGATGAATAAATATTACAGTACGACCATCACTGGATTCTCAAAATAGGAAAGTGTTAACTAGGAAATCCTTATGTTAATGTTCCTAGCAGACACTAGAGGGCAGTTTAGGACTGAGAGCTGTGCAGTGGATATTGCTACAACATTGATCCATGTGCACCAGCCATCAGCATATCGCCATCAATAACTTGTCCATAATGGCAATGTGCACAGAACATTAAAGTTCTGCTTTTACTAATGTATATCTTGTAAGTGTTGGACCTAACCTAAACAATTTTTTATGGGTGTCTTATTATAATCATAACAACTCCTCCTCAATAATAAACTTACTGACAGGCTATCACATAGAAATATAGATTTTATAGGCAATATTATTAGAGTTAAACAAAAAGATTGGCAGGATCCTGGTCCAGCAGTCACGTTGTAGTCTATGACTGCTGAACCAGATCCTTGTGAACCTCCTGCTTCCTGCCGACATTCCCGAGACCTTAGTGCGATGGATGGATCAGTAGCAACGATTATATTGCGCCAGGGCTACTACTAATCAGAAGGGGCACCGGGGATGCCGGCACGAAGCAGGATCTTTACAGGGATCGAGTTCGAACTACCAACGTGGCCACTGGACCAGGATCTTGCAAATCTTTTTGCTCAACTCTACATATCATACATTCATTACATAATTTTGTAAGGGGGAAGACCGGGGTGTAAGTACTTTCAGAGCAAGGGATCCGGAACTGCCGGGGCTATGCCTCTGGTTGCAGGGGGAAAGACAGACTGCGAGCACAGGAGTCAGGTGACTGGGAAGCTGGGGGCATGTCCAGAGTGAGAGCTGGGAGGTCAGGTGACCGAGGAACTGGTGGCGTGGCTAGAGAAAGGAAAAGACGAGGAAGTTTGCGCGGGAAAGTGAGAGCAGGGTCCCGCTCAGGAGAGCAGTGTGAGAGGGTTCAGGCTCCTGGCTACAGTACTTGGAGCAAGATCCGAGTGCAGTGGACCGGAGGAGTCAAGCCGACCAGAGGGAGAAGAGACGCAGGGTTCGTGGAGCCGAGCACGTGAAGTGCCGTGCTATGGACTAGGGGCTCAGCGGGTAAAACCGGAGACCGCCCGCTGCCGCCAGAAGACGGAGCATTGTTTAGGCGGGGACGCCTGAAAAATCAACATCGGCATCAGCTGGCAACTGCCTTGTGAGGAGCAAGAGTCAGCTAAGTGAAAAAACTGTCGATTACAACCGGTTCGACTCTGCTACATCTAGTTAAACTGTGAACTGTCAGTAATAGACTTTTACCTGCTACTTCCCATGTTTTTCCCCCATATTTTCCCCTGTTACTCCATGCGTGGAGGTTGACCCTGTTATCATAAACCTCCCCTGTTTATTAACCCCGTATTGGCTGCTCTGTGTTTCTGTGTGACTGCATCTAAAGTACCCGTGTTACAATTTTGGCATACTGAAATTTCCTCATGATGCAGTCACACTAACAGGGGCATATGCACTAGGACATTTTTTCAGTAACGTGTGCAGAAATCTCCATTTTGACTGTATTTGCAAATAGCCACTTCAGAAAGAACAAGACTTGATCTCTGGCGCCACCTCCTGGATGTATAAATCCCAAAAATCAATACTGACAATCTAACAAGCCTTGCGAAATGACTTAGGATAAGAATTCAAACAAGAAACTCAATTTGTAGACACATATTTTGGGATTTTGCCACTCCTCAGTGCAGAGCAGGAGATCTAATTTGGTGAGGCGAGAGGCCTCTGATTGAAGGTCTAAAGGGGAACATTTTTACTTTTAGAGATTGCCAAGCTGGATAAGGAGATTTATAGGCCATGCAATGCTCCTCTGGTAATTTAAATATGCAAATAGCCTCTTGAGAAGGAAGAGAACTTGATCTCTGATGCACTCTATTGGATGTAGCAATCCTAAACCTCAATATCGATCATTTAATGAGCCTTCCACATGATTACGTTAAGAAGGCAAACCAGAATCTCCATTTGCAGACAAACAGCGTCTCACCTAGCCAAATCAGATCTCCTGCTTTGCACTGAGGAGTGGCAACAACCCGAATCATGTGTTTGCAAATTTAGTTTCTGGTTTGAAATAGAATAGAAAAAAAACATTTTTTCACATGTGGGTTTAAAATCCATCTTAAATCCGGTCTGGATACCTTACGTATAAAAGGATACAGTGTAAACAATGGAAGAAACAATAGTGCATTTCACAAATAAGAAGCATTTCGGTCACTTCATAGAGAGAACGAATACTATGAATCCAGGCCAAGTCGACTAGTCATCCATGGAGGCCAGATCTTACTAAAGTACTCCACCTTGTCGGCCCTCATGGCCTTCAAGTTCTCGAATAACATTATTAACCCTAGCAACAACAGTGGGGAAATGCAAATCTAAACTTTTCCACCTTAAAACTACATGTATTCAAGCCTCTAGCAGTATAACCTGAGACAATTTAAAGTTTGCGTTCCTCGTATTTAAAGGTTTGTGTTTTTGTAAAATACCCACACTGACCTTTGCAGCAAGCATCACTATTTCACTAGATTCCTTGTTTAACTAAGTGCCCCGGATTCTCAGTTTTCAACTAGCCTGAAATCTTACATATAATACTTTTGCTATACGTGTATATTGTGATTCAGCATCTAAAAATCTTTTACAAAACTTCTGTGATCTTAAATGTGTCAAGAAAGTATGATAGGAGAGATAACGTTATTGGCTAACCAGAAAGACTTTTGGAGCACAGAAGCCACTCATCAGGGAAGTTTACTAAATAGTAACTAAGAGACCCTGATTTCAATGATATATCACTTATTAGGCTGTTTGCTGTAGTTTTGATAAAACTGTTGTTGTATCAGCAGGAGATTATTACTAGAGGATTAGTAATCCTGCTGTCATGTATTAGGTCATAGTCATAAATTCTGTATAACCCCAATTTCACCATTGATTGGCAACTTTCTGCCTATGCAGAATGTACATAGAAAGCTGCCAATCAGTAGATCTGCAGCAGATAAAACTGTGATTTTATCAAAACTGCAGCAAGCAGACCAGTAAGTGACACATTTGTAGGGTGTTAGCCCTGACAGGACATTGAATGACACTAGGCTTTAAGAGACCATGCTCCCCTCTGCGTTTTGCTTTTGCACTAGTTGCCTCCCCCCTCCTATTGTTTTTGGTGTGTGCTGAAAGAGGGAGATGATTCAGGAGGTAGAGACCTCCTGTATGTCTGAGGTAACAGAGAAACTTCTGCCTGTTCCCTGATAAGGAGAGACTGAAAAAGGAACTGACATTCTCTAGAAAGATAAAAGTATGGAATATTGCAAGATTTGTTATCAGGACTGTGTCCAAAAGTAGAGAACTTCATCCCTTTTGTAGAACAACTTCCCTAAAGATTGGTGACCTGAGGTAACAGACAACAGAGTACCAGCCATCTCTCATCATTGAAAGTGAAACAAGACTTGCCTACCTGCAGAGGGAAAGATACCATATACAGGAGAAAGAACTCAAGTGCAACTGATCCGGCTCAGCTATGTCAGAATCAAGCAGCCGCTGTCTTTCTGTTCCTGATCTGCACAATTTTGAGTGACTCACCGGTGGTGAACTGTGTTAGGGTTTAGCGTAATTTTCTTTAGTTAGGATGCTGTAGCAGCATGGCCCAATAGCGGAAAGCCAGATAGAGAATTAGCCTAGAGTAGCTTGTGAAACTTGATTTGTACCGTTTGTATTAAGCTTTCATTGCCATAGCTGGAGCATAGTTTTGTGACTTGCTTCAGCCATTTCTTCTTATATTCAGGTTATTAATATTATCATTGTAAATACTGTTATTCTTATTTCCCGGCATATAATCCCTTCGTACACAATAAAGCCGGTTGTTTTGTTTCTGCCTCATCGTCTGCTGTGCCGTACTTAAATCCTGCCTTGCGGTGTTCTTTGGACACAGCTGCACATTGCTGATATCAGGTTTTCAGCCCCTACTGCTCTCTGATGATGTAGAAAAAACCTGGTGACAGATTCCCTTTAAGAGATTTTACATTATGACATCAGTACTTGAGGTGATATATCATTTGTGCTTTCCAATCTGAGGGCAGCATAAAATATGAGCAGATATCCTGATTCTAGTGCGGATTCACTTACTGGATTTTTTTGCTATAATTTTAATAAAATCTCTGTGTCTACTCTGTTACATCTTTGCTAATCTTTTAATGAAGAGCTCTGTATAGCCTCACCGACACCACTGATTGACAACTTAAAGCCATACACTGTGCATAGACAGAAAGCAATTAATGGTGGAGAATGGGGATAACCACAGCTCATGAATATGCAGGATACATAGCAGGATAGATGGAGTTGGAAGGGACCTCCAGGGTCATCGTGTCCAACCCCCTGCTCATGCAGGATTCACTAAACCATCCCAGACAGATGCCTGTCCAGCCTCTGTTTGAAGACTTCCATTGAAGGAGAACTCACCACCTCTCATGGCAGCCTCTTCCACTCATTGATCACCCTCACTGTCAAAAAAATGTTTTTAATATCTAATCTGTATCTTCTCCCATTCAGTTCCATCCCATTGCTTCTAGTTTTTCTTTGTGCAAATGAGAAGAAAGCTGATCCCTCTACAGTGTGACAGCCCTTGAGATATTTGTAGACCGCTATTAAGTCTCCTCTCAGTCTTCTCTTTTGCAAGCTAAACATTCCCAAATCCTCTAATCGTTCCTTATAGGACATTGTTTGCAGACTGGTCACCATTTTGGTCGCTCTTCTCTGAACTTGCTCCAGTTTCTCATTGTCTTTTTAACATGTGGTGACCAGAACTGGACATAGTATTCCAGATGAGGAGTAGAGGGGGATAATTACTTCACGTGATCTAGACTGTATGCTTCTGTTAATGCAACCCAGAACTGTGTTTGCCTTTTTTGCTGCTG
Source organism: Phyllobates terribilis (assembly GCF_046119375.1). Classification (NCBI taxonomy): domain Eukaryota; kingdom Metazoa; phylum Chordata; class Amphibia; order Anura; family Dendrobatidae; genus Phyllobates; species Phyllobates terribilis. The sequence continues at coordinate 323,088,459 of NW_027362762.1, read as the reverse complement.
CATCACACAGTTGACTCATGTTCAGTCTGTGATCTATTAGTATACCCAAGGGGTTGAGAAAGGATTGTGCCAAAACGCACGTTGGGGTGACAGCCTCTGCCGGGACTCCCACGCTGCGCACAACAGCTATCTAAGGTACTATATGTATGGCAGAGACATTATTAGTAATTGGGATATATGGCTATCTTAGCATGACTGTGCATGTTAGTCTCTAGCTTTATTGCTGCAGGATCCTTCTGCATATATATTTATTACTTATGTAACTCAAAAAATAGGGTACTCCCATTGTACTGTGCAGTCCTTTCAGATTTTAACCCCTTAATTACCGGGGACGTATTAGTACGCATATTTGCGTACTGCCCGTTCAGTGAGGGCTGCTGCGCTGAGCCCTCACTGAACGGAACACATGTCAGCTGATTCTTACAGCTGACATGTGCCCGCAACAGCCGCGGGTGGAATCGCGATCCACCTGCGGCTGTTAACATGTTAAATGCCGCTGTCAATCTCTGACAGCAGCATTTAACGCGCGCTTCCGGGTAGCGCATCATAAGCCCCGCCCACCGGTGACCCCGTCACGTGATCGCGGGTCGCCGATGGGTGGGCATGACAACCCAGGGTCTGCAGCAGACGCCTGTGGTTGTCATGATCTTGTCGCTATGAGCGCCACCTAGTGGTCGGCGCTCATAGCACAGGACCATTTCTGCTGCATGCAGGGGACCTGCTCGTCCCCTGTATGTGGCAGAGGCGATCGGATAGTTGCTGCTTCTAGTCTCCTATGGAGACTATAGAAGCATGCAAAAAGTATAAAAAAAAAGTTTTTAAAAATATATATATATAAAAGTTTAAATCACCCCCCTTTTGCCCCATTCAAAATAAAATACTAAAAAATAAACCCCACATACACATATTTGGTATCGCCGCTTTCAGAATCGCCCGATCTATCAATATAAAAAAAGAATTAATCCGATCGGTAAACGGCGTAACGAGAAAAAAATTCTAAACGCCAGAATTACGTTTTTTGGTCGCCGCAAAATTGCAATAAAATGCAATAACGGGCGATCAAAACATCGGATCTACCCCAAATGTTATCAATAAAAATGTCAGCCCGGTGCGCAAAAAATAAGCCATCAACCAGCCCCAGATCACGAAAAATGGAGACGCTACGGGTCTTAGAAAATGGCGCTATTTTTTTATTTTTTTTTTATACCAAATTTTGGAATTTTTTTTCACCACTTAAATATAAAAGAACCTATACATGTTTGGTGTCTATGAACTCGTAATGACCTGTAGAATAAGAAGCGCAGGTCAGTTTTAGCATTCAGTGAACGTGGTAAAAAAAATAAAAAACAACTGTGGTATTGCACTTTTTTTGCAATTTTACCGCACTTGGAATTTTTTTCCCGTTTTCCCGTACAGGATATGGTAAAACTAGTAATGGCGTTGAAAAGTACAACTCGTCGCGCAAAAAATAAGCCCTCACATGGCCATATTGACCAAAAAATAAAAACGCTATGGCTCTGGGAACAAGGGGAGCAAAAACGAAAATGCAAAAACGGAAAATGCTCCGGGGCTTAAGGGGTTAATTTTATTTTTATGTGTTTGTCCCATGCATCTCTTTCACTAACCTTTTTATGTAATATGTGACTAATAAAGTTTACTAGTTTTCTGATTATTATGGACATCATTGGTCATCTTTTTTGCCTGCTTCGCTGCCCCCCTTCAAGAATTAGCCAATGAATGATGACTTCAGTGTTTTAAAAAGTCACATGGTAGGCCCTGTTCTTTTGTCACAGTGGTGAAGACATAGGACCTGTCTGAGGACATCAGAACTGCTATTAGCAAACACAAGACTTCCAAAGGGTATAAGGCCATCTCCAAAGACCTTGGTATCCCAGTTTCAACAGTGCGCAATGTTATTAAGACGTTTGCCAAGCATGGAACTGTCAAGAACCTCCCTGGACGTGGGAGAAAGAGGAAAATTGACAAGAGATGTCTTCGTAGGTTGGTGCAAATGGCGTAAAAAACACCAAGTCAAACATCCAAAGACCTGAAGGCCAACCTGGAACAGTCTGGGGTCGGGGTTTCAACAAGTACCATATGCTGCACACTAAATCAAGCAGAGCTTAATGGGCAAAGGCCAAGGAAGAAACCATTGCTGATGAAAAGACATAAAAAGGAACAACTGATCTTTGCCAAAGAGTACCTTGACAAACCACAATCTTTCTGGGAAAATGTTCTGTGGACAGATGAAAGAAAAATAGAGCTTTTTGGCAATGCAAAACAACAGTTTGTTTACAAACGTGGCAATGAAGCTTATAAGGAAAATAACACCTTACCACAAGTTAAGAACAGTGGAGGATCCATAATGCTGTGGGGTTGCTTTGCTCGTCTGGTAGTGGAGGCCTTGACCATATCACAGTAATCAAGAAATGAGAGAATTATCAAGAGATTTTAGAGCGAAATGTCCTACCCGGTGTAAGAAAACTTGGTTTGAGTTGAAGATCATGGGTCCTCGAGTAAGACAATGACCTAAAACACACATCCAAAAGTACACAGGAATGGTTGGAAAAGAAAAAATGGACTGTTTTAAAGTGGCCAGCAATAAGTCCTGACCTCAATCCCACTGAAAATCTTTGGGGTGAGCGGAAATCTGCCATTAGGAAAAGAGAACCCTGCAAACATTCAAGAGCTTGAACAAACTGCAAAAGAAGAGTGGGAGAAAATTCCAGCTGAGAAGTGCAAGAAGCTTATAGATGGCTACAAGAAACATTTGGAGGCTGTCAGCAATGCCAAAGGGTGTACAACCAAGTATTTATTAGGGGTGCCTTTATTGCTGCACATGCTGTTTATTCTGTTTTTTCTTTGAAATTGCAACATGGAAATTGAAAAACAATGTTTTATTGCTGTATTGCTTTGGACCACTAATTATAAAATCCTGAAGATATAACTTTGGTAATTTCCATTTATTTTCTGAAGATCTTGTACAATCCATGACAAAAATGAAGGGATGCCAATAATGGTGAGCAGCACTGTATGCTGATTTATCAAAATGTAGACTGAGGTTTCTATTTTGCAAACACTAGTGCAGGGGTCCCCAACCTGTGGCTTGCAGGGCCATTATGTTTGGCTCGTGGCTGTCTGCCAGCTTAGTGCATTAGCACCAGGTCTTGGAACTAGTTATGAAGAGAAGGTCTCCATATGGTGACTTTTGTGAATAGCACCACGGAGAAGAACAGATCTGTATATACTAGGCAGGGAAAAGAAATATTGTAAGTTGGAGATAGGATGATACTGGTAGTTGGATCAAATACCCGGAGCTGGATGGCAATAGTGAATGGGGGTAAAATGGGTACCCTTGGATGACAGTATACTGCCTACATAAGAGGTCTCAATTTTCATTTTGTGGGGAAGCTTTGGCTACCATTACACAGGTTATGGTGGGTTCTGAGTGTCACTACTGTAGGGGGTTGGGGTGAAGATGGGTGGCTAGATGTAACTCGAGACCATCTCTTAGAGTTAAATATGACTCTCAAGGTAAAAAGGTTGGGAATTGCAGCAGTAGTGTAAAAATACAGACAGACTGATGTTATGACTTTTTTATTACACTTTTTTTATCAACATGTAAATGAAAACTATGTTTCAATAAGAGACAACTGTAATGCTGAGTGCCTGGTCCCATATCATACTCCTCCATGTCATACGCTCAGAAAGCTCAGATATGTAAATTAGTTCAGTTAAAGGGAATCTGTATGCAAGTTTTTGCTACCTCATCTGAGAGCAGCATAATGTAGGCAAAGAGACCCAGAAACCAACGATGTATCACTAAGTTTACTGGTTGGTTCTGACACAATCAGAGTTTTTAGATTTAGCAATGCAGCAGAGCTGAGAAAGCTAACCACGCCCACACCAGGCTATGTGCATTGTCTACAGACAGTGAGCTGCTTATCACAGCAGGGAGGGGAATCAGACTAGCATGCACATGCTGTTGTAGTCAGGGCAATGATGATCACTAGGTGATAAAACCTTCAGTGTAAGTAAACAACAGCACACAGCCTGACATGTGACACAATTGAAATCTGTGTTTTAACCTCTACCTGCTGACAGATTCCCTTTAAGCCCCAACAGTGTAAAGCTCTTGCCCAGGATACTGAAAAGAGGCAGGTGATCACTAAAAATTTTTTTTCCGTCTCAAAGTGTAACAAAATAAAAAATTCCGCCACAATTTTGTCAGAGAGAACCCACTAGTGGCATGCTGTGTCCACCAGCACTCAACAGCGGCAGGGACATGGTGGGAGATGTTGGGAATAGACACATGATCTCTATAGCACTCTCACCTCGCTAATGTCATACTAACAGGATGCTGGGATTTATGGTGCTCCCCAGTACTTTAAAATTGAAGGCTGCAATAAATGTGACTGTATGACTATCAAATAGGAAAAGTGGTCAATGTAGAAGTTTATTTCTGAGCCAATATTGGCTCAATACAGACAAGAAAAAAAAAAGTCAGAACATAAGCACTGCTCAGTAAGTATGCGGCTTTCCATTTCAGCGTTGTAGCACACATTGCATACTAAACCCTGAACACAATCAGGAAAATCAATATAGGAAAAAGAACAGCACTATGTATAAATATTGTCCTGGGTGTAACGCCTGCAGGAACAGCTTACTACACCAAATGGAATTACAGGAGAATAACTGCAGCATCCGAGGTGAAATCAAGCTTCGCTCAGCTCCCGGCTTCAAGACATAACATATTATTCAGTTCTCTTAGCCCAAATGTCGCATGGTAATGGATACATTGTGAGGCAGTGACGGGGAAAGTCATCGAGGGACGTTAGCTTTCCTTTAGAATCCCATCTTGAGTTTTTCTAGGCTCCAGGATATGTTAGTCTGTAGCCCAGACCTTCCAAAAACTGGTGTCCTGGAAAAGATGCAAAAGGGCCTGGGCAAGAGAAGGGAGGCTTCCTTAATTCCTTAGTCCATCTCAGTGATTAGGACTTGCTGATTAAGTAGCCGGATCTGAGGCATGTATAGGAGATAGGTTCATTCAGTGCCCGAGAGCTGCCAGAATTTCAAGGATTCAGTAGGAATATACTGAGCAAACTGGCATTCCAGTGCCACTTACAATGGTCCTGGTAGATTGGCAGTTAGGACCAAAGCTTCATTCAGTAGGATTTATTTTCCCCATTTTCTGGTTTTGCCTACAGTGTCACATAGTATACAAAGCAATACGGCACAGTATAAATTATTCTTCAGTCATACTGGCTCTTGCAGACAGGATAGCTTCTTGCAGTAGCCACAGATTAGATGGTGGTATGGACATGCCCTGAACAGCCACAGCCAATCCATATACAACCCTTGTGGCATGGAGTGTTCTCCTGTCAAAAGTGCTATGAAGTGAACAGCTGTAATACCACACTGTGCAATGCCTCAGTGCTTAAAGGGAATTGTCAGCAAGTTTTTGCTGTTTAGGCCACGTTCACAAGTTCAGTATTTGGTCAGTATTTTACCTCAGTATTTGTAAGCCAAAACCAGGAGTGGGTGAAAGATACAGAAGTGGTGACGTGTTTCTATTATACTTTTCCTCTGATTGTCCAAGTCCTGATTTTGGCTTACAGATACTGATGTAAAACACTGACCAGATACTGAATGTGTGAACGTGATCTTAATCTGAGAACAGCATCATGTAGGGGCAGAGAGCCAGATTCCAGGGATGTGTCACTTACTCAGCTGCTTGCTGTAGTTTCAATACAGTGATTTATCAGCAGATTATCAGTACATGACTGGTGTCTCGTGCAAAGCAGTCCAGCTAATCTGTGTAACCCAGCCCCCACTGATTGGCAGTTTGCTGGCAATGTACAGAGGAAGCTGCCAATCAGGGGTGTGGGCGGGGATATACACAGCTCAGCATTCATAGCACTGCTACATTTATAGCAGAGAAAACAGGGATTTTATCAAAACCAGCACCAAAAAGTCTAGTGAGTGATACATCGCTGGAATCAGGCTCTCTGTTCCTACATCATGTTGCTGGTCAGATTCCATAGCAAAAATATAATAACGGATTCCCTTTAAGCCCTACTGTCCAAATATCCATCCACAAGTATTAAAGGAACCAGGCTGTGTTAAGCAAATATTCCCCACACCATTACTCCACATCCACCTGCCTGAACTGTTGGCACCTCACAGGAAGGGTTCGCTGATTCATACTACTTGTGCCAAATTCTGAACATTTTATCAGCACGATGGAACAGAAAGCTGGATTCAACTGATTTTGCCCACTTGAACCTTGTCTTGCTGATTCCCTTAGACAATGGAGATCAAACCATTCATTTGCCATTATGGCCCATCCATGCTAAGAAATAACGGGTTTTTTTTTCAGACATATTAGTCAGAGAACCAGGGCTGTACTGGGCTGCAATGTGCCTGTCTGGGCACCAACTGTTCATCTGAACGATTCTTTACATCCTCCTCTGACCCCAATCATCTACAAGTTATTTCCACAGAATCCACTTTCGCTGGATGCTTTTCCTTGAAGACACCATTCTTTGTATACTCTCAACACGGTTGAACAAGAAAACCCCACAAAGTTGGAGGTCGTTTTAGAAATATTGGCCCCAGCTAATGCACCAATGCTAAAGCACTTGTACGAAGTTGCTCAGATTGCACAATTTTCCCATTTTGTGTAAGAACAACTGTGAATGCGGACCTATGTATTGTCACATTGGTTATCAATGTTTAGTAATAATATTCACACAACTATTCTCCTAATATATTAATAACAATGCAACTCTGGAAAAGCCTTTTAACTGAAATACCCAAGACTTCTCATTGAATGCTGAAAATTAGATTAAAATATGCAAGGCATGTTACTGTGGAGCTGTAAACTGCTTACTACACAGACAGAAGAAAAGCCCTATTTAAACATTATGTCGTGAACTAGTTTATTGGACTAGGCACAGAAGAAAAAGCCAATTGACTGTAACTTGGGTAAACACCTAGATCTGTCACCTGTCCCTGGAAAATACAGTGTGAAAAGGTTAAAGTTAGCAAACGGAATTACACAGTGACACATATCCGGCTCCAGTGTGTAAAAATTTCGAGACACGTCTTCAAAAACTGCTGGGAATTTACCGTTTTGATACACATAGTGTGCAGAACTTAAAGGGAACCTGTAATGTAAAAAAAAAAACACTATTAACCTGCCGATATGGGGTTAATCTGCAGGTTAATGGCGTTCTTGTAACATCCCTGGCGGCGTGCTTGCATGGCTTACCACCTCCCACCATGCAAGACCACAATCTTACCTATCAGGCCAGGCTGCACACTTTGCTCCAGTACCAGCTGTTTGTATGTCTCTTGTCTGCTGGCTTAGGACGGCAGCGTTGTTGCTTCCTGATTCTTAAAGCTACAGTGTGCGCAGTCCTAATGCGTCCCCAGCCTATTGCTGTGAGTCACTGGATACTTAAACCCCCTCCACCCAGTAGGAGGGGCCTGAGCAACACTTCCATTCAGTTTGTTCTGTGCAACTGAGTTGCCAGGTCCTGTCCTGTATCTTGTCTGTTCCGCCACCCTGGGGGCTGTATACCCAGGCCTGTTGCCTGTATCTGTGACTTCTAGTCTGTTTCCGCCACCCTGGGGGCTGAGTTCCCAGGCTCGCTCCTGTATCTTGTTTCTGGTTCAGTTCCTGTCTGAACAGTGTCCTAGCCCGTTACCTGTTTGTCTCTATGTCCGAACCTTCCCTTTTGTATCTGTGACTTCTAGTCTGTTTCCGCCACCCTGGGGGCTGAGTTCCCAGGCTCATTCCTGTATCTTGTTCCTGGTTCAGTTCCTGTCTGAACAGTGTCCTAGCCCGTTACCTGTTTGTCTCTATGTCCGAACCTTCCCTCTTCCTGCAGTGTCTGAACCTGCACCTAACTCCAACTCGTTGTCTCTGTACTTCTGTTTGTTAGTTTTGTGTCCACTCGCTACTTCATTGTAAGTACTTTGTGTGTATCTGGTTCTGCTTGTCCCGTTTCCCTGCCTCCGTATCTACCTCCTGTGTTCTAACTATCTTCCTGCATTTTCCAGTCTGTTCCATGTGAACAGAGCCCTGTCTGCCTGCGCCTTCTGCTCTGTTCTGCTTGTTCACCGCAACTGCGGTTCCGCTCTGCTCTGCTTGTTCACCGCACCTGCGGCTCCGCTCTGCTTGTTTTCCGCACCTGCGGTTCCGCTCTGCTCTGCTTGTTCACCACACCTGCGGTTCCACACCTGCGGTTCCGCTCTGCTCTGCTTGTTCACCACACCTGCGGTTCCGCTTTGCTCTGCTTGTTCACCGCACCTGCGGTTCCGCTCTGCTCTGCTTGGTCACCGCACCTGCGGCTCCGCTCTGCTCGTTCACCGCACCTGCGGTTCCGCTCTGCTCTGCTTGTTCACCGCACCTGCGGTTCCGCTCTGCTTGTTCACCGCACCTGCGGTTCCGCTCTGCTCTGCTTGTTCACCGCGTCTGCGGTTTCGCTCTGCTCTGCTGTCCACCGCCCCTGCGACTCCGTTCCTGTGTCCCAGTCTGTACTGGTCCCTATCCTGCCTGCGTTCCTACCTGCCAGTACCCGCCTGTCTGCATGCCAGCCGTGCCTGCCTGTGCCCACCTGTCTGCATGCCAGCCGTGCCTGCCAGTGCCCACCTGTCTGCATCCCAGCCATGCCTGCCAGTGCCCACCTGTCTGCATCCCAGCCGTGCCTGCCAGTGCCCACCTGTCTGCATCCCAGCCGTGCCTGCCAATATCCACCTGTCGTCATACCAGCCGTACCTGCCAGTACCCACCTGTTTGTATGCCAGCCTAACCTGCCTGTTCCTGCATTCCCCGGTGTGGGTCAACAGCTGTGACCGGGGTCTGACCTGGAGTAGCACCTGGTCCCTCTGCTCGGTTCCTCCCTAGTTCACGGAGTCGACTGAGCCGCCGTGTGACCTTGGTCGGACTGAGTTGATACTTAGTTACGCCCCTCCAGGCACTCCTCGGTTCATGGTACAGTGGGATCACTAATCATGCTCACGCCAGTCAGTCCGGGCATGTGCGTAACAGTTCTGAAGCTGCCCGGCGCCTACACTGAGAGCCCCGCTGCCTGGAGGAAATATACTTTATCCCTCCCGGCAGCCTTGGGCTTTCAGTCATAGAGGCTTCAGTCACCGCTCAGCGCATATTGAGCAGGGGCTGTAACCTCAGCACTGGCACCGACTGACAGCCGGTTCTAATGCTGATTCAGTGCAGGCGCCAGCAGCTCCAGAACGCTATGACATAACAGGTTCCCTTTATTTTTCGCCAAATTTGTGATATGTAGGTATAGTATTACAGCCCAAAAAACCCACTAACTGGATCAAACCATGGGCACTGCGCTTGTGTGGTGGTACAAAAAGTGCCTCTTTTCTTAAATGCCAATCACGTCCAATGTATGTAAAGTCTCTCTGCTGTACAAGATCCAGAGCGGTAGTCCGGTCTCTGCTACTTATTTTAGAGCAACTGACTCGAGCTAAAGTCATTTACCTTCTGTGATCAGAGTATTAGATCCGCCTTGACCAGATACACATTGAACATTTTTATTGCTTTTTTTTTTTTTTTTTTCCCATTTAATTCTCAAATTACAGAAAGTAAAATATTAAATAATCCTTACTGCCACTAAACCATTACAATGCAGCTGCTGTTAAGAACAGCAAAGGTTAAGCATGGAATAAGGAAGTTTTAGCTTGTCATTTAACTTGATGCCACTTCTTCCCTGAAGGCTTGGAAATGAAAGATCTACAAAAACGAGTGAACAAGTTATAACAAACACCCAAAATATGTCCACTGTAAAAGAACTGACTAGAAGGAAGAAAGACCAAAATATATGTCTAGACAAAGCACATTTAGGGTTATTTTCAATGGTTTAGGCCTAATGTGTATAATTTAAAGGGGTTATTAAATGGGTAAAATTGGAAAGTCCTTGAAGAAACAAGCAACTTTGCAATTTACCTTTTATTAAAAAGCCTCAAGAACAGATGGATTTTTATTTCTGTAGTGTACTGCTTGTTGTCAAGGTTCTCGGCCACCTTAGAGGTGGCTGATCCCGCAAGCAAGCAGCGCACGATTGCAAGCTGTCTGCTTTGCTGCATAAAAGTGCTGTGCTGAAGCTGGCTGTGTTGCTCGATCCGGCCAACCTTAGTGTCCCTGTGTTCCTCCGACGCTAGCAGCATCAAGGAATGAACAGTCTGAGCCATCGGCTGTCATGTCGCTGGACCCAACTGTCAAATTTCAGGAGCACTTCTAAAGATAGAAAGATGAGACAATCCCTTTAAGGACTACAGCAAAAGCTACTGCCGCATTTACTTACAGAACATCCACACATGCTTGAAAGTGGGTGTGAAGACAGTAAAATTCTATTGAAACCTGATGATCTGAAAGTACCACTGTTCTAGCATGCAACAAGCAATGGTGCTTCACTTACAGAGAATTATCTTCTAGGCTTGTGGAAATCAGGACTATATGTCAGATTCTAGCATTAGTCTTGGCGGACATTAGTATCTCTATATCGGTGATGTCAGTGCCAGACCAGTAAAGTGCTGGAGCGCAGAGTTGTCAGTGGCATGGAGAATATGTCTGTGGACTGTGACAAGGAGCCACTAGGAAATCTATATCTATATCTAATTTTTCCAATTCCAGTGATCTGACACCTTGGTTGTATTGGAAATGCAGCAATTTCCGAAGTCTGTTGTAGACGGCATTATCAAGAAAACAGAACACCGAGTTATGTATACATGAAACCTGCCGGAACACCGACTGCTCTCAAGTGGTTGATGTTCTCACCTGACAAGTATGCAAACTGTTTCTTCAGCTGATCCTCAATATCAGCGGCACACATCGGGAAGGTGTCCTGATGCATGATGTCATCTGGAAGACAGCAACAAAACACAGCAATTAAATCATCGAGCAAATAAATCTAATAGTTAACTCTCTAAACTCACTTCAAGGTCACGGTTTGGTTTTCTTTTTTTAAAAAAGAAAAACAGAGATGTTTTATAAATGTATGGTTATGACACAATAAAAGTTACAAAGGTCAAGCAGAAACAAATCCATTTGGGGGGCAATGTTGGACTTGACCCAGGGTGGTATGGTTCGTAAAAAGTTTTTAGACCTTATTGAGCTTATGTCTTGCGTGAGCAAAGGTAAAGCTTACAGATTCCCTTTTTTGCTGTATGTCCTTCCAAGAGGTCAAGGTGGCCAGGTTTTTTTTTCTCTTAGTTAAAACTCTTATTTTTTAACGGAGTCATATGATTCCAGATACACAAGTCTTTTTAATTTAGTTCGAATTTTTATTGTCTTTTCCAAGGGGGCGCTGCTAACAATGCAAAGCAGCCTAAAGACAAGCCCCCTTAGTAAAGAGTATAAAAGGCAGGGCTAAAAAGGCTCATATATCTACAACCGTATGGAGGATTAAAAAGTAGAATAAAAAAAAAGATTATTCAGAGGAGCAGCAGGAATAATAGAAGACGAAAAACTTGCCACTTTTGACCGGCTGCTATGTCTATTTACAGAAGGTAGCAGGATCTATGTCAGCAGGACAATCAGCTATATAAAGGAGATACACAGTTCTACAGCAAAAAATGGTAGGACATTTTAATCAACATCACTTAAAGTTGCTTACTTTAGGATGCAAATCAACTATAAAAGAAAATTTAGTGCAAAAGTATATCCTTGTAAGATTGTCTGTATTAGTCTATGTTCACACTTTGAATTTTTGCTGCATTTTCACAAAAATGCTGAAAGAATTGACATGCTACAGTTTTTAAAAACACACCAGTTTTCCAATTCAGTCAGGGGGAAAAAAAACAAGCATGTGCATGAAATTACTGAAACCTCAGTTTTGCTGGTTCAGTAAAAAGAAGCTTTTAATTAGCAATAAATAACGTGACATGTTAGAATAGACTTAACTGTCCACCCCTATTTTTCTCAGCTCTATACTTTAAGCCCTTTACAAAAAAAAGCTTTGCAGATTGAATGAAATGACAACTTCTAATATAATTCGGCAAACGTGATAGCAACATTTTTGTAGCATTTAGTAGAATAGAGGCCAAAACAATACAAATGTGTCATCGGATAAAATAAAAACCTAAAGAATTCAGTTTACTTAGTGCTAACATTGTGTGTTATGTAACATGACCCTGTGGCCATTACATCGGCCTATCTTTAGAAAAACACTGCAGGACATACAGGGAACGGCAGAAAAAAATACTGGAATATGCAGACTACATAAACATCTCATGCAAAAACATGAAAATAAAGGTTCACATTCTCATAATAAATGCTATTATGAGATATAGTTACATAGTTACATAGTTAGTAAAGCCGAATAAAGACTTGCGTCCATCAAGTTCGACCTGTTAGTTCTGTAATTGCTAAAGTTGATCCAGAGGAGGGCAAAAACCCCAAATGATTTAGCCAATCTTCACCTGAGGAAAAATTCCCTCCCGACTCTGAAACCAGCAGTCAGAATAAATCCCTGTATCAACCTACTATTTTATTCTATTTTTAAGTATATGCAGAAATCTGCCTGGTATCTAGAAAAGCATCCAGTCCCCGCTTGAACTGGTTTAGTGAATCCGACATTACCGTCTCCTCACTCAGTGAATTCCATATTCTCACTGCTCTTACCGTAAAGAACCCCTTCCTATGCTGGTGCTGAAACCTTTTCTCTTCCAGTCTTAGTGAGTGCCCTCTTGTTACCGTAATATCCCTCCTTTTGAACAAATCCCGGGCAAGGTCTCTATACTGTCCCCTAACATATTTGTACACATTTATTATGTCCCCCCTCAACCTTCTCTTTTCCAGGCTGAATAGTCCTAGTTTTGCCAACCTCTCTGGGTATTGCAGTCCCTCCATTCCCCTTATTAATTTTGTTGCCCTCCTTTGTACCTTTTCAAGCTCATTTATATCCTTTCTATATATTGGGGCCCATAACTGAGCACAGTATTCCAAGTGTGGTCTGACCAGTGCTTTGTACAGTGGAAGAACAATGTTCTCATCCTTTGCAGCTATACCTCTTCTGATACATCCCATTACCCTGTTTGCCCTTACAGCAGCGGCCTGACTTTGGGCACTCCAATTTAGTTTGCTATCAATCAAGATGCCCAAGTCCTTCTCCATCTCTGAATTCCCCAATGGTTTCCCATTCAGTGAGTACTGGTGACTTCCATTTTTCCTTCCCATATGTATGACCTTACATTTCTCCTCGTTAAACCTCATTTGCCATTTAATGCTCCACCTACCCAGCTTATCCAAATCCCTCTGTAGGTCTTCACTATCCTCTTTTGTATTAATTGTTTTACATAACTTTGTGTCATCTGCAAATATTGATATTTTACTATTTATCCCGTTGACTATGTCGTTAATAAAGATATTAAATAACATTGGGCCTAGTACAGACCCCTGTGGTACCCCACTAGTGACGCTTACCCAATCTGAGTATATTCCATTTATAACCACCCTCTGCCTTCTATCCTTTAGCCAGTTAGCTACCCACTTGCAGACATTTTCCCCCAGCCCCATCATTCTCATTTTGTATACCAACCTATTATGTGGCACGCTATCGAACGCTTTTGAGAAGTCGAGATGCACGACATCCACTGGTTCCCCCTGATCTACTCGAGAGCTAACCTCCTCGTAGAAGTCAATCAGGTTTGTTTGGCAGGAGCGATTCCTCATGAATCCATGTTGGTTCGGGGTTAATAGATTATTAGCATCAAGATGCTCCATGATTGCCTCATTAATAAAGCCTTCAAAAATTTTGCCCACAACGGACGTCAGACTCACCGGCCGATAGTTTCCGGTGTTACTTTTTGCTCCCTTTTTGAATATTGGCACTACATTCGCCTGTCGCCAATCAAGTGGTACAGACCCAGTCTCAACAGAGTCCTTAAATATAAGATATAACGGTCTGTCTATCACATTACTTAGTTCCCTTAGTACCCGTGGGTGTATGCCATCAGGTCCTGGTGATTTGTTTATTTTAATGTTACTGAGGCGTTTCTGTACCCCAGCTTGGGTTAGATTTGTCATACTTAGAGAGACGTATTGCTAGGGAAAGTAGATCAAATCCCAAACTGTTCTTTACGTATATAAATAGTAAAAGGATTAAATCGAATAATATTGGACCGATAAAAAGTGATGAAGGCAAAATCATAGAGAAAGATGAGGATAAAGCTAATCTATTAAATAAATTTTTTTCGTCAACTTTCACAAAGGAAAAAGAACTAACAGGCGAAATGAGAAGTGACAAACTTAATCCTCCACTGTTTCCTCCTTTGCTATTTTTATTTGTTTTTTGCAGGTTCTCGTTTTTTCCTTGTAACACATTCGTGCCTCCTTACTGTTTTCCTGTTTTAATCTCTTGAATGCCTCTTTTTTGCTATTTAACGCCCCTTTTACGTTCTTATTCAACCATATTGGTTTCCTCTTATTTCTGGCCCTTTTATTCCCATACGGTATATACCTCTCGCACTGAGTATTCAGAATTCTTTTGAAGGTTTCCCATTTACTATTCGTATTTCCTTGATTAAGAACTTTGTCCCAGTCTATAAGTTGAAGGTTTTCTTTCAGCTGATCAAACTTCGCCCTCCTAAAGTTTAATGTTTTAGTTGTTCCCTTATTGATAACCCTACTGAAGGGCATTTTGAAATTGATAATATTATGATCGCTATTACCTAGGTGCCCCCCTATCTGTACCTCAGTTATTCTATCAGGCCTATTAGTCAATATTAAGTCCAACACGGCCTTCCCTCTCTTTGGTTCCTGCACTAGTTGGGAGAGATAATTATCCTTGATATTTGTCAAGAACCTTTTACCTTTCTAAGATCTACAGGTTTCTGTTTCCCAGTCAATATCCGGGTAGTTGAAGTCCCCCATTACAATCACTTCATTATGTTTTGCTACTTTGTCTATTTGTCCTAATAGCAGATTCTCATTCTCCTCTGTTATATTTGGTGGCTTATAGCAGACCCTCAGTAATATTTTATTATTATTTTTTGCCCCCTCTATCTCTACCCACATGGACTCGACCCCCTCTTCTCCCTCTCCTATATCTTCCTTTAGTCTGGGTTTTAGACATGACTTTACATATAAGCAGACTCCTCCGCCTTTCCCCTGTTTCCGGTCCCTTCTAAATAAACTATAATCTGTTAAATTTACCGCCCAGTCGTAGCTATCGTCTAGCCAAGTCTCTGTTATACCTACGATGTCATACCTCTCCTCCGATATAAGCGCCTGCAGCTCATCCGCCTTATTGGTCAGGCTTCTTGCGTTGGTCAGCATGCAAGATAAAACTTGGGGTTATTTAGCATCCTATTCTTCTCTAACGATCTAACTGTACTATCCCCACCCCCCTCTCCACCCTCATTATATTCACTTCTCCCCTTCCCCCTTGCTTGCCTCACATCCCACCTATTTCCTAAAAAAAGATTAAAAAAAAAAGAAAAAATAGAACATTATTTAATTGGAAAAACTGAAATATTTTACTACTTGTAATAGACATCCTAAAACCATGTTCACATGTTGCAGAAATTCGTAGCCGAAATTTTCCACAACGTGTAAACATGGCACAACAAGTCATTGTATGCGGCCAAACTTGTGGTGAAACATCATCATAAAAATTGTTTTTAAAACATTTTATTTTAACGGAGAAATCTGGTCAGAATGCTCTTCTGGTGCGTCATAGATACATATTAAATGAACACCAGTGATTACCTTCATGAGAATACCACTTTAAATGTTTGTTTTTTCTAGCTGGAGAGCAATAAAAATTCAAATAATAGGATTCACTGATCCTCAGAATGAACGGGCCAAGAGTTAGTTTAGCCCTTCAGTTACTTCAGCTATGTTAAGGCACATTTACAAATTCTAGCCCATAAATAATGTTTAAAGGGAATCTGTCAGCATGTTTTTGCTATGTAATCTGAAGACAGCAAGAGACAGAGGCTGAAACACAGAATTCAGGGATGTGTCACTTGTCAAATTGTGTGCTATTGTTTACTAACGGTGAAGGAATTATCACTAAGAGATTAACATTGCTGGACTAGTCTGGCAACCAAGCACCTCACTGTCTATGGACTTTGTACACAGAGAGCCTGGTGTGGGAGGGGTTAGCTTTCTCAGCTCTGCTTCATGCTAAATCTAAAAGCTCTAATTGTGACAGAACAGCTGCACTCAGTAATCTAAGTGATACATCATTGGATTCAGCTTTTCTTTGCCTACATCATGCTGCTCTCAGATGAGGTAGCAAAAACCTGCAGACAGATTCCTTTTAATAGCCTCTTCCCATGGGTCGACAAACTGTAATGGGTCAGAATAATTATGAATATGATAATTCTGCCCTCATACGGCATGCATATTGTTAATAGTACATTCCCTGTTTATTCGGGGGGGATTTGTTGCCCTAAATGAACGATTCAAAATTAAATTTTTAGTTTACTCAAGTATCCCTAGTCTGACATTGGTGAGGTTTGGCTATACAGAGAAGACTAAATACAGTCCTTTACCCCAAAAGAAGGAAAAACCTTTTCTGTATATTGCGCTCCACCAGACTACAGGCGAGTGCACACCATTACGGGAACAAAACAAATATGACAAAACTTATCTTAGGCCATGTTCACACATCTTAGTTTTTTCTGCATTTTTTTATGTTTTTTATGCAAATTTGCAGCTGCGTTATACAGTACCAGCAAAGTCTATTTTTTTTTTTTTTAATCAGGATTTTGAGCTTTGCATGTTTTTTTTGCAAAATATAGCAAGTCACTTCTTTCAGCGTTTTTCACCCATTGGAAGTAATGGGTAGTGAAAAAACGCCTAGTGTGAACATAGCTATCAAATTTTGCTGCATTTTTAGGGAAAATAAGCAAGTACAACAGTATGTGAAACACAGTTATTTTTGTGATTTTACCATCTTGTCTTGATCACTGAGATGGTAGTCTGTATTAGGGGAGTTTAATTAAATTAGTGTTGTGTATACAGTAAACATTGGCTGAGTTACCTGTGAGATTGAACAATCCCTGTGGCCCAAGGATGTGTGAAGTTGAACAATCTCTGAGTAACTCAATAGCAGACCATAGTGTGAAAGTAAATAGTGTCATACAAACTCAATGCACTGCCAGCATCTTAGTTAAACAATTCCTGAACATTTCACCTTCCCCACTGTTACATTTAAAATTTCACATATGTCTTGCATTGGTGACCTGTGTTCATGCTTCTGTGGTGGAAGCAAAGCTGAACTTTGAGATCCTGAAAAATGCACCAAAACCTGCGTTTTTGATGCAGCTTCTTACCTGCCTAGAGATCAGGTTTTGTGTCAGAAAAAAAAAATCCTGAAAAAATGCAATGTGTGTACATAGCCTAATACTTCAAAACCCAATGAATTTGTCTCACATCACACAAAGGTAAAAACAGAGTTAACTGTAAGCAGCTACTGTGCGAAATAACAGAGCAATGGTTCATTGAAATTCAGAAGAACATGCCTCTCCCAAATATACAGCGACAGCTGTCCCCTGCTATTACACAGGCTTCTGTGACCGTGAAGGTAGCAGTGCACACTCATTGTTATCACGCCATAGCTTCTTATTTAGCAAATCAAGGTAACCCTTTACATCTCTTCTGCCCCATTGTATTTAGGGACTGCTAATCTGTCCGTTTACCCAAGGCCAAGAATGTTTTCCAAATGGAGTTCACATTTACCCAGCCCTTATGTCTATGTGTTCCCATCTTAGCCATTCATTCTATAAACTCTGGAATAACTGAAACGCAGTAGCTCACGATGCTATACTGGGTCCATAGCTCCCATTCATTTCCCCGGGAGTCACAGAAACAATGCAGCCTGATGGCCATTTTTAAAGACCAGCCCTCCCGCACCTGTCACAAAGAGATGGTTGTTCCCGTCTCAGTCTTCAATGATGAAAACAAAGGGAGGGAAATATTGTATCATATTTTTATTTTTGCTTTATAATTCTTATACACTTCACGGTTGCTGTAATATTCTATGAAAAATTGTTGCACTTAATGACTCCAACCACGCTTTTCTAGACACTAAAAAATGTAGAGGTTGGTGTGAAAAGTGTCTAAAATAAGGAATATGAAACATGCTACGTAAACCATATTGTAATGCAATTTGACACTGAATGCTCTGGTAATGGTATAAACTACAACCACAAGGGAATGTGCAATTGTGTCAAAGAGCATTTCTCATTTACAGGTAGAGAAACACACCAATGTTTGCAGTAAGATTGCATAAGCAGCGTCTACTAAGTACACACCATAAGCATTTCAGTGCTAACATAGAACATGACCACAGACACCCAGGAATGAACCCTTATATGTAGTATAATCCCTTAAGTGGACCTTTCACCAGTTTGAACATACTAAACTGACCACACCATGAAACGGTGGCTGTAGAGTTGAATAAAACATACTTTTTATTTTTTACATTTCTCATCTCCATTGCAGAGATATTAGCTTGTAAAGTTTAGATGTTAATTGTTACTAAGACCAAGGGGGTGTTAACAGAGATTCTTCGCTGGGGGACGTTTAATTTTTCCCCTGCATGAAGGAAAGAAAAAAAAAAAAGAACACAACCCCGAGAATGTCAGCCACTGATTTCACTGCTGACATCTAATGTGATTACAAGTGGTAGAGGGGAGGAGAGCTGTGTGTCATTAAAGGGGTTGTCCGGTACTTTTTTTTTTAAGTTGTCCAATGTATTCAGCATGTGAGCATAAGTATCTCTGTAAATACCTCGTGTTGCTGATAATGCCTGTGAGCGGCGCTATCATTGGCCGCTCACAGGCAGCACGTGATCAAGTGCTGGCAGAAGCCGAGGGTCCCTCTTCCGCATTCCACCGGTGGCTGCTGGGTTGTGGGTGGGGTTATTCCCTGCGTCACACCCGGCATCGACCGCGCGCTCTGCCTCTCCCCCATTCATGGGGAAAGCGCACAGTGGATGCTGAGTGTGACGCAGGGAAGATCCCCGCCCACAACCCAGCAGCTACCGCGGGGACCCCAGCGCTGAGTCACACCTCACTTATCGTGAAGTCAGCGCGGGGTCATGTGATTCCAGTGAGCGGACACAGATAGCGCCGCTCACAGGCATTATCAGCAACACAAGGTATTTACAAATATACTTATGCCCACATGCTGAATACATTGGCCAATTTAAAAAAAGTACCGGACAACTTCCTCTGCAGCTCTCATCTCATGGCACTGTCAGCTATGCTCTACTCTCCCCTCCCCCAACACTAGCTGACATGAGATGAGTGCAGCAGTTGCAGAGGTGTTTGTAATGACACACTGGTTTTCTCTACTCCCCTTTCCCACTCACACTAGATGCCAGCAGAGAGACCATGGAGGACAGCATGGCTGTGTGTCATTACATGTCTCACAGAGAAATCTGGACCTGATATTATCTGAGGCGGTGTCTTTTTTCCCCCTGCATTATTCCTGCTTATAATTGGTCAACGTCATACAGGAGAAAAAGTAACTGCACCCAGAGAAGAATCCCTGTCAACATCTCCTTATACTTAACATAAATTATAACCTAAACTTTACAAGCTAATATCTCCACAAAAGAGAAGAAAAGTTAAAAAAAAATAAAACTACATGTCATTCAGCTCTGAAGCCACTATTCCATGATGTGGCAGTTTCACATGCTTAACCCCTTACCAACATGTGCCGTACATGTACGTAACATGTCATATCTCTCCCTTTGGTGCGGCTCCGGCAATGAGCCTGCACCGCTCTGGGAACATGACAGCTGATCTGATCAGCTGTCATGTGCTCTTAACAGCCACGGGTGGAATCGTGATCCACCCGCAGGTGTTAACATGTGAACAGGTTAAATGCCGCTGTCAATCTCATGTTAATTTAACATGGCCGTATCAGAAGAACATCACTAGTCCCGCCCATCGGTGACTGTCACATGATCGTGGGTCGCCGATAGGTTGACATGACAACCCAGTGTCTCCAAGAGACCTCTGCAGTTGTCATTGGTGGGAGGCTATAAGCGCCGTCCAGTGGTTGGCGCTCATAGCTAGTGAGCATTTCTACTACACACAAGGGTTCAGATGATCACAGCTTCTAGTCTCCCATGGAGACTATTGAAGCATGTAAAAGTAAAAAAAATGTTTTTAAAAATATTTTAAAATGTTTAAATCACCCGCCTTTCGCCCCATTCAAAGCAAAACAATAAAATATAAAATCACACATACACATATTTGGTATCGCCGCATTCAGAATCGCCCGATCTATCAATACATAAAAAATAATTAATCCGATTGGTAAACAGCGTAATGAGAAAGAAAACAAAACAACATAATTACTTTTTTTGGTCGCTGCCAACATTGCAATAAAATGCAATAACAGCCGATCAAAATATCGTGTCTACCCCAAAATGGTATCGATAAAACGACAGCCCGGAGCGCAAAAAATATGCCATCACCCGGCCCAAGATCCCAGAAAATGGAGACGCTACGGGTCTCGGAAAATGGTGCTTTCTTTTTTTTTTTTAAACAAACTTTGGATTTTTTTTCACCACTTAAATAAAAAAAGAACCTATACATGTTTGGTGTCTACGAACTCATAATGACCTGGAGAATAATAATGGCAGGTCAGTGTTACCATATATTGAACGTGGTAAAAAAAAAAAAATCATGAAATTGCACTTTTTTTTTTGCAATTTCACTGCACTTGGATTTTTTTTCCCATTTTCCAGCACACCATATGGTAAAACCAGTGGAGTCCTTCAAAAGTACAACTCGTCCTGCAAAAAATAAGCCCTCACACTGCCATACTGACCAAAAAATAAAAGTTTTGGCTCTGTGAAGAAGGGAAGCAAAAAACTAAAATGCAACAAGTCCTGGGGGCGTAGATGTTAAACTGGAGAAAGATCCTCTTTAACCTTGCACCCAGTATTTCAGAACCATTTTACAGTCCGCCACTTGTTTCTGGTATAGTATATTTAGAAAAAAAATACTCTGAAATCTCATGATGAAAATGAAGTGACAGATGCTGATTTTTAATTTTTTTTTTTTCATTTTACACTGTGTCCTTCACAAGCAAAGTTGTACTTTGAAGCACTGGAGATGACAACGTGCCTGTGCACCTCTATACACCATGATACAGGTTATATATAGATATAATCTACACATACAAAATACAGCAAGTGTTGGGCTGCATTCACAAGTCTGCTGGTTTCTATTGGAAACCATTAAAAAGCTTGCTGAGCTCTTATAATGCAGAGGTATAATTACTTTTTTTCAAAATCTGATAAATGTACAAAGATAAAGACGCTGTAAAAACTGTATAAAAATTGTATAAAGACCCGGGAAATTTCAGGTCTAAAGGCGCCCAAATCTGTTCTTCACATACGTCGTGTTCTATCTGTGGTTTCCGCATTTTATTAACACATCCATGGAGTTTAATGGAACATGCTGATCCAAAAAACGCATCGGACTAGTACATGCTGGGATTTCTTGTTGTATGTGAACTACCGCATTGACATGCATTGGTCTTCTATCCATATACCATGTTTTGTGTATGGACAGCAGATAGGATACAAAACAAATGGCATCTGGGTGCTGTCACTTGTTTTACACTGACTCACTGAATTGATTGGACAATTCGAAATTGGATCAAAATTGGTCTGTTGGCGAAATAACCCATAGAATATAATGGGTATATGTTATATTGAAAAATGGCCAAAAACACACATCTGAATGAGACCCTAAAGCCAATGAGACCTGGCTTGTACACGTTTTTCCCTGCACTTGAATGGCCATCACCTAAATCATGCTCTATAGAATCTATATAAAAACACCCCGAAAAGTGCTCATTAAAGAAATGCTTTCTAACAGCCTGCAAACAATCCGCAGAAGTAAAAAATAATAATTACATTCTCTTTAATCAGAATGACTGAGGGAACGGGAAAACAGCTTGCACAAAATTTACATATCAAGACTGGCAGAACTGTTACATGAACAGCCATCTGGTAGAACAGAGCACAGGCAGCAGCTCCCATTAGTCCTTCTGCCTTTCTGAAAAGTAACTTTATAGTTTCTTGTTGACTATTCAAATCAATGCAGAAATGATTAAAATGCATTATAGCAAACACATAGATGCATGCTTAAAGGGGTTGTCTGGCCTTAGGCTACTCTATGTGACTGCAGACTTGTGAATCCCCACAAAGTGCGCACTCCGCACCGATGGCGGGTACGTGACTGCAAGTATGTGATTTGCATACATGCGGTCACGTGCCTACTAGAAATGCAGTCAAGTGCCTACTAGACGTGTGGATACGTCTGGTAGGAATGTGGCTGGAAGTATGCAAATCACATACTTACGATCACGAAACTGCCTGCTCCCGACGCCAGTACTGGAGAATCCTCACAGCGTACAGTTGGCATGATGTGAAGATTCACAAGTCTGCAAGTCTATCCTATATCCAACTCTATTATCCATCTATATACCATCGCAAAACACAACACATATCAAGATTACAAAACAATTACTGCGCTAATTTACAAACACACAAAAGCATTTTTCAGAAAAAAAAAACAGCAGATGTAAAACGTTAAACTTTTGTTTGGTAACCGACTTTACTGGAAAACCTATCAGGCAAAGTAAGTAGTAACAACGTACTCCAATATACATTTACTAATGCTTAGAAAACAGTATTATGAGAGATGGATTGTGTGGAAACACAGAAAATCTTTCAATATATGGTCTAACCCTAATATCTAGTGTCCAGGAAGCTGAGATATTAAGTTGACCAAAAGGATTTGCAGCATCCTGGTCCAGCAGCCACGTCAGTAGATAATGGCTGCCGGACCAGCGCATAGCGAACCTCCTGTGACATCGATGGCACTTCTTTTAAATAGGCAGGTCCCCGCGGATCATGCATGCATTTAATGACATTATGGAAATGTATAATTAAAGAAGAGCCAGGAAAGCTGCGGGTACTAGGAGGTTCACAGTGCTTTGGTCTGGCGGCCATAGTCTACTGTTGTGGATACTGGGTCAATGTCCTGCAAAGCTTTTTTGGTCAACTTTAACTTTAAGTCCCACCCATACACGTAAGTGGAAAATTGCACAACGCACCAGACCCCATGTTTACTGTAAGGTAAAAATGATTATATCCCGGAAAGAAAGTTTATTGCAAGGGGTGTATATGATTAAAATTTAGGAGGCATCATTTTATTATAAAATAACTTCTTACAAAAGCATTCAACAGAACAAATGAGGCAGCACTAGAGCATAAAAATCAATGCAATGAACAGCTTGCCCTTCTTCATATGGACATTGGTATGGCAGATCGCGCAGCTAAAACAGGGTTTAGGTGGTGCTTAATATAATACAGTCTATATTAATATTGTTATCAGAAGTAAGGAGAGAATCTCGGCACTCACCCGTTTCCTCTTCAAAAGAATTCTTTATTCTTAATAATAATAACCCTATATATCCAGCAGGTTGGAGCGGGCTCAGTTCTGTGTATACGGCACAATGGCCGTTTTGCGTCACACGCGACACTACATTTTGTTCATCTGAATGAAGCGTCATGTGTGAAATTTGCTTATGAGACTGCTAACTGGAAATGATTTCTTGTCAATGGGACTTTGGGTGCATTTTTCAGGGACCACTTTCAATTAAAAGTAATCACACAGCCAGTAATAACCTCCTGTATGAAGGTCAATGATAAAGAAAGGATGCGGATAGAAAGTTATTCTTGTACTTCAGAAGATTTAGCGATAACATTTTTTTTTTTTTTTTACTTTATCCAGCCCCTGTTATAAAGTACTTAAAGTACAACTGCTATGTCCAGAATTGGAGCGCGTAAAGTCACATAGCTGTTGTAGTTTGGCACGTTGTTTCCAACTGGCATTTTCTTTTCCCATGACTGAGCACTCCCATGACTGTTAGTAAAAAAAAAAAGACAATATTTTGTATCATACTTCACTATTCTAGCCAAAAGCAACCAAAAGATCAACAAGTAATGTCTACTGGTCACCGCTTGACAAGGGTTATGTCAAAGCATTGTGGCTTCTATTATGTCATGTGAAAATTACCCAACAGGGAGCACAAAGTCGACATTTTTCTAAAATGTCTTTCTTAACCCATCATATCAGCCAATATGTATTTTCATGGAGACTATCAATGGGTCTTATGACACGGTGCTATGGCACTGGCCCTGCACAGGTGGCAAGCGGTGTGTCAAGTATATGTTTGTCTCTCTAACGACAGGCAAGTTTTTGTTCTGATGACCAGAATCAGAGGAACTTCCAATCCTGAGTATTTTACCCCCAAAACGCTATGGTCAAATACAGCTATAGCACCTAAATGGTTTACAGAGGGAGGAGCTTCTTCCGTAAACCCATCAGCTCCACCACAAGGTAGTTCCAGGTCCAATGGGGTTCTGAGACAGCTGGAGGCCCAACAAGGGCAGCTGGGTCTATCAGGAGTATAGGCTTACTAGGATTCCTTACAGTATATTACTGACAAGCATAACATGCTGCAATACAGGTGTAAAAAATGTACAAAATACATATACTTGGTATCACCACATCTATAATGACTCAAACAAGAAAAATGATTTCGATATTTTTATATTCTTATAAAGTTATGTTATCTATATTTAGTGGAGAATACCATAATAAAAAAAATCTAAAACACCATAAAAGAATTGCTGTCTTTCCAACCCTTCCAAATATGTTAAAAATCATAAAAAGCATTATATGTACTTCAAAACCGTATCAATAACAATGACAAATCATACAAGTCATCATGTGGTTATTATGTCAATAGAACTTGAAAAAATGCTGCGGCTCTTGGAAATACAATAAAAAAAACAAGCTTCCGTCATTGTGCATATTGCATTGTACTGGGACTCCTAAAAAGTCTCTCCCATCCAGAGAGGTTTCCTACCATAATCTAGATTTGTCATAAATGTCTATACAGTATATACTTATGCCTATAAACCACAAACTATTGCACAAATAAAAAATACCTAAAATAAAAGTGCACCTGTTTATTGAGCAGCTTCTACTCCATAGTGAGCAGATGAAACGTGACGGTCATCTAACCCGAGGTGCCTAGAAAAGCTGAATCAGAGGGCAGTGGATGCGGAGTACATGTTAGGCTGAATTACCATATTTTGTTTTTCATGGGGAACATTTTCCTCTTGCATTTTTAATGTGAGCACAGCTGCTGTCATCCACCTTACGTCTGTTCCTATGAATCACACCTCTCAACATCCCACAAGCGATAATCGTCCAGGCAAAAATCAGCACCAGCATTTTGTTCCCATCTAACACAACACGCTATTGAAATGTCACAGGGGTAGAGGAAGGAGGACACGCTTTTGAAAATACCTACATTAAAATCAAGTCTACTTCTTACAGCAGGTGAGACTCCCACACAAAGTAGAAGTTCTTTACTGAAGCTTGTACTGTTGGATGTCAGATGATACTGACTCATGCTATAGCCGCCTGGTCAATTGGAAAAGGATACATCAGTTCGGTCCTGCTTGGTTTCATAGTTAGGCTATGTGCCCACGTTGCATTTATGAAGCAGAAAATTTCTGCTGCATAAATGCAAGTCCTCTCCCGGGAAAACGCATGCGGAATTCCGCACGCGTTTATCGCGCGTTTTTCGCGCGTTTATCACGCGTTTTCCACATGCGGAATTGCCTTGCGTTTTTTATGCATTGAACAAAGGCAATTCTGCTTGCGGAAACGCAAAATTAAATGACATGCTGCGGATTTTTGAACGCAGCATAAACGCTGCGGAAAAATCCGCAGCATGTGCATAGAACTTGCGGAATCCCATTGGGGACCATGGGGTGCGTGTTACCAAGCGTTTTTCAAGCGTTTACGCTGCGGAAATTCCGCATCAAAAACGCTTGAAAAATGCTACGTGGGCACACAGCCTTACAATATTGCCCTGGCTTCATCGTGCATCACCCTAAGGGCTTGTTCACACGGTTGCGTTTTTTGGCACATTTTCCTATGTGCTTTTGCTGTCGAAAAAAAATACAGCATTTTACAGTACCAGCAAAGTGAAGGAGATTTATGAAATCTCATGCGCAAGTTGCTTATTTTTTCAATGTCTTTCTATATCAACTAAGGAATGTGCTCCTCAGACCTGTGGGGGCATCACAACCCTGGACCAGACCTCAATCACAGGACAATAAAACTTTCACACTCCTTATTTATGAACTGCTCCAATATTTATGGCCACAACTCTTTCTCCCCCCTCCCATACTGATACTTCTGCTTCACGTCACTTGTCTCATCTATTGCATTATTCTTGCGCCCTGTTGTGTATGAATATGTGACTCGTCAGATTTTGTGGTATACTATGCCTGTTGAAGGGACCTGAGTAGTCTCAAAAGCTTGCAATTTGTTACCATCTTCTCAGTTAGCCATTAAAAGGTATCAAAATTGAGGACTCTCAAATCTTAATATTTTTCTACTTGCTAACACGGTACAAATATATATATATATATATATATATTTTTTTTTTTCAGCGTTATTCATAGATTCAAATTAATATAACAAAAAAAACGCATAAAAAATGCACACATTTTAAGCATAATTTTTCCTGCCAACACTCCAGTATTTACAGCAGAAAAATCTGTTGTGAATTTTGAAGATGTGCACATTCCATAAGCAGAATACCATTGTCAGAAAAGTTCTGGAAACAAAGTCACCTATTATGTGACAGCATCCTAATGGATCCTAGTAGTTTTACATATATGGTCCATTGTGTTTCTGTCATCGCTCCTGTATTTTACATAGGAAGAATACCATTGCTGGCTATGACATTCTCTCCACAATATAAAAAAGGCCTAAACAGGAATAACATATAGCAACTGAAAACAAAACCTTCACATTTTATTCCGCAATTACACCTGTTCATGCTATGTGACAACAAATATTATATGTCCACCTCTGTAGGCTACGAGAAGTCAGAAAAGCAGAATAGCAAACTACCGTATCTAGTGGTAAAACATTTAGGCCCCAAATTCATCAAAGCAATTTCTGGCATAAATTTCTTTGAAAGTCACAACATTTTGGGCAACTTGAGAGTTTCGCAAAAATTTTGCTACTTGTGCCATTTTCACATGAGTTTCACACCTCTTCATGAATCAAGAGCGTCTAACTCCACAATGCCCCCTCTTCAAGACCGCCATAAAATCGGGGCCTTAAATTTTCTACAGTGAATGGGTAGATGTAGACGGAAGAGGGTCCCAATCCTAAAAAAGTATAGTGATAAACACATGCCAAATATGAGGCCAGGTAAAGAACAAATCACAGTCATAAATTCTCACTTATACGAGGGTCATTTTTAGTGCAGCACAATTGCAATTAGCATTACATTTGATCAGATTCACAGCCGCACAGGATACTTCAGAACATCAGCACAATGAGACTTTAAAATCGGAGAACACTTGCTTTAAAGGGTGAAGCATAGGTGGTCCGTGCAATGTTGGCATGGCCAAACAGTTCAGTGCCCTTTCCCACCTACTTCCCACCTACTATGTGCACACAGTCGTTTTGCGATGTTTAGAAACAGAAACTGAGCGGAAACTCAAAGTTATTTTAACTTTTCAACATTTGGAGGAAGATTTGGAGAGCTTCCATTCAGTTTCTGCTCCAAAAACTCCTAGAAAAACTTAGTGTGCACATAACTTCTCTCTGCCTTTCTCTGGCAATGTAATGTCAGAACCATCAATCAAGGAATAGGAGGGTGGAGATGGATGCAAAATAAGTAGGTGGGAAAGGAGCACTGAACTGTTTGGCCACGTCAAGGATGTGCCGAGCACATGTGCTTTGTTAGAAAAGTCATTCTCTGACAGACTTCCTGTACATATTTGTTTTTAGCCTAATACAGCAATTCAAATATTAAAGCTCTAGATGCAGGACTCGCCATTACATATAATTCCTGTTACATTGGAAAAACAAACAAAAAAAAAACAATAAATGCAAGAGCGGTAACCAAAAAATAAGTTGCTGAAGCGGTGAATCAGTGTACTGGGGTCTCGGCACCTCTATTCTCCTAAGTGGGAGCAAACACTTATAAGGAATTTATAGCATATCCTGCAGCTATAACCGGTGATTGGCTGACTGTGCATTTCCTGCCTGATGAGGATGGAACTAGGGAGCTGAGACTAGCAAGGATCAGACTAACACTGTAAAGGCCCCGTCACACTTAGCGACGCTGCAACGATCCCAACAACGATATGACCTGTCAGGGATCGTTGCTGCGTCGCTATGTGGTCGCTGGTGAGCTGTCAAACAGTCAGGCTCACCAACGATCAGGGGAGCAGCGACATCGTGGAAAGAATCTTTCCACGATGTCCTGCTCCTGGTTACCAGCCTGCTGCTGAAGCAGGAGCAGGCTGGTAACCATGGTAAACATCGGGTTACTAGGGGCACACGCGCACCTAGTAACCCGATGTTTACCATGGTTACCACTCTGCTACAGTGAGCGGGAGGGTTAACGCTCACTTTAGCAGGCTCGTAACCATGATAAACATCGGGTTACTAGGTGCGCGTGTGCCCCTAGTAACCCGATGTTTATCATGGTTACCAGCCTGCTAAAGTGAGCTGTAACCTCCCGCTCACTGTAGCAGAATGGTAACCATGGTAAACGGGTTACTAGGTGCGCGTGTGCCCCTAGTAACCCGATGTTTACCATGGTTACCAGCCTGATCGCTGCTCCCGCTGGTCACGCACAGCAATGTGTGCTGACCAGCGGGAGGGCAACGACCAAAAAATGGTCCAGGACACTTTGCAGCGATCAGCGACCTCACAGCAGGGGCCTGATCGCTGCAAAGTGTCACACATAGCGACATCGCTGGTGAGGTCGCTGTTGCGTCACCAAAACCGTGACACAGCAGCGATCTCGCTAGCGATCTCGCTATGTGAGACGGGGGCTTAAGGGGAGCAGAGGAAGATTCAGAAGGGTATTATTTTAAAGTAGTCTGAGGAATTTGAAAAAACTATTCTGTGAAGCACCCCTTTAAAATATAAAGAGATGAACATATTGGCCTTCTTCCCTCTTGGTGACACCAGTGCTACAGTGCTGGCCAAAAGTATTGGCACCCCTGCAATTCTGTCAGATAATACTCAGTTTCTTCCTGAAAATGATTGCAATCACAAATTCTTTGGTATTATTATCTTCATTTAATTCGCTTGCAAGGAAAAAACACAAGAGAGAATGAAGCAAAAATCAAATCATTGATCATTTCACACAAAACTCCAAAAATGGGCCAGACAAAAGTATTGGCACCCTCAGCCTAATACTTGGTTGCACAACCTTTAGCCAAAATAACTGCGAACAACCGCTTCCGGTAACCATCAATGAGTTTCTTACAATGCTCTGCTGGAATTGTAGACCATTCTTCTTTGGCAAACTGCTCCAGGTCCCTGATATTTGAAGGGTGCCTTCTCCAAACTGCCATTTTGAGATCTCTCCACAGGTGTTCTATGGGATTTAGGTCTGGACTCATTGCTGGCCACCTTAGAAGTCTCCAGTGCTTTCTCTAAAACCATTTTATAGTGCTTTTGGAAGTGTGTTTTGGGTCATTGTCCTACTGGAAGACCCATGACCTCTGAGGGAGACCCAAGCTTTCTCACACTGGGCCCTACATTATGCTGCAAAATTTGTTGGTAGTCTTCAGACTTCATAATGCCATGCACACGGTCAAGCAGTCCAGTGCCAGAGGCAGCAAAGCAACCCCAAAACATCGGGGAAGCTCCGCCATGTTTGACTTTAGGGACCGTGTTCTTTTCTTTGAATGCCTCTTTTTTTTTCCTGTACACTCTATGTTGATGCTTTTTCCCAAAAAGCTCTACTTTTGTCTCATCTAACCAGAGAACATTCTTCCAAAACGTTTTAGGCTTTTTCAGGTAAGTTTTGGCAAACTCCAGCCTGGCTTTTTTATGTCTCGGGGTAAGAAGTGGGGTCTTCCTGGGTATCCTACCATACAGTCCCTTTTCATTCAGACGTCGACGGATAGTACAGGTTGACACTGTTGTACCCTCGGACTGCAGGGCAGCTTGAACTTGTTTGGATGTTAGTCGAGGTTCTTTATCCACCATCCGCACAATCTTGCGTTGAAATCTCTCGTCAATTTTTCTTTTCCGTCCACATCTAGGGAGGTTAGCCACAGTGCCATGGGCTTTAAACTTCTTGATGACACTGCGCACGGAAGACACAGGAACATTCAGGTCTTTGGAGATGGACTTGTAGCCTTGAGATTGCTCATGCTTCCTCACAATTTGGTTTCTCAAGTCTTCAGACAGTTCTTTGGTCTTCTTTCTTTTCTCCATGCTCAATGTGGTACACACAAGGACACAGGTCAGAGGTTGAGTCAACTTTAATCCATGTTAACTGGCTGCAAGTGTGATTTAGTTATTGCCAACACCTGTTAGGTGCCACAGGTAAGTTACAGGTGCTGTTAATTACACGAATTAGAGAAGCATCACATGATTTTTCAAAGGGTGCCAATACTTTTGTCCATCCCCTTTTTTAGGTTTGGTGTGGAATTATATCCAATTTGGCTTTAGGACAATTCTTTTTGTGTTTTTTTCATTGAAGACAAATTAAATGAAGAGAATAATACCAAAGAATTTGTGATTGCAATCATTTTCAGGAAGAAACTGAGTATTATCTGACAGAATTGCAGGGGTGCCAATACTTTTGGCCAGCACTGTATGTATATTGTGATGTGTAATCTGAATAATGTCCTGCGTCTTGTGTACATATTGTGTCATGTGAAGTGTAAGATGCTTGCCTATGTAATGTATGTAGTAATGTAAGCAATGCACAGTATAGGATGTGATAGTGTAGCATAAGCATAGGGTAAAATAGAGATTAAGATTTAGGACATAATACAGAGTGTAATAAATTTAGTGTTTAGTCCCGTTTTAGGTCAATTCTCTTCCTGATATCTAAGCTGATTTCTTTAGACTTTCCCATGATGCTACATAAAGAAGCAGTGTATTTCAGGTGTGCATTAAAATACATCCACATCAGAAGCTTCCAAACACATGACATCATCATATGGGCAGTCCAGAATGGTTTAAAGGCATAGTAATCTTAGTGTATGTAAACTTTTGACTTTGCAGTAAGTAATAAAAATGCCTTAAACATTCTCTCTCATTATTCTGGCATTTGGCAAATATTAAAAATTATGGTAATCCTAATTGACCTAAAATGGGAAAGGTTTATTCTGATTTCATGTCAGATATTGAGAAAAACATAAATATGTGTCTTTTTATATAGTGCATGTAATCTTCTGGTTTCAAATGTATGTATTGTTGTACAGGGGCTCTCTTCTGTCTGTGTCTGCCCCTGAAAACCTACCAGTAGTCCTTTGTTATTCGCATACAAGCAGCAGCCCACACATCCTGTTTCTATAACTACAGTATTTTTATGAATACTTCCTGTGAAGTAACCTAGTAAAAATGTGAGATACTACGATATACAGACACCGCGCCCAAACTATATCAGTGATTGAAAATAAACATTCTTGGAGAAACACCCATAATTATACAGAAAACTTCCTGAGAGAAGATGATGCTGATTTTATGTGTTGTTTACCTTACAAGTGGCTCAGGAGTTAGAAAAGTCAATGTTACTGTCATTGGCGCTAGTTCCTCGAGTAGAGATCGAATGTGTCATGGCTTGAATGCCAAAAAAGTTATAAAAAAAAGTAACAAATACCATGACCACCACCACAACATATTACAAAGTCATCTATTCACTTTAATGGGCAACGAAGCAACTTCATTCTAAAACATATTATATATTTCTATATATTCATTAAAGGGCACTTTCATCATAAAAAGTGATGGCACATCAGTAGGATATGCCATCACTTCATAAATGATGGGACCCGGTCCCTGGAACACTCACTGGTCTTTAGAATTAAGGCGACACAAGGCCAGTGTTCTGAGAGTGAAGGCGACACAAGGCCAGTGTTCTGAGAGTGAAGGCGACGCATGGCCAGTGTTCTGAGAGTGAAGGCGACGCATGGCCAGTGTTCTGAGAGTGAAGGCGACGCATGGCCAGTGTTCTGAGAGTGAAGGCGACGCATGGCCAGTGTTCTGAGAGTGAAGGCGACGCATGGCCAGTGTTCTGAGAGTGAAGGCGACGCATGGCCAGTGTTCTGAGAGTGAAGGCGACGCATGGCCAGTGTTCTGAGAGTGAAGGCGACGCATGGCCAGTGTTCTGAGAGTGAAGGCGACGCATGGCCAGTGTTCTGAGAGTGAAGGCGACGCATGGCCAGTGTTCTGAGAGTGAAGGCGACGCATGGCCAGTGTTCTGAGAGTGAAGGCGACGCATGGCCAGTGTTCTGAGAGTGAAGGCGACGCATGGCCAGCATTCTGAGAGTGAAGGCGACACAGGCCAGCATTCTGAGAGTGAAGGCGACACAGGCCAGCATTCTGAGAGTGAAGGCGACACAGGCCAGCATTCTGAGAGTGAAGGCGACACAGGCCAGCATTCTGAGAGTGAAGGCGACGCATGGCCAGTGTTCGGAGAGTGAAGGCGACACAAGGCCAGCGTTCTGAGAGTGAAGGCGACACAAGGCCAGCGTTCTGAAAGTGAAGGCGACACAGGCCAGCGTTCTGAGAGTGAAGGCGACACAGGCCAGCGTTCTGAGAGTGAAGGCGACACAGGCCAGCGTTTTGAGAGTGAAGGCGACACAGGCCAGCTTTCTGAGAGTGAAGGCGACACAGGCCAGCGTTCTGAGAGTGAAGGCGACACAGGCCAGTGTTCTGAGGATGAAAGCGACACAGGCCAGTGTTCTGAGAATGAAGGCAATGCAGCTATAAACCAGTTCTAGGTCACCTTCTTTCTCAAGATCAGTGGGAGCCCCAAAGATTGGATCTGTACCAACCAAAAAGTGACAACTTTCTAAGTTTTCCTGGCATAACACCACCCTGGCCACTCACTGTGCAAAAAAAAGCACTACAACCACAGTCACATGAATTTAGTTTTCTGTACCATTGAGCAGCCAGGAGCAATGCATCACCTTCTTTGAGGATTGGTGGGAGCCCGAAGGGTTGAAATAAAACTACAGAGGTTGTATCTTGGACATATATTTTATGTTTAGATGATGGGAATATCTATTGTTTTAACACATGTGTGAAATCACTTGTACAACACAAGTTGCAAAAGACTGCTCATCCACATTGCAGATGGGCACATAAGCTAAGTGCCACTCAGCACAATTGATAGTAGCAGACGAATATGAACTGTGGCACATTGACTTAACATTGGTCAGTGTGGAGTTTGTATGCTTTCTGTTGCACACATGGCCAGTACATGAACTTGTTAAAGCTGAAAAAAAAAATCAAATGACTTTTTCCTTTAGTTTGGATCTGTAAAGTAAAGCCTTTCACTCTGTTTACTGGATTTACTTTTGCACTCAGGGCCGGCGTCAGCACCCGGCGCACCCGGGGCCCTGAGCAGGCATGGGGGCCCACTTGCCGTCGCGCACCCCTGCTCGCTATGGGACCTGTGAGTGGTGCGGTGCCGGTGTCAGAGCCCGACCAGCCCCGCTTGCTCAGGGCCCCGGCACTCCCCGTGCCTCCGCAGCAGCTTCTGTCTCTTCCGCGGCTGCTGCACTGTAACGTCTCAGGTCAGAGGGCGCGGTGACGTCTTTACACTGCGCTCTCTCCTGAGCTGTCACAGCGCAGAGCGGGAAGATGCCGGTAACGCTGGAGTCCGGAGCAGCGGCAGGAAGAAGTGAGGTGAGTATTGGATTATTTTTTTTATTGTATGGGGGCATAGGGCATTAAATGGTGGGGTGGGGGTGTGTGACATCCTGCATGGGGCATTATATGGGGGGGATGTGACTGACTGCATGGGGCATTACATGGGGGGGGGATGTGACTTCCTGCATGTGGCATTATATGGGGGGGATGTGACTTCCTGCATGGGGCATTATATTGGGGAGATGTGACTTCCTGCATGGGGCATTATAAGGGAGGGGGGGATGTGACTTCCTGCATGGGGCATTATATGGGAGGGGGGGATGTGACATCCTGCATGGGGCATTATAAGGGAGGGGGGATGTGACATCCTGCATGGGGCATTATATGGGGGGGATGTGACTTCCTGCATGGGGCATTACATGGGGGGGGGATGTGACTTCCTGCATGTGGCATTATATAGGGGGGATGTGACTTCCTGCATGGGGCATTATATTGGGGAGATGTGACTTCTTGCATGGGGCATTATAAGGGAGGGGGATGTGACTTCCTGCATGGGGCATTATATGGGAGGGGGGGATGTGACATCCTGCATGGGGCATTATAAGGGAGGGGGGATGTGACATCCTGCATGGGGCATTATATGGTGGGGGGGACAAGGGACATCCTGCATGGGGCATTATAAGGGAGGGGGGGATGTGACATCCTGCATGGGGCATTATAAGGGAGGGGGGGTGACATCCTGCATGGTGCATTATAAGGGAGGGGGGGTGTGACATCCTGCATGGGGCATTATAAGGGAGGGGGAAGTGACATCCTGCATGGGGCATTATATGGGGGGGGTGTGATATCCTGCATGGGGCATTATATGGGGGGGGGTGACATCCTGCATGGGGCATTATAAGGGAGGGGGGATGTGACATCCTGAATGGGGCATTATATGGGGGGGAAGTGACATCCTGCATGGAGCATTATATGGGGGGGTGACATCCTGCATGGGGCATTATATGGGGGGGGGGGGGGAGTGACATCCTGCATGGGGCATTATAAGGCAGGTGGAGGTGTGTGACATCCTGCATGGGGCATTATAAGCGAGGGGGGGATGTGACATCCTGCATGGGGCATTATATGGGGGGGTGACATCCCGCATGGGGCATTATATGGGGGGGTGACATCCTGCATGGGGCATTATATGGGGGGGAGTGACATCGTGACATCCTGCATGGGGCATTATATGGGGGGGGAACAGCCTGCATGGGCCATTATGTGGGGGGAACAGCCTGCATGAGGCATTATGTGGGGGGCACAGCCTGCATGGAGCATTATATGGGGGCACAGCCTGCATGGAGCGTTATATGGGGGCCAGTATTCTGCATGGAGCGTCATATGGGGTCCAGTGTCCTGTATGGAGCGATTCGCCGGTTTCTGAGCTATTGTAGAATCTACAATATATAATTTCTCTGCGGTATCTGTGCATCATGAATAGTGGTATGTGTTAAAGGGGCCCACTGAGACTCTTTCGTCCAGGGCCCAGAAAAACCTGGTGCCGGCCCTGTTTGCACTAGTTATGATTTCCTCGCATCACATGCATTAACACTGTATTCTATCAAATGTCTTTCCGGAAAAGAAAAGATTGGATATTGCGGATGAAATAAAAACACCACAGTGGAACATAAATTGTTTCATTCAGCAATAGATAGATTTTTTTTTTACATATTTAAGCATCCTAAGGCATTTTACATATTTTTAATGTAGACTCAACCAAAACACATGACGCAGCAAGCTTCTGGCTATTTATGCGCAGAATGCAAAAGCAGGCAAGAGTTACATAATTGTGGGCTTAAAGGCTTAGCTAAGTAACAAGAAAAGTAAGCTCCTAACAATTATATGATCTTAAACTGATTTTGCCACTTGGAATAAGCATTTTGTAAATCATTACAGCGTTACAAATGATGTAATCTATTACAATAATTTCAGATGTTTATACAAGGTTTAATGAAATGATGTAAGTTTAATGTTTTCCTTTTCTATAGATTATTATATGAAAAAAATATTATAAAACAAGCAGACATTTTTAAACAAATTTTGAGTGACATGAGTAACATAGGCATGTGCTCTGCCACACTCCTATAGCTAGATTCATTTCGACTAGTGTTGTGCATGCCAGTCTTAATGAAGGCAGTGCTGGAGTAATGTGCCTATGGCCACACTATCAATATTTGGCCCATATTTGTTCTCAAAAGTGGGAGCCAAAACCAGGAGTGGGTGACAAATGCAGAATTGGTGACTTGTTTCTATTATACCTTTTCTCTGATTGTTCCTCACTGGGTTTTGACCGAATACTGACCGAATACTGATAGTGGGGCCGTGGCCTAATTGATTATGCGTCCCCTGCCTCTTAAAGGGGATATCTGGGAATTTAAAAAGAAGGCAAGTAGTTGCTAACAGAGGAAACTACCTGCCTGCTGTACCTGGCGCTGGTCACTGACAGATCCTGCCAGAGATCCAGCTGCTCCCTGTCAACAGAGCCGCAGTTTGTCTTCCGGCTGACAGGGTGGGACTACTGGTGTCAGGCTGATTGACAGCTGGCTCTCCGCTGCCTAATTGTTGGAAGCCGGCTGTCAGTCAGTAGCTCCGTCCTGTCAATAGGAAGAGAAACTGCGGCTCTGTTGACAGGGAGCAGCTGGATCTCTGGCAGGAGCTGTCAAAGACCAGCGCCAGGTACAGCAGGCAGGTAGTTCCCTCTATTATTTGTAAAGTCCTGGATATCTGCTTTAATGAATTAAGCACATTTTACAGTGCTATGCTCCACTGCCAGAAATGTTACCCCAGTCAGAGACTGGAATACATTTCTGGGGTAATTTACTAGGCAGGATTTGCCATGGATCATCCCAGCTTTGCCCATTTTGGTGCAGCTGGCCAGGACTGGCAAAAAATGCCAGAAGTTGCAAGATTTTTGTGCAGCTTCAAATTAGGCAAAAAACTTGAGACATTTAAAGGTGTTTTACACCAGAATTCTGGCAAAAACACCTTCATAAATGGAACCTCTAGTGTTCAGTGTTCAGACCTGAACCAGGGGAATCATTTTACATTTTCTTTACATTTTCAACATATTTGTTTCCAACACCTTTGGAGACCACATTCCTATGCAAGTTCTCATCACCCATGAAAATGGAGATAAGATCAACCCGTAAGGCGCCCTTTCTCTCCGAGGGTACTTATGCATATGATTGAGAGTTGCCATTCAATCTACAGTACTTGGGTAAAGAGGAATAGAGCATAATCCTAAGGGTATGTTAACAAATTAAGGCTGGCAAAAACAACAAACTTTTTAAGCAGAAACTTTTTCAGAAAAAACGGCATTATTTTTATCCTGAAATAGTTTTATAAACATTTTGTTAATTCCTGAAGTGGTTTGCTAATGTTAGGCCACGGCCCCACTATCAGTATTCGGTCAGTATTTTTTCTCAGGAGTGGGATCCAAAACCAGGTGAGGAACAATCAGAGAAAATGTATAATAGAAACAAGTCACCAATTCTGCATTTATCACCCACTCCTGGTTTTGGCTCCCACTTCTGAGAAAAAATACTGACTGAATACTGACAAAATACTGATAGTGGGGCCGTGGTCTTCTTGTTGGTATTTTCTGTAAAATTTGTTTGGTGGTGGCATTTTTTTTTTTTTTTTTTTTTTAGCTTTTTTAAGACAGTTCTCAAAAAAGCTGGTGTCTTCCATTTTTTTTTAATTCTTCCCATTGACTTGTATTGTAAAATATAGAGCATCTTCTAAGCAGAAAAATGCCCGAAGAATGGTCAGCTCACTACTTTTAACCTCCTGGCATTTTTGGAAACCTTAAGCGGTTGAAAGACACTCAAAAGCCTGATCATTCAAACATTTTCTGAGCGCTTTTTCAGGCATTTTTCAGAGCGCGTCGGCTAGTCGTTTTGACATTGCTGTGCATATGTTCATTCTATTTAACATTTATTAAGCTTATTTCCAGGCAGGATCCAATTGGAATCCACCTAAAAAAGAAGAAGTGTGCTCATACCCAAAGGCTTTAAAGAAAAAACGCCTCTCAAAACTCCCCAAAAATCAGTATTTCCTTAAGTGGCTTTCACTCGAAAAAAAAACCTTCATCTGAACAACGGCTCTATGTTGTGTGCTAAAGAAAATATGCTGTCAAAATGCTCAAAAGAAAAAAAAGACCCAGTGTCTTCCATTTTTTCAATCCTCCCCATTGACTTGTATTGTAAAATACGGAGCGTCTTGCAAGCAGAAAAATGCCTGAAGAATGGCAATTCTGGAAACTTTAAAGAGGTTGTCTACTACATAAACAGTGATGACCTATCTTTAGGATAGGTCATCAATGTCTGATCAGCGGGGATGCAACACCCTATACCCCTGCTGATCCGCTGTTCTCCGTGTCGGCTGGAATTGACTGGTTACGGAGCTGCACAGCACAGTTCTGTCTACCGTATAGCGTCCGCAATCGGATACTGCACATCCAGCAAACATTTTCAGAGCGCTTTTTTCAGGCATTTTTCAGAGCGGATCGGCTGAAAAAACAACACAAAAGAAAATAAACCCTGAAAAAAAATGTGAACATACCATATTCCAAATTCATTTAACTGTTAATCCTCTTTGTTGTTCATATGTACAGGTTATTTTAGTGGTTGTTTTTTTTCTTCAGGTTTTGAAAAACAAAGCGAGTTTCACTTCTTAGAAGAGGATCTTGTTGGAATCTGCTCCAAACTTGGAACTGTCAAATAAAAAAGCTACAAACTAAAAACTGCTACCTTATGGTCAATCAAATTTTAGGAGGCTCTTCAATTGGTGAAACAGCACAAACAAACTTCGTTTTTGTAAGGAATGATAACATTATCATGCGACGTATACTAAAAATCAACTTTAAGAAGCACTTTCATCAAAATTTTTATCCAATTAATATATAGTAGTCATAATATTATACAGCACTGTGTACTTACAATTGCTCATTTTGTCCTTCTACCCAGATGGACCTAATGGAGAACGGAAGAATTATGACATCATGTGATTAAAAAGTGACTTGCTAAATACTTCTAAGCTCTATGTAGAAACAGGAGGTTAATTTTCCCTGCATGACTCATCATTTACTGCAAAAGTCAATGGCAGGGGGGTAGGGAGCAGCTGGATCAGGTGTTGAAGAGAGGAATGATTTCTGCAAACACAGCACACTTGCAATTACTACATAGAGCAGAGAAAAGAGAAGAATTAGCTGGGAAGAAAGGAAAAATGAGCAATTGTAAGTACACAGTGCTGTATAATATGATGACTGCAATATATTAAGAGGATACAAACTTTGATGGGAGGAGTGTTTTTTTATTAAAACAAAAAATGATTGCAAGAACTGTTGTTTCTCACTGAAACTACATACTACCAAAGTCCTTTAGTAGACCACTTCTCTAACAGTGAGCCATTTCATAGTTGTTGGTGAAGAGCAGCAGTTATCCCAGAAATGGTAATAACCTGCATAGTTATTTTTCTCTGGCTGCAGAAATCTTTGGATTAGCAACATAATAAACTCATTGGGGACAATTCATCAATGCTTTTCTACACCAGGAAATTGGAGTAAAAGCTATGAAAAGTCACAATATTTTTGTGCAACGGAGAGTTGTGCAAAAATTTTGCAATTTTTGGCGTTTTCACACCACTTTAAATCCGCTAAGCTGGAATGGGTGGAGTTGGGGAGGAGCCAGGGTGGGATAGGGTGTGGTCATGTAAGCCCATCAAATTCATCAAAAGGGATGGCTTTATGTAAGTCACAAGTGCTACTCCAAACCCCAACTGTAGCGGCTTTTCTAGCGCAGAGCTCGGCACTCAAAAGAGACACAAAATTCATTAAGTGGTGTGTGCCTCTTAATCATTCGGGGCCTTCTACTCCAGTAAGACTAACGAAACGTGAGGGAGCACTACATCAATCTTGGTAAATCAGCCTCATAGTCCACTGATTTTAAAGCTATACAAAATTGAAATTTTAGAAGTACATTGAGAGAGCATTTAAATTTTAGCATGGACTTCCACCACACATGGTGACATGCAGGCATTATGTTGCTCTGTCAGGTAGGGTCCCAGTAGAATAGGTTTGAGAAACCCTGTTTTAGACCCACTACTTAGCCTTTCCATAGGCCACCATTTGGTATATACATATACAATACTGTGCAATAGTTGTGAATGCTTTCAAAAATTGATGTGTTAAAACTGTTTACAAGTTTACCTAGAATAATTAATGCTTTGATACTTTCAAGACAAACGATGGTCACATCAAATATTGTCCATCCACTTTGAATTTTGTTAATTGATAAAAAATAAACTATAATTAGTGTTGAGCGAGCACTAAAATGCTCAGGTGCTCGAAGCTCGGGCCGAGCTCACCGTTATACTCGGGTGCTCAACCCAAGCAACGAGCCCAATGTTAGTCTATGGGAGACCTGAGCATTTTTGCGGTGGCACCCCCGGCAGTCTGTAGAAAGCCTAAAAAGTGCCCAAAACGATAGTGACAGTGCTCAAATGACATGGGTACAGCATGGGGATCGCCCCAGGAGGCATTTCTGACCACCAGGTCACTGCGGTCAACAACGTGGTCAGAGGTATTAAGCCACTTTTACAGGCTCACAATAAAACGTTCAAAAACGAAACTGAAACGGTTTTCCTGTGAAATATGTTAAGGAACTTCCTTTCCAGGGTAAAGACTTGTGTATAAGGTAAAATAAATAACCAAAAATACTCCTCCACACCTTGGGCTATGTTCACAAGTAGCATTTTTTATGCGTTTTTGCACTTTTGTATTGCTTTCAACCGTGACAAGTGCATTCACTGGTAAATGTCATTTTAACATTTTACAATCTTATCTGGCCATGTGCTGTGTGACACATGCATACAGTGCTGAAAATACATGGGAACAGCATGGGGAAGACCCCTGGAAGCATCTCTGACACCCAGGTCACTGCCTAAAAGTGTGCCCATCAGAAGTGATCCTTGCCGCATCAGAAGATGCAGACTTGTAACTATCCCCGTGCAAGTCCTTGTCTATCTGGGATGGATATTAGTCCTCAGAAGGACTGTTTGTTTGATTTGGCAGGCTTTAGAGACCCTACACTACCTATTTCGCAGTATAAATCTCTCCCTAGCTCAGCAGCACTCTCCCTACACTGTCTGATCCGGAGTGACTGTGTCCAAGATGGCGGCGCCCGGTTTTAAATACTCGAGGTGAAGCTGTGCGGCCAGCCAATCACTGTAATGCCCACAACCAACATGGCTGCGGCATTACAGTGACTGGCTGGCAATCCCTGCATGTTCATTGGCTCTGTAAAGAGCGCCAAACATGCAGGGCGGAGACCCGAGCTCCCACCCAAGTAACCCGGAAATGCTAGGTGTTCGCCGAACATCCAGAGTAGTGAGATGCTCGGGCGAGTACCGAGCAGTGTCGAGCATGCTCGCTCAACACTAACTATAATCACTCGAATTTTTGAAAATATTCTTGCTTTTCAAATTATTTTCAATACCTGTCTAAAACCTTTACATAGTAATATATATATAACTACAATAGAAAGAGAGTACAATCATATGTTACAGACGGATAACAATGTAATAAAGGTGCTGAGGTACAATAGATGTAAAAAGTAATTAAAAAAAGATAAATAAAAAAAATTACCACAGGATAATTTAGTATATTTCTGTAAGTATGTAGTGTAGAAAAATGCACAGTGGCAATAAGAGAAAAGTAACAAATCTCCCCAGACCATGAAGAACCGCGTCCGACGCATGTTTCGCATCTTGCTTCATCAAGGGGTGATGTTATACGGTGTATCTAGGATATTTATAGTAAGAACAACCAATCAGACCCTCCATGTGCCCGATAACCTCATTGTTACCTTATGCTCCAATATTCTAAAGCCATTGCTTAGTGATATCAGAGGAGGGAATAATGCAATGTTTCCAATGCTATTGTGTGGATCGAGCATGACTACAATAGTCTAAAACTGGCACAAAATCAGCTGAAAAAAAATACACTATGTTACGTGGAATTCATACATTTCCATTACTTACATGCATATCTGGTTACTACAGTAAGAACAACTCAAAATGCCCAGCCGTTTAGTCAGCCTTCTTCATATAGGAATAGCTGGTAATGCAGAACATTAAGATTCCAGGATACACAAACTAATGAAACAAAGGCTGAATGCTATACAGTTCCAGTATTAATTACAGCAGGACATTGTTATCGGTGAAAGAAAGAAAGAAAAAATAAATAAATATTTCATGACCCTATGAGAGCAATTTAAATTCAGGCATCTCCAAAGTAATTATTTTGTATTAGCAACTGGAAAAGATACATCATTATCATCACATCCATCGGGCTACTCAAGGAAACAGATGAACAGTCAATGGCAGGAATGGAAAGCTATTTGTAAAGGAACAAATGATGCAAATTTAGATTTACACATTACAGAAGGCATAACAGACTAGATAAGGTCATGAACTTTGCTAGAGAACAAGCAAAAGGAAATAAATGCTGTGTGACATTTTGGAATATTTTATATGTAGGCAAACTGCAAGCAGCACCTTTGAGGTTTTGTGTTATTAGAGGGAAAAAAAATAAACATTTGTAAAGAGCACTAGTCATTCCACAAAAACTTGTAAAATACCATGGTCTTGTTGTTCTGATCACCGACAAGTTAAAAACCTTTTTTTGGTACACATACCAGTCTATTATGAGCAGGAACTATAACAATTATCCACTGTTTTTGAGCACAATAGGTGCTGGAACTTCATTTCACTCTCTTTCAAGCATGCTTTGCTCCAGAACTGAAAGCCTGCTTCTGCTCTATTATGCCTGTATGGGGTTTGCCAGTTACATTTTAGCCTACATTTTCACTGACCACCTATGGTTATACTGGCTCATTAATAAACACATGGTTATGATAACTGGCTGGTGTAAACTTGTCATTAAGTACATGTAAGAGACTGTAAAAAAAAACATTTATTTTGGGGACAATCAAATCAGACAAAAATGGGACAACATTACGCTCCCAAAACTCGAGCAATTGGTCTCCTCACTTGCCAGACTTTACAGACTGTTGTAAAATGAGTTGACACTAGACAATGGTAGACATTGTCCTGTCCCAATTTCTTTGAGATGTGTTGCTGCTGTTCTGACTGCCAGAGCACATTCACATGGATAATGTACAAACCAGGAAGACAAAAACCTGAACCTGACAGGTCCCTGTTCAGACTAGGAAAAGCACTTCTTATCTGACCCTGGTCTGTCCCTGCCTGATCGCGGAGGTTGACACCATAAGGTAACGCAATGGTGCCACCACTTGACAGCAGCTTACCCTGAATGTCCTTAGCAGCTCCTAGGATTGCTAGAGTAGCAGTTCCCTAAGGAGAGATGGAATCACATACAAAACTACTGCAGGCAACACAAACTACAGTAATGTAAAGCAGCACCCGAAAGGTGATAGGACAAAAACAGAGTAAATTAAAAACACCTGTTACCCAAAACTGACAGAAACAAAGATAACAGAACTAAAACACCCAAAGAAAAGGTGTTTCTGTGGTGACTCAGCGGAAAGAGATGCCAACCACAGAACACAGAATCAAGGGTTCAAATCCAGAAGCATGACAACAGTAATTAATCTCTAAATTAGGTTGTTTTTTTTTTTCAAATGAAATAGAAAAAAATGTTTAACTCTTCCCTTCTGATTTGTATTTTATGTTGTGACGTGAATAAATTATGGTTATAAGAGATTTCCACTTCATTGCATTCTTGTTTTCTAAACATTTTACAGTGTCCCAACTTTTTTTAAGCTGGGGTTGTATATATATATATATATATATCTATCTATCTCTCTCTCTATATATATATATATACATACACATATAGGCTGCTCAAAAAAATAAAGGGAACACTCAAATAACACATCCTAGATCTGAATGAATGAAATATTATCATTGAATACTTTGTTCTGTACAAAGTTGAATGTGCTGACAACAAAATCACACAAAAATCATCAATGGAAATTAAATTTATTAACCAATGGAGGCCTGGATTTGGAGTCACCCCCAAAATTAAAGTGGAAAAACACACTACAGGCTGATTCAACTTTTATGTAATGTCCTTAAAACAAGTCAAAATGAGGTTCAGTATTGTGTGTGGCCTCCACATGCCTGTTTGACCTCCCTACAACGCCTGGGTATGCTCCTGATGAGGTTGCGGATGGTCTCTTGTGGGATCTCCTCCCAGACCTGGACTAAAGCATCCTCCAACTCCTGGACAGTCTGTGGTGCAATGTGACGTTGGTGGATGGAGCGAGACAGGATGTCCCAGATGTGCTCAATTGGATTCAGGTCTGGGGAACGGGCGGGCCAGTCCATAGCTTGAATGCCTTCATCTTGCAGGAACTGCTGCCACACTCCAGCCACATGAGGTCTGGCATTGTCCTGCATTAGGAGGAACCCAGGGCCAACTGCACCAGCATATGGTCTCACAAGGGGTCTGAGGATCTCATCTCGGTACCTAATGGCAGTCAGGCTTCCTCTGGCGAGCACATGGAGGGCTGTGCAGTCCTCCAAAGAAATGTCACCCCACACCATTACTGACCCACTGCCAAACCGGTCATGTTGAAGGATTTTGCAGGCAGCAGATCGCACTTCATGGAGTCTTCAGACTCTGTCACATCTGTCACATGTTCTCAATGTGAACCAGCTTTCATCTGTGAAGAGCACAGGGCGACAGTGGTGACTTTGCCAATCCTGGTGTTATGTGGCAAATGCCAAGCGTCCAGCACGGTGTTGGGCTGTGAGCACAACCCCCATCTGTGGAGGTCGGGCCCTCATACCACCCTCATGGAGTCGGTTTCTAACCGTTTGTGCAGACGCATGCACATTTGTGGCCTGC
Organism: Phyllobates terribilis; assembly: GCF_046119375.1. Lineage (NCBI taxonomy): Eukaryota > Metazoa > Chordata > Amphibia > Anura > Dendrobatidae > Phyllobates > Phyllobates terribilis. The sequence goes on along the minus strand of NW_027362762.1, from coordinate 323,043,761 downwards.
TGGAAGTCATTTTGCAGGGCTCTGGCAGTGCTCCTCCTGTTCCTCCTTGCACAAAGGCGAAGGTAGCGGTCTTGCTGCTGGGTTGTTGCCCTCCTACGGCCCCCTCCACGTCTCCTGGTGTACTGGCCTGTCTCCAGGTAGCGCCTCCAGCCTCTGGATACTACACTTACAGACACAGCAAACCTTCTTGCCACAGCTCGCATTGATGTGCCATCCTGGATTAGCTGCACTACCTGAGCAACTTCTGTGGGTTGTAGAGTCTGTCTCATGCTACCACGAGTGTGAAAGCACAACCAACATTCAAAAGTGACCAAAACATCAGCCAGAAAGCATTGGTACTGAGATGTGGTCTGTGGTCCCCACCTGCAGAACCACTCCTTTATTGAGTGTGTCTTGATAATTGCCAATAATTTCCATCTATTGTCTATTCTATTTGCACAACAGCATGTGAAATTGATTGTCAATCAGTGTTGCTTCCTAAGTGGACAGTTTGATTTCACAGAAGTTTGATATACTTGGAGTTATATTCTGTTGTTTAAGTGTTCCCTTTATTTTTTTGAGCAGTGTATATACACATACACACACTACTCACAAAAAGTTAGAGATATTTGGCTTTCAGGTTAAATTTATGGAAAATGTAAAAAGTTCACGCTACAGTGATATTTTATCATGAGTAAGGCATTTTAGTAGAAGCATGCAATGGTGATTTCCTCATCTCAAAAACTTTATTGAAACAAAAGCCAACAACAGTGGTGGGTATACTCCAACAAAAAAGGTCAATGTTTCAATAACTTATGTGGCCTTGAGCATCAATTACAGCTTGACAATGACATCTCATGCTGTTCACAAGTGGAGTTATTGTCTGCTGAGGCATGGAATCCCATTCTTCTTGAAGGTTGGCCCTCAGGTCATTGAAGTTCTGGGGTACAGAGTTAAGAGCCTCTACACAGCAACTCAGCTGATCTCATAGGTATTCTATAGGATTCAGGTCTGGAGAAAGTGCAGGCTACTCCATGTGAGATACCAGTCTCCAGCAGCTGTTCCCTAATGATGTGACCTTGATGAGCTGGAGCATTGTCATCCATGAAGATGAAGTTAGGCCTGTGTTGTTCATGTAGAGGCACAATGACTGGATTAATGAGGTAATTCAAGTAGTAGGAGCTTGCCACTGTACCATTCACAAAGTGTAGGGCAGTTCTGTATTGACTAGACACATCTGCTCACACTGCTCACCAAATGCTCGTCTGGTGACAACAGTGGCTGATGCATAGTGCTCTCCTTGACGTCTCCAACATCGCTGATGGCCATCATATCTGCACAGCGTGAATCGACTTTCATCAGTGAACAGCACTGAGGCCCACAGGTCCCTCGTCCAGCGTAGACGATGCCGATGCCTGGTGGTGTGGTCAGGTACCCTTGCAGGTCATCTAGCACGCAGACCACGCTGATGTAAATGGTTTCAAATGGTCCAAAGTGACACTTGCTGCCTCTTACCTCCCTTAAATGTGCCTGGAGTTGTGTGGCATTCATCATCTTGTTCCGAAGGGCATTATTCACAATGAAACGGTCATCAGTGTGGGATGTGGCCAAAGGACGTCCACTTCTATGCCTTTCTGTGACTCTTCCAGTCTATCTGTATTGTAACCTGCTGATGACACTCTTAAGCTCAGTGGTCACTTCCATCTGAGAACATCCTGCTTAAGCCTCGTAATGGTGAGGTACTGTTGATCAAGTGTTAGGTGTTGTCTTGGTCTCATGATGTCAAAATGTGACCAGCATAATGAGGAGGACTGTTTAATACCAATTCTAATTGAACCCTGAAATTTATTGGGTGATTCACGGATCAAACATATGTTGTGAATTTTGCCATTAAGCTCCTTGTTAGAGAACAGCAACCGTTGGACATGTGCATTCAAAAGTTTAGAGACGGTCAAAATAAGCAAAGGTTAGAGTGCATTTTAGGATCATCCTGAAATTTCACCCAAAAGCCAAATATCCATAACTTTTTGTGAGTAGTGTATATAAAATAAAAAATAGTGGCATAATAAATGAAAAAAAAAGGGGTGCACTTCAATAGTTCAGTGAACAAAAAAAGTGGATCCTTTATTCATCCATATTGTAAGTTTTACTTTTTCTTTTTTTCCCACTTAGTTACTGAAGAGTGAGCTCATATACAACATACATTTTATAGATATTATAAATCATATTATATAGCACTCCTTACAAGTACCATTTCTTATGTCAGGACTAATTGGATATTTAATACTTGTTTCATCCTTTAATCTTTTGTTTTATCATTTGGCTGTACTGCCTGGCCTCAATGTCCAGCACAGCTGTACAACTCAGATGGCCCTCCAACCCATCTGGGCTCCTGGGCACTTGCCCCAGCTGTACAGGTGTTATGTCCGCTGGAATAAAGAGTTAAAGTTGCGGCACAAAAGTCAAATAATAAAGTTATCCAAATACATGTATGCACATAAAAATGTACTTCTATGTTGGGAACAGGGAGAAGAAAAATTAATCTAATGTTAAAAAGAGGCACTTAGGGATGGGTTACAAAGAGCACATCACGCTTAAGAGGTTTCAGGACATGACACGGATTTTTATTGGGCCGGCATGGTACTTCATTTCTCCATGGAGGTGCTGCAGGAGGATTGAACATTGCAAAAAAAAAAGTTTCTGGTGCTGTTTATAGCCGATTGCGGTGTTCTTGCATTAATGGAAAAAAACTCTGTTATGGTATGTTCACATGGATTAAGTAAATTAAAAAAAATAAAGAAGCAAAAAAACAGAGTCTACAGAATTCTGCACAAATCTGTGAGAAAATCACAGAGACCACATGCGTTACAAGTGGGGGGTTTTGCATATTAACCACAAATTTGACCCTGTGCACTGAAATTCCAGTTGGCAAGCTGCAACGCCAGACCTTTAAAACATTATATCCTGCAATTAATGATGGTCACAGCATCTAATAAATCTGACAGGGCGGAAAGGTGATCACAGGGTGCCCATGGGTTGCTATAGCAAGAAAAGGTTTAACAATAGCCTTCAGCTCTGCCAAGTACAGAATACTATTAGGACAGAAAATATATTTAAAGAAAAAAAAATAAAAGTGTACAAACAATACCAAAATCATCATCATAATAAAACATGCTTTATAATCGATAAAACTTCCAAAATGGTACCAATGAAATCCATTAGTTTGTTGTGATTTATATTACTAGAATAGAGAATTGTTAGGTGAAGAGAATGGGGCATCAGACTGCGCTGCTCGCCTGTCAGAATAATGTACCAGAGGAATCCAAGTCGATGTAATGATGAAATAGACTTTATTTCTACGCGTTTCGTGGTGATCACACCACTTCCTCAGGACAGTCTATACACATACACATACAGGGTCTGTTAATTATAGCAAAAGAATGCACATGGAGACCCCTCCCTTCAAAAAAATCACCACACCCAGTTGGCGGGGAATCAGACTAAATGCATGTATACACCGTAAAGCACACACAAAACAATCATAAAGCATAATGGAGTATATCACTTAAACACTTAAAAATATAAATGCAGAATTATTATTTTTTAAATATATTAAAAAATATATTAAAAAAGTAGTTAAATGAATAAATACATTTTACAAGCTAGGGGAGTGCTTGAACCTATGATGTTGACTCATTCGTTCTTTGTCAGCACCCTGCTGCTGATGTTTTAAACCATTGAGCCATGGGTGAATTTGATTTGATCTCTTTAATTGGTGATAGTTTCACAAGAATCTATGAGATCAAAAATAAATAAATAAAATAATAATGGATAAAAGAAGCTCCAAAGCTCTTAGACTAATTTCACAATTTTCAAACTTTCAATTTTTATATCCTTAAAACAGTTAGTCATGTTGTACAAAATAATTTATAAATAACATTTACAACATGTCTACTTTACATCACCATCATTTTTTAAACAATTTTGTTTTGTTAGGAAGTTAGAAGGGTTAAAAGTTGATCAGCAATTTTTAATTTTTCCAACAATATTTACAAAACCATTTTTTAGGGACCACATCACGTTTCAAGTGACTTTGAGGGGCCTTTATGACAGAAAATACCCAAAGTGACACCATTTTAAAAACTGCACCCCTCAAAATGCTTAAAACCACATTCAAAAAGTTTATTAACCCTTCACAGGAATTAAAGCAATGTAGAAGGAAAAACTGAACATTTTAATTTTTCCCACCAAAATGTTCATAGCCCCACATTTTACATTTTTACAAGGGTAACAGGAGAACATGAACCATACAATTTGTGGTGCAATTTCTCCTGAGTACGCCAATACCCCATACGTGGAGGAAAACTATGGTTTAGGAGCATGGCAGGGAAGGATCGGCAACTGACTTTTGGAACACAAAATTGGCTGGAATAAATAGACACCATGTCACTTTTGCAGAGCCCCTGATGTGCTTAAACAGTGGAAACCCCCCACAAGTGACCCCATTTTGGAAACTATACTCCTCAAGGAATTTATCTAGAGTTGTGGTGAGCACCTTGAACCCACAGGTGCTTCACAGAAGTTTATAATGTTGAGCTGTGAAAATTAAAAACTACAATTTTCCCATAGATACCAGCAGGTGTAGTTCTATAGAAACTTAAAACTTAACGTTTAATACCATTAGATAAAATATATGCCAAATGCAAGGACCTAAAAACACACAGTTTGACTGCCTGTGGTATATAATAACCAAGAGAACTTCCATATATTGTTACTTCCAGAGATATAGATATATGTCATATAAGCATATTGCATCTCTCACACAAACCAAGGAAGGAATGGCAAATAGGAAAAAAGATAATGAAGCCCACAGTACACTATATCAACTTATTGTACCCCAAAATGTGGGAACATGAAGGCATTCACCCTGAGGTATGGGAACATGAAAACACTCGCCCCATCAATGGTGACCATTTAACTCTGCTATATAGAAATGGAACATCCTCACCAATTTTGATGACTGTCCATGCTCTCGGATCTCAGAGGGGGCTCCATATGATGGTGGTGAACCGAGATTCATAATGTCACCAACCAAATACCGCTCCCCAGATGCCGCTCCCGACGCGTTTCTTAGCCTTAGCTATTCATCAGGGGAAAGAAAAAAGAGGACATGCGGTATGCACGCTGCCCAAAGTCGCGCAGCTCATTCACCAGACAGCGCTACTTCATGCTCTATTAGATCCTCTTTTGAATCCTAATCGCGCTCTGTTCATAATCGTGTCACTTCCGGTTCCGGTCACCTGACATCCGGTATGTGGAACGCAGATGCCGGCCGTGACACGCAGACGTCACTTCCGGTATGCGCGTCATAGACAAGGGAAAATCGCACATAACGGAGCGATAGCTAGGGGACACGCAGGATCACCAGCCGGCATCCTGCTTTGGATGTCACCATAAAAGGAGTCTCATCCATGAATATCCCAAGCCATGGAAAGTGTCCAGAACATATAATAACTGGCACTTATCCTGGCAACATACCATATGTACCGCGGTATATATAAAACACGCGTTCATTTTACCCCAGTGGTTAGAAAGCTGGAAATGCTTCATAGGTCCAGAATCGCACAGTGAAGCTACGGCCCAGCCCCAGGAGCGCACTTTAAACCCAAAATAGTGATGAAAGAAAAATGACAAAAACAGAAACAAAAAAAACAAAAAACAAAAAAAAAAATATATATATATAAAAATAGGAAGGAGAGGGGTATGAAGGGATATGAGGGAACATAAGGGAAGAATGGAGAGGGACCGCACCTCATAGAGTTGGAGAGTTAGAGGAATGTATGTAGGGAACCAGGGGACCTATAAACATCCCTATTCAGCACCTGAAGTAATATCCCTACCTGACAGTGGAGGTTGGCACCCTATAAACCTGCGCAAATGGCGCCCCCACTCCTCGACGGCTGTCCCTACACTCCTCTCCCTAATTCACCCTATATCTATAGGAACGGCCTGTAAGACAGCTGCTCATTGAGGCCGTAGGGAGCCGTTGTCCGCATTCTGAAGATCCACTTCGTCTCTCTTTGCAGGATCAGTTTGTCCCAGTCGCCCCCTCTTGGTGGGGCCGTAACTTTGTCAATTCCCATGTAGCGTATTATATCCCTACTGTTCGGATGTACGTTATTCACGTGTTTTGCCAGGGGGGTATCTCTTTTCAGGGCGATATCTCTTTGGTGCTCTCCTACTCTTCTTCTCAATTCTCTCTTTGTCTTCCCTATATATTCCATTCCGCAGACACATTTAGCCATATAGATAATTCCCTTCGATCTACAATTAATGAAATGTTTGACAACAAATGTTTTTCCGGTGACATTACTTATGAAGTCTTTCCCTTGCGTAATAACTTTACATGATACGCATCCACTACATCTAAAACAGCCAGTTATGGAGCTTTTCAGCTTTTTGTTCCCCATATGGCCCATATAGTGACTGTGGACCAATCTGTCCCTAAGTGATCTGCCCTTTTTGTATGTAATCATAGGTCTTGAGTCGACCATGTTACCAATATCCTCGTCCATTAATAGAATCGGCCAATGTTTTTGTAATATCCTACGGACTGTATACGACTGATTAGTGAAAGTAGTAATGAGTCTGCAGAAGGTGTTGTCCTTATCCACATTTGGGGGTGGGTGTAAAAAGGAGGAGCCGTCCCTGGCCAGAGTCCCCCCATAGGCCTCAGCTATCACCTTCTTTGGGTAACCCCTCTCATGAAATCTCTGACAGATATTGGTAACATGGTCGACTCAAGACCTATGATTACATACAAAAAGGGCAGATCACTTAGGGACAGATTGGTCCACAGTCACTATATGGGCCATATGGGGAACAAAAAGCTGAAAAGCTCCATAACTGGCTGTTTTAGATGTAGTGGATGCGTATCATGTAAAGTTATTACGCAAGGGAAAGACTTCATAAGTAATGTCACCGGAAAAACATTTGTTGTCAAACATTTCATTAATTGTAGATCGAAGGGAATTATCTATATGGCTAAATGTGTCTGCGGAATGGAATATATAGGGAAGACAAAGAGAGAATTGAGAAGAAGAGTAGGAGAGCACCAAAGAGATATCGCCCTGAAAAGAGATACCCCCCTGGCAAAACACGTGAATAACGTACATCCGAACAGTAGGGATATAATACGCTACATGGGAATTGACAAAGTTACGGCCCCACCAAGAGGGGGCGACTGGGACAAACTGATCCTGCAAAGAGAGACGAAGTGGATCTTCAGAATGCGGACAACGGCTCCCTACGGCCTCAATGAGCAGCTGTCTTACAGGCCGTTCCTATAGATATAGGGTGAATTAGGGAGAGGAGTGTAGGGACAGCCGTCGAGGAGTGGGGGCGCCATTTGCGCAGGTTTATAGGGTGCCAACCTCCACTGTCAGGTAGGGATATTACTTCAGGTGCTGAATAGGGATGTTTATAGGTCCCCTGGTTCCCTACATACATTCCTCTAACTCTCCAACTCTATGAGGTGCGGTCCCTCTCCATTCTTCCCTTATGTTCCCTCATATCCCTTCATACCCCTCTCCTTCCTATTTTTATATATATATATATTTTTTTTTTTTTGTTTCTGTTTTTGTCATTTTTCTTTCATCACTATTTTGGGTTTAAAGTGCGCTCCTGGGGCTGGGCCGTAGCTTCACTGTGCGATTCTGGACCTATGAAGCATTTCCAGCTTTCTAACCACTGGGGTAAAATGAACGCGTGTTTTATATATACCGCGGTACATATGGTATGTTGCCAGGATAAGTGCCAGTTATTATATGTTCTGGACACTTTCCATGGCTTGGGATATTCATGGATGAGACTCCTTTTATGGTGACATCCAAAGCAGGATGCCGGCTGGTGATCCTGCGTGTCCCCTAGCTATCGCTCCGTTATGTGCGATTTTCCCTTGTCTATGACGCGCATACCGGAAGTGACGTCTGCGTGTCACGGCCGGCATCTGCGTTCCACATACCGGATGTCAGGTGACCGGAACCGGAAGTGACACGATTATGAACAGAGCGCGATTAGGATTCAAAAGAGGATCTAATAGAGCATGAAGTAGCGCTGTCTGGTGAATGAGCTGCGCGACTTTGGGCAGCGTGCATACCGCATGTCCTCTTTTTTCTTTCCCCTGATGAATAGCTAAGGCTAAGAAACGCGTCGGGAGCGGCATCTGGGGAGCGGTATTTGGTTGGTGACCTTATGAATCTCGGTTCACCACTATCATATGGAGCCCCCTCTGAGATCCGAGAGCATGGACAGTCATCAAAATTGGTGAGGATGTTCCATTTCTATATAGCAGAGTTAAATGGTCACCATTGATGGGGCGAGTGTTTTCATGTTCCCATACCTCAGGGTGAATGCCTTCATGTTCCCACATTTTGGGGTACAATAAGTTGATATAGTGTACTGTGGGCTTCATTATCTTTTTTCCTATTTGCCATTCCTTCCTTGGTTTGTGTGAGAGATGCAATATGCTTATATGACATATATCTATATCTCTGGAAGTAACAATATATGGAAGTTCTCTTGGTTATTATATACCACAGGCAGTCAAACTGTGTGTTTTTAGGTCCTTGCATTTGGCATATATTTTATCTAATGGTATTAAACGTTAAGTTTTAAGTTTCTATAGAACTACACCTGCTGGTATCTATATCTACTTTTGTGTAGTTGTTTCTATTATCCCCGTTGCTGCATTTTGATACAATTTTCCCACAAAAATGTTTCTTTAGCCCCAAATATTTCATTTTCACAAGGTTAACAAGAGAAAATGGACCATACAATTTGTCCTGAGTACACTAATACCCCATATGTGGTGGAAAACTACTGTTTGAGCGCACGGCAGGGCTCAGAATGGAAGGAGCACCAATTGAATTCTGGAAAATGGCACCAAACTCCCCATATGTAGCTGAACAGCACTGCTTAGCCACACGGCATGACTCGGAACGAAAGGAGCGCCATTTGACTGTCAGACATTTATTTATTTTTTTACGATGTTCATTGAAGGGGTTAACTATTGGGGCAGTTTTATAGTCAGTCATGTGTACTTTGTTTTTTTTACATAAATATATGTATTTATCGAATTAATATTTTTTCTTTTTTTTAGGTTTTTTTATTTTGTGATTTTTTTTAAATACCTTTTTTTTACTTCTCTACCTTGTCCCAGGATGGGACATCAACTTTCCCTGCCCTGATCGCTGATCTAATACTCTGCAATGCTTTTGCATATCAGGGCAGTAGCTCATTGAATCGCAGACAGGGAGGAGGCATTTTTAGCTACTGCTCTGAGCAGGAGCTTACAGGCCACCGGTACCTGGGTGACCCCATAGCCATCTTTCAGCATGGGGTCACAACGGAGACCATCGGCACAAAGTGATTGCAATCACGTTTTGCCATATCAGAGGAGAAAGGGAGCTCCCTTCCTCTACTATACATCCTCCCTCACAATTGTCAGCGGCATCAACGCTAGCACCAATCGTGGGCGTTGCCCCGGGGTATCAGCTTTTACATAGTGCTGACATCCGCTTTTTAACGCGCTCAGAGTGAGTCAACGCGATCGTCACACCGTACATGAATGCACCCCCCGCAGTGCCGTACATGTACGGCAGATGTCGTTATGGGGTTAAAATAGCAGGTAAAATATCTGGAGCCGATTCCAGATATGGCAACTAAATTTAGAAGCTGTTTCCCACAACACTTGTCAAAGGAGCTTTCAATGGAAGAGAAATAGACCATCATTAGGCTACAAAAAAAGGAGACATCCATCTGAGAGATGGCAGAATGTTAGTAGTGGCCAAATCAACAGTTTGGTGCTTTCTGCAAAAAAAACAAAAAAAAAAAACAGTGCAATGGTGAACTTGGGAACGCAAAAAGGCCTGGACCTCCACTGAAGACAACAGTGGTGGATGGTCACAGAATACTTTCCACAATGAAGAAAAACCCCTTGACAACATCCACCTAAGTGAAGAACACTCTCCAGGAAGGAAGTGTTTCAGTATCTAAGTCTACCATAAAGAGAAGACTTTGTGTGACCAAATACAGAGGGTTCACCACAAGGTGAATTCAATCAGCCTTAAAAAGAGAAAGGCCAGATTAGAATTTGCCAAAAACCTCTTAAGAAGCCAGTCCAGTTGTGGAAAAACAATCTTTTGACAGATGAAACTAAGATCAACCTGTACCAGAATGACGGGAAGAAGAAAGTATGGAGAAGGTTTGGAATGGCTCATTATCCAAAGCACACCACATCTTCTGTAAAACATGGTGGAGGCAGTGTTATGGCATAGGCATGCATGGCTTCCAATGGCACTGGGTCACTGGTACAGGCAATGTTGATTGGACGGCGCTTCACAGTACAAATGGACAATGACCCAAAACACACTGAGAAAGCAAATTTATTTTTTTTTTAAGGCAAAGAAGTGGAATTTTCTGCAATGGCCGAGTCAATCGCCAGATCTCAACCCCATTGAGCATTCATTTCTTATGGTTAAGACAAAACTTAAGGCAGAAAGACTCACAAACAAGTAACAACTGAAGTCAGCTGCAGAAAAAGCCTGGAAAAGCATCACAAAGGAGGAAATCCAGCATTTGGTGACGTCCATGGCTTCCAGACTTCAGGCAGTCATTGCCTGCAAAGGATTCTCCACAAAAGTATTAAACATGAACATTTTATTTATGGTAAAGTTAATTTGTCCCATTACTTTTCAGCCTCTGAAATGAGGAGGCTTTGTACAAAAATGGTTGCAAGTCTCCACTTCAATTACATCTCGGTTGTTTTATTTTTAATAAAAAATAGTGGCATGCAGAGCCCAAATCATAAAGATTCAGTCACTGTCCAAACATTTCTGCTCCTAACTAAGCTCTTTTGAACGTACTTGTGGCACCCCAGGGGTCTGGTTTCCACAGTAACAAGCAATGTTATGTCTGAGAGCAGGTGGGAGGTCTCTTGGTCAGGAATCCTATGCATGCCACACCTCCTGCCCAGTCCTGGGAGGGGAAGAACTTCCCCTATATAAACCTGGGGCTGAGGCAGGGTTAGGGAGTTCAGAGGGAGAGTTCAGCCAGGAGGGCTGACAGGGAGCTGTGGCTCCGGCTGGGCCCAGCTCCTGGGCCATGCCAGAAGTAGAGAAGAGAAGCAGCATAGGAAGAAACAACAGGAGCTCTGTGGGAGCAGTGTTACAAAGAGTCAGGGGCTGGCAGCTGCAGAGCTCGCCCTGACTGAGAAGATTTCTTACCGGACCCGGAGTCCGAGGCTGTGGGGACTAACTCCTACCCAGCAGCAGAATCCGTCAGGCAGGGGATTTCAGGTCCTCTGGCCAAGAAACCCGAAGGCACGGTCACACGCATGGGACCAGCACCGCCGTCGTGGAGCGGAAGCTACTAGAAGGCCCCGAGTCACCGGCCATACGGGTGAGCACCACACGGTACACTCAGGGACGTGGGCTACTTATACTCGCTTCTAGCAAGGTAGCCAGAAGAGTATCGTTAGTTTGGGAGGCCTACAACTCCGCCTGGCCAGGGGAGATCCCATCTGCTCAAGGACTGACCAGGCCCCAACCGCTAGCCAGTACTCCGGGAGGGTCTATCTTTGTCACCAGTAAAGACCCTGAACTACACCGCATCGTCTCTGAGTGGTTCCTGCTACCCCCATCATCCACGTCGGCTGCCCTGAGGCCATACCCCTCCCGTTGGGGGTTATACCATCCACGCTGCACCATCCTTCCACCGGCCTCAGCGGTCAGCCCTGCAGCGGCAGCTCCATAGCTGCATTCAACGGGTGGCGTAGTCGTCCATCATCTACCGCTGATACAGCGCCACTTAGTCTGACTCCCTGGGCACGGACCGGATCACCGCCACGAGACTACAACCCTCAAAAGATCCAGCTCCGGGTAAGCTCCCGCGTGCGCAACGCTGCGCGACACAGGCCCAGGGGTGCGTCAACTTTTGGCGTAGTCGGCAGGATCTCGTGCCCGCAACCACCGGGTACTGCGTGCCTGAAAAAGACTGTTCAAACTTACCAGTGGTGAAGATTCCCGCCATCCGGCGCCATCTTCTACCTTCTTCCCGCCATCCGCGAAGTTTTCCCGCCATCCGGCGCCATCTTGAAGACGCCGCGCGGGAAGAAGAGGGGCGTGGACTCCGAAAGCGCGCGAGAACTGAAGCCCCGCCTCACGTCCGGACGTTGCGTAAGGTCCTGGAAGGAGCCCAGCAGACGCCGACGTCACAGGAGCGCGACGGAAGGTCCTCAACCCTGACGATCCACTGCGGAGCCGCGGCCTACGGAAGAGGATCATCGCAAGGTAGGCCACGGTCCACTAGGGGGGAGGAAGATGTCGGATACGGAGGAGAGCTTCACTGCCTCAACCCCCGCCAGCGCCACCGCTGCTGCAGTCATGCCTTTCACCATGCCCTATATCCCGGGAGCGGCCTGGCTACCCCAGTACTCAGGGGAGTCACATACCCTGCATGACTTTAGAGAAAAGCTGGATAGCCTCTTCCAGGTGTATCCCCTCACAGAAGAGCAAAAAGTGAGCATCTTGGTGGCCCAATTAACCGGGGCAGCCCAAAGGGAGGTAAAGTCCTGGCCACCTGGGAGGAGGACTGTCGCAGAGATACTAACCCAGCTAACCGAGGAGGAGCTGCAGTACTACCAATACGAGGAAAGCCAAGAGGACCCGGACGGGTCTGAGGACTACCCTCAGGAGGGAGCACAAAGAGGACATAGCTACTGAAGGGAAGTAGCGTGAATAAAGAGCTATAAATAGTTACCCGTAAGGGTACAAGGACTGCTGCTAATTAAAATATGGTCCCCGTTGGGATTAGTGAATTGTTCCCCATGTGCCCCTATCTTAAACCAGGCTGAGGACTGTGAGCAGCCATTCCTTATCCCCACTGGCCGAGGACTGAGAGCGGCCATATCCTGTAAATAATTATGTGTTTCTAGTAATTTATGGGAGTCTTTGGTGGATTTACCGGGAATCCTTTGTACATGGTTGGAGCGTAACCCAGGAATGGACTAAAGACTGTTAAGGACTCGGGGCAGGACAGACCCCTACCTGGTTACGTCTCCCTGTTTTGGTGAAATGGACACCTTGCTTTTCTTCAAAGACTGCACCCGGTTGCGGACACGCCGTAACCATCTTTATGTGTTTTTCTTATTGTATTATTATTGTTTATACCTTGTTATGTTTTTCTAAAAATATGTTTAGTCCCGGAGTACTAAATTTCACTAGGGGGGAATGTGGCACCACAGGGGTCTGGTTTCCACAGTAACAGCAATGTTATGTCGGAGAGCAGGTGGGAGGTCTCTTGGTCAGGAATCCTATGCATGCCACACCTCCTGCCCAGTCCTGGGAGGGGAAGAACTTCCCCTATATAAACCTGGGGCTGAGGCAGGGTTAGGGAGTTCAGAGGGAGAGTTCAGCCAGGAGGGCTGACAGGGAGCTGTGGCTCCGGCTGGGCCCAGCTCCTGGGCCATGCCAGAAGTAGAGAAGAGAAGCAGCATAGGAAGAAACAACAGGAGCTCTGTGGGAGCAGTGTTACAAAGAGTCAGGGGCTGGCAGCTGCAGAGCTCGCCCTGACTGAGAAGATTTCTTACCGGACCCGGAGTCCGAGGCTGTGGGGACTAACTCCTACCCAGCAGCAGAATCCGTCAGGCAGGGGATTTCAGGTCCTCTGGCCAAGAAACCCGAAGGCACGGTCACACGTGTGATGAACCCGTAGCCGCCATCTTGGTAAAGATAAATCATATCCAGGGATGGCCACACTTCAGCAGCCCCCACCCTTGGGACCTTCTGTTAAAAAGTCAACTAGATAGTTTCCCCCATCCAGGCTCCTGTGAGATAAGAAGAGCCAGGGCCTACTTAACACTTGAATGCTAGGAGCTTCAAAGGCTTCGAGAGGAAACACAGCCAGCAGGGGGGGGGTGCTTCGTCCATCTGTAACTGACCATTTGTCCCATAGGACTAGTTTCTTTGTCTGTCACAAGCATGGAGGCATAAGATATAGAAACATGAATAGTACACGCATGTTGCGTGGGATGGGCCAATAAAAAAATATCACGGCGTCCCGGAGCCATTGCGCACACAAGCCTCCGCGGTAGACGTTTGTACGTGCTCTGGAAGCCAAGATATAGCGCGGAGCCATTCCTGAGGACCGTATGGTATCATAATTGATATCAAAAGGTCGGTTACGGCGGCCCGAATCCATGGGAACCCCTGGGGGTATCATGAGACCATCCAAGAAGAAGTTATTGGGTTCCATAGAATTTGGGCTTCTGATCGAAGTTAGACCTGAGGGTGGAGACTGAGCCAGCTGACCTCACCAGCAGTGGGCGGGACGGGGCAGGTAAGATAGCAGGACAGACAAGAGACAAGTCAGTCTTGACCCAAGAGTGGGGTGCTGAACATCTGAGCACCAGCTGAGGCCACCAAGGGGAGGAGCAGTTTGACCATGCGGTGGTAGGCCTCAGCCTGTAACAAAGAACCGTGCCTGCGACCGCAGAATCCTCTCCCTGCGTCACAAGAGAATCAAGAAACCGGTAACTGATATGCTGTGGTGATTCTGTGTGTTGTATTCCATTGTTGTATAGTTTAGCCTGACCTTATACCTGTGTATATTTAGTTGTATATCGTGTATCTAGTGTATTATTATAATCAATTACCTCAAGTAATTGTGGGCCTGCCTTTTATTCTGCATAACGAACGCACGTCCGTGTGAGCTCGGCTCAAGCCAAAAACGCTACCCAGGGTTGGTTCCTGACCCGATATAGGCCCATTCACGGACTGGGCGTATATCTAAAATAGGGACTGGTGGCAGCATACCAACTGGGGATTGGGGAAGGCTGGTAGTGACGGTCGGAGGTTCAGATATATATATTCCTGGCGCGGCCAAGGAAGATATATATACCACCCTCACTACAGAGGGCCCCGATACCCAGTAGGTTACAGGACAGTCTCTCTGGCGACCGCTTATCCTAGGTGCAGTTCCTTGACTGACCTGAGGCTAAGAGGGCGCTAGCGAGTTGTGCTGTGTAGTGACGTTACGGTTTAGTGACGTTGAAGGGGAACACTCTACCGTGTTCCCTGCGCTGGTTGCAGCTTCCTGGCACTACTTTCTCTAGGTGCAGTACCTTGACTGACCTGAGAGGTAAGGGGGCGCCAGAGAGCTGCACCCACCGGCCGGCTTTCATCACAACACGCATGGGACCAGCACCGCCGTCGTGGAGCGGAAGCTACTAGAAGGCCCCGAGTCACCGGCCATACGGGTGAGCACCACACGGTACACTCAGGGACGTGGGCTACTTATACTCGCTTCTAGCAAGGTAGCCAGAAGAGTATCGTTAGTTTGGGAGGCCTACAACTCCGCCTGGCCAGGGGAGATCCCATCTGCTCAAGGACTGACCAGGCCCCAACCGCTAGCCAGTACTCCGGGAGGGTCTATCTTTGTCACCAGTAAAGACCCTGAACTACACCGCATCGTCTCTGAGTGGTTCCTGCTACCCCCATCATCCACGTCGGCTGCCCTGAGGCCATACCCCTCCCGTTGGGGGTTATACCATCCACGCTGCACCATCCTTCCACCGGCCTCAGCGGTCTGCCCTGCAGCGGCAGCTCCATAGCTGCATTCAACGGGTGGCGTAGTCGTCCATCATCTACCACTGATACAGCGCCACTTAGTCTGACTCCCTGGGCACGGACAGGATCACCGCCACGAGACTACAACCCTCAAAAGATCCGGCTCCGGGTAAGCTCCCGCGTGCGCAACGCTGCGCGACACAGGCCCAGGGGTGCATCATACTCTTAGGCCAAGAAAGGGTACAGCACTTTGCATCCAGCTTATAATACATTTGTTCTACTTATCAATGGGGGTCTTAGTACTTGGGCCTCCATCAATTAAAACTTCCTAAAACGACAGTTGCCTTTTACAAACACTGTAGGACAGCTACTGATCAGAACTCTTACCCCGCATACATGTGTGGAGAGAACTCAATGTAATCATTGATGAACAATATTTCATTATCCATGACCATTTATAAATAATAAGAGGATTAGGATTGTAAGACTTATTTGTTTAGCACCTCAGTATTCCACAGTCTGGGAAGTAACAAACATGTAAAAAAGAACAAATAACCAAAACAAATATGTACTGACAAAGACACAAGAAGAAAGAGGACATACTATAAGCTTTCACTTGACTGCTATACAATGTGCATGTTTGCTGTATGTCGAGTTCAATACAACAGCTACTCATAAGCACAAAGCGCTCACAGTAGACCTCATGCAGGAACACCGGCGGGCACAGACAGAAAAGGGCCCCTGTGCAAGAACATCATATGGGTCCTTTGCAGTCATCATAATGCACAATTCCACCTGCTGTGCAGGTAGATATGGCCCCCTTACCTCCTGGTCCCCTGGGCGGCTGAACAGGTTGGACTAATGATATGTCCGCCCCTGTGCAGGAGGCTGTGCTGAGGTATATGTAGTGCCTGTGCCTCTGTACTATTGAGCTGTAGGTACTCCATGTGCTGCCATATGAAGCTCTGTACCGAACCATATTAAAAATTATTCTCGTCTTAGATATGTAATCAGACAGACATAATATCAGTATGCCTTTGTATTAAGTTAGAGGCATATGAAGGTGCAATGTTGCCCTTTATACGTCTACTAGTCCTTCATTACGTCTTAATACAACGTCAAGGTAGTACTGAGCTGTAATTCAATCTGCGAGATCACATACAGTTGAAACCAGAAGTTTACATACACTATATAAAAAGACACATATGCATGTTTTTCTCAATATCTGACATGAAATCAGAATAAACCTTTCCCGTTTTAGATCAATTAGGATTACCATCATTTTTAATATTTGTAAATGCCAGAATAATGAGACAGAGAATGTTTTAAGTCAATTTTATTACTTACTGCAAAGGCAATAGTTTACATACATTTCATTAGTATTTGATACCATTGCCCTTAAACTGAATGACTTGGGTCAAACGTTTGGGATATCCTTCCACAAGCTTCTCACAATAGTTGGTCAGAATTTGGGCCCATTCCTCCTAACAAAACTGGAGTAACTGATCTAGGCTTGTAGGTCGCCTTGCTCACACCGGCCTTTTCAGCTTTGCCCATACATTTTCATTATGATTGAGATCAGGGTTTTGCGATGGCCACTCAAAAACATTGACTTTGTTATCCTTAAGCCACTTTGCTGCTTTCAGCCCATGTTGATACAGTACTCATTTCACTGTGAATATTGACACAATCTTACCAGATTCCGCCATCATCTTCACAAGATCTTTTGCTTTTGTCCTTGGGTTGATATGCACATGTCGGACCAAAGCATGTTCATGTCTGGGACACAGAACCCATCTCCTTCCTGAGCCGTATGATGGCTGGACATTCCCATCTTGTTTGTATCTGCGAATAATTGTTTGTACAGATGAACGAAGAACCTTCAGGTATCTTGAAATTGTACCCAAGGATGAGCCAGACTTGTGCAAGTCCACAATTCTCTTCCTGATATCTTGGCTGATTTCTTTAGACTTTCCCATGTTGCAACCCAAAAAAGCAGTGCTTCAGGTGTGCATTAAAATACATCCACATCAGAAGCTTCCAAACACATGACATCACATGGGCACAGAAAAAACTGACGGCACTCCCAATACAAGAAATAAGTGTGAACAGGTGCTTACTAGGAGCCGCTACCTCCATAAAATACTAACAAACAAAGCAGCACACTGCAACGCTAAGTATGCAAACATGAAATATATGAAATTTGAATAGCATTACTGCTGTAGAAAATAGAAATAAATGAGAAATCTTAGCGCATAAATTGGCCAATCATATGGGCAGTCCAGAATTGTTTAAAGGGATAGTAATCTTAGTGTATGTAAACTTTTGATTTTGCAGTAAGTAATAAAAATGCCTTAACCACTTCGCACCAGAGCCTATTTTTGCCTTCGTGACCGGGCCAATTTTTACGATTCTGACCACTGTCACTTTATGAAGTAATTACTCTGGAACGCTTCAACGTATTCCCCTGATTCTGAGATTGTTTTTTCATGACATATTGTACTTCATGATAGTGGTAAAATTTCTTCGATATAACTTGCGTTTATTTGTGAAAAAAATCGGAAATTTGGCGAAAATTTTGAAAATTTTGCAATTTTCAAACTTTGAATTTTCATGCCCTTAAATCAGAGAGATATGTCACACAAAATAGTTAATAAATAACATTTCCCCCATGACTACTTTACATCAGCACAATTTTGGAACCAAAATTTTTTTTTGTTAGGGAGCTATAAGGGTTAAAAGTTGACCAGCGATTTCTCATTTTTCCAACAAAATTTACTAAAACATTTTTTTAGGGACCACATCATATTTGAAGTCACTTTGAGGGGTCTTTATGACAGAAAATACCCAAAAGTGACACCATTCTAAAAACTGCACCCCTCAAGGTGCTCAAAACCACATTCAAGAACTTTATTAACCCTTCAGGTGCTTCACAGGAATTTTTGGAATGTGGAAGAAAAAAAATTAACATTTAACTTTTTTCACAAAAATGTTACTTTAGACCCAATTTTTTTTTATTTTCACAAGGGTAACAGGAAAAAATGGGCCCCAAATTTTTTTGTGCAATTTCTCCTGAACACGCTGATACCCCATATGTGGAGGCAAACCACTGTTTGGGCGCACAGTAGGGTTTGAAAGGGAAGGAGCGCCATTTGACTTTTTGAATGTAAAATTTGTTTGAATAATTAGCGGACACCATGTTGCATTTGGGGAGCCCCTGATCTGCCTAAACAGTGGAAACCCCCCACAAGTGACACCATGTTGGAAACTAGACCCCTTAGGGAACTTATCTAGATGTGTGGTGAGCACCTTGAACCCCAAGGTGCTTTACAGAAGTTTATAATATTGAGCTGTAGAAATAAAATTTTCACATTTTTCCCACAAACGTTTTTCATCCCTTAATTTTGCATTATCATAAGGGTAATAGGAAAAATTGCACCATGAAGTTTGTTGTGCAATGTCTCCTGAACACGCTGATACCCCATATGTGGAGGCAAATTACTTTTTGGGCGCATGGCAGGGTTTGAAAGGGAAGGAGCGCCATTTGACTTTTTGAATGTAAAATTTGTTTGAATAATTAGCAGGCGCCATGTCGCATTTGGGGAGCCCCTAATGTGCCTAAACAGTGGAAACCCCCCACTAGTGCCACCATTTTGGAAACTAGACCCCTTAGGGAACTTATCTAGATGTGTGGTGAGCACCTTGCACCCCCAGCTGCTTCACAGAAGTTTATAATATTGAGCCGTAAAAATAAAATTTTCACATTTTTCCCACAAAAAATGTTCTTCATTCCCTAATTTTGTATTATCATAAGGGTAACAGGATAAATTGCACCATGAAATTTGTTGTACACTTTCTCCTGAGTATGCCGATACCCCATATGTGGGGGAAAACCACTGCTTTGGTGTACGGCAGGGTTCGGAAGAGAAAGGAGCGCTATGTTGGCTGGGATAGGCAGCAGACACCATGTCACATTTGAAGAGTCGCTGACATGCCGAAACAGCAGAAACCCCCACAAGTGACCCCATTTTGTAAACTACACCTCTCAAGGAATTCATCTAGGGAAGTAGTGAGTATTTTTTAATTTTTTAATTTATACCATTGGGCAGTGAAAAAAGCATAATTATATTTTTACCACAAAAAAATGTTTTACCCTCAGATTTTACATTTTCACACAGGGCACTGGGTAAAAATGGTGCCGAAATGTGTCACACAATTTCTTCTAAAAGTGGCAATACCCCATATGTGGCTGTATCGTACCGCTCAGCCATACGGCGAGATCTAGGGGGGACGGAGTGCTATTTGACAATTGGAGAACAAATTATTGTAGAATAGGCATTTGGATTTGGGAGCACAAAATTTTCTGAATTTCTTTTGGGGGGCAAGGGCCATTTCGCTTTTCCAGAGCCTTTCTGCTACCAGTAACTTGGAAGTCCCTTATATTTTTAACAGATGACGGACCTGAGTGGGGACTAGCTTTTTTTGAGGACTGAGTTGAAGCTTTTATTGGGAACATTTTACGTAATATTTATCCGGCGCTCTAGGCTGAGCACTTACATCGGGGTTTCCATCTAAATTTCCAAGTGATGTAATTCAGATGAAACCCCTACCGGATCCATTTACTGTAATGAGGCAGCAGAGTTACTCTAAACTCCGTCTGGCCTCTGGTTAGCGGTGTCCTTTTTTCCAGAAGTGCACAAAACTGTGGCCAACCGCACTTTTATGCACGCCTAAAACAAATGACACCGTGGGATCACAGGCCAGACGGCATCCACAGTGGCCTATATCTGCCTCATTACAGGGAATCTTCCGTCATGGGTTCCGGCTGAATCACATATTTCAGAGATTTACACGGAAACTCTGGTGTAAGTGCTCAGCGCAGAGTGCAGGATAAATGTGAGCAGAGCCTTACTGCAATCTTTGGGAGACGTAATAAACAAATCAGTAGCAGGTGAAGAAGTGGTTTTATTTATTTTTTACGCCGTTCCTCGTGTGACATAACTGATTAGACTACTTTATTCTTCGGGTCGGTGCGATTACAGAGATACCAGATTTATATTGGGTTTTTATGACTGACAGCTGTCACACACTAAAAGACGCTTTTTTTTTTTGCAAAATCTAGTTTTTGCATCACCATATTTTGAGAGCTATAATTTTTCCATATTTCGGCCGACAGAGTCATGTGACGGCTTGTTTTGCGGAACGAGTTGACATTTTTATTGGTACCATTTTTGGGTACGTGACATTTTTTGATCGCTTTCTATTCCGTTTTTTGTGAGGTAAAATTAACAAAAACAAACAATTCAGGAATTGTTTTTTGAGGTTTTTTTTTTATGCCGTTCTGCGTGTGGTAAAAGTGATCAGGCAGCGTTATTCTTCGGGTCAGTACGTTTACAGCGATACTACACTTACTGTATTTTTTTTTGTTTGGCGCTTTTACACAATAAAACAATTTTATAGAAAAAAATATTTTTTTTGCATTGCTTTATTCTGAGCGCTAGAACTTTTTTATTTTTCGGCTGATGGAGCTGTATGGCGGCTTTTTTTTTTGCAGAACAAGATGACATTTTCAGTGGTACCATTTTTATTTCTATTTTGTTTTTTGATCGCATTTTTTTCCACTTTTTGTTTGGCGATATGATGAAAAAGCATATTTTTTTGCTCTGTTTTTTATTTATTTTTATTACGGTGTGCACAGAAGGAGTTAATTAGTGTGACAATTTTATAGCTTGGGTTGTTTCAGACGCGGCGATACCAAATATGTGTACTTTTTTGGGTTTTGTAAAAATATACGGATTTATTGGTTTAATATTTTTTTATTTTTATTTATTTTGTGATTTATTTTTTTTTAACAGTTTAAAAACATTTTTTTACATTTTTACTTAGTCCCTGTATGGGACATTAATTTTTATTTTTCTGATCACTGATCTCATGTAATGTAATAGACATGTATTACATTACATGAGATCTTCGCTGACTGTTTCACAGTCTCCTGCCTGGCTTCAGCTGCAGGCTGAGCCAGGCAGGACACCATATATGGCAGATCTGGAGGCGGTCATGTGACCTCCAGCTGCCATAGCAACGCCAGGTCCTGGAAGGTATCAGGGGTCTTCGGAGAAGTAAGTAAGACGACCCCCTCTCCTACTTCTATCTTCTATATGCCGCGATCACTATAGATCGCGGCATATAGAACATAGCTAAGGGTTAACATTACTGGGACCTGATCCAATCAGGTCCCAATGATGTCCCCTGTCAGAGCTAATGCTCTGCACTGGAATCGCAGCGCTTGCAGGACCCTGGGGGTCCCAAGCGCTGCGAGACCACCCACCGTTTTTAAACGTCGGCGCTGCACAGAGCCCAGCAAGCGCCGACGTTTATCTTTAGTGGGCGGTCGGGAACCGGTTAAAGCATTCCCTCTTTCTCATTATTCTGGCATTTGGCAGATATTAAAAATTATGGTAATCCTAATTGACCTAAAACGGGAAAGGTTTATTCTGATTTCATGTCAGAGAAAAACATGCATATGTGTCTTTTTATATAGTTCTATGTAAACTTCTAGTTTTAACTGTATATGTATTATGCCCCAGCACAGGTATAAGTGCAGCCAAGGTGAGGGATGAGGTTTGGGTTCGGAGGTCAGGTTGCTGATCTTTGGTCAGTTTTCTCAATTCCCTAGAGCAATGATTCTCACACATTGGTAATTATTAGTGTGTAAACCACAGTCAATGACCTCAAGAATCCATTCATACAAATGGGTAGCCGTGTGGACGAAAGTGACAGCAGCATAAAAACCACAAGCAATCTTGTGCTGATCATTTATTGATAAGGGGCTTATAGGAAAACGCTCCCACATCAGCATCTATAGAAACCAAGCGTTGTTGCTGCCCTGCCATGGTGAAATGGACCTCAGTGGACTCTCTATAAACCCTAGATCGCCCTTAAAACTTTGTCGTTTGACTGCAGCATGAACTAATATGTAACATCTGTCTGCTGCAGGGAATTATGGCATAACCTATTACGCCAATAAAATTATGACCACAGCCTAGGACTCATATACTTACTACGTTGTCTTATGGAACCATATTGTATATAGTATGAAAAGAATTCTATGGGCCTAATTTGGTAGTATACCAAAGATTTTTATTTTTCTCACAGATTAGTAGAAACCCATGTTCCACAGCATGCTGTGTAACGGAGAAATTCAGAGAAAATCTGGTGCTGTACTGAGGCCCACAGAGTTCCTACAGGAGTTTTACGAACAATTTTGCATGGGGTTCAGGGAACTTCCACTTAGTAGTATTCTTGAGCTTTGGCTACTGCTAAGTTTTACCATAACAACCGAATGCTGAGTTGAAGAAATGCAATGGTGTTTAGAACAGAAAGACATTTAATCACATGTCTTGCATTTTTTAACCCTATACACACAGCAGATGCAGAACAACATCAATGCATATGAATGTATAATTCATGAGCCGCAAGGGAAAAGACAAGGCTCAAGTATCAATGCTGATCAATTTTCCCCTCTAATCTCTAATTATTGGTCTTGCAGATAAAATATTCCCATTTTCTAGCAATGCAACTTGGGAAATTTTATGAGGTTTTCCAGGATAATTTTTTTTTTTCTTATGGGCTCAAAAATTTACAGTCAGGTAGTCATTCCTGTGGCAATTCTGTGGAATCCAGTGAAGTCATGTCAACAGAGCAGCTGCTTCTCTTCTGCTCTGTTGTTGGGTCGTGACTGCCGATGTTACGCTGACTGACAGCTGACTCACCGCTGCGTATCTGCGGGAAGCCAGTGTCAATCAGCATGACATTGGCAATCACGACCCTTCGACAGAGCAGAAGAAGAGCTACTCTGCTGACGCGAGGTCAAATGAAGTAGCAGAATCGCCGGCAGGAGCTATGACCGCTGTAAATTGGTGCCAGGCAGAACAGACAGGTAGTTAGCAACTACCTGCCTGTCAGTTCTTAGCTCCACGAGAAGAAAATAAAATAGTCCCAGTAACATGTATGAAACCCAGTTGATGAATGGTTTCAAATAAGTAATGTTTCCTGAGAAAAGTAAGCAAAACAGCTCCACAACAAAAGTAGGAAAACTGTCTCTCCAATGCCATCCAACCGTAAACCGATACCCAAACCATAATAGAGCCTTGAACCATAATTGGGGAATATCTGGCAAACAACGGAAACCCATCATCAGTAGACAGCACCGCTTCAGGGTTTTCTTGTCCATGTGCACAGAGTAAGAATCTGGGTGGCTGGGTGAGATGCCCTTTATGCATTTCATGAAGAGTATGGAAGTGCTCGCTGCCAAAGTATGCAAAATAGCTTCCCCCCAGAATGAAGAAAACTGTATAGATGGTGCTGCCGATAATAGAGCCCTGGGACATGGCTAGGGATATCATCATATCATTCAGACCAGAGAGACATCCATCAGTAGACAGCATGGTTTATGAGTTAGGGTGCTGATGTGACTTATCACCAATGTGGGACACAAGCTAGAAAAGGCTGGGGACCACTGTTCTAAGACTTCCGTGTGTACCTGGTGACGCTATATGCTACATGAATGACTACATAGGTAAATCCGTTCTAGTAAGCAGAGTTTCCTCAATAAGTGAGGCTCGCCCTGAGAGCAGACATGAAGAGTAGTGGAATTCTGTGATGTTGTAAAAAAAAAAAGCATAATAAGGCTATGTTCACAAGTTGTGTTTTTGCTGCGTTTTTTTTTTTTGTAGCAAAACCTGCTCTCTTGGCAGTGAAGTTACTGCCTCAAAAAAGCAGGTTTTCCTGAGATTTTGCTACGTTTTTGTCAGTGTTCATTTGTCTCTTGTGCATCATGATCAAGTTTAGTGCCAAAAAAAATAACCTAATCCAACTTCCTCAGGTTTTGGCACCAAAAACGCAGCAAAACCTGATACCTGCATTTTTTCAGCTTTTTTTTACACTAAAAACACTGCAAAAAATGATGAAAAAACGATGAAAAAAGTGACATGCTGCACTTTGCAAAACCCAAGGTTTTGCACAAAATACTGAAGACAAAAAAAACAAGCTGTGTGGGTGAGATTTCTGAAATCTCATTGACATTGCTGGTATTGTAAAACACAGGTAAAAATTTGCATAAACAAAAACACTGAAAAAACGTAACGTGTGAACATAGCCTTACACAAATCTAATTCAAGCCAGCATGAAATCACTAGTTATAGCTGAGAAGTATAGAATTGTACCATGATAAACCCTTACAAGCCGGAACTATAGGACTTCACTGAAAATTACAATAGTTGTGATACTTTTACTTTGGTAAACTATTTAGTGACACTTTGTCAAAAAAAAGTTAGCCATATTAACTCCGTCACTCCTGGGGGATTTTTATTTTTTGTGCTTTCGTTTTTTTTTGTTTTCTTCCAAGAGTTATAACTGTGTTTTATTTTATCAACTTCGCCATATGAGCATTTGTTTTTTTGTGGGATAAGTTGTAGTTTTGCATGATACTTTACACTTTACCTTGGAATATGAAGAAAATCAGGGAGAAAAATTAAAGTGGGATTAACTGGTAAAAAAAATGCAATTCCGCCATGATTTTTTTTTTTTTTTTGTTCACATCATTCATTGTGTGGTAAAAATTACATTACCTAGCAACATGATTCTTCAGGTCAGTACAAATACAGCAATACAACAAAAAAATAAAAAAATTCTGGTGTTTCTAGTCTTTTTCTCTTTAATCTGTTACCACAAGGGTTAATTACTTTTAGATTTTGAAAGATCGGACTTCAATTTTTTATCTCTGTATTTTTAGATATTTTTTTAAACTTTTTTTTTTACTTTAATAGTCCCCTTAGGGTACTTCAACTAGAGGTCCTTTGATTTGCAGTATATAGTATAAGATGGTGTCCTATGAAGCCCGACCTGCAGCTGGGCAGCTATGGGGGCCTTTATAAGATCCATGGCCAGCGATTGACAGCAGCTTTTAAATACAGTTATATGAAAAATTTTGGGCACCCCTATTAATCTTAAGCTTAATGTTTTATAAAAATTGGTGTTTTTGCAACAGCTATTTCAGTTTGATATATGTAATAACTGTTGGACACAGTAATGTTTCTGCCTTGAAATGAGGTTTATTGTACTAACAGAAAATGTGCAATCTGCATTCAAACAAAATTTGACAGGTGCATAAGTATGGGCACCCTTATCATTTTCTTGTTTTAAATACTCCTACCTACTTTTTACTGACTTACTAAAGCACTTATTTTGGTTTTGTAACTTCATTGAGCTTTGAACTTCATAGCCAGGTGTATGCAATCATGAGAAAAGCTACTTAAAGTGGCCACTTGCAAGTTGTTCTCCTGTTTGAATCTCCTCTGAAGAGTGGCATCATGGGCTCCTCAAAACAACTGTCAAATGATCTGAAAACAAAGATTATTCAACATAGTTGTTCAGGGGAAGGATATAAAAAGCTGTCTCAGAGATTTAACCTGTCAGTTTTTATAAAACATTAAGCTTAAGATTAATAGGGGTGCCTAAACTTTTTCATATAACTGTAGTTTACAAGCAGCAATCAGACCTTTCCTGCTGCTACAGGCAGATGCCGGCAATGTAATACAGTTGTCATCTGCTACTTTGGAGCAGGCTCAGCTTGCGAGCCCACTTCATACATGCAGACCCAAGCACAAACGTACAGTTCCGTCCATATGCGCCAAATTAACAACCAGTAATTCCTTCAAGTAAATTAAAAAATGTAGTCAGCTTTGCCTCAATCACTATAGTGCTATAATCCTTAGAAATGCAGAATTGATTCAGCTTTCGTCAGCAGCACCAGAGCCAATGAGGTTAGGCCAAAGCCTGGGAATTCAACCTCCAAAGGAGGTCGCACCAGCGGCTGTCCACACCCAGACACACAATTATCGCCACCTAAGCTTTAGTTCCTCAAGGAGCACACAACACAGGTCCCAGAGAGGTACTAGCTACTACTGCGATTGATGGACTGCGATTGAGGGTCAAACCAAGTTCCAAACAGCTGCAAAATACAGATTTTTACCAGAAAAACTATATTAGTATTTTATCTGGCCTCATTTAGACTGTGCCCATGTGCACTAGGTTTTGAAGCAGTAATGTATTTAGTCTCTGAAGTAATGTAATGACAGTCTCCACACTAACCATGGCTGTGGTACCCATGTACCCTCTTGTTCTTGACTTGTCCTTTGCATGGTCAGACATCAACTTTTGGTGAAAACTCCTCTCAGGGTAAAAAATATGCCCCACTAGTCCTGCAGTTCTGAAGGACACTGCACCTAAGCAGACAATGCCCGTCCATTGGTCTTACCGTATTTCTGTAAGCTCGGATTGCTTGGCTGCATCTCATTGTCATGGTGTTATTGCACATTCTTTTGTGCTCTACAGTTAGCAACATGTCAGGACTTTGACAATGACCTTCAGGAGCCACAGAAGAACCAGGTGCTGACTTTTTTTTTTTTTTTTTTTACTTTTCACTCCCTTAGTGCAAACATGCATGTCTATGGGCCAGATGAGTTTATATCTATCTCTAGCTCAGGCTCCTACAGTACCATAATTAAACAAGATACTGCTATACCTTATATGATCATCGTATACAAGGAAAGAGTATTGTGTGCGGATTAGTTCGACCTCTGGGAGCAAAGTAATTTGGAAATTACAGTGATATTAATTCAAGGAACTTATGCTTTAGTATGGTAACGCTTACACACGTGCTACAACTATTTGAGTAACGTCCCTAGGCAGATAACTATACCATATATGAATTACCATACTAGAAAACCAAAGATTATGGTCTAAGGCTATATATACCATGAGAAGTAATATTAGCTTGAAATACACCATTTTCAGAAAGAGGAGTGACCAGAAACAACTTATGTGTACACTCATCTGTAGCAAAGAGATCAGTTTTCCTCTATTAATCTGGTTCACAAAAGCGGCTCAGGTGTTAATATACCAGCCCTTCAGGTCACAACTCATACGCGCCTGCAAAACTGTGATAAATACTACAAGGTAGCACCAAACAGCTACAGACATGACTGTGTGTGACGTCACAGGATCATTAGTTGTGCAAAAATAATTAAAAGAAATGAATGAAATTTCATTTAACACCTAACAAAAAAAGGGATAGGCGTAATGACAGAACATTTCCATTACTGGACAATGGCTGGCAATACTTAGAGTGACTTCTCATTAGGTTCCATGAAACTTTGTGCAGTATTAAGTATATGACTGTTGACAAACGAGTTCTCGATCCCTGGAAGTATCACACATCTAATGAAATATTTTACCAATATACAATGTTCAAAATTCACTGTCATCCGCATCCAAATATTCAACAAATTGATTAAAACGGAAGTATTAAGTGAAAGTCAAGATGCTTCATCAGATTCATTCATTTCGGTATTGCGCTCTTAAAGGTTGTGTTAGGGTGCAGCAGACACAGAATACAGGGAAACAAACAGGTCAACCTGAAAGCGAAACATAGAAAAACAACACACCTGTGCTTTTCCTCAGAAGCATCCATAGTTCGGAGATGTCCTTACATAGCAAGGAGATGAGACTTAATGTCATGTTGATCCAGATAGGCTTTCTATATGGCTCTCCTCTACTAAGTGACCTATTTCTTTGCAAGTTGGTCTGAAAAGTACAAAGAGAGCACCAAACTCTGTCTTTCAGTAGAAGCCAAGCAGTGAGGATACAATACCTTTCTTCAAATTACAGCAAAGCTAGTATGTTTTTCAGCTGGGCTGGCGTGACAGCCTGACAAGGTACAACACCTACTTTTCCGCGCAGAAAACAAAAGTTTCAGAGAAGTCAGGGCCCTCCCCAGGCATCAGATCTCAAAAATCGCCAGCAAAGATGTATTTTCTATAAGTTTCTGACCCCGAAGTATTGTTTTTAACACAATTCCCTTACAATGCTTTGAAAATCGTCTGGTAACTGGCCATCCCAAACCTCCCTAGAGGGGCCCTTCATTTACTAACTATCGACCTCTCAAGTAAAGCCATTCCTCTACCCTAAGGAGATATTCCTAAAACAGACAGCTGTCCTCTCTGGTGAACTCTGACATCAGATGCTTTGATACAGAATATTGAGGCGCCTCTAGAAATTAGATGATACATTTATGAAAAGCTTCTGTAAAATGAATGGACAGAGGTTGCGCTAATTAATATTTGACAAATGAGATTAATTAATGAACGTGGTTAATGCTAGACAGTGCACTTCATCACTGCTCTCTGAGATACGATTTAATAATTAATATGCAGGGGCCATGTCGTGGGTTAAGAGCTCGACTGTGGAATTAGAAGGTTTTTTAGGGAATGTGCACACAACGCCTTCTTCAAGTGGATTGCGCTGAAAAAACTGCCTGAAAAATCAGAAAACACTCAGAAGAATGAACATGCGTTTCTATGTAACGACTGGCTGTGCATATGTTCAGTCGTTTGAATGATTTTAAAATCACCAGGGGTTAAGAGAAGTGACACGTCCATTCTTCTGGCATTTTCCACTCGGAAGACGATCTGTACTTTGCAATACAAGTCAATGGGAAAGCTCAAAAGACGCCCATAAGGCTCTCGGACATCTTTTGGAACGTTTTGCCATCGTTTTTGCTAAATGAAAAACTCTAGTGGTTTATCAATCAATGAAGCGAAAAAAAATGATGAACAAAATATCTCAAGAACCATTGGAAAACCCTGAAAACAAAATATTGGAGGCCAAAACCATAAGATAAATGCTTGAAAAATGACCGAAAAAAACAAAAGATGCTTCGGAAAAAAAAGGCAGTTTATTTGAAAAACTCAGTAGGTTCACCTGTATTTAAAATACAACATGTGCACATACCATTAGGGTTTTATTTTATTAGAGACAGTATTCCAATACAGGAAAACAGAAACTCATAATATGTTATTTAGGGGGTTGTCCACTACTCAGACAACCCCTTCTCAATCACCATGTGCCTCCATTATAAAATAATAGCAGCTATACTCCACTCTGGTGCCTGAACCATTCCAGAGGTGTGAGCATTGGCTCTTGAAGTGCTCCCGTGAGACAAGCAGCCAATTAGTGGACACTTCTTTCCCCCCTCCTTTGGACAAATCAGATATCCAGGGGATGTAAAAGAGTAGCAATGGGTCCGACTTCCTCTCATTGTCTGATTTGTCAGAAGGAGGGGAGAGTGAAGCAGCTGCTGATTGCTATGGAACGTGAGCCAATGTCATGTGAGCCCCAGGAGAGCCAGTGCCGACACTGCTGGAACGGCGCCAACACCGGAGACGAGCATAGCTATTATTTTAAAAAGGGGGAATGAAGTGATTAAGAAGGTATTGTCAGCAGGGCTGTGGACTTGGTAAGCCAAACCTCCAACTCCTCAATTTCCATGACATCGACTCCACGACTCCGACTCCCTCATACATGGCTCATGTTTAAGTGACAAATTTACTGTAGCACAGATTAATCTCAGCTAAAAG
The DNA here is from genome assembly GCF_046119375.1 of Phyllobates terribilis. Taxonomy (NCBI): domain Eukaryota; kingdom Metazoa; phylum Chordata; class Amphibia; order Anura; family Dendrobatidae; genus Phyllobates; species Phyllobates terribilis. Next base: position 323,013,679 of record NW_027362762.1, on the reverse strand, counting down.
TCTAGACCCTTAGATCAGGAATAGGACAGACATTTATAGGACATTTCATAACTTTCCCAAATTCTTATGAAAAAATATTCCCCACAAACTGCATTGAACTACTGTACCCAATTTATTATATATTTTAGGAGTTGGAGTTGGTCCATTTTATACCGACTCCAAGACTCCGACTCCACAGCCCTGGTTGTCAGAGTAATGGACAACCTCTTTAAAATGTGGTTACTGGAAAGTTTAAGAACAAATATCTATTAACTATCAGTATGGATAGTATAACAATGGTGTAACTGTGCCTGTAGAGAGGCCACTACAGAAGTCTACCTTATGACATTTAGTGGGCACATATCAAATGCACAAATAAGGCATGTCTTTATGTCACATACCTTTGAACAATTACATTGCCATTACTGCCAATTCACTACTTATAATATCACATATGTAGTATACCTCATTTCATATATGATTTTTCAAATACTACATTGGGGTTAGATGATCGCAATTTATATTAAGGGGAACCTTGTCATGTAGAAAATGGTATCTGAGCTACAGGAAGGATGTTTTAAAGGCGATGTTGATATGATTTATATACATTTTTGTGGGAAACATTTCCCTTTAATCATTGAGTTCTCTGATGTTTGAATGCATGAGTCCAGAGGGCGGTCCTAGTCAGTGATTGACAGTCTTCCCTGTATGACTGTTTATGCAGGTAGCTGTCAATCACTAGTAGGACCGCCCACTGGACTCATACATACAAACACCAGGGATTTCAAAGAGTATAATACAAGTTATATTGAATCTTTTCCAACAAGCCTTTACATTATTCTGTTGAGCCTCTCCTCTATACCATGATGTCCACAGATCAGACTGAATATGAAAATGATGGCTGTCTGATTAAGATTTAAACGGAAATTAATCATAAAACAGCATGACATTAAATCTATCAATGCAATTTTGATTAATCAGAATCCTGGACCTAAAATAACAACATTTAGGTAAGTATTACATCTCATACAATGCCAGTTACAGACAAGATGTACAACCTAAACGATATAGTATGGTGCAACTGATACAAAACCATTTCTGCTCCAATAGACATAAATAAGAAAACGTCGTGAAATCTCTCTTCGATTCACTTCTTCTAAAATCAACAGTTGCGCATTGAAGCACAACTGTATCAAAGACAACTTCTGTGCGTCTCGTCCTCTCGTTGCTGAAACATCAAGGTTATGCAACAAAGCCATAGTGTAGCTGCATCAATATTATAACTTTCATATGAGCACTTTATTGCTTTAGTTGTGACAATTTCCCTCAAGTTCTATGACTATTTTGCATAAAATAAAATATCTTTAAACTTGTACATGCATCAAGATATAACATACTTTCATCTTTAACGACACTACTTTTCAGAAAATGGAAAAATGACCAATATAAGTCATAAGTAATTATTCAAAAAAATAGAAGCAAGTAATGTCATTTGAACATTTCCAGTTTTTAGGACAGAGCTGCAGAATTAGTCTATGAACAATCAAGGCCATACCTAACTCTTCCGATAAGCCTACAACTTATGATAACCCTCGCTCCACCATACCTCTGGACGACCAGCTCTACCCTCACCTACTGTATCTTCACCCATCCCTTGTAGTCTGGGAGCCCTCACGGGCAGGGTCCTCTCTCCTCCTGTACTAGTTGGTGACTCGTTTTTGTTCAAATTATTGTACTTGTTGTTCGCTATGTATACACCTTTTTTCACATGTAATGCGCCATGGAATTAATGGCACTATAATAATAAATAATAATAATATTACCCACTTCTTTCCTTCGAGAGATGCCCTGGACCAAGTTAGATATGTTAGATGCTTCCTTCCAACAAGCACTATTTTCATATGTACAAGATAACAAAGCTAAAGTACAGTACATGGTATATTTAATAACTGGGACCATAGAAGTCTGACTGAACATTGGGAGGGAGTTCTATGAACTGCAGTACCAATGAAATCTACACCCTTGTAACACACTAACTGGATTGTGAAAGGATAGGACCAATTTCTACAGAAACCATAAACAGAGCCTATAATCTGCCAACTACAATTTGACTTTTTTTTCCACCTTTTGTCTGTCTATTATCTTAATGACCTCTACTAGTAAAAAGGACAATTTACAGATGGCAAGATCTGCTCCATCGGCCCTGTGAAAGAAGCTTTTGACGTGTCGTAGAGACCTGACAGAATTTTTGATTGAGGAGCGGAGTCCGAGTTCTGAAATCCTCAAGTGCTAACGGAAAGTGTTACTCTTCACTGACATTGAAGATGGACTTTCTACTGTGCCAACCTCAGTGTGGGAGGAAAGTTATGCTCATCTTTGATTAGTGGAGGTCTCCACACCCCCACTGAACGGAACTTCTGATATGCTTCCATGGCATGTTAATTTTAAGATTGATGATGATGATATTTAAACTTAATATTATGATGATTCATTCCACCAGAATAGAAGTGGCTCCTCTTCAGGAACCAGACTCAGACACTGATGAGCTCCAAAGGTCCAGCAGACTAAAATACTAGGCGAGTTAGATTAGGAGCAAAACGCTCACTGCTTGAGAAAGTTTTATGATCGAGTTCACACGTAACTTTTACCACGGCCTGTAACCTAATATCCATAGACTTGTGGGTCTGCTAGAAGACTACACACAAGCATTTACAGTAGGCACAGTATGCCATATATAACATTTACCTAATAAACTGATTAAATGGAGCCATATACTTATGCTACAATACTACTTTAATGACCGGATTCTACTGTAATAGTGGACTTTCCAAAAAATAAGCACCTATACAATCTACTATATATGTACTGCTATATAATTTTTTCATAGTTAATTTTTTTTTAGAAGTTAGCTGTTGGGTCCACATATTAGTAACAAGCAGCTCATAGTAAAGCAGCCTTCTTTCCAGATTCCAAGGGAAGCCGCAGTGTATTGGAAAGTGTGATCATGCAGAGCATGACATCTCGTGTGCTCAACAATACCAGGTGAGGAAAACCGCTCTCCACCTAAATCCACTGCTGACGTGATCAGGGCCGCGCCACAGCTTCCAAAAGACTAATGCAAGGTATAACTTCATTCTTACCTGCACCATACCAGGATCACACCGAGCTGCATTGTACCACAAACCTCATCGTAGTCTGTATAATGATTGAAATTATGCTTTATAACAAAGTCAAGGAGAACCGACATCTGTAAAAATTCCATCTAGTCAAATCTGCTGAATGTCACAAGTCAAAAACTTCTCTTCGAATTGAATGCAATCACATGATATTGAGCTGTCCTACAAATACCCAATTCTACAGAACTAAACTGTAAAATGTGAGCTGTCAGTGCGCGGCAGCCAGAACAACAGTGACCCACATTTATAAAACTGAGAACGAACTATGGGCTCACTACATTATTGCATTTGTGCATTTCTTTGTCTAATTTTGGCGTTTTTCGCTTGTTTTTCATTTGCGTCTTATTTTTCTTTTAAATTTGCACCTTTTTTTAAAGTCTGTTTTTATGTATTCGCCTGTTTGGTTTTTTTTGTGGGAAGAGTTTGGGGTTTATCAGAAGCTGCTAAATATTGGTGCAAGTGTAAATCAGTACCCTCTTGGAGTGATTTCATGTACATCTGAAAATTTTGCACAATTTTTACAACATTTTAGTGGAACATGTATTTTTTGTCCTAAAAAGACGAAAAAAGGGTTAATATTTTTATTTTGCGCAAAATTCATGAACCATGTGCGCCATTTTGAAAAATTTGGCACAAACACCGTCATTAAATACCACAAACTAAAACAAAAACGTTACTTAAACCCACAAATGATAAATCAGGCCCTATGTCTGCACAGTATGTGTTAGCGAATGTGTGGGAAAATTTACTCACCAAATTGTGCTAGAGTTCTAGTATAACGTGCACTAAAATATGGAATACATGCCATGCAAAACATTTAATAGAAGTTTTAGACACTTTTTTGAACCACCCTTGACAGTTTTGAAAAGTATCTAGAAAAAGTGGCACGATCGGCATTTTTTATGGAATTCATAATACTTCTGGTGCAAAATATTGGCACGGAGTATAAAAGAGGAATAAATATGGTGCAATTTGAACTATTTTCAATACAACTTATGCTAGTACAAGCACACGGACATACACATACATGGGACCATAGGTGTTCTATTACAGATCCATAATATGTCCATTTGCATCGGCCTTAAAGCTGGATTCGCACAACGCCTTAAATGACAACTGTACTTTCATCAACCTTCACATAAATTAATAGTACATATGAATATATGAAGTTTTATAATATAACTTATCAAAAAATCTGCTTATGCCCCCACTTAAAAGCCACTTCTTTTCACCCCCCTTGCTTCTGTACTCATCATTGACTCTACAAAAAAAAGTTCAACTTTGTCTTGCTCAAGACCAGACAGACTGGGGGCACAGTCCGATTACACTTCCCATTATACACTATGGTGAGGGGATAGTAGAGGGGGCTTGTGGCGCAAATGGAGACAGAAAGAGCTTGCTAAGTTTTCTAGCACATCTCTTTCCTCCCCTCAGAGCTGGATTCTTATCTACACAGCTCAGTACTGCTGTCTAATTTCCTCAATGCTGCTTCCAGCTGTGTGCGAAAAAGAATTAGGAGTATGAATCCATTTCTCAGTGTGCTCTGATGTGTATAGGAGACCTCATAGCAACTAGTTACTTCTAACTAGCTCAGGAATCGTCTACCAGGTATATTTGGTATACCTGGTAGACTACACAACCTCACAGCAGAGAATCTAAACCCTCACCATGCAGGTCTGTCCAAATCCCTGTATGTGAATTGTATAGAAGCTTCTGGAACTGTTTGCAGAACTTGAGTAAAAGGTACAAAATGGTTATTATCCTGTCTCGAGCTGATTATTCCCTGCTGCGCCATTCCTGCTCCAACTTCCCCTAGGAGCCATCCCTGGTTGGGAAGGTTTAATCATCTGGCACTGCTCATTACCACCTAACTCCCAGGGATCCTCATCAGTGCCCGGCCATATCAGGCCGAACATTCCAACTGGCGTCGTGAACCTTTTTATTATTTTATTAACCCCCACAATTGACAAAGACAGGCGCGCACCCCGTCAGACTATACCATGACTCAGACCGCCGTGTGCCAGTACCGTGACCGCATCGGCCCAGCCGGGGCGAAACAGATCCATCATCGGAGACCACTCCTTTCAGGAAGAAGCCATCTGATTTTGGGATGCCGCTAGTCAGGCACTTCCTCTGCACTGACAGGTAGTATTTCATAGCAGCCATTTAAATGAATGTTTATCCATACAAGATATGGAAAGCTCAAGACTACCAAAAGCGAGACACTCATACAGGGGCTGTCTTCAATATCTGGATGAAATTGTAGCCAAAGCTGCCAGCACTTCCAGTTACATAGGATAGCTTGCTTTTCCAGACCATACCTATTGATCCTTATGCAAATTGCTCTCTTATATAATTCCTCATCTGTTCATAAATCTCTAGATTATTGCCCCTTGATCTGGAAATGTATCTTTACAATTACCTCTAGCACAAGAGGTATTTCACACACAGTAAACCGTTAGTAGAGAATACTTTGCTCACAACCAAATAGTCTACAAAAGGAGAAACCAAGGTAGAATGAGATAAAAAGGAATAAAGAGTGCCTAAAATTATGGATCTTACTTTTAGGAGATACTGAGAGGACATGATGGAGTATTACAAAAAACCCAAGTAGGAGGAATTTCTTGTACAGTTTATAAAGTGAGAGAAAGTGGGTTGATAGGAAAACTGAAAAGCACCACTTCAGTGTTATTTTTTACTTCACAGCTGGAGTGGTGCTTAAAATCCAAGTCCCCTGCTCCAAGTCACCTTCCGGCATTTTCATCTGTTTTCGGTGCAGCTCTGGTCCGTCTTCTGCAGTTTGTGACCTGCCAGCTGCTCCAGTGTTTCCTGGAGCGAGCCGGAGGTCACTAATCTATGTAAGTCTATGAGAGCCTCTTTCTAGCCTCGTTCTGGCTCTCACAGACTTGCATTGAGAGCTTGTAATATACCCTCTGAGTTCCAACCACTCAGAAGTTGCACTCACAAGATGGCGCCGCGGGACCGGACCAGTGCCCAAAAACTGTGAAGACTCTGGAGAGCGAGTTAATGACCGGGGGTCAGGGGGGACTTTCCTTTAAAGCATCACTCCAGCAGTGAGAAAAAAAATACTGGAGTGGTGATTTAAAAGGACTGATAGTGATGCAGAAAGATATATGAGAGGATAGTAGAAGGTCAAAAGAAAAACAAAGTATCAGGCAGAGGCATTTGTAGAAATTAATAACATTGTAAATATGATATTTCTGAGTATATATACATATATATCAACACACAGTTTTGCAAAAGTTTAGACATGTGGAAAAAATGCGGCAATGTACGAAAAGAAAAACCTACAAGAAGCAAAATTAACAAAAACCCTGCTGTAAATAAATAAAAAGCAAGTGCACTTAAAATAGTGTTCTTAGTCTTAGTAACACTGGTTTTGATCAAAAATTATATATAAGCCATCCCACCATCGACAAGGTGAACCCGTTCGGGATGGTCCTACACTGTCTAATATTACAAATCTTACCATGTGTCAAAGTTGTCCTCAATGTGTGAATAAGGGCAGACAAAGGACACTGAGCAAAAACAGTTACTAAGAACCCTCTTATTTAAATGCAGTTGCTTTTTATTTATTTACAGCAGGGTTTATGTTAATTTTGCTTCTTGTAGGTTTTTCTGATTCATGGCCATTGTGAAACATGCATTTATGTGCTGCATGTATACCAACTTAAACCAAGCTCAAATTTAGTTTTTTCTTTGTATTTTTTGCATTCTCTGCTAACCTGGGTGTGGCCTTCCTTCCTAGAGCTGGATACGGCTATGTGCCCACGATGCAGAAATGAAGCAGAAATTTTCCAGAGCATTGCTATGTGCCCACGATACAAAAATGCTCTGGATTTTTCCTAAGCGTTTCTGCATCTCCCTGGCAGAAGAAACGCATGCGGATTGTACATGCGTTATTTCTGCCAGGGACAAGCGTTTGTCAAGCGCTTTTCGCATCACTTGGAAAAGTGCTTGAAAGTTGGTCACACAATATAAATCCATGCAACCGGCATGGATTTATATTGTGTGACCAACATAATGTAGAAAAAAAAAAAAAATTAGAATGTAAAAATAAAAAATAACCTCATACTCACCTTTCCGGCGGCCTCGGTCTGCTCCCGGCGTCGCTGCTGGCTCTGTGGTGGGTACCTGTAATGTAGCGGTCAGGTGATGGTCATGTGACCATCAGCTTACTAAATGATGTCACCGAAGGTCCTTGCAGATCACCGCTGGGAGTCGAGGAGAGCGCATCGTCACCGGGAGGACACCGGGGGCGCCGGAAAGGTGAGTATGATTATTATTTTTTTTTTTTTAACCTTATAGTTCTTTTTTAACTTGTAGGTACGATGGTACCTGGGTCGGATGAGAGTCTCCTCTTCTCCAGACCTGGGTACCATCCGCGCATTAAATCGCATAAGATCCGCATGACTACATATAGTCATGCGGATCTTATGCGGTCCAATGCAAGTCAATAGCTGCGATTTCGCAACGGAATCACACTAGAATTGGTCTTGCTGCGGGTTTTACCGCAATGCGAATCCGCAGCGGAAATTTCCGCATGATGTGCACAGCACATGCGGATTTGCATTGCATTACATGGCAGACCTATTACAAGTGATTTTAATGCGTTTTTGCGGCGAAAATCTGCCGCAAAAATGCATTAAATCTGCATCGTGTGCACATAGCCTTACACATTTAAAGCTTCTCTAGGCTGGTGTTCACAGTTTGGGACCTAGTCCTTTGTCATCCCTTATTCACACATTGAGGTCAACTTTGACACATAGTAAGGATTTTAATATTAGACAGTGTAGGACCGTCCAAAATGGGTTCACCTTGTCGTGGTGGGATAGCTTATATATTATTTTTGATAAAAAACAGTGTTACTAAGAACCCTATTTTATTTAAATGCAGTTGCTTTTTATTTATTTACAGCAGGGTTTTTGTTCATTTTACTTCTTGTAGGTTTTTCTGATTCATGGCCATTGTGAAACATGTGCTGCATGTATACCAACTTAAACCAAGCTCAAATTTTGTGTTTTTTCAAAGTACGAAAAGAAGTGTTAACAGTTGTTTTTTTTCAATCATCAAAATGCAAGGTGAATGAACAAAAAGAACATCTTAATCACATTAATATTTAGTGTGGCCACCTTTTGCCTTCAAAATAAGTACAAAGTCAGGGATTTTATAAGATAACTAGATATATGACAAAACAAATATACCAAACAGGTGAAAATGTTTGGCAATTTCATATATAGTATGAAACAGTCAGTAAATGAAACAGAATTAGTTGTATAGGAGGCTTAAAACGAGGCAACGAACAGCAAAACTTTGCAGCAAAGGCGAGATTGTGGGAAATAGTTTCAGGTCACATGTCATACACTATGGCAAAACTGAACAAAGCAACAAGCCACAGGGTAGTTAGACTGCATCAGCAAGGCCTCTTTTCAAAGAAGACTGGGGTTTCAAAATGTGCTGTTCAAGCTTGTCTGGAGCACTAAGAAACAGGCAATGTTGAGGACAGTAGACGCAGTGGTTGTCCATGGAAACTTAGTGCAGCAGATGTAAAACACATCATGTTGACTACCCTTTAAAATCAAAAGATGTCCAGCAGTGCCATCAGCTCAGAACTAGCAGCAACCAATGGGTCCCAGCTACACAACTGCTGTTCAGAGAAGTCTGGCCAGAAGTCTTAATTGAAGAATTGCGCCAAAAAGCCAAACCTTTGACATGGAAACAAGACCAAGAGACTCAACTACTCTTGAAAATATAGGAACTAGTATGCAGAAAATGCTCAAAATTTTAAATATTTGGCTGTAATAGAAGGTAGTCTATTTACTGAAGAGAGGTACAAAAATGAGTATCTACAGTAAACAACATATGGTGGTGGTTCCTTGCAAGTTTGATATTGCATTTCAGAAAACAGGGATTGGAGATTTGGTCAGGATTAATGGTGTCATCAATTCTGAGAAATCTAGGTAGATGCTTATGCATCACGCAATACCACCATGACAACATGTGTCAGGTTTGCTCCAAATTTATTCTGTAGCAGGAAATCAATCACAGATATACAATCAATGTTATTAAGTACTATCTTCAGCATAAAGAAGAACATGAATTCCAGGAAGTGATGATAAGGTTCTCACAGAACCCTGATCTCAACATTATCGATTCTGTCTAGGCATACATGAAGAGACAAAACATAGATCCACGTAAGATCTGTGCTTGGTTCTCCAATACGTCTTGTACAACCTCCCTTCCAAGTTCTTTCAAAAACTGTTTGCAAGCATAACTAAAAAAAAAATCGATGGTGTTCTGAAGACAAAAGAGTGCTTTTATTCATTCACATTATTTTTATCAAATAAAAAAATGCAAACTATTAACACTTATTTTTTTTTACATATTCTTACCTTGCAGAATTTTTTCCACAACTCCCTAAAATGAATACATATTATATATATGTGCTTAGCACTTCTGTAAACACCTTCAAGAGCAAGGGAAACCATAGCATGAACAAGTGTGTCAAAAATTTTGACCAGTAGTGTGTGTGTGTGTGTGTGTGTGTGTGTGTGTGTGTGTGTGTGTGTGTGTGTGTGTTATAACTAGTCAAAAGTTTAGAGACACCTGTTCATGCAATGGCTTTCCTTGTTCTTGAAGGTGTTTTCAGATGTGCTGAGCACTTGTTGGCTTTCACTCTGCTGGTACAGTTCATCCCAAACCATCTCAATTAGGTTGAGGCTGAACATTAATTTAAACACAAAACCGCCTTTCCACAGAATTGCAGCTCCACAATATGATTTGCTTACATCATTTTAGTGATCTCACTCGCTCAGGCTAAAGTGTTAACGAGGACAAGGCATCTGATATTATGCTGTCATGCTGAGTGACTTAAAGGGAGTCTGTCAGCAGGTTTTTGCTACCTCATCTGAGAGCAGCATGATGTAAGCAAAGAGAAGCTGAATCCAATGATGTAATTGACGCACCCCCTGGTACATATTCCTTTTTGAGGGAAATACCCGGCACCGGATCAGATGGGGGGTTGTAGTCTCCGAGCGGCTGTGACCCGGTCCCGTGCCCAGGGCGTCAAGCTCAGTGTGATGTGGCAGTTCTACAGATGTTACTAAAGTTCTTTTGTGTCGACTACGCCACCCGTTGTGATGCGGTCACTGTGGCCGCCGCTGCAGCAGGGTCCGCTGAGGCTGATGGTGGGTGCGCAGCTTGGTGAAATAACCCCCAACGGGAGGGGTATAGCCCCAGAGGGGACAGGCGCAGAGGATGGGGGTTGTGGTGGTGTAGTGCAGACGGCAGTGAAGACAGAGTCGGGTTGTGCAGTTAAGGGTGTTTACTTACTGCAGATGTTGTACTGGTCACTCCAGCTGCTAGTGACCACCCGAGCCGTGCTGCGTCCACCAGGTCCTGGATCCAGCCAACCCCCAAACAAGTCCGGAGCGTGGCCCTGAGCTCTCCCTCTGTCCTTTCTTCAGCCGTCCCCACCAGTGATCCACCTAGGTCCAGCTCCCTCGGGCCTTCTGTTGGGACACCCTTGGCCCTGGGTTCCCTGACCCTTCATGTGGTGTGCCTTCGGGGTGAATGTGGTGGGTGACCGTGACAGACACTGCCCACGGTCTCCGGTCTCTGGCTGGGGATTGTTTTTACCCCCACCAGTTTGGGTTCCGGTACCCTTTTGCTGACTCCTCACCCGGTGCTCTGATTTGGGTTCTTGGGTCCCTTCTCTTCTGTGCTCTGGGTCTTTCTCTTTTCTCCTCTCTCACTCTGGGTCTTGGTCTTTCTTCTCTCCTCTCCTAACTTGTTTTCTGCAGCTGATCCTCTCTGCATCTGACTCTCTGCGTCTGACCCTGATTCTAGTTGGTGCCCACCTTATATATCCCTCTATGTGTGAGCTCAGGTGACCAGCACCCAATGAGCTCCTATCTTTACCCAGGCTGCTCCCCCTATCTGCCCCTACACTACTTGGGATGTACCACCCCCCTCCCACTCCAGCCAGGAACAGACTCGGTCGTACCTGCACATTTCTAAGTGGGAGTACCGTTGGTCTGTTCCTCGGAAATGGGATGTATGTAGTGCATGCAGCCTACCGAGCTCAGTCCCACACTCCATCCTTACCCGGGAGTGGAATATCACACCTCTGGGTTGAGGTGCAATACCCCTGTAGCAGCCGAATCCTCAGGGTGCTACATAATCACTTAATTTACTAGGTGCGGTGTTTCTGACACAATCAAAGTTAAGATTTAGAAATGCAGCAGAGCTGATAAAGCTAACCCCATCCACACCAGGCTATCTATATATAAAGTCTATATATAAAGTCTATAAACAGTGAGCTGCATATCACAGAAGGGGGGGGGGGGGGGAGAGTCAGACCAGCATGCAAATGCTGCTGTAGTCCAACAATGATAATCACCAGGTGATAAAACCTTCAATGTAATTAAAAAACAGCACACAGCCAGACATATGACACATCGTTGAAATCTGTATTTTAACTACTACCTCATGCGGTCTTTAAATTACATAGCAAAAACCTGCTAACAGATTCCCTTTAAGAACAGATTAATTGCTATAAAAAGGGGCTGGTGTGGAAAATGTTTACATTCATCTGTTAACCATGGTTACCTCAAAAGGAAACACAAGCAGTCATCATTACTTTGCATCAAAAGGGCTTTGCAAGTAGGGTTATTGCTACTTGTAAGATTGCCCCTAAATCAAACATTTATCAGATCATGAAGAACTTCAAAGAGAGGTTCAGCTGCTGTGAAGAAGGCTTCAGAGCACCCGAGAAAGTTCAGCAAGTGCCAAGAGTGTCTCCTACAGAGAACTTAACTACTGGATCGGGTCAACACCAGTGCAGAGATTGTTTAGAAATGGCAGCAACCAGATGTCCATGCATCTGCAAGCACAGTGAAGCGAAGGCTTTTGGAGAATGGCCCGGTGTTAAAACGAGCTGCATAAAGCCTCTTCTCTCCAAGAAAAACATTAAGAAGAAACTGACCTTCTCTAGTTAGTACAGGGATTGGACTGCTGAGAACTGGGGTAAAGTTATTTTCTCTGATGAAGCCCCTTCAGACTGTTTGGCACTTCAAACAAATCCATAAACCACCACACCTGCGCTAAACTACTAGTGCAACGAAACAAAGAGATCCATTAATAAAAATAGTTAATTTTATTTCATCAATCAATAAAAATATAATAAAAGAAATTTCAAAAAAACATATAGCTAAAAAACAGAGTGGCCAGTATGGGGGACTAGCTCCTGCCAAAGAATATAATATCAATGGAGGCTCATAAGTAACTATCGTATTATAGTATTGCTAAAGACTCCCTAAGAGTAAATATTTCTGCATGGTATATATAGTATAATTAATGGCTATCCATAATATAGTGGGTATGGTCCAATGAAGGGACACCAATTAACCCTTTAATTTGATCCAAATAAATAATGCCCAATTATTAGAGGAAGCCAAAATGACAGTTCATGCAAAAGGAGAAATATACCTGATAAAGGTTATGCCAGGAGATGAGCCAAGATCAGGAGTAGCCAGAACCAGAGCAGGACGCTGTCCCCCTTCACCCTGACGCGCATTTCGCCCGCTTGCTTCTTCCGGGGATTCCTTATCTTGGCTCATGTATTTTTGAAATTTAGTCTGTTATATTTTTATTGATTGATTAAATAAAATTGACTATTTTATATTAATGGATCTCTTTGTTTCTCTGCACTAGTAATTTAGCGCAGGTGTGGTGTTTGGGACATTTGGAAGAATGATTGTCCGGATTAGAAAAGATGAGCGCTACCGTGAGTCCGGTGCCATGCTAACAGTAAAGCCTCCTAAGATCATGTGTTAGGCTGATTCTCATTCAAGGGAGTAGGCTCATTCACAATTTTGCTTAAGAATACCGCCATGAATAAAGACTGGCATGTACTCATTCTCCAAGAGTAACTTCTCCCTACAATCCAGGAGCAATTTAGTTATAAACAATGCTTTTTCCAGCATGATGGAGCACCATGTCACAAGGCAAAAGTGATAACCAAGTTGTAGCGTCGGCGTCCCTGCCTCCTGCTAGGCAGGGACGCTGTTCCCCTCACCTCTCTGCTCCGTGCCCGGCGTCTTCCTCCCGCTCTGCTGGCAGCGCGCGCTGCTTCCCGGTCACGGTGCTTAGGACGCGCGCGCGCTCCCCCTCTCTTAAAGGGGCCGCGCGCGCCGTCCTAAGGAGTCCCCGGACAATGGACGGAGGACTTCACCATATATAAGGCACCTCCTCCAAAATGGAGGTGCCCGAGCAATGTTGTTGCAAAGCCTTCACTCTGCTTCAGCCCTCAGGTCCCGTTGCCAGTTACCTGCCAGTCACCTGTCAGATTCCTGCTTGATACCTGCCTGATATCCGTTTACCTGCTTGCAAGCCTGCGGTCCAACGGTCTGCCTTCCGACACCTGTCAGTCTGTCTATGGACCAGCCTGCCCGCTCACCTGGGAGCGCTCATCTGCTACCTGCCTGCTAGCCTACCTGGAGGCTCCGCCGTCACTTGCCGTGACCACCTGCCTGTCCAGAGACTCTTGCCTGCTCACCTGGGAGCGCTCACCTGCTACCTGTCTGCTAGCCTACCTGGGGGCTCCGCCGTCACTTGCCGTGACCACCTGCCTGTCTGGAGACTCTTGCCTGCTCAACTGGGAGCGCTCACCTGCTACCTGTCTGCTAGCCTACCTGGAGGCTCTGCCGTCACTTGCCGTGACCACCTGCCCGTCCAGAGACTCTTGCCCGCTCATCTGGGAGCGCTCACCTGCTACCTGCCTGCTAGCCTACCTGGAGGCTTTGCCGTCACTTGCCGTGACCACCTGCCTGTCCAAAGACTCTCGCCCGCTCACCTGGGAGCGCTCACCAGCCACCTGCCTGCTGCCCTTCTACCCAGAGACTGTCCCTGTCACTTGCCGTGAGTACCCGTCCTTCTACTCAGAGACTGTCCCTGTCACTTGCCGTGACTACCTGCCCTTCTACCCAGAGACTGTCCCTGTCACTTGCCGTGACTACCTGCCCGTCTTCCCTGGGAGCCACCCGCTTCCTAACAAGGACCGCCCCCTTGTATAGCTGCTCAGAGGTTCCGCCTCCCAGACCCGTTACACAAGTGGCTTTTTGAACAATTCAAATTTTGGGTCTATGGCCAGGAAACTCGCAAAATCCCAATTCTATTGAGAACCTGTGTTCAATCCTCAAAAAGAGGGTGGATAAACAAAAATACAGAAATTGTGAACCGTCAAGCACGGATTAGGGAGGAATGGATTGCTATTAGTCAGAATTTGGCCCAGAAGCTGATGTCCAGCATGCCAGGGTGACTGTAGTTGGAATGGATATTTTTATGCTGCCTTGGTGTGACAATCCATTAGTATCTAGTGCAATATCTCACGGCAAACACAAGGAGATTTGCATGTGGCTCTTGAGAAGGCTCCAAGTTGATAACCTGGAGCTCTGAGCAATCCAACCAATGCTGTAATCTTTAGATAATGCCAGTAGGTGTGCAGGCAGGAATAAAACGCTCTATAAATACCTTCTATTTATTCTTCAGTCATTTTCTAGGTGTCTCCTAAATTACAATTATAGAATTTTTAGCAATGACCTTTTAACATCACAGTAAATTTCTTTTCAATGTCAATAATCTTCTTTTTAAATTAATTCAGTTTAAACCCAGAGAGATTAAAGACAAATACTTTTGTGTTAGGATTATATAGGATTTCTAGAAAACTGGAGTATTTTATGCCCTATGTTCATGTCATACAGACATTTTTAACAGTATTAGGCTGAGTTCACACGATGCGTATTTCATGCGTTTCCGCGGCGTTTTTACAGTTGCGTAAACGCCGCGGAAACGCATGAAAAACGCATGGTAGAAGGGAAGCAATGTTCCCCAATGGAAATCCGCATGTGCTGTGCCCATGATGCGGATTTTTCCGCAGCGTAAACGCTGCGCTCAAATATCCGCAGCATGTCATTTAATTTTGCGGAAACGCGGCGTTTTCGCCGCCATTGACTTGCATTAGAACGCGCCAATTCCGCAAGACTGCATCTGTACTTGCGTAATTGGTGCGTTCTAATATGCGGATGGTACCCGGGTGTGGAGGAGAGGATACTCTCATCCACACCCAGGTACCATTAAAAAAGCTGTAAAAACAAGAATAAAATAAAAAATATATATATACTTACCGTCTGTCGGCCCGCGCACCTCTCCTGCTTGCTTCCCGGCATTTGCAGTGAGTTGTAGGACCTGCGGTGACGTCAGAGTCATGTGACGGGTCACGTGACGCTGACGTCGGCAGGTCTTTCAATTCAAAGTTGCCGGCAGCCGGGAGAACGGAGTGAGCAGGACAGCGCGGGCCATCGGAGGTAAGTATATACACTCTCTCGGGTCACACTATATAAATCCATGCTGTTTGCATGGATTTATATAGTGTGACCTAGTTGTCAAGCACTTTCCAGGTGATGCTAAAATCGCCTGGAAAGCGCTTGTCAATCTGCATGCGGAAACGCATGTGAATCTGCATGTGGATCCGCATGTATTCTGCAGGAAAAACGCATGCACAATCTGCATGCGTTTTTTCTGCCAGGGAGATGCAGAAATGATGCAGAAATTTTCTGCTTCATTTCTGCATCGTGTGCACATAGCCTTACATGCATTTCAGTTGTGTGTGAACAGGGAAATATTATTTGCTATGTAGAGTCTACCTTAAGGCTGAGTTCACACGATGCGTTTTTCATGCGTTTCCGCGGCGTTTTTGCAGTTGCGTAAACACCGCGGAAACGCATGAAAAACGCATGGTAGAAGGGCAGCAATGTTCCCCAATGGAAATCCGCATGTGCTGTGCCAATGATGCGGATTTTTCCACAGCGTAAACGCTGCGGTCAAAAATCCGCAGCATGTCAATTAATTTTGCGGAAACGCTGCTCTTTTGCCGCCATTGACTTGCATTAGACCGCATGGAATCCGCATCACTGTATATGTTGATGCGCTTTTCATGCGGTCTAATGTGCGGATGGTACCCGGGTCTGGATGAGAGAACTCTCATCCAGACCCAGGTACCATTAAAAAAAAAAGAATAAAATAAAAAATATATATATTCTCACCTTCTGACGGCCCGCGCTGCGTCCTGTCGGCTTCCCGGGCACTTCGCGGTTGAATGAAGAAGGACCTTCGCTGACGTCAGAGTCATGTGACGGGTCACGTGACGCTGACGTCGGAAGGTCCTAAAGTCTTCACTGCCAGCAGCCGGGACCGATGAAGCAGGACACCGGGGGCCATCAGAGGGTAACGTATAGATTTAGTTTTTATTTTTTGACATTCACACACTATATAAATCCATGCCGGTTGCATGGATTTATATAGTGTGAAGTTGACAAGCACTTGATGCTAAAATCGCTTGGGAAGCGCTTGTCAACCCGCATGCGGAAATGAAAGTGAAGACCGCTTCATTTCCGCATGTCCCTGGCAGGAAACCGCATGTACAATCCGCATGCGTTTTTTCCTGCCAGAGAGATGCAGAAACGCTCAGGAAAAAATCCTGAGCATTTCTGCATCGTGTGCACATACCCTAAGGCTTAGTGCCCACGATGCAGAAATGAAGCAGAAATTTTCCTGAGCATGCATCTCCTTGTCAGAAAAACGCATGCGTTTTTACATGCGTTTTTGACGCGTATTTGCATGCGTATTTCCCATGCATTTTTCCGATGCATTGTATAGGCAAATACGCATGCAGAAACGCACAAGAATTGGTCACGTCCGTATTTTTTCTGCGAGTAAAATCTGCGCAGAAAAAATACGGACCATGTGCACAGAACTTGCAGAATGTCATAGGAAGTCATGGGATAAGGTATGCAATGCGTTTCTGGAGCGTTTACCCGCTGCAAATAGGCACCAAAATACGCACCAAAAATGCATCGTGGGCACACAGCCTAATACTATTTCTTATTTTTGGATCCAATCCTTTTTTCAACTAAAAATGCACCAAAAACCACTTGTGAACCAAGTCTTATTGCAAAAAAATAGCAAAATATAAAACAATCCAAAAATGCATGTGCAGTTAATTCTTCATTAATACATACATTTTTTCTTTTTCTCTTTTTATTTTTTTTGTTGGTCGGGGTGGGCTAAAAGGCTGAAAAATGCCAGATTTTCTTTGTTAGATGGTACATTACGTCACCTGGTGTTGTACAACTATTTTTCTGTTTCACCATTACAAATCACATGATTCGCAGAACACGGAAATTAAAGATTTCGCTTCGAATCAGAAGATTTTTAAAGTCTTTTTTTTTTTGTCACCAGAAAAAAACGCTATTAACTTGCAGATATGGGATAGTCTGCAGGTTAATAGCTTTATTAACCTGTCTGGCGCCCACACTTAGCCGCCCACTGCTGGGAGAAAATGAACTTTATTCCCCCGCAGCGTTCCGGTTTCAGTCACGGGGGTGCCGCTGGTGACCAAACACGGATTAAAATTTCATCAAAAACTGATGTAAAATTGGTCTTTTTTCATGTACAAAAAAAACATGTCTGAATGAGGCCTAAAGAGAGCACTCCAGGATGATGTGTAAATGGGTAAAATAACAGAGCTTTACAGATACAACTGATTTTAAATTCTGGTGCAGGGAAGTGAAGCAATGAAGGGAGCACATGTAAATAGATAAAATGCGTATGTTTAAAGGCCAGATTCTAAAAGCGTAGGAGTAGACAAAGCTCTAAAATAACAAGTACTCAGTCGTATTTATCAGTCTTCTGACAGCAGTCTAAAATATGACAGCACTTTCAGGTGACTTTTCAGAACAGGTGAACATGCAATCAATAGTGTGGAACCCGCCTGACAAAGCGTTCAATGAATGAACCTATGTACAGCAAAGTCAAAACGACTTGTGCATGTGTCTTGTTCAGCTTTTTTCCAAAGCCCTGCTAATTTTATATATACATTATATTCTCTCAACTTGGTCACTAAACTACAGATCCGTGAAACAACGATGTAAAACAGAAGCCTTCTGATTTGCATCTGGATTTGCCAAGCTCCATTGACTTGTATGACTGGTCCTAAACCACAATCACGGAGCAGAATAGGACTCAGATCCGTGATTCTCACGGACATGTGAATAGATGCATATAACTCTGTTGAGAGTACATGGACATTCCACTTGGATGTGTGAATGTAGCCTTAATGCTAGGCTTGGATATCCATGGATATAAGATCCCTCTAGCCTTACAGATAAGCATGCTGGGATTTTTCTCAGGTAAGAAAACCTGTTTCACATCTTTTTCTTAATTTCCAGGAACTTCACAGCACAGAGGTTTTCACAGATGGATGCTCACAGTACATGCAGCCATATATCTTACGCAGGACAAGTCGGCAGCGGTGATGTGGCAGTACTGTAGTAATGGCACGCACAGTCAGGATGGACTGACACCAAATAGGTTACTGAATAAAAATATGGACATATACGGCAAATACTTTAGCACAAAAAATTAGTATAACATTTTCCATAATGAAGGTTGATGGGTACAAGAACATCCCATACATAATGTAGGCACTAGATTAGCAAATATGTTGAATTAGTAAAACTCCTAATTCTGTGCTCAAATTTCTGTGTTTAGTTACAAACAAGTACTGGTTAATTGGCATTTTCAGATTATCGGATCCCAATTTACAGGAATTTCACTTGATTGTACAGCTAGACCCGCCAGATCAAGGCCAAGTGCTGCTATTGTGATATACTGTCCCCCTGTTCTATTGAAATGATATACGTATGCTGATTTATGGGGGATTCTAGTCTGCTGTCAGCTAATAATCACGGGACAGTGGTCAGATTTACTTTCTGGACCCACCGTTAATAAAATATCAGCCAGTTCTTCACTCTGACATTATATTTTTAATGTCCAGGTACAAATACAGATTGTGTGTGTTTTACAAAAGTTGTGTGCATGTCCTAGGATGCATTACTGATTATTGTCAATTAACATCTATATTTTTGGAGAAAAACAGAACTATTTTCCGTCTGAAGCCCCTAAGCAGTAATGCCATGTAACCTTATGGGATCATGCTTCTCCATATAGCAGTGTGAATGTATGCATGGTATGATCTCAGTATACACAACAGATCCTTACCCCTTGCTATGGTCAGGCATTGTACACAGACATAGTAATGCAGCAGCCACCTTTCTCAAAATCCTAGCTAGGGAAAGCGATTATTAAAAATTTTACTTAGGGTGAATTCCCATGCTGCATATTTTGTTGCAAAAGTTTGAGACTGAAAATTGGCTCCATTCATCTGAAAGGGTTGTTTCCAAGGAATGAGAGAGATGTAGAACTTTCTGCAACACAATCCACAGCAAATACACAATGTGTGAACTTACCCCTACTGTGCAACCAAAATACCAACAAAAAGTCAAGGTAACAGGCTAGTACTTTATGCTCAGCGCACAGGATCTCAGGTCCCCATGAAAGTTACGTCTCATTTAGATATGCAGAATTTAAAACAATAGAAAACATTTTTGCATGGATTGACAATCATTTCTGGTCTCCAGTGACTATATAAAAATTGTACAGTAACCTGCTACGATTCACCATGTCCCATTATGTTGTACTTACGCTGAACAGAGCAGTCTATGGCCACACACATCTCACACAGCCAATGATAACTTTCCATTTCTTCAGTTGTGATCCTTACATGATCCATTAGGTCTCCAGTGTCATGTCAGACCCGGGATCTCTCTGCATTTTGCTCCTTCTCTCCCTCACACCGCTTTCTATACCAATAAGACAAATACACACCCGCTCGTCATGTGAACTTTGTACCTCAAACAGAACAGTTCCAAACCATCTGTCTTCTGAAATTCACTTTTTGCTCCAGCAACTCTGTGTCTTACTGTAATTGTCCTGTAAATAGTCCTTTCCGCCCCTCGATTATTTACTTATAGTAGGTGTGGACCGTGAAAAGCTACTGAAGCATCGGGACTTTGGTAAAGAAGAGGCAGAAACTCACTACTGTCGTCTCCTATCAGCCATAAACAGTACGTTTAAGGCAAAAACCTGCTCAACTACCCTGTCATGGTCAACTATCAACCACACATGGGAGACTGTCCACATCATAAAAATCTTCTACAGCCATTTACAGAGGGACAGATTGCCTGTCCATGCTAAAAAGTTATACTCTCTGGACTGTGACTAATTAAAAATCACTTTTTTTCTCTAATATATATATTATATAAACACATACATGCATACACACACACACATTTATTTATTTATATATATATATATATATATATATATATATATATATATATATAGTATTTAATACACTGCCAGTCTAAAAATAAAAAACAGAAAATCACATTGCATGATTTTTACATAATTAAATTGCATTTTATTGCAAGAAATAAGCACCATATTTTTCGGACTATAAGACGCACCAGACCATAAGACGCACCTAGGTTTTAGAAGAGGAAAATAGAAAAAAAATGTAAGCAAAAAATGTGGTCATGATGCACTGTTATGGGGGAGGGGGTCTGCTACTGACACTGGTATAGGGGTAATGTCCCCCAATTCTGTTAATATCCTCCATCCTGGTATATACAGGTGCATCTCACTAAATTAGAATATCATCAAAAAGTTAATTTATTTCAGTTCAATACAAAAAGTGAAACTGTTATATTATATAGAGTCATTACAAACAGAGTGATCTATTTCAAGTGTTTATTTCTGTTAATGTTGGTGTCTCTCATCTTCTTCTTGACAATACCCCATAGATTCTCTATAGCGTTAAGGTCAGGCGAGTTTGCAAGCCAATCAAGCACAGTGATACTGTTGTTTTTAAACCAGGTATTGGTACTTTTGGCAGCGTGGACACGTGCCAAGTCCTGCTGGAGAATGAAATTTCCATCTCCAAAAAGCTTGTCGGCAGAGGGAAGCATGAAGTGCTCTAAAACTTCCTGGTAGATGGCTGCGCTGACTTTGATCTTGATAAAACACAGTGGACCTACACCATCAGATGACATGGCTCCCCAAACTATCACTGATTGTGGAAACTTCACACTAGACCTCAAGCAGGTTGGATTGTGTGCCTCTCCACTTTTCCTCCAGACTCTGGGACCTTGTGGAGTGTGTCAATGACTGCCTTCTGGACATCTGTCAAGTCAGCAGTCTTCCCCATGATTGTGGAGCCTAATGAAACAGACTAAGGGATCTTTTTAAACCCATCGGAAGCCTTTGCAGGTGTTTTTTGTTAATTAACCTAATTTACTGAGATAATGACTTTTGTGTTTTCATTGGCTGTAAGCCATAATCATCAACATTAACAGAAATAAACACTTGAAATAGATCACTCTGTTTGTAATGACTCTATATAATATATGAGTTTCACTTTTTGTATTGAAGAACTGAAATAAATTAACTTTTTGATGATATTCTAATTTAGTGAAATGAACCTGTACGGCCCCTCCTCCTTGTTATACGTGGCCCCCATCCCCATCCTGGTATGCATAGCACCCCAATCCACCATCCTGGTGTGCATGGAACACCAATCCCCCATCCTGGTGTGCATGGCACCTCTCATCCCCATCCAGGTATGCATGGCATCCCTCACCCCCATCCTGGTATGCATGGCACCCCTGATCCCCATTCTGGTATGCAAGGAATCTCTCATCCTGATATGCATGGCACCCCTCATCCTGGCATGCATGGCACCCCTCATCCTGATATGCATGGCACCCCTCATCCAAGTATGCATGGCACCCCTCATCCCCCATCCTGGTATGCATGGCGCCCCTGATCCCCCATCCTGGTATGCATGGCGCCCCTGTTCCCCCATCCTGGTATGCATGGCGCCCCTGATCCCCCATCCTGGTATGCATGGCATCCCTGATCCCCCATCCTGGTATGCATGGCACCCCTGATCCCCCATCCTTGTATGCATGACACCCCTGATCCCCCATCCTGGTATGCATGACACCCCTGATCCCCCATCCTGGTATGCATGGCACCCCTGATCCCCCATCATGGTATGCATGGCACCCCCTGATCCCCATCCTGGTATGCAAGGCACCCCCTGATCCCCATCCTGGTATGCAAGGCACCCCCTGATCCCCATCCTGGTATGCAAGGCATCCCTCATCCTGGAATGCATGGCACCCCTCATCCTGGTATGCATGGCACCCCTCATCTTTTATCCTTGTTGCATGGCACCCCTCATCCCCCATCCTGATATGCCTGGAACCCCTCATCCCCCATCCTGATATGCATGGCACCCCTGATCCCCCATCCTGGTATGCATGGCACCCCTTGATCCCTCATCCTGGTATGCATGGCTCCCCTGATCCCCCATCCTGTTATGCATGGCACCCCTGATCCCCATCCTGGTATACTTTGCACCCCCCATCCCATGCTGCACACAAAAGAATAAGCACTTCTACTAACCTTTCTTCCCTGTGCTCCAGCGCTGCGTCCTGCTCTGCTGCCAGCACTGATCTCCGCATCACCGCCATGCGCCCTCACACTATGAGATGCTGTGCCGGAAAAGTCACTGATCCCCCACGCCGGGACTGTGTGCGTGGGGAGCGGTGACCACTCACTCTCCCTAATAGCATGCACACTGTACCCACAGCACGGCTCCTGCAGCGACCGGCTGTGTGCCATGTCTTCCATGGGTTGTAGTGAATATTCATGCACTTTATTAGCGGGCACACTGATCGCCGGCTGCTGCAGGAGCCACGCTGCGGGTACAGTGTGAGCGCTATTAAGGAAAATTAATATTCACTGCTCTCCACGCCCATAAGCAGTGAATATTCATTTTCTTTAGTAGCGGGCACAGTGTAGGCTGCAGCAGGCGGCTTCTGCCTCCTGTGCCCGCTCCTCCGCCACTGCTGCTCCCCCACCACCCACAGATATAGTCTGAATATATATGGATGGCTGTAAGACGCACCCCCTACTTTCCTCCAAAATTTTGGCGGAAACAAGTGCGACTTATAGTCCGAAAAATACGCTATTTGTTCACCTACCAACCAACAAGATTTCTGGCTCTCACAGACCTGTCAGTTTTTCTTTAAGAAGCCCTCCTACTATGCACTCATTACCTGTATTAATGACACCTCTTTGATCTCATTACCTGTATAAAAGACACCTGTCCACACACTCAATCAATCACACTCCAACCTCTCCACCATGGCCAAGACCAAAGAGATGTCTAAGGACACCAGGGCCAAATTGTAGACCTGTACAAGGCTGGGATGGGCTACAGGACAGTAAGAAAGCAGCTTGGGGAGAAGTCAACAACTGTTGGTGTAATTATTAGAAAATGGAAGAACTACAAGATGACTGTCAGTCTTCCTTGGTCTGGGACTCCATGCAGTATCTAACCTCGTGGGGTAAGGATGATTCTGAGAGAGGTCAGGAATCAGCCCAGAACTACATGGGAGGACCTGGTCAATGACCTGAAGAGAGTTGGGACCACAGTCTGAAGCATTACTGTTAGTAACACGCTATGCCATCATGGATTAAAATGCTGCAGAGCACACAAGATTCCCCTGCTCACGCGAGTACATGTTCAGGACCGTTTGAAGTTCACCAATGACCATCTGGATGATCCAGAGGAGGCAAGGGAGAAGGTAATGTGGTCAGATGAGACCAAAATAGAACTTTTTGGTATCAAGTCCACTCGCTGTGTTTGGAGGAAAAGGAGGGATGAGTACAACCCCAAGAACACAGTCCCAACCGTGAAGCATGGGGGGGGAAACATCATACTTTGGGGGTGCTTTTCTGCAAAGGGGATATGACAACTGCACAGTATTGAAGGGAGGATGAACGGGGTAATTTATCGCGAGATTTTGGCCAACAACCTCCTTCCCTCAGTAAGAGCATTGAAGAGGGGTCATGGCTGGGTCTTCCAGCATGACAGTGACCTGAAACACACAGCCGGGGCAACTAAGGAGTGGGTCCATAAGAAGCATTTCAAGGTCCTGGAGTGGCCTAGTCTGTCTCCACACCTGAAACCCAAAAGAAAATCTTTGGAGGGAGCTGAAACTCAATGTTGTCCAGTGACAGCCCCGAAACCTGAATGATCTGGAGAAGATCTGTATGGAGGAGTGGGCCAAAATCCCTGCTGCAGTGTGTGTGAACTTGGTCAAGAACTACAAGAAACAACTGACCTCTGTAATTGCAAAGAAAGGTTTCTGTACCAAATATTAAGTTCTGTTTTTCCACTGTATCAAATACTTATTATTTCATGCAATAAAATGCAATTTAATTATTTTAAAAAAAAATCATACGATGTTAATTTCTGGATTTTTTTAGATTCTGTCTCTCACAGTTAAAGTGTACCTACAATAAAAATTACAGACCTCTCCATTCTTTGAAGGTGGGAAAACTAGCAAAATTGGCAGTGTACTTATTTTCCCCACTGCATATATATCCATCTATCTATATATACGCACGCACACAATTTAGCTTGTTGGTAGCTGGCAGCGTTCACACAGGTATGCAGTTTCCTGTCCAAACAGGAAGGTTTATTAACTGTAAAAACTTCCCGCAGAAAGTAATAACCAAACAGAGTCCATACAGCAGTATGAGAAACAGAGCGATTCAGCTGCTCAATATTCAAAGTCTAAAACTCGGCTTCTTGCAGACATAGATAGATAGATAGATAGATAACAAAATACTGCAAAGTAAGAATGCTTTCAAAAATAGAAACGTTAATGGTTTATTTTCACCAATTAGCAAAATGCAAAGTAGAGTCAAACAAACAACTCCCTGATGGAACTGTATGATGATAAGTATCTGACTATCACTCAGCATTGGGAATACCACGAAATTATGATGGTACTTGGTCCCTGCGTGTATAGCACATATGGCCCTTGGAAATCCCGCCAATTGTTTCCGGGGATGAGCTTCCAAAGATGATATGTTGCATTTGCCCCCAGTTCTATCATTTTTGGTTTCGTGTATATAAATTGACTCCAGCAGTTTTCCGTCCCCCCCACTCCCCTCCCGATGAGAGATCCCTGGGAAGCTATGTTTCACCATAAATCATCCATACTCACCCACCCCCAGTACAAACTCCGCTCTTCTTCTTGGTAGCAAAACAGACAATAGCTTATGCTTGGGGAAAAAAAAGACACATACCGTACCAGCAACTTCTATCCTGAATAAATAATTTTATAACCAATGAACAACTCATTAGAATTTTAAATGACACAGGCTAAATTCTCCACGATCAGGGACAACACAAACACCCGCAAATACCAAACACATAAAATCGCACATAATATCCTCATCAATTCCTGATCCTTTCCTTTCAATTGCCTATGTGTCCCTCATACTAACCCCCTCCCCTCTCCCTCTTTTTTTTGCACGTTCTATATTGTTTTCTCTGCATGTTCATTATGATCTGTTAACATATTCAATTAATATATTTGACTTTTTTTTTGTTCTTTTGTTAAAACATAAAATTCAATATATTCGAAAGAGAATACCAAGAAATGGGCAAAGCTGAGGACTGTAGATGCAGTGGTCGGAGAGAGTAGCAGATGAAAGACACATCATGCTTACTTCCCTTAGAAAACAAAAGGAAACAGCAGGGTACAAATTATTGAAGAAATGATACTATAGATGTGGAGTCTGCATATGTGCCTCACATCTTTCACTAATTATTAGTGTTGATTGAGCAGTGAAATGCTCGAGAGCAAGAATCAAGTAGATTGGACGCTCGGATGTGCTCAACTCGAGTAGTGAGCATAATGGAAGTAAATGGCAAACTTGAGTATTTTTCCAAAGGAATCTAGGGATAATATTTCTCCTTGCAGAGAGTGAGGTGGAAGTAGAGTTCTAGTCCTCTTCCTCTCTGAAGAGACAATTTCCAAAGGAAAAAATTCTCTCTCTGATAATTCACATACGGGGATCTGGGCACTCAAGCACCATGTGATACTCGGCATTGCTTGCTACTCGATCGAGTATCGAGCAGTCCCGAGCACGCTCGCCCATCACTAGTAATTATCCTTTCGGCCTAACCTCTTTTTAGTTGGACTGAGGACATAACTATCACTGGCTATAGCGTAGCAATATATGATGATCTGCTCATTAGGATTAGGTGCACATGGAAATTTTTGAGTTTTTTGAAGCAACTGCTTAAAAAAATGGCTAAAAATATCACTTAAAAACTTGGAAAGACTCTTCCTATTTATTAATATCATAAAACCTATTTGCTGTCCATATGTTTAGCGTTTTACACAAGTATGCGATTTGCCTACTTCCAGCCACATTTCAATTAGACGTATCCGCACTACTGGGTGGCACA
The DNA here is from genome assembly GCF_046119375.1 of Phyllobates terribilis. Taxonomy (NCBI): domain Eukaryota; kingdom Metazoa; phylum Chordata; class Amphibia; order Anura; family Dendrobatidae; genus Phyllobates; species Phyllobates terribilis. Next base: position 322,987,204 of record NW_027362762.1, on the reverse strand, counting down.
TGACTGCATGTATGCAAATCACATATTTGCGGTCACGCGCCCGCCCGCTCCCAGCGGCGGATAATCCTGACAGCATGCAGTGTGCGCGCTGAGACAAATCACAAGTCTGCAATTATAATGTAACTACAGACTTGAACTCCAAGCCTAGACAACCCCTTAAAGCAATGGTGTAAAGAACAGTAGGCTAAAATTCCTTCAGTACAATGTGAAAGACTGAAAAAGTCATACAGAAAATGATTACTTCAAGTTACTGCTGCAAATGTTGGCTCTACAAGCTATTGATTCATGGGATTTACTTAATTTTTCAAACACTGCTTGTATATTTGTTTCTAGTTTTCTTAAGTAGGTAATGAAATGGTGTAATTTCTCATGTGTTGTTGTTCATTTGAAGTTGCATTTACCCAAGTTTAATACTTTCTAAGGACCATATCTTTTTATTATGTCATAATACATAATGCCTTAGAAGTCAAAAGAGGGTGTACTTCGTTTTTTCTCATGGCTGTATATAAGGGTTTGTGAAGATATTCAAGGTAATCTCCTGTCGATCACTGTGCACTGACAGGCAGGTTTCACAGAGCTCTACATATGCGAATCCGACAACACTGCAGCTTGCAAAGGGGGGGGCAACAAGTTTGAGTGACAAAGCCCCCAGCAGCTGCAGCTGCACAGGAGTTGTCCCTCCCTCTCGCTCCAGCCATGTGCTTCTTTGTTCAAGAAACTATAATTCAACAGCGAGTTATGGGGAAATGATACATCCGAGTGATACACAAAATAGTTTTTTGGAAACGTAAAAGAATGGAGAATCTCACCATTCCTTTCTTCACCGCCCAGCAAGTATAGGGAGATATACGGCACAGCCGTTTAGAAGCCCCTAAGGCCACTGTGTTTGGTCTCCATGTGTAGCAGGGGCCCGGCTGGGACAGTTGACACCAGAACCGGTTCTCTAGGACCATCCAGTAAGGAGGTATAGCCCATTTTAGTTTTGGGAGTCTCTTAGCTAAGAGAAACCAGGGGAGGAGATTTGATTGTAGCAACAAGGCTGGATTGGGAGTGATCCAGAGGGGTTAAGTACTCCAGGAACCCTGACACCAGTGTCTTTTCCTGGGGAGGTCATGTCATCAAGTCCTATGGGGAAAGTCCTGCAACAACAAAGAGAAGGCAAGCACACTTCCCATGTGGCAGCCCTTCCCCAACAGCCAGGCCTTTCCATCTAAACCGGTAACTGACTTGTAATAACTGCTTTATATCTTTTGTGCCCATGCTTTTGTATTTGCAACTCTGACCACTGTGTATGTATAACCCTTATGTATATAGTGTTTATATCGCCCTTATGACGATTAAATATATAATTTAACCTTGGGCTGTTCTTTTATCTCGATCCACGAACCTTTCGTCCACAGTTCAGTCCGACAAACACTCTACTGGGCTGGTTTCTAGCTCAATATAAGTTCGTTATATCAAATAGAAACTGGTGGCAGCTCTCCCAGGCCGACCAGGCTCTGCTTCACTGGAGCTAGTGAAAGGAGCCACTCAGCCTGTCAGGGTTGTGGGCGAGTGTGGTGCCACATCAGTGACTGAGTGGGCCTCCTCTTCACTCCCTGGTGCCTCTCTGTACCCGTGTGGACAGGGAGTGTCTGTGCAAAACTGTACCAATCTGACCTTATGCGTCCTCAAGGGGGTGCGGAACGTCACGTAGGTGCAGAGGGCAGGTCCGTACCACATGCTCCATCTGACGTAATTGTGACGTCAGGCGGGTGGATCCACCACAAGTGGTGGCAACAGCTAGATTATGCAGATTCTCCCTGTTTCCTCACAGGGTGTTTTTGACACTTTTTATTATCAAGACTTAATCTTTTAAGTGGAAGGTCAATGAAAAAGAAAATGGATGTAATTCTTGCTGGGACCCTGTGACTTCTCGTTCTTCCAGCACCTCCCAGGTGACTTCTGGTTAGCTTTCCTTGCGCAGAATGTGCCGAATGAGACCTTATTTTCTCTCTCATACTAAAACAGAAGACTTACACAGGGGCATGTTTACAAAGACATTACCAAGCATTTTAGCATCCTGACAACAATTTAAACACTAAACCTCTAGTCACAGTTTCTCTTCAAACAATGGGGCCTCATTGTTAAATCATAAAGAGAGTCAAGTGTCAAAGTTGCCTGGAGGGGCAGGAGTATTCGGACATGCAATAATCTAAAATAGCTACAACGTTAGTTGGTAAAATGTTGCCAGTAGCTGTGGCTACACATCAGGTGGTGTTAAGAAGCATCATCTAGAGAGCTAGATCCTACTCCATTTGACTGACCTTTTTTGAGAAACTTAATCCTTCAAAATGATTGCACAGACATGGCGACAGACCATCAACTTGGTACATTTTCATATTGAAACAGTGAACAATAAACGGTGGAAACATTTCTGAGGCTACATATACATACTTATAAGTAAACATCCCATTTTCACTAACCTGTAAACCCTGTGCAATTTTAGATCAAGGTGAAATAGCACATGGAAATTAGAAGCTAATAATACATTCAGCATGTGGTCTAAAGTCCTCGGAGGAAACAAAAATGTAACTTATTACTGTTCTCATTTCAGTCCTTCTGTTTCTAACATACTTACCAAAAACCGTACATGAAATCCAAATACTATTATAACTTTCCTGCTGAATTCAACATATTTTAGGATATGCCAATTCTCCTGAAGTTCTAGAGTTTTATTCTGACTTGTCATTAAGTGGTTTACCAGGCTAAGACTGAGCATCTGCCTTTGTGGATACTAAAAAAGTTCTTCATTATTCTGTTGCCCAAAATTCAGAAATCTACAGTATATTATATGTGCTTGCTTTATACTAAAGCAAGGTAACTACAAAAGCTGGGAACAGCTGCCAACTACCAATGGTGAAGTCCTTCATGTTATGCAAGTTATATGCATAATGAATCCAATTGTCATGTTCTCAGTACTATTAGGTCATAAGACCTTGTGTCAAACAATACGTAGTACCACAGAAATGACAGTATACAATATGTCACTTACATTCTGGTTAACAATATGAGCTCAGGATTGTAGTCCATAAACATTATCATTATACCTGCAAAACTAATAGATCAAAGCTTGTGTTCTCCTAGCCAAGAACATAAGCTTTGATGTAAAGGTGCAAATCCATAAATATTAAAAGAGTTCCTGGATAAACTACAGTATTCTCTAAAGATGAACAATGAAGGCATTAGCTCACCAGAAGATGCTTGATTGGAGTTCGATCTCCACCTTCTCCTCGGAAGTAACCGGCGCATGGTAGAAGACATGCTGAGATGGAATTGTGTGACCCTGGATGAGAACCTAGTGCCATGACCTTCGCTCCTCTCTCTTAATCTATGCAATGACATGAGTGTTTTTTGGGGGGATTACAAGGTCATGCGATCATGAATTCAAAAGCTTTTAGGATGAATCTCTTCCAGAGTGCTTAAGAAAACCAATCTGATCAAATGAAGCTGTCGAAAAATATTTTCATCTTCCGGCATGCAAATTCATTCTCTGAAGATTTCCACAAAGTTACAAAATATGAGCGGTTTCATCTTCATTAGATAAATATATAAAAAAATCCATTGCGATGATTCAGGTTTCTGCAATCTTCAGTGTCCCAGATATCTTCCTCATTCATGACATTAAGGTGCTGGGTAACCCTACAAGAATAGTAGGTTCCGGAGAAGTCTAGGCAGAGACTCCCCACTAGTGTAATACCATTGTTCCTCTCCGGTTACTAAAGGCTATGACACAATCTAAAAAAAATCTAGGAGGCGACACTAACTCTTCAGATACCGATAGTTTTCCTTAAGGCTCTGCAGATAGATTTTGCTCAGCTTCTAGATGTATTTTGCAAGACACTGTGAAAAAGACCGGAGGGGGGAAGTAACTGTAAAAAAAAAGTTCCCAAGGAGCTTCCAGAAAACATCTACGCCTGGAAGGAAGGGAGGGAAATGATTCTCCCTGTGCTAAAACATCACAAGGAAGACTGCTACTGCCCTGGATTGTCTTGGGAAAGACAAAGGGGAAAATGACTGTTTCTGATTTACTTGGCAAGTGCAGCCATTTCCACTGTTCTGTGCAGCCATGCCCTGCACCATCAGGGGTCTAATTAAAAACAACATACTCCGCCAAGCGAGCGAGGCTGTAACCTGGCCGGTTGAATGAACTGGTTAACAGGTTTTCATTGAAGACACCTGCCTAATCCCTACAGAGCCTATTACAAGGGACACTCCATATCCTAGGTGACAGGGTTACAGAAATAGACCTGTTTATCACATTAGCTGGTGGTGGAAAAAGACTGCAGTCACCTAGAGTTAGGGGGGAAAAAGTCATCACGGATAAGTGCACATGTATATGATCTTAATAAGTGTGAGTATTTTGTTGCTCACAGCACTAGAACTTTCACAAGTTTCATATGACCAAGTATATATTGTTGAAGCTAAATACTCAGGCTTGCTGCCAAGGGATTAAAAATGAAATAGAAGAAAAATGTTCCTAATGTACTCAAAATGCAGCTAAAATGAAAATATTCCATGGCCTGGGTGACCCAGAAAGCCCTTTATAGGAAGACATTCCTCAGAGCTGATGTCATGACTAGTAAGATAAATATACCATTTACTCTACATTTTATTTCGGCAGTATATACCCTGAAAACCTGAACAGGGGGTTGATTGTGAAATTTGATTTAATAGCCTTTTTAATCTTTATCAGCACCCGTGAATCACAAAATAAAGAACTGGAAGAAGAAGAGGTTCTGCAGCAGCTTATTGCACGTTACTTGAGTAAGTGAATTTTCCACAATGCAACAAACCACAGCTGCTCAGCTTGCTCATAAAGAGCTTTTCTAATTAAATGGAGAATTTACAGTCGCTTGGAAATAATGTTTTGAGGTTCATCACATCATCAATGTCTAGACATTACAGGAAAAGGTCAAGATTTCATAATCACAGGCATTTAGTTAGGTATTGTTTAAGAAAAGGAGTTGGGAGAACATCAAAGGGGTTGAACAGGACTTTTATATTGATAACCTATCCTTAGGATAAAATATCAATATCTGATCGGTGGAGGTGCGGCAGCCGACAGCAACCAGATGTGCAGAGTTGCACAGCTCCACCAACAGAATAGTGGTCATAGTCGGGTACTGCAGATCCACCCGTTATTCAAATCAATAGGTGTGATGTATAGTCCATGGCTGCGGCCACTACGCACCCCCACTGGCCACATATTGATGACCCATCCTAAGGTTAGGCTACAAAAGTCCCCTTTAATAGAGATTGTAATTTTATCCTTATAAGATGATGAGACTAAGTGCTTTTGAAAACAAGTAACTTTATAATTTTGTTTTTCTTAAAAATCCTCTACGCTCTCAAGAACAAAGGGATTTTTAATTCTATAGTTTACTGCTTGCTGCCTAAGTTACCCTGCAGCCTAACAGTCCATCTCTTAGACAAGGAGTGCAGTGCTTACAAGCAATTTGCAATATAGCTTGTAAGCACTGTTCTGAAGCGGGCCCGGTCAATGAATCTGGCAGGATTAATGGATCTGGCCAGCTTTAATGCCCCTGAGCTGCTCTGATGCTGCAGAGGGAAAGCAGTTTCTGCTTGCAGCACCGAAGAGTACACAGTTCGGGTCAGCAATGCAACCATACAATGCAATTCAAAGAAGGGAGGAAACTCCCCGACGCTTGCTAATGAGTAAATGGATGAGATCTGTGGCACCCCAGGGGTCTGGTTACCACAGTAATAGAAATATTATGTCTGAGAGCAAGTGGGAGGTTTCTCTGGTCAGGAGCCCTAAGCATGCAACACGGCCCATCCAGACCTGGGAGGGGAGGAATCTGCCCTTATAAACTGGGTCTGGGGCGGGATTAAGACAGTCAGAGCCTGGAGTGAAGTTCCAGACACAGGGAGAATTACAACAGGAGCTCTGTAGGAGCAGGAGCGAGTGCCAGAGGCTGGAAGCTAGAAAGCTCGCCTTGGCTGAAGACACTGAACCCGGACATGGAGTCCGAGGCTGTGGGGACATCCAGGTCCAGCAGCAGAATCCAACCAGCAGGGGATTCCATGTCCTCTGGCCTTAGAAACCCGAAGGCACGGTCACAAGCAAGGGACCAGCACCGCCATCGTGAAGCGGAGGCTAACGGAAGGCCCCAAGTCACCGGCCAAACAGGTGAGCACCACACGGTATACTCAGGGACGTGGGCTACTTCTACCCGCATAGAGCAAGGTAGCCAGGAAAGAGTGCATATAGTCGGGGAGGCCTACAACTCCACCTGGCCAGGGGAGATCCTACTTGCTTACAGACTGACCAGGCCCCTACTGCTAACCAGTACTCCCGGGAGGGTCTGCCTTATACCATCAGTAAAGACCCTGAACTGCACCTCACGTCTCTGTGTTTCATCGCCGCACCAGCACCATCAGTCCTGGGACGCTCACACCATCACTCCCATCATCCACACTAGCTGCCCTGAGGCAATACTTCTCCCGTGGGGAGTTATCCCATACTCGGCTGCGCAAACAACATCAGCCTCAGCGGTCTGCAGCGCAGCGGCGGTCCCCACTGACCGCAATCCACGGGTGGCGTAGTCGGACACTTATTATAACACCAATAGACTGCCACTGGTTTGACCGCCATGGGCACGGACTGGGTCACCGCCACGGAGGACTACAACCCCCAGCGATCCGGTTCCGGGTATCCCCCTGCACAGTACAGGCCCAGGGGGCGCGTCACATCCTTATCAGCCTTTCTGTATCATGCACTTATTAATGAAGATGAAATAAAGATTGGAATTTTATGATACCAACAGCTTTCTTTCTTCACATTATCAATGCAACCATATCCCCAGGTCTGAGTTGTCAAACTCAATCAATCAGGAGAGTACCAACCCCCTGGCAAGTCGCACACTGGAAGACGGGGAAGCAGTGTGCTTCACAAGAATGAAGAAACGACAACCCCTTTAAGTTGTCGAGCTCTAACTAAAGACACAATTCATCTGCTGTCACACAACAGCAAGCAATTCCACTAATTGAAAACTGATGCTGCAAAAAAAGAAAGGATGGTGGATTGTATGAATTTACTGAAATTGTCTGTCACTTCATTGGACAAAGGCCCGGGAAGTAAATTGGATAAATTGTTAGTGTTAACTCCTTATTTTAACTCTGCAAAAGCAGGACACTCTCAGGAGAAGGAAGGAATGGAGAGAAACACTGCTGACTTGCAAGGACGAATTAAGAGACTGTAATTAATAAAACTTATCAGTCATAGTTTGGATTTTCTTCACTGCATAGCCATGTTGCTAAATGCTCTGGCCAAGACAAAGTGGGCACCTTTAGTACATGTCCTGGAAGTATTTTTACACACTGGAAAATATGAATCCTTGTACGGCCGACATGCATCACTGGCAAATACAGAACTACAAGTTATTAGAAAGAACTGCGTTTTCATAGGCATGTACTGTAAATGGTCATAATGACATCTAGGAACAATGTCCATGTCTATAAACAATGAGTTAATTAGATGGAGAGGAGAGCGAGGCTGGAGCAAGATTTCTCCTTCGGTGTCTGCATAGCAAAAAGATCAGCATCCTCTTTGTTCTCAAGAAATCCTCTTTGTTCTCAAGAACAGAGGGATGTTTAAATTTATAGTGTACAGCTCATTGATTAGGTTGCTGGCCACCCTGCACACCCAACCTTGCAAATTATACAGGTAAATAGGAGGCTAATGCTTTACAGCTTTCTCGCGCTGCTGGGAAGCTAGCTGAGTCACTGAATCTGACTAGTCTTAGTCCCTTTGGGCATGCATGGCTTCCAGTGGCACTGGGTCACTAGTGTTCATTGATGATGTGACTGCAGACAGAAGCAGCCGGATGAATTCTGAAGTGTACAGGGCAATATTCTCTGCTCAGATTCAACCAAAAGCAGCCCTGGCACAAAAAAATTCACAAGCCCACATACAATGAGTGGCCTTGCCCAAATCATAGAACATGGACAGGTTGTGATGTCTTTTGCTTTACTTGTTACACCAATCAAATGTGTTAAAGCGCACCTGTCAGCAGGATTGTGCTCAGCAAACCACATACACTGTCAGGTGTGCGTCATTACACTGATTAAAACAATACCTTGGTTGATGAAATCCGTCCTGCGGTTGTTGTGTAATCTTTACTTTCATTTTGGAGATAATGATATGCCCGTGCTTCAGGGCAGGACTGTGGGGGGCACTCTGTCTGGTGCTCTGCTTACATATTCATCTGTATGCTCTTATGACAGCTCACTGTGCCTTCACTGACCTGCCTACTATTTTACCTAACCCTACACTACTAAATGCATTATGTAAAATAGGAGGCAGGTCAGTGAAAGATCAGTGTCCTGTCATAAGAGCATACAGATGAATATTTAAGTGTAGCGCCAGATAGAGCGCCCCCCCCACAGGCCACCCCGGAGCACGAGCATCTCATAATCTCCAAACTGAAAGTAAAGATTACACAAGAACCACAGGACGGATTTCATTAACCAGGTATCATATTAATCAGTGTAATGTCGCCCACCTGACAGTGTATGTAGTTTACTGAGCACAATCCTGCTGACAGGTGCGCTTTAAACAACCACGTGAAATATGTAAGCTACAATGGCCATAGGGTGAATAACCATCAGTTCAACACAGATGGCCAGCAGACTATTATCACACTGCAGACTATCCTAAAAAATACAGCACAGATCAGACAAGTTCATGGGCAGAATATAGTAAATACTGTATTCCCCAGTTGTGGAGTTACTCTGTGATCCCTCCAGAAAATGTACGAATAAGGCTGAATTCACACATCTGTGTGTCACGATCTGAGTACAGCCATGGCCATGGGTTTCCTGACCTGAAGTTTACAAACTCATATTTGCTTCTGAGTTCGTCAATTTCGGGTCAATATACCCGCAGTCAGGTGACGGTTGAATGACTGTTTGTACTCGGACCGTGAAATACAGATGTGTGAATGTAGCGCCCCGAGGGTTCGGTCGCTACAGAGGTATTGCACCTAAACCAGAGGTGTGATATCCCACTCCCGGGTAAGGATGGTGTGTGGACCGGGACTCAGTTAGCTGCATGCATCTCACACACCCCATTTCCAGGGGACAGCTCAACGGTGCTCCCATTAGTACAGTAATGCAGGCACGACAGAACATATCCCTGGCTGGAGTGGGGAGGGGGGAGGAAAACCCAGTGGTGTAGGAGCAGGAGGGGACGGTTTCTGGGCATAGGTAGGAGCCCATTGGTTGCAAGTCACCTGGGCTCATACATAGAGAGGGAGGTATAAAAGGTGGGCACCATCTTTTTTCAGGGCAGAGAGAGTGCAGATAGTTGGAGAAGAGAAGGAGTTCAGCCAGAGAGGGCTGACAGGGAGCTGGAGTGGAGGCCAGAGCCAGAGGAGAGGAACGGAAACAGAAAGGAACAGGAAAGGAACAGAAAGGAAAGTAAGAAGGAACAGAACACCAAGAGAGGCCCAGAGACACGGAAGCAGAAGGAACCCTAAGGACCCAGGAGATTGCGGGTGACGGGTTGGCAGAACAGGGTACCGGATCCCAAGTTGGTGGAGGCGACTAATCCTCAGCCAAGGACCGGTGGTCGTGACCATTTACTGGTGCGACCCCTCACTACACCTACTAGAAAGGCACACCACATAGGGTCAGGGAAGTGGACACCCAGCCTCCCAAGAGAAGACCCGAGGCAGCTGGACAGAAGTAGTGTCACTGGTTTGGCACGGCTGACGAAAGGATAGAAGGGAGCCCCCTGCCTGGTGGATGCAGGACGGCTCGGGCGGTCCTACCTGCGCATAAGTGACCTGGATGAGAACTGTGAGTAAAGAACTTGAACTGCAATACCTTGTCTCTGTGCTTTCTCACCGCATACAGCACTACTAGTGCTGGGACGCCCGCACCATCACCCCCACCATCTACTACACTGCCCTGGGGCTGCAGTCCTCCCGTGGGGAGTTACACGACCTCAACTGCATACACCATCAGCCCCAGCGGTCTGCCTTGCAGCAGCGGTTCGCACTGACCGCAATCCACGGGTGGCGTAGTCGGACATTAAACCACAAAAACCCTATAAAGACTGCCACTGGTTTGACCACCCTGAGCCACGGGACCGGGTCGCCGCCACGGTGACTACAACCCCCAGCGTCCACAAAAAGGGCCCGGATCCGGGTTCCCCACGCGGCCCAGGGGGCGCGTCATGAATTCAGCCCTAATTGAATAAATCGTCACTATTCCTTGAGTGTACCAACAAATCTAGCAGTGTTCGGTTATCTCTCACAATATGAGACGGTGTAAGAACACATCTCATCGAGAAGGGGAATAGTAACGCCCAGTTGTTAGTTAGTTCTAGAGTACACTTTTTGAAGTGCTACATATTGATTTTAACCATTGAGAAGCAGCTTAAGTTTTCAAGATTTCATGCCATTCAATAAATGGCTTTGCACATCAGCTGTAGCTCCATAGGTGAAATCAGTTAGTTGTATCACAAAAAGTCTTCATGTAGGCGTGTGTAACTGCCTGGCATAATTGATCTGATCACTCAATGAACAAGAGTTTTGCTCGTTATCGGGAGATTGCCAGTCTGTTTACACCAGCTGATAATCGGGAACGAGGGGTTTAAAGAAACGCTTGTTTGTTAGTTACCAGCGCCTCTCAATGGGCCTTTAGGGCGTTCACTTGAGTGGAGTCTATGAGTGTGAGATAACAACCCTGGAGCATCTACTCTGTGTCCACAGATTCCTCTGTTATTTTTCCTGGAAATGACTGGCCTACATGAAGACTTTTTGTGATACAACTAACTGATTTCACCTATGGAGCTACAGCTGATGCGCAAAGCCATTTATTGAATGGCATTTTAAGCCAGATTTCTGGCTGAAAACACTTTCATTTATCAGGGCCTATGTGTCTCTTTACCCAACCATCTCCATATACAGTGCCATTAAATCATATACAATTTTAGAATACTGCATAAAGTATAAACATAGAAACCTACACACTTACGACACACATTATATACACATACACAGCACACATATGCTGGACAACAGATGGTTGTGATGACACAGCATTTAATCTTAATTATCCAAACATAAATTCAGTAGGCCAGGAGAAATACGCTATTATCTTTATGTTGACTTTTTTTCCTTTGGTTGGTCAAGAAGCACAGAATATTATTTGTATAAGCCTGAATGTTGACACTTGAGTTGATATTTACTGCAACTTATTGTACATTATCTCTGGAGGACAGCGATTCCATGTCATGGAATAATGATGTTTGCCAATATGTTGTTTACATATTGTATTAGGCCAGCTAGTTTGTTGACCTGAAGAGCAATAGAAGACAAATTATGCAAATTGATTAAATGCTTAAACAATGAGACATGAGCCCCTGCCACCTTCCCCCTTCCCTTCTGACCTGTGGATGATGAGAGGGACTTTACAAAACCACAGCCAAGAGAGACTCTTCAGCAATCAGAGTCAATTACCAGAGCAACAGCTAGGACAAAATGGCTCCATCAAGAGGGACACAGATTTGGATTCTACAGGATGCCAGCTTAAGGGAACACGGCCTTGGATAGAGGAATACAGATCTACTCCACTGACTATCACCAACTCTATGGAGACGTTTGGGGAAGCCAGGATTGTGACCCTCCGGTCACATGGTCCCAAGGATATATTTGGAGAAGCCAGGTTGCGACCATCTGGTCGCCTGGCCCAATGGAGATGTTTGGAGTAGCCAGGTTGGGACCCTCAGCTCACCTGGAACCCATAGAGAGGTTTTGGGTAGCCTGGTTGGGACCCTCCGGTCACCTGGAACCCATGGATATGTTTGGAGAAGCTAGGTTGGACAATCCGGTCAACTGGTCAAGTAACTCAATAGACTGTCAGCTTCCTAAGCTTGTTGTTACCTCCTTTCTGTGGGTGGCAGCCAAAAGTGGGGTGCCACTGGTGGGGGTAGTCGGCCCTAGAAGTCCCGCAGTGAAAGCTGTTCTAATCCCAGCGAGTCAATGGAAGAGTGAGATTCTGTAATTTCGCACCATCTTGGGTATTTTGCTGGGACTGTTTTATATGTTTATTGTCTGTTTGGTGGTTCCATAAAGTATTGCCACACTGTTTTACCCTCACCCTGTGTTGTTTGAGTAGTATTTTGCCCACGAGAGACACCCATGTCTCCACAATGGTCATTACATAAACATAGTCACACATCAAACATGTACTTAGTACACACATGCTGTATATTAAATGCTCAACAGGCACATATCATATACACACACATGCATGGTGGACAAGTGTATACACACACAAATAAAATACCTCACACACAAGTATCACACACACCATACCTCCCAACTTTTGAAGAACAGAAAGATGGACAAATGATGCATTGTACTAGGAGTACCATGGCAAGTTTTGGCTACGCCCCTGGCCACACCCCAATCCACGCCCATTTACAATTTCTTTCTACCCTGGCAGGAGGAGATGTCAGAAGGGGGGTGGTAGTGAGGGACATTCAGAAGACACACAAGACCGCAGGGCATAGATCTAAATCCGGGACTGTCTGCTGTATGCAGGGGATTCTGGTCCAGTGTCCAGGCAGCTGGAAGGGAGGCCATGAATCTCTTACCCTCCGGTATCCCTGGAAGGTAATTAGTCCGGACAGCGCGACGTCAGTTGTGCATACTGCTCATCTCTAGTTGAGACCTGTGGATTTATTTTTTGTTCATTCACAGACGGAGCCGCCAGACCTTTCTCATCTTTATGTAGCTTCACTATATGACATCCGACTTTTTTGTGTCTGTAAGGCCGTGCTCACATGTTGCAGAAATACTTAGTTTTTTTGTTTTCTGCAGATGTCTAAACCAAAATACTCAATAACAATCTTCTCCCCCTTATTTGAGAAGCTTCTGGTGCAGATGTGAAACCACATTCTTAATGTGTTTTTTATAGTACAGAAAAGTTTTGATTCTGCTACTTTTTTACATGTGTTTTTTTAGGCTCCCTATAGAAGATAATAGAGAAAAAAGCAACAATACCGGACAGTTCAGCAGTGTCTTTAGACCACAGGGGGCGCAGTCCAGTTTGCTTGGACAGTTAAACAGCAGAATTTCTGTGCAAAAAAGAACCAGAAAATACACAATATTCACACTACATGTGAACAAGGTCAAAATTTTTAAGAAAATGTGATTTAATGAAATTTTCGCCCTCGGTCGGTATAAAGACACTGCTGAACTCTGCTGTTTTGGTGCATTTTTTCTCTATAGGTTTCTTCTGACAAAAACAACAACAACCGACACAGCATTTTTAAGCGCAAGAATCAAAGCTTTTCTGTACTATTAAAATAGCGCTAACTCTGCTTTGATTCTGCCCCAAATTCGCATCAAAAAAGGGGAAAAACAAATAAAGGAAACACAGAAAACACGTAATACTAAGAGAAGATTGTTATTGTGTTGCGTGGTCTCAGCATTAGTTTTACTGCCTCGGCATTATTTATTTAATTATTTCACTCACTTATATAGCACCATTAATTCCACAGCACTTTACATACTGTATTTTTCGGACTATAAGACGCACCGGACCATAAGACGCACCTAGGTTTTAGAGGAGGAAAATAGAAAAAAATTTAAGCAAAAAATGTGGTCACGATGCACTTAAGGGGGAGCGGGTCTGCTGCTGACACTGGAATAGGGGTAATGTCCCCCAATTCTGATAATATCCCCCATCCTGGTAGATATGCCCCCCCTTCCTATTATACGTGGCTCCCATCCCCATCCTGGTATGCACGGCACCCCTCCATCCTGATATGCATGGCACCCCGCATCCTTATCCTGGTATGCATGGCACCCCGCATCCTTATCCTGGTATGCATGGCACCCCGCATCCCTATCCTGGTATGTATGGCACCCCTCATCCTTATCCTAGTATGCATGGCACCCCGCATCCTTATCCTGGTATGCATGGCACCCCTCATCCCTATCCTGGCATGCATGGCACCCCTCATCCCTATCCTGGCATGCATGGCACCCCTCATCCCTATCCTGGTATGCATGGCACCCCTCATCCCTATCCTGGTATGCATGGCACCCCTCATCCCTATCCTGGTATGCATGGCACCCCTCATCCCTATTCTGGTATGCATGGCCCCCTCATCCTTACCATGGTATGTATGGCCCCCTCATCCTTACCCTGGTATGCATGGTCCCCCTAATCCCCATCAGGCTGCACATAAAAAAATAAACACTCCTACTCACCTTTCTTCTCTCGTCCAGCGCTGCGTCCTGTCTGCCTGCCCTGATCTCTACATGTGAGCCGCGCATGACGGTCACTGCCATGCGCAGCTCACATGAAGAGATCAGCTGCCGGAAGTCACTGCTCCCCACGCCGGGACTGTGTGCGCCGGGAGCAGTGACTTCATGCTCCTTAATAGCCGGCACACAGCGTAGCCGCAGCGCGGCTCCTACTGCTGCCGGGTGATCGCATGTGCCCGCTGTTAAAGGGCATGAATATTCACCCCCTCCCCACGCCAATGGCAGGCACACGCGATCGCCCGGCAGCAGCAGGAGCCGCGCTGCTGATACACTGTGTGCCACTATTAAGGAGCATGGATATTCAGTGCTCCTCACTCCTATGGGCGTGGGGAGCAGTGAATATTCATTTTCTTTAGCAGCGGGGACAGTGTAGGCAGCAGCAGGCGGCTGCTGCCTCCTGTGCCCCGATCCTCCGCCACTGCCGCTCCCCCCAGGACAGTATAAATATATATATATATATATATATATATATATATATATATACCCACCAGCAACATTCGGACTATAACATGCACCCCCCATTTTCCTCCAAAAAGATCTGTATCTTTCCAGTCAGGGCCGATACCCTTAGACTGGAATCATGTAGAATCCAAATTTGTGTCTCTTTGGATGGAGCCGCCATGCAATCCATCTACTCTCCTGAATGATGTCTCTCATTCTCCTTGTAAAGTCTTTCTGATGCTCCTTGATTCTGCTTCCAGCACTACAGACATCCCTGTTTATATTTACATCTGTGTAAGGTCATCAGTCACAGGTTGGGGGAAAGGGCAACACTCAGATCTCATTGATTGAGCTAATCAATTTACATAGTCAGTATACAGTGGGCTCTTTAAATCAACATTCAGGATTGTTCAAACAATAGTCTGTGTTAATCAACCAAAGAAGATCACAGGTTAAAAAGTCAACATAAAAATAAAGGTATACTGCTCTTGCCATCAGAAAGTATGTCTAGCATAATTAAGATTTTACGCTGTATCGTCACACTAAGTATAAGACTAATTGCAGGGGACTCACATTAGTAGCACCACTCCAGAACTGCATAAAAAAAACAACCTATGGAGTGGTGCTTTAAAGGGGTTGTCCACTACTATTGAAAATAGCACAATGTATTTTTATAATGAAAAGAAGCTTCTTTGTAATTACTTTCCTCTGCTGTTTCTGCCTGTGAGCGGCGCTATCACTGGCCGCTCACAGGCAGCACGTGACCCCCCCGCTGACGTCACGTCAAGTGAGGCGTGACTCAGTGCTGGCTGCTGGGTTGTGGGCGGGGTTACCCCCCGCATCACATCCTGCCTCCACCGCACGCTTTCCCAATGAATGAGGAGAGGGAGAGTGCGCGGTGGATTCTGGGTGTGACGCGCGGGGTAACCCAGCCCACAACCCAGCAACCACCGTGTAAAGCAGGAGAGAGAAACCCCCGGCTGCATCCGGAACCATGATGTGACATCAGCGGATGTCAGAGCCGGCTGAAGCCGGGGATAATGTGATGCCTGTAAGCGACTGCTCACAGGCAGAAACAGCAGAGGAAGGTATTTACAAAGAAGCTTCTATTCATCATAAAAATACATTGGGCTATTTTCAATAGTAGTGGACAACCCCTTTAACTAGAAAATCTGTCATCATAATTTATATGTAAATGAGGTTGAAGAACCATTTGTAGATCTGAAGCATCTGTCACTCCAGCTCTATTCCTCACGCAGAGGTGCTGCCTCTTGCTTGATTGAAAAACTAACTTGTCTGAAGTCACACAGCCTAAAAGCTGTCAGTCAAGTAGGAAGTGAACTAGGAATTGAAGCTGGAGAAAGTTAATTTGCATATTTCCGATGCATTCTAGGAAGAGTGAAGAGTCGTCGCAAGTCTGAAGATCTTTGGGTGTAGCTGGATCAAGCTGCTTGAAGGAAATCGTCAAACCACGCGTCGTCAGTTCAACAATTCATTTTGTTCAACATGGAGAGGGAGATTACCCATATGGTGTTGTGGGGCCCTTGGGGGTTCGACCACCACAGGGATGCTGCACTTCTCTAATGGAGTGTAGTGTTCCTCCTCTGAGGTAAGAAAAGCGTGATAGTCGTGACCCAACCTTTGCATCCAACACCACATTTCTCCACCAGAGGGGGCTAGTATGCACTAGGTGCTGCCCTCCTGGTTACAGGGAGACTGGGGAACCAAGAGTGAGGGGAACCAGTTAGTGGGTGAGGGTGGAGGACTTACAAGTTAGTTACACTTTAAATTTCATATTTAATAAAAAGTCATCTTGGGTTTTGGGTCTTTGACTGCTCTTTGATCGCTCTTTGACTGTCTCTATGCTGTCAATTGCGGAGGGTACTGTGATCTCCCACCCTAACGCGGATCCTGTGTGGGCCCGCATCAGATGGAGACACAGCCCTCGTGCCCCGGCCTTGGGACGAGGGGTAGGTTGTAGACAAGGAATGTCTCGACCCGGTCAAGGACCAGGACCAAGAAGGCCCGGAGCTTAAGAGTGTGGCTCCATAGCAAATAGATCCCGGGGAGGATGCAGACGGAGCGGTGTACGCCACCTGTCCTTGCCAACCTGATATATTCAGAGGGAGTCCGGCTGCAAGAGGGGTACCGGCCCCCGACACCCAACCTTGCTACTCCATGTCCTGGTCGGGAAAGCCCGGTAGGCCCTGCGGATCCCACCGGGTATCGGAAGGAGCGGAGCTGCCACCTGTACCCTTGTTCTGAGAGGAGCTCAGAGGTAGACCCGGCCTATTCGCACACACATGGACAGGAAAGGATTCGGTCTGTAGTTCAGGAACACTCTGGTGTAGGGTCCCGATTGAACGCTGGACTTACTCGGAGGTCATCGGACCCCCGTCTCTGGTGACCGCAGGACTCCGCAGGGAGCAGGGAGTCGCCTTCCTTCTGCCAACTCTAAAGTGAGTAAAGCCTTGGAAGTTCACCCCTATGGCCTCCGGACTGTTTATTCTGTGCCATACCGCGCGACACGGCATCCGTTCTCCTCTACTACTACCCACTCCATCCTGTCCATCTGCCCTGAGGCCTTGCTCCGCCTGTGGGGAGTAGTAATAACTATGGCCGCCATACCACCATGCCTCAGCGGACTGCAGCGGCGCTGGTGGCCTTCACCAGGTGCCACAGGTGGCGTAGTCGTAAATCAGCCACTCAACCCGGATAAGTCCACACCATCCTTTTAATGTGACGGCCCTGAGCACGGGTCGGGTCCGGGCCACGGCTGCACCCCATCTCTCCATCACAGGACCCGACTCCGAGTCCCCCAACACCCAGGGTAAAGAAAAGGGCTTTTCGAGTGGAGGCGTCACAGTGTTCTGAAATGTGTGCTATATGTTTACAGACTTGTCAGAGGAAAAGACAAACTGTGCGTGCCAGAAATGCAAGCTTGTGACTCTGTTAAAGGAAAAGGTGCAAAGTCTTCAGGTGAGAATAGCTACACTGAAGCTCATCAAAGAAGATGAGGATTTCCTCAACAGAGAAAAAGAACCTCTTCAGAATGTTGCAAGAGGAGAAATTTTCAGCAGACCTACAGAAGCTAATAACAGTAGAAAAAAACATTCAGAATGTTCGAAGAGAAGTACTTTTGAATGTACCTGCAGAAGAAGAGAAGCAAAAACATGTGACCCAAAGAAGCAGGAGGATGAAGCAGGAGGATGAGGCAGTCAGTACCCATACCGCTGAAGAACCGCTACCAGGCTCTCACGCAGGACAACTACGAAAACTTACATAAAAAAAGTGCTTTGCCCACAAAGAACACTCCAGAAAGCAATCAGAAGCCTCTTGAAGGGAGAAAATGAAGCACTGTGGTGAAGAAAAAAAAGGAAGAGTGGTGCTCATGGGGGATTCCCTATTGAGAGGAACATAAACAGCACTCTACCAACCAGACATCACCTCACGATAAGTGTGCTGTCTTCCAGGTGCCCAAATCAAAGATGTGTCTAATAGGGTATCAAGGATCTTCAGTGCTTTTAGTGCTACAAGTAGGAGCAAATGACACAGCAAAAAGGGACCTGGAAACTATATACAGAGATTTTGAAGACCTAGGCCAGAAAGGGGAGGAACTGGGAGTGCAGATTGTCTTCTCATCCATCCTCCCATGAACATGGAACAAGGAGATTGAACAGGATTCTACAGGTGAACAACTGGCTAAGTCGATGGTGCCGTCAGCAACGTTTTGGGTTTCTTGACGATGGAGTAAGTTACCTGTATGATGGACTCCTTGCTAGAGATGGGTTGCATCTTACGAAAACCGGAAAACACATATTTGGTATACGCCTTGCTATATTCATTAGGAGAGCTTTAAAGTAGAGCAATATGGGATGGGAAATATACGGCCACGAAAGCGTATGAAGCTAATGAACTCTTTTCAGAACCCTGCTAGTGAAAATAAAGACAACACATTCTGAATGAAAATAAATGCGCAAGAGAAACAGACTACAAACTAAAATGTGTTCATACAAATGCAAAGAGCATGGGAAACAAACAAGGAGAAATGGAACTGCTAACACAGGAAGAGAGATATGATGTCATAGGCATCACTGAAATTGGTGGGATGATGCACATGATTAGAATACAAACCTTGAAGGCTACAACTTATTTATAAGAAACAGGCTTAACAAGAGGTGAGGAGGAGGTGTTGCATTGTATGTTAGGAAAGCGTATATCTCCACAGAGATCCAAGCTTCAGAAAATAGAAGCTCTGTAGAAATTGTTTGGGTAAGAATACCAGGAAAGAAGAACAGAAAGGACACTATTGTAGGTGTTTACTATAGGCCACTTGGACAGACTGAAGATATGCATGAACTCTTTTTTCATCAGATGTCTTTGTCATACTTTTTTTTAGAACATTGTGATCAATGGAGATTTTAACTATCCAGATATTTGTTGGGAATCTCTCTCAGACAAAAGTAATAGGTCCAGAAAATTCTTATATGTGTATCAAATGGAAAGTGGGGGGCATATCAAAAGAAAAATTTAATGCTGTGTGCAGGGAATGCTGGACAAGTGTTAGAAGAGCTACAGCCAGTAATGAAGTGAGGCTTGCAAGGTAGACAAAAAGCAATAAAAAATGATTTTTGGGGTATGCCAAAAGCAAAAGAAAAGTCAAACATGCTATAATATTTTCACAAGATGAAAAGTGTGAAGTGGTCAAAAATGATGTTGTGAAGGCCGAACTTTTAAATTCTTACTTTGCATCTGTGTTCTCTGAGAGAGCAAATGTAACATCAACTGATCTTCATTATGCTATTGAAGGAATAAAAGAATCCACACTATCTATAAACAGAGGGATGGTGAGGGAATATTTACCTAATTTAAATGAATTTAAATCTCCTGGTCCAGATGAATTAAATCCTAGGGTATTTAAATAAATAACAGAGGAAATTGCGGAACTGCTAGCCGGAATCCTTGAAAACTCCTGGAGAACAGAAGAAATCCCAGAACATTGGAGAAGGCCAAATATTGTCCCTATCTTCAAAAAAAAGAAAGAAGATGAAGCCAGGAAATTACAGGCCAGTGAGCCTTACTTCTATACCAGGAAAGATCTTTGAACAAATTATTAAACAGCATGTATGTAAGTACTTGGCTAAGAATACAGTAATTAACCAGAGCCAGCATAGGACTATAGCAAACAAGTCATGCCAGACTAATCTAATTTATGATTATTATGTTATTATATTACTAGGTTTATTGTCATGTTTATTAATATTATATTATGTATATGTTTATGCTATTATTATTATTATGATTATTTCATTTATGATGGACTCATTAACTGGATGGATCAGGGAAATGCGTTAGATATAGTATATCTCGACTTCAGCAAAGCATTTGATAAAGTATCTCATACTATCCTTATTAAAAAAAATGACCAAGTATGGGATTGACAAAACTACAGTTAGGTAGATTCATAACTGGCTCAGTGATTGTACTCAAAGAGTAGTAATAAAATATACAATTGGAAGAGTGTTTCAAGTGGGGTGACACAAGTCTCTGTCCTGGTCCCAGTATTGTTCAACATTTTTCTAAAATTATCTAAATAAGGGAACTGAAGGTAAACTAATCAAATTTGCAGATGATGCACAGCTAGGAGGGATCGCTAACACCAGAGAAGACAGAGAAAGGATTCAGAAGGATCTAGATACACTTGAACAATGGGCAGCGACTAACAGAATGGTATTTAACATGAAAAAAATTCAAGATTCTACATCTAGGCAAGAAAAATGAAAATTACACCTACAGAATGGGAGGAAAAGAACTAAGCACCAGCACATGTGAAAAAGTCTTGGGTATACTAATATATCACAGACTGTACATGAGTCAACACTGTGATGCAGCAGCAAAGAAGGCAAATACAGTTCTGGGATGTATTAACAGAAGCATACAGTCTAGATCACGTGAAGTAATTATCCCACTCTACTCCTCCTTGGGCAGACTTAATCTGAAATACTGTGTCCAGTTCTGGGCACCATATTTTTAAAAAAATACATTGAAAAACTGAAGCAAGAGCTACCAGGATGGTGAATGGACGGCAAACTATGTTCTACAAGGAATGGTTAAAGGATCTGGGAATGTTTAGCTTGTAAAGTAGAAGGCCAAGAGGAGACTTAATAGCTGTCTACAAATATCTGAATGCAGAGGCGTGTCTAGGGTGGGCAACTGGGGCATCCTCCCAAGGGCGCAGCTGGCAGGGAGGCGCCGATGGGCCGCCTAAAGCGATATTTCGAAGGGTTTCCCCGCGCGGTTGCATTCTGCTGCCTCCCGACTGGGAGCCAGCCGTTCTCTCAGCCGGCTGTCAAGCTGGACCACGATAACCCTCCAACTCTAACAAATAGTTTAGGAGGTGAAAACCAGCTGACAGATCCACTTTAACTAAGAAAGACTTTGAATTGCAGTCTATAAAGTTTCTGTCACTTACATCTAGATTTTCGGGGGGATAGTTTTATCACACCAGATTACCATCTATAGAATTCAGCATTCACATGAACAACTCAGCTACTAGGAGACTATGCAAAACATGACCACAAAAACCAACTGTAAAATATGTTATCAAAATTGTATTTTACAAGGTAAATCTGCTCAAATTGCCAGTATAATAGATTAAATATTTCACCGAGCCGCCTCTGCAGGATGTAAACAATCTATTTGTAGCACAACATAATGAGGACAAGTACGCACTTCCTCTGCAATGGATATAGAAGAACTTCCTGAAGCTCGTTCCGCAATCTCGGATTCAGGAAACAGGTTACTCTAGGTAGTCCTTTTTGATAGTTACCTTTTTATATCCCAGGAAATCAAAGTACAGAACAGTTTACATTTTCTTCAATTTCCTTTAATTGTGACTGTATTCAGTGGAAAAGCCGCACTGAAAGCAAAATTTAAAATTTTTAAGATCATCTCTAGAGCCAACTATTTCATAAGACTTGGTCTCACTTATTTAGTATAAAAACAGCATCATTTGCATAACAACCACACTGGTTATTTTTGTTTTGTTTTTTTGTTTATACAAGATCATTCATTATCCTCAACTTTATAATTTATGGGGTTCCCACAAATATCTGACAAATCTTTACCATTGTTTGCTGTAAGCTTCCTAGTTTTTAAAGAGCACCTTCCACCTGTTTGAGCATGTTAAACTAACAACAGGGAATAGTAATTGCAGACCTAAATAAAACTTAGTTTTTATTTTTTAAATTTCTTATGTCTGTTACAGAGATGTTAGCTTGTAACATTAAGATTGCAATTTATGATTCTTCTTTAGGGGGTTGTTAATTTTTCTCCTGCACAATGTTGATCAATCACAAGCAAGAGGCTTCTTTCAGGTAAAAAAAAAAAACAAACAAAAAAAACCCGCCCCCATAGAATGTCAGAACAGGGTTACTCAGTGTGATACATGTAATGACACATTACCCTGCTCTACTCCATTATGTCACTGCTGGATTCTATTTTGTAGGTTACAGCAGCGCAATGTGTCATTTAATTCTCCTCTTGCAGCTTTGATCTCATGCCAGTCAGTGTAGGGGGCACGGGAAGTACAGCAGAGCGGTGTGTCATTACAAATATTTCTTGGCATATGAGACAAAATCAGCAAAAAGGTGTTTGTAATGACACAGCTCTGCTCTACACTACACAGTAGATGTCAGCTATGAGATCATGGAGGAGAGCAGGGATGTGTGTCATTATATCACCTGTTCTGACCTCCTCTGGGGGGGACTCGGGACGGGGGGTGTTCATTTTTTCCCCTTCATGATGCCTCCTGCTTATGATTGGTCAACATCATGCAGGGGAGAAAAAAAAGGACATTGGTTCTTGGGAACCTCGAATCTAATACCCTTTCGGTCTTAGAATAAATTAGAACCTACCTTTACAACTTAATCTATTCGCAACTGGAATGGGCAATTAGAAAATAAAAAATATATATGTTTTACTCAGCTTTGCAGCCACTATTCCATGATGTGGTCAGTGTATCATGCTAAAACTGGTGAAAGGTCCTCTTTAAAATAGAATGAAATAAAAAAAACTTGAGTACTATCACTAGTCTACCTACATACTGTGTAATTCAGCTAGTATTTCCTAATGTAGCTGTTCCTTTCTATCTGAAAGTTCATGGTACACTACTCTTCAGTTAGGTCAAGTAATCACAGAGGGACCCCTTGGGAATTACATAGCTTTGTGTCTTTGAAGGGGGTCACTGTCTCAGTCACCAGAACTTCCTGTATGATGTAATTGCTTTGACTGTACCAATGAAGTTCCCAATTGGGTGAGGGAGTGTGGAGAAGGGAGAAGCACTTATCAAAGAAAATGATAATGACTGCATGGTGCCTGTCAAATACTTAATGTAATAGTTGTACTTCTTAATGAAAAATGTACAAAATGCTCAAAGTTTAAGCAGAACCCCACTGAGCACTGAAACTACAGCAGAAGCACTCTGGGTGGTCTCATGCATAAATAAACAGTGCTTTTCATGCTTGGTGGGGTTCTCTTGACATGCACTGTCACAATTAAGAGTACTTAGCCAGTAACTTACCAAAAAATTAGTTAAAACTGTGGTCATCAAAGCATGAAGGTGCAAAATATTGAAAAAAATATTAAAGTTTTAAGGCTTAGATTCTACCAATGAATTTTTCTCCAGAAACTAAATCAGGCAAAAAATTAAATTAATAAAGAAAGCCATCATATTGCATTCATAACTGTAACTTCTTGATAATAAAGTCAATACTTCTGATTAGTTTCCATATGCAGATGTGGTCACTAAATCAGACTTCATAAAAATGAATTAAACTAAGGAAATGGTGTGTAGGCTGTGACGTTGAGTCACTACTTACAGGCAAGCTGTGAGAAAGAGTAGTCAGAAGGTCTGAGGTCAGATACCAGGAGGGCTTGTAGTACAGAGGGGCAAGTCAATGGCATGGTCAGAAAACAGTTCGGGGTCAAATTCCAGAAGGGTATGTCAAAACCAGGGAGTACAACAAACAGATAGAGGTCAAGTGCAGGGTCAGATACCTAAAGTCAGAGAGCGTCAATAGCAGAAGGGAAAATCCATGAGAATTGTCACAACAGGTCCAAACTCAAAGAGAATCAGAAGTCAGACACGGAACAAACAAATTACCTAGCTAAAGCAAATCTATAACTGACACTGACTACTAACAGCTAGCCAGTAGCGTTGAGCGAGTATGTTCTGTTAACCCTTTCGCCGAGTATGCTCGGGCGAGCACCGAGTAGTTACAGCTGCTCGGTGATATGGTTGAATCCCTCCCGCGTGCATGATTTGCGACTGTTTGACAGCTTTAATACATGTGAGGAATGAATGTTTCTTTTGCATTCCTCACATGTAATAAAGCTGTCAAACAGTCGCAAATCATGCACACGGGAGTGATTTAACCTTATCACCGAGCAGCTGTAACTACTCGGAGCTCGCCCGAGCATACTTGGCGAAAGGGTTAACAGAACATACTCGCTCAACACTACTAGCCAGCTACATACCTAGCAAATGAATAAGGATAGGAGGCACCTGGGGAAACACCAGCAGACCACACAAGATTGAGCAGCAGGACTGTCAACCAAAATGCTGACAGCCCAGCATGCCCCAGGAATAGACAGGATGACTGGACTGTCACTCACAAAACTGACAGTCCAGCACAACACTCCAGATCCCATAGGGCAGCTGAGCTGTTACTCACAGCGTCCCTAGGCCAGTTTGTTATGAAATAGTGACAAAGACTATGTTCATGCGCAGCGTTTTTTTCTGCAGCTTAAACTTGCTCTCTTGGCGTGCAAAATGTTTTGCAATGTTTTCTATGCCTTTTTTTGCAGCGTTTCATGAGTGAATATTACATGTGTGCTTTATTTCATAAATGTTAGTGTTATTCACCAAAAGAGCTGCAAACATATTTGTTGGGTTTTTTTTACCGTGTTTTTTCACTTTTTCTGGCTTTCTCTGAGTGAAAAAATGCTGCAAAAAGGCTGAAAGAATTAACATGCTGCAGATTTAAAAAAAACACTGCTGTTCTCAAATGCAGGCTGGAAAATAAAACCAAGCGTGGGCATGAGATTTATGAAATCTCATAGTTTTTTCTGGAATTGTAATACACAGCTTTACATTTGCATAACAACACTGCAAAAAACCCTGCTGTGTGTGAACATAGCCTAATTGTTATGAAGTGAAATAAAACCAATAACACATTTGGTTGTTTAATTGTGGGCTGGCTCAGGGCTGGTCACATTTTCATTGCCCAAAAGTCGAGTGAACCACAAGAACTCAAGATTAGCCTAACAGTCAAAATGATGTAAGACTAACTGGTATGCCAACCATAGTGGAGATGTAAACCTGGTAGAGCTTTTCATAGGGTAATGCATTAGCACCAGGTCACGGCAAAAGTGAGAGCATCTTTTAGAATGGTTTGTATTTTTATAGAAAAAAAAACTCTGTTCCCAAAATCAAGTCAGACACCGGAGTACTCTGTATATTCACTCTCTAGGTTCCGAGCTCACACTTCTTCCATAACACCTGTGACCCAAAGTCATACATCACTTCAGGGCCAAACTTTGATCACATTTTGATCATCTTGCTATGTCCTGTACCTGCTCTCTATGTACACCATAGTCTTTACTAATGAGGGAGCAAAATAACGTAAGCCCCCCATGTCTGTGGTAATATCCCGCCCAGTGAGCTGCAAACAAGGTTCCATGGTGCAAAGATTTCACCTTGCACTGACTGGCGTAACTACACTAGTTCTCGACATGAGCCCTCTATGTGTAGTGCAGTGTCTAGTACTCCAAGAATATAAGGCAACAGAATATTATTTTTTCAGAAAAAAACGTAGCTTTTATTTCATCATTAAAAATGGCTGTATTTTATCTCTTCTATCATTTTGGCTTGACAAAGGTCAAAGGCGAAATGACGAAATAAAAGCTATTTTTTTTCAGAAGAAATAAGATTCTGTTGCCTCCGATTCTTGGAATATAATGGTCTTGGTGGGAAGTCAAACTGACCAAGCACTGAGATCCACTATCCTCTGCAAGGCTGTAGTGTGGTGTCTGTCACTCTCTAGTGATGTGGATATGAAGGGTATTCCCCGCACTGGCCTTTAATTTGATTTTTTTTCTATAAACTAAACAATCGGACCCCAAAAAGAGGATAATGGCTATATCTCAGTTGACAAGTAGAGGGAGACTAAACCAGGGTGACAAGAATACATGTAAGCCACATATAACAGAGGGAAAAATGAAACAGAATATGAATGGTTGACCCTACATGACAATTTACATAAAGAGAACCTGTCATGTGAAAAATGCTATAAACCTTCAGATATGGGGTTAATATACAGGTTAAAAGTGTTCTGAAGCTGTGCAGCCATCGCACATAAAGCCAAGGTACCTGGGGGAAATGAACTGTATTCCTCCCGGCAGCCTCAGGCTTTCAGTCATTGAGGCGTGGATTCAGTCACCGCTCAATACATAGTGAGCAGCAGCTGTAACAGCACCCTGACACTGACTGACAGCCGGCTCTGCACTGATACACAGATTACATCCGCCGCTCACTATGTACTGAGTGGTGACTGAAGCGGCACCGGCCATGCCACTACGACTTAAAGCCAGAGGCTGCAGGGAAGAATAAAATTCATTTCCTCCAGGCTGCTGGGCTTTCAGTGGGGTGGCCAAACAATCTTAATACAATCTTAATCTGCAGATTTTACCCATATCTGAAGATTAATAGCATTTTTTTTTTCACATGACAGGTTCCCTTAAAACAGTCCACCTTGCTTGACTAAATACGCCAATTCTACTGCCTCAGAAAAATGGTAAAGCCCATTTAACTCACAAAATAGTCTCCAAATTCCTCCTTCCTCCCCCTTTTCTAAAGCCCTCGCCCAGCAACTATATATATATAAGTGGCCTAGAATAACACACATTCAGTTTTCCAACAACTATATCAGGCTAAAAATCCTGTTGGAATTTTATTACCTTAGTTGGCACAAACCTCATTTTCTTCAGGGCAGTACATCTCTAGGCAATCGACAGTTCAGACACGCCTGCCCCATTAATAGGAGTTATGTTGACTTTGGTGCAGTTTACTTTGCAGAAATAAAGAAAAGTTATATCATTGCATATGACACCATTGGGTTTTCAGGGAAGGTACAGCTAAAAGCCAGAAATCCAAAATGCAGACACAACCAGTGTGGTTCCATTTAGTCTATGTCAGTCCTAAGAAATAATCAACCAACTTCAAATCTACATCATATTGGAATAAGGATATACCATGTCTCTACACATGATGACAGCACAGCACACGTATGCATAGGTAATGTTTGCTTTTTATACAGAAAATAACCAGTAACCGTATGCGGTGTTTCAGGGTATCACACTCATACAACATACTGCAAAAAGATAACTTTCTGCCAAGAACTACTGGTGAATGCTACTTATAGAAATCTTAACATTCTTCTAGCAACATAGTCTGTATAAATATTCCCTACTGCAAAGCAAACCAAATAGGTTATTCCCCAGAGCAGACAAAGCAACATCTTCTAAAGAAACATTATTATATTTATATAGCCGAAATAGATCTTAAAAGCCAGTAAAGAGCTATTTTAGGATGCCCACATTAAACCAAGACACCTAGGTGGCATTATCTTATAACAAATAATGGTATTTTTGAACTGTAAACATGTAATCATTCTACTACACGCTTTTATTTGGGACGAGCCAGTACAATTATTTATCCACAGCGTTTAGGTTCATAATTGGCATGCCAAAAAGAATTACATGGGTTACTTGGACACTTGGATTTAAAGGGAATCTGTCAGCAGGTTTTTGCTGCATTATTTGAGAGAAGCAGGATGTAGCAGCAGAGACCCTAAATCCAACAATGTAACCCTATCCACACCAAGCTCTGTATATACAATGACCATAGATAGTGAGCTGCTCATCAAAGAAGGGGGCAGAGTCAGACCAGGAAGCACACCTGCTGTGTCCCAGCAATGATAGGTCTGGTGCTAAAGCAATCATTGCAAGTAAACAAAACCACGGAGCTTGATAAGAGAGGCAACCCTGAATTCTGTGTTCCAGCCTCCAGCCTCTATGTTGGAAGATGTTTAGTGCAACAACTCCATTCCTGTGTATGCAAATGTTCTATTGCTAGGTTTGTGTATTGTCTATAAAGTAAAAAAAAAAAAAAAAAACTCCCAGAGGCTCACACACAGAAAAGACCATGTGACTGTGTTCAGTTTCCTGTGTCTGTGCATGAGAGGAGAAGCAGCCTGCTGATGCCGCACAGAGACACTTAAGATATGTATATTCCTGATTCCACAAAGCTTATCATATCTGTACCTGTTTATAGCTAATTAAAGCTTTGTTCTGTTGTCAACACGCTTTGAGAGTATCCTGAATGATCCGCTGCCAACAGGTTATGGCCCCAGCGTGACACAGAACTCCAGCGTGACACAGAACCCCAGGAGTGACACAGAAGAGTAATACAGCAACAGAAGTCCAAAGCAAAAGCAGCACAGAGCAACAGAGAAGATGTTCACAAGCAGGGATCACTGCAAGTTCTCAGTGCAAAGTGTCACCAATCAGAATTATCAACCTTGGAAATTTAAGGTGAAAATGCTGCTCATAAGAGAAGGTACATGGAAACATACAAGTACATCAACCATTACCGGATGATTGGCTAGAGAAGGATCAGAAAGCACAAAGCACTCCCTCAGTGTAGATGATGATCAGATAGTGCATATATGCAAATGTGCAACTGCAAAAGGGATGTGGGATGAATTACAGAAAGTGCATGAAAGATCAAATCTCAGCAATAAGCTTTATCTCATGAGAAAACTGTATCAGTCTAAGCTAAGTGATGGGCAGAATATGCAAGACTATATAAGAAACACCCTAGAGATTGTGGAGCGTCTCAGGGGCATTGGAGAAGAAAGACTTTCATGTTGCTGCACTACTATTAAGTGGCCTTCCAGAAAGTTATGACACACTTGTCACTGCACTAGATGCACAGCCAGATGATGAGCTCACACTAGAATATGTCAAAGGCAAGCTTGTAGATGAATTCAAGCAAAAAATACACAATGTAAGCAGCAGTAATGAATCTAAAGCAGAAACAGCATTAAAGACACAGCACTTTCCTAAAAATGAGAGCAATCTAAGGGAAACTCGTGAATGTTTTGTCTGTAGAAAGCCCGGCCACCTTAAAGCAGACTGCAGGATTTGAAAAGCAAGAATGAGTCAGCTTAAAAAGCAGAACAGTGATCAAAAAGTGAAAACAGCTGTAGAGGAAAAGTCTACGTGTGTTAAAACTGCATTTAATACCAGTACAGGCTCATCTGCAAAGCATATATGGTGTATAGACTCTGGTGCTAGCAGCCATATGACGAATAACAAGGATTTCTTCACTGACCTTGATGAAAGCAAGTCAGAAAAGGTCATCTTAGCTAATGGTCAATATATGACTTCAGAAGGAGTAGGAGACGGCTACATCCACTGTCCAGTTTCCTCAGCACAAAGCAGAAAGATCCCAGTAAAGGATGTTCTCTATGTTCCCAGTCTTGAAAGCAATCTTCTGTCAGTAAAGAAGATTACACAAAAAGGGAATGTAGTTACTTTTAAAGACAACAGCTGCATTATATCAAAGAAGGGTCACACTCTTGCAGAAGGAAAAATCCAAAATGAACTTTATCAGCTAAAATGCAAAGAAAGAGTGTACAGTACTAGACAAGATCTGCATAAGAACTGTATCCATATATGGCACAGACGTCTTGGGCACAGAGACCCAGAAGCAATAAGAAAGCTAGGTCAACTTGCAAATGGTGTGGAAATCAAGCAATGTAGTCAAATGATGAAGTGCACTAGCTGTCATAAAGGGAAAATGTCCAGAAAATCCTTTCCTAAAGTGAGCACCACTAGATCTGCACAGCCACTGGATTTGATACACACAGATGTTTGCGGTCCAATGAGTGTTCAAACTCCAAGCAAGAAGAGATATTTTCTCACATTTATTGATGACTACTCCAGATATACAGTCGCCTACCTGCTTCACAGTAAGGATGAGATTTCACAGAAACTTGAAGAATATCTTGCCGTAGTATTTAACAAATTTGGAAGAATGCCAAAATCCCTGCGTGCAGATAGTGGGACTGAATATATAAGTGGTAAGGTGCAAACCATTTTGAAAAAGAATGGAATCATGTTCCAGACTACCATCCCATACAACCCAGAACAGAATGGCATTGCAGAGAGAAAGAACCGCACTCTGTGAAAGTGGAAGAAGTATGTTGTTTGATGCGAATCTACCTACAACGTATTGGGGAGAAGCCATCACGACAGCTTGCTATATTCAAAACAGATTGCCAGGTAAAGCCACAAATAAAACTCCATATGAGCTATGAAACTGTGAGAAGCCTAACCTGAAGCACCTAAGGATATTTGGAAGCAAAAAGTTTGTGTATGTTCCCAAAGAAAAACGTTCCAAGTGGGAATCACATGCAAAGCAAGGAGTCCTGGTGGGCTATAGCGAAACTCAAAAGGGATACAGAATCTTGCACCCAGAGACCAACACAGTAACAATCAGCAGAGACGTAGTGATTGATGAGAACTCAGTTTCACTCAAATTCCATGAAGTTACACCAGTCATTCAAGCCAAGAAACAAGAACAAGAATCTCAATCACCAAAGCCAGACACTGAAAAAGAAAACACTGAAGTCTGGATAAGCTCTGAAGCAAGCAAGAAAGAAACAGAAGAACCAAGTCAACCTCCAGTCAGGAGACCAGAAAGATCAAACAAAGGTATCCCAGTTAGACGCCTTTCTTATATGGTTAGAACACTTCCTGACCCAGAGCCACCGTCATGGCAAGAGATGCAAAAACTACCTGTCCATGAGAAGCAGAAGTGGATAAATGCCGCTAATGAAGAGATGGAGTCCCTTCACCAACTCCAGACATGGGAGCTTACGGAGCTACCACAAGGAAAAAGAGCTATCAGATGTAAGTGGGTCTTCAAAAACAAATATGGCTCAGAAGGTAAAGTTCACCGGTTTAAGGCAAGATTGGTCACAAAAGGGTACTCGCAAAAATATGGTGAAGATTATGATGCTACATTTTCTCCAGTTGCGAAGCAAACCACATTCAGAACTTTAATGTCCGTAGCTGCAGTTCAACACATGACAGTGAGACATTTTGACATCAAAACAGCCTTCCTACATGGTGATATTGAAGAAAAGTTGTACATGAGCCAACCCGAGGGATATATTAAAAAGGGAGAAGAGCACCTTGTTTGTAGGATGCAAAAATCTCTCTATGGACTTAAGCAGTCGGCAAGAGCATGGAACTTAAAAAAAGAACAAAATTTGATGGATGAAGGATTTAAAGGGTCTCAAGCTGATCCATGTTTGTATACGAAAATTGTAGCAAAAGAGTGGATGTACAGTACAGACCAAAAGTTTGGACACACCTTCTGATTTAAAGATTTTTCTGTATTTTCATGACTATGAAAATTGTACATTCACACTGAAGGCATCAAAACTATGAATTAACACATGTGGAATTATATACTTAACAAAAAAGTGTGAAAACTGAAAATATGTCTTATATTCTAGGTTCTTCAAAGTAGCCAACTTTTGCTTTGATGACTGCTTTGCACACTCTTGATGAGCTTCAAGAGGTAGTCACCGGAAATGGTCTTCCAACAATCTTGATGGAGTTCCCACAGATGCTTAGCACTTGTTGGCCATTTTGCCTTCACTCGGCAGTCCAGCTCACCCCAAACCATCGCGATTGGGTTCAGGTCTGGTGACTGTGGAGGCCAGGTCATCTGGCGTAGCACCCCATCACTCTCCTTCTTGGTCAAATAGCCCTTACACAGCCTGGAGGTGTGTTTGGGGTCATTGTCCTGTTGAAAAATAAATGATGGTCCAACTAAACATAAACCGGATGGAATAGCATGGCGCTGCAAGATACTGTGGTAGCCATGCTGGTTCAGTATGCCTTCAACTTTGAATAAATCACCAACAGTGTCACCAGCAAAGCACCCCCACACCATCACACCTCCTCCTCCATGCTTCACGGTGGGAACCAGGCATGTAGAGTCCATCCGTTCACCTTTTCTGCATCGCACAAAGACACGGTGGTTGGAACCAAAGATCTCAAATTTGGACTCATCAGACCAAAGCACAGATTTCCACTGGTCTAATGTCCATTCCTTGTGTTCTTTAGCCCAAACAAGTCTCTTCTGCTTGTTGCCTGTACTTAGCAGTGGTTTCCTAGCAGCTATTTTACCATGAAGGCCAGCTGCACAAAGTCTCCTCTTAACAGTTGTTGTAGAGATGTGTCTGCTGCTAGAACTCTGTGTGGCATTGACCTGGTCTCTAATCTGAGCTGCTGTTAACCTGCGATTTCTGAGGCTGGTGACTCGGATAAACTTATCCTCAGAAGCATACGTGACTCTTGGTCTTCCTTTCCTGGGGCGGTCCTCATGTGAGACAGTTTCTTTGTAGGGCTTGATGGTTTTTACAACTGCACTTGGGGACACATTCAAAGTTTGCCCAATTTTTCGGACGGACTGACCTTCATTTCTTAAAGTAATGATGGCCACTCGTTTTTCTTTACTTAGAATTTGTATTATGGCAAGAAAAAAGCAGCTAACAGTCTATTCAGTAGGACTATCAGTTGTGTATCCACCTGACTTCTGCACAACACAACTGATGGTCCGAACCCCATTTATAAAGCAAGAAATCCCACTTATTAAACCTGACAGGGCACACCTGTGAAGTGAAAACCATTTCCGGTGACTACCTCTTGAAGCTCATCAAGAGAATGCCAAGAGTGTGCAAAGCAGTCATCAAAGCAAAAGGTGGCTACTTTGAAGAACCTACAATATAAGACATATTTTCAGTTGTTTCACACTTTTTTGTTAAGTATATAATTCCACATGTGTTAATTCATAGTTTTGATGCCTTCAGTGTGAATGTACAATTTTCATAGTCATGAAAATACAGAAAAATCTTTAAATCAGAAGGCGTGTCCAAACTTTTGGTCTGTACTGTATGTTCTCCTATATGTAGACGATGTAATCAGGTCTCATCGAGATGAAAAGGAAATTACAAAGCTAGATGAAATTCTCAACCAGCACTTTGAGACTAAGGGCCTTGGAAATGTGACATATTATTTGGGAATCCAAATCCAGAGAGAGGAAGATGGGAGTTTTCTTCTCAAAGTTCTAAAATTTCCGCTATCCTGAACCAATTTCGACTGTCAGAAGCCAAAGGTGCATCAACACCAATGGACCCATCCTACTTAAAGTTGGAAGGAGAAGAAGATCTGCTACCCACCAATGAGAGTTACAGACAAGCAGTGGGGGCGCTTTTGTATATAGCAACCACAACTCGTCCAGATATTACAGCCGCAGTTGGAATTCTCTGCCGACGAGTAAGCAAGCCACGCCAAAGAGGCTGGAACGTAACTAAGAGAATTCTACAATATCTTAAGGAAACTCAAAGGCTAAATCTTAAGATATCTGCATCAGGAGATCTCACTCTCAGAGGTTATGTGGATGCAGATTGGGCTGGAGATACAAGTGATTGGAAATCAACAAGTGGTTACTTGTTCAAGTTAGGAGAAAATTCAATTTCTTGGTTCAGCAGAAAACAAGTGTCAATCGCATTGTCTTCTACAGAAGCAGAATATGTGTCAGCTGCTTATGCAAGTCAAAAAGTTATTTGGTTGAAACAACTTTTGGAAGATTTCGGCAAGCCACTAGTTCAGCCAACAATTATCTATGAGGACAACCAAGGATGTATTAAACTTGCCAGCAGTGAGAAGATTAGTGCAAGGACTAAACACATCGACGTTAAACATCACCACTTATGTGACTTAGTAGAACGTGGTGTACTAGAGTTTGTTTATTACGAGTCTGACAAGATGTTAGCTGATGGTATGACAAAACCATTGCCAAGAGCCAAGAGGCCAAGTAGTTGTTGAGTGGGGGTGTTGGAATATATTTAGTGCAACAACTCCATTCCTGTGTATGCAAATGTTCTATTGCTAGGTTTGTGTATTGTCTATAAAGTAAAAAAAAAAAAAAAAAAAACTCCCAGAGGCTCACACACAGAAAAGAACATGTGACTGTGTTCAGTTTCCTGTGTCTGTGCATGAGAGGAGAAGCAGCCTGCTGATGCCGCACAGAGACACTTAAGATATGTATATTCCTGATTCCACAAAGCCTGTCAAATCTGTACCTGTTTATAGCTAATTAAAGCTTTGTTCTGTTGTCAACACGCTTTGAGAGTATCCTGAATGATCCGCTGCCAACACTCTATCTCCTGCTGTCTTCAAATTACATAGCAAAAACCTGCTGACAGATTCCCTTTAACCTTTTATTAGGCCACCTTCGCATGACCATATTTTCGGTCCAAGTGCTGCCCATAAAATGGACAGCACTTGGATCAATGTTATTTGATTGGGCTGTTCAGATGACAAGGTATTGTTTGTTTTTGTTTTTTTTAATTTGCTCAGACCAAATACCAGCATGAGAAATAAAACAGCATCACACACTAGTTTCTTCCATATTTTGGAAGAGACTTCTCTATTCAAGTTTATGGGTGAGAAAAAAAAGGCTCTCATATGGATCAACCACACAGCTTTCGACTTTTATGGATACATTGCGATTATTAACATAGGAAAAAATTTTTGGCCTTGTAATTTTAACCGCTGATGCATTGCATACAGATGACGATACAATTTTTTTTTTTCTGGGTGAAAGTCCTTTAATTTGTATTTATTTTTTTACACACCCGTGTGAACTTCTCCTTCAAAGTAGAGTTCTGTGTCTTGCATAGTCTCTGAAATGCTGTATAATAATTCTTGTAATGGTAAACAGTCAGCGTCGGACTGGAGTACCTTGGGTCCACCAGAGAAAATCATTCCTGGGGCCCACTATGTAGATACATAGAAATAATACTAGTCAACCAATTGTGTGGTAAATATATTTAATAATTGTGGTGTAACATAAAAACACAATGGTTCACATTTATCAAAAACGGCGTCATTTGAGCCAAATCTTGTGTACTCACTTCAACTCCACTATTTATAAAACTTTGCCCCTAATGATAAATTTGGTGCAAATTATTTAATCACATGTTGAGCTTGGTAGCACACTTTTCGATGTTAAAAAAAAAGAGCTGGCATCCAGTTTGTCAAATGCTGCATAGTTATATAATTTTGAACAAATTGCGACTTTTTATGCATGTAAAAAAGGTTGCAATATAAATGCATTTGTTCCATGCCTTTTTTAAGACCGCCAGTGCTGGGATAAGGGCGCTCCTCTCCCCATGCAAGTACATAAAATCAATTCATAACATTAATCGCTTGGCACAGATGAACATACAGTACCAGTACGTCCATAGCAGGGTCCGCATGTGTGGAGTTGGCTCAGGAGCGGAGCTTGCTTTACACACATAGGACAACTGCGTTATAGAGTGTACATTTGCCTGTATGATTACCATGCACCTGTGCGCCCCTATCTTGAGACTCCTGTAAAGTGGGCAGCACGGTGACTCAGTGGTTGGCACTGCAGCCTTGCAGCTCTGGGGTCCTGGGTTCAAATCCCACCAAGGACAACATCTGAAAGGAGTTTGCATGTTCTCCCCGTGTTTCCTCCGGGTTCTCTGGTTTCCTCCCACACTCGAAAGACATACTGATAGGGAATGTAGACTGTGAGCCCCAATGGGGACAGTGCCAATAATGTCTGTAAATTGTTTGAATTGTAAAGTGCTGCGGAATATGTTGGCGCTATATAAATAAAAAGATTATTATTTTTATTATTAAAGTCCAGCATTAGACTGGATTCATATGAGATCATTATTTCCACTATATACTGCAATACTGTTATATTGAAACATACAATACAAGCAGGGGCGTAATGATCGCAGTCATGGAGGGTGCAACCGCGACCAGGCCAGTGCTGGAGTGTGAATCACCGACACCAATTTCACCTGGATGTGCATCCTCTCATGCACATTCTGCTGAAATGTATTGTGACGCAGAGACCCGCTGGCTCCCTGCACTGCAATATGCACTGTCAGCCAATCAGAGGCTGGCAGCAGATCTCGGCTCGCCAATGATGAGTTGCACATGGCAGTGACGTTGTGCGCTGCTCTTGCCGGCAGGAAGAAGTCAGCTCCCGGCTCCTGCGCTGGCTATTGAAGGACGCCGCATGTCGAGGGAGCAGAGGAAGGTAAGAATAATCATTTTTTTTCTTTTTAAAATGTGATGGAAAAGAAATGAAGAGGTGAAAATGATTAAGGGGACATTATACCAGGGTGGCAGACACTATACCAAGGTGGGGGACACGATACCAGGATGAAGACATTATATCAGGATGGAGACATTATATCAGAAGGGAGACATTGTTATAGCATGGGGCCCAGGATGGGGGACATTATACCAAAATGGGGATATAATATCAGTCAGGGGTGATACGGGGGGGGGGGGGGCTCAGTCAGTCAGGGGTGATGCAGGAGGGACTCAGTCAGGGGTGATGCAGGAGGGACTCAGTCAGGGGTGATGCAGGAGGGACTCAGTCAGGGGTGATGCAGGGGGACTCAGTCAGGGGTGATGCAGGAGGGACTCAGTCAGGGGTGATGCAGGAGGGACTCAGTCAGGGGTGATGCAGGAGGGACTCAGTCAGGGGTGATGCAGGAGGGACTCAGTCAGGGGTGATGCAGGAGGGACTCAGTCAGGGGTGATGCAGGAGGGACTCAGTCAGGGGTGATGCAGGAGGGACTCAGTCAGGGGTGATGCAGGAGGGACTCAGTCAGGGGTGATGCAGGAGGGACTCAGTCAGGGGTGATGCAGGAGGGACTCAGTCAGTCAGGGGTGAACCAAGAAGTGAGGGAAGAGGGTATTTACTCATACCATAGTGACTGAGCCCTCTCACCCTATATCACCAAAGCCCCCCATTGACACTCACTGTTGGTGTTGGCTCACTTAGTTATGGGTGCTAATCCTGCTCAGCTACATAATTCTAACCTTTGGTAAGTGATGTAGCAGGCAGCCATCATTCTCCCTGTGCTTCTTATTGTCAGCCTGTGACACTGTGGGGGAGGAGCAGTGTTACTCAGCACAGCATGGCTCATTACCTCAGCTCTGCTGTTAGCACGCGGAATAGGCCACAAACAGAACTAACACTGTTTGGCTGCTCTGCTGCCAATCAGTGTTAGCCTTAGCAACAGCAGCATCGATCTCCCTGGTTGTTCCAGGTGCGGTATCGTAGTGATCAGGATCCAGCAGGAATGAAAAGCGTTCTGGTTAGTATGAGAAGTGAGCTGCTGTCTGCATCAGAAGAGATTCAGCAACCCGTTCACTCCGCTGGGATGTCTAATGCTGGGAGGAGCGATGAACAGTAACTAGTAGCATTGACACGTGTGAGCTGCGGTGCTGCAGCAGATCATAAAGTGACGCTAACCGCTCCTCCCAGCATTAGACATGCCAGCACAGCAGTGCACGGGTCACTGAATCTCTTATGCTGCAGACGGCAGCTCACTTCTTGTTCTGACCAGAACACTGATTATTCCTGCTGGATCCTGATCACTGCGATACCGCACCTAGAACAACCAGGAAGAGCAGTGCAGCCGTCGGTGAATCTCTCTCTTCTCCTGCAACTCATGTGTACTGAACGGAACACTGTTCCGATCAGCTGGCATTTTATCACCGCTGTGCCTGTAGCTGCAGACAGCTAACAGTGCCAGCACGTGGGCCCACCGGTGGATGCTTCGGTCCCCCGGTGGGCCAGTCCAATCCTGTATACAGTAATTGTATATTGGAATGTAAAACCAGTGGCAGAATAGATAGTAGAAAAATTGCATACTCTGTCCTAACTACTTGTCACAACTATGTTCTCTGATAACCCTGGGCCAAGGGCTCCTTCCCTGTTCCTAATGCTAGGGGCACCCTAGCTATCTCTGTTCCCTTGATTACTTCTCATTTGTAAAGATGCTGGGGCCATGTACCTTGCTGAAATACTGATCTAGCCGTATATCTGTCCCCCTCTCCACCCAGGGTGGTGGGGAGAAATAGGGTATGAATATGCACCAAACAGACTAACACAGGAAAAAGTACAGGGATAAATGAAAATACCAAACATTCAAATAAGCACTCAGACAATAGAGAGGAACACCAGGGAGAAAAGGAAGGAAAACCAAATAGGACAGGATGAGTATTTGCACACAGCTGAAACACCAAGCAACAGTCACAGTTCAACACTCCAAACGCCTCTACCAACAACCGACACCTCCACTCCACACCAGGCAATATAAAACTAACACTGGCAATCCAGATTGCCAGAGGCCAGTAAATATATAGGAGAGGGGAGTGGCCAATACTGAACAGCTGAGCTCATCCAAGCAGGAAAGCCTAAGAGACTCTAAGCTGAACAGTTTAACACCTGCAAAGATAACATAAACCTTCACTGTTTAATATGAAGGAGAAGTGCTTCTGATCAGTGCAGGAGTACGTGAAAACAGATGCTGCGGTCTTCTGGCCCCCGTGAAACTACTAATGTGTAGTCAACCATCACCCAAAAACCACTGCATCTTACTATGAAATACATTTTACACCCACAAATCACCTATCAACTTCTGTGTTCAAGAGC
The DNA here is from genome assembly GCF_046119375.1 of Phyllobates terribilis. Taxonomy (NCBI): domain Eukaryota; kingdom Metazoa; phylum Chordata; class Amphibia; order Anura; family Dendrobatidae; genus Phyllobates; species Phyllobates terribilis. The sequence goes on along the minus strand of NW_027362762.1, from coordinate 322,948,714 downwards.
CTCTTTAAGGCTACGCTTTTCTGTAAAAACTCCACATTTTTTGTTGCATTTTTTTCATCACCAAAAAGATTTATAGACAGATTTTACTTAAAAGACTATGGATGTGGCATTTTTCCCAGATTTTTTCTAAAACAAAACAACATGTTACAAATTGTAGATTTTATGTTTTAAAATGTCAGAAAATTAGATAATGTAAAAGGTGTTAAAGCACAATTTCTATCATTTTGGCCAGGCACCCACCTTGAACTAGCCCAGATTGCTCCGTGGTCTGCATAGACACATGATTAGTTGATGTCACAGTTGAACCAGTCATCCGACTGCTGGGCCCATGATTGGCTGCAGAAGTCAACTGACTTTGAACAGCGAGTCAAACATCTAATGACACTGACGCGCCCCTGGGCCTGTGTCGCGCTGCGTTGCGTACGCGGGAGCTTACCCGGAGCCGGATCTGTTGAGGGTTGTAGTCTCGTGGCGGTGACCCGGTCCGTGCCCAGGGAGTCAAACTGAGCGGCGATGTATTAGCGGTAGATGTTGGACGACTACGCCACCCGTTGAGTACAGCTAAGGAGCTGCTGCTGCAGGGCAGACCGCTGAGGCCGGTGGTAGGATTGTGCAGCGTGATAGTATAACCCCCAACGGGAGGGGTATGGCCTCAGGGCAGCCGACGTGGATGATGGGGGTAGCAGAAACCACTCGGAGACGGTACGGTGTAGTTCAGGGTCTTTACTGGTGACAAAGATAGACCCTCCCGGAGTACTGGCTAGCGATTGGGGCCTGGTCAGTCCTTGAGCAGATGGGATCTCCCCTGGCCAGGCGGAGTTGTAGGCCTCCCAAACTAACTGTACTCTTCTGGCTACCTTGCTAGAGGCGGGTATAAGTAGCCCACGTCCCTCAGTGTACCGTGTGGTGCTCACCCGTATGGCCGGTGACTCGGGGCCTTCTAGTAGCTTCCGCTCCACGACGGCGGTGCTGGTCCCATGCGTGTGACCGTGCCTTCGGGTTTCTTGGCCAGAGGATCTGGAATCCCCTGCCTGACGGATTCTGCTGCTGGGTAGGAGTTAGTCCCCACAGCCTCGGACTCCGGGTCCGGTAAGAAATCTTCTCAGTCAGGGCGAGCTCTGCAGCTGCCAGCCCCTGACTCCTTGTAACACTGCTCCCACAGAGCTCCTGATGTTCTGTTCCTATATTTGCTTCTTTTCTCTGTCTCTACTTCTTCTCTACTCACTAACCCTGCCTCAGCCCCAGTTTTATATAGGGGAAGTTCTTCCCCTCCCAGGACTGTGCAGGAGGTGTGGCATGCATAGGATTCCTGACCAAGAGACCTCCCACCTGCTCTCAGACGTAATATCTCTATCACTGTGGCAACCAGACCCCTGGGGTGTCACAACACCCTGCTCAAGTCAATTGACTGCTGCAACCAATCACAGGCCACAGAGGTTTAGAGGCTAGTAGACTGGAAACATCACTGCTTCCTATGTCTGTGCAGATCATGGAGCAGCCTGCAATGGATCCAGGTAGGTACCAGTAGGAGAATATGACCGGGTTTGTTTTTTACATATCCCATTCTGGACCTATTTCACTTCACCTTAAGTCAGGAAGATAAATATGGGATATACAACATATCTTCAATAGGCATCACTGCATACCAGCAGCAAAGTAAGAATAAGTAAGCAGGAGACTATGTTGTGTGGTGGCAAATTAAAAATATCATGAAGACCTTTCCTTTGATCTTGTATGCTAAATTCCGTTGAACATAATATTAATTAGATGTCAAACTTGGACTCTAGGGGTCCTTGCTGGTATATAGTAGGGAGGGAGATCACTTGTAAATGCTGCCACCTTGTGTGCAGACAATATGGGGTGCCACTATCACAAGAGTCTGACCAGGGAGAATTTAATAGCTGTGTTCACAGGAAACCTGTGAAATAACCTTAGATGTGAGAGGATTAACTAGCTTGGATAGAATGGTTTGCCTCACAAATCCATAGGATGGGTCATCATTAGGAGATTGGCGCGTGCACTACAAATAGGTCATCAATATGTAAGCCACAGTAACATCTTTAAACAACATGTGATACAAATTGTAGCCTGTCAAAAGTGTTTTGTTAGCATTTTGATATAATGTACAGTCATGGCCAAAAGTTGTGAGACTGACACAAATTTAAGTTTTCACAAAGTTTGCTGTTTCAGCGTTTTTAGATCTATTAGATGTTTCTGTGATTCCTGAAGTACAATTATAAGCACTTCATACGTTTTTACACTTTTATTGAGATATACATCAAGTTTATGTAAAAACTTCATAGTTACAGTGCTGACAATTATTTTTCAAAACTTCTGCCCTTCGGGCTGGCATGCTGGATATCAGCTTATGGTCACGGCTCCACTATCAGTATTTGGTCAGTATTCTTTCTCAGTTGTGGGAGGCAAAAATAGGAGTGGGTGATAAACGGAATTGAGATCTGGGGAGTTTCCTGGCCATAGACCCCACATTTCAATGTGTTGTTCACTGAGCCACTTAGTTACCACTTTTGCCTAGTGACAAGGTCTCTCATCATGCAGGAAAAAACATTGTTCATTACCAAACTGCTTTTATATCATATCATTAGGAGAAGTTGCTCTTGGAGAATATTTAGATAGCATTCTATATTTATGGCACTGCTCTTAGGGAAAAACACATGAATGGTCTCAGGATGCTTTACTGTTGGCATAACACAGGACTCATGGTAGTCCAAATGAAACCGGAAAACAGTTCAGCTCCACGATCACTTAAAAAATTCAGCGCAGTCTTTTAAATATCATGATAGGAATAAATAAAATATTGACACGTTTCGGGCGAATACGCCCTTAGTCATATTGTCACATCATGACTAAGGGTATACTCACCTGAACCGCGTTGATGTTTTATTCATTCCTATCATGATATTTTAAAGACTGCATTGAATTTTTGTACTCATTCACACTAAAATAAAGAAATCTTCGTAATCGTGGAGCTGAACTGTATTCCATTTTCATTTGGACTTGTCCTGCGTCAAGGCACAGTCGCTGCCCCGAACCACAAGAACTTAGCATGCAGGTGAGCTGCATCTCTTTCTTCCACTCATGGTAGTGGTCACTTTTTTCTTCTGGACAATTATTCTTCTAGATGTACCAGACAGTCCGAAGGGGGCTTTACCATAAGAGAAAATACGTTTACTCCAGTCCTCTGCGCTTTATGCAGAATGTCAGTCTGTCCTTAAAGGGGTTGTCCCACGAACGAAAGTTCACTTTAATCAATAGATCTTGGAATAATAATAACTTCCACAATTGGATGTTTTTAAATAAAATGTTCCTGTGCTGAGATAATCTTATAAATGTGCCCCTGCTGTGTCTCACCATAAAGGAACATGGTCTGATCATACCACATTTCCTGGGAAGGGGAGGACGCAAAAGACTATACAGATAGCACAGCATGGGGTCACAGAGGATTCTTTTTCTGAGGTAAAACATTTCCCTGCCTGATTTTAAACAATGTTTCACTTCAAAGAAAGAATCATCTGTGACCCCATGCTGTCCTGTCTGTATACTCTTTTGCTTCCTCCCAGGAGATGTGGTATAATAAGACCATGTTCCGTACATGGTCAGACACAGCCATTACACAGTACACAGCAGGGGCACATTTATAAGATTATCTCAGCACAGGAACATTTTATTTAAAAACATCCAATTGTGGAAGTTATTATTATTCCAAGATCTATTGATTAAAATGTTCGTGGGAAAACCCCTTTAATGTTTTTCTTGGAGATAATTGGCTTCTTTCCTGCTCTTCTTGAAACAAGGCCAGCCTGCAAAAGCCTACATTTCACTGTGCATCCAGATGCATTGACATCTGCCCGCTGCCATTCCTGAGCAAACGCTGCACTGGTGTTGAACTTATACTGTAACCGAATCCTTTTTTGGCTCATTCAGATGTCCGCTTTTCGCATATGAATGCTATCCGTGGTTTTCACGGATAGCACTCCTGCCTTTGATAGTCTATGGGGCCATTCATATGTTCGTGATTTTTCATGGCCGGGGCAGTCCAATTGAAAATCGTGGAAACAGGTCATATTTTGATCTGAGGGTCGGATCAAAACCGGCAATGCAAGTTTATGGGTCTGTGAAAAAATCAGACCACTCAGATGCCATGATTTCATGGACTGTCACATAGGAGAAGGTGAGGCAGCTTTTTTTTTTTCTCCACATATGAGAAAAAACAGATGACACTCAGACCACACTCTGATCAAAATATGAGGTCCATTTTTCTTGTATGTGAGAAAAACAGGGGTCTGAATGAGGCCTTGGGATATAGTCCTGGCACTTGCTGGACTTGGTCTACTTAAAGCCCTCTTCACAACAATTGAACCTCTCTATTTGAATTTCTCTTGACCTGAGAAATGTTTGATTTTGGGAAATCTTTCAAGTAGCAATGCCATTGCCTGTAAAGCCCCCGTCTCACATAGCGAGATCGCTGCTGTTTCACGGTTTTGGTGACGCAACAGCGACCTCACCAGCGATGTCGCTATGTGTGACACTTTGCAACGATCAGGCCCCTGCTGTGAGGTCGCTGATCGCTGCAAAGTGTCCTGGACCATTTTTTGGTCGTTGCTCTCCCGCTGGTCAGCACTCATCGCTGTGTGTGACCAGCGGGAGCAGCGATCAGGCTGGTAACTATGGTAAACATCGGGTTACTAGGGGCACACGCGCTCCTAGTAACCCGTTGTTTATCAAGGTTACGAGCCTGCTAAAGTGAGCGGTAACCTCCCGCTCACTGTAGCAGAGTGGTAACCATGATAAACAACGGGTTACTAGGAGCGCGTGTGCCCCTAGTAACCCGATGTTTACCATAGTTACCAGCCTGCTCCTGCTTCGTAACCAGGAGCAGGACATCGTGGAAAGAATCTTTCCACGATGTCGCTGCTCCCCTGATCGTTGGTGAGCCTGCCTGTTTGACAGCTCACCAGCGACCACATAGCGTCGCAGCAACGATCCCTGACAGGTCGTATCGTTGTCGGGATCGTCGCAGCGTCGCTAAGTGTGACGGGGCCTTAAAGCAAGGATGACTACAAGTGATTCCTTGGAGGTAACCATGGTTAACAAAAGATGATAATGATTTCAAGCACCAGCCCCCTTTTAAAGCAACCAGTCTGCGCTAATATTTCACACCACATGACAGTTATATTAGTCGCCTTTTCAACACTTTTTTCTGAGCTTCGAGAAGACTCTGAAATGATGTAAGCAGGTCATTTTGTAGCAGGTCTGAAATTCAGCTGAAATGTTTTTTTCTGATAAAATGCACTTTAAATAGCAAGGAATGACTTTGCCATTTATCTCATCATTCTTCATAAGAGTTAAGGCAAATTTCCACTATAAAAACAGAACCAGCAAGGTTCATGATATCCAAAATTTGTGTTAGTCTCAAAACTTTTGGCCACGAACGTAGCAAATTAGTATTGAGAAAAATTAGAGATGTTGATACAAATTTTGCCATTTTGACTACAATTTGAAATGGCACTCCAATTTGAATGGAGTGGCATTTCTGGCACGGCACACTGAGGAGCTAAATTCATTACGTGGTGTGGGTCTTGAAATGAATTTGGTGCCTTATATTCAAGTAACATTGGGGTGAGAATGGACTATGCCCGTTTTGATGAATCTTTAGACAAAACAATAGCTATTCCTGCCAAGATGAAAGAAGAGCTCCAGTGGTGGTTGATCTATCCTAATTGTGAAAACATTTGCCCTGGAAATATTTTTAAAAATCCATGCACATTTCCAGTGTATCTTCTCAACAAAAGAATATCTTTCAAGTAATCATGCAGCATGCAGATACTTTCGTGAACCAGTTATTGGCAGTCCACATCAAGGATTTCACAAACAGAATGGCAAAATTTAGAGAGAGTTGGAACATAAATTTCTAACAAATTACATTTTAGACTCATGTGATACTATTTGTCAGGATGCTAAAACCAAGACTAAATTTAGGTTCAGTAGACAATTCAAGCAAACAGTTGAGATTCTTTAAGTTTGCCTATTTACCAAAAGAAAGAAAATTGCTTCGCTAAACCTGTGCTTCTCATAGTACCATTGTGGCGTAAACGATACTGAGTTGCCATTTCATGTCCACAGAAAAGGCAACTGCCTGGAATGGTTGACAATGGTTGATTGGATCATTGTCAGGACCCTTTTAAGTGAATAGGGACTCCCTCATCAAATAGAGGGGTTTTTCCACTGTTACAAAAGTCGACCCCCACCGAAAAAGTAAAAAAAAAAAAATAAATAGTTTTAGTACTCGCCCTCCATTGGTCCAGCACAAGCTACCCGCCGTTGCTACAGGGTCTATATTTTATCTGCAGCAGAGCCATTACGACCACAGTACACATTACCGATGCAATAAATCACTTAGCTCAGTGGCTCATGGCGTCAAAGACAGCAGAGCCACTAAGCTCAATGATTGGCTGCAGCTGTGATGTGCGTTATCGACGTGACGTCACCTCTGGAGGCAAAACACACACCGTAGCAGCGACATTGAGCTGGTACTGGGCCAAGGAATAGTGAGTACTATTTCTAATTGTTGAGGTCCACATTTTCTTTAAATGGAATACCTATATAAATAGTTATTTTTATATAAGGATTAACAAATGGATCATATACAACACTACACAAGGTATTCAGCAAATGGTGATGGACAAACCATGTACCGCATAATCAGTGATCAACAAAGACATTGCCAAAGCCCTTACAGTCAGGACTCAAAGATGGCAGTTCCATTAAGGCTTACAACACAAGTCCTCTGTTCTGCTGATCAGTAGTGGTCCTTGCAGTGGGATCCATATAGATCTCTCACTTATAATGTATCTAGTGGCAGTTCAAGGGTCAATTCCAAAAGCGTATTCAGGAGTCAGGGACTAAGCCGAGTCAGAATCACAGAAGTCAATCCTTACAATAACAACACAATAAGGTAGTATAATATACAACAACTGACAATCGCAGGGGGTGAATTGGAAATATACAACCCCTGACAAAAATTATGGAATTGCCGAGCTTGGAGGATGTTCATTTAGTTGTTTAATGTTGTTGAAAAAAAGCAGATCACAGACATGGTACAAAACTAAAGTCATTTCAAATGTCAACTTTAGGTCTTTAAGAAACACTAAAAGAAATCAAGATTAAAAATGTGGTAGTCCGTGAGGGTAATTTTTTTCAGACCAAGCAGAGGGAAAAAATTATGGAATCACCCTGTAAATTTTCATTTCCAAAACTAACACCTGCATCAAATTAGATCTGCTCGTTAGTCTGCGTCTAAAAAGGACTGATCACACCTTGGAGAGCTGTTGCACCAAGTGGACTGACATGAATCATGGCTCCAACACGAGAGATGTCAATTGAAACAAAGGAGAGGATTATCAAACTTTTAAAACAAGGTAAATCATCACTCAATGTTGCAAAAGATGTTGGTTGTTCACACTCAGCTGTGTCTAAAATCTGGACCAAATACAAACAACATGGGAAGGTTGTTAAAGGCAAACATACTGGTAGACCAAGGAAGACATCAAAGCATCAAGACCGGAAACTTAAAGCAATATGTCTCCAAAACAGGAAATGCACAACAAAACAAATGAACGAATGGGAGGAAACTGGAGTTGATGTCTGTGACCGACCTGTAAGAAACCGCCTAAAGGAAATGGGATTTACATACAGAAAAGCTAAACAAAAGCCATCATTAACACCTTAACAGAAAAAAACAAGGTTACAATGGGCTAAGGAAAACCAATCATGGACTGTGGATGACTAGATGAAAGTCATATTCAGTGATGAATCGCGAATCTGCATTGGGTAAGGTGATGATGCTGGAACTTTTGTTTGGTGCCGTTCCAATGAGATTTATAAAGATGACTGCATGAAGAGAACATGCAAATTTCCACAGTCATTGATGATATGGGGTGCATGTCAGGTAAAGGCACTGGGGAGATAGCTGTCATTACATCTTCAATAAATGCCCAAGTTTACATTGAGATTTTGGACAGTTTTCTTATCCCATCAATTGAAAAGATGTTTGGGGATGATGACATCATTTTTCAAGATGCCATCCTGCCATAGAGCAAAAACTGTGAAAACATTCCTTGAAAGAAGACACATAAGGTCAATGTCATGGCCTGCAAATAGTCCAGATCTCAATCCAATTGAAAATCTTTGGTGGAAGTTGAAGAAAATGGTCCATGACAAGGCTCCAACCTGCAAAGCTGATCTGGCAACAGCAATCAGAGAAAGTTGGAGCCAGATTGATGAAGAGTACTGTTTGTCACTCATTAAGTCCATGCCTCAGAGACTGCAAGTTGTTATTAAAGCCAGAGGTGGTGCAACAAAATGCTAGTGATGTATTGGAGTGTTCTTTTGTGTGTTTGTTTTTCATGATTCCATAATTTTTTTCCTCAGAATTGAGTAATTCCATAATTTTTCCCTCTTCTTGGTCTGAAAAAAATTACCCTTACTGAGTACCACATTTTTAATCTTGATTTCTTTTAGTGTTTCTTAAAGCCCTAAAGTTGCCATTTGAAATTACTTTAGTTTTGTGACATGTCTGTGATCTGCTTTTTTTCAACAACATTAAACAACTTAATGAACATCCTCCGAGCCCGGTGATTCCATAATTTTTGCCAGGGGTAGTATATAGTACACTGTCTACCCTTTAGTGGCATAACTTGTATCAAATATATTACACTAGTCCCTGACTGGAGTAGCATCTCTGGCAAGGCGCATGCCACTGAGAAGATGCGGATGCTTCCTGATGAATTTGACACATGTTTCCCCACCTTATCGCTTCATTAAGACTGGCTAGAATGTACATTTACATTCTTTATGAATCGGCCCCTGTGTTTCCTAACTACACTTTTGGTAATAGCTCTATTACAAGTTTCATTTACACAGCACAATATTGGTGCACTTTATAAATGCTTTTTTTTTTCTTCCTTCACATTTCGGACATAATCCAAAAATAAGAATACATATTTTGTAATACTTCTCCTACCTATAGTCCTTATTGTTTGGTATGAAAAAAAAGAAACAGAACCAAAACTTTCTTGATTATGGGGTCTTATGTTCAGACCGCACTCCTCTTGACAGATGCATGAATCACCATTCATGTCTGGTCTGACAATTGTTTTCCATGTGTCATGTTTATGTGAGAGAAATAAAAATAGGTTTACTATACATAAAATATAGTTACTATTTTATGGATATTCAGATGGTAATTTAATGCAAAATTATTTTTTAAAAACAATCACTTCTATAGAGGATAGAAGAAAAAAAAAAGCAGCTCTTATACCATAAGTCGCTAAAAAAGGAATAGGCGATCGTGCATTTCTCCATATGAAGATGCAATTCGTGTAACCTTTATATCACAAGAATAAATGTGTCAGCATATTATTCCCATAGTAACGGAATCATTATGCTAGAGTGGTCATTCCAATACCCAAGTATTGTTCCCATGCGATTAAGCCCTCGTGATGTATGATCCCTTTAATTAACACTTGAAGTTTCAGTGCAGATTCCATGCTGTGATCTTGAGCTTTCACACGAGTGATATATGACACAGGCGTAAAACAGAACACAGCGATTTCCACTGCCGGAAAATGCACAAACTGATCCGGTGAAAATCCAGCACCCAGACAATGAGATGATGGGCTAGAACATACAGAAAATGCCAACTGCACCTGAAGTCCCCAATGACATTGAGAGCATGCACAGAAATACACTCCCAACTTGCAGCAATTAAACTCTTCCACCATATGAGCAGCATTGATGCAGCAGGGTAATGCACACAGCCATGTGCACATACTGGATTTATCCCTAGAAAGCTGGGTAGCCATGCATGACATTCAGCCTCCCCAAGCACCTATGGAAGGAGGGCCAGCTACAAATGGAGCAAGAACATTAAGATCAGACAACTCCTCCTACCAGTATTTAGAAAAACCGCATTTAATCTCAGCATCAGTTCTTCTATGGCCATCTCTGCGAATGTCGATGTTCACTTGCTAGAGAGAAGGTCCACAGAAAGCATTTTCTTCCTTGTGCTGGAGAAGCAGCGATGCTACAGCAGAGCTCCCCAGCACTGCATTTCAATTAGCTCCAGGTCCTTGCTCGACACAAAAGGAGGTGGTAAGTGAGCGCACACTCCCCTCCGCAATACACAGGCGACTCGCTCACCATTGGAGGTGCTGTCATTAGGAGTCTTCATCACGTCAGGATCAGTTCACATTAATCAGTAATATGATGCAGCAGCTTTTATTTTCTCTTTTCTAGAATGTGATAACGGCAGAACCTTACTATAAAACAGCATCGTAACACCATACACAGAGCAGGTGCCATGCAGAGAAAAAATATTGTAGGATAATACATTTTTAAATATCTGTTATGTGTAACCTTGACTATTCTTCTTTCAGAATGTTTTTACATATGGAAGCAGCGGTATGGCTGGAAAGACTTTTGCCCACCCTCTCCAAAACCAAAAATCAAAAACCTTTTTTGTAGAGATAGAATGTACCAGTCATGGGAAATCTCACAAAGAAGCCATATGCAAATCAAGCTTAAGGTGCATTGGGGGCGTGTCATTACAGGACTGTTTCTTCCTGTATTAATATGCCCCCAATACAGCTCCAGTCTGATTTACATATGGCTTCTGTGCTAAAATATTGTTATTGGGGGACAAGTGTCTATACAGTCCCACCACTACTTCCTTATGTAAAAACATTCCGATACAATCCCTTTAAAGATCAGTCAACACTACAGCCATATCACTTAACAAGTCATACCCCCCTATACAGCCATACTATTACTTCCATATGTAAAAACGTGCTGACTGCTTCACCCTTAAAGGGAGTCTGTCAGCACAGAATGACTGTTCAAACCAAGTACGGGCGCTCAGTGCATCACAGCAGGACCATCATTCATATACATCTTCCCACCTGCTTGTTTTTTTTACAATCTCCACCTCCCTCATCTTTGATTGACAGCTCGTGCTTCATAGAGCCAGAGAAGAAAGGAGATAGATGGAAACCAAGCAGGTGGGACGGTGTATATAAATGATTGTCCCCGCTGTGATGCACCGATTGCTTGTACTGGGTTTGAACGGTCATTCTGTGCTGACAGAGACCCTTTAACCTGAGCCTATTGTATTCAGATTATCACTACTTGGGTGTGTGATTGCTACTGTATGCAACAATCCAACAATGGTAGGCTAAAGCAAAACTACAGTATATCAATATTATAAAATGGTAAATAAAAATAGATTATTTATTGGCCCAATAAGTATTTTGGACATTAGTACGTGTGGCGCCCCTGCGGGTTCAGTCGCCACAGAGGTACTGCATCTCACCCAGAGGTGTGGTATCCCACTCTCAGGTAAGGATGGAGTACTGCCCGGGACCCTAACACATGCATCCAACATTACACTACTCCAGACCGGCAGGAGGGGCAAGATGCGCTGCTCCTCTGCTGAGCCCTGTCCCTGGCTGGAGTGGGGGGAACCAAGAGAGAAGGAACCATGTAATGGGTGTGGGTGGAGGAAGGAGTTTAGGGGAGCACTTCAGCAGGTGTATAAGAAGGGATGGAACCATCTAGAAGGGTTCCACTCAGAGGAGGACAGTGAGTGGGAGCAGGAGCTCAGCAGGAGCTCTGCTCAGAAGAGCGGGTCTAGTGAGAGGCCCAGGAGGTGAGACTGACTGAGGAGAGGAGAGGAACAGAAAGGAAGGCTCCAGGAGTGAAGACGGGATCCCAGGGGTACGGGCACTGCTGGAGGCCACCCGTACGCCCGAATCTACCAGGCGGTGGAGGGATCTAGCCGCAGAGGGGACCGGCCCCTAACTAGTGAGAATTACAAAGTTCAACTAGAACCAGGAGGCTTCTGTACTTTCAGGGTGCAGTTGCCATATCCGCACTCAAGTCGCCAAAAAGGTAACCACATAGGATCCAGGGAACTCCAGGTTGCCCAGAAAGATCCAAGGATACCGGCTTGGGACACTGTTTGCGAGGCAGAGAGCAAGAAGGGTGAGAGCCAGCGCAGGAAGACGGCTGAGAAGGGCATATAGGACGGGGTCCTGTCAGGCACTCTTGAAATACCTGAGGGATTGCTGAACCCCTGCCTGGTGAACGCAGCACGACGTGGGAAGTTATGATCTGCAGTTGTAACCAGGAGCAAAGTGAGAACTGTGAGTAAATCCGGAAGACTGCACCCCACTGTCTCTGTGAATTATTACTGCTGCGCCATCACCCCCTGCACTACAACCGCTACCTCAACATCTACAACATCTACACTGCCCTGGTGCTAAGCTCTACCTGTGGAGAGCTAAACCAACTCTGCTGCATCATCAGCTCCAGAGGACCTGCTCCGCAGCGGCGGCTCCCTTTAGCCGCATACCACAGGCGGCGTCACGAACATTAAAAGTACTTTAAATCCCCTTTATTAAATCATTCCCCTTTTCATTGACTGCCCTGGGTCACGGAGCGGGTCACTGCCACTGTGACATCCCCAGCCCCAACGACCGGCCCGGCTACCGAGTACCCCACGGCCCAGGGGGCGCGTCATATACACACCACAAGATACAATCTTAAGCTATACAATGGAGTTTAGAGGTACGCAGGCTAGTGCATTGTAGTCAGGAAATGGTGAACTACAGTAAGTTGCATTCAACAATCACTAGTGGAGACTGCGGAAGGTCCAATTCTATAGTTTTAGGATAATTATTATTTCTTTAGTGTCTAAAGTCACATAGTGCATTTATACACAAACTTTGCAGCTCTCTCTCCTCTCCATGTCTGGTAATCTGGTGTATGTGATGCTTGTGTGCTGACATGAAAGCCACCTCACATATGACGAGCAGTTTAAACAATATCAATTGTGAAAAATAATTAAAAAAAAATCTGTGTGTGAACACATTATGTATGGGAAAAAAAGTGCCCATGTGCTGCAAAAACTCTTGGCAGGAAAACCACTACGTAAAATATGCACATTTTTGCAAGCTTTTTTTCTGTGTTTTTTTTCCCAGTCATTTGAATACGTGAAAAATACTGCAAAAACGCTGAAAGAATTGACATGCCGCAGATTGGAAAAAACGTTTTGGTAGTTCAAATCTGCAAGGAAAAAATAGACAGCGTGTGCATTTCAGAAATCTCATTCATTGATTTTTTTTGTGCGGCAAAAACGAGCGAAAAAATGTGTGAAAAACAAAAAGTGAGAACATATTCAAGAAAGCAAAATTCTGCAGCATCAAATTTGCCTAACAAAAGTTTAACAAAACTGATTTCTAGGTCTCCAGATGGTATTCTGTGCCACAATGTTATCTTATGTACGTAACATAATGAGACTTATTTTGAGAATGGCAGTTAAAGGGAATCAGTCACGCGAAAAAATGCTATTAACGTACAGATATGGGGTTAATCTGCAGGTGAATATCGTTCTGAACCTGCCCAGCGCCCGCAGGGCAACCCATGCTTTGCCACTGACATGGAGTGCACTAAATACTATTGAGCTTTTTGATTGATTGGAGTCTGGAATCGAAGGTATTTCTGTCCCTCTTGCCTGCCACAAGGAAGGTACCGGTATGTACTGGTTGCAGGACAGTCCCAAAGTTGTGGTCCACAAAAAAGTTGCCCATTGGTGGAGCAAGCATAGCTAGAAGATGGAATGGTACAGGCCAGATGACAGTTGTTGAAATACGAAGAAATAGGAGTGATAATAAAGGGTTGGTACAGTAGCAACATCAGGAAAAGCAGAAATTGGTTGTCTGGAGAATAAAAGCTAAGCACTACCATGAGTCCTGTGCCATGCCAACAGTAAAGCATCCTGAGACCATTCATGAGTGGAGCTAATTTTCATCCAATGCCCACTTACAATTTTGTCTAAGAGTACTGCCATGAATAAAGAATGGGATCTAAACATCCTCCAAGAGCAACTTCTCCCCACGATCCAAGAGCAATTGGGTGATAAACAATGCTTTTCCCTGCATTATGGGCCATCATGACACAAGGAAATAGTTATAACTAAGTGGCTAGGTCAACTAAGCATTGAAATTTTGTGTCCATGGACAGAGAAATGCCCAGATCTCAATTCTACTGAGAACCTGTGGTCAATCCTCGAAAAAGCGGATAGACAAAACACAGAAATTGTGATAAACTCCAACCACTGATCAGGCAAGAATGGGTTGCAGTCAGTCAGGATTTGGCCCAGAAGTTGATATCCAACATGTCTAGATGAATTAACAAGGTATTGCCTGTAAATATTGAGTCTTAACATAAACTTCAAGTATTTGTCTATACAAATGTAAAAACTTGTGAAATACTTATGATTGTACTTCAGTAACCATAGAAACATCTAACTAAAAAGATCTAAAAACACTGAAAAAAAAAGTATAGAAAAATAAGAAGAGTACCAATAAATAAAATTAAGTGAAACTTTATTGTATTACAAAAAATACATAAGATTTAATATAAGCATATTAAAGACAGAATATGTACAGAGAAACAACTTAAAAATATCTGCATGTAATTGACAAAATTTACACAAAATGTGATTTTATTCCCTTATTCCAGATATATTTTAGATATGGTGTATCCGTTGCTTTATCTCAGCTGCTATATACATAAATATTTACAAATATGGAAACAATAACATGTAAATATTTATTGAGGCTATGTGCCCACGATGCAGAAATGAAGCAGAAAATTTCTGCAGCATTTCTGCATTTCCCTGGCAGAAAAAAACGCATGCAGATTGTACATGCAGATTGTACATGCGTTTTTCCTGCAGAATACATGCGGATTCACATGCGTATCCCCATGCGTTAACGCATGTGTTTCCGCATGCGGACTGACAAGCACTTTCCAGGCGATAGCATCACTTGGAAAGTGCTTGACAACTAGGTCACACTATATAAATCCATGCAAACGGCATGGATTTATACAGTGACCGTAAAAATTACTGTGACCGTAAAAATAAAAAAATAAAAGCTATACTTACCTCCGATGCCGCCGCGTGTGCTGTCGCGCTCCTTCCTGGTTCCTTCCTGGCTTGCCGGCATCTCGCGAGACAGCCTGCGGTCACATGACCGCGACGTCATCTCAGGTCCTGGAAGGAGAAGCGCTGCAGGGGCCGCCGCACAGGTGAATATAAACTTTATTATTTTATTCTTTTTTTCACAGGTACAATGGTACCCAGGTCTGGATGAGAGTCTCCTCTCCTCCAGACTTGGGTACCATACGCACATTGAACTGCATATAATCCGCTTGTACAAATGTACAGACACGGATTCTATGCGTCTCAATGCAAGTCAATGGCGGCGCTTCCGCTGCGCTTCCGCAAAAATAATGAACATGCTGTGGATTTATGAGCGCTGCAGAAATGCTGCGGAAAAATCTGCAGCATGTGCACTGACATTGCGGAATGCCATTGGGGACCATGGGGTGCAGATTACCATGCGTTTTTGATGCGTTTCTGCTGCGTAAATTCCGCAGCATAAACGCATGAAAAACGCATCGTGTGCACGCAGCCTGAAACTCAACAACTTCAAAATGGAGTCCATTCCACTGGTCTGCAAACTAGGGAGGCGACGATGGATCCTGACAGTTTCCTTAATGAGATTTGGTCTGATTGCATTGGCAATCAAGCAGTTACAATTATTCTTCCCTACTATACATACAGCAGCACAAGTAAAATATGCAAAGCAAAAAGTTCAAGTACCCAATTTTATCATTTCTTGTATTTAAGTTACAAAATATCATCGATATATGGCATTTAAGGTTTTACTTGAAGTTTTCTATACTGTACTCAAAATACTAAAATAATAAAATTAGGATAAAAATTGTACTTCTTGCATTCATCGTACACAAAATCCATGCTCTCAATTCTGTGGTTTAGAGTTAAAGGGTTGTCTCTCAAGTGCAACTACTGTGATTCCTATCAGAATGGAGAGGCACTTTGTAAGAGCAGGTCCCCTTCTGGCAGATTTGATGCATTTATACACTGTATGGTTGCCATGTAATAGTACATTTCCTATACAGTGGCTGCTAAACGTAAATGTATGGATAGACATGGCTTCCATTAGTGTAAAGACTGTTTGAAAAAATGGATTCACAGGAATTAAAAATAAATTGAGTTTAAGGGCTGTTTCACATGTCCATGCAATTCGGTCCTATGTCGGATCGCAATGCACGAACTAACAGAGCGGCTCTCCTGACTCAAGCGTGACAGCTTCGTATATTTCTATGAAGCTGTCACACTCACATCAGGAGATGCGCAGTCAGTCCGTGCATTGCGATCAGACATAGGACCGAACTGCACAGTCATGTGAAACAGCGCTAATTCTACTAGTAGGATATAGACAACTGATCATTATATCTGAGGGTTAGTACCAAATCATGCTCAGAGAATAAGCTCTAATCGTAGCTGTAATACAACCCTAAAATAGAGCCACTTTATGGTCAACTGTAATTAGTCTAATTACAGTATTTAACTAATGTGTGGGAATGACCTACAATTAATGTTTTATGTTAAAAATAACATAAAACTGTAAAAACACAAAACTAGGGAGCACTCCAAAACGTGCAGCGAAAAAAAAAAAGTGAGGTTTTTTTTGTAATTGACTCATTAATACATTGCAACATTTTGGCTCATTAAAGCATGCTTAGCCTTTCTCAAGCCTTTTTTTCCTTTATTTTTTGGAGTTTCTTTTTCAATAGTTGTTAGCACCACACCAGATCCCTGCTCTGACAGGCAGGGTCTCCGGCGTGTCACTTCACTCACCTGTACTCTGCCTGCTTCCAGCTATGTCCTTAGGGCACACTCGCGCTCCCGCCCTTTTAAAGGGCCAGCGCGTGCACTTGCTATTACGTCCCCAGCCAATGGCTGTGGGACATTACATATATATTGCTTCCTCCCCACAGGGGAGGTGCCTGAGCAACCCTCCTTTTCTGCAGTCTAAGTTGTTAAGGTTGCGTACCAGTCCCTGCTGCCCTCTGGTGCAAGCCCAGCCTGCTGCCCTCTGGTGCAAGCCCAGCCTGCTGCCCTCTGGTGCAAGCCCAGCCTGCTGCCCTCTGGTGCAAGCCCAGCCTGCTGCCCTCTGGTGCAAGCCCAGCCTGCTGCCCTCTGGTGCAAGCCCAGCCTGCTGCCCTCTGGTGCAAGCCCAGCCTGCTGCCCTCTGGTGCAAGCCCAGCCTGCTGCCCTCTGGTGCAAGCCCAGCCTGCTACACTCTGGTGCAAGCCCAGCCTGCTACACTCTGGTGCAAGCCCAGCCTGCTACACTCTGGTGCAAGCCCAGCCTGCTACACTCTGGTGCAAGCCCAGCCTGCTGCACCATCCAGTTTGTCCTACAGGGTCCAGCTGCTGCGCGTCCGTTGGTCTGTCCTGGAGTGGCACCTGGCGTTCAACGGGAGCCAAGTCTTACCTCACAATCAGAGGTTCTAGTGAACAGTCTGGTGCTCGCTTAGCCAGGCTCTCCGCGGTCCGTGGCGCAGTGGTTCCACAAACCACGTCCGTGACAATAGTAATCTCATTACACAAAGTATTACAATGGCATTTTTCATCACTATATTACATATTGACTCCTCAATATTGAAATTGAAACAATGCCAAGGAGGCTACAATGGCCTGTGTAGAGTGAGCCCTCAGATGCCATGGAGCTGTTCCATCACTTCAGGAATAGGCTAAATTGATGGCTTCTCTAATCCAGCTAGCTAAAATATTCCTCAAGGCTGTCATCCCTTTCCTAGGGCCCTGCAAGGAAACGAATAAAGACCTCCTAGATCTTGTGGCTGAAATATACTTTATCAGGCATCTCCTGACATACAAGGTGTGAAATTTTTCTTCCCTAGGATTCCTGGGGTTAGTGGAGAAGAAAGGGAGGATGATCTCCTGACTTCTATGGAACATAGTGGCAACTTTAGAAAGGTAAGCTGGGTCTAGTTTTAAAATAACCCCATCATCCAGGATTTACTTAAAGGGAGCAGTAACCAACAAGGCCTGAATCTCACTAACCCTAAGAGCGGATGTTAGGGCCACTAGAAAGACTGTCTTCAATGTAAGGTTTTTGACCTATGATGAATCTATAGGTTGGAAGGGGGAGCTGGTTAGTGCCTCCAGCACCAGGTTCAAATCTCAAGATGGAACTTTTGGACTGGAGATTGGTCTTGATCTGTTGCATGCTCTTATGATCCTTCTGTCTTTTGATAGTTCATAATTATATAATGCCCCTAAGGCAGAGGCTTGTACTTTAAGGGTGCTAGTAGACAAACCCCTATCTAGCCCCTTCTGGAGAAACTTAAGTCAGTCTGAGTCCCAGTCAAACCTTCTAATTTTACCTCTGAGCCATTTAGAAATTTCTTCCAGGATCTACCATAGATAACTGGTTTCCTACTTTGAAGTATGGCGGGGACCAGATTCGGTGAAAAACCTTGCTGCATTAAAAGTGACCTATCAAGTTCCACACTGTCAAGTAAAGACCAGTTGCCTGGGACTGGCAAACTGGACACTGAATGAGTAGATCTGGAATCTCTCGTAGCACCCATAGAGACATTAACCTCATCCATGAGAACCATGGTCTTTTGGGGCCAGAATGGTGCCATTAAGATTACTCTTGCCCGATCTGCTCCAATCTTTTCTCAGCACTGCCGGAATCATTATCACCAAAAGTATAGGCTAGACTGAAGTCCCATCTTAATCGAAAGGCATATACCATATAAAGATGTTCTCTGGGCTCCAGCGCGCAAAACTTCTTTACTTTTCTGTTCTATTTGCTCACAAACAATTTTATATCCGGATGACCCCATAATTCCATCAACTGCTTGAAAACTGATGGATTGAGGCCCCATTATCCTTGCCTCAACCGATTGCGGCTTAGAAAGTCTGCTTTGCTGTTCTATTTCCCTTTTATGTGTAGTGCTGTTAACAAAGAGAGATGGGCTTCCGTATGTGAAAAATCTGCTTGGTTACCGCTATTAGAAAACTGGATCAAGTTCCTCCCTGATGGTTGATATATGCTACAGTTACTCTGCAGTCCAATAGGATACAAACATGCCGGTCTTGTATAGATGAGAGCAACGTTTCTAGCACATACTTCACTGCCAGTAGCTCTTTCAGGTTAGAGGATCGGAACCTTTCTTCTCTTGTCCAACCACCTTGGACCAGACGGTCTTCGGAATGCACTGCCCACCCTCTGACACTTGCATCTGTAGGTACAGTGCCGGCAAAAAAAATCTTTACAAGTTCAATGAAACCACAAAATCTTAATATTCAAGTGGATTCAAGTGTTTTATTGTGGATATTTTATTACAATTAGTATTTTGTCATGTTACCCTTACATTTTATCACCATCTGCAGTCGTTTAGGCATGGATTCAGCAAGGCTGGCTAAGTATGTGGAGTCCATGTTTACCCACAGTGTCTTCAGCACCTCCTTTAGATTGTTGATGTTGCTGGGTCGTGTCTCTTGAACCTTGTTTTTCATTAAATTCCAGGCATTTTCTATGGGGTTAAGGTCAGGGGAATTACCTGGCCACTCTAAAATGTTAATGTTATGGTCACTGAGAAACTTTCTCACGGCCTTGGCTTTGTGGACAGGGGCTCCATCATGCATAAAGTAATCACACTGATGTATGACCCAAAAAGTAAGCATGTGTTCTTCCAAAACAGTAATATAATTGCTTGCTTTCATAGTTACATTCTTGGGAAGGAAGTACAAACCTGCCCTGCCCATGCTTCCACTGAATGCACCCCACACCATCACACTGTCAGGGTGTTAAACAGTCTTAACTGTATATCTTGGGTCATACCGTGACACGGTACTCGGACGACGCACAACCTTTGAGCCTCCCCTGACCAGCCTGAAAGTGCTCTCATCACTAAACATCACTTTCTTCCACTCTTCAGATGTCCAATCTTGATATTTCTTACAAAAGGCAAGCCTTTTCTTCTTCATTGCTGCTGTGAGCAGGGGCTTCTTTGCGGCACGGCAACTTGGTAGACCCAGGTCCTTCTGCAGGCGGTGACGAATTGTCCTAGTTGCGATGTTCTGGAGGAGCATAGGGTACTTGTTTTTTAGTTCAACGGCAGTTTTAGAAGGATGTGACATCACTTCACACATCAGCAGCTTATCAGTCCTTGGTGAAGTCTTCTTAGGTGCGCCAGAGCCTGACTTCCTCTGCGGTACCATCCCAGGAGGCAATGATGCCGCCGACCGCTTCAGTTGATAAATTGCTTCTCTTGACACTACCAGATCTCTAGATACAGCAATCACCGAATCCCCCTTCTCGAGCAGAGTCAAGGCACGGGATTTCTCTTCCATTTTAAGCTTCTTTCGACCCATTGTGGGAGATAATAAAAGACTGCCTAATAGCAAAACTGGCTGAGCTGCACATAACAACCAATTAGAGTGCAGCTTTCGCTTTACCAGAGAAGTGAAAACTGAGCGTTGATTGGTTGATATTTGCAACAAAGCCAGCTTTAATATTAGACAGTTTTTTATTATCTCCCCCATTGTGTACACTTTTAAAAAGTGAAATTATGATGTGGATTTTATATGTATAGTTTTTTTTTGCTGCGCAAGTGTAAAGATTTTTTTTGCCGGCACATATGATGCTTGGGACTAAGTTTTCACAAGGGACTCCCTTTGCCAGATTTTCTATGCTTAACCATTAAAGGAGATATTTGATTGTAGCTGAAGAAAGAGCATTAGAACATTACAGCAAAGGATTGCAGAGGATTCATTTTGTGAGGTAAAATACTTCACTGCCTGTTTTTAAACAATATTTTAACTCACAAAATGAATCCTCTGTGATCCCAGTACTGTAATGTCTCTATTGTCTTTTGCGTCCTCCCCTGCCCAGGAGCTGTGGTATGTTCTGTACACGGTCAGACACAGACAATTTTTAAAATAAACTTTCGTTTGTGGGAAAACCCCTTTAAGTATCCCCATATGCTTCAAAGGACACGGTAAATCTTTTAGACGACTTGGCCACCGCCACTTCTATTTTTGGTGCTTTATCCCATAGGACCGTCGCATCTTCCTCGAAGGGATACTTCCTCCTCGATGACCAGGACAGTGAACCTTTCCTCTCAGGTCTTTTCCAATAAGGGCCTGTATCTTCTCATTTACAGGAAAGGTTTGAATTTTTTTCTGCTTCAGACCGCCAAACATGATGTCTTGCATCAATTTTTGGCCTTTCGAATCTGCTATGCCCATGGTGGGCGTTACTGCCTTGACCAACCGATAAGTGTCCTCCACCGGGAAGCATGGACGACCCCCTGCACCATCGTCTGAAAATGAAGGGGAAGAGGAATCTGAGGACACACATTCCCCCTCTGAATTCTCTGATTCTTCGTAATTAGATAAAATTGTCGATCTTTTCCTCCTTCTTTGTTTGTCACCTTCATGGTAGACCAATAATCTTAGGGAACTTTTCACCTCTGCCTTAATAACTGATCTCTACTGCATAGCGAAGTTAGGGGGCTTTTTGAATACAGTTTTTCAATACAGGGGTGGCAGAATTTCTTCTGCCATTCGCTGGATAACGTTTCTCCACAAAGCGCACACTCTTTATGCTTAAGCTTTGCCACGCATTTCCTAGGCTTCTCCTAATGAATAAGCAAACAAGAGAATGACCTATTACAAGGGTGAACTTTCTCGAAGATCACTCACCAATCAGCGGCTAGCAAGGGTACCGGATCTGGAGGTGGAATCACATCACCCGAGTGATCTCCTATAGAGGCTGTGGATCCATCTCGATCCTCTCTATTAGTGCTATGGCTCTGCTGGCTGGTCTTACTGTCGCTTCTGGTGTTCTACCCATCACCAGCATGATTGTCGCTGATACTGTTATGCCAATGCTGCTGCTTCTTCCGCTGGTGCTGCCGCTCCAGCTGATCCTGCAGCTCCATGCCAAAACTGGAGGGAGTGCCGGAGTCAACCACTCTTGTGGCTTTCTCAACCACATTTAAATGTGGGACCAGCCTGGTACAGCACCTCCCTCCAATTGGGTGCCTCCTCCAGACCCCCCAGAAGTTAACAAATTTCTGAGTCACCTTTACGCTTGTCATCAGGGCGTGCCTCTTCCAGCACACCCTGTGCATGTGCAGACCGGGGACTACGTGGCGGCTAGCCGACAGGCAGAAATGCCAATGCGGTCTGTGACATTGACTGTATGTTTGGGGTAATAGTCCTGCTGCAGGATAAATTTGGAGTCAGATGATGGTGTTGCACAATAGAGAAGTATATGCCTGTATTCTTTCAGCAATGTGGATACTATTGAGTTTGACTAAATTCTCAACTTCTTTTGCTAAAATACAGCCCCAAACTTGCAAGGAACCCCCACCATGCTCCATTGTTGGCTGCAAACACTCATTACTCTGTAGCAAAAACGGCCTTTTTTACAGTTAAATATTTCAAATTTTGATTCATCAGTCCAGAGCATCTACTGCCATTTTTCTGCACCCCGTTTCCTATGTTTTCATAAATACTTGAGTTAATTGGCCTTGTTTCTATGGCAAATGGCCACAATTTTTCCATAAAGACCACTTCTAGCTAAACTTCTTCATACAGTAGATGGGTGTAGCTGGGTCCCAGTGGTTGCTACCAGTTCTGAGCTGATGGCACTGCTAGACATCTTCCAATTTAGAGAAAAACTGAGCATGATGTGCCTTTTATTTTCTGCACCAAGTTTACCTGGCTGACCACTGCTTATAAATTCCTAAACATTGCCCATTTCTTGGGGTCCTTAATACTGAGAAATACAGACAGATACTTATTCATCATGCAATACCATCAGGGATGAGTCTGATTGGCTCTAAATTTATTCTGCTGTAAGACAATGACACGAAACATGCAGCTTCAGAAGAATAAAGAGTCATGGAAGTAGCAATATGCCACTTACAGAACCCTGACCTCAACATCATCGAGTCCATCTGGGATTCCAAGAAGAGACACAAGAACTTGCGCGAGCCTACATCCACAGAAAATCTGTGTTTTTTCTTCAATATGTTCAGAACAACCTCCCTGCCGATTTCCTTCAAAGCTATCTAGAAGCATTCATGCTATTTTCAAGGCAAAAGGTGGTCACACAAATATTTATTTTACTTAGATTTCTCTTTTGTTCATTCTCTTTGCATTTTGATAATTGAATAAATTATTAACATGTCTGTTTTTGAAAGAATTTTATTTTACAGCATTTTTTTCTCCATCTACATAAAATGTTTGCACAATACTCGTACACATAGGTAACACACGATCCATCAGTCACAAGTGGTAAATGGTCACATTCACCTGCTCAACCTCTCTGCAGAACAACCTCTGAACTGGTCACAGAGCAGGTCTACAACACTCTTCTTAGAAGTCAATAAACATCTCAAAATAATTAGCTTACTATGGTCCATGTGTCTGTTGTAAATGTTATTAGCAGCTGGGGCAAGATGATGTCAAACATAATAATGTACAGAATAACAAAAATATATAAAAAAAATTTAACATGAGGGGCCTCTAGGTCAAAAAAATATTGAGCTCCTTCCCCTCTTTTCATATAATCCATACATACCGTATTTTTCGGACCATAAATGCACTTTTTTCCCCCAAATTTGGAAGGAAAATAGGGGGTGCGTCTTATGGTCCGAACATTACTTTACCGGTGGTGGTGGAGAGGGGATCGCAGGGTCCTCTCCGGCGGCGGCAGAGGTGAGATGCGGCTTGAGCCAGGGCCTGTACCTGTGCTGGAGTGGCTGGCGTACGGCGGTGACGCAGAGGAGCCGGGGTCTGTGCCGGGCTGTGAGAGGCGTCCGGCAGTGAAGCAGAGGAGCCGGGGCCTGTGCCGGGCTGTGAGCGGAGTCCGGCAGTGAAGCAGAGGAGCCGGGGCCTGTGCCGGGCTGTGAGCGGCGTCCGGCAGTGAAGCCGGGGCCTGTGCCGGGCTGTGGGCGGTGTCCGACAGTGCGGCAGAGCAGCGTGTGCGGCTTCCGGGGGCCAAGGCCATCTTCCGGAGGCCGTGATCTACAGGAAAAATCGCCGCCCGAGCCGGCGCATACGCCGACCGGGAGCTCCAGCGGCTATTTTCCTGTAGATCACGGCCTCAGGAAGATGGCCGTGGCCACCGGAAGCCACACACACTGCTCTGCCACACCGCCGGACGCCGCTCACAGCCCAGCACAGGCCCCGTCTCCTCTGCTTCACCACCAGACACCGCTCACAGGTCCAGGCCCCAGCAGGTTCACACGCCCTCGCAGGTCCACAAGCCTCAGCCAGGCCACAGGCCCCAGTCAGACACCGGCCTCGCAGCATTTCACCTCTTCTGCTGCCGCTGCCGGGTTTCCGAGGCAGGGAACAGAGGGACCTGCGATCCTGCTCCACCACCACCGCAACTCACAACTGCTGGAGCACCGGCTTCATGTATCCAGGGTCCGCAGCATTCCTCCACTTCCGCCGGGCCGGTTTCCTGAAGGACCCTGCCTCCTGTGACCCCAGCTCCACACCCCCCCCCACAGGTAAGATACCTATTCAGACTGACCCCATCTTACAAAAAAAATTTTTTCCCATTTTCCACCCCAAAATTTGGGATGTGTCTTATGGTCCGATGCGTCTTATAGTCCGAAAAATACGGTAACCTAAAATGGATTTTCTATGAATAAATATTCATTTAAATTACAGTAATAGAATTAAATGGCGCTCCTTGTTGTTTTTTCATTCCCCCTCAAAGCATCCACCTAATCCCAGTACATTATCATAAAACTGACATGATTTAATTACACAGAGTTTGTCATGTAACTTCATGGACGAATAAGTGGTAGATTGTAGGTGTGGATTTTCTGCATACAGGAAAAGGTGTCCAGAAAGGTGGCACAGGGATTATACCTATTGTCTCTACAAATATAGACAGAAAATGTATCACAAATCTCACCAGATATTTATATCAATTATACACTATTTGTATGTGACTAGCCAGTGGTGTAAATATTTAAAGCTATTAATGCCAATATTAATAAATAATACGATAACACTGATCTGACACTAATGACTTTCCCAATTGTTTACTTCTGTCTTTTTTCATTATCATTTTAGAGTCAAATCCTGGAGTGGCTCATACATAAAGAGCACAGCATAAGGAGCGATTTGGGCCCATTGCTGGTTTTGGCTCTAAATACTCATCAATACACGGTTACATGAACGAGGCCTGATCAGTTGGGAACTTTACTTTCAGATGTGAAAATGCAAAGATACCACAATAAAGAGAATTCTTTCCAAGGTATAACATTTCTATAAGAACACTGTCAAAATCAAAAATATTACGATTTGAGAGTCCTCAGTGGTTGATACCTTTTAATGGCTAACTGAAAAGATGGTAACAAATTTAAAGTTTTCAAGACTACTCAGGTCTCTTTGTTATCATCTTTTCAGTTGGCCATTAAAAGGTATCAAGCATTCAGGACTCTGAAATCTTAATATTTTTCTATCTACTGGCTAATACGGTACAAAGATATATATTATTCCTGTATCAAAATCAAGTAATTTAGACATCTTACCCTTTTGCTGGATGTCTTCCATAATAACTGCTCTGCTGACACCTAGTGGCTATGTGATGCATAACAGTCTGCATACAACCAATCAGGGAAGAAAAACAGGTCTCTTCATTCACTTAACTTGTATTTAAAAACATATAAAATACAGTGCACAAATCCTGCAAAATGAAAAAAAAAGCCACATAAACCACCAAACAGAGAGCATACTGTAATATAGAAAAAACGACCTGGGACAAAAAATTGTTTTGCCCTAAAAGTGCAGTAGAGTAAGGATGAAAAATGTGTCTCCCCAGACTAGAGTAGTGCTACCTATATATTATAGTAACACACAACATTTTTTATTAATTTGTCACAATCGTGCCAATTTTTATTCATATATCTTACAGTGTTATTAGATGGGTCTTTTAGGATTCTAAATTTTTTAGTTCTTTAGTTCCCTGGTTTGACCAATGTAAAGATAACAAAATAAACTGTTCCCACCCACCACGGGGCCAACGCTGCCTCTTCACCACTGCTCCCAGTCCTTGTTAGAGTTCAGTGGCGACAGCGCACTGCAGGCAATCACTGGGTTTAGCGGTAATACCAAGGATTGGAAAGCGCAAGCAGCAGTCAGGTGCACAATACCGGTGATGTCACCACTGCAACCTGTCAACCTGTGGTAAAAATGCCTCCTTATTGTGCATCTTGAAACAGCCACACTGCTAGTTTTCAGAGAGTCCTGAATTTCAGCTGATGTTATTTGTGGGTTTTTCTTTGCATCCCGAACACTTTTCCTGGCAGTTGTGGCCGAAATTTTTGTTGGTCTACCTGACCGTGGTTTGGTTTTTACAGAGCCCATGATTTTCCATTTGTTAATCATAGTTTGAACGCTGCTGACTGGCATTATCAATTCCTTGGATATTTTTTGGTATCCCTTTCCTGTGTTATACAGTTCAACTACCTTTTCCTGTAGATCCGTTGACAATTCTTTTGCTTTCCCTATGACTCACAATATAGAAACGTCAGTGGCAGGATGAAAGCTGCAAGAGTCTGTCTGGATCCCAGAAACTCATTAAGCTTTTATGCACAAACACTGACTACAAGCCAACAGGTCACAGGTGAGGATGTTACCTTTAGTAGCCATTCAAAGCCATTTGTGTCAAATTCTGTGCATGTTATCAGGCCAAAATCACCAGGGTATGTGAACTTTTGATCAGGGTCATTTGGATGTTTTTGGTTGTCATTAAGATTTAAAAAGAGAAAACACAGTAGTTTGACAATTAATGGCTTCACCCAACCAATAACCATGAGTGGAGAAAAAGTTGTTTTGCCATCATTGATATCCTCTGAAACAAGGCCAAGAAAGGAAACATTCTGCTGGGGTATGTAAACTTTTGAGCACAACTGTAGCACTCGGCCCAGTGTTATACTATGGGGCAGTGCAGATCAGTGATTATTTTCTCATGCTGATTTGACATGAGAACAATCGCAGCATGCTACGATTTGCAGTGAGACTTGATTCACTCGCACCCATACAAGTCCATGGGTGCGAGTGAAACATCGGACTACACTCACATGTCAGCCCAGCGCAGTCCTATATACGGCGAGTCAGGTCACGAAGGAGATTGAGAAATTACTTTTTCAGTCTCCTCCGCTGCTGTGCTGCAATCCTCTCATGCAAGAGAATCGCAGCACAGTAGCATGACACTCGGCTCCTGCTCACAGCAGAGCAGGACCCGAGGGTCATTAGCATCTTGCATCCGATGCCATACGCTGGTGTGACGCCGGCCTTAGGGTAAGAATGCTTTCACACTGAACTTTTCTCCACGTTCATGGTTCCTGTCGGGGCTTGCATCCAAATCCCGTTTTGGGGGGGGTTTCGGATGCCAACAGTGCCGTAGACTATAATGGTGCCAGCAGAGCTAACATGCACTCTCATGTGCATCATTTTTGGGCATATATGCCTACTGGAGGTGGACACTCAGACTCAGCAGACTGTGTCTTGGTGTCCGCCTCTAGTCGGCAGATATGCCCACAAATGATACCCGTTCACTCTGCAAGCATCATTATAGTCTATGGCCCCGTTCAAATCCCATTTTTGCGGGAGGGAGTTGGATGCAAGCCTCAAGGGGACCCATAAACGTGGAGAAAAGATAGGTTACTATACCTCATATGGATTTTAAGATGTGCAAATCAGGGACCAAACCAATTTCAGCACTGAACTACTTAGCTATTCCCAGTATGACTTACAGTATAAGAAAGTTGGTAGACTTGGCATTTGTAGGGGTATTTGGGCCAGTGGAGAGAATTTCTACTTTTGTATTTACACACATTCCTCTGAGAAACATTGGCTAAACAATATAGCCTTGAGCAGAGTGATCGTACTGGGAAACACAGACCAGAGTAGTAGCCAAGAATACAGAAGGCTTATTAGTGTAAAATATGACTAACATTACATCACAAACTATTTAGTAATCTCTTTTCATTGGAAAAAATGTACAAATTTGAGCTGTCATTTTCCATTGAGAGTTAGAACCAGCTACCTATTCCCCGAATCAGAGTGTGTCCTGGTGCCCAAATATCCAACCCTTCTCTGTCCATTGTCATAACATGTTAGATTGACATGATTGTTGTTGAACCATTTAATGCCTGCCTATCAACCTGGAAGGTTTTATACAATATGGACATATATATATATATATATATATATATATATATATATATATATATATATATATATATATATATATATATATATATATATATATATACACATGCACGCACGCACGCACGCACACACACACACACACACCAAAAGTTTGGACACACCTTCTCATTTAAAGATTTTTATGTATTTTCATGACTATGAAAATTGTACATTCACACTGAAGGCATCAAAACTATGAATTAACACATGTGGAATTATATACTTAACAAAAAAGTGTGAAACTACTGAAAATATGTCTTATATTCTAGGTTCTTCAAAGTAGCCACCTTTTGCTTTGATGACTGCTTTGCACATTCTTGGCATTCTCTTGATGAGCTTCAAGAGGTAGTCACCGGAAATGGTCTTCCAACAATCTTGAAGGAGTTCCCAGAGATGCTTAGCACTTGTTGGCCCTTTTGCCTTCACTCTGCGGTCCAGCTCACCCCAAACCATCTCGATTGGGTTCAGGTCTGGTGACTGTGGAGGCCAGGTCATCTGGCGTAGCACCCCATCACTCTTCTTCTTGGTCAAATAGCCCTTACACAGCCTGGAGGTGTGTTTGGGGTCATTGTCCTGTTGAAAAATAAATGATGGTCCAACTAAACGCAAACCGGATGGAATAGCATGGCGCTGCAAGATGCTGTGGAAGCCATGCAGGTTCAGTATGCCTTCAATTTTGAATAAATCCCCAACAGTGTCACCAGCAAAGCACCCCCACATCGTCACACCTCCTCCTCCATGCTTCACGGTGGGAACCAGGCATGTAGAGTCCATCCGTTCACCTTTTCTGCTTCGCACAAAGACACGGTGGTTAGAACCAAAGATCTCAAATTTGGACTCATCAGACCAAAGCACAGATTTCCACTGGTTTAATGTCCATTTCTTGTGTTCTTTAGCCCAAACAAGTCTCTTCTGCTTGTTGCCTGTCCTTAGCAGTGGTTTCCTAGCAGCTATTTTACCATGAAGGCCTGCTGCACAAAGTCTCCTCTTAACAGTGGATGAAGAGATGTGTCTGCTGCTAGATCTCTGTGTGGCATTGACCTGGTCTCTAATCTAAGCTGCTGTTGACCTGCGATTTCTGAGGCTGGTGACTCGGATAAACTTATCCTCAGAAGTAGAGGTGACTCTTGGTCTTCCTTTACTGGGGCGGTCCTCATGTGAGCCAGTTTCTTTGTAGCGCTTGATGGTTTTTGTAACTGCACTTGGGGACACTTTCAAAGTTTTCCCAATTTTTCAGACTGACTGACCTTCATTTCTTAAAGTAATGATGGCCACTCGTTTTTCTTTAATTAGAATTTTTATTATGCCAAGAAAAAAGCAGCTAACAGTCTATTCAGTAGGACTATCAGCTGTGTATCCACCAGACTTCTGCACAACACACCTGATGGTCCCAACCCCATTTATAAAGCAAGAAATCCCACTTATTAAACCTGACAGGGCACACCTGTGAAGTGAAAACCATTTCCAGTGACTACCTCTTGAAGCTCATCAAGAGAATGCCAAGAGTGTGCAAAGCAGTCATCAAAGTAAAAGGTGGCTACTTTGAAGAACCTAGAATATAAGACATATTTTCAGTTGTTTCACACTTTTTTGTTAAGTATATAATTCCACATGTGTTAATTCATAGTTTTGATGCCTTCAGTGTGAATGTACAATTTTCATAGTTATGAAAATACAGAAAAATCTTTAAATGAGGTGTGTCCAAACTTTTGGTCTGTACGGATATATAGATATATATATATATATCTTCCAACAAAGCACCTGCTTTACTATAATCCAAATTACAAACCTAGAAATTAGCCCAATAATATCACGCTATTGAAAAGTGAACATATCCTTTTATACAAAATATAGATATATATATATATATATACACACATATATTGTTAAATTTATTCTTCAGAAAGACAAGGGCCCCAAACATACTGCCAATGTCATTAGGAACTATTTTTGACATAAGGAAGAACAAAGAGTCATGGAAGTGATGATATGACCCCCATTGAGCCCTGATCTCAACACTGAGTGCCTAGGCTTACATGAAGAGACAGAAGCCTACATCCAAAGAAGATCTGTGGTTAGGTGTCCAAGATGTTTGTAACAACCTTCCTGCCGAAATCCTTTAAAAACTTTCTGCAAGTGTATCTATAAGAATTGATGCTGTTCTGGAGGCAAGGGCGGTCACACCAAATATTGGTTTGATTTAGATATCTATACATATACTAAAGGCTATGAATAAATGCTGTGTTTGATGTTATTGGGGATGCTTTGTAGCTTGTGATTTGGGTGTATCGGCTCTACATACATCTGTATTTGGTGGATTATCGGTTAATATATACACTTTACAGTAACCCAAGCTGCGTATTTGTGGTGATCAGGAAGCCTCGCTTGCAGCTTAGATCTAAACTGAGAACAATCGTGGATTGTGTCTGGTCCTTGTACCAGTCTGGGAAATCATTGTATTTGCTCCCACTGTTCTCAGATATAAATTGCCTCTTATCATAACTACAAATATTACTTAAACTTATCCTCTGTTCACCTTTTACATGTATTAAAGCGTTAATACTAGAATTCATTAATATGTGAACATTGATCCGGAGTAATACAAGAAGTGACTTATAAACACGTTATAATAATAAATGTGACATTTTTATTCTAGATTGTGAACCGTACACAGCTTTAGTACATTTTACCATGGTAAAGCAGAAAGCCATAAGATAAGCATATACATGAATGCACTGTGTATATTAGATAGCAGGTTACTTATTTACAGCAAGTCACGGGCAATAGACAGAAACCGCCCCACTGAAGCCCCCTCACCAACACTTATTTAGTCTGAAAGAATGCAGTGTTCCTCGAAAGAAGCCAACTTACCTCGCTAAGCCGTTCTCCTCCTCAAGAAACAGCAGGCGTCTAAGCGACTGAAGAAGATTACCAGAATGTTACTTGTGGTCATCCATTGTTATGTTTTCTTCTTCGCAGATTTTTTAAAATTTTATTTGATTGGGAGCAATTCCTCCTTTCTATAACTAAAAAAATAAATCAGGGAAACACCCTCCCTATTTGTACCCAAAGAACGGAATATCTTCTGCTAAATCTGAAGTCTGCTCCTATTCATAAAGTCCCGAGCAGCCTAATGCCCTGTGCTTTCAATGCATCCGTCACCATGGAAACCACCCGCTGCAAACTACGTCCCAGTCAAAGGGAATTTACATGATGGGACAAAAGTTGGAGAAAAAAAAATGCCCTGCATTCAGATGACCTTGTTCTACCGTATTAATAATAAAAAAAAAATCACAATCATGATGCTTTCATAAAAACAACAATAATAATAACCAGGAAAAAAAACAGCAAAGCAAATCATTATACTGGGGAGTGATGGAAAAGCTGGCGAGCTCAACAGATTTCAAGGCCACATCTACGATAAGCCAACAGCTGAGAGGAACAGTTGGGAAATCCTACACCTGACCTGATATCTTCCCCGTCACATGCCGCTTTGGCATGCCGGCATCTCCTGTCCCACAGAGAAGCAGATAGCTACAAAGGAAATGACATGATATTATATCACGGACATGACAACCTTGTAATGCCCCATAAGAATTCATGCTGC
Source organism: Phyllobates terribilis (assembly GCF_046119375.1). Classification (NCBI taxonomy): domain Eukaryota; kingdom Metazoa; phylum Chordata; class Amphibia; order Anura; family Dendrobatidae; genus Phyllobates; species Phyllobates terribilis. Next base: position 322,916,868 of record NW_027362762.1, on the reverse strand, counting down.
CAGCTCGAATAATAAGCCAAAGAATCGTGAAATCCTCACCTCATCCTAACCCACAGGAAGGCAGAGAGCTGGGGTTATGATGGCACCGTCAGGGCAGCGGACAATATCAGGACAAGCTGGTCATGCCATGATTATTCTCGTCAAAGCTCTAGGTATGAAGATCCACCTCACATACAGGAGAATTACTTAAAATCCCCCCATTTTACAGTATTACATGCCCATTATGTCATTGGCCAGACAATCTGTAAATTAACATTTAGATCAGTTTTCACACTATTGTTCTACTTTCCTGCATTTCTTGAACAAGATTCGCTCACAGTTCAGGTGCTAAGCATATATTTCTCCTTTAGCATTTAACACCCTACTGTGAATGAAGTGGGGTTATGCCTCCAGTTTAGAGGCCAATATTTAGGTTGTTGGTAATGGAAAGAAAGGTTGCCAATCATCCATAGATTCCTGGACAGCCAGGAAATACAGCACTTTATTCCCTGTCTGTAAAAAAAAAAAATTAGTTGCATACATTTTTTTATTTTTTTTTTTAAGCTGGAGAAACTCATAGAGGTTATTATGTCTGTAATTATCATCCTTTTACAGTTAACAGTGAATGGAGATAATATCTTCATAGATGTATGACTTCAAATCAATGGTTTATAAAAAAAATAAAAAAATATTTAGATTTGAGAGTCCTCAGTGGTTGATACCTTTTAATGGCTAACTGAAAAAATGGTAACAAATTGCAAGCTTTCGAGACTACTCAGGTCTCTTCATCAGGCATAGTATACCACAAAATCTGAAGAGTCACATATTTATACAGAATAAGACACACAAGAAAAAAAATGCAATAGGAAAGACAGGTGATGAAAAGCAGAGTTATTATGGAAGAGATAAACCGTTCTGGCTATAAATATTTTAGCAGTTAATAGATAAGGCGTGTGAAGGTTTTATTGTCCTGTGACCAGGTCCAGTGTTGTGATGGACCATCTTTTCAGTTAGCCATTAAAAGGTATCAACCACTGAGGACTCTCAAATCTAAATATTTTTCTATCTACTGGCTAACACGGTACAAGAATATATATTTTCCCTATAAAAAAAATAAAAAGTTGGCGTTCTGATTTTTTTGAAAAGCTATTCAGAAAAAGATAAAAAATAAAGTTGGCAATCCTGATGAAAGTGTCAGATACTGGTCGACTCACCCCCCCAAAGTTTGTAACTATACTGATAATATATACACAGGAGCGGACACAGACTGAAGAGAGCTCACGTGCAGGAACAATATATGGACCCTCTGCAGTTCAACGTTCAATACATCATGGTATACTAAAAGAAACACATATATACATATACTAGCTATTGAACCTGTTCTACGCCCGGGTGGCGAGCATTTTTATTGGTACATTTTTTTTTTAACACACTGTGTCTGCATATAGTGTCTTCAATAAATTGGCGCCAGAGATCGCTGTATGTGCACGTGCTGACTCTGGCATCATTTTATTGAAGTAATGTACTACAACGTCAACATAGCAGTGAGCATGCGCAGAGAATAGGGATAATGGCGATGGGCAGTGCATGTGCACTGCTATGTTGACGTTGTAGTACATTACTTCAATAAAATGGCGCCAGAGTCAGCGTGTGCACATACCGTGCTATCTGGCATTCTATTGAAGACAATGTATATGCGAATCTGCAGACACAGAGTCTTCAAAAAAATGGTGCCAGATGGCATGGTATGTGCACATGCTGAGTCCGGCATCATTTTATTGAAGTATTGTACTACAAAATTAAATGGCAACTGTCACCAGAAATAACACTGCTAACCTGCAGATATGCGTTTAATCTGCAGGCTAACAGAGTTATTATGCTGCCCAGCGCATGCACGCAGCCAAATGCAGAGAGGAGAAAATTAACTTTATTCTCCCCGCCAGCATTCTGTTTTAGTCATGGGGACGGGGAAGCCATGGGTTCAGTCATCGCTCTGAGAATGTAGAGCAGCTTCTGTAACCGCGCCTCAGGACCTGACTAACACTCACTCTGCATTAGGGCTCAATGGATGGATGGGTCCCCCAGCCTGGCATATGCTCCCCCCATCCATCCATCCCATCCATACTGCTCATCTATCAGTCCATCCATCCATGCTGCTCATCCATACATCCATCCTGCTCATCCATCCAACCTTGCTGCTCATCCAGCCGTCCATCCATCCATGCTGCTCGTCCATCCGTCCTGCTCATCCACCCATCAATCAACACTCCTACTCACCTTACCCCAGCTCTCCTGCAGCGCATCATCTGAGTTAAATATTTAAAAATAAAATGGCACGTGTGCATTCCATGCTATCCGTCGCCATTTTGTTGAAGATATGGTGCAATTTTGTCTTCATCAAAATGGTGCCAGAGATCGTGCAATGCACAGGTAATGACTCCGGGGCCACACTCCTCCACCATACTCTCCGGGCTGTTCTCATGGCGCCGGAGATCGTGGTATGCTGCAAGCGCCTACGCATACCGCCATCTCCCGTGCCTCACTCTTCCTCCAGCCTCGTCATTCTACTGGTCTCGATGTGTACTTCTGTTTCCTGGCACACTGCGCACAGTGCGCCTGAACACTCTATAGAGGCTTCAGACAGAAGGACACATCCCTGGTTATATTATAGATATAATACAGCCATACAGTTATAGATATTAATACAGTCATGGCTAAAAGTGTTGGCACCCTTGATATTGTTCCAGAAAATGAAGTATTTCTCCCAGAAAATAATTGCAATTACACATGTTTTGTTATACATATGTTTACTTCTTTTCTGTGTATTTGAACAACACAAACAAGAGAAAAAAAGACAAATTGGACATAACTTCACACAAAACCCCGAAAATTGGCCAGACAACATTGTTGGCACCTTTCCAAAATTGTGGGTGAACAACTTTCTTGCAGGATCAGGGTGAATCAGTGTCAGTGGAACTATCTATTGACATTTGGATGAAATGAAACGCTATGGCAGATGACCCCACTGCTGACACAGACATAAAAAAGCTAGACTGCAGTTTGCCAAAATGTGTGTAAGTAAGCCAAAATCTTCCTGGGAAAGCATCTTGTGGACAGAGCTGTTTGGTAAAGCACATCATTCTACTGTTTACCGAAAATGGAATCAGGCAAACAAAAAAAAGAACAGTACCTACAGTCGAATATGGTGGAGGTTCAAAGATTTGTTGGGATTGTTTTGCTGCCTCTGGTACTGGGTGCCATGAGTGTGTGCAAGCCATCATGAAGTATGAAGATTACAAAAGGATTTTGGGCCCAGTGTCAGAAAACTGGGTTTGCATCCTGGGTTTATGGGTTAGCAGGACAATGACCCCAAACATACTTTAAGAAGCACCCAGAAATGGATGGAAACAAAGCACTGGAGAGCTCTGAAGTGGCCAGCAATAAGTCTGAATATAAATTCCATTGAACACCTGTGGAGAGATCTCAATTGCTGTTATGAGAAGGCACCCTTCAAATATGAGAGACCTGGAGCAGTTTACAAAAGAAGAATGGTCCAAAATTCCAGTTGAGAGGTGTAAGAAGCTTGTCAATTGTTATAGGATGTGATTGATTGCAGTTATTTATTCCAAAGGGTGTGCAACCAAATATTAAGTTGAGCGTGCCAACAATTTTGTCCGGCCCATTTTTTGGAATTTTGGCCAAAATTATGTCTTTTTTCTGTTTTTTCGTGTTGTTCCAATACACACAAAGGAAATAAACATCTATAACAAAACATTTGTGATTCCAATAATTTTCTGATAGAAATAGTTCATTTTTCTGGAACATTTTCAATGGTGCAACTCTTGCGGTCATGACATTATCTATCTATGTACACATACTGATAGATTGTGAGACCCATTGGGGATCACAATGATAATGTCTGGAAAGCGCTGCGGAATAGGATGGCGCCATATAAGCAAAGCAAAATAAATAGAGAGAAACACTAATATATCAATATGAATATGGATATACAGTTAGGTCCAAAAATATTTGGACAATGACAAGTTGTCATTTTAGTCTTTTTCCAAAACATATTCAAGATACACTTATATAATCAGTATGAGCTTACAGTGCAGACTTTCACCTTTAATTAAAGGGTATTCACATCCTAATTGGAGTAAGGGTTTAGGAACTATGGCTCATTAATATGTAGCTGCCTCTTTTTAAAAGGGACCTAACCCCTTAGTGACCAGTAATAAGTCTTTTTACTGGCCTGCGATAAAAGAGACTAGCATCCCCTGACGGATGACAATCCAGCAGCTGTCAGCTGTACACTATAGCTGACAACTTGCTGCATCAACCGTGATCAGTTTTGGTACGGATCATGGCCGTTTAACCCCTTAGATGCTGCTGTCAATAGTGACTACAGCATCTAAATGGTTAACAGAGTGTGGGGGGGCTTCCTCTTTAACAAGACTGGCACCTTAAGATCTTGATTGTGTGGTCTTGATGTTCGCCATGGCAGTTCATGGCCAAATAACGACCTTAGAGTCTTTCGGCTGTAGTGGCCTGTTCAGAAGTTATCAAAATTTAGGTGGTAAAAATAAACTTTTTCATTCCTGTCATGCCACTTTCCATTACTTCCTGAAAAGTACCTGAAAAGTACCTGAAAGGTTAATGAACTACCTGAAAGCAGTTTTGAATACGTTGAGGGGTGCGATTTTAAAATGGTATTTGTTATGGGGGTTTCCAATATATAGGACGCTCAAAATCACTTAAAACTGTACAGGTCCCTATAAAAATAAGTTTTGTAAATTTCCTTGAAAAAATGAAAAATTACTACTTCATTTTGAAACCTTCTAAAATGCTAACAAAATAAAAACATTTTACAAATGGTGCTGATGTAAAACAGACATGAGAAATGTTATTTATTATTTTTTTTGTGCGGTATGACTATCCGGATTAAAGGGATAATCATTCAAAGTTTGAAAATTGCGATTTTTTTTTTTTAATTTTTGCGAAATTTCTGATATTTTTATAAATAAATTCAAAACAGATCAACCTAAATTTACCATTATCATAAAATATAATGTGTCACGAAAAAATAACCTCAAAATCAATGGGATATGTTGAAGCATTCCAGAGTTATTGCTACATAATGTGACACTGGTCAGATTTCCAAAAATTGGTCTGGTCACTAAGGGGTTAATGATCTACATGGGCTATCCCCTCATTAATCCATCAGCAATTGAGCAGGTGGTAAAAGGTCGGGAGCTTATTCCAGGCATAGCACTGGTGAGCTTGTAAATTCAAAAAGACCTAGACGTTCATGGAAGACAACAGTGATGGATGATCGCAGAATCCTTTCCATGTTGAAGAATAACCTCTTAACATCTAGCCAAGTAAAGACCACTGTCTGGGAAGTACGTTAAGTGTTTCAATATCTAAGTCTACCTTAAAAAGAAGACTTCATGAGAGCAAATAGAGGGTTCGGTGCAAGATGCAAGCCATTAATCAGCCTTGCAAATATAAAGGCCAGATTAGACTTTGGCAAAAAAAATAAAAAATCTAAAAGCCAGCGCAGTTCTGGAAAATCATTCACAGGACAGATGGAAGCAAGATCAACCTGTACCAGAATGACGGGAAGAAGAAAGTATGAAGGAGGCTTGGAACAGCTCATGATCCAAAGCACACCACATCTTCTGTAAAACATGGTGGAGGCAGTGTTATGACATGGGCATGCATGGCTTCTAATGGCACTGAGTCACTTTTGTTTATTGATGATGTGACAGAAGCAGCCGGATGAATTCTGAAGTGTACAGGGCTATACTTTCTGCTCAGATTCAACCAGATGCAGCAAGGTTGATTGGACAGCGCTTCACAGTACAGATGGACAATGACCCAAAACATACTGCAAAAGCAACACAGGAGTTTTTAAGGCAAAGAAGTGGAATATTCCGCAATGGCAAAGTTAATCACCAGATCTCAACCCCATCGAGCATTCATTTCTTATGGTTAAGACAAAACTTAAGGCAGAAAGACCCACAAACAAGAAACAACTGAAGTCAGCTGCAGTAAAGGCCTAGCAAAGCGTCACAAAGGAGGAAACCCAGCATATGATAATGTCCATGGGTTTCAGATTTTAGGCAGCCATTGTCTGCAAAGGATTCTCTACAAAGTATTGAAAATTAGCATTTTATTTAAGGAAAAGTTTATCCAATTACTTTTGAGCCCCTGAAATGAGGAGGCTTTGTAGAAAATGGTTGCAATTCCTAAAAGTTTCACAGGATATTTTTGTTCAACTCCTATAACTAAACATACCAGTCTACACTTCAATTGCATCTCAGTTGTTTCATGTGGAGCCCAAATCACAGAGATTCAGTCACTGTCCAAATATTTTTGGACATGTATGTGATGTTATCTTTTTGAATAGACAACACCTCATACACATCAGATTTCCTCTTCCAGATAGTGGGTTCCACCATATTATATGCCAACTACCCATCTCCTCTAAAAAGACCCCCCCCACACACACACACATACTCTTTTCACTGCAATATGGGTGACAATTTCAAAAACTTTTCAGTGTGGGTGTACTTTGGCTACGTTAATTAAATAAGAAAATAAAATAGGTTAATTTATAAATCTCAAAGTATATGAAATCTTGCTTGTATACAATGTTCAAGAATTTTAATACACTGTGAATGCCCACTATGAAGGAAGATCACAAATACTTTCAAAATTAAATGCTGCCATCTGGTGGTAATCTATTGAATAAGAACAAAATGGTATTCGCTTCAGTGATGTGAAGCATGGAAGTTTCTCCTGCCTAATAGATGCAGAGAGGGTTAAACAGCCATTTAAAAAGGGAATGTTTTATAGGTGGATGGCTGCAGTGCGGACGGGAGGCCATCCACCATATCTCCACCCCAGGGCGGGGTCTGGGCTTTAAATAGCCAGCCTTTTCACTCAGGTGGTGTTCAGTGTGTGGAAGCTAGCTCCTGAGAGAGAGAAGCTTGTGTTTGTGCTAAGCTGGACCATGTGCTATTGCTAACCCTGAGTGGCTGGACCTCGGCCGAAGTAAGGACTGTCCTGTAGCTTTTTACTTTTTGTTTACTGTTATGCCAGAAAGGCCATGTTTAGGTTATGCACTTGACCGTGGTTTATGCTGCTTCCTACAATAAAACACAAAGTCATTTAAACAGACAGTGTCCTGTATCTACCTTCGAGTGCAGCAGAGTGAGGGACTCTACCATACATATACATATTATATATATTATATATATATATATATATATATATATATATATATATATATATATATATATATATATATATATATATATATATATATATATATATATATACACATACAGTACAGACCAAAAGTTTGGACACACCTTCTCATTTATAGATTTTTCTGTATTTTCATGACTATGAAAATTGTACATTCACACTGAAGGCATCAAAACTATGAATTAACACATGTGGAATTATATACTTAACAAAAAAGTGTGAAACAACTGAAAATATGTCTTATATTCTAAGTTCTTCAAAGTAGCCACCTTTTGCTTTGATGACTGCTTTGCACACTCTTGGCATTCTCTTGATGAGCTTCAAGAGGTAGTCACCAGAAATGGTTTTCACTTCACAGGTGTGCCCTGTCAGGTTTAATAAGTGGGATTTCTTGCCTTATAAATGGGGTTGGGACCATCACTTGTGTTGTGCAGAAGTCAGGTGGAGATATATTATATTATATTATAATATAATATATATATATATATATATATACACATACACACACACATACACACAACAACAAAAAAAGTAAAAAATAAGTATAATATATAACATAGGTAACAGTGCTCTACAAACGAATCCTTGCCATCTTTTCACCGATTTGATTTGTCTAACATTTTATAAAACAATAAAAAGAAGGATAATCAGTGTTCGAACCCTTAACATTTATAAACACACTAAGAAAATGCATCATAAACTGCACTGCTTGATCCGCAGACATAATGTATGTAACATACAGTTCTACTCATCGTTATTGGTACCCATGAAGTTTAAGCACATAATGTGGAATATCTCCTGTAACAAATGAATCAAGTAAAAAAGTTTTTTTGTATAGAGCACTCGTGTTGTATACAAAAGAGCAAATGATAAACAATAATCTAAAATAAAAAACAATGGGAGGGAAAAATAAAAAAACCTAAAGCTTGCTGTGACACTGGTATTAGAAACACATTTACTAAAAGAAACTAACCTGTGATTAATTGTCGGTGCCCATGTGACATGAATTAGCCAATGAATGAGGACTTCAGTGTTTTAAAAAGCCACATGGTAGGCCCATTCCTTTGTCACAATGGTGAAGACAAAGAAGCGGTCTTAGGACATCAGAACTGCTATTAGCAAACACAAAACAACCAAAGGGAAGAAGGCCATCACAAAAGACCTTGGTACCCCAGTTTCAACAGTGCACAATGTTATTATGAAGTTTGTCAAGCATGGAACTGTCAAGAACCTCCCTGGTCATGAGGGAAAGAGGAAAATTGACAAGAGATGTCTTCGAAGGTTGGTGCGAATGGTCGAAAAAACACCACGTCAAACATCCAAAGACCTGAAGGCCAACCTGGAACAGTCTGGGGTCATGGTTTTAACAAGTACCATACACCGCACACTAAACCAAGCAGAGCTTTACGGGTGAAGGCCAAGGAAGAAACCATTGCTGATGAAAAAACATAAAAAGGAATGACTGATCTTTGCCAAAGAGTACCTTGACAAACCACAGTCCTTCTGGGAAAATGTTCTGTGGACAGATGAAACAAAAATAGAGCTTTTTGGCAATGCAAAGCAATAGTTTGTTTATAGACAGCGCAATGAAGCTTATAAGGAAAAGAACACCTTACCAACAGTTAAGCATGGTGGAGGATCCATAATGCTGTGGGGTTGCTTTGCTGAAACCGGTACTGGAGGCCTTGGCCGCATCATAGGAATCATGAAATGAGAGAATTATCAAGAGATTTTAGAGCAAAATGTCCTACCCAGTGTAAGAAAACTTGGTTTGAGTTGATCATGGGTCCTCCAGCAATGACCCAAAGCACACATCCCAAAGTACACAGGAATGGTTGAAAAAGAAAAAAATGACTGTTTTAAAATGGTCAGTAATGAGTCCTGACCTCAATCCGATTGAAAATCTTTGGGGTGAGCTGAAATCTGCCATTGGGAAAAAGAACCCTGCAAACATTCAAGAACTTGAAAAAACTACAAAGGAAGAGTGTGAGAAAATTCCAGCTGAGAAGAGCAAGAAGCTTATAGACGGCTACGAGAAACGTTTGGAGGCTGTCAGCAATGTCAAAGGGTGTGTTACCAAGTATTAATTAGGGGTGCCTTTATTGCTGCACTTGCTGTTTATTCTGTTTGTTCCCTGAAATTGCAACATGGAAGTTGAAAAACAATGTTTTATTGCTGTATTACTTTGGACTACTAATTAAAAAAATCCTGAGGATATAACTTTGGTACAGTTCCATTTATTTCTGAAGATATTATACAGTCTATGGAAAAAATAAAGGGATGCCAATAATGGTGAGCAGAGTGAGTACATGTCACACAAAGCCATTTTCACTATCGCTATGAAAGACAGATCATTGTATTCAGGGTGGGTTTCATATTTTTATGTTGCATAGAGTATCTGCTGTTGCATCAGGGACATTCCCCATGTCAAATTTTATGACTTGGGGCTCGCTCACACTGATGTATAATACGGATAAGTGCAATGTGAGAAAATGTTGCATTGCGCTCTGACCAATGTTATTAAATGTGTTAGTGCTGATCTGTGAGTTTTTCTCAGCTATGATCGGACGGAGGGAAATCAGATCACACTCACCAATGTAAGACAATAGATGTGAGAAAAAAAAATAAAAATAAAAAAATCGGACGGCACACAGACCATGCATGTGCCACACAATTTTTACGCAAACATCTCAAAAGGAAACCAGACATTTCATCAGCCAAGTACAGTAAATTGACAGCCCGAAACATTAGAATAGAATAGATACAATAGATAAATAGATGTCCTGCAGATATTTAATGTCGCAAGCCCCCTAAATATAATAAACTAGCACCCTTTAGTGCCTTTCATGTGGTACTAAAGGGGGTTTTGCCTTATTAAGCCTATTAAATAATAATTTAAAAAAATGACGTGGGGTCCCCCCTTATTTTTGATAATCGGCCAAGGTAAAGCAGACAGCTGGGGGCTGATACTATCAGGCTGGAAAAGTCCCTGGTTATTGGGCCCTTCCCAGCCTAAAAATACAAGCCCACAGCTGCCCCAGAATTGGATTTTTTTGTATAAATTGGTGAAACAGGACTAGAGTTGGGGGGTGTTTTTAAAATAATATTTTTTATGTTGTGTTTTTTTTCTTTTAATTTACTGTGAAAGTAAAGGTGGTGTCTGATAGTGCCTCTCCATTACTAACACTGGGGCTTGATGTCAGCTAACATTACACAGTTGGCATCAACCCACACAAGGGCAATCAGGAAGAGCCAAGCCAAGCGCCAGAAGTGGCGTATCTCATATGATGCACCAATTCTGGGGTGGCTGCGGGCTTGTATTGTTAGGCTGGGAAGGGCCCAATAACCAGGCCAGTTATCAAAAGTAGGGGGGACCCCACGTCATTTTTTTTTCAATTATTTAATAGGTTAAATAAGGTTAAACACCCTTTAGTGCCATATGAAAGGCACTAAGGGTGAAAGTTTATCATATGTAGGGGGCTTTTGAAATTATATGTCTACAGGATATCTTTCTATCCTATTTATCTATCCTATCTATATATAAGATTGCTTTATTAGTTAGAAAACTAGCATTAAATTACAGAGAATTACAGTATGTAAAAGATGATGTTAAAAACGCATTGCATACGCATGTCATATGGATGCTAGGTGAGAAAAAAAATTGCATTGTACTAGCATGACACTCGCATTACAATTTTTTTTTGGGCTCAACATCGGACATTTTTTTTTTACGCAGATGTGAGCAAGGCATATTACTGATCACTTTGGAGGAAAATGGGGGTTGAGTCTTATAGGCCGAATGTTGGGTGTGTGTGTGTATATTATATATAATATATATATATATATATATATATATATATATATATATATATATATATATATATCTATATATATATATATATATATATATATATATATATTTCTGGCCACCTACTTTTGGACCACCCTGTATGTATATATGTATGTATACACACACACACATATAGTGTGGGGGGAGCGGTAGTGGCAGAGGAGCGGGGCACAGGAGGCAGTAGCTGCCTGCTTCTGCCCACACTGTCCCCACTGCTAAAGAGAATGAATATTCACTGCTCCCCACGTCCATGGGCTTGGGCAGCACTGAATATTCATTGTCCTTAATAGCCGGCACACAGTGTAGCCACAGCGCGGCTCCTGCTGCTGCCGGGCGATAGTGTGTGCCCGCTATTAAAGGGCATGAATATTCACCCCCTCTCCACGCTTTGTTCCAGCTTCCACACACTCTTTCTTCTCTCTCATCTTCATCATCGCTACAAAGCTCCTCCTACTCTGGGGGGGCGGGTCCATCAACTCTGCTCTGCACACACTTACATTAATTAAATAAACAATTTTCTTTTCTTGTGATCTGGTCTCCCAAGGTATAGAACCCACAACCTCTATCATTGCAGGCAATAGCTAAAGCTATGAGCCACAGCCTGCACTGATAAGCATAGGAGGATATGGTATACTTGAAGCTGTATTACAGGCTCTGATCCCACAAGCAAATTATACTGGTGCATAGAGATATAGCTGTACATTGCAGTGCATTTCTGTACAGCTGTATTCTAGAAGTGAAGAAAAAGTCTGTTTTTTTGTTTCTATAAAATTGCTAAAAAAAATAATGAAAAACAATTACATAAAAGTCAATTTCTTTTTTTGATACTGGCCTCCCTGGGTTTCGAACGCACAACATACATCATTGCAAGCAGCAGCTAAAACTAGAAGCCACAGTTTACACGGACAAAACTAGGAGGATTTTCTCTATATGAGGCATTTACATTTATGCTAATGAGACACAAGTGCAGTGGCGTGAGCGCTTTATATACAGCTCTCCTGCTTTTCTCCATATTTCCAGCCTGCTGCTAGCCTGCAGTCTCTGGTTAACAGGTCACTCTTGCCTCGGTGAACTGCCTCTTCTGCCCAAGATTATGAACAAACACAGTCATTATCCTGGGGTTGTTTCCGCAGAGGGTGAGGTGATTGAGTAGTAAAGCTCCTGATGACATTACAAGAGCTGGATTACTGATCTGGCATGTGCCACCCCTTCTGAGGAGACCACCTCGGGCGATGATGGTGCCTGCACAAAATCTTGAGCCTGTGGGGCATTTCTCTGAGAAAAAAGTGACCTGTCCATCAGAGACAGGAGGTCTGTTGTGAAATAGAGAGAGATACAGGAAAGCTGTAATTGCAGTGTCCACCCACTTGCAACTCATTAGCATGAAATTTAAATGCAGGATTTCTTTAAAACTAAATTCTACAAGCAAATTAAGGGGAATCTGTCACCCCCTGGGAGATATCAGACCTCTACTATGGGCATACAGGTTATAGAAAAGTAATGTTACACGCACGCTGCTAGGTTCAGATAGGGGCAAGACAGGTTACATGAATTCTTTGGAATTCTGGGGGAACCGTTACTCAGGGTGACCACAGACCATGTGCTGCGGCTTCTCTTAGGCATACAAGGGTATTGACCCACTGGCATAGACACGTAGGTTGTTTCACTTGCTGACCAGACACACTTGACAAGAGTCCTCATAAATGGTAGAATAGTAGCATTTAATAAGAAGCCGCACAGTCAGTGCAAGTTAAGTCTTATGAGCAACAGGCTTCAGTGACAAATAGTACAGTTTCCTTAGCAGCACAGCAGTTCACAGTCTTCCCAGTAGTACAGGACAGCACAGTCCTAATGCAAAGGCACATTAATGAACACAGCAATCTTTACAGCACAGTGAGATGGAGGAGGGGGGGGGGGGTTTGTTGAGGGAGATGATTCCTGTGACACAATTTCTTCCAGTCCTTATCTTTCTGCCAGACAATACTCTGCACTGCTAGTTCAGGAACTCTACCTGACCTGGGCTTAGCTTCACTCCTGACTTGAATCCTTTTCACTTGCAGGGGCACTTCTGTGAGATACAGAGCACACACACCACCTTTCTCTTCGGCTCCAGCCAAGACAGTAAACAACTTCCCCACAATCCCCCTGGTGCTCTGCTAAAAAACTCCCCTTCTCCTGTGACTGTGTTAACCCCTCTTGTTGCTGGATGCTTCTTGAGCACAACACTTCCTGTCTCATGTGCTTGTGTTACTTCTAATAGTTGTTGAATGCTTTTAAAGCAACAGCACTACTTCTGCATGTCATACTCTGCAACAGCACCACTTCTGCATGTCACAGTAAATCTATACATAGAGAGACGGGGCCGGGATGAAGCAAAGCACGCTATATGTGAGCGGAGCTTTGCACATGCTCGGGAAGTCAGGGAGCACAGTGCACATCACAGGGCCCTGTGACGTGCAGGGGAGGGGGGGATATACGGTAACTAAGCAGATAGGCGGGGATTTCGGGGAATAATAAACAGTTAGGTGGGGATTTCTTGGAGTCCCCTGGGCACCAAACATGTGGAAAGCAGAGGTGATAAAAACACTTTTCTCTGCAATCAAACCTCTACTATGGGCCATACAGGTACTGTATATATAGATTTACTTTTCTATAACCTGTATGCCCATAGTAGAGGTCTGATATCTCCCAGCGGATGACAGATTCCCTTTAAGGATTTAATCAGCATTAAAAGGCTTTTACACTCATGCCATCAATAAGGTATAATATCCTGATGACAGGTTCCTTTTAAGTTTTTAATTTTCTTGCAGTAACACCACAGGCCAACACCAACATTACATGGCCTCCACTGAAAACAATCAGTAGTCTGTGTAATGCAGGACAGTGCAGGTTGTCCAGAGGGACAGATGCTCCTGATCTAGTCAAGAGATGAGGATTCTGAACAGCGGAGTTTGCCTCTCTTTTAATATGTACTTCCCTAGAGGGTTATATGAAACTATTTTTTTTAAACTAAATAATCCCATGCCTTAGAAATTGCTTTTCCTTTATTCTTTGTCAGGGTTCTCTTCTCTTCTTGTGGGTCATAGTGCAACCATGGTTAAGCATGTACATAGCTCCATTCAATATACAAGGACGCTAGATATGTACATTGGTCATTTTATCTCGTGGACACTCCATCCAATTGATTTAGCTGAATTAGACAGATCTATGGCTGTTATTGAACATGTGACAAAAGGGGAATTGTGTTCTGTTCTTATGGGACAGCGCTAACCAAAATGCCCCAAATAATTTATTCTAGTGGTTTCATAGCAACTTAGAATATAAATATTATTATTATGTTCAGGTTTGCCCACCTTTTTCAGCTAGTGTCTTAATCTATATAACTAACTTTTTTTTCCTCACATAGGATAGAGATACATAAGGCTACAAGCTTCAAATCTGAATGATAAAAATAGTGGGAGGCAGTAACTTCTGTGGTGACCTGGAAGCTTCTGCTTCTTTTCAGATTGTCTTATTAAGGGGTTATATTGGGTATTTCCTGAAGGAAGTCACTGAAAATCAGGAGATCAGGAAGGAAAAAAAATACTATAAATTTGTTACAATAAGTAGAAGTTGTCAGCAGAAAAATCGTTCTGTAATGATTTCCTATAAATATTAAACTGGCTTTCCTAGTTTGTTTTTTTTATACAAAATTAAATTTTCAAAAAGGGGCATATTTTACCTGATTTATTAAATAATTTTCTAATCTCATATAAACATATCTTTAAAAAAAAAAAAAACACTTTCCCTGCCACAATAAATTTAGCTATAAATACTATAGTTCTACAATTAAATATTGTATATTTCTATATTTCTAAGCAGGTGTGTGCCTTTTAGGAAGGACAGTGAAGGGTAGTCCAGTTCTTTACATTGTTATGTCTTAATAAATCTGCCCTTTTGTATTTAAAGGTTTATTCGAAAAATCATATTTTTCACAAAGCATAGTAAATGCATACTTATTGCTAATAATCAGACAAAGCCCGTTTTGGATTGAGTTATGGATCAGACAAATCAAAGTTAAAAATCACTAAAGCGTCCTCCTTTGTGTTTAGATAAATTAGCGAATAGGTGACGGTTTCGGATAGAGCAAACTTTTACTCTTTAGAAAATAGGTGCTACATCAAAGGTGAAGATATTTGCCCCTAAGGCAGACTGCACTTCTCCACTTAACCAGAAACATCACATGGCAGAAATGAAAATGCCCTATTTTCCTGCCATAACTATAATAAACCAATGTCCAAACGATCCATAAATATATCTGTATTCAGGGTAACTAATCGCTTCTGTGGCCACAAGCACAATGATTTTCAGCCTTGGGAAATCACAGGAATATAATAATCCGAATTATGGATATATCATAATCGTGTTTGGTATGTCTATGATGGTGAAGTATTCTCGGAAATATTGTGGTCATATTATTCCACTAAGAGGATCCTATGGTGAGTTGTGTGGATGAGTCCCGTTATAATGTCTCAACCAGAAAAGCTGATCATCAGATCAAGGAGTCCAAATTCCATGGTGATCTCCTCTACCAGGTCTCACAGATTCCATAAGAAATTAACCCTTTTATATTGGTACTGTTATTGCCTTGTGTGACTTATTTCATTATTTTGTAAGCACTGTACTTGTATATTAAATGTAAAATGTAATACGTTTGTTCCTTGCTGCTCTAAATGTACAGTGGGTACGGAAAGTATTCAGACCCCTTTAATTTTTTTCACTGTTTCATTGCAGCCATTTGGTAAATTCTAAAAAGTTCATTTTTTTTCTCATTAAAGTACGGTACACTCTGCACCCCATCTTGACTGACAAAAACCGAAATGTAGAAATTTTTGAAAAATTATTAAAAAAGGAAAACTGAAATATCACATGGTCATAAGTATTCAGACCCTTTGCTCAGACACTCATATTTAAGTCACATGCTGTCCATTTCCTTGTGATCCTCCTTGAGATGGTTCTACTCCTTCATTGGAGTCCAGCTGTGTTTAATTAAACTGATAGGACTTGATTTGGAAAGGCACACTCCTGTCTATATAAGACCTCACAGCTCACAGTGCTAGTCAGACCAAATGAGAATCATGAGCTCCAAAGGAACTGCCCAAGGAGCTCAGAGACAGAATTGTGGCAAGGCACAGATCTGGCCAAGGTTCCAAAAGAATTTCTGCATTACTCAAGGTTCCTAAGAGCACAGTGGCCTCCATAATCCTTAAATGGAAGAAGTTTGGGACCACCAGAAGTCTTCCTAGACCTGGCCGTCCAGCCAAACTAAGCAATCATGGGAGAAGAGCCTTGGTGAGAGAGGTAAAGAAGAACCCCAAGATCACTGTGGCTGAGCTCCAGAGATGCAGTAAGGCGATGGGAGAAAGTTCCACAAAGTTAACTATCATTGCAGCTCTCCACCAGTCGGGCCTTTATGGCAGAGTGGCCCCACGGAAGCCTCTCCTTAGTGCAAGACATATCAAAGAAGCATAGAGTTTGCTCAAAAACACCTGAAGGACTCCCAGACTATGAGAAATAAGATTCTCAGGTCTGATGAGACGAAGATAGAACTTTTTGGTGATAATTCTAAGCGGTATGTGTGGAGAAAACCAGGCACTGCTTATCACCTGCCCAATACAATCCCAACAGTGAAACATGGTGGTGGCAGCATCATGCTATGGGGGTGTTTTTCAGCTGCAGGGACAGGACAGCTGGTTGCAATTGAAGGAAACATGAATGCGGCCAAGTACAGAGATATCCTGGATGAAAACCTCTTCCAGAGTGCTCTGGACCTCAGACTTGGCCGAAGGTTCACCTTCCAACAAGAAAATGACCCCAAGCACACAACTAAAATAACAAAGGAGTGGCTTCAGAACAACTCTGTGACCATTCTTCATTGGCCCAGCCAGAGCCCTGACCTAAACCCAATTGAGCATCTCTGGAGAGAACTGAAAATAGCTGTCCACCAACGTTCACCATCCAACCTGATGGAACTGGAGAGGGTCTGCAAGGAAGAATTGCAGAGGATCCCCAAATCCAGGTGTGAAAAACTTATGACCATGTGATGTTTCAGTTTTTCTTTTTTAATAAATTTGCAAAAATTTCTACATTTCTGTTTTTTTTCCAGTCAAGATGGGGTGCAGAGTGTACATTAATGAAAAAAAAAAAAGATCTTTTTAGAATTTACCAAATGGCTGCAATGAAACAAAGAGTGAAAAATGTAAAGGGGTCTGAATACTTTCCGTATCCACTGTACATTTTGGGTCTACTGTCAGGAAACTCCCCAGAACTCAATCTCATTGCGAACCTGTGGTCAATTCTGAAAAAGCGGATGGACAAACAAAACACAGAAATTGTGATTAGCGCCAAGCACTGATTTGACAAGAATGGATTGCCATCAGTCAGGATTTGGGCCAGAAACGGATATCCAGCTGCCAGGGCGAATTGCAGAAATCTTGTAACATAAAAGTCAACACTGTAAATATTGAGACTTTGCATTAACTTGATGAATTTGACAATAAATGTATGAAACCCTAATAGTTTTACTTCATAGGAACATCTGACTAAAATACAGCAGCAAACTTTATTAAAAACAAAATTTATGTCAGTCTCAAGACTTTTGGCCTTGACTGTGTATAATAATCTTCCTTTAAACATAAATGAGAGGACATGCAATCGCGACAGTTAATCACTTCCATTAAACTGTCTTCTCAAGGAGAATTGCTTTGCAGTGGATCACACAGTACCTGGAATGTCTTATTAAACTTGATTTTACGCTCCACTAAGGTTTCACTTTAACAAAGTGATGGCATCAAGGCAAGTAAAGAAAACGGCACTCGTTATATCCTACATAGATCCAGTTGAACATCTCGGAAATCTTACACTAAAACATACGTAATTCTAATTTTCTATAAAGCTGATGTGACGCGCCCCCTGGGACATATTCCTTTTTGAGGGGAATACCCGGTACCGGATCAGATGGGGGGTTGTAGTCTCCGAGCGGCCGTGACCCGGTCCCGTGCCCAGGGCGTCAAGCTCAGTGTTATGTGGCAGTCTTTACTGATGTTATTAAAGTTCGTTGTGTCGACTACGCCACC
The DNA here is from genome assembly GCF_046119375.1 of Phyllobates terribilis. Lineage (NCBI taxonomy): Eukaryota > Metazoa > Chordata > Amphibia > Anura > Dendrobatidae > Phyllobates > Phyllobates terribilis. The sequence goes on along the minus strand of NW_027362762.1, from coordinate 322,898,649 downwards.
CGTTGTGATGCGGTCACTGTGGCCGCCGCTGCAGCAGGGTCCGCTGAGGCTGATGGTGGATGCGCAGCTTGGTGGGATAACCCCCAACGGGAGGGGTATAGCCTCAGAGGGGACAGGCGCAGAGGATGGGGGTTGTGGTGGTGCGGTGCAGCCGGTAATGATGACAGACTCGGGTTGTGCAGTTAAGGGTCTTTACTTACTGCAGATGTTCCTGGTCACTCTAGCTCCAAGTGACCTCCCGAGCCGTGCTGCGTCCACCAGGTCCTGGATCCGGCCAACCCCCAAACAAGTCCGGAGCGTGGCCCTGAGCTCTCCCTCTGTCCTTACTTCAGCCGTCCCCACCAGTGATTCACCTAAGTCCAGCTCCCTCGGGCCTTCTGTTGGGCAACCTTTGGCCTTAGGTTCCCTGACCCTTCCTGTGGTGTGCCTTCAGGGTGAATGTAGTGGGTGACCGTGACAGACACTGCCCACGGTCTCCGGTCTCTGGCTGGGGAATGTCTTTGCCCCCACCAGCTTGGGTTCCGGTACCCTTCTGCTGACTCCTCACCCGGTGTTCTTATTTGGGTTCTTGGGTCCCTTCTTTGTCCCCCTCTGGGTCTTTCTTCACTCCACTCTCTCTCTTCAGGGCCTCTCTTTCTTTCAGCTGCTCCTCTGCCAGCTTCCGCTCCTCCTCTCCTGCTGACTTGTCCTCTGCACTGACTGACTGACCGCGTCTGACAGGCTCCTCTACATCTGACCTGTTCTCTGCATCTGACCCTGATTCTAGTTGGTGCCCTCCTTATATATCCCTCTATGTGTGAGCTCAGGTGACCAGCACCCAATGAGCTCCTATCACTACCCAGACTGCTCCCCCTATCTGCCCCTACACTACATGGGATGTACCACCCCCCTCCCACTCCAGCCAGGAACAGGCTCGGTCGCACCTGCACATTTCTAAGTGGGAGTGCCGTCGGCCTGCTCCTCTGGAATGGGATGTATGTAGTGCATGCAGTCTATCTGAGCCCAGTTCCACACTCCATCCTTACCCGGGAGTGGAATATCACACCTCTGGGTTGAGGTGCAATACTCCTGTAGCAGCCGAATCCTCAGGGTGCTACAGATGTTTCTTGCAGGTGGCAGATAAAGTGAAGTTAAAAACCATTTAGCTACATTGTGTGATGTATTCCTATATCATCACTAGGGCTTTGAAAGAAAAGAAGATCTGTTAGTAACGGAGTTGCTGAACACCAAATATTTGCTCAGAAATATCAAAGTCTCAATTTTGGTCGTTTGGTTCAAGCGTGTTCTTAAATAAAAATATTGAAATTAATAGAAAACCGTCTGTCGTCTGAAGAAATTGTACTACCGCTACCCATAGTCTATTCACTGTAAGAAGGACAGGAAGAAGCAAGGAAGCATTTCCTCTGATAAACTGTGCTCATAGTTCATATGTTGTGCGAGTGCTGCTATTAGCCACACGGCACATAATACTAGGAGAGTGGACTTGTCCTCATATCATGCTGCCTGTACATAATGTATCTAAGGACAAAATGGTGCAACTGTTCAGGCCAGTCTGCTGCAGCCAAGACGCTGAGGCTGCGTTCACACGCAGAGGTTATGTTGCAGCTAAATACGTCATCAGCTCTGTGCCTCGATGGTCTTTTCACTGTTACCCTGCACAATCACTTAATGACACCCTCCCATGAAGTTATTTTTTTTTTTACTAAATCTGTGAATGACTTCATAAAGTCCGTGTGTTAATTTATTCTAGATTAAATATGAATGACCACAATGGCGCTCCTGGCTAGTCTCCTAACCTAGCTACATGTAATCCGATTAATCCGCTTGTTGCTGAAAATTGAAAAGAAATAAAAAAAATAGTGAAACTAAGGGCAGCACGGTGGCTCAGTGGCTAGCACTGTTGCTTTGTAGCGCTGGGGTCCTGGGTTCAAATCCCACCAAGGACAACATCTGCAAGGAGTTTGTATGTTCTCCCTGTGTTTCCTTGGGTTTCCTCCGGGTTCTCCGGTTTTCTCCCACACTCCAAAGACATACTAATAGGGAATCTAGATTGTGAGCACCAATGGGGACATTGATGATGAAGTCTGTAAAGGGCTGTGGAATTAATGGCGCCTTATAAATAAGTAAAATAAAAAATAAAACCCTCGCTTAGAAGGATGTGACGGGGTTATCTGAATGCTTCCCCTTACATATAGACTTACAGGGAAGACATGGATTACCACGTCTTGATCTGATGCACACAGCACTTTACAGAGGTATTGTCGGGCAATTATATTCACTGCAATTAATAGCATCTAGTGGGAAATATTAGCAAACTTGGAGTCTGATATTGATGCCATATTCAATTTGTTTTGCAACTTAATTGGAGTTACACATGGTAAATCTGCATTAGAACTACAACATTATGTATATGAGCCCTGAACCCCGGCATACATAACAAATCTACACGTCCAGTTTATATTCGGATAGGAAATTACTATAAGGTTACTAGCCTATTTTGTGTACACTATTATTGCAATTAGAGATTTTCTGCACGTATTGCTCTATAATCTCTGTAAGGCCACGGCCCCACTATCAGTATTTGGTTAGTATTCAGTCAGTATTTTTTCCCAGGAGTGGGGGCCAAAACCAGGAGTGGGTGATAAATGCAGAATTGGTGACTTGTTTCTATTATACCTTTTCTCTGATTGTTCCTCACCTGGTTTTGTCTCCCACTCCTGACAAAAAATACTGACCAAATACTGACAGTGGGGCCGTGGGCTAAGAGGTCGCATTCAGATAACCCCATCACCTATTTCTAAGCGCAGGTTCACTATTTTGTATTTCGTGTTAATTTATTCACCTACTGCCACCTTCTCCAGGATCCAGCTCTGTTCTGCTTCTTTTCTGAGTGCCATCACCGCTTTAAGGACTCTCCAGATCACTCTATGCATGAGCTGGAAGTCTCTTTTACAATGTAAGTCAAAGGGACCTTGTTCTGTTGCTCTACAGACTTACATTGTAAAAGCCACTTCCGGGTCACACACAGAGCACAGCATCACCCAGAGAGTCTGAAGAGGGGTGACGTCAGCGAGAAGAGGACTGGAGAAGGCGGCGGTAGGTGAATATATTAAACACACACACACTACATTACATACACAGAGTTGGTATTAAAAAAACAACTTCTTGTGAGTGCTTCTTCAATATTGCAGGGAAACAGCTGCTATACCTGTAAAGCCATGGGGCCATTACAATGGGTCGCGTGGTCTTGCAGGTTAAATAGCCGTTTATCTGCAATACTAAGCGACTGTTCAGGGAAACAGTGGAAACTTCGTGGTGGCACAGGGCTGCTGTGGATTTCATCTGCACCATGACCGCTGCATGTGAATGAAGTCTGAAAGGGATTTAAGAATTCACATAAATGAAAAGATCATTGGTCATTGAAGAGATTTTTTCATATAAAATCAGCAATATATAGAATAATCACACAAGTAGAAAGTCATAACAGCGTACTGTACAGCCTAGACTTAAAAAAGGCATAAATACAAGACAAGGAATCAGCCAGCTCTAACATTCCTTAAAAAATAAAATCAACTGTAAAACTACATCCATAGAGAAAGCTTGTCGTGCAATGTGCTTCTTTTTGCAGTGTGCCACTCCAGAGACGTTTTGCTTGGCTAACAAGGCAACCAAGAAATCCATAGGGAGAACAGTTCCTTAGAAATTCTACTTGCTCTTAGAGATTGTTCCCTTATCAACTTGGCAGCAAGAGAAACAACAGATCAGATGCCACCAGGTTTACCAATAACCTAACACATGAAATGACAGCAAACTCTCCAATCACTGCAACACAAGAGCATCTTATGAGAAGGCTTGGAACGGCCAGCAGACAAGCTCGCAGGCAGAAATATCTTCTTTATATAAGATTGGGTGATTCTATCCAGCAAAAGCAGCTGGTATTACACAAAGCCACTATAACATATATTGTTAATCACATGGCTGTTCTAATGAAAAAAAAAAGCCTACAGTTTATAATATTATTATTATTATTATAGCGCCATTTATTCTATGGCGCTTTACATGTGAAAGGGATATACATAGCACAAATAATTACAATAACTTTTGAACAATACAAGTCAGCGACTGGTACAGGAGGAGAGGACCCTGCCCGCGAGGGCTCCCAGACTACAAGGGATGGGTAAGGATACAGTAGGTGAGGGTACAGCTGGTCGTGGATCGAGGGTTATGGCAGTTGTAGGCTTGTTGGAAGAGGTGGGTCTTCAGGTTCCTTTTGAAGGTTTCCATGAGAGTCTGATATGTTGGGGTAGAGAGTTCCAGAGCAGGGGGTATGCATGGGAGAAATCTTGTATGTGATTGTGGGAGGAGGAGATAAGAAGGGAGTAGAGCAGGAGATCGTGTGAGGATCGGAGGTTGCGTGCAGGTATGTACCGGGAGACTAGGTCACAGATGTATTGAGGAGGCAGGTTGTGGATGACTTTGAATGGCATTATAATAATATATTATGATTGTATACTCCTAATTGTGAAGTAGACTCCAACAATATAAAAAGATCTTCCAGACAACCAGCAAAATGGGCAAATCTGCAAGTGCATTTGGCAGGTACGATCAGTCACTGACCTACCCCATGACATGCATTGTTTATTCACATAGGAAGAGGGGATAAGCAACCACCAAATAGATCAAACTGACACCTTAACAGTTAGTAATAGCAAAATATTATATGTCATGGTAAAAATCATGCATCCAGGCTCAGATTCATGCTGCCCATGCTTTGGGTAGCATGAATCGACTGACAGGTTTCCTTTGAAGGAGTGGTAGTAGTAGTACAAGTATTATACTGATGATTACTGTTTACACAAGGAAAAAGGTTTTATTTTTTTCCATAGTTTACTTAACCTGCTGGCTTATTAGTCCATTTTATTATGCTTCGAAGGTGAAACCTACAACTGCTCTGCTCCTGTGCCATCATGACAAGACTGACCTTCACCTTCCTCATTCATGTTATGTGTGGAATCCATATAAGATCCATACTTATATCAAAGCAACGGTCATTATACAACCCAACAGATATTGATGATGATTCTGCAAAATGTTCCTATGAGACATTTCAATGGGAGTAATTGACGCGCCCCTGGGCCTGCTTGGTGTAGCGTTGCGCACGCGGGGACTACCCGGAGCCGGGCCTGTTGGGGGTAGTAGCCTCGTGGCGGTGACCCGGTCCGTGCCCAGGGAGTCAAACTGTGTGGCTGAGTATTAGCAGTAGATGTTGGACGACTACGCCACCCGTTGAATGCAGCTATGGAGCTGCCGCTGCAGGGCAGACCGCTGAGGCCGGTGGTACGATTGTGCAGCGTAGATGGTATAACCCCCAACGGGAGGGGTATGGCCTCAGGGCAGCCGACGTGGATGATGGGGGTAGCAGGAACCACTCAGACGATGTGGTGTAGTTCAGGGTCTTTACTGGTGATAAAGATAGACCCTCCCGGAGTACTGGCTAGCGATCGGGGCCTGGTCAGTCTTTGAGCAGATGGGATTTCCCCTGGCCAGGCGGAGTTGTAGGCCTCCCCAACTAATTGTACTCTTCTGGCTACCTTGCTAGAGGCGGGTAAAAGTAGCCCACGTCCCTGAGTGTACCGTGTGGTGCTCACCCGTATGGCCGGTGACTCGGGGCCTTCTAGTGGCTTCCGCTCCACGACGGCGGTGCTGGTCCCACGCGTGTGACCGTGCCTTCGGGTTTCTTGGCCAGAGGACCTGAAATCCCCTGCCGGTCGGTTTCTGCTGCTGGGTAAGGATTAGTCCCCACAGCCTCGGACTCCGGGTCCGGTGGTAACTCTTCAATCAGGGCGAGCTCTACAGCTGCCAGCCCCTGATTCCTTTTAGCACGACTTCCCCAGAGCTCCTGATCTCTCCCTCCTATAGCTGCTTCTCCTCTTCTCAACTCTTTCTCACTAACCCTGCCTCAGCCCCAGTTTTATATAGGGGAAGTTCTTCCCCTCCCAGGACTGGGCAGGAGGTGTGGCATGCATAGGATTCCTGACCAAGAGACCTCCCACCTGCTCTCAGACGTAATATCTCTATTACTGTGGCAACCAGACCCCTGGGGTGTCACATAATCACTGCAATATATTTTGTTTTCAAGTTTTGGAAAATCGCGCTTAATAATCAATTAAATTACATTTCACCACATTTCGAATTATCATACAAATGCTAGCACATATTGTGAAAAAATTATTGTTCATAATTTTTCATTTTTACTGTATACAGGCTTATTATCCCCAGACATAATAGCGAGTGAGGCAGATGGTGTGGATGAACACAATATGTCTCGACGTATCCGAACAATACGTCGAATGCCTAAAGATAGACTGGAAAGTGCATAACCAGATCATGCAAAACAACACCGTAAATAGAAACCTTTAAGTTGTGTGAGATCATCCAATGTCTCCAATACACACATAATACACAACCAAAGCCCCGACATTCCCCACATAGGCACTTTGTGTTTCCCATTTTGCAGATTATCTTCTCCCATAATCTCCATGGCAGGATAAACACAGAAAGGCAAAGTATAATGATATAATTAGAGCGAAATTAAAGATAAATGAAGCACAGATGTAAATAATACTATTCTACAGATGAAAGGGGACGTAGAACAGGCATGAATTATATGAATGACCTTCCTGATCCAAGTTAATAGATTAGCTTATCTCCGTGCCATCTTGCAGATTTAATCATGCATGTATTCTGCAGAACGTCAGCAGGCACAGAAGACCCTTGTTTATGACTATTCAGTCGAGAGACCCTCATCTCAGCAGAACATGCTAAAAACAGACCGATGTAATAAGATAAAAAAAACAATATTCTGGAAAATACCAATTGGTGGCATTTTAATCTTTTATTATTGTGGCAGCCTTTAAAATACTTTTGTGACTATGATATTGAAAGGACATATAAGAAACATAAGATTGGATATTACTTGACGCCTGCCCAGATGATCATCCAAAACAGTCGTATATGAGCAAGTGGGACATCTCCTTCGTCAAATGTTTGGCAAGGGATTTGGAGAAAGGCGGCTAACACATCCACATGCTTTGTCTATAGGGTAAATCAAGCTACTTATGTTTTGGTATCATACCTCTTCCCTTTTGTATAAACTCAATCCTAACATTACCAAATTATTGTTGGAGAAGTGGTAATGACGATAGAGATTTACCTCATTTGTTTTGGTCATGTACAGGTATTGAAAACTTTTGGAACATTGTTAAACCTCTTATTTTCAATGTCATGGGTCTTAACATCCTCTTAAATCCTAAATTTTACTTACTGAATATCCCACCACTCCAGTAAAAGTTGTTGGGATTTACAACCATTCTATATATGACCACAGCTACAGGATGTCTAGTAGCATGCAGGTGGAGGTCAGTTCAACCCCCATCAATCATGGAATTACATGCTCCTGTGCAAGATATACAATTGATTGTTCTCTGTGAAGGAAACAAAATAATAATCCTGTAGTTATACATTTTAATGGCTAAAAAGAAATAAAATAAGTGATGTTACAAAGCAAGCTTTCAAGACTACTTACAGTGGGTACGGAAAGTATTCAGACCCCTTTAAATTATTCAATCTGTTTCATTGCAGCCATTTGGTAAATTCTAAAAAGTTAATTTTTTTTTCTCATTAAAATGCACTCTGCACCCCATCTTGACAGAAATGTAGAAATTTTTGCAAATTTATTAAAAAAGAAAAACTGAAATATCACATGGTCATAAGTATTCAGACCCTTTGCTCAGAAACTCATATTTAAGTCACATGCTGTCCATTTCGTTGTGATCCTCCTTGAGATGGTTCTACTCCTTCACTGGAGTCCAGTTGTGTTTAATTAAATTGATAGGACTTGATTTGGAAAGGCACACACCTGTCTATATAAGACCTCACAGCTCACAGTGCTTGTCAGACCAAATGAGAATCATGAGCTCAAAGGAACTGCCCAACGAGCTCAGAGACAGAATTGTGGCAAGGCACAGATCTGGCCAAGGTTACAAAAGAATTTCTGCAGTACTCAAGGTTCCTAAGAGAACAGTGGCCTCCATAACCCTTAAATGGAAGAAGTTTGGGACCACCAGTAGTCTTCCTAGACCTGGCCGTCTAGCTAAACTGAGCAATTGTGGGAGAAGAGCCTTGGTGAGAGAGGTAAAGAAGAACCCCAAGATCACTGTGGCTGAGCTCCAGAGATGCAGTAGGGCGATGGGAGAAAGTTCCACAAAGTTAACTATCACTGCAGCCCTCCACCAGTCTGGCCTTTATGGCAAAGTGGCCAGACGGAAGCCTCACCTCAGTGCAAGACATATGAAAGCCCGCATAGAGAATTGCTCAAAAACACATGAAGGACTCCCAGACTATGAGAAATAAGATTCTCTGGTCTGATGAGAAGAAAGAACTTTTTGGTGATAATTCTAAGCGGTATGTGTGGAGAAAACCAGGCACTGCTCATCACCTGCCCAATACAATCCCAACAGTGAAACATATTGGTGGCAGCATCATGCTATAGGGGTGTTTTTCAGTTGCAAGGAAAGGACGACTGGTTGCAATTGAAGGAAACATGAATGCGGCCAAGTACAGAGATATCCTGGATGAAAACCTCTTCCAGAGTGCTCTGGACCTCAGACTTAGCCAAAGGTTCACCTTCCAACAAGACAATGACCCTAAGCACACAACTAAAATAACAAAGGAGTGGCTTCAGAACAACTCTGTGACCATTCTTGACTGGCCCAGCCAGAGCCCGGACCTAAACCTAATTGAGCATCTCTGGAGAGACCTGAAAATGGCTGTCCATCAACGTTCACCATCCAACCTGACGGAACTGGAGAGGATCTGCAAGGAAGAATGGCAGAGGATCCCAAAATCCCGGTGTGAAAAACTTGTTACTATGTTATGTTCATATCTACTTGTAACTTTCTATTGAAAATTTTTATAAATATTCAGTTCTAAAAAAAGAAATCTAAGCTGTTGCCTGAAATTTTCTTTGACATACAATATGCAACAAGAAAACACAAATATATGGTCAGAACTCCGTTGCCAGATTCCCCGAGGCCAGGGGCTACATCCCTGTTCCTAACGCTAGGGGCACCCTAGCTATCCTTGCTTCCAGGATTACTTCTGCTGGTGAAGGCGCTGGGTCCACGTACCTTGCTGAACTCCTGAATCAGCCCTATATCTGTCCCCTTCCCCCACACAGGGAAGTGGTGAGTAATAGTGTATGAATATACACAAACCACACTAACAAGGGAGGACGTACAGGGATAAATGAATATCAATCATACAAATATGCACTCACGGACAACAGAGAGGAACACCAGGAAGAAAAGGAAGTAAAACCAAATAGGAGAGGATGAGGATTTGCACACAGCCCAAACACCATGCAACAGTCACAGTTCAATACTCCAAACGCCTCTACCAACAACCGACACCTCCACTCCACACCAGGCAGTATAAAACCAACACTGGCAATCCAGATTGCCAGAGGCAAGTATATATAGGAGAAGGGAGTGGCCAATACTGAGCAGTTGAGATCATCCAAGCAGGAAAGCTTCAGAGACTCTAAGCTGAACAGTTTAACCCCTGCAATGCTAATATAAACCTGCACCGTTTAATACGAAGGAGAAGTGCTTCTGATCAGTGCAGGAGTACGTGAAAACAGACGCTGCGGTCTTCTGACCCCTCCCTGTCGCGGTAAACCCGTGACAGCATGATTAAATAATAGATTTTATTTTGCTTACTATCTATTCTAGAGGAATTTAAGAAGAAAACAAATGAGTTTATAGAACCCACTTCAACATGATTTAGTAGGGAATTTTGAGCTAATTAAAAGGACAAAGTTGGACTATGTGCTAATCCTATGCATTTTCTTTTAGTGTTAAAAAAAAAAAAAAACATCACAGCAAAGCGGTCCTATTTTTCCTCTTAAATGAATGTCTAACTGAACAGAAATCATTATCATTACGGCCACTCTGCTTAAGGTTGCATCCATTCGGTTTTCTACATAAAAGAACTCAAATCGCAGATGTCCACAGAGCCAATGGGTGGGAGCATCTGTAGAAAGATCCGCCCAAAACATTTTTTTCAACTCACTTGTTTTTCCACTAACAGTTGATTTAAGTACAGTAGAAGAAGGAAGTAATATTTAGTTCCACTCATCTCACAACACTTAAAGGGAATCTGTCACCAAGTTTTTACAACCTCATCTGAGAGCAGCATGATGTAGGGGCAGAGACCCCAACTTCAGTGATGTATTACTTAGTTTAGTGGGTGCAGCAGTTGTAATACACCCACTGCTACAGATGTAGCAGTGCTCTGAATGCTGAGCACTGCGTAACCCCACCCACACCCCTGATTGGCAGCTTCCTCTGTACACTGTACATTGACAGAAAGTTGCTAATCAGTGCTGGGGTGGAGTTGCGGTTGACTAAAGCCCCCGTCTCACATAGCGAGATCGCAGGAGACACCTACTCCTGTAGTGATTATCTCTTACTGATAAAACACTGCTTTTATTGAAACAACAGCAGACAGCCCAGTAAGTGACATCCCTGGAATCAGCGTCTCAGGCACCATGTCATGCTGCCCTCAGATTACATAGCAAATAAACAGGTTCCCTTTAAGGCTTCTTTCTTGACATTTATGGGTTCACAACAATCTTAAGGCTGTGTGCCCACGATGCAGATTTAATGCGTTTCTGCGGCACCATATTCGCCGCGAAAACACATTAAAAACGCATGCTAAGTTGTCTGCCATGTTTCCCAATGATAATCCGCATGTGCTGTGCACATGCTGCGGAAATTTCCGCTGCGGATTATCATTGCAGAAAAATCCGCAGGACAACCATTAATTTTGCGGAATCGTGGCGTTTTAGCCACCATTGACTTGTATTGGACGGCATAATATCCACATGACTACATGTGCACATGCGGATATTAAGCGATTCAATGTGCGGATGGTACCCGGGTCAGGAGAAGAGGAAACTCTCCTCCAGACCCAGGTACCATAGTACCTGTAGTTAAAGAAGAATTGAAATAAAAAATAAACATATACTCACCTTCAGATGGCCCCCAGTCTGCTCCTGGCGGTGCTGCTGGCTCTTTGGCTGCTCACGGTGGTAAAAGAACCTTCCATGACGCCATTTAGTCAGCATTCGCGTGACCTGTCACATGACGTCATGTGTTTAAAAATATTTTTATTGAAAAAGTTTTTAAAGTAGCCAGGGGATGGGAAGGAGTAGGGTACATAAATAAAAAAAAGGAGGGAAGGGGAGGGAGAGGGGGGGACTACATGACGTCATGGAAGGTCCTTTTTAGAGCACCGCGAGCCGCCGAAGACACCGGACAGGGGGCCATCGGAAGGTGAGTGTAATGTTTTTTTCTTTTTATTATTTTTCACCATTCTTATTCTTTTTTTTAACTATTAACTTGGTCACACTATATAAATCCAGGCCGTTTGCATGGATTTATATAGTGTGACCAAGTTGTCAACTACTTTTCCAAGAGATGCTAAAATCGCTTAGAAAGCGCTTGACAAGCCGCATGCAGAAATTGCATGATCGAAACGCTTCAATTATGCTTGTCCCTGGCAGGAAAAACGCATGTAAAATCCGCATCTACAATCCGCATGCATTTTTTCTGCCAGGGAGATGCAGAAACGCTCAGGAAAAATCCGGAGCATTTCTGCATCGTGGGCGCTTAGCCTTAAAGTTGGCTTTTTGAAATGTATTGGATCTTTCCATGAGAGATTTTCTTTAACATAAAACAGCAGATTTGTAGTACTATTATATGAGGCAAATGCATTTATTGAAATACCCAATATGATGTTCATCTTGGATTTTCACCTTTTCAAATCACCAAAATATTGTGAAATTTACAGTAGTGGGTGTTCTGTTAATGAGCCGACACATCGGAAAGGTTATTATCAGTCTGGAACAATAGTATTTCCACATATCATTATATAAGAAGATGAATTCAGACACTGGGAAATAAGGACACTGGTTTTGTAACCATGTACATGCCACAATACTGTCTTTATGCTTGTAGATTTCATTACACAGAGATTATTATGTAACAGAGTTGTATTATGATGACTATGTAATATTACAAGAAGAACGGGAGGCGTCACTATCCGCTATCATATTCCTATCCCCGGGTAGGTCATTCTGTCCAGGGATTCAGCAGGGTGGGGAGGCAGAATGTGCTGAGAACACAGGATGTAGATGGCTACAGGCTTATTCTCACAACATCCCATTGTATCACAAACTGTATTATTTCCATGTAGGCACCAATATAAAGACCCTGATGAATGATATTGGAATTATGTGTGTCTGCATACATTATACTCTATATAATACAGAAACATGACACGCTCTGGTGTCACCAACTCATTCATTATTACAGTAATAAGAGGTCATGTACTAAAATAGCCCTGGATGGGTGCACGGTCAGAGTCAGGCTCAGAAACAACCTCTGTGACCTCAGGATTAGGCTGAAGCCATCAGATCTGCTACATTCAGTACATGCTCAGCAAGGCTTTCCAGATCTCATCACCTTCTCAATTAAATACCGTCAGTATTTACTATTAGGCCACATTCAGACAATCAGTATTTGGTCAGTATTTTATATCAGTATTTGTAAACAAAAACCAGGAGTGGGTGATAAATACAGAAGTGGTGATTTTTTTCTATTATACTTTTCCTCTGATTGTTCCACTCCTGGTTTTGGCTTACAAATACTGAGATAAAATACTGACCAAATACTGAACGTGTGAACATGGCCATAAACAATGTCACGTGATACAAGTAGACGCTGCTTAGTTCCATACATCACACAATGTAGATTACACTTGCTATGTCTTATAAAATGTCAAATATTTATAACTAAAATGGTGGAATAGCTTTCTTACTTATCCTTTAAAAATATGATGGCACAAACATCCCTAAATAGTTTAGGGAGAGAAGTCCCAAAGAACCGAGTTCTGCCCTTTATTCAGAGAACTTAATGGGGTGTTTGTATATTTTAGGTTTTAGGGTGAAATATTTCCTTTTGTTTTTTTTTAAATACACATTCAATGTAAAATGTCTCAGACCAAGACCACATTCATAGAAATGTCTCAAGATACCGTGATTTTATACAGCACTTATTACAACTTTTTGCTCCCATACATTTCCCCAAAAAATGTGTATGATACATATTGGCATATTGCAATAACTCATGTATTCATATATACATAGGTGTCAGGACAACGTAGGAAAGATATCAACCTGTATTTATGGATATGGAAAAAAAATATTTGCTCCACCAGTTAATTATAACATTGCCCAACATGACACAAACCCAAAAATGTTATACCAATGAAGAAAATATCCAATATGAGAAAGCCTTGTGCCACCATAATCTTCATATAAAGCACCTCACAGGATGAGAATTATTCTAAAAAAAATTTTTTAGGATAGACAAAATCATAAATATATACAAGGTCTTTGAACGGTGTCCAAAAGACTTGTAATACAGTCCATCACTGGTTCCAGATAATTGAATAGCATTCATAGGACTGTTCAGCATAGTGTCTTGGCTTAAAACCCGTAACTCAGAGGTGCACACAGACTTCTATTAAGGCAAATTTATTCACATTTCTGAGGTATCTGTTTTTATATATCATGTATACCTCTCAAGGGTCGTCTATCACCCCACAACTCAGATTAAACTAATCAGATGGTCATACACTGAACTTAGCCCCTATAAAAATCATGCCGGTTGTTTAGATTTCTTAGCTTTGATTATACAGAAAATAATTTTTTAATCCTTATACAAATGTGGGTGCTCAGTGCACCCTTGGTGTGGCCAAAAGTCTCAGTGCACTGCTCCACCTTTCGCCCAATACTTTTTGATAGCATTGTCAGAACTGACCCTGCAGGAGTGGAGCAGACACATTGTCCATGTAGGAGCAGAACAGGTGCGCACACATCCAACTCTCTTTTCTGTAGCGAGCAGCCACAGAGGACAGAAGATGGATGAGTTCGCTCTGTTTCTGCAGGGTCAGAGTGCATGCGCACGGCTGAATCTTAAGTTCAGACACTGCTGTCAATCAAAAAAGGGGAAAGGGCTGAACAGTGCACTGAGACTTTTGGCCATGCCAAGGGTACACCAAGCACCCACGTTTGCATAAGGATTAAAAATCAATTTCTGGATAATCATAGCTAAAAAATATAATACATCACGCATGATTTTTATAGGGGCTAAGTTTCCCATATGACCATCTAATTACTATAATCTTATAGCTCGTATTATAGCTGAATTTTTATCATCATTTGTACATCTGTCTTGATAAAGGCCTATTATGGCCAAATCGTCACACTGTCTACTTCATTTTTGTATCTTCGTTGTGTGATTTTAAGGATGGAATAAAAGCTATGTTTTATCCCTGTATAAATTCTCTGGTGCCTCACAATTTTTGGAACTTCATTGCTTTGGACCTTGTGTATGGGGATGTGGGGGGGGGGGGTGGAGAGGTCACACAGTCAGCACGGAGCCTCCATTGGTGCATGAGAATCGGTCACTGGATCCAGTAATTAGTATAAACTTAGTTTTGAGGGTGATACTCCCTTTAAAGCGGTGCGAAAATTGAAATGTAATACTAGATGAATGTTAATACAGCACATGCCTTCTTTGTCTTCTAGATCAATAGAGGAGTACATTTCTAAAATGTGTACCCTCACACATCCCTCCGCTGAATTTGCTAGACGTGTCGTTTTTTTTCAAATGTACAATGTGTTTAAATAATGTGAACACATAAGGCTGTCATACGTCTTTGTAAGGGTTACAATTCTGCTGTGTAAAATATATCCGCTCTACCAGTTCCTATATAGGCTTCTGTGTGATCCTACTGAACCTCCATATCCCTCCAATGTTACACTGAGGCATACATAGTTTTTTTTTCTTTCGCACACATAATTTAACAAAAAATGATGCATTTTTCCATTGGATGCACTCTTATGGTGCTGGTCTCCCTATCACACGACTGTATTCAGAACTCCAATATCAGTTTATGGAAAGAGCTGCGAATGTCATTGAGGCCCCAAGACAGAAAAAGTAAAACAGCTCTACATTTTCAACATTGCACTTGACAAAGGCCTCTGTGCCGGCCGATATGTGGGGTATGGTGGGTGCTGGGACTGCAATAAAATACTTCTTTTTTTGAAGATGCAGGTAAGGTGGCTCAGTGGTTAGCGCTGTTCCTTTGCAGCGCTGGGGTCCTGGGTTCAAATCCCACCAAGGACAACATCTGCAAGGAGTTTGTATGTCCTCCCCGTGTTTGTGTGGGTTTCCTCCATGTTCTCCGGTTTCCTCCCACACTCCAAAGACATGATGATAGGGAATCTAGATTGTGAGTCCCATTGGGGACAGAGATAACTATGTATGTGAAGTGCTGTGGAATATGAAGGCGCTATATATGCCAAGCATAATGATAATAAAAAAAAAATAACCATTTTTCCTCCTTGTCATTGTGGCCATGGCGCCAGTTATTTTCTATGATCAAGGGAACCCTGTTGTGGAGATAGGTGTTTGTCCTTTCTAGACATGTCTGTGATGATAAAACCTCGTTAAAGCGACCGTCAGCCTAGAATGACTGTTCAAACCAATGTTTTGAAATAGCCTCATGGGTGCCCCAGACTGTACATGTGGAAGTAAAAAGTACTATTATTTGGGAAATCCAGAAAAAAAAAAAAAGAAAAAAGGGGGAGATCCAGCACGACTTGTCCAGAAAAATTAGTTGGTAATTAAAAACAACATTTATTGAAAAATATTAAAAATGTTTCATAGTAAAAAGCGCTGGGTCAGAGGCATACACACTGACGCGTTTCGAGAAAACAGTTCTTAATCCTAGTATTGCATCTAATTCTTCCGGATAAGTGGTGCTGGACCTCCCCCTTTTTCTTTTTTTCTGGATTTCATTACTTGTTACCAAGACAAGTTTTTTGGTCCGTGAATTCCCGGAGGAATACTTTCAAAGGACTGGTGAGCTGGATTCCATCTCTCTTTTGTTTCCTACATATTAATTTGGCCATGTATGACCCTTATGTGTTCACGGTTTGGCATCGTCTTAGGGTCACTGTATTATTTATGAACAGCACTGAACGTTAACAAAGATTCGCCTTCAAAGTTACAGGTTACCCTAATATTTCAAGTGATTAAAACCTCATGTACAAGGCAAATCATATCTTGCTATGGAGAAATGGATTTCCTTCTGTGGGCATTCATAGTCATACAGAGTGCAGCAGGCGCAGTATGAGCCCACAGCGCATGCGGTATGAGCGCCGTACTGACCGCTGTAATCAGGAGGCCTTCGATGTTCAGAAAACCTACAGAACCTATTACTGATAGAAACCTAAATTGAAGCACTCATTTCACCATCTCAAAGTGTCAACCTCCAAAAAGGTTCTTCCTGACGGTAGAAAGCATTCGATAGAAAATCGATGTAATCTTACCTGCTTGTACATCCAGCTCAGGTTGGTCTTCTGGGACGAGCTGGATGACATCAGACACGTCCACCTGGTGATCAGTCTCTTCTGCCTCATCCTCGTTGGAGGATCTCGCTGAAGCGAAACAGATGTTACTTCCAAGCTCCCGACAAAGAGTGAAGTCCCAACACTTAGGCATGAAAACCCAGACAGCTCCTATGAGGGAATTGAAGATATTCCATACATTTGGAAACTGTTTGCATTTTTTTATTTAAAAAGATGATCACATCTTCCACATGACAATGTGCATTTATCATTATTTATTATACAACCAGTAATAATATTTTTAAATGGTAATAATAAAAATAATAAGAAGAATAACAATAATCATTATTGTGTTAACAAAACTGCTCAGTCTTTTCAGAAAATCAACTCCTAATGATATCGCTTAAGCACATCCAGAAAGTATTAAGCATAAGGGCGTGTATGACAGAATAATGATGCAACAGTGTTATACTAATGGGAATAGGGAGATGATTGGAAACTCCAGAATAAACCCAAAATTATTTCCTCATCATTTTAAGATTTCTTTAAAGTGCTCCAACCATCAGGCCTCGGCTAGATGAATGCTGAAACTGCTCATATAGCAAGAAGCTCATGTGATTTTCCATACAGGATATGGTGTGATTTTGCTTACTCCTGAAAATATAACTAAAGGTTTACTTACAAGGTCATATATTTTCAGACTGTACTTCCTCTATACATATTATATCCCAAAAGCGGAAACAAAGAGACGGAAAATGTAGGATTGCAGCAATAAGCAATGTAAATGGTCACAATGAGAACATCCCCGAGATCAACATAAAAACCTTCCCTGGCGAGATCACTACTACATTAGTAAATTTCAGGGACTACAACCCCTGGCAAAAATTATGGAATCACCGGGCTCGGAGGATGTTCATTCAGTTATTTAATGTTGTTGAAAAAAAGCAGATCACAGACATGGCACAAAACTAAAGTTATTTCAAACGGCAACTTTAGGGCTTTAAGAAACACTAAAAGAAATCAAGATTAAAAATGTGGTACTCAGTAAGGGTAATTTTTTTCATACCAAGCAGAGGAAAAAATTATGGAATCACTCTGTAATATGACTTTCATACCAAAATAAGCTCCAGATATGGTGTGTACATGATCAGAGAAAAAAGAAATCCTTGTTAAGCCAGCTATTGTAACTGGAAACACTGATACCAGAACCTAACTGTCTCCATTAATAGTATTCACCACATATTTATATATATATAAAATCACACATGACAAGTATTTCCATTTTAGGGATATTCACATAAGAGCACATTGATCCATTTAATGTAACCATTCTCACATAATGGATCCACGTCTCCGTTCTCTTAAGCTCAGTGATTGGCTGAGTCTGATCATCAAAAACCGTTCAGTCTATAGCGCGCTGTTATGTTTTTAACTCATCCATTTATGTGAATAAAGCTTTAAAGAGGTTGGATTAAGATTAAGGCTCGATGTCTAAGGAAAAAATATGAATCGGCCCGATGTAACATATATCGTGATTTTCAGCTCAGTCATTTATGGCATATCCACATATGGTTAATGAATAAAGACCTGACATTTAATAACAAAGAGAATGCCATATAATAACTGCGAAAACATGGGCGGATAGCTAGTCAAGTGAGGAGCATCCGTCCAACAGCACGCTGAAAGAACATACTGTATCAAAAAGAGGAGAACCCAGCGTATCTTTGCAAAAAGGTGTATTTATTTAAACATTAAGAAAAAAGGGTAAGTATTTAACCAGACAAAAATGGGAATGAGGTGACTGGATAGAAAAATACTGGAAAATCAGGTACATATAATAATAAGACAATGATTTTAGCCCTTTGGTATAGATAGAATTGCACAATTGCCCATGGTGAGTCATAAATATAATAGAGACATTCCACCTATATGGGGTAAACAGGTACTATTAATATAACAAGGGGGAACACTGCCATGTGGCAAGGGGGCACACCAACATATACCTGGTGCCAAAACAGAATGTATAATCATAAATAGATTACCTGTAGAAACTATCACACAGAGTGGAGAGAGGGGGGGGGGGAGAGAAAGGATGGTGGTAGCAGGAAGCCCGACGCGCGTTTTGCGGTAAAACCGCTTTCTCAAGGGCGAGTGACCTGACATTTGTAGGAAGTAAATAATCACATCTTTGTGCACATTTGTAAGCTGTAAACTAATTGTTCACATAAGAGTAAAGTACAATTGTACCCAGGGGCAGACACCAACGGAGGGCTCATGTCCATTAACAGGACATACATATGCTGTTAGAAATCTAAGAGCCCTTTATCACGGTGGGGGAGCTAGCCATAGACTATCTCATTCATGGATGTTCAGAAAATACCTCACCGGTGTACTAATCGACTAATAACATGAATGGAAATCCATGTATCCCTTAATAGTTGTGACGTCACAGTAGATTACCTGACAGGTACCCACTAGAATGAAACAATAGATTACCTGACCGATACCCAGTAGGATGACACAGTAGATTACCTGACCGATAACCAGTAGATTACCTGACCGATACCCAGTAAGTTACCTGACTTTTATGCTCTAGTGATGTCATCTAGCTTACTTGACTAAGGTCATACGACCATTTTCTCTCCATCCAAGAAAATCGGTTCAATTATGCTAAGCAGAGTTTGAATTGATTTGATTTTCTCAAAGGTCAAGAGAAAAAAAACACTTGGATGTCTTCTGAATGCAGTCTGAATTTTTTCCAACAAAGGCAAATAGTGCACGTTGTGTTTTTTTTTTCTTGGACCAATCGGTGATGTCATCTAGCTCACCTGACTAATAAGTCACTAGTGATGTCACCTAGCTCACCTGACTAATAAGTCACTAGTGATGTCACCTAGTTTACCTGACTAATAAGTCACTAGTGATGTCACCTAGTTTACCTGACTAATAAGTCACTAGTGATGTCACCTAGTTTACCTGACTTCTTTTAAACTATTATTAAATGGAAACATTCTTATTTTAATCTGGAAACTAAAGTCCCATCTTCATATGAGCAAAGGCTGTTATAATGTATCAGTTTAGGTAAGAGTAATCAGCCTGATTTCCAGGACAAGAGGCATCTGTGCTGCGGAGTAATGTCAATCACAATGGGCTGCCTTGCCTGGTACACCAATGGCTCTGTGCAGTAAGAGATCTGGGTGAATCTTAAATCTTTTTAAGTTGCCTTTTATTGCATTAAATTGTGCAATAAGGAGTAGCAATAAATTCTGGCTTACAGGTTTGGTAATCAATTAAACAGCAATGCACTAAAAACATATTTAAAATACAACATTTTTAACCTCTCAAATGATCTGAAGTGTAAAAAGTAAACAGGAACAAGAATCTGCAGGACATTTCCATCATCGTCATCCTCGCAGCCAGACCTCATGACCACATGGCACAGATCTGTTGTTTGAATGGACATCTGGGCACATTTCTTACAGCGTATCTACACAACTATTCTGCATGTAAACGTAGCCACTTAAATGCCAAATGTCACAGGTGTCAGAAAAGGGCAAGGGGATTAACTCCTTCTAATGCAATCAGGAAGAGCAGTAATAAGTATGCCCACCATGTCTCCAGGAGGATTTGGTGGGCAGTGAAGGGGATCTGAATTTCCAGGGGGTCACCCATTCTAAAGTGACTATAATGAAGAACATACTCAAACCTTTTCTTATGCTTAAAGTGTGTTAGATTAAATGAATGCGATCAATGAACTAAACAATGCAACATTTATAAGACAGATAAGTATCGGAAACTGGTTACCCCGATAATTGCTGAAGAACTACAATACTGTGACAGTCTAATCTCACATTAGTTACATGCACATATCATACACGGTATCTCTTTCCTGTAGGTTATATGACCCTGACTCACAGACGCAGCAGACATACTTGATAACACTTTCTAACAGGTGTGAATACAAGACATTTTCACTTTGTGAACATCCCCAGTGGCGGCCGCGTCTTGTATGGCTGAGCTAAATAGGAAGTATCACAAACTAGACAGAGCGTGAAAACTAAGTGACACAATCAAATAGTGTAATATTATTATAATTCTCCTCCCCCACCTAATCTTACATAGGGCAGAGAGACAGGTAAGGATCATGGATCACTGTACAGAGGCGGCCGTACAGCCCTCTGACAAGTCTTGTGCATGGATCCTATTCTAAGTCAGTGTAGGTGTTCCTGAGCATCATCTGCAACTATATCCCCCGGACCCCCCATGCGTCTCTCCATACCTAATGTCAGAGGGGGCAGAGAATGGAATTACAGAAGCATTAAGGCTACACCTTGACCTGTTACATGACAGAGAGGCATAATGTAAATCCAACCTGGAATCACACATGATCTGTGTGGGAAAGTCAAGGCTGATTTCTGCAGCGACAGTGAAATTATCCATAAATATGTGAACAGAGTTCAAGAAATCCCATTCACATGCAAGAGGTGCGGATTGTCATTGGCTATTCAGACAAAGGGGAAGATTTACTCAAGGAAATGAGACAGAATTCTGGCTACATGCTGAGCCCCATATTAAAAAAACATATTTATCCCCTTTCCTATGGGTAATGGATAACTTCTAATTTATAGGAGTAACCCTTTAACACGGCACATATTGCTAGACCTCACACTTGATCCAGTGTCATGCTATGGGGTCATGCACATGTCTGATATATTCCTCGGACCAATTCTGTCCAAGGAAAAAAAATCACAGCATGCCTGAGTTGGATCTGATATTCAGATCGCACTCAGCCATACAAGTCAATGAATCTCTGGAAAACATCAGACTGCACTCGGATGACATCTGAGTGCAGTCCGATTTTCACAGAATGGAGAAGACCGAGAAATGGTTTTCCCCATCTTCTCATTCAAGAAACTCTGGCCACCACACTCTTCCAGATTAGAGAAAATACGCTGGTGTGACCCTAGACTTAGAGGAATACGGCACACCTACTGTGCTATACTGAGTACAAAAATTATAGTAACCTGTGGTAAATAAGTGGAACTTTGCAACACATGTATCAGAATAATTGGCTTTGGCCTGACCGCCATTCTTTTCAATCCAATGACCTCACAATGCTACCAGATTCTTAAGATGTCCCAAAACCAGAAAGTGACAAAATCAATAAAGAACAAGGTAAAAAAAAAAAAAAAAAGTTGTTAATCTATCATTAGTAGCTATTGAAACCTGGTGCTGCCATTTACTACACAGGCAGCCATTCATTTGGATTATCACTGATCAGATCTCTACATGGCAGAGTGTGGCACATGGTACAGATCTGACCAGTGATATTGGCAGAGACTGGCAGAGCACGGCACAACATGGTAGAGATCTGATCAGTGATATAAGCGGAGGCTGGCAGAGCATGGCACATGGTAGAGATCTGATCAGTGATATAAGAGGAGGCTGGCAGAGCATGGCACATGGAAGAGGTCTGATCAGTGATATAAGCGGAGGCTGGCAGAGCATGGCACATGGTAGAGGTCTGACCAGTGATATAAGCGGAGGCTGGCAGAGCATGGCACATGGTAGAGATCTGACCAGTGATATAAGCGGAGGCTGGCAGAGCATGGCACATGGTAGAGGTCTGATCAGTGATATAAGCGGAGGCTGGCAGAGCATGGCACATGGTAGAGATCTGATCAGTGATATAAGTGGAGGCTGGCAGAGCATGGCACATGGTAGAGGACTGATCAGTGATATAAGCGGAGGCTGGCAGAGCATGGCACATGGTAGAGGTCTGACCAGTGATATAAGCGGAGGCTGGCAGAGCATGGCACATGGTAGAGATCTGATCAGTGATATAAGTGGAGGCTGGCAGAGCATGGCACATGGTAGAGGTCTGATCAGTGATATAAGTGGAGGCTGGCAGAGCATGGCACATGGTAGAGGTCTGATCAGTGATATAAGCGGAGGCTGGCAGAGCATGGCACATGGTAGAGATCTGACCAGTGATATAAGCGGAGGCTGGCAGAGCATGGCACATGGTAGAGATCTGACCAGTGATATAAGCGGAGGCTGGCAGAGCATGGCACATGGTAGAGGTCTGATCAGTGATATAAGTGGAGGCTGGCAGAGCATGGCACATGGTAGAGATCTGACCAGTGATATAAGCGGAGGCTGGCAGAGCATGGCACATGGTAGAGGTCTGATCAGTGATATAAGTGGAGGCTGGCAGAGCATGGCACATGGTAGAGATCTGATCAGTGATATAAGCGGAGGCTGGCAGAGCATGGCACATGGTAGAGATCTGATCAGTGATATAAGCGGAGGCTGGCAGAGCATGGCACATGGTAGAGATCTGATCAGTGATATAAGTGGAGGCTGGCAGAGCATGGCACATGGTAGAGGTCTGATCAGTGATATAAGCGGAGGCTGGCAGAGCATGGCACA
This sequence comes from Phyllobates terribilis, assembly GCF_046119375.1. Lineage (NCBI taxonomy): Eukaryota > Metazoa > Chordata > Amphibia > Anura > Dendrobatidae > Phyllobates > Phyllobates terribilis. Next base: position 322,875,674 of record NW_027362762.1, on the reverse strand, counting down.
TGGTAGAGGTCTGATCAGTGATATAAGTGGAGGCTGGCAGAGCATGGCACATGGTAGAGGTCTGATCAGTGATATAAGCGGAGGCTGGCAGAGCATGGCACATGGTAGAGATCTGATCAGTGATATAAGCGGAGGCTGGCAGAGCATGGCACATGGTAGAGGTCTGATCAGTGATATAAGTGGAGGCTGGCAGAGCATGGCACATGGTAGAGGTCTGATCAGTGATATAAGTGGAGGCTGGCAGAGCATGGCACATGGTAGAGGTCTGATCAGTGATATAAGTGGAGGCTGGCAGAGCATGGCACATGGAAGAGGTCTGATCAGTGATATAAGCGGAGGCTGGCAGAGCATGGCACATGGTAGAGATCTGACCAGTGATATAAGCGGAGGCTGGCAGAGCATGGCACATGGTAGAGATCTGACCAGTGATATAAGCGGAGGCTGGCAGAGCATGGCACATGGTAGAGGTCTGATCAGTGATATAAGTGGAGGCTGGCAGAGCATGGCACATGGTAGAGAGTTGATCAGATCCTGGGATAATCTGCAGGTGATCTGACTGCAGGATAATGAGAGCAGCTTCTCCCTCAGGCTCCACTATCTGCTCTGTATACAGCAGCGCCGAGCTGACTAACATACATATAAAAGTTCCTGTGCAGGTGCCATGTTACCTGGTGCGGCCACTGTGCCCTGACTGACAGCCAGTCTACTCACCTCTCACAAGGAGCTCTCCACTGTGGCGGATCTGCTGCTCGTCCTCTGCTATCCTTCACCTTCCCGAACAAACGTGCTCTGCTCCTGGCTGCACAAGCCGGCTCCCTGCCCAGGCTGCCCGGCCATACACAGGCTGGAGGTGGGGACAGGGAAGAGGAGGCAGCACACGATGAGCGCTAGTCCTGCAGACTGGAGCGGAGCCGCAGTGCCCAGCGGGCGACACCTAGCGGCAGCCGCTAGAACAGCCCCGACCGAAGCGGAATGTTTCCTATGATATCCCAGTGACCGCTTCGGCCCGGGGCTGCAGGCAGAGGATGGGGGTGATAGTCCCAGCTGCACATTGCAGGGAGATTTAGTTCTCGGTGTATGTTATATTATTAATGAATGAAGTCACATTTAGGGGAGAATTATGAAACCGGTACAAAAGAAGCTACGGTGTACAGGGAGATCAATCAGGAGCCTGCTTTCAATTGACAAAAAACCTCAGATGTAATCAAATTGGTTGCTATGGACAACGATCACAGTCTTATTTGAATCTGCTTTGCTATATACTCCAAATTAGGGAGTGCCGAAGCAGAAAACAACGATCACATGGCCATAATGTGAAAAACATGTATAAACTTTATTCAAAAAATTCTTTACATACAAAGTAGAAAATAGAGCAGAATGTCCAGGGAGACAAATGAGTACCAAATCAACATACAAATCATTAAAACATGGATAAAAACAAGCAGGTAGCACATGAGATGCAGGTACCTCGTCTCGCAACTCCCTTCCTCCCCATTGTCAAATGCTTAGGAGACTATAGCAAATGTGAAGGGACACCATGAAAAAACGTCAATATATATTATAAATAGCCATATCTCAGAGGTGAACATCCCTATCCTTACTGTCTCACATAATCAAAAGTCAAGCATAATTACCTAGGTGGGAGACTGAGAACCTGCACGATGCGTACTTCCCCGACGCGCGTTTCGGCGCTATTGCCTTTCTCAAGGGGACTGCTGTGGCTAAATAGACAGTCATTTAAATACATAGCGCGATAAAAGGCTGGCCAATAGGGCGGCACGACGCCCACACCGGAAATGGCAACTCACGTGTGTGTAGTCATGGTGATGCGTGACGCTACCCAGTCATGCCCCGCGACTCTCCGGAAGTGACGCAGGGAGCAACGCCGTAACCAAGACACCAGGCTCCGTCGGCATCGCGGCAGGAAACCACCCAGGGATGCCGAAAGAAGTCAGGTATGTAGGGACGGCGATGCCCCTGCGTACCAAGACGCAGGCATGTGTGCACATCGCACAATCTAACAGTGTGAATATGCTTGTGCATGCACCGATAGAAAGGGAGACACCATAGCTAACAGAAATTAACTGCGGACACCAGAATGCCGCCCCCCATGGAGTTAACCCATACTGTAACAATGAATATAGATAGAGATGGATACACTATGGTAACAGAAATGTAAATATATGGAATATTTGCATATGTTTGGGTATGATAATCAATAAATGGCACATATTGAATAGATATACAAATTTAACACTTTAAATGTGGCCACTTCCCTCATAATATAGATGTATAGTATTAAAGACCATATAATCACACACTAGAAATATTGGCTGTGGCTGAATATATGATCATTTACATGTATTGTTTATGTGGCCATTGTTCGAGCACATCTATACAAAACAAGGAGGTCATCTGTGCCGGGAGACTCCATTTGGGATAGGATAACTGTGGAAACAGTTGAATGCATACCATGTTGTTTAATTGTTATAATTCTTATTGCATATATTTGTATTTTTTACATTGTATGATATAGTTATATACTGTATGTGGCACCCCCTCTTCCCTAAATTAGGTTTGCACATGTGAATTATCTATGACGTATAATGATATATATTTATGGGTGTTTCGAGTGTGTGATTATATGGTCTTTAATACTGTACATCTATATTATGAGGGAAGTGGCCACATTTAAAGTGTTAAATTTGTATATCTATTCAATATGTGCCATTTTATCATACCCAAACATATGCAAATATCCCATATATTTACATTTCTGTTACCATAGTGTATCCATCTCTATCTGTATTCATTGTTACAGTATGGGTTAACTCCATGGGGGGCGGCATTCTGGTGTCCGCAGCTAATTTCTGTTAGCTATGGTGTCTCCCTTTCTATCGGTGCATACACAAGCATATTCACACTGTTAGATTGTGCGATGTGCACACATGCCTGCGTCTTGGTACGCAGGGGCATCACCGTCCCTACATACCTGACTTCTTTCGGCATCCCTGGGTGGTTTCCTACCGCGATGCCGACGGAGCCTGGTGTCTTGGTTACGGCATTGCTCCCTGCGTCACTTCCGGAGAGTCGCGGGGCACGACTGGGTAGCGTCACGCATCACCATGACTACACACACGTGAGTTGCCATTTCCGGTGTAGGCGTCATGCCGCCCTATTGGCCAGCCTTTTTTCGCACTATGTATTTAAATGACTGTCTATTTAGCCACAGCAGTCCCCTTGAGAAAGGCAATAGCGCCGAAACGCGCGTCGGGGAAGTACGCATCGTGCAGGTTCTCAGTCTCCCACCTAGGTAATTATGCTTGACTTTTGATTATGTGAGACAGTAAGGATAGGGATGTTCACCTCTGAGATATGGCTATTTATAATATATATTGACGTTTTTTCATGGTGTCCCTTCACATTTGCTATAGTCTCCTAAGCATTTGACAATGGGGAGGAAGGTAGTTGCGAGACGAGGTACCTGCATCTCATGTGCTACCTGCTTGTTTTTATCCATGTTTTAATGATTTGTATGTTGATTTGGTACTCATTTGTCTCCCTGGACATTCTGCTCTATTTTCTACTTTGTATGTAAAGAATTTTTTGAATAAAGTTTATACATGTTTTTCAAATTATGGCCATGTGATCGTTGTTTTCTGCTTCGGCACTCCCTAATTTATAGTTTTTCAACGATTGGCCACCTATATATATATCTAGTGAGTGGGTTGCAGCATGGATGGTTCATGCCTACTCTATTTGATACATATATTTATATTGTGTAACTCTAAACTCTGCTCTAATTCACATCTTTGCTATATACTCCGCAACAATTAAATTGCAACACCTGAAAGGAAAAGTCATGGAATTGTGAACATCGGAGGGTCTACAGCCATGGTAATGATATGCAAATGATGAAGAAAATAGAAGGCTTATTTTTTGCGCGCTGGGCTGACGTTTTTATTGATACCATTTTGGGGTAGATCCGATGTTTTACTCGCCTGTTATTGCATTTTATTGCAATGTTGCAGTGTCCAAAAAAATGTAATTCTGGCGTTTTTTTTTTTTTTCTCGTTACACCGTTTACCGATCAGATTTTTTTAATATATTAATAGATCGGGCGATTCTGATACCAAATATGTGTATTTTTATATATATATATTTTTTAATATTTTTAAAAACTTTATTTTTTTACTTTTTACCTGTTTCAATAGTCTCCATGGGAGACCAGAAGCATGCGATCATCCGATCGTTTGTGCTACACACAGCAGGGCTTCAGCCTTGCTATGTGTTGCAGAAATGCTCATCTGCTATGACAACCACAGTGGTCTCCTGCAGACCCTGGGTTGTCATGCCAACCCATCAGCATCCCGCAATCATGTGATGGGCGCGCCGATGGGCGGGACTAATGACGTCCTCCCGCTGCGGCCATCTTAAATGCTGCTCTCAGAGATGACAGCGGCATTTAACATGTTAATAGTCACGGGTGGATCACAATTCCACCCCCAGCTGTTAGGGGCACATGTCAGCTGATTTCATCAGTTGACATGTGCCAGAAAAGATACAGGCTCATTGCCAGAGCAAGCATCATACAGGGGAGGCGAACTATGACATACCTATACATCATAGTTCGTAAAGGGGTTAATGGATGTGTCACGGATATGTCAGATGTAACACAGTCGCTCTGGATCTGGCTGCAGAAGGTCACTGCGTTTGGCCTTGCAGACACCTTTTTAATCCTTCTGACTTTTGGACCCAACAGCAACCTCCATCCTGCTCTGATTGACACACCGAGAGTTTATAAACTCTCAGTCTGCTTCAGGGAGTCGCCGTTGATATTATAATTTCCCTTGTGAAGGCTTGGAGCAATAGCAGTCGGCTAGCTTCTTCTCTGGTACCCTTGGAGGACGTTTAGTGTTAACTCTCCGGTATCTGCTCAAGCTAAGTTTTCCCTCGTTTGTTTGTCTCCCTTGTTGTCTTTAGTTTATAGTGGGGACTGACCAGTGTTCTCACCCCCTCCTCCCTATCTAGGGCCTAGCGCTAAGGCTATGCAGGCCTTAGGCTTCCTGTTTGGCGATAGGTGTGGAACCTATATAGGGACGGTAGGACATTTAGGGTGATATTAGATCTGCCTAGGGGTCTCCACTCTCCCTTTCCCTAGCGTTTGGGCTACCCTACCCTCATCCCTTCGTGTTGCACTTAGTCTTTCCCAGATTGTGTGTGACAGGATGTCTGAGGAACGTACTACCACACTGAATGCACTTGGGTTCACCAATTGTAATTGCCGACCAATGACGTCCTTGATGTGCTCGATGGGAGACCAGTACGGAGATGCTGCAGGTCATGGTAGCACAATTAGGCCACACAGGCAGCTCACAGTAGCAAAAGCAACATGTGGACATGTTGAAAAACAGCTCCTGAGACACTGGGGAAATGGCTGCACCGCTGGTTCTACCACCAGATCAATGTAACGCTAAGCTGTTAGTGTACATGTAATGATGACTAGAGGGGTCTGGTTACCTTACCTCATTCTCACCACATACCATAATCTCTGGAGTAGGACTGGTGTGACATCCCCTTGTGAAAGGCCTCTTCATTGGGTCACCCATGTGGTTTCATCAGATTTAAAGAATGGCGAGATCCATTCTGTATTGCAAGTGAAATTACATGTACAGTAGTATACAAAGCGTAAGGCGTGAAAGAGTTGTAACACAAACTATAAGACGTGTTAATACAACATTGGGTTAAAAGTCAGACGTCCAGGTTTAGGTTTTTCATTGCCCTTTCGCCACTGCTCTCATGGTGCAGAGTAAAGCAGTAATGGAGTCAATCCTCTTCATTGATGAGTTGCGCTTTAGCCTTGAATGTAATGATAGCTGGAGTATTAGTATTAGAGACTACATTGGCAATGCCATCAAGAGGCCTTCACCAGCGAATGTGAAAGTGTCCTAGGAATAGGCGGATTATAATGATGGGAATCTGGGCTACTGCCCGGGGCCCATGGCTCTGGGGGGGTCTATGGCCAGATTTCCCTCACTATAATGTTTTGTGCTCCACAATCGGCGGTGCACATCTCCTGGCATGGAGCTTTCCTGAAGCTCCGCTGCCGTTATTACAGAATGGCAGCAGAGTTCCAGGAAAGCTTCTGTCGCCTTTCCTGTGACGTGCCAACACGATCATGTCATCAGCCTGCACCAATAACTCAGCCAGCGCGATGACAACATCATTGCGCCAGTATGTACTTGCCGGCCTCAAGAAGAAGGGAGCTGCAGGACATCGTATTAAAAATTTTTCAATAAAATAAATTAAATAGGGGTGGGAGAGAGGAAGGTATAATGAATTGAAGGTAACTTCTCATGTAAAAAAACCCCGCTAATAATCTGCAGATATGGAGTTAATCTGCAGGTTAACAGTGTTCTGAAGCTACTTGGTGCCCGCACTGAGAGCCCCACTCCCGGGAGGAAATTAACTTTAATTGTCCTTTCAGGCTCGGGCTTTCTGCGTCCAACAAAAATATGCTGCGTCCAAAGTGCTGCTCCATCCGGATCTTGGGCACATAGCCTAATATTAAAAAAAATGGTGTGGGCTCCCTCATCATTTTCATAACCAGCAGAGGGAAAGCCAAGTGCTGGGAGCTGATATTAGTAGCCAGGGAAGGGGCCTTTAGCCCAAAATGTTCCCTGGCTATTAACAACAGCCCACAGCTATTTGCTTAGCCTTCACTGGCTAGATTACAGGGGGACCCCAGAAAAAAATTGACGTAGGGTCCAACTATAAAATCTAACCAGAAAAGGCTAAACAGACAGCTGCAGGCTGATATTAATAGCCAGGGAATGGGCCATGGATACTAGTCCCCCTCCACAGCTAATAAGATCAGCTCTCAGCAGTCCCAGAAATCCATAAGATGCGCCAAATTTGGGCTTTGCTCTTCTCACTGCTGTGTAGCGGTGGCGACTGGCTTAATAGGATTGGGGTTCAGGTCAGCCTTGTATTAGTGGCTGACGTGAAGTCCAGGTTAGTAATGGAGAGGCGTCTATAAGACGCCCCCATTACTAACCCCGTAGTAAAGGGGTTTGACATTTTTTCAATAAAGTCTTTTATTGAAATAAAATTACACACGGTTTTAATAACTTTTTTATTATTCTCCTAATCCCCGAATCCTTCATCTCCTGTAAAAAAAAAAACAACCATATCCCTCACCTGTCCGCCGTCCTGACGTAATCCGTGTGTCCCACGGTGATCCGGGTCACTTCTACAGCAGCCACATCAATCACTGATGTGACTGCTGTAGAAGACAGCAATATACACTGACAGAAGTGTAATCACTCCTGTCAGTGTACATCGCTGTGCTGCTGGCTGAGTCCACGTGAATTCATCAGCTGAAGATCAGCTGATCGGCCCCGGTGACCTCATTTACTGCATCAGTGATATGTGGGAATATTCCCGCACAGCACCGGTGCCGTAAGTGAGGTCCCGGAGCTCGTGATCTCCAGCTGATGAACTCCGGTGAACTCAGCCAGCAGCACAGTGATGTACACTGCCGAGAGCGAGTGTGCTCCCGTCAGTGTATCACCGGTCGCCAGGGGATGTCGGGAGGACGGCTGACAGGCGAGAATAAAGTGTTTTTTTATTTTAATATAGATTTTAACTAGTTTAATAAACCTCAAAAACTGGATGTAATGTGAATGTGAAAGAAATAATCTAAACATTTTCCCATCTTGCTGAAGTTTTGCTAAGAAAATCTCCATTGATTTGACCTGTGTTATGTTTAGGATATTGTATTGATAAACTCAAGTTATGGAAAAATCTATGATCGTGGGATTCATGACATCAGAACACCACTTGAGAGCCTTTAAGGAGAGACTGTCAGACTCTTTCTTTTAGGCTATGGCCCCACTATCAGTATTTGGTCAGTATTTTTTTCTCAGGAGTGGGAGCCAAAACCAGGTGAGGAGCAATTAGAGAAAAGGTATAATAGAAACAAGTCACCAATTCTGCATTTATCACCCACTCCTGGTTTTGTCTCCCACTCCTGAGAAAAAATACTGACCAAATAATGATAGTGGGGCCGTGGCCTTAAAGAGATTCTGTCAATACAAAATGACTGTTGAAACCAAGTATAGATGCTCGGTGCACCCTTAGCATGGCCAAACAGTTCAGTGCACCTTCTCACCTACTTGTTTTTTTTTTATCTATTTTCACAATTCTCTGGATGCTGTAAAGTCAGAGCTGCATCAGAGAATAGGAAGGTGGAAATAGAGGGAGAACATGCGGGTGGAAAGATGCACTTAGCTGTATGGCCTCTCCAAGGCTGTACTGAGCATCTGTACTTGGTTTGAGCTGTCATTTTGTGCTGACAGACTCCTAGCAAGGCCTCATTCAGATTTTTTCTCATGACAAAATGGACCAATTTTCAACACTGTGATTGGTCCAATTTTCAGCAGCTTTTACCATCACTGATTTTCCAATATTGCGGAAATTTTTTTTTGCAAAGCTTCTTCTACCTTTTACAATGTAAAACACAGAAGGCATCCATGTTCATTTCACAGACCCATAGACTTGTATGGGGGATTTTGATCTGTGACTCGGATCAAAAACGAACATGTCTCTGTGGTTTTTCGTAGAGATACGGTCCACAAAAAAATTTGAACATGTGAAATGCCCCATAGACTAAAATACGTGTTCTTTCCATGATAATCCAAATATAATACATATCTGAAAAATGGCTGTCTTAATGAACCTTAAGGGTATGTGCACACGATGCAGAAATGCTCAGGATTTTTCCTGAGCATTTCTGCATCTCCCTGGCAGGAAAAAAAGCATGCGGATTGTACATGCATTTTCCTGCCAGGGACATGCGGATGTGAAGCGGTCTTCACTTTCATTTCCGCATGCGGGTTGACAAGCGCTTCCCAAGCGATTTTTATCATCACTCGGAAAGTGCTTGACAACTTGGTCACACTATATAAATCCATGAAACCGGCATGGATTTATATAGTGTGTGAATGTCAAAAAATAAAAAAATAAATATATACTACCCTCCGATGGCCCCCGGTGTCCTGCTTCCCTCCGTCCCGGCTGCCGGCAGTGTAAGACTGAAGGACCTGCCGACGTCAGCGTCACGTGACCCGTCACATGACTCTGACGTCAGCGTAGGTCCTTCATTCAACCGCGAAGTGCCCGGGAAGCCAGGAGGACGCAGCGCGGGACGCTGGAAGGTGAGTATATATATATTTTTTATTTTATTCATTTTTTTTTTAATGGTACCTGGATCTGGATGAGAGTCTCCTCTCCTCCACACCCGGGTACCATACGCACATTAGAACGCATGGAATGCGTATCTACATATACAGTGATGCGGATTCCATGCGTTCTAATGCAAGTCAATGGCGACGAAAAAGCAGCGTTTCCGCAAAATTAATGGACATGCTGCGGATTTTTGATCGCAGCGTTTACGCTGCGGAAAAATCCGCATCATGGGCACAGCACATGCGGATTTCCATTGGGGAACATTGCTGCCCTTCTACCATGCGTTTTTAATGCATTTCCGCAGCTGCAGAAACGCCGCGGAAACGCATTAAAAACGCATCGTGTGCACACAGCCTAAGAGTGATTTGGAAAGATATTCTTATCATTTTTAAGATAATGGCAATTAGAATTCATAATAGTGTAAGGCGGCGGTGTTCACACCGTGCAGTAACTGAGGCAGTGACCCAAGCAAGTCCAACATAAACAGCTTTATTCGGCAACTCACGGGTAAACAGAAAAGTCCTCCGGTTTGCAGTCGAGTTAAAACGAGTCCTTAAAAATGGTTGCCGTGGGCAACGGCCGCGCCGGGCCGCTCAAAGCCTGACAGGTACAGAGCCTTCCCAGGCATGGGTTCAGCCACACTCGAACCTGCTGAGCTTTCCTGCTATGCTCCTAGCAGGTTCCAACATAGAACAACACTAATCCTTAGTGCAGGGTTTTTAACCCCTTAAGCCCCGAGGGTGGTTTGCACGTTAATGACCAGGCCAATTTTTACAATTCTGACCACTGTCACTTTATGAGGTAATTACTCTGGAACGCTTCAACGGATCCCCCTGATTCTGAGACTGTTTTTTCGTGACATATTGTACTTCATGATTGTGGTAAAATTTCTTCGATATCACTTGCGTTTATTTGTAAAAAAAATGGAAATTTGGCGAAAATTTTGAAAATTTTGCAATTTTCAAAATTTTAATTTTTATGCCCTTAAATCAGAGAGATATGTCACACAAAAGAGTTAATAAATAACATTTCCCACATGTCTACTTTACATCAGCACAATTTTGGAACCAAAATTTTTTTTTGTTAGGGAGCTATAAGGGTTAAAAGTTGACCAGCGATTTCTCATTTTTCCAACAAAATTTACAAAACCATTTTTTTAGGGACCACATCACATTTGAAGTCACTTTGAGAGGTCTTTATGACAGAAAATACCCAAAAGTGACCCCATTCTAAAAACTGCACCCCTCAAGGTGCTCAAAACCACATTCAAGAACTTTATTAACCCTTCAGGTGCTTCACAGGAATTTTTTGAATGTGGAAGAAAAAAATGAACATTTAACTTTTTTCACAAAAATGTTACTTTAGACCCAATTTTTTTTATTTTCACAGAGGTAACAAGAAAAAATGGACCCCAAAATTTGTTCTGCAATTTCCCCTGGGCACACAGATACCCAATATGTGGGGAAAAAACACTGTTTGGGCGCACGGCAGGGCTCGGAAGGGAAGGAGCGCCATTTGACTTTTTGATTGTAAAATTTGCTTGAATAATTAGCGGACGCTTGTGGGAGAGCTCCAATGTTTGGGCACACAGGGACTCTCCAAATGCAACATGGTATCCGCTAACAAATTGGAAAATCGGCTCAAATTGTTAGCGGACACCAAGTTGCGTTTGGAGAGCCCCTGTGTGCCCAAACTTTGGAGCTCCCCCACAAGTGACCCCATTTTGGAAACTAGACACCCCAAGGCACCTATCTAGATGCATAGTGAGCACTTGGAACCCCCAGGTGCTTCACAAATTGATTCGTAAAAATGAAAAAGTGAAAAAAAAACACTTTTTCATATTTATGAATCAATTTGTGACAATCAGCTGACACCCGGCGGTGATCGCGCCCGCACAACCTGTGTGCGCGCGCGCGATCGCGATTGTAACATACCTGGCGGCGTCCTTGCATGGTGGTCCATCTCCCACTGTGCAAGAGCGCGCACTTGATCTCCAGTCCAGAATGTCTCTCTGGCTTCCCTCCTTGCTGTCTGTTTGTCTGTTTTGGCTGCATAGGGCGACGCCCGCTGAACTTCCTGTTTCTTGTACCTGCTGCGGACACGCCCCTGTTGCACCTTCAGCCTATTGCTGTCCATCTTTGGGTATTTATACCACCTTCTTCCTCAAGATGGCGCCTGAGCATTGTGTCCTGTCAGTCGGCTTTTTGTCTCTGACATGCCAGGTCCTATCCTGTTTTCCTGCCTGTTTTCCAGTTCTGTGTCTGAACTGTGGTCTGTTCTTGTGAACACGCTTCTTGCCTGTTCTTTCGCCTTCTAGGGGCCGTATACCTAGATCTGCCTGTCTGTGCCTTGCGGTATCTGTTCCCGTCTGAACAGAGTCCTGTTTGTGTCTCTGCCTTGCGGTTTCTGTTCCCGTCTGAACAGAGTCCTGTTTGTGTCCCTGCCTTGCGGTATCTGTTCCTGTCTGAACTGAGTCCTGTCTATTTCTCCTGTCTTGCAGTATCAGTTCCCGTGTCTGAACTGAGTCCTGTCTATGTCTCCTGCCTTGCGGTATCAGTTCCCGTGTCTGAACTGAGTCCTGTCTGTGTACTCTTGCCTGCTGCCTTTCCTGGAGGCTGTATTTCCAGGCCTGTCTGAACACGCTCCTAGCCTGTTCCTCCTGCCTTCTAGGGGCCGATTACCTAGATCCGTTCTTGTATCTTGTCTGTCCTGTCTGAACACGCTCCTTGCCTGTTCGTCCCGCCTCTCTGGGGGCCGTATTCCCAGACCCGCTCCTGTATCCCGCTGCAGTGTCGGTCTCTTCCGTACACTCAGTTCCAGTCTGAACTCTCTCCTATCCTTTACCTGTTTTGCCTCTATGTCCGTTCCTTTCCTTTTTCTGCAGAGTCTGAACTCGTTCCTAACTCCTGCTTGTTGTCTCTGTACTCCCGTTTGTGAGTTTGTGGTCCACTTGCTACTTCACTGCAAATACCCTGTGGGTATCTGGCTCTGCCTTTCCCTTCCTGTCTGTTCCGTGTGAACAGAGCCCTGTCCGTCCTGCTCTGACTCCTTGCTCACTGCTCCGGCAGCCTTGCTCCGCTCTGACCCTTTTGCTCACTGCTCCGGCAGCCTTGCTCCGCTCTGACCCTTTTGCTCACTGCTCCGGCAGTCCTGTCCTGCCCTGCTTCTGCCCGCTGCTCCGGCAGTCCTGTCCTGCCCTGCTTCTGCCCGCTGCTCCGGCAGTCCTGTCCTGCCCTGCTTCTGCCCGCTGCTCCGGCAGTCCTGTCCTGCCCTGCTTCTGCCCGCTGCTCCGGCAGTCCTGTCCTGCCCTGCTTCTGCCCGCTGCTCCGGCAGTCCTGTCCTGCCCTGCTTCTGCTCGCTGCTCCTGCAGCCCCGTCCTGCTCTGTTCTTGCCCACCGCTTCGGGCGTTCCCTCTCTGCTGTGGTTGTCTACCGCATCTGCGGTTCTGTGACCCAGTCTGTACTGGGTCTTAACCTTTCTGTGCTCCAGCCCGTCCTTTCGGCCAGTACCTCCCTGCCTGCATACTCGCCTGTATCCACCCATCTGCATACCTGCCGTGTTTGCTTACATCCACCAGTCTGTGCCAGCCTAACCTGCCTGTTCCAGTAATCCCAGTGTGGGTCAACCCCCGTGTCCGGAGTTTGACCTGGAGTAGCACCTGGTCCCTCTGCCCGGTTTCTCCCTGGTGCACTGGCGTCGTATGCCGTCGTGCCACCTTGGTCGGATCGGCCAGATACTTAGTCACGCCCCTCCAGGCACTCTCCGGTCCATGGTCCAGTGGAACCACAACACCCGCACACGCCAGTCAGTCCGGGCGTGTGCATAACAGCGATGACGTACTAATACGGGTCTGGCTCTTAAGTCCCAGGGCACAGACGCGTATTAGTACGTCAGATGTTATTAAGGGGTTAAAGGACCTGTGGCAAGAGCCACTGAAAAATCCGGGTTGGAGGGAGGAGGCCGCCCCACTGCCTTCCTGTAGCCTCCCCCAAGAAATGAAGGCCCTGCCGGGTTTTACTTAATCTGCCTTAGCCAGATAGCCTGACCAGGTCAATGCTTACCTTCATTCCTGCATTGCAGCCGCAGGGGAGTTTGTGACTGCAATGCACTCCAATGGATTTAATAGGTCTCTGTACACATTCTGGGGGATATATAACGTCCCTCGTATACAATCCCGGTCTCTGCCTCACATATCCCCCCCTCTGTTCAAACTTTTGGGGTTGAACATTTGACACCATACAGGGTGCCCGGGACAGGGCATCCGCGTTTGCCTGTGACTTCCCAAGGCGATGTTCTACAGAGAAACTGAAATTTTGCAGTGACAGGAACCACCTGGTGACTCGCGCATTCCTCTCCTTGGCATTTCTCATCCATACCAAGGGTGAGTGGTTCGTCACCAAGCGGAACTGACAACCGAGTAAACAATAACGTAGTGATTCCAAGGCCCACTTGATAGCCAAACACTTTCTCTACCACGCTATAGTTCTTCTCAGCCGGGACAAGTTTTCTACTCAAGTAGGTGACCAAGTACTCTTCACCATTCACTTTTTGTGACAATACAGCCCCTAGGCCTACCTCGAGGCATCTGTCTGTACAATGAAGGTTTCCTTGAAGTTGGGGCTGATGAGGACCGGCTGTCCACACAGGGCCAACTTCATGAACTGAAAGGCTTCTTCTGCCTGAGGGTTCCACTGAACCATTACCAAATTTTTTCCTTTCAAGAGATCGGTCAGGGCTGCCGTTCTCCCAGCAAAATTAGGTATAAATCTGCGGTAATACCCAAGGATGCCAAGGAACGCCCTCACCTGCTTTGTACTTTACGGTTTAGGCCAATTTTTTATGGCCTCAACTTTATTGATTTGGGGCTTAATAACTCCTCAGCCAATCACATACCCCAAATATCAGGCTTCCTCTAGCCCTATCACACTTTTTTGAGGGTTTGCCGTTAACCCCGCGGCTCTGAGAGAATCAAGCACTGCTTGTACCTGGGATAGATGTGTATGCCAGTCGGTGCTAAAGATGATAATATCATCTAGATACGCGGACGTGTACTCCTGATGGGGCTTGAGCACTATGTCCATCAACCTCTGGAATGTAGCCGGGGCCCCATGTAACCCAAAAGGTAAGACCACATAGTGATATAGACCCTCCGGAGTTATGAAGGCGGTCTTTTCCTTCACCTATTTCGTGAGAGGTACCTGCCAGTAACCCTTGGTGAGATCGAGCATGGTAAAGTACTGGGCCTGCCCCAGTCTCTCAATCAGCTCATCCACCCTGAGCATTTGATAAAGGTCAAACTTCGACACTTCATTTAGTTTTCGGAAAATCGTTACAGAAGCGTAACGATCCGTCTGATTTCGGAATCAGTACGATGGGGCTAGCCCACTCACTCCGTGATTCCTCGATGATGCCTGACTGGAGCATCTGTTTTACCTCAGCCGTGATGGCTTTCCTCCGGGCTTCGGGTATCCGGTACGGTCTTATTCGCACCCTTACCCCAGGTTCGGTGACAATGTCATGTTGGAGAACTGTAGTCCTACCCGGTAGCTCTGAGAACACGTCGGTATTCTGCTGCACCAGTGAGCGAGCCTCCCGTCGCTGCTGTTTAGTGAGAGCCTCACTATCCTGACCTCTCCCCCGGACGCATCCCTGGCTGAAGGTAGAGAACTCTCTGGTGATATGCCCTGAGTTACATCTGTAACTAAACACTCTCGATTTTTGCAAGGTTTTAGCAGGTTTACATGATAAAGCTGCTCAGGTTTCCTCCTTCCGGGCTGATACACCCGGTAATTTACCTCACCCACCTTTTCTCGAACCTCATATGGCCCTTGCTACTTGGCCATGAGTTTACTCTCGGCTGTGGGTACCATTACTAACACCCAATCACCCTTGTTAAAAGACCTGACTCTGGCACTTTTATTATATGTGCGCCTCTGGGCTGCTTGGGCATCTAACAGATGTTCTTTCACGGTGGGCATGACCTCCGCGATCCGGTCCTGCATACTAGCCACGTGTTCAATTATACTCCTATGTTGAGTCGGCTCTTGCTCCCACGTCTTTTTGGCTACGTCCAACAGACCCCTAGGGTGTCTGCCATACAATAACTCAAAGGGAGAGAACCCTGTGGAAGCCTGGGGTACCTCATGGACGGCAAACATCAAATAGGGTAGCAACATGTCCCAATCCCTTCCGTCCTTAAAAACCACCTTTTTTAACATGGACTTGAGGGTTTTATTGAACCGTTCTACTAGCCCGTCGGTTTGAGGGTGGTACACCGAGGTACGCAATTGTTTAATTTTTAGCAGTTTGCACAGTTCCCTTGTCCCTTTGGACATAAAAGGGGTCCCCTGATCCGTCAGGATCTCCTTAGGTAGTCCAAGGTGACAGAACATGGCAAACAGTTCCCGTGCAATCAGTTTTGCCGAGGTGTGGGGTAGCGGTATAGCCTCCGGGTACCGGGTGGCATAGTCGACGACCACCAGTATATGTTGGTGGCCACGAGTGGATTTTAAAGTGGTCCCTACCAAGTCCATTGCAATCCGTTCAAAAGGTACCTCTATCACTGGCAGTGGTACCAATGGGCTACGGAAACTTGCGGTGGGTGTGGTCAACTGACATTCGGGGCAGGATTCTCAGTACTTTTGGACCTCCACGTAAATCCCCGGCCAAAAGAACCGCTGCAAGATACGCTCTTGCGTCTTTTTAACCCCTAAGTGTCCACCAAGCAGGTGTGTGTGTGCCAACTCCAGAACCGCCCGACGGTACAACTGAGGTACCACTCACTGTTCCACGACCTCGTCCCTGATTTTGTCTAACCTATAGAGCAACTCACCATTGACTAGCATGCATGGAAGTACAGTATCTGCATCGGGCTGTTGAGCTACGCCATTTACCTCTAACACCCTTTCCCGCGCCCGAGTGGGATCCTGTAGTTGAGCTGTCCCAAACGTGCCCTGGGACACTTCCAGCTCGGGGATCGATGGGGTCTCCTCGACCTCTCCTGCCAGCACCTCTAGGGGAAACCTATTGGGGTCACACTCTGTCCCTAGGTTGGACACCCCTACGGTAGGTACCTCTGACTCGGGTTCGTCGGGTACAGCTCCTGTAATACATTTTACCGGGGGAGAGTGGATTTTGTTTTTCCACAGAGTCCAGAACAGGGGCAAGTCTCTTCCCAACACAGCCCCATAGGGAAGAGTTTTTACCACCCCCACCACATTTTATGTCTCCACATGGCATGGACAAAACTACCTCCGCAGTTGGGTACTCTCGGAGGTCCCTATGGATACACACAACCCTGACTGTCCGTCCACTGGGGTTGTCTCCTGCCACCAGCAACCCATGTACCAAAGTCACTAGGCTCCCCGAATCTAGGAGGGCCTCCGTGGGGTACCCATTAACCAGTACCTGGCACAGTTGGGGTTCACTGTCCAGGGGTCGGCGCTCGCAGTGCAGACAGTCTGGGCGTACATTGAGACTCGGCGGATACACCCGCAGTCCATGGGTTCCGTAGTTAGGGGGCAGTTAGCAACCACATGTCCCGGCCCCTGACACCACCAGCACCTAATGGTGGAGGTACTGTTAGATCTTATGTCTGTTTGGGAGAGAACCGGTTTCCTGCCACTCTCATTCCAGGGTACCCCTTCAGCACGGGTACGGTGCTGACTGTCCTCAGCAGAGGGACACGACCCCTTTCTCGGTTCCTGGGTTGGCAGGGATCGGTGTGACAGCCGCGAGGGGGCAGAGTCCCGGATAAAGTCCTGAGTGGCCGAGTAGCGCTCGATCAGGCTGACCACCTGGTCGAGTGTGCCGGGGTCCCCTTGCCCCACCCAACGTTGGATAGCGGCTGGCAGAGTCCTCACCAGCCGGTCAACCACCACCGTCTCCACCATCTGGGCTGGAGACAAAAGTCTCAGGCTGGAGCCACCTTTTTACCAGCTGCAGGAGGTCATAAGCCTGAGACCGGGCGGGTCGGGTCTGCACATAGGCCCATGAAAATACACGCTGAGCCCTCACGTATGTATTGACCCCCAGTCGGGCAAGGATCTCACCTTTGAGCCTCTGGTAGTCCTTGGCGTCCTCCCGACTGAGGTCGAAGTAGGCCTTTTGGGCATCGCCGACCAGAAACGGAGCCACAACTTCTGCCCACTGGCCGGCCGGTAGGTTTTCCCGCTCTGCTGTGCGCTCATAAATGGTCAGGAAGGCTTCCACATCGTCCTCCAGTCCCATCTTCCTCAACACTGAGCGAACCTTGTTCCGGGGCTGGTGCCGTCAGTGTCTCCCGCAGGGCAGCAATCTGTTGCAGCAACAGTTTGTTTGTTTTTTGCTGCTGCTGGTACAGTAGCTGCTGATGCTGATTATGCTGCTGCTACCGCTCCTGCTGTTGCCGCTGAGACTGTAACTGCTGAGTAAGTACCACGTGGTGGGGCTGAAAGGTGGCCAGCCGGATTGTGGTCATGCAGCGGCCAGTGGGGTATGCCTCAGTCACTATGCCCGCATTCTCCACCAAGCTGTAAGGCGGCGGTGTTCACACCGTGCAGTAACTGAGGCAGTGACCCAAGCAAGTCCAACATAAACAGCTTTATTCAGCAACTCACGGGTAAACAGAAAAGTCCTCTGGTTTGCAGCCGGGTTAACACGAGTTCTTAAACAACGGCTGCCATGTGCAACGTCCGGGCCGAGCTGCTCAGAGCCTGACAGGTGCAGAGCCTTCCCAGGCGTGGGTTCAGCCACACTCAATCCTGATGAGATTCCTGCTATGCTCCTAGCAGGTTCCAACATAGAACAACACTAATCCTTAGTGCAGGGTTTTTAAAGGACCTGTGGCAAAAGGCACTGGAAAACCTGGGTTGGAGGGAGGAGGCTGCCCCTCTGCTTTCCTGTAACCTCCCCCAAGAACTGAAGGCCCTGCCCGGTTTTACTTAATCTGTCTTAGCCAGATAGCCTGACCAGGTCAATGCTCACCTTCATTCCTGCATTGCAACCGCAGGTGAGTTTGTGACTGCAATGCACTCCAATGGATTTAATAGGTCTCTGTACACATTCTGGGGGATATATAACGTCCCTCGTATACGATCCCGGTCACTGCCTCACAATAGATACAAATGATGTTAATTAGTAGAATGTCCTTCTATATCTGTGTAGAACGAATTGAACATCTCATATTTTCCCCAATTATCACAAACCAGTATAAAGAGCAGTAGCATCATTTATTATAAGTTTGTACTGTACATTAAGCAATTGTTCATATGTGTTCCTTGTATTAACACAGTAATAGTTTGTAAATGACCCATCATGAGGTGAGAAACTGAGCTGCCTGCATGTCAACCACAAATTTTACTTGGAGTTTGTTTCCTCTGGTAGATTTTAGTGACACTGTAATGATTAGCCATATGTTCAGGGATTTAGGTGCCAACCAACATGGTGCAGTACATCAAACCGGGTGGAATGAGGTTGCCAATTAAGCCAAGGTGCTTAATAGTGGATACTGACAAAATAATAAATACATTAAGCTTTCTTCACATGATCATTTCTTATCTGATCCTTGTAATGGTGAAAATAGCTGTGACAGAGAAAGATATCTGTAAAAAAAATCAATTAAGTCAAGTAAACATGAATGCAATGACAACTTATGAAATACAATGCATGCATTTCTACATTTATAGTTCCATTCACTTTAATGTAAAAAAAACCTTGAATGAAGAAATATACCCTACTTTTTTTCTGAATTGAGAGAAACCTTTGATGAACGCCAAATGAGTAGATACAATTCAGCATAAAAGTCAATTGTATAAAGTCTACAAGATTACATCTGGCCTGACTCAAGTTTCACCCTTTTGGCTTCATCAGGTGCTTGAGAAAGGCTCCAGAGAGATAGATATGAAACATAGCAGTTGTGGGTGAATATACAATTTTTTTTTTTCATCTAATTTTAAGTGTTGCTTTACTCGTTATTTTTCACCATAATAGATTTCAACATTCTCTCCTTCCTCAGTCATAAGACAACTAATATGCTAGCCCATGCTGTTATCATAATTAGATAGATTCCTACTTCATTCTTTTCTTATCAGATACCAACTCACTTTTCTGATGACAACTCTCCCCATCTCCCAAAACTGTTGTATCCAAGTTTTCTCTCAAATCATAAACATATTCTAAAAAGAGGATGGGGCTCAGGCTGTTCTTATCTAGGACCATATGACAGAACAAATATGTTTTACAGGGAATAAAAAAACTGTTAAAGGGCTCAGATTTCTTAAAAAAAAGCAAGTAATAAAACATTACCCTATAAGTAAACTGCTGAAGAGAAGTATACATTTTCTAGAGATCATACTGTGACTTTTTTTACTTTAACATTGTCTTTCTAAGCAGGAAAAAATGTGCCCAATGTTTTTTTACATCTAAAAGTCTACACAGGTTATTGTTCTTCTTTTCTTCCATCTACATTTTATTAACAATATAAAATTATGGTTTATATGTTCGTAAAATAAATATTTTAACTGGAAATTCAAAATTTATTTATTTTTTCTAACAGAGAAATGTAAAATTAACTTTTGGGCCAATTCCTTTCAGACCTGCTATACAAGATCATATATAAAATGTAGTGCAGAGAACATACTCTGCATTTGTATTAGTTGCATCAATACATCTGTTTTTGTAATTTTTAGCCTTCATCATTGCAAAATTTGGAAACCATGGTACTTTGTAAGTGAAATACAGTATATGACGGAAGGGAGAATGCATTGTAAATACCTTTTGTTATAAAAATACTTTATTTTCCCAAATGATTGAGTCAATAAGCATTTCTCTTTCTTTTACACCTCCACTACTTGCAGCGAGTGCCTTAAACATGAAAGTGGTCTACCTATACGGTCATGGCCGAAAGTGTTGGCACCCTTGAAATTGTTCCAGAAAATGAAGTGTTTCTCCCAGAAAATTATTGCAGTTACACGTGTTTTGTTATACACGTTTATTTCCTTTGTGTGTAGTGGAGCAACATAAAAAAACTGAGAAAATGAGGCAAATTGGACATAATTTGACACAAAACCCCAAAAATGGGTAGGACAAAATTGTTGGCACCCTCAACTTAATATTTGGTTGCACGCTCTTTGGAGTAAATAACTGCAATCAATCACTTCCTATAACCATCAGCAAGTTTCTTACACCTCTCAACTGAAATTTTGACCACTCTTCTTTTGCAAACTGCTCCAGGTCTCTCATATTTGAAGGGTGTCTTCTCCCAACAGCAATTTTCAGATCTTTCCACGGGTGTTCAATGGGATTTAGATCTGGACTCATTGCTGGCCACTTCAGAACTCTCCAGTGCTTTGTTTCCATCCAGTGCTTCTTGAAGTATGTTTCAAGGGTGCGAACACTTTCGGCCATTACTGTAATTGTACAGAGATGTTTCCAAATGTCCCTGCACAAAAATTGTGAAGCTGCAGGACAGGGGAGTCAAATGCAAGAGACAGCCAGACTCCCCGCAGAGAAGATGGACATGGTTTATTACCATCCTTGCCTTAAACCCCCTAAGGACCAGGCAATTTTTCATTTTTGTGCTTTCATTTTTACCTCCCCTTATTCCAGGAGCCATAATTTTTTTATTTTCAAATCAATATAGCAGTATGAGGGTTTGCTTTTTGTACTATTAAATGACGCCATTCATTTCTTCATGTGATGTAATGGAAGTCAAGAAAAAAATTCTGTGTGGTGAAATTATTTACAGAGTTCATTTTACTGTAAAAATGACGTGACAATATGATTTTACAGGTCAGTATGATTACACATATACCAAACATGCATAGCTTTTGTTTTATTGAAGTAATGAAAAGAATTCAGAAATTTGCAAGAAAAAATATTTTGCTTGTGTCACTACTTTCAGCTGTAATGTTTTCAATTTTCAGGATATGAAGCTGTGAAGGCTTGTTTTTTGCGCCCTGATCCGATGTTTATATTGACATAATTTTGGGGTTTATAAGATGTTTTGATCACCTCTTATTGCATTTTTTTCTGTTGTTGCAGCGGCCAAAAAAACACAATTCTGGAGTTTCAATTTTTTTTCTCGTTACACCGTTTACCAAACTGATTCATTTATTTTATTTTGATAGATCAGACTGTATAAACACAGCTATACCAAATATGTGTATTTTTTTATTTCTTAATTTTTAATGTGTTAAAAGGGGAGTGATTTGAACTTTCATTTTAGGGGACTTGAAGCTGCGATCATACGATCGCTTATGCTATACATAGCAGTGCATCTGCACTCCTATCTATAGATAGAATCACGGTCTCCTTTGAACGCCGGCCACAGACTGGTTTTCATAAGAGTACTGTGATGACAGACACACGGGTGTTCAGCAGAGTCCTGGCTGTCATGACAACCCATCGGCTTCACGTGATCGGGTCGCAGGCATGCCGATGAACAGTTAAAACAGCACGCCTCCCAGCCGGCACATGTTAAATGCCTCTGTCACTGATTGACAGCGACATTTAACAGGTTAACAGCCTTGGGTGGAGCTCCACGCAAGACTGTTAAAGACAGATGTGAGGAGCTGCCCACTTACTAAAGACTATGATACGTTTCTAGCAACAGACCATCATTTTTGTCAATATTATTATTGTGTTTTATTAGTGATTTACTTGTTATGGTTTATATAGTTCTGCTAACTTGTCAATATGTGCACTAGATTCACTTGTAAAATGTCCAGCATTCCACTAATCTGTATCTCAGGATATCTGTATCTCAGGAGTATCTAACCATTGCTCCAACAGCCAATAATCTCATTATGTGTGTGTAAATTGTAGACACAGTGGAGCCGTCACCACAGGGGGTCTTACATGCAGTCTCAGATGAAGGCTTCTAGAATATTCTTCATTGTTTTTAGCTAACAGTAAATACTTAAGGGGGAGGGTGATCATTTCTGACCTGGGAGGGGACTGATCCCAGGACAGAAAGGACAGCGAAAGAAAGGACAGACATGTTTTAGTCAGAGTTGTGTGGAAGGATTGAAGTAAGAGGATGGAGACCGTGGACTTGGAAGGATGGATGGATAAACATGTTACCATTATGGATTATGTCGTTTGAATTTACACTTTCTTAAAAGGACTGCTGCTACTGGATACCTGTGTTGTCATCGTTTTATCTGCCTTCTAGAGGATCATGGACTGTGGCTACAGACTATACTGGCTGGAGATACGAAATATGTGGGCCAACCAAAAGTTGGGAGACAGTGAGTATGGCCTTATACAAAGCCAGTGGAACTACTGAACCCAGATTGGGAACTTGAGGACTGAGAGAACTGTATTTTGGCCATTTACCTGGAATTGCTTTATTACCATGGCTGTGATCAATAAAATATTGTTGCATCGTTAACTAGCCTAGGTGAATACTTACAACCCACAACCTCAAATCTTTACAAGTGGTGGCAAGCAGGTGGGATCACCTATCTCTGGACAGCATACCAGGAAAGTTACTGAGAAGTGACTTGGCAGAAGAGATGGCAGACTCCATCTACAAGAGGCTCAAGAAGGAGGAGCTGAGAGCCCTTTGCTCTGATAGAGAACTAGAGTGGTTGCTGGAGGACAATCGGGCGACCCTAATGCAACGCTTGGACGATTGGCACCAGGAACAACCACATGAGGTCAGTTCAGACGTGAATGAGGGACAACAGCCCAGGGCTGTCATCCAGATGGTGGAGGATCGACCGACCGAGTTGAGGCGGATGCTGGACGCGCTAGGAGATCGGGCTACGGAGATTGAGTGGGCGGCAGTGTTAAGCAAATATCTGGGTGTGCATGTAGCAGTACCCCAACCTGCCCCATTGCAGAGGACAGTGGATAACAGGAGAGAGGGGCCCGCATTGTTAAGGTACCAGGATATACCACAGTTCAATGAGGACACATCGGATATTGATGAACATCTCCGGTTATTTGAGAACCTCTGTTTGCTGCATGAGGTGTCTGTCAGTGACTGGCCCAGATTTTTGAGCATTGGCCTGACCGGAAAAGCAAGAGAAGCTTTTAATAACTTGTCTTCTGGGGATCAGAGATGTTACTCTACTATTCGCAGCGCATTACTAGAGAGGTATGCTGTCACGCCGGAAACCTACCGAAGGAAGTTTCGGGAGACTGACAAGCCCGCAGCACACACACATCGGGAGTTTGCCAACACACTACGTATGGAATGCACTCGGTGGATAGAAGGACTGAGAGCTTAGGAAGCAGAACATGTAATGGATATAATCGTGCTGAAACAATTTATGTCCAAACTCCCAGGTGATTTAAAAGAATGGGTGGCAGATAGAAAACCACTCAGCCTGGATGAAGCTGCAAGATTGGCTAATGATTGGTCTGCTAATCGACCAGGGCAACGTGGAAGTACAGCCCCAGTGAGTCGGGAACAGGAGCTTACAGGGAGGCCATTGAAACCCATGGACTGGCCAGAGGCGGAACGGCAGGGAGTTCGGACTTCACAAAGAGGGGGAGGTTGCCCAAGCCCCCAAGTACGGCCCGTGTTTGGGCGAGGAGGGCTTAACTGCCATAATTGTGGACACATGGGAAACTTTGCCAGAGAATGTCAGAAACGTTCTAGGCCACATCATCCGCGTCCCCAAACTGTGAACACTGTGCTGTAATGGGGCTGGAATGCTGAGGGAGAGAGGATCCCACTACCCCGACCAGAAGAAGAAGAGGCATATGTGGTACAAGGAGAAGTGTCCCGCACTAGATGGGACACCTCAGAGTCTATTAACCAGCATCTGCAGCCGGTCTGGGTAGAGGGCGTGGAGGCTGTGGGTCTCCGTGACTCCGGAGCCTCAGTCACATTGATAAAAGACCATCTAGTACCGGACCAATGTATTGTCCCCGGCAGCCGTATGTTAGTCAATATAGCCGGAGGAGAAACTTTGAACATTCGGAGGGCCCGACTACATTTAGACTGGGGTCACAGTCATGGAATGGTGGATGTAGGAGTAGTGCAGCACCTACCAGTAGATGTGTTGCTGGGAAACAATCTGGGAGCAGGATTGGTGTGCCACTGGGCCAATGTCGTAACCGGAAGCCGAGGACCGGTTCACACTGCATCAGCCGACAGGGATAGGAGCAATATCAACATGTCAGCGGTGAGTGATACACAAAATGCAATAACTGTCACAATGAAGGAGTGTAATCTGGGGGAGGTAAATGACATCAGGGAAGAGGCCCAGGGACTTCAGGACACTGGATCTACCATCACCCTGGTCAGCCCAGATACTGTCCCCCCAGAGCTCCCTTTACCAGGCCGCCAAGTGATCATCCCCCTAACTGGGTGTCAGCACTCTGGGGTTGGTCGCAATGGATACAAGTTTGGTTCTCATTGGGCACATGGGGAGTTTCCCAGGACAAACCGGGGATCAGGGGGGGATATGGAGGACCCCGCGGAAAGGACAGACCCCTGATTCAGCGAACTAAATACAGAGTCCTTGTCTCAGGGCTTCCCCCATCGGGAAGTTGGCAGGATCTGAAAGACCATATGAGAGAACGTGGAGATGTCTGTTACACTGACGTATACCAGGGTGGAATGGGGACTGTGGAGTATATTCGCAAGGACAACATGGAATATGCTTTGAGGAAACTGGATGATACAAAGTTTCGTTCTCATAAAGGTGAGACCTCTTACATTCGTGTCTGTGCTGAAAAAGTGGGGGAGGTATGTGAGGATCAGCCCACTTACTAAAGACTATGATACGTTTCCAGCAACGGACCACCATTTTTGTCAATATTATTATTGTGTTTTATTAGTGATTTACTTGTTATGGTTTATATAGTTCTGCTAACTTGTCAGTATGTGCACTAGATTCACTTGTAAAATGTCCAGCATTCCACTAATCTGTATCTCAGGATATCTGTATCTCAGGAGTATCTAACCATTGCTCCAACAGCCAGTAATCTCATTATGTGTTTGTAAATTGTAGACACAGTGGAGCCGTCACCACAGGGGGTCTTACATGCAGTCTCAGATGAATGCTTCTAGAATATTCTTCATTGCTTTTAGCTAACAGTAAATGCTTAAGGGGGAGGGTGATCACTTCTGACCTGGGAGGGGACTGATCCCAGCGAAAGAAAGGACAGACATGTTTTAGTCAGAGTTGTGTGGAAGGATTGAAGTAAGAGTATGGAAACTGTGGACTTGGAAGGATGGATGGATAAACATGTTACAATTATGGATTATGTCGTTTGGATTTAAACTTTCTTAAAAGGACTGCTGCTACTGGATACCCGTGCTTTCATCATTTTATCTGCCGTCTAGAGGATCATGGACTGTGGCTACAGACTATACTGGCTGGAGATACGAAAAGTTGGGAGACAGTGAGTATGGCCTTATACAAAGCCAGTGGAACTACTGAACCCAGATTGGGAACTTGAGGACTGAGACAACTGTATTTTGGCCATTTACCTGGAATTGCTTTATTACCATGGCTGTGATCAATAAAATATTGTTGCATCGTTAACCTGTCTAGGTGATTACTTACAACCCACAACCTCAGATCTTTACAACAGATGATGGCTGTTTAAATTTGCCATTATCTGCAGGGAGAGATACAGGCTCCTACACAGGGAGAAGACTTATGACGGACATAGAATGTCATAAGTCGTTAATGGGTTAAAGGTATCATAACGCTTTTTTTAAATTTAATAAATATGTTATTGCATTCATTTTTTATTAAGAACAAAAATATCTTTGTGTCTTTAATTTTTTTTTTATTATCCTGCCACTAGAGGGTACCAGTTGCATTTATTTGTCTTTACGTATCAGTGCACAGCACTTATAAACAGCAAATACTGCGTAGAATGAGCATAGGGTGGTCGAAGAACAACCCTACTCTCCTATCTCCTGTGCTGCGGTCGTATTACATATGCACTGCGCACATTCCTTGGCATGCGTAGTTCACAGTTGGGGAGGAAATTAAGCCCCATTTTTCTGAAGACCTTTGTAGCAGTTATAATACTACACAGCATTACTACTGCTTTTCTTGGCAAAGGTAAGCAGCTGCTCCCTCTAGTGTTCAACAGTAGAAAATGAGAAAAATGTAAAATTAGTTTTTTCAAATTTCCAAGAAAATAAAGACGCACAAATATAATAAATGTAATTTACAATACCAGATTATTTCATTTTTTTGACGATAGATTCCCTTTAAAAAAAAGCACTCCAGAATTTTTTTTCCAAGTATAATGCTTACTCACCATTAATATTCTCACTTTTACATTTATTTAATCTCAACTCGGCTACATCTATACCTCCCCCTTCATTATAGGAAATTAGGTAATGTGATCTCCAGTCTGACAGTCAGTCCAGTACGTGTGCTAATGTGCTGAATGGAGTCAATCTTTGATGTCCTGTGAACTAAAGGATAACCTCATTTATCAAATTCCTGCTGGCAGTTCTCAGACTACTCCCAGCTGCACTCTGCCTAGGCCTCCTTGTCCCACCCTATGTCCTCCCATGCAGATAAAGATATGCATCACGACTTATCAAATAGACTTAAAGATAATCTGTTTGCCACCCAATGCCACCATTCACAGCGCAGCTTTCATTTTTCAAGTGCAAAATAGAAAATTAAAGTTGCTCTATGTTTGCTAAAAGAAGCAGAAACATTTTTTTCCGTGACTTTGCTGTATACATTACATAGGGTACACTGAGACTGCTGTATACATCACATAGGATACACTAGGACTCTTCTATATAACATCAACAGCTTTGTGTCACTAATCTATCACTGGAATCATTAGATAAGAACAAGAGAATAATGATTAGACTCTGGCATCATGGGAAATGTAATCTGCATTGAGGGAATCATATCAGAGGGGAAGGAAGCATCAAGATGGCAGGCAACCTAGTCATAGCAAATCAACTAAAATAAATATACACAAGATAAAAAAAAGTTTTCTTTAAAGGGAGTCTGTCACCCTCAAAATGCATTGTAAATTGTCTATACAGTGTTGTAAGGGATTTAGCCCCTATAAAAACCATATGAGCACGGAATCTGTTACTAGAACAGTGCCTAGGAAACACCATTTAAATTTTATGCAAATGAGGGGCTATGCTGCACCCTTGGCATGGCCAGGAGTTTGATGCACCATTACGGTTCCTGATTTGCATATTGGGGGCCTTCCCCCACTTCTGATTGACAGTTCTCACTTCCCATGCTGCACATTTGAACTGACATTCAAATGCACAGTGACTGGGTGTGTTCTCATCCCTTTTGCTGATGCTGCTGGCTACACTAATATACCTGAAGGTGTAATGAGCAACTTCGGAGAGGAGTTCATCAGCAGAAAGACAGAGGAGAACACCCTCGACCACTGTGCACGACCAAGCACAGAAAGTGCCCATGTGCACACAAGCCGGAGGAGTTCAGACAGCTGAAAAAGAGAATGGACAGCACCTCCAAAAACACGTTGATCTAATGCCTCTCGGCAAAAATATATAAAACTGAGCATGAGGTTCTTAGTTTAACATTTTGATCAGACTGTATGAAGCCCACTACCACGTCACGGCAAACCTCGTAGTGGGTCCTAACATTTCCTGCCTGAACGGGAGTGGAGCCATGCACCAACCACCCCCGCAGCAACAATGCACCAGCAGGGCGGGCGGCCTGGTGCCTCACAGCACCCATGCTGCAAGACAGTCTTGCAGCATGGGTGCTCTCACTTGATTGCTTGAGGAAGGTGAGTTACAATGCTCATTTCATGTGGTGTTGGTGAAGTGTGTTGGCCATTGTTATTGTAGTTTTGTGCTTGTGGGGCGGTGCGGCCTGGAGTCATGGGGACTCAGTCTTGCAGCATGGGTGCTGTGAGGCACCAGGCCGCCCGCCCTGCTGGTGCATTGTTGCTGCGGGGGTGGTTGGCGCACGGCTCCGCTCCCGTTCAGGCAGGAAATGTTAGGACCCACTATGAGGCTTGCTGTGACGTGGCAGTGAGCTTCATACAGCCTGATCAGAATGTTAAACTAAGAACCTCATGCTCAGTTATATATATTTTTGCCAAGAGGCATTAGATCAAATGTATGATTTTTTGGAGGTGCGGTCCATGCTCCTTTTTTTTCAGACAGTCCTCATTCTAGGAAGTGAGCACTATCAATCAGAAGCAGGATAAGGCCCCAATAGGCAAATGAGGAGGAGTAACAGGCATAACTCTCGGCCATGCCAAGAGTGAATCGTAACCCCCTTATTTGCATACAAATAAAAAGTTATTTTATCAGGCACTACACCAGTAGTGTAGCTTATTGTATTGTATACACCATTGTATAGATTATTTAAAATGCATTTTGGGGGTGATGGACTCCTTTTAATAACAGCCTATGCTGCACTATACACACACACAAAAAAATAGATGGAATGCTGTTTAGAACAAAATAAAGATATACCTGCTATCAATTACACAACAACATGCTGTTTTTCAGTTTTCAATTAAAAATGTAGATAATGTCATAAAATAAAATCCCATTTATTAGGGATTAGAAAAAAAGGTGGAAAAATTATTTGAGTAACTGAGAAAAAAAAAAGAGTCATAAACACAGAACTAAGGCCACGGCCCCACTATCAGTATTCGGTCAGTATTGTTTCTCAGGAGTGGCTGCCAAAACCAGGAGTGGGTGATAAATGCAGAATTGGTGACTTGTTTCTATTATACATTTTCTCTGATTGTTCCTCACCTGGTTTTGGCTCTCACTCCTGAGAAAAAAATACTCACCGAATACTGACCAAATACTGATAGTGGGGCCATGGACTTAGTCTGATAAATGGCAAGGAAAAATAGCCTAGTCATGAACTAGTTAATTTTTGTTCGTTTTCTGGGAATAAACCACCCAAGATCCATTTCCATTGAGCTATAGTTTCCAAAACTCTTTTGAAGCATACCCACTAAGCATTACATGTAATTATATAAAGCTTTGTCATATATTTTAATAGGATTTTTTTTTTGATCATACAATAGTATGCCATTCTCTTTTCTTTGTCTGCAGGCTTTCTATCTCAGTTCTGAAAAAAAAACATTATAATGAAAAACAGCAAATACTAGATATGGAGTAGGGAAATACAGCGGCAGTATCTCTGCCTCAGCCTGTGTGCAGGATTACATGCTGTGAGAGGGAGGAGAGAGGGGTCATGTCATAGAGCATATGCAATTACAATCTGTGAGTGGAAAGCAACAGGGAGGAAGACATCTGATTGGCTCCAAATATACAGCATGGATTTTACATCCCACCAGGAGATAAAATGTACATTTACAGTAACCTGCAGAAAAGCAAATAAAATGAAATCTGAAGGTTGTGCACGACATTTCTATCTGCACTACATCTAATACACTTCTTAATAAAGCAGTCAAAGAATAGTAGATGTCTGCACACAACATTGCTGTAGTGAAAAATACATAATTTCATAGTCAATAAAACATTGAACACAAGTAGTTAATATTTCACAGAAGTTCAAACAAACCGAAACACCTATTAATATTGATATAGAAGGGTTAATATTTTCCTCTATATTCTATACTTTTTAGTATCAAGTAGACTCAGTCTTATATTTTGCTTAATATTTTTCTTAACGTTTCATATTCGGTCTATTATTTACCTATTTCATATATAATGTTTTGAGAAACTGTGTGTGTTATGGTTAGTTCATTGAGAAAAGACATAATATCAACAAAATCTCATAACATGTTTGTGAGAAGAGAGCAGCTGATGTAAATTTCCAATGGGAACTACGTTTTTCTGCAAATGGTATAAGGCTGTGTGCCCACTATGCGTTTCTCAAGCATTTTTGCCGCGGAATTTCCGCAGCGAAAACGCTTAAAAAACGCTTGGTAATACGTGCCCCATGGTCCCCAATGATGATCCGCATAATCCATTCTAATGATGATCCATTAATTTTGCGGACAAGCAGCGTAATTGCCGCCATTGACTTGCATTGAATCGCTTAATATCCGCATGACTACACGTGCACATGCGGATATTAAGCGATTCAATGTGCGGATGGTACCCGGGTCTGGAGAAAAGGAGACTCTCCTCCAGACCCGGGTACCATAGAACCTGTTAAAAAAAGAATTTAAAATAAAAAATAAACATATACTCACCTTCCGATGTCCCCCGGTCTCCTTAGTGATGCGTCCTGGCTCCCCAGCGTCTCACGATGGTCTAAAAGGACCTTCCATGACGTCATTTAGTCATGTGACAGGTCATGCGACCGCCGACGTCAGCGGTCGCGTGACCTGTCACATGACTAAATGACGTCATGAAAGGTCCTTTTAGACCACCGCGAGCCGTACAAGAGACCAGACACATCGGAGAAAAGACCGGGGGCCATTGAAAGGCGAGTATAATGTTTATTTTTTATTTGTTACCATTCTTATTCTTTTTTTCAACTATTACTTGGTCACACTATATAAATCCATGCCGGTTGCATGGATTTATATAGTGTGACCAAGTTGTCAAGCTAAAATCGCTTGGAAAGCGCTTGATAACCCGCATGCGGAAATGCATGCAAAAACGCTTCTACCTGGCAGGAAAAGCGCATGTACAATCCGCATGCGTTTTTCCTGCCAGGGAGATGTGGAAAAAATCTGCAGCATTTCAGCATCGTGGGCACATAGCCTGAGAGTCCTGCTCACATTGTTAATAAATAGAATTGTTCATGCTTACATGTGCATTTCTTTCCTCCGAGACCTCATAAGAGAGGGACGAGTCTCTCAAATTGGCCTCACTGGTGATCCCGCTATCTGACTTTGAGTCAGAACACCGTTACAATACAGTTATATGAAAAAGTTTGGGCACCCCTATTAATATTAAGCTTAATGTTTTATAAAAATTGGTGTTTTTGCAACAGCTATTTCAGTTTGATATATGTAATAACTGTTGCACACAGTAATGTTTCCTGCCTTGAAATGAGGTTTATTGTACTAACAGAAAATGTGCAATCTGCATTTAAACAAAATTTTACAGGTGCATAAGTATGGGCACCCTTATCATTTTCTTGTTTTAAATACTCCTACCTACTTTTTACTGACTTACTAAAGCACTTTTTTTGGTTTTGTAACCTCACTGAGCTTTGAACTTCATAGCCAGGTGTATGCAATCAGGAGAAAAGCTACTTAAAGTGGCCACTTGCAAGTTGTTCTCCTGTTTGAATCTCCTCTGAAGAGTGGCATCATGGGCTCCTCAAAACAACTGTCAAATGATCTGAAAACAAAGATTATTCAACATAGTTGTTCAGGGGAAGGATACAAAAAGCTGTCTCAGAGATTTAACCTGTCAGTTTCCACTGTGAGGAACATAGTAAGGAAATGGAAGAACACAGGGACAGTTCTTGTTAAGGCCAGAAGTGGCAGGCCAAGAAAAACATCAGAAAGGCAGAGAAGAAGAATGGTGAGATCAGTCAAGGACAATCCTCAGACCACCTCCAGAGAGCTGCAGCATCAACTTGCTGCAGATGGTGTCACTGTGCATTGGTCAACTATACAACGCACTTTGCACAAGGAGAATCTGTATGGGAGAGTGATGCGAAAGAAGCCGTTTCTGCAAGCACGCCACAAACAGAGTCGGCTGAGGTATGCAAAAGCACATTTGGAGAAGCCAATTTCTTTTTGGAAGAAGGTCCTGTGGACTGATGAAACCAAGATTGAGTTGTTTGGTCATACAAAAAGGCGTTATGCATGGTGGCAAAAAACACAGCATTCCAAGAAAAACACTTGCTACCCACAGTAAAATTTGGTGCAGGTTCCATCATGCTTTGGGGCTGTGTGGCCAATGCCGGCACAGGGAATCTTGTTAAAGTTGAGGGACGCATGGATTCCACTCAGTATCAGCAGATTCTTGACAATAATGTTCAAGAATCAGTGATAAAGTTGAAGTTACGCAGGGGATGGATCTTTCAGCAAGACAATGATCCAAATTTACTCAGGCATTCATGCAGAGGAACAATTACAATGTTCTGAAATGGTCATCCCAGTCTCCAGACCTGAATATCATTGAACATCTGTGGGATCATTTGAAGAGGGCTGTCCATGCTCGACGACCATCAAACTTTACTGAACTGGAATTGTTTAGTAAAGAGGAATGGTCAAAAATACCTTCATCCAGGATCCAGGAACTCATTAAAAGCTACAGGAAGCGACTAGAGGCTGTTATTTTTGCAAAAGGAGGATCTACTAAATATTAATGTCACTTTTCTGGTGAGGTGCCCATACTTATGCACCTGTCAAATTTTGTTTGAATGCAGATTGCACATTTTCTGTTAGTACAATAAACCTCATTTCAAGGCAGAAACATTACTGTGTCCAACAGTTATTACATATATCAAACTGAAATAGCTGTTGCAAAAACACCAATTTTTATAAAACATTAAGCTTAAGATTAATAGGGGTGCCCAAACTTTTTCATATAACTGTATTTACTGCAACTCTTACTACTAGGTGAGAAAATATTGAATAAATAGGAAGTGATTAGTAAGTTCAATACTGATTTACAAGCCTTATCTAATCAGTGCAATAACTTGATTGATTCCTTTCTAGATTCTAAATTCTTCAAAGCAGCATTTACATCAATCTGTCATCAGATTCATGCTGCCTGAAACATGGGTAGCATGGTCCAGACGTTTCTGGAATCAGAATCTTTGCCTCTACATTATTCTTCTCTCAGATTAGGTGGCAAAAGCCTGGTCATAAACTCCCTTTAAAAGGAACAATTGCTCTGTTGTAGCCAGGTATGTTTTTCTCTGAAACACTGCTGCTAGTCCAATACAGTCCCTTACGATATTTTCACCGTGCCTATTCAGTTGACTTGACAGGTCTCTCCCATGTCTGTACACAGGAAGCCTGTCAGTCGTTGGGAGCAGGAAGAGGAGAAGTCGACGTTGGTCTAGCTGCAGTTTTTCAGAGTAAAACATACCTGGCTGCAATCGAGAAATCCCTTTAGGCCACGACCCCGCTATCAGTATTTGGTCAGTATTTGGTCAGTATTTTTTCTCAGGAGTGGGAGAAAAAATACTGACCGAATACTGACCAAATACTGATAGTGGGGCCGTGGCCTAAAAGGGAATCTATGACCAGGTTTTTTCCACGTAATTTAAGAGCAGAATAATGTAGAGACAGAGACCCTGATTGCAGCAATGTGTCACTTACCAAGCTGCTTGTTGTAGTTTTGATGAAAACTGTTTTTTCACCAGGAGATTTTCACTAGAGGACTAGTATATTTATGAGCTCTGTATAACCTTGCCCCACCTCTGATTGGCAGCTTTCGGCCTATGTATCATAGATGTAATTGTGAAATCTATAAGCCATTTCATAGTTGATAGTGAATATTGAAGCTAGGCTATGACCTCCAGATGTCCCCGGTGCAAGGGAACTCCTCTGATGTAGCGCTAGAATCAGGGCATCTGCTCTCACATTATCCTGCTCTCAGATGGCTGACAAAATCAGACATCAAGTACGGGGAAAAATGTGGGATCGGCATCAAAGGCAGGGACACTACTTTTGGCCTACAAGTACGTGAAAAGTAGTGAAGGGGTTAAAGGAGTTGTCCCGGACTTTAGCATCCATGGCCTATCCTCAGGTCATCAATCAGTGGGGGTGCGACACCTGGCACCCCGCTGATCAGCTGCTTCCGGTATCGACGGTGGCCAGAACTCCTCAGTTATCCCCATACACCTCAGTAATCATCATCACCTCAGTTCCGGCCATCGTCGACACCAAGAGCAGCTGATCGTCGGGGGCAGGGGAAATGGGGTGGCTACTTTATGTGTGAACTTGTGACAGTTCAACCAGCAAATTCAAATTGGATTTTTCCCAATGTGAAAAAAATCTCTGTGGCTGCTGGTGACTTTAATCTCTCGCCTACCCTGAAAACACATGAGGCGAGCTGAGTGTTCAAATGTATGAAAGAATTGTGACAGCTAGCCAAGACGTGTAAGAAGGCACCTTTAGGCTGTGTGCCCATGTAGCGTTTTTCAAGCTTTTATGCTGCGGAATTTCCGCAGCGGAAACGCTTGTGAAACGCTAGGTAATCCGCACCCCATGGTCCCCAAGGGGATTCCGCATGTTCTATGCACATGCTGCGGATTTTTCCGCAGCCTTTATGCTGCGTACAAAAATCCGCAGCATGTCATTTAATTTTGCGGAAGCACAGCGGAACTCCCGCCATTGACTTGCATTGAGACGCATAGAAACCGCGACTGTACATTTGTACAAGCGGCTTCTATGCGTCTCTATGTGCGGATGGTACCCAGTTCTGGAGGAGAGGAGACTCTCATCCAGACCTGGGTACCATTGTACCTGTAAAAAAAGAATAAAATAACAAATAAAGTTTATACTCACCTTTCCGAAGGTTTCTCTGCATGCCGGCATCGCTTGAGGACCTGCGGTGACGTCACAGTCATGTGACCGCAGGCCCTTCACCGCTCTGTGTCGCGATATGCCGGCAGCCGGGAACCAGACAGGAACGAGCGCTGCTGCACACACCGGGGCCTCGGGGGTGAGTATAGCTTTATTTGTTTTAATTTTTACGGTTCACACTGTATAAATCCATGCTGTTTGCATGGATTTATATAGTGTGACCTAGTTGTCAAGCACTTTCCAAGTGATGCTATCGCCTGGAAAGCGCTTGTCAATCTACATGCGGAAACGCATGTGAATCCGCATGTGGATCCGCATGTATTCTGCAGGAAAAACGCATGCACAATCTGCATGCGTTTTTTCTGCCAGGGAGATGCAGAAATGCTGCAGAAATTTTCTGCTTCATTTCTGCATCGTGGGCACATAGCCTTAGAGCGGCAAACGCTTATACCTCATGTAACATGCAAATTGCCTCTTCAGAGAGGAAGAGGACTTGGACTATAGCGTCACCTATAAGTCAATTAATGAGTCTTGCCACATAACTTAGGATAAAAGCCAATCCAGAATCTCAATTTGTAGACACAGTGTTTCGGGGTATTGCCCCTCATCAGTGCAAAGTATGAGATCTGATTTGGCTAGGTGAGAGGCTTAAGACTGTGATCTAAGGGGTAACGTTTCTCCTTGTGGAGAGTGACAAGGCCTGGGTTATATATTAACATTTGAAAATGTTTCTGTAAAACCCTTGTGTCAAGAATTATTGTACGTCGAATGTAAATTTTTAAGAGCTGATACAAAAGTAAATATTTCACATCTCTAGAGAGCTTAAAAAGAATAAACCCCTCACTTTAATTCGCCACATCTGTAAAATATACCAAAATAACAGACATTTTGAGAGACGATATTGTTTTGGTAATTTCTATCCAGTGCCATCATAATTTTCATCAGCAGTACCCATTCACTAACTACCTACATACTCTACATAGTCACAAAACTATTGGTAATTAAATCGATTTCTTATATATTAATATCTTAATTGCTATTTTTAGAAAAAGTCACTTCAGGTCGAAAACATTTTCTGTTCTTTGTCAAAAAGATTGTGTGCTATTATTTGTAGACAGAATGTCAGGTGGATTCAGGGTGGCTTACAAAGTGTACAATAAAAGGCAACAGTAATGGAAACCTATGCCAGTATTACCAGTGAGCAGCTCAGAAACGCCAGGCACTAATAGCTCCTACAAACCTGCAAAGAATGATGCACAGACTGAAGTGCCATAAGCCTACCTACCTGTGTGTTAACAGTAGTGCAAAAGTTACTCAGGTCCATCTATGTTTGTGCTCGGAGTTTTAAACCAGAATTATTTTCAATTAAATTACATATTATTGACATATTAGTAATATTTTGTTGTATTTTATAGCATTGGGCAAAAACAAAAAAATAGCAGCTTTTACTCAGAGAAGGTCTCGCCTTCCGCCGTCCACAATATTACCTTTCGTCAAGCTGGTTTGGTCATCTGTATGATCATTTCCAATATTTTATATAAATAGTTTCAGAATTTGTCAGCAATCTATGGATGTCCTTTTCTCTCGTATGAAGCTCCAAATCCACTGCTCTATCTGCTTTCTTTAGAGCGTTGTAACATACCTGGCGGCGTCCTTGCATGGTGGTCCATCTCCCACTGTGCAAGAGGGCGCACTTGATCTCCTGTCCAGAATGTCTCTCTGGCTTCCCTCCATGCTGTCTGTTTGTGTCTGTTTCTGCTGCTTAAGGGCGGCGCCCGATCACTTCCTGCCTTTTGTACCTGCTGTGGGTCACACCCCTTGTGCGTCCTCAGCCTATTGCTGTCTGTCACTTGGTATATAGCTCAGCAGCTCCCTTCTATCCCTGCCTGAGCATAGTGTTTCCTTCAGTGTGTGCTTGCACTCTGAAGGTGCCAGGTCCCGTCTCTTGTCTCCTGCTTTTTGTATCAGTTCCCGTGTCTGAACTGAGTCCTGTATGTCTCCTGCTTTGCGGTATCAGCTCCCGTGTCTGAACTGAGTCCTGTATGTCTCCTGCTTTGCGGTATCAGCTCCCGTGTCTGAACTGAGTCCTTTCTGTGTTCTCTTGTCTGTCCTGTCTGAACACGCTCCTAGCCTGTTCCTCTCGCCTTCTAGTGGCCGATTTCCTAGACCCGCTCCTGTGTCTGGTCTGTCCTGTCTGAACACGCTCCTTGCCTGTTCGTTCCGCCTTCTAGTGGCCGATTTCCTAGACCCGCTCCTGCGTCTGGTCTGTCCTGTCTGAACACGCTCCTTGCCTGTTCGTTCCGCCTCTCTGGGGGCCGTATTCCCAGACCCGCTCCTGTATCCCTCTGCAGTGTCGGTCTCCTCCGTACACTCAGTTCCAGTCTGAACTCTCTCCTGTCCTTTACCTGTTTTGCCTCTATGTCCGTTCCCTTCCTTTTTCTGCAGAGTCTGAACTCGTACCTAACTCCTGCTTGTTGTCTCTGCAAGTACTGTGTGAGTATCTGGCTCTGTCTTTCCCTTCCTGTCTGTTCCGTGTGAACAGAGCCCTGTCCTCCCTGCTCGGCCTTGTCTGCACTCTAGCTGTGCTTGCCTGTAACCCTCTGCCTGTATTGTTCCTGAGTCCCGGTGTGTACTGGGTTCTATCCCGCCTGTGTTCCTACCTGCTAGTGCCTCCCTGTCTGCACTCTAGCTGTGCTTGCCTTTACCCCCCTGCCTGCATACCCGCCTGCCTGCATACCAGTCGTGCCTGCCTATACCCACCAGTCTGTGTGCCAGCCTACCAGCCTGTTCCTGTATTCCCCTGTGTGGGTCAACAGCCGTGTCCGGGGTCTGTCCTGGAGTAGCACCTGGTCCCTCTGCTCGGTTCCTCCTTGGTGCACTGGCGTCGTATGCCGTCGTGCGACCCTGGTCGGATCGGGTGAATACTTAGTCACGCCCCTCCAGGCATTCACTCTCCGGCACGGTCCAGTGGAATCACTACCAATCACACGCACACGCCGCTTAGCCCGGGCGTGTGCATAACAAGCGTATTCAAATGTTGCAAAATTGTTTCTGCGACTACAAATCAATTCCATTTATTTGAATGGGGGTTGTTTGGGTGCCATGGATATTTCTGCAACACATCTGGCGTCTGTGAATTCACACCCTTAATGGCTTAGCTCTTATGGCCCTCAGGAGCAACAATACAGACCCAACAGATTCAATTGAGTTTTGTTGAAGAAATGACCATGAAGATACGTTTTATTCAGATGCTGTAAAAAGTAATTTTCAGCTGCACAGAAATGATACAATTTTCATATGTTGTATTTTTGTAGATGTATTTACATCAGGGTTACATTCAGAGGCTGTAATCCACTTCCTTATGGGAGCAGCATAATTAAAGGGAACCTGTCACGTCATTCGCCTGGTTGTCAGTGAGCAAGCACGGGAATTACTCGTAAATTGCCATGATGTTGGGGTAGTCCAAGGCATCAATCACAGCGCATGGGCATGAATATTATGAAGAGGACCATAACTGGAACGATCGGAAGTGCCACCCATGTGACTGAAAGACAAGATCTGTGATGCAATTGCCTAAGGATAAAAAGGGTTTTATTGACATGAATACTTGGACGTTTTGCTTGAGAACACCATGTTAGTGATGCACATTGCGGCAGCAGGGAGAAAATGAACGGGCACGATTGCATGACTGAAAGCCGGCGGCTCCCTGGAGAAATAAAATTAATTTTCAGTACTGTGGCGAGGCACCTACATAACGCATTTCACAGGAAGATTAACCCTACATCTGCAGATTAATGGAGTTTAACATACCTGGCAGGTTCCCTTAAATCAGGAAAGCTGATGGTTTCTCGTTAAAGAGGTTTCAAAGATTCAAAATATATGGCTTCTTTTTTCCAAAAATTGCACCAAACTAACAGATTTTTTTTTATAGTATTACAGTTCTGACCTGCTAACTGCAAACTGCAACTCCAGACATGCAGACAATACCAGACATAACCCATGGACAGGATTGGTGCCGTCTCTGGAAGAAAGCAGCTTTGTTTCTCCAAATCTTGGACAACACTTCTAATGCCAACAACAGCACTGAGTCCCAAACTTTCCCATAGACAGTGTTTTTCACTTGGAGTCTGATGGACAGATCTGGTAACCCTGCTCCTCCATCTACTGCTATTTTCAGCACAGCAGTCTAAGAGGAAGGCTACACTGGAGAAAAACCTGTAGGAAGAGAACCTGTATTACTTCTATATAAGTGCCACAAAATCTTGTCCCCCAACACATTTATTAAAATAAAAATAACATGGACAATCCCTTTATGAAAGGAAATAATTTCTCAAAATTTGCTATGAAATAATTCCAGTAATTTAGCCCCCAAGATTATATCTACGGGGACACAGCTGCAGGCGTGGCTGTTTTTATCTACACACAGCATTAAAGAGAATCTGTCCGCAGATTTTTGCTAAGTAATCTGAGTACAGCATGATTTAGAAGTTAAAACACTGAATTTAGTGTGCGTCACTTATTAGTCTGTGTGCTATTGTTTCCATACATTAATGGTTTTATCACTAGGACATTATCACTGTCTGGAGTACAACTCATGCGACTGCTAGACCAATCACGCCCCTCCTCTGATAAGCAGCTCATTGTCAATAGACAATGTACATAGCGAGCCTGGTGTGGAAGGGGTTAGCTTTTGAGCTCTGCTGGGTGCTACATCTAAGAACTCTGCTACACCCAGTAATCTAAGTGATACATCATTGGATTCAGGGTCTCTTTTCCCACATTATGCTGCTCTCAGATGAGGTAGCAAAAACCTGCTGACAGAGGGAACCTGTCACCTCGGAAAACATTATTTACCTGTAGTTTTGGGGTTATTCTGTAAGTAAATAGCCTTACTATGCACCAGGCCACCTTAGTGAAAGTGCAGCTACTGGAAGAAAATGATTTTATTTCCTCCCAGGAGCTGCCAGCTTTCAGTCATGGGGGTGTGCATGGAGCGGTTACGGTTTCTGCTCACAGCACCACTCTTTAAACTGTGAGTGGTGACTGTAATTGCTGGGTGCATGACTGAAAGCTGGCAGCTCCTGGGAGGAAATAAATTCATCTTCTTTCACTTTCAGTGCAGTGGCCAGGTGCATTGTAAGGCTACTTAACTGCAGATTAACCCCATATCTACAGGTAAATAGCGTTTTCCAAGGTGACAGATTCCCTTTAATGCATACTTATGTACTACACATCCATAGACACATACTATAGCACGCTGTTACACATAGTATAAATACATGAACTGCTCGCTTCAATAAACTGAGTCATAGAGAACCTTTTGTTTTATTGTGCATTATTTTGCAGTTATTGTAACCTCTCCACAAATTTGGTCTTGTATTGTAACATTTAAGCGTAGCTGACCATATAGCAACATATGACAGATTAACTAAACACATTATTATAAGGTAAGAGGGAATGCCCAAAAAACTATGGCTGCGGCCGACCTGAAATTGTCATTTAATCCTGGGCACAGCTCTGACAAATTCAGCTCTGCTACATCCAGTGACATATCTCTTCAACGCAGATATTTTTACAAATGTAAAATGTATATTGAACTATTTCATTATTTTTCATTCTTAAACATTATTTGTATTTTTTATAGCTTAAATTCCATGATATGCTTTTTTTTTTTTGCAATGTCCCAAAGTAACAGTACTTCCAAATATGCACGGCTAAGAAACAGTGTATGTCACAGGACACAGCACACGTCTAGGAGGTCCTGAGGAACGCTACCGGGAGAACACGGCTATTACATGACCAGGTTTGGCAACTTACAATGAAATCAGCATTAGACAGAGTTTCTTGACAAGAAATGAGCACATGGGAAACATCAGCATGTTCTTTTGGTACCAGCAGAGGAGAGAAAGAGAGAGGAGGATCTTCAGTTACATGACATATTGTGCTCCATCAAACATCAACTCGTTGACTAGGACATGTAGTAGAAATCATCCACACACACAGTTCAGTAGTATAAAACAATGAAAGCAGACAGGACTAATAAACCACGGAAATCTCCGGACAGGGAATTATACAGTGCTATCAGTCACACAGTACCAGACTGTGAAAATTGTTCATTGCTGCTGTGTTAAAAAAATAACCACCGGTCCCAAAGGCTAAGAGAGGAGGCATCCTCCTATGATCGGTCAGCAAGTAGCCGTCCAAGGGGCTACGGTTTTACTAGACAATCATTTTGCTGCTTCTCCCAAATTATAAAATAAAAAAATAAAGAGTTTATAGAGGCTTGCAGTGGTGATGTGTCACACGGATGTTTCCAAGCCTGACCTGCTGAGGTATGAGCCCGTGCTGGAGCTATAGCGGGTATTGGAATAGCCAAAGAGGGATGGGAGTCTGAAATAATCATGGTTTTGCCAGTGAGTGAGCATCACTTTTTTAGAAAAATAATTAGACCTGCTGGCCGCTGCGCTGTCGAACTCGTTGCTTTGGTAGTTTGGGCTCTGCATGGAGGCTAGAGGTGTGAACTCAGAAAGGTGGTCCTGAGACAGGCTGGAAGTATTCTGTAGAGAGATAGAAAAACATTCAACTCAGGTATCATAGGGCACAATGGAAGAAACAAGGCACACGACAACATGTAAAGGGCATCATTTTTGTAGGCACTAGATTTTTTGTCCCAGGAGCTTCGCCTTTCATAAACATTCACTCGGTACAAAATATGGAAGAAAATGCTACCCTTGCTGTTGACTTTCTGGTAACCACCTAGAAGGGATCAGCTCATTAAAATATTAATATATAATG
This sequence comes from Phyllobates terribilis, assembly GCF_046119375.1. Classification (NCBI taxonomy): domain Eukaryota; kingdom Metazoa; phylum Chordata; class Amphibia; order Anura; family Dendrobatidae; genus Phyllobates; species Phyllobates terribilis. The sequence goes on along the minus strand of NW_027362762.1, from coordinate 322,834,271 downwards.
TTCATTAACCCACGATTACTCAAATAATTTGATTACAGAGGTTGTACCAATTTATTAAGTTATAACCTATAGATACAGTTATATGAAAAAGTTTGAGCACCCCTATTAATCTTAAGCTTAATGTTTTCTTAAAATTGGTGTTTTTGCAACAGCTATTTCAGTTTGATCTATGTAACAACTGTTGGACACAGTAATGTTTCTGCCTTGAAATGAGGTTTATTGTACTAACAGAAAATGTGCAATCTGCTTTCAATCAAAATTTGACAAGTGCATAAGTATGGGCACCTCACCAGAAAAGTGACATTAATATTTAGTAGATCCTCCTTTTGCAAAAATAACAGCCTCTAGTCGCTTCCTGTAGCTTTTATTGAGTTCCTGGATCCTGGATGAAGGTATTTTTGACCATTCCTCTTTACAAAACAATTCCAGTTCAGTTAAGTTTGATGGTCGCTGAGCATGGACAGTCCTCTTCAAATGATCCCACAGATGTTCAATGATATTCAGGTCTGGGGACTGGGATGGCCATTCCAGAACATTGTAATTGTTCCTCTGCATGAATGCCTGAGTAGATTTGGAGCGGTGTTTTGGATCATTGTCTTGCTGAAAGATCCATCCCCTGCGTAACTTCAACTTTATCACTGATTCTTGAAAATTATTGTAAAGAATCTGCTGATACTGAGTGGAATCCATGCGTCCCTCAACTTTAACAAGATTCCCGATGCCGGCATTGGCCACACAGCCCCAAAGCATGATGGAACCTCCACCAAATTTTACAGTGGGTAGCAAGTGTTTTTCTTGGAATGCTGTGTTTTTTTGCCGCCATGCATAACGCCTTTTTGTATGGTCAAACAACTCAATCTTGGTTTCATCAGTCCACAGGACCTTCTTCCAAAAAGAAATTGGCTTCTCCAAATGTGCTTTTGCATACCTCAGCCGACTCCGTTTGTGGCGTGCTTGCAGAAATGGCCTCTTTCGCATCACTCTCCCATACAGCTTCTCCTTGTGCAAAGTGCGTTGTATAGTTGACTGATGCACAGTGACACCATCTGCAGCAAGTTCATGCTGCAGCTCTCTGGAGGTGGTCTGAGGATTGTCCTTGACTGATCTCACCATTCTTCTTCTCTGCCTTTCTGATGTTTTTCTTGGCCTGCCACTTCTGGCCTTAACAAGAACTGTCCCTGTGTTCTTCCATTTCCTTACTATGTTCCTCACAGTGGAAACTGACAGGTTAAATCTCTGAGACAGCTTTTTGTATCCTTCCCCTGAACAACTATGTTGAATAATCTTTGTTTTCAGATCATTTGACAGTTGTTTTGAGGAGCCCATGATGCCACTCTTCAGAGGAGATTCAAACAGGAGAATAACTTGCAAGTGGCCACTTTAAGTAGCTTTTCTCATGATTGCATACACCTGGCTATGAAGTTCAAAGCTCAATGAGGTTACAAAACAAAAAAAAGTGCTTTAGTAAGTCGGTAAAAAGTAGGTAGGAGTATTTAAAACAAGAAAATGATAAGGGTGCCCATACTTATGCACCTGTCAAATTTTGTTTGAATGCAGATTGCACATTTTCTGTTAGTACAATAAACCTCATTTCAAGGCAGAAACATTACTGTGTCCAACAGTTATTACATATATCAAACTGAAATAGCTGTTGCAAAAACACCAATTTTAAGAAAACATTAAGCTTAAGATTAATAGGGGTGCCCAAACTTTTTCATATAACTGTAGAAGAGGTAATAACTAGTGTTGAGCGATACCTTCCGATATCAGGAAATATCGTATCGGATTGGATCGGGCCGATACCCAAAAAGTATCGGATATCGCCGATTCCAATACCGGAAACCAATGCAAGTCAATGGGACAGAAATATCGGAATGAAAATAAACCCTTTCTTTCCTTGTAGGTTAATTCTACATGAAGTAAAACAACTAAGAATAATGTAGAATGACATGAAAAGCCGGCAATTCAGCAGCGGCATTCACCGGTACCCGACAATTTACAACAGAAAGAATAGAGCTTCACACATAGATTAGATAGATAGAAACATGTCAGTCACATATATATGAAGTACAGTGACAGTGTTGGTTACTGTACTTGTCATTTAGTGTAAAGGATTTATTAAAAAAAATATTAGTGTTTTCGTGCACCGTCTCTTTAAAAAAGCCGGCCGGCAATTCAGCAGCGGTACCCGACAATTTATAACAGACAGAATAGAGCTTCACACATAGATTAGATAGATAGAAACATGTCAGTCACATATATATGAAGTACTGTGACAGTGTTGCTTACTGTACTTGTCATTTAGTGTAAAGGATTTATTAAAAAACATATTAGTGTTTTCGTGCACCGTCTCTTTAAGAAAGCCGGCCGGCAATTCAGCATCTGTACCCGACAATTTATAACAGACAGAATAGAGCTTCACACATAGATTAGATAGATAGAAACATGTCAGTCACATATATATGAAGTACAGTGACAGTGTTGATTACTGTACTTGTCATTTAGTGTTAAAATAAAGGATTTATTTAAAAAAAAATTGGCGTGGGGTTCCCCTTAATTTTAGGCTCTAGCGGAGGTTAAGCAGACAGCTGGGGCAAATGTTTGAAGCCTGGGAACGGGGTAATACCCACGGAGCTTCCCAGGCTACTAATATCAGCCCCCAGCTGAATACCTAGCCTTTACTAGCTATTAAAATGGGGGAACCCCCCAAAAAAAATAACGTGGGGTCCCCCCTAATTTAATAGCTAGCACAGGCTAGGCAGACAGCTGGGGGCTGATATTAATAGCCCAGGAAGGGAGCCATGAATATTGGCCCCCTCCCAGGCTAGAAACACCAGCCGTCAGCCGCCCCAGAAATGGCGCATCCATAGGATGCGCCAATTCTGGCACTTAGCCTCGCTCTTCCCACTGCCCTGTAGCAGTGGCAGTGGGGTAATAGGGTTGGGGTTGATGTCAGCTTATAATGCCAGCTGACATCAAGCCCAGGTTAGTAATGGAGAGGCGTCTATAAGACACCCCCATTACTAACCCCATAGTCAAAGTTAAAAAAAACACAAACACCCAGAGTAAAGTCCTTTAATTGAAATAAACACACAATTCTTTATTGTTCTAAATTAAACCATACTTACCATCACGCCCATTCCAGCTGAAGCCAACGATCTCCTGCAATAAAAGTAAAATAATAAAGCAACCTCATCCTTACCTTTCGATGGTTCCCAGGACCGGTCCAGCTCTGCTACATCGAGATGACAGGCTGCACCGCAGCAGAACGCTGCCATCCAGCCTGTCATCCCGCAGACACTGAGAAGCGCAGGCATGCCGTCACAGCGAGACACTGAGGAGCGCAAGCATGCCTGCGCTTCTCAGTGTCTGCGGGATGACAGGCTGGATGGCAGCGTTCTGCTGCGGTCCAGCCTGTCATCTCGATGTAGCAGAGCTGAAGCTGTCCTGGGAACCATGGAAAGGTAAGGATGAGGTTGCTTTATTATTTTACTTTTATTGCAGGAGATCGTTGGCTTCAGCTGGAATGGGCGTGACTGTAAGTATGGTTTAATTTAGAACAATAAAGAATTGTGTCTTTATTTCAATTAAAGGACTTTTTTCTGGGTGTTTGTGTTTTTTTTAAATACTTTACTAGAAATTCATGGTGGTCATGTCTAATATTGGCGTGACCCCTTGAATTTCGGGCTTAGGGCCAGCTGATAATGCCAAGCTGGCCTTAACCCCTTTATTACCCAGTGAGCCACCGCACCAGGGCCCTGGATGAGTTGGGTACAGCGCCAGAAGATGGCGCTTCTATGAACGCGCCATTTTCCGGGGCGGCTGCGGACTGCAATTTGCAGCGGGTGGGGCCCAGAAAGCTTGGGCCTCCCTGCGCTGCAGATTCCAGCCCCCAGCTGCCTAGTTGTACCTGGCTGGACACAAAAATAGGGCGAAGCTCCACGTTTTTTTTTTTTAAATTCATGAAATTCATGGAATAATTAAGAAAAAAAGGGCTTCCCTATATTGTTGTGTCCGGCTAGGTACAAATAGGCAGCTGGTGGTTGGGGGCAGCCCGTTCCTGCCTGCTGTACCTGACTGGACACAAATATAGTGCGAAGCCCCACATCAATTTTTTTTAATTATTTCATGAATTTCCTGAAATGATTTAAAAAAAATTGACGTGGGGCTTCACACTATATTTGTGTCCAGCCAGGTACAGCAGGCAGGAACGGGCTGCCCCCAACCACCAGCTGCCTATTTGTACCTGGTTGGACACAACAATATAGGGAAGCCTTTTTTTTCTTAATTATTCCATGAATTTCATGAAATAATTAAAAAAAAAAAAACGTGGAGCTTCTCCCTATTTTTGTGTCCAGCCAGGTACAACTAGGCAGCTGGGGGCTGGAATCTGCAGCGCAGGGAGGCCCAAGCTTTCTGGGCCCCCCCCCGCTGCAAATTGCAGTCCGCAGCCGCCCCGGAAAATGGCACGTTCATAGAAGCTGGATGCTGTACCTGGCTGGCATACAAAAATATGGCGAAGCCCACGTCAAAAGTTTTGGGAAAAATTAATTAAAAAATAAATAATAATTTAGGGACTGCATCTTTATTAACTCCTCAAATGTCATTTAGTGTTAAAATAAAGGATTTATTTTTTAAAAAAATGGCGTGGGATCCCCCATAATTTTAGTCTCTAGCGGAGGTTAAGCAGACGGCTGGGGCAGATGTTTGAAGCCTGGGAAGGGGGTAAAACCCACGGAGCTTCCCAGGCTACTAATATCAGCCCCCAGCTGAATACCTAGCCTTTACTAGCTATTAAAATGGGGGACCCCCCCAAAAAAAATGACGTGGGGTCCCCCTATTTTAATAGCTAGCAAAGGCTAGGCAGACAGCCGGGGGCTGATATTAATAGCCCAGGAAGGGTGCCATGAATATTGGCCCCCTCCCAGGCTAGAAACACCAGTCGTCAGCCGCCCCAGAAATGGCGCATCCATAGGATGCGCCAATTCTGGCACTTAGCCTCGCTCTTCCACGCTGCCCTGGTGCGGTGGCAGGGGGTAATAGTGGTGGGGTTCATGTCAGCGCCAGCTGCCATGAAGCCCAGGTTAGTAATGATGGGTGTCTATAAGACACCCCCATTACTAACCTACAAAGTGTTAAAAAGAAAAAACACACTACACCCAGAAAAAAATAATTTATTTGAAATAAAACACACAATTTTATTTAATTCTTAGTTTACTAAAAATAATAGTTACCTGTCCACGTTCCTGCGCTGATCTCCCATGCACAGCTGTCACATCTGGAGATGGTGACAGCTGTGCATGGCTGCTGTAAGCTCACGCTGCCGGGAACATGTCCGCTCCCGGCAGCGGGAGCCACTGACTGAGGTCACCGGAGTGCATTCAGGCAGCACAGCTCCGGAGACCTCCTTTACGGCACTGCTGTACCGTGGGAATTTCTCACGATACAGCAGGGCCGTAAAGGAGCTAACCGGAGCAGCGCTGCCTGAACTCCGGTGAACCCTTACGGCCCCATCATTCTAGCGGCGGCGGCGGTTCAGTGCGGTCACATTCTATGTGGCTGCTCTGAACTGGAGATCATCGTGGGACACTCGTGGACTGCTACGGAGGGGTAAGGATAAGGTTGTGGTTTATTATTTTATATTTTATTACAGGAGATCGATGGCTTCGGGGAATTAGGTGTCTTGGTGAGTATAGGTGTAGTTTTTTATTTTTTACTTTATTTTAGGTGGCGATCGGCGGGGACAGGTAATGTATGAACTAATTTATTGTAGGTAACCACTGGCCACCAATGACATGTATTTAACATTTATTGGGGACCATGGGGCAATTTAAATAGCAGGATCAGGCTGATGGGAACTACTGCTCCATCGAGCTGATCCTGCTGGCACGAGTGGATGGGGGACAGACATAGGCCGATGGGAGTAGTAGTGTCACATCGGCCTATGTCTGCCTGCACGCACACACCCGCACAGACACCGCGCACACCCGCACAAACATCGCACACACACCCCGCACACACACTAATCATGACGGGTCTGGGAGGTGAGGCTGACCTGTGCGGCCGTGGGAAAGTTCATGTGAGTTCATGCAATACAGTCAAGCATGAACTCACATGAACCCTCTGAGGGCAACGCGGCGACTTCAAATGAACAGCTGATCGGCATCACCTGATACCTCAGCTGTTCATTTGAAATAACCGGCGGGAAAGCGCAGCACAGAACGGGAAAGCCGGCGGTGAAGTCTTTTCACTGCCGGCTTCCCCGCCCGGGTCCTTCACTCCCCGCTCCTTGGTGCTGTGCTCCCCGCCCGGTCCTAACTTACGATCGGGATGGGAGGTGGCGAGGGGAGCGGAGGATCGGGGTGGGAGGCTGCGGGGAAGCAGTATGGGGCTGTGTGATTGTTTAAAAGCCGGCGGCTTTTTACCGCCCGCCGGCTTTTAAACAATCAGGAGAATTCTCCCCCGCTGGGATGGCATTCTGATGACAGGCTGGATCGCGCTGCCATCCAACTTGTCATCCTTCACAGACACTGCAGAGCGCAGGCATTATGGGAACTTCCGATTCCGGTATCCGATATTGTAAAAGTATCGGAATTAAGTATCGGAATTCCGATACCGCGAATATCGGCCGATACCCGATATTACAGTATCGGAATGCTCAACACTAGTAATAACTTATTAATTATCCAACTAAGGGAACCCCACTAATCCTGAGAATGTGGCTCTGAAGAGTACGACACTTGCTGTCTCCAGCAGTCCCATAGAGTATGAATGGAGTAGAAGTGCGCATGCTCAACCTACTCTCCATCAGACTGGGCTGTTTGCGGGAAAAATGGAGGTGCCAAGGAACAGACAACAAGTGCTATCCTCTCGATAAGGGATAACTCAGTCACTTGGTACAACCCATATAAATCAAAAATACTTAAATGTCGAAAATGGACTTACATGTTGGAATGAACTCTGCTATAAAGGTATTAAGGCATAATAGAAGACTTCACAATCACAGGCCATACACAGCAAGACAACATTTTGCAGAACTAGATGCAATTATTATGAACAATGAATATGTCATTAGCCATTAATACTAATAGAAAGTATCCATTTTAGAATAACTCAGTGGTTTACAGGAGAAAGGAATAGCGAACTAGGGGGAAAGAGACCTAATAATATGTGGCCAATGGTTAAAGTCAACCACTAAAGGTTCTTTCTGAAATAGCAGAAAATGCTTGTGAATATAGATGTCACGCACAGCAAAACATTTGGAGGAGAAATGTCCAGAGTTTTAGCACACTAGAAAGAAAAACACAAAATGCACTATGGTCACATTTATGTATTATGGTTACCTATTCAGAGCACTTGTTGAACTTATCTGTCAACAGCACTGGAATCGTCCAGAAGTCTCCTTTCAATGTCCAAATTTTGTTTCAATATCTTCTGTAAGGATGAGGAAAAACACTAATATCTGAACATGCATGAGTGTAAGGTGTGGAACTGTGTGGCTCATCATAGCTATATGTACAATCTTATTGAGAACTTGCACCAAGCCAATAATAATACCTGAAAACACCTTTTGCATTACTTATCTCCTAAACTCCACCTGATGGTGTTTAAATCTTGCTAATCTGGCATGTACCAAAATGCCAGATTACCATGATTTACTCAACAAGTCAACATTCAAGTTCCTTGTTGGTGAGAGTCCACATTTTTTTAAAGAAAAACTGTCTTCAGATCCATGCTGCCCAAACCATGGCAGCACGAATCAGAGATAAGCTGTATAAATGCAGCCAGGTGTGTTTTAGGGTATATGCCCACAATGAAGAGCCGCCTGCGGAGGCACCACTTCCGCCCTTAGTATGTAAATGAGCGACAGCAATTTTTTTTTTCACATGCTGACTTTCCTCATTGATATTAGTCTATGGGGAAAGTCCACATACGGACCTGCAAGAGAAATTGACATACTGCGGGTCTGAAAGACGCGCCGCATGTCAGTTTCCGTGGGTGATCCACAGGTGCACAGAGATGCATTGTGAACATAGGATTTCTAGAAATTCCATCCACTATTCTGTAACAGCTGGCCGCTGCGGGTTTGGCGCTACATAACACGCAGCATCAAACCCGCAGCATTTCCTGATCGTGGGCACATATCCTTGCCCTGAAATGCTGCTGGGTTTCAGAGAAAACATACTTTGAGAAGTTGGCCGAGGACTATGGCCCTGATTCATGAATTTGCAAACGCCAGTCTCAATGAAGAAGTATGGTGGAGAAGAGGCACCTGATTCATTAAAAATCAGGCTTATCTTATAAGTGGCATGTGCCTAACCAGAAATCTTACTCCAGTCAAGAACTAAAGTAACATTCCTGGCATAAGGTACACCACAACTGATGAATTAGAGAATTAGACTAGCGGGCGTTGCCACACCTTGTTCCTCCTCAGCTCTCCCTAATTTGGCCGAATATGAAGTAAAAACACCAAATGTTTAAAAATTTTTGAGCAAAGCTGTCTTGCACCAAAATTATGTGACTTTTTAAGGAATTTTACACCAGAATTCTGGCTAAAACACTAGGGATGAGCGGACCCATGGAAGTTAGGGTTCTGATACCTGACCCGAACTTTAGTCCAAAGTTCGGTTTGGGTGCCAGAACTGTAACCGCACTTGAACCTGAACCCAAACCCCATTGAAAAAAATAGGCACCCGAACTTTGGATCTGAAAAAATTTCTCTCTCTCTCCCTCTCTCTGTTCACTCATCAAAGTAAACACCTTCATGAGCGGGGGACTATGTGTCTCGTCTTATTAGTTTGATGTGTTCCCGGGCCAACTTCTCCGCACCTTGCTCTATTTGACAAACAGGTCTCTCCTTATGTATATACATGAGATGCCAGCTGGTGAACACAATGGACTAGTCAGACAAGGCACACAGAACCTGGCCAAACATACCTTGTCAAGGTATGTTTACTCTGAAACTCTGCAATGTAAGGCAGTGTGCCCACGATGCATTTTTTAAGCATTTCCGCAGCGGCAAAAACGCTGCAGAAACGCTTAAAAAACGCATGGTAGAAGGTCTGCCATGTTCCCCAATGATTACCCGCATGTGCTGTGCACATGCTGCGGAAATTTCCGCTGCGGATTATCATTGGGGAAAAAAACGCAGCACTACCAATTATTTTGCGGAAGCGCTGCGTTTTCGCTGCCATTGACTTGCATTAGATCGCATGGATTACGCATCACTGTATATGTAGATGCGTAATCCAAGCGTTCTAATGTGCGAATGGTACCCAGGTCTAGAGGAGAGGAGACTTTCCTCCGGACCTGGGTACCATAGAAAACTGTAAAAAAAAGAATAAAATAAAAAATAAATATATACTTACCTTCTGGCGGCCCCCGATGCGCTCCTCCTCGCTTCCTGGCAGTTCGCGATGTACTGAAGGACCTGCGTTGACGTCACAGTCATGTGACGGGTCACGCGACGCTGACGTCGGCAGGTCCTTCAGTGTAGCGCTGCCGGCAGCCGGGACAGAGGGAAACAAGACACCGGGGGCCATCGGAAGGTAAGTAAAGATTTCTTTTTTATTTTTTGACAATCTCTCGGGTCACACTATATAAATCCATGCTGTTTGTATGGATTTATATAGTGTGACCAAGTTGACAAGCACTTTCCAAGTGATGCTAAAATCGCTTGGAAAGAGCTTGTCAACCCGCATGCGGAAATGCTAGTGAAGAACGATTCACATCCGCATGTCCCTGGCAGGAAAAACGCATGTACAATCCACATGTACAATCCGCATGCGTTTTTTTCTGCCAGGGAGATGCAGAAACGCTCAGGAAAAAATCCTGAGCATTTCTGCATCGTGGGCACATAGCCTAAAACATACTTCGCTGCAATGGTGCAACCAGGCACTGATTCATGCTGCCTGTGGTTTGGGCAGCATGAATATAATAACAGGTTCCCATTACGTTCTATGATGTTTTGGCATGGATACAGCACAGCTGAAGATAACACATGTCAGGATCAGTATTATAGAAAAGAGATGTTGGGTGGGCTGCCACTGGAATAAATGCATATACACACACTTTTATGTAAATGTACTGTATATGTAGTGAAACCTCAAAGAATATAAGCAATATTTATGATATACTGTGGAACTGTAAATCTGACAATGAACATCAAAACAAATAAGGGAGTGGTTTTCTCACAAATGTGGTATTTTGTAAAGAAGTTTTACTTTTTGAAATACATTATGAAGTTAGGAAGTCATGGTGGTCCCTTTCATATAACAGTTTAAATGTTAGATATGTAGGAATATGATAGTTAAACGACGTTGATTGTACATTGATTTTGTGTCAACAGGTAACTTGGCCTTTAAATGTTTGCATCACTGGTCCCTGAACTACTGGATGAAGACCCCCCGGAGGAAGCAATAAGCGAAACGTGCGTCAGGGGTGCTCCAGAAGCTGCCATACAGGTCTTATATGTTCTGGTGAATTTATCACCTTTGTCCACAGGTCACTTTCAACCCCATTTTGGGGATTAGCTGATTGCACTGAGTGTTCTGCTGCAGACTTTCACTGCAAAGGGATTATTACCTCTATTTTTTAGTAGATGTGTGTTTTATTGCATTTCTGGTGTAAAAATTTGCATTTTGGAGGTAGGATTTCATTTCACCGTATCGTTATTACTGCTCTGGTGTAAACGCATTTGGGAGATGGTGACCAAATATTGCTGTGTATTATGTGACCTACTGGTATGGTTTGCTTAAGTGTGATACTCTCCTTTTAATTGTTTTTATGAATTTGAATTATGCAAATAAAGATTATTTTGTGATTTCTATATTGGGCTCTCATCCCTGTATGATATTTGGGTTTTGTTGATTTGATGTAGGGAGAGCCCTTGATGGTGTTGGCCCATTGGGTAAAAATCCTACACGATGCAGTGGCCATCCTTGAGTCCTTGACTTCAGCTCCCATTTGTTTCGATATTTAAAACCTGACAGTGGGCAATTCACAGTTCACAAAGCTATGGTGTTTTTACTCTGTATACTGTATACTTCCAGTGGCCACAAGATCTGGTAACAGCTGATTAGTGGGAGTACTGGAGGTCGGACTTGACCATATACAGGTTGGTTGGGACTTATCCACTGGCCTGTTTAGACGGACTAAAGAAAGGTGATCGGAACAGAACGATCAATGATACACTCGTTCTGCCCCCATACAGCATCATGTTGTTAGCAGCACATCCACCATTGGTATGGGATGATCAGTAATGATGCTGGCATAAATGTTCTGATCACCCACCCATGTGTTTGGTCTTTTTTACAGTGATCACTGGCAGTTTTATGTGGGCCAATAGTTAGGAACAAGCGTTATTACAAATGCTTGTTCAACGATATCAGCATGTCTAAATGGGTCTTAAGAGGGAAAATCTGCACATCATGTAGATTCTTTGTAAATGTAGGTATCTGGTGAAATATGGCTTCTCCAGCCTTCTTACTAGTGATGAGCGAGCATGCTCGTTACTCGAGATTTACAAGCAAGCTCGGGTGTTTTCACTGTGTGTGCATGATTTGCGACTGTTTCTTAGGCATTCCTCACATGTATTAGAGCTGTCAAACAGTCGCAAATCATACACACATAGTGACTAGCGATGAGCGAGTATGTTCTGTTAACCCTTTCGACGAGTATGCTCAGGCCGAGCACCGAGTAGTTACAGCTGCTCGGTGTTATGTTTGAATCACTCCCATGTGCATGATTTGCTACTGTTTGACAACTTTAATACATGTGAGGAATGTGTAAGAAATAGACATTCCTTACATGTACTAAAGCTGTCAAACAGTCGCAAATCATGCACACGGGAGCGATTCAACCATATCACCGAGCAGCTGTAAATACTCGGAGCTCGGCCCGAGCATACTCGCCGAAATGGTTAACAGAACATACTCGCTCATCACTAATAGTGACTCAAACATAACATTTGAGCATGCCCCAAATACTCGGCGAGCACCCGAGCATGCTCGCCGAAGGGGTTAACAGAACAAGCTCGCTCATCACTACTCTTTACCCATGCCTGCTGGAGCAGTCAGTTTTGGAGACAAGCTTGGTCCTGTGTGTTGCTAAATGTAGTACATATGTTTCCATATTTTACATGGTTCCTTCGGTCTATTCTGCTTTTGTGTACAATGGAAACGCTAATATAGTGATGTCAAAATACAAATCTGTGCCATGAAAATTGGAATGTAAGTTGCAAATTCTATAGAAACAAGATGTCTGCTTAATATCGAGAAGCTATAGCATGGAGTTAGTTTATTTTTCAAGCAAGCATGAAGAATAATCACTTCAGAACTTTTTTTTGCAGAAAAGAATTAAAGTCTTATATAATAGAAGCAGGCACAAATAAAAGTGATATCAAAGGCATATAAATCCTCCAAAGATTTTGCTGTTGTTTTCAGCCAAGCCTTCTATTCCCACAGGTAACGATCACAATTAGTGTTGAGCGATACCTTCCGATATCAGGAAATATCGTATCGGATTGGATCGGGCCGATACCCAAAAAGTATCGGATATCGCCGATTCCGATACCGGAAACCAATGCAAGTCAATGGGACACAAATATCGGAATGAAAATAAACCCTTTCTTTCCTTGTAGGTTAATTCTACATGAAGTAAAACAACTAAGAATAATGTAGAATGACATGAAAAGCCGGCAATTCATCAGCGGCATTCACCGGTACCCGACAATTTACAACAGAAAGAATAGAGCTTCACACATAGATTAGGTAGATAGAAACATGTCAGTCACATATATAAGAAGTACAGTGACAGTGTTGCTTACTGTACTTGTCATTTAGTGTAAAGGATTTATTTTAAAAAATATTAGTGTTTTCGTGCACCGTCTCTTTAAAAAAGCCGGCCGGCAATTCAGCAGCGGTACCCGACAATTTATAACAGACAGAATAGAGCTTCACACATAGATTAGATAGATAGAAACATGTCAGTCACATATATATGAAGTACAGTGACAGTGTTGCTTACTGTACTTGTCATTTAGTGTAAAGGATTTATTTAAAAAATTATAGTGTTTTCATGCACCGTCTCTTTAAAAAAGCCGGCCGGCAATTCAGCATCTGTACCCGACAATTTAGAATAGAAAGAATAGAGAATCACACATAGATTAGATAGATAGAAACATGTCAGTCACATATATATGAAGTACAGTGACAGTGTTGATTACTGTACTTGTCATTTACTGTTAAAATAAAGGATTTATTTAAAAAAAAAATTGGCGTGGGGTTCCCCTTAATTTTAGGCTCTAGCGGAGGTTAAGCAGACAGCTGGGGCAGATGTTTGAAGCCTGGGAAGGGGGTAATATCCACGGAGCTTCCCAGGCTACTAATATCAGCCCCCAGCTGAATACCTAGCTTTTATTAGCTATTAAAATGGGGGACCCCCCCAAAAAAATAACGTGGGGTCCCCCCTAATTTAATAGCTAGCAAAGGCTAGGCAGACAGCTGGGGGCTGATTTTAATAGCCCAGGAAGGGTGCCATGAATATTGGCCCCCTCCCAGGCTAGAAACACCAGCCGTCAGCCGCCCCAGAAATGGCGCATCCATAGGATGCGCCAATTCTGGCACTTAGCCTCGCTCTTCCCACTGCCCTGTAGCGGTGGCAGTGGGGTAATAGGGCTGGGGTTGATGTCAGCTTATAATGCCAGCTGACATCAAGCCCAGGTTAGTAATGGAGAGGCGTCTATAAGACACCCCCATTACTAACCCCATAGTCAAAGTTAAAAGAAAACACAAACACCCAGAAAAAAGTCCTTTAATTGAAATAAAGACACAATCCTTTATTGTTCTAAATTAAACCATACTTACCGTCACGCCCATTCCAGCTGAAGCCAACGATCTCCTGCAATAAAAGAAAAATAATAAAGCAACCTCATCCTTACCTTTCCATGGTTCCCACGACAGCTTCAGCTCTGCTACATCGAGATGACAGGCTGGACCGCAGCAGAACGCTGCCATCCAGCCTGTCATCCCGCAGACACTGAGAAGCGCAGGCATGCTTGCGCTCCTCAGTGTCTCTCTGTGACGTCATCCAGATGAGCCGAGTTCATGTCCAATGAACTCAGCTCACCTCATGCACGTCACTGACAGCGTGGGAAAATTCTCACGCTGAAGCGCTGAGTGCAGGAGAATTTTCCCACGCTGTCAGTGACGTGCATGAGGTAAGCTCATGTCCAATGAACTCAGCTCACCTCATGCACGTCACTGACAGCGTGGGAAAATTCTCACGCTGAAGTGCTGAGTGCAGGAGAATTTTCCCACGCTGTCAGTGACGTACATGAGGTGAGCTCATGTCCAATGAACTCGGCGCACCTCATGCACTTCACTGACAGCGTGGGAAAATTCTCACGCTGAAGTGCTGAGTGCAGGAGAATTTTCCCACGCTGTCAGTGACGTGCATGAGGTGAGCTGAGTTCATTGGACATGACCTCGGCTCATCTTTATGCCGTCACAGCCAGACACTGAGGAGTGGAAGCATGCCTGCGCTTCTCAGTGTCTGCGGGATGACAGGCTGAATGGCAGCGTTCTGCTGCGGTCCAGCCTGTCATCTCGATGTAGCAGAGCTGGAGCTGTCGTGGGAACCATGGAAAGGTAAGGATGAGGTTGCTTTATTATTTTACTTTTATTGCAGGAGATCGTTGGCTTCAGCTGGAATGGGCGTGATGGTATGTATGGTTTAATTTAGAACAATAAAGAATTGTGTGTTTATTTCAATTAAAGGACTTTATTCTGGGTGTTGTGTTTTTTTAAATACTTTACTAGAAATTCATGGTGGTCATGTCTAATATTGGCGTGACCCCATGAATTTGGGGCTTAGGGCCAGCTGATAATGCCAAGCTGGCCTTAACCCCTTTATTACCCAGTGAGCCACCGCACCAGGGCCCTGGATGAGTTGGGTACAGCGCCAGAAGATGGCGCTTCTATGAACGCGCCATTTTCTGGGGCGGCTGCGGACTGCAATTTGCAGCGGGGGTGGCCCAGAAAGCTTGGGTCTCCCTGCGCTGCGGATTCCAGCCCCCAGCTGCCTAGTTGTACCTGGCTGGGCACAAAAATAGGGCGAAGCCCCACGCATTTTTTTTTTTAATTATTTCATGAAATTCATGAAATAATTAAGAAAAAAAGGGCTTCCCTATATTGTTGTGTCCAACCAGGTACAAATAGGCAGCTGGTGGTTGGGGGCAGCCCGTTCCTGCCTGCTGTACCTGGCTGGACACAAATATAGTGCGAAGCCCCACGTCAATTTTTTTAAAATCATTTCAGGAAATTCATGAAATAATTAAAAAAAATTGATGTGGGGCTTAGCCCTATATTTGTGTCCAGTCAGGTACAGCAGGCAGGAACGGGCTGCCCCCAACCACCAGCTGCCTATTTGTACCTAGCCGGACACAACAATATAGGGAAGCCCTTTTTTTCTTAATTATTCCATGAATTTCATGAATTTAAAAAAAAAATACGTGGAGCTTCGCCCTATTTTTGTGTCCAGCCAGGTACAACTAGGCAGCTGGGGGCTGGAATCTGCAGCGCAGGGAGGCCCAAGTTTTCTGGGCCACCCCCGCTGCAAATTGCAGTCCGCAGCCGCCCCGGAAAATGGCGCGTTCATAGAAGCGCCATCTTCTGGCGCTGTACCCAACTCATCCAGGGCCCTGGTGCGGTGGCTCACTGGGTAATAAAGGGGTTAAGGCCAGCTTGGCATTATCAGCTGGCCCTAAGCCCGAAATTCATGGGGTCACGCCAATATTAGACATGACCACCATGAATTTCTAGTAAAGTATTTAAAAAAAACACAAACACCCAGAAAAAAGTCCTTTAATTGAAATAAACACACAATTCTTTATTGTTCTAAATTAAACCATACCTACCATCACGCCCATTCCAGCTGAAGCCAACGATCTCCTGAAATAAAAGAAAAATAATAAACCAACATCATCCTTACCTTTCCATGGTTCCCACGACAGCTTCAGCTCTGCTACATCGAGATGACAGGCTGGACCGCAGCAGAACGCTGCCATCCAGCCTATCATCCCGCAGACACTGAGAAGCGCAGGCATGCTTGCGCTCCTCAGTGTCTTGCTGTGACGGCATCCAGATGAGCCGAGGTCATGTCCAATGAACTCAGCTCACCTCATGCACGTCACTGACAGCGTGGGAAAATTCTCCTGCGCATGCGGTGAGCGTGAGAGACTCGGCTTATCGGGATGCCGTCACAGCCTGACACTGAGGAGCGCAAGCATGCCTGCGCTTCTCAGTGTCTGCGGGATGACAGGCTGGATGGCAACTTTCTGCTGCGATCCAGGCTGTCATCTCGATGAAGCAGAGCTGAAGCTGTCGTGGGAGCCATGGAAAGGTAAGGATGATGTTGCTTTATTATTTTACTTTTATTGCAGGAGATCGTTGGCTTCAGCTGGAATGGGCGTGACGGTAAGTATGGTTTAATTTAGAACAATAAAGAATTGTGTCTTTATTTCAATTAAAGGACTTTTTTCTGGGTGTTTGTGTTTTTTTTAAATACTTTACTAGAAATTCATGGCGGTCATGTCTAATATTGGCGTGACCCCATGAATTTCGGGCTTAGGGCCAGCTGATAATGCCAAGCTGGCCTTAACCCCTTTATTACCCAGTGAGCCACCGCACCAGGGCCCTGGATGAGTTGGGTACAGCGCCAGAAGATGGCGCTTCTATGAACGCGCCATTTTCCGGGGCGGCTGCGGACTGCAATTTGCAGCGGGTGGGGCCCAGAAAGCTTGGGCCTCCCTGCGCTGCGGATTCCAGCCCCCAGCTGCCTTGTTGTACCTGGCTGGACACAAAAATAGGGCGAAGCCCCACGCATTTTTTTTTTTTAATTATTTCATGAAATTCATGGAATAATTAAGAAAAAAAGGGCTTCCCTATATTGTTGTGTCCGGCTAGGTACAAATAGGCAGCTGGTGGTTGGGGGCAGCCCGTTCCTGCCTGCTGTACCTGGCTGGACACAAATATAGAGCGAAGCCCCACGTCAATTTTTTTTTAATTATTTCATGAATTTCCTGAAATAATTAAAAAAAATTGACGTGGGGCTTTGCACTATATTTGTGTCCAGCCAGGTACAGCAGGCAGGAACGGGCTGCCCCCAACCACCAGCTGCCTATTTGTACCTAGCCGGACACAACAATATAGGGAAGCCCTTTTTTTCTTAATTATTCCATGAATTTCATGAAATAATGAAAAAAAAAAAAAACGTGGAGCTTCTCCCTATTTTTGTGTCCAGCCAGGTACAACTAGGCAGCTGGGGGCTGGAATCCGCAGCGCAGGGAGGCCCAAGCTTTCTGCCCCCCTCCCCCCCCCCCGCTGAAAATTGCAGTCCGCAGCCGCCCCGGAAAATGGCGCGTTCATAGAAGCTGGATGCTGTACCTGGCTGGCATACAAAAATATGGCGAAGCCCACGTCAAAAGTTTTGGGAAAAATTAATTAAAAAATAAATAATAATTTAGGGACTGCATCTTTATTAACTCCTCAAATGTCATTTAGTGTTAAAATAAAGGATTTATTTAAAAAAAAAATGGCGTGGGATCCCCCATAATTTTAGTCTCTAGCGGAGGTTAAGCAGACGGCTGGGGCAGATGTTTGAAGCCTGGGAAGGGGGTAAAACCCACGGAGCTTCCCAGGCTACTAATATCAGCCCCCAGCTGAATACCTAGCCTTTACTAGCTATTAAAATGGGGGACCCCCCCCAAAAAAATGACGTGGGGTCCCCCCTATTTTAATAGCTAGCAAAGGCTAGGCAGACAGCTGGGGGCTGATATTAATAGCCCAGGAAGGGTGCCATGAATAATGGCCCCCTCCCAGGCTAGAAACACCAGCCGTCAGCCGCCCCAGAAATGGCGCATCCGTAGGATGCGCCAATTCTGGCACTTAGCCTCGCTCTTCCACGCTGCCCTGGTGCGGTGGCAGGGGGTAATAGTGGTGGGGTTCATGTCAGCGCCAGCTGCCATGAAGCCCAGGTTAGTAATGATGGGCGTCTATAAGACACCCCCATTACTAACCTACAAAGTGTTAAAAAGAAAAAACACACTACACCCAGAAAAAAATAATTTATTTGAAATAAAACACACCATTTTATTTAATTCTTAGTTCACTAAAAATAATAGTTACCTGTCCACGTTCCTGTGCTGATCTCCCATGCACAGCTGTCACATCTGGAGATGGTGACAGCTGTGCATGGCTGCTGTAAGCTCACACTGCCGGGAACACGTCCGCTCCCGGCAGCGGGAGCCACTGACTGAGGTCACCGGAGTGCATTCAGGCAGCGCAGCTCCGGAGACCTCCTTTACGGCAGTGCTGTACCGTGGGAATTTCTCACGATACAGCAGGGCCGTAAAGCAGCTAACCGGAGCAGCGCTGCCTGAACTCCGGTGAACCCGCTTATGCAATGACGGGGCTGCTTTACGGCCCCGTCATTCTAGCGGCGGCAGCGGTTCAGAGCGGTCACATTCTATGTGGCTGCTCTGAACTGGAGATCTTCGTGGGACACTCGTGGACTACTCCGGAGGGGTAAGGATAAGGTTGTGGTTTATTATTTTATATTTTATTACAGGAGATCGATGGCTTCGGGGAATTAGGTGTCTAGGTGAGTATAGGTGTAGTTTTTTATTTTTTACTTTATTTTAGGTGGCGATCGGCGGGGACAGGTAATGTATGAACTAATTTATTGTAGGTAACCACTGGCCACCAATGACATGTATTTAACATTTATTGGGGCACAGTAGGGCAATTTAAATAGCAGGATCAGACTGATGGGAACTACTGCTCCCATCGAGCTGATCCTGCTGGCACGAGTGGACGGGGGACAGACATAGGCCGATGGGAGTAGTAGTGTCACATCGGCCTATGTCTGCCTGCACGCACAGACACCCGCACAGACACCCGCACAAACATCGCACAGACACCCCGCACACAGACACCCCGCACACAGACACCCCGCGCACACACACTAATCATGACCGGTCTGATGGTCTGTGAGGTGTGGCTGACCTGTGCGGTCGTGGGAAAGTTCATGTGAGTTCATGCAGTCAAGCTTCAAATGAACAGCTGATCGGCATCACCTGATACCTCAGCTGTTCATTTGAAATAACCGGCGGGAAAGCGCAGCACATAACGGGAAAGCCGGCGGTGAAGTCTTTTCACTGCCGGCTTCCCCGCCCGGGTCCTTCGCTCCTTGGTGCTGCGCTCCCTGCCCGGTCCTAACTTACGATCGGGATGGGAGGTGGCGAGGGGAGCGGAGGATCGGGGTGGGAGGCTGTGGGGAAGCAGTATGGGGCTGTGTGATTGTTTAAAAGCCGGCGGCTTTTTACCGCGCGCCGGCTTTTAAACAATCAGGAGAATTCTCCCCCGCTGGGATGGCATTCTGATGACAGGCTGGATCGCGCTGCCATCCAGCTTGTCATCGTTCAGAGACACTGCAGAGCGCAGGCATTATGGGAACTTCCGATTCCGGTATTCGATATTGTAAAAGTATCGGAATTAAGTATCGGAATTCCGATACTGCGAATATCGGCCGATACCCGATATTACAGTATCGGAATGCTCAACACTAATCACAATCTGATGTATTACACTGGCAGGTAGCCATTAAACACTAATAGACACACACCCAACTAATGTACAAAGATCAACATGCGGTGCAAATAATCACCAACTTGGCTCCTTTCAAATACATTTGTTCTAAACTATAGGACTTTTGCAATAATGAACTGAATGAGTGTTATCAGCCTTTAAAGACGTATTCCTATTTAAGACATTTGTGCAATAACCACAGGATATGCCATCAATCTTCAACAGATGGGAGACATGCCTATCTCTGGATAGGGATCTGTCTTGCGCCGGTCAGAATGGAGAGGTGCCGTGTATTCACGTTTTTTCTGTTCTGAAACTGCAGAGCAAGCATGCTATATGTGGATATGTCATGAATTTCTGAGATGGGACAACCCCTTTAAGCTAACTCATAGATAACAGCTCCTTTTTCCCATAACTATCAGCTTGACTTCATACCTAACATGCCCTTTCAGTTTGGTTGAACAAGCATTCAAAGGTGCAGGTGGCAGAGGCAGAATGTAGCTTTCAGATGTGAACATAGTCTAATTTATCTTATCTATGTTGTCTTTTTGTCTTTAACAGGATACACATCTCTGAAGCTCAAATAGACAGCTAAGGGCCCCGTCACACTAAGCGATGCAGCAGCGATCCCGACAACGATACGACCTGTCAGGGATCGTTGCTGCATCGCTATGTAATCGCTGGTGAGCTGTCAAACAGGCAGGCTCACCAGCGATCAGGGGAGCAGCGATATCGTGGAAAGAATCGTTCCACGATGTCCTGCTCCCGTTACCAGCCTGCTGCAAGCAGGAGCAGGCTGGTAACTATGGTAAACATCGGGTTACTAAGTGCGCGTGTGCCCCTAGTAACCCGCTGTTTACCATGGATACCACTCTGCTACGGTGCGCGGGAGCCTCCGCGCACCGTAGCAGAGTGGTATCCATGGTAAACAGCGGGTTACTAAGTGTGTGCGTGCCCCTAGTAACCCGATGTTTACCATAGTTACCAGCCAGATCGTTGGTCCCGCTGGTCACACACAGCGATGTGTGCTGGCCAGCGGGAGGCCAACGACCAAAAAATGGTCCAGGACACTTTGCAACGATCAGCGACCTCACAGCAGGGGCCTGATCGTTGCAAAGTGTCACACACAGCGACATCGCTATGTGAGACGGGGCTTTAAGAGTAGTCCTAAGATAACCACAGTCAGCAATACTGATATAGAATAGTCTAAACCAGTGTTTTTCATCCATCGAGTCGCCATGGCCCTGGATCGAGCTAAAGGCCATTATTAATAATAATAATAATAATAATAATAATAATAATAATAATAAAACCTGTGTTTCCCAAATTTCAGTCCTCACGGCCCCCAACAGATCAAGCTTTCCGGAATTCCCTAGTATTGCACAGCTGAGAGAACTTGTTGCAGTTTCTGATGTCTTAAGAATAGCTCCATCACCTGTGCAATACTAAGGAAATCCTGAAATCATGACGTGCTGGGGGCCGTGAGGACTGGAGTTTGGGAAACATCGGTCTAAATTTGCAGCTCATGATCCAGCCTTTTGCTGCGTTCATATGAATAGTATCTCTAAATAAGGTTATATTCACACTTCCGGTGGATTTTCTATTTTTCTGATCTGTTTCAGTACCAGAAAATAGAAATAAAAGTTACAGGACCCATTCATTTGAATATGTTTTTTTTCTTAAAGGCTGTTTGTCTCCATTCCATTTGCTATCAGATTTTTGGGTGGATAAAAATTGTAGTCTGCACAACTTTTTTTCTGTCCAAAAATGGATAACAGAGGAAATGGACACTTCCCATTTTTTACTATACAGAGTATGGAAAGCAGCTTTTAATGGATAGTCATCCGTTATGCTCTCCGTTTAACAGATGCATTTTTTTTAGCACTGTGCCTGCCCAGAACATAAGTCTAGTAAAAACAGCCTTGTTCAAAACACAATAAAAATGAATACAAATAGATAAAAAAAATAAAACTAACGTTTCCATTTCTGTAGCAGATCTGTAAAATGGATGTTTAAAATTGGAAACTTTGCTTTACATTTGGTATCCTTTGGCATTTGTTTTTATCTACAACTGGATCGGTTACAAATGGATACCAAAAATACTTTAAGTGTGAATCTAGCCCGAGATAACTGGTGGCCAAACTATATGAATATAGGGGGAGAGCAATAAATATGGAGGATATTGAGAATGAAAATGTATCAGGATTACCCAAGAGTCAATATCCAAAGATTTCTATAGAATTTGATTGTTGTATGACTAGTACAACAGGATGGGATTGGTTCACTGTATGCAATGTATGAAACGTAACTTTCTTGTGTCCTCACAGTTATCAGAACTTTGCTTCTAAGAGTTCGTATTTTCGATCCGAGTGCATTCCGACAAAACATCGGATCGCACTCGGACCAATGTTAGTCTATGGGGTTGTGCACATGTTTGATGTTTTCCTTGGACCGAGTCTGTCCGACGAAAAAAAATCGCAAATTGGATCGCACTCAGCCATGCAAGTCAATGGTTCCTTCTCGAATTGAACTGCACTCAAATGACATTGGAGTGCAATCCAATTTTTACAGACTGACAGAATGGAGAAGATGGAGAATTTTTTTTTTATCCATCTTCTCGACATCAGAGAAAACCGAATCACACTCTGATCAAACTGTAATCAAACTCTGATCAGAGTGTGATTAGCATAAACAGCTCGAATTTCTCAGATGAGAGAAATCATGGTTGTGTGACCCTAGCCTAAATCTGACAAGAACTGGAATGTCTGACTGCATAATAATGACTGCAATTCTCATTCTTAGTCCTTAATTGTTGCAGTATTCGGACAACCCCTTCTCAATCCCTATGGTTCCTCCCAGTAAAATAATAACACTTATATAATCACCTCCGGTGTCGGTACCGTTACAGAGATGTCGGCACTGGCTCTCCCGAGGCTCATGTGACATTGCTATGTCATGCGATCCCTGTGGCCAATTAGTGCTTATTTCATTCTCCCCGCCTTCGGACAATTAACATATATCCGGAGGAATTAAGAGCAGCTGCTGTCTCATTTTCTCTGGATGTATGTGATTTTTCTAAAGGCGGGGAGAGTGAAGCGGCCAACGATTAGCCACATGGATCACGTAACCCAGGAGAACTAGTGCCAACACTGCTGCCAACACTAGTGGAATAACACTGCTGGGGAGTACAGGTGTTATTATTTTACTTGGGGGGAAACATACAAATTCAGAAAGGATTGTCTGAGTAGTGGACAATCCCTTTAAAGGAAAAACCTAAGAAGTCTAGTATAAAATCTCACTCTATATCTCCTGTTAATAGTGTGGCACGATATACCACATTTATAACACAAGTAAATATTACAGGACTATCCAGGTAAATGGATTCCTATTTCAAATACGGGTACCTTTAGAAACATAAACATAGAAAAAAAATAAAGTCTGGAAATCAAGAAAAAGTCAGAAAAAAGTATCACCTTTAGGTCCATTAGAAAGTTATATTGGTCGTGGTCTGAGAGAGCATAAAGATGGTGGACTGCTCAACAGAAAGGCACGGTTGTTTAGTCTGTAAGTTCCCCAGAAGGTGGCAGCAGGTGCCCACGTGCAATGTGTAAGCAAGGGAGCAGTTATTTATGCAAAGCGGGTAGGAGACAGGATAGGAAAGAAGCAGAAGGAGAAAGAAACACAAGGGAGGTTTCATTAAACACTAAAGCAATGCTAATGCATATTAGTCTAATATGAGAAAAAAGCTCAATAACCTATGTGAAGGGGTATGTTCTCATTCATCTTAGGGCTACCTTCACATGACTGGATTTTCAAGCAGCACTAGGACCAATGTTATCCTTTTTTTTTTCATGTACTGAATGTTCACATGAAATAAATAGCAACATGTTATCATGTTATTCATACATTGCAATTGTGAACTGCATTTGGTATTGTACAGGGCCTTGTCCTGCTCTGCCCTTATTCACATTGATGTTGTTTGGCACAAGGTAAGGTTTTACTACTAGAGACAGGTTAGGACTGTCCCGACTGGGTACACCTTGTTGTGGTGGGATAGCGTTTATACCTTTTTGCTTAAAAAGTAGCGTTATCTACGTACCATATGTAATTTACATGTAGTATTACTATTTACCTACTGTAGGATATATGCTCATTTTTTTTTCTAGAGTTTTGTCTGTGAAATGGCCACAGTGTGAACGTGCTCTTACACTCTGAACATATACCAGCTTATAGCCCGGCTCATTAATTTGGCTTTACTGCTGATGTATATTAGCAAATGGCATATGGATGACAATATAGATGAAAAACAGTCAGTTTACTCTGGATGAAAAACATACTTTTTCATATGCTCATGTGAACGTAGCCTTAAAGTGTAAATTAGTTCTTTTCAGCGGTCCCATTTTAAGGCAAAGACAGCAATAGTCCGCCACACTGTTTTTAGAAGAATCTTATTAACTTGTTAGATATTAGTTGTTGTGACAAATTACTGTGTGCATGTACTAAGTATTGAGCTTTTCTTTCAATGTACAGACATTGGTCACAAATCACATAATATGTAAACTTTGATGCTAGAAGCAAATATCAGTATCTGAGAATCACCTTACTAGAGTGAAACGTCTAATGCATAACTGGGAAAAGTGACTGTAGGTCTACATACTGCAAGTGCAGGCCAAGATACTGTGAGCAAATGGTGGTGTGTGTCTGCATAATATCAGTGATGCGGTAAGAGAATGTGCTACACTTGTAATATAAGCCTGACGAGTATCTAATTACTGCATGGAGTGCAATGTGAATAGTAATGTCTAAAGCAAATATTTATTAACAATTAGACTATTATTACATAGGGGAGGGTAAATTACCTGGATCCTTTCTGTTGCTGTAGGCCACATCTGTCTGCATATGACCTTCTTGAGAACATCAGGGAGGAGACTGAGTGTAATTAGGAGTATAATGCCCAGCCATGCAGGACCACTGGCCAACATTTGCATGAACACATAATACATCCTCTGATAATTGAGAAAAGGCCTGAAATAGGAAGAAAACACATTAGCCAAACACTAGTTTTTCAAATTCCGCTCGGTTTTGACGCGTTTTTGTACATCAATGAATGCTTTTTGAAGCTAAATAAAGTTATTTGGTGGTACATTGCTTAAACCCTTGGAATACCATTAGAACTTGGGCGAGTATATAAGTTAATTTCAATGATTAAAGAATGTGTCTGTTGTATTTCAAATAAAGTGTTTACTCTGTGTTTATTTAACTCTTTACTTTAATTAGGTTTGGTCATGAAAAGGTCTGATTGACACCTTGTCATCACCAACCAAAAGAGCTAGGTGTCAGCTGATCCCATACACCCAATCTCATTACCATTTACATTCATGTAATTTCTGTGGCAGCTGTAAGCTGCGATTTTTAGCCTAGGAAAGTGCCATTAGGCAAACATGGTCCCTGGCTATAATTAACAGCTCACAGCTGTTTCGTTAGCCACTGCGTCCCCACGATCAGCACTCAGCAGGGCTTTGGATGCAGCATATTTTTGCTGCGTCAATAACGCAGTGTTCTAATGCCGCACTTTTGTTGTCTGTACAAGTGAATCCACCGCATATAATGACACTTCAATCGGTCAAAATCTGCAGAGGAGACTAATATGTCCACTACAGAAATTGACATGCTGCGGGTAGCCACGATCAGGAGCAGCTGCAGGTTTGACGCTGCATGTTTATACAGTGGATGGGATCTCTAGAATTCCCATGTCCACTATGCGTGCATCAGAGGCTTTGGATAACCTGTGGACACTGATATGCACCGCGTCTTTCAGGACCGCAACATGTCAAATTCTCTTGCGGAGTCGCTAGTCTCCGCAACTGAAATTTGACCACTAGAAAGTATTGAATGTGGTAAATACGCATGGTTCACATGTGGATTTACTTGCATTTAATAGAACGCAGCGTTTTGGACGCAGCAACAAATATGTTTCCAAAGCGCTGCTACGTCCGGATCGTGGGCACAGAGCCTAAAATAAAAAAAGTAGAGGGAAAGCCAACCACTGGGGGCTGATATTAGTATCTGGGGAAGGGGCCACTAGCCAATAATGTTCCCTGGCTATTAATATCAGCACACAGCTGTTTGTTTAGCCTTTACTGGCTAGATTACAGGGGGGCCCCAGAAAAAAATTGACGTGGGGTCCCACTATAAAATCTAACTAGAAAACTAGAAAAGGCTAAACAAACAGCCGCGGGCTGATATTAACAGCCAGGGAAGGGGCCATGAATACTAGCCCAGCTATTAATATCACCCCTCAGCAGTCCCAGAAACAGTGCATCCATAAGATGCGCCAAATCTGACGCTTAGCCTCCGCTCTTCCTACTGCCCTGTAGCGGTGGCGAGTGGGGTAATGGGGTTGGGATTCACATCAGCCTTGTATTGGCGGCTGACGTGAAGCCCAGGTTAGTAATGGAGGGCGTCTATAAGATACCCATTACTAGATGCTGCACATCTCGTATCTTCACAGCATAGACAACTGCCTTCAGATGACCCCAAAGATAAAAGTCTAAGGGGGTCAGATCGGGAGATCTTGGTGGCCCTTCAACTGGCCCACGACGACCATTCCATTTTTCAGGAAACTGTTCATGTAGGAATGCTCGGACCTGACACCCATAATGTGGTGGTTCACCATCTTGTAAAAACTCAGGGAACGTGCCATCTTCAGTGCATAAAAGGGCAACACATCATCATGTAGCAATTTCAGATATCCAGTGGCATTGAGGTTTCCATTGATGAAGAATGTCCCCACTATCCTTGTACCCCATATACCACACCATACCATCAAGATACGAGATGTGCAGCATCCGAAAAAACGGATTCTGGAAGCCTGTGCTAGCATTTCTTCTGCGGTGTTCCTATCAGTGTGTCAAGAGTGGGAGAAGAGGGTTGCATTGACAATCCAACACAATGGGCAGCACTATGAACACATTTTATAAGTGGTCATAAACTTGTAAAAAACTCATGAAATAATAAAGTTACGTTAAAACCAAGCACACCATTGTTTTTCTTATGAAATTCTCAATAAGTTTGATGTGTCACTTGACCCTCTTCCCATTGAAAAAAATAAAGTTGGATCCAAAATGGCTGACTTCAAAATGGCCTCCATGGTCACCACCCATCTGGAAAAGTTTCCCCCCCTCCCATATACTAATGTGCCACAAACAGGAAGTTGATATCACCAAGCATTCCTATTTAATTTAGGTGTATCCATATAAATGGCCCATCCTGTAGATTGTGAGCCCTAATGGGGACAGTGCCGGTAATGCCAGTAAATTGTCTGAATTGTAAAGCGCTGCGGAATATGTTGGCGCTATATAAATAAAAAGATTATTATTAATGTGGGTTGTCACTGAGTGAGGCTCAGTGTCTCTCTCAATTATACCTAATTTGTAAGCTATACAGAACCCTTAGTTTACGCCACAAAATGGGAATTAGGCCCAGTTCACCATGTCCGAGGTGTGGTAAGGGTGAAGCCTATTTAATGCACATGCTATGGAAATGCACAGGAACTGGAATATCTTGGAAAGAGGTGGTCATTCAAATAAAACTTCGGTTAGATCCAAGAGTGTGTATTTTGGGTATTCTAGAAGAGGAGATGGACCCTGAGTCACCCATAATGATAGGTATGATTCGTAGTTTATTCCAAGATCGCAGATTACTTGCCTTACACTGAGTAGATTCCAGCCCCCCTACTACTGTAGCATTAAGACTTGAAAAAGTAGTGTATCAAAAAAGAAATGAACTGTACAAATTAAAAAAAAAAAAGATAAAATGGTTGGATACTCCAGGATTGCCTTCTAGTATGTTTGTAAGAGAATGGATGGTACAGATGTTTTCAGCACTTTTATGATGTATCTAAATGAAAACAGACAGAGGTTGCATTTGGCTGCTGAACAGAAACATATACTAATTTGAGTTGGGGGGGATTGTCAATTTTCCTTAGCCTAAAAATAGAAAATACTGTTATTTAGTATTTAGAATTTGACAATAGACTTGACTCACAGTGTTCACTTAAGAAATATGCAACTTTCAAATGATGTTATATGGATAGTGCCTTAAGAATTATTGTATTTCTTTTTAGTGTTTGTGTTTTATGTTTTGGAAAATGTAAAATGTAATGCAGTGGTTTTTTCAATAAAAATGATCTTATTTAAAAAATAATACAAGTCAGAATGGCTGAATAATCTTTTTTTAAAGGCTTTTTTTTAAAGATAATGAAAATATTAACAATTAACAACAACTAAAGAGTCATATACACTTAGTACATACAACCTCATACAAAATCATACCGGCCCCCAAGCCCACTTCCCCACCCCTGAAATGTCATTAATTAACACTCTATGAAGACATATGATGGAACTAAATATACAGAATGCTTTGCTGGGAACTCTCAAGGGTCTCCTATTGGGCAATGTCTG
Organism: Phyllobates terribilis; assembly: GCF_046119375.1. Classification (NCBI taxonomy): domain Eukaryota; kingdom Metazoa; phylum Chordata; class Amphibia; order Anura; family Dendrobatidae; genus Phyllobates; species Phyllobates terribilis. The sequence goes on along the minus strand of NW_027362762.1, from coordinate 322,806,163 downwards.
CTATAGCTAACCACCGTCCCCAGACCTTATCAAACTTATAAGCACATCTCCTATTTGTATAAAGGACTTTATGTAATGGAATATATTTATTAACTAACTGAAGCCAGTGGAGCATACAGGGGACTTCTGTGAATTTCCATCCCATTATAATTATTTTTCTAGTACAGAAAAAAAGAAATCTAAAAAAAAGTGTCTATCATAGGACCCATCTATAAGCTCATCTCCAATACCCAGCAGGCACACTTTAGGGGACAACACCCTAGAGAATTCAAAGTGTTCATAAATAAACAAAAGTAGCTCAGACCAGAATGGAGGAATTTTTGTTCAGGACCATATGATTGCAGAAAGGAGCCCACCGTCGTTTGACAATGAAAACGCAAATCATCCAGAGCCATCCCAAACCTCCTCAATCTTTCCGGAGTGTAATAAACTCTGTTTAGAAATTATGTCTGAATCAAACAGTCCCTAGCACTCACCACGATAGAGTATAATGTATCTTCCAACTCTCCCCATTCCTCCTCAGTCAAGTCTGGTATATCTGCCACCCATTTCACATAAGCCTTATCATAAGGCTTGACAACAGATGACTGGAGAAGAGAATATGCTTGTGTTAGGGGTTTAGGTAAATCAGAGGTCCCCAAGAACTCCTCTTATTTTGAAAAGCTTAGGGACATTGACACTTTCCCATATTGTGCATGCACTGCGTGACGAAGTTGTATGTATAGGAACTGTGATGCGTCTGGGTTCAAACCCTTGATCCGTTGAGCCACAGCCAGTTACACCTTTTCTCCAGGTGTTTATTGTCTGTTATCCTTGCTTTAGTCTCTTTAGGTTAACAGGTGTTTTCATTTGTCTGACCTATCACCTTTCGGGTGAGGCTATATATACTTTCCCCCTGGTGATATTTCCTGCTGGTGATATTCTCATTTGGATGTCCAGCCATTCTGCCATTGTTTTTGTTCCATGCCTGTGAAAGACCAGCTAGAGTTTATACCACTGCTGATTATGCTTTTCACCCTGCACCTATCTTCTGCTTCTTGTTTAGGAAGTTGGTGGCATACTGTCTAGCAGTAGGTACCTTACATTCTCATTTTGTATTTTATGGTTTGTTTTTACTCACTATGGGATCTCTTCCTATCTCAGCACACCTTCCCTTCTCTAGGTAAATTGCTAAATTGCACTCTGCTCTGTCCTACGATTCTTTAGGAGGAATATGAAGCGCTTGACGGCCTTTCAGGCAGCATAGGTTTGAGCTGCCATCGTTTAGTCGGTTAGGGCTATTACAGCCCACGTAGGAACCTCTAGGGACTGCAGAGTCAGAATCTCTAGCCTGTATAGAAGCCGGCTGGGTCAGTTGCAGTTTCTAGTGTTTTACCTATTTTTGCATGTGAGTAGTTACACACTCATAACAGGAACTTAGCAGTATCAGGAATCCCATATCTAGCTTTGAAATCCTCAAAGGCAGGTAATTCAGAGGTATGTGAGAAAATATGAATCGAGAATTTGACACCATACCTTGCCCAGAGGACCACATTAGGCAAAGAATATAAATGTGTAAGGTGAGGATTAAACCAAAGCAGCATCCTGGGCGACACCAATGACGTATCTGAGCACCTCAATATATTCTGTGCTTTTGACCACACTTTAGCTACTGTCTTTAGATGGATTGGAGCTGATGAGAGTGCATTATATCTTTAGAGTAGAATAGTTAACCCTTCTATTCAGTGGCGGCATTGCTCATGTCAATATCTATCCACCAATGGGCGTACACTAACTGAGCAACCAGAAAGTAAAACGGCTCCATGATGTTTCGGCGCTTGCAAACTAGATAAACTTATTCTAAGGGGGCCCCCTTGCTAGTTAAAGTTACCTACCAAACTTTCCAAGAGGTGAAATGTTCCTCTAGTAACCATAACCAGGGAGGAATGAAATATATATAAGAATTTGGGCAAATATCGTATTTTGTGGATTATAAGACACATCGAATTATAAAACACCCCTCAATTTTTGTAGTGCAAAATAGTAAAAAATGTATTTTTTAAAATAAAATGGTGTCCCTTATAATCTGTTTTATGTTAGGGGGCGGCAGTGGTGGAGCAGGGGTCACAGGAGCCAGGGTCACAGAAATAGGAGGTTGGCGGCGGCTGCGGCAAGAGTTGGGCGATGCTGCGTACCCCATCCTCTCAGAAGGGTTGCTGATTCAGGATCACTTGGGCGGTGGTGGCGGCAGGAGAGGGGCGATGCTGTGTGTCATCTCTTGAGATCTCGATCTGCGCATGCTCCGGCGGCCATTTTCCCTAAGTCCACCGCAGTGCTATGTACGAGAGAGAAAAACTACACTCACCACCAATTCTTCTGAGGACGGGGGCCACAGCATTGCTCCACTCGTGCTGCCACCACCGCCCAAGTCATCCTGAATCAGCGACCCTTCTGAAAGCCCGACTCCTGCCGCAGCCGCGCCAACCGCCTGTATCTGTGACCCTGCTCCACCGACGAAGCCCCCCAGGTAAAATACCATACTTTCACATTATAAGACCCATTTTTCCTCCCAAATTTAGGAAGAAAAAGTGCGTCCTATAATCCGAAAAATACGGTATATCATTTTAAAGAGATTTATGCGCCCAATAAGAGTTAGAGGGAGATGTTTGGTCTTCAGTTGCCTAAGTGTCTCTGTTATTAGAGCATCAATGTTTAATGCAATAAACTGTTCTACCATTTGTGAAACAATACTCCCCAAATACTGAAAATCATCAGCCACCAATTCACAAACATCTTGAGTTTGGCTCAGACTATATGAAGGTGATAGTGGGAAAAGAAACAATTTCCGACAAATAATCTTTAAGCCAGAAAATGACTCAAATTCATCCACCAACCTTAGGAGGGAAGTCAGGAAAGGACCGATTTCCACCAGATATACTAAGGTATCATCTGTATATAAGAAGACTTTTTTCTGTTAAGGACCCTTGGATTAAACCCTAGATGTCCCGAGCCTGCCGAATAGCCAGGGCCAATGGCTTAATGGCCACTGTGAACAGCAAAGGAAACAAGAGGCACTCCAGTCTAATCCCTCTTTGTAAAGGTAGAGGTTGTGACACCTCCAAGTTAGTTTGAATTCTTTCTCTAGGAGAATCGTATAATAGTTTAATCCAAGTACAAAAATTGGTACCAAACTTGAGGTGCGACAGTAGTGAATGCAAATATTGCCATTCAACAGAGTCAAAGGCTTTACATATATCCAGGGACATAACAAAACAGAGAGGTGTCATCACGGGCAGCTGCTATATTTAAGAATAACTGTTGAATGTTAATGTCTGTCGCTTTACCTGGAATGAATCCAGTTTGGTCAGGTTGTATTAATGATGATAGAATACAACTCAATCTCACAGCAAGAATTTTAGCTAGAATTTTAATATCCGTGCTAAGTAATGAAATAAGGCGATAAAAATCAGGAGACATGGGGTCCTTCTCTGGCCTCCATAAGACCATGACCAGCGCCTCCATCATAGAGTTAGGAAGCTCCCTTTTCTTAAAAATTGTTTCATAGATCTCAAACAAACGATGTTTAACCAAATCACAATTAGTCCTGTACCAATCACCTCCAAAACCATTGGTTCCAGGAGTTTTCCCAGAAGGTAGTGCTTTAATAGCATCTTCTATCTCATGTTCACTAATTGGGGCATCAAGTGCCTCTGTTGGCTTATGTGACAAGTACCAAAGGGGAAGGCCAGATAGAAAGGAGTTTACAACCTGGTAGACACGGTAACATTTAAAAGTGTACAAATCTTGAATGCAATTCCCCAACTGGATTCCTGATGCACAGAATGGATACAAGAGACCGGTCAGCCTGATCCAAGTATGTCAATAATTTCCCATTTTTATCCCCAACCTCAAAAATGGCAGCTTCCTTTGCCAGAATTTTCTTTTGAGTCTGCTCCTTGGTCAGAATAAGTAATTCCATCTGTGTCTGGGCCCATTACTGCTTACACAAGGGGTGAGGACTAACAAGGTATGCCTGCTCAACACTTGGGACCAGAGCCTGAAGCAATCACCATACACAGAACCAACACACATCGTACCATACAGAAAACCATGTGTAATTATCAAAAACAACATTCCCAAACAAGTAACATGGAATAACATTATTTATGGTGTACTCTGTCTAACACTAAGTAGAATAGACCTAGACCATAAACACTAACTATATAAACAACTACAGTCTTTCAGTACGTATTTGTTCTCAGGTTTTGCTGAAAGCCCCAAATCTAGGGGGCGTAGCCTGGTAGCCGAATAACATGGCTGAGTACTGAGCTCCCTCTCACCCAGAGTCGGTTCAGCGACGTATGCAGTGTTCATTCTACTTTTTATGGCTCATCCCTCTCACCTAACACCGGGCATGATGGCCCGAGGTAAAAGAAATCAGAAGAAAGACCCAAATCTGTGACCCCAGAAATAAGAGGTACAGTGGGTACAGAAAGTATTCAGAACCCTTTAAATTTTTCACTCTTTGTTTCATTGCAGCCATTTGGTAAATTCTAAAAAGTTCATTTTTTTCTCATTAAAGTACACTCTGCACCCCATCTTGACTGAAAAAAACAGAAATGTAAAAATTTTTGCAAATTTATTAAAAAAGAAAAACTGAAATATCTCATGGTCATAAGTATTCAGACCCTTTGCTCAGTATTGAGTAGAATCACCCTTTGAGCTAGTACAGCCATGAGTCAATGAGTTTAATGAGCCATTCGCAGTTTCACTGTACCGTCCATGTGTACTTACACGTGCATGGCTTAATCTTTGAGACAAGCATATGCTACTTGCAGGATCAACCAGGTAGCCCCCCAACACGACTGGACCACGTCTTGGGAATGATGCAACAAGTTTTTCACACCTGGATTTGGGGATCCTCTGCCATTCTTCTATGCAGATCCTCTCAGTCCCGTCAGGTTGGATGGTGAACGTTGATGGACAGCCATTTTCAGGTCTTTCCAGAGATGCTCAATTGGGTTTAGGTCAGGGCTCTGGCTGGGCCAGTCAAGAATGGTCACAAAGTTGTTCTGAAGCCACTCCATTGTTATTTTAGCTGTGTGCTTAGGGTCATTGTCTTGTTGGAAGGTGAACTTTTGGCCAAGTATGAGGTCCAGAGCACTGTGGAAGAGGTTTTCATCCAGTATATCTCTGTACTTGGCCGCATTCATGTTTCCTTCAATTGCAACCAGTCGTCGTGTCCCTGCAGCTGAAAAACACCCCCATAGCATGATGCTGCCACCACCATGTTTCACTGTTGGGATTGTATTAGGAAGGTGATGAGCAGTGCCTGGTTTTCTCCACACATACTGCTTAGAATTATCACCAAAAAGTTCTATCTTTGTCTCATCTGACCAGAGAATCTTCTTTCTCATAGTCTGGGAGTCGTTCAGGTGTTTTTGAGCAATTCTCTATGCGGGATTTCATATGTCTTGCACTGAGGAGAGGCTTCCATCCGGCCACTCTGCCATAAAGGCCCAACTGGTGGAGGGCTGCAGTGATAGTTGACTTTGTGGAACTTTCTCCCATCTCCCTACTGCATCTCTGGAGATCAGCCACAGTAATCTTGGGGTTCTTCTTTACCTCTCTCACCAAGGCTCTTCTCCCACGATTGCTCAGTTTGGCTGGACGGCCAGGTCTAGGAAGACTTCTGGTGGTCCCAAACTTCTTCCATTTAAGGATTATGGAGGCCACTGTGTTCTTAAGAACCTTGAGTAATGCAGAAATTCTTTTGTAACCTTGGCCAGATCTGTGCCTTGCCACAATTCTGTCTCTGAGCTCCTTGCGCAGTTCCTTTGAGCTCATGATTCTCATTTGGTCTGACATGCACTGTGAGCTGTGAGGTCTTATATAGACAGGCGTGTGCCTTTCCAAATCAAGTCCTATCAGTTTAATTAAACACAGCTGGACTCCAATGAAGGAGTAGAACCATCTCAAGAAGGATCACAAGGAAATGGACAACATGTGACTTAAATATGAGTGTCTGAGCAAAGGGTCCCCTGCAATTCTGTCAGATAATATTCAGTTTCTTCCTGAAAATGATTGCAATCACAAATTCTTTGGTATTATTATCTTCATTTAATTTGCTTGCAAGGAAAAAACACAAAAGAGAATGAAGCAAAAATCAAATCATTGATCATTTCACACAAAACTCCAAAAATGGGCCAGACGAAAGTATTGGCACCCTCAGCCTGATACTTGGTTGCACAACCTTTAGCCAAAATAACTGCGAACAACCGCTTCCGGTAACCATCAATGAGTTTCTTACAATGCTCTGCTGGAATTGTAGACCATTCTTCTTTGGCAAACTGCTCCAGGTCCCTGATATTTGAAGGGTGCCTTCTCCAAACTGCCATTTTGAGATCTCTCCACAGGTGTTCTATGGGATTCAGGTCTGGACTCATTGCTGGCCACCTTAGAAGTCTCCAGTGCTTTCTCTCAAAACATTTTATAGTGCTTTTGGAAGTGTGTTTTGGGTCATTGTCCTGCTGGAAGACCCATGACCTCTGAGGGAGACCCAGCTTTCTCACACTGGGCCCTACATTATGCTGCAAATTTTGTTGGTAGTCTTCAGACTTCATAATGCCATGCACACGGTCAAGCAGTCCAGTGCGAGAGGCAGCAAACTAACCTCAAAACATCAGGGAACCTCCGCCATGTTTGACTGTAGTGACTGTAGGGACCGTGTTCTTTTCTTTGAATGCCTCTTTTTTTTTTCCTGTACACTCTATGTTGATGCTTTTTCCCAAAAAGCTCTACTTTTGTCTCATCTGACCAGAGAACATTCTTCCAAAACGTTTTAGGCTTTCTCAGGTAAGTTTTGGCAAACTCCAGCCTGGCTTTTTTATGTCTCGGGGTAAGAAGTGGGGTCTTCCTGGGTATTCTACCATACAGTCCCTTTTCATTCAGACGCCGAAGGATAGTACGGGTTGACACTGTTGTACCCTCGGACTGCAGGGCAGCTTGAACTTGTTTGGATGTTAGTCGAGGTTTTTTATCCACCATCCGCACAATCTTGCGTTGAAATCTCTCGTCAATTTTTCTTTTCCGTCCACATCTAGGGAGGTTAGCCACAGTGCCATGGGCTTTAAACTTCTTGATGACACTGCGCACGGAAGACACAGGAACATTCAGGTCTTTGGAGATGGACTTGTAGCCTTGAGATTGCTCATGCTTCCTCACAATTTGTTTTCTCAAGTCCTCAGACAGTTCTTTGGTCTTCTTTCTTTTCTCCATGCTCAATGTGGTACACACAAGGACACAGGACGGAGGTTGAGTCAACTTTAATCCATGTTAACTGGCTGCAAGTGTGATTTAGTTATTGCCAACACCTGTTAGATGCCACAGGTAAGTTACAGGTGCCGTTAATTACACAAATTAGAGAAGCATCACATGATTTTTCAAACAGTGCTAATACTTTTGTCTACCCCCTTGTTTAGGTTTGGTGTGGAATTGTATCCAATTTGGCTTTAGGACAATTCTTTTTGTGTTTTTTCATTGAAGACAAACTAAAAGATAATAATACCAAAGAATTTGTGATTGCAATCATTTTCAGGAAGAAACTGAGTATTATCTGACAGAATTGCAGGGGTGCCAATACTTTTGGCCACCACTGTATGACCATGTCATATTTCAGTTTTTATTTTTTAATACATTTGCAAAAATTTCTACATTTCTGTTTTTTTCAGTCAAGATGGGGAACAGAGTGTACTTTAATGAGAAAAAAAGTGAACTTTGTAGAATTTACCAAATGGCTGCAATGAAACAAAGAGTGAAAAATTTAAAGGGGTCTGAATACTTTCTGTACCCACTGTAAATAGTAGTAAGGTAAAGTAGTTAGGATTTGGTGACATAAACGTAATGAGTACACCCACTGGAGCTCTTTATAACATCCAACAGTCTACACAGTCATAGAAAAAGAAGTCCGAATGATGGGGTCTTTTTCCTCAGTTATTCTCACATTGAGTACAAAGGACAGCAGGAGATGTGAAGAAACGGGTAGATTTCCCATTCACTACTCAGCTGCGCAGGGAATCAAAGTATTTATACCCCTTCTCTTGCGGCTTGGCGCAGACTTCAGCAAATTGAGTATATTGTTTTCTGACAGCAACTTAGAAACCCAGGGTAAAAGGAGTCCTGTCAGTAGTTGAACAGCACTTCACCCTTCAGGAGGATAGCCCTGAGTATGGCATCTCTGTGATGGTAATGCAATAGTTGGGCCATATTGGCCTATGAGGCCTACCAGATGGGCCTGGTCATATGGGAACTCTATGTGCTCACTCAATGGTAAAGAACGGTGAGAAGACTTCTGCACCAAACAGATTTCGATGAAGGTTACGGCATCAGTCCCTTAATTTGGCAGACTATCCTGATGTTACTTCTGAGATGATTTTCAAAATCATCTGCTCTTTCACTAGAAGCATTGATTTGTTTCTTTCATTCTGCAATTTGAACTGGCATAGGCCTCTGAGTATCCTCTACATCCGAGAGTCTGTGCTCCACCTCTGATGTGCGCTCTCTAATTTTCTGCAAGTCATGTTTCACAATCACATAGTCTTGCTGGACTTCAATCACTTTCGTTGCCAACAGGGCTTGACAGTTGTTGATGGCTGACAGAATCTGAACAAATTTCTGGTCCAAGCTTTTAGAGGAGCAAGAGGATCGTTGATGAAAATACAGTTGGGAAGGAGTTAAGAATTCATCATCTGCAGACAGAGAGAGGTCAGGTGTGAAGCCTTGCAATGCATCCGGGATACTGGATTATTGCTCCAATTTTTTAACCCCAGCAGCTGTAAAATGCAGCAACGCGCTGGCTGAAGTTAAGGAGTTATCAGCAGCAATAGTCACTTGTTCAGGGGACTTCCCAACCTTAGAATCAATATCTGAGGAACAAGGCTGGTCAAATTGGGAGGATTTCCCTTTAGTTTTTTTCTTTGTATTTGCCATAGAAATGTCAGTTGTCTCCCAGATTCAACTGATAAAAGCAGAAACCAACAAAAGGAATATATTAATAGCTGTAAAATGTTAATCAGGAAACACAGTCTTAGTTAACAATGAGTAGATGAAGTCTAATATATAGGCTGTGCTAATGTTAGACACCAGCACGTTGGCAGTATTGCACAAGAATCCAGAAAATCAAGGACAGATAAAATGGCCTCTGAGAATGTCCATAAACTTAGGACAGACAGGGAAGACTTTTCCACTGTTCAAAGCTGTAGTATTTGCAGCCGCAGGTCTGGAACACTGCTGAAGAAGGAAGCTGTGCCTGCATTGTTGAACCATTGTTAAATATGGATTAGGAGAAGCACCTGGTTTTGCTATATACTGGGTTCCACTTGAGAGGCATTAATGGAGGCACTTCACCCAGCTTTTCCTGAGTATTTCTGATGTGAATTCACAACACCCTGGGCTTCATCCCTCACTACTCTCCTCCACGACTGCACCAGGGCTGGGAGCAGGGTGGGCCGCAGCAAAAAAACACTTATCTGTGAGTAAGTACCACTCCAAAACTGCTGCAGGGTATTCCTGAAGGGAAGCTCTACTGATTCCTCCGTTCCAGTGAGAGATTACAGTCGGGATAGGAAGTTTATCTCAGGATGGAGGGTCAGGGAGATCAGGAGAGCAGGGAGATGCTTCCTCTCATGCATACGTTTTCTTGCCTACATACTCTGTACATGTGTGACATAGTAGGATAAAGGTTATTAAAATGTTTTTTGTGCATCATTCAAAGGTGATATATTACACACTGTTAGGGTATATTCACGACTGTATTTTCAATCGCAAGGACATCACTCAGACCAATGTTGTGGAATAGGGCTGTTCAGATGACAGATTTTTCACAAGGACCGAATTTTAAAAATAGTAAAAAAAATAGTGGAGAATGTACTAGTCTCTTCCATATTTCAGATGAGACTCCGCTCTTCAAGTCTATAAAGATCGGATCCCATGCAGGCCATCCGTAGAGCATCTGATTTACTATGGATACATTGCAATTATTTTCAAAGAAAACTTTATAGTGTTGTAAATTTTATAAACTGCTGAAATCTAAAAATATATGTCACATGGATGAAATACACGGACATACAGATTACAAAACGACAATATAAATGAAAAATCTTCCATTTTTTTTGTTATGATAAATGTGAAGCAGAAGGAAATTAACAAAGCCACATTTCATATCCTTTATCCAGAGCAGGGGTCCCCAACCAGTGACTTGGGAGTCACATGTGGCTCGTGGCTGCCTGTCAGCTTGGTGCATTAGCTTCAGGTCTAGGAAACAACTATGAAGAGCAGGTCTCCAGATGGTGAATTTTGTGAGTAGCCCTGCACAAAAGAGCAGATCTGAATGTGCATATTCTGGCCTTGAGGGTTTGGAGATAATTTAAGTAAGGAAAGCTGGAGACCGGATGATGCTGACTGTCAAAAGAGGCGCTTGAAACTGGATGCAACAGTGTGATATGAGTGATTGATGCGAGAATACTGAATGGAGGTATTGTGGGAACCTCCGGATCTTGGTATAGCAGTGTGATTTCTGTGGAAAAGCTTTGGCTATTATACCAGTAATGGAGGCTCTGTGTGTCGCTACTGTGAGGGGGGCAGGAGCTGGATGTGGCTTGTAACTCTCTCAATACTGAATATGGCTCTCAAGGCCAGAAAAATTAGGGACCACTGATCTAGGGTCTGCTAGGCTAAGATGTGCCAAATTAATTAAAGGACTAAAGTGTTATTCTCATCTTCTTTCTTCATTAAATCCCCAGCCTCTCGAGCTCCTGGTTGCCGGAGTTGGGGTGCCCCTCCAGATTGACAGTTCGGACCAGCAACATGACCAAGCCACTAGTCCAGACTGCGCACCCCCAGATGCTGCCAGCAGTGAAAGAGCAAGATTTTCTCGTTGCACTTAAAGAAAGCTGCCATGTACTTTACCAGCTTTTACTGAAAGGTAATATCATTAGAGCACCTACCGTTTGGTAAAAGCTTAGTAATGTACATGGCAGCAATGTGGAGAAAATAAATCTAACTCTTTCACACAAGGTTGTGGAATTCTGCTCTACATGCCGAGGTCCCACAACCCAGAAATTCAGATCTGATTTTTGATAGAAAGTCAGTTTCTTTGGGGAGACATTAGGGACACTTGAGACCTCTTTTGCTAATAGGTAATACTTAGAAAATTCACCTTTTTTAAATTAAAAAGCCAACTCTTTAAGCTATAATTTACACCAATTTCTGGCATAAAATATAGTAACTTGGTAAAGCTGTTGTTAGACTTGCCCCCTCCCGCTACGCCCTGCACACATATTCAAAAAAGTGGCAGAGTTGCACAAAAACTGTGACTTTTTTTGGCCTGAATATTGGATGAGATAAATTTGTATGAGAAATTCGCAAGCAGTTTTCAGACACAGAGAATAAAGACATGAACCACCTGTAACACAATGCTTGTGTGGAGTAATAGCATGCCAGCTAAAGTACAGGGAGTGTTAATAAGTAAAATAACGCTGCAGGCATTTTATTCAAAACAGCCATTAGCTGTACAGTAACTACTGGCAAAATAGTGCCGCAGTTAAAAAAATAAAAACAATTGCACATTTGGGCTAAGTTCCCACGATGAGTATTTGGTGCAGTTTTTATGTTGCTTTTTTTCAGCAGCATTTGTGCTCCTATTAGCTAAATGAGGTTACTTGTATTTTTTTAGTGTCTCTTTTCTTTACATGCGTTTTATTGTGTGTTTTTTCTACTGTAGTTTGGTCTTTTTGGTATGTCATGTTTTAAATAAAACTGCTTTGTCTTGAATGCTCCGTTATTTAGCTATGTTAAAGTCATTTCCAGATTACATGTATTTTTAATGCACAGTGGGCATGAGATTTCTATAAATCCTATTCATATTGCAGGAACGTAAAATTCAGCATTCTTTTCACAGCGTCAAAAAAGCACCAAATTCTCATTATGGGAACTTAGCCTTAGGGCTCACTCACACGAGCGAATAAATTGGACGAGTGCAATCCGATAAAAAAAAAACTGCACTTTGACCAATATCAATCAATGAGGCAGATTTTTCTCAGCTGTATTCCGCATGCTGTAATTTTTCTCCAAAATCAGATGCATGCTCAGCGCAGTCTATGAATGGCTAAGAGGCTGAGAGAGCCAGTCATGCCATTCTTAATAGTTCTAATCTGTTGTAGAAAATAATTTAAAAAGTGCATACTTACCTTCCGAAACGGCACCACCCCAGTAATTTCCCAGATGATTATGTGACATTGTTATGTTCTGTAACCGCTAAAGCCAATCAGCGCCCACTCTTATTATATAAATTATATAATATACCGATTTAGAATGAACAAAGCTATTTGAACAGCTATAGGCGGTGCATGGGATACGTGCCATGAACTAGCATTCTGTCTGTTAAATCTAGAACTGATAAAACTGATAAAAAGTCAATGTGTCTACAGTAAATAACAGTTGGATGTTTTTCCTGACATGACTTGTGAACAATATTGCATATTACTGTCTCTTCAGTCTTCAGAATGTTCCATATGTAGATACATCAAAGGTGAATGTTAAGCATGGTTTTTTTTTTTTTTTTTTTTTTTTTAAGAAAGACTAGTACTGAAGATATGGACTTACCAGACGATTCCTCCCCAAAGCAAAGAAAAAACAATATAGAAAACAAGTGACCCCCAAATGACAAAGTGGTTTATCCATGTCCAATATTGTGTATCCAGTGCAAGCTGAAAGAAGCAAGAAACTAAAGTTATCTGGATGGTAGGTAAAATAGATTTAATGCATTTATATTCAGTATTGTGCAAAAGTTTTAGGCAGGTGCAGAAAAAATACTGCAGAGTAAGAAGGCTTTTAATAATACAAGTGTTAAAAGATAATTTTTTCTCAATTAACAAAATGCAAATGGTGCGGGCCCCGAGGACAGGGCCCGCAGCATCGCCCCACTCCTGAACCACCACCGCCCAAGTCATCCTGAATCAGCAACCGTGCTGAGAGGACGGGGCCCGCAGCATCGCCCCACTCCTGAACCACCACTGCCCAAGTCATCCTGAATCAGCAACCGTGCTGAGAGGACGGGGCCCACAGCATCGCCCCACTCCTGAACCACCACCGCCCAAGTCATCCTGAATCAGCAACCGTGCTGAGAGGACGGGGCCCGCAGCATCGCCCCACTCCTGAACCACCACCGCCCAAGTCATCCTGAATCAGCAACCGTGCTGAGAGGACGGGGCCCACAGCATCGCCCCACTCCTGAACCACCACCGCCCAAGTCATCCTGAATCAGCAACCGTGCTGAGAGGACGGGGCCCACAGCATCGCCCCACTCCTGAACCACCACCGCCCAAGTCATCCTGAATCAGCGTGCTGAGAGGACGGGGCCCGCAGCATCGCCCCACTCCTGAACCACCACCGCCCAAGTCATCCTGAATCAGCGACCGTGCTGAGAGGACGGGGCCCGCAGCATCGCCCCACTCCTGAACCACCACTGCCCAAATCATCCTGAATCAGCAACCGTGCTGAGAGGACGGGGCCCACAGCATCGCCCCACTCCTGAACCACCACTGCCCAAGTCATTCTGAATCAGCAACCGTGCTGAGAGGACGGGGCCCACAGCATCGCCCCACTCCTGAACCACCACCGCCCAAGTCATCCTGAATCAGCGTGCTGAGAGGACGGGGCCCGCAGCATCGCCCCACTCCTGAACCACCACCGCCCAAGTCATCCTGAATCAGCGACCGTGCTGAGAGGACGGGGCCCGCAGCATCGCCCCACTCCTGAACCACCACCGCCCAAGTCATCCTGAATCAGCGGCCGTGCTGAGAGGACGGGGCCCGCAGCATCGCCCCACTCCTGAGCCACCACCGCCCAACTCATCCTGAATCATTGACCCTGCTGACAGGACGGGGCCCGCAGCATCGCCCCACTCCTGAGCCACCACCACCCAAGTCATCCTGAATCAGCGACCCTGCTCAGAGGAAGGGGCCCGCAGCATCGCCCCACTCCTGAACCACCACGGCCTAAGTCATCCTGAATCAGCAACCCTGCTGAGAGGACGGGGCCCGCAGCATCGCCCCACTCCTGAGCCACCACCGCCCAAGTCATCCTGAATCAGCGACCCTGCTGACAGGACGGGGCCCGCAGCATCGCCCCACTCCTGAGCCACCAACACCCAAGTCATCCTGAATCAGCGACCCTGTTCAGAGGAAGGGGCCCGCAGCATCGCCCCACTCCTGAACCACCACTGCCTAAGTCATCCTGAATCAGCGACCCTGCTGAGAGGACGGGGCCCGCAGCATCGCCCCACTCCTGAACCACCACCGCCCAAGTCATCCTGAATCAGCGACCGTGCTGAGAGGACGGGGCCCGCAGCATCGCCCCACTCCTGAACCACCACCGCCCAAGTCATGATAGATAAGTCAGGTCACCTGTCCTGCGATCACCAGTCATTTTGAGAATAGGAGATCTGTGCAGTCTGTGTGGAAGTTTTAGGCTGCGTTCCCACAATGAACTTTCAGTGTGTTTTTGATGCTGTAGATTTTCTGCACCCATCAAGTAAAATAGGCTACTTGCATTTTTTGAAAATATGCAGAATGAAAACCTCACCAAAAATTCATATTGTGAACGTAGCTTAATAATGCACAGCAATTAAAACTCAAGGCCAAGAATACCCTCCCTTGCTAAGAGGGTATTTTTTTGCCTTGTGCTTGCAGTTTCGTGCATTGTAAATCCTTAAAGGGGTTATCCGGGGTTTTTGTATTTTTTTTTTCTTATGGGGCTAAGAACTTACAGGCAGGTAGTTGATAAGTACCTGCCTGTTCTGCCCAGCAAAGTGTGAGGAAGGTTGCACTAATAAGTGCAGAAGGAGAACCCATAAGAAATATATTACTAAATGCCACAAAATCATGTCCCCTACATATTTATTAAATTAAAAATAACAATGTCCACCCATAATCAAGATACTAAAATGTAAACTAGAGTTAATTCAAAAAGATACATTTTTTAAAGAGTTAACTCATTGCCTTTCACATCAATAATCCCATTTGTATTATATTATATTTTATTTGACTGGTATTCAAGAAATTAGCCAATATGATATATTACCTTAAGTGTTACTGTGAACACCAAGACAGTAAAGACCAGTGTTCCAAAGGTCCAGTTTCCCAGCATCTAGTTAATACAACCCAAAAGAAATAAGTTACTAAACTTCAGTCTCTTCGTGGAGACCACAGCCCTAGTCATAAAAAGTGTCTAAAACACATCAAAAATATGTTGCAAGTCATTAGTAACAGTTTATGGAGTAAAGTCTGCCAAAATGTAGCTTTATAAATATGTCCTAGTGACTTTGCTGAAATGACATTTGCTGATAACAGCAACGATTATACAGATTACACCAAAAATGACAATAATTTATATCAGGACATCAAGTTATTTGTAATAGAGGAGCATTAAACATAAAACAGAAGAGAATTATAATGTGAAAAGATCTAACTGCAACATCCCAGCTTAGAATTGGTGGATAAAACAACATTGTGCAATGCTAGAACATGAAACGTTCATCGGGTGTTTCATGGATTGGGTTTCCATATGTCAGCAGCAGCAGACAAGCCTTAGACCACGGTGCAGAATGACAAAGACCATTCATAAATGTGCGAAACAGGAGAAACTGAAAAAACCTATAAATCAATTAACCCCTTTACCACCTTGGGTTTTTCCGTTTTTGCACTTTCGTTTTTTGCTTCTCTTCTACTCAGAGCCTTAACTTTTTTATTTTTCAGCCAATATAGCCATGTGAGGGCTTATTTTTTGCGGGACGAATTGTACTTTTGAGCGACACCATTGGTTTTACCATATCGTGTACTGGAAAACAGGAAAAAAAATTCAAAGTGCAGTGAAATTGCAAAAAAAGTGCAATTCCACAATTTTTATTTTTTTGTTTTACTGTGTTCACTAAATGCTAAAACTGACCTGCTATTATGATTCTCCAGGTCATTACGAGTTCATAGATACAAAACATGTATAGGTTCTTTTTTATTTAAGTGGTGAAAAAAAATCCAAAGTTTGCAAAACAAAAAAAATGGCGCCATTTTCCGATACCCGTAGAGTCTGCTTTTTTCAGGATCTGGGGCAGTCTGAGGGCTTATTTTTTGCGCGCCGACTGACATTTTTATTGATACCATTTTGGGGTAGATACGATCTTTTGATCGCCTGTTATTGCATTTTATTGCAATGTTGCGTTGACCAAAAAAATGTAATTCTGGCGCTTTGATTTTTTTTCTTGCTACGCCGTTTACCGATCCGATTAATTCTTTTTTTATATTGATAGATCAGGCGATTGTTTATATTTGATATTTTTTTATTGTTTTATTTTGAATGGGGCAAAAAGGGGGTGATTTGAACTTTTATATTTTTAAAAACATTTTTTTTACTTTTCACTGGCTTCAATAGTCTCCATGGGAGACTAGAACATGCGATCATCCGATCACCTGTGCTACACACAGCAGGGTTTTTAGAAAAGTGCTCACTTGCTATGAACACTGATCACTGGGCGGCGCTCATAGCATACCGGCAATGAAAACCACAGGGATCGCTTGCAGACCCTGGGTTGTCATGTCAACCCATCGGTGACAGGGGGCATTTAACATGTTAACAGCCGCGAGTGGATCACAATTCCACCTGCGGCTGTTAGAGGCACATGACAGCTGATCAGATGGAGTGCAGGGGTACTCATACGTCGAAGGTCATAAAGGGGTTAATACGCAGTGCTCTACTGTCAGTCTTCAAGCACATCTGGATTTAATTGGCAGACTAACAGTATTGGCAATGGCTCAGTGGTGAGCACTAGGTTTTTGCAGCGGTGGGTTCCTGAGGTCAAATCCCACCAAGGACAACATCTGCAGGGAGTAATATGCTCTCTCCGTGGGTTTCCTCCGGGTTCTCCAGTTTCCTACCACACTCCAAAGTCATATTAATAGGGAATGTAGATTGTGAGCCCCAAATGAGGACAGTGCCCATAATGTCTGTAAAGCGCTGTGGAATTAATGGCGCTATATAAGTGAGTAAAATTGATAAAAAAATATAAATAGAAAATTTGCAGAAGGCTCTCTTCCCAATTCTTCAGTTTTGTCGTCATGACTTATGCTAAGCTCTTAAGGTCCAGTATAGGCAAAATCTAATATTATACATAAATTAAAAATAACATTCAAGTGAGTTTTTTGAATGATAGTCTGCCATTCTTTTGGTGAAAGGGTATAGGTGACATCCATAGATGTCTTATCTCAATCCCATTGACAAAGTTTGGAAAGAATTGGAAAGCTAACAAAAAGCTAGCCCGTACGACAAGAAATCTCTAAGGGCTCATTTAGGTAAGCTGTTAAACAATAATTCATTGGCTATGTACAGCTCATCCTCATTGGTAGTCATCCATACAGACCCATTGGCATCTGTTTATGGCTTGTTTAGCCAAACAGAATTCCATGTGCACAGCGTGATCATTAACACGATTGTGTGCGTGTAGAACATACATGTTAAACTCTGGCCCGTGGGCCAAATCAGGCCTGCATGGTGGTTTTATTTGGCCTGTGACACTAGAACCACCACCCCTATGTGGGGCCATTATTCTGTATGGAGGACTGTGGTGCCCATAATACTGTATGGAGGACTATGTTGGGCCCATAATACTGTATGGAGGCCTATGTGGTGCCCATAATACTGTATGGAGGATTATGGGGGGCCCATAATACTGTATGGAGGACTATGTGGGGCCATTATACTGTATGGAGGACTATGGGGAGATCATTATTCTGTATAGAGGACTATGGGGGCCCATTATTCTGTATGAAGAACTACGTTGGGCCCATTACTGTGTATGGAGGACTATGTGGGGCCATTATACTGTATGGAGGACTGTGTGGGGCCCATTATTCTACATGGAGGACTGTGTGGTGCCCATAATACTGTATGGAGAACTGTGTGGTGCCCATAATACTGTATGGAGGACTATGTGCGGCCCATTATTCTGTATGGAGGACTATGTGGGGCCCATTATTCTGTATAGAGGACTACGTGGGGCCCATAATTCTGTATTCATTATATTGTAAACTGGTTGACCCGTGAATTTATCCAAGTTTTTAATTTTGGCCCTCTGTATGTTTAAGTTTGACATCCCTGGTCTAGAAGATCATCGTTATCGGCAGACATCTACTGCTTAAAAAGGGTCATTTACTGCTGATAAGAATGATTTGTTTGCTGACATGAAGATCCAATCACTTAATGAACAAGTGTTTTGTCCTTTTGTTGGGTGATTGCCAGTATATTTATATAAGGCAATAATCGGCAGGCAAGTGTTCTAACAAACATTCGTTCCCAAACATCAGCCTGTCTAAATGAGCCTTAACTTAAAACGTGAAGGCTGGTAAAATCGATAATCGGATTCCTAATCTGTTGCTCAACAATCGTACCTGGATGAGTTCTTTACATGTCATGTACTTTGGTTACATAGACTATCACCTCACACATACCAGATTCACTATCACAGAATTCCAATGAAGAATAATCAATCTGTTCTAAGGCGGAGATGGCTCATAGGGTAAAATAATAATTTGCAGTCACGTGCATTCACTCATGTATCAGAATGTTTTTTTTTTTATTAATTGCTTATTTATTTAAGGTAATTAAAAATATCAGTCACCAGCAGAAAATGACTGTGTGGGCATATGACTTCTGGCAAGAAATGGATCACGTATGTCAATAAAGATCTTCAGTATAATGTACTACTATGTGCCAAAATGTATTTATTTATTTTATTCACTTATATAGCGCCATGAATTCCACAGCGCTTCACAGACATCATCATTGTCTTGTTCAAGAAAATTTCCACTGTTAAAGGTGTTTTTTAGTGAATTAAACCATATGGACATCACTGTCCTCTGCTCAGGACCCCTCTCTAGGAGCTAGAATAGAGAGCGACTCTAAGACCACATGCACACGAGTATTTGGTGAGGTTTTACATCAGTATGTGTAAGCCAAAACCAGGAGGGGAACAGTCAGAGGAAAAGTATAATAGAAACACGTCACCACTTCTGTAGTTATCACCCACTCCTGGTTTTAGCTTACAAATACTGAGGTAAAAAATCACCAAATAATCAATGTGTGCACATGGCCTTAGTGACCGTCCTGTCCTGGGACACTCAGGCTCTCCTTGTATTACCTAGAAGGTCATTCATGAGAATCTGCATGGCTGTTCATGGCTTCCCCTGGCAAAATCTGTCCATAGCTTTTCCTGGTTTACTAGGGGTGGCAACAGCAGCTGCATTCTGAAACAGGTTTTTTCTGACTAGACAATCCCTTTAAAATTATATATAAATTATTGCCCATTTCACAGGACAAATATGATATTAGCATACCAATATACCGCAAAATGAGAGCGTGGTTCAAGTACCGAAGTCAAACCATTGTTCATGCACAGGAAAGCAAAAAAATGAAGATTTTGTATTGGTCTTCAAATATAATATACTTTGCCATTACTGACTGGATGCACATACAGCGTAGATGCCAACAGCTAACATCTCACATCTGGCCAAATTACTACTTAGCAACAATACGCACAACATAAAGTATCACCCACATGATATCATCACTACACATAATCATAACACACAGCAAAGCAGATCAATAGTTCTCTGAATAAGGCATTACAGTACATCAAGACCTTCATCACAGCACCATGAGACCACACAGAATATCCGCTTTAAAAGACAGGAACATTAACCAGATCACCATTCAAGGTAGAAACATTCACAGTCAGTTACTACAAATATAATGGAGTCGGGTTATTAAGACTTTATGTGGCGTCTCCCCTTTACACTTGGCACAATGGATATTGAGGACTAAGGATGCATTCACGTTGCGTTTGGTACACGCTTGTTGGCCACGTCAGGGCATACATCCACTCACCTCCACCCCCCGCAAAATGGGATTTGGACGGATACGCAGTCAACTACGTCTGGGTGTCCGCCTCCAGAAGGCGTACATGCTCAAAATAAGGCACACGTTTGCTTTGCCGGCACCATTACAGTCTATGGCCCCATCGGTGCATAAGTTCAAATCACGTTTTGCAGGGGGGTTTGGATGTATGCCTCGAAAGGGCCACCGAGCATGTACTAAACGCAATGTGATTGAACCCTAAGCTACAGAGTCAATATTCACGATCCAGATATATTTTCTCTGAATTTAACAAAGAAATCTCCTAAGACTGTTCTAACGCGACATACAGTGCCTTATACTCTTCAAACCCAGCACACACATACATACCCATATAGCAATACATTCCTAGTAACATGTACACAGCTAGAAGCACCAAATCAAAGAATCAAAGAAAGGCACAGCACATCAAAATGGCAGGTTCTTACCAAGTATGTGTTGGTTGTCAAGATCTGATGAAAGCAACAGTGGCAAAAGCAAAAGAAACAGAAACATAAAAATGCACAGCACAACAGAAACAAAGAAAATAAACCAGAACATGTAAAAACGGGAGGTCTACATATCAATGCAAAACAGGATCAGTGACACGTGGCCAGTGACTAAGGCACCAAGTAGTCAGCCCGCTAGTAAGTCACACTGGGTTCCTTTCTTCTATTGTTTCATCTAGAGCAGTGATGACCGCATCGGTCCTTTACTTAATGGTGGTATGATGTCAACGACAGGGCTCTGCCAGTTTCTGGGGTTTTCCAAATGTGAAGCAAAGTGTCCCTTTAGGCTGCGTGCCCACTATGCGTTTTTCAAGCGGAATTTCCGCAGCGTAAACGCTTGAAAAACGCTTGGTAATCCGTGCCCCATGGTCCCCAATGAAAATCTGCATGTTCTGTGCACATGCTGCGGAATTTTCCACAGTGGATTTTCCTTGCGGAAAAATCCGCAGCATGTCCATTACTTGTGCGTCTCCGCATGCGGATTTGAGGTCACAATGCATTTGAAAAACACAAGTCAAATCAGCATGTAAAAACTCTGCAAAAACGCTTGAAAAACGCGTGTAAGATCCGCAAGCGTTTTTACTGCCAAGAACATGCAGAAACGCTGCAGAAATTTTCTGCTTCAATTCTGCATCGTGGGCACATAGCCTTATGGCCTGATTGAATTCACACGTTTAATTTAAGTTCCCACAATGAGTTTTTGTTAAGTTTTAGATGCCGCGTATTTTCACTGAGCAAAAAATGCAGCATTTTACAGTTCCAGCAAAGTGGATGCGATTTATAGAAATCTCATGCTCACTGTGCTTTTATTTTAAAAGTTTACGTTGACGTGTGGTGCTTTTCTGAAATCCGCAAAGGGTCAATTTCTTTTGTAGGAACGCTGAATTCTACGTGCATATTTTCCCCAGAGAATTGCATAAGATGCGAAAAATGCAGTGGTAAAAAGCACATATGCGTTTTCAATGTATTTCCGCTGCAGAAATGCACTAAAATCACATGTAATCTGCACATAACTGTATCAATAAAGCAATGTAATTTACGGTAGCTAATAGGTGCAGAAATACTGCAGAAACTCTGCAATATGAAAAACTCAAAGCTCATCAAGGGAACTTAGCTTTAAAGCATCTACTGTGCGCCTTGTTTTGCACCTTATTGTGCTCCTTATTCTTATAACTTCATTATATTCTAGCTGATCTATAGAGGTATTGTCACTACATATAACATATCCTGACTGCTGGCTCAGTGTATCATTCTTCACCTATTGGAGTTGGGATTTCGGGTTGGTTTCATACATTTAGGTTCTACCTCTTCGTCTTTCCATACTAGAGCGGTGTCCTCTAATTAGTAGCCAGGTAGTCACATGTGGCTCGCCAGCTGCAGATACCCCTGTATGTCCTAGAGGTACAGAACATGAGCACTGGGGTGAAGCCATTGCACTGGCAGCCAACAACATGGTCGAAGCCTTATCACTGGTCATATATTGGTGAAATTTTCCCTTTAAGATGTATTATTATTACTCAACATCTTCTGGTATATACTGTCTATGAAACTAGCTCATAACCTAGTAGGGATTGGGAATGTTTGTTGTTAATAGTAAAATTATTCAAAGGTGAAGAGAGCAACAACAGCATGCCAGGCAGCGAAGAGTATATTCTTCTATATTAATACATCACATAATATGGGGAGACAGCTGTGTTATGTGATGTATTAATAAAGAAGAAGATGCTTTTTCCTACCGCAGATGCTGTTGTCGCTCTCTTCGCCTTTGGATCTTATGGAGGATTGGGATCATCCTCTTTTTGGCATACTTGCATCCACGACCTACAGTCATGGCCAAAAGTATTGAGAATGAGACAAATAGTAATTTTTCCAAAGTTTACTGCTTCATTTTTTGTAATGGCAATTTGCATATACTCCTGAATGTCAAAGAGTGATCAGCTTAACAGCAATTACTGTACTTGCAAAGTCAATATTTGCCCAGAATATGAACTTTAACCCCCAAAACACATTTCAACATCATTGCAGTCCTGCCTTAAAAGGAACAGCTAACATCGTTTTAGTGATTGATCCATTAACACAGGTGTGGGTGTTGATGAGGACAGGGCTGGCAATCAATCAGTCATGATTAAGTAAGAATGACATCACTGGACACTTTAAAAGGAGGCTGGTTCTTGGTATCATTGTTTCTCTTCAGTTAACCATGGTTATCTCTAAAGAAACACGTGCAGCCATCATTGCACTGCACAAAAATGGCCTAACAGGGAAGAGTATCGCAGCTACAAAGATTGCACCTCAGTCAACAATCTATCGCATCATCAAGAACTTCAAGGAGAGAGCTTCCATTGTTGTCAAAAGGCTCCAGGGCGCCCAAGAAAGACCAGCAAGCACCAGGACCATATCTTAAAACGGTTTCAGCTGCGGGATCGGACTACCAGCAGTGCCGAGCTTGCTCAGGAATGGCAGCAGGCTGGTGTGATTGTTTCTGCACGCACTGTGAGGCGGAGACTCTTTGAGCAAGGGCTGGTTTCAAGGAGGGCAGCAAAGAAGCCACTTCTCTCAAGAAAAAACATCAGGGACCGACTGATATTCTGCAAAAGGTACAGGGAGTGGACTGCTGAGGACTGGGGCAAAGTAATTTTCTCTGATGAATCCCCTTTTCGATTGTTTGGGACATCTGGAAAACAGCTTATTCGGAGAAGAAGAGGTGAGCGCTACCACCAGTCTTGTCTCATGCCAACTGTAAAGCATCCTGAAACCATTCATGTGTGGGGTTGCTTCTCAGCCAAGGGAATCGGCTCACTCACAGTCTTGCCTAAAAACACAGCCATGAATAAAGAATGGTACCAGAATGTCCTCCAAGAGCAACTTCTCCCAACCGTCCAAGAGCAGTTTGGCGCCCAACAATGCCTTTTCCAGCATGATGGAGCACCTTGCCATAAAGCAAAGGTGATAACTAAATGGCTCATGGAACAAAACAGAGATTTTGGGTCCATGGCCTGGAAACTCCCCAGATATTAATCCCATTGAGAACTTGTGGTCAATCATCAAGAGACGGGTGGACAAACAAAAACCAACAAATTCTGGCAAAATGCAAGCATTGATTATGCAAGAATGGACTGCTATCAGTCAGGATTTGGTCCAAAAGTTGTTTGAGAGCATGCCAGGGAGAATTACAGAGGTCTTGAAGAAGAAGGGGTAACACTGCAAATATTGACTTGCTGCATTAACTCATTCTAACTGTCAATATAACCTATTGGTACTCATAATATGATTGCAATTATATTTCTGTATGCGATATAAACATCAGACAAACACTAATAAAAACCAGAGGCCAGCAGATCATGTGAAAATATAATTTTGGTGTCATTCTCAAAACTTTTGGCCATGACTGTACATATCAATTTATTTGTGCTGAGGTGCTGCCCACACTTGCCATTTTTTAATAGTAAAATTATTGGCTTCCTTTTTTGCCTTGACAGATAAACCCAGCAAACTGAAAATGGTTTGAAAAGAACAAATGATGTAAACACGTAATGTCAGAAATTACTTATTATCATCAAATATGATAATAAAGAGTAATCTGTGAAACAAGAAGCAAAAAAAACAAATCCTTTTAACATATTTTTTCATAATTAGGATAATATTGTGTACTAAAAATAATAAAAAAAAAATGACTTTCGGATTAAAAAATAAAATGATTGCTAAAGACACAAATGTAGCACAAACATGACACCCAAGACTCATTGTGGTATAAAATATTCCACTACTTTTCGCTGTATTTGCCGATTTGTGGGTTTTTTTTTATTATTTTTTCCATAATATGAATTTACCTCCTTGGTTTTCCCGGCCCTTACCTGTCCATTGCTAGTCACAGTGGCATTGTCAAACATGAAATACGCCCCGAAGAAAAATACGACGGCATCAAACAATCCCAGGAAGGTCCAATAAATAAACAGACGCCAATGCAGAAGTGCATTCTTTGCAATGTCCCTGTTTAAGAATTAAAAAAAAATAGCTTGTTAAATGCTGGCCAAAGCATTTTTTTCTGCTTCACACAGACACTTGCTGATCTATATTGACTTCATTAGGAAATTACTTTCTCATTGAGAATTAATCACCCTGCTAACATACCATACACTGTGTGAAGACAGGAACGGCAATGTGACATAATGACATATGAAGCCACTGATTCCGCTGATGCAGCATCTTACATGTGTCACAAAACCCTTAAGACCAACTCATTTTTTTATTTTTTATTTTCTCTGATAGAGGCGTATCTGGTTTTTATGTTGTTTATTTTTCTGTGATATTTTTTGTATAGACACCATTTTGAAAAACATACACTCTACATTACATTTTAATTTAGATAAAACTTTGCAGGGAAATGGACAAAAAAGCAATTCTACATTCTTCTATTTTTTTAATTTTTTATGCTGTTCACAATTAAAAAATGAAACATGATTTTAGGCAAATATGTATATGTTATTTTTATTATTTTGACAAACTCAGGCTCCAAACTGCATGGCTAAAAACCATTAATGGAAGCAAAAACGGGAGATTACTCAACTGTAAAAACAGGAAGCTGGCCTAATTTGATAAAGCAATGGCAGTCAATTTCTTTAATAATATAGAATAATAAATCTTACCTGCAGGCTGAAGGCCGTCCCTATTAAAAGTGTTGTCCGGTTTTTAAATGTCATTAATAAAAAGGTTCTATTTTCATACTCCTCATCTCTTGGGCAGCTGGAGAGCAGCTAAAAGGAGCGACTCTAGTTCTGGAGGACCTGCTCTAGTCTGCACTATACACACAATCCACTACGGTGATCAGACATAATGCAATGCTTACTTTCCCCTGCGGGGGCACTGCAGGGAGACTGCCCACTTACTGGCAGGTTTTCCTGCACTTGTTTGATGTGGACCAAACAGGGGAACATGTTGTGCTTTTCTTATTGTCAAGGGAGCCTGTGCAAATCAGAATTGTGCAAATCATAAAAACCCCTTAGCCATAGAAGAAGCTTCATAGCGATCAGCCCCTAAAAGCAGCTGAGATCTTTATGGGTATGGTCAGGGGGCACGTTTAACTAAACGTGCTATTCAGCCATAGACATTACAGTCTATATCTATAAACAATACCTGAAAAATATGAAAAAGTCAACCGCACCAGGGTTTTTGAAAAATTGAAAAAGTGTGGATTTATTTAAACCACATAGTATGTGACATTACTGCTCAGAAATGAGTCTCTCAAGCCTTTGCTAAGTGTAACATCGCACACTTTTTGGTGGCAATAAATCTACACTTTTTAAATTTTTCAAAGACCTTGGTGCTGTTGACTTCCATATTTTTGGATTACTCTCAAGGAGTTTTTCCACTCTTATGGGCATTCTGGTTGATAAGAGGTGACGGGGAGTGCGGTCTCCATTATAAGATTGTACTGGCGTGATAATAAACGATACCTGTATAGTGTTGGGTCTCTTTTCAGCATTTCCATACTGACATGTTGCTCGATTAGACTATACAATAGGATAGGCAGTGAAGTGAAGCTGATATTGTACAGTGTCAGATATGCAGTGTCATATAAAGGCTGTAAGAAAACAAAAAGTACAGGATGATGAAGACTTTGTTGGACACACAGGTTAAAATAATGTAAAATAACAAAATAATCTGCAGGTAATAACATATTGTATCACAGACCTGTTGTGAAAATCCACAGAAGAACTGGTATAAAAACTGAGGGAAAATAAAGCAGACATTCTGAAAGACAAGCACAGAGGGTTATGGTGTGAGGAGCCTGCTACAAGCTGTGCCGCACACTTCATAGTCTGCCATCAATTGTCCTCACCTTATAAAAAAAGTATTGGACAAGCTCCGCTATTCTAACATAATAAAAATGGCCATGGACAAGCAGCATCTTTTTTAAATGCTTGAATTTAGGGATTGCATAGTCACTGTTTCTGGCGGCCTGTCGTCCTTCCTTCCCGATGATACCTGAAATGGAGAAACGTAAAGGTACAGTCAGGAAATCATAAGCCTTCTTTTATCATTCCTTCTATATCTTTATCCATGTCCTTGTAGTGACTTTTTTTTTATCTAGGAACGAGCACGTCAAATTAAACCACTTATCCAAATTGGGACAATAACCGTTAAGATAGCCATACACCTTATATATCTACAACCTTACGTGTGGGTTCCTCATGGAAGGAGGAAAATTAGCAGCTGACATTTGCCTCTGGCAGTGGTTTATCTCCTATGAGAAGAAATGATTGGGCATTGAAAATTAATGGCGCTGAGGGAGGGTAGGACCACCACCATACACATTACATGCCTGGCTGTTCCCACTGAAATTGTGAGTCTTGGCCAAAATTAACCTACTGCGCATGGCCAAAGAATGAAATAGACCTAAATACTTTTACAGACTAGCCCTTTCCATTATTCTTTGGGGAATGTTGCAAGAATGGATTTAGCCAAAATGTTAGGTTTAATCTTTATTTAATTTTTACAAGATCGATATGATGGACAACTGTACTGGACCCTAATGAAAATAGTTGACTTGAAATGGATCTATAGATCCTTCTAGATTTTTTTTAACTGAGCAAATAGTATAGAAGACTACCTGACTCTTGCATGATAACTTTTTCTATTTAAAAAAAATGAAAATAATAATTCTTATATAAGGGCAGAAAAAGTTAATGTAATTTCTTTGAGGTGCAAATCTCACAGCTGTATAGCAGCTTGGCATGAGGTTTTCACACTTCTTGAAGAAAACACATCAATGAACAGAATTAATATTCTCTTAGTCAAGTAATGAAGCCATAGACCCAATAGATAGTGACATACCAATTCCAACATGTGCTTCAAGGATCATGCTAACATCATTTGCGCCGTCTCCTACTGCAAGAGTAATCGGACGTTCTCTTGATGCTTTTATTAATTTGACAATCTGCAACAGAGAAAACATCCTCATATAAAACATTGATTTAGATTATTATTATTTAAGTAAGGTAACAAGGTAAAGGGTAACAAATAAATTGACTACAGTGAGACAGCTTGTAGTGACATGCGTTTTACAAGCATAAACATACGTTTTCTTTTAGTAGCATTGACCAAAATGGTCTGCATTGCTCATATAAAGATCCTTATCTCATCGGGTATGTGTATATCGCTAGCATATGCCATCATTATACGATGCCCACTGACCCTGAAAAGACTGGAGCCTCAGCGTTGCCTTTCCTACATTGTTTTTTTTCCAGCACAGAGTCATTTTCATACTTCTGCTGTGTATGGAACTGTAGAGCAGCCTTAGTAAAATGAATGGGGTTGGCTGCAGTTCCATGCACCGCAGAAAGGGAGCGCCGCTGCTCAGATCTGAAGTAGAGCTCCAGCCTTTTCATCCTCAGGATTAGTGGAGGTCCCAGAGGTCGGGTCTTCATTGGAACATAAAATGATACAATATCCTAGTGATAAGCTTCCCATTGGAGGAAAATTAAACTTGTGGGCCCCAATACAAACTCTGCAATAAGGTCCCCAACTCTCACGAGTCTTTTATAATATTTATCTTCTCACATAGGCCATAGGAATTTTTTGGCCCCCTCAACTTCAAGGCCTGGGTGTGACTGCATTGGGATCTCCCGGGGCTTGCATGACACTGTTATGCCACGAGAGTACTACAGCCAATTAGTCCTGGCCAATAGATTGCTTGGCTCACATTACCTTCAGATGAACCTTGAAAGTCTGAAGGAAGTGTAAGTGAAGCAGCCCATTAGTGGCTGCTGAGAGGCTTATTCTTACGTGAGCCCCAGGAGACCAGGTGCCATCACTGCCATAGTGCTTCTGCGGGAGTTGAGTATCTGTCATTTTTATTTTACACTGAAAAATATAATATTTAAGAAGAAGTTGTCCGAGTAACCATTTAATCACTATCTCTTGACAAGCCCAGGGATTTATCAATGCTTGAAGTCTACATGGGGCAGTACAGTAAGTTCTGAGGGCTGGTTCCTTCCAGGACATGATTTCATTTAAATCAATTTCTTTAAGCCAATTCCTACATTATAGATCACCTATATTTATAATGCTTGCCACCAGCTTTATACATATTCCACCATTAGGAAATATATGTGAAAGGAACAGATAAGATAGAAGAAAACAGATTACAGACTATGTACATGTGAAATCAATTACTCGTTTTGCTAACATGATATAATATGCTCATATACAGTCATATGAAAAAGTTTGGGCACCCCTATTAATCTTAAGCTTAATGTTTTATAAAAATTGGTGTTTTTGCAACAGCTATTTCAGTTTGATATATGTAATAACTGTTGGACACAGTAATGTTTCTGCCTTGAAATGAGGTTTATTGTACTAACAGAAAATGTGCAATCTGCATTCAAACAAAATTTGACAGGTGCATAAGTATGGGCACCTCACCAGAAAAGTGACATTAATATTTAGTAGATCCTCCTTTTGCAAAAATAACAGCCTCTAGTCGCTTCCTGTAGCTTTTAATGAGTTCCTGGATCCTGGATGAAGGTATTTTTGACCATTCCTCTTTACAAAACAATTCCAGTTCAGTTAAGTTTGATGGTCGTCGAGCATGGACAGCCTCTTCAAATGATCCCACAGATGTTCAATGATATTCAGGTCTGGGGACTGGGATGGCCATTCCAGAACATTGTAATTGTTCCTCTGCATGAATGCCTGAGTAGATTTGGAGCGGTGTTTTGGATCATTGTCTTGCTGAAAGATCCATCCACTGCGTAACTTCAACTTTATCACTGATTCTTGAACACTATTGCCAAGAATCTGCTGATACTGAGTGGAATCCATGCGTCCCTCAACTTTAACAAGATTCCCGATGCCGGCATTGGCCACACAGCCCCAAAGCATGATGGAACCTCCACCAAATTTTACTGTGGGTAGCAAGTGTTTTTCTTGGAATGCTGTGTTTTTTTGCCACCATGCATAACGCCTTTTTGTATGACCAAACAACTCAATCTTGGTTTCATCAGTCCACAGGACCTTCTTCCAAAAAGAAATAGGCTTCTTCAAATGTGCTTTTGCATACCTCAGTCGACTCTGTTTGTGCGTACTTGCAGAAACGGCTTCTTTCGCATCACTCTCCCATACAGCTTCTCCTTGTGCAAAGTGCGTTGTATAGTTGACCGATGCACAGTGACACCATCTGCAGCAAGTTGATGCTGCAGCTCTCTGGAGGTGGTCTGAGGATTGTCCTTGACTGATCTCACCATTCTTCTTCTCTGCCTTTCTGATGTTTTTCTTGGCCTGCCACTTCTGGCCTTAACAAGAACTGTCCCTATGTTCTTCCATTTCCTTACTATGTTCCTCACAGTGGAAACTGACAGGTTAAATCTCTGAGACAGCTTTTTGTATCCTTCCCCTGAACAACTATGTTGAATAATCTTTGTTTTCAGATCATTTGACAGTTGTTTTGAGGAGCCCATGATGCCACTCTTCAGAGGAGATTCAAACAGGAGAACAACTTGCAAGTGGCCACTTTAAGTAGCTTTTCTCATGATTGCATACACCTGGCTATAAAGTTCAAAGCTCAATGAGGTTACAAAACCAAAAAAAGTGCTTTAGTAAGTCAGTAAAAAGTAGGCAGGAGTATTTAAAACAAGAAAATGATAAGGGTGCCCATACTTATGCACAGGTCAAATTTTGTTTGAATGCAGATTGCACATTTTCTGTTAGCACAATAAACCTCATTTCAAGGCAGAAACATTACTGTGTCCAACAGTTATTACATAGATCAAACTGAAATAGCTGTTGCAAAAACACCAATTTTTATAAAACATTAAGCTTAAGATTAATAGGGGTGCCCAAACTTTTTCATATGACTGTATCTACATGTACAGGTCTGCAGATACAGATATATCAGCAATCAATTGACAGGCTTATTAAAATTATATTTTATTGTTTTGTAGTAATATCTGTGCTGGAATATTACTCCAGCTTTTATATGATAATTATGCAAAAGATTTAAGTAAATCGTATCTGTACGTGTGGATTATAGTGATCTGATCGAGGCTTTGCAGGGTAACATGCTGGCTTTGTGTATACCTAAATATGTGCATGGTGTCTTGAGAGCAATATATACCTGTGCTTTCTGTAATGGGGCCATCCGGCAGCACAATACGGCACTACAGTTCCTGCAGATCTCAAGGAAAACCTCTCTGTAATTTGTAGAGCTGCCATCTTCTCTGGGTTTCATTATTAATGACAGTGTGGCGCCATCAATAATTAATCCGTAATCTTGGAAATCTGTTGAAAACCTACACCATTTAGGAGAAAAACAAACGGTATAAATTGGATGTAGCAGTCATCTATTACAGTCATTTGCCTAATGAAATTTAGACAGTGACAATGAAAAGGGTTTCCTTCGGTAATTCTACAAAAGCAGAACAAGCAGAGGGACATCTTTACACATAAAGGCATTTGCTGTTTCTGTAGTAGAACTAGTGCTAGAATAACTTGCTATAAAAAGTGACACAATCATGAACCTAAGTTGAGGCTAGGACATTGTTTTTGCAGGACAGTTGTACTTTTGAATGACACCATTCATTTTACCACATTGACTACTGGAAAATGGGAAAAAAAAATCCAAGTTTGGTGAAATTGCAAAAATAAACCCCGCAATTCTGATATTGTTTTTTGGGAATTGTTTTTCCGCCGTACATTCTGTAGTAAAAACGACCTGACAATATGATTCCTCTCATAGGTACGATTA
Source organism: Phyllobates terribilis (assembly GCF_046119375.1). NCBI lineage: Eukaryota > Metazoa > Chordata > Amphibia > Anura > Dendrobatidae > Phyllobates > Phyllobates terribilis. Next base: position 322,774,936 of record NW_027362762.1, on the reverse strand, counting down.
TGGTGATACCAAACTTGTCTAGTTTTTTTTTTTTATTATTTTAAGGTTGGAGTCACACGAGCATATGTTCTCTTCTGCAAGAATCCGAGTGTTATCTTAGTGTGATCCATATCTCTCGCATGAGAGAATTGCTGCACAGGTGCGGAGAAGAATTGAGAACTTAATTTCTCCATGTTCTCTATTCTGTGTGTCCATGGATGTCGGACTGCACTGGGATGACATCCGAGTGCAGTCTGATGTTTCACACGCACCCACCCATCGGATGATTGTTATCTCATGCCGTATCAACATGAGAAAATAAATCGCAGATCTGCACTGCCCTATGGGCCGAGTGCTACCCGATAAAACATTGGATAGCATTCGGCCATAATATAAGCTCATGTGAGCGAGCCCTAATGATGAAAAAAAGATCGGAAATTTGAAAAAAAAAAAAAAATTGTGTCCCCATGTTTCGAGATCTTTAACCAGGGGGCTGTGGAGTCGGAGTTGGTGTCCATTTTGGTGGAGTCGTAGTTGAAGTGGGTGTAAAATGGACTGACTCCGACTCCTAAAATATATAATACATGGGGTACAGTAGTACAATGTAGGATGTGCTGTAAATGTTTTCATAGGAATTTGGGAGAGTTATGAAATGTCCTATAAATGTCTGTTCTGTTCCTGATCTCGGCTTTTAGTGGAGATGAATCTGTGCTGCACTTTATGTACATGCTCAGTAGTGAGGCCGTGCTGTGGAGTCGGAGTCAGGGAAATTGAGGAGTCGCAGTCGGTGGTTTGGCTTACCGATTCCACAGCCCTGCCTGTAACGTTTTCCTTTTTGGTCAATAGAGACAACATTTTCATTTATACTATTTTGGGATATATAGGATGTTTTGATCACTTCTTACAGTATTTTTTAAAGTTTTGAAGCAAAAAAGAAAAACTGCAATTTTGGTGTTTTTAATTTTTTTTCTATTTATAGTGTTTACTCATCAGATTAACTAATATTATATATTGATAGATCAGACTTTTATGGGCGCGGAGATACCATATGTGGCTTTTTTTTTTTTTATATTTATTTTTAACCCCTTCACAACATTCACTGTACATGTACGGCACCGAGGGAGGAGTGTTCCAGCAAACCGCCGGGACGATCGCGTCAGCTCACTCGTAGAACTAGCGCTATCATCAGCAGGAGTCAGCTATATATCATAGCTGACACCCTGCAGAAACGTCCACGATTGGTGCTAGCCCCTGTGATGCCACTGTCAATAGTGACAGCGACATTGATCGGCATAGCAGAGGAGGGAGCTCCCTCTCTGCTCCAATTGGCAAGTGTTCCAGAGTTATTATCTCATAAAGTGACATTGGTCAGAATAGGAAAATTCGGCCTGGTCAAAAAGGTGAAAACAGGCTTCAGGGCGAAGGGGTTAAAGGGAATCTGTCATTAGGATCAATCTTACTAAGCCGTCCATATTGCCATGTAGGTCATAGGAATAAAATGATACCTTGATATCGGCAATCCGATGTCTTATTCCAGAGAAATCCATGTTTTTCTTAATATGTAAATGAGTTTTGTAAGATCTATGGGCCGGACATAGATCTTTCTGAGAATCTGCCTGCGGAGCTTATTTTAAATAAAATGGGGTCTTACCAATGAGAGATATGTAGATCAGGAGAGCAGACTGTCTGTCATTACATGTCTCACACTGGTAACACTCCTTTCATTTACCAAAAAGCTCTGGAGGCAGATTCTGAAATTATTCTTCCAGGTATGATTTTTTACATGACAAAAGCCTGGTATTTTAACAGGGGTGTGTAGAATTTTTACATCCACTGTATTACTTTAAAAACACTGATTTGTAGTTTCAAAACATGTACAAGAAGGGCACAGCTACCCAATAAATATTGCATTTAGAGATAGGTTATTCTTCATCGCTGGCATAAACCGTATGTTTCTTCACTTGTACTTTATGCCCCACGTACCCTGAGAAATTGTCCCTGGTTAGGCTTTCGCTGTGCCTCAGGACAGTCTTGCTTAACTCGAAGAGCACATCATGTAAACTTTGCTCCTCTATTTTCTTTGTTGTCAGTTCCAGGAGCTGAGTGTTTCTTCTGAACAGTTTGCAGGCATAACAAGTAGCAGCGGCAGTCTCCATTTTGTCCCCGGTGAGCACCCAAACTTTAATGCCAGCTTTCTGTAAAGCTTCAATTGTATCGGCTGCTTTTTCCTGGAGTCTGTAGACAAATGAGATAAAAAAAAACAACTTATGACCGATTTCTAGTCTATATATGTAGTATATACCTAATTATTACGGCAATTATGAATTTCACTTATATGTAATATATAAAAGACCCCTCTATCACACAAGATGACACAATTGTTATAATGGCACTTTAAAACGTTCTATTAACTTCAAGTATTAAATATAAGAGAATATTTCAACAAAAAACACCAGTAAACATTTTGCCCATCAAGATTCATTACTATGGTCATGATGAGAGGGTGGAGTGCAGTGTGAGGTGTCCGATTCAATGAGAAGTGTACACCTTTTAACGAATTAAGTGAGGTGCAAAAAGTGGCTTGCACCCCTGTGTGCATCTCGCCACAAATCTGACTCTAGTTATGGACTGGAGTAAGAACTGTGGCGTATGGTATACCACAGTTCGTCATGAATTTGACAAGAGGGTCGCCATGCCCCTGCCTTGTCCTACCTCTGCCCACTTTGTTGGAGCTGGGAGAAAATGGTTTGAAAATATCAACAGTTACTACATTTTGGCAACTTTTCAAAACTTTTACCCAGAGGGGCTATCACCAGCTGTCCAGATGTGTCAATTGCCTTGTAACATAGCGATAATCTCGATATTCTCTTTCCTTCCAGCAAAGTTACCATTTGGGAGTTACAACCCAGATAGAAGCTGCAATGGCGCCCGTATTTGTGGTCACCGAGATTTTACAGAAACAGACATAGCTAAAAGTGTCTGAAATGTGAGGGAAAAAAAAGATGTATGGCTTTATCTAGAATTAAAAAGGCTCCATAGCACAGGCAGTATTGGCCCTATCTGGTTGACAGTAAAATGAACTGCCGCAATAAAAGCCGTACCACAATTACATGTTATTGAACGACAGTCAAGGGACGGACAGTAGTGATATATCAGACCTCCTGCACAAAGGAGAACGCACGGAGCTTAGGCTGGCTCTGACTTTTACAGCAGACAAAGGTGTCCTTTTGTCATTTGTATGGCTGCAGTGCATCTGAATCCTCCAGTCCTAAATGTATTAAAAACAGTAGTTGACTTTGATTTTTAATATAAATACAAAAATAAAACACATTTTGCGTGGAACACTGCGTGCCATGAGCCTTAAAGGGGTGATCCAGCACCTCTCATTTCCACAATAGGAGGTTAGAGGTGCTGGTAAAAGGGTATTCATCATGTATTGTCAGGAATCGTAATCTGATTTCATAAATAGGACATGTGCACAATACCGGCCGGCCGTGCATGAGACCTCGGTGGCGGCTGACTAATGCTATGCCAGTAGTATCCCTCAGTCAGTGATACACAAGTGAGAGGTGATGGATGAGCTGCCGTCATAGGCACCCATGTAATGAAGATCATTTAAACACTTACATATATTGATTTTTTTTTCAACACAAAAAGTGCCAATACACAGTCAGCCAGATTTTGTAATTTTGGCCGAAAAGGCTGACTACGTTATGTGTATGAGGGTCATCTAACTTTCCACCAGTGCTAGAGGTTATAGAAAGAAGGATAGGATATGTTGGAATAAATAATGGCCAAACAAACTTTCAATTAGCCCATATTTGTATAGAACATTAACGTCTCATGAACCTGTCTTCTACTGCTGTGGCTCCCAGTAAGATGAGGTTCTGTTCCACTTGTTCGTAGGCCTCCGCCAGTTTTTTCTCTCGGTCTTGCAGGGCTAGCTGCGCACTCTTAAGCAACTTTTCAGCAGCTTCATAATCTTCTTGTGAAAACCTTTTGTATGCGACACATAGGGTCCTCAGGCCTTCCTATGGAGATGGAAAGGACAAGAAAACCATTGGTCTACCGCTAGGAAAACAGTATACGGGTTTACTTTAGTAAGTGCCTAAGATCGTAAGCATGGCTTCCTGCTACAGCCTGACCTGCGGCTAGATATGATGGCTCAGATAACAGAACCTATAATCCACCTTCAACAGTCTTCCTTCTCAGCACTTCATTGTTAAAATACCATCATCTCAGATGTTAAAAATGTGTTATCCACAGCAAGCCATTGACTTTTACATAGTAATCCATACTGGGAAAGTAACACATGGATTCATGGAAGTTGCCAAGTATATGTTCACATAGCGGTTTTGTTATAACTTTGACATATGTATAGAAATGCTTCTGGTGCACACATCAAATGCATCAATAGGGACCCATTAACAGACTGTAGAACAAAAAAAGTATCCTTTTGGCACAAGTTCGGGAGGATTATTGTTAGCAATATTCATGACTTTACAAGCAGCATGAGTCATATTGGTATTGCTAATAGTCTCCAATGTTTCCCTTGCCAACAGCTACTGTATATGTTGTGACTATGCCCAATTATAATAGGATCATCTTACATGTAGCAGCTATAAAACCACTCGGCACATCCCAACAAGAACTGCTTTACAATCTATCTGTATCAAATTGTACTCATATCATTTTCTCATGCTCTCATCTTTCAGTCATATGCGTTCTGCATTTACATCACGTGTTGAAACACAAAATTCCTGTGCATCATGTACAAACATTAATACAAATCGTCAAGTATATTTTCACATAAGCAAACAGTATGTACATATACAGTACTGTGCAAAAGTTTTAGGCAGGTGTGCAAAAATACAACAAAGTGAGAACGATTTCAAAAGTAGAAGTGTTTAATAGTTTTATTTATCACTCAACAAAACACAAAGTGAATGTACAAAAAAAAGAATCTAAATTAAATCAATATTTGGTCTGAACTCCCTTCAAAACAGCATCAATTATTCTAAATACACTTGCACACAGTTTTTGAAGTAACTCAGCAGGGAAGTTGTTCCAAACATCTTGTAGAACCAACTACAGATCTTTTGTGGCTGTATGCTTATACAAATCCTTCTGTCTTTTCACGTAATCCAAGACACACTACATGATTAGTGATGAGCAAGCATGCTCGTCACTTGAGATTTACAAGCATGCTCGGGTGGTTTCCGAGTATCTTCGCCGTGCTCGAATGTTATGTTAGAGTCACTCCCTGCGCATGATTTGCGACTGTTTGACAGTTTTAATACATGTGAGGAATGCCTGTTTGACAACTTTAATACATGTGAGCAATGCCTGTCAAACAGTCGCAAATCATGCACACTGAGTGACTAAAACATAACATTTGAGCACGCCGCAAATACTCATCGAGCACCCGAGCGTTCTCGCCGAAAGGGTTAACAGAACTCGCTCATCACTATTCATGATGTTTAAATCAGGGCTTTGTGGGAGCCATATCATCACTTCCAGTAGACTGTTTCTACACTAGCCGCTCTTGTCCTGTGACAACTCCATGTGTGTTAGTTTTGCATGTTTGCAATCAGGTACCAACTGTGTTCCTTTCCACTTCTCTTAATGGTCCCGACTCCCATTGAGAGAAGTAGAAGAGAAAACAGTCATTGTGGAATTTAAAGATATGCAAACTGCATATGAGTGGTCACGTGACGAGCACCAGGAGTGTAAAACAGCACAATTCTAATACTGAGTATATTACACACTTATTTCACATATTAGTGTTCCTGTCAAGTACTATAAATTTGACACCCCCTTTAAATGTTTCACGTGGGAGAACAGGTCATTTCTCTATCTGGGAGCAATGGTCTCCCCATATGCTACTATATGGAGTATGTTAGCCACCACATCCATAAAGATGGGTATCTATTAGTCAGAGAAGTAAAAGGTTATAAAGAGTGTCTCTACAGAAAACCCATCATGTGAGGCATTACAAGGACAGCCCATTGACTTCAATGGAGATTATATAATTCAGGGAGTTCAGCTGATTGCTGTAGATCCTCAAAGCGGTATACCCTGTGATCATTTTTTTTTTGCAGGAGGAGCCTTCTAAGAAGAATTGACTATTTAAAGCAGATAAAAAATCTTAGCACATTATAGAAATTATGTATGGCCTCTTCTTCTTCATTTTACTCTGCATCATCACATCATCATCTTTCATGATCATGTTTAAATAAAACATTAAAGGGGTTGTGAACCTTTTGGGAAATTTTTTGGATGTAAATGCATGTATTTTGAGGCTAAAAATCATTTCTATATTTGGACCTCATTAAAAATTTGGCACCGTTTTGCTTTTACAGGCTCTTTGTTTTCCTGCACATTCAATTTCGATTTGGTCTGGAGACAAAAATCAGCTGAGAGGAGCTCAGAAAGCGATAAAGTTACTTGTCAGAACATCGTAGTGGGCTGGATTATCAGTGAAAGCATTCTGCAGCCAACAAAAACAGAGCAACACAGAGGCTATAGAAGGCAAAAATGTTAATGAAACCCCAATTTTTTTTTATCCCTATTGAGATGCATTTAAAGGGAACCTGTCACCATGTTTGTCCCATGTGAGGTAAGGCCAGCACCTTTCAGCCCTGATATACAGCATTCTAATATGCTGTATATCTGCCCCCAATCCAGCCTGCAAGCCAAGAAAAAGACCATTTATAATACTCACCTAAAGGCCGGTCGGGTCTGATGGGCGTTGCTGGTCCTGGTCCGGTGCCTCCTCTCTTCTTGCAATGCCGTCCTCCTTCTGTGCTCCATGTGGATGAGACGTCCTATGTCATCCACACAGTGTCCCTGGCATCGCACTCCTGCGCAGGCGTACTTTACTCTTCCCTGGTCAGGTCAAAGACATACGCCTGTGCAGGAGTGTGACGCCGGGGAGACTGTGTGGATGACATAGGACGCATGATCCACAAGAAGCACAGAAGGAAGACGGCATGGCAAGAAAAGAGGAGGCACCGGACCAGGACCAGCAACACCCATCGGACCCGACCGGCCTGTAGGTGAGTATTATAAAAGGTCTTTTTCTTGTCTTGCAGACCGAATTGGGGGCAGGTATATAGTATATTAGAATACTGTATTTCAGTGCTGAAAGGTGGTGGCCTTATCTCATATGGGACAAACCTGGTGACAAGGTTCAAGAGGGTGCCAACCTCCACTGACAGGCATGGATAGATCAGGGGCCAGTTTAGGGCACTGCCCCCTCCTCCCTCTCCATTTAGCTGTATTATTCGGCTGAGATATATACTGGCTCTTGTTTTTGGTATTTTTTGTTTTTGAGGCATTTTTTTCTTCAACATTTTTAATTGATACTAATAAATTCTAAGTTTTTCTGTGAGTCTGGTGTCAGGTTCCCTTTAAGTAAGAAAAATAATGTCCCTAAAAATCGATAACCCCTTTAATTCATAGATGAAAGATATATGATAATATTTACTGTGTTTCTGTGCTATTCAATGCATCTCTGGACATAAGTGACAAGCCACAAATAGACTTGGGCATAAAACATAATTTACCACCGCATTGCGTTCAACTCTGGCTCGGATTTGATCGACTTTGCCTTCTCTGACTCGGGGAAATATGGAAGAATCTGCTCCTTTGCAAAATAAGAAAATGTCACCTGTAAGCAGAGAAGGAACGTGAGTAATTCCCCTAGCTGAAACCACACTAAATGAGTAATGCTTAGTGGCATGCACAAAATGTATATTAAAAAGCATTCTGCTTTCACACCTCACTGCCTAACCCAGGAGAGTCAGTACATGATGATTTGCTCCGAGGTCAGGACTCATTATATGAGTGTAACGACACACCCATCCTTTATACAAAGAATGACGTGATGTCGGCAAGGCAAATTCTTTTCAGATTCAGGAAAAACAAATCATAAACAGCAACGTATCAGTGAAAATCAACAAAAAAGCCAGTTGTATAAAGAACTGTAGTATACTATGTATTATATATGTATAAAACATTTAAAGAGGCAGTACAGTAAAACAAGAAAATAACCAATATTCCCTCCTGTAAACCACTATACCTCCAGAGGTCCCTTTCACCTCCCGGTATCTGGTTACTTAGAGGCATAACATGTTCTCTAAGCATCGCCGAGCTGAGTGGTTGCCAATCACATGCTATGACGGCATATGATCACCGCTGATCACTGGACTCATCAGTCATGAGCTTACATGCCATGTGATCCGCTGGCTGGAAGTCTATTGAGACTGCTAAAGTTCAGAGGGACATCTTAAAGTGAATATTGCCTTTTGTAAAAGATAATAAAAATATATACTAGACAACCCCTTTAAAGCATGAACGCTGTGTTATAGTGTATATGTGTTAGATATACAGTACAGACCAAAAGTTTGGACACACCTTTCCATTTAAAGATTTTTCTGTATTTTTATAACTATGAAAATAGTACATTCACACTGAAGGCATCAAAACTATGAATTAACACATGTGGAATTATATACTTAACAAAAAAGTGTGAAACAACTGAAAATATGTCTTATATTCTAGGTTCTTCAAAGTAGCCACTTTTTGCTTTGATGACTGTTTTGCACACTCTTGGCATTCTCTTGATGAGCTTCAAGAGGTAGTCACCGGAAATGGTTTTCACTTCACAGGTGTGCCCTGTCAGGATTAATAAGTGGGATTTCTTGCCTTATAAATGGGGTTGGGACTATCAGTTGTGTTGTGCAGAAGTCAGGTGAATACACAGCTGATAGTCCTACTGAATAGACTGTTAGAATTTGTATTATGGCAAGAAAAAAGCAGCTAAGTAAAGAAAAACGAGTGGCCATCATTACTTTAAGAAATGAAGGTCAGTCAGTCCGAAAAATTGAGCAAACTTTGAATGTGTCCCCAAGTGCAGTTGCAAAAACCATCAAGCGCTACAAAGAAACTGGCTCACATGAGGACCGCCCCAGGAAAGGAAGAACAAGAGTCACCTCTGCTTCTGAGGATAAGTTTATCCGAGTCACCAGCCTCAGAAATCGCAGGTTAACAGCAGCTCAGATTAGAGACCAGGTCAATGCCACACAGAGTTCTAGCAGCAGACACATCTCTTCAACAACTGTTAAGAGGAGACTTTGTGCAGCAGGCCTTCATGGTAAAATAGTTGCTAGGAAACCACTGCTAAGGACAGGCAACAAGAAGAGACTTGTTTGGGCTAAAGAACACAAGGAATGGACATTAGACCAGTGGAAATCTGTGCTTTGGTCTGATGAGTTCAAATTTGAGATCTTTGGTTCCAACCACCATGTCTTTGTGCGATGCAGAAAAGGTGAACGGATGGACTCTACATGCCTGGTTCCCACCGTGAAGCATGGAGGAGAAGGTGTGATTGTGTGGGGGTGCTTTGCTGGTGACACTGTTGGGGATGGGGATTTATTCAAAATTGAAGGCATACTGAACCAGCATGCCTACCACAGCATCTTGCAGCGGCATGCTATTCCATCCGGTTTGCGTTTAGTTGGACTATCATTTATTTTTCAACCGGACAATGACCCCAAACACACCACCAGGCTGTGTAAGGGCTATTTGACCAAGAAGGAGAGTGATGGGGTGCTACGCCAGATGACCTGGCCTCCACAGTCACCAGACCTGAACCCAATCGAGATGGTTTGGGGTGAGCTGGACCGCAGAGTAAAGGCAAAATGGCCAACAAGTGCTAAGCATCTCTGGGAACTCCTTCAAGATTGCTGGAAGACAATTTCCGGTGACTACCTCTTGAAGCTCATCAAGAGAATGCCAAGAGTGTGCAAAGCAGTCATCAAAGCAAAAGGTGGCTACTTTGAAGAACCTAGAATATAAGACATATTTTCAGTTGTTTCACACTTTTTTGTTAAGTATATAATTCCACATGTGTTAATTCATAGTTTTGATGCCTTCAGTGTGAATGTACAATTTTCAAAGTCATGAAAATACATTTAAATGAGAAGGTGTGTCCAAACTTTTGGTCTGTACTGTATATGTGTATTATGTACATAGAATGTTCACCCTATTATAGGGAACAATGTGACATTGTGACTTTTAGTGTTATATTTTGGGAATAAAACTTTTTGTTCAAGAAGCTGCTTTAAAAGGTAACCTAATGTAACATACCTGGCGGCGTCCTTGCATGGTGGTCCATCTCCCACTGTGCAAGAGGGCGCACTTGATCTCCTGTCCAGAATGTCTCTCTGGCTTCCCTCCATGCTGTCTGTTTGTGTCTGTTTCTGCTGCTTAAGGGCGGCGCCCGATCACTTCCTGCCTTTTGTACCTGCTGTGGGTCACACCCCTTGTGCGTCCTCAGCCTATTGCTGTCTGTCACTTGGTATATAGCTCAGCAGCTCCCTTCTATCCCCGCCTGAGCATAGTGTTTCCTTCAGTGTGTGCTTGCACTCTGAAGGTGCCAGGTCCCGTCTCTTGTCTCCTGCTTTTGTATCAGTTCCCGTGTCTGAACTGAGTCCTGTATGTCTCCTGCTTTTGTATCAGTTCCCGTGTCTGAACTGAGTCCTGTATGTCTCCTGCTTTGCGGTATCAGCTCCCGTGTCTGAACTGTGTCCTGTATGTCTCCTGCTTTGCGGTATCAGCTCCCGTGTCTGAACTGAGTCCTGTATGTCTACTGCTTTGCGGTATCAGCTCCCGTGTCTGAACTGAGTCCTGTATGTCTCCTGCTTTGCGGTATCAGCTCCCGTGTCTGAACTGTCTCCTTTCTGTGTTCTCTTGTCTGTCCTGTCTGAACACGCTCCTAGCCTGTTCCTCTCGCCTTCTAGTGGCCGATTTCCTAGACCCGCTCCTGTGTCTGGTCTGTCCTGTCTGAACACGCTCCTTGCCTGTTCGTTCCGCCTTCTAGTGGCCGATTTCCTAGACCCGCTCCTGCGTCTGGCTCTGTCTTTCCCTTCCTGTCTGTTCCGTGTGAACAGAGCCCTGTCCTCCCTGCTCAGCCTTGTCTGCACTCTAGCTGTGCTTGCCTGTAACCCTCTGCCTGTATTGTTCCTGAGTCCCGGTGTGTACTGGGTCCTATCCCGCCTGTGTTCCTACCTGCTAGTGCCTTCCTGTCTGCACTCTAGCTGTGCTTGCCTTTACCCCCCTGCCTGCATACCCGCCTGCCTGCATACCAGTCGTGCCTGCCTATACCCTCCAGTCTGTGTGCCAGCCTACCAGCCTGTTCCTGTATTCCCCTGTGTGGGTCAACAGCCGTGTCCGGGGTCTGTCCTGGAGTAGCACCTGGTCCCTCTGCTCGGTTCCTCCTTGGTGCACTGGCGTCGTATGCCGTCGTGCGACCCTGGTCGGATCGGGTGAATACTTAGTCACGCCCCTCCAGGCATTCACTCTCCGGCACGGTCCAGTGGAATCACTACCAATCACACGCACACGCCGCTTAGCCCGGGCGTGTGCATAACACCTAACAGGTCCCCCATGCCCTCCAAACCACCAGCATTTCTCTGCCTAACAAGCCCTTTTTAGTGTATGACAAATTAACAGATCTTTAAAAAAATATATTTCTAAAGTCCTTTTTTAATATGCAAATTAACCTCTTGACTAGTCGATGGGGCGTTAGATTACCCAGACTAGTCGTCCCATTCAGCATATTATTACGCCCCTGTGGGCATGATAACATGATTTGCGAGAGTCAGTGTCATCGCTAGCTATCTGCAAACCTCATGTGCAAAACTTTCTTTTCCACAGGTCCTCGCTCCTCTGAATCCGGGTGTATGCTCCTCTGAATCCGGGCGTACGCTTTCTGGCTTCAGAGGTGCATTGCGCATGTTTGGAAGCAAAGAAGAAGCTTGACGTCAATGGAGGAGCCAAAGATCAAGCTTTGTCTTTGCTTCCGGACATGTGCAATGCGCCTCTGAAGCCAGGAAGCGTATACCCGGATTCAGAGGAGCGAGGACCTGTGGAAAAGAAAGTTTTGCACATGAGGTTTGCAGATAGCTAGCGATGACACTGACTCTCGCAAATCATGTTATTGTGCCCACAGGGGCGTAATAACATGCTGAATGGGACGACTAGTCTGGGTAATCTAACACCCCATCGACTAGTCAAAAGGTTAATTTGCATATTAAAAACAGACTGTAAAATTACTTCTTTTTAAAGATCTGTTAATATGTGAAACACTATAGAGGGCTTGTTAGGCTGGGTGTTTATAAAGGAATAGAAGAGACATGCTGGTGGTTTGGAAGGGCATGGGGGACCGGTCAGGAGAGTGGACACCTACAAACATATAGTATGTCGGCTGACTCTCGCTACCATGTCTTTGTTGTTGTGATGAAAAATAAATTATATACAGCTATGAATGTGTACATTAAATTCAAAACTCTCGTTAATCTGCATTTTAGTCAAGAAGACTGGATCTACCACAAAAATGATTACAGTTATATGGCTCTTTAAAGAGTTAGAAATAGAGACACGGTTAACGACAACCACAAATAAGAAGACCTAATGGATGTGCTGGCCTGTATAGTCCATTAGTCGCTAGGTTGCAGTAGGAAGAAATGACTAATACGTCCTATGGACCTACATTCTACAATGATGTCTGCCGACACACCATTCAGCCTAAAGGGACAGCAGTTCTCAGTGAAGAACGCCTCCGTACATTGTTATAAGCAGAGCAATAGGGTTAAGCATGTTAACAATGCATGAAGTGATAACCAGGAAAGATTGTATCTCTACCTGAAACTGATTTCACTATGACACTCATGCGTCTCCTTACAGAATCAAATGTCAAAACCTGTAGTAATTCAAACCTGTGAAAACAAAGTAAAATATTCTCAATTAGGAATTATGGGATCATTAAAAAAAGGAATGTGAAACCCTTAACATCTACAAGCAATGTATAGTATTTCCTGAGAAATCTTTACTTATGTGAAACAAATCTACAAACATGGAAATCCGAGAGTTTTATCCCTGCATAATGCAGTGGCGTAGTATGAATGCTGGCAACCGGGAAAAGGCAAGAATTTCGTGTCCCCCTAACCTGCGGCCCGTTAGCACTTCTTGATTTCCTTCCACTTATCCTGTATCTTATCACTTAAGCATATACATTACACTTCAAGAAAATACTGCTGTAATTACAGTTTGTCCTTCGACAAGATTTTTTCGTTTTTTTTTTTATGATAATTTGAAAAATAATAAGTTGCACATAGCTATAATATGCAAGAAAAATATCTTTGTATCGTGTTAGCCAGTAGATAGAAACATTTTTACGACCTTCAATTTTTAATATTTATTTTTACTTTTATTTATTTTTTATCAATTATTTTTTTGTGTAATTATTTTATTGCACTTGCCCTAACCCTAACCTTAGCCTAGGGCAAGAGTTAGGCCTGAACTATCTTTTGGAAAGGTAAGAAGTCGCACTTATGCCTCTGATATGATGATCTGTAGAATAAAAATAAGAATACTGTACCTTTAACTCTTAAGTGTGCGGTAAGGTATCCTGACAGGTCAAGGGTCAAATGCCCATTTTGAAAATATACTATTCATCTCCATTTCAGATCATTCTGCGGATTAATATACTCCTATAACTTTTTAATGCTTTCTATTATAAAGCATTTATGTATTTCCATCCGCAACAAGATTGGCTAGCACAGGTCAGTGAGCATCCGGCATGAGAACGTAGTAATGTCTCTATAGTAAATGCCTCAGCAGATTAACCTAGATTCATGATTTCTATTTCTGAATGATTTTCTGACACTTGCTGTATTATTCATGGATCTTGCTGGACATTAGCTATAAAGTCCACATGGATCAGTGCTAAAGAGCTAGGGAACTGTAAAATTGGATGTCCAGCTACAGCCATTTTATATTAATCTTCATTAGATTCTTTTATTTCTTACATGACTAAAGGTAATAATTTACTTGCAATGTCACAACATAAGTGACCAGAGTATCTGCTGACTCGAGTACCATACCTTTCAATGTCATTTTCTCTATTACAGATTTCCATGTATTTGTCCTTTAGTCTCAAAAATGTATAGCCAAGTCTAAAAGAAGAAAGATAGGTCAGATTATTACATGCCTCTTACTTCAGAACTTTATGATTTAAATCCAGTAGACTTGATAAAAACCAAACATGTGCAAAACATCCAGGTTATGATGAAATAGTCTCTAATCTCAGGGTAATGCCCTTCGATGGTCTTGATATACCCCATAGAGTTCAATGTTGTTATATCGTGTCCATGGATGGGGTCTACGTGTACATGTATGAAGCCCACTTGCAACATAGTCATTAACATAAGCATATAAGTTGGAGCATGACTAGAACACGTGTCTAGTCCACTTTGAATAGTGAATAATACTAGTTAAAGCAGAGCAAAGGTGGAAACGATGATATCACTCTTACTAGAGTGATAATGATACTAGAGATGGACATTGTTGGGCAGCAGCCAATATAATATTTTAAATGCTAATGTTATACAGTATGTACAGTATATTATAATCATCAAATAGATTTTATGTCATAGAAAACAAATGAACAAGAGTTTTAGAGGTAAGGATGCATTCATTTGAAAGTGACCCTCTATACCACCCTTCGTAGTCATCTTTTTCTCACTGATGTATTTAAAAAAAATTATTGCATAAACCGCATTAAAAAAATATTAAAAAGGTGCCTCCAATCAGACAAAGGGGAGACTCGCTATATTTTCTCTGAGTGAGTCTCCCCTTTGACTGATTGGAGGCACCTTTTTAATAATTTTTAATGCGGTTTATTCAATATATTTTTTTTTAAATACGTCATTCAATAAATATATTATTTTAAATTGCAAACAATTCATTCGTTTTTCTGTGATTGAATTGTCATAGGACTGGTGTGTTATATATGAATCAGAAGTGTCACGCTCTCTGGGTGTAGAGAGATGCTATTTGGGTAGTATGATTACTAAGTACAGATGTAGGCTAGTTTACCTGATAACAGTACAGGGTCATCATGGCATAAAATGGGTCATTCGACATCTATCTTGACATCAGCCAGTGGCTTGTGCAATGTTAAGTTGTCTTATATGAGATAGACAAGTAGCCAAAATGGTGCATTATTTGTCATGTTAAACTTGGCTACATCTGTGGCTATTTCTCCACAATGTTACAGTTGTAGCAGCGTTATTTTAGACTATAACGTGTCATATTTAAATATAATAAAGAAGTTACAGATTTTCATCCCCTAGGCGAGAAATACTAAACTACACATGTACAGCTACTAGTAAAATTAGCAGTTAGTAACTAGTGATGAGCGAGTATGTTCTATTAACCCTTTCGGCGAGTATGCTCGGGCCGAGCTCCGAGTATTTATAGCTGCTCGGTGATATGGTTAAATCGCTCCCGTGTGTATGATTTGCAACTGTTTGACAGCTTTATTACATGTAAGGAATGTCTATTTCTTACACATTCCTCACATGTAATAAAGCTGTCAAACAGTTGCAAATCATGCAATTTAACCTTATCACCGAGCAGCTATAAATACTCGGACCTCGGCCGAGTGTACTCGGACAGAACATACTCGCTCAACCCTATTAGTAACATGTGAAAGGAGATTGGTTTTCAGGAAAAAACAATTCTTACCGTTGAATACCTTCAACAAGAGCTACTTCATCAGGAGAGGAAGAGATGTAGACACTAGATTTGCCAGACTGACTGGATTTTCTTTCTCCGTCAGCATGGTCCTCATCTTTAACTTGCACAGTGTGGCACAGGCAGAGCGCACGAAAGAAGAGCTCTTCTCTCTCCTGGGATGTAAAGAATGAGATCACCATTTTATGACTGCTCTCTTGTAGTCTCGGTCTCATGGTGGTGCCACCAGACCTAAGCACCATTTCACTGTGTTGGAAGGTATTCGGTGATTATTCTGTGCTTAAAATAAACTATGGTTCTCATATCTGGAACATATGTAATAGATATTTGTGCCTTTATTTTTCAGTTTGATGTAATTGTTACTATCTGACGTATGGGAACAATCTGCTTAGAATTATTACTTGTGTGATTTGCGAACAGTTCTTATCCTTGATACTTGAAAACGTGCAACACATTTACACATGAGCAACTAAACAGGCAGAGTAACATATGGACATCTAACAACTGCACCAGGTTTATGTGTTAATAAATAAACAAAGCAAGAAAAATGATATAATGTCCATAAATTATATTCAAAATACAAAAGTTTATTTAGAAGATCACGGGTAGGGGAGAGGAAGGATATATACACAGACATGATGAAAATGGGCACACAGTGACTATATATCAAATATACAATGATGGGTGTACATGTATCAGTGCACAATGGCACAGCCCCAGTTTGCCTATATTGAATATAAATCTATCTGTACCCCAGGGTACCGATATAATAAGAATACTACATGTATAGCACATCATTTCAAGTAGTAAGTACTACAGTCACCTGGGGATAAGCGTCACCACATATACCAGGGCTCCTGAATAGATGTGGGTCCACCCTGACGTGCGTTTCAGCAGAGCCTTCGCCAGGAGGCCTCATTTACATCATGTGTGTATATATCCTTCCTCTCACCTATCCCTGATCTTCTGATGAACTTTGATATTGTGAATATCATTTATGGACATTATATAGTTTTTTCTTGCTTTGTTGGCCCTTATCTGTTATTTGATGATTTGTCCTGATAGGTCTAATTAGTCCGATTACATGAAGTACATGTTTTACTTACTATTTGGTCCTTTGAGATATATACACTGCAAACATGCTATATTCTCCTATGAGTAATCTTTGTTATGTGATAATAAGCCTGTGTTAATAAGCCTGTGTTTTGCTTGTTTCTTTTTTCTTTTTTTTTTTAATACAGTAAAATATGTTGCTGCTTTTGTAATAATATAACCAAAAGTGCGGAAAAAAACATGCAAAAATTGCAAGGCTCGAGGCAAAATATTGAAATAAGTAGACAACCATCAATTTACACTTCTAGTACTCAACTACATGGCTGTATTATGACCTTATGTTGCACAAAACCCATAACTGGGCACCCACAGAGGTGCATTGGGTCCAATTGCAAATCCAAGATTATATGGAAACATGAAGAGCACAGATTTACACCCATAAAAGGCAAAGACAAGATCTACGCCACCTGAAGAATTAGCTTGACTGATAATATTTCCATTGCAGGCCAATATCTTTATTACTGCATTTTTTTCAGCAAAATGGTCTGGTAAACATAAGAGTCACAAACATATTATACTTTATAGACAGACAGAAGAATGTAGATATATATAATAAGTAGAAAAGGTGGTATTACTTTTCCTCCAGATCCCGGTGATGAATCAATCATGTCGATGCCCATGCAGTCAGGAAGGATCTGGCCATTGCAGATGACATGCGGTATGTACACGTGGCCTTCAATGCAGCATTCAATAAACTCCATGTTGTTCTCTGTCAGCGTTCCAGTCTTGTCTGTAAAGATATATTCAACCTATGCTTCCGTACATGCAGAAAAATAAAGATTAGAAACTCAATCCTGAAAAGTGATCAATTGGCAATCAATTAAACACGAAGGCTAGTTAAATTACAACATCATAGAAGTTACCATTATGGCATGCTTTATTATGTATCCTTGATATATATTGTCATACAAATAAATGTAAGATAGAATTGCTCGCTTAATATCAGTTCAGACACAATTGTTCAAAGACAAATTGCAGCCTGCGACTGTATTGTCTGAATATAGAAAGACCTACTATTAAGAACAGCTAAAAAGATTAGCAAGAGTGAGTTTATTACAAGGATTGTAAAAAGAAGGTGCTAATTACACCCACACAGTCTCCTCCTGAATAGCAACGTACCAACAGTGCGCACAGTCAGACGTAAATACCAGCTGCTTCCAGCCATGTGGCGGTGGATGCACGCTGGAAAGCAGATGTAAACTCACTAGTAGCAAAATGGTCAGTGTCTGTCTCAACTGCAGGAGAGAACTACAGGGCGGTATAGTCATGTCGTATTGACTTTAATAAGGCGCTACTGCAAGTGCGGCAAATGGATTTAAGTGGAGCAGTAGGACTGGCACATGGCTTATTCCTTCCATGAACCTTAAAAACTACCGGGGGACATTTATTATGTCTGGAGGAAAGACAATTCTAAATAGGAAAGGCTTCTTTACAGTTAGAGCAGTCAGGCTGGAATGCCTTACGACAAGGGCTGATACTATAACAGGGCTGGATACTTTCCTCACAACAAATGGCCTTAAGGTTTATAAATATTGTAGAGAAAGAAAAGGTATAATTGGTGGAGAATGGTCGAACTTGATGGACTTTTTTCAACTTATATAATCTAGTAGATGGGTGCCCATCTTGTGACATGAAACGTTAACATGAGATTCCTCATTAAAGGCAATCTGTCACCAGGTTGCTGCCACCTCATCTGAGAGAAGCATGGAGTACAGGGACAGAGAACCTGATATTAGCGATGTGTCACTTACTGGGCTCTAGTTTGATAAAATCACAGTAAATTATCAGCAGGAAATTATCAGTAGAAGACACTTTCTACTTATGCACAGTGTACACACAAAGCTGTCAGTGATGTGTGTGGGGTTATGTAGAGCTCAGCATTCAGAAAAACAGTGATTTTATTAAAAATACCGCAAGCATCCTAGTAAGTGACATATTTCTGGAATCAGGGTCTGTGCCCTTACATTATGCTGATTTCGAATGGGGTAGCAAATACCTGGTGACAGATTCCCTTTAAACCTCAACCACGTAAATCCCCTTCCACACTATGTTTATGGCCAGACACATGAAAAAACGTATACTCTGCTATATGCCAAAAATGTATGCAATAGTATGGCTTTAACGTGCATACATTGCCTGACACTGAAAAAAATCTATCATAGTGTATATGCTTGGTTCTCCACTAGAAGCAATGCTGTGTGGGAGAATAACTCCTTACATACAGAGTGTAATGAAAAATGCCAATTCTTTCAGGTCACATTTGTACAGGTAATAACTGAAAATCCTCTGTAGGAAATCAGAGTATTAAAGGAAACCTGTCAGCAGGACTTTGCTAAGTAATGTATACATGGTCATATTTGGGCTGTGAAACTGATTAAAACGATACCTGCAGTGAAGAAATCCGTTTTGTGGGTTTTGTGTAATCACGGTTTGAAGTCTTCTTATAATCATAGCTTTATGTATCGGGGCCAGACTATGGGGGCAGGACTGTGGGGGCAGGACTGCAGGGGCGGGACTGCAGGGGCGGGACGGCGGGACTGTGGGTAGGGTTTTCGGCTCTGCCACAGTCGCTCTGCTGCTCTTGCTGTCTTTATCATCCTCCTGGTTTAAACTTTGAGCAGGCGGTGAGCTAGCAGCGGGCGGTGCTTGTGCACATTGAACTCCTGGGAGCCTTCAGGAGAATGGCACCGGTGGAAGCCCATCTGCAGATTTAGATCATTGACAAACCAAGATCTCAATATGCGTACGAACCGCCACTGGCGCCATCTTACTGAAAACCACCGGGAGCGCTATTTGTGCATGCGAAGCCATCGGTGCCATTTTCCTGAAACTGCCAGGAGATTAAACACACAGCTAGGATGTTCCCGGCACAAAGTTTAAACGAGGAGGACGATAAAGACAACGGGAGCAGAGGAAGGGCCATGGCAGAGCCGAAGACCCTACCCACAGTCCCTCCCCAATGCACAAAGCTATAATTATAAGAAAAATTCAATCCCTGATTACACAAAATCCCCAAGACGGAGTTCTTCACCATTGGTATTGTTTTAATCAGTATCACAGCACCAATATGGCCATGTGTGTACTTTACTTAGCAAAATCCTGCTGACAGGTTCCCTTTAAGCACATAACAGCAGAGGGACCATGGACCTCTATGGCAGACCCATGACTTTACAGTAAAGAACACATCCCATAGAGCTATCAGTTATTTCATCAATGTCAATAAATGGATTTTGCGATTCAGATACTTCACCTGTCCAAGTTCTTCATTCAGATCCGATGTGTTCACAAGTGGCCCTTCTCCTGTAGTCTCATCAAACATCTCCTCATCCCAGGTGAGGAAATAAGAACCCAGAAACTTTTGCATTTCCACAGTGACGTACATAGAGACAGGGATGATGTAGTTGAAAAGGACCATGAAAGCCAGAAAATCTGTGAGACCTCTAATAAACTGAAACGGCACAAAACAGACATTTCAACAAATGGCTACTAGGCAAAAAAAAACATTAAACGTTGGGGAAAAGCCATAAAAAATAATCTTTTAATTATACATCGGCTTTCAACTAGAAGGTGAAATAGGCCTGTTGATGGGAAAGTTGGCAGAAGAGTTCTGCAAGCAACAATCTAATGATTATGAGAGGCTACCTTTTGGCAAACAGTTTTTACTACTGAGCCTTCATGTTTGTATGTTACTTCAATGCAGAGTGAGGAGAAAGAAGAGACTTCTGAGGCTACATTTTTCTTATAGAAATAAAGTACAGAGCAGGAAACATCTAAGAACAGTTGTCTAAGGTGAATGTTCTCGACTACAGATATACTGTGTTATGCCAAGTGTAGGTCTGGGAAAGTGGTGTGTGTCACAGGGTCTCTGGTGATTTTTTAAATTAGAGTGTTCCTTTAAAAATACATTAGTTATGCGTCAGGAATATTTGGGCAATCTCATTGGTACAATGTACTCTGCTTCTCATTAATCTCCTCCGTTCTGTTTTAGAAACAATTGCAGAGATGTTCAACAATTAACATTGAGAATAGGAGATAGATATAGAACTAAAGGAGGAAACAAATAAGACAGAATGAAGAATAAACAGTATTGTAAGGAACGCGGCTCAGGAGGAGAGCTAGGAGGCTTGACACAGAGCGGAGGTAAGCGAGCATACACAGCCTGGCAGAGGAAAAGTGGGGCAGCCAAGGATAATTGTGCAGAGTGGCAGCAAGAAGACAAATAGAGTGCTGAAGAAAGGAGGGAGCGAGAGATGAAGGTTTCATCTGTTAACCATAGATACAATAAAGTATGTGGCTTATTCTAAAACTAGGATTTGCATAATATTTCTCTGTGACATGAAAACATCCTTGTATCTTTGAGCTGATATACATTCAGCTTAACCATTATAAGCGCTGCCCAGCAAATACCCCAATGTAACTATAGACAAACATGTGTTCACTATATACAGTATAAGTATACCTTTATTTTAAGAATATTGAAAACATTGTGGAAAACACTAGTCAATACAAAGTGACTGCAAAAAGAAGAATGCCTATGAGGTGGAATATGTTTTGCTCTGTTCTGAACATGGCACATATTCTGAACCATAAATACTTGATGGCACTCTTCACAAATATTCCACTTGCACATCACCTCCTCATCATCAATTATGCTACCTCAGTCAGACTTTCGACACCGTTCTGTCCTTCAAACCACAAGTTGCAGACCTTACAATCTCATGGCGCCTCAAACTCCAAAATATTACTTTAATCATTCCTTTATATTACCCTGAGTCAACAAAACTGTTAGTGAATGCCCTCATCATCTCCCTCCTTGACTATTGCAACACACTTCTTTGTTTGCCTCCCATCTTGGGCCCTTCAATCCATCCTCCACTCTGCAGCCCGGTTCATGTACCTCTCGCCTCTTCCCTCTGCCAATCTCTTCACTGGCTTTTTATTACCCAGAGAATTCAGTCTAAAATACTAACAGTGATACACAAGGCTGCCCACATAACCTGTCCCCTACATACAACTCTGACCTAATGTATGGCTTTCTTCCTACCCCTCATCTCAGGTCTCCATAAGATGTCTTTCTTCGCTCGCTCTTTATCTGTCATCACACAATTGATTTTTCCCATGCGTTCCACATACTCTGGAACTTTGCTACCTCTGTACATCGGATTGTCCCCATTATTGAAGCCTTTCAGGGAAACCATGAAACCCATTTTTTCCTAAAAACCTACTACAGTACAGTTCCTCAAATAATTCTGCTGCCACCTCATTAAAGCTTGAGCCATTTTCAACCAGCTGACCTATCTCCTCCCTCACACCTCCTACTGTCTGCTCCCCAATACATCCTTCCTACTGTTTCCTTCCTCATACCTCCTCCCACTATTTCCTCCACAAAACCTCTGTCTCCCAATGTCCTTCCTCATACCTTATAGATTGTAAGCTGAATGCAGTCTACTACAGTCTCCTCTCCATACCTCCTCCTACTATATCCTCCCCCATACCTCCTTCTACTGCCATCTCCTCCCCTGTACCTCCTTCTACTACAGTCTTCTCTCCATATCTCCTCCTACTATCTCTTCCCCCATACCTCCTCCCACTGTTTCCTCCACAAAACCTCGTCTCCCACAGTGTCCTTCCTCATAGATTATAGATTGTAAACTGAATGCAGTCTACTACAGTCTCCTCTCCATACCTCCTCCTACTGTATCCTCCCCCATACCTCCTTCTACTACTATCTCCTCCCTCATACCTCCTACTACAGTCTTCTCTCCATATCTCCTCCTACTATCTCTTGCCCCATACCTCCTCCCACTGTTTGCTCCACAAAAGATCATCTCCCAGTGTCCTTCCTCATAGGTTATAGATTGTAAGCTGAATGCAGTCTACTACAGTCTCCTCTCCATACCTCCTCCTACTGTATCCTCCCCCATACCTCCTTCTACTACTATCTCCTCCCTCATACCTCCTACTACAGTCTTCTCTCCATATCTCCTCCTACTATCTCTTCCCCCATACCTCCTCCCACTGTTTCCTCCACAAAACCTCCGTCTCTTCAGTCTCCTCCCTCATACCTTATACATTGTAAGCTGAATACAGTGACTTCTCTCTGCTTTAAAAAACTAAAAACAATAATAATAATAAATGTCCAAAAGTCTAATTGTCTATTTCTTTTATACTATTATATACCCAGAATAGAGCTCTCAGATAAAGTGTCTGTCACAGGGTTACCGCGACAGGTTGGAGCCGGGAGACCTCTGCGCCAGAGGGCTCCTGCTCCAGCTCTGAGAAGAAGCACTTCTCCATCATTTCAAGTGTGTTTATTTTCTTCCAGCAGAACAGGGGTTAAGCGGCCATGTTGGATTTTGCTGTGCTCAGAGCTGAGCTTGGTTAGCCACTCCTTTTCCCTATATAATCTGGGCTCTGATACTAATCCTTGTCAGAGATAGCTTTTGCTGCATGACTAGGAGGGAGTGGAGTATCTAATGAGAAGAAGGTTGGGAGGAATAACTTGTGACTGGTGCCTGGTTTGTATGCGTGGTTATTCCGTATCCTTCTCCATTTTGGTTTATCCCCCTACCTTCACACCCCAGTGTTTCCCTCTGTTATATGTGAGTGAATATTTTGTGCGCCTGGAGTTTTCTGTTAACCCCTGTCCACGTTGCCCTGTTTGTCGGGTTGGTGTACTACGGTGCACAGTAGCGCCCCTCTTCCCCGGGTGGGGGAGGAGAACAGACGGAGAGCTAACGCAGGAGTTAGGGTGAGGGCGGAGGCCACGGCATCCTCACCTTCAGAGGTATCCCGTGGAATAGGGCAAGCTAAGGTGCCCCCTAGTGTTTGGGTCAGGGTAGGACCCTGTCCCTGTTCACCCGACAGCTGTGTTGTGACAGTGTCTTTTCTAAAGTTGAGAGCAGCAGTTCTCAAAAGTTTGGCAAAATTATGTGTAAAGATCCTGTATGGTGGCACACAGAGTCCCATCAGCTTTTGATTTCTATGTCATGTATTTTTTATTTTTATAGAAATCAGTGCACAGGATACTGTTTAGTAATGCTTCCAGCCACCAGATCAATGGGCACTTATCTGCAGAAAATGCAGCTGATCAGTTGTTACAGATATCGGCACATCATGAGAGCCAGCACAATCCTTCTACAGCCCCAAAATGTATCCCGCAATAATGCAGATCAATAACACTTAGATGTGGCACTTATAGTTACAGTAAATACTGTGCTATACGACATCCCAAACCATAGCACACAAGTCAATGGAATGATCAATCCTCCTAAAATGTAATAGAAGATCTACAAGCTCGTACTGTCCTGATAGGCCAATAAGCATAAAATATTAATTACACAATTCCTTTATTACTATAAAGTGCATGAAGAACTTCACAGATCATTGAGTGCACTCTGCTGAATAGGAGAAACTTATAATGGACATGCAGAATGGATATCTCTGTAGTCTAGAAAGCCACCCGTGTCCTTGCTGCAAAATGCAGAGAAGATATTTCTGCTTACACCTATCTATGCAGGAAGAAAGTAGTTGTATCAGCAGTCAGTCTAAGATCTCCACGTTGGTTAAATCTAAAATGTGGAAAATGAATCCAAATCATTACCAGATTCCTTTGTCTTTCGGAGTCAGTTTTTTGGTTGTACCAGGGCTCATCACGGGAAGCCTTGCTCTGCCATACATACTTCAGCAAAGTATTTATTAAGGCTTTGCTGATCAGAATACACAGGTACACAATGAGAAAAGCGTTCATTGACCTAGAAGGAACATGGACTCCTGTTATTTGGGGCATTATATCAACATTTACTCAGATTAGATATCAGTCATTTACAATTGTCAGCATGGTAACATCCATATTTTAAGTGTACAGCAGCCTTTATATCTAAAGATTAAACCCGCAACAAATATGTTCATCATAATCTGAATTTCTACAAGAAGTGATTGCGAAAATTGAATTTCATGGCTGTCAACAAATGTGAATCGGTGTCCTGTTTGTGTTCTCTCTAAGAGTATGAGCACACAACATCTTTTTTAGGCAAGTCAGCCCCAAAACCCACCTGATAAAGTGCTTAGAAAATAAGCAAAAGAATGAACAAGTACATTTCTATGTAAAAATTACTTGCTGCTCATATGTTCAGGCTTTTGAGCATCTTTTAACTACTTCAGGTTTCAAAAGATGCCAAGCAGCTAAAATAAGCGACCTGGCCATTCTTCAGGCAGTTCATGCTCAGAAAATGCTCAATATTTTACAATTCAAATTAAAGAGAAGGCTCAAAAAATGCTCAGAAGACGCCAGGGAGTATTTTTGAGCATATTTGTTAGCGTATTTGTGTTTCCGAAACCTCTAGCGGTTTCTTCATTGTTGAATTGAGGAAACACAAATGACTGAAAAATGGAAGTAAAAAAAAAAACAACAACTCAAAATTGATGGAAAAATGTAAAAAAAAATAGCAGCTGGTCAAGCAATCACTCAGTAAGTAGCCAAAAATATGCAAAAAAAGAAGCTCCAGGATAAAAAATGCCAATGTGTCCTAAAGGATCTTCTTGGAAAACTCAACAGGTTCGCCTGAACTTAAAAGACGTCATGTGCACATACCCTTAATAAGCCAGAACAGAAAGTCACTCTGCCAGACTCGAGATGTGCCAGGCAAGACAATAACTAGAACTAGACCCAGGTGATCAGTTGATTGCCAGTAACTGATTTCAGAAAGCGAGTGTTCCATCAACCAACATACAGGCCTTAAAGGGGTTTTCATACTAAACACATGTATCCCATATTTATAGGATAGTGAGCAGAAAAATGTATAATCATATGGGGTCCAATAACGGATACCCACACCAATCCCATGAACAGGAGTTCCAAAGCCACTGGTATGAATGAAGTGAATACTTGATAAATGTATTTAGTGGGAAACCCCCTTTAACAAAAATAAAATGTTAGAAGTGGTTCTCCAACATCATCACCCAATCAGTGGCTGCAATGATCACCTGCAGTGGTCACATGTCAATCATATGTAAACAATGACTGGTAGCACCACTGAAGACTCATTACATTGGCAGTTGTTTTTAAATACCTCTTGAAACATTGGATAACCCCTTTAAAGGGGCTGTCCATTACTTTGACAGCCCTTTCTCATTCTTCATGTTTCGCCACGTTAAAATAAAAACACCTATACTCCCCTCCGATGCCGGCGCTGTTCCAGCGTGAGCCCAGGGAACGTGAGTGTCGACATCGCTGGGATGGTGGTAGGTGGCAGCTGCTCCTGATAAGATTCTATCTAGATAGGAGGAAGGATCTCTGTCTCTAGAGCCTCCCGTCTACACAGAATCTCATCAGTAGCAACTGCCATCTCCTATCTAGATAGGAGGAAGGATCTCTGTCTCTAGAGCCTCCCGTCTACATAGAATCTCATCAGTAGCAACTGCCATCTCCTATCTAGATAGGAGGGAGGATCTCTGTCTCTAAAGCCTCCCGTCTACATAGAATCTCATCAGTAAAAGCTGCCATCTCCTATCTAGATAGGAGGGAGGATCTCTGTCTCTAGAGCCTCCCGTCTACATAGAATCTCATCAGTAGCAGCTGCCATCTCCTATCTAGATAGGAGGGAGGATCTCTGTCTCTAGAGCCTCTCGTCTACATAGAATCTCATCAGTAGCAGCTGCCATCTCCTATCTAGATAGGAGGGAGGATCTCTGTCTCTAGAGCCTCTCGTCTACATAGAATGTCATCAGTAGCAGCTGCCATCTCCTATCTAGATAGGAGGGAGGATCTCTGTCTCTAGAGCCTCCCGTCTACATAGAATGTCATCAGTAGCAGCTGCCATCTCCTATCTAGATAGGAGGGAGGATCTCTGTCTCTAGAGCCTCCCATCTACATAGAATCTCATCAGTAGCAGCTGCCATCTCCTATCTAGACAGGAGGAAGGATCTCTGTCTCTAGAGCCTCCCGTCTACATAGAATGTCATCAGTAGCAGCTGCCATCTCCTATCTAGATAGGAGGAAGGATCTCTGTCTCTAGAGCCTCCCGTCTACACAGAATCTCATCAGTAGCAGCTGCCATCTCCTATCTAGATAGGAGGAAGGATCTCTGTCTCTAGAGCCTCCCGTCTACATAGAATCTCATCAGTAGCAGCTGCCATCTCCTATCTAGACAGGAGGGAGGATCTCTGTCTCTAGAGCCTCCCGTCTACATAGAATCTCATCAGTAGCAGCTGCCATCTCCTATCTAGATAGGAGGGAGGATCTCTGTCTCTAGAGCCTCCCATCTACATAGAATCTCATCAGTAGCAGCTGCCATCTCCTATCTAGATAGGAGGGAGGATCTCTGTCTCTAGAGCCTCCCGTCTACATAGAATCTCATCAGTAGCAGCTGCCATCTCCTATCTAGATAGGAGGGAGGATCTCTGTCTCTAGAGCCTCATGTCTACATAGAATGTCATCAGTAGCAGCTGCCATCTCCTATCTAGATAGGAGGGAGGATCTCTGTCTCTAGAGCCTCCCATCTACATAGAATCTCATCAGTAGCAGCTGCCATCTCCTATCTAGATAGGAGGGAGGATCTCTGTCTCTAGAGCCTCATGTCTACATAGAATCTCATCAGTAGCAGCTGCCATCTCCTATCTCAGTAATGGTAAAGTCTGTCTTCACTGAATACAGATTTTACCTCAGAATTGAGAATTTTGATAATGACTGATCAATTTTGGCAGAGAAAGAAGACAGATTTCTCTGATAAGATATATTACAAAGTTTCTTATTTTTATGTGCACTATTGATTTATGAAATAAAAATTAAAACAACGGTTACATTTTCAGTTAGAGGTTTCCGAATGTGCTAGTTGTAAATATTGGCATATTTTTACTATGTTGCTAATGAAGTGTGTATTACTTAAAGTGATAATGAGAAAAGTAATTCAAGAAAAAGCACAATTGAATTTAATATTGGGTCGATGAGATTTGGAAGCTGTCTTATTACAATAAATTGTTACATGTGACTGCCCTGTAAATAAAGAATAAGAACATCTTACTTTTCAACCGCAGATCTTTTCTGTGATTTTGACTGGTAATTCAGTGCCATCTTGCTTTCCATTCCTGTATATATAGCAACACCTAGAGTTATGAAAAAGTGAAAAGTGAGATTGATACTTGAGAGCAGTAAAGAAAAGATCTACTCATGAACACAACAGAGAATCGTGATCCGATAACAAAGTATTCACTGTTTATCAGCCTACTCTAAGCCCTGATCAGTGTATTGTACATGTATCATCAGGTCCTCATCCACCTCTAATGATCAATTCAGTCACGCAGCAGATTTTTTAAATTGGCCTCTTGCCAAAAATCACAGAACAGCACTATTTAATATCTTACTTTCCATTACTTGCACTGCAGCTGTTAATTATCAAAGTACTTCGTCAGAACTAATTTGTTTTAGATTTTATAATGAGTGTCCAGCATTGACATTATTTCATTTTTGCCCCAAATTTTGCAGATATAAAGCCCCAAATCCCATGTGCAGACACAGAGATGAAAACTAAAATTCTAGCCAACAGGGGGAGCTCCAGAGCGTAATGCATACTGTTTATACAATGAACTTAATGGTAACATTGCTCCTATGCAACTTATTTAGTCTCTTTTTTACTTTTTAGATTTTTCATTTGACTGTTATTTCTTTTCTGCATTCAATGAGTGGTAGGAGGGAGTTGTGTATCTGGGGTGTATGGAATGCACAACTATGTGAGTGGAAGCAGAATAACTTCTTGCATTTCTACTCTTGTCAAGTGCTGAGGAAGTGTGGCAGTGGACATACACTTTAAAGAGGTTGTCCACTACTTTAACACTCATGACCTATCCTTACAATAGGTCATCAATGTCCGATTGGTGGGTGTGCCCCACCAATTACCTGTTCTCAGTGCCGGCGTCAGCAGGAAAAGCTCAGTTGCGGAGATTCTCCGTCTACTGATAGTGGCCGCGACCGGGTATTGCATATACGCCCCTATTGATTTGAATAGGCGGTGGATGTGCAGTACACAGCCGCGGCCACAATCAGCAGATGGAGCAGTTCCATAACTGAGCACTTGTGGCCGCCGCCAACATCGAAAACACCTGATCGGCATTGATGACGTATCCTAAGGATAGGTCATCAATGTCAAAATAGTGGACAACCTCTTTAAGTTACCAAGAAAATAATCTATTAATTTATCACCAATGTCCCTTATCAACATCCCTGCTGGTTTACTGGATCAGATACACAAACGTATGCAATTCCTCGGACAAAGAATATATTTTAGACTTTTGCTTACCAAATATTCTTTCTGTGTTCTTTAGCGTAGCACCACGGAGTAACAGATTTTCTGACCCCAGAGGTCTAATAAAAGACAAATATAAAGCAATTTTAATATACACTGCTCAAAAAAATAAAGGGAACACTCAAATAACACATCCTAGATCTGAGTGAATGAAATATTCTCATTGAATACTTTGGTCTGTACAAAGTTGAATGTGCTGACAACAAAATCACACAAAAATAATCAATGGAAATCAAATTTATTAACCAATGGCGGCCTGGATTTGGAGTAACCCCCAAAATTAAAGTGGAAAAACACACTACAGGCTGATCCAACTTTGATGTAATGTCTTTAAATCAAGTCAAAATGAGGCTCAGTATTGTGTGTGGCCCCCACGTGCCTGTATGACCTCCCTACAATGCCTGGACATGCTCCTGATGAGGTTGCGGATGGTCTCCTGTGGGATCGCCTCCCAGACCTGGACTAAAGCATCCGCCAACTCCTGGACAGTCTGTGGTGCAACGTGACGTCGGTGGATGGAGCGAGACATGATGTCCCAGATGTGCTCAATCGGATTCAGGTCTGGGGAACGGGCGGGCCAGTCCATAGCTTCAATGCCCTCATCTTGCAGGAACTGCTGACACACTCCAGTCACATGAGGTCTGGCATTGTCCTGCATTAGGAGGAACCCAGGGCCAACCGCACCAGCATATGGTCTCACAAGGGGTCTGAGGATCTCATCTCGGTACCTAATGGCAGTCAGGCTACCTCTGGCGAGCACATGGAGGGCTGTGCGGCCCTCCAAAGAATTGCCGCCCCACACCATTACTGACCCACTGCCAAACCGGTCATGCTGAAGGATGTTGCAGGCAGCAGATCACTCTCCAGGGCGTCTCCAGACTCTGTCACATATGCTCAATGTGAACCTGCTTTCATCTCTGAAGAGCACAGGGCGCCAGTGGCGACTTTGTCAATCCTGGTGTTCTGTGGCAAATGCCAAACGTCCTGCACGGTGTTGCGCTGTGAACACACCCCCATCTGTGGACGTCGGGCCCTCATACCACCCTCATGGAGTCGGTTTCTAACCAAT
This sequence comes from Phyllobates terribilis, assembly GCF_046119375.1. NCBI lineage: Eukaryota > Metazoa > Chordata > Amphibia > Anura > Dendrobatidae > Phyllobates > Phyllobates terribilis. The sequence goes on along the minus strand of NW_027362762.1, from coordinate 322,744,873 downwards.
TGTGCAGGCACATACACGTTTGTGGCCTGCGGGAGGTCATTTTGCAGGGCTCTGGCAGTGCTCCTCCTGTTCCTCCTTGCACAAAGGCGGAGGTAGCGGTCCTGCTGCTGGGTTGTTGCCCTCCTACGGCCCCCTCCACGTCTCCTGGTGTACTGGCCTGTCTCCTGGTAGTGACACCAGCCTCTGGACACTACGCTGACAGACACAGCAAACCTTTTCGCCACAGCTCGCATTGATGTGCCATCCTGGATGAGCTGCACTACCTGAGCAACTTCTGTGGGTTGTAGAGTCTGTCTCATGCTACCACGAGTGTAAAAGCACAACCAACATTCAAAAGTGACCAAACCATCAGCCAGAAAGCATTGGTACTGAGATGTTGTCTGTGGTCCCCACCTGCAGAACCACTCCTTTATTGAATGGGTCTTGATAATTGCCAATAATTTCCATCTATTGTCTATTCCATTTGCACAACAGCATGTGAAATTGATTGTCAATCAGTGTTGCTTCCTAAGTGGACAGTTTGATTTCACAGAAGCTTGATTTACTTGGAGTAATATTCTGTTGTTTAAGTGTTCCCTTTATTTTTTGAGCAGTGTAGATTAGAACATATAGAATGGACGTTAGAACAATAATTCAAAAGTAATAAAAGAGTAATGAAGAAAATGTTATCTATAGAACGAAGGAAAGAAACTGTCATGATGTAAAACATATGAACTAACCTGGCATTGGGGTCCTCTGTTTTGCTATAAATATTGATCCGACCAACAAACCTAAACAATGTAAGCACCAAGTAAAGCAAGTCAGAAAAGCAATAAAACTGTAAGAATTCTACATATTAACTAATACTAACAATCATCTAGTGCAGCAGGGCACAATCCTGCAGTCATGGCAGAAACACTTACAGATTCTCCTGGCAGACTTGTGTTGGCACTGTTATGGTGGGCAATGCTGCTGTCACTATTAAGGGTCTATGGCAAAGGGCACAATTATGGGAGCAATGTGGCTGCCGATGTATAAAAATATATCTATCAGTGGAGTAACTTGAAGTTTGTGGGCCCAAATCATAGTTTTTTCTTATTGGCCAAAGGGACCTTTTGGGTTCCCTAGACTCCAGGGCCCTGGTGTTATTGCAGCCCCTGCACCCACTATAGTTACGCCCTTGATCTTTACCATTTTCCCACTTCTGGAAGGTTCTGTATGAGTATATTAATCACAAGATCTATTTCATTGTGACCCCATTGAATCCTTACAAAAGATTCTAAATAAAGCCACACATTTTTCTCTTTTCTTTTTCTTCTTCCCTCCCCAAATATTGTTTTCAGATATTGCGCCCATTTTTGGTCTACAATACCAATCATTCAGTGTTGATCGTTGGACACTCGTTCTTACTTGTAAAGATCTGGCTGAGGTTGTTCACATTCTATGGTAGCGTGCAACGTGTCCATTTCTTGTTCATTGTGAAATGCTTTTGTGTCTTGAACAGAAAAATATGTCTAGTTCGGGGAACACAAATATATACAGTATATATGTATGCAAAAAAGTGAGTTTCCGACTGTTAGCTACGGTAACATCACATACAATACTGAAGAAGAAATCGGAATAACACAGTACACTTCATCTCTCAGATAATACACAGCTTGTTACCCTCTGGGACTGGATCTGGTGTAATGAGCTATATGTCAGCATAGTTTATACCACAAGACAGTTGTCTATTGCTGCACCTGTTTTCAGGATTAATGCGAGAGCACAAGCATGTAAAATGGAAAATTTCTAGACTAAACCAAAGGGGATGTCTGGGAAGTACTCCGTCTTTTCTTGCCCCAAATATATCTTATGACATGAAGTTGTCCATAGTAGATAATCCTTGTAGTAAATAACAGTATGGCTAATAATTCTGGAACTGTTTTCTTCTCTGTAAATATATTTCAAAATACTATGATATTTGTTATCGTAAATTTTGATTTTATGAAAACTGTTTGACAACCAATGTGGACTATATGTCACCCAAATATCCTGACTAGATCGCTGGCTAACCACAGACACATAGTTAAGATATATATATATACACATACATACATACATACATTTGTATGGAAAAGCAAATAGGAACATCATATAATTTAAAGCGGTTGTCCAAGACTAAACAATTGATGACCTGTCCATAGGATAGGTCTTTAGTATGAGATCGGTAAGGTTCTGTCACCCTACACATCCATCAATCATCTGACGTCTGCTCTGGCAGTTGTCTGTACATTGTCTAGTGACAACCAGCATAGCAGTTATCAGCTTATCCTTGGGTTCCTACGGGTAGCTTATCAGTTGTTTAGCCATAGGCAACCCCTCTGAAGGGAATCTGACAGCTGATTCATGCTGTCCGCTCCATGGGAAGGGAATCTGACAGCTGATTCATGCTGTCCGTTCCCTGGGCAGCATGTATCAGACCATGGCTGCATGATTTAACTCTGAAATGCTGCAGTGTTTCAGAGAACATAGTTTAAAAGCCACCAGGGACCAAGCCACACAGAAGACTAGTCAGACAGGTGGCTTCTTCTCACCTGCTGCCAGTGACTGACAGTTCTCTCCCTGCATTGGTTTGTAGGGAGAGAACTGTCATTCCAGGGCAGCGGACGGGGAGAAGCCACCAGGGACCCACCTTTCCGCTGAGTCTCCCATGTGGTTATTAAATTATGATTTCCTTTAAAACATTGAAACATTTCAAAGTTACACATACACAGCTGAAATTATTCCCGTGGATCAGGCAGCATGTATCAGCTGTCAGGTTCCCTTTAAGGTGGCAATCTTGCTGGACACATATGACCAATAATTAATAAGCAGCAATGACAAAAACCAATGTACCTCTAATACCGAGCCAATATTTCTAAACATTAAAACGTATTTAAGGTTTCAATAAAAGAATCATCATTAGTGATGAGTGAGTATGTTCTGTTAACCCTTTCGGCGAGTATGCTCGGGCCGAACTCCGAGTATTTACAGCTGCTCGGTGTTATGTTTGAATCGCTCCCGTGTGCATGATTTGCGACTGTTTGACAACTTTAATACATATGAGGAATGTGTAAGAAATAGACATTCCTTACATGTACTAAAGCTGTCAAACAGTCGCAAATCATGCACACGGGAGTGATTCAAACATAACACTGAGCAGCTGTAACTATACTCCCCGAAAGGGTTAACAAAACATACTCGCTCATCACTAATCATCATGTATTTTGCAGTATTTAGTGATTATATCATTATTTGAATATTGTCGGAAGTAAGTTTTTAGTAAATATTATTTTGTTTTAGTAAATATTATTTATCGATTTGATCTACAGCATTGGATAATACTGCACAACTGCATGTAGCTAATGCACTATATGTATAGAGACTTCAGTAAGCATGAAATGACATATCACTTTGTGAAATATGCACAATTCAGTCACAAACACACCATTCAGAACATTTTAACCCAACAGTGTAGTTCTGCCAGTATCATCTGCAGGTACCGTAAGAGACATCTGTGCTTACTTTGTGACTGGATTCTCCATCCAAACTCGCTGTTGTAACAAAACATGTGCCATCCTCCCTACTCGTAGAAAGCAGTATCATGTCACATGGAAAAACTTCATCTTCTTTAACCAGAACAATGTCTCCAACCTAGAAAAAGGTAAAAAAAAGAAACAATGATCGTATGCTAGTGTGCGCAGTTTTTTTTTTACACTTGAGCCTGTCACAAGTATGCAAAAGAATATACTAATGGATTATGTTTTGCCTATATAAATGCACAGATTACAGGCACCAATTCTACAATTAATGCATGGAGGTATATACTCCACCCATTTTTAATTATATTGCTGATTTTTATCATTCTGCTTTCCCTTTTAAGCAAGGAGGTATATATTTGCTAAGAACAAAATTAATTGAAGGATGTATAGTTTGTGAAAGTGGCAATGTTGGTTGTCCGCTATGACTTCATGTTGTCCCAGCCTCCTAATTTCCTGCGTTTTTTGGGTGGGTAGCAGTTCATGCCAGCTGCATTGTTGCTCTTCTGGCATGAGAGCTTTGTGCTCTGATAATGCTTTATGAGGCAGCTTTGCTTCTGTAGCATCAGAACTACAGTGGGGCTGCAGAGTGGTGGCTAGGATTAAGGCTGCGTGCCAACAATGCGTTTTTTCAAGCGCTTTTGCTGTGGAATTTGCGCAGCGTAAACGCTTGTAAAACGCTTGGTAATCCATCACCCATGGTCCACTCCTGCGATCCCAGCCAGCCTCAGTAGAGTGATTACAATCTCAGTAGGAAAGAGCTTGCAAGCACAGAGCATGTTTGGCCATAGCTAATAGACAGCGGTAGCAGTGGCCGGTCCCTTTGGTAATCAACAGTAAACAATAAAATAGGAAAATATCTGGAGAACTAAAGGCATATAGAAACATTAATTAGACTTCAAAATAGCAATTGTTTTATGATAGCTACCTAAATACACTCATTCAAGTAAATGGGAACGACAATATAAGGCTTCTGCGTCCCAATGAAAATTCTATAATAGCGCCACCTCCCAACTGGTGTGACTGCTACCTCTTCACCCCCTAAAGCTACTCTGCAGAGCATGATTACTAATGAATAGAAGTGATAGTAATTGCAACATCTATAGTGGGTATAAAAATTCTTTACACCCTTGTTAAAATGCTAGATTTTTGTCATGTAAAAAATTATACCAAGAAGAATCATTTCAGAACTTTTTCCACCTTTAATATCACCCATAATCTGTGGGAGAATGTGTTGTGGTCTGATGAGACTAAGGTTGAACTTTTTGCCAACACTGCGCAAAGCTAAAAGAATACCTACATTTAAGCATGGTGGAGGCAGGATTATGCTTCAGGGCTCTTTTTCAGCAGCTGGAACTGGGGCTTTAGTCAAGATGGAATGAATTATGAACAGTTCAAAATATCAGTCAATTTTGCAAAATAAACATTCAGGCCTCTGCTAAAAAGCAGAAGAATAAGTGGAATTTCATCTTTCATCAAATGTTTTGGAATGGCCCAGTCAGAGCCCAGACCTTAATACAATTGAAAATCTGAGAGCTGTAGATGCCCTCACAATCTGACAGATTTGGAGCGCTATTGCAAAGAATAGTGGACAAGGATTGCCAATTCGGGATGTGTTATGCTGATAGGCTCCTACCCAAAAAGACTGAATACTGCCACAAATTCAAAGGATACTTCAACAAAGTATTATTTTTAGAGTGTATGTATATATATATATATATATATATATATGCGCGCAACCACATTATAGTAGTTCTTTTCTTTTTCCACCTGAAAAGATTTCAGTTAGTTTTTTTTTATCGAATTGTACAAATTATAGGACATTAAGGCTAGGTGCCCACGATGCAGAAATGAAGCAGAAAATTTCTGCAGCATTTCTGCATCTCTCTGGCAGAAAAAACGCATGCAGATTGTACATGCGTTTTTCCTGCAGAATACATGCGGATCCACATGCGGATTCACATGCGTTTCCGCATGCAGATTGACAAGCGCTTTCCAGGCGATTAGCATCACTTGGAAAGTGCTTGACAACTAGGTCACACTGTATAAATCCATGCAAACAGCATGGATTTATACAGTGTGAACCGTAAAAATTAAAACAAATAAAGCTATACTCACCCCCGAGGCCCCGGTGTGTGCAGCAGCGCTCGTTCCTGTCTGGTTCCCGGCTGCCGGCATATCGCGAGACAGAGCGGTGAAGGGCCTGCGGTCACATGACTGTGACGTTACCGCAGGTCCTCAAGCGATGCCGGCATTCAGAGAGAAGACGCCGGACAGGTGAATATAACGTTATTTGTTATTTTATTCTTTTTTTACAGATACAATGGTACCCAGGTCTGGAGGAGAGTCTCCTCTCCTCCAGAACTGGGTACCATCCGCACATAGAGACGCATAGAAGCCGCTTGTACAAATGTACAGTCGCGGTTTCTATGCGTTTCAATGCAAGTCAATGGCGGGAGTTCCGCTGCGCTACCGCAAAATTAAATGACATGCTGCGCATTTTTGTACGCAGCATAAACGCTGCGGAAAAATCCGCAGCATGTGCATAGAACATGCGGAATCCCCTTGGGGACCATGGGGTGCGGATTACCTAGCGTTTCACAAGCGTTTCCGCTGCGGAAATTCCGCAGCATAAACGCTTGAAAAACGCTACGTTGGCACCCAGCCTAAGTGTGGAAAAAGGTCTGAAAGTATTCTCCTTGGTATGATTTTTTTACATTACAAAACCTGGCATTTTAACAGGGTTGGGTAGTTTTTGTTTAATTTACTATATGAAAATAAACATGTTTCTTCTGATAAGCTGATAACTTTATTAAAAATAAAATGTTTCATTTAGGGTAATCATTACACTTATAAACAAACTTTGTAGAATATCCAGGATAGTCCAACTGTGATTCTGATACAAACAGAAGTCCAAATTGAGATATACATAGTAGTACAGACATACGAAGAACAATATATTCAAGTTCTTGTTTTTCATCACATCATACTTTAAAATAACAATAAAGGACTGATATAAAAGAGCCGGTCCACAGCTGTTTCATGTATTCCTACATAGGGATAATCTATATCATCACTATTGCATAGAAAGAAGGCTAACAAACTGACTCTTACCCTAAGTTTTCGACTTTGCTTTCGGACCAATTTGCCATGCTGGATAACATGGACAGAATACTGGTTCATAGCATTATCAGCTTTGTGCCTTAGCCAGTCTTCATAGCCCTGTGCGGGTAATTAGGATAAGAAAGTTAAAGGATATGAACTTTGTATTGAAAGATATTGGTTGTTAAGACCACCATACACAATAAAGTAAGTTGTTGGTTGAATGACCATTTAATGAATATAGAGAATGCTGATAGCCATATGCATACACATTTTAGTCCATAATGGCCATGCATGTCCTGTGATACCAGGAGAAATGATCTTTCTGGGAATATTCTTTCCCGGAAAGATTGTTCAAGGTCAATTAATCTTTCTTTGAGTTAACTCTTTAATGCTTCATGACGAATACATCTGGCATGGAGTAGGTAGGATGTGTGGAACAGGCTCAGGAACTTCACACATAGCAGATGCTGGCTAAAATAAATAGCGGGCATGTGTGTGTAACAGCCGCGGCTGGAACGGAGATCTTCACAGTGGATATCTTAGACAGCGGCATTAAAATGGCTAGCGTGCTTCGGGTTCCATCACCCACACCCGAGGAGGTCACAAGGAGCCGATGGGTTGCTAAGGCAGTCGGGGACCTGCTGAAGGCTCACTTCACTGACAACTTGGTACTTTTGTGAAGCTCATGAGCTTCATAGGAGACCGTGATTTTCACTACATTGTGGAATAGTATAGTATTGTTGTATATAGTATAAGCAATCAGACGACGGCAGGTTCAAATCCCCTAAGGGGACTAACAAATAAGTGGAAACATTTTTTTTAGAAATAATAAAAAAAAAAAATTTATAAAAATTTGAAACACCCCTCTTTTCCCCCATAAAAAATAAAGAAATGTAAAAATAACCATATCTAATATTGCTGCATCTGTAAAAGTTCAGGATATCAAAATTTAAAATTTAATAAACTGTACAATAAATACCATAAGGAGAAAAAAAAATCAAAACGCCAGAATTGCGATTTATCGGGCACCACACAAAAACATACAATAAGAAGTTATCAATATGTTATATCTACACTGTGTGCAGAAATATTAGGCAAATGAGCATTTTGATCACATGATATTTTTTATACATGTTGTCCTACTCCAAGCTGCATAGGCTTGAGAGCCAACTACCAATTAAGTAAATCTGGGGATGTGCATCTCTGTAATGAGGAGGGGTGTTGTCTAATGACATCAACACCCTATATAAGGTGTGCTTAATTATTAGGCAACTTCCTTTCCTTTGGCAAAATGGGTCAGAAGAGAGATTTGACGGGCTCTGAAAAGTCCAAAATTGTGAGATGTCTTGCAGAGGGATGCAGCAGTCTTGAAATTTCCAAACTTTTGAAGCGTGATCACCGAACAATCAAGTGTTTCATGGCAAATAGCCAACAGGGTCGCAAGAAGCGTGTTGGCCAAAAAAGGCACAAAATAACTGCCCATGAATTGAGGAAAATCAAGCGTGAAGCGGCCAAGATGCCATTCGCCACCAGTTTTGCCATATTTCAGAGCTGCAACGTTACTGGAGTATCAAAAAGCACAAGGTGTGCGATACTGAGGGACATGGCCAAGGTAAGGAAGGCTGAAAAACGACCACCTTTGGACAAGAAACACAAGATAAAACGTCAAGAATGGGCCAAGAAATATCTTAAGACTGATTTTTCAAAGGTTTTATGGACTGATGAAATGAAAGTGACTCTTGATGGGCCAGATGGATGGGCCAGAGGCTGGATCAGTAAAGGGCAGAGAGCTCCACTCCAACTCAGACGCCAGCAAGGTGGAGGTGGGGTACTGGTATGGGCTGGTATCATCAAAGATGAACTTGTGGGACCTTTTCGGGTTGAGGATGGAGTGATGCTCAACTCCCAGACCTACTGCCAGTTTCTGGAAGACAACTTCTTCAAGCAGTGGTACAGGAAGAAGTCGGTATCGTTCAAGAAAAACATGATTTTCATGCAGGACAATTCTCCATCACATGAATCCAACTACTCCGCAGTGTGGCTGGCCAGTAAAGGTCTAAAAGAAGAAAAAATAATGACATGGCCCCCTTGTTCACCTGATCTGAACCCCATAGAGAACCTGTGGTCCATCATAAAATGTGAGATCTACAGGGAGGGAAAACAGTACACCTCTCAGAACAGTGTCTGGGAGGCTGTGGTGGCTGCTGCACGCAATGTTGATCGAAGACAGATCAAGCAACTGACAGGATCTATGGATGGAAGGCTGTTGAGTGTCATCATAAAGAAAGGTGGCTATATTCATCACTAATTTTTTTAGTTTTTGTTTTTGCATGTCAGAAATGTTTATTTCTAAATTTTGTGCACTGATATTGGTTTACCTGGTGAAAATAAACAAGTGAGATGGGATTATATTTGGTTTTTATTAAGTTCCCTATTAATTCTGCACAGTAATAGTTACCTGCACAAACATATATCCTCCTAAGATAGCCAAATCTAAAAAAAAAACACTCCAACTTCCAAAAATATTAAGCTTGGATATTTATGAGTCTTTTGGGTTGATTGAGAACATAGTTGTTGATCAATAATAAAAATAATCCTCTAAAATACAACTTGCCTAATAATTCTGCACACAGTGTATACAAAATGGTATCATCAGCTTGCCACTCACAAGACAAGCCATCACAAAGCTGCATCGATGGAAAATTAAAAACATTCTCGATCTTGGGAAATGACAGAAGCCAATGTTTTTTTACAAACTTCTGAATTTTTTTCACCACTTAAATAGAAAAAAATCTATGGAAGCTTGGTATCACTGTGATCGTACTACTGAGCTTGAAAATTCTGTTTCCTGGTTGTTTTTATCAATACTGTAACCACAAAACTTAAAAAAAACTACGGCAGAGTCACATTTTTTTTTTCATCATTTCATCCTACTTGGAATTGCTTTTCTCTTTTTTTCAGTACATTTTATATTAAAATAAATAGTGTCATTCAAAATGACAACTCGGTCCGCAAAAACAGTCCTCATATTGGCCATGTCAACAGAAAAAAAAGGTATGCCTCTTGGAAGAAGGGGATGTAAAAATAAAAGCTCAAAAATTAAAAATCAACTCGACATTAAAGAGATTCTATCACCAGGTTATTGCTACCCATTCCAAGATCAGCATTACGTAAGGGCAGAGAAAATCTCTCCGCGGCAGATCTAGCAGTTCTCTGAATGCTGAGCTCTGTATAACCCCGCCCACACCACTGATTGACAGCTTTCTGTGTACACTCTGCATAGGCAGAAAGCTGCCAATCTGTGGTGGGTGAGGGGTTATACAGAGCTCATTAATATGGAGGACTAAATGACAAATCAAACAGCTGTCTTCAGTTCAAACAATGATGGTCTGTGATTGATCAATTGTTTGTTCTTAGTTTTTTACCGAATGATTAATTATTTTGGTTGAAATTTTTCATTTGCATCAACTAAAATCTAATGTGTATGGGTACCATTAGGCGTTAAATGAGTGAGTTACCTGTTTAATTGCAGTCACAGTGATGACAAAGAATAGTGGCAAGCCACTGGTTATTGGACTGGTCGGAGTATCAATGATAAGCTGAAAGACACCAGCAAAATATAAAATATAAAAAATACACTCCACCAATTTATTTGTACGGTCTGTGAAAGAAAGACATTATTGAACAGCAGAAATAAAAGAAAATTAAATGTGGTCAAAATAGAATATTCTCCAAGCCTGACACTCTTTATGTTTCTACAAGGCAGTAGATACCCACGAGATTACAGTACTGCCTTCTTCATGTGCCTTGCCAGGACTACTTTAAAAGGGTTGTTCTATCGGGGACATTTATGGCACTTCTGTGACCTGCATCTATCATGACAGTAGGGCCTAAGTGCACACAGTTTACAATAAAAAAAAATGGGTGCACAGCTCTGTCCATCCATTTTTATGGGAGCATTGAAAAATATTGTAACGAGTTACAAGGAGGATGAATCAGCCTCCATCTCCTCCATCTTTACATGCGAGCGGTCTATTCTGTTGTACCGAGGAACAAAGCAGAGGGGGTCTCTCGGGAATTCCGGGCAACATTAATAGAAACGCTGAGGGAAAAATCCATTCTGGCTGGTTTCCTGTCTGCTCCTTAATATAGTCTACTGTTTGGAGAAGTGTTTTTTTTATATTATTGTAAAAGACATTTTCTATTTCAAAGACACTTGAAGATCATGTACTGAACTAATGTCCGCCCTGGTGATATCTGGAAAAATCCCTTGCTCAGCGTGACGTGACAATTTATACTACTATATCAGAAATATCTATAATATACACGATATCCAAGTTATTTCTACTCTATAATATTCTCTTCCTGTATAAGTGAAAATATGCATTCTGTAATTTGTTATAGATTGATGAATGTTATAAGTCAGTGGTAGGTGTTATGTATACAGTCCATACAAAATATCAGATCTTGTATGTTCAAACCTTTTGTACATGTGAGAATCTGCCAAAATAAAGAACTTCACAGCCACCACCCTTGGTGCATTTCTCTAATGTTTACTGTACATGTAAAGCAAAGGTAGGTAGGTATGATGCACATGTGATTGTACCACCTACAGTACATGGCAGAAGACGTCCCTAATGCCCAGTGACTAATCATAACAGATGTTACTCTAAATAACTTGGCACAATAAGTGTAACCATAGGTAGTAGTCACCAAGGTGCTTTCTCATCACAGTTATGTTATCTGGTACATTTTAGCCTTTCTAGAGCCATAACAAATATTTGGTAGTAAATTAGCCAGTGTTTCTATAGACTTCATAGCCATCAAGAAGCTGTAGTACTAAAGGCAGAGCCCATGTTCATGATTTAACCCTAAAATTTCATATCCCAATGTCATGCACATATGAAAACTGGGTCACATTTACCTGTAAAGGGAAGTCATTGCTGCAGTAGAAGAACGGACAACATTGAAAAAGGAGCAGCGTGGATTTGTGAGTTTTTTTATAAACTCTTTTTCAGCATTTTTATATATTATATATATATATATATATATATATATATATATATATATATATATATATATATATATATATATATATATATATACCGTATATTCCGGCGTATAAGACGACTTTTGAAGACTGAAAAATCTTCTGTCTAGTCTGGGGTCGTCTTATACGCCGGTAATGCTTTTGAACTTTCAGAAATTGACATGCGGGGATACTCTGGGGGTGTTAATAAGCTGCCGTGGCCGTATCCCTGCCATGTCGGAGTTAATATAAGGTGGAGGGAGTTAAAATACGGTGGCGGTAGGTCCAGACGGTCAGCGCTTCTGTGCTGAAACGGACACATCGCTGCGTATTCCCAGCTCCGGACACAGCGCAGGGCTTCTGTGCCGACAGCTTTCACTTGTCACAGAAGCGCTGCGCTGTGTCCGGAGCTGGGAAGTTCGCATCGCTTCTGTGACAATATATGAAAAGCCGGCAATTCAGCAGCGGCATAAGCCGGCACCCGACAATTTAGAATAGAAAGAATAGAGCTTCACACATAGATTAGATAGATAGAAACATGTCAGTCACATATATATGAAGTACAGTGACAGTATTGCTTACTGTACTTGTCATTTAGTGTAAAGGATTTATTAAAACAAATAATAGTGTTTTCATGCACCGTCTCTTTAAAAAAGCCGGCCGGCAATTCAGCATCTGTACCCGACAATTTATAACAGACAGAATAGAGCTTCACACATAGATTAGATAGATAGAAACATGTCAGTCACTTATATATGAAGTACAGTGACAGTGCTGGTTACTGTACTTGTCATCTAGTGTTAAAATAACGGATTTATTAAAAAAAAAATTGGCGTGGGGTTCCCCTTAATTTTAGTCTCTAGCGGAGGTTAAGCAGACAGCTGGGGCAAATGTTTAAAGCCTGGGAAGGGGGTAATACCCACGGAGCTTCCCAGGCTACTAATATCAGCCCCCAGCTGAATACCTAGCCTTTACTAGCTATTAAAATGGGGGATCCCAAAAAAATGACGTGGGGTCCCCCCTATTTTAATAGCTAGCAAAGGCTAGGCAGACAGCTGGAGGCTGATATTAATAGCCCAGGAAGGGTGCCATGAATATTGGCCCCCTCCCAGGCTAGAAACACCAGCCGTCAGCCGCCCCAGAAATGGCGCATCCATAGGATGCGCCAAATCTGGCACTTAGCCTCGCTCTTCCCACTGCCCTGTAGCGGTGGCAGTGGGGTAATAGGGCTGGGGTTGATGTCAGCTTATAATGCCAGCTGACATCAAGCCCAGGTTAGTAATGGAGAGGCGTCTATAAGACACCCCCATTACTAACCCCATAGTCAAAGTTAAAAAAAACACAAACACCCAGAATAAAGTCCTTTAATTGAAATAAAGACACAATCCTTTATTGTTCTAAATTAAACCATACTTACCATCACGCCCATTCCAGCTGAAGCCAACGATCTCCTGCAATAAAAGTAAAATAATAAAGCAACCTCATCCTTACCTCTCCATGGTTCCCACGACAGCTTCAGCTCTGCTACATCGAGATGACAGGCTGGACCGCAGCAGAACGCTGCCATCCAGCCTGTCATCCCGCAGACACTGAGAAGCGCAGGCATGCTTGCGCTCCTCAGTGTCTGGCTGTGACGGCATCCAGATGAGCCGACAATGAACTCAGCTCACCTCCTGGACGTCCGTCACTGACAGCGTGGGAACCTTCTACTGCGCATGCGGGGAGCAGGAGAATTTTCCCACGCTGTCAGTGACGTGCATGAGGTGAGCCGAGTTCATTGGACATGATCTCGGCTCATCTGGATGCCGTCACAGTCAGACACTGAGGAGCACAAGCATGCCTGCGCTTCTCAGTGTCTGCGGCATGGCAGCTGGATGGCAGCGTTCTGCTGCGGTGCAGCCTGTCATGTGAATGTAGCAGAGCTGGACCGGTCCTGGGAACCATGGAGAGTTAAGGATGATGTTGCTTTATTATTTTACTTTTATTGCAGGAGATCGTTGGCTTCAGCTGGAATGGGCGTGATGGTAAGTATGGTTTAATTTAGAACAATAAAGAATTGTGTCTTTATTTCAATTAAAGGACTTTATTCTGGGTGTTGTGTTTTTTTTAATTACTTTACTAGAAATTCATGGTGGTCATGTCTAATATTGGCGTGACCCCATGAATTTCGGGCTTAGGGCCAGCTGATAATGCCAAGCTGGCCCTAACCCCTTTATTACCCAGTGAGCCACCGCACCAGGGCCCTGGATGAGTTGGGTACAGCGCCAGAAGATGGCGCTTCTATGAACGCGCCATTTTCCGGGGTGGCTGCGGACTGCAATTTGTAGCGGGGGGGGCCCAGAAAGCTTGGGCCTCCCTGCGCTGCAGATTCCAGCCCCCAGCTGCCTAGTTGTACCTGGCTGGACACAAAAATAGGGCGAAGCCCCACGTATTTTTTTTTTTAATTATTTCATGAAATAATTAAAAAAAAAAGGGCTTCCCTATATTGTTGTGTCCGGCCAGGTACAAATAGGCAGATGGTGGTTGGGGGCAGCCCGTTCCTGCCTGCTGTACCTGGCTGGACACAAAAATATGGCGAAGCCCCACGTCAACATTTTTGGGAAAAATTAATTACAAAATTAATAATTTAGGGACTGCATCTTTATTAACCCCTCAATTGTCATTTAGTGTTAAAATAAAGGATTTTTTAAAAAGAAAATTGGCGTGGGATCCACCATCATTATAGTCTCTAGCGGAGGTTAAGCAGACGGCTGGGGCAGATGTTTGAAGTCTGGGAAGAGGGTAATACCCACGGAGCTTCCCAGGCTACTAATATCAGCCCCCAGCTGAATACCTAGCCTTTACTAGCTATTAGAATGGGGGACCCCCCCAAAAAATGACGTGGGGTCCCCCCTATTTTAATATGTTTATGAGTGACAGTTTTCCTGCTATATACCTGCATGTCATAAGAATTTAAATTAAAAAAGGACCATGTTAAATTCAAATCTGTTTTTTTTAAATTTTTACCGGTGTTTGGTATGCGTTGGAAAAGGGGTAGTCTTATACGGTGAATATATCCTAAACTCTATATTTTAAGTAGGGGGGTCGTCTTATACACCAGGTCGTCTTATACGCCGGAATATACGGTATATATATATCTATATATATATATATATATATATATATATATATATATATATATATATATATATATATATATATATATATATATATATATATATATATATATATCTATATATATATCTATATATATCTATATCTATATCTATATACATATATATATATCTATATACATATATACTAGCTATTGAACCCGTTCTACGCCCGGGTGGCGAGTATTTTTATTGGTATATGGTCTCTCATGCTGGTATGTGCTGCCCCCTCCTGGTATTTGTGCTGCCCCCTTCCTGTCCCCAACATCCTATCCTGGTATGCATGTCACCCCTCATCCCTATCTTGGTATGCATGGCACCCCTCATCCCTATCTTGGTATGCATGGAACCCCTCATCCCTATCCTGGAATGCATGGCACCCCTCATCCCCAATCCTGGTATTCATGGCACCCCATCCCTCATCCCTATCCTGGTATGTATGGTACCCCTCATCCTGGTGTGGATGGTACCCCTCATCCCTATCCTGGTATGCATGGCACCCCATCCCTCATCCTGGTATGCATGGTACTCCTCATCCCTGTCCTGGTATGCATGGCCCCTCATCACCAATCCTGGTATGCATGGTACCCCTCATCCCAATCCTGGTATGCATGGCACCCCTTGTCCCCAATCCTGGTATGTGTGGCACCCCTCACCCCCTAATCCTGGTATGTGTGGCACCACTCACCCCCCAATTCTACTATGCATGGTCCCCTCATCCCCCAATCCTGGTATGCATTGTCTCCTCACCCCCCAATCCTGGTATGCATGGTCCCCTCACCCCCCAATCCTGGTATGCATGGTCCCCTCACCCCCCAATCCTGGTATGTGTGGTCCCCTCACCCCCCAATCCTGGTATGCGTGCTCCCCTCACCCCCCAATCCTGGTATGCATGGTCCTCTCACCCTCTAATCCTGGTATGTATGGTACCACTCATCCTGGTATGCATGGCACCCCATTCCTCATCCTGGTATGCATGGTACCCCTCATCCCCCCAAACCTGGTATGCTTGGTACCCCTCATCCCCTAATCCTAGTATGCATGGCACCCCTCATCCCCCAATCCTGGTATGCATGGCACCCCTCATCCCCCAATCCTGGTATGCATGGTACCCCTCATCCCCCAATCCTGGCATGTATGGTACCCCTCATCCCCCAATCCTGGTATGTGTGGCCCCCTCGTCCCCCAATTCTGGTATGTGTGGCCCCCTCAACCCTCAATCCTGGTATGTATGGCACCCCTCATCCCTTTCACGCTGCACACATACAAAAAAATAAACACTTATACTCACCTTTCTTCCCTGTGCTCCAGCGCTGCTGTGTCCTGCACTGCCGGAAGCCTGGGGAGGAGTGTGGTGCCGGAGTACTCGCATGCCCATACCGCACTGTCCAGTGCCATTTTACTGAAGACACACTGCAAATGTGTCTTCAGTAAAATGGCGCCGGATAGCGCTATGCGCATGCGCCGATTCCGACGCCTCACTCCTGCCCCAGTCTCCGGCGAAAAGAGGCATCGTGGCAACACTCCTCCCGGCCAGGTAAGTATGTAAGTATGGAGCCAGAGATCGTGGTATGCGCTCAGTGTCTACGCATACCGCGATCTCCGGTGCCATACACACTGCTCTTACCTGTAACGGCTCCATGCGTTCTTCTGTCTGGAGCCAGACTGCGCAGGCGTGTCGCGCTTGCGCAGTCTATAAAGACTTCATATAGAGACATGCATCTCCCGTTATATTATAGATACAGCATATCACAAAAGTGAATACACCCCTCACATTTTTGTAAATATTTTATATATTTTCATGGGACAACACTAAAGATATGACACGTTGATACAATGTAAAGTAGTCAGTGTACAGCGTGTATAACAGTGTAAATTTGATGTGCCCTCTAAATAACTCCACACACACAGCTATTAATGTTGTAACCGCTGGCAATAAAAGGGAGTACACCCCTAAGTGAAAATGTCATGTGACTAGTGATGAGCGAGAGTGCTCGTTTAACCCTTTAGCCGAGAATGCTTTCTGAGTATCTTTGGCGTGCTCGTATATTAAGTTTGAGTCCCTGCGTCTGCATGATTTATGGCGGTTAGTCAGCCTCAACACATGCAGAGATTTGTTAGGAAATCCTCAAATGTGTTGAGGCTGACTAACAGTCATAAATCATGCAGATGAAAGGATTCAAACTTAATATATGAGCATGCCGAAAATACTCAGAAAGCACCCGAGCGTGCTCGGCGAAGGGGTTAAATGGGCACGCTCGCTCATCATTATATGTGACTCATTAGTGTTACAAGGTCTCAGATGTGAATGGGGAGCAGGTGTGTTCAATTTGGTGTTCTCTCTCTCACAGTCTCTCATATTGGTCACTGGAAGTTCAACATGGCACCTCATGGCAAAGAACTCTCTGAGGATCTGAAATAAAGAATTGTTGCTGTACATAAAGATGGCCTAGGCTACAAGAAGATTGCCAACACCCTGAAACTGAACTGCAGCATGGTGGTCAAGACCAGCCAGCTTTTTAACAAATTAGGTTTGAAGCAGAACAGCCTCGCCATAGTCGACCAAAGAAATTGAGTGCACATGCTGAGCATCATATCCAGAGGTTGTCTTTTCAAAGTGTATGATTGCTGCCAGAATTGCTGCAGAAGTTAAAGGGGTGGTGGGGATCAGCCTGTCAGTGCTTAGACCATGCTCCGCACACTGCAGCAAAGTGGTCTGCATGGCTGTCATTCCAGAAGGAAGCCTCTTCTAAAGAAAGATAATGCACAAGAAAGCCCACAAACACTTTGCTGAAGACAAGCAGACTAAGGACATGGCTTACTGGAACCATGTCCTGTGGCCTGATGAGACCAAGATACACTTATTTGGCTCAGATGGTGTCAAGTATGTGTGGTGGCAACTAGGTGAGGAGTACAAAGACAACTGTGTCTTGCCTACAGTCAAACATGGTGGTGGGAGTGTCATGGTTTGGGGCTGCATGAGTGCTGCTGGCAATGGGGAGCTACAGTTCATTGAGGGAACCATGAGTGTCATCATGTACTGTGACATACTGAAGGAGAGCATTATCCCCTCCCTTCGGAAACTGGACCGCAGGACAGTATTCTAACATGATAACGACCCCAAAAACACCTCCAAGACGACCACTGCCTTGCTAAAGAAACTGAGGGTAAAGGTGCTAGACTGGCCAAGCATGTCTTCAGACTTAAACCCTATTGAGCATATGTGGGGCATCCTCAAACGGAAGGTGGAGGAGCACAATGTCTCCAACATCCACCAGCTCCATGATGTTGTCATGGAGGAGTAGAAGAGGATTCCAGGGGCAACCTGTGAAACTCTAGTGAACTCCATGCCCAAGAGAGTTAAGGCAGTGCTTGAAAATAATGGTAGCCACATAAAAAATATTCACACTTTGGGTACAATTTAGCCATTTTCACTTAGGGGTGTACTCACTTTTGTTGCCGGCAGTTTAGACATTAATGGCTGTTTGTTGAGTTATTTAGAGGGCACACCAAATTTACGCTGCTATACACTGACTACTTTACATTGTATCAAAGTATCATATTGTAACATACCTGGCGGCGTCTTTGCATAGTGGTCCATCTCCCACTGTGCAAGAGCGCGCACTTGAGAATGTCTCTCTGGCTTCCCTCCATGCTGTCTGTTTGTGTCTGTTTCTGCTGCTTAAGGGCGGCGCCCGATCACTTCCTGCTTTTTGTACCTGCTGTGGGTCACACCCCTTGTGCGTCCTCAGCCTATTGCTGTCTGTCACCTGGTATTTAACCCAGCTGCTCCAATCAATCCCTGCCTGAGCATCTTGCCCTGTCAGTTGGCTTTTGTCTCTGACATGCCAGGTCCTGTCTATGTTACTTGTCTTGCAGTATCTGTTCCCATGTCTGTACTGTGTCCTATCTGTGTACCCTAACCTGCAGTCTGTACACGTTCCTTGCCTCTTGTCTGCCTATCCTGGAGGCTGTATTTCCAGGCCTGTCTGAACACGCTCCTAGCCTGTTCCTCCCGCCTTCTAGGGGCCGATTACCTAGACCTGCTCCTGTATCTTGTCTGTCCTGTCTGAACACGCTCCTTGCCTGTTCGTCCCGCCTCTCTGGGGGCCGTATTCCCAGACCCACTCCTGTATTCCGCTGCAGTGTCGGTCTCCTCCGTACACTCAGTTCCAGTCTGAACTCTCTCCTATCTTTTACTGTTTTTTCTCTATGTCCGTTCCTTTCCTTTTTCTGCAGAGTCTGAACTCGTACCTAACTCCTGCTTGTTGTCTCTGTACTCCCGTTTGTGAGTTTGTGGTCCACTCGCTACTTCTCTGCAAGTACCCTGTGGGTATCTGGCTCTGCCTTTCCCTTCCTGTCTGTTCCGTGTGAACAGAGCCCTGTCCCCCCTGCTCTGCTCTTGCTCACCGCTCCAGGCGGCCTCGTCCTGCTCTGCTCTTGCTCACCGCTCCAGGCGGTCTCGTCCTGCTCTGCTCTTGCTCACCGCTCCAGGCGGTCTCGTCCTGCTCTGCTCTTGCTCACCGCTCCAGGCGGTCTCGTCCTGCTCTGCTCTTGCTCACCACTCCAGGCGGTCTCGTCCTGCTCTGCTCTTGCTCTCCACTCCAGGCGGTCTCGTCCTGCTCTGCTCTTGCTCACCACTCCAGGCGGTCTCGTCCTGCTCTGCTCTTTCTCACTGCTCCGGCAGTCTCGTTCTGCTCTCTCCCTTTACCTCACTGCTCCGACAGTCTCGCTCAGCTCCCTCTTTCTCACTGCTCCGGCAGTCTCGTTCTGCTCTCTCCTTCTTTCTCACTGCTCCAGCAGTCTCGCTCTGCTCCTTCTTTCTCACTGCTCCGGCAGTCTCGTTCTGCTCTCTCCCCTTTGCTCGCTGCCCTGGCAGTCTCGCTCTGCTCCCTCTTGCTCACTGCTCCGGCAGTCTGCTCTTACCCTTTGCTCGCTGCTCCGGCAGTCTCGCTCTGCTCTGACCCTTTGCTCGCTGCTCTGGCAGTCCTACTCTGCTCTGACCCTTTGCTCGCTGCTCCGGCAGTCCTACTCTGCTCTGACCCTTTGCTCGCTGCTCTGGCAGTCCTACTCTGCTCTGACCCTTTGCTCGCTGCTCCGGCAGTCCTACTCTGCTCTGACCCTTTGCTCGCTGCTTCGGCAGCCTCGCGCTGCTCCCTCTTGCTCGCTGCTCCGGCAGTCTCGCCCTGCTCCCTCTAGATTGCTGCTCCGGTAGTTTGCTCTGACCCTTTGCTCGCTGCTCCGGCAGTCTCGCTCTGTTTCCTCTTGCTCACTGCTCCGGCAGTCCTACCCTGCTCTTACCCTTTGCTCGCTGCTCCGGCAGTCTCGCTCTGCTCAGACCCTTTGCTCGCTGCTCCGCCAGCCTCGCTCTGCTCTGACTCTTTGCTCCGCTCCTGGCGGCCTCATCTTGCTCTCAACCTGCTGTGTTTGTATACCGCTTCTGCGGTTCTGTTCCAGAAGTCCCAGTCTGTACTGGGTTCTATCCTCTCTGTGCTCCAACCTGTTGTACCTGCCAGTACCTCCCCGTCTGCATACCAGTGTGCCAGCCTAAACCTTCCAGTTCCTGTATTCCCCGGTGTGGGCCAACAGCCGTGTCCGGAGTCTGACCTGGAGTAGACCCTGGTACCTCTGCTCGGTTCCTCCCTGGTGCACAGGCGTCGTATGCCGTCGTGCGATCTTGGTCGGATCGGGCAGACACTTAGTTACGCCCCTCCAGGCACTCTCCGGTACGGTACAGTGGAATCACTACAATCACACGCACACGCCGCTCAGCCCGGGCGTGTGCATTACACATATCTTCAGTTTTGTCCCATGAAAAGATATGGTAAAATACTTACAAAAATGTGAGGGGTGTACTCACTTTTGTGATATACTGTATATCCTAAGAAAATATCTTTAAGTGTAAGGCAGAGGATATAGAGACTAGCCTCACAATTCTCAAATTGTTGGACCCTTGTTGTGTTTAGAAGCCGCACCCAAGTGAAAGCTGTAGCTAGGCCACTGGGTATCCTAAAAGGTCAAATAATGTATAGCTGATCATAAATGTCCATGACATACTATCAGTCTCCCCTTTACTAGATGATGCACCATGTTGCTTCCTAAAAAAAGAAAATCTTTTTTTGGAAATGATGTCTATCAATATACAACAGGAATAGAGCATCAAATATATCTGTGGTCCACCATTTTTTAGTGACAAATTTCAGTTCTCCAAAAATATTATAGAGATATTCAATTTTATCTCATTAAATTTCCCTATGAAACATAAATGTAGACATTGATGAAATGGAAAATTCTTGTACCATGATAGCTAAGTGTCCAGAATCATAAGAGACATACACTTTCAATATGTGCCATGCAATTTATAGTAATGCTTTTCCTCTATATACCTTTCACAGATACTTCTGAACTGCACTAATTAACATGGATTTTTCCTCTTGTAAATTAAAAAATTCACTGCACTGATAGGAAAGAAAGGTAGAATTCCATATGGAGGTTGTGAAATTGAAAAGTCAGAAATCACTTCATGCAAGTTACTCCCAAGTGAACTGGATGATATTAAGATGGATAAAAATGAGCATATCTATATAGTTAGATGAAGTCTATAAAATCTACAAGTTAAAAAAGTATAGTGAAGGCAAATGATCCATTCATTGCCCTCTTCTGAAGTACGACGGTGCAATAGTCACTTTTTAGCCAGAGTAATACTATGCTAGTCTGTACTAGAATTGAAAAAAAAAGTTACACTAAGTCCAGGCAATGTATATTTTGGACTTATTTTATTAACTAAACATGTGGAATTCTTTGTAATCATAAACTCATAAAATCATAGGATAAGGTTTAACAGGTGGACAAGTAAAAGTGATATTTTCCAAAAGCCTATAAGCTATGAGAGTTCAAAAAAAGGGTCTAACAGGCTTATTTTGCTACACCTGTAAATACACAGCATCAAAGATGCTTAGAAGTGGCTTATCAGAGTTAGGAAATGTAAATGTTGGCCAACCAAAATATGCCAAAACTCTGTAGTACTAAAGACTAATTTATACTGTAGATTATGAAATATTTTTATTTCAGGAAACAATATAATGCACTGTGTGTGGATATGCTAAGCATTTTAAAAGACTACACTATAAAAAGATAACACAAATAAATAAAACTTAGAATAATATATTAAGTGTTACAATTTCAAAAACTTACCTGTACTAGGAAAATAATTAGAAAATAAAAATTTGCTATTCTTCTGAACTGTTCAAATAGATTCTTCGGTATAAAATTCCAAAATGTGTACTGAAGGAAAATAACAAAAAAAAATAACATATTTCAGTTAATTATTAATAAATTCCCATATACCAATTATTCACAGAATTCAAAATCAGTGCTCAATAGTTCAAGCATGTAATTACTAGAATGTGAATGCTACTAAAAAAAAAAAGAAATTAAAAAAAAAATACATATTCGTTAATATTTGCACCTTTTTTATATACATTGTTTTATTGAATTTACGATAAGAACAAAAAATGAGTTACAAAAATGGACATACTGTATGGGCTGTATAATTATTATTTATTAGTAAGGTCCATATTATGAACAATAACTATTATAACGAAGAGATCATGGGATTTGGAGCAAGAGAGGCTATACATGCTTGTACTGTTACCATCCAAAATGTTATCCTCTTAATATTGCAGTCATCTTATTATATTATCTGTGTACTTACAGTTGCTCATTTTGCCTTTCTACCCAGCTAATTGTTCTCTTTTCCATTACGCCTATGACATCACGTGATTAAAAACTAACTAGCTGAATCCTTCTAAGCTCTATGTAGAAACAGGAAGTCTCTTTTCTCAGCATGAGTCATCACTGCAAAGTCCCTGACAGGGTGGAGGAGCAGCTGGGTCAGGAGTTGAAGAGGGGGATGACTCATGCAAGGAAAAGAGACTTCCTTTTTCTACATAGAGCAGGGGAAAGAAAATAATTAACTAGGTGGAAAGGCTATATAATTCCCCCTGAGGAAGCCACAAATATCTAACCCGAAACGCGTGTTGGGGATCATGCTCTGGTGACCTTGCTCCAGGTGTACTTTTGCAATGGGTAACAATGTATTTTTGCCATGTACATGTGCATTAAATATAGGTATTTTTTGAGATTCAATACCTTTTTTGATCACTGTGACCTTTGTGTCCATTATGTGCAAGAACATATTTTTCCTCCCTTTTACCTTGCATACCTACCATATTTGTAGATACTTACCTACACACATGAACCATTCTATTCTCATTTAAACCTAATTGTTTGAATATACCCAATTGATGTATGTTTGTGAAAATGTAAAGGATGATAATGTAATATTTTCGCTATACAGTACATTGTGTGCCATTTATATGAAGACTCATGAGTCCTCCCCCTTATTGTATATATTTTATAAAGCATCAAATAGGAATGCTCTATGTTCATTCAAACTTGATTGTTTAAATATACGTAATAGATGCATGTTCATACTTGAATTTATCTTATGTGTTAGTAAATTGTATGAACCTCCACATGTTCACACATGTGTTTGACATGCAGTATTTAAAGAATTTTTGATTGTTGTGATCATTTTGTCATTTTTTTTGGTAAGGCTCATTATTCTTTCTTTCTACCATACATATAGTGGAGAAAATAAGTATTTGATACACCGCCGATTTTACAAGTTTTCCCACCTACAAAGAATGGAGAGGACAGTAACTTTTATCGTAGGTACACTTCAACTGCAAGAGACAAAATCTAAAAATAAAAACCAGAAAATCACATTGTATAAATTTTAAATAATTAAATTGCATTTTATTGCATGAAATTAGTAGTTGATGTCACGCTGTCTCTGTATACTGGAGGTAGGGGGCCTAAGCTGACCCTAAGCTGGTGCCCTGACTAATCCCTCAACCTGGAGGTACTGTTAAAGGTACAGAGGTCCAGGCCGCCAACGTAACCCCTACCTCCTGAGGATCCCTGCACCTAAGTAATCTAGTCCTGAGAAGGACCCCGATCACAACAAAAGGGGACAAGTAATAATATGCCCACACACAGTACTTAGACGAACGAGACAGTACAAGGGAAAAACCAAAACCACCTTGCATACAAAAACTACACAACTACAACAGAGGGAACACCAACGGGAAAGGAGATAAATGATAAAGCGAGGAAGGGAAAAAACACTCCAAATACACTTATCTCTGAAACTCCAAAAACCATGATCCGCTCTGTTAGTCTGCATGAAATGCTTTCACCGACACTTCCCTAACAGACCAGCAGGCATTTGAAGGAGTCTCACTACAGCAGCATTGATTGCAGCTGGGCGAGGCTGGACCTCGTCTAGCACAGAGAGAGAGAGAATTAACTCCCTCACTGCCGAAAAACACAAAGCACCAAAAAGTCAGCTGCGAGAAGTCAGGCTGTGTAATCGTGACGATCTTCGTGGTGACACACCCGTGACAGTACCCCCCCTTCTACGAGGGGCCTCCGGACCCTCAGGGCCAGGTTTATCCGGGTGAGTCGTGTGGAAGGCCCGAACTAATCGGTCTGCGTTAATATCCGACGCAGGAACCCACATCCTCTCCTCAGGACCATACCCTTTCCAATGAACCAGGTACTGAAGGGACCGGCGATTAAAGCGTGAATCGATGACCCTCGATACCTGGAACTCCAAGTTACCCTTGACCACCACTGGAGGGGGAGGTAAAGGTGACGGTACCACCGGCGCCACATACCTCTTAAGCAACGATCTGTGGAACACGTTGTGAATTTTAAACGTAGGGGGGAGGTCAAGACGGAATGCCACCGGATTAATAATAGAACTGATTCTGTACGGCCCGATGAACCTGGGACCCAGTTTCCAGGAGGGAACCTTAAGTTTTATATTCCTGGTAGACAACCATACCCGATCGTTCACACTTAGGTCCGGACCAGACACTCTCCTCCTATCAGCCATACGTTTGTATCGGTTCCCCATAGTATTCAGATTCTTCAGCACCCCTCTCCATACTGAAGCGAGTGATGAGGAAAATCGTTCCTCCTCAGGAACCCCCGAAGAGCCCCCCCTACTGAAAGAACAAAACTGGGGGTGAAAACCATATGCCCCAAAAAACGGGGACTTACCAGTGGACTCGCTCCGCCTATTATTAAGAGCAAACTCTGCCAGAGGTAAGAAAGAAGCCCAGTCCTCCTGGTTCTCTGACACAAAACACCGGAGATATGTCTCCAAGCTCTGGTTCATACGTTCCGTCTGACCATTGGTCTGAGGATGAAAAGCCGATGAGAACGACAAATGCATCCCTCGCCGTGCACAAAACGCCTTCCAGAACTTGGACAAAAACTGAGACCCCCGATCAGACACCACCTCGGAGGGTACCCCGTGAAGCCTCACAATCTCCCCAATGAACACCTGCACAAGAGTTTTAGCATTAGGGAGAGCCGGAAGAGCGATAAAATGTGCCATCTTGCTGAACCTGTCCACTACAACGAGTATCACCGTTTTACCCGAAGACGGAGGGAGGTCCGTAATAAAGTCCATAGACAGATGAGTCCAAGGACGCTCCGGGATCTTCAAAGGTAAGAGGGCCCCAGACGGACGGGTATGTGAGGTCTTAGAGCGCGCACAAACCCCACAGGACGCGACAAAAGTTACCACCTCCTTATGTAAGTTAGGCCACCAAAACCGATGCGAGAGGAGATCCACAGTTGCTCTACTCCCCGGGTGTCCTGCAAAAACTGAGTTATGGTGTGCCTCGATCACCTTTTGTCGCAACTGATCTGGAACAAACAGTCTCCCCGGAGGTCCAACAGGGGCGTCCCCCTGAGCCTCCAATACCTCCTCCTCCAGCTCAGAGCATACTGCCGAAACCACCACCCCCTCCTGAAGGATAGGAACCGGGTCGTCCGTATTCCCGGCCCCAGGGAAACTACGAGATAAGGCATCCGCCTTTACATTTTTTGACCCAGGACGATATGTAACGACAAAATTAAACCTGGTAAAAAACAATGACCACCTAGCTTGTCTGGGATTCAGACGTTTCGCGGACTCCAGATATAGCAGGTTCTTGTGATCGGTGATGACGGTGACCGGATGGACTGCCCCCTCCAAAAAATGGCGCCACTCCTCAAAAGCTAACTTAATGGCCAAGAGTTCCCTATTGCCGACATCGTAATTCCTCTCAGCGGACGACAATTTTTTAGAGAAAAAGGCGCACGGATGCCACTTACCAGGGGACGAACCTTGTGACAATACTGCTCCCACCCCTACCTCGGAAGCGTCTACCTCTACAATGAATGGCTGTGACGCATCAGGTTGAATGAGTATGGGTGCCGAGGCAAAACATTTTTTCAAGGAGGAGAATGCTTGACAAGCCTTGTCAGACCACCTAGAAAAATCCGTCCCCTTTTTAGTCATGTCTGTGAGAGGCTTAACCATGGACGAGAAATTACGAATGAACTTCCGGTAATAATTAGCAAACCCCAGGAAACGTTGTAGTGCCTTAAGATTCTCTGGCCGATCCCACTCAAGAACTGCCCGCACTTTCCCAGGGTCCATACGAAAACCGGACGCTGAAACCAGGAAGCCTAAAAACTGGAGTTCCTGTACGGCGAACACACACTTTTCCCATTTGGCATACAGTTTATTATCCCGCAAGATCTGTAACACCTGCCTAACGTGCTCCTGATGAGACACCAGATCCGGCGAGTAAATTAAGATATCATCCAGATATATGACAACAAACTGTCCCACCATGCGGCGAAAAATGTCATTAACAAAGTGTTGGAACACCGCCGGGGCATTAGTCAGACCGAATGGCATGACAAGGTTCTCATAATGCCCCTCCGGAGTGTTAAACGCCGTCTTCCACTCATCCCCCTCCTTCATCCTAATCAGATTGTACGCCCCCCTGAGATCCAACTTAGAGAACCATTTGGCGCCCACGATCTGATTAAAGAGATCGGGAATAAGTGGGAGCGGATACGGATCTCAGACCGTAATCCGATTAAGTTCACGGAAATCCAGGCAAGGGCGTAGGCCTCCATCTTTCTTCTTAACAAAGAAGAACCCCGCAGCCACCGGTGAAGATGAAGGTCTAATATGCCCCTTAGCCAGACTTTCTGAAATATAATCCTTCATGGCCTGCCTCTCAGGACCAGAAAGGTTATACAACCTAGCTTTAGGTAACTTGGCCTCAGGGAGCAGTTTTACAGAACAGTCATACTCGCGATGAGGAGGTAGTTCCTGACACCCTTTCTCCGAGAATACATCCTCAAAGTCCGCCAGAAATGGAGGTAAGACCCAAGGAGTAACCGCACCGATGACCGTGTTCATGCAGTTTTTATTACAGAATTTACTCCATTGGCTTATCTCTCTGGTTTGCCAATTAATAACCGGGTTATGCTTAGTTAACCAAGGAAGGCCCAACACTATAGGAGTGGGAAGACCCTCCAACACGTAGCAAGACAACAGTTCTTTATGCATCGCCCCCACTTGAAGTTTTACGTCATGCACAGCTTGCAAAAAACTTCGCTGACCGAGAGGCCTGGCATCGATCGAGAATATGGGGATGGGTTTAGCCAACTCACTCAATCGCATACCTTGAACCCGGGCAAACCGAGCATCAACCAGATTAGCCCCGGCCCCACTATCCAGAAGAACAGATATCCTCTCAGTTCTCGTACCCACCACCACCTCCGCCGGTACGAGAAACTGAGACGAACCTAGGGACGAAATACCTACTCCCAGATTGCCGTCCACCACACAACCTGGGATCAACAGTTTTCCGACGACTCTTCACTCTGCAAGGGACGGGATGGACACCCCCCAATAAAATGTCCCTTTCTCCCGCAGAAGAAACACCTTCCTGTCTTATGGCGCACCACCGGTCCCCTCCCCCGAAATGATGTCCCTCCTAATTGCATAGGCTCCTCTGGACTGACCAGGGGAACCACCATATGAGGGGACCTTGTAGGAGGTGGAGTCATCACAGGGGGTAGAGTTATCCCGAACCTCTCCCGAAGCCGTCTGTCAACACGAATAGCAAGGGCCATAGCGGCTTCCAGTGACGCGGGAGAGTCATACTGTGCCAACACATCCTGTAATTTGTCGGATAAACCTTGACAAAACTGGCTCCTAAGAGCCGGGTCATTCCACTGGGTGTCCGTGGCCCACCTACGGAACTCCGAACAGAATTCCTCCGCCGGACGATCTCCCTGCTGGATCCTACGTAACTTAGACTCAGCAAGGGAGATCCGATCTGGGTCATCATATACGAGTCCCAGAGCAGCGAAAAACCTATCCACTGACTGGAGAGCCGGGGAGCCCGGGGGAAGAGAGAACGCCCAAGATTGTGGGTCCCCTTGTAGGAGCGAGATGACAATTCCCACCCTTTGTTCTTCACTCCCCGATGACCGAGGCCGCAGACGAAAGTACAACTTGCATGCCTCCCGGAAAACAAAAAACTTGTCCCGCCCCCCAGTGAACCTGTCAGGGAGAGCTACTTTAGGTTCTGGTCCGGCTTGCTCCTGAGGATACAAAACCTTGGACCTAACGTCCGCCAGCTCCATGGACAAACTCTGCAACTGCCGAGCTAGACCGGCTACTGGATCCATGGTAGCTGGAGAAAAACTAAGTGGTTGGTGAAAATGTCACGCTGTCTCTGTATACTGGAGGTAGGGGGCATAAGCTGACCCTAAGCTGGGGCCCTGACTAATCCCTCAACCTGGAGGTACTGTTAAAGGTACAGAGGTCCAGGCCGCCAACGTAACCCCTACCTCCTGAGGATCCTTGCACCTAAGTAATCTAGTCCTGAGAAGGACCCCGATCACAACAAAAGGGGACAAGTAATAATATGCCCACACACAGTACTTAGACGAACGAGACCGTACAAGGGAAAAACCAAAACCACCTTGCATACAAAAACTACACAACTACAACAGAGGGAACACCAACGGGAAAGGAGATAAATGATAAAGCGAGGAAGGGAAAAAACACTCCAAATACACTTATCTCTGAAACTCCAAAAACCACGATCCGCTCTGTTAGTCTGCATGAAATGCTTTCACCGACACTTCCCTAACAGACCAGCAGGCATTTGAAGGAGTCTCACTACAGCAGCATTGATTGCAGCTGGGCGAGGCTGGACCTCGTCTAGCACAGAGAGAGAGAGAATTAACTCCCTCACTGCCGAAAAACACAAAGCACCAAAAAGTCAGCTGCGAGAAGTCAGGCTGTGTAATCGTGACGATCTTCGTGGCGACACACCCGTGACAGTTGATTACCTACCAACCAGCAAGAATTATGGTTCTCACAGACTTGTTAGTTTTTCTTTAAGAAGCCTTCCTACTCTGCACTCATTACCTGTATTAATTGCACCTGTTTGAACTCGTTATCTGTATAAAAGACACCTATCCACACACTCAAATCTCTCCACCATGGCCAAGACCAAAGAGCTGTCTAAGTACACCAGGGACAAAATTGTAAACCTGCACAAGGCTGGGATGGGCTACAGGACAATAGGCAAGCAGCTTGGTGAAAATGCAACAACTGTTGGCACAATTATTAGAAAATGGAAGAAACACAAGATAACTGTTAATCTTCCTCGGTCTGGGGCTCCATGTAAGATCTCGCCTTGTGGGATAAGGATGTTTCTGAGAAAGGTCAGGAATCAATCCTGAACTACATGGGAGGACCTCGTCAATGACCTGAAGAGAGCTGGTAACACAGTCTCAAACATTACCGTTAGTAACACACTACGCCATCATGAATTAAAATATGCCAGACACGCAAGGTCCCCCTGCTCACTCCAGCACATGTCCAGGGCCATTTGAAGTTCGCCATTGACCATCAGGATGATCCAGAAGAGGCATGGGAGAAGGTCACGTGGTCAGATGAGAACAAAATAGAACTTTTTGGTATCAACTCCACTCGCCGTATTTGCAGGAAGAAGAAGGATGAGTACAATCCCATAGAAAATCTTTGGAGGGAGCTGAAACTCAATGTTGCCCAGCGACAGCCCCGAAACCTGAAAGATCTGTATGGAGGAGTGGGCCAAAATCCCTGCTGCAGTGTGTGCAAACTTGGTCAAGAACTACAGGAAACGTCTGACCTCTGTAATTGCAAACAAAGGTTTCTATATCAAATATTAAGCTCTGTTTTTCTACTGTATCAAATACTTTACCTGCAATAAAATGCAAATTAACTATGTAAAAATAATACAGTGTGATTTTCTGGATTTTTTTTTTTTTTTTTAAGATTCCGTCTCTCACAGGTGAAGTGTACCTACGATAAAAATGACAGACCTCTCCATTCTTTGTAGGTGGCAAAACTTGCAAAATCGGCAGTGTATCAAATACTTATTTTGCCCACTGTACCTGTTATACAAGTAAATATTGATTTATATACCGGGAGCATTTTATGTCAATTTAAATTAGGTTATTCAAATATACTCAATTGGTGCACACTCACACCTGAACTTTTCTTACTTTTAAGTAAATGGCATGCACCTTACTACGGTATATGTTCACATTTATAATTTTTTATACCAATTGTATGCACCTTAACTATGCTTTTTCTTGGTCGCCAGAAGCACTGGCGTCTGTCTTTGTATATGTTCCTTAATTGTATTTTTACTTGTAAACAATAAAAGACTTTTGGATTTTAGCCACAAACTCCAATTTCTCCTCTTTTTTTAAAATTTATATCCTTTGGAGTCGCTTACATGAGTTCAGAGATAAAATACCAGTGTATCTGTTATACCCATTTATGATAATCAATATGTACCTCCTGGATTTATGGTTTCTCATAATAAGATTGCAATATACTAACAGAATAAACACTTTGATGGGAGTGCTTCTTTAATATAACCATGTATAGAGCAGTCCCAAAACATTCTGCCCCGCCAAATAATTACTCTGATATTTCCAAATTAGAAATATTGAGTCAATCAGGAGGAGAAGCGACGATAAGATATGAATGAAGTCCATTGAAACCATGCAAGAAAGACATGCATTGAACTTTCTATGTACCCAGCCACCGGGGTTTTCATGAGCACCATGTCATTAATTTCAGTCACCCATTCTCTAATAGAAGGAAGTTCCCTTGATTACAAATGAAGTGAGATTACTGTACAAGCATGTCCTAAAAGATTTCTGAAAATCCCCCTTTTTATTAATGAAGCAGTGCTAGAAATCATGGATAAAAAAACAATATGAGGAGTGGGCTGCTCCTATAAGCGAATTATGTTCCTTTTATATTGACACATCTTTTATCTACTACCTTATGAATTCTCTCTTTTTCAGAAAGAGCATACTGAAGATATATTTATGATTTCTTACTAGTTTCATCTCTTGAAAAGTGATTTTTTTCAGACAACTTTCCAGTTCAATAAAGGACACTGTGCTGGACGCAGATGACGCCATAGCAAACAATAGAAATGGAAGTACATAGCAACATTGAGTACTACTACAATGTACCCTACGGTTTTGGAAAGTAAACACTTACATGCCTGAATTCTTTACTCAGTATTTACTTGTACAGGGTCCAGCAAAGAACGCAGAAGGGACACTTTTATTGTTTCTTCATATCTTAAGTGGTGCAATCTAGGTCAATGTACTTGAGGTCACACGCCATACTTACCCAGATGTACTGCATTCTATCATATTACAGAGATTTGGCACGTCACTTAGTTAAGAATCTAAAATATCACTTACATTGTGCAGGATTACAATAGTCTTCAAGAATTGGACATTTTATAATTAAAGGCATTTGCTTTTAACAAATGGTTGTGTGATGTATTTTAATATTTTATTCAATTTAGGAATACTGTTATCTTAGAAATCTACAAGTAGTAATAGCATACACCCCCAGAAGAAGCTGGGCGAAACGCACGTCGGGGTGAAGGGACACAGAGCTAAATACTGTGCTGAACATTTTGATGGCTTAATGCTGCTCTAAGGTATATTCTGCCTAGCTGCATAACTTTCATTGCTGCACTATTGTGCATGTACAGTTGAAACCAGAAGTTTACATACACTATATAAAAAGACACATATGCATGCTTTTCTCAATATCTGACATGAAATCAGAATGAACCTTTACCACTTTAGATCAATTAGGATTACCATAATTTTTAATACTTGCCAAATGCCAGAATAATGAGAGAGAGAGAATGTTTGAAGGCATTTTTATTGCTTACTGCAAAGTCAAAAGTTTACATACAATAAGATTACTATGCCTTTAAACAATTCTGGACTGCCCATATGATGATGTGATGTGTTTGGAAGCTTCTGAGGTTTTTTTGGCAACATCTGAGTTAATTAGAGACACACATGTGGATGTATTTTAATGCACACCTGAAACATACATCTTTGTGTAGCATCATGGGAAAGTCTAAAGAAATCAACCAAGATATCAGGAAGAGAATTGTGGACTTGCACAAGTCTGGCTCATTCTTGGGTACAATTTCAAGATACCTGAAGGTGCCTCTTTCATCTGTACAAACAATTATACGCAAGTACAAACAAGATGGGAATGTCCAGCCATCATATCCCTCAGGTAGGCGACGGGTTCTGTGTCCCAGAGACAAATGTGGTTTGGTCTGACATGTGCAAATCAACCCAAGGACAAAAGCAAAAGGCCTTGTGAATATGATGGCGGATGCTGGTAAGATTGTGTCAATAACCACAGTGAAACGAGTACTGTATCAACATGGGCTGAAAGGCCACTCTGCCTGGAAGAAGCCATTACTCCAAAAGAAACGTAAAAAAGCCAGACTAATGTTTGCAAATGCACACAGGAACAAAAACCTTAATTTTTGGAGACATGTCCTGTGGTCTGATGAAACTAAAATTTTTAGGCATAATAAACATTGTTGCGTTTGGAGGAAAAAGGGAGAAGCTTGGAAGCCTAAGAACAACATCCCAACTGTGAAACATGGGGGTGGCAGCATCATATTGTGAGGTTGTTTTGCTGCAAGAGGGACTGATGCACTTTACAAAATAGATGGCATCATGAGAAAAAAAGAAGCAATGTCTCAAGACATCAGCCAGGAAGTTAAATCTTAGGCCAAAATGAGTCTTCCAAATGGACAATGACCCGAAGCATACTGCCAAAATGGTAACAAAGTGGCTTAAAGAAGATGGCCATTACTTTTTATTATCCCCCTAATGTATTCCCTCGGGGGCCCATAAGTGTTTTTGTAGATACGTTGGGTTGCAGTTACTGCCTGTGAGCGGCGCTATCCTTGGCCGCTCACAGGCATCACGTGACCCGCCACTGATGTCACGTCAAGTGAGGCATGACATCAGTGACGCGATCCCGGGTCTGATGAAATATGACCCATGGTGTTTTGCAAACTTTAGCTGCACAACATTGTAAACTGACATTCTATTCAGGATCTGTTAATGGTTACCTGCTATTAAAACATTTTTCATCCAGCGTGTCTTCATCAAAAAAGTTAATATTTACATTTTTTCAGGATGACAAAGAACAGTTACAAGTAAAAAAAGTAAATGATTGTATATACAATAGGTGAATCTTCCTAAGGAACTACAAACACTAGATCGCTTTGGATCTGTTAAAATTATGAGAAAAAAAACATACCATTTAATCGGTCTATTACGCCCCACAATTTTTATTTGGCACATGTTGTTGATTCTGCACTGCAGCAGGTTCTTTACAACATAATGATTGATATAAGCACAGTACTTAAACAGGTAACATAATATTTCATATGTTAAAGTCATTGCTTGTTATAAATATATAATACGTTGGATGGATATGTAATTACCATTCCAGAAGGTACGAGAACAAAGTACAGCAAATAATGTTTTAACGCAAAGCTTAGAAGTGGTCTATACTTAATTTTAATGAAGGTCAATCTTTAAGACAAGTAGCAATATCTAGAAGTGTTTCTTGCCATTGTGGCTAAGTCCATCAATTGATTTTAAAGACCTGGCACTCATGAGAACAGTGCAAGGTCAAGAAGGCCAAGGATTCTCAGAATTCAAAAAGTGCAATATACACCGACGAGCAAAAGGGTTCAATGACAATGAAGTAGAGGTGCTGGATCGGCCTCGACACTCTCCAGACCTCAACCCAATCAAACACTTGTGGGTAGAGTTGAGGAAAAAGCTGCATACATACCCAAGTCGAGTCAAGAGACCTGGGATCAGATGTCGGTCGGGACATGTTTGAGTCTGATGGAGAGCATGCCCAGAAGCATTCTGGCAGTGTTGAAAGCCAAAAGGTGGATTTACAAAATACAACAAAATAATACAAAGTTTAATTTAGATTTTTAATAGCAAAACAGTAACATGACAAGAATCTGCATAACTAAATCATATGGTAAATAGTTGTAAGTCAAAAGTATATATGAGATAGCCAAGATGATTGTCTATAAAATGATTGTAGTCTCACGTTTGAAGCTGTAGTGGATGGTGAGATATGGAGTCTGAAATTCAAAAGTTCAAAACATTGTTACCCTTTTGCTCGTTAGTGTATTCTGTAAAACTATGAATCCAAGATGAGCTAAATTCCAACAATTTAAAGAGAATCTGTCAGTAGGATCAGCCCTCCTAAGCTGTCTATATGGGCAAGCAGGACACAGGAAGCTGAATAACATGAAACCTTGATTTCTGAGATATCTACATTTTTCTTAGGTGTAAATGAGCTGTTCAGTACTATCTAGGTAGTACTTAATTATTCTGCACTAAAATTACATAAACATATCTAAAATCTGAAGAAAAGCATCTAGCAACACAGGAAAATGAGTGTCAATTCATCGCTAAAAAGACAGTAAAGAATGGAAAGGTATGTTTGTTCTTCTAAAAAGGAAGCTTCACAGATGCCAAGCTCGGAGTCACATTCAAAGACTGTAAGACAATCAGAGCTTCTTGAATTTTGCTTTCATATTCATTTAATTGTTCTCTCTGTTTCTCTATTCTTGTAATATTCAAAATTTTACAAAGTCTGAAATAGTACATTATTATTATTATTTATATATAGCGCCATTGATTCCATGGTGCTGTACATGAGGAGGGGTTATATACAAAATACAGATATCACTTACAGTAAACAAACTAACAATGATAGACTGGTACAGAGGGAAGAGGACCCTGCCCCTGCGTAGATGATTGTATTACCATTTTGTAGAAGACCACATGTACTGCAGCCTGCCAACAGTGGCATCAGCAGCACCACTGACGGACACAGCCAGAAGAGGTCCCTGTGCAAGAATAATATATGGGTCATTTGCAGCCCATTAGCTCATCATAATGTACAATTCCACCAGCTTTGGGGGTGGGAATGGGCCCCTTTACCTCTTGGGCCCCAGTGTGGCCACACAGGTTGCACCAATGATATATCCACCCCGGACCAGCACGATGTTGCTTATGACATTTGCACAAGGCATTGGATGTCTAGTACAAGGCTCCCTATCCAAAAGATTATCTGCCTCCACTTTTAAGCCAATGATCGATCGTAGGTGGTCTCAAAATTGGGGAACGATATTAATTTTACAAAATCCTGAGCCTAATTCTTGATTTGTTTACAACTGTTGTATCCATCTAGTGTAGTAACTAAAGCAGGGTTCACAACTAGAGATGAGCGGTGTTTGACTCGAACTGTTCGCCAATCTCAAATTCGAGCTGTTTTGGGCGGTGTTCGAGCCGTTCGGCGAACCCGAACGATTTTAAAAAAATCCGGTTGTTTCTAGGTTATGTTCGATAACTGTTCGTGCACCAAAATCATAACTGGATTTTTTCTCAGTAATGCTGAAAATTAATGTTAATACGCAGTTTGAGTGTACAGCGGGGTGGAGGCAGGGGCAGGGGATGGATCTCTGCAGGAATAATGAAGATTTCCATTTTTTTTTTTCCCGCATTTACAGTGGGGAGGTTCAATCTGTCAGCCTATCAGCAACGCACACACGGAGCGAACTGCTTTTTTTCACACAAGCAAGGGCATGTGTCATTGGCAGTGTATGTCACATGTCCTTGCCCTATAAGACCCAGACATTTTCCACGTAGCCACCATTTTCTCACTGCTGCAGCTGCGTGTTAGACGGCACCACTGTTGCTATGGGCGCTATACTTTGAGTGTTCATTTCAAGCCAATTTTCGCAAAAATCTACAGATAGCTTTGGAGTAGGGAATAGTTGTGATTGCAGTCCTTTTGAGGACTAGGTTACATCATTTCCTACGACTTTTATCAGGCAGGTCTGTGCTCTTAAATAGATAGGTTGGGAGTAGGGTCTACTTGTAATTGCAGTCCTTTTGAGCACTAGGTTGCAGCATTTCCTAGGACTTTTTGCCAGGCAGGTCTGTGCCAGTGCTGTGCAAGTTTTTTTTCACAGCATTTGGCTAAATCTAGCTAAGCAAATCCTTTTGGGCCTCTTGCAGTGTGTGTTAGTCAGTGGAGTAGCCTATCTGTGTTGCAAGCTACACCACCTGTGTATAGAATACAATTTTTTTTACCTCACCTAGCCAAGTAAAACCTTTTGGGCATAGCATCATTCTATTAGTCCATCTATACTAACCTCCACCAGATTGCAAATTAAAAATATTTTTTATCTGCATCTAGCTCTGAAAAAATATTGGGCTTGTAGCAGTGTGTGGGACTTGTTCTATTAGTCCATCTATACTAACCTCCACCAGGTTGCAAATTAAAAACAATTTTTATCTGCATCTAGCTCTGAAAAAAAATTTGGGCTTGTAGCAGTGTGTGGGACTTGTTCTATTAGTCCATCTATACTAACCTCCACCAGGTTGCAAATTAAAAATCATTTTTATCTGCATCTAGCTCTGAAAAAAATTTGGGGCTTGTAGCAGTGTGTGGGACTTATTCTATTAGTCCATCTATACTAAGCTCCACCACCTGTGTATGTAATAAAATTGTTTTACTGCATCTAACCCAGCCAATACTTTTGGGCTAATACCACAGTTTGGCCACTCAGCCCTGCTCGGTTCCCATCCATTGTTTTTTGTGCAAACAACTCCAGTGTTGTCAATTAGTTAACCACCAAAATGAGTGGAAAAAGGCCTGCTGATGGTGGAAAGGGGAATAGGCGTGTTGGGAAGGGAAAAAAAGGTTGTGTCCGTGGGGCAGGTGTTAAAGCAACAGTAACATCTGCAGAAGAAAGACCATCTTCCAGCCAAACTAAAATGTCTACTTCTTTTATCGGACAACGTGATAAGATCCCTTTCTTACGGCCACGCCAATCGCTACAAATTCCAGATGAGGCACAAAAACAGCAGGTGCTTCAACGGATATCAAGTGCTCCTTTAAGTGGGCTCTCCTCCACATCAACTTCAACATCACAAATACTCCAGTCCTCAGAGGTGTCACCCCAATCGCACTTGCTTCCTCACAGCTCCCAAGTCTCCAGCTGCCCGTCTGAGTATGGGGTAGAACAGATGATTGAGTTTGCAGAGCTGTTTACTCATACTATAGCCTGGGAATCAGAGGTCGGCTCCAGAGCTTCTGTGAATCCAGAAGAGGAAATGATCTGCACTGATGCCCAGAATCTTTATGAGTCGGATCCAGGAATAGACGCAGAAGGTTCTGACCATAATGTAGACCCTCGTTCCCAAACTGTAACTCCTGTTGGTGGAGACAATGAAGAAGACGATGATGAGACTCAAATACCTGATTGGAGCGACAACTTGAGTTTTTGTCAGGGCAGGAAGAGGTTGGCTCTGAGGACGACGGGTGTGATAACACATAGGGTGATGATGACGAGGTTGGAGATCCCACTTACTGTCAACCCACAGTCAGCCAGTCGATGAGGTCAGCAGAGGAGGTGGAGGAGGATGCTAGTGACGACGAGGTCAGGTTGCGCCTTCCTGGACAGAGACATAGTACTGGAAGCACGTCAACAACGGCATCCTCAAACACAATTCTGCCTCTGACCACAAGTCGTGGTGGCTCTTCAGGTCGCATGGGTGCAAAGACTTGCATAGCCTGGGCATTTTTTCAGATCGATAAGGATGACCCAACTCATGTTATCTGTAACATTTGTCAGCAAAAGCTAAGTAGAGGCCAAAAAATACATAGTTTGAGTACTTCATGCATGAACCGGCACATGGATATGAAGCATAAGTTGCAGTGGGAAGCTCACTGTGCTACAATGCGGCCTAGCCGGCC
Source organism: Phyllobates terribilis (assembly GCF_046119375.1). Classification (NCBI taxonomy): domain Eukaryota; kingdom Metazoa; phylum Chordata; class Amphibia; order Anura; family Dendrobatidae; genus Phyllobates; species Phyllobates terribilis. The sequence goes on along the minus strand of NW_027362762.1, from coordinate 322,706,896 downwards.
GGGCCAACCATCTTCTGCCACATCTTGTGCATCCGCGGCCTCTTCATCCTCTGTGACTGGGGGGACAGCAGTCACACCTGTTTTGGGACGCAGACCTGCCACCTCTTTACCCGCAACAGCCAGCGTGATTGCCAGGTCATCATTTTCTTTGGAGGTGGAAACACCAGCTGGTGTTGAGCGCTCTCCGACATCGATAGCACCACCTTTGGATCAAGGCAACGTAACATGTCCACCTGCATCTTCCTCACAGACCGGTAGTTTGCCGGGGACACCCTTCTCAACCCCGTCTAAGCACAACAGCCAGCCCTCGGTCCCTCAGATGTGGACAAGTAAAAGACCATTTCCTCCTAGCCATGAGAAAGCTAAGAGGTTGAATTTCACCATCTGCAAGCTCTTGGCTACAGAAATGCTGCCTTTCCGCCTGGTGGACACAGAGGATTTTCGAGACCTTATGTCCGTCGCAGTGCCCCAGTACCAGATGCCCAGTCGGCACTACTTCTCAAAGAAAGGTGTGCCTGCGCTCCACCAGCATGTCACACACAACATCACCGCTTCTTTGAGAAACTCTGTGTGTGACAGGGTGCATTTCACCACAGACACTTGGACAAGTAGGCATGGACAGGGGCGTTACATGTCGCTGACTGGGCACTGGGTAACTATGGTGACAGCAGGACAAGGGGCTGCTGTCCAAGTCTTGCCGTCCCCACGAGTTGTGCGTCAATCCTCTTTATCTCGAAGTTCCTCCACTGCTTCTGCCTCCTCAACCTCCTCTCGGTCCTCCACCTGCACCCAAAGCCTGTCTGGTCATGCCAAAAGCTTTCTAACTGCGCAGAAGGGATCCTGCATACCTCCTTACTATGCTGGCAGCAGGGCTCAACGTCATCAGGCGGTTTTTACTTTGAAATGTCTGGGAAATGTGAGTCACACAGCTGAGGAGTTGTGGTCAGCTCTGGAGAACCAGTTTCATGAATGGTTGTCTCCACTAGACCTGAAACCAGGGAAGGCCGTGTGCGACAATGCTGCAAACCTGGGTGAGGCCCTTCGCCGGGGCAATGTCACACATGTGCCTTGTATGACTCACGTGTTGAACCTGGTTGTCCAGCAATTTTTAGCCTACTATCCCGGACTAGATGGCCTTCTGCAGAGGGCACGGTCGCTGTGTGCTCACTTCTGCCATTCGTATCCCGCAGCTCAGCGACTTACATCTCTACAGAAGTCGTTGGGCCTGCCACTTCACTGGCTAAAATGCGATGTGCCTACCCGGTGGAATTCAACTCTGCACATGTTGCAGCGACTGTGGCAGCACCGACAAGCCCTGGTGCAATATGTTCTGACGTATAGCCTGGGCCAACGAGATCCAGAGGTGGGGCAAATTACGCTGTAGGAGTGGTCTCAGATCAGGGACCTATGCACCCTTCTGCACAGTTTTGAAATGGCGACGAAGATGTTTAGTGCTGACGATGCCATTATCAGCATGACTATTCCGGTGATTTACATGCTGGAGCACATGTTAAACAGAATTCGGAGTCAGGTGGTGGCACAAGAGGAGGTGGAGGAAGTAGAGGAGGAGGAGTTGTATGCGGAAGGGCTAACATCTGCAAGGTCCAGACGGTCGGCAGCACCAAGGCGGCAGGCATGTGAGGGTGGGGGAGATGGTTTTACCAGGGCACATGGTAGCAGCCAAACTAGTGAGGAAGGTGCAGGAGCCCAGGAGGAAGTGGAGGACGAACTGATGGAAGACTCATCAGATGAGGGAGACCTTGATCACATTTCTGTTGTTCGAGGTTGGGGGGAGAGGGCAGAGGACGGAAGCATGATTGTTACCTCGCCACCAACACAACAGGGACTTGGTGCTCCTGGATGCGCAACACACATGAGTGCCTTCTTGCTGCACTACCTGCAACATGACCCTCGAATTGTGAGAATTAGAAATAATCCTGACTACTGGGTTGCCACACTCTTAGATCCCCGGTAAAAAGTAAATTTGCAGAAATTATTCCTGCCATAGAAAGGGATGCACGCATGCAGGAGTATCAGCAGAGAGTGTTGCAGAATCTTACATGTGCTTTTCCACAAAACACCAATGGTGCACGTAGTGAATCTCACAGTTCCAACTTGCCAACCGTGGGACCGTCGAGTGTTCAAAACTTAACAGAAACACAGTATCTGCTGGTAACATCAATTTTGCGGAATCATTTCACCACTTTTTTAGCCCATCCTTTGCAAGGCCACAGGAGACAAGAAGTCTGACACATAGTCAACGCCTAGAGACGATGGTACAGGAGTATCTCCAAGTAAACATTGAAGCCATGACTGTGTCACTGGACCCTTGCTCTTTTTGGGCTTCCAATCTGGATAAATGGCCGGAGCTCGCCACTTACGCCTTGGAGATCTTGTCATGCCCCTCAGCCAGCGTTCTGTCTGAACGTGTGTTCAGCGCTGCTGGTGGTGTGCTGACAGATAAGCGCAAGCGGCTGTCCACTGATAATGTAGACAGACTCACGTTCATAAAGATGAACACATCATGGATCCGCAAGGACTTTTCTACCCCTGTGTCATCCTCGGGAGAGTAAAAGCTTGAGGATTTGGTAAAATCACCTCACCAACCGTTTTAAGCTTTCAAATTAATTATCATTTTTATCTGTATCTTGCCTGGAAAATAATTTTGGGCATAGCAGCAGTGTGCAGTACTCATTCTATTAGGTCATCTATACTAAGCTCCACCAGATTTCAAATTATTACTAATCATGTTTATCTGTATCTTGCCTGTAAAATAATTTTGGCCTTGTAGCAGTTTGCAGTACTGATTCTATTAGGCCATCTATACTAAGCTCCACCAGATTTCAAATTATTACTAATCATGTTTATCTCTATCTTGCCTGTAAAATAATTTTGGCCTTGTAGCAGTTTGCAGTACTGATTCTATTAGGCCATCTATACTAAGCTCCACCAGCTTTCAAATTATTACTAATCATGTTTATCTCTATCTTGCCTGTAAAATAATTTTGGCCTTGTAGCAGTTTGCAGTACTGATTCTATTAGGCCATCTATACTAAGCTCCACCAGCTTTCAAATTAATAATAATTTTTAGCTGTATCTAGCCCGGAAAATAATTTTGGGGCTCCTAGATGCGCAAGACACATGAGTGCCTTCTTGCTGCACTACCTGCAACATGACCCTCAGATTGTCAGAATTCGAAATAATCCTGACTACTGGGTTGCCACACTCTTAGATCCCCCACACTCTTCGAGCAACCTTTTCATTTTAATTAAGAAGAAAAAAATGGTCATTTTTGAAATTATAAGCATTAGCAGGTTATTAGAAACTGAAATCAAACAGTTTTCAACTCAACACTTTATTCTAGGTGATGTTACATTTGCACATAGGACCCCTTGTTCGAAAGGAGCTTCTGAACTCTCGTCCATTGAATTTGTCAGGTTTTGGATGGTTTCTGCTTCAATTGTTTTGCATGAGGACAGAATACCCTCCCAGAGCTGTTGCTTAGATGTGAACTGCCTCCTGCCATCATAGACACTCCTTTTGATGATGCTCCAGAGGTTCTCAATGGGGTTGAGGTCAGGGGAGCATGGGGGTCACACCATAAGTTTGTCCCCTTTTATGCCCATATCAGCCAGAGATGCAGATGTGTTATGTGCAGCATGAGACGGTGCATTATCATGCATGAAAATGATCTTGCTGCAGAATACACGGTTCTTCTTCTTGAACCATGGCAGGAAGTGCTGTTTGAGAAACTCCACATACATTATGGAGTTCATCTTTACCCCTTCAGGGATCCGAAAGGGGCCGACAATCTCTCTCCCCATGATTCCAGCTCAAAATATTACTCCACCTCCTCCTTGCTGGCGCCGTAGCCGTGTTTGTGTGGGGTGTCCATCAACCAGCCATCCTCCACTCCATCCATCTGGACCATCGAGCGTTGCACGGCACTCATCCGTGAACAAAACAGTTTTGAAGTCAGTCTTCATGTATTGTTTGGCCCACTGGAGCCATTTCTGCTTGTGTGCAGTGGATAAAGGAGGTCGACAGGATGGCTTACGCACAGCTGCAAACCTCTGAAGGACTCTGCATCTTGTTGTTCGGGGGACGTTGGAGGCAGCAGCAGCTTCAAAAACTTGTCTGCTGCTATGACAAGGCTTTTTTGCCGCTGCTCTTTTAACCTGACGTAATTGCCTGTAGGAAAGAGTCCTCAATTTTCCCTTATCAGCAAGCACACGTGTGTACTGTGAATCAGCTACATACTTCTTGATTGTGCGATGATCAAGATGAAGTGTCTTGGCAATGTTGATTGTAGTCATGCCTTGACCTAAACACTCCACAATTTGTTGCTTCTCAGCAGCCGACACATCCTTTTTCTTTCCCATTTTGGCAGAAAATGTAGGCTGCTTAATAATGTGGGACAGCCTTCTTAAGTAGTCTTGCCTTTCATTGGACACACCTGCCAAACTAATTAGCACAGGTGTCTGCAATTGCTTACAGTGATATAAAGAGCCCTGACACACATCACCATCAATGAGTTTAACTGACAAACAAAAAAATTCTTCCCTTATCACTCCTAAACACTTTTTGCATAATAATTTGGAACACAGTGTACATATGCTTTTCCACAAAACACCAGTGGTTCACGTAGTGAATCTTACAGTTCTAACTTGCCAACCGTGGTCTGTATGGAGTTGTTCAATAAAGGGCCCAAAATTAAGATAACATAGACGGGAGAGGTCTCTATAAATAGGAATTCCAAAGTATTTGATAGGGCCAGGCAAAGGGAAAGTTGGACTGGATGGAAGCCTATATGGATTTGGGGAGGGAGCCATCGAGGGTATCAGGCTTCGCTGCATTGATTTTAAAATTTGACCATGTAACAAAGTGATCTATTTCAGCCATAACAGCATGGATGGATATATGTGATTGAGTGATATATACTAGGACATCATCAGCAAATAGAGAGCACTTGTACTCAGTGCCTCACACCTCAATCCACCTAATATTGGGGCTATGGCGAATTGATGAGAGCAGGTGCTCCGTCACTAGGATGTATAAGAGAGGGGACAGAGGACATCCCTGCCTTGTCCCATTGGTGATTATGAAAGGTGATGAAAATGTTCCATTTATCTTCAGCCTAGGTGACGTATTGCGATACAGGGCCGTGATTTTGCCTATAAAACGGTCCCCTAGACCCCTACCCCAAGCTTTTTAAAGGAATAATATATGGCGTGCCAGGAGACTCTATGGAGTGCTTTCTCAGCATCCAACGAGAGTATCTAATTACAAATTTTTAACTGCATCTAGCCCAGGAAATACTTTGTGCCTAGTAGCAGTGTCTGCTAGTTAGCGGATTATCCCAGCTGTTAAGCAAGCTACACCACCTGTAGTCTGGACACTTAGTTTTTTCAAAGGAAATGGTTCGGGCCCCCGGGACACTCAGTGAAGAGCATCAGGGAGGCACCTGAAGGCATAGGGGCTGGGACTGGCGGTAGGACGCCTTGCGGTGGACCGCCGATCTCGATCCTTATAAAAGCTTTTTAACTGCAGCAGCTTTAGTGGACGCTACTGGAGCTGGAATTACGCGGCTGCTGGCATGAGACTTGCCCTCCAATAGATCCTTGTAAAAGGATTTAAAGTGTACTCATTCAAATTAGAGAGACAATTTAAATTAAAAAGCTTAGACCTGCCTCCACCGCAGGGGGGCTCGCTCGACCCATCAGCGGACAGGCACCAGTATTGGGAGAGGGGGGCTGGCCGTCAGGGTCCACCGCAGCTCTGGCACAAACCCGGCGACACGAAGGTGGCACGGGCAGGAACGGACTGGCCGTGTCGGCTTCGCACTTTTTTGGTTTGAGAAGGGCATGACATGCCTATATCTGTGTCTCCCCCTCCTTTTACTCCTCCACCTCTTTTCTTTTCGCATGACTATATGTACTTGTCACTTTTCCATGTGTTAGTTATGTCTTCTGAGCAGTTTGTCAGCTTTTGGACACCTTTGAAGGTGTTTTCTATGTGTTTCTATGTGTTTTTGTTTTCCTGCCTTTGGTTTTAACGGTGTTCGAAGGTGTTCGACGAACAGTTCGGCGAACATACGGGTGTTCGACGAACCGAACCGAACTTGAACACTACGGGGGTGGCTCAACTCTATTCACAACACGTTTTACCTTAGGTTCAGTAGCTGCGTCAGGCTGGGGTCCAAATCTTCTATAAAACGAAATTCAGGCATATGCGCTGACAGGGCTATTGACAGGAATGTTGCAGACGGAGTCACAGTGGCCTCTGTTGTACATCTTTTTCGGCCATATATCCCTACTTGAGGTGGACAGAAAGATGTAGTCTACTACATCTTGGTGCCCTCTCCAATAGGTTTATACAGCCGACAATGATGTATGATAGAGCGCACTGTGACTCTGTCTGCAATATTACAGTTAATGGCGCCGTGCCTTACAAAAAGTCATGCTCACCTTAGTAATTTGCATTTTGGAGCAGCTAAGAATCTGTAAGGTAACTATAAACTTTTTTTTATTTAATAACATTCAAAATTGTGTTAATATTTTTTCCTATGGCTGGACAACCACTTTTCCAGGTTTGCAGCATATGCTGGTAGCTCTATACAAACAATTCAGAAAAGGAGAAAACAGCCAAAGAAAGGTGTTTCTGAATTCTGGATGAAGTCTATTGGACAAATAATTCTCTGCAGAATCGCTCTGATCTGAGAATAAATAGTATTTATGAAAATGATAGATAGTCCCATCTTAATAGCAATAGTCTCAGTACATAAAGTCTCAGTCAATATTGAGGTTTCTGCCGAGTAAGCAGATGAATAGAATTCTTGCAGATCTCCTTGGGCTTCTATCAGAAAAAAAAAAACTAGAATAATAGAAAAAAAATAATTTTCTTTTTTTTTCTGATTTTCATTCAAGTCTTGATTATTGTGCACACTTACATCTGTGTCTATGACACTTGAAAGAAAATTTGCCTACTTATACATTGTTCTGTGATAACTTGCAACATGACTAGACAGAAATGAACACTTAAAGGGGTTGTCCCTTATGGACAAACCCCATATCCACATGCCCTAGTAGGCAATATTGACATAAAATCACACTCCATTAGCCAGAGAATAGGGTAAGAACGACAAACACTTTAGGGGAATCATTAATTTCAATAGATGTAATTTAAGATCAAGATTACGTCTTTTTCAGTGATCCTTGCAGAGGAAATATGTGGCCATCTACAGTCTCAGGGATAAAAACTAATCGCTGAGGGGTTTCAGCTATTAGATCCAAGGTGTTCACTAGATTGCCAGGGGATCTTCCATTATGCAAAGGGTTTTCCACTAGGACAACCTGCTAAGTAGTCTAGAAAAACTGGATGGGGCTTTAATGGTGAATAAATTGTTTGACCTCTAAGTGGTTGAAGTGGTTAATGTTAAGGGAATGTCTTGTCGCAGAATGACCATTTGTTTTATATAAAATGTATTAAAAATGAGATAGTTTTATTTTTTCCATATCACCATTTAAATAATAATAAAAAATATTGCCATTTTTACACAGGGCACTAGCCCTTATACTATACTCACACTTCTTGTTCTGAACAGATGACTTTCCAGTAGTCTCAGTATCATCACAGGCAGGATTATAGTTAAAATAACACCACCATATACAGTAGATAACACAGGACCCACCATTTACAATAGTTGATGTTACAGCTCCATTCCTCTCCACCTCTTCAGGGTGACCTTTGCCCAGAGTAGAGCATTCTGAGATAATGCTTTTATGCAAACAAACAGGGACTAAGTCAGTCTTTTGCTGCTGATGTCCATGTGAAGAACAGGAAGTAGTAGCTTAAAGAGGTTGTCCACTACTTTTACACTGATGGCCTATCCTTAGGATGGGTCATCAATGTCTGATTGGCCTTGGTCAGCTGTTATCTGTGTCAGTGGCAGTAAGTACCCACTTTCCAAGCTGCTCCATCTACTTGTCGTGGTTGTGGCAGGGTACTACACATCCGGCTCCTATTGATTTGAATAGGAGGCGGATGTGCAGTACCAAGCCCCGGCCACTAAAAGTAGATGGAACAGCTTGGCAAGTCAGTACTTCCTGCCAGCAGCCGCCGCGGACACAGATAACAGCTGATCAGCAGGGGTGTTGGACCCCGACCGATCAGACAATTGATGACCTACCTATCCTAAGAATAGGCCATCAGTGTAAAAGTAGTGGACAACCGCTTTAATATTAGGTCTAATCTCCATTGTGAAGAGAGCAAGTTTTTTTTAATATAGTGGTATGAAAATTAATAAAAATGATCAAAAATGTTTTAAAAAATGTATTTAACATAACATCCTGATTTAACCCTTCGCACATTCTGAAGTACATGTGCCTCACAGTCAGGGTGTGTGTATGAAGCAGGCATAGGAGCGGCGCCTGCTGCATACAAGGCCGATGCCAGCTGTAATACATAACCAGCATTTGCCTGCAACAGTGAGGATAGGCGCTGCCAAGATCGCTGTAAATACCTCTATCAATTGTTGACAGCGACACATCAATTACACAATTGCAGGTTAAAATCCACTAGGGTAACTAAAAGTGATTAAAAAAAAAGAAACATATTAAGAAAATTAAAAACATATAAAACCTTAAATCACCCCACTTTTTACAGTAAATAAATAAATAAAAATAATTAAGAAACATATCTGGCATCACCACATCTATAAAAGTAGGGCTGTGGAGTCGCTAAGCCAAACCTCCGACTCTGACTCTAACTCCGGCTCCTTAATTTCCATGACACCGACTCCAACTCCGACTCCACGACTCTGACTCCCTCATACATGGCTCATGTTTAAGTGATAAATTTACTGTAGCAAAGATTAATCTCAGCTAAAAGTCTAGACCCTTAGATGAGGAATAGGACAGACATTTATAGGACATTTCATAACTTTCCCAAATTCTTATGAAAAAATATTCCCCACAAGCTGCATTTAACTACTGTACCCAATTTATTATATATTTTAGGAGTTGGAGTTGGTCCATTTTATATCGACTCCAACTCCACCAAAATGGATACCGACTCAGACTCCACAGCCCTACATAAAAGTCTGGTCTATCAAAATATAAAATTATTTAAAACATACATTGAACGTTGAGAGCAAAAAATAAAAATTAAAACGCCAGATTTGTGCTTTTCAGTCACCGCAGTCCCCCAAAACATTGCAATAAAAAGTGACCAATATGTTGCATGCACCCCAAAATAGTATCAATAAAAAAAATCAACTTGGCATGCAAAAAATAAGCCTCCACACAGCTACATTGACAGAAAAAAAATAAAAAAAAAGATATGGATCTAAAAAAAATGGGGACACAGAGAAAAAGTTTTTTCTTTTATTATTTTTACAAACTCCAGATTTTTTTTTCACTACTAAAATCTAAAAAAATATATACAAGTTTGATACTGCGATAATCACACTGACCTGGAGAATCATGTTACTATGTCATTTTTACTGCAGAATGAACTCTGTAAAATGAAACCAAAAAATCTTTGTTTGTTTTTTTTTTTCCCACAATTTCTCCCGACTTGTATTTTTTCCCATTTTTCCGTACATGAAATGCTAAAATGAATGGTGTCATTCAAAGCTACAACTTGGCCTGCAAATAAACTAGCAATCATATGGCTTTAATCGACAGAATTTTTTTTTACGGCTCTTTGAAGAAAAGGATGGAAAAATGAAAGCGCAAAAATTAAAAATTGGACAGTCCTACAGGTGTTAGGGTGCTTTCACATTGCGATCTGTGTCCCCGTCGGGGCATACATCCTAAAATTCCCCAAAACATTTTTTCATGAAGTGAGCTATTTTTATTAGCTAACTGAGCTGAAGTTTCAAGTAAAAAGCAGAAGAAACCTCACGCAAAAAGTTCTCATACTTCAATCTACTTCCTAAACTGACATCATGACATCTGATGCTGTGTTCATTTTCAATTATTTTTGACAGCGCTAGTATTATTTCATTAACTAATCATGAACGCTAATGCTAGATAATGCTAATATACACAATGCAATGTGAGTGAACCATATGGCCATAATGCTTACAAACAGGGAGCGTGTGCCAGATCATAATGTTAGCGGATGCCTGGATGAAAGTTCTCGGTAATAAATTCATTACTGTGCAAATTATTATTTTTTTTGTTCAAACCAAATTTAATTATCTAATCCAATAAACATTTCTATGCAACAAAGATGAAATAAAATAAAATCGGCTAAAGACGGTGATTTTCTGATTACCTATGCACGGTTAGCGGGCTTAATAGTAGAGTAGCAATCAGCTGAGATAGCAGCTGTGCCTGTTTTCATTAGCTTCAATAGGAAAGGATCTCATTAACAAAACACTGGACAACTTATTCTACTTAATCAATAATTGCTCTAATTATAAAGCTTACAAATAACATCAGGACCAAACATAAAGAGAAGAGCAGAGAATAACGCTTTTCCTACCGTGGTTGTTTTCATTTCTGTTACCAAACCACAAGTTTGTAAACTATTCCAACAGGAACATCATTCACAAGCAGAAATGTGGACAGTCAGAAGCTGTAGATGATGTTTCAGATGAAGCCAACAACCCCGATTCATCAAAGCAACTTTACCAGAGTTTTTGTCTAAATTGCTCTGAAAAGTTGCAATCTTTTTTGAGCCTCTTGGAGTTGGCAAAAATGTTGCGACTTTTGGTGTTTTAACACAATTCTCTCCCCGGCTCTGCTAAATTCAGTGGAGCCGGGGCAGGACGAGGGTATGGCGGGGACGTGACACCACAGCTCCTCTAATTCGTGATGACCTGTGGTGTTATCACTTGTCAGACGCTCCTTAATGAATCAGGAGAGTCTGTCTCCAACACGCCCCCTTCATCAAGAACAGGGAGTAAATCGTTGGTCTTGAGGAGTCGGGACCGTTATCTTTATTACTACTTATGGAAAATTTTTTATTATCTGAGTACGGACTACAATGTCTGAAGTGGCTGCGGGTCTCCGGACCCAAACTCAACTGCCTCGGAACATGAGTGCCGGACATGTGAAACCGATCTATCGTGTATCGTGGCATTGTAAAGTTTACTTTATTATTATGATAGCACATATCATACTTCATTTCAGGTTTTGTGGTTTTATTGTCAAATCCCTTGTTTTGTTAAATCCGAACTACAATGAAATGCTTAAAATTCATGTGACAGCAGGAGCCCCGGAAGCTGAAATATCATGGGATGGTTGGTAGATGCCTCACACTGTAAATCTGTTGTAGCCTGCGACATGGCACAAACAAAATGATAAATAGTGGTTCTCTTCCTAGGTCTATGTTCACACTTTGGACCCGATCATTTGCGATATTTTGAAGCCACTTTTTGTTTTTGTTTTTTTTTGTGGTATTTGCTGCAGTTTTTTTGTCCAAAAAGCAGGCAGTTCATGAATTTTGCACACAAAAAAATGCTCTTTATTTTTGTCTTTAACCTGGTTTGCAAATAGTTAGCACAAAAGAATAGCATGTTCTGCTAAAATGTAACAAATTTCAGGCATAGATAAAATCACTGGAGAAGGGACTCAAGTACATTTACTACAAATGTTGCCACTTTTTGAAAAGTCCTAAAGTCCTAAGTGACAAAACAGGCAAAAATATCTGGAAATCCTAAACTACATCCACCGAGGTGAATTAAGAAACAAAAAAGACAGATGAACACCAAAAAAAAGAGAAATGAAAAGATGGATATGGCGCAATAATATAAAATGGCGCAAAACACTAAGAACTTGACAAAAAACAGCCACAAATCCAATAATGAATTTGGCCCTTTGTTTTTTAAGAACGTTCTATATATGTGCCATAAAAGTGCCCATCGCATGTATCTCTAGGAGGTAATGCAGCTGTCAAAACTTTCAACATACACTGGGCAGTACGCCAGCTTAGGCCCCGATGCGTCTGCACTGGTTACATCAATGGTATGTCCACCAATGGAGGCATATACTATAAAATGTCTGAAACACTAAAATCTGGATAAATTGTTGTATCTGTTACTATCACTTTCAGTGTTTCAGAGTAAGGCCACGGCCCCACTATCAGTATTCGGTCAGCATTTGGAGTGGGAGCCAAAACCAGGAGTGGGTGATAAATGCAGAATTGGTGACTTGTTTCTATTACACCTTTTCTCTGATTGTTCCTCACCTGGTTTTGGCTCTCACTCCTGAGAAAAAATACTGACCAAATACTGACCAAATACTGATAGTGGGGCCGTGGCCTAATGTGCATTTGCTGTTAACATTTACTGTAAAAATAAAAGTCTGTTGCTTGGAATGCTTGTGTTGTATTGGCACATTTTTAACAGACTTAAACAAAAAAACTTCACATGTAAAAAAACAAAAACACAATTATATATATTTTTTCCCTTGAACATGTTTCACCATGTTTAAATCTCCTTTCAAAAGCTGTCATAGCTAAAATATCTTTATAAAATAACGAAATAAATGTTACTTATTACTCCGATTACTCCGAACCCCTGACGATCCAGTGCCGATGCCCAGTGGACTGATCTCTGAGGCCACTGAGATTGGCTGCAGGGTCAGGTGACTGATGGATGGGAAGTCACAATGTCCGGTGGGATGATGTCTTGTAAATCAGTCCTGCAACCAATCAGTAGCCCCAATTGTCAGGTCTATGAATACATGCCATCCATAACCTGTCTCCTCCATACATCTGTGACCTAGTCTCCCAGTACATACCTGCACGTAACCTCAGATCCTCACAAGATCTCCTTCTCTACTCCCCTCTCATCTCTTCTTTCCACAATCACATACAAGATTTCTCCCGTGCCTCCCCCCTTCTCTGGAACTCTCTACCCCAAGACATCAGACTCTCTCCTACCATAGAAAGCTTCAGGCTGCGTGCACACGATGCGCTTTTCATGCGTTTCCGCTGCGGAATTCCGCAGCGGAAAAGCATCAAAAACGCATGGTAATCCGCACCCCATGGTTCCCAATGGTATTCCGCAATGTCAATGCACATGCTGCGGATTTTTCCGCAGCGTTTCTGCAGCACTCATAAATTGTTCATTAATTTTGCGGAAGCGCCGCCATTGACTTGCATTGAGACGCATAGAATCCGTGTCTGTACATTTGTACAAGCAGATTATATGCGTTTCAATGTGCGGATGGTACCCAGGTCTGGAGGAGAGAAGACTCTCATCCACACCTGGGTACAATTGTACCTGTGAAAAAAAGAATAAAATAATAAATAAAGTTTATATTCACCTGTGCGGCGGCCCCTGCAGCGCTTCTCCTTCCAGGACCTGAGATGACGTCGCGGTCATGTGACCGCAGGCTGTCTCGCGAGATGCCGGCAAGCCAGGAAGGAACCAAGAAGGAGCGCGACAGCACACGCGGCGGCATCGGAGGTAAGTATAGCTTTTATTTTTTTATTTTTACGGTCACACTGTATAAATCCATGCCGTTTGCATGGATTTATATAGTGTGACCTAGTTGTCATGCACTTTCCAAGTGATGCTATCGCCTGGAAAGTGCTTGTCAGTCCGCATGCGGAAACACATGCGTTAACGCATGTGGATACGCATGTGAATCCGCATGTATTCTGCAGGAAAAACGCATGCACAATCTGCATGTACAATCTGCATGCGTTTTTTCTGCCAGGGAGATGCAGAAATGCTGCAGAAATTTTCTGCTTCATTTCTGCATCGTGGGCACATAGCCTCAAAAGGAACCTGAAGACCCACCTCTTCCAACAAGCCTACAACCTGCAGTAACCCTCGATCCACGACCAGCTGTACCCTCACCTACTTTATCTTTACCCATCTCTTGTAGACTGTGAGCCCTCGCAGGCAGGGTCCTCGCTCCTCCAGTACCAGTCAGTGACTTCTATTGTCTAAGATTATTGTACTGGTTTTTATCATGTATACCCCTTTTCACATGTAAAGAACTATAATAATAAATAATAATAATGAATAGACGGGATATTATCACTACTCATTGGACCACTGCACTAGAGCTATGGCGCTGGAATGGAGGGGAACTGCATTAGTTATTTATTAATTGGGTGGGAAATTTTTTAAAGAACAGTCCAAGAAAAACCCTTTTAAACTTAATAAGATCCTTTTATGATGTACTTTTATTTCTATCAAACAAGACATGGTATATACGGAAGAAAATGCAAATCCTGTGAACTCTTGTCAAAAATATTTCTTTGTTTTTACATAAAATAACCCAAACAAGCCAGAATCTGGGGATTAGGATAGCCTGCCATCGCCAATTGTCACATTCAAATTCTCCTTAAAGCGTAAAATACAGAAGAAAATGACATGAGGAATTTGTGTAGCAAAAGTGAGTCAGACGCTCAGGGCTTAGAGCACAAACAGCGCACAGCTGCAACAATGGACGCCCAGCCAGGTAACTACACAGGTGACTGCTGTACAGGAGTAAACAAGCTTACCTTGGAGGAGACGATCCTGTTATCTGGATACCTCTGAGGAATGTACGCTTCAGTGCCCGGAGGAGGCTCCTTGTGACCAACATAAATAGTGCGATTGTCTACCCAATTCTCTTCTCCAGCGCACTAGAAAGCAACAAGGGTTAGGGCATATTATTATTTTTATAAAGGTTCTGTATATTATCCTATAAGAAGTCCACAAAACACACCGTGAGAAAAGCTAAGTAAAGAATAGCATAGAAAAGGGGCAGTGGTTTCTGCAGTTTCTAACACTTAGGCTTCTGTGCACATGTGCATTTTTGTCGTGTTTTTTATGCTCAGTTTTGTTTCCTGATTCCCGCAAAGTGAATGAGAATCCTGAAGCCTCATGCCATGTTACTTATTCTTTCCTTGCAGATTGAAATCTGCAGTATGTCAATTGTTTCAGCGTTTTTGCTGCAGATTTCACCCGTATTAATGAGTGGGGAAATATCTGTACCAAAAATGCGTGTAAAAAAACACAGCAAAAATGTGTATTTTACGCTGTATTTTTCCTGCCAAGAGATGCACCAAATCCTTATCCTAACCGGATCACTCAATTTATACATATTCAGTACTTACTGCCTAATTATGCCATTCTTCATGTTTGGTAGTGTCGAGAGACTTTACACAGGAATATTCAACTCATCTTTTCTGACCATTCAGATCAACCACCACTGAGCGGCTCCACTTCCCAGTAATAATTATTTACCGGGTATGTAAGGTCACATCCCAATGAACAGTAGCTGTGATTAGCAAAAACAAAAAAGGCGGCAATATTGGCAGTACCCATCGATTCCACTTATCTATATACATGTCCCTTCAGCATTTAGCAATTGATTAGTTTTGTCTGCTCAGCTGGCATAGAGGTCAGGGGCCTGATCCCGAGAGATTCTACATCAGGCTTAATACCAGCCGTGCCTTCTCTACATCTACTGCAGCTTGTATGTGTATAAGTGCTCGTCAGAAGAAAGGCGGTAACATAAGGCCCTGTGCACACAATGACTATTTGGTCAGTTTTTTACCTCAGTATACAGTACAGAACAAAAGTTTGGACACACCTCATTTAAAGATTTTTCTGTATTTTCATGACTATGAAAATTGTACATTCACACTGAAGGCATCAAAACTATGAATTAACACATGTGGAATTATATACTTAATAAAAAAGTGTGAAACAACTGAAAATATGTCTTATGTTCTAGGTTCTTCAAAGTAGCCACCTTTTGCTTTGATGACTGCTTTGCACACTCTTTGCATTCTCTTGATGAGCTTCAAGAGGTAGTCACCGGAAATGGTTTTCACTTCACAGGTGTGCCCTGTCAGGTTTAATAAGTGGGATTTCTTGCCTTATAAATGGGGTTGGGACCATCAGTTGTGTTGTGCAGAAGTCAGGTGGATACACAGCTGATAGTCCTACTGAATAGACTGTTAGAATATGTATTATGGCAAGAAAAAAGCAGCTAAGTAAAGAAAAACGAGTGGCCATCATTACTTTAAGAAATGAAGGTCAGTCAGTCCGAAAAAATTGGGAAAACTTTGAAAGTGTCCCCAAGTATAGTTGCAAAAACCATCAAGCGCTACAAAGAAACTGGCTCACATGAGGACCGCCCCAGGAAAGGAATACCAAGAGTCACCTCTGCTTCTGAGGAGAAGTTTATCCGAGTCACCAGCCTCAGAAATCGCAGGTTAACAGCAGCTCAGATTAGAGACCAGGTCAATGCCACACAGAGTTCTAGCAGCAGACACATCTCTACAACAACTGTTAAGAGGAGACTTTGTGCAGCAGGCCTTCATGGTAAAATAGCTGCTAGGAAACCACTGCTAAGGACAGGCAACAAGCAGAAGAGACTTGTTTGGGCTAACGAACACAAGGAATGGACATTAGACCAGTGGAAATCTGTGCTTTGGTCTGATGAGTCTAAATTGGAGATCTGTGGTTCCAACCACCGTGTCTTTGTGCGACGCAGAAAATGTGAACGGATGGACTCTACATGCCTGGTTCCCACCGTGAAGCATGGAGGAGGAGGTGTGATGGTGTGGCGGCGCTTTGCTGGTGACACTGTTGGGGATTTATTCAAAATTGAAGGCATACTGAACCAGCATGGCTACCACAGCATCTTGCAGCGGCATGCTATTCCAGCCGGTTTGCGTTTAGTTGGACCATCATTTATTTTTCAACAAGACAATGACCCCAACCACACCTCCAGGCTGTGTAAGGGCTATTTGACTAAGAAGAAGAGTGATGGGGTGCTACGCCAGATGACCTGGCCTCCACAGTCACCAGACCTGAACCCAATCGAGATGGTTTGGGGTGAGCTGGACCACAGAGTGAAGGCAAAAGGGCCAACAAGTGCTAAGCATCTCTGGGAACTCCTTCAAGATTGTTGGAAGACCACTTCCGGTGACTACCTCTTGAAGCTCATCAAGAGAATGCCAAGAGTGTGCAAAGCAGTCATCAAAGCAAAAGGTGGCTACTTTGATGAATCTAGAATATAAGACATATTTTCAGTTGTTTCACACTTTTCGTCTGTACTGTATGTAAAACCAGGAGAGGAACAATCAGGGGAAAAGTATAATAGAAACACATCACCATTTCTGTATTTATCACCCACTCCTGGTTTTGTCTTACAAATACTGATGTCAAATTCTGACCAAATACTGAACGTGTAAACGTGGCCTTAAAGGGGTTTTCCCAAAGTTCATTTTAATCAATAGATAGAGGAATAATAATAACTTCCACAACTGGATGTGTTTAAAAAAAATGTTCCTGTGCTGAGATAATCTTATAAATGTATCCCTGCTGTGTACTGTGTGTAGCGTCGGCGTCCCTGCCTCCTGCTAGGCAGGGACGCTGTTCCCCTCACCTCTCCGCGCCCGGCGTCTTCCTCCTGCTCTGCTAGCAGCGCGCGCTCCTTCCCGGCCACAGTGCTTAGGGCGCGCGCGCGCTCCCCGCCAAAATCAGAGGGTTTAGCCGACTTTCATAGAAAGTGTATGGGGCTTTATACCAGTGTCCAAGCTTACAGCTCAACTCATAATAAACCCATTGTTCTCTAATAGCCACTCTACTACTTAGGCCTCATTCACACATCCATGTTTAAACACGTACGTAAAAAAAAATGTTACCGGTGTCATCAGTGTTCAGGATCAATGTGTCTGTTTTTACCATCAGTGTGTCACCAGTGTATGGTCCGTGTGTCCGTTTTTACCATCAGTGTCACTAGTGTTTAGTCTATGTGTCAGTTTTTACCATCAATGTGTTATCAGTGTGTCCGTTTTTACCATCAGCGTCATCAGTGTTTCTTCAAGGATGGATAAATGAGTACATAAATTACAAAGCTTCTCTTATACTTTGCAATGTTAAATACGGACAGCACACGGATGGCACACGGATGTCACCTGTATGCAGTATGTGTTTTTCACTGACCCATAGACTTGTATTGGCACTTTTCAACCGTGCTGCCAGAAAAATGGACATGTCTCCAGACACATGGTCCGCGAAAAAAACAAGGACTAGCACTAGGGAATAGCACCATAGATTATGATGGGTACATGTTGTATCCGTGAAAAAAAAAAAAATAGAAGCCGTGTCTGCAACACGGATGTCTGAATGAGGCCTTACTTCCACAGTAGTTCCAACAAACTGAAGACTTCCAGGCACCATGACATTACATTATGAAACTCAGATTGGCGACATGAGGCCAAAATGTCATCCCTGGTTTATTCTACTACATTTTGGGAATAAATCTAGCAATTGCTATTTTTTCATTAAATCTACCGGTGTCTCACTAACTTCACCTTTATCAGACGACGGTGAGAAAGAAAAGCAAACATAACAAGCAACAGTTTAGAAAACCTGCACTGTGTGCACTGTCACCAAAGCTGTTGTTGTTTAAGAAATATGTTGGAAAAAAAACAGCGTTTCAAAAAAATGTAAATAAAAACGATAAAATACCAATAACAAAAATATACAGTAGTTTGGTGCGGTTTATCCTTATCTACATCCTTATCATACCCATTCAACGTATAAAATGAATTCTATAAATAATTGAAATGTACCTTTGTAAAAATGCATTATGTTAATGTATAGTCTACAATGGTATGATGGACAAAAAGGGCAAAGTTACCTGCTCTGTTAACAAGAGATGTAAGCAGTGCACGCCGTTTCCCATTACCGTATAACATCTTGTCAGTGTACCATAACAATCGGAAGGAAAGCAGACACAATGCTCAAATTACCGCGCTCCGACTATCAGAACAGACATGCTGTTTGACCTGACCGTCCTGCACTCGTAAACAAGAAATTAATGTTTGCAATAAAATGCTAGCTGGAAGCGAGTCAGAGAGAAAAAGTGCATATCAGTTATCACCATGAAGCTCTCCGACATGAGCGCTGGATACGGAGGAGCATTGTACAGCCAACATAAGTCATTCTATTTTAAAACAAGGAAAAATATTTAAAAGCCATTACAATGATTCCCAAAAGTAATAATTCCCATTTATTACAGAAATGGTATCTGATGAGCTTGCTGTCCGACACTGATGATTCTACAGTTACTGGAATGTCTGGGGATATAAAATATTATCATAAACTATATTGTTATGAAACGACTGTTTTGCTGAAAAAAATGGAAAGAACAGTTATAATGCAATCTGTCTGGGGCATAAAACTATTGATCGTGCCTTTAAGTCAAAGACAGACCGGTCCCTGGCCATTGATTGCTGTCTGTTGTCTCTAAACTCTGTGTAAGGCCACTTTCACAAGTCCAGATATTTCCGGTACTGGAAAAACTAGTATCAGAGATAATCCGTGTCCGGGTGTATGATACGTGTGCCACCCGTGTGCCGCATCAGTATCACACGTACCGGCGTTTGGGAATCAGTGGGACAGTTAGCGCTGCTCTCAAGCGCTGGGTGCTGAAAGCTCTCATCATTGTCCCCTGCCGGCACTGCGATCAGCGCCAGCAGGGGATAACAATGAGAGTAGTATTCTGCTCCCGCTGTCTCCTAGTGTAAAAATACAACTCTCAACATTGTTCCTTGCTCACGCTGATCTCAGCACCGGCAGGGACAATGATGACAGATGCCTGCAGCACCCGGAACTTGGAAACAGCGCGAACAGTACCGCTGATTGCAAGGCACCGGTACAAGCCACACAGATGACACACGGATGTCATCCGTGTGTCATCAGTGTGCACATGAGACGTTTTGCGTCCCGTGCAGTGGGTAAAAAACGGACATGTCAGAATGTTTTGCCCACTGACACACAGTCCATGGAAATACACTGACATGAGCACAGACCCGTTCGTTTGAATGGGTCTACATGTGTAAGCGTCTCCGGTACGTGTGGAAACAAACACCACACATACCTGCAACACGGACATGTGAAAAAGCCCTAAGGCTGAATTCAGACGTCCATGTTCACGGTCCATATATGGACTGCAATTCCAAGACCGATTGCGGGTCTCCTGTCCTGACCTGAACTAACATCCTCACAAGGATATATGTGGCTGTTAGTTTGGTCATTCTGGGCAAAGTGATCTTTTAACCATGGACGCCTGAATTCAACTTAAGGTTATGTTCACACATTGCGTTTTTCAACGCAGCATTTTACTGTAGTGGCAAAGTGAATTAGATTTCTGAAGTCTTATGGACATGTTGCTTATTTTATCCTTGTAGATGTGATGCAGTTTCATATTGAAAAATATCAATTAAATGGAAAAAAAACATAAATAACGGGCATATTTTATGCAGCGTTTTTCCTGCCAACACTCCAGTATTTGCAGAAGATTTTTCTGCTGCAAATACTAAACGTGTGCACATACCCTAAGAAAGTATATGCTCCTTATTGGATATCACATATTGCCTACTTGTGACAGTAAATAATTTCAGATATAGAGAATATAATATTACAAATAAAGATGTATGTATTTATATGGAAATAGTCACATATTAAATTGATGACACATAAGAAAGTGTAACTCCTCGCTACAGTCCACCTCCAATTATAGAAAACTTCTGATATGTTGTGAGGTTCCATCGGTGGGATCTGGGGTCGGAGATCTTCACCACTTATTACAACAAAGCTGCTATGCCCTTTAGTAGGCATGAAATGGACCCTGTCATATTGTACATGCTGTACTATCTGCTGACATTATTATACAAGTTTGTGGGACAGATTCTGTATAACTCTTATTGTTACTTCTATGCTTAGGAGTCCAGTGGGTGGTCCTACTCAGCGATTCACAGGTGTCGCTCTATATAAAGTCATACAGTATGAACCACTCACTATTACAACTGACAATAAGATTACAAAGAAAGAATTTCAAGAAAACAACATTTATGCAGAATTACACAACTATATATCATTCTGTTCCGCTCCTTCTACTCTGGAACTTGATGCCTGCAGGACAGACATTGTACTCAGCATGACAGAAAGAGCGCTAAAGACACACCGTAGACTAACACAAGGCTATGGGCTATTTTCTTCCATCTTTTATGATGTACAATACAGAGTTATATTGTGGTACCGTGTTAGCCAGAAAAATCGATGTAAATACTTTTACGCCCAAAAATGACAAAAGTATTCTCGGAGTGATACCTTTATTCGCTAACCAGAAAAAAAAATATATATATATGCAAGCTTTCAGAGCACAGAGCATCCTTCTTCAGGCCATATTACAAATGAAGAAGGATGCTCTGTGCTCTGAAAGCTTGCATATATATATATTTTTTTTTCTGGTTAGCGAATAAAGGTATCACTCCGAGAATACTTTTGTCATTTTTGGGCGTAAAAGTATTTACTTACATCTTTTATAGAGTCAGAAGGATCAGACAGGAGTCAGTGTACTATGTGATCTAAAACAACTAAGCAAAAACTTCTTCTATGTCTGAATTAGAGAAGAGCATAGAGATTTGTATGACCCTGGTCAGTCATCCATAGGAGCTGGACCAGGCTGAGCAGAGTTTGGCACTTGAATGCTGGCATTTGAGGGGCATCTAGCAATTACTAGGCCCCCGCGCTGTCACCACCAGGGTAGTGCGAATCGTTCTGCTCATCTCTAGTCTCAATGTTTTCTCTAAGCGGTGCCATGATTGTTGTACCGCTGTTAACTGCAGTCAAACACTTCATATAAATTGATGTCAATCTTGCACAGCATTGCTAAGGAATTGTAGCCCACTCGTCTACGCTTTAACTGAGACGCAGCAGGTTTTCATGCATGATCTGTTTCAGTTCCACTACACTTCAGCTTACAGACAGATGTCGTTCGCCTTAAGACTCATTAGGCAGACGACACTGACAAAACGGATCGGAGACGTCTGAGGACAGTTGGGCTGTCTGCACCAGCCTACACTAAACTGTCTAGAAGTAGCAGACAAAGCTCGTATATGAATAGCCAGCTTAACCGTGCTTTTTTACATGCGACTAAATCCCGTCTCTTTCTTAGGGCTCGCTCACACTGGCGTGTGTTCTCTCATGCGAGAGAATTGGGCCGATTATGCTAATGATAATGATACTCGTCTGAAACTGTGTCAGAGTTTGAGCCGGGTGTCATCTGAGTGTGATCCGATTCTCTTGCATGAGAGAATAGCATCACAGGTGTGGAGAGGATGGAGAATGTAATTTCCCATCTTCTCCATGCGCATACATTGGACTGCACTCGGATGACATCTGAGTACAGTCCGATGTTTCACACGCACCCATAGACTTGTATGGGTTTGCATGATATGAATATCGGAGCCCCCCACAGCACGCTGCAATTGTTTTCTCGGACCGAATCAGTATGAGACAAAAATAGCAGATCAGCACTGCCCCATAGTATAACATTGGGCCAAGTGATATCCAATAAAACATCAGATAGCACTCAGCCGTGTTATATGCCAGTGTGAGTGAGACCTTATTGTGGAATCATGAACAATGAAATGAACTGAGGTCAGAAAGTCCTAGATATTGTGATTGGAGTTGATTCTGTTACTTTGGAGAAGTTGTGGCAGGTCATCCGCTCCCAGAAAGATTTATCTGTCATTTTACCTTTAGAAATAAAGAGGCAGCTTTATCACAACTGGCATTTTATATGGCAGAAAAAAAAGATAAAGGGTAAATTGCACCAATTTTATTAAAGGGAATCTGTCACCAGTTTGTTTCCACCTAATCTGAGAGCAACATGATGTAGGGGTAGAGACCCTAATTATAGTTATATATCACTTATTGGGCTGCTTGCTGTACTTTTGATAAAGCAATGATTTTATCAGCAGAATATTATCACTAGAGGACTAGTAAACCTGCGCCAAGTAGTTCTCCATATTTATGAGCTCTGTATAATCACGTCCGCAACACTGATTGACAGCTTTCTGCCTATGCATAGTGTGCACAGAAAGCTGCCCATGTTTCACGTGTAGAAGGGGTATCGAGATAAAAAAAACAGCAGACCGACCACTGCCCGCGATGCATATTTGGTATTATTACAGCTGAAAAAGTCTGATCTTTCAAAAAATTATTATTTAACCCATACGTTAAACGGTGTAAAAAAAAGAACAAAAATGAAACTCTGAAAATGTGTTTGTTTTTTTCCAACTGTTGTATGTATTCTTTGGCACCAATAAAAAAATCTGGTTGCCATGCAAAAAACAAGAGCTCTATTGGCTGAAAAATAAATGTTGTACCGACATGGAGAGTTATACCAGGTCACTTTTCCCCCATAATGAACAACATAAAAACTAAACACAAGAAATAATGAAGTTATATATATATATATTTTTTTTTCATTGTTTCACCACATGTGGAAATATTTTTCAGTACATTTTAAAGTGAATGATGTCAATCAAAACTACAAATGGTCCTGCAAAAAAACAAGCCCTCATATAGCTATGACAACACAAAAAAAGTATAGCTCTTGGAAGACGGGAAGTAAAAAAGACAAAATGCAAAACATGAAAATTGTCCCAATCAAGAAGAATTAATATTAGCAGAGAACTCCCATCCTCTGTAGTCACTGTCTGCCCTCCATTCGGTCTCATGTTCTGCCCTCCATTCGGTCTCATGTTCTGCCCTCCATTCGGTCTCATGTTCTGCCCTCCATTCGGTCTCATGTTCTGCCCTCCATTCGGTCTCATGTTCTGCCCTCCATTCGGTCTCATGTTCTGCCCTCCATTCGGTCTCATGTTCTGCCCTCCATTCGGTCTCATGTTCTGCCCTCCATTCGGTCTCATGTTCTGCCCTCCATTCAGTCTCATGCTCTGCCCTCCATTCAGTCTCATGCTCTGCCCTCCATTCAGTCTCATGCTCTGCCCTCCATTCAGTCTCATGTTCTGTCCTCCATTCGGTCTCATGTTCTGCCCTCCATTCGGTCTCATGTTCTGCCCTCCATTCGGTCTCATGTTCTGCCCTCCATTCGGTCTCATGTTCGGCCCTCCATTCGGTCTCATGTTCGGCCCTCCATTCGGTCTCATGTTCGGCCCTCCATTCAGTCTCATGTTCTGCCCTCCATTCAGTCTCATGTTCTGCCCTCCATTCAGTCTCATGTTCTGCCCTCCATTCAGTCTCATGTTCTGCCCTCCATTCAGTCTCATGTTCTGCCCTCCATTCAGTCTCATGTTCTGTCCTCCATTCGGTCTCATGTTCTGCCCTCCATTCGGTCTCATGTTCTGCCCTCCATTCGGTCTCATGTTCTGCCCTCCATTCGGTCTCATGTTCGGCCCTCCATTCGGTCTCATGTTCGGCCCTCCATTCGGTCTCATGTTCGGCCCTCCATTCAGTCTCATGTTCTGCCCTCCATTCAGTCTCATGTTCTGCCCTCCATTCAGTCTCATGTTCTGCCCTCCATTCAGTCTCATGTTCTGCCCTCCATTCAGTCTCATGTTCTGCCCTCCATTCAGTCTCATGTTCTGCCCTCCATTCAGTCTCATGTTCTGCCCTCCATGCCCTCCATTCAGTCTCATGTTCTGCCCTCCATTCAGTCTCATGTTCTGCCCTCCATTCGGTCTCATGCTCTGCCCTCCATTCGGTCTCATGCTCTGCCCTCCATTCAGTCTCATGCTCTGCCCTCCATTCAGTCTCATGTTCTGCCCTCCATTCAGTCTCATGTTCTGCCCTCCATTCAGTCTCATGTTCTGCCCTCCATTCAGTCTCATGTTCTGCCCTCCATTCAGTCTCATGTTCTGCCCTCCATTCAGTCTCATGTTCTGCCCTCCATTCAGTCTCATGTTCTGCCCTCCATTCAGTCTCATGTTCTGCCCTCCATGCCCTCCATTCAGTCTCATGTTCTGCCCTCCATTCAGTCTCATGTTCTGCCCTCCATTCAGTCTCATGTTCTGCCCTCCATTCAGTCTCATGTTCTGCCCTCCATTCAGTCTCATGTTCTGCCCTCCATTCGGTCTCATGCTAATGTAGCACCCTGAGGATTCGGCTGCTACAGGGGTATTGCACCTCAAGCCAGAGGTGTGATATTCCACTTCCGGGTAAGGATGGAGTGTGGAACTGAGCTCAGTAGGCTGCATGCACTACATACATCCCATTTCCGGGGGACAGATCAACGGTACTCCCACCAGTTTATGTGCAGGTACGATAGTGTCTGTCCCTGGCTGGAGTGGGAGGGGGTTGGAACATCCCAGTAGTGTAGGGGCAGATAGGGGGAGCAGTCTGGGTAATGCTAGGAGCTCATTGGGTGCTGGTCACCTGAGCTCACACATAGAGGGAGTATATAAGGTGGGCACCATCTTAGATCAGGGTCAGTCTGTCAGAGTGTAACCTGAGGAGCAGAGCAGAGAAGCTCAGCCAGAAGGGCTGACAGGGAGTGGTGGTTCCGGTTGGGCCCAGCTCCAAGGCCAAGAGAGAGAGAGGAGTCAGAAGGACCCAGAGAGGAGACAAGAAAGGAACCCCAAGACCCCAGAATACAAGCAACAGGGTGAAGGGTTGGCACCTAGGGTACCGGATCCCAAGCTGGCCGAGAGAAAAGCACACCTTAGCCAGAGACCGGAGGTCGTGGGCAGGATCTGCCACGACCCTCACCAAATCCACCAGGAAGGCAGACCAAGTATAGGGTCAGGGAACCCAGAGGAGGTGTACCCACCAAGAGACCCGAGGGAGCCGGACATAGGTGGATCCCTGGTGAGAACGGCCAGAAGAGAGGGAAAGTCAGACAGGAGCTCAGGACCACGCTCCAGAACTGCCTGGGGGTTAGCCGAGTCCAGGACCTGGTGGACGCAGCACGGCTCGGGTGGTCGCTTCAGGCCAGAGTGACCATAAGAACACCCGTAAGTAAAAACCCCTGAACTGCACAGCCCGACTCTGAGTCTTCTTGCTGATTCATCCTGCACCTTCACAAACACCATCCTCCACAACTGACCCCCTGAGGCTATACCCCTCCCGTTGGGGGTTATACTATCAGAAGCTGCACACACACCATCAGCCTCAGCGGACCCTGCTGCAGCGGCGGCCGTATTGACCGCAAATCAACGGGTGGCGTAGTCGACATTAAAGAACATCCAGCAACATCTGTAGGACTGCCACACACTGAGCTTGACACCCTGGGCACGGACCGGGTCACCGCCACTCGGAGACTACAACCCCCATCTGATCCGGATCCGGGTATCCCCCAAACAACACTGGCCCAGGGGGCGCGTCACTCTGCCCTCCATTCGGTCTCATGCTCTGCCCTCCATTCATTCTCATGCTCTGCCCTCCATTCATTCTCATGCTCTGCCCTCCATTCGGTCTCATGCTCTGCCCTCCATTCGGTCTCGTGCTCTGCCCTCCAATCGGTCTCATGCTCTGCCCTCCAATCGGTCTCATGTTCTGCGCTCCATTCGGTCTCATGTTCTGCCCTCCATTCGGTCTCATGTTCGGCCCTCCATTCGGTCTCATGTTCGGCCCTCCATTCGGTCTCATGTTCTGCCCTCCATTCGGTCTCATGTTCGGCCCTCCATTCGGTCTCATGTTCGGCCCTCCATTCGGTCTCATGTTCTGCCCTCCATTCGGTCTCATGTACTGCCCTCCATTCGGTCTCATGTTCTGCCCTCCATTCAGTCTCATGTTCTGCCCTCCATTCAGTCTCATGTTCTGCCCTCCATTCGGTCTCATGTTCTGCCCTCCATTCGGTCTCATGTTCTGCCCTCCATTCGGTCTCATGTTCTGCGCTCCATTCGGTCTCATGTTCTGCGCTCCATTCGGTCTCATGTTCTGCCCTCCATGCAGTCTCATGTTCTGCCCTCCATGCCCTCCATTCAGTCTCATGTTCTGCCCTCCATTCGGTCTCATGTTCTGCCCTCCATTCGGTCTCATGTTCTGCCCTCCATTCGGTCTCATGTTCTGCCCTCCATTCGGTCTCATGTTCTGCCCTCCATTCGGTCTCATGTTCTGCCCTCCATTCGGTCTCATGTTCTGCCCTCCATTCGGTCTCATGTTCTGCCCTCCATTCGGTCTCATGTTCTGCCCTCCATTCGGTCTCATGTTCTGCCCTCCATTCAGTCTCATGTTCTGCCCTCCATTCAGTCTCATGTTCTGCCCTCCATTCAGTCTCATGTTCTGCCCTCCATTCAGTCTCATGTTCTGCCCTCCATTCAGTCTCATGTTCTGCCCTCCATTCAGTCTCATGTTCTGCCCTCCATTCAGTCACATGTTCTGCCCTCCATTCAGTCTCATGTTCTGCCCTCCATTCAGTCTCATGTTCTGCCCTCCATTCAGTCTCATGTTCTGCCCTCCATTCAGTCTCATGTTCTGCCCTCCATTCAGTCTCATGTTCTGCCCTCCATTCAGTCTCATGTTCTGCCCTCCATGCCCTCCATTCAGTCTCATGTTCTGCCCTCCATTCGGTCTCATGTTCTGCCCTCCATTCGGTCTCATGTTCTGCCCTCCATTCGGTCTCATGCTCTGCCCTCCATTCGGTCTCATGCTCTGCCCTCCATTCGGTCTCATGCTCTGCCCTCCATTCGGTCTCATGCTCTGCCCTCCATTCGGTCTCATGCTCTGCCCTCCATTCGGTCTCATGCTCTGCCCTCCATTCGGTCTCATGCTCTGCCCTCCATTCGGTCTCATGCTCTGCCCTCCATTCGGTCTCATGCTCTGCCCTCCATTCGGTCTCATGCTCTGCCCTCCATTCATTCTCATGCTCTGCCCTCCAATCGGTCTCATGCTCTGCCCTCCAATCGGTCTCATGCTCTGCCCTCCAATCGGTCTCATGCTCTGCCCTCCAATCGGTCTCATGCTCTGCCCTCCAATCGGTCTCATGCTCTGCCCTCCAATCGGTCTCATGCTCTGCCCTCCAATCGGTCTCATGCTCGGCCCTCCATTCGGTCTCATGCTCGGCCCTCCATTCGGTCTCATGTTCGGCCCTCCATTCGGTCTCATGTTCGGCCCTCCATTCGGTCTCATGTTCGGCCCTCCATTCGGTCTCATGTTCGGCCCTCCATTCGGTCTCATGTTCTGCCCTCCATTCGGTCTCATGTTCTGCCCTCCATTCGGTCTCATGTTCTGCCCTCCATTCGGTCTCATGTTCTGCCCTCCATTCGGTCTCATGTTCTGCCCTCCATTCGGTCTCATGTTCTGCCCTCCATTCGGTCTCATGTTCTGCCCTCCATTCGGTCTCATGTCCTGCCCTCCATTCGGTCTCATGTCCTGCCCTCCATTCGGTCTCATGTCCTGCCCTCCATTCGGTCTCATGTCCTGCCCTCCATTCGGTCTCATGTCCTGCCCTCCATTCGGTCTCATGTTCTGCCCTCCATTCGGTCTCATGTTCTGCCCTCCATTCGGTCTCATGTTCTGCCATCCATTCGGTCTCATGTTCTGCCCTCCATTCGGTCTCATGTCCTGCCCTCCATTCGGTCTCATGTTCTGCCCTCCATTCGGTCTCATGTTCTGCCCTCCATTCGGTCTCATGTTCTGCCCTCCATTCGGTCTCATGTTCTGCCCTCCATTCGGTCTCATGTTCTGCCCTCCATTCGGTCTCATGTTCTGCCCTCCATTCGGTCTCATGTTCTGCCCTCCATTCGGTCTCATGTTCTGCCCTCCATTCGGTCTCATGTTCTGCCCTCCATTCGGTCTCATGTTCTGCCCTCCATTCATTCTCATGCTCTGCCCTCCATTCGGTCTCATGTCCTGCCCTCCATTCGGTCTCATGTCCTGCCCTCCATTCGGTCTCATGTCCTGCCCTCCATTCGGTCTCATGTTCTGCCCTCCATTCGGTCTCATGTTCTGCCCTCCATTCGGTCTCATGTTCTGCCCTCCATTCGGTCTCATGTTCTGCCCTCCATTCGGTCTCATGTTCTGCCCTCCATTCAGTCTCATGTTCTGTCCAGTTCTCTCATCAGTATATGAGCAAACACCCGACAAGTGCACGGGCTGGCGGCTGGGGAAACGGACATACACACCCGATCAGACCTGCTCTGTCAGCCAATAGCAGCTATTATTTATTGTGTGACGGGTGGCATTAGCGGGACGCATTGTAGTGTGATAGTGTCCAGGACAGGTTCCCTGGTGGCACAAGTTAGTTTTGAGCAAGAGAGGATCTGATCAGACATTAAAGGGGTTTTCTGTGCTTTATTCACCTTGGCCATGTTCAATGCAGAGTCTCCACTGCTGCTCCCGTTGTCTGTTATCGCACCGCTGATGTTACGTCGACAGCACTGAAGCCAATAACTGATCTCAGCGACTCAGCCAAGTTGATGGAGCAAGAGCTGCTGAAATCATAAATCTCCTGCAGTGCTGTCAACATATCAACACTGCTGCAGACAATAACAGACGAGAGCAGCAGAGGAGACTCAGATGGACCTGGGAAAGGTGAGTAGAGCAAAATGAACAATCTACTCTCAGGGTACAGGGATTTTCCAAAACTGGAACATCCCTTTAATGTAAACGTGAACACTTACACAATCTCCTAGCCTAAAACTGTCCGTATTTACTATACATTTGTCTTCACAAAGCACAGTAAATGCGTACTTATTGTTAATAAACAGACCAAGCCCAACATACATTTTCTGTCTTGTACTTTTGTGTCTGTTTTCATCTCTATCTGCCCCTTGGTGCATCCAGTTTCACATAGCAGAATGAGCGGTCCTATTCTTATCTGCTAAAACTGCACTTGCTTCTCCCCAGTACTGCAGACCCCTCCTTCTCCTGTGTGATTCGGACAAGTCTCACCTCTCTGAGTTAGGCCTTGTTCACACATCCGTGTTTAAACATGTAAGTGAAAAAATTGTCCCGCTGTCATCAGTGTTTAGGATCAGTGTGTCCTCAGTGTTTTGTCCCTGTGTCCATTTTTACCATCAGTGTGTGATCAGTGTTTTTCATGGATGGATAAATAAATTACAAAGCCTCTCCTATCCTTTAAAATGTTGTGTGTACAGCACACAAATGCCATTCGTGGGCTGTACGTATTTTTCACGGACCCATAGACTTATATTGACACTATTCATCCATGATAAGAGAGAAAAACAGACATGTCTCTGTGAATTTTGCACGTACACAAGGTCCATGAAAAAACACTGACATGTGAATAGCATCATAGATTAGAATGAGTAAGTGTTGAATCCGTTACAAAAACAAACAAATAGAACACGTACGTTTAAAAGAGGCCTTACGATCCAGCTAATCTAACCGTAGAATTCACCTTAGGGCTCATACTCATCTGCAAGAAAAACGGACGAGTGCAATACGATAAAAAATCGGATTGCACTCTGACCAATGTTATTCTATCAGTCCCTGCTCATTTGCAATTTTTTTCTCAGCTGAAATCGGACTGAGAAAAAAATTGCAGCATGCTGCGATTTCCCGCGTACATCTGACGAGACTCGCCAATGCAAGTCAATTGGTGCGAGAAAAAAAACGGACGGAATACAGACCATCCATTTTTACGGATACATTACCATTCTGTACCACTGTAAAAGCTCCTGTAAATGATTGCAGAGAAAATAAACACATTGCATACGTAATCTAGGTGTAAAAAATCGCATTGTCCTCTCATGAAAATCGCATGACACTTGCATGACACTCGTCCGATTTTTCAATCCAGATATTGGAACTTTTTTTTCACACATGGGTATGAGCCTTTATACTCATTCACAGTACTCTGCCTGGCCGATTTTATCTTCTGCCGTCTAAATCAGTATATCTGAAGTGTGGTTTTACATCATCAGCTAGTTTTACAGAGCTCAATTCTTGTGCACACCTCCACAACAGCTGCAGACTTGTGTTTGTTGCCTGCTGCAGACAAATCAGTGAAGTCAAACGGCAAACGCTGCACTACTGATGCATATGACAGAAGACAATCCTCTGTAATATGCATCAACAAAGCTGCATGCTTTTATTTAACTAATCATTAATCTCTGAGCCAACAAACTCAGCTCAACTAATTTCAGCCCTTGTACACAGAGCCTCATACAAAAGTATCTATCTTCCCTCAGCCCACCTGCATACAGCGCATCCTGCAGGATATCACTCCTTTCTGTCTGCTCTATATAGAGCTCACCCTGCAGTGCAGTACATATCTCCTTTCTGTCCCCTGTATATAGCCCCATCCACCAGAATATTGTGCCTTTTAGTTACCTTCACACAGACACACTGCGGCTTCCTGATATCAGCTCTGCACTGTAATGAAGGAGGCTCTGCCCTTTTCTGTGACATGTTCCTTCATAGTACATTCTCCGTTATAGATACAGCACAGCTATGCTGGCAGGATCACAGCTGAGAGAGATAATGTACTGTGCAGGGTGGACTCAGGCCCCTGTAACTATAGGATGCTTCCAATGGCAACTGCGCTTGGGAGTAATATTAGCATAAATTAATGAGTACACCCCCTTTGAAAATTAAGATTTTAATCAATATCTCACTCAACAAAAGAACAATTTCCAATTTTTTTAACCCACTGCACAAAGGTAAGGTTAATAATATAGCTTTCATTTATTTATTTATTTTACTCACTTATATAGCGCCATTAATTCCACAGCGCTTTACAGACGCCCCCACTGCAGTGCTAACCACTGAGCCACCGAGCTGCCCTTTCATTACAAAATCTTCAGTTTTACTCAAATGAGTTGAGAGATCGATTAAAATCGTACTTTTCAAACAGGGTGTACATATTTATGCTAGCACTGTATATGCTTACATTAGCGTAAGACCACATTGTAATTATGGAAATACCGTACTTCTTTAAATAAACCACAGGAAATCATGGGTAATTCCACCAACAACTAAAGCAAATTTATGTGTGTGCTGTTTGCCAATATTTAAAAATTATCTGAAAAACAAATCTTTACTTTGATAATTTATAAGAAATAAGTAATCTATCAGATTTATGTCTCTGATACTAAAATATAGTGTCATTCATGTCTGCCAGCTGATCTATGCAGAATCGGTATAAATAAAAAGTGCGTGTAGCCAAATTCAAGGAAAGTCATCATCACAGTATAGGAGAAAATCAATATTATGTGTTTTAAAAGATGAAATCACAAATGGCTGTCATTTGTTATGCTGATCTGGCAGGGGACGGGTTTGCAACTATTTTTAAGTGACAGGAGATAATATACAGAACAAATGCAGCATACGACATTTATTTCTGCATCCATTTATGGTCTTGAAATCTCTGGTCTCCTGAATTTCATGTGCCTAACTATGCATGTACTTAGGTTTCTGATGTATAAATTAACAAATAAAACAACTCCCTCTACCAATATATGAAAAACTGACAGCTAAGATACTAGAAGATTTACTTCATTAGCTTCTTGAGAAAAGCCTCATATTGTCTTAGCCCAGGTTTACACAAAACCGTCATTCTCTGACCAAGCTTTCTGGATCTTCAGAGAGCAGTCAGTTACACACATAGCACAATGACTGAAAGCAAATAGATTAGCCCAGAACCAAGCAACGTTCTGTCTGTAAAACCAATTTTATTTTTATTTTATTCATCTTATCTTCAAAGATTCTACACACAATGTATGTATTTTATGTTTACTGATGTGTATTTGAATAAAAACACTCTAAAATGAATTAAGGAGTAAAGTCAAAGCCGCTTTGAGTCAGTCAATCATATGTCTCTAAACCTTCCAAATGCTAGCACTCTAGATAAGCCCACATTTAAAGGGGTTGCCAGGACTTTGATGTTGATAGTCTTTCCCTAGGAGAGGTCATCAATGGTCCAGAACTGTGGTGTTCTGTACACCATTTACATTGGTGGGGGTGTGGGACTTTCACTGCTCTGATACTGTTGATGTATTCTAATGATGTAGTCATCAAAATTAAAAGCCTTTAAGATCAGCAAGTCTGATCTCCCATTTAACCCTTTTAGAGCTCTGGAATGGTGACAAAATAAGTACTGAAAAGATTTTTAACCATTTCAATCCAGTGGTTGGTGGCTTTTTCTTCCTCTTACATACAGGAAAAAGGGATTGAGTTCTGCTTTGTTACTTCATGTTATCAAGCTACCCAAATAAGTTTGGAGAACGTGGAATATATTCTGTTCCGCCTTATATTTAGTGTTAAAAGGAACTTGTCATTTCTATTATCCTTACTTCACTGAGATCCGTACTTAAAAAAAACCCTGTCAATCAGGAGTGGATGGGCAATGATCAGCAGCAGGCATGCAGAAGACCCCTATCCCACAGTTGTTGCATATTTATTTCCTGATGTCATGGCAGATCTAGGCCTCATTCAGACGTCCAACGGTTGGCGTGTCATCTGTGTTTTGGATCTCAGGATTTCATCAGTGATTTTTAAAACATGAAAAAAAAATATGCAAAGCATCTCCTAATATTGGAATGTTAATCCCGGACCCCACAGGGACTGCACACAGATGGCATCCTTGTGCTGACCATAAT
Source organism: Phyllobates terribilis (assembly GCF_046119375.1). Classification (NCBI taxonomy): domain Eukaryota; kingdom Metazoa; phylum Chordata; class Amphibia; order Anura; family Dendrobatidae; genus Phyllobates; species Phyllobates terribilis. Next base: position 322,673,605 of record NW_027362762.1, on the reverse strand, counting down.
TTTCACACACCTAAAGACTTGTATGGGTGATTTTGATCCTTGACTAGGATAAAAAACAGACATTTCGCACTCCTAGACTTCTTTTTATACTACTTAGCTGGTCAACTTCGCTTTCTACAACACTCGATCGCAGATAATCATTTGCCGAATTCTGAACATCACCTTGTGCACTACTTTGAGTCTTCCAAGTCTATGAGGGATCTTGGAGGAACCAGAGCAATACTTCCACTCCTTCTGCCAATTCTCAGACTTGTGGTTCAAGTGTGAAGAACCACCAAAAAGATTTTCAATTCAAGGACACAGTAGCTGAGTCCCCTTTATGGCATAACAGTGCTCTTCAAGGATTTCTACATTCCCAAGATGCTCAGTTTTGGCTGAACTTAGGGGTGAAAACACTGGCACAGATAAATATCCAGGGTGTTCTTGTTTCCATTCATCAATGTCAACTGCTCTATCAAGCCCCCAGACATATAACTAAGGCAGGCGCTAAATATGCAGTTCACAGACATTGTAAACTCTCTCATATCCTCATACCCCCTGATTGGGATTCTAAGGAGCCAGGGACTAAACGGGTTGATCTCCTTTTTATATAATTAGTTACTTTGTTTTATATACCTTAGTAAGCAGATGTTGCTCATCACCACTGTTGATTGAAGCCAAAGAGAGGACAGCAATATCTTCACTATTAGAGAGAAATTGGAGCGAGGCCTTGACCTCCCCACAATACGTTCCACCAGCAATTAATAACAAGCTAATCCAAATGTACATAGTCCATCAATGCTAACTGACATCTAGCAATTTATATAGAATGGGTAGATCTACCACGGCAGATTGCCATATGTGTGGGGAAGAGGTGGCAGATTTTATTCACCTGATGTGGTATTGCCTTCCTAGAGGAAAGAGGTCATAGCTATCCTCACCGAGATCATTCAACCCCCTGTAACACTCTGCCCTAAGGTGTGTTTATTAGCAATCCTTGATGTTGAGATCTGGCATCACTATCCTCGCGCTCTTCTCAGGGAAACAGTTTTTGGCTCGGAAGGCTCTCACCATGCGATAGATGGATGAATGGATACAAGACCCCCGCAAATTTCACACTGGGTCTATATGGCAAATACTTCAGCTTCCCATGAGAGGGTGGTATATAAAACTAGACATTGTTCTCAAAAATTTGATAAGGTACGGAAGCCTTGGTTTGATTCCCCATTGACTCACATTAGTCCCCAGGCGATGAGGAGTATTCTCTCATTATTAAAGTATGTGATATTTGGTGCCTGAAATGGGTGTCTTATGCTTTTGGTTAAGTTATTAGACCCATAGTATATTAAGTGCAGGGTTAACTTTGCCGATCAATATTAATGAGCAATGAGAAATTTTCTTTGTTCTTTTGTTCTATGATGTAACCTTGTTATGTTATATGATCTTCAATAAAACGAGTTAAAAAAAACATACATTTCTCTGTGATATTTTTATGGACATACAGTCTGCAAAAAAAGACAGACATGTGAACAGCGCCATGAGCCTAAATAGGTACATGTTCTATCCATGAAAAACAGGACTAGAACTTATATGTGACTCACACACATCTGAATGAGTTATTATACTGTTAAAAATCTGTTGCGATGCTCATGACTTGAGATTCTCTTTGTAATTGTCTTGTCCAACATGACGATAGGTAGAATTTGGCCCCAAACGTCATGATGTGAGGGGGGGGATAGGCTATAAGTTTCTCAGCCAGTGTGGAGTTGTGTGGGTCACCCACCTGGAATAAATAGAAAGCCATAAAGCAATCCTGGTGTAGCGTTGGGTGCGACCTGCTGATGAGTCTCATTAAGGCCGATACCCATGACCATGTAGATCGGGTGGTATAAGAGAAACTAAGTGCTGCCTAGGCGCGCACCGGCTACTGCCCCAAACTAAAGAGGTCTGTGCCTGATGAACTAAATTGTAATTGCTTTGATTGAGCTCCTGCCACCTGATGACTGACCTGTAACCATCCTATGACCACGTGAAATTACTTCAAATACTAATCCTCTGTTGAGAAGCTGGTGCTTGATTCTTGCACAAGTTGGCATTGTGACCCTTTGCCCTTTTTTCAAACCTCAAACCACCACTGAACTGAAAGAGTTACCCCCAGTGAACCTTATAGGTTAATGGATAAGAAACAATATATTGAGCACTTTTTTAACAAGAAAATCCTAATAATAAAAAAAACAAATATGATGGAACTCCGGATGGTTACAATCCTCCATTCCCGCGCTCCGAGGCTTTAAGGTTTTATACCGGTGACAAATCTTATGAGTAAAGAGAAGCATGGGACTTTTATGTAAAAAGAATTCCAATTGTTAATACCAATTGTATTAAACATTTCTTAACTGGGTCTGGTTATCTGGTTAATAATAGGAAACTACTGCAATACCAAAGTATTTAAATAGTATTCTTATTGGAAAACCTATGTCTACAAATGAAAATTCAGACGCATCTAAGTGTCAGATTGCTTTATAATTAAAAGTAGTTATCTACAGTGGTTTTATATCCATATATTGAATTTACCATTACACTGCAATACCGCATGGGAAAGATTCACTGTCAATAGTCTTACAGTGACCTTCAAGTCACTTAAATATATATTAGATCCTGGCCAGCAGTGGCGGAGCAGAAAGACAAAAGCTCATTTATTTAAAAGCCTCCAGTATAAAAGTGGTCACGTTCTATTTCTTTCATTTCATCGTTAGATTTGTAAAATAAAATGGATAGAATATATTTAAAGGGGTTGTGCAGGAAAAGAGGATCTGATTCTTCATATAAAGAAACAGCGCCATGCCTATCCGTTGGTTGTGTCTGGTATTGCAGATCAACATCATTAACCTCAACTGGCATAAACTCTAACACTAGCCTACGCAGACATGACTTTGAGACAAAACAGCTAATTTTGTCCTTTTACTGGAAATTCTTAATATTTGATGTAGAATTTGATAGTGTATACTGACACATACAAATAAAGTGCAACATTTGCTCAGATAAATACACAGGAAACTGACATATAGAAGGTTTTGGTGCCATCACATTGGAAAAATTGCAAGAATTTTTCCTCCAACTAACAAAATAAAAACGTTGCAGGTAAAAAAAAAATAAAACATCAGTTTTGACTCTTAGAGCGCAGTGAGATGGCTGTATAAATCGGAGCGAGATTGGACCACAGTACTCGGACTGTCCGGCGGCTCTCCTTACCCGAGTGTGAAGGCTTCATGTGTTTCTATGCAGCAGTCACATTGAAAGAAATACATAAAATAGCAAATGCTGAGTATCTGAAAGTCTGCTATCCACCATTACATCTGTGCAGCAAGGAAAAGGGGTTTTGAAAAGCCATGCACTGTAATATACTGTGTTGCAGAACTAGTACTCATGTGTGAACATAACCCTCCTCCTCTTCTGTGACCCCTATGACATGACACCCGGGGATTGGAGAAGTGATAATAATAGCAGTTACACGCACATTGGCGTTGGGATGTGCGCCTTCACACAGTCCAGTATTAGGGCTGTTATCAGGGGAGGAACTATCCAACAGAATAGTATACACATTAGTCTCGGAGTAGAATTTTCCTTTGTGTAGACTTCATCTTCAGGGTTGTCACTAAAAGCTGCATTCAATTGCGTTTTTTTTTTAATTCACTTTCCTATTGTTTTTATTTTTGCACCAAATTCATCAAAATGGCACACAATACATACAAGCTCATAAAAATGGCAGCAAAAGATATCAAGAAAGGCGTTAAAAAAAGACACTTTAGGAAAAACTTCCCCAGCATTTCCTGATGTGTCTCTTGTAGGAAAAACTCAGCAGATACGCCAGCAACTAAAAAATGTAGTTCCCCCCGAGGAAGCCCATCACGCGAAACGCGCGTCAGGGCGTGGCCATAGGTGGACTTATATGGGTAAGCTTAACTCATGTTTAGTAACGAGCGCACTTATATATATACAGTACAGACCAAAAGTTTGGACACACCTTCTCATTTAAAGATTTTTCTGTATTTTCATGACTATGAAAATTGTACATTCACACTGAAAGCATCAAAACTATGAATTAACACATGTGGAATTATATACTTAACAAAAAAGTGTGAAACAACTGAAAATATGTCTTATATTCTAGGTTCTTCAAAGTAGCCACCTTTTGCTTTCATGACTGCTTTGCACACTCTTGGCATTCTCTTGATGAGCTTCAAGAGGTAGTCACCGGAAATGGTTTTCACTTCACAGGTGTGCCCTGTCAGGTTTAATAAGTGTGATTTCTTGCCTTATGAATGGGATTGGGACCATCAGTTGTGTTGTGCAGAAGTCTGGTGGATACACAGCTGGTAGTCCTACTGAATAGACTGTTAGAATTTGTATTATGGCAAGAAACAAGCAGCTAAGTAAAGAAAAACCAGTGGCCATCATTAATTTAAGAAATGAAGATCAGTCAGTCCGAAAAATTGGGAAAACTTTGAAAGTGTCCCCAAGTGCAGTTGCAAAAACCATCAAGCGCTACAAAGAAACTGGCTCACATGAGGACCGCCCCAGGAAAGGAAGACCAAGAGTCACCTCTGCTTCTGAGGATAAGTTTATCCGAGTCACCAGCCTCAGAAATCGCAGGTTAACAGCAGCTCAGATTAGAGACCAGGTCAATGCCACACAGAGTTCTAGCAGCAGACACATCTCTTCAACAACTGTTAAGAGGAGACTTTGTGCAGCAGGCCTTCATGGTAAAATAGCTGCTAGGAAACCACTGCTAAGGACAGGCAACAAGCAGAAGAGACTTGTTTGGGCTAAAGAACACAAGGAATGGACATTAGACCAGTGGAAATCTGTGCTTTGGTCTGTTGAGTCCAAATTTGAGATCTTTGGTTCCAACCACCTTGTCTTTGTGCGTCGCAGAAAAGGTGAACGGATGGACTCTACATGCCTGGTTCCCACCGTGAAGCATGGAGGAGGAGGTGTGATGGTGTGGGGGTGCTTTGCTGGTGACACTGTTGGGGATATATTAAAAATTGAAGGCATACTGAACCAGCATGGCTACCACAGCATCTTGCAGCGGCATGCTATTCCATCCGGTTTGTGTTTAGTTGGACCATCATTTATTTTTCAACAGGACAGTGACCCCAAACACACGTCCAGGCTGTGTAAGGGCTATTTGACCAAGAAGGAGAGTGATGGGGTGCTACGCCAGATGACCTGGCCTCCACAGTCACCAGCCCTGAGCCCAATCGAGATGGTTTGGGGTGAGCTGGACCGCAGAGTGAAGGCAAAAGGGCCAACAAGTGCTAAGCATCTCTGGAAAATCCTTCAAGATTGTTGGAAGACCATTTCCGGTGACTACCTCTTGAAGCTCATCAAGAGAATGCCAAGAGTGTGCAAAGCAGTCATCAAAGCAAAAGGTGGCTACTTTAAAGAAGCTAGAATATAAGACATATTTTCAGTTGTTTCACACTCTTTTGTTAAGTATATAATTCCACATGTGTTAATTCATAGTTTTGATGCCTTCAGTGTGAATGTACAATTTTCATAGTCATGAAAATACAGAAAAATCTTTAAATGAGAAGGTGTGTCCAAACTTTTGGTCTGTACTGTACATTGTTTATGGATTGACATTTAAATCGTGCGAAGGGTACTGGCACAGGCCCATGAGTCTATGCAAGCCTTGGGCTCAAAGTATGAGCACTGCCCTTTAAACACTTACCAGCCCAGGGATCTTTTTGCATTGCCCATTTACCTTCCATGCCCTCCTGTGGTCTTTTTCATGTATCTCTCACCTCATACCTACTGATCTGTTTAATGTTTTGTAGTGATTTTGTCTTTTAATGTTTCTAAATAAAATATTAACTTTTTAATCTATTCTTCAGCACTGGAGTTGCAATTTTTGGGGTGTACCATTTCTTCTATAGGTTCATACATAACTATGTGGTAAAATTCCCCTCTTTTCCCCATGTATGGGATAATATGTATTTATTCACCCGCTGCGTAGGTATTATGCACATAAAAAATGTAGTATGCATACCCCAAGGCTGCTTCACATGTCTGTCCACATAGTCTGTGTACTGAACAGCGGGCATGGAACAACTAGGGTGTTCTGACCCATACTATTTTAGCCTCATAAATGTCTATGAGGTTGGATGGGGGAGGGGACAGATAAGGGTTGATTTAGGAACATAGCAAGGCACATGAACCCAGCATCTCCATCTTTAGGAATAATCCAGGGGACAGGGATAGACTAGGGCCCCTAGTTCTAAGGACTTGGTTAGCACCAATAGTCTTAAGGCACTGCGTGACACTAATATGAACTTTTTTGTTCAGAATAGTTACTATTTTTTCAATCATAAAAAACTTTTTCCAATACATAATTTGATCAAAGTGCCCTTTTTCCCAAAAATGTTTTATGGTTTCACATACGTCTTGCATTGATGCCCTAACACCTTACATTGTTCATGCTGGGATGGTGGAAGCAAAGCTGAAAAAAGCAGCTTTTTTACTTTCAAGAGATCAGGTTTTGGCTGCAGAAAAAAGCAGCAAAACAGTAACGTGTGCACATAGCCTCATGCATTGACAAATTTGTCTCTTGTTTTTCCTTTCTCAAAAAAACAAACTGTTTTTATCCTATGTGTCATCCATTTTGCAGCTTTTTTTTCTTATCTGTTTTTAAAAAGAGAAACTGTGCTTTTTTTTCTTTTTCACTGAAAACTGATGTAAAATATGTTCTCCACAAAAACGGATGAGAACAAGACATTTACTGAGTTTACCGGACCACACACAGGGATCAACTAAAAAAAAAAAAAGGTTGTGTGAATGGGTCCATTAAACCATATTGGTTTTATATAAAGATATATTAGAATATTGCATGGGTATTTTCCTGGATTGTTCCTTTATGAACGAGACTGATTGACATAGTGGGCGGCAGCATGTGCAGACAGATCAGATATCTAATAGATGTTCTCCTCTCTCCATACATAATATACATGTATGGAAAGAGATGTGTGTGTCGCCATCATTACATCATGAATACTCCATAATCATTGTATTCCTCCATTCAGGGCCAGCGTCAGCACCCGGGCAAGTGCCGGGGCCCTGAGCAAGCGGAGAGAGGGGCACTCGCTGTCGGGGACCCCGGCACACTATGGGGCCCATGAGCTAGGGGAGCCCAGTGCCAGCGCCTGCACATGGGCCCCCTGCTTGCTCAGGGCTCCGGCTCTTGCAATACTTACCTCTCCCCATCTATTCGCAGCTCTGGCGTCTTCTGACACTCTGACGTCACTACAGCGCGCCCTCTGCTCTGAGTGTCACAGTGCAGAGAGCGGGAAGACAGCTAAGCTAAGGAATCCGGAGCAGAACAGCGGCCAATGAGGAGAGGTGAGTATTTGATTTTTTATTTTTTTTTATGTATGGAGCAATATATGGGGCTCATACTACATGGAGCAATATATGGGGCCCGTACTGCATGGAGCAATATATGGGGCCCATTCTGTATGGAGCAATATATGGGGTCCAGTATTCTGTACGGAGCATTATATGGGTCCCATTCTGTATGAAGCATTATATGGTTCCCATTATTCTGTCTGGAGCATTATATGAGGCCCATTATTCTGTATGGAGCATTATATGGAGTCCATTATTCTGTATGGAGAATTATACGGGGTCCATTATTCTGTATGGAGAATTATACGGGGTCCATTATTCTGTATGGCGCATTACATGGGGTCCATTATTCTGTATGGAGCATTATATGGAGTCCATTATTCTGTATGGAGCATTATATGTGGCCCATAATTCTGTTTGGAGCATTATACGGGGTCCATTATTCTGTATGGAGAATTACATGGGGTCCATTATTCTGTATGGAGCATTATGAGGCCCATTCTGTATGGAGCATTATATGGGGCCTATACTGCATAGAGCAATATATGGGGCCCATTCTGTATGGAACATTTATATGGGGTCCAGTATTCTGTATTGAGCATTATATGGGGCCAATTCTGTATGGGGCATTATATGGGGTCCATTATTCTGTATGAAGCAATATATGGAGTCCATTATTCTGTATGAAGCAATATATGGGGCTCGTTATACTGTATGGAGGACTATGTGGTGCCCATAATACTGTATGGAGGACTATGTGGTATCCATAATACTGTATGGAGGACTATGTGGTGCCCATAATACTGTATGGAGGACTATGTGGTGCCCATAATACTGTATGGAGGATTATGTAATGCCCATAATACTGTATGGAGGACTAGGTGGTGTCCATAGTACTATATGGAGGGCTATGTGGTGTCCATAATACGGTATGGGGGGCTATGTGGGGCCCATAATACTGTATGGAACAGTATGAGTTGCCCATAATACTGTATGGAGGGCTATGTGGTGTCCATAATACTGTATGGAACAGTATGAGTTGCCCATAATACTGTATGGAGGGCTATGTGTTGTCCATAATACTGTATGGAGGGCTATGTGATGTCCATAATATTGTATGAAGGGCTATGTGGGGCCCATAATACCGTATGGAGGGCTACACTGTCCGGTCTAAAATGAAAACTTTTGAATCCCCCCATGACACGCATTGTTCACTCCGGTTTCTGAGATATTGTAGAATTTACAATAGATACTTGTATCACTCATGTAATAAGTAAGAAGTAAGTGAAATCTTTAGCATTGTTCTATATCTATATTTCTATGCCGTATCTGTGCATCATGAATCGTGGTATGTGTTAAAGGGGCCCACTGAGACTTTTTTGCCCGGGGCTTATGAAAACCTGGAGCCGGCCCTGCCTGCATTACCAAGGTTATAATAAACACTAATATTCATTGTATATAAAAACTGTAATACTTATATTGGCAAAACATTCTCCAAATTTGAAAATTGCCTTAGAAGTGGAGAGTAGAGCCTGGTATCTTCATACTGAACAATTCTGGATTCTGCTTGCATTTAATGTATATATTTCTTGGGGACAAGACATCCTGTATTAGGCAATGTACAGTATGTCACTGTCTGGAATGCCTCATGATTAATAAGCACTGCAGATTCAGATTTGGGTCTGGTCACTGCTTAGTGATGATTACTCATATCCTGATATTTGTTTTTGTTCTCCATTAATTTTAATTTTTCAGCTCTTGCATTAGTAATCCTGCTAAATTTTAAATGACAATGGAAGTTGAAAATTCAATTATTTATTCCTGTATTTCATCGACTTACTCCATCATGAAAACAAGAATAAATGAAAAATGTTAGGTATTCACTTAGATGTATCACATTTATCTTTCATAAGTTAAAAATCCGCAAGAACAAAATACAAAATATTGCAGGCATTGAATGTTCAGCTTGATAATTGAACAAATGTTTAATAAAGACATTTTATAGGAAAAGGTGACATTTTCATTTCTAGATTGACCTTCCTCTGCATGGTTACGATTCATGCAAATGGCCATACCATGGGTAAGTGCATGAGACACTTATGTAGTGCCAGGACAGTACTCAAACCCTTTTCAGGAGATCGGGAAGTCCTTTCTGATCTCCCAGTACAGATGTTATCTCTCTTATTCTATTTAATCAGATCAATATACAATTAAGGTACCGTCACACTTAGCGACGCTACAGCGATCCCGACAACGATACGACCTGTCAGGGATCGTTGCTGCGTCGCTGTGTGGTCGCTGGTGATATGTCAAACAGTCAGATCTTCCCAATGACGCAGCAACGATACGACGACCCGTAACGACCTGTATAACGATGCAACGCAAATGCACGCCTATGTGTCTCAGTTCTGAGTCGCCAACGAGGTTGTTGGTAAGGTGTCAAACACACCGATGCATGCTACCCTGCGGGACCTCAATGATCAAAAAATGGTCCAGGCCATTTCGACACGACACGAGCGATCTCACAGCAGGGGCCTGGTCGCTGCTACGTGTCAAACGTAGCGAGATCGCTGCTGAGGTCGCAGTTGCGTCACAAAACTTGTGACTCAGCAGCAATCTCACTAGCGATCTCGCTTAGTGTGACGGGGGCTTTAGGGCAAGAAATATCTGGACAGTGACTCAAGTTTTGGCATTTTAGCTGTTTACCCAAACAGTTATATACAATTATATAATCAATATGGGCTTAAAGTGCAGACTCTCACCTTTAATTTAAGGATATTCACATCCTAAATGCAGTAAAAGTTTAGGAATTACAGATCTTTAATATGTAGCTGCATCTTTTTAAAGATACCAAAAGTATTTGGACAATTATCTCAAAAGCTCTTTATTTCCTCATTAATCCATCATCAATTAAGCAGGTAAAAAGTCTGGAGCTGATTCCAGTTGTGTCATTTGTATTTGGAAACTGTTGCTGTGAACCCACAACATGCGGACCAAGGAGGTCACAATGGAAAAGAAACAGACCATCATTAGGCTGAAAAAAAGAAGAAACCTATATGAGATATAGCAGAAATATTAGGAGAAAAAAAAAAAAAAGAGAAAATCAGGAAGACAACAGAAGAGCACAGACTAGAGCTACAGGTCAGGTAAGTAGAAATTATTAACTGACAATGGAAGTCAGAGACCCAGGGGTTTAAACAGCAGACAGCCCCGCCTAAGACTCATAGAAAGGAATAATCATAAGCAAACAATTAACCCCACGGCTCCCTAATCTAGCAGTCCCAGGAATAATACAGGAATGTACCAGTCACATGTCACCTGCAACAAAGGCCTAGCACCGCCTAGCAGTTGAAGCACAAATAAATCGGACAAGAAACGGCACAGATGTTACAAATTTCTCATTTCCTCCTCTGCAGACCTCCATGTGTGCTCTTCTACCTATCTTTATTCAGCATCATAGCTTATGTGATCTGCCCTTCCTGGAACTTGCATGCGTTCCTTCCACTTTACTCTCTGACCTGACATGTACATCCTCCTCCATGAAGCTATTTTTAAGCCTAGGGTCACACAACCGTTTTTTTTGTCATCTGAGAAAATGGGGCCGATTATGCTAATCACACTCTGATCTAGATGATCAGAGTGTGATACCATTTTCACCGGAGGTAGAGAAAAAAAATCCTCCACTTTCTCCATTCAGTCTGTCTGTGAAAATCAGACTGTATTCGGATGTAGACCAAGTGTGGTCCGATGTTTTCCACGGACCCATAGACTTGAATGGCTGAGTGTGATCCAATTACACTGGTATACAGTGATTTTGGTGCCAACAATGTCTGAATGGTTTTATATTAAGTTTATGGATGAAAGACAGATGGAAATCTGACGTACAAAGTAAGTTATCCTGTCTCACGGATCCCCATAGACTTTAATGGCTGAGTCTGATCCACAGAATGGATGAGAATGGGACATGCCCTAAAGCCCCCATCACACTAAGTGAGATTGCTAGCGAGATCGCTGCTGAGTCACAAGTTTTGTGACGCAACAGCGACCTCAGTAGCGATCTCACTACGTTTGACACTTAGCAGCGACCAGGCCCCTGCTGTGAGATCGCTGGTCGTGTCGGAATGGTCTGGACATTTCTTTGATCGTTGAGGCCCCGCTGGGTAGCATGCATCGGTGTGTTTGACACCTTACCAACGACCTTGTTGACGACTCAGACACAGAAACACATAGGCGTGCATCGTTATACAGATCGTTATGGGTCGCCGCATCGTTGCTGCGTCGTTGGGAAGATATGACTGTTTGACTTGTCGCCAGCGACCACATAGCGACGCAGCAACGATCTCTGACAGGTCGTATCGTTGTCGGGATAGCTGTAGCGTCGCTAAGTGTGACGGGGCCTTAAGTCTCAAGGACCAAGCACATGGACCTGTCTTTAAAACTGATATGGATCAATAAAACGGTATGGGTCCAGAAAAAAAAAGGACAGCACTGGGACATGTCACTTGGATGTGTGAATGTAGCCTAAGACTTAATTTACACATCTATGTGTCAAGGTCCGTGATTCACAGATCATCCATTGATTAGGAGACTTACGGCCAGTCCATGCATCATGGTCCATTCTTGGACCGGATGTGTGAATCCACTAACACTGAGAGAGGCACAGAGAATAGAGAAACAATACAACCTGAAGGAGTATGCTGTTATATTTATGTCAGAAGCTGCAAGACAGACAATTAGCTGAGGGAAGGTACGGCCCTCGTACACATTAGATAGCTGTTGGCTAAACCATCGTTTGGCTGACAGCTATCTCCCATGTCTCCCTCATAGACAGGATTGCACAATAGCTAAGTGTTTGTGTGTTCTCTATGAGAGTGCTGCTGAACAGACTCTTCTGATAGCACCTTTACCCTCACGGAGAACAAAAGTTTTGGCCACTAGAATTCCAACAAGCCAATCATTCTCTTCTATGACGCCCTCTGTAGGTGTAGAGTTGGAAGTCTCTTACACATTGGAGTGTTGTCCGATCCTGCTGATATTGGTGGGTTTGGACAAGTATAGTCTAATATGTACAGGGTCCTTTACAAACAGTTTACAGCAGAAAATGGTAAGAATATTTTAAGGAAGACTATTTAGAAAGTTGGATAACCTTTCGGTAGGATATACTATCAATATCAGAACAATGGGGGACCCGTTCTATTGCACCTCCAATGATTAACTGATTGAAGGGACCATGGAGCTCCTGAATCCGCCCTTATCTGTCCCCTCCCCCACCCAGGGAAGTGGGGAGGAATAGTGTATGCAAATACACAAACCAGACAAACAAGGAAAGGACATACAGGGATAAATGAAAATACCAAACATACAAAATATGCACTCACAGACAACAGAGGGAAAACACTGAAGGCATTAGGAAGGTAAACAAAAATAAATGAGAATGGGACTATGCATACAGCCAAAACACCAAGCAATAGTCACAGAACAACTCCCCTTAAATGCCTCTACCGAACAACAAATCCTCCACTCCTCTCCAGGCAGTATAAGACTTAGTGGCTGATACTGCACAGCTGAGAACTTCCAAGAAAGAAGCTGCAGAGACTCAAAGCTGAGCAGTTTAACTCTTGCACTGCTGAAAGAAACCAGCACCATTTAACAAGAGGGAGAAGTGCTTCTATTCAATGCAAAAGTATGAGAATTCAGATGCTGTGGTCTTCTGGCTCCGCTCTGTCGCGGTAAACCTGTGACACATAGCTTGGAATACCATGCAAAAATCTCTTCTCTAAATGGACAATTGCCTCTAAAGTGCCATTCACATGGCAACCCTATAAGTCATTGTCTCAAGTCCAGACTTATTACTTCATATTCTATCCTTCCTAAGCCGGCCATCCACAAAAAATAACTGTCCGGACATTTATGCTTGATAAACATGCCTAACATGGTTAAAATCTGCCTATTTACATACAAAACATAAAGTCAAGCTGGATAACTATTTAAAAAAAATGTAATCACAAAATGCTTACACCACTTAACTGATCAAACTCATGGAAGTGAAAATAATGAGAGAACTGCAGGTTCACCTCTCATGTTCAACACTCGCAGGTATTTAAGTATTTTACATTTTTATTTATTTTATTTTTTTATGGTGGGGGAGATGGGAGACTTTTTTTCAATGTTTCCTCTTATGACATTATTATGCTAGGGAGACACTTGGTAATCTTATTGCTATGCTCAATAAAAGTAACAAATCAGAGAGAAATATGTAGCCTGAAAAAGAGAAGACAAAAGCAGTCTATATTGAACTAGACTTTAGACACAGGACTATTAATCCAGGGTCAAAATGTGGGTGCTGACTAGGGACTGGGGACTGAGTCTCCAGCTATGAAAAGACCATGGATGTTTGCTAAAGGGTTAACATATGTTTGCAATTTAATGCCTTTAATCTACGTTTGTCCATCTACACATCTACAGGTGCATCTCACAAAATTAGAATATCATCAAAAAGTTAATTTATTTCAGTTCTTCAATACAAAAAGTGAAACATATATTATATAGAGTCATTACAGACAGAGTGATCTATTTCAAGTGTTTATTTCTGTTAATATTGATGATTATGGCTTACAGCCAATGAAAACACAAAAGTCATTATCTCAGTAAATTAGAATAATTAACAAAAAACACCTGCAAAAGCTTCCTAAGTGTTTAAAAAGGTCCCTTAGTCTGTTTCAGTAGGTTCCATAATCATGGCAGAATTGACAGATATCCAGAAGGCAGTCATTGACACTAAGTGAATGTAAAGTAAATTTTGCATTTCATTTGGAAATCAAGGTCCCAGAATCTGGAGGAAGGAAGAGTGGAGAGGTACACAATCCAAGCTGCTTGAGGTCTAGTGTGAAGTTTCCACAATCAGTGACGGTTTGGGGAGCCATGTCATCTGCTGGTGTAGGTCCACTGTGTTTTATCAAGACCAAAGTCAGTGCAGCCGTCTACCAGGAAATTTTAGAGCACTTCATGCTTCCCTCTGCCGACAAGCTTTTAGGAGATGGAAATTTCATTCTCCCGCAGGACTTGGCACCTGTCCACACTTCCAAAAGTACCAATACCTGGTTTAAAAACAACAGTATCACTGTGCTTGATTGGCCCGCAAACTCGCCTGACCTTAACCCCATAGAGAATTTATAGGATATTGTCAAGAGGAAGATGAGAGACACCAGACGCAACAATGCAGATGAGCTGAAGGCTGCTATCAAAGCAACTTGGGCTTCCATAACACCACAGCAGTGCCACAGGCTGATCGCCTCCATGCCACGCCACACTGATGCAGTAATTGATGCAAAAGGAGCCACGACCAAGTATTGAGGGCATTTACTGAACATACATTTCAGTAGGCCAACATTTGGGATTTTAAAAACATTTTTCAAGCTGTTGTTATAAAGTATTCTAAATTACTGAGATAATGATTTTTGTGTTTTCATTGGCTGTAAGTCATAATCATCAACATTAACAGAAATAAACACTTGAAATAGATCACTCTGTTTGTAATGACTCTATATAATATATGAGTTTCACTTTTTGATGATATTCTAATTTTGTGAGATGCACCTGTATTTCTTGCCACCAAGTGTTGACTGAATAATATTCTATGGCATATAAACTGTTATATAAACTCAGCATTCTAAATTACTTAAGAACAACCAAAGATATATTCCACACATTCACTGCATAGGAAATGGCATATATTAACATCTACAGTTAGGTCCATATATATTTGGACAGAGACAACAGTTTTCTAATTTTGGTTCTAGACATTACCACAATGAATTTTAAACAAAACAGTTCAGATGCAGTTGAAGTTCAGACTTTCAGCTTTCATTTGAGGGTATCCACATTAAAATTGGTTGAAGGGTTTAGGAGTTTCAGCTCCTTAACATGTGCCACCCTGTTTTTAAAGGGACCAAAAGTAATTGGACAGATTAAATAATTGTAAATAAAATGTTCATTTCTAGTACTTGGTTGAAAACCCTTTGTTGGCAATGACTGCCTGAAGTCTTGAACTTATGGACATCACCAGACGCTGTGTTTCCTCCTTTTTGAAGCTCTGCCAAGCCTTCACTGCGGTGGTTTTCAGTTGCTGTTTGTTTGTGGGCCTTTCTGTCTGAAGTTTAGTCTTTAACAAGTGAAATGCATGCTCAATTGGGTTGAGATCAGGTGACTGACTTGGCCATTCAAGAATATTCCACTTCTTTGCTTTAATAAACTCCTGGGTTGCTTTGGCTTTATGTTTTGGGTCATTGTCCATCTGTAGTATGAAACAACGACCAATCAGTTTGGCTGCATTTGGCTGGATCTGAGCACACAGTATGGCTCTGTATACATCAGAATTCATTCGGCTGCTTCTGTCCTGTGTCACATCATCAATAAACACTAGTGACCCAGTGCCACTGGCAGCCATGCATGCCCAAGCCATCACACTGCCTCCGCCGTGTTTTACAGATGATGTGGTATGCTTTGGATCATGAGCTGTACCACGCCTTTGCCATACTTTTCTCTTTCCATCATTCTGGTAGAGGTTGATCTTGGTTTCATCTGTCCAAAGAATGTTCTTCCAGAACTGTGCTGGCTTTTTTAGATGTTGTTTAGCAAAGTCCAGTCTAGCCTCTTTATTCTTGATGCTTATGAGTGGCTTGCACCGTGCAGTGAACCCTCTGTATTTACTTTCATGCAGTCTTCTCTTTATGGTAGATTTGGATATTGATACGCCTACCTCCTGGAGAGTGTTGTTCACTTCGTTGGCTGTTGTGAAGGGGTTTCTCTTCACCATGGAGATTATTCTGCGATCATCCACCACTGTTGTCTTCCGTGGGCGCCCAGGTCTTTTTGCATTGATGAGTTCACCAGTGCTTTCTTTCTTTCTCAGGATGTACCAAACTGTAGATTTTGCCACTTCTAATATTGTAGCAATTTCTCGGATGGGTTTTTTCTGTTTTTGCAGCTTAAGGATGGCTTGTTTCACCTGCATGGAGAGCTCCTTTGACCGCATGTTTACTTCACAGCAAAACCTTCCAAATGCAAGCACCACACCTCAAATCAACTCCAGGCCTTTTATCTGCTTAATTGAGAATGACATAACGAAGGGATTGCCCACACCTGTCCATGAAATAGCCTTGGAGTCAATTGTCCAATTACTTTTGGTCCCTTTAAAAACAGGGTGGCACATGTTAAGGAGATGAAACTCCTAAACCCTTCATCCAATTTTAATGTGGATACCCTCAAATGAAAGCTGAAAGTCTGAACTTCAACTGCATCTGAACAGTTTTGTTTAAAATTCATTGTGGTAACATCTAGAACCAAAATTAGAAAAATGTTGTCTCTGTCCAAATACAGTTATATGAAAAAGTTTTGGCACCCCTATTAATCTTAAGCTTAATGTTTTATTAATATTGGTGCTTTTGCAACAGCTATTTCAGTTTGATATATGTAATAACTGTTGGACACCGTAATGTTTCTGCCTTGAAATGAGGTTTATTGTACTAACAGAAAATGTGCAATCTGCATTCATACAAAATTTGACAGGTGCATAAGTATGGGCACCCTTATCATTTTCTTGTTTTAAATACTCCTACCTACTTTTTACTGACTTACTAAAGCACTTTTTTTTGTTTTGTAACCTCATTGAGCTTTGAACTTCATAGCCAGGTGTATGCAATCATGAGAAAAGCTACTTAAAGTGGCCACTTGCAAGTTGTTCTCCTGTTTGAATCTCCTCTGAAGAGTGGCATCATGAGCTCCTCAAAACAACTGTCAAATGATCTGAAAACAAAGATTATTCAACATAGTTGTTCAGGGGAAGGATACAAAAAGCTGTCTCAGCGATTTAACCTGTCAGTTTCCACTGTGAGGAACATAGTAAGGAAATGGAAGAACACAGGGACAGTTCTTGTTAAGGCCAGAAGTGGCAGGCCAAGAAAAACATCAG
Organism: Phyllobates terribilis; assembly: GCF_046119375.1. Taxonomy (NCBI): domain Eukaryota; kingdom Metazoa; phylum Chordata; class Amphibia; order Anura; family Dendrobatidae; genus Phyllobates; species Phyllobates terribilis. The sequence continues at coordinate 322,656,249 of NW_027362762.1, read as the reverse complement.
AAAGGCAGAGAAGAAGAATGGTGAGATCAGTCAAGGACAATCCTCAGACCACCTCCAGAGAGCTGCAGCATCAACTTGCTGCAGATGGTGTCACTGTGCATCGGTCAACTATACAACGCACTTTGCACAAGGAGGACCTGTATGGGAGAGTGATGCGAAAGAAGCCGTTTCTGCAAGCACGCCACAAACAGAGTCGGCTGAGGTATGCAAAAGCACATTTGGAGAAGCCAATTTGTTTTTGGAAGAAGGTCCTGTGGACAGATCAAACCAAGATTGAGTTGTTTGGTCATACAAAAAGGCGCTATGCATGGCGGCAAAAAAACACAGCATTCCAAGAAAAACACTTGCTACCCACAGTAAAATTTGGTGGAGGTTCCATCATGCTTTGGGGCTGTGTGGCCAATGCCGGCACCGGTATTCTTGTTAAAGTTGAGGGACGCATGGATTCCACTCAGTATCAGCAGATTCTTGACAATAATGTTCAAGAATCAGTGACAAAGTTGAAGTTACGCAGGGGATGGATCTTTCAGCAAGACAATGATCCAAAACACTGCTCCAAATCTACTCAGGCATTCATGCAGAGGAACAATTACAATGTTCTGGAATGGCCATCCCAGTCCCCAGACCTGAATATCATTGAACATCTGTGGGATCATTTGAAGAGGGCTGTCCATGCTCGGCGACCATCAAACTTAACTGAACTGGAATTGTTTTGTAAAGAGGAATGGTCAAAAATACCTTCATCCAGGATCCAGGAAATCATTAAAAGCTACAGGAAGTGACTAGAGGCTGTTATTTTTGCAAAAGGAGGATCTACTAAATATTAATGTCACTTTTCTGGTGAGGTGCCCATACTTATGCACCTGTCAAATTTTGTTTGAATGCAGATTGCACATTTTCTGTTAGTACAATAAACCTCATTTCAAGGCAGAAACATTACTGTGTCCATCAGTTATTACATATATCAAACTGAAATAGCTGTTGCAAAAACACCAATTTTTATAAAACATTAAGCTTAAGATTAATAGGGGTGCCCAAACTTTTTCATATAACTGTATATATGGACCTAACTGTATATGAGCTCATTTCACAATAAGGGCATGGCCAACAAACACTACTGTCGGGCCAACCTTTTGGATTTTGTCTAGATTTTTATGTGCGTACTTTTATCACTGGTTTCGAAGATGTGTCATTTCTGTAATTTCTTCTGGTTTCTTCTCTTAACAGTCCTGCTCTATGAGCGCTACATGATTCTGCTGAGCAGTGACAACTGGATACTGTACACTAATCCATAATATATGAGGGTGTGAATTATAAAATCACTTAAATAAACAGATCAGCTTACAGATAGGAAGTGTGATTGTTACATGATGTCATGAAGGATTCCACACTCAGTAAACATGACGCATATTGGGCTACTATCATTTACTGTATATACTTTTTTAGTTTTCTGGCAAAATTAATTAAATACATATACTTAAGAAAAACACAAGTGGATAGAAGAAACGTGAAAGCTTATATATCCACTAAATTGCAAGGTCAGCTGAATGCCAAATTCTTCCAGTAATTATACAATTACATTTCGAGTGACAAGTTACTAAGACGTGTATACTAGCTGTAGAGGATGCTAATGGATATATTGCCTCAGACCAGTCTGAATAGCTGTGGTGCGGGCGTTTCACAATGCCTCAGCATGCTCCACATGTACTCAGGTTCCTACATTCTGAATTGTTTGGCAAATCTCTTACAAAACAATGAAACTTCCCCATATTACTCAGAGGAGCAAATATTTATCTTTTTTTCCATTTCCAGCTACTTATACAGCACTGTAGAGGTTGATATCATCAGTCTCACAATCTAAATATTAAAAACATATACTGACATAAAAATAGCTGTGACGTTTCAGATTCATGCATTCATCCAGCATATCCTCTGATAGTGTAGTCTTTACTCAGCGCTGTACAGTCAGCATCACTCAGAAATTGCCTGGATCTGAGCAAACTCTGATTTCTGGATTTCTATAGTGACCTATAGAGGGAATTATACTATTAAATGCCCTCCACCTCTCCCATTCTAAAAAAGGGGATCATCAACTCTATTCTGATGGCATACTCATATTCAACGATCCTTTGCTCCTGGCAGAAGCTAATAGACTATTTATAGAGGCCATTAAATGATCTCTGATCAACTGTATACTGTATAAGCCGATCGATAGTCGTTTACTGTCCAGCTTACACAGGTCGTGAAAACACCGATGGGGACAGAATGATCATTCATACAATCAATGTGTCCCCATATAGTATCATGTTATTGGGAGCACATATCTCGTTTGCTGCAAAAATCATTGCTCCCTACAAACACGGCTTTTGCTTCTTTGTTGGGTTGAATGTCGACCTGTTTAGATGGGCTGATTATTGGGATCAAGCATTCCTGAAAACGCTCTTTCACTTATCACTAATTCGTCTAAATGGCCATTATTCCCCTTTCCTTATTGGATTAAATATGTGCACACTAGGGGCCAAGTTATCAAGATATTTCTTACACCTTGAAGAAAAATCAGCTGGAGTAAATGGGCCACATTAGTAGAGACACAGGCATCTTTTGAGCTGAAATTACTCTGGCTACGCTAGCTATGAGCTCAGGTAGATCTCTTCTATAATTTAAGCAACCTTGTGGCGTAAATGATAGTGAATATTTTAGGCGGCACATCTGTTTTCACTAAGCTTTACCCAGCTTTTCTTTAGAAAAGAGGTAGAAAAAAGGCAAAAATTCCACGAGTTACACAAAAAGGTACAACTGTTATTCCCCTAAAAAAAGTGGAGTAAATTTCATTATGAATTTTCTCTAGGTGTTTTTTAGGCCTTGGATGAACACATTTAAACAAAGGAATAATGTCACATATGATACATTTTGGCTGTCTGCCTACTGTTATACTGGCAGCACCTACATTCCTCATATGCAATAAATCTAAATTAAATATTTCATTTCCAAAATCTAAATAGCATATATATGTACCCTATATTTTTTTTACATGTACTACTACTATTTATATTTATTTACTTACTGCAGGGTATATATATATATATATATATATATATATATATATATATATATATATATATATATATATATATATTTTATTTTAGGTTATATTTGTCTGTTAATGGCCACAGTGTGACTGGGCACTTGCACACTACATTGAAGCCAACAGGTGTGCTGGCCTACGTTTACGGTTTTGCTTTAATTTCTTGCACTTTGTACATTTGGGGGTGTTCCTGCTCCCCTCCCCTTTAGGTTATGTTACTTGTCTATTTCTATGCTTTCTATGGGCAAGCGTAAAACAGTCAGGTCTAGGACATTCTCAATCGCCATCTATTTTGAGGCCCGCTGGCGCATAGTGAAGTGATGTCAACAAAGTACCCTATGTTTTTTACATGATGTACATTACTGCTATTTATTTACTTACTACACGATATTGATTCATTATATATATATATATATATATATACAGTACAGACCAAAAGTTTGGACACACCTTCTCATTTAAAGATTATTCTGTATTTTCATGACTATGAAAATTGTACATTCACACTGAAGGCATCAAAACTATGAATTAACACATGTGGAATTATATACTTAACAAAAAAGTGTGAAACAACTGAAAATATGTCTTATATTCTAGGTTCTTCAAAGTAGCCACATTTTGCTTTGATGACTGCTTTGCACACTCTTGGCATTCTCTTGATGAGCTTCAAGAGGTAGTCACCGGAAATGGTTTTCACTTCACAGGTGTGCCCTGTCAGGTTTAATAAGTGGGATTTCTTGCCTTATAAATGGGGTTGGGACCATCAATTGTGTTGTGCAGAAGTCTGGTAGATATACAGCTGATGGTCCTACTGAATAGATTGTTAGAATTTGTATTATGGCAAGAAAAAAGCAGCTAAGTAAAGAAAAACGAGTGGCCATCATTACTTTAAGAAATGAAGGTCAGTCAGTGCTAAAAATTGGGAAAACTTTGAAAGTGTCCACAAGTGCAGTTGCAAAAACCATCAAGCGCTACAAAGAAACTGGCTCACATGAGGACCGCCCCAGGAAAGGAAGACCAAGAGTCACCTGTGCTTCTGAGGATAAGTTTATCTCAGTCACCAGCCTCAGAAATCACAGGTTAACAGCAGCTCAGATTAGAGACCAGGTCAATGCCACACAGAGTTTTAGCAGCAGACACATCTCTTTAACAACTGAGGAGACTTTGTGCAGCTGGCCTTCATGGTAAAATAGCTGCTGGGAAACCACTGCTAAGGACAGGCAACAAGCAGAAGAGACTTGTTTGGGCTAAAGAACACAAGGAATGGACATTAGACCAGTGGAAATCTGTGCTTTGGTCTGATGAGTCCAAATTTGAGATATTTGGTTCCAACCACCGTGTCTTTGTGCGACGCAGAAAAGGTGAACGGATGGACTCTACATGCCTGGTTCTCACCGTGAAGCATGGAGGAGGAGGTGTGATGGTGTGGGGGTGCTTTGCTGGTGACACTGTTGGGGATTTATTCAAAATTGAAGGCATACTGAACCAGCATGGCTACCACAGCATCTTGCAGCGGCATGCTATTCCATCCGGTTTGCGTTTAGTTCGACCATCATTTATTTTTCAACAGGACAATGACCCCAAACACACCTCCAAGCTGCGTAAGGGCTATTTAACCAAGAAGGAGAGTGATGGGGTGCTACGCCAGATGACCTGGCCTCCACAGTCACCAGACCTGAACACAATCGAGATGGTTTGGGGTGAACTGGACCGCAGAGTGAAGGCAAAAGGGCCAACAAGTGATAAGCATCTCTGGGAACTCCTTCAAGATTGTTGGAAGACCATTTCCGGTGACTACCTCTTGAAGCTCATCAAGAGTGTGCAAAGCAATCATCAAAGCAAAAGGTGGGTACTTTGAAGGACCTTGAATATAAGACATATTTTCAGTTGTTTCACACTTTTTTGTTAAGCATATAATTCCACATGTGTTAATTCATAGTTTTGATGCCTTCAGTGTGAGTGTACAATTTTCAAAGTCATGAAAATACAGAAAAATCTTTAAATGAGAAGGTGTGTCCAAACTTTTGGTCTGTACTGTATATATATACTGTATATACAGTACAGACCAAAAGTTTGGACACACCTTCTCATTTAAAGATTTTTCTGCATTTTCATGACTTTGAAAATTGTACATTCACACTGAAGGCATCAAAACTATGAATTAACACATGTGGAATTATATACTTAACAAAAAAGTGGGAAACAACTGAAAATATGTCTTATATTCTAGGTTCTTCAAAGTAGCCACCTTTTGCTTTGATGACTGCTTTGCACACTCTCGGCATTCTCTTGATGAGCTTCAAGAGGTAGTCACCGGAAATGGTTTTCACTTCACAGGTGTGCCCTGTCAGGATTAATAAGTGGGATTTCTTGCCTTATAAATGGGATTGGGACCATCAGTTGTGTTGTGCAGAAGTCTGGTGGATACACAGCTGATAGTCCTACTGAATAGACTGTTAGAATTTGTATTATGGCAAGAAAAAAGCAGCTAAGTAAAGAAAAATGAGTGGCCATCATTACTTTAAGAAATGAAGGTCAGTCAGTCCGAAAAATTGGGCAAACTTTGAAAGTGTCCCAAAGTGAAGTTGCAAAAACCATCAAGCGCTACAAAGAAACTGGCTCACATGAGGACCGCCCCAGGAAAGGAAGACCAAGAGTCACCTCTGCTTCTGAGGATAAGTTTATCCGAGTCACCAGCCTCAGAAATCGCAGGTTAACAGCAGCTCAGATTAGAGACCAGGTCAATGCCACACAGAGTTCTAGCAGCAGACACATCTCTACAACAACTGTTAAGAGGAGACTTTGTGCAGCAGGCCTTCATGGTAAAATAGCTGCTAGGAAACCACTGCTAAGGACAGACAACAAGCAGAAGAGACTTGTTTGGACTAAAGAACACAAGGAATGGACATTAGACCAGTGGAAATCTGTGCTTTGGTCTGATGAGTCCAAATTTGAGATCTTTGGTTCCAACCACCGTGTCTTTGTGCGACGCAGAAAAGGTGAACGGATGGACTCTACATGCCTGGTTCCCACCGTGAAGCATGGAGGAGGAGGTGTGATGGTGTGGGGGTGCTTTGCTGGTGACACTGTTGGGGATTTATTCAAAATTGAAGGCATACTGAATCAGCATGGCTACCACAGTATCTTGCAGCGGCATGCTATTCCATCCGGTTTGCGTTTAGTTGGACCATCATTTATTTTTCAACAGGACAATGACCCCCAAACACACCTCCAGGCTGTGTAAGGGCTATTTGACTAAGAAGAAGAGTGATGGGGTGCTACGCCAGATGACCTGGCCTCCACAGTCACCAGACCTGAACCCAATCGAGATGGTTTGGGGTGAGCTGGACCGCAGAGTGAAGGCAAAAGAGTCAACAAGTGCTAAGCATCTCTGGGAACTCCTTCAAGATTGTTGGAAGACCATTTCTGGTGACTACCTCTTGGAGCTCATCAAGAGAATGCCAAGAGTGTGCAAAGCAGTCATCAAAGCAAAAGGTGGCTACTTTGAAGAACCTAGAATATAAGACATATTTTCAGTTGTTTCACACTTTTTTGTTAAGTATATAATTCCACATGTGTTAATTCATAGTTTTGATGCCTTCAGTGTGAATGTACAATTTTCATAGTCATGAAAATACAGAAAAATCTTTAAATGAGAAGGTGTGTCCAAACTTTTGGTCTGTACTGTATATTACATCCGCTCTTCAACTGAACAGGGCAGCACATTGGCTCAGGGTTCAAATCTAACTAAGGACAACATCCGCAAGGAGTTTGTATGTTCTCTCGATGTTTGCGTGGGTTTCCTCTGGTTTTCTCCCACACTCCATATACATACTGATAGGGAATGTACATTGTGAGCCCCAATGGGGACAGTGATGATGTCTGTAAAGCGTTGTGGAATTAATGGCACTATATAAGTGAGTAAAATAAATAAACTGTAACACATTGTGATCACAATCACATATAGAAAGGTTGAAAGCTGTAAGTCAATAGTACACCACCTAGGCCATTAGGGGGTTTATCAGCAAGTTATGTTGTGGGCATATATAAGCAAAAAATGTCTGGAAATATCTATCATAAAGGTTGCGCAATTATTACATGCTATTTTTTTTGCATATTTGGGTCAGCACACAGACTATCAATGGCACCTTCTACAATGGCTGTGAGACATACTAGAATTCTCCTTCATATATATATATATATATATATATATATATATATATATATATATATATATATATATATATATATATACACTAAACGAGATGAATGGGGTTTTGTAGTACTGATCACTTTCATAGATGGAACATACGTAGGTAGGAAGGTGCACGGTTTGAACGGTCATCTTGTGCTGACAGACTCCTTTAAAAAATTCTCGAGAAGTCACATTAACATGAATTTAATGCTTACCAACAGCAAAAATTTCCCACAAAATGCATTTACAAGGGGAAAGCATCAATACTAATGATACAATATGTTTCATCCATTCACTTATTGATCTCGAGATAAAATCAAAGCTATTAAAAGGCAAACAGGCAGCTCATAAACTACCTGAAATGGCAGATTGATTTGAAGGCTGCCATTAAAGGACTGTGATTGGTAAATGCAGCAAATGGATTAAATCTTTATTTCATCTGATTAAATAAATGCAGAGCATCACGAGGCCACGATACATCAGCAGCCATCATCCTGAGGTTTACAAGCTGCCTTTCAAAAGACAAGTGCAGCAGCACAGGGACGGCACAATCCCAGAAATCAGAAAGTCTCCATGTGACATACATTACTTCTCAGTCATTATGGACAGACAAAGCCTCACACATGGAGCGTCTGGTAGAAATTAATCAACTGTAAGAAATGTATTAGCAATGCTTGGTGACCCTTCCCTAATATAAGAAGTAACATGGGGTAGACCATACTAGCTGACGCCTTGCAGTCCACTGTACTTACATAGCTGGACGCTGGTTTAGAAGTTAGTCATGGAGGACATAGTAACTTTCATTGTTATGGGGGCACTGTTTAAAGTTCAAGTTATGATCATCTGTGAGTGACACTAATCTGGGATACATCGGCTATAACTGATATACACATATTACTGTGATGTCTTTATTGTCTGTGCATGCTTCTGCTTATTTGTAAGGTGCTGCAGAATATGTTGGCGCTATATAAATAACATTATTAGTCATAGTAGTAGTTGCCACTGAGACTACATGATGAATAAAATGTGGCATTCAATAAGTTTACAATTGTGTCACCTATTACTTCATATAGGATGGGGATGTCAAACTCCAACACACAGAGGGCCGAAATGAAAAACTTGGACAAAGTCACGGCCAACCAGTATACAGTATTATGGGCACCACATAGCCCTCCATACAGAATACTGGGCCCCACATAGTCCTCCATACAGAATAATGGGCCCCACAAAGTCCTCTATACAGAATAATGGGGCCCACAAAGTACTCCATACAGAATAATGGCCCCACATAGTCCTCCATACAGAATACTGGGCCCCACATAGTCCTCCATACAGAATAATGAGCCCCACAAAGTCCTCTATACAGAATAATGGGCCCCACAAAGTCCTCCATACAGAATAATGGCCCCACATAGTCCTCCATACAGAATAATGGGCCCCACAAAGTCCTCCATACAGAATAATGAGCCCCACAAAAAATAATGGGCCTCACAAAGTCCTCTATATATAATAATGGGCCCCACATAGTCCTCCATACAGTATTACGTGCACCACATAGTCCTCCATACAGTATCATGGGCCTCACATAGTCCTCCATATAGAATAATGGTCACACATAGGAGTGGCAGTTCTGGTGTCGCAGGCCAAATAAAACCACCCTGTGGGCCAGATTTGGCCCACAGGACAGAGTTTGACATGTATAATATAAGAGAAAAGTCTGTGACTTGCATGTTGCATTCACTTCATATGGGGCATTTTCTCAGGTGAGAATAGTAAAATTCAGAAAAAGTTTAACCTCATAAAGAGGACCACTTGCTTTAAAAAATTGAGCGTAATTACCTTGTAAAAAATCCGGAGCTCCTCTGATTCTGCCTCTCTTTCCTGTTCTGTATTGCATCACTCCATTGCAGAGATATTCACATTTGTTTTTTTCTGGAGCGCAGCATGTGAAATTTCTACTTGTAGTGCAACTGGGACGTTTCTTCAGAGTCTTCTCTGGGGGTGTGTGCTTTCACCTCTCCCTCCCAGGTGCTGCCAATCACAGCTCAACAGTGTCTGAGACTGCTTGACTGCTACATAAGCTCTGAGCTATGATTGGCAGCATCTGGGAGGGAGGGTTGAAAGCATACGCCCCAGAGAAGACGCTGAAGAAACGCCCAGTTATACTAAAAGCTCCAAGAGAAACAAACGTAAATATCTCTGCAATGGAGTCACGCATAACAAAATGGAAAACTGTATTAGAGTCAGGGATTTTTACAAGATATTTACCTCAATTGTTTTGAGCAAGTGACAGGTCCTAGCAAGTGACAGGTCCTCTTTAAGGGGGTTTTCCCACAAACAAAGTGGATTTTAATCAATAGATCTTGGAATAATAATAGGTTTCACAATTGGATAAAAAAATTGTTAAAAAAATGTCCCTGTGCTGAGATAATCTTATACATGTGCCCCTGCTGTGTACTTTGGAAGCAGAAGAGAGGATACAGACAGGACAGCAGGGGATCACAGCTGATTCTTTCTGTGAGGTAAAATATGTTTTTAAACAGGCAGTGAAATGTTTTACCTCATAAAATAGCATCATTTGTGATCCCGTGCTGTAATGTCTATATTGTTTTTTGCTAGCTGCCATGGCAAACCCAATGGTCCCCAGGAATCGGCAACCATGCCATTTAAATGGTTAACAGCAGCAACTGGAGCTCAGATCCTGTTGTAAGACACAGATACTGGCTATGTAATATAGATGACATCAGCTATGGAGAAAGTTCAGCTCTGCAGCCCTCTCCGCACATTGACACCCCTGCAATCATGTACATGTACGTGATTTTTCATTAAGGGTTAAGCTATCCTGTAGCATCAACCTTATGGTGTCAAAGAGTCATTCATCGATATGGGGACAAAATGTCCGTCGGCGTTATAGGAACATATTGGCTGTTGCCATTATAGGGATATAGTTGGCGTCACGAAAATGGGGACACAGTGGGTGTAGCGATTAGTGGTCACTGCAATAGAGGGGCAAAGTGGCGGACATAGTTCTGGGGTAACATTGGCTGTGACTTTAATGGGAGCACAGTAGCTGTCATGGTAATGACAATGGTGTCATAGTTATAGGAATACAGTAGCCACTAGTAATTGGAACAGAGTGGCTGATGTAGTAATGACGACACAGTAGTTCAGCATATATAGAACAAAGACAATGACAGCAGTTACTCTAAATAAGTACTCAAGTAATCGCCTACTCGGAGCAGTTTATGAAGTGTCTCTTACAGAAGAGGCCTTTTCTCCTAACTAACTAGACCTCCATAAAGTTATTTATATATGTGTATATATATATATATATATATATATATATATATATATTATATTATATATAATATATATATATTATATATATAATATATATATATATACACACACACACACATATATATATACACATATATATATATATATATATATATACACATATATATATATATATATACACATATATTCAGATGTAAGATGGTACCAGTTCGTCCTGAGACTGAAGTGAACGATTCCTTGCTGGGCTGAGTCCAGAATAATCTGAGACACTGACTGGAATCTCTTGGAGAATGCCGATCTCTCAAACACAGGACTTCTCTAAGCCCTTAGAAATAAGGCCTCAAATGGCCTAGCCCAAGATGCTGTGTTCATGGTTGTCCTCACCTAGTCGGCTCACGTCAAGACCAAGTTGGCTCCCAGAGTCACCAAAAACAGATCCAGAGTCGCACCGCTCTATCCAGACCTTTTTCTAGATGCGTAGCTTCACTGTCCTTGAACTCCCCTAGCAACAGTCACCAATTGCCAAACTCCTGTGCTCTAACTCTGGCCTCTCCACTGCCCTCTACTGGCCAGATCATGTATCACATCACAAATCTCCAACAATACAGTAAACTGTGATTAACCATTACAGGGACACACTGGTTGTCATTGCTGTGGGGACACAGTGGATGTCATGGTTATGGTGATGTAGTGGCTATCATGGTAATGGGATGCAGTGGCTGTCAAGGTTATGGGGACACAGAGGCGGTTGGAGTTATGGACACAATGGCTGTATTGATAATGGGGACACAGAGACTGTGTTAGTTATTATAGTTATAGTGATACAATGCTTGTTATGCTAACGGGAACACAGTGGCTGTTATGATAATGGAGACACAGTGGCTGTTGTGGTTATGAGGACACAGTGGCTATCATTGCAATGGAGACAGTGGCTGTCATTGTTATGGGGACACAGTGGCTGTCATGGTTATGGGGACACAGTGGCTGTCATGGTTATGGGGACACAGTGGCTGTCATGGTTATGGGGACACAGTGGCTGTCATGGTTATGGGGACACAGTGGCAGTCATGGTTATGGGGACACAGTGGCAGTCATGGTTATGGGGACACAGTGGCAGTCATGGTTATGGGGACACAGTGGCAGTCATGGTTATGGGGACACAGTGGCAGTCATGGTTATGGGGACACAGTGGCAGTCATGGTTATGGGGACACAGTGGCAGTCATGGTTATGGGGACACAGTGGCAGTCATGGTTATGGGGACACAGTGGCAGTCATGGTTATGGGGACACAGTGGCTGTCATGGTTATGGGCACACAGTGGCTGTTGGGTTTATGGGGACACAGTGGCTGTTGGGTTTATGGGGACACAGTGGCTGTTGGGTTTATGGGGACACAGTGGCTGTTGGGTTTATGGGGACACAGTGGCTGTTGGGTTTATGGGGACACAGTGGCTGTTGGGTTTATGGGGACACAGTGGCTGTTGGGTTTATGGGGACACAGTGGCTGTTGGGTTTATGGGGACACAGTGGCTGTCATGGTTATGGGCACGCGGTGGCTGTTGGGTTTATGGGGACACGGTGGCTGTTGGGTTTATGGGGACACGGTGGCTGTTGGGTTTATGGGGACACAGTGGCTATCATAGTTATAGAAACACAGTGGCTGTCATGGTTATAGGGACCAATTGGCTGCTAGGTTTATGGGGACATGTGGCTATGTCCAACACTAATTTACTGATCCAGAATGTTCTACTAATAGCGCACAGACTGTCCAACAATATAAGGTAGTAGAATTTATACAGCTATTAATCTGCATACAGTTTTTGAATGCATCATGTTCCCTTTATAACATACTGTATGTTCCCATTATTTTAATAAGAATTTTTTTTATTGAAACAGTTATATATTACAGAGTGGTCTCTATCATGCATACAAGTGTAGAAATGGGTGAGATGAGAGTGAGGAGATAAGTAATGTCTTAGAGCGGATACAGAGGACCTGTGTCAAAAGCATTCTCATCACACAGTCAGAAAGCTAACACTGATATGAACATCTTATTAAACCAATATCTACCACAACACTGCCCTTAGGGTCGACTTGTTCCAGACTTAATCCTGCCAAGGCATGTTTACAACGACTCCGATCACAAAACTAAATATAAATTCTGGACACTTTTCTTAAATTCTAGATTGATAAAAAAAAACTGTTAAATCTGTTGTCAAAGCTCCAGATTACAAGTTTAAAATGGAGAAATATGGTCATGCATTCATTACTGAGCAACTCTAATAGCTCAGGGTAAATGCAGGGAAAGATCTAGATAAAATTAGTGATCAACACTGATCCATCATGCCATCTTTGAAATCACTGTTATCAGCGGCACGATTTTACGGTTACGTACCAGAGATGTGGATTCTCTAAGTTATAATTCGTTGGGTACTGCCTTAGCTGGAGTGCAGAGTCTGAGGAACCTTCTGGTCTTCACCTACAGTACTAGGAGAAACTATAGACCATGCTATAGGAAAGTCCCCAGTTCACAGTCCTCAAAATAGTCACTAACTGGAGGTAGTTGTGCATAAGTAGTAATAGCGTAGTCTAGAACAAAGCCAAATGTTGTGTCAAGGATGCACCAGGCCAACAAATGAGATGAAGGCGGAAACATAGCCAAAGATCGAAGGCAGGAAGCCCGGAAGACGACAACAGGTATCAGGCACTTCAGAGGAGGAGGCAGGATTACATCTTGAAAAAAAGGTCAGAATCAATCACGAGTCAATATTAAGAGCTAGGAATGAACCTCAATGTACAGGGAATGCCTGCCAGAATTATTCCCAATAGGCTGCCAGGTCTGATGTCATCTTCAGACACCAGTTGTCTTAAAGACCTGATGCCACTGTCCAGTCCAAAGACTAGAACCATTGTCTGATGCGGCAAGTTTGAGATAGAAGATGGGGATCACACAAGAAAAGGTGGATAATATATAGTAACATTGTGGCTCAGTGGGTAACACTTTTGCTTTACAGCGTTGGAGACCTGGGTTAAATCCCACCAAGAACAACATCTGCAAGGAGTTTGTATGTTCTCCCTGTGTTTGCGTGGATATCGTCACACACTCTAAAGAGTGGAATAATCAATATTGGTAGGGAATTTCAATTGTGAGCCCCAATGGGGAGAGCGATGACAAGTGCAGTGGAGTATGATCCCACTAAAAAAAAAAGCATAATAAATATCATCTGTAAATGCTGTATACAGAGCACAGTGATATCAAGCATAATCAGCATAGCAGAATATTCATTGCAGTGATATGTATTATACTGTTATAAAATTATAAAATGGAAGTGTTCCTTCTTGAACAAGCCATCATGTTCTTAATTCACTCAATTCTTGGTAACTAAACATTCAAAATAAAAGATATAAAACTGGTAAAAAGCAGAAATTCTATAACCCAAGCGTTAAAATGTTTTACTTGAGTTTTTGTCTGCTTTCTTCCGGATCAATAAACTTATTTATGGATTAAGTATCTCAGAGGATTAAATGGAAGGTTGGTTGATTGCAGTGGAAATAGTCCATTGTTTCACTTAAACCCTCTTACCACATTTCTAATGAGAGCAGGTTGTGAATAAAAGGACAACTATATAAATACATCTAACAAAATATTACAGCTGGATACCAACAGGGAACGTTCTCTACAGGTTGGAGCAAAAAACAACTTACGGTATTAGAGGCAACTAAAATCATCATACACTTTACTTCACTTTATAATGGCTGGTTTGTCCCTAAGAAATAACAAGGATTTCACATAGAAACATGAGGGACGTTTGAGTACCGAGGATTTTCTCCTAACCCATCAACATTTTATACACTGTAGCATAGCATAAAAACACTGCGGAAAAAGTGGTGTGGCGGCTTTATTTATGTATATAACGCTGGAGATCCATAATAGAATATACAGGAGGCCTCATTCTGTAATTGTAAAGTGCTGCAGAATATGTTGGCTCTATAAAAATAAAAATTATTATTATATTATTATTCTGTATTATCATCATCACTAATTTGCATTAGTATTTTTCATCCTAAACCAAGAGCAGGTCCATTAAAACATAAAAAAGGAAAAATGTTTTTATTGTATGTTGATTCCTGGTCATGGCTTATAAATAATTGTACATAATATTGCTGTATAAATAAGGCCTAATGCAGGAAACTTTGTAGTTTGTATGGACAGTACAGTGGTTAGGACTGTTACTGTATAACGCTGGGGTCCTGGGTTCAAATCCCACCAAGGACAATATCTGCAAGGAGTTTGTATGTTCTCCCCGTGCTAGCGTGGGTCTCCTCTGGGTTCTCACTTGCATTGAGTGAGGCCGTGCACGTCTAGTCGGAGTGTGGCCGGGAGTCTGCATTCTGCATATTTGCGGCTCCATGACCGCTGCTCCTGGTGCCAACACCGGAGAATCCACATAGCACAAAGTGCGAGCAATGTGAGGATTCACAAGTCTGTAGTCACATAGAGTGACTGCAGACTTGTAGCTTAAGATCAATTCCTTTAAGTTATTATATTCATAAGATTACATCGATAGAGCATCCAGAAAGAAAAGTAATATATTAGATAAACTCATGATTATTTAAAGTCATCAGCAAAAAAAGTTGAATACACATATCCCATTATATAACTTAGGTCTGTCTCCTATGTTTGTATAAACTAGTGGCTATTCAAGAATGGTCACGTATGGGACATGTTATGTACAGTAAATGCATTAAATGATAAAATATTGCAATGATCACCTCACTGTAGGGCAGCTATTGTATGGTAATATGGGTGCACGTAATTAGAGGTCAGAAATTCTTGCAGTGTTCCTCATCTGTCTTCGCCATACTCTGGAATGTTGACCTTACTTGACAGAAGTGACACCCATGTGCCCCTTGGACATAAAAGACCATGAAAGTTCATGAGAACGCTCGTTAAAATCACATTACATTTACTTAAATGATATTCATCAATATTTGTGCCATAGAGAAAGCTTGTAGATAGAACTGAGCCCATCTAATGGTGATTGACAAAAATGCAAGCCAGTAATGGCTGGGTGATAGGTGATATAACGTACTAATTTTACTGATTCAATAGATATCATTTGGATAATAATTACACAAGGGTAATATTTTATTCAGTATTTCATACGGTTGTGGTGTGACTGTCAAAGGTACAGCCTCTTAACAATGAAAGACAATTAAAGGGGTTATCCTTCTTTAACTTTTTATCATCCACAGGCGAGTGGCCCTCTGTTGCTCTAGTCTCTGTTTACAGATTACAGCAGTGATGTCACGACTACAGTGCACATAACCACTGCAGCCAATCACTGAACTTAGCGGCTCAACCAATTTAGTTGGTACAAGCCGCTTAGCTTGGTGATAGGCTGCAGGGGTGATGTGCACTGTAGTCGTGCCGTCATCACAGCAGCCTATAAGCAGAGCAGAGAAAGATAAGTGCCATCTCAGTTTATTGTTTTAGCCCTCTGCTAGCCTACGGATGATAAATTGTTAAAACTGGAAAACCCCTTTGAGGCTGCGTTCTGTTTTGACATTTCATTTGTCTCTTCTGCTTTTAGTAACAGAAAAACAGAATAATGTCCAAAATGGATTTGTTGCGTGACTAAACCCCGTTGATTATTATAGGGTCCATCTGGATTACGTTCTGTTTCGGTTTTTGGAACAAAAGAAAAAGGTTCTGCATAAAGATTCTAAAAGCGGATATATAACAAAACCCAGACGGACCACATAATAATTAATAGGGCCTCTCTGCTTCTATTTGCATCAATTATGCTAGATTCAATTCAACATTATTCCATTTGTCTGTTCCTAAAAATGTGTCAAGACGGAAGTGTGAACGTAGCCTTAACTGCTTTCCATTCTTGAGAGGCTGCACCTGTGACAGTAATATAACTTAATAGGACATTAAGGAAACACAAATGTGAGCACTAGTGATGTGTGAAGGTGCTCGGATAAGGCGTCATCCACGCACGCTCGAGTCCTAACCGAGCATCTTTGGCGTTCTCGAAAAATATGTTCACGTCGCCACGGCTGCATGTCTCGCAGCTGATAGTCGTAACACATGCAGGGATTGCTTGTTTGTTAGGCAATCCCTGTATGCGTTGTGGCTGTCTAACAACCGCGACAACGCTAACATATTTTTCGAGCACGCCAAAGATGCTTGGTTAGGACACCTTATCGGAGCATGTTCGCGCATCACTAGTGAGAATGATAAACATCTGTGTAAAAATTGTAATAACCCTTGGAAGCTGAAGAAAATTGTTGGAAATTGACCCTGCAAAAAAACTATTCAAGAAACTAAGGTTTTTTTTAACTTTCTTTAGCTCTCTGAATATTTCATATACAAAAAAACAGTATCTCCAGCTTTTCCGCTAGGGCAGCATTGCTTGGTGGATCATGTGTCACTAATTTAGAGAGATGGGGCCGACAATGGGCTCCACACGAGCATGGAGTTCTAACAAGGAGTGCCACTACCAACCGTTCCCACAACTGCTTGAAGGGAAACCAGCGGTTATTGTACTTGTATATTAGATGATTGAGTTTAAGTCATAATAAGCCAAATTATAAGCCTAGAATGTATAAAAGAAAAAACATCCATCCCAAAATATACCGTACATGAAAGACAAAGTAGACAAAGGATTTGCATACGACTTTACATGGTGAATGTCAACAGCCTGAATTCTAAAGAACAGGAAGCTCATCTCTATATTCCACCATTGCTGGCAGCAGTGAAATCATATGTCATCAAGCTTTACTAAAGAGCGATAGTTAATATTGCTGATTAGCAGAAGTATTTCAGCTCCATCTGAGGCTGGCTTGTGCTAGATACTCCATGTAATGCAATGCTGAGATGCACTCGTCTATAGCCACAGTGAAATACAGACAAATGAAGTTATCTGGTGGCTCGTCCTCATGTCAGACTCTTGGCTCTGCTGATATGTTTTAAACAATGTATAATGGTTTTAGATTCAGATTTCAGTGACAAGCAAGGGCATCAAATATCTGCATCCCACGTATAAAGGGTATTTAATAGGTCTTGCTACACAGCGGAGTACAATGGAGGAAAGGTTTCGTTCATAATGGCCTCATCACTTCTGTTCTCCCTCACGATACCCCAAAAGTCTCAATTCAGGGATGCTGGATATATTTAGCCACGCCAACAAAAGTCCAGTTTCACATATTATATATACTTATACTCAGGCCCCACCCTATTGACCACATATTTCATTAAAATCTGCCACAGTATAGAGACTTGCTGATATCAGGATGTGTAAGATGTGCCAGCTACATATCTGCCACTATAGAGCCGTCCATATTATTCCCACGGCAGAGGCCGCCCTACTGCCCTCATTGCGGTAACCACATCAATAGCAGCAACCACCAAAATAACCAGATTAAACTGACAGAAAGCAATGAATGACCATCATTTAGATTCCTTTTAATATATGTATAACCTTAATATGTTTATCATTCTGTACTGATTTATTTCCTCATAGAGACTCTCTCACTAGGTGTTTGTTACTCCATTCAACATGATAAAAGTGCAGAGACCCCAATTCCAGCTATGTATCACTTATTGGGCTGCTTGCTGTAGTTTTGATAAAACTGTGTTTTATAAGCAGGAGATTATTACTGAGAGGATGAGCAAATCTGCAGTAATATAGTCCTTGAAATCCATGAGTTATGACTATCCACACCCACAACACTGATTAGCAGCTTTTTGTCTATTTCTTTTGTAGATAGAAAGTTGTCAATCAGTGATGTGGTGTACACAGAGCTCATCAATGAGCAGCAGATAAAACAGTGATATTATCAAAATTACAGCAAGCAGCCTGCTAAGTGACTCTGCACTAGAATCAGAGTCTCTGACCCTACTTTATGCCGCTCTCAGATGGGGAAGTAAAAACCTGATGCCAGGTTCCCTTTAGCACTATTTTATAGAGCTATAAAGGTGAGAAATATGTCAACACAGTGAAATAAGAGTATGAGCTTGTAATGAAAAGTAGAAACTTGTCTGTCTGGTATACAAGCTATACAGCGTATACTCCTAGGTTGTTTATCAGGTTCTCTAGAGCTGCCTGAACATGCGTAGAAGTATTATTGACACCCCCGGTTGAGATGAAAAGGGAAAGGTCACTTTAATGTCTTCATAGCTAACCAAAGACATAAGACCAAAATGTATGTTTCCACCTGATAATCTTTGTCTTACATGGCTATAATGTTTTTGGATAAATTATATTTAGATGACACTGAACTACTGGATGTTATGTATCTTTAGACAATCCCTTCTGTGATCTTCAGAAGCGTTCAGTACTTAAAAGGGTTTTTCCACGAAAGAACGTTGATTTTAATCAATAGACTGTGGAATAATAATAAGTTCCACAATTGGATGTGTATAAATAAAATGTTCCTGTGCTGAGATAATCTTATAAATGTGCCCCTGCTGTGTACTGTGTAATGGCTGTGTCTGATCATGCAGGAACATGGTCTGATCATACCACAGCTCCTGGGAGGAAGCAAAAGAGTATAGAGACATTACAGCAGGGGATCACAGATGATTCTTTCTGGGAGGTAAAACATTTCACTGCCAGTTTTTAAATAATGTTTTACTTCAAAGAAAGAATCATCTGTGATCCTGTGCTGTAATGTCTGTATACTCTTTTGCTTCCTCCCAGGAGCTGTAGTATGATCAGACCATGTCCCTGCACGGTCAGAGACAGCCATTACACAGTACACAGCAGGGGCACATTTATAAGATTATCTCAGCACAGGAACATTTTATTTAAACATACCCAATTGTAGAAGTTATTATTAATCAGAGATTTATTGATTAAAAGTAACTTTTATTCGTGGGAAAACCCCTTTAAGTTTGCCATACACCTGACAGCTCCTCATAGAAGGCAAAAATGGCGACAACATCAAGTAAAAAAAAATCATTTATTTTTCCATCACAAATACAGGCAAACAGAAAATCGTCGACCCCCATACATAGATGGTTCTTTATCAAGTCATAGCCAAGACCATCTATGTATTGAGGTTGAAACATTGCTGTCTCCCTGTATTTGTGATGCAAGAATAAAACATTTTTCCTTACTCTGGATTCTGTTGCCTACTATCTAAGACAGAGGATGGGGGATCATCCTACATTTTAGCGTACTCATTTTTGGACAGAATATGATGGTTGGAGGTTGATGCTATCCTATTTGTTTTTTGATGGATACTCCTGACAGCTGTCTCATCCCACTCCTCCATACACATGAATACTCTGTTATGTGTTTTCAATGGGCAGAGGTGAGAAACCCACTGCCAAAATCCTCTAACAGCTACAAATCTTCACCTAATTGTTATATATCTATCTCCACCATTCTCTGACTCCTATAATGCCAGAGTTGTCAATGAAAGAACAGGAGGGAGGTGACAGATGGAAAGCAAGCAGGAGGGGAGGTACACTGAACTGTTCGACCCGCCAAGTTTGCACAGAGTGCTTCATTAGTATATCTGAATAAAGAGCAAACTCAGATGGCACATGTACTAACAGATTTGGCCACTAAGAGTATGTGCACACGTCGCGTTTTTTTCCTGTGAAAAAAGCAGCATTTTACTGTTCCAGAAAAGTGAATGATTTTTGTTAAATCTCATGCAAATGTTACTTATTTTTTATCTGCAGATTTGAAGCAGTATCAAATCTGGAGCATGTCAATTCTTTCAGCGTTTTCCACCCATTCTAATGACTGGGAAAAGCGCATCAAAAAAGTACTCTTTAATGTTACTGTGGCGCCCCTATGGGTTCTGTCGCCACAGAGGTACTGCATCTCACCCAGAGGTGTGGTATCCCACTCTCAGGTAAGGATAGTACTGCCCGGGACCCAAACACCTGCATCCAACACTACACTACTCCAGACCAGCAGCAGGGGCAAGATGCTCTGCAGAGCCCTGTCCCTGGCTGGAGTGGGGGGAACCAAGAGAGGGTGAACCATGTAGTGAGTGTGGGTGGAGGAAGGAGTTTAGGGGAGCACTTCAGCAGGTGTATAAGAAGGGAAGGAACCATCTAGAAGGGTTCCAGTCAGAGGAGGACAGTGAGTGGGAGCTGGATCTCTACAGGAGCTCTGCTCAGAAGAGCGGGCCTAGTGAGAGGCCCAGGAGGTAAGACTGACTGAGGAGAGGAGAGGAACAGAAAGGAAGGCTCCAGAAGGACAGAGGGGATCCTAGGGGTACGGGCAGTGCTGGATGCCACCCGTGCGCCCGAATCTACCAGGACGTGGAGGGATCAGGCCGCAGAGGGGACCGGCCCCTAACTAGTGAGAATTACAACGTTCAGCTAGAAACCGGAGGCTTCTGTACTTTTTGGGTGCAGTTGCCACAGCCACAATTACATCGCCGATAAGGTGGCCACAGAGGGTCCAGGGGACTGCAGGTCGCCCGACAAGATCCGAGGCTACCGGCTCGGGACACTGATTGTGAGGTGCAGGGCAGGAGGGTGAGAGCCAGCGCAGGAAGACGACTGAGAAAGGCACACAGAAGGGGGTCCCGTTATGTGCTCCTGAATTATCTGAGGGATTTCTGAACCCCTTCCTTGGTGAACACAGGACGACGTGGGCGGTTATAATCCGGAAAGTGTAACCTGAGGAACTTAACAACTGTGAGTAAACCCTGAAGACTGCACCCCACTGTCTCTGCGAATTTTTAGCTGCGCCATCATCCCCTACACCACACTGCACAATAACATCTACCTCATCTATAATCACCGCAGCAACGCCCTGGAGCTTAGCTCTACCTGTGGAGAGCTGAACCAACTCTGCTGCATTAACAACAGCTCCAGAGGACCTGCTCCGCAGCGGCGGCTCCCTATAGCCGCATACCACAGGTGGAGTCACGAACATAAACTATAAAAACTATAATCCTTTTCTTAAAAACCCCTTTTTTTGACCGCCCTGGGTCACGGACCGGGTCACCGCCACTGTGACATCTCCCCTAGCAAAGACCGGCCCGGAACCGAGTACCCCACGGCCCAGGGGGCGCGTCATATTTTGGCGTCACAAACAGGATATGAACCCACCCATTATCAGCAGGTATTGTGCGCCTAGAGACTGTATTCTATACTGAATGTGGTGCCCGCCTCAGAAGAACGGGCTCCATTATGTGCGTTATCAAGGACAACAAAGAACCTCCCATCGTGGGCCAGGTCCCAAAATGGCGCCAAAAGCGCAACCCGCCCCATGCGCCTGTGGCCATATACCTGGATCTGTCCATCAGTCTGGGGTGTGGCCGACAACAACAAGCAGCTATGGGACCGCCCCAGAAAGGGGAGAGGAGAGAAGAAACCTTGGAGACAGGCGGAGTCTCCAGCAGTCTAGACAGATTGCATCCAGCAGGCGAGATGGAGGGAGGTCAGCCTGAAGCTCCGTCTTTTGGCCTGCAAAGGAGTGCATCACCCCTCACCCTGGAGGGAACGCTGTTGAAATTGTCCCTGGAGGATACTGGATTCCTCTGAGATGAGATGCAGGAACTGGGCAGGAGAATGGAGGAGGCCCAGCAAGCTGCAATTGCCATCTGGAGAGCGGAGCTCATGGAGAAGTTGGTGACCCGGCAGCAGTCGGCATTGCAAGTGACCGGCAGCGCCCCGGCACCGGCGGAGCCGCACACAGACCAGGAGGTGTCAGTCGCGGGAGCAGGTAGGAGAGATCCCCCTGTCCCAGACGTGGCTGGCGCTGCTCCGTCCCTGGTCCCCCTGCCAGAACCTCCGTCCCTGGGCGCTCACGCCTCAGATCTGCTCCTGGGCCCGGAACCATCAACCCCGGGCGCTGGTGATGCAGACCTGCTCTTGGGCCCGCTGCTAGAGCCACCTGCCCTGAATGGGTGTACGGTCGCGTGGTCTGGGACTGGTCGGCGGAGGTTGAAGACCAGAGCCTCCCTTTACTGCCAGCTCCTGTGCCCTCAGTCGCCCATAGAGAAGAGGGAGACCAGTTCCTATGGGATAACCCAGGGGGGGATCTCATGGGTTTTCCCCGGGAGACTCGGAAGGAGGCTGCACGTCGGGAGGAGCACTGTCGGCAGGAGCTCCTGCAGCTGGAGAAGGAGCGGCGCACCCGGCGGGTGCGCTGGGAGAGAATGGAGGCAAGGAACATGGAGGAGAAGGCCCGGGCCCGCAAGGCAAAGTCGGCGACGCCCGAGCCACGTGCCGAAAGAGTGGTGGTCAAGTTTGACCTGGATGGAGGATGGGGGTTCATCCGTGAGTCACAGCTTGGCACCGACCTCTTTGTTAACCGGCAGGACATGGAGTCCCATCTCCAACAGGGACATCCCGACCGAGACTTGTACCCCGGTGACAGAGTCACACCGGGTAGAGGAGGATATGCCCCTGCTGGTTGAGGCTGATGACGCGGCTGGGTCAGCCTGCAGCAACCAGGTGTTTCCCAGGAGGTAGCACCACTATTGAACTCCCTGTTTAAAAATGTGTGTATATAGTTACCCGGAAGGGTACAGCAGCAGTGCAGAGTTAAAAGTGTGTGTTTAAAAAGTTTATGCTTATTTGTTTAGTGTACCCGGTTAAGGTACATGGACTGATAGGTTGTGGACAATGAGCAGCCAAAAACTTTTAAACTGTAAATAGTTTGCACTTCTTAAGGTGCTTCTTATTGGTTTTATATAAAAAGATCACAGAACAAAAACCCGTTTGGCGTGGCCGAAGATGTGGTCCAACACTTGGATCACCTATGCCCTGCAGCCACGCCCAGGGCCTACGTTGAGGGTTTGTGGACTGGTCTCTCATGTTGCTCAAAATTGCACCTTCTTCAGTGAGATGGACATCCGGTTATGGATCTCACTGTATTGAGTTGATGTGTTTTATGAAAAAAAAGTGTTTTATAAATGTGAAGAAAATTGTATTGAAAAAGTTTTATAATGTTTTATAAGCTAATAAGTAACCTGTAAAGTTTAAGAAATGTGCCTCCCATAAAGGGAAGAAAAAGTTTGTTTATGATCTTATATGCGAATGCATTCTAAAAATTTGCATGTCTTTAAAATACTTTGTGTTTTTACTTTGTTCCAGCTCGCGGACGTGCTGTGTTTTACCAGGGGGGTATGTGGCGCCCCTGCGGATTCAGTTGCCACAGAGGTACTGCATCTCACCCAGAGGTGTGGTATCTCACTCTCAGGTAAGGATAGTACTGCCCGGGACCCAAACACTTGCATCCAACACTACACTACTCCAGACCAGCAACAGGGGCAAGATGCTCTGCTGAGCCCTGTCCCTGGCTGGAGTGGGGGGAACCAAGAGAGGGGGAACCATGTAGTGAGTGTGGCTGGAGGAAGGAGTTTAGGGGAGCACTTCAGCAGGTGTATAAAAAGGGATGGAACCATCTAGAACGGTTCCAGTCAGAGGAGGACAGAGAGTGGGAGCAGGAGCTCTGCTCAGAAGAGCGAGCCTAGTGAGAGGCCCAGGAGGTGAGACTGACTGAGGAGAGGAGAGGAACAGAAAGGAAGGCTCCAGAAGGAAAGAGGGGATCCTAGGGGTACGGAAAGTGCTGGATGCCACCCGTGCGCCCGAACCTACCAGGACGTGGAGGGATCAGGCCGCAGAGGGAACCGGCCCCTAACTAGTGAGAATTGCAACGTTCAGCTAGAAACCGGAAGCTTCTGTACTTTTAGGGTGCAGTTGCCACAGCCACAATTACATCGCCGATAAGGTGGCCACAAAGGGTCAAGGGACTGCAGGTCGCCCGACAAGATCCGAGGCTACCGGCTCGGGACACTGATTGTGAGGTGCAGGGCAGGAGGGTGAGAGCCAGCGCAGGAAGATGACTGAGAAAGGCACACAGAAAGGGGTCCCGTTATGTGCTCCTGAATTATCTGAGGGATTGCTGAACCCCTTCCTTGGTGAACACAGGACGACGTGGGCGGTTATAATCCGGAAAGTGTAACCTGGGGAACTTAACAACTGTGAGTAAACCCTGAAGACTGCACCCCACTGTCTCTGTGAATTATTAGCTGTGCCATCATCCCCTGCTGTTAGAACCCTCCTGTTTGTTTTTGTTTCTATCTTGTGTTTTGCGGTCACGTGACCATCTGCCTATATATTTCAGCTCCGCCCTTCTGGCTTTGCTGGACTTCAGTGTTGTTTTGACTGTCTCTCTAGCCAGGTGCTTCGGTGCCTATCTCTCTCTAGTTCGCTTGGTCCTCTGGGACCTCTAGTACTTTTTGTCAGTTTATCGTTTGCTCTGCAACAACTTCTGTTAGGAGGTGTCCCATTTTTGTCCCAGTCCTTAGTTCCTTTAGGGACCCCTACCTTTCTCTATAGGTCTCCGTTCAGACTAGCCGAGGACTAAGGCGGGTCTGTTCACAAGGAACAGGTAGCCCGCTGCAACGTAGGGGCTCAGCTTAGTCTTACTGTAGGGACAGCTCTCCCCATCTTTCCTTAGTTTATGTTGCAGATCATAACACCTTCACCACACTGCACAACAACATCTACCTCATCATAATCACCGCAGCAACGCCCTGGAGCTTAGCTCTACCTGTGGAGAGCTGAACCAACTCTGCTGCATTAACAACAGCTCCAGAGGACCTGCTCCGCAACGGTGGCTCCCTATAGCCGCATACCACAGGTGGCCGCAGCGGCGGCTTCCTATAGCCGCATACCACAGGTGGCGTCATGAACATAAACTATAAAAACTATAATCCTTTTCTTAAAAACCCCTTTTTTTTGACCGCCCTGGGTCACGGACCGGGCCACCGCCACTGTGACATCTCCCCTAGCAACGACCGGCCCGGCACCGAGTACCCCACGGCCCAGGGGGCATGTCATTACCTACATTGATTTATGGTTTTGATCACCAGAGGTCACTCTTAACTCCTTCCCTACGTTTGATGTGCAGGTATATTGTGATCAGGAAGGTGTTTTTGCAAATTGGTGTACAGGTACGTCATACAGAAAACCGGTCACCGTGTCTTCAGACATTGTGACTAAGTAACAATACCTGCAGGGTATCTGTACTCATTGTCACAGGGGGTTTTACCACCCTCCACATCGATGATCACTGTGTTTGGCTGGTCAATTCTGTCCAACTGCAGCAATTTCAATTGATAATCCAATAAAAATGGGCAGATAATTAGTGGCCAGTGTTGATCAGTGCTGTAACATATGACTGTGCCGTGTGCCCAAACAGTAGTTTCCCCACCATATATGGGGTATCTGCTTCCTAAGGAGAAAATACAAAACAAATTGATTGGTCAATTTCCTCCTGTTATCCTTGTGAAAATGAAAAATTTGGGACTAAAGAAACATTTTTGTGGAAAAATGTAATTTTTCCCTCTACTTTGCTAATTCCTGTGAAATACCTGAAGGGTTAACAAACTTGTTGAATATGGTTTTTAATACCTTGAAGGGAGTAGTTTTTAAATTGCGTCACTTTTGGACTTTTTCTTACATCTAAGCCCCTTAAAGTCACTTCAAAAGTAAAAAGGTCCCTAAAAAAATAAAATCTGTAAATTTTGTTAAAAAAAAATAAAAATTGCTGCTAAACTTTTAACCCTTCTAACATCCTAATGAAAAAAGACATTTCAAACAAGATGCTGATTTAAAGTAGGTGTGGGAAATGTTATTTTTTAATTATTTTCTGTTGTATGACTATTTATTTTAAGGACATAATAAATTAAAAGTTCAAAAATTGCGAATGTTTCAACATTCTGAAAAAAATTACAATATTTTCCTAAATAAACGCAAATCATATCAACCTAAATTTACTGCAGTCATGAAGTACAATGTGTCACGAAAAAAAACAATCTCAGAATCACTGGGGTGTGTTGAAGCGTTCCAGAGTTATTACCTCATAAATTGACACTGCTCAGATTTGAAAAATTTGGTCTGGACAGAAAAGTGAAAACAGGCTTCGGCAGCAAGGGGTTAACAGATTCACAATCTTCAGAACACTGTAAAAAGTTCATTTCACCTTTCCGTATCTACATCATTTAGTTTAAAATAGAATTTACCGCTCAATAAGGTCTGAGCAGCCAAAAAGGAAACCTAAATCAATACACACTCAAACTGGTAAAGGTGTAAAAATGCATAAAACAAAGTACAGCAAGGTAATGCAAGGCTTTGTATTTCATCTGTTCTAGAATTAAATTGTGTTTAGCCTTCATTGTTGTATTCTGTGCCCCATGATGTCACTCTTTTCTTCCGAAACTATAGTTTATAGTTCAACAGCAAAGGAGTACAGTGGGATCTGTATGTATGATGAGTCTGCGTCTGCAGTGTTGATCAGCTACTGAACTCTTATATAGTAAGATGAAGTGAAACGCTGAATGCTTTACCACTTAGATTTTAATTAGAATTCCTGTATACATGAGAATAACAAATACAAAAATACCAAGAAAATCTATTCTTAAAAATGGATTTTTTTAGTATCTATATTTATGTAATGTAAATAGTTTGTAACCTGGGTCATTTCTTTCATGCTGTCGTTACTCCCTTCTTTAAAGGGGTTTTCTATTTTTCAGTCCACCTAGGGAACTTGAACCTGCAATTGTTTGACTATTTGTAATATATACTGCAATACTTTAGTATTACCGAATATAACAATCTTCTATTAAGCCCAGCCACTTAACGCACCACTCCAGCATGTTGTTATGTTTTTTTTCAACGCTGCAGTGGTGCTTTAATTTAAACATAAATTCCCTGCTCCCTTTCATATACTCACCCTCCGGCGTCTTCACCGTTTTTCGGCTCTGGTCCTGCGGCGCCATTTTGTGAGCGCAGCTTCTGACTGGTCAGAAGTCAGAAGCTACGTCACAGGCCCTCAATGCAAGTGTATGAGAGCCAGAACGAGACCATAACGAGGCTCTCATAGACTTGTATTGAAAAGTGACCTCCGGCTCGCTCCATGAATCACTGGAGCAGTAGGCAGGTCACAAACTGCAGGAGACCGACGGCGGTGAAAACAGATGAAAACACTGCAAGTTGAGTATTAGACAGAAGGCTTGGATTTTAAGCACCACTCCAGCGGTGAAATAAAAATACACGCTGGAGTGGTGCTTTAAATGGGAGGTAAACAGCAGTATTCGGCAGCAGCCACTAAACAATGTACAGTGGTGATTTGCTCCTTCATAGCTTACATCTGGCCACGGCCAAAGCAGATGTCAGGGTGCCAGACCCCACCGATCTCATATTAATGACATATTGGTTCAGATAACCCCTTATAATTAGCTCATCCTGGCCTTCTTGGCCGTTCACAACTGCCAAAACCTCATGCATTTCAGTTGTGCAGACTATAAAAGGTGAGCAAAGAAAGAAAAATTGATTTCCCTTTAAGAATATACAGTATAAGCACCACTGTACAAATGGAGGCTTCACATCTATGTGGTACAGCTAGGAGGAGGGACATGGACATATGCAAGTGACTGCCAATAAAGCACATGATGGACAGGGCCGGTGCATGGACTGGGCAGCACTCCGATAATACTTAGTGCATGAACAGATGTGCAACTCGGGGGATTGTACATCACATCCCAGAGATCTAGAGAGGAACCTAATTGTCCTTAATCCTCTGTGTAAAATAGGTTACAGCAAATCCTCTTTCCATATCAGCAGGGGGATTATTCAGCCGCGCCAGTAAATAAAACCATCACTTTAGCAGAGCGTAGATAGATAGGTACCTAGAAAAACAGGACTGAAATAGTTAATTGAATTAAGACCAATTTCTGTTAACTATCTTACTATTGATATTCTGAGAAAATGTATCTACAGTAATTATCAGGAGCAGTTTGCTGACGATACATATTAAGATTTTGTAACTGCAATATTCGGTCACGGACGATCAAGTTTTATTTTAATTGGTCTTTGTGAGAAATCCTCTCTGTTGCTTGACATACAGCAAACACTACAGGCATTTGGCATCTAACCATGTTGCCACGTTGTTGTCCGGTCACTACGGCATATCTCGGTGCTTGCCAACTGTACAATCCTTGTGCCCACTCATTAGCACCAGTAAATGGTTCATACGGGTTTATCTGAAGAGGTGATTGATAACTGATGAAATACTGGGTAACAAATGGAAGCTTTTTGAAAACTGGGATGGTAAAAGTGTACACTTTCCCGAGTACTGCAG
Source organism: Phyllobates terribilis (assembly GCF_046119375.1). Taxonomy (NCBI): domain Eukaryota; kingdom Metazoa; phylum Chordata; class Amphibia; order Anura; family Dendrobatidae; genus Phyllobates; species Phyllobates terribilis. The sequence goes on along the minus strand of NW_027362762.1, from coordinate 322,627,532 downwards.
AATTTGTTAATTAGTAGGGCAGTACACCCCTGTTCCCAGTGTAACCCTAGCCCTTAAGGGGTTAAGCGATCTCTAAATTTATTTATTTATTTTTCAGGTGGCAGGGATAATTCTGAATTAATAAAATGAAGCATAGTCCCCAGCTATAGCACTTGAGGACCCAGTGCAGGCTTTCCTGATGCTCTTTGCTGGGACCCATTCTTTAGGTCAACTAGTCAACAAAGCCTGCGATTGGAAGCAAGGTCATATAGTTGGAATGGGGCGCCATGTGATGACATCTTGTTCCAATCAGTATACTGCTGGAGCCAATCACAGGCCGCAGTGGTAAAGGCCACCGAAGAATAGGAAATTACTCCTTCCTGTCATGGTGAAGAGTACCGGAGCGGCCTTACATGCTTGGGATTACAGCTGGTGAGATTGTAGAGGTCATACAACTCTCTACCTGTGGTGAATTTTTGGAATAAACTATCAAGTGTGTGTTTTGGAGTAATGACAGTATTTCTGATCACAAGATATCCTGTATTGTGCATTTTTCATAAGATTTCCCCTTTGTAGGCTAATTTCTGAAATACCCCTTTAAGATGACCATCGGAAATTGAAGATGTCAAGTGCCTCTTAATTGCGAAGTTACATCGTTAATACGGCTAAAAAAGACATGGCCGTCATTTTCAACTGAGGGATGGGAAAAGGTAAATGGAAGGGTAATATGTTCAACCACAGTGCCTGATCTGGTCCCCCCAGAGGAGCTAATCTTTCCCTCCTGGTCCTTGCGATCCGGAATTGGAAGCGCTGCTATCTCTGCACCCTCCCTTTGCTATGCCCCTGGCTAGGTTTGTGTGTTAGAAGAAACCTCAAAGGGACCAGGCTGCAGAGGAACTGCTGGGCACCTGCCTTGGATTAGTTATCCGAGACGCATAGTCCATTGCCGTCGGCTTAAAGGGGTTGTCCGGTCTTAAACTACAAGTCTGTGGTCACTTTATGTGACTACAGACTTGTAAATCCTCACATCTCACACACTATGCACTGTGAGGATTCTCCAGTCGGGAGTCAAGGGCAGCGGTCATCTGACCACAAGTATGCGCTATGCATACTCCCGGCCTCGCTCGCGGGCCCATGTAGTCGGAATATGGCAAGGAGTATGCATATCACACACTTGTAGTCACATGACCCCAGCGCCGACACTGGAGAATCCTCACAGCGCGCATTACGCAATGTGGGGATTCAGAAGTCTGCGGTCACATAGAGTGACTGCAGACTTGTAGTTTAGGAGTGGACAACCCCTTTAAAGTATGTTTTCTCTGAAACACCGCTGCATTTCACAGCAAACCATACACATATGTAATAAAGCAGCCAGACTCTGATTCATGCTGCCCAAGGTTCAGACAGCATTAATCAGATGACAGGTGCCCTTTAAACCCACCTTCACTACATTTGTCTGTATAGATTACTTATATCTACAAACAACCTTGTGACAGTACACTTTTATATATAACTGAATATAAACTAGATCAGACAATTTATTCTTCCTCATATAATTTACAAAGCTGAGCATTATTGGGAGAAGGATCTGAGCAGTGCACTTGGATCACCATGTTCTAGATGGATGTAACATACAGCACCCAGCTAAATGCAGTCTCCCAGGTCAAGTTAATAAGTCCGCTAGATAGAATATTTAAATAGACTTCCTGTACAAATGTAGAAACATATTAATTATTAATTGTTCTCTAGGGTATAAACATGGCCCCTTTCCTTTCCCCATACGCTATACTACCTGCCACCGTTGCTATGGCAACTACAGCTCATTCAGAGTGACTACTTCCCTGTATGTCTGTGGCTGGATTTTATATTACTTTAACTCTAATTATATTTCCTTCAATTTCAAAATATCTTCAATGGAGTTCTATAATAGATTCATCAGGAACATTAATAGGAGATACACATGGCCTAGATTCTTCACCTTGCAGGTCTACAGTGCAGCAGTCAGAATGGAGAAATGAAATACAAGTAGGCACCATTTCTGTGTGGTTACACTACGATTCAGGGAGATCATTGATTTTTCATTGTGTGAATAAAACTTTAGATTTGTTATGGATACAAACGCAAGATAATGTGACAGTGTGATCAAAAATCACTCACAAAGTGGGCCTGTCTAACAGGTGGGCAAGGCCAAGTTCAGACAGCCGTATTTCACAGTTTTCATATGGACTGCAATGCTCAGAATGATCGAGGGTCTCCTAACCAGAATTTACAGCCTCATAGGCATATATGAGGCTATTAGACAAAGTCAGGAGACCGGCGATCAGTACATGCACTGCAGTCGGCATACAGTGGTTTGTGAAAGCATTTTTCGTGTTTTGCTACCTCACAACCTGGAATTTCACAGTTTTTTTTTATTGTTTGCATCAATTCATGTAAAGAACATGCCTACAACTGTGAACATTTGATTTTCTTTTTATTGTGAAGCAAACAACACATAGGACAAAAGAACTGAAAACTTCAGAGTATATACTGTAACTATTCACTCCCCTAAAGTCAGTACTTTGTAGAGCCTCCTTTTGTGGCAATTACAGCTGCAAGTCGCTTCGGTTAAGTCTCTATGAGCTTTCCACATCTTGCCACTGGGATTTTTGCCCATTCCTCAAGGTAAAACTGTTCCAGCTCCTTCAAGTTAGATGGTTTCCACTGATGATCACAGCAATCTTCATGTCAGACCACAGATTCTCAATTGGATTAGTGTCTGGGCTCTGACTAGGCAACTCCAAAACATTTTCATTTTTCCTTTTTAACCATTTGAGTGTTGCTTTAGCAGTATGCTTTGCGTCAATGTCTTGTTGGAAGGTGAATCTTCATCCCAGTCTCAAATCACTGACAGACTGAAACTGGTTTTGCTCAATAATAACTCTGAATTTTGCACCATCCATCTTCCCTTCTAATTGGATCATTTTCCATGTCCCTGCTATCTTCCATAAAGGCCACCTCTATGGAGTGTATGGCTTATTGTGGTCGTGTGAACAGATACTCCAGTCTCTACTTGGGAACTCTGCCGCTCCTTCAGGGTTACCTTTGGTCTTTGTGCTGCCTCTCTGATTAATGGGGTCCTTGCCCGGGCTGAGAGTTTTGGTGGGCTGCCTTCTCTTGGCAGGTTTGTTGTGGTACCATGTTCTTTCCATTTGATGATAATGGATTTGATGGTGCTCAGTAGAGATTGGGATATTTTTTTATAACCCAACCCTGGATTGTACTTCTCCACTACTTGGTCCCTGACTTGTGTAAGGTAGCGCTATTCATCACGCTGAGTGCACTCGCTTCACCGGGTCAATTAAAGCACACATGCAACGTTTTCCCGTAATATGTAGTCCAGCAGTTTATTACACCTCATAAACTGTTTATAACATAGTCCATCTCAGTGGCTCGAAGGAATGTTACACATGTATCCTAGAGCCTTTTCAGTGGCAGCTATGCCCGCTTGGCTTCATATACAGACTTCAGCAAGGTACAGCAACAATATTCACTTATAGCGCCGATTTACCTTTGCTGGGTCTCAGTTGCTTCTATCAGCTCGGTTGTGCCACAGCTGTGGATTTAAGGCTTCCCAGACGTAGTCTCCAAGCCATGTGCCTTCCAAGGCAACTGGCATCTCAAACCCAGGGATCCAGCCTCTGCCTTCCAGGCTAGTGGAGTCCCACACAGGGACCAGGCCTCTCGCCTTCCAATGCTACTGGCATCTCAAACACAGGTATCCAGCCTCCGCCTTCCAGGCTTCACCAGGCCTCTCTCTTTCTGTCTGTTTCAAACCACCAGGATTTATATATCCTTCTGTGCACACAGGACCTGTGATGATGTCACAGTCATGTGATCAGTCACCTGAGGGGGAGTTAAATGGTCAGCCAGAACACACCCCCTGGACATTTTAGCAATGCAGCAAGCCGCTGCATTACACTTGTTTTGAGATCTTCTTGGTCTTCATGGTGTTGTTTGGTTGTGGTGCCTCTTACTAATGGTGTTGCAGCCTCTGTGGCCTTTCAGAAAAGGTGTATACTGACAGACTATGTGACATTTGGTTTAGTGCTGATGCATCACACACAAATCGGATTACAAAAATATTTAAACACAGGTTGTAATGTCATAAAATAGGAAAAAAGCAAAGGTGGTGAATACTTTTGCAAGCCACTGTAAGTGGACAAGCTTCCAGACATCAAAGCTATGGATTTTTTTTCACACTTTCATATAAATACCCTCTATGTGCAGTATTTTAAATCCTCTGTGCTGACGTTTCATTGTCCACTATAGAAGCATTAACTTTTATAGCAGCTTATACACAGAATAATAATAATAATAATAATAGTTTTTATTTTTATAATAATAGTTTTCATTTTTATAGCGCCAACATATTCCGCAGCACTTTACAAATTTTAGGGGGGACATATACAGACAATACAGAATAAGCATATCTCATATCGAAAGGAGTGAGGGCCCTGCTCGCAAGCTTACAGTCTATGAGGAAATAGGGGAGACACAAAAGGTAGAATGTACATATATTGTATAATGCAGCCTTGATATACTAAATAGGATAAATAATAATACATGGACTGGTCGCCAGCCAGTATGTGTACAGTCCTGACAGAGGCTATTAAGTGCATGATTGGTATGAACCTGAAGTTGAAGAAGATTTTAATATGGGGGAAAACTGGGACGGACAGATAGTGTGTTTAGGCGATACGCCAGTCTAAAGAAATGTGTTTTTAGGGTTCGCTTGAACACAGAAAAAGTGTTGCAGACATCATGGGCCTAAATTTTAAAGGAATTTTATGGGTTAAATAGGTTAAAACAAGGGATCTATGGATCTTTCATGACCACTTACCGTATTAATTTCCTTCTACTGAGCCAGAGTCTTTCACCTAGGTAAACAGAGGCTAAAATGTGGATCTGTAGTCCCTCCATTGTCTTATATATTAGCCCATCTGTCTGTGAAGGGTGATTAGACTTATACCCATCTTGAGTAAAGGCAATCAAGCAGCCGAGCATGAGTGGTCATTATTACGGTCGAGCGAGTATGTTCTGTCCGAGTATGCTCGGGCCGAGCTCCGAGTATTTATAGCTGCTCGGTGATAAGGTTAAATCGCTCCCGTGTGCATGATTTGCAACTGTTTGACAGCTTTATTACATGTGAGGAATGTCTATTTCTTACACATTCCTCACATGTAATAAAGCTGTCAAACAGTTGCAAATCATGCACATGGGAGCGATTTAACCTTATCACCGAGCAGCTATAAATACTCGGAGCTCGGCCCGAGCATACTCGGCGAAAGGGTTAATAGAACATACTCGCTCAACACTATTCATGTTCATGTGCAAAACATCACAGCATGCACAAGTCTACTCTGTATCTTAGATGTGTCTCGTCTATTCAAGTCTATGAGTACATCGGATCCCATATGGATCAACAGTATAGCATCCGATTTTTAGGTACTTAGCAATTCTTTAACATAGGAAATTGTGTTTGGACTTTTCAATTTTAATAACTGCTGATGTATAAAAATGGATGCCATATGGATGCTCTACGGATGGTACACGGATCACAATACAGATGAAAGATCGTTTGTTTGTTTTTTATGTACACTCGTGTCAACTTATCCTTGAACAGATTACATGTAAAGGACTCAGGTTTGAACTTGTTAGTAGGATCCATTGATAACACAACACAAAGAACCCTGCCTCTACTGGGACCCCCAACAATCAGCAGTTATCTGCATGTAACGCCGGTAGTAAGCGTTCTATTTCCCTGCAGCACTACCACAGGAAGATCACATTTCAGCAATCACGTCATTCTCACCATATGCAGCACAATGTAACTCTGTCCATATAATGCGGGACAGGACAGGTCCCCCAGAGCAATCGGTTCTCTTTGTGGGAGCTTTCAACGCTGGTCATAAAATGACGATCTCTTAAAGTAGGAGCTCCCCTCCATTAACTCAGAGATCCCTAACGTAGCCCTAATACAGCATGTCATACCAGGCTTTCTAAACTTCTTATTGCTGCCTCACAATATAAACTCTGATATGGACAAGTCATGAAGGAGTTTTAGAAGAAAGCTGGCATATATTGGTTATTATGGAGTCCCTTATAGTTCATATCAGAGCAAGCAGCCATCACTTCTTATACAGTGGTATCCATTTATGCCATGCAGACAATACTGAATCGGGAGTTTAAAAAAGCGAGACTGCAAAATCTACAATATTTTTACATTATTTATCTGCACATCTTGCTTGATTCAGTGTTAAAATACACCAAGAAATACAAAGTAAGAAACATGGAAACACTGAAGGCATCCTAGTTCAATTTATCTCAAATTTGTAAAGACTGAAACATTTTCAACCATCCGAAACCAAAAAACTGCACCTAATCTGTCTGGCAGTCTTGTCGTCCTATCTACTTTCTATGCATATAGGAACTGGAAATTGATAAAGTACCAGTATTGGGTAGAGCCAAGAATTAATGAATTAGAAGACAAATGTGTGGGTAATATTATTTGGTGAGCCGTAAAAAAATAACAAGAAAAAAGAAACTGTAGTTTTCCAATTTCTATTCAGTTTCTCCTATGAGGAGCTGGTAAACCCCAATAAGGGAAGAGACAGACTGCCGTCTAAACTGTGTGATGATCGCATCGCACTGAATGGACTGGCTGGCACCTCTCCTGACCTGTGCATGACAGTGTGATGTATTTCTATGCAGCTGTCAAGGTCAGGTCAGGAGAGGTGCTGGCCAGTACGAGGTTTACGATGCGATCCTCACAAGAGTTATATGGCAGTCTGTCTCTTCCCTAACACATGATTTGGAAATCACTAACAAGCTGTGGATTGGAAAGTCATGATTTAGGAATTTATGACCAAGGAACAGTGATGGCGAAGCTGGAAGGAGTTTCTCTCGCCTCAGCTGCAAGAATGGCATCAGGGGTGGAGATGCCATTGGTGCTACCTGTGCAATGCCACAGGGGCCCAAGGGCACATGGAATTGTGGATTATGATGAGCTATTGGACTGAAAAGGGCCCATATACTGTTCTTTCACAGGGGCCTCTTCTGTCTGTGTCCGCTCCTGGATGGCACTGTGATTTTTGCTAAGATCATGCCACTGACAATGATTTTTATTGGCCATTGTTCATTTCCCTCTATGGAAGGGCATAGTAGCAACAAGACAAGGCGAAAATATAAATATACAGTACAGACCAAAAGTTTGGACACACCTTCTAATTTAAAGATTTCTTTGTATTTTCATGACTATGAAAATTGTACATTCACACTGAAGGCATCAAAACTCTGAATTAACACATGTGGAATTATATACTTAACAAAAAAGTGTGAAACAACTGAAAATATGTCTTATATTCTAGGTTCTTCAAAGTAGCCACCTTTTGCTTTGATGACTGCTTTGCACACTCTTGGCATTCTCTTGATGAGCTTCAAGAGGTAGTCACCGGAAATGGTCTTCCAACAATCTTGAAGGAGTTCCCAGAGATGCTTAGCACTTGTTGGCCCTTTTACCTTCACTCTGCGGTCCAGCTCACCCCAAACCATCTCGAATGGGTTCAGGTCTGGTGACTGTGGAGGCCAGGCCATCTGGCGTAGCACCCCATCACTCTCCAACTTGGTCAAATAGCCCTTACACAGCCTGGAGGTGTGTTTGGGGTCATTGTCTTGTTGAAAAATAAATGATGGTCCAACTAAACGCAAATCGGATGGAATAGCATGCCGCTGCAAGATGCTGTGGTAGCCATGCTGGTTCAGTATTCCTTCAATTTTGAATAAATCCCCAACAGTGTCACCAGCAAAGCACACCCACACCATCACACCTCCTCCTCCATCCTTCACGGTGGGAACCAGGCATGTAGAGTCCATCCGTTCACCTTTTCTGCATCGCACAAAGACACGGTGGTTGGAACCAAAGATCTCAAATTTGGACTCATGAGACCAAAGCACAGATTTCCACTGGTCTAATGTCCATTCCTTGTGTTCTTTAGCCCAAACAAGTCTCTTCTGCTTGTTGCCTGTCCTTAGCAGTGGTTTCCTAGCAGCTATTTTACCATGAAGGCCTGCTGCACAAAGTCTCCTCTTAACAGTTGTTGAAGAGATGTGTCTGCTGCTAGAACTCTGTGTGGCATTGACCTGGTCTCTAATCTGAGCTGCTGTTAACCTGCGATTTCTGAGGCTGGTGACTCGGATAAACTTAACCTCAGAAGCAGAGGTGACTCTTGGTATTCCTTTCCTGGGGCGGTCCTCATGTAAGCCAGTTTCTTTGTAGCGCTTGATGGTTTTTGCAACTGCACTTGGGGACACTTTCAAAGTTTTCCCAATTTTTCGCACTGACTGACCTTCATTTCTTAAAGTAATGATGGCCACTCGTTTTTCTTTACTTAGCTGCTTTTTTCTTGCCATAATACAAATTTTACAGGCTATTCAGTAGGACTATCAGCTGTGTATTCACCAGGCTTCTGCACAACACAACTGATGGTCCCAACCCCATTTATAAGGCAAGAAATCCCACTTATTAAACCTGACAGGGCACACCTGTGAAGTGAAAACCATTTCCGGTGACTACCTCTCGAAGCTCATCAAGAGAATGCCAAGAGTGCGCAAAGCAGTCATCAAAGTAAAAGGTGGCTACTTTGAAGAACCTAGAATATAAGACATATTTTCAGTTGTTTCACACTTTTTTGTTAAGTATATAATTCCACATGTGTTAATTCATAGTTTTGATGCCTTCAGTGTGAATGTACAATTTTCAAAGTCATGAAAATACTGAAAAATCTTTAAATTAGAAGGTGTGTCCAAACTTTTGGTCTGTACTGTATATCCCTCTGAGGTCGCTTTCATACCTGCCGATAGAAGTTTGGCAGGAAACCACAAATGTCTCTTAAGTAGTTGTAGCAAATACTTTAAAAACGTTCTTCTGAAGTAATCTGGAAACCACTTTAGTCTTTAAAGAAACATGTAAGTTAGAAATAAATGTTTAAATTAAACAAGAAATATAGTTGCCCTGGATGTTTGAAAAGTATATTCACACAGTGTTTTATTTTTTTGCAGCCGCCGATGATATCCTGTGATGTCACGTCAACTTCCGGACTCTGGAAGTTGAGATTGCATCACCAAGGCGTGACCCAGTCTCATGCAGATAGTGGCCACTCCCCATGATTGACTGGGCTTTGTTTCACCGCACGTCACAGCCCAGTATCGAGCGCGCTGTAGAAGATTTTGGTCTCGCCTTCTCTGCTTTCATTGGCAGAGCCCAGCAAGCATATGCCAATGAAAGCAGAGAAAAAGAGGAAAATCTTCTACAGCGCGTGCTCAATACTGGGCTGTGACGTGCGGTCAAATACCGCCCACAGCCCAGTCAATCAGGGGTAGTGGCCGCTGTCTGCGTGAGACTGGGTCACACCTTGGTGATGCAACCTCAACTTCCAGAGTCCGGAAGTTGACGTGACATCACAGGATATCATCGGCGGCTGCAGCCGGGGGTCACGTGATCGGCACTGAGTGAGCAGAGCTAGCGCCGCTCACAGGCAAATATGAAAAAAGATTGTACTTGAAAAAATACTTATTTCAGTGGTTTAAAAAGATGGTGCACAATATAGATTGCAGTGGACCACCTCGTTAACCATCATTCTATGTGATTGATCTAAGCAGACTATCAAAATACCGCCGATCAGTCCTCATGTAGGCGGTCATTTAACGTACAAGGGTAGGCGCCCTTGTGCCAAAGCTTTACGTACTGAGGTCAGTTGGGAAAAACCGGGAGCAAATATTCAACATAAGATAATAGATAGGGCATGGTGCTTTTGTGCTCTTTATCTAACGCTTTCATTACAACTGTGCTCCATGTCCTGAGCCTATAATAATACCTCTGCATCAAGCTATTTTTAATGCTAGAGTATTATTGATTTAAAATTACTTTGCAGGGTTTCCTAAAATAACTACTCTTTGTATCGTGCAACCATTGCTCTAGAATTCAGTGCATACTAAATCCGCTGCACCCTCTAAGAATACAGGATGGTTAAATAATAATGCACCACCTGTTTTAATATTCTGTTTTAGGCTTTTCTGACTGTAAGCCTACTTTTAACTAACCTTTTAGTTGTGTCATGCCTGAAATCTGGTAGATGAAATAATCTGAAGAAACCATTGCCAGACAGTATAGTAGGCTCTAACCAGCTGTTGCAAAATTCTTTTAGTTTGGTAACCAATAGTCTAAAATTCTAGTACTGTTTCTCCGCAGGTAACTATTTATGAGACAATTCTGGTTTAAAGATCAAGTGATAATAACTAATTTTATGCTTTGAACCAAATATTCCTAAAAAAATCCTGACTTCCTTACCCTAGCAGCCAATACTGAAATGTTTAATGGCACATACAAAATGCACTTCTATTTGAAGGGGTTTTTCTTGTATGAATTTTTCAATATGAGCCTTTCTCACGCCCTCCTTTTGCAGCGTTGGCCCCAATCTTTATTGACATGGCTCCAGTAGTGGCGTCACAACTACAGTTTTTGGCTTCAGCAGTCAATTACTTGATTCATGGCCATGTGCTTTGGATGTGATATCACCACTGCAGCCATGTCAATAAAGACCAGAGGCAGCAGGGGAAAGGTAGCACTGGAGTAAGTACTGTTCAAGTTGTTATGTAAAATAGGACAAGCCTATGGAATAAAAGATAAAATCTGGAAAACTTCCTTAATGTGCTGGACAATTCCAGATCTCTATGAAATTTTATGTGTTGTGTCATGTGCTTAAGTAGCACATTTGGATATCTCCTCAACAGATGACAAAAAAATACTGAATGAAAAAAATCCCTAATTGATAAGCATACCAGTAAGCTCTAGTTTTCTAGATTTTCTTAAATGAATTTTGCTGCCTATAAAATTACAGGTCGACTCATTATAGACACTGATGGCATATCATTGGGATATCTGATTATTAGGATTATTAGTGGGGTCTGACCGCCATTCCACCAACTGTTAGAACAAAGTGCAGTGGTGTTAGGAAAGGGCAGTTCCACATGATCTACTTTCAGCTCCACCTGACTTTTTTCACAGGGGGCATGGACGGCCCATGCAGCCTCTGGAAGAAATTCGAGTGCAGCAATGAAGCATGCTACTTTGCTTGCATTAAAGAAGTTGTCCACTACTTGGACAAATCTCTCTCATACCCCACACTTGGCCCTGATAAAATAAAAAAGCTTATACTCACCTCCTGTGCTGGCGCCGTTCCTGCGGTGTTGGCTCTCGCTCTCCCCGGGGCTCCCATAGTGCTGTTGTGACACGTGAGCCTGGTGCCCAATCAGCGTCACTGTCCTCGCCTTCAGACAAATCGAACATGAAGAGGAAGTCAGAGATCAGCTGCACCCTGGACTTCCTCAGCATGGTCAATTTGATAGGAGTGGACAGTGATGCCAGTGTTGATTGGGCGCCGGGCTCACGTGTCACAACAACCGCACGGAACCGTGAGTGCCGACACCACTGGAACTCACCACGGGAGGTGAGTGTAGGCTTTTTTATTTTATTGGGGCCAAACATTTACGTCAAGAAGATGTTGTCCAAGTAGTGGACAACCCCTTTAATGTCACTTTCTTCTAGTGATTGGGTTCACAGTGGTTGAACTCATATTATTCAGACATCACCAGTAGTGGGTTTGGTACTGAGATAATTATTATTTTTTTAATATTAGTACAATTACGTATTATTAAAACTCTCCTACACTTTAATCAAAGGGTGCCAAAAATGCAGGAACAGGGTCAGGGGTGCAACTTTCTAATACACATCAACTTTGTGTGGGATTCACCCTGGTCAGAAGCATCTACTGTATAACACACAACATAGACGCTGCTACATAAGACTTGGACACTTAATAGATGAGACACCCAGCATGTCTTTATATACAAGTCCACCATAACAACCCAAGAGTCAGTGCAGATAGGCAGAACTGGCATCAGGCCTATGTAAGACAGCCAACTCTGACCCAGATTCCTGTCTCGGATAGGGTAAACCTTTCTAGTATAAAATCAGGTGAAAAGACGCTAAAACAATATCACTAGTCAAAAATACATACATACATACATACATACATACATACATACATACATACATACATACATATATATATATCTATCATGCTTATTCCAAGGAATGGACAAAGCACGACTCCGACAGTAATACGAGTCATGAGACTTTGAAGATCTTGTGAGCATTCACATCTTATTATAACTGCACACTGTGGACACACAAGTTTCAGACACAAGGGCGCATTGTTTGGAAAGAACGGAAAGTTTTCTAAGGTTCTGGTTAAATCTCATTGCATAATGTGAGATTCATGTTATGCTTCACTGCTTTACCTGAAATTCATCAAAACTTTCATGTTTTACTTCCAGAAAAAATAACTTGGGCATGTAACGAGCTAATCAGTCTGATGTTTAGTCACAAACATAACATTGCAATATTACCGATGTAAAAGTCTTCAGAAATAAACGTAGTTACATTGTATCTGTCATGTAACTCCCACACAACAAGTGTCGGCTGTCATATGGCAGAAGCTTAAAACTGACATTTTCAGAAACAAAGGTGATGGAAACAAAAGTTATTTATTACAGATGTGAGAGACATTTTGTTTTTTATTTTCACCTGCCGCACACCCCTGGCATATTATCAGACACATATTCTGTATAAGGGATAAAGTATAGAAACTAAAGTATATCATGGTAACATAATATACATAATATTTGACATCTGCTGTCAGACAGCACTCAGTATGTTTTCATGTCAGCGGTGATGAGCATATTTGTGCATGTTTCCACCTGTTCAGATCTGATGTATAATATGTATATACAGTACAGACCAAAAGTTTGGACACACCTTGTCATTTAAAGATTTTTCAGTATTTTCATGACTATGAAAATTGTACATTCACACTGAAGGCATCAAAACTATGAATTAACACATGTGGAATTATATACTTAACAAAAAAGTGTGAAACAACTGAAAATATGTCTTATATTCTAGATTCATCAAAGTAGCCACCTTTTGCTTTGATGACTGCTTTGCACACTCTTGGCATTCTCTTGATGAGCCTCAAGAGGTAGTCACCAGAAATGGTCTTCCAACAATCTTGAAGGAGTTCCCAGAGATGCTTAGCACTTGTTGGCCCTTTTGCCTTCACTCTGCAGTCCAGCTCACCCCAAACCATCTCGATTGGGTTCAGGTCTGGTGACTGTGGAGGCCAGGTCATCTGGCGTAGCAGCCCATCACTCTCCAACTTGGTCAAATAGCCCTTACACAGCCTGGAGGTGTGTTTTGGGTCATTGTCCTGTTGAAAAATAAATGATGGTCCACCTAAACGCAAACCGGATGGAATAGCATCCCGCTGCAAGATGCTGTGGTAGCCATGCTGGTTCAGTATGCCTTCAATTTTGAATAAATCCCCAACAGTGTCACCAGCAAAGCACCCCCACACCATCACACCTCCTCCTCCATGCTTCACGGTGGGAACCAGGAATGTAGAGTCCATCCGTTCACCTTTTCTGCGTCGCACAAAGTCACGGTGGTTGGAACCAAAGATCTCACATTTGGACTCATCAGACCAAAGCACAGATTTCCACTGGTCTAATGTCCATTCCTTGTGTTCTTTAGCCCAAACAAGTCTCTTCTGCTTGTTGCCTGTCATTAGCAGTGGGTTCCTAGCAGCTATTTTACCATGAAGGCCTGCTGCACAAAGTCTCCTCTTAACAGTTGTTGAAGAGATGTGTCTGCTGCTAGAACTCTGTGTGGCATTGACCTGGTCTCTAATCTGAGCTGCTGTTAATCTGCGATTTCTGAGGCTGGTGACTCGGATAAACTTATCCTCAGAAGCAGAGGTGACTCTTAGTCTTCCTTTCCTTTCATGTGAGCCAGTTTTTTTGTAGCGCTTGATGGTTTTTGCAACTGCACTTGGGGACACTTTCAAAGTTTTCACAATTTTTTGGAGTGACTGACCTTCATTTCTTAAAGTAATGATGGCCACTCGTTTTTCTTTACTTAGCTGCTTTTTTCTTGCCATAATACAAATTCTAACAGTCTATTCAGTAGGACTATCAGCTTTGTATCCACCAGACTTCTGCACAACACAACTGATGGTCCCAACCCCATTTATAAGGCAAGAAATCCCACTTATTAAACCTGACAGGGCACACCTGTGAAGTGAAAACCATTTCCGGTGACTACCTCTTGAAGCTCATCAAGAGAATGCCAAGAGTGTGCAAAGCAGTCATCAAAGCAAATTGTGGCTGCTTTGAAGAACCTAGAATATAAGACATATTTTCAGTTGTTTCACACTTTTTTGTTAAGTATATAATTCCACATGTGTTAATCCATAGTTTTGATGCCTTCAGTGTGAATGTACAATTTTCATAGTCATGAAAATACAGAAAAAACTTTAAATGAGAAGGTGTGTCCAAACTTTTGGTCTGTACTGTATGTGTAATATATGCAGATTTAAAAGGTCACACAAAGCAGTATAGTATAGATATATTATCTAGCTACATAGCGATCTATCTAGAAAAAATACAATGGAGCAGCACCACAATACTAAATAAGGCCACGTTCACACATTCAGTATTTGGTCAATATTTCACATCAAGAAAAGTATAATAGAAACAGGGCACCGCTTCTGTATTTATCACCCACTCCTGATTTTGGCTTACAAATACTGAGCGTGTGAATGTGGCCTAAGCGAGTATTAGTCATCTTGGACATATACCCCAATTTGTGCGGCATAATATAGAAATAGAGAAAACAAGTTGTCCAGAAAAGCGAACTTTACAAGCTCATAGGCCAATATAGTCCACTTCTCTGCACAGCTTGATGGAAGGCTGCCTTTCTTTATCTATCTATCCATGTGTCTATCTAGCTATACATCCCATATCTATCTGCTGCCTCTCTATTCCTTTTTATATCTCTCTAATGTATAGTTTAGGAGGTGGAAGCCTACTTTAGCCCTATGGACCCAGCAGCTTTATGAAGCTGATAAATCTTTCATCCCCAGTGGTTGGAATATAACTAGAGTCCTATAAACATCAGAAGGTGTAATGGAGCGGAGTCTGCCATCTAGGTACTTGGCTTTACATAGGACTACCTGTTAACATGATGCATGCCCTAAAGAGTTAAGGCAAATTGAGCTCTTCTCCCGCCGGCCCGTATTTCCCTGCAGCCATCATGGAGCACATACCTCTAGCTTACAGAAAGTCTGCGGCCATGAATGAAAGTTTAGATTGCCCCCCTGCTGTCCTCATGCCCCCTGTACAGGTACATGCACCTTGCAATCTAAGGACCCTTATGTAATGCAGAGATAGAAGCCTGCTGGAGCTGAGATGACAACAAGTGAGGAGGACATCATGTAGAAGACATCAGAGAAGCCTGGACTTACATATCTGGTGATGAGGCTCCTCAGCACGCTGCAGTCCATGACTAGTGGCAGCCGCCTGACACCTCTGTGCCTCCTTCCTTCTAGTTGTCAGTGGCCACATCCATCCCCAGGGTCACCATCTAGCCGCTAGTCACAGATGATCAGGATGGGAAGAAGCAGTCACAGTGGGTGGGCTGTTAGGTAAGAAGTGTGGAGCAGCTACATTCTGCCCTGTGTGCCGGCTGCTGCCCCGGAGCTGCTCCCAGGTGTAGTGGCTCCCCCGGCGGCCAGCATGCAGCATGCCCCCGCCTGTGGCTCTGCACGAGATGAGTGGCTTCTCTGTGATGAGCAGTTGTCCCCTGTGCTGCTTGTCTCTGTTCACACCCTCCCATCTCATGTAATAAGAGCCCTCCCTCTCCAGGCTCCTGGCTGTTCCTCTTCCCCGTGATCCCTCCCTGCACTCACTCTTTGCAGACTACTCCACCCACTTTCCCCTTCCCTCCTGTCATGTTTTGTCACTATACTCCACCCTCAGCCTTTACTAAGCGCCCCCTCCTCCCTCCTCTTCATCAATCTGTTCTAGTACTGGCATCCTGAGCTATTTATATCTCATCGGGCGACTTATCCAGCTGCCTACAATAAGTGATGGGGAGCAGCAGAGATCCGTCCTGTGGAGCCCACACAGGGCTCTGACACTGCCCAGCAGAGATCCGTCCTGTGGAGCCCACACAGGGCTCTGACACTGCCCAGCAGAGATCCGTCCTGTGGAGCCCACACAGGGCTCTGACACTGCCCAGCAGAGATCCGTCCTGTGGAGCTTACACAGGGCTCTGACACTGCCCAGCAGAGATCCGTCCTGTGGAGCCCACACAGGGCTCTGACACTGCCCAGCAGAGATCCGTCCTGTGGAGCCCACACAGGGCTCTGACACTGCCCAGCAGAGATCCGTCCTGTGGAGCCCACACAGGGCTCTGACACTGCCCAGCAGAGATCCGTCCTGTAGAGCCCACACAGGGCTCTGACACTGCCCAGCAGAGATCCGTCCTGTGGAGCCCACACAGGGCTCTGACACTGCCCAGCAGAGATCCGTCCTGTGGAGCCCACACAGGGCTCTGACACTGCCCAGCAGAGATCCGTCCTGTGGAGCCCACACAGGGCTCTGACACTGCCCAGCAGAGATCCGTCCTGTGGAGCCCACACAGGGCTCTGACACTGCCCAGCAGAGATCCGTCCTGTGGAGCCCACACAGGGCTCTGACACTGCCCAGCAGAGATCCGTCCTGTGGAGCCCACACAGGGCTCTGACACTGCCCAGCAGAGATCCGTCCTGTTGAGCCCACACAGGGCTCTGACACTGCCCAGCAGAGATCCGTCCTGTGGAGCCCACACAGGGCTCTGACACTGCCCAGCAGAGATCCATCCTGTGGAGCCCACACAGGGCTCTGACACTGCCCAGCAGAGATCCGTCCTGTGGAGCCCACACAGGGCTCTGACACTGCCCAGCAGAGATCCATCCTGTGGAGCCCACACAGGGCTCTGACACTGCCCAGCAGAGATCCGTCCTGTGGAGCCCACACAGGGCTCTGACACTGCCCAGCAGAGATCCGTCCTGTGGAGCCCACACAGGGCTCTGACACTGCCCAGCAGAGATCCGTCCTGTGGAGCTTACACAGGGCTCTGACACTGCCCAGCAGAGATCCGTCCTGTGGAGCCCACACAGGGCTCTGACACTGCCCAGCAGAGATCCGTCCCGTGGAGCCCACACAGGGCTCTGACACTGCCCAGCAGAGATCCGTCCCGTGGAGCCCACACAGGGCTCTGACACTGCCCAGCAGAGATCCGTCCCGTGGAGCCCACACAGGGCTCTGACACTGCCCAGCAGAGATCCGTCCCGTGGAGCCCACACAGGGCTCTGACACTGCCCAGCAGAGATCCGTCCTGTGGAGCCCACACAGGGCTCTGACACTGCCCAGCAGAGATCCGTCCTGTGGAGCCCACACAGGGCTCTGACACTGCCCAGCAGAGATCCGTCCTGTTGAGCCCACACAGGGCTCTGACACTGCCCAGCAGAGATCCGTCCTGTGGAGCCCACACAGGGCTCTGACACTGCCCAGCAGAGATCCGTCCTGTGGAGCCCACACAGGGCTCTGACACTGCCCAGCAGAGATCCGTCCTGTGGAGCCCACACAGGGCTCTGACACTGCCCAGCAGAGATCCATCCTGTGGAGCCCACACAGGGCTCTGACACTGCCCAGCAGAGATCCGTCCTGTGGAGCCCACACAGGGCTCTGACACTGCCCAGCAGAGATCCGTCCTGTGGAGCCCACACAGGGCTCTGACACTGCCCAGCAGAGATCCGTCCTGTGGAGCCCACACAGGGCTCTGACACTGCCCAGCAGAGATCCGTCCTGTTGAGCCCACACAGGGCTCTGACACTGCCCAGCAGAGATCCGTCCTGTGGAGCCCACACAGGGCTCTGACACTGCCCAGCAGAGATCCGTCCTGTGGAGCCCACACAGGGTTCTGACACTGCCCAGCAGAGATCCGTCCTGTGGAGCCCACACAGGGCTCTGACACTGCCCAGCAGAGATCCGTCCTGTGGAGCCCACACAGGGCTCTGACACTGCCCAGCAGAGATCCATCCTGTGGAGCTCACACAGGGCTCTGACACTGCCCAGCAGAGATCCGTCCTGTGGAGCCCACACAGGGCTCTGACACTGCCCAGCAGAGATCCGTCCTGTGAAGCCCACACAGGGCTCTGACACTGCCCAGCAGAGATCCGTCCTGTGGAGCTTACACAGGGCTCTGACACTGCCCAGCAGAGATCCGTCCTGTGGAGCCCACACAGGGCTCTGACACTGCCCAGCAGAGATCCGTCCTGTGGAGCCCACACAGGGCTCTGACACTGCCCAGCAGAGATCCGTCCTGTGGAGCCCACACAGGGCTCTGACACTGCCCAGCAGAGATCCGTCCTGTGGAGCCCACACAGGGCTCTGACACTGCCCAGCAGAGATCCGTCCTGTGGAGCCCACACAGGGTTGTGCTCTCCCTCTGTCACTGCCCAGCAGAGATCCGTCCTGTGGAGCTCCCACAGGGTTGTGCTCTCCCTCTGTCACTGCCCAGCAGAGATCCGTCCTGTGGTGCCCACACAGGGCTCTGACACTGCCCAGCAGAGATCCATCCTGTGGAGCTCACACAGGGCTCTGTCACTGCCCAGCAGAGATCCGTCCTGTGGAGCTCCCACAGGGTTGTGCTCTCCCTCTGTCACTGCCCAGCAGAGATCCGTCCTGTGGAGCTCACACAGGGTTGTGCTCTCCCTCTGTCACTGCCCAGCAGAGATCCGTCCTGTGGTGCCCACACAGGGTTGTGCTCTCCCTCTGTCACTGCCCAGCAGAGATCCGTCCTGTGGAGCCCACACAGGGCTCTGACACTGCCCAGCAGAGATCCATCCTGTGGAGCCCACACAGGGCTCTGACACTGCCCAGCAGAGATCCATCCTGTGGAGCCCACACAGGGCTCTGACACTGCCCAGCAGAGATCCGTCCTGTGGAGCCCACACAGGGCTCTGACACTGCCCAGCAGAGATCCATCCTGTGGAGCCCACACAGGGCTCTGACACTGCCCAGCAGAGATCCGTCCTGTGGAGCCCACACAGGGCTCTGACACTGCCCAGCAGAGATCCGTCCTGTGGAGCCCACACAGGGCTCTGACACTGCCCAGCAGAGATCCGTCCTGTGGAGCTTACACAGGGCTCTGACACTGCCCAGCAGAGATCCGTCCTGTGGAGCCCACACAGGGCTCTGACACTGCCCAGCAGAGATCCGTCCTGTGTAGCCCACACAGGGCTCTGACACTGCCCAGCAGAGATCCGTCCTGTGGAGCCCACACAGGGCTCTGACACTGCCCAGCAGAGATCCGTCCTGTGGAGCCCACACAGGGCTCTGACACTGCCCAGCAGAGATCCGTCCTGTGGAGCCCACACAGGGTTGTGCTCTCCCTCTGTCACTGCCCAGCAGAGATCCGTCCTGTGGTGCCCACACAGGGTTGTGCTCTCCCTCTGTCACTGCCCAGCAGAGATCCGTCCTGTGGAGCCCACACAGGGCTCTGACACTGCCCAGCAGAGATCCATCCTGTGGAGCCCACACAGGGCTCTGACACTGCCCAGCAGAGATCCATCCTGTGGAGCCCACACAGGGCTCTGACACTGCCCAGCAGAGATCCGTCCTGTGGAGCCCACACAGGGCTCTGACACTGCCCAGCAGAGATCCATCCTGTGGAGCCCACACAGGGCTCTGACACTGCCCAGCAGAGATCCGTCCTGTGGAGCCCACACAGGGCTCTGACACTGCCCAGCAGAGATCCGTCCTGTGGAGCCCACACAGGGCTCTGACACTGCCCAGCAGAGATCCGTCCTGTGGAGCTTACACAGGGCTCTGACACTGCCCAGCAGAGATCCGTCCTGTGGAGCCCACACAGGGCTCTGACACTGCCCAGCAGAGATCCGTCCTGTGTAGCCCACACAGGGCTCTGACACTGCCCAGCAGAGATCCGTCCTGTGGAGCCCACACAGGGCTCTGACACTGCCCAGCAGAGATCCGTCCTGTGGAGCCCACACAGGGCTCTGACACTGCCCAGCAGAGATCCGTCCTGTGGAGCCCACACAGGGTTGTGCTCTCCCTCTGTCACTGCCCAGCAGAGATCCGTCCTGTGGTGCCCACACAGGGTTGTGCTCTCCCTCTGTCACTGCCCAGCAGAGATCCGTCCTGTGGAGCCCACACAGGGCTCTGACACTGCCCAGCAGAGATCCATCCTGTGGAGCCCACACAGGGCTCTGACACTGCCCAGCAGAGATCCATCCTGTGGAGCCCACACAGGGCTCTGACACTGCCCAGCAGAGATCCGTCCTGTGGAGCCCACACAGGGCTCTGACACTGCCCAGCAGAGATCCATCCTGTGGAGCCCACACAGGGCTCTGACACTGCCCAGCAGAGATCCGTCCTGTGGAGCCCACACAGGGCTCTGACACTGCCCAGCAGAGATCCGTCCTGTGGAGCCCACACAGGGCTCTGACACTGCCCAGCAGAGATCCGTCCTGTGGAGCTTACACAGGGCTCTGACACTGCCCAGCAGAGATCCGTCCTGTGGAGCCCACACAGGGCTCTGACACTGCCCAGCAGAGATCCGTCCTGTGGAGCCCACACAGGGCTCTGACACTGCCCAGCAGAGATCCGTCCTGTGGAGCCCACACAGGGCTCTGACACTGCCCAGCAGAGATCCGTCCTGTGGAGCCCACACAGGGCTCTGACACCGCCCAGAAGAGATCCGTCCTGTGGAGCTCACACAGGGTTGTGCTCTCCCTCTGTCACTGCCCAGCAGAGATCCGTCCTGTGGAGCTCCCACAGGGTTGTGCTCTCCCTCTGTCACTGCCCAGCAGAGATCCGTCCTGTGGTGCCCACACAGGGTTGTGCTCTCCCTCTGTCACTGCCCAGCAGAGATCCGTCCTGTGGTGCCCACACAGGGTTGTGTTCTCCCTCTGTCACTGCCCAGCAGAGATCCGTCCTGTGGTGCCCACACAGGGTTGTGCTCTCCCTCTGTCACTGCCCAGCAGAGATCCATCCTGTGGTGCCCACACAGGGTTGTGCTCTCCCTCTGTCACTGCCCAGCAGAGATCCGTCCTGTGGTGCCCACACAGGGTTGTGCTCTCCCTCTGTCACTGCCCAGCAGAGATCCGTCCTGTGGTGCCCACACAGGGTTGTGCTCTCCCTCTGTCGTTGCCCAGCAGAGCTGTATCCTCTGTATCTGGGCGGCAGGGTGACAGGTGAAGCTCTCCAGGCTGTGGGCTCACTGACAGCAGGGTATTTTGCCTATCCATGAGGATGGCTCATGTCATGTCTGACAGGCGGGAGCTGGTGATTCAGGCTGATTCTTGGCTGCTTCTGGATGGAGCTTGTTTGGACAAGGTGGCCTGCTTACCTTCTCATGCCACAAGCATGGCTTCTCTAACTTCTATTGTAAGGCCACGTTCACATGTTCAGTGTTTGGTCAGTATTTTACCTCAGTATTTGTAAGCCAAAACCAGGAGTGGGTGATAAGTACAGAAGTGGTGATGTGCTTCTATTATACTTTTCCTGTGATCGTTCATCACCTGATTTTGGCTTACAAATACTGATGTAAAATACTGACCAAATACTGACGGTGTGAACGTGGCCTAAGTGAATCCTTCAACTTTTCCCAAGCTCCATATATATTACAGGATTTCCAATATTTAGAAATGACTTTGCTCATTCTAAGACCTCATCAGACGTCCGTTTTTCCCCTACATGTTCTATCTGTGGTTTTCACGGATAAAACACGCACCCATTACAGGACTGTTACATATCCGTGTTTTTTCGCGGACCATGTGTCCATGCAAAAATCATCGTTTTTTTTACAGGCATCAGGGATGAAATGTACCAATACAAGTCTATGTGCTCAATAAAATCACGAACAGCACACGGATAGCATCAGTGTTTAACCCCTTCACGCTACAGCCTGTTTTCACCTTCCTGACCAGGCCAATTTTTACAATTCTGACCACTGTCACTTTATGAGGTAATAACTCTGGAACGCTTCAACGGATCCCCCTGATTCTCAGATCGTTTTTTTTTCGTGACAAGTTGTACTTTATGGTAGTGGTAAATTTAGTTCAATTTTTTTCTGGGTTTATTTGTGAAAATATCAAAATTTTGACAAAAATGTAGAAACTTTAGCAATTTTCAAACTTTTAATGTATATTTACATTCTGCAGTCGGGAAGGGGTTAATCAGTGTGCTGTCTGTGATTAAGGGCTCATTCACACATCCGATTTTTCCACGTATGAGAAAAACAGACCGATTATTCTGATCAGAGTGTGGTCCGAGTATCATCTGTTTTTCTTGTACGTGGAAAAAAAAAAAAAAGTTTCTTCACTTTCTCCATTCTGACAGTCCGTTAAAATTGGACCACACACAGATGTGACCAGCCCTCAGATCAAAAATTGGACATGTCTTCGCGATCTGGCTGGCCCTATAGACTATCACATGTATGAGTGCTATCCATGAAAAACACGGTGGATATTTAACCCTTTAGTGACAGGGCCAATTTTGACCTTAATTACCAAGCCAAACGGCCAAGTGACCAGTGTCACTTTATGTGCTAATAACTCTGGAACGCTTCAACAGATCCCAGTGATTCCGAGATTGTTTTCTCATGACATATTGTACTTCATGATAGTGGTAAAAGTTTTTCAATATCAGAAAAATCAGAAATATGGCAAAAATGTAGAAAATGTCACAATTTTCAAACTTTGATATTTTTATGCCCTTAAATCAGAGAGATATGTCACACAAAATAGTTAATAAATAACATTTCCCACATGTGTACTTTACATCAGCACAATTTTGGAACCAAAATTTTTTATTGTTAGGGAGCTAAAAGGGTTAAAAGTTGACCAGCGATTTCTCATTTTTCCAACAAAATTTACAAAACCATTTTTTTAGGGACCACATCACATTTGAAGTCACTTTGAGAGGTCTTTATGACAGAAAATACCCAAAAGTGACACCATTCTAAAAACTGCACCCCTCAAGGTGCTCAAAACCACATTCAATATCTTTATTAACCCTTCAGGTGCTTCACAGGAATTTTTGGAATGTGGAAGATGAAAATGAACATTTAACTTTTTTCACAAAAATGTTACTTTACACCCAATTTTTTTTATTTTCACAGGGGTAACAAGAAAAAATAGACCCCAAAATTTGTTGTGCAATTTCCCCTGGGCACGCAGATACCCCATATGTGGGGAAAAACCACTGTTTGGGCGCACGGCAGGGTTCGGAAGGGAAGGAGCGCCATTTGACTTTTTGATTGTAAAATTTGCTTGAATAATTAGCGGACGCCATGTTGCGTTTGGAGAGCCCCTGATGTGTCTAAACATTGGAGCTCCCCAACAAGTGACCCCATATTGGAAACTAGACCCCCCAAGGCACCTATCTAGATGCATAGTGAGCACTTGGAACCCCCAGGTGCTTCACAAATTGATTCGTAAAAATGAAAAAGTGTTTTTTTTTCCACTTTTTCATTTTTACAAATCAATTTGTGAAGCACCTGGGGGTTCCAAGTGCTCACTATGCATCTAAATAGGTGCCTTGAGGGGTCTAGTTTCCAAAATGGGGTCACTTGTGGGGGAGCTCCAATGTTTGGGCACACAGGGACTCTCCAAATGCAATATGGTGTCCGCTAACAATTTGAGCCGATTTTCCATTCAATTTGTTAGCGGACACCATGTTGCATTTGCAGAGTCCCTGTGCGCCCAAACATTGGAGCTCCACCACAAGTGACCCCATTTTGGAAACTAGACCCCCCAAGGCACCTATCTAGATGCATAGTGAGCACTTTGAACCCCCAGGTGCTTCACAAATTGATTCGTAAAAATGAAAAAGTGGAAAAAAAAGCTCCGCCACCACTACCAAATATCAGGGCCTTGATAACTGTCTCCTGAAAGTGAAGATACGACGCAGAAGTCTGGCCTGCACATTGAGACAGAAGGAAAGCGTTGTGCATTGCCATCTGAACAATGTGCACGGCCAGCTTCTTATACCATAACTTGGCCTTTCTCAAAGCACTGTACGGCTGGAGGACTTAATCGGAGAGATCAACTCCCCCCATGTACTTGTTTTACCCCACTACACAGTCTGGTTTGGCGACCTGTGTAGTGGAACATCTTACAGTGCTGAGGGTGCAGCCATCACCATGTATGGTGGTCAAGAGAAGGACATCCCTCTTGTCCTTGTACTTGACCACCAAAAGGTGGTCGCTACATTGGGCTCTGCTCTCACCCCTTCTGAGCAGCTGCCCAATTAGCGTCTTTGGGAGGCCTTTCTGATTTTTGCGGACAGTACCGCAAGCTGCGGTATGTCGCGCAGAGAGGGACTTGAAGAGTGGGATACTTGTATAAAAGTTATCCACGTACAGGTGATAACCTTTATCCAGCAGTGGGTGCACCAAGTCCCACACAATTTTCCCACTCACTCCCAGAACAGGGGGGCATTCAGGGGGTTCAATCCGGGAGTCCTTCCCTTCATAAACTCTAAACTTGTGAGTGTACCCTGAGGTACTCTCACAAAGTTTATACAGCTTGATCCCGTACCTGGACCTTTTACTGGGCAGGTACTGCCGGAATCCAAGCCGCCCCTTGAAAGAAATTAAGGACTCATCCACGCAGATGTCCCTTTGGGGCACGTACACTTCACCAAACTTGTTGTTGAAGTGCTCGATGACCGGCCGAACTTTGAAAAGACGATGAAAGTTCGGGTCATCGCGTGCAGGACACCTTGCATTATCTTGGTAATGCAAGAACTTGTGGATGGCCTCAAAACGTTTCCGGATCATCACCATTCGGAACACTGGAGTGTTATACAAAACGTCAA
Organism: Phyllobates terribilis; assembly: GCF_046119375.1. Taxonomy (NCBI): domain Eukaryota; kingdom Metazoa; phylum Chordata; class Amphibia; order Anura; family Dendrobatidae; genus Phyllobates; species Phyllobates terribilis. The sequence goes on along the minus strand of NW_027362762.1, from coordinate 322,602,668 downwards.
CACTCCAGTATTGCCAAATCTCTGTTTTTTTCAGGATCCCCATATGAAGGACCAGGCTCCAAAACTTCATAATTTCTTCTGCGTCTACAGGAGACCAGTTAGAAAATGATGAAGAGGGGTTTTGTTCCAAAAATTTATGAGCATACAAATTAGTTTGGCCCACCATGAGGTTTATAAAACCCTCAGAGAAAAAGACTTTGAAAAAGTCTATTTCTGTGAGGCCGGTGGTGTCAAACTTGATTCTTGATTCCGCCACGAAATCAGGAATCAATGGCTCAAAATTTTCGGGGGGCGAGGTCCATATGGGGTCAGTATTGGGGGGTGCTGGAACATCTTCTCTCCTGCGACGACTGCGGGGCGGTCCAGGAGAACCTGAGGAAGAAGAGGACAAAGAAGAGTAGGAAGAGGAGGACGATGAGGCGTCAGAAAAGCAAAGAAATGTGGCATCCTCGCCCTCGCTGTCGGTCTTAGTGTCGGAGGCAACAAAAGAGTATGCCTCCTCCGCTGAATAGCGAGTTTGGGATGAGCCGGCCATTTTTTTTTTCCCGTGTATGTGGTGCGTGTGTCAGTTCTTTATTTAGTGTGTGTGTGTCAGTGTGCTTGGTGTGAACTTTTTTTTTCTGAAAAAAAAAGAGAAAAAAATGAACTACCGTAGGTGGTTCAAACAGCGAGCACGAGTGCGAATCGGTGAACTATGTCACATATCAACTCTCGGCAGCTGCTGGGTGTGTGCGCGGATGTGGTGCAAAGGTGGGGGGGGAGAATTGACAGGGACAAGAAAAAGAAGAGAAAGAAAAGAAAGAAAGAAGAAAAAAAAAAAGAAAAAAAGTCGTGAAAACAGCGAACACAGAAAAGAAAAAAGAAAAGTCGTGAAAACAGCGAACACAGAAAAGAAAAATAGAAAAGTCGTGAAAACAGCGAACACAGAAAAGAAAAAAAAAGTCGTGAAAACAGCGAACACAGGAAAGAAAAAAAGAAAAGTCGTGAAAACAGCGAACACAGAAAAGAAAAAAAGAAAAGTCGTGAAAACAGCGAACACAGAAATTAAAAAAAAAAGTTGTGAAAACAGCGAACACAGAAAAGAAAAAAAGAAAAGTCGTGAAAACAGCGAACACAGAAAAGAAAAAAGAAAAGTCGTGAAAACAGCGAACACAGAAAAGAAAAAAAGAAAAGTCGTGAAAAGCAGCGAGCACGGACGTTGATCAGTGACGTAGACACTGCTCAGCGCTCGGCCGCTGCAGGACGCACGAAAAAAAAAAATTGGTAAAAGGAGGGGGGGGGGGGAGAGGAGGAAGGGGGGGGTGGATGAGGGAAGAACAGAGATGCACTTACCAAAGTCTTCTCTGTTCTTCTTTCAGCAGGATCAGCAGCAGGTTCTGGAAGAGGCTCAGGAGCAGGATCCGCAGGATAAGAAGCTGGAGACCGATGACCCAGGAGACAGGAGCAGGAGATCCAGGACCCTGGACAGCAGCCGGACACCGAAGCTGAAGATCCAGCAGCCTGAACAGCTCAGCAGATGCCGGAGCAAGAGATCCAGGACCCTGGAGAGCGGCAGCAGCGACTGGAGCAGGTAGGAGGAGGTCTTGTAGTGTCACAGAAGATTGTGGAACTACAAGGCCCAGCACAGAGTGATCAGACGTGACCGCTCTGTAGAAATCCTCACCAAGTGTGAGGATCTGCAGGGCGGTCACAGGGGGGTGACAGGGTGGTGACAGGCAGGTCACAGGCCGGTCACCACCCGGTCAGGTACTCTGATTGGTGTGATTGATGATGACATCGATCGCACCAATCAGAGATGGCTGGGGCCTGGGCACGCACCACAGGGGGTTACAGGGAGGTGACAGGCAGGTCACAAGCCGGTCACCACCCTGTGACCGCCGTGTCACCTGTGTTCATGTACTCTGATTGGAGCGATCGATGTCATCATCGATCGCTCCAATCAGAGCTGGCTGGGGGCTGGCAGGGGGCTTGTATGACTTCACAGGGGGTCATGGGGAGGTGACAGGCAGGTCACAAGCCGGTCACCGCCCCGTGACCGCCCTGTTACCGCGCGGTCCCGCTGTGATCGGTGCGATCGATTTGATCGGCGATTGCACCGATCCTAGCAGTTTGGGGAGAGGGCTGGGGTTACTAGGCAACAGCCTAGGATCGATGCTCTTAGGAGCACCGATCCTAGGCTGCACAGCACTGTTTCCGGCAATCTGATTGCCGGAAACAGTGAAAAATGCTGTGATTGGCTGTTCAGAATTGAACAGCCAATCACAGTGATCGTGGGTGCGGGGGGGCGGCGCCACCCCCCGAGATGCCGGCGCCATTTACCCTGAGGTAAGATGGCACCGGAATTTTAATTTTAATTTTATCACCGCGACTTCGGTCGCGGTGCCGCTTTAAAGAGAGGGCGTACTAATACGTATCAGGTCTATAAGTCCCAGGGCACAGATACGTATTAGTACGCCTTGGGTCGGAAAGGGGTTAAAGGGGATGTCCACCTTTGTGGCCAATTTTTTTTTTAAATGCATACAACTGAGGCTAAAAATAATTTTTGTAGTTGAGTTTCATTAAAAATTGTGCACCGTTTACCTCCCATATCCGCTGTATTAGACTATCTATTGCTGGCTATGTTATTTTCATGCATTATTGCTATTTATTTCCTGCAGGGTATTTGCTGATTTTGTTGTTATCTTAGGTTTTGTCTGTTTAATGGCCAGTGTGAACATGCGACTACACGTTACATGCATACCAACTTATATTCCAGTTTAAGTACGGACACAGACAAAAGAGGACCCCTGTGCAAGAACAATATATGGACCCCTTGCAGTCCAATAGCTCATCATAATGCACAATTGCTCGTGCCTTGGAGCTGGATATGTGCCCCCTTATCTCTTGGGCCCCTGTGCAGCTGCACACGTTGCACCAATGGTATGTCTGCCCCTGTTCCACTTTATCTCTTTAGGTTTTTGTTTCAGGTTTTTGCACTCTGTACAAGTAAGGGCATGGCCTCCCTTTTATTTGAGCTGGACATTATGTTTATATAGTTCCCCATGGCTGTGTGTCCATTAGTCGGGGGTCTCGACTCTGCTCGGCCCTTAGTCACGTCATTTGAAATATAGTAAGGTTTTAATACAACAGGTTAGAACCGTTCCGAATAGGGTCACCATGACGTGGTGGTATGGATTTGACTTTTTTTTAATCAAAATTGTTAACTAAGCACCACATATTATTTTCATTCACTGTTGCTATTTACTGCAGGGTATTGACTCAGTTTGTTTTTATCTTGGGCTTTGTCTGTTTAGTGGTCAGTGTGAACATGTGCTTACACGCAGCATGCACAGCAACTTATACTCCAGTTCATTGCTTTAGGTTTTTGTCTATTGCTGGCTGTAGAATAAGCCATGGGTTTGCCACATTATCCTTATTTTATCAGACATGGGGACATTATTTTGTGGTGCTTGCTATTATGCAGGTATGCGAGGTTCTCCTCCGGCTCTTGTTAGTGCAGCTTTGCTCACAGACTGCACAGCTCTCTGGTCCATACAATGGCTGCTGGTGGAGGAGCATATGACCAGACATGTCAATCAGTCTCCTCTAATAGAAAACCTCACATGAGAAAACTTATTTTCTATTGGAATATTGTTTAAATGTTTTTTAGCCCCAATTGTACGTTTTTTCGGTAGTTAAAAGAAAAAATTGTCCCCAAAGGTGGACAACCCCTTTAAATGATGGAAGCAAGTTCTGCATAGACATTATATTATCTGTCTGGCTAAGGATGTAAATGTGTAAACTGCCAATTGCAGGCTGTCGCCACTATAAGGATGAGTTCACATGTACAGAAATGTTGCTTTTTTCTGCTGCATTTTTTCTGCTCGTATCTGCAGCAAAACATGCAGTCTGCTCTGATTATTTCTGTGTACTTTTGTGCATTATGTTTTCCCCTTTTTTTATGCGTTTTTGGAGCAGAATTGAGTGTTTTTTAGATGTGCATTTGTGTGCAGAAATGATGGAATTCTGCTCTTAAAAACGCAATTGGATTTTTTGCATGTGTTATTTTTAAGCTCTCCATAGAAGCCTATGGGGAAATAATGCACCGAAAATGCACAGTTCAGCAGCATCTTTGAAAGCAAAGTGGGTGTGATTTCATAAATATTCACATGCACTGTGCGCTTACTGTTCAACGCAGCAGATATTGTGCACAAAAAAAATGCAATGGAAACAAACAATGCATGGCATATGTGAGGCAGTGACCGGGATCGTATACGAGGGACGTTATATCTCCCCCAGAATGTGCACAGAGACCTATTAAAACCATTGGAGTGTGTGACGCCTCTACTCAGAAAGCCTGTGTTTTACCCTGGGTGTTGGGGGACTCGGCGTCGGGCCCTGTGTTGAAGAGATGGGATGCAGCCGTGGCCCGGGCCCCACCCGTGCTCAGGGCCGTCACATTAGAAAGAGATGGTGTGGGCTTGTCCGGGTTGAGTGGCTGGTTAACGACTACGCCACCTGTGGTGTCTGGTGAAGGGTCACCAGCGCCGCTAGCAGTCCGCTGAGGCCCGATGTCATGGCGGCTAAAGTTATTACTGCTCCCCACAGGCGGAGCAAGGCCTCAGGGCAGGCAAACAGGACGAAGGGGGGGTAGCAGTAGCGCGGGGAGTACGGGCACCGCGTCGCGTGGTATGGCGCGTAATGAACAGTCCGGAGGCCATAGGGGTGAACTTCCAAGGCTTTACTCACTCAGAGATGTTAGCGGGAAGGCGACTCCCTGCTCCTCGCGGAGTCCTGCGGCCACCAGGGACGGGAGTCCGACTACCTCCGAGGAAGTCCAGTGTTCGGTAGCGACCCTACACCAGAGTGTTCCTGCACTACAGACCTCACCCTTTCCCGTGTGTGCGTGTGTAGATAGGCCGGGTCTCCCTCTGAGCTCCTTTCAGGTGTAGGGGTCGGATGGCAATTCCTCTCCATCCGGTGGGATCCTCAGGGCCTAACCGGGCTTTCCCGTCCTGGACGTAGAGTACAAGGTCGGGTGTCGGGGGCCGGTACCCCTCTTGCAGCCGGAATCCCTCTGAATAGATCAGGTAGGCGAGGACAGGTGGCGTGCTCCGCTCCGTCTGCATGCTCCCCGGGACCCATTTGCTAGGGAGCCACACTCTAAAGCTCCCGGGCCTTCTTGATCCTGGTCTTGATCCTGGTCCTCGGCCGGGTTGAGACATTCCTTGTCTGCAACCTACCACTCGTCCCAATGTCAGGGTACGAGGGCTGTGTCCCATGCCGGTGCAGGCCCACACAGGATCTGCGCTCCCGGAGGGAAGTCACATTACACACAGTAGTCTGACAGCACAGTGACTGCTGACAGACTAGCAAAGGCTAGACTAAAGGTGGACCAAAGAGACAGGAAACGACCAAAAGACGAGAGAAGAACCAAGATCAAAGATGGCATTCTATTAAGTACTAGATTTGAAGTGTAACCAACTAGTTGTTCCTCCACCCACACCCACTAACTGGTTCCTACTACTTTGTGTTCCCCAGTCTCCCTGTAACCAGGGGAGCAGCACCTAGTGCATACTAGCTCCCTCTGGTGGAAATGTGGTGTTGGATGCAAAAGGTTAGGTCACCACCATCACACCGGCCTTACCTCAGAGGAGGAACACCACACTCCATTGAAGAAGTGCAGCATTCCTGTGGCGGTCGAACCCTCAGGGGCGCCACAAGTGCATTGCAGTCACGGACACACCTGCGGCTGCAATGCAGGAATAAAGGTGAGCATGGACCTAGTCAGGCTATCTGGCTAAGGCAGATTAGTAAAAACCTGGCAGGGCCTTCATTTCTGGGAGGAGGTCACAGGAGGCAGTGGGGCGGCCTTCTCCCTCCAACCCGGGTTTTCCAGTGGCTCTTGCCACAAGTCCTTTAAAACCCCTGCACTAAGGATTAGTGTTATTCTATGTTGGAACCTGCTAGGAGCATAGCAGGAAACCCTCAGCAGGACTGAGGGTGGCTGAACCCCTGCCTGGGACCCCTCTGCACCTCTCAGGCTCTGAGCGGCTGGCACGGCCGTCGCCCTCGGCAACCATTGTGTATGGACTTTCTGTTAACCCAGCTGCGAACCGGAGGACTTTCTGTTAACCCGTGAGTTGCTGAAATAAAAGCTGTTTATGTTGGACTTGCTTGGGTCACTGCCTCAGTTACAGCACGGTGTGAACACCGCCGCCTTACAGCTTGGTGGGGAAAAGCGGGCATAGTGACTGAGGCATACCCTACCGGCCGCCGCATGACCACAATCCGCCCTGCCACCTTTCAGCCTCACCCCGTGGACAAAATGGACGAGCTGTTAAAGCAGCTGGTGCTGGCCCAGCATCAGCAGATGCAGACTCAGCGGCAACAGCAGGAGCAGTACCAGATTCTCCAACGGCAACAGCAGGAGCGGGAACAGCATCATAATCAACAGCAGCAGCTGCTGTACCAGCAGCAGCAGAAAACAAATGAACTGTTGCTGCAACAGATTGCTGCCCTGCGGGAGACACCGACGGCACCAGCCCCAGAACGTCGCGAAGCCCGAGACAAGGTTCGCTCAGCGTTGATGAAGATGGGACCAAAGGACGACGTGGAAGCCTTCCTGACCATTTATGAGCGCACGGCAGAGCAGGAAAACCTACCAGCCGGCCTGTGGGCAGAAGTGGTGGCTCCGTTTTTGGTCGGCGATGCCCAAAAGGCCTGCTTCGACCTCAGCCGAGAGGACGCCCAGGACTACCAGAGAATCAAAGGTGAGATCCTTGCCCGGCTGGGGGTCAATACATACGTGAGGGCTCAGCGTGTGTTTTCGTGGGCCTATGTGGAGACCTGACCCGCCCGGTCTCAGGCCTATGACCTCCTGCAGCTGGTAAAGAGATGGCTCCAGCCTGAGACTTTGTCTCCAGCCCAGATGGTGGAGAGGGTGGTGATTGACCGGCTGGTGAGGACTCTGCCAATCGCTATCCAACGTTGGGTGGGGCAAGGGGACCCCGGCACACTCGACCAGGTGGTCAGCTTGATCGAGCACTACTCGGCCACTCAGGACTTTATCCGGGAATCTGCCCCCTTGCGGCTGTCACGCCGATCCCTGCTTACCCAAGAGTCGGGAAAGGGGTCGCGTCCCTCTGCTGGGGATAGTCAGCACCATACACGTGCTGAATGGGAACCCTGGAATGAGAGTGGGAGGAGACCGGTTCCCTCACAAACTGTCATAAGACCTAACAGTACCTCCACCCTTAGGTGCTAGAGGTGTCAGGGGCCGGGACATGTGGTTGCTAATTGCCCCCTGATTACGGAACCCATGGACTGCGGATATAGCCGCCGGGTTTCAATGTATGCCCAGACCGCCTGCACGGCGAGCGCCGATCCCGGTCACAGTGAACTCCAACTATGCCAGGTACTGGTTAATGGGTACCCCACGGAGGCCCTCCTGGACTCAGGGAGCCTTGTGACTTTGGTACATGGGTGGCTGGTGGCAGGAGACAACCCCAGTGGACGGCCCGTTGGGGTTGTGTGTATCCATGGGGACCTCCGAGAGTACCCAACTGTGGAGGTAGCCTTGTCCACGCCGTGTGGAGAAATAAAACATGTGGCAGGCGTGGTAAAAACTCTTCCCTATGGGACTGTGTTGGGAAGAGACTTGCCCCTGTTCTGGACTCTGTGGAAAAACAAAATCCACTCTCCCCCGGTAAAATGTGTTACAGGCGCTGTACCCGATGAACCTGAGTCAGGGGAACCTGCCGTAGGGGTGTCCAACCTAGGGACAGAGTGTGACCCCGATAGGTTTCCCTTAGAGGTGCTGGCAGGAGAGGTCGAGGAGATCCCATCGATCCCCGAGCTGGAAGGGTCCCGGGCCACGTTTGGGACTGCTCAGCTACAGGATCCCACCCTGGCTCAGGCGCGGGAAAGGGTGTTAGAGGTAAATGGCATAGCTCAACAGCCCGTTGCAGATATTGTATTTCCACGCATGGTAATCAATGGTGAGTTGCTCTTTAGGATAGATAAGATCAGGGACGAGGTTGTGGAACAGTTAGTGGCACCTCAGTCGTACCGTCAGGCAATTCTGGAGATGGCACACTCACACCTGCTGGGTGGACACCTAGGGGTAAAAAAGACGCTAGAACGTATCTTACCGCTGTTCTTTTGGCCTGGGGTTTACGCGGAGGTCAAAAGGTACTGCGAATCTTGCCCCAAATGTCAGTTAACCGCACCCACCGCAAGTTTCCGTAGCCCATTGGTACCCCTGCCAGTGATAGAGGTACCTTTTGAACAGATTGCAATGGACTTGGTAGGGCCCATGGTAAAATCCGCCCGTGGCCACCAACATATACTGGTGGTTGTCGACTATGCAACCCGGTACCCGGAGGCTATACCACTACGCCACACCTCAGCAAAACTGATTGCACGGGAGCTGTTTGCTATGTTCTGTCGCCTTGGAGTACCTAAGGAGATCCTGACGGATCAAGGGACACCTTTTATGTCCAAAGTGACAAGGGAACTGTGCAAATTGCTAAAAATTAAACAATTGCGCACCTCGGTGTACCACCCTCAAACCGACGGGCTAGTAGAACGGTTCAATAAAACCCTCAAGTCTATGTTAAAAAAGGTGGTTTCTAAGGACGGGAGGGATTGGGACATGTTGCTACCCTATCTGATGTTCGCCATCCGTGAGGTACCCCAGGCTTCCACAGGATTCTCTCCCTTTGAGTTATTGTACGGCAGACACCCTAGGGGTCTGTTGGACGTAGCCAAAGAGACATGGGAACAAGAGCCGACTCCACATAGGAGTATAATTGAACACGTGGCTAGTATGCAGGACCGGATCGTGGCGGTCATGCCCATTGTAAAAGAACATCTGTTAGATGCCCAGGCAGCCCAGAGGCGCACATATAATAAAAGGGCCAGAGTCAGGTCTTTTAACAAGGGCGATCGGGTGTTAGTTCTGGTACCCACAACCGAGTGTAAACTCATGGCCAAGTGGCAAGGGCCATATGAGGTTCGAGAAAAAGTGGGGGAGGTAAATTAACGGGTGTATCAGCCCGGAAGAAGGAAACCGGAGCAGCTTTACCATGTAAACCTGCTGAAACCTTGGAAAGACAGAGAGTGTTTAGTTACAGACGTCATCCCGGGCATATCGCCAGAGAGTTCTCTACCTTCAGCCAGGGAAGCGTCCGAGGGGGAGGTCAGGATAAGTGAGGCCCTCACTAAACAGCAGCGACGGGAGGCTCGCTCGCTGGTGCAGCACAATACCGACGTGTTCTCAGAGCTACCGGGTAGGACTACGGTGATCCAACATGACATTGTCACCGAACCTGGGGTAAGGGTGCGAATGAGACCGCACCGGGTACCCGAAGCCCGGAGGCAAGCTATCACGGGTGAGGTAAAACAAATGCTTCAATTAGGCGTCAGAGGAGTCACGGAGTGAGTGGTCTAGCCCCATCATACTGATTCCAAAACCAGACGGATCGTTACGCTTCTGTAACGATTTCCGGAAATTGAATGAAGTGTCAAAATTTGACCTCTATCCAATGCCCAGGGTGGACGAGCTGATTGAGAGACTGGGGCAGGCCCAGTACTTTACCACGCTCGATCTCCCCAAGGGTTACTGGCAGGTACCTCTCACAGATTCGGCAAAGGAAAAAACCGCCTTCGTAACTCCGGAGGGTCTATACCACTATGTGGTCTTACCTTTTGGGTTACATGGGGCTCCGGCTACGTTCCAGAGATTGATGGACATAGTGCTAAAGCCTCATCAGGAGTACGCGTACGCGTATTTAGATGACATTATCATCTTTAGCACTGACTGGCATACGCACCTATCCCAGGTACAAGCAGTTCTGGATTCTCTCAGAACTGCGGGGTTAACGGCAAATCCCAAAAAATGTGCGATAGGGCTAGAGGAAGCCCGATATTTGGGGTATGTGATAGGCCGAGGAGCTATTAAGCCCCAAATCAATAAAGTTGAGGCCATAAAAAACTGGCCTAAACCGTCAAGTACAAAGCAGGTGAGGGCGTTCCTTGGCATCCTGGGGTATTACCGCCGGTTTATACCTAATTTTGCTGGGCGAACGGCGGCCCTGACTGATCTCTTGAAAGGGAAAAAATCAGTAATGGTTCAGTGGAACCCTAAGGCAGAAGAAGCTTTTCAGTCCATGAAGTTGGCCCTGTGTGGACAGCCGGTCCTCATTAGCCCCAACTTCAAGGAAACCTTCATTGTACAGACAGATGCCTAGGAGCGGTATTGTCACAAAAAGTGAATGGTGAAGAGCACCCGGTCACCTACTTGAGTAGAAAACTTGTCCCGGCAGAGAAAAACTATAGCGTGGTAGAGAAGGAGTGTTTGGCTATTAAGTGGGCCTTGGAATCGCTACGTTATTATTTACTCGGGCGTCAGTTCCGCTTGGTGACGGACCACTCACCCTTGGTATGGATGAGAAATGCCAAGGAGAGGAATGCGCGAGTCACCAGGTGGTTCCTGTCACTGCAAAATTTCAGTTTTTCTGTAGAACATCACCCTGGGAAGTCGCAGGGAAATGCGGATGCCCTGTCCAGGGCACCCTGTATGATGGCAAATGTTCAACCCCACAAGTTTGAACAGAGGGGGGGGATATGTGAGGCAGTGACCGGGATCGTATACGAGGGACATTATATCTCCCCCAGAATGTGCACAGAGACCTATTAAAACCATTGGAGTGCATTGCAGTCACGGACACACCTGCGGCTGCAATGCAGGAATGAAGGTGAGCATGGACCTAGTCAGGCTATCTGGCTAAGGCAGATTAGTAAAAACCTGGCAGGGCCTTCATTTCTGGGAGGAGGTCACAGGAGGCAGTGGGGCGGCCTCCTCCCTCCAACCCGGGTTTTCCAGTGGCTCTTGCCAGAAGTCCTTTAAAACCCCTGCACTAAGGATTAGTGTTATTCTATGTTGGAACCTGCTAGGAGCATAGCAGGAAACCCTCAGCAGGACTGAGGGTGGCTGAACCCCTGCCTGGGACCCCTCTGCACCTGTGAGGCTCTGAGCGGCCGGCACGGCCGTCGCCCTCGGCAACCATTTTGTATGGACTTTCTGTTAACCCGTGAGTTGCTGAAATAAAAGCTGTTTATGTTGGACTTGCTTGGGTCACTGCCTCAGTTACAGCACGGTGTGAACACCGCCGCCTTACACATAATACAGACTATATACATTCCACATACAGCTGTGATTGTGCCCTTAGGTCCCTTGTACGTGGCTGTTTCGCAGGTAGCTATGACCAAGGTTGGACAGGACCGAAATGAGTAGGCTCTGCTTATGACCGCATGTAACGGGTCCGGGAGGCGGAACCTCTGAGCTACTATACAAGGGGGCGGCCCTTGTAAGGGAGCGGGTGGCAGTCTCTGGGTGAACGGACAGGGAGTTACGGCAAGTGATCAGGGCAGTCTCTGGGTAAGGGGTAGGTACGACCTGTGATGGCAGAGCCTCCGGGTAGGCTAGCAGGCAGATGGTAGATGTGTGCTCCCAGGTGAGCAAGCGAGAGTCTCTGGAATAGCAGGTGGTCACGGCACGTGACGGCGGAACCTCCGGGCTGGCAGGCAGGTAGGTGACGGAGAAGCGCTCCCAGGTGAGCGGGCAAGAGTCTCTGGAATAGCTGGTGGTCACCGCACGTGACAACGGGACCTCCGGGCTGGCAAGCAGGCAGGTAACGGAGATGCGCTCCAAGGTGAGCGGGCAAGAGTCTCTGAGATAGCTGGTGGTCACAGCACGTGACAACGGAGCCTCCGGGCTGGCAAGCAGGCAGATAACGGAGAAGCGCTCCCAGGTGAGCGGGCAAGCTGGTCCATAGACAGACTGACCGGAGTAGTAAGGCAGACCGTCGGACCTCAGGCAAGCAGGCAGGTAGCTGATATGCGCTCCCAGGTGAGCGGGCAGGCTGGTCCTTTAGACAGACTGACAGGAGTAGTAAGGCAGACCGTCGGACCTCAGGCTGGCAGACAGGTAACAAGTATTCAGGCAGGAATCAGGCAGGTAACTAGCAGGAAACTGGCAGGAAACTGGCAGGTAACTGGCAGGTAACTGGCAACGGGACCTGAGGGCTGAAGCACAGGTGAGACACAGGTGCAAACAACATTGCTCGGGCACCTCCATTTTGGAGGAGGTGCCTTATATATGATGAAGTCCTCCGGCCATTGGCCGGGGACTCCTTAGGACGGCGCGCGCGGCCCCTTTAAGAGGAGGGGAGCGCGCGCGCGCGCGCCCTAAGCACAGGGGCCGGGAAGGAGCGCGCGCTGAGAGCAGAGCGGGAGGAGGACGCCGGGAAGGAGCGCGCGCTGACAGCAGAGCGGGGAGAGGACGCCGGGCACGGAGCAGAGCGGTGAGGGGAGCAGCGTCCCTGCCTAGCAGAGGGCAGGGACGCCAGCGCTACAGTACCCCCCCCTTTAGGCCCCCCCTTTTTTAGGCCAGACAGAAATTTAGCTAGGATGAGAGGGGCATGGATGTTCTCCCGGGGCTCCCACGTTCTCTCCTCAGGACCAAACCCCTTCCAATCTACCAGAAAAAAGGTCTTTCCTCTTACCCTTTTGGTGGCAAGAATGTTCTCTACCTCAAACTCGTCCTCAGCAGAAACCGGAGCAGGAGGCGTACCTGTAGACTTGGAAAAAGAGTTAAGCACCACAGGTTTGAGGAGAGACACATGGAAGGAGTTAGGGATCCGTAAGTTGGCCGGGAGTTTCAATTTATAGGCCACCGGGTTGATCTGACTGATGACCTCCAGTGGGCCGATGAACCGAGGCCCTAACTTATAGGAAGGGATCTTGAGCCGGACATATTTGGACGAGAGCCAGACTTTATCCCCAGGGCGGAATTGAGGAGGGTCCAGACGTTTTTTGTCAGCGTGTCTTTTCATACGCTCGGATGACAGAAGGAGTGCGGACCGGGTTCTCTCCCATATGGAGGAAAATTTGTTAACAAGAGATTCCGCAGCCGGATTGTCCGCCGAGGTGGAGACGGGAAACGGGATCCGAGGATGCTGACCGTAGACTACAAAAAACGGGGATTTGGAGGAAGACTCGCTCTCGTGATTGTTGTACGAGAATTCGGCCCATGGCAGGAGATCCACCCAGTCAGAATGGTGGGCATTAACGAAGTGCCGAAGGTAACTGGTCAGGTTCTGATTGATCCGCTCCACTTGACCATTAGACTGTGGGTGGTAAGCGGAGGAGAAGTCCAGGGTGACGTCCAGCAATTTACAAGTGGCTCTCCAGAAACGGGAAGTGAACTGTACCCCACGATCCGACACGATGTGACGGGGCAGGCCATGAAGACGGAAGATGTGGCGGATAAAGTCTTTAGCCAGCTCGGGTGCAGACGGAAGACCTGGCAGTGGAATGAAGTGAGCCATCTTGGAGAAGCGGTCAGCGACCACCCAAATGACCGTACAACCGGCAGAGACGGGTAGATCAGTAATGAAGTCCATCGCTATATGCTGCCAGGGGGCAGCAGGTACTGGCAGAGGTAGGAGGCGGCCGGCCGGCAGGCGTCTCGGAACTTTGTTGCGGGCGCAGGACACACAGGCAGAAACAAAGTCTATTACATCCTTGTGCAGGTTAGGCCACCAGTAGTGCCGGGTAATAAGCTGGAGGGTCTTTTTCTGACCGGCGTGGCCAGCTAGTTTAGAAGAATGACCCCAGTGTAGGATCTTCTCCCGATCAGGTACTGGTACGAACGTCTTACCAGGAGGAAGACGATTTAGACTCACGGGAGCCACCTGCATTACTCTGGCGGGATCGATGATATGTTTCGGATCCTCCTCGAGATCAGACACCAGAAAGGACCGAGACAAGGCGTCCGCCTTGACGTTTTTGTCAGCCGGGCGAAAATGAAGGACAAAATCAAAACGAGCAAAAAACAAGGACCACCGGGCTTGGCGCGGGTTAAGTCTCTGGGCATGCTGGAGGTAAGCCAAGTTCTTGTGGTCAGTGTAAATTATTACCGGGTGAAGAGCCCCCTCGAGCAGGTAACGCCACTCCTCCAATGCCAGTTTGATGGCCAATAACTCTCGGTCTCCTATGGAATAGTTGCGCTCAGAGGAGGAGAAGAGTTTAGAGAAGAAGCCACAAGTTACCATCCTCCCGGAAGATGATTTTTGAGTAAGTACCGCTCCGGCTCCAGAGGAGGAGGCGTCAACTTCCAGGAAGAACTGTTTGTTGCCATCTGGGCGATGCAGCACCGGGGCGGAAGAGAAGGCCTGTTTAAGGGAAAGAAAGGCCTCCTCTGCTTCGGGTGGCCACTCTTTGGGATTAGTACCTTTACGGGTGAGCGCAGAAATTGGGGCCGTCCGGGAAGAGAAGTGTGGTATGAAGAGGCGGTAGTAGTTGGCGAAGCCCAGGAATCGCTGAATGGCCTTCAACCCCTCCGGTCGGGGCCATTTCTCGATGGCAGACAGTTTCTCAGGATCCATTTGTAGGCCGGTCTGAGAGATAATGTAGCCCAGAAACGGAAGCGAGGTCTGCTCAAAGAGGCACTTCTCAAATTTAGCGTAGAGATGGTTCTGCCTTAGCCTGAGCAGGACCTGACGAACGTCCCTCCGGTGAGTCTGGAGATCCGGAGAGAAGACCAAGATGTCGTCCAGGTACACCACTACGCAGGAGTAGAGAAGGTCCCGGAAGATGTCATTGACCAACTCTTGAAAGACGGCAGGAGCGTTACAGAGACCAAAGGGCATTACCAGGTATTCATAGTGGCCGTCCCGGGTGTTGAATGCCGTCTTCCATTCATCCCCCTGACGAATACGAACCAGGTTGTACGCCCCACGAAGGTCCAGTTTGGTGAAGATCCTAGCCCCCCTCAGGCGATCAAATAATTCTGGAATGAGCGGGAGGGGGTACTTATTCTTCACCGTGATCAGGTTTAGGCCTCTATAGTCTATACAGGGACGGAGAGAGCCGTCCTTCTTTTTGACGAAAAAGAAGCCTGCTCCCGCCGGGGAGGTAGATTTCCGGATGAATCCTCTGGCCAGATTCTCCTCAATATATTCGGACATTGACCGGGTCTCAGCAGCGGATAAAGGATAGATACGCCCACGGGGAGGAGTAGTACCGGGTAGCAGATCGATGGGACAGTCGTATGGTCTATGTGGTGGTAATGTCTCTGCCTCCTTTTTATTAAAGACATCTGCATAAGACCAATAAGGAATCGGAAGTCCAGGTAGATTAGCTGGGGTAGGAGAGGGACGGACGGGATGGACGGGAACCAGGCAGGTTTTATGACAGTCTTGTCCCCAGCGAAGGACCTCTCCGGTTTGCCAGTCTAGCACGGGTGCATGTCTCTGGAGCCAGGGCAGACCTAGCAAGAGGGCGTGAGAGAGTCCAGGCAGAACATGAAAGGAGATACTTTCAGAATGCAGCATTCCCACCTGCAGGGTAATGGATTCGGTGATGAGTTGAATGGGGCGAGGTAAGAGGCCCCCATCCACGGCAGCGACAGACAAGGGTACAGTCAGAGGTTTGGTGGGGATGCGGTATTTCTCAACCAGGGACTGTGAAATAAGGTTCCCGGCTGCTCCAGAGTCAAGTTGGGCTAGTTCGAAATAACGGTTCTCCCCGTAGATGATCGAAACTGACAACAGCAGGGATGGAGAGGATTTATTCTTGTCTAGGTGGACCTCTCTGAGCGAACCTAGACACAGGCGTTTCCCGACCTCTCCGGGCAGGCACGGATCCGGTGCTCCTTACTGCCACAGTAGAAGCAGCTCCCCTCGGCACGGCGTGAGTCCTGACGGGTTTTGACCATCTTGGTCTGGTCGACCTGCATAGGCTCAGGAGAGTGTACCTGGGGAGAGATGGAGGGAATGACGGGTTTCTGGAAAGTAGGAGCTAAACGTGGAATCCTTCTCTCACGGGTGACCTCTTTGGCACGCTCCTGGAACCGTAGGTCAATCCGGGTGGCAAGGGTTATTAGATCATCGAGAGAGGTAGGAATGTCCCGACCAGCAAGTTCATCTTTAATACGACCGGACAGACCCTCCCAGAAGACGGATACCAGAGCGTCGTTATCCCAGGCCAGCTCCGAGGCAAGGGTGCGGAACCGTATGGCATATTGGCCCACGGTGAGACCCTCCTGACGGAGGCGTAGCAGAGAGGATGCGGATGAGGTCTTCCGTCCGGGTTCGTCGAAGACTTTCCGGAAAGCCGAGAGAAAAGCAGGCAAGTTGGACACCAGGGGGTCTCCTCTCTCCCATAGAGGATTTAGCCAGGCCAGGGCCTCCCCGGTGAGATGGGACATGATAAAGGCAATTTTGGCCCGGTCGGAATTAAACTGATGGGACAAAAGTTCAAAGTGCAGGGTGCACTGATTTATGAAGCCCCGAGCCTGGACGGGGTCGCCTCCGAAGCGAGGAGGTGCAGAAAGCCGGGGTCCGGGGTAGGATACCATAGTATTAGTGGGCAGCGGAGCTGCCGGATTGCAAGATATGGCACTGGCGGAGGTTGTTGGTGGATCAGACAGAGTGTTCAGGCGAGTATTAACATTCCGCAGGTGACCCAGGATGGCCTCCTGTTGGGACCTCTGACGGGACAGTTCAAGACAGAGGTCCGAGAGCGAGGGAGCTTGGGTGCCACCGGGTTCCATGGCCCGAGCAAACTGTAACGGGTCCGGGAGGCGGAACCTCTGAGCTACTATACAAGGGGGCGGCCCTTGTAAGGGAGCGGGTGGCAGTCTCTGGGTGAACGGACAGGGAGTTACGGCAAGTGATCAGGGCAGTCTCTGGGTAAGGGGTAGGTACGACCTGTGATGGCAGAGCCTCCGGGTAGGCTAGCAGGCAGATGGTAGATGTGTGCTCCCAGGTGAGCAAGCGAGAGTCTCTGGAATAGCAGGTGGTCACGGCACGTGACGGCGGAACCTCCGGGCTGGCAGGCAGGTAGGTGACGGAGAAGCGCTCCCAGGTGAGCGGGCAAGAGTCTCTGGAATAGCTGGTGGTCACCGCACGTGACAACGGGACCTCCGGGCTGGCAAGCAGGCAGGTAACGGAGATGCGCTCCCAGGTGAGCGGGCAAGAGTCTCTGAGATAGCTGGTGGTCACAGCACGTGACAACGGAGCCTCCGGGCTGGCAAGCAGGCAGATAACGGAGAAGCGCTCCCAGGTGAGCGGGCAAGCTGGTCCATAGACAGACTGACCGGAGTAGTAAGGCAGACCGTCGGACCTCAGGCAAGCAGGCAGGTAGCTGATATGCGCTCCCAGGTGAGCGGGCAGGCTGGTCCTTTAGACAGACTGACAGGAGTAGTAAGGCAGACCGTCGGACCTCAGGCTGGCAGACAGGTAACAAGTATTCAGGCAGGAATCAGGCAGGTAACTAGCAGGAAACTGGCAGGAAACTGGCAGGTAACTGGCAGGTAACTGGCAACGGGACCTGAGGGCTGAAGCACAGGTGAGACACAGGTGCAAACAACATTGCTCGGGCACCTCCATTTTGGAGGAGGTGCCTTATATATGATGAAGTCCTCCGGCCATTGGCCGGGGACTCCTTAGGACGGCGCGCGCGGCCCCTTTAAGAGGAGGGGAGCGCGCGCGCGCCCTAAGCACAGGGGCCGGGAAGGAGCGCGCGCTGAGAGCAGAGCGGGAGGAGGACGCCGGGAAGGAGCGCGCGCTGACAGCAGAGCGGGGAGAGGATGCCGGGCACGGAGCAGAGCGGTGAGGGGAGCAGCGTCCCTGCCTAGCAGAGGGCAGGGACGCCAGCGCTACACCGCAGCACATAGTTATATTTTTCATCATGACTGAATAAAGGAATTTGACCATCCTAATGCATAAAATTATATTTTTGTACAATTGATACAGTCTTTTGAAACCCCTTAGATTTTGATGAATGTCTGCTTTGATGTGGCAATAAAGGAAAGGAATTGTTAAATAATGCACGCTGGCAGCAGGATCTGCATAGAGATGACACAGAAGCACACTGGCAGCTGCTTCTACATAGATGAAATTCCAAGTGCTGGAATTTTATTGAACTTTTGGCTGTATCACAGTTCTGTTTTGTAGCCATAGCCGCTATTAGGCTACCATAGATGTGCACCGCCACTCTTTACCTAACACATGGAGGGGTGGAGAAGTCGGCTCACTGGGAGATCAGGTGCACGGGCCTAATGACCAACAGCAACGAGAAAGTGAAGTCCAGCACTATTGTGTGGATAAAAGTATGGCAACTTTGCTTCTCAATCCATAACAGAGACAAACAAGGAATTGTTCTTACGCGTTTCGAGCACAGCACGTGCCCTTAATCGTAGCAAACAAATCTTTATTACTTTAGCTCCATGCAAAAGTAAACAGAGGTTCAAAGGTATGAATCAGACAAAAAATAAATTGCTGCATACTACATGATAATATTACATTTTTTCTAGGCGATTTTCTATATGCAGTATTCCACATAGCACAGTATTTGACCACAAAGTGTCAAATACACTACAGTGTATTTGTACAGACAAAGACATGAACAGTCTATAATTTTAAGGGTAGGTTAATTTTAACATTGAGAGCTAGAATATACCCAAAAAAATCAAGAAAATCACATTGTATAAATTAGATAATTTTTTTTGCATTTTGCAGAGAGAAATAAGTATGTGATCCCCTACAAATCATTATGAGTTCTGGCTCCTACAGACCAGTTAGACACTCCTAATCAACTCGTTACCTGCATTAAAGACATCTGTATTACATAGTCACCTGTATAAAAGACTCCTGTCCACAGACTCAAATAATCAGTCAGACTCTGACCTCTATAACATGGGCAAGAACAAAGAGCTTTCTGAGGATGTCAGGGACAAGGTCATAGACCTGCACAAAGCTGGAATTGGCTACAAAATCATAAGTAAGATGCTGGGTGAGAAGGAGACAACTGTTGGTGCAATAGTAAGAAAATGGAAGAAATACAAAATGACTGTCAATCGACATCGATCTGGGGCACCATGCAAAATCTCACCTCGTGGGGTATCCTTGATCATGAGGAAGGTGAGAGATCAACCTAAAACTACACGGGGGGAACTTGTTAATGATCTCAAGGCAACTGGGACCACAGTCACCAAGAAAACCATTGGTAACACATTACGCCCAAAAGGTTTAAAATCCTGCAATGTCCGCAAGGTCCCCCTGCTCAAGAAAGCACATGTGCATGCCCATATGAAGTTTGCCAATGAACACCTGGATGATTCTGTGAGTTATTGGGAGAAGGTGCTGTGGTCAGATGAGACAAAAATTGAGCTCTTTGGCATTAACTCAAATCGCCGTGTTTTGAGGAAGAAGAATGATGAGTACAACCCTAAGAACATCGTCCCAACCATGAAGCATGGTGGGGGAAACATTATACTTTGGGTGTGCTTTTCTGCAAAGGGGACATGACGACTGCACCGTACTGAAGGGAAGATGGATGGGGTCATGTATCGAGAGATTTTGGCCAACAACCTCCTTCCTTCAGTAAGAGCATTGAAGATGGGTCGTGGCTGGGTCTTGCAGCAAGACAATGACCCAAAACATACAGCCAAGGCAACAAAGCAGTGGCTCAAAAAGTAGCACATTAAGGTCATGGAGTGGCCTAGCCAGTCTCCAGACCTTAATCCCATAGAAAACTTATGGAGGGAGTTGAAGCTCCGAGTTGCCAAGAGACAGCCTCAAAATCTTAATGATTTAGAGATGATCTGCAAAGAGGAGTGGACCAAAATTCCTCATGACATGTGCGCAAACTTCATCATCAACTATAAACAACGTCTGACTGCTGTGCTTGCCAACAAGGGTTTTGCCACCAAGTATTAAGTCTTGTTTGCCAGAGGAATCAAATACCTATTTCTTACTGCAAAATGCAAAAAAAATTATCTAATTTATACAATGTGATTTTCTTTATTTTTTTGGGATATTCTATCTCTCAATGTTAAAATTAACCTACCCTTAAAATTATAGACTGTTCAT
Organism: Phyllobates terribilis; assembly: GCF_046119375.1. Lineage (NCBI taxonomy): Eukaryota > Metazoa > Chordata > Amphibia > Anura > Dendrobatidae > Phyllobates > Phyllobates terribilis. The sequence continues at coordinate 322,582,746 of NW_027362762.1, read as the reverse complement.
GTCTTTGTCAGTGGGCAAACTTACAAAAACAGCAAGGGATCAAATACTTATTTCCCCCACTGTATGTGTGCTGCCATACATCCTTTGACTCTGTGCATCTATTTTTATTTTATAGCTTCAGTATATAGCAGGATCACTAACCTGGATAAATCATGAAGGTTTGATTACTGTTTCAGGTAAGTACAGCTGAGCAAAGCAAAGGACACCAATGCTGCTTGAGCTTTGTGGTGATGCAAAGACGTCTGTTCTGGAACCATCTCATGTCTTCTCTTTGTCCTGGTTGATTAGTAGGCAGGTTAAGAGAGATTCACTGCCAATGTGAGGCCACTCTCAGAAGAAGGCAAGCGCCAAAACACACTTATGAACTAGCACTATGCTAGCAGGTTGACAGCTTATAGGTAAATACTTTCATGCATTATCTCATATACCGTATTTTTCGGATTATAAGACATATGGTACCATAAGACGCACCCAAAATTTTAGAGATGTAAATAGGAAAACATTTTTTTTTAATAAAACGGGGGTCCGTCTTATAGTCTGAATTTACGGTAACTTACTGAGGGGGCGGCGGCAGAACAGGGTCACAGGAGGCTGGGTCACTGCTGCAGGAAGCCAGCGGCGGTGGCAGAAATGGGGCGATGTTGCGGGCCTAGGGCTGGTAGGAGGGGGTGTCCCAGCGCTGCAAGGCTGCAGGCTCTGGGCTTCAAGAAAATGTCCAAGGCAGGAGCGGAGTCCTTTGATTTCCCAGTGGTAGGCTATAGGAAAAAAGCCGCCGGAGGCAGCGCATGCGCAGATTGAAATCTCGGCTTGTCATTGGGCATTCATATGAAACACTGCCCAGCTCTGGTTGCTCTGTATGTTGGCACTATTACATAGTCAGTACATTCATGTATTTCTGAGCTGTGTACCATTGACATTTCATACCATATTATTACTGCTTTATTACTTATTTGCTGTTACATTTCCTGCTTAATATGTAATTTCCATAATTTAATAAAGATGACCATTTTTATATCTTGCTATATTGGCTTTGGGTGCACTTTTTCTGTATAGTATTTGTACATGCCACATCAATATAATGCATTTTTTCCAGGTGTTTTGGGCGGTATTTGACCATGTAAAACTGTGTGCTACCATACATTCTTTGGTTCTGGCAGGACATTTATTTTCATTTTATATTTTCAGCATACAGTAATGTCACTAACCTGAAACAATGTCAGACGATAAGACATCACTAGGTTTCTATACTGTGCCAAGTGCCTGAAGCTGAACAAAGCAAAGAAATCCAATGGACTTTCACATATACAGTATACAGATAAAGGTATTGGAACACCTAGAAGAGCGTTCATAACATCTCATTCTAAATCTTTAGGCATTAAGATCAAGTTTGTCTTTGTCCCTCTCTTTGCCGCTTTCACAGCTTCAAATCTTCTGCAAAGAATTCCTACATGGTTTTGAAGCTTGTGGGCCTTTTGCCCAATCATCCAGAAGAACATTTATGAGGTCAAACACTGATGTTGGACAAGATGACCTGGCTCCAAAACTGGCTCCAAAAACTGTTTTCTAGTTCATCTTAAAGATGTTCAATTGTGTTACGGTCAGGACTTTGTGTGGACCAGTTAAGTTATTTCAAACCAAACCATGCCTTTAGGGACCTTATCACAGTGGCCCAGTTATGGAACAGAAAAGGGCCACCTCCAAAATGTTCCAGCAAAATTGGAAGCATACAATTATCCAAAATGTCTGTGTGCTGAAGCATTAAGATTTCCCTTCACTGTAACTAACTTGGGTCTAGGCCAAGCCGTGGAAAACAAGCCCATAGCATTCCCTTAACAGTTTGCCGCATGAAGTCAGGCAGGTAATATTTCCTTGCATTCGCCAAACTAAGACTCGCCCATCAGACTGCCAGTTAGAGAAGCGAGATTACTTACTCCATAGACCTGTTTCCACTACTGCAGCCCATGTGGCGATGTGCTTTACACTACTCTATCCAACATGACGTTTTGATGCAAGGCTTGCATGCTGCTCCCTGGCCATAGAAATCAATGTCCAGAAACTCCCAGCGCACAGTTTTTGTGCTGGTGATACTGTCAAAGGAGGTTTTGGTGCTCTGCAGTTATTGAGTTAGCAAAGCGTTGGCAACTTATATGCAATAAGTGTCTCAGCAATAGGCAACTCCTCTCTGTAACTTTTCATGGTCTGTCACTTAGCTGAGTTGTTGTGGTTCCTCTAAATGCTTCCACATTTCAACGATAAGGTTGATTGCGGAATATTAGATGGGAAGAAATGTCATGAACTGCCTCGTTACAACAGTGGCATCCTATTACAGTACCATGCTCACATTCAGTGAGTGCTTTAGAACAACCTATTTCTAAACAAATGTTAGTAAGGGCAGAGTGGATGGCTATGTGTTGCATTTGATGCGGCAATGGTACTGAATAAGCAATCTGAATACAATGTTTAAGAGGTGTGTTTCCAATTCTTTTGTCCATATGGTGTATAGAACTCATACTGTGATCCTCCTAAATATCTTCTGTGTATCTTAATCAAAAGGTCTCTCTTTTAGTATTTATATAATAGAATACATAATTTAGAAGCGTCTTCTACAAACCGACAGCTGATTGAATCATGTGATCTTAATCACTCCGGTGCAACAATGATGTTGAGTGGTCAAATCCCAATATGAAGTTTCAGCCTTTTAATTAATATAGATAATTATATATGTAAATAACCTCTCCAGAGAGGGAAAGGACTTGAACTCTATCGCCACCTATTAGATGTAGTAATCCTAAGACAATATCAACCCTTTCATAACTTGCCGCATGACTTAGGATAAGAAGCCAAACCAGAGATACCATTTACATACGTGTTTCGGGTGTTTGCCCTCATCAGAGAAAAACAGGAGGTATGATTCTCCTGGATGAGAGACTTCTGACATGTGTTCTAAGGAGTAACGTTTTTCTTTGTTATGCTCTCGCTCGGACTGTTGAGCGCGAGCATGGATCATGGTCTCACTGTGCTGTGGATCGAGGAGAACCTGGAGTAGCGTCACTAAGTGCTACACCAAGGTTGACCTCGGATGCACGGCAACTGACTGTGCCGCAATCTGAGGAGTTCCTGGGAGGGGCGAAATCAGGTGCTACACCAGGGTATGCCAGTACTGGCAGGTTCAGCTGGTATACAGATTCACACTGGCAGGTATGGGCAGATCCGCCTGGTATACAAATAAGCACTGGCAGGTGTCGGAAGGTCCGGCTGGTATACAAATAAGCACTGGCAGGTGTGGGAAGCTCCAGCTGGTATACAGATAAGCACTGGCAGGTGAGGGCAGGTCCGGCTGATATACAGGTAGGCAGGTGCTGGTGGGCATGGCTGATATACAGGCAGGCAGGTGCTGGTGGGCATGGCTGATATACAGGCTGGCAGGTGCAGGCGGGGCACGGCTGATATACAGGCAGGCACTGGGTGGCACGGTTTATATACACGGGTAGGACCCAGTTCAGACTGGACGAACAGTAACAGCTTCAGGAAGAATTAGGTTACTGCCATGAGAGGTTCCAGTATGCAGGTGCGGACAGGAAGGAAGCCGCAGGAGTGGCCAGATATGGGACAGTAGATGCGGAGAGGTACAGAACCGCAAATGTGGACAGGTACGGAACCGCAGATGCGGATAGGTATGAAACCGCAGATGCGGACAGGAACAAAACCACAGATGCGGACAAGCAGAGAACCGCAGATGCGGACAAGCTGCTAACCACAGATGCGGACAAGCAAGGAACCGTAGGTGGGGACAAGCAGGGAACCGCAGATGCAGACAAGCAGGGAACCACAGGTGCGGACACGCAAGGCACCACAGGTGAGGACAGGCAGGATGCCGCAGGTTCCCACAAGAGAGACAAGTTCACATGGAACAGACATTGTGAGGTTCACGCAGGACACATACAAGGATAGGTACAGACAGGACAAACTGGAACAAGTTCACACAAGACCAATACAAGGACAGGGACAGACAGAGCCAGATTCACACAGGGTACTTACTATATAGTAGCAAGTGTACACACAACTCACTAATTGTCACGGGTGTGTCAGGTGTGACAGACAGTCATTCTGTATCCAGCTGTAGAAAGTCATTGCGCTTGGCTCTGCAGATCTTTTCATCTCTGTAGTGTAGTGATATCCTTCTCCTTCTAGGACCTAGCAGTGACCTCCATCTTCTGCTGCTAATTGACACACCCTTGCTGGATGTTTAAATACCTTCAGTCTCTCCAGAGGGAAGCTGGTGATAGCTCTATTTTCCTTTGTCCGGGCCTGAAGTACTAGTAGTCGGCTAGTGTCTTGGAGCTCCCTTGGAGGATAGTTGGTGTTACGGGTCCGGGTGGTGGAACCTCTGTGCTTTGGTGCAAGGAGGGACCAGAGGGGCGTGACTAAGTGCCTACATGGCCCGACCAAGGTCACACGGCGGCTTAGTCGACTCCGTGAACCAGGGAGGAACCGGGCAGGTGGACCAGGTGCCACTCTGGGACCGACCTTGTGTGAGAGCAGGTGACTCCCACGGGTCAGATGGCAGGAACTGACCGGTCCAGCGGATAAGCACGGCAGGAAGGCTGACGGGTGGACCGGGTAGACAAGCAGGCTGGTTAGGCAAATAGCCAGACGGGTGCTCCGGGTAGGCGAGCAGGCGGACACGGCAGGTGCTTCGGGTAGACTGGCTGACGGGCACGATAGGTAACAGTCAGGTGCTCCAGGTAGGCAGACTGGCGGGCACGGCAGGTTACAGACAGGTGCTCCAGATAAGCAGGCTGGCGGGCACAACTGTAGACAGACTGGAGAACAGAACTGTTAGACAGGCTGGCGGGCTAGACTGACAGAAGACTGGCAGGCAGGACTGAAAGGCACCAGAACCTGAAGGCTGGAGAAAGTGTTTAGCACACGGAACAACAACCTTGCACAGGCACCTCCATATTGGAGGAGGTGCCTAATATTGGGGAAGTTCTCCGGCCATTGGCCGGGGACTCTATAGGATGGCGCGCGCGGCCCCTTTAAGAGGGGGGGAGCGTGCGTGCTCCCTAAGCACAGAGCCCGGGAAGCTGCGCGCAGAGCATGTCACAGCAGTAGGGGAGCAGGAGGACGCCGGACCTGGACCGCGGTGGTGAGAGGAACGGCGTCTCTCCCCGGCTGGAGGCAGAGACACCAATGCTACAGTACTCCCCCCCCTTTACGCCCCCTCTTCTTCAGGCCCACAAGAAATTTTTTAAGAAGATGAGGGGCATGAATGTTCTCTTTGGGTTCCCAGGATCTCTCCTCAGGGCCAAACCCCTTCCAATCCACAAGAAAGAAAGTTTTTCCTCTTACCCTCTTGGTGGCCAAAATGTTTTCTACCTCAAAGACGTCCTCAGCAGAGACAGGAGCTGGAGCGGTACCTGGATTATCAAAGAAAGAATTAAGGACAACAGGTTTGAGGAGGGATACATGAAAGGAGTTGGGAATCCGTAAGTTGACTGTAACGGGTCTGGGAGGTGGAACCTCTGAGCAACGATACAAAGGGGCAGTCCTTGTAAGGAAGCGGGTGGCTCCCAGGGTAGGCGGGCAGGTAGTCACGGCAAGTGACGGGGACAGTCTCTGGGTAGAAAGGCAGGAGGTCACGGCAAGTGACGGGAACAGTCTCTTGACAGGCGGGTGGTCACGGCAAGTGACGGCTAAGCCTCCAGATAGGCTAGCAGGCGGGTAGCAGGTGGACGCTCCCAGGTGAGCGGGCAAGAGTCTCTGGACAGGCAGGTGGTCACAGCAAGTGATGGCTAAGCCTCCTCCAGGTAGACTAGCAGGCAGGTAGCAGGTGGACGCTCCCAGGTGAGCGGGCAAGAGTCTCTGGACCGGCAGGTGGTCACAGCAGGTGACGGCAGAGCCTCCAGGTAGGCTAGCAGGCAGGTAGCAGGCGGACGCTCCCAGGTGAGCGGGTAAGAGTCTCTGGACAGGCAGGTGGTCACAGCACGTGACGGCAGAGCCTCCAGGTAGGCTAGCAGGCAGGTAGCAGGCGGACGCTCCCAGGTGAGCGGGTAAGAGTCTCTGGACAGGCAGGTGGTCACAGCACGTGACGGCAGAGCCTCTAGGTAGGCTAGCAGGCGGGTAGCAGATGAGCGCTCCCAGGTGAGCGGGCTATCAGATCCATAGACAGACTGGCAGGGCTGGTAGGCAGACTGTCGGACCGCAGGAATGCAAGTAGATAGACAAGTATCAGGCAGGTATCAAGCAGGAATCTGGCAGGTAACTGGCAGGTATCTGGTAACGGGACCTGAGGGCTGAAGCAGAGTGATAGGCTATGCAACAACATTGCTCGGGCACCTCCATTTTGGAGGAGGTGCCCTATATATGGTGAGGTCCTCCGGCCATTGGCCGGGGACTCCTTAGGACGGCGCGCGCGGCCCCTTTAAGAGAGGGGGAGCGCGCGCCCTAAGCACAGTGGCTGGGAAGCAGCGCGCGCTGCCAGCAGAGCGGGATGAAGACGCCGGGCACGGAGTGGAGAGGTGAGGGGAACAGCGTCCCTGCCTAGCAGGAGGCAGGGACGCCGACGCTACAGTACCCCACCCTTTAGACCCCCCCTTTTTTAGGCCAGACAGAAATTTATCAAAGATGAGAGGGGCATGGATGTTCTCCCGGGGCTCCCACGTTCTCTCCTCAGGACCAAACCCCTTCCAATCCACTAGAAAAAAGGTTTTTCCTCTTACCCTTTTGGTGGCCAGAATGTTCTCTACCTCAAACTCGTTTTCAGCGGAAACCGGGGCAGGAGGCGTACCTGTAGACTTGGAAAAAGAGTTAAGTACCACGGGTTTGAGGAGAGATACATGGAAGGAGTTAGGGATCCGCAAATTGGCCGGGAGTTTCAATTTATAAGCCACTGGGTTGATTTGTTTGATAACTTCCAGTGGGCCGATGAACCGAGGCCCTAACTTGTAGGAAGGAATCTTGAGCCGGACATACTTGGACGAGAGCCAGACTTTATCTCCAGGACGGAATTGTGGAGGATCCAGGCGTTTTTGTCAGCGTGTCTTTTCATCCGCTCGGATGACTGAAGGAGTGCAGATCGGGTACTCTCCCAAATGGAGGAGAATTCGCTAACGAGAGATTCTGCAGCCGGATTGTCCACCGAGGTGGAGACGGGAAATGGGATCCGAGGATGCTGACCGAAGACTACAAAAAACGGGGATTTGGAGGAAGATTCGCTCTCGTGATTATTGTAAGAGAACTCGGCCCATGGTAGGAGATCCACCCAGTCCGAAAGGTGGGCATTAACGAAGTGCCGGAGGTAACTGGTCAGGATCTGATTGATCCACTCCACTTGACCATTGGACTGTGGGTGGTAGGCGGAGGAGAAGTCCAGGGTGACGTCCAGCAGCTTACATGTGGCTCTCCAGAAGCGTGAGGTGAACTGAACCCCATGATCCGACACGATGTGGAGGGGCAGGCCATGGAGACGAAAGATGTGGCGGATAAAGTCTTTAGCCAGCTCGGATGCAGACGGGAGACCCGGCAGGGGAATGAAGTGAGCCATCTTGGAAAAGCGGTCAGTGACCACCCAAATGACCGTACAACAGGCAGAGACAGGGAGATCCGTTATAAAGTCCATAGCTGTATGCTGCCACGGGGCAGCAGGTACTGGAAGAGGAAGGAGGCGACCGGCTGGCAGATGTCTCGGAACCTTGTTGCGGGCGCAGGACACACAGGCTGAAACAAAGTCTATTACGTCCTTGTGCAGGGTAGGCCACCAGTAATGCCGTGTAATAAGCTGGAGGGTCTTTTTCTGACCGGCGTGGCCAGTTAGCTTAGACGAGTGACCCCAGTGTAGGATCTTCTTCCGATCAGGTACTGTTACGAACGTTTTACCGGGAGGGAGACGATTTAGATTCACGGGGGCCACCTGCATTACTCTGGCGGGATCAATGATGTGCTTAGGCTCCTCTTCTAGATCAGACACCAGGAAGGATCGGGACAAGGCGTCAGCTTTGATGCTTTTGTCTGCCGGGCGAAAATGAAGAACGAAATCAAAGCGGGCAAAAAACAAGGACCACCGGGCTTGGCGCGGGTTAAGTCTCTGGGCGCTCTGGAGGTAAGCCAAGTTCTTGTGGTCCGTGTAAATAATTACCGGGTGAAGAGCCCCCTCGAGCAGGTAACGCCACTCCTCCAGTGCCAGCTTAATGGCCAATAACTCTCGGTCTCCTATAGAATAATTGCGCTCAGAAGGGGAGAAGAGTTTGGAGAAGAAGCCGCAAGTTACCATTCTTCCGGAAGACGACTTTTGGGTAAGTACCGCTCCGGCTCCAGAGGAGGAGGCGTCCACTTCCAGGAAGAATTGTTTGTTGCCGTCCGGACGATGCAGCACCGGGCCGGAAGAGAAAGCCTGTTTTAAGGAAAGAAAGGCTTCCTCTGCTTCGGGCGGCCATTCTCTGGGATTAGTGCCCTTACGGGTGAGCGCAGAGATTGGGGCAGTCCGGGAAGAGAAGTGCGGTATGAAGAGGCGGTAGTAGTTGGCGAAGCCCAGGAACCGCTGAATAGCCTTCAACCCCTCTGGTCGGGGCCACTTCTGGATGGCAGACAGTTTCTCAGGATCCATTCGTAGGCCGGTCTGAGAGATTATGTAGCCCAAAAACGGAAGCGAGGTCTGCTCAAAGAGGCACTTCTCATATTTAGCGTAGAGGTGGTTCTGCCTGAGCCTGAGCAGGACCTGACGAACATCCCTCCGGTGAGTGAGAAGATCCGGAGAGAAGACCAAGATGTCATCCAGGTACACCACTACGCAGGAGTAGAGAAGGTCCCGGAAGATGTCATTGACCAACTCTTGAAAGACGGCGGGAGCGTTACAGAGACCGAAGGGCATTACCAGGTATTCATAGTGGCCGTCCCGGGTGTTGAATGCCGTCTTCCATTCATCCCCCTGAAGGATACTGACCAGGTTATACGCCCCACGGAGGTCCAGCTTGGTGAAGATTCTAGCCCCCCTCAGACGGTCAAATAATTCCGGAATGAGCGGAAGGGGGTATTTATTCTTCACCGTGATCTGGTTAAGGCCTCTATAGTCTATACAGGGACGGAATGAGCCGTCCTTCTTTTTGACGAAGAAGAAGCCTGCTCCCGCCGGGGAGGTAGATTTCCGGATAAATCCCCGGGCCAGATTCTCCTCAATATATTCAGACATGGACTGGGTCTCAGCAGCGGACAAAGGGTAAATACGCCCATGGGGAGGAGTAGCACCGGGCATCAGGTCGATTGGGAAGTCGTATGGTCTATGAGGGGGTAATGTCTCTGCCTCCTTTTTATTAAAGACATCCGCATAAGACCAATAGGGAACCGGAAGACCAGGTAGATTGGCTGGGGTAGGAGGACGGACAGGATGGACGGGAACTAAACAAGTCTTATGGCAGTCCTGTCCCCAGCGAAGGACTTCTCCAGTCTTCCAATCAAGCACGGGTGCATGTTTCTGAAGCCAAGGTAGGCCTAGCAAGAGGGCGTGAGAGTCCAGGCAGAACATGAAAGAAGATGCTCTCTGAGTGCAGCATTCCCACCTGCAGGGTTATGGATTCGGTGATGAGTTGGATGGGATGTGGTAAGAGGCCCCCATCTACGGCAGCGACAGACAAGGGAACAGCTAGAGGTTTGGTGGGAATGCGGTATTTCTCTACTAGGGACTGAGAAATGAGATTTCCGGCAGCTCCAGAGTCAAGTTGGGCTAGTTCAAAATAACGGTTCTCCCCGCAGATGATAGAGACCGACAGCAACAGAGATGGAGAGGGTTTACTCTTTTCTAGGACGACCTCTCTGAGCGATCCTAGACACAGGCGTTTCCCGACCTCTCCGGGCAGGAACGGATCCGGTGCTCCTTACTGCCACAGTAGAAGCAACTCCCCTCGGCTCGGCGTAACTCTTGACGGGTCTTGACCATCTTGGTCTGGTCGACCTGCATAGGTTCGGGTGAGTGCGCCTGGGGAGTAACGGGAGAAGTGACGGGTTTCTGGAAGGTAGGGGCTAGACGTGGAAACCTCCTCTCACGGGTGACCTCTTTGGCGCTCTCCTGGAACCGGATGTCTATCCGGGTGGCAAGAGTTATTAAGTCGTCGAGAGTGGTAGGAATGTCCCGACCGGCGAGTTCATCTTTAATACGGCCGGACAGACCCTCCCAAAAGACAGACACCAGGGCGTCGTTATCCCAGGCCAGCTCCGAAGCAAGGGTACGGAACCGTATGGCATATTGGCCCACGGTGAGATTTCCTTGACGGAGGCGTAGCAGAGATGATGCGGATGAGGTCTTCCGTCCTGGTTCGTCGAAGACTTTCCGGAAAGCCGTGAGAAAGGCTGGCAGGTTGGCCACCAGGGGGTCTCCTCTCTCCCATAGAGGATTTAGCCAAGCCAGTGCCTCTCCCGTGAGATGGGACATGATGAAGGCTACTTTGGCTTGGTCGGAGGAAAACTGGTGTGCCAACAGTTCGAAGTGCAGAGTGCACTGGTTAATGAAGCCCCATGCCTGGCTGGGATCTCCGACAAAACGAGGAGGAGCGGAGAGGCGGGGACCGGGAAGAGATGCCATGGTGTTGATGGGCTGCGGCGGTGCCGGGGTAGTAAGTGTGCGTGTGGAGGCAGCTCCCGAAGAGGTAGACAATGTGTCCAGGCGGGAGTTAACACTACGCAGATGACTCAGGATGGACTCCTGTTGGGACCTCTGACGGTAAAGTTCATGACACAAGTCCGAGAGTGAGGGAGCTTGGGTGCCACCGGGTTCCATGGCCCGAGCAAACTGTAACGGGTCTGGGAGGTGGAACCTCTGAGCAACGATACAAAGGGGCAGTCCTTGTAAGGAAGCGGGTGGCTCCCAGGGTAGGCGGGCAGGTAGTCACGGCAAGTGACGGGGACAGTCTCTGGGTAGAAGGGCAGGAGGTCACGGCAAGTGACGGGGACAGTCTCTGGGTAGAAGGGCAGGAGGTCACGGCAAGTGACGGGGACAGTCTCTGGGTAGAAGGGCAGGAGGTCACGGCAAGTGACGGGAACAGTCTCTTGACAGGCGGGTGGTCACGGCAAGTGACGGCTAAGCCTCCAGATAGGCTAGCAGGCGGGTAGCAGGTGGACGCTCCCAGGTGAGCGGGCAAGAGTCTCTGGACAGGCAGGTGGTCACAGCAAGTGATGGCTAAGCCTCCAGGTAGACTAGCAGGCAGGTAGCAGGTGGACGCTCCCAGGTGAGCGGGCAAGAGTCTCTGGACCGGCAGGTGGTCACAGCAGGTGATGGCAGAGCCTCCAGGTAGGCTAGCAGGCAGGTAGCAGATGAGCGCTCCCAGGTGAGCGGGCAATCAGATCCATAGACAGACTGGCAGGGCTGGTAGGCAGACTGTCAGAAAGCAGGAATGCAAGTAGATAGACAAGTATCAGGCAGGTATCAAGCAGGAATCTGGCAGGTAACTGGCAGGTATCTGGTAACGGGACCTGAGGGCTGAAGCAGAGTGATAGGCTATGCAACAACATTGCTCGGGCACCTCCATTTTGGAGGAGGTGCCTTATATATGGTGAGGTCCTCCGGCCATTGGCCGGGGACTCCTTAGGACGGCACGTGCGGCCCCTTTAAGAGGGGGGAGCGCGCGCGCGCCCTAAGCACGGTGGCCGGGAAGCAGCGCGCGCTGCCAGCAGAGCGGGAGGAAGATGCCGGGCACGGAGCGGAGAGGTGAGGGGAACAGCGTCCCTGCCTAGCAGGAGGCAGGGACGCCGACGCTACATTGACTGGTAGTTTCAGCTTGTAAGCCACGGGATTGATTTGGTTCAGAACCTCGAACAGACCGATGAACAGCGGACCCAACTTATAGGAAGGTATCTTGAGACGAATATATTTGGAGGAAAGCCAGACCTTGCCTCCCTGACTGAATTGAGGCGGATCCAGGCATCTCTTATCAGCATGTTTCTTCATCCGCTCGGAAGAGTGAAAAAGTGCAGATCTAGTGTCTTCCCAAATAGCTGAAAATTCGCTGACCAGAGACTCTACGGCAAGATTGTCCACTGAAGAGGAGACGGGAAACGGAATCCGGGGGTGTTGACCGTAGACCACAAAGAATGGGGATTTAGAAGAAGACTCACTTTCATGGTTATTATAGGAGAACTCGGCCCAGGGTAGGAGCTCAACCCAATCGATATGTTGAGCGTTGACAAAGTGCCGAAGAAAGCTGGCAAGGACCTGGTTGATACGTTCCACTTGACCATTGGACTGAGGATAATAAGCAGAGGAGAAATCCAAGGAGACATCCAGCATTTTACACGCAGCTCTCCAGAAGCGCGACATGAACTGAACCCCGCGATCAGACACAATGTGGAGGGGTAGGCCATGGAGACGAAAAATGTGATGAATGAAGTCCTTAGCCAGCACAGATGCAGACGGAAGACCAGGCAGAGGGATGAAGTGGGCCATTTTAGAAAAGCGGTCAGTGACCACCCAAATAACAGTACAACCAGCAGAAACAGGGAGATCCGTAATGAAGTCCATTGCAATGTGTTGCCACGGGGCGGAAGGCACGGGAAGAGGAAGAAGACGGCCGGATGGTAGGTGCTTGGGAACCTTGTTACGGGCACAGGAGGAACAAGCCGCGATGAAGTCCGCAACATCCTTGCGCAGGGAAGGCCACCAGTAATGTTGGGCGATGAGCAAAAAGATCTTCCTCTGGCCAGCATGACCGGCTAGTTTGGATGAATGGCCCTAGAGTAGAACCTTCTTACGATCCGGAACTGCTACAAAGGTCTTACCGGGTGGAAGATGAGACAGGTCAAACGGGGCCAGAGTCATTACTTTGGAGGGGTCGATGATGTGTAGAGGCTCCTCCTCTTGGTCGGAAGACAGGAATGAGCGTCAGCTTTAATGTTCTTGTCTGCCGGGCGGTAAAGCAGAGTGAAGCAGAATCGGGCAAAAAAAGAGACCACCTGGCCTGGCGCGGATTTAATCTTTGGGAGTTCTGCAAATAAGCAAGTTTTTTGTGGCCAGTGTAGATGACCACTGGGTGCAGAGCCCCTTCCAGCAAGTAGCGCCACTCCTCCAGCGCTAATTTGGTGGCCAGCAGCTCACGATCTCCTATGGAGTAATTGCGCTCAGACGAGGAGAAGAGCTTGGAGAAGAAGCCGCAGGTTACCATTCTCCCGGATGAGGACTTCTGGGTGAGCACCACTCCAGCTCCAGAGGAGGATGCATCAACCTCCAGGAAGAACTGCTTGTTGCAATCCGGACGGTGTAGCACAGTGACGGAAGAGAAGGCTTGTTTCAGGGAGACTAAGGCCTCCTCTGCTTCGGAAGTCCATTCCCTGGGATTTGCTCCTTTACAGGTGAGCGTGGAAATTGGAGCAGTCCGGGAGGAGAAATGAGGAATGAAGAGGCGGTAATAATTTGAGAAGCCCAGGAATCGCTGAATCGCCTTCAACCCCTCCGGACGGGGTCACTTTAAGACGGCAGAGACCTTCTCGGGATCCATCCGCAGACCAGTCTCGGAGATCATATAGCCCAGGAACGGTAGAGAGGTCTGCTCAAAAAGGCATTTCTCGAACTTAGCGTAAAGGCGATTCTGCCGGAGCCTTAGCAGAACCTGACGAACATCCCTCCGGTGTGAGGGCAGATCTGGAGAGAAGACCAAGATATCGTCCAGGTATACCACTATGCAAGAATACAGAAGATCACGGAAGATGTCGTTAACCAGCTCTTGGAAGACCGCTGGAGCATTACAGAGACCAAAGGGCGTCACGCGGTACTCATAGTGACCATCCTGGGTGTTGAATGCCGTCTTCCACTCGTCTCCCTGGCGGATCTGGATCAAATTATACGCACCACGAAGATCGAGCTTAGTGAAGATCTTCGCGTCTTTAAAGCGGTCGAACAGCTCCGAGGTGAGAGGCAGGGGGTACTTATTTTTGATGGTAATCTGCTTAAGACCCCTGTAATCGATACAGGAACCTAGGGAGCCGTCTTTCTCCTTGACGAAGAAGAATCCTGCACCAGCCGGGGAGGTGGATTTCTGGATAAATTCCCTAGCAAGATTCTCCTCTATGTACTCAGACATGGCCCGGATGTCAGCTAGCGACAAGGGGTAGATACGCCCGCGGGGAGGAGAAGCCCCAGTATCAGGTCGATGGGGCAATCGTTCGGCCTATGAGGTGAAAGTGTCTCTGCTTCCTTTTTGTCGAAGACATCCGCAGAGGACCAGTAGGGTACCGACAGACCAGGTAGATTAGCCGGAGGAGACGGGGGTCGAGCTGGAAGAACTGGAACCAGACAGTACTTATGGCATTCCTGACCCCAACGGAGCATTTCACCAGATCTCCAATTCAGGATGGGCTCATGTCTTTGTAACCAGGGAAGACCAAGCAAGAGGGGGTGAGAGAGACCGGACAGCACATGAAAGGAGATCTTCTCCGAGTCCAGCATTCCCAACTGAAGGGTTACAGGCTCTGTGACGAGTAAGATGGTCTCCGGAAGAAGCCTCCCATCATCGGAGGCAACCGCCAATGGTTCAGCCAGGCGTACAGTAGGAATCTGATACCGCTCCACAACAGCCTGTTGAATGAGATTCCCAGCGGCTCTGGAATCCAGATGGGCAATCTCGAAGAAGCGGGTCCCACCATTGAAAATAGAAACAGACAGAGTCAAGGACGGAGCGGATTTACTCTTGCCTAGGACGACCTCTTCAAGTGGTTCTAGACACTGGAGTTTCCCGGCCTTACCAGGCAGGAACGGATCAGATGCTCTTTATTGCCACAGTAGAGGCAACTCCCCTCAGCTCGGCGCATCTCCTGGTGAGACTTGACCATCCTGGTTTGGTCATTTTGCATGGGCACAGGCGAACATGCCCGGTGAATTGCTGGTTGCGAGGCTGGCTTTTGGAATACAGGAGCAAGACGCGGAAATCTTCTCTCCCGGGTAGTCTCCTTAGCACGTTCCAGAAAACAGATGTCAATCCCGGTAGCTAATGACACCAGGTCGTCCAGGGTGGAATGGATGTCACGACCGGCTAGCTCATCCTTGATCTGTCCGGAAAGACCCTCCCAGAAGGTGGACACCAGGGCCTCGTTGTTCCAGGCAAGCTCAGATGCGAGCGTTTGGAAATGTATGTCATACTGGCCCACGGAGAGACTCCCTTAGCGGAGACAGAGAAGAGAGGAGGCAGTAGAAGATTTTTGTCCTGGCTCATCGAAGACCTTCCGGAAGGCAGCGAGGAAAGCCGGAAGATCGGACACCAGGGGATCCCCTCTTTCCCACAGAGGGTTTAGCCACGCCAATGCCTCCTTGGTGAGGTGAGACATAATGAATGCCACCTTGGCCCAGTCGGAAGGGAACTGATGTGCCAGGAGTTCAAAGTGTAGAGTGCACTGATTTAAGAAGCTCCAACATAAGCCACCAAAACGTGGAGGCACAGAGAGCCGGGGTCCAGAGCCGGGTGCCATAGCGCCAGCAGGTTGAGGTACCACCGGAGCGGGTGCCGCTCGGCTAGAGACGGACACAGACGGGGTGGACAGCGTGTCCAGGCCGGAGTTGACAGTCCTAAAATAGGACAGGATAGTCTCCTGTTGGGATCTCTGACGTGAGACCTCCTGGTACAGCTCAGAGAGTGAAGGAGCCTGGGGGCCACCGGGTTCCATGGCCTGTGCAAACTATTACGGGTCCGGGTGGTGGAACCTCTGTGCTTCGGTGCAAGGAGGGACTAGAGGGACGTGACTAAGTGCCTACACGGCCCGACCAAGGTCACACGACGGCTTAGTCGACTCTGTGAACCAGGGAGGAACCGGGCAGGTGGACCAGGTGCCACTCTGGGACCAACCTTGTGTGAGAGCAGGTGACTCCCACGGGTCAGATGGCAGGAACTGACCGGTCCAGCGGATGAGCACGGCAGGAAGGCTGACAGGTGGACCGGGTAGACAAGCAGGCTGGTTCGTCAGATAGCCAGACGGGTGCCTCGGGTAGGCGAGCAGGTGGGCACAGCAGGTAACTGGCAGGTGCTTCGGGTAGACTGGCTGGCGGGCATGATAGGTAACAGGCAGGTGCTCCAGGTAGGCAGACTGGCGGGCACGGCAGGTTACAGACAGGTGCTTCAGGTAAGCAGGCTGGCGGGCACAACTGCAGACAGACGGGAGAACAGAACTGTTAGACAGGCTGGTGGGCTAGACTGACAGAAGACTGGCAGGCAGGACTGACAGGCAACGGGACCTGAGGACTGGAGCAAGTGTTTAGCACACGGAACAACAACCTTGCACAGGCACCTCCATATTGGAGGAGGTGCTTAATATTGGGGAAGTTCTCCGGCTATTGGCCGGGGACTGTATAGGACGGCGCGCGCGGCCCCTTTAAGAGGGGGGGAGCGCGTGCATGCCCTAAGCACAGAGCCCGGGAAGCTGCGCGCAGAGCGTGCCACAGCAGCAGGGGAGCGGGAGGACGCCGGACCTGGACCAAAGTGGTGAGGGAAACGGCGTCTCTGCCCAGCTGGAGGCACAGACGCCGATACTACAGTTGGCGTGATCTCTCTGGTGTCTTCTCAAGCTAAGTGTATTCCCTTGTCTGTTTACCAGTTTGTCTTTAGTTGAAGTGGGGGCTGACTAGTGCTCACCCCGTCCCCTCCCTACCTAGGGCCTATTGCTAGGGGCAGTCAGGGATTAGGTTTCCTGCTTGGCGATAGGTGCGGAACCTATTTAGGGACATTAGGGGAGACAGGGTGTTGTCAAATCTGCCTAGGGGTCTTCACTCCACCTTTCTCTAGTGTTTGGGCTTCCTCCCCTCTTCCCGTCATTGTGCACTTAGTCTTTCACTCACCTTGCATGACACTAATGTTGCACAGAGACAACAGATTAAAGATAGGTACTGGTTCAGACACTGCAAGTTTTAAGATAGGTACTGGTTTTAGATATAGGTTATGGTACAGACACAGGAGGTTAAGGGAAAGATCCTGACACAGATACAAACAGGTTCAGGAATACCATATTTTTCGGACTATAAGACGCACTTTTTTCTTCCAAAATTTTGGAGGAAAGTGGGGGGTGCGTCTAATAGTCCGAATACTATATACCTACATACTATGGCTGTGCATGGTGGGGTTGTGGGGGAGCGGCAGCGGGGGATCAGCGTGGCACAGGAGGCAGCAGCTGCTTGCTGCAGCCTATGCTGTGCCCACTACTAAAGAAAATGAATATTCTCTGCACACCATGCCCATGGGCGTGGAGAGCAATGAATATTAATTTTCCTTAATAGCTCGCACACTGTACCGCAGCGCGGCTCCTGCTGCGCTCTGCGGTCAGTGTGCCCGCTATTAAAGCTCATGAATATTCCCTACAACCGACTCCCATGGGTTGTAGTGAATATCCATGGTCTTTAATAGCGGGCACACAGGAGCCGCGCTGCGGTACAGTGTGCGCGCTATTGAAGAGACTGAATGGTCACCGCTCCCCACGCACACAGTCCCCGCGCGGGGAGCAGTGACTATTCCGGCACAGTACTTCACTGTGTGAGAGTGCATTGCAGGGACGCCATGCACGCCCTGCCATTCGCGGCTCACACAGTGAGAGTGTCGGCAGCAGAGCGGGACAGCGCTGGAGGAAAGAGGAGGTGAGTATGATTGTTTATTTTTTTCGGGGGCAGCATGATGGGGGCTCAAGGGGTGCCATGCATACCAGGATGGGGGCTCAAGGGGTGCCATGCATACCAGGATGGGGGCTCAAGGGGTGCCATGCATGCCAGGATGGTGGATCAAGGGGTGCCATGCACACCAAGATGGGGGATCAAGGGGTGCCATGCATACCAGGATGGGGGATCAAGGCCACGTATACCAGGAAGGAGGGGCCATACATACCAGGATGGAGGATATTAACAGAATTGAGGGACATTACCCCTATACCGGTGTCAGCAGCAGACCCCCACCCCCAAAACAGTGCATCATGACCACATTTTTTGCTTAAATTATTTTTTCCTATTTTCCTCCTCTAAAACTTAGGTGCGTCTTATGGTCCGGTGCGTCTTATAATACGAAAAATAAGGTAGGTCATAATTCTGCCAGGGTGGCAGAAGCAGGGACAGAAACAGGACAGGACCTGACAACTCAGTAGTTGCACAAATACAAGAGAATGTTGCTTAGGCGTCTCCCAACAAGTGGAGGTGCCTTAAGTACCAAGTGTCTCCCAGCAATAGGCTGGGGACACATTAGGAGCATGCAGCCAGGAAACTTGCACAGCAAGCAGAGGACCAGAAGCTCACTGCACACAGAAAGCAGAGGACAAGGAGTTCACTGCATGGCCTGGAGTGGTATGTCGGTGTCCCTGCATGGTGTGGGATGTGAAGCCATGCAGGGACACAGGCAGTTGTATTTACACTCTTCATGGAGAGTGTCATGTTGACATAAGAAGACTAATAAGCCATGTAGTCCTTCTCTGGGATTGGACGTGGTCAAAATTGTTGGTACCCCTCGTTTAATGAAAGAAAAACCCACAATGGTCACAGAAATAACTTGAATCTGATAAAAGTAATAATAAATTAAAAATATATGAAAATAAACAAATTAAAATCAGACATTGCTTTTCAACCCTGCTTCCACAGAATTTAAAAAAAAATGAAACTCATGAAATAGGCCTGGACAGAAATGATGGTACCCCTGAAAATAATGTGACAAAAGGGACATGTTAAATCAAGTTGTGTCCACTAATTAGCATCACAGGTGTCTACAATCTTGTAATCAGTCAGTGGGCCTGTATATAGGGCTACAGATACTCACTGTGCTGTTTGGTGACATAGTGTGTACCACACTCAACATGGACCATAGGAAGCAAAGGAAAGCGTTGTCTCAGGAGATTAGAAAGAAAATTATAGACAAGCATGTTAAAGGTAAAGGTTATAAGACCATCTCCAAGCAGCTTGATGTTCCTGTGACTACAGTTGCACATATTATTCAGACATTTAAGATCCATGGGACTGTAGCCAACCTCCCTGGATGTTGCTGCAGGAGAAAAATTGATGACAAATCAAAGAGACAAATAATACGAATGGTAACAAAAGAGCCCAGGATAACTTCTAAAGAGATTAAAGGTGAACTTCAAGCTCAAGGAACATCAGTGTAAGATCGCACCATCCGTCGTTGTTTGATCCAAAGTGGACTTCATGGGAGACGACCAAAGAGAACACCATTGTTGAAAAAAAATCATAAAAAAGCCAGACTGGAATTTGCCAAACTACATGTTGACAAGTCACAAAGCTTCTGGGAGAATGTCCTATGGACAAATGAGACAAAAATGGACGTTTTTGGCAAGGCACATCAGCTCTATGTTCACAGACGGAAAAATGAAGCATATCAAGAAAAGAACACTGTTCCTTCTGTGAAACATGGAGGAGGCTCTTTTATGTTCTGGGGCTGGTCTGCTGCATCTGGCACAGGGTGTCTTCAATCTGTGCAGGGTACAATGAAATCTCAAGACTATCAAGGGATTCTAGAGATAAATGTGCTGCCCAGTGTCAGAAAGCTTGGTCTCAGTCGCAGGTCATGGGTCTTGCAACAGGATAATGACCCAAAACACACAGCTAAAAACACCCAAGAATTGCTAAGAGGAAAACATTGGACTATTCTGAAGTGGCCTTCTATGAGCCCTGACCTAAAATCCTATTCAGCACCTTTGGAAAGAGCTGAAACATGCCGTCTGGAAAAGGCAACCTTCAAACACGAGACAACTGGAGCAGTTTGCTCATGAGGAGTGGGCCAAAATACCTGTAGAGAGGTGCAGAAGTCTCATTGACAGTTACAGGAATCGTTTGATTGCAGTGATTGCCTCAAAATGTTATTCAATAAAATATTAAGTTAAGGGTACCATCATTTCTATCCAGGCCTATTTCATGAGTTTAATTTTTTTTTAAAATACTATTGAAGCAGGGTTGAAAAGCAATGTCTGATTTTAATTTATTCATTTTCAAAGATTTTTAATTTATTATTACTTTTGTCAGATTCAAGTTATTCCTGTGACCATTGTGGGTTTTTCTTTCATTAAACGAGGGGTACCAACAATTTTGACCACGTGTGTATATGGAAATAGCCTCTCCAGAGAGGACTTAAACTTTAGTGCCACCTATTGGATGTGGCAATACGAAAACTGCCAGGGTAATCCTAACATTGCTACATCCAATAAGTGGCACTATACAAGCCCTCTTTCTCTCTCAAAAAGCTATTTGCATATTTAAATTCGCAGGGAAGCATTACATACTATTAGTCTTTTTACAAATAGAACCGTTGCCCTTCAGACAATTATGAAATAGATCCCGGCACTCGTGGTGATGCTTCAACTCTTGATTTATTCACAGCAATCCCAAAAATACAATTGTAATGTTTACACCCCAATTGAACCTTTCTCAGAAAATCAGTCTGACATTGAAGATCAAGTTTTGAAAAAGTTGGTCGCATTGGGGACGGACAGAGTACACCTCAGGAGTTGGCGCTGTGGAGTTAGTAGTTAGCATCCACCTGCATGTAAGTCCTTAGGCCGATAAGAAAAAAATAAAATAGTCCCAGATAATGTTTTTATTGTGCTCTTTTTCTGAAAAACAGCTCAACTTCACACTAAAAAAGGCAGTGATATAGTTTAATTGAATGTATTTATGATAATATACAGTTACATTTTAAGGCTAATTCACAAGTAGGGATTTTTGTAAACCGCTGTTGAACATTCATTGGCTTGAAACACATTGTAACAAATATTGCTACATATAATCATAGCTTTAGTTTTTGTATTAATTCTCAATGTCTTCTATGGTTCTAATCTGATGTCCTTGTGTATTGCATCACACTGCTCTCTTGTGTTGGAGAAGATGAACAATACATTTCAAGGCTTTGTTAATCGTTCAGGTAAGACTTCCTGTTATTATATATCAGAGGGTTGGTGAAGATTTTGGAATAATTTTTCAACTGAATTTAGTCCTTAGGCTATTTTCCCACATGTGGTTTTTTCAGTCAGAAATCTGCAGCAAAACTGATCTCTGGCAGGAAATCAGCTGCGTCAAAAATGCAGGTTTTGCTGCGTTTTTTTCAGCCTTTCCTTCACTGTCCTTCTGTCTCTATTTATGCATGTACATAAAGTTCTGTGAAAAAAAAAGAGCCCCATTCTATTTTGCTATCAAAAAGGCTGAAAAAATGTACCTGTGTTTTTTTTCTCCACTCATTACTTCCTATGGGTGAAAAAACGCTGTAAGAAGTGACATGCTCTATTTTCCAAGAACACAAGCATGGCACAAAATACGCAGCAAAAAAACCCACATGTGTGAACAGAGAATTTGCTGGTACTGTTTAACTCAGCTGAAAATTTGCATAAAAATCTGCAGCAAAAAACGCTGAAAAACACAACGTGTGGAAACATAGCCTTATAGCTTCAACGTAAGTTGCATTTTGTATTGAAATATATAGAAAATGATCAGGTTTTTTTTTTAAATCAATTCAAAACTACAGTATTGAAAGGCAAAAGAAGAGACAAGGGATCAATGATTTATGTTTCACTTTTAATATAGATTTAATGTGCAGACATACTTTCCCACCTGGTCAGACGTTGAGCACTACGATGCTCCGGGTGGTACCGTTGCTGACACCCAGTAAATGGCGTGCGCTGGTCCTATTCTGATTCTGATCGGTACACTATATGTAGAGTTCTGCGTGCCTTTCCGCAGAGCGTCCTGTGTTGTCATCTGACTCTTGTCTGATGGATGAAGTACAGGGATGCATGCTATGATTTTTTTTCCACATAGACAAGAGGTTCATTTGAAAAACCATTCACATGAATTGTTCCATTGACTGATGTGAGTTTGTGTGCAGTCAGTTTTGGACTGGGACAGCACAAGGTCCGGAAGTACGGTGGTCTGAATAAGGTCTAAGGAGTCAAGTAACTTTGTGAATAAATACCATTATTTATGACAATAAACACGTGACAGTCATTGCATCTGGTATCCCTTGGGTGCTGCATTATACTACTCTAAAGACAGGATGGGGGCAAGACTTTTGCATTAGTATTTAATTGTATTTATTATTCAGTTACTTTATTGCTGCATTTACATTGTAAGTCTGGATCAGTTACAATACAATGGAACATTTGAGGCTAAAGGATATCCTAAATATGTAATATACCTTATAATATGAGTATAGGATACAAATTATGCTCTGTATGGATTTGCAAAGTTTTGTGGTACATAATAAAGTTCTGAATGTTTGCCACCTTGTTATGTCTTATTTAGGCTTGTACAACATAACTCCAAAAATTAGTACAACTCTATTGCAAATACTAGGAATGTTCCTTTATAACATGTAAAATGTTGATACATCATGAAATCACAAGACCAAAGTTATCATGAATATATAGTATTATTATAGATGTAGGTGGCCATGTTCCTGAATGTGAATACTACCATTTTTTCTATCTGAGGTACTCTTTAAAATGGTTGTTCCCTTTCAAACATAAATTATCCCTTGCTGCATTTTGCTTTTAAAAGAAAACTGTTCTGCACTCACCTTCCCCAAGTCTCGGCCATCACTCCCGGTATTTGCCATTGGTTGCGGCTCTGACATCAGTCAATTGGTAAACTCAACGGCTCAAAGCTGAGCGTTTCGTCTACATTGGAGTGCTCCGCTCAGAGTCGCTGAGCTCACTGACTGGATGCTGAGATGTCAACGTCTGCGCCACAGCCAATGTCACACACCAGAAGCAGTAGAGGTGGCTCGCTAGCGGACCTGGGGAAGGTGAGCATAGAACAGTTTTTTTTTTATTATTATTACATTTGAAAGGGAACAACCTTTTTAAGCATTTATATTATGTGATATAACTTATATTTCGTAGACAGCATTTAGCAATAAGAGGCACATATAGCCAGAAGCAGTTAGCTGAATGTATTGAAAACAGTAGTTCTTTATGCCAAGTTCACACCACCACCTAGAAGTAAGGCACATGATTGCTATGTGACCTCTTCCTCTGGTGTGGTATTTGTTCTAAAAAGATCGCAAAAACGTACAATATAAATTATAGCAGAAGTATGTCAGGGAAATCAAAGAAGAGCTTTATTATTCATGAATCTAAAGGGTAACTATACTTCCAAGTAACTTTCCAGAATAATCTATACTTTAATAAAATTATTTCTGGCCATTACATGACTTGTATACTGCATTTAAATCAGTTTTCCCCTCTGCAGGCTCAATCTCTTAATTTGCAATTGTCCCTGGGATGTTCGGAAGAGACTAGCTAGCTGCTATGATATCTCCTATATACAGCACAGACACTAGTATAGATTCCTGCTCTTCATTTCTTAATTAGCACACAGAGAGAAGCAGCAACATAGAGGAAATTAGTAAAGCAGCACTGAGCTGTGTAAGGCTATGTGCCCACGATGCAGAAATGCTCTGGATTTTAGCTGAGCGTTTCTGCATCTCCCCTGGCAGAAAAAACACATGCGGATTGTACATGCGGATTGTACATGCGTTTTTCCTGCCAGGGACATACGGAAGTGAAGCGTTCTTCACTTGCATTTCTGCATGCGGGTGTCAAGCGCTTTCCAAGCGATTTTAGCATCACTTGGGAAAAGTGCTTGTCAACTTGGTCACACTGTATAAATCCATGCAACCGGCATGGATTTACTGTATATAGTGTGACCAAGTTATAGTAAAAGAATGGTAAAAAATAAACATTATACTCACCTTCCGATGGCCCTCGGTCTCCATCCGGTGCGTCCGGTGTGTTGGGCGGCTCGCGGTCGTCTAAAAGGACCTTCCATGATGTTATTTAGTCATGTGACAGGTCACGCGACCGCCGATGTCAGCGGTCGCTTGACCTGTCAAATGACTAAATGACGTCATGGAAGGTTCTTTTAGACCATTGCGAGCTGCCGGGGAGCCAGGACGCATCGCTATGGAGACCGGGGGCCATCAGAAGGTGAGTATAACGTATATTTTTTACCTTAATTCTTTTTTTTTTTTAAAGGTATTATGGTACCCAGGTCTGGATTAGAGCCTCCTCTTCTCCAGACCCAGGTACCATCCGCACATTGAATTGCTTAATATCCGCATGTGCACATGTAGTCATGTGGATATTAAGCGATTCAATGAAAGTCAAAACGCAGAGATTACGCAAAATAATTGGTAGTGCTGTGGATTTTTCCGCAATGATAATCCGCAGTAGAAATTTCCGCAGTATGTGCACAGCACATGCGGATTATCATTGGGAAACATGGCAGGCCTTCTACCAAGCGTTTCTGCGGCGGAATTGCCGCTGCGGAAACACTTAAAAAATGCATAGTGGGCACACAGACTAAATGTGAACCCAGAGGTAAAAGACTTTTTTTCTCCTGTCCATAAAAACAATTTGAAGTATCCACAATTTGTTTTGAAGCCGGAAAATGTGCACATTTTTATGACTGTAATTATCATTTTACATTTCACAGTAAATGCAGCTAATATCATTGTCATAATTACAGGCTGTAGACACAGTGCGTGCTCTGGAAAAGTTTTAGGCAGGTGTGAAAAAATGCTGCAAAGTAAGGATACTTACAAAAATAGAAGGGTGAATAGTTTATTTTTTTTTTAGCAATTAACAACATGCAAAGGGAATTAAAAAAGAGAAATCTAAATCAAATCAATATTTGGTGTGACCACCCTTTGTCTTCAAACAGCATCAATTCTTCCGGGTACACTTGCACAGAGTCAGGAATTTTGTAGTATTATATTCAGGTGTATTAGTACCCAATTATACCAAACAGGTGATTATGATTATTAGTTTCAAATGTAGGTTGAAACACAGTCATTCACTGAAGAAGAAACAGCTGTGTAGGAGGCTTAATATTAGGTGAGAAACAGCCAAACTATGCTACAAAAGTGGGGTTTTGAAAGGTTTTCATGTTGTAGGTCGTATCGAATAACACTGGCAAGACTGCGCACAACAAGGCAGCAAGTTTTTACCCAAAATTTCAATGCAGACTGGGGTTTGAAGATGTGCTGTTAAAGCTCTTCTGAAAAAGCACCAATAAATGGGCAACGCGTGGACCATAGATTAAGTGGTTGGTCAATGACACACTTACACCCATTTATTGTTCGGAGAAGTCTGGCCCAGTACTGCCATTTTTTGAAGATTGGATGAACTATGCAAGAAATGGTGGTGCAGAAAAATGGCAACAGGTGCTCTGGACTGATGAGTCAAAACTTGAACTATATGGCTGTAATAGAAAGCAGATTGTTCTTGAAGGGCTGAAGATCTATACATTAATGAGTGTCTGTAGGCAACAGTGAAGCATGGTGGAAGTTCCTTACACATTTGGGGCAGTATTTCAGCAAATGGAGTTGGGGATTTGGCAATATCATCAGGGTGGTGTCTGATTGACCTATTGCAGAATAAATTTGGAGCCAATGACACCAAAAATTCAGCCAATGCATTAAGAACTATCTTCAGCCTAAAGAAGAACATGAAGTCCTGGAAGTGATGATATGGCCGCACATAGGCCTGATCTCAACATCGAGTCTGTCTTGAAGTACATGAAGAGACAAAAGGATTTGTGCAATTCTGCAGATACAGAAGATCTGTGGTTATTTCTCCAAGATGTTTGGATCTTCCCTGTGCAAGTGTACCTAGAAAACTTGATGCTGTTTTGAAGGCAAAGCGTGGTCATACCAAATAATGATTCAATTTAGAGTTCTCTTTTGTTCATTCACTTTACATTTTCTTAATTGATGAAAATAAACTTTTAACACTTCTATTATTTAAAGCATTCTTACTTATTTTTTCCTCACCTACCTAAAACTTTTGTTCAGTACTGTAAGTCAAACTGGGAAAACATGTAAAAACAATGAACTCTCCGAAACCTCTAGCACCAATATTATACATCCTGTGTGACATAAATGTACATAAATGTGAACTGGGATCTTAGGCATTAATACTTTATTTCCCCATTACCCCAATATCATTTTTTCTACCCTGGCCCTCTTTGCTTTTGCATATTCACTAAAAGAACGTGTGGATTTGGATAACAATCAGCCATGTACATTGGTTGCATCTAAATTAAAAGGTTTATATGGGACATGTATAGAATTTGACAGAGACTTTAAAGAGAATCTGTCAGTAGGATTAACCCTCTCAGGTTACGGTCAGACGGCAGTAAATTCTCTCATCCGAGAGAATCGTGACGATTATGCAAATGACACTGATCAGAGTTTGATCTGAGAGTCAGCATAGTGTGATCTGATTCTGTTAGATGAGAGAATCGGAGCACACTGTGAGAAGAAGATGGAGAGCAAAATTTCTCCATCTTCTCCATTATGTGAGTCTACTGAGATCAGACTGCACTCGGATTTCATGCAAGTGCAGTCCAATGTGTTACACGCAAGCCGCTAGATTCAGATAGGGCGAGACAGGTTTCATTAATTCTTTGGAATCCTAGGGGAACCGTTACCCAGGACGACCATAGGCTGCAGCTTCTCTCAGTTACAGGATAGATTAAATTGCTGACCAGACACATTTGACAAGAGTCCTCAGAAACGTTAGAACAGTAAAATTTAATGAGGCACGGCCAGTGCAATGTAAATGTCTCTTTGAGCAACAGGCTCCAGTAACAACAGTACAATCTCCTTCGCAGCACAGTAGTACACAGTCTATCCAGTAGCACAGTACAACACAGTTTTAATGCATACACAACCACAGGCTTTTCCTTCACGAGGACTCAATAGTACGCAGCATTCTTTATCCTGCATGGAGATGGAGGGGGAGGGTCTGATTAGGGAGATGATGTCTATGACAGGATTCCTTCCAGTCCTTATGTTTCTGCCCGATAAAACTTTGCACTGTTAGCTCAGGGACTCTATCTGACCTGTGTTTAGCTTCCCTCCTGACCTGAATTCTGTTCCTTTGCCTTCTGTGAGATACAGATCATACACCACCTTTCTCTTCAGCTGTAACCAGAGAGTAAATAACTTTCTCACAATCCCCCTGGGGCTCTGCTAAACACTTTCTGTCTCCTGTGACTGTGTTAACCCCTCTAGTTGCTGGATGCTTTTGAAGCAACAGCACTACTTCTGCATGTCACAAGCACCCATAGACTTGAATGGGTGAGTGGCATCCAATTTCTGAGTTCAGATTCTGTCAGTGAAAAAAATTGTGCATAAGCAATGCCCCACTGAATAACTTTGGTCCGAGTGCTATCTGATAAAAATCGGATAGCACTCGTCTGATGTATATGCTGGTTCGAGCAATCCCTTAAGCTGTCTATATGGGCATTCAGATTATAAGAAGCTGAATAAAATGATACCTTGATACAGTATCTGCATCCTATTTATTTCAGAGAAATCGAAATTTTTCTTAATATGTAAATGAGCTGATAAGAACTATGGGCCGGATACTGATCTCCCTGAGAATCTGCCTCTAGGGTTTATTTTAAATGAAAGGAGGAGTTACCAGTGTGAGACATGTAGATAAGGACAGCAGTCAGTCATTACATATCTCACACTGGTAACGCCCCTTTTCAGTTAAAATAAGCTCTGGAGACAGCTTTTCAGGGAGATCTATGACCGGCCCATAGATCTTAACAGCTCATTGACGTATTAAAAAAAATGTTGATTTGTCTGGAACAAGACATCGGATTGCAGATACCAAGGTATCAATTTATTAATTTTCCCTTGACCAACAGACCCATATAGACGGCTTAGGACGGTTGCTCCTACTGACAGATTCCCTTTAACACATGGAATCCTAAGTGTATAATGTAATCACTGTTAGTACTCCCAGTTTCCTTACTCCACGTACTTGTGTATAAAGCCCATAACATACTGATCACGCTTCATCTTCCCTCTTCTTCAATGGTCTCAATTGGGAGAAGCAGAAGAGAAAGCAGTTGGTACGAGATCAACTGTACAGAAATCACATATGTAATAGTCAAGTGATGAGCACAGGGAGTGTAGAAACCGCAAAATCCTAACATAGTTCACATAAGCATACTTTCGGACAATATGCTGACTGTATGCAAAACAGGTCACATGAGGAAGTGAAGATGGATCCAGCTCAACACACCAGGCAATTGATTAAAATTCAACAATCTTTATTGGCAAATCCTTTTAAAAGTTTGTAGAAAAAAAAAAAATGGACATCTCAGACGACAAAGCATATATTATGGGGTGGTGTGTATAAAAAATGCTATTGACCAGCAGTGCCAGGGGAGGCCCTGACACGTGTTTCTGTACTTCCTCAGGGAGAAACACGTGTCAGGGCCTCCCCTGGCACTGCTGGTCACCTGTTTACTTTCACTAAGTATGTCTTACTTAACCCTTTCCATGTGATGTTTGTACTTTTTATGTGTTGCTGAAAAAACCTCTGATGGTTGTTTATACTGTGACTTGTTATAGGTCACTTGATCTATGTTATTTAACTTTTTCTGCACACATTGTCTGTGATTTATGGATTGTATGGGTTGGACTATGTGACCTATTATAGGTCCAATGTGAATTTGATACCAGCTGTGTCTCTATCTACCCCCTGCTGCCTCACATGCCCATGTTATGTCTTTTCACACGTTATTGATACCTATATGTTATTTTTTAAAAAAATACATAAATAAAGCATTTATCTCTTTTAGTCAACATATGGTGTTTTAATTATGTTATTTTGGGGTTTTGAAAATACCTATGGTCTCTCTGGTTTATATGTTTAGTGGTACGCCCCCTATTACATCCAAGGTCCTATCTGTCACTGTTATTTTGTTGTTCTTCAGGAAATAAACTGCACTACTAATACTTTTGCCTGATTCTGACTCCTTTATCGGATTCACACCAGCCGTGCGGGTCACCCGTTTTCTCTATACTACCCGCATTTCCAAACAGACTAACAGTCTTTGAGGTAAAAAATTGCAGCTAGTCTATGCCATACATACACCATCCGTATGGCACTCATTTTTAACGTATTCATTGAAAAGATTACATAGGAAACTGCATGTGGGCTTTTATTTTAATTTACTGAGGATGTTAAAAATGGACGTCATAAATGTAAAAACATCCATTTTTTCTGGAAGACAAACAGATGATTTTTCATACACACTGAACTTCGCATAAGGCCACGTTCACACACTCAGTATCTGGTCAGTGTTTTTTGTAAGCCAAAATCAGGATTGAAATAATCATAGGAAAAGTATAATAGAAACACGTCACCACTTCAGTATTTATCACCCACTCCTAGTTTTGGCTTACAAATACTGATATAAAATACTGACCGGATACTGAACATGTGAATGTTGCCTACCAGTGAGTATATTACACACTTAGGATTAGAGTCCCTGTCAAATTCTATAAACCTCCTGGACAACCCTTTTAAGGATTTGTTCATACTGCATCATTTTTTGGAGGTCAAAAAGTCTGTATTTTAAGCAGAAAACATTTCAGGGGTCATTCCTTTTTTCTGGAATTTTGTAAAACCTGAAGCGTCTTTTTTTAGCATATTTGGTAGTTTCCTGAGCATTTTTTTGATGCTCTTTTCCGCCAGCATTTTTTTTTAGCATTTTTGGGCATATTTTGTCTGTTGTTTTCTGGACGTTTTTTTAAATCCATTAAACAATGAAGAAAATGCTAATGTTTTTCTTAAGAGAAAATGCAACTAAAACACTCAAATAAAATGGCCATACATCTTTTTAGCTTTACCAAAAATGAACGTTACTCATTTTAAAAGCTCGGCTCTTTTGAAAGTCTGAAGAGTTTAAAAGACAATAAAATACCTGGACATATCAACAGCAAGTCGTTTTCCCATACAAATTAATTGTACTATTCCTTTGATTGGTTTGTTAGTACTTTTTTTCTGAGAGGAGCCACTCATTAGTAGCCTGGGAAGCTCCGTAGGTATTACCCCCTTCCCAGGCTTCAAACATTTGCCCCAACTGTCTGCTTAACCTCCGCTAGAGACTAAAATTATGGGGATCCCCACGCCAATTTTTTTTAAATAAATCCTTTATTTTAACACTAAATGACAAGTACAGTAATCAACACTGTCACTGTACTTATTATATATGTGACTGACATGTTTCTATCTATCTAATCTATGTGTGATGCTCTATTTTTTCTGTTCTAAATTGTCGGGTACCGATGTATGCCGCTGATGAATTGCCGCCCGGCTTTTTTTTAAAGAGACAGGTGCATGAAAACACTATTATTTAAAAAAAAACAACAACTTTATTTTAACACTAAATAACAAGTACAGTAACCAACACTGTCACTGTACGTATTATATATGTGACTGACATGTTTCTATCTAATCTGTGTGTGATGCTCTAGTCTTTCTGTTCTAAATTGTCGGGTACCGGTGTATGTCGCTGATGAATTTCTGGCTTTTCATGTTTCATTGTGAGCACCGTTCCCATCGATTTGGGCAATCACTGTAATGCCACAACCACCATGGCTGTGGCATTACAGTGAGTGGCAGACAATCCCTGCATGATTGGTGCTCTAAATCGCGCCAAACATGCAGGACGGAGACCCGAGCTCCCGCCCGAGCATCGCGCAAGTACTCGGCGAGCTCAGAGCATCTCGAGTACTGAGATGCTCGAGCGAGTACCGAGCAGTGGCGAGCGTGCTCGCTCATCACTACATGTAACCCCTTACATACTGCTGTCAATAGTGACAGCCGCATCAAGATGGTTAACAGAGCATGGGGGTTCCCAGTTTAACCCCATCGCACCCTGAGATTGTGTGGTCCTGATGGTTGCAATGGCAAGCCATAGCCAAGTATTGGCCTTAAGAGTCTGCCAAATATACAGTACAGACCAAAAGTTTGGACACACCTCATTTAAAGATTTTTCTGTATTTTCATGACTATGAAAATTGTACATTCACACTGAAGGCATCAAAACTATGAATTAACACATGTGGAATTATATACTTAACAAAAAAGTGGGAAACAACTGAAAATATGTCTTATATTCTAGGTTCTTCAAAGTAGCCACCTTTTGCGTTGACTGCTTTGCACACTCTTGGCATTCTCTTGATGAGCTTCAAGAGGTAGTCACCAGAAATGGTTTTCACTTCACAGGTGTGCCCTGTCATAAATGGGGTTGGGACCATGATTTGTATTGTGCAGAAGTCTGGTGGATACACAGCTGATAGTCCTACTGAATAGACTGTTAGAATTTGTATTATGGCAAGAAAAAAGCAGCTAAGTAAAAAAAAAACGAGTGGCCATCATTACTTTAAGAAATGAAGGTCAGTCAGTGCGAAAAATTGGGAAAACTTTGAAAGTGTCCCCAAGTGCAGTTGCAAAAACCATCAAGCGCTACAAAGAAACTGGCTCACATGAGGACCAACCCAGGAAAGGAAGACCAAGAGTCACCTCTGCTTCTGAGGATAAGTTTATCCGAGTCACTAACCTCAGAAATCACAGGTTAACAGCGGCTCAGATTAGAGACCAGGTCAATGCCACACAGAGTTCTAGCAGCAGACACATCTCTACAACAACTGTTAAGAGGAGACTTTGTGCAGCAGGCCTTCATGGTAAAATAGCTGCTAGGAAACCACTGCTAAGGACAGGCAACAAGCAGAGGGAGACTTGTTTGGGCTAAAGAACACAAGGAATGGACATTAGACCAGTGGAAATCTGTGCTTTGGTCTGATGAGTCCAAATTTGAGATCTTTGGTCCCAACCACCGTGTCTTTGTGCGACGCAGAAAAGGTGAACGGATGGACTCTACATGCCTGGTTCCCACCGTGAAGCATGGAGGAGGAGGTGTGATGGTGCTTTGCTGGTGACACTGTTGGGGATTTATTCAAAATTGAAGGCATACTGAACCAGCATGGCTACCACAGCATCTTGCAGCGGCATGCTATTCCATCTGGTTTGTGCGTTTAGTTGGACCATCATTTATTTTTCAACAGGACAATGACCCCAAACACACCTCCAGGCTGTGTAAGGGCTATTTGACCAAGGAGGAGAGTGATGGGGTGCTACGCCAGATGACCTGGCCTCCACAGTCACCAGACCTGAACCCAATCGAGATGGTTTGAGGTGAGCTGGACCGCAGAGTGAAGGCAAAAGGGCCAACAAGTGCTAAGCATCTCTGGGAACTCCTTCAAGATTGTTGGAAAACCATTTCCGGTGACTACCTCTTGAAGCTCATCAAGAGAATGCCAAGAGTGAGCAAAGCAGTCATCAAAGCAAAAGGTGGCTACTTTGAAGAACCTAGAATATAAGGCATATTTTCAGTTGTTTCACACTTTTTTGTTAAATATATAATTCTACATGTGTTAATTCATAGTTTTGATGCCTTCAGTGTGAATGTACAATTTTCAGTCATGAAAATACAGAAAAATCTTTAAATGAGAAGGTGTGTCCAAACTTTTGGTCTGTACTGTACGTAGAGGCCAGTTCAGAAGTTAGCAACATTTTAGTGGTAGAAATAATATTTTTTATTACTGACATACCACTTTGTGGTAAGTCCTGAAAAGCACCTGAAGGGTTAATGAACTACCTGTTCAGTAACTGACAGCAGTTTTCAATATCTTGAGGGGCGCTGCTTTTAAAATGGTACCACTTTGGGGGGTTTTCCAATGTATAGGTCCCCCAAAGTCACTTCAAAACTGTATAGATCCCTAGAAAAAAAAGTTTTGTACATTTCCTTAAAAAAATTAAAAATTGCTGTTAGGATGTTTATTTTGTTAAATTTTCAAACTTAAGGAACATTTGATAAATTGTGCTGATGTAAGGTACACATATTGGAAATGTTATTTATTAACTATTTTGTATGGTATGACAGTGGATTAAAGATAAAACTTTCAAAGTTTGAAAATTGGATATTTATTGAAATTTTTGTCCAATGGCTGATATTTTTATGAATAAATGCAAAACAGATCGCCCTAAATTCACCACCAACATAAAGTATAATGTGTCACGAAAAAATCTATCTCAAAATCACTTGGAATTTATGAAACATTCCAGAATTATTGCCACATAAACTGACACATCAGTTTTTAAAAATATGGCTTGGCCACTAAGGGATTATGGACAGTTATACCCCCCTTGTAGCCATTAGCCCTATTGGTCAGGTGACATTCAAGTGAGAATGAAACCGTAAAAGCCTGTCAAGATGTGACTTCGTAGATATGTTGCTTTATAACCATCATGCTAATTATTTTGCTGAAATTGTGTTCCTGAGTGAAGTTTTTAATTGCTGCATGTTAACCCCTTTTTGACAGCTTTGGTCATAGTGCCATCCCGAATCCTGCACATTTTACGCAGGTTCAGTGCTAAACAGTTCCATACAATGCATGAAGACTACCAGTGTTATTTTATCTGTCATTAAAGGTTTATTTTTAGTATAGAAATATGTTATAGCCACAGACTGTTATTGTAACTCTGAAGAGGTAAATGGAAACCGCTATCTCTGCAATAGCAGGAAAATAAATATGTTTTAGAAAGTGGTACCTCTGAAATTTACTTGTACCAGCTTTAGGGTACGTTCCCATAATCAGTGTTTATTCAGGCTTTCACACAGCTTAATTTCCACATGAATCCCGCACCTCAGCTCACTTTTGTTTTTGCCTCTCTTTGGTATATGATTTGATTTACAAATGTATGATATGGGGTAGATAGAAAGATATCCATGAAATATATAATTAGTGCCGTGCGTGTAGTTTACTGTACATGTATTAACCTAATAAATGAAAAAAATCCAACATGGGATCCCCCCTATTTTTGATAACCAGCGTAGGTAAAACAGAAAGCTGCGGGCTGATATTATCAAGCTGAAAAGGTTCCTGGTCATTGGGCCCGTCCCAGCCTAAAAATACAAGCCCGCAGCCACTCCAGAATTGGCGCATCACATTAGATGCGCCAATTTGGGCTCTTAGCCTGGCTCTTCCCGTTGCGCTAGTGCAATGGCAGTCAAAGTAATGGTAGTTGGGGTTGATCACAACCGCCATCAACCCCAGGGGGTTAGTAATGGAGCGGTGTCTATCAGCCACCCCCATCACTAACCCGGTAATAAATAATAAAAAACACATAGAAAAAAAACACTTCATTTGCATTAAGACTCCCCCATACTATCCATCGTTCACTTGGGCTTGATGGCAACTGTGATTTTTGACAAATGACAACTTTCAACAACCCCAAATACCATTACCCCGATTGCCACCGCACAAGGGTAATTGGGAAAAACAGGACAAAGCGCCAAAATTGGCCCACCTAATGTGATGCGCCAATTCTGGGGTGGCTACGGCTTTGTATTTTTAGGCTGGGAAGGCCCCAATAACCAGGGATCTTGCCAGCCTAATAATATTAGCCTGCAGCTGTCTGCTTTACCTTGGCTGGTTATCAAAAATAGGGAGGACACCACATAATTTTTTAAAATTATTTATTAGGTTTAATCAGGCTAAAAACTCCTGCGTAAAGCACTTACAATGCATGTTTTTTTTTTGTAAACTGGGGGTTTACCGTATCTAATACAAGTCTATGGGAAAATTACGCACAGAAGTCTGAGCGTTTCTGCAAGACATATTGACATGCTGCGGCTTGGAAACCCGCACCGCAGGTGATTTTACACAGAGTAAAAAAGCACAGTTGGCATGGGATTTCTATTAATTCCATCCACAGTGCAACGCAGTGTTTTGGACGCAGCGAAAATACTGTATGCTGCATCCAGAATGCTAGTATTACTGATTGTGGGAACGCAGCCTTACCCGCATTAAAAGTTGTGGCAAGTGTTATGCTAAAATTTGATACAGACTGTTACCATGTCATTGTGCAAAATCTTGCCATATATGTATGACACAGCAGATACAATGCAGCACAAAGGTGGTGATGACCTACCCCAGATACAGCGTCTTGTTATTTGGTTACTACTTTGTATTCTTATATATTACAGGATGGCATAATACTCAGGTGTACTACTCACGCTGGTATAAATCTGCATTCACACATCCGTTGTAAATGTCCAGACCCAAAGGGTTCCATAGATCCATACCCGTGTTTAAACAGATCTGTGCGTCTGATCTGTGAGACTCAGAGCAGGTCCTATTTCTCATTCATTTTTGCAGTCAGAATTGGCCATAGAGGTCTATTCGGAAAAGTTAAAAAACGGATGAAAAACAGTATACTTTTTACTGCTGTTTTCCATCCTTTTTTAACTGATCCATTGTTAAGAGTGAATGGATAAAAAAAATGAATTCAGAGAGGCTACCGGATTTACTTTTTAAAATAAGGTGAGAAACCATCGCAGTGGACAGGGTGATTGTTTTCTTAAGCCCCTCCCAATGCTCTCAGCGATGGTAAATGCGCCAACATCAAATTCTATTTCCTGTTAAAGAAAACAGAAGCATAAACAGTTTCAGGGCTTCGGGAAGCTTATGAGAAGGAAGTTCTAAGCCAGGCAAGAAGTTACGAGTGGTTTGCCCAGTTCAGAAGTAGCCAAATGTCGTTTAAAGATGAACCCCGTTCAGGTCAACCCTCTAAGTCAAGAAAAGACGAAAATGTTCAAAAAGTACGTGATGCCATCATGTTTGATCATCGCAAAACAATCAACAAATTGGCGGAAATAACTGAAATTTCCTAGCCAAAGAATCCTATCTAAAGATTTGAACATGAGACGTGTCGTCGCAAAGTTTGTTCCACGAATGCTTTCCAATGACTAGAGGGAGAGTGCCAGGAATCGAAAGAACAGGCACAAACTGACGCTGATTTTTTGTCAAAAGCCATCAAAGAGGATGGAATCTTGGTGTTACGCCTATGATAATGAAATAAAACAGCAGTCCAGCCAGCGGAAGACAGCTTCATCGTTCAGACCAAAAAAAAAGCACAAATGTCTTTTTGGTCTGACTTTTTTGTGCTTGTCCAAAAAGTCCATAATGGTTTGTTTTATCGACATCAAAAGAGTCGTTCACGTTGAATTTGTTCCTCAGGGCATCGCAGTGAACCAACATTACAATCTGCAACTGCTGAAGTGATTGCGTGGGGCAGAGAGAAAAAAACAACCTGAGTTGTGGCGATCGGTGGACTGGCTGCTTCATCATGACAACGCGTCTGCACACACAGCGTTGAAAATCAACCAGTTTTTGGTGAAAACAGCATGACAACGGTTTCTCACCCAACCTAGCCCCCGGTGACTTCCTCTTATTCCCAAGAATGAAGAAAAACCTAAAGGGAAAGCGCTTGCAGGATGTAGAAAAGGTTAAGAAAAAATAGCTGGAGGCACCAAACAGCATTAGTTCAGAAGAAGAAATGTTTTGAACAATGGAAAAGTCGTTGGGATAAGTGCAGATCATCTAATGGACAGGATTTTGAAGAGAATAAATGTTTTCAAGATGTTATCTTGAATAAAAAAAATTAAATACCGGTTAGTCATTCTCTTTTTTTGGGTACCACCTGGTATATGGCTTCTCATGCCTGCCATTGATCACGTTTGTAGACACCTCTCTTAATGGTACTTGATGTCCAAATGGGTGAATCAACAAAAGTGCCCGTACGAAGTCCAGAATGCACCATTAAAATGTTATCCAGTGACACTAGAAAGGTCTCTGTCACTTAAAGGGGTTGTCTGGGCTAACACTGATGCCCTTTCATAAGATAGATTATCAGTATAAGCCTGGGGCTTCTGATAGACCTACTGATCTCTACTCTGAAAAAACACAAAATTTGAGCTTAGTTTAAGTTGGTATACATGAAGCATATAAACGCATGTTCAAAATGGCCATAAATCAGAAAAAAAACTACTGATCTCTGCTCTGGCAGCGGACGGCAATGTATGGAGCAGACACTACCCATGTACATTGCTTAGTGGCCGGTCCTGAGCCCGACAGATCAGCCCCTATTCAGTGTACAATGCTTACATCCAGCCACAGCCGGAGCAGATAGCTGATCGGTGGGGGGTGCCAGGTGTAGGACCCCCACTGATCCCATACTGATGGCCTCTCCTACGGATTTATGTCCCAGACCACCCCAAAGCCTTCCATATAGTGGTCCTGCATACACAGCATTTTAAGAGTATAAAATAAACCTTTTTTGGGGAAGTAAAACCTGTGGGGGTGTTGGCTGGCGCTCAGTGCAGCATTACAAAGTGTAATACAGATTTTCCTCCTTTTTTTATGTGTTTTTCACATTTTTTAAAAAAGGCAGCATGCTCTATGTATACCATTTTTTATATATTTTTCAGCAAATTTTTGTAAAGGAAAGCAAAAATCACTTTAACCCCTTAATGGTCTAGGGCGTATTAGTACACCCTAGGCCACCACCCCCGGTTGAGCACAGGCTCCGGCGCTGAGCCCACACTGAACCGGGCACATGTCAGTTGATTCTTACAGCTGACATGTGCCGGCAACAGCCGCGGGTGGAATCGCGATCCACCCGCGGCTGTAAACCAGTTAAATGGCACTGTCAATCACTGACAGTGACATTTAACAGCGCCGCGCCGGAAGCGCGGCCTTAGCCCCGCCCGTCGGTGACTCCGTCACGTGATTGCAGGTCACCGATGGGTTGACATGACAATGCGGGGTTTGCAGCAGACCCCTGTGGTTGTCATGTCTCGCTAGCTATGAGCACCACCTAGTGGTCGGCGCTCATAGCACAGGAGCATTTCTCCTGCATACAGGAGATCTGCTCATCGCCTGTATGCAGTAGAAACGATCAGGAAACTGCAGCTTCTAGTCTCCTATGGAGACTATTGAAGCATGCAGAAAGTGTAAAAAAATGTTTTTAAAAATATTAAAAAAATATAAAAGTTTAAATCACCCCCCTTTTGCCCCATTTAAAATAAAATAAAAAAAATTTCCCACATACACATTTTTGGTATCGCTGCATTCAAAATCGCCCGATCTATCAATATAAAAAAATAATTAATCCGATTGGTAAGTGGCGTAACAACAAAAAAATTCTAAACGCCAGAATTACGTTTTTTGGTCGTCGCAACATTGCAATAAAATGCAATAACGGGCGATCAAAACATCGGATCTACCCCAAAATGGTATCAATAAAAACGTCAGCCCGACACGCAAAAAATAAGCCCTCACCCGGCCCCAGATACCAAAAAATGGAGACGCTACTGGTCTCGGAAAATACAGCCTTTTTTTTTTTAAGCAAAATTTGGATTTTTTTTTCACCACTTAAATAAAAAAGAACCTATACATGTTTGGTGTCTACGAACTCGTAATGACCTGGAGAATAATGATGGCAGGTCAGTTTTAGCATCCAGTTTAAGTGGTAAAAAAAACAAAACACAAAACAACTGTGGAATTGCAATTTTGTTTTGCAATTTCACTGCACCAGTGATGATGTTTAAAAGTACAACTCATCCC
This sequence comes from Phyllobates terribilis, assembly GCF_046119375.1. Lineage (NCBI taxonomy): Eukaryota > Metazoa > Chordata > Amphibia > Anura > Dendrobatidae > Phyllobates > Phyllobates terribilis. The sequence goes on along the minus strand of NW_027362762.1, from coordinate 322,544,470 downwards.
GCAAAAAATAATCCCTCACACGGCCATATTGACCGAACTATAAAAAGGCTATGGCTCTGGGAAGAAGGGGAGCAAAAAACGAAAACGGAAAAACCCAGGATCCTTTAACGGGTTAAAATCCACCATTAGGTAAATTTTTTTTTTATTTTTACAAACATTGAAAAAAGGCAGAAATAAGGCTATGTGCCCACGATGCAGAAATGCTCCGGATTTTTCCTGAGCGTTTCTGCATCTCCCTGGCAGAAAAAAAAGCATGCGGATTGTACATGCGTTCTTCCTGCCAGGGACATGCGGATGTGAAGCGTTCTTCACATGCATTTCCGCATGCGGGTTGACAAGCGCTTTCCAAGCGATTTTAGCATCACTTGGAAAGTGCTTGACAACTTGGTCACACTATATAAATCCATGAAACCGGCACAGATTTATATAGTGTGGCCGTAAAAGAATGGTAAAAAATAAATCTATACTTACCTTCTGATGGCCCCCGCAGTTTTGCTTCGCTCCGTCCTGGCTGCCGGCAGATCGCGGTACTGAAGGACCTGCTGACGTCATTGTCGCGTGACCCGTCACATGACTATGACGTCAGCGCAGGTCCTCCAGTCCACTGCAGTGGGGGCCATCAGAAGGTAAATATAATCTTTATTTTATTCTTTTTTTTACAGGTACTATGGTACCCGGGTCCGGAGGAGAGTCTTCTGTCCTCCACACCCGGGTACCATAAGTACATTGAACGCATGTATTCCGCATGTGCTTATCCAGTGATGCGGATTCCATGCGTTCCAATGCAAGTCAATGGCGGCAAAAACGCCACGCTTCCGCAAAATAATTGGTAGTGCTGCGTTTTTTTCCGCAATGATAACCCGCAGCGGAAATGTGCACAGCACATGCGGATTATCATTGGCAGGCCTTCTACCATGCGTTTTTGCGGCTGCGGAAACGCTTAAAAAACGCATTGTGGGCACACAGCCTAAGTGAGAAGTGTGAAAGTATAAGCCAGGAAAGCCATGTAGAGGTAGAGCGCCCCCACAAGGGCATCAGTCTGCTTGCCCCCAAGGCTCAGTCAGCGAGGTCCATGAGAGTCTCAGCGTCAGTCAGTGCTCCCCTAACAGAGAGTCCCGCTCTGCGCCCCCACCAGCCTCCTGCCATCAGCCCTCACTCAGGATCAGTAACGCTGAGCGTCCATGGCTCACAGCTCACTGCAGACGACTATCACCTACAGCGCCGCCATAACGCGTCCTGGGCGCCGGGCTGCACACACCGCAGCCAGAGAGAAGAACGGAACCATAGTGCGGGGCAGGGGGAGCACATTCCCGGGGCACCGCTCTTGCCCCCGCCGCTGCTGTCACCACAAACACAGAGCGGAGCATTGTGGGAACTGACAGCGGCTTTCGGCGGGTTTTGTTAAAATGGCGCCTCTGCAGTGACAGTTAACGGGCGAGCTCCGTGAAAACTGTAACCCCCGGAGGAAATACGGTAGCGGGCGGACCCCAGCATGGCTACCCCGGACCAGAAGTCACCGAACGTTCTGCTGCAGAACCTCTGCTGCCGGATACTTGGCAAGGGGGAAGGTAATGCGGGCCGCACCGTGTTCATTCTCCACTCCTTGTATTTCTCATCCGCTTGTTCTGTCATTTGTCTGCAGGATCAGTCAGTAAGCTGGGCACAGTGAGCTGTCAGGGATCAGTCAGTAAGCTGGGCACAGTGAGCTGTCAGGGATCAGTCAGTAAGCTGGGCACAGTGAGCTGTCAGGGATCAGTCAGTAAGCTGGGCACAGTGAGCTGTCAGGGATCAGTCAGTAAGCGGGGCACAGTGAGCTGTCAGGGATCAGTCAGTAAGCGGGGCACAGTGAGCTGTCAGGGATCAGTCAGTAAGCGGGGCACAGTGAGCTGTCAGGGATCAGTCAGTAAGCGGGGCACAGTGAGCTGTCAGGGATCAGTCAGTAAGCTGGGCACAGTGAGCTGTCAGGGATCAGTCAGTAAGCTGGGCACAGTGAGCTGTCAGGGATCAGTCAGTAAGCTGGGCACAGTGAGCTGTCAGGGATCAGACAGTAAGCGGGGCACAGTGAGCTGTCAGGGATCAGTCAGTAAGCGGGGCACAGTGAGCTGTCAGGGATCAGTCAGTAAGCTGGGCACAGTGAGCTGTCAGGGATCAGTCAGTAAGCTGGGCACAGTGAGCTGTCAGGGATCAGTCAGTAAGCGGGGCACAGTGAGCTGGCAGGGATCAGTCAGTAAGCGGGGCACAGTGAGCTGGCAGGGATCAGTCAGTAAGCGGGGCACAGTGAGCTGGCAGGGATCAGTCAGTAAGCGGGGCACAGTGAGCTGGCAGGGATCAGTCAGTAAGCGGGGCACAGTGAGCTGTCAGGGATCAGTCAGTAAGCGGGGCACAGTGAGCTGGCAGGGATCAGCCAGTAAGCGGGGCACAGTGAGCTGGCAGGGATCAGTCAGTAAGCGGGGCACAGTGAGCTGGCAGGGATCAGCCAGTAAGCGGGGCACAGTGAGCTGGCAGGGATCAGCCAGTAAGCGGGGCACAGTGAGCTGTCAGGGATCAGCGAGTAAGCGGGGCACAGTGAGCTGTCAGGGATCAGCGAGTAAGCGGGGCACAGTGAGCTGGCAGGGATCAGCCAGTAAGCGGGGCACAGTGAGCTGGCAGGGATCAGTCAGTAAGCTGGGCACAGTGAGCTGTCAGGGATCAGTCAGTAAGCGGGGCACAGTGAGCTGTCAGGGATCAGTCAGTAAGCGGGGCACAGTGAGCTGTCAGGGATCAGTCAGTAAGCTGGGCACAGTGAGCTGTCAGGGATCAGTCAGTAAGCTGGGCACAGTGAGCTGTCAGGGATCAGTCAGTAAGCTGGGCACAGTGAGCTGTCAGGGATCAGTCAGTAAGCTGGGCACAGTGAGCTGTCAGGGATCAGTCAGTAAGCTGGGCACAGTGAGCTGTCAGGGATCAGTCAGTAAGCTGGGCACAGTGAGCTGTCAGGGATCAGTCAGTAAGCTGGGCACAGTGAGCTGTCAGGGATCAGTCAGTAAGCTGGGCACAGTGAGCTGTCAGGGATCAGTCAGTAAGCTGGGCACAGTGAGCTGTCAGGGATCAGTCAGTAAGCTGGGCACAGTGAGCTGTCAGGGATCAGTCAGTAAGCGGGGCACAGTGAGCTGTCAGGGATCAGTCAGTAAGCGGGGCACAGTGAGCTGTCAGGGATCAGTCAGTAAGCGGGGCACAGTGAGCTGTCAGGGATCAGTCAGTAAGCGGGGCACAGTGAGCTGTCAGGGATCAGTCAGTAAGCTGGGCACAGTGAGCTGTCCGGGATCAGTCAGTAAGCTGGGCACAGTGAGCTGTCCGGGATCAGTCAGTAAGCGGGGCACAGTGAGCTGTCCGGGATCAGTCAGTAAGCGGGGCACAGCGAGCTATCAGGGATCAGTCAGTAAGCGGGGCACAGCGAGCTGTCAGGGATCAGTCAGTAAGCTGGGCACAGCGAGCTGTCAGGGATCAGTCAGTAAGCTGGGCACAGCGAGCTGTCAGGGATCAGTCAGTAAGCTGGGCACAGCGAGCTGTCAGGGATCAGTCAGTAAGCTGGGCACAGCGAGCTGTCAGGGATCAGCCAGTAAGCGGGGCACAGCGAGCTGTCAGGGATCAGCCAGTAAGCGGGGCACAGTGAGCTGTCAGGGATCAGCCAGTAAGCTGGGCACAGTGAGCTGTCAGGGATCAGCCAGTAAGCTGGGCACAGTGAGCTGTCAGGGATCAGTCAGTAAGCGGGGCACAGTGAGCTGTCAGGTATCTCCGGGATCAGTCAGTAAGCAGGGCACAGTGAGCTGTCAGGGATCAGTCAGTAAGCTGGGCACAGTGAGCTGTCAGGTATCTCCGGGATCAGTCAGTAAGCAGGGCACAGTGAGCTGTCAGGTATCTCCGGGATCAGTCAGTAAGCAGGGCACAGTGAGCTGTCAGGGATCAGTCTGTAAGCGGGGCACAGTGAGCTGTCAGGTATCTCCGGGATCAGTCAGTAAGCAGGGCACAGTGAGCTGTCAGGTATCTCCGGGATCAGTCAGTAAGCAGGGCACAGTGAGCTGTCAGGGATCAGTCAGTAAGCAGGGCACAGTGAGCTGTCAGGTATCTCCGGGATCAGTCAGTAAGCAGGGCACAGTGAGCTGTCAGGGATCAGTCAGTAAGCTGGGCACAGTGAGCTGTCAGGTATCTCCGGGATCAGTCAGTAAGCAGGGCACAGTGAGCTGTCAGGTATCTCCGGGATCAGTCAGTAAGCAGGGCACAGTGAGCTGTCAGGGATCAGTCTGTAAGCGGGGCACAGTGAGCTGTCAGGTATCTCCGGGATCAGTCAGTAAGCAGGGCACAGTGAGCTGTCAGGTATCTCCGGGATCAGTCAGTAAGCAGGGCACAGTGAGCTGTCAGGGATCAGTCAGTAAGCTGGGCACAGTGAGCTGTCAGGGAGCAGTCAGTAAGCTGGGCACAGTGAGCTGTCAGGGATCAGTCAGTAAGCGGGGCACAGTGAGCTGTCAGGGATCAGTCAGTAAGCTGGGCACAGTGAGCTGTCAGGGATCAGTCAGTAAGCGGGGCACAGTGAGCTGTCAGGGATCAGTCAGTAAGCTGGGCACAGTGAGCTGTCAGGGATCAGTCAGTAAGCTGGGCACAGTGAGCTGTCAGGGATCAGTCAGTAAGCGGGGCACAGTGAGCTGTCAGGGATCAGTCAGTAAGCGGGGCACAGTGAGCTGTCAGGGATCAGTCAGTAAGCTGGGCACAGTGAGCTGTCAGGGATCAGTCAGTAAGCTGGGCACAGTGAGCTGTCAGGGATCAGTCAGTAAGCGGGGCACAGTGAGCTGTCAGGGATCAGTCAGTAAGCGGGGCACAGTGAGCTGTCAGGGATCAGTCAGTAAGCGGGGCACAGTGAGCTGTCAGGGATCAGTCAGTAAGCGGGGCACAGTGAGCTGTCAGGGATCAGTCAGTAAGCGGGGCACAGTGAGCTGTCAGGGATCAGTCAGTAAGCGGGGCACAGTGAGCTGTCAGGGATCAGTCAGTAAGCGGGGCACAGTGAGCTGGCAGGGATCAGTCAGTAAGCTGGGCACAGTGAGCTGTCAGGGATCAGTCAGTAAGCGGGGCACAGTGAGCTGTCAGGGATCAGTCAGTAAGCGGGGCACAGTGAGCTGTCAGGGATCAGTCAGTAAGCGGGGCACAGTGAGCTGTCAGGGATCAGTCAGTAAGCGGGGCACAGTGAGCTGGCAGGGATCAGCCAGTAAGCGGGGCACAGTGAGCTGGCAGGGATCAGCCAGTAAGCGGGGCACAGTGAGCTGGCAGGGATCAGCCAGTAAGCGGGGCACAGTGAGCTGGCAGGGATCAGTCAGTAAGCTGGGCACAGTGAGCTGGCAGGGATCAGTCAGTAAGCGGGGCACAGTGAGCTGTCAGGGATCAGCCAGTAAGCGGGGCACAGTGAGCTGGCAGGGATCAGCCAGTAAGCGGGGCACAGTGAGCTGGCAGGGATCAGTCAGTAAGCGGGGCACAGTGAGCTGGCAGGGATCAGTCAGTAAGCTGGGCACAGTGAGCTGTCAGGGATCAGTCAGTAAGCTGGGCACAGTGAGCTGTCAGGGATCAGTCAGTAAGCGGGGCACAGTGAGCTGTCAGGGATCAGTCAGTAAGCGGGGCACAGTGAGCTGTCAGGGATCAGTCAGTAAGCGGGGCACAGTGAGCTGTCAGGGATCAGTCAGTAAGCGGGGCACAGTGAGCTGTCAGGGATCAGTCAGTAAGCTGGGCACAGTGAGCTGTCAGGGATCAGTCAGTAAGCTGGGCACAGTGAGCTGTCAGGGATCAGTCAGTAAGCTGGGCACAGTGAGCTGTCAGGGATCAGTCAGTAAGCTGGGCACAGTGAGCTGTCAGGGATCAGTCAGTAAGCTGGGCACAGTGAGCTGTCAGGGATCAGTCAGTAAGCTGGGCACAGTGAGCTGTCAGGGATCAGTCAGTAAGCGGGGCACAGTGAGCTGTCAGGGATCAGTCAGTAAGCGGGGCACAGTGAGCTGTCAGGGATCAGTCAGTAAGCTGGGCACAGTGAGCTGTCAGGGATCAGTCAGTAAGCGGGGCACAGTGAGCTGTCAGGGATCAGTCAGTAAGCGGGGCACAGTGAGCTGTCAGGGATCAGTCAGTAAGCTGGGCACAGTGAGCTGTCAGGGATCAGTCAGTAAGCGGGGCACAGTGAGCTGTCCGGGATCAGTCAGTAAGCGGGGCACAGTGAGCTGTCCGGGATCAGTCAGTAAGCGGGGCACAGTGAGCTGTCCGGGATCAGTCAGTAAGCGGGGCACAGTGAGCTGTCAGGGATCAGTGAGTAAGCTGGGCACAGCGAGCTGTCAGGGATCAGTCAGTAAGCTGGGCACAGCGAGCTGTCAGGGATCAGTCAGTAAGCTGGGCACAGCGAGCTGTCAGGGATCAGCCAGTAAGCGGGGCACAGTGAGCTGTCAGGGATCAGCCAGTAAGCTGGGCACAGTGAGCTGTCAGGGATCAGCCAGTAAGCTGGGCACAGTGAGCTGTCAGGGATCAGCCAGTAAGCTGGGCACAGTGAGCTGTCAGGGATCAGTCAGTAAGCGGGGCACGGCGAGCTGTCAGGGATCAGTCAGTAAGCGGGGCACGGCGAGCTGTCAGGGATCAGTCAGTAAGCTGGGCACGGTGAGCTGTCAGGGATCAGTCAGTAAGCTGGGCACAGTGAGCTGTCAGGGATCAGTCAGTAAGCTGGGCACAGTGAGCTGTCAGGGATCAGTCAGTAAGCTGGGCACAGTGAGCTGTCAGGGATCAGTCAGTAAGCTGGGCACAGTGAGCTGTCAGGGATCAGTCAGTAAGCTGGGCACAGTGAGCTGTCAGGGATCAGTCAGTAAGCGGGGCACAGTGAGCTGTCAGGGATCAGTCAGTAAGCGGGGCACAGTGAGCTGTCAGGGATCAGTCTGTAAGCGGGGCACAGTGAGCTGTCAGGTATCTCCGGGATCAGTCAGTAAGCAGGGCACAGTGAGCTGTCAGGTATCTCCGGGATCAGTCAGTAAGCAGGGCACAGTGAGCTGTCAGGGATCAGTCAGTAAGCTGGGCACAGTGAGCTGTCAGGTATCTCCGGGATCAGTCAGTAAGCAGGGCACAGTGAGCTGTCAGGTATCTCCGGGATCAGTCAGTAAGCAGGGCACAGTGAGCTGTCAGGGATCAGTCTGTAAGCGGGGCACAGTGAGCTGTCAGGTATCTCCGGGATCAGTCAGTAAGCAGGGCACAGTGAGCTGTCAGGTATCTCCGGGATCAGTCAGTAAGCAGGGCACAGTGAGCTGTCAGGGATCAGTCAGTAAGCTGGGCACAGTGAGCTGTCAGGGAGCAGTCAGTAAGCTGGGCACAGTGAGCTGTCAGGGATCAGTCAGTAAGCGGGGCACAGTGAGCTGTCAGGGATCAGTCAGTAAGCTGGGCACAGTGAGCTGTCAGGGATCAGTCAGTAAGCGGGGCACTGTGAGCTGTCAGGGATCAGTCAGTAAGCTGGGCACAGTGAGCTGTCAGGGATCAGTCAGTAAGCTGGGCACAGTGAGCTGTCGGGTATCTCCGGGATCAGTCAGTAAGCAGGGCACAGTGAGCTGTCGGGTATCTCCGGGATCAGTCAGTAAGCAGGGCACAGTGAGCTGTCAGGTATCTCCGGGATCAGTCAGTAAGCAGGGCACAGTGAGCTGTCAGGTATCTCCGGGATCAGTCAGTAAGCAGGGCACAGTGAGCTGTCGGGTATCTCCGGGATCAGTCAGTAAGCAGGGCACAGTGAGCTGTCGGGTATCTCCGGGATCAGTCAGTAAGCAGGGCACAGTGAGCTGTCAGGTATCTCCGGGATCAGTCAGTAAGCAGGGCACAGTGAGCTGTCAGGGATCAGTCAGTAAGCGGGGCACAGCGAGCTGTCAGGGATCAGTCAGTAAGCGGGGCACAGTGAGCTGTCAGGGATTAGTCAGTAAGCTGGGCACAGTGAGCTGTCAGGGATCAGTCAGTAAGCTGGGCACAGTGAGCTGTCAGGGATCAGTCAGTAAGCGGGGCACAGTGAGCTGTCAGGGATCAGTCAGTAAGCGGGGCACAGTGAGCTGTCAGGGATCAGTCAGTAAGCTGGGCACAGTGAGCTGTCAGGGATCAGCCAGTAAGCTGGGCACAGTGAGCTGTCAGGGATCAGCCAGTAAGCTGGGCACAGTGAGCTGTCAGGGATCAGCCAGTAAGCTGGGCACAGTGAGCTGTCAGGGATCAGCCAGTAAGCTGGGCACAGTGAGCTGTCAGGGATCAGCCAGTAAGCTGGGCACGGCGAGCTGTCAGGGATCAGTCAGTAAGCGGGGCACGGCGAGCTGTCAGGGATCAGTCAGTAAGCTGGGCACGGTGAACTGTCAGGGATCAGTCAGTAAGCTGGGCACGGTGAGCTGTCAGGGATCAGTCAGTAAGCGGGGCACAGTGAGCTGTCAGGGATCAGTCAGTAAGCGGGGCACAGTGAGCTGTCAGGGATCAGTCTGTAAGCGGGGCACAGTGAGCTGTCAGGTATCTCCGGGATCAGTCAGTAAGCAGGGCACAGTGAGCTGTCAGGTATCTCCGGGATCAGTCAGTAAGCTGGGCACAGTGAGCTGTCAGGGATCAGTCAGTAAGCTGGGCACAGTGAGCTGTCAGGGATCAGTCAGTAAGCTGGGCACAGTGAGCTGTCAGGGATCAGTCAGTAAGCTGGGCACAGTGAGCTGTCAGGGATCAGTCAGTAAGCTGGGCACAGTGAGCTGTCAGGGATCAGTCTGTAAGCGGGGCACAGTGAGCTGTCAGGGATCAGTCTGTAAGCGGGGCACAGTGAGCTGTCAGGTATCTCCGGGATCAGTCAGTAAGCAGGGCACAGTGAGCTGTCAGTTATCTCCGGGATCAGTCAGTAAGCAGGGCACAGTGAGCTGTCGGGTATCTCCGGGATCAGTCAGTAAGCAGGGCACAGTGAGCTGTCGGGTATCTCCGGGATCAGTCAGTAAGCAGGGCACAGTGAGCTGTCGGGTATCTCCGGGATCAGTCAGTAAGCAGGGCACAGTGAGCTGTCTGGTATCTCCGGGATCAGTCAGTAAGCTGGGCACAGTGAGCTGTCAGGTATCTCCGGGATCAGTCAGTAAGCAGGGCACAGTGAGCTGTCGGGTATCTCCGGGATCAGTCAGTAAGCAGGGCACAGTGAGCTGTCGGGTATCTCCGGGATCAGTCAGTAAGCAGGGCACAGTGAGCTGTCAGGTATCTCCGGGATCAGTCAGTAAGCAGGGCACAGTGATAAGCTCACTGGTCTCATGGGCCACATGTGACTCCCGAGCCCTCTGGTTGGGGACCCCTGCTATACAGTCATGTCAGAGCCAGCTAATAAGTTACCATAGCAGCAGCATCTTTTCTGCCCCAGGTCCTTCTCTGACAAGAGTACTCAGGTGCCCAGATCTACGTGTTGGCGTCACTTTTGCCCATGTACTAATACTTTCAATTGTGGAGCTGCATACACAGCACTGTACAATGATTATTAGAAAGGAGCCGCCATCTAATAAACTTGCAGGCACTGACCCCGCTCCTGCATTTCCATCAGCAGAACTGGGGCTGGTCATGTGCAGACCGCAGTTTGCCCACAATATTATGTGGCCTTTACCACTCACATGAAGTTAGCAAGGGTCCTTTACCAATCAGTGTAAGAACGGCACAAAACTTCACATCTGGCACAGCTGCCACCAGGCTTCTGCTTCATGGCCCTGCACCCTAAGGCAAATAAGAATTGTTGCTGCTAAAACGACATCATTAATATTTATGGAGGTTGGGATGACATCACTTTCAGAGATGGGAATACCCCTTCTAGTGTTATGGCTGACTGAGTAATAATTGCAGCACACAAACAACATTAGTTATTTTTGAAAAATCTTCATCACGATTGAGTCTTGTGACTGCGCTAGTCATAATGGCGACACGTCCTGATCAGATCAGCTCACGGAGCTGTGGACTTGGCTCGTCCAAGAAAAGAAACTCAGTATGACAACCACTCTGGTGAAAAGGTCATGGGTGGGTCCGGCATCTATATACATTTATTTACTGTTTACTTCTTGTCATGACTTCTACTATCATGTGTTTTCGACACTTTCCACGACCTATTAACAATGGGTGTGCATTTGCTGAAAGGGTGCGTGGCCTAACATGTTATTGTGCACCCAAAAATTGCGCAGAAATTTTGGCAGAAATTTGTGACACTGAGTACAAAAACTAATAGATGGTATCAGATTAGACCGATTAGCTCCCACTGCCGAGTGCTGCGGATCAGCTCCACTCAAATATATTGAATATATTTCAGTCACTTTTTTTTGCTTATTTAGTTCATACAAGAAAAAAACATGTTATGTAGAAATAGTCACAGAAAAAGGTGGACAACCCAACCAAGAGCAGTCTTACATCTGTAATAAAGTGTCCTAGATGTGGAGTGTTACGGTGTCTATACATAGGTAGATTAGGCTGCAAACATCCAGTAAGGTAAGTGACTGAGATGGTCGGGTTTTTAGATTGATCCATCTTCATCTCCAACACAGGCTCTGTATGGTGAGTGTTATATAATGGACTACAGATAAGTTATCTGCTCTTGTATGACATCACTATATAATGTATGGCATGCGCTATTTTACTATAGGTGAAACATCATGTTTCTTTTTTTCTATCAAAATAGAATTGAAATGGTTTCTACCCTTTCCCACAGCGGATGTCGCCCAGCAGTTCCAGTACGCAGTGCGTGTAATTGGCAGTAATTTTGCTCCAACTGTTGAACGGGACGAATTTCTTGTTGCTGAAAAGATTAAAAAAGAATGTAAGTGTGAATTCTGCTCCTAGGTAATGGCGCACTAATGGGTAGTGCCGGTGTGGGGTTACCTCATGACATCACCCAGAGAGTCCCAAAGATAATGGAGAGGCTTTATTCTAGAAAGTAATTTTTACTATGTGGCAACTTCTTTTTAAAGGGTATCTATCACCAGTTTTTTGTAGCCCATCATGATATAGGGGCAGAGATTTTGGTTTCAGCCATGTGTCACTTACTGGGCTGCTTGCTGCAGTTTTGAAAAAATCCCCATTTTATCTGCTGCAGAATTACTAGTTCTCTGAATGCCGAGCCCTCTATAACTCACCCATACCACTGATTGACAGCTTTCTGCCATTGCACAGTGGGCACAAATGCTGCCAATCAGTGGTGAGAGTGGGGTTATACAGAGCTCATGAATATGGAGGACTAAACTACAGCAGGTTTACTAGTCCTCTAGTAGTAATCTCCTCCTGATAAAACACAAATTTTACCAAAATCACAGCAAGCAGCTCAGCAAGTGATCATCGCTGGAATCATTACATTATGCTGCTCTCTGATTAGGTGTCAAAAGCTCGGTGACAGATTCTCTTTAAGTGCAATGGAATGAAATACACTACATTTATTTAAAGAAGTTTGCCTCTAACTACACTTGATGCATTTGGGATTGTCTAAAAGTTAGAAAATGCGGCATCATTAGACAATTGGCACATGCATTGCTTTCTGACAGTTTTTGTTGTGATATATGCCACAAATGGTCACAAATCAGTTGATACTGTCCCATCTCCTTTATAGGTTTGCTAGGTCATAGTGCTACATTCAGTGATTTTCAGTTCTGTACAGTGTTAGTTTCCTATAAATAAGCAATAGCCACATATGTGTTATATATTAGTGACTTACCGTGCTGCACCTTTCAGGGCAGCAATGTACAGAGCGATGTAATCCCTCCTATAGTGACTGTAATACGGGATCCGCCTATTTGTCAGTTACTCACCTGCATATATCATTTCCCCCCAGTCTTATGGCAGAATCCCAGAAGAGAGTGCAATGGTTGCTCAGATTAGTTTTCATGTGAGACATTTATTTACTGTCTAACGTCTTTGATCCATTGCTCGGGGTAAATGCTTTGTTCTTTTGTAGTTGTGAGGCAGAGAAGAGAAGCAGATGGCGCTCTGTTTTCTGAGCTTCACCGGAAGCTCCAGTCCCAGGTATGTGTTGGACATGATGTGGCCAAAATGTGACTATTCTATTGGAGAGTTGTCTCACAATTATAACATACGACCTGCACAGAGGATAGGCGATAAATATTTGATCTCTAGCAGTTCCTGCAATCATTCATGACACTGCAGAACCTGTGTCCCATGTTTGATTGGAGCCACAGTCATGTATGTGCACTGATGCCCCAATAATTGTCTGTGGGACAGATGAAGATGACTATGCTGGGCTCCTTCATCTCCATCAGTCCCATAGGCAATGAGTGAAGCTGCAGTGTGAATGCCTTGACTTCATCAAACTGGGGAGATAAGACCTCTGTTCTGGTAAAGGGCAGTGGGTCCCCGGCTGACAGATACTTATCACTTGCAATGTAAGTCCTATCTACAGAATAATTGTGGGATTACTACGTTACCTAGCGTAATCATTTTGCATGTATAAAATGTGGAACCTTGTAGTTTTGTTGTCACTTTTTGTTTGCTTTATGGCATTTATTTTTTTTTAAGGATTTTATATTTTCCTTAACATTCCCATTACAATATACTGGCATACTTGAGTATGTTGTCTGAGCACAGACATGTACTTGTTGGAGACGTCCCTGGGGACTGTTGTTTGGGCTGAGGCGGTCTCTATAGTGATGCCAGCCCCAGCTGTCATGCTGCTGAGGGAAGGGGATACTTTATCATGGCATTTAACCAGTTCACTGCTGAGTTTTCCCTGATGCTGGCACTGGCAGTGTGAGTGTAACTACATTACAGTTGTCCTCTTGCTAGTGATTGCCCAGGCACAGTGTCAGCACCCACTTGATCACTTTGATGTAATAGTATGCCAGGGTGCCAAAGGCCTCACCTGTAATCCAGATACCTGATATAAGGCTAGGGCTACATGGCAACATTTGTCGCGTGCCACCGAAATCGCTGTTTTACATTTCCTATGGTGTCGCAATACGACCTGCAACACAGTCACTAATGTTCCATATGTGTGTGATTCTCTGCCGCATGCCTCAAGCAGCACACTTACCATAGACTTCAATGCACATCGCATGCGACAAGTTGTAAGTTACATGCAACTTGTCCCAATTTGGCTGTTGTATTTTACAGAAAAGTGATTCACAAAAGCTAACAAATGGTTGTCTACCAATAATTAATGAATCCTACAAAAAAGGTCTACCTCACTTGTATAAGAATAAAATATATTAAATACATAGAAAATCATTTATTCCATTATTAAAAAAAAAAACCTGTATGTGTACCAGGGAAACATCAAACAGATAAGTGGATATAAAAATGAGGGTGTAATAGGGAATAAAGTCATATGATCAAGAGGCACTCAATTCATATGTTATTCATATATTATGTAATCAGATACAAACACTCATTAAAGTGCATGTGCATAAATAAGGATCTAGACCTGTTAATTAGATTTGAATTCATATTTAATCTAAGACATGATTAGTAACAGTGGACAATAGTTACCCTGACAGTCTCTCAAGGTGTCCGCACCTTGAAACACGTTTCGCACACTGCTTTCTCAAGGGGAGGAAGCAGTGAACGAAACGCGCGTCGGGTTCGGATATCTTGAGTGACTGTTTATGCACATGTACTTTTATGTGAGTACAAAACTGGAAAGAACTATGAATTGAGTACCTCTTGATCAGATGACTTTATTCCCTGTTAGACCCTCATATTTATTGACCACTTATGTGTTTGATATTTCCCTGGCATACATGTTTGTTGTTTTTTTTTAAATGATGGAATAAATGGTTTTCTATGTGTTTAACGAATAATATGTTTTATTTTACAGCAAAATCAGAGTTGCAAAATAATGATGCAACAGCAAGTCGTGTCTCTCAGATTTTCTGAGAATTGGTGTTGGGCATCAAATATCGCTGTGTAACCCTAGCATCTATTAGTAAATAATTAAAATGAATTGGTAGCATGTGCTAGGTTGTTTGGGTCCCGGGAATGCAATTACAACTGGAAATTTGACCTATGTCGTTCTTGATGTGGACGAACTTCTAGAAATTGGGTCTGTACTGATTGATGACATTATTTTGAGCTGCTCTTTTTTGCTTGAATCTTTTTGCTGTGTTAGTCCAATAAGACAATGTTTTCTGCAGACGTAGGAAGGGCAGTATGGCCATTATAAAAGCAGTGGGTTTTGTGATGTTATTTTTGAACCATCAAACCCTTTTAGCATTCTTGATCATAGGAAACTTCTTGCAAGGAATAGATTTTTTTTATTTGACTTTTAACATAACGGCCTACGCTGAGTGGTGAAGGTTTATTTTTAGGATCATTTGCTTTATTGTTCCACAGATTTATTGAGTTTTTTTTCACATACAAGCTTTTTAAGCGGCTTTTGTTTCTGGCTGAAGGTTAAATACACTATTGATTCTTGGATGGGAACTGAAGAAACGATTAGTTCATCTCATTAATGGATAATACTGTTTGTCATACAAAATGGTACTCCATGCACTTACGTCCTAAACAGGGCTTCCTTGATCGAACGTTCTGTAATGGTAGTTTGTACACAGTTGGTATCCCTTTTTTATTATAAGATTATGTCTCCTATGAATTTTGTTGATGGTTGCGGTACATGGTAAGTTGGTGGACAGTGTGAAAATTGACATGATATTTTTTATGTCAATATATTTTTGTCTTCATTGGGAAACGAAAAATGTTTTTACATCAGAGGCCAATTCATTGTGTCCGTTTTAGTAATGAGTGATGGAGGAGGACAACTTCCAGATCCTCATATCTAAATTTGCTTTATGAAGGGTCTTGCGTTATTTTTCACTGTACATCACAAATTTTACAGTATGCGTGTGTATACATATGTAAATATTTGTGTATGTATACAGCGGATATAAAAAAAAAAAAAAAACTACTGAATCATATCAGAACTTTTTCCACCTTTTAATGTCACCTATTTTGTACAATTCAACTGAAAAATAAATGGAAATCGTTTCTTGGGTGAAAAAAGAAATATAAATAATGTAAATTATGTGGTTACATAAATATGCACACTCCTAAACTAGTACTTGTGAAAGTACTCATGACAACATTCAGTCTGAGTGGGCCATTCCAAAACTTTGATCTTCGTCTGGCGAAGCCATTCTTTAGTTGATTTGGAGGTATGCTTAGGGTCCTCTTCAGTTTTTAGCAGAGACATGATAATTTTGTTGCAAAATTGACTAATATTTGGAACTGTTCATAATTCCCTCCACCTTGACTAAAGCCCTAGTTCCAGCTGCCAGAAAACTTCCCCAAAGCATAGTTCTGCCTCCACCTTGCTTCACTGTGGGTATGGTGTTCTTTTAGTGATGTACATTGTTGGCTTGGCACCAAACACCTCTTGGTATTATAGCTAAAAGATTCAACCTTAGTTTCATCAAACCATAATACATTTTCCCTTTTGCTTTTGGAAGACTTGATGTAGGATTTGTGAAAACATAGCCAAGGTTTTGTATATATACAGTACAGACCAAAAGTTTGGACACACCTCATTTAAAGATTTTTCTGTATTTTCATGACTATGAAAATTGTACATTCACATCAAAACTATGAATTAACACATGTGGAATTATATACTTAACAAAAAAGTGTGAAACAACTGAAAATATGTCTTATATTCTAGCTTCTTCAAAGTAGCCACCTTTTGCTTTGTTGACTGCTTTGCACACTCTTGGCATTCTCTTGATGAGCTTCAAGAGGTAGTCACCGGAAATGGTCTTCCAACAATCTTGGAGTTCCCTGAGATGCTTAGCACTTGTTGGCCCTTTTGCCTTCACTCTGCAGTCCAGCTCACTCCAAACCATCTCGATTGGGTTCAGGTCTGGTGACTGTGGAGGCCAGGTCATCTGGCGTAGCACCCCATCACTCTCCTTCTTGGTAAAATAGCCCTTACACAGCCTGGGGGTGTGTTTGGGGTCATTGTCCTGTTGAAAAATAAATGATTGTCCAACTAAACGCAAACCGGATGGAATAGCATGCCGCTGCAAGATGCTGTGGTAGCCATGCTGGTTCAGTATGCCTTCAATTTTGAACAAATCCCCAACAGTGTCACCAGCAAAGCACCCCCACACCATCACACCTCCTCCTCTATGCTTCACGGTGGGAACTAGGCATGTAGAGTCCATCCGTTCACCTTTTCTGCGTCGCACAAAGACACGGTGTTTGAAACCAAAGATCTCAAATTTGGACTCATCAGACCAAAGCACAGATTTCCACTGGTCTAATGTCCATTCCTTGTGTTCTTTAGTCCAAACAAGTCTCTTCTGCTTGTTGCCTGTCCTTAGCAGTGGTTTCCTAGCAGCTATTTTACCATGAAGGCCTGCTGCACAAAGTCTCCTCTTAACTGTAGTTGTAGAGATGTGTCTGCTGCTAGAGCTCTGTGTGGCATTGACCTGGTCTCTAATCTGAGCTGCTGTTAACCTGCGATTTCTGAGGCTGGTGACTCGGATAAACTTATCCTCAGAAGCAGAGGAGACTCTTGGTCTTCCTTTCCTGGGGCGGTCCTCATGTGAGCCAGTTTCTTTGTAGCTCTTGATGGTTTTTGCAACTGCAGTTGGGGACACTTTCAAAGTTTGCCCAATTTTTCGGACTGACTGACCTTCATTTCTTAAAGTAATGATGGCCACTCGTTTTTCTTTACTTAGCTGCTTTTTTCTTGCCATAATACAAATTCTAACAGTCTATTCAGTAGGACTATCAGCTGTGTATCCACCTGACTTCTGCACAACACAACTGATGGTCCCAACCCCATTTATAAGGCAAGAAATCCCACTTATTAAACCTGACAGGGCACATCTGTGAAGTGAAAACCATTTCCGGTGACTACCTCTTGAAGCTCATCAAGAGAATGCCGAGAGTGTGCAAAGCAGTCATCAAAGCAAAAGGTGGCTACTTTGAAGAACCTAGAATATAAGACATATTTTCAGTAGTTTCACACTTTTTTGTTAAGTATATAATTCCACATGTGTTAATTCATAGTTTTGATGCCTTCAGTGTGAATGTACAATTTTCAAAGTCATGAAAATACAGGAAAATCTTTAAATGAGAAGGTGTGTCCAAACTTTTGGTCTGTACTGTAATATATATATATATATATATATATATATATATATATATATATATGTTTCCTTTTTGCCAACCTACCCCACAGGCCAGACATATGAAGAATACGGGAGTTTGTCACATGCAGTACGCAACCAGAACCAGAAACTCCTGCAGATCCTTGCCGTAGGCCTCTTGGCAGCTTCTCTGACCAATTTTATTCTTGTTTTTTTATCAATTTTGGAGAATCGTCCAGCTCTATTTGATGTCACATTGTGAACCTGAAGGGTTCGGCATTCAATCACCGCGCTGTGTATAGAGAGCGGCGGCTGTAAGCACGCCCCTGGCACTGACTCACAGCTGGACCTAATGCTGAGCTGCTATCAGTCAGTGTTGGGGGAGCGGTTACAGCCGCTGCTCTCTATACACAGAGCGGTGACTGAACCAGCGCTGGCGCCATCCCCGTGACTGAAACACGAACCCTGGTGGGGGGAATAAAGGTCATTTCTTCTAGGCAGCGGGGCTCTCAGTGCGGGTTCCGCGTCGCTTCAGAACACAATTAACCTGCAGATTAACTCCATATCTGCCTGTTAATATAGCTTTTTTTCACGTGACTTATTCTCTTTGTTATAGAGTGGCACAAAATACTTTCCAAATTTTAAGTGTTTTGTAAAGTATTTGCATGTAGATTTCAATGTGTTTACACCAAATATTACACACTGTATAACAAATCCAAAAAGTTTTCCATCGATGGGTCGTTGTATGAATTTGAAAATTTGTAGCCTGGCTTCAAGTCTGCACAAACCGTGGTGTGTTGTTCTTCTAAATTGAATTTGCAGCCTTCAGCTACAATTACTGCTGCACCCCTTTTTTTATTTTTGCCTTTTAATTTTTTCTTCCTTTTCCTTAAAGAGCCATAACATTTTTTTTTCTACCATCTTAGCTACATGAAGTCTTGTGTTTTTTATTTTTATTTATTTTTTATTTTTTGCGTGACCAGTTATAGTTTTGAACGGCACAACTCATTTTGACTCATTTTGCCATATTGTGAACTGGAAACCGGGAAGAAAATTCCAAGTGCAGGAAAAAAAATACATTTTTTTTTTGTGTTTAGTTTTTACTTCATTTATTGGTAAATTTGACCTGGCAACACTATTTTTCAGTTCAGAATGATTATAGCAATACCAAATTTGTATAATGTGTGTGTTTTTATTTTTTTTATTATTTTATTTAAGTTTGGTCTGTGTTGTCATTTTCTAAATAAACCTCTTATTAATTTTCAGTTGATGGACCTGTGTAAGGTTTTTTTTTTCATGGCAAGCTGATGTTTCTACTGATATATTTTGGGGTGCACACAATGTTTTAATCAGGGCTGTGGAGTCAGTAAGCCAAACCTCTGACTCCTCAATTTCCCTGACACTTACTGACTCCGACTCCACGACTCAGACTCCCTCATACATGGCTCATGTTTAAGTGATAATACAGATTCATCTCAGCTAAAAGTCTAGACCCTTAGATCAGGAATAGGACAGACATTTATAGGACATTTCATAACTTTCCCAAATTCTTATGAAAAAATATTCCCCACAAACTGCATTGAACTATTGTACCCAATTTATTGTATATTGTTGGAGTTGGTCCATTTTATACCGACTCCACAAAAATGGACACCGACTCCACGACTCCGACTCCACAACCCTGGTTTTAATTGCATTTTTGTGAAGAAATATGTCAGCCGAAAAAAAAATGGGTTAAACAGTCACTATTTTGATAGCTTGGACTCTTACAAATGTGGTGAAACAGAATATTTTTTATTGAGGGGAACAAAGAGGTCATCTAAATTTTTAGGCTTCTTTTTTTTCATTTTCAAAACTTTTTTTTTGGTTGCCAAGGGTACATGAAATTGCAGTTGTCTTCTCTCTTGTTTTACATTCTTGATCTGGATTGCAGGATATACAGTCATGCTCAGTGTTGCCACCCTTCAGATTGTTCCAGAAAATTAAGTATTTCTCCCAGAAAATTATTGCATATGTATATTTTGTTATACACCTGTTTATTTCCTTCGTGTGTATTGGAACAACATAAGAGAAAAAAAGGTCAATTTGACATAATTTCACACTCAACCCCAAAAATTGGATAGACAAAATTGTTGGCACCTTTCCAAAATTGTGGGTAGACAACTTTGTTTCAAGCATGTGATGATCATTCAAACGCACTTGTGGCAAGTAACAGGTGTGGGCAATATGAAAATCACACCTGAACCCAGATAAAAAGGGGAGAAGTAGACACACAGTGCAAAGATTGAGTCAGAGTGTGCCACACTAAGCATGGTGAACAGAAAGAGGAGAAGAGAACTGGATGAGGACTTAACAACCGAAATTGTTTAATAATATCAACAAACTCAAGGTTACAAGTCCATCACCAGAGTTCTTGATGTTCCTTTGTCTATGGTGCGCAATATAATGAAGAAGTTTACAACACATTCACTGTAGGTAATCTCCCTGGACATGGGTGGCAGAGAAAAATTGATGAAAGGTTGCAATGCAGGATAGCCCGGATGGTGGGTAAGCAGCCCCAATCAAGTTGCGAAAAAATTCAAGCTGTCCTGCAGGCTCAGGGTGCATCAGTGTCCGTGCAAACATCCGTCGACATTTGAATGAAATTAAACGCTATGGCTGAAGACCCAGGAGGACCCCACTGCTGACACAGACACAATAAAAAGCTAGACTGCAGTTTGACAGAATCCTTCTGTGAAATTGTCTTGTGGACAGATGAGACCAAGATAGAGCTTTTTGCTAAAGCACATTATTCTACTGTTTGCCAAAAACAGAACGAGGCCTACAAAGAAAAGGAATACAGAACCTACAGTCAAATATGGTGGAGGTTCAAAGATGTTTTGGAGTTGTTTTGCTGCCTCTCGCTCAAAGTGCCTTGACTGTGAAAGGCATCATGAAATCTGATGATTACCAAAGGATTTTCGGTTGCAATGTAGTGCCCAGTGTCAGAAAGCTGGGTTTGAGTCCTAGGTCATGGGTCTTCCAGCAGGACAATAACCCCAAACATACTTCAAGAAGCACCCAGAAATGTATGGAAACAAAGCGCTGGAGAGTTCTGAAGTGGCCAGCAATGAGTCCGGATCTAAATCCCATTGAACACCTGTGGAGAGACTTTAAATTTGCTGTTGGGAGAAGTCACCCTTCAAATATGAGAGACCTGAAGCAGTTTGCAAAAGAAGAGTGGTCAAAATTCCAGTTAAGAGCTGTAAGAAGCTTGTTGATGGTTGTAGGAACAATTGATTGCAGTTATTTATTCCAAAGAGCGTACAACCAAATATTAAGTTGAGGGTGCCAACAATTTTGTCCAGCCCATTTTTTTTGGTTTTGTGCGAAATTATGTCCAATTTGCCTTTTTTTTTCCTCTGCTTTTTTTGGGTTGTTCCAATACACACAAAGGAAATAAACATGGGTATAACAAAACATGTGTAATTGCAATAACTTTCTGGGAGAAATATTTTTTCTTAAACAATTTCAAGGGTGCCAACACTTTTGGACATGACTGAAAGCAAAATTATGGTTTCCTATGGAGTACAGCCACAGGAGTGCCGACAGGACAGCCATGTCGGCTGCCTTGGCAACAAGCGATCGTCTTGTGGGGGTGCAGCGGTGATATGATAGAATCTTGGAACGGCTGCTCTTCATAAATGTGCTGCGGCAGAGATTCACAGCGGCTTTTAAAGGGGAGATCTGGGACTTTAAAAAAAAAAAATGTGCCTAAGCATTAACAGGCAGGTAGTTTCTACTTACCTGGTCTGTTGTGACAACCTATATATAACTAGGAGCAGTAGGCAAAAATTTGTTTCAAATTATAAATTCTTTATTCATACATATACATAAAATATAGGCACACAATAAAATCCATGTTATAAAAGGAGAATGTCAGACATGGGCTCAACCATATACAGTTGTGCTCAAAAGTTTACATACCCAGGATGAATTTTTCCTCTCTTGGCCTTGTTTCGGAGAATATGAATGATAACCAAAAAACTTTTTCTCCACTCATGGTTATTGGTTGGGTGAAGCCATTAATTGTCAAACTACTGTGTTTTCTCTTTTTAAATCTTAATGACAACCAAAAACATCCACATGACCCTGATCAAAAGTTCACATACCCTGGTGGTTTTGGCATGATAACATGCACAGAATTTGACACAAATGGGTTTGAATGGCTACTAAAGGTAACCTCCTCACCTGTGACCTGTTTGCTTGTAATCAGTGTGTGTGGATAATAGTTGAGTGAGTTTCTGGGATCCAGACAGACTCTTGCATCTTTCATCCAGCCACTGATGTTTCTGAATTGTGAGTCATGGGGAAAGGAAAAGAATTGTCAATGGTTATATGGTAGGACAGGAAAGAGATACAAAAAAAATCCAAGGAATTGATAATACCAGTCAGCAGCATTCAAACTGATTAACAAATGGAAAATCAGGGGCTCTGTAAAAACTAAACCACGGTCAGGTAGACCAACAAAAATTTCAGCGATAACTTCCAGGAAAATTGTTTGGGATGCAAAGAAAAGCCCACAAATAACATCAGCTGAAATTCAGGACTCTCTGAAAACTAGCGGTGTGGCTGTTTCAAGATGCACAGTAAGGAGGCACTTGAAGAAAAATGGGCTGCATGGTCGAGTCGCCAGAAGAAAGCCACTTTGTGACATTTGCGCAGTAATAACTCGCCTACAATATGCCAAACAGCACAGAAAGAAGCCTCAAAACTTCTGGAAAAAGGTCATTTAGAGTGATGAGACCAAAATTGAACTTTTTGGCCACAGCCATAAACGTTACATTTGGAGAGAGGTCAACAAGGCCTATGATGAAAGGAACACCATTCCTACAATAAAGCATGGAGGTGGATCGCTGATGTTTTGGGGATGTGTGAGCTACAAAGGCACAGGAAAAGTTGATAACATGCAGCATTTATCTTTTCCTTCAAGTTTTATCAGCAAATACTGGAGGCAAATTTGCACTCATCAGCCCGGAAGCTGCGCATGGGACATACTTAGACTTTCCAACATGACAATGATCCACAACACAAGGCCAAGCCGACCTGTCATTGGCTGCAGCAGAACAAAGTGAAGGTTCGGGAGTGGCCATCTCAGTCTCCTGACCTCAATATCATTGAGCCACTCTGGGGAGATCTCAAGCGCGCTGTTCATGCTAGATAGCCCAGGAATTTACAGGAACTGGAGGCTTTTTGCCAAGAAGAATGGGCAGCTTTACCATCTGACAAAATAAAGAACCTCATCCAGAACTACCACACAAGACTTCAAGCTGTCATTGATGTTAGGGGTGGCCATACACGGTATTATAACTGGGGTATGTGAACTTTTGATCAGGATCATTTGGATGTTTTTGGTTGTCATTAAGATTTAAAAAGAGAAAACACAGTAGTTTGACAATAAATGGCTTCACCCAACCAATAACCATGAGTGGAGAAAAAGTTTTTTGGTTATCATTCATATCCTCTGAAACAAGGCCAAGAAAGGAAACATTCTGCCAGGGTATGTAAACTTTTGAGCACAACTGAAGGTAAATCCCAAACTAGACTTCAAATAAATAACATGTAATAATCACAATTCAATAGGTTGTATCAACAAATCAAGCTTAACACTAAATATTCAGTGGAAAAAAATCCTACTTTTTAGTAGCACACTTAATAAATTGTACAGCCCACAGTATCAAATAGTGATATAGTTGATCACTTTGCTATAGGATTCTGGATCTCAAAGACATATACTTGTCCAATATTAAACATACAAAAAGTATGTCTGTCAGAGGAAGCGAAACGTGCGTTGGGTTTCTTTGGCCACCATTCAGGTTTTATTTTCCACTTACTATTTATTCCCCTATGTACTGTATATCTAGTGATTTGTTTTTGTATGCTTAATATGTCTGTCTTTGGACTAATGCTCCTAGTTATATATAGGTTGTCTTTATTGATGGTAGAGCCCCTAATTTTGGTCTGTCTAGGCTTTCATCTACCTGTCTGTTGTGGCCGGCGCTGTTCTTCGTCGGCACAGATCGATCGCAGACTTCCGCTGACGTCACGTCAACAGAGCGGTAGTTTCTCTTCCTGTTGACAGGGAGGGACTACTGGTGTCAGGCTGATTGACAGCCAGCTCTCCGCTGCCTAATTGGAGGAAGCCAGTAGCTCCGTCCTGTCAATAGGAAGAGAAACTGCGGCTCTGTTGACAGGGAGCAGCTGGATCTCTGGCAGGAGCTGTCAATGACCAGCGCCAGGTACAGCAGGCAGGTAGTTGCCTCTGTTAGCAACTGCTTACCATTTTTTTTTTTTTAAAGTCCCAGATATCCCCTCTAAGGAGTATCTGTTAAATGCAGATGCCTACTGTATAATACAGCTGAAAAGTTGATTTGCTACATCAGCCATTTTGTCTGAAGGATATAACTGACAAATACAATTTTTCTTGCAGGGTGTGTTAAAAAACAGATGGTCAATTCTGTACCTATTGCTTAGTCTAAGTGAAGACCCACGCAAACAGTCAAGCAAGGTATGCAGTGGTAAGATTCCTAGGCGGTGACTAGACAGTTTAATTGTATGGTTTTCTTTTTCCTGTCATAGATTCTAGCCACACGTGATGGTATTTATTTTACTTTTAAACACCTACATTTGCAATCAAAATTATCCTGCCCCCATTGTATATTTGGTTTTAAAGCATGGCTTTGGCTTGGTGATGTTCTTGGGATGCCTTGCTGCCTCTGGCACTGGAAATATGCATCATTTTGGAGGGTAAGATAGATCCAATCTCTTGTCAGGGAATCTTATGAGAATTTGCCAAACCCTTGTGTGAGGAAGCTGAAGTTTGGGCTTTATTGGCCTTTCCAACAGGACAGTGATCCCAAACATACATCATATTCCACCAAGGCTCAGTTTCAGAAGTCCTGGAGGATTCTGTAGTGTCCATCACAGTCACCTGACTGTAGAAAATCTGATGGAATCTGAGGAAGGCTGTTGCAGCATGCAAACCTAAGAATATTAGTGAACTGCAGGCCATTTCTAAGATTCCTCAGGGGCGCTGCCAGAAGTTGGTGTTTGGGTATGTGTCACGTTTGCAGCAGGTCACAATAGCTAAAGGTACTCTAATAATTACAACCCCAAGTCCAAAAAAAGTTGGGATGCAGTGTACACTATAAATAAAACATGAATGCAATAAGCCCATATAACCATATTTTATTCACAACATTCACAAGAAAAAATGGTCAGAGGTTCACCAATCTGAACAACTGCGTCTGAAAATTGTGGACAATTTCAGTAAAACGTTCCTCGATATAAAATTGCAAAGACTTGAATATCCCTCTTTCTACACAACATGATAGCATCAAGAGATTCTGTAGAAATTCATGTGCACAAGGGACAAGGCAGTTTGCAGTGCAATCCACAAATGCAATTTAAAGTACCATGCACCCGGTTACCTGGTTGTTGCTAGAGCTCCTGATGGTGGAGTTAGGCTTGAGCTGCAGGTAGCCGCCAGGTACCACTCCAAGGGCAGTCCCTGGTACTGCGGCAGCTGACCCCAAGGGTCAGGGTCACACTCACAGATTCTGAGTCACTGGCAGGACAGAATTCGGAATCACAAATAGGCTAGATAACACAACCTGCTCAGGCAACATGGATTCTGGGTCACCAAACAGGATGGACACTGGTACTTGTTTAGGTACCGCCTGATCCGTTTCAGGCTCAGACAACAGGAACAGGTTCAACACTGTTAACTAGAACATGGAACTGGCAACTGACTAGTTGCACCAACACTTACTAACCAAACTGGGGAGGGTGCATTATATACCTGATGCCTCCCATCTATTGGCAGGGGGCATTTCCAAAGTGTGCGCCCTGTCTCTTTTAAGAATCGGAGAGCACGCATTTGGTGGCCCGGTGGGAGATCTGTGAGACATGTGCTGGCCCAGAGAAGCAGGAAGCCACAGCAGGGAACTGGGACACTGCCGAGCGGCCGGGGCGGTAATTATGTCGGCGTCCCTGCTGGGAGGAGGGGGGAACATGCAGGGGTGCCGACATTAGTGTTACATAAAGCTCTATCGTGCAGAGAAGAAGCCATGTATCAACACAATCCAGAAACGCTGCTGTCTAACCTGGGCCTATGTTCATTTAAAACGGACTGAGGCAAAGTGGAAAACTGTTCTGTGGTCAGATGAATCAAACTTTGAAATTGTTTGTGGAGACCATGAAAGCTGTGTCCTGTGGACTCGAGGAGAGGGACCATCCAGCTTGTTAGCAGCGCAAAGTTCTAAAGCCTGTATCTCTGATGGTATGAGGCTGCACTAGTGCCTATAGCATGGCCAGCTTACACACCATGAGAAGCATTATCAATACTGAGCATTATACACAGGTTTTAGAACAACAAATGCTCTCATCCAGACAACTTCTATATCAAGGATTAAGTTGCATATTTCAGCACGACAATGCTAAACCACATTCTGCATCCAGCACAACAGTATGGCTTCAAAGAAGAAGAATTTGGGTGTTGAACTGTCCGCCTTTAGTCCAAACCTTTCACCAACAGAAAACATTTGGTGCATAATGGAACGAAAAATCTGCCAACATAGGCCCAGGACTATTGAGCAGCTAAAATCCTACATAAGACAAGAATGGGACAACACTTGAAAGATGTGCCTGATTAAGTGTTGTGCGCCTCTTAATGTATCAGGAGCCTCTTACTCCACCATGCCCCTACCTTGTACGTGGCACTTAATGTGTTGACTTTGGAGAAACCACTCGTATTATTAGTTGTTGAGTTATTGAAATAGTACTTGTTTGGTTAGTTATTAATTGAAGAAAGTTTGTGAATTTTACTAAAAAGCCTAATTTGCAATGGGGGTTGAATAAACCTACTTGGTACAGGGGTATTTTCTTATTGTACCGGTGTCTCATTGCATAGTCTATGTACATCTGTCCGGGACATAAAGGACCAGAGTCCTGGGACTGCTTATTCATATAAGTCTGGTGCTCTATTTACAGCATTTTGAGTTCTTGAGCAAATCCTTGTGAGAAGGACACCTGTATATTGCCATAATAGAAATTATATTTTTGACTTCTATTGACTATTATAAAGTTGTGTTGTTATGTAATTTCTGATGAAATAAGATGTAGCAATTTATTGTCTTCATCTTAGATTTCCAGCTATCCATCGTTGTTTGCTCAAGCTTTGCCACGTGATGCACACTCTACGCCATATTACTATGCCCGGCCACAGAGCTTACCGTTGAACTACCAGGATCGAAGTGTGCCATCTGCACAAAATACCGCCAACTTGGGAAGCAGTGGAATTGGCAGTATGGGAATGTATTCCTTAAATGGGCCAACACCTAATCCACAACCATTTGTTCCAGGGTAAGCTTTCAATTGAAGACTGTTTTTCTAAAAGTTTATTAATATCCAAAAAACTTAAAGGGGTAGTCCACTACTAGGATAACCCCTTTGGGCCCGAATGTTTGGCCCCGATACAGTAAAAAAAAAAGCTTATAGTTAACTCTCGTGCTGGCACCGTTCCAGTTGTGTCGGCACTCGCGGTCCAGCGTCTCCTGTGCGCTGGTTATGACATGTGACACCGGCGCCCAATCAGCGCTGGCGTCACTGTCTCCGCCTTCTGTTGAATTGAACACGAAGAGGAAGTCCAGGCTGCAGCTGATTTCTGACTTCCTCTCCATGTTCAAATCAACAGGAGGCGGGGACAGTGACCCCATCGCTGATTGGGCGCCGGCGTCACATGTCACAACAACAGCACGAGAGCTCCAGGACCGCGAGTGCCGACACTGCGGGAACGCCACCAGCACGGGAGGGGAGTATAAGCTTTTTTTTTTTATTTTATCTGAGCCTAGCGTGGGGGATGAGAAGGAGTTGTCCAAGTAGTGGACTACTTTAAGTATATGTGTTTTAGTAATATGCATGCCAGAAGTACAAGTCTTGCAAATAATTTACAGAATTTGAAAGGAACATGAAATGTTAGATTAAAATGGATGCATGTATTTCTTGAGTTTTCTACTTGCAGTAAGTGGATTACATTCAAATCCTAAAAAGTAGTATGGAAATGTCTGCAGAACAGGCTGTCATTCATAGTGCAAAGGAGTGATTACAGCTGCTCACTGTGTAGTGGGCAATAACCCTTAGTTCCCTGCACCGTATGATGACTGGGAGCAAGCAGCTGCAAGGAGAATATCATTTTATTTTCTCTCTGTAGCTGCTGTCCCAGTAAGCCGGCTACACTGGATTTAAATGCTATTCTATTTAATGGTCGCAAACACATCTTCAAAATATGTTTAACACCTCATTGTTCAGTTTGAAAGGATACAGTTGATTTATAAAACTTTTCTTTGCACTAGAGCATAGATATAAAATAAACTTTCGTCCCCTAGGGACCACTAATTGTAAAACGTCTCGGATGCAGCACTCTTATTTACATCTGGTCAGGCTTATACTCGGTCATGTGAAATCAATGTAACGATTAGTGTACTCTTCAGACTTGGCTTAGGATCTAAGCCCCAGATTGTACATCTGTATGTACTGCGGGTTGTATGCTTCTCACTGTGAGAGTCTGTCACACGAGCAGGGTGAAATGGTGAAGCGCTGCAGCCGCCGCTTCTCCAGGATCAATGTACTATCATGAGTGATACTTTTAAAATTGGTGAAGGGAACTGTTGGGAAGACTATATTTTTCATCATCATATTTTAAATCCTAAGGAAAGTTTCAGGACGGATCTAATAGCGCAAAATAATAAAGATCCATAATGAGTGAATGCTACCTCTTAACCCTGCCTATCTATGCTGGGAGTGTTGATAAAATTTGCTTAACCCCTTAACGACCACCGATACACCTTTTTAACAAAGGCAATTAAGGGGCCTTATTTCTCATTGCTTTTTAATGGCGCTGAGACATAAGTGAATAGCGCCCCCTAGCATCAGCTAGATGAGATCTTGATAGAGGTGTCTTTTAATTATGTACAGGTTATTTGATTACTACTTGTATACTTACATTCAGACATACCCACCTTTTGCTGCCTCCTCTGTGGTATTTCACTTTTTATACGTATCCATTCTGTTTTTATATTTGTCTGTATAATAAAATTATTGATTTAAAACTTGGCCTATGTTTAAAGCTCTCTTCTTTTTTTAGTGTTCAAACTATTATTTAGACAAATTCCCGTCCACATGCCCGCGTCTGTATTCCACCGAATGTGGACCCCACAAATGTTCTTGAAAAGTCAGGCATTGTGACAATTCCAGGATTACTCACATAAACATATTTGACCATTTATCTCAGTTTGACTGGTTTTACACAAAACTTTTGTTTACATTGATATTAGTTATATATGTATGTTGGTGATACGGGCATGAACATTTTATTGGAGGATCTCTAATAAGGAGGCTGTTCTGTACTTGTACACTATGGGCTTTACTGCATGGTTCTTGCTGAACCTCATGTACCAGACAATACTTTTAGAATTCTGTAGGTGATACGTTGTTTTGTGCATATAGTGCTTCCTATCTTGGCGGGCTGGAGCATTTTATGGTGTACCACATCTATTGGCACATTAGTCCCTTATATTGGGATTGATGGAGCTAAACAGACGACGTACGACCAGTTTATTTTTCCTGCTATAACATATGCAATTGCAGAACAACTGTTTTGTAAGCTAGACCAAGTTTTATAATCATCAAATATGTTTTTAGGGCCATGCCTCCCTCTGTGAGTAATAATTCCTAGAAGGATTTTCTTGTTTGCTCAATGTCTCTAAGCTTTGAATGGGTCGTGGAATTCCATCTATTTTACCCTAAAGATCAAATGTTGCGCCATCTATTATAGGCACAGCCGTCTGTCCAGGACTCACATTGGTGCCATATTGGATGTATTTCTGAACACTGAAAACTAGTGCAATAAAATTTGAGGTGTGTTCCTCAGAAGGCATAAAAGAGACAGTGAAAAAAATGCAAATTGTAATTTTTCAAACTTGTGTTGCATCAACTGCATAAAAAATGGTGGTATTAAACTACTCACTACCTACCTCACTAGATAAATACATAAGAGGTTATAATTTACAAAAAATACATTTATGGGGGTTTTCTGTTATTTGTTGTTTTTGAACCACACGGACTCTGCAATACTCTTTC
Organism: Phyllobates terribilis; assembly: GCF_046119375.1. Classification (NCBI taxonomy): domain Eukaryota; kingdom Metazoa; phylum Chordata; class Amphibia; order Anura; family Dendrobatidae; genus Phyllobates; species Phyllobates terribilis. The sequence goes on along the minus strand of NW_027362762.1, from coordinate 322,515,209 downwards.
ACTTTCTGCACATAAAAAAAAATGGTGGAACTTGTAAGTGAGTTATAAGATAGACAATTGGTAGGGGTTTCCCAATGTGATAAAAAAGGTTAGGAATCACAATTCCAAATAGAGCCAAATTTATGTTCCAAAATTCAAATAGTTCCCCTTCAGAGCCTTGCCGTTTGTCCAAACAGAACTTTTTGACTACACGTGGCGTATCAACGCGCTCATAAGAAAGTGGGTAAAAGACTGTGAGGTCCACTTTTTGGTGGTACCTCTTGCAAAATTGAAAAATTTGGGGCTAAAGCAGCATTTTAGAGTAAATTTTTTTTTTTTTTTCATTCCACTTTATATTAATCCTTGTGTAGCATCTGAAGGGTTAATAAAATTTCCTGACCGCAGCATTGAGGTATCACTTTTGGGGAGTTTCCAATATATAGGCCCCTCAAAGTCCACTTAACTCTGAATAGGTCCCTTTAAAGAAACAAGTTTTGTAAATTTCTTGAAAAAATGAGAAATTGCTGCTAAACATATCTACTTTACATCTGCATCAATAAAAAAAAAAAAAAAAAACATTTTATTTTGTTAGGAAGTTAGAAGAGTTAAAAATTTTTTTTTTTTAAATGATGCAGATGTAAAGTAGATATGTGGGAAATGTTATTTATTAATTATTTTGTACAACATGATTATCTGGTTTAAGGATATAAAAATAAACATTTTGAAAATGCGCAATTCCAATATTTTCACCAATAAACACAAAAAATATTTACCCCTAACATAAAGTACAATATGTCGTGAAAAAACAGTCTGAGAATCACGGGGATTCGTTGAAGCGTTCCAGAGTTATTACCACATAATGTGATGCTGGTCAGATTTAAAAAATTTGGCCTGATCATTAAGGGTAACATTGGCTCTGTCACTAAGGGGTTAAAACCGGGCAAAAGCGATCTTTGTCCAGAAGTTCAGCTCAGTACTTTACAGTTCTCTCCTAAGTAAGGGGGTACATTTGGAAGAACTGATATAAGCCCAGCAGAAACATTCCTAGGCATCTAGGTCACCCAGCAGCTATCAGTTGTTGTCTGTCCCGCTATTGAGGAATATTCTTTTTGGCTCTGAAGGATCCCTTTCATAGTGAAACGATGGGGAGTTTTGGCACAATCAGTAATTGGTGAGCACATTCTCTGAGAATGGTAAATCTGTGCACTTGTAATCCCCTGACCTTGGCACGTGACCATAATATGTGTCAGCGCTCTTTGATTTTTCACGATGCAAGGCCATGAATTGAGAGGATAAAACTTAACTGAGATGTAAAATCTGCCTTGTGCTAATTAGTTGGGTCATATGTTCATTATGGTTGTGGGAGGCTTTGTCCCAGCATTTGTCTTTGAGACGGTCTGCGCCATGTTCCCAGCTATGCATATAAGGGACTACACTTATTCATAGCTTGGGATCCAGACAGATGACTCCATTATCTTGATTGACCGAATTACATGCTGCCTTTTTTTCTTCATTTTCAGACAGCCTTATCAAACTCCTATGGGAGATGCTTTGCGGCAGCAGTTGGGCACCCGCCTTGCATGGACTTTAGCAACTGGTCAACAGCCAACATTGCAGAATGCTACCTCCAAAGCAATTCCCAATCCAGTTGCCCGTGGTGTACCAAGAACTAGGAGAGAAGGCGATACTAGTGGTAACCAATACAATATATATGTTTTTTTTTTTCTGTAAAGATATTTTGTGGTTATGGTGCCAATAAACTAGTTGGAAATCTTTGGAGCAATGCCGAGCCTCACCAAGCACAACATATGCAAATTGCCTCTTCAGAAAGGAAGAGAGCAGGAACTTTCAGTGTCTCCTAAGGAAAGTAAGAATCCTAACATTCAATATCGACTTTTTAAAGGACCTTGTCATACGACTTAGGGTCAGAAACCAAACCAGAAACTCCATTTGTAGTCATGTGTGTTTTGAGGTGTTTGCCCCTCATTAGTGCAAAGCAGAAGAATGGGTTTGGCTGGGTGAAAGGCCTCTGAGTGCCCTTTTAAAGGGTTGAAAAGGACTGTTTGTATTGATACTTCCTATAGGTGGCGCTAGATTTCTGTTCTCTTTTTCTACAAACTATTTGCATATTTCATTTTTCAGCCTTGTATTGGCCTATAGCCAACTTTGACTTTCTACAAGGACGAACTTTAACCCTTATATCCCCTGTCAGAGGCCTCTCACCTAGCCATATCAGTTTGGTTCTCATGCTTTGCATTGATGAGGGGCAAACACACCAGATCATGTGTCCAAAAATGGAGTTTCTGATTTGGCTTTTTATTCTAAGTCATGTGGCAAGGCCCCCTTAAAAGGTTGCTATTGACCTCTAATAGCCCACTTCCTTTCTGAGGAGACTATTTGCATATTTAAATTCCCACAGAAACCTTGCATGAAAGTCTCCCTGCACCAACTTGATGCTCTCCACAATCAGAACATAGTGATTTTTGGGTCTTCCAATTGGCTGAAATCCAAAAATGTATCAGTCTTCTGTCTATAAACCATTACAATAAGCACAGGAAGGGAGTTATGTTTCTAATCCTGAGCTTGCTGCAGTCATAGAAAGTCCTGTGTAGCGTAGCTTTTGATCACTTATGTTAAAGCTGACCCTAGTGTCTGGCTGTGCCCCGCTAACAATTAGGGAATCTCAGCATTGTTTCTGGACTTGCAACCCATTTCAGATGAAAAACGTACGCATCTGGGCATAGGTAGTGGTACTGGCTACTTGCAATCACTGGGAAACAGCGGAGTCTGCCGGGGAAGTTGTATTCTGCACTTCTTATCTCCTGCAGTAGCTGCATATGGATGACTTCTCACAGAGAACACTGATCCACCACAAGGTTTATTAGCAGCCTTAGCTCTTAGACTTCTGCACTGTTATAACTGGATGTGACGTACCTTTTAAAGAGAGTCTCACTAAAATAATGTTGATAAACTAAAGGATAACTGCTCAATTCTTACAGGAATAAGGAGCAAAGTTTCTCCTCAAGGAGAGCACCAAGTTGACATAGTGAGACTTACTGAATGTATGCAGAAAGATCACAGCCCTGAAAAGGGTCCTTTTGATTCTTAGGTTTGCTACTTCCAACAGGTGGCACCAGAGTTATCGCAAAAAAAAAATATAAAAAACCTTTCCGTGTTTTGCACTGAGAATGACTGTCCAGATCCCATTCAATGTCAGTCCCTTTAATTGGATGGTCCCTCAGTCCTCAGCTTAATTCAGTTTTAGTAGATAAAAAATAGAGCGCAGTTTGTCACCTGCTTAGTTTACTAAAACTGTGACTGAGATCGTGTTATTCAAGAAGGTCATTGAAAATCTTTTTTTTAATAAATGCAAGTTAAAGAAAAACTGTGGCGTGACCTGTCATACTTCTAGGCCCTCATTATATGCCTCAGGGTGTAGAGGTGCTTATGTGACTCACAGCAGCCACAGTTTTCCCGTGACCAATCTGACGGTGGGCCTTTGGGTGGTCTGAGGTGGACTGTGGCCATTTGGGGTCAAGAATTTCACAGCCACTGATGTTGTAGTAATTATTAATGTAAGACCAGAGGGGCATCTTAAAGGAGCTTTCTGCCCGCTCGCATTGTGAATATGGGGGAATTGTGACATAGTGACTGCAGACTTTTTTTTTTCTTTTCTACTCCTAAAACACCTTAAAGTTAGTTTGCCATCTTTACATTGGAGCGAATTATGTTTATCTTGCACAATTGTTCTTCACATAATTTTTACTTTGCAATGTTCTCGATCTTCTCCTTTTTTCTTTTCTAGGGTCTGTGGAAGTAACGGAAACCTCCCTTGTAAGAGACATGTTGTATGTGTTTCAAGGAATTGATGGGAAGAGTATCAAAATGTGCAGTTCTGAAAACTGCTACAAGGTGGACAGCAAGGTGAATATAAGCGCACGGTACATGATATACACTTGTAGATACATTTCACGCTAGTAAGGCTCTTAAGAAGGAGCGAGCTACGTTTTGTAGGTCATTCATTAAAACCCTATTGGTTGTAAATCTGTGAACTAATCCTGTTCTTTTCATTGTGCTCTAAATGTATACTAAGCTGTATTAAATACAGTCAGTTTTTCTTCTGGGTGATGGCCTTAAAGGTTTCCCATACATGACATTTTATTGAGATTAGTCTAATGGCAATAAAATGTGTGTATTTTTTTTTTAAACGGATCTGTACTGCCATCTAGTGGTCACAATAAAGAACTTCTTTACATATAGACTTTTGCAGTGCAATTTTCCAATGCGGTTTATACACATTAAAATAAATTGTATTTAAAGAAAACATAAAACTCTGGGCTTTCGAGCTTTTAATGAGAGTTCTATTTTTTTCTATTGACAGGGCTTAATAGTAGATAATTAACAGGGCCGTGTACTGCCATACACAAGTATTTCTTTGTATTTACTAGCAATACTGTAAAAAAAAAGTCAACTTGTTTTTGCAAAATAAATTACATTTGTTACATAAAATAAATAGACAATTAAAAAAATGTAGTATAGCTGTTTGTAGCGTTCCAAAGTAATAAGATATTAATTATCCCACTAGGGCTGAAGAAAAATAAATGAATAAAAATACCAGAATACCTCCCCTCCTCAAAGAAAAAAAAAGCAAAGTTTATACTGTACATCAAAAGCATGCTAGTAAAAAGTACAGCGGGAATTTTAAAACGAACCATATATTTCATGTATGTTTTTTATATATATTTCACTTCTTTGCACCTCAGGTGGCACTGTCTAAGTCTCTAAAGGATACTACTGGCAGACTCGCAGAGTTAGGATGGCTTCATAATAAAGTAAGAAAATATACCGATCAAAGGAGCTTAGATCGAGCGTTCGGACTCGTTGGACAGGTATGATACATTTTCTTTATTTAGCATTAAAGGGAATGTGGCACTAGGTTTTTACTACCTAATCAGAGAGCAGCATAATGCAGAGACGGAGATCCTAATTCCAGTGATGTGTCGCTGGGCTGATTGCTGTAGATCTTTAAAAAAAATCACAGCTTTATCAGAAGGAGATTATGACTTCGAGGACTAGTAAACCTGCTGCCATGTAGTTCTCCATATTCATAAGTTCTGTATAACCCTGCCCCAGCACTGATCGGCAGCTTTTTGCCTATGCACAGGGTACACAGAAAGCTGACCAATTAATGGTGTGGACGAGGTTATACAGAGCTCAGTGTCTGAAAACTGGTAGCTCTGCAGTAGAAAAATCAGTGATTTATCTCAATTGCAGCAAGCTGCCCAATAAGTGATACGTCCCTGGAATCAGGGTCTCTGCCCCTAACTCATTCTGCTCTCAAACGTGGAAGCAAAAACCTGGGAAAATTTCCCCTTAACTTAGCATGTTACAAGTGCATCTCACTAAATTAGAATATCATCAAAAAGTTCATTTATTTCAGTTCTTCAATACAAAAAGTGAAACTCATATATTATATAGAGTCATTACACACAGAGTGATCTATTTCAAGTGTTTATTTCTGTTAATGTTGATGATTATGGCTTACAGCCAATGAAAACACAAAAGACGTTATCCCAGTAAATTAAAATAATTTACAAAAAAAAAAAAAATTATATATATATATATTAATATTATTATGTTAATGTGTACTTCCTGGTGTGGTAAGTTACATCCCATCATTCATGGAAAGGAAAAAGACAAGCGCTCATAGGGTGATTTTGTATGATACGTTGGGGGTGGTAGGTTAGATAATGTGTTCACCTGATGGAGTTGCGATTGTCACATCTCCAATAAAAGCCTGTGTTAGAGTCAGCCGCTGCTGTCCGCCAGCAGGTAGAGGGCTCCCTTCTTCTGATACAATAGATAATAGAATAGAGGATAGGCATTTGAAGATGACCATTCTCCTGCAGAAGAGCGGTTCCACACTACAAGGCTGATAAAAGTTAGTTATATTATGCTTTTCTGGCTCAAACCAAGTCCTTCTTCAAATACGAACTACAGACCTAGAAACGCATAATAAAACTACTTGCATCAATCTTCAAACGCGCATGACGCACATGTACAACCTTTTTTGGGAAGGCTTAAAGGAAGTGCACAAGCCTCATTCGGTCTAAGATGTTTTTTTTATATAAATTTATATATACATGTATTTTTTTCTAAAGATAAAAATGTGAATCTGATAACCATTATGCACTGTAAATTTACAGCGCTTGGTCATGAATTTTTATTCCTTTTCCCACCGGTCTTATTATAGATATATGACATAGGGTCATAGCTCCGGCATTCTAGAAGGAGCTGGTCGCTCTATGTAATAAATTGGAGCATCGGTAGTGCCAATGTTTCTGTTGGACCTGGCAATCACATGATTGTTAGGTGTCTGCCTAGCATAGTATAGCTGGTGGTTCTTAGCAGACCCACATCAGCTCTGCCAGTGATTTGCCACTGTAGTAGGCTGCTTTACCCTGTAACTGGGCTTCCAGTGGATAACCCCCAGTTACAGTGGGGAAAATGCACAGATATGGGGGGAAAAATATTCCCAAGCGATCTTTTATTATCTCTTATGGGGCAAATTATGTTAAAAAACAATTATGTGCAATGTATGTATAAAACATCAGCAAAAAGTAGAATTAAGTCACCAACTCAAAAAAAGAATTTATTTTTCTAAACACAGCTTATTACATTTATAAAACAAAACAAAAAATACACATAAAAGTATCCACCTGACCATACTAACCTGAAGATTTCTTTAGAGGATAAGTGGTATGAAATGTGAACAGTAAAGAACCAAAAAAAAAAAGATAAGTATGACAGAGTAATTTATATTTACCTTTAAACAGCGCTAAAAAAATACTTGTTTTCCATAAAATAAAGTCTCATACTGCAACCTAAGTGAAAAAATCTAAAAGTTATGGCTGCTTAAAAGGGGAGATGCAAAAATGGGGAAAAATTGGCTGGTCACCCTGATCATTAAAGGGTTAACATGAGTTTGCTCGTGTTGCCCAGTTATTCAAGGGGCAAAAAAATCATTACTACACCTTCAGACAAGCCTGATAGTACAACCGCAACCGAGGCTCTATAACTTTGACTTGCTCAATTTAAGGGTAGGTTCACACGAGCCTATAAAAAATTGGTTAGAGTTTCATCTATAAAACGCAGAGGATTTTTTCCTCAATTGTCATCTGTGTGCAATTATTTTTTTTTTATAGCCGCAGCTATTATCATTTACAGTTTTCTACGTTACAAAACTGCAATGTATCCGTAATAATCGGATGCTGTTCTGTGGCTCTGTATGACATCTGATTTTGTTTTTTGCCGTGAATGGGTGAGTCGCATCCAATTTACAGAAGAAACTAGTGCATGTTTTGATTTATTTATTTTTTTAAATTCACATATTTGATCAGTGAAAAAGAACACTCTTCTGCACTGCCCAATGAAATAACATTGGTCTGAGTGCTGTCTGTTTTTTTCGCGGACATCACTCAGACTGAAAATACCGTCATGTGATTGAGCCCTAACATTCGGGGATCTGATGTCTGACATTTATCTCCTCGTTAGTGGTGCGGTGTTTCGTTGGTTCATACTTCTCTTTTTACTCGTGTAACTGGCTGTCAGCGATATGTCAGGTTGGCCGGCCAACGCTCATATAATGCTTTGCTTCTTTCAACAGAGTTTTTGCGCTGCTTTGCATCAGGAGCTAAAGGAGTATTACCGGCTTCTCTCTGTTCTGCACTCTCAGGTAATAAATATAAAGAAAGAACATACACAATGTATGCACAATGTATCTGCATTACACAATATTATTTCATTAGGTTCAAGGTTGGGCCTTATATATTTGCTCGCAGAATATTGTTTTCCTGTAGAAGTATAGGATTTTTATTTTGCTTTCTTGCACAGCGCTGTATCAGGGTTGCCAACGTTCCAGAAATTTCAGGGCCGCCTGCATTTTTTTTTTGCCCTGTCCATAAAAAAAAAAGAGGGAGAGACTCTCTGTGGCGGTACTCTGCTTCCTTTGGCAGGTCCCTAGCCCTTACTATGACCATTTTACAGCACCAAAGTTCGGGTCCTCATGGACTTCTATGGAGTTCAGGTAGAGTTCTGGTACCTGAACTGAACTTTGGACTAAAGGTTCGGTCAAACACGAACATCCACGTGTCCGCTCATCCGTACTGATAATCATAATGATTTAGTCTGGTTTTCCAAAAAATATTGTTTGTCATGATTTTTTAACAAGGTATCCAGAAAAAATAAAAAATCTATTTGTCAGCTTTGCGCTTTATAGTAACGTAGGTTGAATAAAAACCTAGGTCCATCCAGTTCAACCTTTCTCCCCCAATTGTACTCACTACACTAACTTACTGGGACTAGGCCTCGCAAATGTATTATTACCATTTTTATTGTTGCTGCACTATTACAATTAAAAATGAACCCCTTTATAATTTTTTAATTAGTTTTATATTTTGTATTACTCTTCTGATTCTAATAATGGTATTACTAAAATCCCCATGCCTAAATCTATTTTTGTAATTTGTTTCATTTATCTACTGAACCCACTGACACCGTAGCGGTGTCTTGTCACTCACTGAGCGCAGCTCCAGAGCTGGTCATTCTCCCCGGCTCCTTGGCAGCAGCAGTTGCATAGCTAGAGCGTGGGACACCTAGGAGAGGTGAGTATATGTATTTTATTTTTTTATTCTAATTTTCACAGGTGTGGACACTACGGGAGAAGACAATACTACCCTCATCATGGTCCCTGCTGGTGTTGAACGCAGCGCCGGCAGGGAACCATGATGAGGGTAGCGTTCAGCACTGGCGCTTGGGAACAGCGCTAACTGTATCGCTGATTCCCAGGCTACGGTACGTGTCACACGGATGTCATGCGTGTGGTACGTTATGCGGACTGTATATTTGCAAAAAAAAAAAACGACTTGTCTCCGTGTTGATCACAGGGTCCGCGTAGACACACTGAGATGTGCGCAGACCCATAGATTTGAATGGGTCTGCGTGTGTCAGTGTCTCCGGTATGTAGAAACTGTCACCACTCGTACTGGAGATACTGACGTGTGAAAAAGGCCAAATAGAACACCAAATACTTCCAGTATAAGTGTACACACCTAAGATTTACTTTTTTGCATTTCTTTCTGAATAGTTTTTGGGGGAGGTATTTTGTACTATATTATTCTGTTCTAACCCGCGATTCACCAGTTCAGCATCATATACCGTTTATGATTAAAGCTTCCAATAACTTTGCATCTTCCATGTTGCCTGTAATTATTTGAGAATCTACTCTTTTAAAATCAAGTTGCAGGTGGAAGATGACCAGGGTGTGAATTTAGGGCTGGAAACTAGCCTTACTCTTAGACGATTACTGGTGTGGACCTATGATCCCAAGATCAGATTGAAGACTCTTGCAGCACTTGTTGATCACTGTCAAGGTAAGATGAAATTGCATGATGCCACTGTACTTTTTATTCAGGAGAGTTTTAATTCGATAATTATTTTTTAAGACCCAATGAACAATATTATTTTTTATTATTATTTTTATAGGAAGAAAGGGAGGGGAGCTGGCATCTGCAGTCCATGCCTACACTAAAACTGGCGATCCGTACATGCGATCTTTGGTGCAGCACATTCTTGGCTTAGTTTCCCATCCCATCCTGAATTTCCTTTACCGCTGGATATATGATGGAGAGTTGGAGGATACTTACCATGAGGTAAAGTAAATGTGTGTGCAGAATCTGACTATATTCTTTAAATAAATGAATTTAAAATGTTTGAGTGACTTCTTTGTTTTTAGCAATTTGATATTTTCCTATGACTTCTGACAATGTAGGTAAAGTATGAGCTCTTTTTCGCTGCAGCCATTTTTTATTTTTGGACTTGGTTTTTTGCGGGAGGAGTTGTAGTTTTGAATGACTCCATTTATTTTCCATGTAACGTACAGGGAAATGAGAACACAATTCTTCATGTGATGACAAAAATATTTCATTTCCACCATTTTTTTTTCTGGTTTTACAGCTTACATGCTGTAAAAATGACCTGTTATGATTCTCCAGGTCAGTACCATTATGATGATTCTAATCATATATATTTTTCTTTTTAAGTGTGGAAAAAAAATTCTAAATTTTATAAAAAAAATAAAAATAAAATAATGGTTTGTATTGCTATTTTCTATGGCTCTTAGTTTTTTAATTTTTCTGTTGATGGAACTGTGAGAGGGCTAGTTTTTTTGTGTGGTGAGCTTTTTATTGGTAACACGGTGGGTAACATACAATGTTTTAATTGCTTTCTGTTGCATCTTTTTGATGGAGCAGGACGGCTGAAAACTGCACATAGGGCATTATCCAGATAGAGGCGCTAGTAAGGTGCGGTATTTTGCTCACCTGATTGAGTTGTGAGAAAGCACAGCTCTTATGAAGGTTTGATAGAATTTCCAGCTGTTGCTGCTCCGCTGGTTGGAAGTTCAAACATGAATATGAAAGAAATTTCGACATCCTTAGACGTAAAAATGCTAAGCATTCGGTTTATTCTCAATGCGTTTCAGAGTCCAGCTGACTTCTTCAGGAGAACCACTTTCTGTACACTAAATCAACTGGTATCTACCAATTTGGACTAAATCATTACCCCTTCTTCTACCTTAGAGCACCAAGAAAGAAGCACCGCTGTAGGCCACCAGTGTTGGTGACATTGACACCTCCACATCTTTTTATCACTATATCACATCTATTTATGTTGATTACACCCATACTTTTGTCTTCTAACTCTGTGTCTGTTTTATAGAAATTCATAGGCAAATGTTTATTCAAATGAGCCACAAGTGCACTCTGTTTGGCCCTGCACTTGCAGCACTCCAGCCTCTCCAACTTCCACTCCCTCCTCTCTGCTGCCGGTCTTTGTCACTGACAGGTCACTTTTTTATGTAACTTGCCCTCCCAAGATCTTGCACAAGGGCCATCATTCCAGGGGGCGTCTCATGCACATTAGGGTCCTGTTAACGTTTGAGAGTCTGGCTATTGATCTGACTGGGAATTAAAGAAGCACTCTTCCCATCAAAGTTTTTATCCTCTTAATTTATTGCAATCATTATATTATATAGCACTATGAACTGACAATTGCTCATTTTGCCTTTCTATCCAGCTAAATGTTCTCTTTTCTCTGCTCTATGTAGAAACAGGAAGTTTCTTGTCCCTGCAGAAATCATTCCTCTCCAACTCCTTTCCCAGGTGCTTCGCCTCTCCTCACTCCCATTGACTTTTGCAGTGACTGATGAGTCATACAGGGAAAATTGACCTCCTGTTTCTACATAGACTTAGAAGGATTCAGATAGTCAGTTATTATTCACGTGATGTCTCAGCCCTAATGGAAAAGAGAAGAATTAGCTGGTTAGAAAGGCATAAGGATTAATTGTAAGTACACAGTGCTATATGATCTGATAACCACAATATATTAAGAGGATAACAATTTTGATGGGAGGAGGAGTGCTTCTCTAAATGCTCTTATGCAAGATTTTTGGCAGGGGAACCAGGTCACAGAGAAAAGTGACCCATTAGTCACTGACAGGAGGCCAAGGGTAGATGGGGAAAGGGGAGGTGAAACCAATTCCATACACTTGCGGCTCATTCACTGAAAACCTATTTGATGCACTTCTATAATATGGAGACACAGACTTATAAAACAAAGGTATGAACGTAATCCTGTTAACAGGGACTTTACATAGATGACGTTATTTTGGGGGTCTATAAACCTGCTGGACAGGTACTCTTTCATGCACTGATAGTATGATAATGGAACAGGTCACTTTGTGATAAATTTATCATTCCACTTGTGCCATGTTAATAAATGTAGATGTTACTTTTCTTGAAAGATGTTGCCTGCCATTAGAAAATCACTGTAATGGTGCACATATAGGACACTGTCTTAAGATGATACTCTGAGCCTTGGAGAAATGGCAAGGCAGAAAAGTCCCCAAATGTACGTGGACCCTATGTGCCCCTAAGGATTATTCACAGATTGATTGTGAATGGGTGGGAAGTCAAGACCCAGTTACCATGGAAACGCAATGTAACTAGATTTCTATTCAATTAAATGTGCTCATAGGTTTTCATAGATGCTTCTATTCTGTACTGCGACGAACTGTATTTCAGCTTTTTTTAGACTTCATGTCCTGTGTAGCTTTGGCAGCGAATCACACTGGAGTGTGCACGAGCTAGAACTGCTTTCATACACCATGTGTTGGGGTAGAGAGTTCCAGAGTAAGGGGGATGCACTTGAGAAATCTTGCATGCGATTGTGGGAGGAGGAGATAAGAGGGGAGTAAAGAAGGAGATCGTGTGAAGATCGGAGGTTGCCTGTAGGTAAGTACCGGGAGACTAGGTTGTAGATGGCTTTGTATGCCATGGTTAAGGTTTTGAACTGGAGTCTCTGAGCAATGGGGAGCCAGTGAAGGGATTGACGGAGAGGAGAGGCCGGGGAATAGCAGGGGGACAGGTGAATTAGTCAGGCAGCAGAGTTTAGGATAGATTGGAGGGGTGCGGGAGTGTTAGAAGGGAGGCCACAGAGCAAGAGGTTGCAGTAGTTGAGGTGGGAGATCTCATCTCATTAACTTTGCTGCTACTGTATTATGCTACTGTGGATTTTCTGCATGCAAATCCATGAGGTTCTCGCAAAAAAATGCAAAAATAAATAACATTTTTTAAATGTTATAAAAAACTTTTCCAAATTCTAAAAAATAAATGTATACACTGATTGGCCCCTGTACTAGAGACACCCATGTGTTACTGCATTGGACTTTTTGACCTTCAGCGCTGCAGCAATCGTGGCATACTAACCACTAGGTGTTTATATCATTCTGTAGGAATATTGGCCCATGTGGACAAGAAGGTTTCTCATGGTTGTGGTAAATTTAGAAGGAGGTATTTGTAGGTTCTGAACAGTCTGTTTACCAGAGATTTAGATATGGGGACTGTAAAGACAAGGAAAGCAGTGGTCAGGTCAGTATACCATGGTCCCTGGACAGGAGCACTGTGAAACGCCTTCTATCTGGCAGGAGCCGCGACTCGTCTTTTCATCTGCATGTTTGGTCCGATGTGTGTACAGCACACCATGCCGGCTAATGAAAAGAGGAGCCAGAGATGCTCCCAAAGGGCTACCACTCAGCAACCATGGAATACTGACCTGACCGCTGGTTCACGGTCCTGTGAATCAATTCGCTCATCTCTTAGTAGATGTCAGCGGACCTAAGGTCTGTTTCAGATGTCCGTGATAATCTCTCCGATGTTGGATCACAATGCTTGGGCTAGCTGCACCTCTCCTGACCCGACTGTGACAGCTTCATAGAAATATATAAAGCTGTCACACTCTGGTCAGGAGGTGCATGGGCTGGCCACACATTACGATCTGACATCAGACCGATTATCACGGACATCTGAAACAGTCCTTAGAAAACACCATTTCTTTACCTCCACCAGGCTGAACTGTTCACACCTGATAAAAAAAAAGTCATCGAATTGGGCTGCTCAGTCATGATTTCGATCTTTCCATCAACATGTTGCAACAGAATACTAGATTAATCGGATTAGACAGTGATTTTCCACTGCTCAGTGACATAAGTTTGTGCTGTTTTGTTTTTACACTGGAGTCATGCATTTGTTTCCCATTAGACATTAATGTCACTCAAACTGATGATCTGCTGTTGTAGCCTATCCGTGCTGACGGACGAGTTGTGCATTGGCACAGAGTAGTAGTAGCACTAGTGTTGTATTCGGCTGCAATGTGCTTGTCTGTGCACTACATCTTCATCACAACAATTCTGACGTTCTCCTCTGACTACTTTTGTCTGAGTTGTCTAAAGGATTACCTGTCCATGGATGTTTTTCCTCAATCACACCATTCTCTATATACTCTGGTCAATGTGGCATGAGAAATGAGAAGACCCTTCCCCAGATAATCTAACACTCAAAACCATGCCTTGTTCAAAGTCGAGAGATCACTCGATTTTCCCATTTTAATATGGATTCATGTTAAAACAGATCCATGGGAACACTTGTGCGTGACGTGAGAACTATTATAACTAGTATAAAGGAAAAGTTACACATAGCAGCCATTCAGTCTTCATTTTCCAAAGGGTCCTTAGGAGAAGAGGTTATTAGAACGTATTCTGAATAGTATAGTGCAACAAATCCTGAAAAAGCAGTGTTTTCTACTTTACTATAATAGCTTGTTCCACTTGGAATCCTTTCAATGTAGGGAAGGTAGATTTCACTTCGTATCTTATTTAGCTGTAAGTACGAGGCAGACAGTTTCTTTGAGAATAGAACAGCAGATTTCGCATGCATGAGCTGGATAAATATCTGCTGAGGCGTAAATGATTTCCCATAATCATGTCAAGCAGTAAGGCCATTTTTGGTATTTAATAGCTGACAACAACATGTGAAAATGACTGCTATTTACATTTTACTTGCTTGTCCTTGGCATTTACCCAATAATTAATGAAAAATCATAGTACAATTATCTTTTTTGCTCTTGAATTTTTCTGCATGTCACGATGAAAATCATACAGCCTTGAACAGGAAATGCATCAGTACCTCGGCGTATAATAACCTTGATTGCTTTTGTTCTTTTTTTTTTTTTTTAGATAAGACCATATTTTTTTTCCTCTTCATGGTTGTTTCTTTGTGATTTCTCTGCGCTCGTACTTTGTTGCCAGAATGTAATTAATTCCATACTTTTAATGTTTCTTTTTCATATGACAATTTTTTATTTTTATAGCATTTTTTAGCAGTAATACTTTCCATGTGTAGTGGCAGTGCGTGCAAATGGAAAGTGCTAATTTTCGGCTACATTTTAGACGTCCCTGATCTTTTTTTTTTTTTTCTCCTCATACGTGGAATAAGCAGACTTTTGTTTTGTTTTTCTAGATGAGATTTTTTCTTTTCTTTTATTGTGCCAGCTTTTACTACCAGTGTTTTATCAATCTGTCTTGTATGCAAAAAAAAATAAAAAAAATAATAATAATGGCGGTTTCTCAAGCTTCTTCAGTTGGGTCAAAAAACAAACCGCATTAGGATGCAACTAGAATGGTATCAGTGTGCGGAGTTCTTCACGGAACCATAGACTCCAATGTATGATTTTGATGTCTAAAATTGGACGTGTCAGTTCTTTGGGGGTCTTTTTTTTTGGTAGACACTCAGTCTTAAAAAACAAAAACTTCATTACAATGTTGCAAACGGAAATTAGATAACGCCAATACTCACACTCTTAAAGTCCAGATTTTTAATAGGCTGTAAAGGTGATGTCAAAACTGTAGCCAGGACTGCTTCTCCACCTCTCCTTGGATTTTTATTAACTGGCTGTAATGGTGACGTCACAACTATAGCCCCCTTAGCAGTTGCAGCCATACACTGGGCTCAGCCTCAGCGGTCCTACTGATATAGGCTGCACAAACCGCTGCTGCGGCTGTCCCTTGCGTTGCAGCCTTGATCACTTCAGTGGTTACGTTTTAGAAGTTTCATCCTTAGGAAAAACTTCAAGCAAATTCACAATTTGAAAAAAAAAAATGAATAAAGATAAACTTTAACCTTCTAAATTGCATTGCATATTTGACTGGCAAAATACAGAACCTGTGTATGTCTGCCAAATACAAAATCCTACAACAAACATGGCCTGTCATAGACATCTGACACAGAAAAGTGTGGCGAACGCCAACCATAGTTAAATATCTGTGAAAAATCTGCTCTGGCATGTTGAGTTTTTTTCTGGTTCTTGGCAGTTTTAGAAAACATTCACATTGCGTTTTGCAGCCCAATTGGCATTTTGTTGGGGGTAAATTTGTTGTATAAATACCCCCCAAAAAACAGAGTATTGCGACATTGTCCCTACAGAGCCATATAAAGCAAACTGTGTCCAACCTCTGAAACTTTACACTCCATTTGATCTTCTTTATGATGTTGTCTGTCTTTTTAGCTGAATACAATCGCATAGTAGACTACACCGCCAGAAAGTAGAACAAACAAGATCCAAAGTTTCATATGCCTTATTGGTGGAACGTCGGAATCCCATTTATTGGGTATACAGTAGAGAGTTGAACAGGCAGCAACACACATTATTAACGTTGCATTGGGCAATGCTTGAAAGTGGTTCTTCCAGGTGCCATGCCATAAAACAATACAAAAAAAGTGGCACTATTGCTGTTATTTTGCTCATACCCAAAAAATGGAATAAATTGTGATCAGAAAGTCTTGTGTAACATAAAGTAATTTTGACCCTCAAAAATCAAACCATGAAAATAAGAAAAAAAATGATAGGTCTCGGCGTAAAGCAATCCAAAAAATGTGTTTTATTGCTAAAAGTGATTTTTTTTTGTGTGTGTGTAAAAATGGTAAACCACAAAAAATCTATAAATTTGACAATTTGAAAAACAATTGCTGTTATTTTTTTTAAATTTATTACATTAAAATAAGCCTTTGTATAGCTCAGCTAAACGAAAACATGTTAAATGTGTGGCTCTCTATAACAAATGATTTGTATTTAACCAATGTATATATTATAGAAAAGTAAAAAAACAAACTTTTTTTTTTATATATAATTGAATATTGCAGTAATCTTCCCCACAAATTAAAATTCTCACTTTTGTTGTGTTGTATGAATAAGAAAAACCTATATGAACGCAGTGCGCTGCACAATAATATGAAGAGTAAAAGTTTATCATTTTATTGTGCAATATTTAAAATGGTAAATAGAGATGAGACAAGAATGTATACAACTGGGAGATATTGAATTCAAGCAAATGTGTAAATCAAGGCATAAGACAATATTTAAGGTAAAATACAGTCATTACAAATGAATACCTAAAATAAAATCTAGGTCCAAATCAAAGTATAGATAAAGGATGTCAAATGAGAGTAAGTGATAAGTTGAAATGTACAGTGACATAAATGAACTCGCTAGTCAGAAAAATAACCGCACCTGACGCGCGTTTCGCACCCAGCTTCGTCAAGGGTTGATGGGAAAGTGAACAGCCCAGCTTATTTAAACTTATGAAGACCAATCTGCACACTGCTGTCGCACAATTAGTAATTAGAATGAACTTACTGCGCATGTGAAAGAGGCAGTACATCGCCATGAGGGTAATAACTGCAGATGCCATCCTCAAAGGGTGCTGCCCACCCACAGTAAAGGATATGAAGGTCCTGCATTTGCAAGTACTGCCCTTAAAGTTCTCACTTTTGTTGTGTTATATGACTATTGTAAAATGTAAATGGTTAAAAAGCAATTGAAGAATTGCTGCATTTTTTCCATTTGTTTCCGTAAAGAGTTAATGAAAGTTAGGCCTTAAAATGGTTGTCCACTAGTCTGACAGCATCTTCTTAACTACATGTTCCAATCTAAAATATAAACACCTTGTACTTGCCTGGCATATCTGTGCCTCTCCAATGATGTTGGTGCTTGGTCTCCTAATTCACCCAGCTCTATGTAAAATGAAAACAGTGACTGAAAGCAGAACCCTGCTGTGTTATGTTGTGCGTCTGTGCATAATAGTAAAGCAAAGGACTGTACTGACCATATGTTGTCTTATAGTTTTTTGTAGCTTCAGACCCTACAGTAAAAACTGACAGACTTTGGCATGACAAATATAGTCTAAGAAAATCTATGATTCCATCTTTCATCACTATGGATCAATCTAGAAAGGTAAATTGCATGTATGTTCATACTTGCTGCTGTTGAAAGTATTTTTTTAATTGCATTAGTACAGATAAATTCACTTTACTGTGAAATCATTTTGGGTCATAACGACCATCGTAATGTATGGTTTTTATGGTTTTTGCCTCCCCACATTCCACCAAATTCACACGTGTGTGTGTGTGTGTGTGTGTGTGTGTGTGTGTGTGTGTGTGTGTGTGTGTGTGTGTATGTATGTATATATATATATATATATATATATATATATATATATATATATAATATGCGTGTGTGTAAAATATATACCGTATTTTTCACTTTATAAGACACACCTAGGTTTTAGAGGAGAAAAAAAAAAAATCTGTGGGTGACACACTGTTATGAAGGGGATCTGTGGGTGACACACTGTTATGGGGATCTGTGGATGACGCACTGTTATGGGGGATCTGTGGATGACGCACTGTTATGGGGGATCTGTGGGTGACACACTGTTGTGGGGGGATCTGTGGGTGACGCACTATTATGGGGGAATCTGTATGACGCACTGTTACGGGGGCGATCTGTGGGTGACGCACTGTTATGGGGGATCTGTGGATGACGCACTGTTATGGGAGGATCTGTGGGTGACGCACTGTTATGGGGGATCTGTGGATGACGCACTGTTACGGGGGGGATCTGTGGGTGACACACTGTTATGGGGATCTGTGGATGACGCACTGTTATGGGGGATCTGTGGATGACGCACTGTTATGGGGGATCTGTGGGTGACACACTGTTGTGGGGGGATCTGTGGGTGACGCACTATTATGGGGGAATCTGTATGACGCACTGTTACGGGGGCGATCTGTGGGTGACGCACTGTTATGGGGGATCTGTGGATGACGCACTGTTACGGGGGGGATCTGTGGGTGACACACTGTTATGGGGATCTGTGGATGACGCACTGTTGTGGGGGGATCTGTGGGTGACGCACTATTATGGGGGAATCTGGATGACGCACTGTTACGGGGGCGATCTGTGGGTGACGCACTGTTATGGGGGATCTGTGGGTGATGCACTATTATAGGGGATCTGTGGGTGACTCACTGTTATGGGGGATCTGTGGGTGACGCACTGTTATGGGGATCTGTGGATGACGCACTGTTGTGGGGGGATCTGTGGGTGACGCACTATTATGGGGGAATCTGGATGACGCACTGTTATGGGGGATCTGTGGATGACGCACTGTTATGAGGGATCTGTGGGTGACGCACTTGTGGGGGGATCTGTGGGTGACGCACTGTTGTTGGGGGATCTGTGGGTGACGCACTGTTGTGGGGGAATCTGTGGGTGACTCACTGTTGTGGGGGGATCTGTGGGTGACTCACTGTTGTGGGGGGATCTGTGGGTGACGCACTTATGGGGGGGATCTGTGGGTGACGCACTGTTATGGGGGGGTTCTGTGGAGCACACACTGTTGTGGGGGATCTTTGGATATTGTGCTGTTATGTGGGATCTGTGGATGACTCACTGTTACGTGGGATCTGTGGATGACTCACTGTTACGTGGGATCTGTGGATGATACTATTATGGGAGGATCTGTGGGTGACGCACTGTTATGGGAGGATCTGTGGGTGACGCACTGTTATGGGAGGATCTGTGGGTGACGCACTGTTATGGGAGGATCTGTGGGTGACGCACTGTTATGGGAGGATCTGTGGGTGACGCACTGTTATGGAGGATCTGTGGGTGACACACTTATGGGGGGATCTGTGGATGACGTACTGTTGGGTGAGGGATCTGTGGATGACGCACTGTTGGGGGTGGATGTGTGGGTGACGCCCTGTTATGGGGGATGTCTGGGTGACGCCCTGTTATGGGGGATGTGTGGGTGACGCCCTGTTATGGGGGATGTGTGGGTGACGCTCTGTTATGGGGGATGTGTGGGTGACGCTCTGTTATGGGGGATGTGTGGGTGACGCACTGTTATGGGGGATGTGTGGGTGACGCCCTGTTATGGGGGATGTGTGGGTGACGCACTGTTATGGGCGATGTGTGGGTGACGCACTGTTATGGGGGATATAGTGCTTGGGCAGTGTTTACGGTATATTTAATGTAACTACAGCCCCCATCATCCTTAAGAATGCGCCTACCGTATGTACTGCATGGCCTGGATGCATTCTTAAGGATGACTGGGGTTATTGTCATATTAAAATACAGGAAACATTTTGACTAATTACTGTACAGTACAGTCCGTTTGACTACCACCCCTCTCATTCTTAGGAATACACCCACGTACTGTATATATGAGTGAATTCTAAAGGATGATGGGGGATGGTAGTCATATTTTGACTACCACTCTCCTCATCATTAAAAATACACCCAAGTACTCATGGGTGTATTCTGAAAGATGAGGGACGTGGTAGTCACATTTAAAATAAACATTACAGTCCCTCCCTAAAGTGATTATACCAAATATGACTACAATCCCCATCATCCTTCAGAATACACCCGTTGGTATTGTAGCTATATTGTACCTCCCCTTCAGTGTCTGCTCACTTAGCCTAAAGATCTGCTGCTTGTAAACTGACAGGACCTTTTGTACAAGGGATCACTGATTGGTGGAGGCAGCTCAGCAGAAGCTCCCTCCACCAATCAGTATCCAGCCCTGCAGAGGGGGAGGAGAATCACTATCCTCTCTTTCATCTGCCTTTAAAGGAGATCCCTGACTGCACTGAAGTATTAACAGTCACTCACCGCCCGCCGCCATCACTCACCGCCCACCACTCCCGCCGCCATCACTCACCGCCCACCACTCCCGCCGCCATCACTCACTGCCCACCGCTCCCGCATCCATCACCTACCGCCATCACTCATGGCCCATAGCTCCCGCCGCCATCACTCACCACTCACTGCCCATCGCTCCCACCGCCATCACTCACCGCTCCCGCAGCCAACACTCACCTCCCGCCATCAGTCACGGCCCATCGCTCCCGCTGCCTACACTCACTGCCTGCCGCTCCCGCCGCCATCACTCACTGCCTGCCGCTCCCGCCGCCATCACTCACTGCCCGCCGCTCCCGCCGCCATCACTCACTGCCCATCGCTCCAGCCGCCATCACTCACCGATCCCGCCGGCACAATCCACAGCCCACTGCACAGTCTGAGGGGGAAAAAAGTGCGTCTTATAAAGCGAAAAATATGGTGTGTATATATATATATATATATAACACTGTGTGCATGGGTATATATATGTATGTGTGTGTGTGAATATATATATATATATATATATGTATAGATATATATATATATATATATATAGATATATATATATATATCTATATGTTTTTTTGCCTTTCTATTACTCCAATAATGTTTCAGAGTTTTCTTTGTTTTTCAATCTGCTACTTCGATTCTTTTATTGTACATTATTTTTTTGCATTGCGTAAAATGTGCTTTCTTGTTAGAAGGGACTAGAATCATTGGGGAGAGTGTTTGTTTTTTGTGACTGCCCAGGTGCTTTCAATGAGTAGGTGTGCTTGGAAAAAGGCGGACTACTGCAGTGCAACAAATCTACTATAATATACACCAGAAAACCGGCGCACCTTGTTGCTGAAATCTAAATCCGCTCAGGACTGCCCTAGGTTTCATGTTCTGTCGCTCCAGCAGATCAAAGATGAGACACATTTTGTTAGCTTGCAACTTTTAATAAATTAGGCTCACCTTGCTCTAACAGGCTGTAGGTTCAGCCTGGACAAATTCCCTCTCCCCAATGTGTTTTAAATAAATTGAAATGTTTGTGTCTGTGTAGTCTGTTCTCACAGTTTTCTTTTATCCCAACCGCGACTATGCCTGTCAGTTAGAGCTACTTTGCTCCTCTTACACATGCATGTTATCATGCTTTACCCTCTGGCTCTCTATGAAATGGGACTGCTTATCAGGTACCTGGGTGCATTCGCTATGCACTCTGATTGCCGAGTTCCACTGCAGCAGACCGTATCAGATGCAGTCAGTGGACGAGTTTCTGGTGACATATAACTTGAGTCTAAGCAAACCATCAATGGGGTACACATACATATGCATTATTTGCAAGAACTGAGGATATTTTCGGAGGCAGGTGAAACAAACTGATACAATCCTACCTGAGCTTTCAATAAACTGATTTTGGTAGTTTTACAGCATGCTTAACTCATCAATGATTTATTTTCTCAGGTTCTTTTGATTGGGAAATCCATTAACTTTCTACATCAGGTGTGCCATGATCAAACGCCAACTGCTAGGATGATGGCAATGACTGAAACTCCTGAGGCCCCCAAAGATGGTAGGTTAAAAATAGAAGAGCAGCAGCTTAGGGTTTCTAAAATTGTAAAAATGTTGATTTGTAATATCTCAAAATAGAATTATGATATATCTAGAGTGACCTCTGCTAAGATAAATAGAACACCTTCTAATAGTTGTGGAAGGGGAAATAGTGAAAGTAGGGCTCTGCTTATTTATTCAGCAGATTTTAAATCTACAGTAACATATTTTCTTTAATTTAGTTCTACTTTCTGCAGTCTAAAAATCTAATTTTTGAAGCATAAGTTACTTATGATAAATTGAGTATACAGATGAAACGGCAGGGGCTCACAGCTTCTGCATTTCCCTTACTGTTTTATCACAGGAGTGAGCGTTTCTGCCTTGTTACCAGACATGTGAGCTCAACTTAAATCAAGTCCGTGACATATACACTCAGCTTCCACTGGAGCTTTTTTACATCACTGACTTGATTTATGTTGAGTTCAGAAGGCTGGAGATGCAGCAAAAACACTCATTCCTGTGTTACCTCAAGCATCCAGGAATATTGCCGATAGCTAGCACACATCTAAAGGGGTGTATGTGACGCACTGCAGCTCTCATCTCATGGCACTGACAGCTCTTCTCCCTTCCCACTCACCACACTGCCCAGCTATCAGTACCCCCTCCACCATCATTTTCACACCCACTTGTAATTAAAGATGATGCCAGCAGTGAAACGTCTGACTTGGAGAGGACAACATGTCTCTCACTTTATCACACTGAAAAAGTCTGTTCTGGCTTTCTCTGGGGGCGTATTCCTTTTTCCTTCCCTTGCATGACGCTCCCTGCTTATGATTGGTCAATATCTTATGGGATGAAAGTTAACGCCCCCAGCGAAGAGCCTCTGCTAATGACCCCCTTGGTTATAGTAAAAATTAGCATATAAACTTTATCAGCTGATATTCTCTTTAAAGCAGTAGAACTTTGACATATAGCACAATACAGATTGCATTTTTTTAGATTTTGGAGAATTATGGTATATAATCGGTTTATCGAACACTCCAGGAGGGACAGCCTTGTTGTATTAATCGATATTATTGAACTGTGCTTTAGCTGCAGACCTATTCACAGATTTAGAGAATGCGTTCCAGTCTAAAATCGATGCAGCATATTTTGAAACAAGCAAATATCTGCTGGATGTCCTTAACAAGAGCTACAATCTGCTGGAGCACTTACAGGCCATGAGGCGCTACCTCCTGCTGGGGCAGGGAGATTTTATACGCCATCTTATGGATTTACTTAAGTAAGTTTTCTATATAGGAATGTGTGTTTTTATGTATCTAATATTAGATAATTTCTTCATAATATAACCGAGAGTTGCGTTAAGATGTAGCTATCTACAGTGGGTACGGAAAGTATTCAGACCCCTTTAAATTTTTCACTCTTTGTTTCATTGCAGCCATTTGGTAAATTCTAAAAAGTTCACTTTTTTTCTCATTAAAGTACACTCTGCACCCCATCTTGATATCTCTGTACTTGGCCGCATTCATGTTTCCTTCAATTGCAACCAGTCTTCCTGTCCCTGCAGCTGAAAAACACCCCCATAGCATGATGCTGCCACCATGTTTCACTGTTGGGATTGTATTGGGCAGGTGATGAGCAGTGCCTGGTTTTCTACACACATACCGCTTAGAATGATCACCAAAAAGTTCTATCTTCGTCTCATCAGAACAGAAAATCTGATTTCTCATAGTCTGGGAGTCCTTCATGTGTTTTTGAGCAAACTCTATGCAGGCTTTCATATGTCTTGCACTGAGGAGAAGCTTCCGTCTGGCCACTGTGCCATAAAGGCCCGACTGGTGGAGGGCTGCAGTGATAGTTGACTTTGTGGAACTTTCTCCCATCTCCTTACTGCATCTGTTTAGCTTAGCCACAGTGATCTTGGGGTTCTTCTGTACCTCTCTCACCAAGGCTCTTATCCCATGATTGCTCAGTTTGGCTGGACGGCCAGGTCTAGGAAGACTTTTGGTGGTCCCAAACTTCTTCCATTTAAGGATTATGGAGGCCACTGTTCTCTTAGGAACCTTGAGTACTGCAGAAATTCTTTTGTAACCTTGGCCAGATCTGTGCCTTGCCACAATTCTGTCTCTGAGCTCCTTGGGCAGTTCCTTTTGAGCTCATGATTCTCATTTGGTCTGACAAGCACTGTGAGCTGTGAGGTCTTATATAGACAGGTGTGTGCCTTTCCAAATCAAGTCCTATCAGTTTAATTAAACACAGCTGGCCTCCAATAAAGGAGTAGAAACATCTGAAGGAGGATCACAAGGAAATGGACAACATGTGACTTAAATATGAGTGTCTGAGCAAAGGGTTTGAATACTTATGACCATGTGATATTTCCATTTTTCTTTTTTAATAAATTTGCAAAGATTTCTACATTTCTGTTTTTTTCAGTTAAGATGGAGTGCAGAGTATACTTTAATGAGAAAAAAAAATTAACTTTTTTGAATTTACCAAGTGGCTGCAATGTAGCAAAGAGTGAAAAATTTAAAGGGGTCTGAATACTTTCCGTACCCACTGTATGTATTCTATCCATGATATAGATACACTTCATTACTCCTGAATTCAGATTTCTTATCCTGTTTGCATCCAATAAGTATAATAGTACTTGAATTCATACATTGTTATGTAGAGTAGTGTATCAATTCCAAACTGATCAGTTTATCCTTGAATATTCTTGTAATTTATTAAACGGAGTCTTTAAACCCCAAAATGCATTTTAAACAAGCTATATCTTAATATATGGAACTTAGCCACTATAAATGTTTGGCCATGAGTAACTACTTTTGGACTGCCCATAGACTTTATACATCCGGGCAGTCCACATTTGCCCTGCACTGACATCCTAAGACATCAGTGCAATGTAAGCTGCCAGCACCAGATTGTGCAGCTGTGGGGGAGGGAAGCCGACTGTCAAACACAGCTAAACTTCCCAGAGCAAAGATTAACATGGTTTATTACCATGTTTCCCTTCTTTATCTCTGTATATACAACGTTGAACCAGCGCTTGTGTATATAGATTAGGAAGCACTGTCAGTGCTTCCTTCTCCGGACCCTGGGGTCATGTGAGCAGAGTGTGTAGGGAGGCAACAGGAGCTGCTGGGTCCTAGGAGACCTAGTCTGCTCTGATATGCAGGCAGGAGGCTGAATTTTGACTATATTTGGTGCTAGTATACTATCCCCAGTAACGGGAAATTGGCAACAAAAATTATGTATTCATTTGTTGAATTGCCACCGCCCTTTCCTACAGGTCTTTTAAGACCTTATAGAGGGCATAATGTGTAAAATAAATTAAAAAAAATAGCAAAAATAAGATTGGCCCTCCCTCCATTTAAAAAAACATGTCCAATATTTGAAAAATAATTTCTATGGAAAGGGGAACACAATTTAAAATATATTTAGCAGTCCTCTGAGGTCGTTAAAAAAAATGTGAAAAATAGACATTTTCTATTTTATCAACAAGTAAAAAAAAAGCACTGTCGGAAAAAAAATGTTTGAATATCAAAAGAAGATATGGCCTGGTCATGAACTGGTTAAGGGAGCTTTCTGGAGAGTCAGGCACTTATTGCTAAAAAGTGTATCTTGTAATCATAAAAATCTAGCACTTGCTATAATTGAATGTACTCGTAAATAAATGAAAAGATTTTTTTTTTCATGCTGACATATTTTTGTTATTAGTTTAACCCCCAATGACTTCATGGACATGGGGGGTAAGTAGAATGCCAGCTGCTTGATAATACGTATATCTGCATTCTTAGGTTTGTATTTAGGTATATTTGGGTTCATATTCGTGCAAAGAAAATACATGCTACGGTCTTCAAAATCTGATTAGTTCTTCATCAACTCTTTTTTTTTTTTATATCCTCATTCATACATGCCTTTGTGCAGCTTAATATTGAATGGAACTGAGCCCGTTTATTCCCATCCAGCCTCTGTGCAGCTTTTAATGGGCAATAATGATCCTCTCTTACATGTATAGTAGTTTGATGATCCCCTTGGCTCTATCAGTGTGTTGATTTCATTTTAGACCAGAGCTTGTTCGTCCAGCAACAACATTGTACCAACACAATCTTACTGGGATCCTTGAGACGGCTGTGAGAGCAACCAATGCTCAGTTTGACAATCCTGAGATTCTCAAACGTTTGGATGTCAGGCTTTTAGAGGTAATGTGTGTGAATATATGCTTATTAATAAGTGAACATCATAATAAAAAAATCCTAATAAATGATGATGAAAATGACCGGTGAATAGTTGTACTTTTTGTCATAATGTAAAGTCGCCTGTGCTCCCATTACTGTTATGCCTGCGTCTGAATTCCAACATGGCTGCCTTCACATCTTGTAACCAGGGTTCTAATCCATCCTCTGATTTCTGAATTACGAGTCATGTTATTTTATATGCTATTTTTTTTTTCTTGGTTAAATAGCGGCAACACATTCTGCAGCACGTTACTGCCATTGTCCTCACTTATTGTTCCCTGTGGGACTCGCAATCTAAATTCACTATGCCCCCCTATTCATCATAGCGGATACGTTTGCAAACTTGCGTAAAACATTTTGAAGACTTTGCGTAGTGCAAAACTGTTGCAACTTTTGGTGTTTTCACACAGTACCGGCCAGATCTGCCAAAATAGGGACAAGGGGCGAAGAAACACCTGCCTGACAAATTCCTGGTGAGCCATAGTGCACCTTGTACCACAAATTTTACTCCAGTCACTGACTTGAGTAAGAGTTCTGGTGAGGTACACAGAGGCGCATGTCACTTGTAAGATTTTCCTGATTCATTAAGTGGTCATTGAATCATAGAATGATAGAATCATAGAATGGTAGAGTTGGAGGGGACCTCCTGGGTCATCTGGTCCAACCCCCTGCTCATTGCAGGATTCACTAAGCCATCTCAGACAGCTGTCTGTCCAGCCTCTGCTTGAAGACTTCCATTGAAGGGGAACTCACCACCTCTCGTGGCCGCCTCTTCCACTCATTGATCACCCTCACTTAAAAAGTTTTTTCTAATATCTAATCTGTATCTTCTCCCTTTCAGTTTCATTCCATTGCTTCTCGTGTTTCCTTGTGCAAATGAGAATAAAGATGATCCCTCTACACTGTGACATCCCTTCAGATATTTGTAGACAGCTTTTAAGTCTCCTCTAGCCTTCTTTTTTGCAAGCTAAACATTCCCAGATCCTTTAACAGTCTTAATGATACAAGGCCTATGTCTTTGGAGTGTGGGAGGTAATCAGAATACCTGACGGAAACCCAAGCAAACAGTGGGAGAACATATAAACTTCATGTAGATGTTGTACTTTGCCAGATTCTAGGCTGGTTATGCAGTGAGCCACCGTCCATTCCTGTTTCACTCCACAACTAGGTTGATTAGCTTTTCATGTCTTCCTGAAGAGGAGAGCTGAATCACTTCTGTTTACTGGTGGTTTCTTGATTTTAGTAAATGCACTTTTTTAATGGAACATAACCTTTGAATAATTTAGTGGACTGGTGGAGAAAGTTCTGTTTATTAAAATGTTATTTTTATTAAGATGTGATTCTTTCCTTCAGCCAAGTGGCTTAGTTTCTCTAGCTTCTAATGTACATTATCTATAACAGGGCATCACTGAACCTCTAAGATGCATTGTACACATTTCACTGATATACCGCGCCAGTATGGTGAATTGATTTGTTCTAAACTTAGGCTAAAGTGAGTATTTATTAAACTAACAAACAGGATGTTTTGGTGCATAATTGGCTGTATGTCATGCAGAATACCCATGTATTAAAGGTAATTTTCTTGTATTTTGCTGTGTGAAATGCACCAGACTAATACCTTGGCAATTGCATACAAACGCCTGCATCCTAAAACATTTCTAGTGTTTAATTCAGCAGTACCTCCCTTGCCAATATAAAGTAATAAACAAACATCCTTAGAGCTGGCAACTAAAGTGCTGCTAGACAGAGCACATAATAACCTCAATTTTCTTTTGATGATTCAAATAGGGCCATTTACGAGAAATAAGAAGACATTATTTATTGCATTCATCCGCACTGTAAAAATCAAAATAAGAATCAAGGCCTCCTCTTTAAAATAAAACTCTCTTGTTATTGAGAGTGCCTGCTAGCTAATAACTCAGGCGGGCCTTTAACAAAAAAGAAGATTGAAATATGTCACAAGACCAATCCGTTTACCCCCCCTGTGCTAATAGTGCATATTGTTTATACCAAGTCTTTGTCAAACATATGTATATATTTTTTTATTTTTGTATCTGAAATTTTCTTTCCTCATCTAATTGGCCACTCTAGTTCAGAGCTTTATGGGAATACTTCTATTTTTCTAAAAATCCTGTATTGATGGAATTAAAAGCAGAGAAGGTGCTTTGTATCACACAAAAACAGCATTTTATAAAAGCTTTGCTTTATGAATATTTTTGCCGTCTAGCATTTTAATAATTTCATGTGTTGATGGCAGGAATTGATACGCTCTGAATGACCGAACGATTGTAAAATACTGACTTTTTTTGCTTTTATAATTAATAATGTTTTGAGTATTCCGACTCTGCATAGATCTCGATCGGTTTCAGCTTGCTTTCATTTCATATATATCATTTGTGCTCTGCCAACTTTTAATGTCTTCCTATTCCGTTTTTATGGTGCTACGGAGTAATATTCTTCAGGACAGCAATATGTGAAAGTTGTATTATGAGTCAAACGGATTTAAGTTGTGAAAAATGCAGTGTTCTTGGGGTGTTATATACTATGTGCAGTACTGTCTGCATAGATAATTCTCCATTGTATCTGTTTTATTTCTCTACATGAAGGTCCCCATAACCACATTTCTAACCCAGACTTTATGTTTCATCATTTTTAGGTTTCGCCTGGAGACACTGGATGGGATGTATTTAGTTTAGATTATCACGTGGATGGACCAATTGCCACAGTAAGTTAGAAATAAAAGACTTCTCACTGCTTGCAGGGATTATGTGCTGGTTCCATCCTCCCGATATGCTTGTTTTAGTAATCGCCTGTTTTTCTTATAATTCTAATTCCTTCTACTGCTTTTTATCAGCAGTAATGACAACCGTATGTATATAATCAGTTACAACAATCATATATAACTCACATACTACAAAATAATATCATGCATTTTAATAATTTTGTCCAGCACAGAAAGTTCTGAAACTTTGCAAATCACTTTATTAGCGGATTTGTCTTCATTCCTTTAAAAAAAATTGCATTTAAGTGGCTTCCAACCCCTGCTTTTCCCCAGTTTGTCTACCTTTAGCTACATATATATTCGAACTTACTCATGTGGAGTACAGATGATGGCAGTGAAAGGGTCAGCAGCTCAACACCTTTGTCTCTAAGGCTGTGTGCCCACTATGCGTTTTTTAAGCGTTTCCGCGCAGCAATTCCGCTGCAGAAATGCTTAAAAAACCCTTGGTAGAAGGCCTGCCATGTTCCCCAATGATAATCCGCATGTGCTATGCACATGCTGTGGAAATTTCCGCTGCGGATTATCGTTGCGGAAAAATCCGCAGCACTACCAATTATTTTGCGGAATCGCGGCGTTTTCGCCGCCATTGACTTGCACTGAATCGCATAATATCCGCATCACTACATCTGCACATGCGGATATTAAGCGATTCAATGTGCGGATAGTACCTGGGTCTGGAGAAGAGGAGACTGTCCTCCAGACCCGGGTACCATAATACCTGTAAAAAAAAAA
This sequence comes from Phyllobates terribilis, assembly GCF_046119375.1. Classification (NCBI taxonomy): domain Eukaryota; kingdom Metazoa; phylum Chordata; class Amphibia; order Anura; family Dendrobatidae; genus Phyllobates; species Phyllobates terribilis. The sequence goes on along the minus strand of NW_027362762.1, from coordinate 322,485,527 downwards.
TAATTAAAATATAGCTTGGAAAGCGCTTAATAACCCGCATGCGAAATCGCATGTGCAAAACGCTTCAATAACGCTTGTCCCTGGCAGGAAAAACGCATGTACAATCCGCATGCGTTTTTTTCTGCCAGGGAGATGCAGAAACGCTCAGGAAAATTGCGGAGCATTTCTGCATTGTGGGCACTTAGCCTAACTCTGGGAATAAGCCTGCCACAGGAGATTGTTCTGATAGCACAAAACTGAGAGAAGGAGACAGGTGCTGACCCTTTCACTTTCATGAGTATCTTCTGATATCAATGCAGCTAAAGGCAGGAAAATAGAGGTTTGGAAGCCAGTTCCACATATCAAAAAGACTGACCATCACTTCCAAACTGAAAGACAAATGTGAACAGGTGCAAGCTAAGAGTCACTCTATATCAGGGATGCCAAACTCAAAACACACATAGGGCCTAAATTAAAAACTTGACAAAGTCGCGAGCCAAGCAGTATACAGAATAATGGGCCCCACGTAGTCCTCCATACATAATCGTGGCCTTACATAGTCCTCCATACAGAATAATGGGCCTCGCTTAGTCCTCCATATAGTATAATGGGCCCCACATAGTCCTCCATACAGAATAATGGCACCACACTCCTCGATACAGTATAATGGCCCCACATAGGGTTGGTGGTTCTGGTGTCGTTGGCCAATTATAACCACCTTGCGGGCAAGATTTGGCACACGGGCCAGAGTTTTACATGTATGCTCTATATGTAACTAACAAATTGAAACTGCCCTCTGAAACACTAGTATGCAAACATTGAATATATGAAATTGCATTACTGCTGTACAAAATAAGTTAAAAAATTAAGGTACTTAGCGCATAAGTTGGCCAATTCATGTGTGCCCAATAGCCAACGACAAGGTGACCTCCTCTGCTGGGACCCTAACCTAGCATGATACCTCTCCCGGGCTGAAAGCCTACAATCATATGTGCAGGCATGTGTATACAAAATATCAACAATATCATGTTAGGTTAGGGTCCACATCTAGCGTCCACATGTTTGGTATTTCTGTAGCTATGAGAGCCTGCTTAATTTATGGGGTCCATATTTCCAGAAATACAAGCTGGGCACAATGAATGGGCACTGCAATGTACTGGGCACTAAAACATACAGGCACTACAATAGCAGATTTGCAATTTTCACTCTGCAACATCCATTGTTGGTTGTTTCTTGAAAACACCCATGGAGTTAAAATTGTCACTACACTCTTAGATAAATTCCTAGAGGGCTGTAATTACCAAAATGTGGTCACTTGAGGGGTGTATTCTGCTCTTCTGACACTTAGGGACTCTGTATATGGAGTCTGCAAACTTTTCTATGAAAATTTGTTCTCCAAGAGTCAAATAGCGCTCCGTTCCTCCCAAGTCTCACCGTGTGGCTAAGAAGTACTGTACAGCTACATATGGCGTATTACCACATTCAGCAGAAATTCTGTCACAAATTTTGGTGCCATTTTTACCAATTTTCTTGTGTGAAAATATAAAATCTGGGGCTAAAACAAAATGTTTGTGGTAAAAATGTCTATTTTTTCTTCACTGCTCAATGGTATAAAATTCTGAGACACATCCATGGTGTCAGTATGATCACTGCACCCTTATATGGATTCATTGAGAGGTGTAGTTTGTAAAATGGGGTCACTTTTGGGGGGATGGGGCTCAGCTGTTCTGGCACCTAAGAGGCTCTGCCAATGTATCATGGCACCCTGAAACCATAACCACAAAATCTGCACTATAATATGGAGCTCCTTCCCTTCTGAGCTTTGCACTGTGCCTGTAAAGTATTTCCCTATTACATGTAGGGTATTGACACACTCAGGAGAAATTGCACAACAAATTGAGGTCCATTTTTTCCTATTAGCCCTTATAAAAAATTAGATACTTAAGCAACATTTTAGTGGTAAAAATCTAATTATTCTTTCTTCACCGCCCAATGTTATAAAATTCTGTGAGGCACCTGTGGTATCGATATACTCACTGGACGCCTAGATGAATTCGTTTTGGGGTGTAGTTTGTAAAATGGGGTCACTTACAGAGCGTTCTGGCATCTCAGGGGCTCTTCCAATATGACATGGCACCATCAAACTATTCCTGCAATATCTGAACTCCAATATGGCTCTCCTTCTCTTCTGAGCTTTGCACTGTGCCTCCAAAGTAGTTTTCGACCACATATGGTGTGTTGGCGTAGTCAGGAAAAATTGCGTAATAAACTGTAATGTTCGTTTTCTCCAATTACCCCTTCTGAAAATTATAAAATCTTTAGGCTAAAGCAACATTTTAGTGGACAAAATTAATTTAATTTACTCAGCCCATTGTTATACAATTCTGTGTATTTCTTGATGTTTAAAATGCTCACTACACTTGTGGGGGTTTACACTGTTTAAGCACTTCAGGGACTCTGCAAATGCGGCATTGTGTTCACTATCTATTCCAACCAATTTTGCGCTTCAAAAGTCTAATGGCGCTCCTTCCCTTCTGAGACCTGCCAGGTTCCCAAACAGTAGTTTTCCACCACATTTGAGGCATCAACGTACTCAGGAGAAATTGCACAACAAATTGTATGGTACATTTTCTCCTGTTAGCCTTGTGAAAATGAAAAATTTGGGCCTAAAGCAACATTTTTGTGGGAAAAAGTTAAAATGGTAATTTTTTCCTTCCAAATTGCTTTAATTCCTGTGAAGCACCTGAAGAGTTAATAAACTTCTTGAATTTGGTTTTGAGAACCTTGAGGGGTGCAGTTTTTTTAAAATGGTGTCACTTTCGGGTATTTTCTGTCATATAGGCCCCTCAAAGTCACTTCAAATGTGATGTGGTCCCTTAAGAAAAAAAAAAAATGTTTTGTAAATTTTGTTGGAAAAATTGCTGATCAACTAACAAAAAAAAGTTGTTTCAAAAATGATGCTGATGTGAAGTAAACCTGTGGCAAATGTTATTTATTAACCACTTTGTGTGATATAACTATCTGGTTTAAGGGCATAAAAATTAAAAGTTTGAAAACTGCAAAATTTTTGCCAAAATTCCGATATTCACAAATAAACGCAAAAAAAAATTTGACCTACTTTTACCACTAACATAAAGTATGATGTATTACGAAAAATCTCAGAATTACCATGATACGTTTAAGCGTTCCAGAGTTATTACCACATAAAGTGACGCTGGTCAGAATTGAAAAATTTGGCCTGGTCAGGAAGCTGAAAACAGGATTGGGGGGGAGGGGGAGTAGGGGTGGCGGGGTTAAACAATGTGGTAGTACATGTAAACATTTTTCCACAAGGACTGACACGCTATGTGGGTGAAAGTACAGCAAGTGCTAGTCTCAGCCCTCTTTCGGATGAGATTCGCCCATAGATTTCAATGGTTGCACAGAAAAAAAAATATTCTGTTCACACAACATCTGTATGGCATTAATGTTTAACCGTTGCATTGAAAAATTAAATGGGAAACTGTGTAATGCCTTAAATTATTATTGTTTTTTTGTGAATGTCAAAAATGGACATTAATGACAAATGGACTCCCATACGTACAAAAAATAGTCTGCTCTCCCCTTCACCCCCAACCCTGGACAAAATTCGCATGATTTTATTAACGCTCTTGTGACCTTAACCTACAGAGAAGTGACTGGATGAAATCATTGGGTCCTAAGTGAACAGTGCAGAATCTAACATCTTTTACTTTGTGGTGGCCATGGCTAATTCCCATTACATAGTTTCAATAGATAATGGAGACAATGTGGTGGGAACAGTAGAAAAGCTTGAATTGTCCAGATGAGTAAATTCACAATATTTTATGAATGTTTACACGAGACGTTACATACAGAGACATTTCTTTCTTCTGCTCAGTGGGTTTTTTCCATGTACAATATGGAACGTCTGATTAAAGCCATCACTTGGCATCTGTGAGTACTCCAGCTACAATCTGACTATATTTCTAAATTTGTAATCTGCAGATCAATGCCTTTTATTTAAACCATTTCTTATATATTTAATAATTCATTTGTTCCCTTTCAGATTTAAGCATGTCCTTAATGAAATAGTTCATTCATTGTGTTCCATTATTCATAGACTATCAACTAATTTGAAATAATTTGCCAGGCACTGCAAAATGTATTTAAGTACTATCATATTTGTACTATTTAAAATAAAATATGATGAAGGATTCATTAGATTTGATTAGAAAATAGCTGGTTTATTGTTCAAAAGCGTTTTATCACATAGAATGGGTATTTTCCTTAATGAGCGCATTATATCGCTTTGTTCAGGGAGCAAGTGGGATCTTTTTACTTGAGAATGTTTGCACTGAGGTCTGATCTAATTTGTATGCACTTTTAAGGAGAGCCTGCTACGTGTCTGTGGTGAAATAAACCGTATATATTCTATATTTGTGACCATAGTCACCTTATGTATTTCTTAGGACATGCATGAAAGTATAATTTAATCAGTTTTTGACATTTTGTGTTTTTTAAATTAGATATCAAGGTTGATAACTTCTTCCCTTAAATCCCCCATACACATTACACTTAAAAAGGTCGTCCACTACTTTTTCATTGATGACCTATCCGGGGGATAGGGCGTCCATGTCTAATTGGCCGGGGTCCGACACCCGGCACCTCCGCCGATCAGCTGTTATCGGTGATGGCGGCTGTTGGCCATCTTCTGGTAGTGGCTGTGGCTTGATACTACACATCTGCCTCTTATTCAAATCAATAAGAGGCAGATATGTAGTACCCTGCTGCTGCCACCACTATCAGAAGACGGCCAGTTCCACTAGCAAGTATTTCCGGTTGGCAGCGGTTGCTGACACAGATAACAGCTGATCGGGAGGGGGTGCCGTGAGTCGGACTCCGGCTGATCAAACGTTGATGACCTATCCTATAGATAGGTCATCAAGGAAAAAGTAGTGGACAACCTCTTTAATTTGGCTGAAGCCAGCAAGTTCAGTTGAATCGTCCGGCAGTCTAATTAGCACAGTGGCCTACTGACTCTACCTCGATAGAAGATGTCTGAGGAGAGAAGGATCGGCACGTTGGAATTCGAACAACTAATACTTTTGTTCTTCAGAAGAAAAGATGCTGCCAGACAAGTTGGGAATACAGAAACACTCGGCCAATCCAAGCTTTCCAGTGTATTGGGGAACCGAGGGAGACCATGGTTGGCTGAGTGATTAGTTGGCCAATAGCTATCTAATTTGTGTGTGGGTGGGGGGAAGGAGTTCTTTAAATATCTGCCCAACTATCAGCTACTCACCACATTTTACAGGTTTATACATTTTTTTTCTGGTAGTGTAGCTACAGTATATAGACCATTGACTTTTATTCATTTTGTCATAATCTGTAAAGTCCCATATTTAACATTTTTCAGCCATGCCTGAATTTGGTAACTTTGTTTTTTCTCTTTGAAAATATCATTGAATAGCTCTTCTCTTTGACAAATTGTTTATTATTCTGTTTTTTTTTTTCATTTTATATGTAAATTGAGGTATTTACCAGAGAGTGCATGAGTCATTATCTCCGTGTGTTCAACTTTCTGTGGCGTGCAAAGAGAATGGAATACATCCTAACGGACATTTGGAAAGGGCATATGTGCAATGCAAAATTACTGAAAAGTATGCCAGGTATGTTACAGCCTTTACTTTAGTGTTTAATCTATATTCGTGTATGGTTTTTTTTCTTTTAACACCTTCGCCACCTTTGGATTTTCCGTTTTTGCTTTTCCATTTTTTGCTCCCCTTGTTCCCAGAGCCATAGCGTTTTTATTTTTTGGGCAATATGACCATGCGAGGACTTATTTTTTGCCGGACGAGTTGTACTTTTGGTTGTTTTTTTTCTTTCCACGTTCACTGGATGCTAAAACTGACCTGCCATTATTATTCTCCAGGTCATTACGAGTTCGTAGACACCAAACATGTATAGGTTCTTTTTTATTTAAGTGGTGAAAAAAAAATCCAAAGTTTTTGCTAAAACAAAAAGTGGTGCCATTTTCTGAGACCCGTAGCGTCTCCGTTTTTCGGGATCTGGGGCCGGGTGAGGGCTTATTTTTTGCGCGGCGGGCTGGCGTTTTTATTGATTAACCCCTTCCTGACATTGGACGTACCTATATGTCCTAGTAGCCAAGGTTTTCCTGCAAATGAACGTAATGGCATGAACGTGTAGGCACAGGAACTATGTGCCCAGAATGATTACGACTGGAGCTCCTCCAATATCAGCCAGGATCGGTGCCAGCTAGATGTTTGGCGACCACAACATGCATGTAAGGAGGCTCCTTCTTTAACATGAAAAATATTGGCAACAGTTTTTACAAAATATATTTAACAGAAAAGCTGATTTAAACAAAAAGTAATTTTCTGATGTTAAATTTCCTTTGTTTCTTATTTTAGCAGTGGGCAGTCTAGGCCCCTAATTAAACCCTTTGTTTTGTTAAGTGAACCTATTTAGAAAATTCTTGTTTTTAATACTCTCTAACTGAGTTTTCCTCAGAAGTGATCAGTCCTCTTTAGGACTTGTACTGTTTCTCATTATTCATATTTGTATTATTCATTTCCATTACAGAGCTGTCTGGGGTGCTTCATCAGTGTCACGTCCTGGCTTCAGAAATGGTTCATTTCATTCATCAGATGCAGTATTACATCACATTTGAGGTACATACTTGTTTTTCTCCAGGCTTAGTTTATTGGTTGCACCTCTTTCTTCTGAATAAACATGTGCTTGTCCTTTTGGTTTCCTTAGGTTCTCGAATGTTCTTGGGATGAGCTGTGGAATAAAGTACAACAAGCGCAGGACTTGGATCACATCATTGCTGCTCATGAGGTTTTTTTAGATACCATCATTTCTCGCTGTCTTCTAGACAGTGAATCCAGGGTAAACTGTTTTATATTAAAGCTTACCTGTTTCATATTAAAGTGGAAATCCTAGCTGTTCTGTAAGGTTCAGATTGAGATTATTGCATATTGAGATTTTAACCCTTCCCCCTCTGTTGCCAACTTTTGCACTTTTGTTTTTATCCTGCCCTTCCTTCAAGCGCCATAACTTCATAACTTCTTTTACATCTACATAACCATGTGAGTTTTTTTTTCTATTTTATCGGACAAATAATTATTTTGAATAACACCATTAATTTTACCGTAGAACGTACTGGAAAATAGGAAAAAATTCCAATTGCAATGAAAAAATGCAATTCCTCCATTGTTCTTGTGATTTTTCAGTGTTCATGGTGCAGTAAATGACTTGGAACGTGAATTTCTAGGTCAATACGATTACGGTGGTATCAAATTTGTATATATTTTTTTAAGTGGTCAAACTGCAGTGGTCGAAGCTATTAAGGAGCTATTGCTTCTGTTAAAGGCGGATTCTGGCTGTATTATACAGCTGTCACTCACCATATGTACAGCAGTCCTGATCCCACTTTATTTTCACACGCCTGGCTTAGGATGTACCATTATGTCCTATGACGGGAAAGGGTTTAACACCTTCACGCCGCCACCAATTTCCTTTTTTTTTTTTTTTTTGTTTCCTAACCTTCCTCCAAGAGTCATAACTTTTTGATTTTTCCATCCACATAACTGTATGAGGGCTTGTTTTTTGCGGGACGAATTGTGCTTTTCAATAACACTATTCCTTTTATCATGTGATACACTAGAAAGTGAGGGAAAAAATTCCAAGTGCGTTGAAATTGCAAAAAAAAGTGCAATACCACAATTATTTTTTGGGTTTTGCACACTGCTCAAAAAAATAAAGGGAACACTTAAACAACAGAATATAACTCCAAGTAAATCAAACTTCTGTGAAATCAAACTGCCCACTTAGGAAGCAGCACTGATTGACAATCAATTTCACATGCTGCTGTGCAAATGGAATAGACAATAGATGGAAATTATTGGCAATTATGAAGTCACCCTTAATAAAGGAGTGGTTTTGCAGGTGAGGACCACAGACCACATCTCAGTACCAATGCTTTCTGTCTGAAGTTTTGGTCACTTTTGAATGTTGGTTGTGCTTTCATACTCGGGGTAGCATGAGACGGACTCTACAACCCACAGAAGTTGCTCAGGTAGTGCAGCTCATCCAGGATGGCACATCAATTCGAGCTGTGGCAAGAAGGTTTGCTGTGTCTGTCAGCGTAGTGTCCAGAGGCTGGAGGCGCTACCAGGAGACAGGCCAGTACACCAGGAGACGTGGAGGGGGCCGTAGGAGGGAAACAACCCAGCAACACGATCGCTACCTCTGCCTTTGTGCAAAGAGGAACAGGAGGACCACTGCCAGAGCCCTTCAAAATGACCTCCAGCAGGCCACAAATGTGCATGTGTCTGCACAAACGGTTAGAAACCAACTCCATGAGGGTGATATGAGGGCCCAACGTCCACAGATGGGGGTTGTGCTCACAGCCCATCACCGTGCAGGACGCTGGCATTTGCCACTGAACACCAGGATTGGCAAAGTCGCCACTGACGCCCTGTGCTCTTCACAGATGAAAGCAGGTTCACACTGAGCACATGTGACATACGTGACAGTGTCTGGAGACATCGTGGAGAGCGATCTGCTGCCTGCAATATCCTTCAGCATGACCAGTTTGGCAGTGGGTCAGTAAAGGTGTGGGGTGGCATTTCTTTGGAGGGCCGCACAGCCATCCATGTGCTCGCCAGAGGTAGCCTGACTGCCATTAGGTACCGAGATGAGATCCTCAGACCCCTTGTGAGACCATATGCTGGTGCGGTTGGCCCTGGGTTCCTCCTAATGCAGGACAATACCAGACCTCATGTGGCTGGAGTGTGGCAGCAGTTCCTGCAAGATGAAAGCATTGAAGCTATGGACTGACCCGCCTGTTCCCCAGACCTGAATCCGATTGAGCACATCTGGGACATCATGTCTCGCTCCATCCACCAACGTCACGTTGCATCACAGACTGTCCTGGAGTTGGCGGATGCTTTAGTCCAGGTCTGGGAGGAGATCCCACAGGAGACCATCCGCAACCTCATCAGGAGCATGCCCAGGCGTTGTAGGGAGGTCATACAGGCACGTGGAGGCCACACACAATACTGAGCCTCATTTTGACTTGTTTTAAGGACATTACATCAAAGTTGGATCAGCCTGTAGTGTGTTTTTCCACTTTAATTTTGGGGGTGACTCCAAATCCAGGCCTCCATTGGTTAATAAATGTGATTTCCATTGATGATTTTTGTGTGATTTTGTTTTCAGCACATTCAACTTTGTACAGAACAAAGTATTCAATGAGAATATTTCATTCATTCAGATCTAGGATGTGTTATATGAGTGTTCCCTTTATTTTTTTGAGCAGTGTTTTTACCATGTTCACTATATGGTAAAACTGACCTGGCAATATGATTCTCCACGTCAGTACGATTATGCGAATACCAAACGTATCTTTTTTTTTTATTTAAGTGGTGAAAAAATTTCAAAATTTCATGGCAACCCATTGGCACCCCGCAATCGCGTCATCATCAGCTGGGAAAGACGCGGGCTTGGCCTGAGAGCCCACATCAAAGTCAAGGACACAACATATAATTTAAGTGTACGTCATATGTCGTGAAGGGCAAGAGTATATGTTGGTGTGTTAAAAAGTGATTAACCCCTTTGCAACCCATGCCATATTAGTACGCACATTTGCGTACCCCCCGTTCAGTGAGGGCTGCTGCGCTGAGCCCTCACTGAATCGAGCACATGTCAGCTGATTCTTACAGCTGACATGTGCCCGCAACAGCCGCGGGTGGAATCGTGATCCACCCGCGGCTGTTAACATGTTAAATGCCGCTGTCAATCTCCGACAGCGGCATTTAACGCGCGCTTCCGGGTAGCGCGTCATAAGCCCCGCCCATCGGCGACCCCGTCACGTGATCGCGGGTCACCGATGGGTGGGCATGACAACCCAGGGTCTGCAGCAGACGCCTGTGGTTGTCATGATCTGGTTGCTATGAGCGCCACCTAGTGGTCGGCGCTCATAGCACAGGACCATTTCTGCTGCATGCAGGGGATCTGCTCATCCCCTGTATGTAGCAGAGCTGATCGGATAGTTGCTGCTTCTAGTCTCCTATGGAGACTATTGAAGCAAGCAACAAGTGAAAAAAAAACGTTTTTAAAAATATTAAAAAAATGTAAAAAATATAAAAGTTTAAATCACCCCCCTTTCGCCCCATTCAAAATAAAATATATATAAAAAATAACCTACATAGACATATTTGGTACTGCTGCGTTCAGAATCGCCCGATCTATCAATATAAAAAAAGAATTAATCTGATCGGTAAACGACGTAACGAGAAAAAAATTCTAAACGCCAGAATTACGTTTTTTGGTCGCCGCAAAATTGCAATAAAATGCAATAACGGGTGATCAAAACATCGGATCTACCCCAAAATGTTATCAATAAAAACGTCAGCCCGGCGCGCAGAAAATAAGCCCTCACCCAGCCCCAGATCCCGAAAAATGGAGACGCTACAGGTCTCGGAAAATGGCTCTATTTTTTTTTTGTACCAAATTTTGGAATTTTTTTTCACCACTTAAATATAAAAGAACCTATACATGTTTGGTGTCTACGAACTCGTAATGACCTGGAGAATAAGAATGGCAGGTCATTCAGTGAACGTGGTAAAAAAAAAAAATAAAAAACAACTGTGGTATTGCACTTTTTTTTGCAATTTTACCGCACTTGGAATTTTTTTCCCGTTTTCCCGTGCAAGATATGGTAAAACTAGTAATGGCGTCGAAAAGTACAACTCGTTCCGCAAAAAATAAGCCCTCACACGGCCATATTGACCAAAAAATAATATGGCTCTGGGAACAAGGGGAGCAAAAAACGAAAAAGCAAACACGGAAAAAGCTCTGGTCCTTAAGGGGTTAAAAAGTCTGTGTCCCAAAATGGTACCACCAAAAATTAAATCTCATTATGCATAAAATCAAGTCCTGATACAAAATTGTCTCTCAATATGACAACCCCATATTTTTCTGTGATTTTCTTGTGCAAAAGTAGTAAAACATAAAAAAAAAACCAACAATATAAATTAGCTATCACTGGAAATGTCTTGACCTGCAGAATACTGAACATTAATTATACTGTATGGTGAACTATATAAAATTAAAAAACAATTTCAGATATATTGTGTTTCTCCATGCTTCCTACCAAAATATGAATTAAAAGAGAAAGTCATATGTACTCAATAATGGTACCATTAAATACTACAGCTTGTCCAGCAAGAAACAAGCCCTCGCACTATTTTGTATACTTGAAAATAAAGTTATGAGTATGACAATATGGAGACGAAAAATAGATCTTTAAAAAATACATTTTTGTGCAAGAACAGAAAAGCATAAAAAACCCCTCAACATTTATTTGGTATTGTCGTGATTGTATTGACCTGCAGAATAAAGAGAACATCAATTTCTTTTGTTCATTTTGCTTCCCAAAAGAGTGTAATAAAAAGTGATCCAAAAGTTGTATGCACCTCAAAATGGCACCAATGAAGCCTGCATCTCGTCCTACAGAAAATAAGCCCTCATATAGCTGCACTGGCTGAACATAATAAAACCTAGGGCTCTCAGAACTTTGCGACACAAAACTAAGAATTTTTTTCCAAAGCGTTAAATTATTGTACAAAATATTAATTAAAAAAAACAAACTATAAATTTGAACTAATCTGCGGAATCAAATTAACACTTTTGTTCAGCATGGTGAATAGCATCAAATTTGAAACGCAAAAAAAGCAGCGACATAATTACTATTATGTTTATGTTCCTCCCAATAAAGAGTTAATGAAAGTATGTCAATAAGTTCTATGTATCTCGAAATGATTGCACCAAAAAATAGTCATCCAGAAAAAATCAAGCCCTCATATGACGGTGTTGCCCAAAAAAAATAAAATGGCTCCTGGAACATGACAATAAGGCTATGTTCACACATTGCGTTTTTGCTGCGTTTTTACTGCGTTCTTGCACTTAGGAATTGCTTTCTATGTGTGAAAAAATGCTGCAAAAATGCTGAAATAAGTGACCTGCTGCAGTTTTTAAAAACAGCAGTTTTCCAATTCACTCAGGAAAGATAAACCAAGGTGTGCGCATGAGATTTCTGAAATCTCATAGGCTTTTCTGGTAAAACGCTGCTTTTAATTTGCATCAAAAAACGCAACGTGTGAACGTAGCCTAAAGGATAAAAAATATTCTCACATAGACCAAAACTGGCTTTAATGCCATGGACTTAATGGTGTTCTCTGTGCTTGATAAATGAAATGATAACTTTATTATATGCCTTGTTATAATTGACCAATACCAAATGCACTGTATATAGTTACATAGTTTATATGGCCGAAAAAAGACAAGCGTCCATCCAGTTCAGCCTATTTCTTGTGCACTGCAGCTATTCCGCAGCGTTGATCCAGGGGAAGGCAAAAAAAAACCCATGCAGTATAGGCCAATTTACATCATTGAGGAAAAATTCACTTCCCGACTCCAATCTGGCAGTCAGATTAAATCCCTGGATTAATTAACTATCACTAAGCATAAGATGTAATTTTATTGTTCTCAAGAAAGGCATCCAGGCCTCTCTTGAACTCATTAAGTGAGTTGGACATCACCACCTCCTCTCCCAGAGAGTTCCAGAGTCTCACGGCTCTGACCGTAAAGAATCCCCTTCTATGCTGGTGCAGGTACCTCCTTTCCTCCAGACGCATAGTGTGCCCCCTCGTCTTTGTCACCATCCTTGGTATAAACAGGTCATGGGAGAGATCTCTGTACTGCCCCCTGATGTATTTATACATGTTTATGAGGTCTCCCCTAAGCCTTCTCTTTTCCAATGTAAATAGGCCTAATTTTGACAACCTCTCTGGGTATTCTAGTCCCTCCATTCCCTTTATTACCTTAGTCGCCCTCCTTTGTACCCTCTCTAGCTCCAATATGTCTTTCCTGAGCACCGGAGCCCAGAACTGTGCACAATATTCTAAGTGCGGCCTTACCAGCGCTTTATACAGAGGAAGAACAATGTTCTCATCATATGCCCCTATTCCTCTTCTGATGCATGCCATGACTCTATTTGCCTTCGCAGCTGCTGCCTGACACTGGGCACTCCAATTTAATTTGCTGTTAACCAAGACGCCCAGGTCCTTCTCCATGTCAGATTTCCCCAACGGTTTCCCATTTAATATGTATGGGTGACTGCTGTTTTTCTTTCCCATGTACATGACCTTACATTTATCGGCATTGAACCCCATTTGCCATTTTTTGGCCCAACTCCCCAATTTATCTAAATCCTCCTGTAGCTGTGCCCTATCCTAGTGTTTATTTGTTAACTTTTGCACAGTGATAACGCTTTATTTTTTAATAATTTGCTTTTGAGTTTCTATGTCTTTGTTGCACTAAAATAAAAATAATATAAAAAAAACCCACTTTAACATATTCATGGGTCTCTCCTCAGGCGCTTCTAGATCAACTTCGAGCTGTATTTGATCAGATAATCGAATTCCAAAATGCTCAGGAAGCAATGTACAGGGCGGCCCTTGAGGAGTTACAGAGAAGATTGCACTTTGAGGAGAGGAAAAAGCAGAGAGAGGTCGAGGTAACATCTGATAAATTGCTTCATTTCTCCACTGAATAGGATTTCCCCTTTCCTTTCGTAATTCCATTGTAATTGTCCCTTCCTCTTTATCTAGTCCTAGTTTACAGTGTAGGTGAAGGAAAGGGGCAGTTGAATTCCTCCTTTTCACAATTAAAATCTCAGTGTAAAGAATGCACTGAAACGTATAACAGATTCTCGTAAAAAGAGTGGAAGGAACCTTGCTTGGTTACACATTTCTAGTATGTGCCTCCTTATGTTAGTGACTATAGCTTGCTGTTTGGTTTGCCAGATTATATGGAATCTGTCACCGGGTTTTTCCACCTAGACTGAAAGCAGTATAATAGCAGCATAATGTAGAGACCCTGATTCCAGCGATGTGTTACTTACTGGGCTGATTGCTGTAGTTGCGATAAAATCCCTGTTTTATTCAGGGCTGTGGAGTCGGTAAGCCAAACCTCCGACTCCTCAATTTCCATGACTTGGACTCCACGACTCCCTCATACATGGCTCATGTTTAAGTGATAAATTTCCTGTAGCTCAGATTCATCTCAGCTAAAAGTCTAGACCCTTAGATCAGGAATAGGACAGACATTTATAGGACATTTCATAACTTTCCCAAATTCCTATAAAAAAATATTCCCCACAAACTGCATTGAGCTACTGTACCCAATTTATTATATATTTTAGGAGTTGGTCCATTTTATATCAACTTCAACTCCACAGCCCTGGTTTTATTAGCAGGAGATTATCACTAAAGGACTAGTAAACCTTTTGCCATGTAATCCTCCATATTCATAAGTTCTGTAAAACCTCGCCCTTGATTGGCAGCTTTTTGCCTATGCACAACACTGACGGCGGAGATGCGATGCTGAACCCAGGGGAGGGTGAGTACTTTCTGATTTTGTTATTTTACATGATAGTTGTCTACGTTTCTAAAAGTGGAAAACCCCTTTGAGCTCATTTATTTTAACAGACCCCAATAAAAGTTCATTTTTAATAGATACAGACTTCACACTTGGGGTACAGTCAGTCACACATCAGTTTTTCTTATCCATGCGCTGTCTGTTTTTAAAATGGAGATCACACTGACCCATAGAGGGAACTTATCTGTGGGTCCAGTCTGTTTAAACTTTAAGGCTTGTTTTACTTTCATACATTTTTGCGGATTGCTTTTGGCAATCTAAGTCTCGGGGACCAATTAAAAATGCAAGAAAAGCAGGAGAGATCCATTTTAGAAAAGTGTTTCATTTTGACTTATCCTTTTTTAGTAATCTACTGTGCTATTCCTTAGTTTATTTCTATTTTTTTTGGTGTATCAATCTCATACTCCTTGAGAAAGCCTCCTGGCGAAACGTACATTGTGGTCCCGGGGTGTTCTCATATAGTAATTTCTTTTCCCTAATATATGGTATGTCGTTTTTATGATCTATTTTCTGTGGTGTCTGTATATGATTATTTATTTATTAATCCACTTAGATTTATTTTCTAATATATGTATTTATTTAGTGACACTATACCTGTGTTGGTTTCTCTCTGTATGTTAAACTATCCCCCTTGCTAATATATTTTTTATCTTTATGTATTAATAAAAATGTTTTTTTTTATTGAACATTCCAGTGTCTAGTCACATTTTTAGTGGGATTCGTTATTTAAAGTACACTCTTTAAATATGTAAATCCCATTATAAATCAGTAATTTATTTAAAGAGCATTAAAACTGCAGGACTAGACCCAGGTACCCTATTTTTCGGACTATAAGACGCACCGGACCATAAGACGCACCTAGGTTTTAGAGGAGGGAAATAAAAAAATAAAAATTTAAGCAAAAAATGTGGTCATGATGCACTTTTAAGGGGGAGGGGGTCTTCTGCTGACACTGGTATAGGGGTAATGTCCCCCAAATCTGACAATATCCCCCATCCTGGTATATATGCCGCCCCCCTTCCTTTTATACATGGTCCCCATCCCCATCCTGGTATGCCTGGCATCCCTCCATCCTGGTATGCATGGCACCCCTCATCCTTATCCTGGTATGCATGGCACCCCTCATCCCTGTCCTGGTATGCATGGCACCCCTCATACCTATCCTGATATGCATGGCACCCCTCATCCCTGTCCTGGTATGCATGGTACCCCTCATCCCTGTCCTGGTATGCATGGCACCCCTCATCCCTATCCTGGTATGCATGGCACCCATCATCCCTATCCTGGTATGCATGGCACCCATCATCCCTGTCCTGGTATGCATGGCACCCCTGATCCCTGTATTGGTATGCATGGCACCCCTAATCCCTATCCTGGTATGCATGGCACCCCTAATCCCTATCCTGGTATGCTTGGCACCCCTAATCCCTGTCCTGGTATGCTTGGCACCCCTAATCCCTGTCCTGGTATGCTTGGCACCCCTAATCCCTGTCCTGGTATGCTTGGCACCCCTAATCCCTGTCCTGGTATGCTTGGTACCCCTAATCCCCGTCCTGGTATGCATGGCACCCCTAATCCCTGTCCTGGTATGCATGGCACCCCTCATCCCTGTCCTGGTATGCTTGGCACCCCTCATCCCTATCCTGGTATGCATGGCACCCCTAATCCCTGTCCTGGTATGCATGGCACCCCTAATCCCTGTCCTGGTATGCATGGCACCCCTAATCCCCATCATGCTGCACATTTAAAAACAAAACACTCCTACTCACCTTTCTTCTCTCCTCCAGCGCTGCGTCCGGTCTGCCTGCACTGATCTCTCCATGTGAGCCGCGCATGACGTCACTGCCATGCGCGGCTCACAAGAAGAGATCAGCTGCCGGAAGTCACTGCTCCCCACGCCGTGTCTGTGTGCGTGGGGAGCAGTGACTTCACTCTCCTTCATAGCCGGCACACGGCGGAGCCGCACTGCGGCTGCTGCTGCCGGTGCCGGCTATCTCCTGTGCCCGCTCATTAAAGGGCATGAATATTCACCCCCTCCCCACGCCCATGGGCATGGAGAGAGGTTGATTATTCATGCCCTTTAACAGCGGGCACAGGTGATAGCCGGCAGCAGCAGGAGCCGCAGCGCGGCTACACTGTATACCGCTATTAAGGAGCATGAATATTCAGTGCTCCCCACGCCCTATGGGCGTGGGGAGCAGTGAATATTCATTTTCTTTAGCAGCGGGGACAGTGTAGGCTGCAGCGAGCGGCTCCTGCCTCCTGTGCCCCGCTCCTCCACCGATACCGCTCCCCCCACACCACACATAAATATATACCCTCCCCATTTTCCTCCAAAATTTTGGAGGAAAAAAGTGCGTCTTATAGTCCGAAAAATACGGTATGTAGCACACATTAAGAAAGGTCTACTATCCCCTTCTGCAGCTGCTAGGATGATGATACCGTATTTCACTCACTATGCTGAATTATATAATGAATGTTGATCGCTAAGCAACATGGCTGACTCTTTGCTAAAAATGTGGTTTCCGTGGATCACAATCAGAGTGTTTGGTATTTTCACCCATGACGCACCCTATTGCCTTTACATAGACATATACAGTCTATGTATAGTTAACACCTATCTAACAGCTATTAATTGGTCCCATACTTTGTAGGGTGAGTGGGGAGTTACTGCTGAAGAAGAAGCCGAAGAAAACAAAAGGGTTTTGGAATTTCAAGAATCTATACCAAAAATGTGTTCACAATTGCGTATTCTTACTCATTTCTATCAGGTAAGAACACAAAAGGATCCATAAAACTTGACTGTAAAGGGGTCCACACGGAAAGACCACATACATTTTATTCTTTTATCAGACAGTTTAGAAAACAGTATATTAATAACACAGCATTTCTATCCTGTCCCGTCTAACCATTGAGCACTTCTCAATTTGCACTCGGATGCATGAACATTAGCTTCATAGCAGTCATTTATTGTAGATGCAGTTCATTATCACAGGTCTCAAGTGTCCCTTTTGCTCTGAACTGTGCTCCTACGTTTCAGCAGGTTGATGGTTGAGCATGTTGCCACTCCAGAATCTTTGCAGCAGGTGCGGAAAGCAAAGAACAGAAAAAAAAGATATATTTTCTTTTTGTAATCTTTTAGTTGCATTTTAAAAAGGTGTGGAACAATGGTAATCCTGCCATTTTTGATTGACAAAGGAATATATGACTTTTTGATCTTTTCTTATTCCTTTTTTTTTTTTTGCAGGAGGTGAAATAATTGAAAAACAGTGATTCTGGTGTTATTTTATCTATTTATTTATTTTCGCTATTTACCATTCAAAATGGGAAAAGTGGGTGATTTTAATGAGACATATATTTACTATTTCTTTTATACCGCATATTATAATTTTAACTTCACCTATCAAGCCCTGTCTACAGCAGTCCCTTGGCTACCATGACAATCCAGTCCAAGCTATAGTGTCGCATTGGGACACAAGATGTGATGACCATGGTAGTTAAAGAGAACCTGTCATGTCCTATCTACTATGTAAACTGCCCCCATTGTGTTGTTAGTGATGCAATGTGCATCACTAACACGCTTTTTTCATTAAAATTTCTGCAAATATAATGAGTATATAACATTTTATATACTTACAATCCTACTTGCTCGCTCAGTCATAGGGGTGTGATCCTCATATTCAGTCATGGGCAGGCGCCTCATTCAGTCAGGGCTGGAGCCGCCCACGTATTTGAATTTTGCTCCTGGGGAGCTCTGAAGTTGTCACTTGTGCAGTATGTCATGGCCAGGTTGTAAAGCTTCCAGCGCTGGGAGCTGCGCATGCGCTATGAGGCTGTGTAGTTTCCACTTCACTGTGCACGCACCAGGAACAGCTCGTCATAGCGCATGCGCAGTGAAGCTGGAAACTACACAGCCTCACAGCGCATGCGCGGCTCCCAGCACTGCACAAGTGACACAACTTCAGGGCTCCCCGGGAGCAAAATTCAAATACATGGGCGGCTACAGCCCTGACTGAATGTGGAGCCCGCCCATGACTGAATGGGGCGCCCGCCCATGACTGAATGCGAGGATCACACCCCTATGACTGAGCGAGCAGGTAGGATTGTAAGTATATAAAATGTTATATACTCATTATATTAAAGCCGATTTTAATGAAAAAAGCGTGTTAATGATGCACATTGCATCACTAACAACGCAATGGGGGCAGTTTACATAGTAGATAGGACATGACAGGTTCCCTTTAAAGGTGGGTGTAACACCTTGTATATGGAGCAGGTTCAGCTCCTAAGTTGTTCCATTTTTGTGTATCCTTATCTGCCCACAAATGGAAACATGTATTATTTGAATTGCATTATGTTCCTTTCTATGATTACCACGTCTTGTTGGCTATTATTATTCCAAGGGAACTGTGATGCCTTTCATTTGGGTATAATATGCGGTTACTTTATCTACAATGGTCAACATCTGATTTATTTTGTATGGTTGCCTGTTCTATGCAATTTAAAGAGGTATTCCCATCTCTAAGATCCTATGCCAATATGTAGTAAGTATAATAATAATAATATTAGCAAATGTCTCCTATTAAAAATTGTAGTATAGTTCTGATTCGCTATGTCGCTTACCCCATGTTCAGTTCATTGCAGTAGCTTAGGTATACACAGTTACAACCATTTATATAGTGATATTTAGTTAGCCATTAGTGGTTGTAACCATGGATACCTAAGCTACTGCAATGCCCTGCACATGGGGTAAGCGACATAGCGAATCTTAAAAACTATACTACATTTATAACTGGAGGTGTTTGCTAATATTAATATTATTACACCTACTATATTGAGACAGGATCTTGGAGATGAGAATTAAGTACAACATCCATGTACACATTTTTTACATGTATGCAGCTATATTCATCATTTCATAGTTACCATATTTTTGTAGCTTTGGAGTTCATTAGTATTTATTTCATCTTGTGATGATAAGAATGGTACAGTTGACCTAAAGGGAATCTGTCAGCAGGTTTTTTCTATCTCATCTGAAAGCAGCATAATGTAGGAAAAGAGACTCTGAATCCAGTGATGTATCACTTAGTTTACTGGGTGCAGTAGTTGTGACAGAATTTTTAGATGTAGCAGAGCTCAGAAAGTAAACCCTGCCCACACCACAGTTTTCTCTGTACATTGTCTATTGACAGTGAGCTGCTTATCAGAGGAGGGGGCGGAGTCGGACAACTTGGCACAAGGGAGCTAGTCACAGCAATGATAATGTCTTGGTGATAAAACATTCAGTGTATGGAAACACATATACACATATGGAAAGTGAGATATCGCTGAAATCCGTGTCTCAGCCCCTATCTAAAGCTGCCATCAGATTACATAGCAAAAACCCCCAGACAAATTCCATTTAAAGAATGTTTCATGTCCTTTTAGTTACCATATTTGCTTTTTTCTAATGCAGTCTTTTTTCTTTCTCTCCTTAGAATATTGTTCAGCAGTTTCTAGTTTTGCTGACTACAAGTACAGATGAAAGCTTGAGATTTTTAAGCTTTAGGTTGGACTTCAATGAACATTATAAAGCAAGAGAACCAAAGCTTCGTATGTCCCTGGGAGCAAGAGGTCGACGTATCTTACAAGTCTGAGCAATGTGGTAATAGTACAAAAAAAACAGGAACACTCTCCCTGTATATGTTGTAGACATTCTCCAGCGGAAGCAAGGCATTGCTTGCAGTGTACGAATGGCTGAGCCTGTTCAATGGATACAATAAATCTATATAATCAAAAGGTTGTTTTTTCTATTAATGGATGCTTTGTTCAAGAAAGAATGCTAATGGACATCAGTACAGGCTACAAGAGGACTTTTCAGATTAGTCCAAGTACTACTTTTCAGTGCACCAAGTGTTGTTCACCCACAAACCAGAATATATGCCATGATATTCACCCTGTAATAGACACAAGCAAACCAAATGATGTGCAGTGCTTATATTTACCACTGCTGTAGGGGCTCTATATGTGTATGCAAAATACAGAAGGGAAAAAAAAAGGTTTATGAACAACTGGTTTACACTGTACATTTTGTCTTATTTGTGTGTGATCTTTTTTTCTTTTTCTTTTTATTATTATTCTGCGTCCAAAGTATTTTTTCAAAGGGAGACAAAAGATCTTGAGACCATTTTGTAATTGTTACATATTCTTTCATTAGCTTTATGTTTAAAAAGAAACTTAATATTAGAGGTTACGTATTCTCAGATTGCTGATCGTACCATCACAATTTTGTCATTACTAGCTGCTTAGTTTTTAAGTGAAAACTATTATTGTTAAGGGTTTTCTCGGGGCAAAACAGAAATTTTTTATTTTTTTTCCCAAACATGTGTTTGTTCTGAATGCATCCAATGTATTATACATCTCTTGGCCATTGTACTAGAAATCCCATGTTCCCATAGTTCTGTACTGGATGATCGCTCTCAAGCAGCATAGCCATGGATCAGTCTGAGTCTGCCTAGGAAATACTCCAGGTTCCCATGTAGAGGGAATATTTTCTAAGCAGTCTCCCGGATGGCTCTCGGCAATGTTACTTAGATACTTTGGCCCAAGCTCAGGCTTAAGCTGCCGCTAAGAGACAACCAGTAGATGCAAGAACATTGCTAAGTTTAGTGATACTGGGGACAGGTAACGTCTCATAACGATGTGAACATTTTTTATTTTGCCCTGAGTGCTAAGTTTTTCTAGTGCTGCGAAGCGCATGCCTCATTCATGTTTACTTTTTGTTTTGTCTTATTATAAGTTCATATAAAAATCCAAATTAAGAAATGCAATGAGATCTACTGTCTTCTGTAGTATGTAAATTAACGGCTTTGTCATCGGTGATGGTGAACCTAAGTAATGAAGTCTATTTTAACTTTGTATATTTTTCCACTGTAATTATTTATATATTTCTGTCTTTGTTCTTCTTTTTGTAATATATAAATCACGTATCATTTAAATCCATGTTTTACTATGTCACAAAATATTCTCATTAAATAAAAAAAAAAGATTTTTAAAATAGGTATTTATCTGTTTTATAGCAAATTCAATATTTCACATCACAGTAGAAATCATATTGAAATGTATGCCTCAATCATTGCTACATAGCTTATTTGCATGTATTCTTTGTATTGTTATTTGCAGTGTTCAGATCTTGTATTGGCATTTATCTGAATAACATCATCGAGCTTTATTTCTACTTACCAGTCTCTAAAAGATTGAAAACATGCTCAGGAAAGTACTGGCTGCCATAAAACATTGTATTTTATTGCTTCTCCTTGTACAGGTCTATTATAGATATTTCTATATTAATGGGTCAGTTCCAAAATAAGGCCGGGACCACCAGCGATCTCAAGATCGGGACTCTAGAACCTCATCAACATGGTTTTGCAGCCCCATCCGAAAAGGTGCACATGCTTTGCCTCTGCTCCTGTCAATGTCTATGGGATTGCTGCTTATAGCTTTCATCTATTTCCTGCAGTCCCATAGACAATTAATGGAGCGATGGACCATCACTCCATTCAAGACGAGTCTACAGAGCCCGTTTTTGGGATTCCAGACCCCCGATGTTAGAATTGGTAAGGGTTCCAGTGGTTCAAGATCTTCAAGTTATTCCTTCTCCTGTGAATAGGAGATGGGGAATTACTTGTTTTTTTCTTCAGAATTAGACTTTAATGCAATACCTATTACTACATTACAGGGTTTGTCTGTTTTAGAACACTTTCAAATACCCTAGTTTTAATTAATAGAGAGAAATCCTGCATTGAGCACCTCCATCAGTGAAAGTAAAGATTCTTCATTGAATGTATAGTGTAAAGACAGACGAGGTCCAACAAACAAACATCCAATTGATTCTACTGGCCATCTATTGCTTAATTTCTTCTGTGGTGGAGCTGCAAGAAAATGCAAATGACACCTGATGTATGTGCATTGTTGTTTGGACACCCTATGATCAACTTATTTTAATCAAACCCATCTTGAAAAAATGTCTACATCAGGCAACCTGTTTAGATTGGGACGGTTTAAGTTTCTCGCTGAAATCAAATTCTATATAATATGTAAATAAGTCAATGATCAGTCCTCAGTCCTTTTTGTTTGGTAAGGGTTTCAACCAGTTCTTCGCAGGTGTACATGTTGTGTAATAATGCTAGAAGAGTAAATTATGCGTGAACGCTTTAGCAGACCAATACTTCATTCCATCGTAAAGTTTTTACTATACACTTAAATGCTCCAGATCTGTAGTTTAAGGTGTTAAGAGCAATTCTCATTAATAGAATTTAATAGGGTTATCTGTTTGCAGCCACAATTGAGCCCAATCCTGAATCATTACTACTACTAATCAAGCCAAAATTTGAACCTGGCAGTTAACTCGAATTTGGCCAAGAGATTCAATTGTATTAGTTGCACAATTGAATGCATCTTATGCACTGGGACATCTTCAGACCCCAGTGCATAATAAACATAGAGTTCTGGGGAAAAAAATTATACTTGCTTTGCCGCTCACCTGTGTCTTTGCTGTTGCTCCCCAATGGGTCAACTGATCTCTCCCTGTGGCTCCAATGTAGTCTTTTTTTCAGGTACGATAAAGGACATCCTCTTCTGGATAGTCCATTTTCAACGTTGTTTCCGGAACCGACCAGGTGTCAGCGAAACACATGGTGGCGTCTCGCTGTAAGACTCACGATATTCGCCTTTGCTGAAGTCTAGTTGATGCTGGCAGCGTCAGCAAAAACTGGAGATCCAGAAGACTTCATCAGTTGCCACACTTCAAGAAGACCCTAGAGGTGCAAGGAGAAATCCGATGACTGGCACAGTGAGCTACGGCGGTAAGACAGGTAAGCTTCCAAGAATATATATATTTTTTCCTTGTGCATGACAGCACTGGGAGAGCGGACCACCTACCTATGACAAGAAAGATATGTATAGAAGATAAGAACCTTCCTCACTAAGTCAGTGCTCTTCTGTACTAGGAAGGAGACATATAGTGCCCATGCTTTGTCCTGGGTGAGCTATTTGAGGTAGTGCCTTTCCTTTTCTCTAGAGTGGCGGAACACTTTCTCCCCCCCCCTGCCCCTAGTTGATGCTGGCAGCGTCAGCAAAAACTGGAGATCCAGAAGACTTCATCAGTTGCCACACTTCAAGAAGACCCTAGAGGTGCAAGGAGAAATCCGATGACTGGCACAGTGAGCTACGGCGGTAAGACAGGTAAGCTTCCAAGAATATATATATTTTTTCCTTGTGCATGACAGCACTGGGAGAGCGGACCACCTACCTATGACAAGAAAGATATGTATAGAAGATAAGAACCTTCCTCACTAAGTCAGTGCTCTTCTGTACTAGGAAGGAGACATATAGTGCCCATGCTTTGTCCTGGGTGAGCTATTTGAGGTAGTGCCTTTCCTTTTCTCTAGAGTGGCGGAACACTTTCTCCCCCCCCCTGCCCCTTTTGAGCTTGCCAAAGGTAAATGTCTGTGAGTAATTGCTCCTGGGTCCTGCTATCGCCAACCATGTTTTCCTTGGACACGCACAGCTGGGATTCTTAGTTTCTGTTTCAAGATTGATAGCTTCTCCAAAGCAGCAAGATCGGACGCCACTGCCCCTCCATCTGGATTGGTATGGCGTTCAAGTACTTTGTGAATACACTTTATTTTACTTTGTTTTAATATATTCCCCCTTTTTCTGATACTGTGTTGTTACAGAAGTAAAGACCCAGGAAAGCTACCAGTAAAACTTAACACTGAGAATTCCCCTTTTGTAAATCAAAATAAAATATCTCCTTCCTAGTCTAAACAGTTGTGCAAGGCATGTATTAACAGAACAGTGTTAGAGGAATCGTCATCTTTTGTAATTCCCTTTAAACAAAATTTAATCTAAGTGTTCACCCTGGCTATTCCACATACAGAAAAATTAGCTAGTCTGATTTATCTGGCTCAGATAATGCATACATATTTTTAGATAGTGATGTGGATTCAGTTGCTTCCTCTGATTCTGATGGTAATAGCTGTAAACTTTATATTCCCTCTGAGGTTACTGATCAGCTCATAAAAGCAATTAGAGCAACTATAAAAACTGAAGAAGCTAAAGAGTCTTGTTCAATTCAGGATATAATGTTTGAGGGTCTCGAGGGCAGGAAGAGAAGGATCTATCCTATTCTTAATACTATAATGCCTTAATTAACAGGGAATGGAGAAAACCTGACTGAAAAATAAAATCATCCCGAAAAATGTTAAATGCAAATACCTATTAGAAGGATTAGATTCTGATTTTTTGGGATAGATCCCTTAAAATTGTAATCCCTGATGCTACAGCCTCAAAAATGACTTCCCTTCACTTTGATGAATGGGTATGTTGAAGGCATCGATGGATGGGAAAGTGGAACATTTTCTCAAAAGTGCATGGGCGGTGCACAGCTAGGTCCCTTATTGTATGGTTGAGACATGTCAAGAAGGAAAAACCTCACAAGAACAGATCCTTACCTAATTTCCAACTATTCAGAAGACAGCAGATTTCCTTGCAGATGCATTTACTGGTTCAGTAAGACTATCCACCAGGTTCACTTCTCTAATCAATTCTGCCAGAGGCTCCCTTTTTGTTACTGAATAGGAACCTACATTTTAAATCCAAACTGTGCTATCATGTGTGAGGGTGAATTTCTGTTTGGTTCAGTTCTGGACATTCTAGCCAAAGCAGCAAATAAGAAAAAGTGGATTTCCAAATTTCTCTAGGTACAGTTCTAGAAGGTTTTTTCCACTCTTTCAGAAGACAGAACGAATAAAAGTCCCAAAGAAAAATCTGAGAAATGGAGATTCTCAAGATTTAAGAAAGATTACTGTTTGATAACCAGCCCTCTGCATCTGTTAGAAAGAATAACCCTCATCGACTACCAAAAGTGTAGTGGGAGGAAGACTATGGTTCTACTATGAGACTTGGTCAAAAATCTTGTCCAGTCTATGGGTCCTTAATTCTATAAAAAAAACAGGTCCATGCTAGAATTTGTAACTCTTCCTCCAAAAAAATAGTTGGCAAAGGATGTTTTAGACACTGTTCCTGTATCTGAAATGGGGAAAGGATTTTATTCCTATCACTTTTTTGGTAAAAAATATCGAACGGCTTCTACAGAGTAGTAATAAATCTGAAAAGTTTGAGCAAATTATTCAAATATAGAAAATTCAAGATGGAAACTACAGTATAAAATCACCCATAGAGCTCCTATGTCTCATGATTGTAATAGATTTATAAGACTCTCTTAGTATCATGTGCCTATAGTTTGTGATCAATCAGAAATATCAGAGGGTGGCCCTTCTTTGTAAAAAATCAGCTTGCCCATTTCCAGGCATTACCTTTTGGAATTGATATGGCCCCTCCCATCTTTACCAAGATTGTCTCAGAAATGGCAGCTCATGTAAGAGAAGAGAACATTCTCTTTGTACCATACCTGGAAGATTTCGTAATTGTTTCCTCAAGACAAAAATGTCTCCTGGCCAGCAAACAAGTAATGGATATCCTTTCTTCCTTAATCCTAGAACGCATACCTGGGGCCTCGCAGGCCCGCCCTGTTAATTGTTTTCTATTTTCTGCAAGATTTCTTTAGTTAGAATTTTGAAACTCTAGGTATTCCTCAGGTATATAGTTGTTTGTCATTTCCAGTTGGTCATTTATTTATTATTTGCACACGGGCCTAAAAGGCCCCAGGTATGTGAAAGTGTAGATTTTTATGGTCATGCGTTCTAGGGTTAATGTGGTAGGTGAACCGAGAAAAATTAAAAAATGTGCCCACAGTTCCAACAGCACTTGCTGGGAATCATACAGGACTCTCAATTTCAAAAATGCGTACTTCCTCAGGAAAAAAAAATTCAAAAATTGAATATCAAATGTATTTTCTGTAATGACATCCCCATGATTCTCATTAAGGAAAGTGATGTCTGTGCTAGGTTTTACGTCTTCTCATAGTTCTGTGGCCTAAGTACAATTTTGTCAACTCCAAATAGAAATCTTGTACAAATTGAATGGGGATAATGGTCATCTAAACCACACAATTTTTGTCTCTCAAAATACCTGCCTATACCTATCATTACCACAGATGCCAGCCAAAGGGGATGGCATGCTCACTTGGAGGATGCAGTAACTCGAGGTCTATCGCGATGATCCCTCTTGACCTTTTCTTCAAATTTAAATGAGCTAACATTTCTGAAAGCCCTTGAAACCTTCCTTTCAGTTGTGAAGAATCATCACATCAAGATTTTGTCAGGCAATATGACCATTGTAGCTTATTTGAATCAGCATGGAGGAACTCCTACCTGGCTGATGGAAGTGGCATTTCAAATTTTCAATTTAATAGAAACTAATGCACTGTACGCAATTCACCTCAATTGGCAGGAAAATTTAATGTAATTAGTTTTTTTAGCTGATAGGAATAGACTTCAAACAACATTTTTTTTCTCAAGAGTCTATCAGGGGTCAACTAGTTCTTAGATCTGTTTGCAACCAGGGAGAACAGGAAGGTAGAAAAATATACGTTGGAAAGATCAACCTCTAACACTAGACGCTCTACTCCAGCTTTGGGGGGCCTTCTATATGCATTTCCTCCCCTATGTCTTCTTCTCAGCGTAATTCAGCAGATAAGACGTGGCAAGGGTCATACTTATAGCTACTTTTTGGTTAAAAAAAAAAAAAGCCTTTGTTTACCTGGCTCATGATCCTGCAAGATCCTCAGATCCCTTGTTCCTCCCAGAGGTGGACAATCTCATATCACAGGGTCCTGTATTGCATCCACCGCAAACAAATCTACACCTCATAGCCTGGATCTTGAACATGCGTGATTTCTAAGCAGGGGGCTTTCAGAGGATGTCATAGATGCATTGCTAAGGAGCAGGAAGCTTGTCACTTCTAATATTCTTGTTAGAATATAGCAAGCCTTTATGCTTAAATAAGGCATCAACCCTATTTCCTACTGATTCCCATTAAAGAGAACCTTCTTCTAGTTTTAGAATGTTAAAGTGGCTACATCATGGAATATTGGCTTCAGAGCTGAATAAATCATACATTTTTTTTTTTTTTTATTGCTCATCTCCTTTGCAGAGTTTTTAGCTTGTAAAATTCATATTCTAATTCAGGCTAGGACCAAGAGAGCAGTAGCAGAGAATCATCTCTTGGGGCTTTTACTTTTTCCCCTGTTGACCATTCATAAGCAGGAGGTGTTACGTAGGGGGAAAAAGAATGCTTTTTCTGTACGAGACCTATAATGACACCCTGCCCTGCTTCTCGCCTTTGAACTTTGTACCACTTGTGTAAAGTACATCAGAACTGGGTGTCTTAAGTACTTCTAGTAGCTTTCATCTCAGCAGAGTGCAGGGGAGAGGGAGTGCTGCAGACCTACTGTTTGTCACTCCAAACACTTATTGGAGTGGGGGGATAGAGAATAGAGCAGAGCTAGGTGTTATTCCACAGAACTCTTGCAGCTTCCATCTTGGGGTACAGCTCTGCTGTACTCCCCCTTACCCCCATACTGTAGTCACTAATCCATGATGTGACAATGTTTACTAAAACTGATGAAAGGTAATTTTTCATAAAATTCTGGGGTTAATGGAGTTCTTAGTGATACTACCATTAAAAAACAGGTTTCAGCAATTAGCGCTCTTTTCTATGTAAAAATTGTATCCCTGGGTTGTTAGATTTTTTTAAGTCAGTTTTCTAGTGTTCTTTTGGCTTTTCCTCCAGAAATTCCTCCCTGGGATTTAAACCTAGTTCTCAGGTCGGGTTATCTGGCATATTTGAGCCACTTGATCAAGGATCTTTATAGATCTTGATGAAAAAAAATGTTTTTTTAGTGGCCCTAACCTCCTGGAATGAAGATTAGGGTGCTCCAAGCGTTGTCAGTATCTCCTCCCTGATGGCTGGACCACACAATGCAAGCACTTTTTACCATTCATCTCTTGTGTCTCCCATATTTCCTCATAGATTGTAAGCTTACGAGCAGGGCCCTCAATCCTTTCGGTATCTGTTGAGTTATGTGTTTTTCAGTAATGTCTGTATTATCGCTACAAGTCCCTACTAAAATGTAAAGTGCTGCAGAATATGTTGGTGCTTTAGAATTAAAAGTAATTATTTATTATTATTATTATTATTATTATTATTAGTCTGTGTCAGAGAGGAGAAGTGAAAAGACCTCTTGGTGCTGGCCTTGAGACCCAGTTGGACATTTATCTGAACAGGTGAGCCCATATGTGCATGCATATGGACAGTTTATTTTCTTCCTTTATGCTGGAGAAAGGCTGTTTGTTTTCGGTTCTGCTGGAAGTTTATGCACTTCAATAAACCTCCCTGTTTGGCCCAGAAAAATGTGTGCCTGTATGAATGCTATTAGCTGCCTAAAAGCAAGTAAATCCCTGCAGTATGTGTATGTGCATGTAATGTGTGTGTGTTAATTTACTCACCTACCGCTGCTCTCTCTGGTGTCCAGCGCCAGTATTGGTTTTCTGAATTACATCACTACTCAGTAGACTCCTAAGGGTCACGTTGCGTGGAAGACCTGCTGCCAAAAAACAAACCTTCGACATGGAAACATTCCTAGTGACACTGCTATGAACAAAAACAGGAAATAGGGTGACAAAAAATGTCAGCTCGTGCTCTGGACTGATGAGTCAAAATGTGAAATATCTGGCTGTAACAGAACGCAGTTTGTTTACCAAAGGGCTGGGGAATGGTACAATAATGAGGATCTGCAGGCAATAGTGAAGCACGTTGAAGGTTCTTTGCAAGTTTGTGGCTGCATTTCAACAATTGGAGTTGGAAATCTGTAATGCTGGTGGGTGTGGACCCATTGCGCCATGGGCCTTTCTTACCCTGGAGGAACGTAACTAAGTGACTAGCTGGTATTCACTAGAGCCTCTGATGGTGAGGATAGACTTGGCCGCAGGTAGTCACCAGTTACCACTCCAGGACAGTCCTCAGGTCTACAGCTGCTGACCGGAGGTTCAGAGGCACGGGTATGAGGTACGGGGGCGCGAAGGCAAGGACATAGTTAAACAATCAGAGGTCAAGGCAGGCAACACAGCTTTAATATACACTGCTCAAAAAAATAAAGAGAACACTCAAATAACACATCCTAAATCTGAATGAATGAAATATTCTCATTGAATACTTTGTTCTGTACAAAGTTGAATGTGCTGACAACAAAATCACGCAAAAATCATAAATGGAAATCAAATTTATTAACACATGGAGGCCTGGATTTGGAGTCACCCCCAAAATTAAAGTGGAAAAACTCACTAGAAGCTGATCCAACTTTGATGTAATGTCCTTAAAACAAGTCAAAATGAGGCTCAGTATTGTGTGTGGCCTCCACGTGCCTGTATGACCTCCCTACAATGCCTGGGCATGCTCCTGATGAGGTTGCGGATGGTCTCCTGTGGGATCTCCTCCCAGACCTGGACTAAAGCATCCGCCAACTCCTGGACAGTCTGTGGTGCAACGTGACGTTGATGGATGGAGTCGGACATGATATGCTCAATAGGATTCAGGTCTGGGGAACAGACGGGCCAGTCCATAGCTTCAATGCCTTCATCTTGCAGGAACTGCTGCCACACTCCAGCCACATGAGGTCTGGTATTGTCCTGCATTAGGAGGAACCCAGGGCCAACCGCACCAGCATATGGTCTCACAAGGGGTCTGAGGATCTCATCTCAGTACCTAATGGCAGTCAGGCTGTGCCTCCTTATAGCCATGTGGAGACTTACCAGCAGCAGGATACAGCAGAGCTGGAAATGCTACAAGAGGCTGCTCAGCGAGATGACCCGAGACTGGCAGGAGCAGAGCCGTGACCGCAGTGAGTAGGGTGGGACTTACTGCCTGTGTGAGTCGTTGGCGTGACAAAATGTGACCAGGATTAATGCTATCCTCCATTCTGAGAAATATAGACAGACACCCTTATTCATCGTGCCATACCTGCATGCAAGTCTCTGGCTCAAAATGTACTCTGTAACAGGACAACAACCCCAAACATACTGCCAGTGTAATTAAGAAGTATCTTCAGAGTAATGAACAAAGATTCCTGTAAATGACAATAAGACCTCCACAAAACCCTGATCTCAACATCGAGTCTGTCTGGGACTATATGAATAGATAGAGACAAAAAGACTTGCACAAGCCTACATCGACTGAAGATGTTTAGAACAACCTGTCCACTAAGTTCCTTCAAAAACCGTGTGCAGGTGTACCTAGAAGAATTGATGCTTTTTTGAAGGCAAGTGATGGTCATATCAAATTTTGATTTGAATTTAGCTTTTATTCGTTTTGCATTTTGCTATCTGATAAAAATAAGCTGTTAACAATTATTTTTAACTCTTTCCTAACATGGCCAATTTCCATTTTTGTTTTTTCCTCCCTTTTTTCCAAGTTCCATAACTTTTTTAATTTTGACACCATTCATTTTACAACATGGTGTATTGGAAAATGGGAACAAATTTCCAAGTATGACAAAAATGCAAAAAATGCAAGTCTAATGAGGTTTTCTAATTGTTTTTACATCCTACATTGTGTGGCAAAAATTACCTGGCATCATGATTCTTCTAATAAGTGTGATTACAGCGATCCCAAACTTGTTTAGTTTTTTATTTTAGTGGCGAAAAAAAATCGTGAATGTGTGAAAAAAAAAATTTAACTGTGTTGCTGTTTTTCGAGACCCATAATGTTTTCATTCTTCCATCGATGGAGCTGTGTGAGGATTTTTATTTTGTGGGGCGAGAACGTTTTTATTGATACCATTTTAGGATAGATATATTTTGATTGCTAATTACTACATTTTTTGTGAGATTGCGGCGACAATTTTTTTTTTCAGTTTACGATGTTTATCAATCAGGTTGATTAATTTTATATTTTAATAGATCAGACATTTATGGACGCAGTGATTGACTTGTCTCCATGGCGGCGTACTGTTAATTCCACTGCCACAGATTAACAGTGTCAATTACCAAGTTAGCAGCTGCAGCCATTACCTGCCGGTTATGGGGTGGGGCACACTGTGCAGTGGATTTTGGTCTGGGGTTAAAGCATTCTTACTTTACAGAATTTTTTTGCCTAAAACTCTTGCACAGTACTGTAGTAAGGCTGCTACCTGGTACTCCCCCTATACTTTCTTTTACCATTGTAAGCTCGATTTTCTATCAGTTTCCGACTTCTCCTTTGGATGTAAGGTTCTTCAAGCTGTTTTCCCGCCCTTATCTGTATTTCCTGGTGCTGTTATGGGCAAAGGGAAAAAATATTTACTTACCTGTAATTTGATTTTCTGTAGACCATGACGCACCCTTCAGATTCTCATCTCTTCGTGATGATGGTGTATGTGCACTTGGTTAAAAAACGAAAACAAAACAGAGTCTGCTTTTGATTCTGTTCATGATTGATTACCAGTTTCTCTTAGCTTTCTCTGCAAACACTGACTTGGTAAGAAGGGAGGTTCTTCCCTTTTTTTTATAACTATAGGTTTCTTGTCCTGGTGCTGTCAAGGGCAATGGAAAATCAAATAACCTGTAAGTTTTCTTTTTTTTTTTTTTTTTTTTTACTGATTTCACCTAAAGCACATTTATTTTGGATATAGGCAAATCTGAATTATTTTAGTAAAATGCGAAGCTAGTTATTTTCGCCCCAAATTGATTTGCCCATCTCTAATCATTACTTGTAATAAAAAGGTACACATGAACATGTTTTCTCTTTAGAAAATATTCTCGCCCTTATAAATATATATATATTATGGAACATGGAAAAAAATGTTCCAGTATAGTAATGCCAGTTAAGGTGTTGCAAATAACATTTTTATATATTTTTAAATCTTTTCTCAAATCCTCGTTATTGCTCCACCATTATTATATTTGCTGCAGTAAATTAGATTAAATTAGCAAAATATCAAAAATTGTTATTCTCCAATTTTTTTAAACATTAATTTTACTTTATTCTTTTTTTTTACTTAAACATTGCTTTTATTTTTTCCTTTTCTTTCCAATATACTTTCATTGTTTCTTCTCATTTTATTACACCGTGATATATAAGCCTACTCCTAAACGATTGTTACCTTATAGTGGGTACCCGTTATGCTATTTAACCAGGCTAATTTGTTTTACTTCTGCTACATTTATTAAAGGGGCGGTGGTGCAGAATAAGTTCTGCATGGATGACGATGCAGACAGGATGATAATTGGGATGCAACTAATTCCACTAGAGAAACATTATATTTATTTCATGTGTCAAGATCTTTTCCAGGATAGTGAGTAAGAAAGGATAATTAACTCTAAATAGCATGTCATATGTACTAGTCAAATTTCCCCGAGGCACTTTAAGTGAATGTCATTCCAATTGAATGGAGCATTGATTGCTAGATGCTAAATAACATGTCACTGAGTTAATACTGAGGACTTCTCACTTATAACTATTGATTTATAAATTTGATGGGGATTCAAACAGGTTACGTTCATACATTAGATTAGACTCTAGAAAGTTCTTTATATTTCTAGTCTGCATCTAGAGCTTGTTCTCACCTGACATAAGTTATTAGTTATGGTTATAAACCTTTTTAATTGCACATTTATTTGACGACTATACATAATTATCAGATGATTTACGTGTTTGTCTCCTCAGGTCATTGAATTTTAGCAGCCCTGGTTCTTTTTTTCTTGTCAGTAGTGCAAAGTTTGATTCAATAAAAAAAAAATAATAAGAGTGTTATACATTTTGAACTACTAGGTTGGAAAACTTGAACTTCTTTAATTTTGGTTTGGCTATTTTAGCTACTTTTCTTATGCTGAAGTTTACTAGTATTTTTCCCACCACACAGCTGTTTTTCCACCATACATACACCTCTTTGCAAAACAATTTATTCACCAGAATTCTTTCATAAATTTCTTTAAAAAGTTGTGACACACATGTGCAACATGGAGTTTACGACTTTTGGCGTTTTCACGCCTGTTTTGCCCAGCTGTGCAAAAACGGGCAGAGCTGGGGTGGGACGATTGTGCAGCGGGGGCATTTTTCACTTCAGAAATCGTGCGCGGGTCTCTAGAGGCCACTCGTCAGGTGCTCCTAATTTGTTA
This sequence comes from Phyllobates terribilis, assembly GCF_046119375.1. Classification (NCBI taxonomy): domain Eukaryota; kingdom Metazoa; phylum Chordata; class Amphibia; order Anura; family Dendrobatidae; genus Phyllobates; species Phyllobates terribilis. The sequence goes on along the minus strand of NW_027362762.1, from coordinate 322,451,925 downwards.
AGAGGCGTGCACCTCTTAATCATAAAAGTCTGATTCCAACACATCCTCTCATCAAAACCAGTTTGAAAATTGCCAGTCTTGATGAATCAAGGCCTATGTACACCTTTGCAAAAATTCTTTTTTCGTTCCAATACATCAAAAATTTAAAAAGGAAAGTAATTTTTAAAACTGCTTTGATTCAAAATCTACTGCTATATTTTTTGTCTAGACTTATGCATTCCCATGATTTGAGAATTTTGAGAATGAATGATCAGTTCTGGTGTAGAAAGAAACATAAGATGAACTGCCTGAAAGTGCCCTACTCGCAGCTAAGCAACAAACTTAGGTTAGTCAATTCCAAGACTAAAATCTGAGTTAGGCCAGGTTTACTTGAGCATACTTCATGGTTTGTATATGGGCTACAATGCTTGGATTGATCATGGGTCTCACAACTTGAACGTTACAGCCTCAAAGATGCACATGAGGCTATTAATTTGGGTCCGGAGACTTGCTAAAAGACAGGACATTGGGGTCTGTATACGGACCATGAAATACGCGCATGTGAATCTGGCCTTTCTCAGAATAGTCATTGGGTAAGAGGGATATGGAAAACTAAAACCTAATGGGTAGCAATGTCTGACCACTTGCAGTATTGGTTATATAGTAAGTGAATGGACTCAGGGAAAGCAAGTGAATGGAATATAGAAGAACTGGGGTTTATATTGTGTGTCTACACCACACATGTCAAACTCTGACCAATGGGCCAAATCTTTCCCTCAGGGTGATTGTCTGGCCCGAGATGACACCGGGGACTATGTGTGGGCCATTATACTGTATGGAGGGAGGACTATGTGGGGCCTATTATTCTGTATGGAGGACTATGTGGGGCCTATTATTCTGTATGGAGAACTGTGTGGGTCCCATTCTGTATGGAGGATGATGTGGGGTCCATTATACTACACTGTGTGCAGAATTATTAGGCAAGTTGTATTTTAGAGGATTATTTTTATTACTGATCAACAACTATGTTCTCAATCAACCCAAACTACTCATAAATATCCAAGCTTTATATTTTTGGAAGTTGGAGTGTTTTTTTTTTAGATTTGGCTATCTTAGGAGGATATCTGTTTGTGCAGGTAACTATTACTGTGCAGAATTATTAGGCAACTTAATAAAAGCCAAATATAATACAATCTCACTTGTTTATTTTCACCAGGTAAACCAATATCATTGCACAAAATTTAGAAATAAACATTTCTGACATGCAAAAACAAAAAACAAAAAAATTAGTGATGAATATAGCCTCCTTTCTTTATGATGACACTCAACAGCCTTCCATCCATAGATTCTGTCAGTTGCTTGATCTGTTTTCCATCAACATTGCGTGTAGCAGCCACATAGTTTATAAGGCCGAAAAAAGACAAGCGTCCATCCAGTTCAGCCTATTTCTTGTGCACCACAGCCTCCCAGACACTGTTCCGAGAGGTGTACTGTTTCCCTCCCTGTAGATCTCACATTTTATGATGGACCACAGGTTCTCTATGGGGTTCAGATCAGGTGAACAAGGGGCCATGCCATTATTTTTTGCTCTTCTAGACCTTTACTGGCCAGCCACGCTGTGGAGTAGTTGGATTCATGTGATGGAGCATTGTCCTGCATGAAAATCATATTTTTCTTGAACGATACCGACTTCTTCCTGTACCACTGCTTGAAGAAGTTGTCTTCCAGAAACTGGCAGTAGGTCTGGGAGTTGAGCTTCACTCCATCCTCAACCTGAAAAGGTCCCACAAGTTCATCTTTGATGATACCAGTCCATACCAGTACCCCACCTCCACCTTACTGGCGTCTGAGTCGGAGTGGAGCTCTCTGCCTTTTACTGATCCAGCCTCTGGCCCATCCATCTGGCCCATCAAGAGTCACTTTCATTTCATCAGTCCATAAAACCTTTGAAAAATCAGTCTTAAGACATTTCTTGGCCCATTCTTGACGTTTTATCTTATGTTTCTTGTATAAAGGTGGTGGTTTTTCAACCTTCCTTACCTTGGCCATGTCCCTGAGTATTGCACACCTTGTGTTTTTTGATACTCCAGTAACGTTACAGCTCTGAAATATGGCAAAACTGGTGGTGAATGGCATCTTGGCAGCTTCACGCTTGATTTTCCTCAATTCATGGGCAGTTATTTTGTGCCTTTTTTGGCCAACACGCTTCTTGCGACCCTGTTGGCTATTTGCCATGAAATGCTTGATTGTTCGGTGATCATGCTTCAAAAGTTTGGAAATTTCAAGACTGCTGCATCCCTCTGCAAGACATCTCACAATTTTGGACTTTTCAGAGCCCATCAAATCTCTCTTCTGACCCATTTTGCCAAAGGAAAGGAAGTTGCCTAATAATTAAGCACACCTTATATAGGGTGTTGATGTCATTAGTCAACACACCTCCTCATTACAGAGATGCACATCCCCAGATTTACTTAATTGGTAGTTGGCTCTCAAGCCTATGCAGCTTAGAGTAGGACAACATGTATAAAAGGTATCATGTGATCAAAATACTCATTTGCCTAATAATTCTGCAAGCGGTGTATATGGGGGAATATGTGGTGCCCATAATACTGTGTGGAAGTCTGTGTGGGGGGATCACAGTTGGGACACCATACTTTGCTGGGGGAAGGGGTACAGTAGGGTCATCATACCATGTGTGTGAAGGATACTTTGAAGGAATTCACTGTGGGGGGTATCATACTGTGTTTTGGGGGGCAGTTTTGTTGACATACTTTATCTGTATTATTATTACTTTAAGGTTTTTTTATCCTTTGTTATTATATATTTAAATGAGGCTATTGGGCCATATGCTTTTTACTGCTCTTACATAACATTATATTACTACAGTATGCCCCATTTGTGATTATGTGCTAATTTTACTCTAAGATCTATTAATTGAAATGTACCTTGTTTGTGGGACAGCCCCTTTAAGTTTGTTTCCATATGAAAAGTTTCATCATTATATTTGATAAGGAGAAACTTCCTCATCTTTAGAAATTTTGTTTAATAAATATCAAGGTAGTCCAGGTTTTTAATTTTGTCCCTTTGTGTATTTGAGTTTGATATCCCTGGTCTACACCAATCAGCTATGCTAATGAGATAGGTAGTGTTATCCCACCACGACTCTTTGCAAGCTTGTCTTTTTACGTTATTCTAGGAGTTTTGTTAGTCCACAAAAAGGCAGCAAGTAGTTGATTTACTGTTTTAGAAAAATAGGAAGGATTCTTATTAGAATGGGTTTGTATAAGGTACAGGAGGTGTAAAAGAATCTTCATTTTTGAAATTGTTGTACAGTGGATTCTGATATAACTAGTTTAACACAAAAAGAAGTACGCCTGCGTTAGAGCAAATTAAACATCGACAAATCCCATGGGCCAGATGGCATTCATCCACGGATACTTAGGGAATTGAGCTCAGTAATTGACAGACCACTGTATCTCATATTCTTAGACTCTATTGTAACAGTGATATTTAAGAAAGGTAAGAAGGTGGATCCAGGTAACTACCATCTGGTAAGTCTGACATCGGTAGTGTGTAAAGTTTTTGAGGGCATCATAAGAGATGACCTGCAGAGTTATATCGCAGGGAATAATGTAATACATGATAACCAGCATGGATTCATGAAAAATAGGTTGTGTCTAACCTACATGTTGCGGTTCTATGAGGAGGTAAGTACAAATCTGGATATTGGTAATGCGGCTGATGTGATTTATCTGGACTTTGAAAGGCTTGGGGGGAACTATATGCAGATGGGTAAGGAATTGGCTAAATGACAGGAAACCGTCATCATAAATGGTACTTTCTCTAAATGGGATATAGTCAGCAGTGGGGTGCTGCAGGGATCTGTGCTAGATTCTTTTTAACTTCTTTATTAATGACCTTGGGGATGGGATTGAGAGTAAAGTGTCAGTCTTTGCTGACGACACCAAACTATGTAGGATATTAAAATCTGTTCTTGACATTGTTCTGTAATCAGGATAAGATGACTGAATGGGCAAACACTTGGCAAATGAGGTTTAATGTAGATAAATGGAGAGTAATGCACCTAGGATGGAGTAATCCTATTGCTGCATATACATTAAATGGGAGTATACTCGGGACTACAGAGCAGGAGAAGGACTTGGGTATTCAAGTAAGCAAAGCAGCAGTACTCAATGTCAAGCAGCAGCTGCAAAAGCAAACAAGATTTTAGGATGTATAAAAAGAGAGATAAAATCCCACGATCCCAACGTATTGTTACCCCTTTATAAATCACTGGTGAGCCACATCTAGAATATGGGATCCAGTTTTGGGCTCCACATTTTAAAAGGGATATTCAGAAGTTAGTCAGTTCAAAGGCGGGCAACTAGATTATTACAAGGGATGGAAGGTTTCTCATATGATGAGAGGTTAAAAAAGTTGAGCTTGTTTAGCTTGGAAAAAAGACGCCTCAGAGGAGATCTCATTTACATGTATAAATATATGTGTGGTCAGTACAAAGAACTAGCACATGATTTATTCCTTCCAAAGACCATACTACGGACCAGGGGGCACTCATTACGGGTGGAAGAAAGGCAATTCCAGCAGTTAAATAGGAAAGGGTTCTTTACAGTCAGACTGTGGAATACCTTACCATTTATTTATTTATTTTACTCACTTATATAGCGCCATTAATTCCACAGCGCTTCACAGACATTATGTGCACTGTCCCCATCGGGGCTCAGAATCTACTTTTCCTGGAGGAAACCCACACAAACACTGGGAGAACATACAAACTCCTTGCAGATGTTGTCCTTGGCGGGAGTTTAAGCCAGGGCTCCAGCGCTGCAAGGCTGCAGTGCTAACCACTGAGCCAAGAGGTAGTAATGGCTGACACTATAACAGCTTTCAAAAAAGGGCTGGATGATTTCCTCAATACACATAACATAGTGGGTTACAGTTAAATTAGACAATGTACAATTGGGGGAGGAAGGTTGAACTTGATGGACCTAGGTCCTTATTCAACCTACATAACTATGTAACATTATTGATCCGGTTGCCAGAATTTGATGCTCTGCATAGAAAACAAAGCTCTGACCCCTATGAAGATATATTTTAAAATTTATCAGCTCAGGATGTTGGCCTAAAAACATGTTATTATATGAACATTCATTTTAAGATAGGTCACAATTCCTAGAAAATTCATGCGATGATATAACATCCTTATTGGAAATGTTGCAAGTAAACATTTACTATTGTCATTTGCAGCAACTTATTTCCAGAGGGAAACTGTAAAGCCACATTTACATGTTCAGTATTTGGTCAGTGTTTTACATCAGTATGTAAAATGTTTCCCGTGCCATTGGCTGCAACACAACACCGAAGCATGATTGATCCACCCCATGCTTAATGGTTGGTGAGATGCTCTTTTGCTGAAATTCTTTGCCCTTTTTTCTCTACACATACCTTTGATCATTGTGTCCAAAGAGTTCTATTTTAACCTCATTTGTCCACAGGACTTGTTTCCAAAATGCATCAGGCTTGTTTAGATATTTTTATGCATACTTTTGACGCTGAATTTTATGGTGCGGATGCAGGAGAGGTTTACTTCTGATGACTCTTCCATGAAGGCCATATTTGTGCAGGTGTCTCTGAAAAGTAGAACAATGTACCACAACTCCAGAGTCTGCTAAATCTTTCTGAAGGTCTTTTGCAGTCAAGCGGGGGGTTCTGATTTGCCTCTCTTGCAATCCTATGAGAAGCTCTCACTGAAATTTTGCTTGGTCTTCCAGACCTTATTTTGACTAGAGATGAGCGAATGTTTCAATGTTCGGTTCGGATTACGTTTGCCGAATTTGCAATATTCGACGATCTATTCGCCGAACATTACCGAACACCATTGGATTCAATGGCGGGCAAAAACAAACGCATACACAACACCTCCAAATGTGCCCAAAAGCTACCAAACCACATCAAATTAGGGGAAGACACCAGGAAAGTTCCATCAATTGACCCAGAGTACAAGTACTATAATTATTATTATTATTACAGCAACATTTATTCTGTGGTGCTTTACATGTGAAAAGGGGTCACCCACTGCTACAAGAGGATAGAGGACCCTGCCTGCGAGGGTGCACAAACAATCTACAAAGGATGGGTGAGGATACAGTAGGTTAGGGTACAGCTAGTAGTGCAGCGGTATGCTGGAGCGAAGGTTACCGTAAATTGTACGCTTGTTAGAAGAAGTGGGTCTTCAGCTTCCTTTTCAAGGTTTCCACGGTAGGTGAGAGTCTGATGTGTTGGGGTACAGAGTTGCACAGTAGGGGAGATACATGGGACAAATCTGCTGAGAGCCTAAATGAAGTAAGCTTCCAGGAGCTCACAACTGAACAGATTAACCCCTGCACCGATTAATATGAAGGTGAAAGGCTTCTAAGGAGTGCAGGAGTGGGAGGAATCAGACGCTGCAGTCTTCTGGCTCCTCTCTGTCACAGTAACCCGTGACACCTTGCAAGCTTCAACACAATGTTCACAAGGTAGACAGCAGCAGTGGTCGGTCTCCTAGACAGCGAGCTAACTTCTTTATGATGATAGAGGCCACCATTTCCTTAGCTTGCTGCTGATACTTTTCTGTGGGAATGAGCTTGTCTCCAACCAGCCTGGAATATTTCCAGTGAACCCAGTACCAGAAGCGAAGCCGTCCACAATTTCCTTCTCAGGAATTTTATTTGGTAGACTGAGTAGCTGCCCAAACATTAGTTTATCACAAAGAAGCTGAAGACACTGAGTGGCAATAGGTGCAAGTTTCTCCAGCATGTTAGATATCAGAGTCGGGAGAACAAAGAGGGCTGCTCAGTGGTTAACACTGGAGCCTTGCAGCCCTGGAGTCCTCGGTTCAAAACCCACCAAGGACAACATCTGCAAGTAGTTTGTATGTTCTCCCTGTGTTTGCGGGGGTTTCCCCCGGGTTCTCCGGTTTCCTCCTCAGTAAAAAAGCAGCCATTCAGTGTCCGGTAACCTTCACACAGACTTTTCTTAGGCAGGAGAATCCTCCGGTGGGCCCTGGCTTCTCCTTCAGGATAGTTCATAGCGCAAACCTTGCAGCTGCTATGGGGCTCTTGAGCGTTGGTGAAAGGTGGGCCCTCAGAATCAAATCCTCTGGTGGGCCCAATGTACTTCAGTCTGACAATGCTTCTCAGTGACAGTTGTATTTCACCTCAGCCATATTCTTTAGGTCAGTGAAAGGACTAGCATAGAGGGAAACTATATCTACTCCAGCTGCCATATCTCCCAGGAAGTCCTCTAATGCAGCTTGTTCCATAAGCAATGGCAGCCCGTCCAACATCATCTCACACTTCTCGGTGGTGCTTAGTCACACACAAAGATCTTTCTTTACGCCTTGAATTTCATGACTGCAGAGTTGGGATATGGCTTGATCTGCAATGCGTTTTGAGAAATAACGTGCATAAGCAAAGCCACGGTTTAGGCTACTGAAAGTCATCATTAAATGAAACTCATACAGCTTTCCCACAGACTGAAAGAGGGGTATCAAGACTTCCAAGACAATGAAGGCTTCCCTGTCCTCACCAAGAGGACGACTGTCCATGTTCTCCTCCTCATCCTCGTCCTCATTATCACCCATTCTGCGTTGAGATGAGATAAGGCTGGGCTGTATAGTTCCTTGTTCCGCCTGCAATGTCTCCTCTTTAACTGTGAGCAGCGAGCATTTCAGTAGACAGAGAAGCGGAATGGTGACACTAATTATGGTATCCTCGCCGCTCACCATCTTGATGGAGTCCTCAAAGTTTTGGAGGACAGCATAGATGTCAGACATCCATGCCCACTCATCAGCTGTTCTGTGTGAAGGTTGACCTGAATTCCAACAGGCGTGTTGAAGCTTGTACTCAACAACTGCGCTCTGCTGCTCACACATCCTTCCCAACATCTGACATATTCATTTCCAACGTGTGGTCACATTGCACACCAGTTGGTGAGCCGGAAGCTGCAAACACTGCTGAAGCACTGCCAGGGTGGCGGAAGCTGTAGCTGACTTTATGAAATGGGCACATACGCGGCATACTTTCACAAGCAGCTGAGGTAGATCTGGGTAGGTTTTGAGAAACCGCTGAATCACTAAGTTGAGCACATTTAGTACTCGCTCATCACTAATGTGTACCCCTGTATGGGGAACAATATCAGCACCAAAGAATTAAAAGATGAAATGTAGCCTGCTTTATATACCACGATAGTAAGAAAACCAATTTCGATTATATCATGTGTACCCCTGTGACAACAATATCTGCACCAAAGAATTAATTTCACTAGAGTAGAACTAGTATAATGGGGACCGACAACTCTTCCACTACAGTCAACCTAGCAGATGGAGACCCAACCAGGAGTGTTCACATTTTAAAAAATTAGGGCCTAAAACCACCAAAGTGGCATCAATTTCACCAGAGTAGAAGTAGTTTAATGGAGACCAAAACCTCTTCCACTACAGCCAACCCAATAGATGGAGACCCAATCAGGATTCTTCACATTTCCAAAAATTAGTGGCAGACACCAGCAAAGTGGCATCAATTTCACTACAGTACAAATAGTAGAATTAGGAACAACACCCCTTCCATTACAGCCAACCCAGAAGATGGAGACACAATCAGGAGTGTTCACATTTAAAAAAAATTAGGGCCTAAAACCAGCAGCAGCAAGAGCAAGCACAGAACCCATATCACAGACTGCATTTCAACAAGATCAATGCAGCACACTAAAAACTACAACATCGCCTAGTCTGTACAATCTGCTATTGGGGTGCAAAAGTCCTTGAAGATCCATGACTTGTTCATCTTGATGAAAGATAGGCAATCTACACTTTCAGGGGACAGCCGGCTGTGCTTATTCATCAGGACACCACCAGCAGCCCTGAAGACACGTTCTGAGAGAACGCTGGCTCCTGGGCATGATAAAACCTCCAAGGCGTGACAGGTGAGCTCAAGCCGTTCATCCATTTTTGAAGACGAAAATGTAAAATGGTCCAAATCCTCCCTGATGGTATTCAAATTGAGCTCTAGATACTCCTGCACCATCCTCTTCTGTCGTTCACCACGTGTCAGACTTGTACTCGGTTGTGCTGGTGCACGAGCTGTTGTAAAAAATATGTGAAAGGACTCACAGAAATTGCTTGTGACACTTACGCTGCTGCTAATGTTTTGGCGTTGACGAACTGACATTCCGGATCTAGCAGAGTGGCAACCCAGTAGTCATCATTATTTCAAATCCTAATTATATAGGGATCATGTTGCAGAGTGCATCAAGAAGGCACTGATATGTCGGGCTCTTCCAGGAGGTCCAAAGACTGGCTGTATTGATGGCTGTGTAACACTGATGCTTGTTTCTTCCATTCCCTCCTGCCAACCACGTTCAACAGAGAGGGGATGATTATCCTCTTCATCTTCTGACTGTTGCTCACCCATCACCTCTTCCTCCTCCATTTGTTCCTCGGCTCTTGTACCTTCACTAACAGTTTGTCTGGTATCACCAACCCCCCTCGATCGCAGTAATCCAACGTCACTTGACATCCGCCTGTTTGACAACAGTCTGGAACTATGAGACATTGTTATCCATTCCGCATCCTCCTCTTTTTCTGGGACCGCCACCTCCTGCCGCAGGTTATTCAAAGTCTGCTCCATCATGTAGATGACCGGAATAGTGATGTTGATGACGGCATTTTCAGTGCTAACCATTTTAGTACCCATTTCAAAACTTTGCAGAAGGGTGCAGAGGTCCTTAATCTGTCCCCACTCCGTAAACGTGATATGCCCCACGTCCGTACTGCGTTGGCCCAGGTTATACGACTTGACATACTGCATCAAGGCTCGTTGCTGCTGTCACAGTTGCTGCAACATGTGCAGAGTAGAATTCCACTGCGTCAGCACATCACATATCAACCTGTTAACTGGCATGGACAAAGACCTCTGTATCGATGCAAGTCGATGACATGACCAGCTTCCATGCTTTCTGAAGCAGCTCATCCAGGCCGGGATAGTGGCAGAGAAATCACTGTACCACCAGGTTGAGGACGTGAGCCATGCAAGGCACGTGTGTGAGCTTGCCTCGGCGTAGGGCCACCAACAGGTTCGTACCATTATCGCACACGGCCTTCCCTGGCTCCAGGTTCAGCGGAGACAGCCATTGGTTAAACTCAGCCTGGAGAGTTGTTCACAACTCTTCAGCTGTGTGACTGCGATCTTCAAGGCATATTAATTTTAAGACTGCCTGATTGTGGTGAGCCCTGACTGCACAGTATGGAGGTGGTGTGGATTTGCTCTGCACTGTTGGAACGCGTGTCTCGTTAAGGTAGAGGTTGAGTGTGCAGGTGGAGGCCCTACAGGAGGTGGAGGAGGCAAAAGCAGTGGAGGAAGTGTGAAATACAGAGGTTTGCTCTGCAAGCTTTTGGGATTCCAAGATTTGTGGAGCAGCCCCTTCCTCGCCTGCCGCCACAGCCACCAGAGTCATCCAGTGCCCAGTCAGCGAGATGTAAAGCCCCTGGCCATGCTTACTCGTCCAGGTGTCTGTGAAGAAATGCACCCTGGCAGACATAAATTTAGTCAAGGAATGGGTGATGTTGTCTGAGACATGCTGGTGTAGCGCAGGCACAGCTTTCTTAGAGAAGTAATGGCAACTTGGGCAACTGGTACTGGGAGACTGCGACGACCATCAACTTTTGGAAACCATCAATATCTGCCAGGCAGAAAGGCAGCATTTCCGTGGTTAACAAATTGGAGATGGTGGAGTTCAAGCTCTTAGCTTTCTCATGTGTAGGATGAAACAATCTTTTACTTGACCACAACTACGGGACCGAGGGCTGGCTGCAGTGCTGAGAGAGGGCGGAGTATGCTCAACTGGAAAAACTGGTGGATCGTGAGTGAGCTGCAGACGCAGATGTTACGGTGAATTGAGAACCATGTGGTGTGCTTGGTGAAACAAACACCGCTGGCATGCCTGCTTCCATTACAGCTGATGGGCTCTCACTCAGCCTGACTGGAGTGGGTAGAGAACCAAAGGTTCTGTGGTGGGAGACCTGTGTTACAATACTTGGCATGATAACAGAGGAGGAGGAAGAAGCAGCAGATGCAGTTGATGGGGAAGCTGATGGTTGTTGAGTTCCACTGGTACGCATTTCAGCGCAGTGAGAGTGCCAGCGTAACGCATGTTGATTGCGCATGTGAAGATTCATGCATGTAGTAGTCAAATTATTGCACTTTTTCCCTGTACTGAGTTTTTTTTATTGCAAAGTTTGCAGATAATGTGAGTTGGCTCATCCTTTGCGGTGACAAAAAAGGCCCTCATACTGGCCCCATCCTGGCATATATATATGTCCTCTATCCTGGTATATATGTTCCCCTTCCTGGGCCCGTCCTGGTATATATGTCCCTTATTCTGGGCCCCATCTTGGTATACATGTCCCTTATCCTGTCTGGGCCCAATCCTGGTGTATATATCCCCCATCCTGGTATATGTTCCCCGTTCTGCCGCTGATCTTTAATGCATAGAAAAAAAATAAACCATTATACTCACCTTTCCTCCACTTCCCCGCTGCACAGCTTCCTCTTCTGAACCCGGCAGCTGACTTCAGCTTGCAAGCGACAGGAGCGAATTACATCATTGCCATGTGCCCCCAGTCACATGCATACCGACGTCAGCTGCTGGCCTCTGATTGGCCGGCAGCGTGTATTGCCGTGCATGAACCAGACGGGTCTCTGCTCTGCAATATACTTCAGCTTAATGTATGGCCGAGGTCACACATCCAGTTGAAGTTTGTGATGGTGGCAATGGGCCTCCACCCACACGGGCCTGGTCGCGACTGCGGTTGTTACACCTGTGGTATATTGGCTCACTCAGCTACACATTTAAGTATAAATGGAGCATGGTCCCTTTAAATTTTCAGTTAGTTTATTAAGCAGCATAAACCAATGCAAAGTTCATGAAAAATAAACACAGCCCATCCGGCCTATCGGCAAACAAAATAAGAAAAGAGTCCAGCAAAGACCTCGCACCGGCCGGGTCCGGCCACTCCGGGTTAGTGAAAACCACACGGTTCAGGCAGGCTTAGCAGAAGCAAACACACTCTCCTCTCTCTGGAGCTGGCATCCAGATACTGACCATACCTGAGTGCCAAGGCTGGCTATTTAAAGCCCAGACGCTTCCCTGATTTGAGAGATATGGTGAATGACCTCCCACCCTTCACAATGGTCATCCACAAAAAAACACTCCATTTTACTATGACTTAACCCCTCTCAACAAATAATATGCTTAGGAAACTTAATGGTTTTAGTTCACTGAAGCCAACAGAGTCAGGGAAACATATCTCCCCGCCGGCACTTTACCAGTGACTTTGTCACATATCCCCCTCCCCTGCCCAAAGCCGGGTGTTTTGGCACCTTCACTCGCTAAACAGGGAAGTCAGCACAGGGGTGGAGAGATAGAGAGCAGACAAGAGGGGGAGCACATAGGGTACACAGGTTAAAGAAGAGATTACATGAGAGGAGAAGACAGCAGATGGGGGAGAGCGCACAGGGGGGAGAGAGACAGAGCACAGGGGGGAGACAGCTCAAACGTGACAGCACATGAGGGGAGAACACAGCACAGTAAGGAGAGAGACAGCAGACAAGGTGGATAGCACATGGGGTAGACAGGTCAAAGAAGAGAGCACATTGGGAAAGACAGAGTGGATAGGTGGGTGAGCACATGGGGGGGAGAGATTCTCAACGCTGCAAAGCCTGCCCCCATCGTGACATTACCGCTCTCCCGATGCAATAGCATCGGGCCTCAATCTAGTAAATAATAATTGTACATCTGGTGGCCAACGCAATATGTTTCTAGTCATACCTTGTTTAACACAGAGTAGAATTACCACTAAAATAAGGTCTAAAGTTAAGACTTGCAGACAGGCAAATTGCTAGGAACATTTTACTGAATGTATGGTGGTTTACCTTCCTTGGATATTGTTCAATTTAGATTAAAGGAATTTGTATATTATGGAGGCTGTATAGAGCAGATGATAAAGACAGGCGAACACCAAAAACAGCTGTGAAACAATATTGTTAAAAAGTACCAGAGAGGAGATAAATAAAAAAAAAAATTTTTTTTAAATGTAAGGTTGTTGGTTGGATAGCAGATAATGCTTCCAGTCAGTTTGCCGCCACCACCACCACCCTGTCTTCCACACGGTCCAGTCTCAGTAGCCATGAGTCTGGACCACATATTCCTCACCCTGATCTTCCTTCCTCCGGCCATGCCGAGTGCCCGAAGACAAGTGATCCCACACTTGTACACTCCGAAGAGCTGTTCACTTTTCCATTTATAGATTCTGGCCTCTTGCCCAGCCCGCTTGAAGTGGGGCATGAGTAGAGATGCCCAAATATTGAATCAGCCACGGTCACATGAAGGTGACGGTGGGAAAGTGCAATTACTGTCACAAGAGGTGGATGATGATGAGACACAATTGCCAGCAAGTCAGGAGGAGGCCCAGGGTGTGTACGTGGAAGACAAGGTGGTGGACGATTAAGTCACTGACCCAACATGGGAAGGTGACATGCATAGCGAGGACAGCAGTGCAGCGGGGGAGGAAGCCGTAGCACCACAACAGGCAGAAACAGGCAGTGGGGTGGCCACAGACACGAGGCGGGCAACTGTTCCCCAGAACACCAACACGAGGGAAGTTGCCAGTCCAACTGTTAGGTCTTCCAGAGTCTGGCTCTTTTTTAAAGACTGTCCAGTTAACCCCAAAAAGGCCATTTGCAACATCTGCCATGCCAGCATCAGCAGGGGCAGCAAAACTACCAGCCTAACCACCACCAGCATGCTCAGGCACATGACAGCAAAGCACCCCGACTAGTTGGGCCGAACTCCAGGGTCCAGAAACAGTGTCTGCGGGTGACACCACTGCCTGTTCCGCTCTTGTGCGTGGACGCCAATCCCTTGTCCATGGCGCAGGCGAAGATACCTCCCACCCTGCACCTGTCGTTACACACTTGCAACCACCACCATCAGCAACCACGTCCAGTCCTTTGAACGCAAGCACAAATATGCAGCCAACCACCCACAGTCCATAATGCTAAACTGCCACATTTATCGACTTGAAATGTTGCCTTTTAGGCTTGTGGAGCCGGAAGCTTTCCGCAACCTCATGGCTGCGGCCGTCCCTCGGTACTCAGTCCCCAGCCGCCACTATTTCTCCCATTGTGCCGTCCTCGCCTTATACAAGCACATGTCCCAGAAAATTAACCATGCCCTCACCAACGCAGTTACTAGGAAGGTCCACCTAACCACGGACACGTGGACAAGTGCTTGTGGCCAGGGACGGTACATCTCACTGACGGCACACTGGGGTAATATTGTGGAAGCAGGGACCCAGTCGGACCCTGGGACAGAACACATCCTCCTAACATCGAGGATTGCGGGCCCTGGGTCAATCAGGGTTGCCCCCATATTCTACAGCTCCTGCACCTCCTCCTCTTCAGTCTCCATCTCCGAAATTACCACATCATCCAGAAGCTGGAAGCACTGCAGCACTGCCATGGCCAAGCAGCAATAGGCTGTGCTGAAGATAATATGCTTAGGTGACAAACCGCACACCACTGCAGAGTTGTTGAAAGCTGCAACAGAGCAGACAGATCGGTGGCTCTCACTGCTGAACCTACAGTCAGGCATGGTCATGTGTGACAATGGCCATAACCTGGTGGCGTCTCTGAGGCTTGGCAACCTCGCAAACGTACCATGCCTGGCCCATGAGCTCAACCTAATGGTTCAGTGGTTTCTCAAAATCTACCCTGATCTGCCTGAGCTGCTTGTGAAAGTATGCTGCGTGTGTGCCCATTTCAGAAAGTCAGCTACAGCTTCCGCCGCCCTTGCAGTGCTTCAGCAGCGTTTGCAGCTTCCAGCTCACGGACTGGTGTGAGATGTCACCACACGTTGGAACTCAACTTTGCATATGTAGGGAAGGATTTCTGAGCAGCAGAGGGCAGTTGTTGAGTACCAGCTTCAACACGCCCATCGGTATTCAGGTCAGGCTCCGCACATAAGAGCTGATGAGTGGGCATGGATGTCTGACATCTGTGCTGTCCTCCAAAACTTTGAGGACTCCACCAAGATAGTGAACGGCGATGATGCCATAATTAGCATCACCATCCCGCTTCTCTGTCTATTGAAATGCTCGCTGCTCACAATTAAAGAGGAGGCATTGCAAGCGGAGCATGATGAGATGGAGCAAGGAAGTATACAGGGTGATGCTACACAGCCCAGCCTCATCTCATTTCAACGTGTATTGGGTATTAATGAGGAGGAAGAGCGCTACAGACAGTACTACCCACACATTTATACTGTGTGTTCAGCATGGATGGCCTGAGGAGAGGGAGAAAGAGGAGGAGGACGAGGAGGAGGATGAGGAGAGCATGGATAGTCGTTCTCTTGGTCAGGACAGGGAAATCTTGGCTGCTGGCAGTCTGGCACACATGGCTGACTTTATGTACTGCTGCCTTTCCCGTGACCCTCGCATTGTATGCATTTTGCCCAACACTAATTACTGGTTGGTCACGCTTCTAGACCCACTGTGACGATACAGCCTATAATCTTAATAAGCCAGACGATTAGATTTGTTTATCCAAGTGCATGGGCATTGCTAGTATAGGAGACCCACATTTTTTCTAATGAGGCCCTCCTCTATGTCTCTTCAAAGGGGTATTAGAGCGCATCATAATTTTTTGCAGCCCTGCCACTCATTGCATACACAATAACAGTATAGGAGACCCACTCCTTTATAATGGGAACATTTTTTTTTAATGAGGCCCTCCTCTACGTCTCTTCAAAGGGGTATTGGAGTGAGTCATAATTTTTGGCAGCCCTGCCACTCACTGCATATGCAATAACAGTATAGGAGACCCACTCCTTTATAATGGGAAAATTCTTTTAATGCGGCCCTCCGCTATCTCTCTTCAAATTGATATTGGAGCGTGTTCTAATTTTTGGCAGCCCTTGAACTTGCTGCCTAAGCAATAGCAGTATAGGAGACCCACTCCTTAATAATTTCAAAACAATTTTTATGCTGCCCTTCACTACGTCTCTTCAAATTACTTTTGGTGAGAGTCCAAATTTTTGGCAGCCCTTGAACTTGCTGCATATGCAATAACAGTATAGGATACTCACTCCTTAATAAGGAGAAAAAAAGTACTGAGGCCCCTCACTGCGTCTCTTCAAATTGGTGTTGGAGAGCATCCTAATTTTTAGCAGCCCTTGAACGTGCTGCATATGCAATAACAGTATAGAAGACCCACTCCTATGTTGTATGTTGCAGTACCAGATGACCCTTGTTGAAGAACTATTAAAAAATTCCCATCTGACAATGCTAGTGGCAGAGGTCACAGTTTCTTAGACAACTGAGGAGTATAGGTGAGGGAGAAGCAAAGCAAATGCGGCAGAGGCAGGGGAACACTGTCAAAGGTCCGGGACAGTTTTCTCAGACCCTCCCAGCACCCAGGCCTTGATGTGTGGGTTACTCTGACAAGGAGGGAAACGTTTTGGAAGATGCTGAAGGACTACCTTGGCGACCGTACCAGCATCCTCCGTGATTCCTCTGTGCCTTACAACTATGGGGTATCCAAGTTGGACACGTGGCATGAACTGTCTCTCTACGCCTGGGAGGTCCTGGCCGCTAGCGTTTTGTCAGATTGTTTTTAGTGCCACCGGGGGTATTATAACATATACGCAATAACAGTATAGGAGACCCACTCCTTAATAATGGGAAGGCCAATTCAAATTGATACTATATTCTACAATATTAACTCTCTTATCTGAAATTTGTTTATGGGTACACCAATCCAGCCAGGTATTATTGCCTTATACTACGTACTGTTGCTGCAAGAAAAATAAAAATCTATTCTATTTCCTATTTATACCACTGTTAGCTGCATTTACAATAGGGACAGGTGCAAGATATCATCAGCTGGAGATGAGTGTTGTTCATTGTCATCGAATACATCTCTTCCACAGTGCATAACTTGATTGATATTTTCCATGCACTTGTTGACTGATTCATATTTCTTAAAGGTGATCTTTACTCACAAACTCATGAAAGCAGGCAGGGTTGCTTGCGTCCCTCTACTGTTTGGTGGTGCAACGTACCAAAACAACCTCTTCAGAGCCTGTTAAATTCTATTTTCTATTGTACTATATTACCACTCTTATCTGAGATTCGTATGTATAAGGGTGACCTATAACAGATGGGATAGCATTTTACATGCATATAGTCAGGGATTATTGTATTATTTATACTACGTGCTGGAAAAAAAATCCCTATTGATAACGCCGTTAGCTGCTTTTAAAATAGGGACAGGTGCTAGATGGTATTATCAGCTGGAAATGAGTGTTCATTATGGATGTGTCTGATCATGTCTCACATACCACATGGCCAGATAAGGTAGTAAATTGTTAAAATTACATTTACTGGTGAATGTATTTTTCACTGTTGAAAGAAATGCTAAAGTGCAAAAATGCATCAAAAACACTACGTGTGAACATAGCAAAAAACAAAAATGCTCCTCCACACCTTGGGCTATTTTGCCTTATATATGTCATTACCCTAGAAAGAATGTTTCTTAACATTTTTGCTTTGCTTTTGCATGTTTTATTGTGAGTCCGTAAAAGTGGCGCAAAACTCTGAAAACATTGCTCACAGCAGTGAACGGTGAGTCAAAGAAGCTTCCAGGGGTCTTCCCCATGCTGTTCCCATGTCATTTGAGCACTGTTTCCATCGATTTGACCAATTTTTAGGTCCCCTCCAGACCCTCCCGGTGGCAAGGGGGGGCGGAAAAATGCTTGAGTTTCCCATTAACTTACATTGGGCTCGTTACTTGGGTCAAGCACCCGAGCATTACAATTTACTGGACCCGAGCAACGAGCACCCGAGCATTTTAGTGCTCGCTCATCACTAATTACAATATATTAAGAGGATAATAATTTTGATGGGAGTGCTTCCTTAAGGTAAGAACAAGCCTCTGTTAAATTTATTACAGTAGGACCAATTCACTGCAGGAACAATTCACCGTACATGTAATAAAACACTGTGTATGCTGTTGGGCATGGACAAGAGTCACAGTCATTGGACATTAGTTGGCCATGCACATCATAAATCATTGGTACTATGCTATCTGAATTAATAGTTTACTACAGACTACCTAAACTGGATACTGATAAGACAGGGTCTGTACAAATAGCTTTACCTTTCACCCTAGAGAATGGGCACATTACATGATCGTGGCTCTACATCAATATTGTATGTATCTCTAGATCAATTTACAGAACGATGCAGTGAGTACCATATAGGCCATTGTGTACGAGAAGTTAGATGCAGTAACTGAGCTATAATTCAGTTACCATAGAGGTGTAACATTTACATCAGTGCTAACAGCCTCCTATGTGTGTCTATTCAATATAGTTTCCATCTATAAATGAGGCTTTCATCTGGCCTGCCTGCTGTTTCCTATTGCCATTACAGTCTAGAAAATGTAGGTTCTTTCATCTTGAATGAATGCCTTTCGATGAAAAACAGACCGTATTTTATATTAGAGGGCCACTTGATAGCATGTGCAGAACAGATCACAAAGAACAGATATGGTATAATATGTTATGATTCCTAAAACCTACAGTAGAAAGTATTTGGGTACAAGGTAGTAGAGATGCACAACCTCTCATTTGTGCTCTGCCTCTGTTATCCTTTATAATTTGATTAATAAGCTAAATAAATAAGTACATCTTCATATTTTATCATCATTACATAGTTACGCAGGTTGAATAAAGACCTATGTCCATCAAGTTCAACCTTCCTCCCCTAATTTTACATTTTGTCTAATTTAACTTTAACCCACAATGTTATGTGTATCGAGGAAATCATCCAGCTGATGTTCTTTAGAAAACAAAAAAAATAGTATGATGCACTTAAGTTAGGCCACAGACCAAATCTGGCAAGGATATTGAGTCCACTGTACCCCAAGTACAAAGCAGCCGTAATTTTACTGCTCTGCACTCAGCATTGTAAGCCTGATACTTCCCTTTGAAGACACTTCTTTTTTCACACTATGTAGAAGGAAATGTAATGTTGTATATATTACTCCAAAGGAATGTGACAGAGCTCTGAGGTTCTGCCCCAAACGAGATCCATCTTTCTTGTTCAATTTGCAAGCCAGGTACCGTAAAGATGTATCAAACATAGAGCAGTATTGGTAGCAGGTCAATAAAAAGATATGGATTATACTCACCAGAGTAAAAACATCACTGACACATCTAACTAAAGCTTCATTATATGCTTTATTATATTGGCTTTAAAGGGGTTGTCCAGTCCAAATCGATAAGTCTGCAGTCACTGTGTAACTCTAGACTTATTAGTGTGTGCACTGGGGGGATTTGCCGGTTTCTGACGTTGTTGTATAAGAGTTCATCCCCGGGGTGTTTCTTGCCTTTTGGTAGCTGTTATGGAAGAGGTTACGGCTGTATCCTCTATTTTTAAATCTCCTACTTAGATTCTTCGATTTGATTTTCAAATAATTGTTGGTCCGAGCATATACTGTGCGTTTAATTCTCAGAAACTGTCCTTTAATTGGGAAACCATTATGCTGTCTAACCACTGGACCACCTTAATAGTAAATAACCTCCTTCTTTGATATGCACCTGCACTTTTAATGTATCTATCCGTATAATACCTAGATTCTATAATGGTGGGCGATACTACACAGTGATTATCTTTGTCAGGCTTTTTCCTGGCATTCTATATGGGTGCATTTGGCAACGATATTTCTATATACTGGACTGGCACTTTTTGCGTCCCCCACACAAAAGGCATCTGTTTTTATTTGATTGTGTGTTAGTTAATGTATTCAGATATTGTTAATAAAAATATATTCTTGTACATACTTGTCCAAGTGCTCACTTCTGTCTACTTGGCTCCCTTGCTTTAAGGATTTCGCTGAGTAGCATTGTTTGATTTACCTTAAAAATAGTCCTAATCTTAAATACACCAGTCATGTGACCTCACCCCAGTATCATAGTTCCCAACTGTCCTGGATTCTGCGGGACTTTCCAGCCACATTAGGTCTTTGTTTCAACTTCCATTCACTCTCCCCTCAGTGCGTTGTATACGTCACAATTATCTTCTTGTGATCTGATCTTCCCGGTAATCAAACCCACAACCTCTATCTTTGCAGGCAAAAGCTAAAGCTATGAGCCACAGTCTGCACTAATAAAGATAGGGGTATTTAGTATACTTGAAGCTGCATTGCAGACTCTTAATCTACGTGCAGATTATACAGCTACGTAGAGATACATTATACGTATATAGCCATGTATTTCTATGTCCCTATATTCTCAAGGTGACAAAAAAGTCAGATTTTACTGTAATACTACTAAAAATTTGAAAAAACAATTACAAAAAATGTATATATTTTTTGTGAGATCTAGTCTAAGGGCTCATACTCATGTGCGAGAAAAACGGACGAGCGAAATCCGATAAAAAATCGGATTGCACTCTGACCAATGTTATTCACAGAGGGACTGACATTATAAAATCACAGAGGGACAGACATAGAATAGATAGTTTGAAAGAGGTCAGTGACATAATTAAAGCAGTGACTGTGTAATTTACTATACATTTAATTTAGCATTAAATTAATACATTTCTTAAAAAAATGGTGTGGGGTGCCCCATAATTTTATTAACCAGCAGAGAAAAAGCAGACAGCTGTGGGCAGATGTTTGTAGCCTGGGAAGGGGGTAATACCCATGGAGCACCCATGGTGCGGTGGCAAGTGGGGTAATAGGGTTGAGGGTGATGTCAGCTTTGTATTGGCAGCTGACATCAAACCCAGGAGTTAATAATGGAGAGGCGTCTTTAAGACGCCCCCATTACTAACCCCATAGTCAAATAGTGAAAAAAAACACAAACACCCAGAATAAAATAATTTATTTGAAATAAACACACAGATTCCTTTTAATATTTCTGAATTAAACCAAAAATATTCTACTTATCGTTACGCCCATTCCATTGAAGCCCTTGTCATCTGCAATAAAAATAAAATAATAAAAGCAACCTCATCCTCACCTTTCCGACGTGAAGAAAATAATCCATTTGTCCCACGACGGGTCTAGCTCTGCTACATCTAGATGGCAGGTTGCATAGTAGCTTGATGCGACTATACAGCCTGCCATCCTGCAGAGACACTGAGGTGCGCATGCTTGCACACCTCGGTGACTCGCAGTGACGTTATAAAGTTGAGTGGGGTTCATATCCAATGAACTTCATTCACCTCACTCATGTCACCATGAGCGTGAGAAAGTTCTCACACTCATGGTGCCAGCACAAATGTCATCGGAGTTTGTATCCAATGAACTCCGGTCATCTCAATGACGTCATCACGTATACCGTCGGAAAGTTCTCAAAGTGCGGCATTTTTTCTACTGTTTTTTTCTGCACATTTTCTGCAGATGTCTGCACCACATGATGCAATAAAAATCTTTTCTGATTATTGCGTATTTCTTGCGTTTCTTCAATGTGTTTTCCTCCTTATTTATGCGTTTTTGGTGTATATGTGAACCTGCTTTTTAATGTTTTTTTAATAGTACAGAAAAGCTTTGATTCTGCACTAGTGATGATCAAGCGTGTATTGTTAACTTTTTCGGCAAGCACCCAAGTGTGCTCGCCGAAAAAGTTAATGATATGTGCTCGATCATCACTAGTATTTTCGGCATCTATGTTAGTGTCGCCGCGGCTGCATGTGTTGCGGCTGTTAGACAGACGTGTTAACTATAGTTAACAATACATGCTCGATCATCACTATTCTGCACTTAAAAATGCAACAATGTTTTTTTTTACATTCATTTTTTTTCAAGCTCTACATAGAAGCATAGCCAGAACAATAAACAGAATTTTTGAAAAAATTCCAAAGTCAAATTAGAAAATAGCAAAAGGCAATGGTACTCACCAGCCAAGTTTCAAGAAAAATGCACACCAGGACGCAGCCGGCCCCCTTTTATTAGAAACCTATAGAAAAAAAAAGTACAGTGCAGTTTTGGCGCTAGAATTTCTTTAGACACCCAGCGGGCGGACGCTTCCATGAAATCACATCCACTTTGGTTGGACATTTAGACTATGTTCACATGTAGCATAAATGCTGTGTTTTTTTCTGCTGCATTTTGTGCACAGAAATTCTGCTGTGTTTAACTGTCCAAGCAAAGTGGATGTGATTTCATGAAAACTGCGCCCACCGTGTGTCTAAAGATGCTGCTAAACGGTGTGGTTTTGGTGCACTTTTTTTCTCTGGCGGCTTCTATTTGGAGCCTAAAAATGCATGTAAAAATCAGCAGTTACTTTTTTAAGTGCAGAATCAAAGCTTTTCTGTGTAATAAAAAACTTTTGAAAACGCTGATTCACATCTGCACAAAAAAAGCATCAAATAATGGGAAAAGTGCGAAAATTTTTTTTTTGCAAAAATTCAATAACCAGAGAAAATTGTATAGTATGGTCCAGACAGCTAAAGAAAACAAAAAACACAGTATTTATGCAACATATGAAAACTGCCTTACAGAGACAAAAATGCCAGATGTCATAGAGAAGCTTGCATGAAAATGAGAAAGTTTTGGCTGCTACAACTATGAATAAATGAGCAAAAAAATAAATCCAACTAGAGATGAGCATGATACACAGATATCCAGCCACTAGGTACTACTGACCTGAACACTGGTGGGTGTCGTGTAAATTGATCCACTGAGTTCTAGTCACAAATATTCTGGATACAGCGGGACAGTCTTGGATTCAGCGAAAAGTCCCGGATTTGGGTCTATACCCTGCAGTCTCGGGCATCTGCTGAATGTCCCTCACTTACACACCACCCCTCTGACATCTCCTCCTGCCAGGATAGAAAGTCTTGAAGAAAAAAGCCCCTTACCTACTGATCCCTCACCTCCCCTATGTACCACTACCTGGGTCCCTGGTAGGTATCATTGCATCCTCTTCCGGTGGTGAGTGTGCATGTCAGCAGACACAATGGTTATCTAAGCGTTAGTGCTCTGGCAAGTAATTGGCTCATCAGTCATATGTTGTCTCTGTTAGACGAGTAAGCGAGGAGACCAATGAGACATCTAGGCAGCTGAGCAGAAAAGCAGAAGGTAAAGGAGCAATTTTTATTTTTTTTCATTTTTACAACACATTGGGTCTATTTTTAAAGGTGGACTACCCCTTTAGGATCTTTGACTATTAGACCATTATTCCCCAGACAAAGATCTCAGTAAGGCATCATAATATAGCAAATGTGAATGTGGTCATACTGTGAGCTCTGTGCCCACGATGCAGAAATGAAGGTGAAATTTTCCTTAGCATTTCTGCATCTCCTTGGCAGAAAAAAAACGCATGTGGATTTTACATGCGTTTTTTCTGCCAGAGAGAAGCGTTTTTTAAGCATTTTTGCATGCATTTACGGATGCGTTTTTTCAAGCGCTTTTCCAAGCGATTTTGAGCATCACTTGGAAAGTGCTTGACAAGTTGGTCACACAATATAAATCCATGCAACTGGCATGGATTTATATTGTGTGACCAACTTATTCTGCTTTAAATGCAGCATCAATAGTAAAAAAAAAAGAATTAAAACGTAAAAAAAAAAAATAAAAAATTATACTTACCTCTCCGGCGGCCCCCGGTCTCCTCCCCGGTGGCTTCCTCTGTCATCGGCGTCCCGCGGTGTTCTGAAAGGAAATGAGTTGACATCATTTATTCAGCTGACAGGTCAGCGGTTGCGTGACGATCACATGACTAAATGACGTCAGCACAGGTCCTTTCAGAACACCGCGAGACGCCGATGACAGAGGACGCCACCGGAGAGGTAAGTATATATATTTTTTATGTTTTAATTCTTTTTTTTTTACTAATGGTACCCGGGTCGGATGAGAGTCTCCTCTTCTCCAGACCCGGGTACCACCCCCGCATTGAACCGCATAACATCCACACGCATACATATATACATGCGGATGTTATGCGGTTCAATGCAAGTCAATGGCGGCGATTTTCTGCGATTACGCACAAGAAATGGTTGTGCTGCGGATTTTTTCGCAATTATAATCCGCAGCGGAAATTTCCGCAGCATGAGCACTGCACATGTGGATTATCATTGGGAAACATGGCAGACAACTTAACAAGCGTTTTTAATGCGTTTTTGCGGCGGAAATGGCGCCACGGAAACGCATTAAATCCGCATCGTGGGCACACAGCCTGACTTTCATTTTGCTCAGACCGTAGCATAAAATTGTAGCACGTTTTGACTTCTTGCAACTTAAATTGGTTATCCCACGAAAAAAAGACCATTTTAATCAATAGATCTTGAAATATTAAAAAGTTACACAATTGGTTATGTTTAAACATTTTTTTCTTGTGCTGATATAGCCTTAGAAATATGCCCCTGCTATTTACTATGTTATTTGCTGTGTCCGACCATGCAGAGCTGCTGCCGTTCCTGGTCATGCATACACAACTCCTGGACAGGGGTGGAAGCATATGAGAGTTTACAGATGACACGACAGAGATTCTCAATTGTTTCAGTGTGTGGGGAATCACATTTCCCTGTTTGATTGTTTTATTTTATTAAATCAAGTCAGTTACATACAAGCTCTGATGACTGCTGAGCTCTTATGTCTTGATTGATGAACTGTCAGGATTGGTGATAATGCAGAAACACTTGCTGCTGTGATAAAACAAACAGGCTGGGAATGTGTTCTCTTACACAAACAAGCAACTGAGAGTCCCTGCCATATCCTCAGTATATTCACTTATGCTTTCTTCCCTGGCCAGGAGCTGAATATTCATGACCATGCGCTGCAGCAGCACTACATGGTGGGACACAGCAAATGACACAGTACATAGCAGGGGTACATTTCTAAGATTTTCTCAGCACAGGAATTTTTTTTTAACATAACCAATTGTGGAACTTATTAATATTCCAAGATCTATTGACCCAAAAAGTTTTGCAACAGTTACACTTGAATGGAGTTGTCCCACAAAGTAAATGTTAACTCCCCTTTTATTTAAAACAAGCTCTGGAGGCAGAGTCTCATGCAAATCAGTGTCTGGCCCATAGTTCTGATCAGTTCATTTACATATTAAGAAAGACATGGATTTCTCTGGAATAAGACTTCGGATTTCCGATATCATTTAATCCAGCTTTCTATGACCTGATTGCCCATATAGGTGGCTTAGAAGAGTTGATCATACTGTCAGATTCTCTCTTATACTGTATACTTCTTACTTCTGCACCCTTCAGCTGCATAAAAGAAAATGTTTGGTATATTTTTATTTAGACTATTTTGAGATTTGATCGTTGTCATATGATCAAGTATATGACACGTATAGTTTTGGGTTATTGTGGGAGGAATCTTTCCTTTTTTTATCTTAACTAGCTTTTACTTATTTTACACTATGTTTTCAGAGCCATAGCCTCCTCACCCTCTTTAAAAGTTGCAACTAGCAATCAATAAAACAGATTATAATCCTGCTCTGCCTTGTAAAGTCAGGTTTTCTTTACTTACAACTTTCCGGCAGCTGCACATTTGCATTATTACAAAATAATGTTTATAAATGACTGAATGTAGTGAATACACAGATGCCTGTACGCTGTGGCAGCAATACAAATGCAATACCTTAGGACTCTTCAAACATTGAATATATTAGTTACATTATTGCTACACACAAAATGTGAGGTTCTTAGTGCACATTTTGATCAAAGCATTTGAGCCCATCTGCTATTGACAAGATGACTTGTTTTAGATCCTCCCCTCTTCGTGCCTAGACCCCAAGACAGACTTGGATAAAGTGATATCCAGCTAAATTCTCTTCTAATTAAAAACAACCATGACAAACTTGAAAACTAATTTTTTGGGAGACATGCCAAGAGGAGTAAAATTAATATGTTCATCAGTATTGGGAATCCACTCGTACTGTGTCTCCCAGTTAGGTCACATTCACATGCTCAGTATTTGGTCAGTATTTTACATCAGTATTTGTAAGCCAAAACCAAGAGGGGAACAATCAGAGGAAAATTGTAATAGAAACACGTCACCACTTCTGTATTTAACACCCTCTCCAAGTTTTGGTGTAACGTATTTGAAGGACATCTAATTATGATGATGTTTCATTTTAGAAGTGCCCTCCTTAGAGCAAAGCCTAATTTCTAATACAGCAGATAGGTCTCACGTCTATTGTGAACCTTACAATACTATACATTGAGCCTCTTGCATATTTAATAGTGCAGACAAAAAGGTCCGTGGTGCCCATAGCATCTAGGCAATATTTAGCTGTTATTTTTATAGTAGCTGTTAGAAAATGAAAAGGGATAAATGGTTCTATCCTCCAATATTTTTTAATGGATCTTTATAGGGGCAGCTCTACAAATATATTTGAAGCTGCTGATGCCCATGGTGTCCCGCGGACCTCAAGATGTAGGATACTGCAGAGGCTTGCAGTTGTGCAAAAAGCTACTATTTGGCCACCCCTAAACTGTGCTCAGAAGTAGAAACTGTTGCATTGGGCCCAGACGTACATGAAGACTAATTTTAAAACAGTCTTGTTTACTAATGAGTGCTGTGCAACCTTGGATGGTCCAGATGGATGGAGTAGTGGATAGTTGGTGGATGGCCACCATGTCCCAACTAGGCTGTGACATCAGCAAGGAGGTGGTGCAGTCAAATTTTAGGCCGGAATCATGGGTGGGTAGGCCCCTTTGGTGGCGCTGAAGTTATGAAAATGACCTCTACAAAGTATATAAAGTTTCTGACTAACCACTTAATTCCATGGTGCAAAAAGAACCATGCCATCTGTAGCAAAATCTTCTTTGTGCATGACAATGCACCATCTCATGCTGCAAAGAATACCTCTGAGTCATTGGCTGCTATGGGCATAAAAGGAGAGAAACTCATGGTTGTAGCCACCATCCTCCCCTGACCTTAACCATACTGAGAAACTTTGGAGTATCCTCAAGCAAAAGATCTATGAGGGTGGGAGGCATTTCACATAAAAACAGCAGTTCTGGAAGGCTATTCTGACATCTTGAAAAGAAATTCAAGCAGAAACTATCCAAAAACTCACAAGTTCAATGGATGCAAAATTGTGAAGGTGATATCAAAGAAGAAGTCCTATGTTACCACGTAACTTCACCTGTTAAGATGTTTTTGATTGAAAAAGTTTTTAATTTCAGTAAATGTTATCTTTTAATGCTGCAAATTCAACAGATGACCATTTTCAGCCCTTAACAACTTGTAAAATATTTGTAAATTCTGTTGTGCATAATAATTTGGAACAGTGTATTTTGAGATTTTTAAGCTTTGAAAAAAATATTATTATCAATGTCCAAAAAAGTCGTATTTGTCCTTTAACGGTTGAACATTATACTGACTCATTTGCATCGACCATTTAGAGAAATCCGAGAAAAACAGCATTTGCATAATAATTTGGAACAGGGTGTAGTTTAGAGCCACTTCTCATTCTTACCAGGGGCACCATTGAGATCTGCTTCTATGATGAATACACCACTGGCGATGAGTGACACAAACACTTTGTACCAATTATTACTGTATTTGCCTTTTTTATTGTATAAGGTACTGTATTTCTACATTCATTCTATATTCATTCATTTTGTAATTAAAGGGTATCTCCATTTATTGTTACATCCCCAGAATTGTCAACTCTCAGTATTTTCACTGCACACTTTTTCACTGTTAATGGTAAAGAAATGATGCATCCATGTTGGTTTTTGAAGCTGTAGAAGTTTTATCTAGGTTTTTGTAATTGTAATTTTCATAATTTTATTTTTCACTTTCAGCCCAAGAAGTTTCAAAAGGGACAACGGGAGATGCAGCCAATAAAGCAGGTGGCCTAGGTGCCCAGGCAGTCATATAACACCAGAAGATCCCCCTGGAGATGCCCAGCGATTCAAGAACACTTTATAGGGGCTTTAGAGCAGTAGAAAAACAGGGCTGCTTTTATGCAGGAGCAGTGCCATACCTGTCCACGGGTTGTGTCTGGTGTCTCTGCTCCATTGCTGTAAATGTGGTTGAGCTGCAAAACCACGGGCAACCTATGAACAGGTACAGTTATATGAAAAAGTTTGGGCACCCCTATTAATCTTAAGCTTAATGTTTTCTTAAAATTGGTGTTTTTGCAACAGCGATTTCAGTTTGATATATGTAACAACTGTTGGACACAGTAATGTTTCTGCCTTGAAATGAGGTTTATTTTACTAACAGAAAATGTGCAATCTGCTTTCAATCAAAATTTGACAGGTGCATAAGTATGGGCACCTCACCAGAAAAGTGACATTAATATTTAGTAGATCCTCCTTTTGCAAAAATAACAGCCTCTAGTCACTTCCTGTAGCTTTTATTGAGTTCCTGGATCCTGGATGAAGGTATTTTTGACCATTCCTCTTTACAAAACAATTCCAGTTCAGTTAAGTTTGATGGTCGCCGAGCATGGACAGCCCTCTTCAAATGATCCCACAGATGTTCAATGATATTCAGGTCTGGGGACTGGGATAGCCATTCCAGAACATTGTAATTGTTCCTCTGCATGAATGCCTGAGTAGATTTGGAGCGGTGTTTTGGATCATTGTCTTGCTGAAAGATCCATCCCCTGCGTAACTTCAACTTTATCACTGATTCTTGAAAATTATTGTCAAGAATCTGCTGATACTGAGTGGAATCCATGCGTCCCTCAACTTTAACAAGATTCCCGGTGCCAGCATTGGCCACACAGCCCCAAAGCATGATGGAACCTCCACCAAATTTTACAGTGGGTAGCAAGTGTTTTTCTTGGAATGCTGTGTTTTTTTGCCGCCATGCATAACGCCTTTTTGTATGGCCAAACAACTCAATCTTGGTTTCATCAGTCCACAGGACCTTCTTCCAAAAAGAAATTGGCTTCTCCAAATGTGCTTTTGCATACCTCAGCCGACTCCATTTGTGGCGTGCTTGCAGAAATGGCTTCTTTCGCATCACTCTCCCATACAGCTTCTCCTTGTGCAAAGTGCGTTGTATAGTTGACCGATGCACAGTGACACCATCTGCAGCAAGTTGATGCTGCAGCTCTCTGGAGGTGGTCTGAGGATTGTCCTTGACTGATCTCACCATTCTTCTTCTCTGCCTTTCTGATGTTTTTCTTGGCCTGCCACTTCTGGCCTTAACAAGAACTGTCCCTGTGTTCTTCCATTTCCTTACTATGTTCCTCACAGTGGAAACTGACAGGTTAAATCTCTGAGACAGCTTTTTGTATCCTTCCCCTGAACAACTATGTTGAATAATCTTTGTTTTCAGATCATTTGACAGTTGTTTTGAGGAGCCCATGATGCCACTCTTCAGAGGAGATTCAAACAGGAGAACAACTTGCAAGTGGCCACTTTAAGTAGCTTTTCTCATGATTGCATACACCTGGCTATGAAGTTCAAAGCTCAATGAGGTTACAAAACCAAAAAAAGTGCTTTAGTAAGTCAGTAAAAAGTAGGTAGGAGTATTTAAAACAAGAAAATGATAAGGGTGCCCATACTTATGCACCTGTCAAATTTTGTTTGAATGCAGATTGCACATTTTCTGTTAGTACAATAAACCTCATTTCAAGGCAGAAACATTACTGTGTCCAACAGTTATTACATAGATCAAACTGAAATAGCTGTTGCAAAAACACCAATTTTAAGAAAACATTAAGCTTAAGATTAATAGGGGTGCCAAAACTTTTTCATATAACTGTATGGTGCTGATTTTTTGGAAGAACTCAGTCATATGTTTCTAATCTTATACAAAGTTTTTACTTCTATAAACAAATTAATAGTTGATAGCTGTTCTTTTTATGATGGTTGTTTTTACCAAAAGTGGTTGCAGATGTTTGAAATTCTGCATGAAATTTTCTAAGTAATATAAAGTTAAATTAACTAATTAAGTAAAATTCTTAATTCACTAAAGTTATCATTCATCAAAAATAAATAAAACAGTAAGAAGTCCTTCCGTATTTTCTATTCCTTATAAACCAATTTTTGGCTTTGACTCAAAAACTGCATTGTCAACTGCACAAAAAACTACTTGTGTGATTCCAGCCTAAGAGTAGTATTACACAAGGATTTTTTTTTTAGAAATATCATTGCAGCTTTTGATGAAATTTTCAGAAAACAAGGTATTTTTCATGATTTTTTTTAAGTGTATCTTCTCGTCCACAAATGCTGACATGTGGCATGTTATGACAATAAAGTCCATAGTGAAATATAAAAAGCACCACAAGCACTGCTTTTTTTGCCTCTTACATATTTTTTTTGCATCTGTGACACTTAAAAAAAAAAAAAAAAAATCCAAAATGATCTAAGTGTTGTATTTTTTTCTGCTATGTTCTCCAAAGAGTTTTCTACATTACTCTAAAAACTACTGGAAAATGCATGTTACAAATGTCATACACAGAAAGAAAAACAGTACTAAAATCGACAAAAAAAATGCAATAATAAAAAAAAAGTTTGGAAAAAAGTTTGTGTTATTCCAACTTTAGAACAGTTCTTTATTTTATGGAAGCCCTGACTACACTCTTAGGCCACAGCCCCACTATCAGTATTAGGTCAGTATTGAGGGGAGTGGGTGATAAATGCAGAATTGGTGACTTGTCTCTATTATACCTTTTCTCTGATTGTTCCTCACCTGGTTTTGTCTCCCACTCCTGAGAAAAAATACTGACCAAATACTGACCAAATACTGATAGTGGGGCCGTGGCATTAGTCAGTAAATATCCGACCTATACACCAAAAACATACTGATGGGGAATTTAGATGGTGAGCCCAGTTGGCGACAGTGATGATGATGTCTGTAAAGTGCTGTGGAATTAATGGCACCATATAAATGAGTTTAAAAAAAAGAATAAAATAGATAAATATAAAGAATGCTCATAATCAGTTTTTCTTGGTCTTATGGCTTGTGTAATACGATATATATATATATATATATATATATATATATATATATATATATATATATATATATATATAACCACTTATTAGTATCCACAGCTATATATAATGGTACTTTGTTTAATTTATATATAAATTATATATAAGTCATGGCATAACTATTACTTTCCAATGATGTTGTATAGCGTTTATAAAGTTAATAAATACATGATATTAATAATAAAACCAATGATTTAACTATGGCATATTGTAACATGAATGTTTTCTCGGTAACTTGAGTAATCATGAACATTGTTGAAGTTCGATACAAATGCAATGCAGATATACCTCGCAATGTTTTCAAAGGTCAAACTTTTTAACCAGCAGTCATGATGTTATTTGATCAGTATTGAAATTAAATATTTCTTTCCTGTCATTGTGTCCTTAAACTATAAACATCAGGTAAATATCACACAAGATATACATCGCAATTGTAGATGGCTACAATGATTAAGTGCTGACTATACAAATGTTAATTTCTCTTCTATGTGTATCTAATGTATTAATATCATTAGCAATATATCAAAGATAAATCTTATCTGTACGTTTCAGGTCCTTTCCACTTATCGTTGTTTTTAATTTGTGCATCTGTAGCTTTCCCCCAGCCTGGCATATCATGCCACATTTTGCCCCATTTGCCACGGTTATCTTGAATTCTATAAATCTTTCAATAACAACCTGTCTGTGATTATATGCCATGTGGTTTCATTTTTATTGCTACCCATCTCATGTAATTTCATCTACTTTTCTGAACGTATAGCATTCTAATAGCTCATGAAATTATGCTATTTGGCCAGCAGAGGGCATTATTCTCCATGCTTTGTTGTAAAGTATCTAAACCTAAATTTCAGACTCAAAGTGCAATAAAAAAGCCCCCACAAAAATCATCCTGTGTGTTTCTCATATCTATCTATCTATCTATCTATCTATCTATCTATCTATCTATCTATCTATCTATCTATCTATCTATCTATCTATCCAGCCCTCTATCTATCTATCTATCTATCTATCTATCTATCTATCTATCTATCTATCTATCTATCTATCTATCTATCTATCCCTCTATTTATCTATGTCATCCATTCCTCTGTCTATCTATCTATCATCCACCCCTCTATCTATCTATCTATCTATCTATCTATCTATCTATCTATCTATCCCTCTATTTATCTATCTATCATCCATCCCTCTATCTATCTATCTATCTATCTATCTATCTGTCTATCTATCTATCTATCTATCTATCTATCTATCTATCTATCATCCATCCCTCTATCTATCTATCTATCTATCTATCTGTCTATCTATCTATCTATCTATCTATCTATCCCTCTATTTATCTATCTATCATCCATCCCTCTATCTGTCTGTCTATCTATCCCTCTATTTAGCTATCTATCATCCATCCCTCTATCTATCTATCTATCTATCTATCTATCTATCTATCTATCTATCTATCTATCTATCATCTATCTGTCTATCTATGTATCTGTCTATCTATCCATATCTATCTATCTATCTATCTATCTATCTATCTATCTATCTATCATCCAGCCCTCTATCTATCTATCTAATATCTATCTATCTATCTATCTATCATCTATCTATCTATCTATCCATCCCTCTATCTATCTATCTATCTATCTATCTATCTATGTATCTCTCTATCTATGTATCTCTCTACCTATCTATCTATCTATAATCTCTATCCTTCTATCTTTTATTAATACATATCTTAGAAACATGAAGAATTGTGTTAATCAAGTGTTCTTAATTCTTATTTATAATGCTACGTATGAGTCTGTACCTACTTCTTTATACACCTTAGCAGTGAATATGAGACATGAAAATATTGTTGAAATGACAAGTTTTCATGCATAACAGGACTGTAGAGGTTTTAGGATTAATATTATTTAATTGCTTATATTATAATTTGTGCTCCACTTTGACTATATGAAATTTTTGGTCTAACTGCACTATGTATTTGCTTTGTAACACAATTGTTTTGTATAAATTGAATTATTGTTTCCGATTTACAATATCTGTAATTGAATTTATTCTGGTATGACATAAGTTAGTGTAGCCAGACAGGTCCAGAAATTCCAGGACAGTGCGTAAAATTAAGGCACTTCTTTGCCCTATCCGTAAAAAAAAAAATTGAGGCGTCCGTGATTTTTTTGGAGGCTGAAGAAACTTATACAGATTATTTTTAACATTTCACAATGATTGCAGCTAATGTCTTCATATCAGAATTATGGGCTGTAGACATGGATCACTGATAAACATATAATGATTTATTATGGTTTTCCAATGTGTCTGTAAAAAAATACTGTCTGTAATTTTTTGAGATGTTGTCCAGAGAAAATAAGTCAAGTTGGCAATCCTGCACCCGTACAAGGTCACATTTGATAGACCAATCGCCGTGTGTAGATTGGCCGAATTCTAAATCATTCTCGATCATCATTGATTGGACTGAAAAAGTATAAAGTCAACCTTAGAAAATCAATCTACTCATTGAATAACAGATTGTAAACTTATGGGGTTTTCATGGCAGAGCACAATGTACAGTTCACAAGACACCAGTCCAAAAAGCTGCCTCGAAAAAACTTCTCATCTTCGAGGCACTAACTGCACTCCACCATGGAAAGCATCTTGAATGCTATTTAAATGAAGAAACTAGCATGCAAAATCTATCAAATTACGTTAAACACATTAATCACATTTTTTTTATTTATTTACGATTCATATTGCACATGTGTTAGAACAAAATGAATTATATTTAGTTTTTAATTTAGAAATTTAAATTAACAGAGGTTGACTAATTGCATATCATTCACTGCTTCATAAAGATGCTGGATATATTTATTCACACTTTAATGATGATATGTGATTAACACGTTTTTTTTTTTTTTTATTTGCGCAAGACACAAAATAAGCAGATTACTGCCAAAATAAATCTGAATTTGCATAATTATTAAAAGGAATAGCAGGGAATTATTCATCTCAATATTCCTGCCGCACTTTGATCATCATAACCAATATTTTGGATGAGGCGCACTGATTCGCTATGAATATATCTACAATACCTGAATCATCAACTTATCTGAGAGAAGTCAGGATAAATTATGCTGGAAGTGCTGTTTGGAGCGGCATTTTGGATTGGATATGGATAATGGTCACATGGTTTCAATTGGCTTTAAATGATGTTTTTCCATATTTGTAGCATTAATTGTTGAATAAGCAGGCAACATCGCAAAAAAAATACAAAATCAGAAGAGGGAAACAATAGAAGTGGTATCAACCATAGAAGTTCTGCACTGAAGGAAAGCTTGCTAATCAGCAGTTGGATTTCTTTGTTAATCTTTCCTCCGCGTATAGAAAAGAAGGGGGTACAATACTAAGTGGCCGCACTCTGCATTGCTTCTGCTGACTTCCTATTCATTGCTTCTTTGACAAGCGGGGGGTGGAGAGCCGCTGAGCTGTGTTTTGTGGGAATAGGCTCTTTTAGTTCTGGTTTATTACATGGCTAATTAAGCAAGGTCACTGAGCTCTTTTTAAAGTCTGTCAATAGAGACATCATTGCTACGTCTATCCTAAGAAGGTTTACCTTGAGAATATGATGCGAACCTACAAATGACTTTGCTATCTAATATAATAAATAGGTAGTTCCTTTACTGAATGCTCAACTGCCCCCCCCCAAAAAAAACCTCACATCATTTAAACTTTGTATATTAAGTCACCTTGCATATTTTAGGCCAGAATGTGCGGACCCTACTGTGCAGTAATGTAGGCAATTACTATACTCCTACTTTTACACCTCCTTGCGCTTGTAAGAGAAGACCAACAGCAAAGGCTTGCGCTGGGTTCTCATCACATTTTGAGTGGGTGGTAGGGTAAACTCAAAGTATGGCATATTGAAAGGTATGTTTTTTTTTTTTTTTATAGCTTCTTCCAATATTATTTTGTTCATGTACCTAACTTTAGAAATGCTCCCCACCTTGCTCAGAGAGGGGGAATGGAAAATGAAAACATGAATACAGATGTAAGTGATGATTAGATCCCAATACTGATACTTTACAAGATATTTTCTAAAATTCATTTAGTTTGGAGAGCAATGTAGCAACTGTTCGGAATAGTGGCATTGCCAGCACCTGGCTATAGGAGGTTGGATACATGATCCAAGTCTTCTATAGGGCAGAATGGTGGCTCAGTGGTTAGCACTGTTACCTTGCAGCGCTGGGGTCCTGGATTCAAATCCCACCAAGGACAACATCTGCAATAAGTTTTTATGTTCTCCCTGTGGTAGCGTGGGTTTCTCCGGTCTCCTCTCACACTACAAAGACATACTGATAGGGAATGTAGATTGTGAGCCCCAATGGGTACAGTGATCACAATATCTGTAAAGTGCTGTGGAATATGATGGCACTATATAAGCAAGCATAATAAATAATTCTTCATCAGCGTCTCTTGGCTCAATTAACGTTACAGCTTCCCCCCTTGCCCCACCAACGTGGCATCTTTATAGTAAATGTGCCCTTGACCTTCAGATTGAGACAATATCTTAACCATGTAAAGATTAGGCTCAGTTGAATAATTAATGGTCTTAAGAATTACAATAAATTGCAGTGTAAAAGTGTTTTTGTGAAGATTGTATTGCCCTGTTCTTCCTATGTCAGCCATTTATATTCTTGGCTCCTCCATCCTACTTAACTGGGTACATAAGGTAGCGCCAGGGACTTCTGCACATGGAGTTTTATTTTTACTATCTAGAAATCTGCTGTATAGTGTAACTGTACTTTTCTAGGTTGTAGATAAAGCCTTGGTTGTTAATGGCAATGTGACTATGAAAAACACCAATTGCTGAATGCATCGGTTGGGGTTAGAGAGTTCTGCCTGCTGTCTCCCTCACCGTTAACATCAATGTCATTTGGCTGTCATGGGTGGCGCAAGTTTTATCTGTGAAGGTCATATGGAGCTTCACAGTTCTTTAGTTTTAGCTGTGAAGGTCATATGGAGCTTCATAGTTCTTTAGTTTTAGCTGTGAAGGTCATATGGAGCTTCACAGTTCTTTAGTTTTAGCTGTGAAGGTCATATGGAGCTTCATAGTTCTTGACAAAACTGAAAATGACACTTTTTGACTGCATTTATATTATTGGGTCGAGTATAACTAATAAATAATTGAAATAGAAAAGGTGATCTGTTTCCTTGACTTTTTAAGGGTTTCCAACTAGAAATAGACAATGTGACATTGTGGAATGTTCAATAAAATGAACATTAATATTCTGTAATATTCAAAATATTACATTTTTGTCACCTACTGATTATAAGATCTGTGAGTGATCAGTAACACGGTAATAGAAGCAGTGGGAAATAGGTGACACAAACAGCTCCATGCAGCCTAGATCTAGATGAATGGAAACAAGAACGGAGTCCCTTAGCAGTGGAAGTATAGGGAATTGTAAGAAATTGACTAATATTGGTGCAAAACAGAGTGATGTCTCATTATGCCATTTTAATGCAGAGTTCCGGTATGTCATGTTCTTTAGCAAGGTGACCAGTTTGATTGGCTTTAATTTTCTATAATACCTTTGGGAGTATTTTTCATTTTCAGTATAACAGTACTATGATGATACATTAGGACATTTTCACTAGTTCTTTCAGGAATGTTTTTTATACTTAAAACTGATTTACTATGACTATGTGACTGCAGGCTTGTGAATCCTCTAATTGCGCCCACTGCACACTGTGAGGATTCTCTGCTGCTGGGAGCAAGTGGTCATGTGACCACAAGTATGTGATTTACATACTTCGACACATTTTGACTAGACATGTCTGCCCTTGTTCAATACACTTGCATTGAGAGAGGCCGCACATGTCTAGTGGGCATGTAACCACATGTATGCAAATCGCGTACTTGAGGTCACACAACCGCCGCACCTGGCTCCAGAGAATCTTCACTGCAGACCTGTAGTCTAAGACCAGACAACCCCTTTAAATATGGGTATTATGTGATCACTGCATGACTATAATTTGGGAGTTTGGGTTTGGGTACTGGGTTACACATCTTCCTCTGAGACTGTCAACACTCCTGGTTCCACATGATCTAGTTTCCTGAGGTCCATCACTTCAGCAATAGGTAATCCAATATTTTTTAATTTCATGGCATATATTTTACTATTTTATTTAGATCATGTATATTTTTTATATTGCAAGGTTTACATATTTAAGCTAAAACTACTTATACTAAATAGTAAAATATTTTATTATTAATTTGTATTATTATGAAACAAATACCCATAATGCTTTGCTAGGCTACACGAAACACCTGTAATAAAAGACATGGTCTTCTAGGTCGCTACACATATGCCAGATTTCATCTTTTGTTCCCTTTCTATTAGCACCTACTTAAAGGATAGGAGCTTTCCCTAAGCGCTTCATCAATAGACAGCAAACATTTGTCTTCTAATGAAGCAGAGGTCAAACAGTTTCACTCGGCCATAAACCTTGGCAAGATAATTGCTTGTGATTAGCAATTTTAATTAACAGGTGCACTAGAGGGTCATGACTTGTAGTTATCGTAATTTCACAAGATGTTATTAGAGGCTATGCCTGCTTTATATGAATTAACTATTGCATTTTACCTATATTATATTCTATGTGGATTTAGTGTTAATTTATTATTTTTGAGCTGATCTATCAACACTGAAAGATATGAATATAGATACTTCGGAAGCTCCTGCACCACTTCTGCGTATGTTGGGAAAGTAGACAGAACTTCCATGATACATTCTCGGCAATTCATTTTTCAAAATGTTCCCTTCTCTTATTTAAGTAGGGACGTGAAACTATACCAATCTGCCATTGTTTTCACCCACACAATATTCATATACAGTCTGTACAGCCTTATTCACCACCCGGGTATATGGCCTGTCTATGACTGTAATGGCAACAGAAGAAGTCTCTATGTGAAGCAACCAAGAGAACCTTGTCTTGTATTACAAGTGTTTCATGTTGATTAGCAAAGAATTATGGGTATTTGATTTCTAGTAATACAAACTGAGAATTAAACATTTCATTATTTGCTAAAATTGGTTTTGAATTAAATGTATAAGCTATGTAAATTAAAAAGAAAGATGATCATGAGGGAGAGACTGACGCACCATTTGGACAGTGCGTGACAGTACTGATGATTTATTCCCACCATTTAAAGTGACAGGATATAGGTTAGAAATGTCATCACATCATGTTACTGGGGGGTCAGACCTCTAGGACCCCCGTTATCCTTGGAATGAGGGTGATGCAGCGCTGCTTTATTTTTGAGTAAAAAAAAATGGAGGGCACCACTAGATGAAAAGGAATCACTCTGTACATACCATGAATAACCATGTATAAAGAAAGAGAAAAAAAGAAGTATGCAAGAAACGGCATCACCCTCAAATATTAGATGAATAAATATTTATTAACACGTAACAAAAGAACATGCATATAAAAACAAGTAAAAAGCTATATTTTTGAAATGGACAAAACGCGTTTGATAAAGCTTAAATCCACCCTAAATGACAAATTTAACAGAAAGCCTGCCAATAACCATGTCTGACTGAAAGTAATGCAGTTCTGGTGTGTGGCAAAAAATACAGAGTGACAAAACGCTAAACACCTAAATTGAATAGACACAATGTACAGACAAACTTGATGAGTAACAATAATAAAATACTAGAACAAATACAGCCGACCTTGCACAAGTGAGAAGAGAGGGCCTCTAGAATATATGCAAAAATTGCAAAAATTAGAAAAAATAAATGTAGCATACTACCAGCACAACCAGTTTCTGCATATATTTTGTGTAAGGAGAGTTTTTTATATATAAACTTACCCTTTACTTGGTAAGTTTGTATGTTATAATGGTGTGATATTAATACATTAATGATTATATCCTTTTATTTGCATACACTTTTGTCCCTACCATTTGCTGGTCTTACCAACATATTTCTGTAATATATGCATATTCATGGTACACACATGTTGTGTTTTTCTAGTGTAAAGCATCATAATTGTATGATTTCACACACAATTTGGTGTTGGTACCAATATATATGCATATATAACTATTCATATCCATTATTATGTGTCTGTGTTGCTTTATGTCCGCACATAATCCTCCCACTAAAGAAGTGATACAGTGGCTCTTCTACAGAACCAGCACTCATCTCCGCCATGCACTGAGATGCCAGTAACGCTGATTGCTTTTGTTGTATTAGGGTTGAATGGGAGATATTATTTGGCCTATATGACACAACTTGTGATATTATTAGATTAAAGGGGTTGTCCAGCAGTGCTGATCAACTGTATCTCATCAATATTCCATCAGAGCATTCCATTCTGATGAAATAGTAATGACTGCAGCCAAGCAGCGGCCGCTGATTTACAGCATCAGACCCATGACACAACAGTGTTACGTGATCTGGCGGTAATAGTGGAGCTGCTGCAAGAGGTACATATCCACTGTTTTTATTTTAAATGGGACCCT
Organism: Phyllobates terribilis; assembly: GCF_046119375.1. Taxonomy (NCBI): domain Eukaryota; kingdom Metazoa; phylum Chordata; class Amphibia; order Anura; family Dendrobatidae; genus Phyllobates; species Phyllobates terribilis. The sequence goes on along the minus strand of NW_027362762.1, from coordinate 322,412,371 downwards.
GAAGTGAGTAAGCTGGGGTTATCCAGTAGTGGATAACTCCTTTAAGCTACATCATTATATACAATACTCCAAACTGTATGCAGAGCCCATTAGCTTCAAACCATTCTCCTGTTAAGAATGCTACATTTTCTGTATAGTAAATTCTGCAGGGCAAATGAACAGCCGAAGGAAACTTCTTGTGGCAAAATGAGCTTGGCCGCATATTAAAGGGGATGTTCATAATGGGAGGTAGACTTCCCACTGAAGAAGTTTTCATCTTACCATGCTCACTAGACAGATATCTCTCTCAACTATCCTATATGCATGAACGGTAAACTTGGCCAAATGATCATGTTTTTTCAAAGGGGAGAGGGGAGACACCCATTTTTGCTAAAATTCCAACTTCCTAATCCTTCTTGCCCCAAAATGATATGTTGGAGGAGAGTCCAGAGGCTCCCACACATATCAGATGGTCAGCTGGTCCTACCGAAATTATATCTTATATGTATGGGGACCTTTTGAAGAACCTCTAATGGAGTGTGCCCTTATAATACTGACAAGTCCAGATGTACAAAAGGCTAAACAGTTATTTGTAATGTGAATGCTTGTAACTTCTGTGATGTGAATCTGGTGATACAATTTAAGAGCTTTCAGACATTACTGCCCTAGAATATTAATATCACCAAATTCAACCCTTATTTAAACTACAATTAAGTAGTTAATTACATATTAATTTAGGCAAATTACTCAACAACAAAAATACACCTGTAGGTTCTGAAAATTCACACATTATTGCATAACTCTCTTTCAATGGTTGGGCTCAAATGACATTTCTAAACTTGGTGAAAGCAACCAACACCATTTGAAAAAAAAGGGGGGAAAATTACTGTAGATCTAACCAGGATAGAAAAAAATAAAGAAGGGGAAAGGAAATAATTATAATATACGTCTGCAGTTTAAGAAACATGCATCCTATAGGTCTATTACGTCTGAGTGTCCGCCTCCAGTAGGCATACACACCCGAAAATGTTGCAAGACAGAGTGCACATTCACTCTGTCAGCACCATTAAAGTCTATGGCCCCATCGGCGCATACTCCTGAATCCTGTTTTGCGGGGGGGTTCGAATGCAAGCCTGAGCATGACCAACAAACGGGTGCTGAAATTATATTCGTGCATTTTATGTATTTAATGTTCCTTTAATAAATCAGAACTCATCTTTAAAGGGGTTGCCAAACAGGAATACATATATATTTTTAGGATCAATTAAAAATAATAATGGGAGGCAAACTCCGCTCCCATGAGGATCCTTTGTAGGCCACTCTAGAGGTTTCTGGTGGCTCTAGTAGTCATGTCTGCCCCATTTGGAAGCCATAGGACTGCTGCACGTAATTATAGGAAGAATATCCAATGACACGCTCTTCTAGTTATTTGTAATTGGCGGCAGCAGTGCTGTAACTTCCGAACGGGCAGATACCTCTTCTGAAGGCAGTTTAGGTCTTAACTCACTTTTTGCTTAAGTTGAATTCTATATTGTTAGTTATTCTTGTAACAGTCTTCATTTCAGCATTTCCTTTTTTGGCTTTAGGCTACAGTGATTTTCTAATATACCCGTATTGTATAGTATAGAACAGTATTTCTCATGTTGACTTCAGTGAAGGAGTCGCTTTTTCTAATTTCTGGATTTTTCTACAAGGCATATAGAGATCAGCCTAGCATGGGAGAGCATACAATTTGGGCCAGTGGTGCAGCCATGCCTTTGGTTCAAACTGTCTATTTTCAAGAGCACACCACCCCCTGGCAAGCAGGAAGCCAGGAGGAAGAGTACTGGTGTGCCACTAAAGATAGGATCATGGGAAAAAAACTTTTATACAAATGAAAAATTCCTAATTGTTCATGATCTATACAATAAATATAATTTTTACTGGTTGGATGATCCCGTTAAATATTAGCCAAGTCATTGACTGTTATGTACCTGTATCTGGGAGAATGTCTACAGAAATAATTTGTGCTTCATTTAACACATTGGATTACAATATAAATGAATATATTATCTTTTATTCTACATGCTGTAGTGTGATTTTATTATCAGACATGTTTGTTTTACAGTTGTAAACCTTCTTAGAAGAAGAAAACATACCCTTAATGGACCATGGAAAAACACTTAACAAAGGGGGCTTGAGGAGAGTTCAATATTGAGACAGAAGACTGAGTGCTGGGGGCATTTATGCTCCATATTAATATTAGCTTCCAGCTGGGAAACATGGTACAAGACAGTTTCATTTTTGTAGTGTGGAAAATGCAGGTATTGTACACCTGAATTATAATCTTGCTGTGATAATATGCTTGTATTGATTCTGAGGGAGAAAAAATTGAAGACGGAAAGAAAAGAGAAGAAAAAAAAATAGAAAATATGTATCTGTTTTTCTCTCCGAAACTTTTCCACTAACACCTCTATATCGTCTAATCTTCATGATAAAATTGAAAAATAGAAAAAAAGGCAGAAAAAAAAAAATCTAATGTAAGCTGTAGCCAGTTCATATATGAAGAGGCTATTTGCTCTGTTGGTGAATGGTATGAAAAAGCTGCTCTATTTGAAGAAGAAATGTTCAGATAAGGAATTACAAATTAATAATGCCTTTAATAGGATTATGGTATTAGGTTAACACATTCTCTCTATCAGTTCTCTGAAATGGTTAATCCCCTACCATCAACCACAAGGCAGCACTTTTCACATGTGGGCATTCTAGTGAAATGAACATATTCAAAATATAATCCCCTAATTGAGTCATCTAATTTATAGCAACTAAAATGAGGATTAATTTTTTGTGCCCTAATTGGCACCTCAAAGGGTCCAAATGTAGAAATTGTATTTGTTTCTTGTATTTATTATTTTGGCAGTTTTAAATGTACATGGTTATCTTTAAATGGCTAACATATTTTACATTAACGTAATAGCTTGACATCAGCTTATAGAAATCTTTGAAATTAATGAAGTTGTAAAGTCTTGACACAATTACTTAGTGTACTTATAATAAATTATGGATTTTCATACTAGCTAATTTATTTATTTCCAGAGAGTATATCAAAGATGTTTTACTACCCATTGCGCTTTTTTTTATTATTTTTTTTTAAAAAGGGCTATTTACACAGACTGTTAGAGCATGTGATAGTTTTTTTTCGCCTTCGGCCGTAATACATTTTTAACAAATGTAAATGAAAATGCAAATGTAAATGTGAGGTTAAAACTAATTTAAATTTGATTTTCCTTACTTTCAGTATTTATGTGTACACCCTACAAACAGACACTTTTGTATCCATCTACACAAAACAGTTATGTAGATTAAATATATTTTTAATAAAATATCTTTCAGTAGAAATTTTAATGTTTGGAAATTGTTTGGGGTTGATAGAATATTGAAAATCGTACATACAGTGGTTCTTGAAAGTTTGTGAATCCTTCAGAATGTTATATATTTCTGCATAAAGTTGTAAAACTGCATCAGATTTTCACACATCCTAAAAGTAGATAAAAAGAACCAAATCAAACAAATCTCCAAGTCCAAATATTAGACTTTCTTGACAAGGAAAATGAATTAATATCACTTGTCTGTGATGGCAAACATATGTGAACCTTTAGGATTAGTAGATAAAATTAAGATGAAGTTAGAGTTCACTGTCTTCAATCAATGGGGTGACAAATTTATGAGATTGGACAATCTGTTTTACTTAAAGCACACCTATCAGCAGGATTGTGCTTAGTAAACCACATACACTGCCAGGTAGGCGTCGTTACACTGAGTAAAATGATACCTTTATTGATGCAATCCATCCTGTGGTTCTTTTATAATCTTTATTTTCATTTCTGACATAATGATATGCTCGTGCATCATGGTGGCCTTTGGGGAGGGGTTTTAACTGGTGCTCTGCTTATGTATTCATATTTCTGCCTTCTGACAGTTCACTGTGCTTTCAGTGACCTGCTTACTATTTTAAATACTGACTGTGTCATTTGTGTGCCACACATGAAATTTGCCTGCGGCGGGGGCCATTTTGATGCTTTAAAGAACGAGGAACTATCAAAGACTGATCTCAACAAATATTTGCAGAAATTTATCTTGGCATGAACAAAGGAGATTTCTGAGGATCTCAAAAGAAGAATTGTTGATGCTCATCAAGCCGGAAATAGTTACAAAATTATCTGTAAAGAGTTGGGACTCCACCATTCCACAGTCGGACAGATTGTGTGCAAATAGAGGAAATTCAATACCATTGTTACTCTCCACATCACTCTCGACCAACACTCCAAGAGCATGCAGTATAATATTGTGCGTCAGAAAGGAACTTAAGGTAACCTCTAAGCAACTAAAGGCTTCTTTCACATTAGCTAATGTTATATTTTGAGTCCTGAACCAAAATGTTAGATTCGGAATCACCAGTGAAGCCTAAATCATGGATGTAACCATGGCTATAGGCGAGTGCTCTGACAACTTAGATGCACACAGGCAAAAAGTTCAATTTAATAAGACAATAAGCAGGGTCTTTATACCATTTAAAGAAAAAGTAACACTCCATGCAAAGTTCCCATGGGAAAGTCCACCAAAACCCCCTCCTCTCAGGGGTTAGTTCTCATAACAATCGGTTTAGATCCCTTTCACAGCATTCACCCTATAGCAAAACCTTGCAGATGTGCTAAGAAAATATTACATAAAATAGGAGACTAGAAAAATCTTAACCTTTTTATGTCACTAATGTTAATGTTCATGAGTCCACCATCAATAGAACATTGAACAAAAATGGTGTGCAAAGCAAGTTTGCAAGGAGTAAGCCACTGCTCAGCAAAAAGAACATTGTTGCCTGTCTGCAGTTTACTAAATATTACCTGGACAAGCCAAAAGTTTATTGGAACAATGTTTGGTGGATGAATGAGACTAAAAGAGAGCTTTTTATTTTGGATGAGATGCTGTTTTGTAAAAGAAAAATACCTCATTGCAGCATAAAACCCTCATACTATCTGTGAAATGGTAGTAGTAGTATCTTGGAGTAGGCCTCTTTTGCTGCACACGAGGCCAGGATGGCTTGTCATCATTTATGGAACAATGAATTCTGAATTCTACCTGCAAATTCTAAAGGAAAATGTCAGGACTCTGTCCATAAGCTGAATCTGAAGAGAATGTGGATCATGCAGCAAGACAACGACTTACACACAAGTCGTTCTACAACAGTATAGGTAAAGAAGAATAAAGTTTTGAAATGGTCAAGTAAAAGTTCTAACCTTAATCCTATAGAAATGTTGTGAAAAGATCTGAAGCGAGCAGTTTGTGAGGAAAACCCACCAACATAACAGAGTTGAAGCTGTTTTATAAGGAGGAATGGGCTAAAATTCCTCAAAGCTGATGTGCAGGACTAATTAACGGAAACATTCACGTGCAGTTATTACTACACAAATGAGATTACACCAGATACTGAAAGCAAAGGTTCACATACTTTTGCCAATCCAATCACAGACACATGATATTAGATCATTTTACTCATTTAAAAAAATGACAAAGTTTAATATTTTTGACTCATTTGTTTGATGTGGCTCTCTATCTAACTATAGGACTTGTGTGGAAATCTCATGCAGAAATATGAAAAATTCTGAAGGGTTCCCAAACTTTCAACCACCAGTCTACATAAGGATATGTTCCAGATTGTTGTAGACAAAAAAAAAAAATTGACCCACACCTTCATTGTACAAAAATAAGCAGATTTTTTTCGGCATTCCCACTGTATGACTCCAGTACATAAATTAGCCACACCTTCCAAGAAGCACCAGTCTTAATACATTTATCCATAACATGCATTCTTGTAACCGTTTTTTCAAAACACAGTATGCTCATGGTATGGCAGTTCTTTTTTTTTTAAATGCATTTTAAAACACTCAAAAAGGTGTGTAACGGAGGTGTAAATGTACAGTATTAGGATTGGTTGGAACTGCATCCCCGTGATATGTCACTTACTGGGCTGCTTGCTGTAGTTTCAATAAAATTACAGTTATCTCAGCAGGAGATTATCAATAGAGGACACGCTCTCATGTAGCCCTCCAGATTCATGAGCTCTGTATAACCTTATCCCCACCAGTGATTGATAACAGCCAAAGCTACCGATCATAAAGTAGTATCAAGCAGGGCAGTAGGTAATAAGATAAAAAATAACCTTTATTAATATATATAAAGAGAGGCTCAAAAAGGACAACAACCAGTTAGTTAGGACTGTACTCCAACTAACAGTGAGATTGTTCCTTTCTCATATTTATTCGTCGTGTAACCTTGTTGTTGAGTGGGATAATCTATTACTCTCCAAATTCTGGTGACCACTGGTTTTACATGTGTTATTTGTCTTTTTTGGTTGTTGTCCTTTTTGAGCCTTTGCTCTCTCTATATATATTTATATATATATATATATATATATATTAATAAAGGTTATTTTTTTATCTTATTACCTACTACCCTGCTTGATACTACCACCATTGATTGGCAGCTTCCTGCCTATGCACAGTGTATACAGAAATCTGTCAATCAGAGGTGTTGGCAAGGTTTTACAGAGCTCAGCATACAGAGAACTTGTAGATCTGTAGCAAATAAAAAAGTGATTTTATCAAAATAACAGCAAACAGCCCAGTAAGTGATACATCGCTGGAGTCAGAGTCTCTGTCTCTGGGCCATGCTGCTATCAGGTGGGGAAGCAAAAATCTGGTGGCATTCCCTTTAATATCAAAAACACCAGAAATAAGCCAGACCCCATTATTAAATGGAGTTGAATCCCTCTGAATTTTTTTTAATAATAAAACTATATCAGAGTCTTAATGCTCTGCATAGTACTCTTTGATACTGTATCTTTTATCCATAGTGACCTTCTGGGAGAATCTGTACGCTAACACAGTCCCAGGTCCCAGGAATAACCCCAAAACAGTCAACTACACATATTAGGTAACATAATAAATGCCAGATTATAAATGAAAGTTTAGTGAATAAATACAGTACAGACCAAAAGTTTGGACACACCTTCTCATTTAAAGATTTTTCTGTATTTTCATGACTATGAAAATTGTACATTCACACTGAAGGCATCAAAACTATGAATTAACACATGTGGAATTATATACTTAACAAAAAAGTGTGAAACAACTGAAAATATGTCTTATATTCTAGGTTCTTCAAAGTAGCCACCTTTTGCTTTGATGACTGCTTTGCACACTCTTGGCATTCTCTTGATGAGCTTCTAAAGGTAGTCACCGGAAATGGTTTTCACTTCACAGGTGTGCCCTGTCAGGTTTAATAAGTGGGATTTCTTGCCTTATAAAAGGGGTTGGGACCATCAGTTGTGTTGTGCAGAAGTCTGGTGGATACACAGCTGATAGTCCTACTGAATAGACTGTTAGAATTTGTATTATGGCAAGAAAAAAGCAGCTAAGTAAAGAAAAACGAGTGGCCATCATTACTTTAAGAAATGAAGGTCAGTCAGTCCGAAAAATTGAGCAAACTTTGAAAGTGTCCCCAAGTACAGTTGCAAAAACCATCAAGCGCTACAAAGAAATTGGCTCACATGAGGACCGCCCCAGGAAAGGAAGCCCAAGAGTTACCTCTGCTTCTGAGGATAAGTTTATCCGAGTCACCAGCCTCAGAAATCGCAGGTTAACAGCAGCTCAGATTAGAGACCAGGTCAATGCCACACAGAGCTCTAGCAGCAGACACATCTCTACAACAACTGTTAAGAGGAGACTTTGTGCAGCAGGCCTTCATGGTAAAATAGCTGCTAGGAAACCACTGCTAAGGACAGGCAACAAGCAGAAGAGACTTGTTTTGGCTAAAGAACACAAGGAATGGACATTAGACCAGTGGAAATCTGTGCTTTGGTCTGATGAGTCCAAATTTGAGATCTTTGGTTCAAACCACCGTGTCTTTGTGCGACGCAGAAAAGGTGAACGGATGGACTCTACATGCCTGGTTCCCACCGTGAAGCATGGAGGAGAAGGTGTGATGGTGTGGGGGTTCTTTGCTGGTGACACTGCTGGGGATTTATTCAAAAATGAAGGCATACTGAACCAGCATGGCTACCACAGCATCTTGCAGCGGCATGCTATTCCATCCGGTTTGCGTTTAGTTGCATCATCATTTATTTTTAAACAGGACAATGACCCCAAACACACCTCCAGGCAGTGTAAGGGCTATTTGACCAAGAAGAAGAGTGATGGGGTGCTACGACAGATGACCTGGCCTCCACAGTCACCAGACCTGAACCCAATCGAGATGGTTTGGGGTGAGCTGGACCGCAGAGTGAAGGCAAAAGGGCCAACAAGTGCTAAGCATCTCTGGGAACTCCTTCAAGATTGTTGGAAGACCATTTCCGGTGACTACCTCTTGAAGCTCATCAAGAGAATGCCAAGAGTGTGCAAAGCAGTCATCAAAGCAAAAGGTGGATACTTTGAAGAACCTAGAATATAAGACATATTTTCAGTTGTTTCACACTTTTTGTTAAGTATATAATTCCACATGTGTTAATTCATAGTTTTGATGCCTTCAGTGTGAATGTACAATTTTCATAGTCATGAAAATACAGAAAAATCTTTAAATGAGAAGGTGTGTCCAAACTTTTGGTCTGTACTGTACATGTATTTATTAGGCTTATATTTTTGGGGAGGCGATGAAGGCTTCAGCTGACACACGGGTCTGGCTGGCGCCATCTCAGCAGAAGGAGACAATCATGGGTACATTTTTATTTTTCCTTCCCTCAAATACTTTATTTAGCTCACTTTTTTTAGGGGTTTATTCATTTTAGGCATTTATAGCCATCTAATTACACATATATTACATTGGTGCATTAATATTGAGTGTTTTAAATATATTTTGTGAACCTTTCTGTTGGTGGCAATTTTTTATACCACCTTTTAAATAGAATTAAAATTCATTGTAATCCTGCCATATTAATAATTAGATAACTATTGAGATGTGATCGCTATAAAATAGGAAGTCTCCACCTTTACACACTGTGTGCACAATTATTAGGCAATTTGTATTTATAATTATTGATTTTGTTATTTAACAACTATAGCGCTGTCACTCAATCCAATAGGTTAATAAACTTGAAATCTGAATAGTTAAGAAAGTGAAACTGAGGTTTTGTCTTTGTTTGGAGAATATCTATGTGTTCATAATTATTGGGCAACTAATAGGTTGTGTGCCCACAATGAGTTATTGGTGAGTTTTTGACGCTGCGTGTTTTTGCTGCATCAAAAACACAGCAGCATACAGTTCCAATAAAGTGGATGGGATTTATAGAAATCTCCTGCCCTCCATGCTTTTTTCTTTACTCAGCATAAACTGACTTGCGGTGCGTGTTTTAAATCTGCAACATGTCAATTTCTCCTGCGAGTACACTGAGTTTTATGTGTGGATTCTTCCCATAGACTTGCATAAAATGTGGAAAATCCGCAAGTACAAAATGCACATGCGTTTTTAGTGCACTTCCGTGGCAGAAATGCATCAAAAACGCACGTAGTCCGCACATGACTTTATAAAAAAAGTCTTGTCAAAGCATAATACCAGTAAGTATAAAAACCAAAGCAGTTTTGTTTAAAACATGATATATCAAGAAGAGACAAAAAATGTAGCATCAAAAATGCAATAAAAACACAAGTAAAAAATGCACTCAAAAACGCAATGAAAAAAAACACAAGTAACCTAATTTGCTTAATAGGTGCAGAAATGCTGCAGAAAATCTGACATGAAAAACTCACCAAGTGCTCACTGTGAGAACGAATCCTTAGTGTGCAGAATTATTGGGCAATTATTAGTGTGCAGAATTAATGGACAATTATTAGTGTGCAGAATTATTGTGAAACTAAATGAAAAAAGCTAAATTCTCCCATCTCAATTGTTTATTTTCATCTCTAAAGTGATAATAATAACCAAACAATTCAAAATGAACAAAAATACATTTCTGACATTTAAAAAGACAAACAAAAAACCACAGTGATCAATATAGCTACCTTTCTTTTTAATATTAGTCATAGGTCTTCCAGTCATGGAGTTTGTTAACTCGTTGATGATCATCTTTTTGGGCAGACTCATCCATCTGGTCCTTCAAGAGTCACTCTCATCTCCTCAGTCCATAAAGCCTTTTAAAAATCTGTCTTCAGATATTTTTGGGCCCAATCTTAACGTTTCTCCTTTCTTGAATCAACTTTTGAGTTTCAGCCTTCCTGACCTTGGCCACAATCTCTGAGCTCAGAATGCCTTGTACTTCTGAACACTCCAGGGAGGCTGCAATTCTGGAATAATGAGTTCCTGGTCATTTCAAATCTTTGGCAGATAATGTTCATCTTTTTTTTCAACACATTTTTTGTGGCCCTATTTGACTATTTTGTGACCCTGGTTGTCTATTTACGACAAAACTTTTGATGGTTGGTTGATCACTCCCCAATATCTTAGCAATTTCAACGTAGCAAAATTTTAAACTTTTCATTGTCAGTTAAATCTATTTTTTGGCACATTTTGCCTGAGGAAAACAAGCTGCCTAATATCTACGCACTCCTTGATAAAGACTATTGACATCACAAAAGTGAGTTGGTTAGTTGAGGTCAAGAGACACACAGTCTGGCAGGGTATTGCCAAGAAGTGTAAATCTAGCTTCGCAAAAGGAGCAAACCCCAACTTCTGCATACAGTGTTTCACTGTTGGCCAAATTACCTATTTCAGACTGGCAAAAAAGAAAATCATTTACTTTACTGGAGGCTAGAAAGCGAAGAACCACTAACTAGAAATTGCTGTTAAGGACCTCAGATTCACGACACTTTAGTAAAGTCATTGACAAGGCGAAAATAGAAGCAGAAAACTCAGGGAACAAATAGCCACAGACACATCAATATCAATTGATTTTTTCATGTTGTAAGAAAGTAGCTTTTTAGGATGTGCTACAGCCTCTTGATGTGGAAGAATGCGTGACATTTTATACAATTCATGTAGAACAATTTAACCATAGCCAAAGAATTTGAATATCTGGCAGACCTAAATACAGGTTATTAAGTCTGAATAATAAATATTAGGACATTTTTAATTCAATTTTTTTATACAGAGCTTTCTCTGTATTTTTTGTAAGGCACTGTACAGTAGTTTTAGATAGGAAACACTAGCTGTTCCAGAATGAAGTACAGCAGGGAGCATTGCATTAGAAAAGCGCAGATAAGAGATACGTCAGTCAACAGGCTGCTGACTCGCTTCATTAGGAACCAGCTATAATAGCGGCTGTCATAATGTATCAGGAAAAGATAAAGAAAAATACATAGGAAGTTATTCAACTTATCATGAAGATATAGTTTATATATAAATATAAACTTGTGGTTAAAGTATATATTGGTCTCAAAAGTCCAATGCCGCATGATATCCTTTATTTTAACTCTCTTTTTTAGACCACACATATTGTCCTATATCACTCCCTGCTGCCTCCACTTTAAAATTTGCACTCTCCTTGTCCTTAAGTTAATAAAAATGCTTGCACAGTATATGGCACATATACAATTAGCAATCTTTGGCCACTCTTCCTTGCAATAAAGCTCCAAGTCAGTCAGATTGAGAGGGCAGCTCTTTTGTACAACTCTCTTCAGGTTAACCCACAGATTTTCAACTGAAAACATGTTTGGGTCCTGGTTGGGCTATGTCTAAAACTTTGATATTTTTCTGATAAAGCCATTCTTTTGTTGATTTGGAGGTATGCTTAGGGTCATTGTGCAGAAAGGTGAAATTCCTCTTCATCTTCAGTTTTTTAGCAGAGGCCTGAAGATTTTGTTGCAAAATGACTGATATTTGGAACTGTTCATAATTTCCTTTACTTTTATTAAAGCCATGGTTCCACCTGCCAAAAAACAGTCCCAAAGCATGCTGCCTTCACTTTGCTTCACTGTGGGTATGGTATTCTTTTGGTGATGCGCAATGTTGGCTTTGTGCCAAACATATCTTTCGGAATTATGACCAAAAAGTTCATCCTTGGTGTCATCAGAGCATAACACATTTTCTCACATGATTTTGGCAGACTTTATGTAGTTTTTGGCAAAACATAACAGGTCTTGGATGTTTTTCTTTGTAAGAAAATACTACCCCATAGGCCAGACATATGAAGAAAATAGAAGATTGCTGGCACAAGCAGTACACAACTAGTAATTGCCAGAAGTTCCTGACTCGCACGTCGAACATCTTTCCTCGCACTTTATGGCTAATTTAATCAGCCATCAAATACCTCTAATAGCTTCAAATGGAGTGGTGCTCTGCCTGCAGCTGTTAACCAGTTAAATCCCACTGTCAATCACTGACAGTGGGATTTTACACGCATCGGCCACAAGTGTGTCATAAATCCAGCCCATCAGCAACCCTGTCATGTGATCGCGGGCCGCCAATGGGTTGTAATAACAGCCAGGGGGCTGCAGAAGACCCCCATGCTTGTCACTGCGATGCTCATTTGAACTATGGTTCGTGGCCGGTGTTCATAGGAGATCGTGATTTCTGCCATACATAGCAGTGCTGATGAACTACTATGTATATCACAAGCGATTGGACGATTGCAGCTTCAAGTCTCCTAAGGGGACTATTGACAATAAAAAGTAAAAATAAAAAGTTTATAAAAGAATGAAAAAAATAAAAAAAACACAAGTTCGAATTACCCCTCTTTTGCTCTAATAAAAATAAAACAATTAAAAAAAATTCAAACATTTTGTAAATATCATAAATAATCCGATCGGTAAATGGAAAAATTTAAATGCCAGAATTACATTTTTTTGGCCCCCACAACTTTGCAATAAAATGCGATATAAGACAATCAAAGCATCATATCTACCCCAAATGGTATCAATAAAAATGTCAGCTCAGGGTGCAAAAATTAAGTTATTACATAGTCAAAGATCCTGAAAAATGGAAATGGAAATGTTTTTACAATGTTCCTAATTTTTTTTCACCACCTAATTAAAAAAACAACTATACATGTTTGGTATCTGTGTACTTGTACTGACCTGGGGAATCATATTGCCAGGTGAGTTTTACTACATAGTGAGCATGGTTAATAAAAAAAAACCCCAAATAAATGATGGAATTACACTTTATTTGTGCTACAACAAGTCGCAGACAAGTTGCATAAATGTTTTTGTTCTTGCGATTTGTCTGACAAAGGCTGTCTCATAACACTTGTCACTGTAGCCCCAGCAAAAAGGTTTTTTTATTTTACATGTTTTGGATAAGTGGAGGAGGGCAATTAGTCTCAAAAAACACCTTTAATATATTTATTGAATAGATAAAAAAGGGACATTCATTTTCTTTAAATTTCTTTAATTTACGGAAAAGTACTCTAAAATATATTATTATATAAATATTCAAGATTATTTCGATTTCTTTGTCTTCTTGCCTACCTTGTGTCTCTAACAAGCTATATTTTTTTCTGTGATTACTAAGTATTTAGTTTCTGATAGAAAGTTATATTTTACGCTTACTCTGCAACACTACCTTATTTCAGTATTTCAAATGGAAAAAAACTAATTCAGGTGATCTGCATATTTTAAAGCTTTTCACATCATGAATACTCTGGTGATTTTGTATGACTAGACCAATTTTCTGCATGTTCAAAAGAAAATATATACTATGTGCATGCAAGGCTTATTTATAATGGGCAGCAGAAATTTATGAGCATTGTTTATTTTGTGCAGAATAAGTTTCCAGCAGTACATACTGCGCTGCTGAAGTTAGATATTGGAAGCAATGTCAAAATATCTTACCATGATAAAGTTACATATGGTATTTCCTAACCTGGGGAGGATGTATTTAGTGTGCAGTCTTTAGTTCATCCATTAAACTTCTAATTATGAAAGCTGAATTTTAATGACAGCGGGATGACTTGGAATGCCATAAGGGATTTATATGAAAAACTAAAAGAGACTTAGGGGTTTTCAGTGTAAACCCTCCTTGTACCTGTCATTGACAACTCGAGCATCATGATTGGTGATGGAATTACTATGGAAACATTCTGGACAAAAATCACTGTGTCTATCTCTAAGAAATGTCTGTGCATATCCCTATGTCCGTGCAAACCCAACTAGTCAGACTTTCTCAAAGCAACTTGAAAGCCAACCTCTTTAGAAAAGCTGACAGTGGCTTGCGAAAATATTCACCCCCTTGGCTTTTTTTGTGTTTTGCTACCTCACAACCTGGAATTTCACAGGTTTTTTTAGGATTTGCATCAGTTCATGTAAAGAACAAACCTACAACTGTGAACATTTGTTTTTCTTTTTTTTGTGAAGCAAACAACAGATAGGACAAAATAACAGAAAACTTCAGTGTGCATAACTATTCACCCCCTAAAGTGAGTACTTTGTAGCGCCTCCTTTTGTGGCAATTACAGCTGCAAGTCGCTTTGGATAAATCTCTATGAGCTTTCCACATCTTGCCACTGAGATTTTTGCCCATACCTTAAGGCCAAACAATTCCAGTTCCTTCAAGTTAGTTGTTTTCCTCTGGTGATCAGCAATCTTCAAGTCTGACCAGAATTCTCAATTGGTTTAAGGTCTGGGCTTTGACTAGGCCAGTCTAAAACATTTACACGTTTCCACTTAAACCACTCGAGTGTTGTTTTAGCAGTATGCTTTGAGTCATTATCTTGTTGGAAGATGAACCTCCGTCCCAGTCTCAAATCACTGACAGACTGAAACAAGGTTTGCTCAATAATATCCCTGTATTTTGCACCATCCATCTTCCCCTTGACTCAGGCAATTTTCCCTGTCCCTGCTGCCAAAAAACATGCTCACAGCATCATGCTGCCACCACCATTTTTCACTTTAGGGATGGTGATCTTGGGGTGATGAGCTGTGTTGGTTTGGCGACAGACATAGCTCTTACCTTGGTGATTAAAAAGTTCAATTTTGGTCTCTTCTAACCATAGCACCTTCCTCCATACATTTGGGGCATCTCCCAAATGTCTTTTGACAAACTCAAAACGAGCCTTACATTTTATGTGTAAGTAAAGGCTTTTATCTGCTTTTATCTTCCCACTCTTCCATAAAGGCCACCTGGAGTGTTCAGATTATTGTGGTCATATGGACAGATACTCCAGTCTCTGTTTGGGAACTTTGCAGCTTCTTCAGTGTTACCTTTGGTCTCTGTGCTGTCTCTCAGATTAATGCCTTCTTGCTAGGCTGAGAGTATTGGTGGATGGCCCTCTCTTGGCATGTTTGTTGTGGTACCATGTTCTTTCCATTTGATGATAATGGATTTGATGATGCTCCGGGGGATCATCAGAGATTGATATATGGACTTCTCAACAACTTTGTCCCTGAGTTGTTTGGAGATCTCCTTGGTCTTCATGGTGTTGTTTGGTTAGTGGTGCCTCTTGTTTAATGGTGTTGCAGCCTCTGTGGCCTTTCAGAAAAGGTGTGTATATACTGACAGACCATGTGACACTTAGATTGCACACAGGTAGACTTCCTTTAACTCTATCATGTGACTTATGAGGGTAATTGCTTGCACCAAAAATGTTTAGGGGCTTCATCACAAAAAGGGTGAGTACATATGCACATGCCAATTTTTAGTTATTTGATCCGGTAAATAAAATTTATGCTTACATTTTTCGCACTTCACATCACCAACTTAGACTATATATTGCTGATGCATCACACAAACACATGTTGTAATGCAACAAAATAGGTAAAAAGCCAAGGAGGTTAATACTTTGCAAGTCACTGTACATCTCACAATAACCTACTGCCACCACAATATACTGTATATGAGCAGCCAGCTCATTCAGCTGAAATGTATTGCGGAGCAATGATCCACCAGCTCCCTGCGCCGCAATGGCTATAGTGACCGTCGGCTGATCAGAGGCTGGAAGATGATGTCAACATGTACATAGCAGGCAGAACATGGCACCACTTCCATTCACTGCTCACCACCCTGTGCTATCTATGGAGGAGGAGGAGGGCACTGCTCATCACCGGACTGAGGAAAGGCAAAGGTAAGAATAATCGTTAATTTTTTTAAGTTGAGGAAAGCGCCAGGAGGGGAATATTATTAAATAAAGGGCCCAGAATGGGGGCCATTATTACAGCACGAAGGTCATTATTACAGGATGGGAGGCATTATTACAGGATGGGCGACATTCTAACAGGATGTGGCCCAGGATAAGCAAGATTCTTACAGGATGGGGCCCATAACAGGGGACATTATTACAGGATGTGGGACATTACTACAGGATAGATGCCAGGATCAAGGACATTATTACAGGATGGAGCACAAGACGGGGGACATTATTACATCACGTGAGACATTACTACAGGATATAGCCCAGGACAGGGGACTGTAGTACAGGACTGAGGACATTATCACAGGAAAAGTGCCAGGATGGTGAACATTATTACAGGGGTTCATAGATGTGACCAACATGCCCCTGGGCCCATAGGACTCTAGTTATGCCACTTTGAGCAGGTTTTACCATCAATAACTAATATAATACAATGCCACTTACTAGGTAAATACAGGTTATGTAAAGGAAGCTACTGGTAAAAAGGCAAGCTCTGTGTGTTAGCTTGTCAGACAAAAAACACTAAAGTTATAAGTAACTACCTCTTGTTAGGCTCACGCCCGGACTGACTGGCGTGAGCGTGGTTAGTGGTCCCACTGGGCCACGAACCGAGGAGTGCCTGGAGGGGCGTGACTAGGGGCCTCGCCAGATCCGACCACGAACACATAGCGGCTTAATCGACTCCGTGGTCTGAGGAGGGACGTGGGAGGTGGCCCAGGTGCTACTCCAGGTCAGACCCCAGTCACAGCTGTTGACCCACACTGGGGAATGCAGGAACGAGCAGGCATGGCTGGTATGCAGACAGGTGGGTACTGGCAGGCATGGCTGGTATGCAGACAGGCAGATACTGGCAGGTAGGAATGCAGGCTGGATAGGGACCAGTACAGACTGGGATACAGGAACAGAGCCGCAGGTGCGGTGGACAAGCAGGGCAGAATCGCAGGCACGGAGGACAAGCGGAACAGAGCAGAGCGAAACCGCAGGTGCGGTGGACAAGCAGAGCAGAGCGAAACCGCAGGTGCGGTGGACAAGCAGAGCAGAGCGAAACCGCAGGTACAGTGGACAAGCAGAGCAGAGCAAAACCGCTGGTGCGGTGAACAAGCAGAGCAAAGCGAAACCGCAGGTGCGGAGGACAAGCAGAGCAGAGCGAAACTGCAGGTGCGGAGGACAAGCAGAGCAGAGCGAAACCACAGGTGCGGTGGCCAAGCAGAGCAGAGCGAAACCGCAGGTGGGGTGGACAAGCAGAGCAGAGCGAAACCGCAGATGCGGTGGACAAGCAGAGCAGAGCGAAACCGCAGGTGCGGTGTACAAGCAGAGCAGAGCGAAACCGCAGGTGCGGTGGATAAGCAGAGCAGAGCGAAACTGCAGGTGCGGTGGACAAGCAGAGCAGAGCGAAACCGCAGGTGCGGTGGACAAGCAAAGCAGAGCGAAACCGCAGGTGCAGTGGACAAGCAGAGCAGAGCAAACTGCAGGTGCGGTGGACAAGCAGAGCAGTAGGTGCAGGCAGACAGGACAGGGCTCTGTTCACATGGAACAGACTGGGAAACACAGGAAGATAGTTAGAACACAGGAGGTAGATACGGAGTCAGGGAAGCGGGACAAGCAGAACCAGATACACACAAGGTACTTACAATGAAGTAGCAAGTGGACACAAAACTCACAAACAGAAGTACAGAGACAACGAGTTGGAGTTAGGTGCAGGTTCAGACACTGCAGGAAAAGGGAAGGTACGGACATAGAGACAAACAGGTAACGGGCTAGGATACAGTTCAGACAGAAACTGAACCCGGAACAAGATACAGGAACGAGCCTGGGAACACAGCCCCCAGGGTGGCGGAAACAGACTAGAAGTCACAGATACAGGTAATGGGCCTGGGTATACAGCCCCCAGGGTGGCGGAAACAGACAAGATACAGGACAGGACCTGGTAACTCAGTTGCACAGAACACACTGAAAGAAAGTGTTGCTCAGGCACCTCCTACTGGGTGGAGGGGGTTTAAGTATCCAGTGACTCACAGCAATAGGCTGGAGATGCATTAGGAGTGCGCACACTGTAACTTTAGGAATCAGGCAGTAACCACGCCGCCGCCCTAAGCAATCAGACAAGAGACATGCACACAGCAAGTACTGGCACAAAGTGTGCAGCCTGGACTGATAGGTAAGTTGGCGGTCTTGCATGGTGGGAGATGGTAAGCCATGCCAGCACGCCGCCAGGGATGTTACACCCCTCTACCAAATAAAATCCTGATGATATGGGATAACACACATAGAGGAGGGCTTTAGTCCTTATATAGTATGAAAGACTAGAAGACAGGCAATGTGCACAATGATGGACAACATGTATGCAAAACAGATGTGGAAGAAAGGTTTTAATGAAGGCTAGTGCTGATTAGAAATGTAAGAGGATGAAAGGGACTGTCATATGCCTTCCTTACTGAAAGACAACATTTATAAAATGTGTGTTGTGAAATGTGATTTTACTGTTTCTATGGAGTAATTTAGTATGTGAAAATGCATAGAATGTTATAAGAACTAATGTATGCTGTTCCGGTAATATACTGTTACCAATGTAATCAATGTTAGTAACGTGTAGTGTATAGTGAAAGTATAGGGTTAGATTTAGGACATAAGATATAATATAGGTCTCATAGGTTACATTCAGGAAGGGAAATATGTAGTGGTGGGCATATTAGTTGTAGGAAGTAGTGCACAGGTTAAGATGCACTTAATTTGCTTGGGACCAGCCCAGTATGGGAGGGGAATCATACAAAAAGCGGAGCACTACTTGAATAGATCAGATAGGGACAGTGTAAGTGAGAGTTCAAGGCCAGAGGGCTGGAGGTACGAGGAGTACGTGTTGTTCTAGCAGTATGAGAACATTGGCAACTTTCTTCGGACATTCCTATAATGTCCGGGGCCTATGACCAAAACTAGGCACTAGGAAGAGTACCTTATTCCCTTCCAATAACTGTAATCCAGACACGGAAACATGAGAGGGAGACGGGGCAGGTCTCAAGAATGCATTGTACACAGCACGGCACATATGGAGTGGGACACTGTTTATTTGTGGGGTGACAGGGTCTGGGAACGCAGACCGCCCTTATAGAAACACTATTGCACAATGATATATAATGATGCACAATGACATACATGGAGCTTTTGAGCGTGACACGCAAAGCCCAAACTTGCAGTAAGTGTAAGTCTCAGGACATTGACTGTGATTAACATTGTGTGCATATGAGGCTCCGTTCTATCATCATTTAGAGACTGCAAGCACATCTTCCTTGTATTATTACTCTTAACACTGAATATTGGGGAGACATTTATTGTGTTTTACTATTGTGAAAAGGTCACTGGTAAAATACTGGATGGGAGATATGTGTCACTCTGGATGTTAGCCTCTGTGATATGAACCTGAAAAAATGTTCCAGCATACTAAGTGCTGAGAGGGGTTAATCAGCCATATTAAGGGCTAGGTTTTTGTGAACATCCGAGTCTGTTCACGATATCTCCAACCCAGGGTGTAGTCCAGAAAGTAAATATAGAGCCTTTGGATTCATTCAGTTTTCATCCTGCTAAAGAGAACTGAACCTTGTTTTTGTTCCCCTGAGCGGGCGGATCACCGCATCCACAAAGACTGTAGAGCATGCTAGTTTGTTTTTCCTGTTATACCATGTTTGTTTACATAATTTTGACTTGTTTATGCAGGACGGTTTTAATAAACCAGTTAAATACTTAAATGGAAAGTGTTCCTGTGACTACCTCTTTAAGCAGCCGAGTGAGTCGATCTACCACAATTGGTGTTAGAAGTGCGGGCAGCGTTCCCAGGGAACACATGTGACTGCTACAGAGTTACTGCATGACCTGGGTGAAAGTGATCATAAGCCAGCAAGCAATGTCAGACAGCATGGAGGACCTGATTAAACACCTGGTGCAGCACCAGCAACAGCTGCAGCAGCTGGCACATCAGGACCCAAGTAATCTGCTTATGCAACAGATCAACAGCAATTCCAGCAACAGCAGCAGCAACAATTTCAGCACTCACAACAGCAGCAGCAGATTGAATTGCTCACAGAGGCAGTTTGTGATATGGTGGCAGCTCTGACTACAAGGTTCATCAGCCAGGGAGAAGAAAACTGTTTCAGGTGTACCATGTCAACCTGCTTAAGCCATGGCGAGATAGGGAACTGGTGGAAGCTATGTGTTTGGGGGCCAATCTTGAAGCCAAGGTCGAGGATATCACAGTGGCAAAGACACTGTCATCTGCTCATAAACAACAGTGCAGAGAACTGCTTCAGCAGAACCAAGACCTGTTTTCAGAGTGGCCAGGATGTATGCAGCTCATTGCGCACGAAATTCTCACAGAACCGCATGTGCGAGTAAACTTAAAGCCATATTGAATTCCCAAAGCCCGCCGTGAGGTGATTTCGATGGAGGTGAGTAGAATGTTGAGCTTGGGCATCATTGAGGAGTCAAAGAGCGGCTGGTCCAGCCCTATTGTCTTTGTGAAAAAGCCTGATGGAGAATGGCGCTTTTGTAATGATAATAGGCAACTGAATGAGGTGTCCACGTTTGATATGTATCTGATGCCAGATACATCACCACCCTTGACCTAACAAAAGGGTACTAGCAAATTCTCCTGTCCTAAAATGCCAAGGAGAAGGCGGCCTTCACTGCACCTAATGGTTGCTTCCAATACACCAGAATGCCTTTCGGGCTGCAGGGAGCCCCAGCCACCTTCCAGAGGCTGGATCCTAGCTCCTCACAAGAAGTTTGCTGCAGCTTACTTGGACAATATTGTGATCTTCAGTCTGGATTAGGGAAGTCATCTGCAGAAGGTCCAGGCGGTACTGGATGTGTTGAGGTAGGCGGGGTTTACCATAAACCCAAAGAAGTGCACCATGGGGAAGGAGGAAGCCAAATACTTAGGCTATATCATCGGGAGGGGCGAAATAAAGCTGAAAGCAAACAAAGTAGAGGTAATCCAAAATTGGCCCAACCAATCTTGAAGAAACAGGTAAGGGTGTTTCTGGAAATTGTGGGATACTATCGATGGTTTATCCCGTATTTCTCCATGATGGCCGCACCCCTGACCAACCTCCTTAAGGGCAAAAAGACATTGATGGCCAAGTGGTCTTCCGAAGCGGAGATGACGTTCCAAGAGTTGAAGCTCGCCCGGTGTAAACAGCCGGTCTTGGTTGCACCTGACTTCAATAAGGAGCTCGTGGTCCAGACAGACACCCTAGAGGTCGGGTTGAGAGCAGTATTGTCCCAGGAAATAAATGGTGAGGAACATCCAATCCTATACCTAAGTAGAAAACTCTCCTCCCGTGAAAGAATTATGCTATTGTCTTACTACATGGTAACGCAGATGCCCTGTCTAGACTTCCGTTTAGTGACTAAAGTTGCCAAAACCTCTGACTTTGAGCCAAGGGGGGATATATGAGAAGGTCACTGGTAAAATACTGGAGGGAAGATATGTCACTCAGGATGTTAGCCTCAGTGATATGAACCTGGAAAAATGCTCCAGCATACTAAGTGCTGAGAGGGGTTAATTGGCCATATTACATATTAAGGGCTGGGTTTTTGTGAACAGCTGAAGAGTGGGTGGGAGGCTGTTCACCATATCTCCATCCCAAGGTGTGGTCCAGAAGATAAATGTGGAGTCTTTAGATTCATTTAGTTTTTG
This sequence comes from Phyllobates terribilis, assembly GCF_046119375.1. Classification (NCBI taxonomy): domain Eukaryota; kingdom Metazoa; phylum Chordata; class Amphibia; order Anura; family Dendrobatidae; genus Phyllobates; species Phyllobates terribilis. The sequence continues at coordinate 322,390,616 of NW_027362762.1, read as the reverse complement.
GTGTGTCTGTAGATGAGAGTTCCAGGGATTCACTCTTGTCAAAGAGAACTGAACTTTGTTTTTGTTTCCCCATTAACCTGATTGAGGAGGTCTGACAATATGGACCCCTATTAATCATCAAAATAAAAAGTCCCCATTATCATACTGCAGTGCAGTCCTGTTCACTTGAGTGTCACTGTACCTTCAAGTTGCTGATTGTTGAGGGTCCAGTGGGTTGTATCCTTCAGGTCTTATCCTGAGGTTCAGTCTTCAATATTTTACTCCTGGAAAGCCCCTTTAATAGAATAATCATCGCAATACAACCTATTTGAGAATAATTTTAAAGGGCTAAAATTCCATTTGAGGTTCTAGTTAAAGGGATTTCTCTACAAAAATTCTCTATCTACAGTATCTGCTATAGGAATGAATATGTCATTAATATTCAAAGCACCACTCCAATATTTTTTTTATTTCACCGCCGGAGTGGTGCTTAAAATCCAAGTCTCCTGCCCCCTGTCTGATACTCACCTTCAGGCATTTTCATCTGTTTTCACCGGCGCTCCGGTCCGTTTCCTGCAGTTTGTGACCTGCTGGCTGCTTCAGTGTTTCATGGAGAGAGCCGAAGGTCACTAAATCAATGTAAATCTGTGAGAGACGCGTTCTGGCCTCGTTCGGGCTCACAGAGATTTGCATTGAGAGCTTGTGACGTAGCTTCTGACTTAAAGCCAGTCATAAACTGCGCTCACAAGATGGCGTCGCAGGATCGGAGTGGCGCCGTAAAATGGTGAAGACGCCGAAGGATGTTTATATGACTGGGAGCTCGGGACTTACGGTTCAAGCAGCACTCCAATGGTGAAAAAAACAACAACAAAACACTGGAGTGGTGCTTTCATTTGGTATTCTGTTTTTTTTTTTACATTCTCTTTGGTAAAAGATAAAACAGAGATCTGTCAAGAAATCCATTGACAATATAGCAAATCCAGCAGCGTACTAGGTACAATACACTAACACTGTGTGACTTAATAGTAGAAGCTGCTCTCCATCATGTATTGATGTTTAATAAAATGTGCCAAATTGGATAGAACGTCTATAATAGTAGGGGCTTCTTGCATTGACTCCTGTGTATTGGACCAGTGATTAAATCAGCGCTTTATTAAGTAGACATGTAATTGATTGTAAAGTAGTGGTAAAGTAAGCCCCATATAGCCATGAGATTCTGTTCCCTACACATCTAATCGGCATTTAATACAGCTTCGTTAGCTTGTAGGCATGTGGAGTTTAAATACTGTCTGCAATCTGGTGCCATGCTGATTTACTAATCCTTGATCTTAGCTGAACATGATCACAGGACTTGCTTCTCTTCTTAGGGGATAGGCTTACTGTTAATTGACATAGTCTGGCTCCTTCCCAGAAGACTGTAATGTGGAAAGGGAAGAACTAATACAGTTACAGTGAGCCGAGCTATTTCATTTAGATGGAAATAAACTCCTCTGAATGAATATGGACACAATTACTGCTAGTTTGTCTTCTATTCCAACATTACTTATTAAACACACTACAAGAAAATCTTGACAACTAGAGCAAATGGAAATGCCGCTGTTTATAACAGCCAATCAGGAAGCTGCTTACACTTTTTAAATAACCTAGAAAAAAGCGTATACAATGCTATTAAATAATATCTTTAGCAGCAGGAATCTTTTCAGCTTATTGCCAAAAGGGTCTTCCGACACAAAAACAAAACCTGTCTAATGTGGGCGGCCTAATTAACCACCTGGCATAGCACACAATTCATTTACAGAGCTGGCAGGAAGTGCAAGAATTTTGCAAGATTGGCAATGAGTTTCATATTTCATGGCTGCACTGTACCAAACTGGAAGAAAGCATATTGCTCAATAAACAACCATGTCTGTCGACACATCTACAATTGTGGAATTGCTCTTTTTTCGCAATTTCACCACACTTAGAATTTTTTTCTCGCTTTCCATTACATCAAATGATAAAATAAATGGTGTCATTCAAAAATACAAGTTTTTTAAGTGAAAAAGAGAGTAATGCTCACCGCCCCTGCATGCTCCAGATAACAGCTACATACAGGTGCTTCTCACAAAATTAGAATATCATCAAAAAGTTAATTTATTTCAGTTCTTCAATTCAAATAGTGAAACTCATATTATATAGAGTCATTACAAACAGAGTGATCTATTTCAAGTGTTATTTCTGTTAATGTTTATGATTATGGCTTACAGCCAATGAAAAAATAAAAGTCATTATCTCAGTAAATTGGAATAATTAACAAAAAACTCTTGCAAAGGCTTCCGAAGCATTTAAAAAGGTCTCTTAGTCTGTTTCAGTAGGCTCCACAATCATGGGGAAGATTGCTGACTTGACAGATGTCCAGAAGGCAGTCATTGACACACTCCACAAGAAAGGTAAGCCAAAAAAGGTCATTGCTAAAGATGCTGGCTGTTCACAGAGTACTATATCTAAGAATGTTAATGTAAAGTTGAGTGGAAGGAAAAAGTGTGGTAGAAAAAGGTGGACAAGCAACCAGGATAACCGCAGCCTTGAAAGGATTGTTAAGAAAACGCCATTCAAAAATTTGGGGGAGATTCACAAAGAGTGGAGTGCTGCTGGAGTCATTGCTTCAAGAGCCACCACACACAGAAGTATCTAGGACATGGGCTACAAGTGTTGCATTCCTTGTATCAAGCCACTCATGACCAATAGACAATGCCAGATGCGTTTTACCTGGGCCAAGGAGAAAAAGACCTGGACTGCTGCTCAGTGGTCCAAGGTGTTGTTTTCAGATGAAAGAAAATTTTGCATTTCATTTGGAAATCAAGGTCCCAGAGTCTGGCGAAAGAGTGGAGATGCACACAATCCAAGGTGTTTGAGGTCTAGTGTGAAATTGACACAATCGGTAATGGTTTGGGGAGCCATGTCATCTGCTGGTGTAGGTCCACTGTGTTTTATCAAGACCAAAGTCAATGCAGCCGTCTACCAGGAAATTTTAGAGCACTTCATGCTTCTGTCTGCCGACAAGCTATTTGGAGATGGAAATGTCATTCTCCAGCAGGACTTGGCACCTGTCCACACTGCCAAAAGTACCAATATCTGGTTTAAAAACAACAGTATCACTGTGCTTGATTGGCCAGCAAACTCATCTGACCTTAACCCCATAGAGAATCTATGGGGTATTGTCAAGAGGAAGATGAGAGACGAAACAATGCAGACGAGCTGAAGGCTGCTATCAAAGCAACCTGGGCTTCCATAACACCTCAGCAGTGCCACAGGCTGATCGCCTCCATGCCACACCACATTGATGCAGTAATTGATGCAAAAGGATAAGTATTGAGTGCATTTATTAAACATACATTTCAGTAGGCCAACATTTCAGATTTTAAAAACATTTTTCAAGCTGTTGTTATAAAGTATTTTAATTTACTGAGATAATGCCTTTTGCATTTTCATTGGCTGTAAGCCATAATAATCAACATTAACAGGATAAACACTTGAAATAGATCACTCTGTTTGTAATGACTCTATATAATATGTGAGTTTCAATTTTTGTATTGAAGAACTGAAGTAAATTAACTTTTTGATGATATTCTAATTTTGTGAGAAGCCCCTGTAGTAGCACAGAGAGGGAATCACCCATCCAGGATCTTAAAACACTCCCCAAGGTAGGTAGTTAAGGAAACACAAGTAGTGGTGCTCAGCTCATAGTGAGAACTGTGTAGCAATTCAGGTACCAAAAAAAAAGCGGCACTTAGTACTCAAGTCCTTGAGAAAGCATATGTTCGCACGAAACTGCATTGGCCATGTTACGAGTCCAGGTGGTGGAACCTCTGTGCTTCGGTGCAAGGAGGGACCAGAGGGGCGTGACTAATTGCCTACATGGCCCGACAAAGGTCACATGGCGGCTCAATCGACTCCGTGAACCAGGGAGGGACCGGGCAGGTGGACCAAAGGTCCCACGGGTGGGCCTGACCTTGTGTCAGAGCAGGTGACTCCCACGGGTCAGATGGCAGGAACTGACCGGTACAGCAGATGAGCACGGCAGGAAGGCTGACGGGTGGGCCGGGTAGATAAGCAGGCTGGTTCGGCAAATAGCCAGATGGGTGCTCCAGGTAGGCGAGCAGGCGGGCATGGCAGGTAACTGGCAGGTGCTTCGGGTAGACTGGCTGGCGGGCACGACAGGTAACAGGCAGGTGCTCCAGGTAGGCAGACTGGCGGGGACGGCAGGTTACAGACAGGTGCTCCAGGTAAGCAGGCTGGCGGGCATGGCAGGTTACAGACAGGTGCTCCAGGTATGAAGGCTGGCGGGCACACCTGTAGACAGACTGGAGAACAGAACTGTTAGACAGGCTGGTGGGCTGGACTGACAGAAGATTGGCAGGCAGGACTGACAGGCAGCAGGACCTGAGGGCTGGAGCAAGTGTTTAGCACACGGAACAACAACCTTGCACAGGCACCTCCATATTGGAGGAGGTACCTAATATAGGGGAAGTCCTCCGGCCATTGGCCGGGGACTCTATAGGATGGTGCGCGCGCGGCCCCTTTAAGAGGGGGGGAGTGCGCATGCGCGCCCTAAGCACAGAGCCCGGGAAGCTGCGCGCAGAGCGTTCCACAGCAGCAGGGGAGCGGGAGCGCGCCGGACCTGGACCACGGCGGTGAGGGGAACAACATCTCTGCCCGGCTGGAGGCAGAGGTGCCGATGCTACAGGACAACTAGGTTTCCATCTGCCTGGCCTAGCAATTTCATGCTTGCATAAAAGGTCAGCGCTTTTTTTGGTATTGAGTGCTGATATTTTTTCTTACCTGGATTATTCATTCAAAAATTCAACTTGTTCCGCAAAAAAACATTCTCATAGGCCTATGCGGATGGAAAAATAAAAAGTTATAATTCTTGAATGAGAGGAGAAAACAAAAATGCAAAAAATGGAAAATAGCCATGTCGGGAATGGATTAACAGATGGAATTAAACAATTGAGATGTGTTTTTCATTTGCTTGCATAATAATTCTGCACGTTAATAGTTGCCCAATAATTATGCACACACCTCACTTTTACTTATTCATATATTCAGGTTTCAGGTTTACTAACCTTTTGTACTGAGCGACAGCGCTGTAGTTGTTCAACAATATAACTAATAATCAAAAATACAAATTGCCTAATAATTGTGCATATAGTATAATGTTACATACACACATAGGCATACTTTCACACATGTATTGACACACATATGCAGGTATTAATATAATTATATACATTCACACATAATTTGACATACATATAACATACATCCAACATACACACATGGATGCACAGGTACTTACAAATACATACAAGCAGAAATGGACATATACTTACATATGTCTGAGTATGCAAAGTCTTAGCGTCTGGAGCGATGTGAGGGATGGACTGCAGCAAGAAGCAAGAAAGCAGAAGAGCGGCTGCTCCAGCAGAGAGGGATCACCGGTGCCTAATAACATGCAATGTTTTCACACCACGTGACCGCTCAGTAGCTCTTCCACCCACAGGATGCTTGCAGAGGAAGTGTGACCTCTGGCCACTTCTGGTCACTCTCCACAGACATGTGGTTTGGTAGTTATTATCGATTCATGGGCAGTTGCTCAAACTGCTTTTATTGTAATGTGACATTCCTAGTCCGGCCGCCAGTGCATCTCAGGATGACTCGGCTATGCCAGGAAACAGAGCTCCCCTGAGACAAACTTCATATAGCCGCCTTAAGCGAGATGCTCATCTCGAACTTGGGTGTATTTAGAAGGTGCTGGGTAGCCCCATGAACTAATACTGTGAGCATGACTAATAGGCTCCAAGGTCTTGTTTCCACCTGAACGGGTATCCAGTTCTTTTCCCTCCCACATGGCAATGAAACACCAGCAGAAAACTGATGCAAGAGCTGATCTCATAGTTTGCTATTCACATTCATCAGGGGTGTAAGTTGTTGCATCAGACCTTTCAAAAGGGTTTTACAATAGAAACTGGTGAAAAAGTAATGTGACAGCTAATGTTATTTCATCAGTTTGGATCAGTTGAGACAAAAACAAAACACGGTCCACGCCCCCTCATGAGTGGTAGTTGTGTGAGTGGATGTTCATGAGCATTTTACACCTGTGCAAACTCCCTCATGTCACACTGTGTAATATTATAACCTTGATGTGACTTTGTTTTTTTGAGCTGGTTAATACAGTCCTGCATAATGGGCTTAGAAAGAGATATCGCCACCTGGAAATTGTTAGCCCTTTATATGATGCTCTTTCTCTAACATATGACAACTTAATAACTTTATTCTAATTTTAAAACAAATATTGAACGTAATTTATGCAAATACAGGAATGCCTTATACAATATTGTGGTTTGTAAAAGCCAGAACTAAATAGGACTAATGTCCATGATCTTCCCTTCTGAATCTATTGCCCAAAATCTGTGAGCTATACAAATCATTAATAACGAGTCACGACACATGAGATAAAAACCATTTGTAATGACTCCATCATTCATGACAGTGGAAAGGGAGTACTTACTCTTACCCGCTGATCTCTGAAACTTTTCTGTTGATTATCTGACCTGGTGCAAGGTCACATATGCATCATATCGCAATGATGACATTTCGCGAAGGCGGCTAATGGAATGGGACATGCAAATTGATTTGCACAAACACTAAAAAAGACCTCAAAGATTAAAACAGTCATGAAGATCCAAGATGTGAGACAATTCTTATACCCTAAATATAGCTTTTAACTTTACAGTGCTTGAAACTTTGTGAACCCTTTAGAATCTTCCATATTTTACCATAAATATGACCTAAAACTGCATCAGATTCTCACACAAGTCTTAAAAGTAGATAGAGAAATAAAACAAATGAATCAAAAATAGTAGACTAGTAGACGTTGTCATTTTTAAATGAGGAAAATGATCAAATAGCACATGTCTGTGAGTCGCAACAGTAAAAATTACAGTGTATCATATCACAGACAAAGGAGATTTCTGAGGTCTTTAGTAGAAGAGTTGTTGACGCTTATCGGGCTGGAAAAGGTTAGAAAACCATCTCTAAAGAGTTTGAATGCCACCAAACCACAGTCAGATAGATTCCACACAAATAGAGGATATTCAAGATCATCATTACACTCCCCGAGAGTGGTCAACCAACAGCAAAATATATAATTGTCTGCGAGGTCACAAACTAACCTAAGGTAATCTCTAAGTAACTAAAGGACTCTGTCACATTAGCTAATATTAAAGAGAATCTGTTATTGGATAAACCCTCCTAAACCGTCTATATGGGCATGTAGGTCATAGGAAGTTGAATAAAATGATATCTTGAAATCTGCGATCTGATGTCTTATTCCAGAGGGACCCACATTTTTCTATATAGAAGAAGTCTGATTTTTATTAAAACTAGATCTATTCGTTTTGTGCATGTTGCGATCCCTTGATCCAGAACTCCTATTATAACGTCAGTAATTGCCTTCGATGTTTCTATCCTCTGGGGTGTCGATTACTCTAGAATCAGATGTGTTGACAGTGTTCAGTAACAATCTAGATTTACGATCGGGTTGCCAGTTTTGTATCCTACCAAGTTGGACATCCTCACAGTCTCTAAGGAGTTTCCTAGCTTTCAATTGATAACTTCATTTTCCAATTTGGTTAATCTGAGGGTAACTGATCTATCTAAACATGTATAGTTAACAGACTCACTGAAATTCAATGACTTGTCTTTGATATCCCTGATTTCAATAGTTGCAATGGCAGCAATGCTCTCTTGTTTCATGATTAATCTATCAATCATACCTAATGAACATTTGAGCGTATACTGATCTCACTCTTGAGTAAACTGGATATCACCCTGAAAAGTCAATTTAAAAGGCATTCTCAGGCCCTGAGGGCTGATGTTCTCATTGGAGTAAATTTCAAATTTGATCAACAAACTCAGTCAACTAACTTTTCAGTATGAATACTCTTTTTTTACTTTAGATGTCACGTCTTTATATTCAAATATCAAACATGAATTGGGTTTTCTAGCAATAAAACATTATCTCAGACAGGACCATTTTATGCCTGACAACCAAGTTCAATTTTTAATACAGAGCATATTATTTATCCTGGAACACAATGTGTTTTCATTTGAGGGAGTGTCCTATCAGCAGTTGAGGGGCTGTGCTATGGGTACTCGCTTTGCCCTAAGTTCCCCCAACCTCTTCATGGCGTGGCTCGAGTCTCTGTTCATAGCCCAGTCCCCTCTGCTGGCAGGCCAAATTTTGCTTTACAGAAGGTAAATTGATGATTTGTTCTTCCTCTGGACCAGTACGTTCCATGAGGTAGGACTTTTTGCACATGCACTCAACAAAAACCCTTGGGGTTTGGAATTCTCTTTTTCTTTCTCTGACACTAAAATTTAATTTCTCGACCTGGTCCTTTCCAAGGGGGAACAAGGCAAAATTGTCACCAGCATGCATTTTAAGAATGCATTATCCTAAGTGGATTCACAATATTTCCTATGAGCAATACAGACGTATCAGAAAAAATTGTGCGCATGATGGTGACTTTGAGAAGGAAGCTAGAGTTTTGCAAAAAAAAAGAAATATCTCAAGCAGATTATGAAAGATGCATACAGATGTACGAAAACACTCACCCAAAATGATTGCCTATATGAAATAATAATCAATAAAAGTGAGAATGAAAAAAATGAATTTAAGGATTTTGAATTGGATAAAAAAATTAAATACATTTTATTTTACCACTTTTAAACAATCCCACAAAAACATTAGGGCTATTTTAACAAAATGTTTCAGATTATAAAAAATGATCCCATTCTTTCCGGGACTTTACCCGAGAGAACCAATATCATATTCCACAGGAGTATGAATTTGAAAAATCACATTGCACCTAGTACAATAAAACCGATAAAAAATCTAATCAACTATTCATTACATCATCTACAATATTATCCTCTGTGGGGTAATATCATTGTGGGAGAGCAAAATGTTTTTGCGGTAGGATGTTAGAACCATCATGTAAGGGATTCAGGTCTGTAATCACAGGCGATAATTGTCATATAACTAAATATCTTAATTACAATTCAAATTATGTAATATATTTCTTACAATGCAAATATCATCTACAATATGTGGGTAAGACTATTCAAGCAATGCATAACCGAATGAATAAACATAGACACAATATTCCGAATGGGGTAACCAACCATAGTCTATCAAGACATTTTCTAGCACAACATCAAAAAGACCCCATTGGTTTAAAATTAATTATAATAGAACAGATATAGGAAAACACACCTAATCAAAAACTCATCAACAGGAAATTATATTGTATTTTTAAATTATCCACACTCACTTCCGATGGCCTAAATGAGTGTATTGAAAATGCAAGCTGATTAAGAGATCATCCTAGGATGTTTTCATCCAGGATTGCTGTTGGTTTTTAATTTATTTCTCCACATTTTAGCGTGTACACAATTTTTTTTATATTACAGTATGTTTTACAATGCAGTGTATATTTTTTTTACTTGTTTCTTATATGTATGAAATTTTTAATTGTTATATTATTTTAGCATTTGTTTTTTCATTGTACTATGATATTATTGATCTCTATAAAAATGCCATGATCAACATCCTATTATCAAATACCTGATGAAGGAGCCAGATCAGCCGCGAAAAGTGTAGTCTGAATAAAAATGCTCACCAAGTCCACGTTATTTTTTTCACGTCCATCATTGTTTCTATATAGAGCAGAGAAAAGAGAACAATTATCTGGGTAGAAAGGCAAAATGAGAAATTGTATGTACACAGTGCTATATAATATGATGACTGCAATATATTAAGAGGATAAAAACTTGAGATGTGAGTGTTTCTTTAATGATTGCCACAGATATATTTCTTTTGTATGTAGACTATCCATGGTAGACTAGATGGGGAATTGTATTTACAAGCATACATATATTTAATATTTAATACCTTTGACTGTTGGATTCAGAAATGGACGAAAGTAGAAAAAAAAATCATTTCAGAACCACTTTAGCGTTGATAATAATTACCCGTCTGACACAGTCTGCATTTAAAATGTCACTTGCACCCTGTTTGTTGCTGGTAAATTTCCAAAGAAAAGAGAATGGATCAGCGCTTAGATAAGTAGAGTAGGCCATCAATACACAGAATTTAAAAATATTCTGCATAACATATTTAAATGTATGTGGGTCACACTTATAAAAGGTGGAAAAATAATTTTATGTTAAAACATTCCAAATATATGGAAAATTCAGTCTCAAATATAAATGCAATCAATAAACTGTAGTGGAGTAAGTAATCACTTAACATCAACATAACATCTAAAATATAGAAATTCTAAAAAGTTCTAAACCTATAGCTACAATATAATTTATACTATTGCTAACACTAGTAGATGAATGGGTGACAGTGATTTGCAGGCAAACATTAGATAAATATTGGAAAAAATTAGAGAGCACAGTGATGTAGGTAAATCACTGTCACAGTATTCACAGAGACAGTAATTGTGCACTTTTTTATGTGTCAATTTTATATTATTTCCTATCTGCAATTTTCACCTTTGGTTTGAACAGTCGTCTGTAATCAGAGCAAAATACAAATCCACTGGAACTTGGATAATAAAAAGATCACATCGCAATGGGAAAGTTATTACAAAACCATTTGCAGGTATGAAAAAAAATAGCATATTTTAGTTTAAATTTACATCTATAAAGTGGAGTGTGCTGGACATATACTCCTGAATTGCAAATAATTTTATTCAGACATACAGTGGCTTGCGAAAATATTCACACCCTTGGCATTTTTGTGTTTTGCTACCTCACAACCTAGAATATCACAGGTTTTTTTGAGGATTTGCATCGTTCATGTAAAGAACAAGCCGTTTTCTTTTTATTGTGAAGCAAACAACAAAAAAGGACAAAATAACAGAAAACTTCAGTGTGCATAACTATTCACTGCCATAAAGTCAGTACTTTGTAGAGCCTCCTTTTGAAACAATTACAGCTGCAAGTCGCTTTGGATAAGTCTCTATGAGCTTTCCACTGGGATTTTTGCCCATTCCTCCATGCAAAACTGCTCGAGCTCCTTCAAGTTTCCTCTGGTGAACAGCAATCTTCAAGTGTGACCACAGATTCTCAATCAGTTTAAGGTCTGGACTTTGACTAGGCCACTCCAAAAAAAGTACACTTTTCCCCTTAAACCACTTGAGTGTTGCTTTAGCAGTATGCTTTGGGTAATTGCCTCATTGGAAGGTGAACCTCCGTCCCAGTCTCAAATCACTGACAGACCGAAGCAAGTTTTGCTCAAGAATATCCCTGTATTTTGCACCATCCCCTCGATTCAGACCATTTTTCCTGTCCTTGCTGCCGAAATTGTGTTCTTGGGGTGATGAGCTGTGTTGGTTTGGCACCAGACATAGTGTTTACCTTGCTAGTCAAAAAATTCTATTTAAATCTCATCTGACCACAGCACCTTCCTCCATACATTTGGAGAGTCTCCCACATATCTTTTGGCAAACTCAAAATGAGCCTTACAATTTTTGTGTGCAAGTAAAGGATTTTTTCCGCCCACTCTTCCATGAAGACCACCTATATGGAGTTTATGGGTTATTTTGATCGTACGGACAGATACTCCAGTCTCTGCTAGGGAACTCTGCAGCTCCTTCAAGGTTACCTTTGGTCTCTGTGCTGCCTCTCTGATTAATGCCCTCCTTTCTCAGGCAGAGAGTTTTGGTGGGCGGCCCTCTCTTGGCATGTTTGTTGTGGTACCACGTTCTTTTCATTTGATAATAATGGATTTGATGGTGCTCAGTGGGATCATCAGAGATTGGGATATTTTTTATAACCCAACCCTGACTTGTACTTCTCAACAACTTTGGCCCTGACTTGTTTGGAGACCTCCTTGGTCTTCATGGTGTTTTTTGGTTGAAGTTACGCAGTGGATGGATCTTTCAGCAAGACAATAATCCAAAACACCGCTCCAAATCTACTCAGGCATTCATGCAGAGGAACAATTACAATGTTCTGGAATGGCCATCCCAGTCCCCAGACCTGAATATCATTGAACATCTGTGGGATCATTTGAAGAGGCTGTCCATGCTCGGCGACCATCAAACTTAACTGAACTGGAATTGTTTTGTAAAGAGGAATGGTCAAAAATACCTTCATCCAGGATCCAGGAACTCATTAAAAGCTACAGGAAGCGACTAGAGGCTGTTATTATTGCAAAAGGAGGATCTACTAAATATTAATGTCACTTTTCTGGTGAGGTGCCCATACTTATGCACCTGTCAAATTTTGTTTGAATGCAGATTGCACATTTTCTGTTAGTACAATAAACCTCATTTCAAGGCAGAAACATTACTGTATCCAACAGTTATTACATATATCAAACTGAAATAGCTGTTGCAAAAACACCAATTTTTATAAAACATTAAGCTTAAGATTAATAGGGGTGCCCAAACTTTTTCATATGACTGTATATATTGACAGACCATGTGACACTTAGATTGCACACAGGTGGACTTCCTTTCACTAAGCATTTGACTTATGAAGGTAATTTCTTGCACCAGAAATTTTTAGGGGCTTCATGTCAAATGGGGTGAATATATATGCACATACCAATTTTTAGTTACTTGATCCCATAAATTGAATTTAATGCCTATATTTTTCTCACTTCGCTTCACCAACTTAGACTATTTAGTGCTGATGCATCACACACAAATCGGATTGCAAAAATATTTAACTACAGGTTATAATGTAACAAAATAGGTAAAAAGCCAAGAGGGTGAATACTTTCGCAATTCACTGTATATGGTGGAGTACCCATAGCCTATAATGGTAAAGACAGTAAAAAAAATGTTCTTTTGCCTACATTTTGTCAGATTTACCTAGTATTGTGTTGTTGTTTTTTTGGAAATGCAGAAAAACGTAGTTGATCACATTTGTTCTTGAAAAAAAAAAGTATACATCACATACGTAACAGGTTTTCTTCTCTATTATTTGCAATGGAAAACATAATGAAAAGTAAAGTAATTTCCAAATGTTTACAATATACTGTATTTTGCGGACTATAAGAGACACTTTTTCTCCCAGAAATTTTAGAGGAAAGTGGGGGCACGTCTTATAGTCCAGATGTACCTGGCTGTGGCTTTGGGGAGGGAGCGGTGGTGGATAAGCGGGTCACAGGAGGCAGGAGCCGGCGCTGTGGCTAACAAGTGTGCCGGCTATTAAAGAAAATGAATATGAACTGCTCCCCAAGCTGATAATCCCAACCACCTCTCTAAACTGAAACTGGCGCCGAGAGGTGGGCGGGACTAGGGGCGTGGCGAGCAGTGCATATTCATCTACTTTAATAGTGGGCACACGTGTTAGCTGCAGCCGCCGGCTTCCTGCAGTGACTGGGTGATCACGTTTGTCTGTTAAGGAAAATGAATATTCATTGCTCCACATGCCCATAGTCCCAGGCGTGGGGAGCAGTGAATATTCTGGCAGCTGACGTTGGCATGTGGGGGTGCATGTCAGTGACCTCATGCACTGTGCCGTTTAGACGCTGATGTCAGTTGCCGGCATCAGAAGAGGATGCAGCATTGCAATGGAGTGCAGGGAAGGAGAGTATAATTGTTTATTTTTTAATGTGTGTGGTGTGATGGAAACATATATACTAGGATGGGGATCATACATTCCAGGATGGGAGAAATATATACCAGGATGTGGATCCTATATACCAGGATGTGGATCCTATATACTAGGATGCCGGCCATATATACCAGGATTGGGGCCATATAAACCAGGATGAGGATCATATACTGTATACCAGGATGGGGATTATATATACCAAGATGAAGGCCATATATACCAGGATGGGGATCATGTACTGTATACCAGGATGGGGATCACATATACCAAGATGAAGGCCATATATACCAGAATGGGGCTCATATACTGTATACCAGGATGGAGATCATATATACCAGGATGGTGATCATATATAGCAGGATGGGGACCATATACCAGGAAGGGGGTCATTTATACCAGGATGGTGATCATATATACTTCGATGAGAGCCTTATATACCAGGATGGGAATCATATACTGTATACCAGGATGGGGGTCATATACTGTATACCAGGATTGGGATCATACTGTATATACCAGGATGAGGGCCATATATACCAGGGTGGGGATCATATCTTGGATACCAGGTTGGGGATCATATATACCAGGATGAGGGCCATATATACGAGGATGGACCCAGGATGTTGATCATATATACCAGGATGGGACAAGGATGGGCTACATTGACACCAGGATGGGGGACGTTAGCACAGAATTGGGGAACATTACCCCTTAACAGTGTCAGCAGCAGATCCCTCTGTAATAGTGCGTCATGACCACATTTTTTGCTTCAATTTTTTTTCTAGTTTTCTCCTCTAAAACCTGGTGCGTCTTATAATCAGTTGCGTCTTATAATCCGCAAAACGCGGTATTTGTTTTTAATGAATTTGGTGGGACAAAAAGCTTTACTTCTCTAGAAATATATTCTGTACCTCCCCACAGGTTTGATACTGAAATCTAGGGGCGTTGGCCTATATAAACCAGTAAAATCTAGTTGGAAATAGACACTTTGTTTTTCAAAAATTGCATATAGACATAGATAGACGTAAACATACTATAAACGTGTATGCATACCTGCTTTAAAATTATTCAACTAAATTTAAGCACATATACAGTAGTGTTTCAAGCAAAATGACATGCTGCAAAGTATTTGCACCTGCCCTCTCATAGTGCTTCAGCTTCCATGTCACAGATAGTCAGAGTAAGGGAAGGACAGTACTGCAGAGCTGACAGCAGTAGGAGTGGAAAACTGCAGATGTGCTTATTGTGTTTGTAATGAGACAATGAGACAAGGTTTATCTCTTCTGTGCTGTGTTAGTTATAATCAAGCACAGCTTTGCATCAGAGCTGACAGCACTGTAACAGGACAACTGCAAATATGTTTGTAATGAGACAAAGTTCACTTCTGCTGTACTGCGTTAGCTTTGCTGTACTGTGTTCGTTTTCATTTCCCAGCAGATCAGTAGTTGATTATGGGAGCAAAGTGTCAGCCATTACTTGTCTTACACTGGTAACACCCACTTCTATTTAAAATAAACTATAGAGACAGATTCTCTGGGAGATCTGTGTCCATTCCATAGATCTAAACAGCTCAGTTGCTTATAAGAAAAATGTGCATTTCTCTGGCATAAGGCATCGGATCACAGGTATCACTTTATTTAACCTTCTATATTTTTGCATGCCCATATATGCGTAAACGGCGTAGAAGGGTTGATCCTACTGACAGATTCCTTTTAATGGTCCTTGCTTATAACCAATGTCATTATAAACTATCTTCGGAGTAAAGAAGAACAAGGAGTACCGGAAGTGATGACATGATACAGAGCCCTGATTTCATCATAGAGTCTTACTAGGATAACATGAAGAGACAGAAATAAAAAAGAAAGGAGAACGCTCCTAAGTGTGATACCACCAGCGATGGATAGCAGAGGTGAGTGGACATGTGCTCAATTTACAGTGTTGTTCAGCAGGCACAACATTGATAGAGGTATAATCATCAATCTCCCGGGAACTGCTGCTTCCACATGATCCAAGATTGTAGCCAGGAACTAAACGCCAGAGCAAGGAGAAAATAACATGATTATGAGAACGCTGCCAGGCACCAGGAACCAGAGTTGATATAATGTGAAAGGGTATTTATTTAGGCAATGCAATTATTTGAGAACGGCTGGCTTTCAAAAATCTTAAATCAAATTACCAAATCGTAAGATAAGCAGCCGACAAAGGGGGAGTGGTGGTCATCATGGACCGGTCAGCGTATATAGATTAAGAATATTGGGTGATTCTCAATATTATCTCCAACTCCCCCATGATCCTTCTAGCATCCATCCTACTACCAAGAATATCTCAAGTTGTTAGAGCGAGCCAATCAAATAGGAATGTTCAATAAAAAGAAAAAGAATTTCCTTTATATCTAACACTACGAGATACCTCATTTTTATTTTTTACCCAAGGTCCATAAAAGCCTTACCCATCCGCCTGTTCGACCGATCATATCAGGTATTGATTCTATCACAGCTAATTTGTCACACTACATAGATTTATAACTACAACCTTATGTCATAGATTTTGCATCCTATTTACGTGATTCGTCCCATCTGATAATGGAGCTCAATCAACTTCATTTTCCTCCATATTATTCCTTTCTGACACTAGATGTCACATCTCTGTACAGTAATATTAAACATGATTTGGGAGTGACTGCTATTGAGTTCTATCTCAAAGAAGACATTTCACTGCCTGACATACAAGTACAATTCATTCTTCAAAGTATTTTATTTACTGTATATGGGAACATAATACATTCACTTTTGAGTGTGTGTCCTACCGGCAGCTGAGGGTCTGTGTAATGGGTACATCTTTCGCCCCAAGTTATACAAACTTGTTCATGGGACGTTTTGAGTCCCTACATATCGCCTACATCCCTGTTGGTGGGCCACATTCTTTTTTACAGTAGATAGATTGATGACCTGTTCTTTCTCTGGACAGGCTCACGTCATGAGGCAGAGTCCAGATGGCTGTCATCATCAGAGTAGTGCCGGGCAGGGAGCGATCCTGCAGCTCTGCTGCATACAGTAGAAAATGGCAGCGGAGCAGCAGTAACCCATCCTCAGCTTCCTGCCCGGCTCTCTGTGTGACAAGCAGGCATGCGCAGCATGATCATGTCAGCAAGTGCCTGGGCCCAGGAAGAAGAGAGAAGTGATGAGGTGGGGGAACGAATGGATAGGTGAGTTTTTTTTCCCAGCGCACAAGGGGGGTGTGGTGGAGATGACAGAGGCTTATAGCGAACACTGGGAGGGAGATTGTGAAAAAGGGTTATGGTGAACAGTGGGGGGAGATGATGACAATAAGCCTATAGTGAACAGGGGGGTGGGTGAAAAAATGTTTATGGTGAACAGCAGGGGCAGATGATGACAAGGAGACTATAGTGAACAGGGGGTGGATGAAAAAGGCTTATGGTGAATAGTGTGGGGGTGGTGACAAGGAGACTATAGTGAACAGTGGGGGATGGTGACAAGAGATTTATTGTGAACAGTGGGGGGTGGGGTGGTGACAAGACTTATAGTGAACAGTGGGGGATGTTGACAACAGACTTATAGTGAACAGTGGGGGGGATGGTGGCAAGAGACTTATAGTGAACAGTTGGGGAGATGGTGACAAGAGGCTTATAGTGAACAGTTGGGTGGAATAGTGACAAGGAGTTTATAGTAAACAGTCGGGTGATGGTGACAAGAGGCTAATAGTGAACAGTGGGGGAATGGTAACAAGAGACTTATAGTGAACAGTGGGGGGATGGTGACAAGAGACTTATAGTGAACAGTTGGGTGGGATAGTGACAAGAAGCTTATAGTGAACAGTGGGGGGATGGTGACAAGAGGCTTATAGTGAACAGTGGGGGTGGTGACAAGGGGCTTATAGTGAAGAGTGGGGGGATGGTGACAAGAGGCTTATAGTGAACAGTGGGGGGATGGTGACAAGAGACTTATAGTGAACAGTTGGGTGGGATAGTATGACGTGTTTTTGTTGTGCATTTTCTGAAACAAATTCATGTGGAAAAAATGCAACATGTGCACAAAGCCTTAGCTTGAATATTTCAATTGGTGCCTGGCTAATAGTATATTAATGGTGGGGCACATATTTGTATTCAGGGACACAGTGTGGGTTTTTTTTTATTCAGGAGATTCAATATATGTGACATTGTTATTTTTAGGGCTGTGGTGATCAGTCCGACAAGACGAGTTGTGTCTGGGAGATGTCGACATCAAGGTCTGACCAGATGGAGAAGAAGCAACAGAAAACTGATCTAATCAGACGAGATGTCAGTGGTCACTGGATGTAAATATTATTCTGCATCTGTACTATCTGACTTGGAGTAATTATGTTGCTTGTAGAACAACCTCCCTTAGGCTACATTCACACATTTGTGTGATATGTCTATGTGTCACCAGATTTTTTTGATCAGATGGCACACGGACTCCGATTTTCAGGGTATGTGCACACGTTGAGTATTGGTGCAGAAATTTCTGCATCTCTTTGCAGAAAAATGCACCCTTAAAATGTGTTTTTGCCAAGTTTTTTGCCTGCATTTTTTCAGTGCATTCAGTGGGTGAAAAACGCAGGCAAAAACGCACAGAGAATTGCCATACTGCAGATTATTTTCACCACCAAATCTGCAAATCAAAAGTACTCAACGTGTGCATGACATTTCAGGTTTTCATTCACTTTGCTGGCATCAGGTTTTGCTTCAAATTTTGTCACAAATCCATGCAGAAAAAAAAGTGACAAAAAAACACTAAATCTGCAACGTGCGCACATACCCTCATCGATCCATTCACACATCCATGAAAATCACAGATCCGATAATGAGATCTCAGAGCATAACTATTTCTGATCCAAATTTGAGGAACAGAATAGGACATACTCGTTGGCTCTGTGTGCTGTCTGAGAAAAAAATCAGGCAGCACACTGACACTTCACACAGATAAAGAAATGTAGCCTTGTTATACACTGCTCAAAAAAATAAAGGAACACTTAAACAACACAATGTAACTCCAAGTCAATAACACTTCTGTGAAATCTACCTGTCCAGTTATCAAGCAACACTGATTGTGAATCAATTTCTCCTGCTGTTGTGCAAATGGAACAGACAACTGGTAGAAATGATAGGCAATTAGCAAGATACCCCCTATAAAGGAGTGGTGACCACAGACCATTTTCTATGTTCTCATCCTTTTTGGCTGTTGCTTTGGTCACTTTTTCATTTTGCCATTGATCTCACCCCTAGAGGTACAGTAGTATGATGCGGTGTCTACAGTACAACCCACAGAAGTTGCTCAGGTAGTGCAGTTCATCCAGGATGGCACATCAGTGTGAGCTGTGGCAAGAAGGGTAGCTGTGTCTGTCAGCACAGTGTCCAGAGCATGAAGCAGATACCAGGAGATGTGAAGGGAGCCATAGGAGGGCAACAACCCAGCAGCTGGACCGTTAGCTCCTCCTTTGTGCAATGAGAAACAGGAGGAGCACTGCCAGAGCCCTGCAAAATGACCTCCAGCAGGCCACAAATGTGCATGTGTCTGCACAAATGGTTAGAAACCGACTCCATGAGGGTGGTATGAGGGCTCGACGTCCACAGATGGGGGTTGTGCTCACAGCCCAACACCGTGCAGGATGCTTGGCATTTGCCACAGAACACCAGGATTGGCAAAGTCGCCACTGGCGCCCTGTGCTCTTCACAGATGAAAGCAGGATCACGCTGAGCACATGTGACAGACGTGACAGAGTCTGGAGATGCCATGGAGAATGATCTGCTGCCTGCAACATCCTTCAGCATGACCGGTTTGGCAGTGGGTCAGTAATGGTGTGGGGTGGCATTTCTTTGGAGGGCCGTACAGCTCTCCATGTGCTCGCCAGAGGTAGCCTGACTGCCATTAGGTACCGAGATGAGATCCTCAGACCCCTTGTGAGACCATATGCTGGTGCAGTTGGCCCTGGGTTCCTCCTAATGCAGGACAATGCCAGACCTCATGTGGCTGGAGTGTGGCAGCAGTTCCTGCAAGATGAAGGCATTGAAGCTATGGACTGGCCTGCCCGTTCCCCAGACCTGAATCCGATTGAGCACATCTGGGACATCATGTCTCGCTCCATCCACCAATGTCTCGGTGCACCACAGACTGTCCAGGAGTTGGCGAATGCTTTAGTCCAGGTCTGGGAGGAGATCCCACAGGAGACCATCCGCAACCTCATCAGGAGCATGCCCAGGCATTGTACGGAGGTCATACAGGCACGTGGAGGCCAGACACAATACTGAGCCTCATTTTGACTTGTTTTAAGGACATTACATCAAAGTTGGATCAGCATGTAGTGTGTTTTTCCACTTTAATTTTAGGGGTGACTCCAAATCCAGGCCTCCATTGGTTAATAAATTTGATTTCCATTGATGATTTTTGCGTGATTTTGTTGTCAGCACATTCAACTTTGTACAGAACAAAGTATTCAATGAGAATATTTCATTCATTCAGACCTAGGATGTGTTATTTGAGTGTTCCCTTTATTTTTTTGAGCAGTGTATTTCGCACAGTCCATTAGTATATAGTGTATGTTCTTGTTACATATAGTGCTGTCCACAATTACATAGTTTCCTCTTTTATTATGTATAACACCATCCCTTATTATGTAGTATCTTCTCTAGTTATGTATGGGGGAGTCCCTTATATAGTAATAATATTATATCGTATATTTCATTTGATATCTTACAAGAGAGTAAGGCGCTGTGAATCACAAAAATAATAATAATACACTTTGTTAGTGATGGTACTATACATATTAACTATGTAATAATGAGACGGCACTATACATAACAAGAGAGGACGCTATATAGTAAATAAAATATATATATATATATATATATATATATATATATATATATATATATATATATATATATATATATATATATATATATTATACACACAGACAGTATATATCATCTGTATGGGCAGCACGGTGGCTCAGTGGTTAGCACTGCCGCCTTGCAGCGCTGGGGTTCTGGGTTCAAACCCCACCAAGGACAACATCTGCAAGGAGTTTGTATGTTCTCCCCGTGTTTGTGTGGGTTTCCTCTGGTTTCCTCCCACACTCCAAAGACATACTGATAGGGAATCTAGATTGTGAGCCCCAATGGGGACAGAAATGATAATGTATGTAAATTGTCTGAATTGTAAAGCACTGAGGAGTATGTTGGCGCTATATAAATAAAAAGATTATTATTATTATCTGTAGCTTTGTCACCAAAAAAGGAGGGGGGCCCTGTCACAGTTCTTGCACAGGGTCCCCAAGCTGTCAGTGTCTGCCCCTGACACACAGTGTATTACACATATGTGACACCCCAGGGGTCTGGTTGCCACAGTAATAGAGATATTATGTCTGAGAGCAAGTGGGAGGTTTCTCTGGTCAGGAGCCCTAAACATGCAACACGGCCCACCCAGACCTGGGAGGGGAGGAATCTGCTCTTATAAACTGGGTCTGGGGCGGGATTAGAGCAGTCAGAGTCAGAGCCTGGAGTGAAGTTCCAGACACAGGGAAAGCAAGAACAGGAGCTCTGTAGGAGCAGCAGCAGAAGGCCAGGGGCTGTGAGCAGAGATATAGCTCGCCCTGGCTGAGGACACTAAAACCGGACACAGGAGTCCGAGGCTGTGGGGACTGATATACACCCAGCAGCAGAAACCAGCCGGCAGGGGATTCCATGTCCTCTGGCCATAGAAGCCCGGAGGCTCAGTCACAAAGAAGGGACCAGCACCGCCATCCAGGCGCGGAGGCTAACAGAAGGCCCCAAGTCACCAGCCATACGGGTGAGCACCACACGGTATACTCAGGGACGTGGGCTACTTGTAACCGCTGACAGCAAGGTAGCCAGGAAGAGTGCAGATAAACGGGGAGGCCTACAACTCCACCTGGCCAGGGGAACTTCTGCTTGCTCGCAGACTGACCAGGCCCCTTATACTAGCCAGTACTCCCGGGAGGGTCTGCCTTGTACCATCAGTAAAGACCCTGAACTGCACCACACGTCTCTGTGATTCCTTGCCGCTCCTGCACCATAAGTACTGGGACGCTCACACCATCACTCCCATCATCTCTCTCACATTAGCTGCCCTGAGGCAATACTCCTCCCGTGGGGAGTTATCCCATACTCGGCTGCGCAACCAACATCAGCCTCAGCGGTCGGCAGCGCAGCGGCGGTCCCCACTGACCGCAATCCACGGGTGGCGTAGTCGGACACTTATTACAATACAAATAGACTGCCACTGGTTTGACCACCCTGGGCACGGACCGGGTCACCGCCACACAGAGACTACAACCCCCAGCATTCTACAACAGGCCCGGTTCCGGGTTCCCCTGCACAACACAGGCCCAGGGGGCGCGTCACATACACACATACACTGTCTGCTACTATGAACTCACCAAAGGTCCTTCTTCACTTCTATTTGTGGAAACTGCACTGATAAGGACTGGCATTATCAGCACAATTTCTATTTATTAAAGGCTAGTGGCTCCTTTGTGGATGGGGAACTTGGGCAATTGCCCAGTTTTTCTCCATAACATTAGCCCCTTCAAATAAAAATGATAATTTTCTGAATAAAAAAAACATATAATGACTAGTGTTGAGCGAGCATGCTCGACACTGCTTGGTACTCGCCCGAGCATCACGCTACTCGGGATGTTCGGCGAGCACCTAGCATTACCGGGTTACTCGGGCGGGAGCTCTGGTCTCCGCCCTGCATGTTTGGCGCTCTTTACAGAGCCAATGAACATGCAGGGATTGCCAGCCAGTCACTGTAATGCCGCAGCCATGTTGGTTGTGGGCATTACATTGATTGGCTGGCTGCACAGCGTCACCTCGAGTATTTAAAACCGGGCGCCGCCATCTTGGACACAGACAGCCGGGATCAGACAGTGTAGGGACTGCGCTGCTGATTTAGGGAGAGATATATACTGCAAAATAGTTAGTGTAGGGTCTGTAAAGGCTGGCAAATCAAACAAACAGTCCTTCTCAGGACTAATATCCATCTCAGATATGAGGCAGGCAGGCTGTATAGGAGACGCAGTGGTTATACCAGCAAACGCTACGTTACAGTCCTGTGTGCTCCTGTTGCTGAAATTTCTGAACTTAGCTCTAGGTCCTGGGGGGCCAGGAAAATCCTTTTTTTTTCATCTAAATCCTCATTTTTCTTTTCCTCCTTCACACTGTACAAATACCCGTCTTATTAACCTTTTGGTCCGCCCCCCCCCCCAAAAAAAAAGTGTGTCTGACAGTTCAGACACAAATATATCTGTTTAAAAGAGTCTGGTGTAGGCCAGAGAAATAGAAGGGTGGTTTTGCAGTTCCACGGGTCAAATCTCTGTATTATCCACTTTGGGCCATTTTTACCTAAAAAAAACAGATTGAGTGTGTCGCTCACTGTTCAGCCGCAAATATACTTTATCTATTTAAAAAAGTCTGGTATACACCAGTAAATTATAACTGTGGTTTTGCCGCTCCACGGTAAAAAATCTCTATTATCCTGCTTTTGGCATTTTTTGCCGTAAAGAAAAATAGTAATAGTGTCTCCTGATTGTTCAGACACAAATATATCTGTTTAAAATAGTCTTGTATACACCAGTAAATTATAACTGTGGTTTTGCCGTTCCACGGTAAAAAAATCTCTATTATCCTGCTTTTGGCATTTTTTGCCGTAAAGAAAAACAGTAATAGTGTCTCCTGATTGTTCAGACACAAATATATCTGTTTAAAAGAGTCTGGTGTAGGCCAGAGAAGTAGAAGTGTGGTTTTGCAGTTCCACGGTTCAAATCTCTGTGTTATCCACTTTTGGGCCATTTTTACCTAAAAACAAACAGTTGAGTTTGTCGCTCACTGTTCAGCTGCAAATATATCTATTTAAAAAAGTCTGGTATACCCCAGTAAATTACAACTGTTGTTTTGCCGTTCCACGGTAAAAAAAATCTATTATCCAGGTTTTGGTATTTTTTCCGTAAAGAAAAGCAGTAATAGTGTCTCCTGATTGTTCAGACACAAATATATCTGTTTAAAAGAGTCTGATATACACCAGTAAATTATAACTGTGGTTTTGCCGTTCCACATTAAAAAATCTCTATTATCCAGCTTTAGGTATTTTTTCCGTAAAGAAAAACAGTAATAGTTTCTCCCTGATTGTTCAGATTGTTTAAAAGAGTCGGGTGTAGGCCAGAGAAAGAGAACTGTGGTTTTCCTCTTCCACGGTTCTAATCTCCTTTTTATTACCCTTTTTCCATTGATAGTGCGAGCGTAAGCTATTTTACTTGATTTACAATGGGCAAGGCGCGTGGCAAGAGACGTGGAACTGAACGTTCTGGTGATGGTGCGTGCAGAGGACGGGGCCGTGGCCAAGGTGAAAATGTGCCACAACCAACAGCCACATCTTCTCACTCCCAGTTCTTGACCGAATTACTAGGGAAGCACAGAACAACACCAGTATTGCGACCTGATCAGTGTGAACAGGTTATTAATTGGATAGCAGATAATACTTCCAGTTACCTGGGCAACACCACCTCCGGTCTGTCTTCCACACGGTCAAATCTTAGTAGCCGTGAGTCTCGACCGCATACTCCTCCTCACCCTGATGCTCCTTCCTCCCACCATGCCGAGTGTTGTCAGACAGCAACTGATCCCACAGTTGGACACTCTGAAGAGCTGCTCACTGGTCCATTTCCAGATTTGTGCCCCTCGCCTGCTCCGCTTGAAGTGGTGGAAGAGGAAATCCCATGTAGCGATGCCCAAATATTTGAACAGCCACGGCCACAGGAAGTCGACGATGGCAATTTGTCACAAGAGGTGGACGATGACGAGACACAATTGCCAGGAAGTGAGGAGGAGGATCGTGGTGCGCAAGTGGAAGAGGAGGAGGTGGTGGATGATCTAGTAACTGACCCAACGTGGCAGGAGGACATGCAGAGCGAGGCCAGCAGCACACAGGGTGAGGGAGGCAGAGTACCCCAACAGGCAGGAAGAAACAGTGTGGTGACCGCACACAGAAGGCAGGCAACAGTTCCCCGTAACACCAACACGAGGGACTTTGCCAATACAACCTGCTGATAACCCCAAAAAGGCCATTTGTACCACCTGCCATGCCAGCATCAGCAGGGGTGACAAAACTACCAGCCTGACCACCACCAGCATGATCAGGCACATGGCAGCAAAGCACCCGACTTTGTGGGGTGAACCCCAGGGTCCACGACCAGTGTCAGCGGGTGTCACCACTGCTTCTTCCGCTGTTGTGCGTGCAATAGAACAGCCTGTTGTGTGTGCAAGGCAATCCCCTGTCCATACTGCATGCCAAGATGCCCCCTCCTCTCAGTCTTCACTTGCTATGGCAGTTTCTCAAGAAACAGCATCAACGTCCACGTCCACGTCCAACCGCAGCGTTCAATTGTCCATATCCCAGACCTTTGAACGAAAGCGGAAATTCGCAGCCAACGCCCCACAGGCCACAGTCCTAAATTCGCACATTTCACGACTGCTTGCGTTGGAAATGCTGCCTTTTAGGCTGGTGGAGACGGAATCCTTCCGCAACCATATGGCGGTGGCCGTCCCTCGGTACTTGGTCCCCAGTCTACACTATTTTGCCCGGTGTGCCATCCCCGCACTACACAAGCACGTGTCCCAAAACATCTGCCGTGCCCTCAACAACGCAGTTACTGGGAGAGTCCACCTGACAACGGACACGTGGACAAGTGCTTGAGGCCAGGGATGGTACATCTCCCTGACGGCACACTGGGTAAACATAGTGGAAGCCGGGACCCAGTCGGACCTTGGGACGGAACACATCCTCCCCACACCGAGGATAGCGGGCCCTATGTCAGTCAGAGTTGCCCCCACAGTGTACAGCTCCTGCGCATCCTCCTCCTCCTCATGTTCAGCCTCCATCTCAGATATCACCACATCAGTTACAAGCTGGAAGCACTGCAGTACTGCCTCCGCCAAGAGGCAACAGGCTGTGCTGAAACTCATAAGCTTAGGTGAGAAACCTCACACTGCTTGTGAGTTGTGGACAGCTGTGAAAGAGCAGGCAGATCTGTGGCTGAGACCGCTGAACCTACATCCAGGCATGGTCGTGTGTGACAATGGCCGTAACCTGGTGGCGGCTCTGAGGCGAGGCGAGATCACACACGTACATGCCTGGCTCATGTGCTTAACCTCGTGGTTCAGCGGTTTCTAAAATTGTACCCCGAGTAGCCAGATCTGCTCGTCAAAGTACGCCCCCTGTCAGCTCATTTTCACAAGTCAGCTACAGCTTCCGCCGCCCTTGCTGTGTTGCAGCAGCGTTTGCAGCTTCCGTCACACCGACTGGTGTGTGAGGTCCCCACACGTTGGAACTCTATCCTCCACATGTTGCAAAGGATTTGTGAGCAGAAGAGAGCAGTTGTGGAGTACCAGCTGCAACAAGGCCGTCGATATTCAGGTCAGACTCCACACATAAGACCTCAGGAGTGGACCTGGATGTCTGACATAGGTACCATCTTGACAAACTTTGAGGAGTCCACCAAGATGGTGAGTAGCGATGACGCCATCATTAGCGTCAGCATTCCACTTGTCTGTCTTTTGCAACGCTCTCTGCAGAGAATTAAAGAGGAGGCATTGCAGCCAGAGTATGATGAGATGGATCAAGAAGCCGTCGATTACACACAGCCCAGCCTCATCTCATCCCAACGTGCATTGGGGGACAATGAGGGAGAGGAGGAGGAGGAGGAAGAACAGGAGCTGGTATCATGCGCTGTAGACGGTAGTACCTGTACAACTGTCTTACCGTCGGTTCAGCGTGGGTGGCCTGAGGACAGGGGGGAGGAGGAGGAGGAGGAGAGCATGGTCAGTTGTTATCTTGGTGAGGACACGGAAGTCTTGCCCGTTACCAGTCTGGCACGCATGGCTGACTTTATGTTACGCTGCCTTAACTGTGACCCTCGCATTGTCAAAATGTTGGGTGACTGTCATTACTGGTTGGTGACACTTTTAGACCCCCGCTACAAGGAGAACTTTCACTCTCTTATTCCTGAGGTGGAGAGGTCTACAAAAATGGGGCAGTACCAGAAGGCCCTTGCTGCAGAACTGTTAAAAAAATTCCTATCTGAACACGCTAGCGGCAGAGGACACAGTTCGTTGCCCAACCAAGGCGTACATGCGAGATAGACGCAACTCCAATCCAGCAGAGGCAGGGGAACACTGTCAACGTTCTGGGAGCGTTTTCTCAGACCCTCTCTTCGGACTGACCGTGAGGCGTGGAGTACTCTCACAAGGAGTGGAAAGATTCAAAAGATGGTGAGGGAGTACCTTGCCGACTGTACCAGTTCCCTCCGTGATTACTCTGTGCCTTTTAATTATTGGGTATCCAAGCTGGACACTTGGAATGAACTCTCTCTGTACGCCTTGGAGGTCCTGGCCTGCCCTGCTGCTAGCGTGTTATCGGAGCGTGTTTTTAGTGCCGCTGGGGGAATTATAACAGATAAGTGCACTTGCCTGTCAACTGACAATGCTGACAAGCTGACCCTTATCAAAATGAACAAGGGCTGGATTGGGCCAGACTTCTCATCACCACCAAATGACAGCAGAGTAACATAAAGTCAAATCCACTGTGTTATTTCGGGAGGTGTATTCACATGCACCGCTTCACACCCACACATGGGTATACGCTTCCTCATTTCAGCTGTTTTATTTTCTTCTCCTTATCCTCAGCCTCCACCACCACTATACCACCAGGGTGACCGTGGTCCGTGTTTCCATTATTGAAAGTTCCTCCGTCCTTATTTTTGGCAGCTTTTGCTTGGAAGGCATAATCAAAGACTGTGGGAGACCCACTCCCCAATAATAGGAATAATATTTTTAAGATGCTGTACTGTATGGCTCTTGTAAGTGGCATTAAAACCATCTTGTTAAGCTACTGTGACCTCCACCACTTTTCCAAGGGGCATTAAAACTGTCTTGTTAAGCTACTGCGACCTCCACGTCTCTTCCGAGGGGCATTAAAACCGTCTTGTTAAGCTACTGCGACCTCCACGTATCTTCCGAGGGGCATTAAAACTGTCTTGTTAAGCTACTGCAACCTCCACCACTTTTTCAAAGGACATTAAAACCATCTTGTTAAGCTACTGCGACTTCCACGTCTTTTCCGAGGGGCATTAAAAGCGTCTTGTTAAACCACTCTGAACTCCACAGCTGTTCCAAGAGGCATTGAAATGTTGTTTTTAATTAACTCTAACCTCCACGACTCTTCGAACGGGCATTGCATTTCCTCCTAATTTTAGTCAGCTTTTGCTTTTCAATGCAAAGGTGAAAACTAAGGGAGACCCACTCCCTAATAATGGGTAGAAGGCTTTTAGTACGCTGTAATCCACGTCTGTTTCAAGGGGCATTGCAGTTCCTCATAATTTTTGGAAAGCCTTCCATTCACTGCTTAGACCAACAGTATACAGGAGACCCAGTTGCTATAAATGGAAAAAACTGTATAGTTAAGGCCCTCTGACCTCCATGTCACTTCCAAGGGGCATTGGAGTGACTCGAAATTTTTGGTAGGCATTGCACTCACTGTATGCCCTATAACTGTGTAGCCGAACTGCTCCTTTTGTTATAGAAACATATCCTACAAGACATGTGTGGTTGACTGGCCTGATATTGATGTGAATGGTCCCTGTTCCTCCTGCTCTTTCTCCTTTGCCACCACCTCATCCATCATTTATCACCTGAAGCTTTGTTTTAATGGGAGTCATAGAACTGGGATAGTAGCAGGAAAACATCCAGCAATCCTCGGAGGAGGTAGGATATGCGCCAAAACGCTGACGACCTCAGGCCTAGCCGCTACTACATACATGCGCTTGTATTCCAAGAAAACAAAGCAGATGCTAACTTCTATCATCATCATCATGCTCCTCACCTTGGCACTCTCAACTCCCCTGATGGAGAAGCCAGGGCCCACCGGAGGAGTCTGGACACCCGGCCGCCGGGCGGCTGGGGACTGAGTATGGATACCAGGCCGCCGAAGCAGCCATGAGGTAGTGGCCAGCATTGGCCTCTTCCAAACTAAAAGGCTCCATTTCAAGTGCAAGCTAGCAGTATGGCATTGCAGCCTGGTGGTGGGTGGGTGGCAGGCTGCACACTTACACTTGCATTAAAAGAAAACAAAGCAGATGCTAACTTCTATCATCATCATCATGCTCCTCACCTTGGCACTCTCAACTCCCCTGATGGAGAAGCCAGGGAGAGGTACAATTGAACACTGCCCTTGGACAAGGACTTGAACGGGGATAGTTGCAAGTCTGCAATGATAGATGCAGGGTGGGAGGCATCTTCGCATGTGCCATGAACAGGGGGTTGGCATGCCAACACTACAGCGGAATAGGCTGTCCTTCCCACTAAATGCGCTGGGGAGGGCACAAGTAATGTTTTGGTATGCGCACTTAATCTTATGTATAAGGCGCACCGGGACAAATAGGGGCGGCTGGGGACCAAGTATGGATACCTTGCTGCCGAAGCAGCCATGAGGTCGTGGCCAGCTTCGGCCTCCTTCAAATTAAAAGGCCCCATTTCAAGTGAAAGCTAGCAGTATGGCATTGTAACCTGGGTGTGGGTGGGTGGCAGGCTGCACACTTACGCTTGCTTTAAAAGAAAACAAAGCAGATGCTAACTTCTATCATCATCATCATGCTCCTCACCTTGGCACTCTCAACTCCCCTGATGGAGAAGCCAGGGCCCAGCAGAGGTGTCTGGTTCTCTGGTGGGCTCGTCCAATGCTGCCCTAAAGCAGGCCAGGCTAAGAAAAGTGTGGGGGAAGGTGACAGGAGAAATAGGGGTGGCTGGTTACCATTTACGGACACCCGGCCGCCCCCAGGCGGCTGGGGACCGTGTGTGGACACCCGGCCGCGGGGCGGCTTGGGACCGAGTATGGACACCCGGCTGCCCCCTGGCGGCTGGGGACTGAGCATGGACACCCGGCCGTCGGGCGGCTGGGGACTCAGTATGGATACCTCACTGCCAAAGCAGCCATGAGGTAGTGGCCAGCTTCGGCCTCCTCCAAACTAAAAGGCCCCATTTCAAGTGCAAGCTAGCAGTATGGCATTGCAGCCTGGGGGTGGGTGGGTGGCAGGCTGCACACTTACGCTTGCATTAAAAGAAAACAAAGCAGATGCTAACTTCTATCATCATCATCATGCTCCTCACCTTGGCACTCTCAACTCCCCTGATGGAGAAGTCAGGGCCCAGCGGAGGAGTCTGGTTCTCTGGTGGGCTCGTCCAATGCTGCCCTAAAGCAGGCCAAGCTAAGAAAAGTGTGTGGGAAGGTGACAGGAGAAATAGGGGCGGCTGGGGACTGTTTATGGACACCCGGCCGCCCCCACGCGGCTGGGGACCGTGTGTGGACACCCGGCTGCGGGGCGGCTGGGGTCCGAGTATTGACACCCGGGCGCCCCGTGGCAGCTGGGGACCGAGTGTGGACACCCGGCCGCCGGGCGGCTGGGGACTGAGTATGGATACCAGGCCGCCAACGCAGCCATGACGTGGTGGCCAGATTCCGCCTCCACATGCCTAAAAGGCCCAATTTAAAGTGCAAGCAAGCAAGCAGTATGGTATTGCAGCCTGGGGGTGGGTGGGAGGCAGGCTGCATACTTGAGCTTGCATTGCAAGGAATGGGAGAGGTACAATTGAACACTGCCCTGGGACAAGGACTTGAACGGGGATAGTTGCAAGTCTGCAATGATAGATGCAGGGTGGGAGGCATCTTCGCATGTGCCATGAACAGGGGGTTGGCA
Organism: Phyllobates terribilis; assembly: GCF_046119375.1. Taxonomy (NCBI): domain Eukaryota; kingdom Metazoa; phylum Chordata; class Amphibia; order Anura; family Dendrobatidae; genus Phyllobates; species Phyllobates terribilis. The sequence goes on along the minus strand of NW_027362762.1, from coordinate 322,360,151 downwards.
TGCCAACACTACAGCGGAATAGGCTGTCCTTCCTACTAAATGCGCTGGGGAGGGCACAGGTAATGTTTTGGTATGCGCGCTTAATCTTATGTATAAGGCGCACCGGGACAAATAGGGACGGCTGGGGACCAAGTATGGATACCTAGTTGCCGAAGCAGCCATGAGGTCGTGGCCAGCTTCGGCCTCCTTCAAATTAAAAGGCCCCATTTCAAGTGAAAGCTAGCAGTATGGCATTGTAGCCTGGGGGTGGGTGGGTGGCAGGCTGCACACTTACGCTTGCTTTAAAAGAAAACAAAGCAGATGCTAACTTCTATCATCATCATCATGCTCCTCACCTTGGCACTCTCAAATCCCCTGATGGAGAAGGCAGGGCCCAGCGGAGGTGTCTGGTTCTCTGGTGGGCTCTGTTAGAACCTTGCTGTTAGGTTTTTTTTCCTTTGCTGGTCACATGACCTTGTTGGCCTATTTAATCCTGCTCCGCCCTTCTGGCTTTGCTGGACTTCATTGTATATCTACTTTCTAGCTAGCCTGTGCTCTGTATCTAACTCTGTTAGTTTGCTTGGTCTACGGACCTCTATGTTCTATCTATTTTGTTTGTTCGTCTGTCTGCTACTATTTCTGTTAGGAGGTGTCCCATATTCCTCCCAGTCCTTAGTACTTGTAGGGATTTCCTCCTCACATCTATAGGTCTCCGTACAGACTAGATTAGGACTTTAGCAGGTCTGATCGCAGGATCAGGTTCCCTGTTACATCGTAGGGATTCAGCTGAGTCTTATAGTAGGGACAGATCTCCTCTCTTTCCTTAGCTTTGGTAGCAGAACATAACAGTAAGTCCAGCCTGCAAATTCTCTAAGGAAAGATTTTTTTTTTTTTTTTCGTGTTCCATCATGGTGTCGGTTCAGGATTTGGCTAAACACCTGCAGGGACTCTCTCTGGAAGTGGCCGAGCTCCGTCAGCACGTGAGTAACTGTCCTGGAGCATATTTCTTGGAGCCTAAGGTATGTTTGCCGGATTTATTTTTTGGTGAACATCGAGAATTTTTTTCATTTAAAAATGCTTGCTTATTGTATTTTCGTTTGAGACCCAAGTCCTCTGGGGATGAATCCCAGCGCGTAGGGTTCATAATGTCACTTTTGCGCAAAGAGCCTCAGGAGTGGGCCTTTTCTTTGCAACCTAGTGATACATGCTTCAGATCAGTGGATAGTTTTTTTTCTGCTTTAGGACTATTATATGATGATCCTGACCGTGTGGCATCAGCTGAGACTGAGTTGAGACGTTTAAAACAAGGATCAGGTAATGTCGAAAAATATTGTACTCATTTTCGTCGTTGGTCCACTCAAACAGGGTGGAACGATTCTGCTCTGAAAAGTCTATTTCTTGCTGGGCTCAGTGAAAGGGTTAAAGACCTGCTAATTGCTTATCCTACACCTGAGGATTTGCAACAGGCTATGCAATTAGCTATACGGGTGGATAGAAGACTGCGTGCTAGGGTTAATGAGAGCAAATCCTCTGCTATGTCAGTTTCTGGTTATGATAATGTGTGTACTAACAGTGGTGAACCGATGGAGATTGGATCGGTGGCACCTCGCTCTCAAGAAAAAGACCGTCGTTTTTCAGAAGGCTTGTGTTTCTATTGCGGAAAATCTGGTCATTTGATTAAAGGCTGTGAGCTTCGTATGAAGAAAGAAAAAAAAAAAAATGGTCAGTCACGCCCGTATTGCCTGTTTAAATTCCAAGGGTATATTTTTAGCTGCTTCCACGATTGCTCAGGAAAAATTAATGGAATTTCGGGTGTTTGTTGATTGCGGGTCTACACTGAATGTAATTGATGGGGGATTCGTGGAAAAACTCAATTTAAAACCTGAACCTTTATCATCCCCCATTGCTGTGGTTTCTGTGGATGGCTCCCCTTTGAAGAATATTACTCTCAAGGTCAGTGAATTTCCTCTCACTATTAATGGTGTTCACCATGAGAAATTGGATTTGGTAGTGTTGAATAACTTGCCTTCTCCAGTAATATTGGGTTTGCCCTGGTTAAAATTTCACAATCCTGTACTGGATTGGTCTACCAGTGAAATTAAATCCTGGAGCCATAAATGTTATGACAAGTGTTGTAACGGGCGTATTGCAGCTTTGGATAGGGGAGAATTGCCTGTTCCTATTCAGGATTTTTGGAGAGTTTTTTCTGAGAAGGAATCGCAGGTTTTGCCTCCCCATAGAGACTATGATTGTTCTATTGAATTTGTCCCTGGAGCGACTCTTCCTAAAAGTCGTTTATTTAACCTTACCATTCCTGAGAGGAAGGCTTTGGAGGAATACATACAGACAAGTTTGGCCGCCGGTCACATTAGGCCCTCTAAGTCTCCTGTGGCGGTTGGATTTTTTTTTGTAAAAAAAAAAGGACGGCGGTTTACGTCCTTGTCTGGATTTTCGTGAGATTAACAAAATTACGGTACGCAATCCTTACCCACTGCCATTGATTCCTGATCTGTTTAACCAGTTATTGGGGGCCAAGTGGTTCTCTAAAATTGACCTTAAGGGGGCATACAATCTGTTGCGCATGAAGGAGGGTGATGAATGGAAGACTGCTTTTAACACTCCTGTGGGTCATTTTGAGAATCTGGTTATGCCTTTTGGTCTTACTAATGCTCCTGCATTTTTTCAGAATCTGATTAATGACATCCTTAGACCTTTGATCGGTAAAAATGTGGTTGTGTATTTGGATGACATTTTGATTTATTCGCCAGATCTGGAGTCTCATTGGCGGAGCGTGCGTGAGGTATTACAGTTATTAATGGACAATTCGCTTTTTGCTAAGCTGGAGAAATGTGAGTTCGCTGTACAGAGAATTAGTTTTTTGGGCTACATTATCTCCAGCAAAGGTTTTGAGATGGATCCGGTTAAGGTTCAGGCTGTGCAGGAATGGCCTAGGCCTATTGGTTTGAAATCGATACAGAGGTTTTTGGGTTTCGCCAATTACTACAGAAAATTCATAAAAAATTTTTCTAGTATTGTCAAACCTCTGACTGATCTCACCAGGAAAGGTGCTGATGCGGTTCAGTGGTCTTCTGAGGCCATTGAAGCTTTTGTGTATCTCAAGGAGAGGTTCACTTCTGCTCCCATCCTTATGCAGCCTGATGTTACTAGGCCGTTTTTGGTTGAGGTTGATGCTTCCTCTGTGGGGGTTGGCGCAGTATTGTCTCAGGATAACGGGGATGGATTACATCCCTGTGCCTTTTTTTTCAAAAAAATTTTCGGAGACTGAACTGAATTACGATATTGGTAATCGGGAATTATTGGCTATTAAACTCGCATTTGAACACTGGCGCCACTTCTTGGAAGGTGCGGAATTTCCCGTTCAGGTTCTTACGGATCATAAAAATCTGATATATCTTGATGCTGCCAAGCGCCTGAATGCCCGTCAGGCTAGGTGGGCACTGTTTTTCTCGCGGTTTAATTTCTCCGTTACTTACATCCCTGGTACTAAGAATGTTAAGGCGGATGCCTTGTCTCGCAGTTTTTCTCCCATAGTCGGTGCTGAGAAAGAGGAAAACATTTTACAAGAAGGTGTTGTGATAGCTGCTTTAGACTCCGTTTTGGAAGATGAGATTCTTAAAGCTCAGGAGAATGCCCCATCTAACACTCCTCATGGGAGGTTGTTTGTGCCTGGGACCTTTAGGAGAGATTTGTTTGTTGAGTGTCACGAATCTCGGTTGGCAGGTCATCCCGGAATCTCTGAGACCAAGAGACTGGTGGGTCGCAGTTTTTGGTGGCCTGGATGGCAGAAGGAAGTCATTAAGTGGGTGCGCCAATGTACTATATGTGCTAGATCTAAGTCCTCACACACTCCTGCTGCGGGGTTGCTTTGTCCTTTGGAGGTCCCCAGTGCTCCTTGGACACATTTGGCTATGGACTTTATAACTGACCTTCCCTCCTCTGAGGGTTTTACTGTCATCTGGGTGGTCGTGGACCGTTTTAGCAAGATGTGTCACTTGGTTCCCTTCGTCAAACTGCCCTGCGCTAAAACTCTCGCTAAGGCCTTTGTCAAGGAAATTGTCAGACTTCATGGCGTTCCTACTGACATTGTTTCTGATAGGGGTCCTCAGTTCGTGGCTCGTTTTTGGCGTGCCTTTTGTGACAGGTTGGGAATTCATTTGTCGTTTTCGTCCGGATATCATCCTGAATCTAATGGCCAGACAGAAAGGAAAAACCAGGATGTTGAGCAGTTCTTGCGTTGTTTTGTGGCAGACAATCAAGAGGGGTGGTCTGAGTTTCTGCCACTTGCTGAATTTGCTCTGAACAATCATACATCTTCTTCTGCTGGTTGTTCGCCTTTTTTTTGTTGTTCTGGGAGACATCCGTCGTTTGGGTCGTTCTCCAAGTTGGGATCTGCCGTGCCTGAGGAGGAGAATTTTTCCGGTGATTTGGAAAGAGTTTGGATGGATGTGCGTGGTAATCTTCAGGAGGCCAACAGAAAATCTAAAGACTACTTTGATAGGAAACGACAGGAGGTTTTGTTCGCTGTTGGTGACATGGTTTGGTTGTCCTCTAGGAATCTGCGGTTGAGGATTCCTTCTAAGAAATTGGGTCCCAAGTTTGTAGGGCCCTTTAAGGTGCTTCAGGTTGTCAACCAATCTGCTGTTAGGTTGGAGGTTCCTACCTCCTGGAGAATTAATCCGGTCTTTCATGTCTCTCTGTTAAAAAAAGCTGTTGTGTCGGATGGTGACGCCTCTGCCTCTGTTCCTCCGGTGGTGGAGGACGGGGAATATGAAATTTCTCGCATCCTTGACTCTAGACGGTATAGAGGTAGTTTGCAGTATCTTGTGGCCTGGAAAGGTTTCGGACCCGAGGATAACTCTTGGGTGAGGTCAGATGATGTTTCCGCGTCCAGACTTATCAGAGCGTTTCACAGGAGATTTCCTGATAAGCCTGGTCCTAGGGGATCCGGAGGATCCTCTTAGAAGGGGGGGTACTGTTAGAACCTTGCTGTTAGGTTTTTTTTCCTTTGCTGGTCACATGACCTTGTTGGCCTATTTAATCCTGCTCCGCCCTTCTGGCTTTGCTGGACTTCATTGTATATCTACTTTCTAGCTAGCCTGTGCTCTGTATCTAACTCTGTTAGTTTGCTTGGTCTACGGACCTCTATGTTCTATCTATTTTGTTTGTTCGTCTGTCTGCTACTATTTCTGTTAGGAGGTGTCCCATATTCCTCCCAGTCCTTAGTACTTGTAGGGATTTCCTCCTCACATCTATAGGTCTCCGTACAGACTAGATTAGGACTTTAGCAGGTCTGATCGCAGGATCAGGTTCCCTGTTACATCGTAGGGATTCAGCTGAGTCTTATAGTAGGGACAGATCTCCTCTCTTTCCTTAGCTTTGGTAGCAGAACATAACAGGCTCGTCCAATGCTGCCCTAAAGCAGGCCAGGCTAAGAAAAGTGTGTGGGAAGGTGACAAGAGAAATAGGGGCGGCTAGGGACCGTTTATGGACACCCGGCCGCCCCCAGGCGGCTGGGGACCGTGTGTGGACACCCGGCTGCGGGTCGGCTGGGGACCGAGTATGGACACCCGGCCGCCCCCTGGCGGCTGGGGACCGAGCATGGACAACCGGCCGCCGGGCGGCTGGGGACTGAGTATGGATACCTCACTGCTGAAGCAGCCATGAGGTAGTGGCCAGCTTCGGCCTCCTCCAAACTAAAAGGCCCCATTTCAAGTGCAAGCTAGTAGTATGGCATTGCAGCCTGGGGGTGGGTGGGTGGCAGGCTGCACACTTACGCTTGCATTAAAAGAAAACAAAGCAGATGCTAACTTCTATCATCATCATCATGCTCCTCACCTTGGCACTCTCAACTCCCCTGATGGAGAAGCCAGGGCCCACATGAGGAGTCTGGTTCTCTGGTGGGCTTGTCCAATGCTGCCCTAAAGCAGGCCAAGCTAAGAAAAGTGTGTGGGAAGGTGACAGGAGAAATAAGGGCGGCTGGGCACCGTTTATGGACACCTGGCCGCCCCCAGGCGGCTGGGGACCGTGTGTGGACACCCGGCTGCGGGGCGGCTGGGGACCGAGTATGGACTCCCGGCCACCCCCTGGCGGCTGGGGACCAAGCGTGGACACCCGGCCGCCGGGCTGCTGGGGACTGAGTATGGATACCTCGCTGCCGAAGCAGCCATGAGGTAGTGGCCAGCTTCAGCCTCCTCCAAACTAAAAGGCCCCATTTCAAGTGAAAGCTAGCAGTATGGTATTGCAGCCTGGGGGTGGGTGGGTGGTTGGCTGCATATTTGCACTTGCATTGCAAGGAATGGGAGAGGTACAATTGAACACTGCCCTGGGACAAGGGCTTGCACGGGGATAGTTGCAAGTCTGCATCTTCTGATGCAGCAAGGATCACTTCTGATGGGCACACTTTTAGGCAGTGACCTGGGAGTCAGAGATGCTTCCAGGGGTCTTCCCCATGCTCGGATCTCCCATAGACTAACATTGGGCTCGTTGCTCGGGTCGAGCACCCGAGTATCATAGATCATAGAATCATAGAATCATAGAATGGTAGAGTTGGAAGGGACCTCCTGGGTCATCTGGTCCAACCCCCTGCTCAAAGCAGGATTCACTAAATCATCTCAGACAGATGTCTGTCCAGCCTCTGTTTGAAGACGTCCATTGAAGGGGAACTCACCACCTCTCGTGGCAGCCTGTTCCATTCATTGATCACCCTAACTGTCAAAAAGATTTTTCTAATATCTAATCTGTGTCTCCTCCCATTTAGTTTCATCCCATTGCTTCTAGTCTTTCCTTGTGCAAATGAGAATAAAGATGATCCTTCTACAATGTGACAGCCCTTGACATATTTGTAGACAGCTATTAAGTCTCCTCTCAGTCTTCTTTTTTGCAAGCTAAACATTCCCAAATCCTGCAACCGTTCCTCATAGGACATGGTTTGCAGACCAGTCACCATTCTGGTCGCTCTTCTCTGAACTTGCTCCAGTTTGTCTATGTCTTTTTTAAAATGTGGTGCCCAAAACTGTACACAGTATTCCAGATGAGGTCTGACCAAAGAGGAGTAAAGACCGATAATGACTTCACGTGATCTAGACTGTATGCTTCTGTTAATACATCCCAGAATTGTATTTGCCTTTTTTGCTGCTGCATCACACTGTTGACTCATGTTCAGTCTATGATCTATTAGTATACCTAAGTCTTTTTCACATGTACTGTTGCTTAGCTCTATTCCTCCCATTCTGTATATGCTTTTTTCATTTTTATTGCCCAGATGTAGTACTTTGCATTTTTCCCTGTTAAAAACCATTCTGTTGGTTGCTGCCCACTGCACCAGTTTATTTAGGTCTTTTTGAATCCTCTCTCTCTCTTCTCTAGTATTAGCTATCCCTCCTAGCTTTGTGTCATCATCAAATTTAATCAGTTTACCCTCAATTCCTTCATCTAAATCATTGATAAAGATGTTGAACAATACAGGTCCCAGGACGGAGCCCTGTGGTACCCCACTTGAGACATTCATCCAGCTGGATGTGAAGCCATTTACAACCACCCTTTGAGTCCGATCACTAAGCCAGTTATGAATCCACCTAACAGTTGCCTGGTCCATTGCATACTTGGTCATTTTTTCAATAAGGATGGTGTGAGATACTTTGTCAAATGCTTTGCTGAAGTCAAGATATACTATATCTACAGCATTTCCCTGATCCACCCAGTCAGTGATTCTGTCATAGAAGGAAATTAAGTTAGTCTGACATGACTTGTTAGTTACAAACCCATGCTGACTCTGGTTAATCACTTCATTCTTATCCATGTACTTACATACATGTTGTTTAATAATTTGTTCAAAGATCTTTCCTGGTATAGAAGTCAGACTCACCGGCCTATAGTTCCCTGGGTCCACCTTCTACCCCTTTTTGAAGATAGGAACAACATTTGCTCTTCTCCAGTCTTCTGAGACTTCTCCTGTTCTCCAAGAATTTTCAAAGATTATGGAGAGTGGTTCTAAAATTTCTTCTATGATCTCCTTCAGTACTCTGGGGTGTAATTCATCTGGACCTGGAGACTTGAACTCATTTATGTTAGCTAAATATTCCCTCACAATCTTTCTGTTTACAGATAACTTGGATTCCTCTATTCCTTTAAAAGGACAGTGAAGATCAGTTGATGTTACATTTTCTTTCTGAGAGAAAACAGATGCAAAATAGGAATTAAAAAGTTCGGCCTTTTCAACATCCTCTCTTACCATTTCTCCATTTTCATCCTGTAAAAATCCTATAGCATCTTTGACTTTTCTTTTACTTTTGACATACCCCCAAAATCCTTTTTTATTGCTTTTGACATCTCTTGCAAGCCTTAATTCATTGTCAGCTTTAGCTAACCTGATACGTGCCCTGCAGGATCTGCAGACTGCATTATAATCTTCTTTAGATATGCCTCCCTCTTTCCATTTAATAAACATTTCTTTCTTTCTTTTTAGCATGTGTTTAAGTTCTGTGTTCATCCATCCTGGTTTCCTTAAATGCTTCCCATTCTTCCTACTTTTCGGGATTGTTAACGATTGTGCTTTGAGAATCTCATTTTTAAAAATTTCCCATCCTTCCTGGACATTTTTGTCCTTAAGGACATCCAGCCATTGGATCCCTCCTATTCTCTTTCTGAGTCTCTTAAAATCTGCCTTTCTAAAATCTAACCTTGAAGTTTGAGTCTTCACATGTCTTCCTCCTCTAGTTATCCAAAATTCTATAATAGCATGATCGCTGCCTCCTAGCGTCCCAGCCACCTTTACCTCCTCAACCATTTCCTCCCTGTTTATAAGGATTAGATCCAAAGTAGCAGATCCCCTTGTTTTCTCCCCTACCTTTTGGAAGATAAAGTTGTCAGCAAGAGAGGATAAGAATTTGCTTGACCTGTTAGTTTTACTTGAGAGAGATTCCCAACAAATGTCTGGATAGTTGAAATCTCCCATGACCACTACGTCATATTTTTTGGAGAACTTGGTCATTTGATACATAAAGAGTTCATCCATATCTTCAGCTTGCCCAGGTGGCCTGTAGTAAATGCCTACAATGGTGTCCTTTCCGTTGTTCTCTCCTTGTATTCTTACCCAAACAGTTTCCACAGAACTCCCAGTCTCTGAAGCTTCAATCTCTGTGCAGATATACGCTTTTCTAACATACAATGCGACACCTCCTCCTCGTTTATCAAGTCTTGCAAATAAGTTGTATCCTTTTAGCCTTTTATTCCAATCATGTGTATCGTCCCACCAAGTTTCAGTGATTCCAATGACATCATATTCCATTTCCTGCGTTAGTAGTTCCAATTCTCCTTGTTTGTTGCCCATGCTTTGTGCATTTGTATAAAAACATTTTAGTTTGTGATTGGTTTCTCTTCCTCCCATATTTTCATTATTTAAATTGTTTTGTCTTTGTTCTTCCTTTCCACTTCCAGTAGCAGAGATCTCAATAGTATTTGTCAGCTGTATGGCTTTTTCTGGCCTTTTGCTTCCCTTCCCACATTCCCTTCCCCGAGCTTCGAGCATCCGAGCATTTAAGTGCTCGCTCAACACAAATAATGACCTGACAGAAAGAGGTTATAGTCTAAAGTAAATAAGATTAATACTATTTCCTGAAGGGTCATGTACAATAATTATGGTGTTAAAAATGTGCCTAATTGGGCACAAACAATTTTTTGTGACTTTTTGCACTTTTCCACCAACCCTGCAAATTTTCTACAATATAAGTAATCTTAGAGAAAGTGACGGGGTAGCCATTGCTCTGCAAGCTTGTGTAAATTATAACCGAAATCTATAACAGTTTACATTAGAGATACGGTATATATCTTTACTCGTATATTTATATTAATACAGCGTACATGGAAAAAAAGATGAAAAGTGAATGTTTTTTAAGTTGGAGTTGCTAAACATAATGTCACAAATACGACCACAATAAAACACATTTTTCTAATACAATTTATGGCATGAACATTACAGAATAGTAAATTCCATAAAATGTCAATGGTGACATTGTTATTTTGATATAAAAGTGCCCACTGTGAATCACATGAGGGCTGAAGGAATTCTGGAACTGGCACTGAATAATGAATGGCAAGGCCGTTTGTCAATGCACCATGGTATGAGCGTATGATAACCTCACTAATTCACATTAATATATAAATTACACTAGGTTGATCTGTTGTTTTTGTCAGATATATTACTTTATGTACAAGACTTTGTGCAGATTCCACATTGCACTTCAAAGGGCTTTTCCACTTTTAGTGATCCGTAAATGTTGATTATCAGATAGTACTCATCCCCACTGGGTCCAGCACCAGCTCTCTGCTGCTGCTCCGGTCTCAGTATTTTGGCTGCAATGGTGACATCGGCCACTCACATCATTGCTGCAGCCAATCACTGTGCTCAGCAGCTCGGGCGAGGTGGACGGTGGGCTTCAGAGATGATGTATGTTCGGCAAAAAATGTTTTTACAAACAATACCCGCTATTTTGATATACAGTATGAATCTCAGCATTAAAGTAGGTAAAATATAACTTTTAATTTAAAATTTCCCATTCAGGGGCACATTAAATAACATACAAAAAAGCCAAATTGTCTGTACTCCAAGCCCAAATGTGACAACCAACACGTCCTGGATTATAAAACAATCTCACCAAAAGTCAGAAGACAGTCCCTGCTGTTCCAAAACAAGGATCCTCAGATTAGGGGGAGGTAGCTATACTTTAAGTTACCCCTAGTCCAAGAATTTTCCAGCTTTCACTCCTTTCTCAAACGCCATTTTATTCATCAAGGGAGAAGAATAATATTGCACAGCCTAGTCCCCGTCTTGCTTGCACATAGATCCTCACAGTTGTGAGTGATCCCATAGTTTCCCAGCAAGGATCTTACACCTGCCTTATAGATTTCCCATTATGAGATTATCCCATGCACCTGAGGGCTAATTCAAACAACACCCATGTTCAGAGATTCATTTGGAACACATGCCAGCGTTCTGCTGGAGCACAGCGCATCACTTCTGGTCCGATGGTGACGTCATGAGGCCGCGTCCCATGACCAGTGCAACGCTAGAGACATTCCTGGACCACAAATACCACTTCCAGTTTTGCTATCAGAGGGTCACATCTATCTTGCTTCCATCTGCCCTTATTATAATAGAGCCCATGTTTGAGCAAATAGGGCTTGGCATTATATTAATGGGATTATTAAATCCCATTCCCATTTTTTGTATCTGGGGGCATTCAGTTTCCATTCATTCAAACAGACAGTCAATGCGAATAACAACTGGGAGGGGCTAAGTTTGTCAGTCTTCCAAAGCCCAGTCCCTCAAATAAAGATTTTTGACAGCTTCATATTCCCTGGATAAAAACTACAGAGATGGCAGCATTTCAATATATATCCTCTAATGGCAACGATTCAGACCCAGATTTATGAAAAGACGCCCAGAAAAATGTCAAGTAAGGACAGGTACATCAAAGGGTAATGTATAAGTGACACAATCAGTTCACTTCATACGAGACTGGGGACTGAGGTGTATCTTAAGTCCATGGCCCCACTATCAGTATTTGGTCAGTATTCGATCAGTATTTTTTCTCAGGAGTGGGAGCCAAAACAGGTGAGGAACAATCAGAAAAAAGGTATAATAGACAAGTCACCAATTCTGCATTTATCACCCACTCCTGATTTTGGCTCCCACTGCTGAGAAAAAATACTGACCGAATAAGGCAAATATGGGCAGCACGGTGGCTCAGTGGTTAGCACTGCAGCCTTGCAACGCTAGGGTCCTGGGTTCAAATCCCAACAAGAACAACATCTGCAAGGAGTTTGTATGTTCTCCCCGTGTTTGTGTGGGTTTCCTCCGGGCTCTCCGGTTTCCTCCCACACTCCCTCTGAGTTCTCCGGTTTCCTCCCACACTCCAAAGACATACTGATACAATGGGGACAGTGCCCATAATGTCTGTGAAGCGCTGTGGAATTAATGGCGCTATATAAGTGAGTAAAATAAATAAATAAATAAATACTGATAGTGGGGCCGTGGCCTAACAAAGATTGTCTGGGCATACTGGTCGTTCAGAGATTAGAAGAAAAATATTAAATATGACTTGTATTAAATAATAGTATAAAAAACCTTCTGGCTAAATGTAAAAGGAAAAACACACACAAGCATTAACTTATCAAAAAATGGCAAAACCTGATGGTGTGGAAAACCTACACCATGAGACAAATATAAAGGAACAATCTCACCAAATGGGTAACATTAGGGTCAGCCATGAATGACTATCCTGCCACCAATAATTAACTCCCTTGATGAATTAGTTAAAGGAAATGCATCGGGAGTACTTGGGAGCATCTGTGGCGATTTGGTTCCTTTGTGTGGGGTAATGTGTGGCTAATGGACAAGAGAGCCCCCAAGTGTACACGTAAGGAACTCAAAGGAACTTCACCAGGAATCAGGAATGTTACCTACTGTATCTGGTGAGATTATTCTTTTATATTTGTCTCATGGCATAGGTTTTCCACACTGTTATGCACACGCCCGGGCTAAGCGGCGTGTGCGTGTGATTGGTAGTGATTCCACTGGACCGTGCCGGAGAGTGAATGCCTGGAGGGGCGTGACTAAGTATTCACCCGATCCGACCAGGGTCGCACGACGGCATACGACGCCAGTGCACCAAGGAGGAACCGAGCAGAGGGACCAGGTGCTACTCCAGGACAGACCCCGGACACGGCTGTTGACCCACACAGGGAAATACAGGAACAGGCTGGTACACAGACTGGAGGGTATAGGCAGGCACGACTGGTATGCAGGCAGGAGGAACACAGGCGGGATAGGACCCAGTACACACCGGGACTCAGGAACAATACAGGCAGAGGGTTACAGGCAAGCACAGCTAGAGTGCAGACAAGGCTGAGCAGGGAGGACAGGGCTCTGTTCACACGGAACAGACAGGAAGGGAAAGACAGAGCCAGATACTCACACAGTACTTGCAGAGACAACAAGCAGGAGTTAGGTACGAGTTCAGACTCTGCAGAAAAAGGAAGGGAACGGACATAGAGGCAAAACAGGTAAAGGACAGGAGAGAGTTCAGACTGGAACTGAGTGTACGGAGGAGACCGACACTGCAGAGGGATACAGGAGCGGGTCTGGGAATACGGCCCCCAGAGAGGCGGGACGAACAGGCAAGGAGCGTGTTCAGACAGGACAGACCAGACACAGGAGCGGGTCTAGGAAATCGGCCACTAGAAGGCGGAACGAACAGGCAAGGAGCGTGTTCAGACAGGACAGACCAGACACAGGAGCGGGTCTAGGAAAACGGCCACTAAAAGGCGGAACGAACAGGCAAGGAGCGTGTTCAGACAGGACAGACCAGAAACAGGAACGGGTCTAGGTAATCGGCCCCTAGAAGGCAGGAGGAACAGGCTAGGAGCGTGTTCAGACAGGACAGACAAGAGAACACAGAAAAGACTCAGTTCAGACACGGGAGCTGATACCGCAAAGCAGGAGACATACAGGACTCAGTTCAGACACGGGAACTGATACAAAAAGCAGGAGACATACAGGACTTAGTTCAGACACGGGAACTAATACCGAAAAGCAGGAGACATACAGGACTTAGTTCAGACACGGGAACTAATACCGCAAAGCAGGAGACATACAGGACTAAGTTCAGACAGGCCTGGAAATACAGCCTCCAGGAAAGGCAGACAAGGAAACAAAGACGGGACCTGGCACCTTCAGAGTGCAAGCACACACTGAAGGAAAACACTATGCTCAGGCAGGGATAGAAGGGAGCTGCTGAGCTATATACCAAGTGTCAGACAGCAATAGGCTGAGGACGCACAAGGGGTGTGACCCACAGCAGGTACAAAAAGCAGGAAGTGATCGGGCGCCGCCCTTAAGCAGCAGAGACAGACACAAACAGACAGCATGGAGGGAAGCCAGAGAGACATTCCGGACAGGAGATCAAGTGCGCGCTCCTGCACAGTGGGAAATGGACCACTATGCAAGGACGCCGCCAGGTATGTTACACACACCATGAGGTTTTGCCATTTTCGACAAGTTAATGTTTTGATACAGACTCTCTAGTAAACTGTGGAACGTATCATGTTACTGTGTATATGTTTGTTTGTTCTTTTACATATAGCCAGAAAGCTTTTTATACTATCATTTAATAAAAGTTATATTTTATATTCTTCTACGTCTGCTAAATCTGTTGTGAATCATTGGAGGTTGTATACCTATCTATAGGACTTTATTTGTATTTGGCTCTATGTGCAAGCAAGCCGGGGACTAGGCTGTGCAATATTATTCTTCTCCCCTAATAATTAATTAGAAGCAGAGGCGTAGCTAGGGTTTTGGTTCAGGGGGGTGAAACTTCTGAGTGGGCCCCTAACCAGGTAACTCTGATTACAAAAATAGTGGCGCACCCAGACAGTGGATGTAGGAGAACCTCAGCAGATGACACCGCTGTTACTGAAAATAATCTCTATACAAAGACCAGCGCTGCTATTACCGCCATATGGTGACATATTGCTAGATAACAGTCCTGCAGAACATGTAAGAGATCACAGCACAGTTATATATAGTAACTTACAGCTGATGTTCTTTCTGATTAAATTGTTCACTTTTCCCGTCTTTTTCATCTGGCCCAGACCGACATGATGACTTCTCCATCCAGGACTCAGAGTATCAGGTCTGCAGAGATCACAACAAAGACACATTTGACTCCTTACATTTCAGGCCCTGTCCCCATCTATTCCCAACCTGCACAAACACCCCTTCCTGCTGATACCCCAATACTGAGCCTCTGTTGCTGTACATGTCCATATTACTGCACCTTCTGTGTGCTCTCAAGATGGTAAAACAACCCTCTAGAATATAGTAATGCTGTGTGCATGTGCCCTGGAATACAGTGACCACATTTTGCCCCCTAGAAAGTAATAATGCCCTCTGTGTGCCCCTCTGACAGTCACAATAACCTGAGTTCCCCTACAACGATAAGTGCCCACTTAACATTTAATAATTTCCTGAGTCTCCCCCCATGTACAGCTCCCCTATACACAGTATGATGCTCTCCTATACACAGTATAATGCCCCCTCACTGTATAGTACCCAACACACAGTATACTGACCCCTTAGTAGCCTCCAAACTGATGTCTCCAACACTGTATGATGGACCCCACACTGTGCAAAGACCCCACATTATCTCCCACACTGTATGATGGCCCCCACACTGTGCAAAGACTCCACATTATCTCCCACACTGTATGATGGCCCCCACACTGTGCAAAGACCCCACATTATCTCCCACACTGTATGATGCTCCCCACACTGTGAAAAGACCCCACATTATCTCCCACACTGTATGATGGCCCCCACACTGTGCAAAGACCCCACATTATCTCCCACACTGTATGATGGCCCCCACACTGCACAAAGACCCCACATTATCTCCCACATTGTATGATGGCCTCCACAATATACAAAGACCCCACATTATCTCCCACACTGTATGATGGCCCCTACACTGTGCAAAGACCCCACATAATCTCCCACACTGTATGACCCTAACTGTAATTGCCAAGATAGTCCTCAATATAGTATAATGCACTCCCCATTGGCAGAGTCTGTAGGATAATCCCCCCACCCCCCCATAGGCAGTCTGTAGCATAATTCCCCCACCCCCCCATAGACAGTCTGTAGCATAATCCCCCCACCCCCCATAGACAGTCTGTAGCATAATCCCCCACCCCCCATAGGCAGTCTGCACCATAATCCCCCCACCCCCATAGGCAGTCTGTAGCATAACCCCCCCACAGGCAGTCTGTAGCATAATCCCCCCACCCCCACATAGGCAGTCTGTAGCATAATCCCCCCCCTGCTCCATAGGCAGTATGTAGCATAATCCCCCCACCCCCCATAGGCAGTCTGTAGAATAATCCCCCCACCCCCCTATAGGCAGTCCGTAGTATAATCCCCCCACCCCCCCATAGGCAGTCTGTAGCATAATCCCCCACCCCCATAGGCAGTCTGTAGTATAATCCCCCCCATAAGAAAAAATAAATAAATAAGCACAATACTCACCTCTCTCTCCTCCTGGTTCCCCCGCTGCTTTGAGCGCCCGGCCCGCACACATCTTCAGCACAGCGGGCCGGGCGCCAAATAATGTCGTCAGTGACGTCAGACACAGAGGACGCTATGGGGACTGATGGGAGAGGGAGCGTCGCTCCCTCTCCCATCACTGAGCTTGCGGTGGCGGTGAATGGTGGGGGGGCCTGATGCTGGCACTGGGGGCCCCTTCCTGCTCAAGGGCCCCATAGCGGCCGCCAGGCAGTGCAGGGACATCGAATCTGCCTTCTCTGCCCAGAGTGTAACTGTAGCGGCGTGCTGCTCACGCCGCTACAGTTACAATAGTGTAGCTCCGGGTGGGCCCCCTCAGAGCGGGGGGCCAGGGGCGACCGCCCCTTCTGCCCCCCCAGTAGCTATGCTACTGATTAGAAATTATATTTTGCCCACTTTACTGCAGAAATGATGCCCCCTGTTCCTGATGTCACCACAGACTGGGACAGCTGTGGAGAGCCAGTGCTGGACCCAGGGTGAATGAATACTATCTGATATAAAGGCCACACCGTTATATGCACTGAATGCAAACAGACTACTAAACAGACAAAAACCCAAGATAAAAACATAATAAGCAAACACTGTGCAGTAACCAAATAAACAGCAACAGTGCATGAAAATAACATAGGGTGCTTAGTTAACATCATTTTGATCAAGCTCTCTAGGTTAATCTCTCTAGGTTTTCTGTTTCAGTCTGTTTGCATTCAGTGCATATAAACGTGTGGCTTGCCTTGTTTTTGAGCTGGACATTATATTCAAGTAGTTTCCCATGGCTATGTGTCTACTAGTCTGGTTTCAGTCATTCTCTGCCCTTATTCACACGCACGTCACTTGAGAAATGGTAAGGTTTTAATATTAGAGGCTAGGACCGTCCCGAATAGGGTCACCATGACGTGGTAGGATGGCGTTTTGCATTTTTTTTTGATCAACATTATGTTATCTAAGTACTCTATGCTATTTTCATACACTATTGCTCTATATTTATTTTCGGCAGTGTATTTGCTTATTATGTTTTTATCTTGGGATTTTGTCTGTTTAGTGGCCAGTGTGAACATGGGCTTACATGCTGCATGTACACCAACTTATATTCTAGTTCATCTCTCTAGGTTTTCCCTTGTAAATAAAGACTGAAAGGACCAGTGCAGCATCAATTCTAGAAAAAAAAAGTATTGTTCATTTTTTGTTTTGTACCATTTGCAGATTTTTTTTAAAGAAGGTAAAAATTGGATAGCCCCTTTATTAATATAGGAAATAGAGATTTGTAAATTGGATAGAATTTAATGAATGATAGATGGTACATAATAAAATCAGTTATAATAAATATTCTGATGATGTAATAAATTATGATATAGTACATGACCCATGAAGAAAGTTGTTCTACATAGTTTTAGTTAGAAATTATGCAGATCATGATTCAGTATTCAAGGATGCACGCATAATATCTGGTGAGTCCCTTCAATTGTAGGCAGATTGTTGTTTTAGGCTTTATCTACATACTGCAGAACATCCATAACCCCATGTAGAGCGCAGATCACGCTGGTCCATATGTATGTATGAGATTTATTTCTGACAAATAAAGACTTTGAGTGAACAATTTATCTAATATCAAATAAGAAAACACATCTGTTTTCTGTAAAGTTCTGTAAAGATAGAGCCTATTGTTCTGATTAAATGATATACTGCCCCTTACTAAGCAGAAGTAGATAGTGTTCTCATGGTCTTGTATTTTATATACAGGATCTAAAGGAAAATTACGTATTTTAGTAATGCACCAAAACATTCTAAGAATTGTAATTACTCATCTATAAACAGTGTTCAGGCACATGCCACATGGGCACAGAGGCTGTAGGGTTTCATAGTATAGCACCACAGCCTCTCTGTGCTGCCCAACAGGCTCTGTTAGGTGAACAAAGGTATTGGTATTGCCATTGCATGGAATCAAAGACATACAAATGTCCAGCAAAGGTCTTATTCAGTGCTGCTCACCATTATTGGCACCTCTTCATTTTTTACATAGACTGTACAATATCTTCAGAAATGAATGAAAATGTACCAAAGTTATATCCTCAGGATTTTTTAATTAGTGGTCCAAAGTAATACAACAATAAAACATTGTTTTTCAACTTCCATGTTGCAATTTTCAAAGAAATTGGTAGCGCACTGCTCCTTGGTGCCCCTGTGTTTCCATTCTAGTATCGTTCTTCTACCAGCTGGAGTTACATTATCACCATCTGGATATTTTTTAAAAATTCTAAATAAAAGACATTTGTTTTTATTATTGGAGTCTGTGGAGCTGGATGATCGTTTTTTCTATTACCTAGCAATAAAGGCACCCCTAATTAATACTTGCTTGCACACCCTTTGGCATTGCTGACAGCCTCTAAACGTTTCTTGTAGCCATCTATAAGCTTCTTGCACTTCTCAGCTGGAATTTTCTCCTACTCTTCCTTTGCAGTTTGTTCAAGCTCTTGAATGTTTGCAGGGTTCTTTTTCCCAATGGCAGATTTCAACTCACCTCAAAGATTTTCAATGGAACTGAGGTCAGGATTCATTGCTGGCCATTTTAAAACAGTCAAATTTTTGTTTTTCAACCATTCCTATGTACTTTTTTACCTGTATTAATTACACCTGTTTAAACTCGTTACTTGTATAAAAGACATACACTCAATCAATTACACTCCAATCTCTCCACCATGGCCAAGACCAAAGAGCTGTCTAAGGAAGGACACCAGGGATAAAATTGTAGACCTCTTAAGCCCTGGGTCTGATATAGTAATTGGAGATAATCAAATCTGCCGAGATTCGAATAAACTAGGAGGAAAAAGACAGCATAATAGGGTTTTATCCAAGAGAGATAAAGGTGTTTAAATAAGGTTATACTAACCTGATTTAGTTGTGTATAAACAACATTTCAATCACTTATAAATCCAGCTGCTGCAGGTCCAACGGGTCATCACACCGGGAAAACACAGATAAGAAGAATTTGCTGATAATCTGCGCTGTTTTTTCTTTCAATGCGTTGACTAAATAAAGAAAACCCCCATGTACTTTCGGTCTGGAGTTGGATTTATTATATGGGATACCAGCAACGTAGATTAACCCCAAGTTCTTCTTATCTGAGATTCGAAGTAGGCAAATCACAAGGATTGGGCGTTATTAGATGCAAACTGAATGTTCCTTTTCATGCCATGGAGATGTAAAATTTAGTAAAGCAAAAATAAAGTTAATACTAATCTCACTGCTCACTTATCTCACTGCCCCCGCTATCCAGTCCTCTGCGCCTCTTCTTTTCGTCTTGCTCCCTTGCACGCATCCTCTTCAGCTTGCTTCACTTTACACTTGAGCTTCTGACACTGGTAGGCCTTTGATGTCATTGTGCACCGTGCCGCCACAGTGTACATCGCTGACATCACGACAAGTTTCCCCATAGGTACTGAGGAGGCCACAGGCGACGAATGTCATAACGTAGTGATGTCACGATATAAGCCATCATGGTGCGGTGCACAGTTGCATCAGAGTCCTACTTTTGCACGAGAAGCTCTGTTATACAGAGAAGATGGCCAAAGAGAATGCATGTGACAGGAAGAGGAGAAAAGAAGAGGAGCAAAGGACCTGATGGCGGGTTTTGGGGACAACAGGACAGGTGAGAGATGAGGTGTGCATTAATTGTTTTTAGCTTTTTGCCAGATGGCTGCCATTTTGCTGAATTCACATGGAGCGAATTACTAAAAATTTGTATTCTGGAGAATCAGAATTTTTGTAAATTTTGAGGTGAATTCAATTCTACTTAAATAAAATCTTATCTCTAATAGTAATCTGACTAAAACCAAACTGACTTTAGAGCCAATCAGTTGCTACCTTGGTCTGTTTCTTATGGAATGGTTTGCAAATAGCCTATTAGAGGTCTCTGATATGCCTTACATGTGTCCAACCAAATACCAAAAAGAGTCAATGCATCTTCAAGAAGATAAATTAAAAAATTAAATTTTATTAGAATCTAATAAAATTTTATTTTTTAACTTATCTTCTTGAAGATGCATTGACTCTTTTTGGTCTTCGGTTGGATATATAATATTGAGTCTTCTTTGTTACTATGAAATATATTGTCCTGAAATTCTCTTTCTCTTCTATGCCTTACATGTGCACAAAACTATTTTCCCTGGTGACATTCTCCTCAAATTTTACAAAAATTAGGATTCTTGATATTATAGATTTTCTTGCCATTCATTCTTTGGGAATTCAGCAAAAATGGTGGCCAGCTGGTGTCATTTTGCTAAATAGTAGAAGGCTGGCAAAAGGTTTAAAAGAAAAGTTAACACTCACCTCGTTTCTCATCTGTCACCCCTGCATTCTACTGTCTGGTCCTTGCATCTCTCCTTTTCACCTTCCCCCCTTCATACACATTGTCTCTGGGCTACTTAACTCTTTGCAGGGGTTTCTGATGACAAGTAGGCCTCTATTGTGACTGCGCACCATGCTGTCGCAGCAAATGTCGTTATGCTGTGCACCACGATGGCACCGTGCGCAGTGATGTTAGAACCCATTCATCACCGAAATCCCCAGTGTAGAGTGAAGCAGGTCAAAGAGGATGTGCACATTGGGAGAAGGCAAAAAGGAGAGGTGCAGAGGATTGGACGGTGGTCTGCAGAGTCTCAGTACAGGTGAGCAGATTTTAATAAAAAACATTCAATTCAAACTGAATAACTTTGTCGAATTTCCCTTTTAAAATCATGTGATTTGGCGAATTCTAATTTCGGAAGATTCGATCATGTCTATTCAAAATGTTTCTAGATTCTTTAGAATATATATGGCAATTGACTGTCCTTTTGCCACTTTTAGATAGCATATTAACAAAAATTAGCTTGGCTCCTTAAATTCAGAGCCTACGTTTTGGAGCTTTATTTTATAGCACTCGAGACAGTTCTTATGAGCTTTAGATGTATAATGGTTCATGGAAAATAGGTTCATAAAGTTCTTAAGTATTCAGAGCCAATGATTACTCCCCTCCTCCATTTCTGTTGTTGGGTGTCTGGCCATACTGGCTGAAGAGGACCAGTGAGCGTGGGCTGAAAGACATTTTGTTCTACAACTGGGCAGAAAACTGGGAGTAGAATATGTTTGGCATTTAAAAAGTAGTTTGCAGTTTAGGAACCAAGTTCTCATGAGTAAAAACAGAAAAACATTGGAAATTCTATTTCAAGCTAGATATATTAGCTCAATGTGGCGTCTTTGGCTGGCCTGCAGCTTGTGATAGCTCAGCTTATATAGAATAATACACATTTACAGACTTAAAAATTGTGATCAATGTCCTCCTAAGAATATCTCTTTGTCAGCACTAATGGCATTGGCTTCAAACTGTAGGTGGACAACAAATGTAGCCTGTTGTTTTGAGGGTTCTTCTGGTCCTTGCAATCAGTACTTTGACTACTGATAGTGTAGTTACCATAGTTACCTGTGATGTCCATTACTACTGTGTTCACTGGGAGGCAAATACAGCCCAAAGCTAAATCCAAAATATCAGCTTTTACAGTTTTTATTTCTTTACTTTTATCTTTATTATTTTTTTTACTATATCTTAATATATTGTCTTTTCATCTACTGCTTTATGGTTTGACTTAAAGGCTTAAGGATTACATACATAATTATTTGTATAGCATTCTGGGTGTATAATTCTAGATAAGATATACTAATATAAGATATACCAATTTCACCTAAAAATCTCTGGTGAGACAGAACTAAATCAAGTTAAAACGCTGAATTAGAAGAAGAAATTCGTTTTCCTGATTGCTTGAGGTTGTGATTTCTAAGAGACCTTTAAATGCCCTTACACCTATTTCGTAAAGATTTGATTATGCACAGCAACAACACACTCTGTGAACAACTGGATAAAGTGATTTTATATTACAGAAACCTCTTTTTAAAATTTAAATAAAATCACAGAAAACACCTAAATGCAGCAAGTTGCAATTAGCGATTTAGCCTCTAAGGATGATGACCAGACCTTAAAGCCAAGGGTTCAATTTATAAAATTGCTAATCTTGATGAAGGTACAATTTTTTGGGTCGGAAAAAAAAATTGGTAGCTTCTTAAGGTATGGTTATCAAAGTTGTTCCAATCAATGCTCCACTTAGAGAATGACAAATCAGCAGTGCTGTGTTCCTGTGTATAATGAGATTATGTTTCATGTCTGTGATAGACTTGACTTTCACACCATGGAGCACATTGAACTCACCTGATGACAGACTGTCAGGACAAAAATAGAATGCTGTTATCTTTAACTCCATCCTCTGTGGAAAGGTCTCTTTTAGATGAATTTCATATTATGTTCCAATAGGAACATTACCAGCTTACAAGTGTCTGTTGCTTACAGAATCCTATTGATAAATGTATTATAATGTTATGAAAAAGATAAAAAAAATGGATTTTCGACATTGTATATATTGTATGTGCGTGAAATAAATGACGAGACAAGGAATAATGCTTAAGGATACCATTAAAAACCACAGTATAAGAGCTACATAGACATAATTACCATCAGAATGCAAAACATTGTTAATTCATTGCTGCTACCTGCACACACCAGGGACATATGTTGCTTTCGAATATGTAAGTTGTCAAATAAAGTGGAATGATATGAGCAAGGCTGAAAATTAAACATATATTATACACATAAAAATGCAGGTTCAAAGTGTAATGACTTCAAGGATACATGTAGTGAGTTGCTGTTTGCTTACATGGATGTAGTGAACACATGCCAGATGTCCATGAAGGTCAAAAATGCTTTCCCCAACAGGAATTCCAAAGACCAACACAAAATTTTACCATAAAGCACTGTATTGGTCCAAGCTAATCTCAATCAGAAGTGGTTACATACAGAGGTATTTATAAGTTTAGAAGTTATCGTCTATCCATCAGATAGTGGATAACGTCCTGTTTATTATGGGTCCAACCACTGGGTGCCCACCGATCCCAAGAAATGGGGCTCTGAAGTGCCCAGTGTAAATGAAGTGGTGGTCAGTCATATTCACTGCCTCTCCATTATTCTTAATGTGGACTGTCAGAGATAGCCAAGTGCTGTGCTCAGCTGATCTTCGGCACTCCAATATGAATGAATGGCGTGGCAGTGCGCATGATTGACAATGCTCCATTTACACTGGGCACTTTAGAGCCCCAGTTCTTAGGATCAGTGAGTATCCCAGTTGTCGGACCCTCAACAATCAGGAATTTTCATCCTCCGATGTCGAGAACAAAGGAAAGGCAATAAATCCACTATGAGACAGAGACTAGCACTTCGCCTTCCTTATAAAAATGGTCCAGTTTGTTTCATGAATGAATGAAAAAAGACCACTTAACAACATAAATGTGCAGACATCTCATGGTTAAGATATAATTTCCAGGTGTAACTTCCAAAGTTGAAAATACTCCATCAAAGCAAAGTTGTCTGTAGGATTAACCCTCCTAAGTCGTCTATATGGTACCGTAGGTCATAGGAAGCTGGATAAAATGTTACATTGTTATCTGTGATCCAATGTCTCATTTCAGAGAAATCCACACTTTTCTTATGCAAATGAGCTGTTCAGGGCTATGGGCTGGACACTGATCTGCATGAGAATCTGCCTCCAGGGATTCTTTTAATAAAATAAAAGGAAGCATTACCAGTATGATATGTAATGACTTCTCTCTCATCTCCTGTTCTCACTGCAGAGCTGTGTGAGATTGTTTTTTCTTTACATATTGTATTTTATGATAGTGGCAAAATGTATTTAAAATAGCACATTTATTTGTGAAAAAAATGGAAATTTAGCAAAAATTTGTAATTTTCAAACTTTGAATTTTCATGCCCTTAAATCAGAGAAATGTCACACAAAATAGTTACTAAATAACATTTCCTACATGTCTACATTACATCAGCACAATTTTGGAACCAACACTTTATATTTGTTAGGAACTTATAAGGGTTAAAAGTTGACCAGCGATTTCTAATTTTTCCAACAAAATTTACAAACCCATTTTTATAGGGAACACATCACATTTGAAGTGACTTTGAGGGGCCTTTATGACAGAAAATACCCAAAAGTAACACCAATCTAAAAACTGCACCCCTCAAGGTGCTCAAAACCACATTCAATAAGTTTATGAACATTTAACTTTTTTTCACAAAAATGTTAATTTAGATCCAAGTTTTTTATTTTTGCAAGGGTAACACGGAAAAATTGACCCCAAAATTTGTTGTGCAATTTCTCCTGAGCATGCCGATACCCCATATGTGGGGGAAAACCACTGTTTGGGCGTATGGAAGGGCTCGGAAGGGAAGGAGCGCTATTTGAGTTCTTGAACGTAAAATTTGCTTGAATAATTAATGGACGCCATGTCGCATTTGGGGAGCACCTGATGTGCCTAAACAGTGGAAACCCCCCACAAGTGACACCATTTTGGAAACTAGACGCCTCAGGGAACATATCTAGATGTGTGGTGAGCACCTTGAACCTCCAGATGCTTCACAGAAGTTTATAACATTGAGCCGTAAAAATAAAGTTTTCCCATTTTTCCCACAAAAATGTTTTTCAGCCCCCAATTTTGCATTTTCATAAGGGTAACAGGAGAAATTGTACCATACAATTTGTTGTGCAATTTCTCCTGAGTAAGCCGATACCCCCATATGTGAGGAAAAAACACTATTTGGGCGCACTGCAGGGCTCGGAATGGAAGGAGCACCATTTGACGTTTTGAGTGTAAAATTTTCTTGAATAATTAGCAGACACCATGTCGTGTTTGGGGAGCCCCTGATGTGCCTAACAGTGAAACCCCCCCACAAGTGACCCAATTTTGGAAACTCGACCCCTTAAGGAACTTATCTAGATGTGTGGTGAGCACTTTGAATTAATGGGTCTGTGCACATGTCAGTGTGTCTTCACGGACCGGTGTTCATTGGCAAAACATATTAACATGTCCATTTTTTTGAGCAGTCAGATGAGTTACAGTGGGGGCATCTTTGTACAGGTGAGTATAAGGATTTTTTATTTTATTCTTATTTTTACACCAGGACACAGCCGGAGCAGAATACTGCTCTCAACATTGTCCCCTGCTCGCGCTGATCGCAACGCTGGCAGGGGACAATGATGAGAGCAGCGTTCAGCACCCAGCGCTTGGAAACAGCGCTAACTGTACTGCTGATTCCCAGGTGCCAGTACGTGTGCTCCTGATGCGGCACACGGTGTCACGCTGTCTCTATATACTGGAGGTAGGGGGCCTAAGCTGACCCTACGCTGGGGCCCTGACTAATCCCTCAACCTGGAGGTACTGTTAAAGGTACAGAGGTCCAGGCCGCCAGCGTAACCCCTACCTCCTGAGGATCCCTGCACCTAAGTAATCTAGTCCTGAGAAGGACCCCGATCACAACAAAAGAGGACAAGTAATAATATGCCCACACACAGTACTTAGACGAACGAGACAGTACAAGGGAAAAACCAAAACCACCTTGCATACAAAAACTACACAACTACAACAGAGGGAACACCAACGGGAAAGGAGATAAATGATAAAGCGAGGAAGGGAAAAAACACTCCAAATACACTTATCTCAGAAACTCCAAATACCACGATCCGCTCTGTAAGTCTGTATGAAATGCTTTCACCGACACTTCCCAAACAGACCAGCAGGCATTTGAAGGAGACTCACTACAGCAGCATTGATTGCAGCTGGGCGAGGCTGGACCTCGTCTAGCACAGAGAGAGAGAGAATTAACTCCCTCACTGCCGAAAACACAAAGCACCAAAAAGTCAGCTGCGAGAAGTCAGGCTGTGTAATCGTGACGATCTTCGTGGCGACACACCCGTGACACACGGTTGCCACACGTATGCAACACAGGTGCACACGGACACACGGATATCTCCGGTACTGTTTTTTTTGGTATCGGAAATATCAGGACATGTGATACTGGACTTACTCTAGAATCTGTCTGGCCTCTGTTTAGCGGTGTCCTTTTTTTCAGAGGTTCACAAAATTGTGTCCGACGGCACTTTTATGCACGCCTATTAAAAAGACGGACACCGTGGGATCACAGGCCAGACAGTGTCCACGGTGCCTCCATTTGCCTCATAACAGAGAATCTTCCGCCGGGGTTCCGTCTGAATCACGTATTTCAGAGATTCACACGGAAACCCCGGTGTAAGCGCTCAGCGCAGAGCGCAGGATAAATGTGTGCCGAGCCTTACTGCGATCTTTGGGAGGCAGAATGAACAAATCAGCAGCATGTGAAGAATTGGTTTTATTTATTTTTTATGCCGTTCCTCATGCGGTATAAGTGATTAGATGATATCGGATTTATATCGGATTTTTATCTTTGGCAGCTGTCACACACTAAAAAATGTTTTTTTTTTGCAAAGACTAGTTTTTGCATTGCCATATTTTGAGAGCTATAATTTTTCCATATTTCGTCCGACAGAGTCATGTAAGGGCTTGTTTTTTATTTGTGGGTCAAGTTGACGTTTTTATTGGTACCATTTTCAGGTATGTGACATTTTTAGATCTCTTTCTATTTTGATTTTTAGGAGGCAGAATAAACAAAAACCAACAATTCAGGAATTGTTTTTTGGGGATTTTTTTATGCCGTTCCATGTGTGGTAAAATTGATAAGGCTGCTTTATTCTTCTGGTCAGTATGTTTACAGTGATACCACATTTACGGTATATAGTTTTTTTATGTTTTGGCACTTTTACACAATAAAAACTATTTTAAAGAAAAAAATATATTTTTTTTGTATCGCTTTATTCTGAGAGCTATAACAGTCTGTGTGCGGGTGCGATCGCTGAGACGTAATAATACGTACCTGGTCCATAAGGCCCCAAGGGCACAGAGACGTACTATTGCGGACAATGTCAGAAAGGGGTTAAAATAAGCTCTGGAGGCAGGTTCTCATGCAGATCAGTGTCCTGCCCATAGTCCAGAACAGTTCATTTACATATAAGGAAAACGTGGATTTCTCTGGAATATCACATAGGATCACATATATCAATGTAGCAATTTGTTCTGCTTCCTATGACCTGTATGCCCATATAGACGGCTTAGTATGGTTGATTGTACTGACAGACTTGCTTTAAGCAAAGCTTGGTTCACATATGTGTGGTGCTGTGTTGTCATTTCTATCCGGCATTTAACTAAAATGGCAGATGGAAACTGATGGAAGAGATGATGCAAAGTTTGCAGTGAGTTTGTTCCCACCTGTGCAATGCATCAGTAGTTGCAGTGGGCATGTGCTGGTTTGCTGGCCTGATCACACTGATTAATGTAAAGTTGGAATCCTACCCTGGCCCAGCTCCTGGCAGTATCATGGTAGAAAAAAAAAGCAAATGGCAACTTAATCTGATACATTTTTTGCATTAATTTTGCCAGCAATTATGTTCAGATTGAGGTGCATTAGGCACAAAAAAACTGTAATGGATATATGTGAACGTAGCCTTAAGAAAGTTAAGCAAAGTGAAGCCTTAGACACATTAATAATGACAATGGTAAGTAAGTCTGCATAGTACACAACTCAATTTCTTCAAATTACCTAAACATGTTCAGATTAGATAGTTTTGCAGTTATGGGCAGGTGTTCCATTTGAATAGAAGCTCACTCCCATTATATACTGCTCAAAAAAATAAAGGGAACACTTAAACAACAGAATATAACTCCAAGTGAATCAAACTTCTGTGAAATCAAACTGTCCACTTAGGAAGCAACATTGATTGACAATCAATTTCACATGCTGTTGTGCAAATGGAATAGACAATAGATGGAAATTATTGGCAATTATCAAGACACCCTCAATAAAGGAGTGGTTCTGCATGTGGGGACCACAGACCACATCTCAGTACCAATGCTTTCTGGCTGATGTTTTGGTCACTTTTGAATGTTGGTTGTGCTTTCACACTCATGGTAGCATGAGATGGACTCTACAACCCACAGAAGTTGCTCAGGTAGTGCGGCTCATCCAGGATGGCACATCAAAACAAGCTGTGGCAAGAAGGTTTGCTGTGTCTGTCAGCGTAGTGTCCAGAGGCTGGAGGCACTACCAGGAGACAGGCCAGTACACCAGGAGATGTGGAGGGGCCGTAGGAGGGCAACAACCCATCAGCAGGACCGCTACCTCCGCCTTTGTGCAAGGAGGAACAGGAGGAGCACTGCCAGAGCCCTGCAAAATGACCTTCAGCAGGCCACAAATGTGCATGTGTCTTCACAAACGGTTATAAACCGACTCCATGAGGGTGGTATGAGGGCCCGACGTCCACAGATGGGGGTTGTGCTCACAGCCCAACACTGTGCAGGATGCTTGGCATTTGCCACAGAACACCAGGATTGGCAAAGTCGCCACTGGCGCCCTGTGCTATTCACAGATGAAAGCAGGTTCACACTGAGCACATGTGACAGACATGACAGAGTCTGGAGACGCCGTGGAGAGTGATCTGCTGCCTGCAACATCCTTCAGCATGACCAGTGTGGCAGTGGGTCAGTAATGGTGTTGGGTGGAATTTCTTTGGAGGGCCGCACAGTCCTCCATGTGCTTGCCAGAGGTAGCCTGACTGCCATTAGGTACCGAGATGAGATCCTCAGACGCCTTGTGAGACCATATGCTGGTGCGGTTGGCCCTGGGTTCCTCCTAATGCAGGACAATGCCAGACCTCATGTGACTGGAGTTTGTCAGCAGTTCCTGCAAGATGAAGACATTGAAGCTATGGACTGGCCCGCCCGTTCCCCAGACCTGAATCCGATTGAGCACATCTGGGACATCATGTCTCGCTCCATCCACCAACACCACAGACTGTCCAGGAGTTGGCGGATGCTTTAGTCCAGGTCTGGGAGGAGATCCCACAGGAGACCATCCACAACCTCATCAGGAGCATGCCCAGGCATTGTAGGGAGGTCATACAGGCACATGGAGGCCAGACACAATACTGAGCCTCATTTTGACTTGTTTTAAGGACATTACATCAAAGTTAGATCAGCCTGTAGTGTGTTTTTCCACTTTAATTTTAGGGGTGACTCCAAATCCAGGCCTCCATTGGTTAATAAATTTGATTTCCATTGATGATTTTTGCGTGATTTTGTTGTCAGCACATTCAACTTTGTACAGAACAAAGTATTCAATGAGAATATTTTATTCATTCAGATCTAGGATGTGTTATTTGAGGGTTCCCTTTATTTTTTTTGAGCAGTGTATATTAACCTCTTTTAAAACCTTTATATTGATGCTCTATTACCATTAATACAGTGGTGGCCAAAAGTATTGACACCCCTGCAATTCTGTCAGATAATACTCAGTTTCTACCTGAAAATGATTGCAATCACAAATTCTTTGGTATTATTATCTTCATTTAATTTGTCTTCAATGAAAAAACACCAAAAGAATTGTCCTAAAGCCAAATTGGATATAATTCCACACCAAACCTAAAAAAGGGGGTGGACAAAAGTATTGGCACTGTTTGAAAAATCATGTGATGCTTCTCTAATTCGTGTAATTAACAGCACCTGTAACTTACCTGAGGCACCTAACAGGTGTTGGCAATAACTAAATCACACTTGCAGCCAGTTAACATGGATTAAAGTTGACTCAACCTCTGTCCTGTGTCCTTGTGTGTACCACATTGAGCATGGAGAAAAGAAAGAAGACCAAAGAACTGTCTGAGGACTTGAGAAACCAAATTGTGAGGAAGCATGAGCAATCTCAAGGCTACAAGTCCACCTCCAAAGACCTGAATGTTCCTGTGTCTTCCATGCGCAGTGTCATCAAGAAGTTTAAAGCCCATGGCACTGTGGCTAACCCCCCTAGATGTGGACGGAAAAGAAAAATTGAAGAGAGATTTCAAAGCAAGATTGTGCGGATGGTGGATAAAGAACCTCGACTTACATCCAAACAAGTTCAAGCTGCCCTGCAGTCCGAGGGTACAACAGTGTCAACCCGTACTATCCGTCGGCGTCTGAATGAAAAGGGACTGTATGGTAGGATACCCAGGAAGACCCCACTTCTTACCCCGAGACATAAAAAAGCCAGGCTGGAGTTTGCCAAAACTTACCTGAGAAAGCCTAAAACGTTTTGGAAGAATGTTCTCTGGTCAGATGAGACAAAAGTAGAGCTTTTTGGGAAAAACATCAACATACAGTATACAGGAAAAAAAAAGAGGCATTCAAAGAAAAGAACACGGTCCCTACAGTCAAACATGCCAGAGGTTCCCTGATGTTTTGGGGTTGCTTTGCTGCCTCTGGCACTGGACTGCTTGACCGTGTGCATGGCATTATGAAGTCTGAAGACTACCAACAAATTTTGCAGCATAATGTAAGGCCCAGTGTGAGAAAGCTGGGTCTCCCTCAGAGGTCATGGGTCTTCCAGCAGGACAATGACCCAAAACACACTTCCAAAAGCACTATAAAATGGTTTGAGAGAAAGCACTGGTGACTTCTAAGGTGGCCAGCAATGAGTCCAGACCTGAATCCCATAGAACACCTGTGGTGAGATCTCAAAATGGCAGTTTGGAGAAGGCACCCTTCAAATATCAGGGACCTGGAGCAGTTTGCCAAAGAAGAATGGTCTACAATTCCAGCAGAGCATTGTAAGAAACTCATTGATGATTACCGGAAGCGGTTGTTCGCAGTTATTTTGGCTAAAGGTTGTGCAACCAAGTATTAGGCTGAGGGTGCGAATACTTTTGTCTGGCCCATTTTTGGAGTTTTGTGTGAAATGATCAATGATTTGATTTTTGCTTCATTGTCTTTTGTGTTTTTTCCTTGCAAGCAAATTAAATGAAGATAATAATACCAAAGAATTTGTGATTGCAATCATTTTCAGGAAGAAACTGAGTATTATCTGACAGAATTGCAGGGGTGCCAATACTTTTGGCCACCACTGTATAAGGTCAGATAATACTGCTGCTCAAAAACAAAATTACTGACAAAGCGTTCTATAGGGCGTCCTGGAACATAACAAAACTTTTATCATTTACATTTTTGGGTTTAAAAATAAATGAACCTTTTGACAATTCATAAAGCTATTAAGCGGCATAACACTTCTAGGCCAAACTGACAAAACACCTTTGATGCTGAAAACTTATTGGGAACTGTACAAAAACATTTGAGAGTTGCCTTTACCATCTCTTGCACCTCCAAAAGTAAAATTCTTAATGCGTTTACTGGTAAAACTATTTGTTTTTAGCCTTTAATTGGTTGTCCACACAGAATTTATTGATAAGTCATCAATATTACATTGATGCTGCTGCAATATCTGGCATTCCTACTGATCATCAGTTATTACCCTGGTGGTGGCCAGATGTAAACATATGTAAAAGTGCTGCACAGCTCCATTCGGTGTGTAGTGGTCGCTGCCATGTATTGCAGAACAGCTCCTTTTAAAATAGGAGTTTTCCTGCTGCAGTTGGTGG
This sequence comes from Phyllobates terribilis, assembly GCF_046119375.1. Lineage (NCBI taxonomy): Eukaryota > Metazoa > Chordata > Amphibia > Anura > Dendrobatidae > Phyllobates > Phyllobates terribilis. The sequence goes on along the minus strand of NW_027362762.1, from coordinate 322,328,621 downwards.
CTGCCGTTACACATTGGTTGGCGCTGCACTGTTCAGTGGCTAGATGTAAGCATATGGAAAATGGCTGCACAGTTCCATTCAATGTGTAGCGGTTGCTACCAGTTACTGAAGAACTGCTCCTTTTCAAATAGGAGATTTCCTGCTGTACTTTGTAGCTGCCGTTACACAGTGACCGGAGCTCTGAACCATGTGTTTAAATCTGTCCACTGTTGGAACAGCTATTCAGTGGGTGCCTGGTGGCAGACCCCCACTGATCTACTATTGATGACCTATTCTATGGATACATTATCAATACATTTTAATTGGGCAACCCTTTTAAGTTTTCTATCTTTTGTTAGATTTTCTTCCTATTATAACCACTCTATTTCTTTGTGCTATCTCTTTAAAATTTTCACTCTTGACAGATGTTGACTGCTCATTCATTTTCTGATGCTAACTTGGTTGATATTCCACCTTATTTCTATATTGTTCTATTAACTATTTTCTATATTGTTTTTTTAAAGCAATGCCCCCATAACAAACATTCATATCCTTCATGAATCTTACCTATATCTAAATCTATGGAAGACTTTTTGTATCTTATCTTTCTGTATAATGTTGTATATTTAATACACAATATCTAAAGAAGTATTTTTAGCAGCCTTTTCTGTCATTAACCGGCCCTTTATCTGAAAACGATGCAGCCAGTATTTATGCATATTATAAAATCACTTGCCTTAAAGATCATAGTAAAATATAGATGACATCGTGATTCAGTTGGAAAGACATGCTAATAATTTTGCATATAATACCCTATTGGCAATGAATGGGTGAAATGAGACATTGATATAATGGTCCTGCATAAAAATATAAAAAAAAACAACAATTTTAGGGGGAAAATGAACTGAGAACATTTTTTTGTGATAGGAGACAGGTCAAAAAGCATTTCAGAATAATTTTACACCTTTTAACCTTAAAAAAATACTTTGCTGACAATTGAGAAAGGGTCTTAAAAGAAGCTCTGATAGGCATTCTCACAGCAGGGCTACCGTGTCCCATCACAGAGAGTTACTGCATAATGTATCTGGTAATAAGAAGTATACAGCAAATCACTGTGTCTGAGGAGCAGTTAGAAGTAAGCCCATCTTGGCATAGCGCTGCTATTAGCTCACACTGGAAAAGTTTAAGACAAAACTCAAGGGAAGAAGAAAAAAATGGATTGTATGTTAGAAAAGAAGAAGAGGAGCCGCTTACTATGTTCTTATATCCATTTAGATTTGTTTCATTCCATCTATCATGAGAAATGATAATTATTTTACTTGCAGATAAAATTTTTTTATCTTTTCTCTGCTGTGGGAAAGATTTTACTAACCATGCTATTGTTATGGCTGTATAGGTTGCAGAACAACAATTGGGGCTCGCACGCTTGAGTGTATGTATCGGACAAGTGCTATCTGATGTTTTATCGGATAGAACTGGGGCCAATGTTATTCTATTGGGCAGTGCTAAGCAGCATTTTTTTTCTCATGCCGGTTCGGCATGAGACAAAATTTACAGCATGCTGCGTTTTGCAGCGCAAATAGAATATCACACACTCATTCAAGTCTATGGATGAGTGGAAATCATCAGACTATACTCAGATGACATCCGAGTACAATCCGATTTACATGGACTCACAGAATGGAGAAGATGGAGAAATTTTGTTCTCCATCGCTACTCACCTGTGCTACGGTTCTCTCATCTGAGATAATTGGATCACACTTGGCTGACACTTGGATCAAACATGGATCAGAGTTTGATGGGTGTGACATTAACGTAATCGGTCCGAATCTCTCATATAACAGAATCTACACTTGTGTGACCCCGGCCTAAAAGTGATACATGTTTGATAGTAATCTGGTAACTAAAGCTGCATTATCAGAGGCTTCTTTCTTCCATTTTCCTCCTAATTTAGAAGCCGTCTGAGGAGAAGAGATAGTGTGTCCCCCTGGGGAAAACCAGACTTGTTTGTGTTTGTGTGCATTCTTTACGAGGATAACATCTCACAAACTGGGGTATTGGAAACAATAGACATAGAATGAATTGTCCCATACTGCCCCTTATGTCTCTTTCATAACTTTTGATTTTTTTAGGGTTTGACTAACCCTTAACACACAGGAAGTGCTTGGGACTGTAAACTTGCTACCAGACTGTCACCAGTAAGTTACTTGTACCAGATTCTCTGTTGGTTACCTACAGATCATTATTTACAGAAACTATGACGGGATATAATTACTGGTATTCATGCGGTCTCGTGTCAAAATTGCTGCCATTTATCCAAAGACTGTAAAGGAAAACACAACATTAATTTCAGGCAGATTCCATCTGGAATCGACCTGAAAAAGAGGTGCAAAATTACTGCAAAAATTTAACATAATGCACAGCAATGTAAAAATAACATTACTGTGCACATGTTCAGTCTTTTGTTATCTTCTTTTAAAGGGTACCTGAGACATGAAAAAATGCTATTAACCTGCAGATATGGGGTTAATCTGCAGGTTAATAGCATCCTGAACCTGCCCGACACCGGCACTTAGAGCCCTGCTGCCGGGAGGAAATTAACTTTATTCCTCACGGCAGTGCTTGGGTTTTTGTCATGGGGGCGGCACCGGCACGGGTCCAATATCCACTCTGTGTATAGAGCGCGACAGCTGTAGCCGTAGCCCTGGCACTGACTGACAGCAGCTCAGCATTAGACCCGGATGTCAGTTAGTGGCTGTCAGTCAGTGCCGGAGGTGCAGTTACAGCCACCGCTCTCTATACATAGAGCGGTGACTGAACCCAATAAAGTAAGATATATTACAAAGTTGTTTACTTTCATGTGAACTATTGATTTATTATAAAAAAAAATTAAAACAATGTTACTCTTGAACTATATACTGTATAGGAATAATTAATGTTGAAATTTATATTTGCTATAAAGCCAGTAAATGAAAGATATGAATGTTGTTTTCTACTGTATTTGCCAAAATGAGGGTATGTTTATATAGGGCAGAGATGTCTAGAACTGTGCATGGTCAGATTTGTATAACTCTATGCCCATGCTATAGAAACACTCAGTGGTATAGAACTGTTTTTCGCTCTCAGAAATGTAGGTAACTAATGCCATTTTATTTAAAAAAATAACAAAACAAAACAAAAGGGGCTCCTACATTATCGTGTTGGGTTCTCCTAAATAGGATAGACAGTTTCTAGAGTTCTAGAGTTTTCTATTTATGTCATTCTTCTAGGAAGTGGAGTCTTGCACACATTTTCATATACTGAGTTGTCCATAAGTTAGAAATAATAATTCTGCTTAGGTAAGATTCTCTTTTATTTTTTATGTCTAATATTTATTAAGCTTTTTCAATTATTATGCCATCATTTACAAAAATATTTTCTTTAAAAACTGCAGTAAATGCTGTAGAATGGCAAGTTGTGCAGCAGTGAATCCCAATCCCTCCGTAATGGAAATGTAAGCCGTGTGCTATATAACATTTTTACAAAAAGAGAGATTGGTAAAGTGTGCTTGTTTATCTTACAAAGTGAATATCCATTGAGGTTTTCCTTCTGGATTCTGTTCAAAACTGTGAGACATCTGTACAAGCAGAAAATAATGATTCCTTGGCAGTCACTTTTTTCAATGTGGAATGTATAATGGAATTCCTAAATGCTAGGTTTTTGCTGCCTGGATGGTAGACCAGGAATTCTAATGTATGTTCTTCTAAATATTTCTGGCGTCCCTCTTGTTTATTGCATGTTATGAACATCAAGGTGCACGGAGAAGATATGGTACTGCTGAAAAACTCAAACCACTCCCTAGTGACAGCAAATGTGAAGCCTTTGTTTTCCCCCTAAAACGTACAATCTTATACTAGCAACATTTGCCCATTCTTTATAATATGGCAGCAGTGAAAGTCTATTTGTTTTCCTGATAATACACTTAGCAAAGCTCTACACATTTCATTTAGAAAATATCTATCGACACCATAATCTGCCTGATAAAATGACTGCTGTATGTAAGAACACAAATAAGAACAGTGGGAGTCAACCATAATATTGTTTTTCCATTTTTTGATAAGATTTGATGACATTTAAGGGAGAGGGTCTAAAGTGACGCAATGTGGAAACCTTCACTTGTACATAAGGCACATGTAGAGATTCCTTATGGGAGAGATCTGATAAAAATACGTTTTGTATTGGGACTCAAAAAGAATCAAGTTACACTTCTGTTAAAATAGTAAAAGAAGACAATTCTAATTGAAGTAAAGGCATATTCTCTTGTCTGCTAAGGAACCAATAATGCTGTCACTATTGTGTATATTCCCTGTATGTAGCAAAATGCTTACCAGTCTCCGTCTTCTGCCGTTTCCAGCGTTTCTCCGATCCTCTTCTGGACCACATGACCTGCACTCTGTGAGTTTCAGAATGTGACTTTTATAAACTTACATCAGGGAAAATGTAATGGTTGGCAATGATTTCTGTCCCGTCAGAGCAGCAGTAGCAATATGGCAGAAAGGGACTGGAGCAGCGCTGGAAACAGTAGAAGATGACGACTGTTAAGTATTTTACTACACACACGAAACATACCTTACTGGAAGCTAACTGGTGGTGAAATAAAACTCCATTGGAGTGGTACTTTTAAAGACTTTTGATTTGTTGTTGCCGTATTCCGAGACCCATAACATTTTTATTTTTCTGTTGATGGAGCTGAGTGAGGACTTGTTTTTGTTTTTCATTTATAGCAGTTTTGTGTATAAGTGATGCTTTGATTGCTTATTATATTTTTTAGGGCTGTGACAAAAAACACAATACTGGCATTTTGATTTTTTTCCTCTTTACGGTTAATTAATTTGATATTTTAACAGATTGGACTTTTATGCACATGGCAATACCTAAATATGCTTATCTATTTCATTTTTTCAAGGGGGATGATATTTCTTAAAAACTTTTTTTAACATTATATTTTAGTCCCTTTAAGGGACTTGAACTGATTTACCCCAATGCGTGCCTTCATTGGTGCACGTTACATGTAAATGCCGCTGTTAGCGTTTCACAGCGGCGTATAAATGGTTATAAGCTGCGGCTGGAACTTGGCTCTGGCCACGGCTGCTAGAGACAGATGCTGGCTGTTTAATATAGCCTCCTAAACACATGCAGACCACTTCTATGGATTTTAATTAATATCCTAATGCAGGGAGGGGTTAATCAGTGTATATTTTTCTAAAGAACTAATTGCACATTAACATAATATGAACCGGCTGCCTTTATTAGCTTTAGGATCACCATAACAGTGACAACAACAGGGTCTCACACAGGGCCGGCGTCAGCACCCGGCGCACCCGGGCAAATGCCGGGGCCCTGAGCAGGCAGAGGGGCCCACTGGCGGTCGCGCACCCCGCTGGGCTATGGGCGGAGGAGAGCGGTGTCAGCGCCCGCCCTTCTCTCCCGCTTGCTCAGGGCCCCGGCAGCTGGATACTTACCTCTCCCCGTGCCTCTGCAGATCAGCTGTCTTCCTGCTCTGCGCTCCCTGTGACGTCTCAGGTCAGAGGGCGCGGTGACGTCTTTACACCGCGCCCTCCCCTGAGCCGTCACAGGGAGCGCAGAGCGGGACGACGCCGGCAACGCTGGAGTTCGGACCCGAGCAGCGGGCAGCGGGCAGTGGGCAGCAGGTAGCAGAAGGGAGGTGAGTATTTGATTTTTTTTTTTTAATGTATGGAGGCATGGGGCAGTATAAAGAGAAGGGGGGGGCATCCTGCATGGGGCATTATAAAGAGAGGGGGGGACATCCTGCATGGGGCATTATAAAGAGGGGGGGCATCCTGCATGGGCCATTATAAAGAGAGGGGGGGACATCCTGCATGGGTCATTATAAAGAGGGGGGGCATCCTGCATGGGGCATTATAAAGAGGGGGGGTGACATCCTGCATGGGGCATTATAAGGTGGGGAACAGCCTGCATGGGGCATTATAAGGGGGGGGGCAGCCTGTATGGGGCATTATGTGGGGGGTAACAGCCTGCATGGAGCATTAAAAGGGGGGGGCCTGTATGGGGAATTATGTGGGGGGGAACAGCCTGCATGGAGCATTATAAGGGGGGGACAGCCTGTATGGGGCATTATGTGGGGGGTAACAGCCTGCATGCAGCATTATATGGGGGCCAGTATCCTGTATGGAGCGTTATAAGGGAACCGGTATCCTGTATGGAGCGTTATAAGAGGACCGGTATCCTGTATGGAGCGTTATATGGGGGCCAGTATCCTGTATGGAGTTTTATAAGGCGACCAGTATCCTGTATGGAGCGTTATATGGGGGCCAGTATCCTGTATGGAGCTTTATAAGGGGACCAGTATCCTGTATGGAGCGTTATATGGGGGCCAGTATTCTGTATGGAGCCTTATATGGGGGCCAGTATTCCGTATGGAGCCTTATATGGAGGCCAGTATTCCATATGGAGCCTTATATGGGGGCCAGTATTCCGTATGGGGCCTTATATGGGGGCCAGTATTCCGTATGGAGCCTTATATGGGGGCCAGTATTCCGTATGGAGCCTTATATGGGGACCAGTATTCCGTATGGAGCCTTATATGGGGGCCAGTATTCCGTATGGAGCCTTATATGGGGGCCAGTATTCCGTATGGAGCCTTATATGGGGGCCAGTGTTCCATATGGAGCCTTATATGGGGGCCAGTATTCCGTATGGGGCCTTATTTGGGGGCCAGTATTCCGTATGGAGCCTTATATGGGGGCCAGTATTCCGTATGGAGCCTTATATGGGGGCCAGTATTCTGTATGGAGCCTTATATGGGGGCCAGTATTCCGCATGGAGCCTTATATGGGGGTCAGTATTCCGCATGGAGCCTTATATGGGGGCCAGTATTCCGTATGGGGCCTTATATGGGGGCCAGTATTCCTTATGGGGCCTTATATGGGGGCCAGTATTCCGTATGGGGCCTTATATGGGGGCCAGTATTCCGTATGGAGCCTTATATAGGGGCCAGTATTCTGTGTGGAGCGATTCACCGGTTTCTGAGCTATTGTGGAATTTACAATAGATATCACTCATGTAATGTAAGAAGGGAAATCTTTGCATTGTACTATATATATATATATATATATATATATATATATATTTATATATATATATATTTCTCCGCCGTATCTCTGCATCATGAATCGTGGTATGTGTTAAAGGGGCCCACTGAGACTCTTTCGCACGGGGCCCAGAAAAACCTGGAGCCGGCCCTGGTCTCACACTCCCACCAACCTGATAATGATAACCAATGCTAAGGACCTTTGTTGAATCTGGCCCATAGTGTCTACATAGCCATAGAATAAGTATTGAAAGCCATTGCTATAAGTATCATATAATATTTTATAATAAAAATGCAGCAATAAATGCTGTGAGACCACTAGAATGCTTCTAGAATAATTCTTTATTTGAATTGTAGAACTTACAGAAAACAAACCCGATAATAGAAATATGTATCACTAAATATAATAGCCCTGATTAGAGATTAGCGGATCGATCCGCATAGTATCGAGTATGATTCTAATTTCATGAACTTCACAGATCCCCTCAAATTTGAACATTCTGAGATTCGATTCGAGAGGACCAGCAAAAAAAATAAATGCCTGCCTCCATTTCACATACTGCTGAAGACTCAGAGAGTGGCTATTGGAGTTAGGAGCAGACGCACAGGCTTCCCAATTATGCCCTGCAGCAATCACATCACATGGCCTAGTACAGCCAATCAGGGGGGTTGTCACAGGCTAAAAGTTAGGAACCGGCCAAGGAGCGCCATTTTATTCTTGTACAGTGTAGTAACGGGAGGTCAACGCGCACAGCACATTCAACATAGGGATAGAAAATGGCCTTATCTGTTTATGATGTATGACTTTTAGTACTGATGTATCAAATTGAAATTTGGATTGCTAGTCTCAGTCTGTGAATAGTAATCCAAAGATTCAAGTGACATATAGGTTATGTACCTATATTCTCACTCAGTGTGACCAAATTGATTGACCTGAAATACACTGCAGTAACAGCACCTTAATAACAGTCTTTTTTTATTCTCCAAACACTGCAAGTAAGAAGAGCAGTATTAAACCCTCTCCTGGCTAGGACTGCTTCTGCTATGAGGCAAACATCTTGCCTCAGGTGGTGGTCTGGGCTATCTCCCAGGGGGCATCATTTTGAGAGGGATAGCATGTGGTGGATAGTATACAGAGGGACAGTGTGTGGTAGTGTGGCACCCCAGGGGTCTGGTTTCCACAGTAATAGCAGTATTACGTCTGTGAGCAGGTGGGAGGTCTCCTGGGCAGGAATCCTAAGCATGTCACACCTCCTGCCCAGTCCTGGGAGGGGAAGAACTTCCCCTATATAAACTGGGGCTGAAGCAGGGTTAGAGAGAGGAGTTCCAGACAGAGACGGAGTCTGGTCTGGACACGCAGAAACAGGGACAGATAGACATCAGGAGCTCTGTAGGAGCCAAGGAGAAGCGCCAGGGGCTGGAGCTGTGCAGAGCTCGCCCTGGGAGAAGGTACAAAAACCGGACACAGGAGTCCGAGGCTGTGGGGACTAAGATATACCCAGCAGCAGAATCCATCCGGCAGGGGATTCCAGGTCCTCTGGCCATAAAAGCCCGGAGGCTCAGTCACAACGAAGGGACCAGCACCGCCATCCCGGAGCGGAGGCTAACAGGAGGCCCCAGGTCACCAGCCATACGGGTGAGCACCACACGGTATACCCAGGGACGTGGGCTACTTGCAACCGCCGAAAGCAGGGTAGCCAGGAAGGGTACAGACTAACGGGGAGGCCTACAACTCCACCTGGCCAGGGGAACTCCGGCTTACTCGCAGACTAACCAGGCCCCAACTACTAGCCAGTACTCCCGGGGGAATTTGCCTTGTACCATCAGTAAAGACCCTGAACTGTACCCTCGCGTCTCCGTGCTTCCTTGTCGCACAATTAGTGCTGGGACATCCACACCATCACTCCCAACATCAACCTCATCCTCTGCCCTGAGGCCATACCCCTCCCGTTGGGGGTTATACCATCCACGCTGCACATCCGTACCACCGGCCTCAGCGGACTGCCCTGCAGCGGCGGCTTCATAGCCGCATTCAACGGGTGGCGTAGTCGGACACTAATACCGTCATACCAGTAACTGCCACTTAGTTTGACCACCCTGGGCACGGACCGGGTCACCGCCACACGAAGACTACTACCCCCATCGGATCCGGCTCCGGGTATTCCCCGCGCGCATGCGCGCCGCACTACAGCACTGGCCCAGGGGGCGCGTCAATTTTGGCGTAGTCGGCAGGATTACGTGCCCGCAACCACCGGGTACTGCGTGCCTGAAAAAAGAGACTTTTATACTTACCTGTGGTGAAGTTTCCCGCCGTCTGGAGCCGATTCCCGCCATCCGACGCCATCTTCTGCCTTCTTCCCGCCATCCGTGGAGTTTTCCCGCCAATGGACGCCATCTTGAGGGCGCCGCGTGGGAAGAAGAGGGGCGTGGACTCCGAAAGTCCGCGAGAACTGAAGCCCCGCCTCACGTCCGGACGTTGCGTAAGGTCCTGGAAGGAGCCCAGCAGACGCCGACGTCACAGGAGCGCGACGGAAGGTCCTCAACCCTGACGATCCACTGCGGAGCCGCGGCCTACGGAAGAGGATCATCGCAAGGTAGGCCACGGTCCACTAGGGGGGAGGAGGATGTCGGATACGGAGGAGAGCTTCACCGCCACAACTGCCGCCAGCGCCACCGCTGCTGCGGTCATGCCTTTCACCATGCCCTATATCCCGGGGGCAGCCTGGCTACCCCAGTACTCAGGGGAGTCACATACCCTAAATGACTTCAGAGAAAGGCTGGATAGCCTCTTCCAGGTGTATCCCCTCACGGAGGCGCAAAAAGTGAGCATCCTGGTGGCCCAATTAATCGGGGCAGCCCAAAGGGAGGTAAAGTCCTGGCCACCTGGGAGGAAGAGGACTGTCAGAGACATACTAACCCGGCTGAAAGACACATTTGACACCCGCACCTCAGCCGAAATAAAACTAAGATTTTATGGGTGCAAACAACGGGCACATGAGAGTATAAGAGACTATGCTCTAAACCTACAAGAGGCCCTGAGAGCCATTAAGCAGGCAGACCCTGACAGCGTGGGAAATGAAGATAAGCTGTTGACTGAACAATTCATTGAGGGTCTACTGTGCAATGCCCACCGAACCCAGTTGCGGGCAATGGCCTTACAGGACCCTGACCTGGACTTTGCACAGTTCAAGGACAGAGCCATCCGGGTGCTCCGAGAACCGGCACCAGGTGGCGCTGTGACCCACAGGCGCCCTGCTATCACTTATCACCAGGAGACGGCGCCCTTGTCTGCAGGGCCTGTGGGAGCTGATGCGCAGGCTTTAAACAATGACCCAGCTACAGACCTGCACCATCAGGTCCAAGAGCTAACTAAAAGCGTTGCCGCGCTAACCCGAACTGTGCAGTCTTTACAGATTTCCACTGCAGGGAAGATCGAGCTGGCATCCGGACCGGAGGACATCCCGTGGCGCCGACCAAGGAGGACCCCACCGGCCAGAGGAAGACCCAGCGATCGATACAACGAGGACGGACGACCTATTTGCCGCCGCTGCAATCAACCCGGACATGTGGCAAGGTACTGTCATTTAAACGGGCACAACCTGGGGTAGAGGGCCAACCCCCAGGCATAAGACCATCAGGCCCATCAAACTGGCGTGATAAATACATAGGGGGACGTCCAATCTTGCCTGTGGTACTGGATGGCATTCCTATGAGTGCCCTACTAGACACTGGGTCACAGGTCACCACCATCCCGTACGTGCTCTTCAAGCAGTACTGGAATGATTCGGACATAACCCGCTACCCAGACGACGACCTGAGTATCATCGCCAGCAATGGTCAGCCCGTGCCGCAGGTGGGATTCAAGGAGGTGACCATTAAAATCGGTAAAGTCGAACTAGCGGCACAAGGACTGATTATAGTGGACATCGACCGTCATGAGAGTCACCCTAGAATCACCCTGGGAACCAATGTAATTGAAAATTGTCTTGCAGAGGTGATTCTCATTTTACAGCAGGTTGCCAAGAACGCCAGTTCCGGCCAGCAGCGTGTGCTCCAAAAAGAGATCCGGGCACTGATGAAGCGGCAACAGGTGGAACTATCTGGTGGTGAGATAGGTAGCGTGAGAATGTGTGACCCGTTCCCTATTGCCATGCCCCCAAAAAGTGAGATGATGATTTGGTGTCGGGCAGCTATTGGTCTAAGAGGTAGAGACTACCAAGCAATGGTAGAACCCGTCTACTCAGACAGTAGGCCCACCATTTTGACAGCACGGGGGGTGGTCGATGTACGCCATGGGAGGGTGCCCGTTCGCATCATAAATATCGGGGAGAGAGAAGTACACCTGCCCCGGTATGCCACGCTAGCCAAATTGTTCACCATAAACCAGAATTCTGTACAGGCCGTGGAACCCTTGCCTCCATCTCAACCAGAGGAAGGTAACGGCTCTAAGAAACCAATGGAGGACTGGTGTCAGCAACTGCATTTGGGTACTGACTCCACTCCCTCACACCAAAAACAGGGAGTCTATCGGGTGGTTCGAGAGTACGAGAGAGTGTTTAGTAAACACCCGCTAGACTTCGGGCGAGTAAAGGGGGTAGAACATCACATCCCAACGGGAGACCATCCTCCCATAAAGGAGAGATACCGACCCGTACCCCCGGCACACTACCAACATGCCAAGGGGATGCTTAGAGACATGAAGGAGGCTGGGGTAATCAGGGACAGCTGTAGCCCCTGGGCAGCTCCACTAGTCTTAGTGAAAAAGAAAGACAACACCATGAGAATGTGTGTAGACTACAGGAAGGTCAACCGTATCACACACAAAGATGCGTACCCGTTACCAAGGATAGAAGAGTCCTTAGCTGCATTAAAATCTGCTAACTTCTTTTCTACTTTCGATCTCACTAGCGGGTACTGGCAGGTTCCTGTAGCAGAGGCGGACCGGGAGAAGACCACATTCACCACCCCGATGGGTCTCAGTGAATTTAACTGCATGCCGTTCGGGCTCTGCAACGCACCAGGAACCTTCCAACGGTTGATGGAATGCTGTCTGGGACACCGGAACTTCGAGACGGTCCTGTTATACCTGGACAATGTCATCGTCTATTCCAAGACCTACGAGGACCACCTGAAACACCTGGCAGAAGTGTTCGAAGCTCTGGCAAACTACGGCCTAAAGGTGAAACCCTCCAAGTGTCACCTCCTGAAACCGAAGGTGCAATACCTGGGACACGTGGTGAGTGCTGACGGAGTGGCTCCTGACCCTGATAAGATCACCGTGATTAAGGACTGGCCAAGACCCTCCAGCATAAAGGAAGTGCGGCAGTTCCTCGGGTTGGTAGGCTACTACCGAAGATTCATTCCCAGTTTCACCAAAATGGCAGCCCCTATGCAGGACCTCCTGATAGGTCAATCTCGAAAAGCCAAAAACCAGAAGCCGCCCCTCAGGTGGGAAAAGCTGGAAGAGGAGTCCTTTTGCCAGCTGAAGATGGCCCTCACGGGGGATGAAATCCTGGCATATCCAGACTACAGCCAGCCCTTTATCCTCCACACGGACGCAAGCAACATTGGGCTAGGAGCCGTGCTGTCCCAGATCCAGCAAGGAAAAGAACGGGTAATCGCTTACGCTAGCCGAAAGCTACGACCCACCGAGAGGAACCCTGAGAATTATAGCTCATTCAAGCTGGAGTTCCTGGCAGTAGTGTGGGCAGTGACCGAACGTTTCAAGCATTACCTTGCCTCCTCCAAATTCATCGTGTACACGGATAACAACCCGTTGACACACCTGGACACTGCAAGGCTCGGTGCTCTGGAACAGAGATGGATGGCTCGCCTGTCCAACTTTGAATTCACCATCAAATACCGGGCAGGACGCTCCAATGCCAACGCAGATGCCCTGTCTAGAATGCCGAACTTACCGGACGTAGGGGAAGATCCAGAAGATCTGGAAGAAGTTGAGCTCCCTGCGTTCCACCGTCATGGGATTACCCTGTATTCCCACCGTGTGAAGGACAGGCGCTCCGCGACGTTCAATCCCTTGCCCCACTACAACTGGGCGGAGACGCAAGACAGTGATCCCGCAGTCCGTCTGGTGAAGGAAATGCTGACCCAAGCCGATGCCAGTCTGGACCCAGACGCCCCAGAGGAGACTAAGCAACTGTGGAAGGAGAAAAGTAGGCTGTTCCTCTACAGGGAGAAGTTGTGCCGGAGAATGGTTAACTCTCGAACGCATGAGTTGACCTGGCAGGTAGTGGTCCCCAGACGAGACGCGGCTATGATTCTGGAGGCGTACCACAACGGAGCAGGACATTTCGGGTGGAAGAAGCTGGAGTTCTTATTGCGTGAACGGTTCTACTGGGTAGGCATGAGAGGAGCCATCGAGAGGTGGTGCAGAGACTGTGGACCGTGCCACCTAAGAAGGAAGGACCGTGCCAGCCAGAAGACTCCCTTGCAGCCCATCATCACCCGACAGCCACTGGAACTGGTAGCCCTGGACCATGTGAAACTGGCTCCAAGCAGATCTGGGTATGTCTACGCCCTCACAATCGTAGATCATTACTCCCGGTTCCTGGTGGTGGTCCCGGTCAAGGACTTAACGGCTCAAACAGCAGCTAGAGCCTTCCAGCAGCACTTCTGCCGTCCACACGGGTACCCGGACCAAGTGCTGACAGACCAAGGGCCAGCCTTCGAAGCGGAAGTCTTCCAGGAGTTCTGCAACCTGTATGGCTGCACGAAGATAAGAACAACGCCCTATCACCCTCAAACCAATGGACTCTGCGAGAAGATGAACCAGGTGGTGATAGACCTCCTGAAAACATTGCCCCTGGAAGAACGCAGTATGTGGCCTGAGAAGCTGTCTGATCTGGTGGACCTATACAACCACATCCCTGTAGGTTCTACCAACTGTACCCCGGCTTACCTAATGAGAGCGAGACCTGGTAAGCTGCCTATCGACCTGGATATGGGAGTCCTGACGCCCGAGGACACCTCGCCAGAGGCAGACTGGGATACAGAACGGCAGCAGCAGTATCGGAAAGTACAGGAGAGCGTCGAGCGAAGTCTGTCTCAAGCTAGAGAAAGGCAAGAGAGGGCTTATAATCAGTATGCTCCCGCTGTTCCCCTGGTACCTGGAGAGCAGGTCTTGAAGAGGAAAAGACGGCTCCACAAGTTGGACGACCAGTGGGAGAAGGACCCGTACACCGTACTGCCATCAAGCCATGAGAACCCAAAGATTTGCGTGATCAGTAAGGAGGATGGAGGAGAAACCACAGCCGTTGTCTCCAGAGACCACCTGAAGAAGTGTCCCGAGCAGCTGCAAAACCCTGAAGAAGATCAAGAAAACCCTCGACCTGCAGAGGAAAGGGAAGAAATGATCAGGACTGTACTCGGAGACTTCCCCCGGTCTTGGACACAAGTAAACGGTGCTGTCGTGGTACCTGTCCTCACCTTTCTCCAGCCAGCCCCGCAAGTGCCTACAGAAGAACCAGTAGAGCTGGAAGAGCAGCCGGCCCAAGAGGCAGAAGAGTCCACACCAGCAGTACAGGAGGATCAACCCTCTGCTAGTAGTGAGCCTGCCGTGCCCCTAGTGAGCCAAAGAGTGCGCAGAAAGCTGCCCAGCTTGCCCATAACACCTTCTACACCCTGTAGTGCAGGACCAGTGAGTGAGCTCCGTAGGTCCACTAGGGTTACCAGAGGCCAGATGCCCGTACGCTGGAGAATCTAAGTTGGCTAGTTGCTTTAACTATTTTATGTTTACCTGTTTTGTTGTAGCCGTTGCTAATTATGTTTTTCAGTTACAGATTTCTTTATATGGACTGACAGGTTATGGACAGTGAGTAACCGTAACTCTGTTGTAAATATGTTTGGAGCGTAACCCAGGAATGGACTAAAGACTGTTAAAGACTCGGGGCAGGACAGACCCCTACCTGGTTATGGCTCCCTGTTCTTTGGTGAAATGGACACCCTTATTGCTTCCCGGTTACGGACACGCCGTGACCATCTCATGTATTTAATTGTTCCTGTTTATACCCTGTTATGTTTTTGAAAAAAAAAAAAAAAAAAAATATATGTTTAGTCCGGGAGTACTAAATTTCACTAGGGGGGAATGTGGCACCCCAGGGGTCTGGTTTCCACAGTAATAGCAGTATTACGTCTGTGAGCAGGTGGGAGGTCTCCTGGGCAGGAATCCTAAGCATGTCACACCTCCTGCCCAGTCCTGGGAGGGGAAGAACTTCCCCTATATAAACTGGGGCTGAAGCAGGGTTAGAGAGAGGAGTTCCAGACAGAGACGGAGTCTGGTCTGGACACGCAGAAACAGGGACAGATAGACATCAGGAGCTCTGTAGGAGCCAAGGAGAAGCGCCAGGGGCTGGAGCTGTGCAGAGCTCGCCCTGGGAGAAGGTACAAAAACCGGACACAGGAGTCCGAGGCTGTGGGGACTAAGATATACCCAGCAGCAGAATCCATCCGGCAGGGGATTCCAGGTCCTCTGGCCATAAAAGCCCGGAGGCTCAGTCACAACGAAGGGACCAGCACCGCCATTCCGGAGCGGAGGCTAACAGGAGGCCCCAGGTCACCAGCCATATGGGTGAGCACCACACGGTATACCCAGGGACGTGGGCTACTTGCAACCGCCGAAAGCAGGGTAGCCAGGAAGGGTACAGACTAACGGGGAGGCCTACAACTCCACCTGGCCAGGGGAACTCCGGCTTACTCGCAGACTAACCAGGCCCCAACTACTAGCCAGTACTCCCGGGGGAATTTGCCTTGTACCATCAGTAAAGACCCTGAACTGTACCCTCGCGTCTCCGTGCTTCCTTGTCGCACCATTAGTGCTGGGACATCCACACCATCACTCCCAACATCAACCTCATCCTCTGCCCTGAGGCCATACCCCTCCCGTTGGGGGTTATACCATCCACGCTGCACATCCGTACCACCGGCCTCAGCGGACTGCCCTGCAGCGGCGGCTTCATAGCCGCATTCAACGGGTGGCGTAGTCGGACACTAATACCGTCATACCAGTAACTGCCACTTAGTTTGACCACCCTGGGCACGGACCGGGTCACCGCCACACGAAGACTACTACCCCCATCGGATCCGGCTCCGGGTATTCCCCGCGCGCACGCGCGCCGCACTACAGCACTGGCCCAGGGGGCGCGTCAGTAGACAGTAATGAGTGTGCAGCATAGGAGACAGTATGAAGAGGGCCAGATTGTGGGGGACAGTATAGTGAGGGGAAGATTGTGGGGGACAGCATTAGAGGAGCAGCTTTTGGGGGAGAGTATGGAGTGATGGCAGAGCACAGGGGAGAGTATGGAGTGGAGGAACTTGTGGGGGACTTTATGAAAAGGGGAAGCTTGTAGAGGACAGTATGGAATATGGCTACTTGTGGGGTTCTATATGGAAAGGGTCAGCGTGTTGGGTACAGTATGGAGAGGGGTCAGTGTGTGGGTACTGTATGGAGTTGGGTAGTGTGTGTATGGGAAAATATGGAGAGAGACACATTTTGGGGGACAGTATGGCGAAAGGCCACTTGTAGATTACAATACAACAATATGGAGAGGGGCCGCTTTTGGGAGAGAATATGGAGAGGAAAAGCTTGTGTGAGATCACAGGGACAGTAAGGAGAGGAGGCAGCATGTGGGGGACATTATGGTGTGGAGGCAGCATGTGTGGAACAGCATGGAGAGGGGAATTAAAATGGTACTGTTATTTTTAAGGGCACTATGTTGGGATGTACTACAAAAGGCCAGAGAAGAGGGAACTCTACAGAGGCAAGCTGTGGATATGAAAAGTCACCATGGTGTCAGGACCAAATGAAGAAATGGGAGAGAAAGAGAACACATCACCTATAAGGTACCTGAACACAAATGTATATTGCTACTGCCTGCATGCAATAATTACTGTGGTTCCTCTATGGTTTGCAGTATGTATGGCTGGTAACAACTCCCAGTATCTCTTTACCATTGTTAAGGACATACTGGGAGTTGTAGGTTCATTTCATACAACCATATATGATGGGGACTGACAGGACATTGCAATTGATCGCTATTTTAAAGTTGTTGTCCACTTTCAGAAAATTTTCATCCCCAAATGCAGTTTATTATTAAAAACCAAGAAATTGTGTTTTACTCACCGTCCCTGCACAAATGGCTGCAATGAGCATGGTGTTACTTCTTCCCTGGCAGAGCTGCAAAGCTCATTGATTTTCTGCCATGCTGTTGTTGTGATGTCAACCCTGCAGCCAATTTCAGACACAGTGGAGCAGTGACGGAAACCCACCAGTGGACTAAGGTGCGATGAATAAAGTGCGGTTTGTTTATTTTTTTTATAACAAATGTTCATTGGGAACTGGAATTTTCTGAAAGGGGACAACCTCTTTAAGCTTGGTGCTCATGTATTGATGGTGGTTTTGGTGATATCTTTCTGTACTGTTAATGATTCTGGTGCTATATTTGTATACTGATTGTGGTTCTGGTAATGTAATAATGTACTGATGATGGTTCTGGTGCTGTCTTCATATACTGCTGGTGGTTCTGGTGAGGTATTCATTTACTGACAGTGGTGATGTATTCATATACTGATGGTGGTTCTGGTGATGTATTTATGTACTGATGGTGGATTTGGTGATGGTGGCATCACAAACCAAATAATTTTTTTTTTACAAAAATGGTCACTTTTATCATTCAATGAATAACTTAAAAGCAAAATGCAAAAACTAATGACAGAACTGTGTTTATTTCACAGCAGGGAGTGGCGCCATTTCAGTTTTCGCTTCAGGCAACAGTAAAGCTAGAATCTGCCCTGCGCTCTGCAATTAGTGACTTTTCAGTATTGTAAATAAATTTGCTGCAAATCTCTAACATGGATGTCTATGTGCTCTTGGAAAACAAACCTGTCACTTCTGGGCTAAAACACCTACACTCCTCCCATTAACCAGCAAGTGATGTATATTCTGTTCTACCAGCCCATTTAAATTGTAGGTGTTTTAGCCAAGAAGTGACATGCTTTGTCCAAAGTTATAGGCTTATAGCCCCAGAGAGGCATGTAGCGTAGAGCTGTACCCATCAGACAGGAGGTCACCTTGCCGCGGTTTGATGGGCACACATGAATTAGCCAATTTATGCGCTAAGAACAGTCGTTTTTTGTAAGTATAGCTTACTGAGTAATAACACAGTTTAGATCAAATATTTCCATTGTTTTTATGTATCTTGCCCATAATGGATTGCTGCTGCGCTTTCTTTATATATATATATTGTGCAGTTTCTGCAGCTGGCACCTGTTCACACTTAAAATGTGCTGGTCAGGTTTTTCTATTATATATGACGCTCCCCCTGGGCCGTGGGGATACCCGGAGCCGGGCCTTGTAAATGCTGGGGGTTGTAGTATTGTGGCGGCGACCCGGTCCGTGACCCAGGGCGGTCAAACCAGTGGCAGTCTATGTGTATAGGTTTATATAGTCCGACTACGCCACCTGTGGATTGCGGTTATGGAGAACCGCCGCTGCGGAGCAGTCCACTGAAGCCGATGGTATGCGCAGCAAGTGTAGTATAACTCCCCACAGGAAGAGCGTAGCTTCAGGGCAGCGCAGGTGAATGATGGTGGTTGTGCGGAGCATCCCAGTGCAGTGAGTGCTGGCGCGGTAAGAAACACGGAGACAAGGTGATGCAGTCCTAGGGTTTTTACTCACAGTTGTCAATCCAGATTATTACGGCCGGTCACAATCTCCCGTGTCGTACTGCGTTCACCAAGTGAGGGGCTCGGCCGACTCCCAGATATCTTTGGAGTACTTATCAGGACCCCCTTCATGTGTCCTCTCTCTGGCCCTTCGTGCCCCACACCTTACACCGCTTCTGTCCAGCTGCCTCGGCTCTTGGCCGGCGACGTCTGTTCCGTCCCCTGGACCCTATGTGGTGCCTTCCTAGCGTGGACTGCGAGGGGCTATGACACATGCAATGCCACACCCTCTGGTGACTAGCTGAGCGTGGTTTCTGCCTCCACTAGTAAAGGGAACTGGTTCCCTGTCTTGGCCTGACTGTCACGGGTGTGTCGCCACGAAGATCGTC
Organism: Phyllobates terribilis; assembly: GCF_046119375.1. NCBI lineage: Eukaryota > Metazoa > Chordata > Amphibia > Anura > Dendrobatidae > Phyllobates > Phyllobates terribilis. The sequence goes on along the minus strand of NW_027362762.1, from coordinate 322,309,463 downwards.
ACGATTACACAGCCTGACTTCTCGCAGCTGACTTTTTGGTGCTTTGTGTTTTTCGGCAGTGAGGGAGTTAATTCTCTCTCTCTCTGTGCTAGACGAGGTCCTGCCTCGCCCAGCTGCAATCAATGCTGCTGTAGTGAGACTCCTTCAAATGCCTGCTGGTCTGTTAGGGAAGTGTCGGTGAAAGCATTTCATGCAGACTAACAGAGCGGATCGTGGTATTTGGAGTTTCAGAGATAAGTGTATTTGGAGTGTTTTTTCCCTTTCTCGCTTTATCATTTATCTCCTTTCCCGTTGGTGTTCCCTCTGTTGTAGTTGTGTAGTTTTTGTATGCAAGGTGGTTTTGGTTTTTCCCTTGTACTGTCTCGTTCGTCTAAGTACTGTGTGTGGGCATATTATTACTTGTCCCCTTTTGTTGTGATCGGGGTCCTTCTCAGGACTAGATTACTTAGGTGCAGGGATCCTCAGGAGGTAGGGGTTACGCTGGCGGCCTGGACCTCTGTACCTTTAACAGTACCTCCAGGTTGAGGGATTAGTCAGGGCCCCAGCTTAGGGTCAGCTTAGGCCCCCTACCTCCAGTATACAGAGACAGCGTGACATTTTCACCGACCAATGGTCAGACGGAACGTATGAACCAGAGCTTGGAGACATATCTCCGGTGTTTTGTGTCAGAGAACCAGGAGGTCTGGGCTTCTTTCTTACCTCTGGCAGAGTTTGCTATTAATAATAGGCGGAGCGAGTCCACTGGTAAGTCCCCGTTTTTTGGGGCATATGGTTTTCACCCCCAGTTTTGTACTTTCAGTAGGGGGGGCTCTTCGGGGGTTCCTGAGGAGGAATGATTTTCCTCATCACTCGCTTCAGTATGGAGAGGGGTGCTGAAGAATCTGAATACTATGGGGAACCGATACAAACGTATGGCTGATAGGAGGAGAGTGTCTGGTCCGGACCTAAGTGTGAACGATCGGGTATGGTTGTCTACCAGGAATATAAAACTTAAGGTTCCCTCCTGGAAACTGGGTCCCAGGTTCATCGGGCCGTACAGAATCAGTTCTATTATTAATCCGGTGGCATTCCGTCTTGACCTCCCCCCTACGTTTAAAATTCACAACGTGTTCCACAGATCGTTGCTTAAGAGGTATGTGGCGCCGGTGGTACCGTCACCTTTACCTCCCCCTCCAGTGGTGGTCAAGGGTAACTTGGAGTTCCAGGTATCGAGGGTCATCGATTCATGCTTTAATCTCCGGTCCCTTCAGTACCTGGTTCATTGGAAAGGGTATGGTCCTGAGGAGAGGATGTGGGTTCCTGCGTCGGATATTAACGCAGACCGATTAGTTCGGGCCTTCCACACGACTCACCCGGATAAACCTGGCCCTGAGGGTCCGGAGGCCCCTCGTAGAAGGGGGGGTACTGTCACGGGTGTGTCACCACGAAGATCGTCACGATTACACAGCCTGACTTCTTGCAGCTGACTTTTTGGTGCTTTGTGTTTTTCGGCAGTGAGGGAGTTAATTCTCTCTCTCTCTGTGCTAGACGAGGTCCTGCCTCGCCCAGCTGCAATCAATGCTGCTGTAGTGAGACTCCTTCAAATGCCTGCTGGTCTGTTAGGGAAGTGTCGGTGAAAGCATTTCATGCAGACTAACAGAGCGGATCGTGGTATTTGGAGTTTCAGAGATAAGTGTATTTGGAGTGTTTTTTCCCTTCCTCGCTTTATCATTTATCTCCTTTCCCGTTGGTGTTCCCTCTGTTGTAGTTGTGTAGTTTTTATATGCAAGGTGGTTTTGGTTTTTCCCTTGTACTGTCTCGTTCGTCTAAGTACTGTGTGTGGGCATATTATTACTTGTCCCCTTTTGTTGTGATCGGGGTCCTTCTCAGGACTAGATTACTTAGGTGCAGGGATCCTCAGGAGGTAGGGGTTACGCTGGCGGCCTGGACCTCTGTACCTTTAACAGTACCTCCAGGTTGAGGGATTAGTCAGGGCCCCAGCTTAGGGTCAGCTTAGGCCCCCTACCTCCAGTATACAGAGACAGCGTGACACTGACCCCCCTACCTCCTGGCAGCGGCGGGCGTACGGGTGGCTTGCTGCACGGCCCGTACCCCTGGGGTCCCTTCGGTTCCTTTCCTGGAGCCTTCCTGCTCCTTCTTTCCTCTCCTTCCTCCTTCGGGTTCAGGCCTCCTGGCCAGGCCTGCCTGTGGAGCAGAGCTCGTACAGAGCCTCTGCTCCTGTCTCCTCTGACAGACTTTCTGAACTCTCTCCCTGAACCAAGATGGTTCCTACTTTTTATATGCTCCTCCTACAGTGCTCCCAGGATCTACGTTCTCCACCCATCCACTACATAGTTCCCCCTCTCTAGGTGGTTCCTCCCCACTCCAGCCAGGGATCAGGGACAGTTGTGCTTCCCCACAGGAGCATTGTCGCCCTGTCCCCCGGAAATGTGGTGTAGTGAATGTAGTGTTAGGGTCCTGACCCATACTCCTCCCTTACCTGAGAGTGAGATACCACACCTCTGGGTGAGATGCAACACCTCTGTGGCGACCGAACCCTCAGGGGCGCCACATATAGATAGATAGGTAGATAGATAGATAGATAGGTAGATAGATAGATAGAGTGCTGGATAGATGGTTAGCTAGATAGTTAGATAGATAATAGCTAGATATATAGAGAGAGAAATAGATAAATAGAGAGCTAGATGGATAGATAGATATACAGATAGATATATGGATAGATAGATAGATAGAAATATAGATAGAGGGATAGCTAGCTAGCTAGGTAGATAGATAGATAGATAGATAGAGTTTGGGCACGATCTATGTATAATGTGGAGTGAGTCATGTTAATGATTAGACATATACTGTTGGTGAATATGATTAATTATGATGATATATGAATTTTATCATTTGTGATATAGATATTGGTCACTTTATTTAATATTTACACAGTATCCTATATATGAAACAATAATGTATGTAATTCAAATTATGTATAAAAATGAATGTCTATGTAAATTGCTGCTAATTGTTGTTGTAAATGAGCAGCCTTAAACACTCTGCACCTTGCACTTTCACATTGCTTGAGAAAGGTCCACAATATTGGACCGAAACGTTGCCACAGCCACATGGGCTAATAAATTGGATATTTTTTTCTCTATTTGTGTGCTGTCTCCATTTTTTCGTGGATATTCATAGATCTGGTATGTACCTGGGTGTCTGAGCACCTCCTGCTATAATTTTTGTGCTGCTTTTTTTTTTTTTTTTTTCAGATATATAGATAGAGTGCTGGACGGATGGTTAGATATATAGATAATAGATAGATGTATAGAGAGAGATAGATAAATAGAGAGCTAGATGGATGGATAGATAGAGTGCTGGATAGATGGTTAGATAGTTAGATAATAAATAGATGTATAAAGAGAGAGATAGATAAATAGAGAGCTAGATGGATGGATAGAGAGATAGATAGATAGATAGATAGATAGAGGGATAGATAGATGCATAGAGAACTAGATGGATGGATTGAGAGCTGGATAGATAAATAGATAGATAGATGTATAGAGAGCTAGATGGATGGATGGATAGATGAATAGATAGATGTAGAGAGTGCTGGATGGATGGATAGATAGATAGATAGATAGATAGATAGATAGACAGATGTATAGATAGAGGGATGAATGGATGGATAGCTAGATGTATAGAGAGATGGATGGAGGATGGGTGGATAGATAGATAGAGTGCTGGATGGAAGGTTATATAGATAGATAATATATAGATGTATAGAGAGAGATAGATAGATAAATAGAGAGCTAGATGGATGGATGGATAGATATATAGATATATAGATAGATAGATAGATATATAATAGATAGATAGATAGATAGATAGATAGATAGAGGGATGGATAGATAGATAGATAGATAATAGATAGATAGAGATAGATAGATTAGAGGGATAGATACGTATGTCTGTATGTATGCTGTGTATGATTTGTGTGTGACGTATATGTCTATGTGTGCATAGATTTTGTCCATGATGTGTATCACTAAAGAGAGGTGGGCCACACACAATTCTTGTCACTGTCCACCCATGAAATGAATAGGTATGAGTGCAGATAGCTTACAGAGATATAGCTGTAGATAAATACATTTGGAGAAATTGATAGACAGAGGAATGAAGCCAGAATGATGCGTATATATATAATTAAATAATAAATATACAGACAGATAAATATGTGATTGATGTACAATCATAGATAAATAGATGGTAGGAATATAGATCGCAATATAGATTATTTTTCTTGCCGTACTGCATGAATTGGCAGTGTGAATTATTATTATTCGCAGGGTTTTTTGCAATTAACAAAGAATAAGACATTGAAGTGTTAATGCCGGCTGCATTGTGGCTGTGATTGAGGTGATGTCAGCATACATTCTAGCTGAGGAATGTCAGCTCCCCTCTGGACATTTGGAGGGTCTGCCACTTGTACTGTGGGCATGGCTCCGCCCACACATTCTTTTTTGGCTGGTTCCCACAGGAGCAAAGTGACATTGAAGGCCAAAAAGGATGAAAACAAAAGAAGACCCCCTGCTGCTTGGCCAGCATGCTGTGCTGTCACCAGTACTAATTCATTACCTCACCTTTAATCTTGCAGTTCCATTATAGGTTAAAAAGAGCCCCACTTAACAGCTGACAAGATTACAGCATGCCCAGCTAAGCCAAAAAAAGAAAGTTTGCAAGGTTATAAACACCTGTAAGAAATATATATCAGTGTGTGACTTACCCACCCTGTAATTCTGTGGTAGAGTAGACATCCTTTACTGCTACAACACTGATTCTTTTCCCTCTTCATTTTTTTTCTGCCATTAATGTTCAGATGTATACAGACTCTGCCTGCCAGTGCAGTCTGAGACTTGTAGTTCCACAAACAAAATAAGCAAGTTTCATCTTTGCATTAGTTCACGTGAAATAAATATTAGTCTATTTCCTGATGCCTATGTGGTGTACGGTATAAATGTTTACAGCATTATGTCTTCAGAATACTCTTTCCATCTACGCAATGTATTCATTTCTTGATAGAAGTTAATAATCACACTGTAATTTTCCATTCTTTCCATCTTGCTGTATTTGCAGTTGTTGTAATAGTAACACTATTCCAATTTAACCTCTGATCAAAACTCTAGAGGACTGTACAATATCACCCAATTATTGATCAGGTAATGCTAAGGAAAAATTAAACACTGCTTGGAGTGTATTAGGCTTGACGTACTTCCTTAATTTACAGTATCTCTAATATCTCTGGGAAATAGCAATATGATAAACTGTGAACATATTTTATCGCTAATAAAAGAAGAATCCTTAAAACTTAAATGGATCTGTCACCAGATTTGAAAATACAAACTTTATATGTTATTAATACTGATGAGCGAGCATGCTCGCTACTGCTCGGTGCTCACCCGAGCATCTCACTGATCGAGATGCTCGGCGCTCGTCGAGTATTTCCGGGGTTGCTCGGCGGGAGCTCGGGTCCCCTCCCTGCATGATTGGCGCTCTTTAGAGTGCCAATCAACATGCAGGGATTGCCTGCCACTCACTGTAATGCCGTAGCCATGTTGGTTGTGGCATCACAGTGATTGGCTGGCCACACAGCATCATCAGGTGTATATAAGACCGGCGCCGCCATGCTCATCACAGTCACTCTGGAATCAGACAGTGTAGGGAGAGGTGATGCTGCATCAGGGAGAGATTTGCTTGTGTATTAGGTAGTGTAGGGAGAAAAACCGTACATTACACATATCCATCTTAACAAACAGTCCTTTTGAGGACTAACTAATCCATCTGCAGAGATATCAGGCAGGTAGTGTATATAGGCAGGCAGGCAGGGTATATAGCAGACTGCAGTGCATATTGCACAAGAGGCTCCATTCCAATTCTGCCTTCTGCTACTGTTAGATATTTCTATACAAAGGCCCAGGTCTCAGGGGCCAGGAACACTTTTTTTTTGGATCTTAATCCTCATTATTTGCTTAAAAAGCAATCCAGAGAACACAGTTTTTTCTGCACCATTTGCTTGTTGGCAGTGCAGAATACAGCCAGGTCCTTTCCATATTACAGCACTAGAAATCCAGCTATTTTAAACTGTGTATACACATATACGTTGTCAGAAAATACTGCCATTTCTGACCTCCATTAAAAATTTCTTTCAGTGTGTCAGTGAAGCAATTCACACCAGTTTGCTGTTCAAACGACTTACCTACAGGCCAGGTATTTAAAACTCTGTTTTCTCCGTCACACGGATCACGTCCGTCAGAAAACACTGCCATTTCTGGTTGTGTCAGTGAAGCAATGTTGCCTTTTAGGCTCGTGGAGATGGAAACATTCCGCAACCTGATGGTGGCGGCCGTCCCTCAGTACTCGTTTCCCAGCCGCCACTATTTCTCCCGGTGTGCCGTCCCCGCATTACACAAGCACGTGTCCCAAAACATTAGCCGCGCCCTCAACAACGCAGTTACTGGGAAAGTCCACCTAACTTGTGGACAGGGACGGTACATCTCGCTGACGGCACACTGGGTTAACATAGTGGAAGCCGGGACCCAGTCGGACTTTGGGACAGAACACGTCCTCCCGACGCCAAGGATTGCTGGCCCTAGGTCAATCAGGGTTGCCCCCACGGTCTACAGCTCCTGCACCTCATCCTCCTCAGCCTCCTACTCCTCTTCAGCCTCCATCTCCGAAATGACCACATCAGTCACAAGCTGGAAGCACTGCAGCACTGCCTCGGCCAAGCGGCCACAGGCTGTGCTGAAGCTAATATGCTTAGGTGACAAACCGCACAATGCTGAAGAGTTGTGGACAGCTCTGAAAGAGCAGACAGATCTGTGGCTCACACCGCTGAACCTACAGCCAGGCATGGTCGTGTGTGACAATGGCCGGAACCTGGTGGCGGCTCTGAGGCGAGGCGAGCTCACACACGTACCATGCCTGGCCCATGTGCTTAACCTTGTGGTTCAGCGGTTTCTCAAATCCTACCCAGAGCTGCCGGATCTGTTGTTAAAGTACGCCGCCTGTGTGCTCATTTTAGAAAGTCAGCTACAGCTTCCGCCGCCCTTGCCGTGTTTCAGCAGCGTTTGCAGCTTCCGGGTCACAGACTGGTGTTTGATGTCCCCACGCAATGGAACTCTACACTGCAGATGTTGGGAAGGATTTGTGAGCAGAAGAGGACAGTTGTTGAGTACCAGTATCAACAAGGCCGTCAGTATTCAGTTAAGACTCCACACATAAGACATCAGGAATGGACATGGATGTCAGACATATGTACCATCCTCCAAAACTTTTAGGACTCCACCAAGATGGTGAGCGGCGATGACGCCATAATTAGCGTCACCATCCCGCTTCTTTGTCTTCTGAAACGCTCTCTGTTCACAATCAAAGAAGATGCATTGCATTCCAGACTTCTCAACACCACCGATTGATAGCAGCGTAACATAAACTCAAATCCAGTGTCTTTTCTTGGAAGGTGTATTCCCATGCACCTTTTCACACTTCAGACATGGGTATGCACTTCCTGATTTTGGCTATTTGCTCTTGTCCTCCTCCTTCTCCTCATCCTCCACCACCATATCACCAGGGTGACCGTGGTCTGTGATGCAACACCCACATAATTTTTTTAAAGGGTGTTTATGATGCCCGTGAAAATTTTTTTTATACAGTATGCTCATGTATACTCCCCAGGGGTAAATATTTGTCAGCCCATACAATTAGTGCATGGGCATTGCAAGTAAATTCTTAGTGGGGTTTTTCCTAAATTTGGTCAGCCGTTAGACTCATTGCATACCCTATAACTGTATAGCAGACCCTCTCCTTTCTAATGGGAACTTTTTTTACTTGTTACTGTGGTCCTGCTCTATGTGTCTTTAAATTTTTAGTGGGGTTTTTGCTAAATTTGGTCAGCCGTTAGACTCACTGCATACCATATAACTGTATAGCAGACTCTCTCCTTTCTAATGGGAATTTTTCATTACTGTGGCCCTGCTCTATGTGTCTTTAAATTCTTAGTGGGGTTTTTCCTAAATTTGGTCAGCCGTTGGAGTCACTGCATACCCTATAACTGTATACCGGCATGAGGTTATGAAAAGCTTCTGCCTCCACGAGCCTAAAAGGCCACATTTCAAGTGCAAGCAGCTGTCAAAAATTTGGCAGTATAGTATTGCAGCATGTGGGTGGGTGGCTGGCTGGCTGCATACTTGCGCTTGCATTCCAAGGAATGGAGTAGGGACAACTGAACGCTGCACTGGGACAAGGACGTGGACGGTGATTGTTGCAAGTCTGCAACGACAGGCACATGGCGGGAGGCATCTTTGTATGCGCCAAGGATCACTTATGATGGGCACACTTTTAGGAAGTGACCTGGGAGTCAGAGATGCTTCCAGAGGTCTTCCCCATGCTGTTCCCATGTCTTTTCAGCACTTTATGCATGTGTCTGATGATGTGTCACACACCACATGGCCAGATAAGATTGTAAAATGTTAAAATGACATTTCCTGGTGAATGCATTTGTCTTGGTTGAAAGCAATGCAAAAGTGCAAAAACGCATCAAAAACGCTACGTGTGAACATAGCCCAAGGTGTGGAGGAGTATTTTTGTTTTTGGTTATTTATTTTGCCTTATATACAAGTCATTACCCTGGAAAGGATGTTCCTTAACATATTTCCCATAAGAAAGTCTGTAAAAGTGGCGTAATACTCTGACAACGTTGTTGACAGCAGTGATCTGGGAGTCAGAGATGCTTCCAGGGGTCTTCCCCATGCTGTTCCCATGTCATTTGAGCACTGTTCCCATCGATTGGGCAATTTTTAGGCCCTCTGCAGACAGCCGAGGGGAGCCGTCTGAAAAATGCTCGAGTTTCCCATAGACTTACATTGGGCTCGTTGCTCGTGTTGAGCACCCAAGTATTCCAATTTGCTCGACCCGAGCAATGAGTACCCGAGCATTTTAGTGCTCGTTCATCACTAGTTATTAACAGATCTTTTAGACTTGGTGTACTTATTTTGAAATCTATGTCAGAATGACTATGTTATCCTGATATTAAAAGAAGCATTTTATGAGGAAACTTTGTTTGATGGCCCCTTTAAATATTATGTATCCACTGGCTCTTGATGGACTGAGTAGTTTACCCACTCCGGTATGGCATGAAAGCAGTGCAACTGGACACCAGCAACAGTTCGTGTGGATTGTACTCATTAGAAAGCAACAGGCCTGATAATTATAAAATATATTGAAGAGGTAACAGGCTTGAACAAATGTGGAAATTTGGTTTACTCAATTGCAAAATGAACTTCGGCACTCCATACATGAATATATAAGAAATATTGGATCTAGACTAATGTCACTTTGAGAAATGAAGGTTTTTTGCGCATAATTTGGCCAATGTATGTGTGCCCATCAACCACGACAAGGTCACCTTCGTATGATGGGAAACTACGCTACGCTACCACTGGATATGCCACTCTTGGGCTGTAAGCCTGTATGGACAATATGTCTCTGCTTGGGCTTTTAACCTACAATGTATGGGCTGGTAGAGCTAGTTAAAACCACCTGTGACTGAATGGAAGGGACACATGGTCAGAAAAAAAGGCTGTCAAACTTCTAATAGTGTGAACACGTACCTGCTGCAATGTTCCAGGAGCGGGATCCCAAAAATGATTAATAGAAAAAAGAGAGGGGTCGCTCACTGGTCTATGCGGGTGCTCTGAAGAAAAAAGTAATCTCAATTGCAAAATGAACTTCGGCACTCCATACATGAATATATAAGAAATATTGGATCTAGACTAATGTCACTTTGAGAAATGAAGGTTTTTTGCGCATAATTTGGCCAATGTATGTGTGCCCATCAACCACGACAAGGTCACCTTCGTATGATGGGAAACTATGCTACGCTACCACTGGATATGCCACTCTTGGGCTGTAAGCCTGTATGGACAATATGTCTCTGCTTGGGCTTTTAACCTACAATGTATGGGCTGGTAGAGCTAGTTAAAACCACCTGTGACTGAATGGGAGGGACACATGGTCAGAAAAAAAGGCTGTCAAACTTCTAATAGTGTGAACACGTACCTGCTGCAATGTTCCAGGAGCGGGATCCCAAAAATGATTAATAGAAAAAAGAGAGGGGTCGCTCACTGGTCTATTCGGGTGCTCTGAAGAAAAAAGTAATCTCAATTGCAAAATGAACTTCGGCACTCCATACATGAATATATAAGAAATATTGTATCTAGACTAATGTCACTTTGAGAAATGAAGTTTTTTTGCGCATAATTTGGCCAATTTATGTGTGCCCATCAACCATGACAAGGTCACCTTTGTATGATGGGAAACTACGCTACGCTACCACTGGATATGCCACTCTTGGGCTGTAAGCCTGTATGGACAATATGTCTCTGCTTGGGCTTTTAACCTACAATGTATGGGCTGGTAGAGCTAGTTAAAACCACCTGTGACTGAATGGGAGGGACACATGGTCAGAAAAAAAGGCTGTCAAACTTCTAATAGTGTGAACACGTACCTGCTGCAATGTTCCAGGAGCGGGATCCCAAAAATGATTAATAGAAAAAAGAGAGGGGTCGCTCACTGGTCTATTCGGGTGCTCTGAAGAAAAAAGTAATCTCAATTGCAAAATGAACTTCGGCACTCCATACATGAATATATAAGAAATATTGTATCTAGACTAATGTCACTTTGAGAAATGAAGTTTTTTTGCGCATAATTTGGCCAATTTATGTGTGCCCATCAACCATGACAAGGTCACCTTTGTATGATGGGAAACTACGCTACGCTACCACTGGATATGCCACTCTTGGGCTGTAAGCCTGTATGGACAATATGTCTCTGCTTGGGCTTTTAACCTACAATGTATGGGCTAGTAGAGCTAGTTAAAAGAAGTTTGACAGCCTTTTTTTCTGACCATGTGTCCCTCCCATTCAGTCACAGGTGGTTTTAACTAGCTCTACCAGCCCATACATTGTACAGTCAAGGCCAAAAGTATTGAGAATGAGACAAATAGTAATTTTTCCAAAGTTTACTGCTTCATTTTTTGTAATGGCAATTTGCATATACTCCTGAATGTCAAAGAGTGATCAGCTTAACAGCAATTACTGTACTTGCAAAGTCAATATTTGCCCAGAAAATGAACTTTAACCCCCAAAACACATTTCAACATCATTGCAGTCCTGCCTTAAAAGGAGCAGCTAACGTCGTTTTAGTGATTGATCCATTAACACAGGTGTGGGTGTTGATGAGGACAGGGCTGGCGATCAATCAGTCATGATTAAGTAAGAATGACATCTCTGGACACTTTAAAAGGAGGCTGGTTCTTGGTATCATTGTTTCTCTTCAGTTAACCATGGTTATCTCTAAAGAAACACGTGCAGCCATCATTGCACTGCACAAAAATGGCCTAACAGGGAAGAGTATCGCAGCTACAAAGATTGCACCTCAGTCAACAATCTATCGCATCATCAAGAACTTCAAGGAGAGAGCTTCCATTGTTGTCAAAAAGGCTCCAGGGCGCCCAAGAAAGACCAGCAAGCGCCAGGACCGTATCTTAAAACTGTTTCAGCTGCGGGATCGGACTACCAGCAGTGCTGAGCTTGCTCAGGAATGGCAGCAGGCTTGTATGAGTGCTTCTGCACTCACTGTGAGGCGGAGACTCTTTGAGCAAGGGCTGGTTTCAAGGAGGGCAGCAAAGAAGCCACTTCTCTCCAGAAAAAACATCAGGGACCGACTGATATTCTGCAAAAGGTACAGGGAGTGGACTGCTGAGGACTGGGGCAAAGTCATTTTCTCTGATGAATCCCCTTTTCGATTGTTTGGGACATGTGGAAAACAGCTTATTCGGAGAAGAAGAGGTGAGCGCTACCACCAGTCTTGTCTCATGCCAACTGTAAAGCATCCTGAAACCATTCATGTGTGGGGTTGCTTCTCAGCCAAGGGAATCGGCTCACTCACAGTCTTGCCTAAAAACACAGCCATTAATAAAGAATGGTACCAGAATGTCCTCCAAGAGCAACTTCTCCCAACCGTCCAAGAGCAGTTTGGCGCCCAACAATGCCTTTTCCAGCATGATGGAGCACCTTGCCATAAAGCAAAGGTGATAACTAAATGGCTCATGGAACAAAACATAGAGATTTTGGGTCCATGGCCTGGAAACTCCCCAGATCTTAATCCCATTGAGAACTTGTGGTCAATCATCAAGAGACGGGTGGACAAACAAAAACCAACAAATTCTGGCAAAATGCAAGCATTGATTATGCAAGAATGGACTGCTATCAGTCAGGATTTGGTCCAAAAGTTGATTGAGAGCATGCCAGGGAGAATTACAGAGGTCTTGAAGAAGAAGGGGCAACACTGCAAATATTGACTTGCTGCATTAACTCATTCTAACTGTCAATATAACCTATTGGTACTCATAATATGATTACAATTATATTTCTGTATGTGATATAAACATCAGACAAAAACTAAACCAGAGGCCAGCAGATCATGTGAAAATATAATTTTGGTATCATTCTCAAAACTTTTGGCCATGACTGTAGGTTAAAAGCCCAAGCAGAGACATATTGTCCATACAGGCTTACAGCCCAAGAGTGGCATATCTAGTGGTAGCGTAGCGTAGTTTCCCATCATACGAAGGTGACCTTGTCATGGTTGATGGGCACACATAAATTGGCCAAATTATGCGCAAAAAAACCTTCATTTCTCAAAGTGACATTAGTCTAGATCTAAATATTTCTTATATATTCATGTATGGAGTGCCGAAGTTCATTTTGCAATTGAGATTACTTTTTTCTTCAGAGCACCCGAATAGACCAGTGAGCGACCCCTCTCTTTTTTCTATTAATCATTTTTGGGATCCCGCTCCTGGAACATTGCAGCAGGTACGTGTTCACACTATTAGAAGTTTGACAGCCTTTTTTTCTGACCATGTGTCCCTCCCATTCAGTCAGAGGTGGTTTTAACTAGCTCTACCAGCCCATACATTGTAGGTTAAAAGCCCAAGCAGAGACATATTGTCCATACAGGCTTGCAGCCCAAGAGTGGCATATCCAGTGGTAGCGTAGCGTAGTTTCCCATCATACGAAGGTGACCTTGTCATGGTTGATGGGCACACATAAATTGGCCAAATTATGCGCAAAAAACCTTCATTTCTCAAAGTGACATTAGTCTAGATCCAATATTTCTTATATATTCATGTATGGAGTGCCGAAGTTCATTTTGCAATTGAGATTACTTTTTTCTTCAGAGCACCCGAATAGACCAGTGAGCGACCCCTCTCTTTTTTCTATTAATCATTTTTGGGATCCCGCTCCTGGAACATTGCAGCAGGTACGTGTTCACACTATTAGAAGTTTGACAGCTTTTTTTCTGACCATGTGTCCCTCCCATTCAGTCACAGGTGGTTTTAACTAGCTCTACCAGCCCATACATTGTAGGTTAAAAGCCCAAGCAGAGACATATTGTCCATACAGGCTCACAGCCCAAGAGTGGCATATCCAGTGGTAGCGTAGCGTAGTTTCCCATCATACGAAGGTGACCTTGTCGTGGTTGATGGGCACACATAAATTGGCCAAATTATGCGCAAAAAACCTTCATTTCTCAAAGTGACATTAGTCTAGATCCAATATTTCTTATATATTCATGTATGGAGTGCCGAAGTTCATTTTGCAATTGAGATTACTTTTTTCTTCAGAGCACCCGAATAGACCAGTGAGCGACCCCTCTCTTTTTTCTATTAATCATTTTTGGGATCCCGCTCCTGGAACATTGCAGCAGGTACGTGTTCACACTATTAGAAGTTTGACAGCCTTTTTTTCTGACCATGTGTCCCTCCCATTCAGTCACAGGTGGTTTTAACTAGCTCTACCAGCCCATACATTGTAGGTTAAAAGCCCAAGCAGAGACATATTGTCCATACAGGCTTACAGCCCAAGAGTGGCATATCCAGTGGTAGCGTAGCGTAGTTTCCCATCATACGAAGGTGACCTTGTCGTGGTTGATGGGCACACATAAATTGGCCAAATTATGCGCAAAAAACCTTCATTTCTCAAAGTGACATTAGTCTAGATCCAATATTTCTTATATATTCATGTATGGAGTGCCGAAGTTCATTTTGCAATTGAGATTACTTTTTTCTTCAGAGCACCCGAATAGACCAGTGAGCGACCCCTCTCTTTTTTCTATTAATCATTTTTGGGATCCCGCTCCTGGAACATTGCAGCAGGTACGTGTTCACACTATTAGAAGTTTGACAGCCTTTTTTTCTGACCATGTGTCCCTCCCATTCAGTCACAGGTGGTTTTAACTAGCTCTACCAGCCCATACATTGTAGGTTAAAAGCCAAAGCAGAGACATATTGTCCATACAGGCTTACAGCCCAAGAGTGGCATATCCAGTGGTAGCGTAGCGTAGTTTCCCATCATACGAAGGTGACCTTGTCATGGTTGATGGGCACACATAAATTGGCCAAATTATGCGCAAAAAACCTTCATTTCTCAAAGTGACATTAGTCTAGATCCAATATTTCTTATATATTCATGTATGGAGTGCCGAAGTTCATTTTGCAATTGAGATTACTTTTTTCTTCAGAGCACCCGAATGGACCAGTGAGCGACCCCTCTCTTTTTTCTATTAATCATTTTTGGGATCCCGCTCCTGGAACATTGCAGCAGGTACGTGTTCACACTATTAGAAGTTTGACAGCCTTTTTTTCTGACCATGTGTCCCTCCCATTCAGTCACAGGTGGTTTTAACTAGCTCTACCAGCCCATACATTGTAGGTTAAAAGCCCAAGCAGAGACATATTGTCCATACAGGCTTACAGCCCAAGAGTGGCATATCCAGTGGTAGCGTAGCGTAGTTTCCCATCATACGAAGGTGACCTTGTCGTGGTTGATGGGCACACATAAATTGGCCAAATTATGCGCAAAAAACCTTCATTTCTCAAAGTGACATTAGTCTAGATCCAATATTTCTTATATATTCATGTATGGAGTGCCGAAGTTCATTTTGCAATTGAGATTACTTTTTTCTTCAGAGCACCCGAAGAAATTTGGTTTACACCACTGGCAACACTTTAATTAGCAAAATTTGCAAAAGTCTGCTGGCAAACACTTCATCAGCACTTCCTTCAGACAGGCACATTCTTTTATCTCCTTCACAGTGCGGTGTGGCACACATCCACAGTACTGTTCAAAAGCACATTTCATGGTCATCTCTTTTGCCAGTGGTACTCTACATTAGCTTTTATCTGGAAACCTGCAAACTTGCGGCCTACTAACTCAGTTATCACATCAATGCCTCCGCATATACTTACACTTGCATTTATTTGCCTCTAGTTTGGCAATTATCTTTATATTCAGGCTTCAGACACTTTTTGTTTGGCAAACCTCACAGTCAGGAATAAATCTGTATGCTCTCCTCTGCTGTGTCTAATTTAATGAATTTTTGCTGATAACTTTGCCCTACCAATGGATACATTCATAGGAATAAGTCTCTTTGCTTCCTCTTTGTGGTGACAGTCCTTACCCTCTCTATGTCATGGTAGCATTCTCATCCAGAAGGGCTTATCCATTCCTCCTGGAGCAGACTAGAACAATTCCAGTACAGGATGGAGCTTCTTATGTGATCCTCTGTACCTCCAAGGACACCAATTAGCAAATAATACCCCTTTTCTTGCTAGCTTCTTTTCTGGCTTCTTGCAGTAGTCATCTGACAGAAAAGAAATAGATGGAATATGATCATAAAAACATAGGCTAGAGAATTTATAGTAGGACAAAAAGCTCTAATTTATCTACCCGAAGTCCTATTTCTTCCAGAATTCAGATCAAGGCAGGTATGTGTAAGGAATAACTTAAGTCCACATGACACGAAATTCACTAGGACAAAGAAGATGTTGTTTTCAGCTTGTACAGTGGTTACCTGAGGTCAGTATCTATCTTATTTTTCCTAAAATTGCAATTAAAGTTGTGTTTTTTATTTATCCAAGAGATTTTTTTTCTATGATTTTAGGAGTAAAGATTGTAATAATATGTTTCATGGACTGTGAATAATATCTATGGTAGGCAAGAGATATTAGATAGGTGGCAGATCCAACCAAAGGTGATCTGGAGTATGGGGGCCTCTCAACTGTTCCTTGATTGCAGATGAGATTGGAGAAATCAGGGTCAAGAAAAATGGTAAATCTTGCCTGTGTGGCCTGTTGATGAAGCTCAGAGACTGGCAGGGACCGAGGAAGCACTGGAAGAGAAACGGTGGGGAATTGTGCTTATAATAAACAGCAAATACATACAAATCTCATGTATGTATTTGCTGTTTATTGTATAGAATCTGATATTGGTATGGCAGGTTTTCTCTCCATGAATTTTGACACAGAACAGTGGCTAGTGGAGGCTAAGGAGGTCTTTTCAGAACAAGTGTTTACTCAAAAGAAATATACACCCACGTATAAGGCTGCATTCAGAGAGCTGACTAGGGCCTATAAGGATAAAATATCCTCTTGGTGGGAAGTACAGAGTTTGGATAACTATATCAAGGCAGGGATTGTACCAAGGGGACTTAGAATCACTCTTAATCCGGGCAATAGACACAGAAATACAGGGTTTATCTCTAGATGGGAACGGGAGGTGACTGCTAGCTCCCTACGTCTTATGACATTATTGTTGGAGGAGGAGAAACAAACCTTACTGACTCTCGATGATAAATTGAGGGAGCAAATAGAACTCACCAAAAAATTCTCACAGGAGACTGACTTTGGGACAAGGGAGGCTAAACTTCAAGCTGATATTGAAAGGTTCCAGTATCATATTAAAGAAAGGAAACACAAACAATTTCTGAGAGATTCACAGGACTTTAAAGAAAATAAGGCCTACCTTTTTCTGAATAATAAACCTGTATCGGTTGAACGAGAGACAGATATCTCCTCTACTGATACTGAATTCTCAGATACTGATAGTAGGAGTAAATCAGATAGGGGGCGACAGAGGGTTGGGGGACGTGCTCGTGGTCCGGGCAGGGGGAGACAACAATATGTAGTACAAAATACTCATTTTTTAGATTCAACATACCCCCTGAGGAATCGGATCAATCAGGGAAGACCCTAACCTCTGAATCAGATACAAGAGTTATAAATCTCTCATCGAGAACATTGAGATCCGTGGAATTAGCAGTACTTAATAAGGGTCTCTCATTTGTGCCCACCTCTGATTTTGATAACTTTGAATATATAAAGGACCTGCATCTCTTTGCGAGGAAATTGAGGTGGCGAAAATTCTTCGCAAGACAGGATCAAAAATCGTGTGAGGAGTTTGATATTCCTCTTGATATCTTGCCTGAAGTACGCCTCCTCAGTAACCTAGAAATCCCCGAACCTAATTCTAGGGGACTGGGACCTTTCTCTACCCTTAAGAAGAAGAGTACTAGGATGCCACCTGTACAGAGAGACGTGTCTTCAATTGACACGTTTGTGAATATGGTTACTAGAGAACTGTTGGCACTTGGTAGAACAAACACATTCTATAAGTATAACTGTAGTAGAGATTAGAGATGAGCGTTGTTCTACTCGAACTGTTCGCCAATCTCAAATTCGAGCTGTTTTGGGCGGTGTTCGAGCCGGTCGGCGAACACGAACAATTTGAGAAAAATTCGGCTGTTCGAGGTTATGTTCGATAACTGTTCGTGCACCAAAATCATAACTGGATTTTTTCTCAGTAATGATGAAAATTAATGTTAATACGCAGTTTGAGTGTACAGCGGGGCGGGGGGAGGGGCAGGGGATGGATCTCTGCAGGAACAATGAAGATCTCCATTTTTTTTTCTCTTTCCCGCATTTGCAGTGGGGAGGTGCAATCTGTCAGCCTATCAGCAGCGCACACACGGAGCGAAGTGCTTTTTTTCACACAAGCAAGGGCATGTGTGATTGGCAGTGTATGTCACATGTCCTTGCCCTATAAGACCAAGCCATTTTCCCCGTCGCCACCATTTTCTCACTGCTGCAGCTGCGTGTTAGACGGCACCGCTGTTGCTGTGTGCGATATACCTTGTTAATTTCAAGCCAATTTTCGCACAAATATACAGATAGCTTGGGAGTAGGGAATAGTTGTGATTGCAGTCCTTTTAAGGACTAGGTTACAGCATTTCCTACGACTTTTATCAGGCAGGTCTGTGCTCTTAAATAGATAGATTGTGGGAGTAAAGACTAATTGTAATTGGAGTCCTTTTCAGGACTAGGTTACATCAGTTCCTATCAGTTTTTGCCAGGCAGGTCTGTGCCAGTGCTGTGCAAGTTTTTTTCACAGCATTTGGCTGAATCTAGCAAAGCTAATCCTTTTTGGCCTATTGCAGAGTGTGTTAGTCAGTGGAGTAGCCTATCTGTGTTGCAAGATATACCACCTGTGTATAGAATACCAATTTTTTTACTGCACCTAGTGAAGTAAAATCTTTTGGGCATAGCATCATTCTATTAGTCCATCTATACTGACCTCCATCAGGTTGCAAACTGAATATAATTTTTTTCTGCATCTAGCTCTGAAAAAATATTTGGGCTTCTAGCGGTGTGTGGGACTTGGTCTATTAGTCCATCTATACTGACCTCCATCAGGTTGCAAATTAAAAATAATTTTTTTCTGCATCTAGCTCTGAAAAAATATTTGGGCTTCTAGCAGTGTGTGGGACTTGGTCTATTAGTCCATCTATACTGACCTCCATCAGGTTGCAAATTAAAAATAATTTTTTTCTTCATTTATCTCTGAAAAAATATTTGGGCTTCTAGCAGCGTGTGGGACTTGTTCTATTAGTCCATCTATACTGACCTCCATCAGGTTGCAAATTAAAAATAATTTTTTTCTGCATCTAGCTCTGAAAAAATATTTGGGCTTCTAGCAGTGTGTGGGACTTGGTCTATTAGTCCATCTATACTGACCTCCATCAGGTTGCAAATTAAAAATAATTTTTTTCTGCATCTAGCTCTGAAAAAATATTTGGGCTTCTAGCAGTGTGTGGGACTTGGTCTATTAGTCCATCTATACTGACCTCCATCAGGTTGCAAATTGAATAAAAAAATTTTCTGCATCTAGCTCTGAAAAAATATTTGGGCTTCTAGCGGTGTGTGGGACTTGGTCTATTAGTCCATCTATACTGACCTCCATCAGGTTGCAAATTAAAAATAATTTTTTTCTGCATCTAGCTCTGAAAAAATATTTGGGCTTCTAGCAGTGTGTGGGACTTGGTCTATTAGTCCATCTATACTGACCTCCATCAGGTTGCAAATTAAAAATAATTTTTTTCTTCATTTAGCTCTGAAAAAATATTTGGGCTTCTAGCAGTGTGTGGGACTTGTTCTATTAGTCCTTCTATACTGACGTCCAGCAGGTTGCAAATTGAATATCATTTTTTTCTGCATCTAGCTCTGAAAAAATATTTGGGCTTCTAGCGGTGTGTGGGACTTGGTCTATTAGTCCATCTATACTGACCTCCATCAGGTTGCAAATTAAAAATAATTTTTTTCTGCATCTAGCTCTGAAAAAATATTTGGGCTTCTAGCAGTGTGTGGGACTTGGTCTATTAGTCCATCTATACTGACCTCCATCAGGTTGCAAATTAAAAATAATTTTTTTCTGCATCTAGCTCTGAAAAAATATTTGGGCTTCTAGCAGTGTGTGGGACTTGGTCTATTAGTCCATCTATACTGACCTCCATCAGGTTGCAAATTAAAAATAATTTTTTTCTGCATCTAGCTCTGAAAAAATATTTGGGCTTCTAGCAGTGTGTGGGACTTGGTCTATTAGTCCATCTATACTGACCTCCATCAGGTTGCAAATTGAATAAAAAATTTTTCTGCATCTAGCTCTGAAAAAATATTTGGGCTTCTAGCGGTGTGTGGGACTTGGTCTATTAGTCCATCTATACTGACCTCCATCAGGTTGCAAATTAAAAATAATTTTTTTCTGCATCTAACCCAGCCAATAGTTTTGGCCTAATACCACAGTTTGGCCACTCAGCTCTGCTCGGTTACCATCCATTGTTTTTTTGTGCAAACAACTCCAGAGTTGTGAATTAGTTAACCACCAAAATGAGTGGAAAAAGGCCTGCTGCTGGTGGAAAGGGGAATAGGCGTGTTGGGAAGGGGAAAAAAGGTTGTGTCCGTGGGGTAGGTGCAGAAGAAAGACCATCTTCCAGCCAAACTAAAATGTCTACTTCTTTTAGCGGACAATGTGATAAGATCCCTTTCTTACGGCCACGCCAATCGCTACAAATTCCAGATGAGGCACAAAAACAGCAGGTGCTTCAACGGATATCAAGTGCTCCTTTAAGTGGGCACTCCTCCACATCAACTTCAACATCACAAATACTCCAGTCCTCAAAGGTGTCACCCAAATCGCACTTGCTTCCTCACAGCTCCCAAATCTCCAGCTGCCCGTCTGAGTATGAGGTAGAACAGATGGTTGAGTCTGCAGAGCTGTTTACTCATACTATAGCCTGGGAATCAGAGGTCGACTCCAGCGCTTCTGTGAATCCAGACGAGGAAATGATCTGCACTGATGCCCAGAATCTTTATGAGTCGGATCCAGGACCAGACGCAGAAGGTTCTGACCATAATGTAGACCCTCATTCCCAAACTGTAACTCCTGTTGGTGGAGACAATGAGGAAGACGATGATAAGACTCAAATACCTGATTGGAGCGACAACTTTAGTTTTTTGTCAGGGCAGGAACAGGTTGGCTCTGAGGACGACGGGTGTGATAACGCACAGGGTGATGATGATGAGGTCGGAGATCCCACTTACTATCAACCCACAGTCAGCCAAGAGATGAGGTCAGCAGAGGAGGTGGAGGAAGATGCTAGTGACGACGAGGTCAGGTTGCGCCTTCCTGGACAGAGACGTATAACTGGAAGCACGTCAACAACTGCATCCTCAAACACAACTCTGCCTCTCACCACAAGTCGTGGTGGCTCTTCAGGTCGCATGGGTGCTAAGCCTTGCATAGCCTGGGCATTTTTTCAGATCGATAAAGATGACCCAACTCGTGTTATCTGTAACATTTGTCAGCAAAAGCTAAGTAGAGGCCAAAAAATACATAGTTTGAGTACTTCATGCATGAACCGGCACATGGACATGAAGCATAAGTTGCAGTGGGAAGCTCAGTGTGCTACAATGCGGTCTAGCCGGCCGGGCCAACCACCGTCTGCCATATCTTGTGCATCCGCGGCCTCTTCATCCTCTGTGACTGGGGGGACAGCAGTCACACCTGTTTTGGGGCGCAGACCTGCCACCTCTTTACCCGCAACAGCCAGCGTGATTGGCAGGTCATCATTTTCTTTGGAGGTGGTAACACCAGCTGGTCTTGAGCGCTGTCCGACATCGATAGCACCACCTTTGGATCAAGGCAACCTAACATGTCCGCCTGCATCTTCCTCACAGACCGGCAGTTTGCCGGGGACACCCTTATCAACCCCGTCTAAGCACAATAGCCAGCCCTCGGTCCCTCAGATGTGGACAAGTAAAAGACCATTTCCTCCTAGCCATGAGAAAGCTAAGAGGTTGAATTTCACCATCTGCAAGCTCTTGGCTACAGAAATGCTGCCTTTCCGCCTGGTGGACACAGAGGATTTTCGAGACCTTATGTCCGTCGCAGTGCCCCAGTACCAGATGCCCAGTCGGCACTACTTCTCAAAGAAAGGTGTGCCTGCGCTCCACCAGCATGTCGCACACAACATCACCGCTTCTTTGAGAAACTCTGTGTGTGACAGGGTGCATTTCACCACAGACACTTGGACGAGTAGGCATGGACAGGGGCGTTACATGTCGCTGACTGGGCACTGGGTAACTATGGTGACAGCAGGACAAGGGGCTGCTGTCCAAGTCTTGCCGTCCCCACGAGTTGTGCGTCAATCCTCTTTATGTCATTTTTCCTCCACTGCTTCTGCCTCCTCAACCTCCTCTCGGTCTTCCACCTGCACCCAAAGCCTGTCTGGTCATGCCACAAGCTTTCTAACTGCGCAGAAGGGATCCTGCACACCTCCTTACTATGCTGGCAGTAGGGCTCAACGTCATCAGGCGGTTTTTACATTGAAATGTCTGGGAAATGTGAGTCACACAGCTGAGGAGTTGTGGTCAGCTCTGGAGAACCAATTTCATGAATGGTTGTCTCCACTGGACCTGAAACCAGGGAAGGCCGTGTGCGACAATGCTGCAAACCTGGGTGCGGCCCTTCGCCGGGGCAATGTCACACACGTGCCTTGTATGGCTCACGTGTTGAACCTGGTTGTCCAGCAATTTTTAGCCCACTATCCCAGACTAGATGGCCTTCTGCAGAGGGCACGGTCGCTGTGTGCTCACTTCCGCCGTTCGCATCCCGCAGCTCAGCGACTTACATCTCTACAGAAGTCGTTGGGCCTGCCACTTCATCGGCTAAAATGCGATGTGCCTACCCGGTGGAATTCAACTCTGCACATGTTGCAGCGACTGTGGCAGCACCGACAAGCCCTGGTGCAATACGTTCTGACGTATAGCCTGGGCCAACGAGATTCAGAGGTGGGGCAAATCACGCTGGAGGAGTGGTCTCAGATCAGGGACCTATGCACCCTTCTGCACAGTTTTGAAATGGCGACGAAGATGTTTAGTGCTGACGATGCCATTATCAGCATGACTATTCCGGTGATTTACATGCTGGAGCACATGTTAAACAGAATTCGGAGTCAGGTGGTGGCACAAGAAGAGGTGGAGGAAGTAGAGGAGAAGGAGTTGTATGCGGAAGGGCTAACATCTGCAAGGTCCAGACGGTCGGCAGCACCAAGGCGGCAGGCATGTGAGGGTGGGGGAGATGGTTTAACCAGGGCGCATGGTAGCAGCCAAACTAGTGAGGAAGGTGCAGGAGCCCAGGAAGAAGTGGAGGACGAACTGATGGAAGACTCATCAGATGAGAGAGACCTTGATCACATTTCTGTTGTGCGAGGTTGGGGGGAGAGGACAGAGGAAGGAAGCATGATTGTTACCTCGCCACCAACACAACAGGGACTTGGTGCTCCTGGATGCGCAACACACGAGTGCCTTCTTGCTGCACTACCTGCAACATGACCCTCGAATTGTGAGAATTAGAAATAATCCTGACTACTGGGTTGCCACACTGTTAGATCCCCGGTACAAAAGTAAATTTGCAGAAATTATTCCTGCCATAGAAAGGGATGCACGCATGCAGGAGTATCAGCAGAGACTGTTGCAGAATCTTACATGTGCTTTTCCACAAAATACCAGTGGTGCACGTAGTGAATCTCACAGTTCCAACTTGCCAACCGTGGGACCGTCAAGTGTTCAGCACTCAAACCGTAACAGAACCACAGTATCTGCTGGTAACATCAATTTTGCGGAATCATTTCACCACTTTTTTAGCCCATCCTTTGCAAGGCCACAGGAGACAAGAAGTCTGACACATAGTCAACGCCTAGAGACGATGGTACAGGAGTATCTCCAAGTAAACATTGAAGCCACGACTGTGTCACTGGACCCTTGCTCTTTTTGGGCTTCCAATCTGGATAAATGGCCGGAGCTAGCCACTTACGCCTTGGAGATCTTGTCATGCCCCGCAGCCAGCGTTCTGTCTGAACGTGTGTTCAGCGCTGCTGGTGGTGTGCTGACAGATAAGCGCACGCGGCTCTCCACTGATAATGTAGACAGACTCACGTTCATAAAGATGAACAAATCATGGATCCGAAACGACTTTTCTACCCCTGTGTCATCCTGGGGAGAGTAAAAGCTTGATGATTGGTTAAAATCACCCTACCAACCGTTTTAAGCTTTCAAATTACTAATCATGTTTATCTGTATCTTGACTGGAAAATAATTTGGGCTTTGTAGCAGTGTGCAGCACTGATCCTATTAGGCCATCTATAATAAGCTTCACCAGATTTAAAATTAAAAATAATTTTTAGCTGCATCTAGCCCGGAAAATAATTTTGGGGCTCCGAGATGCGCAAGACACATAAGTGCCTTCTTGCTGCACTACCTGCAGCATGACCCTCATATTGTCAGAATTCGAAGTAATCATGACTACTGGGTTGCCACACTCTTAGATCCCCCAAACTTTTCGATCAACCTTTTCATTTTAATAAAGACCAAAAAAATGGTCATTTTTGAAATTATAAGCATTAGCAGGTTGTTAGAAACTGAAATCAAACAGTTTTCAACTCAAAACTTTATTCTAGGTGATGTTACATTTTCACATAGGACCCCTTGTTCGAATGGAGCTTCTGAACTCTCTCGTCCATTGAATTTGTCAGGTTTTGGATGGTTTCTGCTTCAATTGTTTGAGGACAGAATACCCTCCCAGAGCTGTTGCTTAGATGTGAACTGCCTCCCGCCATCATAGACACTCCTTTTAATGATGCTCCAAAGGTTCTGAATGGGGTAGAGGTCAGGGGAGCATGGGGGTCACACCGTAAGTTTGTCCCCTTTTATGCCCATATCAGCCAGAGATGCAGATGTTTTATGTGCAGCATGAGATGGTGCATTATCATGCAGAAAAATGATCTTGCTGTGGAATACACGGTTCTTCTTCTTGAACCATGGCAGGAAGTGCTGTTTGAGAAAATCCACATACATTATGGAGTTCATCTTTAGCGCCTTCAGGGATCCTAAAGGGGCCGACAATCTCTCTCCCCATGATTCCAGCCCAAAACATTACTCCACCTCCTCCTTGTTGGCGCTGTAGCCGTGTTTGCGTGGGGTGTCCATCAACCAGCCATCCTCCACTCCATTCATCTGGACCATCGAGCGCTGCACGGCACTCATCCGTGAACAAAACAGTTTTGAAATCAGTCTTCATGTAATGTTTGGCCTACTGGAGCCGTTTCTGCTTGTGTGAAGTGGATAGAGGAGGTCGACAGGATGGTGTATGCACAGCTGCAAACCTCTGAAGGACCCTGCATCTTGTTGTTCGGGGGACGTTGGAGGCACAAGCAGCTTCAAAAACTTGTCTGCTGCTATGACAAGGCTTTTTTGCCGCTGCTCTTTCAACCTGACGTAATTGCCTGTAGGAAAGAGTCCTCAATTTGCCCTTATCAGCACGCACACGTGTGTACTGTGAATCAGCTACATACTTCTTGATTGCCAAGACACTTCATCCTGATCATCGCACAATGTTGATTGTAGTCATGCCTTGACCTAAACACTCCACAATTTGTTGCTTCTCAGCAGCCGACACATCCTTTTTCTTTCCCATTTTGGCAGAAAATGTAGGCTGCTTAATAATGTGAGAGAGCCTTCTTAAGTAGTCTTGCCTTTCATTGGACACACCTGCCAAACTAATTAGCACAGGTGTCTGCAATTGCTTACAGTGATATAAAGAGCCCTGACACACATCACCATCAATGAGTTTAACTGACAAACAAACAAATTCTTCCCTTATCACTCCTAAACACTTTTTGCATAATAATTTGGAACGCGGTGTACATGTGCTTTTCCACAAAACACCAGTGGTTCACGTAGTGAATCTTACAGTTCTAACTTGCCAACCGTGGTCTGTATGGAATTGTTCAATAAAGGGCCCAAAATCAAGATAACATAGATGGGAGAGGTCTCTATGAATAGGAATTCCTAAGTATTTGATACCCTGTGAGGGCCAGGCAAAGGGAAAGTTGGACTGGATGGAAT
Organism: Phyllobates terribilis; assembly: GCF_046119375.1. Taxonomy (NCBI): domain Eukaryota; kingdom Metazoa; phylum Chordata; class Amphibia; order Anura; family Dendrobatidae; genus Phyllobates; species Phyllobates terribilis. Next base: position 322,283,782 of record NW_027362762.1, on the reverse strand, counting down.
CCTATATGGATTTAGGGAGGGAGACATCGAGGGCCTCAGACTTCGCTGCATTGATTTTAAAATTTTACCATGTAACAAAGTGATCTATTTCAGCCATAACAGCAGGGATGGATATATGTGATTGAGTGATATATACTAGGACATCATCAGCAAATAGAGAGCACTTGTACTCGGTGCCTCCCACCTCAATCCACCTAATATTGGGGTTATGGCGAATTGATGAGAGCAGGTGCTCCGTCACTAGGATGTATAAGAGAGGGGACAGAGGACATCCCTGCCTTGTCCCATTGGTGATTGTGAAAGGTGATGAAAATGTTCTGACGCACCCCCTGGGCCTTGGGACACCCGGAGCCGGACCCTTTTTGGTGGATGCTGGTGGTTGTAGTCTTCGTGGCGGCGATCCGGTTCCGTGGCTCAGGGCGGTCAAACCAGTGGCGGAACTATTTATGTGGTTTTGATGTTTAAATGTCCGACTACGCCACCCGTGGATTGCGGTCAGAGTGAACCGCCGCTACAGGGCAGACCGCTAAGGCTGGTGTTGTGGGTGCAGCAGAGCGTAGCATAACTCCCCACGGGAGGAGTATAGCCTCAGGGCAGTGTATGCGGAGGATGGGGGTGATGGTGCAGGGCAGCAGCAGTAACGACACGGAGTCAGTGATGCAGTTCAGGGCCTTTACTCACAGTTCTTATTATCCAGACCACGTCTGCAGGTAACGGCTGCCCACGTCGTACTGTGCTCACCAGGTGAGGGGCTCAGACAACTCCCAGATAACTTTGGAGCGCTTCACAGGACCCCCTTTGTGTGTCCTTTGTCTGGCCTTTCTTACCAACACTTCTGTCCGGCTGCCTCGGGCCTCCTCTTGGTAAACTTGGCGCCAGTTTCCCTGACCCTATGTGGTGCCTTCCTAGCGGGTGGAGCAAGGGGCTGCGCCACATAAAATGTCAGAGCCTCCGGTTTCTAGCTGAGGGTCGTTTCCTGCCTCCACTAGTTCGGGGACCGGTCTCCACCTTTGGCCTGACCCCTCCACGCAGGTGGATTCGGGCGTGCGGTGGCGACTCGCCCGTCCGCACCCCTGGGATCCCTTCATTCCTCGTTCCTGGAGCCTTCTCCGCTCCTCTTCCTTCCTTCTCCCTCTTGCAGGCCTGGGCCTCTGTTACTAGGCCCGCCTCCGGAGCAGAGCTCATGCAGAGCCCCTGCTCCCTGCCACTTCTGCTCAGACTTCTCTGCACTGAACTAAGATGGTGCCCACCTTTTATACTCCCTTCTCAATGCACCCAGGAACTGCTTCCTCCCTGCTCCTGCACTGCAGGGTTCCCCTTCCTCAGTGTTCCCTCCCCCCACTCCAGCCAGGGACAGGGACTGTCGCGCCCATCTCAGGGGCATATTGGTCGCCCTGCCCCACGGCAATGTGGTGTAATGCATGCAGGTGTCGGGTCCTGATCCACACTCCATCCTTATCTGAGAGTGAGATATCACACCTCTGGGTGAGGTGCAATACGTCTGTAGCAACCGAGCCCTCGGTGCTACAGTTCCATTTATCTTCAGCCTAGGTGACGTATTGTGATACAGGGCCGTGATTTTGGCTATAAAAGGGTCCCCTAGACCCCTACCCCAAGCTTTTTAAGAGAATCATATATGGCGTGCCAGGAGACTCTATGGAATGCTTTCTCAGCATCCAACGAGAGTATCTACTTACAAATTTTTAACTGCATCTAGCCCAGGAAATACTTTGTGCCTAGTAGCAGTGTCTGCTAGTCAGCGGATTATCCCGGCTGTTAAGCAAGCTACACCACCTGTAGTTTGGACACTTAATTTTTTCAAAGGAAATGCTTCGGGACCACGGGATACTTAGTGAAGAGCATCAGGAGGCACCCCAAGGCATAGGGGCTGGGACTGGCACTAGGATGCCTTGCGGTGGACAGCCGAGCTCGATCCTTATAAAAGCTTTTTAACTGCAGCAGCTTTAGTGGACGCTACTGGAGCTGGAATTACGCGGCTGCTGGCATGAGACTTGCCCTCCAATAGATCCTTGTAAATGGATTTAAAGTGTATTCATTCAAATTAGAGGGACAATTTAAATTAAAAAGCTTAGAGCTGCCTCCACCACAGGGGGGCTCTCTCGACCCACCAGCGGACAGGCACCAGTATTGGGAGAGGGGGGCTGGCCGTCAGGGTTCACCGCGGCTCTGGCACAAACCCGGCGACACGGAGGTGGCACGGGCAGGAGCGGACTGGCCGTCTCGGCTTCTCACTTTTTGGATTTTAGAAGGGCATGACATGCCTATATCTGTGTCTCCCCCTCCTTTTACTCCTCCACCTCTTTTCTTTTCGCATGACTATATGTACTTGTCACTTTTCCATGTGTTAGTTGTGTCTTCTGAGCAGTTTGTCAGCTTTTGGACACCTTTGAAGGTGTTTTCTATGTGTTTCTATGTGTTTTTGTTTGCCTGCCATTGGTTTTAACGGTGTTCGAAGGTGTTCGACGAACAGTTCGACGAACAGTTCGGCGAACACACGGGTGTTCGACGAACCGAACCGAACTCGAACACTACGGGGGTGGCTCAACACTAGTAGAGATGAAATAATGGCTATTAGACATCTTGAACAGGACCACCACATTGTTATCAAACCTTCAGATAAAGGGGGTAATGTGGTGGTCATGGATGTCGAAAAATACTGTAGGATGTGTTTGGATTTGTTAAAGGACAGGCAGGGGTATGCGATCCTTTCTGAAAACCCAATGTCGGCCTTTCTGGGTGAATTAACAGAGTTATTGAAAAAAGGCCTGAGAGATAAACTGATTGACAAAAATGAATTTGATTTTATGCTGCCTCAACATCCGGTGATGGCGACATTCTATTGCCTACCTAAAATACACAAAGGAATTAATCCCCTTAGAGGTAGGCCGATAGTATCGGGGGTGGGTGGTCTTTGTCAGAACCTAGGCATATACCTCGATCAGGTGCTACGCCCTTTTGTTCTTGCATTACCATCTTACACCAGAGATACAGCAGACTTGCTTCGTAAGTTGGATGGGGTGACACTGGGACCCGAGGTCATTTTGGCAAGTGTGGATGTAGAGGCACTGTATTCCTCCATACCACATGATATGGGTCTGAAGGCAGTACAGTACTATCTATCCACAAGGAGTATGCAGTGTCGGGCCCATAATGGGTTTCTGCTGAAAGCGCTTGAATTTTGTTTGACTAAAAATTTCTTTACTTTTGACCATAAGTCCTTCCACCAGCTCAGGGGCACTGCGATGGGTAGCCCTTGTGAGCCTACCTACGCTAATCTGCTCCTGGGCTGGTGGGAGGAAACAATGGTCTTTGGGGAGGGAGTCTGTTCAGGCGTAGAGAGGATTGAAATGTGGGCACGGTATTTAGATGACGTATTTGTCATATATAGGGGCTCCGTTCAGGAATTTCAGCTCCTCGTTGAGGGGCTTAACAAAAATCCGATTGGCCTGAGATTTACGTGTGAAGCAGACTCTACTTGTCTTCCTTTTCTTGACGTTTTGATTCGCAAGGGTAGAGGTGGTCTTGTGGAAACGAGTACATTTCGAAAACCTACAGCGACCAACTCGTTGCTTCGATGGGAAAGTCATCATCCTGTTCCCCTGATGAGAGGTATCCCTACAGGCCAATATCTGCGAGTTCGCAGAAATTGTACCACCAATCTTGCTTTTGAGGAGCAGGCTGCCGACCTCCACAATAGATTCCATGAAAGGGGTTACCCTAGAGATGTGGTACATCAAGCATACCTCAAGAGTAGGTCCAGAAGAAGGTCCAGCCTGTTGACTTCTAAACCTAAGGGTGATGATGGAGAAGTGGTTAGGTTTATTACAACTTTTAGAAACGGAGCTAGGGAGGCGAAGGAGATCCTTAACAAGTATTGGCCTATCTTGGAAATGGATGGAGATATATCTCCATACCTTGGGGGGTTCCCCCATGTTACATATAAAAAAGGCCGCTCTCTCCGGGACCGTTTGGTACATAGTCACTACTCTGCACCTAGACAGGATAATTGGCTTGGCTCTTTGACTAAGGGATGCTATAAATGTGGAAAATGTGTGGTCTGCTCATCGATACAGTGTGGTAAAACATTCCGAGGCAATAACATTGACAGGGAATTTCGGGTGCTGGACTTTATTAACTGCCGTACACAAGGGGTGGTTTATAAAGGTACCTGTAAATGCGGCCTTGAGTACGTTGGTAAAACAAAACGTGAATTGAGACGGAGGATAGGCGAGCATCTGGGGGACATTGAACATCATAGGGAAACACCCATTGCGAGACACGTTAATGAGTTTCATGGAGGGGACAAGAAGGCCATTTTGTTCATGGGGATAGAAAAGGTCCCTAAACCCCATAGGGGAGGTAACTGGGATCGTGTAATCCTACAGAAGGAAACAAGGTGGATTTTCCGACTTAAAACTATGGCCCCTATGGGGCTGAATGAACAACTTACATTCAACTGCTTTATAGATGAGTAAACTCTTGTATTTTTCTCCCGATACTGCTGGCTTCCTTAGCCTTGGACTTTCTTTTACTCTTTGGAACTAGATATTACATAACCTTCTTTTGAACCTGCTTGGACATCAATGTATAAATACACCTTTTCTTTTTCAGATGTGTATGAGATAGAGTGAACAGGGATATGGCTCTGAATCCCTATATGCAAATCTACTTATATATTCTCCCTGTGAGTTGAGCTTTTTTGCCCCCCTCCCGTTCCCTTCTTCCTTTTCCCCTCCCCCCCTCCTCTCCATTTTCACCCCCCCCTTTTCACCACTTATTAGTTTCTAATGTACTGATTATGCCCTCTTATCCTATGCTATCTAAGATCGTTAATAAACCCCTGTACATATCCTCACTCTTTGCATTTTTATCCTCCCACTGGAGGTTGTGTGGCTTTAAGCTTATGAGGTATATATATATATATATATATATATATATATATATATATATATAGGGGGTGTGTCTTATAGATCTTATGTACATGAGGCGTTTCCCCCCCCCCCTTTTTTGTCATTTGCACGTTCCCTCTTTAGGGGCATTGTGCAGGCTTTATGACATAGTGGGGATGCTCTTTGTGGTCGGCCATTGTGCTATGTTTGCTGAGACCACTGATTTTGGGTCTGTGAGATGGCTATGGGGCGGTGGAGCGCAGGCTTGCGTTCCACGAAACCGGAAATGACGGCGGTGGAGCGCAGGCTTGCGTTCCAAGAAACTGGAAGTGACGCCGCGGTGTGGATCACATGACCGGAAGTGACATCGGTGGAGCGCAAACAGCGTTCCACGGCGTGGGAATGGAACATACTGCATGGGAAGTGTTAGATTGTCTCGTTTTCAGGGGGTCTTATAATGGATTTTTCTTTGTGGGGGTCTTAGATGTGTCTCCTCGGGGGGATCCTGCCTTGGGGGGTAGGGGATCGTTGTCTGCCCTTTATGGGGCGTTTGTGGATCGCTGGGGCATGTATGTGTGGGTGGGTTTAGCTCCTGCAGGGGGCATTTGCATATACGAGCTTTAATTGGCTAAAGTTCGCTGCTATTTACGGTGTTATCCAATGAGACCAGATGTGTCTCAAGGTACACACATGGGAATTATTTGGATTAATTGTACCTGAACATACTTAAGGCAATCAACCTGTGGCCATTTTGCCACTGCCTTTTCTATATTCCTGCATGGAGGGTTACCATACCCTAGACCATTGATAATAATTTTTCTGTTACTCCCCTGATGAATCACTTGATGGTGAGGAAACGCGTTGGGAAACTTCTGTAGGGTCTATGTAGGGCTGATCAGATCTTTAGGGTCAGCTGTGGACTGCCCTTGTTAGGGCGGGAGCTTTGGGGTCCTAGGGACAGCATATGAGAACAGGGCATTATAGGGTCAGAGGTGGATGACCGCTGGATTAACCCTGTGCTATTCTGTGGAGAAATTCGTGCTGCAGGACCGGTGAGATTGTTCCTTTTCTTTCTACTTATGAATTTCCACTGTTTGCATATGATAGTCTCTCTCTACTATTAAGGAGTAAACATTATTGTAGTAAATTAAGGAACATATATCTCCTGTTGTATTTTCTGAACTAGTCCACCCCACTGGGTGAATAACATCCCTATTTATGTTTGTTTGTGTGTATCTAGATACTATTTTAGATTTTAATTATCCCATTAAAAGTTATATTTTAATTCTGCCATTTTTTGCTGTATATGTTGAATTGTGCTTATACAATATAATTTGTTTTATTTTTAACAAAGCTCATGCTGATAATTTACTGTACATATAAAAGATGGAAAATCATATTTCATGTGCACCGTTCAGAACAGTCAAATATCTGCAAAGTCATCCATTCCACAGCATGAATTGCAGAAGACAGTGGTGTTTTTGATTCCTTCGCATGAATTGCAGAAGAGAGTGGTGTTTGCCAGACATCCAATACTGTCTTGTTTAAGCCTGAACTTCAAGCAAATCTCGCCAAGAAGTTATGAAGTGAGATGATTAACAAAATATTGAAAGCAGCCTTGAAAGATATAAGTCTCGGTCAGTATGTGCAAATGAAAAACATCATTATTCTATCATTTACTTTTAGATTTTCTGCCCCAATTGTATTCAGCCAGAAGATAGAAAAGATATAACTATGTAATTAAAAGGTAATCTCTGTGGGGTGTATTTAATATGATACTTGCACATTATGAAATCTAAAACTTGGCTTAATTGCCGTTAATTTGGATGCTATTTTTGCATGATTTCTTTTGAGGGCATAACAATACCTATCACTTTGCAAGGAGTGTACAGTATGTGAAGGTGTATAATGTATTAATGCCTCATCAATCAATGTGATGGAAAGGACCTCACAGAACTGACATTAATGAGATAAAACAACTGGTAATTATAGTTTAGAAAACCAGTAAATTAAACCTTTTACCTTAACACATCACAATTGTAGTGCCCTAGTGTTTTGTAAGCTGTTAAGTGCAGCAGAGAAGAAACTTGACAACACAAACCATTGTGTTAGACGATGCCCCGTGTCTCTCATATAACTTGGTGAAGCATTGTGTTTGGAATTATTTTACTAGAATTAGTAGTAGTAATACACAGAAAATCATGATTAATCAAAGACCTCCCAGTGTTGTTTGCTTTAAAAAAGAATAAGTCTAAGAGTATACACATAGAAGTAATACAAGTAGACCCATAGCTGGTATACTTCAAATGTTCATTAGTGTATGGCCCCTAGAAAAAGTGCTTATGTAAGCTCTGTCCTCAAAGAGGTTCTCTGGAAATAACGAGAAATAAAGAAAATGTCATTATAAACAAATTCCTAAAGACATTTAACTAACATATCCCACTTGTTTTGTCTAGAGCAGTAATCATTATAGTAAATCAAAATGTCCATCATCTTGTTATACTAACAGAAACCTGTCCTAGGATGTAATATGATAGGTGCCTGTGAGCATGTGTACTTGGAAACTCTGCTCGCCTTCATATGTAGGAAGATATGCTCCAAGTGGATATACTGATGTAATTCTGGATATACTAGAGGTGCTGAGGTAAGAAATGGCTATTCACACTGCTGTGACCCTGTCTATCTGATCTAGTACTGGAGATAATAAGGATGCTGAAATAAGAAGAGACTGCTCACACTGCTGTCCACCCTGTCTATCTCATCTCATGCTGGAGATACCAGGGATGCTGAAGTAAGAAGAGGCTGCTCGCACTGCTGACCCATCTATCTGATCTAATACTTGAAATACCAGGGTGCTAAGGTAAGAAAAGGCTGCTCACATTGCTGTCTATCCTGTCTATCTCATCTTATAATGGAGATACCGGGGATGCTGAAGTAAGAAGAGACTGCTCACACTGCTGTCCACCCTGTCTATCTGATTTCATGCTGGAGATACCAGGGATGCTGAAGTAAGAAGAGACTGCTCACTCTCCTGTGTACCATGTCTATCTGAACTCATGCTGGAGATACCAGGGATGCTGAAGTAAGAAGAGGCTGCTCACACTGCTGTCCACCCGTCTATCTGATCTCATACTGGAGATACCAGGTGTTATGTTCTGCTACCAGAGCTAAGGAAAGAGAGGAGATCTGTCCCTACGATAGAACTCAGCTTGATCCCTACGATGTAACAGGGAACCTGATCCTGCGATCAGACCTGCTAAAGTCCTCAGCTAGTCTGTACGGAGACCTATAGATGTGGGGTAGGAATCCCTACAAGTACTAGGGACTGGGAGCAAAATGGACACCTCCTAACAGAAATAGTAGCAGACAGACGAACAAACAAACAATATAGAACACAGAGGTCCGAAGACCAAGCAAACTAACAGAGTAAGATACTGAGCACTGGCTAGCTAAAGAGTAGTAATACAATGAAGTCCAGCAAAGCCAGAAGGGCGGAGCAAGACTAAATAGGCCAAGAAGGTCATGTGACCAGCAATAGAAAAAACCTAAGAGCAAGGTTCTAACAGTACCCCCCCTTCTAAGAGGATCCTCCGGATCCCCTAGGACCAGGCTTATCAGGAAATCTCCTGTGAAATGCTCTGATAAGTCTGGACGCGGAAACATCCTCCGACCTCACACATGAGTTATCCTCGGGTCCGAAACCTTTCCAGGCCACGAGATACTGCAAACTACCTCTATACCGTCTAGAATTAAGGATGCGAGAAATTTCATATTCCCCGTCCTCCACCACCGGAGGAACAGAGGCAGAGGCGTCACAATCCGACACAACAGCTTTTTTCAACAGAGAGACATGAAACACCGGATTAATTCTCCAGGAGGTAGGACCCTCCAACTTAACAGCAGATTGGTTGACAACCTGAAGCACCTTAAAGGGCCCTACAAACTTGGGACCCAATTTCTTAGAAGGAATCCTCAACCGCAGATTCCTAGAGGACAACCAAACCATGTCACCAACAGCGAACAAAACCTCCTGTCGTTTCCTATCAAAGTAGTCTTTAGATTTTCTGTTAGCCTCCTGAAGATTACCACGTACATCGTCCAAACTCTCTCCAAATCGCCGGAAAAATTCTCCTCCTCAGGCACGGCAGATACCAACTTGGAGAACGACCCAAACGACGGATGTCTCCCAGAACAACAAAAAAAAGGCGAACAACCAGCAGAAGAAGATGTATGATTGTTCAGAGCAAATTCAGCAAGTGGCAGAAACTCAGACCACCCCTCTTGATTGTCTGCCACAAAACAATGCAAGAACTGCTCAACATCCTGGTTTTTCCTTTCTGTCTGGCCATTAGATTCAGGATGATATCCGGATGAGAACGACAAATGAACTCCCAACCTGTCACAAAAGGCGCGCCAATAACGAGCCATGAACTGAGGTCCCCTATCAGAAACAATGTCAGTAGGAACGCCATGAAGTCTGACAATTTCCTTGACAAAGGCCTTAGCGAGAGTCTTAGCGCAGGGCAGTTTGACGAAGGGAACCAAGTGACACATCTTGCTAAAACGGTCCACGACCACCCAGATGACAGTAGAACCCTCAGAGGGGGGAAGGTCAGTTATAAAGTCCATAGCCAAGGAGCACTGGGAACCTCCAGAGGGCAAAGTAACCCCGCAGCAGGAGTATGTGAGGACTTAGATCTAGCACATATAGTACATTGACGCACCCACTTAATGACTTCCTTCTGCCATCCAGGCCACCAAAAACTGCGACCCACCAGTCTCTTGGTCTCAGAGATTCCGGGATGACCTGCCAACCGAGATTCGTGACACTCAACAAACAAATCTCTCCTAAAGGTCCCAGGCACAAACAACCTCCCATGGGGAGTGTTAGATGGGGCATTCTCCTGTGCTTTTAGAATCTCATCTTCCAAAACAGAGTCCAAAGCAGCTATCACAACACCTTCTTGTAAAATGTTCTCCTCTTTCTCAGCACCGACTATGGGAGAAAAACTGCGAGACAAGGCATCCGCCTTAACATTCTTAGTACCTGGGATGTAAGTAACGGAAAAATTAAACCGCGAGAAAAACAGTGCCCACCTAGCCTGACGGGCATTCAGGCGCTTGGCAGCATCAAGATATATCGGATTTTTATGATCCGTAAAAACCTAAACGGGAAATTCAGCACCTTCCAAGAGGTGGCGCCAGTGTTCAAATGCGAGTTTAATAGCCAATAATTCCCGATTACCAATATCGTAATTCAGTTCAGTCTCCGAAATTTTTTTTGAAAAAAAGGCACAGGGATGTACTCCATCCCCGTTATCCTGAGACAATACTGCGCCAACCCCCACAGAGGAAGCATCAACCTCAACCAAAAACGGCTTAGTCACATCAGGCTGCATAAGGATGGGAGCAGAGGTGAACCTCTCCTTGAGATACACAAAAGCTTCAATGGCCTCAGAAGTCCACTGAACCGCATCAGCACCTTTCCTGGTGAGATCGGTCAGAGGTTTGACAATAATAGAAAAATTTTTAATGAATTTTCTATAATAATTGGCGAAACCCAAAAACCTCTGTATCGATTTCAAACCAATAGGCCTAGGCCATTCCTGCACAGCTTGAACTTTAACCGGGTCCATCTCAAAACCTTCACTGGAGATAATGTAGCCCAAAAAACTAATTCTCTGTACAGCGAACTCACATTTCTCCAGCTTAGCAAAAAGCGAATTGTCAATTAATAACTGTAATACTTCACGTACGCTCCGCCAATGAGACTCCAGATCCGGCGAATAAATCAAAATGTCATCCAAATACACAACCACATTTTTGCCGATCAAAGGTCTAAGGATGTCATTAATAAGATTCTGAAAAAATGCAGGAGCATTAGTAAGACCAAAAGGCATAACCAAATTCTCAAAATGACCCACAGGAGTGTTAAAAGCAGTCTTCCATTCGTCACCCTCCTACATGCGCAACAGATTGTATGCCCCCCGAAGGTCAATTTTAGAGAACCACTTGGCCCCCACTAACTGGTTAAACAGATCAGGAATCAATGGCAGTGGGTAAGGATTGCGTACAGTAATTTTGTTAATCTCACGAAAATCCAGACAAGGACGTAAACCGCCGTCCTTTTTTTTACAAAAAAAAATCCAACCACCACAGGAGACTTAGAGGGCCTAATGTGACCGGCGGCCAAACTTGTCTGTATGTATTCCTCCAAAGCCTTTCTCTCAGGAATAGTAAGGTTAAATAAACGACTTTTAGGAAGAGTCGCTCCAGGGACAAATTCAATAGTACAATCATAGTCTCTATGGGGAGGCAAAACCTGCGATTCCTTCTCAGAAAAAACTCTCCAAAAATCCTGAATAGGAACAGGCAATTCCCCCCTATCCACAGCTGCAATATGCCCGTTACAACACTTGTCATAACATTTATGGCTCCAGGATTTAATTTCATTGGTAGACCAATCCAGTACAGGATTGTGCAATTTTAACCAGGGCAATCCCAACACCACCGGAGAAGGCAAGTTATTCAAAACTACCAAATCCAATTTCTCATGGTGAACACCATTAATAGTGAGGGGAAACTCACAGACCCTGAGAGTAACATTCTTCAAAGGGGAGCCATCCACAGAAACCACAGCAATGGGGGATGACAAAGGTTCGGGTTTTAAATTGAGTTTTTCCAAGAATCCCCCATCAATTACATTCAGAGTAGACCCACAATCGACAAACACCCGAAATTCCATTAATTTTTCCTGAGCAATAGTGGAAGCAGCTAAAAATACACCCTTGGAATTTAAACAGGCAATACGGGCATGACTGACCATTTTTTTTTCTTTCTTCATACGAAGCACACAGCTTTTAATGAAATGACCAGAATTTCCGCAATAGAAACACAAACCTTCAGAAAATCTGCGGTCCTTTTCTTGAGAGCGAGGTGCCATCGCTCCAATCTCCATCGGCTCTCCACTGTCAGTACACACATTCTCATGACCAGAAACTGACATAGCAGAGGATTTGCTCTCATTAACCCTTGCACGCAGTCTCCTATCCACCCGTATAGCTAATTGCATAGCCTGTTGCAAATCTTCAGGTGTGGGATAAGCAATTAGCAGGTCTTTGACCCTTTCACTAAGCCCAGCAAGAAACAGACTCTTCAGAGCAGAATCGTTCCACCCTATTTGAGTAGACCACCGACGGAAATGAGTACAATATTTTTCCACATTACCTGATCCCTGTCTCAAACGTCTCAACTCAGTCTCAGCAGATGAGACACGGTCAGGATCATCATATAATAGCCCCAAAGCAGAAAAAAAACTATCCACTGATCTAAAGCATGTATCACTAGGTTGCAAAGAAAAGGCCCACTCCTGAGGCTCTTTGCGCAAAAGTGACATTATGAACCCTACGCGCTGGGATTCATCCCCAGAGGACCTGGGTCTCAAACGAAAATACAATAAGCAAGCATTTTTACATGAAAAAAATTCTTGGTGTTCACCAAAAAATAAATCAGGCAAACGTACCTTAGGCTCCAAGAAATGTGCTCCAGGACAGTTACTCACGTGCTGACGGAGCTCGGCCACCTCCAGAGAGAGTCCCTGCAGGCGTTAAGCCAAATCCTGAACCGACACCATGATGGAACAGAAAAATCTTTCCTTAGAGAATTTGCAGGCTGGACTTACTGTTATGTTCTGCTACCAGAGCTAAGGAAAGAGAGGAGATCTGTCCCTACGATAGAACTCAGCTTGATCCCTACGATGTAACAGGGAACCTGATCCTGCGATCAGACCTGCTAAAGTCCTCAGCTAGTCTGTACGGAGACCTATAAATGTGGGGTAGGAATCCCTACAAGTACTAGGGACTGGGAGCAAAATGGACACCTCCTAACAGAAATAGTAGCAGACAGACGAACAAACAAACAATATAGAACACAGAGGTCCGAAGACCAAGCAAACTAACAGAGTAAGATACTGAGCACTGGCTAGCTAAAGAGTAGTAATACAATGAAGTCCAGCAAAGCCAGAAGGGCGGAGCAAGACTAAATAGGCCAACAAGGTCATGTGACCAGCAATAGAAAAAACCTAAGAGCAAGGTTCTAACACCAGGGGTGCTGAGGTAAGCAGAGGCTGCTCACAATGTTGTACATCCTATCTATCTGATCTTATACTAGAGATACCAGGGATGCTGAAGTAAGAAGAGACTGCTCGCTCTCCTGTCCACCCTGTCTATCTGATCTCATGCTGGAGATACAAGGAATGCTGAGGTAAGAAGAGGCTGCTCACACTGCTGTCCACCTTGTCTATCTGATCTCATACTGGAGATACCAGGGTACTAAGGTAAGAAAAGACTGCTCACATTGCTGTCACCCTGTCTATCTGATCAAGTACTGGAGATATCAAGGATGCTGAGGTAAGAAGAGGCTGCTCACACTGCTGTCCACCCTGTCTATCTGATCTAATAATGGAGTCACTAGGAGTGCTGAGGTAAGAAGAAGCTGCTCACACTGTTGTCCTACCTTTCTTATTGAATTCTGAGGGGCTGCCTATAACATATACTCTTAAGCTATGTCCAAGGTTATATTTTTATCTGTGTAACAAGACAACTGTCATTTTAATAACCTATAGTGAAAAACTCCACCTGGAAAAATGTACTTAGAAATGTATTTATTAAAACATTTTCTTTCTTTTTTTTTTCTATTGCTGAAGAATCAAGAATCCTTTAAAGAAGTTGTCTCATTTATCATAACCCCTTTCAAAATGCAGCCCCTAATGTGATCAGCTGATCATCTTAAAGGGAATCTGTTACCAGGTTTTTGCTATGTAATCTGAGAGCAGCATAATGTAGGAGCTGAGAGCCCCATTCCAGTGACATGTCACTTACTGGGTTCCCTAGTGTAGCTTTGATATAATCACTGTTTTATTAGAAAGTAGTCAAGCATATTCATGAGCTCTGTCTAACCCAGCCCCCACCACTGATTGGCAGCTTCCTGCCTATGCACAGTGTACATAGAAAGCTGCCAATCAGTGGTGTACATTCAGAAAACTGGTAGCTCTACAACAGACAAAACAATGATTTTATCAAAATTTCAACCCAGTAAGTGACACATCGCTGGAATTTGTGTCTATGCCCCTACATAATGCTGCTTTCAGATGGGGCAGCAAAAACCAGGTGACGGATACTTTTGCTACGGAAATACTCTTTGTAGCCAGGCAAAAATTGTGTTGAAGAGACAACCCCTTTATTCATGCTAAGGGCCAGAGAGTGGATAAGCGCAGTCATACAAATATGTAACCAACTCTCTACTAAAAATATGGACACATGGACCTCCTGTGCTTAGGATCTGTAGGAGAAACACCAAAGGTACTTTAATTATATTTTGACAGTTACAGCAGAAAAAAAGGAATTCTTTATTAATTCAAAAATAAAGATTTAAGAAATATTGTACTCTGTCTATGTCATTGATGAAAAACATGCTCTTATTTCTTGCATGTGTACCATCTTAGACCTCAGTTCACATTGCTTGGTTTTTTGTCTTGTTTGCATTCTGTGCAAATTAGGGGTGTGGCATCCCCCTTGTTGAGCTGGTCAGTATATATGTAGCTTACCACGGGCTTAGGTGGTCTGATATTGGGACCCGGTTCTATTTGTCTACCCTTTTATATGCATCACTTCAACTCTGATATACAGTAAGTTTTTTAATATAGACAGTGTAGGACCGTCCCAATTAGGGTCACCTTGTCGCTGGTGGGACGGCTTGTATACTTTTTTTGATCAAAAATAGTTCACTAAGTACCCTATATTTCATATGCAACTTTGCATTTATATATAATGATGGTAGGGTATGTGATATATTTTTTGTCTTTTGTAGGTTTTGTATCTTTTTGCTAGTGTGAACATGCTCTTATTTCTTGCATGTGTACCATCTTAGACCTCAGTTCACATTGCTTGTTTTTTTGTCTTGTTTGCATTCTGTGCAAATTAGGGGTGTGGCATCCCCCTTGTTGAGCTGGTCAGTATATATGCAGCTTACCACGGGCTTAGGTGGTCTGATATTGGGACCCGGTTCTATTTGTCTACCCTTTTATATGCATCACTTCAACTCTGATTTACAGTAAGGTTTTTAATATAGACAGTGTAGGACCGTCCCAATTAGGGTCACCTTGTCGCTGGTGGGACGGCTTGTATATTTTTTTTGATCAAAAATAGTTCACTAAGTACCCTATATTTCATATGCAACTTTGCTTTACATTTATATATAATGATGGTAGGGTATGTGATATATTTTTTGTCTTTTGTAGGTTTTGTATCTTTTTGCTAGTGTGAACATGCTCTTATTTCTTGCATGTGTACCATCTTAGACCTCAGTTCACATTGCTTGTTTTTTTGTCTTGTTTGCATTCTGTGCAAATTAGGGGTGTGGCATCCCCCTTGTTGAGCTGGTCAGTATATATGCAGCTTACCACGGGCTTAGGTGGTCTGATATTGGGACCCGGTTCTATTTGTCTACCCTTTTATATGCATCACTTCAACTCTGATTTACAGTAAGGTTTTTAATATAGACAGTGTAGGACCGTCCCAATTAGGGTCACCTTGTCGCTGGTGGGACGGCTTGTATATTTTTTTTGATCAAAAATAGTTCACTAAGTACCCTATATTTCATATGCAACTTTGCTTTACATTTATATATAATGATGGTAGGGTATGTGATATATTTTTTGTCTTTTGTAGGTTTTGTATCTTTTTGCTAGTGTGAACATGCTCTTATTTCTTGCATGTGTACCATCTTAGACCTCAGTTCACATTGCTTGGTTTTTTGTCTTGTTTGCATTCTGTGCAAATTAGGGGTGTGGCATCCCCCTTGTTGAGCTGGTCAGTTTATATGTAGCTTACCATGGGCTTAGGTGGTCTGATATTGGGACCCGGTTCTATTTGTCTACCCTTTTATATGCATCACTTCAACTCTGATATACAGTAAGGTTTTTAATATAGACAGTATAGGACCGTCCCAATTAGGGTCACCTTGTCGCTGGTTGGATGGCTTGTATACTTTTTGATCAAAAATAGCTCACTAAGTACCCGATATTTCATATGCAACTTTGCTTTACATTTATATATAATGATGGTAGGGTATGTGATATATTTTTTGTCTTTTGTAGGTTTTGTATCTTTTTGCTAGTGTGAACATGCTCTTATTTCTTGCATGTGTACCATCTTAGACCTCAGTTCACATTGCTTGGTTTTCTGTCTATGTTATTGATGAAAAACAGCACTGTATACAGGCTATATTTTTGGTAGACATGTCAGAAAAATAACTACCATAGATCACAAGTTCACATGCAAGTAAATAAAGAATTACCGAAGCATGTCCAATTAAATGCGTTTCCTAATTAGCTCATATGCAACATTTCAACTATAGGTTTTCTTTTAAGTCTACTATGGATCCTTTTACACATTATGTTTGTAATATGTATTTACACATAATAACATATATATTTGTATGATGAATGCTTGAAAAAGACACAAATGACATTGCTTCTTGTTTATGAATTTATAAATTAATTTGATATTAATGAAATTGCTGCTGTTGCTGAGGCTTTCTGCACACCTGCAAAGAGAAGATCTAGATCTGGAAGCAACAAGGGCCTGACGGACTTGTCAGGTCCTGCATTTCCCACAACACTTTTAACAGTTATTATTATTATTTAATCACTTATATACCATTTTACAGACATCATAATCGCTGTCCCCATTGGGGCTCACATTGTAAATTTTCTATAAATATAACTTTGGAGTGTGGGTAGCAGAGGAAACACGGGGAGAATATACAAACTCCTTGCTAAGGTTGTCCTTGGTGGGATTTGAACCCAGGCTACAGTGCTAACCATTGAGCCACTGTGCATCCTCAGGACACAGATACTGTTAATATCTGTAATAATTTAATGCAATAACAGTTAATATCTGTAGCAGTTAATAACTTAGTACTATAAAGTGGCACACTTGGGGAAATTATATTAAGAAAGCATGATGGGCATTATTAAGCTGGGGTCACACAAGCGTATAAAATCGGTCCCATTTTCATCTATGAGAGTGGGACAATTTTTTTCTCACTTGTCATCCGTGTGCTGTCCATTTTTTTTTACTTAGCAGCTAAGGACAATTTAGTTTCCCATCTTACAGAATTGCAATATATAAGTGATGCGTGAACGTGCTCGGTCAAGGGGTTAACCGAACATGCTTGGATGCTTACCGAGTAGATTCGGCGTGCTCAAATGCTATGTTCGAATCACCATGGCTGTATGTCTCACGGCTTTTCAATAGCCACAACACATGCAGAGATTGCCTTATGGTTAGGCAATCCCTGCATGTGTTGTGGCTATCAAACAGTACACTACAATGTATCTATAAAAATCAGATATCATACTGATGGTCCGTATGGCATGTTATTTTTTTCTCGCACTCAGCCAAATACAAAGTAAAATCGAAGCTGACTTTGTCAGTAAAAAAATCGGCCGTCTGCACTGCCCCATTGAATAACATATGTCAGTATGCTATCCGATAAAAAATCAGATAGCCCTCATCCAAGTTATACACTTGTGTGAGTGAGTCCTTATAAGAAAGCACAATAAGATATTATAATCAGGAGGCACATTAAGGGGCAATAATTCAAGGAGGTACAATGGGAAGTGTTATTACAATAAACAGGCACAAGAGGATTTTATTATGTGGCACAATGAGGGGGCATTATTATAAGATTAGTAATGGGGGAATTTTTATAAGGCGGCATGGGGGTTATTATTACTATAGGAGGCTGTATAATTATAATGAGGCACGGTGGAGCATTATTACTATGAGAATGCTTAGAGGGGGCACAGGGCGAGCATTATTACTGTTTTTGTGCACATAGGGAAACTGATATTGTGTGGGGCACAAAAGCAGGGATACTATTACTGTTTATGGCACAGTTTGGGTATTATCACTGTCTAGGTCACTGGTTGTAGCATTACATGGTTTGTGTAAAGGTGGGGGACTGTTAAGAGGGTGAGGGTGCTAGAAAAGTGAAGTCTCTATATGTCATTTTGCAGAGACGAGTCATGAATGGAAGAAGTGGTCATGGCGGTCTGGGATGAAAGGGAAAGTGAATGACTACGATCAGCAAGAACATCACTGCTGAGTCACTGCATTTATCTGTATAGTACACATTTAAAAAATCTACAGATCACTGCCGTACAATTGATATCTACCATTGTAAGGCCTCCGCATAGTGGAAACATCATTCTTAATACAGTAGTTTTGTATAATGTTCACTATGGTGCTATTATCACTATGCTGGCAATATCTAGTTGTGGTCTGGCGGTATTATTTGTCTCTAAAATTGAAGTATTGATGATAAAATGTATTTTGGTACAGTGGTATTTGGTAATTAATGATATGTATGGTGGCATTATTTTATCACAAAGTGGTGGTATTATGTGGTCATAGAGTGGTGGTACTTAAAATAATATAGCTATATATCTTTATTTGCTCCAATGTCAATTTGGTTAATATTTGCAATAGAGACCTTGATCTGGAGAAGTGGGGGCAGGGGTATACGGCCATCATGGCAGACAATGAGGCCTCTTTGATACTCATGAGTTGGGGTGGCACCTTCCCCCTTTAGCCATGCTTTGGGGTTGTTATACTGTGGGGACAAATTGTGTTCAGGGATTCACTGTGTATGGGGGGGGGGGATTTATCAAACTATATGGGTGCTATGAATAGTGGGTGAGAACACAAAAAGACTTCAAGTACCTCTCCCTGTTTTTAAAAGTTGGGATGTATGCCCTTCTGTGCCTGTGCCTATGTGCCGTGACCCTACTCTGCTGAATCTTTTTTTGGGAGACAGTGGACCCAATATAGACTCTTGCTATGGAACCTTATTATTTCTATGTACGCCCCAGGGTGGGGAGAACGGTGGGCCTATGTGTTTTCAAATGCCAGGGTTGAATTTCAGTCCCAGTCTGGCCCTGGTAGCAAGTACAGTTAGAAAAGTCGCCATTAGTATTGAAATTGTATGAATGTGGCTGACTAGCAAAGAATGGTAGATCTGCTAATTTCTGTTCAGGTTTCGCTTCAGCCTGAAAATAGCCTCAAGATTTGCTGATGTAATATGGCTGGGTCATGTGTCATATATAGTGCATGTTATACAGAATCCATGCTAATATATAATTGTAGAGATATTAAAATGCGAGTTTTGTAATGAGCGATTACATTCATGACTCCTCTCATTTGTAATTTTGAGATAAATGGAACAGATACCTTGCAGTGACATTGATATTTGCTGCCAACACCTTGGTATAAACAGGACAACTGCAGTCTATGAAATATAATTGAAACTATTTTTTTATCTCTCAAAGTCCTTGGGCATCTCTCATTTAGAGATATATTCTTTTAGCCTACATTGTCTTGGCACAACATATGTATAATCTTATGCATGCAAATTAAATCAGTATTTCCATTAGTTGTAGCCAAGTCTGAAACAATACTGACTCCCTAATATCATTTTAAAATATTCTAAAATAAACAAAATTGTGAAGAATTTAACTAACTCATACAGTGCATAGGAGTTGAAGAGTAGTTTAGGAGACCACAGTTGTGTCTCTTTTTTCCAATATTAAACCCAACCCAATGACCACTGTATCTTCTTCATTGTTTACCAGAATGTCATCGGTACTGGTGGCTGTGCTGGGTATTGCAGCTTATTTGAAAGCAACTGAGATGTACTACTAGGCACAGCCATTTTGCATACCACTGTGCCTGCATATACAATAATTGGCTATGATGCTTACTGGTGCACTTCAGCTTCTTCATTTTGTATACCCCTTCAGTCACACATTAATGATCAGTCTTATTGATTTGTAGCACAGTGCGGGGTCGTAGCCATGGGCGAGGCACTCATCTGCCTTTACGCCCCAGCGCGCTACATAAAAGTGTGGGTACTAGCTGGCTGTGAGGACTTTTTCTGTGAGGGCCTTACACCTGTGCAGGTGGCAGGTGGCCGGTGATGTGGGCTAGCTAGGACCATAGGTTTCATAGTTCAATAAAGGAGATCGTCATTCAAACATAGAGTCTTTACTGAATGATACAGTAATTTGGTAACAGTTATGTACAAGGGATAGCATGTACAAAGTCTTGTGGTTGTTTACTCTAAAGCATACAGCATTCTACTTCACACAGTATCCTTCCTCTGTAGTCTACTCCGGGGCTAATGAATCACACTGTTTCATCCTACTTCGCCACAACCGAACTTCAATGCCACAGTCCTGATCATCGAGTCTCTCTATTCGTTCAGCGGTTCTGCGTCCTATTTCTTCCACTATTGGTTCTACTGCTCGGAACCTCCACTAGTCGCACAAAACTCAGTCCGATTTAGGCCCGTTACCTTTGGCGTTGCAAGTTCGGGGGTTTGTGACTCGGCATCAATCCACAGACCCTTCTCCGGATGGTGACAATGACTAGTCAGTCACTTCTCCTTAGGATCTTGTTATCCCTTTTCTTATGTCTCCTCTTAACTGTGGATCACCCCAATGGCAGCACTGCTCACGTTACACTTCAAACTCTAACTCAGTCAGGAAGCAGTCACCTGCCTCAACACTAAGCCCCTCTGACTATGGCTAGCCCCAAATATTAACTTTATCCTATCTTACCCTATTGTCACTACCTATGCTACAGTCAACTATCCATCCCCATACTACCTATCTTATACTATACATCCTATCCTATACACAACCATATCACAATACATTACAATTCACATTTCACAATATATACAAAGAGGCATGACATAGAACATATTACAATTCAACACAACGCGACTGGTGTCTTCAGGAGTAGGAACACAACAGCACAGTTCACCATCCTCACAGATTGACCACTAGTGTTCAAATGTCAGAAAAATCTTTGCCTGGGATAAGGAAATGTAGTTATAATAGGCAAATGTTAACACAGGAGGAAATGAAAGAACAATCTCCAACTCCATAATATATACATAATTTGTCGTCACAGAGCATATTTATTAAGCTAAATGCTCCAGAATTCTGGTGTTATTTGCACCAAAAATTGTATTTCATAACTTGGATCATATTGAGACACTTTTACGAATTGTCTGACTAGTAGTTGGGACCTCCCTGAAGTGGACATGGTGTCACAGTTTAGGCACACACTTCTGGCACAAGTAAGCCATCTAATAGGTGGTGTAAACTTTAGACTAAACAGTCTTCAAATTAGAAAGATTTATCAAACAGCATAAACCACTCTGATAAATTTGACACATTTTAATACTGCCTAGTGCCTAGTCTAAGTTTGCACAGTGTAATAATTAGACAATTTTGATAAATTTGCAACACTGTAGAAATATATGACAGCATCATCTATCGCTTTGATCTGTGATGCAATAAAGTGTTATAAAGTGGTGTGCTCATGAATTACATGAATATAGTATATTACTAAGTTCCATTACTTTTTAGATTTTACCTTACAATCTACAAATGCCTATCATTTTAGAAGTTGTAGTTTGTATCTGATTTGACAGACTGTCTACCATGGGTTTTTGTGAACGAGTCATAAGTGGTCCACTGCAAATGTGTAACCTGGACATGAACAAATGTGGCACCCCAGGGGGTCTGGTTGCCACAGTGGTAGAAATACCATGTCTGTGAGCGAGCATGGGTTTTCCTGGTCAGGGGCACTATTGCATGCAACGCCTCCTGCCCCAGTCCAGGGAGGGGAGGAACCTGCCCTTTATAAACTGGATCTGGGGCGGGGTTAGGGAGTCTAGTTCCAGAGGAAGGGACAGAGGAGCAACAAGGAGCTCTGTAGGAGCCAGGAGCTGAAAGCCAGGGATTGAAGCTGATAGAGCTCATCCTGGCAGAAGACGCAGAGAACCGGACACCGGAGTCCGAGGCTGTGAGGATATCCACATCCAGCAGCAGAAACCACCTGGCAGGGGATTTCAGGTCCTCTGGCCATAGAAAGCCCGGAGGCTCAGTCACACGCAAGGGACCGGCACCGCTATCGAGGAGCGGAAGGCACCAGAGGCCCCAAGTCACCAGTCATACGGGTGAGCACCACACGGTACACTCAGGGACGTGGGCTACTACACGACTACAGCAGGGTAGCCAGGAAGAGTGCAGTCAGACAGGAAGGCCTACACCTCAACCAGGCCAGGGGGACTCTTGTTCGCTCACAGGCCTCTAATGTTAGCCAGTACTCCCGGCAGGGCCTTCTTCATTGCCAACAGTAAAGACCCTGAACTGCATTGCACGGACTCTGAGTCATTTCTGCTGGGCCCATGCATCACAACCCTCACCATCTACACGCGCTGCCCTGAGACTATACTCCTCTTGTGGGGAGTTATGCTACCCTCTGCTGCGCACACAACATCAGCCTCAGCGGTCTGCCCCGCAGCGGCGGTTCTCAGTGACCGCAATCCACGGGTGGCGTAGTCGGACATTACAACATTAAACACCAAGTAAACAGATCCGCCACTGGTTTGACCACCCTGAGCCATGGGACCGGGTCATCGCCACTGAGACTACAACCCCTGACATTACACAGAGACCCGGCTCCGGGTATTCCCCCACACACGGCCCAGGGGGCGCGTCAACTTTCGCGTAGTCGGCAGGATTTCGTGCCCTCAACCACCAGGTACTGCGTGCCTGAAGAAAGACTGTGATACTTACTGTGGTGAAGTTTCCCGCCATCCGCAGCCGTTTTCCCGCCATCCGCAGCCATTTTCCCGCCATTGGGTGCCATTTTCGGGATGCCGCGCGGGAAGAAGAGGGGCGTGGACGCCAAAAGCACGTGAGAGCTGAAGCCCCGCCTTATGTACTGACACTGCGCAAGGTCCTGGAAGGAGCCCAGTGGACGCCGACGTCTCAAGCGCGCGACACAAGGTACTCGACCACGACGATTGCCTGCGGAGCCGCGGCCTACGGAGAAGAAGCAATGGAAGGTAGGCCATGGTTAACTAGGGGGGAGGAAGACACCAGGAATGGAGGGAGCTCCCACCGACAGTGCGGCTGCTGCCGCAGTGATGCCGTTCACGATGTCGTATATCCCCGGAGCGGCATGGTTACCCCAGTACTCAGGGGAGTCGCATACCCTGAGCGAATTTAAAGAAAGACTGAATAGCCTATTCAAAGTATACCCCCTGTCCGAGGAACAAAAAGTGAGCATCCTGATAGGTCAGTTAATCGGAGCAGCCCAAAGAGAAGTGAAGTCCTGGTCAGCCAGGTAAAAGGGGACTGTAAAGGAAATACTGGCCCGTCTAAAGGACACTTTTGATACCCGCACCTCAGCAGAGATTAAACTAAAATTTTATGGATGCAAACAGCGGGCACAAGACAGTATACGGGACTATGCTTTGAATTTTCAGGAGGCCCTGAGAGCCATTAAGCAGGCAGACCCTGACAGCGTGCGGAATGAGGATAAGCTGTTGACTGAACAGTTCATTGAGAGTCTACAGTCCAGCGCCCACCGAACCCAGTTGCGTGTAATGGCCTTGCAGAACCCTGATTTGGACTTTGTGCAGTTTAAAGACAGGGCCATCCGGGTGCTCCGAGAACCGGCACCAGGTGGCGCTGTAACCCACAGGCGCCCTGCTATCACCTATCACCAGGAGGCGGCGCCCTTGTCTGCAGAGCCTGTGGGAGCTGATGCACAGGCTTTGGACAAAGCCCCGGCTGCAGACCTGCACCATCAGGTCCAAGAGCTGACCAAACGCGTTGCGGCGCTAACCAGAACTGTGCAGTCTCTACAGGTGTCCCCCCCAGGAAAGATCCAGCTGGCTTCCAGTCCGGAGGACATCCCATGGAGCCGACAGAGGAGGATCCCATCATCCAGAGGAAGGCCCAGCGACCGCTACGACCAGGACGGACAACCCATCTGCCGCCGCTGCAACCAACCAGGACATATGGCAAGGTACTAAATGGATATGAATAGCGGTACCATTTATTGTCCCTTTCCCCCTGTTGGGGTGCGGTAGAGCTGCCTTTAACTTATTGTTCTTTCACCTGTGGGAGGAATTTAATTAGAATCACTACCCTGGTTTTCCAAGCTGCGCTGCCCTAACCCCTCCGGAACGCTGCCGGGGGTGTTGGTGAAGCTGGGCGTCCATCTCGGCGTTACATGCAACTAACCTGACCACGTGATCCACCACCGAGAGATCAGGATCTGTGAACGCCGCTGGAAATAGATGACAGCCACCAACAGAGCGGAGCTTGTGGAGCTTTACACTGGGGTTGTGCAGAGGTGCACAACTTCATAAGGTTAGTAGCCATCCTCACACCCCTCTAACAATTGCAATACTGAGTCACCCATTGCGCCTTGTTCTCTCCTCTCTTTACATATGGCAAGGTACTGTCATTTAAACAGGCCCAACCTGGGGCATAGTGCCGACCCCCAGGCATAAGACCATCAGGCCCATCGAGCTGGCGTGATAAGTACGTAGGGGGATGACCGGTCTTGCCTGTGGTGCTGGATGGCATTCCTTTGAGTGCATTACTGGACACCGGGTCACAGGTAACCACCATCCCCTATGTGCTTTTTAAGAGGTACTGGAATGACTCGGATATTACCCGCTACCCAGATGATGATTTGAGCATCATCGCCAGCAATGGTCAGCCCGTACCGCAGGTGGGATTCAAAGAGGTGACCATCAAAATTGGTAAAGTTGAACTGCCAGCGCAAGGACTGATTATTGTAGACATTGACGGTCGCGAAAGCCACCCTAAGATAACCTTGGGTACTAATGTTATTGCAAATTGTCTTGCAGAGATAATTGTCATGTTACAGCAGGTTGCGGTGAACGCCAGCTCCAGCCAGCACCGTGTCCTACAAAAAGAGATCAGAGCCCTGATGAAAAGGCAACAGGTAGAACTGTCTGGTGGTGAGATTGGTAGTGTTAGGATGAGTGACCCGTTCCCTATCGCCATGCCTCCAAAAAGTGAGATGATGATCTGGTGCCGGACTGCAAGAGGAAGGGACTACCAAGCCATGGTAGAACCCGTCTACTCAGACATTAGTCCCACCATTTTGACAGCACGGGGGGTGGTCGATGTACGCCATGGGAGGGTACCCGTCCGCATCCTAAACATTGGGGAAAGAGAAGTATACTTGCCCCGGTATGCCACTCTAGCCAAATTGTTCACCGTTAACCAAAACTCTGTAAAGGCCGTGGAACCCTTGCCTCCATCTCAACCAGAGGAGGGTAACGGCTCTAAGAAACAAATGGGGGACTGGTGTCAGAAGCTGCATGTGGGCACCGACTCCACTCCCTCACACCAAAAACAGGGAGTCTACCGGGTGGTGCAGGAGTACGAAAGAGTCTTTAGCAAATACCCGCTAGACTTTGGGCAAGTAAAGGGGGTAGAACACCACATCCCCACAGGGGACCATCCACCCATAAAGGAAAGATACCGACCTGTACCCCCTGCACACTATCAGAATGCCAAGGGAATGTTGTGAGAAATGAAGGAGGCTGGGGTAATCAGGGACAGCTGTAGCCCCTGGGCAGCTCCACTAGTTCTTGTGAAAAAGAAAGATGGCACCATGAGAATGTGTGTAGATTACAGAAAGGTCAACCGTATCACACACAAAGATGCGTACCCGTTACCTAGGATAGAAGAATCTTTAGCTGCATTAAAGTCTGCTAACTTCTTCTCCACTTTGGATCTTACTAGTGGGTACTGGCTGGTTCCTGTAGCAGAGGCAGACAAGGAGAAGACCGCATTCACAACCCCGATGGGTCTCAGCGAATTCAACTGTATGCCGTTCGGGCTCTGCAACGCACCAGGAACCTTCCAGCGGTTGATGGAGTGATGCCTGGGGCACAGGAATTTCGAGACGGTCCTGCTATACCTGGACGATATCATCGTGTATTCCAAAACATATGAGGACCATCTGAAACACCTGGCAGAGGTGTTTGACGCCCTGGCAGGCTGCGGCCTAAAGGTGAAACCCTCCAAGTGTCATCTACTGAAACCAAAGGTACAGTACCTGGGACACATGGTGAGTGCTGACGGAGTAGCTCCAGACCCTCATAAGATCACAGTGATTAAGGACTGGCCAAGACCCTACAGCATAAAGGAAGTGCGGCAGTTCCTCGGGTTGGTAGGCTACTACCGAAGATTCATCTCTGGGTTCACCAAAATGGCAGCCCCTATGCAAGATCTCCTGTTGGGTCAGTCAAAAACCAAGAATCAGAAGCCGCCCTTCAGGTGGGACAAGTTGGAAGAGGAGTCTTTTCGCCAGCTGAAGATGGCCCTCACGGGGGATGAGGTCCTGGCCAGCCTTTCATCCTCCACACAGACGCCAGTAACGTGGGGCTGGGAGCCGTACTATCCCAGATCCAGCAGGGCAGATAGCGGGTAATTGCTTACGCCAGCCGAAAACTACGGCCCACAGAAAGAAACCCTGAGAATTATAGCTCCTTCAAGCTAGAGTTCCTGGCAGTGGTGTGGGCAGTGACGGAACGTTTAAAACATTACCTTGCCTCTGCCAAGTTCACTGTGTACACGGACAACAACCCGTTGACACACCTGGACACTGCAAGACTTGGTGCCCTGGAGCAAAGATGGATGGCCCGGCTGTCCAACTATGAGTTTACCATCAAATACCGGGCGGGACGCACAAATGCCAATGCAGACGTCCTGTCCAGGATGCTGAACTTGCCGGACGGAGGGGAAGATCCAGAAGAACTTGAAGAGATTGAACTCCCTGCGTTCCACCATCATGGGATTACCCAGTGTTCCCACTGTGTAAGGGACAAGCACTCTGCCACGTTCAATCCCTTACCCCACTACAGCTGGGTGGAGACGCAAGACAGTGACCCAGCCATCCGCCTGGTAAAAGAGATGCTGACACAGGCTGATGCCTGCCTTGACCCAGACGCTCCAGAAGAGACCAAACAGCTGTGGAAGGAGAAGAGTAAACTGTTTCTCTACAAGGAGAAGCTGTGCCGGAGAATTGTCAACTCCCGTACACATGAGCTGACCTGGCAGGTAGTGGTCCTGAGACGAGACGCGGCTATGGTCCGGAGGCATACCACGACAGAGCAGGGCATTTTGGATGGAAGAAGTTGGAGTTCCTGTTGCGTGAACGGTTTTTCTGGGTAGGCATGAGAGGGGCCATTGAGAGATGGTGCATAGACTGCGGCCCGTGCAGAAGAAAGGACAGTGCCAGCCAGAAGACTCCCCTGCAGCCCATCATCACTAAGCAGCCACTAGAACTGGTAGCCCTGGACCATGTGAAGCTGGCTCCAAGTAGGTCCGGGTATGTCTGCGCCCTCACCATCGTAGACCACTACTCCCAGTTCCTGGTGGTGGTCCCTGTCAAGGACTTAACAGCTCAGACAGCAGCTAGAGCCTTCCAGCAGCACTTCTGCCGTTCACACGGGTATCCGGAGCAAGTGTTGACTGACCAAGGTCCAGCCTTCAAAGAGGAGGTCTTCCAGGAGTTCTGCAACCTGTATGGCTGCAAGAAGATAAGGACAACGCCCTATCACCCCCAAACCAACGGATTGTGCGAGAAGATGAACCAGGTGGTGATAGACTTGCTGAAAACATTGCCCCTGGAAGAATGCAGTCTGTGGCCTGAAAAACTGCCTGATCTGGTGGACTTGTATAACCACATCCCAGTAAATTCCACCAACTGCACCCCGGCTTACCTAATGAGAGCAAGACCTGGTAAGCTGCCTATTGACATGGATAAGGGAGTCCTGACACCCGAGGACACCTCACCAGAGGCAGACTGGGATACAGAACGGCAGCAGCAGTACCGGAAAGTGCAGGAGAGTGTGGAGAGAAGTTTGTCTCAAGCAAGAGGAAGGCAAGAGAAGACTTACAACCAGCATGCTCCCGCTGTTCCCCTGGCACCTGGAGAGCAGGTCTTGAAGAGGAAGAGGCGGCTCCATAAGTTGGATGACCAGTGGGAGAAAGACCCGTACACAGTACTGCCCTCAAGTCATGAAAATCCGAAAGTGTGCATTATCAGTAAGGATGGAGGAGAGACCACAGCCACTGTCTCCAGAGACCACCTAAAGAAGTGTCCCGAGCAGCTGCAAAGCACTGATAGCCCTCAACCCGCAGAGGAAAGGGAAGAAATGGTCAGTACAGTACTCGGAGAATTTCCTCGGTCCTGGACACAAATTAACAACGCTATTGTGGTACCCGTCCTTACCTTTCTCCAGCCAGCCCCTCAAAGGCCTACAGAAGAGCAAGTAGTGTTGGGAGAGCAACCGGCCCCGGAGGCAAAAGATTCCATACCAGCAGCCAAGGAGAATCAACCCTCTGCTAGTAGTGAGCCTGCCGTGCCCGTGGTAAGCCAAAGAGTACGCAGAAAGCTGCCCAACCTACTCGTAACATCTCCAAACACTTGTAGTGCAGACACTAGCGAGCCCACTACACAAGGGGTGGAAACAGGGGACCCAGAAAGAACACCACCAGATAGTGTGTTACGTAGGTCCACCAGGAGCACTAGAGGTCAGAAGCCCGCTCGCTGGAGAATCTAGAAGAAAAAAAAAAGATATGTACCTGTATATTGCAAATGTTGAAATGTTTTAGGTTTGTTGCATGAATAATAATTATGTTTCTCAAGTTACCCGACAGGGTTTATGGACCGACAGGTTATGGACAATGAATAACCGGAACTGTACCTTGTAAATAGTTGCACCTGTTAAGTGCCCCTTTTGTGCCAGACCACAGAACAAAAACCCGTGGAGGTGGCTGAAGACGTGGTCCAACGCCGGATCATCGATGCCCTGTAGCCACCCCAGGGACTACGTGGAGGGTTTGGGACGGGTCCCTCAAAATACATCTTGGGTGACATGGACACCAGGTTACGGAAGCGCCGTGACCTATAAAGACTGAACTCCTTGTTGATGTGTTATTGCTTATACCCTGTTATGTATGTTTTCATAAAATGTGTTTAGTCCCGGAGTACTAAAATTTACCAGGGGGGAATGTGGCACCCCAGGGGGTCTGGTTGCCACAGTGGTAGAAATACCATGTCTGAGACCGAGCATGGGTTTTCCTGGTCAGGGGCACTATTGCATGCAACGCCTCCTGCCCCAGTCCAGGGTGGGGAGGAACCTGCCCTTTATAAACTGGATCTGGGGCGGGGTTAGGGAGTCTAGTCCCAGAGGAAGGGACAGGGGAGCAGCAAGGAGCTCTGTAGGAGACAGGAGCTGAAAGCCAGGGATTGGGGCTGATAGAGCTCATCCTGGCAGAAGACGCAGAGAACCGGACACCGGAGTCCGAGGCTGTGAGGATATCCACATCCAGCAGCAGAAACCACCTGGCAGGGGATTTCCGGTCCTCTGGCCGTAGAAAGCCCGGAGGCTCAGTCACATGCAAGGGACCGGCACCGCCATCGAGGAGCGGAAGGCACCAAAGGCCCCAAGTCACCAGCCATACGGGTGAGCGCCACACGGTACACTCAGGGACGTGGGCTACTACACGACTACAGCAGGGTAGCCAGGAAGAGTGCAGTCAGACGGGAAGGCCTACACCTCCACCTGGCCAGGGGGACTCTTGTTCGCTCACAGACTAACCAGGCCTCTAATGTTAGCCAGTACTCCCGGCAGGGCCTTCTTCATTGCCAACATTAAAGACCCTGAACTGCACTGCACGGACTCTGAGTCATTTCTGCTGCGCCCATGCATCACAACCCTCACCATCTACATGCGCTACCCTGAGACTATACTCCTCCCGTGGGGAGTTATACTACCCTCTGCTGTGCACACAACATCAGCCTCAGCGGTCTGCCCCACAGCGGCGGTTCTCAGTGACCGCAATCCACGGGTGGCGTAGTCGGACATTACAACATTATACACCAAGTAAACAGATCCGCCACTGGTTTGACCACACTGAGCCACGGGACCGGGTCGCCGCCACGGAGACTACAACCCCTGACATTACACAGAGACCCGCACACGGCCGAGGGGGCGCGTCACAAACACTTGACAAAAAAAGATACGCTATGAATAAATGTAAAATTACAATGGGATATAATATGCAATATATTCTGTGGGAGTGGGACATAAAGAGGTTGTCAATCTTTGAGGACTTTTTTTGTTTCTTAAATGCATGTATTTGGGGATAAAAATCATTTTTGCACTTGAATTTAATTAAAAATATTCGAGCATTTGACTTTGACAGGCTCTCTGTTTCCTTGCACACATAACTTCGATGTGGTCTATGGTCATAAATCAGAAAAGAGAATCTGAGAAAAAGACAGATTTACAAATTAAAAACTCCCTGCTAGGGCTCATTCACATATCCAATATCCGATAGCAAGAGTGCAACCCGTACCTATGATAGACTATGGTAATATGCATGTGTCCGATTTTTTTCCTCGAACCTAGTGGTCCATGCATGAATACATGTCTGATATTGATCTGATCAAAATCGGCAATGTAAAAATGTGAAAAAATGACACTTGAGTGAGGTCCGATTTTTACGCACTGTCAGAAAGGAGACGATGGAGAAACTCTTTTTGATTTTTCTCTCCTTGTATGAGAAAAACTGATGACATTTGGATCACACTCTGATCAAACTGATCAAAGTCTGATTAGAATAATGAGTCCATTTTTCACGTACATGGAAAATAGGGATGTCTGAATGAGCCCTTAGGCATAGAGTGTTGACTGTTAACTCATTCTTTAGCCAGCAATAGATGGTGCAGCACAGTCTATAGAAGCAAAATAAGGCACAATTTTTAATGAAACTTAATTGCAAAAAATGATTTTTAACCCCAAGTACATGCATTTAAGTAAGATAAAAATTGTCTCCAAAGGTGGACAACCCTTTTAATAGACAGAATCAATGATCAGGAATGATCTTTATATATGTATAGCCCAATGAATTAAAGGAGTTGGCCCATACTTTGCCCTTTCTGCCTGTCATGTTTATTTCCTTAAACGAAATCTGTCACCCCTTTGGAGTTATCAGACCTCTAATATGGGCATACAGGTTATAGAAAAGTAAATCAATACATACCTGTATGGCCCATGGTAGAGGTTTGATTGCAGAGAAATCTCTTTCTATTCAATCTGTTTTCTTAGGCTTGGCGCCAAGAAATGCCCGCCTATATGCTTAATTTAAATATTTCCCCCCTACCCTCCCCTGCATGTCACAGGGCCCTGTGAATTACAGTCTAGAGCTAAACATCCCGCACATGCGCAATGCGCCTATAGCTGAAGGCGCTTTTTTTTTCTTCAGCTATAGGCGCATTGCGCATGCGCGGGATGTTCAGCCCTACACTGCAGGGGTGGGTAGGGGAGGAGGGAAATATTTGAATTAAGCATATAGAATGGTTCCTAGAAAAACGGATTGAATAGAAAAAGATTTCTCTACAATCAGACTTGTAATATGGGATATACAGGTATGTATAGATTTACAATTCTATAACCCGTATGCCCATAGTAGAGGTCTGATAACTCGAAAGGGGTGATAGATTCCCTTTAAAGATTGCACGTTTGTGAGCAGGGCCCTTACTCTTTCTGTAACTGTTGAACTACGGTATGTGTTACTTTGTTTTGTTTTTATTGTCTGCACATGTCCCCGCTTAATTTTAAAGTGCTGCGGAATATGTTAATATTATTATTAGATGCCTCAGCGTCTCCTGTGCTGTATAGATGCCCCAGTGTCTCCTGTGCTGTATAGATGCCCCAGTGTCTCCTGTGCTTTATAGATCTCCTTTAATGTATAAATGCCCCAGGCCCTCCTGTGCTATGTGGATGCTTCAGTGTCTGCTGTGCAATATAGATGTCCCAGCGTCTCCTGTGCTGTATAGATACCCCAGCATCTCCTGTGCTGTATAGATACCCCAGCATCTCCTGTGCTGTATAGATACCCCAGCATCTCCTGTGCTGTATGGATACTCCAGCATCTCCTGTGCTGTATAGATACCCCAGCATCTCCTGTGCTGTATAGATACCCCAGCATCTCCTGTGCTGTATGGATACCCCAGCATCTCCTGTGCCGTATAGATACCCCAGCGTCTCCTGTGCCGTATAGATACCCCAGCGTCTCCTGTGATGTATTTATGTATTTATGCCAGTATCTCCTATGTGATGTATACATCTTGAGCAGTCTTGGTGTCTCCTATGTGATGTATAGAGAAGATCTCACACTGCTTGAGTTCTATAATACATGAGCAGTGATGAATTTCACAGTGTGAGGAGACCCGCACTGTAATATACATCTGTGTTCAGTACAACTTACTGCTGCGAGATCTTTACAAAATTTACCTCAAAGAGTCGCCTGCGCTCCAGACCGACGCAAATCTGGAAAAACAGTTTCAAGTAGTATCATCAATACCACGTAACATCACAGCCGCACCAAAATGAAGCAACTCTAGCCATCATCCCATTAGGGGTGAGTTAATTGTTTGACCAAATATAAGCAGGATACATTTCAAGTTGGTAATTTTGTGTGGCCCCCAAATGATCATATAAATATTGGGGACCCCTTGTAGAAAAAAGGTTTCCCAACCCTGTTTTACCTACTGTAGTTGTTGCAGCTTCTGCTGTTACTATTGTGCAATCTTCATACGTGCCTCTGCAGTCAAGTTGAAGCTATCTGTTGAAGTTCTTCATCTGAGTACTGGTTCAATACAGAAATCCATAGAAACTCTGTCTCAAGAGTCCCATATTTGCAGCCTAGTTATGGAATTAAGATACTGCCCTTTGATGCTGCAAAATAAATATTTTTCTAAATACATTTTATTTTTCTGCTCTTCCAATACTGCTTACATGCTCCTGCTCTTGGCTTCCTGTGATGTTTTATCTGATGATTTCTCCTTCCGGCCCCCAGTCTCAAATAGAAGATCATCACTGAAAGGTCAATAAAATGTCTTCATGGTGCAATGGAAGTTTTCTTATCCTATTGCTTCAACATGCTTTAGGAATATCAAACATGGTGGATATACTGCGATTTTTCTATCCAGATTTGCAGATGGGAAATTTGCAGTGTGTTACAGTAGCAATGAAGTGGATGCAATTTTACCCAATCCCATCTATGCACTGCATAAAAATTCTGCAGCATTTCAAATTATGCTGTGGATATAAATATATTTCCAAAAAATCAGATTCATTACACATTTGTGCAATGAAAGTTATTAATTGCACTTTTAAAGGAAGCAATGCAAGGTCTGCAGAAACTGAAGGACATTAAAAGATACAATTACTCAAAATGTCTAACTTTCCCAAGAAATTAGGAAAACCTGGCACCTAATTGTAAGATTCATTACAAAATATGAAAAGAAGGACATGGTAAATGACCAAGTAATATAAATCCATATAGGGCACAGAAAACAAGCTATAGAAGTATGTGTGTTTCTCCTTAATGATATGTGTTTATATACGTCACTCTTGGCACCATCATCAAACCGTTTCTAAAACAATCATTCACAATGAATTGTTATTTAGAATTTACTGTATGCCATGAGAATGGAAAGGATAAACCTGCGAGCAGGCACCGTGCCATCTAAATAGATTAGCATGATGCTAAGCAGCCAAGAGATAATGTTTATGCATCCAATGTGTTTACTTGTGGCATGGTTCCCAGTCTGGAATGTCCAAGGCACTCTCTGTCCAGAGATAATGTAGCCGTATTTAATAAGCAGATGTCATTTTAAGCTAGTTTCCGACCAAACCCACATTTTAAATTCAGAGAAGGTTTTTTGCAAGTGTTTTCTTCAGAAAATTACAATTACGAATCATTTTAGTGCCTGGATAAAAGTGTATCTCATTCTAAATATTTTTTTTTTCAGCTTTAGAGAGACAATGGAATCCAAGAATCATTCCGTAATATGATTATCTTTAATATTGTAATTGGAAGTAATATTGAACCCTTATTAAGTCAGGTATTGTGTATGTGAGGTGGGAGTATGAGTATAGTTTTACAACATACATTATATATGTTACCTGATTGTAGGATGTAATTGAGCATAGTTAGAATATTTCATGTTTAAACACTTGAATAGTGATTGCCAATCTTTAGAGTAATTCTCTATTGTGTTAAAATATATATGCATAATGCGTATATTAAAAACAAACTGTTATCGAGAACATGGCTGATTTTATCATTTTGAAACGGGAAACAAAGAAAAAAGAAAAAAAAAGAAACCAAAATAGAGAGCAATTAAAGCTGCTGGAGATGGATGGAATCTGATAAAAGTAAAACTAATAGAATTTGATAAAAAAAATTCTCAGGCAGCATATTGGCTTGCATGGTCACCATATTTCTGCCCCATACAATGTAAAGGTTGTATGGCTGTACAGAGATGTAATGAAGTCATTTCCTTATGTTGGACATTTACATTATTCATTCAGGTGTTTCTAAGAACTAAAAATACTTTCACCGATTAAAAGTCACCATTAGGGTATGTGCACATGACACCTTTTTCACTCGGGATTCGCCTGAAATAGCACTGCCAATCCACCCTATTAAATGAACATAGTGCACAGCAATGACAAAGTAGCACTGCTGTGCACATGTTCCGTCTTGTGTCACCTCTTTTAACCGCTTCAGGCATCGGAAACCTTGAAGTGGTTAAAAGAAGTGACATGCTCATTTTTCCCAACAGAAGCTGCCCACTCTGTACACAACAGTATAGTGTGAAAGCTGCCAGCAGCAGAACCACCATAAGAATGACCAATAGACCGCCAGCAAAGCTGCCTCAAGGAAAAGACCACCGGTGTTTTCCTGAAGCAGCTTCGCCTGGGAAAACACAGTGGTTGCGCTGGCATATAAATGGTACCGTGTAAACATGCCCTAATCTGTACTATCTGTATTAAGATTTAGTTGTCTATTTTATCATAGTTTGAGCATTTGTAATAGCAATGGTGAAATTAAATGAAAAATCCGCTACCTCTCTGCAGCAGCAGTTTTTAAACCCAAAGCAATGTTTAAAATCCTCTTGGATTTATTACATAATATGTGGAATCAGTGTATCTTTTGTATTTCACATTTCTGACTGATTCACTAAGTAAAAGAATTGTAAAATATATGAATAATAAATAATTTTGGTAGGTACATTTTGCAACCTGGACCTGTTCATGTCTTGCAGTTATAAGAATTAAATAGGGATTGTCCAAAATTACGGCCTTTGGAAAACTCCTGCAGTTGGCATCTTACTACATGTATGAAGACCAGCCAAGGCTGCAATACTGATCACAGGTTCAAGTGGATGGGGAGAATATAAAAAATAATGTAATAAAAAATGTTTTTTTTTTATTTTTTTTAACCCCTTCACCCCGAAATCTGTTTTCACCTTCCTGACCAGGCCAATTTTTTAATTTATTTATGAGGTAATAGCTCTGGAACGCTTCAACGGATCCCGGTGATTCTGAGAATTATTTTTTGGCATATATTGTACTTCATGATACTGGTAAAATTTATTTGATATGACTTTGCAATTTTCAAACTTTTAATCTTTATGCCCTTAAATAAGAGAGTCATGTCACAAAAAATAGTTCATAAATAACATTTCCCACATGTCTACTTTGCATCAGCACAATTTTGGAACTAAGTTTTTTTTTGTTAGTAAGTTATAAGGGTTAAAAGTTGACCAGCGATTTCTAATTTTTCCAACAAAATTTACAAAACCGTTTTGTTAGGGACCACATCACATTTCAAGTAAATTTGAGGGGTCTATATGATAGAAAATACCCAAAAGTGACACCATTCTAAAAACTGCACCCCTCAAGGTGCTCAAAACCACATTCAAGAAGTTTAATAACCTTTCAGATTCTTCACAGGAATTAATGGAATGTGGAAGGAAAAAATAAACATTTAACTTTTTTTCACAAAAATTTTACTATAGACCAATTTTTTTTTTTTACTTTCACAAGGGGAACAGGAAAAAGTGGATCCCAAAATTTGTTGTGCAACTTCTCCTGAGTTCACAGATACCCAATATGTGGGGGAAAACCACTATTTGGGCACATGGCAGGGCTTGGTAGGGAATGAGCGCCATTTGACTTTTTGAATGTAAAATTTGCTTGCATAATGAACGGACGACATGTCACATTTGGAGGGCCGCTGATGTGCCTAAAGAGTGGAAACCTCCCCACAAATTTTGGAAATTAGTCCCCTCAGGGAACTTATCTAGATGTGTGGTGAGCACCTTGAACCCCAGGTGCTTCACAGAAGTTTATAATGTTGAGCCGTGAAAATAAAGAAATCACATTTTTCCACAAAAATGTTTTATTTAGCCGCAAATTTTGAATTTTCACTAGGATAACAGGAAAATATCACCATACAATTTGTTGTACAATTTCTCCTGAGTACGCAGATACCCAATATGTGGAGGAAGACTACTGTTTGGGCGCACAGAAGGGCTTGGAACTATAGGAGTGTCATTTGACTTTTTGAATGTAAAATTTGCTGGAATAAGTCGTGGATGCTATGTCCAGTTTGGAGAGCCCCTGATGTGCTTAAACAGTAGAAACCCCCACAAGTGACCCCATTTTGGAAACTAGACCCCTCAGGGAACTTACCTAAATGTGTGGTGAGCACTTTGAACCCCCAGGTGCTTCACAGAAGTTTAGAACATTGAGCCGTGAAAATAGAAAAAAACACATTCTTCCTGCAAGAATGTTTTGTTAGGCCAAAATTTTGCATTTTTATTAGGGTAACACAAAAAATTGCACCATACAATTTGTTGTGCAATTTCTCCTGAGTGCGCAGATACCAAATATGTGGAGGAAGACTACTGTTTGGGTGCACAAAGGGCTTGGAAGTGAAGGAGCGCCATTTGACTTTTTGAATGTAAAATTTGCTGGAATAATTAGCAGATGCCATGTCGCATTTGCAGAGCCCCTGATGTGCCTAAAAAGTTGAAAACCCCCACAAGTGTCACCATTTTGGAAACTAGTCCCTTCAGGGAACTCATGTAGATGTGTGGTGAGCACTTTGAACCCCCAGGTGCTTCACAGAGGTTTAGAACATTGAGCCGTGAAAATAGATAAAAACACACTCTTCCTGCAAGAATGTTTTTTAGGCCAAAATTTAGCATTTTCACAAGGGTAGTAGGAGAAAATGGACCCCAGAATTTGTTGTTGAATTTCTCCTGATTACGCAGATACCCCATATGTGGTTGAAAACTACTTTTGAGGCATAGTGCAAAGCTCAGAAGGGAAGAAGCGCCATACTGGAGTTCAGATTTTGCTGGACTGGTTTGAAAGTGCCATGTCACATTGGCACAGCCCCTGAGGTTTTAACCCTCCATAAGTGCCCCATTTTACAAACTACACCTCTCCATGAATTCATCTAGGGGTGCAGTGATCATATTGACACCACAGGTGTATCACAGAATTTTATACCATTGGGCAGTGGACTAAAAATATTTACATTTTCACACAGGGAAATGGGTAAAAATGGCACTAAACTTTGTCCCACAATTTCTGCTGAATGTAGAAATACCCCATATGTGACTGTAAAGTACTGCTTAGCCATACGGTGAGACTTGGGAGGGATGGAATGCTTTTTGCCTCCTGGTGCGCAGATTTTCCTAGAATAGTTTGTGAACTCCATATACAGAGCCCCTAAGTGCCAGGAGAGCAGAATCTCCATCAAGTGACCCCATTTTGGAAATGATATCCCTTTGTGAATTTATCTACAGGTGTAGTGACGATTTTGACTCCATGGGTGTTTTCGAGAAACAAGCAGCAGTGGATGTTACTGAGTGAAGATTGAAAACTGCCATTGTATTGACCAGTACGCTGTACTGACCAGTACGTTGTAGTGACCAGTGCGTTATGCCCAGCTCGTTCTTCTAGAGACATGCACCCGTAAATTAGGCAGACTCTCATCACTACAGGAATGCCAAACATGTGGATGCTAACTGCGGTTTAGGCACACTTGAGCTCAGAAGGGAGAGGGACATTTGGATTTGGGAGCGCAGAATTCGCTTGATTTCTTTTGGAGGGCGAGGAGCCATTTAATTTTTCCAGAGCCTTTCTGCTACCAGTAACGTGGAAGCCACCTATATTTTGGTTAACAGATGATGGACCTGAGTGGGGACTTGCTTTTTTAGTGAATGGAGTTGAAGCTTTTATTGAGAATTTTTTACATAACATTTTGGATCAGGTTTATCCCGCGCTCTACACTGAGCACTTATATCGGGTTTTCCATCTAAATCTCCAAGTGACATGATTCATATGAAATCCCCAAGGGATCCATTCACTGTAATGAGGCAGCAGAGTTACTCTGGACTCCATCTGGCCTCTGTTCAGCGGTGTCCTTCTTTTAAGAAGTGTACAAAACTGTGGCCGACCGCACTTTTATGCATGCCTAATAAAAAGACCAACACCTCCGGATCATAGGCCAGATGGTGTCCACAATATGGTGTCCAATTTAGGGAATTTTTTGCCTGGGGTTCCATCTGAATCACATATTTCACAGATTTATTTGGATACCCTGGTGCAAGCACTCAGCGCAGAGCGCAGGATAATTGTGAGCATAGACATACTGCGATCTTTGGGAGGCAGAAAGCACCAGGTGTCCACAGTGTCTCCATCTGCCTCACTATAGGGAAATTTTTGCCTGGGGTTCCATCTGAAGCACATATTTCACAGATTTATTTGGATACCCTGGTGCAAGCACTCAGCGCAGAGTGCAAGATAATTGTGAGCATAGACATATTGCGATCTTTGGGAGGCAGAAAGAACCAATCAGCAGCAGGTGAACAATTGGTTTTATTTATTTTTTAACTCGTTGCTCTTGCGGTATAAGTAATTAGACAACTTTATTCTTTAGTTCGGTGCAATTACAGCGATACCAAAATTATTTGGGGTTTTATGATTGGCAGTTGTCACACACTAAAAGATGCTTTTTATTGTAAAAACAAGTTTTTGCATCGCCATATTTTGAGAGCTATAATTTTTTCATATTTCTGCCAAGAGTCATGTGATGGCTTGTTTTTTACAGGACAAGTTGATGTTTTTATTAGTACCATTTTCAGGCAAATTACAATTTTTGATTGCTTTCTATTCTGTTTTTTGGAAGGCAGAATGAACAAAAACCAGCAATTCAGGAATTATTTTTGGGGATTTTTTTATGCCGTTCCACATGTGGTAAAATTGATAAGCCAGCTCTTTGAGGGAACGCAGCTCCCACAGAGCAGTACATGTACGGCGCATGTCGGGATGGGGTTAAATATAAAAACCATAAAACACTATTGTCTCTGCTGGGAACCTAACCTAATATGATACCTCTCCTAGGCTGAAAGCCTAAAATTATATGGGTAGGTAAGATCAAACTGTTAAAAACTGCCATAGGCTGATGGGTGGAGTGCTCAAACAGAAGGCATGTGTATACTAATGTAAACAAACTGACTGTCACTTTCAAACAGAAAGACAAATGTGAACAGATGCAAGGTGAGAGAGCCACTCTATATGTAACAAATTAAGACTGCACTCTAACGCTATAGTATGCAAACATTGAATATATGAAATTGGAATTGCATTAGTGCTATAGAAAATAAGTTAAAAATGAAGGTACTTAGTGCATAAATTGGCCAATTCATGTTTTCCCAAGTGCCAACAATAATGTGATCTTCTCTGCTGGAAACCTAACCTAATATGATACCTCTTCCAGGCTGAAAGCCTACAATTATATGGATAGGTACAAATATCAAAAAACTGACTGTCACTTCCAAACAGAAAGACATACAGTATGTGAACAGGTACAAGCTAAGCCTAGGAGAGGTATCATATTAAGCTAGATTCCCAGCAAAGAAGATCGCCTTTTCATTGGCTATTGGACACATATGAATTGGCCAATTTATGCGCTAAGTATCTTCATTTTTAACTTATTTTCTATAGCAGAAATGCAATTCCAATTTCATATATTCAATGTTTGCATACTATAGCGTTACAGAGTGAAGCTTTAATTTGTTGATAATGTACAGATCTTACTTTTATTTAACCTTTGAAAATTGCTAAAAGTATCTCCACCTATAACCATATCCACTTGACTAATAATAATTCCAGTACACATAGTTTATATTATTATTTTCACCAAAAAAGAGTGTGATACATGTGGACTATTGTGTTTCAGATGATCAGTTGATTTTAAGCTACTTGTCTGATTTTGCTATATAACAACTCTCTTGCCATTTCAAAAACTGCAAAGTAACATATGTATTCTGGATAAAATGTGGCCGTCTATAAGGCTGTGCCAACATTAAAGCATCCTCAGACCATTCATATGTGGGATTGCTTTTCATCTAAGGGAGTGGGCTCACTCACAATTTTGCCAAAGAACACTGCCTTGAATAATGAATCGTATCTAAACATCTTTCAGGAGCAACTTCCTCCAATGATGCAGTGGTAAATTAGTGATGAGCAATACTTTTTCCAGCATGATGGAGCGCTATGTCACATGTCACCACTTAGAATCAGCAGGATTTGGCTCAGAAGCTGTTATTTCGCATGCCAAGGCAAATTGCACAAGTCTTGAAAAATAAGGGTCAGAACTGTAAATACAGAAGCTTTGCATAAACTTGATATGTTCGGGAATAAGAGAATAAAAAATTATGAAATGTTTATAATTCTATGTCAGTAACTATAGAAACATATAAAAGATCTAAAAACACTTAAAGGGAACCTATCATGTTAAAAAACGTTATTGACCTGCAGATGTGCTGTTAATCTCAAGGTTAATAGTGTCCTGAAGCTGCCCAGCGCCCGCACTGAATGCCCGGCTACCGGGAGGAAATTAACTTTAGTCCGCCTGCCAGCTTTGAGCTTTGAGCAATAGAGGCATGGCCAGTGCAACCTCAGCCAACCTCAGCCTCAGTCAACGCTCAGTACATGGTGAGCGGTGGCTGAAACCATGGCACTGACTGAAAGCTGGCTCTACAGCGCATTAGTGCTGAGTGGGCTATCACTCGGTGCCGGGGCATGGTTACAGGGCATTTTGCACACAACAGGTTCCCTTTAAACAGCAAACTTTGTGAAAAAGAACATTTCTGTCAGTCTCATATTGTACAATATGTTACTGTCTATTTTTCATTTGAAAAAGGGGTTTAGCCCTGAAATAAATACGTTATGTTAGACTAAATAAATCTCCTAAATATTTTTATAATAACTGCTGGAGCCTGGAATATTTTTTTTTAAAGTTGTTTGTCCAGAACGGCAACTCCATGATTAAGACCTGCTTGGGTCGAAACATGTTGGTTTCTATGCCTTTTTTGCAATCATGAGTGTATCCAAACTGCCTGACCTTCCTGTTACCTGTTTTTAATATGAAGAAATAAACGGATGTTTTAAGAAACCTTGGATTTCCTGGGATCATTCGTCCAAAAAAGGCGCTGGATGCTTATTGTTTTGTCCAGAATGGTCACTTTTTATCCTTCTACTCAAATACATTTTTATTCCTGGCTAAGTTTACACCTGACACATGCTTCTAAACGAGATGATGCCAGAAGACCCTGCTGCCATAATTGTAAAATAAATCAAAGCATTTACAGAAGTTATGACTATTCACAACTAGACAAAGTGATTATCTGTATTATGTACTGACTATTGCAAACTGGGCATACATTATTACCCTCTGTGTCGGTATATTTTTTTCCTATAAAGTTGTTTCTGATATTCTTCTGCAGAGAGTGCTGATTGGTGTTTGTTCAATGGATTTTTAGAAATATTATTAAATGCATTATCTGGTTCCGAAAATTGATTTTCAAATACCAAAGACTGCTGAGTTAACTAACAGTAATAGCCCTTATTTATCTGTCAGAGTAGTGGAGAGTGACTACAAAGAGTATAATTTCTCCTTGCGGAGAGTGACATGCCGGCCCTGGCATGACAATATAAGGAGACTTATATGCCATGCATTCTCCTCTGGAAAATTAAATATGCAAATTTCCTCTTCAGAGAGGAAGAAGACTAGAACTCTATAGTGCCACTTGTTGGAAGCAGCGATCCTAAAAGTCACTA
This sequence comes from Phyllobates terribilis, assembly GCF_046119375.1. Lineage (NCBI taxonomy): Eukaryota > Metazoa > Chordata > Amphibia > Anura > Dendrobatidae > Phyllobates > Phyllobates terribilis. The sequence continues at coordinate 322,241,888 of NW_027362762.1, read as the reverse complement.
TTGACCCTTTAATAGGAATTGCAATATGACTTAGGATAAGAGCCAAACCAGAATCTCAATTTGTAGACAAGGTGTTTCAGAGTATTCCACTGATGAGGGGCAATACCCCAAAACACAGTGTTTGCAAATTGAGATTCTGGTTTGGCTGTTATCCTAAGTCATGTGGCAAGGTCCGCTAAAGAGTTGATAGTGACTTTTAGTATCGCTGCTTCCAACAGGTGGCACTATAGAGTTCTAGTCCTCTTCCTCTCTGAAGAGGCAATTAGCATACAAAGAGTATCTCTTTCTTTGTAGAGACTTATCACATCTAATTTTTAGCCCCTTAAAAACCCTGGGATTTTCCTTCTTTGCATTTTCGTTTTTTGCTCCCCCTGCTCCCAGAGCCATAGCGTTTTTATTTTTTTGTCAATATGGCCATGTTATGGCTTATTTTTTGTGGGACGAGTTTTACTTTTGAACAACATTACTGATTTTACCATATAGTGTACGGGAAAATGGGAAAAAAATTCCAAGTGCGGTGAAATTGCAAAAAAAGTGCAATATCACAGATGTTTTTTTTTAACCACGTTCACTGAATGCTAAAACTGACCTGCAATTCTTATTCTCCAGGTCATTACGAGTTCGTAGACACCAAACATGTATAGGTTCTTTTTTATTTAAGTGGTGAAAAAAAAATCCAAAATTTGCTAAAAAAAAAAAAAAAAGCGCTATTTTCCGAGACCTGTATCTCCTTCATTTTTTGTGATCTGGGGCCGGTTGAGGGCTTATTTTTTGCGAGCCGAGCTGACGTTTTTATTGATACCATTTTTAGATAGATCCGATGTTTTGATCGCCCGTTATTGCATTTTTTTTAAAATGTAATTCTGGCATTTAGAATTTTTTCTCGTTACGCAGTTTACTGTTTGGATTAATTCTTCTTTTATATTGATAGATCGGGCGATTTTGAAAGCGGCGATACCAAATATGTGTATGTGTTTTTTTTTAATTATTTTATTTTGAATGGGGCGAAAGGAGGGTGATTTAAATTTTTATATCTTGCTAATTTTTTTAAATATTTTTAAAAACATTTTTTTTCCACTTTTTGCATGCTTCTATTGTCAGGGTTGTCAAGCCCACCCATCAGTGACCCACGATCACGTGACGGGGTCACCGATGGGCAGGGTAAATGACGCGCTTCCCGGGGCGGCGCTGTTAAATGCTGCTGTCAGAGATTGACAGCGGCATTTAACTGGTTTACAGCCGCGGGTGGATCGCAATGTGGAGGAGAGAAGGAGGTCTTGGGAGGACCGAAGATTACGTGAGGGAAAATATCTGATTACTGCAAGTCCATAACTGTGATTCACTATGATTAGCCAATCACTAGTGATCATTTCCAGAAAAAAGGGTTGTCAAAAGAGGACAACCTCTTACACTAGTTGGCTTTATTCAAAAAGAATAAAAAGAACAAAATTCAAGGAATGTTTTCAAGCCCTTTGTGCCCTGCATTTGACTTGGAATCTCTGGATTTACAGTGTATGTTAGGCTACACACATGTATACAATGTGTCATTACTTTCTTGGATTTGTGGTATAATAAAAACTTATATTGAAGTGTCAAATGAAAGGTTGTATTTCAGAAGAAATGCATATAATTGGGAGGATGTTCAAGCTGAGCAATAAAATGTAGCAAAATTATAAAAAAGAAAGGTTCACAAAATAAGTGATGACAATGAACCAAATTCATTTCTCACAGGCTATAAGGATGTTGGTTTAAATGCCACATCACTTTCATTTCCCACTTAAATGTTAAACGTGAATTTATATAGTTCCAAATTTTCAAATTTAAAATCCATTTTATTATTACAATAATGCAACTGGCAGGCTTATAATTCTGTTAGAAGCCTTAAAAATTGTATGTCTCAGTTTGTGTAAAACACACACACACACAAAAACAAAGGTCAAAACTTTTAAAATGTCACTTCTTCTGCAGTTTTGCATAGAAAATGCATTGAGTCAGTAGGAGGGCTACTTGGCCATAGAAACAGGCTGTAAGAAAAGAATGTAATCCTGCTGGTGTGGTTTCCACTTCCTCTGGCAGCTGCGGGCTTAGTAGAAAAGCACAGTGTGAGCCTATTGTTACCCCAGCTGGGTAATAGTTTTCTTATTTTACAGTCAGCAGCCAAGGGGGTTGGGGTATTGCAATATAGTGTCTTCTAATAATACTTTGTAGGAACAGATCACTTTCTGTTCCAGACCGATAATCAGGGATCCATAAATCTTTCATTCCATTTGGATCCTCTGTCATGGTAATGAAATACTTTTCAGGAATGGATTCTTATTTTTTCCAAACAAACTTATAGTCAGTGGAAATATCACACTGTCTCAAGTCAATGTCAAAACGCTTTGTTTCTCTAGGTGCATTAATACAATAGAAATAGAAATTGCTATGTTAATTACAGCCGGTGCTGTCCTTCTAATGCAATTGTTTTATTATAACACGTGTCACATTAACGCTTGTAAAAAGCTTTCCAAGTGTTATCCTTATAAAGAGGTCATGCAGTGATATCACTTTATTAAGAAAGCTTGTATGTTATAATGAATACACACTATTACTGGAGATTATAATTCAGCAGAGCATTATAGTTTACTTATATAAAAAAAGACACTGAGCTGTAAATTATATAATTATATAATCATTCAGTCATGTACAGAGATTCCCCCCAAAATATTCAGTCATGCAGCTATAGGGCATGCCAAAGTAGCAGTCACACCCGGGTTTTAGGGCCAGGAGAAAAAGGGACCTTTTGGCCCATTGTGTAAAAGGTCCGACTACAGTTTCCTCCAATAGCTATGCCCTTGCAATGTTCAGGAGCCATGTAAAGCTCCATGTACTTTAGATAATGAACGTTATGTCCCACATTTATCTTTTCTTTGTAACAGATTTTGGCACAAAAATTGATGCAAGTTGTGTGTGACAATTGTGCACTCACCAAAAGTAGGTGTAGCACCCTGAGGATTCGGCTGCTGCAGGGGTATTGCACCTCAACCCAGAGGTGTGATATTCCACTCCCGGGTAAGGATGGAGTGTGGAGCTGAGCTCAGTTAGCTGCATGCACTACACACATCCCATTTCCGAGGAACAGACCAACGGTACTCCCACTTAGAAATGTGCAGGTACGACCGAGTCTGTTCCTGGCTGGAGTGGGAGGGGGGTGGTACATCCCAGTAGTGTAGGGGCAGATAGGGGGAGCAGCCTGGGTAAAGATAGGAGCTCATTGGGTGCTGGTCACCTGAGCTCACACATAGAGGGAGTATATAAGGTGGGCACCATCTAAGATCAGGGTCAGTCAGTCAGTCAGTCAGCCACAGTCAGTCAGACAGTGAGACATCAGTCTTTGCAGAGCAGTGGAGGAAAGCAGAGGAGCAGAGCAGCCCCAAGGCCCAGAGTGAGAGAGGAGAGAACGAAAGACCCAGAGGGGGTGAAAGAAGGAACTCTGAGAGCCCAAATATAATCACAGGGTGAAGAGTTGGCAACAGGGTACCGGATCCCAAACTGGTGGGGGCTACAGCATACCTCAGCCAGAGACCGGAGGCCGTGGGCAGCATCTGCCACGGCCACCTACTATATCCACCCAGAAGGCAGACCACGCATAGGGTCAGGGAACCCAGAGGCAAGGGTTCGCCAACAAGAGGCCCGAGGGAGCCGGACTTAGGTGGATCCCTGGTGGGGAAGGCCAGAGACGAGGACAGGACAGAACGGGAGCTCAGAACCACGCTCCAGAACTACTTGGGGGTTGGCCGAGTCCAGGACCTGGTGGACGCAGCACGGCTCGGGTGGTCACTCAAGGCCGGAGTGACCGGAACATCTGCAGTAAGTAAAGAACCCTGAACTGCACAACCCGACTCTGACTCTCATTACCATCATCCCTGCACTTCCACGACCACCATCCTCTGCACCTGACCCCCTGAGGCTATACCCCTCCCGTTGGGGGTTATACTACCAAGGCTGCACAAACACCATCAGCCTCAGCGGACCCTGCTGCAGCGGCGGCCATAGTGACCGCAATTCAACGGGTGGCGTAGTCGACATAAAGAACTTTAGTAACATCAGTAAGGACTGCCACACACTGAGCTTGACACCCTGGGCACGGACCGGGTCACAGCCACTCGGAGACTACAACCCCCATCTGATCCGGCTCCGGGTATTCCCCTAAAGAATATGGCCCAGGGGGCGCATCAACGGCAATAGGCAATAACTTGTTAATCGCTGGGGGAAACTCCATGGGTCCTCACCATTTCCAAGAACGGGACTTTGCACGGGCACTGCTCCATTCCAACTGGGCTTTTCAGAGCACCGTTCTCATTATTGGTGGGCTTGGTGCCGCTGGACCCCAGCAATCAGCAAGTTATTACTTATCCTGCTGGGAATAACCCTTTAAGAAGCAAACTTTGTAGGAGGGGAAGCACTGTCTTAAGTAGGGATTTCCAAAGCGAACAATCATATTATTCATTTATTGCTATGACCTAAATATATTATACCATTTATTTAAAAAGAATTAGGATTTTAGTCAGAAGTAGCAGTATAGTGGATCAGAGAGCACTCCAACATCACCCTCCTACTGGGTGAAAAGATCCATTTATTGCAAGTCATTGTATATAAAACCGTTATACTGTTACTGTGAGTCAATGTTGTCCTGTGACCACAATACATAATGTCACTATGAACATTATGCAAAATTTTACCAGACGACATTTTTTCTTTATTGCTTTGTTGACTGAATTTCATATCGCTGAACATTTTAGAACAAATTAAAGTAAAATCTCAATCCCAAAAACCACTCTTATTAACAGTTTTATTACTGACTTGCATATATATTTAACACATTCCTGGCCAACGATGAAAATATTTCTCATAAAAGGTCAATTGCTTCTCCATGAGATACAATTTCTTTGTGGAGATCTTACACAATCTGTCCATCCACCAGATTAGGCTTGATCCTTCAATCCTGGCACTTAAAGTCTTCAGTGCAGCAATTAATTCTCCATAAATATTATATCTTTAATAAATTCTATTCTGTATCCAGAATGTTTTTCTTTCAGAACTTAGGAAATACATGTTAAAGCAGTGCTATCAGGTTTCCTATGCTCACCTTTAGAAACAAATATATATGTGGAAACACGGAGCTTAGGGATACATCATTTTCTATAATACAATACTTCATATAATTTCATATAATTCATATTCTTTCATGCATAGTGCTGTGTAAAAGCTACCGGGATTTCCTACCCACACACGGTGATTGACAAATCTCACTATATACAAACTCATACAGCAAAAGCTGTCAATCAATGTGTGCGAGAAGTGGAGCTGTAAAGGGAATAGAGCACACACTTAGGGTAAAACCCTAATGGAGGAGGACAAAGAGACAATTGATGGTGCTCACCTGGAAGGGTTCGGTGAGACTCAACCATTGTAGGAGTACAGAAGCTGCTGCCCAGTAGCTGGGGAAGTAAATCCGCCAGAAGAACTTGACCAAAACGAAATATAAGCAAAATATGTTTAAAACAGGCTGCTCTGCTGATTGATGTTGGTTTTTTAATTTGAAAAAGTTTGGCATCGAAATGCATATTGTTAATAAAAACCTGCCAAATAACCACATCAAGAGAATTTTATTCTAGCAGCGCAGCCTGTATTTACCTTTCTTTGTCCCCATTTGGTCAATTACCGTGTGTGGTCAGAGATGCAAGAATTTCTCTGAGTCCTGGCTGTAAATAATCAAATGTTGAAAGGGATACTGTCACATCCAGAATCACTATTTAACTGCAGATATAGGATTAATCTATATAGGGTTTAAATCCTGTGTAGCCGGCTTACTAGAGAAGTGGCTACAGGGAGAAAATGAAGGTTTACACTCTCTACAGCCACTTGCTTTCAGCCATTGGCCTGGGTATTAAGCTGTAACAATCAAAGCTCACTATTCAGTGAGCTCAGTGTAATCACGTACCGGCACTTTAATTGACAGCTTGCTATGCAGTGTATGTGTGCAGTGTGTGTGCGGTGCAAGCTGTCAATCAAAGCTCTGGGGAGTGATTACAGTGCACTCACTGTGTAGTGAGCAGTGACTGTTACAGCTCCATGCACTGCCCCAATAACTGGAATATCTGCAGGTAAACAGAATTTCTAGACATGACCAATTCATTCAAAATTAAATTGCTGAATTTAAAGAAGTTGTCCACTACTTGGACAACTTCTTGTCATACCCCACGCTTGGCCCTGATAAAATAAAAACACTTATACTAACCTCACTTGCTGGTGCTGTTCCCGCAGAGTCGACACTTACTCTTTCCAGGCCTCCCGTGCTGTTGTTGTGACATGTGACACTGGTGCCCAATCAGCGCTGGCGTCACTGTCCCCGCCTCCGGTTGTATTGAACGTGAAGAAGAAGTCTGAGATCATCTACAGCCTGGACTTCCTCTTCATGTTCGATTTGTCCAAAGGTGGGGACAGTGATGCCAGCACTGATAGGGCGCGTGGGTCAGGTGTCCCCTTTAAAAGGTTTTCCATTTCAATAATATTAATGCATTATCATTGTGACAGGTCAGCAGTAACATATTGGTGGAGTTCCGACACCAAGGCCATGCCAATGGGTAGGCAGGAGTATAGCTGCTTTGGAGCAGTAGTGTCTTCTGTCTTCATACTCTTTAGGGAAAACTAAATGAACGAATACTTTGACAAAGTGTTTCTGATTAGTGTTGAGCGAGCATGCTCGACACTGCTCATTACTCGCCCAAGCATTTCACTACTCGGGATGTTCGGCGAGCACCGAGCATTTCTGGGTTACTCGGGCAGGAACTCGGGTCTCCGCCCTGCACGTTTGGCGCTCTTTACAGAGCCAATGAACTTGCAGGGATTGCTAGCCAGTCACTATAATTCCGCAGCCATGTTGTTTGTGGGCATTACAGTGATTGGCTGGCCGCACAGCGTCACCTCGAGTATTTAAAGCCGGGCGCCGCCATCTTGGACACAGTCGCTCCGGATCAGCCAGTGTAGGGTCAGTGCTGCTGAGCTAGGGAGAGATTTATACTCCGAAATAGTTAGTGTAGGGTCTCTAAAGCCTGCCAAATCAAACAAACAGTCCTTCTCAGGACTAATATCCATCCAAGATATCAGGCAGGCTGTATAGGAGACGCAGTGGTTATACCAGCAAACGCTGCATTACAGTCCTGTGTGCTCCTGTTGGTCAAATTGCTAGACTTATCCCCTGGTCACAGGGGCCAGGAAAAGTCCTTTTTTTTTCATCTAAATCCTTTTTTTTTTTTTTCCTCAGTCAGACTGTACAAATTATTATTAACCTTTTGGTATTTCCCCCCCCCCCCAAAAAAAAAATTGAGTGTGTCTGTGACTGTTCAGACACCAATATATATGTTTAAAAGAGTCTGGTGTAGGCCAGAAAAATAGAACTGTGGTTTTGCAGTTCCACTGGTCAAATCTCAGTATTATCCTGCTTTTGGCATTTTTTGCCGTAAAAAAAAAACTGTAATAGTGTCTCCCTGATTGGTCAGACACCAATATATCTGTTTAAAAGAGTCTGGTGTAGGCCAAAGAAATAGAACTGTGGTTTTGCAGTTCCACGGGTCAAATCTCTGTATTATCCTGCTTTTGGCATTTTTGCCGTAAAAAAAAAACTGTAATAGCGTCTCCCTGACTGGTCAGACACCAATATATCTGTTTAAAATATTCTGGTGTACGCCACATAACTATAACTGAGGTTTTGCAGTTCCACGGGTCAAATCTCTGTATTATCCTGCTTTTAGCATTTTTTGCCGTAAAAAAAAACCTGTAATAGTGTCTCTCTGACTGGTCAGACACCAATATATATGTTTAAAAGATTCTGGTGTACGCCACATAACTACAACTGTGGTTTTGCAGTTCCACGGGTCAAATCTCTGTATTATCCTGCTTTTGGCATTTTTTGCCATAAAAGAAAACAGTAATAGTGTCTCCCTGACTGGTCAGACACCAATATATCTGTTTAAAAGATTCTGGTGTACGCCACATAACTATAGCTGTGGTTTTGCAGTTCCACGGGTCAAATCTCTGTATTATCCTGCTTTTGGCATTTTTTGCCGTAAAAAAAACTGTAATAGTGTCTCCCTGACTGGTCAGACACCAATATATCTGTTTAAAAGATTCTGGTGTATGCCACATATCTCTAACTGTGGTTTTGCAGTTCCACGGGTCAAATCTCAGGTATTATCCTGCTTTTGGCATTTTTTGCCGTAAAAAAAACTGTAATAGTGTCTCCCTGACTGGTCAGACACCAATATATCTGTTTAAAAGATTCTGGTATACGCCACATAACTATAACTGTGGTTTTGCCGATCCATGGGTCAAATCTCTGTATTATCCTACTTTTGGCATTTTTTGCCCTAAAAAAAACAGTAATAGTGTCTCCCTGACTGGTCAGACACCAATATATCTGTTTAAAAGATTCTGGTGTACGCCACATAACTATAACTGTGGTTTTGCAGTTCCATGGGTCAAATCTCTGTATTATCCTGCTTTTGGCATTTTTTGCCGTAAAAAAAACTGTAATAGTGTCTCCCTGACTGGTCAGACACCATTATATCTGTTTAAAAGATTCTGGTGTATGCCACATATCTATAACTGTGGTTTTGCAGTTCCACGGGTCAAATCTCAGTATTATCCTGCTTTTGGCATTTTTTGCCGTAAAAAAACCTGTAATAGTGTCTCCCTAACTGGTCAGACACCAATATATCTGTTTAAAAGATTCTGGTATACGCCATATAACTATAACTGTGGTTTTGCAGTTCCACGGGACAAATCTCTGTATTATCCTGCTTTTGGCCTGTTTTACGTAAAAAAACCCAGTAATAGTGTCTCCCTGTCTGTTCAGTCACAAATATATCTGTTTAAAAGATTCTGGTGTAGGCCAGACAAATATAACTGTGGTTTTCCAGGGGCATTGATATTGTCTTTTTATTCCACTGCGACCTCCACGTCTCTTCCAAGGGGCATTAAAACCATCTTTTTATTCCTCTGCGACCTCCACGTCTCTTCCAAAGGGCATTAAAACTGTCTTGTTAAGCTACTGCGACCTCCACCACTTTCCCAAGGGGCATTGATATTGTCTTTTTATTTCACTGCGACCTCCACGTATCTTCCAAGGGGCATTAAAACCGTCTTTTTATTCCACTGCGACTTCCACGTCTCTTCCAAGGGGCATTAAAACCGTCTTGTTAAGCTACTGCGACCTCCACATCTCTTCCAAGGGGCATTAAAACCGTCTTGTTAAGCTACTGCAACCTCCACATCTCTTTCAAGGAACATTAAAACCGTCTTGTTAAGCTACTGCGACCTCCACCACTTTTTCAAGGGGCATTGATATGGTCTTTTTATTCCACTGTGACCTCCACTATTCTTCCAAGGGGCATTAAAACCGTCTTGTTAAGCTACTGCGACCTCCACGTCTCTTCCAAGCGGCATTAAAACCGTCTTGTTAAGCTACTGCGACCTCCACGTCTCTTCCAAGGGGCATTAAAACTGTCTTGTTAAGCTACTGCAACCTCCACGTCTCTTCCAAGGGGCATTAAAACTGTTTTGTTAAGCTACTGCGACCTCCACCACTTCTCCAAGGGGCATTAAAACCGTCTTGTTAAGGTATTGCGACCTCCACCACTTTTTCAAGGGGCATTGATATTGTCTTTTTATTCCACTGCGACCTCCACCATTCTTCCGAGCGGCATTAAAACCGTCTTGTTAAGCTACTGCGACCTCCACCACTTTTTCAAGGGGCATTGATATTGTCTTTTTATTCTCTGCGACCTCCACCATTCTTCCAAGGGGCATTAAAACCGTCTTGTTAAGCTACTGCGACATCCACCACTATTGCCAGGGGCATTGATCTTGTCTTTTTATTCCACTGCGACCTCCACCATTCTTCCAAGGGGCATTAACACATGTCTTGTTAAGCTACTGTGACCTCCACCACTTTTTCAAGGGGCATTGATATTGTCTTTTCATTCCACTGCGACCTCCACATCTTTTCCAAGGGGCATTAAAACCATCTTGTTAAGCTACTGCGACCTCCACGTCTCTTCCAAGGGGCATTAAAACCATCTTGTTAAGCTACTGCGACCTCCACGTCTCTTCCAAGGGGCATTAAAACCGTCTTGTTAAGCTACGGCGACCTCCACGTCTCTTCCAAGGGGCATTAAAACTGTCTTGTTAAGCTACTGCGACCTCCACGTCTCTTCCAAGGGGCATTAAAACCGTCTTGTTAAGCTATTGCAAAATCCATGTCTCTTCCAAGGGGCATTAAGACCATCTTGTGAAGCTACTGCGACATCCACCATTATTGCCAGGGGCATTGATATTGTCTTTTTATTCCACTGTGACCTCCACCATTCTTCCAAGGGGCATTAACACCGTCTTGTTAAGCTACTGCGACCTCCACCCTGTTTTCAAGGGGCATTGATATTGTCTTTTTATTCCACTGCGACCTCCACCATTCTTCCAAGGGACATTAAAATCGTCTTGTTAAGCTACTGCGACCTCCACCACTTTCCCCAGGGGCATTAAAACCATCTTGTTAAGCTACTGCGACCTCCACCATTCTTCCAAGGGGCATTAAAACTGTCTTGTTAAGCAACTACGACCTCCACCACTTTTCCCAGGGGCATTGATATTGTCTTTTTGTTCCACTGCGACCTCCATGTCTCCTCCAAGGGGCATTAAAACCGTCTTGTTAAGCTACTGCGACCTCCATGTCTCTTCCAAGGGATATTAAAACCATCTTGTAAGCTACTGCGACCCCCACGTCTCTTCCAAGGGGCATTAAAATCGTCTTGTTAAGCTACTGCGACCTTCACCATTCTTCCAAGGGGCATTAAAATCATCTTGATAAGCTTCTGCGACCTCCACCACTTTTCCAAGGGGCATTAAAACCATCTTGTTAAGCTACTGCGACCTCCACCACTTTTTCAAGGGGCATTGATATTGTCTTTTTATTCCACTGACACCTCCATGTCTCTTCCAAGGGGCATTAAAACCATCTTTTTAAGCTACTGCGACCTCCATGTCTCTTCCAAGGGGGATTAAAACCATCTTGTAAGCTACTGCGACCCCCACGTCTCTTCCAAGGGGCATTAAAATCGTCTTGTTAAGCTACTGCGACCTCCACCATTCTTCCAAGGGGCATTAAAACTGTCTTGTTAAGCTACTGCGACCTCTACCTCTTTTCCAAGAGGCATTAAAACAGTCTTGTTGAGATACTGCGACCTCCACCACTTTTTCAAGGGGCATTGATATTGTCTTTTTATTCCACTGCGACCCCCACCATTCTTCCAAGAGGCATTAAAACCGTCTTGTTAAGCTACTGCGTCCTCCATGTCTCTTCCAAGGGGCATTAAAACCATCTTGTTAAGCTACTGCGACCTCCACGTCTCTTCCAAGGGGCATTAAAACTGTCTTGTTAAGCTCCTGCAACCTCCACCATTCTTCCAAGGGGCATTGAAACAGTCTTGCTAAGCTACTGCGACCTCCACCACTTTTCCAAGGGGCATTAAAACCGTCTTGTTAAGCTACTGCAACCTCCACCACTTTTTCAAGGGGCATTGATATTGTCTTTTTATTCCTCTGCGACCTCCACCATTCTTCCAAGGGGCATTAAAGCTGTCTTCTTGTTAAGCTACTGCGACCTCCACCACTTTTTCAAGGGGCATTGATATTGTCTTTTTATTCCACTGCGACCTCCACCATTCTTCCAAGGGGCATTAAAACCGTCTTGTTAAGCTACTGCAACCTCCACCACTTTTCCCAGGGGCATTGATATTGTCTTTTTATTCCACTGTGACCTCCATCATTATTCCAACGGGCATTGCATTTCCTCCTAATTTTAGTCAGCTTTTGCTTTTTAATGCATAGGCGAACACTAAGGGAGACCCACTCCCCAATAATGGGTAGAAAGTTTTTAGTATGCTGTAATCCACGTCTGTTTCAAGGGGCATTGCAGTTCCTCATAATTTTTGGAAAGCCTTCCATTCACTGCTTAGGCCAACAGTGCACAGGAGACCCAGTTGCTATAAATGGAAAAAATGTTTTTGGTAAGGCCCTCTGACCTCCATGTCACTTCCAAGGGGCATTGTAGTGCCTTGAAATTTTTGGTAGGCATTGCACTCACTGCATGCCCTATAACTGTGTAGCCGAACCGCTCCTTTTGGTACAGAAACATATCCTACAAGACATGTGTGGTTGACTGGCCTGATATTGATGTGGATGGTCCTTGTTCCTCCTGCTCTTTCTCCTTTGCCACTACCTCATCCATCATTCATCACCTGAAGCTTTGTTTTAACGGGAGTCATAGAACTGGTCTAGTAGCAGGAAACATCCAGCAATCCTCGGAGGAGGTAGGATATGCGCCAAAACGCTGAGCACCTCAGGCCTAGCCGCTACTGCATATATGTGCTTGCATTTCAAGAAAACAAAGCAGACGCTAACTTCTATCATCATCATCATGCTCCTCACCATGGCACTCTCAACACCCCTGATGGAGAAGCCAGGGCCCACTGGAGGAGTCTGGTTCTCTGGTGGGCTCGTCCAATGCTGCCCTAAAGCAGACCGGGCTAAGAAAAGTGTGGAGGAACTTCCAAGGAGAAATAAGGGCGGCTGGGGACCGTTTATTCACACCCGGCCGCCCCCAGGCGGCTGGGGACCGTGTGTGGACACCCGGCCGCAGGGCGGCTGGGGACCGTGTGTGGACACCCGGCCGCTGGGCGACTGGGGACTGAGTATGGATACCTCACTGCCAAAGCAGCCATGACGTAGTGGCCAGCTTTGGCCTCCTCAAAACTAAAAGGCCCCATTTCAAGTGCAAGCTAGCAGTATGGTATTGCAGCCTGGGGGTGGGTGGGTGGCAGGTTGCATACTTACGCTTGCATTCCAAGAAAACAAAGCAGTTGCTAACTTCTATCATCATCATCATGCTCCTCGCCTTGGCACTCTCAACTCCCCTGATGGAGAAGCCAGGGCTCACCAGAGGAGTCTGGTTCTCTGGTGGGATTGTCCAATGCTGCCCTAAAGCAGGCCGGGCTAAGAAAAGTGTGGGGGAACTTCCAAGGAGAAATAGGGGCGGCTGGGGACCGTTTATGGACACCCAGCCGCCACCAGGCGGCTGGGGACCGTGTGTGGACACCCGGCCTCGGGGCGGCTGGGGACTGAGTATGGACACCTGACCGCCCCCTGGTGGCTGGGGACCGAGCGTGGACACCCGGCCACCGGGTGGCTGGGGACTGAGTATGAATACCTTGCTGCCAAATCAGCCATGAGGTAGTGGCCAGCTTCGGCCTCCTCCAAACTAAAAGACCCCATTTCAAGTGCAAGCTAGCAGTATGGTATTGCAGGCTGCATACTTGCGCTTGCATTGCAAGGAATGGGGGAGGTACAATTGAACACTGCCCTGGGACAAGAACTTGCACGGGGATAGTTGCAAGTCTGCATCTTCTGATGAGGCAAGGATCACTTCTGATGGGCACACTTTTAGGCAGTGACCTGGGTGTCAGAGATGCTTCCAGGGGTCTTCCCCATGTTGTTCCCATGTCTTTTCAGCACTGTATGCATGTGTCACACAGCACATGGCCAGATAAAGTTGTAAAATGTTAAAATGACATTTCCCGGTGAATGCATTTCTCACGGTTGAAAGCAATACAAAAGTGCAAAAATGCATAAAAAATGCTACTTGTGAACATAGCCCAAGGTGTGGAGGAGTATTTTTGTTTTTGGTTATTTATTTTACCTTATACACAAGTCTTTACCCTGGAAAGGAAGTTCCTTAACATATTTCACCGGAAAAACGTTTCAGTTTAGTTTTTGAACGTTTTATTGTGAGCCCGTAAAAGTGGCTTAATACCTCTAACCATGTTGTTGACAGCAGTGACCTGGGGGTCAGAAATGCTTCCTGGGGCGATGCTCATGCTGTCCCCATGTCTTTTGAGCACTGTCACTATCGTTTTGGGCACTTTTTAGGCTTTCTACAGACTGTCGGGGGTGCCGCCGCAAAAATGCTCGGGTCTCCCATAGACTAACATTGGGCTCATTGCTCGGGTCGAGCACCCGAGTATCACGGTGAGCTCGGCCCGAGCTTCGAGCACTCGAACATTTTAGTGCTCGCTCAACACTATTTCTGATATTAAGTTTGCTTGCCAAAATCACACCTCTTTAAATATAATGCTGACAAGAGAGATGATGGGTGCCAATCTGTAGGGTCGACCCCAGTAACTTTATAATAATATAAGTACAAAAAAGCAGACAGGACACTGTGGGAATAATAAAAAAGTGAGCAAACTTTAAATTTGCCATGTGTGTTAAGCTGATTTACAAAAGTTCTTCGGAGTGAAAACATTGATTTTTTTTGTCTGTTTGTCTATCTACAGTATGTGTGTGTATAGGAAGGTCTCCCAAAATGTCTGTGATTGGTCATAATTTTGCTAAGCCTTATGCCATGTAAACAGTGTATTCAGGGTGGGCCATTTATATGGATACACCTAAATTAAATGGTAATGGTTGGTGATATCAACTTCCTGTTTGTGGCACATTAGTTTATGGGAGGAGGAAAACTTTTCCAGATGGGTGGGGACCATGGTGGCCATTTTGAAGTTGGCCATTTTGGTGTGGTGTGGTATATGGGGTACAAAGATAGTGGGGTCATTCTTCATCAATGAGAACCTCAATGCCATTGCATATCTGAAATTGCTACATGATATGTTGTGGGGTCATCTGAAGGCAATTGTCTATGCTGTGAAGATATGAGATGTGCAGCATCTGAAACAACGGATACTGGAAGCCTGTGCTAGCATTTCTTCTGCAGTGTTGCTATCAGTGTGTCAAGAGTAGTAGAAGAGGGTTGCATTGACAATCCAACACAATGGGCAGCACTTTGAATATATTTTATTAGTGGTCTTGTAAAAAACTCATGAAAGAATAAAGTTATGTTAAAACCAAGCACACCATTGTTTTTCTTATGAAATTCTCAATAAGTTTGGTATGTCATATGACCCTCTTCCCATTGAAAAAAATGAAGTTGGATCCAGAATGGCTGACTTTAAAATGGCCGCCATGGTCACCCCCATCTGGAAAAGTTTCCCCCCTCCCATATGCTAATGTGCCACAAGTTGATATCACAAACCATTCCCATTTAATTTAGGTGTATCCATATAAATGGCCCACCCTGTAGAGCAGAACACTGTTTAGTGGTCACTCCTGGACACTGCAGATATGGTCCTTTAACGCCTTTACCAACATTAATGACCAGGGAAATTTTTACAATTCTGACCAGTGTCACTTTATGTGGTAATAACTTTGGAATGCTTCAATGGATACCACTGATTCTGAGACTGTTTTTTTTCGTGACATATTGTACTTCTTGATAGTGGTAAAATGTATTTTATATGACTGGCATTTATTTGTGAAAACATTGAAAATTTGTCAAAAATTGTGAAAATTTTTCAATTTTCAAACTTTGAATTTTCATGCCCTTAAATCAGAGTGATATGTCACACAAAATAGTTAATAAATAACATTTCCCACATGTCTACTTTAAATCAGCACAAGTTTTGAACCAAAAATACTCTCCTGAGTAAGCTGATACCCCATATGTGGGGAAAAGCCACTGTTTGGGCGCACGGCAGGGCTCGGAAGGGAAGGAGCGCCATTTGACTTTTTGAATGTAAAATTTGCTTGCATAATTAGCGGACGCCATTTCATGTTTAGAGAGCACCTGATGTGCCTAAACGGTGGAAACCTCCCACCTTTGTCACCATTTTGGAAACTAGGCTCCTGAGGGAACCTATTTAGATGTGTGGTGAGCACCTTGAACCCCTAACTGCTTCACAGAAGTTTATAACACGGAGCAATGAAAATAAAATAATAATAAAAATATCCCATTTTTTCCCACAAAAATGTTTTTTAGTTCCCAATTTTTTTATTTTCAAAGGGGTAACAGGAGAAAATGGACGCCAAAATTTGTTTTGCAATATCTCCTGAGCATGCAGATACCCCATATGTTAAGGAAAACTATTGTTTGGGCACACAGCAGGGCTCAGAAAGGAAGGAGTAACATTTTGGAATGCAGAGTTTGAATGGTCTGCGGGTGTCATATCGCGTTTGAAGAGCCCCTGATGTGCCTAAACAGTGAAAAAAACCCACAAGTGACCCCATTTTGGAAACTAGACCCCTCAAGGAATTTATTTAGATGTGTGGTGAACACCTTGAACCCACAGGTGCTTCACAGAATTTTATAACGTGGATCTGTAAACATGAAAATGCTATCAGGAGAAAATGGACCCCAAAATTTGTTGTGCAATTTCTCCTGAGATACCCCATATGTGGTCGAAAACTACTTTTGATGCACAGTTCAAAGCTCAGAAGGGAAGAAGCATCATATTGGAGTTCAGATTTTGCTGGACTGGTTTGAGAGTGCCATGTCACATTGGCAGAGCCCCTGAGGTGCCAAAACAATAACCCCCCCATAAGAGACCTAATTTTACAAACTACACCTCTCCATGAATTCATCTAGGAATGCAGTGAGCATATTGACACCACAGGTGAATCATAGAATTTTATACCATTGGGCAGTGAAGAAAAAATAACTACAGATTTTACATTTTCACACTGGGAAATGGGTAAAAATGGCACCAAAATTTGTTCCACAATTTCTGCTGAATGTAGAAATACCCCATATGTGGTTATACAGTACTGATTAGCCATATGGCGAGACTCGGGAGGGATAGAGCGCTATTTGCCTCCTGGAGCACAGATTTTCTAGAATAGTATGCAAAGGGCCAGCTCCAGGTTTTTGTGGGTGAAAGAGACGCAGTGGGCCCCTTTAACACATACCACGATTCATGATGCACAGATACCGCAGAGAAATATATATATATAGTACAATACCGAAGATTTCACTTCTTACATTACATGAGTGATATCTATTGTAAATTCTACAATAACTCAGAAACCGACGAATCGCTCCACACAGTATACTGGCCCCCATATAACGCTCCATACAGGATACTTTCCCCATATAATGCTCCATGCTGGCTGTGCCCCCACATAATGCTCCATGCAGGCTGTTACCCCCACATAATGCCTCATGCAGGCTGTTCCCCCCACATGACCCACACAGGCTGTTCCCCCCACATAATGCCCCATGCAGGCTGTTCCCCCAATAAAACGCCCCATGTAGGATGTCACCCCCCTTATAATACCCCATGCAGGATGTCACACCCCCCTCCCTTATAATGCCCCATGCAGGATGTCACACCCCCCCTCCTTTATAATGCCCCATGCAGAATGTCACCCCCCCTCCCTTATAATGCCCCATGCAGGATGTCACTCTCCCCCCCTCCCTTATAATGCCCCATGCAGGATGTCACACACCCTCCCCTCCCTTATACTGCCCCATGCAGGATGTCACACACCCTCCCCTCCCTTATAATGCCCATGCAGGTTGTCACACATCCCCTCGCTTATAATGCCCCATGCAGGATGTCACCCCACCTCCCTTATAATGCCCCATGCAGGATGTCACCCCCCCTTCCCTTATAATTCCCCATGCAGGATGTCATACACCCCCCTCCCTTATAATGCCCCATGCAGGATGTCACACTCCCTCCCTCCCTTATAATGCCCCATGCAGGATGTCACACACCTCCCCTCCCTTATACTGCCCCATGCAGGATGTCACACACCCTGCCCTCCCTTATAATGCCCCATGCAGGGTGTCACACATCCCCTCGCTTATAATGCCCCATGCAGGATGTCACACCCCCCCTCCCTTATAATGCCCCATGCAGGATGTCACCCCCCCTTCCCTTATAATTCCCCATGCAGGATGTCACACACCCCCTCCCTTATAATACCCCATGTAGGATGTCACCCCCCCACTTATAATGCCCCATGCAGGATGTCACACCCCCACCCCACCCCACCATATAATGCCCCATGCCTCCCTACAATAAAAAAAAAAAATCAAATACCTCACTTCTCACCTGCTGCCACTGCTCCGGACTCCTCACGCATGCCGGCGTCTTCCCGCACTGCGCTGTGACGGCACAGGAGAGAGCACGGTGGAAAGACGTCACCGCACCCTATGACCTGAGACATCACTGTGCAGCAGCCGCGGGAGAGACAGGACCTGCTGCGGAGGCACGGGGAGAGGTAAGTATTGTGCCGGGTGCCGGGCCCTGAACAAGAGGGGGAGCAGGCGCTGGCACTGCTCTCCTCCGCTCACGGGTCCCATAGTGCGGCGGGGTGCCCAATGGCGAGTGGGCCCCCCCCGCCTGCTCAGGACCCCGGCACTTGCTCGGGTGCGTCGGGTGCTGACGCCGGCCCTGAGTATGTAGACTCCATATACAGAGCCCCTAAGTGCTAGAATAGCAGAATCCCCCTCAAGTGACCCCATTTTGGGAATTATACCCCTTTGGGAATTTATCTAGAGGTGTAGTGACAATTTTGACTCCATGGGTCTTTTCCAGAAACAAGCAGCAACGGATGTTGCTGAGTGAAAATTGCAAGCTACCATTGTAGTGACCAGTACGTTGTGCTCAGCACATGCTTCTGGAGACACGCACCTGTAAATTAGGCAGGCTCTCATTGCTACAGAAATGCCAAACTTGTGGATGCTAACTGTGGTTTACATACACACTGGTGCTCAGAAGGGAGGGGCATTTGGATTTGGGAGTGCAGAATTTGATCAATTTCTTTTGGGGGGCGAGGAGCAATGGAGCTATTACAGAACCTTTGTTCTACCAGTATTGTGGAATCCCCTATATTTCCAATAACAGATGACGGACCTGAGAGGGGACTTGCTTTTTTTATGGATTGAGTTGAAGATTTTGTTGGGAACATTTTACGTAACATTTTGGATTACATTTATCCTGCTCTTTACGCTGAGCACTTAAATGATGATTTCCATCTAAATGTTATGATCTGCAACATGCACTAAGGAAAGATAAGGGAAAACTGTCCCTACAGTAAGACTAAGCTGAATCCCTATGATGCAGCGGGTTGCCTGTTCCTAGCGAACAGACCCGCCTTAGTCCTCGGCTAGTCTGAACGAAGACCTATAGCATAAGGGACTGGAACAAAAATGGGACACCTCCTAAACAGAGAAGTTGTTGCAGAACACAAAAAGACAAACAGACAAAAGGTACTAGAGGTCCCAGAAGGACTAAGCGAACTGACAGAGAAAGGCACAGAAGCACCTGGCTAGAGAAACAGTCAAACACTGAAGTCCAGCACAGCAAAAGGGCGGAGCTGGAATATAAAGGCAGGTGGTCAAACAAACAGGAGGGTTCTAACACTAAATCTCCGAGTGACGTGATTTTATGCACGCCTAATAAAAAGACGGACACTGACAGATCATAGGCCAGACGGCGTCCAAAGTGCCTTCATCTGCCTCATTATAAGGAATCTTCTGCCTGGGGTTCTTCCTAAATCACGTGTTTCAGAGATTTACACAGAAACCCCGGTGCGCAGAGCGCAGGATAAATGTGAGCCGAGCTTTACTGTGATCTTTGGGAGGCAGAATGAACAAATCAAAGGAAGGTGAAGAATTGGTTTTATTTATTTTTTGCACCGTTCCTCGTGCGGTACAATTGATTAGGCAGCGATACCAGTTTTATAGCGGGTTTTTATGTTTGGCAGCTGTCACACACTAAAAGACGCTTTTCATTGCAAAAACTAGTTTTTACATCGCCATATTTTGAGAGCTATAATTTTTCCATATTTCATCCAACAGAGTCATGTAAGGGCTTGTTTCTTGCGGGACGCATTGAAGTTTTTATTGGTACCATTTTCGGCCATGTGACATTTTTTAATCACTTTCTAATCTGATTTTTAGGAGGCAGAATGAACAAAAACCAGCAATTCAGGAATTGTTTTTTTGTTTTTTTTTATGTTGTTTTCCGTGTGGTAAAATTGATAAGGCAACTTTATTCTTTGGGATAGTATGATTGCAGCGATAACACATTTATAGCTTTTTTTATGTTTTACGCTTTTTGACAATAAAAATTATTTTATAGAAAAAATTATTTTGCATCGCTTTATTCTGAGAGCTATAACCTTTTTTATTTTTCCATTGATGGAGCTGTATGGTGGCTTGTGTTTTGCGGGACAAGATGACGTTTTCAGGGGTACTATTTTTATATACATTCTTTTTTTTATTGCATTTTATTCCACTTTTTGTTCGGTGATATCATGATAAAGCATAGTTTTTTGCTTTGTTTTTTTTTTTTTTCGCTGAAGGGGTTAACTAGTGGGACAGTTTTATAGGTCAGGTTGTTCCGGCTGTGGCGATACCTAATACGTATACTTTTTTTGTTTAGTTTTTTTTCCTAAAAATATTTATTTATGGTTACAATATATTTTTATTTTTTTATTATTAATTTGTAATTTTTAAAAAAATATTTTTACAATTTTTTTCACTTTTTTTTTACTTTTACACTTTGTCCCCCTATGGGACTTTCACAAATTGCAGTCTGATCGATAATTTAGTAGAGGGATGCAGCAACATTTCTATACTATAAAAGCTGTCAGTTCTGCGCTGACAGAAAGTTGCCAGATTATGCACTGCGCATGATCTGGCAACTTTCCTAGCTCTTGACGACATCGGTCACCATGACAATGATCAGGACCCCCCGATGACGTTTCGGGGTCTCTGACCAAAGGCAGAGGGACTTTCTTCCCTCTGCCTGCAGCGATCACAGCATTTAGCGGGTTAAAGTGCCAGGAGCAGTGCAGGCACTGCTCCGGGCACTGAGTGCCAGGTGTCAGCTATCATAATCAGCTGACACCCAACAGCGATCATGTGCATATAGACTCTGTGCGCGCAAAATCGCTGAGACGTACCCATACATCCCATGTCGGTAAGTACGAGGCCACAGGAATGTATTGATACGTCTCATTTCAGAAAGGGGGTAAAAAAAAAGGATCAGATTTGCAATACCTGGGAGCGGCCCCTATATAGTGTGAGAGCACATTGGTGTTTCAGCTTCATACATTGTTTACATCTAAAAACAGCACAATAGATAGAAGTGCACAGTGTTTGACACTCATGTATCTGATATTGATGATCTAACCAGAGGATAGATAATCAATACTATAATAGTGGAATACCCATTAAAATCATACAAAACGCTATTCTAGAAGTCAATATTTTCACCTCTATCATAATTTGCCCTCAGAAAGTGGGAAATAGGGATCTGACATATCAGTTATAAAGGATATCAGCTAGAAGATGCTTTCATGGCAGAATTTTATCTTATATTCCATTGACCTTACACCTTGACAAATGTTGTTGGATTTTGATGGCTCGTAATGGAACTGTTAGGTCTTTAGCGGGTTTCTGTTTCTTTGTAAGAAAGTCAATTTTTCAATTCTTGTCATCTAAAAGCAACAGAAACTAAACAGAATGGAGAATGGCAGCAGTATGAATATCACCCACCTGCTAGAAGGATCAAAGGATGACAGATGGATATTAACCTGAAGGTGAGTCATTTTATTAAAAACACACCCACCTAGACAGTGTCCATTTAGCTATAGAGGCTGCGGAGGTAGCAGTCACATCCAGGCTCTGGTACCTAGAGGGCCACCTAAGAAAACACCAGTATTATCAATGGCAAATGGTGTAGGGGGGGCTGTGTTAGGCTAAGTGCCCATGTAGCAGATTTGATGCAGAGTGTTTTTGCTTCTCTCTGGCAGAAAAAAACGCATGCAGATTTACATGTGTTTTTTTCTGCCAGAGAGAAGCATTTTTTCAGCGTTTTTACATGCGTTTTCGCATGCGTTTTTTCAAGCACTTTTCCAAGCGATTTTGAGCATCACTTGGAAAAGTGCTTGACAAGTTGATCACACAATATAACTCCATGCCACCCTAAAAAAAAAAAAAGAATTAAAAAGTTAAAAATAAAAAAACCCTGCGTTTAGTCAGCTGATGGTCACCATACAGTTTTTTTTTATTTTTAACTTTTTTATTTCTTTTTTTTTCACCGCGTGGTAGCCGGGATGAAGAGGAGTTGTAGTCTCCTCTTCATCCTGGGTACCACACGCACCGCAATTACGCTGCAAATTCGCAAACATTGAATTTAATTGAAACGCAGCAAATCCACATATACCTGCGGGTTTGCTGTGTTTCAATGTTACTCAATGGCTGCGAATTTGCAGCGTAATCGTGGTAGAAATGGTCATGCTGCGTTTTGCAACGTAACGCGAATTCGGCGTGCTAATTAGCGCATCATGTGCACAGTACATCCGAATTCACATTGCTTTGCATGGCAGATGGTTTTACAAGCATTTTTGCAGCCGTAAAAACGCCGCAAAAATGCTACAAAAACGCTACTTGGGCACATGGCCTAAAACGGAGAAGTCCAAAAGTTACAAGATAGACCTCTGTAACCTTTACTGTTCTGAGTTCAAGGATGCAATGTTGTCTGTCATGCATCAATACTTTGTGTACCATTTGCAAATCACTGACTTTCACCTTAGAGTCTGTTCACCTAAGCTGACATTTTTTGGATGCCCTAGCGTTGAAAATCTAAAAAGACATTAACCTTCATATATCGGATATGAATAAAGTAACAATGTTTTGCTCTGCATTATTGAAATGTATTTGTTCTTCTGTTTTGAGCAATAATAATATGTCCCTATTCTTCTACATAATTCCGGGTTGAAAATGACGGCTTACGAGGTTTTGATGTTTTTTAACTACTGACATCAACAAAGGGTGAAGCGTGACAGGAAAATTGTTTGGTTATGACATGGCCAATAATGCTAAAGGTAGTTCCTGTATTCAGAATTCTGGATGAGACTATTTTAGTGACATTTATTGTGATTGACACATATCTTAGGTTGTGTAAGCTTTCTGTAACCTTTCTTTGTCATAAAAATAAGAAGGAACACATGACTGTTATTTACTTCCCTCCTGGAGTTTGTTTCCTATTGGAAGCGCTATCAATTGTCTGTCTGAAGGGATTCTGAAGGAAAGCCTATTCGTGAAATTGTGATTTTTTTTCCATCATTAATAATTTGTCATTTCAGAAATGTATTTATTTTCTGCAGTTGTTTATGTTTTTATATATGAGCGTGAATTAATCATGATGTACTTAATCAACCGTGCTTAAGGACAATAAAAAGATTGCAAATAAATAAGTTTACCAAATGTTTTTAAAATTAACTATAGCTTGAATTTTAATCAACATGAAAAACACAAAATAAACCTATATAAAAGCTATTGTGTTTTTATTATGTTTATTTACTCCGGTAAGGTTGAATAATAAATTGATAGAGTTATTTATTACATATTGATTACAGTAATATTACTATAATGTTTGTAATTTTAATTTTTGGACACTTTTGTGAATGTACTTGTCTCTTTTTTGGCTTTGATGTGAAAATAAAATTAGGTTAAATTCACACTTCCTCTGTGGTGCCCTATTGGCCCATATCCAAAAGGAAAATCCCCATAAATCCTCATAAAACATAAGGCTCAAACATGTAACAAATGTATGTAGTATGTTTTTTATGGCAATATACAACTATATAGGCATTAGCTTTGAGAGAGCATGCTCTACACTGCTCGGTACTCGCCCGAGCATCTCACTACTCTGGATGTTCGGCAAGCACCGAGCATTTCCGGATTACTCGGGTGGGAGCTCGGGTCTCTGCCCTGCACGTTTGGCGCTCTTTACAGAGCCAATAAACATGCAGGGATTGCCAGCAAGTCACTGTAATGCCGCAGCCATGTTGTTTGTGGGCATTACAGTGATTGACTGGCCGCACAGCATCACCTCGAGTATTTAAAACCCGGCGCCACCATCTTGGTCACAGTCGCTCCGGATCAGACAGTGTAAGGAGAGTGCTGCTGACCTAGGGAGAGATTTATACTGCGAAATAGGTAGTGTAGGGTCTCTAAAGCCTGCCAAATCAAACAAACAGTCCTTCTCAGGACTAATATCCATCCAAGATATCAGGCAGGCAGGCAGGCTGTATAGGAGACGCAGTGGTTATACCAACAAACGCTGCATTACAGTCCTGTGTGCTCCTGCTGGTCAAAATTCTAGACTTATTCCCCAGTCTCAGGGGCCAGGAAAAATCCTTTTTTTTCATTTAAATCCTGTATTTTTTTTTCCTCAGTCAGACTGTACAAATGCGCGTCTTATTAACCTTTTGGTATCCCCCCCCCCCAAAAAAAAATTGAGTGTATCTGTGACTGTTCAGACACGAATATATCTGTTTAAAAGAGTCTGGTGTAGGCCAGATAACTAGAACTTTGGTTTTGCCATTCCACGGTTCAAATCTCTATATTATCCTGCTTTTCATTTTTTCCGTAAAAAAAGCAGTAATAGTGTCTCCCTGACTATTCAGGCACAAATATATCTGTTTAAAAGAGTCTGGTGTAGGCCAGATAACTAGAACTGTGGTTTTGCAGTTCCACGGTTCAAATCTCTGTATTATCCTGCTTTTGGCATTTTTTCCGTAAAAAAAAATAGTTATAGTGTCTCCCTGACTGTTCAGACACAAATATATCTATTTAAAAGAGTTTGGCGTAGGCCAGATAACTAGAACTGTTGTTTTGCAGTTCCACGGGTCAAATCTCTGTATTATCCTGCTTTTGGCATTTTATCCGTAAAAAAACCCAGTAATAGTGTCTCCCTGACTGTTCAGACACAAATATATCTGTTTAAAACAGTCTGGTGTAGGCCAGGTAACTAGAACTGTGGTTTTGCAGTTCCACGGTTCAAACCTCTGTATTATCCTGCTTTTGGCATTTTTTCCGTAAAAAAAAAACAGTAATAGTGTCTCCCTGACTGTTCAGACACAAATATATCTGTTTGAAAGAGTCTGGTGTAGGCCAGATAAATAGAACTGTGGTATTGCAGTTCCACGGTTCAAATCTCTGTATTATCCTGCTTTTTGGCATTTTTTCCGAAAAAAAACCCCAGTAATAGTGTCTCCCTGACTGTTCAGACACAAATATATTTGTTTAAAAGAGTCTGGTGTAGGCCAGAGAAATAGAACTGTGGTTTTGCAGTTCCACGGGTCACATCTCTGTATTATCCTGCTTTTGGCATTATTTCCTTAAAAACAACAGTAATAGTGTCTCCATGACTGTTCAGACACAAATATATCTGTTTAAATGATTCTGGTGTAGGCCACATAACTAGAACTGTGGTTTTGCAGTTCCACGGTTCAAATCTCTGTATTATCCTGCTTTTGCCATTTTTTCCGTAAAAAAAAAACAGTAATAGTGTCTCCCTGACTGTTCCAGACACAAATATATCTGTTTAAAAGAGTCTGGTGTAGGCCAGATAACTAGAACTTGGGTTCTGCAGAACAACGGGTCAAATCTCTGTATTATCCTGCTTTTGGCATTTTTTCCATAAAAACAACAGTAATAGTGTCTCGTTGACTGTTCAGACACAAATATATCTATTTAAAAGATTCTGGTGTAGGCCAGATAACTAGAACTGTGGTTTTGCAATTCCATGGTTCGAATCTCTTTATTATCCTGCTTTTGGCATATTTTCCGTAAAAAACAACAGTAATAGTGTCTCCCTGACTGTTCAGACACAAATATATCTGTTTAAAAGAGTCTGGTGTAGGCCAGATAACTAGAACTGTGGTTTTGCAGTTCCACGGTTCAAATCTCTGTATTTTTCCTGCTTTTGGCTTTTTTTCTATAAAAAAAACAGTAACAGTGTCTCCCTGAGGGTTCAGACACAAATATTTCTATTTAAAAGATTCTGGTGTAGGCCAGATAACTAGAACTGTGGTTTTGCAGTTCCACGGTTCAAATCTCTGTATTAGCCAGCTTTTGGCATTCTTTCCGAAATAAAAAACAGTAATAGTGTCTCACTGACTGTTCAGACACAAATATATCTGTTTAAAAGAGTCTGATGTAGGCCAGATAACTAAAACTGTGGTTTTGCAGTTCCACGGTTCAAATCTCAGTATTATCCTGCTTTTGGCATTTTTTCCGTAAAAAAAAAAACAGTAATAGTGTCTCCCTGACTGTTCATACACAAATATATCTATTTAAAAGAGTCTGGTGTAGGCCAGATAACTAGAACTGTGGTTTTGCAGTTCCACGGTTCAAATCTCTGTATTATCCACATTTTTGCCTTTTTAACATAAAAAAAAAAAAAAATTGAGTGTCTCACTCAGTGTTCCGACACAAATATATCTGTTTAAAAGATTCTGGTGTAGGCCAGAACTGTGGTTTTCCTCTTTCACGGTTCTAATCTCCTTTTTATTTCCCTTTTTCCATTGATAGTGCAAGTGTAAGCTATTTTACTTCATTTACAATGGGCAAGGCGCGTGGCAAGGGACGTGGAACTGGACGTTCTGGTGATGGCGCGTGTAGAGGACGGGGCCGTGGCCAAGGTGAAAATGTGCCACAACCAACAGCCACATCTTCTCGCTCCCACTTCTTGACTAAATTACTAGGGAAGCACACTACAACACCAGTATTGCGAACTGATCAGTGTGAACAGGTTAATAATTGGATAGCAGATAATACTTCCAATTACCTGGCACCACCACCTCCGGTCTGTCTTCCACACGGTCAAGTTTTAGTAGCCGTGAGTCTCGACCGCATTCTCCTCCTCACCCTGATGCTCCTTCCTCCCACCTTGCCGAGTGTTGTCAGACAGCAACTGATCCCACACTTGGACACTCTGAAGTGCTGTTCACTGGTCCATTTCCATATTTGTGACCCTCTCCTGCTCCGCTTGAAGTGGTGGCAGAGGAGATCCCATGTAGCGATACCCAAATATTTGAACAGCCACGGCCACAGGTAGTCGAAGCTGGCAATTTTTCACAAGAGGTGGACGATGACGAGACACAATTGCCACGAATTGAGGAGGAAGATTGTGGTGCGCAAGTGGAAGAGGAGGAGGTGGTGGATGATCTAGTAACTGACCCAACGTGGCAGGAGGACACCCAGAGCGAGGCCAGCAGCACACAGGGGGGGGGGCAGAGTATCCCAACAGGCAGGAAGAAGCAGTGTGGTGGCCGCACACAGAAGACAGGCAACAGTTCCCCGTAACACCAACACGAGGGAAGTTGCCAGTACAACCTGTAGGTCTTCCAGAGTCTGGAATTTTTTTAAAGACTCTGCTGATAACCCCAAAAAGGCCATTTGTACCACCTGCCATGCCAGCATCAGCAGGGGTGACAAAACTACAAGCCTGACCACCACCAGCATGATCAGGCACTTGGAAGCAAAGCACCCGACTTTGTGGGGCGAACCCCAGTGTCCACAACCAGTGTCAGCGGGTGTCACCACTGCTTCTTCCGCTGTTGTTTGTGCAATAGAACCCCCTGTTGTGCGTGCAAGGAAATCCCCTGTCCATACTGCATGCAAAGATGCCCCCTCCTCTCAGTCTTCACTTGTTATGGCAGTTTCTCAAGAAACAGCATCAATGTCCACATCCCACCGCAGCGTTCAATTGTCCATATCCCAGAGCTTTGAACGAAAGCGCAAATTCGCAGCCAAGGCCCCACAGGCCACAGTCCTAAATTCGCACATTTCACGACTGCTTGTGTTGGAAATGCTGCCTTTTAGGCTGGTGGAGACGGAATCCTTCCGCAACCTTATGGCGGTGGCCGTCCCTCGGTACTCGGTCCCCAGCCGACACTATTTTGCCCGGTGTGCCATCCCCGCACTACACAAGCACGTGTCCCAAAACATCTGCCGTGCCCTCAACAACGCAGTTACTGGGAGAGTTCACCTGACAACAGACACGTGGACAAGTGCTTGTGGCCAGGGATGGTAAATCTCCCTGATGGCACACTGGGTAAACATAGTGGAAGCCGGGACCCAGTCGGACCTTGGGACGGAACACATCCTCCCCACACAGAGAATTGCGGGCCCTATGTCAGTCAGAGTTGCCCCCACAGTGTACAGCTCCTGCACATCATCCTCCTCCTCCTCCTCATGTTCAGCCTCCATCTCAGATATCACCACATCAGTTACAAGCTGGAAGCACTGCAGTACTGCCACAGCCAAGGGGCAACAGGCTGTGCTGAAACTCATAAGCTTAGGTGATAAACCTCACACTGCTTGTGATTTGTGGACAGCTGTGAAAGAGCAGGCAGATCTGTGGCTGAGACTACTGAACCTACATCCAGGCATGGTCGTGTGTGACAATGGCCGTAACCTTGTGGCGAGGCGAGATCACACATGTACCATGCCTGGCTCATGTGCTTAACTTTGTGGTACAGCGGTTTCTTAAATCATACCCAGAGTTGCCAAATCTGCTTGTCAAAGTACACCACCTGTCAGCCCATTTTCGCAAGTCGGCTACAGATTCCGCCGCCCTTGCTGTGTTGCAGCAGCATTTGCAGCTTCCGGCACACCGACTGGTGTGTGATGTCCCCACACGTTGGAACTCTACCCTCCAGATGTTGCAAAGGATTTGTGAGCAGAAGAGAGCAGTTGTGGAGTACCAGCTGCAACAAGGCCGTCGATATTCAGTTCAGACTCCTCACATAAGACCTCAGGAGTGGACCTGGTTGTCTGACATATATACCATCCTGACAAACTTTGAGGAGTCCACCAAGATGGAGAGTGGCAATGACGCCATCATTAGCATCAGCATCCCACTTGTCTGTCTTTTGCAATGCTCTCTGCAGAGAATTAAAGAGGAGGCATTGCAGCCAGAGTATGATGAGATGGATCAAGAAGCCGTAGCGGTCGATTACACACAGCCCAGCCTCATCTCATCCCAACGTGCATTGGGGGACAATGAGGGAGAGGAGGAGGAGGAAGAACAGGAGCTGGTATCATGCGCTGTAGACTGTAGTACTTGTACAACTGTCATACCATCGGTTCAGCGTGGGTGGCCTGAGGACAGGGGGGAGGAGGAAGAGGAGAGCATGGTCAGTCATCATCTTGGTGAGGACACGGAAGTCTTGCCCGTTACCAGTCTGGCACGCATGGCTGACTTTATATTAAGCTGCCTTAACCGTGACCCTCGCGTTGTCAAAATGTTGGGTGACAGTCATTACTGGATGGTGACACTTTTAGACCCCCGCTACAAGGAGAACTTTCACTCTCTTATTCCTGAGGTGGAGAGGTCTACAAAAATGGGGCAGTACCAGAAGGCCCTTGCTGCAGAACTGTTAAAAAAATTCCCATCTGAACACGCTAGCGGCAGAGGTCACAGTTCGTTGACCAACCAAGGAGTACAGTCGAGAGAGACGCAACTCCAATCCAGCAGAGGCAGGGGAACACTGTCAACATTCTGGGACAGTTTTCCAGCTTGCAGGCCCTGAGGCACGGGGTACTCTCACAAGGAGTGGAAAGTTTCAAAAGATGGTGAGGGAGTACCTTGCCGACCGTACCAACGTCCTCCGTGATTCCTCTGTGCCTTTTAATTATTGGGTATCCAAGCTGGACACTTAGAATGAACTCGCTCTGTACGCCTTGGAGGTCCTGGTCTGCCCTGCCGCTAGCGTGTTATCGGAGCGTGCTTTTAGTGCTGCTGGCAGAATTATAACTGATAAGCTCACTTGCCTGTCAACTCACAATGCTGACAAGCTGACCCTTATCAAAATGAACAAGGGCTGGATTGGGCCATACTTCTCATCACCACCAAATGACAGCAGAGTAACATAAAGTCAAATCCACTGTGTTATTTCAGGAGGTGTATTCCCATGCACCGCTTCACACCCACACATGGGTATACGCTTCCTCATTTCGGCTGTATTTTGCTCTTCTCCTTATCCTCAGCCTCCACCACCATTATACCACCAGGGTGACCGTGGTCTGTGTTGCCAGCATTGCAAGTTCCTCCGTCCTAATTTTTGGCAGCTTTTGCTTGGAAGGCATAGGCAAAGACTATGGAAGACCCACTCCCCAATAATGGGAATAATGGTTTTAATATGCTGTACTGCATGGCTCTTGTAAGGGGCAATAAAACCATCTTGTTAAGCTACTGTGACCTCCACCACTCTTCCAAGGGGCATTAAAACTGTCTTGTTAAGCTACTGTGACCTCCACCACTCTTCCAAGGGGTATTAAAACCGTCTTGTTAAGCTGCTGTGACCTCCACCACTCTTCCAAGGGGCATTAAAACCATCTTATTAAGCTACTGTGACCTCCACGTATCTTCCAAGGGGCATTAAAACTGTCTTGTTAAGCTACCGTGACCTCCACCACTCTTCCAAGGGGCATTAAAACCGTCTTGTTAAGCTACTGTGACCTCCACCACTCTTCCAAGGGGCATTAAAACCATCTTGTTAAGCTACTGTGACCTCCACGTCTCTTCCAAGGGGCATTAAAACCGTCTTGTTAAGCTACTGTGACCTCCACCACTCTTCCAAGGTGCATTAAAACCGTCTTGTTAAGCTACTGTGACCGCCACGTCTCTTCCAAGGGGCATTAAAACCGTCTTGTTAAACCACTCTGACCTCCACGTCTCTTCCAAGGGGCAATAAAACTGTCTTGTTAAGCTACTGTGACCTCCATCACTCTTCCAAGGGGCATTAAAACTGTCTTGTTAAGCTGCTGTGACCTCCACGTCTCTTCCAAGGGGCATTAAAACCATCTTGTTAAGGTACTATAACCTCCACCACTCTTCCAAGGGGCATTAAAACCGTCTTTTTAAACCACTCTGACCTCCACATCTCTTCCAAGGGGCATTAAAACTGTCTTGTTAAGCTACTGTGACCTCCACTACTCTTCCAAGGGACATTTAAATCGTCTTGTTAAGTTACTGTGACCTCCACGTCTTTTCCAAGGGGCATTAAAACCATCTTGTTAAACCACCCTGACCTCCATGTCTCTTCCAAGGGGCATTAAAACTGTCTTGTTAAGCTACTGTGACCTCCACCACTCTTCCAAGGGGCATAAAAACCATCTTGTTAAGCTACTGTGACCTCCACGTCTCTTCCAAGGGGCATTAAAACCGTCTTGTTAAGCTACTGTGACCTCCACCACTCTTCCAAGTGGCATAAAAACCATCTTGTTAAGTTACTGTGACCTCCACCACTCTTCCATGGGGCATTAAAACTGTCTTGTTAAGCTACTGTGACCTCCACGTTTCTTCCAACGGGCATTAAAATCGTCTTGTTAAACCACTCTGACCTCCACCTCTCTTCCAAGGGGCAATAAAACTGTCTTGTTAAGCGACTGTGACCTCCACCACTCTTCCAAGGGGCATTAAAACCATCTTGTTAAGCTACTGTGACTTCCACGTCTTTTCCAAGGGGCATTAAAACCGTCTTGTTAAGCTACTGTGACCTCCACCACTCTTCCAAGGGGCATTAAAACCGTCTTGTTAAACCACTCTGACCTCCACGTCTCTTCCAAGGAGCATTAAAAGCGTCTTGTTAAACCACTCTGAACTCCACAGCTCTTCCAAGGGGCATTGAAATGTTGTTTTTAATTAACTCTAACCTCCACGACTCTTCCAACTGGCATTGCATTTCCTCCTAATTTTAGTCAGCTTTTGGTTTTCAATGCATAGGCGAACACTAAGGGAGACCCACTCCCCAATAATGGGTAGAAGGTGTTTAGTAAGCTTCAATCCACATCTGTTTCAAGAGGCATTGCAGTTCTTCATAACTTTTGGAAAGCCTTCCTTTCACTGCTTAGGCCAACAGTGTACAGGAGACCCAGTTGCTATAAATGGAAAAAATGGTTTAGTTAAGGCCCTCTGACCTCCATGTCACTTCCAAGGGGCATTGGAGTGCCTCGAAATTTTTGGTAGGCATTGCACTGACTGCATGCCCTTTAACTGTGTAGCCGAACCCATCCTTTTGGTAGAGAAACATATCCTACAAGACATGTGTGGTTGACTGGCCTGATATTGATGTGAATGGCCCCTGTTCCTCCTGCTATTTCTCCTTTGCCACCACCTCATCCATTATTCATCACCTGAAGCTTTGTTTTAACGGGAGTCATAGAACTGGGATAGTAGCAGGAAAACATCCAGCAATCCTCGAACGAGGTAGGATATGCACCAAAACGCTGACCACCTCAGGCCTAGCCGCTACTACATACATGCGCTTGCATTCCAAGGAACAGAAAGCTAAGGAGATGGATGGCCTCATGATCATGAATAATTTAATCATTGTGTAGGAGGCCGACCACTGCTGCTGTCTACCTTCTGAACATTGTGTTGAAGCCTGGTTGACCCAGGACCCACAATCCTCTATGTCTGGAGGATGTGTTGCATCCCAGTGTCCAACTGTGTCCCGGCTTCAACAATATTAGCCCAGTGTGAAGGCGTCAGTCAGATGGACCATCCCTGGCCACATTCACTTGTCCACGTGTTTGTGGTTAGGCTGTCCTTCAAATAGGGGCAGCTGGGGATCGTTTATGGACACCCGGCCACGGGGCGGCTGGGGACCGAGTATGGACACTCGGTTGCCCCCCTGGCGGCTGGGGACCAAGCGTGGACTCCCAGCCGCCGGGCGGCTGGGGACTGAGTATGGATACCATGCCGCCGACGCAGCCATGACGTGGTGGCCAGATTCCGCCTCCACGTGCCTAAAAGGCCCAATTTCAAGTGCAAGCAAGCAAGCAGTATGGTATTGCAGCCTGGGGAAGGGTGGGTGGCAGGCTGCATACTTGTGCTTGCATTGCAAGGAATGGGGGAGGTACAATAGAACACTGCCCTGGGACAAGGACTTGCACTGGGATAGTTTCAAGTCTGCATCTTCTGATGTAGCAAGGATCACTTCTGATGGCCACACTTTTAGGCAGTGACCTGGGTGTCAGAGATGCTTCCAGGGGGCCTTCCCCATGCTGTTCCCATGTCTTTTCAGAACTCTATGCATGTGTCACACAGCACATGGCCAGATAAGGTTGTAAAATGTTAAAATGACATTTCCCGGTGAATGCATTTGTCACGGTTGAAAGCAATACAAAAGTGCAAAAACGCATCAAAATGCTACTTGTGAACATAGCCCAAAGTGTGGAAGAGTATTTTTGTTTTTCGTTATTTATTTTACCTTATACACAAGCGTTACCCTGGAAAGGATGTTCCTTAACTTATTTCACAGGAAAACCGTTTCAGTTTTGTTTTTGAACGTTTTATTGTGAGCCCTTAAAAGTGGCTTAATACCTCTGACCACATTGTTGACAGCAGTGACCTGGGGGTTAGAAATGCTTCCTGGGGCGATCCCCATGCTGTCCCCATGTCATTTGAACACTGTCACTATCGTTTTGGGCACTTTTTAGGCTTTCTACAGACTGCCGGGGGTGCCGCCGCAAAAATGCTCGGGTCTCCCATAGACTAACATTGGGCTAATTGCTCATGTCGAGCACCCGAGTATCACAGAGAGCTCGGCCCGAGCTTCGAGCACCCGAGCATTTTAGTGCTCACTCAACACTAATAGGCATATATTTTTATACCGTAAATTTACTACAGTGTTTGAGGTGGTGTCCTTAGTGATTGCAAGAATGAAGTGGCCCTGCAACAGCAGCTATCAACATGGCACAGACATTCTACTTTTTCTGGGTGGAAAGTCAAAGTCATATTCATAAGTGATCCATTTTGTTCTTACAGTCCGTTGGGGGCCAATCTCTTGGACGTAGATAAATAAAATAAATAGGCAATTGGCGGCATGAAAAAATATTACCATGGCAGCAGGAGCATAGCTAATGTGAGGAAAGGTGACCCAAGGGCCCATTTACATGGTGAAGCCCACTGAGCACAGCACTTTCACTGATTCAACATCAACATAACTGTGGGGGCAGACATAAGACATCAGCATACCAGCACAGATAGCACAAAGATGTCACTGCATTGCTCCACCTGCGCTTGGACACTTAGCATAGAAGCGGACTCATCTGATGGGCTCATCAAGAATTCAGGGTTAAAGGGGTATAATTTTTTTCTGGGTCATTATCACTTTCAAGCAATTACTCAGTGAGCAATTTAACTTGTTAATGAGGATCTAGGATGGGTTAATATTTGCAATGGGGGCACTTCTCACATTCATCCTTTTGAAAGCGTCACTAGGGGGTTTGTAGTTTATACTCAGAAACTCATTATGTGTTAATGTGGCAGAAAGGGGGCATTTTTACTTTTTAAGGGAGCACTCGGATATCATTATTACTTATTAAGCAGACTTAGAGAATTATTACTTTGTAATTACTGTGTGGCGCACTAAGAAGTTTACAATTGCTGTGTGGAGCACAAAATATAACACTTTTAACACTTTTACTGTGTCGTGCATTATTAACCACTAGAGCACAATATACGGTAATGTTTGTTGCTATTTGTTTTAGAGCACTACCTATCTACAATTATTGTTTTTAGGGGTGCTGTCTGTATGCCACAATATTTTTGGGGATACTTATAATAATGGCAACATTATTTCTGAAGCATACTGCACCTCCCACTAAGGGAGACAGTAATTTCCCCACCTCGAAACGCCCCCTACTCCCAGTGTACAGATCCATTCATTACAGTCACACTTAAAATCTGGCCATTACCCCACATTAGGAAAAATGGTGCACCATACCCTTCTCCTCTATTACAGATTAAGGACCTTTTTCTCTCCAGCATACCTTCGCAGTTCTAGCTGTTTGTGTTATGAAACTCGAATATACCTCTGTACAATTTGTTAGACACTGAACTTATTCCAATGGAAGAAGCGCTAAAAGCACTTTTAAATATTGATTCTTTAAACCCAATCCACTTCTACAGATTTACACATCTCTGTAAGTCCATTGTTGCAAACATGGAAGTAAACAGACAACTGACATGGTTTGAAACATTATTGGCCCAAACATAACCACAGAAAAAGATAATTGCCACTATACATAATCAAAATCATTTCTCTTCATTAACCATTAACATAAACTACCATTCCTTGTGAAATGGGAACAGGATCTGAATAGGACATTCATTATCTGGGAAATAGATAAATTATTACTTGCTCTTAAACTTTCCTCTAAATGTGTTTGCATGCAGGAAAGTGTATATAAAATACTTACCAGATGGCACATCACTCCAGCCAAACTCCATAATTTTAATAACACTTACAATCCACTCTGTTGAAGGTGTCTTTTGGATCTTGGTTTATACTTTCACATGTGGTGGTCTTGTCCCAAAATCAAGAAATATTAGTAGGATATCTCTAGTATTATAGTGAAAACACTAAAAATCCCTCTGACAGCAGCTCCAGGAATATGTCTCTTAGACCTCTTTCCAGAGACAATTCCTAAAAACAAAGTTCCCCTTTTTAAGACACTTGCTTGCATCAGCTAGTATTCTAATTCTAACACACTGGAAGTTTGACGTGGCTCCTTCTGTCGCCCATTGGAAACACAAGGTAGAATAAAGCCCCATCACACTAAGCGAGATCGCTAGCGAGATCGCTGCAGAGTCACAAGTTTTGTGACGCAACAGCGACCTCAGCAGCGATCTCGCTACTTTGTCACGTAGCAGCGACAAGCCCCTGCTGTGAGATCGCTGGTCGCGTCGAAATGGCCTGGACCATTTTTTGATCGTTGAGGTCCCGCTGGGTAGCATGCATTGGTGTGTTTGATTCCTTACCAACGACCTCGTTGGCGACTCAGAACTGAGACACATAGGCGTGCATTTGCGTTGCATCGTTATACAGGTCGCTACGGGTTGCCGTATTGTTGCTGCGTCGTTGGGAAGATCTGACTGTTTGACATCTCACCAGCTACCACACAGCGACGCAGCAACGATCCCTGCCAGGTCGTATTGTTGTCGGAATCGCTGTAGCGTCGCTAAGTGTGACGGTACTTTAAGTATTTTGGCTCAAAGAAATCTCAAGCTGGGAACACAAGAGACAAGATCAGTTTAGGAATAATTGGGCCCCTTGGTGACTCTTTGCCCAGCAGCAATAGCCGAGGATTGACCATCACTACTCAGCATGAACAGAAGCCACATTACATTGATAACACACTTGATCCTGTCTAACTGCACTAGTTTAACCCTTTCCTAGGATAACACTCTTGTGCCTAAGAGTGGTCAGGCTGGTAGTTTTGGTGCTCTTGCTGATGCTGACCTGGCAGATGTTGCAAATGGCCTTTTTGGGGTTATCTAAACAGTCTTTAAAAATGAACCAAACTCAGGAAGACCTAACAATTGTACTGGCAACTTCTGTCGTGTTGGTGTTCCAGGGAGCAGTTGCCCGCCTTGTGTCGGTGGCCACCACACGTTCCTGCCTGTTGTGGTGCTACACCTCCCTCCCCCTGTGTGCTGCTGTCCTCGCTCTACATGTCCTCTTGCCAGGTTGGGTTAGTGACTACATCATCCACCGCTTCATTTTCCACTTCCACACCCTGGTCCTCCTCTTGACTTTTTTGACTTTCTGTCCATTGTGTCTCATCATTATCCTCCTCTTGCGACAGTAATTGCACCTTCGGGTGACCATGGCTTCTCAAATTGTTACATGTGATTTTCTGCTGCCCTGCTCGAAGCTGGCCGGTCGAGAGGCCCAAGTTTACCAATGGAAATGTGAACAGCTCTTGGGGTAACCCTGGACTCTAATCTCTCCTTCAAACCACATATCCAAGCTCTTTCTACTTTCGACTGAGCGAGAGGCCAGAACCTATAAATGGAAAGATGAACAAAACAGCTCTTCAAAGTGTCCAAGTGTGGGATCAGTTGTCTCAGGGCACTCCTCTTCAGCCTCCAACTCTGAAATAACCACATCAGTCACAAGCTGGAAGCACTGCAGCACTGCCTCAGCCAAGCGGCAACAGGCTGTGCTGAAGTTAATATGCTTAGGTGACAAACCGCACAACGCTGAAGAATTGTGGACAGTTTTGAAAGAGCAGGCAGATCTGTAGCTGACACCGCTGAACCTACAGCCAGGAATGGTCATGTGTGACAATGGGCAGAACCTGGTGGCGGCTCTGAAGAGATGTGAGCTCACACACGTACTATGCCTGGCTCATGTGCTTAACCTTGTGGTTCAGCAGTTTCTCAAAACCTACCCGGATCTGCTTGTCAAAGTATGCTGAGTGTGTGCCCATTTTTGAAAGTCAGCTACAGCTTCCGCCGCCCTTGCCGTGCTTCAGCAGCGTTTGCAGCTTCCAGCTCACCGACTGGTGTGCGATGTCCCTACGCATTGGAACTCTACATTGCAGATGTTGGGAAGGATTTGTGAGCAGAAGAGGGCAGTTGTTGACTACCAGCATCAACTAGGCCGTCTGTATTCAGGTCAGACTCCGCACATAAGACCTTAGGAGTGGACATGGATGTCAGACATCTGTACCATCCTCCAAAACTTTGAGGACTCCACCAAGATGGTGAGCGGCGATGACTCCATAATTAGCATCACCATCCCACTTCTCTGTCTTCTGAAACGCTCTCTGCTCACAAATAAAGAGGATGCATTGCAGGCGGAGCACGATCAGATAGAGCAAGGAACCATACAGGGTGATTCCACACAGCCCAGCCTCCCAACGTGGATTGGATGACAATGAGGAAAGGGGTGGAGGAGGAAGAATAGGAGCTAGTTTCATGCACTATAGATGGTACTACCTGCACAACTGTCATACCATCTGTTCAGTGTGGATGGGCTGAGGACATGGAAGAGGAGGAGGAGGAAGATGAGGAGAAGAGCTTAGTCAGCCGTCCTCTTGGTGAGGACATGGAAGTCTTGCCTGTTAGCAATCTGGTACGCATGGCTGAGTTTATGTTACGCTGCCTTTCCCGTGACCCTCTCGTTGTCCAAATTTTGGATGACAGTCATTACTGGTTGGTGACACTTCTAGACCCACGCAACAAGGAGAACTTTCTGTTTCTTTTTCCCTACAGGACAGGCCTAATAAAATGGCACAGTTCGAGAAGGCCCTTGTTGCGGAATTATTTAAAGAATTCCCATCTGAAAACGCTGGCGGCAGAGGTCACAGTTCGTTGGACAACCAAGGAGTACAGGCGAGAGAGACAAAAATGCAATCCAGCAGAGGCAGGGTAACACTGTCAAAGTTGTAGCACAGTTTTTTCAGACCCTCCCATTGCACAGGCCCTGAGGCGCGGGGTACTCT
Organism: Phyllobates terribilis; assembly: GCF_046119375.1. Taxonomy (NCBI): domain Eukaryota; kingdom Metazoa; phylum Chordata; class Amphibia; order Anura; family Dendrobatidae; genus Phyllobates; species Phyllobates terribilis. The sequence continues at coordinate 322,203,850 of NW_027362762.1, read as the reverse complement.
CACAAGGAGGGAAAGTTTCAGTAGATGGGGAGGGAGTACCTTGCCGACCGTACCAACGTCCTCCGTGATTCCTCTGTGCCTTATAATTATTGGGTATCCAAGCTGGAAATGTGGCATGAACTGGTTCTCTACGCCTTGGAGGTCCTGGCCTGCCCTGTCGCTAGCGTTTTGTCAGAGCGTGTTTTTAGTACCGCTGGTGGAATTATAACCGATAGGCGCATCCGCCTGTTAACTGAAAATGCTGACAGTCTGACTCTTATAAAAATGAACAAGGGCTGGATTGGGCCTGACTTCTCAACACCACGGAATGATAGCAGCATAACATAAACTCAAATACAGTGTCCTTTTTTTGGGAGGTCTAACTCTATTCTCATGCACCTCTGTCTTCACACCCAGACACGGGTATACGCTTCCTGATTTTGTCTATTTGCTCTTGTCCTCCTCCTTTTCCTCATCCTCATCCTCTACCACATATCACCACCATATCTATCATATCACCATATCTACGTCTCTTGCAAGGGACATTGGAGTGCCTCCAAATTTTTGGCAGCCGTTGCATTCACAGCATAGGCAAACAGTATGGGAAATCCACTTCTTAGTAATGGGAACATTGTTTTCAGACATGAGAACATAAGTCATATCTCACTAGACTTCCATTCACAGTTGTACAACACCAAGACATCGGCCCTTAGAAAAAGCCGGTATACCAGCGAAACGTGCATCGGGGACCGTGTCTCGAGTTATGTTACTGAAGGTGGATAGGCAATCATGTATATATCCCCAATAAATAATAATGGGCTATCAAATGGAGTTATACTGACTGCATCGTCGACATCTAGGATAATATAGCCATTGTGTGTTACATTTAACCACACGTTCAGCGATCAACTGTCACGCTGCCTCTGTGTGGTTAGGCACACCGACCGTGGCTTCCTGAGAGCGGGGCTGTAATGTATGATGTGACCGCCTGGTGTCTATATCTGTGGCAGCACATGCAGTGATCAGCTGTGCAACTCCAGTGCAGTTTTTTAGGAGTGGGGCTGAAAGTGTATGGTGTGGCCAGGGATCATTACCCTGAGACTACTCTCACCACTATTTAGGTAAAATCAGCCAGGTGACAACCAGGCTTACACGTAATTGGCGTCTGTGTCGATCCACTCCAGCTTTTAAATAATTGGCTGCATGGTGTGGACAGTAATATAGATGCACGGTATGATCAATCATCACACAGATTTGAATATCTGGAGGTTATCCTCTTATCTATATTTACAGATGTACTCACTACATTATGGTATAACATTATATGATCTATGAGCCCCACAATTGGTGCTGTCAGACCATACAGAACTGTTGTCAGAATCAAGCTAAATCTGTCATCTATGTTGACAATCAATTGGGACAGACTTTATGTCTGTCAGTTAACCAGTTATACTGGGAGTATTATCTTTGTTTGTCCGTAGTTACTTATTGATAAAATCTGACTACAATTGAGAGAGCCATTCCTATTCTATACTTTTCTATTGGGAAAAGTTATGTGTATAATATACAGCCATAACCCATTTATTATAAGGGACTGGGTTAGGCATTCCCACTTAAATTTTTCCTACCTCACTACATAACCGAGTTTTTGTGGGTCACCGTCTAATATCTCTAGATAGTGACTTTATATGCATTTGTTAATGCATGTTTTTTGTAATTAATTTTAATAGCATTTCTCAATAAAGATTATATTTTAATTATTATTCACACCTTTTCCTCTTTTCCCCTCCCTACTTCAGAATTTGAACATTGTTTTCAGAATGCCCTCCGACCTCTACGTCTCTTGCAAGGGACATTGGAGTTCCTCCAAATTTTTTGGCAGCCGTTGCATTCACTGCATAGGCAAACAGTATGGGAGACCCACTTCCTAATCATGGGAACATTGTTTTCAGGAGGCCCTCCGACCTCTACGTCTCTTGCAAGGGACATTGGAGTTCCTCCAAATTTTTGGTAGCCATTGCATTCACTGCACAGGCAAACAGTATGGGAGATCCACTTCCTAATAATGGGAATATTGTTTTCAGGAGGTCCTCCAACCTCTACGTGTCTTGCCTCCAAATTTTTGGCAGCCGTTGCATTCACTGCATAAGGAAACAGAATAAGAGACCCACATCCTAATAATGGGAACATTGTTTTCAGGAGGCCCTCCGACCTCTATGCCTTTTGCTAGGGATATTGGAGTGCCTTCAAATTTTTGGCAGCTGTTATTTTCACTGAGTAGGCAAACAGTATGGGAGACCCACTGTTATAATCTGCAACATGTACAGTACAGACCAAAAGTTTGGACACACCTTCTCATTTAAAGATTTTTCTGTATTTTCATGAATATGAAAATTGTACATTCACACTGAAGGCATCAAAACTATGAATTAACACATGTGGAATTATATACTTAGCAAAAAAGTGTGAAACAACTGAAAATATGTCTTATATTCTAGGTTCTTCAAAGTAGCCACGTTTTGCTTTGATGACTGCTTTGCACACTCTTGGCATTCTCTTGATGAGCTTCAAGAGGTAGTCACCGGAAATGGTTTTCACTTCACAGGTGTGCCCTGTCAGGTTTAATAAGTGGGATTTCTTGCCTTATTAATGGGGTTGGGACGATCAGTTGTGTTGTGCAGAAGTCAGGTGGATACACAGCTGATAGTCCTACTGAATAGACTGTTAGAATTTGTATTATGGCAAGAACAAAGCAGCTAAGTAAAGAAAAATGAGTGGCCATCATTACTTTAAGAAATGAAGGTCAGTCAGTGCGAAAAATTGGGAAAACTTTGAAAGTGTCCCCAAGTGCAGTTGCAAATACCATCAAGCGCTACAAAGAAACTAGCTCACATGAGGACCGCCCCAGGAAAGGAAGACCAAGAGTCACCTCTGCTTCTGAGGATAAGTTTATCCGAGTCACCAGCCTCAGAAATCGCAGGTTAACAGCAGCTCAGATTAGAGACCAGGTCAATGCCACACAGAGTTCTAGCAGAAGAAACATCTCTACAACAACTGTTAAGAGGAGACTTTTTGCAGCAGGCCTTCATGGTAAATAGCTGCTAGGAAACCACTGCTAAGGACAGGCAACAAGCAGAGGAGACTTGTTTGGGCTAAAAAACACAAGGAATGGACATTAGACCAGTGGAAATCTGTGCTTTGGTCTGATGAGTCCAAATTTGAGATCTTTGGTTCCAACCACAGTTTCTTTGTATGACACAGAAAAGGTGAACGGATGGACTCTACATGCCTAGTTCCCACCGTGAAGCATGGAGGAGGAGGTGTGATGGTGTGGGAGTGCTTTGCTGGTGACACTGTTGGGGATTTATTCAAAATTGAAGGCATACTGAACAAGCATGGCTACCACAGCATCTTGCATCGGCATGCTATTCCATCCAGTTTGCGTTTAGTTGGACCATCATTTATTTTTCAACAGGACAATGACCCCAAACACACCTCCAGGCTGTGTAAGGGCTATTTTACCAAGAAGGAGAATGATGGGGTGCTACACCAGATGACCTGGCCTCCACAGTCACCAGACCTGAACCCAATCCAGATGGTTTGGGGTGAGCTGGACCGCAGAGTGAAGGCAAAAGGGCCAACAAGTGCTAAGCATCTCTGGGAACTCCTTCAAGATTGTTGGAAGACCATTTCCGGTGACTACCTCTTGAAGCTCATCAAGAGAATGCCAAGAGTGTGCAAAACAGTCATCAAAGCAAAATGTGGCTACTTTGAAGAACCTAGAATATAAGACATATTTTCAGTTGTTTCCCACTTTTTTGTTAAGTATAAAATTCCACATGTGTTAATTCATAGTTTTGATGGCTTCAGTGTGAATGTACTGTACTAAGGAAAGAAGGGGGAAAGCTGTCCCTACAGTAAGACTAAGCAGAATCCCTACGATGTAGCAGGCTGCCTGTTCCTTGTGGTTTCGTTTTTGTATGTTTTATTGTGAGTTCGTAAAAGTGGCGTAATACTCTGACAACTTTGTTGACAGCAGTGACTTGGGAGTCAGAGATGCTTCCAGTGGTCTTCCCCATGCTGTTCCCATGTCATTTGAGCACTATTCTCATCGATTTGGGCAATTTTTAGGCCCTATGAGACCTCAGGGGGGAGAGGGGGCGCCGGAAAAATGCTCGAGTTTCCCATAGACTTACATTGGGCTTGTTACTCTGACCAAGCACTACAGCATTTTAATTTGCTCGACCCGAGCAACGAGTACCCGAGCATTTTAGTGCTCACTCATCACTACTAAATATCCATTGAAAAATCATCTTCTTTCTTCATCAAATGTAATCCACAGGGAGCACAGAAAAAAGGAAAATACCCATCGATAAAAAACATCTTTTTTAATCAGATGTAATCGACAGTGAACACAAAAATGTGCTAAATACCCAGAGAAAAAAATATATTTTTTCTTCATCAAATGTAATCCACAGGTAGCACAGAAAAAAGAAAAATACCCGTCGTTAAATATAATCTTTCTTCACCAAATATAATCCACATGGAAAACAAAACAGTGGGAAATACCTGTAGACAAAAACTATCTTGTTTCTTCATCAGATGTAATCCACAGGGAACGCAAAATAGTAGAAAATACCCATTGATGAAATCCATGATCTTTCTTCATCAGATGTAATCCAAAGAGAAGATGAAAAATGTGCTAAATACCGATCGAGAAAAATATCTTCTTCCTTCATCAGATGTAATCCACAGGGAACACAGAAAAAATGAAAATACCTGCTCATAAAACAATCTTCTTTCTTCATCAGATGTAATCCACAGGAAACACGAAAAAGTGGGAAATACGCATCGATAAAACCATCTTCTTTCTTCATCAGATGTAATCCAAAGGGAAAACAGAAAAAAGGAAAATACCCTCCCATAAAAACAAACTTCTTTCTTCATCAGATGTAATCCAAAGGGAATATGAAAAAATGGGAAATACCCGTCGATAAAAACCATGTTCTTTCTTTATCAGCTGTAATCCACAGGGAACAAGAAAAAGTGGGAATTACCCTTTTATAGAAAACATTTCTTTTCTTCATCAGATGTAATCCACAGGGAACACTAAAAGTAAAATTTACATGGATAAAATTCATCTACTTTCTTCATCAGATGTAAACCACAGGGAACTTGGAAAAAACATAAATATCTGTAAATGAAAACATCATTTTGGAATATGAAAAAGTGGGAAATACCTGTCGATAAAATCCATCTTCATTCATCAAATGTAATCCACAGTAAACATAGAAAAAGGAAAATACCCCTCCATAAAAGCAGTCTTCTGTCTTCATCAGATATAATCCACAGGGAACATAGAAAAAAGGAAAATATCCCTCCAGAAAAACAATCTTCTTTCTTCATCAGATGTAATCCACAGGAAGCACGAAAAAGTGGGAAATACCCGTAGATAAAAACCATATTCTTCCTTCATCAGATGTAATCAACAGGGAACAGGGAAAAAAAGGGAAATATCCCTCCAGAAAAACAATCTTCTTTCTTCATCAGATGTAATCCACAGGAAACACGAAAAAGTGGGAAATACCTGTAGATAAAAAAAACCATCTTCTGCCTTCATCAGATGTAATCCACAGGAAACATGAAAAAGTGGGAAATACCCGTAGATAAAAACAATCTTCTGTCTTCATCAGATGTAATCCACAGGGAATACGAAAAAGTGAAAAATACCCATTGATAAAAGCCATCTTCTTTCTTTATCAGATGTAATCCACAGGGAACAGGGAAAAAAGGAAAATACCCGTAGCTAAAGAACATCTTCTTTCTTCATCAAATGTAATCCACAGGGAACATGAAAAAGTAGAAACTACCCGTAGATAAAAACCATCTTCCTTCTTCATCAGATGCAATCCACAGAGAACAGAGAAAAAAGAAAATGCCCGTCGCTAAAAAACATCTTCTTTCTTCATCAGATGTAATCCACAGGGAACATAGGAAAAAAGGAAAATAACCATCCTGGAAAACAATCTTCTTTCTTCTTCAGATGTAAGCCACATGAAACATGAAAAAGGGGGAATTATCCATTGATAAAAACCATCTTATTTCTTCATCAAATTTAATCCACAGGGAACACGAAAAAGTAGAAAATATCCATCGATAAAAAACATCTTCCTTCTTCATCAGATCTAATCAAAAGCGAACACAAAAAAGTGGAAAATACCTGTAGATAAAAACCATCTTATTTCTTCATCAGATATAATGTACAAGGAAGAGGGAAAACAGTAAAATAACTGTCCATAAAAAAACATTACTGTGTCCAACAGTTATTGCATACATCAAACTGAAATAGCTGTTGCAAAAACACCAATTTTTATAAAACATTAAGCTTAAGATTAATAGGGGTGCCCAAACTTTTTCATATAACTGTATGTAATCAACAGGGATCTGGAAAAAGTGGAAAATACCCATTGATAAAATCATCTTCTTTCTACATCAGATGTAATCCACAGGGAACATGAAAAGTTAAAAATACCCAGAGAAAAAAACTTATTTTTTCTTCATCAGATGTAATCCACAGGGAGTACAGAAAAAGGAAAAATACCCGTCGATAAAAAAAATCTTTCTACATCAGATGTAATCCACAGGGAGCACAAAACAGTGGGAAATATCCATCAATAAAAACCATCTTCTTTCTTCATCAGATGTAATCCACAGGGAATATACGAAAAATGGGAAATTCCTTTTAAAAGGATGAGGTTCCCTTCAAAAATATCAGTAATTAATGGGGGAACTCTCCTGCACCTCTATTGAGGTCCAATATTAACTATTAACATAAAACTTGACTATTAATAATTAATATCAACTAACGTTATCTGTGCCTTATACTATATACCAACTGAGACAAAACTGTGTACTAATAAAAGGTATTCATTACACAAAAGTCTACAGTTAATATGCTACTATTTATCACACTAACAAAGTACACAATAATAATAACAATAGCACACAAGACGGATATACAATTCCCAATTACGTAACATATTTTCCACCCACGTTTCTTAATCACTCATGCAATATCGGTCCTCCCAACTATACCAACTTTCCCTATATATATGCAGATATAATGATATCAATATCTAGGAGGGTTAGTACAGGGTATGTAGGGCTAGTAAGTAAAGAAGTTATAGGGGAAGAGAGATACTCAGCCATGTGTTGTTGTGTCCATCTCCAAGAGTCCAAAAAGGGAAGAGCTAGCACATGTGGGCTCTAGGGTTTTAAGTCCAGCAAGTGTCCAGCTTCATGTGACAGGAAATGATGTATTATTCCCCGCCCGCTGGCTAAGGTCTTTGTTCATGTCCAACCATACTTGCAAAACCTGTTTTAGCACATGGCTGGACATTCTATTGAATCCTCCCCCAGCAGCGAACACACTGAAACACATGGGGAGATGTGGGGCCAATATATACATGTATACTTATCTGCAAGCATGGCTAGCATGCAGATACATATACAGTACAGACCAAAAGTTTGGACACATCTTCTCATTTAAAGGTTTTTCGGTATTTTCATGACTATGAAAATTGTACATTCACACTGAAGGCATCAAAACTATGAATTAACACATGTGGACTTATATACTTAACAAAAAATTGTGAAACAACTGAAAATATGTCTTATATTCTAGGTTCTTAAAAGTAACCACCTTTTGCTTTGATGACTGCTTTGCACACTCTTGGCATTCTCTTGATGAGCTTCAAGAGGTAGTCACCGGAAATGGTTTTCACTTCACAGGTGTGCCCAGTCAGGTTTAATAAGTGGGATTTCTTGCCTTATAAATGGGGTTGGGACCATCAGTTGTGTTGTGCAGAAGTCAGGTGGATACACAGCTGATAGTCCTACTGAATAGACTGTTAGAATTTGTATTATGGCAAGAAAAAAGCAGCTGAGTAAAGAAAAACGAGTAGCCATCATTATTTTAAGAAATGAAGGGCAGTCAGTCTGAAAAATTGGGCAAACTTTGAAAGTGTCCCCAAGGGCAGTTGCAAAAACCATCAAGCGCTACAAAGAAACTGGCTCACATGAGGACCGCCCCAGGAAAGGAAGACCAATAGTCACCTCTGCTTCTGAGGATAAGTTTATCCGAGTCACCAGCCTCAGAAATCGCAGGTTAACAGCAGCTCAGATTAGAGACCAGGTCAATGCCACACAGAGTTCTAGCAGCAGACACATCTCTACAACAACTGTTAAGAGGAGACTTTTTGCAGCAGGCCTTCATGGTAAATAGCTGCTAGGAAACCACTGCTAAGGACAGGGAACAAGCAGAGGAGACTTGTTTGGGCTAAAAAACACAAGGAATGGACATTAGACCAGTGGAAATCTGTGCTTTGGTCTGATGAGTCCAAATTTGAGATCTTTGGTTCCAACCACAGTTTCTTTGTATGACACAGAAAAGGTGAACGGATGGACTCTACATGCCTGGTTCCCAGCGTGAAGCACGGAGGAGGAGGTGTGATGGTGTGGGGGTTCTTTGCTGGTGACACTGTTGGGGATTTATTCAAAATTGAAGGCATACTGAACCAGCATGGCTACCACAGCATCTTGCAGCGGCACGCTATTCCATCCGGTTTGCGTTTAGTTGGACCATCATTTATTTTTCAACAGGACAATGACCCCAAACACACCTCCAGGCTGTGTAAGGGCTATTTGACCAAGAGGGAGAGTGATGGGGTGCTACGCCAGATGACCTGGCCTCCACAGTCACCAGACCTGAACCCATTCGAGATGGTTTGGGGTGAGCTGGACCGCAGAGTGAAGGAAAAAGGGCCAACAAGTGCTTAGCATCTCTGGGAACTCCTTCAAGATTGTTGTAAGACCATTTCCAGTGACTACCTCTTGAAGCTCATCAAGAGAATGCCAAGAGTGTGCAAAGCAGTCATCAAAGCAAAAGGTGGCTACTTTGAAGAACCTAGAATATAAGACATATTTTCAGCTGTTTCACACTTTTTTGTTAAGTATATAATTCCACATGTGTTAATTCATAGTTTTGATGCCTTCAGTGTGAATGTACAATTTTCATAGTCATGAAAATACAGAAAAATCTTTAAATGAGAAGGTGTGTCCAAACTTTTGGTCTGTACTGTATACATGTACAACCTGGGACACTTCCCTTTACATTCCTGTTGATAAAAACCATCTTCTTTCTTCATCAGTTGTAATCCACAAAGAACAGAGAAAAAAGGAAAACGCCCGTCGCTAAAAAACATCTTCTTTCTTCATCAGATGCAATCCAAATAGAATATGAAAAAGTGGGAAATACCTGTCAATAAAATCCATCTTCTTTCTTCATCAGATGTAATCCACAGGAAAAATAGAAAAAAGGAAAATACCCCTCCATGAAAACAATCTTCTGTCTTCATCAGACATAATCCAAAGGGAACTTAGAAAAAAGGAAAATATCCCTTCAGAAACACAATCTTCTTTCTTCATCAGATGTAATCCACAGGGAACAGGGAAAAAGGAAAATACCCGTAGCTAAAGAACATCTTCTTTCTTCATCAAATGTAATCCACAGGGAACACGAAAAAGTAGAAAATACCTGTAGATAAAAACCATCTTCCTTCTTCATCAGATGTAATCCACAGAGAACAGAGAAAAAAGAAAATGCCCGTCGCTAAAAAACATCTTCTTTCTTCATCAAATATAATCCACAGGATGCATGAAAAAGTGTAAAATAGTTGTTGATAAAAAATATTTTCTTTCTTCATCAGATGTAATCCACAGGGAACATAGAAAAAAGGAAAATACTCATCCAGGAAAACAATCTTCTTTCTTCATCAGATGTAAGCCACATGAAACATGGAAAAGTGGGAATCACCAGTTGATAAAAACCATCTTATTTCTTCTTCAAATTTAATCCACAGGGAACACGAAAAATAGAAAATATCCATCGATAAAAAACATCTTCCTTCTTCATCAGATCTAATCAAAAGCGAACACAAAAAAGTGGAAAATACCTGTAGATAAAAAAGATCTTATTTCTTCATCAGATGTAATGTACAAGGAAGAGGGAAAACAGGAAAGTACCTGTCCATGAAAAACATCTTCCTTCTTTATCAGATGTAATCCACAGGGAATACGAAAATGTGCTTAATACCCAGAAAAAAAAACTTCTTTATTCAGCAAACGTAATCCACAAGTAGCACAAAAAAAAAGAAAATACCCGTTGATAAAAACAATCTTTCTTCATCAGATGTAATCCACAGGGAACATGGAAAAAATGAAAATACCTGTTGATAAAAAACATCTTATTTCTTCATCATATGTAATCAATAGGGAACAGGAAAAAGTGGAAAATACCCATTCATAAAATCATCTTCTTTCTACATTAGATGTAATCCACAGGGAACATGAAAAGTGAAAAATACCCAGAGAAAAAGACGTATTATTTCTTCATCAGATGTAATACACAGGGAGTACAGAAAAAAGAAAAAAACCCGTCGATAAAAAAAATCTTTCTACATCAGATGTAATCCACAGGGAGCACAAAACAGTGGGAAATATCCATCAATAAAAACCATCTTCTTTCTTCATCAGAAGTAATCCACATGGAATACGAAAAATGGGAAATTCCTTGAAAAAGGACGAGGTTCCCTCCAAAAATATCAGTAATTAATGGGGGAACTCACCTACACCTCTATTGAGGTCCAATATTAACTATTAACATCAAACTTGACTATTAATAATTAATATCCACTAACGTTATCTGTGCCTTATACTATATACCAACTGAGACAAAACCGTGTACTATAAAAGGTATTCATTACACAAAAGTCTACAGTTAATATACTACTATTTATCACACTAACAAAGTACACAATAATAATAACAATAGCACACAAGACGGATATACAATTCCCAATTACATAATATATTTTTCACCCACGTTTCTTAATCATTCATGCAATATCGGTCCACCCAACTATATTAACTTTCCCTATATATATGCAGATACAAGGATATCAATATCTAGGAGGGTTAGTACAGGGTGTGTAGGGCTAGTAAGTAAAGAAGTTACAGGGGAAGATCGATACTCAGCCATGTGTTGTTGTGTCCATCTCCAAGAGTCCAAAAAGGGAAGAGCTAGCAAATTTGGGCTCTGGGGTTTTAAGTTCAGCAAGAGTCCAGCTTCATGTGACAGAAAATGATGTATTATTCCCCGCCCACTGGCTAAGGTCTCTGTTCATGTCCAACCATACTCGCAAAACCTGTTTTAGCACATGGCTGGACATTCTATTGAATCCTCCCCCAGCAGCGAACACACTGAAACACATGGGGAGATATGGGGCCAATATATACATGTATACTTATCGGCAAGCATGGCTAGCATGCAGATACATATATACATGTACAACCTGGGACACTTCCCTTTACATTCCTGTTGATAAAAACCATCTTCTTTCTTCATCAGTTGTAATCCACAAAGAACAGAGAAAAAAGGAAAATGCCTGTTGCTAAAAAACATCTTCTTTCTTCATCAGATGTAATCCAAATGGAACATGAAAAAGTGGGAAATACCTGTCAATAAAATCCATCTTCTTTCTTCATCAGATGTAATGCAAAGGAAAAATAGAAAAAAGGAAAATACCCCTCCAGGAAAACAATCTTCTGTCTTCATCAGATATAATCCACAGGGAACTTAGAAAAAAAGGAAAATATCCCTCCAGGAAAACAATCTTCTCTCTTCATCAGATGTAATCCACAGGAAACACGAAAAAGTGGGAAATACCCGTAGATAAAAACAATCTCCTGTCTTCATCAGATGTATTCCACAGGGAATACGAAAAAGTGAAAAATACCCGTTGATAAAAGCCATCTTCTTTCTTTATCAGATGTAATCCACAGGGAACAGGGAAAAAAGGAAAATACCCGTAGCTAAAGAACATCTTTCTTCATCAAGTGTAATCCACAGGGAACACGAAAAAGTAGAAAATACCCATAGATAAAAACCATCTTCCTTCTTCATCAGATGTAATCCACAGGGAACAGAGAAAAAAGGAAATGTCCGTCGTTAAAAAACATCTTTCTTCATCAAATATAATCCACAGCATGCATGAAAAAGTGTAAAATAGTTGTCAAAAAAAACATCCTCTTTCTTCATCAGATGTAATCCACAGGGAATATGAAAATGTGCTTACTACCCAGAAAAAAAAACTTCTTCTTTATTCAGCAAACGTAATCCACAGGGAGCACATTAAAAAAAGAAAATACACGTCGATAAAAACAATCTTTCTTCATCTGATGTAATCCACAGGGAATAAGGAAAAAAATGAAAATACCTGTTGATAAAAAACATCTTATTTCTTCATCATATGTAATCAACAGGGAACAGGAAAAAGTGGAAAATACCCATTGATAAAATCATCTTCTTTCTACATAAGATGTAATTCACTGAGTAGTTAAAAATACCCAGAGAAAAAAATGTATTTTTTCTTCATCAGATGTAATCCACAGGGAGTACAGAAAAAATAAAAAAAAACCTGTCGGTAAAAAAAATCTTTCTTCATCAGATGTAATCCACAGGGAGCAGAAAACAGTGGGATATATCCATCAATAAAAACCATCTTCTTTCTTCATCAGATGTAAACCACAGGGAATACGAATAATGGGAAATTTTTTGTAAAAGGACGAGGTTCCCTCCAAAAATATCAGTAATTAATGGGGGAACTCTCCTACACCTCTATTGAGGTCCGATATTAACTATTAACATCAAACTTGACTATTAATAATTAATGTCCACTAACGTTATCTGTGCCTTATACTATACACCAACTGAGACAAAACCGTGTACTAATAAAAGGTATTCATTACACAATAGTCTACAATTAATATACTACTATTTATCACACTAGCAAAGTACACAATAATAATAACAATAGCACACAAGACGGATATACAATTCTCAATTACCTAATATATTTTCCACCCACGTTTCTTAATCACTCATGCAATATCGGTCCACCCAACTATACTAACTTTTTCTATACATATGCAGATACAAGGATATCAATATCTAGGAGGGTTAGTACATGGTATGCAGGGCTAATGAGTAAAGAAGTTACAGGTGAAGAGAGATACTCAGCCATGTGTTGATGTGTCCATCTCCAAGAGTCCAAAAAGGGAAGAGCTAGCACATGTGGGCTCTGGGGTTTTAAGTCCAGCAAGTGTCCAGCTTCATGTGACAGGAAATGATGTATTATTCCCCGCCCACTGGCTAAGGTCTTTGTTCATGTCCAACCATACTCGCAAAACCTGTTTTAGCACATGGCTGGACATTCTATTGAATCCTCCCCCAGCAGCGAACACACTGAAACACATGGGGAGATGTGGGGCCAATATATACATGTATACTTATCTGCAAGCATGGCTAGCATGCAGATACATATATACATGTACAACCTGGGACACTTCCCTTTACATTCCTGTTGATAAAAACCATCTTCTTTCTTCATCAGTTGTAATCCACAAAGAACAGAGAAAAAAGGAAAACTCCCGTTGCTAAAAAACATCTTCTTTCTTCATCAGATGTAATCCAAATGGAACATGAAAAAGTGGGAAATACCTGTCGATAAAATCCATCTTCTTTCTTCATCAGATGTAATCCACTGTAAAAATAGAAAAAAGGAAAATACCCCTCCATAAAAACAGTCTTCTGTCTTCATCAGATATAATCCACAGGGAACTTAGAACAAAGGAAAATATCCCTCCAGAAAAACAATGTTCTTTCTTCATCAGATGTAATCCACAGGAAACACGAAAAAGTGGGAAATACCTGTTGATAAAACCATATTCTTTCTTCATCAGATGTAATCCACAGGGAATACGAAAAAGTGGAAAATACCCGTAGATAAAAGCCATCTTCTTTCTTTATCAGATGTAACCCACAGGGAACAGGGTAAAAAAGGAAAATATCTCTCCAGAAAAACAATCTTCTTTCTTCATCAGATGTAATCCACAGGAAACACGAAAAAGTGGGAAATACCCATAGATAAAAACAATCTCCTGTCTTCATCACATTTAATCCACAGGGAATACGAAAAAGTGAAAAATACCCTTTGATAAAAGCCATCTTCTTTCTTTATCAGATGTAATCCACAGGGAACAGGGAAAAAAGGAAAATACCCATAGCTAAAGAACATCTTCTTTCTTTATCAAATGTAATCCACAGGGAACACGAAAAAGTAGAAAATACCCGTAGATAAAAAACATCTTTCTTCTTCATCAGATGTAATCCACAGGGAACAGAGAAAAAAGAAAATGCCCTTTGCTAAAAAACATCGTCTTTCTTCATCAAATATAATCCACAGCATAGATGAAAAAGTGTAAAATAGTTGTCGATAAAAAACATCTTGTTTCTTCATCAGATGTAATCCACAGGGAACATAGAAGAAAGGAAAATACCCATCCAGAAAATCAATCTTCTTTCTTCATCAGATGTAATCCACATGAAACATGAAAAAGTGGGAATTACCTGTTGATAAAAACCATCTTATTTCTTCATCAAATTTAATTCACAGGGAACACGAAAAAGTAGAAAATATCCATCGATAAAAAACATCTTCTTTCTTCATCAGATATAATCAAAAGCGATCACAAAAAAGTGGAAAATACCTGTAGATAAAAACCATCTTATTTCTTCATCAGGTGTAATGTACAAGGAAGAGGGAAAACAGTAAAGTACTTGTCCATAAAAAACAACTTCCTTCTTCATCAGATGTAATCCACAGGGAATACGAAAATGTACTTAACACCCAGAAAAAAAACCTTCTTCTTTATTCAACAAACGTAATCCACAGGGAGCACATAAAAAAGAAAATACCCGTCGATAAATACAATCTTTCTTCATCAGATGTAATCCACAGAGAACATGGAAAAAATGAAAATACCTGTTGATAAAAGACATCTTATTTCTTCATCATATGTAATCAACAGGGAACAGGAAAAAGTGGAAAATACCCATTGATAAAATCATCTTCTTTCTACATCAGATGTAATTCACTGGGAACATGAAAAGCTAAAAATACCCAGAGAAAAAAACTTATTTTTTCTTCATCAGATGTAATCCACAGGGAGTACAGAAAAAATAAAAAACCCGTCGGTAAAAAAAATCTTTCTTCATCAGATGTAATCCACAGGGAGCACAAAACAGTGGGAAATATCCATCAATAAAAACCATCTTCTTTCTTCATCAGATGTAATCCACAGGGAATACGAAAAATGGGAAATTCCTTTTAAAAGGATGAGGTTCCCTCCAAAAATATCAGTAATTAATGGGGGAACTCTCCTACACCTCTATTGAGGTCCGATATTAACTATTAACATCAAACTTGACTATTAATAATTAATATCCACTAACGTTATCTGTGCCTTATACTATACACCAACTGAGACAAAACCGTGTACTAATAAAAGGTATTCATTACACAAAAGTCTACAATTAATATACTACTATTTATCACACTAACAAAGTACACAATAATAATAACAATAGCACACAAGACGGATATACAATTCTCAATGACCTAATATATTTTCCACCCACGTTTCTTAATCACTCATGCAATATCGGTCCACCCAACTATATTAACTTTTTCTATATATATGCAGATACAAGGATATCAAAATATAGGAGGGTTAGTACAGGGTATGTAGGGCTAGTAAGCAAAGAAGTTACAGGTGAAGAGAGATACTCAGCCATGTGTTGATGTGTCCATCTCTAAGAGTCCAAAAAGGGAAGAGCTAGCACATGTGGGCTCTGGGGTTTTAAGTCCAGCAAGTGTCCAGCTTCATGTGACAGGAAATTATGTATTATTCCCCGCCCACTGGCTAAGGTCTTTGTTCATGTTCAACCATACTCGCAAAATCTGTTTTAGCACATGGCTGGACATTCTATTGAATCCTCCCCCAACAGCGAACACACTGAAACACATGGGGAGATGTGGGGCCAATATATACATGTATACTTATCTGCAAGCATGGCTAGCATGCAGATACATATATACATGTACAACCTGGGAAACTTCCCTTTACATTCCTGTTGATAAAAACCATCTTCTTTCTTCATCAGTTGTAATCCACAAAGAACAGAGAAAAAAAGAAAACTCCCGTTGCTAAAAAACATCTTCTTTCTTCATCAGATGTAATCCAAATGGAATATGAAAAAGTGGGAAATACCTGTCGATAAAATCCATCTTCTTTCTTCATCAGATGTAATCCACTGGAAAAATCGAAAAAAGGAAAATACCCCTCCATGAATACAATCTTTTGTCTTCATCAGATATAATCCACAGGGAACTTAGAACAAAGGAAAATATCCCTCCAGAAAAACAATCTTCTTTCTTCATCAGATGTAATCAACAGGGAATATGAAAAAGTGGAAAATACCCATAGATAAAAGCCATCTTCTTTATTTATCAGATGTAACCCACAGGGAACAGGGTAAAAAAGGAAAATAACTCTCCAGAAAAACAATCTTCTTTCTTCATCAGATGTAATCCACAGGAAACACGAAAAAGTGGGAATAACCCGTAGATAAAAACAATCTCCTGTCTTCATCAGATGTAATCCACAGGGAATAAGAAAAAGTGAAAAATACCCGTTGATAAAAGCCATCTTCTTTATCAGATGTAATCTACAGGGAACAGGGAAAAAAGGAAAATACCCATAGCTAAAGAACATCTTCTTTCTTCATCAAATGTAATCCACAGGGAACACGCAAAAGTAGAAAATACCTGTAGATAAAAGCCATCTTCCTTCTTCATCAGATATAATCCACAGGGAACAGAGTAAAAAGAAAATGCCCGTTGCTAAAAAACATCTTCTTTCTTCATCAAATATAATCCACAGGATACATGAAAAAGTGTAAAATAGTTGTCGATAAAAAACATCTTCTTTCTTCATCAGATGTAATCCACAGGGAACATAGAAAAAAGGAAAATACCCATCCAGAAAAACAATCTTCTTTCTTCATCAGATGTAATCCACATGAAACATGAAAAAGTGGGAATTACCCGTTGATAAAAACCATCTTATTTTTTCATCAGATGTAATGTACAAGGAAGAGGGAAAACAGTAAAGTACCTGTTCATAAAAAACATCTTCCTTCATCATCAGATGTAGTCCACAGGGAATACGAAAATGTGCTTAATACCCAGAAAAAAAACATCTTCTTTATTCAGCAAACGTAATCCACAGGGAGCACATAAAAAAGAAAATACCAGTCGATAAAAACAATCTTTCTTCATCAGATGTAATCCACAGGGAACGTGGAAAAAATGAAAATACCTGTTGATAAAAAGCATCTTATTTCTTCATCATATGTAATCAACAGGGAACAGGAAAAAGTGGAAAATACCCATTGATAAAATCATCTTCTTTCTACATCAGATGTAATCCACAGGGAACATGAAAAGTGAAAAATACCCAGAGATAAAAACGTATTTTTTCTTCATCAGATGTAATCCATATGGAGTACAGAAAAAAGAAAAATACCCATCGATAACAAAAATTATTCTTCATCAGATGTAATCCACAGGGAGCACAAAACAGTGGGAAATATCTATCAATAAAAACCATCTTCTTTCTTCATCAGATGTAATCCACAGGGAACAAAGAAAAAAGGAAAATACCCCTCCAGAAAAACAATCTTCGTTCTTCATCAGATGTAATCCAAAGTGAACACAAAAATCTGCTAAATACTCAGAGAAAAAAAACTTCTTCTTTCTTCATCAAATGTAATCCACAGTGAACACAGACAAAACAAAATACCCGTCAATAAAAATAATCTTTCGTCATAAGATGTAATCCACAGCGAACACAAAAAAGTGGGAAATACCAATCAATAAAAACCGTCCTCTTTCTTCGTCAGATGTAATCCACAGGGAACAGAGAAAGGAATAAAATACCAAACCATAAAAACAATCTTCTTTCTTCATTAGATGTAATCCACAGGGAATATGAAACGTGGGAAATACCTGTCGATAAAAACCTTTTCTTTTCTTCAACAAATGTAAAATAGGATAATAGCCATGGATAAAATTAATCTACTTTCTTCATCAGATGTAAACCACAGAGAACACAGAAAAAAACATAAATATCTGTAATTAAAAGCATCTTTTTTCTTCATCAAATGTAATCCAAATGGAATATGAAAAAGTGGGAAATACCTGTCGATAAAATCCATCTTTTTTCTTCATCAGATGTAATCCACAGGAAAAATAAAAAAAGGAAAATACCCCTCCATGAAAACAATATTCTCTCTTCATCGGATATAATCCACAGGGAACATAGAAAAAAGGATAATACCTCTCCAGAAAAACAATCTTCTTTCTTCATCAGATGTAATCCACAGGAAATACGAAAAAGTGGGAAATACCCGTAGATAAAAACCATCTTCCTTCTTCATCAGATGTAATCAAAAGACAACACGAAAAAGTGGAACATACCTGTAGATGACAACCATCTTATTACTTCATCAGATGTATTCCACAGGGAAAAGGGAAAACGGAAAAGTACATGTCCATAAAAACATCTTCTTTCTTCATCAGATGCAAACCACAGGGAATATGAAAATGTGCTAAATACCTAGAAAAAAAAAATTCTTCTTTATTCAGCAAATGTAATCCACAGGGAGCACATAAAAAATGAACATGTCCATCGATAAAAACAATCTTTCTTCATCAGATGTAATCCACAGGTAACATGGAAAAAATTAAAATACCTGTGGATAAAAAACATCTTATTTCTTCATCAGATGTAATACACAGGGAGCACGAAAAAGTGGAAAATACCAATTGATAAAAAACATCTTCTTTGTTCATCAGTAGTGTTGAGCGAGCACTAAAATGCTTGGATGCTCGAAGCTCGGGCCGAGCTCACCGTGGTACTCGGGTGCTCGACCCAAGCAACAAGCCCAATGTTAGTCTATGGGAGACCCGAGCATTTTTGCGGCGGCACCCCCGGCAGTCTGTAGAAAGCCTAAAAAGTGCCCAAAACGATAGTGACAGTGCTCAAATGACATGGGGACAGCATGGGGATCGCCCCAGGAAGCATTTCTGACCCCTAGGTCACTGCTGTCAACAACGTGGTCAGAGGTATTAAGCTACTTTTACAGGCTCACAATAAACTGTTCAAAAACTAAACTGCTTTCCTGGGAAACATGTTAAGGAACATCCTTTCCATGATAAAGACTTCTGTATAAGGTAAAATAAATAACCAAAAACAAAAGTACACCTCCACACCTTGGGCTATGTTCACAAGTAGCATTTTTTATGCGTTTTTGCACTTTTGTATTGCTTTCAACCGTGACAAATGCATTCACCGGGAAATGCAATTTTAACATTTTATAACCTTATCTGGCCATGTGCTGTGTGGCACATGCATACAGTGCTGAAAAGACATGGGAACAGCACGTGGAAGACCCCTGGAAGCATCTCTGACACCCAGGTCACTGCCTAAAAGTGTGCCTATCAGAAGTGATCCTTGCCGCATCAGAAGATGCAGACTTGCAACTATCCCCGTGCAAGTCCTTGTCCCAGGGCAGTGTTCAATTGTATCTCCCCCATTCCTTACAATGCAAGCGCAAGTATGCAGCCTGCCACCCACCCACCCCCAGGCTGCAATACCATACTGCTTGCTTGCTTTCACTTGAAATTGGGCCTTTTAGGCATGTGGAGGCGGAATCTGGCCACCACGTCATGGCTGCGTCGGTGGCCTGGTATCCATACTTAGTCCCCAGCCACCTGGCGGCCGGGTTTCCACGCTTGGTCCCCTGCCGCCAGGGGGCAGATGGGTGTACATACTCGGTCCCCATCTGCCCTGCGGCCGGGTGCCCACACACGGTCCCCAGTCGCCTGGGGTGGCCGGGTGTCCATAAACGGTCCCCAGCTGCCCCTATTTGAAGGACAGCCTAATTACAAACACGTGGACAAGTGAATGTGGCCAGGGATGGTCCATTTGACTGTCGCCGTCACACTGGATTAATATTGTGGAAGCCAGGACACAGTTGGACACTGGGATGCAACACGCCCTCCAGACATAGAAAATTGCGGCTCCTGGATCAATCAGGCTTCAACACAAAGTTCAGAAGGTAGACAGCAGCAGTGGTCGGCCTCCTACACAACGAGTAAATTATTCATGATCATGAGGCCATCCATCTCCTTAGCTTTCTGTTGCTTGGAATGCAAGCGCATGTATGTAGTAGCGGCTAGGCCTGAGGTGGTCAGCGTTTTGGCGCATATCCTACCTCCTCCGAGGATTGCTGGATGTTTTCCTGCTACTATCCCAGTTCTTTGACTCCTGTTAAAACAAAGCTTCAGGTGATTAATGATGGATGAGGTGTTTGCAAAGGAGAAAGAGCAGGAGGATCAGGGACCATTCACATCAATATCAGGCCAGTCAACAACGCATGTCTTGTAGGATATGTTTCTTTACCAAAAGGAGCGGTTCGGCTACGCAGTTATAGGGCATACAGTGAGTGCAATGCCTACCTAAAATTTCGAGGCACTCCAATGCCCCTTGGAAGTGACATGGAGGTCAGAGGGCCTTAACTAAACCATTTTTTCCATTTATAGCAACTGGGTCTCCTGTGCACTGTTGGCCTAAGTAGTGAATGGAAGGCTTTCCAAAAATTATGAGGAACTGCAATGCCCCTTGAAACAGACGTGGATTACAGCGTACTAAAAACCTTCTACCCATTATTGGTGCATGGGTCTCCCTTAGTGTTCGCCTATGCATTGAAAAGCAAAAGCTGACTAAAATTAGGAGGAAATGCAATGCCCGTTGGAAGAGTCATGGAGGTTAGAGTTAATTAAAAACAACATTTCAATGCCCTTTGGAAGAGCTGTGGAGTTCAGAGTGGTTTAACAAGACGCTTTTAATACCCCTTGGAAGAGACATGGAGGTCAGAGTGGTTTAACAAGACGGTTTTAATGCCCCTTGGAAGAGACGTGGAGGTCACAGTAGCTTAACAAGATGGTTTTAATGCCCCTTGGAAGAGTGGTGGAGGTCACAGTAGCTTAACAAGACAGTTTTAATGCCCCTTGGAAGAGTGGTGGAGGTCACAGTAGCTTAACAAGACAGTTTTATTGCCCCTTAGAAGAGTGGTGGAGGTCACAGTAGCTTAACAAGACAGTTTTAATGCCCCTTGGAAGAGTGGTGGAGGTCACAGTAGCTTGACAAGACGGTTTTAATGCCCCTTGGAAGAGTGGTGAAGGTCACAGTAGCTTAACAAGACGGTTTTAATGCCCCTTGGAAGAGTGGCGGAGGTCACAGTAGCTTAACAAGATGGTTTTAATGCCCCTTGGAAGAGTGGTGGAGGTCACAGTAGCTTAACAAGACAGTTTTAATGCCCCTTGGAAGAGTGGCGGAGGTCACAGTAGCTTAACAAGACGCTTTTAATGCCCCTTGGAAGAGTGGTGGAGGTCACAGTATCTTAACAAGACGGTTTTAATGCCCCTTGGAAGAGTGGTAGAGGTCACAGTAGCTTAACAAGACGGTTTTAATGCCCCTTGGAAGAGTGCTGGAGTTCAGAGTGGTTTTAAAAGACGGTTTTAATGACCGTTGGAAGAGACATGGAGGTCACAGTAACTTAACAAGACAGTTTTAATGCCCCTTGGAAGAGTGGTGGAGGTCACAGTAGCTTAACAAGATGGTTTTAATGCCCCTTACAAGAGCAATGCAGTACAGCATAATAAAAACATTATTCCCATTATTGGGGAGTGGGTCTCCCATAGTCTTTGCCTATGCCTTCCAAGCAAAAGCTGCCAAAAATTAGGACGGAGGAACTTGCAATGCTGGCAAACAAGAGCCATGCAGTACAGCATATTAAAAACCTTAGTCCCATTATTGGGGAGTGGGTCTCCCATAGTCTTTGCCTATGCCTTCCAAGCAAAAGCTGCTAAAAATTAGGACGGAGGAACTTGCAATACTGGCAAACAAAAGCCATGCAGTACAGCATATTAAAAACATTATTCCCATTATTGGAGAGTGGGTCTCCCATAGTCTTTGCCTATGCCTTCCAAGCAAAAGCTGCCAAAAATTAGGACGGAGGAACTTGCAATGCTGGCAAACAAGAGCCATGCAGTACAGCATATTAAAAACCTTAGTCCCATTATTGGGGAGTGGGTCTCCCATAGTCTCTGCCTATGCCTTCCAAGCAAAAGCTGCCAAAAATTAGAACGGAGGAACTTGCAATGCTGGCAAACAAGAGCCATGCAGTACAGCATATTAAAAACATTATTCCCATTATTGGAGAGTGGGTCTCCCATAGTCTTTGCCTATGCCTTCCAAGCAAAAGCTGCCAAAAATGAGGACAGAGGAACTTGCAATGCTGGCAACACGGACCACGGTCACCCTGGTGGTATAGTGGTGGTGGAGGCTGAGGATAAGGAGAAGAGCAAAATACAGCCGAAATGAGGAAGCGTATACCCATGTGTGGGTGTGAAGCGGTGCATGGGAATACACCTCCCGAAATAACACAGTGGATTTGACTTTATGTTACTCTGCTGTCATTTGGTGGTGATGAGAAGTCTGCCCCAATCCAGCCCTTGTTCATTTTGATAAGGGTCAGCTTGTCAGCATTTTCAGTTGACAGGCGAGTGCGCTTATCAGTTATAATTCCCCCAGCGGCACTAAAAACACACTCCGATAACACGCTAGCGGCAGGGCAGGCCAGGACCTCCAAGGCGTACAGAGCGAGTTCATTCCAAGTGTCCAGTTTGGATACCCAATAATTAAAAGGCACAGAGGAATCACGGAGGACGCTTGTACGGTCGGCAAGGTACTCCCTCACCATCTTTTGAAACTTTCCACTCCTTGTGAGAGTACCCCACGCCTCAGGGCCTGTAAGCTGGGCGGGTCTCAGAAAACTGTCCCAGAATGTTGACAGTGTTCCCCTGCCTCTGCTGGATTGGAGTTGCGTCTCTCTCGCCTGTACGCTTTGGTTGGACAATGAACTGTGACCTCTGCCGCTAGCGTGTTCAGATGGGAATTTTTTTTAACAGTTCTGCAGCAAGGGCCTTCTTGTACTGCCACATTTTTGTAGACCTCTCCACCTCAGGAATAAGAGAGTTAAAGTTCTCCTTGTAGCGCGGGTCTAAAAGTGTCACCAACCAGTAATGTCACCCAACATTTTGACAATGCGAGGGTCACGGTTAAGGCAGCGTAACATAAAGTCAGCCATGTGTGCCAGACTGGTAACGGGCAAGACTTCCGTGTCCTCACCAAGATGACAACTGACCATGCTTTCCTCCTCCTCCTCCTCCTCTGTCCTCAGGCCGCCCACACTGAACCGACGGTATAACAGTTGTACAGGTACTACCGTCTACAGCGCATGATACCAGCTCCTGCTCTTCCTCCTCCTCTCCCTCCTCCTCTCCCTCATTGTCCCCCAATGCACGCTGGGATGAGATGAGGCTGGGCTGTGTGTAATCGCCCATTACGGGTTCTTGATCTATCTCATCATACTCTGGCCTCCTCTATAATTCTCTGCAGAGAGCGTTGCAAAAGACAGACAAGTGGGATGCTGACGCTAATGATGGCGTCATCGCCACTCACCATCTTGGTGGACTCCTCAAAGTTTGTCAGGATGGTACATATGTCAGACATCCAGGTCCACTCCTGAGGTCTTATGTGTGAAGTCTGACCTGAATATCGATGGCCTTGTTGCAGATGGTACTCCACAACTGCTCTCTTCTGCTCACAAATCCTTTGCAACATGTGGAGAGTAGAGTTCCAACGTGTGGTGACATCACACACCAGTCGGTGTGCCGGAAGCTGCTAACGCTGCTGCAACACAGCAAGGGTGGCGTAAGCTGTAGCCGACTTGCGAAAATGAGCTGACAGGCGGCATACTTTGACAAGCAGATCTGGCAACTCGGGGTACGATTTAAGAAACCGCTGAACCATGAGGTTAAGCACATGAGCCAGGCATGGTACATGTGTGATCTCGCCTCGCCTCAGAGCCGCCACCAGGTTTTGGCCATTGTCACACACGACCATGCCTGGAGTAGGTTCAGCGGTCTCAGCCACAGATCTGCCTGCTCTTTGGCCTTTTTTCCGTAAAAAAAACAGTAATAGTGTCTCCCTGACTGCTCAGACACAAATATATCTGTTTAAAAGATTCTGGTGTAGGCCAGAAAACTAGAACTGTGGTTTTGCAGTTCCACGGTTCAAATCTCAGTATTATGCAGCTTTTGGCCTTTTTTCCGTAAAAAAAAACAGTAATAGTGTCTCCCTTACTGTTCAGTACAAATATATCTGTTTAAAAGATTCTGGTGTAGGCCAGATAACTAGAACTGTGGTTTTGCAGTTCCACGGATCAAATCTCAGTATTATGCAGCTTTTGGCCTTTTTTTCCGTAAAAAAACAGTAATAGTGTCTCCCTGACTGTTCAGACACAAATATATCTATCTGTTGAAAAGATTCTGGTGTAGGCCACATAATATATTTAAAAAATAAATAAATCTGCATTTACATTTTTAAATGTATGAGTAATGTTTTTAAGTGATATACTCCATTATGCTTTATGATTGTTTTGTGTGTGCTTTACGGTGTATACATGCATTTAATCTGATTCCCCGCCCTCTGGGTGTGGTGATTTTTTTGAAGTGAGGCGTCTACATGTGCATTCTTTTGCTACAAATAACAGACCCTGTATGTGTATAGACTGTCCTGAGGAAGTGGTGTGATCACCACGAAACGCGTAGAAATAAAGACTATTTCATCATTACATCGACTAGGATTCCTCTGGTACATTATTCTGACAGGCGTGCAGCGCAGTCTGATGGCCATTCTCTTCACCCAACTTTGGAATACAGATAGAAAGTGTAACGGGTTTGGGAGGCGGAACCTCTGAGCTACTATACAAGGGGGCAGTCCTTGTAAGGGAGCGGGTGGCGACCAGGGAAGACGGGCAGGAGGTCACAGCAGGTGACCGGGACAGTCTCTGAGTGAACGGGCTGGAGGTCACGGCAAGTGACCGGGGCAGTCTCTGGATGAACGGGCTGATGGTCACGGCAAGTGACCGGGGCAGTCTCTGAATGAACGGGCAGATGGTCACGGCAAGTGACCGGGGCAGTCTCTGAATGAACGGGCAGATGGTCACGGCAAGTGACCGGGGCAGTCTCTAGGTAAAGGGTTGGTACGACCTGTGGCGGCTGATGATAGACGTGAGCTCCCAGGTGAGCAGGCGAGAGTCTCTGGATGAACGGGTGGTCACAGCATGTGACGGCGGAGCCTCCAGGAAGACCAACAGACAGGCGGCAGATGAGCGCTCCCAGGTGAGCGGGCAGAAGTCTCTGGACAGGCGGGTGGTCACAGCACGTGACGGCAGAGCCTCCAGGTAGGCTAGCAGACAGGCAACAGATGAGCGCTCCCAGGTGAGCGAGCAGGAGTCACTGGACAGGCAGGTGGTCACAGCACGTGACGGCGGAGCCTCCAGGTAGACTAGCAGGCAGGTAGCAGGTGTGTGCTCCCAGGTGAGCGGGCAAGCTGGTCCATAGACAGACTGACAGGAGTAGTAAGGCAGACCGTCGGACCTCAGACTAGCAGGCAGGTAGCAGATAATCAGGCAGGAATCTGGCAGGTAACTGGCAGGTAACTGGCAACGGGACCTGAGGGCTGAAGCAGAGTAGTGAACAGTGCAACAACATTGCTCGGGCACCTCCATTTTGGAGGAGGTGCCTTATATATGGTAAAGTCCTCCGGCCATTGGCCGGGGACTCCTTAGGACGGCGTGCGCGGCCCCTTTAAGAGGGAGGGAGGGCGCGCGCGCGCGCCCTAAGCACAGTGGCCGGGAAGGAGCGCGCGCTGCCAGCAGAGTGGGAGAGGGACGCCGGGCACGGAGCAGAGCGGTGAGGGGAACAGCGTCCCTGCCTAGCAGAGGGCAGGGACGCCGGCACTACAGTACCCCCCCCTTTAGGCCCCCCCTTTTTTAGGCCAGATAGAAATTTAGCTAGGATGAGAGGGGCATGGATGTTCTCCCGGGGCTCCCACGTTCTCTCCTCAGGACCAAACCCCTTCCAATCTACCAGAAAAAAGGTCTTTCCTCTTACCCTTTTGGTGGCAAGAATGTTCTCTACCTCAAACTCGTCCTCAGCAGAAACCGGAGCAGGAGGCGTACCTGTAGACTTGTAAAAAGAGTTAAGCACCACGGGTTTGAGGAGAGATACATGGAAGGAGTTAGGGATCCGTAAGTTGGCCGGGAGTTTCAATTTATAGGCCACCGGGTTGATCTGACTGATGACCTCCAGAGGACCGATGAACCGAGGCCCTAACTTGTAAGAAGGTATCTTGAGTCGAACATATTTAGAAGAGAGCCAGACTTTATCTCCTGGACGAAATTGTGGAGGATCCAGGCGTTTTTTGTCAGCGTGTCTTTTCATACGCTCGGATGACAGAAGGAGTGCGGACCGGGTACTCTCCCATATGGAGGAAAATTTGCAAACGAGAGATTCCGCAGCCGGGTTGTCCACAGAGGTGGAGACAGGAAAAGGAATCCGAGGATGCTGACCAAAGACTACAAAAAACGGGGATTTGGAGGAGGATTCGCTCTCGTGATTATTATAAGAGAACTCGGCCCATGGTAGGAGATCCACCCAGTCAGAATGGTGGGCATTAACGAAGTGCCGGAGGTAACTGGTCAGGTTCTGATTGATCCGCTCCACTTGACCATTGGACTGTGGGTGGTAAGCGGAAGAGAAGTCCAGGGTGACGTCTAGTAGTTTACAAGTGGCTCTCCAGAAACGTGAGGTGAACTGTACCCCACGATCCGACACGATGTGGAGGGGCAGTGTTAGAACCTTGCTGTTAGTTTTTTTTTCCTTTGCTGGTCACATGACCTTGTTGGCCTATTTAATCCTGCTCCGCCCTTCTGACTTTGCTGGACTTCATTGTATATCTACTTTCTAGCTAGCCTGTGCTCTGTATCTAACTCTGTTAGTTTGCTTGGTCTACGGACCTCTATGTTCTATCTATTTTGTTTGTTCGTCTGTCTGCTACTATTTCTGTTAGGAGGTGTCCCATATTCCTCCCAGTCCTTAGTACTTGTAGGGATTCCCTCCTCACATCTATAGGTCTCCGTACAGACTAGATTAGGACTTTAGCAGGTCTGATCGCAGGATCAGGTTCCCTGTTACATCGTAGGGATTCAGCTGAGTCTTATAGTAGGGACAGATCTCCTCTCTTTCCTTAGCTTTGGTAGCAGAACATAACAGGCAGGCCATGAAGACGGAAGATGTGGCGGATAAAGTCTTTAGCCAGCTCAGGTGCAGACGGAAGGCCTGGCAGGGGAATAAAGTGAGCCATCTTGGAAAAGCGGTCAGCGACCACCCAAATGACCGTACAACCGGCAGAGACGGGGAGATCAGTTATAAAGTCCATTGCTATATGCTGCCAGGGGGCAGCAGGTACAGGAAGCGGAAGGAGGCGTCCGGCTGGCAGATGTCTCGGGACTTTGTTGCGGGCGCAGGACACACAGGCAGAAACAAAGTCTATTATGTCCTTGTGCAGGGTAGGCCACCAATAGTGCCGGGCAATAAGCTGGAGGGTCTTTTTCTGACCGGCGTGGCCAGCTAGTTTAGACGAATGGCCCCAGTGTAGGATCTTCTCCCGATCAGGTACTGAAACAAACGTCTTACCGGGAGGGAGACGATTTAGACTCACGGGAGCCACCTGCATTACTCTGGCGGGATCGATGATATGTTTAGGTTCTTCCTCGAGATCGGACACCAGAAAGGATCGGGACAAGGCGTCTGCTTTGACGTTTTTGTCAGCCGGGCGAAAATGAAGAACAAAATCAAAGCGAGCAAAAAACAAGGACCACCGGGCTTGGCGCGGGTTAAGTCTCTGGGCATGCTGGAGGTAAGCCAAGTTCTTGTGGTCAGTGTAAATTATTACCGGATGAAGAGCCCCCTCGAGTAGGTAACGCCACTCCTCCAACGCCAGCTTGATGGCCAATAACTCTCGGTCTCCTATGGAATAGTTGCGCTCAGAAGAGGAGAAGAGTTTGGAGAAGAAGCCACAAGTTACCATTCTCCCGGAAGATGATTTTTGAGTAAGAACCGCTCCGGCTCCAGAGGAGGAGGCGTCAACTTCCAGGAAGAACTGCTTGTTGCCGTCCGGGCGATGCAGCACCGGGGCGGAAGAGAAGGCCTGTTTTAGGGAAAGAAAGGCCTCCTCTGCTTCGGGCGGCCACTCTTTGGGATTAGTACCCTTACGGGTGAGCGCGGAAATTGGGGCAGTCCGGGAAGAGAAGTGCGGGATGAAGAGGCGGTAATAGTTGGCGAAGCCCAGGAACCGTTGAATAGCCTTCAACCCCTCTGGTCGGGGCCATTTCTCGATGGCAGACAGTTTCTCAGGATCCATTTGTAGGCCGGTCTGAGAGATAATGTAGCCCAGAAACGGAAGCGAGGTCTGCTCAAAGAGGCACTTCTCATATTTAGCGTAGAGATGGTTCTGCCTGAGCCTGAGCAGGACCTGACGAACATCCCTCCGGTGAGTCTGGAGATCCGGAGAGAAGACCAAGATGTCGTCCAGGTACACCACTACGCAGGAGTAGAGAAGGTCCCGGAAGATGTCATTGACCAACTCTTGAAAGACGGCAGGAGCGTTACAGAGGCCAAAGGGCATTACCAGATATTCATAGTGGCCGTCCCGGGTGTTGAATGCCGTCTTCCATTCATCCCCCTGACGGATACGAACCAGGTTGTACGCCCCACGGAGGTCCAGTTTGGTGAAGATTCTAGCCCCCCTCAGACGATCAAATAACTCCGGAATGAGCGGAAGGGGGTACTTATTCTTCACCGTGATCTGGTTAAGGCCTCTATAGTCTATACAGGGACGGAGAGAGCCGTCCTTCTTTTTGACGAAAAAGAAGCCTGCTCCCGCCGGGGAGGTAGATTTCCGGATGAATCCCCTGGCCAGATTCTCCTCAATATATTCGGACATCGACCGGGTCTCAGCAGCGGATAATGGATAAATACGCCCACGGGGAGGAGAAGTACCAGGTAACAGGTCGATAGGGCAGTCGTATGGTCTATGAGGGGGTAGTGTCTCTGCCTCCTTTTTATTAAAGACATCAGCATAAGACCAATAAGGAATCGGAAGTCCAGGTAGATTAGCTGGGGTAGGAGAAGGACGGACGGGATGAACGGGAACCAGACAGGTCCTATGGCAGCCCTGTCCCCAGCGAAGGACTTCTCCGGTCTGCCAGTCAAGAACGGGTGCATGTTTCTGGAGCCAAGGTAGGCCTAGCAAGAGGGCGTGAGAGAGTCCAGGCAGAACATGGAAGGAGATACTTTCAGAATGTAGCATTCCCACCTGCAGAGTAATGGATTCGGTGATGAGTTGGATGGGGCGTGGTAAGAGCCCCCATCCACGGCAGCAACAGACAAGGGTACAGCCAGAGGTTTGGTGGGGATGCGGTATTTCTCTACCAGGGACTGTGAAATAAGATTCCCGGCTGCTCCAGAGTCCAGTTGGGCTAGTTCGAAATAACGGTTCTCCCCGTAGACGATTGAAACTGACAACAGCAGGGATGGAGAGGATTTATTCTTGTCTAGGTGGACCTCTCTGAGCGAACCTAAACACAGGCGTTTCCCGACCTCTCCGGGCAGGCACGGATCCGGTGCTCCTTACTGCCACAGTAGAAGCAGGTCCCCTCGGCACGGCGTAAGTCCTGACGGGTCTTGACCATCTTGGTCTGGTCGACCTGCATAGGCTCAGGAGGGTGTACCTGGTTAGAGACAGAAGGAGTGACGGGTTTCTGAAAAGTAGGAGCTAGACGTGGTAACCTCCTCTCACGGGTGACCTCTCTGGCACGCTCCTGGAACCGTAGGTCAATCCGGGTGGCAAGAGTTATTAAGTCATCGAGAGTGGTAGGAATATCCCGACCGGCAAGTTCATCTTTAATACGGCCGGACAGACCCTCCCAGAAGACGGAAACCAGAGCGTCGTTATCCCAGGCCAGCTCCGAGGCAAGGGTACGGAACCGTATGGCATATTGGCCCACGGTGAGACTCTCCTGACGGTGGCGTAGCAACGATGATGCGGATGAGGTCTTCCGTCCGGGTTCGTCGAAGACTTTCCGGAAAGCCGTGAGAAAAGCAGGCAAGTTGGACACCAGGGGGTCTCCTCTCTCCCATAGAGGATTTAGCCAGGCCAGGGCCTCCCCGGTGAGATGGGACATGATGAATGCAATTTTGGCTCGGTCGGAGTTAAACTGGTGGGACAATAGTTCAAAGTGCAGGGTGCACTGATTTATGAAGCCCCGAGCCTGGGCTGAGTCGCCTCCGAAGCGAGGAGGTGCAGAAAGCCGAGGTCCGGGGTAGGATATCATGGTGTTAGTGGACAGCGGAGCTGCCGGATTGCGAGACATGGCACTGGCGGAGGTTGTTGGTGGAACAGTCAGAGTGTCCAGGTGAGTATTGACATTCCGCAGGTGACCCAGGATGGACTCCTGTTGGGACCTTTGACGGGACAGTTCATGACACAGGTCCGAGAGCGAGGGAGCTTGGGTGCCACCGGGTTCCATGACCCGAGCAAACTGTAACGGGTCTGGGAGGCGGAACCTCTGAGCTACTATACAAGGGGGCAGTCCTTGTAAGGGAGCGGGTGGCGACCAGGGAAGACGGGCAGGAGGTCACAGCAGGTGACCGGGACAGTCTCTGAGTGAACGGGCTGGAGGTCACGGCAAGTGACCGGGGCAGTCTCTGGATGAACGGGCTGATGGTCACGGCAAGTGACCGGGGCAGTCTCTGAATGAACGGGCAGATGGTCACGGCAAGTGACCGGGGTGGTCTCTGAATGAACGGGCAGATGGTCACGGCAAGTGACCGGGGCAGTCTCTAGGTAAAGGGTTGGTACGACCTGTGGCGGCTGATGATAGACGTGAGCTCCCAGGTGAGCAGGCGAGAGTCTCTGGATGAACGGGTGGTCACAGCATGTGACGGCGGAGCCTCCAGGAAGACCAACAGACAGGCGGCAGATGAGCACTCCCAGGTGAGCGGGCAGAAGTCTCTGGACAGGTGGGTGGTCACAGCACGTGACGGCAGAGCCTCCAGGTAGGCTAGCAGACAGGCAACAGATGAGCGCTCCCAGGTGAGCGAGCAGGAGTCACTGGACAGGCAGGTGGTCACAGCACGTGACGGCGGAGCCTCCAGGTAGACTAGCAGGCAGGTAGCAGGTGTGTGCTCCCAGGTGAGCGGGCAAGCTGGTCCATAGACAGACTGACAGGAGTTGGAAGGCAGACCGTCGGACCTCAGGCAAGCAGGCAGGTGGCTGATGTGCGCTCCCAGGTGAGCGGGCAGGCTGGTCCTTAGACAGACTGACAGGAGTAGTAAGGCAGACCGTCGGACCTCAGACTAGCAGGCAGGTAGCAGATAATCAGGCAGGAATCTGGCAGGTAACTGGCAGATAACTGGCAACGGGACCTGAGGGCTGAAGCAGAGTAGTGAATAGTGCAACAACATTGCTCGGGCACCTCCATTTTGGAGGAGGTGCCTTATATATGGTAAAGTCCTCCGGCCATTGGCCGGGGACTCCTTAGGACGGCGCGCGCGGCCCCTTTAAGAGGGAGGGAGGGCGCGCGCGCGCGCCCTAACCACAGTGGCCGGGAAGGAGCGCGCGCTGCCAGCAGAGTGGGAGAGGGACGCCGGGCACGGAGCAGAGCGGTGAGGGGAACAGCGTCCCTGCCTAGCAGAGGGCAGGGACGCCGGCACTACAGAAAGAAAAGAAGATGGAAGTTTCCTACTTAATCAAAATCACATGATTCAAGACATAACCAAAACATTTGGATTGAAGGATGCAAAAACAGCAAAGTCTCCAATGGAAACTAATTATCTTAAAGAGATGATTAGTGAGAAAAATGTGTTACCAAATAATGAAGAGTACAGAATTGCGATAGAAAAATTACTGTATCTAGCAACTGTTACAAGGCCAGACATTGCAACAGCAGTAGGAATTCTGAGTAGAAAAGTGTCCAAGCCAAATAAAGCACATTGGAATGCTGTGAAGAGAGTAATACATTATTTGAAAGGAACCAGCAATGTTAAACTGAAACTGCATACAAGTGATAAATGCATTTTAACTGGATACGTTGATGCAGATTGGGCTGGAGATTCAACTGACAGAAAATCTACCAGTGGCTATCTTTTCTTTCTCTCAGGTGGACCAATTAGTTGGACTAGTAAAAAACAACCAATAGTAACGCTGTCGTCAACAGAAGCAGAATATGTTACAGATGCACATTCGAGTTAAGAAGTTCTATGGTTAAGACAATTGCTTACACACCTAGGACAAGCACAGTTGGAACCAACAAAAATAAATGAGGACAATCAGGGATGTCTTGTTCTTGCTCAGATTGAAAGAGTTAACCCAAGAACCAAGCACATTGATGTGAAGTATAATTTCTTGAGGGATCATCAGGAACAAGGAATCCTGAAATTAGAATATTGTCCAACTGAAGATATGACAGCAGACATTTTCACAAAGGCATTGAAAAGCATCAGAGACTAATGAAGAAATTGTGTTTGACTGAATAAGTCCTTACTGTTGAGAAAGGGTGTTGGTATATGCAACAGTTATGGACTTCTTTGTTTGTGTGAAGGAGGACTTTATGCTGATCGGACAGTAGATGGCGATGTTGTGTAAAGTTTCCTTGTTTACTGTATTGTAAAAAGAAAAAGTCTCTCATATATTTTCTGTTTTGCACTTACCTCCTGGTGCAGTACTGAGTGACTGTGCATTTTTTCCTTTACTTCATGTTCTGAGAAGTAAAAGCTTGTTATCCCATGTAATCTGCTCTGTGAAGTTTCTACCACAACTGTAGGGATCCAGTAGCTGTGCAACACATATAACATATAACATGCTGGCAGAAATTTAGTAGGTTTCAGTTCACACAGGAGAGCAACTTGAGTGACACATACAGTACCTCCCCTCGTATATCACACCAGTGACTCTGTCACAATACATATGTATGTCCTTATACGATACGATACACTTTATTAATCCTGAGGGAAATTACAGTTTCACAGCAGCAGAACATAGACATGAATTACAACATAACAGTAGAATTTTGCAGGTATAATCTCATACATTCCTATTCATGACCGGTCAGTACGATACGCCAATAATACACCAGTCACTTGGAGAATTTCACATTTAGGTAATTGTTGTACATTCCCATAGCAGTTGGCACGAACGATTTCCTGTATCTTTCCTTCTTACACTTTAGTAGGATTAGACGTTCACTGAAGGTGCTCCTCTGCCTCATGAACAGCTCATATAATGGGTGTGAGTTATTGATTATTATTGGCAGACACTTCTGAATTGTTTCCTCCAGTTCCTCCTCAAAAATGGCAAGATTGCCGCCAACAGCAGAGCTTGCCTTCTTGATCAGCTTATTTAGCTTATTGGCATTAGACACCCACACACTACATCCCCAGCATATGATTGCAAAAAAGATGGCACTTTCCACTACAGACTGGTAGAACATTTCTAACATTTTGCTGCACTCATTAAATGACCCTCGTAGTTCTGGTAGGGAGTACAGTTTGCTCATCCCCTTTTTGTATCATACATGGCGGCCACACCATAAGGAACACCGGTCACCACTGTGCACCATGCTCTGGCTTCTCCTCTAGGACTGGTTACAGTTTGGTCACATATTACTACTATTATAACTACTAACACTATCATTACTATATACTATTACTAACTGTAGTACTTCACATTTGTATGTATGTATGTATGTATGTACATACTGACGGATCCTCCTCACTGAATCACTACTGCTCTCACAGTCTGCGGAATTGCTTAGGTGTCTGATAAATGATCAGATGACTCGTAGGGCATATCTTACAGATCATGTGTCCTGTAACAGGCAGGATGGGGCGCGGAGCCAGCCTCTGGAGGTGGGATTCAGTTGTTCTGGTGAACGCGTTACCGACTGCTCCTTTGCTGGCGCTGAGGAAGATGACGGGAAGGTGAGTTTAATCCGCAAATCCGCGACATGTCAGCACTGACCTGGAGAAGTGATACCTAACACCTCCTACTGGCTAATGACGCGCACTACAAACTCCATCATGTCATAGAACCACAAATGCTACTGTGACATAGGCAGATGATGTCACAATGATGACTCAATAGAGGAAGGAGAGAGTGCGGCTTATCTCCCTTGTCTTCCTGCAGCCAGGAAGAGAGGACCATAGCTGATACTACAGAGAGCAGTGTGGCCTATACTACAGAGAGCAGTGTGGCCTATACTACAGAGGGTGAATGGCCAGTACTAAAGAGAGTGGTGAGGCCAGTATTACAGAGAGCAATGTGGCCTGTTCTACAGAGGGCAGTGTGGCAATAACTACAGAGAGCATTGTAACGGGTGCTACAGAGAACAGTATAGCGGGTGCTACAGAGAACAGTATAGCCAGTGCTACAGAGAACAGTATAGCCAGTACTACATAAGGCAGTGTGGCCAGTAGTACAGAGAGCAGTATGACCAATACTACAAAGGGCAGTGTGGCTGGCACTCAGGGCAGATTAAAAGTAGCCAGTGCCCAGGGAGTTTAGAAAGCGTGGGCCCCCACCAGTACCCAATGTATCACGTGACATGTGACACAATTCCTTTTGATAGATCATGTGATAGGTCATGTGGTTAACACACAGGAGCTCTGGTGCACATCTGTAGATGGAAAATCACAGAAATAGCGCAATTTTTTTCTTTTTTGTATAGCTCTATACAAAACATAACGCTATATAAAATGGACCAGGTGTAGAAATTAATTTTCCTGAAGGGCCACATGAGGGTCCTTGACTGTTGTGGAAGCTAAACCAATAGGCTGAAATGAATTCTGCTCTATATTAATATTAACATATTAAAGAAGCATTCCTCCCATCAAAGTTTTTATCCTATTAATATATTTCAGTCATCATATACCACTGTGTACTTAGTATTGCTCATTTTGCCTCTACACAGCTAATTCTTCTCTTCTCTTTTCACTCTGTAGAAACAGGAATTCTCTTGTCCGTGCATTTCCTTCTTCAACTCTTGACATAGCTACTCCCCCTCCCCCAGCCAGAGACTTTTGCAGTGACTTATGAGTCATGCAGGCAAAATTGACCTCCTGTTTCTTCATAGAGTTTAGAAGGATTCAGATATTCAGTTATTAATCATGTGATGTCACAGACTTAATGGAAATGAGAAGAATTAACAGGATAAAAATTAGACATTGCAAGTACACAGTACCATATAATATGATAATTGTAATATATTAAGAGCATACAATTATTGATGGGAGTGCTTCTTTAATTATAGTTCTTATTTTATAATAATTGTATCACTTATTATTGAGCAGAATTAAGAATACTGACATTCCCTCTATACCGTGTAAACCCACACAGTCCCCTATATGAGCCCCCACATAGCCCCTACATACAGTATGACCACACACAAAACCCATTATATTTAGTATGAGTACACACACAGCCCTCCGATATACAGTTTGAGCCCTCACATAGTCCCTATATACAGTATGAGCCCCTACATAGCTCCCTAGATATGGTATGAGCCCTCACATAGCATCCTATGTACAGTAATAGCCCTTGCATAGCTCCCAAGACACAGTATGATCCACCCACAATGCTCCCTATACACAGTATGAGCCCTCATATAGTCCCCTATATACAGTATAAACTCCCACATAGCCTCCCTAGATACAATATGAGCCCTCACATAGCTCCCTAGATACAGTATGAGCCCTCACATATCCTCCCTATATACAAGATAAGCCCCAATATAGCCCCTAAATAAGCCCCTACATATCTCCTTATATGCAGTGTGAGATCTCACATAGCCCCTATATGCAGAATGAGCCCCTACAAAACTCCCATATACAGTATGAAACCCTACATAGCTCCCTATAAGCAGTATGAGGTCTCACATAGCCTTTATATACAGCATGAGCCCCAACATAGCACCCTATATATAGTATGAGGTCTCACATAGCCTTTATATACAGGATGAGCTCCCACATAACTCCCTATACACAGGATGAGCCCTCACATAGCCCATTATATACATTATGAGGTCTCACATATCCTCTATATACAGGATGAGGCCCACATAGCTCCCTATATGCAAGACGAGCCCTCACAATGCTCCTTATGTGCAGGATGAGCCCCACATAGCTCCCTATATAAAGTATGAGTCTTTACATAGCTCCTTATATACTGTATGAGGTCTCACACAGCCATTAAATACCGGACAAGCCCCCAATAGCTCCTATATACAGTATGAGCCCCTTACACAGCTACCTATATACAGTATGAGGTCTCACATAGAATCTATATGCAGGATGAGACCCCAGAGGGCTCCTTTTATGAGCCTTTACATAGCTCCTTATGTACAGTATGAGGTCTCACATAGCCTCTATATGCAAGATAAGCCCTCATATAGCTCTTATATACAGTATGAGCCCCTACATAGCTCACTATATACAGTATAAGGTTTCACATAGCCCCTATATACAGTATGAGGTCTCACCTAGCCCCTATATGCAGGATGAGCCCCCACATAGCTCATATATAAAGTAGGAGCCCCCACAGAGCTCACCATATACAGTACGAGGTCGCACATAGACTTTATATACAGGATGAGCCCCCACATATTTGCCTGCATACAGTATGAGGTCTTACATAGCCTTTATATACTGGATGAGCCCCCATATATTTGCATACATACAGTATGAGGTCTTACAAAGCCCCTATATAGAGGATGAGACTCACATAGCTCCCTATATGCAGGATGAGCCCTCACAATGCTCCCTATATGCAGAATGAGCCCCACATAGCTCCCTATATAAAGCATGAGCCCTCACATAGCCCATTATATACAGTATGAGGTCTCACATAGACCCTACATGCATAATGAACCCTACAAAGCTCCCTTATATAGTATGAGCCACTACATAACTCCCCTACATAGCTCCCTAAAACAGTATGAGGTCTCACATAGCCTTTATATACAGGAAGAGCTCCAACATAGCTCCCTATACACAGGATGAGGCCTCACATAGCCCATTATATACAGAATGAGGTCTCACATAGCCCCTCTATACAGGATGAGCCCCAAATAGCTCCCTATATGCAGGATGAGCCCTACATAGCTCCCTATATAAAGTATGAGTCTTTACATAGCTCTCTATACACAGTATGAGGTCTCACATAGCCCCTATATGCAGAATGAGAACCTACATAGCTTCTATATAAAGTGTGAGCCCTGCATAGCTCCCTATATACAGTATGAGGTCTCACATAGCCATTAAATACCGGATGAGCCCCCAATAGCTCCTATATACAGTATGAGCCCCTTACACAGCTACCTATATACAGTATGAGGTCTCACATAGCCTCTATATGCAAGATGAGACCCCGCAGAGCTCCTTTTATGAGCCTCAACATAGCTCCTTATATACAGTATGAAGTCTCACATAGCCTCTATATGCAGGATGAGCCCTTACATAGCTCCTATATACAGCATGAGCCCCTACATAGCTCACCATATACAGTATAAGGTCTCACATAGCCCCTATATACAGTATGAGGTCTCACATAGCCCATATATGCAGGATGAGCCCCCACATAGCTCATATATAAAGTAGAAGCCCCTACAGAGCTCACTATATACAGTACAAGGTCGGACATAGCATTTATATACAGGCTGAGCCCCCACATATCTGCCTACATACAGTAAGAGGTCTTACAAAGCCCCTATATGCAGGATGAACCCCACATAGCTCCCTATATGCAGGATGAGCCCCACATACCTCCCTTCATAAAGCATGAGCCCTCACATAGCCCATTATATACAGTATGAGGTCTCACATAGCCTTTATATACTGGATGAGCCCTTACATATCTGCCTAGATATAGTGTGAGGTTTCACAAAGCCTTTATATACAGGATGAGCCCCCAAATAGCTCCTATATATACTATCAGCCCATTCATAGCTCCCTATACACAGAATGAGGTATCACATAGCCCTATATGTAGGATGAGCACCTACATACAAATGCTTCTCACCAAATTAGAATACCAAATTGTGTTTTCATTGGCTGTAAGCCATAATCATCAGCATTAACAGAAATAAACACTTTAAATAGGTCACTCTGTTTGTAATGACTCAATATAATATATGAATTTCACTTTTTGTATTGAAGAACTGAAATAAATTAACTTTTTGATGATATTCTAATTTAGTGAGAAGCACTTGTACAGTTGAAACCAGAAGTTTACATACACTATATAAAAAGACACATATGTATGTTTTTCTCAATATCTGACATGAAATTAGAATAAACCTTTCCCATTTTAGGTCAATTAGGATTACCATAATTTTTAATATTTACCAAATGCCAGAATAATGAGAGAGAGAGAATGTTTTAAGGCATGTTTATTACTTACTGCAAAGTCAAAAGTTTACATACACTAAGATTACTATGCCTTTAAACAATTCTGGACTGCCCATATGATGAGGTCATGTGTTTGGAAGCTTCTGATAAGTTTTTTGGCAACATCTGAGTTAATTAGAGACACACTTGTGGATGTATTTTAATTCACACCTGAAACACACTGATTCTCTGTGTAGCATCATGGGAAAGTCTAAAGAAATCAGCCAAGATATTAGGAAGAGAATTGTGGACTTGCACAAGTCTGGCTCATCCTTGGATACAATTTCGAGATACCTGAAGGTGCCTCGCTTATCTGTACAAACAATTATACGCAAGTACAAACAAGATGGGAATGTCCAGCCATCATACCGCTCAGGAAGGAGACAGGTTCTGTGTCCCAGAGATGAATGTGCTTTGGTCCAACATATGCATACCAACCCAAGGACAAAAGCAAAAGACCTTGTGAAGATGATGGCGGAAGCGGGTAAGGTTGTGTCAATATCCACAGTGAAACGAGTACTGTATCAACATGGGCTGAAAGACCACTCTGTCAGGAAGAAGCTATTACTCCAAAACAAAAATAAAAAAGCCAGATTAATGTTTGTAAATGCACACAGGAACAAAAACCTTAATTTTGGGAGACATGTCCTGTGGTCTGATGAAACAAAAATTTAACTTTTTGGGCATAATGACCATCGTTACGTTTGGAGGTAAAAGGGAGAAGCTTTGAAGCCTAAAAACACCATCCCAACTGTGAAACATGGAAGTGGCTGCATCATGTTGTGGGGTTGTTTTGCTGCAGGAGGGACTGGTGCACTTCACAAAATAGATGGCCTCATGAGAAAAGAAGATTATGTGGCAATACTGAAGCAACATCTCATGACATCAGCCAGGAAGTTAAAGCTTGGGCGGAAATGGGTCTTCCAAATGAACAATGACCTGAAGCATACTGCCAAAATGGTAACAAAGTGGCTTGAGGCTAACAAAGTCAATGTTTTGGAGTGCCCATCAGAAAGCCCTGATCTTAATCCTATTGAAAATTTATGGGCGAAGCTGAAAAGACAGGTGTGAGCACGGCGACCTACAAACCTGGATCAGTTACTCCAGTTTTGTCAAGAGGAATGGGTCCAAATTCCGACCAACTATTGTGAGAAACTTGTGGAAGGATATCCCAAACGTTTGACCCAAGTCATTCAGTTTAAGGGCAATGGTACCAAATACTAAGGAAATGTATATAAACTTTTGACTTTGCAGTAAGTAATAAAAATGCTTTAAAACATTCTCTCTCTCTCATTATTCTGGCATTTATCATATATTAAAAATTATGGTGATCCTAATTGATCTAAAATGGGAAAGGTTTATTCTGATTTCATGTCAGATTTTGAGAAAAACATGCATATGTGTCTTTTTATATAGTGTATGTAAACATGTAAACTTCTGGTTTCAACTGTAACTCCTATTTGAGCCCCTATATAGTTCCTTATATACAGTATGAGGTTTAACATAGCCTCTATATGCAGGAACAGGGCCGGCTCCAGGTTTTTGTGGGCCCTGGGCGAAAGACTTTCAGTGGGCCTCTTTAACACATACCACGATTCATGATGCACAGATACCGCAGAGAAATATATACTGTATATATATATATATATATATATATATATATATATATATAGTACAAGGCCAAAGATTTCACTTCTTACATTACATGACCGATATCTATTGTAAATTCCACAATAGCTCAGAAACCGGTGAATCGCTCCATACAGAATACTGGCCCCCATAAAATGCTCCATACAGGATACTGGCCCCCATACAACGCTCCATACAGAATGCTGGCCCCCATATAACGTTCCATACAGGCTGTGCCCCCACATAATGCTCAATGCAGGCTGTTTCGCCCACATAATGACTCATGCAGGCTGTTCCCCCCGCATAATACCCCATGCAGGATGTCACCCCCCTTATAATGCCCCTTGCAGGATGTCACCCCCCCTTATAATGCCCCATGCAGGATGTCACCCCCTTATAACGCCCCATGCATTATGTCACCCCCCCTTATAATGCCCAATGCAGGATGTCACCCCCCCTTATAATGCCCCATGCAGGATGTCACCCCACCTTATAATGCCCCATGCAGGATGTCACACTCCCTTAGAATGCCCCATGCAGAATGTCACCATATAATGGCCTATGCAGGATGTCATCCCCCCCTATAATGCCACATGCAGGATGTCACTGCCCCCATATAATTCCCCATGCAGGATGTCACTTCCCCCCCATATAATGCCCCATGCAGGATGTCACTTCCCCCCATTTAATGCCCCATGCAGGATGTCACTCCCCCCCATATAATGCCATAAAGCCTCATGCAAGATCTCACTCCCCCCCATAAAATGCACCATGCAGGATGTCATTCCCCCCATATAATGCCCCATGCGTTCATATATAAGGAAAAAAAAATCAAATACTCAGCTCACTTCTCACCTGCTGCTGCTGCTCCGGACTCCTCACCCACACTGCCGTCTTCCCGCTCTGCGCTGTGGCAGCTCAGGAGTGGGTGCGGTGAAAAGACGTCACAGTGCAGCAGCCATGGAAGAGACAGGACCTGCTGCTGGGGCCCTGAGAAAGCGGGGGGTGGCGGGCGCTGGCTGTCACCGTACTCCTCCGCTCACGGGTCCCATTGTGTGCAGGGGTACTCGATGGCGAGTGGGCCCCCCGTCTCCTCAGGGCCCCGGCACTTGTCCAGGTGCTCCGGGTGCTGACGCCGAGCTTGGTTCTGGTTTCAACTGTATATGCAGAATGAGCCCCCTGCAAAGCTCCCTAAATGCAAAGTATATGCTGTGCGATGATGTCGCTCTGGCATATCACAGGAAAGGTGATGGAAGCTCCTCTGCATCTGCTCTGCCCATCTGTATTGCAGGCAGCGAAGCTCCAGAAAAGGTCCCTACTCAGATGTATGCACTGCCATCATCACTATAATACGGGCAATATAGCCATAGGCCGCCCCGGAGCCTTGGGCCCTGGGCGGTAGCCCAGATTTCCCTCATTATAAATGCCTATGTGGGTAATACAAAAAGCATTGTGGCCGGTATTATATAGAACAGTGTCGCTGGTACCACAAAGAGTGGTGTGAACAATATTACAGAGAGCAGTGTGGCTGGTACCACGTAGAGCAGTGTGAACAATATTACAGAGAGCAGTGTGACCTGTTCTACAGAGAGCAGTGTGGTCGGTCCTACAGAAAGACAATGTGGCAGATAATACAGAGAGCAGTGTGGCCGGTACTACAGTGTCACGGGTGTGTCAGAAGTGACAGTCGCCCTGCAGTTGGTTGCAGGAGATCTCTAAGTTTGGCATTACAGACACCTTCTTAGAGGCTATCTCTCTAGGACCCAGCGGCTATCTTCCTCTGGCTAATTAACACCTTGGCCTGGGTGTATAAATACCTGCTGTCTGCTAGAGGGAGGTGCCGGCGATACTCATTACCCTTTGTTAAAGCTCAGAGCTAGTGCATTACTTCATCCTCTCTGGAGCTATGAGGACGGGTGTTCATCTCTCTGAAGTTGTCTAAAAGCTAAGCTATCTTTCCTTGTTTGTTCACCCTTGTTGTCTTTAGTGGTCAGTGGGAATCGACTAGTGCTCATCCCCTTCCCTTCCCTAGCCAGGGCCAAGCGCCATGGAAAAAGACAGAGTGAGGTTTGCGTACGGCGATTGGTGAAGAGCCAATATAGGGATGTTAGTGGAGACAGGGTGATAGTGCTTCAGCCCAGGAGGTCTCCACTCCTCCCTTTCCCTAGATTCTGGGCTCCCTTTCCATCTTCCCTTTGTGTTGCTCTAAGTCTGTCCCACACCTTGCGTGACATTATCGCCGGCCGAGCACATTTTGAAAAAGGAAAAAAAAAAAAACCTGACACTTTGTTTTTTTTTGTGTGTGTGTTTTTTGGGCGGGTTTTTTTTTCCCTTTCTCCTTGGTATGGTTTCAGTTGCAGAGCTCGCAGAGAGGCTGCGCAGCCTGTGTCTGGAAGTGAATGACCTCCGCTGTGAGGTTCAGCAGCAGCTACAGGTTGCCAATGTGGGGGTCTCTGATGGTAGGCCTGTCCCTCCTGAACTTAGGTTGCCCTCCCGGACAGGTTTTCAGGAGGTAGGGACAAGTATTTTGTATTCAAGGAGGCTTGCAAACTGTATTTTAAACTTCATCCTTACTCCTCCGGAAATGAAGAGCAACGGGTTGGTATTGTGTTCTCTCTACTGCAGGGAGACCCCCAGTCGTGGGCGTTTTCCTTACCACTGGACTCGGTTTGCCTCCAGTCTGTGGAAGGGTTTTTAGGGGCTCTGGCCCTCATCTATGATTACCCTGACCGAGTCACCTTGGCTGAATCTAGGCTACGTCGCCTTCAGCAGGGGAATCGGGCAGTGGAGACATACAGTTCTGAATTCCGTAGATGGGCAACGGATTCCAAATGGAATGGCTCAGCCCTTAGAAGTCAATTTTGTGAGTGTCTTACTGAAAGGTTGAAAGATGCCTTGGCAGTATATGAAACCCCTCAGTCCTTGGAGGCTGCCATGCCGTTGGCCATACGTCTTGATAGATGCCTTCGGGATAGACGGGTGAGACCACCTTCTCCGGGGCCTTCTTGTCGGGGTTGTGTACCTCTGCCGGGGGAGCGGTCTGGGGGTGGTGGAGGAACTCATGCAGTTAGGGGGTGTCTCTACATCATAGATTTCCCCGGAAATTCACAAGAAAAAAGGCGTATGTTTTTTTTTGTGGGGAAAAAGGGACATTTTGTTGGGACCTGTCTTTCAATTCCTAAATAAAAGGAGACTCAATTAACTCTTGGTAGTCTGGAGTTGGATAAGCAAGGGGTGCATTTGTTGCCAACCAGCAGTTCCCTGTTTGTCTTGACAGCAGAGGTGGTGCTAGAGAGCAAAACAGAGAAAATTTCTGTGTTTGTTGACAGTGGAGCCGAAGTCAGCATGGCTGATGCTGAGTTTGTAAAAACTCATGGTCTTGCTTGCTGTACTTTAGCTAAACCATTTTCCATCTTTGCCATCAACTCAGCACCAGAAATGCACAGAAAGCATTTACTTAGATTGTACAAAATGTAAAACTAAGGGGGGGGGGGGGTCAGTTTATTGTGAAATAATCCCTTGCTATGTCCTTGACATGCTTCCCACACCTATTGTTTTAGGTATTCCTTGGCTTGTTAAACATAATCTGTTGTTGGATTGGCATTGGAGATTATTCAATGGGGAGTTTACTGCCATGAGATGTGTTTAGATATTTCTCTTGCTATTGTCTCTATGGAAATATTACCTGCTTTTCTGTCTGGTTTTGAGGACGTTTTTTCTGAGAGGGGGTGTCAGGATTTGCCTCCTCATCGTACATATGACTGTCCTATTAACCTGACCCCCGGAGCTAAACTACCAAAGTCCAGAGTGTATAATCTTTCTGGCCCTTAGAGACAAGCCATGAAGGATTTCATTGCGGAAAGTCTGGAGAAGGGACATATCAGACCCTCATCTTCGCCCATGGCTGCGTCCCTGTTTATATTTCCGGGAATTAAATCAAATTACCATCCGAGATCCATACCCTCTTCCTCTGATTCCTGATTTGTTCAGCCAGGTTGTAGGAGCTAAGGTATTCTCCAAGTTGGATTTAAGGGCAGCCTACAATCTGGTTAGAATCAGAGAAGGGGAGAATGGAAAACAGCGTTCAATACCCCTGAAGGGCATTCCGAGAGTCTGGTTATGCGTTTCAGTTTGACCAATGCACCTGCGGTATTCCAGCATTTCATAAATTATATTTTCCATCATCTGGTGTGGAGGTTTGTCGTGGTCTATCTGGACGATATTTTGGTTTGCTCACCTGATTTTGAGACACATTGGGGGCATGTTAAGCAGGTGCTCCAGATATTAAGGGATAACAAACTTTATGCCAAACTGGAAAAATTTGTTTTCGCTGTTCAGGAGGTGCAGTTTTTGGGGTACTTGTTGTCATCTTCGTGTTTTCGGATGGATCTGGAGAAGATCCGTGCAGTCCTTGATTGGGACCGTCCTGAGAACCTGAAGGCTCTACAACGTTTTCTGGGCTTTACTAATTTTTACTGGAAATTCATATAAAATTACTCTGTAATTGTGAAACACCTTACTGACATGACTAAGAGGGGGTCTGATTTTTTCAAATGGTCGGATGCTTCCCTCCAGGCTTTTTCTTCCTTAAAGAATCATTTTGCCACTGCGCTTATACTCAGTCAACCCGATGTTTTCCAACCTTTTATTGTGGAGGTTGATGCGTCGGATATG
The DNA here is from genome assembly GCF_046119375.1 of Phyllobates terribilis. NCBI lineage: Eukaryota > Metazoa > Chordata > Amphibia > Anura > Dendrobatidae > Phyllobates > Phyllobates terribilis. Next base: position 322,159,070 of record NW_027362762.1, on the reverse strand, counting down.
GGGGTTGGGGCTGTGTTGTCTCTGGCTCCGTCCCCTGGTAAATGGAATCCATGCGCCTTCTTTTCTAAAAAATTGTCTTCAGCTGAGAGAAATTAAGACGTGGGTAATAGGGAACTTTTGGCGATCAAATTGGCGTTTGAAGAATGGCGACATTGGTTGGAGAGGGCTGTCCATCCTATTACTGTTATTACTGACCATAAGAATCTGTCATATCTCCAGTGAGCTAGACATCTCCACCCTAGGCAAGCCAGATAGTCCCTGTTTTTCACTAGGTTCAATTTTGTTGTCACGTTTCGTCCAGTGGTCAAAAATGTTAAGGCTGATGCTTTATCCTAGAGCTTCCCTGGTTGTGGTGACCATGAGAACCCTGCCCCGATATTACAGAAAGGGGTAGTCATTTCGGCACTGTATCCTGAACTGGAGAGTGAGGTGTTGGAGGCTCAGGGGGATGCCCCTGCCTCCTGCCCTTCAGAAAGGTTATTTGTACCATCTAATCCATGCCACAAAGTAATTAAGGAACATCATAACTCTGTGCTTGCTGGGCATCCAGGTGGTAAGGCTACCGCGAACCTCCTCTTTTGTCATTTTTGGTGACCGGGTTTGCATCGGGATGTGATTGAACACGTATCTGCTTGTAGTATTTGCGTGCTTTCTGACATGTCGCATACCCGTCCGTCTTGTATTCTTCATCTGCTACCTATCCCTAGTAGGCCATGGGCACACTTGTCCATAGATTTTATTAATGACCTACCGGTTTCTGCAGGCAAAAGGGTGGTTTTGGTGGTTGTAGATAGGTTCAGTAAAATGGTTCACTTCATCACATTACCTACACTTCCAAATGCCAAGACACTTGCTCAAGTGTTCATAAATGAGATCGTGAATCTTCACGGTGTTCCCTCCGATGTGGTGTCAGATCGGGGGACCCAGTTCTTATCCAAGTTCTGGAAGGCATTCTGTTCTCGACTGGGGGTTCAGCTGTCCTTTTCCTCTGCCTTCCACCCTCAGTGGACAGACCGAGCGTGTCAATCAGAATTTGGAGATCTATCTCAGGTGTTTCTTCTCCAAAAATCAGGAGGATTGGGCATCTTACTTACCACTGGTAAAATTTGCCATTAATAATCATTGTCAAGAATCCACTTGCAGGTCACCGTTCTTTGGTGCATATGGTTATCACCCACAGTTTGGTACCTTTAGTGGGGGAGGAGCTTTGGGAGTTCTTGAGGAGGAACGGTTTGTTTCGTCGCTTTCCTGGGTTTGACAGGGTGTTCTGAGTAATTTAAAGATCATGGGAGACAGGTATAAACTTATGGCTGACAGAAAACGCTTGCCAGGTCCTGACCTGAATGTGAATGACTTTGTGTGGTTGTCGACCTGGAATATAAGATTGAAAGTTCCTTCTTGGAAGCCGTGACCTAGGTTTATTGGTCCCTATAAAATAACCACTGTCATTAACCCAGCAGCATTTCGTCTTGAACTTCCTCAGGCCCTTAAGGTCCACAACGTGTTCCACAGGTCCTTACTCAAAAAGTATGTGGAACCCCTTGAGCCCTCACCTCTACCACCGCCCCCATTAATTGTTGATGGTAATCTGAAGTTCCAGATTTCGAGGATTGTAGATTCTTGTCTCCAATGTCGTTCTCTACAATACTTGGTGCACTGGAATGGTTATGGTCCAGAGGAGAGGATGTGGGTTTCAGCATCAGAGGTGAACGCTCCCAGATTGGTTCGTTCATTCCACACCTCTTATCCTGAGAAACCCAGTCCTAAGTGTCCGGAGGCCACTCATAGACTAGGGGGTACTGTCACGGGTGTGTCAGAAGTGACAGACAGTCGCCCTGCAGTTGGTTGCAGGATATCTCTACATTTGGCATTAAAGACATCTTATTAGAGGCTGTCTCTCTAGGACCCAGCGGCTACCTTCCTTTGGCTAATTAGCACCCTGGCCTGGATGTATAAATATCTGCTGTCTGCTAAAGGGAGGTGTCAGCGATACTCATTACCCTTTGTGAAGGCTCAGAGCTAGTGCATTACTTCATCCTCTCTGGAGCTATGAGGACGGGTGATCAACACTCTGAAGTCGACTAAAAGCTAAGCTATCTTTCCTTGTTTGTTCCCCCTTGTTGTCTTTAGTGGTCAGTGGGGATTGACTAGCGCTCATCCCCCTACCTTCCCTAGCCAGGGCCAAACGCCAGGGTAAAGACAGGGCGAAGTTCGCGTACGGCGATTGGTGAAGAGCCAATATAAGGACGTTAGTGGAGACAGGGTGATACTAGATCAGCCTAGGATGGCTCCACTTCCCCCTTTCCATAGAGTCTGGGCTCCCTTTCCCTCTTCACTTTGTGTTGCACTAAGTCTTTCCCACACCTTGCGTGACATACAGAGGGCAGTATGGACGCTATTACAGAGGGCATTGTTGCCAGTACTACATAGGGCAGTGTGACAGGTACTACAGAGAGCAGTGTGGACGGTACTACAGAGAGCATTATGGCCTGTAATACAGAGGGCGGTATGGTCTGTACTAGAGAGAGAGGTATGGCCAGTATTACAAAAGCAGTGTGGTAGCTACTACAGAGAGCAGTGTGGCCGGTACTACAGACAGCAATGTGGCCGGTATAGCAGAGAACAGTGTGGCTGATACTACAGAGGGCAGTGTAGCTAGTACTAAAGAAAGCAGTATAGCCAGTACTACAGAAGGCAGTGTGGCCGGTACTAAAGAGGGCAGTGTGGCAGATACAACAGAGAGTAGTATGGCCTGTAATAGAGGGAAGTGTGGCCTGTACTAAAGATGGCAGCATGGCTGGTGCAACAGAGAGTGGTGTGGTGAGTATACAGAGAGCAGTGTGACCAGTACTACAGAGGGCAGTGTGGCTGATACTACAGAGAGCAATATAGCCTGTACTTTAGAGGGCAGTGTGGCCTGTACTAAAGAGGGCAGGTCGCAAGTACTGCAGAGATCATTGTGGCTGGTACTACAGAGAGCAGTATGGCTGGTATTTCCGAGAGCAGTGTGACCTGTACTACAGAGGCGGTTTGGCCTGTATTACAGAGAGCAGTGTGAACAGTACTACAGAGAGCAGTGTGGCCTGTACAACATAGAGCAGTGTGGCCAGTAATACAGAGAAGCAGTGTAGCAGATACTACAGAGAGTAGTGTGATCCGTACTACAGAGGGAGGTGTGGCTGGTACTACAGAGGGCAGTGTGGCCGGTACTACAGAGAGCAGTGTGGCCGGTACTACAGAGGACAGTGTGGCCAGTACTACAAAGAGCAGGGTGGCCTTTACTACAGACAGCAGTGTGGCCGATACTACAGGGGTTAGTGTCGCAAGTACTACAGAAAGTAGTGTAGCCGCTAGTACAGAGGACAGTGTGGCCGGTTTTACAGAAAGCAGTATGGCTATCACCACAGAGGTCAGTGTGGCAGGTACTACAGAGGGCGGGTGGCCGTTATTACAGAGAGCAGTGTCGCTGATACTACAGGGGTTAGTGTCGCCAGTACTACAGAAAGTAGTGTAGCCGCTAGTACAGAGGACAGTGTGGCCGGTTCTACAGAAAGCAGTATGGCTGTCACCACAGAGGTCAGTGTGGCTGGTACTACAGAGGGCAGTGTGCCCGATACTACAGAAAGCAGTATGGCCTGTACTATAGAGGGCAGTGTGGCCTGTAATAAAGAAGGCATTATGGCTGGTGCTACAGAAAGTAGTGTGGACATTTTACAGAGAGCAGTGTGGCCAGTACTACAGAGGGCGATGTGGCCTGTACTAAAGAGGGCAGTGTGGCCTACATTACAGAGATCAGTATGGCCGGTACTAGAGAGGGCAGTGTGGCCAATACTACAGAGAACAATATGGCCTGTATTACAGAGGGCGGTGTGACCTGTACTAAAAGGGCAGGTTGCCAGTACTACAGAGATCATTGTGGCTGGTACTACAGAGAGCAGTGTGGTCTGTACTATAGAGGGCGGTGTAGCCTGTATTAAAAGGGCAGGTTGCCAGTACTACAGAGAGCAGTGTGGCATGTGCTACAGAGGGCAGTGTGGCCTGTACTAAAGCGGGAAGTGTGGCTGCTACTACAGAGAGCAGTGTGACCGGTTTTACAGAGAGCAGTGTGTCTGGTATTACAGAGGGAGGTGTGGCCAGTACTGAAGAGAGTAGTGTGTCTGGTACCACAGAGGGCAATGTGACTGGGACTACAGAGAGCAGTGTGTCTGGTACTGCAGAGGGTAGTGTGATTTGGACTACAGAGAGCAGTGTGGTCTGTACTACAGAGGGCGGTGTAGCCTGTATTAAAAGGGCAGGTTGCCAGTACTACAGAAAGCAGTGTGGCCTGTACTACAGAGGGCAGTGTGGCCTGTACTAAAGAGGGAAGTGTGTCTGGTACTACAGAGAGTGGTGTGGCCAGTACTACAAAAGCAGTGTGGCTGCTACTACAGAGAGCAGTGTGGCTGCTACTACAGAGAGCAGTGTGACCGGTTTTACAGAGAGCAGTGTGTCTGGTATTACAGAGGGAGGTGTGGCCGGTACTGCAGAGAGTAGTGTGTCTGGTACCACAGAGGGCAATGTGACTGGGACTACAGCGAGCAGTGTGTCTGCTACTACAGAGGGTAGTGTGATTTGGACTACAGAGAGCAGTGTGGACAGTACTACAGACGGTAGTGTAGCTGGTACTATAGAGAGAAGTGTAGCCGGTAATACAGAAGGTGTGTGTCCCATTTGATTGGTCCATTGTCCACTGTGCAACAATTACTGATAATTCCATTGTGAAGCGCCACTTTAAACTGTATCTTCTTCCTTCATATGCTGAATAAGGTAAAATCTATAATAGAGGCCAACAAATCCCTGCCTTGCTTTTCTTTTAGGATACATGACAAAGCACAGGATCCCAGATTATGCACGCAAGAAGAAAGTGTTGCATTATAAATATAATGAATATATTGTTCTTGGCTATGAAGGAATCCGGTTAGCATGGAAGTTAGAAGGGCACACACACTTCTTGCACAGGACCGCATAGGTGGATTATAATGAGAGAAATCTGGGCTCCCGCCCAGGGCTCGAGGGTCCAGGGGGTCCCATGAATTGCCCCCAATATAATCCGCAATCTCATGTGTTTTGTCACTGCCGTGGGCCCACGCCTGCAGGCTGTTTAAATGATGCTGGTCCCGCCCCGCCGCATGATGTCAGGCAGAGCAGAACCCAGCATATACAGCACGGGTGTGTCTGTTCAAAAGTTGTGACTCACGCGCCGACTGTGGTCTGCCGAAGAGGAGCCACTCCACCTCCCTCGCTCCCGCGCCTGAGCTGAGTAGGCTGAGCAAGCCTGCCTGCCCAGGCTGGCAGTGCTGCGGTTAGCTCCACCCCATGAGCGCTGTGATTGGCCCATTGTGGACCCTGGGTCCTGGTGAGCTGCTGCAGCTTAGGTTGTGCACTGCCTAGACCATGCCTGGCTGGCCCGGACCAATCATCATGATGTTCACATGTAAGTGCTGCTGGAACCAATTGTTTTTTTTAAAAAATAAATTGCAGCATATGATGTTACTGTGGGAGTGGGGTGAATGTGAGGGAAAGAGGGGTAGCTGAATTGGGATAGTGGGGGGGGGGGGGGTTCTGAGGGCCTTGTGTTTGTTCTGAGATTAAGTGCAATCTCATGTCATAGTTGCTGTCTGGGGAGGGTGGAGATGGGAAGGTAGGGGGCTTATTATATTTACAGCTTAGATCTTATAATAAGCCCCTGCCTGTTAGTGTAACAACCCCATACAGTAACCATGTCATGAGCTGTACTGTATCTAAAAGGGTTGTCCAGTCTAAATCTACAAGTCTGCACTCACTCTATGTGGACGCAGACTTGTGAATCCTCACATTGCGCGCAGTGTGAGGATTCGCCATTGCCCATATTTGCGAGTATGCAATTTGCATGCTCCTGGCCACATTCCAACTGCACGGCCTCATTCAATACAAGTTTATTGAGAGAGACCAGAAACAGTCTAGTCGGAATGTGGCCAGGTGTATGCCAATCACAACCCGCTGCCCGCACTGGAGAGTCCTGACAGTGTGCTGTGCGTGCAATGTGAGGATTCACAAGTCTGCGGTCATATAGAGTCACTGCAGACTTAACACTAGACAATCCCTTTAATAGTTTCATAATGAGCAGCTTATTATTTCTATAAAGTTATTAGAGGGGTTGTGTTGGCTTGGGATAAAAGTCTGCAGTCACTCTGTGAGTGCAGACTGTCAAATCATGACAGGGTGCGGTGCAACTGCTGTCATGAGTCCCCAGCATCACTTATGTGATTATGCGGTCATGCGACCACATGTTTGCTATTTGCACGTGTCGTCTAGATACGTTTGACTTCTCTCAATAGAAGAGAATTGAGGCAAGCCGTGAGAATGTAGTCAACACATGCAAATAGAAAACGTGGTCACATGACAAGCCGATCACATAAGTGATGCTGGGAACTCATGGACCATTATTACTGTACATGTACACTGTAACTGCGCCCCTGCACTGACTGATGATATCCGTGTGTGATCATTGTGACACGTACCGGCACCTGGGAATCAGCGGTACAGTTTGCGCTGTTCCCAAGCGCCGGGTGCTAAAGGCTGCCCTCATCATTGTCCCCTGCCGGCGCCGCGATCATGACCAGCAGGGGACTATGTTGACAGTTGTATTGTGATCCTGCCAAGCCCAGCAAGTGTTAAATAAGAATAAAATGAAAAAATCCTTATACTCACCTGTCCGAAGTTTAAAAAATCCAGTGTCTCACGCCGTAATCCATCTGACTAACAGGCGACCTCACACGCCGAGGAGCAGAACAGAATGACTCGTTGCAGCGAGCGGGACTCTAACCTGCCCTGAGCTCACTGAGTGACAGCGTAGGTCAGGGGCCTGCTCGCTGCAGCGAGTCATTCTGCTCTGCTCCTCGGTGTGTGCGGTTGCCTGTCAGTGAGATGGATTACGGCGTGGGACAGGTGAGTATAAGCATTTTTTTTATTTTTATTCTTATTTTAACACTTGCTGGACGTAGTGGGGGCACAATACAACTCTCAATATTGTCCTCTGCTGGTGCTGATTGCAACGCAAGCAGGGGACAATGATGAATGATGCTTCCAGCACCCGGCGCTTGGGAACAGCACTAACTGTACACTGATTCCCAGGCTTCGGTACGTGATGAGGCACATGGTTGCCACGCGTATGCCACACAGGTAGACATGGACACGGATATCTCCAGTATTGTTTTTTTCCAATTCTGGAAATATCCGGATGTGTGAAAGAGCCCTAATCGTGAGCGGCTGCCAGTGTCGGGGCGCAGTTACAACCAGGATCTGTCTCTAGCAGCGTTGGGTGGAACTGAGCTCCACCAGCTGTTGTTAAATGCTTAAAGGGGTTTTCCACTACTCAAACAACCCCATCTTAGGCCTCTTTCACACATCAGTGTGTCAGGTACGTGTGGTGACAGTTTTCACACGTACCGGAGACTCTGACACATGCAGACCCATTCAAATGAATAGGTCTGTGCACACGTCATTGTTTTTCCACGGACCGTGTGTCGATGTGATCCACCCGTAGACATGTCCATTTTTGGCCGGCAGCACAGATCACATTGACCCATTCAAGTCAATGGATCCATGTAAACACGTACAGCACACGGATGCCATCCGTGCGACAGGTGCCTGGGAATCAGCGGTAGAGTTAGCGCTGTTCCCAAGCATCAGGTGCTGAATGCTGCCCTCATCATTGTTCCCTGCTGGCGCAGCGATCAGTACCAGCAGAGACAATAATGAGAGTAGTAGTGTCTGCTCCCGCAGTGTCCAACTGTAGAAATAAGAATAAAATAAAAAAATCCATATGCTCACATGTCCTAAATGTCCCCTGCTGTAATCCATGCAACTGCTCAGCAGAGGAGCCGGGGAGAATGACTCCTGCAGCTGACAGGACACCACTCGCTGTATTGTGGTGTTACTTGCACTGCCACATGACCAGCCATTTATGATCTGAAGGGTTATTCTTTGTTTGACAAGGACATTATATATGTTTCTTCTTGGACTTTGTTAGGGTTTTTTTCTGGTCAGATTGTTGAAAAAATTGATGATATATGTATCCCTTAGCCCACTAGTATCTGTATTGTATATATTTATATATGAAAAACATAGCAGCCAACATATTAAAGAATATGGAGAAGTGGTGTGGAAAAAAATGATCCACACCCCAAATCCATGTTGCCAACTCAAATTGAGCAATACAAAACTAGAGGAGAAACGAGTGTACTGGCAGAAAAAGAACTTTATTTATAAATCATTAAAATATCATATAGATAAATACATAGTATTAAGTGCAGACATGCGGATCAAGAAAACCCCATTAGGTCTCCAGACCAAAAATGTGAGGACATATACCAATCACCTAGGGCAACATATGAACGTACCTAGATCATCCTAACATCAAATCAAACAATAGGAGAGGAGTGAAATATAAGGATACATAGGAATAGTAAGGGGTAAGATGTTTAAATGGATGTGACACAGATAAAATTGGGATAGTATCAACACAGTCTAAAGTTCAATATTAGCTTCCAGCGTACGTAGTATTCATAGAACAATAGTCGCTTACCCCAAAAGAAAGTGTCACAGATGGTGCAGGGACCACAAGAGGGTGGGTGCCAATAATACAAGGAGGCCTCGACGCGCGTTTTGCGTGAGCTTTTTCAAGAGATGCCTCTTGCAAAACTCGTCCTCATCTCCCCTTATTTCTGCTCTTTTTTTAAATCACTGTTTTTCTGTGCAAATATGTGTGTATTTATGTCTTTATGTATTGGGGTTTTAAATTAACTAATTAATGAAATCATTTTTAAGGTCTTTGTTATGGTTTACATGTATAAGGGCCCCATAGATTGATCGCTTTGATTGTTGATTGAGGGGGCTATGTGGGGGGCTCATATTGAATATTAAATGATACAAATAATATAAAAAAATAATTATAATTAATATCAATATTGAGTAAAATGAATTTCAGCCTATTCGTTCGGCCTCCACAACAGTCGCGGTCTCTCATGTGGCCATTTGGGAAAATGAATCTCTCCCCTGCTCTATTTTATATAGTCTATGTCAGGGGTCTCAAACACGCGGCCCGCGGGCTGCATGCGGCCCCTGAGGCTGCTTTATGTGGCCCGCAGGCACAAACCCCTTGACGATCCCGACCTGGTCCAGGAGGAGCCGCCGACAGCAGCGCTGAATTGCCACACAGAGACTGTTTCCCAGCACTGCATTTCCAATGCCAGCCGCTGGCCAATCAGAGGCCAGCAGCTGATATCTGCGTGTCGGCGCAGCGAGTATGACGTCATTGCCATATGCAGATGTCAGCTGCTGGCCTCTGATTGGCCGGCGGCTGGCATTGGAAATGCAGTGCTGGGAGACAGTCTCTGTGCGGCAATGCAGCGCTGCTGTCGGCGGCTCCTCCTGGACCAGGTCGGGATCGTCAAGGGGTCGGAATCTGTGGTGCCTGCGGGCCACATCTGCAGGAAGGCCGCCGAGGGAACGGAGGACAGGTGAGAATCATCTTTTTTTTTTTCTATTTTATGTGTGTGAAGAACAGCACAGGGGGCACAGATCCACAACATGGGGACCGGGATGGGGCACAGAGCCACAAGAGGGGACCTGGATGGGGCACATAGCCACAAGAGGGGACCTGGATGGGGCACATAGCCACAGGATGGGGACCTGGATGGGGCACAGAGCCTCAAGATGTGGACCTGGATGGGGCACATAGCCACAAGAGGGGACCTGGATGGGGCACATAGCCACAAGATGGGGACCTGGATGGGGCACATAGCCACAGGATGGGGACCTGGATGGGGCACAGAGCCTCAAGATGTGGACCTGGATGGGGCACATAGCCACAAGAGGGGACCTGGATGGGGCACATAGCCACAAGATGGGGACCTGGATGGGGCACATAGCCACAGGATGGGGACCTGGATGGGGCACAGAGCCTCAAGATGTGGACCTGGATGGGGCACAGAGCCACAAGATGGGGACCAGAGCCACAACATGGGGACCTGGATGGGGCACATAGCCACAAGATGGGGACCTGGATGGGGCACATAGCCACAAGATGGGGACTTGGATGGGGCACATAGCCACAAGATGGGGACCTGGATGGGGCACATAGCCACAAGATGGGGACCTGGATGGGGCACATAGCCACAAGATGGGGACCTGGATGGGGAACATTGCCACAGGATGGGGACCTGGATGAGGCACATTAGTACAAGATGGGCGCCAGGATGGGGAACGTTGCCACAGGATGGGGACCTGGATGGGGCACATAGCCACAAGATGGGGACCTGGATGGGGCACAGAGCCACAAGATGGGGACCTGGATGGGGCACAGAGCCACAAGATGGGGACCAGAGCCACAAGATGGGGACCTGGATGGGGAACATTGCCACAGGATGGGGACCTGGATGGGGCACATAGCCCCAAGATGGGGACCTGGATGAGGCACATTAGTACAAGATGGGCGCCAGGATGTGGAACGTTACCACAGGATGGGGACCTGGATGGGGCACATAGCCACAGGATGGGGACCTGGATGGGGCACATTAGTACAAGATGGGGACTTGGATGGGGAACATTACTACAAGATGTTTTCCATTATTACTATATGATGCTAATTGTAAGACAATATTACTGTATGTGGCCAATTGAGGGAAATAAAATTGTAAAAAAAATAAAATAAAGCATTAAAAAATATTGGGCACTAAAAATGCTGTTTTATATGTAAACTAAAGTAAACACAAAAAAGTGAACGTTTATTATCGCCACATCCATAACGACCCAAGCCATAAAAAAATAAACACGGCAAAAATGTTCAAAAGGTGTATACAAAAAAAATGGTATCACTAAAAATGTCACATTGAACAAAGAATGCGGCCCCCCAAATTCAAATTTTTTCCATGTGCGGCCCATATACCCAGCCGAGTTTGAGACCCCTGGTCTATGTTATGTGTAGTGCTGTAAATAGGGGAAAAATTTGCACTGTGCGTGCTGCTATCACTGTCATTTTCCATCTACATATGTGCACCAGAGCACCTGTGTGTTACTTACATGACCTATCACATGATCTATCAAAGGGGTGACACATCGGGTACCTGGGTGGTGGGGGGGGGCACACCTTCTAAACTGCCCAGGGCCCTGGCTACTCTTAATCCACCCATGACAGGACCTATGCCATCAGAGCCACCCCTTCCCCACACTCCTACCAGTTAACAAAAGTAACTTTTTGTGAGCAGAGTGAGAATTATGTGGGGCAGCTGGGATGGGGGAGTTCTGGCACTTTTTCTGACTACTGAATGAATGGAGTAGATTTGAGTTGATTGCTCCGACAGTGCTGATGGAGGGGCGAGTACGGGGTACAAACCTTTAATATTAGTGGGGTACGTGCTTTATTGCAATCAAAATACAAATGTATGTAGTGCACTGTCCATAGGGGAGCTGTAAAATGAGGCCCCCAATAAGAATAATCATAAAATAACCACAACCCTCGTTAATAATACTAACATTTTCGCCCCCTGGATCATAATTATAAAATAACACCCTTATAGTGTATAATCATAAAATACCGTCCCATAGAGTGTAATCAAAGAATATCGCCCCTATAGAGTATAATCAATAAATAGCGTCCGAATAAGGTATAATTATAAATAATCGTCTCCTGGATTATAACACTAAAATAATGCCCCCATAGAGTATAATCAGAAAATATCACTCCCATAGAGTAAAATCAACAAATATCACTCCCATAGGATATATTCATAAAATAACACTGCGCACCATGCTGTGACTTCTCCTCCAGCGTGGGTTACAGTATGGTCACATATTACTACAATTATAACTACTACCAGTTTCATTACTATATACTATTACTATATGTAGTACCTCATATCTGCAACATGTCAGCACCAACCTGGAGAAGTGACACCGAAGACCTCCTACAGACTAATGACACACACTACCACCTTCATCATGCTATAGAACCACAACTGCTACTGTGACATAGGTAACGGGACAGATGATGTCACAATGATGACTCAATAGAGGCAGCAGAGAGCACCGCTTATCTCCGGTGTTCTCTTGCAGCCAGGGAGATAGGACTATAGCCGGTAATACAGACAGCAGTGTGGCTGGCACTACAGAGAGCAGTGGAGCCCCCACTACAGAGAGCAGTGTGTCCGGTACTACAGTGAGCACTTTGGCTGGGACTACAGAGAGCAGTGTGGCCTGTACTACAGGGGGCAGTGTGGCCGGTACTACACAGAGCAGTGTGGCCAGTACTACACAGAGCAGTGTGGCCAGTACTACACAGAGCAGTGTGGCCAGTACTACAGAGAGAGTGCAGTGTGGCCAGTACTACACAGAGCAGTGTGGCTGGTACTACACAGAGCAGTGGAAGTGCTTGGAAGTGCATTGAGGTGCATTGAGGTGAAGGGTACATTGCTGGAAAAGGAAGAAAAAAAAAACAAACAAAAAAACTCTTTAAATCTCTTAGTTTGCGAGTGTGAACGAGCTGCGTGTGTCCGGAGCGTAAGTGCGAACGAAAGTAAGTGTGTGACTTGATTTTCAGTGAAGAGGTATTTGGGAATCCTGCAGAAAATACCTGTGTGAATTGCGGTGAGTGCTGCATTGTGACCTGCTGAGTGCTTTTCTACCTGTTTAGATTTATTGGGCTTTTTAAAACCTATTTTCTCACTACAGTTTTAGTTTCTTAGTTTACTACCTGTGTATTTAAGGGTTAACTACATTGCACTAAAATCCTGAGGTGTAGATTTACTCACAAGGGGTTAATTAAGGGGAAGGGGTCATAATTAAGGGTTTATAAGGGGCAGCTGGTTGGACATCAAGTCCTTTGGAAGTGCATTGAGGTGAAGGGTACATTGCTGGAAAAGGAAGAAAAAAAAAAAACTCTTTAAATCTCTTAGTTTGCGAGTGTGAACGAGCTGCGTGTGTCCGGAGCGTAAGTGCGAACGAAAGTAAGTGTGTGACTTGATTTTCAGTGAAGAGGTATTTGGGAATCCTGCAGAAAATACCTGTGTGAATTGCGGTGAGTGCTGCATTGTGACCTGCTGAGTGCTTTTCTACCTGTTTAGATTTATTGGGCTTTTTAAAACCTATTTTCTCACTACAGTTTTAGTTTCTTAGTTTACTACCTGTGTATTTAAGGGTTAACTACATTGCACTAAAATCCTGAGGTGTAGATTTACTCACAAGGGGTTAATTAAGGGGAAGGGGTCATAATTAAGGGTTTATAAGGGGCAGCTGGTTGGACATCAAGTCCTTTGGAAGTGCATTGAGGTGAAGGGTACATTGCTGGAAAAGGAAGAAAAAAAAAAAACTCTTTAAATCTCTTAGTTTGCGAGTGTGAACGAGCTGCGTGTGTCCGGAGCGTAAGTGCGAACGAAAGTAAGTGTGTGACTTGATTTTCAGTGAAGAGGTATTTGGGAATCCTGCAGAAAATACCTGTGTGAATTGCGGTGAGTGCTGCATTGTGACCTGCTGAGTGCTTTTCTACCTGTTTAGATTTATTGGGCTTTTTAAAACCTATTTTCTCACTACAGTTTTAGTTTCTTAGTTTACTACCTGTGTATTTAAGGGTTAACTACATTGCACTAAAATCCTGAGGTGTAGATTTACTCACAAGGGGTTAATTAAGGGGAAGGGGTCATAATTAAGGGTTTATAAGGGGCAGCTGGTTGGACATCAAGTCCTTTGGAAGTGCATTGAGGTGAAGGGTACATTGCTGGAAAAGGAAGAAAAAAAAAAAACTCTTTAAATCTCTTAGTTTGCGAGTGTGAACGAGCTGCGTGTGTCCGGAGCGTAAGTGCGAACGAAAGTAAGTGTGTGACTTGTTTTTCAGTGACTTTGGATTCAGGGAGTTTGGAAGGGAGGACTTAGGACTAAATTGCTGACTGTATTTCATTCTTTCTTTACTTTACTTTTTACTTAATTAATCCACCTGACCTACTTATCTGATTCCCCCGTCCATACTTGATAATTAACTGATCCCCCGCCGATATCTAATTGATACACTTGCACATCCCTAATTGATCCCCGTCCATACACCTATATATAAATAATTGTGTTTTGTACTTGTATATATATACTGACTGTATCCCCATATTTAGAATGACGTCCATTTTGGCCGGAGCCGTGCAGTGTACATCTTGCGCAATGTATGCATTCCGTGAGCAACCGCTCGAGGATCCATACTGCTGCGAGAGATGTGAGCATATCGTGCACTTGGAAGCCCAAATTCTGGATCTAAGTGCTCAGATAGCGGTACTGAGGAGCATCGACAACATGGAACGGAGTTTGCTGCTCACCGAGCAGACACTCAATGGGTCAATACTGGGGGTGGAGCATAGAGGGGAAGTGCAGGCTGAACAGGCAGGGAGCTGGATAACAGTTAGGAGGGATAGAGGGAAGAAGTATAGGAAGGCTGGTTCAGAACCGGCATTATTGGAGCACGACAGATCCTCTGACCGCCGGGGGAGTGTATGCTCCAGTAATGAGGGGGAGGGGGGAAGTGTAGGGCAGGCAATACAGGTTCTGGTAGTGGGTGACTCTATTATTAGGGGGACAGACAGGGCAATCTGTCACAAAGACCGGGATCGCCGAACGGTGTGCTGCCTCCCTGGCGCTCGAGTCCGGCACATCGCGGATCGGGTTGACAGGTTACTGGGTGGGGCTGGCAAAGACCCAGCGGTCATAGTCCACATCGGCACCAATGACAAAGTGAGTGGTAGATGGAGGGTCCTTAAAAATGATTTCAGGGACCTAGGTAGGAAGCTTAGGGCAAGGACCTCCAAGGTAGTTTTCTCAGAAATACTACCAATCCCGCGAGCCACACAGGAGCGCCAACGGGAAGTTAGGGAGGTGAATAAGTGGCTAAAGAGTTGGTGCAAGGCAGAAGGGTTTGGGTTCATGGAGAACTGGGCCGACTTCGCGGTCGGCTACAGGCTCTACCGTAGGGACGGGCTGCACCTCAATGGGGAGGGTGCAGCGGTGCTGGGGAAGAAGATGGCTAATAGGTTGGAGGAGTTTTTAAACTAGAGACGGGGGGGGAAACCAAGGAAATAGGTGGGATGTGAGGCAAGCAAGGGGGAAGGGGAGAAGTGAATATAATGAGGGTGGAGAGGGGGGTGGGGATAGTACAGTTAGATCGTTAGAGAAGAATAGGATGCTAAATAACCCCAAAGTTTTATCTTGCATGCTGACCAACGCAAGAAGCCTGACCAATAAGGCGGATGAGCTGCATGCGCTTATATCGGAGGAGAGGTATGACATCGTAGGTATAACAGAGACTTGGCTAGACGATAGCTACGACTGGGCGGTAAATTTATTAGATTATAGTTTATTTAGAAGGGACCGGAAACAGGGGAAAGGCGGAGGAGTCTGCTTATATGTAAAGTCATGTCTAAAACCCAGACTAAGGGAAGATATAGGAGAGGGAGAAGAGGGGGTCGAGTCCATGTGGGTAGAGATAGAGGGAACTGAAAATAATAATAAAATATTACTGGGGGTCTGCTATAAGCCACCAAATATAACAGAGG
Source organism: Phyllobates terribilis (assembly GCF_046119375.1). Lineage (NCBI taxonomy): Eukaryota > Metazoa > Chordata > Amphibia > Anura > Dendrobatidae > Phyllobates > Phyllobates terribilis. Next base: position 322,143,468 of record NW_027362762.1, on the reverse strand, counting down.
AGAATGAGAATCTGCTATTAGGACAAATAGACAAAGTAGCAAAACATAATGAAGTGATTGTAATGGGGGATTTCAACTACCCGATATTGACTGGGAAACAGAAACCTGCAGATCTCAGAAAGGAAAAAGGTTCTTGACAAATATTAAGGATAATTATCTCTCCCAACTAGTGCAGGAACCAAAGAGAGGGAAGGCCGTGTTGGACTTAATATTGACTAACAGGCCTGATAGAACAACTGAGGTACAGATAGGGGGGCACCTAGGTAATAGCGACCATAATATTATCGACTTCAAAATGCCCTTCAGTAGGGTTATCAATAAGGGAACAACAAAAACATTAAACTTTAGGAGGGCGAAGTTTGATCAGCTGAAAGAAAACCTTCAACTTATTGACTGGGACAAAGTTCTTAATCAAGGAAATGCGAATAGCAAATGGGAAACCTTCAAAAGAATTCTGAATACTCAGTGCGAGAGATATATACCGTATGGGAATAAAAGGGCCAGAAATAAGAGGAAACCAATATGGTTGAACAAGAACGTAAAAGGGGCGTTAAATAGCAAAAAAGAGGCATTCAAGAGATTAAAACAGGAAAACAGTAAGGAGGCACTAATGTGTTACAAGGAAAAAACGAGAACCTGTAAAAAACAAATAAAAATAGCGAAGGAGGAAACAGAGAAACTTATTGCTAGGGAAAGTAGATCAAATCCCAAACTGTTCTTTACGTATATAAATAGTAAAAGGATTAAATCGGATAATATTGGACCGATAAAAAGTGAGGAAGGCAAAATCATAGAGAAAGATGAGGATAAAGCTAATCTATTAAATAATTTTTTTTCGACAACTTTCACAAAGGAAATCGAACTAACAGGAGAAATGAGAAGTGACAAACTTAATCCTCCACTAAGTATGACAAATCTAACCCAAGTTGGGGTACAGAAACGCCTCAGTAACATTAAAATAAACAAATCACCAGGACCTGATGGCATTCACCCACGGGTACTAAGGGAACTAAGTAATGTGATAGACAGACCGTTATATCTTATATTTAAGTACTCTGTTGAGACTGGGTCTGTACCACTTGATTGGCGACAGGCGAATGTAGTGCCAATATTCAAAAAGGGAGCGAAAAGTGACGCCGGAAACTATCGGCCGGTGAGTCTGACGTCCGTTGTGGGCAAAATTTTTGAAAGCTTCATTAAAGAGGCAATTACGGAGCATCTTGATGCTAATAATCTTTTAATCCCGAACCAACATGGATTCATGAGGAATCGCTCCTGCCAAACAAACCTGATTGACTTCTATGAGGAGGTTAGCTCTCGAGTAGATCAGAGGGAACCAGTGGATGTCGTGTATCTCGACTTCTCAAAAGCGTTTGATAGCGTGCCACATAATAGGATGGTATACAAAATGAGAATGATGGGGCTGGGGGAAAATGTCTGCAAGTGGGTAGCTAACTGGCTAAAGGATAGAAGGCAGAGGGTGGTTATAAATGGAATATACTCAGATTGGGTAAGCGTCACTAGTGGGGTACCACAGGGGTCTGTACTAGGCCCAATGTTATTTAATATTTTATTAACGACATAGTCAACGGGATAAATAGTAAAATATCAATATTTGCAGATGACACAAAGTTATGTAAAACAATTAATACAAAAGAGGACAGTGCAGACCTACAGAGGGATTTGGATAAGCTGGGTAGGTGGAGCATTAAATGGCAAATGAGGTTTAACGAGGAGAAATGTAAGGTCATACATATGGGAAGGAAAAATGGAAGTCACCAGTAGTGTTGACCCACCCCCGTAGTGTTCGAGTTCGGTTCGGTTCGTCGAACACCCGTGTGTTCGCCGAACTGTTCGTCGAACTGTTCGTCGAACACCTTCGAACACCGTTAAAACCAATGGCAGGCAAATAAAAACACATAGAAACACATAGAAAACACCTTCAAAGGTGTCCAAAAGCTGACAAACTGCTCAGAAGACATAACTAACACATGGAAAAGTGACAAGTACATATAGTCATGCGAAAATAAAAGAGGTGGAGGAGTAAAAGGAGGGGGAGACACAGATATAGGCATGTCATGCCCTTCTAAATTCCAAAAAGTGAGAAGCCGACACGGCCAGTCCGCTCCTGCCCGTGCCACCTCCGTGTCGCCGGGTTTGTGCCAGAGCCGCGGTGAACCCTGACGGCCAGCCCCCCTCTCCCAATACTGGTGCCTGTCCGCTGGTGGGTCGAGCGAGCCCCCCTGTGGTGGAGGCAGCTCTAAGCTTTTTAATTTAAATTGTCTCTCTAATTTGAATGAATACACTTTAAATCCATTTACAAGGATCTATTGGAGGGCAAGTCTCATGCCAGCAGCCGCGGTAATTCCAGCTCCAGTAGCGTCCACTAAAGCTGCTGCAGTTAAAAAGCTTTTATAAGGATCGAGCTCGGCTGTCCACCGCAAGGCATCCTACTGCCAGTCCCAGCCCCTATGCCTTGGGGTGCCTCCTGATGCTCTTCACTAAGTATCCCATGGTCCCGAAGCATTTCCTTTGAAAAAATTAAGTGTCTAAACTACAGGTGGTGCAGCTTGCTTAACAGCCGGGATAATCCGCTTACTAGCAGATACTGCTACTAGGCACAAAGTATTTCCTGGGCTAGATGCAGTTAAAAATTTGTAATTAGATACTCTCGTTGGATGCTGAGAAAGCATTCCATAGAGTCTCCTGGCACGCCATATATGATTCTCTTAAAAAGCTTGGGGTAGGGGTCTAGGGTACCCTTTTATAGCCAAAATCACGGCCCTGTATCGCAATACGTCACCTAGGCTGAAGATAAATGGAACTGTAGCACCCTGAGGGCTCGGTTGCTAAAGACGTATTGCACCTCACCCAGAGGTGTGATATCTCACTCTCAGGTAAGGATGGAGTGTGGATCAGGACCCGACACCTGCATGCATTACACCACATTGCCGTGGGGCAGGGCGACCAATATGCCCCTGAGATGGGCACGACAGTCCCTGTCCCTGGCTGGAGTGGGGGGAGGGAATACTGAGGAAGGGGAACCCTGTAGTGCAGGAGCAGGGAGGAAGCAGTTCCTGGGTGCATTGAGAAGGGAGTATAAAAGGTGGGCACCATCTTAGTTCAGGGCAGAGAAGTCTGAGCAGAAGTGGCAGGGAGCAGGGGCTCTGCATGAGCTCTGCTCCGGAGGCGGGCCTAGTAACAGAGGCCCAGGCCTGGAAGAGGGAGAAGGAAGGAAGAGGAGCGGAGAAGGCTCCAGGAACGAGGAATGAAGGGATCCCAGGGGTGCGGACGGGCGAGTCGCCACCGCACGCCCGAATCCACCTGCGTGGAGGGGTCAGGCCAAAGGGGGAGACCGGTCCCCGAACTAGTGGAGGCAGGAAACGACCCTCAGCTAGAAACCGGAGGCTCTGACATTTTATGTGGCGCAGCCCCTCGCTACACCCGCTAGGAAGGCACCACATAGGGTCAGGGAAACTGGCGCCAAGTTTACCAAGAGGAGGCCCGAGGCAGCCGGACAGAAGTGTTGGTAAGAAAGGCCAGACAAAGGACACACAAAGGGGGTCCTGTGAAGTGCTCCAAAGTTATCTGGGAGTTGTCTGAGCCCCTCACCTGGTGAGCACAGTACGACGTGGGCAGCCGTTACCTGCAGACGTGGTCTGGATAATAAGAACTGTGAGTAAAGGCCCTGAACTGCATCACTGACTCCGTGTCGTTACTGCTGCTGCCCTGCACCATCACCTCCATCCTCCGCATACACTGCCCTGAGGCTATACTCCTCCCGTGGGGAGTTATGCTACGCTCTGCTGCACCCACAACACCAGCCTCAGTGGTCTGCCCTGTAGCGGCGGTTCACTCTGACCGCAATCCACGGGTGGCGTAGTCGGACATTTAAACATGAAAACCACATAAATAGTTCCGCCACTGGTTTGACCGCCCTGAGCCACGGAACTGGGTCGCCGCCACGAAGACTACAACCACCAGCATCCACCAAAAAGGGTCCGGCTCCGGGTGTCCCAAGGCCCAGGGGGTGCGTCAGAACATTTTCATCACCTTTCACAATCACCAATGGGACAAGGCAGTGATGTCCTCTGTCCCCTCTCTTATACATCCTAGTGATGGAGCACCTGCTCTCATCAATTCGCCATAACCCCAATATTAGGTGGATTGAGGTGGGAGGCTGAAATAGATCACTTTGTTATATGGTAAAATTTTAAAATCAATGCAGCGAAGTCTGAGGCCCTCGATGTCTCCCTTAGGATTCCATCCAGTCCAACTTTCCCTTTGCCTGGCCCTCACAGGGTATCAAATACTTAGGAATTTCTATTCATAGAGACCTCTCCCATCTATGTTATCTTAATTTTGGGCCCTTTATTGAACAACTCCATACAGACCACGGTTGGCAAGTTAGAACTGTAAGATTCACTACGTGAACCACTGGTGTTTTGTGGAAAAGCACATGTACACTGCGTTCCAAATTATTATACAAAAAGTGTTTAGGAGTGATAAGGGAAGAATTTGTTTGTTTGTCAGTTAAACTCATTGATGGTGATGTGTGTCAGGGCTCTTTATATCACTGTAAGCAATTGCAGACACCTGTGCTAATTAGTTTGGCAGGTGTGTCCAATGAAAGGCAAGACTACTTAAGAAGGCTCTCTCACATTATTAAGCAGCCTACATTTTCTGCCAAAATGGGAAAGAAAAAGGATGTGTCGGCTGCTGAGAAGCAACAAATTGTGGAGTGTTTAGGTCAAGGCATGACTACAATCAACATTGTGCGATGATCAGGATGAAGTGTCCTGGCAATCAAGAAGTATGTAGCTGATTCACAGTACACACGTGTGCGTGCTGATAAGGGCAAATTGAGGACTCTTTCCTACAGGCAATTACGTCAGGTTGAAAGAGCAGCGGCAAAAAAGCCTTGTCATAGCAGCAGACAAGTTTTTGAAGCTGCTTGTGCCTCCAACGTCCCCCGAACAACAAGATGCAGGGTCCTTCAGAGGTTTGCAGCTGTGCATGCGCCATCCTGTCGACCTCCTCTATCCACTTCACACAAGCAGAAACGGCTCCAGTGGGCCAAACATTACATGAAGACTGATTTCAAAACTGTTTTGTTCACGGATGAGTGCCGTGCAGCGCTCGATGGTCCAGATGGATGGAGTGGAGGATGGCTGGTTGATGGACACTCCACGCAAACACGGCTACAGCGCCAACAAGGAGGAGGTGGAGTAATGTTTTGGGCTGGAATCATGGGGAGAGAGATTGTCGGCCCCTTTAGGATCCCTGAAGGCGCTAAAGATGAACTCCATAATGTATGTGGATTTTCTCAAACAGCACTTCCTGCCATGGTTCAAGAAGAAGAACCGTGTATTTCACAGCAAGATCATTTTTCTGCATGATAATGCACCATCTCATGCTGCACATAAAACATCTGCATCTCTGGCTGATATGGGCATAAAAGGGGACAAACTTATGGTGTGACCCCCATGCTCCCCTGACCTCTACCCCATTCAGAACCTTTGGAGCATCATTAAAAGGAGTGTCTATGATGGCGGGAGGCAGTTCACATCTAAGCAACAGCTCTGGGAGGGTATTCTGTCCTCATGCAAAACAATTGAAGCAGAAACCATCCAAAACCTGACAAATTCAATGGACGAGAGAGTTCAGAAGCTCCTTTCGAACAAGGGGTCCTATGTGAAAATGTAACATCACCTAGAATAAAGTTTTGAGTTGAAAACTGTTTGATTTCAGTTTCTAACAACCTGCTAATGCTTATAATTTCAAAAATGACCATTTTTTTGGTCTTTATTAAAATGAAAAGGTTGATCGAAAAGTTTGGGGGATCTAAGAGTGTGGCAACCCAGTAGTCATGATTACTTCGAATTCTGACAATATGAGGGTCATGCTGCAGGTAGTGCAGCAAGAAGGCACTTATGTGCCTTGCGCATCTCGGAGCCCCAAAATTATTTTCCGGGCTAGATGCAGCTAAAAATTATTTTTAATTTTAAATCTGGTGAAGCTTTAGTATAGATGGCCTAATAGGATCAGTGCTGCACACTGCTACAAAGCCCAAATTATTTTCCAGTCAAGATACAGATAAACATGATTAGTAATTTGAAAGCTTAAAACGGTTGGTAGGGTGATTTTAACCAATCATCAAGCTTTTACTCTCCCCAGGATGACACAGGGGTAGAAAAGTCGTTTCGGATCCATGATTTGTTCATCTTTATGAACGTGAGTCTGTCTACATTATCAGTGGAGAGCCGCGTGCGCTTATCTGTCAGCACACCACCAGCAGCGCTGAACACACGTTCAGACAGAACGCTGGCTGCGGGGCATGACAAGATCTCCAAGGCGTAAGTGGCTAGCTCCGGCCATTTATCCAGATTGGAAGCCCAAAAAGAGCAAGGGTCCAGTGACACAGTCGTGGCTTCAATGTTTACTTGGAGATACTCCTGTACCATCGTCTCTAGGCGTTGACTATGTGTCAGACTTCTTGTCTCCTGTGGCCTTGCAAAGGATGGGCTAAAAAAGTGGTGAAATGATTCCGCAAAATTGATGTTACCAGCAGATACTGTGGTTCTGTTACGGTTTGAGTGCTGAACACTTGACGGTCCCACGGTTGGCAAGTTGGAACTGTGAGATTCACTACGTGCACCACTGGTATTTTGTGGAAAAGCACATGTAAGATTCTGCAACAGTCTCTGCTGATACTCCTGCATGCGTGCATCCCTTTCTATGGCAGGAATAATTTCTGCAAATTTACTTTTGTACCGGGGATCTAACAGTGTGGCAACCCAGTAGTCAGGATTATTTCTAATTCTCACAATTCGAGGGTCATGTTGCAGGTAGTGCAGCAAGAAGGCACTCATGTGTGTTGCGCATCCAGGAGCACCAAGTCCCTGTTGTGTTGGTGGCGAGGTAACAATCATGCTTCCTTCCTCTGTCCTCTCCCCCCAACCTCGCACAACAGAAATGTGATCAAGGTCTCCCTCATCTGATGAGTCTTCCATCAGTTCGTCCTCCACTTCTTCCTGGGCTCCTGCACCTTCCTCACTAGTTTGGCTGCTACCATGCGCCCTGGTAAAACCATCTCCCCCACCCTCACATGCCTGCCGCCTTGGTGCTGCCGACCGTCTGGACCTTGCAGATGTTAGCCCTTCCGCATACAACTCCTCCTCCTCTACTTCCTCCACCTCCTCTTGTGCCACCACCTGACTCCGAATTCTGTTTAACATGTGCTCCAGCATGTAAATCACCGGAATAGTCATGCTGATAATGGCATCGTCAGCACTAAACATCTTCGTCGCCATTTCAAAACTGTGCAGAAGGGTGCATAGGTCCCTGATCTGAGACCACTCCTCCAGCGTGATTTGCCCCACCTCTGAATCTCGTTGGCCCAGGCTATACGTCAGAACGTATTGCACCAGGGCTTGTCGGTGCTGCCACAGTCGCTGCAACATGTGCAGAGTTGAATTCCACCGGGTAGGCACATCGCATTTTAGCCGGTGAAGTGGCAGGCCCAACGACTTCTGTAGAGATGTAAGTCGCTGAGCTGCGGGATGCGAACGGCGGAAGTGAGCACACAGCGACCGTGCCCTCTGTAGAAGGCCATCTAGTCTGGGATAGTGGGCTAAAAATTGCTGGACAACCAGGTTCAACACGTGAGCCATACAAGGCACGTGTGTGACATTGCCCCGGCGAAGGGCCGCACCCAGGTTTGCAGCATTGTCGCACACGGCCTTCCCTGGTTTCAGGTCCAGTGGAGACAACCATTCATGAAATTGGTTCTCCAGAGCTGACCACAACTCCTCAGCTGTGTGACTCACATTTCCCAGACATTTCAATGTAAAAACCGCCTGATGACGTTGAGCCCTACTGCCAGCATAGTAAGGAGGTGTGCAGGATCCCTTCTGCGCAGTTAGAAAGCTTGTGGCATGACCAGACAGGCTTTGGGTGCAGGTGGAAGACCGAGAGGAGGTTGAGGAGGCAGAAGCAGTGGAGGAACTTTGACATAAAGAGGATTGACGCACAACTCGTGGGGACGGCAAGACTTGGACAGCAGCCCCTTGTCCTGCTGTCACCATAGTTACCCAGTGCCCAGTCAGCGACATGTAACGCCCCTGTCCATGCCTACTCGTCCAAGTGTCTGTGGTGAAATGCACCCTGTCACACACAGAGTTTCTCAAAGAAGCGGTGATGTTGTGTGCGACATGCTGGTGGAGCGCAGGCACACCTTTCTTTGAGAAGTAGTGCCGACTGGGCATCTGGTACTGGGGCACTGCGACGGACATAAGGTCTCGAAAATCCTCTGTGTCCACCAGGCGGAAAGGCAGCATTTCTGTAGCCAAGAGCTTGCAGATGGTGAAATTCAACCTCTTAGCTTTCTCATGGCTAGGAGGAAATGGTCTTTTACTTGTCCACATCTGAGGGACCGAGGGCTGGCTATTGTGCTTAGACGGGGTTGATAAGGGTGTCCCCGGCAAACTGCCGGTCTGTGAGGAAGATGCAGGCGGACATGTTAGGTTGCCTTGATCCAAAGGTGGTGCTATCGATGTCGGACAGCGCTCAACACCAGCTGGTGTTACCACCTCCAAAGAAAATGATGACCTGCCAATCACGCTGGCTGTTGCGGGTAAAGAGGTGGCAGGTCTGCGCCCCAAAACAGGTGTGACTGCTGTCCCCCCAGTCACAGAGGATGAAGAGGCCGCGGATGCACGAGATATGGCAGACGGTGATTGGCCCGGCCGGCTAGGCCGCATTGTAGCACACTGAGCTTCCCACTGCAACTTATGCTTCATGTCCATGTGCCGGTTCATGCATGAAGTACTCAAACTATGTATTTTTTGGCCTCTACTTAGCTTTTGCTGACAAATGTTACAGATAACACGAGTTGGGTCATCTTTATCGAACTGAAAAAATGCCCAGGCTATGCAAGGCTTAGCACCCATGCGACCTGAAGAGCCACCACGACTTGTGGTGAGAGGCAGAGTTGTGTTTGAGGATGCAGTTGTTGACGTGCTTCCAGTACTACGTCTCTGTCCAGGAAGGCGCAACCTGACCTCGTCGTCACTAGCATCTTCCTCCACCTCCTCTGCTGACCTCATCTCTTGGCTGACTGTGGGTTGACAGTAAGTGGGATCTCCGACCTCATCATCATCACCCTGTGCGTTATCACACCCGTCGTCCTCAGAGCCAACCTGTTCCTGCCCTGACAAAAAACTAAAGTTGTCGCTCCAATCAGGTATTTGAGTCTTATCATCGTCTTCCTCATTGTCTCCACCAACAGGAGTTACAGTTTGGGAATGAGGGTCTACATTATGGTCAGAACCTTCTGCGTCTGGTCCTGGATCCGACTCATAAAGATTCTGGGCATCAGTGCAGATCATTTCCTCGTCTGGATTCACAGAAGCGCTGGAGTCGACCTCTGATTCCCAGGCTATAGTATGAGTAAACAGCTCTGCAGACTCAACCATCTGTTCTACCTCACACTCAGACGGGCAGCTGGAGATTTGGGAGCTGTGAGGAAGCAAGTGCGATTTGGGTGACACCTTTGAGGACTGGAGTATTTGTGATGTTGAAGTTGATGTGGAGGAGAGCCCACTTAAAGGAGCACTTGATATCCGTTGAAGCACCTGCTGTTTTTGTGCCTCATCTGGAATTTGTAGCGATTGGCGTGGCCGTAAGAAAGGGATCTTATCACATTGTCCGCTAAAAGAAGTAGACATTTTAGTTTGGCTGGAAGATGGTCTTTCTTCTGCACCTACCCCACGGACACAACCTTTTTTCCCCTTCCCAACACGCCTATTCCCCTTTCCACCAGCAGCAGGCCTTTTTCCACTCATTTTGGTGGTTAACTAATTCACAACTCTGGAGTTGTTTGCACAAAAAAACAATGGATGGTAACCGAGCAGAGCTGAGTGGCCAAACTGTGGTATTAGGCCAAAACTATTGGCTGGGTTAGATGCAGAAAAAAATTATTTTTAATTTGCAACCTGATGGAGGTCAGTATAGATGGACTAATAGACCAAGTCCCACACACCGCTAGAAGCCCAAATATTTTTTCAGAGCTAGATGCAGAAAAAAATTATATTCAGTTTGCAACCTGATGGAGGTCAGTATAGATGGACTAATAGAATGATGCTATGCCCAAAAGATTTTACTTCACTAGGTGCAGTAAAAAAATTGGTATTCTATACACAGGTGTTATATCTTGCAACACAGATAGGCTACTCCACTGACTAACACACTCTGCAATAGGCCAAAAAGGATTAGCTTTGCTAGATTCAGCCAAATGCTGTGAAAAAAACTTGCACAGCACTGGCACAGACCTGCCTGGCAAAAACTGATAGGAACTCATGTAACCTAGTCCTGAAAAGGACTCCAATTACAATTAGTCTTTACTCCCACAACCTATCTATTTAAGAGCACAGACCTCCCTGATAAAAGTCGTAGGAAATGCTGTAACCTAGTCCTTAAAAGGACTGCAATCACAACTATTCCCTACTCCCAAGCTATCTGTATATTTGTGCGAAAATTGGCTTGAAATTAACAAGGTATAGCACACACAGCAACAGCGGTGCCGTCTAACACGCAGCTGCAGCAGTGAGAAAATGGTGGCGACGGGGAAAATGGCTTGGTCTTATAGGGCAAGGACATGTGACATACACTGCCAATCACACATGCCCTTGCTTGTGTGAAAAAAAGCACTTCGCTCCGTGTGTGCGCTGCTGATAGGCTGACAGATTGCACCTCCCCACTGCAAATGCGGGAAAGAGAAAAAAAAATGGAGATCTTCATTGTTCCTGCAGAGATCCATCCCCTGCCCCTCCCCCCGCCCCGCTGTACACTCAAACTGCGTATTAACATTAATTTTCATAATTACTGAGAAAAAATCCAGTTATGATTTTGGTGCACGAACAGTTATCGAACATAACCTCGAACAGCCGAATTTTTCTCAAATTGTTCGTGTTCGCCGACCGGCTCGAACACCGCCCAAAACAGCTCGAATTTGAGATTGGCGAACATTTCGAGTAGAACAACGCTCATCTCTAGTCACCAGTACTCACTGAATGGGAAATCATTGGGGAATTCAGAGATGGAGAAGGACTTGGGCATCTTGATTGATAGCAAACTAAATTGGAGTGCCCAAAGTCAGGCCGCTGCTGTAAGGGTAAACAGGGTAATGGGATGTATCAGAAGAGGTATAGCTGCAAAGGATGAGAACATTGTTCTTCCACTGTACAAAGCACTGGTCAGACCACACTTGGAATACTGTGCTCAGTTATGGGCCCCAATATATAGAAAGGATATAAATGAGCTTGAAAAGGTACAAAGGAGGGCAACAAAATTAATAAAGGGAATGGAGGGACTGCAATACCCAGAGAGGTTGGCAAAACTAGGACTATTCAGCCTGGAAAAGATAAGGTTGAGGGGGGACATAATAAATGTGTACAAATATGTTAGGGGACAGTATAGAGATCTTGCCCGGGATTTGTTCAAAAGGAGGGATATTACGGTAACAAGAGGGCACTCACTAAGACTGGAAGAGAAAAGGTTTCAGCACCAGCATAGGAAGGGGTTCTTTACGGTAAGAGCAGTGAGAATATGGAATTCACTGAGTGAGGAGACGGTAATGTCGGATTCACTACACCAGTTCAAGCGGGGACTGGATGCTTTTCTAGATACCAGGCAGATTTCAGCATATACTTAAAAATAAAATAAAATAGTAGGTTGATATAGGGATTTATTCTGACTGCTGGTTTCAGAGTCGGGAGGGAATTTTTCCTCAGGTGAAGATTGGCTAAATCATTTGGGGTTTTTGCAACTTTAGCAATTACAAACTAACAGGTCGAACTTGATGGACGCAAGTCTTTATTCGGCTTTACAAACTATGTTACTATGTTACTATGTTACACAGAGCAGTGTGGCCGTTACTACACAGAGCAGTGTGCCTGGTACTACAGAGAGCAGTGTGGCCAGTACTACACAGAGCAGTGTGGGCGTTACTACACAGAGCAGTGTGGGCGTTACTACACAGAGCAGTGAGGGCGTTACTACACAGAGCAGTGTGGCCTGTACTACAGAGTGAGTGCAGTGTGGCCGTTACTACACAGAGCAGTGTGGCCGTTAATACACAGAGCAGTGTGGCCAGTACTACAGAGAGCACTGTGGCCAGTACTACACAGAGCAGTGTGGCCAGTACTACAAAGTGAGTGCAGTGTGGCCAGTACTAAACAGAGCAGGGTGGCCAGTACTACTCAGAGCAGTGTGGCCAGTACTACACAGAGCACTGTGGCCAGTACTACTCAGAGCAGTGTGGCCAGTACTACACAGAGCACTGTGGCCAGTACTACACAGAGCAGTGTGGCCGGTACTACACAGAGCAGTGTGGCCGATACTACAGAGAGCAGTGTGGCCGGTACTACACAGAGCAGTGTGGCCGGTACTACACAGAGCAGTGTGGCCAGTACTACACAGAGCAGTGTGGCCAGTACTACAGAGAGCAGCGTGGCCAGTACTACACAGAGTAGTGTGGCCAGTACTACAGAGTGCAGTGTGGCCAGTACTACACAAAGCACTGTGGCCAGTACTACACAGAGGACGGAGGCCAGTACTACACAGAGCAGTGTGGCCGGTACTACACAGAGCAGTGTGGCCAGTACTACACAGAGCAGTGTGGCTGGTACTGCACAGAGCATTGTGGCCAGTACTACACAGAGCAGTGTGGCCGGTACTACACAGAGCAGGGTGGCCAGTACTACACAGAGCAGTGTGGCCAGTACTACACAGAGCAGTGTGGCCGGTACTACACAGAGCAGTGTGGCCAGTACTACACAGAGCAGTGTGGCCAGTACTACACAAAGCAGTGTGGCCGGTACTACACAGAGCAATGTGGCCAGTACTACACAGAGCAGTGTGGCTGGTACTACAGAGAGCAGTGTGGCTGGTACTACACAGAGCAGTGTGGCCAGTACTACACAGAGCAGTGTGGCAGGTACTACAGAGGGCAGTGTGGCCGGTACTACAGAGAGCAGTGTGCCTGGTACTACACAAAGCAGTGTGGCCGGTACTACACAGAGCACTGTGGCCGGTACTACACAGAGCAGTGTGGCCAGTACTACACAGAGCAGTGTGGCCAGTACTACACAGAGCAGTGTGGCCAGTACTACAGAGTGAGTGCAGTGTGGCCAGTACTACACAGAGCAGTGTGGCCAGTACTACACAAAGCAGTGTGGCCAGTACTACACAGAGCAGTGTGGCTGGTACTACACAGAGCAGTGTGCCTGGTACTACACAAAGCAGTGTGGCCAGTACTACACAGAGCAGTGTGGCCGGTACTACACAGAGCTGTGTGCCTGGTACTACAGAGAGCAGTGTGGCCAGTACTACACAGAGCAGTGTGGCCAGTACTACACAGAGCAGTGTGGCCAGTACTACACAGAGCAGTGTGGCCAGTACTACAGAGTGAGTGCAGTGTGGCCAGTACTACACAGAGCAGTGTGGCCAGTACTACACAAAGCAGTGTGGCCAGTACTACACAGAGCAGTGTGGCTGGTACTACACAGAGCAGTGTGCCTGGTACTACACAAAGCAGTGTGGCCAGTACTACACAGAGCAGTGTGGCCAGTACTACACAGAGCAGTGTGGCCAGTACTACAGAGTGAGTGCAGTGTGGCCAGTACTACACAGAGCAGTGTGGCCAGTACTACACAAAGCAGTGTGGCCAGTACTACACAGAGCAGTGTGGTTGGTACTACACAGAGCAGTGTGCCTGGTACTACACAAAGCAGTGTGGCCAGTACTACACAGAGCAGTGTGGCCAGTACTACACAGAGCTGTGTGCCTGGTACTACAGAGAGCAGCGTGACCAGTACTACACAGAGCAATGTGGCCAGTACTAAACAGAGCAGTGTGGCTGGTACTACAGAGAGCAGTGTGGCCGGTACTACACAGAGCAGTGTGGCCAGTACTACACAGAGCAGTGTGGCAGGTACTACAGAGGGCAGTGTGGCCGGTACTACAGAGAGCAGTGTGCCTGGTACTGCAGAAAGCAGTGTGGCCGGTACTACACAGAGCAATGTGGCCGGTACTACACAGAGCAGTGTGGCCAGTACTACACAGAGCAGTGTGGCCAGTACTACACAGAGCAGTGTGGCCAGTACTACACAGAGCAGTGTGGCCAGTACTACACAGAGCAGTGTGGCCAGTACTACAGAGTGAGTGCAGTGTGGCCAGTACTACACAGAGCAGTGTGGCCAGTACTACACAGAGCAGTGTGGCCAGGACTACACAGAGCAGTGTGTCCCGAACTAAACAGAGCAGTGTGGCCGTTACTACACGGAGCAGTGTGGCCGGTACTAGAGAGAGCAGTGTGCCTGGTACTACAGAGAGCAACGTGGCCAGTACTACAAAGAGAAGTGAGGCCAGTACTACAGAGAGCAGTGTGGCCGGTACTACGCAGAGCAGTGTGGCTGGTACTACAGAGAGCAGTGTGGCCGGTACTACAGAGGGCAGTGTGGCCGGTACTACAGAGAGCAGTGTGCCTGGTACTACACAAAGCAGTGTGGCCAGTACTACACAGAGCAGTGTGGCCGGTACTACACAGAGCAGTGTGGCCAGTACTACACAGAGCAGTGTGGCCAGTACTACACAGAGCAGTGTGGCCAGTACTACACAGAGCAGTGTGGCCAGTACTACACAGAGCAGTGTGGCCAGTACTACACAGAGCAGTGTGGCCAGTACTACACAGAGCAGTGTGGCCAGTACTACAGAGTGAGTGCAGTGTGGCCAGTACTACACAGAGCAGTGTGGCCAGTACTACACAGAGCAGTGTGGCCAGGACTACACAGAGCAGTGTGTCCAGAACTAAACAGAGCAGTGTGGCCGTTACTACACGGAGCAGTGTGGCCGGTACTAGAGAGAGCAGTGTGCCTGGTACTACAGAGAGCAACGTGGCCAGTACTACAAAGAGAAGTGAGGCCAGTACTACAGAGAGCAGTGTGGCCGGTTCTACGCAGAGCAGTGTGGCTGGTACTACAGAGAGCAGTGTGGCCGGTACTACAGAGGGCAGTGTGGCCGGTACTACAGAGAGCAGTGTGCCTGGTACTACACAAAGCAGTGTGGCCAGTACTACACAGAGCAGTGTGGCCGGTACTACACAGAGCAGTGTGGCCAGTACTACACAGAGCAGTGTGGCCAGTACTACACAGAGCAGTGTGGCCAGTACTACACAGAGCAGTGTGGCCAGTACTACAGAGAGCAGTGTGGCCAGTACTACAGAGAGCAGTGTGGCCAGTACTACAGAGTGCAGTGTGGCCAGTAGTACACAGAGCACTGTGGCAAGTACTACACAGAGCAGTGTGGCCGGTACTACACAGAGCAGTGTGGCCGGTACTACAGAGAGCAGTATGCCTGGTACTACACAGAGCACTGTGGCCAGTACTGCACAGAGGACTGTGGCCAGTACTACACAGAGCAGTGTGGCCGGTACTACACAGAGCAGTGTGGTCAGTACTACACAGAGCAGTGTGGCTGGTACTGCACAGAGCATTGTGGCCAGTAATACACAGAGCAGTGTGGCCGGTACTACACAGAGCAGGGTGGCCAGTACTACACAGAGCAGTGTGCCTGGTACTACACAGAGCAGTGTGGCCAGTACTACACAGAGAAGTGTGGCCAGTACTGCACAGAGCAGTGTGGCCGGTACTACAAAGAGCAGTGTGGCCGGTACTACAGAGAGCATTGTGGCCGGCACAACAGAGAGCAGTGTGCCTGGTACTACAGAGAGCAGCGTGGCCAGTACTACACAGAGCAGTGTGGTCAGTACTACACAGAGCAGTGTGGCCAGTACCATATGGAGCAGTGTAGCCGGTACTACACAGAGCAGTGTGGCCAGTACTACACAGAGCAGTGTGGCCAGTACTACACAGAGCAGTGTGGCCGGTACTACAGAGAGCAGTGTGGCCAGTACTACACAGAGCAGTGTGGACGGTACTACACAGAGCAGTGTGGCCGGTACTACACAGAGCAGTGTGGCCGGTACTGCACAGAGCAGTGTGGCTGGTACTACAAAGAGCAGTGTGGCCGGTACTACAGAGAGCAGCGTGGCCGGTACTACACAGAGCAGTGTGGCCGGTACTACACAGAGCAGTGTGGCTGGTACTACAAAGAGCAGTGTGGCTGGTGCTACAGAGAGCAGCGTGGCCAGTACTACACAGAGCAGAGTGGCCAGTACCATATGGAGCAATGTGGCCGGTACTACACAGAGCAGTGTGGCCAGTACTACACAGAGCAGTGTGGCCAGTACTACACAGAGCAGTGTGGCCGGTACTACAAAGAGCAGTGTGGCCAGCACTACAGTGAGCAGTGTGCCTGGTACTACAGAGAGCAGCGTGGCCAGTACTACACAGAGCAATGTGGCTAGTACTACAGAGTGCAGTGTGACCAGTACTACACAGAGCAGTGTGGCCAGTACCATATGAAGCAGTGTGGCCGGTACTACACAGAGCAGTGTGGCCAGTACTACACAGAGCAGTGTGGCCAGTACTACATAAAGCAGTGTGGCCGGTACTACACAGAGCAGTGTGGCCAGTACTACACAGAGCAGTGTGGCTGGTACTACACAGAGCTGTTTGCCTGGTACTACAGAGAGCAGCGTGACCAGTACTACACATAGCAGTGTGGCCAGTACTACACAGAGCAGTGTGGCCGGTACTACACAGAGCAGTGTGGCTGGTACTACAGAGAGCAGTGTGGCAGGTACTACAGAGGGCAGTGTGGCCGGTACTACAGAGAGCAGTGTGCCTGGTACTACACAAAGCAGTGTGGCCGGTACTACACAGAGCACTGTGGCCGGTACTACACAGAGCACTGTGGCCGGTACTACACAGAGCAGTGTGGCCAGTACTACACAGAGCAGTGTGGCCAGTACTACACAGAGCAGTGTGGCCGGTACTACAGAGTGAGTGCAGTGTGGCCAGTACTACACAGAGCAGTGTGGCCAGTACTACACAGAGCAGTGTGGCCAGTACTACACAGAGCAGTGTGGCCAGTACTACAGAGCGAGTGCAGTGTGGCCAGTACTACACAGAGCAGTGTGTCCAGAACTAAACAGAGCAGTGTGGCCGTTACTACACGGAGCAGTGTGGCCGGTACTAGAGAGAGCAGTGTGCCTGGTACTACAGAGAGCAACGTGGCCATTACTACAAAGAGCAGTGTGGCCAGTACTTCACAGAGCAGTGTGGCCAGTACTACACAGAGCAGTGTGGCCAGTACTACAGAGCGAGTGCAGTGTGGCCAGTACTACACAGAGCAGTGTGTCCAGAACTAAACAGAGCAGTGTGGCCGTTACTACACGGAGCAGTGTGGCCGGTACTAGAGAGAGCAGTGTGCCTGGTACTACAGAGAGCAACGTGGCCAGTACTACAAAGAGCAGTGAGGCCAGTACTACACAGAGCAGTGTGGCCAGTACTACAGAGAGCAGTGTGGCCGGTACTACGCAGAGCAGTGTGGCTGGTACTACAGAGAGCAGTGTGGCCGGTACTACAGAGGGCAGTGTGGCCGGTACTACAGAGAGCAGTGTGCCTGGTACTACACAAAGCAGTGTGGCCAGTACTACACAGAGCAGTGTGGCCGGTACTACACAGAGCAGTGTGGCCGGTACTACACAGAGCAGTGTGGCCGGTACTACACAGAGCAGTATGGCCGGTACTACACAGAGCAGTGTGGCCAGTACTGCACAGAGCAGTGTGGCCAGTACTACACAGAGCAGTGTGGCCAGTACTACACAGAGCAGTGTGGCCAGTACTACAGAGAGCAGTGTGGCCAGTACTACAGAGTGCAGTGTGGCCAGTACTACACAGAGCACTGTGGCAAGTACTACACAGAGCAGTGTGGCCAGTACTACACAGAGCAGTGTGGCCGGTACTACAGAGAGCAGTATGCCTGGTACTACACAGAGCACTGTGGCCAGTACTACACAGAGGACTGTGGCCAGTACTACAGAGAGCAGTGTGGCCGGTACTACACAGAGCAGTGTGGTCAGTACTACACAGAGCAGTGTGGCTGGTACTGCACAGAGCAGTGTGACCGGTACTACACAGAGCAGTGTGGCCAGTACTACACAGAGCAGTGTGCCTGGTACTACACAGAGCAGTGTGGCCAGTACTACACAGGGAAGTGTGGCCAGTACTACACAGGGAAGTGTGGCCAGTACTACACAGAGCAGTGTGGCCGGTACTACAAAGATCAGTGTGGCCGGTACTACAGAGAGCATTGTGGCCGGCACAACAGAGAGCAGCGTGCCTGGTACTACAGAGAGCAGTGTGGCCAGTACTACACAGAGCAGTGTGGCCAGTACTACACAGAGCAGTGTGGCCAGTACCATATGGAGCAGTGTAGCCGGTACTACACAGAGCAGTGTGGCCAGTACTACACAGAGCAGTGTGGCCAGTACTACAGAAAGCAGTGTGGCCAGTACTACACAGAGCAGTGTGGCCAGTACTACACAGAGCAGTGTGGCCAGTACTACACAGAGCAGTGTGGCCGGTACTACACAGAGCAGTGTGGCCGGTACTACAGAGAGCAGTGTGGCCGGTACTACACAGAGCAGTGTGGCCGGTACTGCACAGAGCAGTGTGGCTGGTGCTACAAAGAGCAGTGTGGCCGGTACTACAGAGAGCAGAGTGGCCGGTACTACACAGAGCAGTGTGGCCGGTACTACAGAGAGCAGTGTGGCTTGTACTACAAAGATCAGTGTGGCCGGTACTACAGAGAGCAGCGTGGCCAGTACTACACAGAGCAGTGTGGCCAGTACTACAGAGTGCAGTGTGGCCAGTACTACACAGAGCAGTGTGGCCAGTACCATATGGAGCAATGTGGCCGGTACTACACAGAGCAGTGTGGCCAGTACTACACAGAGCAGTGTGGCCAGTACTACACAGAGCAGTGTGGTCGGTACTACAGAGAGCAGTGTGCCTTTTACTGCAGAGAGCAGCGTGGCCAGTACTACACAGAGCAATGTCGCTAGTACTACAGAGTGCAGTGTGGCCAGTACTACACAGAGCAGTGTGGCCAGTACCATATGGAGCAGTGTGGCCGGTACTACACAGAGCAGTGTGGCCAGTACTACACAGTGCAGTGTGGCCAGTACTACACAGAGCATTGTGGCCAGTACTACACAGAGCAGTGTGGCCGGTACTACAGAGAGCAGTGTGGCCGGTACTACAGAGAGCAGTGTGGCCAGTAATACACAGAGCAGTGCGGCCAGTACTACACAGAGTAGTGTGGCCGGTACTACACAGAGCAGTGTGGCCAGTACTACACAGAGCAGTGTGGCCGGTACTACAGAGAGCAGTGTGCCTGGTACTACAGAGAGCAGCGTGACCAGTACTACACAGAGCAGTGTGGCCAGTACTACACAAAGCAGTGTGGCCAGTACTACAGAGTGCAGTGTGGCCGGTACTACACAGAGCAGTGTGGCCAGTACTACATAAAGCAGTGTGCCTGGTACTACAGAGAGCAGTGTGGCCGGTACTACAGAGAGCAGTGGGGCCAGTACTACACAGAGCAGTGTGGCTAGTGCTACACAGAGCAGTGTGGCCAGTACTACACAGAGCAGTTTGGCCAGTACTACACAGAGCAATGTGCCTGGTACTACAGAGAGCAGTGTGGCCGGTACTACAGAGTGCAGCGTGGCCGGTACTACAGAGTGCAGCGTGGCCGGTACTACAGAGAGCAGCGTGGCCGGTACTACAGAGGGCAGTGTGGCCAGTACTACACAGAGCAGTGTGGCCAGTACTACACAGAGCAGTGTGCCTGGTACTACAGAGAGCAGTGTGGCCGGTACTACACAGAGCAGTGTGGCCAGTACTACACAGAGCAGTGTGGCCAGTACTACACAGAGCAATGTGCCTGGTACTACAGAGAGCAGTGTGGCCGGTACTACAGAGTGCAGCTTGGCCGGTACTACAGAGAGCGGTGTGGCCAGTACTACAGAGAGCAGTGTGGCCAGTACTACACAGAGCAGTGTGGCTAGTACTGCACAGAGCAGTGTGGCCAGTACTACACAGAGCAGTGCGGCTGGTACTACAGAGAGCAGTGTGGCCAGCACTACACAGAGCAGTGTGCCTGGTACTACAGAGAGCAGTGTGGCCAGTACTACAGAGAGCAGTGTGGCCAGTACTACACAGAGCAGTGTGGCTGGTACTACAGAGAGCAGTGTGGCCAGTACTACACAGAGCAGTGTGGCCGGTACTACACAGAGCAGTGTGGCCAGTACTACACAGAGCAGTGTGGCTGGTACTACAGAGAGCAGTGTGGCCAGTACTACACAGAGCAGTGTGCCTGGTACTACACAGAGCAGTGTGGCCAGTACTACACAGAGCAGTGTGGCCGGTACTACACAGAGCAGTGTGGCCAGTACTACACAGAGCAGTGTGGCTGGTACTACAGAGAGCAGTGTGGCCAGTACTACACAGAGCAGTGTGCCTGGTACTACAGAGAGCAGCGTGGCTGGTACTACAGAGAGCAGTGTGGCCAGTACTACAGAGAGCAGTGTGGCCAGTACTGCACAGAGCAGTGTGTCCAGTACTACACAGAGCAGTGTGGCTGGTACTACAGAGAGCAGTGTGGCCAGTACTACACAGAGCAGTGTGCCTGGTACTACAGAGAGCAGCGTGGCCAGTACTGCACAGAGCAGTGTGGCCAGTACTACACAGAGCAGTGTGGCTGGTACTACAGAGAGCAGTGTGGCCGGTACTACAGAGTGCAGCGTGGCCGGTACTACACAGAGCAGTGTGGCCAGTACTACACAGAGCAGTGTGGCCAGTACTACAGAGAGCAGTGTGGCCAGTACTGCACAGAGCAATGTGGCCAGTACTACACAGAGCAGTGTGGCCAGTACTACAGAGAGCAGCGTCGCCGGTACTACACAGAGCAGTGTGGCTGGTACTACAGAGAGCAGTGTGGCCAGTACTACACAGAGCAATGTGCCTGGTACTACAGAGAGCAGTGTGGCCGGTACTACAGAGAGCAGTGTGGCCAGTACTACAGAGAGCAGTGTGGCCAGTACTACAGAGAGCAGTGTGGCCAGTACTACACAGAGCAGTGTGGCCAGTACTACACAGAGCAGTGTGCCTGGTACTACAGAGAGCAGCGTGGCCGGTACTACAGAGAGCAGCGTGGCTGGCTTACTTGGAGTGACGGGTTTCTCCCTTCGTACGTATAGAGAGAAACCTATCAGTCATTGCTAGGGGTGCAGGAAAAAGCCACTGTGCTGAATAATCTCATATGCGACTGGGTCCCCAACTGGTTTTAAAGTATGTTTTTCTATAAAATACCGTGCCGTTTCAGAGTGAAGAATACATGGATGAAGCCATGCAGCCAGTGTCTGATACATGCTGCCGGTGAATCAGGTAGTATGTATCCGGTTTCAGGTTCCTGTAAAGGGTTATTTCCATCTTCAGCAGTTAGAACTTGCTCATTAGTTCTTGATCCAGAGGGAAGGACTCTGGAAAGCCTGTCTGAATGGAGAAGTGGCCATGCATGTGCACCTCAGATTTATTCATTCTCTATAGGACAGCTGGAGATAGTCGAGTATAGCGCTTGGCTTTTTCTGGCAGTCCCATAGAAAATTAATAAAGCGGGGTACACATACATACCCAGCCATCGCTCCTTTCAGATGGGTACTACAGAGCCCCATTTTCATAACTGATGGGGTCCCTGTGGTCAGGCTCTCACCGATCAGCAAGCTGTAAAAATGGGAATAACCCTTTAAGGCCGGCTTCAAAGGCGCATAATCTGGACACAAATCCTGGTCTTCCAATTGAAACTGACAGCTTCGCAGATCTCTAGGGTTGGCATTTGTGCATGTATTATATTGGACTGAAAGCGGCCTAAAAGACACAGGATTACTATTTATTTGAAGAGAACATTCCAGAAAGATATCTACCATACATTACATGTATACAGGATTCTATGGTCAGCAGAGCAACGTGTCCCTTTATAATATGGATAAAAGTGTCTCATTGGGAACAAAGACTAATAGAAGCTTGACTATAGTACAGAGCTTCTTGGAGAGCAACTTTATGAGTTTCTCAAAGCAGCAAATATCCCCCCAAGGCCCCTTGTGTGTTCCCTGTGTACAAAAAAGATAAGATGGGAACCATTTACTATACTGTATTTTATGCTTTTCGTAGAATATAACTAAGAATACACCTCCTCTATCTGATGAATCCTGCTGTAAGCGATCTAGTCTATTGTCGTTAATTTCAGGACACCAACGGATAAAGACAACATAGAAAAATGATAGTCTATGTTGGTATGTCACTTTATTGTGTGTCAAAGTCTCCATCTAAAGTTAAATTGGTGAAAAGAATATTAAAGCACTATCAAAATTTTATTGATCCCTTTGGTGTCAATTAAGTTTTTAATTTACTTTTTTCTGTGGGTTGATATTAAGGCGATACCAAATCATTATAGTTTTATCTTTGCTTTATTACTTTTTTATACAACAAATAAACTGAGAAGAAACAATTTGATATTTTTGTCATCATATTATAAAAGTGGTAAGTTTTACATTTTTCGGTCAACAGAACTGTGTAAAGACTTATCTTTTTGCATGACAAGATGTAGTTTTCATTGGTACTATTTTGTGGTACAAATGACTTTTGGATTACTTTCTATTACACTTGCTTGGAGGTGAAAGAGCAATTCTGGATTTTACTTTTGAAACACTGTTCACTATTCGGGACAATTAACTTATCTTTATTCTGGGAGGCAAAAGACTTATAACAACATCAAATGTATATTTTTTTTAGGCTTTAATACTGATCACACAAGAAAAAAAATATTATTTTTTTTAAATTTGTCCATAGATAGGGATATGTGGGCGATTTTTTGTGGGGCAAACTATAATTTTCACTGGTGCAATTTTGGGTACATATGACTTTTTAGTTCATTTTGATTCCATTCTTTTGTTTGGAGGATAGACAAAATAAAATCTTACATTTTTGTTTACAGCATTCACTGTGCAGTGTTACTAAAATGTCAACTTTAATCTTAGGGTTGATACAATTACAGAGAAAGCCATATTTAATGTTTTACTTCTTTTGCACAAAAATAATTTTTGGTTGTCATATTGTGAGGCCCATCACATTTTTATTTTTGTGTGTGAGACAACCAGAGTTCCTATATTTCCTCTACTGTTGTATCTGATTGCAACATCTGTCATGATTCCTAAATTCTTCCGGTACTGCCATCAGAAAATGTTCCAAAGGGATGCCGTAGTCAGTATATACACCCCCGCAGCAAGCAGAGCTAAAAAATTAGCTTCATTTGTGCAAGGATTGGGGGCCAGAGGTGCTTGTCAGAGATCAGTGTTGGAGCAGAGATTTAGCAAGAAAAGCAGGCAGACTGGCACTGGTGTAATTTTCATATGTTGAATTCACTGGGTGAGCTGGCACTAGACATACTTCTTGAGGAAAGAACATTAGATGAGGACAGATGCTGGTATCAGATAAGCTGGTAGTGTGATCTTGTGATATGACGCTGCAAAAAACACTCTGATCTTGCCTTCATAAATTTAAAAGTAGCAAAGCAGCTCAGGTTGATGTTCTTTTAAAAGGATAGTAGAAACTACTGAATATAGGAAGCGCCAACCCGTGCAAGGACAATGTTGAGTCGCATGCAAAGGTAGCAAGTGATTTATTCTTAACATAATAGATAAGACAACGTATTTCAAAAGTTGCCACTTTCTTCATCAGGACATACAGGTAAGAAATAACACATTCAGTTTTAATTTCAAATTTGGCATGGTTACCACCCCTAAAGTCGGTTCACTTTACATCACAAATTAAATAGAGTTGTGAAGTATTAGTTCCAATCACAAAAGAAACCATAAAAATACAACTGAAATGTAACCTGCATTGTACTCAAACGCTATTAAATTGCAGACATGGGTTTAATCTAGAGGTTAATAGTATTCCAGAGCTGAGTGACTGCCTTACTGGAAGTGCGGCTACTGGGAGGAATTCAAATTTATTCTTCCCAGTTGACCAGGAGTTGCCCACTTTCAGTCATAGAGGCATGCTGGTGCGGCTCCAGTCATCTCTCACGTCACCACTCACTATACTGTGAGCGGTGGCTGTCTGCACTCCTCGGCACATTGACTGACAGCCGACACTACACTGATATACTGCAGAGACGGCTGTGTCAATATACCAGTGTTTAAAGCTAACACTCACTGAATATGGACCGGTGACTGAAGCCACACCGGCCGCACCTCTATGAATGAAAGCCGCCGGAGGCTCCCGTGAGGGATAAAGTTAATTTCCTCCAGGGTGCCATGCTTAGTACAGGTAGGTTTAGGCAGCTTTGGAATGCTATTAACCTGCAGATTAATCTGATATCTGCAGGTTAATGGTGTTTGAGCACATGACAGGTTCTCTTTAAATACATTAGATTAATGGAAAATCAGTACCTACAAGAATGATGATAAGATTGCATCAGTGTCCCAATGAAATCTATTGAAAAAATAATGAATCATATGATTTAATGACAAAAACGGGAAGTAATAACGGATTGAAGGATATATTGGTGTCTTGAAATTGTTTTCTTAGTAACTAGGGATCCCAGAAATTATAAAATAAATATGCTACAACAAGCATTCGCCGAAATGGATATACACTGCTCAAAAAAATAAAGGGAACACTTAAACAACAGAATATAACTCCAAGTAGATCAAACTTCTGTGAAATCAAACTGTCCACTTAGGATGCAACACTGATTGACAATCAATTTCACATGCTGTTGTGCAAATGGAATAGACAATAGATTGAAATTATTGGCAATTATCAAGACACACTCAATAAAGGAGTGGTTCTGCAGGTGGAGACCACAGACCACATCTCAATACCAATGCTTTCTGGCTGATGCTTTGGTCACTTTTGAATGTTGGTTGTGCTTTCACACTCGTGGTAGCATGAGATGGACTCTACAACCCACAGAAGTTGCTCAGGTAGTGCAGCTCATCCAGGATGGCACATCAATGTGAGCTGTGGCAAGAAGGTTTGCTGTGTCTGTCAGCATAGTGTCCAGAGGCTGGAGGCGTTACCAGGAGATAGGTCAGTATACCAGGAGACGTGGAGGGGGCCGCAGGAGGGCAACAACCCAGCAGCAGGAACGCTACCTCTGCCTTTGTGCAAGGAGGAACAGGAGGAGCACTGCCAGTGCCCTGCAAAATGACCTCCAGCAGGCCACAAATGTGCATGTGTCTGCACAAAAGGTTAGAAACCGACTCCATGAGGGTGGTATGAGGGCCCGACATCCACAGATGGGGGTTGTGCTCACAGTCCAACACTGTGCAGGACGCTTGCCATTTGCCATAGAATACCAGGATTGGCATAGTCGCCACTGGCGCCCTCTGCTCTTCACAGATGAAAGCAGGTTCACACTGAGCACATGTGACAGACGTGACAGAGTCTGGAGACATCATGGAGAGCAATCTGCTGCCTGCAACATCCTTCAGCATGACCGGTTTGGCAGTGGGTCAGTAATGGTGTGGGGTGGCATTTCTTTGGATTGCCGTACAGCCCTCCATGTGCTCGCCAGAGGTAGCCTTCATTCCCTTCATTTACAGAGATGAGATCCTCAGCCCCTTTGTGAGACCATATGCTGGTGCGGTTGGCCCTGGGTTCCTCCTAATGCAGGACAATGCCAGACCTCATGTGGCTGGAGTGCGTCAGCAGTTCCTGCAAGATGAAGGCATTGAAGCTATGGACTGGCCCGCCTGTTCCCCAGACCACAATCCTATTGAGCACATCTGGGACATCATGTCTCGCTCCATCCACCAACGTTGCACCACCGACTGTTCAGGAGTTGACGGATGCTTTAGTCCAGGTCTGGGAGGAGATCCCACAGGAGACCATCCGCAATCAGGAGCATGCCCAGGCATTGTAGGGAGGTCATACAGGCACATGGAGGCCACACACAATACTGAGCCTCATTTTGACTTGTTTTAAGGACATTACACCATGGTTGGATCAGCCTGTAGTGTGTTTTTCCACTTTAATTTTGGGGGTGACTCCAAATTCTGGCATCCATTGGTTAATAAATTTGATTTCCATTGATGATTTTTGTGTGATTTTGTTGTCAGCACATTCAACTTTGTACAGAACAAAGTATTCAATGAGAATATTTCATTCATTCAGATCTAGGATGTGTTATTTGAGTGTTTCCTTTATTTTTGTGAGCAATGTATATACATATATATATATATATATATATATATATATATATATATATAGTATACAGTATATATAGATACAGTACAGACCAAAAGTTTGGACACACCTTCTCATTTAAAGATTTTTATGTATTTTCATGACTATGAAAATTGTACATTCACACTGAAGGCATCAAAACTAAGAATTAACACATGTGGAATTATATACTTAACAAAAAAGTGTGAAACAACTGAAAATATGTCTTATATTCTAGGTTCTTCAAAGTAGCCACATTTTGCTTTGATGACTGCTTTGCACACTCTTGGCATTCTCTTGATGAGCTTCAAGAGGTATTCACCACAAAATAGTCTTCCAACAATCTTGAAGGAGTTCCCAGAGATGCTTAGCACTTGTTGGCCCTTTTGCCTTCACTCTGCGGCCCAGTTCACCCCAAACCATCTCGATTGGGTTCAGGTCTGGTGACTGTGGAGGCCAGGTCATCTGGCGTAGCACCCCATCACTCTCTTTCGTGGTCAAATAGCCCTTACACAGCCTGGAGGTGTGTTTGGGGTCATTGTCCTGTTGAAAAATAAATGATGGTCCAACTAAACGCAAACCGGATGGAATAGCATGCCGCTGCAAGATGCTGTGGTAGCCATACTGGTTCAGTATGCCTTCAATTTTGAATAAATCCCCAACAGTGTCACCAGCAAAGCACCCCCACACCATCACACCTCCTCCTCCATGCTTCACGGTGGGAACCAGGCATGTAGAGTCCATCCGTTCACCTTTTCTGCGTCGCACAAAGACACGGTGGTTGGAACCAAAGATCTCAAATTTGGACTCATCGGACCAAAGCAAAGATTTCCACTGGTCTAATGTCCATTCCTTGTGTTCTTTAGCCCAAACAAGTCTCTTCTGGTAGTTGCCTGTCCTTAGCAGTGGTTTCCTAGCAGCTATTTTACCATGAAGGCCTGCTGCACAAAGTCTCCTCTTAACAGTTGTTGAAGAGATGTGTCTGCTGCTAGAACTCTGTGTGGCATTGACCTGGTCTCTAATCTGAGCTGCTGTTAACCTGCGATTTCTGAGGCTGGTGACTTGGATAAACTTATCCTCAGAAGCAGAGGTGACTCTTGGTCTTCCTTTCCTGGGGCGGTCCTCATGTGAGCCAGTTTCTTTGTAGCGCTTGATGGTTTTTGCAACTGCACTTGGGGACACTTTCAAAGTTTTCCCAATTTTTCGGACTGACTGACCTTAATTTCTTAAAGTAAAGATGGCCACTCGTTTTTCTTTACTTAGCTGCTTTTTTCTTGCCATAATACAAATTCTAACAGTCTATTCAGTAGGACTATCAACTGTGTATCCACCTGACTTCTGCACAACACAACTGATGGTCCCAACCCCATTTATAAGGCAAGAAATCCCACTTATTAAACCTGACAGGGCACACTTGTGAAGTGAAAACCATTTCCGGTGACTACCTCTTGAAGCTCATCAAGAGAATGCCAAGAGTGTGCAAAGCAGTAATCGAAGCAAAAGGTGGCTACTTTGAAGAACCTAGAATATAAGATATATTTTCAGTTGTTTCACACTTTTTTGTTAAGTATATAATTCCACATGTGTTAATTCATAGTTTTGATGCCTTCAGTGTGAATGTACTGTATATACTGTATATATATATGTATATATATATATATATATATATATATATATATATCATGAAGAAGGCAGCACTCCAGTACAAAAGATTAAAGTTGAAAAAAGTGGACTTTTATTAAGCCCAGATGGCAATGTTTCGGTTAATAGAATCTTTGCCAAGGCTTGAGAAAGATTCTATGAACCGAAACGTTGCCATCTGGGCTTAGGAAAAGTCCACTTTTTTCAACTTTAATTTTTTGTACTGGAGTGCTGCATTTTTTATGATCTATATTATGGAACAAATTGGACATTTGCTTGGAGGCTTGCCACCTATTGTGAGTACTTGTTAAATGGTGCTGTTCCACAGCCTCCTTGTTTCAATATATATATATACATACACCTGTACACATATTGTCAAATGGCGATCTAATCAATTCAAGTGTGATCACTTGTTTCCTTTGTATGTGACTCGACATTGTCAATCCACAGGTTGGCACTTCATATATTCTGTATTTTCTTCTATCCTTTATATTGCAGTAATGTCAAAGATTCTCCCTGCCGAGTCACCAATGGGGAGCAGCCTCCATAGCCACAGCCCCCAATAGTGCCATGCCTATCTCATCACAATGACATAACATGAGCATTTAAAGCACCATTCCAGCGTTTTTTTTTATTGCAGCACTGGAGTGGTGCTACTAATCTAAGTTCCCTGCACCTAGTATTATACTTACCAGTCACTGTCTTTAGCTCTTCCCTGCACTGCTCCAGTCGGTCTTCTGCTGGTTGTGACCTACTGGATAGCTCCAGTGTTTTCTGGGTGATCTGGTAGTCACAACTCAATGTAAGTCCATGAGAGCCAGATCGAGAGTCTTATAGACTTATGTTGAGGGCTTGTGACTGTTACCTTCCAGTCAGTCAGATGTTTCGATCATAAGATGGCGGTGCGGGGCCGGGAAGAGCTGAAAATGGCAGCTGGTGTAAGTATAAGGTTAGGGTCAGAGAACTTAGATTAGTAGCACCACTCTGGCACTGAAATAAAAAAACAAAACGCTGTGATTGTGCTTTGACGGTTGAGCGATTTATTCCAACATATGCTCAGTACGAACTTACTACCATGGCAGGGTACCGTTTTGCCTTTTTATGGTTTCCAGACCATGTTCCTTTAACACTGGAATGCAGAGAACATTCGGAAGTCAATTTATTCATTCATATACTAGTCTGGCACAGACGGGTCTGGCTTTTAAAGGGTTGCTTTTTAAGGGGCTGAAAATGAAATATGCCAGAAATGGGCCGGAAGTGACCAGAAGGTACGGATAACTATCTACTATTTGTACTTAGATTCTCTTTCTCATTCTCCCTTACACTTTCATCATGCTTATATATGCCCTTACTGTTTTTTCCCCACTAATCCTCACTCTCCTTCGCTATCCCCAAACCCCAGCACTCTCTAACCAAATCATCATCTCTCCTTCCCTCCTACCTCCCCACCTAACCTCATCTACAGACCTGCTCCTCAACCTCAGATCGATCCTCCCAAAACATAAAACAAGCCAGACACTCTCCTTCTCCCACCTGCTCTCCCTCTCTCTGCTTCTCCTTACTGCTGGAGACATATCTCCCAATCCTGGACCCCCACAGCTTGCACCCTCCACCAATTCCCCTACCTATCACATCAAAATAACTGCAAACTACCACAACCTCTCTTACGCAAAACCGATCCCCCTGACTCCCACCCCGCTGCTCCCTCTCTCTGGAGCACTGTGGAATGCACGCTCTGTCTACAACAAGCTCCATTTTGTCCACAACCTCTTTACCTCTCGTCATCTCTCCTTCCTGGGCATCACAGAGACATGGCTAACACACTCTGACACTGCCTCCCCTGCTGCGCTGTGTTACGGTGGCCTCCACTTCACTCACACTCCTCTCCCTGGAAACAGACATGGTGGAGGAGTGGGTCTTCCCTCCCTTATTCTCCCTTCTTTTGAAGTCCACTCCATCCGCATTTACTCTCCCTCCAACCTCCAAGTGGCTGTCATATACCGACCCCCGGGCCTGATGACTACCTTTATTGACCAATTCTCCACCTGGCTTCTTTACTTTCTCTCTGCTGACATTCCCACAATCATCATGGGCGATTTCAACATCCCCACTGACACTCGCCAGTCAGCAGCATCCAAACTCTTGTCGCTTACTTCATTCATTTGGACTTACTCAGTGGTCCTCCTCAGCCACCCACACAGACGGACACACACTAGACCTGATCTTAATCCGACTCTGCTCCCTATATAACCTCACAACCCCCCCCTACCACTATCTGACCACCATCTACTCACATTCTCATCCCTGTCCTCCCCACCTATCACCCATGTCCGGCAACTAGCACCCCCCCGCAGAAACCTTGCACATCTAGACACTCACATACTCTCTGACTCTGTTCTACCACTGACATCCATATCCTCACTCCATGACACAGACAGCGCCACCGCTTTCTACAATGCCACTCTCGCATCAGCTATTGACTCGGTCGCCCCTCTTGTGCATGGCAGAGCACGACGAGTCAACAGGCAACCCTGGCACAACAACCTCACTAAACAGCTTCGACAAGCGTCCAGGGTTGCGAAGCGGCATTGGAAGAAAACACATTCTCAAGATGACTTCACTGCATTCAAACAAGCAACACTTGCATTCAAATCAGCACTCACCTCTGCTAAACAGGCCTACTTCACCACCCTCATATCCTCCCTATCCTACAACCCCAAACAGCTATTCAACACTTTTAACTCTCTCCTCCGCCCTCCACTGCCCCCTCCGACCTCTGTCATCTCTGCTGAGGAGTTTTCCACACACTTCAAAAACAAGATTGACCAAACACGGCAAGTCTTTACAGTCTGACCACCACAACCCCTTTGTTTTCCACAGCATTTCCCTACCCCCATAACCTCCCTTCCCAACATCACGGAAAGAGACCTTACTCGTCTCCTCTCCAAATCACACCTCACCACATGTGCGCTCGACCCCATCTCATCCCACCTCCTCCCCAACCTCACCCCAACACTCATCCCATCCCTAACCCATCTCTTCAACCTATCACTAACGTCTGGTACTTTCTCCGCTGCCTTCAAACATGCCACAATAACGCCCATCCTCAAAAAGCCATCCCTCGACCCAACCGCCTTGTCCAGCTATCGCCCCATATCGCTGCTCCCATTTGCCTCCAAACTCTTTGAGCAGCACGTTCACTCTGAACTTTCCTCCCACTTTTCATCTAACTCTCTCTTCGACAACCCACAATCCAGCTTCCGCCCCCACCATTCCACTGAAACTGCCCTTACCAAAATCACCAATGACTTACTTACAGCCAAAGGTACAGACAATTCTCTGTACTCCTTCTTCTTGACCTGTCCTCTGCTTTCGATACAGTTGACCATTGCCTCCTACTACAGATGCTCTCTTCCTTTGGCGTCAAAGACCTTGCCCTATCCTGGATCTCCTCATACCTTTCTAACCACACATTTAGCGTCTCCCACTCCCACACTACCTCTACACCCCGCCCCCTCTCTGTTTGAGTCCCTCAAGGCTCTGTCCTAGGACCCCTACTCTTCTCAATCTATACCCTTGGCCTGGGACAGCTCATAAAATCCCATGGCTTCCAGTACCATCTGTACGCTGATGACACCCAGATCTACCTCTCTGGCCCAGATGTCACCTCTCTGCTGTCCAGAATCCCAGCATGTCTAGCAGCCATATCCTCCTTCTTCTCCTCCCGCTACCTCAAGCTCAATGTGGACAAAACTGAACTCATTATCTTTCCCCCATCTCGCATATCTTTTCCACCTGATCTTTCTATCACAATAAATGACATTACTCTTTCACCTGTACCGACAATCCGCTGCCTCGGAGTAACCCTTGACTCTGCCCTGTCCTTCAAACCCCACATACAAGCTCTCGCCACCTCCTGTTGCCTCCAGCTTAAAAATATTTCCAGAATCCGTCCTTTCCTCAACCCTCAATCTACTAAACTGCTTGTGCATGCCCTCATCATCTCCCGCCTCGACTTTTGCAACATCCTCCTCTGTGGCCTACCTGCTAACACTCTCGCACCATTCCAGTTCATCCTCAACTCTGCTGCACGACTTGTTCATCTCTCGCCTCGCTACTCCTCTGCTACCCCCCTTTGCAAATCCCTTCATTGGCTCCTATTCCTCCAGCGTATCCAGTTCAAACTACTAACACTGACCTACAAAGCCATCCATAACCTCTCTCCTCCGTACATCTCTGAACTAATCTCCCGATATATTCCCTCACTTAACCTCCGGTCCTCCCAATACCTCCTTCTCTTCTCCACACTTATTCATTCCTCACGCAATCGCCTCCAAGATTTCTCCCGAATATCCCCCGTCCTATGGAATTCTGTGCCTCAACACGTCCGACTATCCACCACACCTGGATCCTTCAGACAGAACCTGAAAACCCATCTCTTCAAACAAGTTTACAGCCTGCCATGACCTTGCTTGCTGCCACCTCAACCAACAACACCGGAGCTACTGCAACCCCTCAACCTACTGTCTCCGCCCCATTCCTGTAGAATGTAAGCAGGGTCCTCTTCCCTCCGTACCGTTCTATCATTGTTAGTTTGTTTACTGTAAGTGATATCTGTATCTGGTATGTAACCCCTCCTTATGTACAGCGCCATGGAATCAATGGCGCTATATAAATTAATAATAATAATAATAATAATATACATACTATGTGCCAAAACAAATGGGTTAATAGTGGAGGAATAAACACAATTGCCGTAGTCTGATATTTTACTGTACCATCCATCTAATGCACTTATGTATCGGCTGTTTCAATTTTTTGCCTTTCAACAATACACATATTGAGGTGACAAACCAATATAACCACGTGTCTAATTTTTATTAATTACTGTTGGTAGAATTTACAGATAAATAATGCTTGTGCAAACCCAAATCTCACAACAAATGAAAAAAAAAAGTTTCCCAACTTCCTTTTTGAAAGAGTAATTCTTCATTTTGAAGAAGAAGAGGGTCAACATTAAAACCACTGAAATAGTTAAGAGATGTCGGTGAAAGACTTTGACTTTAAAAAATGAGGAGCAAGGGTGGTCTGGCTGGGATTGCCAGAGTGGGTGTAAGAGGGGGTATTCTTTCATAAGCCCGATGGATCAGAGAAGGGCACAGAAGAATTTCTTTCCTCTGAATGGGTTTTTAGATGTGGGCACTGGTGTAATCTGCAGGTCCTCACATGCATGAGCATCACAGAAAGCCATCAGGTCTGATGCTGCCTTTAATACCTGTATAGGAAGAGAAGGTTAGATGTGAGGGCTCAGTTACAAGTTTAGATAAAGATCAGATTGTAATGATTACATACTGTAAGTTTAGAATTAGTTATTCCTTTTCACATTTTGCAATACAAAGGGTGAAATCCAGGGAATGTTATGAATTTATAAGCACTAAAAAGGGAACAGCACAACAGGTTGTTTTTCTTCATAATTTATTCAGTAATATTTCATCCAGTATATTTACAAATATTTACAAATATTTAGTGCCTCCGGACTATAAGATGCACACACAATTTTTAGCGAGAGATTTTCTTGTTAAAAAGTTTGATTTACAGTCCAAAAATATGGTATATCTGGTAATTAGAGATGAATGGATCACAAAATTCGAATTTGCCTGTTCACTTGAACTTTCTCTGGAAATTCGATTGAATGTCCCTTATTAGGCTCTGCGGTCTCTGGGGCCCTTCTACTCCGCACCGTCACCCACCCAGTTCTCACTGCATCTTCTGATCACCACCGCTTACACTGAAATATGCGCAAGTGCATGGAAGGCTATGTGTGCATGCGCAAAACCATCAGGGCTTGATCAGAGACGGAAGTCAGGGCATAGCATGAGAGGGGATATCAGCACAAGTAGCTGTGATAAGAAGATGCAGCAAGGAAAGGACTGGATGGGTGACAGTGGGGAGCGCAGGTGTTGGAGGGGTGAGCGGTGAGGTGAATATATGGATTTTTTAATTTTTTTTAATGTTTTGATGGCCATTTACAGTTTAGAAAAATGATGGCAGACCCCCACTGAATTGATATTGATGACATATCCTGAGTAGAGCTAATCCATATTATAAGAGTAAGCTACTGAGGGCACCACCTATAAGTAAAGGATCTACCAATAACACACTGAAACACATAAACAATTGAAGAAGAGAAAAGAAGTGTGCTAAGTAAATTGAGATCACCAGATATAATACAATATATATTTATTGAAAAACTGACAAATAATGGCACATAATGTTAAAAGTATTTGAAAAGGCAAACAATGCTACAAAGTGTTCCACCAGGTGTGTCTATAATGGGACTAACACCTCTCCTCCAGTGTCCACTAAAGGTGAGCTCCTATATGGTATACCCCAAAATATGCAATGATATAGGAAATAATCAAGTGCAAGAGGAAATACTAGATGGTAAAAGCTGAAAGGCTAACAACCAATGGAAGAATACTATGCAAACAAATCCGCTCTGTGAGTGAGAATAATAAAGCTCCATTGGTATAGTGAAATCATACATGATAACATGATAAGAGATAGCAAAAACACAAAAAGCCTATATATGTAAAACCATACAAATAAACCCTAAATAATCACATATCAATATCTGCTAGGCCACAAAAGTATTAGCACATAAGCACAATAAGAGAAAACCTGGAAATGAGAGGGACCAATGGTGAGGGAAGAGTTGAGGACCACACACGTATCGCCACATCTAGCGTGGCTTCATCAGAGGTGAAAAGGTGCACTTAAAAGTTTTTTTTTTAACTGACTTATGTGTCATTGTTTGTCAATTTTTCAATAAATATACAGTATATAGTATTATATCTGGTGATCCCAATTTTCTTTTCTTTTCTTTCTTTTTTTAAAGGGTGCACACGGGGTCATTATACTAGGGGGATCTAAGGGGCATTATTTGTTTTAATGGGGCATTCGGGAGGCATAATTTGTTTTAAGGGACAACTCAAGGGGCATTAATATTGGGCTAAGGGGGGACAATAATTAACTTACCTTGGGCCCTGTAAATTCACGCTCTGCCATTGGTTCTAGATATGCAAAAAAGTCTTTAGTCTGCAAAGCTTTTATTCAAAGATATTGCTGTTATATAGGCATCCTTCATTTGCTAAAAACACAAAATTTGAGCTTGGTTTAAGTTGGGATACATGCAGCACATAAATGCATGTTTCACAATGGCCATGAATCAGAAAAACCTACAAAAAGCAAAATGAACATAAACCCTGTTGTAAATAAATAAAAAGCAAGTGCACTTAAATAAAATAGGGTTCTTAGTCTTAGTAACACTGTTTTTTATCAAAAATAATACATAAGCCATCCCACCATCGACAAGGTGAACCCGTTTGGGATAGTTCTACTCTGTCTAATATTAAAAACTTTACCATGTGTTAAAGTTGACCTCAATGTGTGAATAAGGGCAGACAAAGGACTGAGTCCCAAACTGTGAAAACCAGCCTAGGGAAGCTTTAAATGTATTATCCAGCTCTAGGAATGGACACCACACCCAGGTTTGCACAGAATGCAAAAAATACAAAGAAAAAACACAAAATTTGAGCTTGCTTTAAGTTGGTATACATGCAGTGTAATGCAGGTGCCGGAATGCAACACACAGAGACACAAGGCGAGGACAGTCAGAGATGAATATAAACAGTTTATATATAGATATAACAGGTATGCTGAACAAGGGAATGGCAACAGGGGTAATGAACGGTAATTTAAAATATTATTAAAATGCGAAGTCTCTCAAGGTAGTGTGGTGCTCCCAATCATGGGAGTCACCACGTCACTTCTTTAACTCTGTATATGGCCCTAGCGGGGGTCACCGGTTATTCCCGCTAGGCCGAAAGTCTTTTCCGGACTAAGTCAATTAAGTCACGTTTAGCTTCTTCCACCCCAACCGTTCCCCTCCCAACCTGAGTACCTAAGCCCAACTGGCCCCGGTACCGTGAGTGAACAGTAGAAGTGACAGCCCTGTTCACGTATGCAGCTCCTCTGCTTTCAATGGCGTGACTTTCCTGGTGCTTCCGTCTCCCAACTTCTCTCTTCCTGGCTGTTGGAGGCAGTCTCTCAAGCCGTGGACAAGGGGGTCCAGACCTCGTCTGTTGGCGGGTGACGTCGGGTTCCGCGAACTCACTCAGCACCGCAAGTAGGTTCCAACTCTCCTCAGTAGGCACAGCACTCAGGCACATCTGTGAAGGATCCGGAGCTCATCCACCGATGTCCGGCTGTGGCACCCTGCAGGCCTCTGGCTTAGACCTGCCACGCGGGGCTTCTCAGCACGTACGGAGCACGTCTCCTCCTCTCTGCTGCTTGGCGCGTTGGCCTCTTATACCCAGGAACTCCTTCCTGGAAGTCACCTGACTGGGTCCAGCATCTAAATCTGCTCCCCCTTCAACTTCCCTTGCACATCTTGGTCCCGCTTGACTGTGCCTGACCACCAGATGGCAATCTCTCTCCATCTTTGAAGCATCCTGTAAGAATTCTCTTAAAGGCTCTCTTGCCTCTACTACACCAGCACATAAATGCATGTTTCACAATGGCCATTAATCAGAAAAACCTACAAGAAGCAAAATGAACAAAAACCCTGCTGTAAATAAATAAAAAGCAAGTGCATTTAAATAAAATAGGGTTCTTAGTAACCTTGCTTTTTATTTATTTACAGCAGGGTTTTTGTTCATTTTGCTTCTTGTAGGTTTTTCTTATCCTTCATTTGGTGTATACTAGAAAGCAATATACCCAGCTTATACATTAGGAGTTTCTTCCAATTCTCACATCAAATGTACACAGAAAACATATAGCGCAAACATATATAGAACAGAGTTTAAGCTTTAGTTACATAAACGTAGAAGAATGTGTAGGAAATTACCTTTTAATAAGCCTCAGAGTAGAATTACCTCAATGTAGATTAGAACATTTTATAAACTATTGCAAAGTGTGTCAAATAATTTAATAGCAATAATAGCAAAAATTCTTCCCAAATCTAGATCCATGTAAAATAACAACAGCCACCATTATCAGTACTGGGTTTACATTGCAGAAATCTGTAGAGATTAATGCACTCTTGTATGACTATGATCATCCAGTGTGACTAACACAAGAGCAGGATAAGAACACTGTGTAATCAAGCTTTTACCAAATGTAGTATAACTAAAGGTCCATTTATACTGCACATGATTGTGAACAGGAATGCTTGTTTCATGGTTATCCAGCAGTCTAAACAGGGTGACGAACCGACGAACGAGCAAAAAACTTAAGTTTTTTATCACTGCCGACTCCATAGTGCTTTGCATGGTGGCCATTTAACCCCCTTCTTGACCAGGCACATCTTGGGGTTTTATTTACATGTGTTTTTAATGGCTGTATAATTTTTTATTGTTTAGATATTCAAATAATTTTTGCCTCTCTTTCACGACGAATGGGGCTTAATTTTATGCTATTTTTTCATTCTATTTTTTTTCTGATATCAGAGAAAAATGTAAAGAAATATAGGAAATACATGTCGATTTTTGATGGGGATGGGTTTGAAAAAGGGTACTTAGACTGGTAGTGTCCCTTTTTTTGGAGGGGGGAAGTTGGGTGGGTTTGAGCTTTTTAGCATATCAATACATTTTTTTGGGCTGATTTGCCTTTGTTGCTGGGGCTGGTATATTAGTTACAGGGAAAATTCAATCATCTCCCCAGTTACAGGGAAATTTCAACAATCTCCCCAGTTATAGGGAAATTTCAACCATCTGGCAGGATGTCTGGGATTAATAGGATGCAGCAGCTACTGTTCCCTCCCTATTTTGGGGTGTTTCAGAGTTGACTTTTTGCATTTTCATGAATGCTTCCGCCAGCTATGCCAAAATGGGATGGAACAAGGGCGCAGCAGGGGATTGCTGCCATGGCTCTTTTAATTCATGACAAACTGTGGTGTTACTTACACCAGAAGATTTACATCAGTTAGAGCCTGGTGTAAGATTTTTGGCATCAAGCACATCACTTGTCAGATGCTCCTGATTTATGAAAAGGTGAGCAGAAGGCAAGAAAATCGCCAGTCTTGATGAATCAGGGCCGTAAAGTCTATGGGCAGTCCAGAAGCAATTAGATAGGAACCAGCGAACCAACACAAATTGCATCTTCCATAATCCAAACATGACCTCAACCAGCTGGTGATCATCCTTTAATGTTTATAAATGTTATAAACCTTCATTATGGAACATCTTTGTACGTAACAGACTTGATTTAGTAGAGCAAATATAAGGTTTTAAATATGTTTATTTTATTGGAAAAGTATTTGTCGGAAATGAATTGGTTATACAGTAGTATTTTTGTACATATCAGGGTGGTTTATTTATTTACCAAGTTTGGAATTTTTTGGGGTACTTGTGCCACAATGTCTCATCTAGGATGGAACTGCACTGCCTGCACTATGGCAGTGGTTGAATTCTACCAATTATATCATAATATTACATTATCTTTGTTACAAGGTCCTGTATCAGGAACTGTATTTTGGCATTCTCTTTCTGTCACTATTATCAGTACCATGTGGCAGGTGCTTTAAAGTTCACATTTAGGCTTGATGGGGTCAGAAAATAACAGTAATTTGCGATGATATTGTGGTATAATTGTGAAAAAATTCTTACAATTGGTGATATTTAGCAATTTAATATCCATGTCTAGTCTCAGAGTAATGTCACATGACCATTTTCTCTGCATTCAAGAAAAACGGTTTGATTATTCTGACCAGACACTGATCAAAGTGGCATAATTTTTTCTCAAATGTGGAGAGAAAAAAATAAGTTTTCCACCTTCTCCATTCTGTCAGTCCGTTAAAATCGGACCACACTCGGTAGTCATCTAAATGCGGTCCGATTTTTTTCACAACCCATAAACTTGCGTTGCCGATTTTTATCCTACACTTGGATCAAAATTGGACATACCTACGATTTTTTCCGCAGATCACTCGGTCTGAGGAAAAAATTGGACACATAGAATATCATTGCTATCTGTGAAAACGATGCAAAATCGGTCATACGCGTGAACCCTTATTGGCAAAATTTCCTATAAAATTGATGATGAATTTGAGCACAGTCTAAAAAAATGGTTTGCCATTTCTAAATTTAAATTTAAGGTAACCACTCTACTCTTCATCTTCACATATTCAATAAGATGCCAGATGTTCAATAAGAATTTGACATTAATGCAACATTGTGTTACCTAATGAAGTGGCTATGTATAGGACCTTTTTCTCTAATGGGATAAACATCTTTCTTCAGTGGAAGTTAACAATGTGGATCAGATAAATTGTTTTACAAGATGTAAGATATATCCACAAGGGTACAGTGCAAAGGGTTAATTTACCGCTTGACCCATTAAAACCATTGACTGCAGTTAGAACCTTGTAGGGCTGATCAGATGATTATTTCTGTAGGATAAGTGGTTGAAAACTGAGCTCACTAGTTCATGTAATCAAGGGAAATCGGCATAAAAGCGAAGATGCGGCTGAGTAAAGGCAGAACAGGTACCTGAGATTCTATTACTTGCCGTCTTTCAAGCATAATAATGAGATTATAGTAACCCTAAACTGACTGAGAACAGGAATCTGGCTGTCTGTCAAGTTCATTGTGTTGCTTTTTACAGCCCTCCAGATCTTGTTCCTCTCAACCCTCAATAATTATACCAAGAAACAGACTCAAAGAAACTCTTTTGAAACCTACAGCTTTGTCATACATTGGCTTGCGACCAGTACACCATTGTTTTCCACAGAATATACTTGTTAATGTTTATCATTTCATGTTTTGTGTACATGGTACAGATTTTTTGTCCACGGCATTTTTTCGGCACTTCATGCACAAGTTGATTGTTGATTGTGAATGAGCTTGCTGTAGATCTAAAAGGAAGCTAAG
This sequence comes from Phyllobates terribilis, assembly GCF_046119375.1. Classification (NCBI taxonomy): domain Eukaryota; kingdom Metazoa; phylum Chordata; class Amphibia; order Anura; family Dendrobatidae; genus Phyllobates; species Phyllobates terribilis. The sequence goes on along the minus strand of NW_027362762.1, from coordinate 322,103,636 downwards.
TCTCCCCCCAACATGTTGACCTTCATGTAGGTACAGGGAAGAAGCTTTGATTGCAATCACATCCCTCACAACCTTAATTAAAAGATGCACACAAATCATTTACATGAGCTGAAGCTAAGAATGGTATTTTTACAAAAACAAATTCCAATTGTGGAGCTTACGAAACGCAATGGACACTTTGTTTTCTCTGGTAATATTTACTCACTTGGCTGATAGCTATTATTACACGTAATAACACAACCAGCTAAATGTTTAAATGCATGACTTGTCTACTAATCTACATCTTTTCATCATTCACTACTGACTTTCCCGCAATTTGTCTTTAAACAATTTGACTTCAGAAACTAAAGATGATAGAATAACCAAAAATGTTTGCTTACTACTATAGCATTTAAAAACTTAATAGCTTAAAGCATTTGCAAGATATAGCGCCCCACCTATTCAAGGGTTGTTTGCAGCATTGCAGTTTGCATTGCATCTATTGATGTCACAAATGGTGCTCAAATCCATCCATAGCAGCTATAAGATATTTTGGGGCCCAAAAAAATTATTGGGGTATTCTAAGTTTTGTTCTTAACCCCTTTACCCCCGAGAGTGGTTTGCACGTTAATGAACAGGCCAATTTTTACAATTCTGACCACTGTCAATTTATGAGATAATTACTCTGGAACGCTTCAACGGATCCCGCTGATTCTGAGACTGATTTTTCGTGACATACTGTACTTCATGATAGTGGTAAAATTTCTTTGATATCACTTGCGTTTATTTGTGAAAAAATTGGAAATTTGGCGAAAATTTGGAAAATTTCGCAATTTTCAAAATTGTAATTTTTATGCCCTTAAATCAGAGAGATATGTTACACAAAATAGTTAATAAATAACATTTCTCACATGTCTACTTTACATTAGCACAATTTTGGAACCAACATTTTTTTTTAATAGGGAGCTATAAGGGTTAAAAGTTGACCAGCAATTTCTCATTTTTACAACAAACTATTTTTTTAGAGATCACATCACATTTGACGTGACTTTGAGGGGCTTTTATGACAGAAAATACCCAAAAGTGACACCATTCTAAAAACTACACCCCTCAAGGTGCTCAAAACCACATTCAAGAAGTTTATTAACCCTTCAGGTGCTTCACAGGAATTTTTGGAATATGGAAGAAAAAAATGAACATTTAACTTTTTTCATAAAAATGTTACTTTAGACCCAATTTTTTTTATTTTTGCAGGAGTAACAGGAAAAAATGGACTTAAAAATTTGTTGTGCAATTTCCCCTGAGCACGCAGATACCCCATATGTGAGGAAAAAACACTGTTTGGGCACACGGCAGGGCTCGGAAGGGAAGGAGCGCCATTTGACTTTTTGAATGTAAAATTAGCTTGAATAATTAGCGGACACCATGTTGCGTTTGGGGAGCCCCTGGTGTGCCAAAACAGTGGAAACCCCCCACAAGTGACCACATTTTGGAAACTAGACCCTCCAGGGAACTTATCTAGATGTGTGGTGAGCACCTTGAACCCCCAAGTGCTTCACAGAAGTTCATAACATTGAGCTGTAAAAATAAAATTTTCAAATTTTTCCAACAAAAATGTTTTTCATCCCCCAATTTTGCATTTTCACAAGGGTAACAGGAGAAATTGCACCATGAAATTTGTTGTGCAATTTCTCATGAGTAAGCAAACACCCCATATGTGGGGGTAAGCCACTGTTTGGGCGCACAGCAGGGTTCGGAAGGGAAGGAGCGCCATTTGACTTTTTGAATGTAAAATTTGCTTGAATAATTAGCGGACGCCATGTTGCGTTTGGGGAGCCCCTGATGTGCCTAAACAGTGGAAACCCCCCACAAGTGACACCATTTTGGAAACTAGACCCCTTAGAGAACTTATCTAGATGTGTGGTGAGCAACCTGAACCCCAGGTGATTCACAGATGTTTATAACATTGAATCGTAAAAATAAAATTTTCACATTTTTTTTCAACAAAAATGTTTTTCAGCCAGCAATTTTGCATTTTCTTAAGGGTAACAGGAGAAATTGCACCATGCAATTTGTTGTGCAATTTCCCCTGAGTAAGCCGATACCCCATATGTGGGGGAAAACCACTGTTTGGGCGCACGGCAGGGATCGGAAGGGAAGGAGCACCATTTGATTTTTTGAATGTAAAAGTTGTTTGAATAATTAGCGGACGCCATGTTGCGTTTGGGGAGCCCCTGATGTGCCTAAAGAGTGGAAACCCCCCACAAGTGACACCATTTTGGAAACTAGACCCCTTAGGGAACTTATCTAGATGTGTGGTGAGCACCCTGAACCCCAGGTGCTTCCCAGATGTTTATAACATTGAACCGTAAAAATAAAATTTTCACATTTTTCCAACAAAAATGTTTTTCAGCCCCCAATTTTGCATTTTCACAAGGGTAACAGGATAAATCGTACCATGCAGTTAGTTGTGCAATTTCTCCTGAGTAAGCTGATACCCCATATGTGGGGGAAAACCACTGTTTGGGCGCACGGCAGGGTTCGGAAGGGAAGGAGCGCCATTTGACTTTTTGAATGTAAAATTTGCTTGAATAATTAGCGGACGCCATGTTGCATTTGGGGAGCCCGTGATGTGCCTAAACAGTGGAAACCCCCCACAAGTGACACCATTTTGCAAACTAGACCCCTTAGGGAACTTATCTAGATGTGTGGTGAGCACCTTGAACCCCCAGGTGCTTCACAGATGTTTATAATATTGAATCGTAAAAATAAAATTTTCACATTTCTCCAACAAAAATGTTTTTCAGCTCCCAATTTTGCATTTTCATAAGGGTAACAGGAGAAATTGCACCACGCAGTTTGTTGTGCAATTTCTCCTGAGTTAGCAGATACCCCATATGTGGGGGTAAGCCACTGTTTGGGCGCACGGCAGGGTTCGGAAGGGAAGGAGCACCATTTGACTTTTTGAATGTAAAATTTGCTTGAATAATTAGCGGACGCCATGTTGCATTTGGGGAGCTCCTGATGTGCCTAAACAGTGGAAACCCCCCACAAGTGACATTATTTTGGAAACTAATCCCCTTAGGGAACTTATATAGATGTGTGGTGAGCACCCTGAACCCCAGGTGCTTCACAGATGTTTATAACATTGAACCATAAAAATAAAATTTTCACATTTTTCCAACAAAAATGTTTTTAAGCCCCCAATTTTGCATTTTCACAAGGGTAACAGGAGAAATTGCACCATGCAATTTGTTGTGCAATTTCTCCTGAGTAAGCAGATACCCCATATGTGGGGGAAAACCACTGTTTGGGCACACAGCAGGGTTCGGAAGGGAAGGAGCGCCATTTGACTTTTTGAATGTAAAATTTGCTTGAATAATTAGCGGACGCCATGTTGCATTTGGGGAGCCCCTGATGTGCCTAAACAGTGGAAACCTCACATAATTGACACCATTTTGGAACTAGACCCCTTAGGGAACTTATCTAGATGTGTGGTGAGCACCCTGAATCCCCAGGAGCTTCACAGAGGTTTATAACATTGAATCGTGAAAATAAAATTTTCACATTTTTTCAACACAAATGTTTTTCAGCCCACAATTTTGCATTTTCATAAGGGTAACAGGAGAAATTGCACCATGCAGTTTGTTGTGCAATTTCTCCTGAGTAAGCTGATACCCCATATGTGGGGGAAAACCACTGTTTTGGCGCACGGCAGGGTTCGGAAGGGAAGGAGCACCATTTAACGTTTTGATTGGACAATTTGCTTGAATAATTAGCGGATGTGCCCCTGATGTGCCTAAACAGTGGAAACCCCCCACAAGTGACACCATTTTGGAAACTAGACCCCTTAGGGAGCTTATCTAGATGTGTGGTGAGCACCCTGAACCCCCAGGTGCTTCACAGAAGTTTATAACTTTGAATCGTAAAAATAAAATTTTCACATTTTTTAAACAAAAATGTCTTTCAGCCCCCAATTTTGCATTTTCATAAGGGTAACAGGAGAAATTGCACCATGCAATTTGTTGTGCAGTTTCTCTTGAGTAAGCTGATACCCCATATGTGGGGGAAAACCACTGTTTGGGCGCACGGCAGGGTTCAGAAGGGAAGGAGAGCCATTTGACTTTTTGATTGTAAAATTTGCTTGAATAATTAGCGTACGCCATGTTGTGTTTGGGGAGTCCCTTATGTGCCTAAACAGTGGAAACCACCCCTCCTTTCCCCAGTGACTCCATTTTGGAAACTACACCCCTCCAGGATTTTGTCAAGGGGTATAGTGAACATTTTGAACCCAGAGGTACGACACAGAATTTGATAACATTAGGTCATCATATTGAATAAGTTGCCATTAGTCTTGAGTGCAAGTGCTTGCTATTTGAGTTTGCATCAGGTACTCGGGTATGCACCAAGTATCGTGGGTGCTCAAGTGACATGCTCGAGTCCCTGCCCCGCATGTTTTACAGTTATTAGACACCCAAAAAAAACATGCAGGGATCGCTTGTGCATGGCAGGCAATCCCTGCGAGTTTTTTTTGGCTGTATAACAGCTGAAAAACATTTGGGGCGGAGACTCAAGCATGTCACTCGAGCATCCGCTATACTCGGTGCATACCCAAGCACCCGATACCAACTCAAGTAGCGACACTTGCGCTCAACATTAGTTGCCATGTCGTCATCATTTTTTTTTCTTTACTTCTGAAAAAATCCTAATCCCAACCCTAACCTTAGCCCAACCCTAACCCTAGCCTAACCCTTTGCCCAACTCTAACCCTAGCCTAACCCTAGCCTAACCCTAAACCTAGCCTATCCATAGCCCAACCCTAACCCTAGCCCAATCCTAACCCTAGCCCAACCCTAACCCTAGCCCAACCCTAACCCAACCATAACCCTAGTCCAACCCTAGCCCAACCCAAACCCTAGCACAACCCTAACCCAAACCCTAGCACAACCCTAACCCTAGCACAACCCTAACCATAAAGTTTATTTTTTACGCCAATCCTCGTGCGGTATAAGTGATTAGACGTCTTTATTCTTCGGGTCAGTGCAATTACAGCGATGACAGATTCATATCGGGTTTTTATGATTGACAGCTGTCACACACTAAAAGACGCATTTTTTGCAAAGACTAGTTTTTGCATCGCCATATTTTGAGAGCTATAATTTTTCAATATTTCGGCTGGCAGAGCTATGTGATGGCTTGTTTTTTGCGGGACAAGTTGACGTTTTTATTGGTACCATTTTCGGGCAAATTACATTTTTTGATCGCTTTCTATTCCAATTTTTGGGAGGCGAAATAAGCAAAAATGAACAATTCAGGAATTGTTTTTTTTTTTTTTTTTTATGCCGTTCTGCGTGTGGTAAAATTGATAAGCTAGCTTTATTCTTCGGGTCAGTACATTTGCAGCGGTACCGCATTTATATATTTTTTTATATTTTGGCGCTTTTACACAATAAAAACTATTTTATAGAAAAAAAGAATTGTTTTTGCATCGCTTTATTCTGAGAGCTATAACTTTTTTATTTTTCAGTTGTTGGAGCTGTATGGCGGCTTGTTTTTTGTGGGACAAGATGACGTTTTCAGCGATACCATTTTTATTTATATTTGTTTTTTTGATTGTGTTTTATTCCATTTTTTGTTTGGCGGCATGATGATAAAACATCGTTTTATGTTTCGTTTTTTTTTTTACCGTGTTCACTAAAGGGGCTTACTAGCAGAACAGTTTTATAGGTCAGGTCGTTCCGAATGCAGGGATACCAAATACGTGTACTTTTATTGGTTTATTTTTTTTCATAAGATTATTTATTTATGGGTACAATATATTTTTATTTTTTTATTATTTTTTTCATTTTTTTAAAATATTTTTACAATTGTTTTTTTTTTCACTTTCTGACGCAGTTTTGATCTTTTACACATTGTCCTACTATGGTACTTTGACTTTTTGCAGCCTGATCGGCTGTATAGCACAGGAATGCAGAACCATCCCTGTGCTATGCAGCCTGTCAGCGCTGCACAGGGAGAAGTTATTTTGGTCGTGCACTGTGCATGACCAAAGCAACTTCCTGCCTCCTGGTGACCCGGATATTGTCATGATGACGTCGGGTCACCATGGCAACATCCGGGAACGTACTCAGACGCCGCGAGACACCTGCAGAGAAGGTAAGTATAGCGCTTACCTCCACTTGCCACTGGAATACTGCGATCGATTTCGATCGCAGTATTTTGCGGGTTAATGTGGCGGGAGCGGTGCGAGACCGCTCCCTGCACATAGCACCGGGTGTCAGCTGTAACAATCAGCTGACACCCGGCGGCGAGCTCGCCCGCACCGCTTGTGTGCGGGCGAAATCGCCAGGGCATACTAATACGTATCAGGCCCATAAGGCCCAGGGCACAGATATGTATTAGTACGCCTTGGGCCGGAAAGGGGTTAAAGCTTAAACACATGAATAAAAATTATTAGTGTGAAGACAAATATGAAGATAGCTTCTTCATGAAGGAAGAGAACTTGAACTCTAGCGCCACCTATTGGATTTAGCAATCCTAAAAGGATTATTTAAGTACCCAGAGGGGCATTGCGTGGCCTATAAGTCTCCTTACACTAGCTTGGCACTCTCCACATAAAGAAACATTCCCCTTAGATGCCAGTCAGAGGTCTCTCACCTAGCCAAATCAGATCTCCTGCTTTGCACTTAGGAGGGGAAAACACCCCTAAACATGTATATGCAAGTGAAGTTTATGGTTTGGCCTCCTATCCTAAATCATGTGGCAAGACTTATTAAAAGTGTTGATATTGACCTTTTTTAGGATTGCTACAGCCATTAGGTGGAGCTAGCGTTCAAGTCCTCTTCCTCTCTGAAGAGGCTATTTGCATATTTAAATCCCCAGAGGAGCATTGCATGGCTTACAAGTCTCATTATGCTGGCTTGGCACTCTCCACAAAGAGAGATGTTCCCCCCTTAGACCACTAATGTGAAGACAGTAATGTCTCCTGATTAAAGAACGTAGCGCTCTAAAAAAAAATCCCTTCTTCACAATTTTGTTTATTTTTCTTTATTAAATCAGTGGGAAATTGATTCTCAATTTTGTTTTTCTGCATTGAATCTTCATTAGTTTTTCAAAGAGGTGTCATTACACACAGTGTATCTCAGCTTGCTGTTTCTGGGGCTGCATTGCCATAGACAAGTCACAGTGCTCATGCTAAGGCCTCGTACACCACCTAAAGTATCTAGAATAAGCATGTAAGCATAGGACCTGGACCATTAAGCAGTGGAAAAAGTGGCCTTGTCTTACAATATGTGAACGACTTTGTGTGTTTGTGTAGCTTACCAGAGGAAAAGATGGCACCAGGAAGCATTGAGGGAAGAAGGAAAACTGTCTCTGCCATTACTGTAAAGAGGTTGGTGACTGCCTATGCACCCATTCTGAGGTTAATGATGTGTAAACTATTGCTGTTCCACTGTTTAAGTTTGCAAGGTACAGTAAAGAGAGGTAATTGCAATTTGAATTTGTCACCATTCCACAATGACTTAACAGATATGCAAATATATACACATATTCATTTTTCTTGCAACTGTAATGTTTTACAGTTAGTTGAACCTTTTGAAATTACCTATATTTTTGCACTTCATAACTTATACAATGTGTTCGGATTGTTATCTAAGTCACAATTATAGACAAACACAATGAGATCATCCTCAGTGCAGGGAAAATATGTAAAGTTTAATAATCTATAGACCTCCTTTTTTGCAGCAATCACCTTTGCAAAATGTTTTCTGTAAACGCAAATAAGATTTTCAGAATGTTAAAGAGGAATTTTGGACCATTCTTCAATGCAAATATATTCCAGTTCATCAATATTCCATTCCATTCATTTTCTTATTTTCAAACCATTCATTGGTTCATTCATTTACATGTGTGCTTTGGTCATTGTCTTTAACCAACATCTCTTCAACTTGAGGTCATTGACGGCTGCCATAACATTCTCCTTTGAATTCATTGTTCCCTCAATGATTGCAAAATGCCCATTCCCTAAGTTAGTAAAGCAGCCTAAAAAGTTTTTTTTACAGCATTTTCCCAGGCACATTGAAGTACATCTAAGTAGTCTGCTATTTACTTCAGCAGCTACTTTTGTGGTGTTGTCACGATTCCACCACCCACAGTGTCCTATTGATGCTGTGAATGACAGCTCTGCCACCCTATAGGATCGAGGGCTTGCTGAGCTTAGGTGTGAGTATTGTGAATGACAGCTCAACTATACTATCTGGCTTGGTGTGTGGGATCTTCTCCAGGTGTGCTCTGAGTTGTAGTCTGATCTCCATTGCCAATCTTGTATTTACGTTTGACTATTTGACTTACCACCTTGTCTTGATCCACTACTTTTCTAATATTCTGACCTCGGACTATTACCTGACTATGCTATTGCCTTTTTCCATTTGTCTATAACAAACCCTCTTAGTACTGACCCTGGACTTCTTCTATCCTGCCTCACGGTAAGTCTGTGAGTAGTGACTAGCGTCACAGGTGTATTTCCACGAACACTATTCCTAATTAGTGTTTTTCTAATAGTGGACATATGAACAGAATTTTATGGACTATTCATTGAACTGTTTGAGTGAGCTCAACAGAATGCACATGCCGAGGAAGAATATCAACAAAGTTGAACTTTCTTTATTTGTAGACAATTGTTGTAATCCTGGATAGACATATACTCTGGTCTTTACTATTTGTTTTGAAGGCTTTTGCAGCTTGCATCACTCTAACACGTCTTCTAAAGTCTTCTGAAAGTTGTTTGCCAAGGAACTTGTTTCACATTAACCAATATTTTTGGGAAACAACAAATTTGTGAGCAACCAGGCTTTGTGTGCCTTTAACGTGCAAAGCACCTGAGAGACCCATACTTTTCATCTTATCTCCATAATTGAAACAGATTTTGCCAATTAGCTCTTACTGGATAACAATCAGATCACATTTTATTATTAATCAATGCAAAATTATAGATAAATTTAAAGGGTTAACCTATTTTTTTTAAAAATGTGCATTGTCTAGTGGAATGTTAAAAAATGAAATATAAAATAAAGACTCCAATATACATAAATATGACTGTATAGATAACTGTATGTAATCATATGTAGCTGCGATCTCAGCCATCTGAACTAGCAAAGCTGATATGCCAATAATTTAATTTCTGTATAATAATTTTAAAAAGTTAATAACTGATACCTTTGTTTAAATCTTCAGATTTCTTTCAAGAGGTTTTCAAAATTATCTGGAAGTAAGAAAAAAAAGTACTATTTTATACTCCTTTGATACTATTTGGCATCACTCCAATGCTGTCAATACCAAGGTGCAAGTAATGACTGCCTGTCCATTTGATCCACTGACTGCTGAGGCCACTGATTGGCTGCAGAGGTCACTGATGAATGGGACATTATTCAAACAGAACAATTCTGATAATGGCAGATACTCTACAGATGATGGTGTACTAGACCACCAAAGAACACATTCAGCTTAAATGTTTAATGGTATTAAATTGAACTTAAACACTTCTTTATGTTCTTGAAGGGGTTTTCTGATGAAAACGTGTCATCACCTATTCAGATGATAACTTTTTGATTAATGGTGGTCTGTCCACTGAGATCCACACATGCCTGATCACAGCTCTATTCATTCCCTATGGAACTGCCAGAAAAAGCAAAGCACAGTGCTTGGCAGCTCCATAGAGGGTGAAATGAGCTGCAGTTGATCATGCACATTGCAACTCTATTCTAACGCTGATTAAGTGCCCGGTTTTGCCAACAAGTGTGGGTCCCAGTGATTGGACCTGCAAGATCAATAAGTTATGACCCATCCTTTGGATAGGTCATAACTTGTTTTCACCGAACAAACCCTTTAAGTTTGAGCATATTAAAGCACCAAAACAAATATGAGCATTTTTGAGTGACAATTTGAACTTTTTCTTATGGACTCTACATACCCCTCTAAACCATAACTTCACACACAATAATATCTTGTACAAAAAGCAAAAGTTTATTTTTTGATTTTACAAGGAGGGCCATATTCAATGGGAAAGAAGTGGGCGAAAAATGGGTGTGCCATTCAACATAATCATGTGCTTTACCACAATTTCAACTGCAATGAATCATTTAGGGTTGATATTGAATAATTTTGTGAGCTTGTGAGCTAAATAAAGAAAAAAAAATGAAAAAAGAAATGTCACTTATTTGAGATTTTTGACTTTGGATGAACGGTGCCGCTGCAAGGATGCAAATTCACCAATTGCACCTTTAAAGGCAAGATTTGCAATACTTATGATTATAAAGCTAATTATTGGAAAACATATGAAGCATCTTCAAGTTGTTTTAGCAGACCGACGTTGGTTCCTGTTCTGATTTTAACCTCATGAGGTTTGACTTTTCATTTGGCTTATTATTCATTGTATTTGATTCATTGGAAGGGGTACGGTCCCGAGGAAAGATCCTGTGTCTTGAGAGGTAATATACATGCCAATCGTCTCATCGCTGAGTTCTATAAGAGGTTTCCTGACAAGGTGGGTCGTGAGAGCCAGGAGGTCTCTCCTATGGAGGGGGGTATTGTTAGGAATCGTGGTTCTGTGCTCCCACCTGAGAATGCAGCAGGTCCGGTGCTGCGCTACTCCGGTCGCAGGCACCGCCATTGTCCTGACCCTGGAGGCAGAGCTACTATGCGAGCATGGAAACTGTCCCAATTTTATAGAACATTGCCTTCTGGTGTTGTAGGATGTGTGAGTACGTGGGATGTCGTGTCTCTCACTGATTTCTCTGTTTGCCATGCAATGCAGGATGCTGCTGTGTCTGGCAGTATGCAGTGGTGGGATGTTGTTCATTCTGCTGTTCAAACTAGTAGGGAGTGACTTTCTGGGGATGATTGGGAGGTATTCAACACCTGATCATTAGGCGGGCTATTTATTCCTGCTCACTGCTCAGTCCTTTGCTGTTTAATTCAGTTCCTATGTGCTGTTGTGGTGAGTGGTGCTAGCATTAGTTTTGCTATCTTTTCAGGGGTTTTCTCATTTTCTCTCCTGGTTACACTTCTTGGGGTTCTTGCAGAGGTACTCACCTGGTTTTTGACTAGGCACCAGCCGCGCACCAGATGCCATCTGCCCGGCCACAGTGGGCCTGGGAAGAGCTCTGACAAAGTCCCCCTTTCATTTACTGGGAGCTGGGTGAAGAGTATTACCGGCCCTCAAGGGCTTCCCCAGCTGGGCAGCTTGTGCCAAGCACGTCTGTGGCTGTGCCTTTGATGGTTTGGTGCCAGTCTTGCTGGGTCCCTCTGCAAAGCACATAACACATGAGTCCTGTGTTATGCCAACAGTTAAGCATCTTGAGACTATGCTCGTGTAGAGTCGATTTTCATTCAAGAGATTGGGCACACTTAGAATGGTATCTGAACATCCTCCAAAAGAAACTTCCTCCAGCAATCCAGGAGCAATTTAATGATGAACAATGTTTTTTTTTCCAGCATGATGGAGCACCATGTCACCAGGCAAAAGAGATAACTAAGTGGCTCAGTGAATAAAACATTTACATTTTAGGTTCATGGCCAGGAAAGTCCCAACATCTCAATTCCATTGAAAACCTCTGGTCATGTTATCAAAAAGCAAGGGGAGAGAAACATAGAATTTGTGAAACAAGCAAACTCTCGATTAGATATGAACGAGTTGCCATTAGTCAGGACTGGCCTGGAAGCGGATATTCAGCTTGCCATGGTGAATTGCAGAAGTCTTTAAAAATTAGGATCAACTTTGTAAATATTGAGTCTTTGCATAATTTTTATGCATTTGTCAATAAAAGATTAAAATGCATGAGATGCTTATAATTGTGTTTCAGTAACCCTAGAAACATCTGACTAAAAGATCTAAAAACACTGAAGCAGCAAACTTTGTAAAAAACAAAATTTTTATTCTCCCTGTGTTTGCATGGGTTTCCTCTGGGTACTGTGGTTTTCTCCCACACTCCAAAGACACATTGACAGGGAATTCAGATTGTGAGCCCCAATGAGGACAGTGATGATGATGTCTGTGAAGCGCTGTCTAATTAATAGCACTATAATGTATAAGTGAGTAGCAGAAATAAATATACTGTATTTGTGCATGTTTATATGAGTGTGAGCTGCCGTGTGTATCTGTGCATTGTGTATATACAGTAGGTGTGTTTTTGAACCTAAACTTTCACTCTGCTGCTGCAATTGTAGGGGCCAGTATTGTGGATTTTATTAAGATATGAACTTTTCTAATAAAGGATCTGAAATCTGTACATTTTTTACAATTTACTTTTTCTTTCTTTGTATAAAAGATGTGTGTTTAAATGGCATTACATTCTGCTGCAGATTAGATAGATTACCAGTTGAAGCATTGTATTTTTTATGAAAGGAGTTATGTCACTTGATAATGACTCTGAAACAAAAAACTCTTAAAAGATAAATTATAGACATAATAAGTCTACTTGCTCATGATCCACTTTTGGCCGACAGAGTATAAGCTTTGCATGAATAATTGCATATGTATAAATAATGTAACTATGCTCATTAATTACAAAATGTATAACATATAGTGGAGGAAGCACCACATTGTTTATTGATGCAGTGCATGTAAAATTGGAAGTGTTATGTATTGTGTTGGTGATACAAATGTGTTGCCTTAAAGAGGGTCCTATACCACTAACTAATGGCATATGTGCAAAGATGCTTTAATGCAGAGTAAATCCTTACCTTTCTTATAGAAATCCATTTAGCTATTTTAGAGATATCCATAGTTTTATTGTGTGCAGAAGGGTGGGCACTGAACTTACAGCTCTCCTGCCTCTCTGCCTCGTGTCTCTGACTGACAGGTCACTCAATCATAAGTGACCTAGAGACAGATGGCAAGCAGTGGGCGTGGAATATGCAGAGACAGATGAGAGCTGTAGGTGCAGGGCAGGGGCAGATACTGACTGTGAAGGGCCCTGTGCAGGACTTGTGTCTGGCCTTCCACTCCTTTCATCAAGATGTGAGTTGTAGTGTCAGGACTACTTAAAAAAATAATTAACTACATATTAAAGCATAAAGCATATATTGACCAGAGAGAGACACACACAGGGGTGTCCTACTCTCAAAGTTTGAAAAGGAAAATTTACATGGGTAAAACATAGAACAATCACCATATCTGAACAACTTGTAGTGCAAATGGGTCACCCTACCCTCTGGAGCCTCCCTACACTACTTGGCCTATGAGCAGCTGAACCTGCTGCACATTTGATTTGTCCTCCCCTGCCCAAAACAATATATATGTTTAAAAATTATGTTTAATTGTCTCTTCCTGCAGTTAGAAAACTAGTCCAAGACTGCTGTCAATCAATGCTACTGTGCTGTGGAAGCACGCCCACAGCAGTGCGACTGACATCCCGGTATGTGCAGGGTGGAGGAGACCAGGGATGACATCGATTTTAAACACATACTTATAGTGTTTAGGGATAATACAGCCATCATTATTGAGCCTATAAGAAGACTGATCAAGAGCTGCTTTTAGTGTTAAATCAGGGGGGCAGGTTCCATTTAATTGATGAAAAAAATGGGAAATTTGTAAAAGAAAAATTTGGTTTGTGTAACTTTATTCTGAGAATGCTAATAGTTTTATTTTTCTGTCGATAGAGCTGTGTAAGGGCTTGTTTTTTGCGTGGAGAGCTGTAGTTTCTATTGATAATATTATTGGTTGTACAAGATGGTTTGATTGCTTTTTTATTGCATTTTCCTTGGGAACTTTGCTTTTTCTCTTTACAGCATTTTCTGACAACAGATCAAACTTTTACGTAGTTTAACAGATCAGACTTTTACTTATGCAGAATTACCAAATATATACAATAGATATATATATATATATATATATATATATATATATTGTCGTAGATCGCCTCACTCGGCTGCACATAGAGGTAGGGACAGGAACACTGTCTCTTTAAATCTTCCGTTGTGGTTTATTAAGGGAACTGTATAACCCATGGCAATGTTAGCAAAAACAAACATGGCCTTCCCAGCTTAACAGGAAAAACAAAACATAACGTATGGCACAGTCCTTGTTGCTACGGGTAACAACCCGCTTCAGCAACAAACAACCCAAGGGTTAGCTTTCCTTCACATGGTAATACAGCTCCAGAGCTTTCTCCTCCAGACCCACCCCCCACCAAATACTCTAAAAGGCTGAGAATTTTTCCTCTGACCTTCTCACTCTCTACAGGTGTTTAATCACCCTAGCACCAAACTTGGCTAATTAACCCCTAGTCACTTCGGGCGCTGGAACATTTTTCCTATGTTTATATTACTGGAGCTAACAATCTCAGTGCTACATATCTCCCCTCCAGTACTTTTCCAGTGACTTTGTCACAATATACAGTATAGTATATATATATTTATTCTTAAAGAAGGAAAAGAGGGTTATTTGAATTTTTATGCTTTTACAATTTAGAAAACGTTTATTTTTTTACTTTCTTTTGTTAGGGACTTGAATGTGCAATTGTTTGATCACTTGTTCTATACACTGCAATGCTATAGTATTGCAATATATAAACAAGCATGACGTTCTCCTATAAAGCTCATGCATAGCATGTACTAGTCTGGTCTGTTTTATAGACCAGGGTAGTGCATGTCATTAGCTGGCTGCTGTTGTGCTCCTTTGCTAAGCGCACAGAGCCTGTCATGTCTGCATTTTGCGCAAATGACTTCTGATCAGACTTGTCCATAGTCATATTCTGCAATTTCTGTAATGTACACCCTGAGCCACTAAGAACTATTGTCTCTTCCTCCCTCACAATTCCCTCTCTGCTCCTTCTGAGCAACCTGCAGGGTGGAAGAGAGGAGGGTGTTCTGTGTGCTGTGGATAGAAGCCTTCATACTCCTCTCAGCTCGATCCGCACAAGGGGAGTAACAGCCCTCCTCTCACTCCCATTGCGCGGATCGAGCTGAGAAGTGTGAAGACTTCTATACACAGCACACAGAACACCCTCCTCTCTTCCCCCTTGTAGGCCGTGCAGAAGGACCCAAGAGGAAACCACATGACTTTCAGGTTGAGCATGAGCAAATCTCTCACTGAGGTGCCCCATGTTTCCCGTATCATAGAGCCAGCAGCAGCACCAACACTGAGAGTAGAGGACATAGGCCCCTTCCAGCATATTTTGCAGAGTGGCCACCCCCTCTGTCTGCAAATTACTCATGTACAGTCCCCTTCCTCTCTTAGTGTTGATGCTGCCACTGGTTCTAGGATAGATAAGATGTTTCAACAGCTGATCGGGCTCCTTCTCCTTCAGGGCCACTGTGCAGCTGCACCAGGGGTATGTCTACACCTGGTGCAGGGCCCACCAACTGCACTTGCAATTAGCATACAAATTCAACTATGGTTTTTATTTAAAACTGCAAAATGAATTTCTACAAGAAAGGGTAGGATTTATTCAGCATTAAAGCAACTTCATGTACATGTCATCAGTCTAGGGTATAAAATCCTGATGACAGCCGCACATTTCCTCAGTAGTAGGCACTTTATGGAAAATGTAGTATTGCATGGTGTCCATAAAAATGAGCAACATTATTTGATATGGGTGGGATGAGTGTGTCAGTTTGTGGAGCCATTTCTATATACATATATGGTATACCGTCCTCTAGGCTATTGATATACCTTAAAAGTGGGAAATGGAAGGGGGGTATCACCATGACAAACCTTTTGAATATGACATCCAAAATGTTCAATAATTATTTGCTAACTGAGGCAGCTACCACTTAGATAAAGAGTTTTTTTTATGATAGTATTTTGGAACTCTCTTGATAAGGGTTGTCCCTCCTAAAATATGATATTCTTATGCTACATCATGCAAGACTTAACAAATCTTTCGACTGAAATACTTTAAAAAAAAACACTTGTCTATAGATATTGGTGTTATATACTTATAAGGTCTTTTGATTTCCCTTCCAGTATGTTCAAGTTGTGTGTTCAGAGCCGGTGAGTGCTTCCTAGAGTGCTGATTTTTATTAACTGGTCTGCCCAAGAGCAGGAACCACTCCATTACCTGTGCACATCAGGATGAGGCAGGGCTGAGCTACTGCGCATGGGTGTCCGCCAACACTGGTCACATTAGGTGGATATTCTAAGAGGGAACAAAAAAAACACCAGGATGCTCCATAACAGGAATATAACAGCAAATTCTAGAGACAGAAACTTAAAAAAAGGAAATAATCCTATTGAATCATTTCTGTTGTATGTGACCTGAGAAAATCAATACTTTATAATAGGACAACTATATATATATATATATATATATATATATATATATATATATATATATATTTGTATAAAACTTAATTAAATAATAATTTAATGGGTAATTTATATTATTTATTTATTGGCTAATTTATTTATTTATTTAATGGCTAATTTATGGGAACAGAAGTAGAAAAAAATAGATCAGGTATAAATTCTTTATCAAAGTTGCTCACTGGAATGAATGTGAGAAATTATTTGAAGAGGACCTGTCACCAATTGTGACAGTCTGTTTTGATAAATACTTGCATTACACATGGAGTTACAGCAGTATAGCTTCTCAGAAATAGAAGAAAACAGTTAATAGAAGATCCAGCTCCAGAAGTTAGATGATAGGATAAAATTGCACTTTATTTCATCATCAATAAAATCACGTGGTGGATGAAAAAAAAAAGAAAATGACAGGGAAACACATCTCTTATGCGTTTTGACCCCCAAACAGGTTCTTTATAGCTATGGGGTTCGAAATGCGAAGGCCATGTGTTTTTCTGTCATTTTCATTTCTTTTGATCCACCACTTAATTTTATTAAAGAAGATATAAAGTGCAATTTTATCCTATCATCTAACTTCTGGAGCTGGATCTTCAATTACCTGTGTTGCTTCTATTGCTGCTTGTGGGCCCACGGATCCATGCTCCAAACTTACTGAATATCGCATAACCACGGAAAATCCATGAAACTGTGAGCCGATCCTTTTTTCTTCTTTATTGCATATATTCTTAGAGCTCTGTGCCACTTGTTTTTGACGTGGGTCTTGTCATCATTGATTGAACAGTGTCATACTGTCTAGGTTCACGCTCCCAGCTGGTAAAACAGATTTCAGTTCATGAATAAATTTGTTGGTGGAATAACAGAGGAATAGTACACCATAAAGGTACAAGAATATCTTCGCCAAATTGTTATTGCATGAAGAAGTATTTACTTAAATATGCATGTCAGGAGACCTAAAAGGTTTTGTATCTTTGATCTTTACGTTGCAAAAGCATTTAGGATTTAAGAGCCGTTTATAATATGTATATTCTGTTTTTACTTCAATGGAGTTGCTAAATACACTCAGCTGTGTTTTTTCTTTTACTGAAATAATTGTCCCTATACAAAGTAGTCACTGAGTAATGGATGCCACAAAGTGATGTCCTTGGTACACACTTTACTGGTCTGTTGTACAGTGAAGCTCAATGATAAATAGCTGTATTTTCCTTTGCAAATCATTGAGAATGATGATAACATAATAGTCAATACTCTAAAGTGCATAAAACATTTATCTCTGGTGTAACTTACCCTCTTCCTAATAGCTGTAACAGTGATATTCCAGTCTATGCAATGTACAATATAATAGAGGCTTTCAGGAACAAAATATTGCAGGTATGGTGTAAAACACCTAGGGGGACACATTCATAGAAATGGCCACAAACAGTTGTTCAGAGTTGATAGGGATATGTGACTATATTTTTGCATATTTACTATGTTAGGAAAGTGACCCATGTTAATAAGTGGCAGAAAATAGCAAGCTACCTATACCCGGTACCACCGAACACTGGTCATAAACCAAAGAAAGGTTACATGCAAATAAGCCTTTTAAAGAATTTTGTAATGGACAACTTTTATAAAATGTTGACTAGGCACAAGATGGGATATCTAGGGCTCAGGTATGAAAGATAGATAACACGTGATAAACAAATAAGTAACTGATACATACCAACACATAAAAATCACATATTATAATACTTAAGATAATTTCAATAGTTTCAAAAATAAGATTCTGCATATCTTAACTCTTTCATATCTCTTCTATAGCTGCAATATAAACTTAAAAGAAATCTGTCACCAGGTTTTTGCTACTACCTTTGAGAGCAGCATACTGTATGGGGCAGAGATCCTGATTCCAGTAATGTGTCATGGGCTATTTGCTCTAATTTTGATAAAATCACTGTTTTATCTGCTGCAGATCTACCAGTTCTGTGAATGCTAAGCTCTGTATAACCCCGTCCACATCACTGATTGTCTACTTCACAAATATAAAAAAGAGAGGGACACATCCAAGGAATTAAGTAACAGAATCTTCTTTTTCATATAACAGCTCGTTTACACGTCCGATTTTCTCGTAGAAATGCTATCTATGGTATTCATAGATAGCACTCGAAAGTATGATATTTTATGGAGCTATGCACGTCCGATATTTTCCTCTGACTGAGCGGTCAGTGGAAAATATCGGAGACATCAGAAAATATCAGTGTCTGAACAAAATCAGCAGTGCAAGATCCATGAAAAAAATCGGACTGCGCTTGGATGATGTAAAATCACTGCCGGCATCCCTGCATTGCTTCCCATACCCCACCATGCAGGGACACCGACTTACTCACCACTCCAGGCCGTGCAGTGAGCTCCTTGTCTTCTGCTTGCTGTGTGCAGTGATCTCCTGGACCTCTGCTTGCTGTGCACATTTCCTGGCTGCATACTTTGGGGTTGCCGCCTGAGCACTTCCTAATTCTTGAAGAAACAGTGTGCGCATTCCTAATGTGTCCCCAGCCTATGGCTGGGAGATACTTGGTACTTAAAACACCTCCATCTGTAGGGAGGTGCCTGAGCAACACTCTCTTTCAGTGTGTTTGTGCAATTACTGAGTTGCCAGGTCCTGTCCTGTTTCTGCCACCCTAGTGGTTGATAACAAGGCCTGAACCCTGAACCTGTCTGTATCTGTGTCAGTTCTTGTCTGAATTGGGACCTATCCCTGAACCTGTTTTGTATCTGTGTCTTGATCTTTCTCTTCACCTCTTCTGTCTGTAACCTGCAGCGTCTGAACCTGTACCTATCTCTTATACCTGCAGTGTCTGAATGAGTGCCTATCTCTATCTCTTGTCACTGTGCAACATTAGTGTTTAGTGAGTACACTTGCAACTTCATTATAAGTACCCTGTGTGAACTTGTTACAGTCTGTCTTGTCCTTAGTTATCCATCTATGTGTCCTGTGTGAACCTGACCCTGTTTACTCCGTGTGAACAGAGTCCTGTCTTGCCTGTCTGCGTCTGCGTTTCGCTGCCTCTCAGTGTTTGCGTTTCCCTGCCTGTCCGCGTCTGCGGTTCCATGCCTGTCCACGTCTGCGGTTCCATGCCTGTCTGCATCTGCAGTTCCCTGCCTGTCTGTCCAGTCTGAACTGGGTCCTACCCATGTCTGTATATCAGCAGTGTCTGCCAGTACATACCTGTATATCAGCCGGACCCGTCCGCACCTGCCAGTGCTAATCTGCATACCAGCCGGACCTGTCCGCACCTGCCAGTACTAGTCTGTATACCAGCAGGACCCGTCCGCACCTACCAGTGCTTATCTGTATACCAACTCGACCTGCCAGTGCGAATCTGTATACCAGCCGAACCTGCTAGTACCTGCATACCTTGTTGAGGCTCAGCAGCCGTGTGTCTGAGGTGTGCCTGGTTCTGTGTAGCACCTGGTTCTGCCCCTCCCGGGCTCTCCTCAGATCATGGCACTGTCAGTCTGGGAGTGGTACTTAGTCACGCCCCTCCAGGCACTCTTCGGTGTGTGGCACAGTGGGACCACAATCCACGCTTTCGCTAAACAGTCTGAGCATGAGCATAACAGATGACATCGGATTTTTACTAATTGTCAGAATGGAGAAGGTGGAGAAACTTTTTTTTCTTCTTTCTACATATGAGAAAAACTGATGACATTAGGACCATGCTCCGATAAAAGACTAATCAAACTCCGATCAATCTGATGAGAGTAATCGGTCCATTTTTTTCATACATGGAAAAATCAGATATGTGACTGAACCCTAAGAAAAATGGATAAAAAGACCTTAGAAATGGAAAAGGTTTACATGATAGCCATGAAAGATTAAAATCAAACCCTCTTCACATTAATCATTGTCAGCTTTCTGTGTATACTGTGCATAGGCAGAAAGCAGACAAATCATGATGGGGCAGGGTTACACAGAGCTTATGAATATGGAGGACTACATGACAGCAGGTTTAGTCCTCTAGTGATTATCTCCTATGTAGCATCAGCGTCTCTGCCCCGTACTAGGCAGAGACGCCGTCCCTCTCACCTCCCCGCTCCTGGCGCGGCGTCCTCCAGCGCTTCTCTCCCCGCTGCTTCCGGCACGCGCTCCTTCCCCGGCAGTGTGCTTAGGGCGCGCGCGCTCCCCCTCTCTTAAAGGGACCGCGCGCGCCGTCCTAAGGAGTCCCCGGCCAATTGCCGGAGGACCTCCCATATTTAAGGCACCTCCTCCAAAATGGAGGTGCCCGAGCAATGTTGTTGCAAAGCCTTCACTCTGCTTCAGCCCTCAGGTCCCGTTACCAGTTACCTGCCAGTCACCTGCCAGATTCCTGCTTGATACCTGCCTGATATCCGTTTACCTGCTTGCAAGCCTGCGGTCCGACGGTCTGCCTTCCGACACCTGTCAGTCTGTCTATGGACCAGCCTGCCCGCTCACCTGGGAGCGCTCATCTGCTACCAGCCTGCTAGCCTACCTGGAGGCTACGCCGTCACTTGCCGTGACCACCTGCCTCTCCAGAGACTCTTGCCTGCTCACCTGGGAGCGCTCACCTGCTACCTGTCTGCTAGCCTACCTGGAGGCTCTGCCGTCACTTGCCGTGACCACCTGCCCGTCCAGAGACACTTGCCCGCTCACCTGGGAGAGCTCACCTGCTACCTGCCTGCTAGCCTACCTGGAGGCTCTGCCGTCACTTGCCGTGACCACCTGCCTGTCCAAAGACTCTCGCCCGCTCACCTGGGAGCGCTCACGAGTAGTGTTGAGCCACCCCCGTAGTGTTCGAGTTCGGTTTGGTTCGTCGAACACCCATGTGTTCGCCGAACTGTTCGTCGAACTGTTCGTCGAAAAACCTTCGAACACCGTTAAAACCAATGGCAGGCAAACAAAAACACATAGAAACACATAGAAAACACCTTCAAAGGTGTCCAAAAGCTGACAAACTGCTCAGAAGACACAACTAACACATGGAAAAGTGACAAGTACATATAGTCATGCGAAAAGAAAAGAGGTGGAGGAGTAAAAGGAGGGGGAGACACAGATATAGGCATGTCATGCCCTTCTAAAATCCAAAAAGTGAGAAGCCGACACGTTCAGTCCGCTCCTGCCCCTGCTACCTCCGTGTCGCCGGGTTTGTGCCAGAGCCGCGGTGAAC
Organism: Phyllobates terribilis; assembly: GCF_046119375.1. Classification (NCBI taxonomy): domain Eukaryota; kingdom Metazoa; phylum Chordata; class Amphibia; order Anura; family Dendrobatidae; genus Phyllobates; species Phyllobates terribilis. The sequence goes on along the minus strand of NW_027362762.1, from coordinate 322,082,186 downwards.
CCTGACGGCCAGCCCCCCTCTCCCAATACTGGTGCCTGTCCGCTGGTGGGTCGAGCGAGCCCCCCTGTGGTGGAGGCAGCTCTAAGCTTTTTAATTTAAATTGTCTCTCTAATTTGAATGAATACACTTTAAATCCATTTACAAGGATCTATTGGAGGGCAAGTCTTATGCCAGCAGCCGCGTAATTCCAGCTCCAGTAGCGTCCACTAAAGCTGCTGCAGTTAAAAAGCTTTTATAAGGATCGAGCTCGGCTGTCCACCGCAAGGCATCCTACTGCCAGTCCCAGCCCCTATGCCTTGGGGTGCCTCCTGATGCTCTTCACTGAGTATCCCGTGGTCCCGAAGCATTTCCTTTGAAAAAATTAAGTGTCCAAACTACAGGTGGTGTAGCTTGCTTAACAGCCGGGATAATCCGCTGACTAGCAGACACTGCTACTAGGCACAAAGTATTTCCTGGGCTAGATACAGTTAAAAATTTGTAATTAGATACTCTCGTTGAATGCTGAGAAAGCATTCCATAGAGTCTCCTGGCACGCCATATATGATTCTCTTAAAAAGCTTGGGGTAGGGGTCTAGGGGACCCTTTTATCGCCAAAATCACGGCCCTGTATCACAATACGTCACCTAGGCTGAAGATAAATGGAACTGTAGCACCCTGAGGGCTCGGTTGCTACAGAGGTATTGCACCTCACCCAGAGGTGTGATATCTCACTCTCAGGTAAGGATGGAGTGTGGATCAGGACCCGACACCTGCATGCATTACACCACATTGCCGTGGGGCAGGGCGACCAATATGCCTCTGAGATGGGCACGACAGTCCCTGTCCCTGGCTGGAGTGGGGGGAGGGAACACTGAGGAAGGGGAACCCTGTAGTGCAGGAGCAGGGAGGAAGCAGTTCCTGGGTGCATTGAGAAGGGAGTATAAAAGGTGGGCACCATCTTAGTTCAGTGCAGAGAAGTCTGAGCAGAAGTGGCAGGGAGCAGGGGCTCTGCATGAGCTCTGCTCCGGAGGCGGGCCTAGTAACAGAGGCCCAGGCCTGGAAGAGGGAGAAGCAAGGAAGAGGAGCGGAGAAGGCTCCAGGAACGAGGAATGAAGGGATCCCAGGGGTGCGGACGGGAGAGTCGCCACCGCACGCCCGAATCCACCTGCGTGGAGGGGTCAGGCCAAAGGGGGAGACCAGTCCCCGAAACTAGTGGAGGCAGGAAACGACCCTCAGCTAGAAACCGGAGGCTGTGACATTTTATGTGGCGCAGCCCCTCGCTACACCCGCTAGGAAGGCACCACATAGGGTCAGGGAAACTGGCGCCAAGTTTACCAAGAGGAGGCACGAGGCAGCCGGACAGAAGGGTTGGTAAGAAAGGCCAGACAAAGGACACACAAAGGGGGTCCTGTGAAGCGCTCCAAAGTTATCTGGGAGTTGTCTGAGCCCCTCACCTGGTGAGCACAGTACGACGTGGGCAGCCGTTACCTGCAGACGTGGTCTGGATAATAAGAACTGTGAGTAAAGGCCCTGGACTACATCACTGACTCCGTGTCGTTACTGCTGCTGCCCTGCACCATCACCCCCATCCTCCGCATACACTGCCCTGAGGCTATACTCCTCCCGTGGGGAGTTATGCTACGCTCTGCTGCACCCACAACACCAGCCTCAGCGGTCTGCCCTGCAGCGGCGGTTCACTCTGACCGCAATCCACGGGTGGCGTAGTCGGACATTTAAACATCAAAACCACATAAATAGTTCCGCCACTGGTTTGACCACCCTGAGCCACGGAACCGGGTCGCCGCCACGAAGACTACAACCACCAGCATCCACCAAAAAGGGTCCGGCTCCGGGTGTCCCAAGGCCCAGGGGGTGCATCAGAACATTTTCATCACCTTTCACAATCACCAATGGGACAAGGCAGGGATGTCCTCTGCCCCCTCTCTTATACATCCTATTGACGGAGCACCTGCTCTCATCAATTCGCCATAACCCCAATATTAGGTGGATTGAGGTGGGAGGCACCGAGTACAAGTGCTCTCTATTTGCTGATGATGTCCTAGTATATATCACTCAATCACATATATCCATCCATGCTGTTATGGCTGAAATAGATCACTTTGTTACATGGTCAAATTTTAAAATCAATGCAGCGAAGTCTGAGGCCCTCGATGTCTCCCTCCCCAAATCCATATAGGATTCCATCCAGTCCAACTTTCCCTTTGCCTGGCCCTCACAGGGTATCAAATACTTAGGAATTCCTATTCATAGAGACCTCTCCCATCTATGTTATCTTAATTTTGGGCCCTTTATTGAACAACTCCATACAGACCACGGTTGGCAAGTTAGAACTGTAAGATTCACTACGTGAACCACTGGTGTTTTGTGGAAAAGCACATGTACACTGTGTTCCAAATTATTATGCAAAAAGTGTTTAGGAGTGATAAGGGAATAATTTGTTTGTTTGTCAGTTAAACTCATTGATGGTGATGTGTGTCAGGGCTCTTTATATCACTGTAAGCAATTGCAGACACCTGTGCTAATTAGTTTGGCAGGTGTGTCCAATGAAAGGCAAGACTACTTAAGAAGGCTGTCTCACATTATTAAGCAGCCTACATTTTCTGCCAAAATGGGAAAGAAAAAGGATGTGTCGGCTGCTGAGAAGCAACAAATTGCGGAGTGTTTAGGTCAAGGCATGACTACAATCAACATTGTGCGATGATCAGGATGAAGTGTCTTGGCAATCAAGAAGTATGTAGCTGATTCACAGTACACACGTGTGCGTGCTGATAAGGTCAAATTGAGGACTCTTTCCTACAGGCAATTACGTCAGGTTAAAAGAGCAGCGGCAAAAAAGCCTTGTCATAGCAGCAGACAAGTTTTTGAAGCTGCTGGTGCCTCCAACGTCCCCCGAACAACAAGATGCAGGGTCCTTCAGGGGTTTGCAGCTGTGCATACGCCATCCTGTCGACCTCCTCTATCCACTTCACACAAGCAGAAACGGCTCCAGTGGGCCAAACATTACATGAAGACTGATTTCAAAACTGTTTTGTTCACGGATGAGTGCCGTGCAGTGCTCGATGGTCCAGATGGATGGAGTGGAGGATGGCTGGTTGATGGACACCCCACGCAAACACGGCTACAGCGCCAACAAGGAGGAGGTGGAGTAATGTTTTGGGCTGGAATCATGGGGAGAGAGATTGTCGGCCCCTTTAGGATCCCTGAAGGCGCTAAAGATGAACTCCATAATGTATGTGGATTTTCTCAAACAGCACTTCCTGCCATGGTTCAAGAAGAAGAACCGTGTATTTCACAGCAAGATCATTTTTTTGCATGATAATGCACCATCTCATGCTGCACATAAAACATCTGCATCTCTGGCTGATATGGGCATAAAAGGGGACAAACTTATGGTGTGACCCCCATGCTCCCCTGACCTCTACCCCATTCCGAACCTCTGGAGCATCATCAAAAAGAGTGTCTATGATGGCGGGAGGCAGTTCACATCTAAGCAACAGCTCTGGGAGGGTATTCTGTCCTCATGCAAAACAATTGAAGCAGAAACCATCCAAAACCTGACAAATTGAATGGACGAGAGAGTTCAGAAGCTCCTTTCGAACAAGGGGTCCTATGTGAAAATGTAACATCACCTAGAATAAAGTTTTGAGTTGAAAACTGTTTGATTTCAGTTTCTAATAACCTGCTAATGCTTATCATTTCAAAAATGACCATTTTTTTGGTCTTTATTAAAATGAAAAGGTTGATCGAAAAGTTTGGGGGATCTAAGAGTGTGGCAACGCAGTAGTCATGATTACTTCGAATTCTGACAATATGAGGGTCATGTTGCAGGTAGTGCAGCAAGAAGGCACTTATGTGTCTTGCGCATCTCGGAGCCCCAAAATTATTTTCTGGGCTAGATGCAGCTAAAAATTATTATTAATTTTAAATCTGGTGGAGCTTAGTATAGATGGCCTAATAGGATCAGTACTGCACACTGCTACAAAGCCCAAATTATTTTCCAGTCAAGATACAGATAAACATGATTAGTAATTTTAAATCTGGTGGAGCTTATTATAGATGGCCTAATAGAATCAGTGCTGCACACTGCTACAAAGCCCAAATTATTTTCCAGCCAAGATACAGATAAACATGATTAGTAATTTGAAAGCTTAAAACGGTTGGTAGGGTGATTTTAACCAATCATCAAGCTTTTACTCTCCCCAGGATGACACAGGGGTAGAAAAGTCGTTTCGGATCCATGATTTGTTCATCTTTATGAACGTGAGTCTGTCTACATTATCATTGGAGAGCCGCGTGCGCTTATCTGTCAGCACACCACCAGCAGCGCTGAACACACGTTCAGACAGAACGCTGGCTGCGGGGCATGACAAGATCTCCAAGGCGTAAGTGGCTAGCTCCGGCCATTTATCCAGATTGGAAGCCCAAAAAGAGCAAGGGTCCAGTGACACAGTCATGGCTTCAATGTTTACTTGGAGATACTCCTGTACCATCGTCTCTAGGCGTTGACTATGTGTCAGACTTCTTGTCTCCTGTGGCCTTGCAAAGGATGGGCTAAAAAAGTGGTGAAATGATTCCGCAAAATTGATGTTACCAGCAGATACTGTAGTTCTGTTACGGTTTGAGTGCTGAACACTTGACGGTCCCACGGTTGGCAAGTTGGAACTGTGAGATTCACTACGTGCACCAATGGTGTTTTGTGGAAAAGCACATGTAAGATTCTGCAACAGTCTCTGCTGATACTCCTGCATGCGTGCATCCCTTTCTATGGCAGGAATAATTTCTGCAAATTTACTTTTGTACCGGGGATCTAACAGTGAGGCAACCCAGTAGTCAGGATTATTTCTAATTCTCACAATTCGAGGGTCATGTTGCAGGTAGTGCAGCAAGAAGGCACTCATGTGTGTTGCGCATCCAGGAGCACCAAGTCCCTGTTGTGTTGGTGGCGAGGTAACAATCATGCTTCCTTCCTCTGTCCTCTCCCCCCAACCTCGCACAACAGAAATGTGATCAAGGTCTCCCTCATCTGATGAGTCTTCCATCAGTTCGTCCTCCACTTCTTCCTGGGCTCCTGCACCTTCCTCACTAGTTTGGCTGCTACCATGCACCCTGGTAAAACCATCTCCCCCACCCTCACATGCCTGCCGCCTTGGTGCTGCCGACCGTCTGGACCTTGCAGATGTTAGCCCTTCCGCATACAACTCCTCCTCCTCTACTTCCTCCACCTCCTCTTGTGCCACCACCTGACTCCGAATTCTGTTTAACATGTGCTCCAGCATGTAAATCACCGGAATAGTCATGCTGATAATGGCATCGTCAGCACTAAACATCTTCGTCGCCATTTCAAAACTGTGCAGAAGGGTGCATAGGTCCCTGATCTGAGACCACTCCTCCAGCGTGATTTGCCCCACCTCTGGATCTCGTTGGCCCAGGCTATACGTCAGAACGTATTGCACCAGGGCTTGTCGGTGCTGCCACAGTCACTGCAACATGTGCAGAGTTGAATTCCAGCGGGTAGGCACATCGCATTTTAGCCGGTGAAGTGGCAGGCCCAACGACTTCTGTAGAGATGTAAGTCGCTGAGCTGCGGGATGCGAACGGCGGAAGTGAGCACACAGCGACCGTGCCCTCTGCAGAAGGCCATCTAGTCTGGGATAGTGGGCTAAAAATTGCTGGACAACCAGGTTCAACACGTGAGCCATACAAGGCACGTGTGTGACATTGCCCCGGCGAAGGGCCGCACCCAGGTTTGCAGCATTGTCGCACACGGCCTTCCCTGGTTTCAGGTCCAGTGGAGACAACCATTCATGAAATTGGTTCTCCAGAGCTGACCACAACTCCTCAGCTGTGTGACTCACATTTCCCAGACATTTCAAAGTAAAAACCGCCTGATGACGTTGAGCCCTACTGCCAGCATAGTAAGGAGGTGTGCAGGATCCCTTCTGCGCAGTTAGAAAGCTTGTGGCATGACCAGACAGGCTTTGGGTGCAGGTGGAAGACCGAGAGGAGGTTGAGGAGGCAGAAGCAGTGGAGGAACTTTGACATAAAGAGGATTGACGCACAACTCGTGGGGACGGCAAGACTTGGACAGCAGCCCCTTGTCCTGTTGTCACCATAGTTACCCAGTGCCCGTTCAGCGACATGTAACGCCCCTGTCCATGCCTACTTGTCCAAGTGTCTGTGGTGAAATGCACCCTGTCACACACAGAGTTTCTCAAAGAAGCGGTGATGTTGTGTGCGACATGCTGGTGGAGCGCAGGCACACCTTTCTTTGAGAAGTAGTGCCGACTGGGCATCTGGTACTGGGGCACTGCGACGGACATAAGGTCTCGAAAATCCTCTGTGTCCACCAGGCGGAAAGGCAGCATTTCTGTAGCCAAGAGCTTGCAGATGGTGAAATTCAACCTCTTAGCTTTCTCATGGCTAGGAGGAAATGGTCTTTTACTTGTCCACATCTGAGGGACCGAGGGCTGGCTATTGTGCTTAGACGGGGTTGATAATGGTGTCCCCGGCAAACTGCCGGTCTGTGAGGAAGATGCAGGCGGACATGTTAGGTTGTCTTGATCCAAAGGTGCTATCGATGTCGGACAGCGCTCAACACCAGCTGGTGTTACCACCTCCAAAGAAAATGATGACCTGCCAATCACGCTGGCTGTTGCGGGTAAAGAGGTGGCAGGTCTGCGCCCCAAAACAGGTGTGACTGCTGTCCCCCCAGTCACAGAGGATGAAGAGGCCGCGGATGCACAAGATATGGCAGGCGGTGGTTGGCCCGGCCGGCTAGGCCGCATTGTAGCACACTGAGCTTCCCACTGCAACTTATGCTTCATGTCCATGTGCCGGTTCATGCATGAAGTACTCAAACTATGTATTTTTTGGCCTCTACTTAGCTTTTGCTGACAAATGTTACAGATAACACGAGTTGGGTCATCTTTATCGATCTGAAAAAATGCCCAGGCTATGCAAGGCTTAGCACCATGCGACCTGAAGAGCCACCACGACTTGTGGTGAGAGGCAGAGTTGTGTTTGAGGATGCAGTTGTTGACGTGCTTCCAGTACTACGTCTCTGTCCAGGAAGGCGCAACCTGACCTCGTCGTCACTAGCATCTTCCTCCACCTCCTCTGCTGACCTCATCTCTTGGCTGACTGTGGGTTGACAGTAAGTGGGATCTCCAACCTCATCATCATCACCCTGTGCGTTATCACACCCGTCGTCCTCAGAGCCAACCTGTTCCTGCCCTGACAAAAAACTAAAGTTGTCGCTCCAATCAGGTATTTGAGTCTCATCATCGTCTTCCTCATTGTCTCCACCAACAGGAGTTACAGTTTGGGAATGAGGGTCTACATTATGGTCAGAACCTTCTGCGTCTGGTCCTGGATCCGACTCATAAAGATTCTGGGCATCAGTGCAGATCATTTCCTCGTCTGGATTCACAGAAGCGCTGGAGTCGACCTCTGATTCCCAGGCTATAGTATGAGTAAACAGCTCTGCAGACTCAACCATCTGTTCTACCTCATACTCAGACGGGCAGCTGGAGATTTGGGAGCTGTGAGGAAGCAAGTGCGATTGGGGTGACACCTTTGAGGACTGGAGTATTTGTGATGTTGAAGTTGATGTGGAGGAGAGCCCACTTAAAGGAGCTCTTGATATCCGTTGAAGCACCTGCTGTTTTTGTGCCTCATCTGGAATTTGTAGCGATTGGCGTGGCCGTAAGAAAGGGATCTTATCACATTGTCCGCTAAAAGAAGTAGACATTTTAGTTTGGCTGGAAGATGGTCTTTCTTCTGCAGATGTTACTGTTGCTTTAACACCTACCCCACGGACACAACCTTTTTTCCCCTTCCCAACACGCCTATTCCCCTTTCCACCAGCAGCAGGCCTTTTTCCACTCATTTTGGTGGTTAACTAATTCACAACTCTGGAGTTGTTTGCACAAAAAAACAATGGATGGGAACCGAGCAGAGCTGAGTGGCCAAACTGTGGTATTAGGCCAAAACTATTGGCTGGGTTAGATGCAGAAAAAAATTATATTCAATTTGCAACCTGATGGAGGTCAGTATAGATGGACTAATAGAACAAGTCCCACACACAGCTAGAAGCCCAAATATTTTTTCAGAGGTAGATGCAGAAAAAAAAATATTCAGTTTGCAACCTGATGGAGGTCAGTATAGATGGACTAATAGAGAAAGTCCCACACACTGCTAGAAGGCCAAATATTTTTTCAGAGCTAGATGCAGAAAAAAATTATATTCAGTTTGCAACCTGATGGAGGTCAGTATAGATGGACTAATAGAGAAAGTCCCACACACTGCTAGAAGGCCAAATATTTTTTCAGAGCTAGATGCAGAAAAAAATTATATTCAGTTTGCAACGTGATGGAGGTCTGTATAGATGGATTAATAGAGAAAGTCCCACACACTGCTAGAAGGCCAAATATTTTTTCAGAGCTAGATGCAGAAAAAAATTATATTCAGTTTGCAACCTGATGGAGGTCAGTATAGATGGACTAATAGAACAAGTCCCACACACAGCTAGAAGCCCAAATATTTTTTCAGAGGTAGATGCAGAAAAAAATTATATTCAGTTTGCAACCTGATGGAGGTCTGTATAGATGGATTAATAGAACAAGTCCCACACACAGCTAGAAGCCCAAATATTTTTTCAGAGGTAGATGCAGAAAAAAATTATATTCAGTTTGCAACCTGATGGAGGTCTGTATAGATGGATTAATAGAACAAGTCCCACACACAGCTAGAAGCCCAATATTTTTTCAGAGGTAGATGCAGAAAAAAAATATATTCAGTTTGCAACCTGATGGAGGTCAGTATAGATGGACTAATAGAGAAAGTCCCACACACTGCTAGAAGGCCAAATATTTTTTCAGAGCTAGATGCAGACAAAAAATTATTTTTAATTTGCAACCTGATGGAGGTCAGTATAGATGGACTAATAGAGAAAGTCCCACACACTGCTAGAAGGCCAAATATTTTTTCAGAGCTAGATGCAGATATAAATTATTTTTAATTTGCAACCTGATGGAGGTCAGTATAGATGGACTAATAGAGAAAGTCCCACACACTGCTAGAAGGCCAAATATTTTTTCAGAGCTAGATGCAGATAAAAATTATTTTTAATTTGCAACCTGATGGAGGTCTGTATAGATGGACTAATAGAGAAAGTCCCACACACTGCTAGAAGGCCAAATTTTTTTTCAGAGCTAGATGTAGAAAAAAATTATATTCAGTTTGCAACCTGATGGAGGTCAGTATAGATGGACTAATAGAACAAGTCCCACACACAGCTAGAAGCCCAAATATTTTTTCAGAGGTAGATGCAGATAAAAATTATTTTTAATTTGCAACCTGATGGAGGTCAGTATAGATGGACTAATAGAGAAAGTCCCACACACTGCTAGAAGGCCAAATATTTTTTCAGAGCTAGATGCAGACAAAAAATTATTTTGAATTTGCAGCGTGATGGAGGTCAGTATAGATGGACTAATAGAGAAAGTCCCACACACTGCTAGAAGCCCAATATTTTTTCAGAGGTAGATGCAGAAAAAAAATATATTCAGTTTGCAACCTGATGGAGGTCAGTATAGATGGACTAATAGAGAAAGTCCCACACACTGCTAGAAGGCCAAATATTTTTTCAGAGCTAGATGCAGATAAAAATTATTTTTAATTTGCAACCTGATGGAGGTCAGTATAGATGGACTAATAGAGAAAGTCCCACACACTGCTAGAAGGCCAAATATTTTTTCAGAGCTAGATGCAGAAAAAAATTATATTCAGTTTGCAACCTGATGGAGGTCAGTATAGATGGACTAATAGAACAAGTCCCACACACAGCTAGAAGCCCAAATATTTTTTCAGAGGTAGATGCAGAAAAAAATTATATTCAGTTTGCAACCTGATTTAGGTCTGTATAGATGGATTAATAGAACAAGTCCCACACACAGCTAGAAGCCCAAATATTTTTTCAGAGGTAGATGCAGAAAAAAATTATATTCAGTTTGCAACCTGATGGAGGTCTGTATAGATGGATTAATAGAACAAGTCCCACACACAGCTAGAAGCCCAATATTTTTTCAGAGGTAGATGCAGAAAAAAAATATATTCAGTTTGCAACCTGGTGGAGGTCAGTATAGATGGACTAATAGAGAAAGTCCCACACACTGCTAGAAGGCCAAATATTTTTTTCAGAGCTAGATGCAGACAAAAAATTATTTTTAATTTGCAACCTGATGGAGGTCAGTATAGATGGACTAATAGAGAAAGTCCCACACACTGCTAGAAGGCCAAATATTTTTTCAGAGCTAGATGCAGATATAAATTATTTTTAATTTGCAACCTGATGGAGGTCAGTATAGATGGACTAATAGAAAAAGTCCCACACACTGCTAGAAGGCCAAATATTTTTTCAGAGCTTGATGCAGAAAAAAATTATATTCAGTTTGCAACCTGATGGAGGTCAGTATAGATGGACTAATAGAACAAGTCCCACACACTGCTAGAAGCCCAAATATTTTTTCAGAGCTAGATGCAGAAAAAAATTATATTCAATTTGCAACCTGATGGAGGTCAGTATAGATGGACTAATAGAATGATGCTATGCCCAAAAGATTTTACTTCACTAGGTGCAGTAAAAAAATTGGTATTCTATACACAGGTGGTATATCTTGCAACACAGATAGGCTACTCCACTGACTAACACACTCTGCAATAGGCCAAAAAGGATTAGCTTTGCTAGATTCAGCCAAATGCTGTGAAAAAAACTTGCACAGCACTGGCACAGACCTGCCTGGCAAAAACTGATAGGAACTGATGTAACCTAGTCCTGAAAAGGACTGCAATTACAATTAGTCTTTACTCCCACAATCTATCTATTTAAGAGCACAGACCTGCCTGATAAACGTCGTAGGAAATGCTGTAACCTAGTCCTTAAAAGGACTGCAATCACAACTATTCCCTACTCCCAAGCTATCTGTAGTTTTGTGCGAAAATTGGCTTGAAATTAACAAGGTATAGCGCACACAGCAACAGCGGTGCCGTCTAACACGCAGCTGCAGCAGTGAGAAAATGGTGGCGACGGGGAAAATGGCTTGGTCTTATAGGGCAAGGACATGTGACATACACTGCCAATGACACATGCCCTTGCTTGTGTGAAAAAAAGCACTTCGCTCCGTGTGTGCGCTGCTGATAGGCTGACAGATTGCACCTCCCCACTGTAAATGCGGGAAAGAGAAAATAAAATGGAGATCTTCATTATTCCTGCAGAGATCCATCCCCTGCCCCTCCCCCCACCCAGCTGTACACTCAAACTGCGTATTAACATTAATTTTCATCATTACTGAGAAAAAATCCAGTTATGATTTTGGTGCACGAACAGTTATCGAACATAACCTCGAACAGCCGAATTTTTCTCAAATCGTTCGTGTTCGCCGAACGGCTCGAACACCGCCCAAAACAGCTCGAATTTGAGATTGGCGAACAGTTCGAGTCGAACAACGCTCATCTCTACTCACCAGCCACCTGCCTGCTGTCCTTCTACTCAGAGACTGTCCCTGTCACTTGCCGTGACTACCTGCCCTTCTACCCAGAGCCTGTCCCTGTCACTTGCCGTGACTACCTGCCCGTCTTCCCTGGGAGCCACCCGCTTCCTTACAAGGATCACCCCCTTGTATAGTTGCTCAGAGGTTCCTCCTCCCAGACCCATTACAGTTTGCTCAGGCCATGGAACCCGGTGGCACCCAAGCTCCCTCGCTCTCGGACCTATGTCATGAACTGTCCCGTCAGAGGTCCCAACAGGAGTCCATCCTGAGTCATCTGCGGAATGTCAACTCTCGCCTGGACACTCTGACTGCTCCACCAGCAACCACCGCTAGTGTCATGACTCGCAGCCCGGCAGCGCCGCTGCCCACCAATACCATGGCATCCTGCCCCGGACCCCTGCTTTCTGCACCTCCTCGCTTTGGAGGCGACCCCGCTCAAGCTCGGGGTTTCATAAACCAGTGCGCCCTGCACTTTGAGCTATTGGCATACCAGTTCATCTCCGACAGGGCCAAGGTGGCCTTCATCATGTCCCATCTTACTGGGGAGGCACTGGCATGGCTAAATCCCCTGTGGGAGAGAGAGGATCCCCTGGTGTCCAACCTGCCGTCTTTCCTCGCTGCTTTCCGGAAAGTCTTCGATGAACCTGGACGGAAAACCTCTTCTGCCTCCTCTCTGCTACGTCTCCGCCAAGGGAGTCTCACCGTGGGCCAATATGCCATACGGTTCCGCACCCTCGCTTCTGAGCTTGCCTGGGAAAATGAGGCTCTGGTGTCCGTCTTCTGGGAGGGTCTTTCCGGTCGGATTAAGGACGAGTTAGCTGGTCGGCACATTCCTACCACTCTGGATGACCTGGTGTCACTAGCTACCCGGATTGGAATCCAGTTCCAAGAACGTGCCAAAGAGACTACCTGGGAGAAAGACTTTTCTTGCTCTGCTCCTACTTCCCTGAGACCTGCCTCTCAATCAGTCACTCCGCGGGCGCTCTCGCCTGAACCTATGCAGATCGACCAGACCAAGATGGTCAGATCTCGCCAAGAATCTCGCCGAGCCGAGGAAGGCTGTTTCTATTGTGGCAGTATGGAGCACTTCATCCTTTCCTGCCCGGAGAAGCCGGGAAACCCAGTGTCTAGGACCGCTCGGAGAGGTCGTCCTAGACAAAAGTAAGCCCTCTCCGTCTCTGACTTTACCGGTCTCTATTGCTTGGGGAGAAAACCGTCACTTTGAACTCGCCCACCTGGATTCTGGAGCTGCTGGAAACCTCATCTCCCAGTCTCTGGTAGAGAGATACCGTATTCCCACCAAGTCCCTGGCTGAACCATTATCAGTCGCCTCCGTGGATGGAGGACTTCTCTCGGAGACCATCCTGCTCGTCACTGAACCCATAACCCTGCAGGTGGGAATGCTGCACTCTGAGGAAATCTCATTCCATGTGTTGTCCGGACTTTCTCACTCCCTGTTGCTAGGTCTACCTTGGCTCCAGACACACGAACCCGTATTGAACTGGCGATCCGGTGAAGTACTCCGATGTGGTCCAGACTGCCATAGGACCTGCCTGGTTCCGGTCCGCCCAGCTCGCCCTCCGCCTACTCCAGCTAATTTACCAGGTCTCCTGGCTCCTTACTAGTGTTGAGCCACCCCCGTAGTGTTCGAGTTCGGTTCGGTTCGTCGAACACCCGTGTGTTCGCCGAACTGTTCGTCGAACTGTTCGTCGAACACCTTCGAACACCGTTAAAACCAATGGCAGGCAAACAAAAACACATAGAAACACATAGAAAACACCTTCAAAGGTGTCCAAAAGCTAACAAACTGCTCAGAAGACATAACTAACACATGGAAAAGTGACAAGTACATATAGTCATGCGAAAATAAAAGAGGTGGAGGAGTAAAAGGAGGGGGAGACACAGATATAGGCATGTCATGCCCTTCTAAAATCCAAAAAGTGAGAAGCCGACACGGCCAGTCCGCTCCTGCCCGTGCCACCTCCGTGTCGCCGGGTTTGTGCCAGAGCCGCGGTGAACCCTGATGGCCAACCCCCCTCTCCCAATACTGGTGCCTGTCCGCTGGTGGGTCGAGCGAGCCCCCCTGTGGTGGAGGCAGCTCTAAGCTTTTTAATTTAAATTGTCTCTCTAATTTGAATGAATACACTTTAAATCCATTTACAAGGATCTATTGGAGGGCAAGTCTCATGCCAGCAGCCGCGTAATTCCAGCTCCAGTAGTATCCACTAAAGCTGCTGCAGTTAAAAAGCTTTTATAAGGATCGAGCTCGGCTGTCCACCGCAAGGCATCCTACTGCCAGTCCCAGCCCCTATGCCTTGGGGTGCCTCCTGATGCTCTTCACTGAGTATCCCATGGTCCCGAAGCATTTCCTTTGAAAAAATTAAGTGTCTAAACTACAGGTGGTGTAGCTTGCTTAACAGCCGGGATAATCCGCTGACTAGCAGACACTGCTACTAGGCACAAAGTATTTCCTGGGCTAGATGCAGTTAAAAATTTGTAATTAGATACTCTCGTTGGATGCTGAGAAAGCATTCCATAGAGTCTCCTGGCACGCCATATATGATTCTCTTAAAAAGCTTGGGGTAGGGGTCTAGGGGACCCTTTTATAGCCAAAATCACGGCCCTGTATCACAATACGTCACCTAGGCTGAAGATAAATGGAACTCTAGCACCCTGAGGGCTCGGTTGCTACAGAGGTATTGCACCTCACCCAGAGGTGTGATATCTCACTCTCAGGTAAGGATGGAGTGTGGATCAGGACCCGACACCTGCATGCATTACACCACATTGCCGTGGGGCAGGGCGACCAATATGCCTCTGAGATGGGCACGACAGTCCCTGTCCCTGGCTGGAGTGGGGGGAGGGAACACTGAGGAAGGGGAACCCTGTAGTGCAGGAGCAGGGAGGAAGCAGTTCCTGGGTGCATTGAGAAGGGAGTATAAAAGGTGGGCACCATCTTAGTTCAGTGCAGAGAAGTCTGAGCAGAAGTGGCAGGGAGCAGGGGCTCTGCATGAGCTCTGCTCCGGAGGCGGGCCTAGTAACAGAGGCCCAGGCCTGGAAGAGGGAGAAGGAAGGAAGAGGAGCGGAGAAGGCTCCAGGAACGAGGAATGAAGGGATCCCAGGGGTGCGGACGGGCGAGTCGCCACCGCACGCCCGAATCCACCTGCGTGGAGGGGTCAGGCCAAAGGGGGAGACCGGTCCCCGAAACTAGTGGAGGCAGGAAACGACCCTCAGCTAGAAACCGGAGGCTGTGACATTTTATGTGGCGCAGCCCCTCGCTACACCCGCTAGGAAGGCACCACATAGGGTCAGGGAAACTGGCGCCAAGTTTACCAAGAGGAGGCCCGAGGCAGCCGGACAGAAGGGTTGGTAAGAAAGGCCAGACAAAGGACACACAAAGGGGGTCCTGTGAAGCGCTCCAAAGTTATCTGGGAGTTGTCTGAGCCCCTCACCTGGTGAGCACAGTACGACGTGGGCAGCCGTTACCTGCAGACGTGGTCTGGATAATAAGAACTGTGAGTAAAGGCCCTGGACTGCATCACTGACTCCGTGTCGTTACTGCTGCTGCCCTGCACCATCACCCCCATCCTCCGCATACACTGCCCTGAGGCTATACTCCTCCCGTGGGGAGTTATGCTACGCTCTGCTGCACCCACAACACCAGCCTCAGCGGTCTGCCCTGCAGCGGCGGTTCACTCTGACCGCAATCCACGGGTGGCGTAGTCGGACATTTAAACATTAAAACCACATAAATAGTTCCGCCACTGGTTTGACCACCCTGAGCCACGGAACCGAGTCGCCGCCACGAAGACTACAACCACCAGCATCCACCAAAAAGGGTCCGGCTCCGGGTGTCCCAAGGCCCAGGGGGTGCATCAGAACATTTTCATCACCTTTCACAATCACCAATGGGACAAGGCATGGATGTCCTCTGTCCCCTCTCTTATACATCCTAGTGACGGAGCACCTGCTCTCATCAATTCGCCATAACCCCAATATTAGGTGGATTGAGGTGGGAGGCACCGAGTACAAGTGCTCTCTATTTGCTGATGATGTCCTAGTATATATCACTCAATCACATATATCCATCCATGCTGTTATGACTGAAATAGATCACTTTGTTACATGGTCAAATTTTAAAATCAATGCAGCGAAGTCTGAGGCCCTCGATGTCTCCCTCCCCAAATCCATATAGGATTCCATCCAGTCCAACTTTCCCTTTGCCTGGCCCTCACAAGGTATCAAATACTTAGGAATTCCTATTCATAGAGACCTCTCCCATCTATGTTATCTTAATTTTGGGCCCTTTATTGAACAACTCCATACAGACCACGGTTGGCAAGCTAGAACTGTAAGATTCACTACGTGAACCACTGGTGTTTTGTGGAAAAGCACATGTACACTGCGTTCCAAATTATTATGCAAAAAGTGTTTAGGAGTGATAAGGGAAGAATTTGTTTGTTTGTCAGTTAAACTCATTGATGGTGATGTGTGTCAGGGCTCTTTATATCACTGTAAGCAATTGCAGACACCTGTGCTAATTAGTTTGGCAAGTGTGTCCAATGAAAGGCAAGACTACTAAAGAAGGCTGTCTCACATTATTAAGCAGCCTACATTTTCTGCCAAAATGGGAAAGAAAAAGGATGTGTCGGCTGCTGAGAAGCAATAAATTGTGGAGTGTTTAGGTCAAGGCATGACTACAATCAACATTGTGCGATGATCAGGATGAAGTGTCTTGGCAATCAAGAAGTATGTAGCTGATTCACAGTACACACGTGTGCGTGCTGATAAGGGCAAATTGAGGACTCTTTCCTACAGGCAATTACGTCAGGTTGAAAGAGCAGCGGCAAAAAAGCCTTGTCATAGCAGCAGACAAGTTTTTGAAGCTGCTTGTGCCTCCAACGTCCCCCGAACAACAAGATGCAGGGTCCTTCAGAGGTTTTACAGCTGTGCATACGCCATCCTGTCGACCTCCTCTATCCACTTCACATAAGCAGAAACGGCTCCAGTGGGCCAAACATTACATGAAGACTGATTTCAAAACTGTTTTGTTCACGGATGAGTGCCGTGCAGCGCTCGATGGTCCAGATGGATGGAGTGGAGGATGGCTGGTTGATGGACACTCCACGCAAACACGGCTACAGCGCCAACAAGGAGGAGGTGGAGTAATGTTTTGGGCTGGAATCATGGGGAGAGAGATTGTCGGCCCCTTTAGGATCCCTGAAGGCGCTAAAGATGAACTCCATAATGTATGTGGATTTTCTCAAACAGCACTTCCTGCCACGGTTCAAGAAGAAGAACCGTGTATTTCACAGCAAGATCATTTTTCTGCATGATAATGCACCATCTCATGCTGCACATAAAACATCTGCATCTCTGTCTGATATGGGCATAAAAGGGGACAAACTTATGGTGTGACCCCCATGCTCCCCTGACCTGTACCCCATTCAGAACCTTTGGAGCATCATTAAAAGGAGTGTCTATGATGGCGGGAGGCAGTTCACATCTAAGCAACAGCTCTGGGAGGGTATTCTGTCCTCATGCAAAACAATTGAAGCAGAAACCATCCAAAACCTGACAAATTCAATGGACGAGAGAGTTCAGAAGCTCCTTTCGAACAAGGGGTCCTATGTGAAAATGTAACATCACCTAGAATAAAGTTTTGAGTTGAAAACTGTTTGATTTCAGTTTCTAACAACCTGCTAATGCTTAGGTATTGCAGCAAGAAGGCACTTATGTGTCTTGCGCATCTCGGAGCCCCAAAATTATTTTCCGGTCTAGATGCAGCTAAAAATTATTATTAATTTTAAATCTGGTGGAGCTTAGTATAGATGGCCTAATAGGATCCGTGCTGCACACTGCTACAAAGCCCAAATTATTTTCCAGTCAAGATACAGATAAACATGATTAGTAATTTTAAATCTGGTGGAGCTTATTATAGATGGCCTAATAGAATCAGTGCTGCACACTGCTACAAAGCCCAAATTATTTTCCAGTCAAGATACAGATAAACATGATTAGTAATTTTAAATCTGGTGGAGCTTATTATAGATGGCCTAATAGAATCAGTGCTGCACACTGCTACAAAGCCCAAATTATTTTCCAGCCAAGATACAGATAAACATGATTAGTAATTTGAAAGCTTAAAACGGTTGGTAGGGTGATTTTAACCAATCTTCAAGCTTTTACTCTCCCCAGGATGACACAGGGGTAGAAAAGTCGTTTCGGATCCATGATTTGTTCATCTTTATGAACGTGAGTCTGTCTACATTATCAGTGGAGAGCCGCGTGCGCTTATCTGTCAGCACACCACCAGCAGCGCTGAACACACGTTCAGACAGAACGCTGGCTGCGGGGCATGACAAGATCTCCAAGGCGTAAGTGGCTAGCTCCGGCCATTTATCCAGATTGGAAGCCCAAAAAGAGCAAGGGTCCAGTGACACAGTCGTGGCTTCAATGTTTACTTGGAGATACTCCTGTACCATCGTCTCTAGGCGTTGACTATGTGTCAGACTTCTTGTCTCCTGTGGCCTTGCAAAGGATGGGCTAAAAAAGTGGTGAAATGATTCCGCAAAATTGATGTTACCAGCAGATACTGTGGTTCTGTTACGGTTTGAGTGCTGAACACTTGACGGTCCCACGGTTGGCAAGTTGGAACTGTGAGATTCACTACGTGCACCACTGGTATTTTGTGGAAAAGCACATGTAAGATTCTGCAACAGTCTCTGCTGATACTCCTGCATGCGTGCATCCCTTTCTATGGCAGGAATAATTTCTGCAAATTTACTTTTGTACCGGGGATCTAACAGTGTGGCAACCCAGTAGTCAGGATTATTTCTAATTCTCACAATTCGAGGGTCATGTTGCAGGTAGTGCAGCAAGAAGGCACTCATGTGTGTTGCGCATCCAGGAGCACCAAGTTCCTGTTGTGTTGGTGGCGAGGTAACAATCATGCTTCTTTCCTCTGTCCTCTCCCCCCAACCTCGCACAACAGAAATGTGATCAAGGTCTCCCTCATCTGATGAGTCTTCCATCAGTTCGTCCTCCACTTCTTCCTGGGCTCCTGCACCTTCCTCACTAGTTTGGCTGCTACCATGCGCCCTGGTAAAACCATCTCCCCCACCCTCACATGCCTGCCACCTTGGTGCTGCCGACCGTCTGGACCTTGCAGATGTTAGCCCTTCCGCATACAACTCCTCCTCCTCTACTTCCTCCACCTCCTCTTGTGCCACCACCTGACTCCGAATTCTGTTTAACATGTGCTCCAGCATGTAAATCACCGGAATAGTCATGCTGATAATGGCATCGTCAGCACTAAACATCTTCGTCGCCATTTCAAAACTGTGCAGAAGGGTGCATAGGTCACTGATCTGAGACCACTCCTCCAGCGTGATTTGCCCCACCTCTGAATCTCGTTGGCCCAGGCTATACGTCAGAACGTATTGCACCAGGGCTTGTCGGTGCTGCCACAGTCGCTGCAACATGTGCAGAGTTGAATTCCACCGGGTAGGCACATCGCATTTTAGCCGGTGAAGTGGCAGGCCCAACTACTTCTGTAGAGATGTAAGTCGCTGAGCTGCGGGATGCGAACGGCGGAAGTGAGCACACAGCGACCGTGCCCTCTGCAGAAGGCCATCTAGTCTGGGATAGTGGGCTAAAAATTGCTGGACAACCAGGTTCAACACGTGAGCCATACAAGGCACGTGTGTGACATTGCCCCGGCGAAGGGCCGCACCCAGGTTTGCAGCATTGTCGCACACGGCCTTCCCTGGTTTCAGGTCCAGTGGAGACAACCATTCATGAAATTGGTTCTCCAGAGCTGACCACAACTCCTCAGCTGTGTGACTCACATTTCCCAGACATTTCAATGTAAAAACCGCCTGATGACGTTGAGCCCTACTGCCAGCATAGTAAGGAGGTGTGCAGGATCCCTTCTGCGCAGTTTGAAAGCTTGTGGCATGACCAGACAGGCTTTGGGTGCAGGTGGAAGACCGAGAGGAGGTTGAGGAGGCAGAAGCAGTGGAGGAACTTTGACATAAAGAGGATTGACGCACAACTCGTGGGGACGGCAAGACTTGGACAGCAGCCCCTTGTCCTGCTGTCACCATAGTTACCCAGTGCCCAGTCAGCGACATGTAACGCCCCTGTCCATGCCTACTCGTCCAAGTGTCTGTGGTGAAATGCACCCTGTCACACACAGAGTTTCTCAAAGAAGCGGTGATGTTGTGTGCGACATGCTGGTGGAGCGCAGGCACACCTTTCTTTGAGAAGTAGTGCCGACTGGGCATCTGGTACTGGGGCACTGCGACGGACATAAGGTCTCGAAAATCCTCTGTGTCCACCAGGCGGAAAGGCAGCATTTCTGTAGCCAAGAGCTTGCAGATGGTAAAATTCAACCTCTTAGCTTTCTCATGGCTAGGAGGAAATGATCTTTTACTTGTCCACATCTGAGGGACCGAGGGCTGGCTATTGTGCTTAGACGGAGTTGATAAGGGTGTCCCCGGCAAACTGCCGGTCTGTGAGGAAGATGCAGGCAGACATGTTAGGTTGCCTTGATCCAAAGGTGGTGCTATCGATGTCGGACAGCGCTCAACACCAGCTGGTGTTACCACCTCCAAAGAAAATGATGACCTGCCAATCACGCTGGCTGTTGCGGGTAAAGAGGTGGCAGGTCTGCGCCCCAAAACAGGTGTGACTGCTGTCCCCCCAGTCACAGAGAATGAAGAGGCCGTGTTTGCACAAGATATGGCAGACGGTGGTTGGCCCGGCCGGCTAGGCCGCATTGTAGCACACTGAGCTTCCCACTGCAACTTATGCTTCATGTCCATGTGCCGGTTCATGCATGAAGTACTCAAACTATGTATTTTTTGGCCTCTACTTAGCTTTTGCTGACAAATGTTACAGATAACACGAGTTGGGTCATCTTTATCGATCTGAAAAAATGCCCAGGCTATGCAAGGCTTAGCACCCATGCGACCTGAAGAGCCACCACGACTTGTGGTGAGAGGCAGAGTTGTGTTTGAGGATGCAGTTGTTGACGTGCTTCCAGTACTACGTCTCTGTCCAGGAAGGCGCAACCTGACCTCGTCGTCACTAGCATCTTCCTCCACCTCCTCTGCTGACCTCATCTCTTGGCTGACTGTGGGTTGACAGTAAGTGGGATCTCCAACCTCATCATCATCACCCTGTGCGTTATCACACCCGTCGTCCTCAGAGCCAACCTGTTCCTGCCCTGACAAAAAACTAAAGTTGTCGCTCCAATCAGGTATTTGAGTCTTATCACCGTCTTCCTCATTGTCTCCACCAACAGGAGTTACAGTTTGGGAATGAGGGTCTACATTATGGTCAGAACCTTCTGCGTCTGGTCCTGGATCCGACTCATAAAGATTCTGGGCATCAGTGCAGATCATTTCCTCGTCTGGATTCACAGAAGCGCTGGAGTCGATCTCTGATTCCCAGGCTATAGTATGAGTAAACAGCTCTGCAGACTCAACCATCTGTTCTACCTCATACTCAGACGGGCAGCTGGAGATTTGGGAGCTGTGAGGAAGCAAGTGCCATTGGGGTGACACCTTTGAGGACTGGAGTATTTGTGATGTTGAAGTTGATGTGGAGGAGAGCCCACTTAAAGGAGCACTTGATATCCGTTGAAGCACCTGCTGTTTTTGTGCCTCATCTGGAATTTGTAGCGATTGGCGTGGCCGTAAGAAAGGGATCTTATCACATTGTCCGCTAAAAGAAGTAGACATTTTAGTTTGGCTGGAAGATGGTCTTTCTTCTGCAGATGTTACTGTTGCTTTAACACCTACCCCACGGACACAACCTTTTTTCCCCTTCCCAACACGCCTATTCCCCTTTCCACCAGCAGCAGGCCTTTTTCCACTCATTTTGGTGGTTAACTAATTCACAACTCTGGAGTTGTTTGCACAAAAAAACAATGGATGGGAACCGAGCAGAGCTGAGTGGCCAAACTGTGGTATTAGGCCAAAACTATTGGCTGGGTTAGATGCAGAAAAAAATTATATTCAATTTGCAACCTGATGGAGGTCTGTATAGATGGATTAATAGAACAAGTCCCACACACAGCTAGAAGCCCAATATTTTTTCAGAGGTAGATGCAGAAAAAAATATATTCAGTTTGCAACCTGATGGAGGTCTGTATAGATGGATTAATAGAACAAGTCCCACACACAGCTAGAAGCCCAATATTTTTTCAGAGGTAGATGCAGAAAAAAATATATTCAGTTTGCAACCTGATGGAGGTCTGTATAGATGGATTAATAGAACAAGTCCCACACACAGCTAGAAGCCCAATATTTTTTCAGAGGTAGATGCAGAAAAAAATATATTCAGTTTTCAACCTGATGGAGGTCTGTATAGATGGATTAATAGAACAAGTCCCACACACAGCTAGAAGCCCAATATTTTTTCAGAGGTAGATGCAAAAAAAAATATATTCAGTTTGCAACCTGATGGAGGTCTGTATAGATGGATTAATAGAACAAGTCCCACACACAGCTAGAAGCCCAATATTTTTTCAGAGGTAGATGCAGAAAAAAATATATTCAGTTTGCAACCTGATGGAGGTCTGTATAGATGGATTAATAGAACAAGTCCCACACACAGCTAGAAGCCCAATATTTTTTCAGAGGTAGATGCAGAAAAAAATATATTCAGTTTGCAACCTGATGGAGGTCAGTATAGATGGACTAATACAACAAGTCCCACACACAGCTAGAAGCCCAATATTTTTTCAGAGGTAGATGCAGAAAAAAATATATTCAGTTTGCAACCTGATGGAGGTCAGTATAGATGGACTAATACAACAAGTCCCACACACAGCTAGAAGCCCAATATTTTTTCAGAGGTAGATGCAGAAAAAAATATATTCAATTTGCAACCTGATGGAGGTCTGTATAGATGGATTAATACAACAAGTCCCACACACAGCTAGAAGCCCAATATTTTTTCAGAGCTAGATGCAGAAAAAAATTATATTCAATTTGCAACCTGATGGAGGTCAGTATAGATGGACTAATAGAATGATGCTATGCCCAAAAGATTTTACTTCACTAGGTGCAGTAAAAAAATTGGTATTCTATACACAGGTGGTATATCTTGCAACACAGATAGGCTATTCCACTGACTAACACACTCTGCAATAGGCCAAAAAGGATTAGCTTTGCTAGATTCAGCCAAATGCTGTGAAAAAAACTTGCACAGCACTGGCACAGACCTGCCTGGCAAAAACTGATAGGAACTGATGTAACCTAGTCCTGAAAAGGACTCCAATTACAATTAGTCTTTACTCCCACAATCTATCTATTTAAGAGCACAGACCTGCCTGATAAAAGTCGTAGGAAATGCTGTAACCTAGTCCTTAAAAGGACTGCAATCACAACTATTCCCTACTCCCAAGCTATCTGTAGATTTGTGCGAAAATTGGCTTGAAATTAACAAGGTATAGCGCACACAGCAACAGCGGTGCCGTCTAACACGCAGCTGCAGCAGTGAGAAAATGGTGGCGACGGGGAAAATGGCTTGGTCTTATAGGGCAAGGACATGTGACATACACTGCCAATGACACATGCCCTTGCTTGTGTGAAAAAAAGCACTTCGCTCCGTGTGTGCGCTGCTGATAGGCTGACAGATTGCACCTCCCCACTGCAAATGCGGGAAAGAGAAAAAAAAATGGAGATCTTCATTGTTCCTGCAGATATCCATCCCCTGCCCCTCCCCCCACCCCGCTGTACACTCAAACTGCGTATTAACATTAATTTTCATCATTACTGAGAAAAAATCCAGTTATGATTTTGGTGCACGAACAGTTATCGAACATAACCTCGAACAGCCGAACTTTTCTCAAATTGTTCGTGTTCGCCGAACGGCTCGAACACCACCCAAAACAGCTCGAATTTGAGATTGGCGAACAGTTCGAGTAGATCAACGCTCATCTCTACTCCTTACTGGCCCTATGCGGACGTCTTCGGTAAGAAGGAAGCAGAGACGTTGCCACCCCATAGGCCATATGACTGCCCGATCGACCTGGTAGCTGGCACCACTCCTCCCCGTGGGCGTATCTACCCGTTGTCTGCAGCCGAGACCCGGGCCATGTCTGAGTACATTGAAGAGAATCTGGCTAGGGGATTTATCCGGAAATCTACCTCCCCGGCTGGAGCCGGATTCTTCTTTGTCAAAAAGAAAGACGGCTCGCTACGCCCCTGTATTGACTATAGAGGACTCAATCAGATCACGGTTAAAAATAAATACCCCCTTCCGCTCATCTCTGAGTTATTTGATCGTCTTAAAGGCGCCAGGATCTTCTCCAAGCTGGATCTACGTGGAGCGTATAACCTGGTCCGTATCCGTCAGGGAGACGAGTGGAAAACAGCATTTAATACCCGGGACGGACACTATGAGTACCGTGTGATGCCCTTCGGTCTCTGCAATGCTCCCGCCGTCTTCCAAGAACTGGTCAACGACATCTTCCGTGACATTCTTTACTCCTGCGTGGTGGTATACCTGGACGACATCTTGGTCTTCTCTCCGGATCTTCCCACACACCGGAGGGATGTTCGTCAGGTCCTGCTTAGGCTCAGGCAGAACCACCTCTATGCTAAATACGAGAAGTGCCTTTTTGAGCAGACCTCTCTTCCTTTCCTGGGCTATGTTATCTCCCAGACAGGCTTGCGAATGGATCCCGAGAAGCTCTCTGCTGTCCTAAAGTGGCCCCGTCCGGAGGGCTTGAAGGCGATACAGCGATTCCTGGGCTTCGCTAATTACTATCGTCTCTTCATTCCTCACTTCTCGTCACGGACTGCGCCCATATCTGCGCTCACCCGTAA
This sequence comes from Phyllobates terribilis, assembly GCF_046119375.1. Lineage (NCBI taxonomy): Eukaryota > Metazoa > Chordata > Amphibia > Anura > Dendrobatidae > Phyllobates > Phyllobates terribilis. Next base: position 322,057,792 of record NW_027362762.1, on the reverse strand, counting down.
GGGAGCAAATCCCAAGGTATGGTCATCCGAAGCTGAGGAGGCCTTCCTTTCCCTGAAACAAGCCTTCTCCTCTGCCCCTGCGCTGCACCGTCCGGACTGCAACAAACAGTTCTACCTGGAGGTTGATGCCTCCTCCTCTGGAGCCAGAGCGGTGCTCACCCAGAAGTCTTCCTCCGGGAGAATGGTAACCTGCGGCTTTTTCTCTAAAATCTTCTCCTCCTCTGAGCGCAATTACTCCATAGGAGACCGAGAACTGCTTGCCATTAAATTGGCACTGGAGGAGTGCCGATACCTGCTTGAAGGGGCTCTATACCCGGTGATCATCTATACGGATCACAAGAACCTGGCATATCTCCAAAATGCCCAGAGACTTAATCCACGTCAAGCCCGGTGGTCTTTGTTCTTTGCCCGCTTAGATTTCATCCTTCATTTCCGCCCGGCGGACAAAAATGTCAAAGCTGATGCCTTGTCCCGATCCTTCCTGTCCTCCGACCAAGAGGAGGAGCCTATGCACATTATCGACCCCTCCAAGGTGATGAATGTGGCCCCCTTGGATTTGACTCGTCTTCCACCCGGCAAGACGTTCGTGGCGCCTCCAGACCGTGAGAGGGTTCTTCGCTGGGGTCATTCTTCTAAACTAGCTGGCCATGCCGGCCAAAAGAAGCCCTTCCTACTCATTTCCCGGCATTACTGGTGGTCTACCCTGCGTAAGGATGTGGTAGACTTCGTCTCTGCCTGTTCATCTTGTGGCCGCAACAAAATTCCCAGACACTTACCAGCTGGTCATCTCCTGCCACTTCCCATACCTGTTGCCCCGTGGCAACACATCGCTATAGACTTCATTACCGATCTTCCTGTCTCTGCCGGGTGTACTGTCATTTGGGTGGTCACGGACCGCTTCTCTAAAATGGCCCACTTCATTCCCCTGCCTGGTCTTCCGTCTGCACCTGAGCTGGCTAAGGACTTTATTCGCCATATCTTCCGTCTCCATGGCCTACCCCTCCACATCGTGTCGGATCGAGGGTTTCAGTTTACCTCACGCTTCTGGAGAGCCACATGTAAACTGCTGGACGTCACCCTGGACTTCTCCTCCGCTTACCACCCTCAGTCCAATGGTCAAGTGGAGCGGATCAATCAGATCCTTACCAGCTATCTCTGGCACTTTGTTAATGCCCACCATTCTGATTGGGTGGACCTCCTTCCTTGGGCCGAGTTCTCTTATAATAACCACGAGAGCGAATCCTCTTCCAAGTCCCCGTTCTTTATTGTCTATGGCCAGCACCTCCGGATTCCGCTTCCTGTCTCCGTTTCTGTGGACAACCCTGCTGCGGAGTCTCTTGTCAGCGAATTTTCTACTATTTGGGAGAGTACCAGGTCCGCTCTTCTTCTGTCCTCTGAGCGGATGAAGAGATATGCTGATAAGAGACGTCTGGATCCGCCTCAATTCCGTCCGGGAGACAAGGTTTGGCTCTCGTCCAAACATGTGCGGCTCAAAGTACCCTCCTTCAAGTTGGGCCCTCGATTCATCGGTCCCTTCGAAGTCCTCAGGCAAATTAACCCTGTGGCCTACAAATTAAAACTCCCGGCCACCCTACGGATTCCCAACTCCTTCCACGTATCTCTCCTCAAACCCGTTGTCTTTAACTCTTTTTCCAATAATCCAGGTGCCCCTCCTGCTCCGGTTTCCGCTGATGACGTCTTTGAGGTAGAGAGTATTCTGGCCTCCAAGAGGGTAAGAGGAAAGACATTTTTTCTGGTAGATTGGAGGGGGTTTGGTCCTGAGGAGAGAACTTGGGAACCCAGGGAGAACATCAATGCCCCGCTTCTTCTTGAAAAATTTCTTTCTGGCCAAAAAAAGAGGGGGCCTAAAGGGGGGGTACTGTAGCATCGGCGTCTCTGCCCCTTACTAGGCAGAGACGCCGTCCCTCTCACCTCCCCGCTCCTGGCGCGGCGTCCTCCAGCGCTTCTCTCCCCGCTGCTTCCGGCACGCGCTCCTTCCCCGGCAGTGTGCTTAGGGCGTGCGCGCGCTCCCCCTTTCTTAAAGGGACCGCGCGCGCCATGCTAAGGAGTCCCCGGCCAATTGCCGGAGGACCTCCCATATTTAAGGCACCTCCTCCAAAATGGAGGTGCCCAAGCAATGTTGTTGCAAAGCCTTCACTCTGCTTCAGCCCTCAGGTCCCGTTACCAGTTACCTGCCAGTCACCTGCCAGATTCCTGCTTGATACCTGCCTGATATCCGTTTACCTGCTTGCAAGCCTGCGGTCCGACGGTCTGCCTTCCGACACCTGTCAGTCTGTCTATGGACCAGCCTGCCCGCTCACCTGGGAGCGCTCATCTGCTACCTGCCTGCTAGCCTACCTGGAGGCTCCGCCGTCACTTGCCGTGACCACCTGCCTCTCCAGAGACTCTTGCCTGCTCACCTGCTACCTGTCTGCTAGCCTACCTGGAGGCTCTGCCATCACTTGCCGTGACCACCTGCCCGTCCAGAGACTCTTGCCCGCTCACCTGGGAGCGCTCACCTGCTACCTGCCTGCTAGCCTACCTGGAGGCTCTGCCGTCACTTGCCGTGACCACCTACCTGTCCAAAGACTCTTGCCCGCTCACCTGGGAGCGCTCACCAGCCACCTGCCTGCTGTCCTTCTACTCAGAGACTGTCCCTGTCACTTGCCGTGACTACCTGCCTTTCTACCCAGAGACTGTCCCTGTCACTTCCCGTGACTACCTGCCCGTCTTCCCTGGGAGCCACCCGCTTCCTTACAAGGACCGTCCCCTTGTATAGTTGCTCAGAGGTTCCGCCTCCCAGACCCGTTACATCCTACTGATAAAATAATGACTTTATCATAACTACAGAAAGCAGCTCGGCAAGTGACACATCACTGGAATTAGAATCTTTGTCTTTACAATATACTGCTCAAGGATTAAATGGCAAAACTTGGCTACAGATTCCCTTTAAAGGGGTTGGCCATTTTAATGTTTCCAAATTTCCATCTATGTCAGTACATGTCTGATATTCAAATATAATTATTATTGGATCCATGTCGCTCCCCCCCAGCCTCTTGTTTATTACTGTCTTCTTTTCTATCTGCAAGGTGGTCCGATCCTAATTATTACTGTCGCGCCCCCAGGGCAATAGGGTACTTGGAGTCCGGGCCAATAGATGCTGGGGGAAAGGGATATGTCACAGTGGCCGGCCCGGTCTGTGGCCCAGGGCGGTCAACTAAAAAGGGGATTGTAACTTGGATAGAGATAAAAATATAGTAAATAGTTTGTGACGCCACCTGTGGTACCTGGTAAGGTTTACCAGAGCTGCTGCAGACCTCCGGGGGGTGATGGAATGGCAGCTGTGGTGTTTCTGCTCCCCACAGGTGGAGCGGGCCCCCGGGGCAGTGTGTAGTTTGGTGGGTGGTGATGCTGGGACTTGTAGTGCAGGCGGGATGGCGCAGCAGGAGTAATTGACAGAGACAGGGGATTCGCTTCAATACCTTTGCTGGTGCGGATGTCAGGTACGGTCCAGGGTACTCAGTAGGATGGGTGCACTTCAGGACTTCTCCCCAGTAAGCGGGTATAAGGCCTCCTGGTTCGTGTCTGCCTCACTGTATGCTCCTGGCCAGCCTGCAACTGGGCCTAGCTTATGTGTTGTGCTGTTCCTTCACCTGTCGCTCAGTAGTAGGACCTTCTGGCAACCACTATCCCTGGTCGCTGGGGCCTTCGTGGTTCCTGGTCCTGTGATGGGTTTAGCTTCAAGTCTGCCAGGGACTTGTAGTCCTCCTGGAATGCCGGTGATCCCTACTGGGTATAGAGGACCCTGTAGGCGCGGACCTGGTGTCCGGTTTGTATATTCGGGGTGAGCCTATGATGCTCCTCTACCCCCTTCAACTCCTCTCTCCTCTCCTCCTTGCCGTCAGCCACAGTCGGGGCCCTCAGAACTCAGCAGCAGACGTGCTGCGTCTTCGCTGCTCTCAGCGTCAGCACGCTCTCAGACTCTCTGACTCTGTCTGACTGACTCTCTCTTCTCACTGACTGCCTGGCTCCACCCTCCATATATATATCCCTAACGGGCTCCCTCTGGTGGTATGAGGTGGAAGGGCGGAGGTGTTTGTATGTAATGAGGGCCTCTTGTGGAAAAGTCCATCCATGCACCCTGGGTCCTGTGGTACCTGTGAACAGCAGGGTGCCACATTCCCCCCTAGTAAAATTCAGTACTCCAGGACTGAAGCATTTTGTAAAACAGGTTAACAACAATAACAAAAATAATTACATTTTCTTATATACACTGTGTTCCAAATTATTATGCAAATAATATTTTCTCAGATTTTCCCAAATTACCTATATGAATTTTCATGCATGATAATGCCCCGTCTCATGCTGCACATAACACATCTGCATCTCTGGCTGCTATGGACATAAAAGGGGACAAACTTATGGTGTGGTACCCATGCTGCCCTGACCTCAACCCCATTGAGAACCTCTGGAGCATCATCAAAAGGAGTGTCTATGATGGCAGGAGGCAGTTCACATCTAAGCAACAGCTCTGGGATGGTATTCTGTCCTCATGCAAAACAATTGAAGCAGAAACCATCCAAAACCTGACAAATTCAATGTATGAGAGAGTTCAGAAGCTCCTTTCGAACAAGCGGTCCTATGTGCAAATGTAACATCACCTAGAATAAAGTTTTGAGTTGAAAACTGTTTCATTTCAGTTTGTAATAACCTGCTAATGCTTATAATTTAAAAAATTACCATTTTTTTGTTCTTTATTAAAATGAAAAGGTTGAAAACTCTGCTGTGCATAATAATTTGGAACATGTATTTTGAGTGCAGTTTGAGTTTTTTATTTTTTTAAAAATATACTGTTATCATAGGCAGTTTGTACAAAAACCTTTCAATTGTACTCTAATAGTTATTTGACTGGAAAATTACAATGACTGCAATTCATATAGGTAATTTGGGAAAATCTGAGAAAATATTATTTGCATAATAATTTGGAACACAGTGTAAAACACTCTTCTTAGAGTCTCAGTGAGATCCATTACTGGTGTCCATCTCACTGGTGAAGGTGTAACAACAGGAACATGAGGGACCCGCCTGAAAACCCTCAATGTAGGCCCTGGGCGTGGCTACAGGGCATAGGTGATCCAGGTGCTGGACCACGTCTTCAACCACGCCAAACGGGTTTTTGTTCTGTGGTCATTTATAAGGCACTTTGATAAGTGAAAACTATGTACAAGAACAGTTTTTGGCTGCTCACAGTCCTCAGCCTACAAGTCTTTGTACCCTGACGGGTAACTAAATGAACACATATTATTTCAGTTTATACAATAAATAATAGGCAATACCCAACTGGGTAACTATTTACATGGTAGACACTTCATGCTTATTCCCTAAACCGGGCAGGGATTTGTCCTTGTGTGCTGCGTGTGGACCTTCGTAGCACTGGGGTGTCACTAGTGTCTGTGCGTACCCTTTCTGTTAATCTAGCAGGTGTACGTGCTGGTAGATTATAGAACTGCCTTAATCTCTCTATGGGACTGGCAAGCACACTGTCCACTGGGCCTAAAGGCTCTGTTTCAACGGGTGATCCTCCTCTTACTGGGGACTCTTCCTGTTCTTGAGCAGGTTCTTCCAGAGCGCTCACAGGTTCTTCTTGCGGCTGATAGACGTGTATTACGGGTATAATCACTGCTCCTTCAAGTTGAGGCCAGTCCACAGGGAAATCTCCTAGTACTGTGAGAAGCACGTCTTCCTTGGGTTCTTCCGGTGCTATAGGAGGTACTTCTTCTTCCGTTGTCTTCAGTAGACCTGGGCACACTTTCAGATGGTCTCTGTTGCAGTTGTTTTACCTCCATCTTTGCTAATCAGGCAGGTTTTACTGTTGTCAAATTTGGAGTTCAGCACTGTGTAGGGCTCTCTTTCCCACTGGTCATCGAGCTTGTGACTTCTTCTCTTCCATTTTAGTACTATCTCTCCAGGTGCCAAGGGTCCTGCTGGTGCATGTTTATTGTACTGTTCTTTCTGTCTTTCCCTTACTTTGTTCAGACTGTCTTCGACACAGGCCTGTACTCTCCTGTATTGCTCTTGCCGATTTGTATACCAGTCTTCAGTGGACATATCTGCTTCCGGTTCTACCACTCCGAGTTCCAGGTCCATGGGCAATTTCCCAGGTCTTGCTCTCATGAGGTACGCTGGGGTACAATTTGTAGAACTCACAGGTATGTGATTGTACAGATCTACCAGGTCAGGTAGTTTGTCTGGCCACTGATTTCTTTCTTCCAAGGGTAAGGTTTTCAGCAGGTCTATGACGATGTTGTTCATTTTCTCACACAAACCATTGGTCTGAGGGTGGTACGGCATAGTCCGGATCTTTTTGCACCCGTACAGGTGTCAGAATTCTTTAAACAGCTCAGCTTCAAAGGCAGGGCCTTGATCCGTCAGCACTTTGTCCGGGTATCCTTGGGGCCTGCAGAAGTACGCTTGGAACATTCTTGCTGCAGTTTCTGCTGTCAGATCCTTGACAGGGGCTACCACCAGGAACCGGGAATAGTGATCCACCATGGTCAGGGCATAGGAGTAGCCTGACCTGCTGGGTGACAGCTTGACGTGATCCAGAGCAACGATTTCCAAGGGCTGGGTTGTCTTGATGGACTGCAAGGGTGCTTTCTGGCTGCCGTAGTCTTTTCTTCTGAGGCTACAGGTCCCACAATTCCGGCACCACCTCTCTATGGAGCTCCGCATTCCAACCCAGTAGAACCGGTCCTTCAGCAGGGTTTCCAGCTTCTTCCAACCAAAGTGACCTGCTTGATTGTGGTAGACTTCCAACACCATCTGGATATCCGTCCTGGGTACAACAATCTGCCACACCACTTCATGGGTCTTGGGGTTGACATATCTTCTGCACAGCTACTCTCTGTAGATGAACAGCCGGCTTCTTTCATTCCACAGTTGCTTGGCTTGTGGAGGAGCATTCTTCTCCAGGCGAGAACCTTCCTGGGTGATCAGTCTTTTGATAAGGCTGACAACCGGGTCACTGTCCTGGGTCTCCTTCCAAGTGTGGTGGGGTAGAGGATTCAGAGGATTCAACGTCCTTCCCTGACGTCTTCTGGTGACGTGTTGCTCATGGACCACTCCGCTTCGTTGGAAAGCAGGTAATTCAACTTCCTCTAAATCATCCACTTCATCCTTGGTGTCTGACCGGTGAGGCATCCTTGACAGGGCATCGGCATTGGTGTTCTTGTGACCTGCCCGGTACTTGATGGTGAACTGATAATTTGACAGTCTGGCCACCCAAAGCTGTTCCGTGGCTCCCAACCTGGCTGTCTCCAGGTGTGTCAAGGGATTGTTGTCAGTAAAGGCTGTGAATTTTGTTGAGGCTAGGTAATGCTTGAACCTTTCAGTGATAGCCCAGACCAAGGCCAGGAACTCCAGCTTGAAGGAACTGTAGTTCTCCGGGTTCCTCTCGGTAGGGCATAGCTTCCTGCTGGCATATGCAATTACCTTCTCTCTTCCATTTTGCTTCTGGGACAACACAGCTCCCAGTCCCTCGTTGCTGGCATCAGTGTACAGCAGAAAAGGCTGGCTGTAGTCAGGGTAAGCCAGGATTTCTTCACCAGTAAGGATTTCCTTCATTACTGCAAAGGATTCAGCCTGTTCTTTGCCCCACTGGAATGGGGGACTCTTTCCTCTTTTCGACTGTCCTACCAGGAGGTCTTGTAGAGGTGCTACCTTTTTTATATAGTCCTTTATGAACCTCCTGTAGTACCCGACCAGTCCCAGGAATTGCCATACTTCTTTGATGCTTCTCGGCTCAGGCCACTTCTGGATGGCAGTGACCTTCTCCGGGTCTGGTGCTACTCCCTCCGAGCTGACTACGTGCTCCAGGTACTGAACCTTCTGCTTGAGCAAGTGGCATTTAGAAGGCTTTAGTTTCATCCCATACCGGGACAATGCTTCAAATGCCTCCGCCAGGTGCTTCAGATGGTCCTCATACGTCCTCGAGTACACTATAACGTCATCCAGGTACAGCAGCACTGTCTCGAAGTTCCGATGTCCCAAGCAACACTCCATCAGCCTCTGGAACGTTCCGGTTGCATTGCAGAGTCCAAACGGCATACTGTTGAACTCGCACAGTCCTATCTGGGTGGTGAAGGCCGTCTTCTCCCGGTCTTCCTCAGCAACAGAGACTTGCCAGTACCCGCTAGTGAGATCCAGTGTAGAGAAGTAATTGGCAGAATTTAGTGCAGCCAGGGATTCCTCTATACGGGGCAAAGGGTATGCATCTTTATGTGTTATGCGATTAATCTGTCTATAATCTACACACATCCTCATGCTACCGTCCTTTTTCCTGACCAGGACCAGGGGAGCTGCCCAAGGGCTACAGCTATCCCTTACTACCCCTGTCTTTTTCATGTCACGCAACATTTTCTTGGCTTTCTGATAATGTGCTGGTGGTACGGGTCTGTAACGCTCTTTAATGGGTGGATGGTTACCGGTGGGTATGTGGTGTTGTACCCCTTTAACCCTTCCAAAATCAAGTGGGTGCTTACTAAACACTTGTTCATATTCCTGAACCACTCTGTAAACATCATGTTTCTAATGGACAGGGGTGGCGTCAGTCCCAACATGGAGCTGTTGACACCAATCCTCCAGCTGAGCTTCGGAGTCGTTGTCCTCCACTGCATCTGGTGGGGTCAAGGATTCCACTGTGTGTATGGCATCATCATTCACAGTATACAATATAGCAACAGTGGCATACCTTGGCAATTTGACTTCCTCCTCCCTACAATTTAGGAGTCGTACGGGCACCCTCCCATTGCGTACGTCAACTACCCCTCTAGCAGTTAAGAGTGTAGGTCTGTGCTCTGAGCTAATGGGCTCCACTACCGCCTGGTAGTTCTGTCCCTTGAGACCTATTGCTGCCCTACACCAAATCAGCATCTCACTCATTGGGGGAATCACAATGGGTATCGGGTCTGTCACCCGTACATTACCAATCTCACCACTTGTTAGTTTTACCTGTTGCTGGTACAGGAGGGCTCAAATCTCTCTCTGGAGCACCTTCCTCTGCCCTGGTTTGGCAGTGTCAGCAATCTGTTGGAGCAAAAACAACACTTCTCCCAAACAGTTACCAACAATATTTGTACCAAGGATCATATACAAGTCTGTATCACCAGGGTTAGATTCTATGACAATTAGTCCTTGGTCCTTCAGTTCCACTCTCCCCACCTTCACTGTCACGTCCTTAACCCCTACTAGGTTAAGAGGAAGGCCGTTAGAGGCATACACAGAGAGGTTCGGGGCTGGCGGGTGGAGTTCATCTATGAACCAGTACCTTTGGTAGAGGACATCAGGTATGATGGTTACCTGTGAGCCGGTGTCCAGTAACGCAAGTGTTGCTATGCCGTCCAGCACGATGGACAGGAAAGGCCTTCCTCCTACGAACCGGTGGTACCAGCTTGATGGGCCTGGTTGATTTACTCCTGGGTGTCGGCCCTCAGCCCCAGGGTTTGCCCGTTTGAAGGACAGTTCCGCGGGGTGTGGCCTGCCTTGTGGCAGCGGTAGCAGATGAAGTCTCCTGGAGGGCGACGTTGGTCGTTGGTCCTCCGACGGGGTGGCGTTGTCCTCCTATGGGGTGGTGTCATCCTCCTACGGGGTGGTGTCGTCCTCCTTCTTCTCCTCATCCAGGGGACATCCTCAGGACTGTCGGCGAGTAGGATCCTTCCTTCCGGCTCGTGCTCCGCCTGTAGCTTCAGGTTGCTCAGGACAGTGACCAGGGTTTTACTCAGCTGACGCATTTCAGAGCGCAGGTTGTCCAGCTTGCTAGGGGGCACTGTTTGCATCTTTGTTTCAGCTGTCAATGAAGGAGCAGTGGGTGCTGCGGCCACTGGGGTGGCCCCACCCTGGTAACGCTAGATAGCAGTCCCTGAAGTTTCCAGGGGCTGTAGACCCTTAATAGCCATGTCCTTCAGGGTGTCAAAGGGGGCATCTGGATGATCTAAGGCCCACCACCGTACAGTTCTGTTCTCCTCCTGGGGCCTCAACCCCCAAATGAATTGTTCTGTCAGCATTTTATTCTCATCTTGTATGCTGGCTGCATTAACCTGTTTCAGGGCCAGCAGGGCTTCCTGTAAGTGCCAGGCATAGTCCCGGATACTGTCCTCAGGTTTCTGGGTACAGTGGTAGAACCTCATCCGAAGATCTGTCTCCATGCAGTTTTCAAAGACAGTTTGCAGTCTCTTAAAGATAATGGATACTGATTCCTGGTCTGCGGCTGGCCAGGTTTCAACTTCCCGCTCTGCGTCACCAGTCAATTGGCCCAGCAAAACAGCAGCTCTCTGTTTACCAGTCATTGAGTGCATATCCAGTACACCACATATTTTTCTCTTGAATCCAGACAGGGTGTCTGGTTTGCCATCATACTGGGGAAGCCATGTTGCTCCAGGGATATACGTCAGGGCCATGGGTATCAACGGAGTCACGACCCCTGGTGGTGGGGCGGCCGCTCCGGCCTGAGCAGCGCTGGGCGCAAGTTAAGCATCAGGAGCGTTATCCGGTGCTCCGGCGTCTCGCTGGTCGTCGGCCATGGTTACGCCCCCCTAGTGAACCGTAGCCTACCTCGTGTTTCTTTAATCGGGTAGGCCGCAGCTCCGCAGACGATGGTCTCCTTTCAGGACCTGACGCTTCCTGGTGCTGCATCAGAGCGCGAGGCAGGGTGTAACATACCTGGCGGCGTCCTTGCATAGTGGTCCATCTCCCACTGTGCAAGAGCGCGCACTTGATCTCCTGTCCAGAATGTCTCTCTGGCTTCCCTCCATGCTGTCTGTTTGTGTCTGTTTCTGCTGCTTAAGGGCGGCGCCCGATCACTTCCTGCTTTTTGTACCTGCTGTGGGTCACACCCCTTGTGCGTCCTCAGCCTATTGCTGTCTGTCACCTGGTATATAGCTCAGCTGCGCCCATCTATCCCTGCCTGAGCATAGTGTTTCATTCAGTGTGTGCTTGCACTCTGAAGGTGCCAGGTCCCGTTCTGTGTTCTCTTGTCTGCCTATCCTGGAGGCTGTATTTCCAGGCCTGTCTGAACACGCTCCTAGCCTGTTCCTCCTGCCTTCTAGGGGCCGATTACCTAGACCTGTTCCTGTATCTTGTCTGACCTGTCTGAACACGCTCCTAGCCTGTTCCTCTCGCCTTCTAGGGGCTGATTACCTAGACCCGCTCCTGTATCTTGTCTGTCCTGTCTGAACACGCTCCTTGCCTGTTCGTCCTGCCTCTCTGGGGGCCGTATTCCAGACCCGCTCCTGTATTCCGCTGCAGTGTCGGTCTCCTCCGTACACTCAGTTCCAGTCTGAACTCTCTCCTATCCTTTACCTGTTTTGCCTCTATGTCCGTTCCCTTCCTTTTTCTGCAGAGTCTGAACTCGTACCTAACTCCTGCTTGTTGTCTCTGTACTCCCGTTTGTGAGTTTGTGGTCCACTCGCTACTTCACTGCAAGTACCCTGTGGGTGTCTGGCTCTGCCTTTCCCTTCCTGTCTGTTCCGTGTGAACAGAGCCCTGTCCCCCCTACTCAGCCTAGCCTGCTCTGACTCCTTTGCTCACCGCTCCGGCGGTTCTAGCCTGCTCTGACTCCTTTGCTCACCGCTCCGGCGGTTCTAGCCTGCTCTGACTCCTTGCTCACTGCTCCGGCAGTCCTGTCCTGCCCTGCTTCTGCCCGCTGCTCCGGCAGTCCTGTCCTGCCCTGCTTCTGCCCGCTGCTCCGGCAGTCCTGTCCTGCCCTGCTTCTGCCCGCTGCTCCGGCAGTCCTGTCCTGCCCTGCTTCTGCCCGCTGCTCCGGCAGTCCTGTCCTGCCCTGCTTCTGCCCGCTGCTCCGGCAGTCCTGTCCTGCCCTGCTTCTGCCCGCTGCTCCGGCAGTCCTGTCCTGCCCTGCTTCTGCCCGCTGCTCCGGCAGTCCTGTCCTGCCCTGCTTCTGCCCGCTGCTCCGGCAGTCCTGTCCTGCCTTGCTTGTGCTTGCTGCTCCTGCAGCCCCGTCCTGCTCTGTTCTTGCCCACCGCTTCGGGCGTTCCCTCTCTGCTGTGGTTGTCTACCGCATCTGCGGTTCTGTGACCCAGTCTGTACTGGGTCTTAACCTTTCTGTGCTCCAGCCCGTCCTTTCGGCCAGTACCTCCCTGCCTGCATACTCGCCTGTATCCACCCATCTGCATACCTGCCGTGTTTGCTTATATCCACCAGTCTGTGCCAGCCTAACCTGCCTGTTCCTGAGTCCCAGTGTGTACTGGGTCCTATCCCGCCTGTGTTCCTACCTGCTAGTGCCTCCCTGTCTGCACTCTAGCTGTGCTTGCCTGTACCCCTCTACCTGTATTGTTCCTGAGTCCCAGTGTGTACTGGGTCCTATCCCGCCTGTGTTCCTACCTGCTAGTGCCTCCCTGTCTGCACTCTAGCTGCGCTTGCCTTTACCCGCCTGCCTGCATACCAGTCGTGCCTGCCTATACCCTCCAGTCTGTGCGCCAGCCTAACCAGCCTGATCCAGTAATCCCTGTGTGGGTCAACCCCCGTGTCCGGAGTTTGACCTGGAGTAGCATCTGGTCCCTCTGCCCGGTTTCTCCCTGGTGCACTGGCGTCGTATGCCGTCGTGCCATCTTGGTCGGATCGGCCAGATACTTAGTCACGCCCCTCCAGGCACTCTCCGGTTCATGGTCCAGTGGAATCACTACAATCACACGCACACGCCGCTCAGCCCGGGCGTGTGCATAACAGCATGCTCAGGCCATGGTTCCCGTTGAGCCCCACGGCCTTCGCTCTCTGAGAAGTTTTCCAGCGAATACATGCATTAAAATAAATAAATAAATATTTTTTTTTTCCTTTAGCTGAGTTCCAGGCGAATTACGCACCCGTCCAGATGGATCTATCTGCTCTCGTTCCCGCGGATCCGCTACGTTATTATGGGGATCCTAGACAAAGTCGTGCATTTGTGGAGCAATGCATGCTACACTTCAAGTTCTACCCTCTATGTTTTCCCACCGATCGGGTTAAGGTGGCATTCATTATGTCTTACCTGGCGGGTGATGCCTTGGAATGGATCAACCCCCTATATGAAACACAGGATCCGATCCTCCTGGACCTAATGGCCTTCCTGGTGGCCTTTCTAATGGTCTTCGATGATCCTAACCCGGAGGCTCCTGCTGAAGCTTCACTTCCCAATATCCCGGAGCAGCCCCAATGGGTAATGTGTGTGGGTAGCGCAATAGTCCTCCAGCCCAATGAGACTACTGCCCACCCAGAATCCTCACAGGGTGACTACGCTTTCCGGAATACTTCTCCCAACCTCAAGAGGCAGTCCAGACGTGCTAGACGTAGAGGCAAGCCGTCACGCCAGGGTCTGTCCTCCCTGAGACCTCCTGACCCCAACCTTGAAGTCCCTACTGAAGCTTCATCTCCCTGTATCCCGGAGAAGCCCCAACGGGTAATGTGCGTGAGTAGTGCACCAGTTCTCCTGCCCGAAGAGACTTCTGCCCTTCCAGACTCCACACAGGAGAACTTCCTGCACCCGGCATCAGATGCTTCACCCACTTTAACCGGTGTGCATGTCCAAGGATGCTCCAAAGCTGTGGTTACCTCAGAGTCTGTGCACCTCTACTACCTGGCGGAGGACCCCCTGTTGCCTCCTGAATCCTCCGGGATACCACTCGATGACAAATGGAGAGAGAATTCTCTACACCCGGTACTCGATACTTTGTCCGCTTCGTCCTGTGAGCCTGACAATGGGTACCCCAAAGTGGTAGTTACCCCCGAGTCTCTACACCCCTCCGACCAGGCAGAGGACCTCCAGTTGTCTCCTGAACCCTTCGGGGTGCTACCTGGTAGCGAAAGGACAGAGACTCTCCTATACTCTGTACCTGATACCTCGCTCGCTTCGTCCAGTGAGTCCAACCTAGTGTACTCCGAAGCAGAGGTTACACCCGAGTCTCTACACCCCTCCGACCAGGCGGAGGACCTCCAGTTGTCTCCTGAACCCTTCGGGGTGCTACCTGGTAGCGAAAGGACAGAGACTCTCCTATACTCTGTACCTGATACCTCGCTCGCTTCGTCCAGTGAGTCCAACCTAGTGTACTCTGAAGCAGTGGTTACTCCCTAGTCTCTACACTCCTCTGACCAGGCGGAGGACCTCCAGTTGTCTCCAGAACCCTTCGGGGTGCCACCTGGTGGTAAATGGACAGAGACTTTCCTATATCCTGGATCTGATACCTCGCTTGCTTCGTCCAGTGAGTCCGACCTAGTGTACTCTGAAGCAGAGGTTACCCGTGAGTCTCTACACCCCTCTGACCAGGCGGAGGACCGCCAGTTGTCTCCAGAACCCTTCGGGGTGCCACCTGGTGGAGAATGGACAGAGACTTTCCTATACTCGGTACCCGATACCTCGCCTGCTTCGTCCAGTGAGTCCGACCTAGTGTACTCTGAAGCAGATGTTTTCTCTGAGCCTCTGCACTCTTCTGACCCGGCGGAGGACCTCCAGTTGTTTACTGAATCCTCCGGGGTACCACCAGAAAACAAAGAGACAGTGACTTTTCCTCATTATGTACCTGATAACCCGTCTATTTCTTCCTGTGAGCTTGACAAGATGTACCTCGAAGCAGAGATTACCCCCAAGTCTCTGTCCCCCTCCAACCCGGTGGAGGACTTCCAGTTGTCTCCTGTACCCTCTGGGGTGCCACCTGAAAATATGTGGAGAGAGACTTCCTTGTGTGCTGTTCCTGGTACTCCACCCGTTTCGTCTGTTGCTAAGGGTGGCTGGATGGGAGGTAGCATCCTAGCTACCCAGAGGAGACCAGTTTTTCCGGTGGACAGGGGAAGTGATCTCTTCGAAGTGAAGAATTGGCCCTCGAATTCCCTGCGGAAGATTCTGGCAGGCCTGAAGAAGAGGGGGCGTAAGGGGGGGGGTACTGTAACATACCTGGCGGCGTCCTTGCATAGTGGTCCATCTCCCACTGTGCAAGAGCGCGCACTTGATCTCCTGTCCAGAATGTCTCTCTGGCTTCCCTCCATGCTGTCTGTTTGTGTCTGTTTCTGCTGCTTAAGGGCGGCGCCCGATCACTTCCTGCTTTTTGTACCTGCTGTGGGTCACACCCCTTGTGCGTCCTCAGCCTATTGCTGTCTGTCACCTGGTATATAGCTCAGCTGCGCCCATCTATCCCTGCCTGAGCATAGTGTTTCATTCAGTGTGTGCTTGCACTCTGAAGGTGCCAGGTCCCGTTCTGTGTTCTCTTGTCTGCCTATCCTGGAGGCTGTATTTCCAGGCCTGTCTGAACACGCTCCTAGCCTGTTCCTCCTGCCTTCTAGGGGCCGATTACCTAGACCTGTTCCTGTATCTTGTCTGACCTGTCTGAACACGCTCCTAGCCTGTTCCTCTCGCCTTCTAGGGGCTGATTACCTAGACCCGCTCCTGTATCTTGTCTGTCCTGTCTGAACACGCTCCTTGCCTGTTCGTCCTGCCTCTCTGGGGGCCGTATTCCAGACCCGCTCCTGTATTCCGCTGCAGTGTCGGTCTCCTCCGTACACTCAGTTCCAGTCTGAACTCTCTCCTATCCTTTACCTGTTTTGCCTCTATGTCCGTTCCCTTCCTTTTTCTGCAGAGTCTGAACTCGTACCTAACTCCTGCTTGTTGTCTCTGTACTCCCGTTTGTGAGTTTGTGGTCCACTCGCTACTTCACTGCAAGTACCCTGTGGGTGTCTGGCTCTGCCTTTCCCTTCCTGTCTGTTCCGTGTGAACAGAGCCCTGTCCCCCCTACTCAGCCTAGCCTGCTCTGACTCCTTTGCTCACCGCTCCGGCGGTTCTAGCCTGCTCTGACTCCTTTGCTCACCGCTCCGGCGGTTCTAGCCTGCTCTGACTCCTTTGCTCACCGCTCCGGCGGTTCTAGTCTGCTCTGACTCCTTTGCTTACCGCTCCGGCGGTTCTAGCCTGCTCTGACTCCTTGCTCACTGCTCCGGCAGTCCTGTCCTGCCCTGCTTCTGCCCGCTGCTCCGGCAGTCCTGTCCTGCCCTGCTTCTGCCCGCTGCTCCGGCAGTCCTGTCCTGCCCTGCTTCTGCCCGCTGCTCCGGCAGTCCTGTCCTGCCCTGCTTCTGCCCGCTGCTCCGGCAGTCCTGTCCTGCCCTGCTTCTGCCCGCTGCTCCGGCAGTCCTGTCCTGCCCTGCTTCTGCCCGCTGCTCCGGCAGTCCTGTCCTGCCCTGCTTCTGCCCGCTGCTCCGGCAGTCCTGTCTTGCCCTGCTTCTGCCCGCTGCTCCGGCAGTCCTGTCCTGCCCTGCTTGTGCTTGCTGCTCCTGCAGCCCCGTCCTGCTCTGTTCTTGCCCACCGCTTCGGGCGTTCCCTCTCTGCTGTGGTTGTCTACCGCATCTGCGGTTCTGTGACCCAGTCTGTACTGGGTCTTAACCTTTCTGTGCTCCAGCCCGTCCTTTCGGCCAGTACCTCCCTGCCTGCATACTCGCCTGTATCCACCCATCTGCATACCTGCCGTGTTTGCTTATATCCACCAGTCTGTGCCAGCCTAACCTGCCTGTTCCTGAGTCCCAGTGTGTACTGGGTCCTATCCCGCCTGTGTTCCTACCTGCTAGTGCCTCCCTGTCTGCACTCTAGCTGTGCTTGCCTGTACCCCTCTACCTGTATTGTTCCTGAGTCCCAGTGTGTACTGGATCCTATCCCGCCTGTGTTCCTACCTGCTAGTGCCTCCCTGTCTGCACTCTAGCTGCGCTTGCCTTTACCCGCCTGCCTGCATACCAGTCGTGCCTGCCTATACCCTCCAGTCTGTGCGCCAGCCTAACCAGCCTGATCCAGTAATCCCTGTGTGGGTCAACCCCCGTGTCCGGAGTTTGACCTGGAGTAGCACCTGGTCCCTCTGCCCGGTTTCTCCCTGGTGCACTGGCGTCGTATGCCGTCGTGCCATCTTGGTCGGATCGGCCAGATACTTAGTCACGCCCCTCCAGGCACTCTCCGGTTCATGGTCCAGTGGAATCACTACAATCACACGCACACGCCGCTCAGCCCGGGCGTGTGCATAACACAGGGCTTCTGCTTCGCGCGCTTCTAGCAGTCATGCCTCTCCGATTCCCGAGGTTACACCCCTCTTCTTCCCGCGCGGCGACTCGAAAATGGCGGACAATGGCGGGAAACAGCGGCAATTGGCGGGAAAACTTCACCACGGTATGTGACACAGTTCTCTAAGCCGCACAGTACCTGGTGGCAACGGGCACGAAATCCTGTTCGTGACGCCAGAAGTTGTCGCGACCCCAGGGCAATAGGGTACTCGGAGTCCGGGCCGATAGATGCTGGGGGAAAGGGATATGTCACAGTGGCCGGCCCGGTCCGTGGCCCAGGGCGGTCAACTAAAAAGGGGATTGTAACTAGGATAGAATTAAAAATAAAGTAAATAGCTCGTGACGTCACCTGTGGTACCTGCTAAGGTTTACCAGCACTGCTGCAGACCTCCGCAGGGTGATGGGATGGCAGCTGAGATGTTTCTGCTCCTCACAGGTGGAGCAGGCCCCCGGGGCAGTGTGCAGTTTAGTGGGTGGTGATGCTGGGACTTGTAGTGCAGGCGGGATGGCGCAGCAGGAGTAATTGACAGAGACAGGGGATTCGCTTCAATACCTTTACTGGTGCGGATGTCAGATACGGTCCAGGGTACTCAGTAGGATGGTTGCACTTCAGGACTTCCCCCCAGTGAGCGGACCTGGTGTCCAGTTTGTATATTCGGGGTGAGCCTATGATGCTCCTCTACCCCCTTCAACTCCTCTCTCCTCTCCTCCTTGCCGTCGGCCACAGTCGGGGCCCTCAGAACTCAGCAGCAAACGTGCTGCGTCTTCGCTGCTCTCAGCATCAGCACGCTCTCAGACTCTCTGACTCTGTCTGACTGACTCTCTCTTCTCACTGACTGCCTGGCTCCACCCTCCATATATATGTCCCTAACGGGCTCCCACTGGTGGTATGAGGTGGAAGGGTGGAGGTGTTTGTATGTAATGAGGGCCTCTTGTGGAGAAGTCCATCCATGCACCCTGGGTCCTGTGGTACCTGTGAGCAGCAGGGTGCCATATTACCACTGTTGGAGAGGCATGTGACCAGACCTGTTCACCAGTGGCTGCAAGTGAATAACATTGTGCACATAATGGAAAACTAGTGCAGTGCTGGGTGTAGTGTTATTCAGTAGATGTCACTGATGGACAGGCCTGGTCACAGATGGTATGATTAAGCAATGTATAACCACTCTCTTCAACTTCCTTTGGATTATTATTATTTATTATTATAGCGCCATTTATTCCATGGCGCTTTACATGGGAAAAAGGGGTACAGATAGCAAAAACAATTACAATAATCTTGAACAAAATGTGATGGCAACTGGTACAGGAGGAGCGAGGACCCTGCCTGCGAGGGCTCACAGTCTACAAGGAATGGGTGAGGATACAGTAGGTGAGGGTAGAGCTGGTCGTGCAGCGGTATGGTGGAGCAAGGGTTACTGCAGGTTGTAGACTAGTCGGAAGAGGTCAGTCTTCAGGTTCCTTTTGAAGGTTTCCACAGTAGGTGAGAGCCTGATATGGTTTTGAATACAAACACATGGGCCATGCACACAGTGAACAAGTCTGTAGGACAGTGTTCACACCACCAAAAGACTGAAACACACAAGGACACAGTAAAACAAACGTATAAAAATACTCTGCTGTAAAAAAGTAACAGTAAACACAAGTGCCAGTAAAAAGGTGATAAAAAACAGGGTATTTAGTTGACACGTTTTTTGCAAAAAATGTATACCAGAGCCTGATATGGGTAGAGAGTTCCAAAGTACGGGAATGCACAGGAGAAATCTTGTTTGCGATTGTGGGAAGAGGAGATAAGAGGGGAGTAGAGAAGGAGATCTTGTGAGGATCGAAGGTTGCGTGCAGGCAAGTACCGGGAGACTAGGTCACAAATATATGGAGGAGACAGGTTGTGGATGGCTTTGTATGAAGTCAGTTGTGGATGGTTTTGAACTAGAGTCTGTGAGCAATGAGGAGCCAGTGAAAGAATTGATAGAGAGGAGAGGCCAGGAAATAGCGGGGGGACAGGTGGATTAGTCGGGCAGCAGAGTTTAGGATACATTGGACGGGTGCAAGAGTGTCAGAAGGGAGGACAAAGAGCAGGAGGTTGTAGGCAGGAACTGATGAGGGCATGCACTAGTGTTTTTGCAGATTCATGGTTGAGGAATGGGCGGATCCAGGAGATATTTTTGACTTGGAGTCAGCAGGAGGTGGGAAGGGTTTGGATATATGGTTTGAAGGAGAGATTAAAGTCCAGGCTTACCCCAAGGCAGCGAGCTTGCGGGACTGGGAAGAGTACACAGCTATTGACGTTGATAGATAGGTCAGATTGGGGGTTGAATGAGATGGTGGAAAGATGATGAATTCTGTTTTATCCATGTTAACTTTTAGAAATCTAGCAGAGAAGAAGGATGAAATAGCGGACAGACATTATGGGATTCTGGTTAGTAGGGAGGAGATATTGGGTCCGGAGAGGTAGATCTGTGTGTCATCAGCATAAGTAAAAGGGAATGTTCCACTGTGTCAAAGGCAGATGACAGGTCCAGGAGGAGGAGGACAGAGTAGTGTCGCTTTGATTTGGCAGTTAGTAGTTTGTTGGTGATTTTAGTCAGGGCAGTTTCAGTAGAATGGTGTGATCGGAAGCAAGATTGTAAGCAGTCAAAGAGGGTGCAGGAGGAGAGATGGGAGGACAGTTCAAAATGGACATGTTGTTCCAGTAGTTTTGAGGCATAGGGGAGAAGTGATATGGGGCGATAGCTAGTCAGAGATGGGTCATGGGGGGGGGGTGCGTTTTGAGGATGGGTGTGATGTTTGAAGCATGAGGGGAAGACACCAGTTGTTAGTGATAGGTTGAAAAGGTGTGTTAGGGTTGGGATGAAGACTGTGGTAAGGTTGGGGATGAGGTGGGACAGGATTGGGTCAAGTTCACAGGTGGTGAGGTGTGACTTTGAGAGTAAAGAGGAAAGTTGATCTTCCTTAATGGTGGAGAAGCTGGTTTTGGAAGAGGAGGATTGAGTAGATATAAGGAGTGGCTGTGGGGACTTTAGGCAAAAGCTTTGTCTAATGGTGTAAATCTTCTGGTTGAAAAATGAGGCAAAGTCTTTGGCTGAGATGAGAGGAGAGGGAGCAGATGCTGGGGGACAGAGGAGAGAATTTAAGGTGCTGAATAGCTGTTTAGGGTTGTGAGACAGGGAGGATATGAGAGATGGGAGGTTTGCTGCAGTGACTGTGGACTTGAAGGTAGTGAGGGACTGTTTGAATGTGATGAAGTGTTCATTGGAGTGGGACCTTTTCCATCTACGCCCAGCAACCCTGGAGTTCTGTCACAGTTCTTTAGTTAGGCTGGTGTGCCAGGGTTGCCTGTTGATTGTGCAAGCTTTCGTATGTGAGGGGGGCGACCGAATTGAGAGTTGAAGCTGTTGTAATGTTGTATAAAGCAACATCTGCATCATGTAAGGAACTAATGTCTGTAAGAGGGAGAAGGAATTCAGTGAGTGAGTGTAGGTCAAGGTGTTTAAGATTTCTGCGAGGGGGTGCAAGTTTGTGGAGTGGGGATTGTGACCCTGGAGAGGGTAGAGAAGTAAGTAGGTTGTGGTCAGAAAGAGGGAGAGATGAGTCAGAGAGGTTAGATAGGGAACAGAGGCGTGTGAAGATGAGGTCCAGAGTGTGGCCATCTTTGTGAGTGTCTGTGGAAGACCATTGAGCAAGGCCGAAGGAGGAAGTGAGGGATAGAAGCTTAGAGACAGCTGAGAGGGAAGTGTCAATGGGGATGATGAAGTCGCCATGATGATAGTGGGGATGTCCACCAAAAGGAAATGAAGCAGCCAGGTGGTGAAGTGGACAAAGAAAGTGGTGGCTGGTCCTGGGGGGTGGTAAATGACAGTCAGTTGGAGGTTGCAGGCGGAGTAGATGTGCACACAGTGCACCTAAAAAGAGGAGAGAGTAACAGAGGGTGGCAGTGGGATTTGGGTGAAGGAGCAATTATCTGACAGGAGAAAATCTTCTCCTCCACCATGCTTGCCAATGGTGTGGGGGATGTGAGAAACATGGAATCCACTGCACAAAAATGCAGCTGGAGAGGCTGTATCAAAGGGGATGAGCGAGGTTGTGGTGATGCCGGTGAAGGAAAGTTTGTTAGTGATGAAAAGATCATGGATGTAGGAAAGTTTGTTGCAGACGGAGCAAGAGTTCCATAGAGCTCCTGTTAGAGGGACTGGGGAAGTGGGGGCTGGGCAGATGTGTATAAGTTTAGAAGGGTTGCGAGAGTTTGTGATAATTCATGAATAGGAGGTGGAAGTGACTGTGGGGATGTGGTGAGGAGGGCCAGGATTTGGGGAGATATCGCCAGCAGTGAGGAGGAGCAGAGAAAGTGTTAGTATGTAGGAGCAGGAGAAAGCATTAGGTGTCTGTGCTTAGAGACACAGGATTGAATGGATATAAAACAAAAGCAAAGTTAATCTTTCATGTCTAGAAGCACACAATGTATATTAGTATTTTTTGGGACTGCTGTATACCCTAAATCTTGCAATCCATAGATTATTTAGAATGTTTTTAGCTTTATTCATCTTTAAACAAAGGTTTTATGCTACCTTAGCTACCTTAGAAAATTATAATCTGGTTTATATTGAGTTAGTACTGTCATTTGGCTGCTAGTGAGGCCCAGGAGAGAGGAAGGAGTTCTCGGTCCCACCCAAATGGTTGGTGAGAATTTCCAATTTTCCATGGGATTGTCATCTATACCAGTGTTACTAATTTAGCAAAAAGGTAATTATACAATTAAAGAAGCCCTCCCACCAACATTTTTATCCTCTTAATATATTGCCATCATCACATTTTATAGCACTGTGTACTTACAATTGCTCATTTTGCCTTTCTTCCCAGTAAATTATTTTTGTTTCACTGCTCTATTTAGAAAAACTAAGTCTCTTTCCCCTCCATTTATCATTCCTTACTTCAACCCCTGACCCAGCTGCTCCCTACTCCTCCCTCCCAGGGACTTTTGCAGTGACTTATGAGTCATGCAGGGAAAATTAGCTTCCATTTCTACATTGAGCTTAGAAGGATTCAGCGAGTCAATTTTTAATCACGTGATGTCATAGACCTAATGACACAGTATGGTGAGTGGGGTGATGGGTGCGGACACAGTATGAGGAGCGAAGGGGAAGAATGTACGTGGACACAGTATGAGTAGCAAAAGGGGAATGTATGCGGACACAGTATGTGGAGTGAGGGGAAGAATGTATGCAGACAGTATGGAGAGCGAGGGTGATGGAATGGGTGCAGACACAGTATGGGGAGTCAGGGGATGTGTGAGAAGGCAGTATGGAGAGCAAGGGGGAAATATGTGTGGAGACAGTATGGTTAGCAGGGGGGATGTGAGAGAAGATAGTATGAGGAGGGATGGGAAATGTGTGGGAAGACTATTGAGGGGAATAGTGTGAGGAGACAGCATGAGGAGAGAGAAGTGCGAGTGGGCATAGAATAGAGACTGAGTAGTGTGGGGGGTAACATGGGGGGACAGTGTAAGAGCACAGCCAGGAGGAGACATTATGCCATGGAGGAGGAGTGTGATGAGGGGGGGCACAGTATAGAGACTGGGCCCTATAGGGAGAACACAGTGTTAGAGGACAGTGTGAAGAGAGGGCCCAGTATGAAAAGGAGAGGGCAGTGTGGAGGGCATGTACCATAAAAGGGACTGTATTTTTTCAAGGGCTCAGCACTCAGCATAGGGCAGATATTTGTATTCAGGAGCATTATAATGACACTTCTATTTTTTTAGGGTGTGATGTGGAGATGTGCTGCACAAGACCAGAGAAAATGGATGTGTGCAGAGATGATCTGTGGCTGTGAAAAATCATCATGGCATCTGGACAAGATGAAGAAAAGAAGGAGAACGACTTCAATCAGAGACAACTACATCTAAAAAGTACCTGGATGTAAATGTTTTTTTTTGATACTGACTAATTCTCATCAGTACTTATGGTCCACAGTCTGATAATGACTGATAGCAACAAATCCCAGTATCTCCTTGCTGTTGTTAAGAAGTTATAGGTTCATGCAATACAAATGTATATGAGTCTGACCTGATATTACCACTGATGTACCATGTACTGGTGATGTATTCCTGTACTGATGTGGGTTCTAGTGATGTATTCCTCTGCTGATGAGAGTTTTGATGCCATGTTTCTGTACTGAAGGGGGTTATACAGATGTATTTCTGTACTTATGGTGGTTTTGATTATGAATTTCTGTACTGTCGGTGGTTTTGATGATGAATTTCTGTACTGGTGCTTCTCGTGATGTATTTCTGTACTGTTGAGCATTGTGATGCTGTGTTTCTGCCCTGATGGGGATTTTAGTGATGTATTTCTGTACTGATGGTAGTTCTGGTGATGGATTCTTGTGCTGTTATTGGTTCTGATCTTGTACACAAGAAAACAATCCATAACTTGCAAGATTACGTGATACATTGTTATGTTAATAAAGTGTTGTGCCGTCTGGCAAATTAAGGGTTACTATATTTTTATTTATGTTAGGAGCATTAAAGGGGTTGTCCAAGATTGCCATGAGTCTGCAGTCATTCTATGTGACTGCAGACTTCTGAATTCTCACAGCATGTACTGCACGCTGTCAGGATTCTCTGGTGTCATCAGTGAGAAAGGTCACGAAAACCAAGTGTGCAGTGCCATAGGCTGTGAGAATTCAGAAGCCTGCAGTCACCTAGAGTCATCACATGGCTACTTCACTCATATGCTATTTTGATACTTATGGTCATCCTGACAACTAGCTTTTTCTTCCTGCTTCTCTCAGTTTTTCACTGAACATTGAGAGAATTAGGAAGAGCAGCTAGTTGGCACGTGACTGTAAATGTGCAAATCGTGCATATGTGTGTGCAAAGTGTGCATATGAATGATTGGTCACATGACGACTACTTAAACCGCTTGAGGGGGAGGCACCAAACTGAAGTCTTGCCCTGGGTTCTGGAAAACCTAGATACACCTCTGCACATACTATGTACCATTTACTGCTGTCTCCTTATATGGCAGAGGGACTTTTGGGCCCTTTCATGCACCAATGACTGGATGCAACTGTAACCTTTGCACCCGACATAGCAAGTCCTCAACCGTTCTGTTATTAGGATCAACATGGAGCATCTCTGTTATTATGGGAAATAGTGTACACCCCTTATAAGTCTGAACAAAATTCTGTTTGTAACAGCTATTCTTGCATCTTGGCCTCCAGAATATGTATGACAAATTAGCAGTAGTAATTTGTGTATCAGTCTTCAAGTAAGTCAAAAATATCAACTTCTCTAGCTGATAATAAGCCATTAAAAATGCATACAGCAAACATCTACACTGTACAGGTTAGACAGCTAATCTAAACTAGTGGCTGGGAGAAAGTGGAGCAATTACACATTTATTTAAATGGGAGGTCTATGAGAAAGAAGAAAATGTGAAGCCTTGTTTAAATGCACTCTTGAATATTTATCAGAAATAATACATGTAGTTAAATCATTTATCTGATTTCAAAGAATAAGGAAAATGCAAAAGATCAATTTTCATAATTATACTTGAGAATTCTGCCTTTCATAAAAATCTCATTAATAACACCATTATTAACTAAAAAAATGCTTGTTATTGTTATTCTAATTATTAACCCTTTCCAGCTGTTAATGTTGTCACCAGGCTTTTTACTAAATACAAGAGTGATTCTGTTCAGGTATATATATATATATATATATATATATAGGAAAGATTGCGGAAATGCTGAAAATTCCATTTCCTCAAACCTAAAGGTCCCCATGCACATGGCATGAAAGTCAGATGAAGCTGCCTATGTCGGTGGGATTGACCAACTATTTAATGTCTATTGGGGGGCATCCTGATTCTCCAGGGTGAAAAAAAAAAGATTTAAATGTCATTGCATAGTCTTTTTTTTCAGGGTAGATAAGACATCCCTTGCCAGAGCTTTCTAAGGCTGTGTGCCCACGTAGCGTTTTTCAAGCGTTTATGCTGCGGAATTTCCGCAGCGGAAACGCTTGTAAAACGCTAGGTAATCCGCACCCCATGGTCCCCAAGGGGATTCCGCATGTTCTATGCACATGCTGCGGATTTTTCCGCAACGTTTATGCTACGTACAAAAATCCGCAGCATGTCATTTAATTTTGCGGAAGTGCAGCGGAACTCCCGCCATTGACTTGCATTGAGACGCACAGAAACCGCGACTGTACATTTTTACAAGCGGCTTCTATGCGTCTCTATGTGCGGATGGTACCCAGTTCTGGAGGAGAGGAGACTCTCATCCAGACCTGGGTACCATTGTACCTGTAAAAAAAGTATAAAATAACAAATAAAGTTTATACTCACCTGTCCGGCGTCTTCTCTCTGAATGCCAGCAGCGCTGAAGGACCTTCAGTGACGTCACAGTCATGTGACCGCAGGCCCTTCACCGCTGTGTCTCGCGATATGCCGGCAGCCGGGAACCAGCCAGGAAGCAGCGCTGCAGCCACGCCGGGGCCTCGGGGGTGAGTATAGCTTTATTTGTTTTAATTTTTACGGTTCACACTGTATAAATCCATGCTGTTTGCATGGATTTATACAGTGTGACCTAGTTGTCAAGCACTTTCCAAGTGATGCTATCGCCTGGAAAGTGCTTGTCAATCTGCATGCGGAAACGCATGTGAATCCGCATGTGGATCCGCATGTATTCTGCAGGAAAAACGCATGCACAATCTGCATGCGTTTTTTTCTGCCAGGGAGATGCAGAAATGCTGCAGAAATTTTCTGCTTCATTTCTGCATCGTGGGCACATAGCCTAACACTGTTTTTCTCCTCTCCCCCATTTAAAGCAAACGCTCATCTGAGTATTCAAGTCTATGGGGTAATCAAGAGATATAGTTGCTGGCTGCAGACTGAGCTATTTAAGGGCACATTTATGTGCAGTTTGTGACAAATTAGCAATATGTACAATATATGTATATACAGTACTGCGTGAATGTTTTAAGCAGGTGTTGAAAAAATGCTGCAAAGTTAGAATGCTTTAAAAAAATATAGGTATTAATTCTGACTCGCCCCCTGGGCCGTGGGGCACTCGGAACCGGGCAATAGGGAGACGATGGGGGTAGTAGTGGCGACCCGGTCCTGTGGCTCAGGGTGGTCAGACCAGTGGCAGTCTTTTAGATGTTTTAGATAATGTCCGACAACGCCACCCGTGGATTGCGGTTATTAGGAACCGCCGCTGCAAGGCAGACCGCTGGGGCCGATGATGTATGCAGCTGGGATGGTGTGACACCCCACGGGAAGAGTGCGGCCCCAGGGCAGTGTAGTAGATGGTGGGAGTGAGGGTGGTGAGAGTCCCAGTACCGGTAGTGCCAGAGGAGCGAAAAAGCACACAGACAACGTACTGCAGTCCAGGGTCTTTACTCACGGTTAATATCCAAGTCACTTCAGCTGGCAATGACTGCCCAAGCCGTGCTGCGTCCACCAGGTGAGGGGCTCGGTCAACTCCCAGGCAGCTCAGGAGCATGGCTCAGGACCCCCTTCAATCCTTCCTCTGGCCTGCCTCACCAGTGACCCACTTTTGTCCAGCTACCGCGGACTTGTGCGGTTAAACGTGGGCCCCGTCCTCCGCTGTCCTATATGGTGCCTTCCTAGCAGGTTTGATAAGGTGTCGCACCAATAAATGATCACGACGTCCGGTCTTTGGCTGAGGGTAGTTTCTCCTCCACCAACTTGGGATCCAGCACCCTTAATCTGCCTGACCCTGCACCCTGGATTCTCGTGGGTTCTTAGGGTCCCTTCCACCTTCTTGTTCCTGAGCCCTTCTGTTTCTCTGTCTCTCCTCCTTCTTTCCTGTTCCTTCTTCTCCTCCCTTCTCGTGGAGCTGGGCTGAGGTGACACCACAGCTCCCCTTCACCTCCTCCTCGGCCTCTCACTAGGCCCTCCTGGAGTACAGCTCCTACAGAGCCTCTACTCCCTGTCTTCTCCTCTCTGGGCAGAACCTAGATCTAATATGGTGCCCACCTTTTATACCTCCCTCTGACCATGAGCCCAGGTGACCAGCAACCAATGGGCTCCTTCCTACGCTCAGGAACCAACCCCTATCTGCCCCTACAGCACTGGGTATTCCACCCCCCTCCCCACTCCAGACAGGGACATAGTCGGTCGTGCCTGCACTTCTGTCTAGTGGGAGCACCGTTGAGCTGTCCATCGGAAATGGGGTGTGTGTGCTGTATGCAGCTAACTGAGCCCTGGTCCATACTCCATCCTTACCCGGGAGTGGAATATCACACCTCTGGCAGAGGTGCAATACCCCTGTAGCGGCCGAACCCTCGGGGCGCTACAGTTCATTTCTTATCAATTACCAAAATTCAAAAGATAAACCCAAATCAAAGCAATATTTCATGTGACCACCATTTGACTTCAAAACATCATCAAAGAATAAGCTCTTCTACACTTCTATGTTCTTCCATATACTTGCATGCAGTTTTTGAAGGAAGGTTGTTCCAAACATGGAGAACTAACCACAGATCTTCTGTCTCTTCATGTAATCCCACAAAGACTCAATGATGTTGAGATCAGGGCTCTTTGGGGGCCAAATCATCAATTTCAGGATTCCTTGTTTTTCTTCACACTGAAGAGAGATCTTAATAACATTGGCTTCATATTTGTGGTCGTTTTCCTGCTGCAGAATACATTTGTAGCCAATCAGATGCTTCTCTGATGAAATTGCATGGTGATTTGTATTTAATAAGTTGAACAAGAATATCAGTAATAGGTGGTAAAACTTTTAGACTTTATGAGAATCTGTCATCAAGATTTTGTCACCTAATCTGAGAGCAGCATAATGTAGAGACAGTGATTCTGATTCCAACAATGTATCAATTATTTGGCAACTCGCTGTAGTTATGATATCACTATTTTATTGATAGGAAATTATCACTAGAAGACTAATAAACCTGCTACCATCTAGTCTTCCTGGAGACAGATTCCCTCTAATTTTAAACAATAGTCCAGACAGCATTTCAAATGTATGGATTGGAAGTAATAGTGATCTCAAAATAATAAGTTTTCACTTATCCTTTAATAAGTTAATTGAGGGGCAACACAAACATTAGACTTCAGGAAGGGTAATTTCCATAGGCTAAAAGATTATCTAAATGCCATAAACTGGGACAAAATAAAAATACATCAATCAAATTGGACACTTTTCTAAACATCTTGAATAGGATCTGAGCACAATATATGAATAAACAAGATAGAAATAATAGAAAACCACTATGGCTGAAAAGAGAACATGGGAATGTTGAGAGAACTAAAGGTAAGATGGGAGATATGATTCATAAAAAAATTATAGAGGGGAAATTAAATTGCATGGGAACAAATCAAGGAAGCAAAGATTGAGACAGAAAGACTCATTGCCATAGAAAATAAAAATAACCCCAAAACATGCCTTAACTACATAAATAGTGAGAGACTCAAAAACAATAGTGTTGGCTACTTCAAAAATAATCTCAGTGAAATGGTGGAGACAGATGAGGGAAAGGCCAATTTAGTAAACGCGTTCTTCTCTACAGTATTGACAAATGAAAAACCCATTACAGATTACATGTCTATGGATACCATAAATTTTCCATTAAATGTCACCTGCTTAACCCAGAAATAAGTGTGGCCCTAATTCAAGAACAAAAAAATTGACAAATTACCAGGTCTGGATGGCAAACACCCCCTTAGTTTTGCAGGATTGAAGTGATGTGATATTATTCTAATTATTCTAATATTTAATGATTCCATAATAACAAGGTCTGTACCACAGCACTGGTGCATAGCAAATGTGGTGCCAATATTCAAAAATGTGTTAAAAACTGAGCTTGGAACTATAGGCTGTAAGTCTAATCTTTATTGTGGGAAAAATCTTTGAGGTTGTTCTAAGATGTGCTTTTCTGGAGTAGCTCAATAAAATATCCTCCGAACCCAACATTCAACATTGGTCCTGTGAAACTAATCTGATAAGCTTCTATGAAGAGGTAAGTTCCACACTGGACCAGAATAAGATCATAGATGCTTCATACCTGTAAAAAAAATTTGATACAGTGCCATATAAAAGCTTGATACATAAAATGGGAACATTAAGACTAGGTGAAAATATGTGAAAATGAGTTAACAACTGGCTCAGTTATAGGAAACAAAGGGTTGTTATTAATGGAACACACTCGGATTGGGTCACAGATAACAGTGGCATTTCACAGTGGTCAGGATTGGGCTGTCTTCTTTTTATTATATTTACTATGGACTTGTTTAGGGCAAACTGAGCAGAATTTAATTTTTTTGCAGATGATGCTAAACTCTGGAATGTAAAGATCACAGAAGAGGATAATTTAATATTACAGGATTTGGGTAAGCTGGAGGCTTGGAACAAGAACTGCCAATTGTGGTTTAACACGATAAATGTAAGGACATGAATTTGGGCTGAAGAAATAAAATGTACAATTACGTACTAAATGGTAAAATACTGGTAAAACTGTCTCTTAAAAGACTTGGGTATATTGGTGGAGAGCAAACTCAATTTAGGAAGTGTGATAGATTGGAGTATAGGCAGCAATCTGGATTAAAAGAGGAGCATAGGGAGCAGTCTGTGTAACAGGGACATTCAAAGGAAGCAGAAAAATCGCGTTATTCTGCACTCCATTATGTAAATTTCTAATGGTGCAAAGGAAATGTAACATTATGTTTACACCAAATGCTTAACCACTTCACGATGGGGTCAATTTCCATTTTTGTGCTTTCATTTTTTTTCCTCCTCTTCTTCCTAGAGAGATAACTTTATTTTTCTGTCCACATAGACATATGAGGGCTTGTTTGTTGCTTAACTAGTTGTAATTTTGAATGACACCATTAATTTTACCACATAGTGTACCCTAAAACAGGAAAAAAAAATCCAAGTAGGGAGAAATTGTGAAAAAAGGCAATTCTGACACTGTTTTTTTTTTAACTGTTTGTACCATGTACATTTTGTCGTAAAAATGACTTCCCAGTATGATTCTGCTCATCAGTACAATTATGGTGATACCAAACATGTCCAGTGTTTTTTAGTGGTGAAAAAAAAGTCAGAAGTTTTCACATTTTTTTTAGGGTTGTGTCAACATATTCCGAGACCCGTAACGTTTTAATTTTTTGATCGATAGAGCTGTTTTATGTCTTATTATTTGCAGGGCGAGACAACGTTTATATTGATAGCAATTTGGGATAAATGCGACATCTTGATCGCTTGCTACAGCATTTTTGTAGAATTACAGAGACCAAAATACGTAGTTTTGGCGCTCTTGAATTTTCTTTAGTTTACAGTGTTTATTATTTTTATACTTTGATCGATCTGACTTTTCTGAATGCGACGATACCACATATGTGTATTTTATTTTTTATATATCTTTATTTTTAATGGGGGAAAAGGAGGTTGATTTGAACTTTTATGCTTTTTTATTTCTTTCCTATTTTTTAAGATTTTTTTTTTACTTTTAACTGTTCTTAACAGTCCTTTTAGGGGACTTGAAGCTGTGATCATCTGATCAGTAATGCTATATACAGCAATGCGCTGGATATAGTGAAAATCACAATCTCCTTGAAGCTCAACCACAGGCAGGGTTTCAAAGGAGCTATGTAATGACAGGCATGAAAGTCTTCAACAGAGCCACTGTTGTCATAGCACCCCATTGGCGACCCACGATCACAACATGGACGTGACGATGGGTGCATGGAATGTCGCCCCTCCATGCCGGCACATGGTAAATGCAGCTGTCTGAGATTGACAGTCACATTTAACAGGATAAAAATCACAGGCAAAGATTCACTTCACCTGCAATTGTTAGCAACAAGTCCTGGCTCCGTGAACCCCTCTATACACTGTTCTGATTTTGCGTCATACATGTATGGCGCATGGGGTTATAGGGGTTGTCTAGTCTTAAACCACAAGTCTTCAGTCACTCTATGTCACTGCAGACTTGTGAAACCTCATATTGCACGCACTGAGCACTATGAGGATTCTCCGGTGTCAGCACCGGGAATTGTGGTCAGGTGACCAGAAATATGTGATATGCATATTCCCGGCCACAATCTGACCAAACTGTTTCCAGCCTTACTCAATACACTTGCAAGGAGCAAAGCCACCTCCATTTAGTCAGATTAAATCCTCATAGCATGCATTGCATGCATTGGGAAGTGACTGCAGACTTGTAGTTTAAGACTGGACAACCCCTTTACATATAGGAATACATTAGGATGTCATCCACCTCATCTAAGTACATTTGTCACTTTAACAAAAAAATATTAAGTTGACCATTGTCAAAACAGACTAATTCCGCTGTATTTCAATGCTGCTACGATAAAGCATAAAAAAGGTCAATTAGGTTACCAGGTTTTAAGAGAGCTGTACACGTTTGACATTAGCTAATGTATCTGTTTGGTTATTCAGAACAGATATTGTTGGAATAAAAAAAGGAATAGTTTACCTCTTATATGTTTTCCCTTTACTGATAATAGAATTTATAGTTCAATATCTATATTACTGTCCCTATATGATTCACCATAGAAGTTAAAAGTATGTAGCTGAGAACCATGTTTCAATTTAGAAAATGTATCCTACATAATTAAGAAAACACAACTATCATTGTGTTGTTGGAAAGTCTTTTGTTCCATCATTAGAATATAATTTACCATTGAGGAGTTGAACCTTTAATGCATTTGAAGAATATAAGTCATTTCAATTTGCAAAGGATTATGCTATTAAAATGTATGGCTAATTGAACTTATAATAGACACTAAGCTTTTGAATTCAGGAAACAAAGACAAATCGCTCTTGCTATAAGTTTAGCACACAGTCCTTAAATGTATTAGCTATAAATAAACATGACTCTTTAATTCCCATGGTAGCCTCCAGAATTAAGATGAACAGTTTGGTTGGTATAAACAACACTTCTCTAATGCTTTCACTGCATTTCATTACTTTCTTAAAGAGGTTGTCCTACTTGGAAAATTCCTTTTGTGTGAATGACCTCCGTACATAAATATGGTTACAAGGTGTCCTGTTTAGTTGTAATCTGTGTCGAAAGACAGTGGAAAGTGTTTAATTCCACCTAGTGCTAGCACAACCAAAAAATTGCCATACATAACAAAAAAGTGGACAGTGCTCTGTAAAGTTGACAGACAGTTGTCCACATGCAAGCTGAGGAATCACATAAAAAAGAGGAGTATAACACAGCAATATGTTGCAAAAATTATCAATGCTTTATTAAATATTAAACACAGAAAAAATAAAGTGCAGACATAGAGGTAGTGTCAGATGGCAAAATGCTTCCAGGTAGGAAAAACATAAAAATGCATTCATAACAATTCCGAAATGCAGCACAATTGCACATTTCCCATAAGTGGCCTAACTATAAATATTTGTATTGCCAAAAAATAAATGAAAAGGGCTAAAATCACAAAATGTGCCATAAATCCACTAGAATATAGTTAGAGTCATGCTCTCCCTGAGCGCTATATAAAGGATGGATGAGAACAGAACATAGCAGTATTAATAATCATAGCATGTAGCCTATTCAAGTCCATTCATCCCATAACATGTCGCAAAGGGGATGGTATTACCTACCAGGGAAGCACAGTGTTGAAAGTGATTGCCCAACGCACGTTTCGCGGCGTCTCAGGCCGCTTTCTCAACCGCAAAAAGTATAACTTGGTTGTGACCCAGAGTCACTATATACACTGTGTTCCAAATTATTATGCAAATAATATTTTCTCAGATTTTCCCAAATTACCTATATGAATTGCAGTCATTGTAATTTTCCAGTCAAATAACTATTAGAGTACAATTGAAAGGTTTTTGTACAAACTGCCTATGATAACAGTATATTTTTAAAAAAATAAAACACTCAAACTGCACTCAAAATGCATGTTCCAAATTATTATGCACAGCAGAGTTTTCAACCTTTCCATTTTAATAAAGAACAAAAAAATGGTCATTTTTGAAATTATAAGCATTAGCAGGTTATTACAAACTGAAATCAAACAGTTTTCAACTCAAAACTTTATTCTAGGTGATGTTACATTTGCACATAGGACCCCTTGTTCGAAAGGAGCTTCTGAACTCTCTCGTCCATTGAATTTGTCAGGTTTTGGATGGTTTCTGCTTCAATTGTTTTACATGAGGACAGAATACCCTCCCAGAGCTGTTGCTTAGATGTGAACTGCCTCCCGCCATCATAGACACTCCTTTTGATGATGCTCCAGAGGTTCTCAATGGGGTTGAGGTCAGGGGAGCATGGGTGCCACACCATAAGTTTGTCCCCTTTTATGCCTATAGCAGCCAGAGATGCAGATGTGTTATGTGCAGAATGGTGATCCCATGCAGGCGCAGAGCGGCACAGAGACGGCCAGGCGCACGTGCGCCACGATCCCCACCGCACGCGCACGCACAGCATATCGGAGCCCAACAAGTAAAGTGGAATAAATCTTGTAACCACATTGGTTGGAGAATGGGATGGAGGAAAGGAAATACAAAGAGGGGAGAGGGAGCGATCAAGGAAATAAGAAGAAAAAGGAGAAAAAGCCAAAAAGACATCCACATATAAAGAATGAAGCAAATATAGCACAAATGAATTGAAATATATATATGTAACACGTCATCCTGTCTTTATAGACATGTGTCCCACATAGACCACAAATACAGTGTAGATAACCACATCTCACTATTCTCCAAAAATAGGCAGGGGTCGCAAAAACTTCACAGGTGTTCACTGGCAAAGGAGGAAAAAGAGAAAAAACAATAAATAACCGCAAAATAAGATTAAAACCACATAAAGAACCGAATCTCCCTTAAGATCACCTCCCTCACTTCTGACAGAATAAAGAAGTGTATGGATAAAAATGTACAGGGCTAGCTTTCTAGTACTAACACAGTAAAAAATAATTTGCAAGATCCCTATTGAAATCAGTAGTCTCTATACTGTGACTAATTGGCGGAGTTTTTGAATAAGAGACTGCCATATACTAGCTCAGAATGTGCTAATAAGGTATTTGAAAATGGATATTTGGGAACATAATTGGCAATGCAGGCTGAAATATCAGGCTGGTGTAATCCAGTGTAATAATATTGACAGACTATACATACACTGATCATTGCCTTTTTACGGTCAAATTTAGAAGCCCTTCTGTTATACAGAAGACCCTATTCTAAATGTAAAGACATATTAATACAATAGAATTAGGGATTGTTATGGGTTAATTTGAAAATGTTTGTAGTATTATATTATGGCACTGTTTCCCAACTCTAGTCCTCAAGAGCCACCAACAGATCATGTTTTTAGGATTTTCTTAATATTATCCAGTTGATAATTTCATCTCTTGGGAAATACTAAGGAAATCCTAAAAACATGATCTGTTGGTGGCTCTTGAGGACGGGAGTTAGGGAACACTGTATTGGGGTGTATGCATATAAAATTGTTGGTCTGCAGATTCTCATCGGGATCATTCCCTTTAGAAGAAATGGAATTTGGTTATGCCTTGCAATTTCTATCAGTGCAATGAAGCCTTTGTATTTGTTGCCAGGAACAATGTCTGGTTTGCTCCAGATCTGAGTGAGTAGTGTATGAAGCAGACTCATGAGTTGAGCCTGCCCCTACATAGCAGCAGTCGATTATGTAATACAGCCGGCACCTGCCTCTAACACTTAAATGTTACAGTCACATTCCTCACGGAATGCCATTGCCGAGTATCAAGGGGTTGATGCCATATTTCTAGAGATTTCCATTTCTATTATGCACTGAAATACCTTAGTATAGCAGTATTTAGTACAATCAAATGATCACAAGTTCAAGTTCCTTACAGGGACTAAGTAAATATAACCAAAAAAATATTTAAAAATTAAATAAATAAATAAATAAAACATTCAAATAATGACACTTTTACAAATTAAAAAATAAGTAAATAACAAAATAAACATATTTGGTATTGCTGCATACAAAAAGAACAGTCTATGAAAACATAAAATTAATTAAACAATAAATTAAATGCTGTAAAGAGCAAAAAAAATTCAAAACACCAGAATAGCTGTTTTTCAGTCACTGAATCTCCCTTGAAAATGTGATAAAAAGGATCAAAAATGATGTACCTTATTATGGTATCAATAAAAACATCTGTTCATCATGCTAAAAACAAGCCCTCACAAAGTTTCATCAATATAAAAAATAATACTAAGGTCAAAAAAATTTTATCCACTAAAAAATGGCAAAAGAATGATACTGGTTTGGTATCACAGTAATGTGACATGAAAAATCATGCTGCACAACAAGTGATGCAAAACAAAAGCCAAAAAATAATAGTATCATTTAATTTTTTTCACCATTTCACCCCACTTGGATTTTTTTCTTCTTTTTCTGTAAGCTTTGTGGTTAAGTGAATGTCCTGTAAAAAACAAGGTCTCATATAGATATGTTGATGGAAAATAAAACAAAAGTTATGGTTTTTGAAAGAAGGGGAGTTAAAAAACTAAAGCATTAAAAATGAAAACCTCCCAATCATGAAGGGAAATCTCATTATTGAGCCTATTTAGAAATTTGGGAAATTTTGGTCAGATATTGAGTTCATCAAATCTTCAATCCCTTCAGTTAGGTTAGAGACATGTTACCTAAAAAATATAGGCATTTTACGGATTTAGTGTAGATTAAGGAAACAGACTAAGAAAGAATTCTGGGCTTTGAAAAGAAAGCAGACTGGGAATTTATATATACTACTTTTTGATCTTCTGTATAAAAAGTAGTACATATAAATTCCCATTCATTCAAGAACCAATGCCTCCCAGCTATAAAGATGGTTTGAAAAAATAAGATGACTTGAACAATAAGTCTAAGACATGCAATAGAAATGAATCGCATGCAAGGAAAACTAAATAATGCTAAGAGTTAATGTATCTGTGAAGTTGGAGGCAGGGTGAGGATGAAACTGGTGCACTGATAGCTTCTGAGCTCCCCGCAGAGAAGATGGAGTCCTAATCAGTGGTATGTAAAGCTGTACCCTTCATGAGATTGCCTGCCAAATTCATACAGTGCCTAAGCCATTTACTGAGCTCACACACCATGTCATTTAAATACTGTATCCAGACAGCATTGCTCTTACCAGACAGTGCATGGTTTTAGTTTAGCAAATATGTGATTAGTAAATTATTAAAAAATTATTATATTTGCAAGAACAAATCTGTCCAGGGTATTGTAGTACCATAAGGGTATGTGCCCATGATCAGGCTATAGCAGCGCTTTGGAAGCAGCGTATTTTCGCTGCGTCCAAAGTGCTGCATCTGATAACGCAGGTAAATCTGCATGTGTTCATTAAACACATGCAGAGTTACCACACCCTATCTATTCTATTTGGGAAATGTCTGTTGCAGACACTAGCGTCTTCCCAACAGAGACTGACATGCTGCGGATCGAAAAAGCCGCACCGCCGGTGAGTTTACAAAAAGAAGCACAGTGGGCTTGGAATTTCTATAAATCCCATCCACTGTGCTATTACTGTAGAATGTAGTATTTTGGACGCAGCGCAGTCCAAAACGCTGCTATTACAGATCGTGGGCATGCAGCCTAAGGAATCTCAATGCCATTTCTGAACCCGGATATACAAAGCAGACCAAAGAAAATAATTTACAGTATATTCAATTTGGTATTTGAAATATGTGTTACTAATCCTTAGTGGTTAGCTACCAATTGACCATTAGTTGGCACTAGAGATAAGTGGATCGATCTGTAAGGATCGAATTTGAGTCAAATTTCATGAAATTCACGCTTTCACGCAACTTTGAACACTTTGGCTATGTGTCCACGATCAGGCCATAGCAGCGCCTTGGACGCAGCATATTTTTCCTGCATCCCAAAGCGCTGCATCCGATCACACAGGTAAATCCGCATGTGCTCATTGAACAATGTGGACTTGCCGCATCCTATACATTCTATTGTAGAAATGTCTGTTGCGGAGACTAGTGTCTCCGCAACAGAAATTGACATGCTGTGACTTATAAAGCCACGCTGCTGGTGAGTTTAGGCGGCCTCAAATAGTAGCACAGTGGGCATGAGATTTCTATAAATCCCATCCACTGTGCTTCTACTGTACAATGCAGCGTTTTGGATGCAGCGCAGGTGAGCTGCGTCCAAAACGCTGCAAATACTGATCGTGGGCACATACCCTTAGAGATTTCATTCACAGTTTGCAAAAAACTTGCCAAGCACAATTTTCCACACTGCTGAAGCATAAGAGAGCGAGCTAATGTCTTTTTGTGCTGCCATGCAGATCTCCCCATAATACCCTGCAGCTATAACATCTCACAGATTATTATACCTTACACAGTGGTGGTCAATACCTGAGGCATTTCAGATCAGTGGTACTCAGCGGACAACAGTTTGTACAGCATAGTCGTTTTCCAGAGCCACTGGGTACATCTCTCTCCCATAGAGTGTAAGCTGTTATGATCAGTGGGGTCCCCTCTCTCTCCTTTTTGTAGATTGTAAGCTCTTATGGTCAGTAGGATTCTCTATCTTTTTTTTATAGAGCGCAAGCTCTCATGGTCTTCAGGGTTTTTTCTCTCTCTCTCACCTCTCCCCCACATGAATTTTATGAGCAATTGCAAACTTTAGAGTATTGAATTTTGTGCAAACTTATTTGCTGCAAATAAAATCTTTTGGGAAAATTCATCAGAGCCAGCAATTTCAAACGATCCGATCATCTATAGCTGGTACCTGCATGGAACATGTGAAAGGGGGAGGGGTAGTCAAATTCTTCATTTTTGCATTAAAGGGGTAGTCTGCGAATAAATATTGATAATCTATCCAAGTGATATGTTATGAACATGAGACCCTCCTCACCACTGATCAGCTGATATTTGCTCTTGCAGCAGCCAGAAAGTAGAGAACCCCCACAACCTTGTATATTGGTTTATGGCCATAAATTAAACCAAGTGTTTTACTCTTTTAATAATTCAGACCTGAAAAGGCCTCAGTGACAGGAATTTTTTGCGGTTGGTTTTTGCTTCTCATCTTTTCAGCTTCCATAACTTAATTTTTTTTTCACTGATGTAACTGGAGGAGGCTTTGCTTTACAGTATGTGAAATAAATTGTATTATCTTTAAGCTCTGTTTTTGGATACATATAAACGATTGTAGAATTTTTATGATTTAGGAATTTTTGGTTAAGTTTTTTTTTTTACATTTTATATTTCATGCCAAATAGGCTGTTGAATAAATTCTCAAGATTAATACAGAAGTATAGATATGACGCGCCCCTGGGCCTGTGTCGCGCAGCGTTGCGCACGCGGGAGCTTACCCGGAGCCGGATCTGTTGAGGGTTGTAGTCTCGTGGCGGTGATCCGGTCCGTGCCCAGGGAGTCAGACTAAGTGGCGCTGTATCAGCGGTAGATGTTGGACGACTACGCCACCCGTTGAGTACAGCTAAGGAGCTGCTGCTGCAGGGCAGACCACTGAGGCCGGTGGTAGGATTGTGCAGCGTGATAGTATAACCCCCAACGGGAGGGGTATGGCCTCAGGGCAGCCGACGTGGATGATGGAGGTAGCAGGAACCACTCAGAGACGGTACGGTGTAGTTCAGGGTCTTTACTGGTGACAACGATAGACCCTCCCGGAGTACTGGCTAGCGATTGGGGCCTGGTCAGTCCTTGAGCAGATGGGATCTCCCCTGGCCAGGCGGAGTTGTAGGCCTCCCAAACTAACTGTACTCTTCTGGCTACCTTGCTAGAAGCGGGTATAAGTAGCCCACGTCCCTGAGTGTACCGTGTGGTGCTCACCCGTATGGCCGGTGACTCGGGGCCTTCTAGTAGCTTCCGCTCCACGACGGCGGTGCTGGTCCCATGCGTGTGACCGTGCCTTCGGGTTTCTTGGCCAGAGGACCTGAAATCCCCTGCCTGACGGATTCTGCTGCTGGGTAGGAGTTAGTCCCCACAGCCTCGGACTCCGGGTCCGGTGATAACTTCTCAGTCAGGGCGAGCTCTGCAGCTGCCAGCCCCTGACTCCTTGTAACACTGCTCCCACAGAGCTCCTGTTGTTTCTTCCCATAGCTGCTTCTCTTCTCTGTCTCTACTTCTGGCATGGCCCAGGAGCTGGGCCCAGCCGGAGCCACAGCTCCCTGTCAGCCCTCCTGGCTGAACTCTTCCTCTGAACTCTCTAACCCTGCCTCAGCCCCAGGTTTATATAGGGGAAGTCCTTCCCCTCCCAGGACTGGGCAGGAGGTGTGGCATGCATAGGATTCCTGACCAAGAGACCTCCCACCTGCTCTCAGACATAACATTGCATTACTGTGGAAACCAGACCCCTGGGGTGCCACATTCCCCCCTAGTGAAATTTAGTACTCCGGGACTAAACATATTTTTAAACATAACAAGGTATAAACAATAATAATACAATAAGAAAAACACATAAAGATGGTTACGGCGTGTCCGCAACCGGGTGCAGTCTTTGAAGAAAAGTAAGGTGTCCATTTCACCAAAACAGGGAGACGTAACCAGGTAGGGGTCTGTCCTGCCCCGAGTCCTTAACAGTCTTTAGTCCATTCCTGGGTTACGCTCCAACCATGTACAAAGGATTCCCGGTAAATCCACCAAAGACTCCCATAAATTACTAGAAACACATAATTATTTACAGGATATGGCCGCTCTCAGTCCTCGGCCAGGTAGAGGGAAAGAACGACCGCTCTCAGTCCTCGGTCAGTGGGGATAAGGAATGGCTGCTCACAGTCCTCAGCCTGGTTTAAGATAGGGGCACATGGGGAACAATTCACTAATTCCAACGGGGACCATATTTTAATTAGCAGCAGTCCTTGTACCCTTACGGGTAACTATTTACAGCTCTTTATTCACGCTACTTCCCTTCAGTAGCTATGTCCTCTTTGTGCTCCCTCCTGAGGGTAGTCCTCAGACCCGTCCGGGTCCTCTTGGCTTTCCTCGTATTGGTAGTACTGCAGCTCCTCCTCGGTTAGCTGGGTTAGTATCTCTGCGACAGTCCTCCCCCCAGGTGGCCAGGACTTTACCTCCCTTTGGGCTGCCCCGGTTAATTGGGCCACCAGGATGCTCACTTTTTGCTCCTCTGTGAGGGGGTACACCTGGAAGAGGCTATCCAGCTTTTCTCTAAAGTCATGCAGGGTATGTGACTCCCCTGAGTACTGGGGTAGCCAGGCTGCCCCCGGGATATAGGGCATGGTGAAAGGCATGACCGCAACAGCAGTGGCGCTGGCGGGGTTTGAAGCGGTGAAGCTCTCCTCCGTATCCGACATCCTTCTCCCCCCTAGTGGACCGTGGCCTACCTTGCGATGATCCTCCTCCGTAGGCCGCGGCTCCGCAG
Source organism: Phyllobates terribilis (assembly GCF_046119375.1). Taxonomy (NCBI): domain Eukaryota; kingdom Metazoa; phylum Chordata; class Amphibia; order Anura; family Dendrobatidae; genus Phyllobates; species Phyllobates terribilis. The sequence goes on along the minus strand of NW_027362762.1, from coordinate 322,017,366 downwards.
TGGATCGTCAGGGTTGAGGACCTTCCGTCGCGCTCCTGTGACGTCGGCGTCTGCTGGGCTCCTTCCAGGACCTTACGCAACGTCCGGACGTGAGGCGGGGCTTCAGTTCTCGCGCGCTTTCGGAGTCCACGCCCCTCTTCTTCCCGCGCGGCGTCCTCAAGATGGCGTCCAATGGCGGGAAAACTCCACGTATGGCGGGAAGAAGGCCGAAGATGGCGCCGGATGGCGGGAAAACTCCACCGATGGCGGGAAGGAAGCGGAAGATGGCGCCGGATGGCGGGAATCTTCACCACAGGTAAGTTTGAACAGTCTTTTTCAGGCACGCAGTACCCGGTGGTTGCGGGCACGAAATCCTGCCGACTACGCCAAAACCTGATGCGCCCCTGGGCCTGTGTCGCGCAGCGTTGCGTACGCGGGAGCTTACCCGGAGCCGGATCTGTTGAGGGTTGTAGTCTCGTGGCGGTGATCCGGTCCGTGCCCAGGGAGTCAGACTAAGTGGTGCTGTATCAGCGGTAGATGTTGGACGACTACGCCACCCGTTGAGTACAGCTAAGGAGCTGCTGCTGCAGGGCAGACCACTGAGGCCGGTGGTAGGATTGTGCAGCGTGATAGTATAACCCCCAACGGGAGGGGTATGGCCTCAGGGCAGCCGACGTGGATGATGGGGGTAGCAGGAACCACTCAGAGACGGTACGGTGTAGTTCAGGGTCTTTACTGGTGACAACGATAGACCCTCCCGGAGTACTGGCTAGCGATTGGGGCCTGGTCAGTCCTTAAGCAGATGGGATCTCCCCTGGCCAGGCGGAGTTGTAGGCCTCCCAAACTAACTGTACTCTTCTGGCTACCTTGCTAGAAGCGGGTATAAGTAGCCCACGTCCCTGAGTGTACCGTGTGGTGCTCACCCGTATGGCCGGTGACTCGGGGCCTTCTAGTAGCTTCCGCTCCACGACGGCGGTGCTGGTCCCATGCGTGTGACCGTGCCTTCGGGTTTCTTGGCCAGAGGACCTGAAATCCCCTGCCTGACGGATTCTGCTGCTGGGTAGGAGTTAGTCCCCACAGCCTCGGACTCCGGGTCCGGTGATAACTTCTCAGTCAGGGCGAGCTCTGCAGCTGCCAGCCCCTGACTCCTTGTAACACTGCTCCCACAGAGCTCCTGTTGTTTCTTCCCATAGCTGCTTCTCTTCTCTGTCTCTACTTCTGGAATGGCCCAGGAGCTGGGCCCAGCCGGAGCCACAGCTCCCTGTCAGCCTTCCTGGCTGAACTCTCCCTCTGAACTCTCTAACCCTGCCTCAGCCCCAGGTTTATATAGGGGAAGTCCTTCCCCTCCCAGGACTGGGCAGGAGGTGTGGCATGCATAGGATTCCTGACCAAGAGACCTCCCACCTGCTCTCAGACATAACATTGCATTACTGTGGAAACCAGACCCCTGGGGTGCCACAGATACCTAATATGTTGTATGTATTTTATATATACAGGTGCATCTCACTAAATTAGAATATCATCAAAAAGTTAATTTATTTCAGTTTTTCAATACAAAAAGTGAAACTCTGGGACCATATGGAGTGTGTCAGTGACTGCCTTCTGGACATCTGTCAAGTTAGCAGTCGTCCCCATGATTGTAGAGCCTACTGAAACAGACTAAGGGTGTTATGATCTGCAACATGAACTAAGGAAAGATAGGGGAAAGCTGTCCCTACAGAAAGACAAGCTGAATCCCTACGATGTAGCGGGCTGCCTATTCCTAGCGAACAGACCCGCCTTAGTCCTCGGCTAGTCTGAACGAAGACCTATAGCATAAAGGGAGGGGTCCCTAAAAGAACTAAGGACTGGGACAAAAAATGGGACACCTTCTAAACAGAGAAGTAGTTGCAGAACACAAAAAGACAAACTGACAAAAAGGTACTAGAGGTCCCAGAAGGACCAAGCGAACTGACAGAGAAAGGCACAGAAGCACCTGGCTAGAGAAACAGTCAAACACTGAAGTCCAGCACAGCCAAAAGGGCGGAGCTGTAATATAAAGGCTGATGGTCACATGACTGCAAAACACAGATGGAAAAAACAGGAGGGTTCTAACAAAGGGACCTTCTAAAAACGCTTAGGAAGCCGGTGTTTTTTGTTAATTATTTGAATTTACTAAGATAATGACTTTTGTGTTTTCATTGGCTGTAAGCCATAATCATCAACATTCACAGAAATAAACACTTGAAATAGAGCACTCTGTAATGACTCTATGTAATATATGAGTTTCACTTTTTGTATTGAAGAGCTGAAATAAATGAACTTTTTGATGATATTCTAATTTAGTGAGATGCACCTGTATGTAATGAAATGTATTTTATATGAAAGAAATGCTGGGAAATAGGTAATGGTTCTCAGGGCTACCCATCCATTGATTATTATTGTGGCCCTGGACCAGGCCTAGAAAAGCATCATCTCTAATTATATATTACATAATTTGTCCCCCAGAAGATCATGAAAGATCTTTGGGGAACATATGTTTATTTATTCTTCATTTTTTCCAATGTAGCTTGGGCATCTAAAGAAGTCTCAGTTAGCTTTTTTGGATGCCCTTTGACAGTATATTACTGAAATAGAAGTCACTGACAGAGCTGATCTGCATCTGCTAAGACCCAGGATCTCTGCTATACATGCCAGACATGGCGTTCTTGTTATCGTCAGGTTGAACCCTACACAACCCTACAACCCTATTCAATGCACAGCATTCATTGAGTGGTGTGTATCAGCTAAAATAGAAGACAGAAGTGGTAATAAACTGCTCCTGTGTATTCTTTAGTGTCCCTGGATATGTCTGACAGCCAGAGATTCGACCTGCTCCTGCTCAATTGCAGGAGTAGGAACATTAACTCTGTGGCATAAATCTACAATAACGTGAGGTTAAAGCTCAGGACTAAGGGCGTAAATATGCTATTTTCCTTTTCTTTTTTTAGTTGTCACAAATACACTACATAAAATGGTTTCATTTGAAGCATAATGCAAATATTTCATTTAACTGTTTTTACTTTATGGAATAATTACAATATTGCTTATATTTCCATAGTAAACCTTGAATATTTTATTTTTCTTAAAAAGATTGAATTGTATGCAGCTGCAAAGGAAAACTTATATGCCACACCAAGAAATAAGCCTAAGGAATTCTTTTAGGAAATATATAAATTGCACATATGTGTCATAATTCGTTTTCGTATTTCTTCATTTTATAAAATGTAATCATATATAGAAGTAATTGACATTAGTGAAATGCAACATGTGTCAAATAACAAAATCATGAACAGCTCTCTACACCTGCGAGCATCCTTATCTCCCGGTGCTGGGTCACTCTGGTTAAAGCAAAAGTCATGCAAAAACATTAAAATCATCAAGTGACAGGCATGATAAATCTCTGAAGCGCTTCAGACAACATCCTTATTCATAACAATGAATAAAATAAGAAGGCATAGTCCGAAACATCAGACATTTATTATGCTTAACGTTGGATGCTTTTCATTTTTTGAAAAATAAAGTAACTTTTTTAATGCAGAAAATGTTCAATTCATTTTTAACCTTTTTCATTGAAGCACTTAGATTTGAGTATGTTCTAGAAATATGTAAGCCTTGAACTAGTATAATAAATTATATAATTAAAGTGAATATGACTAATTGTTATTGACAGTTCACAATATTTCAGCAATATAAAATAGTTCTTAAAACAATTTTGATAACAATAATAAAAGCTAGCAAGTATAATGTTTATTCCTTTCCCAGATGAATACTTTTTCTTATCCATGGGTTCAGTAAACCCAGTGGGAGACTGATAGTAATGAAAATGGTTGCTCTATATAAATAGAAGTTATCAGCATCTATAACAGCTGGTTAGACTGGAAAAAAAAGATTATAAGAGGTTTTCAGATGAGCTTAAGTTCCACCATACTTGATAGGTTTCAAATTAATGGGATATAAAAAAAATACTAAATTAATCACAATAACAGCTGAGTTGTCTACATGACTTTGTCAATTTTTCCATTGTAAATACAGACCATCATCTATGAACCCAAACTACAACAATAAAAATGACCATAAAAAAATCATAAAAATGTTCTCATAGAAATGGATCACAGTTGAACCTTGCTATGCTGTTGACGCGCCCCCTGGGCCAGTGTTGTTTGTGGGATACCCGGAGCCGGATCAGATGGGGGGGTTGTAGTCTCCGAGTGGCGGTGACCCGGTCCGTGCCCAGGGTGTCAAGCTCAGTGTGTGGCAGTCCTTATAGATATTACTAGATGTTCTTTTATGTCGACTACGCCACCCGTTGAATTGCGGTCAATACGGCCGCCGCTGCAGCAGGGTCCGCTGAGGCTGGTGATGTGTGTGCAGCTCAGGTAGTATAACCCCCAACGGGAGGGGTATAGCCTCAGGGGGTCAGGTGTAGAGGATGGTGGTTGTGAAGGTGCAGGATGAATCAGCAAGAAGACTCAGAGTCGGGCTGTGCAGTTCAGGGGTTTTTACTTACGGGTGTTCTTATGGTCACTCTGGCCTGAAGCGACCACCCGAGCCGTGCTGCGTCCACCAGGTCCTGGACTCGGCTAACCCCCAGGCAGTTCTGGAGCGTGGTCCTGAGCTCCTGTCTGACTTTCCCTCTCTTCTGGCCGTTCTCACCAGGGATCCACCTATGTCCGGCTCCCTCGGGTCTCTTGGTGGGTACACCTCCTCTGGGTTCCCTGACCCTATACTTGGTCTGCCTTCCTGGTGGATTTGGTGAGGGTCGTGGCAGATCCTGCCCACGACCTCCGGTCTCTGGCTAAGGTGTGCTTTTCTCTCTGCCAGCTTGGGATCCGGTACCCTAGGTGCCAACCCTTCACCCTGTTGCTTGTATTCTGGGGTCTTGGGGTTCCTTTCTTGTCTCCTCTCTGGGTCTTTCTGACTCCTCTCTCTCTCTTGGCCTTGGAGCTGGGCCCAGCCGGAACCACCACTCCCTGTCAGCCCTTCTGGCTGAGCTTCTCTGCTCTGCTCCTCAGGTTACACTCTGACAGACTGACCAAACCTCTACAAAGACCCTGATCTAAGATGGTTCCCACCTTATATACTCCCTCTATGTGTGAGCTCAGGTGACCAGCACCCAATGAGCTCCTAGCTATACCCAGACTGCTCCCCCTATCTGCCCCTACACTACTGGGATGTTCCACCCCCCTCCCACTCCAGCCAAGGACAGACACTGTCGTACCTGCACATTTCTCTAGTGGGAGTACCATTGGTCTGTCCCCCGGAAATGGGATGTGTGTAGTGCATGCAGCCTACTGAGCTCAGTTCCACACTCCATCCTTACCCGAGAGTGGAATACCACACCTCTGGCTTGAGGTGTAATACCCCTGTAGCAGCCGAATCCTCAGGGTGCTACATTCCCCCCTGGTAAATCACAGCACGTCCTCGGGCTGTTAAAGATAAAAACATCCAAAAACATACAATTATTTTTCATAAACATAAACATATAAACATATAAAACATCATATATATCATCAGCAGCAATAAACTCTTCATATAAAACTTTTCATAAATAACATTCTTGTAAACACTCTTGCTCCTCCGGCCACGGTGCAACTTGTGACCGGGAAAAGCGCGACAGTCTCTTAAAGAAAATGGTTTCCTATAAAACCGGTAAGGGGGCGCCTTAGGAAGCGCAACTATATACAAGGGGAATATGGCCGCTCTCAGTCCTCGGCCAGGTAATGGGAATAGGGACACATGGTTTAACAGTTCACTCTTGTCCCAACGGGGACATATTTAAATCAGCAACAGTTCTTGGTACCCCGACGGGCAACTTTATACAGTCTCTCTCTACCGTACTTCAACGACGGCGTCCTCCTGCTCTTTCTTGTTGGTTGGTTTCAGTTTCAGACCCGTCCGGGTCCTCTTGCTCCTCCTCACACCGCAGCTCCTCCTCCGTCAGGCGATGCACATGGAGGGCGTAGGGTCCTTTGGCACACTTGTGCCGGGTGAAGGTGACCTCGTCCCCTACATACAGGTCACGACCTCTGTGTCCCTCCGGCAGATGGCTTTCTACGTCTCTGCGGGTCACAAAGACGTCGCCGGGGGTATGATGGTCTCTAATGAAGCCCCACCCATGCTGCATGTTGAATTTTATCACAGTCCCGGTGGAAGGGGGACCATGAGCTGCACGGGGGTTCCTCCTGGTCCGGCTCTTCTGCTCCGCGCTTCTTATCTGCATCTGCTGTTCCCGGACCCGCCTCTCTCTCCGCTCCTTCTCGAAGACCTCGAGCTGCTGGCGGCAGCACTCTGCACGCTCCGCTGCGGCCGCCCGAGTCTCCTGAGTGAACCCCATGAGGTCTCCTCCGGTGGGGTCCCACTCAAACTGTGCCTCCTCTAGCGGGGGCTGGGTCCTCCTGACGGGCTTCGGAACCGGAATCAGGGGTTCATCTAGGGATCTTTCTTTCCGGAGTCCCAGCTGAATGTACTCCTGGGGCCATATGAAGGGCTGCCCATCCGGGCACGTATGCTGGGCGAATAGATCTTCACCCAGGTGCGGCACTCGAGATGTTGGGGGCGCGTTGATGGTAGCGGCGCCCGGGTTGACCAGGCCTTGCGACCAGGCTTGGGGCACCCTAAAGGCAAAGGGCACCGTAAGAACGGCGGCGCCCTGGGTTACTCGGCCCTGCGACCAGGCCGGTGGCTCCGCGGAGGTAGGGGGCGCTGTTGGAATAGCGGCGCCCGGGGGTACTAGGCCTTGCGACCAGGCTGATGGTATTTCCTGCTTGGCCACGCTCGAGGTCGAGGCGTGTGACGTCACAGGGGTCACGGCCGCGGTTTCCGGTTGAGGCCTAGTCTGGCGGCGGTGACGATGCAGCGACGGGCACGGCAGGGGGAACTTCGGGCTCTGCGACGGGGAGCTGGGGCAGGTACACGGTTTCCCGGCTCGGGGTAGAGACGTCCCCTTTACCTGCCTCCGTCCGTTCAGCTCCCTTCTCGGCGCCGTCTCCGGCCTTCAGTCCTCCTGCACCATCCTCAGAGGCGGTCTGTCTCCTCATCTCGGGTGGCGTGCTCCGCTGACGGGTTTCGGTCTGCTGGGCCATCTCTCGGCTCCACTCCGCCATCCTCCGTGCGAGGCCCTCCAGCGCAGTCTGTGCACACTCCCGGTCTCGGGGGAGCTGTGCCAGGACCTCCACTAGGCCTAGTGGGGTTGTGGCTTGTAGCAGGCTCCTGACCACTGGGTCGGTGCTGCCTGACTCTCCCTCCATCTCCGGGTAGGCTCTCTCTGGACTCCTCTCCACACTTCTTGTCTCCGGGTGCGCTCTCTCCAGACTCCTCCAGGCTGCACCCATCTTCGTTCTCTTGTTCTGTCTCCGCCCACATTGAGGGTGGTCCCGGGGCAACTTTGTGATTGTCAGTTCCAGGGGCAGTTCTTTTACGCTGATGGACACTTCCAGCATCACAGTCTCTGTTGGTGGGCGCGGTTTCCGCTTTTGGCGCCATTCTTCGACCTGGCCCACGATGGAAGGTGACCTCTTGCCACCCTCTGGCACGCCCATAATGGCGTCCGCTCTTCCAAGGCGGGAAATCTTTGGAAATGGCGGGAATCGTCTCCCAGTGGCGGGAAACTCCATGGATGGCGGGAAAAAGCTGCAAATGGCGGACAACCGGCGGGAAACGACCTGTGATGGGGTCCGTTGGCGGGGACCCTCCGGAACCGGCGGGAGACTTCTTTTTAAGGTAACGGTGAACTTCTCTTCAGGCACGCAGTACCCGGTTGTTGCGGGCACGTTATCCTGCCGACTACGCCAAAGTTGACGCGCCCCCTGGGCCAGTGTTGTTTGGGGGATACCCGGAGCCGGATCAGATGGGGGGGTTGTAGTCTCCGAGTGGCGGTGACCCGGTCCGTGCCCAGGGTGTCAAGCTCAGTGTGTGGCAGTCCTTATAGATGTTACTAGATGTTCTTTTATGTCGACTACGCCACCCGTTGAATTGCGGTCAATACGGCCGCCGCTGCAGCAGGGTCCGCTGAGGCTGGTGATGTGTGTGCAGCTCAGGTAGTATAACCCCCAACGGGAGGGGTATAGCCTCAGGGGGTCAGGTGTAGAGGATGGTGGTTGTGAAGGTGCAGGATGAATCAGCAAGAAGACTCAGAGTCGGGCTGTGCAGTTCAGGGGTTTTTACTTACGGGTGTTCTTATGGTCACTCTGGCCTGAAGCGACCACCCGAGCCGTGCTGCGTCCACCAGGTCCTGGACTCGGCTAACCCCCAGGCAGTTCTGGAGCGTGGTCCTGAGCTCCTGTCTGACTTTCCCTCTCTTCTGGCCGTTCTCACCAGGGATCCACCTATGTCCGGCTCCCTTGGGTCTCTTGGTGGGTACACCTCCTCTGGGTTCCCTGACCCTATACTTGGTCTGCCTTCCTGGTGGATTTGGTGAGGGTCGTGGCAGATCCTGCCCACGGCCTCCGGTCTCTGGCTAAGGTGTGCTTTTCTCTCTGCCAGCTTGGGATCCGGTACCCTAGGTGCCAACCCTTCACCCTGTTGCTTGTATTCTGGGGTCTTGGGGTTCCTTTCTTGTCTCCTCTCTGGGTCTTTCTGACTCCTCTCTCTCTCTTGGCCTTGGAGCTGGGCCCAGCCGGAACCACCACTCCCTGTCAGCCCTTCTGGCTGAGCTTCTCTGCTCTGCTCCTCAGGTTACACTCTGACAGACTGACCAAACCTCTACAAAGACCCTGATCTAAGATGGTTCCCACCTTATATACTCCCTCTATGTGTGAGCTCAGGTGACCAGCACCCAATGAGCTCCTAGCTTTACCCAGACTGCTCCCCCTATCTGCTCCTACACTACTGGGATGTTCCACCCCCCTCCCACTCCAGCCAAGGACAGACACTGTCGTACTTGCACATTTCTCTAGTGGGAGTACCATTGGTCTGTCCCCCGGAAATGGGATGTGTGTAGTGCATGCAGCCTACTGAGCTCAGTTCCACACTCCATCCTTACTCGAGAGTGGAATACCACACCTCTGGCTTGAGGTGTAATACCCCTGTAGCAGCCGAATCCTCAGGGTGCTACACTGTTACGTTGTAGGTGTGCATTTCCAGAAGTAAAGGAATAAAGGGATAGCTCAATAATAGAATTTTAGTAGTTTTTCTTTTTTTTTTTATAGTTTACAGCATTTAGTAATCATTGTATATACATGTAAATCATGCATCTTTTGGTAGAGCTACATTTTTTTAATAATACTTTTTTTCCCGTATGTTTAGATTTTCGGTGGTAAGGGACATATTGTAGCATTGTGTGATTCATTGATTAAATCAGCTTTAGAAACCTAGAGATCATTAATATGGGTTCTTTTTCACTCTATAGAAATCAATCTACACACTTTTAGAGCCCATAGTATATGAATTGAGATTTTTATCGTAATAATTACTATAGTCTAATATACAGATGACATTTTTTGGACTTCATTAACCTTCTATAAAAAATATAACAGGCTGCATTAGATATTCTATGTTTTTCATATAGAAATCAATGGATCAATCAATGCAAATTAGCATTTTTTTTTTTGCTCCACTGACCAATATGGGAACTCGGGAAAATAAGAATCCAATATATATCTAGGAAAAGATTATTCCCTTTAAGGTGTCTAAAATATAGAATCTTGCAAACCATGCTCCATGGGGAAAAGTCTGAAAATAATTTTTACAGGATGATGAAAACTGTTTCTCTAATGCCACTTACCTTGTTGATGTTTTTATATTAATTTCTGTCCATTTAATGATCTTGCATTACTGTTGCAAGGTTTAAGAAAGGGTCAGACTTTCTTTTACAAGGTACCTGCATCCAACATGTGGCACTAGAGAGACAAATTTTTGTCTTCTGAAAGAGAACTAATTCTACAAATACAATATCAATGAAAAGTTTGGACACACCTGTTCATGCAATGATTTTCCTTGTTCTTATTGAAATGTGAACATTGTAAATTAAAACTCAAAGCAGCAAAACTACAAAGGAACACATATGGAAGCAGTGAGTAAAGAAACACAAATGAAACAAACCAGATTATGTGTTAACCTTATTTTCCTCAAAGTAGCCTTCTTTTACTGTGATGAAAACTTTACACCCCCTTGGCATTTTTCTCAAGCAGCTTCATCAGGGAGTATCTTGGCTTTCAATGAACAGGTAAGCCTTGTCAATAGTCTATGTGTGGAACCACCAGACTTCAGAAACTGTTTGTGATAATCACATGTGTTTTGCAGAGGCGAGTGAAGGTACACAGTTCTATTCAATGCTGACCCTATTCTATAACTGTTCTAAGCAAGAATATAACAAGAACCACTAAATTAAGTACAGAGAAATGACATTCCATTATCACTTTACATGAAGGTCAGTCAATTACAAACATCGCTAGAACCTTGAAGGTATGATAAAACTTGTTCTCATTAGAACCACCCCATGAAAAGAAGACAAAGGATTATCTCTGTTGTAGAGGGTAAGTCCATCCTTAGAAAATGCAAATTGACAGCACTTAGATAACAGCCCTCATAAAAGATGCACAGACACCAAGTAGCAGATGCATCTAAATATCAACTATCCACAGGATATTGCAAGAATCAGACCTTTCTGGTCTAATCGCTGTATAGAAGCCACTACTGAGGGCGGCCAAAAGCAGGAAGAGACTTGTTTGGGCCTTGCAACACAAGGACTAGAAATTGGATCAGGGGAAATCAGTCTGATGAGTCAAAATTTGATATTTTTTATATCAACTGCCATGCCTTTGTGAGATGTAAAAAGAGGTGAGTGCATAGCTTCTGCATATGCTGTGTCAACTGTGAAGCATAGAGCAGGAGGTGTGATAGTGTTGTAGTGCTTTGCTGGTGATATTGTCGGTAATTTATACGAAAATTATGCCAACTTACTCAGCATGGCTGCGACAGCATTTTGCAATGACGTGCCTTTCCATCTGTTTTTTACTTGGTGAGACCATTATTTTCTTTGCAGCAGGACAATGACCCAAAACACACCGCAAGACTATATAGGGACTATGTGACCAAGAAAGAGAGGGATGGAGTGCTACCTCAGTTGAGATGGCCACAACCTCAACTCATTTGAGATGGTTTAGGATGTGTTGGACAACAGAGTGAAAGCAAAACAGCCAAAAAGTGCTTAGCACATCTGGGAACTCCTTGAAGGCTATTAGAAAGCCATTCCATGAGTCTACCTGATGAAGCTACTTAAGAGGATGCAAGGGTATGTAAAGGTGTCATCAGAGTGAAAAGGAGTATACTTTGAGGAGTTTAAGGTTTAACACAAATTCTGGTTTGTTTCACATGTGTTTTTTACTCCTCGTATACATATGTGTTCCTTTGTGGTTTTACAGTCTACAGGCTGAATCTATAGTGTGCAGATTCCAATAAGAACAAAGAAAACTATTGTATGAACATAACTGCATGTGTCCAAACTTTTGACCGGTACTGTACATGTAAATAAAGCCCTGGGAACATTTCCGAATAGAAGATACTACACATAGTAAAACAGGAGCAAATATAAAGAAGGAGAAAGAAAGATGGAAGATTTTACATTTTCAGATTATAAAGTCAATATGAATCAATAGTCAGAGCTACTGTAGAGATAGATATTTTTTATGTACAGTATGTGTTTGCAGTTTCAATACATAGAAAAGAAAACTCCATATTTCACCTACTTGAGTTGTCCATTGAAGAAATCAGGATAGTTTAGTCTTAGCTGTCTTATTGATTATATGGCTAAACACAAGGATAGACTGGAGATACTAACATATTTTAGTTACAAACATTGCTGATTGGTAGTGCCTGTTTAACAGCACAGACATCAGCACTGGGGCCATTGAATATTTTTAAGGACTGGCATGGACCACCAAAGCATATGCACTTGATTGCCAGGAGAGTGAAGAGGTGAGTAGGATTTTTTCATTTTATAACATAGGTGTCATTTGTATATATATATGTATATATATATATATATATATATATATATATATATATATATATATACATACATACATATATATATTAAACAGAAAAGAAACTCATTTAATGGCACTGTATCAGTAATAATGTCTGTAATGCGCTGTAGAATTAATGGTGCTATATAAGTGAATAAAATAAAATAAATAAAACAGGAAGACATGGAAAACATTGTATAAAAAATGCCATATCACCCTACATTTTAAGAGTAGGCTATTTAGTAATTTATTCATAATTAAATTTTTTTTTTATTTCTTTTTCTTCTCCTGGAAAATCCCTTTAAGAAGAAGCCTATGGTCAAAAGCAAAAACAGCTACATTATTTCATAGAACAAGATTGCTGTGATTTTCCTTTGTACTGACCGCTTTTAGGCCAAATTATGTCCTTCATCATTTATGGTTTCATGTGACCTGAGTTTGGTCTAGCAATAGATGTAACTGATCACAGATAATGTTTTAAGTAGGTTTTGGAGATGGTGGGTAAACTTCAATCATGATGTTGGAAACAGCAAGCGTGTTATAGCTGGCTGCAAGTCCTAGACAACCTTCAAATCACAAAAGACTCACATAGAAAAAAAGACCAATAATACATTTTAATTAAAACAACCTGAATTCCTAAGGCATATGTTAATAATAAAGTAATAGATATATAATTAATAAATAAATAACAGAGTAACTCCAAGACACAAATGGAGGGCAATAAAACATAATATGGTGCAGAAGATCCCTACACTTATCTAGGCTGCCAAAAGAATTAATGTATAAGACACATGTATTAAAGTACTATCCTCAGATACAACCAAGAATAAAGAGCAAAGAAAACCTCATCATACTAAGACCATTTGTAACTTACATAGTGTAAATTCGATGTATTTCACCCAGCTTCATCTTTGAAAGGCTTGGTCTTGACGTAATAAGGTTATGTGTGTATGGGGTTTCTTGAGGGGATCTAAAACTATGGAACAGATTTATCAAAACTGGCAATGTTTGTGACAATTTTGATGACAGAGCGTGCTGGAGTCAGACGTTTTGATTCATGAAAAGGTGCACGCCTTTCCATGAATCTGGAGCATCAGATGAGTGGCATGCGCCTCCAAGTGCCATGCCAGGGATGTCTCACTCCACTCACTGAATTAATTAGACGATCTGTGGCGTCATGCTCCGCTGCATCCTCATCCCACCTCAGGTCTGCCCGTTTTGGCAGAGCTGGAAAAAACGGGTATGAAGACAACAAAAGTCGCAAAATTTAAGCACAACAGAGTTGTGCCTACATTTTACGATGTTTCACAGTATTTACACTAGAATTCTGGCTTGAAAGCGTTGATGAATAAGGCAGTATGAGTTTTCTAATGGGAAACCAGCCAGAAAACACTCCTTCTTTGGGGGGCATTGGAGTAGTTTACTGATGTGTTTCCTCAAGCAGTTTTGAAGAGTTTTTCAACCATTTTTCAATATTTTTTTTCCTGAAGGATTTTCAATGGTCTTTTGATTAGACAATTCCTTTTGTTGAGTGTTTTCCATCAAGAGATACCTCAAAAGAGTAATATACACTTTCTTTTCCCAAACCAAGTGTTTTTAAAATCCTGAAAGGGAACAAAACCATTCAAAAGACTGAACATATGAGCAACATGTTGTTTACGGTATTTGCACACAGAATTTTTGTAGTGTATTTTAGAGCTGGTCCACTGCAGGGCTCAAAAACACCTTAAAAACTCTTCCTATTTATTTATATTGATTTCTATTGTAAAAGGATTTGTTGTTCACATATTCAGTTTTATGAGTATTTTTCTCCTGCTTGAGGCTTTGAAAGATGCCTGGTGGTAGAGAAGCATCTCCTGATGGAAAAACAAAGTAGGCACTCTCAAATCAAAAGACTGCAAGAACCACTTCAGGAGAAAAATTCTCCAAAAACACTTGAAAATCTCTTCAAAACTGCTTGAAGAAGTGAAAAACTCCTCCAACAATTCCCTAAAGAATAAGCATGTCCTGAATTGGTTTCCTTTAGAAAACTTGTCGGTGTTGACTGCTTCAAAAAAATGCTGTGTCCTAAATGCCCTCAGTGATGTTTTTTGGAAGCGTATTCTTCCTGAAACATTTTTTTGCAGACTTTTTGATTGGACAGTGCTTTGTTTGAAGCGGGTTTCCTCAGAAGCCACTAAGTGACACGCACTTTATTTTTTTCTACTAGGCACTTTTCAAAACTTGTGAACAAACTCCAAAAACTCCTTAAATATATGGTATGTATGAAAATAGCCTAAAGGTAAGGCGAGTTGGAGCAGCCATGGCACAGCATGGAGCGGCTGTTTTTCTTTTTTAATTTAATGTAACAGGCTCATGATTTTGAAGAGCAGCTCTTTCACTTGCAACACCATTTCAATTTTCCTACACCATTGGATTGAAATAGTAAAAAATATGTTGGTATTGGCTAATTGTGTTCTACATTTAAGTATCAGCACCATGATGCTGGGAAAGATGGTTCATCAAGTCCAAGTCATCATGGGTGGGTTACAATGGGGTAATATGCAATTCTTCTTTTGTCTTAGTTGTGCCTTTGCATTGGAAGCAGAGTGGCAAATTAATGCTATTTATTGCTATGCATGTAAGAAACACCATGAAAGTATTAATTAGTATGACTTATCTCCGATTTATTTATAATCAACAAGGTGAGAGCAGAAATGTGGTATTGTATATAATTATGTTTATCTAGTGACACGGTGTTGCTGTTCTTTTCTTACAAATTAAAAGTAACACTACTGTTTCTGCTTCTTTGTTGCCTAATTCAGATAACTCTTTTCACTACAGTGTTGGATGGCTCATCTCTGATATGATGAGTTTTATCTGAGGGAACAGAAGCCTTGCTAATGAAAGAAACTGTGACAAGTCGAAAATGAGTCATCAGTGGGTTTGCAAGAGATACAATACTTAGCAACAAGTTTCTGTCTCTGAGATTGAAGATCACTATTTGTTACAAGTTAGTTTTCAGTATTTAGTATTCTTTGCGAATGCTTGGATAGTTTAGCTTAAAAAAGGGGAAATAATTAAAATTTCAGCCATTAATATATAGTAAAACAATTTATTTGATATTATTGACACGTAAAATAGAAGAATAGAATATCATTAATGACACCAATTATTAATATACAATTTTTACTCATACTACGACATAGTAGCAAAATCTTTGACAGACTTCAATTCACCTAACATTTACTGGGTGGACAGACAGAGAAATATACAGCATAAACTTCTCATCACAGTGTATCATAAATTAATTTTTTTTCAAAGCTGGTTATCTTGGGATATGTCAAGCTAACAGTATATATACATATTTTTTTAGAATAGACCAACCATTGTTTTCTGGGAGAAGAGAGACATTAAACATTACATGACTGATTTCAAGATCTCATGTGAATTATGATGTTAGGGACCTCTGTATGTATACCATCATATATAATATTTAACCCTTAAACACATTTATTGTTTATTCATATGTTTGGTTGTGAATTTTTTTTGCATCAGTAAGATGGGGTCTAGTTATATGTAGCACAGCATTAAGCATACATAAGGGGATAATTATATCAATCTTTTGGACTTTAGAGCAGTGGAAAGATGTTCAGTGAGGTCAAATCACTCTTCTCTATCTGGCACTCTGATAAATGAGTCTGTTGTTTTCCACGGGTTAGCCTAGGCCCCTTGTTACAGTGATAGGAAATGTTAATGTTTTAGCATACCAAGAAATTTTGGACAATTTTGCTTTGATGACTGCTTTGCACGCTCTTGGCATTCTCTTGATGAGCTTCAAGAGGTAGTCATCGGAAATGGTTTTCACTTCACAGGTGTGCCCTGTCAGGTTTAATAAGTGGGATTTCTTGCCTTATAAATGGGGTTGGGACCATCAGTTGTGTTGTGCAGAAGTGCGGTGGATACACAGCTCATAGTCCTACTGAATAGACTGTTAGAATTTGTATTATGGCAAGAAAAAAGCAGCTAAGTAAAGAAAAACGAGTGGCAATCATTACTTTAAGAAATGAAGGTCAGTCAGTGTGAAAAATTGGGCAAACATTGAAAGTGTCCCCAAGTGCAGTTGCAAAAACCATCAAGCGCTACAAAGAAACTGGCTCACATGAGGACCGCCCCAGGAAAGGAAGACCAAGAGTCACCTCTGCTTCTGAGGATAAGTTTATCCGAGTCACCAGCCTCAGAAATCGCAGGTTAACAGCAGGTCTGATTAGAGACCAGGTCAATGCCACACAGAGTTCTAGCAGCAGACACATCTCTTCAACAACTGTTAAGAGGAGACTTTGTGCAGCAGGCCTTCATGGTAAAATAGCTGCTAGGAAACCACTGCTAAGGACAGGCAACAAGCAGAAGAGACTTGTTTGGGCTTAAGAACACAAGGAATGGACATTAGACCAGTGGAAATCTGTACTTTGGTCTGATGAGTCCAAATTTGAGATCTTTGGTTCCAACCACCGTGTCTTTGTGAGACGCACAAAAGGAGAACAGATGGAATCTATATGCCTGGTTCCCACCGTGAAGCATGGAGGAGGAGGTGTGATGTGTGGGGGTGCTTTGCTGGTGACACTGTTGGGGATTTATTCAAAATTGAAGGCATACTGAACCAGCATGGCTACCACAGCATCTTGCAGCGGCATGCTATTCCATCCGGTTTGCGTTTAGTTGGACCATCATTTATTTTTCAACAGGACAATGACCCCAAACACATCTCCAGGCTGTGTAAGGGCTATTTGACCAAGAAGGAGAGTGATGGGGTGCTACGCCAGATGACCTGGCCTCCACAGTCACCAGACCTGAACCCAATTGAGATGGTTTGGGGTGAGCTGGACCGCAGAGTGAAGGCAAAAGGGCCAGCAAGTGCTAAGCATCTCTGGCAACTCCTTCAAGATTGCTGGAAGACCATTTCCGGTGACTACCTCTTGAAGCTCATCAAGAGAATGCCAAGAGTGTGCAAAGCAGTCATCAAAGCAAAAGGTGGCTACTTTGAAGAACCTAGAATATAAGACATATTTTCAGTTGTTTCACACTTTTTTGTTAAGTATATAATTCCACATGTGTTAATTCACAGTTTTGATGCCTTCAGTGTGAATGTACAATTTTCATAGTCATGAAAATACAGAAAAATCTTTAAATGAGAAGGTGTGTCCAAACTTTTGGTCTGTACTGTATATATATGTGTCCTCCATCCTAGTATAAATGTCCCTCATCCTAGTATATATGTCCCTCATACTGGCCCAATCCTGGTATATATATTGCCCATACTGCTATATGTCTCTTATCCTGGGCCCCATCCTGGTATATATCCCCCATCTTGGTTTATGTCCCCCATTCTGCTGCTGTTATTTAATGTATAACAGAAAATAAACCATTATACTCTCCAGGAGCATACATAGAAGTCATGGGGCACCACAAAAGTATAATGCACCCCCCATAGTCCTCCACATAGTATAATGCAACCCATTGTCCTCCATTTAATATACTGCACAGCTCATAGTTATCCATGTAATATAATGTACAGCACATAGTCATCCATAAAGTATAATGCACCCCCATAGTCATCCATAAAGTATAATGCTCCCTATAGTCATCCATAAAGTATATTGTACCTCCATAGTCATCCATAAAGTATAATGCACATCCCATGGTCATCCATAAAGTATTATGCACATCACATAGTCATCTGTAAAGTATAATGCACCTCATAGTCATCCATAAAATATAATGCACCTTATAGTCACCCATAAAATACAATGCACCCCCATAGTTATCCATAAAATATAATGCACATCTCATAGTCATACATAAAGTATAATCAACCTCATAGTTATCCATAAAATATAATGGACCTTATAGTCATCCATAAAGTATAATGCACCCCCATAGTCATCCATAAAGTATAATGCACCCCTATAGTCATCCATAAAGTATAATGCACATCCCATAGTCATCCATAAAGCATTATGCACATCCCATAGTCATCTATAAAGTATAATGTACCTCATAGTCATCCATAAAATATAATGCACCTCATAGTCATCCATAAAATACAATGCACCCCCATAGTCATCTATAAAGTATAATGTACCTCATAGTCATCTATAAAATATAATGCACCTCATAGTCATCCATAAAGTATAATGCACCCCCATAGTCATCCATGTATTAGTATGGCCATTTAAAAAACCAAAAAAATAAATACTCACCTTCCCTTTTCTCCAGCGCTGTGCAGCGTCCTCTTGTGAAGCCGGCAACTGACTTTGGAATGTGACGGGAGCATGTAACGTCACTGCCACGCACCCCGTCATGTGCATGCCAGCGACAGTTCCTGGTCTCTCACTGGCCTGCAGCGTGTATCATGGTACGTGAAATCTCTGCTGGCTTCGGCGGGCCCCTGACCTGCTGGGCCAGTGTAACATACCTGGCGGCGTCCTTGCATGGTGGTCCATCTCCCACTGTGCAAGAGCGCGCACTTGATCTCCAGTCCAGAATGTCTCTCTGGCTTCCCTCCTTGCTGTCTGTTTGTCTGTTTTGGCTGCATAGGGCGACGCCCGCTGAACTTCCTGTTTCTTGTACCTGCTGCGGACACGCCCCTGTTGCACCTTCAGCCTATTGCTGTCCATCTTTGGGTATTTATACCACCTTCTTCCTCAAGATGGCGCCTGAGCATTGTGTCCTGTCAGTCGGCTTTTTGTCTCTGACATGCCAGGTCCTATCCTGTTTTCCTGCCTGTTTTCCAGTTCTGTGTCTGAACTGTGGTCTGTTCTTGTGAACACGCTTCTTGCCTGTTCTTTCGCCTTCTAGGGGCCGTATTCCTAGATCTGCCTGTCTGTGCCTTGCGGTATCTGTTCCCGTCTGAACAGAGTCCTGTTTGTGTCTCTGCCTTGCGGTATCTGTTCCCGTCTGAACAGAGTCCTGTTTGTGTCCCTGCCTTGCGGTATCTGTTCCTGTCTGAACTGAGTCCTGTCTATTTCTCCTGTCTTGCAGTATCAGTTCCCGTGTCTGAACTGAGTCCTGTCTATGTCTCCTGCCTTGCGGTATCAGTTCCCGTGTCTGAACTGAGTCCTGTCTGTGTACTCTTGCCTGCTGCCTTTCCTGGAGGCTGTATTTCCAGGCCTGTCTGAACACGCTCCTAGCCTGTTCCTCCCGCCTTCTAGGGGCCGATTACCTAGATCTGTTCCTGTATCTTGTCTGTCCTGTCTGAACACGCTCCTTGCCTGTTCGTCCCGCCTCTCTGGGGGCCGTATTCCCAGACCCGCTCCTGTATCCCGCTGCAGTGTCGGTCTCTTCCGTACACTCAGTTCCAGTCTGAACTCTCTCCTATCCTTTACCTGTTTTGCCTCTATGTCCGTTCCTTTCCTTTTTCTGCAGAGTCTGAACTCGTACCTAACTCCTGCTTGTTGTCTCTGTACTCCCGTTTGTGAGTTTGTGGTCCACTTGCTACTTCACTGCAAATACCCTGTGGGTATCTGGCTCTGCCTTTCCCTTCCTGTCTGTTCCGTGTGAACAGAGCCCTGTCCGTCCTGCTCTGACTCCTTGCTCACTGCTCCGGCAGCCTTGCTCCGCTCTGACCCTTTTGCTCACTGCTCCGGCAGCCTTGCTCCGCTCTGACCCTTTTGCTCACTGCTCCGGCAGTCCTGTCCTGCCCTGCTTCTGCCCGCTGCTCCGGCAGTCCTGTCCTGCCCTGCTTCTGCCCGCTGCTCCGGCAGTCCTGTCCTGCCCTGCTTCTGCCCGCTGCTCCGGCAGTCCTGTCCTGCCCTGCTTCTGCCCGCTGCTCCGGCAGTCCTGTCCTGCCCTGCTTCTGCCCGCTGCTCCGGCAGTCCTGTCCTGCCCTGCTTCTGCCCGCTGCTCCGGCAGTCTTGTCCTGCCCTGCTTCTGCCCGCTGCTCCGGCAGTCCTGTCCTGCCCTGCTTGTGCTCGCTGCTCCTGCAGCCCCGTCCTGCTCTGTTCTTGCCCACCGCTTCGGGCGTTCCCTCTCTGCTGTGGTTGTCTACCGCATCTGCGGTTCTGTGACCCAGTATGTACTGGGTCTTAACCTTTCTGTGCTCCAGCCCGTCCTTTCGGCCAGTACCTCCCTGCCTGCATACTCGCCTGTATCCACCCATCTGCATACCTGCCGTGTTTGCTTACATCCACCAGTCTGTGCCAGCCTAACTTGCCTGTTCCAGTAATCCCAGTGTGGGTCAACCCCCGTGTCCGGAGTTTGACCTGGAGTAGCACCTGGTCCCTCTGCCCGGTTTCTCCCTGGTGCACTGGCGTCGTATGCCGTCGTGCCACCTTGGTCGGATCGGCCAGATACTTAGTCACGCCCCTCCAGGCACTCTCCGGTCCATGGTCCAGTGGAACCACAACACCCGCACACGCCAGTCAGTCCGGGCGTGTGCATAACAGCATGCTCAGGCCATGGTTCCCGTTGAGCCCCACGGCCTTCGCTCTCTGAGAAGTTTTCCAGCGAATACATGCATTAAAAATAAATAAATAAAATTTATTTTTTTTCTCAGCTGAGTTCCAGGCGAATTACGCACCCGTCCAGATGGATCTATCTGCTCTCGTTCCTGCGGATCCGCCACGTTACTATGGGGATCCAAGACAAAGTCGTGCATTTGTGGAGCAATGCATGCTACACTTCAAGTTCTACCCTCTATGTTTTCCCACCGATCGGGTTAAGGTGGCATTCATTATGTCTTACCTGGCGGGTGATGCCTTGGAATGGATCAACCCCCTATATGAAACACAGGATCCGATCCTCCTGGACCTAATGGCCTTCCTGGTGGCCTTTCTAATGGTCTTCGATGATCCTAACCCGGAGGCTCCTGCTGAAGCTTCACCTCCCAATATCCCGGAGCAGCCCCGATGGGTAATGTGTGTGGGTAGCGCAATAGTCCTCCAGCCCAATGAGACTACTGCCCACCCAGAATCCTCACAGGGTGACTACGCTTTCCGGAATACTTCTCCCAACCTCAAGAGGCAGTCCAGACGTGCTAGACGTAGAGGCAAGCCGTCACGCCAGGGTCTGTCCTCCCTGAGACCTCCTGACCCCAACCTTGAAGTCCCTACTGAAGCTTCATCTCCCTGTATCCCGGAGAAGCCCCAACGGGTAATGTGCGTGGGTAGTGCTCCGGTTCTCCTGCCCGAAGAGACTTCTGCCCATCCAGACTCCACACAGGAGAACTTCCTGCACCCGGCATCAGATGCTTCACCCACTTTAACCGGTGTGCATGTCCAAGGATGCTCCAAAGCTGTGGTTACCTCTGAGTCTGTGCACCTCTACTACCTGGCGGAGGACCCCCTGTTGCCTCCTGAATCCTCCGGGATACCACTCGATGACAAATGGAGAGAGACTTCTCTACACTCGGTACTCGATACTTTGTCCGCTTCGTCCTGTGAGCCTGACAATTGGTACCCCAAAGTGGTAGTTACCCCCGAGTCTCTACACCCCTCCGACCAGGCGGAGGACCTCCAGTTGTCTCCAGAACCCTTCGGGGTGCTACCTGGTAGCGAAAGGTCAGAGACTCTCCTATACTCTGTACCTGATACCTCGCTCGCTTCGTCCAGTGAGTCCAACCTAGTGTACTCCGAAGCAGAGGTTATTCCCGAGTCTCTACACCCCTCCGACCAGGCGGAGGACCTCCAGTTGTCTCCAGAACCCTTTGGGGTGCTACCTGGTAGCGAAAGGACAGAGACTCTCCTATACTCTGTACCTGATACCTCGCTCGCTTCGTCCAGTGAGTCCAACCTAGTGTACTCCGAAGCAGAGGTTACTCCCGAGTCTCTACACCCCTCCGACCAGGCGGAGGACCTCCAGTTGTCTCCAGAACCCTTCGGGGTGCTACCTGGTAGCGAAAGGACAGAGACTCTCCTTTACTCTGTACCTGATACCTCGCTCGCTTCGTCCAGTGAGTCCAACCTAGTGTACTCCGAAGCAGAGGTTACTCCCGAGTCTCTACACCCCTCCGACCAGGCGGAGGACCTCCAGTTGTCTCCAGAACCCTTTGGGGTGCCACCTGGTGGTGAATGGACAGAGACTTTCCTATATCCTGGATCTGATACCTCGCTTGCTTCGTCCAGTGAGTCCGACCTTGTGTACTCTGAAGCAGAGGTTACCCTTGAGTCTCTACACCCCTCTGACCAAGCGGAGGACCTCCAGTTGTCTCCAGAACCCTTCGGGGTGCCACCTGGTGGTGAATGGACAGAGACTTTCCTATACTCGGTACCCGATACCTCGCCTGCTTCCTCCAGTGAGTCCGACCTAGTGTACTCTGAAGCATATGTTTTCTCTGAGCCTCTGCACTCTTCTGACCCGGCGGAGGACCTCCAGTTGTTTCCTGAATTCTCCGGGGTACCACCAGATAACAAAGAGACAGTGACTTTTCCTCATTATGTACCTGATAACCCGTCTATTTCTTCCTGTGAGCTTGACAAGATGTACCTCGAAGCAGAGATTACCCCCAAGTCTCTGTCCCACTCCAACCCGGTGAAGGACTTCCAGTTGTCTCCTGTACCCTCTGGGGTGCCACCTGAAAATATGTGGAGAGAGACTTCCTTGTGTGCTGTTCCTGGTACTCCACCCGTTTCGTCTGTTGCTAAGGATGGCTGGATAGGAGGTAGCATCCTAGCTAACCAGATGAGATCAATTTTTCCTGTGGACAGTGGAAGTGATCTCCTTGAAGTGAACGACTGGTCCTCGAATTTCCTGCGGAAGATTCTGGCAGGCCTGAAGAAGAGGGGGCGTAAGGGGGGGGTACTGTAACATACCTGGCGGCGTCCTTGCATGGTGGTCCATCTCCCACTGTGCAAGAGCGCGCACTTGATCTCCAGTCCAGAATGTCTCTCTGGCTTCCCTCCTTGCTGTCTGTTTGTCTGTTTTGGCTGCATAGGGCGACGCCCGCTGAACTTCCTGTTTCTTGTACCTGCTGCGGACACGCCCCTGTTGCACCTTCAGCCTATTGCTGTCCATCTTTGGGCATTTATTCCACCTTCTTCCTCAAGATGGCGCCTGAGCATTGTGTCCTGTCAGTCGGCTTTTTGTCTCTGACATGCCAGGTCCTATCCTGTTTTCCTGCCTGTTTTCCAGTTCTGTGTCTGAACTGTGGTCTGTTCTTGTGAACACGCTTCTTGCCTGTTCTTTCGCCTTCTAGGGGCCGTATTCCTAGATCTGCCTGTCTGTGCCTTGCGGTATCTGTTCCCGTCTGAACAGAGTCCTGTTTGTGTCTCTGCCTTGCGGTATCTGTTCCCGTCTGAACAGAGTCCTGTTTGTGTCCCTGCCTTGCGGTATCTGTTCCTGTCTGAACTGAGTCCTGTCTATTTCTCCTGTCTTGCAGTATCAGTTCCCGTGTCTGAACTGAGTCCTGTCTATGTCTCCTGCCTTGCGGTATCAGTTCCCGTGTCTGAACTGAGTCCTGTCTGTGTACTCTTGCCTGCTGCCTTTCCTGGAGGCTGTATTTCCAGGCCTGTCTGAACACGCTCCTAGCCTGTTCCTCCCGCCTTCTAGGGGCCGATTACCTAGATCCGTTCCTGTATCTTGTCTGTCCTGTCTGAACACGCTCCTTGCCTGTTCGGCCCGCCTCTCTGGGGGCCGTATTCCCAGACCCGCTCCTGTATCCCGCTGCAGTGTCGGTCTCTTCCGTACACTCAGTTCCAGTCTGAACTCTCTCCTATCCTTTACCTGTTTTGCCTCTATGTCCGTTCCTTTCCTTTTTCTGCAGAGTCTGAACTCGTACCTAACTCCTGCTTGTTGTCTCTGTACTCCCGTTTGTGAGTTTATGGTCCACTTGCTACTTCACTGCAAATACCCTGTGGGTATCTGGCTCTGCCTTTCCCTTCCTGTCTGTTCCGTGTGAACAGAGCCCTGTCCGTCCTGCTCTGACTCCTTGCTCACTGCTCTGGCAGCCTTGCTCCGCTCTGACCCTTTTGCTCACTGCTCCGGCAGCCTTGCTCCGCTCTGACCCTTTTGCTCACTGCTCCGGCAGTCCTGTCTTGCCCTGCTTCTGCCCGCTGCTCCGGCAGTCCTGTCCTGCCCTGCTTCTGCCCGCTGCTCCGGCAGTCCTGTCCTGCCCTGCTTCTGCCCGCTGCTCCGGCAGTCCTGTCCTGCCCTGCTTCTGCCCGCTGCTCCGGCAGTCCTGTCCTGCCCTGCTTCTGCCCGCTGCTCCGGCAGTCCTGTCCTGCCCTGCTTCTGCCCGCTGCTCCGGCAGTCCTGTCCTGCCCTGCTTCTGCCCGCTGCTCCGGCAGTCCTGTCCTGCCCTGCTTGTGCTCGCTGCTCCTGCAGCCCCGTCCTGCTCTGTTCTTGCCCACCGCTTCGGGCGTTCCCTCTCTGCTGTGGTTGTCTACCGCATCTGCGGTTCTGTGACCCAGTCTGTACTGGGTCTTAACCTTTCTGTGCTCCAGCCCGTCCTTTCGGCCAGTACCTCCCTGCCTGCATACTCGCCTGTATCCACCCATCTGCATACCTGCCGTGTTTGCTTACATCCACCAGTCTGTGCCAGCCTAACCTGCCTGTTCCAGTAATCCCAGTGTGGGTCAACCCCCGTGTCCGGAGTTTAACCTGGAGTAGCACCTGGTCCCTCTGCCCGGTTTCTCCCTGGTGCACTGGCGTCGTATGCCGTCGTGCCACCTTGGTCGGATCGGCCAGATACTTAGTCACGCCCCTCCAGGCACTCTCCGGTCCATGGTCCAGTGGAACCACAACACCCGCACACGCCAGTCAGTCCGGGCGTGTGCATAACAGCCAGCAACGGTCATTACGCCGCAGGGAAAAAAGACACTTTCCTATATCTAGCCTGACTGTGCAGAAGTGTGCAAAACAAGGTCCATAACGACAAGGTTAGGTGAGTTTGATATGGAAGGCCATGACTTGCTGCACAGACTTGCTGCATGTTTTGCGGCTGTTAGCCACAAAAAACATGCGGTGATTGCCTGACATACATGGGCGAAAAGTGAGAAATTTGGGGCTAAAGTAAGATTTTTGTAAATAAAAAAACAGGCAGAGTAGGAAGAGGTGTTGCTGTGTGAGGGAGAGATTTGCTTGTTTATTAGTTAGTTAGACTAATGCAGCTGCATATATTCAGTGGTGATAGCAGGAGTTAGGCAGGCAGGCAGGGTTTGTGGCAGTGTATACAGCACAAGTGGGTCCATTGCACGTTCTGTCTGACCCTGCTATTATAGAAATTTGTAGACATAGCCCCAGATATCAGGGGACAGGGCTAATTTTTTTTTTATCTTAATCCTGATTATTTGCTTAAAAAGCAATCCAGAGTACACAATTTTTCTGCTCCATTTGCTTGTTAGCACTGCAGAATACAGCCAGATCTTTTCCATATTACAGCGATAAAAATCCAGAAATTTGTAGTGAATGTGGAAAATATTGGCCTCCATTTACAGTTTGTAGCAGTGTGTCACTGAAGTTATTCACATGTAGTCGCTGTGAAGAATAGTAAACTACAAGCCCGCTATTTAAACCTGTGGTTGTAGATCAGACACATCACATATAACTGCGATCCAAATTCAGCCATTTCTGTCCTCTATTTACAGTTTGTAGCAGTGTGTCAGTGAAGCTATTCACACGTGGTCGCTGTGAAGAATAGTAAACTACAGGGCCGCTATTTAAAACTGTGGGTGTCCCTCAGATGTATCACATATAACTGTGGTCCAAATCCAGCCATTTGTTGTCAATGTGGAAAATATTATCCTCCATTTAAAATATTTAAAATGGGTAAGGCGGGTGGCAAGGGACGGGGAAGTGGACATGATGGTTATGGTGCATGCAGAGGTCGAGGCCGTGGACAAGCTGAAATTGTGCCACAGCAACCACCCACATCTTGTCGCCTGACCTTCCTGTCCCAATTACTAGGGGACCGCAGAACACCACTATTGAACACAGAGCAGTGTGAAAAGATTGTTGGTTGGATAGCAGATAATGCTTCCAGTCACTTTGCCACCACCACCCTGTCTTTCACACGGTCAAGTCTCAGTAGCCGTGAGTCTGGACCACATATTCCTCACCTGATCCTCCTTCCTCACGCCATGCCACGTCCCCGGAGACAACTGATCCCACACTTGGATACTGCGAAGGGCTGTTTACTTTTCCATTTATAGATTCAGGCCTCTTGCCTGGCCAACTTCAAGTGGGGCAAGAGGAGAATGAGTGTAGCAATGCCCAAATATTTGAGCAGCCACGGTCACATGATGGCAACGGTGGGAAAGTGCAATTACTGTTGCAAGAGGTGGATGATGATGAAACGCAATTGCCAGAAAGTCAGGAGGAGGACCAGGGTGCGGAAGTGGAGGATGAGGTGGTGGATGATGAAGTCATTGACCTAACCTGGCAAGGTGACATGCAGAGCGAGGACAGCAGCACACATGGGGAGGGAATCATAGCACCACAACATGGAAGAGCAAGCAGTGTGGTGGCCACAGCCACAAGGCGGGCAACAGTTCCCCGGAACACCAACATGACAGAAGTTGCTAGTATAACTGTTAGGTCTTCCCGAGTCTAGTTGTTTTTTAAAGACTCTGCAGATAACCCCAAAAAGGCCATTTGCACCACCTGCCAGGCCAACATCAGCAGGGGTAGCAAAACTAGCAGCATGACCACCACCAGCATGATCAGGCACATATCAGAAAAGCACCCGACTAAGCTGGCCGAACCCCAGAGTCCAGCAACAGTGTCTGCAGTGGACACCACTGCCTGCTCCACTGTTGTGCATGCACGCCAATCCCCTGTCCATGGCGCATGTGAAGATTCCTCCTGCCCTGCACC
Organism: Phyllobates terribilis; assembly: GCF_046119375.1. Taxonomy (NCBI): domain Eukaryota; kingdom Metazoa; phylum Chordata; class Amphibia; order Anura; family Dendrobatidae; genus Phyllobates; species Phyllobates terribilis. Next base: position 321,990,616 of record NW_027362762.1, on the reverse strand, counting down.
TGTCATTGCACACTCTCAACTAGCACCATCAGCAACCATGTCCACGTCCTTGTCCCAGCAAAGTGTTCAGTTGTCCCTATCCCAGTCCTTGGAACACAAGTGCAAATATACAGCCAACGCCCCACAGGCCACACTACTAAACTCACACATTTCACGAATGCTTGTACTCGAAATGTTGCCTTTAAGGCTCGTGGAGACAGAAGCTTTCCACAACCTGTACTCGGTACCCAGCTGTCACTATTTCTCCCGGTATGCCATCCCCGCATTATACAAGCATGTGTCCCAGAACATTAGACGTGCCCTCAACAAAGCAGTTACTGGGAAGGTCCACCTAACCACGGACACATGGACAAATTCTTGTGGGCAGGGATGGTACATCTCGCTGATGGCACACTGGGTTAATATAGTTGAAGCTGGGACCCATTCGGACCTTGGGACGGAACACGTCCTCCCGACGCCAAAGATTGTGGGCCCTGGGTCAATCAGGGTTGCCCCAACATTCTACAGCTCCTGCACCTCCTCCTCCTCTTCTCCTCTTCAGTCTCCATGTCCAAAATGACCACATCAGTCACAAGCTGGAGGCGCTGCAGCACTGCCTCAACCAAGTGGCAGCAGGCTGTGCTGAAGCTAATATTCTTACGTGACAAACAACACACTGCTGGAGAGTTGTGGACAGCTCTGAAGGAGCAGGCAGATCTGTGGCTGACACCGCTGAACCTACAGCCAGGCATGGTCGTGTGTGACAATGGCCAGAACCTGGTGGCAGCTCTGAAGTGAGGCAAGCTCACACACGTACCATGTCAGGCCCATGTGCATAACCTCGTGGTTTAGCAGTTTATCAAAACCTACCCGAACCTGCTTGTCAAATTGCCGCTTGTGTTCCCATTTTAGGAAGTCAGCTACAGCTTCCACCACTCTTGCCATGCTTCAGCAGCGTTTGCAGCTTCCCGCTCATCAACTGGTGTGTGATGCCCCCAGCAGTTGGAACTCAACGTTGCAGATGTTGGGAAGGATTTGTGAGCAGCAGAGGGCAGTTGTTGACTACCAGCATCAACACGGCCATCGGTATTCAGATCAGCCTCCACACATAAGACCTAAGGAGTGGGCATGGATGTCAAACAACTGTGCCATCCTCCAAAACTTTGAGGACTCCACCTAGATGGTGAGCAGCAATGATGCCATAATTAGCGTCACCATACCACTTCTCTGTCTTCTGAAATGCTCGTTGCTCAAAATTAAAGAGGATGCATTGCAGGCAGAGCACGATGACATGGAGCAAGAAACCATACAAGGTGATTCCATACAGCCAAGCCTCATCTCATCACAACGTGGATTGGGTGACAATGAGGAAGAGGAGGAGGAAGAACAGGAGCTAGTTTCCTGCGCTATAGACGGTACTACCAACACAACTGTCATACCGTCTGTTCAGCGTGGATGGCCTGAGGAGAGGGAGGAGGAGGAGGAGGAGAACATGGTCAGTTGTCCTCTTGGTGAGGACACGGAGGTTTTGCCTGTTGGCAGTCTGGCACACATGTCTGAGTTTATGTTACGCTGCCTTTCCTGTTGTCCAAATTTTGGGTGACAGTCATTACTGGTTGGTGACACTTCTAGACCCACGCTAATGCTACAAAGAGAACTTTCTATCTCTTATTCCCGTGCCGGATAGGCCTAATAAAATGGGGCAGTACCACAAGGCCCTTGTTGCAGAATTATTAAAAAAATTCCCATCTGAAAATGCTGGCTGCAGAGGTCACAGTTTGTTGGACAACCATGGAGTACAGGCAAAAGAGACAAAAATCCAATCCAGCAGAGGCAGGGGAACACTGTCAAAGTTCTGGGACAGTTTTCTCAGACCCTCCCATCACACAGGCCCTGATGCATGGGGTACTCTCAAAAGGAGGGAAAAGTTTGGGTAGATGCTGAAGGAGTGCCTTGCCGACCGTACGAACATCCTCCGTGATTTCTCTGTGCCTAATAATTATTGGGTATCCAAGCTGGACACGTGGCATAAACTGGCTCTCTACGCCTTAGAGGTTCTGACCTGCCCTGCCACTAGAGTTTTGTCAGAGCGGGTTTTTAGTGCTGCTGGTGGAATTATAACTGATAGGCGCATGCACCTGTCAACTGAAAATTTTGACAGGCTGACTCTTATAAAAATGAATAAGGGTTGGATTGGGCCAGACTTCTCAACACCACCAAATGATAGCAGTGTAATATAAACTCAAATCCAGTGTCTTTTTTTTGGGAGGTGAATTCACATGCACTGTTATGATCTGCTACAAGCACTAAGGAAAGAAAGGAGATCTGTCCCTACAATAGAACTAAGCTAGATCCCTACGATGTAACGGGGAACCTGATCCTGCGATCAGACCCGCTAAAGTCCTCGGCTAGTCTGTACGAAGACCTATAGATGCAAGGGAGGGATCCCTACAAGAACTAGGGACTGGGATAAAGTTGGACACCTCCTAGCAGAAATTGTAGCAGTAAAAGACAAACACACAACATAGAACATAAAGGTCCGAAGACCTAGCAAAACTGACTGAGAAAGGTAACTAAGCACCAGGCTAACTTAAGAGTAGAAATTACAATGAAGTCCAGCAAGGCCAGGAGGGCGGAGCAGGATTAAATAGGCAAAAAAGGTCATGTGACCAGCAAGATAGAAAAATCCTAACTGAAGAGTTCTAACATGCACCTCCTCACAACCAGACATGGGTATGCACTTCCTGATTGTGTCTATTTGCTCTGTCCTCCTACCTCTCCTCATCTTCATCCTCCACCATATCACCACCACCATATGTACCATATCACCATATCTATGTCTCTTCCAAGGGCCATTGGAGTGCCTTCAAATTTTTGGCAGCCATTGCATTCACTGCATAGGCAGTAACAGTATGGGAGACCCACTTTCTAATAATGGAAACATTTTATTCATGAGGCCCTCCGCTACGTCTCTTACAAGGTGCATTGGAGTGCGTCCAAATTTTTGGCAGCCGTTTCAGTCACTGCATGGGCATTAACACTATAGGAGACCCACTCCTTTCTAATGGGAACATGTCATTACTGAGGCCCACCTCTTTATGTCTTTAAATTGGTATTGTGGTTTTTCCCAAATTTAGGCAGCCGTTGGACACACTGCATACCCTATAACTGTATAGAAGAACCGCTCCTTTCTATTGAGAACATGTCATTACTGAGGCCCACCTCTATGTGTCTTTAAATTGGTATTGTGGTTTTTCCTAAACTTAGGCAGCCGTTGGACTCACTGCATACCCTGTAACTGTATAGCAGAACTGCTCCTTTCTATTGGGAACATGTTGTTACTGAGGCCCACCTCTATGTGTCTTCAAATTGGTTTTGGGGTATTTCACAAATTTAGGCAGCCCTTGCAGTCACTGCATGGGCACTACCACTATAGGAGACCCACTCCTTTATAATGGGAACATTTTTTTTACTGAGGCCCTCCTCTATGTCTCTTCAAAGGGGTATTGGGGTGCGTCCAAATTTTTGGCAGCCCTTAAGGTCACTGCATATGCAAAAAACCTATAGGAGACCCACTCTTTAGTAATGGGAACAGCAAAGCATAGCCGGCTGATGGCTCTCTAACAATAGTGAGGACCAACTGCTGGCCCTTTAAGAATAGTAAAGGTTGCCTGATGGCGCTATAAAAATAGGCTTTGTGACTTTCAGAGTCCCTCCTTCATAAATGAAACAGGATGTGTCTGATCATGTCTCACACACAACATGGCCAGATAAAGTAGCAAAATGTTAAAATTACATTTACTGGTGAATGTATTTTTCACCATTGAAAGCAATGCAAAAATGCATCAAAAACGCTACGTGTGAAATAGCCCAAGGTGTGGAGGATCATTTTTGTTTTTATATATTTATTTTGCCTTTTATACCAGTTACCCTGGAAAGGATGTTCCTTAACATTTTTTCCAGGAAAATCCATTTTGGTTTCTTTTTTGTATGTTTTATTGTCAGTCTGTAAAAGTGGTGTAATACTTTGACAGCATGGTTGACAGCAGTGACCTGGGAGTCAGAGATGCTTCCAGGGGTTTTCCCCATGCTGTTCCCATGTCATTTGAGCACTGTTCCCATCGATTTGGGCAATTTTTAGGCCCCCTGCAGACCTCCGGGGGGGGGGGTGGCCGCCGGAAAAATGCTCATTTCCTTTTGACTTACATTGGGCTCGCTGCTGATCGAGCACTCGAGCATTCCAATTTGCTTGACTCGAACAACAAGTACTCAAGCATTTTAGTGCTTGCTCATCACTAATGACAACCTAATTTTATAAAAATCTGTGTTGTACCTGTGGGTTCAAAATGCTCACTACACCCTTGGATAAAATCATTGAGGGGTGTAGTTTCCAAAATGGGAGTTTCTGCTGTTTAGGCACCTTAGGGGTCCTGAAAATGGGACATGGTGCCCGCCATCTCTTTCAGCCAAATTTGTGTTCCAAACTTCAAATATTGCTCCTTCCACTCTGAACTCTGGTGTTTGCCCAAACAGAACTATTTCACTACTTGAGGAGTATCGTCGCATTCGTAAGAGAATAGGTAACAAACTATGGGGCCCACTTTTTGGTGTTACCTCTTGCAAAGGTGAGAAATTTGGGGGTAAAGCAAGATTTTTGAGGTAAAATTACATTTTGTATTTTTTCATTCCACTTTGCATTATTTTCTGTGTAGCAACTGAAGGATTAAAATATTTACCAGTAACAGTTTTGAAGTATATGAAGGGTGCAGTTTTTAAAATGGCCTCACTTTTGGGGAGTTTCCAATATCTAGGCCCCTCAAAGTCCATTTAAATAGGAATAGTTCCCTAGAGAAACAGGTTTTGTAAATTTGTTGAAAAAAATAGAAATTTTTGCTAAAGTTTTAACCCCTCTACCAACCTAACCAAAAAAATGATGCAGATGTAAAGTAGACATGTGGGAAATGTTATTTAATAATTATTTTGTGTAATATAACTATCTGATTTAAAGGCATAAAAATGTAAAGTTTGAAAATTGTGAAATTTTCACATTTTTGTCAAATTTTTGATATTTTCATAAATATGCGCAAATCATATTGACCAAAATTTGCCACTAACATGAAGTACAATATGTCATGAAAAAACAATCTCAGAATCAGTGTTATCCGTTGAAGCGTTCCAATGTTATTATCACATAAATTGACACTGGACAGATTTCTAAAATTTGGCCTGGTTTACATTCTTTAGATCAAAATAGTGTCAACTAAGTACCTTATGTTATTCACATTTCACATGTACTATTACTTTATTTACTTACTGCAGGGTATTTGCTCATTTTGTTTCTATCCTAGGTTCTGTCTGTTAAATAGCCACATTGTGCATGTGCACCTTCAAATTGCACTTTACCCAACATGAGCATTGGCTCATTTCTTCGGTTGTACCTTTTTGATGAACTGGAACAGACATTGAGAGTTCTACCCTCTCGTCTAATACAGTGTCTCATCTCACAAATTCTCTTCTGGTAAATGGTAGAAAATTCCCACAGACCCTATATAAAATCTTCTCGAAAGCCTTCCTGCATGATTGGAAGCTGTTTTAATTTCAAAAGATGGGTGAAGAGGGAAAACTCCTTATTAATGTCTATATGGATTTAAAATGAGATGTCATAAGAGCTTCAGTATGTGTAATGCATAGATGCACCAATACTTTTGTTCTTCTAGTGTTTTAACTCCTACTTCAAGCATTGGTTTGCGATGAGTATCGCTCAGTTTTAGGAAAAATATAAACCTTCTAGTGTAAATTTATAATCAAATATGAAAAATATGTGAAATCCCAATAATGTAAATTGGTAAATTAAAAGCACTTTTTTGCTAGCTATCCTTCTGTGTAGGAGTTGTCAATGATGAGGACAATTACAACGAGAAAGGATAAGTAGAGAGAGGTCTAACTTTACAAGAAAGAACTCAAGTGACTTTGTATTAAACTGAAAGATCAGTCCACAATAATCACAGCATTAGTAGAAAGCTCAAATAAAAGCTCTTTGGATTTACAATCATGTGCTTAGTACATTTGCCTATTATATAATTTTAAATGTAACAGGAGAATTTATGGTATCTTTTCATGCACATTTAATTGATGCTTCTGTTTTTTGTAGCTTTACAATATTTTTGTTTTTTACGAAAAACATGCAAATCTTTTGAGTCCTGCATGCGCCTGACAAATATGAAATACATTTAAAAGTCTAATTGGTTTTAATGTAAAATGAGAATGTTCAATATTAAATATAAATAATATAAAATATAAAAATAATGCTGTGCTAAAGTAAAAGGTGTATTACATTTTATTTAAAGTAATAAGTTTATATTGAGATACATTTTGTCTAAATAAATTACTGATGTTCCTTTGGAATGCACATATTACTTTCAAACATATTTCATTTTTTTAATCTTAAATTTTGGCAAATTCAGACCCTTTACATGTACTTTTAATTTTGATATGTCTGAACATAAGAATACTATTTTGTCCTTAAAACCGCACATCAACACATATCTGATCAATATCTGTGGGTGCCACTCCTGTTGTGGACTTCCAGCTTGGTACTTTTTTTGTGGATTGATGAATAACAGAATATCCGCAAAATCTCTTAGAAATCTGTTACTTCTTTATTGATTATCCATAAGAGAAAAAAATTCACTGACTCGTTTTTGGCATCTCAGCACCCTTATTCTTACTGTGAATCAGAGTATCATGGGAAAATATTTAAAAACAGTAGCGACCAATTATTTGTACAATAAATATATAGAAATATAACAAATATTGCAATGAATAAATGATATCTTATTTTGAATTCATACCGCATGGCTGCCTTACATTAAACTTTAGTATCCAAAATGCTTCTCTTAGCAGTGGCTACCTCCGCAGGCTCCAGTGCTTGGTGGTCGATTGACTCTGTCAGGACTTCGAATATTTTTTATTACATTTTGGCCTTTTTTGCCCTCTTTCAAGATGGTGTCTTTTGACTCATGTGCCCCTTGTCTTCCTGCTTTATAACTCCACCCCAGCGTCTAGTCAGTGCTAGAGTATTCTGCCTGTGACCTGTTCCTGGTGGTTTCCTAGTTTCCTGCTTTCCCCTGCAAACCTGTGTGGATCTCCTGTTACCTGCTCTCAGAGATTCTGCTGCATTCACTTGATATCAGCATTCCTCCTTCTCTTCCTTTCTGCTCTGACTCACCTTCATTAGATAGTTGCAGAGCACTGGTCTGTGTGGCACTATCAGGGACTTCCTACCCAGGCCTCCCTGGATTATCTAATATACAGGGTGGTCCAAAAATCGGTGGACAGAAAGCGTAATAAGGTTAGGAAGGGGGAGATTTATCAAACATGGTGTAAAGAGAAACTGGCTCAGTTGCCCTTAGCAACCGATCAGATTCCACTTTTCATTCCTCACAGACTCTTTGGAAAATGAAAGGTGGAATCTGATTGGTTGCTAAGGACAACTGAGCCAGTTTCACAGATCTAGTTTTCACAGATAGATCTCCCCCAAATCTGTTTTCTTTTCAGATAATTCAGATAACACATAATGGTATATAATTTAAATACAGATCAAAGAAAATGGATTTTAACAGAGTATTGGAAATCTCAAAATGCTGAAACCGTTAGAGCAAATTAGGTTGAAACCTTTGGTACTCAAGCCCCAAAGAGACAAACCATTTACCGCATTCGTGACAAATTCAATGCCACTGGCTCAATCCTTAATGCTCTAAAAACATGTCGACCCCAAACAGTCTGTACAGAAGATAATAAACAACTTGTTGCTAAAACATTTGTTCAGAGTCCAAAAAAGTCCACCAGAAGAGCCTCTTTGGAATTGGGAATTTCACGAGCTTCTATCATGTGAATCCTGAAATCTATTGGGTGGAAAGCTTATCATCCACGTCTATTTCATGGTTTATTGGAGGATGATCCAGACAGGCGGCTGCAATTTAGTGAGATTATGCTTAACGAAATTGAAGAAAATGCAGTAATTTTAGATAACATTATGTGGAGTGATGAAACTTCTTTCAAATTATCCGGCCATGTTAACAGACATAATTGTATTTACTGGTATAATGAGAACATGCATTTAACATTAGAACAACAACTAAATGAGCCCGGTGTCAATGTTTGGGGTGGTATTTCAAGTTTTGGTGTTTTAGGACCAATATTTTTTGATGGAACAGTCATAGGAGATAAGTATCTCGAAATTCTAATGAATCAAGTTGTTCCCCAGTTACAGCAACAGCCTAATTCAAATGACCTTTATTTCCAACAAGATGGGGCCCCTCCACATTATTCAAGAGTAGTCCGCGAGTATCTTGATGAAACATTTCCTAATAAATGAATTGGCCGAAGAGGCCCACTTGATTGGCCGGCACGTTCACCAGACTTGACCCCAATGCATTTTTTCTTTTGGGAAGTACTCAAGGACAAAGTTTATACTCGAAAACCAAAAAGTGTCAGTGATTTGAAAAATTACAAAAGAAATGCATTTCAAGAAATTAATACCCACAGAGACTTGTGCAAAAAAGTTTGTCGAAGCGTAAGAGGCGACTTCAAAGCTGTGCAAATTGTAATGAAATTCAGTTTGAGCACCCGCATTGATAAAATTTAAGGGCTTTTGTATTATTGTTCAGAATAAAATTTAACTGTCAATGTTATGCTTGTGTTAGTAAATATAATTTTATATATAAATCAAAATAAAATTTTAGTATTTTCTGGCCACCTACTTTTGGACCACCCTGTATATTGTATGGACTTCCTTGCATCTATATATATATATATATATTTGTGCATGGACTTACTTGTTTTCTAGCATCCTCTAGTGTGAACTGTGCTTTACAGACTGCTCTGCTGACTGTTTATGGACTTTGAGTTTTTGTCTGCACTTGTTTGAAATACCGTGTGTTTATAATATAAACTTTGACACCTATAAACTGTGTTCTGTAGTATCTTTGTTCCACGCAAAGAGACTCCTGTGGTATCCATTATAATTATAACTGGATAATCTAGCCAAAAAAAAGGAGTCTGCTGGAACAATGTCTGCAGAAAGCAAATTAGAGCAGGTGTATTCCATAATTAGATCTCTTCAGAAGGATGTGGAAGGTCTGCAAAAGAAACTTGGAGGCATTGAACGTAATGAACAAGCATTTGGACAAACTTTACAGGACCTATGTACCCGAATGGTGGCCCAGGAAAACAAACTTGCAGGCTTGGAGTCCCAGTACGGACGGGCTTTCCAGGACATTAGTACTCAAATGGCGGCACAAGTGACTTTACCTTCTGGGCTACTGCCACCAGCTAGACCACCTAAGTTGCCTCCGTTCAGATTTAATGGTGACCGCGACAAATTTCGTGGCTTTGTGAATCAGTGTATGCTATATTTTGATGTACATGCTGACCGCTTCCTTACTGATAGATCCAAAGTATTGTGTGTAATTATGCTGCTAACCTCACGAGCGCTCACCTGGGCAAATCCGAGTCTCGTGATCCACGGTTAAAAAATTTGGATGATTTCTTAGCCGCTATGGCATTAATGTTTGATGACCCTAACCTCCGTGCAACCGCTGAGTCTGCTTTACTATCTTTACGCCAGGGTAAACGTTCTGTTATTGAATATGCTACTGAATTTAGGAGATTAGCGGTAGATACCAATTGGGACAGTTATGCACAATTACCTATTTTTAAGAGAGGTCTGTCTAGCATTGTAAAAGATGAATTAGCCCGCTCTGAGTCACCACAAGAGCTATAAGCGTTTATACAGCATTGTGTACGCATAGACATACGCCTTACTGAACGTAGGCAGGAGAAATTGGCTGTATTTAACCATATGTCTAACTTTTCCCTTTCTCCCAAAGAGCTTGCAGGTAAAACATCTCGGGATTTGCTCATGCAAATTGATTCTGTGCAGAGGCGCCGTAATGAGCGCCGGGAGTACCGCCTTCGGGAAAGTCTGACCACTTTCTAATCAACTGTCCCAAGCGGCCTAACAAAAGTGTTAGCAGCGGTAGGAGAGAATGATAACTGTGATGGTGAATCTGACATCTCTGAATGTAGCCTGCCATAAAATGCTGTATTCCATTCTTTCTCTATGACTACACCTCCCAGGGAGTTGAAGGAAAAGAACTCTCACTGTTCACTCCCTATTAAGATCCTGTGTTCAGGACAGTGGATTTCCAGTGCAGCTATGATTGACTCTGGCGCAGGGGGCAATTTTATGGATATTACATTTGCCATTGAAACTCTCCAATTACCATGGAAACAGTGGATGGGTCACCTTTAATCTCCGGGCCTGTGGATCAGGAGACTGTACCTCTTAAGATTTTGCTGGAGCCCAATCATCAGGAGCAACTTTCTTTCTTGTTAATTTCTTCTCCTCATTTCCCTGTGATTTTAGGCATCCCTTAGTTGCGTTCTCAGAACCCGACTATCAACTGGGCGACCAAGGAGATTATCTTTCCGACTAGGAGCAACCCAGCGATAACTGAAGCTGTCCCTGAGTCCATGGATACAAAATCTACTGTACAGGTATTCACTTTACCTTCAGCGTATAAAGCATTCTTTGACATCTGTGACAAGAAGAAGGCGGATCAACTTCCTCCACATAGGCATTATGACTGTCACATTGAGCTGCTTCCTGGGGCAGCTATTCCTTTTAGCAATGTATATCCTTTGGCAGCACCTGAGCTTCAAGCCTTGAAGGAGTATATTGATGAAAATCTGGCCAAAGGCTTTATACGTCCTTCTTCCTCACCAGCAGGGGTGCCTATATTTTTTGTAAAAAAGAAGGATGGGACCCTAAGACCCTGTATTGACTATCGGGAACTCAATGAGGCAACCATACGGAATCGTTATCCTTTGCCTTTGATTCCCGAATTATTGGAAAGAGTCCGCCATGCCAAGGTGTTCTCTAAACTAGATCTTCGTGGGGCTTATGATTTGGTGCGTATTCGTTCTGGTGATGAATGGAAGGCAGCATTCAGATGCCGGTATGGACACTTTGAATATCTTGTGATGCCCTTCGGGCTTTGTAATGCTCCTGCGACATTTCAACATCTGGCTAATGACATTTTTAGAGATTTATTGGATCAGTTTGTGGTGATCTATTTGGACGATATTCTAATTTTTCTGACTCTCTACAGGAACATGAAGAACATGTCAAAACTCTTTTGAAATGTCTGAAAGAGAACCATCTGTATATTAAGACGGAGAAGTGTGAGTTCCATCGTTCCGAGATACAGTTTTTAGGTTATGTCATCTCTTCTCAGGGGCTGAACATGGAATCTGGTAAGATTCAGGCAATCCTTGACTGGCCAGTACCCAAGAACGTTAAAGAGGTCCAACGTTTTATTGGTTTTGAAAATTTCTATAGATGTTTTATTCGAAATTTTTCTGACATTGTCCATCCCATTACTTACTTGACAAAGAAGGAAAAGCCCTTTAAGTGGTCATCACAGGCTCAAGAGACTTATGATCAGCTTAAGCCCTGTTTCACCTCAGCACCGCTGTTGATCCACCCAGACCTAGCACATCCTTTCATTGTGGAGGTGGACGCTTCTGATAATGCTTTGGGGGCCATTCTCTCCCAAAGAACTGGAGAAAAGGGTCTGCTACATCCTTGTGCTTTCTTTTCCCATAGACTTACATCAGCTGAGAAGAACTACAATGTGGGAGACAAGGAACTGCTAGCTATTATTGTAGCTTTCAAAGAATGGAGGCATCATCTGCAAGGAGCCTCACAACAGATCGTAGTGCTGACTGACCATTGCAATTTAGAGTTCCTCAGATCCACTAGATGTCTTTCTCCTCGGCAGGCTCGTTGGAATCTATTTTTAAATCAATTTAATTTTGTTATTTCGTACCGTCCAGGTTCTCGTAATGGGAAGGCTGATGCTTTATCCCGAATCCATGCTGGAGCCCCGTCCAAGACCATTCTATCTGAAGCCAACTTCATTGGAGTTATCCACGATCAGGACTTGTGGAAGGAGTTCAAGGAGGCCTATGATGGTGATGTAATTCTGGCCAATCCACCTGTTGATATTAATCTTGTCCTTAAGGGTGGCATGTGGTTCAGAGATCGATGTATCCACGTCCCTGAGGCCGTCCGTCTGCAGATCCTCAAGTTGGTCCATGACTCCAAGGTGGCTGGTCACAGGGGGGTACAGAAGACACAAGAGTTCCTAAGCCGATTTTTCTGGTGGCCGACTTGCCTGAAGGATACTAAGGACTATGTTCTCTCTTGCGAGGTATGTGCTCATTATAAGACTCCTCATGTGTCACCTACGGGTCTTCTTCAACCATTATCTGTTCCGTCCCACCCATGGGGGTCTATCTCAATGGACTTCATTGTGGAGCTGCCAACATCAGGTGGCATGAATACGATCCTGGTGGTAGTGGATCACCTGGCTAAGGCCGCTTATTTTGTTCCTTGCCCTGGCCTCCCCTCAGCTAAGGATACAGAGAACTTGGTTATACTGAATGTTTTTCGGCTGCATGGGGTCCCGGATGAGATCATCTCTGACCGTGGAGTGCAGTTCACCTCAAGATTCTGGAAGGAGTTTTGCTCTGCACTCAATATTAATGTCTGTCTTTCTTCCACTTATCACCCCGAGACGAACGGTCAAACCGAGCTTACCAACCAGACTTTGGAACAATATCTACGATGCTATGTCAGCCATCTTCAGGATGATTGGTTGGAGTTACTTCCATTAGCTGAATTCTCATATAACAATTCTCAGAGTGCCTCCACTAAGTTCACAACTTTCTTTGCCAATCTGGGTTACCATCCGAGTATCTTACCTAGGTCTCAGATTAATGCTCCGGTTCCAGCGGTAGAGGAAAGGCTGACTGCGATGAGGCAAAATCTGGAGGTTCTGAAGGAATCTCTGACCTCAGCTCAGGAACGTTACAAAAAATCGGCTGATAGATTCCGTAAACTGGCACCCATGTTCAAGGTAGGAGATTCCGTGTGGTTATCCACTAAAAATCTGAAGTTGAACGTTCCTTCACAGAAACTTGGACAGAAATTCATCGGCCCTTTCAAGATCAACGGTATTGTGAGCTCTGTGGCCTGCCGTCTGAAGTTGCCTAGGACTATGAAGGTACACTCAGTTTTCCATGTCTCTTTACTAAAGTCTGTATCTCCTAATACCTTCCAGGGATGTATTGTGCCACCTCCGCAGCCTGTGGTGATTGATGGGCAAGAACAATTTTTGGTGGAAGAGATTATTGATTCTAGGTTTCGCAGGAATCGGCTCCAATATCTGTAAGATGGCAGGGGTATCCCCCTGAAGAAGACACTTGGGAACCTGTGGAAAACACCAATGCCCAACAGAAAATTTCTCGTTTCCATCAGAGATTCCCTGAGAAACCGGGTCCAGGATCATCCTGAGGCCGCTTCTAAGGAGGGACTAATGTCAGGACTTTGAATATTTTTGATCACATTTTGGCCATTTTTGCCCTCTTTCAAGATGGTGTCTTTTGTCTCATGTGCCCCTTGTCTTCCTGCTTTATAACTCCACCCCAGCCTCTAGTCAGTGTTAGAGTATTCTGCCTGTGACTTGTTCCTGGTGGTTTCCTAGTTTCCTGCTCTCCCCTGCAGACCTGTCTGGATCTCCTGTTACCTGCTCTCAGAGATTCTGCTGCATTCACCGGTTACCAGCATTCCTCCTTCTCCTGGCTGCTCCTGCTGATTCCTCAGAACCTCATTCCTCACCTGCATTTTGTTAACAAGTAAGCAGGTTTCTGCTCTGACTCACCTTCATTAGATAGTTGCAGAGCACGGGTCTGTGCTGCACTATCAGGGACTTCCTACCCAGGCCTCCCTGGATTATCTAATATATATTGTATGGACTTCCTTGCATCTATATATTTATTTGTGTATGAACTTGATAAAGACTTACTTGTTTTCTAGCATCCTCTAGTGTGAACTGTGCTTTACAGACTGATCTGCTGATTGCATTTTCCCCTGAGTGTTTATGGACTTTGAGTTTTCGTCTGCACTTGTTTGAAACACCGTGTGTTTATAATATAAACTTTGACACCTATAAACTGTGTTCTGTAGTATCTTTGTTCCACGCAAAGAGACTCCTGTGGTATCCATTATAATTATTACAGACTCTTTCAATGTTGTAGAAAACCAAGGAATCTATATTAGAATTGTGTTTTCACAAAATGTTTCACTGCTCCCGAATATGTTGCATTTTTTTAGAAATATTAGAAAGATGCTCACAAATCCTTTTCATTAAATTTTAAATGGGGTAACCTATATATTTAATGTTGCATGATTTGCATTCAATGCAATACACCACATGATGTATATTATAGAATAAAAAGATTGGTCTATTTTATAGTCTGCACCCTGAGGTATTACTACTGTTTTCTTCTTTTCTGCTTTGACAAATACGGTATACCTACTGTTTCCACATTTGTGAAACCCTTTGGAAGCGTGCCATGTGGTATTGGTATTTTTTCAACAAATAAGCTAGGAGATAGCATATTAGCAAGTGTTTTTCCTTTTTTTGCTACAAAATGACAACCTGCATTAATAATATTTTTTAAAATGCGATCTTGGTGAAGTATGGGTAAATATTTAGATTTTAGATTTTTTTATGTTATTATTAGTGATGAGCGAGCACTAAAATGCTCGGATAGTCGTTGTTCGAGTCGAGCAAATTGGAATGATTGAGTGCTCGGACCGAGTAACGAGCCCAATGTAAGTCTATGGGAAAGTCGAGCATTTTTCCGGCGGCTCCCCTCGGCAGTCTGCAGAGGGTCTAAAAATTGCCCAAATCGATGGGTACAGTGCTCAAATGACATGGGAACAGCATGGGGAAGACCCGTAGAGGCATTTCTGACTCCAAGGTCACTGCTGTCAACAATGTTGTCAGAGTATTATGCCACTTTTACGGACTCACACTAAAACATACAAAAACGACACCAAAATGGATTTTCCTGGGAAATATGTTAAGGAAAATCCTTACCAGGGTAGTGACTAGTATATAAGGCAAAATAAGTAACCAAAAACAAAAATGCTCCTCCACACCTTGGGCTATGTTCACACGTATCGTTTTTGTTGCGTTTTTGCACTTTTGTATTGCTTTCAACCAAGACAAATGCATTCACCTGGAAATGTCAGTTTATCATTTTACAACCTTATCTGGCCATGTGGTTTGTGACATGGGAAGAGCATGAGGAAGACCCCTGGGGCTGGAAGCATCTCTGACTCCCAGGGCACTGCCTTAAACTGTGGTCATCTCATCAGACGTGATCTTATATTACTGCAGTAATAATACAGACATTTTTGGCAATGTGACAAATCTTAAACTCCATTTAAAATGGGCAAGGTGTGTGTCAAGGGACGGCGAAGTGGACGTTATGGTGACGGTGATAGGGCATGCAGAGGCCATGGGCAAGATGAAACTGTGCCTGAGGGTGCACAACAAATACCCACGTCATGTCGAACTACCTTCCTGTCCCAATTTCTAGGGGGTTGCGGAACACCACTATTGAAGCCAGAGCAGTGTGAAAAGGTTGTTGGTTGGATAGCAAATAAAGCTTCCAGTCAGTTTGCCACCACCACCACCCTGTGTTCCATATGGTCCAGTCTCAGCAGATGTGAGTCTGGATCACATTATTATTATTACTTTATCGCCATTTATTCCATGGCATTTTACATGTGAAAAAGGGGTATACATCGCAAAAACAATTACAATAATCTTGAACAAAAATGTGACACCGACTGATACAGGAGAGGAGAGGACCCTGCCCGCAAGGGCTCAGTCTACAAGGCATGAGTGAGGATACAGTAGGTGAGGATAGAGCTTGTCTTGCAGCGGTATGGTGGAGCGAGGGTTGCTGCAGGTTGTACGCATGTCGCAATAGGTGGGTCTTCAACTTCCTTTTAAAGGTTTCAACAGTAGGCGAGAGTCTGATATGTAGGGGTACACAGTTCAAGAGTAGAAGGGATGCATAGGAAAAATCTTGTATGTGATTGTGGGAAGAGGAGAGAAAACGGGAGTAGAGAAGGAGATCTTGTGAGGATCGGAGGTTGCGTGCTGGTATGTACCAGGAGACTAGGTCACAGATATATGGAGCATACAGGTTGTGGATGGCTTTGCATGTCATGGTTATGGTTTTGAACTGAAGTCTCTGGCCAACGGGGAGCCAGTGAAGGGATCATAGATTGCAATCTGATAGATTGCTGGAGCCAGTCCACAGTAAAAAAGCAGCCATAGTGTCCAGGAACCTTCCCACACACTTTTCTTAGCCAGGGCTGCTTTTCGGCAGGGTTTTACGGGCCCACCTGTGAATTCTCGGGTGGGCCCTGGTTTCTCCATCAGGACAGTTCATGATAGCGCACACTTTGCAGCTTCTAAGGGGCTCTTGAGCAGGGGAGAATAGTAGGCCCTCAAAATCAAATCCTCTGGTGGGCCCAATGTTTTTCACTGACACTGCTTCTCGGTGAGAGTTGTATTTCACCACAGCCATATTCTTTAGCTCAGTGAAAGGACTGTCATAGAGGGAAGCCATATCTACTCCAGCTGTCATTTCTTAGCCAGAAGGTTCCGCCCATTGTCACACACGACCATGCTTGGCTGTATGTTCAGCGGTGAGAGCCACAGATCAGGCTGCTGTGTTACAGCTTTCAACAACTCTGCTGCGGTGGGCGGTTTGTCACCTAATCATTAAGCATATTATTTTCAGCACAGCCTGTTGCCGCTTGGCCAAGGCAGTGCTGCAGTGCTTCCAGTTTGTGACTGATGTGGTAATTTTGGAGATGGAGGCTGAACTGGAGGAGGAGGTGCAGGAGCTGAACAATGTGATTACATTGAGGTTACATTGACGAGTCTGGTTTTTATACTAAAGAAAGGTCCTACTGTGTTTTTATTTTTATTTATTTATTTCTTTTTTACGTCTCTTCAAATGTGTATTGGAGTGCGTCCTAATTTTTGTCAGCCATTGAAATTGTTGCATATGCAATAACAGTATAGGAAAAAACACTCCTTAATAATGGGAAGGACAATTCAAATAGATTCTATGTTCTAGAATATTAACTGTTTTATCTGAAATTCTTTTACGGGTGAAGTATCGCAGTATGGATAGCATATTACAACTATCCAGCCAGATATTATTGCCTTATACTGCGTGCTGCTGGTGCTGCCCAAAAAAAATTAAAATCTATTCTATTCCCTATCTATAACGCTGTCAGATGCTTTTACAATTGGAACAGGTGCTGCTGCTAGGTGGTATCATCACCATCTACACATGAGTGTTCATTCTCAATGTCTTCCACAGTCCATAACTTTATTTTTTTTTATTTCTTTGGCCTTATATACAAGTCATTACCCTGGAAAGAATGTTTCTTAACAATTTTTCCATTTTTTCCTGTTTTTTGTATGATTTTTTTTTGTGTCAGTCCCCAAAAGTGGCATAATACTCTGACAACATTGTTCACAGATATGCTATTTATCAACGGTCAACTGAGAATAAGTTTGAACCCTTAACTGCAATACTTTAAATGGAGTGTAATATTTGACACGCTCACAATAATTGCTGATTGGGGCAGTCATATGGGATAACGTCTGATGGCCACAGTTTGATGCAGTTGCCTAATAGTATGGTATTTGTCAGCGACCAAGTGTTAATTGGTTCAACAAAACACAGGTGGCTGACTTTAAAAGGAGTGGAATATTTGGCACGCTCCACAAAATTTCTGCATTATTATGGCAATCATATGGATCACGTGCGTCTGGTCATTGAAAAAATTTCCTCTGCTTCCACAATACAGTAATATGAATAAAACGAAAAAAAATCTGGCTGTATTCTATGAACAAGCAAATGGAGCTGTAAAATGGAGTAAACTGACACACTGCTACAATCTATAAATGGAGGACAATATTTTCCACGTTCACTACAAATGGCTGTATTTGAGCCGCAGTTATATGTGATACGTCTGACAGAGAACCACTTTTTTAAATAGCAGGCCTGTAATTTGCTAATACTATTGTTATGTTCTGCTACCAAAGCTAAGGAAAGAGAGGAGATCTGTCCCTACTACAGGACTCAGCTGAATCCCTACGATGCAACAGGGAACCCGATCCCGCGACCAGACCCGCCAAAGTCCTAATCCAGTCTGCACGGAGACCCACAGATGCGGGGAGGGAATCCCCACAAGCACCTAGGACCGGGAGGAATATGGGACACCTCCCAACAGAAACAGCAGCAGACAGACGAACAAACAAAATAGATAGAACATAGAGGTCCGCAGACCAAGCAAACCAACAGAGCCAGATACAGAGCACAGGCTAGCCAGAAAGGAGATACACAATGAAGTCCAGCAAAGCCAGAAGGGCGGAGCAGGATTAAATAGGCCAACAAGGTCATGTGACCAGCAAAGGAAAAAAAACCTAACAGCAAGGTTCTAACAACTATCCTTCACAGACACCTAGTATGAATAGCTTGACCGACACACTGCAACAAAAAGAAAATGGAAGAAATGTCTGATTTTGGAACACTGTTATAGGTGTTATGTCTGACAGAGAACCACGGTTTTAAATAGCAGGCCTGTTAATTGCTAATACTATCCTTCACAGACACCTAGTGTGAATAGCTTGACCGATACACTGCAACAGAATGTAAAAGGAAGCCAATATTTTCCACGTTCAGTTTTTAATTTCTGGATTTTTATCTCTGAAATATGGAATAGATCTTGCTTTATTCTGCAATGAGAACAACCAAATGGAGCAGAAAAATGGTGTACTCTGGATTGCTTTTTAAGCAAATAACCAGGATTATGATAAAAAAATAATTCCCTGGCCCCTGATATCTGGGGCTATGTCTACAAATATCTGTAAGAACAGCAGCAGCAAGAACGTTCAATGGACCCTCTTGCACTATATGAACTGCAGTCTGCCACATACACTGCCTGCCTGCCTAATTCCTGCTATCGCCACTGAATATATGCAGCTAGATTAGTTCTCAGAAGGCCTGTTAGTTCAGATGGATATATATATTTATATGTTGTGGAATACCTACACTAACAGGACGTTCAATGGACCCTCTTGTGCTGTATCATGCACTGCAATCTGCCAAATACACGGCCTGCCTGCCTAACTCCTGCTATCACCACTGAATATCTTTAGCTGGATTAGTCCTCAGAAGGACTGTTAGTTCAGATGGATATATATATATGTTGTGGAATACCTGTACTAACAGGACGTTCAATGGGCCCTCTTGTGCTATATCATGCACTGCAGTCTACCACATATACTGCCTGCCTGCCTGCCTAACTCCTGCTATCACCACTGAATATATGCAGCTGGATTAGTCCTCAGAAGGACTGTTAGTCCAGTTGGATATACACTGCTCAAAAAAATAAAGGGAACACTCAAATAACACATCCTAGATCTGAATTAATGAAATATTCCCATTGAATACTTTGTTCTGTACAAAGTTGAATGTGCTGACAATAAAATCACACAAAAATCATCAATGGAAATCAAATTTATTAACCAATGGATGCCTGGATTTGGAGTCACCCCCAAAATTAAAGTGGAAAAACACACTACAGGCTGATCCAACCATGATGTAATGTCCTTAAAACAAGTCAAAATGAGGTTCAGTATTGTGTGTAGCCTCCATGTGCCGGTATGACCTCCCTACAATGCCTGGGCATGCTCCTGATTGTGGATGGTCTCCTGTGGGATCTCCTCCCAGACATGGACTAAAGCATCCATCAACTCCTGGACAGTCTTTGGTGCAACGTTGGTGGATGGAGCGAGACATGATGTCCCAGATGTGCTCAATCGGATTCAGGTCTGGGGAACGGGCTGGCCAGTCCATAGCTTCAATGCCTTCATCTTGCAGGAACTGCTGACACACTCCAGCCACATGAGGTCTGGCATTGTCCTGCATTAGGAGGAACCCAGGGCCAACCACACCAGCATATGGTCTCAAAAGGGGTCTGAGGATCTCATATCTGTACTTAATGGCAGTCAGGCTACCTCTGGCGAGCACATGAAGGGCCGTGAGGCCCTCCAAAGAAATGCCGCCCCACACCATTACTGACCCACTGCCAAACGGGCCATGCTAAAGGATGTTGCAGGAAGCATATCGCTCTCCATGGCATCTCCAGACTCTGTCACGTCTGTCACATGTGCTCAGTGTGAACCTGCTTTCATCTGTGAAGAGCACAGGGCGTCAGTGGCGACTTTGCCAATCCTGGTGCTCTGTGGCAAATGCAAAGCTTCCTGCACGGTGTTGGGCTGTGAGCACAACCCCCATCTGTGGATGTTGGGCCCTCATACCACCCTCATGGAGTCTATTTCTAACCATTTGTGCAGACACATTTGTGGCCTGCTGGAGGTAATTTTGCAGAGCTCTGGCAGTGCTCCTCCTGTTCCTCCTTGTTCAAAAGTGGATGTAGCAGTCCTGCTGCTGGGTTGTTGCCCTCCTATGGCCACGTCCACATCTCATGGTGTACTGGCCTGTCTCCTGGTAGCACCTCCAGCCTTTGGACACTACTTTGACAGACACAGCAAACCTTCTTGCCACAGCTTGCATTGATGTGCCATCCTGGACGAGCTGCACTACCTGAGCAACTTCTGTGGGTTGTAGAGTCCGTCTCATGCTACCACGAGTGTGAAAGCACAACCAACATTCAAAAGTGACCAAAACATCATCCAGAAAGCATTGGTACTGAGATGTGGTCTGTGGTCCCCACCTGCAGAACCACTCCTTTATTGAGTGTCTTGATAATTGCCAATAATTTCCATCTATTGTCTATTCCATTTGCACAACAGCATGTGAAATTGATTGTCAATCAGTGTTGCTTCCTAAGTGGACAGTTTGATTTCACAGAAGTTTGATTTACTTAGAGTTATATTCTGTTGTTTAAGTGTTCCCTTTATTTTTTTGAGCAGTGTACATATATATGTTGAAGAATACCTATACTAACTATGAAGAAGCATATCTCTCCCTGTCGCAGCAGCAGTTCTCCCTACTCTGCCTGATTCCGGGGTAGACTGTGACGAGCATGGCGGCGCCCGTTCTTATATACACCTGATGATGCTATGCGGCCAGCCAGTCACTGTAATGCCCACAACCAACATGGCTACGGCATCACAGTGCCATGGCAGGCAATCCCTGCTTGTTCATTGGCTCTCAAAAGATTGCCAAACATGCAGGGAGGGAGCCCAAGTTCACGCCCATGCTACCCGGAAATACTCGCCGAGCTCGTCAAGCACAGTGATGGGCGAGTACTGAGCAGTGGGGAGCATGTTCGCTCATCACTAGTTATTATAATCCCGACTAAATGAATTGCTGAATACCAGATTTTTTAATGGTATAATAGATTTATTTTTGAATAATAATGATTGTCTGGATCTGGTATGTGTTTTATTTTCTGCAATTTCAATTAATCTGTGATTATATCCTATAGATAGGAGTCTTTCTTTAATTATATGCGTTTCTTTATTAAAACTACCATTGTCTGAACAAATCTGTTTTGTTCTTATCATTTCTCCATAAGGAATAGATTTGATGGTATGCGCTGGATGGCAGCTAGTTGCATGAAGTATAGTATTACCAGTAAAAAAAATTTTAAACAATGCAGTATGGACTTGTTCAAACAGTGCATCTCCTCTCAGAAAAAGATCCAGAAATTCTTTCTTTGTTTATACATTCTTATGAATGACTGTGAGTAAATCTTAAATTTAAGGCATGATAATTAAGACATCGCACAATTTCAGGCACGGTCACCACGGGGCTCGACTATACAAGGAGTATGTTGCCCATGTAGCGATTCTACCATGGTCGGTAGTAATGCCTCAAGGTGCGGACCATTAGATAAAGCTTTGGAGTAACTGCAATACACACCATGTAATTAGCAGGTATCTAATGTGTATGGAAGATCTATCATGAAAAAAAGAAGAGGACATGACCATGGGCAACGTGTGAGGAATAGTCTTTGACAAGCAGATTTTCAGGGGGTGACAATCAGAGCAGCAAACACTTTGGAAAAATGAATGCAGGCTTGGACTGGCACACAGGGGTACAGGTGAGTCCCCCAGTGGGTCCCTGTGTAGGAGTGGGCCTCTCCTATAAGAGCAGGATTTGGTTTAGTACACTTGATGTACAAGACAATGGCAGCATCTCACCATTCATTCAACAAACTACGGAGTTTATTATTGTACGGAAGCATAGGTAAATTTTTATATGAGGATCATGCAATATTTGTATGTAGCTGAACAGTGGACCCCCAGAGTCAACGTTACTGGTGGACCCTTGGCACCCTAGTCCAGCACTGATTGAATTCATTTAAAAAGTTTCTTTTTTTCAGTCTTTTAAGCCACTGAGCTATGAGTGTGGGAATAACCCTTCAGCTCTTTAACAAATAAAATTACATTAGATATTGCTATTTGTTGTGCATGTAACTTGCAACATCCAACACACCTCTCAACTCACTGCAGCTTCCGTTATTAAAAATATGGAGGAAGTGTCAGATGGAGAAATAAATCCATCATAACTTTTTAAGCTTATAATAACTAGATTATATTTTTAATTAGAATATAGAAAATATTAGTCCTCCAAATTAATTACAGTACAATTAGCAAGAAATCCTACAAAGAATTCAGTAATGAGGATTGCCAAGCTGGCAGACTTTACTAACTGATGTTGGCTCATATCCATCAGCTGGAAACATATTAGTACCAATTTCATAACATTTTAATTCATTAAACAAACACATTGAAACTGAACTCTGCATTGTCACAATAGGCTTACACACATTTTCATGTTCTCTGTTAAAGAAAACCAAATATTTGTGCTGAAGCTCCTTTTCTTCATTTGCTAATCACAGGTGAGACTAACCAAGGAAGTAGCCTATCATAATAATCAAATTACTTTTTAAAGGCAATTTGTAGGATTATTCATATTTCAGCCCCTCATAGCTGAAGTGGGAATAATTCAGTTACAACCACCGAGCTATGGAAACATTCGAGAGCAGCAGAACTTTCCTTAGAAATGCACATGGGTTATAAAAACAGGGCAGCACAGCGAGATGCACTGTTTCCATATTTTGGAGTTACAGAAACTGCATAGCTCCCATTCATTTACACCCTTGGCTGTTTTTGTAGCTCCACCTCCATTGGAAGGAATAACTGGATGGAGTTCTTCCCTTCTAAGTCATGAGAAAGTAAAACAGAAATAACCATTTAAAGAGATTTAACTGCTGCCAAATCCTGGCTTTAAAGGGTTGATCCAGCACCTAAAATGTCCTTTATAAATATCTATTTTTAGACCCTAAGTACTTTTGTAATTAGCTTTATTATAAAATACCCTACGCTTCTCACTATCCTGCTAACCCCTAAATGTGTTTTTTACTTCACATTCTATGACGTTTCATTATAGAGAATTCTCAGACAAGCCATTATTAGGACGTTGGGCTGCACTCACTTCCTTGCAGCGTCTATTACCCCACCTGGAACAGGACGTGATCAGGGGGTGATGCTGCAGTCACTTACCCTAGTTTCTTTCATTGCCACCCTCTAAAGATGTCCTGAATCCATGAAGATGTTGTAGCTGTAGGAGAAGAGGCCAAGGTGCTGCACTTTGCTTCTATCCCCACTTGCCACAGCTTTTTACAGTGAAAGGAGACATCATCAGGGGGCGGTGATGGAGCACAGCATGACAGCAGCACCACCCCATAGCTTATACCATATTACCGCCCGCAAACGAATTGTCATTGGGAGGTTGTGATATAAGCTGTGAGATGGCACTGGTGTCACTCACACTGCTTCTATCACTGCCCCCATTAACCCTTATAGCGCCCTAACAAAAAAAAAATTGTTTCCAAAATTATGCTGATGTAAAGTAGACATGTGGGAAATGTTATTTATTAACTATTTGTGTGATTTAAGGGCATGAAAATTCAAAGTTTGAAAATTGTGAAATTTTCAGCATTTTCACCAAATTTCCATTTTTTTCACAAATAAACGCAAGTGATATCGAAAATTTTTTACTACTATCATGAAGTACAATATGTCACGAAAAAACAATCTCAGAATCAGGGGGATCTGTTGAACAGTTCCAGAGTAATTACCTCATGAAGTGACAGTGGTCAGAATTGTAAAAATTGGCCTGGTCATTAACGTGCAAACCACCCTCGGGGGTAAAGGGGTTAAGTACTCAGTCACTACCCTGTCACTTCTGGTGCACCTTAGGCAAAGGCTTCTTGCATATACTGAGAGTCTAGCCATGCATAAAGTTTTACAAATGATTCAGTATAAATTAAGTTGCTACTGATTAAGATCCTCAAAATCCAAATTTTGTTCTCTGCTATTTATAGAAAATAAAGGCTTCTGTACACCACATAATTACCCGATTATTGGGTAAATCATGATTTGCTCAATGTGATCAGTAAATCAGGGGCGGACAGAACTGAAGAGGATCCTTTACAGTATAATAGCTCATCATAATACACAGTTCCACCTGCTTTGGAGGTACATGTGGCCCCCTTACTTTTTGGAACCTTGTAAGGCTGCACAGGTTACACCAATGTTATGTCCACCCTTGCAGTAAATGCTGCTCATAGCGATATTTACTACCTAGTGCAAAGCTTTCAATAAGAAAAAAATTACTCTCCTTCCCCCCAGTATGTTGGAGTTACAGATGTGCACAAACAATTTTGAACCCATCAATCATTTATCTACGATTTGAGAAGTTGTAGAGTGGGCATCAAATTGTGACCAGTGTTAGGTCCTACGTTTTAAATGGTTTAATACCCTATTATTAAACAGCAGGCTGAGTTGACATAGCAATAATGTATTTGAAGAGGTTACCCCATGCAAGCACCACATACTTACTTCACATCGATTTCTGAAATGAACTGCTTGACTAGGGGCATCCTGTTGGTCCTTTGCTTGCTACATTTTAAATTATTAGGTTGAAAACAGTAATGTGTTTCTCAGAATTCTCAGCAAAAATTTCTAGGCAAACGTAATACTATTAAATACTAATGTAATGTTATTCTAGAGGAACAGTACACTCTTATATTGAAACTTAAAATAAATACTTTGACGCCATGGATAATCTGTTTGTAGTGGTTTTAGTAAAAAGATAGTAAGAAAATAATTATTAAACAGGAGAAAGAGCATTGTAAGCAATGTATCATTTTTTAAAAATTTTCAAGAGCTGAAATCTTGCTTTAACGATTATGTAAATAAAATACTAGTTAAATTAAAGGTCCTTTAAAAATACACGATGTGCAGGGTTAAACAACCATCAATCTGAATGTATTTGCTGATTGGAGGTTGATAAGTAGCCCGTTAAACAGGTAGACATAATAATATGTACACAGAACGATCAGTAATATAACGTTCTGTGTAGAGATGAGCGTTGTTCTACTCGAACTGTTCGCCAATCTCAAATTCGAGCTGTTTTGGGCGGTGTTCGAGCCGGTCGGCGAACACGAACAATTTGAGAAAAATTCGGCTGTTCGAGGTTATGTTCGATAACTGTTCGTGCACCAAAATCATAACTGGATTTTTTCTCAGTAATGATGAAAATTAATGTTAATACGCAGTTTGAGTGTACAGCGGGGTGGGGGGAGGGGCAGGGGATGGATCTCTGCAGGAACAATGAAGATCTCCATTTTTTTTTCTCTTTCCCGCATTTGCAGTGGGGAGGTGCAATCTGTCAGCCTATCAGCAGCGCACACACGGAGCGAAGTGCTTTTTTTCACACAAGCAAGGGCATGTGTGATTGGCAGTGTATGTCACATGTCCTTGCCCTATAAGACCAAGCCATTTTCCCCGTCGCCACCATTTTCTCACTGCTGCAGCTGCGTGTTAGACGGCACCGCTGTTGCTGTGTGCGCTATACCTTGTTAATTTCAAGCCAATTTTCGCACAAATATACAGATAGCTTGGGAGTAGGGAATAGTTGTGATTGCAGTCCTTTTAAGGACTAGGTTACAGCATTTCCTACGACTTTTATCAAGCAGGTCTGTGCTCTTAAATAGATAGATTGTGGGAGTAAAGACTAATTGTAATTGGAGTCCTTTTCAGGACTAGGTTACATCAGTTCCTATCAGTTTTTGCCAGGCAGGTCTGTGCCAGTGCTGTGCAAGTTTTTTTCACAGCATTTGGCTGAATCTAGCAAAGCTAATCCTTTTTGGCCTATTGCAGAGTGTGTTAGTCAGTGGAGTAGCCTATCTGTGTTGCAAGATATACCACCTGTGTATAGAATACCAATTTTTTTACTGCACCTAGTGAAGTAAAATCTTTTGGGCATAGCATCATTCTATTAGTCTATCTATACTGACCTCCATCAGGTTGCAAATTAAAAATAATTTTTTTCTTCATTTATCTCTGAAAAAATATTTGGGCTTCTAGCAGTGTGTGGGACTTGGTCTATTAGTCCATCTATACTGACCTCCATCAGGTTGCAAATTAAAAATAATTTTTTTCTTCATTTATCTCTGAAAAAATATTTGGGCTTCTAGCAGCGTGTGGGACTTGTTCTATTAGTCCATCTATACTGACCTCCATCAGGTTGCAAATTAAAAATAATTTTTTTCTGCATCTAGCTCTGAAAAAATATTTGGGCTTCTAGCAGTGTGTGGGACTTGGTCTATTAGTCCATCTATACTGACCTCCATCAGGTTGCAAATTAAAAATATTTTTTTTCTGTATCTAGCTCTGAAAAAATATTTGGGCTTCTAGCAGTGTGTGGGACTTGGTCTATTAGTCCATCTATACTGACCTCCATCAGGTTGCAAATTAAAAATAATTTTTTTCTTCATTTAGCTCTGAAAAAATATTTGGGCTTCTAGCAGTGTGTGGGACTTGTTCTATTAGTCCTTCTATACTGACCTCCAGCAGGTTGCAAATTGAATATAATTTTTTTCTGCATCTAGCTCTGAAAAAATATTTGGGCTTCTAGCGGTGTGATGGACTTGGTCTATTAGTCCATCTATACTGACCTCCATCAGGTTGCAAATTAAAAATATTTTTTTTCTGCATCTAGCTCTGAAAAAATATTTGGGCTTCTAGCAGTGTGTGGGACTTGGTCTATTAGTCCATCTATACTGACCTCCATCAGGTTGCAAATTAAAAATAATTTTTTTCTTCATTTATCTCTGAAAAAATATTTGGGCTTCTAGCAGCGTGTGGGACTTGTTCTATTAGTCCATCTATACTGACCTCCATCAGGTTGCAAATTAAAAATATTTTTTTTCTGCATCTAGCTCTGAAAAAATATTTGGGCTTCTAGCAGTGTGTGGGACTTGGTCTATTAGTCCATCTATACTGACCTCCATCAGGTTGCAAATTAAAAATAATTTTTTTCTTCATTTATCTCTGAAAAAATATTTGGGCTTCTAGCAGCGTGTGGGACTTGTTCTATTAGTCCATCTATACTGACCTCCATCAGGTTGCAAATTAAAAATAATTTTTTTCTGCATCTAGCTCTGAAAAAATATTTGGGCTTCTAGCAGTGTGTGGGACTTGGTCTATTAGTCCATCTATGCTGACCTCCATCAGGTTGCAAATTAAAAATAATTTTTTTCTTCATTTAGCTCTGAAAAAATATTTGGGCTTCTAGCAGTGTGTGGGACTTGTTCTATTAGTCCTTCTATACTGACCTCCAGCAGGTTGCAAATTGAATATAATTTTTTTCTGCATCTAGCTCTGAAAAAATATTTGGGCTTCTAGCGGTGTGTGGGACTTGGTCTATTAGTCCATCTATACTGACCTCCATCAGGTTGCAAATTAAAAATAATTTTTTTCTGCATCTAGCTCTGAAAAAATATTTGGGCTTCTAGCAGTGTGTGGGACTTGGTCTATTAGTCCATCTATACTGATCTCCATCAGGTTGCAAATTGAATAAAAAAATTTTCTGCATCTAGCTCTGAAAAAATATTTGGGCTTCTAGCGGTGTGTGGGACTTGGTCTATTAGTCCATCTATACTGACCTCCATCAGGTTGCAAATTAAAAATAATTTTTTTCTGCATCTAACCCAGCCAATAGTTTTGGCCTAATACCACAGTTTGGCCACTCAGCTCTGCTCGGTTACCATCCATTGTTTTTTTGTGCAAACAACTCCAGAGTTGTGAATTAGTTAACCACCAAAATGAGTGGAAAAAGGCCTGCTGCTGGTGGAAAGGGGAATAGGCGTGTTGGGAAGGGGAAAAAAGGTTGTGTCCGTGGGGTAGGTGCAGAAGAAAGACCATCTTCCAGCCAAACTAAAATGTCTACTTCTTTTAGCGGACAATGTGATAAGATCCCTTTCTTACGGCCACGCCAATCGCTACAAATTCCAGATGAGGCACAAAAACAGCAGGTGCTTCAACGGATATCAAGTGCTCCTTTAAGTGGGCTCTCCTCCACATCAACTTCAACATCACAAATACTCCAGTCCTCAAAGGTGTCACCCAAATCGCACTTGCTTCCTCACAGCTCCCAAATCTCCAGCTGCCCATCTGAGTATGAGGTAGAACAGATGGTTGAGTCTGCAGAGCTGTTTACTCATACTATAGCCTGGGAATCAGAGGTCGACTCCAGCGCTTCTGTGAATCCAGACGAGGAAATGATCTGCACTGATGCCCAGAATCTTTATGAGTCGGATCCAGGACCAGACGCAGAAGGTTCTGACCATAATGTAGACCCTCATTCCCAAACTGTAACTCCTGTTGGTGGAGACAATGAGGAAGACGATGATAAGACTCAAATACCTGATTGGAGCGACAACTTTAGTTTTTTGTCAGGACAGGAACAGGTTGGCTCTGAGGACGACGGGTGTGATAACGCACAGGGTGATGATGATGAGGTCGGAGATCCCACTTACTGTCAACCCACAGTCAGCCAAGAGATGAGGTCAGCAGAGGAGGTGGAGGAAGATGCTAGTGACGACGAGGTCAGGTTGCGCCTTCCTGGACAGAGACGTAGTACTGGAAGCACGTCAACAACTGCATCCTCAAACACAACTCTGCCTCTCACCACAAGTCGTGGTGGCTCTTCAGGTCGCATGGGTGCTAAGCCTTGCATAGCCTGGGCATTTTTTCAGATCGATAAAGATGACCCAACTCGTGTTATCTGTAACATTTGTCAGCAAAAGCTAAGTAGAGGCCAAAAAATACATAGTTTGAGTACTTCATGCATGAACCGGCACATGGACATGAAGCATAAGTTGCAGTGGGAAGCTCAGTGCGGCCTAGCTGGCCGGGCCAACCACCGTCTGCCATATCTTGTGCATCCGCGGCCTCTTCATCCTCTGTGACTGGGGGGACAGCAGTCACACCTGTTTTGGGGCGCAGACCTGCCACCTCTTTACCCGCAACAGCCAGCGTGATTGGCAGGTCATCATTTTCTTTGGAGGTGGTAACACCAGCTGGTCTTGAGCGCTGTCCGACATCGATAGCACCACCTTTGGATCAAGGCAACCTAACATGTCCGCCTGCATCTTCCTCACAGACCGGCAGTTTGCCGGGGACACCCTTATCAACCCCGTCTAAGCACAATAGCCAGCCCTCGGTCCCTCAGATGTGGACAAGTAAAAGACCATTTCCTCCTAGCCATGAGAAAGCTAAGAGGTTGAATTTCACCATCTGCAAGCTCTTGGCTACAGAAATGCTGCCTTTCCGCCTGGTGGACACAGAGGATTTTCGAGACCTTATGTCCGTCGCAGTGCCCCAGTACCAGATGCCCAGTCGGCACTACTTCTCAAAGAAAGGTGTGCCTGCGCTCCACCAGCATGTCGCACACAACATCACCGCTTCTTTGAGAAACTCTGTGTGTGACAGGGTGCATTTCACCACAGACACTTGGACGAGTAGGCATGGACAGGGGCGTTACATGTCGCTGACTGGGCACTGGGTAACTATGGTGACAGCAGGACAAGGGGCTGCTGTCCAAGTCTTGCCGTCCCCACGAGTTGTGCGTCAATCCTCTTTATGTCAAAGTTCCTCCACTGCTTCTGCCTCCTCAACCTCCTCTCCGTCTTCCACCTGCACCCAAAGCCTGTCTGGTCATGCCACAAGCTTTCTAACTGCGCAGAAGGGATCCTGCACACCTCCTTACTATGCTGGCAGTAGGGCTCAACGTCATCAGGCGGTTTTTACATTGAAATGTCTGGGAAATGTGAGTCACACAGCTGAGGAGTTGTGGTCAGCTCTGGAGAACCAATTTCATGAATGGTTGTCTCCACTGGACCTGAAACCAGGGAAGGCCATGTGCGACAATGCTGCAAACCTGGGTGCGGCCCTTCGCCGGGGCAATGTCACACACGTGCCTTGTATGGCTCACGTGTTGAACCTGGTTGTCCAGCAATTTTTAGCCCACTATCCCAGACTAGATGGCCTTCTGCAGAGGGCACGGTCGCTGTGTGCTCACTTCCGCCGTTCGCATCCCGCAGCTCAGCGACTTACATCTCTACAGAAGTCGTTGGGCCTGCCACTTCACCGGCTAAAATGCGATGTGCCTACCCGGTGGAATTCAACTCTGCACATGTTGCAGCGACTGTGGCAGCACCGACAAGCCCTGGTGCAATACGTTCTGACGTATAGCCTGGGCCAACGAGATTCAGAGGTGGGGCAAATCACGCTGGAGGAGTGGTCTCAGATCAGGGACCTATGCACCCTTCTGCACAGTTTTGAAATGGCGACGAAGATGTTTAGTGCTGACGATGCCATTATCAGCATGACTATTCCGGTGATTTACATGCTGGAGCACATGTTAAACAGAATTCGGAGTCAGGTGGTGGCACAAGAGGAGGTGGAGGAAGTAGAGGAGGAGGAGTTGTATGCGGAAGGGCTAACATCTGCAAGGTCCAGACGGTCGGCAGCACCAAGGCGGCAGGCATGTGAGGGTGGGGGAGATGATTTTACCAGGGCGCATGGTAGCAGCCAAACTAGTGAGGAAGGTGCAGGAGCCCAGGAAGAAGTGGAGGACGAACTGATGGAAGACTCATCAGATGAGGGAGACCTTGATCACATTTCTGTTGTGCGAGGTTGGGGGGAGAGGACAGAGGAAGGAAGCATGATTGTTACCTCGCCACCAACACAACAGGGACTTGGTGCTCCTGGATGCGCAACACACATGAGTGCCTTCTTGCTGCACTACCTGCAACATGACCCTCGAATTGTGAGAATTAGAAATAATCCTGACTACTGGGTTGCCACACTGTTAGATCCCCGGTACAAAAGTAAATTTGCAGAAATTATTCCTGCCATAGAAAGGGATGCACGCATGCAGGAGTATCAGCAGAGACTGTTGCAGAATCTTACATGTGCTTTTCCACAAAATACCAGTGGTGCACGTAGTGAATCTCACAGTTCCAACTTGCCAACCGTGGGACCGTCAAGTGTTCAGCAATCAAACCGTAACAGAACCACAGTATCTGCTGGTAACATCAATTTTGCGGAATCATTTCACCACTTTTTTAGCCCATCCTTTGCAAGGCCACAGGAGACAAGAAGTCTGACACATAGTCAACGCCTAGAGACGATGGTACAGGAGTATCTCCAAGTAAACATTGAAGCCACGACTGTGTCACTGGACCCTTGCTCTTTTTGGGCTTCCAATCTGGATAAATGGCCGGAGCTAGCCACTTACGCCTTGGAGATCTTGTCATGCCCCGCAGCCAGCGTTCTGTCTGAACGTGTGTTCAGCGCTGCTGGTGGTGTGCTGACAGATAAGCGCACGCAGCTCTCCACTGATAATGTAGACAGACTCACGTTCATAAAGATGAACAAATCATGGATCCGAAACGACTTTTCTACCCCTGTGTCATCCTGGGGAGAGTAAAAGCTTGATGATTGGTTAAAATCACCCTACCAACCGTTTTAAGCTTTCAAATTACTAATCATGTTTATCTGTATCTTGACTGGAAAATAATTTGGGCTTTGTAGCAGTGTGCAGCACTGATCCTATTAGGCCATCTATAATAAGCTTCACCAGATTTAAAATTAAAAATAATTTTTAGCTGCATCTAGCCCGGAAAATAATTTTGGGGCTCCGAGATGCGCAAGACACATAAGTGCCTTCTTGCTGCACTACCTGCAGCATGACCCTCATATTGTCAGAATTCGAAGTAATCATGACTACTGGGTTGCCACACTCTTAGATCCCCCAAACTTTTCGATCAACCTTTTCATTTTAATAAAGACCAAAAAAATGGTCATTTTTGAAATTATAAGCATTAGCAGGTTGTTAGAAACTGAAATCAAACAGTTTTCAACTCAAAACTTTATTCTAGGTGATGTTACATTTTCACATAGGACCCCTTGTTCGAAAGGAGCTTCTGAACTCTCTCGTCCATTGAATTTGTCAGGTTTTGGATGGTTTCTGCTTCAATTGTTTTGCATGAGGACAGAATACCCTCCCAGAGCTGTTGCTTAGATGTGAACTGCCTCCCGCCATCATAGACACTCCTTTTAATGATGCTCCAAAGGTTCTGAATGGGGTAGAGGTCAGGGGAGCATGGGGGTCACACCATAAGTTTGTCCCCTTTTATGCCCATATCAGCCAGAGATGCAGATGTTTTATGTGCAGCATGAGATGGTGCATTATCATGCAGAAAAATGATCTTGCTGTGAAATACACGGTTCTTCTTCTTGAACCATGGCAGGAAGTGCTGTTTGAGAAAATCCACATACATTATGGAGTTCATCTTTAGCGCCTTCAGGGATCCTAAAGGGGCCGACAATCTCTCTCCCCATGATTCCAGCCCAAAACATTACTCCACCTCCCCCTTGTTGGCGCTGTAGCCGTGTTTGCGTGGGGTGTCCATCAACCAGCCATCCTCCACTCCATTCATCTGGACCATCGAGCGCTGCACGGCACTCATCCGTGAACAAAACAGTTTTGAAATCAGTCTTCATGTAATGTTTGGCCCACTGGAGCCGTTTCTGCTTGTGTGAAGTGGATAGAGGAGGTCGACAGGATGGCGTATGCACAGCTGCAAACCTTTGAAGGACCCTGCATCTTGTTGTTCGGGGGACGTTGGAGGCACAAGCAGCTTCAAAAACTTGTCTGCTGCTATGACAAGGCTTTTTTGCCGCTGCTCTTTCAACCTGACGTAATTGCCTGTAGGAAAGAGTCCTCAATTTGCCCTTATCAGCACGCACACGTGTGTACTGTGAATCAGCTACATACTTCTTGATTGCCAAGACACTTCATCCTGATCATCGCACAATGTTGATTGTAGTCATGCCTTGACCTAAACACTCCACAATTTGTTGCTTCTCAGCAGCCGACACATCCTTTTTCTTTCCCATTTTGGCAGAAAATGTAGGCTGCTTAATAATGTGAGAGAGCCTTCTTAAGTAGTCTTGCCTTTCATTGGACACACCTGCCAAACTAATTAGCACAGGTGTCTGCAATTGCTTACAGTGATATAAAGAGCCCTGACACACATCACCATCAATGAGTTTAACTGACAAACAAACAAATTCTTCCCTTATCACTCCTAAACACTTTTTGCATAATAATTTGTAACGCGGTGTACATGTGCTTTTCCACAAAACACCAGTGGTTCACGTAGTGAATCTTACAGTTCTAACTTGCCAACCGTGGTCTGTATGGAGTTGTTCAATAAAGGGCCCAAAATTAAGATAACATAGATGGGAGAGGTCTCTATGAATAGGAATTCCTAAGTATTTGATACCCTGTGAGGGCCAGGCAAAGGGAAAGTTGGACTGGATGGAATCCTATATGGATTTAGGGAGGGAGACATCGAGGGCCTAAGACTTCGCTGCATTGATTTTAAAATTTTACCATGTAACAAAGTGATCTATTTCAGCCATAACAGCAGGGATGGATATATGTGATTGAGTGATATATACTAGGACATCATCAGCAAATAGAGAGCACTTGTACTCGGTGCCTCCCACCTCAATCCACCTAATATTGGGGTTATGGCGAATTGATGAGAGCAGGTGCTCCGTCACTAGGATGTATAAGAGAGGGGACAGAGGACATCCCTGCCTTGTCCCATTGGTGATTGTGAAAGGTGATGAAAATGTTCTGACGCACCCCCTGGGCCTTGGGACACCCGGAGCCGGACCCTTTTTGGTGGATGCTGGTGGTTGTAGTCTTCGTGGCGGCGATCCGGTTCCGTGGCTCAGGGCGGTCAAACCAGTGGCGGAACTATTTATGTGGTTTTGATGTTTAAATGTCCGACTACGCCACCCGTGGATTGCGGTCAGAGTGAACCGCCGCTACAGGGCAGACCGCTAAGGCTGGTGTTGTGGGTGCAGCAGAGCGTAGCATAACTCCCCACGGGAGGAGTATAGCCTCAGGGCAGTGTATGCGGAGGATGGGGGTGATGGTGCAGGGCAGCAGCAGTAACGACACGGAGTCAGTGATGCAGTTCAGGGCCTTTACTCACAGTTCTTATTATCCAGACCACGTCTGCAGGTAACGGCTGCCCACGTCGTACTGTGCTCACCAGGTGAGGGACTCAGACAACTCCCAGATAACTTTGGAGCGCTTCACAGGACCCCCTTTGTGTGTTCTTTGTCTGGCCTTTCTTACCAACACTTCTGTCCGGCTGCCTCGGGCCTCCTCTTGGTAAACTTGGCGCCAGTTTCCCTGACCCTATGTGGTGCCTTCCTAGCGGGTGGAGCAAGGGGCTGCGCCACATAAAATGTCAGAGCCTCTGGTTTCTAGCTGAGGGTCGTTTCCTGCCTCCACTAGTTCGGGGACCGGTCTCCCCCTTTGGCCTGACCCCTCCACGCAGGTGGATTCGGGCGTGCGGTGGCGACTCGCCCGTCCGCACCCCTGGGATCCCTTCATTCCTCGTTCCTGGAGCCTTCTCCGCTCCTCTTCCTTCCTTCTCCCTCTTGCAGGCCTGGGCCTCTGTTACTAGGCCCGCCTCCGGAGCAGAGCTCATGCAGAGCCCCTGCTCCCTGCCACTTCTGCTCAGACTTCTCTGCACTGAACTAAGATGGTGCCCACCTTTTATACTCCCTTCTCAATGCACCCAGGAACTGCTTCCTCCCTGCTCCTGCACTGCAGGGTTCCCCTTCCTCAGTGTTCCCTCCCCCCACTCCAGCCAGGGACAGGGACTGTCGTGCCCATCTCAGGGGCATATTGGTAGCCCTGCCCCACGGCAATGTGGTGTAATGCATGCAGGTGTCGGGTCCTGATCCACACTCCATCCTTATCTGAGAGTGAGATATCACACCTCTGGGTGAGGTGCAATACGTCTGTAGCAACCGAGCCCTCGGTGCTACAGTTCCATTTATCTTCAGCCTAGGTGACGTATTGTGATACAGGGCCGTGATTTTGGCTATAAAAGGGTCCCCTAGACCCCTACCCCAAGCTTTTTAAGAGAATCATATATGGCGTGCCAGGAGACTCTATGGAATGCTTTCTCAGCATCCAACGAGAGTGTCTACTTACAAATTTTTAACTGCATCTAGCCCAGGAAATACTTTGTGCCTAGTAGCAGTGTCTGCTAGTCAGCGGATTATCCCGGCTGTTAAGCAAGCTACACCACCTGTAGTTTGGACACTTAATTTTTTCAAAGGAAATGCTTCGGGACCACGGGATACTCAGTGAAGAGCATCAGGAGGCACCCCAAGGCATAGGGGCTGGGACTGGCACTAGGATGCCTTGCGGTGGACAGCCGAGCTCGATCCTTATAAAAGCTTTTTAACTGCAGCAGCTTTAGTGGACGCTACTGGAGCTGGAATTACGCGGCTGCTGGCATGAGACTTGCCCTCCAATAGATCCTTGTAAATGGATTTAAAGTGTATTCATTCAAATTAGAGGGACAATTTAAATTAAAAAGCTTAGAGCTGCCTCCACCACAGGGGGGCTCTCTCGACCCACCAGCGGACAGGCACCAGTATTGGGAGAGGGGGGCTGGCCGTCAGGGTTCACCGCGGCTCTGGCACAAACCCGGCGACACGGAGGTGGCACGGGCAGGAGCGGACTGGCCGTCTCGGCTTCTCACTTTTTGGATTTTAGAAGGGCATGACATGCCTATATCTGTGTCTCCCCCTCCTTTTACTCCTCCACCTCTTTTCTTTTCGCATGACTATATGTACTTGTCACTTTTCCATGTGTTAGTTGTGTCTTCTGAGCAGTTTGTCAGCTTTTGGACACCTTTGAAGGTGTTTTCTATGTGTTTCTATGTGTTTTTGTTTGCCTGCCATTGGTTTTAACGGTGTTCGAAGGTGTTCGACGAACAGTTCGACGAACAGTTCGGCGGACACACGGGTGTTCGACGAACCGAACCGAACTCGAACACTACGGGGGTGGCTCAACACTAGTTCTGTGCACAAAGAATTACATTTTCTCGGCAGCACAGGTCCTATTTACACAGAATGATGAGGTGCTGGGAACGATTTTTAAGCAAACCAAAAGATAATTTCACCAGACGAACAAGCGTTTTGCTTGTTAAACAGGTGATCACATTCAGTTTACACAGCATGATTATCGGGAATGCTCATTCCTGATAATCGTGCAGTATAAATGCACCTTTATTCATGAATCGTTACAACATGGTATGTTTATTTGATATTATTATAACACAGAAGAGGTCAGAGGATATGACATTTGATGCTATAGTGCTATATAAAGTTTTCTGTGATTTTTCATAGAGTTTAGAGATGAGCGTTGTTCTACTCGAACTGTTCGCCAATCTCAAATTCGAGCTGTTTTGGGCGGTGTTCGAGCCGTTCGGCGAACACGAACAATTTGAGAAAAATTCGGCTGTTCGAGGTTATGTTCGATAACTGTTCGTGCACCAAAATCATAACTGGATTTTTTCTCAGTAATGATGAAAATTAATGTTAATACGCAGTTTGAGTGTACAGCAGGGTGGGGGGAGGGGCAGGGGATGGATCTCTGCAGGAACAATGAAGATCTCCATTTTTTTTTTCTCTTTCCCGCATTTACAGTGGGGAGGTGCAATCTGTCAGCCTATCAGCAGCGCACACACGGAGCGAAGTGCTTTTTTTCACACAAGCAAGGGCATGTGTCATTGGCAGTGTATGTCACATGTCCTTGCCCTATAAGACAAAGCCATTTTCCCCGTCGCCACCATTTTCTCACTGCTGCAGCTGCGTGTTAGACGTCACCGCTGTTGCTGTGTGCGCTATACCTTGTTAATTTCAAGCCAATTTTCGCACAAATCTACAGATAGCTTGGGAGTAGGGAATAGTTGTGATTGCAGTCCTTTTAAGGACTAGGTTACAGCATTTCCTACGACTTTTATCAGGGAGGTCTGTGCTCTTAAATAGATAGATTGTGGGAGTAAAGACTAATTGTAATTGGAGTCCTTTTCAGGACTAGGTTACATCAGTTCCTATCAGTTTTTGCCAGGCAGGTCTGTGCCAGTGCTGTGCAAGTTTTTTTCACAGCATTTGGCTGAATCTAGCAAAGCTAATCCTTTTTGGCCTATTGCAGAGTGTGTTAGTCAGTGGAGTAGCCTATCTGTGTTGCAAGATATACCACCTGTGTATAGAATACCAATTTTTTTACTGCACCTAGTGAAGTAAAATCTTTTGGGCATAGCATCATTCTATTAGTCCATCTATACTGACCTCCATCAGGTTGCAAATTGAATATAATTTTTTTCTGCATCTAGCTCTGAAAAAATATTGGGCTTCTAGCTGTGTGTGGGACTTGTTGTATTAGTCCATCTATACTGACCTCCATCAGGTTGCAAACTGAATATATTTTTTTCTGCATCTACCTCTGAAAAAATATTGGGCTTCTAGCTGTGTGTGGGACTTGTTCTATTAATCCATCTATACAGACCTCCATCAGGATGCAAACTGAATATATTTTTTTCTGCATCTACCTCTGAAAAAATATTGGGCTTCTAGCTGTGTGTGGGACTTGTTCTATTAGTCCATCTATACTGACCTCCATCAGGTTGCAAACTGAATATATTTTTTTCTGCATCTACCTCTGAAAAAATATTGGGCTTCTAGCTGTGTGTGGGACTTGTTCTATTAATCCATCTATACAGACCTCCATCAGATTGCAAACTGAATATATTTTTTTCTGCATCTACCTCTGAAAAAATATTGGGCTTCTAGCTGTGTGTGGGACTTGTTGTATTAGCCAATCTATGCTGACCTCCATCAGGTTGCAAACTGAATATATTTTTTTCTGCATCTACCTCTGAAAAAATATTGGGCTTCTAGCTGTGTGTGGGACTTGTTCTATTAATCCATCTATACAGACCTCCATCAGGTTGCAAACTGAATATATTTTTTTCTGCATCTACCTCTGAAAAAATATGTGGCCTTCTAGCAGTGTGTGGGACTTTCTCTATTAGTCCATCTATACTGACCTCCATCAGGTTGCAAACTGAATATAATTTTTTTCTGCATCTAGCTCTGAAAAAATATTTGGCCTTCTAGCAGTGTGTGGGACTTTCTCTATTAGTCCATCTATACTGACCTCCATCAGGTTGCAAATTAAAAATAATTTTTATCTGCATCTACAATACCTCTGAAAAAATATTTGGGCTTCTAGCTGTGTGTGGGACTTGTTCTATTAGTCCATCTATACTGACCTCCATCAGGTTGCAAATTGAATATAATTTTTATCTGCATCTAGCTCTGAAAAAATATTTGGCCTTCTAGCAGTGTGTGGGACTTTCTCTATTAGTCCATCTATACTGACCTCCATCAGGTTGCAAATTGAATATAATTTTTATCTGCATCTAGCTCTGAAAAAATATTTGGCCTTCTAGCAGTGTGTGGGACTTTCTCTATTAGTCCATCTATACTGACCTCCATCAGGTTGCAAATTAAAAATAATTTTTATCTGCATCTACCTCTGAAAAAATATTTGGGCTTCTAGCTGTGTGTGGGACTTGTTCTATTACTCCATCTATACTGACCTCCATCAGGTTGCAAATTGAATATATTTTTTTCTGCATCTACCTCTGAAAAAATATTGGGCTTCTAGCTGTGTGTGGGACTTGTTGTATTAGTCCATCTATACTGACCTCCATCAGGTTGCAAATTAAAAATAATTTTTATCTGCATCTACAGTACCTCTGAAAAAATATTTGGGCTTCTAGCTGTGTGTGGGACTTGTTCTATTAGTCCATCTATACTGACCTCCATCAGGTTGCAAGTTGAATATAATTTTTATCTGCATCTAGCTCTGAAAAAATATTTGGCCTTCTAGCAGTGTGTGGAACTTTCTCTATTAGTCCATCTATACTGACCTCCATCAGGTTGCAAATTAAAAATAATTTTTATCTGCATCTAGCTCTGAAAAAATATTTGACCTTCTAGCAGTGTGTGGGACTTTCTCTATTAGTTCATCTATACTGACCTCCATCAGGTTGCAAATTAAAAATAATTTTTATCTGCATCTACAGTACCTCTGAAAAAATATTTGGGCTTCTAGCTGTGTGTGGGACTTGTTCTATTAGTCCATCTATACTGACCTCCATCAGGTTGCAAATTGAATATAATTTTTATCTGCATCTAGCTCTGAAAAAATATTTGGCCTTCTAGCAGTGTGTGGGACTTTCTCTATTAGTATATCTATACTGACCTCCATCAGGTTGCAAATTGAATATAATTTTATCAGCATCTAGCTCTGAAAAAATATTTGGCCTTCTAGCAGTGTGTGGGACTTTCTATATTAGTCCATCTATACTGACCTCCATCAGGTTGCAAATTAAAAATAATTTTTATCTGCATCTACCTCTGAAAAAATATTTGGGCTTCTAGCTGTGTGTGGGACTTGTTCTATTACTCCATCTATACTGACCTCCATCAGGTTGCAAACTGAATATATTTTTTTCTGCATCTACCTCTGAAAAAATATTGGGCTTCTAGCTGTGTGTGGGACTTGTTGTATTAGTCCATCTATACTGACCTACATCAGGTTGCAAATTAAAAATAATTTTTATCTGCATCTACAGTACCTCTGAAAAAATATTTGGGCTTCTAGCTGTGTGTGGGACTTGTTCTATTAGTCCATCTATACTGACCTCCATCAGGTTTCAAATTGAATATAATTTTTATCTGCATCTAGCTCTGAAAAAATATTTGGCCTTCTAGCAGTGTCTGGGACTTTCTCTATTAGTCCATCTATACTGACCTCCATCAGGTTGCAAATTAAAAATAATTTTTATCTGCATCTAGCTCTGAAAAAATATTTGGCCTTCTAGCAGTGTGTGGGACTTTCTCTATTAGTCCATCTATACTGACCTGCATCAGGTTGCAAATTAAAAATAATTTTTATCTGCATCTACAGTACCTCTGAAAAAATATTTGGGCTTCTAGCTGTGTGTGGGACTTGTTCTATTAGTCCATCTATTCTGACCTCCATCAGGTTGCAAATTGAATATAATTTTTATCTTCATCTAGCTCTGAAAAAATATTTGGCCTTCTAGCAGTGTGTGGGACTTTCTCTATTAGTCCATCTATACTGACCTCCATCAGGTTGCAAATTGAATATAATTTTTATCTGCATCTAGCTCTGAAAAAATATTTGGCCTTCTAGCAGTGTGTGGGACTTTCTCTATTAGTCCATCTATACTGACCTCCATCAGGTTGCAAATTAAAAATAATTTTTATCTGCATCTACCTCTGAAAAAATATTTGGGCTTCTAGCTGTGTGTGGGACTTGTTCTATTACTCCATCTATACTGACCTCCATCAGGTTGCAAACTGAATATATTTTTTTCTGCATCTACCTCTGAAAAAATATTGGGCTTCTAGCTGTGTGTGGGACTTGTTGTATTAGTCCATCTATACTGACCTACATCAGGTTGCAAATTAAAAATAATTTTTATCTGCATCTACAGTACCTCTGAAAAAATATTTGGGCTTCTAGCTGTGTGTGGGACTTGTTCTATTAGTCCATCTATACTGATCTCCATCAGGTTGCAAATTAAATATAATTTTTATCTGCATCTAGCTCTGAAAAAATATTTGGCCTTCTAGCAGTGTGTGGGACTTTCTCTATTAGTCCATCTATACTGACCTCCATCAGGTTGCAAATTAAAAATAATTTTTATCTGCATCTAGCTCTGAAAAAATATTTGGCCTTCTAGCAGTGTGTGGGACTTTCTCTATTAGTCCATCTATACTGACCTCCATCAGGTTGCAAATTAAAAATAATTTTTATCTGCATCTACCTCTGAAAAAATATTTGGGCTTCTAGCTGTGTGTGGGACTTGTTCTATTAGTCCATCTATACAGACCTCCGTGAGGTTGCAAACTGAATATATTTTTTTTCTGCATCTAGCTCTGAAAAAATATTTGGCCTTCTAGCAGTGTGTGGGACTTGTTCTATTAGTCCACCTATACTGACCTCCATCAGGTTGCAAATTCAAAATAATTTTTTGTCTGCATCTAGCTCTGAAAAAATATTTGACCTTCTAGCAGTGTGTGGGACTTTCTCTATTAGTCCATCTATACTGACCTCCATCAGGTTGCAAACTGAATATATTTTTTTTCTGCATCTACCTCTGAAAAAATATTGGGCTTGTAGCTGTGTGTGGGACTTGTTCTATTAATCCATCTATACAGACCTCCATCAGGTTGCAAACTGAATAAAAATTTTTTCTGCATCTACCTCTGAAAAAATATTTGGGCTTCTAGCTGTGTGTGGGACTTGTTCTATTAGTCCATCTATACTGACCTCCATCAGGTTGCAAATTGAATATAATTTTTTTCTGCATCTAACCCAGCCAATAGTTTTGGCCTAATACCACAGTTTGGCCACTCAGCTCTGCTCAGTTCCCATCCATTGTTTTTTTGTGCAAACAACTCCAGAGTTGTGAATTAGTTAACCACCAAAATGAGTGGAAAAAGGTCTGCTGCTGGTTGAAAGGGGAATAGGCGTGTTGGGAAGGGGAAAAAAGGTTGTGTCCGTGGGGTAGGTGTTAA
The DNA here is from genome assembly GCF_046119375.1 of Phyllobates terribilis. Classification (NCBI taxonomy): domain Eukaryota; kingdom Metazoa; phylum Chordata; class Amphibia; order Anura; family Dendrobatidae; genus Phyllobates; species Phyllobates terribilis. Next base: position 321,948,722 of record NW_027362762.1, on the reverse strand, counting down.
AGCAACAGTAACATCTGCAGAAGAAAGACCATCTTCCAGCCAAACTAAAATGTCTACTTCTTTTAGCGGACAATGTGATAAGATCCCTTTCTTACGGCCACGCCAATCGCTACAAATTCCAGATGAGGCACAAAAACAGCAGGTGCTTCAACGGATATCAAGTGCTCCTTTAAGTGGGCTCTCCTCCACATCAACTTCAACATCACAAATACTCCTGTCCTCAAAGGTGTCACCCCAATGGCACTTGCTTCCTCACAGCTCCCAAATCTCCAGCTGCCCATCTGAGTATGAGGTAGAACAGATGGTTGAGTCTGCAGATCTGTTTACTCATACTATAGCCTGGGAATCAGAGGTCGACTCCAGCGCTTCTGTGAATCCAGACGAGGAAATGATCTGCACTGATGCCCAGAATCTTTATGAGTCGGATCCAGGACCAGACGCAGAAGGTTCTGACCGTAATGTAGACCCTCATTCCCAAACTGTAACTCCTGTTGGTGGAGACAATGAGGAAGATGATCATAAGACTCAAATACCTGATTGGAGCGACAACTTTAGTTTTTTGTCAGGGCAGGAACAGGTTGGCTCTGAGGACGACGGGTGTGATAACGCACAGGGTGATGATGATGAGGTTGGAGATCCCACTTACTGTCAACCCACAGTCAGCCAAGAGATGAGGTCAGCAGAGGAGGTGGAGGAAGATGCTAGTGACGACGAGGTCAGGTTGCGCCTTCCTGGACAGAGACGTAGTACTGGAAGCACGTCAACAACTGCATCCTCAAACACAACTCTGCCTCTCACCACAAGTCGTGGTGGCTCTTCAGGTCGCATGGGTGCTAAGCCTTGCATAGCCTGGGCATTTTTTCAGATCGATAAAGATGACCCAATTCGTGTTATCTGTAACATTTGTCAGCAAAAGCTAAGTAGAGGCCAAAAAATACATAGTTTGAGTACTTCATGCATGAACCGGCACATGCACATGAAGCATAAGTTGCAGTGGGAAGCTCAGTGTGCTACAATGCGGCCTAGCCGGCCGGGCCAACCACCGTCTGCCATATCTTGTGCATCCGCGGCCTCTTCATCCTCTGTGACTGGGGGGACAGCAGTCACACCTGTTTTGGGGCGCAGACCTGCCACCTCTTTACCCGCAACAGCCAGCGTGATTGGCAGGTCATCATTTTCTTTAGAGGTGGTAACACCAGCTGGTGTTGAGCGCTGTCCGACATCGATAGCACCACCTTTGGATCAAGGCAACCTAACATGTCCGCCTGCATCTTCCTCACAGACCGGCAGTTTGCCGGGGACACCCTTATCAACCCCGTCTAAGCACAATAGCCAGCCCTCGGTCCCTCAGATGTGGACAAGTAAAAGACCATTTCCTCCTAGCCATGAGAAAGCTAAGAGGTTGAATTTCACCATCTGCAAGCTCTTGGCTACAGAAATGCTGCCTTTCCGCCTGGTGGACACAGAGGATTTTCGAGACCTTATGTCCGTCGCAGTGCCCCAGTACCAGATGCCCAGTCGGCACTACTTCTCAAAGAAAGGTGTGCCTGCACTCCACCAGCATGTCGCACACAACATCACCGCTTCTTTGAGAGACTCTGTGTGTGACAGGGTGCATTTCACCACAGACACTTGGACGAGTAGGCATGGACAGGGGCGTTACATGTCGCTGACTGGGCACTGGGTAACTATGGTGACAGCAGGACAAGGGGCTGCTGTCCAAGTCTTGCCGTCCCCACGAGTTGTGCGTCAATCCTCTTTATGTCAAAGTTCCTCCACTGCTTCTGCCTCCTCAACCTCCTCTCGGTCTTCCACCTGCACCCAAAGCCTGTCTGGTCATGCCACAAGCTTTCTAACTGCGCAGAAGGGATCCTGCACACCTCCTTACTATGCTGGCAGTAGGGCTCAACGTCATCAGGCGGTTTTTACATTGAAATGTCTGGGAAATGTGAGTCACACAGCTGAGGAGTTGTGGTCAGCTCTGGAGAACCAATTTCATGAATGGTTGTCTCCACTGGACCTGGGTGTCTCCAATGCTGCAAACCTGGGTGCGGCCCTTCGCCGGGGCAATGTCACACACGTGCCTTGTATGGCTCACGTGTTGTACCTGGTTGTCCAGCAATTTTTAGCCCACTATCCCAGACTAGATGGCCTTCTGCAGAGGGCACGGTCGCTGTGTGCTCACTTCCGCCGTTCGCATCCCGCAGCTCAGCGACTTACATCTCTACAGAAGTCGCTGGGCCTGCCACTTCACCGGCTAAAATGCGATGTGCCTACCCGGTGGAATTCAACTCTGCACATGTTGCAGCGACTGTGGCAGCACCGACAAGCCCTGGTGCAATACGTTCTGACGTATAGCCTGGGCCAACGAGATCCAGAGATGGGGCAAATCACGCTGGAGGAGTGGTCTCAGATCAGGGACCTATGCACCCTTCTGCACAGTTTTGAAATGGCGACGAAGATGTTTAGTGCTGACGATGCCATTATCAGCATGACTATTCCGGTGATTTACATGCTGGAGCACATGTTAAACAGAATTCGGAGTCAGGTGGTGGGACAAGAGGAGGTGGAGGAAGTAGAGGAGGAGGAGTTGTATGCGGAAGGGCTAACATCTGCAAGGTCCAGACGGTCGGCAGCACCAAGGCGGCAGGCATGTGAGGGTGGGGGAGATGGTTTTACCAGGGTGCATGGTAGCAGCCAAACTAGTGAGGAAGGTGCAGGAGCCCAGGAAGAAGTGGAGGACGAACTGATGGAAGACTCATCAGATGAGGGAGACCTTGATCACATTTCTGTTGTGCGAGGTTGGGGGGAGAGGACAGAGGAAGGAAGCATGATTGTTACCTCGCCACCAACACAACAGGGACTTGGTGCTCCTGGATGCGCAACACACATGAGTGCCTTCTTGCTGCACTACCTGCAACATGACCCTCGAATTGTGAGAATTAGAAATAATCCTGACTACTGGGTTGCCACACTGTTAGATCCCCGGTACAAAAGTAAATTTGCAGAAATTATTCCTGCCATAGAAAGGGATGCACGCATGCAGGAGTATCAGCAGAGACTGTTGCAGAATCTTACATGTGCTTTTCCACAAAATACCAGTGGTGCACGTAGTGAATCTCACAGTTCCAACTTGCCAACCGTGGGACCGTCAAGTGTTCAGCACTCAAACCGTAACAGAACCACAGTATCTGCTGGTAACATCAATTTTGCGGAATCATTTCACCACTTTTTTAGCCCATCCTTTGCAAGGCCACAGGAGACAAGAAGTCTGACACATAATCAACGCCTAGAGACGATGGTACAGGAGTATCTCCAAGTAAACATTGAAGCCATGACTGTGTCACTGGACCCTTGCTCTTTTTGGGCTTCCAATCTGGATAAATGGCCGGAGCTAGCCACTTACGCCTTGGAGATCTTGTCATGCCCCGCAGCCAGCGTTCTGTCGGAACGTGTGTTCAGCGCTGCTGGTGGTGTGCTGACAGATAAGCGCAAGCGGCTCTCCACTGATAATGTAGACAGACTCACGTTCATAAAGATGAACAAATCATGGATCCGAAACGACTTTTCTACCCTTGTGTCATCCTGGGGAGAGTAAAAGCTTGATGATTGGTTAAAATCACCCTACCAACCGTTTTAAGCTTTCAAATTACTAATCATGTTTATCTGTATCTTGGCTGGAAAATAATTTGGGCTTTGTAGCAGTGTGCAGCACTGATTCTATTAGGCCATCTATAATAAGCTCCACCAGATTTAAAATTACTAATCATGTTTATCTGTATCTTGACTGGAAAATAATTTGGGCTTTGTAGCAGTGTGCAGCACTGATCCTATTAGGCCATCTATACTAAAGCTTCACCAGATTTAAAATTAATAATAATTTTTAGCTGCATCTAGCCCGGAAAATAATTTTGGGGCTCCGAGATGCGCAAGACACATAAGTGCCTTCTTGCTGCACTACCTGCAGCATGACCCTCATATTGTCAGAATTCGAAGTAATCATGACTACTGGGTTGCCACACTCTTAGATCCCCCAAACTTTTCGATCAACCTTTTCATTTTAATAAAGACCAAAAAAATGGTCATTTTTGAAATTATAAGCATTAGCAGGTTGTTAGAAACTGAAATCAAACAGTTTTCAACTCAAAACTTTATTCTAGGTGATGTTACATTTTCACATAGGACCCCTTGATCGAAAGGAGCTTCTGAACTCTCTCGTCCATTGAATTTGCCAGGTTTTGGATGGTTTCTGCTTCAATTGTTTTGCATGAGGACAGAATACCCTCCCAGAGCTGTTGCTTAGATGTGAACTGCCTCCCGCCATCATAGACACTCCTTTTAATGATGCTCCAAAGGTTCTGAATGGGGTAGAGGTCAGGGGAGCATGGGGGTCACACCATAAGTTTGTCCCCTTTTATGCCCATATCAGCCAGAGATGCAGATGTTTTATGTGCAGCATGAGATGGTGCATTATCATGCAAAAAAATGATCTTGCTGTGAAATACACGGTTCTTCTTCTTGAACCATGGCAGGAAGTGCTGTTTGAGAAAATCCACATACATTATGGAGTTCATCTTTAGCGCCTTCAGGGATCCTAAAGGGGCCGACAATCTCTCTCCCCATGATTCCAGCCCAAAACATTACTCCACCTCCTCCTTGTTGGCGCTGTAGCCGTGTTTGCGTGGGGTGTCCATCAACCAGCCATCCTCCACTCCATCCATCTGGACCATCGAGCGCTGCACGGCACTCATCTGTGAACAAAACAGTTTTGAAATCAGTCTTCATGTAATGTTTGGCCCACTGGAGCCGTTTCTGCTTGTGTGAAGTGGATAGAGGAGGTCGACAGGATGGCGTATGCACAGCTGCAAACCTCTGAAGGACCCTGCATCTTGTTGTTCGGGGGACGTTGGAGGCACCAGCAGCTTCAAAAACTTGTCTGCTGCTATGACAAGGCTTTTTTGCCGCTGCTCTTTCAACCTGACGTAATTGGCTGTAGGAAAGAGTCCTCAATTTGCCCTTATCAGCACGCACACGTGTGTACTGTGAATCAGCTACATACTTCTTGATTGCCAAGACACTTCATCCTGATCATCGCACAATGTTGATTGTAGTCATGCCTTGACCTAAACACTCCACAATTTGTTGCTTCTCAGCAGCCGACACATCCTTTTTCTTTCCCATTTTGGCAGAAAATGTAGGCTGCTTAATAATGTGAGAGAGCCTTCTTAAGTAGTCTTGCCTTTCATTGGACACACCTGCCAAACTAATTAGCACAGGTGTCTGCAATTGCTTACAGTGATATAAAGAGCCCTGACACACATCACCATCAATGAGTTTAACTGACAAACAAACAAATTCTTCCCTTATCACTCCTAAACACTTTATGCATAATAATTTGGAACACAGTGTACATGTGCTTTTCCACAAAACACCAGTGGTTCACGTAGTGAATCTTACAGTTCTAATTTGCCAACCGTGGTCTGTATGGAGTTGTTCAATAAAGGGCCCAAAATTAAGATAACATAGATGGGAGAGGTCTCTATGAATAGGAATTCCTAAGTATTTGATACCCTGTGAGGGCCAGGCAAAGGGAAAGTTGGACTGGATGGAATCCTATATGGATTTGGGGAGGGAGACATCGAGGGCCTCAGACTTCGCTGCATTGATTTTAAAATTTGACCATGTAACAAAGTGATCTATTTCAGCCATAACAGAATGGATGGATATATGTGATTGAGTGATATATACTAGGACATCATCAGCAAATAGAGAGCACTTGTACTCGGTGCCTCCCACCTCAATCCACCTAATATTGGGGTTATGGCGAATTGATGAGAGCAGGTGCTCCGTCACTAGGATGTATAAGAGAGGGGACAGAGAACATCCCTGCCTTGTCCCATTGGTGATTGTGAAAGGTGATGAAAATGTTCTGACGCGCCCCCTGGGCCTTGGGACACCCGGAGCCGGACCCTTTTTGGTGGATGCTGGTGGTTGTAGTCTCCGTGGCGGCGACCCGGTTCCGTGGCTCAGGGCGGTCAAACCAGTGGCAGAACTATTTATGTGGTTTTGATGTTTAAATGTCCGACTACGCCACCCGTGGATTGCGGTCAGAGTGAACCGCCGCTCCAGGGCAGACCGCTGAGGCTGGTGTTGTGGGTGCAGCAGAGCGTAGCATAACTCCCCACGGGAGGAGTATAGCCTCAGGGCAGTGTATGCGGAGGATGGGGGTGATGGTGCAGGGCAGCAGCAGTAACGACACGGAGTCAGTGATGCAGTCCAGGGCCTTTACTCACAGTTCTTATTATCCAGACCACGTCTGCAGGTAACGGCTGCCCACGTCGTACTGTGCTCACCAGGTGAGGGGCTCAGACAACTCCCAGATAACTTTGGAGCGCTTCACAGGACCCCCTTTGTGTGTCCTTTGTCTGGCCTTTCTTACCAACCCTTCTGTCCGGCTGCCTCGGGCCTCCTCTTGGTAAACTTGGCGCCAGTTTCCCTGACCCTATGTGGTGCCTTCCTAGCGGGTGTAGCGAGGGGCTGCGCCACATAAAATGTCACAGCCTCCTGTTTCTAGCTGAGGGTCGTTTCCTGCCTCCACTAGTTTCGGGGACCGGTCTCCCCCTTTGGCCTGACCCCTCCACGCAGGTGGATTCGGGCGTGCGGTGGCGACTCGCCCGTCCGCACCCCTGGGATCCCTTCGTTCCTCGTTCCTGGAGCCTTCTCCGCTCCTCTTCCTTCCTTCTCCCTCTTCCAGGCCTGGGCCTCTGTTACTAGGCCCGCCTCCGGAGCAGAGCTCATGCAGAGCCCCTGCTCCCTGCCACTTCTGCTCAGACTTCTCTGCACTGAACTAAGATGGTGCCCACCTTTTATACTCCCTTCTCAATGCACCCAGGAACTGCTTCCTCCCGGCTCCTGCACTACAGGGTTCCCCTTCCTCAGTGTTCCCTCCCCCCACTCCAGCCAGGGACAGGGACTGTCGTGCCCATCTCAGGGGCATACTGGTCGCCCTGCCCCACGGCAATGTGGTGTAATGCATGCAGGTGTCGGGTCCTGATCCACACTACATCCTTACCTGAGAGTGAGATATCACACCTCTGGGTGAGGTGCAATACCTCTGTAGCAACCGAGCCCTCAGGGTGCTACAGTTCCATTTATCTTCAGCCTAGGTGACGTATTGCGATACAGGGCCGTGATTTTGGCTATAAAAGGGTCCCCTAGACCCCTACCCCAAGCTTTTTAAGAGAATCATATATGGCGTGCCAGGAGACTCTATGGAATGCTTTCTCAGCATCCAACGAGTGTATCTAATTACAAATTTTTAACTGCATCTAGCCCAGGAAATACTTTGTGCCTAGTAGCAGTGTCTGCTAGTCAGCGGATTATCCCGGCTGTTAAGCAAGCTACACCACCTGTAGTTTGGACACTTAATTTTTTCAAAGGAAATGCTTCGGGACCACGGGATACTCAGTGAAGAGCATCAGGAGGCACCCCAAGGCATAGGGGCTGGGACTGGCAGTAGGATGCCTTGCGGTGGACAGCCGAGCTCGATCCTTATAAAAGCTTTTTAACTGCAGCAGCTTTAGTGGATGCTACTGGAGCTGGAATTACACGGCTGCTGGCATGAGACTTGCCCTCCAATAGATCCTTGTAAATGGATTTAAAGTGTATTCATTCAAATTAGAGGGACAATTTAAATTAAAAAGCTTAGAGCTGCCTCCACCACAGGGGGGCTCGCTCGACCCACCAGCGGACAGGCACCAGTACTGGGAGAGGGGGGCTGGCCGTCAGGGTTCACCGCGGCTCTGGCACAAACCCGGCGACGCGGAGGTGGCACGGGCAGGAGCGGACTGAACGTGTCGGCTTCTCACTTTTTGGATTTTAGAAGGGCATGACATGCCTATATCTGTGTCTCCCCCTCCTTTTACTCCTCCACCTCTTTTCTTTTCGCATGACTATATGTACTTGTCACTTTTCCATGTGTTAGTTGTGTCTTCTGAGCAGTTTGTCAGCTTTTGGACACCTTTGAAGGTGTTTTCTATGTGTTTCTATGTGTTTTTGTTTGCCTGCCATTGGTTTTAACGGTGTTCGAAGGTGTTCGACGAACAGTTCGACGAACAGTTCGGCGAACACATGGGTGTTCGACGAACCGAACCGAACTCGAACACTACGGGGGTGGCTCAACACTAATAGAATTACCCTTATGATGTATGCGGCATTTAAATCTTCAAATGAAACCCGAGGACATACATAACAAAAAACGATGAAATGGAGAAGAGTAAGGATCTGAGTGACTTTCCTAAGAACCAAATTGTAATAGCCAAGTGTCTTAGTCAGAAACGCTCTAACGACAGGTCTGGTGGTTTCTCCCATTAAACAATTTTATTGCCTACTAAAAGTAGTCCAAAGAAAAACAATCAGTGAACCAGAAACACTTTCATGGGCGCTGTAGACTTATTGACCTTTGTGTGGGGTAAAAGCTAGACTATCCGGTTCATGGTAAATAGAACACCTGCACTAAAAATTGCTGAAAACATTTATTCTGGATATGATAGAAAAGGCAGAAAAAAACTGTTTACAGATGCATATCTGATGTGGCTGAAGTCTCTATTCATGCTTAACCCTGTGTCAGGTGCAATAGGCCTGACAGGCACAGCTCACAAATTTTTGTTTTTCCCTCTTCTCTAAGGCTGCGGGGTATCCCACCCCTCCCAGTACCTTCCTATCTTTAGGTGCTGCTTGAAACTCCCCCCACTTAGTTTTATCTCCGTTCTTGCAGAGACTAGGTGTGACCTCCATGCCCTCTCAGGCTCATTGCGCCTGAAGGTTCTCACTTTTGAAGGTTCGTACTTTCTAGGTTTTTTTCATCACAATTGTATATTTTGCTTGTTTAATGAATAAATAATGCAAAGTTTGTGGATATTTCATAGAAATAAGTAGGGTTTTCTTACAAATATGACGTTTTCTTAGAAATGGCACATTGCGACCAAACACGTAATAATAATGTCTGATATGATATGATAATATTATCTGCTTTTCTCTCTGCCAATGTGTTTCTTCTGCTGAACTTTTAAAGTCTGAATCTGAGTGAATATGACTCCCTTAGCATCTAAGTGCTTTACAATTAAGTTTTTTTCTTAATTTTAATATTTAGTAATAGTTATGTCCTGAAAACTGGAGGTTATTTGACGGTAGTTGTGAAATTTGGGTACTTTTTATTTTATCATGTTTATGGTTATTACATTTTTTTGCATCTTATTTTGTGTACTCTCTTTTAATACACCCCTATGAAGCTCACTGATTACTTTTAGAGCCCAGAAATTTAGATAATTAGATATTATAGGTGGTTTTCTAACCTGTGCCTGTCAGGTGCACTGCGCCTGAACTCGGGAGTGCCAGAGATGTGCCTGACCCATGGTTAAAGGGGTTCTCTGTGAAGAAACAAAATATTAATAACTAAAAGATTATTATTTATTATTATAGCACCATTTATTCCATGGCGCTTTACATGTGAAAAGGGGTATACATAATAAAAAACAAGTAAATTAATCTTTGACAATAGAAGTCACCCACTGGTACAGGAGGAGAGAGGACACTGCCCCCAAGGGCTCACAATCTAGAAGGGATGGGTGAGGATACAGTTCGTGGGGCAGAGCTGGTCATGCAGTGGTATGGTGGAATGATGGTTACTGTAGGTAGTAGGCTTGTCGGAACAGGTAGATTTTCAGGTTCCTTTTGATGGTTTCCATGGTAGGTGAGCGTCTGATATGTTGGGGTAGAGAGTTTCAGAGTAGGGGGGATGCACGGGAGAAATCTTGTATGCAATTGTGGGAAGAGGAGATAAGAGGGGAGTAGAGAAGATCTCGTGAGGGTCGGAGGTTGCGTATAGTAAGTACTGGGACACTAGGTCTCAGATATATGGAGGAGACAGGTTGTGGATGGCTTTGTATGTCATTGTTTTGAACTGGAGTCTCTGGGTAATGGGGAGCCAGTGAGGGGATTGACAGAGGAGAGAGGCTGGGGAATAGCAGGGAGACAGGTGGATTAGTCGGGCAGCAGAGTTTAGGATAGATTTGAGAGGTGCGACAGTGTTAGAATGGAGGCCACAGAGCAGAAGGTTGCAGTAGTCGATGATCACGGTTTTTGTCCTTCATTAAGGAATGTACAGATCCAGGAAATATTTTTGAGTTGGAGTCAGCAGGAAGTGGAAAGGGCTTGGATATGTGGTTTGAAGGAGAGATCAGAGTCCAGGGTTACCCCGAGGCAGTGAGCTTGCAGCACCAGGGAGAGTGAGCAGCCATTTACTTTAATTGGAGGGGTTCAGTGTGAGGGGGGGGAAGATAATGAATTCAGTTTTATCCATGTTAAGTTTTAGAAATCTAGCAGAGAAGAAGGATGAGATGGCGGGAAGATATTGTGGGATTCTGGTTAGTAAAGAGGTGATATCGGGTCGAGACAGGTTGATCTTTGGTCATCAGCAAAGAGGTGATAGTGAAAGTCGTGAGACTCTATGAGCTGTCCCAGGCCAAAGGTGTAAGTGGAGAAGAGCAGGGGCCCTAGAACTGAACCTTGACAACAGCAACAGATAGGGGGCGAGATGAGGAGGTGGTGTGTCAGTGGGAGACACTGAATATCCGGTCTGTTAAGTACGAGGAGGTCCAAGATAGGGCCAAGTCTGTGATGCCAAGAGATGAGAGAATCTGTAGTAAGAGGGAATGGTCCACTGTGTCAAAGGCAGATGACAGATCCAGGAGGGGGAGGACAGAGTAGTGTAGCTTAGCTTTGGTGGTTAGTAGTTCATTGGTGACTTTAGTCAGGGCAGTTTCAGAGGAGTGATGCGGTCAGAAGCCAGATTGTAAGCGGTCGAAGAGGGAGCAGGAGGAGAGGTGGGAGGACATCAAGATGGACGTGTTGTTCCAGTAGTTTGGAGGCATAGGGGAGAAGTGATATGGGGTGATGGCAAGACACAGAGGATGAGTCAAGGGAGGGCTTTATGAGGATGGGTGTGATTAAGGCATGTTTAAAGCATGAGGGGAAGACACCAGTTGTTAGTGATAGGTTGAAGAGATGGGTTAGGGATTGGGTAAAAACTGTGGTGAGGTTTGGGATGAGGCGGGACAGGATTGGGTCAAGTGTACAGGTGGTGAGATGTGATCTTGAGATTAGAGTGGAAAGTTGATCTTCTTTAATGGTTGAGAAGCTGGTTTTGGAGGAGGAGGTTATGAGGAGGGGCTGTGGGGGTTGTAGGCCAAAGCTTTCTCCAATGTTATCAATCTTCTACTTGAAGAATGAGGCAAAGTCTTCAGCTGAGATGAGTGGAGAGGGAGGAGATGCTGGGGGATGGAGGAGAGAATTAAAAGTGTTGAATAGCTGTTTAGGGTTATGAATAGAGATGAGCAAATGTTTCAATATTCGATTCGGATTACGATCGTCGAATTTGCAATATTCGCTGATTTATTCGTCGACTGTACGTTGAACATTACCGAACACCATAGGATTCAATAGGGGGACAAAAAGAACACAAACACAACACCTTAAAACCAGCCCAAAAGCTGCCAAAACACATCAAATTAGGGGTAGATACCTGGAAAGTGCCATCAATTGACCCAGAATACAAGTACTATAATTATTATTACTATTACAGCGACATTTATTCAGTGGCGCGTTACATGTCAAAAGGGGTCACCGACTGGTACAAGAGGAGAGAGGACTCTGCCCGCCAGGGCGCACAAACAATCTACAAGGAATGGGTGAGAATACACTAGGTCAGGGTACAGCAAGTCGTGCAACGGTATGCTGGAGAGAGGGTTACCGCAGATTATTTGCTTGTCACAAGAAGTGAGTCTTCAGCTTCCTTTTCAAGGTTTCCACGGTAGGTGACAATCTGATGTGTTGGGGTACGGCGTTATCACAGTAGGGGAGATGCACAAATCTGTTGAGAGCCTAAATCACGGTAAGCTTCCAGGAGCTCGCAACTGAGCACATTAACCCCTGCACTGATTAATATGAAGGCGTAAGGCTTATTTTTAATGACTGCAGGAGTGGGAGGAATCAGATGCTGCGGTCTTCTGGCTTCTCTCTGTCACGGTAAACCGTGACACCTTGCAAGCTTCAACACAATGTTCACAAGGTAGACAGCAACGATGGTCGGTCTCCAAGACAACGAGCTAACTCCTTTATAATGATAGAGGACAACATCTGCAAGTAGTTTGTATGTTCTCCCCATGTTTGCGGGGGTTTCCTTCAGGTTCTCCGGTTACCTTCTTAGTAAAAAAGCAGCCATACAGGAGTGTTCTCAAATAAAAAAATTAGGGCCTGACACCTCCATTTCCATGGCCAACAGATTTTAGATGGTGGATTTCCACCTCTTAGCTTTGTCATGTGTGGGAAGAAACAATTTTATATGTGACCACAAATTCGGGACTGAGGGCTGGCTGCGGTGCTGAGAGAGGGCGGAGTACGGTGAAACGGACAAACTGCTGGACTGTTAGTGAGGTGCAGGGGGACATGTTACGGTGGATTGAGAAATGTGTGGTGTGCTCGGTGAAACAAACACAGCATGCATGTCCGCTTGCGTTACAGCTGACGGGCTCTCACTCAGCCTGACTGGAGCAGGTAGCGAAGCAGAGGTTCTGCAGTGGGAGATCTGCATTCCAATACTTGGCATGGTAACAGAGGAGGAGGCAGATGGGGCATCTGATGGTTGTTGAGGTCCATTTGTCCGCATTTTATCGCAGTGAGATTGCAAGAGTAGCACATGTTGATTGCACATGTGAAGGTTCATGCATGTAGTAGTCAAATTATTGCCCTTTTTCCCTCTACTGCATTTTTTAGACAGTAGATGGAGACTTGCAGTGCTAATATGGAGGAGATTACAGACTACAATAGGTTTGAGATGCATGTGCCCTCCTCTCTCCTTTTATCATACATATGAATCCTATAGATTGGGGCTTATCTCCTGCATGTATGACTGAGTGGTGGTTATTGTTCTACTTACTTGATGTTCCTTCTCCCCCTAAAATAATATAGGAGTGGAACCTCTTGAGGAATTGAACACCATCTCTCCCCTCCACAATCTCCTGATCTCTTGATCCTATTAATGGAACACATTTTGGTATTTATTTTTGGATATGTCATCTATTATATTACCTGGCAATATACCAGGGCTGTGGGGTCAGTAGTAGTGATGAGCGAGCACTAAAATGCTCGGGTACTCGTTGCTCGGGTCGAACAAATTGGAATACTCGGGTGCTCGACCCGAGCAACGAGCCCAATGTAAGTCTATGGGAAACCCGAGCAGAGGGCCTAAAAATTGCCCAAATCGATGGGAGCAGTGCTCAAATGACATGGGAACAGCATGGAGAAGACCCCTGGAAGCATTTCTGACTCCCAGGTCACTGCTGTCAACAATGTTGTCAGAGTATTACACCACTTTTATGGATAAACATAGTTTGTAAATAGTGTTGAGCCACCCCCGTAGTGTTCGGGTTCGGTTCGGTTCGTCGAACACCGGGATGTTCGAGGAACTGTTCGTCGAACTGTTCGTCGAACACCTTAGAACACCGTCGAACACCGTTAAAACCAATGGCAGGCAAACAAAAACACATAGAAACACATAGAAAACACCTTCAAAGGTGTCCAAAAGCTCACAAACTGCTCAGAAGACGCTTTCTTTAAAAAAGCCGGCCGGCAATTCAGCAGCGGCATACACCGGTACCCGACAATTTAGACATGAAGGAATAGAGCATCACACATAGATTAGATAGATAGAAACATGTCAGTCACATATATATGAAGTACAGTGACAGTGTTGCTTACTGTACTTGTCATTTAGTGTAAAGGATTTATTAAAAAATATAATAGTGTTTTCGTGCACCGTCTCTTTAAAAAAGCCGGCCGGCAATTCAGCAGCGGTACCCGACAATTTATAACAGACAGAATAGAGCTTCACACATAGATTAGATACATAGAAACATGTCAGTCACATATATATGAAGTACAGTGACAGTGTTGCTTACTGTACTTGTCATTTACTGCAAAGGATTTATTAAAAAAAATAATAGTGTTTTCATGCACCGTCTCTTTAAAAAAGCCGGCTGGCAATTCAGCATCTGTACCCGACAATTTAGAATAGAAGGAATAGAGAATCACACATAGATTAGATAGATAGAAACATGTCAGCCACATATATATGAAGTACAGTGACAGTGTTGCTTACTGTAATTGTCATTTAGTGTAAAGGATTTATCAAAAAAAATAATAGTGTTTTCATGCACCGTCTCTTTAAAAAAGCCGGCCGGCAATTCAGCATCTGTACCCGACAATTTATAACAGACAGAATAGAGCTTCACACATAGATTAGATAGATAGAAACATGTCAGTCACATATATAATAAGTACAGTGATAGTGTTGGTTACTGTACTTGTCATTTAGTATTAAAATAAAGGATTTATTATTAAAAAAAAATTGGCGTGGGGTTCCCCGTAATTTTAGTCTCTAGCGGAGGTTAAGCAGACAGCTGGGGCAGATGTTTGAAGCCTGGGAAGGGGGTAATACCCACGGAGCTTCCCAGGCTACTAATATCAGCCCCCAGCTGAATACCTAGCCTTTACTAGCTATTAAAATGGAGGACCCCCCCAAAAAAAATGACGTGGGGTCCCCCCTAATTTAATAGCTAGCAAAGGCTAGGCAGACAGCTGGGGGCTGATATTAATAGCCCAGGAAGGGAGCCATGAATATTGGCCCCCTCCCAGGCTAGAAACACCAGCCGTCAGCCGCCCCAGAAATGGCGCATCCATAGGATGCGCCAATTCTGGCACTTAGCCTCGCTCTTCCACGCTGCCCTGGTGTGGTGGCAGGGGGTAATAGGGTTGGGGTTGATGTCAGCTTATAATGCCAGCTGACATCAAGCCCAGGTTAGTAATGGAGAGGCGTCTATAAGACACCCCCATTACTAACCCCATAGTCAAAGTTAAAAAAAAAACACAAACACCCAGAATAAAGTCCTTTAATTGAAATAAAGACACAATTCTTTATTGTTCTAAATTAAACCATACTTACCATCACGCCCATTCCAAATGAAGCCAACGATCTCCTGCAATAAAAGAAAAATAATAAAGCAACCTCATCCTTACCTTTCCATGGTTCCCAGGACAGCTTCAGCTCTGCTACATCGAGATGACAGGCTGGACCTGCAGAACGCTGCCATCCAGCCTGTCATCCCGCAGACACTGAGAAGCGCAGGCATGCTTGCGCTCCTCAGTGTCTGACTGTGACGGCATCCAGATGAGCCGACAATGAACTCGGCTCACCTCATGTACGTCACTGACAGCGTGGGAAAATTCTCCTGCACTCAGCGCTTCAGCGTGAGAATTTTCCCACGCTGTCAGTGACGTGCATGAGGTGCGCCGAGTTCATTGGACATGACCTCGGCTCATCTGGATGCCGTCACAGCCAGACACTGAGTAGCGCAAGCAAGCCTGCGCTTCTCAGTGTCTGCGGGATGACAGGCTGGATGGCAGCGTTCTGCTGCGGTCCAGCCTGTCATCTCGATGTAGCAGAGCTGAAGCTGTCGTGGGAGCCATGGAAAGGTAAGGTTGATGTTGCTTTATTATTTTACTTTTATTGCAGGAGATCATTGGTTTCAGCTGGAATGGGCGTGATGGTAAGTATGGTTTAATTTAGAACAATAAAGAATTGTGTGTTTATTTCAATTAAAGGACTTTTTACTGGGTGTTGTGTTTCTTTTAAATACTTTACTAGAAATTCATGGTGGTCATGTCTAATATTGGCGTGACCCCATGAATTTCGGGCTTAGGGCCAGCTGATAATGCCAAGCTGGCCTTAACCCCTTTATTACCCAGTGAGCCACCGCACCAGGGCCCTGGATGAGTTGGGTACAGCGCCAGAAGATGGTGCTTCTATGAACGCGCCATTTTCCGGGGCGGCTGCGGACTGCAATTTGCAGCGGGTGGGGCCCAGAAAGCTTGAGCCTCCCTGCGCTGCAGATTCCAGCCCCCAGCTGCCTAGTTGTACCTGGCTGGACACAAAAATAGGGCGAAGCTCCACGTATTTTTTTTTTAAATTCATGAAATTCATGGAATAATTAAGAAAAAAAGGGCTTCCCTATATTGTTGTGTTCGGCTAGGTACAAATAGGCAGCTGGTGGTTGGGAGCAGCCCGTTCCTGCCTGCTGTACCTGACTGGACACAAATATAGGGCGAAGCCCCACATCAATTTTTTTTTCATTATTTCATGAATTTCCTGAAATAATTTAAAAAAAATTGACGTGGGGCTTCGCCCTATATTTGTGTCCAGTCAGGTACAGCAGGCAGGAACGGGCTGCCCCCAACCACCAGCTGCCTATTTGTACCTGGCCAGACACAACAATATAGGGAAGCCCTTTTTTAAAAAAATTATTTCATGAAATAATTTAAAAAAAAATTGACGTGGGGCTTCGCACTATATTTGTGTCCAGCCAGGTACAGCAGGCAGGGACGGGCTGCCCCCAACCACCAGCTGCCTATTTGTACCTGGTTGGACACAACAATATAGGGAAGCCCTTTTTTTCTTAATTATTCCATGAATTTCATGAAATAATTAAAAAAAAAAATGCGTGGGGCTTCGCCCTATTTTTGTGCCCAGCCAGGTACAACTAGGCAGCTGGGAGCTGGAATCCGCAGCGCAGGGAGGCCCAAGCTTTCTGGGCCCCACCCGCTGCAAATTGCAGTCCGCAGCCGCCCCAGAAAATGGCGCGTTCATAGAAGCGCCATCTTCTGGCGCTGTACCCAACTCATCCAGGGCCCTGGTGCGGTGGCTCACTGGGTAATAAAGGGGTTAAGGCCAGCTTGGCATTATCAGCTGGCCCTAAGCCCGAAATTCATGGGGTCACGCCAATATTAGACATGACCACCATGAATTTCTAGTAAAGTATTTAAAAAAACACAACACCCAGAATAAAGTCCTTTAATTGAAATAAACACACAATTCTTTATTGTTCTAAATTAAACCATACTTACCGTCACGCCCATTCCAGCTGAAGCCAATGTCTTCTGCAATAAAAGTAAAATAATTAAGCAACCTCATCCTTACCTTTCCATGGTTCCCACGACAGCTTCAGCTCTGCTACATCGAGATGACAGGCTGGACCGCAGCAGAACGCTGCCATCCAGCCTGTCATCCCGCAGACACTGAGAAGCGCAGGCATGCTTGCGCTCCTCAGCGTCTCTCTGTGACGGCATAAAGATGAGACAAGTTCATGTCCAATGAACTCGGCGCACCTCATGCACGTCACTGACAGCGTGGGAGAATTCTCCTGCACTCAGCACTTCAGCGTGAAAATTCTCCCACGCTGTCAGTGACGTACATGAGGTCAGCTGAGTTCATTGGACATGAATGAGCTCACCTCATGCACGTCACTGACAGCGTGGGAAAATTCTCACGCTGAAGCGCTGAGTGCAGGAGAATTTTCCCACGCTGTCAGTGACGTGCATGAGGTGCGCCGAGTTCATTGGACATGACCTCGGCTCATCTGGATGCCGTCACAGCCAGACACTGCAGAGCGCAAGCATGCCTGCGCTTCTCAGTGTCTGCGGGATGACAGGCTGGATGGCAGCGTTCTGCTGCGGTCCAGCCTGTTATCTCGATGTAGCAGAGCTGAAGCTGTCGTGGGAACCATGGAAAGGTAAGGATGAGGTTGGTTTATTATTTTTCTTTTATTGCAGGAGATCGTTGGCTTCAGCTGGAATGGGCGTGACGGTAAGTATGGTTTAATTTAGAACAATAAAGGAATGTGTCTTTATTTCAATTAAAGGACTTTATTCTGGGTGTTTGTGTTTTCTTTTAACTTTGACTATGGGGTTAGTAATGGGGGTGTCTTATAGACGCCTCTCCATTACTAACCTGGGCTTGATGTCAGCTGGCATTATAAGCGGACATCAACCCCAGCCCTATTACCCCACTGCCACCGCTACAGGGCAGTGGGTAGAGCGAGGCTAAGTGCCAGAATTGGCGCATCCTAAGGATGCGCCATTTCTGGGGCGGCTGACGGCTGGTGTTTCTAGCCTGGGAGGGGGCCAATATTCATGGAACCCTTCCTGGGCTATTAATATCAGCCCCCAGCTGTCTGCCTAGCCTTTGCTAGCTATTAAAATAGGGGGGACCCCACGTCATTTTTTTGGGGGGTCCCCCATTTTAATAGCTAGTAAAGGCTAGGTATTCCGCTGGGGGCTGATATTAGTAGCCTGGGAAGCTCCGTGGGTATTACCCCCTTCCCAGGCTTCAAACATCTGCCCCAGCCGTCTGGTTAACCTCCGCTAGAGCCTAAAATTATGGGGATCCCCACGCCAATTTTTTTTTAAATAAATCCTTTATTTTAACACTAAATGACAAGTACAGTAATCAACACTGTCACTGTACTTCATATATATGTGACTGACATGTTTCTATCTATCTAATCTATGTGTGATTCTCTATTCCTTCTATTCTAAATTGTCGGGTACAGATGCTGAATTGCCGGCCAGCTTTTTTAAAGAGACGGTGCATGAAAACACTATTATTTTTTTAAATAAATCCTTTACACTAAATGAAAAGTACAGTAAGCAACACTGTCACTGTACTTCATATATATGTGACTGACATGTTTCTATCTATCTAATCTATGTGTGATTCTCTATTCCTTCTATTCTAAATTGTCGGGTACAGATGCTGAATTGCCTGCCGGCTTTTTTAAAGAGACGGTGCATGAAAACACTATTATTTTTTTTTAATAAATCCTTTACACTAAATGACAAGTGCAGTAACCAACACTGTCACAGTACTTCATATATATGTGACTGACCTGTTTCTATCTATCTAATCTATGTGTGATTCTCTATTCCTTCTATTCTAAATTGTCGGGTACAGATGCTGAATTGCCGGCCGGCTTTTTTAAAGAGACAGTGCATGAAAACACTATTATTTTTTTTAATAAATCCTTTATACTAAATGACAAGTACAGTAATCAACACTGTCACTGTACTTCATATATATGTGACTGACATGTTTCTATCTATCTACTCTATGTGTGAAGCTCTATTCTTTCTATTCTAAATTGTCGGGTACAGATGCTGAATTGCCGGCCGGCTTTTTTAAAGAGACGGTGCATGAAAACACTATTATTTTTTTTAATAAATCCTTTACACTAAATGACAAGTACAGTAATCAACACTGTCACTGTACTTCATATATATGTGACTGACATGTTTCTATCTATCTAATCTATGTGTGAAGCTCTATTCTGTCTGTTATAAATTGTCGGGTACCGCTGCTGAATTGCCGGCCGGCTTTTTTAAAGAGACGGTGCATGAAAACACTATTATTTTTTTGGATAAATCCTTTACACTAAATGACAAGTACAGTAAGCAACACTGTCACTGTACTTCATATATATGTGACTGACATGTTTCTATCTATCTAATCTATGTGTGAAGCTCTATTCTTTCGGTTCTAAATTGTCGGGTACCGGTGTATGCCGCTGATGAATTGCCGGCTTTTCATGTTTCACTGTTGGCACTGTTCCCATCGATTTGGGCAATCACTGTAATGCCACAACCACCATGGCTGTGGCATTACAGTGAGTGGCAGACAATCCCTGCATGATTGGTGCTCTAAATAGCGCCAGACATGCAGGACACGCTTTTGGTGCAGGAACAGTTATCGAACATAACCTCGAACAGCCGAATTTTTTCAAATCGTTCGGGTTCGTCGAACAACTCGAACACCGCCCAAAACAGCTCGAATTTGAGATTGGCGAACAGTTCTAGTCGAACACCGCTCATCTCTATTTGTAAAGCCGAATAAAGACTTGCGTCCATCAAGTTTGACCTGTTAGTTCCGTAATTGCTAAAGTTGATTCACAATAAAACATACAAAAAGAAAATGGATTTTCCAGGGAAATATATTAAGGAACATCCTTTCCAGTGTAATGACTTGTATATAAGGCAAAATAAATAGCCAAAACCAAAAATACTCCTCCACACGTTGGGCTATGTTCATACGTAGCGTTTTTGATGTGTTTTTGCACTTTTGCATTGCTTTCAACAAAGACAAATGCATTCACTGGAAAAGGTCATTTTAACATTTTACAACCTTATATGGCCATGTGGTGTGTGACACATCATCAGACACATGCATACAGTGCTGAAAAGACATGGGAACAGCATGGGGAAGACCTCTGGAAGCATTTCTGACCTGGGCACTGCCTAAAAGTGTGCCCATCATAAGTGATCCTTGGCGCATGCGAAGATGCCTCCCGCCATGCATCGGTCGTTGCAGACTTGCAACAATCACCGTCCACATCCTTGTCCCAGTGCAGCGTTCAGTTGTCCCTACCCCATTCCTTGGGATGCAAGCGCAAGTATGCAGCCAGCCACCCACCCACCCACAGACTGCAATACTATACTGCCAAATTTTTGACAGCTGCTTGCACTTGAAATGTGGCCTTTTAGGCTCGTGGAGGCGGAAGCTTTTCATAACCTCATCCTTGCGGCGGCCGGGTGTCCTTACTCGGTACCCAGCCGCCTAACCACAAACACGTGGACAGGTGAATGTGGACAGGGACGGTACGGAGACAGTCCACAGCTTTTTTTGCTGTGTTGTATTTCACCACAGCCATATTCTTTAGCTTGGTGAAAGGACTAGGGAAACCATAGCTACCCAGCTGTCATTTCTCCCAGGAAGTCCTCTAAAGCTGCTTTCACTTGAAATGTGGCCTTTTAGGCTCGTGGAGGTGGAAGCTTTTCATAACTTCATCCCGGCGATGGCCGGGTGTCCATACTCGGTCCCCAGCCACCACTATTTGTCTCGGTATCGTCTCCGCCTTCCACAAGCACGGGTCCCACAACATTACCCTCCCCAGTGCACTTACTGGGAAGGACCGCCTAACCACAAACACGTGGACAGGTGAATGTGGCCAGGGACGGTACGGAGCCAGTCCACAGCTTTTGTGTGCTGAGAGTTGTATTTAGCTAGATGAAAGGACTGGCATAGAGAAAACCGTATCTACCCTGGGTGTCATTTTTCCCAAGAAGTCCTCTAACGCAGCTTGTTGCAGGAGCAATGGCAGCCCGTCCAACATCAACTCGCACTTGTCGGTGGTGCTTTGACACACAAACATCTTTCTTTGTGCATTTAATTTCATGAATACAGAGTTGGACAATGGTCTGATCTGCAATGCTGTTTACGAAATAACATGCATAAGTATGGCCGATCTACATTAAAAAAGCAGTCATAGAGTGTCCTGGAACCTTCCCCCACACTTTTCTTAGCCAGGGCTGCTTCTCGGCAGGGCTGGACGGCACCACCAGAGAATCAGAGACTCCTCTGGTGGGCCCTGGCTTCTCCTTCAGGAGAGTTCATAGTGCCGAGGTTGAGGCCATGATGATGATAGAGGCCACGATCCGCTTAGTTTTCTGTTACTTGGAATGCAAGTGCAAGTATGCAGCCAGCCACCCACCCACCCACAGGCCGCAACACTAAACTGCCAGATTTCTGGGCAGCTGCTTTCACTTGAAATGTGGCCTTTTAGGCTCGTGGAGGCGGAAGCTGTCCACAATCTTATGGCGGCGGAGACCGGGAATCCATACTCAGTCCCCAGCCGCCATTATTTTTCTCGGTATCGTCTTCGCCTTCCACAAGCACGGGTCCCACAACATTACCCGTGCCCTCCCCAGTGCACTTACTGGGAAGGACCGCCTACCCACAAACACGTAGACAAGTGAATGTGGCCAGGGACGGTACGGAGCAAGTCCACAGCTTTTTTTGCTGAGAGTTGTATTTAGCTCGGTGAAAGGACTGGCATAGAGGGAAACCGTATCTACTCTGGCTGTCATTTCTCCGTCACCAGGTTCTGCCCATTGTCACACACGACCATGCCTGGCTGTATGTTCAGTGATGAGAGCCACAGATCAGGCTGCTGTGTTACAGCTTTCAACAACTCCGCAGCGCTGGGCGGTTTGTCAATTAAGAATTAAGCATGTTATCTTCAGCACAGCCTGTTGCCGCTTGGCCAAGGCAGTGCTGCAGTGCTGTCAGCTTGTTACTGATGTGGTCATTTCGGAGATGGAGGAGGAGGTGCAGGAGCTGAACAATGTGATTACTTTGAGGTTAAATTGGTGACGCTGTTTTTTATACTAAAGAAAGAGCCCAATTGTTTTGTTTTTTTTACGTTAATTTTTAAGACAAATGCATTCACCGGGAAATGTCATTTTAACATTTTACAACCTTATCTGGCAAAGTGGTGTGTGACACATCATCAGACACATCTTGTTTTATTTATGATGGAGGGACTCTGAAAGTCATAAAGCCTATTTTTATAGGGCCATCAGACGGCCCTTACTATTCTTAAAAGGCCAGCAGTTGGCCCTCGCTATTGCTAGACAGCCATCAGCCGACTATGCTTTGTTGTTCCCATTATTAACAAGTGGGTCTCCTATACTGTTATTGTGTATCCAGTGACTGCAAGGGCTGCCAAAAATTTGGACGCAACCCAATACCCCATTGAAGAGACATAGAGGAGGGTCTCAGTAAAATAAATGTTCCCATTATGAAGGAGCGGGTCTCCTATAGTGGTAACACAAGGGCTGCCAAAATTTGGAAAAACCTCACTAAGAATTTAAAGACACACAGGACAGGGCCACAGTAACGACAAATTCCCATTAGAAAGGAGAGAGTCTGCTATATAGTTATAGGGTATGCAGTGAGTCCAACAGCTGACCAATTTTAGGAAAAACCCCACTAAGAATTTAAAGACACATAGAGCAGGGCCACATTAAAAAGATACAACATGTTGCAATTAGAAAGGAGAGGGTCTGCTATACAGTTATAGGGTATGCAGTGAGTCCAACGGCTGACCAATTTTAGGAAAAACACCACTAAGAATTTAAAGACACATAGAGCAGGGCCACAGTAACAAGGTACGACATGTTCCCATTAGAAAGGAGAGGGTCTGCTATACAGTTATAGGGTATGCAGTGAGTCCAACTGCTGACCAATTTTAGGAAAAACCCTACTAAGAATTTAAAGACACATAGAGCAGGGTCACAGTAACGACAAGTTCCCATTAGAAAGGAGAGAGTCTGCTGTACAGTTATAGGGTATGCAGTGAGTCCAACGGCTGACCAATTTTAGGAAAAACCCCATTAAAAATTTAAAGACACACAGAGCAGGGCCACAGTAACAAGGTACGACATGTTCCCATTAGAAAGGAGAGGGTATGCTATACAGTTATAGGGTATTCAGTGAGTCCAACGGCTGACCAATTTTAGGAAAAACCCCACTAAGAATTTAAAGACACATAGAGCAGGGCCACAGTGACAAGGTACGACATATTCCCATTAGAAAGGAGAGGGTCTGCTATACAGTTATAGGGTATGCAGTGAGTCCAACGGCTGACCAATTTTAGGAAGAACCCCACTAAGAATTTAAAGACACATAGAGCAGGGCCACAGTAACAACAAATTCCCATTAGAAAGGAGAGTCTGCTATACAGTTATAGGGTATGCAGTGAGTCCAATGGCTGACCAATTTTAGGAAGAACCCCACTAAGAATTTAAAGACACATAGTGCAGGGCCACAGTAACAAGGTATGACATGTTCCCATTAGAAAGGAGAGGGTCTGTTATACAGTTATAGGGTATGCAGTGAGTTCAACGACTGACCAATTTTAGGAAAACCCCCAATAAGAATTTAAAGACACACAGAGCAGGGCCACAGTAACAAGGTAGGACATGTTCCCATTACAAAGGAGAGAGTCTGCTATACAGTTATAGGGTATGCAGTGAGTCCAACAGCTGACCAATTTTAGGAAAAACCCCACTAAGAATTTAAAGACACATAGAGCAGGGCCACAGTAACAACAAATTCCCATTAGAAAGGAGAGTCTGCTATACAGTTATAGGGTATGCAGTGAGTCCAATGGCTGACCAATTTTAGGAAAAACCCCACTAAGAATTTAAAGACACACAGAGCAGGGCCACAGTAACAAGTACGACATGTTCCCATTAGAAAGGAGAAGGTCTGCTATACAGTTATAGGGTATGCAGTGAGTCCAACAGCTGACCAATTTTAGGAAAAACCCCACTAAGAATTTAAAGACACATAGAGCAGGGCCACATTAAAAAGATACAACATGTTGCAATTAGAAAGGAGAGCGTCTGCTATACAGTTATAGGGTATGCAGTGAGTCCAACGGCTGACCAATTTTAGGAAAAACCCCACTAAGAATTTAAAGACACATAGAGCAGGGCCACAGTAACAACAAATTCCCATTAGAAAGGAGAGTCTGCTATACAGTTATAGGGTATGCAGTGAGTCCAACGGCTGACCAATTTTAGGAAAAACCCCACTAAGAATTTAAAGACACACAGAGCAGGGCCACAGTAACAAGTACGACATGTTCCCATTAGAAAGGAGAAGGTCTGCTATACAGTTATAGGGTATGCAGTGAGTCCAACGGCTGACCAATTTTAGGTAAAACCTCACTAAGAATTTAAAGACACACAGAGCAGGGCCACAGTAACAAGTACGACATGTTCCCATTAGAAACGAGAAGGTCTGCTATACAGTTATAGGGTATGCAGTGAGTCCAACGGCTGGCCAAATTTAGGAAAAACCCCACTAGCAATTTAAAGAGACATAGAGCAGGGCCACAGTAATGACAAATTCCCATTAGAAAGGAGAGAGTCTCCCATAGTGTTGGCCTATTCAGTAAATGCAAGGGCTGCCAAAAATTTGGGGGCACTTCAATGCCCCTTGGAAGAGACGTGGAGGAGGGCCTCATAAAAAAATGTTCCCATTAGAAAGGATCGGGCCTCCTATACTTGTAATGCCCATGCACTAAGTGTATGGGCTGACAAACATTTACCCCTGGGGGGTATACATGAACAAACTGTATAAAAAATTTTTTTTACGAGCATCATAAACACCTTTTAAAAATATTATGTGGGTGTTGCATCACGGACCGTGGTCATCCTGGTGATTTGGTGGTGGAGGATGAGGAGAAGGAGGAGGACAAGAGCAAATAGCCAAAATCAGGAAGCGTATACCCATGTGTTAGTGTGAAAAGGTGCATGGGAATACACCTTCCAAGTAAAGAGACTGAATTTCAGTTTATGTTACGCTGCTATCATTCGGTGGTGTTGAGAAGTCTGGCCCAATCTAGCCCTTGTTCATTTTTATAAGAGTCAGCCTGTCAGCATTTTTAGTTGACAGGCGGATTCGCTTATCAGTTATAATTCCAGCAGCGGCACTAAAAACCCGCTCTGATAAAACGCTGGCGGTAGGGCAGGCCAGGACCTCCAAGGCATAGAGAGCCAGTTCATTCCACGTATCCAGCTTGGATACCCAATAATTATAAGGCACAGCGGAATAACAGAGGACGTTGGTACGGTTGGCAAGGCACTCCATCAGCATCTTCCCAAACTTTGCGCTCCTTGTGAGAGTATCCCGCGCCTCAGGGCCTGTGTGATGGGAGGGTCTGAGAAAACTCTCCCAGAACTTTGACAGTGTTCCCCTGCCTCTGCTGGATTGAAGTTGTGTCTCTCTCGCCTGTATTCTTTTGTTGTCCACCAAAGTGTGCCCTCTGCCGCCTGCGTTTTCAGATGGAAATTTTTTTTAATAATTCCGCAACAAGGGCCTTCTGGTACAGCCCCATTTTTGTAGACCTGTCCGCCTCAGAAATAAGAGATATAAAGTTCTCCTTTTAGCATGGGTCTAGAAGTGTCACCAACCAGTAATGACTGTCATCCAAAATTTTGAGAATGTGAGGGTCATGGGAAAGGTAGCATAACATAAACTCAGCCATGTGTCCCAGACTACTAATAGGCAAGACTTCCGTGTCCTCACCAAGAGGATGACTGACCATGCTCTCCTCCTCCTCCTCCTCTTTTCCTCTGGCCATCCACGCTTAAGAGACGGTATGACAGCTGCGCAGGTAGTACCATCTATAGTGCATGAAATTAGCTCCTGTCCTTCCTCCTCCTCCTCTTCCTCATTGTCACACAGTCCACATTGGGATGAGATGAGGCTGGGCTGTGTGTAATCACCCTGTATGGTTCCTGGATCCATCTCATCGTGCTCCGCCTGCAATGCATCCTTTTTGATTGTGAGCAGAGAGTTTCAGAAGACAGAGAAGCGGGATAGTGATGCTAAATATGGCGTCCTCGCCGCTCACCATCTTGGTGGAGTCCTCAAAGTTTTGGAGGATGGTACATATGTCTGACAACCATGTCCACTCCTGAGGTCTTATGTGTGGAGTCTGAACTGAATACCAACGGTCTTGTTGATGCTGGTACTCAACAACTGCCCTCTTCTACTCACAAATCCTTCCCAACATTTGCAGTGTAGAGTTCCAACGCGTGGGGACATCACACACCAGTCTGTGAGCCGGAAGCTGCAAACGCTGCTGAAACATGGCAAGGGCGGCGGAAGCTGTAGCTGACTTTCTAAAATGAGCACACAGATGGCGTACTTTAACAAGCAGATCCGGCAGCTCCGGGTAGGATTTGAGAAACCACTGAACAACGAGGTTAAGCACATGGGCCAGGCATGGTACGTGTGTGAGCTTGCCTTGCCTCAGAGCCGCAACCAGGTTCTGGCCATTGTCACACACGACCATGCCTGGCTGTAGATTCAGCGGTGTGAGCCACAGATCTGTCTGCTCTTTCAGAGCTGTCCACAACTCTTCAGCATTGTGCGGTTTGTCACCTAAGCATATTAGCTTCAGCACAGCCTGTTGCCGCTTGGCCGAGGCAGTGCTGCAGTGCTTCCAGCTTGTGACTGATGTGGTCATTTCGGAGATGGAGGCTGAAGAGGAGGAGGAGACTGAGGAGGATGAGGTGCAAGAGCTGTAGACCGCGGGGGCAACAATGAATGACCTAGGGCCCGCAATCCTTGGCGTCTGGATGACGTGTTCCGTCCTAAGGTCCGACTGGGTCCCAGCTTCCACTATGTTAACCCAGTGTGCCGTTAGCGAGATGTACCGTCCCTGCCCACAAGCACTTGTCCACATGTCCGTGGTTAGGTGGACTTTCCCGGTAACTGCATTTTTGAGGGCACGGCTAATGTTTTGGGACATGTGCTTGTGTAATGCGGGGACAGCACACCGGGAGAAACAGTGGCGGCAGGGGACCGATTACCGATTCCATCTCCACGAGCCTAAAAGGCAACATTTCGAGCGCAAGGAGACGTGAAATGTGAGAATTTAGTAGTGTGGCCTGTGGGGCATTGGCTGCATATTTGCGCCTGCGTTCCAAAGACTGGGGTCTGGACAACTGAACGCTGCGCTGGGACAAGGATATGGACATGCTTCCTGATGCTGCTACTTGAGAGTGTGCAACGACAGGTGCAGGGCAGGAGGCATCTTCGCATGCACCATGGACAGTGGATTGGCTTGCATCCACAACAGCGGAAGAAGCAATGGTGCCACCCGCAGACACTGTTCCAGGACCCTGGGGTTCGCCCCACAAAGTCGGGTGCTTTGCTGCCATGTGCCTGATCATGCTGGTGGTGGTTAGGCTGGTCATTTTGCCACCCCTGCTGATGATGGCCCGGCAGTTGGTGCAAATGGTCTTTTTGGGGTTATCGGCAGAGTCTTTAAAAAATAACCAGACTCGAGAAGACCTAACAGTTGTACTGGCAACTTCCTTCTTGTTGGTGTTATGGGGAACGGTTGCCTGCCTTCTGTCTGTGGCCACCACTCTGCTTCTTCCTGCCTGTTGGGGTGCTTTGCCTCCCTCCCCCTGTGTGCTGCTGTCCTCGCTCTGCATGTCCTCCTGCCAGGTTGGGTCAGTTACCTCGTCTTCCACTTCCGCACCCTGGTCCTCCTCCTGACTTTCTGGCAATTGTGTCTCATCATCATCCACCTCTTGTGACACTTTCCCACCGCCACCTTCCTGTGACCGTGGCTGCTCAAATATTTGGGCATCGCTACACGCGATCTCCTCTTGCCCAGCTTCAAGTGGAACAGGCGAGAGGCCCGAATCTATAAATGGAAAAGTGAACATCTCTTCAGAGTATCCAAGTGTGGGATCAGTTGTCTCTGGGTACTCGGCATGGAGGGAGGAAGGAGGATCAGGGTGAGGAATATGCAGTCCAGACTCACGGCTACTGAGACTTGACCGTGTGGAAGACAGGGTGGTGGTAGTGGTGGCTAAGTGACTGGAAGCATTATCTGCTATCCAACCAACAACCTTTTGACACTGCTCTGGGTTCAATAGTGGTATGCTGGGGTCCCCTAGAAATTGGGACAGGAAGTTCAGGCGAGAAGATGTGGGTGTTTGTTGTGGCACAATTTCCGCTTGCCCACGGCCTTGTCCTCAGCCTCTGCATGCACCATTACCATCACGTCCAGTTCCCCATCCCTTGCCATGTGCCTTGCCCATTTTAAATGGAGGACAGTATCTTCCACGCTCACTACAAATGACTGAGTTTGGAGCGAACTTATATGTGAGCCGTTTGATGGAAAAAAACAGTTTTAAATACCTGGCCTGTAGGTAAGTAGCTTGAACAGCAAACTGCTGTGAATTGCTTCACTGACACACTGAAATTTTTTTTTAATGGAGGCCAGAAATGGCCTGGATCCTGGATGAAGGTATTTTTGACCATTCCTCTTTACAAAACAATTCCAGCTCAGTTAAGTTTGATGGTCGCCGAGCATGGACAGCCCTCTTCAAATGATCCCACAGATGTTCAATGATATTCAGGTCTGGGGAATGGGATGGCCATTCCAGAACATTGTAATTGTTCCTCTGCATAAATGCCTGAGTAGATTTGGAGCGGTGTTTTGGATCATTGTCTTGCTGAAAGATCCATCCCCTGCGTAACTTCAACTTTATCACTGATTCTTGAACATTATTGTCAAGAATCTGCTGATACTGAGAGGAATCCATGCGTCCCTCTTCTTTAACAAAATTCCCGGTGCCGGCATTGGCCACACAGCCCCAAAGCATGATGGAACCTGCACCAAATTTTACTGTGGGTAGCAAGTGTTTTTCTTGGAATGCTGTGTTTTTTTGATGCCATGCATAACGCCTTTTTGTATGACCAAACAACTCAATCTTGGTTTCATCAGTCCACAGGACCTTCTTCCAAAAAGAAATTGGCTTCTCCAAATGTGCTTTTGCATACCTCAGCCGACTCTGTTTGTGGCGTGCTTGCAGAAACAGCTTGTTTTGCATCACTCTCCCATACAGCATCTCCTTGTGCAAAGTGCGTTGTATAGTTGACCGATGCACAGTGACACCATCTGCAGCAAGTTGATGCTGCAGCTCTCTGGAGGTGGTCTGAGGATTGTCCTTGACTGATCTCACCATTCTTCTTCTCTGCCTTTCTGATGTTTTTCTTGGCCTGCCACTTCTGGCCTTAACCAGAACTGTCCATGTGTTCTTCCATTTCCTTACTATGTTCCTCACAGTGGAAACTGACAGGTTAAATCTCTGAGACAGCTTTTTGTATCCTTACCCTGAACAACTATGTTGAATAATCTTTGTTTTCAGATTATTTGACAGTTGCTTGAGGAGCCCATGATGCCACTCTTCAGAGGAGATTCAAACAGGAGAACAACTTGCAAGTGGCCACTTTAAGTAGCTTTTCTCGTGATTGCATACACCTGGCTCTGAAGTTCAAAGCTCAATGAGGTTACAAAACCAAAAAAAGTGCTTTAGCAAGTCAGTAAAAAGTAGGTAGGAGTATTTAAAACAAGAAAATGATAAGGGTGCCCATACTTATGCACCTGTCAAATTTTGTTTGAATGCAGATTGCACATTTTCTGTTAGTACAATAAACCTTATTTCAAGGCAGAAACATTACTGTGTCCAACAGTTATTACATATATCAAACTGAAATAGCTGTTGCAAAAACACCAATTTTTATAAAACATTAAGCTTAAGATTAATAGGGGTGCCCAAACTTTTTCATATAACTGTATGTAATCCTTGTGACGGAGAAAACACAGTTTTAAATACCTGGCCTGTAGATAACTGTTTTGAACAGCAAACCAGTGTCAAAAACTTTTCTGACACACTGAAAAAAAAATTTAATGCAGGTCAGAAATGGCAGTATTTTCTGAAAACGTATATGTGATCCGTGTGACGAAGAAAACACGGTTTTAAGTAGCTGGATTTTTAGTGCTGTAATATGGAAAGGACCTGGTTGTATTCTGCAGTGCCAACAAGCAAATGGCGCAGAAAAACCGTGTTCTCTGGATTGCTTTTTAAGAAAATTATGAGGATTAAGATGCAAAAAAATATATTCCTGGCCCCTGAGACCTGTGCCTATTTCTAGAAATATAACAGCAGCAGAAGGCAGAACTGGAATGGAGCCTCTTGTCCTATGTGCACTGCAGTCTGTTATATACCCTGCCTGCCTGCCTATATACACTGCCTGACTGATATCTCTGCAGATGGATTAGTTAGTCCTCAAATGGACTGTTTGTTAAGATGGATATGTGTAATGTACGGTTTTTCTCCCTACACTACCTAATACATGATTAAATCTCTCCCTGACACAGCAGCAGCTCTCCCTACGCTGTCTGATCCGGAGTGACAGTGACGAGCATTGCGGCGCCTGGTCTTATATAGACCTGATGATGCTGTGCGGCCAGCCAATAACTGTAATGCCCACAACCAACATGGCTACGGCATTACAGTGCATGACAGGAAATCCCTGCATGTTCAGGGAGGGGACCCGAGTTCCCACCCAAGCAACCCGGAAATATTCGCCGAGCGCCGAGCATCTCGAGCACCATGATGCTCGGGCGAGTACCGAGTAGTGGCGAGCGCGTTCACTCATCACTATGTACCAAGTGTTTGCAGGAACACAGGTAGTGAAAAATCAGGATTGATAAGCTGAGTGATGTACCAAGTGCATGCAGGAGCAGAGGTAGGGAAAATCAGTATGGAAAATCTCAGTGACATATCAAGTGTATGCAGAAGCAGAGGTAGGGAAAAATCAGAATGGAAAAGCTGAGTGACGCGCCAAGTGTATGCAGGAGCAGAGGTACGGAAAAATCATGATGGAAAAGGTGAGTGACGTACCTGTAAGAAGAGTAGATGAATAGACATGCTGATTAGAATGCGGTGGTGGCAGATGACAAGGTACAACCTGTATACATCATATTAAAGATTAATACCTTTAATTAGAAAATCACATTGTATTGTCAAGGGAGGTATTAACTGTAGTACATTAAAATGGACACTGACAAAAAAAACTGTCCTTGAATATTATTAAGACAGGTGCCTATAAGAGTGAGTAATAGGAAACTCTGTTTCTGTCACCTGTATGTAACCTGTAAATCATACTGTAAAGCAATCTTTGCGTCACAGCACCTCTGGCATCAACCGTAATTAGTTCAAAATAAAATAGTGGACAGCAGTGTGAGCAGCTTCTTCTTACCTCAGCACTCATGGTATCTACAGTATGATATCACATAGATAGGGTGAACAGTAGTGTAAGCAGCCTATTCTCATCCCAGCACTTCTTTCCTCAGAACTTCTGGTATCTCCAGTATTAGATCAGAGACACACGGTGGACAGCAGTCTCTTCTTACTTCAGCACCCCTAGTAACTCCAGTATTTGAGCAGATAGACAGGGTGGAAAGCAGTGTGAGCAATTTTTTCTTACATCAGCACTCCTGGTATCTCCAGTATTAGCTCAGAAATACAAGATGGACATCAGTGTGAGCGGCCTCTTCTTACTTCATCACTCTTGGTATCTCCAGTATTAGATCAGTAGTAGTAGTAGAACAGAAAGACATGGCAGACAGAAGTATGAGCAGTCTCTTCTTACCACAGCACCTCTGGTATATACTGTATTAAATCAGAATTACATAGTGGACAGCAAAGTGAGCAGACTTTTCTTACCTCAGCATTCCTGGTATTTAGAGCATTACTTCAGAAAGACATGGTAGAAATCAGCATGAGCAGTCTCTTCTTATCACAACACCCCTGATATGTTCCATATTATATCAGATAGACAGGATTGACAGCTGTGTGAAGAGTAGAGATGAGCGAATATTTTAATATTGGGTTCAGATTACGATCGCCGATTTTGCAATATTCGATGAATAATTTGTTGAACATTTGTCGAACATATCCAAACCGCATTCAATGGGGGGCAAAACCAAATGCATATACAACACCTTCAAACAGGCCCAAAAGCTGACAAAGCACACGAAATTAGGAACAGACACCAGGTCATCAATTAACCCAGAGTACAAGTAGTATAATTATTATTATTTATTATCATAGCATCATTTATTCCATGGCGCTTTACATGTGAAAAGAGGTCACTGACTGGTACAAGTGGAGAGAGGATCCTGTAGGTGAGGGTACAGCTGGTCGTGCAGCGGTATGGTGGAGCGAGGGTTACTGCAGATTGTACGCTTGTCAGAAGAAGAGGGTCTTCAGCTTCCTTTTGAACTTTTCCATGGTAAGTGAGAGTCTGGTGTGTTGGGGTACAGAGTTTCACAGTAGAGGAGATGCAAGAGACATTTCTTGTATGCAATTGTGGTAAGAATAGATAAGAGGGAAGTAGAGAAGGAGATCTTGTAAGGATGGGAGGTTGTGCATAGGTAAGTACAGAGTGATTAGGTCACAGATGTATGGAGGAGACAGGTTTTCGATGGCTTGGTATGCCAAAGTTAGGCTTTTCAACTGGAGTTTCAGGGCGATGGGGAGCCAGCGCAGGGATTGACAGAGGGGAGAAGCAGTGGAATAGCGGGTGACAGGTGGATTAGTCGGCCAGAACAGTTTAGGATAGAATGGAGGGGTACAAGAGAGGTAGAAGGGAGGCCACAGAGCAGGAGCTTGTAGTAGTGGAGGCGTGAGATGATGAGGGCATGTACAATTGTTTTTCAGATCCTTGTTTGAGGAATGTGCGGATCTGGAAGATTTTTTTTACTTGGAGTTGGCATATTCCTCAGTTGTCCCTCAGCGTTCAGTTGTCCCTACCCCAGTCCTTGGAACAGAAGTGCAAATATGCAGCCACCCACAGGTCACAATACTAAACTGCCACATTTCTCGAGTGCTTGCACTAAAAATTTTACCTTTTAGGCTTGTGGAGGCGGAAGCTTTTCACAACCTCATGGCGGCGGCTGTTCCTCGGTACTCGGTCCCTAGCCGCCACTATTTCTCCCAGTGTGCCACCCCCACCTTATACAAGCATGGGTCCCAGAACATTACCCATACCGTTACCAATGCAGTTATTGGGGAGGACCACCTAACCACAGACACGTGGACAAGTGCTTGTGGCCAGGGACGGTACATCCACTAACAGCACACTGGGTTAATATTGTGGAAGCCGGGACCCAGTCAGACCCTGGGATGGAACACATCCTCCCGATGCAGAGGATTTAGGGCCCTTGGTAAATCAAGCTTCAATACAATGTTCACAAGGTTGACAGCAGCAGTAGTCGGTTTACTGGACAACAAGCAAACTCCTTCATGATGATAGAGGCCATCATCTCCTTAGCTTGCTGGTTGTCACGAATAATTTGGAGATTCGTGAAAGCTCTAGTTATGCTGTAATTTAAATATAGTCTTTTCCTTTTGGTCCAGCAAGTGTTAATTTTAGTCTCTTGCTGGCAGCCTTTTGTTAGCGGTCAGCTGATGTTGGTTGGTGCCACTCCTACCCCCCTTTAAATAGCCACATGATCCATCAGCTAACTGCCGGTTATAGTTCAATAGTTCATTCTATGCTGACCTCTTTGAAAGAGCCAGTCTCTGTAGAAGCTGTGGCGTTCGTTGCTATTGCAGTGGTGAAGTTTTCTGTTGGAGGGATAAGTGTATGTTATGCTGTTATCTTCCCATTGTTTTTCTTCCCTTCCCTGTGCTCTCCTATTGTAGTGGTGAGACTAGTGTCTCACTGGCCTTTGCACTAGCCAGGTTGAGTCCAGGGCCAGCTAGAGCTTAGGCACATGATCGCGCACGGGGGGTAGCACCCATCTAGGGGCGATAAGGGAACTTAGGGACAGACACAGGTTGGTGTCAGGAGGTGTCCCTTCCCTTGTTCCCTACCGCTAGGGCCCTTCTTCCCTCTCTATCTCTCATTGCATCTATGTGTTGTGCCATCCGCCGAACATTCCCTTGTCGTTCCGTGACACTGATACTTTTCTGTGCGAATCAGCTTGTCTCCAACCAGCCAGTAATATCCAGTGAATTATGGCATGCTATGGTTTGGTATTAGCACCCAGTACCAGAAACGAAGCCATCCACAATTTCCATCTCAGGAATTCAATTTGGTAGACTGGCTGCCCAAACATTAGTTTCTCACAAAGGAGCTGAAGACACTAAGTGGCAGTATGTGCAAGTTTCTCCAGCATGACCTGTTTGTTAGATATCAGAGGGAGAACAGAATTGGGCTTTACCAAGGTGCCAGATTGCAGATCTTAAGTCTTATAGATTCCTGGAGCCAGTCCACAATAAAAAAGCAGCCATACAGTGTCCGGGAACCTTCACACAGACTTTTCTTAGCCAGGGCTGCTTCTCGGCAGGGTTGGTTGGGCCCACCAAAGAACCGGTGGATGCTGGCTTCTCCTTCAGGAGAGTTCATAGTGCAAACCTTGCTGTTTCTATGAGGCTCTTGACTGGGGGAGAAAGGTGGGCCCTCAGAATCAAATCCTCTGGTGGGCCCAATGTTATTCAGTCTGACACTGCTTCTCTGTGAGAGTTGTATTTCACCACAGCCATATTCTTTAGCTTGGTGAAAGGACTGGCATAGAGGGAAACCGTATGTACTCCAGCTGTCATTTCTTCCAGGAAGTCCTCTAATGCAGCTTGTTCCATAAGCAAGGTCAGCCCATCCAACATCAGCTCACACTTCTCGGTGGTGCTTCAACACACAAAGATCTTTACGCCTTGAATTTCATGACTACAAAGTTGGGCAATGGCCTGATCTGCAATGCATTTTGAGAAATAACATGCATAAGCAAAGCCACCGTTTAGGCCACTGAAAGTCATCATTAAGTGAAACTCATACAGCTTTCCCACAGACTGAAAGAAGGGTAACAAGACTTCCAAGACAGCCAACACATCCCTGTCCTCACCAAGATAACGACTGTCCATGTTCTCTTCCTCATCCTCCTCCTCATTATCACCTAATCCACATTGAGATGAGATGAGGCTGGGCTGTGTAGCATCACTCTGTATAGTTCCTTGCTCTGCCTGCAATGCCTCTTCTTTAATTGTGAACAACAAGCGTTTCAGTAGACAGAGAAATTGGATGGTGATGCTAATTATGGCATCATCGTCGCTCATCATCTTGGTGGAGTCCTCAAAGTTTTGGAGGATGGTACAGATGTCAGACATCCATGCCCACTCATCAGCTCTTATGCACGGAGGCTGACCTAAATTCCAATGAGTGTGTTGAACCTGGTACTTAACAACTGCCCTCTGCTGTTCACAAATCCTTTCCAACATCTGCAACGTTGATCTCCAACGTGTGGTGACATCGCATATCAGTTGGTGAGCTGGAAGCTGCAAACACTGCTGAAGCATTGCCAGGGTGGTGGAAGCTGTAGCTGACTTTCTGAAATGGGCACACACACCGCATACTTTCACAAGCAGCTCTGGGAGATCTGGGTGGGTAGATCAGGTGGAAACTGCTGAAACACTAAGTTGAGCACATTTAGTACTTGCTCATCAATAACGTGTATCCCATAAATGGAGAACAATATGAGAACAATATGAGCACCAAAGAATTAAAAGGTGAAATATAGCCTGCTTTATATACCACAGTAGTAAGTAAACCAATTTCAATTTTATCATGTGTACCCCTGTGTGGAGAACAATATGTGCACCAATGAATTAAAAAATGAAATATAGCCTGCTTTATATTCCACAGTAGTAAGAAAACCAATTTCGATTTTATCATGTGTACCCCTGTGAGAACAATATCTGAACCAAAGAATTTAAAGCTGAGATGTAGCCTGCTTTATATACCACGGTAGTAATAAAACCAATTTTGATTTTATCATGTATACTCCTGCGTGGAGAACAATATCTGCATCAAATAATTAATTTCACTAGAGTATAACTATTATAATGGGGACCGACTCCTCTTCCACTACAGTCAACCTGTTGAGGGAGGGCAGCAATGACCCTTCACGGTTGACCAACTGAGTGTCAAATTATTGTTACAAGGTTGATTGCAATCAGGAAACCAGACGGAGATAAAGCTCTGTATGAGAGGATTTGAGAATCTCTAACCCCGTTTATTTCTACTTAGCATTATATATTGTTTTGAGTATATCAATAGCCAATCACCTACAGCCATACTACAGGCTTGAACCAATGTTAGTACAATTATTACGGAAACACACATATGGTCATATTATCGTTATTTCGGTGCATGATGGAAAGTTACAAGGTTACACATCCTGGCTCAGACTAGTTAGATAACAGGAGCAGGGTGTCTCATAGAATGTTCTTGAGAGAAAAAGTTCCTGTGAGAAAATTGCATGTGAAGCAGGATAAAAGAATGAAAGAATGTACAGTACAGACCAAAAGTTTGGACACACCTTCTCATTTAAAGATTTTTCTGTATTTTCATGACTTTGAAAATTGCACATTCACACTGAAGGCATCAACACTATGAATTAACACATGTGGAATTATATACTTAACAAAAAAGTGTGAAACAACTGAAAATATGTCTATATTCTAGGTTCTTCAAAGTAGCCACCTTTTGCTTTGATGACTGCTTTGCACACTCTTGGCATTCTCTTGATGAGTTTCAAGAGGTAGTCACCGGAAATGGTCTTCCAACAATCTTGAAGGAGTTCCCAGAGATGCTTAGCACTTGTTGGCCCTTTTGCCTTCACTCTGCGGTCCAGCTCACCCCAAACCATCTCGATTGGGTTCAGGTCTGGTGACCGTGGAGGCCAGGTCATCTGGCGTAGCACCCCATCACTCTCCATCTTGGTCAAATAGCCCTTACACAGCCTGGAGGTGTGTTTGGGGTCATTGTCCTGTTGAAAAATAAATGATGGTCCAACTAAACGCAAACCGGATGGAATAGCATGCCGCTGCAAGATGCTGTGGTAGACATGCTGGTTCAGTATGCCTTCAATTTTGAATAAAAATGTCACCAGGAAAGCACCCCCACACCATCACACCTCCTCCTCCATGCTTCACGATGGGAACCAGGCATGTAGAGTCCATCCGTTCACCTTTTCTGCGTCGCACAAAGACACGGTGGTTGGAACCAGTGATTTACACTGGTCTAATGTTCATTCCTTGTGTTTTTTAGCCAAAATAAGTCTCTTCTGCTTGTTGCCTGTCCTTAGCAGTGGTTTCCTAGCAGCTATTTTACCATGAAGGCCTACTGCACAAAGTCTCCTCTTAACAGTTGTTGTAGAGATGTGTCTGCTGCTAGAACTCTGTGTGGCATTGACCTGGTCTCTAATCTGAGCTGCTGTTAACCTGTGATTTCTGAGGCTGGTGACTCGGATAAACTTATCCTCAGAAGCAGAGGTGACTCTTGGTCTTCCTTTCCAGGGGCGTTCCTCATGTGAGCCAGTTTCTTTGATGGTTTTTGCAACTGCACTTGGGGACACATTGAAAGTTTGCAAAATTTTCCAGACTGACTGACCTTCATTTCTCAAAGTAATGATGGTCACTCGTTTTTCTTTACCTAGCTGCTTTTTTCTTGCCATAATACAAATATTAACAGTCTATTCAGTAGGACTATCAGCTGTGTATCCACCTGACTTCTGCACAACACAACTGATGGTCCCAACCCCATTTATAAGGCAAGAAATCCCACTTATTAAACCTCTTATTAAACCTGAAAGGACACACCTGTGAAGTGAAAACCATTTCCGGTGACTACTTCTTGAAGCTTATCAAGAGAATGCCAAGAGTGTGCAAAGCAGTCATCAAAGCAAAAGGTGTCTACTTTGAAGAACCTAGAATATAAGACATATTTTCAGTTGTTTCACACTTCTTTGTTGGTCTGTACTGTATATAGTAATAATAACATGATTTTAGGAGCAAGCTGCAAAAATGGAGTAGCTATAGCATGAATATCAATATGTCCTTTACATTTCCCCCCTAAAAATGGTTAGTATCAACAATAGAGGTGCTTTCCCAGGGTCATGCTTTGAGCCTGAGAGACATTGGTCTTCACTCAATTAGTGCCCTTGTTACCAATTGAGGCCATTGCGGCATGTCCATCCCCCCTTGTTTGTCGATATAATCATAAAGCTCTGATATTCAGATGTGAGGTTGGTCGGGGCAAGCGGGTAAAGGTCATCATTCCCTTGTCGCCCAGGTCCTCAATGCTGGTTACATCTTGGAGGTCTGTTTATAGTAGCACTGGATGTTGGTTGACAGCGTTCTCCTTGCTCTCTGATGACTGGCAAGTTTTTCTCATGCAAATTGGCATACAATAAAAGACTAGTTTTAGTAAGACATATATTAACAAAATGCAAACAGCAATATGCAACACTCCTTGTAATATTCCAGCAATCCATCCACCAATCCCTTTAAACCAATTAGCAGGATTTAAAAAGGAAAGCGTATCAGACCACCAACTGTCTTTGGTCAATTCGTTATGTTGTTATATTCCTCCCTGAGTTTCCTAATGTCTTCCATTTTAGTCTTTAACCGTATGGTAGAGTCGGGGTCAATATAGTGACAACAGGCTGGGCCTATAACCTGACACATCCCTCCTTGAGCTGCTGTCAAATAGTCCAGCACTAAAGTATGTTGATTAGCTACTATAATAAGTTGATTCTTCACCGCAACAGTAGTATTAATTACTTCCAATACACTCCAAATCTGGTCATCTAAGTAGTCAGTGACTTCTACTAATTTGTCCCACATTTGTGTTACCATAGGGTAGAGGAAGACGGTACTGGCTATCTTATTGGGTATACTCATTTGCACTAAATTAGGTCTTCCTGATGGGCGTGAGGTGTTGTCCTTGGCACGTTTATAGATGGTATGAAGAGGTATGGCTCTCAAATCTACTTTACTATGGGGAATAAGATAAGTGGCTGGAGTTAGCCGGGCCAATGTACAAGTCCACCCTACTCTGAATGGGAGCCATTTAT
Source organism: Phyllobates terribilis (assembly GCF_046119375.1). NCBI lineage: Eukaryota > Metazoa > Chordata > Amphibia > Anura > Dendrobatidae > Phyllobates > Phyllobates terribilis. The sequence goes on along the minus strand of NW_027362762.1, from coordinate 321,909,636 downwards.
ACGCATTATTCCCACAGACCCAATATGTGGCTGATGGCAGATCCCATAAAGCAGAGTGCTGTAATACTAATTTATGTACCAAATCAATAAAAATGGTGTTATTTTGATAACATACACCATGAAGGCGTTTGTCCTAGGGGGCTATAATATCCAACATTCGGATTGCCACATATTGGATCACTAGGCTTATATTCAGAAAATTCATTGCAAGGGATGTTACCAGATATTTTATAACATGAGTCATTGGTACCTTTTATAAACAGATTTGCATGTACCCATGAGTGATTATGAATGTATCTTTCCAACAATGACTGTTTAAAAGCATCTGCCATATTAGAGGTAGCATTAAAACTGATTTGTAGACCTTCAGTTGGTATGAAGCCTAAATTAGTCAAGGAAGACTTGTTTCTGGGCACCCACTTGTTCCCGTTAAGGGCAAGAAATTGTAGGTGTTTACTAGTGGCAGTAAGATTTTCTTGCCACCAAGGGAGATCCACCCACCCAACTACTGGTATACCTACAGTGGTGTTCCATAATCTACTAAACTTAGTAGCGTTATTAGCAAGGGCGTTGCTACAATTGGGCCAGTTTAGTAATTCTTCCAGAGTGACTGGGACCGCCATAAAAGGCATACTAGTGGCTGAAACTGGTGAGTGAGTACATATCCAACAGTCACTGATCTGGTTGACTCAATTCTTGTACCAAAATCTGGTGGTGAGTAATGAACTTGTTATTAAAAGGGTCAGTACACTGCTGTAGGCTATTCCAGGTATTGACTAGTCTAACCATACATATTATCATAAAACATCTCAGGATGGTTGACTTTTGCAGTGTGAAGCATGGATCCATGTTGACTTCCCTTCAAGTTACTGCTGTTGGGGTTGTAAAGAGCACTTGTTATGGTCCGTCATACAATTGTTCTAGTCCGTGTTTTCAAACATGCCTCTTCACATACACACAATCTCCAGGCTTGAGGGTATGACAACCTTCTGCATCAGCTGGATCTGGAATAGAAGATGATACTAACGCATGGGTGTTAGTTAAGGCTTTGGCAAGCTGAATCACATACTGCACAACATGATCTGTTTCTTCTGATAATTGTTGTGGGGTAAATCGAGCTATAGCTGGTTGTCACCCAAATAGTATCTCATAGGGTGACAGTTTATGTTTCCCTATGGGGGTTGTGCGTATGTGATATAGTGCAATGGGAAGGAGCTCAGGCCACTGGGCCGTAGTCTCCTGCATCATTTTGGTCAATTGCCTTTTCAGTGTGCCATTCAATCTCTCCCTCTTGCCACTTGACTGTGGATGGTAAGGAGTATGTAACGCCACTGTTGATCTGATCATGGTAAGTATTTCTTGATATACGCATGAGGAAAAGGCTGGTCCTTGATCACTTTCAATAACCTCTGGGACTCCATACCGGCAAACAACTTCAGAGACCAGCTTCTTGGCGGTAGTCTTGGCAGTCATGTTTGGAACAGCGAATGCTTCTGGCCAGCTGGAAAACATATCCACTACCACTAAGCAGTATTCATATCGTCCTGCTTTAGGGAGAGTGATATGATCAACTTGCAATCGTTGGAACGGATACTCTGGTTTAGCAAGGTGTTTTGTCGGTACATTCTGTAATCTGCCTGGGTTGCAGGTTTTTCATATTGTGCAACCTTTGTTCTGTGCGCTCAACATGGTGGAAATTCCTGGGGCCCAATAGAGTTTCTGTACCAGTAGCAAAGCTTGATTCTTCCCTCGATGCACCGGTCCATGGGCCCAGGCTGCAACGGACGGATATAGGAGTCGAGGCAAACAATATAGTTGTTCCTATTTCCATAGGCCATCTATCAATTTAGCACCTGCTTCCTTCCATGACTGGCGTTCCTCTTTAGAGACTTTTTGCTGTGTGGAGCGTAGCTTTGTGATTGGAGGGACCGGTTGATACTCTTCTGCAGGTTGATCCTGTGTTGGCACGGAATTTAGCTGTAAAGCCAAAACAGCCACAATATCGTGTTGAGCATAAATGTGAGTCTCATGTCCAAGGATAACTGCTGTTCAAGTAACTGCTGTGTGGCGTGAACCACTTGTAGACAGCTGAGGGAGGCCCTGGCTACCGGGTCCAGATGCGCTGAGTAAAAACCGACTGGGCACTGCTTTGTACAGTGTCTCTGCGTGAGTACCCCAGCTGCATGCCCTCTTGTCTCAGAGACATACAAATTACAAATAGAAAGGTTGAACATAATCCAGGTTTCCATGGGCAGGGGCTGTCATTATCCTTGATTTTAGTCGTTCAAAGGCTTGTTGCAGCTGTTCTTGGTGGTCCTTGTTGTTTACATCAGCCAGAGTGTCTTCTTTTAGTGCATCATATAAGGGTTGCATCAGACGTGAGGCGTCTGGGATCCATTGTCTGCAATATGTACATAGTCCAAGGAACCGTTGCAGCTCTATGGGATCATTTGGGAATGGTAGTAGGTAGATGGTCGTCTTTCTTTCTTCTGTGAGATGTCTGGCACCCTGAGTAAGGCAGTGGCCTAAGAAAACCACTTGACCGAGGCAAAACTGAAGTTTCGATGCTGAGACTCGACAATTCAGTTTTGCCAGATGCTTGAGGAGGCTAACACTGGTCCTGATGGACATTTGCTCCGTGGGGGCACACAAGAGAAGATCATCCACGTATTGTAATAGTACTACCTCAGAGTTGTCCAGCTGCCACGGCAGCAGACGGCTAGACATGTTCTTTTCAAACTGATTAGGGCTATTCTGAGCTCCCTGCGGCATCACCGTCCAAGTCAATTGCCTGCCCTGATATGTAAATGCAAACAGAAACTGACAGTCTTTGTGTAGTGGAATGCTGAAAAAGGTGTTTGCTAAATCAATTACTCTAAACCAGGCTGCGGTAGATGGTATTTGTGAGAGAAGTGTATGGGACCGCATGAAGCTGTGATGCGTATGCTATGGTGTTCTGAATTGTTTCTGTAAGCAGGTGTTGTGAACTGGGTACATCCAGGGGATGATATTTTGGCCCCGCAGCAAGTATAACATACTGACATGATAGCTGTCCGGCTCTTGTAGCCATCACCTCTCCTTCTCTTAACGGACCGTGGTCACGGATGTGATCGTTGGATGCAGTTTGTATTGTAGGTCCCCCAAGACTACATATTTCTGCAGCTAGCACCCATCCGTGCTGTAGTCTTGCATTTGCTGCGTTTACAATGATCCCAACCTGCTGTTGCGGCATACTCCCCATGCCTATTCTCAGTATAGTGGAAAATTCTGAAGGATCATTCAGTAAAACAGACGCCACCTCCTGGTACTCGGGTCCATGTTCTATTTCCCCAGTTCGGGAGAGGGTGAATAGGGTAGAGTTCGGAGGACCCAGGGTCTCCCTGAATGGAGTGTGGACCATGGCGGGAGCAGGTGGGAGCAAGGGTTTATAATACCCGCCATCAGCGTTAAGTAATGGGAAGGCTGGTGCTGCAGCACCAGGTCTGCGTGCTCCACAATTATAGCACGTCTCACGCCATCCCGGATTAGTGGCCCAACACACATTAGAGAGCCAGCCATCTGGGTTATATGGTGGTGGCTGGCCACCAGTGGGAAGTGCAGGGTATTTAATCTCCTTAGGTATAAATTGCTCAGTTTCCAGATTCAGGGGCTGGGGTACGGATACATTTGTGGGGGTAGGGGATGCTTCTTTAGGGGCTTCAGATTCAGTTTGGGGACACATAAGTTGGGAAGGAGAATCTACTTCCTCCTCTACATTTTCCCCATCAGCTTCATTTTGTAGCACAAAACAGCCAGTCTTTGTTACAGCGCTAGATAATTTTCCCTTCTTGACCTAAAGATAATTGAAATAACCAGGCTTCATCTCCTCCTCTATTTCAACATATCCTTCATCACAAATCTCATGTGCAACTTTCCTAAACTTTTCAGTGTCTTCCAACAATCCACAGTCAGCTAGTCTACCCCTTCTCTGCCGGATTCCTTCGTCCCACAATGTAGGCTGAAGTCTCCCCTCCACAGGAAAGTTTAACACCTTAAACACTTTCGGTGCATTCTTAAATGATCTTTTCCCCTCTCGACCGACCATGATAGTCATCACATCCTCTCCCTCCTGCGGGGGAGACACTTTCTTTCTGCTCCACGGAAACATTGATTAATCACTGCACTGCTGCCTTCCGACTGACAAAGATCCTTGATTTGTGCACAGTACGAGTCCGGCCGGCCTCAGCTGCTGTTCCACTGACTCACCCCTCCCGTCGGGGGAGTCACGTATGGCACTAGGTGAAAGGAGGAGAGCTTTCATCCACAGCTCTCCGGACACTCAATATAGTTATATCTGTGTGCATGTCCTACCCAATCTTCGATCACCTGCCGGGACTGAAACTAATAGTGTTCAGTCTCCTAAGAATCTTTGTCAGAAGTTAAGGAAGATTCACACAATATTCACTTGTCAATCCAAGGTGGTATTGTTTTAAAAGTTCTCAATGTCAGACCCCTAATGGGACTACACCCCTATAGTCTCACCTCTGACTATATCCAACCAGGATGTCCGAAGATACTGCAAACAACGCACCACGTGGAAACCATGCCAAACAGTCAGTATCACTATTAAAGAACTTGCGCACTTACCGTGGCTTTTGTGGGGGATGATCAGTCCCAATTCCAGTGGGGGAAGCCGAAAGCAAGTTTCTCTTTGTGGACATCCAGGGGTGGTGGGGCGTCCCTGGTTAGGGATCCGAGTCACGGCACCAAGCTGTTGAGGGAGGGCAGCAATGACCCTTCACTGTTGACCAAGTGAGTGTCAAATTATTATGTTACAAGGTTGATTGCAATCAGGAAACCAGACGGAGACAAAGCTCTGTATGGGAGGATTTGAGAATCTCTAACCCAATTTATTTCTACTTAGCATTATATATTGTTTTGAGTATATCAATAGCCAATCACCTACAGCCATACAACAGGCTTGAACCAATGTTAGTACAATTATTAGGGAAACGCTCATATGGTCATATTATCGTTAGTTCGGTGCATGATGGAAAGTTACAAGGTTACACATCCCGGCTCAGACTAGTTAGATAACAGGAGCAGGGTGTCTCATAGAATGTTCTTGAGAGAAAAAGTTCCTGTGAGAAAATTGCATGTGAAGCAGGATAAAAGAATGAAAGAATGTATATAGTAATAATAACATGATTTTAGGAGCAAGCTGCAAAAATGGAATAGCTATAGCATGAATATCAATATGTCCTTTACCAACCCAGCAGATGAAGACCCAACCAGGAGTGTTCACATTTCAAAAAGTTTGTGTTAACATCTGCAGCAACAGTATGCACAGAAGCCAAACTAAAGATATCACAGACTGCAATTATGCCCGATCAGTGCAGCACACTAAATACTACAGCATCGCCTAGTCTGTGGGGTGCAAAAGTCCTTTGAGATCCATGACTTGTTCATCTTGATGAAAGCTGCACGATCTACACTTTCAGGGGACAGCCGGCTGCGCTTATCCATCAGGACGCCACCAGCAGCGATGAAGACACATTCTGACAGAACGCTGGCTGCCGGGCATGATCAAACCTCCAAGGCATGACAGGCGAGCTCAGGCCACTCATCCATTTTTGAAGACCAAAATGTCAAAGGGTCCAAACCCACCCTGATTGTATTGATATTGAGTTCTAGATACTCCTGCACCATCCTCTCCAGTCGTTCACCACGTGTCAGACTTGTACTCTGTTGTGCTGATGCATTAGCTGGTCTAAAAAATGTGTGAAAGGTCTCACAGAAATTGCTTCTGCCTCTTACACTGCTGCTGCTAATATTTTGGCTTTGACGAATTGACGTGCCAGAGGTTGGAAGTGTAAAGCTTCGATGCACACTGTGTGCCTCACTGCTAGCTTGAGGAAAACCTCTCTTAAGGTTGTGTAAAAGCGTGTTTCGATACTCCAGCATTTGCAGGTCCCTTTCCATGTGAGAACCATCTGGCAAAATTTACTCTTATAACGTGGATCTAACAGAGAAACCCCGTAGTCAGCACTATTTTGAATCATAACTATACGGGGATCATGTTGCAGATAGTGCAGCAAGAAGGCACTCATATGTCAGGCTCTAACATGAGGTCCAACCCATGCTGTGCAGGTGGCTGGATAACTCTGATGCTTGTTTCCTCCATCTCCTCCCGCCAACCACAAACAACAGAGAAGAGATGATAATCCTCTTCATCTCCTGACAGTTGCTTGACCATCACCTCTTCCTACTCCATTTGTTCCTCGGCTCTTTCACCTTCACTAACAGTTTGTCTGGTATCACCAGCCCCCTTCGATTGCAGTAATCTTCCCTCCCTTGGCACCCTGAGAAATTTTTTAAACTCATTCGCAACTGAAAAAAATAGTTTTTTTACTCTGCACACAGCTGAATTTCACCACCACAAAATGACAAGCTAACACATGGCTTACTGTATCACGTTTGTCACAGAAAAAAAAATATTTTTTTAATCTTGTTAGCAACTGAAAAAAATAGTTTTTTTTACTCTGCACACAGCTGAATTTCACTGCCACAAAATGACAAGGTGGACTACTATGGCTTGCTGTATCATATTAGCAACTGAAATAAATAGATTTTTAAAGGTGTACTCGTGTATGGAGCACAATAGAAGCAGTACACAACAGACTTCTATGAAATGTACTCTGCCATCATTGTGTGGACCTCAGTAATGGCACAAGAAAAAAAATCTGCTGGAAGGTAGATTTCATAGCCACACAGGACACTAGCTACCTAAACTATCTAACTTAGAAGCCACTGCCTAGCTAACTAGCTAAAATCTATCAGTATGCAGGAGCAGACCAGGAGCATCGTCTATGATCTGTTATAGTCACAAAATGGCGCTAAAACAACATGTCCGCTCTTTATATAGAGAGGGACATGTGATTTCAACAGTCAATGGCACAAGCCCTTGTTTCTGGACATTGTGGATGGTTCCTACGCCCTGATTGGCTAGCCACGATTTGCACACATAATGTTAGAAAAAAAAAAGATTACAAGCATGCCACTGCTCTAAGCTCCTGTGAGCTCTCCCCAGCCCCTCCACTCATCAAACACGCCCCCCTGCTCATCATACATAACCACTATCCTAGCCAAAGTGATAAAAATACTTTAGTTGCAACGCAATCATTTCCCACACTTTTACTGAATTTTACCGATTTTTGCCGATTTTAAGAAAAATTGTTCGTGCTTCAGATCATGAATCCCAATGTGCCATATTCGTGCCGAATTTGAACGTGGGCAATCGTTTTTCGAACATATTCGCTCATCACTGGTGAGCAGCCTCTTCTTGCCTCAGCAGCGCTGGAAACTCTTTTATTAGATTAGAAAGACAGGGTGGACAGCAGTAGAGATGAGCGTTGTTCTACTTGAACTGTTCGCCAATCTCAAATTCGAGCTGTTTTGGGCGGTGTTCGAGCCGTTCGGCGAACACAAACAATTTGAGAAAAATTCGGCTGTTCGAGGTTATGTTCGATAACTGTTCGTGCACCAAAATCATAACTGGATTTTTTCTCAGTAATGATGAAAATTAATGTTAATACGCAGTTTGAGTGTACAGCGGGGTGGGGGGAGGGGCAGGGGATGGATCTCTGCAGGAACAATGAAGATCTCCATTTTTTTTTTCTCTTTCCCGCATTTACAGTGGGGAGGTGCAATCTGTCAGCCTATCAGCAGCGCACACACGGAGCGAAGTGCTTTTTTTCACACAAGGGCATGTGTCATTGGCAGTGTATGTCACATGTCCTTGCCCTATAAGACCAAGCCATTTTCCCCGTCGCCACCATTTTCTCACTGCTGCAGCTGCGTGTTAGACGGCACCGCTGTTGCTGTGTGCGCTATACCTTGTTAATTTCAAGCCAATTTTCGCACAAATCTACAGATAGCTCGGGAGTAGGGAATAGTTGTGATTGCAGTCCTTTTAAGGACTAGGTTACAGCATTTCCTATGACTTTTATCAGGCAGGTCTGTGCTCTTAAATAGATAGGTTGTGGGAGTAAAGACTAATTGTAATTGGAGTCCTTTTCAGGACTAGGTTACATCAGTTCCTATAAGTTTTTGCCAGGCAGGTCTGTGCCAGTGCTGTGCAAGTTTTTTTCACAGCATTTGGCTGAATCTAGCAAAGCTAATCCTTTTTGGCCTATTGCAGAGTGTGTTAGTCAGTGGAGTAGCCTATCTGTGTTGCAAGATATACCACCTGTGTATAGAATACCAATTTTTTTACTGCACCTAGTGAAGTAAAATCTTTTGGGCATAGCATCATTCTATTAGTCCATCTATACTGACCTCCATAAGGTTGCAAATTGAATATAATTATTTTCTGCATCTAGCTCTGAAAAAATATTGGGCTTCTAGCTGTGTGTGGGACTTGTTGTATTAGTCCATCTATACTGACCTCCATCAGGTTGCAAACTGAATATATTTTTTTCTGCATCTACCTCTGAAAAAATATTGGGCTTCTAGCTGTGTGTGGGACTTGTTCTATTAATCCATCTATACAGACCTCCATCAGGTTGCAAACTGAATATATTTTTTTCTGCATCTACCTCTGAAAAAATATTGGGCTTCTAGCTGTGTGTGGGACTTGTTGTATTAGTCCATCTATACTGACCTCCATCAGGTTGCAAATTAAAAATAATTTTTATCTGCATCTACAGTACCTCTGAAAAAATATTTGGGCTTCTAGCTGTGTGTGGGACTTGTTCTATTAGTGCATCTATACTGACCTCCATCAGGTTGCAAATTGAATATAATTTTTATCTGCATCTAGCTCTGAAAAAATATTTGGCCTTCTAGCAGTGTGTGGGACTTTCTCTATTAGTCCATCTATACTGACCTCCATCAGGTTGCAAATTAAAAATAATTTTTATCTGCATCTACCTCTGAAAAAAATATTTGGGCTTCTAGCTGTGTGTGGGACTTGTTCTATTAATCCATCTATACTGACCTCCATCAGGTTGCAAACTGAATATATTTTTTTCTGCATCTACCTCTGAAAAAATATTGGGCTTCTAGCTGTGTGTGGGACTTGTTGTATTAGTCCATCTATACTGACCTCCATCAGGTTGCAAACTGAATATATTTTTTTCTGCATCTACCTCTGAAAAAATATTGGGCATCTAGCTGTGTGTGGGACTTGTTCTATTAATCCATCTATACAGACCTCCATCAGGTTGCAAACTGAATATATTTTTTTCTGCATCTACCTCTGAAAAAATATGTGGCCTTCTAGCAGTGTGTGGGACTTTCTCTATTAGTCCATCTATACTGACCTCCATCAGGTTGCAAATTCAAAATAATTTTTTGTCTGCATCTAGCTCTGAAAAAATATTGGGCTTCTAGCTGTGTGTGGGACTTGTTGTATTAGTCCATCTATACTGACCTCCATCAGGTTGCAAACTGAATATATTTTTTTCTGCATCTACCTCTGAAAAAATATTGGGCTTCTAGCTGTGTGTGGGACTTGTTCTATTAATCCATCTATACAGACCTCCATCAGGTTGCAAACTGAATATATTTTTTTCTGCATCTACCTCTGAAAAAATATTTGGGCTTCTAGCTGTGTGTGGGACTTGTTCTATTAATCCATCTATACAGACCTCCATCAGGTTGCAAACTGAATATATTTTTTTCTGCATCTACCTCTGAAAAAATATTGGGCTTCTAGCTGTGTGTGGGACTTGTTCTATTAATCCATCTATACAGACCTCCATCAGGTTGCAAACTGAATTTATTTTTTTCTGCATCTACCTCTGAAAAAATATTGGGCTTCTAGCTGTGTGTGGGACTTGTTCTATTAATCCATCTATACAGACCTCCATCAGGTTGCAAACTGAATATATTTTTTTCTGCATCTACCTCTGAAAAAATATTTGGGCTTCTAGCTGTGTGTGGGACTTGTTCTATTAGTCCATCTATACTGACCTCCATCAGGTTGCAAACTGAATATATTTTTTTCTGCATCTACCTCTGAAAAAATATTGGGCCTTCTAGCAGTGTGTGGGACTTTCTCTATTAGTCCATCTATACTGACCTCCATCAGGTTGCAAATTCAAAATAATTTTTTGTCTGCATCTAGCTCTGAAAAAATATTGGGCTTCTAGCTGTGTGTGGGACTTGTTGTATTAGTCCATCTATACTGACCTCCATCAGGTTGCAAATTAAAAATATTTTTTTTCTGCATCTACAGTACCTCTGAAAAAATATTTGGGCTTCTAGCTGTGTGTGGGACTTGTTCTATTAGTCCATCTATACTGACCTCCATCAGGTTGCAAATTGAATATAATTTTTATCTGCATCTAGCTCTGAAAAAATATTTGGCCTTCTAGCAGTGTGTGGGACTTTCTCTATTAGTCCATCTATACTGGCCTCCATCAGGTTGTAAATTGAATATAATTTTTATCTGCATCTAGCTCTGAAAAAATATTTGGCCTTCTAGCAGTGTGTGGGACTTTCTCTATTAGTCCATCTATACTGACCTCCATCAGGTTGCAAATTAAAAATAATTTTTATCTGCATCTACCTCTGAAAAAATATTTGGGCTTCTAGCAGTGTGTGGGACTCATTGTATTAGGCCATCTATACCAAGCTCCACCAGCTTTGAAATTAATAATAATTTTTAGCTGCATCTAGCCCTGAAAATAATTTTTCCCAATAGTGGTAGCAATAGAAATATGGGGCGCGCGCCTGGCTAACAAAAATATACGCTTCATAACACAAAACACCAGCCTAGCGCACTGCATTAATAAGATGGCATCATCGTCTCTCCCAGTGCTAGGCCTACTACGCAGGCTAGTATTCCTGTGCCTAAAACACAATGTATGGGTCCGCGCTAGCCACTATGCTGAGGGGTATAAAGCTGCTGCTAACACTTTATAACAATTCAATTGGCAGATTTTCACAGAGCTCTTCCACAACGCCCACCCATCGGGCAACAGTTGCCCACCCTCCCTATGGGATCTAGTTGCGAATAGTTGATGCCATTAATCAGAGCGTCAGTTGCCCCGTCAACGTGGCAAGCATACGGTAAGGCATGGGAAGAGTGGACACGACTAGTAGCAGGCAGACGGGTTGACCAATGTGAACAAGCCAGATCACAAGTCACCATAGAATTTCTCCACCAGCTAATGATGAGGGGCATATCAGGGGCGTCAGCGCAGCGGTGTCTGACCGGAGTAGCATTTCACTTCCAACTACTGAATTGGGGAGATGTGACAAGGATTCATCATCAGACAATCCATAAAAGGGTGGAAAAGGGGTCAGCCAAGTCAGGAATGTAGACGTCCCGTCCCGTGTCACTAAAACTGATTTCTCACATCTTATCCCTAACACCATTAACATGACACTCACAATTTGAAGCAACACTAATGTCTACTGCATTTGTGATCGCCTTCTTCGGGGCGCTATGTATAAGCGAATTAGTCCCTCAATCCAAAATTACCACCAGTGGACGCTTATTACACCAGGAAGTAGTCATAGCCAATAATGCAATACGTGTACGCATACACCAATCGAAAACGGTTCCAGCGGGCAGGGGTACTTGGGTACTTCTACAACCCACAAACGGTACACTGAGTCGGGTAACAATAGTAAAAACATATCTAACCATCAGATCACAAAGTAATTTCTTCGTATCACACATTGATGGAACGCCATTATCAAGATACCTGTTCCAAGCTATATTTAATAAATGCATAACATCGGCAGGGAACCACCCCAAAGATTACGGGACACACTCATTCCGCATAGGTGCGGCCACGGAAGCAGCAAGAGCAGGACTGTCAGAAACGGAAGTTCAGAGGATAGGGAGATGGCGATCCACGTGTTTGGCGAGATACATAAGACCGGACTTGTTATCCTAACGTGGTTTGTTTCTTTTACAGGTGACGCTAAGCCAACAGTGTGAGTGATAGGCCACTCGTATATATATTGGGCATAAAAAAGGGCGAAAGTCCGCTCAGGCTGGAGGAAATTAGAGTTTCATAACACATATTTCAACTGGAGAGGTATTAGAGGCCTGCTATGGCCACTGGTACTAATGGAGGTAATCAAGGTAGGGAGAGAGGCAAGAGGTCTGGTCATCTTAGTTATACAGGCCGGGGGAAACAACCTAGATCATCACAAGAGCGCATAACTAATGGCAATAATGAAACTAGACACTGAGCGCTTCAGAGAATTTTTCACAAAATTAGCTATAGTATGATCAGAGATTGTGCCGATAGCAGTATGGCAAGGTGCGCGAGACATCACGGCCATCGAATGGACAAGGCGGGTAATAAATATTCGGATGGCAAAATTTAGAAGAGACAGAGGCGGTGTACTGATACGACACCGACAACTGGAAGGAGATAAAGCAGGCCTCATACGGCCCGACGGTGTTCACTTAATAGATATTGGACTGGACATATTCCTGTCAGGACTCCAGGACGGAGTGGAACAAGCGTTAAGAGTGATGGGTGGGGGTCAGAGTCCTGCATACGAGTATGCTGGATCCTCCGTGGCCTGGAAATAGAAAGGACATGTTGGAGAGTTACACTTGTTGGCCAACTTGCCGGAGTGGGGACCCAGGGCATGCTGCAACAAGCTGAATTATTTTAGAAATAAAATGCCTTTCTAATGGAATGAGTATAAAGAGTTAATAAAGCGGTGACCGATCCTCACCCATCCAGTTGTAAGAGTTACATTATTGGGTTGTCCATGAAAGGGGGGCGGTAGGGGGGCTGAGCATCTGGGTTTGGTTGGGGGTCCCCACAGTCTGCCTAGGCTAGATTAATTTAAAAATTCTTATTAGATACACAGGCGGTGCAGCTTGCTTCGCAGCTGGGCTACTACGCCCAAAGTATTGCCTAGGCTAGATGCAGTTAAAAATTCTACGCTGACTAGCAGACACTGAAGATTTGGAGCAGACCTCTGAGTAAACAGCTCTTCAGACTCAACCATCTGTGTTACCCCAAGCCATAGTGTATGTAGTTTCTTACAGTTAAAAGGGGGGGGTGCGACCCAACCCACCTGGAATTGACGATGCCAACGTCACGTAAGACACAGCAAGGGGACTCCCAAAATTGTGGCACAGACACCACTTAACCCTAGAACGCATACCTGTGGCCTTGCAGGCCCGCCCAGTTAATTGTTTTCTATTTTCTGCAAGATTGCTTTAGTTAGAATTTTGAAACTCTAGGTATTCTTCATGTATATAGTTGTTTGTCATTTGAGTTTGAGTTATTCCATGTTATTTGCACACGGGCCTAAAGGGCCCCAGGTATGTGAAAGTGTAGATTTTTATGGTCATGCGTTCTAGGGTTAAGTGGCATCAATTGCCCCACTGTTGCTTAAAACGGTTGGTGAGGTGATTTTACCAAATCCCCAAGCTTTTAGTCTCCCAAGGATGACACAGGGGTAGAAATGTCCTTGCGAATCCATGATTTGATCATCTTTATGAACGTGAGTCTGTCTACATTCTCAGTGGACAGCCGCGTGCGCTTATCTGTCAGCACATCACCAGCAGCGCTGAACACACGTTCAGAGAGAATGCTGGCTGCATGGCATGACAAGATCTCCAAGGCGTGAGTGGCGAGCTCCGGCGATTTTTCAAGATTGGAATACACAAATGAGCAAGGGTCCAGTGACACAGTCATGGCTTCGATGTTCACTTGGAGATTCTCCTGTACCATCCTCTCTAGGCATTGACTATGTGTCAGACTTCTTGTCTCCTGTGGCCTTGCAAAGGATGGTCTAAAAAAGTGGTGAAACGAGTCCACAAAATTGCTGTTACCAGCAGATACTGTGTTACTGTTACTGCTTGAGTGATGAAGACTCGACAGTCCCACCGTTGGCAAGTTAGAACTGTGAGATTCACTACGTGCACCACTGGTGTTTTGTGGAAAAGCACATGTAAGATTCTGCAACAGATACTCCTGCATTCGTCAATACCTTTTTATGGCAGGAATTATTTCGGCAAATATACTTTTGTACCGGGGATCTAAGAGTGTGGCAACCCAGTAGTCGGGATTACTTCGAATTCTGACAATCCGGGGGTCATGTTGCAGGTAGTGCAGCAAGAAGGCACTCATGTGTCTTGCGCATCCAGAAGGACCAAGTCCTTGTTGTGTTGGTAGCGAGGTAAGAATCATGCTTCCTTCCTCTGCCCTCTCCCTCCAACCTCGCACAACAGAAATGTGATCAAGGTCTCCCTCATCTGATGAGTCTTCCATGCCCATTGCCAGTTCGTCCTCCACTTCTTCCTCGGCTCCTGCACCTTCCTCAACAGTTTGGCTGCTACCATGCGCCCTGGTTAATCCCTCTCCCCCACCCTCCCATGCCTGCCGCCTTGGTGCTGCCAACCGTCTGGACCTTGGAGATGTTATCCCTTCCGCATATGACTTCTCCTCTACTTCCTCCACCTCCTCTTGTCCCACCACCTGACTCCGAATTCTGTTTAACATGTGCTCCAGCATGTAAATCACCGTAATAGTCATGCTGATAATGGCATCGTCAGCACTAAACATCTTCGTCGCCATTTCAAGACTGTGCAGAAGGGTGCATAGGTCCCTCATCTGAGACCACTCCTCCAGCGTGATTTGCCCCACCTCTGGATCTCGTTGGCCCAGGCTATACGTCAGAACGTATTGCACCAGGGCTTGTCGGTGCTGCCACAGTCGCTGCAACATGTGCAGAGTTGAATTCCACCGTGTCGGCACATCGCATTTCAGCCGGTGAACTGGCAGGCCCAGCGACTTCTGTAGAGATGTAAGTCGTTGAACTGCGGGATGCGAACGGCGGAAGTGAGCACACAGCGACCGTGCACTCTGCAGAAGGCCATCTAGTCCGGGATAGTGGGCTAAAAATTGCTGGACAACCAGGTTCAACACGTGAGCCATACAAGGCACGTGTGTGACATTGCCCCGGCGAAGTGCCGCACCCAGGTTTGCAGCATTGTCGCACATGGCCTTCCCTGGTTGCAGGTCCAGTGGAGACAACCTTTCATGAAACTGGGTCTCCAGAGCTGACCAAAACTCCTCAGCTGTGTGACTCACATTTCCCAGACATTTCAAAGTAAACACTGATGCGTTGAGCCCTGCTGCCAGCATAGTAAGGAGGTGTGCAGGATTCCTTCTGCGCAGTTAGAAAGCAGGTGGCATTACCAGACAGGCTTTGGGTGCAGGTGGAGGACCGAGAGGAGGTTGAGGAGGCAGAAGCAGTGGAGGAAGTTCGAGATAAAGAGGATTAACACACAACTCGTGGGGACGGTAAGACTTGGACAGCAGCCCCTTGTCCTGCTGTCACCATAGTTACCCAGTGCCCAGTCAGCGACATGTAACGCCCCTGTCCATGCCTTCTCGTCCAAGTGTCTGTGGTGAAGTGCACCCTGTCACACACAGAGTTTCTCAAAGAAGCGGTGATGTTGTGTGCGACATGCTAGTGGAGCGCAGGCACACCTTTCTTTGAGAAGTAGTGCCGACTGGGCATCTGGTACTGGGGCACTGTGACGGACATAAGGTCTTGAAAATCCTCTGTGTCCTCCAGGTGGAAAGGCAGCATTTCTGTAGCCAACAGCTTGCAGATGGTGAAATTCAACCTCTTCGCTTTCTCATGGCTAGGAGGAAATGGTCTTTTACTTTTCCACATCTGAGGGACCGAGGGCTGGCTGTT
Source organism: Phyllobates terribilis (assembly GCF_046119375.1). Lineage (NCBI taxonomy): Eukaryota > Metazoa > Chordata > Amphibia > Anura > Dendrobatidae > Phyllobates > Phyllobates terribilis. The sequence goes on along the minus strand of NW_027362762.1, from coordinate 321,893,958 downwards.
GTGCTTAGACGGTGTTGAGTAGGGTGTCCCCGGCAACTGCCGGTCTGTGAGGAAGATGCAGGCGGACATGTTAGGTTGCCTTGATCCAAAGGTGGTGCTCTCGATGTCGGAGAGCGCTCAACACTAGGTGTTTCCACTTCCCAATGAACTGACGACCTGCCAATCACACTGGCTGTTGCGGGTAAAGAGGTGGCAGGTCTGCGTCCAAAAACATGTGTGACTGCTGTCCCCCCAGTCACAGAGGATGAAGAGGCTGCGGATGCACAAGATGGGGCAGACGGTGGTTGGCCCAGCCGGCTAGGCCGCATTGTAGCACAGTGAGCTTCCCACTGCAACTTATGCTTCATATCCATGTGACGGTACATGCATGAAGTACTCAAACTATGTATTTTTTGGCCTCTACTTAGCTTTTGCTGACAAATATTACAGATAACACGAGTTGGGTCATCCTTATCGATCTGAATAAATGCCCAGGCTATGCAAGGCTTAGAGCCCATGTGACCTGAAGAGCCACTACGACTTGTGGTCAGAGGCAGAGTTGTGGTTGAGGATGCAGTTGTTGACGTGCTTCCAGTACTACGTCTCTGTTCAGGAAGGCGCAACCTAACCTCGTCGTCAATAGCATCTGTGATGCCCCGCTGCGCTTGGTATCACAGATCCTACAAGAGTGCATTGATGGAATCCTCCACAAGAGGCCCCCATAAACATTCACACATCTCCACCTTCCACCTCAGACCAGCAGAGGGAGCCCGTTAGGGATATAAATAGGGAAGGTGGAGCTAGGCAGTTCAGTTCCTCTGAAGAGTTCCTGCAGTAGAGAAGCCTAAGAGAGGTCAGTCTGCAGTGGAGCTCAGTCTAGTCTAGAGAACGCAGTTAATAGTTCAGCAGTGGAGCACGAGGCTCCTGCTTGCTAGATTCAGGGAGCCCAGATAGAGCTTAAGGTGTGCCGGTGCCGTAAGATCAATGAAGCGCGGCAAGCTGCAGTTAGTGTGTATAGCCTAGTGAGGGCCCGAGTAGGCCGAAGGCGAGTGGCGAGTTAGTACATAAGGGGCAGAGGAGCTTAACCAGCTCACCCCGAAGCATTTACCGGACACAGGATCCGAGCTTACCGGTATCTCTATGACCCAGTAAGGCATAACCGGAATCCCTGGAGAACTACAAGTCCTAGGATCGCTAAGGTGCTGATATGTAACAGAGCCAGGAGACGCTTAGGCCCCGCATACTGGGAGCGTGAACTCCAAGAGAAGGCCCTACCACAAGGTCAGCCAGCGCAGGACAGAGACAAAGTTAGGCCTAGCTCCAGGCAGGTCAGAAACTTACTACGCAGAGGCAAGAAACAGGAGGCCCTACACCCGCTCATTGGGGAGGATCCTGATATGCACCCTTCACCCTACAGTGCTCCGGGATGTGCCTGAATTTCCACCAGTAAAAGGTACTGAAGTGACTACCGTGTCCGTTCCCGTTCTTGCTCTGACCCAGCTGTGTCTCGCCTGTCCTGCATTCCCCCTGCATACGCTGCCCTGAGACCTAGCTCCACCTGTGGGGAGCTATACCATCGAGCTGCCTTATCACCAGCCTCAGTGGACTGCTGCAGCGCTGGTGCTTGTCACCAGATACCACAGGTGGCATCATGAACTCTTATAAAATTAACAATTATCCACCCTTTTAAAGAGAGACCCCAGGGTACGGGCCAGGGAGCCGACCACCGCGACATCCCCAAGGCCAGGCAAATGCCCGGGTACCGAGTCATCCCCATCCCCAGGGCTAGTCACATCCTCCTCCACCTCCTCTGCTGACCTCATCGACTGTCTGACTGTGGGTTGACAGTAAGTGGGATCTCCAACCTCGTCATCATCACCCTGTGTGTTATCACACCCGTCGCCCTCAGAGCCAACCTCTTCCTGCCCTGACCGAAAAGTCAAGTTGTCACTCCAATCAGGTATTTGAGTCTCATCATCGTCTTCATCATTGTCTCCACCAACAGGAGTTACAGTTTGGGAACAAGGGTCTACATTATGCTCAGAACCTTCTTCATCTGGTCCTGGATCCAACTTATAAAGATTCTGGGCATCGGATCAGATCATTTCCTCATCTGGATTAACAGAAGCTCTGGAGCAGACCTCCGTTTCCCAGGCTATAGTATGAGTAAACAGCTGGGCAGACTCAGCCATCTGTGTTACCCCATACTCAGACGGGCAGCTGGAGACTTGGGAGCTGTGAGGAAGCAAGTGCGATTGGGGTGACACCTCTGAGGACTGGAGTATTTGTGACGTTGAAATTGAGGTGATGGAGAGCCCACTTGAAGGAGCACTTGATATCCGTTGAAGCACCTGCTGTTTTTGTGCCTCATCTAGAATTTGTAACGATGGGCGTGTCCGTAAGAATGGGATCGTATCACATTGTCCACGAAAAGAAGTCGACATCTTAGTTTGGCTGGAAGATGGTCTTTCTTCTGCAGATGTTACTCCCCCCCCCACCATGGGGGGCCTCGACCCACCGGCGGACAGGCACCAGTATTGGGATAGGGGGGCTGGCCGTCAGGGTCCACTGCGGCTCTGGCACAAACCCGGCGACACAGAGGTGGCACAGGCAGGAACGGACTGGCCGTGTCGGCTTCTCACTTTTTGGATTTTAGAAGGGCATGACATGCCTATATCTGTGTCTCCCCCTCCTTTTACTCCTCCACCTCTTTTCTTTTCGCATGACTATATGTACTTGTCACTTTTCCATGTGTTAGTTGTGTCGTCTGAGCAGTTTGTCAGCTTTTGGACACCTTTGAAGGTGTTTTCTATGTGTTTCTATGTGTTTTTGTTTGCCTGCCATTGGTTTTAATGGTGTTCGAAGGTGTTCGACGAACAGTTCGACGAACAGTTCGGCGAACACATGGGTGTTCGACGAACCGAACCGAACTTGAACACTATGGGGGTGGCTCAACACTAGACAGCAGTGTGAGCAGCACCTCTGGTATCTCCACTATTTGATCAAATAGGTGGGATGGACAGCACTGTGAGCAATCCTTTCAACTGCAGCACCTCTGGTATCTCCAGTAGTGTTGAGCCACCCCCGTAGTGTTCGAGTTCGGTTCGGTTCGTCGAACACCCGTGTGTTCGCCGAACTGTTCGTCGAACTGTTCGTCGAACACCTTCGAACACAGTTAAAACCAATGGCAGGCAAACAAAAACACATAGAAACACATAGAAAACACCTTCAAAGGTGTCCAAAAGCTGACAAACTGCTCAGAAGACACAACTAACACATGGAAAAGTGACAAGTACATATAGTCATGCGAAAAGAAAAGAGGTGGAGGAGTAAAAGGAGGGGGAGACACAGATATAGGCATGCCATGCCCTTCTAAAATCCAAAAAGTGAGAAGCCGACACGCTCAGTCCGCTCCTGCCCGTGCCACCTCCGTGTCGCCGGGTTTGTGCCAGAGCCGCGGTGAACCCTGACGGCCAGCCCCCCTCTCCCAATACTGGTGCCTGTCCGCTGGTGGGTCGAGCGAGCCCCCCTGTGGTGGAGGCAGCTCTAAGCTTTTTAATTTAAATTGGCTCTCTAATTTGAATAAATACACTTTAAATCCATTTACAAGGATCTATTGGAGGGCAAGTCTCATGCCAGCAGCCGCGTAATTCCAGCTCCAGTAGCGTCCACTAAAGCTGCTGCAGTTAAAAAGCTTTTATAAGGATCGAGCTTGGCTGTCCACCGCAAGGCATCCTACTGCCAGTCCGAGCCCCTATTCCTTGGGGTGCCTCCTGATGCTCTTCACTGAGTATCCCGTGGTCCCGAAGCATTTCCTTTGAAAAAATTAAGTGTCCAAACTACAGGTGGTGTAGCTTGCTTAACAGCCGGGATAATCCACTGACTAGCAGACCCTGCTACTGGGCACAAAGTATTTCCTGGGCTAGATGCAGTTAAAAATTTGTAATTAGATACTCTTGTTGGATGCTGAGAAAGCATTCCATAGAGTCTCCTGGCACGCCATATATGATTCTCTTAAAAAGCTTGGGGTAGGGGTCTAGGGGACCCTTTTATAGCCAAAATCACGGCCCTGTATCGCAATACGTCACCTAGGCTGAAGATAAATGGAACTGAAGCACCCTGTGGGCTCGGTTGCTACAGAGGTATTGCACCTCACCCAGAGGTGTGATATCTCACTCTCAGGTAAGGATGTAGTGTGGATCAGGACCCGACACCTGCATGCATTACACCACATTGCCGTGGGGCAGGGCGAGCAATATGCCCCTGAGATGGGCACGACAGTCCCTGTCCCTGGCTGGAGTGGGGGGAGGGAACACTGAGGAAGGGGAACCCTGTAGTGCAGGAGCAGGGAGGAAGCAGTTCCTGGGTGCATTGAGAAGGGAGTATAAAAGGTGGGCACCATCTTAGTTCAGTGCAGAGAAGTCTGAGCAGAAGTGGCAGGGAGCAGGGGCTCTGCATGAGCTCTGCTCCGGAGGCGGGCCTAGTAACAGAGGCCCAGGCCTGGAAGAGGGAGAAGGAAGGAAGAGGAGTGGAGAAGGCTCCAGGAATGAGGAACAAAGGGATCTCAGGGGTGCGGATGGGCGAGTCGCCACCGCACGCCCGAATCCACCTGCGTGGAGGGGTCAGGCCAAAGGGGGAGACCGGTTCCCGAAACTAGTGGAGGCAGGAAACGACCCTCAGCTAGAAACAGGAGGCTGTGACATTTTATGTGGCGCAGCCCCTCGCTACACCCGCTAGGAAGGCACCACATAGGGTCAGGGAAACTGGCGCCAAGTTTACCAAGAGGAGGCCCGAGGCAGCCGAACAGAAGGGTTGGTAAGAAAGGCCAGACAAAGGACACACAAAGGGGGTCCTGTGAAGCACTCCAAAGTTATCTGGGAGTTGTCTGAGCCCCTCACCTGGTGAGCACAGTACGACGTGGGCAGCCGTTACCTGCAGACGTGGTCTGGATAATAAGAACTGTGAGTAAAGGCCCTGGACTGCATCACTGACTCCGTGTCATTACTGCTGCTGCCCTGCACCATCACCCCCATCCTCCGCATACACTGCCCTGAGGCTATACTCCTCCCGTGGGGAGTTATGCTACGCTCTGCTGCACCCACAACACCAGCCTCAGCGGTCTGCCCTGGAGCGGCGGTTCACTCTGACCGCAATCCACGGGTGGCGTAGTCGGACATTTAAACATCAAAACCACATAAATAGTTCCGCCACTGGTTTGACCGCCCTGAGCCTCGGAATCGGGTTGCCGCCACGGAGACTACAACCACCAGCATCCACCAAAAAGGGTCCGGCTCCGGGTGTCCCAAGGCCAAGGGGGCGCGTCAGAACATTTTCATCACCTTTCACAATCACCAATGGGACAAGGCAGGGATGTTCTCTGTCCCCTCTCTTATACATCCTAGTGACGGAGCACCTGCTCTCATCAATTCGCCATAACCCCAATATTAGGTGGATTGAGGTGGGAGGCACCGAGTACAAGTGCTCTCTATTTGCTGATGATGTCCTAGTATATATCACTCAATCACATATATCCATCCATGCTGTTATGGCTGAAATAGATCACTTTGTTACATGGTCAAATTTTAAAATCAATGCAGCGAAGTCTGAGGCCCTCGATGTCTCCCTCCCCAAATCCATATAGGATTCCATCCAGTCCAACTTTCCCTTTGCCTGGCCCTCACAGGGTATCAAATACTTAGGAATTCCTATTCATAGAGACCTCTCCCATCTATGTTATCTTAATTTTGGGCCCTTTATTGAACAACTCCATACAGACCACGGTTGGCAAGTTAGAACTGTAAGATTCACTACATGAACCACTGGTGTTTTGTGGAAAAGCACATGTACACTGTGTTCCAAATTATTATGCAAAAAGTGTTTAGGAGTGATAAGGGAAGAATTTGTTTGTTTGTCAGTTAAACTCATTGATGGTGATGTGTGTCAGGGCTCTTTATATCACTGTAAGCAATTGCAGACACCTGTGCTAATTAGTTTGGCAGGTGTGTCCAATGAAAGGCAAGACTACTTAAGAAGGCTGTCTCACATTATTAAGCAGCCTACATTTTCTGCCAAAATGGGAAAGAAAAAGGATGTGTCGGCTGCTGAGAAGCAACAAATTGTGGAGTGTTTAGGTCAAGGCATGACTACAATCAACATTGTGCGATGATCAGGATGAAGTGTCTTGGCAATCAAGAAGTATGTAGCTGATTCACAGTACACACGTGTGCGTGCTGATAAGGGCAAATTGAGGACTCTTTCCTACAGGCAATTACGTCAGGTTGAAAGAGCAGCGGCAAAAATGCCTTGTCATAGCAGCAGACAAGTTTTTGAAGCTGCTTGTGCCTCCAACGTCCCCCGAACAACAAGATGCAGGGTCCTTCAGAGGTTTGCAGCTGTGCATACGCCATCCTGTCGACCTCCTCTAACCACTTCACACAAGCAGAAACGGCTCCAGTGGGCCAAACATTACATGAAGACTGATTTCAAAACTGTTTTGTTCACGGATGAGTGCCGTGCAGCGCTCGATGGTCCAGATGGATGGAGTGGAGGATGGCTGGTTGATGGACACCCCACGCAAACACGGCTACAGCGCCAACAAGGAGGAGGTGGAGTAATGTTTTGGGCTGGAATCATGGGGAGAGAGATTGTCGGCCCCTTTAGGATCCCTGAAGGCGCTAAAGATGAACTCCATAATGTATGTGGATTTTCTCAAACAGCACTTCCTGCCATGGTTCAAGAAGAAGAACCGTGTATTTCACAGCAAGATCATTTTTCTGCATGATAATGCACCATCTCATGCTGCACATAAAACATCTGCATCTCTGGCTGATATGGGCATAAAAGGGGACAAACTTATGGTGTGACCCCCATGCTCCCCTGACCTCTACCCCATTCAGAACCTTTGGAGCATCATTAAAAGGAGTGTCTATGATGGCGGGAGGCAGTTCACATCTAAGCAACAGCTCTGGGAGGGTATTCTGTCCTCATGCAAAACAATTGAAGCAGAAACCATCCAAAACCTGACAAATTCAATGGACGAGAGAGTTCAGAAGCTCCTTTCGAACAAGGGATCCTATGTGAAAATGTAACATCACCTAGAATAAAGTTTTGAGTTGAAAACTGTTTGATTTCAGTTTCTAACAACCTGCTAATGCTTATAATTTCAAAAATGACCATTTTTTTGGTCTTTATTAAAATGAAAAGGTTGATCGAAAAGTTTGGGGGATCTAAGAGTGTGGCAACCCAGTAGTCATGATTACTTCGAATTCTGACAATATGAGGGTCATGCTGCAGATAGTGCAGCAAGAAGGCACTTATGTGTCTTGCGCATCTTGGAGCCCCAAAATTATTTTCCGGGCTAGATGCAGCTAAAAATTATTACTAATTTTAAATCTGGTGAAGCTTTAGTATAGATGGCCTAATAGGATCAGTGCTGCACACTGCTACAAAGCCCAAATTATTTTCCAGTCAAGATACAGATAAACATGATTAGTAATTTTAAATCTGGTGGAGCTTATTATAGATGGCCTAATAGAATCAGTGCTGCACACTGCTACAAAGCCCAAATTATTTTCCAGCCAAGATACAGATAAACATGATTAGCAATTTGAAAGCTTAAAACGGTTGGTAGGGTGATTTTAACCAATCATCAAGCTTTTACTCTCCCCAGGATGACACAGGGGTAGAAAAGTCGTTTCGGATCCATGATTTGTTCATCTTTATGAACGTGAGTCTGTCTACATTATCAGTGGAGAGCCGCGTGCGCTTATCTGTCAGCACACCACCAGCAGCGCTGAACACACGTTCAGACAGAACGCTGGCTGCGGGGCATGACAAGATCTCCAAGGCGTAAGTGGCTAGCTCCGGCCATTTATCCAGATTGGAAGCCCAAAAAGAGCAAGGGTCCAGTGACACAGTCGTGGCTTCAATGTTTACTTGGAGATACTCCTGTACCATCGTCTCTAGGCGTTGACTATGTGTCAGACTTCTTGTCTCCTGTGGCCTTGCAAAGGATGGGCTAAAAAAGTGGTGAAATGATTCCGCAAAATTGATGTTACCAGCAGATACTGTGGTTCTGTTACAGTTTGAGTGCTGAACACTTGACGGTCCCACGGTTGGCAAGTTGGAACTGTGAGATTCACTACGTGCACCACTGGTATTTTGTGGAAAAGCACATGTAAGATTCTGCAACTGTCTCTGCTGATACTCCTGCATGCGTGCATCCCTTTCTATGGCAGGAATAATTTCTGCAAATTTACTTTTGTACCGGGGATCTAACAGTGTGGCAACCCAGTAGTCAGGATTATTTCTAATTCTCACAATTCGAGGGTCATGTTGCAGGTAGTGCAGCAAGAAGGCACTCATGTGTGTTGCGCATCCAGGAGCACCAAGTCCCTGTTGTGTTGGTGGCGAGGTAACAATCATGCTTCCTTCCTCTGTCCTCTCCCCCCAACCTCGCACAACAGAAATGTGATCAAGGTCTCCCTCATCTGATGAGTCTTCCATCAGTTCGTCCTCCACTTCTTCCTGGGCTCCTGCACCTTCCTCACTAGTTTGGCTGCTACCATGCGCCCTGGTAAAACCATCTCCCCCACCCTCACATGCCTGCCGCCTTGGTGCTGCCGACCGTCTGGACCTTGCAGATGTTAGCCCTTCCGCATACAACTCCTCCTCCTCTACTTCCTCCACCTCCTCTTGTGCCACCACCTGACTCCGAATTCTGTTTAACATGTGCTCCAGCATGTAAATCACCGGAATAGTCATGCTGATAATGGCATCGTCAGCACTAAACATCTTCGTCGCCATTTCAAAACTGTGCAGAAGGGTGCATAGGTCCCTGATCTGAGACCACTCCTCCAGCGTGATTTGCCCCACCTCTGGATCTCGTTGGCCCAGGCTATACGTCAGAACGTATTGCACCAGGGCTTGTCGGTGCTGCCACAGTCGCTGCAACATGTGCAGAGTTGAATTCCACCGGGCAGGCACATCGCATTTTAGCCGGTGAAGTGGCAGGCCCAACGACTTCTGTAGAGATGTAAGTCGCTGAGCTGCGGGATGCGAACGGCGAAAGTGAGCACACAGCGACCGTGCCCTCTGCAGAAGGGCATCTAGTCTGGGATAGTGGGCTAAAAATTGCTGGACAACCAGGTTCAACACGTGAGCCATACAAGGCACGTGTGTGACATTGCCCCGGGGAAGGGCCGCACCCAGGTTTGCAGCATTGTCGCACACGGATGTCCCTGGTTTCAGGTCCAGTGGAGACAACCATTCATGAAATTGGTTCTCCAGAGCTGACCACAACTCCTCAGCTGTGTGACTCACATTTCCCAGACATTTCAATGTAAAAACCGCCTGATGACGTTGAGCCCTACTGCCAGCATAGTAAGGAGGTGTGCAGGATCCCTTCTGCGCAGTTAGAAAGCTTGTGGCATGACCAGACAGGCTTTGGGTGCAGGTGGAAGACCGAGAGGAGGTTGAGGAGGCAGAAGCAGTGGAGGAACTTTGACATAAAGAGGATTGACGCACAACTCGTGGGGACGGCAAGACTTGGACAGCAGCCCCTTGTCCTGCTGTCACCATAGTTACCCAGTGCCCAGTCATCGACATGTAACGCCCCTGTCCATGCCTACTCGTCCAAGTGTCTGTGGTGAAATGCACCCTGTCACACACAGAGTTTCTCAAAGAAGCGGTGATGTTGTGTGCGACATGCTGGTGGAGCGCAGGCACACCTTTCTTTGAGAAGTAGTGCCGACTGGGCATCTGGTACTGGGGCACTGCGACGGACATAAGGTCTCGAAAATCCTCTGTGTCCACCAGGCAGAAAGGCAGAATTTCTGTAGCCAAGAACTTGCAGATGGTGAAATTCAACCTCTTAGCTTTCTCATGGCTAGGAGGAAATGGTCTTTTACTTGTCCACATCTGAGGGACCGAGGGCTGGCTATTGTGCTTAGACGGGGTTGATAAGGGTGTCCCCGGCAAACTGCCCGTCTGTGAGGAAGATGCAGGTGGACATGTTAGGTTGCCTTGATCCAAAGGTGGTGCTATCGATGTCGGACAGCGCTCAACACCAGCTGGTGTTACCACCTCCAAAGAAAATGATGACCTGCCAATCACGCTGGCTGTTGCGGGTAAAGAGGTGGCAGGTCTGCGCCCCAAAACAGGTGTGACTGCTGTCCCCCCAGTCACAGAGGATGAAGAGGCCGCGGATGCACAAGATATGGCAGACGGTGGTTGGCCCGGCCGGCTAGGCCGCATTGTAGCACACTAAGCTTCCCACTGCAACTTATGCTTCATGTCCATGTGCCGGTTCATGCATGAAGTACTCAAACTATGTATTTTTTGGCCTCTACTTAGCTTTTGCTGACAAATGTTACAGATAACACGAGTTGGGTCATCTTTATCAATCTGAAAAAATGCCCAGGCTATGCAAGGCTTAGCACCCATGCTACCTGAAGAGCCACCACGACTTGTGGTGAGAGGCAGAGTTGTGTTTGAGGATGCAGTTGTTGACGTGCTTCCAGTACTACGTCTCTGTCCAGGAAGGCGCAACCTGACCTCGTCGTCACTAGCATCTTCCTCCACCTCCTCTGCTGACCTCATCTCTTGGCTGACTGTGGGTTAACAGTAAGTGGGATCTCCAACCTCATCATCATCACCCTGTGCGTTATCACACCCGTCGTCCTCAGAGCCAACTTGTTCCTGCCCTGACAAAAAACTAAAGTTGTCGCTCCAATCAGGTATTTGAGTCTTATCATCGTCTTCCTCATTGTCTCCACCAACAGGAGTTACAGTTTGGGAATGAGGGTCTACATTATGGTCAGAACCTTCTGCGTCTGGTCCTGGATCCGACTCATAAAGATTCTGGGCATCAGTGCAGATCATTTCCTTGTCTGGATTCACAGAAGCGCTGGAGTCGACCTCTGATTCCCAGGCTATAGTATGAGTAAACAGCTCTGCAGACTCAACCATCTGTTCTACCTCATACTCAGATGGCAGCTGGAGATTTGGGAGCTGTGAGGAAGCAAGTGCGATTGGGGTGACACCTTTGAGGACTGGAGTATTTGTGATGTTGAAGTTGATGTGGAGGAGAGCCCACTTAAAGGAGCACTTGATATCCGTTGAAGCACCTGCTGTTTTTGCGCCTCATCTGGAATTTGTAGTGATTGGCGTGGCCGTAAGAAAGGGATCTTATCACATTGTCCGCTAAAAGAAGTAGACATTTTAGTTTGGCTGGAAGATGGTCTTTCTTCTGCAGATGTTACTGTTGCTTTAACACCTACCCCACGGACACAACCTTTTTTCCCCTTCCCAACACGCCTATTCCCCTTTCCACCAGCAGCAGGCCTTTTTCCACTCATTTTGGTGGTTAACTAATTAACAACTCTGGAGTTGTTTGCACAAAAAAACAATGGATGGGAACCGAGCAGAGCTGAGGGGCCAAACTGTGGTATTAGGCCAAAACTATTGGCTGGGTTAGATGCAGAAAAAAATTATATTCAATTTGCAACCTGATGGAGGTCAGTATAGATGGACTAATAGAGAAAGTCCCACACACTGCTAGAAGGCCAAATATTTTTTCAGAGCTAGATGCAGATAAAAATTATTTTTAATTTGCAACCTGATGGAGGTCAGTATAGATGGACTAATAGAGAAAGTCCCACACACTGCTAGAAGGCCAAATATTTTTTCAGAGGTAGATGCAGAAAAAAATATATTCAGTTTGCAACCTGATGGAGGTCTGTATAGATGGATTAATAGAACAAGTCCCACACACAGCTAGAAGCCCAATATTTTTTCAGAGGTAGATGCAGAAAAAAATATATTCAGTTTGCAACCTGATGGAGGTCAGTATAGATGGACTAATACAACAAGTCCCACACACAGCTAGAAGCCCAATATTTTTTCAGAGGTAGATGCAGAAAAAAATATATTCAGTTTGCAACCTGATGGAGGTCTGTATAGATGGATTAATAGAACAAGTCCCACACACAGCTAGAAGCCCAATATTTTTTCAGAGGTAGATGCAGAAAAAAATATATTCAGTTTGCAACCTGATGGAGGTCAGTATAGATGGACTAATACAACAAGTCCCACACACAGCTAGAAGCCCAATATTTTTTCAGAGGTAGATGCAGAAAAAAATATATTCAGTTTGCAACCTGATGGAGGTCTGTATAGATGGATTAATAGAACAAGTCCCACACACAGCTAGATGCCCAATATTTTTTCAGAGGTAGATGCAGAAAAAAATATATTCAGTTTGCAACCTGATGGAGGTCAGTATAGATGGACTAATACAACAAGTCCCACACACAGCTAGAAGCCCAATATTTTTTCAGAGGTAGATGCAGAAAAAAATATATTCAGTTTGCAACTTGATGGAGGTCTGTATAGATGGATTAATAGAACAAGTCCCACACACAGCTAGAAGCCCAATATTTTTTGAGAGGTAGATGCAGAAAAAAATATATTCAGTTTGCAACCTGATGGAGGTCAGTATAGATGGACTAATACAACAAGTCCCACACACAGCTAGAAGCCCAATATTTTTTCAGAGGTAGATGCAGAAAAAAATATATTCAGTTTGCAACCTGATGGAGGTCTGTATAGATGGATTAATAGAACAAGTCCCACACACAGCTAGAAGCCCAATATTTTTTCAGAGGTAGATGCAGAAAAAAATATATTCAGTTTGCAACCTGATGGAGGTCAGTATAGATGGACTAATACAACAAGTCCCACACACAGCTAGAAGCCCAATATTTTTTCAGAGGTAGATGCAGAAAAAAATATATTCAGTTTGCAACCTGATGGAGGTCTGTATAGATGGATTAATAGAACAAGTCCCACACACAGCTATAAGCCCAATATTTTTTCAGAGGTAGATGCAGAAAAAAATATATTCAGTTTGCAACCTGATGGAGGTCAGTATAGATGGACTAATACAACAAGTCCCACACACAGCTAGAAGCCCAATATTTTTTCAGAGGTAGATGCAGAAAAAAATATATTCAGTTTGCAACCTGATGGATGTCTGTATAGATGGACTAATACAACAAGTCCCACACACAGCTAGAAGCCCAATAGTTTTTCAGAGGTAGATGCAGAAAAAAATATATTCAGTTTGCAACCTGATGGAGGTCTGTATAGATGGATTAATAGAACAAGTCCCACACACAGCTAGAAGCCCAATATTTTTTCAGAGGTAGATGAAGAAAAAAATATATGCAGTTTGCAACCTGATGGAGGTCAGTATAGATGGACTAATACAACAAGTCCCACACACAGCTAGAAGCCCAATATTTTTTCAGAGCTAGATGCAGAAAAAAATTATATTCAATTTGCAACCTGATGGAGGTCAGTATAGATGGACTAATAGAATGATGCTATGCCCAAAAGATTTTACTTCACTAGGTGCAGTAAAAAAATTGGTATTCTATACACAGGTGGTATATCTTGCAACACAGATAGGCTACTCCACTGACTAACACACTCTGCAATAGGCCAAAAAGGATTAGCTTTGCTAGATTCAGCCAAATGCTGTGAAAAAAACTTGCACAGCACTGGCACAGACCTGCCTGGCAAAAACTGATAGGAACTGATGTAACCTAGTCCTGAAAAGGACTCCAATTACAATTAGTCTTTACTCCCACAATCTATCTATTTAAGAGCACAGACCTGCCTGATAAAAGTCGTAGGAAATGCTGTAACCTAGTCCTTAAAAGGACTGCAATCACAACTATTCCCTACTCCCAAGCTATCTGTAGATTTGTGCGAAAATTGGCTTGAAATTAACAAGGTATAGCGCACACAGCAACAGCGGTGCCGTCTAACACGCAGCTGCAGCAGTGAGAAAATGGTGGCGACGGGGAAAATGGCTTGGTCTTATAGGGCAAGGACATGTGACATACACTGCCAATGACACATGCCCTTGCTTGTGTGAAAAAAAGCACTTCGCTCCGTGTGTGCGCTGCTGATAGGCTGACAGATTGCACCTCCCCACTGTAAATGCGGGAAAGAGAAAAAAAAAATGGAGATCTTCATTGTTCCTCCAGAGATCCATCCCCTGCCCCTCCCCCCACCCCGCTGTACACTCAAACTGCGTATTAACATTAATTTTCATCATTACTGAGAAAAAATCCAGTTATGATTTTGGTGCACGAACAGTTATCGAACATAACCTCGAACAGCCGAATTTTTCTCAAATTGTTCGTGTTCGCCGAACGGCTCGAACACCGCCCAAAACAGCTCGAATTTGAGATTGGCGAACAGTTCGAGTAGAACAACGCTCATCTCTAATCTCCAGTATAAGATCAGAAAGACGGGGTGGACAGCATTTGGAGCAGTTTTTTCTACTTCAGAACCCCAGGTATCTCCACTATAAGAGCAGAAAGGCAGGGTGAACAGCATCGTGAGAAGCCTTTTCTTACCTTAGCACTCCAGTTATCTCTAGTGTTAGATCAGATAGTTAGGGTGGACAGCAGTGTGAGTAGTCTCTTCTTATCTCAGCATGCCTGATATCTCCAGAATTAGATCAGAAAGACAGGGTGCACAGAAGTGTGAGCAGTGTTTTCTTACCTCAATAACCCTGGTTTTCCATTATTAACTCAGAGTAAACACTTGGAAGCATATATTTCTACACGTGAAATGTGTGTGTTGGGGGTATGCTAAGAATTTTACTGCACATGCTCACAGACACTAACGGATGTCTGTTAGTGTGAAAATACATCAGAACTTTTAATTGTGCAGTGATATCCTCAATAGTAAAAAAAACCTGTGTGATTCGCAAATTAAAGGTATTCAGGAATTTATAATAGCATTAATGGCATTCCATTAGTTACTTAATTTTTTTACGGAGAATCCCACTAAGGCTTTGAATATTGACTTAAATTGCAGCTATACATATAGGTGGCAGTAGAGATATTTTATTTTTCTATTTTGGAGAATATCTAATTTGCAAACAAAACTGACAGAAACCTTGAATTGCAGCTTGCTGTGTATATAGCTGCGTAACTGCAGACCATTCAGGGTGCCCATGGTTGGCATTGTGCACTGAAGAACGCATCTAGAATAGGCATGTGATCATCAGAACTGCACCACAAATCAATGGAAGATGGAAGTCTTGTTTGATTAACTATTTTTTCTTTTTACACCCAAGCTGATGAAGGATGTTTTCTCAGTATGCTCCAAGGCTGTGTGCACATGGTGCGCTTTTGGTGCATTTTTGCGGCGTTTTTTCTCAAGCAGAAATGTACCAAACATGCTAGGGAATCCGTGTGCCAGCTAATACAAAGACAATCCTGAAGTGCTATGCACATGATCAGGAATTTTCCTGTCAGGATTGTTATTGCTTTTAAATCAGCAGCATGTAAATTATTTGTGTGGCTTTTCCCCGTTTTCAATTAGTGAGGTCAATCATTCTGTGAAGAAACAGGTGTGAATCAGGTGTCCCTTATTTAAGGGTGAAACCAGTACATATTGTACATGCATTTCTCCATAAAAGTATGAGAAATATGGGTCGTTCGAGTCATTGTTCAGAAGAACAGCGTACTTTGATTAAATAGTTGATTGGAGAGGGTCTCTGGACTGCTGCTTCCAATAGGTGGCGCTATAGAGTTCAAGTCCTCTTTTTCCTCTGAAGAGGCAATTTGCATATTGGACAGGGTAAAACTTATAAAGAAGTGCAGACAATGATAGGCTGTTCAGCTAAAATGATCTCCAATGCTTTAAAATGGAAAGCAAAACCAGAGAGACATGGAAGAAAATGGATCAATCAAATGGATAGAAGAATAGCCAGAATGGCAAAGGCTCTGCCAATGATCAGCTCCAGGATGATCAAAGACAGTCTCAAGTTACTTGTGACTACTGTGACAGTTAGAAGACGCCTGTGTGAAGCTAATCTCTTAAGAAGAAGTCCCCACAAAGTCCCACTGTTAAAAAAAAAGACATGCACTAAAGCGGATACAATTTGCAAAAAGAACACATCAACTGGCCGAAAACGCAATGGGGAAACATTTTGTAAACTAATGAATGAAAAATTGCTCTTTTTGGGTCCAAGGGCTGCAGACAGTTCGTCAGATGACCCCCAAACTCTGCATTCAAGCCACAGTACACTCTGAAAACAGTGAAGCATGGTGGTACAAGCATCATAATATGGGCACATTTCTCTTACTATGGTGCCGGTACTATTTACCGCATACCAGTGATCATGGACCAGTTTGCATATATTAAAATACTTGAACAGGTCATGTTGCCATACACTGAAGAGGATATGCCCTTGGAATATTTGTTTCAATAAAGCAACGACCCTAAATACACCCGTAAATGAGCAAAATCTTGGTTCCAGTCCAATAAAATTTAGGTCTGGAAGTTATGGAGGGGCCAGCCCAATCCCTGGACCTTAATCCGATAGAACACTTGTGGGGTGACATTAAAAATGCCATTTCTGAGGCAAAGCCAACAAACACCAAAAAATTGTGGGATGTAGTCAAAGCATCCTGGTCTGGAATAACAGTTGACAGGTGGCAGAAGTTGGTTGACTATATGCAACGTAGGTGCAAAGCAGCTGTAAAAAACTGCGGGTGTACAACTAAATATTAGGTTAGTGATTCACAGGAATGCTAAATCCTCAAAAAAAAAGAGTACATACTGTATTGTGAGTTTGTAAAGACAAATGCAGACACTGCTATTTTTTTAGAACAGCCCAATGTTAATTTTTTGCTATTTTCTGTAAAGTAGTTAAAAATGATATACAGTATTTTTCGGATTATAAGACGCACTTTTCCCCAAAAAGCATCTTATAATCCGAATTGAGCAGTGGAGCTTACCGGCTGCAGTGGAGTGGGGTTCCATGGTCGCTGCTGCCGGAAGCTTCTGGCAGAGGCAGGAGTCAGGAGATGGCTGCAGGCCCCATGCTGGTAGGATAAGATAA
Source organism: Phyllobates terribilis (assembly GCF_046119375.1). Classification (NCBI taxonomy): domain Eukaryota; kingdom Metazoa; phylum Chordata; class Amphibia; order Anura; family Dendrobatidae; genus Phyllobates; species Phyllobates terribilis. The sequence goes on along the minus strand of NW_027362762.1, from coordinate 321,877,049 downwards.
GGTCTTCAATGGTGCGGGGACTCCGCCAACATTTTGTGAAAGCCGGAGCCTTGCAACTTCCATACTTTCTAATTCGTGGACTGCTTTATTTTCAACACTACTGTAAGTGTGTCTATGTGTGTGTCAGTGTGTGTGTGTGTGTCCATGCGACGACCAGACCATAGTGGTTGCAGTCAGACATCGGCTGATGTGAGACTACTATTCCCATCAGCCTACGTCTGTTATCGCTGCTAAAGTGAGAACAGGCGCCGCTGGATGGGAGCAGTAGTCTCTCATGAGTAGGCGCCTGTGCACAAAGTAAAAAGAAATAAAATAAATATTCAAATAAAAAAAAACACATTATGCTTGCCTACACCAAGTTCCCAATGCCCTCGTCCCCTGTAAAAAAATAAAAATAAAAAAACACCATATACTCACCTTAACATCTAATCCTCGATGGCCATGTCACCTGTAATAAATAAAAAATAATAAACCACCATATCCCTCAACTGTCCTCCGTAGTCCATGTAATCCAGACTGTCCCACGCAGATCTCACTTTTTAGAACAGCCACATCATTAGATATGACCGCTCTAAACGCCGCCGTAAGTGAGGTCATTGGTGCTCATCAGCTGATTGAACTCCAGTGACTTCACTACCAGCAGATCAGCGGTATACACTACCAGGAGTGATCACGCTCCTGGCAGTGTGCAGCCAGCTGTCATGTACAGCAGTCACATCTCCCATTGTGACTGCTGTACATGTGAGATCTGCGTGGGACAATCTGGATTACGTGGGCTGCGGCAGACAGGTGAGGGAGATGGTGGTTTATTATTTTAAGGTGTTAAGTAAGTATATTTTTGGGGTAAATTAAGAATCATAAATAAATGAGTCTGTGTTATTATTTCAAATATAGTACTTTATTCTGGGTGTTCATTTTTTTTTCTTACAATTTCACGATGGGGTTAGTAATGGGGGAGTCTTATAAACACCTCTCCATTACTAACCTCGGCTTCATGTAAGGTGCCAATACAAGGCTAACATGAACCCCAACCCTATTACCCCACTTGCCACTGCACCAGGGCAAGTGGGAAGAGCGGAGGCTAAGCACCAGAATTGGCACATCTTATGGATGCTCCATTTCTGGGGTGCTGAAAGCTGATGCCTGTAGTCTGGGAGGGGGCCAATAACTATGGCCCCTTTTTTGGCTATTAATATCAGCTCACAGCTGTCTGCCTAGCCTTTGCTGGTTAGAATTTATAGAGGGACCCCACGTTAATTTTTTCTGGGGTGCCCCTGTAAAATAGACAGTAAAAGCTAAGCAAACAGCTGTGAGCTGATATTAATAGCCTGTCTATTGGCTCCTTCCCAGAATATTAACATCAGCCCTCAACCGTCAGCTTTCCATCTGCTGGTTATGAAAACCCAAGCAAATTTTTTTTTTCATTTGTTGAAATTAACAGGTATCGCGGTTCACGCTGATTCCTGGCAGTTGCTGTTTGGTTACAGTCTATGTAGGTTCATTCTGTGAAAGCTCCTACAGAGGCTGGTGACAGTGTGTGTTTATGTATGTTTGCGTGTGTTTATTTAACTCTTTACTTACCGGTTTGTCTGGCTGACACCTTTTCATTACCAAATCTAGGGGTTGGTGTCAGCGACAGCTGCTGAAACCAAGCCCTAATTCCATTAGCCTGATGCCACTGCACTAGGGCATGAGGAAGAGCCTGGGATAAGCGCCAGAATTGACCAGCTGCTATTCATTCTGATGAGCAGAACATTATGAAGGTAAGTTTTTAACATTGTTTATAAATTATTCTTAAAATATATATATTTGGCTAATGATGAATCCTTTATTTCTATTCTTTACACAGCATTGAAGCAAATTGCCAAGCAGACAGCCCGAAATCGACGAGGGGATGGCAGAGAGTGTACTGGCGATAATAATAACTGATTCCGAGGCTGATGTTTCCGCTCCTCCAGCTGCAGCCAGTTCGGGGGACTGCTATTCTTTCCAGCACTGCCTATCCTGTGGAAAGAACACAACTGAAAAAAACAAAGGACAAAAGGACCAAAACAAAGGAAATCATGAGTGACATAGAGAGCCTGACCAGTTAGACTTTAGATCTGATCGAGAAATTGAATTTTGAAGATGAGTTCGATCATTATGGCTCTACTTTAGCGAGTAGAATCTGAGCGTTAATCTACCTGGCACGCAACGGTCTGGCCCCTCACCAAACTCAAGAATGAGTTTTTAAATGTATTCAGGATATGGGTATTCACCTGAATACCATACCTTTAATTGGGTAGAGGTAAAATTAAAGTGAACCTGTCACCAGTTTTGGTCCATAAATACTATGGCCCGCACCTGTAGGCCCTTATATACCCCATTCTGGAATGCTGTATATAAGTCCCCAGCACACTGTCTCTAACTCAAAAAACACCTTTTATTATACTCACCTGCACCATGCTCCAGTCAGATGGGCACCGCTGCTGTTGATCCGGCACTTCCTCTCTGCTTGTCATGTCAATTCTCCTTCATGTGAATGATGCAGAGAAGTGTACCTGCATTGAGCGTGATGCAGAAAGCATCATCCACTTGAAGAAGGACAGCAACTGCGGGGATGATGGAGGCGTCGGACCAAGACCGGTGACACTCATCAAACTGGATCACGGTGTAGAGGAAAGAGCATTCGAGACTTATATATACAGTATTCCAGAATGATGTACTGTATATAAGTGCCTAAAGGTGCTGGCCATACTTTATATGGGCCAAAACTATTGACAGTTTCCCTTAAAATGTTTTGTTTTTTTTGGGTTGTCACAATTGTTTTGCTGTTAAATAAATTACAATGTTTGTCATGTTCATTAATGGATATACACAAGGCATCTATTGTCCAATAAAATAGATAGTTTTTTGCACAACTCCAGCTATTTTTATTTTAAGTGCTGGGGTGGTGCTACATATCTAAATCGAGTGGCCCTTGACCAGCGCTGAGCTCAGTGAGTGACAAGACAATGCTCAATGAGCTCAGTGTAGGTCAGGGGCCTGCTCGCTGCAGCGAGTCATTCTCCTCTACTCTTCAGCGTGTGCAGTCACCTCAAGCCAGGTGAGTGTAATGTGTTTTTTATTTTATTCTTATTTTTACAAATTTTGGAGACATCAGGAGGTGAATGCTACTCTCAACATTGTCCCTTGCTAGTGCTGATCGCAGCACTAGCAGTGGACAATAATGAGTGATTCCTTCAGCACCTGGCACTTAGGAACAGCGCTAACTGTACCGCTGATTCCCAGGCGCCTTTATGTGTGATACTGATGCGGTACACTATTGCCACACGTATGCAATACAGGTAAACATGGCCACGCATATATCCGGTACTGTTTTCTCCAGTACCTGAAATATCAGGACATGTGAAACAGGCATTAGTTTATTCCCGGCGTCTCTCTCGCCATACACCGCCATCTTGTGACCACTACTTCTGACTGAGCATAATCAGAGGTAATGGTCACAATGTAAGTATATGATAGCCATGTTCTAGCCTTGTTCTGGACTGTCATAGACTTTTTACATTGAGATGTGACTTCTAGATTGCCCAGCAAACACTGGAGGAGCCGATAGTTCAGAAACTGTTGGAGATTGACAGAATTAAAATAAAAAAAACTTTAAGAAAGTAAAATCCAGGTTTATTAACTTGCAAAATGTATTTTCAACAAATTCTTATAAAAAATAAACATTTCTTTGTTATCTTCTTTTTTCAATTGTGTTCCATTGTTCTCTGCTGGTCAGGCTGTATATCATCAACACAGTAGTATTGCCAAGTGAATGGCACCTTCTGGATTCATAAAATAGTCAGTAAAGTTTCTCGCACCCAAACCCAGAGTTGGATGGCCTTCCTTGAACCAAGCTGACCACTGGAGTAATACTGGCAGCTCTGATTCCTTATCTACCTCAGTGCTGTACTCACAAGCATAGTTGTGGAGTATACAGCATGCCTTAATCACAGAGTCAACTGTGTCTGTTTACAACTGAATGGCTGTGTGAAAGATCCTCCACTGACTACTTATGATCCTGAAGGTGCATTCCACATATTTGCGTGCATGACTCAGCCGATAATTAAAAATCCTATGCCGGGCATTCAGTCCCCTTCGTGGGTATGGGTGCAGCAGGTTGGTCATTAAGGGAAATGCCTCATCCGATACCATAGCAAAGGGAACTGGATGTGTTGAACCTGGCAAAGGTCATAGGGCAGGAAGCGTCCAGCAATCTTGGAGAATTTGCAGACCAATCTGTGATGTTTGCAACATCCGAGAGTCCCCAGTACTGTCATAAGCACCTACGTCAATGGCAACAAATTTGTAATGTGCATCAGCCACCGCCATCAGGACCACAGAAAAATAATTTGTATAATTAAATAAGTGTGATCCTAATCATGACGGCCCTTACATGTTTTCCATCAACGGCACCTATGCAGTTCGGGGAACTGGCCACAGTTTGAAAGCCTGCTGTGACCTGCAGCCAAGTCTCCTCGGTTGGGGAAGGCATTACAATGGGCTATAACTTCTGCCAGATCACGTTACATGTGCATCTCACAATTTGGAAAATGTTGGATTTACCAACCCTAAATTGGAGGTGCAGTGATGCATAGCTCTCTTCTGTGGCCAGAAATATACAAAACAAAAGTAAACATGATTAGAAACGCAGAAATAAATAATTATTGTAATACAAGGCACAATTGTTACATTTAAAGAATATGTAGATTGCCTCTTTTAAAAAAAAAAACTGACCAAAAACTACATGAAATGACTGATCAGTCATCAGATGCATGGAACGGCTGTAAAGCAGTTAAATCCCGCTGTTGAACTCTGACAGTGGGATTTAACACGCGGCGGCATGATCACGTGGTGCCCATGCATTGCCATGACAGCAGGGGGGTCAGATGATGACCCCTGTTGCTGTCATGGAGGCCCTCCTCTGAACAGTGGCCCGTGGCCGGCATTCAGAGAAGACGTTTGCTTCCGCTGTCCACAGTAGAGTTTTTGCCACATTTAAAATAAAACAATAGAAAAATACACATATTTGGTGTCACTGCATTCAGAAATACCCGATCAAAAAATAAAAATAAACTAAATTTATCAAATCAGTAAACAACGTAACAATAAAAATATATATATATATATATTTTATTTTACTTACCGCAAGGTGATGAGCAGACTTTCCTCAGCAGAGATCGCCTTTCTCATGACTGTATCGGAATAGATTAGCTCTGGGGTTAAGAGATTTAACAGACGGCCAAATTCATGAATTGGCATTCTACAAAAAGAGAGAGATTTCTCCGGATATCTGAAAAAAAATGACATTTAATAAATGGTTGGGTACACATGGTGATATTTTTTAGTACATATTTTACATATGATATTATCTTTCACACGGATAACTTACCTCCTTAAATCTCTGTATAACACATGGAAGTGCCTCTTCTCACTTCGATCCAATACAATCGGGTGCACCCACAAATTTTTTGGCCTTCTTCTAGACCGCTCCTATTAAGATAAAACAAATAGTTACTGTACACCACAGAAAAGAAAAGGACATGTAAAATATTATTTACATAAACTTTAGCTTACCTGCTCTCTGTAAAGACAAAGTATATTCAAGACTGTGATTGATAGCAGGTGTCAATATGGCCTGTGGAGCCGCATAGGCTGTTGTGTGTTAGGCATCTTCAATTGCAAAATGAAGAATGAAAAATAAGGGGTTTACAAAGGAAATGACATCACAAAACTTTTTTTTTCATATATCTTTATGTAGGTCAAAAAAGCATTCATTGCAGTATAAAAACGCATAAAAAATGCATGCAAAAACGCACCAAAAAGGTGGCAAAGCGCGTGTTTTTGCTGCAGCATTTTTGCTGCTAAGAGATGCAGAGCACCATGATTTTAAATAGCAGGCCTGTAATTTACTAATACTATTCTTCACAGAGACCTAGTGATAATAGTTTGACCGACACACTGCAATGAAATGGAAGGCAGAAATGGCTGATTTTGGAACGCTGTTATATGTGATATGTCTGACAGAGAACCATGGTTTTAAATAGCAGGCCTGAAATTTACTTATACTATTCTTCACAGAGACCTAGTGTGAATAGCTTGACCGACACACTGCAACGAAATGGAAGGCAGAAATGGCTGATTTTGGAACGCTGTTATATGTGATATGTCTGACAGAGAACCACGGTTTTAAATAGCAGGCCTGTAATTTACTAATACTATTCTTCACAGAGACATAGTGTGAATAGCTTTACCGACACACTGCAACAGAATGGAAAAGGAGGTCAATATTTAACACGTTCAGTTCAAATTTCTGGATTTTTATCGTTGAAATATGGAACAGATCTGGCTGTATTCTGCAGTGCTAACAAGCAAATGGAGCAGAAGAATGGTATACTCTGGATTGCTTTTTAAGCAAATAACCAGGATTAAGATAAAAAAAAATTTGCCCTGGTCCCTGATATATGGAGCTAGGCCTACAAATATATGTAAGAACAGCGGCATCAGGAACTTGCTATGGACCCACTTGCACTATATGCATTGCAGTCTGCCACATACACTGCCTGCCTGCCTAACTCCTGCTATCACCACTGAATATATGCAGCTGGATTTGTCCTCAGAAGGACGGTTAGTTCAGATGGATATATAGATATGATGTGGAATACTTTTACTAAATATAAACAAGCAAATCTCTCCCTGACTCATCAGCAGCTCTCCCTACTCTGCCTGGTTCCAGGGTAGACTGTGACGAGCATAACGGAGCCAGGTCTTATATAGACCTGATGACACTGTGTGGCCAGCCAATCATCGTAATGCCCACAACCAACATGGCTACGGCATTACAGTGCGTGACAAGCAATACCTGCATGTTCATTGGCTCTCTAAAGAGCGCCAAACATGCAGGGAGGGGACCTGAGTTCCCGCCCGATCAACCAGGAAATACTCGCTGAGCACTGAGCTTGCCGAGCACCCTGATGCTCGGGCGAGTACCAAGCAGTGAAGAGCACGTTCGCTCATCACTTAAAAAGACACATATGCATGTTTTTCTCAATATCTGACATGAAATCAGAATAAACCTTTCCCATTTTAGGTCAATTAGGATTACCAGAACTTTTAATATTTGCCAAATGCCAGAATAATGAAAGAGAATGTTTTAAGGCATTTGTATTACTTACTGCAAAGTCAAAAGTTTAAATACACTAAGATTACTATGCCTTTAAACAATTTTGAACTTCCCATATGATGATGTCATGTATTTGGAAGCTTCTGATAGATTTTTTGGCAACATCTGAGTTAATTAGAGACACACCTGTGGATATATTTTATTGCACACCTGAAACACACTGATTTTTTGAGTATCACATTGAGAAAGTCTAAAGCAATCATCCAAGATTTTAGGAAGAGAATTGTGGACTTGCACGAGTCTGGCTCATCCTTGGGAACAATTTCAAGATACCTGAAGGTGCCTTGTTCATCTGTACAAACAATTATATGCAAGTACAAAGAAGATGGGAATGTCCAGCCATCATACCGCTCAGGAAGGAGACGGGTTTTTTGCCCCAGAGATGAAAGTGCTTTGGTCCGACATAGAATCATAGAATCATAGAATCATAGAATGGTAGAGTTGGAGGGGACCTCCTGGGTCATCTGGTCCAACCCCCTGCTCAAAGCAGGATTCACTAAATCATCTCAGACAGATTTCTGTCCAGCCTCTGTTTGAAGACGTCCATTGAAGGGGAACTCACCACCTCTCGTGGCAGCCTGTTCCACTCATTAATCACCCTAACTGTCAAAAAGTTTTTTCTAATATCTAATCTGTGTCTCCTCCCATTTAGTTTCATCCCATTGCTTCTAGTCTTTCCTTGTGCAAATGAGAATAAAGATGATCCTTCTACAATGTGACAGCCCTTGACATATTTGTAGACAGCTATTAAGTCTCCTCTCAGTCTTCTTTTTTGCAAGCTAAACATTCCCAAATCCTGCAACCGTTCCTCATAGGACATGGTTTGCAGACCAGTCACCATTCTGGTCGCTCTTCTCTGAACTTGCTCCAGTTTGTCTATGTCTTTTTTAAAATGTGGTGCCCAAAACTGTACACAGTATTCCAGATGAGGTCTGACCAAAGAGGAGTAAAGACCGATAATGACTTCACGTGATCTAGACTGTATGCTTCTGTTAATACATCCCAGAATTGCATATCAACCCAAGGACAAAAGCAAAAGACCTTGTGAAGATGATGGCGGAAGCTGGTAAGGTTGTGTCAATAACCACAGTGAAACGAGTACTGTATCAACATGGGCTGAAATACAATCCTCTAGAAAGAAGCCATTACTCCAAAAGAAACATAAATCCATATTAATGTTTGCAAATGCACACAGGAATAAAGACCTTAATTTTTGGAGACATGTCCTGTGGTCAGATGAAACTAAAATTTAACTTTTTGGGCATAATGACCATCGTTATGTTTGGAGGAAAAAAGGAGAAGCTTGGAAGCCTAAGAACACCATCCCAGCTGTGAAACACAGGGGTGTCAGCACCATGTTGTGGGGTTGTTTTGCTGCAGGAGGGACTGGTGCACTTCACAAAATACAGTAGATGTCATCATGAGAAAAGAAGATTATAGCAATACTGAAGAAACATCTCAAGACATCAGCCTTTGCATTGCTTTATAACAGTGATCAGACTGTAAAAAGTGAAAGCCCCATAAAGGGACTAAGTAATAAAGTAAAAAAATAGTAAAAAAAAATTGTAAAAAATATTTTTTAAAAGATCAAAATATAATTTAAAAAATATTATATACACTGTACCCATAAATTTGTATTATTATGTAAACCCCATAAAACTGTAATACTAGTTAACCCCTTCAGTGAACACCAACAAATAAAAAACGGGGCAAAAAAACTATGCTTTTTCAACATACCACTAAACAAAAAGTGGAATAAAGCACCATCAGAAAGACGAATGTAAATAAAAATGGTATTGCTGATAATGACAACTTGTCCGGTAAAAAAAACAAGCTGCTATGCAACTCCATCAGTGAAAAAATATAAAAGTTATAGCTTTCCGAATAAAGCGATGCAAAAATAATAATTTTTCTATAAATAGTTTTTATTGTGTAAAAACAGCAAAACATAAAAAAGATATAAATGTGGTATTGCTGTAATTGTACTGACCCATAGAATAATGCTGCCTTATCAATTTTACCACACGGCATAAAAAAATCCCCAAGAAAACAATTCCTGAATTGCTGTGTTTTGTTCATTCTGCCTACCAAAAATCAGAATGGAAGGTGTTCAAAAAACGTTATGTGCTCAAAAATGGTACCAATAAAACCGTCAACTCATTCCGCAAAAAACAATCCCTAATATGACTCTGTCGGCATAAATATAGGATAATTATAGCTATCAAAATATAGGGATACAAAAACTTGTTTTTGCAATAAAATAGTAAAAATTAATCGCACCGACCCAAGAATAAAGGCGTCTAATCACTTATACCGCTTAAGAAATGGCATAAAAAATAAATAAAACCAATTCTTCACCTGTTGTAGATTTTTTCATTCTGCTTCCCAAAGATCGTTGTAAAACTCGGTTCAAATTTATCCGGCACTTTACGCTGAGCGCTTACACTGGGGTTTGCATGTAAATCTCTGAAATACGTGATTCAGATGGAACCCCCGGAAAAAGATTCCCTATAATGAGGCAGATGGGGACACTTTGGACTTCGTCTGGCCTATGATCTGGCGGTGTCCATCTTTTTAGGCATGCATAAAAGCACTGTCGACCACAGTTTTGTGCACTTCTGAAAAGAAGGACAACGCTGAACAGAGGCCAGACAGCATCCAGAGTAACTCTGCTGCCTCACTATAGTGAATGGATCACTCAGGGATTTTATCTGAATCACGTCATTAGTAGTGTTGAGCCACCCCCATAGTGTTCGGGTTCGGTTCGGTTCGTCGAACACCGGGATGTTCGTGGAACTGTTCGTCGATCACCTTAGAACACTGTCGAACACCGTCAAACACCATTAAAACCAATGGCAGGCAAACAAAAACACATAGAAAACACCTTCAAGAGTGTCCAAAAGCTGACAAACTGCTCAGAAGACACTCTCTTTAAAAAAGCCAGCCGGCAATTCAGCATCGGTACCCGACAATTTAGAACAGAAAGAATAGAGCATCACGCATCACGCAATTTTTGTCTCTGACAGAGGTTAAGCGATGGCTGGGGCAGATGTTTGAAGCCTGGGAAGGGGGTAATACCCACGGAGCTTCCCAGGCTACTAATATCAGCCCCCAGCTGAATACCTAGCCTTTACTAGCTATTAAAATGGCAAGCGCAGGAGAATTTTCCCACGCTGTCAGTGACGTGCATGAGGTGAGCATGAGAGAATTCTCCTGCACTCACGGCAAGCGCAGGAGAATTGTGTGTTTATTTCAATTAAAGGACTTTATTCTGGGTGTTTGTGGTTTTTTTTAACTTTGACTATGGGGTTAATAATGGAGGTGTCTTATAGACGCCTCTCCGTTACTAAACTGGGCTTGATGTCAGCTGGCATTATAAGCTGACATCAACCCCAGCCCTATTTCCCCACTGCCACCGCTACAGGGCAGTGGGAAGAGCGAGGCTAAGTGCCAGAATTGGAGCATCCTATGGATGCGCCATTTCTGGGGCGGCTGACGGCTGGTGTTTCTAGCCTGGGAGGGGGCCAATATTCATGGCAGTCTTCCTGGGCTATTAATATCAGCCCCAGCTGTCCACCTAGCCTTTGCTAGCTATTAAAATAGGGGGGACCCCACGTCATTTTTTTTTTAGTCCCCCATTTTAATAGCTAGTAAAGGCTAGGTATTCAGCTGGGGGCTGATATTAGTAGCCTGGGAAGCTCCGTGGGTATTACCCCCTTCCCAGGCTTCAAACATCTGCCCCAGCCGTCTGCTTAACCTCCGCTAGAGACTAAAATTATGGGGAACCCCACCCCAATTTTTATTTTTTTTAATAAATCCTTTATTTTAACACTAAATGACAAGTACAGTAATCAACACTATCACTGTACTTATTATATATGTGACTGACATGTTTCTATCTATCTAATCTATGTGTGATGCGCTATTCTTTCTGTTCTAAATTGTCGGGTACCGGTGTATGCCGCTGCTGAATTGCCGGCTTTTCATGTTTCACTGTGAGCGCTGTTCCCATCGATTTGGGCAACCACTGTAATGCCACAACCACCATGGCTGTGGCATTACAGTGAGTGGCAGACAATCCATGCATGATGTGAAAAAATCCAGTTACGCTTTTGGTGCACGAACAGTTATCGAACATAACCTCTAACAGCTGAATTTTTTGCAAATCGTTCGCGTTCGTCGAACGACTCGAACAGCTCGAATTTGACATTGGCGAACAGTTCTAGTCGAACACCGCTCATCTCTAGTCATTAGAAGATTTAAATGGAAACCCCAAAGTAAGTGCTCAGTTTAGTGCGCAGGATAAATATGATCCAAAATGTTACGTAAATTGTTCCCAACAAAAGCTTCAAATCAATCCACAAAGAAAGCAAGTTATCGTTCAGGTCCGTTATCTGTTAAAGTAAATATAAGGGGCTTCCACGTTACTGGTAGTACAAACATTCTGAAAAAGTGAAATTTGGCTCCTCGTCCCCAAAATTTTTTAAGCAAATGCTGCACTCTCAAATTGAAATACCCCTCTCCCTTCTGAGCCCCAGTGTGCCTAAACCATATTTAGCATCCACATGTTTGGCATTTTTGTAGCGTTTAGAGTCCACCAAATTTACCAGTGCATGTCTTTCCACTACAACGTACTGGGCACTACCATGTACTGGGCACTACAATGGCAGTTTACAATTTTCACTCAGCAACATCCACTGCTGCTTGTTTCTGGAAATAACCCATGGAGTCAAAATCATCACTAGACTTGTAGATAAATTCCCAAAGGGGTATAATTTCCAAAATAATTTCCAAAACTTAACTCCTTGCTTTTTTAGCCCTGCCGTGCGCTGAAACAGTAGTTTTCCCACACATATGTGGTATTGGCGTACTCAGGAGAAGTTGAATAACAAATTTTGGGTTCCATTTTTTCCTGTTACAATTGCCAAAAAAAAAATTTGGCCTAAAATAACATTTTTGTGGTAAATATGTAATTTTTTTATTTTCACGGCTCTATGTTATAAACTTATGTGAAGCACCTGGAAGTTCAAAGTGTTCACCACAAATCTAGATAAGTTCCCAGAGGGGTCTAGTTTCCAAAATGGGGTCACTTGTGGGGGATTCCACCATTAAGTAAATCAGGGGCTCTCCAAATGTAACATGGCGTCCGCTTATGATTCCAGATAATTTTGCACTCCAAAAGTCAAATGGCGCTCTTTTCCTTCCGAGCACCCAAACAGCAGTTTTCCTTCATATATGGGGTATCAGTGCATTTTCTCCTGTTACCCTTGTGAAAATAAAACATTTGGGGCATGAAGAACATTTTTGTGGGAAAAATTTGATTTAGTATTTTCACGGCTCTCCGTTACAAGCTTCTGTGAAGCACCTAGGGGTTCAAGGTGTTCACCACACATTTAGGTACATTCCTTTCTTCCATGGGGTCACTGGGATTTCCACAGTTTAGGCACATAAGGGGCTCTCCAAATGCGACGGGGCGTCCGCTTTCGATTCCAGCAATTTTTGTGTTCAAAAAGTTAAACAGTGCTGCTTCCCTTCAGAGCTCTGTCATACGCCCAATCTGCATACTCAGGAAAAATTGCACAACATATTTTGATGTCCATTTTCTGCTGTTACCCTTGTGAAAATAAAAAATTGTGGCTAAAATAACATTTTTGTGGGAAAAATATGATTTTTTTTTTCATGGCTTTGTGTTATAAACTTCTGTGAAGCACCTTGGGTTTCAAGGTGCTCACCACACATATTAATACATTCCTTGAGCGGTCTAGTTTATAAAATAGGGTCACTTGTGGGGGGTTTCCACTGTTTAGGCACATGAGGGGCTCTCTAAACGCGACATGGCATCCGCTCTCAATTCCAGACATTTTTATGTTTAAAAAGTCAAACACTGCTGCTTCCCTTCTGAGCCCTGACATATGTCCAAACAGCAGTTTTCCCCCATGTATGGGGTATCTGCATACTCAAGAGAAATTTCACAACAAATTTTGTGGTCCATTTTCTCCTGTTACCCTTGTGGAAATAAAAAAAATTGGGGCTGAAAGAACATTTTTGTGAGAAAAATCGTATTTTTTATTTTCATGGCTGTAGGTTATAAACGTCTGTGAAGCACCTGGAGGTTCAAGGTGCTCACCACACATCTAGTTACATTCGTTGAGGGGTCTAGTTTCCAAAATGGGGTCACTTGTGGGGGGTTTCCACTGTTTAGGCACATCAGTGGCTTTCCAAATGCGACATGGCGTTCAGTCTTTATTCCAGCCAATTTTGCTGTTAAAAAGTCAACAGTGCTGTTCCCCTTCCTGGCCCAACCGTGCGCCTAAACAGCAGTTTTCCCCCACATATGGGGTATCGGCGTACTCAGGAGAAATTGCACAATACATTTTGGGGTCCATTTTTTCCTGTTACTCTTGTGAAAATAAAAAAATTGGGGCTAAAGTAAAATTTTTAAACAAAAATTAAAATGTTCATCAGCCAAGCAGTGCCCTTAGATAGCACTTGGTCAGTGTCATCTTCACCACCATCATCATTGTTATCTTTCTCTACTGTGTGTGGTACTCCAAGTACACCTCTTCCATCAAAACAGAAAATACCCATCACTGATTGTGTGGCAAGCTAACAACTGTACACTCCGAAACATCTGCTGGTTTGACAACTAAACTCACATCTTGTTAAGCTGCTGTTGGTTGTGTATATGCAGCCGTTACCAGCTTGTGGATTCTGCTGCCTTTTGAGAAATAATGGTGTGCGCTCAGCTTTTCTGGACGCACACCATTACTTCTCACAAAAAGAAGTGTGCATTTTGTGTTTAACGTGCAGGAGAACAAAGGCCATGCTCTGGACTTTTCTTTGAGAGTCAAACCGCACTGCACTGTAGATAACTGGATCAGCAAATATGGCCAGGGATAATGCTTTAGTTTCACAGCTCATTGGGTGTATGTTTTCAGTGGCAGCGATGCAATACTACATCTGGGACAGCTGGTGAGAACTCTGTGACTGGGAGCTACATCTGAGTCAACTGCAGGCGGCGGTTATCTGTCTCCTTCTACACCTCTCTTTGGATCCTGCTCAACTGACATGACCTCATCCCCAAAAAGCACAGTGCACATCATTAATGCCACCCAGTGCCTTCCTTCTTTTCACTCATGCAATGCAAAACGCTGCCAAGCTGTTTTATAGCTTGGAAACCTAGTGAAGAAAAGCCATTTGACGGAAGAATTGCTGCTGTGCAGTCACACGCCCGCAGCTCCTGATGCCAGAGAATCTTCACAGCTCACAGTCTACGCAATGTAAAGATTCACAAGTCTGCAGTCACATAAAGTGACTGCAGATTTGTAGCCTAAGGTCGAACAACCCCTTTAAGACTTTGCTTTTCCAGTACAGCGATCCAAAGACCCTACATTGAGGTAAATGATACAAATTTGGTTTCCTTCAGCTACCAGTCGGTGAGCTTACTATATGCTGTTTATACATTGAGCTCCATTATAAAATCTTTAGTAAAATCTTCAGCTCCCTCTAGTGCAGGGGAAGACATACCATTGGTGAGACCTGTGCAGTCACAAAAGAGACCAAGAGGTAAGGCGGTCCATTTCTACCTTCACAGCTGGCAAAATAGTGCATTATGATGAGCTTTTCGTCTGCAAAGGGCCCATTGATTGTTCTTGCACATATGGCCTTCTTAAGTCTGTGTCTGATCCTGCTCTAAGGCCATTTGGTCAGTATTCGGTCAGTATTTTTTCTCAAGAGTGGGAGCCAAAACCAGGCGAGAAACAATCAGAGAAAAGGTATAATAGAAACAAGTGCACCAATTCTGCATTTATCACCCACTCCTGGTTTTGTCTCCCACTCCTGAGAAAAAATACTGATTAAATACTGACCAAATACTAATAGTGGGGCCGTGGCCTAATAATAATATTAGGAAGGCAGAATGTTATCAGATGATTTCTGTGCAGGGAATTTGTAGCTCTATATGCAATAAAACATAGTTCAGATCTCTAAATGGATTTATTATACAATTTATTAGCACAGAATATAGGACTGACATATATTAAAAAAAGGAATTATATTGAAGAACACTGATCCTCAATTAGTGGTTTATAGAACTGATAATTCACATTGTACATATTACCTGTGTATATCTGATGTAAACCTGCCTACATAATGGCTTTATAGTTATTATTTTCTTCTCTGCATGTGGAATAAATAATGGTATTTTCAGCATATATCTCCATATCTCTTTTCTTTTTCCATTAATATGGATGACTTCTAACCATAAATGCATCTTAAGTTTAGTGTTATTATTGAAAGCATGTTGTATAGTTACAATCTGACTAGACATGCATATTACACTACTTCATGTGAATGACAAGGAAGATGAGAAATAAATGAGGAAAGTAAGGTTACAATTAGAGCAGTTAGCTTGACGTGACTATAAAAGATATAATGGCTGCTATCCCTTTCTTGTTGCAAACAGCTTTTTACATAGTGATATTTTAAAAAGCAACTTGTGATCCATGTAGTAAATAAGATGTAGGTCATCTTTATGAATATTGATAAATGTGATACACTGATAAATGGAATATCTAACTGCTGTAGGTCATTTTGTTTTACTTAAAGGAAAGTTGCACTCCATAAATTTGCATTAGTTATACTCCATCATGTATTTAAAAGCCTCATAAAGAACTTTAGGGAAAAATAAGTGACTAATCGTCATTGAGATATACATCAGGATAGAGTGTCGATAGACATTGTTGGTATTTTGCATAGTAAATGGAAAGAGCATTGGAATTCTAGTAAATAGAAAAGAAAACTGTAGCAACCAATGTTGCTCATCTTCTGCCAAATATAGAATATGCAATCATGAGATACATTAAAAGGTGCATTGATACATGTGATAAGAAAATACTTTTGCCATTATATTAAAATGGTTAAATGTAACGTTAAAGCTAAAAGTAAAATTAATTGTAGTTTAATAAGCTTTGATTGGTAATATTATTTATTAATATACTTTACATTTTATTTGTTCCCCAATTTTCAGTTACAATCTCTGCTCTGAGCTGGTCCTCTGCTGGTTTGTGGTTGTTGCAGGACTGCATTTCCTGTGTTGGCAAGTCTCCATAGATGTGGGTAAAAAGTGCTGCATAACCGCTCATTTTAAAAGCAAAGCCAGCTCCCATCTTTCCAACAGGTGATGAATAGACAGAGAAGGGGGCTGGCTTAGCTGTTTAAACAGTCAGCTAACTGATTTATCAACAGCTTTCCTATGTTGGACTCAAACCATAAGAAGACTGAAATGTTGGAATAAAGCTTGCAGCTGAAAATCCAGGAACCTTTCAGACATTAAGTATATTAGCATATTAGTATAAAGTATATTCGGAAGTTGTATAACTACTTTACTAATTTAAGTACTTTTAGAATGCTTGCAGAGTCAGACAACTATCAGCAACCACCGGAATAAATGGAATGAGAAAACTATCATACCTAGATACACCAATTTTATTACTTTTGGACCTATAGATTTTGCAAAAAAGATATTTTAGGATATCTTTGGAAAATATGTTTGAGTTCTAGAAAATTAAACAGAGGTTACAGATCTACCATATAAATGATTTTTTATTCTTCTATTTTATTTTTTTTATTGAGTTTTAGTATGTCCATTTGGTGTAACCCATTATCTTGCATTCTTAGATCAATAGCCTATCTCTAGCAATGTAGTGCAAACAAAACTTCAGTGTTCATGGTGAAGCCTTTATTTCTCTAGATGTAATGGCCCTATAATATACAATACTTACTGTTCTGACAAATCACCAATGAACTTTCGTTTACTTATTCATTCAATTAGCAACTGAAAAAATAGAAATTAGGTTACCCTTAAAATTTGGATAGTTCAATTTGACTTACATTAAGTTATTCATTGCAAATTTAATCTTCCCTTTTATGCTCTGCGGTTTCCCTAGAGTATAATAAATAATAATAATAAAATGATAAAAAAAATAATACTATTTCGCTCACCATTCCACCTAATGCCGCCACCCGCCCTCGTGTCCTGTCTGCTCTCCAGACTTTTCTTTCCAATGTTGTACAGCATACATTATCCTTTTTGACCATCCTCACTCGACGTTGTGGCGTGAGAAGTCGCACATATGTTGAGGCACATGTTGTGATATCACAACTGGCATCGCAACATCTGTGGCCTAGTCATTGCCAAAAGCTTTGAAGTCAAGTAAAGGCCAAAGAGGAAGAGCTGCACCAGGCGACATTGGAAAGAAGAGTCCAGAGTGCCCAGAGGACCAGACAGTGAAAGGCAGAACAGGTGAACTGCAAGGTATTAATTTTTTTAACCCTTTCCCAGTCCTCCGCAAATCAGCAAAAATGCAGCCAGCTGGACACCATGCTACTGAATTTCCGCAAAGCAGATTACAAAAAGTTTGAATTCAGGAGAATCTGAGAGTTTTGTAAAGTTTGAGGAAAATTCAATTCTCCTTAAATAAATTAACTCATCTCTAACAGTCATAGATCAGTCTCAAAAACCCTGGGTAATGGTTAATAAGCACACAAAATCTACAAATACATGCCAGTCTGAAGTCATCCCAACAATGCAAATGGACAGACTAAAATCAAACCATTGAAGGTGCAGAATAACTTCTACTTAGAGAAAAGATTTGTAGTCTGATTTTTTAAAGTCACCATGTAAAACATTTATTCCAAAATATGCAAGTAGATGATAACATAGACATAAACTCTATTTAAAAAATATAGTATATTGAAAAGGGTTTGTACTTGAAAATTTCTTAAGGCAATTTTGTTTTCTTCTTTCTATCTTACAATTCTTATATACTTTTCAGGACAAAATACAACTTTCGGAGTCAATGACTTTTTCTATAATAAATAATAGAATAAATCTTGCTGTAGCTCCGACCAGAAATCAGCAGTAATTTCTTTAGCGTTTCCAAGGTTTATACAATCAATTCCTTCCAGTTTATCTTGACCTGCAACAGAAAATATATAAGTTTAACATTAATATATAAAGAAGTTTTATAAACTTTAAGAACTGATACCCAGCTAAGAACTTACTATGTATTATTATTGATTAGCACATTCTTGGTTTTTCACCAGTGCAACCTAAAATATACAGATTAATGCATCGTCCTTGTCAATATGCCCATCACTGCAGAAGCAATGCCTGCACAAATCTGCCTATTTATTCATTTTTTTCTAATTCTTTCTTTTTTAATTTTAAAATTTCTTTATTATAAATGTGTACATTTGTTTTAGGATATCTATTTTGTTTTTCTCCAAGATTTTGTAAACTGCATAAAAATTGTACATTGAAAGCAAGGGGCACATAGAAAAAAAATTAAAATGAACCCCTATTATTTCACTAGTTGTTTTTTTCTGGACTGAAGGGTTCAGTGTCCCTCCTTTCACATTGTTTTCATGAATTTTGGGCCGATTCCCACCTTTTGTTCGATAACATTGCAATTGCTCTAAAGTGGAACCATTTGCAAAAATGATAGGACCAACTATAGCTAGATTGTCTTTATCCTGCTTCTAAAATATGGTCATCTTTATGTATAGATAATCAAACAGTGCTCTTCATAATATGAAATCAGAAATGTAACCGAGAGGTGGACACATGCTTAGGGTCAAGTATACAAATAAGATCATAAAGCCAGCAAGAAACAATCAGAATTTTGACATTTGATCTACATATTACACGATATCTAAGTGGGAGAGGGGAGTCACAAAACTAAAATTGCATGTAAACAATATCTTACAAGTTTAGTTCTTCAACAATATTGTGCTCTGCTATACACAGCGTACATAAGAACAATAATATGTTGAAAATGAATGACAATGCACAAAATGTCCACGTGCAGCAATTTTTTTATTCAATATAATATTTTTACTACAGGAAGGCCAGTCATCACTAAATTGAAAACTGATAATGACTCTTATGTATGCATGGCAGTCACCACTGTAGAACCAACCGACTGCACAAATTTTTAAACATGTCAGATTAATTTTAATTAGCATGGCAGCAATTATTGCAATTTGCTTGCTGCAATTATCACTAGATGTGGTAATCTAGTCATGTGGACTTCAAATTGCCATTTGCTACATCTGTTAATTGGCTCTTTACTCAAAAACAAATAAATGATTTTTGATAATTTACTCCAAAAGTTTTCAAAATTTTTTAGAATAAACGAGTTTATTTGTTGTTTCTATAACTAATCTTCATCTGTCAACTGATTTTACAGACAGTAAATGCTATAAATACTCCTGCAGGCGAACATGAATATATTTACAGGCATACTGTACATAGTGTATTCACTTAAACATTTTCTTACACAGCCCACTATAAAATATATGTTCATGAAACCTTTTTAAGCTCTTGCACCCAGGGACAGCTTCGTCCAGGGAAACATTAATATGAAGATTCACAATTCTTCTATAACATACCTAAATAATATTATAAAAGCACCATTCCAGATTTTTTTTATTTCAGCGCTGGAATGGTGCCACTAATGTAAGTCTCTGACCCTACCTTACCAACCATCATGTTCAGCTGTTCCCAGCACTGTTCCAGTCCCGTGCCGCCATGTTGTGATTGCAGCTTCTGACTGACCGTAAGTCAAAGGTAACGATCACAAGCTGTAAATGTAAGTCTATGAGAGCCTTGTTTTGGTCACAACCTCATGCAGCATTTTACTGTTCCTGCAAAGTGAATGAAATTTCTGAAATCTCATGCACTGGTTGCTTATTTTTCCCTTGCAGATATAAAGCAGTTTCAAATTTACAGTATGTCAATTCTATCAGTGTTTTTGCAGTGTTTTTCAGTCATTATAATGAATAGGAAAAAGGTATAAAAAAACCGCATGCAAAAATGCTTGTTTTTTTTTTTTCTCCCAAGAGACACGTTTTTGATGCAGAAATGTCTGCAGCAAATATTGAACATGTGCACATACCCTACAATAATAAGAAATGGGAAAGATGCAAGAGACAAAATAAAGGTGCAGAAAAATGAATTGATGACTGGATAAAATTATTTCTCAAATGTTCGCATCTTACAAAAATAATATTTCATTACTGTAAAAGCCCAGAAATTATATGTTACTCTTTGAGAGTACAAATTATATAGAACAGCCTATACCAGTAACCGTATGCAAAACTGTGTGCAATTAGAATAATAGGCAGCCACCCCACGAATGTTTAGTGGGTTAGTAAGTGGTTGTTTTCAGTATGTTGCACAGAGGACCGGTTTTAGACAAAGTGTGGCCCTGGGCAAAAAAATAAAAATGGGGCCCAAAATTCTGCACTCACATTATGATATTAACAGTATGTCCACTAACCCATAGCCTGTTTAATAAGACACGTGAATGATACCTGGTGATCATACATACCTCCAGGTATGTGTAAATGGGACTCCAAAAAATAGAAGTAAGCGCTAGGCACTAAACACTAACATCAGTGTGAGAATAAGATCTGCCAGGGAAGCGGTTGTGCTCAGTAAACAGATATAAACAAAGTACACTGCTCAAAAAAATAAAGGGAACACTTAAACAACAGAATATAACTCCAAGTAAATCAAACTTCTGTGAAATCAAACTGTCCACTTAGGAGGAGACAGGCCAGTACACCAGGAGACAGGCCAGTACACCAGGAGACGTGGAGGGGGCCGTAGGAGGGCAACAACCCAGCAGCAGGACCGCTACCTCTGCCTTTGTGCAAGGAGGAACAGGAGGAGCACTGCCAGAGCCCTGCAAAATAACCTCCAGCAGGCCACAAATGTGCATGTGTCTGCACAAACAGTTAGAAACCGACTCTATGAGGGTGGTATGAGGGCCCAACGTCCGCAGATGGGGGTTGTGCTCACAGCCCAACACCGTGCAGGACGCTTGGCATTTTCCACAGAACACCAGGATTGGCAAAGTCGCCACTGGCGCCCTGTGCTCTTCACAGATGAAAGCAGGTTCACACTGAGCACATGTGACAGACGTGACAGAGTCTGGAGACGCCGTGGAGAGCGAACTGCTGCCTGCAACATCCTTCAGCATGACTGGTTTGGCAGTGGGTCAGTAATGGTGTGGGGTGGCATTTCTTTGGAGGGCCACACAGCCCTCCATGTGCTCGCCAGAGGTAGCCTGACTGCCATTAGGTACCGAGATGAGATCCTCAGACCCCTTGTGAGACCATATGCTGATGCGGTTGGCCCTGGGTTCCTCCTAATGCAGGACAATGCCAGACCTCATGTGGCTGGAGTGTGTCAGCAGTTCCTGCAAGATGAAGGCATTGAAGCTATGGACAGGCCCGGCCGTTCCCCAGACCTGAATCCGATTGAGCACATCTGGGCATCATGTCTCGCTCCATCCACCAACGTCACGTTGCACCACAAACTGTCCAGGAGTTGGCGGATGCTTTAGTCCAGGTCTGGGAGGAGATCCCACAGGAGACCATCCTCAACCTCATCAGGAGCATTCCCAGGTGTTGTAGGGAGGTCATACAAGCACGTGGAAGCCACACTCAATACTGAGCCTCATTTTGACTTGTTTTAAGGACACAACATCAAAGTTGGATCAGCCTGTAGTGTGTTTTTCCACTTTAATTTTGGGGATGACTCCAAATCCAGGCCTCCATTGGTTAATAAATTTGATTTCCATTGATGATTTTTGTGTGATTTTGTTGTCAGCTCATTCAACTTTGTACAGAACAAAGTATTCAATGAGAATATTTCATTCATTCAGATCTAGGATGTGTTATTTGAGTGTTCCCTTTATTTTTTTGAACAGTGTATAATAATAAGAGAGAAAGAATTACTCACCAAGCTGCATAAAAACTTCCATTATTTCCAAAATAAGTGCATATCATGGGAGAGTTACATGATGTGGGACTGGGTATTTTTTATTTGTTTTTTTTTATGCAGCTTGGTGAGTGGCGTAATTTCTTCTCTCTTATTATGTGAATATATGTCGTCATCAGCTCATGTCATCTCCCGATGCAACAATGAGCGGCAGTGGACAAGTACTTTAAGTTTAAGGCAAGTGTTTCACTTAATTTGTTTTCACCAGACAACCCCTTTGTCATCTACCCACAGGATAGGTGATGTACAATATAAAGTTATATTGTGGTACCGTGTTAGCCAGAAAAATTTATGTAAATACTTTTCTGCCCAAAAATGACAAAAGTATTCTCGGAGTGATACCTTTATTGGCTAATCAGAAAAATATATATATGGAAGCTTTCAGAGCACAGAGACTCATTCTTCAGGCAATATTACAAATGAATTCATAAGACAAAAGGCACAACATTTAAGAGATGTTACAGCAAGACATTTGTTCATGAGGTGTAATGGGGTGATACCTCCTAATGATAAGTCAAAGACATCAAATTTAGGATTTTTACTTGGCAAGTCTGGGGGAATATTTAATCATCTGGAGACCGTCTGGTGGAGGTGTGAATTGAATTCATGTAGTGAGTCATAAATCCAGGTGTTAAATTGAGTCCTGTTGTCAAGGAATTGAACATCCTTATCAATTTGAATTCCCAAATTTTTCTCTCTCTGTCATCCTTGAAATGACCTTTTAGTATTCAAACTTTTAGATCTGCCATACAGTGTCCCGGGCCAGATAAATGTTTTCCCACAGGCATGTCCAGTTCATTCTTAATTGTGTGTCTGTGTAAATTCATTCTCGTTTGCAGTTTTTGCATAGTTTCTCCAATATAAACTCCTTCCGGGCACCTTGTACATTGTATCACGTATACCACATTGGAGGATGTACATGAAAAGACATCAATGATTTTGTAATCCTGATTTGTGTTTGGTATGCAGACTGTATTTGATGGTAATATGTGGGTACAAGTTTTACATTTTTTGTTTTTACATGGGAATGTGCCCATCACTGATTGTGATGAGAGGACACTTCTGACAAGGAGATTCCTTGAGTTAAGGGGCTGTTTGTAGAAGAGAAGTGGTAGTTCTGAGAATTTTTCTTTCAGTTTGTGGTCTCTGTGGAATATGGGTTGAAGACCAGCACCATGTTCATATGGGGGTTGTATGTGACCACAAGAGGTACCCTGTTGTTGCCCTCCCACTGTCTGTAATCCAAGAGGCTGCTTCTTGGTATCCTTGTAGCTCTGTGGATCTGCTCATTATTGCCAGTGAATGGTATCCTTGTTGTAGGAATGTATTCCTCAGTGATAGCAGTTGCAGTTTTCTGTCCTTACTGTCTGAACAGATTCGAATGTACCTCAGAGCTTGACTGAAGTTGATGGATTTTTTTGGGTGTCTTGGATGAAAGCTGTTTCATCTAAGATATGTCGGACGTCCTGTGGGCTTATGGTAAATTGATGTTTGTATGGTGTTGTCTTTGATGCATATGGGCGTGTCCAGAAAATGTATTTGGGATTTTGAGAAGTTAAGGGTTAGCTTGATGGTTGGGTGGAACCTGTTGAAGTTATCATGGAAGGTCAGCAGATCATCTATTGAGCCTGTCCAGATTATTAGCAGATCATCAATGTAACGGAAGTATGCTAGAGGTTTAATAGAACAAGATTACAAAATCTCCTCCTCTAGTTTAGCCATAAATAGGTTAGCATATTGTGGGGACATTTTGCTTCCCACAGGATAGGTGATAACTAGTGTTGAGCGATACCTTCCGATATCGGGAAATATCGGATCGGATTGGATCGGACCGATACCGAAAAAGTATCGGATATCGCCGATTCCGATACCGGAAACCAATGCAAGTCAATGGGACATAAATATCGGAATTAAAATAAACCCTTTCTTTCCTTGTAGGTTAATTCTACATGAAGGAAAACAACTAAGAATAATGTAGAATGTATTGGGGGAGGTGGGGGAGACAATAAAGGCATAGAGGTTTAGCCCAATCAAATGGAATAGCAGGAATTACTATTTTTTTAAGATGTTCTGAGTTACGGAAATATTAACTATGTTAAGTATTTTTATATTTTGTCAGATATTTATGTTTCACTACTTCCATGCTCTTCACCTTCTTTTTTACTTCTCCCACACTTTCTCCTTCATCATCCTCAGCATCTTTTTCATCCACTTCTTCTTCACCTTCTTCTTCTTCACCTTCTTCGTATTATTCTTTTTTTTACATTCTTCATATTCTACTTCTTCATCTTCTTCATATTCTTCTTCTTCATCATATTCTTATTTGTGACAGGCATTCCTGTAGTTGTTATCTATAAAAGGTTGGACATTACACCTTTCGTTCTGCCCGTCACAAAAGATTCACAACAGGATTTGTCCGCGTTCAGTTTGGCCTGCAGCAGCAGGTCTTTTCCAGGGGCACCACGAGGAGGAACAGACTCACCCCCATACACTGCTTAGTCATATTCTGCTTATAATTTAGATATTATCTTTTGCTCTGAATTTTAATCTTATGCTTAATGTTCTTCCGCTTTTTGTTCTGCAGCTTCTTGTATTTCTGCTTCTTGGTTTTCTGTCTCTTGTTCTTCTGTATCTTTGTACTTGTCTTCTCTTCTTTGTCCTCTTGGTCAACTTCTTCAGGGTCATCTTCTTGGTCTTCTTCAGGGTGGTCTTCAGGGTGGTGGTCTTCCGGGTCCTCGTCTTCGGGGTCCTCGTCTTCTTTGGGTTGGTCTTCTGGGTCCTCGTCTTCGGGGTCCTCGTCTTCTTCGGGGTGGTCTTCAGGGTCCTCGTCTTCTTCGGGGTGGTCTTCAGGGTCCTCGTCTTCTTCGGGGTGGTCTTCAGGGTCCTCGTCTTCAGGGTCCTCGTCTTCTTCGGGGTGGTCTTCAGGGTCCTCGTCTTCAGGGTCGTCGTCTTCGGGGTCCTCGTCTTCTTCGGGTTGGTCTTCAGGGTCCTCGTCTTCAGGGTCCTCGTCAGGGAGATCCAGGGTGATTACCAAGAACCATTTCAAAAAGCTTGAACTTGGAAATGTAGCAGAAAGTACAAGAAGGCTGAGGAACTACCGAGGACCAGCTGACGGTACTGGAACCCGGATGGGTAGCAGAAGGTACAAGAGCCAATGGAACTACCGAGGACCAGCTGATGTTACTGGAACTCGGTTACTAAGCAGGAGGTACCTGTGCCAGAAAGCACTACCAAGGACCAGCAGACGTTGGTGGACCTTGGATACCGAGAAGGAGGCACCTAATCCAAAGGCACTGCCGAGAACCAGCTGACGGTACTGGAACCCGGATGGGTGGCAGAAGGTACCCATGTAAAAAAAAGTTCAAGTCCGCGAGCCGGCCGCAGTTACCAAAACCCACAGTACTACAGGGGATGCTTGTCCTATTGGCACTATGGAACCAGCCTTCATTGCCAGATCCCGCAGCCCACATTGGAGTCACCTAAACTGCAGGCACCATAGAGTCGGCTAACCCGACCGCAACACGACAGGACAACGCATTGGAGGCAAAGTGACGTTGACACTACCCGGAAACAGCTGGCGTGCTGGAACCAGGCTGGGCAGGAGGGAGTACCCGTGCCAAAGACACTGCCGAGAACCAGCTGACGGTACTGGAACCCGGATGGGTAGCAGAAGATACAAGAGCAAATGGAACTACCGAGGACCAGCTGACGGTACTGGAACCCGGATGGGTAGCAGAAGGTACAAGAGCCAATGGAACTACCGAGGACCAGCTGATGTTACTGGAACTCGGTTACTAAGCAGGAGGTACCTGTGCCAGAAAGCACTACCAAGGACCAGCAGACGTTGGTGGAACTTGGATACCGAGAAGGAGGCACCTAATCCAAAGGCACTGCCGAGAACCAGCTGACGGTACTGGAACCCGGATGGTTAGTAGAAGGTACAAGAGCAAATGGAACTACCGAGGACCAGCTGACGGTACTGGAACCCGGATGGGTAGCAGAAGGTACAAGAGCCAATGGAACTACCGAGGACCAGCTGATGTTACTGGAACTCGGTTACTAAGCAGGAGGTACCTGTGCCAGAAAGCACTACCAAGGACCAGCAGACGTTGGTGGAACTTGGATACCGAGAAGGAGGCACCTAATCCAAAGGCACTACCGAGAACCAGCTGACGGTACTGGAACCCGGATGGGTAGTAGAAGGTACAAGAGCAAATGGAACTACCGAGGACCAGCTGACGGTACTGGAACCCGGATGGGTAGCAGAAGGTACAAGAGCCAATGGAACTACCGAGGACCAGCTGATGTTACTGGAACTCGGTTACTAAGCAGGAGGTACCTGTGCCAGAAAGCACTACCAAGGACCAGCAGACGTTGGTGGAACTTGGATACCGAGAAGGAGGCACCTAATCCAAAGGCACTGCCAAGAACCAGCTGACGGTACTGGAACCCGGATGGGTAGCAGAAGGTACCCATGTAAAAAAAAGTTCAAGTCCGCGAGCC
This sequence comes from Phyllobates terribilis, assembly GCF_046119375.1. Classification (NCBI taxonomy): domain Eukaryota; kingdom Metazoa; phylum Chordata; class Amphibia; order Anura; family Dendrobatidae; genus Phyllobates; species Phyllobates terribilis. Next base: position 321,850,488 of record NW_027362762.1, on the reverse strand, counting down.
GGCCGCAGTTACCAAAACCCACAGTCCTACAGGGGGTGCTTGTCCTATTGGCACTATGGAACCAGCCTTCATTGCCAGATCCCGCAGCCCACATAGGAGTCACCTAAACTGCCGGCACCATAGAGTCGGCTAAACCGACCGCAACACGACAGGACAACGCATTGGAGGCAAAGTGACGTTGACACTACCCGGAAACAGCTGGCGTGCTGGAACCAGGCTGGGCAGGAGGGAGCACCCGTGCCAAAGACACTGCCGAGAACCAGCTGACGGTACTGGAACCCGGATGGGTAGCAGAAGATACAAGAGCAAATGGAACTACCGAGGACCAGCTGACGGTACTGGAACCCGGATGGGTAGCAGAAGGTACAAGAGCCAATGGAACTACCGAGGACCAGCTGATGTTACTGGAACTCGGTTACTAAGCAGGAGGTACCTGTGCCAGAAAGCACTACCAAGGACCAGCAGACGTTGGTGGAACTTGGATACCGAGAAGGAGGCACCTAATCCAAAGGCACTGCCGAGAACCAGCTGACGGTACTGGAACCCGGATGGGTAGTAGAAGGTACAAGAGCAAATGGAACTACCGAGGACCAGCTGATGGTACTGGAACCCGGATGTGTAGCAGAAGGTACAAGAGCCAATGGAACTACCGAGGACCAGCTGATGTTACTGGAACTCGGTTACTAAGCAGGAGGTACCTGTGCCAGAAAGCACTACCAAGGACCAGCAGACGTTGGTGGAACTTGGATACCGAGAAGGAGGCACCTAATCCAAAGGCACTGCCGAGAACCAGCTGACGGTACTGGAACCCGGATGGGTAGCAGAAGGTACAAGAGCCAATGGAACTACCGAGGACCAGCTGATGTTACTGGAACTCGGTTACTAAGCAGGAGGTACCTGTGCCAGAAAGCACTACCAAGGACCAGCAGACGTTGGTGGAACTTGGATACCGAGAAGGAGGCACCTAATCCAAAGGCACTGCCGAGAACCAGCTGACGGTACTGGAACCCGGATGGATAGCAGAAGGTACAAGAGCCAATGGAACTACCGAGGACCAGCTGATGTTACTGGAACTCGGTTACTAAGCAGGAGGTACCTGTGCCAGAAAGCACTACCAAGGACCAGCAGACGTTGGTGGAACTTGGATACCGAGAAGGAGGCACCTAATCCAAAGGCACTGCCGAGAACCAGCTGACGGTACTGGAACCCGGATGGGTAGCAGAAGGTACCCATGTAAAAAAAAGTTCAAGTCCGCGAGCCGGCCGCAGTTACCAAAACCCACAGTCCTACAGGGGGTGCTTGTCCTATTGGCACTATGGAACCAGCCTTCATTGCCAGATCCCGCAGCCCACATAGGAGTCACCTAAACTGCAGGCACCATAGAGTCGGCTAACCCGACCGCAACACGACAGGACAATGCATTGGAGGCAAAGTGACGTTGACACTACCCGGAAACAGCTGGCGTGCTGGAACCAGGCTGGGCAGGAGGGAGTACCCGTGCCAAAGACACTGGCGAGAACCAGCTGGCTGTGCTGTAACCCAGGGTAAATAATAAAAACAGAGTGGAGTCAGAGGCCTAATTGGAGCAAGTTTTAAATAAGTAGCACAGTGAATGTGGACAGAGCAGGAGAAATTGCCGTGAACTCAGCAGGGGAACAGCTGACGTTACTGAACCCCAATAACATCGCAGCAAGTGTTGACTGTGCAGACGGCACTTCTGAGCGCCAACTGGCGGTGCTGGAGCCCAGGGATAAGAATAAAAACAGAGGAGCCAGAGGTGTAATTGGAGCAACTTTAAAATGTGTAGTACAGTGGATGTGGACAAAGCAGGAGAAATTGCCGTGAACACAGCAGGGGAACAGCTGACGTTACTTAACCCCAATAACACGGCAGCAAGAGTTGACTGTGCAGACGGCACTTCTGAGCGCCAACTGGCGGTGCTCGAGCCCAGGGATAAGAATAAAAACAGAGGAGCCAGAGGTGTAATTGGAGCAACTTTAAAATGTGTAGTACAGTGGATGTGGACAAAGCAGGAGAAATTGCCGTGAACACAGCAGGGGAACAGCTGACGTTACTGAACCCCAATAACATGGCAGCAAGTGTTGACTGTGCAGACGGCACTTCCAAGCGCCAACTGGCGGTGTTGTAGCTCAGGGATAATACTTAAAACAGAGGAGCCAGAGGTGTAATTGGAGAAACTTTCAAATCTGTAGTAGTGAGAATGTGGACAGAGCAGGAGAAATTGCCGTCCGCACAGCAGGGGAACAGCTGACGTTACTGAACCCCAATAACACGGCAGCAAGTGTTGACTGTGCAGACGGCACTTCCGAGCGCCAACTGGCGGTGTTGTAGCTCAGGGATAATACTGAAAACAGAGGAGCCAGAGGTGTAATTGGAGAAACTTTCAAATCTGTAGTAGTGAGAATGTGGACAGAGCAGGAGAAATTGCCGTCCGCACAGCAGGGGAACAGCTGACGTTACTGAACCCCAATAACACGGCAGCAAGTGTTGACTGTGCAGACGGCACTTCCGAGCGCCAACTGGCGGTGTTGGAGCTCAGGGATAATACTGAAAACAGAGGAGCCAGAGGTGTAATTGGAGAAACTTTCAAATCTGTAGTAGTGAGAATGTGGACAGAGCAGGAGAAATTGCCGTCCGCACAGCAGGGGAACAGCTGACGTTACTGAACCCCAATAACACGGCAGCAAGTGTTGACTGTGCAGACGGCACTTCCGAGCGCCAACTGGCGGTGTTGGAGCTCAGGGATAATACTGAAAACAGAGGAGCCAGAGGTGTAATTGGAGAAACTTTCAAATCTGTAGTAGTGAGAATGTGGACAGAGCAGGAGAAATTGCCGTCCGCACAGCAGGGGAACAGCTGACGTTACTGAACCCCAATAACACGGCAGCAAGTGTTAACTGTGCAGACGGCACTTCCGAGCGCCAAATGGCGGTGTTGTAGCTCAGGGATAATACTGAAAACAGAGGAGCCAGAGGTGTAATTGGAGAAACTTTCAAATCTGTAGTAGTGAGAATGTGGACAGAGCAGGAGAAATTGCCGTCCGCACAGCAGGGGAACAGCTGACGTTACTGAACCCCAATAACACGGCAGCAAGTGTTGACTGTGCAGACGGCACTTCCGAGCGCCAACTGGCGGTGTTGAAGCTCAGGGATAATACTGAAAACAGAGGAGCCAGAGGTGTAATTGGAGAAACTTTCAAATCTGTAGTAGTGAGAATGTGGACAGAGCAGGAGATATTGCCGTCCGCACAGCAGGGGAACAGCTGACGTTACTGAACCCCAATAACACGGCAGCAAGTGTTGACTGTGCAGATGGCACTTCCGAGCGCCAACTGGCGGTGTTGTAGCTCAGGGATAATACTGAAAACAGAGGAGCCAGAGGTGTAATTGGAGAAACTTTCAAATCTGTAGTAGTGAGAATGTGGACAGAGCAGGAGAAATTGCCGTCCGCACAGCAGGGGAACAGCTGACGTTACTGAACCCCAATAACACGGCAGCAAGTGTTGACTGTGCAGACGGCACTTCCGAGCGCCAACTGGCGGTGTTGTAGCTCAGGGATAATACTGAAAACAGAGGAGCCAGAGGTGTAATTGGAGAAACTTTGAAATCTGTAGTAGTGAGAATGTGGACAGAGCAGGAGAAATTGCCGTCCGCACAGCAGGGGAACAGCTGACGTTACTGAACCCCAATAACACGGCAGCAAGTGTTGACTGTGCAGACGGCACTTCCGAGCGCCAACTGGCGGTGTTGTAGCTCAGGGATAATACTGAAAACAGAGGAGCCAGAGGTGTAATTGGAGAAACTTTCAAATCTGTAGTAGTGAGAATGTGGACAGAGCAGGAGAAATTGCCGTCCGCACAGCAGGGGAACAGCTGACGTTACTGAACCCCAATAACACGGCAGCAAGTGTTGACTGTGCAGACGGCACTTCCGAGCGCCAACTGGCGGTGTTGGAGCTCAGGGATTATACTGAAAACAGAGGAGCCAGAGGTGTAATTGGAGAAACTTTCAAATCTGTAGTAGTGAGAATGTGGACAGAGCAGGAGAAATTGCCGTCCGCACAGCAGGGGAACAGCTGACGTTACTGAACCCCAATAACACGGCAGCAAGTGTTGACTGTGCAGACGGCACTTCCGAGCGCCAACTGGCGGTGTTGGAGCTCAGGGATAATACTGAAAACAGAGGAGCCAGAGGTGTAATTGGAGAAACTTTCAAATCTGTAGTAGTGAGAATGTGGACAGAGCAGGAGAAATTGCCGTCCGCACAGCAGGGGAACAGCTGACGTTACTGAACCCCAATAACACGGCAGCAAGTGTTAACTGTGCAGACGGCACTTCCGAGCGCCAACTGGCGGTGTTGTAGCTCAGGGATAATACTGAAAACAGAGGAGCCAGAGGTGTAATTGGAGAAACTTTCAAATCTGTAGTAGTGAGAATGTGGACAGAGCAGGAGAAATTGCCGTCCGCACAGCAGGGGAACAGCTGACGTTACTGAACCCCAATAACACGGCAGCAAGTGTTGACTGTGCAGACGGCACTTCCGAGCGCCAACTGGCGGTGTTGGAGCTCAGGGATAATACTGAAAACAGAGGAGCCAGAGGTGTAATTGGAGAAACTTTCAAATCTGTAGTAGTGAGAATGTGGACAGAGCAGGAGAAATTGCCGTCCGCACAGCAGGGGAACAGCTGACGTTACTGAACCCCAATAACACGGCAGCAAGTGTTGACTGTGCAGACGGCACTTCCGAGCGCCAACTGGCGGTGTTGTAGCTCAGGGATAATACTGAAAACAGAGGAGCCAGAGGTGTAATTGGAGAAACTTTCAAATCTGTAGTAGTGAGAATGTGGACAGAGCAGGAGAAATTGCCGTCCGCACAGCAGGGGAACAGCTGACGTTACTGAACCCCAATAACACGGCAGCAAGTGTTGACTGTGCAGACGGCACTTCCGAGCGCCAACTGGCGGTGTTGGAGCTCAGGGATAATATTGAAAACAGAGGAGCCAGAGGTGTAATTGGAGAAACTTTCAAATCTGTAGTAGTGAGAATGTGGACAGAGCAGGAGAAATTGCCGTCCGCACAGCAGGGGAACAGCTGACGTTACTAAACCCCAATAACACGGCAGCAAGTGTTGACTGTGCAGACGGCACTTCCGAGCGCCAACTGGCGGTGTTGTAGCTCAGGGATAATACTGAAAACAGAGGAGCCAGAGGTGTAATTGGAGAAACTTTCAAATCTGTAGTAGTGAGAATGTGGACAGAGCAGGAGAAATTGCCGTCCGCACAGCAGGGGAACAGCTGACGTTACTGAACCCCAATAACACGGCAGCAAGTGTTGACTGTGCAGACGGCACTTCCGAGCGCCAACTGGCGGTGTTGAAGCTCAGGGATAATACTGAAAACAGAGGAGCCAGAGGTGTAATTGGAGAAACTTTCAAATCTGTTGTAGTGAGAATGTGGACAGAGCAGGAGATATTGCCGTCCACACAGCAGGGGAACAGCTGATGTTACTGAACCCCAATAACACGGCAGCAAGTGTTGACTGTGCAGACGGCACTTCCGAGCGCCAACTGGCGGTGTTGTAGCTCAGGGATAATACTGAAAACAGAGGAGCCAGAGGTGTAATTGGAGAAACTTTCAAATCTGTAGTAGTGAGAATGTGGACAGAGCAGGAGAAATTGCCGTCCGCACAGCAGGGGAACAGCTGACGTTACTGAACCCCAATAACACGGCAGCAAGTGTTGACTGTGCAGACGGCACTTCCGAGCGCCAACTGGCGGTGTTGTAGCTCAGGGATAATACTGAAAACAGAGGAGCCAGAGGTGTAATTGGAGAAACTTTGAAATCTGTAGTAGTGAGAATGTGGACAGAGCAGGAGAAATTGCCGTCCGCACAGCAGGGGAACAGCTGACGTTACTGAACCCCAATAACACGGCAGCAAGTGTTGACTGTGCAGACGGCACTTCCGAGCGCCAACTGGCGGTGTTGTAGCTCAGGGATAATACTGAAAACAGAGGAGCCAGAGGTGTAATTGGAGAAACTTTCAAATCTGTAGTAGTGAGAATGTGGACAGAGCAGGAGAAATTGCCGTCCGCACAGCAGGGGAACAGCTGACGTTACTGAACCCCAATAACACGGCAGCAAGTGTTGACTGTGCAGACGGCACTTCTGAGCGCCAACTGGCGGTGTTGGAGCTCAGGGATAATACTGAAAACAGAGGAGCCAGAGGTGTAATTGGAGAAACTTTCAAATCTGTAGTAGTGAGAATGTGGACAGAGCAGGAGAAATTGCCGTCCGCACAGCAGGGGAACAGCTGACGTTACTGAACCCCAATAACACGGCAGCAAGTGTTGACTGTGCAGACGGCACTTCCGAGCGCCAACTGGCGGTGTTGGAGCTCAGGGATAATATTGAAAACAGAGGAGCCAGAGGTGTAATTGGAGAAACTTTCAAATCTGTAGTAGTGAGAATGTGGACAGAGCAGGAGAAATTGCCGTCCGCACAGCAGGGGAACAGCTGACGTTACTAAACCCCAATAACACGGCAGCAAGTGTTGACTGTGCAGACGGCACTTCCGAGCGCCAACTGGCGGTGTTGTAGCTCAGGGATAATACTGAAAACAGAGGAGCCAGAGGTGTAATTGGAGAAACTTTCAAATCTGTAGTAGTGAGAATGTGGACAGAGCAGGAGAAATTGCCGTACGCACAGCAGGGGAACAGCTGACGTTACTGAACCCCAATAACACGGCAGCAAGTGTTGACTGTGCAGACGGCACTTCCGAGCGCCAACTGGCGGTGTTGGAGCTCAGGGATTACAGTTCAGGTGGTAGAAACATGAACAGAACAGGAGACCTGGATACTGTTGCCAACCAATTATTTATTCTGGAAGAGAACTGGCAAATTCATGAGAGATCCAGGCCTTGTTCATTTTGAGAAAAGTAAGCCAGTCAACGTTATCGGAGGATAGTCGCATGCGACGGTCTGTTAGTACACCACCTGCGGCACTAAAGACGCGTTCCGATAATACACCAGCAGCAGGGCAAGCTAGCACCTCCAATGCATACTGACTAAGCTCTGGCCATGTATCCAGCTTACAGACCCAAAACTTGAAGGGAGAAGAGCCGTCTGCGAGTACACTAAGAGGGCAAGACATGTAGTCTGTCACCATCTGACGGAAACGTTGCCTCCTGCTGACTGGAGCCGTCTGTGATGGTGTAGACATTTGTGGCGGCGGGGACACAAAACTTTGCCACATTTCGGCCATACTGGTCTTGCCTTGTGCTGAGGCGCTGCTTCTACTCCCTCTTTGTGCAGAGCTTCCTCCACTGCCTCGACGCACTGAGCTGCTTTGTAAAGCACTGGCAGCACTGCTCTCGGTTGGAATGGAGAACATGATGGAATGCACCAGTGCGTCTTGGTACTCCCGCATTTTACGCTCCCGGTTCAACGGTGTTATGAGGCTTTGTAAGTTGTCCCGGTAGCGAGGATCTAGGAGGGTGGACACCCAATAATCAGCCGTGTTGAGAATGTGGGTGATGCGGCGGTCGTTTCTCAGGCACTGCAGCATGAAATCAACCATGTGCTGCAGACTGCCAACTGGCCAAGAAACGCTGTCCCCTGCTTGAGGCATGATCTCTGCCTGCTCTGCATCACCCCACCCTCGCTCTAGATACTGACTACTAGAGCATTGTGTACCTCCCTCCTCTGGACAGATGTCTTCCTCATCCATTGACTCCTCCTCATCCTCCTCACAAAGTGTCCCCTGCCTAGGCCTTTGTGAGGAACCACGTTGCGCAGACTGTAGAGAAGCAGATGGCATTTGTGACTCCTCATCCACCACCTCTTCCAAAACCTCGTCCCTTAGTGCTTGCAGTGTTTTTTCAAGCAGGCAGATAAGGGGGATAGTCATGCTGACTAGTGCATCATCTGCACTCGCCATCCGCGTGGAATAATCGAAGGCACGCAAAACGTGGCAAATGTCCTTCATAGAGGCCCACTCAGTGGTGGTGAAGTGTGAACGGCGCGCACTGCGACTTGTTTGCGCCTGCTGCAGCTGGTACTCCATTACTGCTGCCTGCTGCTCACACAACCTCTCCAACATATGTAACGTTGAATTCCACCTGGTGGGTAGGTCACATATGATGCGATGTTCCGGAAGACGTAATCGGCGCTGCAGAGCTGCAATGCGTGATCTTGCATTGCTGGAACGCCGCAAGTGAGCGCACTCTATGCGGACCTTGTGAAGCAGTGCATCAAGATCCGGATAGTCCCTCAAAAAACTCTGCACGACCAAGTTGAGCACATGTGCCAGACATGGGATGTGAGTGAGGGTGCCTAGGCCCAGAGCTGCCACCAGATTTCGGCCATTGTCACACACTACCATGCCTGGCTGGAGATTCGCTGGCACAAACCACACGTCGCTCTGCTGCTTGATGGCATTCCAGAGCTCCTGCGCTGTGTGGCTTCGATTCCCCAAAGAAATTAATTTTAATACGGCCTGTTGACGTTTGGCAACGGCTGTGCTCATATCGGTCATCATAACAGGTAACCGTTCACGGGTCGATGTGGAGGTAGACCGTGACGGCTCCTGCAGCGCTGATTCAGAGGAACTGGAGCATGAGGAGGAGTCAATGTGTACAGACTGGATTCCTGCAATCCTTGGAGTTGGCAGAACACGTACAGCGCCACTCTCAAGATTTGTACCCGGCTCCACAACATTTACCCAATGGGCAGTGAGGGAAAGGTATTGTCCCTGTCCATGCTTACTGGTCCACGCATCGGTGGTCAGGTGGACCTTGCTACTGACGGCGTTTTGTAGCGCATGTTTAATTTTTCCCTCCACATGATGTTGCAGGGCAGGGACGGCTTGCCTGCTGAAATAAAAGCGGCTGGGCACGTTGTATTGTGGGACTGCCAATGCCATAAAGTTACGGAATGTGTCAGTCTCCACCAGCCTGAATGATAGCATTTCAAGGGCCAGTAGTTTAGCAATGCCAGCATTCAGAGCCTGTGCTCGGGGGTGGTTTGCCGAGTATGGGCGCCTTTTCTCCCATGCCTGTGCTAACGATGGCTGTAGACTGGCCTGGGAGTGTGAGGATGACTGGGAAAGTGGTGCTGTGGGTGGAATTACACTGTGTCTCTGTACAACAGTGCCAGAGATTCTTCCATGGCGATCCTGTGAGGAAGCCGAACCAGCTGTGTGTGAGCTGGAGGAAGAGGCTACAACACGAGCTGAAGAGGTGGTAGGTGGCGCTGTAGGTTGGCCTAGGTCTTCAGTGTGTTTTTGTAACTCCACCACGTGCTTGGTCCGCACATGTTTCCACATATTTGTGGTATTGAGGTTGCTGACACTTTTCCCTCTTTTCACCTTCTGATTACACAGCTTGCATTTGACAAAGCAAATGTCATCTGCAACTGTGTCAAAAAAGGACCAGGCACTGCAAGTCTTGGGAGCGCCCGCTTTGGATTTTGGAAGAGCCATGCTCCTAATGGGTGCCAAAGTGGAGGCTACAGGCAACCAAGTCTGCCCCCTCCCTCTCCCTCCTTTTTGGGCCGTTCGGTGAATCTCTTCCTCAGAGCTGCTCCCACCACCTTCCTGTCCCTCACGCCATGATGGGTCAAGGACCTCATCATCTACACCACCCTCTCCAAACAACTGCTTCTCCTGGGTAGTCTCGACAGCACAGTACGCACCAGAAAGTGGCACCTGAGTCTCATCATCAGATGCGTACTGAGGTGTGCTGCTGACCATAGGCACTGGCCCACCCGCCTCTTCAGATTCAGAGAGACAAAACGGTTGCGCATCACTGCATACTACCTCTTCTTCAAATTCTAGAATTCTGCTTGGCTGGCCCCCTCTTTCCAAGCCAAGAGATTCAGAGAACAGAAGTAGAGATGGCTCCTGTCCAGGGCTCTCTGACTGCCTGGGCAATTTGGCAGGTGGTGAAGAGACAGATGGGTGCTCTTCAGTGCTCAGGACCTGAGAGGATCTGGAACTAATTGAAGTCGATGCGTTAGCTGCCATCCATCCGACAAGGGCTTCAATTTGGTCCTCGCGCAGCAGTGGGGTACGGCTAGCTCCTACAAAGCTGCGCATAAAGGACTGTTCCCTGGTAAAACTGGGGGATGCTGAGTCACTGGTGCCCGCAGCAGGCACAGAATCCCCACGTCCTCTCCCTGCAGGCACAGAATCCTCACGTCCTCTCCCTGCAGAAACTCCACGCCCACGCCCACGCCCACGACCACATGCCTTACTCCCTGCCTTCTTCATCTTGGTAGACTGATAAAGATAGGCAGAAAAGTACTAAGGGCTTAGTGTGCTTATTCCTGAACAGCTGCTAACAGGTATAAGAAACACTAATTTTATAAAGTGTGGACTAGACTTTAATATGAGCTAATGTGGCCTACACAACTGTAAAGTGGAGTGTTTGGTGAACTTTATTTAGGTTTTTTTTTGTCACAAAAAGACACTGGATGTGCCTAAAGATGTAATAACGATAGTATCACAAACTTTTTGTAGCTATTACAATGTAGGAAGGTAACCTACAATGCAATAGATGAGGCCGCAAAAAATAGGCTAATACTAATATGGCTGGGGCTGCAGGGCCCAATGCTGCAGAAAGGCTCCTCTATCTACTCCTATATAGTGTGTTTGGAACCAATTTAGCTGAATACGGATGGAACCACCACACTAATAGGAGATATCAGGAAAAATTATGAATTGGCAATAAAGGACAATGTATGAGGCAGTGACACACACTGAGTGCACTACAACCAGACGGGGTTGAAGCACACACTACAGGGTGAGCTGCACTCACACACCAGACCTTGCAGACAGCGGTGAACAGTACAGATGCAGAGCACTGTGCACTTGCGCTGCAAGACCAAAAAAATTTCTCTATCTACTCCTATATAGTGTGTTTGGAACCAATTTAGCTGAATACGGATGGAACCACCACACTAATAGGAGATATCAGGAAAAATTATGAATTGGCAATAAAGGACAATGTATGAGGCAGTGACACACACTGAGTGCACTACAACCAGACGTGGTTGAAGCACACACTACAGGGTGAGCTGCACTCACACACCAGACCTTGCAGACAGCGGTGATCAGTACAGATGCAGAGCACTGTGCACTAGTGCTGCAAGACGGAAAAAAAATTCTCTATCTACTCCTATATAGTGTGTTTGGAACCAATTTAGCTGAATACAGATGGAACCACCACACTAATAGGAGATATCAGGAAAAATTATGAATTGGCAAAAAAGGACAATGTATGAGGCAGTGACACACACTGAGTGCACTACAACCAGACTTGGCTGAAGCACACACTACAGGATGAGCTGCACTCACACACACAGACCTTGCAGACAGCGGTGAACAGCACAGGGAACTGTGCACTAGCGCTGCAAGGCACAGTGATTTAGAAAGTAGCTTGGGTAAAGCAGTATAGAGCAAATAGGTAGCTAAAACTGTCCCTCAAAACAACAGCGTCCTATCCCTAACTGAATTCACAGCAGAGTGAGCTCAAAATGGCGGCGGCGGCTTTTATAGTGCATCATGACATAATTTCAGCAGCCAATCACAGCCATGCCATTAGTTAAGATGCCTACATGCCTAACAGGATGTGCCCACACTTCTTAGGATCCTCATTGGCTGAATAAAATGAAAATGGCTCATTGCATTATGGGAACTTCCGATTCCGGTATACGATATTGCAAAAGTATCGGAATTAAGTATCGGAATTCCGATACCGCGAATATCGGCCGATACCCGATATTTCAGTATCGGAATGCTCAACACTAGTGATAACTTATTGATTGGCTGGGGTTCGGCCGCTGGGCTCTGCACCTATCAGCAGAACGGGGCACTTTTATCCCTATTTGAATGAAGCGACAGTGTGCATATGCAACCTGGGCTCCATTCATCGCTTTGGGGCTCTCGACTCAGCTTTTTCTGTCAGTCTCATAGAGATTCAATGGATCAGCATTCAGGTTTCCCCATTCTGATGATTGGTGTGAGTTCCAGAAGTCAGACAGCCACGGATCAGTAAGTTATCACCTGTACTGAGCAGGTATTCTTGATTTTGTAATTGTTATCACTTTACCTTTGTGCTTTTTCTTTCAAAAAAAGAATAAAAATATATATATATATACAGTACAGACCAAAAGTTTGGACACACCTTCTCATTTAAAGATTTTTCTGTATTTTCATGACTATGAAAATTGTACATTCACACTGAAGGCATCAAAACTATGAATTAACACATGTGGAATTATATACTTAACAAAAAAGTGTGAAACAACTGAAAATATGTCTTATATTCTAGGTTCTTCAAAGTAGCCACCTTTTGCTTTGATGACTGCTTTGCACGCTCTTGGCATTCTCTTGATGAGCTTCAAGAGGTAGTCACCGGAAAAGGTTTTCACTCCACAGGTGTGCCCTGTCAGGTTTAATAAGTGGGATTTCTTGCTTTATAAATGGGGTTGGGACCATCAGTTGTGTTATGCAGAAGTCTGGTGGATACACAGTTGATAGTCCTACTGAATAGACTGTTAGAATTAGTATTAAAGCAAGAAAAAAACAGCTAAGTAAAGAAAAACGAGTGGCCATCATTACTCCTCCTGTCCTGCTGAGTGCCGCACTGTGTAGTGTTCAGTGTTATCTGTTGCTTCATTGCAGCAGCAGAAGTCAGGAGAGTCGTGATCACTAGTGATGAGTGAGCATACTCGCAAGTACTTGGTACTCACCAGAGCATCTCACTACTCGAGATGCTCGGAGCTCGCCGAGTACCTGCGTGATGCTCGGGCGGATGCTCGGGTCCCCTCCCTGCATGTTTGGCGCTCTTTAGAGCGCCAATCAACATGCAGGGATTGCCTGCCATTCACTGTAATGCCACAGCCATGTTGGTTGTGGCATTACAGTGATTGGCTGGCCGCACAGCGTCATCAGGTCTATATCAGACCTGGCGCCGCTGTGCTCGTCAGTCTACTCCGCAATCAGGCAGTGTAGGGAGAGGTGCTGCAGAGCTAGGGAGAGATTTGGTTGTGTATTAGGTAGTGTAGGTAGAAAACAAGTACATTACACATATCCATCTCAACAAACAGTCCTTCTAAGGACTAATCCATCTGCAGAGATATCAGGCAGTGTATATAGGCAGGCAGGCAATGCATATAGCAGACTGCAGTGCATATAGCACAAGAGGCTCCATTCCAGTTCTGCCTTGTGCTCCTGTTAGATATTTCTAGACAAAGGCCCAAGTCTCAGGGGCCAGGAATACTTTTTTTTGGATCTTAATCCTCATTATTTGCTTAACCGGTTCCCGACCATCCACTGTAGATAAACGTTGGCGCTTGCTGGGCTCTGTGCAGCGCCGACGTTTAAAAACGGTGGGTGGTCTCGCAGCGCTCAGGACCCCCAGGGTCCTGCAAGCGCTGCGATTCCGGTGCAGAGCGTTAGCTCTGACAGGGAACATCATCGGGACCTGATTAGATCAGGTCCCAGTGATTTTAACCCTTAGCTGTCTTCTATATGCTCCGATCTATAGTGATCGCGGCATATAGGAGACAGCAGGAGGAGAGGGGGTCGTCAACTTACCTCTCCGAAGACCTCCGAGTCCTTCCAGGACCTGGGGTTGCTATGGCAGCTGGAGGTCACATGACGGCCTCCAGCTCTGCCATATATGGTGTCCTGCCTGGCTCAGCTGCAGCTGTAGCCAGACAGGAGACTCTGACTGAAGCAGTCAGGGAAGATCTCATGTAATGTAATGTAATACATGTCTATTACATTACATGAGATCAGTGATCAGAAAAATAAAAATTAATGTCCCATACAGGGACTAAGAAAAAATGTAAAAAAAAAGGTAAAAAAAAAGTTTTTAAACTATTAAAAAAAAAATCACAAAATAAATAAAAATAAATAAATAAAATATTAAACCAATAAATCCGTATATTTTTACAAAACCCAAAAATTTACACATATTTGGTATCGCTGCGTCCGAAACAACACGAGCTATAAAACTGTCACACTAATTAACTCCTTCTGTGCACACCGTAATAAAAATAAATAAAAAACGGAGCAAAAAAATATGCTTTTTCATCATATTGCCAAACAAAAAGTGGAAAAAAATGCGATCAAAAAACAAAATAGAAATAAAAATGGTACCACTGAAAACGTCATCTTGTTACGCAAAAAAAAGCCGCCATACAGCTCCATCAGCCGAAAAATAAAAAAGTTATAGCGCTCAGAATAAAGCAATGCAAAAAAAATCTTTTTTTCTATAAAATTGTTTTATTGTGTAAAAGCGCCAAAACATAAAAAAAAATACAGTAAGTGTAGTATCGCTGTAAACGTAGTGACCCGAAGAATAACGCTGCCTGATCACTTTTACCACACGCAGAACGACATAAAAAAAACCTCAAAAAACAATTCCTGAATTGTTTGTTTTTGTTAATTTTACCTCACAAAAAACGGAATAGAAAGCGATCAAAAAATGTCACGTACCCAAAAATGGTACCAATAAAAATGTCAACTCGTCCCGCAAAAAAAAAGCTGTCACATGACTCTGTCGGCCGAAATATGGAAAAATTATAGCTCTCAAAATATGGTGATGCAAAAACTAGATTTTGCAAAAAAAGCGTCTTTTAGTGTGTGACAGCTGTCAATCATAAAAACCCGATATAAATCTGGTATCTCTGTAATCGCACCGACCCGAAGAATAATGTAATCTAATCAGTTATATCACACTAGGAACGGCGTAAAAAATAAATAAAACCAATTCTTCACCTGCTACTGATTTATTTATTATGTCCCCAAAGATCCCAGTAAGGCTCTGCCCACATTTATCCTGTGCTCTGCGCTGAGCACTTACACCAGAGTTTCCGTGTAAATCTCTGAAATACGTGATTCAGACGGAACCCATGACGGAAGATTCCCTGTAATGAGGCAGATATAGGCCACTGTGGACGCCGTCTAGCCTGGGATCCCACGGTGTCATTTGTTTTAGGCGTGCATAAAAGTGCGGTTGGCCACAGTTTTGTGCACTTCTGAAAAAAAGGACACCGCTAAACAGAGGCCAGACGGTGTCCAGAGTAACTCTGCTGCCTCATTACAGTGAATGGATCCTGCAGGGGTTTCATCTGAATTACATCACTTGGAAATTTAGATGGAAACCCCGATGTAAGTGCTCAGCCTAGAGCGCCGGATAAATGTTACGTAAAATGTTCCCAATAAATGCTTCAACTCAGTCCTCAAAAAAAGCTAGTCCCCACTCAGGTCCGTCATCTGTTAAAAATATAAGGGACTTCCAAGTTACTGGTAGCAGAAAGGCTCTGGAAAAGCAAAATGACCCTTGCCCCCCAAAAGAAATTCAGAAAATTTTGTGCTCCCAAATCCAAATGCCTATTCTACAATAATTTGTTCTCCAATTGTCAAATAGCACTCTGTCCCCCCCAGATCTCACCGTATGGCTAAGCGGTACGATACAGCCACATATGGGGTATTGACACTTTTAGAAGAAATTGTGTGACACATTTCGGCACCATTTTTACCCATTGCCCTGTGTGAAAATGTAAAGTCTGAGGGTAAAACATTTTTTTGTGGTAAAAATATAATTATGCTTTTTTCACTGCCCAATGGTATAAATTTAAAAATTAAAAAATACTCACTACTTCCCTAGATGAATTCCTTGAGAGGTGTAGTTTACAAAATGGGGTCACTTGTGGGGGTTTCTGCTGTTTTGGCATGTCAGCGACTCTTCAAATGTGACATGGTGTCTGCTGCCTATCCCAGCCAACATAGCGCTCCTTTCTCTTCCGAAAGCTGCCGTACACCAAAGCAGTGGTTTTCCCCCACATATGGGGTATCGGCGTACTCAGGAGAAATTGTACAACAAATTTCATGGTGCAATTTATCCTGTTACCCTTATGATAATGCAAAATTGGGGAATGAAAAACATTTTTTATGGGAAAAATGTGAAAATTTTATTTTCACGGCTCAATATTATAAACTTCTGTGAAGCAGCTGGGGGTGCAAGGTGCTCACCACACATCTAGATAAGTTCCCTAAGGGGTCTAGTTTCCAAAATGGTGGCACTTGTGGGGGGTTTCCACTGTTTAGGCACATTAGGGGCTCCACAAATGTGACATGGCGTCCGCTAATTATTCAAACTAATTTTACATTCAAAAAGTCAAATGGCGCTCCTTCCCTTTCAAACCCTGCCATGTGCCCAAACAGTAATTTGCCTCCACATATGGGGTATCGGCATGTTCAGGAGAAATTGCACAATAAACTTCATGGTGCAATTTATCCTGTTACCCTTATGATAATACAAAATTAGGGAATGAAAAACGGTTTTGTGGGAAAAATGTGAAAATTTTATTTTTACAGCTCAATATTATAAACTTCTGTGAAGCACCTTGGGGTTCAAGGTGCTCACCACACATCTAGATAAGTTCCCTAAGGGGTCTAGTTTCCAAAATGGTGTCAATTGTGGGGGGTTTCCACTGTTTAGGCACATCAGGAGCTCTCCAAACGCAAAATGGCATCTGCTAATTATTCAGACAAATTTTACATTCAAAAAGTCTAATGGCGCTCCTTCCCTTCCGAACCCTGCAGTGCGCCCAAACAGTGGTTTTCCCTCACATATGGGGTATCAGCACGCTCAAGAGAAATTGCACAAAAAAATTTGCGGTCCATTTTTTCCTGTTACCCCTGTGAAAATAAAAAAAATTGGGTCTAAAGTAACATTTTTGTGAAAAAAGTTAAATGTTAATTTTTTTCTTCCACATTCCAAAAATTCCTGTGAAGCACCTGAAGGGTTAATAAAGTTGTTGAATGTGGTTTTGAGCACCTTGAGGGGTGCAGTTTTTAGAATGGTGTCACTTTTGGGTATTTTCTGTAATAAAGACCCCTCAAAGTGACTTCAAATATGATGTGGTCCCTAAAAAAATGTTTTTGTAAATTTTGTTGTAAAAATGAGAAATCGCTGGTCAACTTTTAACCCTTATAGCTCCCTAACAAAAAAAAATTTTGGTTCCAAAATTGTGCTGATGTAAAGTAGACATGTGGGAAATGTTATTGATTAACTATTTTGTGTGAAATATCTCTCTGATTTAAGGGCATGAAAATTCAAAGTTTGAAAATTGCAAAATTTTCAAAATTTTTGCCAAATTTCCGATTTTTTCACAAATAAACGCAAGCTATATAGAAGAAATTTTACCACTTTCATGAAGTACAATATGTCATGAAAAAACATTCTCAGAATCAGGGGAATACGTTCAAGCGTTCCAGAGTAATTACCTCATAAAGTGACAGTGGTCAGAATTGAAAAAATTTGCCGGTCACGAAGGCAAAAACAGGCTCTGGCGCGAAGTGGTTAAAAAGTAATCCAGAGAACATTGTTTTTCTGTGCCATTTGCTTGTTGGCACTGCAGAATACAGCCAGGTCCTTTCTATATTCCAGCGCTAAAAATACAGCTATTTAAAACTGTGCTTTGTCCGTCACACGCATCACATATAATTGCACTGAAAATACTGAAATTTTTGGCCTCCATTCAAATTTTTTTTCAGTGTGTCAGCAAAGTTTTTGACACCGGTTTGCTGTTCAAAATAGTTACCTACAGGCCAGGTATTTAAAACTGTGGTTTCTCCGTCACACGGATCACATTTACATATAATTGCACTGAAAATACTGCCATTTTTGGCCTCAATTCAAATTTTTTTTCAGTGTGCTAGCAAAGTTTTTGGCACCAGTTTGCTGTTCAAAATTGTTACCTACAGGCCAGGTATCTAAAACTCTGGTTTCTACATCACACGGATTACATATAACTTTGCTCCAAATTCAGCCATTTGTAGTGAGCGTGGAAGATATTGTCCTCCATTTAAAATTGGCAAGGTGCGTGGCAAGGGACGTGGAACTGGACGTCATGGTGATGGTGCATGCAGAGGCCGAGGCCGTGGGCAAGCTGAAATTGTGCCACAACAAACACCCACATCTTCTCGCCCGACCTTCCTGTCACAATTCCTATGGGACTGCAGCACTCCATTATTGAACCCAGAGCAGTGTCAAAAGGTTGTTGGTTGGATAGCAGATAAAGCTTCCAACCAACACCACCACCACTCTGTCTTCCACATGGTCAAGTCTCAGTAGCCGTGAGTCTGGACTGCATATTCCTCACCCTGATCCTCCTTCCTCCCACCATGCCGAGTGCCCAGAGACAACTGATCCCACACTTGGCCACTCTGAAGAGCTGTTCACTTTTCCATTTATAGATTCGGGCCTCTCGCCCGGTCCACTTGAAGCGGAGCAAGAGGAGATCGCATGTAGCGATGCACAAATATTTGAGCAGCCACGGTCACACGAAGGCGACGGTGGGAAAGTGTCACAAGAGGTGGACGATGATGAGACACAATTGCCAGAAACTCAGGAGGAGGACCAGGGTGTGGAAGTGGAAGACGAAGTGGTGGATAATAAAGTAACTGACCCAACCTGGCAGGAAGACATGCAGAGCGAAGACAGCTGCACACAGTGGGAGGGAGGCAGAGCACACCAACAGGCAGGAAGAAGCAGTGTGGTGGCCGCAGACAGAAGGCAGGCAACCATTACCCGTAACACAAACACGAAGGAAGTTGCCAGTACAACTGTTAGGTCTTCCCGAGTCTGGTTGTTTTTTAAAGACTCTGCCGATAACCCCAAAAAGGCCATTTGCACCACCTGCCAGGCCAGCATCAGCAGGAGTGGCAAAACTAGCAGCCTGACCACCACCAGCATGATCAGGTACATGGCAGCAAACCACCCGACTTTGTGGGCCGAACCCCAGGGTCCAGGAACAGTGTCTGCGGGTGGCACCATTGCTTCTTCCGCTGTTGTTGCAGGCAGGTCAATCCCCGGTCAATGGTGAATGCGAAGATGCCTCCTGCCCTGCACCTGTCATTGCACACTCTCAAGTAGCAGCATCAGGAAGCACCTCCACGTCCTAGTCCCAGACCAGCGTTCAGTTGTCCATACCCCAGTCCTTGGAACGCAAGCGCAAATACGCAGCCAATGCCCCACAGGCCACACTACTAAATTCCCACATTTCAAGACTGCTTGCACTCGAAATGTTGCCTTTTAGGCTCGTGTAGATGGAAGCTTTTTGCAACCTGATGGCGACGGCCATCCCTTGGTACTCAGTCCCCAGCCGCCACTATTTCTCCCGGTGTGCCGTCCTCGCATTACGCAAGCACGTGTCCCAAAACATTAACCGTGCCCACAACAATGCAGTTACCGGGAAAGTCCACCTGACCACGGACATGTGGACAAGTGCTTGTGGGCAGGGATAGTATATCTCGCTGACGGCACACTGGGTTAACATAGGATAAGTCGGGACCCAGTCGGACCTTAAAACGGAACACATCCTCCCGACGCCAAGGATTGCGGGCCCTAGGTCAATCAGGGTTGCCCCAGAGTCTACAGCTCTTGCACCTCATCCTCCGCTTCAGCCTCCTCCTCCTCTTCAGCCTCCATCTCCGAAATGACCATATCAGTCACAAGCTGGAAGCACTGCAGCACTGCCTCAGCCAAGCGGCAACAGGATGTGCTGAAGCTAATATGCTTTGGTGACAAACCGCATAATGCTGAAGAGTTGTGGACAGCTCTGAAAGAGCAGGCAGATCTGTGGCTCACACCGTTGAACCTACAGCCAGGCATGCTCTTGTGTGACAATGGCTGGAACCTGGTGGCGGCTCTGAGGCAAGGCGAGCTCACACATGTACCATGCCTGGCCCATGTGCTTAACCTTGTGGTTCAGCGGTTTCTCAAATCCTACCCGGAGCTGCCTGATCTGCTTGTTAAAGTACACCGCCTGTGTGCCCTTTTTAGAAAGTCACATACAGCTTCCGCCTCCCTTGCCGTGTTTCAACAGCATTTGCAGCTTCCGGCTCACAGATTGGTGTGTGATGTCCCCACGCATTGGAACTCTACACTGCAAATGTTGTGAAGGATTTGTGAGCAGAAGAGGGCAGTTGTTGAGTACCAGCATCAACAAGGCCGTCGGTATTCAGTTCAGACTCCACACCTAAGACCTCAGGAGTGGACATGGATGTCAGAGATATGTACCATTTTCCAAAACTTTTAGGACTCCACCAAGATGGTGAGCGGTGATGATGCCATAATTAGCGTCACCATCCCGCTTCTCTGTCTTCTGAAATGCTCTCTGCTCACAATCAAAGAGGATGAATTGCAGGCGGAGCACAATGAGATGGAGCAAGGAACCATACAGGGTGATTACACACAGCCCAGCCACATTTCATCCCAACGTGGATTGGGTGAGAATGAGGAACAGGAGGAGGAGCAGGAAGAACAGGAGCTAGTTTCATGCGCCATAGACGGTACTACCTGCTGCACAGCTGTCATACCGTCTGTTCAGCGTGGATGGCCAGAGGACAGAGAGGAGGAGGAGGAGAGCATGTTCAGTCATCCTCTTGGTGAGGACACGGAAGCCTTGCCTGTTAGCAGTCTGGCACGCATGGCTAAGTTTACGTTACGCTGCCTTTCCTGTGACCCTCGCGTTCTCAAAATTTTGAGTGACAGTCATTACTGGTTGGTGACACTTCTAGACCCACGCTACAAGGAGAACTTTATATCTCTTATTCCTCAGGCGGACAGGTCAACAAAAATGGGGCTGTACTCGAAGGCCATTGTTGCGGAACTGCTAAAAAAATTCCCATCTGAAAACGCTGGCGGCAGAGGTCACAGTTCGTTGGACAACCAAGGAGTGCAGGCGAGTGAGACAGAACTTCAATCCAGCAGGGGAACACTGTCAAAGTTCTGGGAGAATTTTCTCAGCCCCTCCCATCGCACAGGCCCTAAGGCGCGGGGTACTCTCACAAGGAGTGCAAAGTTTGGGAAGATGCTGAGGGAGTACCTTGCCAACCGTACTAACGTCCTCCGTGATTCCTCTG
Source organism: Phyllobates terribilis (assembly GCF_046119375.1). Classification (NCBI taxonomy): domain Eukaryota; kingdom Metazoa; phylum Chordata; class Amphibia; order Anura; family Dendrobatidae; genus Phyllobates; species Phyllobates terribilis. The sequence continues at coordinate 321,829,530 of NW_027362762.1, read as the reverse complement.
TGCCTTATAATTATTGGGTATCCAAGCTGGATACGTAGAATGAACTGCCTCTCTATGCCTTGGAGGTTCTGGCCTGCCCTGCCGCCAGCGTTTTATCAGAGCGGGTTTTTAGTGCCGCTGGTGGAATTAGAACTGTTAAGCGCATCCGTCTGTCAACTGAAAATGCTGACAGGCTTGGCTGACTCTTATAAAAATTAACAAGGGCTGGATTGGGCCAGACTTCTCAACACCACTGAATGATAGCAGAATAACATAAACTCAAATCCAGTGTCTTTTTTTGGGAGGTGTATTCCCAAGCACCAACTCCCACACATGGGTATACGCTTCCTGATTTTGGCTATTTGCTCTTGTCCTCCTCCTTCTCCTCATCCTCATCCTCCACCTCCATATCACCAGGGTGACCGTGGTCCATGATGCAACACCCACATAATTGTTTTAAAGGGTGTTGATGATTTTTTATACAGTATGTTCATGTATACCCCCCAGGGGTAAATGTTTGTCAGCCCATACACTTAGTGCATGGGCATTACAAGTATAGGAGACCCACTTCTTTCTAATGGGAACATTTTTTTATGAGGCCCTCCTCCACGTCTCTTCCAAGGGGCATTGGAGTGCCTCCCAATTTTTGGTAGCCCTTGCATTCACTGCATAGGCAAACACAATGTGAGACCCACTTCCTAATAATGGGAACATTTTTTTCAGGAGGCCCTCCACTACATCTCTTCCAAGGGGCATTGGAGTGCCTCCAAATTTTTGGCAACCCTTGCATTAACTGCATAGGCAAACACAATGGGAGATCCACTTCCTAATAATGGGAACATTGTTTTCAGGAGGCCCTCTCCGTCTCTTCCATGGAGCATTGGAGTGCCTCCAAATTTTTGGCAACCCTTGAATTCACTGCATAGGCAAGCACAATGGGAGACCCACTTCCTAATAATGGGAACATATTTTTCAGGAGGCCTTCCTCTACGTCTCTTCCAAGGGACATTGGAATAGGTCCAAATTTTGGGCAGCCCTGCCACTCACTGCATACACAATAACAGCATAGGAGACATACTCTTTAGTAATGGGAACAATAAAACATAACCAGCTGATGGCTCTCTAAGAATAGTGAGGGCCGACTGCTGGCCCTTTAAGAATAGTAAAGGCCGCCTGATGGCCCTATAAAAATAGGCTTTGTGACTTTCAGAGTCCCTCCTTCATAAATGAAACACGATATGTCTGATGATATCTCACATACCACATGGCCAGATAAGGTTGTAAAATGTTAAAATGAAATTTCCTGGGGAATGCATTTGTCACGGTTGAAAGCAATGCAAAAGTGAAAAAACGCATCAAAAACACTACGCGTAAACATAGCCCAAGGTGTGGAGGAGCATTTTTGTTTTTGGTTATTTATTTTGCTTTATATACAAGTCATTACCCTGGAAAGTATGTTCCTTAACATATTTCCCAGGAAAATCCATTTTGGCTTCCTTTTTGTATGTTTTATTATGAGTCCGTAAAAGTGGCGTAATACCTCTGACAACGTTGTTGACAGAAGTGACCTGGGAGTCAGAAATGCTTCCAGAGGTCTTCCCCATGCTGTCCCCATGTCATTTGAGCACTGTTCCCATTGATTTGGGCAATTTTTAGGCCCTCTGCAGACCGCCGGGGGTATCTGCCTGAAAAATGCTCGAGTTTCCCATAGACTTACATTGGGCTCGTTGATCGGGTCAAGCACCCGAGTATTCTAATGTGCTCGACCCGAGCATCGAGCACCCGAGCATTTTAGTGTTTGCCCATCACTAGTGATCACCTCAGCTGATCCTGACACTTTAGAGGTGATCAGGACTCTCCTGACTTCTGCTGCTGCAATGAAGCTACAGATAACACTGCAAAGTGCGGGAGATAACAGATCTCTGCCCCTTCTCTCCTGCATGCTCCTGGCTTTGTGCTGCATTACCCAGTGTTGTATGTAGCTCCATTTCAGCGGCAGAGTTCCGGAGCACACTGAGGACTTACACTTAACATCATCTGTCTACTCACCCGCTACTCGCAGTGCATGCATCACAGCACAAGTGGGGTCACAAGTGCTGCCTAGTCTGCCTGTCCCTAACGCCGACCCTGGTTGCACATGTGCTGCCCCTGCGTTTATCAAGGGGGACCTGCTGCATTCTGTTTGTGCATTTGTCTAGACATGGTATTGCAAGTATGGTTGCTTTATCCCTCTTTCAATGATGTTTTTATACCAGTAACCAAAATGCATCCTTTACAATTTTACCCCAAAACACAATGCCATAAGAGAGAGATGCTGGCTACATTTCTACTCTAGCATCTCTACATACTCAAGATAAAACACCACTTCTGTTGCCCAATTTCAATGCTGTTAAAAAAAAAATTAAGAGTCAGCCATAGGTAAAAATCATTTACAAATTATCAATTGCCAGGAGTAGTGATGAGTGAGTATGTTTTGTTAACCCTTTCGCCGAGTATGCTCGGACGAGCACTGAGTAGTTACAGCTGCTCGGTGTTATGTTTGAATCACTCCCCTGTGCATGATTTGCGACTGTTTGACAGCTTTAACACATGTGAGAAATGTCTATTTCTTACACATTCCTTACATGTATTAAAGCTGTCAAACAGTTGCAAATCATGCACACGGGAGTGATTCAAACATAACACCGAGCAGCTCTAAATACTCGGTACTCGCCCGAGCATACTCGGCGAAAGGGTTAACAAAACATTCTCGCTCATCAGTAGCCAAGAGTGTTGAGCATGTGTCATTATTAGTGTTGAGCGAGCACTAAAATACTCGGGTACTCGTTGCTCGGGTCGAGAAAATTGGAATGCTCGAGTGCTCGGTCCGAGTAATGAGCCCAATGTAAGTCTATGGGACACTCAAGCAATTTTTTCTGGAAGTCTTCAGAGGGCCTAAAAATTGCCCAAATTGATTGGGAACAGTGCTCAAATGACATGGGAACAGCATGGGGATGACCTCTGGAAGCATTTCTGACTCCCAGGTTACAGCTGTCAACAACGTTGTCAGAGGCATTACGCCACTTTTACGGACTCACAATAAAACATACAAAAACGAAATCAAAATGGATTTTCCTGGGAAATATGTTAAGGAACATCCTTTGCAGGATAATGACTTGTATATAAGGCAAAATAAATAACCAAAAACAAAAATTTTCCTTCACCCCTTGGGCTATGTTCACACATAGCGTTTTTCATGTGTTTTTGCACTTTTGCACTGCTTTCAGCCAAGACAAATGCATTCACTGGGAAATGTAATTTTAACATTTTACAACCTTATCTGGCCATGTGGTGTGTGAAACATCATCAGACTCATCCTGTTTCATTTATGAAGGAGGGATTGTGAAAGTCACAAACACTACAGCCTTACTATTCTTAAAGAGCCAGCAGTCGGCTATGCTTTGTTGTTCCCATTATTAACGAGTGGGTCTCCTATACTGTTATTACGTATACAAAGGCTGCCAAAAATGTGGACGCAACCCAATACCCCTTTGAAGAGACATAGAGGAGAGTCTCAGTAAAAAAAAGTTCCCATTATAAAGGGGTGGGTCTCCTATAGTGGTAATGCCCATGCTGTGAATGCAAGGGATGCCAAAATTTATGAAAAACCCCACTAACAATTTAAAGACACATAGAGCTGGACCACAGTAATGACATGTTCCCATTAGAAAGGAGCGGGTGTGCTATACAGTTATAGGGTATGCAGTGATCCCAACAGCTGCAAAAATTTAGGAAAAAACCCACTCACAATATAAAAACACATAGAGCTGGGCCACAGTAATGACATGTTCCCATTAGAAAGGAGAGGATCTGCTATCCAGTTATAGGGTATGCAGTGAGTCCAACGGCTGCAAAAATTTAGGAAAAACTCACCTAACAATTTAAAGACACATAGAGCTGGGCCACAGTAATGACATATTCCCATTAGAAAGGAGTGGTTCTGCTATACAGTTATAGGGTATGCAGTGAGTCCAATAGCTGCTAAAATTTAGGAAAAACCCCACTACGAATTTAAAGACACATATAGCTAGGCAACAGTAACGACATGTTCCCATTGGAAAGGAGAGGGTCTGCTATACAGTTATAAGGTATGCAGTGAGTCCAACGGCTGCAAAAATTTTGGAAAAACCCCACTAACAATTTAAAGACGCATAGAGCTGGGCAACAGTAATGACATGTTCCCGTTAGAAAGGAGCGGGTCTGCTATACAGGTATAGGGTATGCAGTGAGTCCAACGGCTGCTAAAATTTAGGAAAAACCCTACTAACAATTTAAAGACACATGGAGCTTGGCTAAAGTAACGAGTACGACATGTTCCCATTAAAAAGGAGTGGGTCGCCCATACTGTTTGCCTATGGAGTGAATGGAATGGCTGCCAAAAATGTGGAAGAACTCAGTGACCCTTGCAAGAGACGTAGAGGTCGGAGGGTCTCCTGAAAACAATGATCCCATTATTAGGAAGTGAGTCTCCCATACTGTTTGCCTATGCAGTGAATAAACCGGCTGCCAAAAATTTGGAGGAACTCCAATGCCCCTTGCAAGAGACGTAGAGGACAGAGGGCCTCCTGAAAACAATGTTCCCATTATTAGGAAGTGGGTCTTACTGTTTGCCTATGCAGTGAATGCAACGGCTGCTAAAAATTTGGAGGAACGCCAATGCGCTTTGCAAGAGATGTAGAGGTCGGAGGGCCTCCTGAAAACAATGTTCCCAATATTAGGAAGTGGGTCTCCCATACTGTTTGCCTATGCAGTGAATGCAACGGCTGCCAAAAATTTGGAGGAACTTCAATGCCTCTTGCAAGAGACGTAGATATGGTGATATGGTAGATATGGTGGTTATATGGAGGAGGATGTGAAGGATGAGGAGAAGGAGGAAGACAAGAGTAAATAGACAAAATCAGGAAGCATATACCCATGTCTGGTTGTGAAAACAGAGGTGCATGGGAATAGAGTTAGACCTTCAAAAAAAAACACTGTATTTGAGTTTATGTTACGTTGCTATCATTCGGTGGTGTTGAGAAGTCTGTCCCAATCCAGCCCTTGTTTAATTTTATAAGAGTCAGCCTATCAGCATTTTCAGTTGACAGGTGAATGCGCCTATCGGTTATAATTCCACCGGCGGCACTAAAAACCCACTCTGACACTGACAAAACGCTAGTGACAGGGCAGGTCAGGCCTCCAAGGCGTAGAGAGCCAGCTCATGCCACATGTTCAGCTTGAATACCCAATAATTATATGGCACAGAGGAATTACGGAGGACATTGGTACAGTTTGCAAGGTACTCCCTCACCATTTTCTGAAACTTTTCCCTCCTTGTGAGAGTACCCCACTTCTCAGGGCCTGTGCAATGGGAGGGTCTGAGAAAACTGTCCCAGAACTTTGACAGTGATTCCCTGCCTCAGCTGGATCACATTTGTGTCTCTCTCGCCTGTACTCTTTGGTTGTCCAATGAACTGTGATCTCTGCCGCCAGCGTTTTCAGATGGGAATTTGTTCACTTATTCCGCAACAACGGCTTTCTTGTACTGCCCCATTTTAATAGGCCTGTCCTGCACAGGAATAAGAGACAGAAAGTTCTCATTATAGCGTGGGTCTAGAAGTGTCACCAACCAGTAACGACTGTCACCCAAAATTTGGACAACGCGAGGGTCACAGGAAAGGCAGCGTAACATAAACTCAGCCATGTGTGACAGATTGCAAAGAGGCAAGATTTCCGTGTCCTCACCAAGAGGATGACTGACCATGCTCTCCTCCTCATCCTCCTCCTTTTCATCCTCCTCCCTGTCCTCAGGCCAGACGGTATGACAATTGTGCAGGTAGTACCATCTATAGCGCAGAAAACTAGCTCCTGTTCTTCCTCTTCCTCTTCCTCATTGTCACCCAATCCACATTGGGATGAGATGAGGCTGGGCTGTGTGGAATCACCCTGTATGGTTCCTTGCTCCGTCCCATCGTGCTCTGCCTGCAATGCATCCTCTTTAATTGTGAGCAGAGAGCGTTTCAGAAGACAGAGAAGCGGCATGGTGACACTAATTATAGCGTCATCACGGCTCACCATCTTAGTGGAGACTTCAAAGTTTTGGAGGATGGTACATATGTCTGACATCCATGTCAACTCCTGTGGTCTTATGTGTGGAGTCTGAACTGAATACCGACGGCCTTGTTAGTCAACAACTGCCCTCTTCTGCTCACAAATCCTTCCCAACATCTGTAATGTAGAGTTCCAATGCGTGGGGACATCGCAGATCAGTCGGTGAGCTGGAAGCTGCAAACGCTGCTGAAGCACGGCAAGCTCGGCAGCAGCTGTATCTGACTTTCTAAAATGGGCACACAGGCGGTGTACTTTGACAAGCAGATCCGTCAGATCCGGGTAGGTTTTGAGAAACCGCTGAACCACAAGGTTAAGCACATGGGTCGGGCATGGTATGTGTGTGAGCTCGTCTCGCCTCAGAGCTGCCACCAGGTTCCGACCATTGTCACACACGACCATGCCTGGCTGTAGGGTCAGCAGTGTCAGCCACAGATCTGCCTGCTCTTTCAGAGCTGTCCACAACTCTTCCGCATATTACAATGTGATTGTCACCTAATCATATTTGCTTTAGCACAGCCTGTTGCCGCTTGGCCGAAGCAGTGCTGCAGTGCTTCCAGCTTGTGACTGATGTGGTCATTTTGGACGTGGAGGCTGAAGAGGAGGAGGTGCAGGAGCTGTAGAATATGGGGGCACCCCTGATTGACCTAGGGCCCGCAATCCTCTGCGTTGGGAGGACCTGTTCCATCCCAAGGTCCGACTGGGTTTCGGCTTCCACTATATTAACCTAGTGTGCCATGAGTGAGATGTACCATCCCTGCCCACAAGCACTTGTCCACATGTCCGTGGTTAGGTGGACTTTCCCAGTAACTGCGTTGTTGAGGGCACGGCTAATGTTGTGGGACACGGGCTCGTGTAATGATGGGACGGCACACCGGGAGAAATAGTGGCGGCTGAAGACTGAGTACTAAGGGACGGCCACTGCCATCAGGTTGTGGAAAGATTCAGTCTCCATGAGCCTAAAAGGAAACATTCCAACGCTCAAGCAGTCGCGAAATGTATGAATTTAGTAGTGTAGCCTGTGGGGCGTTGGCCACGTATTTGAGCTGGCGTTGCAAGGACAGGGGTAGGGACAACTGAACGTTGCGCTGGGAAAAGGACATGACGTGCTTGCTGATGGTACTAGTTGAGAGTGTGCAACAACACGTGCAGGGCGGGAGGCAACCTGGCATGTGCCATGGACAGGGAATTGGCGTGCATGCACAACAGCGGAAGAAGCAGTGGTGTCACCCGCAGGCACTGTTTCTGGATTCAGCCCACTTAGTTGGGTGCTTTGCTGCCATGTGCCTGATCATGCGGGTGGTGGTCAGGCTGCTGGTTTTGCTACCCCTGCTGATGCTGACCTGGCAGGTTGTGCAAATAGCTTTCTTGGGGTTTTCTGCAGAGTCTTTAAAAAACAACCAAACTCGGGAAGACCTAACAGTTGTACTGGCAACTCCGTCGTGTTGGCGTTATGAGGAACACTTTCCTGCCTTGTGTCTGCGGCCACAACACGGCTTCTTCCTGCCTATTATGGTGCTACGCCTCACTCCCCCTGTGTGCTGCTGTCCTCGCTGTGTATGTCCCCCTGCCAGATTGGGTCAGTTACTATATCATCCACCACCTTGTCTTCCGCTTTCGCACCCTGGTCCTCCTCCTGACTTTCTGGCAATTGTGTCTCATCATCATCATCATCCATCTCTTGCGACAGTAATTGCACTTTCCCACCATTGCCTTCATGTGACCGTGGCTGCTCAAATGTTTGGGCATCGCTACACGCGTTCTCCTTTTGACTCGCTTGAAGCGAGAGGCCCAAATCTACAAATGGAAAAGTGAATAGCTCTTCTGAGTGTCCATGTGTTTGATCAGTTTTCTCCCATATGGTGGGAGGAAGGATTATCAGGGTGAGGAATATGCGGTCCAGACTCACGGTTACTGAGACTTGACCGTGTGGAAGACAGGGTGGTGGTGGTGGTGGCAAAGTGACTGGAAGCATTATCTGCTATCCAACCAACAAGCTTTTGACACTGCTCTGGGTTCAATAGTGATGTACTGCGGTCCCCTAGTAAATGGGACAGGAAGGTCGAGCGACAAGATGTGGGTGTTTGTTGTGGCACAACTTCAGCTTGCCCACGGCCACGTCCTCAGCCTCTGAATGCACCATCACCATCACGTCCACTTTCCCGTCCCTTGCCTCGCACCGTGCCCATTTTAAATGGAGGACAATATTTTCCATGTTCACGAGAAATGGCTGATTTTGGAACGCAGTTATATGTGATATATCTGACAAAGAACCATAGTTTTAAATAGCAGGCCTGCAATTTACTAATACCATTCTTCACAGAGACCTAGTGTGAATAGCTTGACCGACACACTGCAACGAAATGAAAATGGAACAAATGGCTGTTTTGGAACACTCTTATAGGTGATATGTCTGACAGAGAACCACGGTTTTAAATAGCAGTCCAGTAATTTACTAATACTATTCTTCACAGACACCTAGTGTGAATAGATTTACCGACACACTGCAACGAAATGAAAATGGAAGAAATGGCTGATTTTAGAACACTCTTATAGGTGATATGTCTGGCTGAGAACGATGGTTTTAAATAGCAGGTCTGTAATTTACTAATATTATTCTACACAGAGACCAAGTGTGAATAGCTTGACCGACACACTGTAACAAAATGAAAATGGAAGAAATGGCTGATTTTGGAACACTCTTATAGGTGATATGTCTGACAGTGAACCATGGTTTTAAATAGCAGGCCTGTAATTTACTAATATTATACTACACAGAGACCTAGTGTGAATAGCTTGACCGACACACTGCAACGAAATTAAAATGGAAGAAATGGCTGATTTTGGAACACTCTTATAGGTGATATGTCTGACAGAGAATGACGGTTTTAAATAGCAGGCCTGTAATTTACTAATATTATTCTTCAAGGAGACCTAGTGTAAATAGCTTGACCGGCACACTGCAAAAAAATGAAAATGGAAGAAATGGCTGAATTTGGAACACTCTTATAGGTGATATGTCTAACAGAGAACCACGGTTTTAAATAGTAGGCCTGCAATTTACTAATATTATTCTACACCGAAACCTAGTGTGAATAGCTTGACCGACACACTGCATCAAAATGAAAACGGAAGAAATGGCTGATTTTGGAACACTCTTATAGGTAATATGTCTGACAAAGAATCACGGTTTTAAATAGCAGGCCTGTAATTTACTAATATTATTCTGCACATAGACCTAGTGTGAATAGCTTGACCGACACACTGTAACAAAATGAAAATGGAAGAAATGGCTGATTTTGGAACACTCTTATAGGTGATATGTCTGACAGAGAATGACGGTTTTTAATAGCATGCCTGTAATTTACTAATACTATTCTTCACAGAGACCTAGTGTGAATAGCGTGACTGACACACTGCAATGAAATTAAAATGGAAGAAATAACTGATTTTGAAATACTCTTATAGGTGATATGTCTGACAGAGAATGACGGTTTTAAGTAGCCGGCCTGTAATTTACTAATACTATTCTTCACAGACACCTAGTGTGAATAGCTTGACCGACACACTGCAACGAAATTAAAATGGAAGAAATGGCTGATTTTGGAACACTCTTATAGGTGATATGTCTGACAGAGAATGACGGTTTTAAATAGCAGGCCTGTAATTTACTAATACTATTCTTCACAGAGACCTAGTGTGAATAGCTTGACCGATACACTGCAACAAAATGAAAATGGAAGAAATGGCTGATTTTGGAACACTCCTATAGGTGATATGTCTGACAGAGAACCACGGTTTTAAATAGCAGTACTGTAATTTACTAATACTATTCTTCACAGACACCTAGTGTGAATAGCTTGACCGACACACTGCAACGAAATGAAAATGGAACAAATGGCTGATTTTGGAACACTTTATAGGTGATATGTCTGACAGAGAATCACAGTTTTAAATAGCAGGCCTGTATTTTACTAATACTATTCTTCACAGAGACCTAGTGTGAATAGCTTGACCGATACACTGCAACAAAATGAAAATGGAAGAAATGGCTGATTTTGGAACACTCCTATAGGTGATATGTCTGACAGAGAACCACGGTTTTAAATAGCAGTCCTGTAATTTACTAATACTATTCTTCACAGACACCTAGTGTGAATAGCTTGACCGACACACTGCAACGAAATGAAAATGGAACAAATGGCTGATTTTGGAACACTTTATAGGTGATATGTCTGACAGAGAATCACAGTTTTAAATAGCAGGCCTGTATTTTACTAATACTATTCTTCACATAAACCTAGTGTGAATAGCTTGACCGACACACTGCATCAAAATGAAAACGGAAGAAATGGCTGATTTTAGAACACTCTTATAGGTGATAAGTCTGACAGAAAACCTTGGTTTTAAAGAGCAGGCCTGTAATTTACTAATATTGTTCTGCACATAGACCTAGTGTGAATAGTTTGACCGACACACTGCAACGAAATGAAAATAGAAGAAATGGCTGATTTTGGAACACTCTTATAGGTAATATGTCTGACAAAGAATCACGGTTTTAAATAGCAGGCCTGCAATTTACTAATATTATTCTACACAGAAACCTAGTGTGAATAGCTTGACTGACACACAGCATCAAAATGAAAATGGAAGAAATGGCTGATTTTGGAACACTCTTATATGTGATATGTCTGACAGTAAACCACAGTTTTAAATAGCAGGCCTGTAATTTACTAATATTATTCTACACAGAGACCTAGTGTGAATAGCTTGACCGACACACTGCAACAAAATGAAAATGGAAGAAATGGCTGATTTTGGAACACTCTTATAGGTGATATGTCTGACAGAGAACCATGGTTTTAAAGAGCAGGCCTGTAATTTACTAATATTATTCCTCACAGAGACCTAGTGTGAATAGCTTGACCGACACACTGCATCAAAATGAAAATGGAAGAAATGACTGATTTTGGAACTCTCTTATATGTGATATGTCTGGCAGAGAACCACGGTTTCAAGTAGCAGGTCTGTAATTTGCTAATATTATTCTGCACAGAGACCTAGTGTGAATAGCTTGACCGACACAATGTACCGAAATGAAAATGGAAGTAATGGCTGATTTTGGAACACTCTTATAGGTGATATGTCTGACAGAGAATGACGGTTGTAAATAGCAGGCCTGTAATTTACTAATACTATTCTTCACAGAGACCTAGTGTGAATAGCTTGACTGAGACACTGCAACGAAATGAAAATGGAAGAAATGGCTGATTTTGGAACACTCTTATAGGTGATATGTCTGACAGAGAATTATGGTTTTAAATAGCTGGCCTGTAATTTACTAATACTATTCTTCACAGACACCTAGTGTGAATAGTGTTACGCTCGCGCCCGGACTGACTGGAGTGAGCGTGATAAGTGATCCCACTGTACCATGAACCGAGGAGTGCCTCGAGGGGCATAACTAAGTATCAACCCGATCCGAACAAGGTCGCACGGCGGCTCCGTCGACTCCGTGAACCAGGGAGGAACCGAGCAGAGGGACCAGGTGCTACTCCAGGTCAGACCCCAGTCACAGCTGTTGACCCACACCGGAGAATGCAGGAACAGGCAGGTTAAACTGGCATATTGACTGGTGGATACTGGCAGGCATGGCTGGTATGCAGACGGGTGGGCACAGGCAGGCACGGCTGGCATGCAGACAGGCGGGTACTGGCAAGTAGGAACGTAAGCAGGATAGGGCCCAGTACAGACTGGAACAGAGCCGCAGGTGCGGTAGACAAGCAGAGCAGAGCAAAACCCGCAGATGCGGTGAACAAGCAAAGCAGAGCAAAACCGCAGATGCGATGGACAAGCAAAGCAGAGCAAAACCCGCAGATGCGGTGAACCAGCAAAGCAGAGCAAAACCCACAGATGCGGTGAACAAGCAAATCAGAGCAAAACCCGCAGATGCGGTGAACAAGCAAAGCAGAGCAAAACCGCAGATGCGATGGACAAGCAAAGCAGAGCAAAACCCGCAGATGCGGTGAACAAGCAAAGCAGAGCAAAACCGCAGATGCGGTGAACAAGCAAAGCAGAGCAAAACCGCAGATGCGGTGAACCAGCAAAGCAGAGCAAAACCCACAGATGCGGTGAACAAGCAAATCAGAGCAAAACCCGCAGATGCGGTGAACAAGCAAAGCAGAGCAAAATCGCAGATGTGGTGAACAAGCAAAGCAGAGCAAAACCTGCAGATGCGGTGAACAAGCAAAGCAGAGCAAAACCGCAGATGTGGTGAACAAGCAAAGCAGAGCAAAACAGCAGATGCGGTGAACCAGCAAAGCAGAGCAAAACCCGCAGATGCGGTGAACAAGCAGAGCAGAGCAAAACCCGCAGATGCGGTGAACAAGCAAAGCAGAGTAAAAGACGCAGATACGGTGAACAAGCAAAGCAGTGCAAAACCGCAGATGCAGTAAGCAAGCAAAGCAGAGCAAAACCCGCAGATGCAGTGAACAAGCAAAGCAGAGCAAAACCGCAGATGCGGTGAACTAGAAAAGCAGAGCAAAACCCGCAGATGCAGTGAACAAGCAAAGCAGAGCAAAACCGCAGGTACGGTGAGCAATCAGAGCAAAGCAAAACCCGCAGATGCGGTAGACAGGACAGGGCTCTGTTCACATGGAACAGACTGGAGAAAGCAAGAAGATAGCCAGAACACAGCAGTTAGATACAGAGGCAGGGAAACAGAACGAGCAGAACCAGATACACACAAAGAACTTGCAATGAAGTAGCAAGTGGACTCAAAACTCACAAACAGAAGTACAGAGACACAGAGTTGGAGTTAGGTTCAGGTTCAGATACTGCAGCAAAAGGGTAAGGTGCAGACAGAGAGACAAACAGGTAACGGACTAGGACACTGTTCAGAAAGAAAGTGAACCGGGAACAAGATACAGGAACGAGCCTGGGAACTCAGCCCCCAGGGTGGCGGAAACTGACTAAGGTCACAGGTACAGGTAACAGGCCTGAGTATACAGCCCCCAGGGTGGCAGAAACATACTAAATACAGGACAGGACCTGGCAACTAAGTTGCAAGAAACACACAGATGGAAAGTGTTGCTCAGACCCCTCCTACTGGGAGGAGGGGGTTTAAGTATCCAGTGACCCACAGCAATAGGCTGGGGACGCATTAGGACTGTGCACACAGTAGCTATAAGAAACAAGCAGAAAGCCGCGCCGACGCCCTAATCAATCAGACAATACACAGCAGGTACTGGAGCAAAGAGTGCAGCATGGACTGACAGGTAAGATTGCAGTCTTGCATCGTGGGAGGTGGTGCACCATGCAAGCACGCTGCCAGGGATGTTACAAATAGCTTGACCGACACACTGCAACGAAATGAAAATGAAAGAAATGGCTGATTTTGGAACACTGTTATAGGTGATATGTCTGGCAGAGAACCACGGTTTCAAATAGCAGGCCTGTAATTTATATATACTCCTTGAGAAAGCCATCCGGCAAAACGGCGTTGGAGGTGGTGGGGCCTAGCTTTAAGGTATTTATATTGAAGTTATTCCCTTCTATGTGTTTAATTGAGCACCTTTAATGCATTTTTAGCACCTTAATATATATATATATATATATATATATATATATATATATATATATATATATACAGTACAGACCAAAAGTTTGGACACACCTTCTCATTTAAAGATTTTTCTGTATTTTCATGACTATGAAAATTGTACATTCACACTGAAGGCATCAAAACTATGAATTAACACATGTGGAATTATATACTTAACAAAAAAGTGTGAAACAATTGAAAATATGTCTTATATTCTAGGTTCTTCAAAGTAGCCACCTTTTGCTTTGATGGCTGCTTTGCACACTCTTGGCATTCTCTTGATGAACTTCAAGAGGTAGTCACCGGAAATGGTCTTCCAACAATCTTGAAGGAGTTCCCAGAGATGCTTAGCACTTGTGGCCCTTTTGCCTTCACTCTGCGGTCCAGCACACCCCAAACCATCTCGATTGGGTTCAGGTCTGGTGAATGTGGAGGCCAAGTCATCTGGCGTAGCACTCCATCACTCTCCTTCTTGGTCAAATAGCCCTTACACAGCCTGGAGGTGAGTTTGGGGTCATCGTCCTGTTGAAAAATAAATGATGGTCCAACTAAACGCAAACTGGATGGAATAGCATGCCGCTGCAAGATGCTGTGGTAGCCATGCTGGTTCAGTATGCCTTAAATTTTAAATAAATCCCCAACAGTGTCACCAGCAAAGCACCGCCACACCACCACACCTCCTCCTCCATGCTTCACGGTGGGAACCAGGCATGTAGAGTCCATCCTTTCACCTTTTCTGCGTCGCACAAAGACACGGTGGTTGGAACCAAAGATCTCAAATTTGGACTCATCAGACCAAAGCAAAGATTTCCACTGGTCTAATGTCCATTCCTTGTGTTCTTTAGCCCAAACAAGTCTCTTCTGCTTGTTGCCTGTCCTTAGCAGTGGCTTCCTAGTAGCTATTTTACCATGAAGGCCTGCTGCACAAAGTCTCCTCTTAACAGTTGTTGAAGAGATGTGTCTGCTGCTAGAACTCTGTGTGGCATTGACCTGGTCTCTAATCTTAGCTGCTGTTAACCTGTGATTTCTGAGGCTGGTGACTCGGATAAACTTATCCTCAGAAGCAGAGGTGACTCTTGGTCTTCCTTTCCTTGGGCGGTCCTCATGTGAGCCAGTTTCTTTGTAGCGCTTGATGGTTTTTGCAACTGCACTTGGGGACTTTTTCAAAGTTTTCCCAATTTTTCACACTGACTGATCTTCATTTCTTAAAGTAATGATGGCCACTCGTTTTTCTTTACTTAGCTGCTTTTTTCTTGCCATAATACAAATTCTAACAGTCTATTTAGTAGGACTATCAGCTGTGTATCCACTAGACTTCTGCACAACACAACTGATGGTCCCAACTCCATTTATAAGGCAAGAAATCCCACTTATGAAACCTGACAGGGCACACCTGTGAAGTGAAAACCATTTCCAGTGACTACCTCTTGAAGCTCATCAAGAGAATGCCAAGAGTGTGCAAAGCAGTCATCAAAGCAAAAGGTGGCTACTTTGAAGAACCTAGAATTTAAGACATATTTTCAGTTGTTTCACACTTTTTTGTTAAGTATATAATTCCACATGTGGTAATTCATAGTTTTGATGTCTTCAGTGTGAATGTACAATTTTCATAGTCATGAAAATACATAAAAACCTTTAAATGAGAAGGTGTGTCCAAACTTTTGGTCTGTACTGTATATATATATATATATATATATATATCCACTGTGATTTGATTTATTTATTTCTGGGCTGCGATTATACTGTATTTGTTTGCACTATGCACTTTAACCCCTTTACAACCCAAGGTGGTTTGCACGTTAATGACCAGGCCAATTTTTACAATTCTGACCACTGTCACTTTATGAGGTAATTACTCTGGAACACTTCAACGGATCCCGCTAATTCTGAGATTATTTTTTCATGACATATTGTACTTCATGATTGTGGTAAAATTTCTTTGATATCACTTGCGTTTATTTGTGAAAAAAATGGAAATTTGGCGAAAATTTTGAAAATTTTGCAATTTTCAAAATTTGAATTTTTATGCCCTTAAATCAGAGAGATATGTGACAAAAAATAGTTAATAAATAACATTTCCCACATGTCTACTTTACATCAGCACAATTTTGGAACCAAATTTTTTTTCTGTTATGGAGCTATAAGGGTTAAAATTGACCAGCAATTTCTCATTTTTCCAACAAAATTTACAAAACCATTTTTCTAGGGACCACATCACATTTGAAGTCACTTTGAGAGGTCTTTATGACAGAAAATACCCAAAAGTGACACCATTCTAAAAACTGCACCCCTCAAAGTGCTCAAAACCACATTCAAGAACTTTATTAACCCTTCAGGTGCTTCACAGTAATTTTTGGAATGTGGAAGAAAAAAATTAACATTTAACTTTTTTCACAAAAATGTTACTTTAGACCTAATTTTTTTATTTTTGCAGGGGTAACAGGAAAAAAGGGACCCCAAAATTTGATGTGCAATTTCCCCTGGACACGCAGATACCCCATATGTGGGGAAAAACCACTGTTTGGGCGCACGGCAGGGCTCAGAAGGGAAGGAGTGCCATTTGAATTTTCGATTGTAAAATTTGCTTGAATAATTAGCAGACGCTATGTTGAGTTTGGAGAGCCCCTGATGTGCCTAAACAGTGGAAACCCCCCACAAGTGACCCCATTTTGGAAACTAGACCCCCATGGGAACTTATCTAGATGGGTGGTGAGCATTTTGAACCCCCAGGTGCTTCACAAATTAATCCGTAAAAATGAAAAGTATTTTTTTTTCCACTTTTTCATTTTTACGAATCAATTTGTGAAGCACCTGGGGGTTCCAAGTGCTCACTATGCATCTAGGTAGGTGCCTTGGGGGGTCTAGTTTCCAAAATGGGGTCACTTGTGGGGGAGCTCCAATGTTTATGCACACAGGGGCTCTCCGAACGCGACATGGTGTCCGCTAACAAATTGGAACCATGTAGCGTTTGGAGAGCCCCTGTGTGTCTAAACATTGGAGCTCCCCCACTAGTGACCCCATTTTGGAAACTAGACCCCCCAAGGCACCTATATAGATGCATAGTGAGCACTTGGTACCCCCAGGTGCTTCACAAATTGATTCTTAAAATGAAAAAGCATTTTTTTTCCACTTTTTCATTTTTATGAATCAATTTGTGAAGCATCTGGGGGTTCCAAGTGCTCACTATGCTTCTAGATAGGTGCCTTGGGGGGTCTAGTTTCCAAAATGGGGTCACTTGTGGGGGAGCTCCAATGTTTAGGCACACAGGGGCTCTCCAAACGCAACATGGTGTCCGCTAACAATTTGAGCCGATTTTCCATTCAATTTGTTATGGGACACCATGTCGCGTTTGGAGAGCCCCTGTGTGCCTAAACAGTGGAAACCCCCCACAAGTGACCTCATTTTGGAAACTAGACCCCTGAAGGATTTTATCAAGGGGTATAGTGAACATTTTGAACTCAGAGGTACGACACAGAATTTGATAACATTAGGTCATCATATTGAATAAGTTGTCATTAGTCTTGAGCGCAAGTGCTCGCTACTTGAGTTTGCATCGGGTACTCAGGTATGCATCATGTACTGTATATGCTCGAGTGACATGCTCGAGTCCCTGCCCCACATGTTTCACGGTTATTAGACACCCCAAAAAAAACATGCGGGGATCGCTCGTGCATGGCAGGCAATCCCCGCAAAGTTTTTTGGCCGCGAAGCATATGGGGCGGAGACTCGAGCATGTCACTCAAATACCCACAATACTCAATGCACACCAGAGCACCCGATGCAAACTCAAGTAGCGAGCACTTGCGCTCAACACTAGTCGCCATATCGTCATCTTTTTTTCTTACTTTTGAAAAAAATCCCAACCCCATCACAACCCTAACCCCAGCCCTAACCCTAGCCCAACCCTAACGCTAGCACAACCCTAACCCTAGCACAATCCTAACCAAAGAGTTTATTTTTTAAGCCATTCCTCGTGCGGTATAAGTGATTAGACCACTTTATTCTTCGGGTCGGTGCGATTACAGCGATACCAGAATCATATGGGGTTTTTATGATTGACAGCTGTCATACACTAAAAGATGCATTTTTTGTAAAATCTAGTTTTTGCATCGCCATATTTTGAGAGCTATAATTTTTCCATATTTTTGCAGACAGAGTCATGTGATGGCTTGTTTTTTGCGGGATGAGTTGACGTTTTTATTGGTGCCATTTTCAGGCACGTGACATTTTTTGATCGCTTTCTATTCCGATTTTTGGAAGGCGGAATAAACAAAAAACAACAATTCAGGAATTGTTTTTTTGTTGTTTTTTTTATGCTGTTCTGTGTGTGGTAAAATTGATAAGGCAGCTTTATTCTTCGGGTCAGTATGTTTACAGCGGTACCACATTTATATTGTTTTTCTATGTTTTGGCGCTTTTACACAATAAAAGCTATTTTATAGAAAAAATAATTTTTTTGCATCGCATTATTCTGAGAGCTATAACTTTTTGATTTTTCGGCTGATGGAGCTGTATGGCGGCTTGTTTTTTGTGGGACGAGATGACGTTTTCAGTGGTACCATTTTTATTTATATTTGTCTTTTTGATTGCGTCTTATTCCATTTTTTGTTTGGCAGTATGATGATAAAGCATTGTTTTTTGCTTCGGTTTTTTTTTTTTTTTTTTTTTTACCGTGTTCACTGAAGGGGTTAACTAGTGGGACAGTTTTATAGGTCAGGTCGTTCCAGACACGGCAATACCAAATATGTGTACTTTTATTGTTTGTTTGCTTTTTTTTCATAATAATATTTATTGATGGGTACATTATATTTTTATTTTTGGTGGATTATTTTTTTTATTTTTTTTTTTATATTTTTACAATTTTTTTTTTTCACTTTCTGACAGTTTTTACACTTTTTTACTTTGTCCCACTCTGGGACTTTCACTTTTTTTATTCTGATCGCCTGCATAGCATAGGGATGGAGCACCATCCCTGTGCCATGCAGGCAATCAGCGCTGCACAGTGAGAAGATTGTTTGATCGTGCACTGCGCATGACCAAACAATGTTCCTGCTGCCTGGTGACCCGGATGACATCAGGTCATCATGGCAACACCCGGGAAGCCGCGGCAGACAGCGCTGGAGGCCGGAAGAGGAGGTGAGTATTGCGATCACCTCCCCTTGCCACCGCAATGCTGCAATCGACTTCGATCACAGCATTGCGGGGGTTAATGTGCCGGGAGCGGTACGGGACCGCTCCCTGCACATAGTACCGGGTGTCAGCTGTGACAATCAGCGGAAACCCGGCGGCGATCGCACCCGCACAGCCTGTGTGCGCACGCGATCGCGATGACGTACTAGTACGGGTCAAGCTCTTAAGTCCCAGGGCACAGACGCGTATTAGTACGTCATGGGTTGTAAAGGGGTTAACACATAGTTTGGATTTGCTATTTGTATTTTTCCCTATATTGATCTATGCCTCACAACAAATGAACTATTGGGTATTTACAATATATCCCTGACTCTGTCTTCCTGTAATTATGTTTTTTTGATTTATATGAGTATTTTTTATATAAATTTATTAAATTAATAATTTTTAAATAATTGAATGGTTTTTCATTGTTTTTTTAGAGAGTTTTAGAATGGAAAAGGAGGCCAATATTTTCCATGTTCAGTTCAAATTTCTGGATTTTTATCGCTGAAATATGGAACAGATCTGGCTGTATTCTACAGTGCTAACAAGCAAATGGAGCAGAAAAGTGGTGTACCCTGCATTGCTTTTTAAGCAAATAACCAGGTTTAAGATAAAAAAAAAATCTGCCCTGGCCCCAGATATCTGGGGCCATGTCTACAAATATCTGTAATTATTACAGCAACAGACAGGATGTTTCAATGGACCCTCTTGCGCTATATGCACTGCAGTCTGCCACATACACTGACTGCCTGCCTAACATTGATTATATGCAGCTGGATTAGTCCTCAGAAGGACTGTTAGTTCAGATGGCTATATATATTTGTTGTGGAATACCTATACTAACAGGGCGGTCAATGGATGCTCTTGCTATATGCACTGCAGTCTGCCACATACACTGCCTGCCTAACTCCTGCTATCACCACTGAATATATGCAGCTGGATTAGTCCTCAGAAGGACTGTTAGTTCAGATAGATATATATATACAGTTATATGAAAACGTTTGGGCACCCCCTATTAATCTTAAGCTTAATGTTTTATAAAAATTGGTATTTTTGCAACAGCTATTTCAGTTTGATATATGTAATAACTGTTGGACACAGTAATGTTTCTGCCTTGAAATGAGGTTTATTGTACTAACAGAAAATGTGCAATCTGCATTCAAACAAAATTTTACAGGTGCATAAGTATGGGCACGCTTATCATTTTCTTGTTTTAAATACTCCTACCTACTTTTTACTGACTTACTACAGCACTTTTTTTGGTTTTGTAACCTCATTGAGCTTTGAACTTCATAGCCAGATGTATGCAATCATGAGAAAAGCTACTTAAAGTGGCCACTTGCAAGTTGTTCTCCTGTTTGAATCTCCTCTGAAGAGTGGCATCATGGGCTCCTCAAAACAACTGTCAAATGATCTGAAAACAAAGATTATTCAACATAGTTGTTCAGGGGAAGGATACAAAAAGCTGTCTCAGAGATTTAACCTGTCAGTTTCCACTGTGAGGAACATAGTAAGGAAATGGAAGAACACAGGGACAGTTCTTGTTAAGGCCAGAAGTGGCAGGCCAAGAAAAACATCAGAAAGGCAGAGAAGAAGAATGGTGAGATCAGTCAAGGACAATCCTCAGACCACCTCCAGAGAGCTGCAGCATCAACTTTCTGCAGATGGTGTCACTGTGCATCGGTCAACTATACAACGCACTTTGCACAAGGAGAAGCTGTATGGGAGAGTGATGCGAAAGAAGTCGTTTCTGCAAGCACGCCACAAACAGAGTCGGCTGAGGTATGCAAAAGCACATTTGGAGAAGCCAATCTCTTTTTGGAAGAAGGTCCTGTGGACTGATGAAACCAAGATTGAGTTGTTTGGTCATACAAAAAGGCATTATGCATGGCGGCAAAAAAACACAGCATTCCAAGAAAAACACTTGCTACCCACAGTAAAATTTGGTGGAGGTTCCATCATGCTTTGGGGCTGTGTGGCCAATGCCGGCACTGGGAATCTTGTTAAAGTTGAGGGACGCATGGATTCCACTCAGTATCAGCAGATTCTTGACAATAATGTTCAAGAATCAGTGATAAAGTTGAAGTTACGCAGGGGATGGATCTTTCAGCAAGACAATGATCCAAAAAACCGCTCCAAATCTACTCAGGCATTCATGCAGAGGAACAATTGCAATGTTCTTGAATGGCTATCCCAGTCCCCAGACCTGAACATCATTGAACATCTGTGGGATCATTTGAAGAGGGCTGTCCATGCTCGGCGACCATCAAACTTAACTGAACTGGAATTGTTTTGTAAAGAGGAATGGTCAAAAATACCTTCATCCATGATCCAGGAACTCATTAAAAGCTACAGGGAGCGACTAGAGGCTGTTATTTTTGCAAAAGGAGGATCTACTAAATATTAATGTCACTTTTCTGGTGAGGTGCTCATACTTATGCACCTGTCAAATTTTGTTTGAATGCAGATTGCACATTTTCTGTTAGTACAATAAACGTCATTTCAAGGCAGAAACATTACTGTGTCCAACAGTTATTACATATATCAAACTGAAAAAGCTGTTGCAAAAACACCAATTTTTATAAAACAATGAGCTTAAGACTAATAGGGGTGCCCAAACTTTTTCATATAACTGTATATATGTTGTGGAATACCTATACTAACCTTAAACAAGCAAATCTCTCCCTGACTCAGCAGCACCTCCCCCTACTCTGCCTGATTCCCGGGTAGACTGTGACGAGTAAAGCGGCGCCAGGTCTTAAATAGACCTGATGATGCTGTGCGGCCAGCCAATCACTGTAATGCCCACAACCAACATGGCTACGGCATTACAGTGTGTGGCAGGCAATCCCTGCATGTTCATTGGCTCACTAAAGAGCGCCAAACATGCAGGGAGGGGACCCGAGTTCCCGCCCGAGCGCCGAGCTTGTCGAGCACCATGATGCTCAGGCGAGTACCGAACAGTGGCGAGCACGTTCGCTCATCACTAGTCATTATAAATGGCCTCAGGACTTCTGTGCTATGGTATATGCTCCATAGTAATCCCCTGCCAACTGCACCAGCCTGCAACTAGAACATGACATACAGTAATTCTTCAGAACAAACTTATGAATAATGACAGTATTTTATTCTAATTCTTAACATTTTTCTTAAATTATAAATGTATTTTCAGGGAATAAAGCACAACCCTACATGTCTTCTTAATGGTTGACTTGAACTCACTTGGATATTCATTTATCTTCATTCATTTAATCTTTTCTTCAATGCATCATATTAGTGAATCTATAAAGGGAAAAAATAGCAATAATGTGTACATAATATACAGAAAATCAAATGAATGAAATGAATGAGTAAAACATTGGCATCCAAAATCTGACTTTCTTTCAGGACATATGTAGATATTAGTGTTGAGCGAGCACTAAAATGCTCGGGTGCTCGAAACTCGGGCCGAGCTCGCCGTGATACTCGGGTGCTCGACCCGAGCAACGAGCCCAATGTTAGTCTATGGGAGACTTGAGCATTTTTGCGGTGGCACCCCCGGCAGTCTTTTAAAAGCCTAACAAGTGCCCAAAATGATAGTGACAGTGCTCAAATGACATGGGGACAGCATGGGGATCGCCCCAGGAAGCATTTCTGACCCCCAGGTCACTGCTGTCAACAACGTGGTCAGAGGTATTAAGCCACTTTTACAGGCTCACAATAAAACGTTCAAAAACGAAAGTGAAACTTTTTTCCTGTGAAATATGTTAAGGAACATCCTTTCCAGGGTAAAGACTTGTGTATAAGTTAAAATAAATGACCAAAAACAAAAATAATCCTCCACACCTTGGGCTATGTTCACAAGTAGCATTTTTTATGCGTTTTTGCACTTTTGTATTGCTTTCAACTATGACAAATGCATTCACCGTGAAATGTTATTTTAACATTTTACAACCTTATCTGGCCATGTGCTGTGTGACACATGCATAAAGTGCTGAAAAGACAAGGGAACAGCATGGGGAAGACCCCTGGAAGCATCTCTGACTCCCAGGTCACTGTCTAAATGTGTGCCCATCATAAGTGATCCTTACCGCATCAGAAGATGCAGACTTGCAACTATCCCCATGCAAGTTCTAGTCCCAGGGCAGTGTTCAATTGTACCTCCCCCATTCCTTGCAATACAAGCTCAAGTATGCAGCCTGCCACCCACCCACCCCCAGGCTGCAATACCATACTGCTTGCTTGCTTGAACTTGAAATTGGGCCTTTTAGGCATGAGGAGGCGGAATCTGGCCACCACATCATGGCTGTGTTGGCGGCCTGGAATCCATACTCAGTCCCCAGCCGCCCAGCGGCCGGGTGTCCATACTCGGTACCCAGCCGCCCCGCGGCTGGGTGTCCACACACGGTCCCCAGCCGCCTGGGGGCAGCCGGGTGTCCATAAACGGTCCCCAGCCGCCCCTATTTCTCCTTGGAACATCCCCCCACACACTTTTCTTAGCCCGGCCTGCTTTATGCAGCATTGGACGAGCCCACCAGAGAACCAGACTCCTCCGGTGGGCCCTGACTTCTCCATCGGTGGAGTTGAGAGTGCCAAGGTGAGGAGCATGATGATGATGACAGAAGTTAGCATCTGCTATGTTTTCTTTTAATGTAAGTGTAAGTGTGCAGCCTGCCACCCACCCACCCCCAGACTGCAATTTCATACTGCTAGCTTGCACTTGAAATGGGGCCTTTTAGTTTGGAGGAGGCCGAAGCTGGCCACTACCTCATGGCTGCTTCGGCAGCGAGGTATCCATACTCAGTCCCCAGCCGCCCATATTTGTCCTGGTGTGCCTTATACATAAGATTAAGCGCGTATACCAAAACATTACCTGTGCCCTCCCCAGTGCATTTAGTGGGAAGGAGAGCCTATTCCGCTGTAGTGTGTGCATGCCAAACCCCTGTTCATGGTACATGTGAAGATGCCTCCCACCTTGCACCTGTCGTTGCAGACTTGCAACTATCCCCATTCAAGTCCTTGTCCCAGGGCAGTGTTCAATTGTACCTCTCCCATTCCTTGCAATGCAAGCGCAAGTATGCAGCCTGCCACCCACCCACCCCCAGGCTGCAATACCATACTGCTTGCTTGCTTGCACTTGAAATTGGGCCTTTTAGGCATGTGGAGGCGGAATCTGGCCACCACGCAATGGCTGTGTCGGCGGCCTGGTATCCATACTCAGTCCCCAGCCGCCTGGTGGCCGGGTGTCCCCGCTTGCTCCCCAGCCTCCAGGGGGTGGCCGGGTGTCCATACTCGGTCTCCAGCCATCCCTATTTGTCCCGGTAACCTTTCCCACACTTTTCTTAGCCTGGCCTGCTTTAGGGCAGCATTGGCCGAGCCCACCGGATAATCAGACTCCTCCGGTGGGCCCTGGCTTCTCCATCAGGGGAGTTGAGAGTGCCAAGGTGAGGAGCATGATGAGGATGATAGAAGTTAGCATCTGCTTTGTTTTGTTGTAATGCAAGCGCATGTATGTAGTAGCGGCTAGGCCTGAGGTGGTCAGCGTTTTGGCGCATATCCTACCTCCTCCGAGGATTGCTGGATGTTTTCCTGCTACTATCCAAGTTCTATGACTCCCGTTAAAACAAAGCTTCAGGTGATAAATGATGGATGAGGTAGTGGCAAAGGAGAAAGAGCAGGAGGAACAGGGACCATTCACATCAATATCAGGCCAGTCAACCAGATATGTCTTGTAGGATATGTTTCTGTAACAAAAGGAGTGGTTCGGCTACACAGTTATAGGGCATACAGTGAGTGCAATGCCTACCAAAAATTTCGAGCCACTCCAATGCCCCTTGGAAATGACATGGAGGTCAGAGGGCGTTAACTAAACCTTTTTTTCCATTTATAGCAACTGGGTCTCCCGTGCACTGTTGGCCTAAGCAGTGAATGGAAGGCTTTCCAAAAATTATGAGGAACTGCAATGCCCCTTACAAGAGCCATGTGTGGCACCCCAGGGGTCTGGTCACCACAGTAATAGAGATATTACGTCGGAGAGCAAGTGGGAGGTTTCCTGGTCAGGATCCCTTAAACATGCAACATCCTCCTGCCCCAATCCTGGGAGGGGAGAATTCTGCCCTTATAAACTGGATCTGGGGCGGGGTTGAGTGAGTCAGAGAACAGTCAGAGTCAGAGTGAGAGCAAGGGAAAGTAACAGCAAGGAGCTCTGTAGGAGCTAGGAGCTAAAGACCAGGGGCTGGAAGCTGAGCAGAGCTCGCCCTGGCAGAAGACAATAGGAACAGGACACAGGAGTCCGAAGCTGTGAGGACCTATATATCCAGCAGCAGAAACCAGCCGGCAGGGGATTTCAGGTCCTCTGGCCATAGAAGCCCGGAGGCTCAGTCACAAGCAAGGGACCAGCACCGCCATCGTGGAGCGGAGGCTAACAGAAGGCCCCAAGTCACCAGCCATACGGGTGAGCACTACACGGTACACTCAGGGATGTGGGCTACTTCTACCCGCTTACAGCAAGGTAACCAGGAAGAGTGCAGACAGACGGGGAGGCCTACAACTCCACCTGGCCAGGGGAACTCCTGCTTGCTCACAGACTGACCAGGCCTCTTATGCTAGCCAGTACTCCCGGGAGGGTCTACCTTATAATCATCAGTAAAGACCCTGAACTGCACTGCAAAGACTCTGAGTCATTCCTGCTGCGCTCGTGCACCATCACCCCCATCATCCACACTCACTGCCCTGAGGCTATACTCCTCCAGAGGGGAGTTATCCCATTCTATGCTGCGCACACAACACCAGCCTCAGCGGTCTGCCTCGCAGCAGTGGTACTCCCTGACCGCAATCCACGGGTGGCGCAGTCGGACAATTAACCTCAAAACCTAAGAAAGACTGCCACTGGTTTGACCAGCCTGAGCCACGGGACCGGGTCACCGCCACGGAGACTACAGACCCCAGAGACCCGGCACCGGGTATCCCACACACGTGTACACACGGCCCAGGGGGCGCGTCACTTGCAGTACAGCATATTACAAACATAAGTCTCATTATTGGGGAGTGGGTGTCCCATGGTATTTGCTTATGCTTTCCAAGCAAAAGCTGCCAAAAATTAGGACGGAGCAACTTGCAATGCCCCTTACAAGAGCCATGCAGTACAGCATATTACAAACATAAGTCCCATTATTGGGGAGTGGGTATCCCATAGTATTTGCTTATGCTTTCCCAGCAAAAGCTGCCAAAAATTAGGACGGAGCAACTTGCAATGCCCCTTACAAGAGCCATGCAGTACAGCATATTACAAACATAAGTCCCATTATTGGGGAGTGGATGTCCCATAGTATTTGCTTATGCTTTCCAAGCAAAACCTGCCAAAAATTAGGACGGAGCAACTTGCAATGCCCCTTACAAGAGCCATGCAGTACAGCATATTACAAACATAAGTCCCATTATTGGGGAGTGGGTGTCCCATAGTATTTGCTTATGCTTTCCCAGCAAAAGCTGCCAAAAATTAGGACGGAGCAACTTGCAATGCCCCTTACAAGAGCCATGCAGTACAGCATATTACAAACATAAGTCCCATTATTGGGGAGTGGGTATCCCATAGTATTTGCTTATGCTTTCCCAGCAAAAGCTGCCAAAAATTAGAACGGAGCAACTTGCAATGCCCCTTACAAGAGCCATGCAGTACAGCATATTACAAACATAAGTCCCATTATTGGGGAGTGGGTGTCCCATAGTATTTGCTTATGCTTTCCCAGCAAAAGCTGCCAAAAATTAGGATGGAGCAACTTGCAATGCCCCTTACAAGAGCCATGCAGTCCAGCATATTACAAACATAAGTCCCATTATTGGGGAGTGGGTGTCCCATAGTATTTGCTTATGCTTTCCCAGCAAAAGCTGCCAAAAATTAGGACGGGTCAACTTGCAATGCCCCTTACAAGAGCCGTGCAGTACAGCATATTACAAACATAAGTCCCATTATTGGGGAGTGGGTGTCCCATAGTATTTGCTTATGCCTTGCAAGCAAAAGCTGCCAAAAATAAGGACGGAGGAACTTGCAATGCTGGCACCCTGGTGGTATAGTGGTGGTGGAGGCTGAGGATAAGGAGAAGAAGATTAAACAGCCGAAACGAGGAAGCGTATACCCATGTGTGGGTGTGAAGCGGTGCATGTGAATACACCTCCCGAAATAACACAGTGGATTTGACTTTATGTTACTCTGCTGTCATTTGGTGGTGATGAGAAGTCTGGCCCAATCCAGCCCTTGTTCATTTTGATAAGGGTCAGCTTGTCAGCATTGTCAGTTGACATGCGAGTGCGCTTATCAGTTATAATTCCCCCAGCGGCACTAAAAACACGCTCCGATAACACGCTAGCGGCAGGGCAGGCCAGGACCTCCAAGGCGTACAGAGCGAGTTCATTCCAAGTGTCCAGCTTGGATACCCAATAATTAAAAGGCACAGAGGAATCACGGAGGACGCTGGTACGATCGGCAAGGTACTCCCTCACCATCTTTTGAAACTTTCCACTCCTTGTGAGAGTACCCCGCACCTCAGGGCCTGTAAGCTGGGCGGGTGTCAGAAAACTGTCCCAGAACGTTGACAGTGTTCCCCTGCCTCTGCTGGATTGGAGTTGCATCTCTCTCGCCTGTACACCTTGGTTGGGCAACGAACTGTGACCTCTGCCGCTAGCGTGTTCAGATGGGAATTTATTTAAGAGTTCTGCAGCAAGGGCCTTCTGGTATTGCCCCATTTTTGTAGACCTCTCCACCTCAGGAATAAGAGAGTGAAAGTTCTCCTTATAGCGGGGGTCTACAAGTGTCACCAACCAGTAATGACTGTCACCCAACATTTTGACAACGCGAGGGTCACGGTTAAGGCAGCGTAACATAAAGTCAGCCATGCGTGCCAGACTGGTAACGGGCAAGATTTCCGTGTCCTCACCAAGATGACGACTGACCATGCTCTCCTCCTCCTCCTCCTCTTCCTCCTCCCCCCTGTCCTCAGGCCACCCACGCTGAACCGACGGTATGACACTTGTACAGGTACTACCGTCTACAACGCATGATAGCAGCTCCTGTTCATCCTCCTCCTCCACCTCCTCCTCTCCCTCATTGTCCCCCAATGCACATTGGGATGAGATGAGGCTGGGCTGTGTGTAATCGCCCTCTACGGCTTCTTGATCCATCTCATCATACTCTGGCTGCAATGCCTCCTCTTTAATTCTCTGCAGAGAGCGTTGCAAAAGACAGACAAGTGGGATGCTGACACTAATGATGGCGTCATCGCCACTCACCATCTTGGTGGCCTCCTCAAAGTTTGTCAGGATGGTACATATGTCAGACATCCAGGTCCACTCTTGAGGTCTTATGTGTGGAATCTGACCTGAATATCGACGGCCTTGTTGCAGCTGGTACTCCACAACTGCTCTCTTCTGCTCACAAATCCTTTGCAACATGTGGAGGGTAGAGTACCAACGTGTGGGGACATCACACACCAGTCGGTGTGCCGGAAGCTGCAAACGCTGCTGCAACACAGCAAGGGCGGCGGAAGCTGTAGCCGACTTGCGAAAATGAGCTGACAGGCGGCGTACTTTCACAAGCAGATCTGGCAACTCGGGGTACGATTTAAGAAACCGCTGAACCACGAGGTTAAGCACATGAGCCAGGCATGGTACGTGTGTGATCTCACCTCGCCTCAGAGCCTCCACCAGGTTACGGCCATTGTCACACACGACCATGCCGGGATGTAGGTTCAGCGGTCTCAGCCCCAGATCTGCCTGCTCTTTCACAGCTGTCCACAACTCACAAGCAGTGTGAGGTTTATCACCTAAGCTTATGAGTTTCAGCACAGCCTGTTGCCGCTTGGCGGAGGCAGTACTGCAATGCTTCCAGCTTGTAACTGATGTGGTGATATCTGAGATGGAGGCTGAACATGAGGAGGAGGAGGATGCGCAGGAGCTGTACACTGTGGGGGCAACTCTGACTGACATATGGCCCGCAATCCTCGGTGTGGGGAGGATGTGTTCCGTCCCAAGGTCCGACTGGGTCCCGGCTTCCACTATGTTTACCCAGTGTGCCGTCAGAGAGATGTACCGTCCCTGGCCACAAGCACTTGTCCACGTGTCCGTTGTCAGGTGGACTCTCCCAGTAACTGCGTTGTTGAGGGCACGGCAGATGCTTTGGGACACGTGCTTGTGTAGTGCGGGGATGGCACACCGGGCAAAATAGTGTCGGCTGGGGACCGAGTACCGAGGGACGGCCACCGCCATAAGATTGCGGAAGGATTCCATCTCCACCAGCCTAAAAGGCAGCATTTCCAATGCAAGCAGTCGTTAAATGTGCGAATTTAGGACTGTGGCCTGTGGGCCGTTAGCTGCGAATTTCCACTTTCGTTCAAAGGTCTGGGATATGGACAATTGAACGCTGCGGTGGGACGTGGACGTGGACGTTGATGCTGTTTCTTGAGAAACTGCCATAACAAGTGAAGACTGAGAGGAGGGGGCATCTTTACATGCAGTATGGACAGGGGATTGCCTTGCACACACAACAGGGGGTTCTATTGCACGCACAACAGTGGAAGAAGCAGTGGTGACACCCGCTGACACTGGTCGTGGACCCTGGGTTTCGCCCAACAAAGTCGGGTGCTTTGCTGCCATGTGCCTGATCATGCTGGTGGTGGTCAGGCTGGTAGTTTTGTCACCCCTGCTGATGCTGGCATGGCAGGTGGAACATATGGCCTTTTTGGGGTTACCAGCAGAGTCTTTAAAAAAATTCCAGACTCTGGAAGACCTGCCGCTTGTACTGGCAACGTCCCTCGTGTTGGTGTTACGGGGAACAGTTGCCTGCCTTCTGTCTGCGGCCACCACACTGCTTCTTCCTGCCTGTTGGGGTACTCTGCCTCCCTCCCCCTTTGTGCTGCTGGCCTCACTCTGCATGTCCTCCTTCCACGTTGGGTCAGTTACTAGATCATCCACCACCTCATCCTCTTCCACTTGCGCACCACGATCCTCCTCCTCACTTCCTGGCAATTGTGTCTCGTCATCGTCCACCTCTTGTGACAGATTGCCAACGTCGACTTCCTGTGGCCGTGGCTGTTCAAATATTTGGGCATCGCAACATGGGATCTCCTCTTCCACCACTTCAAGCGTATCAGGTGAGGGGCCCAAATATGGAAATGGACCAGTGAACAGCTTTTCAGAGTGTCCAAGTGTGGGATCACTTGCTGTCTGACGACACTCGGCATGGTGGGAGGAAGGAGCATCAGGGTGAGGAGGAGTATGCGGTGGAGACTCACGGCTACTAAGAGTTGACCGTTTGGAAGACAGACCGGAGGTGGTGGTGCCCAGGTAACTGGAAGTATTATCTGCTATCCAATTAATAACCTGTTCACACTGATCAGTTCTCAATACTGGTGTTGTTCTGTGCTTCCCTAGTAATTCGGCCAAGAAGTGGGAGCGAGAAGATGTGGCTGCTGGTTGTGGCACATTTTCACCTTGGCCACGGCCCGTCCTCTGCACGAACCATCACCAGAACGTCCACTTCCACGTCCCTTGCCACGCGCCTTGCCCATTGTAAATGAAGTAAAATAGCTTACAATTGCACTATCAATGGAAAAAGGGTAATAAAGAGTAGATTAGAACCATGGAAGAGGAAAACCACAGTTATTGTTTACTGGGGTATACCACACTTTTTTAAATAGAGATATTTGCGGCTGAACAGTGAGCACACTCAAACTGCTTTTTTTTTAGATACCAAAGGCCCAAAACTGGATAGTACAGCGATTTGACCCGTGGAACTGCGAAACCACACTGGGATGTCGGGCCTACACAAGACTATTTTCAACAGATATACTTTTGTGTCACAACAGTCAGGAGACACTACTGTTTTTCTTTACGGAAAAAACTACCAAAACCTGAATAATAGAGATTTTTTTACCGTGGGATGGCAAAACCACAGTTATTGTTTAGTGGGGTATACCGCACTTTTTTAAATAGAGATATTTGCGGCTGAACAGTGAGCGACACACTCAAACTGATTTTTTTTTAGATACCAAAGGCCCAAAACTGGATAGTACAGCGATTTGACCCATGGAACTGCGAAACCACACTGGGATGTCGGGCCTACACAAGACTATTTTCAACAGATATATTTTTGTGTCACAACAGTCAGGAGACACTACTGTTTTTCTTTACGGAAAAAACTACCAAAACCTGAATAATAGAGATTTTTTACCGTGGGATGGCAAAACCACAGTTATTGTTTAGTGGGGTATACCACACTTTTTTAAATAGAGATATTTGCGGCTGAACAGTGAGCGACACACTCAAACTGCTTTTTTTTAGATACCAAAGGCCCAAAACTGGATAGTACAGCGATTTAACCCGTGGAACTGCGAAACCACACTGGGATGTCGGGCCTACACAAGACTATTTTCAACAGATATATTTTTGTGTCACAACAGTCAGGAGACACTACTGTTTTTCTTTATGGAAAAAACTACCAAAACTTGAATAATAGAGATTTTTTACCGTGGGATGGCAAAACCACAGTTATTGTTTACTGGGGTATACCACACTTTTTTAAATAGAGATATTTGCGGCTGAACAGTGAGCGACACACTCAAACTGCTTTTTTTTTAGATACCAAAGGCCCAAAACTGGATAGTACAGCGATTTGACCCGTGGAACTGCGAAACCACACTGGGATGTCGGGCCTACACAAGACTATTTTCAACAGATATATTTTTGTGTCACAACAGTCAGGAGACACTACTGTTTTTCTTTACGGAAAAAACTACGAAAACCTGAATAATAGAGATTTTTTACCGTGGGATGGCAAAACCACAGTTATTGTTTACTGGGGTATACCACACTTTTTTAAATAGAGATATTTGCGGCTGAACAGTGAGCGACACACTCAAACTGCTTTTTTTTTAGATACCAAAGGCCCAAAACTGGATAGTACAGCGATTTGACCCATGGAACTGCGAAACCACACTGGGATGTCGGGCCTACACAAGACTATTTTCAACAGATATATTTTTGTGTCACAACAGTCAGGAGACACTACTGTTTTTCTTTACGGAAAAAACTACCAAAACCTGAATAATAGAGATTTTTTACCGTGGAATGGCAAAACCACAGTTATTGTTTACTGGGGTATACCACACTTTTTTAAATAGAGATATTTGCGGCTGAACAGTGAGCGACACACTCAAACTGCTTTTTTTTTAGATACCAAAGGCCCAAAACTGGATAGTACAGCGATTTGACCCGTGGAACTGCGAAACCACACTGGGATGTCGGGCCTACACAAGACTATTTTCAACAGATATATTTTTGTGTCACAACAGTCAGGAGACACTACTGTTTTTCTTTACGGAAAAAACTACCAAAAGCTGAATAATAGAGATTTTTTACCGTGGGATGGCAAAACCACAGTTATTGTTTACTGGGGTATACCACACTTTTTTAAATAGAGATATTTGCGACTGAACAGTGAGCGACACACTCAAGCTGCTTTTTTTTTAGATACCAAAGGCCCAAAACTGGATAGTACAGCGATTTGACCCGTGGAACTGCGAAACCACACTGGGATGTCGGGCCTACACAAGACTATTTTCAACAGATATATTTTTGTGTCACAACAGTCAGGAGACACTACTGTTTTTCTTTACGGAAAAAACTACCAAAACCTGAATAATAGAGATTTTTTACCGTGGGATGGCAAAACCACAGTTATTGTTTACTGGGGTATACCACACTTTTTTAAATAGAGATATTTGCGGCTGAACAGTGAGCGACACACTCAAACTGCCTTTTTTTTTAGATACCAAAGGCCCAAAACTGGATAGTACAGTGATTTGACCCGTGGAACTGCGAAACCACACTGGGATGTCGGGCCTACACAAGACTATTTTCAACAGATATATTTTTGTGTCACAACAGTCAGGAGACACTACTGTTTTTCTTTACGGAAAAAACTACCAAAACCTGAATAATAGAGATTTTTTACCATGGGATGGCAAAACCACAGTTATTGTTTACTGGGGTATACCACACTTTTTTAAATAGAGATATTTGCGGCTGAACAGTGAGCGACACACTCAAACTGTTTTTTTTTTTAGATACAAATGGCCCAAAATGGATAATACAGAGGTTTGAACCGTGGAAGTGCAAAACCACACTTCTGTTTCTCTAGCCTACACCAGACTATTTTCAACAGTTATATTTGTGTCTGAAAAATCAGAGACATGCTTTTTTTTTTTGGGGGGGGGGGGACACACCAAAAGGTTAATAAGACGGGTATTTGTACAGTGTGAAGGAGGAAAAAAAAGGAGGATTTAGATGAAAAAAAAGGATTTTCCTGGCCCCCGACACCTAGTGTTAATCCAGCAATTTCAGCAACAGGAGCACACAGGACAGTAATGCAGCGTTTGCTGGTATAACCACTGTGTCTCCTATACAGCCTGCCTGCCTGGTATCTGGGATGGATATTAGTCCTGAAAAGGACTGTTTGTTTGTTCTGGCAGCCTTTACAGACCCTACACTAACTATTTCGCAGTTTATATCTCTCCCTAAATCAGCAGCGCTGTCCCTACTAGAGATGAGCGTTGTTCGACTCAAACTGTTCGCCAATCTCAAATTCGAGCTGTTTTGGGCGGTGTTCGAGCCGTTCGGCGAACACGAACGATTTGAGAAAAATTCGGCTGTTCGAGGTTATGTTCGATAACTGTTCGTGCACCAAAATCATAACTGGATTTTTTCTCAGTAATGATGAAAATTAATGTTAATACGCAGTTTGAGTGTACAGCGGGGCGGGGGGAGGGGCAGGGGATGGATCTCTGCAGGAATAATGAAGATCTCCATTTTTTTTTCTCTTTCCCGCATTTACAGTGGGGAGTTGCAATCTGTCAGCCTATCAGAAGCGCACACACGGAGCGAAGTGCTTTTTTTCACACAAGCAAGGGCATGTGTCATTGGCAGTGTATGTCACATGTCCTTGCCCTATAAGACCAAGCCATTTTCCCCGTCGCCACCATTTTCTCACTGCTGCAGCTGTGTGTTAGACGGCACCGCTGTTGCTGTGTGCGCTATACCTTGTTAATTTCAAGCCAATTTTCGCACAAATCTACAGATAGCTTGGGAGTAGGGAATAGTTGTGCTTTCAGTCCTTTTAAGGACTAGGTTACAGCATTTCCTACGACTTTTATCAGGCAGGTCTGTGCTCTTAAATAGATAGGTTGTGGGAGTAAAGACTAATTGTAATTGGAGTCCTTTTCAGGACTTGGTTACATCAGTTCCTATCAGTTTTTGCCAGGCAGGTCTGTGCCAGTGCTGTGCAAGTTTTTTTCACAGCATTTGGCTGAATCTAGCAAAGCTAATCCTTTTTGGCCTATTGCAGAGTGTGTTAGTCAGTGGAGTAGCCTATCTGTGTTGCAAGCTACACCACCTGTGTAAAGAATACCAATTTTTTTACTGCACCTAGTGAAGTAAAATCTTTTGGGCATAGCATCATTCTATTAGTCCATCTATACTGAGCTCCATCAGGTTGCAAATTGAATATAATTTTTTTCTGCATCTAGCTCTGAAAAAATATTTGTGCTTCTAGCAGTGTGTGGGACTTGTTCTATTAGTCCATCTATACTGACCTCCATCAGGTTGCAAACTGAATATAATTTTTTTCTGCATCTAGCTCTGAAAAAATATTTGGCCTTCTAGCAGTGTGTGGGACTTGTTCTATTAGTCCATCTATACTGACCTCCATCACGTTGCAAATTCAAAATAATTTTTTGTCTGCATCTAGCTCTGAAAAAATATTTGGCCTTCTAGCAGTGTGTGGGACTTTCTCTATTAGTCCATCCATACTGACCTCCATCAGGTTGCAAATTAAAAATAATTTTTTGTCTGCATCTAGGTCTGAAAAAATATTTGGCCTTCTAGCAGTGTGTGGGACTTTCTCTATTAGTCCATCTATACTGACCTCCATCAGGTTGCAAACTGAATATAATTTTTTTCTGCATCTACCTCTGAAAAAATATTTGGGCTTCTAGCTGTGTGTGGGACTTGCTCTATTAGTCCATCTATACTGACCTCCATCAGGTTGCAAACTGAATATAATTTTTTTCTGCATCTACCTCTGAAAAAATATTTGGGCTTCTAGCTGTGTGTGGGACTTGCTCTATTAGTCCATCTATACTGACCTCCATCAGGTTGCAAACTGAATATAATTTTTTTCTGCATCTACCTCTGAAAAAATATTTGGGCTTCTAGCTGTGTGTGGGACTTGTTCTATTAGTCCATCTATACTGACCTCCATCAGGTTGCAAACTGAATATAATTTTTTTCTGCATCTAGCTCTGAAAAAATATTTGGCCTTCTAGCAGTGTGTGGGACTTTCTCTATTAGTCCATCTATACTGACCTCCATCAGGTTGCAAATTGAATATAATTTTTTTCTGCATCTAGCTCTGAATAAATATTTGGGCTTCTAGCAGTGTGTGGGACTTGTTCTATTAGGCCATCTATACTGACCTACATCAGGTTGCAAACTGAATATATTTTTTTTCTGCATCTAGCTCTGAAAAAATAATTGGCCTTCTAGCAGTGTGTGGGACTTTCTCTATTAGTCCATCTATACTGACCTCCATCAGGTTGCAAATTAAAAATAATTTTTATCTGCATCTAGCTCTGAAAAAATATTTGGCCTTCTAGCAGTGTGTGGGACTTTCTCTATTAGTCCATCTATACTGACCTCCATCAGGTTGCAAACTGAATATATATTTTTTCTGCATCTACCTCTGAAAAAATATTTGGGCTTCTAGCTGTGTGTGGGACTTGCTCTATTAGTCCATCTATACTGACCTCCATCAGGTTGCAAACTGAATATAATTTTTTTCTGCATCTACCTCTGAAAAAATATTTGGGCTTCTAGCTGTGTGTGGGACTTGTTCTATTAGTCCATCTATACTGACCTCCATCAGGTTGCAAATTGAATATAATTTTTTTCTGCATCTAAACCAGCCAATAGTTTTGGCCTAATACCACAGTTTGGCCACTCAGCTCTGCTTGTTTCCCATCCATTGTTTTTTTGTGCAAACAACTCCAGAGTTGTGAATTAGTTAACCACCAAAATGAGTGGAAAAAGGCCTGCTGCTGGTGGAAAGGGGAATAGGCGTGTTGGGAAGGGGAAAAAAGGTTGTGTCCGTGGGGTAGGTGTTAAAGCAACAGTAACATCTGCAGAAGAAAGACCATCTTCCAGCCAAACTAAAATGTCTACTTCTTTTAGCGGACAATGTGATAAGATCCCTTTCTTACGGCCACGCCAATCACTACAAATTCCAGATGAGGCACAAAAACAGCAGGTGCTTCAACGGATATCAAGTGTTCATTTAAGTGGGCTCTCCTCCACATCAACTTCAACATCACAAATACTCCAGTCCTCAAAGGTGTCACCCCAATCGCACTTGCTTCCTCACAGCTCTCAAATCTCCAGCTGCCCGTCTGAGTATGAGGTAGAACAGATGGTTGAGTCTGCAGAGCTGTTTACTCATACTATAGCCTGGGAATCAGAGGTCGACTCCAGCGCTTCTGTGAATCCAGACGAGGAAATGATCTGCACTGATGCCCAGAATCTTTATGAGTCGGATCCAGGACCAGACGCAGAAGGTTCTGACCATAATGTAGACCCTCATTCCCAAACTGTAACTCCTGTTGGTGGAGACAATGAGGAAGACGATGATGAGACTCAAATACCTGATTGGAGCGACAACTTTAGTTTTTTGTCAGGCAGGAACAGGTTGGCTCTGAGGACGACGGGTGTGATAACGCACAGGGTGATGATGATGAGGTTGGAGATCCCACTTACTGTCAACCCACAGTCAGCCAAGAGATGAGGTCAGCAGAGGAGGTGGAGGAGGATGCTAGTGACGACGAGGTCAGGTTGCGCCTTCCTGGACAGAGACGTAGTACTGGAAGCACATCAACAACTGCATCCTCAAACACAACTCTGCCTCTCACCACAAGTCGTGGTGGCTCTTCAGGTCGCATGGGTGCTAAGCCTTGCATAGCCTGGGCATTTTTTCAGATCGATAAAGATGACCCAACTCGTGTTATCTGTAACATTTGTCAGCAAAAGCTAAGTAGAGGCCAAAAAATACATAGTTTGAGTACTTCATGCATGAACCGGCACATGGACATGAAGCATAAGTTGCAGTGGGAAGCTCACTGTGCTACAATGCGGCCTAGCCAGCCGGGCACACCACCGTCTGCCATATCTTGTGCATTCACGGCCTCTTCATCCTCTGTGACTGGGGGGACAGCAGTCACACCTGTTTTGGGGCGCAGACCTGCCACCTCTTTACCCGCAACAGCCAGCGTGATTGGCAGGTCATCATTTTCTTTGGAGGTGGTAACACCAGCTGGTGTTGAGCGCTGTCCGACATCGGTAGCACCACCTTTGGATCAAGGCAACCTAACATGTCCGCCTGCATCTTCCTCACAGACCGGCAGTTTGCCGGGGACACCCTTATCAACCCCGTCTAAGCACAATAGCCAGCCCTCGGTCCCTCAGATGTGGACAAGTAAAAGACCATTTCCTCCTAGCCATGAGAAAGCTAAGAGGTTGAATTTCACCATCTGCAAGCTCTTGGCTACAGAAATGCTGCCTTTCCGCCTGGTGGACACAGAGGATTTTCGAGACCTTATGTCCGTCGCAGTGCCCCAGTACCAGATGCCCAGTCGGCACTACTTCTCAAAGAAAGGTGTGCCTGCGCTCCACCAGCATGTCGCACACAACATCACCGCTTCTTTGAGAAACTCTGTGTGTGACAGGGTGCATTTCACCACAGACACTTGGACGAGTAGGCATGGACAGGGGCGTTACATGTCCCTGACTGGGCACTGTGTAACTATGGTGACAGCAGGACAAGGGGCTGCTGTCCAAGTCTTGCCGTCCCCACGAGTTGTGCGTCAATCCTCTTTATCTCAAAGTTCCTCCACTGCTTCTGCCTCCTAAACCTCCTCTCGGTCCTCCACCTGCACCCAAAGCCTGTCTGGTCATGCCACAAGCTTTCTAACTGCGCAGAAGGGATCCTGCACACCTCCTTACTATGCTGGCAGTAGGGCTCAACGTCATCAGGCGGTTTTTACTTTGAAATGTCTGGGAAATGTGAGTCACACAGCTGAGGAGTTGTGGTCAGCTCTGGAGAACCAATTTCATGAATGGTTGTCTCCACTGGACCTGAAACCAGGGAAGGCCGTGTGCGACAATGCTGCAAACCTGGGTGCGGCCCTTCACCGGGGCAATGTCACACACGTGCCTTGTATGGCTCACGTGTTGAACCTGGTTGTCCAGCAATTTTTAGCCCACTATCCCGGACTAGATGGCCTTCTGCAGAGGGCACGGTCGCTGTGTGCTCACTTCCGCCGTTCGCATCCCGCAGCTCAGCGACTTACATCTCTACAGAAGTCGTTGGGCCTGCCACTTCACCTGCTAAAATGCAATGTGCCTACCCGGTGGAATTCAACTCTGCACATGTTGCAGCGACTCTGGCAGCACCGACAAGCCCTGGTACAATACGTTCTGACGTATAGCCTGGGCCAACGAGATCCAGAGGTGGGGCAAATCACGCTGGAGGAGTGGTCTCAGATCAGGGACCTATGCACCCTTCTGCACAGTTTTGAAATGGCGACGAAGATGTTTAGTGCTGACGATGCCATTATCAGCATGACTATTCCGGTGATTTACATGCTGGAGCACATGTTAAACAGAATTCGGAGTCAGGTGGTGGCACAAGAGGAGGTGGAGGAAGTAGAGGAGGAGGAGTTGTATGCGGAAGGGCTAACATCTGCAAGGTCCAGACGGTCGGCAGCACCAAGGCGGCAGGCATGTGAGGGTGGGGGAGATGGTTTTACCAGGGCGCATGGTAGCAGCCAAACTAGTGAGGAAGGTGCAGGAGCCCAGGAAGAAGTGGAGGACGAACTGATGGAAGACTCATCAGATGAGGGAGACCTTGATCACATTTCTGTTGTGCGAGGTTGGGGGGAGAGGACAGAGGAAGGAAGCATGATTGTTACCTCGCCACCAACACAACAGGGACTTGGTGCTCCTGGATGCGCAACACACATGAGTGCCTTCTTGCTGCACTACCTGCAACATGACCCTCGAATTGTGAGAATTAGAAATAATCCTGACTACTGGGTTGCCACACTGTTAGATCCCCGGTACAAAAGTAAATTTGCAGAAATTATTCCTGCCATAGAAAAGGATGCACGCATGCAGGAGTATCAGCAGAGACTGTTGCAGAATCTTACATGTGCTTTTCTACAAAACACCAGTGGTGCACATAGTGAATCTCACAGTTCCAACTTGCCAACCATGGGACCGTCGAGTGTTCAGCACTCAAACCGTAATAGAACCACAGTATCTGCTGGTAACAACAATTTTGCGGAATCATTTCACCACTTTTTTAGCCCATCCTTTGCAAGGCCACAGGAGACAAGAAGTCTGACACATAGTCAACGCCTAGAGACGATGGTGCAGGAGTATCTCCAAGTAAACATTGAAGCCATGACTGTGCCACTGGACCCTTGCTATTTTTGGGCTTCCAATCTGGATAAATGGCCGGAGCTAGCCACTTACGCCTTGGAGATCTTGTCATGCCCCGCAGCCAGTGTTCTGTCTGAACGTGTGTTCAGCGCTGCTGGTGGTGTGCTGACAGATAAGCGCACGCGGCTCTCCACTGATAATGTAGACAGACTCACGTTCATAAAGATGAACAATCATGGATCCGAAACGACTTTTCTACCCCTGTGTCATCCTGGGGAGAGTAAAAGCTTGATGATTCGTTAAAATCACCTCACCAACCATTTTAAGCTTTCAAATTACTAATCATGTTTATCTGTATCTTGGCTGGAAAATAATTTGGGCTTTGTAGCAGTGTGCAGTACTGATTCTATTAGGCCATCTATACTAAGCTCCACCAGATTTAAAATTACTAATCATGTTTATCTGTACCTTGGCTAGAAAATAATTTGGGCTTTGTAGCAGTGTGCAGCACTGATTCTATTAGGCCATCTATACTAAGCTCCACCAGATTTAAAATTAATAATAATTTTTAGCTGCATCTAGCCCGGAAAATAATTTTGGGGCTCCGAGATGCGCAAGACACATAAGTGCCTTCTTGCTGCACTACCTGCAACATGACCCTCATATTGTCAGAATTCGAAGTAATCCTGACTACTGGGTTGCCACACTCTTAGATCCCCCAAACTTTTCGATCAACCTTTTCATTTTAATAAAGACCAAAAAAATGGTCATTTTTGAAATTATAAGCATTAGCAGGTTATTAGAAACTGAAATCAAACGGTTTTCAACTCAAAACTTTATTCTAGGTGATGTTACATTTTCACATAGGACCGATTGTTCGAAAGGAGCTTCTGAACTCTCTCGTCCATTGAATTTGTCAGGTTTTGGATGGTTTCTGCTTCAATTGTTTTGCATGAGGACAGAATACCCTCCCAGAGCTGTTGCTTAGATGTGAACTGCCTCCCGCCATCATAGACACTCCTTTTGATGATGCTCCAGAGGTTCTGAATGGGGTAGAGGTCAGGGGAGCATGGGGGTCACACCATAAGTTTGTCCCCTTTTATGCCCATATCAGCCAGAGATGCAGATGTTTTATGTGCAGCATGAGATGGTGCATTATCATGCATAAAAATGATCTTGCTGTGGAATACACAGTTCTTCTTCTTGAACCATGGCAGGAAGTGCTGTTTGAGAAACTCCACATACATTATGGAGTTCATCTTTACCCCTTCAGGGATCCTAAAGGGGCCGACAATCTCTCTCCCCATGATTCCAGCCCAAAACATTACTCCACCTCCTCCTTGTTGGCGCTGTAGCCGTGTTTGCGTGGGGTGTCCATCAACCAGCCATCCTCCACTCCATCCATCTGGACCATCGAGCGTTGTACGGCACTCATCCGTGAACAAAATAGTTTTGAAATCAGTCTTCATGTAATGTTTGGCCCACTGGAGCCGTTTCTGCTTGTGTGAAGTGGATAGAGGAGGTCGACAGGATGGCGTATGCACAGCTGCAAACCTCTGAAGGACCCTGCATCTTGTTGTTCGGGGGACGTTGGAGGCACAAGCAGCTTCAAAAACTTGTCTGCTGCTATGACAAGGCTTTTTTGCCGCTGCTCTTTTAACCTGACGTAATTGCCTGTAGGAAAAAGTCCTCAATTTGCCCTTATCAGCACACACACGTGTGTACTGTGAATGAGCTACATACTTCTTGATTGCCAAGACACTTCATCCTGATCATCGCACAATGTTGATTGTAGTCATGCCTTGACCTAAACACTCCACAATTTGTTGCTTCTCAGCAGCCGACACATCCTTTTTCTTTCCCATTTTGGCAGAAAATGTAGGCTGCTTAATAATGTGGGACAGCCTTCTTAAGTAGTCTTGCCTTTCATTGGACACACCTGCCAAACTAATTAGCACAGGTGTCTGCAATTGCTTACAGTGATATAAAGAGCCCTGACACACATCACCATCAATGAGTTTAACTGACAAACAAACAAATTCTTCCCTTATCACTCCTAAACACTTTTTGCATAATAATTTGGAACACAGTGTACATGTGCTTTTCCACAAAACACCAGTGGTTCACGTAGTGAATCTTACAGTTCTAACTTGCCAACCGTGGTCTGTATGGAGTTGTTCAATAAAGGGCCCAAAATTAAGATAACATAGATGGGAGAGGTCTCTATTAATAGGAATTCCTAAGTATTTGATACCCTGTGAGGGCCAGGCAAAGGGAAAGTTGGATTGGATGGAATCCAGTATGGATTTGGGGAGGGAGACATCGAGGGCCTCAGACTTCGCTGCATTGATTTTAAAATTTGACCATGTAACAAAGTGATCTATTTCAGCCATAACAGCATGGATGGATATATGTGATTGAGTGATATATACTAGGACATCATCAGCAAATAGAGAGCACTTGTACTCGGTGCCTCCCACCTCAATCCACCTAATATTGGGGTTATGGCGAATTGATGAGAGCAGGTGCTCCGTCACTAGGATGTATAAGAGAGGGGACAGAGGACATCCCTGCCTTGTCCCATTGGTGATTGTGAAAGGTGATGAAAATGTTCTGATGCACCCCCTGGGCCTTGGGACACCCGGAGCCGGACCCTTTTTGGTGGA
Organism: Phyllobates terribilis; assembly: GCF_046119375.1. NCBI lineage: Eukaryota > Metazoa > Chordata > Amphibia > Anura > Dendrobatidae > Phyllobates > Phyllobates terribilis. Next base: position 321,787,467 of record NW_027362762.1, on the reverse strand, counting down.
TGCTGGTGGTTGTAGTCTCCATGGCGGCTACTCGGTTCCGTGGCTCAGGGCGGTCAAACCAGTGGCGGAACTATTTATGTGGTTTTGATGTTTAAATGTCTGACTACGCCACCCGTGGATTGCGGTCAGAGTGAACCGCCGCTGCAGGGCAGACCGCTGAGGCTGGTGTTGTGGGTGCAGCAGAGCGTAGCATAACTCCCCACCGGAGGAATATAGCCTCAGGGCAGTGTATGCGGAGGATGGGGGTGATGGTGCAGGGCAGCAGCAGTAACGACACGGAGTCAGTGATGCAGTCCAGGGCCTTTACTCACAGTTCAGATTATCCAGACCACGTCTGCAGGTAACGGCTGCCCACATCGTACTGTGCTCACCAGGTGAGGGGCTCAGACAACTCCCAGATAACTTTGGAGCGCTTCACAGGACCCCCTTTGTGTGTCCTTTGTCTGGCCTTTCTTACCAACCCTTCTGTCTGGCTGACTCGGGCCTCCTCTTGGTAAACTTGGCGCCAGTTTCCCTGACCCTATGTGGTGCCTTCCTAGCGGGTGTAGCGAGGGGCTGCGCCACATAAAATGTCACAGCCTCCGGTTCCTAGCTGAGGGTCGTTTCCTGCCTCCACTAGTTTCGGGGACCGGTCTCCCCTTTTGGCCTGACCCCTCCACGCAGGTGGATTCGGGCGTGAGGTGGCGACTCGCCCGTCCGCACCCTTGGGATCCCTTCGTTCCTCGTTCCTGGAGCCTTCTCCGCTCCTCTTCCTTCCTTCTCCCTCTTCCAGGCCTGGGCCTCTGTTACTAGGCCCGCCTCCGGAGCAGAGCTCATGCAGAGCCCCTGCTCCCTGTCACTTCTGCTCAGACTTCTCTGCACTGAAATAAGATGGTGCCCACCTTTTATACTCCCTTCTCAATGCACCCAGGAACTTCTTCCTCCCTGCTCCTGCACTACAGGGTTCCACTTCCTCAGTGTTCCCTCCCCCCACTCCAGCCAGGGACAGGGACTGTCGTGCCCATCTCAGGGGCATATTGGTCGCCCTCCCCCACGGCAATGTGGTGTAATGCATGCAGGTGTCGGGTCCTGATCCACACTCCATCCTTACCTGAGAGTGAGATATCACACCTCTCGGTCAGGTGCAATACCTCTGTAGCAACCGAGCCCTCAGGGTGCTACAGTTCCATTTATCTTCAGCCTAGGTGACGTATTGCGATACAGGGCCGTGATTTTGGCTATAAAAGGGACCCCTACCCAAAGCTTTTTAAGAGAATCATATATGGCGTGCCAGGAGACTCTATGGAATGCTTTCTCAGCATCCAACGAGAGTATCTAATTACAAATTTTTAACTGCATCTAGCCCAGGAAATACTTTGTGCCTAGCAGCAGTGTCTGCTAGTCAGCGGATTATCCCGGCTGTTAAGCAAGCTACACCACCTGTAGTTTGGACACTTAATTTTTTCAAAGGAAATGCTTCGGGACCACGGGATACTCAGTGAAGAGCATCAGGAGGCACCCCAAGGCATAGGGGCTGGGACTGGCAGTAGGATGCCTTGCGGTGGACAGCCGAGCTCGATTCTTATAAAAGCTTTTTAACTGCAGCAGCTTTAGTGGACGCTACTGGAGCTGGAATTACGCGGCTGCTGGCATGAGACTCGCCCTCCAATAGATCCTTGTAAATGGATTTAAAGTGTATTCATTCAAATTAGAGAGACAATTTAAATTAAAAAGCTTAGAGCTGCCTCCACCACAGGGGGGCTCGCTCGACCCACCAGCGGACAGGCACCAGTATTGGGAGAGGGGGGCTGGCCATCAGGGTTCACCGCGGCTCAGGCACAAACCCGGCGACACGGAGGTGGCACGGGCAGGAGCGGACTGGCCGTGTCGGCTTCTCACTTTTTGGATTTTAGAAGGGCATGACATGCCTATATCTGTGTCTCCCCCTCCTTTTACTCCTCCACCTCTTTTCTTTTCGCATGACTATATGTACTTGTCACTTTTCCATGTGTTAGTTGTGTCTTCTGAGCAGTTTGTCAGCTTTTGGACACCTTTGAAGGTGTTTTCTATGTGTTTCTATGTGTTTTTGTTTGCCTGCCATTGGTTTTAACGGTGTTCGAAGGTGTTCGACGAACAGTTCGACGAACAGTTCGGCGAACACACGGGTGTTCGACGAACCGAACCAAACTCGAACACTACGGGGGTGGCTCAACACTAGTCCCTACACTGTCTAATAGATGGCTAATAGGTTGGAGGAGTTTTTAAACTAGAGACGGGGGGGGGGGACCAAGGAAATAGGTAGGATGTGAGGCAAGCAAAGGGGAAGGGGAGAAGTGAATATAATGAGGGTGGAGAGGGGGGTGGGGATAGTACAGTTAGATCGTTAGAGAAGAATAGGATGCTAAATAACCCCAAAGTTTTATCTTGCATGCTGACCAACGCAAGAAGCCTGACCAATAAGGCGGATGAGCTGCAGGCGCTTATATCGGAGGAGAGGTATGACATCGTAGGTATAACAGAGACTTGGCTAGACGATAGCTACGACTGGGCGGTAAATTTATTAGATTATACTTTATTTAGAAGGGACCGGAAACAGGGGAAAGGCGGAGGAGTCTGCTTATATGTAAAGTCATGTCTAAAACCCAGACTAAGGGAAGATATAGGAGAGGGAGAAGAGGGGGTCGAGTCCATGTGGGTAGAGATAGAGGGGGCAAAAAATAATAATAAAATATTACTGAGGGTCTGCTATAAGCCACCAAATATAACAGAGGAGAATGAGAATCTGCTATTAGGACAAATAGACAAAGTAGCAAAACATAATGAAGTGATTGTAATGGGGGATTTCAACTACCCGGATATTGACTGGGAAACAGAAACCTGTAGATCTTAGAAAGGAAAAAGGTTCTTGACAAATATTAAGGATAATTATCTCTCCCAAGTAGTGCAGGAACCAACGAGAGGGAAGGCCGTGTTGGACTTAATATTGACTAATAGGCCTGATAGAATAACTGAGGTACAGATAGGGGGGCACCTAGGTAATAGCGATCATAATATTATCGACTTCAAAATGCCCTTCAGTAGGGTTTTCAATAAGGGAACAACAAAAACATTAAACTTTAGGAGGGCGAAGTTTGATCAGCTGATAGAAAACCTTCAACTTATTGACTGGGACAAAGTACTTAATCAAGGGAATACGAATAGTAAATGGGAAACCTTCAAAATAATTCTGAATACTCAGTGCGAGAGGTATATACCGTATGGGAATAAAAGGGCCAGAAATAAGAGGAAACCAATATGGTTGAACAAGAACGTAAAAGGGGCGTTAAATAGCAAAAAAGAGGCATTCAAGAGATTAAAACAGGAAAACAGTAAGGAGGCACTAATGTGTTACAAGGAAAAAACGAGAACCTGTAAAAAACAAATAAAAATAGCGAAAGAGGAAACAGAGAGACGTATTGCTAGGGAAAGTAGATCAAATCCCAAACTGTTCTTTATGTATATAAATAGTAAAAGGATTAAATAGGATAATATTGGACCGATAAAAAGTGAGGAAGGCAAAATCATAGAGAAAGATGAGGATAAAGCTAATCTATTAAATAATTTTTTTTCGACAACTTTCACAAAGGAAATAGAACTAACAGGAGAAATGAGAAGTGACAAGCTTAATCTTCCACTAAGTATGACTAATCTAACCCAAGTTGAGGTACAGAAACGCCTCAGTAACATTAAAATTAACAAATCACCAGGACCTGATGGCATACACCCACGGGTACTAAGGGAACTAAGTAATGTGATAGACAGACCGTTATATCTTATATTTAAGGACTCTGTTGAGACTGGGTCTGTACCACTTGATTGGCGACAGGCGAATGTAGTGCCAATATTCAAAAAGGGAGCGAAAAGTGACGCCGGAAACTATCGGCTGGTGAGTCTGACGTCCGTTGTGGGCAAAATTTTTGAAAGCTTCATTAAAGAGGCAATTACGGAGCATCTTGATGCTAATAATCTTTTAATCCCGAACCAACATGGATTCATGAGGAATCGCTCCTGCCAAACAAACCTGATTGACTTCTACGAGGAGGTTAGCTCTCGAGTAGATCAGGGGGAACCAGTGGATGTCGTGTATCTTGACTTCTCAAAAGCGTTCGATAGCGTGCCACATAATAGGTTGGTATACAAAATGAGAATGATGGGGCTGGGGGAAAATGTCTGCAAGTGGGTAGCTAACTGGCTAAAGGATAGAAGGCAGAGGGTGGTTATAAATGGAATATACTCAGATTGGGTAAGCGTCACTAGTGGGGTACCACAGGGGTCTGTACTAGGCCCAATGCTATTTAATATCTTTATTAACGACATAGTCAACGGGATAAATAGTAAAATATCAATATTTGCAGATGACACAAAGTTATGTAAAACAATTAATACAAAAGAGGACAGTGCAGACCTACAGAGGGATTTGGATAAGCTGGGTAGGTGGAGCATTAAATGGCAAATGAGGTTTAACGAGGAGAAATGTAAGGTCATATATATGGGAAGGAAAAATGGAAGTCACCAGTACTCACTGAATGGGAAATCATTGGGGAATTCAGAGATGGAGAAGGACTTGGGCATCTTGATTGATAGCAAACTAAATTGGAGTGCCCAAAGTCAGGCCGCTGCTGTAAGGGCAAACAGGGTAATGGGATGTATCAGAAGAGGTATAGCTGCAAAGGATGAGAACATTGTTCTTTCACTGTACAAAGCACTGGTCAGACCACACTTGGAATACTGTGCTTAGTTATGGGCCCCAATATATAGAAAGGATATAAATGAGCTTGAAAAGGTACAAAGGAGGGCAACAAAATTAATAAAGGGAATGGAGGGACTGCAATACCCAGAGAGGTTGGCAAAACTAGAACTATTCAGCCTGGAAAAGAGAAGGTTGAGGGGGGACATAATAAATGTGTACAAATATGTTAGGGGACAGTATAGAGATCTGGCCCGTGATTTGTTCAAAAGGAGGGATATTACGTTAACAAGAGGGCATTCACTAAGACTGGAAGAGAAAAGGTTTCAGCACCAGCATAGGAAGGGGTTCTTTGCGGTAAGAGCAGTGAGAATATGGAATTCACTGAGTGAGGAGACGGTAATGTCGGATTCACTACACCAGTTCAAGCGGGGACTGGATGCATTTCTAGATACCAGGCAGATTTCAGCGTATACTTAAAAATAAAATAAAATAGTAGGTTGATACAGGGATTTATTCTGACTGCTGGTTTCAGAGTCGGGAGGGAATTTTTCCTCAGGTGAAGATTGGCTAAATCATTTGGGGTTTTTGCCCTCCTCTGGATCAACTTTAGCAATTACAGAACTAACAGGTCGAACTTGATGGACGCAAGTCTTTATTCGGCTTTACAAACTATGTTTACTATGTTTAATCCGGAGCGACTGTGTCCAAGATGGCGGCGCCCCGTTTTAAATACTCGAGGTGACGCTGTGCGGCCAGCCAATCACTGTAATGCCCACAACCAACATGGCTGCAGCATTACAGTGACTGGCTGGCAATCCCTGCATGTTCATTGGCTCTGTAAAGAGCGCCAAACATGCAGGGCGGAGACCCGAGCTCCCGCCCGAGTAACCCGGAAATGCTCGGTGCTCACCGAACATCCCGAGTAGCGTGATGCTCGGGCGAGTACCGAGCAGTGTCGAGCATGTTCGCTCAACACTAGTAGATATTGGTTATTTTTTTAATGCTTCAAGACTCAATTCTTTTCCTACTCAGGCCTATTAGTGACTCTTCTAACAGTTTATTTTGGTGTTCACTACTCTTTATATTTGTTTTTTGTTGCCCCATTTGACATTAGCATAATGTAGGGGCAGAGGTCCTAATTCCATCGGTGTGTCACTTACTGGGTATTACTCTCCTGTCATAGCTCAGGTCTTGTTTCCTTCCTTTGTGAAAGTTTATGTGGGGTTGATGTTGTAACCTGGCAAACACTCTTGACAACCTTACCCAAAGTCTTTTAAGACAGCTATGTGCTGTTTGAGTATTCAACAAGCATCAAATTCAGTTACAACATGTTCTGCTGGAGTTTGCCTTGTTATCCACCTCTTTCAGCTATCTAATCATCTTTTCAGAAAACTTCTCCTGGTTTATCAACTATTTGCAAGTACTTCCTAGCTCAGACCTGTGAATCCTGGTACTATTAGTGCTAATCCTGGTACTAATCTTCTGCAACAGGTACCTGATAATGAACTCCTCTCTGTTAATACTGATACAACTCAGCTACAACAGAGACCTGATAACTAACTCTTCTCTGCTAATACTGGTGCCATTCACACTTACAACTCTGCTGCAACAGTGTGTAATCTTTTCTGCATGCGAGTATATAGTTTGGCTATTCATTACTGCTGTCCTGCAGGTAACCATTTGTCTGCTATTGGCATAAGTAAGTTAGTGACACATCGCTAGAATCAGGATCTCTATCTCTACATCATGCTGTTCTCCGATGAGGTAGCAAAAATATGGTAAAAAAGTCTATTTAATCATCAGTAAAGATGTAGCCAGTTTAATCACACAATGTGGAAACTTTTTAGCTTCGCTTTATTGCATGTAACAACCCTACACACTGATGGACCTGCCTGCTTGGCCTTTGTCTTTTGTCTGGTAGATTATATGTTGTACTAATTTTTTTTAAATCATTTTAAAGAAGTTTTTCGTGTTTTTTTTATTTTTCTTGCTTTCATATTGTAAAAATAATAAAGCAAGCTTCACTTACCTACCACAGGTGTGCTAACCAGCTGATGTCCCCAGTCTTTGTTGACAGGCAGCTCTGGCAATGACTCCAATGATGATAACATTGTAGTCAGCGCACAAGACCAAGCCTAGTGATGACTGCAGTGGTCATGTGATGTTATTGTGATATTATCGCTGTAGTCTGTCAAGACTAGGGGCAGTGGTGTAGAGACAGAGGTGGACCTGCAGTGGTTGAGTAAAGTTCACTTAAAGAAGCACTCCTCCTCCCATCAAAGTTTTCATCCTCTTAATATATTGCAATCATCATATTATATAGCACTGTGTACGTACAATTGCTCATTTTGCACTTCAACCAAATTTAATTCTTCTCTTTTCCATTAGGTCTATGACATCACGTGATTAAAACCTGACTATCTGAATCCTTCTAAGCTCTGTGTGGAAACAGGATGTCTCTTTTCCCTGCATGAGTCATAAGTCACTGCAAAAGTCCTTGGCAGGGGTGAGGAGGGAGCAACTGGGTCATGAGTTGAAGAGGGGAATGATAAATGCAGGGAAAAGAGACTTACTGTTTCTACATAAAGCAGAGAAAAGAGAAGAATTAGCTGGGTAGAAATGCAAAATGAACAACTGTAAGTACCTAATGCTATATAATATGATGACTGAAATATATTAAGAGGATAAAAACTTTGATGGTTGTTCTTCTTTAAATATTTTTACAAGGGCAAGACAGTGGGAAAGAAAACTCTGGAAACTCCCATCAATAAGCAAAAATTGGACAAAAAAGGGGTTTCCATAAAGATTTGGACTTTTTATAGTAATCTTTGAATAGTTGATTTTCCTCCTCAACTCATAGTACTTACTATTAAGATAAAAAAATATTGTCTAAGGAAAATCTGAATATTGCAGATGTTAAAATAATTACTACTATCACTACTATGGTAATTGTTCTTACCAAAACTGTATGCATTTTTGCAAGTTTAATATTTCTATATCACTAATACTGCATAAAACATAGTCCATTTTTTCTTGTATTCAAAAGAATGGATTTCTGAATGAGGTCTAATACATACTTTTACAGTTATTTGGCACTGCAACTTTTCCTTTTATTTCATAAGTTCTAACTGTATTTTTTTAGTATTGAAAAATAAGAACAGTGACAATACAGCAATAGCAACAATATAAATACAATTGTATGCAGACCAATTAATTGCTTAGTTATAATGAGAAAGCCTACAATTTTTTTACTAAAAGAATATGTCTGCTAATGGCTACTAACTAACATATATAATGTTGAAATATGGCTGGGTTGATGAAAAATAAAAAGTTTTCAATAGAAAACACTCAGGGACAGTGTTGCTGTACAAATGGAGATTACATTACTTGGTTATTTCATTACAATATTACTGTAAATGTGTAAAGGACTACTCTCAGGAAGGGTTATTCATGGTTCCAGAAATATAAGGGTGCAAGGACTTCCATATAGAATCAAATCAAAGGTAAAATAGCCATTAATATATATTAATAAATAACATTTAGCTAATCTGCTGTGGTATTTTATTTCTGATAGAAACCTCTTTTGTAAAATGTTACTTATCATACCTGAATTTTCACTCCAAATGGCATGAAATAATTGTTGTGTCTATTTTATGCTATTTTGCAAAAGCTTCCATCTGAAGATTATTAATGGCAATTGAAGCCACTGATGAACATGAAGTCAACAGAAATCTATGAGCCTTATCTTGAACGTTAGTGATTGGCATGAATACTGTTGAAGGGCGTAGAGATGAATTCTGATAGAAAAGTTTTTGACATGCCGTGTTGTGCCACTGTGACATTTGTGAGGCCGGCTGAGGTCCTAGACATCCGTACCCTTGCAGCTGGGCTTCCTTTTGAAATCCCCAGGACAATAGAAACCAGTGTTTTTCATTGCTTTGCCTCTTCATCCCATTAACATAGTCTGTTCTGCCTGAATGCCCAGCTTCTTCTGCTCATGGACCAACTATTGTCCTGTGATGACTTAAATATGGCAGGGATGACAAGACTCAGGTGAGAGATGAAGTGGGACAGTTCTGGTTTACCAGTTCTAAAATGTTCTGGAAAGAATTCTGGGAACTTTAGTAATTTAGCTTGACAAACATTTAAACACCAGTAAACTTATTAACTCCCTGAAACACCCCACTTTTAATTTATTCACATTCAAATCAGTTGCAGGTCATTCTGGATGATTTGAGAAGAAAATGAAATATATCACATGTAAAATGTGAACAAATGGAAAAGCATATTTTTTAATCATAGCAGAAAAATAATTTCTGTTTCTAAGTGTGTTTAAAGGGATTGTCTCATCTTATTAAATGGGTAAAATTGCAAAGTGCTTGCAATAACAACTTTGCATTGAACAGAGGAGTTTTTAGTTCTGTACAGTACAATTCTTTGCCTGTGTTACTGATCACCTCAGAGGTTGGCCAGTCTCCTAGGCAAGGAGTGCATGCTTCAAAGATTTTTGCTATACAGTTTAAAAGCTATAAAATTTATAAAACCATTGCGCTGATGTACTGAGGAATATAGGTGAGGAATATGAGAGAGTAATAGAATTGACAATTGTTCAGTGAATATTATTCGGTTCATAGAACCTTTCTCAAGGTTGTGGCCGGGAGTATGCATATCACATACTTGACCGCCACTCCCGGCGCAGACACCAAGGAATCCTCTCACTGCACAGTGCATGCGTTGGGGGGATTCACAAGTCTGCAGTCACACAGATTTCCACAGAATATGCATGAATTTATTAGATGCTTGTCTATCAATGTGGAGCACAGGGGTTTTATAAACCAACTGGAAAGGTGGCTGCTGCATTCAGGCAAAGAATAAATAGAAAGGTGACTATGTGTTTGTGCAGCTTTCATTATTTACCTGCATGGCTGTTATGTAATGGAAAGGCATGAATATTTGGCTTTTTCTGTTGATCCCTTTAAAGCAATCAGAGAGAGTCACACACATGTGGTCACGTCTCCATGCAGTCTCTGTCTGCGGCTTTAGCCTCACAATGCTGTTTGGAGGGGGGTAGCTAGTTTTCACATAGGTTCAGATCCCGGGGGTGTGCTTCAAATAAATTTTACAGTCGATTATGATCATTCCAACGTATAAAAACTCAGGTTGCTACTTTAGATTATTAAAATTGCAATTGCAATAAAAACTCTTCAAGGGTGCTAAAACTTTAGATTGCAAGACCAACAAATTCCCGTAACTGAACACAGTTGCTGGATGATTCTCCAACACAAGAAGACATTGTTGACTTTTCTCTACATCTTTTTACTATCTAACTATAATACAGTTTATTTCTCTCTTGATCAGGAGCTAAAGTTAAAGAAGCAAGTGCTCTGAATCACACTTATTATCGAACAGTGTAAATTTCACCCTTACTCCATGTCACAGAATACCATGTGCAGAAGAATACAGAGCATACTCACAAATTGATTGAGCCATTCTGCAAGTTATTCAAGGAATATAAACTTGACCACTGGCTTCACCAAGGTCATAAGGGACAATGTTTCTCAAAATATAGAGACGTTATTTTTTTTTATTTTGAAATAAGGAACTATTTGTATAAAAATGTCACAGCATCAGGCTTATATTATATTCGTTTTTTTCACAGGAAGCTTTGTATAAAAGGTCTTTGTGTAGTGTGCTAAATGTTAATTGGGGTAGGGGGTGCAATAATCGTGCTCCTTTCTCCCTATGTACATGTAAAAGCTGCACCTAGTTTATTCCAGAACAATTACGTTAATTTTGGCTGGTTTGCAGCAGGTGGAAGTCTGGTTTTTAGCTGCATGGGAGTACTGTATTAATACTCAATTATTAACACCCATTGAAAGCGATGCTTAAAAGGCTTCATGGGAAATACTAAAGTCAAATTTCTTGCTCAATTGACATCCAAGCAAAAACAGGCTTTAAATTCTGTTCTTATTTAACGCTGATGTTTTGACTCTACTTCAAAAAGACAAAATTGTTCAGTTTTTACATTACCTTCCCTAGAGATGTCTTTACACAATTTGGAATATTTTACACCTAATAACATCAAAAGTGAGAGTGCCAGAGCTGTGATTTTTAGAGGTAAATGCTGAGTGTCCTGTGGGATTTACATAAACTGTTTGGCACAAATATATTGAATACATTGATGGAATCAATGATACATTGTGTTAAATTTACAGGGAGCAGCACAGGTATGCTGTAGGCGTACATCACTATGATTAATGAAACAAGACTATTCTGATTGGCAGTGTAATTTTCGGTAAACACTGTTTGAGGTAAAAGATCTATGGTTCTTAGGTATTTTATATTAGGAATAATGTACCTTGTAATGCAAAATATATAAATATTAGAAGACCAGTGAAGAGCATATGATATACATATACTAACCTGTTACAAATCAAATTGTTAGTATTGGTACCTCACAACAACATTTTCATCACTGACCGTAATGAAGAACATTTTACAGAAGTGTTCTGTCACACTTTATGAAATATATTATTGATCGTCATTAGGTTTGGAATATTGTAGTTACTCAAGTAAGGCATATACGTACAGCAAGCACAGATGATGGATTTGTTCTTGCTGCCTAAACTTTCACAACTCCCATAAACTTCAGTGGAGAAGGTTGTCTGTCTAATTCATATACTCCTTTCTGGAGTGCCCATTGGTTGATGAGATTCCATTCCGATGTATGAGGCATCCAGAGCTGTCTACACAGGGCACCATTAGTATTTGCCAGTCCTGCTCCTCAGCTGCCGGACACTACTCTTCTGTGTGTGACTGCCCACATATAGTTAACCTATCAGACAAGCAATTTTCTATCTATGTGGTTGGGGCCGCAAAGATTGGCATCATGGGCAACATATGGCCCTAGGGCCGCATGTTGTGCACCCCTGAGCCAGATAGTAGGCTCATGACTTCAGGCACAGCCACACAGTCTTCAGAATAATGACTTGAAGCTTTCGTGTCTTCATGTCACATGGACTTGCACAGTCAATCAGGGGGGACTATCACAAGGACTATCAAAGACCAGGACAGAGATAGTTTGGGCCATTATAGGATTTTACATCCTAAGGATAGGAGGTCAGAGGACACAGCTTATTATTATATATAGGAATAGAAAGGTCGAAATCTGTTTGTGTTGTACTACTGCAGCGCTGAAGAACATTGATAATGGGAGTGATAGTCTCAGTCTCGGAATAATAATGCAAAGATTCAAATGAAAGGGAGATGCAGGACTTGCGGAGTCAGTATAACTATGAATTCATTGTTTCATGATATACTGCAGTTCAGCACCTTAACACATTTTTGTATTATTCTTGATACACTGAAAACAAGTAGGGCAGTTTAATACTCCCTTTTTCTACTGAAGAAAAATTCTGAAGCCAAAGCTTCATTGACAAAGAAAATGTGCTTCCTGGTTTGTTAGCCAGACAAGCCATAAGGAAGTTTTTTTGTATTTATTTTGGCTTTTTTTTGCAATATTTTTTTCTTTTTAAAAAAAAAATTCCCAATAAAATTTTAAATTGTAAAATTTATTTTTTGCACACTTCCATGTTGTAATAATCCAACATGGTACTCATACTTGCCGCCAGAATACAGCGACCTGTTGCACATGCTAGTTTTGGGACATGAACCTGCCTAGCTTTTCTTGTTCCAGCAGAACTCTTTAAAAAAGGTGCTGGGGTGTTACTTTTTTAAAATCTTCAGAGAAAGGACACATTTTAATTTTTGTAATTAGCATGACAGGTGTCTACAAACTTGTAATAATCCGGCCTGGCTATTTAAAGTGGAAGAGTAGTCTATGTTCTGTTTGGCATCATGGTGTGTACCACACTGAACATGAACCAAAGAAAGCTAAGGTGAGAGTTATCACTGGAATTTTGAGAAAATGATAGACAAACATGTTAAAGGTAACATCTATAGGACCATTTCCAAACAGCTAGATGTCCTCTTTTTTCTTAAGAGCCCAAAAACAGTACTCTAAACCCGAGTGCGCTCAAAAAAGTGACAACTGCCACAATAAAAGTGCACTAGGATACTATCAATCATAGCCCTCTCCAAGAGAAATGCCCCCCAATAAACCTATCTCCGTCCCTCTGAGCCAGAAGACCACAGCAAGGGTCAAGGGTTAGGGGTCTCCCCCTATCGGAAGCGGAGATCAGAAGGAAGAGGAACCTGATGACCACCCCCCCCTCCCAGACATATCAGAAAGGAACCCATAAGGGAACTGCACCCTGATAAATCCTAGTGACAAAGACACAGGTGCAAAGAGTGACACACAAGTGAAAAATGGTTGAAGAAATAGTGATGGTGTCCTAATGTAGTCCTAGCCGGACCTTCGATCTGGAAGTTAAAAAATTCCCCCTCTTTACCAAAAGGCTTGGAAAAGGGTGTGTGCTCAAAATGAATGAAGTATGAAGTGAAGTACAAAAGTGCCAAAACTCCAGTGAATTCCCACACATAGTGAGTTAGGGCACCCCAGAGTAACCACTCCTGGGGAATTTCACATCTCAGGCTCTCAAACTTACCCAACTTAATGACCTCCATCCTGGAGGTCCAGGGTCTCCACCGAATGACTATATAAGCTACCAGGCATAGTGCCCAGAGCATCATATGCAGTGTGCATGATGTATTGATCTACTGGGGTGGTCCAGGCAAAAGCTTCCTTTTTGAGCGACACTACACTCAATCTTAGACAAAAGGCCGAGAAGCAAGAAGTTTGATGGTCCTGCTACTACAATTGCATATATTATTTAGAAATTTAAGATCTATGAGACTGTAGCTGATCTCTCAGGACATGGCCACAAGAGGAAAATTTATGACAGATTGAAGAGATGGATAATACGAATGGTAACCAAAAAGCCCACAGCAACTCCTATTGCTGCACATACAATGAATGGGAGTACTCAGAAATACAGAACAGGAGAAGGACTTGGGTATTCTGGTTACAAGTAACCAGCAGCAGTACTCAATATCAAGCAGCAGCTGCAAAAGCAAACAAGATTTTAGGGTGTTAAAAAAAGAGAGATAAAATCCCAATGTATTGTTATGTAAATCACTTATAAGGCCACATATAAAATATGGGATCTGGTTTTGGGCTCCACATTTTAAAAAGGATGTTCAGAAATTAGTCAGTTCAAAGTTGAGTCAGTTCAAAGGTGGGCAACTAGATTATGGAAGGCCTTTCATATAATAAGAGGTTGGAAAAGTTGGGCTTGTTTAGCTTAGAAAAAAGACATCTCAGAGGATCATTTATATTTATAAATACAAGTGTGGTCAATACAAAGAACTTATTCCTTCCAAAGACCATACTAAGGTCCAGGGGGCACTCATTACGAGTGGAAGAAAGACAATTTTGGCAGCTAAATAGGAAAGGGTTCTTTACATTTAGAGCAGACAGACTGTTGAAAGCCCTACCACAAGAGGTAGTAATAGAAGTCAATTTAACAGATTTTTAAATAGCGCTGGATGATTTCCTCAGCACACATAACATTGTAGGTTATAGATGGTTGAAAAGGTTGAACTTGTTGGACCTAGGTCTTTTTTCAACTTATGTAACTATGTAACTTTCAAAGAGGTTACAGATGAATGGCAAAGTCAAGATACATCAGTGCAATGTCCCACCATTCGTTGCTGTCTTAGCCAAAGAAGACTTCATAGAAGACCGTTGAGGAAACCACCGTTAAAACAACTCAGAAAAAAACGAGACTGGAATTTGCTAAAATACACGTTGACAAGCCACAAAGCATCTGTGAGATGGACAGATTTGGACAGATGAGAAAAAAATGGAGCTTTTTGGCAAGTCACATCAGCGCTATTTTCACAGATACAAACATGAAGCATACAAAGAAAAGAACATTTTACCTACTGTGTAACATGGAGGAGGCTCAGTTATATTTTTGGCCGATTTGCTTCATCTGACACAGGGTGTCAAGAATTTGTGCAAGGTACAATGAAATCTCAAGACTATCAAGACATTATGAAGTGAAATGTGCTACCCAGTGTCAAAAGCTTGGTCTGAGTTGCAAGTCATGAATCCTCTAACACAAGATAATGACCTTAAACACACAGCTAAAAACATCTAAAAATTGCTTAGAGCAAAGCATTGGACTATTCTGAGGTGTCCTTCTGTGAGCCCTGACCTAAATCCTATTTAACATCTCTGGAAGGAGCTGAAACATGCAGTCTATAGAGAAGACACCTTTCACACCTGATACAATTGGCACAGTGTGCTCACAATGAGTGGGCCAAAATACCTAGGATAGGTGCAGAAGTCTCACTGAGAGTTACGTAAATTATTTGTTTGTAGTGGATTGCCTCAAAAGGTTGTGCAGCAAAATATTAAGTTGAGGGTACCATTATTTTTGTCCAAGCCATTTTCATTAATTTGTTTTTTACTTTTCTGTTGAAACACTATTCAAATGCAATATCTGATTTTCATAAGATGATATTCAGTAAATTTAAACTGCAAGTTACTTTTGTCAGTTTCAAGTTATACCAGCGACCGTTGTGGGTTTTTCTTTTAAAAATATTTTTCAAGCTGTTGTTATAAAGTATTCTAATTTACTGAGATAATGACTTTTGTGTTTTCATTGATTATAAGCCATAATCATCAACATGAAGAGAAATAAACACTTGAAATAAATCACTCTGTTTGTAATGACTCTATATAATATATGAGTTTCAGTTTTTGTATGAAAGAACTGAAATAAATTAACTTTTTGATGATATTCTAATTTAGTGAGAAGCACTTGTATATACAAAAAGTGGTTATTGCAAAACTGTGTTAATCGTACATTTTGAGAAGTTTGTAGGCACCACACCAATACTACTTGCTGTTGCCAAAACTTCCCTTCCATGCGTGCATCTACCATACACACATGCATTCTTCATTACATTTCTTTTCTGTATGGGGATAATAGTGTTTTAAAAAATATATATTTAAAAACATTATATAATATAATATGCCACCCCTACAACATGCAACTATACTTTGGGCATCATTTTGATACAGTGTTCCTTGTTCCTGACATTTTTTGCAATGTTGTCCTTTCTGGGCAGAGGTATTAATCTTCTTAACCAAAAATCTTCCAAAAATTTTTTTTTACAAAAATCAATACATTTAACTGTTTAGGTCTGTGTTATCAAATCTGTTGAAAATTGAAGACCCATATACATCACACTGATATTACAGGAGGATGGTTGTTGCATTATCCCTTTTGGCTGCCATGTGAACCCTGCTTAGCTTTTCTAATTGATTCCATGATTCCAGGGTTGGATAAATGTGCTAACAATTGTTTGCAAATCATGTAAACATTGTTGTACTTGTGTATAAAATGTATGGTAAAGAATAAACTGGCACTGGCAATGGACATGGTGGCTTGAGAGTAACAATCACCATAATCAACCAACAAAATCTGCTTGTTCTGCGGTCAGCCTCGGAGCAGAATGCCACAGCTGATGTTGGTGGAGGAGGCTCAACAGTGGCGGAAATATCTGCTTGTGGTGATGGAGAGTCATACATGTGGACACCTCATCTGTGGGAGTTGTTTTAGATGTTTCTACCAGATGATTCTATGGCAGACTACAGGCTCTTCAAAGGGAAAATTAGTCATAGACATCCTGGCTTGTGCAGGCTAGGAAGAATGGCTCTCCATCAGCACATAAAGTGACATCAAATGCTCAT
Organism: Phyllobates terribilis; assembly: GCF_046119375.1. Taxonomy (NCBI): domain Eukaryota; kingdom Metazoa; phylum Chordata; class Amphibia; order Anura; family Dendrobatidae; genus Phyllobates; species Phyllobates terribilis. The sequence goes on along the minus strand of NW_027362762.1, from coordinate 321,771,034 downwards.
TTGGGAAAAGCAAGCTAGCCAGCAATCAGAGCAAGCCTTAAATTGTCCACCTCCTACTTCTCCACACTCTTGAGTGCCATTGCCATTTCCAACTTGTGGAATCAGCTGCCTTTCAAGAAATGTTGTGGCACAGCATTGTTGGAAAATACTCAGCTGTCATATGCTTAGTGATCTCACATGCAGGAGACCGTAGACTGCTCTTTCAACTTTCCTTTAAGCTCCAAAGTGCACTGCATCATAGACATGTGGAGCAGCAACTACTATTTTGGCAGTTACAATGCATGTGTTTCACGACCCATTAGATGAATTTTTGAGTGGCAGCAATTCACTACTGAAAATGGGACAGGTGCTGAAGTCTCGGTGACTGGGAGCAGCATCTGTTTTCTCCAACACCTCCTTCAGATCAAAATGAACAGATATCATTTCCAACAGTAGTAGAGAGCTGCTTTGATTTCACACATTACCTTCATTCTTTTCATTCACGCAATTTCTACTAAGAGGTTTTACAGCTTTAAAGCATGTGGAGCAAAAGCCATGCAGTGGACAAGTTGCTGCTGTGCATAAAGTGGCAAATCTCATCCTTGTGGGTTCCCAGTGGACTGCTGCTAGAAATTGTCATGAGTGAAAATGCCTGGAAAATTCTAGAGCCTTTATACGTGGGCAAAATAACTCATACTTCCTGCATGGCACATACCCTGAATTTAACAGTGCAAAATTTTTTAAGGGGGTTTAAGTGGTAAAGTTTCTCCTTGTAGAGAGCACAAAGTCAGCATAGGGAAACTTATAGGCCATGTAATGCTCCTCTAGGAATTTAAATATGCAAATACAGGTGCATCTTACTAAATTAGAATATCATCAAAAGTTAATGTATTTCAGTTCTTCAATACAAAAAGTGAAACTCATATATTATATAGAGTCATTACAAACAAAGTGACCTATTTCAAGTGTTTATTTCTGTTAATGTTGATGATTATGGCTTACAGCCAGTAAAAACACAAAAGTCATTATCTTAGTAATTGAAAATAATTAACAAAAAACACCTACAAAGGCTTCCTAAGCATTTAAAAAGGTCCCTTAGTCTGTTTCAGTAGACTCCACAATCATGGAGAAGACTGCTGACTTGACAGATGTCCAGAAGGCAGTCATTGACACACTCCACAAGGTCCCAGAGTTCCAATTTTCATTTGTAAATCTGGGTCCCAGAGTCTGGAGGAAGAGTTGAGAGGCACACAATCCAAGCTGCTTGAGGTCTAGTGTGAAGTTTCTACAATCAGTGATGGTTTGGGGAGCCATGTCATCTGCTGGTTTAGGTCCACTGTGTTTTATCAAGACCAAAGTCAGCGCAGCCGTCTACCAGGAAATTTTAGAGCACTTCATGCTTCCCTCTGCCGACAAGCTTTTTGGAGATGGAAATTTCATTTTCCAGCAGGACTTGGCACCTGTCCACACTGCCAAAAGTACCAATACCTGGTTTAAAAACAACAGTATCACTGTGCTTGATTGGCCAGCAAACTCACCTGACCATAACCCCATAGAGAATCTATGGGGTATTGTCAAGAGGAAGATGAGAGACACCAGACCCAACAATGCAGATGAGCTGAAGGCTGCTATCAAAGCAACCTGGGCTTCCATAACACCTCAGCAGTGCCACAGGCTGATAGCCTCCATGCCACGCCGCATTGATGCAGTAATAGATGCAAAAGGAGCCCCGACAAAGTACTGAGTGCATTTATTGATCATACATTTCAGTAGGCCAACATTTCGGATTTTAAAAACATTTTTCAAGCTGTTGTTATGAAGTATTCTAATTTACTGAGATAATGACTTTTGTGTTTTCATTGGCTGTAAGCCATAATCATCAACATGAAGAGAAATAAACACTTGAAATAGATCACTCTGTTTGTAATGACTCTATATAATATATGAGTTTCAGTTTTTGTATTAAAGAGCTAAAATAATTTAACTTTTTGATGATATTCTAATTTAGTGAGATGCACCTGTATATTCTTCTGTTTTTGCAAAGCCGGGAGAGTGTACTTTGCAAAATGAGCAGACCATTTCCAGGTCATCACCACAACCTTTCTCAAGCTGTATATTTTTTCAATAAATATGCAAATAGCCTCTTCAGAGAGGAAGAGCATTGGACCTCTGCCATATATTGCAATCCTGAAGGGTTGATATTGAGTTTTAGAACAGTTACTTCCAATTGGTGGCACTAAAGTTCCAGTCCTCTTCTCTGAATCAGAGAATCAGAGTAAAGCAATCAGAGTAAAGTAATGATGATGTTGGCCATAACAACAAACTGTTTCAGTAGGGTTATGAAAGTAAATCAATGGGGCCCTATGTCATGCTGGCGAACATGGAAAGCAGTATTCTGCAATGCTTGTAGGTTGACAAGTGTATTGTTATTACTTTGAAATAGAGACCAAACATATTACCAGGATAAGGATTCACAAAGTGGATGCCTGTCAGTTGCACAGCAGACCCTATCCACTCCACACAGAGCCAATGACACCATGCCTGTATTAATGTTAAAGGGGTTGTCCGGTCCAAAATGGTAAGTTTGCAGTCACTTTGTGTGAGTGCAGACTTATGAATCCCCCCATCGCATGCACTGTACACTGCGAGGATTCGCCAGTTTCTGGGTCAGGACCAGTGGGTACTTATGCATTATGCATACTCCCAGCCAGCGCCCGACTAGTGGGCGCTACTTCTCTCCATACACTTGTATTGAGCGAGGCTGTGCCCTGTCTAGTGACGCAGTTGTCCAGTGGGCATGGCCGTATAATGGGCACGACCTCACTCAATACAAGTGTATGGAGCGAGGCCACGCCCACTAGTCAGGCTCTGGCTGGGAGTATGCATAACGCATACATACCCGCCAGTCCGGGCTCAGAAATCGGCGAATCCTCGCAAAGAACAGTGCATGCGCTAGGGAGTTTAATAAGTCTGCAGTCACACAGAGTGACTGCAGACTTATCATTTTGGACCAGACAACCCCTTTAAGGCTACAACAAGTAGATGAGGCAGCAGCAACAGCATATTTTGCATGATCAACTGGAAAAATGATTGCTTCTTTAATTACAAACCAAAACACCTGTTTCTGCTTCCTAAATAAAGGAATATTTATTGGATGGCTTGTGAAAAAGGTATCAGGTTTTCATTTCTTCATTTAGATCTTCATAACCCCCAAATAGGGATAATATTTGTACCTCCTAATGTGAAAAATCCACATCTTCTTCCATTTGCAACTGCTTGTGTATAAATACTAGAAAGCCAAACATCTGCTCCCAAAAAGGGTGATTTTGGGACCATTTTTATAATTTAAATAGCCTAAAAGTGTGTTATTAAAAAGGTTGTTGGTTATCGCTGGTTACCATCAGTTTTCTCCTTGCCAGAAATTATGAGGTCACTTAGACATTACTAAAAGCTGTGTTTGCATTAAAGAACTTAAAAGGGATCAATGCAGTGCTAGGAGATCTCCAAGTGTTTTATACATCTTTTCCGGGCAATTAAAAGCTTTGCAGCATTGACATTCTTGGCAAATTAATTCAATGTTAATTCGAGATGAGCAAACATTTCAATGTTCGGTTCGGAAATGTTCGTCGAATATTTAGACATTCGCCGAATTTATTCGTCGAATGTTCGTCGAACTTTACCAAATGCCATAGGATTCAATGGGGGGATAAAAAAAAGCATATGCAACATCTTCACATGGGCCCAAAAGCCAAAACACATCAAACAAGGGGTAGACACCTGGAAAGTGCCATCAATTGACCCAGAGTAGAAGTACTATAATTATTATTATTATTACAGTGACATTTATTCTGTGGCGCTTTACATGTGAAAAGGAGTCACCGTCGGTGACTCACCAACTGGTACAAGAGGAGAGAGGACCCTGCCTGCGAGGGCACACAAACAATGTACAAGGGATGGGTGAGGGTAGAGTAGTTCAGGGTACAGCTAGTCGTGTAAGCGGTATGCTGGAGCGAGGCTTACCACAGATTATACATTTGTCACAAGAAGTGGGTCTTCAGCTTCCTTTTCAAGGTTTCCATGGTAGGCGACAGTCTGATGTGTTGGGGTACAGTGTTACACAGTAGGTGAGATGCATGGGACAAATCTTGTATGCAATTGTGACAAGAAGAAATAAGAGGGAAATTTAGAAGGAGATCTTGAAAGGATGGGAGGTTGCGCGCAGGTAACTAGTACAGGGAGTCACACATGTATGGAGCAGACAGGTTTTCGATGGCTTGGTATGCCAAAGTTAGGCTTTTCAACTTGAATCTCTGGGGAACAGGGATTGACAGAGGGGAGATGCCTTGGAATAGCAGGGTGACAGGTGGATTAATCAGCCAGCACAGTTTAGGATAGATTGGAGGGGTGCGAGAGTGGTAGAAGGGAGGCCACGGAGCAGGAGCTTGTAGTAGTAGAGGCAGGAGATGATGAGGGCGTGCACTGGTGTTTTTCTAGATTCATTGTCGAGGAATGTGTGGATCCCCGAGATACTTTGGATCAGCAAGTGGAAAGGGCTTGGATCTGACGCTTGAAGGACAGATCAGAGTCAAGCTTGCGGGACTGGGGAGAGTGGGCAGCCATTCACTTTGATGAATAGGTCAGTTGGGGGGGGGATGAATGAGATGGTGGAAAGATTATGCATTCTGTTTTATCCATGTTCATTTTTACAAATCTAGCAGAGAAGAAAGATGAAATACAGGACACACATTGTGGGATTCTGGGTAGTAAGGAGGTGATATCAGGTCCAGAGAGGTAGATCTGTGTGTCATCAGCATAGAGGTGATACTGAAAGCCGTGAGACTATGAGCTGTCCCAGGCCAAAGGTGTAGATGGAGAAGAGCCTGGGTCCTAGAACTGACCCTTGGGGGACACCGACACAAAGGGGGTGAGATGAGGAGGTGGTGTGTGAATGGGAGACACTGAATGTCCTGTCGGTTAGGTATGAAAAGATCCAAGACAGGGCCAAGTCTGTGATGCCGAGAGATGGGAGTCTGTAGTAAGAGGATATGGACTACTGTGTCGAAGTCAGATGACAGGTCTAGGAGGAGGAGGACAGAGTAGTCTTGTTTGGATTTGGCAGTTAGTAGGTCGTTGGTGACTTTAGTCAGGGCAGTTTCAATGGAATGGTGAGGTCGGAAGTCAGATTGTAAGCAGTCAAAGTGGGAGAAGGAAGAGAGGTGAGAGGACAGTTCAAAATAGACGTGTTGATCCAGTAGTTTGGAGGCATAGGGGAGAAGTGAGATGGGGCGATAGCTAAACATAGGATGGGTCAAGGGAGGGCTTTGAGGAATGATTGAATCAAGAGGGGAAGACACCAGTTGTTAGTGACAGGTTGAAGAGGAGGTTAGGCTTGGGATGAAGACTGTGGTATGGTTTGGAATGAGGTGGGATGGTATTGGGTGAAGTTCACAGGTGGTGAGATGTGATTTGGAGAGTAAAGATGATCTTCCGTGATGGCCTAGAAGCTGGTTTTGGAGGAGGAGAGTTGAGTCGTTATGAGAAGGGGCTGTTGGGACTTTAAGCAAAAGCTTTGCCCTATGTTGTCACTCTTCTGCTTCAAGAATGAGGCTAAGTTTTTAGCTGAGATGAAAGGAGAGGAGATTGAGGGGAAACTGGTGGACAGAGGAGGGACTTGAAAGTACTGTATAGCTGTTTAGGGTTGTGAGACACATATGATATGAGAGATGAGAAGTAGGTTTGTTTTGCTGCAGTGAGCAATTGTGCAGAATTTTGAAAACTTCTGTTACGGGATTCCACTCCCTTTCTTTGGCAGTCGAACAGCAGTACACCTTGTAGATGAGGGGCAGGAAGAACATGTGCTCCAGTAGATAACCAGCGCTTCATCAAGTGGCCTCTGCTCCTCTTCCTCCACCTTAGCATCACACAGTACAGTCCTCAGAGGTGGCACCCCAATTACCTTTGTTTTCACCCACGTCACAACTCTCCAACCGGCCAACTGACTGTGGGGAAGCACAGATGGGTGAGTCGGCAGAGATGTTCACACATTCTATTCCGGGGCATCAGAGGTCCGATCCAAAGCTTCACAGACTCAAGAGGGGGAAATGGGGCCCAAATTTTTTTCAGTTGATCCGGGCTCGAATGAAGTAGGGTCCAAGAAGAATCCAAACCCTCGTCACCAGACGTTAACCCCTGGGGGTGGGCATGGATGGGTTGGAGAAAGAAATAAATACACACCAAAACATGGAGAACTAAACTAATATACAACAGGGGTTGGAAAACTAAACTACTAAAGAGCTAAGGTTGGAGAATGAAACAAATACACAACAGAACATGGAGAACTAAACTAATAGAAAACAGGGGTTGGAGAACTAAATTAATAAGACAACACGGGTTGGAAAACTAACCTACTAAACAGCTAGGGTTGGAGAACTAAGCCACTACACACCAGGGGATGGAGAACTAAACCACTAGACACCTAGGTGTCACTAGACAACAAGTGTTGGAATCCCCAAGGCTTGCGGGACAAACCTCTGTATCTAACACTTCCTCCAGTGCTTCTGCATCCTCCACCTCCTCTAGGGCTTCCACCTGCACCCTCAACCTCTGCCTTACTGAGACACATGTTGCAACAGTGCAGAGAGAATCCCCCCCACATCCGTACTGCGCATTCAAGTCTCACCGCAATCACGCAGTGTTAAAATTAATATGCCTTGCACATCGCAGTCATACAGCTGAAGAATTTTGGACAGCTCTCTAGGCCGAGTTTGAGCAATGGCTGTCTCCACTGAACCTGGAGCAAGGGAAGGCCGTGTGCGATAACGGTGCAAAGCCGGTTGCGGCCCTACGCCAGGGCAACCTCACACACGTGCCTTGCATGGCTCGCATCCTCAACATGATGGTACAACAATTTCTCCGCCACTATCTTGGCCTGGATGCGCTGCTGCAGAATCCACGGTCTTTGCATGCTCACTTAAAACTATAAAAATGAGCAGTATCTTTAGTATAAAAACCAGACAACTAGACAACGAGCAAACTCCTTCATGATGATAGAGGCCACTATCTCCTTAGCTTGCTGGTACTTTTCTGTGGGAATGAGCAAGTCTCCAACCAGCCAGGAATAACCAGTGAATGGCACACCACGGTTTAGTATTAGCACCCAGTACCAGAAGCAAAGCCATTCACAATTTCTGTACCTCAGGAATTTTATTTGGTCGACTGGCTGAGCAAACATTAGTTTCTCACAAAGGAGCTGAAGACATTGAGTGGCAGTAGGTGCAAGTTTCTCCAGCATGACCTGTTTGTTATTGTTAGATATCAGAGGGAGAACATAACTGGACTTTGTTAAGGTGCCATATTGCATCTTAAGTCTTATAGACCCTTCACTTGTGGCCTTACATTCTACAGGATGGTGGGGAAGGAGACAGTAGGTTGTGAGGTTGCATTAGCTCTGGTAGTGTTGAGGTGGCAGCGAGGCAATGGCAGGCTGTAGGCTGTATTGAAGAGATGAGTTTTCAGGTTGTCTCTGAAGGATCTGAATGTGGTGGCTAATCGGACATGTTGAGGCACAGAATTCCAGAGGATGGGGGATATTTGGTAGAAATATTGGAGGCGATTAGATGAGGAACAAATGAGTACGGAGAGAAGGAGGTCTTGGGAGGACCGTAGATTACGGAAGGGAATATATTGGGAGATTAATTCAGAGATGTATGGAGAAGAAAGGTTATGGATGGCTTTGTACGTCAGTGTTAGTAGTTTGAACAGGATACGCTGGGAAATTGGTAGCCAGTGAAGGGATCTTATAGATTGCTGGAGCCAGTCCACAGTTAAAATGCAGCCATAGAGTATCTGCAACCTTCACACAGACTTTTCTTAGCCAGGGCTGCTTCTCTGCAGGGTTGGACAGGCCCACCAGAGAACCGGCGGCGGCCGGGTCTCCATACTTGGTCCCCAGCTGCCACTATTTCTCCCGGTGTCATCCCCGCTATCCACAAGCACGGGTCCCAGAACATTACTGCTGGTACTTTTCTGTGGGAATCTGCTTGGCTCCTACCAGCCTGGAATATTCCCAGTGAACTATGGCACAATGCCATGGTATTAGCAGTGCTCCAAGTACCAGTAGCGAAGCCATCCCCAATTTCCTTCTCAGGAATTTTATTTGGTAAACTGAGTGGCTGCCCAAATACATTAGTTTCTCACAAAGGAGCTGAATATACAGAGCGGCAGTAGGTGCAAGCTTCTCCAGCATGTTAGATATCAGAGGGAGAAAGGCAGCCAGTGGCTCAGTGGTTAGCACTGAAGCCTTGTAGCGCTGGGATCCTGGGTTCAAATCCCAGCAAGGACAACATCTGCAAGGATTTTGTATGTTCTCCCCATGTTTGCATGGGTTTCACCCTCTGTAAAAAAGCAGCCATAGAGTGTCCAGGAAACTTCACACAGACTTTTCTTAGCCAGGGCTGCTTCTCAGCAGAGTTGAACCGGCCCACCAGAGAACCGGAGCCAGAGAATCCTCCGGTAGGGCCTGGCTTCTCCATCAGGAGAGTTCATAGCACAAACCTTGCAGCTGCTATGGGGGAGAAAGTTAGTGGGGGAGAAAGTTGATCTCTCAGAAACAAATCCTCTGGTGGGCCCAATGTTCTTCAGTCTGACACAGCTTCTCGGTGAGAGTTGTATTTCGCCACAGCCATATTCTTTAGCTCGGTGAAAGGACTGGCATAGAGGGAAACCATATTTACTCCCGCTGTCATTTCTCCCAGGAAGATCTCTAATGCAGCTTGTTACATAAGCAATGGCAGCCCGTCCAACATCAGCTCACACTTCTCGGTGTTGCTTAGTCACAGACAAAGATCTGTCTTTACGTCTTATTAATTTAATCACTACAGAATTGGACAATGGCCTGATCTGCAATGTGTTTTGAGAAATAACGTGCATAAGCAAAGCCACGGTTTAGGCTAGTGAACGTCATTAAGCCAAACTCATACAGCTTTCCCACTGACTGAAAGAGGGGTATCAAGACTTCCAAGACAGCCAAGAGTTCCCTGTCCTCACCAAGAGGACGACTGTCCATGTTCTCCTCCTCATTCTCCTCCTCCTCATTATCACCCATTATCACCAGATGAGGCTGGGCTGCATAGTTCCTTGCTCCGCCTGCAATGCCTCCTCTTTAACTGTGAGCAGCGAGCGTTTCAGTAGACAGAGAAGCGGGATTGTGACGCTAATTATGATGTCAATGCCGCTCACCATATTGGTGGAGTCCTCAAAGTTTTGGAGGATGGCACAGATGTCAGACATCCATGCCCACTCATCAGCTTTTATGTGTGGAGGCTGACCTGAATGCCGATGGGCGTGTTGAAGCTGGTACTCAACAACTGTCCTCTGCTGCTCACAAATCCTTCCCAACTTCTGCAACATTGATTTCCAACATGTGGTGACATCGCATAATAGTCGGTGAGCTGGAAGCTGCAAATGCTGCTGAACCACTGCCAGGGTGGTGGAAGCTATAGCTGACTTTCTGAAATGGGCACACACGCGTTGTACTTTCACAAGCAGCTCTGGCAGATCTGGGTAGGTTTTGAGAAACCGCTGAACCACTAAGTTGAGCACATTTAGTGCTCTCTCATTACTATTGTGTACCCCTTTATGGAGAACAATATCAGCACTGAAGAATTAAAAAATGAAATATAGCCTGCTTTATATACCACGGTACTAAGAAAACCAATTTTGATTATATCTTGTGTACCCCTGTGTCAAAAATATCTGCACCAAAGAATTAATTTCAGTACAGTAGAACTAGTATAATGGTAACCGAAAACTTTTCCACTACAGGCAACCCAGCAGATGGAGACCCTATCAGGATTCCCCACATTTCCAAAAATTAGTGGCAGACACCAGTAAAGTGGCATCAATTTCAGTACAGTACAAATTGTACAATTAGGAACGACACCTCTTCCACTACAGCCAACCCAGGAGATGGAGGCCTAACCTGGAGTGTTCATGTTTCCCTAAATTAGGGCCTAACATCAGCAAAGTGGCATCAATTTCAGTACAGTACAAATTGTAGAATTAGGAACAACACCTCTTCCCCTACAGCCAACCCAGTAGATGGAGACCCAATTAGGAGTGTTTACATTTGAAAACATTTGGGCCTAAAGCCACCAAAGTGGCATCAATTTCACTAGAGTATAAGTAGTATAATGGAGACCGACACCTCTTCCACTACAGCCAACCCAATCGATGGAGACCCTATCAGGATTCTCCACATTTCCAAAAATTAGTGGCAGAGACCATCAAAGTGGCATCAAATTCACTACAGTAGAAATTGTAGAATTAGGAATGACACCTCTTCCCCTACAGCCAATCCAGTAGATGGAGACCCTATAATGATTCCCCACATTTCCAAAAATTAGTGGCAGACACCAGCAAAGTGGCATCAATTTCAGTACAGAACAAATTGTAGAATTAGGAATGACACCTCTTCCACTACAGCCAACCCAATAGATGGAGACCCAATCAGGAGTGTTCACATTTTTATAAATTAGGGCCTAAAACCACCAAAGTGGCATCAATTTCACTAGAGTATAAGTAGTATAATGGGGACCGACACCGCTTCCACTACAGCCAACTCAATAGATGGAGACCCAATTAGGATTCTCCACATGTTCAAAAATTAGTTGCAGACAACAGCAAAGTGGCATCAATTTCAGTACAGAACAAATTGTAGAATTAGGAATGACACCTCTTCCAATACAGCCAACCCAATAGATGGAGACCCAATCAGGAGTGTTCACATTTTTATAAATTAGGGCCTAAAACCACCAAAGTGGCATCAATTTCACTAGAGTTTAAGTAGTATAATGGGGACCGACATCGCTTCCACTTCAGCCAACTCAATAGATGGAGACCCAGTTAGGATTCTCCACATTTTCAAAAATTAATTGCAGACAACAGCAAAGTGGCATCAATTTCACTACAGTAGAAATAGTGTAATTAGGACCGACACCTCTTCCACTACAGCCAACCCAGGAGATGAAGACCTAGCCAGGAGTGTTCACATTTCCCTAAATTAGGGCCTAGCACCACCAAAGTGGCATCACTTTCACTAGAGTAAAAGTAGTATAATGGAGACAGAAACCTCTTCCACTACAGCCAAACCCAATAGATGGAGACCCAATCAGGATTCTCCACATTTCCAAAAATTAGTGGCAGACACCTGCAAAGTGGCATCAATTTCACCTACAGAGAAACACTATGGCCAGCATATTACCAACTCACGGATAGGTGGTGACAAGAGAAGCCTGCTCACCACCCATAACCGCAAGTAAAAAATGCCTACTCGGAAAGCAAAGTAGAAGAAGCGAGAGCGAGTAGAAATGGCATGAAAAAACAATATTTTTATTATTCAAATATAAATATATAATAGTGACACAAGGAAAATAAACACAATGACAATGGGTGATCATTGGATCAGGAAAAGCCCCGCTACATCTTGAGACCCATAATGTACATAATGGATTCAAGCAAAATCCACAAGAGGGTTAGAGGAGAGAAAGAGAGGGGGGAGAAGACAAAATACGCGGGGGAGGTAGAAACATAGGGAGAGTACAGGGTGTCAATCAACAAGGGTGAGATACCCGTTACCTCAAATGCCGAAATGGGAAACTATAATAATTAATGAATCAAGGCACTCACCCAGATAGTTAGTACACTCTCTAAGATATGGGGGGCACAGGGAGGCAGATAGTTTCCATCCTCGGAGGGCCTCGACGCGCGTTTCGCGTCGAATTTATCAAGAGGCACATGTTGGTAATAGACAAGGACCTAAATAAATAGGACCTTGAATGATCACATGGGCGATCATGTGATTGCCACATCATGGCTGCCGTGAGGGCCAGCCAATCGGGCGCATGCGCCGGGGTCATGGCAACCCCCGCAGCTGCGCGCCGTCCGTCATGGCAGGTGCGTATCCCGGAAGTGTCCAATGACAATATCCGGGAACGCGTCATCGCCATAGAGACAGGCGCGAGCGGGTGCCGGATCGCGAATAACCCAGCGCATGCGCACCGCAGGCCATCGCAGCATGCCACAGTGTGTCCCATAGAGGACAGCGGTAAGTATCATAAATATGGAATAGCGCGACACATATCAGAAGAAGGTAAGGACAACATGGGAATTAGAGGGGGATAGTGGCAGAGGCTAAAAAAAGGAAAGATGAGCAGAAAAAATATATAAAGGAGAAAAAATACAAATAATAATAAAGAAACATTACAAAAAGTAATAATAAATAAAAAAAAAACAATAAAGATGTACAATAAAAATAAAAAACAGACAAGCTGCACAAAATGATCTTGCTAGAAGAGAGATCTTGGAGGATGGTCCTAGTTCCAGCTTGGTCGTCATATAGACGGGGTAAGAAAAACCACTGATCCAAATGTCAGGATGGGAAATGCAAGGGGAAATGTCATAAAGAGCACTAAACAACAAATAGAAAAATATAAGTGTTAGAACACACAACAGGTTAAAAGTGACCATAAAAACAAAAGCAGATGTTTGACCCCTAGGAAAAGCATCTAGGGGAGAACCCCTGAGGGCACCAGGAGAAAAGCAAGCCCAAAGGTGAAATCAGACGCAGGAGACGCACATGTAGAAGCCAAGGAAGAAAATAAAAGTAAAAATAAAAATAAAAACATCGAAACTAATCATCTCCATAGAAAATGTATAAATATTAATGAAGACATATTCCTAAAGAGAAATCATAAAAACAAGGAGAAACCTAGATGTTCATTAAGCCCCCGTGGCGAAAGGGTATCAAGAGTGACGATCCACCTGGCCTCCTTTTGCGCCAGGAGGCGTTTGGCATTCCCTCCCCGGGAGCCCAAGTGTACCACATCAATGCCACAAACCTTCAGTGATCGAGGATCACAGTTATGGGCAGATTTAAAATGCCGTGGTAGAGTCTTGAGCTCCCGGGGATCAAGGATCGCCCCTGCCGCGCCAATGTCCCTCACATGCTCACGGACTCTGACCCGCAGCTCCCTAGATGTGAGACCTACATAGATAAGTCCACATCCTTATGTAGCATGATAGATCACATGTGCGGTGCTACAAGAGATGTGATGACGGATGTTAAAATTCCGGGAGCCGTCAGAGTTCGTGAACGTTGTAGTACGTAGGACATTAAAGCAGGCGGCACAGTAACCGCATGGAAAGGTCCCCAAGGTAGGGCCACGGGAGCCAAAGGGGGTTCTCCTGGAAGGGACATAATTGCTGGAAATCAAAATATCTGCTAAGGTATTGGAACGTCGAGGTGTCATGCATGGAGATTCGCCAATATATTCCCTCAGAGAGGGGTCCGTACCCAATATGTCCCAGTGTCGGGAAAGGATATGCCGCACCCCACTCCACTCAGAGTTAAATGTGGAGATAAAGTGAATCCTGTCCGGACTTTTCTGTTTGCATCCGGGAAGGGGATGAATGAGGTGATCACGGGGAGTGTTCCGAGCTCTTCTATAGCCACAGCCGATACATCGATTACTATATCCCCTATGTTTGAATCGTTCAGCCAAATCAGAAGCACGTGTCTCAAACTTAAAGTTAGTCGAGCAGATACGCCTCACCCTGAGAAATTGTCTGATCGGGACGGCTTTGATGGTAGAAGAGTCATGTGCAGATGTAGCATGGATGAAAGAATTCACAGCGGTGGGTTTCCTAAACAGATCAGTTTGGACACAACATTCAGCATCCACCTCCAATGTAATGTCCAAAAAGTCGATCTGTAGCACCCTGAGGATTCGGCTGCTACAGGAGTATTACGCCTCAAGCCAGAGGTGTGATATTCCACTCCCGGGTAAGGATGGAGTGTGGAACTGAGCTCAGTAGGCTGCATGCACTACATACATCCCATTTCCGGGGGACAGACCAATGGTACTCCCACTAGAGAAATGTGCAGGTACGACAGTGTCTGTCCCTGGCTGGAGTGGGAGGGGGGTGGAACATCCCAGTAGTGTAGGGGCAGAAAGGGGGAGCAGTCTGGGTAATGCTAGGAGCTCATTGGGTGCTGGTCACCTGAGCTCACACATAGAGGGAGTATATAAGGTGGGAACCATCTTAGAACAGGGTCTTTTGTAGAGGTTTGGTCAGACAAGCAGAACAGCTCAGCCAGCTCCAAGGCCAAGAGAGAGAGAGAGAGGAGAAAGAAGGACCCAGAGGGGGAGAAGAGGGAACTCCAAGAACCCAAAATTAGACCAGAGGGTGAAGAGTTGGCACAAGGGTACCGGATCCCAAGCTGGTGGAGGGCCCTAATCCTTAGCCAGAGACCGGAGGTCGTGGGCAGGATCTGCCACGACCACCCACTAAATCCACCCGGAAGGCACACCAAGAATAGGGTCAGGGAACCCAGAGACAAGGGTTTACCAACAAGAGGCCCGAGGGAGCCGGACTTAGGTGGATCCCTGGTGGGGAAGGCCAGAGAGAAGGACAAGTCAGAAAGGGAGCTCAGGACCACGCTCCAGAATCACCTGGGGGTTGGCCGAGTCCAGGACCTGGTGGACGCAGCACGGCTCGGGTGGTCACTCAAGGCCGGAGTGACCAACACAAAAGCAGTAAGTAAAACCCTGAACTGCACAGCCCGACTCGGAGTCTTATTACCACTCTCACTGCACCACCACAACCACCACCCTCTACAACTGACCCCCTGAGGCTATACCCCTCCCGTTGGGGGTTATACTACCTGAGCTGCACACACTCCACCAGCCTCAGCGGACCCTGCTGCAGCGGCGGCCGTAGTGACCGCAAATCAACGGGTGGCGTAGTCGACATTAAAGAACATCCAGCAACATCTGTAGGACTGCCACACACTGAGCTTGACACCCTGGGCACGGACCGGGTCACCGCCACTCGGAGACTACAACCCCCATCTGATCCGGCTCCGGGTATCCCCCAAACAACACTGGCCCAGGGGGCGCTTCAACTTTTCTTAGAAATAGAAATAAATGAAAAAAAAAGTTTGAAAAAAATAAATAAATAATAATAAAAAAAAATTTCATTTATTTCTATTTTCTACAGCAGTTATGCTATTCATATTTCATATTTCATATCTATATACTCAGTGTTACAGTGTGCTACTTTATTTGTTCATTATATATGGAGGTAGCTGCTCTTAGTAAGCACCTGTTCACACCTATTTTTTGTAGTGGATGTGCCGTCATTTTCTTTGTTACTAGATTTAGCGTTGACTGAGCACTCCACCCTCACCCCCATGCCGCAGGTGGTTTTAAATGCATCAGGATCTGTCTTTCCCACACACAAGAAGACGGAGGTCTCTTAGAGAGGTATTCACATTGGTAGGTCCTGACATCGAGAAACGCCTTACCGCGGCTGTCAGGTACACATGAATTGGCCAATTTATGCGCTAAGATTTCTCATTTATTTACAGCAGTAATGCTATTCATTTTCCATACTTCATATTTACATGCGCTAAAAAAAAATGTTTAAAAATTTTTTTTCATTTATTTCTATTTTCTACAGCAGTTATGCTATTCATATTTCATATTTCATATCTATATACTCAGTGTTACAGTGTGCTACTTTATTTGTTCATTATATATGGAGGTAGCTGCTCTTAGTAAGCACCTGTTCACACCTATTTTTTGTAGTGGATGTGCCGTCATTTTCTTTGTATGTATATGATAACCTCACCGCACGATCATTAGAATTCAATTGCACCATAAACTCCTCCAGCTCCTCAACAGTCCCATGCCAGAAGAATAAAATGTCATCTTTGTACCTCATCCACGACACGACATGGTCCGCGCCCCGCGTCCCCTCATCCCCAAAAATCTCCCTCTCCCACGCACCCAGGAAGAGATTGGCGTACGAGGGGGCGCAGGCCGCCCCCATTGCCGTGCCGCATGTCTGGAGGTACACCCTATCCTTGAACAGGAAATAGTTATGGCAGCGGACAAATTCAAGGAGCTCGAGGATGAACTCTCTCGAAGGGCCTTCCAGATCGGAACTACTCAGAAAGAGGCGGGCTGCAGCCAGGCCCAGATTATGGCCAATGCATGTATATAGACTTTCGAGGTCGGCCGTGACAAGAAGGGTGTCATTTGTGAGGAGGACGCCATCAACCCGAGTCAGGACGTCCGTCGTGTCTTTGATGTAAGAAGGAAGGGTCTCGACTAAGGGTCGAAGATGGTTGTCAATGTATTGACATATAGGGCCACATAGGCCTTCTAGACCCGAAACGATCGGACGTCCCGGGGGGTTGACGGCGTCCTTATGAATCTTCGGAAGAAGATAGAAGGTGGCCATTTTTGGGAAGCAGATGGTAAGTGCCTCGACGGTCCTTCTATCAATAAGACCCCGATCACAGGCTCGACCCAGAATACCCTGGAGTGCATCGGAGAAGGAGGCCGTGGGATTACAAGACAGTCAGGTATAAGTTTGAGTGTCTCTGAGTTGACGTAGGGTCTCCCTCTCATAGAGGGAGCAAGGCCAGAGAACAATATTCCCTCCCTTGTCAACTGGCTTGATAACAATGTCGGATAATGATTGTAATTCACTGAGTGCTGTGCGCTGTGGATAGGTGAGGTTATCACGACATCTCCGTGTAGGGAGGCATCTTAGATCGCCCGCCACCAGACGCACAAACAACTCTATCGCAGGGCTAAGGGACAAGGGAGGGAATCTTGTAGACCTGGGGCATCTTGTTTGTAGTGACCCACCTGTCAACGGTTGCTCCTGCTCCTGAAGGAGGTCCTCTAAATTAGCCAAGGCCTCCCTCTCTGCCGCAGTCATGGAGGTCCCCTCACCAGATGCTCTGAAATGTAATTTTTTTAAAATGAGTTTACGGGCAAACAGATGGAGGTCCTTAAGGGCTGTAAAATAGTCAAACCCATTAGTTGGTGAAAATGAAAGCCCAAAACTAAGGACCTCCATCTGTGCCCGAGTAAGAGTATGGGAGGATAAATTGATGATACGGAGCCCCCCCGGCGGGTCACCCACCTGAAAAGGAGTAGTACATTTTTTCTTATGAGTGGGTCTGGTCTGAATTTTTGACGTAGATGGAACCTCCGATGCATGACGGGCGTCTAAATTCCCCACAGATAATTGTTCATCAGTAGATAAAGATGAAGCGGCCGAGCTGGACCTGGAGCGCGAGGGATGGTTCTTACGGGATCTCGACCGAGATCTGTCATTCATACTACGCCACCTATATACAGATCCGGTTTGTTTATCATTTATGTCCCGATGTAGTTTCTGAAGTTTATTGGCGTGAATCTCCTTCACCCATCTCTGGCACTCAAGGTCCACCTCGTCATTTAATTGTTTAAGCTTAACTGGATCCAGCTCTTTATGAAGTTGAGTCTGAATTAACTCAATTTCCGCCTCCATTTCCCTAAGGGAGGTTTCATTAAGGTCCCTTAGGAGAGTCAGAAAGCCAAACGAACATATGTTAGCCAGATCCTCCCATTTGGTTTTAAAAGTCTCATCCATGATGGGAAACGAAGGGAAGATCTGGATCCGTAGCCCTCTAGGAATAAGGGATTTTTCGATATATTTGGTTAAAAAGGCTTTGTTCCACCATGTGAGCATCCTGCGCCTGAGAAGACCCTTAAGCTTCACTATATTCTCCCGTGTGCCCTGCTGTTCCCCTGTTCCACCATGATTCAGATCCAAAATGTCACCCGATATATCGTTCAATTGAGTGAGACACGTATGGTCTTGAGCGCGGAAATCCATGTCTGGCCTGAGAAGGGCTGTGAAGACACAGAAGTAACTAATGAGAAATACTATGGCCAGCATATTACCAACTCACGGAGAGGTGGTGACAAGAGAAGCCTGTTCACCACCCATAACCGCAAGTAAAAAATGCCTACTCGGAAAGCAAAGTAGAAGAAGTGAGAGCGAGTAGAAATGGCATGAAAAAACAATATTTTTATTATTCAAATATAAATATATAATAGTGACACAAGGAAAATAAACACAATGACAATGGGTGATCATTGGATCAGGAAAAGCCCCGCTACATCTTGAGACCCCTCATAAGTATATATTCCTGTACATAATGTACATTTCACTACAGTAGAAATTGTAGAATTAGGAATGATACGTCTTCCAGTACAGCAAACCCAGTAGATGGAGACTCGATCAGAAATGTTTACATTTCCCTAAATTAGGACCTAAAACCACCAAATTGGCATTGATTTCAATTTCACCAGAGTAGAAGTAGTTTAATGGAGACAGAAACCTCTTCCACTACAGCCAACACAATAGATGGAGACCTAATCAGGATTCTCCACATTTACAAAAATTTGTGGCAGACACCAGCAAAGTGGCATCAATTTCGCTACAGTAGAAATTGTAGAATTAGAAACCAAAACCTCTTACACTAGAGCCAACCCAGCAGATGGAGACTCAATCAGGAGTGCACCATCCTCTCCAGTCGTTCACCACGTGTTAGACTTGTACTATGTTGTGCAGGTGCACGAGCTGGTCTAAAAAATGTGTGAAAGAACTCACAGAAACTGCTTCTGCCACTTACACTACTGCTGCTGCTAATATTTTAGCGTTGACGAATTGACATGCCGGAGGTTGGAAGTGTAGAGCTGCGATGAACTCTGTGTGCCTCAATGCTGGCTGTTACGGATCCGGGTAGTGGAACCTCTGTGCTGAGATGCAATGAGGGACCAGAGGGGCATAACTAAGTGCCAACTCGGACCGACCCTGGCCACATGGCGGCTTAATCGACTCCGTGAACCAGGGAGGGACCGGGCAAGTGGACCAGGTGCCACTCTGGGACCGACCTTGTGTGAGAGCAGGCGACTCCCACCAGTCAGATGGCTGAAGCTGACTGGTACAGCAGATGAGCACGGCAGGTATATTGACAGGTGATCCGGGTAGGCAGGCAGGCGGGCTCGGCAGGTAGCCAGACAGGTGATCAGGTAGGCAAGCAAGCGGGCACAGCAGGTAGCCAGACAGGAGATCCAGGTAGGCAAGCAGGTGGGCACCGCAGGTAACCCGACAGGTCATCCGGGTAGGCAAGCCGGCGGGCACGGCAGGTAGACAGGCTGTTGGACACGGCTGATCGATGCGAAGGCAGGCACGGCTGATAGACAGACTGGCGGGCACTGGAACCTGAGGGCCGAGGAGAGTGTTAGCACACAAACAACAACCTTGCACAGGCACCTCCATTTTGGAGGAGGTGCCTTATATAGGAGTGGTCCTCCGGCCATTGGCCGGGGACTCTTTAGTATGGCGCGCGCGGCCCCTTTAAGAGGAAGCGCGCACACGCACGCCTTTAGCACAGTGCCCGGGAAGCTGTGTACGGTGCGTGCAACAGCAGCAGCAGGGGAGCTGGAGGACGCCGGACCGGGACCGCGGCGGTCAGGGGACCGGCGTCTCTGCCACTGGCTTGGGGAAAACCTATGTTAAGGTTGTGTAAAAGCGTTTTTCGATACTCCAGCATTCGCGGGTCCCTTTCCAGGTCAGGAAGCATCAGACAAAATTTACTCTTATAACGTGGATCTAACAGAGTGGCAACCCAGTAGTCAGCACTATTTTGAATCATAACTATACAAGGATCATGTTGCAGATAGTGCAGCAAGAACGCACTCATATGTCGGGCTCTTTCATGAGGTTCAAGCCCATGCTGTGTTGGTGGCTGGGTAATTCTGATGCTTGTTTTTTCCGTCCCCTCCGGTCAAACACAACCAGAAAGGGGATAATTATCCTCTTCATGTTCTGATTGTTGCTCGCTCATCACCTCTTCCATTTATTCCTCGCCTTCACTAACACCTTCACTAACAGTTTTTCTGGTATCGCCAACCCCTCTCGATCGCAGTGAACCACCCTCCCTTGGCACTCTGAGATGTCCCCTAGTGTATGACGTTAGTAACAGAAGAAAGTATTTTTTTTTGTGTTGATGAGGCCTGTATAACATAGGAGTTATGCTACGAACAATTTCAAGCTGAGATGTCCCCTACTGTATCACATTGGTAACAAAAGAAAGTAGTTTTTTTTATTGTGGATGAGGCCTGTATAACATACAAGATATTCTCCAAACTAATTCAAACTGAGATATCCCCTGCTGTATAACGTTAGGAATCGAAGAAAGTATTTTTTGACTGTGGATGAGGCCTTTATAACATAGAATATATGCTCCAAGATATTTCAAACTCAGATCTAGCCTGCTGTATCACGTTAGTCACAGTAAAAAATATAATTTTTTACTCTGCATGAGCTCTGCTTACAGCAGAATTTCACCACCACTAAAATAGTAGGTGGCTTTTAGCAAAGTGTATCACGTTTGCGGACAAAAAAATCTTTTGTGGACTCTGCCTAGCAAGACAAAAAAATCAACTTTTTACCATGAAAACAGCTGAGGTTCACAGCCACTAAGATAGTGGGTGGCTTTTAGGAGAGTGTATCATGTTTGGAATTTGTTGATTCTGCCTGCCAACAGAAAAAATATATTTGCTTTACTATGCATACAGCTGAAGTTCACCCACCAAAAAAATGACAAACTGGGCTAACACAGCTTGCACTATCACTTTAGCAAATGAAAAAAAAAGGTTTTTGTGCTCTGCACTCAGAAGCGCTGCAGATAGCTGAATTTCAATCCCCCAAAATCAAAAAGTGACCTACAAGGGCTTGTTTGCTTTATCACATTAGCAAGTGAAAAAATAGATTGAAGGTATACTCCTGCATGGAGCACAATACAACCGGTGCACAACACTGTTCTATGGCATGGGCACTGCTCTTTCTATCAGAATCTCAGTAATTGTACAAGAAAAAAAAATGTGCTGCAAGGTCGATTGAACAGGTACATAGCACAGGACTTATCTACACTATCTGACTTCCACACAAGCACCCATCTATCTAGCTAATATCTCTCAGTACACAGGCGCACACTCAGCAGCAGGGGCGGAACTACCGCCCGTGCAGCCGGTTCATTGAACGGGGGCCCCGAGGGAGAGGGGGCCCCTCCAGCCTCAGCAGGGCCGCCATCAGGGCATGACTGCCCTGACTCCAGTATGGGGCCCGGCCGGTAGGGGCCCCCTCGGAGCCCCGTTGGGGGCCCCCCTCTTATGCATCTCTCGCCTCATGGGGCCCCTGGCCCCATGCTAAGCGCCGGGTCCGGGACATCTCAGCGCTGTGCTGCGCTGCCGTGGCAGCGCCTTCAAGATTCCCCTGACTTCCGGTCATGTGACGGTGCCGTCACATGGCCGGAAGTCAGGAGAACCTGGTGTCAGCGATTTGGACGAGCGCCAGGATTCTGCAGGGATCGCATGGGGGTAAGTATAACAAGTTTTATTTTTTTAAAAATACAATTAACTAGGAGTGGGGGGAATGGGAGATGCAAATGTGTGTGTGGGGGGGGGGAATTGGGAGATGCACATGTGTGTGGGGGGGGGGGAATTGGGAGATGCACATGTGTGTGTGGGGGGGGGGAATTGGGAGATGCACATGTGTGGGGGGGGGAATTGGGAGATGCATATGTGTGGGGGGGGGATTGGGAGATGCACATGTGTGTGGGGGGGGAATTGGGAGATGCACATGTGTGGGGGGGGGAATTGGGAGATGCACATGTGTGGGGGGGGGAATTGGGAGATGCACATGTGTGGGGGGGGATTGGGAGATGCACATGTGTGTGGGGGGGAATTGGGAGATGCACATGTGTGGGGGGGGGAATTGGGAGATGCACATGTGTGGGGGGGGATTGGGAGATGCACATGTGTGGGGGGGGGGATTGGGAGATGCACATGTGTGGGGGGGGGGATTGGGAGATGCACATGTGTGGGGGGGAGATGGGAGATGCACATGTGTGTGGGGGGGAATGGGAGATGCACATGTGTGTGGGGGGGAATGGGAGATGCACATGTGTGTGGGGGGGAATGGGAGATGCACATGTGTGTGGGGGGGAAATGGGAGATGCACATGTGTGTGTGGGGGGGAAATGGGAGATGCACATGTGTGTGTGTGGGGGGGAATGGGAGATGCACATGTGTGGGGGGGGGAATGGGAGATGCACATGTGTGTGGGGGGGGGAATGGGAGATGCACATGTGTGGGGGGGGGAATGGGAGATGCACATGTGTGGGGGGGAAATGGGAGATGCACATGTGTGTGTGGGGGGGGGGAATGGGAGATGCACATGTGTGTGGGGGGGGGGAATGGGAGATGCACGTGTGTGGGGGGGGGAATGGGAGATGCACATGTGTGGGGGGGGAATGGGAGATGCACATGTGTGGGGGAGGGGGATGAGAGAGGTGCACATGTGGGGGAGGGGGATGAGAGAGGTGCACATGTGGGGGTGAGAGAGGTGCTCGTGGGGGGATGAGAGATGCACATGGGGGGATGAGAGAGGGGCACATGTGGGGGAGGGGGATGAGAGATGTGCACATGGGGGGTGGTGAGAGATGTGCACATGGGGGGTGGTGAGAGATGTGCACATGGGGGGGTTGAGAGCTGCACATGGGGGGGGGTTTGAGAGCTGCACATGGGGGAATTGGGAGAAAATGAGCTGTACATGGGGGAATTGGGAGTAGGGGGATAATGAGCTGCACATAATGAATGTGGGGTGGGGGAGAGTAAATGATAAATGATGATGGGTGGGGAGAGCACGGACATGATATAATGAATTGGGGCAGGGGGTTGCATGTAAATAATGAATGCGGGGAGCAGGAAGTATAGAGTAGGGGGCGTTGCGGATGCAGGAGTGTAACTGGTAACAAATTGGCGGAAAGAGTAGAGGTTCTAATTAAATTATATATTGAGTGCCTATTTACAGTTAATGGGGGCACCGTGGTGGATTACAATTTATATTTGGAATGGTAGGTTGCATAATAACTAACCATATATTGATGGTGGATGCACGTCTGTATTCAGCTGCGTAATGTAGAAGTTGGGGAATGTGCTCTAGATAACTGTGTTATTTTATGCAGAGACGAGTCCTGGCTGGAAGACGTGATGGCGGTCTGTGCTGGATGAAGGAGAAAAGCGTAGCTGAAGGACTTCACCTAGAGACGTCACCAGTGAGTCAGTGTATTACATGTACACTTACACTATATACTATGTACCGGGCTCCTGTGTATAATGTCACTGGTGATCACTGTATTACCTGTACACTATATACAGAGCTCCTGTGTATAATGTCACTGGTGATCACTGTATTACCTGTACACTGACACTATATACAGAGCTCCTGTGTATAATGTCACTGGTGATCACTAGATTACCTGGACACTTACATTATACATACCATGTATAGAGCTCCCGTGTATAATGACACTTATGGTAATATTAGTAATGTGGTGGTAATATTAGTAATGTGGTGGTAATATGTGGTCTGGTCATGGTGTGGCAGTTTTTCTCCCTTCTGTGTGGTATTATTCGGTCACTATGTTGTGGTAATATGTGGTCTGGTCATGGTGTGGCGGTATTCCCTGTATGTGGTATTATTGGTCATTTTAAAAAAAAATGTATATGACACATTCCCTTAAAGAAAACTAAATAAACATATATCTAAAAAGAGTATTGCATATTTTAAGAAAATTTTAATAGGTTAGAGTAGGGCCCGGCCAGAAGAGTCTACCTTATCGTGGTGGCGGCTTTAAAAATCTTTTGGCCAAAACAAAAGCTGATGGCTATGTATGTGGCGCCGTCACATGGCCGAACGTCAGGAGAACGTGGTGGCAGCGACGTGGACGAGCGCCAGGATTCTGCAGGGATCGCATGGGGGTAAGTATAACAAGTTTTATTTTTTTAAATACAATTAATTAACTAGGAGTGGGGGGAATCAGAGATGCACATGGGGGGGGGGGATGAGAGATGCACATGGGGGGGGTGAGAGATGCACGGGGGGGGGTGAGAGATGCACGGGGGGGGTGAGAGATGCACGGGGGAGGGGTGAGAGATGCACGGGGGGGTGAGAGATGCACGGGGGGGTGAGAGATGCACGGGGGGTGAGAGATGCACGGGGGGGTGAGAGATGCACGGGGGGGTGAGAGATGCACGGGGGGGTGAGAGATGCACGGGGGGGGTGAGAGATGCACAGGGGGGGGTGAGAGATGCACGGGGGGGGGTGAGAGATGCACGGGGGGGGGTGAGAGATGCACGGGGGGGGTGAGAGATGCACGGGGGGGGTGAGAGATGCACGGGGGGATGAGAGATGCACGGGGGGTGAGCTGCACATGGGATGAGAGCTGCACATGGGGGGGTTATGTTTACATAACTTTGTTGCCTTATGAAGGGCAGGGGGGGGCCCCCAAAAATTTCTTGCACAGGGGCCCACTACAGTCTGTGTCCGCCCCTGCTCAGCAGCATCTGTCTCCAGCAGTGTGACATGCATAAAATAGCGCTGAGGGAACATGACCGTTTTTTATATAGAAAGGACATGTGATTTAAGCAGCCAATTGTAGAAGGCCTTGTGTCTGGACAGTGTGGATGCTTCTTGCGCTCTGATTGGCTAGCCCCGCTTTCTTGACTTAAAGTTACCGCCTACAGGAAGAAAAAAAAAGGCAATCGAGCCGCTGATCTGACCTGTTCTGAGCTATCATCAGCCCCCCCACTCATCTACAACGTCCCACTACTCATCATACACAAGCACTATGCTAGAAAAACTGTTAAAAACACTGTAGTTGCCCCGCAATCACATTCCCGCATTTATTCGCCGAACGTTGCAGATTTTTCCCGAATTTAAGAAATCTTGCTTGCATTTCCAATCACGATTCCGAATGTGCCATATTTGTGTCGAATTTAAGTTGTAAGTTCGGACTTCGAAAAAAACCACTAATGCTAATCAGATTTTTGTGGAAAACTCATCAAAGCTGGTGACTTCAAATTTCAAAAGACTCATCACTAGTAAATACTAAGGAAACAGACTGCTCAGGATTAGAAACATTTGAGCTTGCTGGAGAATGGACAAGAAATAGGACATATTTCAGGTTCCCTCTCTGAATCCCTGTACTAGCAAAATATGGAGACACAGGGGGACATCATGTGCTTCCTCTCTCCATTGCATCAAGGGTGTGTTTACTGATAAATTCAAGAGACACTCCTCACCGGGAATATAACGATTAATACAGCCACAGGTTTCCAGATAAGTGATTGTGATGTAAATTGTTGGTGAGAAAATGGACAATTATCTGCTGTTAGCTTTACATAAAGATCACATTAGCTTGAATTAGTTATCAAACAAAAGACATCGGAAAGCTGCACCTTAGTGCCAAGGCAGCAACTAGCACAGTCCGGACACACACTCCATATAACTTTAGAGAGGTTTAACCCCTTTACCCCCGAGAGTGGTTTGCACATTAATGACCAGGCCAATTTTTACAATTCTGACCACTGTCACTTTATGAGGTAATAACTCTGGAACGCTTCAACGGATCACGCTGATTCTGAGATTTTTTTTGTGACATATTTTACTTCATGATAGTGGTAAAATTTCTTCGATATCACTTGTGTTTACTTGAGAAAAAATTGGATTTGCAATTTTCAAAATTTGAATTTTCATGCCCTTAAATCAGAGAAATATGTCACACAAAATACATAATAAATAGCATTCTCCACATGTCTACTTTACATTAGCATAATTTTGGAACCAAAATTTTTTTTTGTTAGGAAGTTATAAGAGTTAAAAGTTGACCAGCGATTTCTTATTTTTCCAACAAAATTTACAAAACCATTTTCTTAGGGACCAAATCACATTAAAGGAGCCTTTATGGCAGAAAATACCCAAAAGTGACACCATTCTAAAAACTGCACCCCTCATTGTGCTCAAAATCACATTCAAAAAGTTTATTAACCCTTCTGGTGCTTCACAGGAATTTTTGGAATGTGGAAGAAAAAAATGAACATTTAACTTTTTTCACAAAAATTTTAATCTAGACCCCAATTTTTTTATTTTTGCAAGGGTATCAGATAAAAATGGACCCCAAAATTTGTTGTGCAATTCCTCCTGAGCAAGCCGATACCCCATATGTGTGGGGAAAACTACTGTTTTATAACATTGAGACCTAAAAATAAAATCAACCATCTATCTGCTTTCCCACAGGACCCAGTTTTTACAGAGGAGTGGGAGACTGTCCTAAATAACTGCACCCAAGGTATGTGGCAATGCCTGTTCAAAAAACGGACTACTATTGCTGAAGCTGCAGCAGAAAAGATCAGTCTGGTGTCTATGGAATTGCTGCATTTTAGCACACACCCTGAATACAATAAATTGAATTCAGTTATCACCACAAAGATTCTACAACTAGAACAAGAAAAAAAATCAAAAAAACTTTATAGGGATAGGGAGGATTACAGCTCCAGTAGCAAGGGAGCCCCTAGGAACCCCGTAGCACCTAATCCCAATCTGATGTCCCATCCTCCCAATGGCAACAGAGGGGTGGAATTCATTCACAAAAGGAGGTTCACTAACAGCAATTTTAAGAGAACTGGATCCCCCATAGGGACTGCCCCCCCTAAGAAATCCCTTCCCTTCCATAAAGGTCATACACCTACTTCTAGTCCATTGACAAACATGGTCCTCAAACAACATAAAGGAACTGACAATACTAAGGCAATGGTGGATCTGACCACAACTGAATCACCTGGAATTAATGAGAACACACCTAAGGGGGTTGAACTAATTACAAACAAACCAAAGGTCATGACAAGCTCCACTGGGTCTGAACAGGTCCCAGAGATTAATCCAACACTGAGGAGTATAAAAATGACATAGATGGAACAAAAGGAAAAACCCTTTCTGACACCCAGGTCCATTTGAGGGCCATCATTGAACAGATAGAACAAATCAAAAAAGATAAGAAACTGGCCACATCCACAAAAATTTTGTCTGACAATGAAAGAATTGATCAGACAAAAACTTCACCTGACAAAGGGAAAAACGATCAGGTGGAGATCAATCTCCTTGATTTTAGTATGCATGAGACAGAAGAGGGAGCATCATCTCAAGCAGCACCTTTTATCACAAATGAAATAGAAACAGATGGAAATAAGATTGTAATTGACAATACTGATGGGGGAAGCGCTCTGGTGCCTTTTTTACCCAGGGCTTCCTTCCAGAACAATCTCATCACAAAGTACCTCTCAGTAAAATCAGCAAAACGAAAAAACGCCCCAGAGGGAAAAGAGGGGGTAGAAAACACAAATAAAAAAGGGAGGCCATCCCTGATGTAAAAGAAGTACCAACAAATGGAAGTGACATGGATACAGCTACCAATGGTTCTGTCACTAAACGTAACAATATTTTCAACTTATCCAGTTATAACCTTTCGTTTACAGAAATCTCTCTCCTACAGAAAGGTCTTTCTTTTTGCCCCACCCATAACACTAGGGATTAAGATCTATTTATGGATTTCCAGTTTTTCATAAGAAAACTAACACTTAAGCGACATTTCTCCAAGAAAAAACCCTCCAGAGTTCTAAAAGAACAGAAGATCCCATTTATCATACAGGATTAAAAGGAACATCTAATTTTTACCCCATCCAAAGTCAAGGCCACCATCTGAAAACTTTCTCCGATCTTGTTTCAAATGACCTGGACAAAATCAATTTGACACACAGCAAGGGGGAATCCAACCTTACCCCAAAAGAAAAAGAGGCATTAAAATCCCTAAAGAACAATCCAGACCTTATCATCCGCACGGCAGACAAGGGGGGAGGGATAGTGGTACAGGACCGAGGGGATTACTTGGCAGAAGCATTGAGACTATTATCTGACCCGAAAACTTACAATAAGGTTGATAACACTCAATATAATAATGCAGTGATCACTTATAAGTTATAATTAGAGATGAGCGTTGTTCTACTCGAACTGTTCGCCAATCTCAAATTCGAGCTGTTTTGGGCGGTGTTCGAGCCGGTCGGCGAACACGAACAATTTGAGAAAAATTCGGCTGTTCAAGGTTATGTTCGATAACTGTTCGTGCACCAAAATCATAACTGGATTTTTTCTCAGTAATGATGAAAATGAATGTTAATACGCAGTTTGAGTGTACAGCGGGGCGGGGGGAGGGGCAGGGGATGGATCTCTGCAGGAACAATGAAGATCTCCATTTTTTTTTCTCTTTCCCGCATTTGCAGTGGGGAGGTGCAATCTGTCAGCCTATCAGCAGCGCACACACGGAGCGAAGTGCTTTTTTTCACACAAGCAAGGGCATGTGTGATTGGCAGTGTATGTCACATGTCCTTGCCCTATAAGACCAAGCCATTTTCCCCGTCGCCACCATTTTCTCACTGCTGCAGCTGCGTGTTAGACGGCACCGCTGTTGCTGTGTGCGCTATACCTTGTTAATTTCAAGCCAATTTTCCCACAAATATACAGATAGCTTGGGAGTAGGGAATAGTTGTGATTGCAGTCCTTTTAAGGACTAGGTTACAGCATTTCCTACGACTTTTATCAAACAGGTCTGTGCTCTTAAATAGATAGATTGTGGGAGTAAAGACTAATTGTAATTGGAGTCCTTTTCAGGACTAGGTTACATCAGTTCCTATCAGTTTTTGCCAGGCAGGTCTGTGCCAGTGCTGTGCAAGTTTTTTTCACAGCATTTGGCTGAATCTAGCAAAGCTAATCCTTTTTGGCCTATTGCAGAGTGTGTTAGTCAGTGGAGTAGCCTATCTGTGTTGCAAGATATACCACCTGTGTATAGAATACCAATTTTTTTACTGCACCTAGTGAAGTAAAATCTTTTGGGCATAGCATCATTCTATTAGTCCATCTATACTGACCTCCATCAGGTTGCAAATTAAAAATAATTTTTTTCTGCATCTAGCTCTGAAAAAATATTTGGGCTTCTAGCAGTGTGTGGGACTTGGTCTATTAGTCCATCTATACTGACCGCCATCAGGTTGCAAATTAAAAATAATTTTTTTCTTCATTTATCTCTGAAAAAATATTTGGGCTTCTAGCAGCGTGTGGGACTTGTTCTATTAGTCCATCTATACTGACCTCCATCAGGTTGCAAATTAAAAATAATTTTTTTCTGCATCTAGCTCTGAAAAAATATTTGGGCTTCTAGCAGTGTGTGGGACTTGGTCTATTAGTCCATCTATACTGACCTCCATCAGGTTGCAAATTAAAAATAATTTTTTTCTTCATTTAGCTCTGAAAAAATATTTGGGCTTCTAGCAGTGTGTGGGACTTGTTCTATTAGTCCTTCTATACTGACCTCCAGCAGGTTGCAAATTGAATATAATTTTTTTCTGCATCTAGCTCTGAAAAAATATTTGGGCTTCTAGCGGTGTGTGGGACTTGGTCTATTAGTCCATCTATACTGACCTCCATCAGGTTGCAAATTAAAAATAATTTTTTTCTGCATCTAGCTCTGAAAAAATATTTGGGCTTCTAGCAGTGTGTGGGACTTGGTCTATTAGTCCATCTATACTGACCTCCATCAGGTTGCAAATTGAATAAAAAAATTTTCTGCATCTAGCTCTGAAAAAATATTTGGGCTTCTAGCGGTGTGTGGGACTTGGTCTATTAGTCCATCTATACTGACCTCCATCAGGTTGCAAATTAAAAATAATTTTTTTCTGCATCTAACCCAGCCAATAGTTTTGGCCTAATACCACAGTTTGGCCACTCAGCTCTGCTCGGTTACCATCCATTGTTTTTTTGTGCAAACAACTCCAGAGTTGTGAATTAGTTAACCACCAAAATGAGTGGAAAAAGGCCTGCTGCTGGTGGAAAGGGGAATAGGCTTGTTGGGAAGGGGAAAAAAGGTTGTGTCCGTGGGGTAGGTGCAGAAGAAAGACCATCTTCCAGCCAAACTAAAATGTCTACTTCTTTTAGCGGACAATGTGATAAGATCCCTTTCTTACGGCCACGCCAATCGCTACAAATTCCAGATGAGGCACAAAAACAGCAGGTGCTTCAACGGATATCAAGTGCTCCTTTAAGTGGGCTCTCCTCCACATCAACTTCAACATCACAAATACTCCAGTCCTCAAAGGTGTCACCCAAATTGCACTTGCTTCCTCACAGCTCCCAAATCTCCAGCTGCCCGTCTGAGTATGAGGTAGAACAGATGGTTGAGTCTGCAGAGCTGTTTACTCATACTATAGCCTGGGAATCAGAGGTCGACTCCAGCGCTTCTGTGAATCCAGACGAGGAAATGATCTGCACTGATGCCCAGAATCTTTATGAGTCGAATCCAGGACCAGACGCAGAAGGTTCTGACCATAATGTAGACCCTCATTCCCAAACTGTAACTCCTGTTGGTGGAGACAATGAGGAAGACGATGATAAGACTCAAATACCTGATTGGAGCGACAACTTTAGTTTTTTGTCAGGGCAGGAACAGGTTGGCTCTGAGGACGACGGGTGTGATAACGCACAGGGTGATGATGATGAGGTCGGAGATCCCACTTACTGTCAACCCACAGTCAGCCAAGAGATGAGGTCAGCAGAGGAGGTGGAGGAAGATGCTAGTGACGACGAGGTCAGGTTGCGCCTTCCTGGACAGAGACGTAGTACTGGAAGCACGTCAACAACTGCATTCTCAAACACAACTCTGCCTCTCACCACAAGTCGTGGTGGCTCTTCAGGTCGCATGGGTGCTAAGCCTTGCATAGCCTGGGCATTTTTTCAGATCGATAAAGATGACCCAACTCGTGTTATCTGTAACATTTGTCAGCAAAAGCTAAGTAGAGGCCAAAAAATACATAGTTTGAGTACTTCATGCATGAACCGGCACATGGACATGAAGCATAAGTTGCAGTGGGAAGCTCAGTGTGCTACAATGCGGCCTAGCCGGCCGGGCCAACCACCGTCTGCCATATCTTGTGCATCCGCGGCCTCTTCATCCTCTGTGACTGGGGGGACAGCAGTCACACCTGTTTTGGGGCGCAGACCTGCCACCTCTTTACCCGCAACAGCCAGCGTGATTGGCAGGTCATCATTTTCTTTGGAGGTGGTAACACCAGCTGGTCTTGAGCGCTGTCCGACATCGATAGCACCACCTTTGGATCAAGGCAACCTAACATGTCCGCCTGCATCTTCCTCACAGACCGGCAGTTTGCCGGGGACACCCTTATCAACCCCGTCTAAGCACAATAGCCAGCCCTCGGTCCCTCAGATGTGGACAAGTAAAAGACCATTTCCTCCTAGCCATGAGAAAGCTAAGAGGTTGAATTTCACCATCTGCAAGCTCTTGGCTACAGAAATGCTGCCTTTCCGCCTGGTGGACACAGAGGATTTTCGAGACCTTATGTCCGTCGCAGTGCCCCAGTACCAGATGCCCAGTCGGCACTACTTCTCAAAGAAAGGTGTGCCTGCGCTCCACCAGCATGTCGCACACAACATCACCGCTTCTTTGAGAAACTCTGTGTGTGACAGGGTGCATTTCACCACAGACACTTGGACGAGTAGGCATGGACAGGGGCGTTACATGTCACTGACTGGGCACTGGGTAACTATGGTGACAGCAGGACAAGGGGCTGCTGTCCAAGTCTTGCCGTCCCCACGAGTTGTGCGTCAATCCTCTTTATGTCAAAGTTCCTCCACTGCTTCTGCCTCCTCAACCTCCTCTCGGTCTTCCACCTGCACCCAAAGCCTGTCTGGTCATGCCACAAGCTTTCTAACTGCGCAGAAGGGATCCTGCACACCTCCTTACTATGCTGGCAGTAGGGCTCAACGTCATCAGGCGGTTTTTACATTGAAATGTCTGGGAAATGTGAGTCACACAGCTGAGGAGTTGTGGTCAGCTCTGGAGAACCAATTTCATGAATGGTTGTCTCCACTGGACCTGAAACCAGGGAAGGCCGTGTGCGACAATGCTGCAAACCTGGGTGCGGCCCTTCGCCGGGGCAATGTCACACACGTGCCTTGTATGGCTCACGTGTTGAACCTGGTTGTCCAGCAATTTTTAGCCCACTATCCCAGACTAGATGGCCTTCTGCAGAGGACACGGTCGCTGTGTGCTCACTTCCGCCGTTCGCATCCCGCAGCTCAGCGACTTACATCTCTACAGAAGTCGTTGGGCCTGCCACTTCACCGGCTAAAATGCGATGTGCCTACCCGGTGGAATTCAACTCTGCACATGTTGCAGCGACTGTGGCAGCACCGACAAGCCCTGGTGCAATACGTTCTGACGTATAGCCTGGGCCAACGAGATTCAGAGGTGGGGCAAATCACGCTGGAGGAGTGGTCTCAGATCAGGGACCTATGCACCCTTCTGCACAGTTTTGAAATGGCGACGAAGATGTTTAGTGCTGACGATGCCATTATCAGCATGACTATTCCGGTGATTTACATGCTGGAGCACATGTTAAACAGAATTCGGAGTCAGGTGGTGGCACAAGAGGAGGTGGAGGAAGTAGAGGAGGAGGAGTTGTATGCGGAAGGGCTAACATCTGCAAGGTCCAGACGGTCGGCAGCACCAAGGCGGCAGGCATGTGAGGGTGGGGGAGATGATTTTACCAGGGCGCATGGTAGCAGCCAAACTAGTGAGGAAGGTGCAGGAGCCCAGGAAGAAGTGGAGGACGAACTGATGGAAGACTCATCAGATGAGGGAGACCTTGATCACATTTCTGTTGTGCGAGGTTGGGGGGAGAGGACAGAGGAAGGAAGCATGATTGTTACCTCGCCACCAACACAACAGGGACTTGGTGCTCCTGGATGCGCAACACACATGAGTGCCTTCTTGCTGCACTACCTGCAACATGACCCTCGAATTGTGAGAATTAGAAATAATCCTGACTACTGGGTTGCCACAATGTTAGATCCCCGGTACAAAAGTAAATTTGCAGAAATTATTACTGCCATAGAAAGGGATGCACGCATGCAGGAGTATCAGCAGAGACTGTTGCAGAATCTTACATGTGCTTTTCCACAAAATACCAGTGGTGCACGTAGTGAATCTCACAGTTCCAACTTGCCAACCGTGGGACCGTCAAGTGTTCAGCACTCAAACTGTAACAGAACCACAGTATCTGCTGGTAACATCAATTTTGCGGAATCATTTCACCACTTTTTTAGCCCATCCTTTGCAAGGCCACAGGAGACAAGAAGTCTGACACATAGTCAACGCCTAGAGACGATGGTACAGGAGTATCTCCAAGTAAACATTGAAGCCACGACTGTGTCACTGGACCCTTGCTCTTTTTGGGCTTCCAATCTGGATAAATGGCCGGAGCTAGCCACTTACGCCTTGGAGATCTTGTCATGCCCCGCAGCCAGCGTTCTGTCTGAACGTGTGTTCAGCGCTGCTGGTGGTGTGCTGACAGATAGGCGCACGCGGCTCTCCACTGATAATGTAGACAGACTCACGTTCATAAAGATGAACAAATCATGGATCCGAAACGACTTTTCTACCCCTGTGTCATCCTGGGGAGAGTAAAAGCTTGATGATTGGTTAAAATCACTCTACCAACCGTTTTAAGCTTTCAAATTACTAATCATGTTTATCTGTATCTTGACTGGAAAATAATTTGGGCTTTGTAGCAGTGTGCAGCACTGATCCTATTAGGCCATCTATAATAAGCTTCACCAGATTTAAAATTAAAAATAATTTTTAGCTGCATCTAGCCCGGAAAATAATTTTGGGGCTCCGAGATGCGCAAGACACATAAGTGCCTTCTTGCTGCACTACCTGCAGCATGACCCTCATATTGTCAGAATTCGAAGTAATCATGACTACTGGGTTGCCACACTCTTAGATCCCCCAAACTTTTCGATCAACCTTTTCATTTTAATAAAGACCAAAAAAATGGTCATTTTTGAAATTATAAGCATTAGCAGATTGTTAGAAACTGAAATCAAACAGTTTTCAACTCAAAACTTTATTCTAGGTGATGTTACATTTTCACATAGGACCCCTTGTTCGAAAGGAGCTTCTGAACTCTCTCGTCCATTGAATTTGTCAGGTTTTGGATGGTTTCTGCTTCAATTGTTTTGCATGAGGACAGAATACCCTCCCAGAGCTGTTGCTTAGATGTGAACTGCCTCCCGCCATCATAGACACTCCTTTTAATGATGCTCCAAAGGTTCTGAATGGGGTAGAGGTCAGGGGAGCATGGGGGTCACACCATAAGTTTGTCCCCTTTTATGCCCATATCAGCCAGAGATGCAGATGTTTTATGTGCAGCATGAGATGGTGCATTATCATGCAGAAAAATGATCTTGCTGTGAAATACACGGTTCTTCTTCTTGAACCATGGCAGGAAGTGCTGTTTGAGAAAATCCACATACATTATGGAGTTCATCTTTAGCGCCTTCAGGGATCCTAAAGGGGCCGACAATCTCTCTCCCCATGATTCCAGCCCAAAACATTAC
Source organism: Phyllobates terribilis (assembly GCF_046119375.1). NCBI lineage: Eukaryota > Metazoa > Chordata > Amphibia > Anura > Dendrobatidae > Phyllobates > Phyllobates terribilis. The sequence goes on along the minus strand of NW_027362762.1, from coordinate 321,736,777 downwards.
TCCACCTCCTCCTTGTTGGCGCTGTAGCCGTGTTTGCGTGGGGTGTCCATCAACCAGCCATCCTCCACTCCATTCATCTGGACCATCGAGCGCTGCACGGCACTCATCCGTGAACAAAACAGTTTTGAAATCAGTCTTCATGTAATGTTTGGCCCACTGGAGCCGTTTCTGCTTGTGTGAAGTGGATAGAGGAGGTCGACAGGATGGCGTATGCACAGCTGCAAACCTCTGAAGGACCCTGCATCTTGTTGTTCGGGGGAAGTTGGAGGCACAAGCAGCTTCAAAAACTTGTCTGCTGCTATGACAAGGCTTTTTTGCCGCTGCTCTTTCAACCTGACGTAATTGCCTGTAGGAAAGAGTCCTCAATTTGCCCTTATCAGCACACACACGTGTGTACTGTGAATCAGCTACATACTTCTTGATTGCCAAGACACTTCATCCTGATCATCGCACAATGTTGATTGTAGTCATGCCTTGACCTAAACACTCCACAATTTGTTGCTTCTCAGCAGCCGACACATCCTTTTTCTTTCCCATTTTGGCAGAAAATGTAGGCTGCTTAATAATGTGAGAGAGCCTTCTTAAGTAGTCTTGCCTTTCATTGGACACACCTGCCAAACTAATTAGCACAGGTGTCTGCAATTGCTTACAGTGATATAAAGAGCCCTGACACACATCACCATCAATGAGCTTAACTGACAAACAAACAAATTCTTCCCTTATCACTCCTAAACACTTTTTGCATAATAATTTGGAACGCGGTGTACATGTGCTTTTCCACAAAACACCAGTGGTTCACATAGTGAATCTTACAGTTCTAACTTGCCAACCGTGGTCTGTATGGAATTGTTCAATAAAGGGCCCAAAATTAAGATAACATAGATGGGAGAGGTCTCTATGAATAGGAATTCCTAAGTATTTGATACCCTGTGAGGGCCAGGCAAAGGGAAAGTTGGACTGGATGGAATCCTATATGGATTTAGGGAGGGAGACATCGAGGGCCTCAGACTTCGCTGCATTGATTTTAAAATTTTACCATGTAACAAAGTGATCTATTTCAGCCATAACAGCAGGGATGGATATATGTGATTGAGTGATATATACTAGGACATCATCAGCAAATAGAGAGCACTTGTACTCGGTGCCTCCCACCTCAATCCACCTAATATTGGGGTTATGGCGAATTGATGAGAGCAGGTGCTCCGTCACTAGGATGTATAAGAGAGGGGACAGAGGACATCCCTGCCTTGTCCCATTGGTGATTGTGAAAGGTGATGAAAATGTTCTGACGCACCCCCTGGGCCTTGGGACACCCGGAGCCGGACCCTTTTTGGTGGATGCTGGTGGTTGTAGTCTTCGTGGCAGCGATCCGGTTCCGTGGCTCAGGGCGGTCAAACCAGTGGCGGAACTATTTATTTGGTTTTGATGTTTAAATGTCCGACTACGCCACCCGTGGATTGCGGTCAGAGTGAACCGCCGCTACAGGGCAGACCGCTAAGGCTGGTGTTGTGGGTGCAGCAGAGCGTAGCATAACTCCCCACGGGAGGAGTATAGCCTCAGGGCAGTGTATGCGGAGGATGGGGGTGATGGTGCAGGGCAGCAGCAGTAACGACATGGAGTCAGTGATGCAGTTCAGGGCCTTTACTCACAGTTCTTATTATCCAGACCACGTCTGCAGGTAACGGCTGCCCACGTCGTACTGTGCTCACCAGGTGAGGGGCTCAGACAACTCCCAGATAACTTTGGAGCGCTTCACAGGACCCCCTTTGTGTGTCCTTTGTCTGGCCTTTCTTACCAACACTTCTGTCCGGCTGCCTCGGGCCTCCTCTTGGTAAACTTGGCGCCAGTTTCCCTGACCCTATGTGGTGCCTTCCTAGCGGGTGGAGCAAGGGGCTGCGCCACATAAAATGTCAGAGCCTCCGGTTTCTAGCTGAGGGTCGTTTCCTGCCTCCACTAGTTCGGGGACCGGTCTCTCCCTTTGGCCTGACCCCTCCACGCAGGTGGATTCGGGCGTGCGGTGGCGACTCGCCCGTCCGCACCCCTGGGATCCCTTCATTCCTCGTTCCTGGAGCCTTCTCCGCTCCTCTTCCTTCCTTCTCCCTCTTGCAGGCCTGGGCCTCTGTTACTAGGCCCGCCTCCGGAGCAGAGCTCATGCAGAGCCCCTGCTCCCTGCCACTTCTGCTCAGACTTCTCTGCACTGAACTAAGATGGTGCCCACCTTTTATACTCCCTTCTCAATGCACCCAGGAACTGCTTCCAACCTGCTCCTGCACTGCAGGGTTCCCCTTCCTCAGTGTTCCCTCCCCCCACTCCAGCCAGGGACAGGGACTGTCGTGCCCATCTCAGGGGCATATTGGTCGCCCTGCCCCACGGCAATGTGGTGTAATGCATGCAGGTGTCGGGTCCTGATCCACACTCCATCCTTATCTGAGAGTGAGATATCACACCTCTGGGTGAGGTGCAATACGTCTGTAGCAACCGAGCCCTCGGTGCTACAGTTCCATTTATCTTCAGCCTAGGTGACGTATTGTGATACAGGGCCGTGATTTTGGCTATAAAAGGGTCCCCTAGACCCCTACCCCAAGCTTTTTAAGAGAATCATATATGGCGTGCCAGGAGACTCTATGGAATGCTTTCTCAGCATCCAACGAGAGTATCTACTTACAAATTTTTAACTGCATCTAGCCCAGGAAATACTTTGTGCCTAGTAGCAGTGTCTGCTAGTCAGCGGATTATCCCGGCTGTTAAGCAAGCTACATCACCTGTAGTTTGGACACTTAATTTTTTCAAAGGAAATGCTTCGGGACCACGGGATACTCAGTGAAGAGCATCAGGAGGCACCCCAAGGCATAGGGGCTGGGACTGGCACTAGGATGCCTTGCGGTGGACAGCCGAGCTCGATCCTTATAAAAGCTTTTTAACTGCAGCAGCTTTAGTGGACGCTACTGGAGCTGGAATTACGCGGCTGCTGGCATGAGACTTGCCCTCCAATAGATCCTTGTAAATGGATTTAAAGTGTATTCATTCAAATTAGAGGGACAATTTAAATTAAAAAGCTTAGAGCTGCCTCCACCACAGGGGGGCTCTCTCGACCCACCAGCGGACAGGCACCAGTATTGGGAGAGGGGGGCTGGCCGTCAGGGTTCACCGCGGCTCTGGCACAAACCCGGCGACACGGAGGTGGCACGGGCAGGAGCGGACTGGCCGTCTCGGCTTCTCACTTTTTGGATTTTAGAAGGGCATGACATGCCTATATCTGTGTCTCCCCCTCCTTTTACTCCTCCACCTCTTTTCTTTTCGCATGACTATATGTACTTGTCACTTTTCCATGTGTTAGTTGTGTCTTCTGAGCAGTTTGTCAGCTTTTGGACACCTTTGAAGGTGTTTTCTATGTGTTTCTATGTGTTTTTGTTTGCCTGCCATTGGTTTTAACGGTGTTCGAAGGTGTTCGACGAACAGTTCGACGAACAGTTCGGCGAACACACGGGTGTTCGACGAACCGAACCGAACTCGAACACTACGGGGGTGGCTCAACACTAGTTATAATGCTTTAATATCAAAAGCGGATAAACAGAATATTCTGAACAAATCAGAGAAAATTTTCTAAGAGTTGTTAATCCACCGATTGCCTTCTTCTATCACCTCCCCAAAATCCATAAGGATGCTGAAAGACCCCGTGGGAGACCCATAATTTCAGGGATAGGGTCCCTGACATCAAATATTGCTAATTATGTGGATGTAGTGATGCACACACATGTAGACCAACTACACAGTTACTTGAGGGACTCCAGTCATTTAATCCGACTTACGAAGGGCATTCCATGGAAGAACATATTTGTTTTTATTTCCATGGATGTTTCCGCCCTTTATTCCAGTATCCCACATGATTTGGGACTGGTGTGTTTCAAAACGTTCATAGACATTGATCCACGGTTGACACCTATACAAAAAGATTTTCTGTATGAAAGCATGCAGTTCATACTTTATAACAATTTCTTTACTTTTCAAGATACCTTATACCATCAGATACTTGGGACCGCGATGGGCTCGAAGGTGGCACCAACTTATGCAAATTTGTTCATGGCCATCTTCGAGTCCATCTTCATATACAGTAGTATACATACACCCAATATCATCATTTACAAATGTTACATAGACGATTTATTTTTTATTTATGATAATTCAAAGGATGATGTGGGCTCCTTCCTCAGGAACATTGAAGATAATACCTGGGGTTTGAGTTTCACCCCCGTAGTAAACTCTGACACAGTCGACTTCCTTGACCTCTCTTTCTTTCATGACAATAAAGAAATTCACACAAGAACCTACTTTAAACCTGTGGATGCAAACAGTTATGTCCATTATCAAAGTGGACACTACAATAAATGGTTGAGGAATATTCCGCTCAACCAATACAAAAGAATTAAGAGGAACTGTAGTATGGACATAGATTTCATCAACCAATCAAAAGTTTTATCACGTAGATTTCTTGAAAGAAGTTACCCGAAAAAATTGATCCAGAGAGCATTCTCTGAAAGCAAAAAAATGGAACAGACAGACTTAATCTCTAATAATAATAAAAAAAAAAAAATCAGCATCCAATACTACGTTTAATTTTAATTTTATCACCACTTTTTCAGCCCAGAACAAGAGAATTCATTTAGTTCTGAAAAAACATTGGGGTATACTTCTCAATGATCCCATATTGGGGAGGCTTCTACCCAACAATCCCCTGATAACGTTCCGAAGGGCCCTGACATTAAAAAATATGTTGGCCCCAAGTCGGCTAAAGAAAAAAGAGGATTTTAATCCCTCTGTAGAAAAGCCCAGACAAGGCTCCTATAGATGTGGCATCCCCAGATGCCTATGTTGCTCCAGCATCATTCATAATGCAAAAACTTTTTCATCGGACAGTGAAAATTCCGATGAGTTCCAAATCAAATATCATTTGACTTGCCAATCCAGTTTCGTCATCTATGTCATTATATGCGAATGTAAGAAATTATATGTGGGAAGGACAACGCAACAGCTACATAGAAGAATAAATTCGCACAGGTATAATATAAAAGAAGGATTTTTACAACATGGCCTTTCTAGGCATTATGCGATATATCACAATAAAAGGATCTCCTTTAGGGTGATCACCATTGATCATGTCCCCCATGAGACCTCCAACCGAGTCCAGACTCTTAACAGGAAAAAGATCTTTTGGATTCATAAGCTGAACACTATAAATCCACACGGACTGAATGAAACAACTGATTTGTTCAATTAATTGAGATATATCTATGGATTCTGCTTTGTTCCTCTGTATAACCCACCTCCTTTTTCTCTGTATTTTGTAATGATGAATGTTACTGACAAACATATGCTCTTTCTATGAAGGGGTCTCATCCCTTCATTGTGGTTTGTCTTTGCTTACTTTGTTCTAACCCCCGTTTTTTCCATTAGTTTTGACTCATCAATTGCTACGTGATGTTTATAAGGATCACCGAACTGCAATTTCTCATAATATTGCACATTCCTTCTTTTAAACTAGTCTAAGAGCTTTGGAGCTTCTTTTATCCACTATTATTATTTATTTTATTTTTTTTATCTCATAGATTCTTGTGAAACTATCACCAAATAAAGAGATCAAATCAAATTCACCCATGGCTCAATGGTTTAAAACATCAGCAGCAGGGTGCTGACAAAGAACGAATGGGTCAACATCATAGGTTCAAGCACTCCCCTAGCTTGTAAAATTTGTTTATTCATTTAACTACTTTTTTAATATATTTAAAAAAAAATAAAAAAATCTGCTTTTATATTTTTAAATGTTTAAGTGAAATACTCTATTATGCTTTATAATTGTTTTGTGTGTGCTTTACGGTGTATACATGCATTTAGTCTGATTCCCTGCCCACTGGATGTGGTGATTTTTTTGAAGGGAGGTGTCTCCATGTGCATTCTTTTGCTATAAATAACAGACCCTGTATGTGTATGTGTATAGACTGTCCTGAGGAAGTGGTGTGATCACCACGAAACGCGTAGAAATAAAGTCTATTTCATCATTACATCGACTTGGATTCCTCTGGTACATTATTCTGACAGGCAAGCAGCGCAGTCTGATGCCCCATTCTCTTCACCTAACAAAGGATCATTGCTTCGGGGTTTGCAGCAGCCGCCAAAGCTAAGTATAGTGGTTGTGTCTTACACAACCCTAATAGGTGAGTGAATTTGAATTATCTTTCACAAATATTCCTTTTATCTCGGATAAGACCCTATGTGCGCTTTATATTCCTTCTAGTTACCTTAAAAATAAACTTTTCACATTTTTCCCACAAAAATGTTTTTCAGCCTCCAATTTTGAATTTTCATAAGGGTAGCAGGAGAAAATGCACCATGCAATTTGTTGTTCAATTTCTCCTGAGTAAACCTCCCACAAGTGACACCATTTTGGAAACTAGACCCCTCAGGGAACTTATCTAGGTGTGTGGTGAGCACCTTGAACCCCCAGGTGCTTCACAGAAGTTTATAACAATGAGCCGTAAAAATAACATTTTCACATTTTTCCAACAAAAATGTTTTTCAGCCTTCAATTTTGCATTTTCATAAGGGTAACAGGAGAAATTGCACCAGGCAATTGGTTGTGCAATTTCTCCTAAGTATGCCGATACCCCAAACGTGGAGGAAAACCACTGTTTGAGCGCACGGCAGGGTTCAGAAGGGAAGGAGCGCCATTTGACCTTTTGAATGTAAAATTTGCTTGAATAATAAGCGGACGTCATGTTGCGTTTTGGGAGCCCCTGATGTGCTTAAACAGTGGAAACCCCCCACACACCCCCACAAGTCACACCATTTTGGAAACTACACCCCTGAAGGATTTTATCAAGGGGTATAGTGAACATTTTGAATCCAGAGGTACGACACAGAATTTGATAACATCAGGTCATCATATTGAATAAGTTGCCATTAGTCTTGAGCGCAAGTGCTCGCTACTTGAGTTTGCATCGGGTACTCGGGTATGCACCAAGTATCGTGGACACCCATAAAAACATGCTGGGATCGCTCGTGCATGGCAGGCAATCTCCACAAGGTTTTTTTGGCTGCATAACAGCTGCACAACATATGGGGCGGAGACTCGAGCATGCCACTCGAGCACCTGTGATACTTGGTGCATACCTGAGCACCTGATTCAAACTCAAGTAACGAGCACTTGCGCTCAACAATAGTCACCATATCGTCATAAATTTTTTCTTTGCTTTTGAAAAAATCCCAACCCCACCCTAACCCCAATCCTAGCACAACCCTAACCCTAGCCCAACCCTAACCCTAGCCCAACCTTAACCCTAGCTCAACCCTAACCCTAGCACAACCCTAACCATAGACCAACCTTAACCCTAGCACAACCCTAACCCTAGCACAACCCTAACCCTAGCACAACCCTAACACCCCTAGAACTAGCACAACCCTAACCCTAGCACAACCCTAACCCTAGCACAAACCTAACCCTAGCACAACCCTAGCCCTAGCCCAACCCTAACCCTAGCTCAACCCTAACCCTAGCCCAACCCTAACTCTAGCCCTAGCACAACCCTAACCCTAGCACAACCCTAAAACTAACCCTAACACAACCCTAACCCTAGAGTTTATTTTTTACGTCGTTCCTCGTGCAGTATAAGTGATTAGACAACTTTATTCTTTGTGTCTTTGCGATTACAGTGATACCAGATTCATATCGGGTTTTTAATGATTGACAGCTGTCACACACTAAAAAAACATTTTTTTTGCAAAGTCTAGTTTTTGCATCGCCATATTTTGAGAGCTATAATTTTTCCATATTTTTGCTGACAGAGTCATGTGGCAGCTTGTATTTTGCGGGACAAGTTGATGTTTTTATTGGTACGATTTTTGGGCAAATGACATTTTTTGATCACTTTCTATTCCGATTTTTGGGAGGCAGAATAAACAAAAACCAACAATTCCGGAATTGTTTTTTTTTATTTTTTTTATGCCATTCCGCGTGTGGTAAAATAGATAAGGCAGATTTATTCTTCAGGTCAGTACGTTTACAGCGGTACCACATTTATATAGTTTTTTTATGTTTAGGCGCTTTTACACAATTAAAACTGTTTTATAGAAAAAAAAAAATAATAATTTTTTTCACTTTGTTCCAAGGGCTATAACTTTTTAATTTTGTTGGCTGATGGGATTGTATGGTGGCTAGTTTTTTTGCGGTACAAGTTGACGTTGTTTAAGTTTGTCTTTTTGATCGCGATTTATTCCATTTTTTTGTTTGGCAGTATGATGATTAAGCATCAATTTTTGCTTCGTTTTTTTTTTTTTTTCACTAAAGGGGCGATGCCAAATATGTGTACTTTTATTTGTTTTTTTTTTTTTTTTTTTTCAGAATAATATTTATTTATGGGTACACTATAATTTTATTTTTTGGGGATTATTTTTCCTTTTTTTTTTAAATATTTTTTAAAAAAATTATTCTTTTTTTTACTTTTACACTTTGTCCCACTATGGGACTTTCACTTTTTTAACCCAGATCGCTTGCATAGCATAGAAATGCTGCAGCAGCATCTCTATGATATGCAGGCTGCAGCCCTGCACACACAAGTTCACAAGTTAGTTAGGCCGCGCACTAAGCACGATCTAGCTAACTTCCTGCTGTCTGGTGACAACCACCGGGACCCGGCACAGACAACACGGGATGCCGGAGAAGAGGTAAGTAAGCAGCGCTTACTTCCCCTTGCTCCCGGAATGTTGCGATTGACTTTGATCACAGCATTTCAGGAATTAATGTGCTAGGAGCGGTACAGGACCGCTCCTAGCACATAGCACCGGATGTCAGCTGTGACAATCAGCTGACACCCGGCGGCGATCACCCCGCACCGCTTGTGTGCGGGCGCGATCTCGTGATGCGTAATAGTACGTACCTGGTCCAATAGGCCCGGGCAAGTGCAACGTACTATTACTGACCACGTCAGAAAGGGGTTAAAAAACACTTTTATGTAATCTATTTATAATTAAAACGTTTCCCCTGGTTATTTTACATTTACCTTTCAGACCCTTCTGTATTTTATTGTCTATCCAGCTGACATAACTTCCTATATCGGTGACTTTGACTATCCACAAAACAGTCAAAATGGGTCTGTCTCACGCAAAAGCCCTTTCTAAAATGTTGGTTGAAGGAACCAGTTAAATGAGCTCCTGAGTTTCAAAACAAACCCTGGAAAGAGGCAAACTAGATTATAATTGAAGGCGTAACAAAAATTTTTTTCTTAGAACAATCTTCATGCATCAAAGTTACTGACAGTAGCAAAGAATCTTCTATGCAGACTCCAAGATGGCTAATGACAGCACTGCTCCATTCTGTTGACCAAAGCAGGATTCAGTTGTGGTTTTAACAGTTTGTACAAAATTGGAAAAAGTTTGCTTAATATTTTTTTTTAAAACAATGTCATACCTATGCACAGGTCGCTACCATATCTTCAACATATTTATTCAATTAGGCCCCATTCACACGTCCGTGCTTAAACACACATCTCTGAAAAACTGTTACTGTGTCATCAGTGTTTTGCAAAAGTGTGCCCTTTTTTACCATCAGTGGGTCATCAGTATTTTTCAAGGATGGATAAAGAAAGAAAGAAATTACAAAGCTTCTTCTATACTTTGCAATGTTAAACATAGATGGCACACAGATGGCACATGGGTGCCATCCGTTTACTTTATGTGTTTTTCATGGATGCATAGACTTGTATTGACCCTCGTCAACCTTGCTGCAGGAACAAAGTGGACATGTCTCCTTTTGTTTTGCAAGGACAAACGGTCCATGAAAAATATGGGCATGTGATTAGCAATATAGATTATAATGGATACATGTGAAAAAAACGGATAGAATACGTACGTGCAACACGAATTTCTGAACGAGGCGTTAAACAGTTGCATTACCAAGGACAACCCATGGACAGGTGTAGTGCTGTTTCTGAAAAAAAATAAGTGACAATGTCTTTCTTAAGCTCCCCATACACTGTGGATGGCTGTCATCTGAACAAAAGTTAGGTCGATCGTTTGGCCAGCAGCTCTCTTGCCCAGTTCTCCCATACACAGAAGTGCTCACACTCGTTAAGTAGTATATATGAACTTTGCACTTGTTAAAGTTTTATACTGAGGATGTGTCATGCATCTAATTTTCTGTACAGGTTACACTTTTAGCCACTAATATCAATATTTATGCATTTTTTATGAAAAAAATTATTTTGACACAGTATTGCATGAAGCTATCGGCATGTATAAATTACTGAGTGGCATTTTGACCATGTGCCAGGTGTCTACTTACTGAAAATATATTTAAATTTTGCTTTAATATCAGTTTTTTATTTTGTAATTTAGAATTTATTTGTACATGTCAAAAGTGTGAAAGATGCCCTGGCTACCAGAAGCCCAAAATGTAAAAACAACCCCTTATACTAAAAAGTTTAAAAGGTATTTAATGCTGTGCAATATAAATTTGCAGTGATATACAGTACAGTGAATGTATTAGGGTGGATTTGAATTCTACTAAAATTTTACAAAAATCGCATTAACCAAAATACAGATGTTTTTTAATTCACTTCCTCGTGGATTCAGTGAAATGTCCGTTTCTGACCACTATTTTTCATTAAATGGTTAAAAAATAAAAAAAATCCTTATACTCACCTTAATGCTCTGCTCTTTGCACTCTCCGTTCCGCAATGCCACCTGTCCGTTCCTCACCACATCTTATCACTACTGCTCAAGCTCATATGCCTGGGAGTCTCACACTCTTCCAGGGCTTTCAGCTCTGTTGAGGCCAGGAACGGTTTTGTGCAAGCAGGTGTAAGGTCATGATGTACATTGTGTCATCATGACGCCGTGACATTTTGCTCGTTTGCACAGAATTCTCTGAATAGCAGTGATCAAAAGATGTGGCGAGGACTGGACGGGTGACAGTGAACAGGGTCGTATCTAGAGGGGGGCAGGCGAGGCCATTTTCTCCGGGTGCTTCTGGCAGGAAGGCCGTCATCTGATCATAGAATCATAGAATGTGAGAGTTGGAAGGGACCTCCAGGGTCATCGTGTCCAACCCCCTGCTCAATGCAGAATTTACTAAATCATCTCAGACTGTTGTCTGTCCAGCCTCTGTTTGAAGACTTCCATTGAAAGAGAACTCACTACCTCTCATGGCAGCCCGTTCCACTCATTGATCACCCTCACTGTCAAAAAGTTTTTCTAATATCTAATCTGTATCTTCTCCCTTTCAGTTTCATCCCATTGCTTCTAGTCTTTCCTTGTGCAAATGAGAATAAAGATGATCCTTCTACAATGTGACAGCCCTTGAGATATTTGCAGACAGCTATTAAGTCTCCTCTCAGTCTTCTCTTTTGCAAGCTAAACATTCCCAAATCCTCTAACTGTTCCGTATAGAACATTGATCTGGCAGTTTGAAATTTCTCCCAGGCGGCTACATTTTACTGCCCTCGGAGTGGGATTCAGCTGCATTCTGTGATTTCTGTCAAGCCAAAAGCTGGCTCAGAGAAGATGTAACAAACTGGCTTCCTGAATTCAGTTGTGCTTGTATCTTTCATGCTGACGTCATTCTCCTGCTTCGCATTGGCTGTGAAAGTTGGTATGGTAAGTGCTCTATTAAAGATAAAGAAACCAAAATTTTATTGGGGAATCTTGAGAAAGTATGGGGAGAGGAGGTGTTTGAAGAGGCAGTATGGGTGGAGGGAAGTGTGTGAGGAGATAGTATTGGGAGCAGGTAAATGTGTGAAAAAACAGTGTGGAGAGCAGAAGGGGATTTGTGAGCAGACAGTATGGGGAGCAAGGAGGGGTGTGTTAGGAGACAGTATGGGGAGCAGGGGGAAATGTGTGAGGAGACAGTATGAGGAGGGTGTAGGAAAGTGTGAAGGGACAGAATGGGGAGAAATATGTCAGGAGTCAGTAGGGGTGGAGCATAGCATGAAGGGATAGTATGGAAGAGAAATGTGTGAGGGGATAGTATGGGGAAGAAATGTGTGAGGGACCACAGTATAGAGACAGGGTAGTGTGGGGGCAGTATTAAAAGGGGGAAGCATAGCTGGACAATGTGAGGGCACAATATGGAAAGGACAGTATACAGAGTGGGGGACTGTGAGGAGGGTGTACAGTAGAGAGACTGGATAATATAGGGGAACATAGTATTAGGAGACAGTGTGAAGAGGGGGTCCAATAAAGAAAAGAGAGGACATTGTGGAGAGTATTTACCATACAAATGACAGTGTGGGAGTCTTATTTTGTGCAGGTAGAACAGTAAGGAATAATTTTTTTTTTCAATGGTGCAAAGTAGGGCAGATATTTTTATTCAGGAACATTATAATCATGCTGCATTATAATCATGCAGGCATCATGTCTGGGTATTCTGCTGAACACAGCGGAAGATGGAAGTCTGCAGAGACAAGCTGTAGATGTGAAAAGTCATAGCATAGCATCTGGACAAGATGGAGAAGAAAAGGAAAAGAACGATTCCAAACAGAGAAGATGTCATCAATAAAGTAACTGTTTGTAAATGTTAATTTGTGATGCTGCCTGCATCTCATAAGAGCTGTGCTTCCTGTATTGTCCTCAGTCTAATGATGACTGATAACAACTCCCAGCATCTACTCATTATTGTTAAGGACATACTGGGAGTTGTAAGTTCATGCGATACAATCGTATATGGGGTTGATTTGACATTACAATTGATCGCAATACTAAGCTTGGTGATGTTTTCATGTACTTCTGGTTGTTCAGGTGATGTATTTATGTACTTATGGTGGTTCTGTTAATGTATTTCTGCACTGATGGTGGTTCTGGTGATGTAGTTCTGTACTGATGGTGGTTGTGATGTTGTGTTTCTGTACTGCTCATGGTTCTGGTGATATATTCCTGTATTTGAGTGGTTTTGGTGATGTATTTCTGTGCTGTTATTGGTTCAGATCTTGTACACATTTAACAATCTATAACTTGTAAGATTATGTAATACATGGCCATGCTAACAAAATATTGTGCATTTGACAATTTAAGTGTTATAACATTAGTACTTACTTTAGGAGCATTAAAGGGGTTGTCCAGGTTTGTGCTGAAAGTCTGCAGTCACTCTTTGTGACAGAAGACTTTTGAATCCTCACATAGTGTGCACTGTATGTTGTCAGGATTCTTTGTGAGCGGTGAGAGCGGAAGGTCATGTAACAGCAAGTATGTGATTTGCATATGTGTCAGACACATGCAGACTAGACATGCACTACCTTGCTCAATTCACTTGTATTGAGTGACATCGCTCAAATCACTTGTATTGAGTGACATCACTCAATTCTAGTCTGAATGTGGCCAGAAGTATGCAGATCACATACTTGCAGTCACATGACCGCTCACTCTTGCTGCCAATATGGGAGAACCTGACAGAATGAGGTATGCACACTGTGAAAATTCAGAAGTCTGCAGTCACTTTCATTACAAACCTGGGCAAACCCATTAATTATAAAAATAAAAATTATAAAGCACTGTAGCATGCTCAATCCTAACAGCATGTAATACTTTCGCTATCAGGATATAGCTCTGCTTGACGGTTCCAGCGGTCATCACATGAATTGACCACTCAATGAAGCAGGAATTGTAGTATTTCACTGAACATTGAGAGAATTTGGAAGAGCAGCATAATTTTATTATGCTCTTGGGTCTTGACAGACCCCAGTGCATAAAGAGGGACATTAAATTTATGGAGAATAACTTTGCTTCAAATCAAATTTCCTGAGAAAATCTGTGCAGACAGGCAAATTCGAATTTTGTTTGATCCACTTATTTCATAGTACTATTGCCATAGGTTAGTGAAATGATGCATCTAACTATGCAGTCTTACATTACTAACATTTGTGAAAGAATGGGTTGTCTAAAGAGCTAACTGAATTTGAGCGTGGTATAATAGGATGTCACCATTAAAATAAATGGGTTTAAATACTCAATATATGCAATATATAAGAAGTATGATTGAAAATATTAAGCATTTAGGAGCCACAATAAATCAGGCATGAAGTAGCAGACCATGTAAAGTTTCGAAGCTGCGTCACTGAGTGCTGAGCTAGCTAATGTGACATCACGCTTTGTACAGAAATTATATATAAACATTTTCTGTACTTTCTGCTCACTTTCTTACACACAAGCAGTCAGTCATGTTCTTTAAAGAAGCACTCCTCCCATCAAAATTTTTGTCATCTTATTATATTGCAATCTTCATATTATAAGGCACTGTGTACTTATACAATTGCTCATTTTGCCTTTCTACCCAGCTAATTCTTCCTGTTTCCATTAGCTCTATGATGTCACATAATTAAAAACTGACTAGCTGAATCCTTTTAAGCTCTATGTAGAAGCAGGATGTCAATTTTCCCTGTATGAGTCACTGGAAAAGTCCCTGGCAGGTGGAGGTGTGGAGCATCTGGGTCAGGAGTTGAAAAGGGGAATGATTTTTGCAGGGACAAGAAACTTCCTGATTTTACATAGAGCAGAAAAAGAGAAAAATTAGCTGGGTAGAAAGGCAAAATTAGCAATTGTAAGTGCATTGTGCCATATTATATGATGACTGCAATATTTTGAGGATAAAAACTTTGATGGGAGGAGTGCTTCTTTAACTTTTGGAGCAACACTGCCAGCCAGAGCACCTCCATTTGCCGGATAGAGATACACTATGAGGAGTCCTCATGTTTTGAGAAGACCTAGATGGATTATATATCAGAAATCACCCTTCACTACACACAAACACTGACCCCTGGCGAGACCATAAGTGAGTACATTTAGTGATCTATTAACCATCGTTATGCTATGTCAACTGTGTTGAGTTATAGAAAACTTTATGTGCAGTCCCAACTTTACGTCTGGGCGCAATTTGTAACATTACAGCAGATAAACATTATGGCGAGTTTATTTATTTACTCAACTGAATATATAGGCAGATTTTTTCTCTTTTGAAACATTGGGTCCTACTTCAACTTTTATATACAAATGCCTATTTTTTTTGGTCTTATATGAATTATGCACCTCTCTCTGCTAGTCTAATGGATGAATCTGGGTTTGGTGAGTGCCAGGAGAATATTACCTGCCTGACTATATTGTTTCAACTGTAAAGTTTGGTGAAATAAGGAATTTGCTATGGGGTTGTTCTTTAGAGGATGGCTTAGGGCCTTTAGCTCCAGTGAAGGGAAGCCGTAAAGGTTCAGCATAACAAGACATTTTAAATAATGTTCTGTTCCTAAATTTGTGGGAACAGTTTGGGGAATGTGCCTGACTGACCCTTCAGAGATCTGACCTCAACTGCATTGAGCACTTTTGGGATGAACTAGAGTCGGGATTAGGAGCCAACCTCTCTCAACCAACTTCAGTGTTTGACCTGTTAAATACGTTTCTGGATGAATGAGCAAACTTTTCCATAGACACACTCCAAAACTTTGTAGAATGACTTCCCAGAAGAGCAGAATATGTTATAGCTTCAAAAGGGGAACTAACTCCATATTAAAGCCTGTAGATTTAGAATGGGATGTTACAAAAGCCACAGACATTTTAAGATTTTCCATGGATGTGACAGCTCCTTATTGAAAGTGAGAGGGATTGACCTGCTCAATCCGGGGTGGCAATTTGAATCAGCGTTTAGCCAGACTGGGGTCCAGATGGATCTGGACTCTGGGCACTGTGCACCCAAATGGCTTAAATGAAAATTTAAGTTTTGCCCCTTTTCTTTGATTGCTCATGTACTGCTACCTATACACATGTTTTTAATTTTTTAACACATTTTTTATTGTTCCCAGTTTGTCATTTTCATTTACCTTGTGTGAGTCATCTTCTGGTTTATGTGGTCCATTCTACTGAGCTTGCCGTCTTCGGAATGAAGTGGTCCAGCGCGATATGTTGGAATCCAATATATGTCATTCATTCATGTTCCACCTTATGGATAGTCATCATGGATCTGGAATAAATTGGTGTAGTATTAGATGGGTCTATTGTTTACCTAATATACATATTGTCATGTTAATATCTTGTAGGGGATTCTATGAGAACTTATGAAAGTATGTAATATAACAAGATATATATAGCTATTTAATTGTTTCATTAATTAATTGTTTGATATGGCAATACTTTGTCGTAAACCATAGACCTTGATATTGAATCCCAGAATGAATTTCTGCCATTGAATGTACAGAGGTCCTTCTCCATAGTAGAAGTTATGTACTACTACAAATTTGATCAATAGGCATGTCCACTTTCATTTCAGCTGAGTATTTATTTTTTATTGTTTATTTATTTATTGTACACTTTTTCACTCTTTTGTTTTTTGCTTTATGATTTTATTGTTCCCTGTTAGTAATTGCTTTGGATTACTTTGGTTTTTGCATATTTTTTTATATTTTTGTCCTTTTTGTTTTACTGTATTTATTATTTTTTCTTTCTTCACTGTTATAACATGATTGGGCTGTGAAGTTGAAGTTGACATGCTATAAATTCTGCTGGTATATTAATAATTTATGCCCGTTTGATATGGGGTGAAATAGGATATAAATTTCAATACGACCATTTACACCATCCATTCCATAAATCATTGGTGATTCTTTGTGCTGTGTGGTGAGGACATGCAGGCATGCGCATCACGGTCCTGATGTGCACCCTCCGGCCTTTGGCATCTCCTTGCAAGGACCTGCATGAGGTCACGTGATGGCAGCGCTGTCCACTGCATGATGCCGATGCCGCGGGTCACCCCGGTAACCGTAACGAGTCACTTCCGGTCAGAAGTCCGCACCAATTGGTTGACTCTGCATTTAAATGTACCTACCCCTATATTATGTTGACGCCCCCTGAAGAAAGCCGTGCCGAAATGCGCATTGGGGTGGACCTCTCTGGGATTCCCAGCACCCTGCTCTTCAATTTCTTGTTATGCTACAATTTATTTTTTTCTGTGATCAGTGCTATGCTATAGATTGTTTAAACCATAGGTAATTGACTGATTATATTTCCCTAGTGGACATTACTGATACACACTATGGTGTATCTGTTGGTTAGAGATCACATGGGGTATATGTATTATTATGTCATGGCGCAATATACAGATATTTAGTATTACTGGGGTCCTACAGTGGTGAGCACTGTCTATTTTCATGTGTGTATGTGTCCCTACCACTATGTCCCACTTACCTGTATACTAATTTTAATCTATTTATTTAATAAAGATTCTATTTTTTTCACATAGCTTATGCATTTGGGTCTTTTGATCGTCGTTTTTTTCTTGTTTGGATATGTATTATTTGTGATTATACCCCTCTTGATACATAATCCACAGGTGCTGCTAGCTATTTGCAATTAATTGTATGCATCATGGGTTGGCACCAGTTGAAGATTCTAATAAAAGCCACAGAAAGCATGAATCAAAGTATAGCTGGGCAATGGCAGCTCAGTATGTTGCACTCCGAATTGGTGCGGTTTGAAAAGTTGGATCGCTCCAGTTCATTGAAAGGTCTCTGCCTATGTACACACATGGGAGAGACCTGTCAATCACCTGGAGGAGTGGCTGCACTAACATGGCAAGGAGAGACCTGAATAATCTGCTGCAGCTCCTGGATGGGTGCTCCTCCCCCTGCTCCAGTTGTTTGACCGATCTATCCATATGTACACACATAGGAGAGACCTGTCTGGCAATCAACTGAAGCGGGGCGGGGAGAAGCTGGCCAAGGGCCACACCTGTCTAATCAGGTCTCTATCCCTGGCCAGCTTATCAAGCTATGGTATTTCTGAAACACCATAGCAGATATGCATTGATTCAAGCTGTCAGTGGTTTGGGCAGCAGGAATCTAGGGACAGGTTCCCTTTAAGTGTTTTTTCTTTAAAAGAAAAATAGGAAAAACACCTTGGCCAAAATTACAGTTTTTCCAATAAAAATAATTTCATCTGGAACCAAGTAAACGTACCGTGAAAATATCCAATATTTGAAAGTCTTGTGTCCATTATGCCGTGGACTATAACCCTATATCATTATTTATTTATCACAGTGAATGCTGCAAAGATAAAATTAGAAAAAATATGTCAGACTTGCCATTTTTGCTCATCCCGCCTCACAAAAAATAAGTTATCAAAAAGTTGTACGTATCACAAAATGGAACCAATAAATATTCCAGCTTATTATGCCCTCATTTAGCCCCAAAAGTGAAAAAAAAATGGTCTAGCGCTCAGAACATAGTGCAAAACATTTGTATTCCATTAAAGAGTGATTTTCATGTACAAAAGTAGTCAAATGTTTAAAAAATATATAAATTGAATAACATTGTAATCATATTGACAGGTTCTATAAAACAATATATTTTTATCTGATAGGGTGCATTAGAAAAAAATGCCAAAAAAAGAAGTAAAAATTAATTTAAAAACGATGTATGCAGCCAAAAATGGCACAAGTGAAAACCATAACTTGTCTTGCAAAAAATAAGCCCTCAAACAACACTGTCCATAAAAATTTAAACAATTATGGACTTTAAATTATGGCAAATAACCCCCCATTTAGTTATTATATAAATTATACTGAATAGTAAACAGTGATTGACAAACATCCAGAAATGTTTTTTTCTTTTGAATATTCCACCTCCAAAAAAGTCTAATAAAATGTAATCAAAACGTAGTATGTACCAGAAAATGGTCCTACTGTAAGCTATATCTTGTCAAGCAAAAAATAAGTCTTAAAGCCAGTTCCTTTAATTGCCAATTGCAAAACATATGACTCTGTTTTTTTTCAAACAGTGCATTTATTATTCAAAAGTCAGAAAACAAGAAATAAAATAATTGGTATCACCATAATCATGATGTCCCACCGAACAGCTCACAGTGTATCATCTCCCAAAGCAAACAACCCTTTTCATGTAGCACTTGAATAGGATAACATTAAAAAAAAACAACAGAACTGCTGGGTTGTTTTTTCTATTTCTCCAGATGAAGAGTTAATAAAAGTTGGGTAAAAATGTATATTGCCCCCAAATTCTGCCACTGACAAATATAACCTATCCTGACAAAAACAAGCCCTCATACAGCTACATTGACAAAAAGTTATATTTAATATGGCTTCAGGAATGTGACAGTGGAAAAATGACAAAATTTGTTTTATCGGAAAGGCCCAAAATGGGCAGGTGCTAAAGGGGTTAATTACACTTGTAGTTCCACTTGTGTTCTGTAATTAAAAACTCAAACAGAGGATAGATCAACCTCCTGCAAATAATAACTACACTATTCTAGCGATAATGTAGGATAATTGTCAAAATAGAAAGATGGATGATAAAAGATAGATTAATAGATAGATACATACATATGTGATAAAGATAGATTGATAGATAGATAGATACATACATACATACATCCATATGTGCTAGATAGATAGATAGATAGATAGATAGATAGATAGATAGATAGATTAAAAATTAGTTAAAAGGAGAGACAAAAAGAATGATAACTGGATAAAAGGATAGGAGATAAAAGGATAGGTAAATAAATTCATCGATATGGAATATATACATAATTAAATTGATGAACAGAGAGGTAATAGATAAAAATAAAAAAATAGTGAACTAATAGGGAGAAATGTATTAATGATAATGATAGATGGATAATTAAATAGATAATAGATGAGTAACTATATGCTTGAGAGATAAAAAATAGTAAATAGATAAATAATGAAACACTGTAATAGGAAGAAAAATGGATTGATTATAGACAAATGGACAGACAGCTAGATATCCAGACATTTTATCCATAACTGCTACTTGTTCCTTTGGCACAATTATTCTTTATGCTCCTTATTTGGGGACTATTTCGTTTCCCTTGATAAGTAAATGTTAACCAGGGACAAGCTACATTCTGTACTGGAGTCAACAAATAAAAATTGTGATACTTCATTGTGCAGTACTTAAACCTTATTATGCTTTTCCAAAAGATCCCTAAACTTATTGACAATAAATGTCTTAAGAGTTACCAGAGAACCATTGTTGTGTGCATGTATTTTTAAGCAGAATAGAATCAAACACTGCACTGATATAATGAAGGCATTTTAAGATGCCATTAAACAGAATAATGTTTGTTTTTTGCATGAGTATGACTGATTAAAGCTGTAAGCAGCTCACAGTGTGTCATCTCCCAAGGTAAACAAGGAGGCAATGGATTGTCTTCATGAGATGCTCTATTAATTATGCTCATTTTAGCAGCAGATCTGGGAGGATCTCACAATCTGCTAAAACTATTAACATTGCATATCATTTGCATTCTATTAAGAGCCCCAGCGTCATTACTATGCTAAACAGGCACGTGCATGGTGTTTAGAAACTGAGGTATGGTTAGATAGACATGAGACAGATATTAATAATAGGCAACTATATAGACAGACAGCAGCTACATACATGATAGCCAAAGAGGTAGATTTATACTTCTAAAAAGATAGATAGATAGATAGATAGATAGATAGATAGATAGATAGATAGATAGATAGAGTAAAATTAAAGCAGCACTGGTATACTTAAAATATGGATGCAAGCCCTGCGACAACTACCCGAACGTCCAGAATTTTTTTTTTTATATTAAGAGCCGCACTGCTCAAGTAAAAAACTGACTCTTTTTCTTCATCCCGTGTGTTCCCCCAGATATATAGGCTTTCATTCATCATTTGCAGGGGTTTTTAAGTCTTTTTTTTCGTCTTGTGGTATTCTTTGCAGCTTCTTTTTTTTTTTTATTCCAAAAATCATCAAAATTGTGCAGAATCAAAAATTGTCTATATATTTGCCTTTTACCTGTTTTGCAACTTTTTAACCCCCAAAAAATGGCGTAAAATTTGTTGGAAAATATGTTAAATACATAAAATCACTCCAGAAGCGCTACAGTACATTTGCGCCAAACTTTTGGAAATGTCGCAATTGATGAATCAGCCGGAAAACATCCGGATGCCCCAAATCCTTCCTACATAAAAAAAAACATCAACAGACGAATACATATTAAAAAGACACACATTAATAGAAGAATTAAGTGCAAAGGAAAAACCGATGAAGAATACCAAAAATTAGACCAAAAAAAGACGCAAAATAATGAATCGGACCCATGTTGTTTTGGCGTATGTACCTGATGTACTTGACTGCAAAAGGATTTATTCCTTAATTTATTTTCTGCTGGAAAATATGCTTAAAGGTGTTGTTGACTTTCAATAAATGAATGTCCCCTGCTGCAGGTTATTATAAGGAATGAAACTGCTATAGTCACCTTCCCCAGGTCCACCGGCGAGTCTCCGCCCCTGCTCCTGATGACTGGCATTGGCTGTGGTGCTGACGTCACGTTGACAGTGTGGCAGCCAATCAGTGAGCTGAGAGGCTCTGAAGGGAGCATTGCGCCTATACTGGCAGAACCGCTGAGCTCACTGATTGACTGCGGCACTCTCGATGTGATGTCAGCACCGCAGTCAATGTCAGACACTGAGAAAAGTGGCGGAGACTCACTGGTGGACTTAGGGAAAATGAGTACAGAATGGAGTTCAGCCAGGAACATTAATTTACTGAAAGGCAAAAAAAACCTTTAACAACAATGCGGTGTGTTCACCCAAATATAATAGTGAGTTTAGATGAGAAAAATCCTGATTACTGGCTAATAAGCAAAAAAATATATATTTCCATGTGGCATATGTTGTTCTTATCCAAATTAATGTTGAATTGTAAGCGGTTGTAAAGCAAAAAATAAAAGGTAAAAAAAAATACACTCAAAATAAATGCAAACATATACAACTGTATACTTATTCAATAACTTTTATCTGATATTTACTTTCATTGTAAAACGAACAAAAAAAACATAAAATTGCAAAATGAATACTTTATGGATTTATGGATTTTTGGGGTATCAAAATCACATCTTGAAGCAAATCTCTCTTGATTAAAACTTTACTCCTATTGATACAACTGTGCCATGTCTGCACTGAACACTGGATGCTATGAACTCCAGTAGAGCTGTAGAGAAAAAAGAAAGTTGCTTAAGGAATTAGTCCCCTGTAATGTACAATATTAAGTGTAGAAAGACTGAGGAGGAAGAGGGCAGATAATGGTAAATCCAACCCCTCCTTACTCCACTATTCATCACCAAGGAGAAGGCAAGGATTGCAATGAGTAACAATGGACAGAGGAGCAGTACAAAGCACATTACCGGTTAATGACAGACCTAAATTATACAACTGTAGCCAGAACTGGGAATAGGACACAGAAACAAAGTATTTCTAAATATTTAAATAATAGAATTTGTAGATTTTACAGAACTTTCCTTTCTAGGTTCTCAAAATCAAGTGGTTGACAACAGCAGTAACAGGGAACTATCAAATATTGTGCTCGTTCAATGGTGACAGACTTAGTTTATAGTCCCTTATAATGACTACAGATAAAATCTAAAATGCAAATAAGAAAGTCGTAAAATATTAAAGTTTTACTTGAATTTAGTGTTAATGGCTATATCAGGTACTTTGTGGGTAAACATTCACTTGCACTGCTTTTATTCTGCAATTTGATATTTACTTCTATGTTACTAAATCAGGTCGGATCACTCGAAATCTTTTGAATCTAGAAGAATAAAACTAAGGTTATGTTCTAGAACCTGATATAACATTAATAATATTAGTATATTAGGAGTATATCATAGCTGTCTGATGTCATTTAAGTGATTATCATGAAGTCGCACAGGCCATTCTGTGTATGCTTAGTACATGGTAAACCATAAAGAGCATTGCTTGCATCATTTTATTTCTCAGTTTATTGGACACTTAGAGCAGATTAACTAAGATTGGGGCAGATTCTTAATTGCTTTTCTAAATTTATACCGGATCAGAAGACCAGGGAGGCGGAATCTGCCTCATATTTGTCAAAGTGGTGATTTTCTTCTTAACTGGCTACTTTCACACTAGTGTGCAAAAAATGGTGCACTTCTTTTTACTATGCCTGTTTTCTAGAGACTTTAGAAATCTATCTTGTGAGGTCCACTTTTTTGGTACAATTTTGCTCCAGAATTCTTTTATAGCTTAGTAAATCTCCCAAGTTATATTTTTATTTATCTCTCTTTTAGCTCAGCGGTCAATCTGCAGATTATATACCTATAGTAACGGTTTGATTCCACCAGATTGAACAAGGTGATTAAGTTATACAGATGAGCTTAGAGACAATGAATACTATAGTTGGGTTTAGTGCAGGGGGTAAAAAGTAGACAGGTCTCCCTCCTCTCTGAACACTAGATGCACTTGGTTGAGGTAACTGATGGAGCGTCCTGTGAGATACTGGATACTTATAGTGTGTTCTGCTGTGAATGGAATGGATAATGACCCTAAGTTCCCAAGGTTTGTTGCTGCCTGGTGAGCAGAAGCTTGGATTTGTGTGGTCCAAGCCTTTCCCAGCTTGTCTCATTCTGTCACTGGGATCACGGGCTCCCTCGGCTCGTTTGCACCTGCGTCGCTTTTGGCTCCTTCAGGAATTCGCTGAAGCTTGTAATCAGCTTTGTGAAGCTATTGAGTGCACGGCTGAGTGAAACTTGCAAAGCTCACACAGAACTGGCCCTGTGAATAGGAGTCAGCATGGGGCTGCTCTCCAAGCCTCTGGCCTGCCAAATTCCAACAGAGACCCTTACAATCACTCCACACAAGCTGCACTGCTTCCCCACACTAAGAAAAGTTAGAAAAGAAAAGCTAAAATACCAATCCCTGAGGTTAGCAGTTGGTTCCCATATTAATGGTCAACCAGCATTGCTGATGCAAACACCAGAGCGGTTAACTCAGTGTTGGGATCAGACATAATTAAGTGTCTTTGCAAAGAGTGATCTGGGAAGAAAAGGGTTACTAACATCCTATTGTAACCCAAATATAATGATAATGTCTTAAATCTCATCATAAATTAGACGTAATTCAGTGTGGGCGATATCAGGAATAATTCCATCTAATAAGATGATCAAAACTCCAGAAGTAAGAATACCATGATTTCATAAGGCTTGTCGGATACAATTCACCTTCATTTAAGGTCCTGAATAATTTACATTCCGTAATGGCTGAGACTCTAAATCCTAGATTTAACATTCACCAGTATCAGTATTTCCCCTCAAGGACTTATTACCATTGATCCATTTAATGCAGTTATTTATTTAACATCATTTAATTGTAGCAAAGAACTGAGTAGTTTGCTAAGAGACTCATTGTTTACCAGCGGTGCGAAGCCGGTGGTTAACCAGTGATTCTCTGTAACACCTTATATAAATGCAAATGTTTTTCTGTATGTTGAAGGAAAACACACAAAAGCCATAGCAGGATGGCAATCTAGATTGTGTATTTTTCATTTGTGTCAATATTACCTTTTCCAAATATTCTCAGTGATAAGTCGCATGGATATGCAGTAATTCAGAAATTAGTGAATTTTCATACGTGGTGGGGTGCTGGATTAAGAGGCTGGGAGAGTGTGAAACAAGTCAACGTGTAATTGTATGATAAGGCTCTCATGAGGTATTTATTGGCCAAGTTGCTATTTCTACTCCTTTCTAATCTCGTTTAGCACATTCATTCTGTGCAATCTGTCTCCATAATCTTCTGTGACAGAATGGCAGCCAATAGAAGCATTGCATGTTTGGAGAGCAGAGGAAATATGCAGAGACGTGATAAACCGATGCTAATTATCCATATTTAGGACACCAAGTGCAGAAGATCAAGGTTTACAAATAACAAACCAGAGCCAATGATGATGGCTTCCTAGTGTGGGATATATTGGAGGGGACAAGATAAGAGTTTCACATGCAGAAGAGATTTATTGGTCAAAGGGGTTTACCTCCCACTTTCCCACTGTTATTCTGCAGTAAATTTATTTAGGCTAAATTCACCAGAACATCACTCTTTTATTTGGCAATATGCCACGGCTTGCCCTGCTTTTGTGCTGGTTCAATAAAAGTCCTTGTAATATAGAGGCGGTTGATAAGATACAAATAATTGTGGTAATAGGCAATTTCTTTTAAATTGCTCAGATAATCAGATGTAAGTCGAAGGATCAGCCCCAAGGTGAAAGCACCTTATGTCAGCAGGGGCATTTGGATGCTATTTGTAACCAGCAAAAGTAGTTCCCTATTAAAAATACCAGACACATATATTAGTGAGTAAAGAAAAGGCCATTTAGCAGCTTTGTGAGTTGTTAATGGGAAATTAAGTAGTTAAAGAAATTTGGGTAAATAGCTAAATATAAATTTAATTTAACAAAAATTGTTAAAGAGCATATTATGATGTGTCCGATCTACCAAACATTAGACATTGGACATGCAGTGAAGTACAGAAAGTTTCTGCCGCAAGAAACGTGTCGATTCTAAAATTGTGTACTTTGGAAATCTGCCCAAGGACAGTTCTGGAAAAGAAATAAAGCCCTAGGTGCAAATTCTGAAATTGCATGTCATGAGCCAAGAATTCAGAGTTGAACAGAATCATTGGCTGTTGCTTTAATTTCATTATAGTTTTCAGAACATTCAGCTCAAAGGAAAGACCCATGAGCATAATATTGTCTTAAAGAATATTATATATATTGGGAAAGTATAGGTTTCATGTGCAGAATATAGTGTGTATTTTACCTTGCATCAAACATTAAGTGCCGTGAAAAAGAATTAAGAAAAACACTAAATTACTTAATTTTACTTTAATATATTTAAAATCATCCTCAAATTTCCAGAGGAAATTACTTAATTACTTTATAATATAGGCAAAAAATGTTGTCTAGGTTAAGGATTCTTTTTTTTGCATGCTTATTATTAGAATAATCAGCTGCCGGAACTTATTGATATGGAACCAAAGGTTTTTGCATATAATCTTTATGCTATTTAGAACCTTCATTTTTTATTAATGTATTTTCTATTCATTTAACCAATTCTGTGAAAACATGATAATAATACAATGCCACTGAGAGTTGCATCACCCAGGAAATGTTGGGTACATTTTTTTAATTGTTCCCAAAAATGTACAATTTGATTTGAGCGAATTGCCAAACATGGTCACCATCATTTTACATAATGGTGAAGATTGCATCAGCCAGAGAAAGATCACATGAGCCCTGCATAGCCGAGCAGGCTCTATCAAAATAGCTTGCAGCTATCAGATCACATGGTATAGCACAGCTATTCAGGTGAGACTATTATAGTCTGTATAAAAGCAGAGGCAGGGAATGCAGCAATAATTTTGGTCAGATATGCTGAACATCTGTATACAAAAAGGATGTCACAGGTCAAATCTTAGCAATAGAAATAGGGAGAGAAAGCCATACAACAGTAAAAAAAAAATCTACAGATAGTGTGTGTGATGGCACAGAAGTGAAAAAGGGTTACAATCCATTTACCCATTGCCATAAATCTTGAGGTCACTTTGATGTTACTAAGGTTGTGTTTGCGTTATAGAAGGGGTTGGATAAAGTCTTTGGGCATAAAAGGGGTTGGATAAAGTCCAAGGAGACCTCAGAGTGTTGTACACATCTTTTCAGGGCAAATAGAGTACTTAAAATTTGTGATTCCCCGTGAATCAAATTTTTGGGAAAAATTTGCCCAAGCTTGCAAATTCAAATTTCATAAGATTTGCTACAACACCTACACTGCCAAGCTGAAAAATTCTGTGAACCTGTACAGTCTAACCAGCCTTCATGTGAGATCAGAGCTAGTTAAGTCCTGCATGCACTGTGCATTTATTTGCACACTTTGTTGACACTTGCAGTACCTTAATGTTGCAAGGATATTTAGTTCTACACCAGAATTTGGCAAACCCATTGCCCCCCAAAACATCATGTTTTCAGGAATTCCCCAGTATTGCACCGGTGAGAGAACTTCTGCAGTTACTGATGCCTTAATAATAATTCCATCACCTGTGCAATACTAAGGAAATCCTGAAAACATGACATGTTGGGGGCTTGGAGTTTGGAAAATGCTGTTCTACACTATAAGGACTTGTGGCACCTCAGCGGGCTTTTTTTCACAGCTAAGTAGGGCTTGAGCAAGATTGTACTGCACTGTAGGATTTGTGGTTCTTTATTCAATGAAATATTCTCTTCAACTCTCAGACAGGTGTCCCTCCTGCATTACCCTATATATATACTGTTCAACTGACTTCACAGTTCTGAAGTGGTTTCAGCTGTTTTTGGGCACTAATACCTTTTAGGGGGCACAAATGTAGACATATTTACTACAAAGGGGAACAAAGTGCACTTCACAGTAAGGCTATGTGCCCACGATGCAGAAATGCTCAGGATTTTTTTCCTGAGCGCTTCTGCATCCCCCTGGCAGAAAAAAACGCATGTGGATTGTACATGCATTTTTTCTGCCAGGGTCATGCGGAAGTGAAGCGTTCTTCACATGCATTTCCGCATGTGGGTTGTCAAGCGCTTTCCAAGCGATTTTAGCATCACTTGGAAAGTGCTTGTCAAATTGGTCACACTATATAGATCCATGCAAACAGCATGTTTATATATATATATATACACTGCTCAAAAAAATAAAGGGAACACTCAAATAACACATCCTAGATCTGAATGAATGAAATATTCTCATTGAATACTTTGTTCTGTACAAAGTTGAATGTGCTTACAACAAAATCACACAAAAATCATCAATGGAAATCAAATTTATTAACCAATGGAGGCCTGGATTTGGAGTCACCCCGAAAATTAAAGTGGAAAAACACACTACAGGCTGATCCAACTTTGATGTAATGTCCTTAAAACAAGTCAAAATGAGGCTCAGTATTGTGTGTCGCCTCCACGTACCTGTATGACCTCCCTACAACGCCTGGGCATGCTCCTGATGAGGTTGCGGATGGTCTCCTGTGGGATCTCCTCCCAGACCTCGACTAAAGCATCCGCCAACTCCTGGACAGTCTGTGGTGCATGGTGGATGGAGCGAGACATGATGTCCCAGATGTGCTCAATCGGAATCAGGTCTGGGGAACGGGCGGGCCAGTCCATAGCTTCAATGCCTTCATCTTGCAGGAACTGCTGACACACTCCAGCCACATGAGGTCTGGCATTGTCCTGCATTAGGAGGAACCCAGGGCCAACCGCACCAGCATATGGTCTCACAACGGGTCTGAGGATCTCATCTCGGTACCTAATGTCAGTCATGCTATCCCCGGCGAGCACATGGAGGGGTGTGCAGCCCTCCAAAGAAATGCCACCCCACACCATTATTGACCCACTGCCAAACCGGTCATGCTGAAGAATGTTGCAGGCAGCAGATCGCTCTCCATGGCGTCTCCAGACTCTGTCACATCTGTCACATGTGCTCAGTGTGAACCTGCTTTCATCTGTGAAGAGCACAGGGGGCCAGTGGCGACTTTGCCAATCCTGGTGTTCTGTGGCAAATGCCAAGCATCCTGCATGGTGTTGGGCTGTGAGCACAACCCCCATCTGTGGATGTCGGGCCCTCATACCACCCTCATGGAGTCGGTTTCTAACCGTTTGTGCAGACACATGCACATTTGTGGCATGCTGGAGGTCATTTTGCAGGGCTCTGGCAGTGCTCCTCCTGTTCCTCCTTGCACAAAGGCGGAGGTAGCGGTCCTGCTGCTGGGTTGTTACCCTCCTACGACCCCCTCCACATCTCCTGGTGTACTGGCCTGTCTCCTGGAGAGTGCCTCCAGCCTCTGGACACTATGCTGACAGACACAGCAAACCTTCTTGCCACAGCTCGCATTGATGTGCCATACTGGATGAGCTGCACTACCTGAGCAACTTCTTCTCATGCTACCACGAGTGTGAAAGTGCAACCAACATTCAAGAGTGACCAAAACATCAGCCAGAAAGCATTGATACTGAGATGTGGTCTGTGGTCCCCACCAGCAGAACCACTCCTTTATTGAGTGTCTTGATAATTGCCAATAATTTCCATCTATTGTCTATTCCATTTGCACAACAGCAGGTGAAATTGATTGTCAATCAGTGTTGCTTCCTAAGTGGACAGTTTAATTTCACAGAAGTTTGATGTACTTGGAGTTATATTCTGTTGTTGAAGTGTTCCCTTTATTATTTTGAGCAGTGTATATATATACAGTGCTGGCCAAAAGTATTAGCACCCCTGCAATTCTGTCAGATAATACTCAGTTTCTTCCTGAAAATGATTTCAATCACAAATTCTTTGGTATTATTATCTTCATTTAATTTGTCTTCAATGAAAAAAACACAAAAAGAATTGTCCTAAAGCCAAATTGGATATAATTCCACACCAAACCCAAAAAAGGGGGTGGACAAAAGTATTGGCACCCTTTGAAAAATCACGTGATGCTTCTCTAATTCGTGTAATTAACAGCACCTGTAACTTACCTGTGGCACCTAACAGGTGTTGGCAATAACTAAATCACACTTGCAGCCAGTTAACATGGATTAAAGTTGACTCAACCTCTGTCCTGAGTTCTTGTGTGTACCACATTGAGCATGGAGAAAAGAAAGAAGACCAAAGAACTGTCAGAGGACTTGAGAAACCAAATTGTGAGGAAGCATGAGCAATCTCAAGGCTTCCGTGCGCAGTGTCATCAAGAAGTTTAAAGCCCATGGCACTGTGGCTAACCTCCCTAGATGTGGACGGAAAAGAAAAATTGACGAGAGATTTCAACGCAAGATTGTGCGGATGGTGGATAAAGAACCTCGACTAACATCCAAACAAGTTCAAGCTTCCCTGCAGTCCGAGGGTACAACAGTGTCAACCCGTACTATCGGTCGACGTCTGAATGAAAAGGGACTGTATGGTAGGATACCCAGGAAGACCCCAATTCTTACCCCGAGACATAAAAAAGCCAGGCTGGAGTTTGCCAAAACTTACCTGAGAAAGCCTAAAATGTTTTGGAAGAATGCTCTCTGGTCAGATGAGACAAAAGTAGAGCTTTTTGGGAAAAAGCATCAACATAGAGTGTACAGGAAAAAAAAGAGGCATTTAAAGAAAAGAACACGGTCCCTACAGTCAAACATGGCGGAGGTTCCCTGATGTTTTGGGGTTGCTTTGCTGCCTCTGGCACTGGACTGCTTGACCGTGTGCATGGCATTATGAAGTCTGAAGACTACCAACAAATTTTGCAGCATAATGTAGGGCCCAGTGTGAGAAAGCTGGGTCTCCCTCAGAGGTCATGGGTCTTCCAGCAGAACAATGACCCAAAACACACTTCAAAAAGCACTATAAAATGGTTTTAGAGAAAGCACTGGAGACTTCTAAGGTGGCCAGCAATGAGTCCAGACCTAAATCCCATAGAACACCTGTGGAGAGATCTCTAAATGGCAGTTTGGAGAAGGCACCCTTCAAATATCAGGGACCTGGAGCAGTTTGCCAAAGAAGAATGGTCTACAATTCCAGCAGAGCATTGTAAGACACTCATTGATGGTTACCGGAAGCGGTTGTTCGCAGTTATTTTGGCTAAAGGTTGTGCAACCAAGTATTAGGCTGAGGGTGCCAATACTTTTGTCCGGCCCTTTTTTGGAGTTTTGTGTGAAATGATCAATGATTTGATTTTTGCTTCATTCTCTTTTGTGTTTTTTCATTGCAAGCAAATTAAATGAAGATAATAAGACCAAAGAATTTGTGATTGCAATCATTTTCAGGAAGAAACTGAGTATTATCTGACAGAATTGCAGGGGTGCCAATACTTTTGGCCAGCACTGTATATATTATACACAATATCAATGTTATAAGTATATAAATATATATATATATATTGTAAAATGACCGCTGGGCAGGTCCTTGAGAGGAGATATGTATCACCGAGGTTGGTAGCTTCGGTGATGTAAACCAGGGAAAAGCATGCTCCAGCACACGTAGTGCTGAGAGGGTTAATTAGGCATATCCGGGCCGGTTTTTATGAGCAGTCATAAGAGACAGAAGGGAATGGCTGCTCACATATCTCCACCCCAGGGCGTGTAAATAAAATGGAGACCAAGTGTCTCATTCAGATCTGTGGCTGGAGGTGTGGAGACCTCCACCGTGTCTGTGCTACAGGACACTGACTGTGAGCAGGTGGACACGGAGTATTCTATGGACTGGTTGTTTTTCTGCTTTGTTACTTTGTGTCGGACAAGGCTATCTTTTGTTTATTTCGCAAGTGCGTTTTATGAAGTCTGTGTGACACCTCTACTCAGAGAAACCCGTGTTTTACCCTGGGTGTTGGGGGACTCGGTGTCGGGCCCTGTGATGGGAGAGATGGGATGCAGCCGTGGCCCGGGCCCGACCCGTGCTCAGGGCCGTCACATTAAAAAAAGAGATGGTGTGGGCTTGTCCGGGTTGAGTGGCTGATTAACGACTACGCCACCTGTGGTGTCTGGTGAAGGGTCACCAGCGCCGCTGCAGTCCGCTGAGGCATGGTGTTACCGCAGCCAAAGTTCTTACTACTCCCCACAGGCAGAGCAGGGCCTCAGGGCAGAGGGACAGGATGGAGGGGGTAGTAGTAGAGGAGAAGGGATCCCGCGTCCCGCGGTGTGACGCAGAAATAATAGTCCGGAGGCCTTAGGGTGAACTTCCAAGGCTTTACTCACTCAGATGGCAAAGGAAGATGACTCCCTGCTCCCCGCGGAGTCCTGCGTTCACCAGAGACGGGGGTCCGGCAACCTCCGAGTAAGTCCAGCATTCAGTCGCGACCTCACAGCAGAGTGTTCCTGAACTACAGACCGAATCCTTTCCTGTCTGTTTGTTTTTCAAATAGGCCGGGTCTCCCTCTGAGCTCCTCTCAGAACAAGGGTACGGGTGGTAATTCCTCTCCGTCCGATACCCGGCGGGATCCTCTGGGCCTAACCGGGCTTTCCCGTCCAGGACGTAGAGTAGCAAGGTCGGGTGTCGGGGGCCGGTACACCTCTTGCAGCCGGAGTCCCTCTGAATATATCAGGTAGGCGAGGACAGGTGGCGTACACCGCTCCGTCTGCATCCTGCCTGGGATCCATTTGCTGTGGAGCCACACTCCTAAGCTCCGGGCCTTCTTGATCATGGTCCTTGGCCGGGTTGAGACATTCCCCGTCTACAACCTACCTCTCGTCCCAAGGCCAGGGTATGAGGGCTGTGTCCTTTGCCAGTGTAGGCCCACACAGGATCTGCACTCCCGGAGGGAAGTCACATTACACACTGTATTTAGCAGCACAAAGACTGACTAACCGGGACTAAAAAGGATGACCAAAGACCAAGATGGCTTTGAATTAAATATGAAATCTAAAGTGTAACTAACTTGTAGGTCCTCCACCCTCACCCACTAACTGGTTCCTACCACTTTGTGTTCCCCAGTCTCCCTGTAACCAGGGGAGCAGCACCTAGTGCATAGCAGCTCCCTCTGGTGGAGAAATTTGGTGTTGGATGCAAAGCTCGGTCACGAATATCACACTGACCTTACCTCAGAGGAGGAACACCACACTCCATTAAAGAAGTGCAGCATCCCTGTGGCGGTCAAACCCTCAGGGGCGCCACATCTGGATACACCTGCCTTGGGCATTTTTAAAGAAACTGACTCCTGTGCCTACCTCAAAAGCAGCTGAGTGAGTACCAAACCCTACAAGATATATATATACAGTACAGACCAAAAGTTTGGACACACCTTCTCATTTAAAGATTTTTCTGTATTTTCATGACTATGAAAATTGTACATTCACACTGAAGGCATCAAAACTATGAATTAACACATGTGGAATTATATACTTAAAAAAGTGTGAAACAACTGAAAATATGTCTTATATTCTAGGTTCTTCAAAGTAGCCACCTTTAGCTTTGATGACTGCTTTGCACACTCTTGGCATTCTCTTGATGAGCCTCAAGAGGTCATCACCGGAAATGGTATTCACTTCACAGATGTGCCCTGTCAGGTTTAATAAGTGGGATTTCTTGCCTTATAAATGGGGTTGGGACCATCAGTTGTGTTGTGCAGAAGTCAGGTGGATACACAGCTGATAGTCCTACTAAATAGACTGTTAGAATTTGTATTATGGCAAGAAAAAAGCAGCTAAGTAAAGAGAAATGAGTGGCCATCATTACTTTAAGAAATAAAGGTCAGTCAGTCCAAAAAATTGGGAAAACTTTGAAAGTGTCCCCAAGTGCAGTTGCAAAAACCATCAAGCGCTACAAAGAAACTGGCTCACATGAGGGCTGCCCCAGGAAAGGAAGATCAAGAGTCACCTCTGCTTCTGAGGATAAGTTTATCTGAGTCACCAGCCTCAGAAATCGCAGGTTAACAGGAGCTCCGATTAGAGACCAGGTCAATGCCACACAGAGTTCTAGCAGCAGACACATCTCTTCAACAACTGTTAAGAGGAGACTTTGTGCAGCAGGCCTTCATGGTAAAATAGCTGCTAGGAAACCACTGCTAACGACAGGCAACAAGCAGAAGAGACTTGTTTGGGCTAAAGAACACAAGGAATGGACATTAGACCAGTGGAAATCTGCGCTTTGGTCTAATGAGTCCAAATTTGAGATCTTTGGTTCCAACCACCGTGTCTTTGTGCGACGCAGAAAAGGTGAACGGATGGACTCTACATGCCTGGTTCCCACCGTGAAGCATGGAGGAGGAGGTGTGATGGTGTGGGGGTGCTTTGCTGGTGACACTGTTGGGGGATTTATTCAAAATTGAAGGCATACTGAACCAGCATGGCTACCACAGCATCTTGCAGTTGCATGCTATTCCATCCGGTTTGCGTTTAGTTGGACCATCATTTATTTTTCAACAGGTCAACAGGCTGTATAAGGGCTATTTGACCAAGAAGGAGAGTGATGGGGTGCTACGCCAGATGACCTGGCCTCCACAGTCACCAGACCTGAACCCAATCGAGATGGTTTGGGGTGAGCTGGACCGCAGAGTGAAGGCAAAGGGGCCAACAAGTGCTAAGCATCTCTGGGAACTCCTTCAAGATTGTTGGAAGACCATTTCCGGTGACTACCTCTTGAAGTTCATCAAGAGAATGCCAAGAGTGTGCAAAGCAGTCATCAAAGCAAAAGGTGGCTACTTTGAAGAACCTAGAATATAAGACATATTTTCAGTTGTTTCACACTTTTTTGTTAACTATATAATTCCACATGTGTTAATTCATAGTTTTGATGCCTTCAGTGTGAATGTACAATTTTCATAGTCATGAAAATACAGAAAAATCTTTAAATGAGAAGGTGTGTCCAAACTTTTGGTCTGTAATTAATTAGTTATGATGGTTAATTTAATAAGATATTTTCATACTTGTGATTCATGTAAGACTAATAGATGAAGAAGTACATCATTCTTCCTCAGTTCAGTCTGTACTTCTTTTTTTTAAATACAGGATTGTTTAAAACTCAACAGGCTTTGTCCAGGGTCCTGAAAATAGAAGCAGATCCTAAAAAATAACTGTAATACTAACAGAGGTTTTTTGAAAATTGTTTCATCATCAGATACATATAAATAATCTATGTTGTGCAAGCTTATGCAAAAATATATCAGTTACATCAGTTCAGTCAAAGAGTGTTTCTTTACAGGATGCAGAAAACATTTTAGGTCCTGAAAAAAGTCTATTAAAGCATATATTTCCATCTTTAAAATAAGTACTAATTTTAAATAGTTACATTTCCCATGTTGCTAAGAGCTATAATATACAGATCAGGGCCTGTTGTTAACAATGTTCTCATCCAGAGTGAAGCAACAAATAACTAATAAAAATCAAATTCCAAAGTTTTTTTGTGATAGAAAAAAATCTCAAGCCTCCAGAATGTAGTCATATTACAACCTCAGAACATCACTGCAACCATAAAAGAACACCTTTAAAAGTTTTTGGGATCTAATGAATATAATTTCATATGGAGACATATAGAGCTCGATACATCGAAGCTTTCAAGACAGAATTGTGGCATAAAAGTTTTGAAAAATCAAAGAAATTAGGTTGCACCAAAATTTAGTGACTTTTGGCATTTTCATGCCAGTTTCTCTCTGGTATGACAAAATGGGCAGAGCTGTGGTGGAAAGGGGAGCGGGTTGGGGGGACGCCACAGCTTATCTAATTCATGACGAGCTGTGGCGTTCCCTACACCGGAAGTCTCACTCCAGTCCCTGACTGGAGTAATATATCTGGTGAAATGCACAGAGACACATGACACTCATCAGAGGCTCCAGTTTCATGAAGAGGTGTGAACCTCTGTGCACTGTGCACCCCTTAATGAGTCAGGAGTTTCTGTCTCCGGCACATCCAATCATCAAGACTGGCGTGATCAACACTGGTGTTGATGAATCAGGTCCATAGAATTTGGCCCTTATGAATCCAACAGAAAATATAGTGCAATGCTCAATTGTTGCTCTATGATGGTGCTATTCTCCTCATAAGACATCACGTGCAAAACACCAAATGGCAGAACAAGGAGGACATTCAGACTCAGCTAAGACTGCTATAAGCTTAAGGAAGACTCCTGAAAGGGCTTTTCCATTACACTAATGTTGGTGACCTATCCCTGTGATAGGTCATCAGTAAGAGATCTGTAGGGGTCCAATACCATCATGAACAGATGCTAGCATCTTCGGCCACATTTAAACAGTGGCCGAATCACAGGAAGTTGTATCCAGATTAAAATACGCACACTTTTAGCAAGAATTTTTTTTGTTAAAAAGTGCGACTTATAGTCTGAAAAATACTAATACTTATTAACTCTTTATGGGAGGGAATATAAGGAAAACAAGAATTCTGCCACTTTTTTTTGTTTTCATTTTAAATTTTGCACAAATTGCCGTGCTGCATGAATGAAGTGTTTTTTCTTTTGGCCATACGAACATGGTCGTAGCAAATCTATAAAGTTTTATTAATTTTTTATTACTTTTGTACAAATAATACACTTTTTGGGAAAAAAAAATTACACTAAAATTCTAACAGTCAATAATGTCCTGGCAATATCAAATTTATTTAGGTTGTTATATTTTTTGATACTTTTGCACACGGAATTACTTTTAAAAAATATAGATTTTTTGTGTTTTCCATATTTTGACACTCATAATTTCTTGATTTTCCATAGCTGGAGCTCTATTAGGGCTTGTTTGTTTTTTTTGCAGGACACGCTGTAGTTTTTACTGATATCACTTTTTGATGCATTCAAATTTTTGATCATAGTTGAATTTTTTTTTTTTTTAAAGAAATCATGAACAAAAAATATTAAATCTGGAATTGTATTTAAATTTTATTTTTTATAGAATTCACGATGCAATATAATTGACATGTTATTGTTATTATGTGGGTCAATACAGCTAAAGTGAAATCAACGGCAATTATGGCTTAGTTTTTCATATTTTATAACGGAGTTCACAATATGAGACGAAAAAAGATATACACACTGCTGTAACTATTGATAGCGGCATCTGAGGAGTTAAAATCCCCTAGATAAGCGCTATGGCTGGTGTCAGCATGCAACGGGCACAACTGCTGCGTCTGGGCCATCAATTGGACATAACTGTATTACCAATTGTGGGAAATTATTAGCAATCTGTTACATCCATTTGCTAGAAGCAGTTAATGTCTATGTTGCATTATCAATACTTAATACTCACCATTCTGAAAAGGACCTTTATTAGTTAAACAACTCCCATGAAACTTTTTAGAAACCTGTCGAAATATATATGTAACGTAGTGTAAGTGAGTCAATATACTCATCGATCGCCATCTTCTCTGGTTTCCAGAGAATTTCCCGTAAGGTTAGGCATTTATTAGTTTCATGGGAGTGCTTCTTTAAGTATACTTTTTAATCAATTACTAAACATGAGATATATTTCTATTATTGATTATAACTGCATCATTTGTGTCAAGGTGGTAATATACTTGGAGTTTCCACTGTTTTCGTGTTTTAAAAACTTAGAAAGGACTGTTTTTTCTGCAATGTTCCTAGTCCGTATATCTATAAATGGTGCCTTGTGAATTTTGTTATAGTTTCATGAACATGAGGATCACTAAAATTTCTAACCAATTATACAAACTGAACAGTTTTATACAATACATGTTTAATCAATTCCTAATGCTTGAAAGCCCTTGAAGAACTTCAAATGTCAGCATGTAGATGTATTAACTAAATGGTCTCAATCTGCAATCGTGAATATTTGCAAAAATAGTGGATATTTTCAGTATCCTCAACTGCACAAATGTAGAGTCATTCTGGTGATGGCACTATTATGGAAACCTCCAATTTGTAGGCTAATGGTTCGCTCACTCTTTATAAACTGTACATCTGCAATCTGATAAAATATCAGATTGCACTAGGACCAATGTTATTCAATGAAGCAGAGCAGATCTGGTATTTTTTTCTCACCTGTATTCGGTGTGTGAGGAAAAATTTGCATCATGCTGCGTATGTACGCGTAAATAGGACGAGACTCACCAATTCAAGTGTATGGGTGCGAGAAAAAAAACGGACGGCACACAGACCATCCATATGGCGTCCGATTTTTATGCACATATCTCAAAGGTAAAAGGAAATTGCATCAGCCAAACACAGGAAGTTCACAGCCAGAACCATCCTGGCAACAAAGAAAATAAAAATAAAAAATCTTATATAAAGAGATAGATAGATAGATAGATAGATAGATAGATAGATAGATAGATAGATAGATAGATAGATAGATAGGATCTGGGTGAGGATATGTGGTCCAGACTCTTGGCTAGTGAGACTGGACTGTGTGGAAGACAGGGTGCTGGGAAACATACTGGAAGCATTATTTGCCATTCAACCGACCACCTGTTTGTACTGTTCTGACTTCAAGAGTGGTGTCCCACGCCCACCTGCAAAGTGGGACAGGAAGCTAGGTATCGTGGATGAGTGTGTTTATTGTGCTTCTGCAACAGGCACAGTTTCACCTGTCCCATAGCCTCAGCCTCTGCATGCACTATCAGCAGCACGTCCACGTCCACTCAGTCCTGTCACGTATGGCAAGTTTGTCATTTTAAAATAGGTATATATGCTTGCAAACTTTCTGGTATTAATAGGAAAAGATAAATATTGTAGCGTCGGCGTCTCTGCCTCCTGCCGGGCAGAGACGCCAATCCCCTCACCGCCGCAGCCCTGTCCGGCATCCCCCGGCTCCCCTGCTGCATCTTTCCAGGGTGCGCGCACCACGCGCAGTTCCCCGGGCACTGTACTTAGGGCGCGCGTGCGCTCCCTCCCTCTTAAAGGATCCGCGTGCGCCGTCCTAAAGAGTCCCCGGCCAATGGCCGGAGGACTGCCCTTATATAAGGCTCCTCCTCCAAAATGGAAGTGCCTGTGCAAGGTTGTTGTTTGTGTGCTAACACTCTCTCCAGCCATCAGGTCTATCAGCCATGCCTGCCTGCCTGTCTATCAGCTATGTCCACCAGCCTGCTTATCAGCTGTGCCCGCCTGCCTGTCTATCAGCCATGCCCGCCTGCCTGTCTATCAGCCGTGTCCACCTGCCTGTCTATGAGCCGTGCCCGCCTGCCTGTCTATCTACCCACATCACCTGCCTGTCTACAAGCCGTGCTCATCTGCTGTGCCTGTCGGCTTTGGCCATCAGTCCCGTGGGAGTCGCCTGCTCTCACACAAGGTCGGTCCCAGAGTGGCACCTTGTTCATCTTCCCGGTCCCTCCTTTGTTCACGGAGTCGACTAAGCCGCCGTGTGGCAAGGGTCGGTCCGGGAAGCCCCTCTGGTCCCTCCTTGTATCACAGTCCAGAGGTTCCACCACCCGGATCCGTAACAGATATTTAGAACTAGGACTATTGTTTTAACAGTGCAGCAGCAGTGGCATACAAGTACTGCAATACTAATATTAAACCCTGCCTAGATGCCTCTAATCCTAAACCTGCTTTCCACTGAATGCAGGTAACAGCAATTTTACTACAGAAAGGGAAATATTTAACCCTGACAAGAACATTTGTTTTAATGGTGCAGCAGTAGCAGCAGTGGTATACAAATACTGCAATACTAATATTAAATCCTGCCTAGATGCCTCTAATCCTAAACTTTCCCTCCACTGAATGCAGGTAACAGCAGTGTTACTACAGAAAGTAAAATATTTAGCCCTGAAAAGTATTGTTGCTTTAATGCTAGAGGAACGGTATACAAGTACTTCAATAGTAATAATAAACCCTGCCAAGTACTACTATAGCAATATTAGTAAATCCTGAAAATATCCCTGCTCTAAGCTAGTCTCTCCCTCAGATAACAACTCTCCCTGACCTGCATGATGCAATGTGACCGGCCATTTACAGTAATGCCAGTAGCCAACATGGCAACGGCATTGTCGTGCATGGTCGGCAGTCCCCGCATCTTCATTGGCTGTCTAACAGGCACCAAACATGTGGGGCGGGGACTCGATCGAGTATTGGGCAGTGGCGAGCATGCTCGCTCACCACTACTTTTCACTTGACAAGGAGCTGAGCTGCAGTTCATGAAAATGACCACAACATAGTGTACGGTGCTGTGCTTCTCCATCTCTGTACACTGATTACATTCAACCCCTACTGGAGCTTCATTCAGATAATACTTGATGTTGCTTAATGTTGACACCACCAATCTGATATTGATGACCTGTCCTAAGAATAGGTAATCAATATCGCAAGCCAGAAAAAACATTTAAGGCACCACTCCAGTGTTTTTTTATATTACCGCTGGAGTGGTGCTACTAACCTCAGGTCCCTGGCCCTATTCTCATATTTACCTGCTGTCATCTTCCCCTTCTATTGCCGCTGCTCCTGTCAGTCTCCGGCAGTTTGTGACCTTCCAGATAGCTCCAGTGTTTCATGGAGCAAGCAGCAGGTCACAACTCAGTAGAAGTCTATGAGAGCCTCATTCTGGCTCTCATAGACTTACATTGAGAGCTTGTGATGTAACTCTGACTTCTGGCCAGCAGAAGTTGTGGTCACAAGATGGTGTCTCGGTATGGAAGTGGCACCGAAAAAAGATGAAGCTGGAGGACAATCAGCATAAGAGTGGAGGCAGGGACTTAGATTAGAAGCACCACTCCAGTATTGAAATAAAAAAACGCTGGAGTGGTACTTTAAAGGAATAGGACACTCAGACTCTGTCCACATCTAGGTTTTAAGTACGGAAAGGCTAATTGATTCCTGACAGACATTTCTAGTGATGGTTTATCTTCCTATAGAGCAAAAGATCAAGCAGGTTGATGCTTTATTTCCCTTGACATAAGGCTGAATGAACATGGACTGAAGTTCTCATATACAGTACATTGCATAGCTGTGTGGTACCATCAAAATTGTCTATCATGATGTGCCTAAAATCTAATTCATGGTGAACTTTTACTTACAGTGGTATGTAAAAGTTTGGGCATACCTGGTCAAGATTACTGTTATTGTGAACAGTTAAGCTAGTTGAAGATGAAATGGTCTCTAAAAGGCCTAAAGTTAAAGAGGACACATTTCATTTGTATTTTAGGCGAAATAAATATAAATATATATATATATATATATATATTTTTTTTTTTTTTTTTTTTTTTTCATCTTTTATATTTTAAAAATTACAAAAAGGAAGACGGGCCGAACTCT
Organism: Phyllobates terribilis; assembly: GCF_046119375.1. Taxonomy (NCBI): domain Eukaryota; kingdom Metazoa; phylum Chordata; class Amphibia; order Anura; family Dendrobatidae; genus Phyllobates; species Phyllobates terribilis. The sequence goes on along the minus strand of NW_027362762.1, from coordinate 321,696,277 downwards.
GCATGGTTAGTATTTAGTAGCACCCCCTTTTGAAAGTATCACGTCTCGTAAATGCTTTTTGTAGTCAGACAAGAGTCTTTCAATTCTTGTATGAGGGATTTTCATCAATTCTTCCTTGGAAAATTCTTCCAATTCTGTGAGATTCCTGGGTCATCTTGCATGCAATACTATTTTGAGGTCTAGCCACAGATGATGTTCAGGTGAGGGGACTGTGAGGGCCATTGTAAAACTTTCAGCTTGCGACTTTTAAGGTAGTATATAGTGGATTTTGACTTGTGTTTAGGATCATTATCCATTTGTAGAAGCCATCCTCTTTTTAACTTCAGCTTTTTTACAGATGGTGATATGTTTGCATCAAGAATTTGTTGAAATTTCATTGAATCCATTCTTCCCTCTGCTTGTGAAATGTTCCCTGTGCTATTGGCTGCAACACAGCCTAAGAGCATGATTGATCCACCAAATTGTGTGCCCTTTTATCTTCACACATATCTTTTATCATTGTGGCCTATGAATTCTATTTTAACCTCATCAGTCCACAGGACTTGTTTCCAAAATGCATTAGGCTTGTTTAGATGTTATTTTGCATACTTCTGATGCTGAATTTTATGGTGAGAATGCAGGAGAGGTTTTCTTCTGATGACTCGTCAATGAAGGCCATATTTGTGCAGGTGTCTCGGAACAGTAGAAAAACTCCAGAGTCAGCTAAATCTTTCTTAAGGTCTTTTGCATTCAAGCGGGGGTTCTGATTTGCCTCTCTAGCAATCCTATGAGCAGCTCTCACTGAAATTTTGCTTGGTCTTCCAGACCTCCACTGACCTCCTTATCTTGACCTCCACTGTTCCTGTTAACTGCCATTTCTTAATTACATTTCAAACTGAGTAAAGGGCAACTTGAAAACGCTTTGCTGTCTTCTTATAGCCTTACCCTGCTTTGTGGGCCTCCACCATTTTCATTTTAAACTTTTACATGCAACTGTAAGTCTCTGCAGTAGTCAGGTGTTATCCTAATTTTATAGCAAGACATTTCAAAGGTATTTATTCTTCTATACAGAAACTGCTGGTCTTTGGTTCTACAGAATTATACATCTTTAAATACTGTAATGCAAAAATATAATAGCATTACTAATTGAGTCTGAGTTTGCAGATAAGGCCAAAAATAATTGACAAAACAGTGCAGCAAGCTGAGGTATTCTGTCAGGTAAATTGGCAGATACTAAGACAAAAACCAGATGAATGCCATTTGGGTCAACGGGGCAGTCTGGTGCCACTTCCGTTATTTCCATATTTGTTTCCTATAATTGAACAGAAATGTGGAAATAAAAATGAAGATGTGAACAGAGCATTAAAATGTAATTGCACTTTTAGGTAAATTTTCAGGGTAAGCTATGATGTGTATATATATAAGTAATAACTCTATTTATGGCTATTATATGACTTGCATCCTGAATTTTTAGCCATTCTTAACAGAAAAGAGAGAATAAATGTAATTGATTTTTACTCCAAATTTACAAAAATCCGCATTCACCAATATGAGCGAATGTGCTCGCCACTATTCGGTACTCGCCCGAGCATCACGGTTCTCGACAAGCTCGACGAGTATTTCTTGGTTGGGGCGGGAGTTTGGGTCCTCGTCCTGCATGTTTGGTACTATTTGGAGAGCCAATGAACATGCAGGGATTGCTTGCCACGCACTGTATTGCCGTAGCCATGTTGGTTGTGGGCATTACAGTGATTGGCTGGCCGCACAGCATCATCAGGTCTATATAAGATCTGGCGCCGTTATGCTTCTCACAGTCTACCTCGGAAACAGGTAGAGTAGGGAGAGGTGTTGCTGTGTCAGGGAGAGATTTGCTTGTTTATAGTTAATATAGGTATTCCACATCATATACAGTTAGGTCCATATATATTTGGACAGAGACAACATTTTTCTAATTTTGGTTCTAGACTTTACCACAATGAATTTTAAACAAAACAATTCAGATGCTGTTGAAGTTCAGACTTTCAGTTTTCATTTGAGGGTATCAACATTAAAATTGAATGAAGGGTTTAGGAGTTTCAGCTCCTTAACATGTGCCACCCTGTTTTTAAAGGGACCAAAAGTAATTGGACAATTGACTCCAAGACTATTTCATGGACAGGTGTGGGCAATCCCTTCATTATGTCATTCTCAATTAAGCAGATTAAAGGCCTGGAGTTGACTTGAGGTGTGGTGCTTGCATTTGGAAGGTTTTGCTGTGAAGTAACCATGCGGTCAAAGGAGCTCTCCATGCAGGTGAAACAAGCCATCCTTAAGCTGCAAAAACAGAAAAAACCCATCCGAGAAATTGCTACAATATTAGGAGTGGCAAAATCTACAGTTTGGTACATCCTAAGAAAGAAAGAAAGCACCGGTGAACTTATCAATGCAAAAAGACCTGGGCGCCCACGGAAGACAACAGTGGTGGATGATCGCAGAATAATCTCAATGGTGAAGAGAAACCCCTTCACAACAGCCAACCAAGTGAACAACACTCTCCAGGAGGTAGGCGTATCAATATCCAAATCTACCATAAAGAGAAGACTGCATGAAAGTAAATACAGAGGGTTCACTGCACGGTGCAAGCCACTCATAAGCATCAAGAATAAAAAGGCTAAACTGGATTTTGCTAAAAAACATCTAAAAAAGCCAGCACAGTTCTGGAAGAACATTCTTTGGACAGATGAAACCAAGATCAACCTCTACCAGAATGATGGAAAGAAAAAAGTATGGCGAAGGCGTGGTACAGCTCATGATCCAAAGCATACCACATCATCTGTAAAACACAGCAGAGGCAGTGTGATGGCTTGGGCATGCATGGCGGCCAGTGGCACTGGGTCACTAGTGTTTATTGATGATGTGACACAGGACAGAAGCAGCCGAATGAATTCTGATGTATTTAGAGCCATACTGTGTGCTCAGATCCAGCCAAATGCAGCCAAACTGATTGGTCGTCGTTTCATACTACAGATGGACAATGACCCAAAACATAAAGCCAAAGCAACCCAGGAGATTATTAAAGCAAAGAAGTGGAATATTTTTGAATGGCCAAGTCAGTCACCTGATCTCAACCCAATTGAGCATGCATTTCACTTGCTAAAGACTAAACTTCAGACAGAAAGGCCCACAAACAAACAGCAACTGAAAACCACCGCAGTGAAGGCCTGGCAGAGCATCAAAAAGGAGGAAACACAGCGTCTGGTGATGTCCATGAGTTCAAGACTTCAGGCAGTCATTGCCAACAAAGGGTTTTCAACCAAGTACTAGAAATGAACATTTAATTCACAATTATTTAATCTGTCCAATTACTTTTGGTCCCTTTAAAAACAGGGTGGCACATGTTAAGGAGCTGAAACTCCTAAACCCATCATCCAATTTTAATGTGGATACCCTCAAATGAAAGCTGAAAGTCTGAACTTCAACTGCATCTTGTTTTGTTTAAAATTCATTGTGGTAATGTCTAGAACCAAAATTATAAAAATGTTGTCTCTGTCCAAATATATATGGACCTAACTGTATATATCTATCTGAACTAACAGTCCTTCTGAGGACTAATCCAGCTGTATATATTCAGTGGTGATAGCAGGAGTTAGGCAGGCAGGTTATGTGACAGACTGCAGTGCATGATACAGCACAAGAGAATCCATTGCACGTTCTGACTGCTACTATTACAGATATTTCTAGACATAGCTCCAGGTATCAGGGGCCAGGGCTAATTTTTTTTATCTTAATCCTGATTATTTGCTTAAAAAGCAATCCAGAGTACACAATTTTTCTGCTCCATTTGCTTGTTAGCACTGCAGAATACAGCCAGATCTTTTCCATATTACAGCGATAAAAATCCAGAAATTTGTAGTGAGCATGAAAAATATTGGCCTCCATTTCCATTTTGTTGCAGTGTGTCGGTGAAGCTATTCACACGAGGTGAGGTTATGTTACGCTGCCTTTCCCGTGACCCTCACGTTGTCCAAATTTTGGGTGACAGTCATTACTTGTTGGTGACACTTATAGACCCATGCTACAAGGAGAACTTTCTGTCTCTAATTCCCGTGCCGCACAGGCCTAATAAAATGGGGCAGTACTAGAAGGCCCTTGTTGCGGAATTATTAAAAAAAAAAAAAGCGCTGGCAGCAGAGGTCACAGTTCATTGGACAACCAAGGAGTACAGGTGAGAGAGACACAAATCCAATCCATCAGAGGCAGGGGAACACTGTCAAAGTTCTGGGACAGTTTTCTCTGGCCCTCCCATCGTACATGCCCTGAGGCACGGGGTACATATGGAGGGAAAAGTTTGGGAAGATGCTGAGGGAGTACCTTGCCGACTGTACCAACGTCCTCCGTGGTTCCTCTGTGCTTTATAATTATTGGGTATACAAGCTGGACACGTGGCATGAACTGGCCATCTACGCCTTTGAGGTCCTGGCCTGCCCTGTCCTAGCGTTTTGTCAAAGCAGGTTTTTAGTGCCACTGGTGGAATTATAAGTGAAAGGTTCATCCACCTGTCAACTAAAAATGCGGACAGGCTGACTCTTATAAAAATGAACAAGGGCTGGATTGGGCCAGACTTCTCAACACCACCGAATGATAGCAGCGTAACATAAACTCATATACAGTGTCTTTTTTTGGGAGGTCTAAATCTCTTCCCATGTACCTCTGTTTTCATACCCAGACATGGGTATATGCTTCCTGATTTTGTCTATTTGCTCTTGTCCTCCTCCTTCTCCGCATCCTCATCCTCCACCATGATATCACAGCCATATCTACCATATCACCATATCTACGTCTCTTGCAAGGGGCATTGAAGTTCCTCCAAATTTTTGCCAGCCATTGCATTCACTGCATAGGCAAACAGTTTGGGAGATCCACTTCCTTACAATGGGAACATTGTTTTCAGTAGGCTTTCCGACCTTTGCTTCTCTTGGAAGGGGCAGTGGAGTGCCTCCAATTGTCACTGCATAAGCAAGAACAGTATGGGAGACCCACTCTTTTCTAATGGGAACATGTTGTACTTGTTACTGAAGCCCACATCTATGTGTCTTTAAATTGTTATTGGGGTTTTTCCCAAATTTTGGCAGCCGTTGTACTCACTGCATACCCTGTAACTGGATAGCAGACCCTCTCCTTTCTAATGGGAACTTGTCATTACTGTGGCCCACCTCTATGTGTCTTTAAATTGTTATTGGGGTTTTTCCAAAATGTTGACAGCAATTGTACTCACTGCATACCCTATAACTGTAGAGCAGGACCGCTCTTTTCTAATGGGAACATGTCGTACTCATTACTGAGGTCCACCTCTATGTGTCTTTAAGTTGTTATTGGGGTTTTTTCAAAATGTTGGCAGCCGTTGTACTCGCTGCATACAATATAACTGGATAGCAGACCCGCTCCTTTCTAATGGGAACAAATCGTTATTGTGGCCCACCTCTATGTGTCTTTAAATTGTTATTGGGGTTTTTCCTAAATTTTGTCAGCCGTTGTATTCACTGCATACCCTATAACTTGATAGCAAACCCGCTCCTTTGTAATGGTAACATATCGTGCTCGTTACTGAGGCCCACCTCTTTGTGTCTTTAAATTGATATTGGGTTTTTTTCCAAACTTTGTCAGCCATTGTAGTCCCTGCATATGCAAGAACAGTGTGGGAGACCCACTCTTTTCTAATGGGAACATGTCATTACTGTGGCCCACCTCTATGTGTCTTTAAATTGTTATTGGGGTTTTTCTTAAATTTTGGCAGTCATTGTACTCACTGCATACCCTATAACTGGATAGCAGACCTGCTCCTTTCTAATATGAACATGTCGTTACTGTGACCCACCTCTATGTGTCTTTAAATTGCTATTGAAATTTTTCCAAGATTTTGGCAGCCGTTGTATTCACCGCATACCCTATAACTGGATAGCAGAACTACTACTTTCTAATGGGAACATGTCATACTCGTTACTAAGGCCCACCTCTTTGTGTCTTTAAATTGTTATTGGGGTTTTCCCAAACTTTGTCAGCCATTGTACTCACTGCATACCCTATAACTTGATAGCAGACCCGCTCCTTTGTAATGGGAACATGTCGTACTCGTTACTGAGGCCCACCTCTTTGTGTCTTTAAATTGTTATTAGGGTTTTTCCCAAACTTTGCCAACCGTTGTAGTCACTGCATACGCAAGAACAGTATGGGAGACTCACTCTTTTCTAATGGGAACATGTCGTTACTGTGGCCCACCTCTATGTGTCTTTAAATTGTTAGTAGGGTTTTTCCTGAATTTTGGCAGCCATTGTGCTCACTGCATACCCTATAACTGGATAGCAGACCCACTCCTTTCTAATGGGAACAAATCATTATTGTGGCCCACCTCTATGTGTCTTTAAATTGTTATTGGGGTTTTTCAAAATTTTGCCAGCCGTTGTACTCACTACATACCCTATAACTGGATAGCAGAACCACTACTTTCTAATGGGAACATATCATTACTGTGGCCCACCTCTATGTGTCTTTAAATTGTTATTGGGGTTTTTCAAAAATTTTGGCAGCCATTGCACTCACTGCATACCCTATAACTGGATAGCAGACCCGCTCCTTTGTAATGGGAACATGTCGTACTCGTTACTGAGGCCCACCTCTTTGTGTCTTTAAATTGTTATTAGGGTTTTTCCCAAATTTTGGCAGCCGTTGTAGTCACTGCATATGCAAGAACAGTATGGGAGACCTCCTCTTTTCTGATGGGAACATCTCATTATTGTGGCCCACCTCTATGTGTCTTTAAATTGTTATTAGGGTTTTTCCTGAATTTTGGCAGCCATTGTGCTCACTGCATACCCTATAACTGGATAGCAGACCCACTCCTTTCTAATGGGAACAAATCATTATTGTGGCCCACCTCTATGTGTCTTTAAATTGTTATTGGGGTTTTTCAAAATTTTGCCAGCCGTTGTACTCACTGCATACCCTATAACTGGATAGCAGAACCACTACTTTCTAATGGGAACATATCATTACTGTGTCCCACCTCTATGTATCTTTAAATTGTTATTGGGGTTTTTCAAAAATTTTGGCAGCCATTGCACTCACTGCATACCCTATAACTGGATAGCAGACCCGCTCCTTTGTAATGGGAACATGTCATACTCGTTACTGAGGCCCACCTCTTTGTGTCTTTAAATTGTTATTAGGGTTTTTCCCAAATTTTGGCAGCCGTTGTAGTCACTGCATATGCAAGAACAGTATGGGAGACCTCCTCTTTTCTGATGGGAACATCTCATTACTGTGGCCCACCTCTATGTGTCTTTAAATTGTTATTGGGGTTTTTCCTAAATTTGGGCAACCGTTGTACTCACTGCATACACTATAACTGGATAGCAGACCCGCTCCTTTCTAATGGGAACATGTCGTACTCGTTACTGAGGCCCGCCTCTAAGTGTCTTTAAATTGTTATTGGGTTTTTCCCAAATTTAGCAGCCATTCTACTCACTGCATACCCTATAACTGGGTAGTAGACCCGCTGCTTTCTAATGGGAACATGTCATTACTGTGGCCAACCTCTATGTGTCTTTAAATTGTTATTGTTTTTTTTCCCAAATTTAGTCAGCCCTTGCAGTCACTGCATGGGCATTACCACTATAGGAGACCCACTCCTTTATAATGGGAAAAAATTTTTTACTGAGACCCTCCTCTATGTCTCTTCAAAGGGGTATTGAGGTGCATCCAAATTTTTAGCAGCCCTTGCAGTCACTGCATACGCAATAACAGTATAGGAGACCCACTCTTTAATAATGGGAACAACAAAGCATAGCCGACTGCTGGCCCTTTAAGAATAGTACAGGATGCCTGATGGCCCTATAGAAATAGTCTTTGTGACTTTCAGAGTCCCTCCTTCATAAACTATTTTTTGAAACAGGATGTGTCTGATCATGTCTCACACACCACATGGCAACATAAGGTAGTAAAATGTTAAAATGACATTTACCGGTGAATGTATTTGTCACGGTTGAAAGCAATGCAAAAGTGCAAAGACGCATCAAAAACGCTACGCGTGAACATAGCCCCAGTTATGGAGGAGCATTTTTGTTTTTGGTTATTTATTTTGACTTATATACAAGTCATTACCCAGGAAAGGATGTTCCTTAACATTTTTCCCAGGAAAATCCATTTTGGTTTTGTTTTTGTATGTTTTATTGTGAGTCCATAAAAGTGGCGTAATACTCTGACAACATTGTTGAAGGCAGTGACCTGGGAGTCAGAGTTGCTTCCAGGGGTCTTCCTCATGCTGTTCCTATGTCATTTGAGCATTGTTCCCATCGATTTGGGCAATTTTTAGGCCCTCTGCAGACCGCTGGGGGGGGGTCGCCGGAAAAATGCTCGCGTTTCCCATAGACTTACATTGGGCTTGTTGCTCAGACCAAGCATTCTAATTTGCTCGACCCGAGCAATGAGTACCTGAGCATTTTAGTGCTCTCTCATCACTAGTAGATACTATTTATTAAATACCTTTTGAAACATATTAAAGCAGTGTTGCTATTCAAAAGTCTAATGGTTATATATATATATATTGCCGTAACTAACACAGGTGAACTTTAAGTTTAATAGAAAAGCAAAGAAATGTGTTTTTGGCATCCGAAGAAATGATTTTTAGTCTTGTGGTTGAGATCAAATTCAAAAAATTGATTTTCCCTGGCAAACTAGTGGTGGATGATAAAACAAAATTTGCCCATTTTAAATAGCTTAAATATTCTCTTTGTGAATCAGAATAATTCAATTACTGATACCAAACATGGCATCCTCAATGTCTATTAAAGTCTTCCATTTACGCCTTTGCCAGCGGCTCACATTGATATGAGTTGATTAGCATCTGATAGACATTGTTTTGCTGTAACAGTCCTTATTCATTCTTTGTGTGTTTTATCCTAAAACGTTATTATGAACTCCAAATGAACTCAGATTAAGATTTCAATGTGATAACATTCTCAAAATCTATAAGAAGCAGCTTGGACTTGAAGCATACCAAAGATAGTGTCTAATCAAATAGTGTTTGCAACTCTCTGATTCCCAATGTGAATACTGAGATGGCGAATAACTACTGGTGGATAGAGAAGAAAAGGTTAGTGAGGTCACTACCTAAATAGAAGAAAGGGAAAATGTGTATGAGCGCAAACAAAAGCCTGTCAATACAAAATCTGGCTTCATGACAACTTTATTTTACTGAGATATTACCAAATTACTTTATCTCCACTGTAAAAAAAATAGCATTGGGTCCAACCCTTGGATTAATGGGTTCTCTTAATCTGTTCTCCCACTTTAAAGTATTCACAGTGCTCTTTATCGTTAAAGCCACAGTAATGTTTTGTGAAATATTTTGTGATTTTCTGTTCATTATATTAATTTGTGATTAGAGATGAGCGTTGTTCGACTCGAACTGTTCGCCAATCTCAAATTCGAGCTGTTTTGGGCGGTGTTCGAGCCGTTCGGCGAACACGAACGATTGGAGAAAAATTCGGCTGTTCGAGGTTATGTTCGATAACTGTTCGTGCACCAAAATCATAACTGGATTTTTTCTCAGTAATGATGAAAATTAATGTTAATACGCAGTTTGAGTGTACAGCGGGGTGGGGAGAGGGGCAGGGGATGGATCTCTGCAGGAATAATGAAGATCTCCATTTTTTTTTCTCTTTCCCGCATTTACAGTGGGGAGGTGCAATCTGTCAGCCTATCAGCAGCGCACACACGGAGCGAAGTGCTTTTTTTCACACAAGCAAGGGCATGTGTCATTGGCAGTGTATGTCACATGTCCTTGCCCTATAAGACCAAGCCATTTTCCCCGTCGCCACCATTTTCTCACTGCTGCAGCTGCGTGTTAGACGGCACCGCTGTTGCTGTGTGCGCTATACCTTGTTAATTTCAAGCCAATTTTCGCACAAATCTACAGATAGCTTGGGAGTAGGGAATAGTTGTGATTGCAGTCCTTTTAAGGACTAGGTTACAGCATTTCCTACAACTTTTATCAGGCAGGTCTGTGCTCTTAAATAGATAGATTGTGGGAGTAAAGACTAATTGTAATTGCAGTCCTTTTCAGGACTAGGTTACATCAGTTCCTATCAGTTTTTGCCAGGCAGGTCTGTGCCAGTGCTGTGCAAGTTTTTTTCACAGCATTTGGCTGAATCTAGCAAAGCTAATCCTTTTTGGCCTATTGCAGAGTGTGTTAGTCAGTGGAGTAGCCTATCTGTGTTGCAAGATATACCACCTGTGTATAGAATACCAATTTTTTTACTGCACCTAGTGAAGTAAAATCTTTTGGGCATAGCATCATTCTATTAGTTCATCTATACTGATCTCCATCAGGTTGCAAATTGAATATAATTTTTTTCTGCATCTAGCTCTGAAAAAATATTTGGGCTTCTAGCAGTGTGTGGGACTTGTTCTATTAGTCCATCTATACTGACCTCCATCAGGTTGCAAACTGAATATAATTTTTTTCTGCATCTAGCTCTGAAAAAATATTTGGCCTTCTAGCAGTGTGTGGGACTTGTTCTATTAGTCCATCTATACTGACCTCCATCACGCTGCAAATTCAAAATAATTTTTTGTCTGCATCTAGCTCTGAAAAAAATATTTGGCCTTCTAGCAGTGTGTGGGACTTTCTCTATTAGTCCATCTATACTGACCTCCATCAGGTTGCAAATTAAAAATAATTTTTATCTGCATCTAGCTCTGAAAAAATATTTGGCCTTCTAGCAGTGTGTGGGACTTTCTCTATTAGTCCATCTATACTGACCTCCATCAGGTTGCAAATTAAAAATAATTTTTATCTGCATCTAGCTCTGAAAAAATATTTGGCCTTCTAGCAGTGTGTGGGACTTTCTCTATTAGTCTATCTATACTGACCTCCATCAGGTTGCAAACTGAATATATTTTTTTTCTGCATCTACCTCTGAAAAAATATTTGGGCTTCTAGCTGTGTGTAGGACTTGTTCTATTAGTCCATCTATACTGACCTCCATCAGGTTGCAAACTGAATACAATTTTTTTCTGCATCTACCTCTGAAAAAATATTTGGGCTTCTAGCTGTGTGTGGGACTTGTTCTATTAGTCCATCTATACTGACCTCCATCAGGTTGCAAATTGAATATAATTTTTTTCTGCATCTAACCCAGCCAATAGTTTTGGCCTAATACCACAGTTTGGCCACTCAGCTCTGCTCGGTTCCCATCCATTGCTTTTTTGTGCAAACAACTCCAGAGTTGTGAATTAGTTAACCACCAAAATGAGTGGAAAAAGGCCTGCTGCTGGTGGAAAGGGGAATAGGCGTGTTTGGAAGGGGAAAAAAGGTTGTGTCCGTGGGGTAGGTGTTAAAGCAACAGTAACATCTGCAGAAGAAAGACCATCTTCCAGCCAAACTAAAATGTCTACTTCTTTTAGCGGACAATGTGATAAGATCCCTTTCTTACGGCCACGCCAATCGCTACAAATTCCAGATGAGGCACAAAAACAGCAGGTACTTCAACGGATATCAAGTGCTCCTTTAAGTGGGCTCTCCTCCACATCAACTTCAACATCACAAATACTCCAGTCCTCAAAGGTGTCACCCCAATCGCACTTGCTTCCTCACAGCTCCCAAATCTCCAGCTGCCCATCTGAGTATGAGGTAGAACAGATGGTTGAGTCTGCAGAGCTGTTTACTCATACTATAGCCTGGGAATCAGAGGTCGACTCCAGCGCTTCTGTGAATCCATACGAGGAAATGATCTGCACTGATGCCCAGAATCTTTATGAGTCGGATCCAGGACCAGACGCAGAAGGTTCTGAGCATAATGTAGACCCTCATTCCCAAACTGTAACTCCTGTTGGTGGAGACAATGAGGAAGACGATGATGAGACTCAAATACCTGATTGGAGCGACAACTTTAGTTTTTTGTCAGGGCAGGAACAGGTTGGCTCTGAGGACGACGGGTGTGATAACGCACAGGGTGATGATGATGAGGTTGGAGATCCCACTTACTGTCAACCCACAGTCAGCCAAGAGATGAGGTCAGCAGAGGAGGTGGAGGAAGATGCTAGTGACGACGAGGTCAGGATGCGCCTTCCTGGACAGAGACGTAGTACTGGAAGCACGTCAACAACTGCATCCTCAAACACAACTCTGCCTCTCACCACAAGTCGTGGTGGCTCTTCAGGTCGCATGGGTGCTAAGCCTTGCATAACCTGGGCATTTTTTCAGATCGATAAAGATGACCCAACTCGTGTTATCTGTAACATTTGTCAGCAAAAGCTAAGTAGAGGCCAAAAAATACATAGTTTGAGTACTTCATGCATGAACCGGCACATGGACATGAAGCATAAGTTGCAGTGGGAAGCTCAGTGTGCTACAATGCGGCCTAGCCGGCCGGGCCAACCACCGTCTGCCATATCTTGTGCATCCGCAGCCTCTTCATCCTCTGTGACTGGGGGGACAGCAGTCACACCTGTTTTGGGGCGCAGACCTGCCACCTCTTTACCCGCAACAGCCAGCGTGATTGGCAGGTCATCATTTTCTTTGGAGGTGGTAACACCAGCTGGTGTTGAGCGCTGTCCGACATCGATAGCACCACCTTTGGATCAAGGCAACCTAACATGTCCGCCTGCATCTTCCTCACAGACCGGCAGTTTGCCGGGGACACCCTTATCAACCCCGTCTAAGCACAATAGCCAGCCCTCGGTCCCTCAGATGTGGACAAGTAAAAGACCATTTCCTCCTAGCCATGAGAAAGCTAAGAGGTTGAATTTCATCATCTGCAAGCTCTTGGCTACAGAAATGCTGCCTTTCCGCCTGGTGGACACAGAGGATTTTTGAGACCTTATGTCCGTCGCAGTGCCCCAGTACCAGATGCCCAGTCGGCACTACTTCTCAAAGAAAGGTGTGCCTGCGCTCCACCAGCATGTCGCACACAACATCACCGCTTCTTTGAGAAACTCTGTGTGTGACAGGGTGCATTTCACCACAGACACTTGGACGAGTAGGCATGGACAGGGGCGTTACATGTCGCTGACTGGGCACTGGGTAACTATGGTGACAGCAGGACAAGGGGCTGCTGTCCAAGTCTTGCCGTCCCCACGAGTTGTGCGTCAATCCTCTTTATGTCAAAGTTCCTCCACTGCTTCTGCCTCCTCAACCTCCTCTCGGTCTTCCACCTGCACCCAAAGCCTGTCTGGTCATGCCACAAGCTTTCTAACTGCGCAGAAGGGATCCTGCACACCTCCTTACTATGCTGGCAGTAGGGCTCAACGTCATCAGGCGGTTTTTACTTTGAAATGTCTGGGAAATGTGAGTCACACAGCTGAGGAGTTGTGGTCAGCTCTGGAGAACCAATTTCATGAATGGTTGTCTCCACTGGACCTGAAACCAGGGAAGGCCGTGTGCGACAATGCTGCAAACCTGGGTGCGGCCCTTCGCCGGGGCAATGTCACACACGTGCCTTGTATGGCTCACGTGTTGAACCTGGTTGTCCAGCAATTTTTAGCCCACTATCCCAGACTAGATGGCCTTCTGCAGAGGGCACGGTCACTGTGTGCTCACTTCCGCCGTTCGCATCCCGCAGCTCAGCGACTTACATCTCTACAGAAGTCGTTAGGCCTGCCACTTCACCGGCTAAAATGCGATGTGCCTACCCGGTGGAATTCAACTCTGCACATGTTGCAGCGACTGTGGCAGCACCGACAAGCCCTGGTGCAATACGTTCTGACGTATAGCCTGGGCCAACGAGATCCAGAGGTGGGGCAAATCACGCTGGAGGAGTGGTCTCAGATCAGGGACCTATGCACCCTTCTGCACAGTTTTGAAATGGCGACGAAGATGTTTAGTGCTGACGATGCCATTATCAGCATGACTATTCCGGTGATTTACATGCTGGAGCACATGTTAAACAGAATTCGGAGTCAGGTGGTGGCACAAGAGGAGGTGGAGGAAGTAGAGGAGGAGGAGTTGTATGCGGAAGGGCTAACATCTGCAAGGTCCAGACGGTCGGCAGCACCAAGGCGGCAGGCATGTGAGGGTGGGGGAGATGGTTTTACCAGGGCGCATGATAGCAGTCAAACTAGTGAGGAAGGTGCAGGAGCCCAGGAATAAGTGGAGGACGAACTAATGGAAGACTCATCAGATGAGGGAGACCTTGATCACATTTCTGTTGTGCGAGGTTGGGGGGAGAGGACAGAGGAAGGAAGCATGATTGTTACCTCGCCACCAACACAACAGGAACTTGGTGCTCCTGGATGCGCAACACACATGAGTGCCTTCTTGCTGCACTACCTGCAACATGACCCTCGAATTGTGAGAATTAGAAATAATCCTGACTACTGGGTTGCCACACTGTTAGATCCCCGGTACAAAAGTAAATTTGCAGAAATTATTCCTGCCATAGAAAGGGATGCACGCATGCAGGAGTATCAGCAGAGACTGTTGCAGAATCTTACATGTGCTTTTCCACAAAACACCAGTTGTGCACGTAGTGAATCTCACAGTTCCAACTTGCCAACCGTGGGACCGTCAAGTGTTCAGCACTCAAACCGTAACAGAACCACAGTATCTGCTGGTAACATCAATTTTGCGGAATCATTTCACCACTTTTTTAGCCCATCCTTTGCAAGGCCACAGGAGACAAGAAGTCTGACACATAGTCAACGCCTAGAGACGATGGTACAGGAGTATCTCCAAGTAAACATTGAAGCCATGACTGTGTCACTGGACCCTTGCTCTTTTTGGGCTTCCAATCTGGATAAATGGCCGGAGCTAGCCACTTACGCCTTGGAGATCTTGTCATGCCCCGCAGCCAGCGTTCTGTCTGAACGTGTGTTCAGCGCTGCTGGTGGTGTGCTGACAGATAAGCGCACGCGGCTCTCCACTGATAATGTAGACAGACTCACGTTCATAAAGATGAACAAATCATGGATCCGAAACGACTTTTCTACCCCTGTGTCATCCTGGGGAGAGTAAAAGCTTGATGATTGGTTAAAATCACCCTACCAACCGTTTTAAGCTTTCAAATTACTAATCATGTTTATCTGTATCTTGACTGGAAAATAATTTGGGCTTTGTAGCAGTGTGCAGCACTGATCCTATTAGCCCATCTATACTAAGCTCCACCAGATTTAAAATTAATAATAATTTGTAGCTGCATCTAGCCCGGAAAATAATTTTGGGGCTCCGAGATGCGCAAGACACATAAGTGCCTTCTTGCTGCACTACCTGCAACATGACCCTCATATTGTCAGAATTCGAAGTAATCATGACTACTGGGTTGCCACACTCTTAGATCCCCCAAACTTTTCGATCAACCTTTTCATTTTAATAAAGACCAAAAAAATGGTCATTTTTGAAATTATAAGCATTAGCAGGTTATTAGAAACTGAAATCAAACAGTTTTCAACTCAAAACTTTATTCTAGGTGATGTTACATTTTCACATAGGAACCCTTGTTCGAAAGGAGCTTCTGAACTCTCTCGTCCATTGAATTTGTCAGGTTTTGGATGGTTTCTGCTTCAATTGTTTTGCATGAGGACAGAATACCCTCCCAGAGCTGTTGCTTAGATGTGAACTGCCTCCCGCCATCATAGACACTCCTTTTGATGATGCTCCAGAGGTTCTGAATGGGGTAGAGGTCAGGGGAGCATGGGGGTCACACCATAAGTTTGTCCCCTTTTATGCCCATATCAGCCAGAGATGCAGATGTTTTATGTGCAGCATGAGATGGTGCATTATCATGCAAAAAAATGATCTTGCTGTGAAATACATGGTTCTTCTTCTTGAACCATGGCAGGAAGTGCTGTTTGAGAAAATCCACATATATTATGGAGTTCATCTTTAGCACCTTCAGGGATCCTAAAGGGGCCGACAATCTCTCTTCCCATGATTCCAGCCCAAAACATTACTCCACCTCCTCCTTGTTGGCGCTGTAGCCGTGTTTGCGTGGGGTGTCCATCAACCAGCCATCCTCCACTCCATCCATCTGGACCATCGAGCGCTGCACGGCACTCATCCGTGAACAAAACAGTTTTGAAATCAGTCTTCATGTAATGTTTGGCCCACTGGAGCCGTTTCTGCTTGTGTGAAGTGGATAGAGGAGGTCGACAGGATGGCATATGCACAGCTGCAAACCTCTGAAGAACCCTGCATCTTGTTGTTCGGGGGACGTTGGAGGCACCAGCAGCTTCAAAAACTTGTCTGCTGCTATGACAAGGCTTTTTTGCCGCTGCTCTTTTAACCTGACGTAATTGCCTGTAGGAAAGAGTCCTCAATTTGCCCTTATCAGCATGCACAAGTGTGTACTGTGAATCAGCTACATACTTCATGATTGCCAAGACACTTCATCCTGATCATCGCACAATGTTGATTGTAGTCATGCCTTGACCTAAACACTCCACAATTTGTTGCTTCTCAGCAGCCGACACATCCTTTTTCTTTCCCATTTTGGCAGAAAATGTAGGCTGCTTAATAATGTGAGACAGCCTTCTTAAGTAGTCTTGCCTTTCATTGGACACACCTGCCAAACTAATTAGCACAGGTGTCTGCAATTGCTTACAGTGATATAAAGAGCCCTGACACACATCACCATCAATGAGTTTAACTGACAAACAAACAAATTCTTCCCTTATCACTCCTAAACACTTTTTGCATAATAATTTGGAACACAGTGTACATGTGCTTTTCCACAAAACACCAGTGGTTTACGTAGTCTGTATGGAGTTGTTCAATAAAGGGCCCAAAATTAAGATAACATAGATGGGAGAGGTCTCTATGAATAGGAATTCCTAAGTATTTGATACCCTGTGAGGGCCAGGCAAAGGGAAAGTTGGACTGGATGGAATCCTATATGGATTTGGGGAGGGAGACATCGAGGGCCTCAGACTTCGCTGCATTGATTTTAAAATTTGACCATGTAACAAAGTGATCTATTTCAGCCATAACAGCATTGATGGGTATATGTGATTGAGTGATATATACTAGGACATCATCAGCAAATAGAGAGCACTTGTACTCGGTGCCTCCCACCTCAATCCACCTAATATTGGGGTTATGGCGAATTGATGAGAGCAGGTGCTCCTTCACTAGGATGTATAAGAGAGGGGACAGAGGACATCCCTGCCTTGTCCCATTGGTGATTGTGAAAGGTGATGAAAATGTTCTGATGCACCCCCTGGGCCTTGGGACACCCGGAGCCGGACCCTTTTTGGTGGATGCTGGTGGTTGTAGTCTAAGTGGCGGCGACCCGGTTCCGTGGCTCAGGGTGGTCAAACCAGTGGCGGAACTATTTATGTGGTTTTGATGTTTAAATGTCCGACTACGCCACCCGTGGATTGCGGTCAGAGTGAACCGCCGCTCCAGGGCAGACCGCTGAGGCTGGTGTTGTGGGTGCAGCAGAGCGTAGCATAACTCCCCACGGGAGGAGTATAGCCTCAGGGCAGTGTATGCGGAGGATGGGGGTGATGGTGCAGGGCAGCAGCAGTAACGACACGGAGTCAGTGATGCAGTCCAGGGCCTTTACTCACAGTTCTTATTATCCAGACCACGTCTGCAGGTAACGGCTGCCCACGTCGTACTGTGCTCACCAGGTGAGGGGCTCAGACAACTCCCAGATAACTTTAGAGCGCTTCACAGGACCCCCTTTGTGTGTCCTTTGTCTGGCCTTTCTTACCAACCCTTCTGTCCGGCTGCCTCGGGCCTCCTCTTGGTAAACTTGGCGCCAGTTTCCCTGACCCTATGTGCTGCCCTCCTAGCGGGTGTAGCGAGGGGCTGCGCCACATAAAATGTCACAGCCTCCGGTTTCTAGCTGAGGGTCGTTTCCTGCCTCCACTAGTTTCGGGGACCGGTCTCCCCCTTTGGCCTGACCCCTCCATGCAGGTGGATTCGGGCGTGCGGTGGCGACTCGCCTGTCCGCACCCCTGGGATCCCTTCGTTCCTCGTTCCTGGAGCCTTCTCCGCTCCTCTTCCTTCCTTCTCCCTCTTCCAGGCCTGGGCCTCTGTTACTAGGCCCGCCTCCGGAGCAGAGCTCATGCAGAGCCCCTGCTCCCTGTCACTTCTGCTCAGACTTCTCTGCACTGAACTAAGATGGTGCCCACCTTTTATACTCCCTTCTCAATGCACCCAGGAACTGCTTCCTCCCTGCTCCTGCACTACAGGGTTCCCCTTCCTCAGTGTTCCCTCCCCCCACTCCAGCCAGGGACAGGGACTGTCGTGCCCATCTCAGGGGCATATTGGTCGCCCTCCCCCACGGCAATGTGGTGTAATGCATGCAGGTATCGGGTCCTGATCCACACTCCATCCTTACCTGAGAGTGAGATATCACACCTCACGGTCAGGTGCAATACCTCTGTAGCAACCGAGCCCTCAGGGTGCTACAGTTCCATTTATCTTCAGCCTAGGTGACGTACTGCGATACAGGGCCGTGATTTTGGCTATAAAAGGGACCCCTACCCAAAGCTTTTTAAGAGAATCATATATGGCGTGCCAGGAGACTCTATGGAATGCTTTCTCAGCATCCAACGAGAGTATCTAATTACAAATTTTTAACTGCATCTAGCCCAGGAAATACTTTGTGCCTAGTAGCAGTGTCTGCTAGTCAGCGGATTATCCCGGCTGTTAAGCAAGCTACACCACCTGTAGTTTGGACACTTAATTTTTTCAAAGGAAATGCTTCGGGACCACGGGATACTCAGTGAAGAGCATCAGGAGGCACCCCAAGGCATAGGGGCTGGGACTGGCAGTAGGATGCCTTGCGGTGGACAGCCGAGCTCGATCCTTATAAAAGCTTTTTAACTGCAGCAGCTTTAGTGGACGCTACTGGAGCTGGAATTACGCAGCTGCTGGCATGAGACTTGCCCTCCAATAGATCCTTGTAAATGGATTTAAAGTGTATTCATTCAAATTAGAGAGACAATTTAAATTAAAAAGCTTAGAGCTGCCTCCACCACAGGGGGGCTCGCTCGACCCACCAGCGGACAGGCACCAGTATTGGGAGAGGGGGGCTGGCCGTCAGGATTCACCGCGGCTCTGGCACAAACCCGGCGACACGGAGGTGGCACGGGCAGGAGCGGACTGAACGTGTCGGCTTCTCACTTTTTGGATTTTAGAAGGGCATGACATGCCTATATCTGTGTCTCCCCCTCCTTTTACTCCTCCACCTCTTTTCTTTTCTCATGACTATATGTACTTGTCACTTTTCCATGTGTTAGTTGTGTCTTCTGAGCAGTTTGTCAGCTTTTGGACACCTTTGAAGGTGTTTTCTATGTGTTTCTATGTGTTTTTGTTTGCCTGCCATTGGTTTTAATGGTGTTCGAAGGTGTTCGCCGAACAGTTCGACGAACAGTTCGGCGAACACACGGGTGTTCGACGAACCGAACTCGAACACTACGGGGGTGGCTCAACACTAGAGTGGACATGGATGTCAAACATTTGAACCATCCTCCAAAACTTTGAGGACTCCACCAAGATGGTGAGCGGCAATGACGCCATAATTAGCATCACCATCCTGCTTCTCTGTCTTCTGAAATGCTCTCTGCTCACAATTAAAGAGGATGCTTTGCAGGCGAAGCACGATGATATGGAGCAAGGAACCATACAGGGTGATTACACACAGCCCAGCCTCATCTCATCCCAACATGGATTGGGTGACAATGAGAAAGAGGAGGAGGAAGAGGAGGAAGAACAGGAGCTTGTTTCCTGCGCTATAGATGGTACTACCTGCACAACTCTCGTACTGTCTGTTCAGCGTGGATGGCTTGAGGACAGGGAGGAGGAGGTAGAGGAGTAGGAGGAGAGCATGGTTAGTCGTCCTCTTGGTGAGGACACAGAATTCTTGCCTCTTTGCAGTCTGGCACACATGGCTGAGTTTATGTTATGCAACCTTTCCCGTGACCCTCGCATTGTCCAAATTTTGGGTGACAGTCATTACTGGTTGGTGACACTTCTAGACCCACCCTACAAGGAGAACTTTCTGTCTCTTATTCCCGTGCAGGACAGGCCTAATAAAATGGGGCAGTACGAGAAGGCCATTGTTGCGGAATTATTTAAAAAATTCCCATCTGAAAATGCTGGCGGTAGAGGTCACAGTTCGTTGGACAACCAAGGAGTACAGGCAAGAGAGACCCAAATGTAATTGAGCAGAGGCAGTGGAACACTGTCAAAGTTCTGGGACAGTTTTCTCAGACCATCCCATCTCACAGGCCCTGAGGCACAGGGTATTCTCCCAAGGAAAGAAAAGTTTCAGAAGAGGGTGAGGAAGTACCTTGCCGACCGTACCAACGTCCTCTGTGATTCCTCTGTGCCTTATAATTATTGGGTATGCAAGCTGGACATGTGGCATGAACTGGCTCTCTACGCCTTGGAGGTCCTGGCCTGCCCTGCTGCTAGCGTTTTGTCAAAGCGGGTTTTTAGTGCGGCCAGTGGAATTATAACCGATAGGTACATCCGCCTGTCAACTGAAAATGTTGACAGGCTGACTCTTATAAAAAATGAACAAGGGCTGGATTGGGCCAGACTTCTCAACACCACCGAATGATAGCAGCATAACATAGACTTAAGTACAGTGTTTTTTTTGAGAGGTCTATCTCTATTCCCATGTACATTTGTCTTCACACCCAGACATGGGTATACGCTTCCTGATTTTGTTTATTTGCTCTTGTCCTCCTCCTTCTCCCCATCCTCATCCTCCACCACCATATCACTACCATATGTACCAGATCAACATATCTACGTCTCTTGCAAGGGACATTGGAGTTCCTCCAAATTTTTGGCAGCCGTTGCTTCACTGCATAGACAAACAGTATGGGAGACCCACTTCCTAATAATGGAAACATTGTTTTCAGGAGGCTCTCTGACCTCTACGTCTCTTGCAAGGGGCATTGGAGTTCCTCCAGATTTTTGGCAGCCGTTGTTTCACTGCATAGGTAAACAGTATGGGAGACCCACTTCCTAATAATGAGAGCATTTTCTGCAGGAGATCCTCCGACCTCTACGTCTCTTGCAAGGGGCATTGGAGTTCCTACAAATTTTTGGCAGTCGTTGCATTCACTGCATAGGCAAACAGTATGGGAGACCCACTTCCTAATAATGGGAACATTTTTTTCACGAGGTCCTCCGACCTCTACGTCCCTTGCAAGGGGCATTGGAGTGTCTCCAGATTTTTGACAGCCATTGCAGTCACTGCATAGGCAAATAGTATGGGAGACCCTCTCCTTTCTAATGGGAATATGTCGTTACTGAGGCCCACCTCTATGTGTCTTTAAATTGTTATGGGGGTTTTTCCTAAATTTTGGCAGCCGTTAGCTCACTGCATACCCTATAACTGAATAGCAGACCCTCTCCTTTCTAAAGGGAACATGTCATACTCGTTACTGTGGCCCAGCTCTATGTGACTTTAAATTGTTAGTGGGGTTTTTCCTAAATTTTGGCAGCCATTGGACTCACTGCATACCCTATAACTGTATAGCAGACCCTCTCCTTTCTAATGGGAACATTTTGTTATTTTGGCCCAGCTCTATGTGTCTTTAAATTGTTAGTGGGGTTTTTCCTAAAATTTGGCAACCGTTGGACTCACTGCATACCCTATAACTGTATAGCAGACCCTGTCCTTTCTAACGGGAACATGTCGTTACTTTGGCCCAGTTCTATGTGACTTTAAATTGTTAGTGGGGTTTTTCCTTAATTTTGTCAGCCGTTGGACTCACTGCATACCCTATAACTGAATAGCAGACCCTCTCCTTTCTAAGGGGAACATGTCATTACTGTGGCCCACCTCTATGTGTCTTTAAATTGTTAGTGGGGTTTTTCCTACATTTTGTCAGCCGCTGGACTCACTGCATACCATATAACTGGATAGCAGACCCTCTCCTTTCTAATGGAAGCATATCATTACTGTGGCCCAGCTCTATGTGTCTTTAAATTGTTAGCGGGGTTTTTCCCAAATTTTGGCAGCCCTTGCAGTCACAGCATGGGCATTACCACTATAGGAGACCCGATCCTTTATAATGGGAACATTTTTTTTACTGAGATCCTCCTCTAGGTCTCTTCAAAGAGGTATTGGGTTGGATACAAATTTTTGGCAGCCCTTGCAGTCACTGCATACGCAATAACAGTATAGGAGACCCACTCGTTAATAATGGGAACAACAAAAGCATAGCTGACTGCTGGCCCTTTAAGGATAGTAAGGTCCGCCTGAAAGCCCTATAAAAATAGTCTTTGTGACTTTCAGAGTCCATCCATTATAAGTGAAACAGGATGTGTCTGAGTATGTGTCACACACCACATGGCCAAATAATGCATTCACCGTTAAAATGACATTTCCCGGTGAATGCATTTGTCTTGGTTGAAAGCAATGCAAAAGTACAAAAATGCATCAAAAACGCAAGGTGTGGAAGAGCAATTTTTTTGGGGTTATTTATTTTGCCTTCTATACAAGTCATTTCCCTGGAAAGGATGTTCCTTAACATATGTCCCAGGAAAATCCATTTTGGCTTCGTTTTTGTATGTTTTATTGTGAGTCCGTAAAAGTGGCGTAATACCTCTGACAACGTTGTTGACAGCAGTGACCTGGGAGTCAGAAATGCTTCCAGGGGTCTTTCCCATGCTGTTCCCATGTCATTTGAGCACTGTTCCCATTGATTTGGGCAATTTTTAGGCCCTCTGCAGACCGCCGGTGGGAGCTGCCGGAAAAATGCTTGAGTTTCCTATAGACTTACATTGGGCTCGTTACTCGGACCGAGCACTTGAGCACTCCAATTTGCTCGACTTGAGCAATGAGTAACCGAGCATTTTAGTGCTTGCTCATCACTATTTGCAAAATAAAAGTAAATCTTAGATTATAATTTATTTCCTAATATATATATATATATATATATATATATATATACATATAGAACAATGTATCCCTCTTCTGTAGGTCCAGGCTTTTGCAGTTTTTATGCATAGGAGGAATTCTAAACATTTAGATGAGTGTTCTGCATGATTTGTGTGACCCTTTAAAATTCTATTATGGGGTTCTCTGTTTGTGAGGGTGTGGCCCTTTGTATTTTTACAGTTGGGCAAGTAAGAGATGTGGATTCTTCTTCTCTTGGAGTGTGCATTGTGTTTTAGAGGAAATTAAAATGGTATAAGGTCGTATTCAGAATTTATTTTTGTGTAGCATTCTAAAATAAATCAGATAAAGGTCGGGTGTGTTTTTACGTTGTTTTACATGTTTTTATTTTTATTTTGTTTTGTTTTGAAATATGGTCACATTGTGCTACTGATTTTTTTTACACTAGCAAAAAAGAAGCAAGACAAAAATATATCTCATACCCTACCATAATTATATATAAATGTAAAGCAAAATTGCATAATAAATATAGGGTACTTAGTGAACTATTTTTGATCAAAAAAAGTATACAAGCCGTCCCACCAGCGGCAAGGTGACCCTAAATTGGGACGGTACCTATACTGCCTATATTAAAAACCTTACTGTATATCAAAGTTGAAGTAATGCATATAAAAGGGTAGACAAATAGGACCGGGTCCCAACTCCAGACCACCTAGGCCCGTGGTAAGCTACATATATACCAATCAGCTCAACAAAGGGCATGCCACACCCTTAAATTGCACAGAATGCAAACAAGTCAAAAAAACAGACAATGTGAACTGAGGTCTAAGATGGCAGACATACAAGAAACAGAGGCATGTTCACACAGTAAGGTTTTTAATATAGGCAGTATAGGTACCGTCCCAATTTTGCTTCTTTTTTGCTAGTGTGAACATGCCTCTGTTTCTTGTATGTCTGCCATCTTAGACCTCAGTTCACATTGTCTGGTTTTTTGACTTGTTTGCATTCTGTGCAATTTAAGGGTGTGGCATGCCCTTTGTTGAGCTGATTGGTATATATGTAGCTTACCACGGGCCTAGGTGGTCTGGAGTTGGGACCCGGTCCTATTTGTCTACCCTATTATATGCATTACTTCAACTTTGATATACAGTAAGGTTTTTAATATAGGCAGTATAGGTACCGTCCCAATTTAGGGTCACCTTGCCGCTGGTGGGACGGCTTGTATACTTTTTTTGATCAAAAATAGTTCACTAAGTACCCTATATTTATTATGCAATTTTGCTTTACATTTATATATAATTATGGTAGGGTATGAGATATATTTTTGTCTTGCTTCTTTTTTGCTAGTGTGAACATGCCTCTGTTTCTTGTATGTCTGCCATCTTAGACCTCAGTTCACATTGTCTGGTTTTTTGACTTGTTTGCATTCTGTGCAATTTAAGGGTGTGGCATGCCCTTTGTTGAGCTGATTGGTATATATGTAGCTTACCACGGGCCTAGGTGGTCTGGAGTTGGGACCCGGTCCTATTTGTCTACCCTATTATATGCATTACTTCAACTTTGATATACAGTAAGGATTTTAATATAGGCAGTATAGGTACCGTCCCAATTTAGGGTCACCTTGCCGCTGGTGGGACGGCTTGTATACTTTTTTTGATCAAAAATAGTTCACTAAGTACCCTATATTTATTATGCAATTTTGCTTTACATTTATATATAATTATGGTAGGGTATGAGATATATTTTTGTCTTGCTTCTTTTTTGCTAGTGTGAACATGCCTCTGTTTCTTGTATGTCTGCCATCTTAGACCTCAGTTCACATTGTCTGGTTTTTTGACTTGTTTGCATTCTGTGCAATTTAAGGGTGTGGCATGCCCTTTGTTGAGCTGATTGGTATATATGTAGCTTACCACGGGCCTAGGTGGTCTGGAGTTGGGACCCGGTCCTATTTGTCTACCCTTTTATATGCATTACTTCAACTTTGATATACAGTAAGGTTTTTAATATAGGCAGTATAGGTACCGTCCCAATTTAGGGTCACCTTGCCGCTGGTGGGACGGCTTGTATACTTTTTTTGATCAAAAATAGTTCACTAAGTACCCTATATTTATTATGCAATTTTGCTTTACATTTATATATAATTATGGTAGGGTATGAGATATATTTTTGTCTTGCTTCTTTTTTGCTAGTGTGAACATGCCTCTGTTTCTTGTATGTCTGCCATCTTAGACCTCAGTTCACATTGTCTGGTTTTTTGACTTGTTTGCATTCTGTGCAATTTAAGGGTGTGGCATGCCCTTTGTTGAGCTGATTGGTATATATGTAGCTTACCACGGGCCTAGGTGGTCTGGAGTTGGGACCCGGTCCTATTTGTCTACCCTTTTATATGCATTACTTCAACTTTGATATACAGTAAGGTTTTTAATATAGGCAGTATAGGTACCGTCCCAATTTAGGGTCACCTTGCCGCTGGTGGGACGGCTTGTATACTTTTTTTGATCAAAAATAGTTCACTAAGTACCCTATATTTATTATGCAATTTTGCTTTACATTTATATATAATTATGGTAGGGTATGAGATATATTTTTGTCTTGCTTCTTTTTTGCTAGTGTGAACATGCCTCTGTTTCTTGTATGTCTGCCATCTTAGACCTCAGTTCACATTGTCTGGTTTTTTGACTTGTTTGCATTCTGTGCAATTTAAGGGTGTGGCATGCCCTTTGTTGAGCTGATTGGTATATATGTAGCTTACCACGGGCCTAGGTGGTCTGGAGTTGGGACCCGGTCCTATTTGTCTACCCTTTTATATGCATTACTTCAACTTTGATATACAGTAAGGTTTTTAATATAGGCAGTATAGGTACCGTCCCAATTTAGGGTCACCTTGCCGCTGGTGGAACGGCTTGTATACTTTTTTTGATCAAAAATAGTTCACTAAGTACCCTATATTTATTATGCATTTTGCTTTACATTTATATATAATTATGGTAGGGTATGAGATATATTTTTGTCTTGCTTCTTTTTTGCTAGTGTGAACATGCCTCTGTTTCTTGTATGTCTGCCATCTTAGACCTCAGTTCACATTGTCTGGTTTTTTGACTTGTTTGCATTCTGTGCAATTTAAGGGTGTGGCATGCCCTTTGTTGAGCTGATTGGTATATATGTAGCTTACCACGGGCCTAGGTGGTCTGGAGTTGGGACCCGGTCCTATTTGTCTACCCTTTTATATGCATTACTTCAACTTTGATATACAGTAAGGTTTTTAATATAGGCAGTATAGGTACCGTCCCAATTTAGGGTCACCTTGCCGCTGGTGGGACGGCTTGTATACTTTTTTTGATCAAAAATAGTTCACTAAGTACCCTATATTTATTATGCAATTTTGCTTTACATTTATATATAATTATGGTAGGGTATGAGATATATTTTTGTCTTGCTTCTTTTTTGCTAGTGTGAACATGCCTCTGTTTCTTGTATGTCTGCCATCTTAGACCTCAGTTCACATTGTCTGGTTTTTTGACTTGTTTGCATTCTGTGCAATTTAAGGGTGTGGCATGCCCTTTGTTGAGCTGATTGGTATATATGTAGCTTACCACGGGCCTAGGTGGTCTGGAGTTGGGACCCGGTCCTATTTGTCTACCCTTTTATATGCATTACTTCAACTTTGATATACAGTAAGGTTTTTAATATAGGCAGTATAGGTACCGTCCCAATTTAGGGTCACCTTGCCGCTGGTGGGACGGCTTGTATACTTTTTTTGATCAAAAATAGTTCACTAAGTACCCTATATTTATTATGCAATTTTGCTTTACATTTATATATAATTATGGTAGGGTATGAGATATATTTTTGTCTTGCTTCTTTTTTGCTAGTGTGAACATGCCTCTGTTTCTTGTATGTCTGCCATCTTAGACCTCAGTTCACATTGTCTGGTTTTTTGACTTGTTTGCATTCTGTGCAATTTAAGGGTGTGGCATGCCCTTTGTTGAGCTGATTGGTATATATGTAGCTTACCACGGGCCTAGGTGGTCTGGAGTTGGGACCCGGTCCTATTTGTCTACCCTTTTATATGCATTACTTCAACTTTGATATACAGTAAGGTTTTTAATATAGGCAGTATAGGTACCGTCCCAATTTAGGGTCACCTTGCCGCTGGTGGAACGGCTTGTATACTTTTTTTGATCAAAAATAGTTCACTAAGTACCCTATATTTATTATGCATTTTGCTTTACATTTATATATAATTATGGTAGGGTATGAGATATATTTTTGTCTTGCTTCTTTTTTGCTAGTGTGAACATGCCTCTGTTTCTTGTATGTCTGCCATCTTAGACCTCAGTTCACATTGTCTGGTTTTTTGACTTGTTTGCATTCTGTGCAATTTAAGGGTGTGGCATGCCCTTTGTTGAGCTGATTGGTATATATGTAGCTTACCACGGGCCTAGGTGGTCTGGAGTTGGGACCCGGTCCTATTTGTCTACCCTTTTATATGCATTACTTCAACTTTGATATACAGTAAGGTTTTTAATATAGGCAGTATAGGTACCGTCCCAATTTAGGGTCACCTTGCCGCTGGTGGGACGGCTTGTATACTTTTTTTGATCAAAAATAGTTCACTAAGTACCCTATATTTATTATGCAATTTTGCTTTACATTTATATATAATTATGGTAGGGTATGAGATATATTTTTGTCTTGCTTCTTTTTTGCTAGTGTGAACATGCCTCTGTTTCTTGTATGTCTGCCATCTTAGACCTCAGTTCACATTGTCTGGTTTTTTGACTTGTTTGCATTCTGTGCAATTTAAGGGTGTGGCATGCCCTTTGTTGAGCTGATTGGTATATATGTAGCTTACCACGGGCCTAGGTGGTCTGGAGTTGGGACCCGGTCCTATTTGTCTACCCTTTTATATGCATTACTTCAACTTTGATATACAGTAAGGTTTTTAATATAGGCAGTATAGGTACCGTCCCAATTTAGGGTCACCTTGCCGCTGGTGGGACGGCTTGTATACTTTTTTTGATCAAAAATAGTTCACTAAGTACCCTATATTTATTATGCAATTTTGCTTTACATTTATATATAATTATGGTAGGGTATGAGATATATTTTTGTCTTGCTTCTTTTTTGCTAGTGTGAACATGCCTCTGTTTCTTGTATGTCTGCCATCTTAGACCTCAGTTCACATTGTCTGGTTTTTTGACTTGTTTGCATTCTGTGCAATTTAAGGGTGTGGCATGCCCTTTGTTGAGCTGATTGGTATATATGTAGCTTACCACGGGCCTAGGTGGTCTGGAGTTGGGACCCGGTCCTATTTGTCTACCCTTTTATATGCATTACTTCAACTTTGATATACAGTAAGGTTTTTAATATAGGCAGTATAGGTACCGTCCCAATTTAGGGTCACCTTGCCGCTGGTGGGACGGCTTGTATACTTTTTTTGATCAAAAATAGTTCACTAAGTACCCTATATTTATTATGCAATTTTGCTTTACATTTATATATAATTATGGTAGGGTATGAGATATATTTTTGTCTTGCTTCTTTTTTGCTAGTGTGAACATGCCTCTGTTTCTTGTATGTCTGCCATCTTAGACCTCAGTTCACATTGTCTGGTTTTTTGACTTGTTTGCATTCTGTGCAATTTAAGGGTGTGGCATGCCCTTTGTTGAGCTGATTGGTATATATGTAGCTTACCACGGGCCTAGGTGGTCTGGAGTTGGGACCCGGTCCTATTTGTCTACCCTTTTATATGCATTACTTCAACTTTGATATACAGTAAGGTTTTTAATATAGGCAGTATAGGTACCGTCCCAATTTAGGGTCACCTTGCCGCTGGTGGGACGGCTTGTATACTTTTTTTGATCAAAAATAGTTCACTAAGTACCCTATATTTATTATGCAATTTTGCTTTACATTTATATATAATTATGGTAGGGTATGAGATATATTTTTGTCTTGCTTCTTTTTTGCTAGTGTGAACATGCCTCTGTTTCTTGTATGTCTGCCATCTTAGACCTCAGTTCACATTGTCTGGTTTTTTGATTTTTTTTACAGCTTATTTGAAGGTCAGTGAAAAATATGTTGTGTATGTAAAGCTTTTCACATTTTAGTATAAATTTTCAAATATCATGTGACACTAAAAATCCCTAGACCATGGTGCTAAATGCTGTGTAGGAATGGGAGCTGATAAAACAGAAATTGTAATATACAGAGTAAAAGCATGCAACTGTCCCTATATATATATAAGGTCAAGCTTATCACCTAGATGTTAAGATCTTTGTTACATTTTCCACCTTTAGCTGATATAGATGATGGAGGCCAGGACAAGGGTAATTCGTTGATGGTTGATCCCTATTTCAACTGAGGGCCTATAAAAAGTTGTCTCATTACAAACGAGCCACACAAGAAACTTCTCATGATTGATAAAACCAGTGAGCTGTCTCAAGACCTTGGCAACCTTATTGTTCCAAAACATAATGATGGCATTGGTTGCAGAAGAATTTCTAAACTACTGAAGGCTCCAATTGCATTGTTGGGGCTATAATTCGGAAGTGAAAGGACATCATTTCATCATAAACTAGTAACGATCAGATGCTTCACACAGGATTTCAGACATAAGAGTGAAAAGAATTATCAGAGGAGTTGTCTAAGAGCCAAGGACCACCTGTGAAGAGCTACAGAAAGACCTGGAATCCACAGGTACAATTGTTTCAAAGAAAACTAAAGTAATGCACTCAACCTCCATGGCCTGTATTTACATTCATCATGTATGCACATTCATCATTCATCAGCACTCTATTGCTGAACAAAAAGCATGTTCAATCGCGTCTAAAGTTTGTTCAACAACATTTAGACAAGCCTGTGAAATACTGGGAGAATATAGTCTGGCCAGATGAGACCAAAATTGAACTCTTTGCATGCCACAATAAACACCGTGTTTGGAAGCCAAAAGACACTACATGTCACCCCAAAACACCATACCAACAGTGAAGTTTGGAGGTAGGAACATCATGGTGTGGTACTGTTTTTCATCATACGTCACTGGCAAACTTCATGTAATTGAAGGAAGGATTGAATGAACAAATGGCATTTGTACAAAGTATTAAATACATTTCAGTAAGAGTGTTCAATACTTTTTCCCTGTGTCATTTCACATTATTATACATAAGTTGATTTATGGACATCCATGGTTTGATTTCTTTGCCTGTGTGGATTGGATGAGTTGTTAACAACATTTGATGAGAATTTCATTTCAATGGCACTTTTAGAAAGATATTTACTTAGAATATTAGTGACATATTTAATACGTATTTCACTCACTGTATATATATAAAATATAATTTTTTTCGGAATAAAAACTAGGTGCTGACTTTACCCCATTCTGGTTGTTAAATATTATATAATTTAAAATGTCTTCAGTGAGAACAGGCTTTCTCAGTTACCAGTCATCAACATGACAAAAATGTATTTTAATGACAAACTGTAGAGAAAACAATTTGTGACACATGTAATTTCACCCCCCAAACCTGTTTTCACCTTTCTCGACAGGGCAATTTTTGTCAAAACTGACTAGTGTCACTTTATGAGGTAATAATGCTGCAACTCTTCACCATATCCCAGTAATTTTGAGATTGTTTTTTTTCATGACATACTTTACTTCATGTTAGTGGTAAATTTTGGTCGATATATTTTGTATTTATTTATTAAAATATCAACAATTTCACAAAATATTTCAAAATTTTGCAATTTTCAAACTTTTCATTTTTATGACCTTAAACCAAATAGCTATACCACACAAAATAGTTTATAAAGAACATTTACCACATGTTTACGTCACTTTAAAATTATTTTCTCAACAGAATGTTTTATTGTTAGGAAGTTAGAAGGGTTAAAAGTTTATCAGCAATTTATCATTTTTCAAAAAATATTTACAAAAATATTTTTTTAGGGACCACATCCCATTTGAAGTGACTTTGAGGAGCATATGTGAAAGAAAATACCCAAAAGTGACACTATTTAAAAACTATACCACTCAAAGTGCTCAAAACCACATGCAAAAAGATATTTACCCTTTAGGAGCTTCACAGGCTTGAAAGCAATGTGGAAGGAAAAACATGAAATTTTTACTTTTTCCCACAAAAATATTGCTTTAGCTCCAAATTTTGCACTTTAAAAAGGATAACAGGAGAAACAAGACCTTACAATTTGTTGTGCAGTTTCTCCTGAGTACACTGATACCCCCATCTGTGGTGGAAATCCAGTAATTGAGTGCATGGCAGCGCTTGGAAGGGAAGGAGCAACATTCAACTTTTGGAGCGCAAAATTGGCTGGAATAGATAGCGGATGCCACTGTCCCTGGAACTGTGACCTAACTATCCCTGTCCCAGGGGTACTCTTGATGGTAGAGAGGTCTGTGTGTCCAACCTTACTGTGCTCCTGTTAAAACCTATTCTGTCCCCTCACTTACCCCATGACTCATGGTACAGAACTGTAAAGCCCCCGTCTCACATAGCGATATCGCTAGCGATATCGCTGCTGAGTCACGGTTTTGGTGACTCACCAGCGACCTCACCAGCGATGTCGCTGTGTGTGACACTTTGCAACGATCAGGCCCCTGCTGTGAGGTCGCTGATCGTTGCAAAGTGTCCTGGACCATTTTTTGGTCGTTGGCCTCCCGCTGGCCAGCACACATCGCTGTGTGTGACCAGCGGGACCAACGATCTGGCTGGTAACTATGGTAAACATCGGGTTACTAGGGGCACGCGCGCACTTAGTAACCCGCTGTTTACCATGGATACCACTCTGCTACGGTGCACGGAGGCTCCCGCGCACCGTAGCAGAGTGGTATCCATGGTAAACAGCGGGTTACTAGGGGCACACGCGCACTTAGTAACCCGATGTTTACCATAGTTACCAGCCTGCTCCTGCTTGCAGCAGGCTGGTAACGGGTGCAGGACATCGTGGAACGATTCTTTCCACGATATCGCTGCTCCCCTGATCGCTGGTGAGCCTGCCTGTTTGACAGCTCACCAGCGATGTATTAGCGATGCAGCAACGATCCCTGACAGGTCGTATCGTTGTCGGGATCGCTGCTGCATCGCTTAGTGTGACGGGGCCTTAAGGGAAACAAAACACAAAGACAGACAGGGATAATGGACAGCAACTATCATACAAAAACACTCACCAAGAATAGGGAGGAAGATAGGGAAAGGGAGGAATAAACAAACTTAATAGGAATAAGGAAAAAGAGATAAACACTCACGAACCTACAGTACACAGACTACTTCAACTACTACTCCCAACTACTCAGCTCTACAATTTACAGGAAGATGATTCTTTCACCGGTAAGGAATAAATGCCCAGAGCCAGTGTTATGTCCCATGATTGGGAATTTCACAGACTATATTGGACTTCTTACAGTTTCTATGTATTGCAGTTCCATTGTATTGCAGTAATGTTTGTTTCCTTACAAGTTTGTCCCTTCTCTCTCCCTGTCTCCCTCTCATGTGACTGTGATGTAGCTAACCCCTCCCTTCTTCTTCATGTTTCTTTCACATTCACCATCTTCAACCATGATAGAGGCTCATGTGCTTTCATCCTGCATCTAAAAAAGTCTTTTTACCTGCTGCTGGATGTACTACAACCAGATTCCTGCAAGAAAGAATAAAGCTTCCTCTAAATCTTCACAATGTGACTTCCTGCAGCCAAGTTAAAGCTATCTGTGAACATCGCCCTTGTAAGTAAGGTGAAGAGGCAGTCTGGAAACAGTGTCTCACAGTGCCCTATACTTACTGCACAGCCATGGGGACAGAATAGCCAGTATATACAATTGAAACCAGAAGTTTACATACACCATATAAAAAGACACATTTGCATATTTTTCTCAATATCTGACATGAAATCAGAATAAACCTTTCCCGTTTTAGGTCAATTAGGATTACCATAATTTTTTATATTTGCCAAATGCCAGAATAATGAGAGAGAGAGGCATTTTTATTACTTACTGCAAAGTCAAAAGTTCACATACACTAAGATTACTATGCCTTTAAACAATTCTGGACTGCCCATATGATGATGTCATGTGTTTGGAAGCTTCTGATAGTTTTTTTAGCAACTGAGTTAATTAGAGACACACCTGTGAATGTATTTTAATGCACACCTGAAACGCACTGCTTCTTTGTGTAGCATCATGGGAAAGTTTAAAGAAATCAGCCAAGATATCAGAAAGAGAATTGTGGACATTCACAAGCCTGGATCATCTTTGGGTCCAATTTCAAGATACCTGACGGTGCCTCGTTCAACTGTACAAACAATTATATGCAAGTACAAATAAGTTGGGAATGTCCAGCGATCATACCGCTCAGGAAGGAGACGGGTTCTGTGTCCCAGAGATGAACGTGCTTTGGTCCGACATGTGCATATCAACCCAAGTACAAAAGCAAAAGATCTTTGTGAGGATGATGGTGGAAACTTTTAAGCTTGTGTCAATATCCACAGTGAAACGAGTACTGTATCAACATGGGCTGTAAGGCCACTCTGCCAGGAAAAAGCCATTACTCCAAAAGAAACATAAAAAAGCCAGAATAATGTTTGCAAAAGCACACAAGAACAAAGACATTAATTTTTGGAGACATGTCCTGTGGTCTGATGAAACTAAAATTGAGCTTTTTGGGCATAATGACCATCGTTCTGTTTGGAGGAAAAAGGAAGAAGCTTGGAAGCCTAAGAACACCATCCCAACTGTGAAACACTGGGGAGGTTGTATCATGTTGTGGGGTTGTTTTGCTGCAGAAGGGACTGGTGCACTTCACAAAATAGATGGCATCATGTGAAAAGAAGATAATGTGGCAATACTGAAGCAACATCTCAAGACATCAGCCAGGAAGTTAAAGCTTTGGCGGAAATGTGTCTTCCAAATGGACAATGACCCGAAGCATACTGCCAAAATGGTAACAAAGTGGCTTAAGGATAATAAAGTCAATGTTTTGGAGTGGCCATCACAAAGCCCTGATCTCTATCCTACTGAAAATGTATAGGCAAAGCTGAAAAGGCAGGTGCGAGCAAGGCGACCTACAAACCTGGATCAGTTACACCAGTTTTGTCAAGAAGAATGGGCCCAAATTCCAGCCAACTATTGTGAGAAGCTTGTGGAATGATATCCCAAATGTTTGACCCAAGTCATTCCGTTTAAGGGCAATGGTACCAAATCCTAATGAAATGTATGTAAACTTTTGACTTTGCAGTAAGTAATAAAAATACCTTAAACATTTTATCTCTCTCATTATTCTGGCATTTGGCAAATATTAGAAATTATGGCAATCCTAACTGACCTAAAACGGGAAAGGTTTATTCTGATTTCATGTCAGATATTGAGAAAAACATGCTTATGTGTCTTTTTATATAGCGTATGTAAAGTTCTTCGTTTAACTGTATAGGGAGAGGAAATTATATTAGCAGCTGCAGCTGAAAATAATCTGTTTTCCCAGCCAGCAAGGAAAGAGTCCTTAACCCTTTCCGCATGTGACATGCAGAAGTAGTGCTGTTGCAGAGTGTGAGATGCAGAAGTAGTGCTGTTGTTTTAAAAGCATTCAGCAACTATTAGAAATAACACAAGCACAGGATACAGGAAGTGCTGTTCTCCAGAAGCATCCAGCAACTAGAGGGGTTAGCACAGTCACAGGAGAAGGGGAGTGTTTTAGCAGAGCCCCAGGGGGATCTGTCTGTCCGGAGCCGAAGAGAAAGGTGGCTTATGATCTGTATCTCACAGAAGTCAAGGGAACAGAATTCAGGTCAGGAGTTAAGCTAAACAAAGATCAGTTAGACTTCCTGAGCTAACAGTGTGGAGTATTATTGGCCAGGAAGATAAGGACTGGAAGGAAGCCTGTCATAGAGATCATCTCCCTCATCACACCCTTCCCCCCCTCCATCTCCATGCAGGATAAAGAATGTTGTGTACTATTGAGTCCTTGTGAAGAAAAAGCCTGTGGTTGTGTATGCATTAAAACTGTGCTGTACTGTACTACCGGATAATAGACTGTGTACTTCTGTGCTGCAAAGGAGACTGTACTCTTATTAATGGAGCCTGTTGTGCAAAGAAACATTTGCATTGCACTGGCAACATTAAATGTTACTGTTCTCCTGTTTATGAAGACTCTTGTCAGATGTGTCTGGTCAGCAACTGAATCTATTGTGTGCCTGAGAGAAGTTGCAGCCTATGGTCACCCTGAGTAATGGTTCCCCCAGGATTCCAACAAATTCATGTAACCGGTCTCGCCCCTATCTGAACTAAGGCGGCGTGCGCGTAACAAGCACTGATGAAAAGGAAATGCATTTAAAATAGGACACGAGTCACACCATCTCTAAAGAAGACCTGCAATTCATTTCTTATTGTAACCTTCTAACTACAGGTCTCCTAATGGGATGTGACACCCTCATCACAACTACTGTTTGGGCACATGGCAGGGCTCAGAAGGGAAGAAGCGCATATTGAGTTCTGGAGTGCAATTTTGGCTGGAATAGATTGCGAATGCCACATAATGTTTGAAGAGCCCCTAACATGCCAAAACAGCAGAAACCCCCACAAGTGACCCAATTTTGAAAGCTACTCCTTTTGAGGAATTCATCTGGGGGTGTAGTGAACATTTTTAACCCTCAAGTGATTCACAGAATTGTATAACATTGGGCTGAGTCAAAAGAAAATGACCATTTTTTTCCACTAAAATGTTGATTTGGCCCAAAGTTTTCAATTTTAAAAAAGGGTAATAGATGAAAGTGGCTGGTACAATTTGTTACTCAATTTCTCCTGAGTACGACAATACCCCCTATGTGGTCGAAAACTACTTTTGAGGCACAGTGCAAAGCTCAGAAGGGAAGGAGTGCCAAATTGGAGATCAGATTTTGCTGGAATGATTTGAGGGTGCCAAGTCACATTCGCAGAGCCCCTGAGGTGCCAAAATTTCAGAACCCCTCCATAAGTAACCCCATTTTAAAAAACTAAACCTCTCAATAAATTCATCTAGGGGTGCTTTGAGTATTTTGAAACCACATATGCCTCACAGACTTTTATACGATAGGGTGGTGAAGAAAAAATAATTACATATTTACCACTAAAATGTTGTTTTAGCCACAAGTTTTTACATTTTATCATGGCTAATAGGAAAAAATGGACCTCACAGTTTGTTGTGCAACTTCTGCTGAGTGTGCCAATATAATCAGGAACTACAGTTCAGGCACAGTGGAAAGCTCAAAAGGAAAGTAGCGCCATATTGTATTGCAGATTTTGTTGTTATTGTTTACGGGTGCCATGACCCACAGGAAGAGCCCCTGAGGTGCCAGAACAGCAGAACCTTCCCCTATAAGTGACCCCATTTTACAAACTAAACCTCTCAGTAAATTAATCTAAGGGTGCAATGATCATATTGACACAATTCTTCTTCTTTTCAGAGGTGCACAAAACTGTGGCCACGGCACTTTAATGAGAGCTTAAAAAGATGGGCACCACTGGATCATAGGCCAGACAGCGTCCACAGTGTCTCCATCTACCTCATTATAGGGAATCTTTCAACGGGGGTGCCATGTAAATTCTGTATTTCAGAGATTTACACGGAAACCCTGTTGTAAGTGCTCAGCGTAGAGCGCAGGATAAGTGTGAGTCGAGCCTTACTGCGATCTTTGGGAGGTAGAATAAACAAATCAACAACAGGTCAATCATTTGTACTATTTATTTTTTACACCATTTTGCATGCAGTATAAGTGATTAGACGACTTTATTTTTTGATGCAATTACAGCTATACCAGATTTTTATCGTTTCTTTTATGTTTGGCTGATATCACACACTATTGCAATAAAGAGTTTTTGCATTGTCATATTTTGAGAACTATAATTTTTCAATATTACTGCCGACACGGTGATGTGAGGGCTTGTTTTCTGCGGGATGAGTTGACGTTTTTATTGGTACCATTTTCGAGCAAATTACATTTTTGATCGCTTTCGATTCCGATTTTTTGGAAGCAGAATAAACAAAAACCAGCAATTCAGGAATTGCTTTTTGCTTGTTTAAAACCACTTCCCGACCACCCACTGTAGATAAACATCGGCGCTTGCTGTGCTCTGTGCAGCGCCAACGTCAACGGCGGTCTCGCAGCACTCAGGACCCCCAGGGTCCTGCAAGCACTGCGAGCCATGAGCAGAGCGAAAACTCTGACAGGTGGCATCATAGGAACATGATTGGGATCTTCTAGATGCCACCATCCATAGCAATCGTGGCACTTAGAAGATAGTGAGAGGGAGAGGAGGTCGTTCACTCACCTTTCTGATGCCCCCATGATGAAATCTGGCGTTGTCATGGCAGCCGGAGGTCACATGATCACCTCCGAGCCTGCCATGTATGGTGGCCTGTTAGGCTCAGCCAGAGGCCAAGTCTAACAGGCGATCTGACAGTTTATAACTGACAGGTCTTATACAATGCAATATATGTGTATTACATTACATGAGACCAGTGATCAGAAAAAAAAAACTGAAGTCCCTAAGTAGAAAAGTAAAAAAAAGGTTAAAAACATATTTTAAAACTATAAAAAAATCACAAAATAAATGAAAAAAAGAGACAATATTAAACCAATAAATACGTATATTTATATAAAAACAAAAAAAGTACACATATTTGGTATTGCCACGTCCGTAAAAACCCGATCTATAAAACTGTCACAGTAGTTAACCCCTTCTGTGCACACCATAACATAATAAATTAAAAACGGAGAAAAAAATAATGCTTTTTCATCATACCGCCGAACAAAAAATGGAATAAACGCAATCAAAAAATCAAATGGAAATAAAAATGGTATCGCTGAAAAAGTCATCTTCTCCTGCAGAAAAAAAAGCCATGATACAGTTCCATCAGTGGAAAATAAAAAAGTTATAGCTCTCAGAACAAAACAATGCAAGAAGAATTATTTTTTCTATAAAATAGTTTTTATTGTGTAAAAGCACCAAAACATAAAAAAAGATATAAATGTGGCATCGCTATAATCATACTGACCCAAAGAATAAAGCTGCCTTATCAATTTTACCACATGCGGAACAACATAAAAAAAAAATTAAAAAAACAAATCCTGAATTTTTGGTTTTTGTTCATTCTGCCTCCCAAAAATCTGAATACAAACCGATCAAAAAATGTCATGTGCCTGAAAATGTTGCCAATAAAAACGTCAACTCGTCCCACAAAAAATAAGCCCTGCCATGACTCTGTCGGCCAAATATGGAAAATTTATAGCTCTCAAAACATGGATATGCAAAAATTTGTATTGTAAAAAAAAAGCGTTTTTTAGTGTGTGACAGCAGCCAAACTTAAAAAACCGATATAAATCTGATATCGCTGTAATCACACTAACCCGAAGAATAACGTGGCCTAATCACTTACAATGTACAAGGAACGGCGTAAAAAGTAAATAAAACCAATTCTTCACCTGCTGTTGATTTGTTCATTCTGCCTCCCAAAGATCGCAGTAAGGCTTGGCACACATTTATCCTGCGCTGTACACTGAGCGCTTACATTGGGGTTTCCATGTAAATCTCTGAAATACGTGATTCAGACGGAAACCCCCAGCAGAAGATTACATATAATGAGGCAGATGGAGGCATTGTGCATGCCGTCTGGCCCATGATCCAGGAGTGTCCGTCTTTTCAGGTGTGAATAAAAGAGCGGTCTGCCAAATGTGACATTGTGTCCGCATCCTGTTCCAGCCAAAATAGCACTCCTTCCCTTCCAAGCCCTGCCATGTGCCCAAGCAGTAGTTTTCCACCACATATGGGGTATGGGTATGCTCAGGAGAAATTGCACAACAAATTGTGGGTTCCATGTTCTCCTGTTACCCTTGTGAAAATAAAAGAATTGGGTCTGAAACAAATTTTTGTGGGAAACAATGTGATTTTTTATTTTCAGGGCTCAACACTATAAAATTGTGTGAAGCCCCTGAGGTTTCAAGGTGCTCACCATACATCTAAATAAATTCATTGATGTGTCTAGTTTCCAAAATGGGGTCACTTATGGGTGGATTTACACTGTTTAGGCACCTCAGTGGCTCTCCAAACGCGACATGGTGTCTGCTATCGATTCCAGACAATTTTGCATTCCAAAAGTCAAAAACTGCTCCTTCCCTTCTGAGCCCTGCCAGGCGCTCAAGCAGTAGTTTTCCACCACATATCAGGTATGAGCGTACTCAGGAGATATTGTACAACATATTTTGGGGTTTATTTTTTCCACCATTCCATTAATTCCTGTGAAGCACCTGAAGGATTAATAAACTTCTTGAATGTGGTTTTGAGCATCTTGACGGGTGCAGTTTTTAGAATGACTTTGATGTCTGACTTTGATTCTTTTTGTGAGGTAAAACATTTCACTGCCTGTTTTTAAACAATGTTTTACTTAAAAGAAAGAATCAGCTGCAATCTCCTGCTGAAATGTCTGTATACTCTTTAGCTTCCTCCCCTGCCCAGTGTAGCGCCGGCGTCCCTGCCCTCTGCTAGGCAGGGACGATGTTCCCCTCACCTCTCTGCTCCGTGCCCGGCGTCCTCCTCCCGCTCTGCTGGCAGCGCGCGCTCCTTCCCGGCCACTGTGCTTAGGGCGCGCGCGCGCGCTCTCCCTCCCTCTTAAAGGGGCCGCGAGCGCCGTTCTAAGGAGTCCCCGGCCAATGGCCGGAGGACTTCACCATATATAAGGCACCTCCTCCAAAATGGAGGTGCCCGAGCAATGTTGTTGCACTGTTCACTACTCTGCTTCAGCCCTCAGGTCCCGTTGCCAGTTACCTGCCAGTTACCTGCCAGTTACCTGCCAGATTCCTGCCTGATTATCTGCTACCTGCCTGCTAGTCTGAGGTCCGACGGTCTGCCTTACTACTCCTGTCAGTCTGTCTAAGGACCAGCCTGCCCGCTCACCTGGGAGCGCACATCAGCCACCTGCCTGCTTGCCTGAGGTCCGACGGTCTGCCTTCCAACTCCTGTCAGTCTGTCTATGGACCAGCTTGCCTGCTCACCTGGGAGCACACACCAGCTACCTGCCTGCTAGTCTACCTGGAGGCTCCGCCATCACGTGCTGTGACCACCTGCCTGTCCAGTGACTCCTGCTCGCTCACCTGGGAGTGCTCATCTGCTGCCTGTCTGCTAGCCTACCTGGAGGCTCTGCCGTCACGTGCTGTGACCACCCGCCTGTCCAGAGACTTCTGCCCGCTCACCTGGGAGCGCTCATCTGCCGCCTGTCTGTTGGTCTTCCTGGAGGCTCCGCCGTCACATGCTGTGACCACCCGTTCAGCCAGAGACTCTCGCCTGCTCACCTGGGAGCTCACATCTATCATCAGCCGCCACAGGTCGTACCAACCCTTTACCTAGAGACTGCCCCGGTCACTTGCCGTGACCATCTGCCCGTTCATTCAGAGACTGCCCCGGTCACTTGCCGTGACCATCAGCCCGTTCATCCAGAGACTGCCCCGGTCACTTGCCGTGACCATCTGCCCGTTCATCCAGAGACTGCCCCGGTCACTTGCCGTGACCATCTGCCCGTTCATTCAGAGACTGCCCCGGTCACTTGCCGTGACCATCAGCCCGTTCATCCAGAGACTGCCCCGGTCACTTGCCGTGACCTCCAGCCCGTTCACTCAGAGACTGTCCCGGTCACCTGCTGTGACCTCCTGCCCGTCTTCCCTGGTCGCCACCCGCTCCCTTACAAGGACTGCCCCCTTTGTATAGTAGCTCAGAGGTTCCGCCTCCCAGACCCGTTACAGTTTGCTCGGGCCATGGAACCCGGTGGCACCCAAGCTCCCTCGCTCTCGGACCTGTGTCATGAACTGTCCCGTCAAAGGTCCCAACAGGAGTCCATCCTGGGTCACCTGCGGAATGTCAATACTCGCCTGGACACTCTGACTGCTCCACCAGCAACCTCCGCCAGTGCCATGTCTCGCAATCCGGCAGCTCCGCTGCCCACTAATACCATGGTATCCTACCCCGGACCCCGGCTTTCTGCACCTCCTCGCTTCGGAGGCGACTCCGCCCAGGCTCGGGGCTTCATAAATCAGTGCACCCTGCACTTTGAACTATTGTCCCACCAGTTTAACTCCGACCGGGCCAAAATTGCATTCATCATGTCCCATCTCACCGGGGAGGCCCTGGCCTGGCTAAATCCTCTATGGGAGAGAGGAGACCCCCTGGTGTCCAACTTGCCTGCTTTTCTCACGGCTTTCCGGAAAGTCTTCGACGAACCCGGACGGAAGACCTCATCCGCATCATCACTGCTACGCCTCCGTCAGGGAAGTCTCACCGTGGGCCAATATGCCATACGGTTCCGTACCCTTGCCTCGGAGCTGGCCTGGGATAACGGTGCTCTGGTATCCGTCTTCTGGGAGGGTCTGTCCGGCCGTATTAAAGATGAACTTGCCGGTCGGGACATTCCTACCACTCTTGATGACCTAATAACTCTTGCCACCCGGATTGACCTACGGTTCCAGGAGCGTGCCAAAGAGGTCACCCGTGAGAGGAGGTTACCACGTCTAGCTCCTACTTTTCAGAAACCCGTCACTCCCTCCGTCTCTACCCAGGTACACTCTCCTGAGTCTATGCAGGTCGACCAGACCAAGATGGTCAAAACCCGTCAGGACTTACGCCGTGCCGAGGGGAGCTGTTTCTACTGTGGCAGTAAGGAGCACCGGATCCTTGCCTGCCCGGAGAGGTCGGGAAACGCCTGTGTCTAGGTTCGCTCAGAGAGGTCGACCTAGACAAGAATAAATCCTCTCCATCTCTGCTGCTGTCAGTCTCAATCGTCTGCGGGGAGAACCGTTATTTCGAACTAGCCCAACTTGACTCTGGAGCAGCCGGGAATCTTATTTCACAGTCCCTGGTAGAGAAATACCGCATCCCCACTAAACCTCTGGCTGTACCCTTGTCTGTTGCTGCCGTGGATGGGGGCCTCTTACCACGCCCCATCCAACTCATCACCGAATCCATTACTCTGCAGGTGGGAATGCTGCATTCTGAGAGTATCTCCTTTCATGTTCTGCCTGGACTCTCTCACGCCCTCTTGCTAGGCCTACCTTGGCTCCAGAGACATGCACCCGTGCTTGACTGGCAGACCGGAGAAGTCCTTCGCTGGGGACAGGACTGCCATAAGACCTGTCTGGTTCCCGTCCATCCCGTCCATCCTTCTCCTACCCCAGCTAATCTACCTGGACTTCCGATTCCTTATTGGTCTTATGCTGATGTCT
Organism: Phyllobates terribilis; assembly: GCF_046119375.1. Classification (NCBI taxonomy): domain Eukaryota; kingdom Metazoa; phylum Chordata; class Amphibia; order Anura; family Dendrobatidae; genus Phyllobates; species Phyllobates terribilis. The sequence goes on along the minus strand of NW_027362762.1, from coordinate 321,654,206 downwards.
TTAATAAAAAGGAAGCAGAGACACTACCTCCTCATAGACCATACTTCTGCCCTATCGACCTGTTACCTGGTACTACTCCTCCCCGTGGGCGTATTTATCCTTTATCCGCTGCTGAGACCCGGTCGATGTCCGAATATATTGAGGAGAATCTGGCCAGGGGATTCATCCGGAAATCTACCTCCCCGGCGGGAGCAGGCTTCTTTTTCGTCAAAAAGAAGGACGGCTCTCTCCGTCCCTGTATAGACTATAGAGGCCTTAACCAGATCACGGTGAAGAATAAGTACCCCCTTCCGCTCATTCCGGAGTTATTTGATCGTCTGAGGGGGGCTAAAATCTTCACCAAACTGGACCTCCGTGGGGCGTACAACCTGGTTCGTATCCGTCAGGGGGATGAATGGAAGACGGCATTCAACACCCGGGACAGCCACTATGAATATCTGGTAATGCCCTTTGGTCTCTGTAACGCTCCTGCCGTCTTTCAAGAGTTGGTCAATGACATCTTCCGGGACCTTCTCTACTCCTGCGTAGTGGTGTACCTGGACAACATCTTGGTCTTCTCTCCGGATCTCCAGACTCACCGGAGGGACGTTCGTCAGGTCCTGCTCAGACTCAGGCAGAATCACCTCTTCGCTAAATACGAGAAGTGCCTCTTTGAGCAGACCTCGCTTCCGTTTTTGGGCTACATTATTTCTCAGACCGGCCTACGAATGGATCCAGAGAAACTGTCTGCCATCGAGAAATGGCCTCGACCGGAGGGGTTGAAGGCCATTCAGCGATTCCTGGGCTTCGCCAAATACTACCGCCTCTTCATACCACACTTCTCTTCCCGGACTGCCCCTATTTCCGCGCTCACCCGTAAGGGTACTAATCCCAAAGAGTGGCCGCCCGAAGCAGAGGAGGCCTTTCTTTCCCTAAAACAGGCCTTCTCTTCCGCCCCGGTGCTGCATCGCCCGGACGGCAACAAGCAGTTCTTCCTGGAAGTTGACGCCTCCTCCTCTGGAGCCGGAGCGGTACTTACTCAAAAATCATCTTCCGGGAGAATGGTAACTTGTGGCTTCTTCTCCAAACTCTTCTCTTCTTCTGAGCGCAACTATTCCATAGGAGACCGAGAGTTATTGGCCATCAAACTGGCATTGGAGGAGTGGCGTTACCTACTCGAGGGGGCTCTTCACCCGGTAATAATTTACACTGACCACAAGAACTTGGCTTACCTCCAGCATGCCCAGAGACTTAACCCGCGCCAAGCCCGGTGGTCCTTGTTTTTTGCTCGCTTTGATTTTGTTCTTCATTTTCGCCCGGCTGACAAAAACGTCAAAGCAGATGCCTTGTCCCGATCCTTTCTGGTGTCCGATCTCGAGGAAGAACCTAAACATATCATCGATCCCGCCAGAGTAATGCAGGTGGCTCCCGTGAGTCTAAATCGTCTCCCTCCCGGTAAGACGTTCGTATCAGTACCTGATCGGGAGAAGATCCTACACTGGGGTCACTCGTCTAAACTAGCTGGCCACGCCGGTCAGAAAAAGACCCTCCAGCTTATTGCCCGGCACTACTGGTGGCCTACCCTGCACAAGGACGTAATAGACTTTGTTTCTGCCTGTGTGTCCTGCGCCCGCAACAAAGTCCTGAGACACCTGCCAGCCGGTCGCCTTCTTCCGCTTCCTGTGCCTGCTGCCCCCTGGCAGCATATTGCTATGGACTTCATAACTGATCTCCCCATCTCTGCCGGTTGTTCGGTCATTTGGGTGGTCGCTGACCGCTTTTCCAAGATGGCTCACTTTATTCCCCTGCCTGGCCTCCCGTCTGCACCCGAGCTGGCTAAAGACTTTATCCGCCACATCTTCCGTCTTCATGGCCTGCCCCTCCACATCGTGTCGGATCGTGGGGTACAGTTCACCTCACGTTTCTGGAGAGCCACTTGTAAACTGCTAGACGTCACCCTGGACTTCTCTTCCGCTTACCACCCACAGTCCAATGGTCAAGTGGAGCGGATCAATCAGAACCTGACCAGTTACCTCCGGCACTTCGTTAATGCCCATCATTCTGACTGGGTGGATCTCCTACCTTGGGCCGAGTTCTCCTATAACAATCACGAGAGCGAATCCTCCTCCAAATCCCCGTTTTTTGTAGTCTTCGGTCAGCATCCTCGGATTCCTTTTCCTGTCTCCACCTCTGTGGACAACCCGGCTGCGGAATCTCTCGTTAGCAAATTTTCCTCCATTTGGGAGAGTACCCGATCCGCACTCCTTCAGTCGTCCGAACGGATGAAAAGACACGCTGACAAAAATCGCCTGGATCCTCCACAATTTCGTCCTGGAGATAAAGTCTGGCTCTCATCTAAATATGTCCGACTCAAGATACCTTCTTACAAGTTAGGGCCTCGGTTCATCGGTCCTCTGGAGGTCATCAGTCAGATCAACCCGGTGGCCTATAAATTAAAACTCCCGGCCAACTTACGGATCCCTAACTCCTTCCATGTATCTCTCCTCAAACCTGTGGTACTTAACTCTTTTTCCAAGTCTACAGGTACGCCTCCTGCTCCGGTTTCTGCTGAGGACGAGTTTGAGGTAGAGAACATTCTTGCCATCAAAAGGGTAAAAGGAAAGACCTTTTTTTTAGTAGATTGGAGGGGGTTTGGTCCTGAGGAGAGAACGTGGGAGCCCCGGGAGAACATCCATGCCCCTCTTATCCTAGCTAAATTTCTGTCTGGCCTAAAAAAGGGGGGGGCTAAAGGGGGGGGTACTGTAGCGCCGGCGTCCCTGCCCTCTGCTAGGCAGGAACGCTGTTCCCCTCACCTCTCTGCTCCGTGCCCGGCGTCCTCCTCCCGCTCTGCTGGCAGCGCGCGCTCCTTCCCGGCCACTGTGCTTAGGGCGCGCGCGCGCGCTCTCCCTCCCTCTTAAAGGGGCCGCGCGCGCCGTCCTAAGGAGTCCCCGGCCAATGGCCGGAGGACTTCACCATATATAAGGCACCTCCTCCAAAATGGAGGTGCCCGAGCAATGTTGTTGCACTGTTCACTACTCTGCTTCAGCCCTCAGGTCCCGTTGCCAGTTACCTGCCAGTTACCTGCCAGTTACCTGCCAGTTACCTGCCAGATTCCTGCCTGATTATCTGCTACCTGCCTGCTAGTCTGAGGTCCGACGGTCTGCCTTACTACTCCTGTCAGTCTGTCTAAGGACCAGCCTGCCCGCTCACCTGGGAGCGCACATCAGCCACCTGCCTGCTTGCCTGAGGTCCGACGGTCTGCCTTCCAACTCCTGTCAGTCTGTCTATGGACCAGCTTGCCCGCTCACCTGGGAGCACACACCAGCTACCTGCCTGCTAGTCTACCTGGAGGCTCCGCCGTCACGTGCTGTGACCACCTGCCTGTCCAGTTACTCCTGCTCGCTCACCTGGGAGCGCTCATCTGCTGCCTGTCTGCTAGCCTACCTGGAGGCTCTGCCGTCACGTGCTGTGACCACCTGCCTGTCCAGAGACTTCTGCCCGCTCACCTGGGAGCGCTCACCTGCCGCCTGTCTGTTGGTCTTCCTGGAGGCTCCGCCGTCACATGCTGTGACCACCCGTTCATCCATAGACTCTCGCCTGCTCACCTGGGAGCTCACATCTATCATCAGCCGCCACAGGTCGTACCAACCCTTTACCTAGAGACTGCCCCGGTCACTTGCCGTGACCATCTGCCCGTTCATTCAGAGACTGCCCCGGTCACTTGCCGTGACCATCAGCCCGTTCATTCAGAGACTGCCCCGGTCACTTGCCGTGACCATCTGCCCGTTCATCCAGAGACTGCCCCGGTCACTTGCCGTGACCATCTGCCCGTTCATCCAGAGACTGCCCCGGTCACTTGCCGTGACCATCTGCCCGTTCATCCAGAGACTGCCCCGGTCACTTGCCGTGACCATCTGCCCGTTCATTCAGAGACTGCCCCGGTCACTTGCCGTGACCATCAGTCCGTTCATCCAGAGACTGCCCCGGTCACTTGCCGTGACCTCCAGCCCGTTCACTCAGAGACTGTCCCGGTCACCTGCTGTGACCTCCTGCCCGTCTTCCCTGGTCGCCACCCGCTCCCTTACAAGGACTGCCCCCTTGTATAGTAGCTCAGAGGTTCCGCCTCCCAGACCCGTTACACCCAGGAGATGTAGTATGATCAAACCATGTTCCATACACAGTCAGACACAGCCATTACACAGTACACAGCCGGGGCGCATTTATAAAATTAACTCAGCACAGGAACATTTTGTTTAAATACATCCAATTGTGGAAATTATTATCATCCCAAGAACTATTGATTAAAAAGAACTTTTATTTGTGGGAAAACCCCTATAAGGACCTTTGGTGACAGCACAGTCATGTGACCGTTATGTTACCAAAGGTCCTGTACTGTGCAGGAGTTTAGAAGAAGTGAAGAAGACAGACTGGTAAGTATTCTATAGTTTGTGTAGGTACTCTGTGCATGAATGTCTCTATATGTATGTGCTCTGTGCATGCATATTTCTGAATGTACAGTACAGACCAAAAGTTTGGACACACCTTCTTATTTAAAGATTTTTCTGTATTTTCATGACTTTGAAAATTGTACATTCACACTAAATGCATCAAATCTATGAATTAACACATGTGGAATTATATACTTAAAAAAAAGTATGAAACAACTGAAAATATGTCTTATATTTTAGGTTCTTCAAAGTTGCCACTTTTTGCTTTGATGACTGCTTTGCACACTCTTGGCAGTCTCTTGATGAGCTTCAAGAGGTAGTCACCGGAAATGGTTTTCACTTCACAGGTGTGTCCTGTCAGGTTTAATAAGTGGGATTTCTTGCCTTATAAATGGGGTTGGGACCATCAGTTGTGTTGTGCAGAAGTCAGGTGGATACACATCTGATAGTCCTACTGAATAGACTGTTAGAATTTGTATTATGGCAAGAAAAAAGCAGCTAAGTAAAGAAAAATGAGTGGCCATCATTACTTTAAGAAATGAAGGTCAGTCAGTCTGAAAAATTGGGAAAACTTTGAAAGTGTCCCCAAGTGCAGTTGCAAAACCATCAAGCGCTACAAAGAAACTGGCTCACATGAGGACCACCCCAGGAAAGGAAGATCAAGAGTCACCTCAGCTTCTGAGGATAAGTTTATCCGAGTCACCAGCCCCAGAAATCGCAGGTTAACAGCAGCTCAGATTAGAGACCAGGTCAATGCCACACAGAGTTCTAGCAGCAGACACATCTCTATAACAACTGTTAAGAGGAGACTTTGTGCAGCAGGCCTTCATGGTAAAATAGCTGCTAGGAAACCACTGCTAAGGACAGGCAACAAGCAGAAGAGACTTGTTTGGGCTAAAGAACACAAGGAATGGACGTTAGACCAGTGGAAATCTGTGCTTTGGTCTGATGAGCCCAAATTTGAGATCATTGGTTCCAACTACCGTGTCTTTGTGCGATGCCGAAAAGGTGAACGGATGGACTCTACATGCCTGATTCCCACCGTGAAGCATGGAGGAGGAGGTGTGATGGTGTGGGGGTGCTTTGCTGGTGACACTGTTGGGGATTTATTCAAAATTGAAGGCATACTGAACCAGCATGGCTACCACAGCATCTTGCAGCGGCATGCTATTCCATCCTGTTTGCGTTTAGTTGGACCATCATTTATTTTTCAACAGGACAATGACCCCAAACACTCCTCCAGGCTGTGTAAGGGCTATTTGACCAAGAAGGAGAGTGATGAGGTGCTACGCCAGATGACCTGGCCTCCACAGTCACCAGACCTGAACCCAATCGAGATGGTGTGGGGTGAGCTGGACCTCAGAGTGAAGGCAAAAGGGCCAACAAGTGCTAAGCATCTCTGGGAACTTCTTCGAGATTGTTGGAAGACCATTTCCGGTGACTACCTCTTGACGCTCAATAAGAGAATGCCAAGAATGTGCAAAGCAGTCATCAAAGCAAGAGGTGGCTAGTTTGAAAAACCTAGAATGTAAGACATATTTTCAGTTGTTTCACACTTATTTGTTAAGTATATAATTCCACATGTGTTAATTCATAGTTTTGATGCATTCAGTGTGAATGTATAATTTTCATAGTCATGAAAATACAGAAAAATCTTTAAATGAGAAGGTGTGTCCAAAGTTTTGGTCTGTACTGTATGTGTTCTGTGCTTGCATGTCTCTGTATGTGTGAACTCTGCTCCTTCATGTCTCTGTATGTGTGAACTCTGCTCTTTCATGTCTCTGTATGTAGGTGCTCTATGCATGCATGTGTCTGTATGTATGTACTCTCTGCATGTATGTGTCTGTATGTATTTGCTCTGTGCATACATGTATCTTTATATACAGTACAGACCAAAACTTTGGACACACCTTCTCATTTAAAGATTTTTCTGTATTTTCATGACTATTAAAATTATACATTCACACTGAATGCATCAAAACTATGAATTAACACATTCTACTTATGATTTCTTTTCTGAACATTTTGGTCAGAAATAGTATTTTTGGACTAGGGTGTAAGGCCCCCTTCACACGTCTGTGTTTCCAGTACATGTGGCGTCCGTTTTCACACGTACAGGAGACATGTACACAAACACACCTATTATAATGTAAGGGGCTGCGCATATGTCCGTGTTTCCACATGGGCTATGCGTCCGTGTGACCCACACGCAGACATGTCCATTTTTTTCTGGCAATACGTACCGCATGCATGCACACGGATGACATAAATGTGACATCCATGTGCCATACTTGTCCATGTTTTAAAATATTTTTATTAAGTTTTCAATTAACAAAACTGTAAATACTTTATGTATTATATTATACAGAGTGGTTATTGTAGATATAACATATGTGAGTTATTCTCATATAATACAGATATATCTATGCAATATGTTTTAATCACAGATTTACAAGGAAAGAACATAAATTTGGGGAAAGGGGAAAAACAGACAACATGAAAGGAACTTACAACATAATCATACAAGTTGGTTAACCAAAAGGGTAATACATTACTTTTAACATCCCAAATTCTTACAAAGAGTATCATAGCCTAAGTTTCGGAACTACATTCAGTTAGTGAATTAAACAAAATGATATAAATACACCGTTATTGAATCAGAATTCAAAAATCGTAGTTTCACAATGTTAATGGAGTGTCAAGAAATTAAGTTTGGCATAAAGTTTTGCGACCAAATATCCCATTTAAATTTATATTTATTCAAGTCCTTCTGTCTAAGGGCTATATTGTATTCATAGATTTTGTGGATAGAAATTCTGTCTATTACATCTGCTATGGTTGGAGCTTCAACTTGTTTCCAACGTGAAGCTATCAACAATTTAGTAGTTATTAAAATGTGACAAATTATGTGCCTTAGATTGTTGGGGAAAGTATCTATACCTAGCAGCAGAAGAACCAATTGTGGATTAAGGGAAATTCGTAAGCTAGTGAGGTTTTTAATAAGGTTTCTAACCTCTGTCCAAAGATTATTGAGCTTAGGACAACCCCAGAAAATATGTGAGAGGGTCCCCATCTTCCTGCAACCCCTCCAACAGTCAGATGATGTCGATGGTTTGATAAATTCTCTCCGGTGTCCAGTACCATCTAAACAAGATCTTATAGTGGGACTCATGTAGAGAAGCACACAGAGTGTTCGAGTAAATGATGTCTAGAGATGAAGAGAGTTGTGATATGTCTATTGGAACTTGGAGTTCTTTTTCCCAAGTTATTATGTTTTTAGTCTTTAGTAGTTCAATGTCATCATTGTAAATCCTATACAGACGGTTTGTCACCCATTTGGGGCTATCGAAGGGTTTAGATAAAAGGTCAATAATGAATTGGGGAAGAGAAAAGAGAATGTTTTTTGAAGTCAGGAATAATTGTAATTTTAATGTCGAAATTTCTTTGCTAGGTAAAGTATATTTATCCTGGAGGGATTGAAAAGTAATAAGATTATTATCCAGAATTATATCTTGGATTACTGGCATACCCAATTCCAACCATGTACTCAATTTCAGCTTAGCAATTAAAATTTCTAAAATTTGGATTGGAAGAGAATTAAGCTGCAAATCTTTAAATTTTGATTTTGTTTTTTTGAGCAGATTTCTCCAGACGGTGATAACTGCCTTGAGTGTCTGAAAATTTGGTAGAGGTTTACTAGGGTCTATAAGATAAGCTGTGATAACTAGCATAAAGTCACTGTAATTTATTTGGGCCTTTTCCATGGAGACCCAGGGAATAGGATTGTCTTTTAGTAACCAACCATTTGAGAGTTTCAATATTGTTGCTTGATAATAACTAAAAAGATTTGGGAGACCCAATCCACCTCGTCTCTTACGTTTTTCTAAAAGAGTGATTGATATTCGTGGCTTGTTTTTGTTCCAAATAAACATTCTGAGTTGTGTTTGAAATTTATTGAACCATTTTCCAGGTATAGGCAATGGGATACATCTAATTACATAAAAAATTTAGGAAGGGCCATCATCTTGTAGGTCATACTTGTCCATGTGACACGTACTGGAATAGAATACAGAATAGAAATTAAAGATTTTGAGGATAGATAGATAGATAGATACAGTGGGAAAAATAAGAATTTGATAAACAGCCGATTCTACAAGTTTTCCCACCTACAAAGAAAGTAGAGGTCTGTAATTTTTATCATAGGTACACTTCAACTGTGAGAGACAGACGTAGTATGGTACTAGCTGTAATATTTCAGACTGTGGTCCCAGCTCTCTTCAGGTTATTGACCAGGGCCTCCCATGTAGTTCTGAGCTGATTCCTGACCTTTTTCAGAATCATCCTTACCCCACGAGGCTAGATCATGATTGGAGCTCCAGACCGAGGAAGATTGACAGTCATCTTGTGTTTCTTCCATTTTGTAATAATTGTGCCAACAGTTGTTGCCTTCTCACCAAGCTGCTTACCTATTGTCCGGTAGTCCATCCCAGCCTTGTACAGGTCTACAATTTTGTCCCAGGTGTCCTTAGACAGCTCTTTGGTCTTGGTCATGGTCGAAAAGTTGGAGCGTGATTGACTGAGTGTGTGGACAGGTGTCTTTTATACAGGTAACGAGTTCAAACAGGTGCAATTAATACTGGTAATGAGTGTAGAGTAGGAGGGCTTCTTAAAGAAAAATGAACAGGTCTGTGAGAGCCAGAATTCTTCCTGGTTGGTAAATGATCAAATACTTATTTCATGCAATAAAATGTAATTTAATTATTTAAAAATCATACAATGTGATTTTCTGGATTTTATTTTTAGATTCTGCCTCTCACAGTTGAAGTGTACCTACAATAAAAATTACAGACCTCTCCATTCTTTGTAGGTGGAAAAACTTTCAAAATCAGCAATGTATCAAATACTAATTTTCCCCACTGTAACTATCTATATCTTTAACACCTAAAAATCAGTCATTTTTATTCTGCATTTTATTCTGGTAGGTCACACAGCCGGCACACAGATGTCACACGGATGGTACACACGTACACACAAACGGCCAATAGAAAACTACACAGATAGTAAAAATAGACCATCTCACAGGTACTTTTTTTAATCAGACGTGTGAAGGGGGCCTAAAAGAGTACAAAAACAGTAATTGTTTCACAGCTTTCCCACTGCATCAATATGTATTGCACAAAGCAAGAATTAGGATAGTATGTTAATCCAAAATTCTGAAACAATTTATTTAAAACACCTTAACCCTTTAAATCAGTAAAGGGTAACTTACCTACTGATTAAGTTTAGGGTATATTTCCGCACTCAGGATTTGATGTAGTTTTTGATGCCAAAGCCAAGAGTGAATTCAAAAATAAGAAGTGTCAATTCATCCAACTCCATTTTTTCTCAGGAGTTGGAGTCATAACCAGGTGAAGAACAATCAGAGAAAAGGTATAATAGAAACAAGTCACCAATTCTGCATTTATCACGCACTCGTTGTTTTGGCTCCCACTCCTGAGAAAAAATACTGACTGACTACTGACCAAATACTGGTAGTGGGGCCGTAGCCTAAGACTTTACCTATGAAAGATCAGTTCAGGATGAGAAAGAAACATATTTGCCTTATAAGATATACAGTATTACACTATTTCTTATATGTATACTATTTATTTTTGAAAAACAAAATAATGGTTTCTCTTTGAGTATAGTGCCCCATGATGGCTTTTTGCTTGGTAAGATATTAGGTAGCGGCACAGAAATTGAAAGAGTTTTTATATGTTTTTAGGTCATCGACAAAGTTTTACCTATAGAGAAAAATTTGGGTTGCACGATAGTTCTAGTACTCTGTTTATGACTACTGTATAATCAAAGGTTGTTGCAGAGTCCTAGTCTATATAATAAATGGAATTTCTCTAAAAGAGATTGTATTTTCTAAAAAAAAAAAAAAAAAAGCAGCAGTAAAAACAGCTAACAGGACTCAGGACTCAACTCTACAGCAGCATCATGGATCAGAGACAAAAATAGACTTTTATAGAAGTCTGTTCTAAGCATGCTCTCTAACCTGTGCAGAGATCATTATGCAGAGATAGTGAGGCAGTACGACCTTCACCTTATTGTGAAATTAGCAAGACACCAGAATTAGAATATCATGAATTTAAATCTAGGGTCCTTGTAGTCATAGAATAAATAAATACATTTTACACTTTTATTAAGCCTGCAACATGTGGTGGGTGACTAAATGCTCACAGATTATTCTATTTTTGAAGTAGTCCTTTCTTTTTTATTGTGTGTGACTATCACCAATTATTAAGAGTGTGATTCTGTGTTAACTCTTTATTGTGCTGTACTATATTCCAGTAAGTGATGACAATGAGATGACTACTGAAAATTGATCTTTACAGTATCTACTTACCATGAGGCTTAGTGGCAAGATATATATATATACAGTTATATGAAAAAGTTTGGGCACCCCTATTAATCTTAAGCTTAATGTTTTTTAAAAATTGTTTTTTTTGCAACAGCTATTTCAGTTTGATCTATGTAATAACTGTTGGACACAGTAATGTTTCTGCCTTGAAATGAGGTTTATTGTACTAACAGAAAATGTGCAACCTGCATTCAAACAAAATTTGACAGGTGCATAAGTATGGGCACCTCACCAGAAAAGTGACATTAATATTTAGTAGATCCTCCTTTTGCAAAAATAACAGCCTCTAGTCACTTCCTGTAGCTTTTAATGATTTCCTGGATCCTGGATGAAGGTATTTTTGACCATTCCTCTTTACAAAACAATTCCAGTTCAGTTAAGTTTGATGGTCGCCGAGCATGGACAGCCCTCTTCAAATGATCCCACAGATTTTCAATGATATTCAGGTCTGGGGACTGGGATGGCCATTCCAGAACATTGTAATTGTTCCTCTGCATGAATGCCTGAGTAGATTTGGAGCGGTGTTTTGGATCATTGTCTTGCTGAAAGATCCATCCCCTGCGTAACTTCAACTTTGTCACTGATTCTTGAACATTATTGTCAAAAATCTGCTGATACTGAGTGGAATCCATGCGTCCCTCAACTTTAACAAGATTCCCGGTGCCGGCATTGGCCACAAAGCCCCAAAGCATGATGGAACCTCCACCAAATTTTACTGTGAGTAGCAAGTGTTTTTCTTGGAATGCTGTGCTTTTTTGCCGCCATACATAATGCCTTTTTGTATGACAAAATAACTCAATCTTGGTTTCATCAGTCCACAGGACCTTCTTCCAAAAAGAAATTGGCTTCTCCAAATGTGCTTTTGCATACCTCAGCCGACTCTGTTTGTGGCGTGCTTGCAGAAACGGCTTCTTTCGCATCACTCTCCCATACAGCTTCTCCTTGTGAAAAGTGCGTTGTATAGTTGACCGATGCACAGTGACACCATCTGCAGCAAGTTGATGCTGCAGCTCTCTGGAGGTGGTCTGAGGATTGTCCTTGACTGATCTCACCATTCTTCTTCTCTGCCTTTCTGATGTTTTTCTTGGCCTGACACTTCTGGCCTTAACAAGAACTGTCCCTGTGTTCTTCCATTTCCTTACTATGTTCCTCACAGTGGAAACTGACAGGTTAAATCTCTGAGACTGCTTTTTGTATCCTTCCCCTGAACAACTATGTTGAATAATCTTTGTTTTCAGATCATTTGACAGCTGTTTTGAGGAGCCCATGATGCCACTCTTCAGAGGAGATTCAAACAGGAGAACAACTTGCAAGTGGCCACTTTAAGGAGCTTTTCTCATGATTGCATACACCTGGCTATGAAGTTCAAAGCTGAATGAGGTTACAAAACCAAAAAAAGTGCTTTAGTAAGTCAGTAAAAAGTAGGTAGAAGTATTTAAAACTAGAAAATGATAAGGGTGCCCATACTTATGCACCTGTCAAATTTTATTTGAATGCAGATTGCACATTTTCTGTTAGCACAATAAACCTCATTTCAAGGCAGAAACATTACTGTGTCCAACAGTTATTACATATATCAAACTGAAATAGCTGTTGCAAAAACACCAATTTTTATAAAACATTAAGCTTAAGATTAATAGGGGTGCCCAAACTTTTTCATATAACTGTATATATATATATATATATATATATATATATATATAGTGTGTGTGTGCAAAAATTTTAGTAAGATGTAGAAAAATATTCTCATAAGTAAGAATGATAATTATTTATTTTTATCAATTAACAATATGCAAAGTGAATGAACAGAAGTGAAATCTACAAAATGAGATTAACAGTTGGTGTGGCCGCCCTTTGTCTTCAAAAAAGCATCAGTTTTTCAGGGTGCATTTACACATAGCCAGAGATTTTGTAAGATTACAGTCAATTGCTTGAGTAACCATGGAAGTTTGGGTCCTGGTAGCCGACCCGAACAATTGGGAGATGGCCAGAAGTGCCATTAGCCGGGAACTGATAGCAACAAATTGGATGCAGCCATAACCATCAAATTTCAGAGAACCAAAAGGCAGTAAAAGTAGAAAGGTTCAATAAAAATGACTTCCATCTTTATTTATAGAATGTATATACCTTACATTAAAAACATGTTACAAAAACAGATAAGAAAAAAATCAACTCTGGGCTGATGTGTTTTTGACCCTGTGGTCTTTACCAGGGCCGCCACCAGGGCATTACTGCCCTTACTGGCATATGGGGCCCAGTGAGCAGAGGGAACCCGGATAGGGCCCCCCTCTTCTGCTCACCGGGCCCCAGCGGCAGAATTCTGATGGTTCCCTAACTGAGTGTGCGTCCTCGGTCTCACATCCAGTTAAAATCTATAGCTGTGCGGAAAGCCGCATGGCAATAGTTTAAATCCATGTAGAAAAATTGGGTGCTCAACTGTATGGTGGTGCTCTGGAGTAAAATTGCAATTGTAATAGATAAAAAACTCCAGCACTCAAAGTCATAGAATGCAAATAGTTTATTAGTAGTAAGGTAGCAGAAATTAGAAAATCAGACCCAAGGTGTAGTCAGATATAGGATTCGACGTTTTGGCCTGTCATGGCCTTTTTCAAGGTATCTGTTGGCTGAAGGGTCCCAGTGTGCAATAGCACGGTCTCTATGAGTTACATAGTTACATAGTTACATAGTTAGTAAAGCCGAATAAAGACTTGCGTCCATCAAATTCGACCTGTTAGTTCTGTAATTGCTAAAGTTGATCCAGAGGAGGGCAAAAACCCCAAATGATTTGGCCAATCTTCACCTGAGGAAAAATTCCCTCCCGACTCTGAAACCAGCAGTCAGAATAAATCCCTGTATCAACCTACTATTTTATTTTATTTTTAAGTATATGCTGAAATCTGCCTGGTATCTAGAAAAGCATCCAGTCCCCGCTTGAACTGGTTTAGTGAATCCGACATTACCGTCTCCTCACTCAGTGAATTCCATATTCTCACTGCTCTTACCGTAAAGAACCCCTTCCTATGCTGGTGCTGAAACCTTTTTCTCTTCCAGTCTTAGTGAATGCCCTCTTGTTACCGTAATATTCCTCCTTTTGAACAAATCCCGGGCAAGGTCTCTATACTGTCCCCTAACATATTTGTACACATTTATTATGTCCCCCCTCAACCTTCTCTTTCCCAGGCTGAATAGTCCTAGTTTTGCCAACCTCTCTGGGTATTGCAGTCCCTCCATTCCCTTTATTAATTTTGTTGCCCTCCTTTGTACCTTTTCAAGCTCATTTATATCCTTTCTATATATTGGGGCCCATAACTGAGAACAGTATTCCAAGTGTGGTCTGACCAGAGCTTTGTACAGTGGAAGAACAATGTTCTCCTCCTTTGCAGCTATACCTCTTCTGATACATCCCATTACCCTGTTTGCCCTTACAGCAGCCGCCTGACTTTGGGCACTCCAATTTAGTTTGCTATCAATCAAGATGCCCAAGTCCTTCTCCATCTCTGAATTCCCCAATGATTTCCCATTCAGTGAGTACTGGTGACTTCCATTTTTCCTTCCCATATGTATGACCTTACATTTCTCCTCGTTAAACCTCATTTGCCATTTAATGCTCCACCTACCCAGCTTATCCAAATCCCTCTGTAGGTCTGCACTGTCCTCTTTTGTATTAATGCTGCGGTAAAGTCCTAGATTCTATGACTTTGAGTACCGGCGTTTCTATCAATGGTTTAAAGCCGCCAGCCAATCACAGGCTGGCAGCTGACATCAGCATGTACATCACCGGTATATGACTTCACTGTCATGTGCTCGCAAGTTCACGCGTCAAATGGATGAGGGATACAATGACGCTGGGACGCAACCAGGTATGGAGAAATTTTTTTTTTTGCACTGAAAGTGGCAAGCCGCAATATGGAAACAGATGGGGCAGGATCATGGGACACATGGGACAGGATGGAGACAGATTGGGCAGGATCATGGGACACATGGAGACAAATGGAGCAAGATCATGGGGCAGGATGGAGACAGATGGGGCAGGATTTTGGAGCAGGATCATGGGGCAGGATGGAGACAGATGGGGCAGGATAGAGACAGGTGGGGTAGGATCATGGGACACATTGGGCAGGATGGAGACAGATGGGGCAGGATGGAGACAGATGGGGCAGGATGGAGACAGATGTGGCAGGATCATGGGGCAGGATGGAGACAGATGGGGTAGGATCATGTGGCAGGATTGAGATAGATGGGGCAGGATCATGGGACACATGGGGCAGGATGGAGACAAATGAGGCTGGATTATGGGACTCATGCGGTAGGATGGAGAGAGGTTGGGCAGGATGGAGACAGATGGGGCAGGATGGAGACAGATGGGACAGGATCATGGGGCAGGATGGAGACAGATGGGGCAGGACAAAGACAGATGGGGCAGCATCATGGGACACATGGGGCAGGATCATGGGACACATGGGGCAGGATCATGGGAACATGGGGCAGGATCGTGGGACCCATGGGGAGGATGGAGACATCACATGGGGCAGGATGGAGAAGTCAGATGGGGCAGGATGGGGACCTCAGATGGGGCAGGATGGAGACACATGGGGCAGGTTGGACACACATGGGGGCAGGATGAGAGAATATATGGGGCAGAATGGAGATACATGGGGCCAGGATGGGAGAACATATGGATGGGGCCAGGAATGAGACACAAAGGGGCCAGAATGGGGGGATATTGTTACTGTAGTCGCTAATTAAGAGATATTATTACTGCTGTGATGTGCTTTATTTTTGCAGGGCACCACTATGTCACTTTTTTAATCATCTGGTGTAGTGTAGAAGTTGGGAAAAATGTGGGGAATGTTTTCTGGAAGCAGTGCTCTAGATAACTGTGCTATTTTCTGCAGAGATGAGTCCTAGCTGGAAAAAGTGATGGCGGTCTGTGCTGGATGAAGAAGAAAAGCGAAGATGAATTACCTCAACTAGAGACGTCACTAGTGAGTCAGTGTGTTACCTGTGCACTATATAGTATATACAGAGCTCCTGTTTATAAAGTCACTTGTGATCACTGTATTATCTGTATACTGACACTATAAACTGTATACTATGTACAGAGCTCCTGTGTATAATGCCACTTATGGTAATATTTGTATTGTGGTTTTTTTTATTAATGATCAGTATTGTAGTATTTGGTCACAATGTGGTGGTAATATGTGATCTGGCCATGGTGTGGCAGTTTTTGTTCCTTTTATGTGGTATTATTTGGTCACTATGTGGTGGTAATATGTGGTCTGGTCATGGTGTGGCAGTATTTATCCCATGGAAGTGGTATTCTTCGGTCACTATGAGGTGGTAATATGTGGTCTTGGCATGGTGTGGAGATATTTGTTCCTTGTATGTGGTGTTATTCGATCACTATGTGATGGTAATATGTGGTCTGATCATGGTGTGACGGTATTTGTTCCTTGAATACGGTATTATTGGTCATTTTAAAAAATTAAAATATATAAAAATATACCTAAAAAGAGTATTGGATATTTTAAGAAATGTTTAATAGGTTAGAGTAGATTAGGGTCTGGCCAAAAGAGTCTCCTTGTCAAGATGGCGGCTTAAAAAATCTTTTGGCCAAAACAAAAACTGATGGCTGTGTATGTGATTTGGTGTTCGATGGGAATTGTTAATGTGTGATTGGTGAGGACATGGTGCAGAAGTGGAGTTTTTCCAAGAGTGGGTGGTGGGACTGTAGAAGGTTCGAGGAGTGGAGGCGGAGCTGGGCGGAGTCTCAAGGGGGTCTGAAAATTTTTCCAGTATGGGGCCCTGAAATTCCTGGTGGCAGTGCTGGTTCTTACTCATAGCCTTGGGCTATAAGTAAGGATAGCAGGGTCAGAAACACATCAGCCTAAAGGTGTGTTTTCTCTTGGGCTTTGAGCAAGAACCAAATGGTCATAATTGTGTCACCCGAGAGGCAATTTTTTGCTTGTCTATTTTTGTAACATGTTTTAATGTTCTCTATGCATAGTCTATAAATAAAAATCAAAGTCATTTTTATGAAAAAATGTGCTGCCGTTTAATTGGGCTATCAAATACGGTGGATGAAACTAGGCAACCACAATCTGTGGTGAGCTGTGGTAACTTTTTCTTTGGATTACACTGTACAGAAAAGTCTGGCTAGGAGTGATTTCATAGAGAAGTGCAATTAAAAAGCCATAACTTTAACATGGATACGAGTCCAAGTAACTCAACTATGCTTGAAAACATAGGAAATAGGCTGCAGAAAAATGGCAGCAAGTGCTCTGAACTGATAAGTGAAAATTTTAAATATTTGTCTGTATCAGAAGACAGATTCTTTGCCCAACGGCTGGAGAGCTGTTCAATAATGACTGCCTGCACGCAACAGTAAAGTATGGTGGTGGTTCCTTGCATTTCAACAACTGGATTTGTAGATTTGGTTGGGGTTAAAGGGATCCTGTCACCAACAAAAACGCTATTAATCTGCAGATATGGGGTTAATCTGCCGATTAATAACATTACTAACCTGCCCGGCGCCGGCACGGAACCTAATGCTTCGGGGTGAAAATGAACTTTATTCTCCCTGGCAGCATTCAGCTTTAGTCACAAGGACGATGCCAGCACTGGTTCAGTCATTGCTCTGAGAATGCAGAGTAGTGGCTGTAACCACGCACCCCGGCACTGACTGACAGCCTGCCCCAATGCAGAGTCAGTGTCAGTCAGGGCCGGGGGCATGGTTACAGCCGCCGCTCTATATTCTCAGAGCGGTGACTGAGCCAGCTCCGGCGCCACCCCATGACTGAAATTGAATGCTGCTGGGGAGAATAAAGTTAATTTTCCCCCATAGCATTTGGATCCGTGCAGGCGTCGGGCAGGTTAGTAACGTTATTAACCTGCAGATTAACCTCATATCTGCAGGTTAATAGCGATATTGGGGTGACAGCTTCCCTTTAATGGTCTCCTTAATGAGGAAAAATACAGGCAGATACTTATCCATCATGCAATACAATCAGGGAGATGTCTGATTGGCTTCAAATTTATTCTGCAGCAGGACAATGACCCCAAGCATACAGCCAATGTCATTAAGAACTGTCTTCAGTCTAAAGAAGAAAAAGGAGTCCTGGAAGTGATAATATGGCCACTACAGAGCCCTGATCTCTACATCATAAAATCCATCTGGGATTACATGAAAAGACAGAACGTTTTGCACAAGTCTAGGTCCACAGAAGACCTGTGGTTAGTTCTCCACGATGTTTGAAACAACTTCCCTGCCGAACTCTTTCAAGAACAATATGCAACTGTACCAAGAAGAATTGATGCTGTTTTGAAGGCAAAGAGTAATCCCACCAAATATTGAATTGATTTAGATTTCTCTTTTGCTCATTCACTTTTCATTTTATTATTTGACAAAAATAAAATAGTTCTACCTTTGCAGCACTTTTTCTTCACCAGCTTAAAACTTTTACACAGCACTGTATTTGATTTAAACAATAGGTCACTTTCTAATGATGCATTCCTCTTAAAAGGTCATTTAAGCCCAGATCCAAATGGATTATAGCAGGTGAAGCATTTCCAAGGTTTTTTACATTTATTCTATGCTGTATATGATTGCAAAAGACACTAATATTGTATTCTGAGAAAATGTCAATGATTACCTATTACTAGAGCCATATTGTCCAACTTATGTTTAATATTGATGTTAAAAAAAACTTGATAAGAGCCACAAAAGTAGTTATATATTTAATACTAAAGCTACACGAAAGAAATGAACAGTGTGAATATACAGTCTAGAATATTTAATTATTAATGTAACGCTATTCTGACCTTAGATGTACGTAATGCATTTATGATGTGAAATATGTTTTTGATATTGAAGGCCCTAAAAAGTCTTAATCATGTTGTAATAGGTTTTTTTTTAAATAACTGAGGGTGCCTTATATAAGCTTTCAGTAAAAGTAAGTAAAGATATGGGCAGCACAGTGCCCATTTATCAGTACTGCTACCGTGCAGCACTGGGATCCTGAGATCGAATTGGACCAAGAACTTCTGTGTGGAGTTTGCATGTTTTCCCCATGTTTGTGTGTGTTTCCTCTGGGTATTCTGCTTTCCTCCCATACGCTAAAGACATACGGATAAGGAGTTTTTATTGAGAGCATCTTCTGGGTACTGTGAGTGATGGTAATGTCTGTAAAGCACTGTGGAATGTGCTGGCTGTATAAAAGCAAGAGAAATTAATATTTTTTTTTGTAGGTTACAATATAGATCTTTATGGATAAGGAATACAGATAGCATAGAATTTAAGAAAGAATGTCGTAGCTCAGAGATACATCATTATTTTTTAAGATATGCACGGAAATATCTGACGTGTAATATTATAAAAAGGAAATATTTTGTAAGTTCTCGGATCTGTCTGTATAGGGTGTATTCACAGATATAAGTTCTTTTTGCCTAAGCCAGACACAACTGATTCAAAAATGTTGCACTTTATCTACTGCGTCCTTAGCCAGACAGAGAAATAACGCATGCAATGTTTTTCTATGCTGCTTGGAAAAACATCCTGACATCAACTGACAGCAAAACTGTATACAACTACTACGAAATTTTTGTCCTGCTCTGGAAAAAAAAGACTGGAGCGACAGACAAATGTGAACAATACCTAAATGGGAAACACACTCCTATTCCTTGTTGGACTAATCCTGGACGTATATGCTGCATTTATGATTAATATGTAATATTGTGAATAGTCCTATTTGTCTATAGTCTTGTATGTTGTCTTGAATGTATTGCTTTCACTACTGTTTTACATTGTTAGAAACTCACAAATAATTAAATTAGAATTACTAAATGAGAAATCAGTACAGATGCATTTAGGAGTAAAACGTAAAAATGTTTTTCAGAATATTGCCAGGCCAACCATAAATTGGTTTGTAATATTATACTTAGTATGCTCAAAGATCTCATCTGCGGTTTGAAATAGCATTGATTTGGTCTAAGTCTTGGAAGCTGGTAAATTGGGTACAGAGGAAAAGGATTTTTATTGCTTCATTAGTTTTTTGGGTGAAATCTAGATACGCATGAATACTAAAGGAAAATTATCATTTATTCCTGTTTGAGGAAAAGTTTTGTTTTATGGAAGAAATACATTGATTTTGAATTAGGGGAGGATGCACAGGAGTTTAGACAAGGACCATAAAATAATTATGCTAAATTTATGTAGTATATATGTGATAAATTAGAATATTAAATTAGGTTTAAACTGGATTATTTAGGAATATTGAAATAGTTTTGTGACATTTTAGAACAGACTTTGGTATTTGAAAGACCCACCAGAATTTGGTACAAATCATTGTCACACAATGTTGAAAAGATACATGAAAAAGATTGATAAAGGCCCATGGAATAAGACTTAGTATGTTCACAAGAAATTGTATAGAAGATATTGGATGTAGATTGCCACAATCAGTTGGCATAAAATTTGAAAGACATTCCAACTATAGATGTGAAAGTGAAAGCAAGAGATAACACACTTTTTGGGAGATATCACTTCTGTAAGAGTGCTGGAAAAACATTTACAAAATGTTTTTAGATAAATATTGATCTGAACTATGTATTGCAAGGTGAATTGCTTCTTGGCTGTATAAATTATTGGGTCTAACTGTAAGAGAATGTGCTAGAAATTAGAATAGGATCAGATGCTGTAAAAATGACTGGAATTTAGAAAATGAATTCAATGTAGAGCAGTCCTATTTCCAAATTCCATAAAATAATCAACTTGTTTTTCACAGTATGGAATAAATGTTTTCTTTTCATCTGCTACAAAAATGTTGCTGTAGTAATGGAGTCATTTTTAACTCTTGAGAGTCTCAGTCACAAAAATTGTGTATTTATACATACCTATACCTTCAAATTAGGACCAAAGCTAAAAGAAAGATGCTAAAATAAAGAAACTAAATTAATACCTTCATATAATTAGATAGATAGATAGATAGATAGATAGATAGATAGATAGATAGATAGATCATTTCACTTTTCAAGCTGGCTGCAGATGAGTCTCCATAGTCTACAATTCTTTTGAAGCATATATTCTTCTAGCATATTGAAAAAAAAAGTGATTTTAAGATTTTCTGACTGACCCATAAACTAATTAAAGTAACACAAAGACTATGGAAAAGAGAGATAGAGAGAGACATAATAAGAGGCTATGTAAATGATCTATTTCCAATATAATGCCCATTATTTCATATATCTTAATATGCCCATAGATGTTACCATGTATATAATTGAAAAAATTTTACATTTGACTTAATTCATTTAATTCTTCCAAAATATATTTTTGCAATTTCATACACATTAGTTTGAAAATATAATATATATCCTTTCTACATAAAACGTATTCATAAAATTGATGTGAAAAAAAGCCAAAATTAAATTGTACTTGCCTACATTGCCTTCTACATGCTAGATGTTGTACAGGTGTAAAGGTAGCCTTTTTAGGATGAAGTAGCAAAATGCAGCAAAATGACCACATTTCTCAAAATAAAATCATCTGAAATAGTTTTGTTCTAAAATGCATATAATATTCCTTCTCATATGTCAGTAGATGTAAAGGATGGTAAAGCAAATGAGCTAAACCTTCACAATAATGGGGAGATTATATAATGTATTATATAATGTATGCATAGAGAAGTAGAAGCAGATAATGCTACTGTTGCCTACTAGAGCTATGTACTACATAATGGCCAAGCAGCGCTATGTTCTCTTGATTTAGGCATTTTAATCAAGAGCAGTTTTATACTATAAGGTCTGACATATTCAATGTAACAAACAATATATTGCAGGTGGCCTCATATAAACACATAGAAATAAACTGTACGCTGGTAAAGCTGATCAAGTTTTTTTTTTGGTGAGAGCAAATCAGCAAAATGTCTTATGAGAAGAATCAGAGCAGGTAGTGACTACCTGTCCCCCTAACATTGCTTCCTATGCTGTCAGTCATGCTTCTTACCCATGTATATATTTGCATTGTATCCTGTATATAGTGTTAGACTTAGTAGACAGACATGGAATACTGTATTAGAATAGATCAGGATCACAATGCCCCTTCACGGTAAACATAATGCACATGTAGTAAGTTTTGATGCAGTCTTAACCTGCTGCCCTTGTTCACAGATGGAGTCATCAAAGTTATTTTATTACATAGAGGTTTCATTATAAAAGGTTATGCAATGACATACCTAGATAGCTGTGTGGCCGTTATTTGTGCCCTCTGTGCCAGGGTAAGCAGTGCAGTGAGAGCAGAGTCTTCAGACTAGATCTAATCTCTGACCATAATTCTGGTGGTAAATACTCTTTACTGATCTCTGTTACAGGAGCAGTCAGCTAGTAATTGATCCATAAACCGAAGACCTCTAGTTCTAACATTATCAGTTTGACACTTGTGTGTAATGATCATGCGGCAGCCCTGGCTAATACTCCTAGTAAAGGATATCTATTCCTCCAGCGTGTCCTCTCCCTCATAATGCTCACATCTCCTCATTTACATAGTTTGATCCAATTTAACTGGCAGCTTTAATCTGCATTGTCCATTGGGAGCAGCATTTACCCTGCTCGCTCCATTAAATCCCAGCTATAACCGTGTGCCTCTGGGGGGAAGCTTAACAGCATCTCATGCCTTTCTGCTGGGAACATTGAGCAATTTCATGCTTACCAGGGGTATCTGAGACACCTCTGTCTGTCCTCCAGCCAAGCACATGCCCTGCCTGCAGTTACTTGCCCTGGAGGGGGTATTAACTCTTTAAAGGAACTGTGTCCCAGTCTTATTTGTGGTTATATGTCTGCTATTTTTTATCACTGTAGAATATAATGCAACAAGTTCAGCCTATTTAATATAAAATGATAATCATATTAATGTTTTAAGCTTTGTATTAGTCGGGTAAAAATACTCTTTTATTGTAATCATTATTCGGAAATTATAACCAAATAATCATCAACACAATGATAATGTTATACGATGTAAAATACTAGATGCCTTGACATAACGAGTTACTAATGGCAGCCAATGCCCCCTGTTCTCCCCCTTTGTGGGTCTGACATGCAGGCAATAGCACAACCAAGTACTTTATAGAAGCCTTCCATACAAACTGTCAGAGAATACATACAGTATACAGCCAATC
Source organism: Phyllobates terribilis (assembly GCF_046119375.1). Classification (NCBI taxonomy): domain Eukaryota; kingdom Metazoa; phylum Chordata; class Amphibia; order Anura; family Dendrobatidae; genus Phyllobates; species Phyllobates terribilis. The sequence continues at coordinate 321,631,203 of NW_027362762.1, read as the reverse complement.
CAGGAACTACAACATTGGATTATTTGGGAAGTTTAAGGTTTTCTTATAATTGGAATCACTTAGTTTATGGGTTCAGGGAAATGAGAATTCACTTGTTGACTATGTTCTCTGAGCTCCTTCTTTTCCACTAGGTGATCGTAAAAGAGTTTGACTCTCGGATGACCCCAGGGTCAGGACTTGTGTGCATTAATCCCACTCTGTGAAAATACAAAACACTGTGCCCCATGCCCACTCCTATTCATCTTAATCTCTGCTGACACATTGCATAGACACTGGGCTGCACAACCTGTGTCACCAGCCTGAGGACTCTTCAACAATTTGATGCCTACAAATAATTATGTCTTTTCTCCCTGTGTCTAATGATTAAGATTCACAAACTTCTTTTTATATCAATCAAATCCCAATAAAGAAAAATACATTGATTTTATGGTAAGAAAAATAAGAACTCAAAGAAATCAGATAGTTTAGCACAAAGCTCTTTCCTATAAACAAGGCAAAATATAAAACCCTAGTGGTCAAATAGTAATGCATGAGAATAGCAATAAAATGCCGTTTAATCTATATTAATATACATTGTGTATTGTCTTCCTACTTGTAAATAGACATACATTTCGAACTATCACAAATGTAGCCCCCCATCGGTTGTGACTGTTATTTTAGAGAGGCCCAAGACTCTAGATGTACCCTCCACATTCAGCACTGACTGTCATCTTTGTCATAGGAAATTTCTCAATAGAACACTCATTCCCCTCCATGCAATTGTGGTAATTATTCTGCATTCCGGCAATACAGGGAAATGCCTGACATAAGAAAGACTGACTGATTTATATTGGGCACGAATCATATTCTCTCCACACCTGATATCCAAGACACTCGGCAGAAATTCAGATAACAGACAACTCTAAAACTGCTACCCCAAGAAATAGACCAATTGAATATTATATTAAAATACTTGATTTCCTTGATATTAATGTGATACAGATTACATGCGCTGCAGATTGTATGTTCAACATATATATATATACATATATATATATATATATATATATATATATATATATACACACACATATATGTATATATATTATACATACACTCTGTAGTGTATTCAATCTGTATGACATTAATAACAAGGAAAACGAGTATTTTAATATATAATATACATATATGCAGAGTATATGACTAAATGTACATATATGTATACAGAGAGAGAGAGAAAGTGTATGAATATATAAATATATATATAAATATAAATATATATATATAATATATATATATATATATATATATATATATATACTGAGCATATACATTTGTATATATTATAAAAAAAGGCAATGCAATTTGTGAACCTGGACCTAGGCATATCTGCAAGGAGAAAGGTTATGTCTTGTGAACATGTAAAAGTTCAGCTTTAATTAAGCTTAATTATGACATCATTAAATTAATAGACGTGTTAATGAAAATGTTGCAATGGGTTTAACGAAGCACGAAAAAAAAGCCAACAAGATACAAAAGGGTCAGTGATTAGTGCGGTAATTACAATGGGCCGAGTACAGATAGGGGCTGTTTCATGGGCACTAAGCACATTTCGCGCACTGTAAGGGAGAACATGACTGTGTATTCTAGAAGGAAATGTTTTAGGCTCAGCCAGGACAATCTGTCTGTAGAAGGGCCATGTATAATACCAGAAGAGAGCAAAACTGTGTGATCACAACAGATCAGATTCCTTCAGCTTTATTACACAATTTTAGACAAACTATCTGCCCTGATCTATTTATCAAGATAAACAAAAAATTTCCCTCCAATAGTCCACAAAATGAAATAAAAAATCATTACACAACAGATCCTAGCTGCTAATAAGTGGGGACATTAGTGAACCTTTCAACAGTGGAAAACTTTTCTTCCTGCAACTAAAGGAATCTCCTTAGTAAGATCAAGAACTGGATTCTCATGACAAGATCATATTAAAAATTTTATGATGATTATTGAGGAAAATGGAATAGAGTATATTTTTATAAGGATACATCGATTTGAATTCATCATAAAATAATAGGACAAAAAAACATGTAAAGTAATATGTAAATTTTAATTTGTGACCTCGCATCAATTCGAATCAATCATTCCAATAACCACATCCAGTATCTGAGGAAACACATTCAATAAAAAAAAAAAAACATCTAGTTCTTTTTCAATTGAAAATTTATTTTGCTTAAAATTCAGCTCATCTTTCCGATGACTTTAGTTTTTCTTTTTAAAGCAGAGAAGACGTTTAATAAACTATGTACACCATAGGAATCCGCACCGGCTAGAATAAAAAAAGATGTCACCAGTAACGTACAAGAAATCATAAAAAGAAAAAAACGAAACAACCCTTACTAAAAAAAGAGAAACAAATAAAAAAATGGAAGAAACTCTAGAGCCATAAATAATCAGCGTCACATACAGGATCAGAGCCAAAGGAACGAAAATGAACTCAAGAGTCCAATAAAAAAAACGAAATAAAAAAGTATCCGCTACTATGCTACAGAACCGATAAATACTGTACAGAACCCTCCGGACCCCTCAGCTATCAGGGAAAGGGGCTACATTGGCCAGAAATATTATTACCTTCAATCTCCATCTCTCCAATATTATTATTATTATTATTTACAATAAACAAAACATGAAAACATTTCTGTACAAAAGGAAACAAATGTCAAGTTCAGAGCAGCGATCAGGTGGAGGGTGCAGGTGCCCTGCGATGCCAGGGGCAGGTGATCCTTGCACTGTGATGCCAGGTTAGTCCCTCTGCCCTGTAACTGCAGTCTCTGTCCTATCAGATGTGTGTAAGGGGCACGGTGCCGTTTACCCCCGTGCTGGCTGCCCCCTGGTAGTGTTGGGGTAAGCTATGCAGTCTGCTATTTGCCGCCGCCGCCGCCGCCGCCGCTGCAGCAGCCGCCGGGTCTCCAGCCTCGCCCCCGCTGGGTAAGTACATACTGATCATCTCCCGCAGGTCCCCCGGGCAGGGCGGCCGGCCGTGCGAGCCTCCTCCGGTGACAGGGGGGCTGACGCTGGGCTCCGACTTCACCAGAGAGCCCAGGGCGCTGAGGGAGCCTGAGGACACCGCGGAGGACGGCGAGCCTTGGTGCTGCTGCTGGCTGGACGAGTAGCTCAGCGCCCCGTAGCTGGAGGGAGAGGCGCTCATGTAGCTCTGTGCCCCGGGCAGCAGGCTGTACTGCAGGGCGCTCATGTCATAGCGGTGCATGGGCTGTGGCGGAGGCGGCGGGTGAGGAGGAGGGTTGTGGTGCGGGTGGTGGTGCGGGTGGTGGTGCGGATGGTGAGGGTGGTGCGGGTGGTGCCCCCCGCTGCCAGGGTGCTGCTGCTGCTGGCTATAAGCGAGTTGCGCCTCTTGCATCATGGCAGCAGCCGCCGCGGCGGCAACAGAGCTCGGGTAAGCCCCATTAGCCCATCCGTTCATGTGCGCGTATCCTCCGGCCCCTGAAGATGCCCCTGAGCCCGGGCTCTCCAGGCGCTGCACCACCACGCCACCTGGGCCACCACCTCCTGCCCCTCCGCCAGTGCCCCCGCCGGGGCTCAGACCGACCCCCATGTGCCCCCCACCGGCGGCGTGCAGGAGCCCCCCAGCCAGGGAATACTTGTCCTTCTTCAGCAGGGTCTTGGTCTTGCGCCGGGGCCGGTACTTGTAATCCGGGTGCTCCTTCATGTGCAGCGCTCGCAGCCGCTTGGCCTCGTCTATGAAGGGTCTCTTCTCCGCCTCGGACATGACTTTCCACTCGGCCCCCAGCCGCTTACTGATCTCCGAGTTGTGCATCTTGGGGTTCTCTTGTGCCATCTTTCTCCTCTGCCCACGGGACCACACCATGAAGGCGTTCATGGGCCGCTTCACCCGGTCCTGGCTGGCCTTGTTCCCCCCTCCTCCCCCGGCCTGCCCCGTGTTATTGGGGGGCTGAACCCCGGGGGAGTGCAAGTCCGTCTCCATCATCATGCTGTACATTCACGCTGCTGTCTGGGGGTCTCTCCACAGGACTGGCACACGGTGCGGCGGTGGCACCTCTCTGCTCCTCGGCTAGGACGTGTCTACAGTGCTGCTGAGCAGGCACAGGACCGGAGCATCAGTTCTGGGCGGAGAGACAACTCTGGGAAAACTTTCTGCTCGCAGTGTCAGCGGCCGCAGATCACACAACAGGTGGAAGGCGGCGGAGGAAGCGGAGGGCTGTGCGGCCGGCTCCTCTGCACGCTCTACTCACTCCGTTACCGGCGGCTCCCGGCTCCTCTCCCGCTTCTGAGGAGCTCAGTGTCCGGGGTGTGCATGAAGCATCAGCAGGTGCAGGGCACGGCAGGGTGGCACGGGCAGGCTGTCTGTCTCTCACAGGGTGAAGGCAGCTCCACAGTACAGCACAAAGTCCTCGCACAAGGTGCCAGCTGGGGGCACCGGAATCAGAGCTCCAGTCTCTCTAGGACGCAGCAGCCGGCGGCATGAGACACTAGAGGCAGCGAACAGCAGCCATACCCCGCACGCCGCCTGCCATTAAATGATTTTGCCTTGGCCAATGGGAGGACGGCGGCCGGCGGGGAGGGGAGGGCTGTGCCAGGGAGAAGGGGGCGGGCACAGGACCCGCATGTCACACACTGCCGGGTACAGGGGCTGGGGTGATTAGCAGGACACCGGCCGTGACGTCACAGGGGAAACTGCCGGAGCAAGGGGGGATATGAGCTGAAAATCCGACCTGGTGCTGGCAGAGGGGCATCGCACTGCCCTGCTATCTGCCACACAGGTGATGCAAGGCGCGGGCACCTCCACAGATCTGTGCAGTAGATGTGCAGAGGAGGGCATCAGTAGCAGTGCCCGCCACCTCAGCTTCACCCATGTTACTAATGAGCGAGGAAAGCACTGCGCCATTCTGCAGAACAGGGAAGGAATGGAATGCACAGGAGTCAATGCTCCGGGAAGTGTCGCACAGAAAAGTTGCATTGCTCTGAAGGCACAGCGCATAGTGCACGGATTAGGAGATGAGAGGAGTAGTAGTAGTGACAGTAGTGCAGTGGAGAGGTCAGGTGTGAGGGGGATGCAGGGAGCAGGTGGAAGGAGTTGCTAAGTGACAGAAGAGAGACAGTCACACATGTGTCAATCATCCATCAAGGATCCTCTGCCAGCACTCTGGTAATATCTCTGTGGGGCGGCTGGGGGGCTTCTGCCTATAATTAACTTCTCATTGTGATCTATGAAGAGAGCTACTCGCCCCTAATGCACCTGATCTCGGGCTGCAACAGAAATCACAAAACATGGGGGAAAATAGATTAATTACATTAAACGAATCACTCACAGGAGCAGATACAGAGAAGATGCAGGAATCAGCACTAAGGTCGCCAATAACTGCCAGCAAAAGTGCGGGAACTTTGGGATTGAATTCACATAATATGAATGTAGAAAAAGATAACGTAGTATGGTGTGTGTGTGTGTGTATATATATATATATCAAAACTTCTTTGAGTTGCCTCTCTTTGTGGATTTTTTCTACAAAGACAAGTTACTGAGCCAGCACCCTTGGAGGAGTTCAGCAGTATAGCTACTTCTTTCTTTCTATCTATCTATCTATCTATCTATCTATCTAACTCTATGTATTCAGTCTAATATAAAAATATACATGTATACATATGTGTATACATATATATTTATACTTATACGCTATAATGATATACATATATATATATTTGACACATATGTAAGCTATGTGGGAAAAATGTGATAGATATATAAACATAGTTATAAGTGTACATATACACATCACAAATTCGTTTTGATTATAAGTTATATGCATGGTATATATATATATATATATATATATATATATATATATATATATATATATATATATATATAAGACTGAATACATACAGACAAATATATGATGTTCTTTTCCTTATAACTTACACTCAACTTGAAATTAGGAATTATGTCCAATCTTCCCAACATACCATGTGAATACTGGACCCGGTGGAGTCTATACAGAGTGGATGGTATTAACATGAATTGTTCACCTTTTGGATTTTCTAGACCTACCATAAGGAGCACATTTCCCCCAAGTAGCGCCCCCTCCTACCCCTCCACCAGAGGCCGCCTGCCTCTCCTACCTCTCCACACAATAGAAGAAGCAGAGGAGTGACTTCTCCACCGCAGGTCGCAGCAGTGATGAGAGACAGACGGTGGCACTAGACTCACAGCTGCCTCCTGCCTGTTACCTGGGGGTGCTCTTCTTCTCAGGAGATCGCCCCAGAACCAGCAGATAAATTACTCGTCATTCCCAGGATTGCTGGCTCTGTGCATGACACGTCTCATAAACAGCAATAACAACTACTATAGAAAATGTAAGAAAATGAAAGCTTGTCTGTCCTTCTGCAGTGGACTCCAGTTTTTAGCCCCAAAGTTATTTGACAGCACGATAAAAAATAATGGTCTTCCACAGAGTCATGCAATAAATTGCAACCTGCCCTTGTAGGTGGCCACTGGTGAAGGTGCACCTGTAACTCGTCTTTCTGGCATGTCTAGCACAGCTGCAGATCTCGGCAAATATCATGTAGAAGTGAACAGTACTAGATGCATACAATACACTACAAAGTGAACCCTGAGTGGGAAATACATGTTTCCAACACTTGCCCAAACTCCTCAATGTCCCAATAGGATTCTTATGCTTCCATTGATTCTGGATCCCTAACCTGAACCCACTATGCTTTCTTCCATGAGCAAATGGAGAGCCCTGGAGAGGGCACAGCACCCACTCTCCACCTTTTTAGAAACATACTCTCCAAAGAGTGTGATCGCCGTCTGCTGGTTATTAGTGCTGATGGCCCTGACCAACATCAGACTGCATACGGTTTATATGGAGTAAAAGTGAACAATGCATTTACCCTACAAACATTTTCAGCATAAATTAAAGATTCCCAGAATTTATTCGTGAAATTACTTTTTGTTAGCGCCTTGAGGTTACAAGAGGTAGAAAATGAAAGTGGAGTACTATATGTCCAAAAACTGCCCACTCCAACTGGATATCATAAGAAGCACAAATGATGACAATGATTTAGTAATAATGGCTTGTCAGCTACTTTTGATTATTTGGGAGTGCATTATCCTGTGCAATAAAACTAGATCCATGGAAAGATGAAAGAGTTGTGTGTAGGTTGTGTATCTTGTAGAGGAGAGGGATGGAGGGTTCGTCCACAGTCTCACCCTGTGAGCCATACTCACACATATAATTCAGATTTCACAGCTGACCTGCTCTGTAAACCTCAATCAGCTTCTAATTGAAGAGAAAACAAAATCTCGCTTCCCTACAGCAGAGCTAACGATTTAATCATTATATCAGACATTATAGCTTTTAATTAGCCTAATGCTGATACTGTATGGAGAGAGATCATTCAATACAGGTCTTGATGAATTCTCTAATTGGGTTAACAACGGGGAGACACGTCAATACTCAAGCTGTGTGGGAGCCCCTTAGTTGGTGAATGAAAAGACATAGAGGGACAAGAGAGCATCCACCTTGTAATCTGGTTCTTTCTCATCACCACGAATATTTGCAAGCACTGGGCATATTGGCTACAAACTCTCCGACAATCATAAAAGCGAACTCAAATGTAACAAATAACAATAAATGTCACTGTTACTATATATATATTATATATATTGTCACTGTTACTATATATATATATATATATATATATATATATATATATATAACTATACTACATGCAAAGGCATAATACTTCCATCCACGACCTAATAAAAATATTAATAATTTTAACAACCATTATCTTCTGAAAAAGAACTAAAGAGGAAAAGAGCAAATTAGCAAATTACTTCTATCACATTAATAATCACAGTGTTATTGGATGTTATAGCTACCATGTATTATACATGATCTCTTCCTATATCTATCTTACGTTAAAAAATAACCATATTCACTAGATACATTAAATTATTATCATTTCATTGAAAACGAAGCCATCCTTACTACAACGAATACATGCAATTTTTTTAATTTTTCCTCATTCCAGCCACTAAGTAACATTTAATTTTTGCTATTAGTTTGCACTATCCGGTAACATTGATGATCGCTTCAGAAAAAGGTAAAATAATAATGTAAATCATACAGTAGTAAAGGAATTCCAATTTAGCTGAAATGTAGAAGGTGGCTTTTTGCATGATTACTTAAGATGTCACAGTTGTAACATATGATGCACAAGGAAATATTCTTCAGAGGAATATTTCTCGTGACAACAATACATTAGGACGGGAGCCATCGGTTACAATTAGATTAATGGCTCTCTATGTAGTGGAAGTATAGACTGTAGTGTTTTGGTAATGGGGGTGGGGGTCTTTTTTTGTACAAGTTAAGTGTAGTATTTCATGTGTAACAAAAGATGATAAATCCTGGGAGATAGGTGCCACTCAGACATATGCAGCAGTAAATATTTCCCCTGTTCCTCATTAGACTAAATAAAAAAGTGATTATTCAGAAGTAGAAGACAAGTCACTTGGAATTATACACACGAAAAATGAGGCTACATCGTTCTCTCTACTTCCAGGCCATCCCTGCTCCTGCAAATTACATTAACTGCACTGACTTCAAACAGGAGAAACATGACATGGGGTTCACAGGAGAGGGAGAGGATCATCCCACTCCAATCTTTCCTCTCATCCAAATTACATCTACTCCTTTAATACACTTTACAAGCAGATTAAAACATCACTGTGACACCAGTTCAAAACCGACAGTTCTTCTTCGATCCTCACTATCACATAACTGAACATGACTATATATATATATATATATATATATATATATATATATATACTGACGTATGTATACACACACACTACACACACACACACATATATATATATATATATATATATATATATATATATATATATACATACATACACCGCATTATAGCCTCACAGAAATTATATAAAAGAAGTCAGTGCTTCCTCTAAAAAAATAAATAGAAGCGTAATATTTCTATTGGTCATGCTTATTTATCTATTCCTCTATTACTTGCCGCAATGTGGAAGTTATATATATATATATATATATATATATATATATATATATATATATATATATCATACATATGCACACACGTCACGTCTTCATATATTTCCTAAATTAAATACGGCATAAAATAGCAGCAATATTATTAACAACAGTGTATTAAAAATCCCAGCTTCCTACATTGCCTGCTCAAGCAAATTGGTATATGATTTTAATCCTTTGTAGGGTGCAGTTCTGTGCCTCTGTGCGGCAGGCAGATGCCGCTTTAAGATGCCAGAGAGCCCAGTAATCTTCCTGACATGCCTCCCCCAGAAGAAGCTACTGCTGCTGCCACTTGTGAATTAATAATATTGCACCGAGACCCTTGGTTGCTATATCTCACAATACTTCGTTATCACCGGGATTTAATGAGTCATTTGCAGCCAGAACATCCCAACAGCAGGATCGCGTGCACCCACACAGCCGGCCACCTAGATCTATGCTACACCGGGCTCTATCATACACATCTGTAATATCTGCCGATCTGCATTAAATGATTGCCATAAACTAAAACTTTCCAGGATATTCTGATTAACATCATCATCATTTTACTGAAATTGATACATGTATTCCAAATTCTGGCGAAAGTAAGATATATCTATTAAGTAAAATGAAGAAAAAATAAAGTACATTGTAAATCCTCTCTAATTTTGACTATTAGCAGTAAATGAATGAAAAATCTTAATGGGTTAATTGACTTGGAGCGCTATCACTTTAAGCAGCTGTTTTCCAAAGGTTTTGGAGAATCACATTCATCCAAATCAATAACTGCCTAGCCTGTTGAGATACATATATATCTATATATATATATATATATATATATATATCTATATATATATATATATACATATATACACAGTATATATATATAAATATATATATAGTATATATATATTGAATAAATAGATGTACATATATATATATATTTATACATATATCTATATATTTATAGATATATGTACACACACGTATACACACATATATATATATTTAGATATTTCTTCATACTTATTTTTAGAAATGACAATGAGTGATACGATGTGTCATTATTATACAGCCGATAATTAAGAGCGTCTTTATATGCACTTATTGATTGATTGAAGGGTCTCATCATTTTACTTAATTAGTCAGAATGAGAATATCATTTTACACCAAGGGTGTAGTCTACCCTATAGAGATTCACAATAATACAGTATTATCACTATATATAGGCACCGACTGCTTTAAGGTTCCAATGAAATACGGACAGTTCACAATACAACATCCCAGCCAGCAGGTATCTGTGTACCTCAAATATTCAGTATTACCATTTGCATACACATTTATATATAATGTGTATGCAAATGGTAATACTGAATTTCCCAGTTATATGCATCCAATTTACTAGCGTGGTTAACGTAAGTTGCCCCTATAACAGAGGCTAGAGAATAAGCTGAGGACTCGACCCCAGCAAGGAAAAGCTCCCATCCATTATTCACCGCAAGCAGTACTATAAGAAGCTGGTTGAGTGTTTTGACACCTCCCCTTATGCCCCCCTCTATGTAGCCTCCAAAAGCATCACTTCACCCCACAACTCCCCCTACACCCCAATGTGCACATACATAGCTCCACAAAACCTATTTTAGCACAAACATGAACAAAAACAGCTCATAATCCGATCACACAAATAACACACCCAAAGGGTAATAAATGAGAGACTTACAGTCCACCTCTTCCAGGTCATCTTCCCCACAGCCAGTCATGAGCTTCATCTAGAATATAAAGTGTGCTGGATAATAGCTATATATAAGTATATATGTCTAGTTCTCATGTATATATAGTGCTCTTTAGCTATTTCCCTCACTCAAACTCCCCTGGATCAGGCACCAGCCCCGGCAGAGCTCCCCAAGCGGAGTGCCCGGCTACACACATACACTGCAAGGCAGGGAGACAAGAAAATGAAATTTATTATTGATAGTAAAGACTTTGAAGACAATTTCAAGTTATTGTTTCTCTCTCTGGAAAAAGGAGGCCTTTTTTCCTAACATAATGAAACGTCTTTTGTGTGGCAGGGAACAATACCAAACAAGTAGTCTAATAAATAGCCACTTTTTTGTTCAGCCTCGACAGTGAATAGAATTGAGCAGTTGGTTTGAGAGCAGCTGGGACGCTGTAAGCTGGGAGGTGGAGCTCAGGCCTCTCATGTCTATTCTCTGGATCTCAGGATCTCCCTCCTTCCTTCCTTCCTCTCTTTCTCCCTGTCTGTGGTGCTCTCCTCCTCTCCTCATTCCCTGCTCTTCCATAATAGAAAGCAGCGCTCGCCATATCTCTCACTCCTATCTATCCCTGCTGTCTCCTTCACTCCCCTCTCCATGGCTTCTTCTCCTGTCTCTTCATCACCTGCTTGATTCTTATTGCTCTCCTATTTCTTCCTCTATTTTCTCATTCCCTTCCTTCTCTTGCCTATTTCTCTGTTCTTTGCTATCCCGTATCTCTCCATTTTTCCTTTTCCTATCTTCTTTTTGTCATTTTCTTAACACTTGCCTATACATCTTTCTCTTTACTCCATTCTACCTTTCTCCCCAACTTTTCCCCCTACATATCATTCTTCTCTCCATTATCTAAAGTCCTATTTGACTCTAGTCTGTCTCATTTATTTCTCCACCCGTCTCCCTTCTCTCCATCTCTTCCACTTCTGACTGTCTTTTCTGTATCTCTCATATTTATTGCTTGCTGACTTTTTCTTTCTTTCATTCATTCTTTTTCTTTTTTTCTTTCTTTCTTTCTTTCTTTCTTTCTTTCTTTCTTTCTTTCTTTCTTTCTTTCTCTTCATTCTAGTATTCCAGTTATTCCTAGCTGTCATCTCTCTCCATGTCTATCCATCTCTCATCCTGCCCATCAATATCAAAATATTGTTCATTTTCTCTTTTTTTTGGCATCCCTTTTTCGCTCCATTCAAGGATTTTTCAATCCTTCTTTAAAGTGCAGAGTTCCAGCTGTTGTATACCTCCCTAATGTCCAGTGGCAATCATAAACAAGAAGTACCTAGATGTGGGTGTCTAACATCAGGGAGGATTGATTTAGAAATGCTCTATATATGTGCAGTTTATTAGTCGCCTGTTTGCTAGGTGCTCAGGATGTCAGTACCTGGATTCTCACCCTTCTTTTATTCACACTAGCAGCGTTAGGAGGTGCAACTACTTGTCCATACAAAGCATCAGTTAATTGTCCCCGGATTTATGTCTGCAACGAAAAGTCAGCCTTAACGATGAACAATAAGGAGCAGAAGAAACAGCAGAAACTAACAGCTATTTGGAAGGAGAGATGTAAGGCTGCCCCTGTGAACTGTTAAATGCAACTATGATAACTTGTAATGGGCAGACCCCGAATATGTTCTCTTCCTTATCCCCATATCTGGACAGGGCAGATAAATCAGCAGCGCCCCTCATCGGGTACAATGTGATTTTAGGGTGAAAGAAATAACAGTGAACAGACTTGAGTCACTGATGCCATTAATTGCCATTGACATTGATTGAAATAGCAATTTTTAATACAAAATTTAAGAAAATAGTATCCAATACAGTATCCAATAGTATCCGAGATAAAAAGTATCCAGTATATTATACAAGAAACAAGATGTATTAATTAGAAATTACGTATATATGCATATATCTATTTTTCTATCTATCTATCTATTTATCTATCTATCTATCTATCTATCTTTCTATCTATCTATCTATCTATCTATCTATCTATCTATCTAATCCAAAAAATAATGGAGGCAGCATACCATATAAAGATGAAAGATAAGTGCTATTTAATAGCCCACATGGCTATTTTCTATCTATCTATCTATCTATCTATCTATCTATCTATCTATCTATCTATCTATCTATCTATCCATCCCATATCTATCTATCTGTCTGTCTGTCCGTCCGTCCATCTATCTATCTATCTATCTATCTATCTATCTATCTATCTATCTATCTATCTATCTATCTATCTATATTACTTTATGTATTCAGTCTAGTATATACATATATATGTATATACATCACAGACACACACTGGATAGGCATTTATCCAATATTAACCTTACAGAGAAAAATATAAACCTCTGTAAAGTGGAATATTACTATACACATGTAATATTTCTAACCTGATTTAGTAGATTATTATTTTAGAAATCATATAGCATTGCGATGGTGCTGGGGGACCCGATAGTTCCGGAGTATGAGGGGTGCCTGTGCATGGAAGTATTTGCCATGCTTTGCATTGTGAGCTGGAAGCAGCTGTCAGTAAAGATGGCTTTGACAGTCTCCTCTAATAGTAGGTGTTTGGCTAAGTGCACAACATTTTGCAGATGCCAGCCTTTCATACACACACATGCCCAGACAATGAATCGAATTTGACCTTCCTGGGCATAGTAAGGGCAGTCTCACAGGAGGGTATTTTTCACCTATATTATGACTATATTTATAAGGTCCACATTGCAGAATCAATATTACTCCATGGATTTATCACTAGGACACAAATAATGAAATATGCAGTGTGTGCGGCTTTTATTTGTTCTGCATACCCTATAGAACAATTGAGGTCTCAAGAAGTTATTCAACATTCAGACCCACATGAGCTTTGCATCAGTATATGTTGGAGTCATGTATATGATTATATTTAAGAGCCATATTACATTGACTGTACTGAGTGATTCTAGGAGAGTTTCTGCACAGATTTGGTTCCCCTCCCAGAACCATGTGGCCGACAAAACAGCACACTATATGATTCAGCATTGCCCACGATATTAGGGGTCAAAATATGTGTATGAGACCTTTGCAGATTAGCTGTAATTGTATGGGTTCAATTTCTGCATCAAAGTAATCTGCCCCAAATTGTATTTCAATGCATGGCACTGTGGTCTTACTCTTTACCTGTTGTGGAAAAATCTGCTGCAGAGATTAGACCTGACCTGCTACATACAGATTTTTACATTTTATTAGATCCCAGATTTTAATGTAGCCTTTGATACTGACTTTACAATGAAAGTACAGTATGTACAATACATGCTTTGAGCTGTGGTGAACTATATTGCTAATGCAAATCAATTGGAACATGCTACATCCCCAAATAACTATATAATGGTCTAGAGAGATTTTATAATGTAGATTCTGCCCATATTATTACTGTCCATAATGCACAGACATCAATAGAAGTAAAGTTGTGGTTACACTAAAATTGTGCCTGTATATTGTTTTTTATATGTTTTGTATAACACATAAGTGAGAGATCATTCACAGATTCCTTTCTTTTCCATTGGATGATAAAAGAAAAAACACATTAGTTACATGCCAGGTCAGGGTCACTTTTTTGTCTCCTTCACGCGACCATATTTTCGGTCCAAGTGCTGTCCATGGGAAAAAAGACATCACATGGACAGCACTAATACCAATGTCCTTCAATTAGACTGTTCAGATGACATTTTTTTTACACAGTAGGTTCACACAAGCTTTAAAAAAATCATTCAGTTTCAGCTAGAAAATTCCAGTGATTTTTTTTCCTATCTCAATCCATTTTTTTACAGCAGCAGCTATTAATAATTTACAAGATAATTGTCTTTAAAAATCAGATGCTACACTGTGGCTCTATATAGCATTTGATTTTTTTTACGCACCCATAGACATGAATGGACAAACCTCATCCAATTTAAGTAAGAAAATCGCCTGCTCCGATTTTTTTACTCACAGATTTAGTCAGTGAAAAAAAATTGCCCATCTGCATTGTCCCGTTAAATAACATTGGTCCGAATTTTTTTCACGGACAGCACTTGGAACGAAAATATGGTCTCGTGAATGAGCCCTGAATGTCGGCATGAAAAGAATCGCAGCATGCACTAGTCTCTTCCATATTTTGGCTGAGACTTGCCTATTCAAGTTGGTGCACAAAAAAAAAAATCAGATCCCATACAGATCAACTGTATGTATAGCATCTGAGATAAATTGTAATTGCTAAAATAGGAATCTGTTTTTGGTCTTGAAAGCTTTAATCACTCTTGATATATAAATACGAATGCCATACGGATGGTATATGGATGGTATATGGATAACAATACAGACAAAAAAAAATCACCCTTTTTTTTTCTGGATGAAATCTGAATAATTTTTTATCCGGTGGTGTGAACAAATACATGCGTCTTTTATGTTATTTTTTTTTGTCTAGTGATTCCTGGATTGTTTCGCATTCAGCATCCCACCAAGGACCACATCTGTAAAGAGTTTGTATGCTCTATCCATGTTTGTGTGGGTTCTCCGGTTTCCTCCCACACTCCAAAGACATACTGATAGGGAATCTAGATAGTGAGCCCCAATGGGGACAGTGCCCACAATGTCTGTAATACGCTGCAGAATATGATGGTGCTATACAAGAAAAGCATAATAAATAATACATGAATTAACTATTTCACCAAACCAACCTAAACAAATTAGAGCCTTCAAATAAATTTACGAAGCAGCACTGTGTACGATATACATATTACAATGCTAACCTCCTACATATAATGCATACCATATGACAGTAAACTTAAAATAATTTATTATTATAATACATGTAAAAATAACATTTCATAAAATTGACAAGCATTTTCTTACACCCTTGCTGTGACAGGGAGCACTAAGGTGATAGCCATGAGAGCCATTATTAGGATCCGGGCTACAATGATCATCAATTGGCATTCTCGAGATAGGGTGCTGTGGGTCCAATGTGGTAGCAGAAAATGCCCCCTCTCTCCTTATAGACACATGATAGTTATGATGGTCTGATTTTCTCCATAACAGAAAAGCAAATGTGCACTAAGAAAAAATATATATATTGCAATGGGAGTTAGTGTTAAAGAAGTTGTCCACTACTTCTTTGAATTGCCCCAATGTGTTTAGTTGTATGTATTGCCTGTGAGCGGCGCTATCACTGGCCGCTCACAGGCATCATGTGACCACTGGTTTCTTCTTCCGCTGATGTCACGTCAAGTGAGGTGTGACATCAGTGACGCGCTACCTGTGGGCGGGGTTACCCCACGCGTCACACCCAGCATCCACCGCGCGCTTTCCCTATGAATGAGGAGAGAGAAAGCGCGGTGGATGCAGTGGAACGCAGCACTGAGTCACACCCGGCTGCATCCGGAACTTGACGTGACATCAGCGGATGTCAGAGCCGGCTGCAGCCGGGGGTCATGTGATGCCTGTGAGCGGCCAAGGATAGCGCCGCTCACAGGCAGTAACGGCAAAGTAAGGTAATTACAAAGAAACTTGTGGCTACATGCTAAATACATTGGGACAATTCAAAAAAGTACTGGACAACTCCTTTAAGTTCAGATTTTTAATCTATAAATTCAGATTTTTGATCTATGTGTATTTTGTACTTTCATGGTGTATGCAGGCAAAAGGCTCCCAATGTCCGCACTAATATATATTGCATTATGAACCCTGAGGGTCACCCAATAAACACTGGAAATTTCCAAGGTGCAAAACTTCAGCAATCTGGACTTTAGATAGTAATTATATTTATTATATAAACTAATACAAAAATAAATGGGTAACTATAAAACAATTCTTAATCACAAAATAGATGTCTAAAACCACAAAGGTGGAATTAATTTCAGCGTGATAGGTCTCTTTTTTTTAAGTTGCCTGAGGAACCAACTACCGTACTTCTATCAGTTTCCTACATTTTTTGGGTGTGTCACCCTCCAATATACATTACTTATCTACAATATCCCTGGCAAGGCCTGGATACTGCTAAAGATATTCGCAGCAATCTTCATATTTACCTATAGTCTTGTCTTTATAAAAAAAAGCACAACAATCTAAAATAAGCATCTGGAAACAATTCTACTGATTTTAGAATTTTTGAACTCACTCACCTTATGTAGCGCTATTCTTTTTTTTAACCTCTTTACCAAAACATACAAGCTAAGAATACCCAAAGGGCACCATTCAATTGGTGATTGCCAAAACAGTTTCCTTTTGGACAATACTGGACTAGTGTATATTTGTATATAACAAACAAAAACATAAATTAGTGTAGTAAACTACGATCTTTCATATAGAATTGTATGGAAAAATGTAAGTATGGTACACATGTACAATATATCTCTATGGGTGAACTATTCCACTGTGTACATATATAGTGGGAAACAGAGCAACCTTCTGTTGGAGGAACATGTTATTCCCAGAATATATAAAAAGAGGGCAATAGTCTAATGTGAATAGGGTCTTATTTGTGAACCATCAGTATGGGTTCCATTTTTCTGTCCTAAGCATGATGATTTACTACAGACCACCCATGCGATACTGTTAATTTTCTCGAGGAGCCATGTCAGCTTTCTATCCCCATGTACAGTGGGATGAAAAACTTGGTCTATTAGTTTTACTTGAAAAAGGACTAAAATATGTGCTAAATTGTA
Organism: Phyllobates terribilis; assembly: GCF_046119375.1. NCBI lineage: Eukaryota > Metazoa > Chordata > Amphibia > Anura > Dendrobatidae > Phyllobates > Phyllobates terribilis. Next base: position 321,613,677 of record NW_027362762.1, on the reverse strand, counting down.
ATATCATGGTAAAAGTTACCTATGAAAAAATAATGATTTTTATTCCTAATTCTGTACAATTTATAGGTCTACAAACATGGTCAGATTTATAAAATGTTGTATATATACGTTGTTTGCAATGTTTTATAAATTATGTTTATACCACCATTAAACACTAATAACTTTAATTAGACAGTGCAGTCTGCACAACTATGTTATTTAAAAGATAATTACTGCTCAAATATTCTGCTCTATAGTTATGAAACATTATATTTCTTTTCCTTTTTTTTAAGAAAACAATATTTTTCCTTAATGTGAAAATATATTTTGTAGCAAAAACCATAGGTTTGGAGTAGCATAAGTATGCTACTTGTTTGAATTTCGAGAATTTCTTATTACAGTATGTTATATATGAAAATTCCAAAAGTGGATCACAAGGGTTTGAAAATGATAAGACCTTCTTAACAAGAATAAGTAATGTAGAGATGAATGGGAGGCGGATGTGCAGTTCCCCGCACTGGCCACTACAACTTGACGGCCAAGCACTGCAAGTAAGGACTTCCAGCCGGCGGCAGCACCGATAACAGCTGATCGGCTATGTTTCTGCTTTCAAGACTAGGACGGCTCCGTGCGAGGCTATACAGCTGAAACTTGTGATCTGCAATTTGGTGAGCTGATGTCTCTTTCCCTATTTCCCTCTGTTCTAAATATATGATAGTGTATTCAGTTATTTAGCTAAAAAAAACAAAGATACTTCATTGGAGCGAACTCCAATTTGGGAACTTACGCTATTAATTTGATATAAAAATAAAATATCTATGCTTTCTCAAATATTCAGGAAGGAAGAGTTTGTAAGCAATGTTGAAAAACGCCATAGTCACCAATTTGCCATGCAAAAGAAAATCTTTGAGTACCAGGAATTTCTGGGATATTCGCCAGGTAAAGGATTGAGAATGTGGGGAGGATGCACTGGGTGAACGTTGGGGTTATGGATCAGTTGGGTCAACAACGATGGCGGTCATTGGAGAGCAAATCTAAACCTCCCATTTCTTCACAGAATCAGATTACTATATGTAAGGAGAAATACATCAGACATCTGTGGGGTGTTACCAGAGGTCCACAGAAGTGTACCCAGGTCAAAGGATAGGACATGTATCTGAGATCCTGCTATGACATTAGCTAACTGTGAGAGTCTGGCAGCCCTATGCTATTTCAAAATAATAGGTACTGAAAACCTGCTGGCAAATTTATGAATGTACATAGTAAATATTTTATACTTACTTCATCAACCTCTTACAGGAAACTAGTTTTCCCTGCAGAGGCCCCCAGGTTGCATCATTGGAGTAGCTGTTGGCTGGTATTGTAAATTGAGAGACGAGGTGCTAGACAGCCAGCCAAAAGCAGGGAGTCATGGACAATGACCAAAAACGCATATCAAAAGTGCACTTCAAGTCAAAGATAGTCAGGGACAGAATCCAGGCAACAGTAATCAGTAATCAGACAGTCCAGGGGTCAAATTCAGAGAGATATCCAAGGGGTTAAACAGTAGGGAATATATGGAGCAAAATCTCAGCAACATAGTAAGGGGTCAATCTAATATAAGCTCACCAGGATCAAAGAAAACAATTAAATAACTTGCAAGGGTCAGGTGGATTGTAGCTTTTATTGCGCTGACAAACCCCAGTAATTAACTGGTCAGGAGTAGTGATGAGCGATCATGCTCGTTACTCGAGATTTACAAGCTTGCTCGGGTGTTTTCCGAGTATCTTCAGCGTGCTCGGGCGTTATGTTTTAGTCACTTCGTGCACATGATTTGCGACTGTTTGACAGCTTTAATACATGTGAGGAATACCTTATTCTTAGGCATTCCTCACATGTATTAAACTGTCAAACAGTGGCAAATCATGCGTGCTAAGTGACTAAAACATAACGGCCGAGCACGCTGAAGATACTCGACGAGCACCTGAGCATGCTCGCCGAAAGGGTTAACAGAACATACTCGGTCATCACTAGTCAGGAGGACTTTTGTATGTTAATATGTTAGATCTTTATTATTTATAGCATGGTGATGGTCATGCCCCCTCACCGGAGAGGGGAACTCTCCTCCTTGAGAGAAATCACACTAGAGCATGCTGGGTAACAAGCCTTCTCCTCTTGTCACTGTTTCTACTGAAAAGAACTGTGGGGCCTGATAGGCCTGGAAACAGGTTTGTTACAGATAGGATTTCTTGTACCATAGTTATATCTGATAAAATCTATAAATATTTAGTGTTCTTGTAACAAGCACTAAACCAATATTATCTAGCATCATTTATACAAAATAAATCGGAACACCAATTTTTCAAAGGGGTCGGCGATGACCTATCCTTAGGATAGGAGCAACATTTACCAGAAGATCACAGTGTTTGGAGCCAAAACAGCACAGTGTTATACACTTTGTAGTGGTCTTTATCAGAGACTGCAACTTAGAATGGTGACTACACTGTGTATAGATCTGTGCTTTCTGGCTGTGTACCGTGTAAACTTCTTCCGGCTGCAACTTCAGGTTACAGCTGAGCAATGAGGGCTCTGGGTGTTGGATCCCCATTTATGTAATATTGATAGGTAGGTCATCAATATCTTAGTCTTGGATCATTTTGTGTCTATATGTTGTACTTCAGGCAGAATTAAAAGGCCTGTTAGCTTTGTTCCTCCCAGATACACTGTCATTTCTTTTCCATAGGCTGGTTGCGATTTTGCAGCTCAGGTAATACCAGGCGCCACCCATGAACAACAGTAGCGCTATTCCTGGAAACAAGCAGACCCATTTTTAAGATCTTGTAGAACTTCTTTAAAAAGAATGTGGCAGTGATCTCTAAGCTCCATCATTATTTGCACAGATGTTAACTCTCAACTACGCTGCATAAGCAAACCAATCTTTGGCCATCAATTTAAAAGTGTTTTCATTGAGCATTAAAGTGAATATATTATAGAGTACAAGTCATGTATCATGACTATATAGATCTAGCTTAATGTTAATATGACTGCTAGTATAATATAAACTTTGCAGCAAATTTTAAATTTAACAAAATAGTTTTCTTCCATTGTTCCTTATCATTCAATATATTTCTCACCAAGTGTATTTCTGTTAAAATATATGAACATGTTTTTAGTTCAACTCCAATACACTAATTCATTGTCTTCAGTTTATTCACACTGGGAAATTGTCAACATAATAGCTATGTTTTGTAAGGTAGCAGTGGAAAGCAGCGATATTCTGCTAGCTGCTGTTAGTACTACATATGCATCTCTCGCTTTGTAATTCTACGCTAGCTAGTTAGCTTATTACAAATTCAAGCAAATACAGGAGCAGACCATTTCATTCATTTACCTCTCTAGAAAATCGAAAGCATATCTATTAAAAAGAAGCTGTATTGTAACATTTTCATTTGGGGGCCTCTAACGTATGAAGAATATTTAAGCACAGACATATAGTTAATATATTCCCATAATAAGGATTGCTGGTTCGGTATGATCTAGCAGTGTGCTATTCCCTGTGAAGACATACTTACTGATTAAATTGTATATATTATTCATTTACAATAGGTCTATAGGCTGTCTACCAAATGGACTCATATTGTTAAACACAATGCCCCTTTGTTATTATATCAGACTGCACAGGATTCTATTCTGCTGTTTATGTTCATATTCAGGTGCAAGACAAGGAATAAGATCTAGAAAGCTTCATTTTTAGTTCAATGTAGAATCATTTTTACATTTAGTGGTTCACTGAAATGCATAAAAGAAAATTTCTGATCAAATTCTCAAAATATCATCTTCCTAAAGAAATGCGTCACATACATATTATCAATAATTGTGTAAGATGCATGACTATTGAAATAAATGAAAATTAAGCAAATTGCATAAAATGTATCAGAATGGATGTCATATATTTGGTACAACTCTAAGGCATATTAGACATATTGCTCATCCTTATGTTACCTCATGTCTGACATAACCGCACATCAGGTCCACAAAAATCAATGAACCTTTACAAACTTACTCAATTTCACAACTCTTCGTCTTGCTACTTTCGCTTCACACTTTTAAAATGTAGTTATAAAATGTTTCTTCTAGCGCTTTCTCCTTAGAAAATCTCGCCCATTATAATACTAGCTAAATATGATCTTTGGAGATCAGGTCAAATTCTATTATTGCAAATTATTACAGAGCCTCTACAAAATCCAACATATTTCACTCTTCAACATTGAAATTGCAACACCAAGAATGAAAAGTCATAAAATTATGAACATCACAGGAGAGATAGACATGTAAATTATATGCAAATGGTGAAAAAATAGAAACGACATTTTCAAACATTTTAATTTATTCAGTATCAAGTTTAAGCACCATATGCAAAAATATATGGACTTAAACAGCTTGGCAAGCTAGTAATGAAGTTATTAGTGGTTGTGTGTGGAATATTCTGCCACACTGAATGCACTTGGGCACGTAAATCATCAAGATCCGCTGCTGGCAGCTCCTTTCGCAATTGCCATCCAATGATGTCCCAGATGTGCTTCACAGGGGACAAATCTGGAGACCCTGCAGACCATGGTAGCATGTTTAGGTCACACAGTCTTCTCACATTAGCATCAGCAACATGTGATTTGGTATTGTTGTGTTGAATAATGGCTCTTGGGACACTTTTAAAAATAGCCACACCACTGGTTCAATGACAAAATCAATGTAAGCCAACGCTGTTAGTGTACCAGCTATGACTATTAGAGAGGTCTAGACTATGATACATTATGCCACTTTACATCATAATCCTGGGAGTTGGTCCAGGGTGACATTCCCTCGTGAAGGCCTTTTGATGGTGCTGTCCCCATTGTCTTGTCAAATTCCAAAACTGGTGTGTAGTGATCCATTCTGTACTGCAAGTGAAAGTAGACATTGCATACCAACCCTAAAGCATTAAATAGCATCTACACAAACCATCAGAAGGCGTTTGCATAACATTCTGCTATGAGCCAGGAGTCTAGCTACACATATTCCATTGACCTTATCTCACTGCTCTCAAAGTCTATTCTGGTGCAGAGCAAGAACTCTGAGGCAATAGAGGCTGGAATGGAAGTCTATCCTCTTCAGTGATTTTTTGCTTTTGTCTTGAGCACAATGATAACTGGAGATTGGTTTGGAGACTACATGGGCAATGCCACGAAGAGGCTTTTACAAAGGAACGTGAAAGTGTCACAGAAGCCATTTTTCATGATGATGCCAAAATTGCTCCTGCTTCTATGAGCAGCCTGCGTTGCCTAAATGTAATGCGATTGCATGCAGCCTCTCTAAACTCATCTCTTCTTGAGCACATCTGAGAAATTACTGGTCGGCAATAGCAAAGGGAGCTGCCAGCTGTGGATCATGATGATATCAGTGACTATATGCATTCAGCTTGGCAGAACATTCCTCTGACAACCATTAATAAACTCATTGATAACATGTAAAAACTGTAAATACGTGTATTTCTGCTTGTGGCACTTTTACTTGATACTAAATTAATTGAGCTGTTTTTAATATTTTCTTTCCAATATTTGATCACTTGCATATCATTAGCATATCTATTGATCTTGTGATTTCCATAATTCCATGATTTTTCATATTTGATGTATCAATTTCAATGTTATGGAGTGTAAAATCCATGTACATGTTGCATGTAAACATTAATTTCGAAAGCAATTCAGTGAAAAAGACATTGGGTCTGATTTATCAAGAATGGTGTTGTTCACGTCTTGATGATTGGGCATGCTGGAGTAAGATGCTCTTGATTCATGGAGAAGGGCACACTAGTGATCAGTGAACGTGCTCGGTTAAGGAGTTAACCGAGCACGCTCAAGTGCTTGCCGAATATCTTGGGCATGCTCGAAAACTATGTTCAGGTCGCCGCGGCCTAACAAACAGGCAATCTCTGCATGTGTTGCGGCTGCAAGCCATGCAGTCGCGGTGACTCGAACATAGATTTCAAGCACATTGAAGATACTTGGTAAGCACGCATTTGTGCTCGATTAACCCCTTAACCTAGCATGTTCATTCATCACCAGTGCACACCTCTTCATGAATCAGGAGCATTGGACGAGTGGCATACACTTCTGTATGCGCCTCGCCACAAATCTTACTCTAGCCCCTGCTGGTGTTAAATTTGTGTCATAAAGGACACTGGCGCTCATTATAAACTTGACAATAGGTGGTAGCTATGCCATACTATTAGAGTGCCCAGCACTATATACATAAACCCCACAAGGACAGGCATCCCATTTCCCTTATCCATGTGCATTTATAATATTAAGCAGCCCCCACTTCCCTGTGGATGGTACATGTGCCAGTGGTTGTTCATAAGTGTTTTTCACCTGTGCTGCCTTCACTTTTAATCATGGGGTCTGCTGCATCCTGCAGTACATTAATATTGTGACCAGGCATTGGTAAGTGTGATTTATATTTTCTGTGATTTTTTTAACACTCATTTTGCCCACCAAGATTTCCAAGAGTAACTGCCTCCAGAATGTTGTCAATTTATGTTTTTGCACTTTCCTTTTTTACAGTATTTACTTTGTGGTAAAAATTACCTGGAAAATGTATTTTACAGGTTGATGCATTTACAGTTCTGTTTTTATGTTTCACTGCTTTTAAAAATATCAGAACTTAAAAAAATGGTCTGTGTTGCTTCTTTTTTGGGTATGAATCTGTAGCTGCGATACCAAATATTTTCTTATTTTTTTATTTTCAGAATGAAAAAATGGGGCCAATTTGATCTTTTAGATTTTTCGTTTTTAAATATTTATTATCTATTTTAATGTACAGTATTTCTACATACTTTTTTAGTTCCCTTATGGAACGTGAAACTGCAATCTTTTGATCTCTTGTACAGTGCACAGAAATATTTTGGCATTGCAGTATACTGCCAACTTTCCAACCCCCTATGGAGCCTAGCTAGGAACTGTGCTTCATAGGAGTACACACGTGGGACTTCAGAATGCATCTGGCTCCAATGCAAAAACCATCAGCACACTGCAATCATGTCGTAGGGAAATTGATGGGCTTGTAAATCTTCTGATCAAACCACTTAAATGCCACTGTAAGCAATTGACAGTAGCATCTAAGTGGTTAAATGATTACAATTGCAGCTGCATTGTAAATATTCCTTTTTTACTTGGTAATATAGTTTTTTTTATTGATAATGTCTTTGAATTAGCTTTTATAAAGGTGCTACATTTGAATTTTATCACTAATTATTGATTTTGTAATGTGCCAGTAAAATTTTGGTCTGTTTGGGATTTAGACTCATTTGTCCAAAAATAACTAAAAAGGAGTCTAGCACCATTGATCAAGTGTATCATCAGACTCTTTATCAGAAATCTTTCTAAAATAATCAGAATCTTTAGCATAAGAATGTCAAATTGATTCACATGACTGCTGACCAAATGCAAAGTGATTGCTTACAAATGACATCATCGTTACCTGCATAACATCACTACAAGCTTAACAGAGAATTTTGCAATGTGATGTATTAAAACAAGAGGAAAATGTAATTAACTTCTTGTCATGCATTGCATCAAATCCAGCGCAGGCTGGGCAAGTCTACATACCAAAGAACGAAACAAGTTCTAGGTGTTTGTGGCATCTTCATAATATATTTTATGAAACATGTTAGCCGCTGTGTAATTATCTCAACAATTAAATTCAGATTACAATGTGTTTGTGAACTGCGAGTGAAGTAAGATTTCATCATTGTCATTGTTTTGGTGCCAAATTATGGTGCAATGTTGGAAAGAAATTATATGAAATTATAGTAATAACCAGCAGCGCAGTCTGCATCTAGAGAACATAGGTAAACAAATGAATGTGATAGCAACTCAGACACAAGCAAATATACAGAAGTAAAGCTAGTGGTGACTATTCGGAAAATCTACCAATAGCAGTGCCACTTTAGAAAGATGGCCCAAATGTCTAGTAGTCTCTCTGAAGCATGGATGCTAAAGTGAGTCATTTTTTTAAACTGTGTAGTTGGGTATATAGTGGGGTGGTTGCTAAAAAGAGATATTGCCTAAATACTAGAAGCTTAAAGGGTACGAATTGGTGATGGGCGAGCACTAAAATGCTCGGGTGCTCGATGTTTGGGTTGAGCACATTGGAATAATAGGGTGCTCGACCCGAGCAACGAACCCAATGTAAGTCTATGGGAAACTCGAGCATTTTTCAGGCGGCTCCCCCCTGCGGTCTGCAGAGGGCCCTAAAATTGCCCAAATCGATGGGGACAGCATGGGGAAGACACCTGAAAGCATTTCTGACTCCCAGGTCACTTCTGTCAACACCGTTGTCAGAGATATTACGCCACTTTTATGGACTCACAATAAAACATACAAAAACTAAACCAAAATGGATGTTCCTGGGAAATATGTTAAGGAACATCTTTTCCAGGGTAATGACTTGTATATAAAGCAAAATAAATAACCAAAAACAAAAATACTCCTCCGCACTTTGGGCAATGTTCACACTTAGCGTTTTTGATGCGTTTTTGCACTTTTGCATGGCTTTCAACCGTGACAACTGCATTCACCAGGAAATGTCATTTTAAGATTTTACAACCTTATCTGGCTATGTAGTGTGTGACACATCATCAGACACATCCTGTTCAATTTATGAAGGAGGGACTCTGAAAGTCACAAAGCCTATTTTTATAGGGCCATCAGGCGGCCTTTACTATTCTTAAAGGGCCAGCAGTCGGCTCTCATTATTCTTAGAAAGCCATCAGCCGGCTAAGTTTTATTGTGCCCATTACTAAAGAGTCGGTCTCCTATACTGTTATTGCGTATGCAGTGAGTGGCAGGGCTGCCTAAAATTTGGACACACCCCAATACTCCTTTGAAGAAACTTAGAGGACAGCCTCCTGAAAACAATGTTCCCATTATTAGGAAGTTGGTCTCCCATTGTGTTTGCCTATGCAGTGAATGCAAGGGTTGCCAAAAATTTGGAGGCACTCCAATGCTCCTTGGAAAAGACGTGGAAGTCAGAGGGCCTCCTGAAAACAATGTTCCCATCATTAGGAAGTGGGTCTCCCATTGTGTTGGCCTATGCAGTGAATGCAAGGGTTGCTAAAAATTTGGAGGCACTCCAATGCTCCTTGGAAAAGACGTGGAAGTCAGAGGGCCTCCTGAAAACAATGTTCCCATCATTAGGATGTGGGTCTCCCATTGTGTTGGCCTATGCAGTGAATGCAAGGGCTGCCAAAAATTTGGAGGCACTCCAATGCCCTTTGGAAGAGACTTGGAGGAGGGCCTCATAAAAATGTTCTCATTAGAAAGGAGCGGGTCTCCTATACTTGTAATGCCCATGCACTAAGTGTATGGGCTGAAAAACATTTACCCCTGGGGGGTATACATGAACATACTGTATATTTTTTTTTTACGGGCATCATAAACACCCTTTAAAAAAATTATGTGGGTGTTGCATCACGGACCACGGTCACCCTGGTGATATGGTGGTGGAGGATGAGGAGAAGGAGGAGAACAAAAGAAAATAGACAAAATCAGGAAGCGTATACCCATGTGTGGATGTGAAGAGGTGCATGGGAATACACCTCCCAAAAAAAGACAATGTATTTTAGTTTATGTAATGCTGCTATCATTCGGTGGTGTTGAGAAGTCTGGCCCAATTCAGCCCTTATTCATTTTTATAAGAGTCAGCCTGCCAGCATTTTTATTTGACAGGCGGATGCGCTTATCAGTTATAATTCCACCAGCGACACTAAAAACCCACTCTGATAAAACGCTGGCGGCAGGGCAGGTCAGGAACTCTAAGGTGTAGAGAGCCAGTTCATTCCACGTATCCAGCTTGGATACTCAATAATTATAGGGCACAGAGGAATCATGGAGGACGTTGGTACGGTTGGCAAGGTACTCCCTCAGCATGTTCCCAAACTTTGCACTCTTTGTGAGAGTACCCCGCGCGTCAGGGCTTGTGCGATGCAAGGGGCTGAGAAAATTCTCCCAGAACTTTGACAGTGTTCCCCTTCCTCTGCTGGATTGAAGATGTGTCTCTCTCGCCTGTACTCCTTGGTTGTCCAATGAACTATGACCTCTGCCGCCAGAATTTTCAGATGGGAATTTTTTTAGTAGTTTCGCAACAAGGGCCTTCTGGTACCGCCCCATTTTTGTAGACCTGTCCGCCTCAGGAATAAGAGATATAAAGTTCTCCTTGTAGAGTGGGTCTAGAAGTGTCACCAACCAGTAATGACTGTCACCCAAAATTTTGAGAACGCGAAGGTCATGGGAAAGGCAGCGTAACATAAACTCAGCCATGTGTGCCCGACTGCTAACAGACAAGACTTCCGTGTCCTCATCAAGAGGACGACCGACCATGCTCTCCTCCTCCTCCTCCTCTCTGTCCTCAGGCCATCCACACTACTGTGCAGGTAGTACCGTCTATAGCGCATGAAACTAGCTCCTGTTCTTCCTCCTCCTCCTCTTTCTCATTGTCATCCAATCCACGTTAGGATGAGATGAGGCTGGGCTGTGTGTAATCACCCTGTATGGTTCCTTGCTCCATCTCATTGTGCTCCACCTGAAATGCATCCTTTTTGATTGTGAGCAGAGAGCGTTTCAGAAGACAGAGAAGCGGGATGGTGACGATAATTATGGCATCATCGCTGCTCAACATCTTGGTGGAGTCCTCAAAGTTTTGGAGGGTGGTACATATGTCTGACGTCCATGTCCACTCCTGAGGTCTTATGTGTGGAGTCTGAACTGAATACTGAAGGCCTTGTTGATGCTGGTAGTCAACAACTGCCCTCTTCTGCTCACAAATCCTTCCCAACATCTGCAGTGTAGAGTTCCAACGCGTGGGGACATCATACACCAGTCTGTGAGCCGGAAGCTGCAAACGCTGATGAAACACGGCAAGGGCGGCGGAAGCTGTAGGTGGCTTTCTAAAATGGGCACACAGGCGGCGTACTTTAACAAGCAGATCCGGCAGCTCCGGGTAGGATTTGAGAAACCGCTGAACCATGAGGTTCAGCCCATGGGCCAGGCATGGTATGAGTGTGAGCTCGCCTCGCCTCAGAGCCGCCACCAGGTTCCAGCCATTGTCATACACGACCATGCCTGGCTGTAGGTTCAGTGGTGTGAGCCATAGATCTGCCTGCTCTTTCAGAGCTGTCCACAACTCTTCAGCATTGTTTGGTTTGTCACCTAAGCATATTAGCTTCAGCACAGCCTGTTGCCGCTTGGCCGAGGCAGTGCTGCAGTGCTTCCAGCTTGTGACTGATGTGGTCATTTCGAAGATGGAGGCTGAAGAGGAGGAGGAGGCCGAGGAGGATAAGGGGCAGGAGCTGTAGACTGTGGGGGCAACCCTGATTGACCTAGTGCCCGCAATCCTTGGCGTCGGGAGGACGTGTTCCGTCCCAAGGTCCAACTGGGTCCCGGCTTCCGCTATGTTAACCCAGTGTGCCATCAGCGAGATGTACAGTCCCTGCCCACAAGCACTTGTCCATGTGTCCGTGGTTAGGTGGACTTTCCTGGTAACTGCATTGTTGAGGGCACGGCTAATGTTTTGGGACACGTACTTGTGTAATGCAGGGATGACAATAGAAATAGAAATAGTAGTGGCTGGGGACCGAGTACCGAGGAATGGCCGCCGCCATCAGGTTGCGGAATGCTTCTGTCTCCACGAGCCTAAAAGGCAACAATTCGAGCGCAAGCAGTCGTGAAATATGGTTATTTAGTAGTGTGGCCTGTGGGGCTTTGGCTGCGTATTTGCGCTTGCATTCCAAGGACTGGGTATGGACAACTGAACGCTGCGCTGGGACAAGGACGTGCTTCCTGATGCTGCTACTTGAGAGTGTGCAACGATAGGTGCAGGGCAGGAGGCATCTTCGCATGCACCATGGACAGGGGATTGGCTTGCATGCACAACAGCGGAAGAAGCAGTGGTGCCACCCGCAGACACTGTTCCTGGACCCTGGGGTTCGGCCCACAAAGTCAGGTGCTTTGCTGCCATGTGCCTGATCATGCTGGTGGTGGTCAGGCTAGTAGTTTTGCCACCCTTTCTGATGCTGGCCTGGCAGGTGGTGCAAATGGGCTTTTTGGGGTTATCGGCAGAGTCTTTAAAAAATAACCAGACTCTGGAAGACCTAACAGTTGTACTGGCAACTTCCTTCGTGTTGGTGTTACGGGGAATGGTTGCGTGCCTTCCATCTGCGGCCACCACACTGCTTCTTCCTTTCTGTTGGGGTGCTCTGCCTCCCTCCCCCTGTGTGCTGCTGTCCTCGCTCTGCATGGCCTCCTGCCAGGTTGGATCAGTTACTATATCATCCACCACCATCCTCCTCCTGACTTTCTGGCAATTGTGTCTCCTCATCTTCCACCTCTTGTGACACTTTCCCACCGTCGCCTTCGTGTGACCGTGGCTGCTCAAATATTTGGGCATCGCTACATGCGATCTCCTCTTGCCCCGCTTCAAGTGGATCAGGCGAGAGACTGAATCTATAAATGGAAAAGTGAACAGCTCTTCAGAGTGTCCAAATGTGGGATCAGTTGTCTCCGGGCACTCGGCATGGTGGGAGGAAGGAGTATCAGGGTGAGGAATATGCAGTCCAGACTCACGGCTACTGAGACTTGACCGTGTGGAAGGTGGTGGTGGTGGTGGCAAAGTGACTAGAAGCATTATCCGCTATCCAACCAACAACCTTTTGACACTACTCTGGGTTCAATAGTGGTGTGCTGCAGTCCCCTAGGAATTGGGACAGGAAGGTCGGACGAGAAGATGTGGGTGTTTGCTGTGGCACAATTTCAGCTTGCCCAGGGCCTCGGCCTCTGCATGCACCATCACCATCACCATCACGTCCAGTTTCCCGTCCCTTGCCATGTGCCTTGCCCATTTTAAATGGAGGACAGTATCTTCCACGCTCACTACAAATGGCTGAATTTGGAGCGAAGTTATATGTAATCCGTGTGACGGAGAAACCAGTTTTAAATACCTGGCCTCTAGGTAACTATTTTGAACAGCAAACTGGTGTCAAAAACTTTGCTGACACACTGAAAAAAAATTAGAATGGAGGCCAGAAATGGTAGAATTTTCAGAAAACGTATATGTGATCCGTGTGACGGAGAAAATACGGTTTTAAATAGCTGGATTTTTAGCGCTGTAATATGGAAAGGACCTGCCTGTATTCTGCAGAGCCAACAAGCAAATGACGCAGAAAAACGGTGTTCCCTGGATTGCTTTTTAAGCAAATAATGAGGATTAAGATCCAGAAACAATTATTCCTGACTCTGAGACCTGGGCCTTTGTCTAGAAATGTCTAACAGCAGCAGAAGGCAGCCTCTTGTGCAATATGCACTGGATGCCTCTTGTGCAATTTGCACCACAGTCTGCTGTATACACTGCCTGCCTTTATACAGTGCCTGCCTGATATCTCTGCGGATGGATTAGTCCTCAGAAGGACTGTTTGTTGAGATGGATATGTGTAATGTACTTGTTTTCTCCTTACACTACCTAATACACAACCAAATCTCTCCCTAGCTCAGCAGCACCTCTCCCTACACTGCCTGATTGCGGACTAGACTGACGAGCACAGCAGCGCCAGGTCGGATATAAACCCATGACACTGTGCGGCCAGCCAATTACTGTAATGCCACAACCAACATGGCTGCGGCATTACAGTAAGTGGCAGGCAATCCCTGCATGTTGACTGGCGAGCGCCAAACATGCAGGGAGGGGACCCGAGCATCCGCCCGAGCATCTTGCAAGTACTCGGCGAGCTCCGAGCATCTCGAGTACTGAGATGCTTGGGCAAGTACCGATTACTGGCGAGTTTGCTCGCTCATCTCTAGTACTTATTTTTTTAATTTATTTTTTATATGTTTTACAAGGGACCCCCACAGATTGCTCAAGACAGTGCTATGATGCTTTTTCATAAGTGTGCGCATCAAAGCAGTGTACTGCCCTAATAGAAAGTCTGTTAGTCTGTATATAGAGTGAAGTACTGGCTCATATATTTTCTATTGAGCCCAGAAACAACTCTGTGCATGTGCTAATGCAATAGCTGAGGTCTGCTGTTTGAAGACGTGAGTGCATCAGAGCAGTGTTTTGCGTGATCTCAGGACCCCCACCCCCACTGATTGGCAATACATTTAAGTATTTAAAACATATGCAAAATGAATTGAAATGATAAGAAACCTTTCAAAAGTTTTTCCAAGAGTACATTTTTAATTGATAAATCTCGCACAGTGATTGGATGTAGAGGTTATGTGCTAAAGTCATGATGTCACCACGACAACCTTTCAAAGAAATCAGCGGCAGTGGTAGAGAGCTAGCACAGGAGCAATGATGGATGAGTAAAGCTTATGTTTTTAACTTTTGTAAGCCTTTTCAGATAAAAAAATGTTTTCTTGGAAAACTCCTTGAAAGGGAATCGGTCACCAGCAAAAACACTATTAACTTGCAGATATGGGCTTAATCTGCAGGCTAATAGTGTTACTAACCTGCCCTGTGCCTGCATGTAGCCTAACGCTGCAGGGAGAAAATTAACTTTATTCTCCCTGGCAGCATTCGGTTTCAGTTCAGGGAGGTGGCATTAGTGCGGGTTCAGTCATAGCTCTGAGAATACAGAACAGCGACTGTAACTGTGCCCTGACTGACACTGGCTTTACATTAGGCTTATTCCTTTGATAGGCCATCAATATGAAATTGGTAGGGCTTCAATTATTGTAACCTCCTCCGATCAACTGTTGGAGAAATATCACAACCTCTTCATTATTTTTATAGAAACTTACAGACTGATTTTTACTTGTCTGAGTTAAATATTTCTTAGTTGTGATGCAAGTTATTGCACTATCCTATTCACTTCAATGGAAAAATGCTGCAATAATTTGCATGGAAAAAAAACAAAGACAGCAAAATACCCAAGTAACTGGAAGTAAATGGGTAAATCGCATAGTGCAAAAATAATAATAAATAATGAATTGTATTTAGTTAACATAATTTTGATCAAAATAATGTAAAAGCTATCCCGCCACGTCACAATATTTTTGCACTGTGCGATTTACCCATTTATTTCCAATTATTTGGGTATTTTGCTTGTCTTTGGTTTTTCTTTGTCTAGTGGCCTGTGTAAACGTGCATTTAAATTTTGCATGCACATCAATTTATGTTTCAGTTCAGACTTCTAGGTTTTTTCTTTGTAGTTCAGTGTGTTTTAGTACATATAAGGGTGTGGCTGCCCTTTGTCTGAGCTGAAATGTTCATTCTGCCTCAGGTCTATTCTTCTACTAGGGGGTCAGTCTCTCTGCCCTTATCCATATGTATGTCACTTGACAAATGGTAAGGTTTTAATATTAGAGTTAGGACTGTCCCATAAGGGTTGCCGTGACGTGGCGGGATAGCTTTTACATTATTTTGATCAAAATTATGTTAACTAAATACAATTCATTATTTATTATTATTTTTGCACTGTACGATTTACCCATTTACTTCCAGTTACTTGGGTATTTTGCTTGTCTTTGGTTTTTCTTTGTCTAGTGGCCTTGTGTGAACATGCATTTACATTTTGCATGCACATCAATTTATGTTTCAGTTCAGACTTCTAGGTTTTTTCTTTGTAGTTCAGTGTACTTTAGTACATATAAGGGTGTGGCCGCCCTTTGTCTGAGCTGAAATGTTCATTCTGCCTCAGGTCTATGCTTCTACTAGGGGGTCAGTCTCTCTGCTCTTATCCATATGTACGTCACTTGACAAATGGTAAAGTTTTAATATTAGAGTTAGGACTTTCCCATAAGGGTTGCCGTGATGTGGCGGGATAGCTTTTACATTATTTTGATAAAAATTATGTTAACTAAATACCCTTCATTATTTATTATTATTTTTGCACTGTGCGATTTACCCATTTACTTCCAGTTACTTGGGTATTTTGCTTGTCTTTGGTTTTTCTTTGTCTAGTGGCCTTGTGTGAACATGCATTTACATTTTGCATGCACATCAATTTACGTTTCAGTTCAGACTTCTAGGTTTTTTCTTAATAATTTGCATGGGGTTAGAAAAAGAAAAGCAAAGACAAATACAAATCAGCCGCAAGCAGTTGTAAAACTCACCTAGACAGAGATATTTGGCAAGAGAGAATTCATAAAAAGCACATACCGAATGAAGATACTTAGCTTAAGGTATATTGAAACAGGATAATTAGGTGCTCCAGTGCATAAGTAGATACATCAAGCTGCTTATTAGATGGTAGTGCAAGCCAAGGGGATTATATCCATCAAGTATTGCAGGTCAGAGGGGTGGTGCCCAACTGTCAACAGGTATGTGGATGCAATAACGCAGACCATGAGGAGACAGTGGCACTTAACAAACAACTATTTATTTAGCTAACACGAATATCTATATATATATAATATGTAGGCAGGGTGTAAAGGGTAACAGTGAACAATGACAGTACATTAAAATATGGCACAATCAGAAAAAAGTAATACAATTACACAGGATATCTATACAGTTTTATATATATGTTTATACACACACACTGTTCTTTATGTTTACAGTTAAAGGACTGTTTTCGTAAGTCTTGTCTAGTCCTAAAGCTCCAACCTAATAGGCGTCACTCTCACTACTAGGCCCGTCAGCGTTGTCTTTCCTCTAGACGACCCAAATCATCACACAGACCCCAAGCCCCAGATAGGTGAGTTTCTTGGTATACGGTACGCTTGTCACGTTGGCCGCCTATGTTCCCAGAAGCATGGCCCAGTCCATTCTCTGTATCATACGTCTACGCTGAAAGTAACGGCTCACATGAACGTTCTTCCTCTGCAGCCTGGTCTCTCTCTCAGCCCTGGCTCAGTTTACTCGGCTTGGATCTCCCGGATCTGGTCTCTCATTTATGGCCTTGGCTCACCCCACTCGGCTCGGATCTCCCAGATCTGGTCTCTCTTCTTTGGCCTAGGCTCAGTCCACTCGACTCGGATCTCCTGGATCTGGTCTCTTGTCTCTCGCCTCGGATCACCTGGATTTAGTCCCTCAGTTCTCCACATGCATTTGACTACTCAGGTTGGCTCTCTATTTGTATCTGGTCTCTCATAATGGTGGCTATAAGCCAGCTCACTGTACCGCACGTCCATTCTGCTATAGGCTTGGGTGCCAACTCCTTCTGTTCCCTGCCCTCCAGTGCCTTTTATAATTACTAACTGAGCCACAGGTGTCACCTGACTTGGTGTCTTCTCCAATCTCTTCCCTGAGGGAACATGCATTTCACTCTTGGGTTCCTACTAGTGCAATTTTCTTTACTTTCACTTTCTCTATTGTCTTTGACCAGTAGATGGCGGTGTTCACTTGCAATCACTCTGTTAGGCATTAACTGTGTGTATCTTTTCACTCCTTCATCCCCTTACACAACAGTTTGTCTATTTTGTCCCCAACGCCAGCCCCTCTTATGTCCCCAGAGCTAGCCCCTCTTGTGATAGCAGGTAGTGGATTACAGCTCATCTTCTCCTTTCCTGGGCGGCACCTCATATCAATTGTATTCACGTCTGTTAGACAAGAATACAATTGAGTGCAAGGAAGGAGTGACTGACGGGAAGCACAATGGGCATTATCAGTCACTCACTGACACTTCTCACCTGTGTGCCCATGCCCCGGCTGTCAGTAGGCATTCAACAATGTTACTTTTTTCTTTACCAATGTGTACCCCTTTGGGGAGGAAGGAGGCAACGCACTAGGCGGGTGCCTATCCTGCCTATCCCTCTTTCCAGCCCTAAGTTCTACTCTTCAGAGTTGTGAACAGATGGCTAGCAAAGACACTACTGCCTGTCACTGATTTCTGCAAGTTATAATAGTTCATAGAATTCTTTTATTTTCATTACCTCCCCTCGAAACACACTCAATCCCCACCTATGGATATCCAATCACATCCAGCCTCATCCTTCAATTAAGTATGTTCCAACAAGTTATAAAGACCATAGTCATTAGACTGTGAATTGACTTACTAGAATACTTAATTAGAGAAGGTGAGCTATGACTCTAAAGCCCGATTTACTAATACATGGTCATAATATATTTTGACAATACATGTCCTGTAAATTGGTATTTTGACCATTGCGAGAGATTGGCTTTGTGGTAGACGCTGGGACACACACAGGATTCAGTTCTTTGATTCAAAAACAAACAGGCGGTTTATTAAAAGTTCATAAACCGTTAGGGTTAACAAAACAGCCTGGTACAAAAAGGTATAACAAAACAGAAAATGGAAAATAACCAGTCCATCTAACGCAAAGGATCAGCAATATAAATATCAATCATTTTCTCTCAGACTCCAGCAGGGTTTGAGCAGCACATTCAAGGCCTCCTCACCTTGCAAACACACAGAGAAAGTGAGACAGCACCAACCACCTTAAATCAGACATTCCAAGACCTGCATTGGAGTTAAGTGAGCAGCCGATCCCACCCAGCTCTTTCAGCTGCTTGTGAAACCTGGGCCCATTAAACACCTCTCAGCACTAAGTGTGCTGGAGCCTGCTTCTCCAGGTCCTACATCCATGAGGCTTGGCACCTCGGGGACGCATACCACCCATCCACGACCTGTCCATCTGCCACCTTACACCATATATACAGTGGTGGCCAAAAGTATTGGCACCCCTGCCATTCTGTCAGATAATACTCAGTTTCTTCCTGAAAATGATTGCAATCACAAATTCTTTGGTATTATTATCTTCATTTAATTTGCTTGCAAGGAAAAAACAAAAAAGAGAATGAAGCAAAAATCAAATCATTGATCATTTCACACAAAACTCCAAAAATGGGCCAGACAAAAGTATTGGCACCCTCAGCCTAATACTTGGTTGCACAACCTTCAGCCAAAATAACTGCGAACAACCGCTTCCGGTAACTTTCAATGAGTTTCTTACAATGCTCTGCTGGAATTGTAGACCATTCTTCTTTGGCAAACTGCTCAAGGTCCCTGATATTTGAAGGGTGCCTTCTCCAAACTGCCATTTTGAGATCTCTCCACAGGTGTTCTATGGGATTCAGGTCTGGACTCATTTCTGGCCACCTTAGAAGTCTCCAGTGCTTTCTCTCAAACCATTTTATAGTGCTTTTGGAAGTGTGTTTTGGGTCATTGTCCTGCTGGAAGACCCATGACCTCTGAGGGAGACCCAGCTTTCTCACACTGGGCCCTACATTATGCTGCAAAATTTGTTGGTAGTCTTCAGACTTCATAATGCCATGCACACAGTCAAGCAGTTCAGTGCCAGAGGCAGCAAAGCAACCCCAAAACATCAGGGAACCTCCACCATGTTTGACTGTAGGGACCGTGTTCTTTTCTTTGAATGCCTCTTTTTTTTTCCTGTACGCTCTATGCTGATGCTTTTTGCCAAAAAGCTCTACTTTTGTCTCATCTGACCAGAGAACATTCTTCCAAAACGTTTTAGGCTTTCTCAGGTAAGTTTTGGCAAACTCCAGCCTGGCTTTTTTATGTCTCGGGGTAAGAAGTGGGGTCTTCCTGGGTATCCTACCATACAGTCCCTTTTCATTCAGACGCCGACGGATAGTACGGGTTGACACTGTTGTACCCTCAGACTGCAGGGCATATTGAACTTGTTTGGATGTTAGTCAAGGTTCTTTATCCACCATCAGCACAATCTTGCGTTGAAATCTCTCGTCAATTTTTCTTTTCCATTCACATCTAGGGAGGTTAGCCACAGTGCCATGGGCTTTAAACTTCTTGATGATACTGCGCACAGAAGACACAGCAACATTCAGGTCTTTGGAGATGGACTTGTAGCCTTGAGATTGCTCATGCTTCCTCACAATTTGGTTTCTCAAGTCCTCAGACAGTTCTTTGGTCTTCTTTCCTTTCTCTATGCTCAATGTGGTACACACAAGGACACAGGACAGAGGTTGAGTCAACTTTAATCCATGTTAACTGGCTGCAAGTGTGATTTAGTTATTGCCAACACCTGTTAGGTGCCACAGGTAAGTTACAGGTGCTGTTAATTACACGAATTAGAGAAGCATCACATGATTTTTCAAACAGTGCCAATACTTTTGTCCACCCCCTTTTTTAGGTTTGGTGTGGAATTATATCCAATTTGGCTTTAGGACAATTCTTTTTGTGTTTTTTCATTGAAGATAAATTAAATGAAGATAATAATGCCAAAGAATTTGTGATTGCAATCATTTTCAGGAAGAAACTGAGTATTATCTGACAGAATTGCAGGGGTGCCAATACTTTTGGCCACCACTGTACCATTTTGGGGAATTTTGCTAGAAAAATATTTTTCAGTGTTCCTTAGATCCTTAAGCACGGGGGAGATGCGGGGGAGGGTTATTTATAACAGAAAATGCTACTGTAACTTTCATGTGTTAACAGAGAATCTTCTCTTTTGCTATGATACCTTTCTTGTGAGATGTTGTGACTAGTGTTGAGCATTCCGATACTGAAATATCGGGTATCGGCCGATATTCGCGGTATCGGAATTCCGATACTTAATTCCGATACTTTTACAATATCGAATACCGGAATTGGAAGTTCCCATAATGCCTGCGCTCTGCAGTGTCTCTGAAGGATGACAAGCTGGGTGGCAGTGCTCAGCTGAGATCCAGCCTGTCATCAGAATGCCATGCCAGCGTGAGAGAATTCTCCTGATTGTTTAAAAGCCGGCGGGCGGTAAAAAGCCGCCGGCTTTTAAACAATCACACAGCCCCATACTGCTTCCTGGCAGCCTCCCACCTCGATCCTCCGCTCCTCTCGCCACCTCCAATCCCAATCGTAAGTTAGGACCGGGCGGGGAGCACAGCACCAAGGAGCGGGGAGCGAAGGACCCGGGCGGGGAAGCCGGCAGTGAAAAGACTTCACCGCCGGCTTTCCCGTTCAGTGCTCCGCTTTCCCGCCGGTTATTTCAAATGAACAGCTGAGGTATCAGGTGATGCTGATCAGCTGTTCATTTGAAGTCGCCGCGGTGCCCTCATGCATTGCATGAACTCACATGAACTTTCCCACGGCCACACAGGTCAGCCTCACCTCCCACACCATCAGCCCGTCATGATTGGTGTGTGTGGGTGACTGCGCGATGTCTGTGCGATGTGTGCGGGTGTGCGCGGTGTCTGTGCGATGTCTGCGAGTGTGTGCGGGTGTGCGCTGTGTCTGTGCGATGTGTGCGGGTGTGTGCGTGCAGGCAGACATAGGCCGATGTGACACTACTACTCCCATCGGCCTATGTCTGTCCCCCGTCCACTCGTGCCAGCAGGATCAGCTCGATGGGAGCAGTAGTTCCCATCAGCCTGATCCTGCTATTTAAATTGCCCTACTGTGTCCCCAATAAATTTTAAATACATGTCATTGGTGGCCAGTGGTTACCTACAATAAATTAGTTCATACATTACCTGTCCCCGCCGATCGCCACCTAAAATAAAGTAAAAAATAAAAAACTACACCTATACTCACCTAGACACCTAATTCCCCGAAGCCATCGATCTCCTGTAATAAAATATAAAATAATAAACCACAACCTTATCCTTACCCCTCCGTAGTAGTCCACGAGTGTCCCACGAAGATCTCCAGTTTAGAGCAGCCACATAGAATGTGACCGCTCTGAACCGCTGCCGCCGCTAGAATGACGGGGCCGTAAAGCAGCCCCGTCATTGCATAAGCGGGTTCACCGGAGTTCAGGCAGCGCTGCTCCGGTTAGCTCCTTTACGGCCCTGCTGTATCGTGAGAAATTCCCACGGTACAGCAGTGCCGTAAAGGAGGTCTCCGGAGCAGCGCTGACTGAATGCACTCCGGTGACCTCAGTCAGTGGCTCCCGCTGCCGGGAGCGGACGTGTTCCCGGCAGCGTGAGCTTACAGCAGCCATGCACAGCTGTCACCATTTCCAGATGTGACAGCTGTGCATGGGAGATCAGCGCAGGAACGTGGACAGGTAACTATTTTTTTTTTTTAGTAAACTAAGAATTAAATAAAATGGTGTGTTTTATTTCAAATAAATTATTTTTTTCTGGGTGTAGTGTGTTTTTTCTTTTTAACACTTTGTAGGTTAGTAATGGGGGTGTCTTATAGACGCTCATCATTACTAACCTGGGCTTCATGGCAGCTGGCGCTGACATGAACCCCAGCCCTATTACCCCCTGCCACCGCACCAGGGCAGCGTGGAAGAGCGAGGCTAAGTGCCAGAGTTGGCGCATCCTATGGATGCGCCATTTCTGGGGCGGCTGACGGCTGGTGTTTCTAGCCTGGGAGGGGGCCAATATTCATGGCACCCTTCCTGGGCTATTAATATCAGCCCCCAGCTGTCTGCCTAGCCTTTGCTAGCTATTAAAATAGGGGGGACCCCACGTCATTTTTTTTGGGGGGTACCCCATTTTAATAGCTAGTAAAGGCTAGGTATTCAGCTGGGGGCTGATATTAGTAGCCTGGGGAGCTCCGTGGGTATTACCCCCTTCCCAGGCTTCAAACATCTGCCCCAGCTGTCTGCTTAACCTCCGCTAGAGACTAAAATTATGGGGGATCCCACGCCAATTTTTTTTTTAAATAAATCCTTTATTTTAACACTAAATGACATTTGAGGAGTTAATAAAGTTGCAGTCCCTAAATTATTATTGATTTTTTAATAAATTTTTCCCAAAAATTTTGACGTGGGCTTTGCTATATTTTTGTATGCCAGCCAGGTACAGCATCCAGCTTCTATGAACGCGCCATTTTCCGGGGTGGCTGCGGACTGCAATTTGCAGCGGGGGGGGGGGGGGGGCAGAAAGCTTGGGCCTCCCTGCACTGCAGATTCCATCCCCCAGCTGCCTAGTTGTACCTGGCTGGACACAAAAATAGGGAGAAGCCCCACGTATTTTTTTTTAATTATTTCATGAAATTCATGAAATAATAAAGAAAAAAAGGGCTTCCCTATATTGTTGTGTCTGGCCAGGTACAAATAGGCAGCTGGTGGTTGGGGGCAGCCCGTTCCTGCCTGCTGTACCTGGCTGGACCCAAATATAGTGCGAAGCCCCACGTCAATTTTTTTTTAATTATTTCAGGAAATTCATGAAATGATTAAAAAAAAATTGATGTGGGGCTTCGCCCTATATTTGTGTCCAGCCAGGTACAGCAGGCAGGAATGGGCTGCCCCCAACCACCAACTGCCTATTTGTACCTGGCCGAACACAAAAATATAGGGAAGCCCTTTTTTTAAAAAATTATTTCATGAAATAATTAAAAAAAAATTGACGTGGAGCTTCGCACTATATTTGGGTCCAGCCAGGTACAGCAGGCAGGAACGGGCTGCCCCCAACCACCAGCTGCCTATTTATACCTGGCCGGACACAACAATATAGGGAAGCCCTTTTTTTCTTAATTATTTCATGAATTTCATGAAATAATTAAAAAAAAAAATACGTGGAGCTTTGCCCTATTTTTGTGTCCAGCCAGGTACAACTAGGCAGCTGGGGGCTGGAATCTGCAGCGCAGGGAGACCCAAGCTTTCTTGGCCCCACCCGCTGCAAATTGCAGTCCGCAGCCGCCCCGGAAAATGGCGCGTTCATAGAAGCGCCATCTTCTGGCGCTGTACCCAACTCATCCAGGGCCCTGGTGCGGTGGCTCACTGGGTAATAAAGGGGTTAAGGCCAGCTTGGCATTATCAGCTGGCCCTAAGCCCGAAATTCATGGGGTCACGCCAATATTAGACATGACCACCATGAATTTCTAGTAAAGTATTTAAAAAAACCACAACACCCAGAATAAAGTCCTTTAATTGAAATAAAGACACAATTCTTTATTGTTCTAAATTAAACTATACTTACCATCACGCCCATTCCAGCTGAAGCCAACGATCTCCTGCAATAAAAGAAAAATAGTAAACCAACATCATCCTTACCTTTCCATGGTTCCCACGACAGCTTCAGCTCTGCTACATCGAGATGACAGGCTGGACCACAGCAGAACGCTGCCATCCAGCCTGTCATCCCGCAGTCACTGAGAAGCGCAGGCATGCTTGCGCTCCTCAGTGTCTCTCTGTGATGGCATCCAAATGAGCCGAGGTCATGTCCAATGAACTCGGCTCACCTCATGCACGTCACTGACAGCGTGGGAAAATTCTCACGCTGAAGCGCTGAGTGCAGGAGAATTTTCCCACGCTGTCAGTGACGTGCATGAGGTGAGGTCATGTCCAATGAACTCGGCTCACCTCATGCACGTCACTGACAGCGTGGGAGAATTATCCTGCACTCAGCGCTTCAGCGTGAGAATTCTCCCACGCTGTCAGTGACGTGCATGAGGTGAGCTGAGTTCATTGGACATGACCTCACCTCATGCACGTCACTGACAGCGTGGGAAAATTCTCACGCTGAAGCGCTGAGTGCAGGAGAATTCTCCCATGCTGTCAGTGACGTGCATGAGGTGAGCCGAGTTCATTGTCGGCTCATCTGGATGCCATCACAGAGAGACACTGAGGAGCACAAGCATGCCTGCGCTTCTCAGTGTCCGTGGGATGACAGGCTGGATGGCAGCGTTCTGCTGCGGTCCAGCCTGTCATCTCGATGTAGCAGGGCTGGAGCCATCGTGGGAACCATGGAAAGGTAAGGATGAGGTTGCTTTATTATTTTTCTTTTATTGCAGGAGATCGTTGGCTTCAGCTGGAATGGGCGTGATGGCAAGTATGGTTTAATTTAGAACAATAAAGAATTGTGTGTTTATTTCAATTAAAGGACTTTATTCTGGGTGTTTGTGTTTTTTTTTTAACTTTGACTATGGGGTTAGTAATGGGGGTGTCTTATAGACGCCTCTCCATTACTAACCTGGGCTTGATGTCAGCTGGCATTATAAGCTGACATCAACCCCAGCCCTATTACCCCACTGCCACCGCTACAGGGCAGTGGGAAGAGCGAGGCTAAGTGCCAGAATTGGCGCATCCTATGGATGCGCCATTTCTGGGGCGGCTGACGGCTGGTGTTTCTAGCCTGGGAGGGGGCCAATATTCATGGCACCCTTCCTGGGCTATTAAAATCAGCCCCCAGCTGTCTGCCTAGCCTTTGCTAGCTATTAAATTAGGGGGGACCCCACGTCATTTTTTTGGGGGGGTCCCCCATTTTAATAGCTAGTAAAGGCTATGTATTCAGCTGGGGGCTGATATTAGTAGCCTGGGAAGCTCCGTGGGTATTACCCCCTTCCCAGGCTTCAAACATCTGCCCCAGCCATCTGCTTAACCTCCGCTAGAGACTAAAATTAAGGGGAACCCCACGCCAATTTTTTTTTAAATAAATCCTTTATTTTAACATTAAATGACAAGTACAGTAATCAACACTGTCACTGTACTTCATATATATGTGACTTACATGTTTCTATCTATCTAATCTATGTATGATTCTCTATTCCTTCTATTCTAAATTGTCGGGTACCGCTGCTGAATTGCCGGCCGGCTTTTTTAAAGAGACGGTGCATGAAAACACTATTATTTTTTTTAATAAATCCTTTACACTAAATGACAAGTACAGTAAGCAACACTGTCACTGTACTTCATATATATGTGACTGACATGTTTCTATCTATCTAATCTATGTGTGGTGCTCTATTCTTTCTGTTGTAAATTGTCGGGTACCGGTGTATGCGCTGATGAATTGCCGGCTTTTCGCATAATACATTCTACATTATTCTTAGTTGTTATACTTCATGTAGAATTAACCTACAAGGAAAGAAAGGGTTTATTTTCATTCCGATATTAGTGTCCCATTGACTTGCATTGGTTTCCGGTATCGGAATCGGCGATATCCGATACTTTTTGAGTATCGGTCCGATCCAATCCGATACGATATTTCCTGATATCGGAAGGTATCGCTCAACACTAGTTGTGACCCAAAGCAAATAAGGCTTAGTCTAGAAGAAGCGATGCTGTCAGACTAATAGGTTTTTCCTCCGTCTGGTACTATGTTTAGGTGGCAGTGGTCGCCATACTGTCCCGCACCAATTTTTAGTCTGTTTTCACACAGGCATTATGTAATGGAAGCCCCTCCCATAAAAATTAAAATGGGGGTCTCATGGTGACACGAACCCTACAGTTTATTTTGGTTATTTTAGTGCATTATGTGTAATGGGTTAATTTCAGTGAGCTGTATAAAGGGTTAATCTCAGTCAGCTGTGCTTTGCATGAGCAGGATATTCCAGTTTGATCCAGTATTTTGGCGGTTCTTTTTATCTGATTTTCATTGGTCAATATAAAAAGTGCGGGAAAATGATGGTTTATAAATATCTGGCTCTTCTAAGCAGCTGTTCATTCTGAGGTACCTGCAAAAGAGTGAAGCACTATAAAACCTTTTAGCATGGAAGATCTCATGAAGGAAATTGTCAGGAGAGCGGAAGAGGAAGCTGTCACCGATTAGCTTATGAAGGGTCTATCCCTAAAGCCCACCGTGTCCACAGCGGAAGAAAGTTACCAAGCTCTGCCAGGAAGTGCAGCTGACATATCGTCTCCAGCTATAGAAGATTCAGCGAGAAACCTGTGGAAGAAGAGGAGGATCAGAGAACCATATTCACCGCCGCTGCCATCCGTCCGCGAAGAGTCCTCTTGCCGGAAAGTAGCACCGCCCCCTCGGAAATCCTGGAAGCCGTCGTGAGACCACCGGCATCATATGGAAGCGTCGGGTGGTGAGTCACTTGCCGGCTCTTCCTGTGACGCTTCTAGCCGCCGCTGCCGTAAAAGCGCAGCAGCGGCCCAGGGACTTCGGAAGAATGATCGTCTCACGTTGTCCAAGTCAAAAGGGAGAAGTCTTCGGCCTGCAGCATCCAGCGCTTTGGTCTCCTGGTGAGACAGGGGAGTCGATCCTGAGGAAGACGACCACCAGCCTCCTCATACAGCTGAGCGGCTGCGTTCTTCATCTGAAGTCTTGAGCACAGGTGACGCTGAATCCATGGACCAGGACCTGGACGGTTCAAGGAGGGGTGAAAGCATCAGTGTTCCCCTGTCTTTCCCCAGTTTAGATATGTTTAAATCTTTAATGATAAGAGCCCTGTCAGAGCTAATGATTGAGAATGAAGGGCGCAATGTTATTGACAAAGCACAGGTTTTTATTGATTCTGGTTCTATGGTTAAATCCAGAGTTCCAGAATCACATTTAAAAGAATCCTTCATTTGTGAAGTCTCCCCTCTAGGTTTTCACCTGAATAATTCTATGAAGGAGAGTATATGGAGGGGAGATTATGTTGACTTAGTTTCATTATTGCCTAGTCTTAAGGAACAGCTTCATAGATTGGAAAAGAGGGATGATAAAAATGATAGATATGAAAGGAAACAAGATATGCTTAAAACCTTTCACAACTGGTTGAAGGCTTTTGCAATCTATGCGGCTGTTCTAGGGGAGAAATCACCTGGATTGTGTAGTGGTTTGTTTGAGCATATGGACAGCATCTTGGAAGCATACCGTAACTTTGGTGGTATGGCATGGTGTGCATATGACGAAGCGTTTAGACAAAAATTATATGTACATGCCAATGTTAAATGGGGTACAAAGGACATTGGGCTTTGGCTGAATTTGATGCTTCCACAGAGGTATGTAAATAGCAGGGTTGCCCCTTCAAATAAGAGAGTCGTTTGTTTCGCCTTCAGTGAGGCAACCTGCAAATGGATGAATAACTGCCATTTTTGTCATGAATGTGCTTTCTGTGGAGGATCACATTCAATGTCCAAATGCTTTAAAAGAAATGCACAACATCCACAGCAGCATCTTGTCACAAGAAAACAGGTTCTCAAGAGCCTCGACACCAGTCAGACTAACAAAAATGCTTCCATGGCTCGACCGCTATCCAGACAAACAGAGCAGTCAATTAATTACTGAAGGTTTTTCTCTGGGTTTTTTCTTTCCACTATTTAACGGACCGAGATGCCAATGGTCGAAAAATTTAAAATCCTTAGAGTCTTCGGCTGATATAGCTAGAGAAAAAATATTAAAGGACCTACAAGCTGGCAGGATAGCAGGTCCATTTTCTTCATCTCCTTTCCAAAATTTTAGAATATCACCATTGGGTTTAGTCCCAAAAAATGAGGTTAGTTCTTTTAGATTGATCCATCATCTGTCATATCCTATTGGTTCATCTTTGAATGATGAGATTGATAAGGGGTTAGCTTCTTTAAAATATGCGTCTTTTCACATGTCGGTAGACATTTTGAAGTCTCAAGGAAGGAATGCTCTGTTAGCAAAGTCAGACATAAAATCAGCGTTCAGGTTGTTACCCATTAACCCTTTGGGGTAGCTATTGTCATTTGGAGTTCAAGTTTAATTAACAAAAAAGTTTTGATTGTATCTGAAAATCAAGGCTTAGTTTTTGCACTTAATACTTTATCATCGAAGAATGGTTGGGAATCTAGGCTTTTCAGACATTTAGTTTTATTTTACCTTAATCAAAATATTTGGTTAAAAGCAAATTTAATATGATTTCATCTACCCTTTCTCACCATCAGTTGACGGTTTTCCATCAATCAGTTCCAGACACGGAGGAGAAAGGAATATTTTGCCAGACTCATCTATGGGATCTTATTTGGAATTAGTCCCGAACTTTATAGAAAAATCCATCGCTAATAGAACATGGGATGATTACTCAGCAATATGGTGGCGATGGGTCAATTTTTGTGAGAAATACAGTTTTGATTTTTACAAAAAACAATATAGAGTCTGCTTTGCCTTTTGTGCAAACTCTAATAGATAAAGGCCTATCTTACTTGGCTTTGTCAAAAATGTTAGCTGGGGTATCTATTTTTCTAAAACTGTCCGGGCAAAATCCATTATCTAGCGTTTTTCCAGTAAAGCAATTGCTCAAAGGTTATAGACGTTGCTCGTTCAAAGCAGATGATAAACGCCCTATATTGGTTGATTTATTACAAGAGTTATGGCGCTCATTATCTGAAGTTTGAAGTAGCAAATACGTAATGCTACTATTTAGAGTCTCATTTGTATTAGCCTTTTTTGAAGCACTCAGAGTGGGTGAATTAGTGTCAGTCAGTAAATCTAAGCACTCAGGTTCGAGGCTTTCAGATATTGAATGGCATAGTTGGGCTATGTACAACTAAACTTAATGTAATCCCCGGTTCATTCATCTGTCCTGTTGAGAATTTAAGATTATGACTGCAAGTTAGACTTGATATTGACGGCCCTCTTTTTCTGCACCTGAACGGTGTATCTGCCACCAAATACCAATTTAGTTTTGTTTTAAACAAAGTGTTTGTTAAAATTGGGTAAAAGTAATTTAAAAATATTCTCCCACTCTTTTAAAGTTGGGGCAGCTATGGAAGCTGAACGTATTGGCTTAGGAGACAGTCAGATTTTGAGAATCCGTAGATGGGATTCTAGGTGCTTCAAGCTCTACATAAGGCCAGTTGTCATGTTTTCTTAAATTGTTTAATTCCTATTGCAGGTCCACTGAAGGTATGGATCTTAGGTCATTCTTTCATATATTGGTCTGGGAAGAGGGCTTCAGTAAGGAATTATACTTAAAATTTATCATTTGATCCCGCCTTTTTACAAGTTTGGTTTCACAGCTTACGGGGTATGAGATGGTCTAACCTTGTGTACGAAATGAGTAAATTAGCCATTATATGGCCTAAACCTGATTTAGTAATTGTTCACTTGGGTGGTAATGATCTAGGCAAAATTGGCACATTGGATCTTTTAGCAGTAATGAAAAAGGTTTTGTGTATTTTGAAATGTCAGTTTTCTTCTACTTATTTCATTTTTTTGGAAATCGTACCCAGGTTGTTATGGTCAACAAATAAGTTTTTGTTCATGGAAAAAATAAGGAAGAGAACTAACAAAACAATGGAGAAGTTCATGCATTTGTTGGGTAGTTTTTCTTACAGGCATAACGATTTAGAGGGTTTTACACCAGAACTATACAGAAGGGACTTTGTCCATTTATCGGACATTGGTCTTGATAGTTTTAACTTGGATCTTCAGACAATGATTGAGACTTGGCTGTGTGGCTTGGGGGGGGGGGGGAAATCGCCCTTCCCCACTGGGTGGATTGGGTCTTTGTGGTGTATTGAACATTTTTGGTGTTAATTTATTTATTTATAATATTATGGTTATTTATTAAAGTTTTTATGATGTAACTCTTAATAAAGCTTCACGGCCAATTTTCTTAATCCACTTTCTATGTGTACTGGTGTATTATTATTAGTTCTTATTTATTAGTTTATATGGGTTTTGTGTTACCATGTATTTCTGTAGTCATGTTGGCTTCTGCAGATATCAGTACAATTGCAGTATAATGTCTGGTCTGTTGGCCAGATCTGGTAGTGTGAAAGGATATGTGGTGATATTAGCTTGAGAGAGCACTATATCTGTCCATACGAAGTTCAGTGTATGGACAGATATAGTCCCTAGCCCCATTCATAGCATTGGGTAGAAATAGCACGCCAAGCATGGTCAGCTGCAGCCATATTATAGGAATTAGCATATGGTTAGTTAGATCCCAGCCAAGTAAAATAAACTTCATTTAATCTAGCATTACTTTTACACAGCATGAAATTGAAAGTCAAGTATAGGTAAACGGTTGGTGTTGGAAGTGCAATATCAGTGGTTGTGTCTGGAATCACAAATCCACAAATGCCTTATTTTCAAGAAAGCACAAAAAAGATTAGAGGGTGGCTGTACATATACAAATATTGCATAAAAAGGTTGTATGACTGCAAACTAAATTTTCTTGAAGATGGCTCTCTTGAAATTATTTACATCATAGTGCAACATGGCAAAATCGTCACTAGTTTGAGACACTTCAAAGTGGGTGCAATGGGGTCATGTGCCTTCAAACTGATCAGCAGCGTACATAGAAATGATGGGGTCACATAGAAAAAGACCTAATTAAAACCCCCTCCTAACAAAAAAAATATTTGGCAAAGTAGGCAGGGTCACAATATATAAGCGCAGTCGCAGAAAGGCATACCTTCCAGCTTTTAAAACCACGGAGCGTGGGCCTTAATAATTGCATTTACGCAATAATTTTGCCCTATATTGAAGACTTTTACTGTTCTCATCCACTATGATATTCCTTTCATAGCCTCATAGGGTATGATGACCCCTCCAAATGCCCTTACATAGAGTATAATACCCCCACTGTACCCTCCAAACGCATAGTATGATGATCCCACAGTGCCCTAGCAAAGTATGATGCCCCTATAGTGCCCGCAGAACAGTGCGATCTCTTCACAGTGCTCCAAACACAAAATAATGGTCACACAGCCCTCATTATAGTATGGTGGCCCCATAGTCACCCCTCACAGTATGTTGCCCCAACAGATCTTAACACAAATGGACCCCCCACAGAATGATTCTCCCACAGCCACCCACAGCAGATATTGCCAGGAGCCTCCCACGGAGTATGATGCTCTCACAATGCCCCTATATACAGTATGATGGCCCTCACAGCCGCATGACACAGTATGATGGTCCCCAAGATCCCCCCAACACAGCATGATAGCTTTCCACAGCCTCACCACACAATATAATGCTCCCACAGCCATCTTCATACAGTCTAATTTCTCCACATCATCACATCACACTATGTGAAGACTCCTTTAGCCCACCATACAGTATGAAGCCCCCACAATTTCTCCCACACACAGTGGTGCAGTCACAGAAGGGCACATCTCCCAACTTTTAAAGACAGAAGGAGTGACATGTATTCCAGTACTTACAAAGTAATTTTTACCCTATTGAAGCCATTTTCATCCACTGATACCCCTTTGATGATGCCCCCAAAAATGCCTCTACAAAAGAGTATGATACACCGAAAATTCCCTCACAATACCCACCACACACATAGTATAATTACCTAACAGTGCCAGAATAAAGAATCTTGCTGCCATAGTGTGCCATAACAGTATGATGTCCTCACAGCCCCACCCACACAGTATGATGACTACAAAGCCTTCTCTCACATAGTATCAGGGCTCTTATAGTGTTCCACACAGAATGATGGCCTCCACAGCCCCCCACACAGTATGTTGGCAACCACAGTCCACCACACACTGTATGATGGCCTGCACAGCCCTCACACATTATGATGTCCCCAGTCACCCCTCATAGTATAATGCCCCACAACCCACTACAATGTATGATCCACCACAGTTTTATGACCTCACAGCCCCCACACACAGTATGATGTCCTCCACAGCCTTCACGCATATTGTGACACCCGCACAAACCTAAAAACACACACAGTATGATGCCCTCACCAACCACCACACGAAAAACATCCTGCACAGTCCCCATAAATAAAATGATTCCACCACAAATCTCTTACACAGAATGACGTTGCTTGCAACCTCCACACACATAATGAGCCCCCATAGCCTACTAGAAGTTTTGGTTGATAAAATAAAAAATAAAACTACTCACCTAGCTATGTTCCCTAGATGTTCTGCTCCAGTTTGTGCACTGCAGTGTACAGACCGAGGCTTCACGCCCAGGAGTGATCTAGTGATTTCATCATGCTCGCTGTGCTGACATTTCTTACACAGGCCAACAGCTCCATGTTCCACCACGATATTTAAAAGTATCTGCATCTTGTGGATGGAAATAATGTTAAAATTGAAACGCTGGGTGGAGGAGGGCGGTGCCATTCAGCACCAATTACCCGACGAATGAGCCCAATAGCATGTAGTCTGCCACTATTACACCACTGACACTGCTCCTCCTGTAGAACAGATGCTGAAATTGGCATGATACACCAAACTATTGATTTATTGAGTGTCCCAATGGAAATTAAAATGCTTGCTCTCTATTTTCTTGAAACTGCAGATAATAGATTGATGTGAAAAGCAACAACTGCTATAATATTGCATAGACATACGTGATTTACAAGTTAATGAGTAAAGGATTTGTAATTCGTAAAAAATGCATAAAAAATCCCTAAAATCTTACTACACATTACAGAAAATTGAATCCCACTTGAGACCAGTTTTATAACTTAGTATGGCATATCTGCGCATAATAATGTCATCTCATAAGCTTTAAGAAACACTATAATTATGATAAAAATGTTGCTCAAAGTTAAATATAAAGTAATCAAGATGTACAAATAGAATATCATAGAATGATAATCATTCTTTCTTCAATACAAAGCAGGATGCAATGCATTAGTAGCATATAAAGTACATTGCATTACGATAAGTCGGGAAAAAAAACATCTTAATACATGCTTGCACATGTGAGAATAAACGTTCTATGTATAACATATAATTTCTCAGTAATAGTAACTTATAAGCGCTCAAGTATTCCATCTTGCATACAACTTGTTTATTACACACGTGGGTATCTTTCGAAAAATTGCATGTCAACCATGATATTATGAAATGTTTACGAATTCAACTGATCATTTGTTTTTCCTGAATTATCACCTAGCCTGAACACCAGCACACAATGGAATATTTCACATATCTTTGTCCAGTATATCAAATATGCCGATTTTATGCATTTGCTATAAAAAGAAAAATTCATCATATTGGATATATTAATTTATTTTAAATAAACCGTATTGAAGCAGAATTCCATTATAATGATTATTTCAAATTACAATTTGAACAATAAAAAGACCAAATCTTATAAGAGATGAATCTATTTAATGAGAATCAAATTTTTGTTGAATTTTATCAAATTTGCCGGTCCTAGTGAATTCACACAATTAGCAATTTGATTTGCAAAAGTTCTTTAAAAAAATCCAAGCTTCCAATTAATACATTGTTGAATATTGCATCAGCCATAGAAGGCTCAGGTGCAACTGAGGTTAGTTTTCCATAAACAATGCAGCTATTGTATCATATGATATAGTGCAGACAACCAGAAGGGTCTATCATAACCTGTATGAAAGCCAAGGCAGGGAATACAGTAGTCATTTTAGGTGACTTACTAGTGAGAGAACAATAGAGCTCACAGCTTAGCAATAGAGTTTGAAGTAGAGTTATGAAGAGAAAACACTAAAATTTTGGACAAATATTCCAAGCAGTAATGTTTTGAGAGTATTAGTTTGGGAATAATATAGAGATTCAATTGATAGCAGGAGACAGAAATAGGAGCAGTGCCAGTGGCAGTGCCCGACTCAGTCTGATTAGCTGGTTCAGGACCGCCCACTGTACATGACGCGCACCCTGGGCCGTGTGTGTAGGGGAGTACCCGGAGCCGGGCCTCAGTGAGATGCTGGGGGTTGTAGTCTTCGTGGCGGCGACCCGGTCCGTGCCCAGGGCGGTCAAACCAGAGGGGATAGTCTATTCGTTCTGAATGTCCGACTATGCCACCCGTGGATTGCAGTCAGAGTGAACCGCCGCTTCAGTGCAGACCACTGAGGCTGGTGTCGTGGGCGCAGCAGAATGTAGTATAACTCCCCACGGGCGGAGTATAGCCTCAGGGCAGCAAGTGGGGATGTTGGGAGTGATGGTGCGCGGGAGTAATGACTCAGAGTCTCCTTAATGCAGTTCAGGATCTTTACTCACAGTTCTTTATCCAAGTTACTTCAGCTGGTCATAACGTCCCGCGTCGCACTGGGCTCACCAGGTAAGGGGCTCGGCCAACTCCCAGATAATTTTGGAGTGCTTCACAGGACCCCCTTTGTGTGTCCTTCCTCTGGCCTGTCATACCCCACCAGTGACCACGCTTCTGTCCGGCTGCGTCGGGCCTTGGTGGGTAAACGTTGGCCTCCGTTTCCCTGACCCTATGTGGTGCCTTCCTAACGGGTATGGCAAGGGGCTGCGCCACATAAAATGTCACAGCCTCCGGTTTCTAGCTGAGGGTAGTTCCCCGCCTCCACTAGTTTCGGGGACCGGTCTCCCCCTTTGGCCTGACCCCTCCACGCAGGTAGATTCGGGCGCATGGTGTCTACCAGCCGGTCCACACCGCTGGGGTCCCTTCATTCCTTGTTCCTGGAGCCTTCTCTGCTCCTCTTCCTTTCTCTTCCTCTCCAGGCTTGGGCCTCAGTTACTAGGCCCGCCTCTGGAGCAGAACTCATGCTGAGCCTCTGCTCCCGGTCACTTCTCCTCAGACTCTACACTGATCTAAGATGGTTGCCACTTTTTATACCTCCCTCTAGGTGCACCCAGGAACTACTTCCTCCCTGCTCCTGCACCCCACTACAGCCAGGGACAGGGACTGTCGTGCTCTGCTTGGAGCATATCGGTCGCCCTGCCCCCCGGAAATGTGGTGTAATGCATGCAGGTGTCGGGGTCCTGATCCACACTCCATCCTTACCTGAGAGTGAGATATCGCACATCTGGATGAGATGCAATACCTCTGTAGCAACCAAGCCCTCGGGGTGCCACATACATAAACGTCGGCGCTGCCTGGGCTCTGTGCAGCGCCGACATTTAAAAACGGTGGGTGGTCCCGCAGCGCTCAGGACCCCCAGGGTCCTGCAAGCGCTGCAGCTCCAGTGCAGAGTGATAGCTCTGACAGGGGACATCATCGGGACCTGATTGGATCAGGTCCCAATGATGTTAACGCTTTGCTATCTTCTATATGCCGCGATCTATAGTGATTGCGGCATATAGAAGATAGTGAGAGGAGAGGGGGTCGTCAACTTACCTCTACGACAGCCCCCTGATATCTTCCAGGACCTGCCATTGTTATGGCAGCTGGAGGTCACATGACCGCCTCCAGATCTGCCATATATGGTGTCCTGCTAGGCTCAGCCTGCAGCTGAAGCCTGGCAGGAGACACTGACTGTGAAACAGTCAGCAAAGATGTCATGCAATGTAATACATGTCTATTACATTGCATGACATCAGTGATTAGAAAAATAAAAATTAATGTCCCATACAGGGACTAAGTAAAAATTAAAAAAAAAGTAAAAAAAATGTTTTCAAACTGTTAAAAAAAAAATCACAAAATAAATAAAATAAATAAATAAAATATTAAACCAATAAATACGTATAGTTATGCAAAAACAAAAAAAGTACACATATTTGGTATCAACACGTCCGAAACAACCCGATCTATAAAACTGTCACACTAATTAACTCCTTCTGTGCACACCGTAATAAAAATAAATAAAAAACGGAGCAAAAAACTATGCTTTTTCATCATATCGCCAAACAAAAAGTGGAAAAAAGTGCGATCAAAAAGTAAAATGGAAATAAAAATGGTACCGCTGAAAACGTCATCTTGTTCTGCAAAAAAAAGCCACCATACAGCTTCATCAGCCGAAAAATAAAAAAGTTATAGCGCTCAGAATAAAGCGATGCAAAAAAATTATTTTTTCTATAAAATTGTTTTATTGTGTAAAAGCGCCAAAACATAAAAAAAATATACAGTAAGTGTAGTATCGCTGTAAACGTACTGACTAGAAGAATAATGCTGCCTTATCACTTTTAACAGACGCAGAACGGCATAAAAAAAACCCTCAAAAAACAATTCCTGAATTGTTGGTTTTTGTTAATTTTACCTCCCAAAAACCGGAATAAAAAGCGATCAAAAAATGTCACGTACCCAAAAATGGTACAAATAAAAATGTCAACTCGTCCCGCAAAAAACAAGCCGTCACATGACTCAATGGAAAAATTATAGCTCTCAAAATATGGCGATGCAAAAACTAGATTTTGCAAAAAAAAGCGTCTCTTAGTGTAGACAGCTGTCAATCATAAAAACCCGATATAAATCTGGTATCTCTGTAATCGCACCGACCCGAAGAATAAAGTAATCACATCACTTATACCGCACGAGGAATGGCGTAAAAAATAAATAAAACCAATTCTTCACCTGCTACTGATTTGTTTATTATGTCTCCCAAAGATCGCAGTAAGGCTCTGCTCACATTTATCCTGCGCTCTGCACTGAGCACTTACACCAGAGTTTCCGTGTAAATCTCTGAAATACGTGATTCAGACGGAACCCATGATGGAAGATTCCCTGTAATGAGGCAGATATAGGCCACTGTGGACGCTGTCTGGCCTGTGATCCCACGGTGTCAGTTTTTTTAGGCGTGCATAAAAGTGCAGTTGGCCACAGTTTTGTTCACTTCTGAAAAAAGGACACCGCTAAACAGAGGCCAGACGGAGTCCAGAGTAACTCTGCTGCCTCATTACAGTGAATGGATCCCGCAGGGGTTTCATCTGAATTACATCACTTGGAAATTTAGATGGAAACCCCGATGTAAGTGCTCAGCCTCGAGCGCCGGATAAATGTTATGTAAAATGTTCCCAATAAAAGCTTCAGCTCAGTCCTCAAAAAAAAGCTAGTCCCCACTCAGGTCCGTCATCTGTTAAAAATATTCCAAGTTACTGGTAGCAGAAAGGCTCTGGAAAAGTGAAATGGCCCTTGCCCCCCAAAAGAAATTCAGAAAATTTTGTGCTCCCAAATCCAAATGCCTATTCTACAATAATTTGTTCTCCAAATGTCAAATAGCGCTCCATCCCTCCCAGATCTCGCCGTATGGCTAAGCGGTACGATACAGCCACATATGGGGTATTGCCACTTTTAGAAGAAATTGTGTGACACATTTCGGCACCATTTTTACCCATTGCCCTGTGTGAAAATGTAAAATCTGAGGTTAAAACATTTTTTTGTGGTAAAAATATAATTATGTTTTTTTTACTGCCCAATGGTATAAATTAAAAAATTTAAAAATACTCACTACTTCCCTAGATGAATTTCTTGAGAGGTGTAGTTTACAAAATGGGGTCACTTGTGGGGGTTTCTGCTGTTTCGGCATGTCAGCAACTCTTCAAATGTGACATGGTGTCTGCAACCTATCCCAGCCAACATAGCGCTCCTTTCTCTTCCGAACCCTGCCGTACACCAAACCTGTGGTTTTCCCCCATATGGGGTATCGGCCTACTCAGGAGAAATTGCACAAGAAATTTCATGGTGCAATTTCTCCTGTTATCCTTATGATAATGCAAAATTAGGGAATGAAAAACATTTTTTGTGGGAAAAATGTGAAATTTTTTTTTTTACGGCTCAATATTATAAACTTCTGTGAAGCACCTGGGGGTGCAAGGTGCTCAACACACATCTAGATAAGTTCCCGAAGGGGTCTAGTTTCCAAAATGGTGTCACTTGTGGGGGGGTTTCCACTGCTTAGGCACATCAGGGGCTCCCCAAATCCAACATGGCGTCCGCTAATTATTCAAGCAAATTTTACATTCTAAAAGTCAAATTGCGCTCCTTCCCTTTCAAACCCTGCCGTGCGCCCAAACAGTGGTTTGCCTCCACATATGGGGTATCGGCGTGTTCAGGACAAATTGCACAACAAATTTCATGGTGCAATTTATCCTATTACCCTTATGATAATGCAAAATTAAGGGATGAAAAACGTTTTTGTGGGAAAAATGTGAAAATTTTATTTTTACTGCTCAATATTATAAACTTCTGTGAAGCGCCTTAGGGGTCAAGGTGCTCACCACACATCTAGATAAGTTCCCTAAGGGGTCTAGTTTCCAAAATGGTGTCACTTGTGGGGGGTTTCCACTGTTTAGGCACATCAGGGGCTCTCCAAATGCAACATGGCGACTGCAAATTATTCAAACAAATTTTACATTCAAAAAGTCTAATGGCGCTCCTTCCTTCCGAACCCTGCAGTGCGCCCAAACAGTGGTTTTCCCTCACATATGTGGTATCAGCGTGCTCATGAGAAATTGCACTACAAATTGTGTATTCCATTTTTTCCTGTTACCCTTGTGAAAATAAAAAAATTGGGTCTAAAGTAACATTTTTGCGAAAAAAAGTTAAATGTTCATTGTTTTCTTCCACATTCCAAAAATTCCCGTGGAACACCTGAAGGGTTAATAAACTTCTTGAATGTGGTTTTGAGCACCTTGAGCGGTGCAGTTTTTAGAATGGTGTAACTTTTGGGCATTTTCTGTCATAAAGGCCCCTAAAAGTCACTTCAAATAAGATGTGGTCCCTAAAAAAATGTTTTTGTAAATTTTGCTGGAAAAATGAGAAATCACTGGTCAACTTTTAACCCTTATAGCTTGCTAACAAAAAAAAATTTTGGTTCCAAAATTGTGCTGATGTAAAGTAGAAATGTTATTTATTAACTATTTTGTGTGACATATCTCTCTGATTTAAGGGCATGAAAATTCAAAGTTTGAAAATTGCAAAATTTACAAAATTTTTGCCAAATTTCCGATTTTTTCACAAATAAACCCAAGTGATATCGAAGAAATTTTACCACTATCATGAAGTACAATATGTAACAAAAAAAATCTCAGAATCAGGGGAATCCGTTGAAGCGTTCCAGAGTAATTATTTCATAAAGTGACAGTGGTCAGAATTGAAAAAATTGGCCCGGTCACGAAGGCAAAAACAGGCTCTGGTGCGAAGTGGTTAATAAATGTGAAAAACCAGACATTTTACTTTAGTTTAACTATCTACCTCACAAAGTGTGTTTGTCGCGTACGAACGTTCTTTTGCACAACTGTTCTATTAGTCAAATTTTATATCTGTACACGAAACACTAATAGAGTGCACTGTTGCAAGTGCTTGCTTTTTGGACACGTTCCTACCTAATATTTTGTATTACATTTTTGTTTTGGTAATTGGGTTGAATTTTGTTAAAAAATAGAAAAAAATGTAGAAATTTAATCGTGCATGTCTGTTTTTGCACACCTGTTTTACTGGTCTTATTTGACAAATGTACATACCACCGATATACTGCAGCCTGCTGCTACATTTTGCTTTCTATGTTATCAATATCAGATCGGTGGGTTTGTGACACCCAGGTCCCCTTGTGATCACCTGTTCACAGTGACAGTGGAGACTAGATATGATCAATTGCACAGCTCCGTCAACTGACAAGTGACTGTGGCTGGTTACTGAATATAGAATGATAGGAGTGGATCTGCAGTACCCCACTACAGCAACTATACAGATGACGGAGTTATGCGGTTCCGCTCTGCAACTGATCACGTCTGTCCTTCCCCGGTAGTGGTAACAGCTGATTGGCGGGGGTGCTGGGTGTCGCGCCCCTACTGATTAGTGTTGAGCCACCCCCGTAGTGTTCGAGTTCGGTTCGGTTCGTCGAACACCCGTGTGTTCGCCGAACTGTTCGTCGAACTGTTCGTCGAACACCTTCGAACACCGTTAAAACCAATGGCAGGCAAACAAAAACACATAGAAACACATAGAAAACACCTTCAAAGGTGTCCAAAAGCTGACAAACTGCTCAGAAGACACAACTAACACATGGAAAAGTGACAAGTACATATAGTCATGCGAAAATAAAAGAGGTGGAGGAGTAAAAGGAGGGGGAGACACAGATATAGGCATGTCATGCCCTTCTAAAATCCAAAAAGTGAGAAGCCGACACGGCCAGTCCGCTCCTGCCCGTGCCACCTCCGTGTCGCCGGGTTTGTGCCAGAGCCGCGGTGAACCCTGATGGCCAGCCCCCCTCTCCCAATACTGGTGCCTGTCCGCTGGTGGGTCGAGCGAGCCCCCCTGTGGTGGAGGCAGCTCTAAGCTTTTTAATTTAAATTGTCTCTCTAATTTGAATGAATACACTTTAAATCCATTTACAAGGATCTATTGGAGGGCAAGGTTCATGCTAGCAGCCGCGTAATTCCAGCTCCAGTAGCGTCCACTAAAGCTGCTGCAGTTAAAAAGCTTTTATAAGGATCGAGCTCGGCTGTCCACCGCAAGGCATCCTACTGCCAGTCCCAGCCCCTATGCCTTGGGGTGCCTCCTGATGCTCTTCACTGAGTATCCCATGGTCCCGAAGCATTTCCTTTGAAAAAATTAAGTGTCTAAACTACAGGTGGTGTAGCTTGCTTAACAGCCGGGATAATCCGCTGACTAGCAGACACTGCTACTAGGCACAAAGTATTTTCTGGGCTAGATGCAGTTAAAAATTTGTAATTAGATACTCTCGATGGATGCTGAGAAAGCATTCCATAGAGTCTCCTGGCACGCCATATATGATTCTCTTAAAAAGCTTGGGGTAGGGGTCTAGGGGACCCTTTTATAGCCCAAATCACGGCCCTGTATCGCAATACGTCACCTAGGCTGAAGATAAATGGAACTGTAGCACCCTGAGGGCTCGGTTGCTACAGACGTATTGCACCTCACCCAGAGGTGTGATATCTCACTCTCAGGTAAGGATGGAGTGTGGATCAGGACCCGACACCTGCATGCATTACACCACATTGCCGTGGGGCAGGGCGACCAATATGCCCCTGAGATGGGCACGACAGTCCCTGTCCCTGGCTGGAGTGGGGGGAGGGAACACTGAGGAAGGGGAACCCTGTAGTGCAGGAGCAGGGAGGAAGCAGTTCCTGGGTGCATTGAGAAGGGAGTATAAAAGGTGGGCACCATCTTAGTTCAGTGCAGAGAAGTCTGAGCAGAAGTGGCAGGGAGCAGGGGCTCTGCATGAGCTCTGCTCCGGAGGCGGGCCTAGTAACAGAGGCCCAGGCCTGGAAGAGGGAGAAGGAAGGAAGAGGAGCGGAGAAGGCTCCAGGAACGAGGAATGAAGGGATCCCAGGGGTGCGGACGGGCGAGTCGCCACCGCACGCATGAATCCACCTGCGTGGAGGGGTCAGGCCAAAGGCGGAGACCGGTCCCTGAACTAGTGGAGGCAGGAAACGACCCTCAGCTAGAAACCGGAGGCTCTGACATTTTATGTGGCGCAGCCCCTCGCTACACCCGCTAGGAAGGCACCACATAGGGTCAGGGAAACTGGCGCCAAGTTTACCAAGAGGAGGCCCGAGGCAGCCGGACAGAAGTGTTGGTAAGAAAGGCCAGACAAAGGACACACAAAGGGGGTCCTGTGAAGTGCTCCAAAGTTATCTGGGAGTTGTCTGAGCCCCTCACCTGGTGAGCACAGTACGACGTGGGCAGCCGTTACCTGCAGACGTGGTCTGGATAATAAGAACTGTGAGTAAAGGCCCTGGACTGCATCACTGACTCCGTGTCGTTACTGCTGCTGCCCTGCACCATCACCCCCATCCTCCGCATACACTGCCCTGAGGCTATACTCCTCCCGTGGGGAGTTATGCTACGCTCTGCTGCACCCACAACACCAGCCTCAGCGGTCTGCCCTGTAGCGGCGGTTCACTCTGACCGCAATCCACGGGTGGCGTAGTCGGACATTTAAACATCAAAACCACATAAATAGTTCCGCCACTGGTTTGACCGCCCTGAGCCACGGAACCGGGTCGCCGCCACGAAGACTACAACCACCAGCATCCACCAAAAAGGGTCCGGCTCCGGGTGTCCCAAGGCCCAGGGGGTGCGTCAGAACATTTTCATCACCTTTCACAATCACCAATGGGACAAGGCAGGGATGTCCTCTGTCCCCTCTCTTATACATCCTAGTGACGGAGCACCTGCTCTCATCAATTCGCCATAACCCCAATATTAGGTGGATTGAGGTGGGAGGCACCGAGTACAAGTGCTCTCTATTTGCTGATGATGTCCTAGTATATATCACTCAATCACATATATCCATCCATGCTGTTATGACTGAAATAGATCACTTTGTTACATGGTAAAATTTTAAAATCAATGCAGCGAAGTCTGAGGCCCTCGATGTCTCCCTCCCCAAATCCATATAGGATTCCATCCATTCCAACTTTCCCTTTGCCTGGCCCTCACAGGGTATCAAATACTTAGGAATTCCTATTCATAGAGACCTCTCCCATCTATGTTATCTTAATTTTGAGCCCTTTATTGAACAATTCCATACAGACCATGGTTGGCAAGTTAGAACTGTAAGATTCACTACGTGAACCGCTGGTGTTTTGTGGAAAAGCACATGTACACCGCGTTCCAAATTATTATGCAAAAAGTGTTTAGGAGTGAAAAGGGAAGAATTTGTTTGTTTGTCAGTTAAACTCATTGATGGTGATGTGTGTCAGGGCTCTTTATATCACTGTAAGCAATTGCAGACACCTGTGCTAATTAGTTTGGCAGGTGTGTCCAATGAAAGGCAAGACTACTTAAGAAGGCTGTCTCACATTATTAAGCAGCCTACATTTTCTGCCAAAATGGGAAAGAAAAAGGATGTGTCGGCTGCTGAGAAGCAACAAATTGTGGAGTGTTTAGGTCAAGGCATGACTACAATCAACATTGTGCGATGATCAGGATGAAGTGTCTTGGCAATCAAGAAGTATGTAGCTGATTCACAGTACACACGTGTGCTTGCTGATAAGGGCAAATTGAGGACTCTTTCCTACAGGCAATTACGTCAGGTTGAAAGAGCAGCGGCAAAAAAGCCTTGTCATAGCAGCAGACAAGTTTTTGAAGCTGCTTGTGCCTCCAACGTCCCCCGAACAACAAGATGCAGGGTCCTTCAGAGGTTTGCAGCTGTGCATACGCCATCCTGTTGACCTCCTCTATCCACTTCACACAATCAGAAACGGCTCCAGTGGGCCAAACATTACATGAAGACTGATTTCAAAACTGTTTTGTTCACGGATGAGTGCCGTGCAGCGCTCGATGGTCCAGATGGATGGAGTGGAGGAAGGCTGGTTGATGGACACCCCACGCAAACACGGCTACAGCGCCAACAAGGAGGAGGTGGAGTAATGTTTTGGGCTGGAATCATGGGGAGAGAGATTGTCGGCCCCTTTAGGATCCCTGAAGGCGCTAAAGATGAACTCCATAATGTATGTGGATTTTCTCAAACAGCACTTCCTGCCATGGTTCAAGAAGAAGAACCGTGTATTTCACAGCAAGATCATTTTTCTGCATGATAATGCACCATCTCATGCTGCACATAAAACATCTGCATCTCTGGCTGATATGGGCATAAAAGGGGACAAACTTATGGTGTGACCCCCATGCTCCCCTGACCTCTACCCCATTCAGAACCTTTGGAGCATCATTAAAAGGAGTGTCTATGATGGCGGGAGGCAGTTCACATCTAAGCAACAGCTCTGGGAGGGTATTCTGTCCTCATGCAAAACAATTGAAGCAGAAACCATCCAAAACCTGACAAATTCAATGGACGAGAGAGTTCAGAAGCTCCTTTCGAACAAGGGGTCCTATGTGAAAATGTAACATCACCTAGAATAAAGTTTTGAGTTGAAAACTGTTTGATTTCAGTTTCTAACAACCTGCTAATGCTTATAATTTCAAAAATGACCATTTTTTTGGTCTTTATTAAAATGAAAAGGTTGATCGAAAAGTTTGGGGGATCTAAGAGTGTGGCAACCCAGTAGTCATGATTACTTCGAATTCTGACAATATGAGGGTCATGCTGCAGGTAGTGCAGCAAGAAGGCACTTATGTGTCTTGCGCATCTCGGAGCCCCAAAATTATTTTCCGGGCTAGATGCAGCTAAAAATTATTTTTAATTTTAAATCTGGTGGAGCTTATTATAGATGGCCTAATAGGATCAGTGCTGCACACTGCTACAAAGCCCAAATTATTTTCCAGTCAAGATACAGATAAACATGATTAGTAATTTGAAAGCTTAAAACGTTTGGTAGGGTGATTTTAACCAATCATCAAGCTTTTACTCTCCCCAGGATGACACAGGGGTAGAAAAGTCGTTTCGGATCCATGATTTGTTCATCTTTATGAACGTGAGTCTGTCTACATTATCAGTGGAGAGCCGCGTGCGCTTATCTGTCAGCAAACCACCAGCAGCGCTGAACACACGTTCAGACAGAACGCTGGCTGCGGGGCATGACAAGATCTCCAAGGCGTAAGTGGCTAGCTCCGGCCATTTATCCAGATTGGAAGCCCAAAAAGAGCAAGGGTCCAGTGAC
This sequence comes from Phyllobates terribilis, assembly GCF_046119375.1. NCBI lineage: Eukaryota > Metazoa > Chordata > Amphibia > Anura > Dendrobatidae > Phyllobates > Phyllobates terribilis. The sequence goes on along the minus strand of NW_027362762.1, from coordinate 321,569,017 downwards.
ACAGTCGTGGCTTCAATGTTTACTTGGAGATACTCCTGTACCATCGTCTCTAGGCGTTGACTATGTGTCAGACTTCTTGTCTCCTGTGGCCTTGCAAAGGATGGGCTAAAAAAGTGGTGAAATGATTCCGCAAAATTGATGTTACCAGCAGATACTGTGGTTCTGTTACGGTTTGAGTGCTGAACACTTGACGGTCCCACGGTTGGCAAGTTGGAACTGTGAGATTCACTACGTGCACCACTGGTATTTTGTGGAAAAGCACATGTAAGATTCTGCAACAGTCTCTGCTGATACTCCTGCATGCGTGCATCCCTTTCTATGGCAGGAATAATTTCTGCAAATTTACTTTTGTACCGGGGATCTAACAGTGTGGCAACCCAGTAGTCAGGATTATTTCTAATTCTCACAATTCGAGGGTCATGTTGCAGGTAGTGCAGCAAGAAGGCACTCATGTGTGTTGCGCATCCAGGAGCACCAAGTCCCTGTTGTGTTGGTGGCGAGGTAACAATCATGCTTCCTTCCTCTGTCCTCTCCCCCCAACCTCGCACAACAGAAATGTGATCAAGGTCTCCCTCATCTGATGAGTCTTCCATCAGTTCGTCCTCCACTTCTTCCTGGGCTCCTGCACCTTCCTCACTAGTTTGGCTGCTACCATGCGCCCTGGTAAAACCATCTCCCCCACCCTCACATGCCTGCCGCCTTGGTGCTGCCGACCTTCTGGACCTTGCAGATGTTAGCCCTTCCGCATACAACTCCTCCTCCTCTACTTCCTCCACCTCCTCTTGTGCCACCACCTGACTCCGAATTCTGTTTAACATGTGCTCCAGCATGTAAATCACCGGAATAGTCATGCTGATAATGGCATCGTCAGCACTAAACATCTTCGTCGCCATTTCAAAACTGTGCAGAAGGGTGCATAGGTCCCTGATCTGAGACCACTCCTCCAGCGTGATTTGCCCCACCTCTGAATCTCGTTGGCCCAGGCTATACGTCAGAACGTATTGCACCAGGGCTTGTCGGTGCTGCCACAGTCGCTGCAACATGTGCAGAGTTGAATTCCACCGGGTAGGCACATCGCATTTTAGCCGGTGAAGTGGCAGGCCCAACGACTTCTGTAGAGATGTAAGTCGCTGAGCTGCGGGATGCGAACGGCGGAAGTGAGCACACAGCGACCGTGCCCTCTGCAGAAGGCCATCTAGTCTGGGATAGTGGGCTAAAAATTGCTGGACAACCAGGTTCAACACGTGAGCCATACAAGGCACGTGTGTGACATTGCCCCGGCGAAGGGCCGCACCCAGGTTTGCAGCATTGTCGCACACGGCCTTCCCTGGTTTCAGGTCCAGTGGAGACAACCATTCATGAAATTGGTTCTCCAGAGCTGACCACAACTCCTCAGCTGTGTGACTCACATTTCCCAGACATTTCAATGTAAAAACCGCCTGATTACGTTGAGCCCTACTGCCAGCATAGTAAGGAGGTGTGCAGGATCCCTTCTGCGCAGTTAGAAAGCTTGTGGCATGACCAGACAGGCTTTGGGTGCAGGTGGAAGACCGAGAGGAGGTTGAGGAGGCAGAAGCAGTGGAGGAACTTTGACATAAAGAGGATTGAAGCACAACTCGTGGGGACGGCAAGACTTGGACAGCAGCCCCTTGTCCTGCTGTCACCATAGTTACCCAGTGCCCAGTCAGCGACATGTAACGCCCCTGTCCATGCCTACTCGTCCAAGTGTCTGTGGTGAAATGCACCCTGTCACACACAGAGTTTCTCAAAGAAGCGGTGATGTTGTGTGTGACATGCTGGTGGAGCGCAGGCACACCTTTCTTTGAGAAGTAGTGCCGACTGGGCATCTGGTACTGGGGCACTGCGACGGACATAAGGTCTCGAAAATCCTCTGTGTCCACCAGGCGGAAAGGCAGCATTTCTGTAGCCAAGAGCTTGCAGATGGTGAAATTCAACCTCTTAGCTTTCTCATGGCTAGGAGGAAATGGTCTTTTACTTGTCCACATCTGAGGGACCGAGGGCTGGCTATTGTGCTTAGACGGGGTTGATAAGGGTGTCCCCGGCAAACTGCCGGTCTGTGAGGAAGATGCAGGCGGACATGTTAGGTTGCCTTCATCCAAAGGTGATGCTATCGATGTCGGACAGCGCTCAACACCAGCTGGTGTTACCACCTCCAAAGAAAATGATGACCTGCCAATCACGCTGGCTGTTGCGGGTAAAGAGGTGGCAGGTCTGCGCCCCAAAACAGGTGTGACTGCTGTCCCCCCAGTCACAGAGGATGAAGAGGCCGCGGATGCACAAGATATGGCAGACGGTGGTTGGCCCGGCCGGCTAGGCCGCATTGTAGCACACTGAGCTTCCCACTGCAACTTATGCTTCATGTCCATGTGCCGGTTCATGCATGAAGTACTCAAACTATGTATTTTTTGGCCTCTACTTAGCTTTTGCTGACAAATGTTACAGATAACACGAGTTGGGTCATCTTTATCGATCTGAAAAAATGCCCAGGCTATGCAAGGCTTAGCACCCATGCGACCTGAAGAGCAACCACGACTTGTGGTGAGAGGCAGAGTTGTGTTTGAGGATGCAGTTGTTGACGTGCTTCCAGTACTACGTCTCTGTCCAGGAAGGCGCAACCTGACCTCGTCGTCACTAGCATCTTCCTCCACCTCCTCTGCTGACCTCATCTCTTGGCTGACTGTGGGTTGACAGTAAGTGGGATCTCCGACCTCATCATCATCACCCTGTGCGTTATCACACCCGTCGTCCTCAGAGCCAACCTGTTCCTGCCCTGACAAAAAACTAAAGTTGTCGCTCCAATCAGGTATTTGAGTCTTATCATCGTCTTCCTCATTGTCTCCACCAACAGGAGTTACAGTTTGGGAATGAGGGTCTACATTATGGTCAGAACCTTCTGCGTCTGGTCCTGGATCCGACTCATAAAGATTCTGGGCATCAGTGCAGATCATTTCCTCGTCTGGATTCACAGAAGCGCTGGAGTCGACCTCTGATTCCCAGGCTATAGTATGAGTAAACAGCTCTGCAGACTCAACCATCTGTTCTACCTCATACTCAGACGGGCAGCTGGAGATTTGGGAGCTGTGAGGAAGCAAGTGCGATTTGGGTGACACATTTGAGGACTGGAGTATTTGTGATGTTGAAGTTGATGTGGAGGAGAGCCCACTTAAAGGAGCACTTGATATCCGTTGAAGCACCTGCTGTTTTTTTGCCTCATCTGGAATTTGTAGCGATTGGCCTGGCCGTAAGAAAGGGATCTTATCACATTGTCCGCTAAAAGAAGTAGACATTTTAGTTTGGCTGGAAGATGGTCTTTCTTCTGCAGATGTTACTGTTGCTTTAACACCTACCCCACGGACACAACCTTTTTCCCCTTCCCAACACGCCTATTCCCCTTTCCACCAGCAGCAGGCCTTTTTCCACTCATTTTGGTGGTTAACTAATTCACAACTCTGGAGTTGTTTGCACAAAAAAACAATGGATGGTAACCGAGCAGAGCTGAGTGGCCAAACTGTGGTATTTGGCCAAAACTATTGGCTGGGTTAGATGCAGAAAAAAATTATTTTGAATTTGCAACCTGATGGAGGTCAGTATAGATGGACTAATAGAGAAAGTCCGACACACTACTAGAAGGCCAAATATTTTTTCAGAGCTAGATGCAGAAAAAAATTATATTCAGTTTGCAACCTGATGGAGGTCAGTATAGATGGACTAATAGAGAAAGTCCGACACACTACTAGAAGGCCAAATATTTTTTCAGAGGTAGATGCAGAAAAAAATATATTCAGTTTGCAACCTGATGGAGGTCAGTATAGATGGATTAATAGAACAAGACCCACACACAGCTAGAAGCCCAATATTTTTTCAGAGGTAGATGCAGAAAAAACTATATTCAGTTTGCAACCTGATGGAGGTCAGTATAGATGGACTAATAGAACAAGTCCCACACACTGCTAGAAGCCCAAATATTTTTTCAGAGGTACTGTAGATGCAGATAAAAATTAGTTTTAATTTGCAACCTGATGGAGGTCAGTATAGATGGACTAATAGAGAAAGTCCGACACACTACTAGAAGGCCAAATATTTTTTCAGAGGTAGATGCAGAAAAAAATATATTCAGTTTGCAACCTGATGGAGGTCAGTATAGATGGATTAATAGAACAAGACCCACACACAGCTAGAAGCCCAATATTTTTTCAGAGGTAGATGCAGAAAAAAATATATTCAGTTTGCAACCTGATGGAGGTCAGTATAGATGGACTAATAGAACAAGTCCCACACACAGCTAGAAGCCCAAATATTTTTTCAGAGGTACTGTAGATGCAGATAAAAATTAGTTTTAATTTGCAACCTGATGGAGGTCAGTATAGATGGACTAATAGAGAAAGTCCGACACACTACTAGAAGGCCAAATATTTTTTCAGAGGTAGATGCAGAAAAAAATATATTCAGTTTGCAACCTGATGGAGGTCAGTATAGATGGACTAATACAACAAGTCCCACACACAGCTAGAAGCCCAAATATTTTTTTCAGAGGTACTGTAGATGCAGATAAAAATTAGTTTTAATTTGCAACCTGATGGAGGTCAGTATAGATGGACTAATAGAGAAAGTCCGACACACTACTAGAAGGCCAAATATTTTTTCAGAGCTAGATGCAGAAAAAAATTATATTCAGTTTGCAACCTGATGGAGGTCAGTATAGATGGATTAATAGAACAAGACCCACACACAGCTAGAAGCCCAATATTTTTTCAGAGGTAGATGCAGAAAAAAATATATTCAGTTTGCAACCTGATGGAGGTCAGTATAGATGGACTAATAGAACAAGTCCCACACACTGCTAGAAGCCCAAATAATTTTTCAGAGGTACTGTAGATGCAGATAAAAATTAGTTTTAATTTGCAACCTGATGGAGGTCAGTATAGATGGACTAATAGAGAAAGTCCGACACACTACTAGAAGGCCAAATATTTTTTCAGAGCTAGATGCAGAAAAAAATTATATTCAGTTTGCAACCTGATGGAGGTCAGTATAGATGGACTAATAGAGAAAGTCCGACACACTACTAGAAGGCCAAATATTTTTTCAGAGGTAGATGCAGAAAAAAATATATTCAGTTTGCAACCTGATGGAGGTCAGTATAGATGGATTAATAGAACAAGACCCACACACAGCTAGAAGCCCAATATTTTTTCAGAGGTAGATGCAGAAAAAACTATATTCAGTTTGCAACCTGATGGAGGTCAGTATAGATGGACTAATAGAACAAGTCCCACACACTGCTAGAAGCCCAAATATTTTTTCAGAGGTACTGTAGATGCAGATAAAAATTAGTTTTAATTTGCAACCTGATGGAGGTCAGTATAGATGGACTAATAGAGAAAGTCCGACACACTACTAGAAGGCCAAATATTTTTTCAGAGGTAGATGCAGAAAAAAATATATTCAGTTTGCAACCTGATGGAGGTCAGTATAGATGGATTAATAGAACAAGACCCACACACAGCTAGAAGCCCAATATTTTTTCAGAGGTAGATGCAGAAAAAAATATATTCAGTTTGCAACCTGATGGAGGTCAGTATAGATGGACTAATAGAACAAGTCCCACACACAGCTAGAAGCCCAAATATTTTTTCAGAGGTACTGTAGATGCAGATAAAAATTAGTTTTAATTTGCAACCTGATGGAGGTCAGTATAGATGGACTAATAGAGAAAGTCCGACACACTACTAGAAGGCCAAATATTTTTTCAGAGGTAGATGCAGAAAAAAATATATTCAGTTTGCAACCTGATGGAGGTCAGTATAGATGGACTAATACAACAAGTCCCACACACAGCTAGAAGCCCAAATATTTTTTTCAGAGGTACTGTAGATGCAGATAAAAATTAGTTTTAATTTGCAACCTGATGGAGGTCAGTATAGATGGACTAATAGAGAAAGTCCGACACACTACTAGAAGGCCAAATATTTTTTCAGAGCTAGATGCAGAAAAAAATTATATTCAGTTTGCAACCTGATGGAGGTCAGTATAGATGGATTAATAGAACAAGACCCACACACAGCTAGAAGCCCAATATTTTTTCAGAGGTAGATGCAGAAAAAAATATATTCAGTTTGCAACCTGATGGAGGTCAGTATAGATGGACTAATAGAACAAGTCCCACACACTGCTAGAAGCCCAAATAATTTTTCAGAGGTACTGTAGATGCAGATAAAAATTAGTTTTAATTTGCAACCTGATGGAGGTCAGTATAGATGGACTAATAGAGAAAGTCCGACACACTACTAGAAGGCCAAATATTTTTTCAGAGCTAGATGCAGAAAAAAATTATATTCAGTTTGCAACCTGATGGAGGTCAGTATAGATGGACTAATAGAGAAAGTCCGACACACTACTAGAAGGCCAAATATTTTTTCAGAGGTAGATGCAGAAAAAAATATATTCAGTTTGCAACCTGATGGAGGTCAGTATAGATGGATTAATAGAACAAGACCCACACACAGCTAGAAGCCCAATATTTTTTCAGAGGTAGATGCAGAAAAAACTATATTCAGTTTGCAACCTGATGGAGGTCAGTATAGATGGACTAATAGAACAAGTCCCACACACTGCTAGAAGCCCAAATATTTTTTCAGAGGTACTGTAGATGCAGATAAAAATTAGTTTTAATTTGCAACCTGATGGAGGTCAGTATAGATGGACTAATAGAGAAAGTCCGACACACTACTAGAAGGCCAAATATTTTTTCAGAGGTAGATGCAGAAAAAAATATATTCAGTTTGCAACCTGATGGAGGTCAGTATAGATGGATTAATAGAACAAGACCCACACACAGCTAGAAGCCCAATATTTTTTCAGAGGTAGATGCAGAAAAAAATGTATTCAGTTTGCAACCTGATGGAGGTCAGTATAGATGGACTAATAGAACAAGTCCCACACACTGCTAGAAGCCCAAATATTTTTTCAGAGGTACTGTAGATGCAGATAAAAATTAGTTTTAATTTGCAACCTGATGGAGGTCAGTATAGATGGACTAATAGAATGATGCTATGCCCAAAAGATTTTACTTCACTAGGTGCAGTAAAAAAATTGGTATTCTATACACAGGTGGTATATCTTGCAACACAGATAGGCTACTCCACTGACTAACACACTCTGCAATAGGCCAAAAAGGGTTAGCTTTGCTAGATTCAGCCAAATGCTGTGAAAAAAAACTTGCACAGCACTGGCACAGACCTGCCTGGCAAAAACTGATAGGAACTCATGTAACCTAGTCCTGAAAAGGACTGCAATTACAATTAGTCTTTACTCCCACAACCCATCTATTTAAGAGCACAGACCTCCCTGATAAAAGTCGTAGGAAATGCTGTAACCTAGTCCTTAAAAGGACTGCAATCACAACTATTCCCTACTCCCAAGCTATCTGTATATTTGTGCGAAAATTGGCTTGAAATTAACAAGGTATAGCGCACACAGCAACAGCGGTGCCGTCTAACACGCAGCTGCAGCAGTGAGAAAATGGTGGCGACGGGGAAAATGGCTTGGTCTTATAGGGCAAGGAGATGTGACATACACTGCCAATGACACATGCCCTTGCTTGTGTGAAAAAAAGCACTTCGCTCCGTGTGTGCGCTGCTGATAGGCTGACAGATTGCACCTCCCCACTGTAAATGCGGGAAAGAGAAAAAAAAATGGAGATCTTCATTGTTCCTGCAGAGATCCATCCCCTGCCCCTCCCCCCACCCCGCTGTACACTCAAACTGCGTATTAACATTAATTTTAATCATTACTGAGAAAAAATCCAGTTATGATTTTGGTGCACGAACAGTTATCGAACATAACCTCGAACAGCCGAATTTTTCTCAAATTGTTCGTGTTCGCCGAACGGCTCGAACACCGCCCAAAACAGCTCGAATTTGAGATTGGCGAACAGTTCGAGTAGAACAACGCTCATCTCTACTACTGATCTGATATTGATGACTTATCCTGGAGTCAGGTACAAGAGTAAAATAAAAGATAGCAAAAAACACAAATAAAAATCAAAGGGAAACCCCAGGACAACACCTAGTAAAGGAGAACCAATAACAACCAATAGCAACTACTGAGAAATAATCAGTGCTCTACCAGGAAGCACTCACCATGCACTGGACAGGATTAGAAGCAGGCTTTAAATAGCCAGCCCAAATCCAAAGACAATAATCAGGTGATGCATTCCGCCCAGTCATGTCCAGGGAGCCACTCCCTGCTCAACAGCACAACAGAGTGCACACACTCCCACCAATGGTTAACACCAGACAAGGCAGCTCCTGCTTTGCCTGGCAACCGGGAGACACAGCGACCCATGTCTCCTGGGCCGCAAAACCAGTGGGAAGCACGCCATCCTGTGTTACCACATTGCTCGCCACTACCACAGACGAGGCACCACTGTGTGTAGTCGCAGCACCCAAGTGCCCGCTATCTCCGCCCCCACCACGGACAGACCAGCGGAGCAGCCTGGAATCCGAAGGAAGACAATTGCGTCCACAGCAGGTACTCCTAACAGTAACCCCTTGTCTAAGAGAGACCTCCAGACTCTCACCACCCACCTTATTCAGAAACCTCTTATGGAATTCAGTGATAAGGCAATCAGCATAAATTCTTTTTCTCTGTACCCAGGACCTCTCATCCGGACCGTACTCCTTCCAGTGGATGAAATATTGGACAGAGCCCTGAAGCTTCTGAGAGTCCTCAATACTCTCTACCTCATACTCCTCGGCGTTGTCTACCATGATAGGAGGATGGGGGTCCTGGGTTACCAACAGAATTACTACCTTCTTAAGCAACCCCTTATGAAACACTTTGGGAATGCGCATGGATGCAGGAAAGGCCACATCATTGATTCTTTTAATAATGAGGAAAGATCCAATAAACCTGGGTGGCAGCTTGTGGGAAGGCACCTTAATCTTAAGGTTCTTGGTCGACACCTAAACCCTATCTCCATCCCTAAGTTTGAGCCCTTGCTGTCAACGATTATCTGCCTACCTATTCATTCTCTCCTTTGCTTTGCCAAGATGCTGCCTCCCCTCCCCTCAGATGTTCCTGAGATGGCGGAGTATGTCAGACACTGCTGAAAGTGTCCCACACCCACCATCAAAGCATGCGGACCTGGGATGGAAACCTAGATTACAGAAGAAAGGAAATGTACCCAGAGCCTAATGGTGCCTATTGTTTAAAGTGAATTCCCACAAGGTCAGGTAAGCCCCCCATTCTCGCTGGTTATGGGAGCAAAAACACCTTAAATATGCCTCCAAACACTGGTTGGTTCACTCAGTCTGGCTGTTAATCTGAGGGTGGTAGGCAGATTAAAATGACAGCTTCGTCCCAAGGTGCTTACAGAATGCTCTTCAATACCTGGAAATAAATTGGGAGCCTCGATCGGAGATAATATTTAGAGGGACACCATGCAATCGTATAACTTGATTGAGAAATAGATTTACCATCTCCTTAGCATTAGGCAGCTTGGTGAAGGGAACCAAATTACATTGTTTGGAAAAGCAGTCAACATTTACCCAAACAGTGGTCATACTCTTGGAACTTGGGAGATCAGTTATGAAGTCCATAGATATTTGAGACCAAGGATGTACAGGGATATACAGGGGTAAGAGCTTCACAACCGGAGCGGTGTCAGGGACTTTATTTCTGTTGCAAATTTTACATGCCTTAACATAGACCTCTACATGCTTACCCAAGGATGGCCATCAATACTCTCTGTCTAAAAGATGACATGTACCCTTGATGCCCGGGTGACCCACAGTAACAGAGTCATGATTAGTGTTGAGCCACCCCCGTAGTGTTCGAGTTCGGTTCGGTTCGTCGAACACCCGTGTGTTCGCCGTAATGTTTGTTGAACTGTTCATCGAACACCTTCGAACACCGTTAAAACCAATGGCAGGCAAACAAAAACACATAGAAACACATAGAAAACACCTTCAAAGGTGTCCAAAAGCTGACAAACTGCTCTGAAGACACAACTAACACATGGAAAAGTGACAAGTACATATAGTTATGCGAAAAGAAAAGAGGTGGAGGAGTAAAAGGAGGGGGAGACACAGATATAGGCATGTCATGCCCTTCTAAAATCCAAAAAGTGAGAAGCCGACACGTTCTGTCCGCTCCTGCCCGTGCCACCTCCATGTTGCCGGGTTTGTGCCAGAGCCGCGGTGAACCCTGATGGCCAGCCCCCCTCTCCCAATACTGGTGCCTGTCTGCTGGTGGGTCGAGCGAGCCCCCTGTGGTGGAGGCAGCTCTAAGCTTTTTAATTTAAATTGTCTCTCTAATTTGAATGAATACACTTTAAATCCATTTACAAGGATCTATTGGAGGGCAAGTCTCATGCCAGCAGCCGCGTAATTCCAGCTCCAGTAGCGTCCACTAAAGCTGCTGCAGTTAAAAAGCTTTTATAAGGATCGAGCTCGGCTGTCCACCGCAAGGCATCCTACTGCCAGTCCCAGCCCCTATGCCTTGGGGTGCCTCCCGATGCTCTTCACTGAGTATCCCGTGGTCCCGAAGCATTTCCTTTGAAAAAATTAAGTGTCAAAACTACAGGTGGTGTAGCTTGCTTAACAGCCGGGATAATCCGCTGACTAGCAGACACTGCTACTAGGCACAAAGTATTTCTTGGGCTAGATGCAGTTAAAAATTTGTAATTAGATACTCTTGTTGGATGCTGAGAAAGCATTCCATAGAGTCTCCTGGCACGCCATATATGATTCTCTTAAAAAGCTTGGGATAGGGGTCTAGGGGACCCTTTTATAGCCAAAATCACGGCCCTGTATCGCAATACGTCACCTAGGCTGAAGATAAATGGAACTGTATTACCCTGAGGGCTCGGTTGCTACAGAGGTATTGCACCTCACCCAGAGGTGTGATATCTCACTCTCAGGTAAGGATGGAGTGTGGATCAGGACCCGACACCTGCATGCATTACACCACATTGCCGTGGGGCAGGGCGACCAATATGCCCCTGAGATGGGCACGACAGTCCCTGTCCCTGGCTGGAGTGGGGGGAGGGAACACTGAGGAAGGGGAACCCTGTAGTGCAGGAGCAGGGAGGAAGCAGTTCCTGGGTGCATTGAGAAGGGAGTATAAAAGGTGGGCACCATCTTAGTTCAGTGCAGAGAAGTCTGAGCAGAAGTGGCAGGGAGCAGGGGCTCTGCATGAGCTCTGCTCCGGAGGCGGGCCTAGTAACGGAGGCCCAGGCCTGGAAGAGGGAGAAGAAAGGAAGAGGAGCGGAGAAGGCTCCAGGAACGAGGAATGAAGGGATCCCAGGGGTGCGGACGGGCGAGTCGCCACCGCACGCCCGAATCCACCTGCGTGGAGGGGTCAGGCCAAAGGGGGAGACCGGTCCCCGAAACTAGTGGAAGCAGGAAACGACCCTCAGCTAGAAACCGGAGGCTGTGACATTTTATGTGGCGCAGCCCCTCGCTACACCCGCTAGGAAGGCACCACATAGGGTCAGGGAAACTGGCGCCAAGTTTACCAAGAGGAGGCCCGAGGCAGCCGGACAGAAGGGTGGGTAAGAAAGGCCAGAAAAAGGACACACAAAGGGGGTCCTGTGAAGCGCTCCAAAGTTATCTGGGAGTTGTCTGAGCCCCTCACTTGGTGAGCACAGTACGACGTGGGCAGCCGTTACCTGCAGACGTGGTCTGGATAATAAGAACTGTGAGTAAAGGCCCTGGACTGTATCACTGACTCCGTGTCGTTACTGCTGCTGCCCTGCACCATCACCCCCATCCTCCGCATACACTGCCCTGAGGCTATACTCCTCCCGTGGGGAGTTATGCTACGCTCTGCTGCACCCACAACACCAGCCTCAGCGGTCTGCCCTGGAGCGGCGGTTCACTCTGACCGCAATCCACGGGTGGCGTAGTCGGACATTTAAACATCAAAACCACATAAATAGTTCCGCCACTGGTTTGACCGCCCTGAGCCACGGAACCGGGTCGCCGCCACGGAGACTACAACCACCAGCATCCACCAAAAAGGGTCCGGCTCCGGGTGTCCCAAGGCCCAGGGGGCGCGTCAGAACATTTTCATCACCTTTCACAATCACCAATGGGACAAGGCAGGGATGTTCTCTGTCCCCTCTCTTATACATCCTAGTGACAGAGCACCTGCTCTCATCAATTCGCCATAACCCCAATATTAGGTGGATTGAGGTGGGAGGCACCGAGTACAAGTGCTCTCTATTTGCTGATGATGTCCTAGTATATATCATTCAATCACATATATCCATCCATGCTGTTATGGCTGAAATAGATCACTTTGTTACATGGTCAAATTTTAAAATCAATGCAGCGAAGTCTGAGGCCCTCGATGTCTCCCTCCCCAAATCCATATAGGATTCCATCCAGTCCAACTTTCCCTTTGCCTGGCCCTCACAGGGTATTAAATACTTAGGAATTCCTATTCATAGAGACCTCTCCCATCTATGTTATCTTAATTTTGGGCCCTTTATTGAACAACTCCATACAGACCACGGTTGGCAAGTTAGAACTGTAAGATTCACTACGTGAACCACTGGTGTTTTGTGGAAAAGCATATGTACACTGTGTTCCAAATTATTATGCAAAAAGTGTTTAGGAGTGATAAGGGAAGAATTTGTTTGTTTGTCAGTTAAACTCATTGATGGTGATGTGTGTCAGGGCTCTTTATATCACTGTAAGCAATTGCAGACACCTGTGCTAATTAGTTTGGCAGGTGTGTCCAATGAAAGGCAAGACTACTTAAGAAGGCTGTCTCACATTATTAAGCAGCCTACATTTTCTGCCAAAATGGGAAAGAAAAAGGATGTGTCGGCTGCTGAGAAGCAACAAATTGTGGAGTGTTTAGGTCAAGGCATGACTACAATCAACATTGTGCGATGATCAGGATGAAGTGTCTTGGCAATCAAGAAGTATGTAGCTGATTCACAGTACACACGTGTGCGTGCTGATAAGGGCAAATTGAGGACTCTTTCCTACAAGCAATTACGTCAGGTTAAAAGAGCAGCGGCAAAAAAGCCTTGTCATAGCAGCAGACAAGTTTTTGAAGCTGCTGGTGCCTCCAACGTCCCCCGAACAACAAGATGCAGGGTCCTTCAGAGGTTTGCAGCTGTGCATACGCCATCCTGTCGACCTCCTCTATCCACTTCACACAAGCAGAAACGGCTCCAGTGGGCCAAACATTACATGAAGACTGATTTCAAAACTGTTTTGTTCACGGATGAGTGCCGTGCAGCGCTCGATGGTCCAGATGGATGGAGTGGAGGGTGGCTGGTTGATGGACACCCCACGCAAACACGGCTACAGCGCCAACAAGGAGGAGGTGGAGTAATGTTTTGGGCTGGAATCATGGGGAGAGAGATTGTCGGCCCCTTTAGGATCCCTGAAGGCGCTAAAGATGAACTCCATAATGTATGTGGATTTTCTCAAACAGCACTTCCTGCCATGGTTCAAGAAGAAGAACCGTGTATTTCACAGCAAGATCATTTTTTTGCATGATAATGCACCATCTCATGCTGCACATAAAACATCTGCATCTCTGGCTGATATGGGCATAAAAGGGGACAAACTTATGGTGTAACCCCCATGCTCCCCTGACCTCTACCCCATTCAGAACCTCTGGAGCATCATCAAAAGGAGTGTCTATGATGGCGGGAGGCAGTTCACATCTAAGCAACAGCTCTGGGAGGGTATTCTGTCCTCATGCAAAACAATTGAAGCAGAAACCATCCAAAACCTGACAAATTCAATGGACGAGAGAGTTCAGAAGCTCCTTTCGAACAAGGGGTCCTATGTGAAAATGTAACATCACCTAGAATAAAGTTTTGAGTTGAAAACTGTTTGATTTCAGTTTCTAATAACCTGCTAATGCTTATAATTTCAAAAATGACCATTTTTTTGGTCTTTATTAAAATGAAAAGGTTGATCGAAGAGTGTGGCGGATCTAAGAGTGTGGCAACCCAGTAGTCATGATTACTTCGAATTCTGACAATATGAGGGTCATGTTGCAGGTAGTGCAGCAAGAAGGCACTTATGTGTCTTGCGCATCTCGGAGCCCCAAAATTATTTTCCGGGATAGAAGCAGCTAAAAATTATTATTAATTTTAAATCTGGTGGAGCTTAGTATAGATGGCCTAATAGGATCAGTGCTGCACACTGCTACAAAGCCCAAATTATTTTCCAGCCAAGATACAGATAAACATGATTAGTAATTTTAAATCTGGTGGAGCTTATTATAGATGGCCTAATAGAATCAGTGCTGCACATTGCTACAAAGCCCAAATTATTTTCCAGCCAAGATACAGATAAACATGATTAGTAATTTGAAAGCTTAAAACGGTTGGTAGGGTGATTTTAACCAATCATCCATCTTTTACTCTCCCCAGGATGACACAGGGGTAGAAAAGTCGTTTCGGATCCATGATTTGTTCATCTTTATGAACATGAGTCTGTCTACATTATCAGTGGAGAGCCGCGTGCGCTTATCTGTCAGCACACCACCAGCAGCGCTGAACACACGTTCAGACAGAACGCTGGCTGCGGGGCATGACAAGATCTCCAAGGCGTACGTGGCTAGCTCCGGCCATTTATCCAGATTGGAAGCCCAAAAAGAGCAAGGGTCCAGTGACACAGTCATGGCTTCAATGTTTACTTGGAGATACTCCTGTACCATCGTCTCTAGGCGTTGACTATGTGTCAGACTTCTTGTCTCCTGTGGCCTTGCAAAGGATGGGCTAAAAAAGTGGTGAAATGATTGCGCAAAATTGATGTTACCAGCAGATACTGTGGTTCTGTTATGGTTTGAGTGCTGAACACTTGACGGTCCCACGGTTGGCAAGTTGGAACTGTGAGATTCACTACGTGCACCACTGGTGTTTTGTGGAAAAGCACATGTAAGATTCTGCAACAGTCTCTGCTGATACTCCTGCATGCGTGCATCCCTTTCTATGGCAGGAATAATTTCTGCAAATTTACTGCAGTAGTCAGGATTATTTCTAATTCTCACAATTCGAGGGTCATGTTGCAGGTAGTGCAGCAAGAAGGCACTCATGTGTGTTGCGCATCCAGGAGCACCAAGTCCCTGTTGTGTTGGTGGCGAGGTAACAATCATGCTTCCTTCCTCTGTCCTCTCCCCCCAACCTCGCACAACAGAAATGTGATCAAGGTCTCCCTCATCTGATGAGTCTTCCATCAGTTCGTCCTCCACTTCTTCCTGGGCTCCTGCACCTTCCTCACTAGTTTGGCTGCTACCATGCGCCCTGGTAAAACCATCTCCCCCACCCTCACATGCCTGCTGCCTTGGTGCTGCCGACCGTCTGGACCTTGCAGATGTTAGCCCTTCCGCATACAACTCCTCCTCCTCTACTTCCTCCACCTCCTCTTGTGCCACCACCTGACTCCGAATTCTGTTTAACATGTGCTCCAGCATGTAAATCACCGGAATAGTCATGCTGATAATGGCATCGTCAGCACTAAACATCTTCGTCGCCATTTCAAAACTGTGCAGAAGGGTGCATAGGTCCCTGATCTGAGACCACTCCTCCAGCGTGATTTGCCCCACGTCTGGATCTCGTTGGCCCAGGCTATACGTCAGAACGTATTGCACCAGGGCTTGTCGGTGCTGCCACAGTCGCTGCAACATGTGCAGAGTTGAATTCCACTGGGTAGGCACATCGCATTTTAGCCGGTGAAGTGGCAGGTCCAACGACTTCTGTAGAGATGTAAGTCGCTGAGCTGCGGGATGCGAACGGCGGAAGTGAGCACACAGCGACCGTGCCCTCTGCAGAAGGCCATCTAGTCTGGGATAGTGGGCTAAAAATTGCTGGATAACCAGGTTCAACACGTGAGCCATACAAGGCACGTGTGTGACATTGCCCCGGCGAAGGGCCGCACCCAGGTTTGCAGCATTGTCGCACACGGCCTTCCCTGGTTTCAGGTCCAGTGGAGACAACCATTCATGAAATTGGTTCTCCAGAGCTGACCACAACTCCTCAGCTGTGTGACTCACATTTCCCAGACATTTCAAAGTAAAAACCGCCTGATGACGTTGAGCCATACTGCCAGCATAGTAAGGAGGTGTGCAGGATCCCTTCTGCGCAGTTAGAAAGCTTGTGGCATGACCAGACAGGCTTTGGGTGCAGGTGGAAGACCGAGAGGAGGTTGAGGAGGCAGAAGCAGTGGAGGAACTTTGACATAAAGAGGATTGACGCACAACTCGTGGGGACGGCAAGACTTGGACAGCAGCCCCTTGTCCTGCTGTCACCATAGTTACCCAGTGCCCAGTCAGCAACATGTAACGCCCCTGTCCATGCCTACTCGTCCAAGTGTCTGTGGTGAAATGCACCCTGTCACACACAGAGTTTCTCAAAGAAGCGGTGATGTTGTGTGCGACATGCTGGTGGAGCGCAGGCACACCTTTCTTTGAGAAGTAGTGCCGACTGGGCATCTGGTACTGGGGCACTGCGACGGACATAAGGTCTCGAAAATCCTCTGTGTCCACCAGGCGGAAAGGCAGCATTTCTGTAGCCAAGAGCTTGCAGATGGTGAAATTCAACCTCTTAGCTTTCTCATGGCTAGGAGGAAATGGTCTTTTACTTGTCCACATCTGAGGGACCGAGGGATGGCTATTGTGCTTAGACGGGGTTGATAAGGGTGTCCCCGGCAAACTGCCGGTCTGTGAGGAAGATGCAGGCGGACATGTTAGGTTGCCTTGATCCAAAGGTGGTGCTATCGATGTCGGACAGCGCTCAACACCAGCTGGTGCTACCACCTCCAAAGAAAATGATGACCTGCCAATCACGCTGGCTGTTGCGGGTAAAGAGGTGGCAGGTCTGCGCCCCAAAACAGGTGTGACTGCTGTCCCCCCAGTCACAGAGGATGAAGAGGCCGCGGATGCACAAGATATGGCAGACGGCGGTTGGCCCGGCCGGCTAGGCCGCATTGTAGCACACTGAGCTTCCCACTGCAATTTATGCTTCATGTCCATGTGCCGGTTCATGAATGAAGTACTCAAACTATGTATTTTTTGGCCTCTACTTAGCTTTTGCTGACAAATGTTACAGATAACACGAGTTGGGTCATCTTTATCGATCTGAAAAAATGCCCAGGCTATGCAAGGCTTAGCACCCATGCGACCTGAAGAGCCACCACGACTTGTGGTGAGAGGCAGAGTTGTGTTTGAGGATGCAGTTGTTGACGTGCTTCCAGTACTACGTCTCTGTCCAGGAAGGCGCAACCTGACCTCGTCGTCACTAGCATCTTCCTCCACCTCCTCTGTTGACCTCATCTCTTGGCTGACTGTGGGTTGACAGTAAGTGGGATCTCCAACCTCATCATCATCACCCTGTGCGTTATCACACCCATCGTCCTCAGAGCCAACCTGTTCCTGCCCTGACAAAAAACTAAAGTTGTCGCTCCAATCAGGTATTTGAGTCTCATCATCGTCTTCCTCATTGTCTCCACCAACAGGAGTTACAGTTTGGGAATGAGGGTCTACATTATGGTCAGAACCTTCTGCGTCTGGTCCTGGATCCGACTCATAAAGATTCTGGGCATCAGTGCAGATCATTTCCTCGTCTGGATTCACAGAAGCGCTGGAGTCGACCTCTGATTCCCAGGCTATAGTATGAGTAAACAGCTCTGCAGACTCAACCATCTGTTCTACCTCATACTCAGACGGGCAGCTGGAATTTGGGAGCTGTGAGGAAGCAAGTGCGATTGGGGTGACACCTTTGAGGACTGGAGTATTTGCGATGTTGAAGTTGATGTGGAGGAGAGCCCACTTAAAGGAGCACTTGATATCCGTTGAAGCACCTGCTGTTTTTGTGCCTCATCTGGAATTTGTAGCGATTGGCGTGGCCGTAAGAAAGGGATCTTATCACATTGTCCGCTAAAAGAAGTAGACATTTTAGTTTGGCTGGAAGATGGTCTTTCTTCTGCAGATGTTACTGTTGCTTTAACACCTACCCCACGGACACAACCTTTTTTCCCCTTCCCAACACGCCTATTCCCGTTTCCACCAGCAGCAGGCCTTTTTCCACTCATTTTGGTGGTTAACTAATTCACAACTCTGGAGTTGTTTGCACAAAAAAACAATGGATGGGAACCGAGCAGAGCTGAGTGGCCAAACTGTGGTATTAGGCCAAAACTATTGGCTGGGTTAGATGCAGAAAAAAATTATATTCAATTTGCAACCTGATGGAGGTCAGTATAGATGGACTAATAGAACAAGTCCCACACACAGCTAAAAGCCCAAATATTTTTTCAGAGGTAGATGCAGATAAAAATTATTTTTAATTTGCAACCTGATGGAGGTCAGTATAGATGGACTAATAGAGAAAGTCCCACACACTGCTAGAAGGCCAAATATTTTTTCAGAGCTAGATGCAGAAAAAAATTATATTCAGTTTGCAACCTGATGGAGGTCTGTATAGATGGATTAATAGAACAAGTCCCACACACAGCTAGAAGCCCAATATTTTTTCAGAGGTAGATGCAGAAAAAAATATATTCAGTTTGCAACCTGATGGAGGTCAGTATAGATGGACTAATACAACAAGTCCCACACACAGCTAGAAGCCCAATATTTTTTCAGAGCTAGATGCAGAAAAAAATTATATTCAATTTGCAACCTGATGGAGGTCAGTATAGATGGAGTAATAGAACAAGTCCCACACACAGCTAGAAGTCCAAATATTTTTTCAGAGCTAGATGCAGATATAAATTATTTTTAATTTGCAACCTGATGGAGGTCAGTATAGATGGACTAATAGAGAAAGTCCCACACACTGCTAGAAGGCCAAATATTTTTTCAGAGCTAGATGCAGAAAAAAATTATATTCAGTTTGCAACCTGATGGAGGTCAGTATAGATGGACTAATAGAGAAAGTCCCACACACTGCTAGAAGGCCAAATATTTTTTCAGAGCTACATGCAGAAAAAAATTATATTCAGTTTGCAACCTGATGGAGGTCAGTATAGATGGACTAATAGAGAAAGTCCCACACACTGCTAGAAGGCCAAATATTTTTTCAGAGCTAGATGCAGAAAAAAATTATATTCAGTTTGCAACCTGATGGAGGTCTGTATAGATGGATTAATAGAACAAGTCCCACACATAGCTAGAAGCCCAATATTTTTTCAGAGGTAGATGCAGAAAAAAATATATTCAGTTTGCAATCTGATGGAGGTCAGTATAGATGGACTAATACAACAAGTCCCACACACAGCTAGAAGCCCAATATTTTTTCAGAGCTAGATGCAGAAAAAAATTATATTCAATTTTCAACCTGATGGAGGTCAGTATAGATGGAGTAATAGAACAGGTCCCACACACAGCTAGAAGCCCAAATATTTTTTCAGAGGTAGATGCAGATAAAAATTATTTTTAATTTGCAACCTGATGGAGGTCAGTATAGATGGACTAATAGAGAAAGTCCCACACACTGCTAGAAGGCCAAATATTTTTTCAGAGCTAGATGCAGAAAAAAATTATATTCAATTTGCAACCTGATGGAGGTCAGTATAGATGGACTAATAGAATGATGCTATGCCCAAAAGATTTTACTTCACTAGGTGCAGTAAAAAAATTGGTATTCTATACACAGGTGGTATATCTTGCAACACAGATAGGCTACTCCACTGACTAACACACTCTGCAATAGGCCAAAAAGGATTAGCTTTGCTAGATTCAGCCAAATGCTGTGAAAAAAACTTGCACAGCACTGGCACAGACCTGCCTGGCAAAAACTGATAGGAACTGATGTAACCTAGTCCTGAAAAGGACTCCAATTACAATTAGTCTTTACTCCCACAACCTATCTATTTAAGAGCACAGACCTGCCTGATAAAAGTCGTAGGAAATGCTGTAACCTAGTCCTTAAAAGGACTGCAATCACAACTATTCCCTACTCCCAAGCTATCTGTAGATTTGTGCAAAAATTGGCTTGAAATTAACAAGGTATAGCGCACACAGCAACAGCGGTGCCGTCTAACACGCAGCTGCAGCAGTGAGAAAATGGTGGCGATGGGGAAAATGGCTTGGTCTTATAGGGCAAGGACATGTGACATACACTGCCAATGACACATGCCCTTGCTTTTGTGAAAAAAAGCACTTCGCTCCGTGTGTGCGCTGCTAATAGGCTGACAGATTGCACCTCCCCACTGTAAATGCGGGAAAGAGAAAAAAAAATGGAGATCTTCATTATTCCTGCAGAGATCCATCCCTTGCCCCTCCCCCCACCCCGCTGTACACTCAAACTGCGTATTAACATTAATTTTCATCATTACTGAGAAAAAATCCAGTTATGATTTTGGTTCACGAACAGTTATCGAACATAACCTTGAACAGCCGAATTTTTCTCAAATCGTTCGTGTTCGCCGAACGGCTCGAACACCGCCCAAAACAGCTCGAATTTGAGATTGGCGAACAGTTCGAGTAGAACAACGCTCATCTCTAGTCATGATACTCCTTGAGCAACCCCAACCTCAAGTGTACAGGAACAAACAACTTGTCATGGGGCATACAAAACGTAGCTAATCCCTGTGCCTTAACCACCTGCCAGGCCACATTGACCAAGAACACCATAAACCCCTTGGGCCAAATGACCTCAGGCTTAATGACCTCAGACTGGGTGGGACAAAGACTCAGAGAGAGATCATCCGCCCATACGTTCTTGGTCCTGGGGAGGTAAGAAATAGAAAAAATATATCTGGTAAAGAACAAAGCCCATCGTGCCTGCCTATAATTTAATCTCTTGGCATTTTCTAAATAAATCAGGTTCTTATAGTTTGTAAGTACAGTAAACTAATGTTTAGCCCCATCAAGGAAATGTCTCCTCTCCTCCAGAGGTAACTTGATGGCGAGGAGTTCTTGGTTGCTGATGTCATAGTTAAGCTGTGGGGAAGAAATTTTACGAGACAAAGAGGCGCATGGCCTCAAATTAGTTAGAGTACGAGATCTCTGGGAGAGCACAGCCCTCACCCCTACCACGGAGGCGTCCACCTCCACCATAAAAGGCCTATTAACATCTGGCTGAGCCAGAACTGGAGCGGAAGAAAAGGCCCTCTTGAGAATGTTTAATGCCTTAATAGCAGCAGGAAAGAGAGTTTACAATTCTCCGTAAAATTCAAAAACTGCTTACAATCCCCCCAAAATAATCAGGAAGGGGAACATTAGGTTCTACAGAGGAGCACCCTATGGTAGGAAACTGCTGCGCCTTGGGGACCCATGAGCCAGACTTTGACTATGCTGACCCTCGGTATTAGCCAGATCCTGGATTCCCAAGAGACCTTGCAATTGGTCAGCAAGCTGCTTGACCGGGTTCATTTTTTTAAAAAAAGACTGCATATGTTATAAAGAATAACTTGCAAAATGTCTAATTCATCATAGTGACATCATATGGGATCATATATAAATTATAAATAAATAGAGAAAGACAGGAAGTGAGTAACCAGAATAATATAATAAATTCTGTATTCCAATATATAAACAGTACAAATGTACATAATGAGGGGTCTGTTAAAAGAACAAAAAAGAGACCAAAAATCCACCAGAATTGATGTCACCCAAAATTTCCACTATAGGTAAATACTTTGACTGGAAACAACAAAGTTTAATTATATTTACCTATCAGTAGCCAGGCATAGTATATCTTTATCTGTACCAATATGTCAAGACAAGACTATTAGACCTGGTATAATATGCATAACAAAAGAATCATACATGCATCAATTCAGTAGAGGAGGTTTATATAGATATACAAATGTACATGCCATGACCTCATATACAGATTACACTATACAGTAGTATGAATGGGTCTCTAAACAAAGCATGAAGTACAGTACAGACCAAAAGTTGGGACACACCTTCTCATTCAAACATTTTTCTGTATTTTCATGACTATGAAAATTGTACATTCACACTGAAGGCATCAAAACTATGAATTAACACATGTGGAATTATATACTTAACAAAAAAGTGTGAAACAACTGAAAATATGTCTTATATTCTAGGTTCTTCAAAGTAGCCACCTTTAGCTTTGATGACTGCTTTGCACACTCTTGGCATTCTCTTGATGAGCTTCAAGAGGTAGTCACCGGAAATGGTCTTCCAACAATCTTGAAGGAGTTCCCAGAGATGCTTAGCACTTGTTGGCCCTTTTGCCTTCACTCTGCAGTCCAGCTCACCCCAAACCATCTCGATTGGGTTCAGGTCTGGTGACTGTGGAGGCCAGGTCATCTGGCGTAGCACCCCATCACTCTCCTTCTTGGTCAAATAGCCCTTACACAGCCTGGAGGTGTGTTTGGGGTCATTGTCCTGTTGAAAAATAAATGATGGTCCAACTAAACCCAAACCGGATGGAATAGCATGACGCTGCTGTAACGGGTCTGGGAGGCGGAACCTCTGAGCTACTATACAAAGGGGGCAGTCCTTGTAAGGGAGCGGGTGGCGACCAGGGAAGACGGGCAGGAGGTCACAGCAGGTGACCGGGACAGTCTCTGAGTGAACGGGCTGGAGGTCACGGCAAGTGACCGGGGCAGTCTCTGGATGAACGGGCTGATGGTCACGGCAAGTGACCGGGGCAGACTCTGAATGAACGGGCAGATGGTCACGGCAAGTGACCGGGGCAGTCTCTGGATGAACGGGCTGATGGTCACGGCAAGTGACCGGGGCAGTCTCTGAATGAACGGGCAGATGGTCACGGCAAGTGACCGGGGCAGTCTCTGGATAAAGGGTTGGTACGACCTGTGGCGGCTGATGATAGACGTGAGCTCCCAGGTGAGCAGGCGAGAGTCTCTGGATGAACGGGTGGTCACAGCATGTGACGGCGGAGCCTCCAGGAAGACCAACAGACAGGCGGCAGATGAGCGCTCCCAGGTGAGCGGGCAGAAGTCTCTGGACAGGCGGGTGGTCACAGCACGTGACGGCAGAGCCTCCAGGTAGGCTAGCAGACAGGCAGCAGATGAGCGCTCCCAGGTGAGCGAGCAGGAGTCACTGGACAGGCAGGTGGTCACAGCACGTGACGGCGGAGCCTCCAGGTAGACTAGCAGGCAGGTAGCAGGTGTGTGCTCCCAGGTGAGCGGGCAAGCTGGTCCATAGACAGACTGACAGGAGTTGGAAGGCAGACCGTCGGACCTCGGGCAAGCAGGCAGGTGGCTGATGTGCGCTCCCAGGTGAGCGGGCAGACTGGTCCTTAGACAGACTGACAGGAGTAGTAAGGCAGACCGTCGGACCTCAGACTAGCAGGCAGGTAGCAGATAATCAGGCAGGAATCTGGCAGGTAACTGGCAGGTAACTGGCAACGGGACCTGAGGGCTGAAGCAGAGTAGTGAACAGTGCAACAACATTGCTCGGGCACCTCCATTTTGGAGGAGGTGCCTTATATATGGTGAAGTCCTCCGGCCATTGGCCGGGGACTCCTTAGGACGGCGCGCGCGGCCCCTTTAAGAGGGAGGGAGAGCGCGCGCGCGCGCCCTAAGCACAGTGGCCGGGAAGGAGCGCGCGCTGCCAGCAGAGCGGGAGGAGGACGCCGGGCACGGAGCAGAGAGGTGAGGGGAACATCGTCCCTGCCTAGCAGAGGGCAGGGACGCCGGCGCTACACTGGGCAGGGGAGGAAGCTAAAGAGTATACAGACATTTCAGCAGGAGATTGCAGCTGATTCTTTCTTTTAAGTAAAACATTGTTTAAAAACAGGCAGTGAAATGTTTTACCTCACAAAAAGAATCAAAGTCAGATATCAAAGTCATTCTAAAAACTGCACCCCTCAAGATGCTCAAAACCACATTCAAGAAGTTTATTAATCCTTCAGGTGCTTCACAGGAATTAATGGAATGGTGGAAAAAATAAACCCCAAAATATGTTGTACAATATCTCCTGAGTACGCTCGTACCTGATATGTGGTGGAAAACTACTGCTTGAGCGCCTGGCAGGGCTCAGAAGGGAAGGAGCAGTTTTTGACTTTTGGAATGCAAAATTGTCTGGAATCGATAGCAGACACCATGTCGCGTTTGGAGAGTCACTGAGGAGCCTAAACAGTGTAAATCCACCCATAAGTGACCCCATTTTGGAAACTAGACACATCAATGAATTTATTTAGATGTATGGTGAGCACCTTGAAACCTCAGGGGCTTCACACAATTTTAATTCGCTCTCGTGATTGTTATAGGAGAACTCGGCCCATGGTAGGAGATCCACCCAGTCAGAATGATGGGCATTAACGAAGTGCCGAAGGTAACTGGTCAGGTTCTGATTGATCCGCTCCACTTGACCATTGGACTGTGGGTGGTAAGCGGAAGAGAAGTCCAGGGTGACGTCTAGCAGTTTACAAGTGGCTCTCCAGAAACGTGAGGTGAACTGTACCCCACGATCTGACACGATGTGGAGGGGCAGGCCATGAAGACGGAAGATGTGGCGGATAAAGTCTTTAGCCAGCTCGGGTGCAGACGGGAGACCAGGCAGGGGAATAAAGTGAGCCATCTTGGAAAAGCGGTCAGCGACCACCCAAATGACCGTACAACCGGCAGAGACGGGGAGATCAGTTATGAAGTCCATAGCAATATGCTGCCAGGGGGCAGCAGGCACAGGAAGCGGAAGAAGGCGACTGGCTGGCAGGTGTCTCGGGACTTTGTTGCGGGCGCAGGACACACAGGCAGAAACAAAGTCTATTACGTCCTTGTGCAGGGTAGGCCACCAGTAGTGCCGGGCAATAAGCTGGAGGGTCTTTTTCTGACCGGCGTGGCCAGCTAGTTTAGACGAGTGACCCCAGTGTAGGATCTTCTCCCGATCAGGTACTGATACGAACGTCTTACCGGGAGGGAGACGATTTAGGCTCACGGGGGCCACCTGCATTACTCTGGCGGGATCGATGATATGTTTAGGTTCTTCCTCGAGATCGGACACCAGAAAGGATCGGGACAAGGCATCTGCTTTGACGTTTTTGTCAGCCAGGCGAAAATGAAGAACAAAATCAAAGCGAGCAAAAAACAAGGACCACCGGGCTTGGCGCGGGTTAAGTCTCTGGGCATGCTGGAGGTAGGCCAAGTTCTTGTGGTCAGTGTAAATTATTACCGGGTGAAGAGCCCCCTCGAGTAGGTAACGCCACTCCTCCAATGCCAGTTTGATGGCCAATAACTCTCGGTCTCCTATGGAATAGTTGCGCTCGGAAGAGGAGAAGAGTTTGGAGAAGAAGCCACAAGTTACCATTCTCCCGGAAGATGATTTTTGAGTAAGTACCGCTCCGGCTACAGAGGAGGAGGCGTCAACTTCCAGGAAGAACTGCTTGTTGCCGTCCGGGCGATGCAGCACCGGTGCGGAAGAGAAGACCTGTTTTAGGGAAAGAAAGGCCTCCTCTGCTTCGGGCGGCCACTCTTTGGGATTAGTACCCTTACGGGTGAGCGCCGAAATTGGGGCAGTCCGGGAAGAGAAGTGTGGTATGAAGAGGCGGTAGTAGTTGGCGAAGCCCAGGAATCGCTGAATGGCCTTCAACCCCTCCGGTCGAGGCCATTTCTCGATGGCAGACAGTTTCTCTGGATCCATTCGTAGGCCAGTCTGAGAAATAATGTAGCCCAAAAACGGAAGCGAGGTCTGCTCAAAGAGGCACTTCTCGTATTTAGCGAAGAGGTGATTCTGCCTGAGCCTGAGCAGGACCTGACGAACGTCCCTCCGGTGAGTCTGGAGATCCGGAGAGAAGACCAAGATGTCGTCCAGGTACACCACTACGCAGGAGTAGAGAAGGTCCCGGAAGATGTCATTGACCAACTCTTGAAAGACGGCAGGAGCGTTACAGAGACCAAAGGGCATTACCAGATATTCATAGTGGCCGTCCCGGGTGTTGAATGCCGTCTTCCATTCATCCCCCTGACGGATACGAACCAGGTTGTACGCCCCACGGAGGTCCAGTTTGGTGAAGATTCTAGCCCCCCTCAGATGATCAAATAACTCCGGAATGAGCGGAAGGGGGTACTTATTCTTCACCGTGATCTGGTTAAGGCCTCTATAGTCTATACAGGGACGGAGAGAGCCGTCCTTCTTTTTGACGAAAAAGAAGCCTGCTCCCGCCGGGGAGGTAGATTTCCGGATGAATCCCCTGGCCAGATTCTCCTCAATATATTCGGACATCGACCGGGTCTCAGCAGCGGATAAAGGATAAATACGCCCACGGGGAGGAGTAGTACCAGGTAACAGGTCGATAGGGCAGTCGTATGGTCTATGAGGAGGTAGTGTCTCTGCTTCCTTTTTATTAAAGACATCAGCATAAGACCAATAAGGAATCGGAAGTCCAGGTAGATTAGCTGGGGTAGGAGAAGGATGGACGGGATGGACGGGAACCAGACAGGTCTTATGGCAGTCCTGTCCCCAGCGAAGGACTTCTCCGGTCTGCCAGTCAAGCACGGGTGCATGTCTCTGGAGCCAAGGTAGGCCTAGCAAGAGGGCGTGAGAGAGTCCAGGCAGAACATGAAAGGAGATACTCTCAGAATGCAGCATTCCCACCTGCAGAGTAATGGATTCGGTGATGAGTTGGATGGGGCGTGGTAAGAGGCCCCCATCCACGGCAGCAACAGACAAGGGTACAGCCAGAGGTTTGGTGGGGATGCAGTATTTCTCTACCAGGGACTGTGAAATAAGATTCCCGGCTGCTCCAGAGTCAAGTTGGGCTAGTTCGAAATAACGGTTCTCCCCGCAGACGATTGAGACTGACAGCAGCAGAGATGGAGAGGATTTATTCTTGTCTAGGTTGACCTCTCTGAGCGAACCTAGACACAGGCGTTTCCCGACCTCTCCGGGCAGGCACGGATCCGGTGCTCCTTACTGCCACAGTAGAAGCAGCTCCCCTCGGCACGGCGTAAGTCCTGACGGGTTTTGACCATCTTGGTCTGGTCGACCTGCATAGACTCAGGAAAGTGTACCTGGGTAGAGACGGAGGGAGTGACGGGTTTCTGAAAAGTAGGAGCTAGACATGGTAACCTCCTCTCACGGGTGACCTCTTTGGCACGCTCCTGGAACCGTAGGTCATTCCGGGTGGCAAGAGTTATTAGGTCATCGAGAGTGGTAGGAATGTCCCGACCGGCAAGTTCATCTTTAATACGGCCGGACAGACCCTCCCAGAAGACGGATACCAGAGCGTCGTTATCCCAGGCCAGCTCCGAGGCAAGGGTACGGAACCGTATGGCATATTGGCCCACGGTGAGACTTCCCTGACGGAGGCGTAGCAGTGATGATGCGGATGAGGTCTTCCGTCCGGGTTCGTCGAAGACTTTCCGGAAAGCCGTGAGAAAAGCAGGCAAGTTGGACACCAGGGGGTCTCCTCTCTCCCATAGAGGATTTAGCCAGGCCAGGGCCTCCCCGGTGAGATGGGACATGATGAATGCAATTTTGGCCCGGTCGGAGTTAAACTGGTGGGACAATAGTTCAAAGTGCAGGGTGCACTGATTTATGAAGCCCCGAGCCTGGGCGGAGTCGCCTCCGAAGCGAGGAGGTGCAGAAAGCCGGGGTCCGGGGTAGGATACCATGGTATTAGTGGGCAGCGGAGCTGCCGGATTGCGAGACATGGCACTGGCGGAGGTTGCTGGTGGAGCAGTCAGAGTGTCCAGGCGAGTATTGACATTCCGCAGGTGACCCAGGATGGACTCCTGTTGGGACCTTTGACGGGACAGTTCATGACACAGGTCCGAGAGCGAGGGAGCTTGGGTGCCACCGGGTTCCATGGCCCGAGCAAACTGTAACGGGTCTGGGAGGCGGAACCTCTGAGCTACTATACAAAGGGGGCAGTCCTTGTAAGGGAGCGGGTGGCGACCAGGGAAGACGGGCAGGAGGTCACAGCAGGTGACCGGGACAGTCTCTGAGTGAACGGGCTGGAGGTCACGGCAAGTGACCAGGGCAGTCTCTGGATGAACGGGCTGATGGTCACGGCAAGTGACCGGGGCAGTCTCTGAATGAACGGGCAGATGGTCACGGCAAGTGACCGGGGCAGTCTCTGGATGAACGGGCTGATGGTCACGGCAAGTGACCGGGGCAGTCTCTGAATGAACGGGCAGATGGTCACGGCAAGTGACCGGGGCAGTCTCTGGATAAAGGGTTGGTACGACCTGTGGCGGCTGATGATAGACGTGAGCTCCCAGGTGAGCAGGCGAGAGTCTCTGGATGAACGGGTGGTCACAGCATGTGACGGCGGAGCCTCCAGGAAGACCAACAGACAGGCGGCAGATGAGCGCTCCCAGGTGAGCGGGCAGAAGTCTCTGGACAGGCAGGTGGTCACAGCACGTGACGGCAGAGCCTCCAGGTAGGCTAGCAGACAGGCAGCAGATGAGCGCTCCCAGGTGAGCGAGCAGGAGTCACTGGACAGGCAGGTGGTCACAGCACGTGACGGCGGAGCCTCCAGGTAGACTAGCAGGCAGGTAGCAGGTGTGTGCTCCCAGGTGAGCGGGCAAGCTGGTCCATAGACAGACTGACAGGAGTAGGAATGCAGACCGTCGGACCTCGGGCAAGCAGGCAGGTGGCTGATGTGCGCTCCCAGGTGAGCGGGCAGACTGGTCCTTAGACAGACTGACAGGAGTAGTAAGGCAGACCGTCGGACCTCAGACTAGCAGGCAGGTAGCAGATAATCAGGCAGGAATCTGGCAGGTAACTGGCAGGTAACTGGCAGGTAACTGGCAACGGGACCTGAGGGCTGAAGCAGAGTAGTGAACAGTGCAACAACATTGCTCGGGCACCTCCATTTTGGAGGAGGTGCCTTATATATGGTGAAGTCCTCCGGCCATTGGCTGGGGACTCCTTAGGACGGCGCGCGCGGCCCCTTTAAGAGGGAGGGAGAGCGCGCGCGCCCTAAGCACAGTGGCCGGGAAGGAGCGCGCGCTGCCAGCAGAGCGGGAGGAGGACGCCGGGCACGGAGCAGGGAGGTGAGGGGAACAGCGTCCCTGCCTAGCAGAGGGCAGGGACGCCGGCGCTACAGCTGCAAGATGCTCTGGTAGCCATGCTGGTTCAGTATGCCTTCAATTTTGAATAAATCCCCAACAGTGTCACCAGCAAAGCACCCCCACACCATCACACCTCCTCCTCCATGCTTCACGGTGGGAACCAGGCATGTAGAGTCCATCCGTTCACCTTTTCTGCGTCACACAAAGACACGGTGGTTGGAACCAAAGATCTCAAATTTGGACTCATCTGACCAAAGCACAGATTTCCACTAGTCTAATGTCCATTCCTTGTGTTCTTTAGCCCAAACAAGTCTCTTCTGCTTGTTGCCTGTCCTTAGCAGTGGTTTCCTAGCAGCTATTTTACCATGAAGGTCTGCTGCACAAAGTCTCCTCTTAACAGCTGTTGAAGAGATGTGTCTGCTGCTAGAACTCTGTGTGGCATTGACCTGGTCTCTAATCTGAGCTGCTGTTAACCTGCAATTTTTGAGGCTGGTGACTCGGATAAACTTATCCTCAGAAGCAGAGGTGACTCTTGGTCATCCTTTCCTGGGGCCGTCCTCATGAGAGCCAGTTTCTTTGTAGCGCTTGATGGTTTTTGCAACTGCCCTTGGGGACACTTTCAAAGTTCTCCCAATTTTTCGGACTGACTGACCTTCATTTCTTAAAGTAATGATGGCCACTCATTTTTCTTTACTTAGCTGCTTTTTCCTTGCCATAATACAAATTCTAACAGTCTATTCAGTAGGACTATCAGCTGTGTATCCACCAGACTTCTGCACAACACAACTGATGGTCCCAACCCCATTTATAAGGAAAGAAATCCCACTTATTAAACCTGACAGGGCACACCTGTGAAGTGAAAACCATTTCCGGTGACTACCTCTTGAAGCTCATCAAGAGAAAGCCCAGAGTGTGCAAAGCAGTCATCAAAGCAAAAGGTGGCTACTTTGAAGAACCTAGAATATAAGACATATTTTCAGTTGTTTCACACTTTTTTGTTAAGTATATAATTTCACATGTGTTAATTCATAGTTTTGATGCCTTCAGTGTGAATGTACAATTTTCATAGTCATGAAAATACAGAAAAATCTTTAAATGATAAGGTGTGTCCAAACTTTTTGTCTGTACTGTATATCTAGTGACGGCAAGGGCGGCGGAAGCTGTAGGTGACTTTCTAAAATGGGCACACAGACGGCATACTTTGACAAGCAGATCCGGCAGCTCCGGGTAGGTTTTGAGAAACCGCTGAATCATGAGGTTAAGCACATGGGCCAGGCATGGTACATGTGTGAGCTCGCCTCGCCTCAGAGCCACCACCAGGCTGGCTGTAGGTTCAGTGGTGTCAGCCACAGATCTGCCTGCTCTTTCAGAGCTGTCCACAACTCTTCAGCATTGTGCGGATTGTCACCTAAGCATATTAGCTTCAGCACAGCCTGTTGCTGCTTGGCCGAGGCAGTGCTGCAGTGCTTCCAGCTTGTGACTGATGTGGTAATTTCGGAGATGGAGGCTGAAGAGGAGGAGGAGGCTGAGGAGGATGAGGTGCAGAAGCTGTAGACTGTGGGGGCTACCCTGATTGATATAGTGCCTGCAATCCTCGGCGTCGGGAGGATGTGTTCCGTCCCAAGGTCCAACTGTGTCCCAGCTTCCACTATGTTAACCCAGTGTGCCGTCAGCGAGATGTACCATCCTTGCCCACAAGCACTTGTCCACGTGTCCGTGGTTAGTTGGACTTTCCCAGTAATTGCATTGTTGAGGGCACGGCTAATGTGATGGGACACGTGTTTGTGTAATGCGGGGACGGCACACCGGGAGAAATATTGGCAGCTGGGGACCTAGACTTCCATCTCCATGAGCCCAAAAGGCAAAATTTTGAGCGAAAGCAGTCGCGAAATGTGGAAATTTAGTAGTGTGGCCTGTGGGGCGTTGGCTTGTGTTTCAAGGACTGGGGTATGGACAACTGAATGCTGCGCTGGGACGTGGATGTGCTTGCTGAGAGTGTGAAATGACAGGTGCAGGGCAGGAGGCATCTTCGCATGCACTATGGACAGGGGATTGGCTTGCATGCACCACAGAGGAAGAAGCAGTGGTGTCACCCGCAGACACTGTTCCTGGACCCTGGGGTTCAGCCCATAAAGTCGGGTGCTTTGCTGCCATGTGCCTGATCATGCTGGTGGTGGTCAGGTTGGTAGTTTTGCTACCCCTGCTGATGCTGGCCTGGCAGGTGGTGCAAATGGCCTTTTTGGGGTTATCGGCAGAGTCTTTAAAAAAACAACCAGACTCGGGAAGACCTAATAGTTGTACTGGCAACTTCCTTTGCGTTGGTGTTACGGGGAACGGTTGCCCGCCTTGTGTCTGCAGCCACCACACTGCTTCTTCCTGCCTGTTGGGGTGCTCTGCCTCCCTCCCCCTGTGTGCTGCTGTCCTCGCTCTGCATGTCTTCCTGCCTGGTTGGGTCAGTTACTATATCATCCACCACCTCGTCTTCCACTTCCGCAACCTGGTCCTCCTCCTGAATTTCTGGCAATTGTGTCTCATCATTGTCCACCTCTTGTGACACTTTCCCACTATCGCCTTCGTATGACCTTGGCTGCTCAAATATTTGGGCATCGCTACATGCAATCTCCTCTTGCCCCATTTCAAGTGGACCAGGCGAGAGGCCCGAATCTATAAATGGAAAAGTGAACAGCTCTTTGGAGTGTCCAAGTGTGGGATCAGTTGTCTCTGGGCACTTAGCATGGTGGAAGGAAGGAGGATCAGGGTGAGGAATATGCAGTCCAGACTCACGGCCACTGAAACTTGACCGTGTGGAAGACAGGGTGGTGGTGGTGGCTAAGTGACTAGAAGCATTATATTCTATCCAACCAACAACCTTTTCACACTGCTCTATGTTCAATAGTGGTGTTCTGCAGTCCCTTATTAATTGGGACAAGAAGGTCGAGCAAGAAGATGTGAATGTTTCTTGTGGCACAATTTCAGCTTGCCCACGGCCTCGGCCTCTGCATGCACCATCACCATCATGTCCAGTTCCCTGTCCCTTGCCATGTGCCTTGCCCATTTTAAATGGAGGGAAATATCTTCCATGCTCACTACAAATGGCTGAATTTGGAGCGAACTTATATGTGATCCGTGTGACGGACAAACCACGGTTTTAAATAGCTGGCCTGTAGGTAACTATTTTTAACAGCAAACTGATGTCAATAACTTCACTGACACACTGAAACAAAATTATAATGGAGTCCAGAAATGGAAGAATTTTGATCGATTTTATATGTGATCCGTGTGACGGACAAACCACAGTTTTAAATAGCTGGCCTGTAGGTAACTAATTTTAACAGCGCCGACCTTGTGTCAATAAGTTCGCTGAAACACTGCAACAAAAGTTCAATGGAGGCCAGAAATGGCAATATTTTCAGCGCAATTATGTGATTCGTGTGACAGACAAACCACAGTTTTAAATAGCTTGATTTTTAGCACTTTAATATGGAAAGGACCTGGCTGTATTCTACAGTGCCAACAAGCAAATGGCGCAGAAAAACAGTGTTCTCTGGACTGCTTTTTAAGCAAATAATCAAGATTAAGATAAAAAAAAATATTCCTGGCCTCTGATACCTGGGGCTATTTCTAAAAAAATCTGTAAAAGCACCAGCAGACAGAACTGGAATGGACCCTCTTGCGATGTGCACTGCAGTCTGCTATATACCTTGCCTGCCTGCCTAACACTGATATCTCTAGAGCTGGATTAGTCCTCAGAAGGACTGTTAGTTGAGATGGATATGTGTCTCTAATATAGTCTTGTGTAAACAAGCAAATCTCTCCCTAGTTCAGCAGCACCACTCCCTACACTGTCTGATTCTGGAGTGACTGTGATGAGCATGGCGGTGCCAGGTCTGATGTAGACCTGATGACCCTGTGCGGCCAACCAATCACTGTTATGCCACAACCAGCATGGCTGCGGCTTTACAGTGTGTGGCAGACAATCCCTGCATGTTGATTGGACCTTTAAAGAACGCCAAACATGCAGGGAGGGGACCCGAGCTCCGAGCAAACCCAGAAATACTCGGCGAGTGCCAAGCATCTTGAGCAGTGAGATGCTCAGGCGAGCACCGAGCAGTAGCGAGCATGCTCGCTCATCACTAATGGTTAACTTTTGACATTAACACTTTATAAACTCATATGCAAATTACACTATACAGTAGTACGAGTAGATCGCTATGTACAGCATAAAGTACATATAGTGCTTTAAGTAAGATAGATAATAGTATCAGTGATAACCTGTAGACATGACACTGGTATTGTCGATGTTCCATTGAGATAACCATCTATACAGCCCTTATGACCTTTACCCCAAGAACTCCCCTCACTGTGATTATAAATAAAAACTATGACACTGTATTTGGGATAATTTTGGCCACAGCAGCCTTTATTTTAACAAACATATAATGATAAATTAAATTTAATATAACCATGGTAGAGTCCTTGAAGCATCCAGGGATCCGACATTCTGTTGCCATAAGTCCCCCCAAAATTCATCAGATCAGACAACGAGGGCACTCTGAATACCTCAAATGCCCGAGACCCCCCTACACTGAAATGCTATGGCCCTTTCAATCGCCTCCTGCAAACCCAGTTCCCAATGCCTACCGCATTAAAATGAACTGCAACCCTCCCATTCCTATTAACAAAATTAGACACTGCCCTGTTAACTTTTATCCATGCCTTATTATTTTTTTCAACCTACCGAGCATTCTGCCAGCATTTTCTTGGAACGATTTCAGACCAAACTGTAATCATCCCCAAAAAAGACATCCAAATACATAACAAGTCATGTTTAATATCCTTGACCAAATCTCTAAAAGGACATACTCCAAGGTCGTTACCCCCCACATGTAACACCAAAATATCAGGAGCCCTATTTAAACGAGCACAGCGATGCACTTCTTGTAAAACCCTGCTTCAACCCATGCCCCTAAAACCAAGCCACCTGATCACCGCTGTGTTCCTGAAAAATCCGAGCTGTCTACCCTCCTTCCTCACGTCAACTGGCAGTGATCCCTAATGTATGTATGAATGGCTCAGAATCCATATCAAAAGAGGATTGGAACCTGTAATGAAAACACAAGCAGACTTTAGACAGCATACCACAAATCATTAGAATCAAACGCCCTGCACCCTAATGATGTAATTCAGCAACTAAACCCTGAGGTCTAATGTATCCACAATAGCATTTAGACTCCCACTGCCCAATGCACTGTACTGTTTCTGCGCTAAGCCCACACACAGCTGCTTTTGTTGCCACCCCAATACAAAAAGAGTGTGCCGCAAAACATGATGAATCTAATACACAGTTTTAAAAAAAAGTAATATGAGCTCACCCTTATTGAAAACTCCCTATGAGTTTCAGTGTTGGAAGCACAGGACCACGTCTCTGCCAGATATCAATTATACTTGCAAGAAAGGTGAGGATCCAGCTTCAATTCATAAAATCCATAAAGTTTTATTGTTTCTTTTAAAACATATCAAGCACTACTGCATACACCTTAGCATAGGTGTGAGTTGGGGATAATTACTATAATAAACCACAACAAAGCAAATCTCAATGAAATAATTATAAAAAATCCCATCAACTGACTAAAATGCCAAAAAATGGAGAAGATGAAGGGGTCAAAAACACCACCCCCAATTTTTTTTTCAAGAACTGACTGAGAAGCTTTAATCGAACACAACGCTAGATGTTGTCAATATTTCATCCAAACAACTTTCAGATGTAGAAATCAGTGTCTTATCACGTGGATTAAATTTTGCACCTACTAACCATAAATTAGCGTATTTTTTGTACTATAAGACGTACTTTTTTCCTCCAAAATTTTGGAGGAAAGTGGGGGGTTCGTCTTATAGTCCAACCTGTGCCCCGTACTATATAATGAATATTCACTGCTCCCCACGCCCATGGGCATGGAGAGCAATGAATATTCATTTTCCTTAATAGCGTGCACACTGGAGCCACAGCGTGGCTCCTGCTTCTGCTCTGCAGTCTGTGTGCCTCCTATTAAAGACCATGAATATTCTCTACAATCCACTCCCATTGCTATAGCGGCTACAGTGCGCGTGCTATTAAGGTGAGTGAATGGTCACTGCTCCCAACGCACACAGTTCTGGCGCAGGGAGCAGTGACTATTCCGGCACAGCATCTCACAATGTGTGAGGTCGCATGGCAGGAACGCCATGCATGGCTCACACAGTGAGAGTGTCAGCTGCAGAGCAGGATGCAGTGCTGGAGGAGAGAAGAGGTGAGTATAATTGTTTATTTTTGTGTGTGCAGCGTGATGAGAATCAGGGGGTGCTAAGCATACCATAATGGGTATCATGAGGTGCCTTGCATACCAGGATGGGGATCAGGGGGTGCCTTGCATACCAGGATGAGGATCAGGAGGAGCCATGCATACCCGGATGGGGATGAGGGGTGCCATGCATACCAGGATGGGGATAAGGGGTGCCATGGAAGAGGGATGAAGGGTGCCATACATACTAGGAAGAGGGATGAAGGGTGCCATACATACCAGGATGAGGGATGAGGGGCGCCATGCACACCAAGAAGAGGGATGAGGGATACTATGCATATCAAGATGAGAGGGGCCATGCATACCAAGATGAGGAGTACCATGCATACCAGGATGAGGGGGGGCATGCATACTTGGATGAGGGGTGCCATGCATACCAGGATGAGGGGTGCCATGCATACCAGGATGAGGGGTGCCATGCCTAGTAGGATGAGTGGTGCCTAGCATACCAGGATAGGGATCAAGGGGTGCCATGCACACCAGGATGAGGGGGGGCATGCATACTTGGATGAGGGGTGCCATGCATACCAGGATAAGCGGTGCCATGCATACCAGGATGAGAGGTGCCATGCATATCAGGATGAGGGATGCCATGCACACCCGGATGAGGGGTGCCTAGCATACCAGGATGGGGATCAAGTGGTGCCATGCATACCAGGATCGGGATCAAGGGGTTCCATGCATACCAGGATGGGGGATTGGGGTGCCATGCATACCAGGATGGGGGATTGGGTTGCCATGCATACTAAGATGGGTGATGAGGAGTGCCATGCATACCAGGATGGGGATGAGGGGTTCCATGCAAATCAGGATGGGGATGAGGGATGCCATGCATATCAGGATGGGGATGAGGGGTGCCATGCATATCTGGATGGGGGATATTAACAGAATTGGGGGACATTACCCCTATAACAGTGTCAGCAGCAGACCCCCTCCCCCTTAATAGTGCATCATGACCACATTTTTTGCTTACATTTTTTTCTATTTTCCTCCCCTAAAACTTAGGTGTGTCTTATGGTCCGGTGCGTCTTATAGTCCGAAAAATACGATAGACACTTTTTCTGTCATTAAATATATAAATAAATTTGTCAGAGATATGACGATCAAAAACTTTTTTTCTCTGAAGAATCAAATGATTGTCAGGAAACTGAACCAAATAAATTGATTAACCCCTTCAAAGAAAAAAACTTCATGGAACAACATGGAGCAACTTAGTCTAATTTGCCTTATGGATTTACACCCAGATGAAAAACCTTCTCAGGATGTCAAAGAAATTCCTTCCTTCACAAAAAAAAATCCAGACTTTTATCCTGTTCAAGCTTGTACTACAGCCATGGAAAAATTTCAAGACAATATAAAAAGGAGAATCTTTTAAACAATACTGTCCTTCTCCAATTAAACATAATCTTTCTAAATAAGAAAGAAACGCACTATAGGATCTACGCTCGTGTTCAGACATACTGTAATTATAAAGATTTCTGACAAAGGAGGATCAGTAGTAGTGATGAATGAGAATGATTATGTAACATCTATTGAATCATTGGTTACAGATACCAGCACTTACATCCCCTTGAAGTCTAATCCTACAGCTTCTTTTTCAATCCCATGGGAACATATCATTAAAGAAGATTTTTCCCTTGGAATTTTTTCCCAAAAACAAGTGGACTATCTCTGTGTTAGCAA
Source organism: Phyllobates terribilis (assembly GCF_046119375.1). NCBI lineage: Eukaryota > Metazoa > Chordata > Amphibia > Anura > Dendrobatidae > Phyllobates > Phyllobates terribilis. Next base: position 321,532,038 of record NW_027362762.1, on the reverse strand, counting down.
TCCAACCATTCCAATTATGCATGCCCTTCCCAAAACCCACAAAAATATCTTCCCCCCACCGATTCGTCCCATCATCAATGGCATTGGTTCTCTGAATGAACGTTTGGAACAATGACTAGACTCAGCGTTACAGCCTCTAAGTCTCTAGTTTGCCGCATTCCAGGATACCTTTCAGGATTCCAAATGACGTTTTAAATATGTTCCAGGACATTAAGTGGAACAGGAATTGGACTTTGCTGACTTGTGATGTGATTTCTTTATATACATACATGCATACCACATTGTATAGCTATTTGTACTGTAAATCACCATCTCTCCAGACACAGTCCTTATACTGTAGAACTTCAAGCTTATATTATATCTACTTTATCATTCTTACTAACCCACAATTATTTTATGTTCAATGGAACTTTTTTTCAACAAAAAAGGGGATTTTCAATGGGACGAAATTTTCTCCATCAGTAGCAAACCTAGTCATGGCCTGGTGGGAAAAAAAGTTATATTTATAACACACATAATCCCTTTTACATGTCAATCAAATATTACACAAGGTTCATAGATGACTTGCTCATCATTTGGGATGACAAATCATCCAATATTCCCCTCTTTATAGATTATATAAATGATAACTATAATCTTCGCTTCACTCATTTTTCTCATCAAGAGTCGATCATATTTTTAGATCTAAAACTCTCAAGCATACATGGTTCTGTAATCAAAAGTAATACAGAAAAACAACAGCAGGGAACACAATTCTTCATGCCCAGAGCTTTCATCCTCCACACACAACACAAGCCATTCCAGTAAGAGAGCTACTCAGAGAAAAAAGAAACTGCAGTGATATAAAGTCCTTTCATAATGAGTCACATATCATTCAGCAACGTTTAAAACAAAGGAACTATCCTTCATGGACCATAAATAGAGCCAAAAACATTGTGCAGTCAAAAACTAGACAAGATTTAATAAAGTCTGATCACAATAAACATATCAGGGGGTTACCACAAAAACCCACCTTAGTGTTAACATATAATTCCCATTTTAAAGCGATATCGGATATTGTGTATCGTAATTTACATATTCTCAGAGATGACAGCACAATTAATTCCATACTTAGTAAGGGCCTTAGGATCGTCTCCAGACGGGCACCCAATTTAGGCAATTATTTATCTCCCAGCCTTAATAATTCCAGAAAAACTGGTCCCCTTCAAACTTGTCATTGGTTCTCCTTTAATGGTTATTTCAAGTGTGGCCATTCTTTCTGTAAAACTTGTCTTTACTCAACACAAACATTTTTAAATTCATATGGGACAAAAACATTCAAAATAAAAAACTTTCTTATTTGCAATACAGAATACGTAATTTACATAATAGAATGTTGCGCTTGTAATCTTAAATACGTTGGTTCTACTACAAGAAAACTAAAAACCAGAATCAGGGAACACCTCCATAATGTGAGTCAACATACTAACCATAACATGTCAAATATTTTGAATCATTTTATCACAGTACACAACAGACAGTTAACAGATTTTTCAGTTTATGGTATAGAACACATCTCTAAACACATACGTGGAGGTGACAGGGAAAAGGTATTGCTCAGCAGAGAGGTTTTTTGGATATTTTTATTAAACAGACGGGTCCCAGCAGGATTGAATTTAAAACGAGAAATCATGCTTCAAATGCCACAAATAAGTTTTTTTTTTTGCTTACACATTCTTCATGTCTTATATGTTATATATAACATTTTGTTTGCTGTGCCTGCAATACCTAATGTTTCCATAATGTTTGATGTTCTATACATGTATTCTATAGACCAGGCACTGTGACCATTCCACAGGTGTCCACTAATAATTAACCAATCAATCTGGTCATGCCATGCTTTTAAATCCCTCACTTTTTTGTTTGCATTTTATCCAGCCGAGTCTAAGAACGCACAGTGTTTGAAACGCACCTAGCGTTTTCCTCATATTCCTTATCCTCAGCTCACACCTATGCTAAGGTATATGCAGTTGTGCTTACTATGTTTTTAAAGAAGCGATAAAACTTTATGGATTTCATGGATTGAAGCTGGATCCTCATCTTTCTTGCAGGGATGAATCTAATCCCAAAAATTGTAAGCACTTCCAAACACTGCTGTAAGCTGATATCTGAACAAGAAAGACCCATCCGCATTACACACTAAGGCTATGTGCCCACATAGCAGATTTGATGCAGAGCATTTTTGCCTCTCTCTGGCAGAAAAAAACGCATGCAGATTTACATGCGTTTTTTTCTGCCAGAGAAAAGCGTTTTTTCAGCGTTTTTACATGCGTTTTCGCATGCGTTTTTTCAAGGAGTTTTCCAAGCGATTTTGAGCATCACTTGGAAAAGTGCTTGACAAGTTGGTTACACTATATAAATCCATGCAACTGGCATGGATTTATATAGTGTGACCAAGTAATAGTTAAAAAAAAGAATAAGAATGGTAAAAAATAAAAAAAAAAGATTATACTCACCTTCCGGTGTCTTCCTGGTGTCATCTCTGCTGTGTCCGGTCTCTTGAAATGCTCGCGGTGGTGTGAAGGACCTGCGGTGATGTCATTAAGTCATGTGATGGGTCACATGACTCAGTGATGTCATGGCAGGTCCTTCACAACAGCGAGAGCATTGCAAGAGACCGGACGGTGTGGACAAAACACCGGGAGGACCTCGGAAGGTGAGTATAAACTTTATTTTTTATTTTAAATTATTTTTTTACAGATTCTATGGTACCCAGGTCTGGATGAGAGTCTCCTCTCCTCCAGACTTGGGTACCATCCGCACATTAGAACGTGCCAATTACGCAAGTACAGATGCAGTCTTGCGGAATTGGCGCGTTCTAATGCAAGTCAATGGCGGCGATTACGCTGCGTGTCCGCAAAATTAATGGACATGCTGCGTATTTTTGAGCGCTGCGGAAAAATATGCAGCATGCAGCATGAGCATTGAAAGTGCGGAATTGCATTGGAAACCATGGGGGAAGGTTTATCAAGCGTTTCCCAATCGTTTACGCTGCGGAAATTCCGCAGTGTAAATGCTTGAAAAATGCATTGTGGGCACACAGCCTAAAGGTTGACCCCGACAGGGCTTAAAATCATTGAAAAGCTGCAAACACAGTAACGGACACATAACGGATTCCAGAACCGCCCCTAACACTACCCATCTTCCCCTTCCTTCCTGACCCATTTTTGATTTTCGTATCCAGAATTCTATACCCCCCCCTCGTGGTAGCCACAACATCAGCTGCCAAAAGTCCCCCAATCACATTTTTGTTAGGAGACACAATCTCCTATACCCTTAACACCCCAAAGAAAGCGAGAGAAAAGGCTAGACGAAACAGACATGCCTCAAGCTCTGAACTACAAACAGAACCCAATACCCCCTAGCCTTTCTAGGATCCCAAATGAAACCGGACATCTAGTGTCCTTCCGACCACTCCCCCTGTGGAACCCTTTCACTGCCTGTTTAATTAGAAAACATTTAGTCAAATGTCTCTGACCATGCAACTTAAAGCTGAAAGCCAAAGCCACGATAACCCGAGAGACCTTTGCCGATGACCAACCAGCCATTGCTCCCTGATGCACCACATCAGCAGCACGTCTACCTAATCCTCATCATGTAACCTATACCACACTTTGCCATGTAACCGTACCTCCCTTAAGCACCATACCGCCTGATAAGCAGCCCCCTTGCCAACAGCCAATTAAGACCTAATCAGAGATTCCGCGGCTCGAATACCACGCTCCAAAGTTCCGACGGGCAATCCAACCCCTTGTCCTCTGCTTCCGGGGCCAACAGCCTAGAGCGCTCCCACTGTAAACGAGAAAGTGAGTCAGCGACGGTATTCTGCACACCTGGCATATGAAATGCCATAACATAAGTATTTATGGAAAGACACATCAGCATTAGCTGACGGAGCACCCGAATCACCTGAGGTGAGTACGCGGTAATACTGTTAATTGCACACATCACCCCCATGTTATCAGAGTTGAAATGTATCCTCCTATTCCGAAGCTCACGTCTCCATAAAAACACTGCCACCAAAATGGGAAAAATCTCCAGTAGCGCAATATTTTTGCAAACCATTCCTCCGGCCATCTGGATGCACACCACTGACCCTTAAAGTAAGCCCCAAAACCCAAACTACCGGCAGCATCAGTGTACAAATCAAGAGCACAATTATCCACCACTACTTACATAAACAATGAACGTCTGTTATATTGCTCCAAAATTTTTCTCCATACTACCAGATCCGCCCTGTGTTCCACAGACAATTGAACATAATGATGTGGAGCTTGCACTCCAGTGGTAGCACTTGCCAACCGTCGAGAAAAAACTCTCCTCATAGGGATGATGCGGCACGCAAAATTAAGTTTCCCGAGAAGCGCCTGTACTTCCCTCAATGTAATATTTTTTAAACACCATGACATGGCTACCTCTTCACTCAATGCTACCATTTTCTCTTCTGAGCAAAAAAAGGACGAAGAGGAGTATATGATATACCGTATTTTTTGGACTATAAGATGCACCGGACTATAATACCCACCTAGGTTTTAGAGGAGGAAAATAGATAAAAAAATGTAAGCAAAAAATGTGGTCATGATGCCCTGTTAAGGGGGAGGGGGTCTACTGCTGACACTGTTATAGGGGTAATGTCCCCCAATTCTGTTAATATCCCCCATGTTGGTATATATGGCCCCCTCTTTCTTGTTATACGTGGCCCTCATCCCCATCCTGATATGCATGGCACCCCAATCCACCATCCTGGTATGCATGGCACCCCAATTCCCCATCCTGGTATGCATGGCCCCCTCATCACTCTTCTTGGTATGTATGGCACCCTTCATCCTGTTATGCATGGCCCCCCTCACACCCATCCTGGTATGTATGGCACCTTCATCCCTCTTCCTGGTATGTATGGCACTCTCCATCCCTGTATGTATGGCCCCCCACATCCTGGTATGTATGGTCCCCTTCATCCCTGTATGCATAGCCCCCTCATCATTCAGCCCTGTATGTATGGCACTCCTCATGCCTCATCCCTGTATGTATGGCCCCACTCATCCTTGTATGCATGGCCCCCTTCATCCCTGTATGTATGGCCCCTTCATCCTGGTATGCTTGGAACCCGCTGATCCCCATCACGCTGCACAGAAAAAATATAAACAATCATACTCAACTCCTCTCTCCTCCAGCGCTCTGTTCCGCTCTGTGCTGGAATAGTCACTACTCCCCATGCCGGGACTGCATGCATGGAGAGCAGTGACTATTCATTCTCCCTAATAGCACGCACGCTGTAGCTGCAGCACGGCTCCTGCTGTGCTTGGCGGTTAGCGTGCCCGCTATTAAAGGCCATGAATATTCACCACACCCAGAGCAGCACCCGAACCCTGAACACAGACCCCATTCATGTGAATGGGGGAGCCGAATATCCCTTGTTTTCCGCGCTGCCACTTGCGTGACAGTACAGGAAACACAGGCTCTGATCAGTGGTAATAGTATTACCGCGTTCAGAGCGCTGTGGCATCATGCTGTCAGCTGTGACAGTGACTGAAGGTAAAAAGCTTACCGTGGGTCATAGGCGCCGGCTGATGGTACTACTACCACCATCAGCCCGCGCCTCCTGCCATAGGGAACAGCGAGCGCAGGCACCGCTGGATGGACGCCTGTGCTCTGCTGAAAGTAAAAAAAAAATGTTAAAATGAATAAAAAAATGTTCAAAGAAAAATAAAACACATTATACTCACCTACACCTTGTCCCTGATGTTCACCGCCCCCGCAAAAAAACAAAAAAAAAACACCATATACTCACCTTTCACCTAGTCCCCGAAGCCCATGATCACCTGTAATAAAAGTAAAATAATAAAGCAACCTCATCCTCACCTGTCCACCGCAGTCCAAATAGCGAGGGTCCCACGAAGATCCCATGAACAGAGCGTATTGCCAGCAAATGAGATCAGCGCATGGGCATGGAGTAATTTCCCACGCTTGCCTATGAGTTGAACTATATGGATAGATAGATATATGGATAAATAATATATAGATAATAGATAATAGATCGATAGATAGATATATAGATATATGAATAGATATATGGATAGATAAATAGATTTATAGATAGATAATAGTTAGATATATGGATATATTGAGAGATAGATAATAGATATATGGATAGATATATAGATAGATATATATATATAGATAAATAGATTTATAGATAGATAGATAATAGATATATGGATAGATAGTGTGGTAAGACGACTCGCTCGGCCATTTCCGGAAGTAGACTCTGGAACCGGGTTTTCTCTGCAGGCTTTATTAGATGGCATAAAGCCCTGCAACTCCAGCAAAAATAAACACGGCCTTACTGACAAAACGACAAAACAAAAGATAAACGATAGCACTGTTCATATGTATGGAGAATATGCCCACACAGGGTATAATCCCAGCCTTCAGTTCCATCCTGAGCTGAAGCTTTCCCAGTCTGGAGACCTTGCCTCTCCAGACCACAACACAGAAAAAAAACAGGACTGAACATTTAAACCATGCTCAGCCACACCCTGAGGGGAGGTATGGTGAATGACGTCCCTCCCATCTCTATGTCATTCACATGAAACCACACCCTTTAAAAGAGTAAACCCCCAGCATATAACATGCTGGCAGAAATTCAATAGGTCTTAGTTCACACAGGAGAGCAACCTTAGTGACACATTCCTCCCCTTATATATCACACCAGTGACTTTGTCACATATTCCCTCTCACTGCCCAAAGCCGGGGTTTGGGCACCTTCAGACACCAAGCAGGGAATTCTGTAGAGGGCATCAGCATTAGCATTTAACTTCCTGGGTCTATGCTCCACGTGAAAATAAAAGTCCACGTGAACCATCTAGTTACTCCAGCATTCTTACCCTTCTTTTCCCTCAACCATCTCAAAGGGGCATGGTCTGACAGTAGCCCTTCTTCAAGTTGATGGTGGTAATATATCTTGCAGGTCCAAGCCTCTCGATGATTTCATTGACGCGGTGCATTGGGTATGCGTCACAGTTGGATACCTCATTCAGCCTGTAGTAGTCATTACTAAATCTCCACTCCCCGTGGGGCTTCGCACGAGAACGATTGGACTCGACTATCTTCTCTTTGATTCCTCTATCACGCTGAAGTCCATCATTCTCTTCACCTCGGCTGAGATTATCTCATGGCAGGCTTCAGGAATCCTATAGGTTTTGAGGTTTACCCTAACATGCTTCCATCAGCACTTGCTCGACCACCTGCATACACCCCAGTAATAGGTCACGGTTCCGTTGCAGCAGCTCTCTACATTGTTGCTTCTGTGCCGGCGATAAAATCTCTGCTATCGTGACGTCCTCGACTTTGGCTTTCAGACAGGCTCCCAAACAAGAAGCCCTCAATGTTTCCCGATCTCGCCAAAGCTTGAGCAAGTTCACATGGTATAATTGGTGCGGCTTTCTTCGGCCAGGCTGGTGAACTTTGTTGTTCACTTTGCTGAGTTTCTCCACCACCATATACGGGCCTTGCCACTCGGCCAGGAACTTGCTCTCGACGATGGGAATAAGCACCAGAACGTGATCCCCAGGCTGGAACTGTATCAGTCTCACTGACCGGTTATAGACCCTTGCCTGGGCCTCTTGTGCCTGGAGGAGATGCGCCTTCATGACAGGCATCACTTTCGCCATTCTCTCCTGCATCTGGGCGACATGTTCTATGATGCTCCGGTGGGGCGTAACCTTGGCTTCCCAGGTTTCCTTGGCAATATCCAGGAGCCCTCTCGGATATCGTCATACAGTGGCTCAAACGGGGAGAAACCGGTAGAGGCTTGTAGGACCTCTCTTACCGAGAAAAGCAGGAACAGTAGCAGGTAGTCCCAGTCATGACCATCCTTCTCTATGACCTTTTTGAGCATTGCTTTTAAGGTTTTATTAAAGCGCTCCACCAGGCCGTCGATTTGCAGATGGTAAATGGAAGTTCGCAGCTGGGTAATCTGAAGGACTTTACACAGCTACCTAATTACCTTGCTCATGAACGGGGTTCTGTTAGTATCTCCTTTGGCAGTCCGGTCCTGGCAAATATATGAACAAATTCCCGGGCTGTGCTCCTGCTTGATGAGTTCCTCAGTGGTACCGCTTCCGGGTACCGGGTTGCATAGTCCATGACCACCAGAATGTATTGGTGGCCCCAGGCTGATTTGACTAAGGGCCCCACTATGTCCGTGGCAATCCTCTCAAAGGGGATTTCTATCACAGGTAGGGGGATTAAAGGACTACGGAAGTGGGAAGAGGTTATCTGGCAGGTGGGGCAGGACCTACAATAGTTCAGGCTCTCCCAGTAACACCCTGACCAATAAAACCTCCTTAATATCCTCTCCTGAGTCTTCTCGACCCCCAGGTGTCCCTTCAGAACATATGAATGGGCCATATCTAATTCCCTCTGTCTGTATGGCCCTGGAACTAATTGCTGCTCCACTATCTCATTAGCCCTTGGTTTGGTCACCTGATACAATAACTCCCCCTGAACTGCGAAGTGTGGGTATCTGGTGTCTGCCCCTGGCTCTTGAGCAACCCCATTACTGACAGTAACATTGTCCCATGCCCCCTTCAAGGTTAAGTCCCGAACTTGAGCAGACCCAAAGTTCTCACCTGTCACCTCTAACTCAGGGAGGTTGGCCTCGTAGGTCACAGTCTCGTCCTCGTCGCCGGCCAGGACACACAATGGGAACTCATCCCCTTCAGATGTCGGCGGGGGTATTTCCCTAGGGACCTGGATTTTGTCCACGCGACTCAGTCTGGTTCCTTTCCCCCACAAGTCCCAGAACAACAGGAAATCGCGCCCCAATATGACGGGATGTATCAGGTCCTTAACCACCCTGACCTCGTGGGATTGGGCACCACAGTCTGTTCCCGCTGTCACTCTGGCCACAGGGTAGTCCCCATGTATGCAGCGAACGCCCACAGACTTGGCAGAGATCATCTGCTGGGGAAGGTTGGCACTGATTAGGGTACCTAGACTCCCTGAATCCAACAGTCCAAGCACCATCACCCCATTAATGGATACGGCACATGCCTGCGGCCCTTAACCAGGTTGACCATCCACGCTACAGGCCGGATAGGCATAATAGGAACAACGTTGTCCTTGGTTGCAGTCCATTGGTTCAGGGGACATATGACAATGGGCGGCTATGTGTCCAGGATTATGACACCGCCAACATACCACATCCCTCACAGCAGTCTTTGCAGGGCCCTCAGTGGGATTGGGATGACCCCCGTTTGTGACTCTAGACCCCTTACGTGGTGAGCCTGTCCCTCTTTGGGTACTCCAGTAAAGGGAATTGACTATGTCCGGTTTCCCAAAAGATTTTTTGACCACTTGGTTCCTCTCTACCAGGCCCATGATGTCGTCCGCATTCCGAGGGTCTCCCTGGGTAACCCAGGTCTGCACTGGTCTGGATAGGGAATGGATGAACCTGTCCATCACCACTCGTTCAACTATCTAGGCAGGAGAGGAAGACTCTGGCTGCAGCCATTTCTGAACTAGATGTAACAAGTCAAACATCTGTGAGCGAGGGGGTTTGTCACCAGCATGCGGCCAGTGGTGGACCCTTTGTGCTCTGACAGACATAGTCACTCCCGAGCGTGCCAGTATCTCAGTCTTTAACTTGGCATACTCCTGTGCATCCTGTAGGGTCAGGTCATAGTAGGCCTTTTGGGGTTCACCCGTTAAATAGGGGGCCAGCACATCTGCCCACTGCTCTGGCGGCAGTTTTTCACGCTCTGCTACCCTTTCGAACACAATCAGAAAAGCCTCAACGTCATCCCCTGGGGTAATCTTTTGCAACTCATGCCTTACCACCTTCCAGACGTATGAGACATCACCTGGAGTTGGGGGAGGGGCGGCCTCTCTGCTGCAAACTTCCCCCGCTAGAAGTTCCATCTGCCTTTGTTGCTGCTGAATCTACTGCATCAGGAGTTTATTGGTCTCTAGCTGTGCTTGCTGGTTCTGCAACTGCAGCTCTCATTGCTGCTGTAGAAGCTCCTGGTTCTGCTGTTGTAGGCTCTGCTGTCTCTGCAAGTGCAGTTGATGTTGCTGTTGTTGGCTCTGAAGCAAGTGCTTGAGGAGCTCCTCCATGCTGCCGACACCACTGGCTGGCTGGCGGCCTTTTCCCAGGACATCCACCGATCTCTGTGGCAGGTACACGTGTTCCTAGAATCGTGCTCGCACTGTCAACCAACTGTGGTAAGACGACTCTCTCGGCCGCTTGTGGAAGTAGACTCAGGAACCAGGTTTTCTCTGCAGGCTTTATTATATGGCATAAAGCCCTGTAACTCCAGCAAAAATAAACATGGCCTTACTGGCAAAACGACAAAACAAAAGATAAACGATAGCACAGTCCATATGTATGGGGAATACGCCCACACAGGGTGTAATCCCAGCCTTCAGCTCTGTCCTGAGCTGAAGCTTTCCCAGTCTGGAGACCTTGCCTCTCCAGACCACAACACAGAAAAAAAAACAAGACTGAACATTTAAACCATGCTCAGCCACACCCTGAGGGGAGGTATGGTAAATGACGTCCCTTACATCTCTATGTCATTCACATAAAACCACACCCTTTAAAAGAGTTAACCCCCAGCATATAACATGCTGGCAGAAATTCAGTAGGTCTTAGTTCACACAGGAGAACAACCTGAGTGACACATACCTCCCCTCACATATCACACCAGTGACTCTGTCACAATAGGTATACAGTGCCTACAAGTAGTATTCAACCCCCTGCAGATTTAGCTGGTTGACACATGCGGAATTAACTTGGCATTGTGACATTTGTACTGTAGATCAGCCTGGAAGTGGGAAATGCACTGCAGCAAATTTTTTTTTTTTTTTTAAAACGTAAAAAGTTAATTCAGAGTGTCATTTATTATTCAACCCCTCAAACCACAAGAATTCTGTTTGGTCCCCCTAAAGTATTAAGAAGTAGTTCAGGCACCAAGAATAATGAGCTTCACATGTGTGGATTAAAGATCTCTTTTGCCAGCCTTTTCTGACTATTTAAGACCCTCCCCAAACTTGTGAACAGCACTCAGACATGGTCAACATGGGAAAGATAAAGGAGCATTCCAAGGCCATCAGAGACAAGATCGTGGAGGGTCACAAGGCTGGCAAGGGGTACAAAACCCTTTCCAAGGAGTTGGGCCTACCTGTCTCCACTGTTGGGAGCATCATCCGTAAGTGGAAGGCTTATGGAACTACTGTTAGCCTTCCACGGCCAGGACAGCCTTTGAAAGTGTCCTCCCGTGCCGAGGCCAGGCTTGTCCGAAGAGTCAAGGCTAACCCAAGGACAACAAGGAAGGAGCTCCGGGAAGATCTCATGGCAGTGGGGACATTGGTTTCAGTCAATACCATAAGTAACGTACTCCACCGCAATGGTCTCCGTTCCAGACGAGCCCGTAAAGTACCTTTACTTTCAAAGCGTCATGTCAAGGCTCGTCTACAGTTTGCTCATGATCACTTGGAGGACTCTGAGACAGACTGGTTCAAGGTTCTATGGTCTGATGAGACCAAGATCGAGATCTTTGGTGCCAACCACACACGTGACGTTTGGAGACTGGATGGCACTGCATACGACCCCAAGAATACCATCCCTACAGTCAAGCATGGTGGTGGCAGCATCATGCTGTGGGGCTGTTTCTCTGCCAAGGGGCCTGGCCATCTGGTCCGCATCCATGGGAAGATGGATAGCACGGCCTACCTGGAGATTTTGGCCAAGAACCTCCGCTCCTCCATCAAGGATCTTAAGATGGGTCGTAATTTCATCTTCCAACAAGACAACGACCCAAAGCACACAGCCAAGAAAACCAAGGCCTAGTTCAATAGGGAAAAAGTCAAGGTGTTGGAGTGGCCTAGTCAGTCTCCTGACCTTAACCCAATTGAAAACTTGTGGAAGGAGCTCAAGAACAAAGTCCACATGAGACACCCAAAGAACCTAGATAACTTGGAGAAGATCTGCATGGAGGAGTGGGCCAAGATAACTCCACAGACCTGTGCCGGTCTGATCAGGTCTTATAAAAGACGATTATTAGCTGTAATTGCAAACAAGGGTTATTCCACAAAATATTAAACATAGGGGTTGTATAATAATTGACCCACACTTTTATGTTTAAAATTTAATAAATTTCAACTGAGCAACATAACTTTTTGGTTTATAAGATTTATGCTTCTGTTCATAAAACCTACTCTCGTTTGCAGTTTGAAGGCTCTAACTTATTTGCATCTTATCAAACCAGCTAAATCTGCAGGGGGTTGAATACTACTTGTAGGCACTGTATATATATGGATAGATAATAGATAGATAAATAGATAATAGATTGATAGATAGATAGATAGATATATGGATAGATAAATAGATTTATAGATAGATAATAGTTAGATATATTGATATATAGATATATTGCTAGATAATAAATATATGGATAGATATATGGATAGATAGATAAATAGATAATAGATCGATAGATGGATAAATATATGGATAGCTAGATAGATATATATAGATAATCGATAGATAATAGATAGATATACAGATAGATATAAATATGTGATATATATAATCCATGCTTTGTGTGTGTACCTTACTGTTCATGTAATTTATTAATAAATAATTACACTTATGGAAATAAGATTGCGCGGGGTCCCCTGTAATTTTATTAACCAGCAGAGGAAAAGCGGACAGCTGAGGCTGAGGTTTTTAGCCTGGGAAGGGGGTAATACCCATGGAGCTTCACAGGCTACTAATATCAACCCCCAACGGTATACATAGCCTTTACTGGCTATTAAAACGGGGGACCCCCCCAAAAAATGACATGGGGTCTCCCTATTTTAACAGCTAGCAAAGGCTATGCAGACAGCTGGGGGCTCATATTAATAACCTAGAATGGGGCCATGAATATTGGCCCCTCTGAGGCTACAAACAGGAGCCCTCAGCCGCCCCATCCATAGGATGCGCCAATTCTGGCACTTAGCCTCGCTCTGCCACACTGCCCTGTAGCAGTGGTAGTGGGGTTATAGGGTTGGGGATGATGCCAGCTTATAATGCCAGCTGACATCAAGCCCAGTTTAGTAATGGAGAGGTGTCTATAAGACGCCCCCATTACTAACCCCATAGTGCAAGGCAAATGTAAAATAATAACACCCACACCCAGAATAAAATATTTTATTTGAAATAAAACAGACACCCTTTAATACTCTAAATTAAACCATACTTACCGTCACGCCCATTCCAGCTGAAGCCAATGTTCCCCGTAATAAAAATAAAATAACCTCATCCTTACCTTTCCACCGCAGTCCAAATAGCGAGGGTCCCGCGAAGATACCATGAACAGAGCGGGCACATTGTAAAATGTGCCCGCTCTGTTCAGCAGCCGGCAATACACTGACTCAGTGTATTGCCGGCAAATGAGGTCAGCGCATGCGCAGTGAGTTTTTTCCCACGCTTGCCAATGAGTTGAACTCAGTTAAGTTGAGCCCCTAGGTGACCCTCAAAACATAAATACACTTTCCCACGTGCCCTGTCATCTACATGAATCCTACACTCCTTTTACTTCACAGTCTGCACTGATAACGACACTTGGTCAGAAGCTCAACTCGAAACCCCGGTCCCGCTAAATAAACCACCCTGCCCACTAGACTGCAGACCATCCCATGCGGCTAAATGTCTTGGCGTCAACCTGCCCCCTTCCAACTGAATCAATAAATACCTAACGTTCGCTAGCACAACTCTAACCCCATCACTGACCAAATTTGTCCGACCCTAACCCAATCCTAGCAAGCTTATCTCCTGACTACCCTCCATTCCTGAAGATATAAAGTTTGGAGGAAATGGACACGACATAGAGTAGAACTTACCAGGCTGTGAAGGAGCTGTGATCCCTCCAGCCAAAAATCCCGAATTCAGCTGCCCGTCTACTTCTCTGAGTCTTCCTGATGGACCCTCAGATGCCTGAAGTCTGAAACCTGAAGATGTGATGGATCCTGTCATCTGAGTCCCTGGGAGGCAGTACCACGCTGCCGGGGACCAATACAAAAGCCAAAAATGGCTACAAGAAAGGTGAAGGCTACAAGAAGATCAGCAAAGGTTTACTTATCAGTCAGAAAACTGCCGCAAAAGTGATACAAAAATTTTACAAAGTTAACATCTAAACAGGAGCGTCTTCTGATGAGAAGCACTGAAAAGAATCAACATCAAGTTCACTGCAGTTAGCTAAAGAAGTAGAAAGGCAAACCGGAGTGAGTGTTTCCCATGGCATATACTGCAGAGAAATAGCATGCATGGGTGTCATCCACAAAAGAAGTCTTTCCTAAATCCCACGCACAAAAAAGCCCACCGACAATTTGCCAAGGCCCATGCTGAAAAATATAAAGACTACTGGAAGTTTATACTCTGGAGTGATGAAACTAAGATAAATGTTTAAAACCGTATGTTGTCGCAAAGGTGTGGTGGCAGTATCCTTATGTGGGGCTCCATGAGTGCTCTTAGCTACATTTCATTGATGGTATCATGAATTCACAGATGTTCTGTACTTTATTGAAAGAGAAGAAGCTACCATCACTCCATGCCGTGGTAGATATGCACTTTTCTAACTTGACAATAATCTAAAACACACATCTAATGCCACTGTTACATTTCTGAAGAAGAACAGGGAGAAAGTGATTTAGTGGCCAAGGATGTCTACTGATCTGAACCCAATTGAACACCTTTGGGAAATTCTAAAGAGACAAGTTGATCATCACTCTCCATCTCGCATGGAGGCACTAAAAGAGGCCGTTCTTGAATAATGGAAAGAAATTGATATTGCAATATCTCACCATCATGTTCATTCCATGCCTAGAAGACTTGGTGCTGTCCTTAAAAATCAAGGAGGTCACACAAAACACTAGATGTAGTAATTTTGACATGGGGTATATTTATTTTTGCATCAACTCATTTCAGTAAAGCAGAAGATTTTGCAATGGAATTTATGTTATTAACCTTACTTTCATGTTATGGGTTTAAAAATATTTTATGAAACTCAGTCTTGTCACAATTTTGGAAATTGTTCTTGAATTCGGTGAGATATTGATTAAAAACTTAAATTTCAAAGGTGGTTTACTCATTTATGCTGAGCACTTTATATAAAGAATCTCTAATAACAGACTTTTTTTTAATAAAGAAGGATGACATACATATTACTAATGGGCTGATGTATCACTCATAAACAGTGGCACTATACAGTCACTTGGATAATTTTAGTAATTAACTTTTTGTTATGTGCATCAGTATGGGCACTTAATAAAGTAATAAAGTAATTGTTGCTCATAAAGTGTTATGTATGCACACATGTATGAGTGTTATTCATAGGAAAATTACAATAGAATAGACATTGAGAATTTTAATTGTACATGCACTATTATAGCACAACTGACATGTAATAATTTATGTAAAAAATCAGTTTCACTGTTACCACAAAAGTACAAAATGCAATCCCTCACATTCCACCACTTTTGTTGTTTGATTGGAAAACTGTATATCAGTAGGGTATTACATATACAAATCTAAAGACATATTCATTTTCAATATTCATGAAATGCTATTTTTTTTCTGTTAATATGCTAAAATACTAAACCTAAGCATGAAGCAACTTTTACATCTCTTCCATTTGTGCGGCAACATTTACACTATGGCAAAGAATTCTGCATAAAAGATGCTTACAGACCTTGACAAAAAAGGGCAAGATACTTCCAAATGCTTGACTTCTTAAGCCAACATTAGAATTAGCCTTGCATATATTATTTTGTAATACTATTTATAAGTCAATACTAGGAGTGGGTCCAAGACACAGAAGATGTGCAAATATTTTTATTATGTTTTGTCGCTGTGTATATTCCAGTCATGGTTTTGGTGTAAAAGTAATAATGAAAAAAATTAATCAAAATATTGACCATGTGAAAGTGACCAGCTTGTAATTAGATTTGGATTGTGACCAATGGAGCCCAGCAACAATTGTTTTCCCATATGATCTACCAGTCTGTTGCCAGTTCATTACTGCTGATCTGAGCCGGCAACAGACAGCGCGGTGTCAATGTGCACATCTCTCAGTGCACAGCACCCAGCCCCTGATGTGAGTGTCACTTATGATGCTTCATTTCAGGGAGCCTCTGCCTCCTGATGACATCTCGTTTGAGTAGCCCCGCATGCACTGGGATTTTCAAACAAAGAGTTCTAAAAAAGGAAGTGAAAAAGAAAGAAAATCAGTTAATAATAATGTAGTTAGGGAAGGATAGGGAATTTTTAATTCAAGTATATTAGAAAATAGTTTAGATTATGGCACTAAATAGATAGGGATTTAGGAGGAAAATGACTTTGGGTTTCGACCACCCCTTTAAATTAGCTTTGCATAGGGCAAAAAAGATTTACTTTTTTCCCTTCTCCCATGTTTGGGCAGTATACAAATGATATCCTCCAAAAATTATGTATGGTATTGAATAATGTAGTAGTCCTACACAATTCGACATAATAGTATACTTTCTGACAATGGGATCTTTAGGGTGATGATGATGAATGCCACTGTATGTGTCACGCAAGGTGTGGGAAGACTGAGTGCAACACAAAGGGAAGAGGGGGAGGAAGCCCAAACACTAGGGAAAGGGGAAGTGGAGACCCCTAGGCAGATCTAATAACAGCCTGCCTACCCCACTGTCCCTATATAGGTTTCACATATATCACCGAGCAGGACCCTAAACCCTGTATGTACCTAAAGCTTGGCCCTACATAGGGAAGGAAGGGGTGAGCACTGGTCAGGCCCCACTACAAACTAAAGACAGCAAGGTAGACAAACAAAGGGGATAAACTTAGCTTGAGCAGACACCGGAGAAGTACCGCCAACTGTCCTCCAAGTGCACCAGAGAAGAAGTCAACAAACAGCTAATTCTCCAAGCATGCACAAAGGTACATAGAAGTATCACTGGCAATTGCCTGGAGCAAACTGAGAGTTTTTAACTCCCGTGCAAGGGTGTGCCAATACGCGGCAGGAGGGAGGTCACCGCTGGGTCTTAAAGGAAGAAGGATTAAGAAGGTTTCTGCAATGCCAAGTGCAGTGACCTTCTACAGCCAGATCCAGAGCAACTGTCTATTACACCTGACACACCCGTGACAGTATGGCATTCATCAGAGGTACAGTATCTGGTTAAAAGATATACCCCAGCTTATACATTAAACATTAGATATTGTGTGTAGGGTAGTGAAAAAGAAAAACCCACACATACAATTTTGGTCCAGTTTTTCATGCAATTTCTGAAGCCAAAACTATGGTAGGAACAGGAAACCATAGTTAAAAATTAGAAAAGAGAGTAGAAACTTTCTTAAATAATTCCACTACTTTTATTAACCCGTCCATTCTTTGGACACAAAAACTTGTTAAAAAAACTGCATAAAAACGTGTGAAAGTGCCATAACAGTAGGGTCACTTGTATCTGTCGTTGCATGACTAACAAGACCGGGATGTAGCTTCGCTGAGTATGAAAACTGACAGTTGTAGCAGCTATCAAATAGATTATAGCAAAATCAGTTTATAGATATTAACAATACATTTTTTTTACTTTCATTTACTGTATTTCATGGCCACATCACAGCCATAATGACTTCTGTGTGTTACCTTGTCCTAAGGGTTCAAAACCTTTCCTGATTATGTGCTGCTTATATGGGTAAGTCACTTATTTAAGGGATTTTTTTGGGTGAATATGACCTGTTTATAGGAATTCATTTTTTTAGATGTACTTAGTCATTTTTCACCTCACACCTACAGTATAAAAAAGAATTGTAAAATGTTGCAGTGGTAGTCGGGTAGGTTCCCCAGTCATCCTGTAATCATTATAGAACAAGTAAAAAAAAAAAAAAGAATTACCACTATTGTAAAGATAGATGCAGATCACACCATTAACAATCAATTATGTGGACAGCTAAGTTTCCTACCTACACAGTCACAACTACACGACACAGAACATCTGCAAAACACTGTATAAAAATTATACTATTACTCCTATGTTGAGATGAGTGGAACTTTTGAATTTTGAAAGGCAAAAAAAATAGCGCAAATCTTGAGATTGCACAGAAAATACATGGGGGAAGAGGAGAGAGATAGAGAGAGAAAACACTACTGACCATAAGAGCTTACACTCTACAGTAGAGAGAGGACTATGCTGATCATAACACGTTACAATCTACAAGAGAGAGAGCAAGAGAGGACGCTGCTGACCACATGAGCTTACATTCACTGACCATATGAGCTTACATTCTAGAGAAAAGGGAGATTTACCCAATGACTCTAAAGATGGAAAACAGCCCTCCTATACAAATTGTGCTCCACTGGGAACCCCTGATCTGTGATGGCCCAGGCACTGGCCACCACTGTACAAGGTATTATAATGCGTGAGATATCTGACATAGCAGAAGAAAATAATATGGAAGGCTGAGCAGTAACGCAAAAATACATTACCCCTCTCTCTGATACTTTAGCAGTGTGAGAAATGGAGCAGGGCAAATATTTTTGTTTTGTGAACCAAAAATTTAATCTTATAGTGTTTGAATTCACGTGGAACCGCAAATTTAAGGGCATTTAACAAAATCAATCCTCTGAAAATTGATCCACTCATCAATACTCATATTAGCTAATATCTTATTCAATATATGTTGCATAGCTTTACAATACATAATGATTATGCTTTCTTTTCAATAAACATATTTTGTACTAGAGTTGTGTCAGGACTTCTGTTGCCCTTCTACAGTTTGACCACTAGTGGCCACTATTGTTTACTTTAATATTGTGCTGCAGTTTCACTCCTTACCACTGGAGACTGCTGTTGTGTTCTGCAATTGCACTTTACTAAGATGATGGATTCTGAGTCTATCGAATCCATCTTGTTTCCTGTTTGGGTCTACTTAAAGCCGCATGTCACTCATTTCTCGAGTACTGTGTCTAGCTGTTAGCCTAGTTTCAGTCTACAGCTCTTGAATATTCTTACCCAGACTGTTCTATTTATCTACGGATTGTTTTCTACAAGTTTTTGCTATCTCCAAGAACTTTTACTGCCACTTGCTGTTCCTGCTTGTGCTCCTTTGGCCACTGGTTTCCAGAAGAACTACGTCAGTATCGTAACAGGATACGCAAACCTTCATCATCGACGCCGCCAAGAGAAGAAAATTGGAAGAATGTGTAACTAAGATGAACTGTTTGCATACCAATATCTATGCCGATATGCAAACACTAAAAACAAAATAAATAGCATTTCAAAATCAAACAACTCATAATGTTCAAATTTTTGGATATAGAGAATATTGTGCAAGATCTAAGCAATAAGATTGCACTGCAGTCTGAACAGATCCTTCAGTTACAAAATCAACATATAGCTTGGGCCACTCCAACCACCCTTCCACTGCCACCTTTCAGTTTTCGTGGAGACTGTGACAAATTTCGTGGATTCATCAATCAGTGCAGATTGTATTTTGTTGCACACCCTGCTCACTTTCATACTGACAGATCAAAAGTATTGTGAATTGTTATGTTACTGACACATAAAGCTTAGGTTTGGGCCAGCCCCCTAATTGAAACTTATGATGATCGACTTTATAATCTGGAGGCTTTCTTAGCAGCCATGAGCCAGGTGTTTAATGATCCTAATGGTTGTGCAACAGCTTCAGCTACACTGATGGCGCTAAATCAGGGTAAATGCTCTGTTCCAGAGTACGCCACAGAATTCAGATGGTGGGTGATTGATATTGAATGGAATAATGCTGTGAAACTATTTTTTTTAAGAACGAACTCTCCAGCACACTCAAAGATAAACTAGCCCGGGCCAATGCTCGCACAAATTTTGATGACTTCATTCACCATTGTATTTGTATAGACAACCGATTATCAGAGAGAAGATTGGAAAATTGGAATTTAAACAATAATTGTTATCCACCTGCTTAAACCACCAGCCCTAGAGACTTTGAGATAAAGAGTCCTCACATATCCGAGGCTGAATCCATCAGATTGAAAGCCTGTTAAAACATGAAAGTGCTGTCACGCTGGGTATGTGGAGAACCCAGCGTATAACGGCAGGAAAAGGGAAAGGTGTCCTACAAGTAGGGAGAGGGGGAGTGGAGACTCCTAAATGGCTCAAACGACAAACCCTGTCTCCCCTATGGACCCTATAAAGGTTCTGCACCTATCGCTGAGCTGGAAACCTGGGCCTAGCTTACCCTAAAGCTAGGCCCTAGGGAGGGAGGGGGAGGGGTGAGCACTAGTCAGCTCCATTGCAAACTAAAGTACACACAAGGAAAACGAACAAGGGAATACACTTAGCTTCAAGATAACACCTGAGAAAACACGGCAACAATCCACGAGGAACTCCAAGAAAATTCTAGTCGACTACTAGAATTCCAGGCCTGAATAGATAAGAATAACTCTATCACCAACAACTCTCTTGAGAAACTGAGTGTATTTAAGGATACAGCAAGGGCGTGCTAATTAGCAGCAGAAGGTGAGGATCACTGCTGGATCCTAAAGGTAGAATCCCCAAGCAAGGTGAGGATCACCGCTGGGTCCTAAAGGGAGAGGGATCATGAAGATGTTTGCAAGGCCAAGCCCACCGACCTTCTACAGCAGGACCCCGTATGACTGTCTGTCAAACCTGACACACCAGTGACAAGTGCTGAGAGAAAAGAATGGAGACTTTGGGAAAATCAGCATATTTATTGTGGCAAGACTGACCACTTTTTCATCAATTGTCCTTCTTGACTTCATAAAACAGTGGCAGTAGTAGCGGAGCCCAACTTTTCCGATGAAGAATCAGTCTTGTCTGAACCAGCACCTCCAGTGAATGCTGTAATTCTTTCAATTTCTTCTATTGCACCCAACATTAAAATAGAAAACAAGGACTCTCATTGCTTCATTTCTATCAAGTTTCAAGATGATTCTCAGTGGATCTCCACATCTGCCATTGTTTATTCAGGAGCAAACGGAAATTTTATTGACATCTCTTTCGCAAAGGAACATGGGGTAAAAATTCAAAACAGACTTTCATCTATTATCATGGAAACTGTTGACGGGTATCCACTAAATTTGGGACCAGTGAATCAAGAGACTGAACCCCTAGAGATAGTTATGAAACCTAATCACCATGAGATTTTATCCTTCCTACTAATCTCATCTCCACATTTTCCAATAATCCTGGGGTTGCTATGGCTACAGACTCAAAGTCCCACAATCAATTGGGGAACCAAATAAGTGTCTTTTCCATCTACTGTACTCTTCCCACAGGCTTCACCAAGTGAAGATGTTGTAGAGGATCCTGAACAATCTTCTAAACTACCATCTATATATAAGGAATTTGCTGATGTATGTTGGTACACGCACGCCACTAGGTTCAGATAAGGCGAGATGGGTTTCATGAATTCATTGGAAACCTGGGGGAGCCATTACTCAGGGCAACCATAGGCTGCAGTTTCTCTCAGGCAGATGATAGTTTCAGTTGCTGACAAGACACATCTGACAAGAGTCTTTTTCAACAGTTTAACAGTGGAATTTAATCTGAAGCATGGCCAGTGCAATTCAGGGATATTACAGCAACACTCTTCATTACAGTACAGTCTCTTAAAGCAGGCACAGTAATATCAGTCATTTCAGTAGCATAATTCAGCACAGATTAGATGTCTTGGCAGCACACTTCCATGCATAAACAGAAGGCTTTTCCTTCACTAGGACTCACTAGTTCACAGCATTCTTAATCCTGCATGGAGATGGAGGGGGGGAGGGTTTGATGAGGGAGATGATCCCTATGACACAATTCCTTCCAGTCCTTATCTTCCTGACCGATAATACTCTGCACTGTTAGTTCAGGGAGTTTATCTGACCTGTGTTTAGTTTCTCTCCTGATCTGAATCCTGTTCAGTTGTCTTCTGTCAGATACAGATAACACACTACCTTTCTATACGGCTCCAGCCAGAACACAATGACAAGTTCCCCACAATCCCCCTGGGGCTCTGCTAAAACACTCCCTGTCTCCTGTGACTGTGTTAACCCCTCTAGTTGCTGGATACTTCTGGAGCACAACACTTCCTGTCTCCTGTGACTGTGTTAACTCTTATAGTTGCTGGATGCTTTTGAAGCAACAGCACTACTTCTGCATGTCACACTCTTCCCTTTTTGAATGTCATCCTCGACATTCGCCTTAATTGGTCAATCTGACCAATTCTGAGACAGTGGTGAAAGCTTAGTAACTATATATATAAATTTGTCATTGTCAAATTGATATAAGATTTATAAACATTGATAACAACCTATTCTTACGACCTTTTTCTTGTAGGACTCCTGTAAGAAATAAACAATTAACTCAATTAAAACAATCAGCTTATCGTTTGCTGGAGCTTTTCGTACGTCTTTAACCAGCTCTCTCTCTCACTAGGCCAAAACAAGTCTTTTCACCAGGTAACATTATCCATATTGTCTCTCGGTGGTGAATACCACTCAAGTGGGCTTACCTGGTCCGTATGCAGAGATACCTGTTTCCAATCGAAAGTCCTTGGCACTTGGCTTGGTTCACCAAGTGTCTCATACATCAGCATCACAGGCCTCCTCACTTCTTGAGTTGACATCCTCCTGGTGGGTTTTTCCTCAGATACCACTGGTTACCCGGTTGCAGGAGATTCTTCTGGCGCACTCATTTCTCATACTTCCTCACTTGATCTTGGAACTGCCTCTGTAAGTTCCTGTGCTTCTTTTGAATTTTCCGATTCCACCTGGTCTGGTAATTCTGCTACTCCTAAACATCGATCTGTCTCTTCAATGACCGGTGTTCGATCGTCAGATCTGAATTGGACTTCATCTGTATTCCTTGGTACAAACTCTGGTGCTTAGTTCACTCTCCTGAGGATGGTACATCCCTCTCTTTGCCGGTCCGAGAAATAGAACAGTGTGCTGTTCTTCATCCAAGCTCTCAAGGTCACTATCCACCTCCAGAGTGCAGTATCGGCATCTCTGCCCCCTGACAGGCAGAGACGCCGTCCCTACCCGCCCAGCGTCCTCTGGCGCTCCTGCTTCTGCTGCTGCCGGCGCGCGCAGCTTCCCGGGCACTGTGCTAAGGGCGCACGCACACGCGCTCCCTCCCTCTTAAAGGGGCCGCACGCGCCATCCTAAGGAGTCCCCGGCCAATGGCCGGAGGACCTCTCATATAAAAGGCACCTCCTCCAAAATGGAGGTTCCCATGCAAGGTTGTAGCTTTGTGTGTTAAACTCTGCTTCAGCCCTCAGGTCCCGCAGCCAGCCTGACTACCAGTCCAGCCCGCCAGCCTGACTACAAGTCCAGTCCGCCAGCCTGATTACAAGTCCAGCCCACCAGCCTGACTACAAGTCCAGTCTGCCAGCCTGACTACAAGTCCAGTCCGCCAGCCTGACTATAAGTCCAGTCCGCCAGCCTGACTACCAGTCCTGTCCGCCAGCCTGACTACCAGTCCAGTCTACCAGCCTGACTACCAGTCCAGTCCGCCAGCCTGACTACCAGTCCTGTCCGCCAGCTGATCTGCTGTACCGGTCAGTCCCTGCCTTCTGACCCGTGGGAGTCACCTGCTCTCATACAAGGTCGGTCCCAGAGTAGCACCTGGTCCCTCTGCTCGGTCCTTCCCTGGTCACAGAGTCGATTGAGCCGCCATACGACCTTGGTCAGTCCGAGTTGATACCTAGTTACGCCCCTCTGGTCCCTCCTTGCACCGCAGCACAGAGGTTCCACCACCCGGATCCGTAACAGTTTGCACGGGCCATGGAACCCGGTGGCCCCCAGGCCCTTTCGCTTGCTGACCTGTACCAGGAGGTTTCTCATCAGACATCCCAACAGGAAACCATCCTGACCTACCTGTGGTCTGTCAACTCTCACCTGGACACACTGTCTGTTCCACCTGTGGCCGTCTCAAGTCGAGCGACACCCGCTCCGGCAGCACCGCTGCCTACCAATACCACGACATCTAGCCTAGGACCCCGGCTTCCTGCGCCTTCTCGTTTTGGAGGTGACCCCATCCTATGTCGGGGCTTTCTGAACCAGTGCACGCTGCACTTTGAACTTCTGCCACATCAGTTTCCCTCCGACCGGGCCAAGGTGGCGTTCATCATGTCTCACCTCACCGGGGAAGCATTGGCATGACTAAACCCTCTATGGGAGAGAGGGGATTCCCTGGTGTCCGATCTTCCGGCTTTCCTCACTGCCTTCGGGATGGTCTTTGATGAACCCGGACGAAGTATTTCTACTGCCTTCTCATTGCCATTGCTCCGTCTCCGCCAAGGAAGTCTCACCGTGGGCCAGTATGCCATATGGTTCCGTACCCTTGCTTCTGAGCTTGCCTGGGACAACGAGGCCCTGGTGTCCACCTTCTTGGAGGGTCTTTCCGGTCAGATTAAGGACGAGTTAGCTGGCCGGGACATTCCTACCACCCTGGATGACCTGGTGTCACTAGCTACCCGGATTGACATCTGTTTCCTAGAACGTGCTAAGGAGACTACCCGGGAGAGAAGATTTCCCCGTCTTGCTCCTGTTTTCCAGAAACCGGCTTCCCAAACAGAAACTCCCCGGGCACCCTCGTCCGAACCCATGCAGATTGACCAGACCAAGATGGTCAAGTCTCGCCAAGAAAGACGCCGAGCCGAGGGAAGTTGTTTCTACTGTGGTAGTAAGGAGCACCTGATCCGCTCCTGTCCGGTGAAGCCGGGAAACTCCAGTGTCTAGGACCGCTCGGAGATGTCGTCCTAGGTAAGAGTAAATCCTCTCCATTCTTGATTTTGTCTGTCTCTTTCTCCTGTGGAGAGAACCGCTTCTTTGAAACTGCACATCTGGATTCCGGAGCCGCTGGGAATCTCATTTCCCAGTCCCTTGTAGAAAAGTATCAGATTCCTACCAAACCTCTGGCTGAACCATTGGCAGTCGCTTCCGTGGATGGAAGACTCCTTCCGGTGACCATCTTGCTCGTCACAGAGTCCCTAACCCTGCAGGTGGGAATGCTGCACTCTGAGAGGATCTCCTTCCATGTGCTTTCCGGACTCTCTCACCCCATTTTGTTAGGTCTACCCTGGCTACAGAGTTATGAACCCGTTCTGAATTGGAAATCTGGTGAGGTGCTCTGTTGGGGGCAGGATTGCCATGAGACCTGCCTGGTTCCGGTTCACCCGGCTCGACCTCCATCTACTCCGGCTAATTTACCTGGTCTACCGTCACCTTACTGGTCCTATGCTGATGTCTTCAACAAGAAGAAGGCAGAGACACTGGCACCTCATAGGCCATATGATTGCCCTATCGATCTGGTACCCGGTGCCACTCCACCCCGTGGGCGTATTTACCCATTGTCGTTGGCCGAAACCTGGGCCATGTCGGAGTACATCGAAGAAAATCTGGCTAGGGGATTCATCCGGAAATCTTCCTCCCCGGCTGGAGCCGGATTCTTCTTCGTAAAAAAGAAAAACGGTTCACTACGCCCCTGTATCGATTATAGAGGACTCAACCAAATTACTATCAAAAACAAATACCCCCTGCCGCTCATCTCTGAGCTGTTCAATCGCCTTTAAGGCGCGAAGATCTTCACCAAGCTCCATCTTCATGGGGCGTATAACTTGGTCCGGATCCGCCAAGGAGACGAGTGGAAGACGGCATTCAATACCCGGGACGATCACTATGAATACCGTGTGATACCCTTCGGTCTCTGTAATGCTCCCGCCGTCTTCCAAGAATTAGTTAACGACATCTTCCGTGACCTCTTATATTCTTGCGTAGTGGTGTACCTGGACAGCATCTTGTTCTTCTCTCCGGATCTTCCTACACACCGGAGGGATGTTCGTCAGGTCCTGCTTAGGCTCAGGCAGAATCACCTATATGCAAAATTTGAGAAATGCCTCTTCGAGCAGACCTCTCTTCCATTCTTGGGCTATATTATCTCTAAGACAGGTCTATGGATGGACCCCGAGAAGGTCTCTGCCGTCTTAAAGTGGCACCGACCGAAGGGGAGGGGTTGAAGGCGATTCAGCGATTCCTGGGCTTCGCCAACTATTACCGTCTCTTCATCCCACATTTCTCTTCCCGGACTGCTCCCATCTCTGCGCTCACCTGAAAGGGAGCAAATCCTAAGGAATGGCCGTCTGAAGTGGAGGAGGTCTTCTTCTCCTTAAAACAATCCTTCTCTTCTTCCCCTGTGCTACACCATCCGGATAGCAACAAAAAGTTCTTTCTGGAGGTTGATGCTTCCTCTTCCGGAGCCGGAGTGGTGCTCACCCAGAAATCTTCATCCGGGAGAATGGTAACCTGCGGCTTCTTCTCCAAGCTCTTCTCCCCGTCTGAGCGCAACTACTCCATTGGAGACAAAGAACTGCTAGCCATCAAATTGGCACTGGAGGAGTGGCGTTACCTGCTTGAGGGGACTCTGCACCAAGTGGTCATCTATACTGACCACAAAATCCTGGCATATCTACAGAATGCCCAAAGACTCAATCCGCGTCAGGCCCGTTGGTATTTGTTCTTCGCCCGCTTCAACTTTACCCTACATTACCGCCCGGTGGACAAGAACGTTAAAGCTGACGCCTTTTCCCAATCCTTCCTGTCTTCCGATGAAGAGGAGGAGCCTATGCATATCATCGATCCCGCCAAAGTGATGAATGTGGCCCCCTTGGACCTGTCTCGTCTCCCACCCGGTAAGACGTTTGTAGCGGTTCCGGATCGTAAGAAGGTTCTTCACTGGGGTCATTCATCCAAACTAGCCGGCCATGCTGGCCAGAAGAAGACCTTCCTGCTCATTACCCGGCATTACTGGTGGCCTACCTTGCGCCAGGATGTGGTAGACTTCATCACGGCCTGTTCGTCCTGTGCCCGCAACAAGGTTCCCAGACATCTTCCAGCCGGCCGTCTCCTGCCGCTTCCCGTACCTGCTGCCCCATGGCAACACATTGCTATGGACTTTATTACTGATCTCCCTGTTTCTGCCGGGTGTATGGTCATTTGGGTGGTCGCTGACCGCTTTTCTAAAATGGCCCACTTCATCCCTCTGCCTGGTCTCCTGTCTGCATCTGTGCTGTCTAAGGACTTCATCCATCACATTTTTCATCTCCACGGCCTACCCCTCCACATTGTGTCTGATCGGGGTTCCAGTTCCCTTCATGCATCTGGAGAGCTACGTGTAAGCTGCTAGATGTCACCCTGGATTTCTCCTCTGCTTACCATCCGCAGTCCAATGGCCAAGTGGAACGTGTCAACCAGATCCTTACCCGCTTCCTCTGGCACTTCATCAACGCTCACCATACCGATTGGGTGGAGCTCCTACCATGGGCCGAGTTCTCCTATATCAACCATGAGAGCGAATCTTCTTCCAAGTCCCCGTTCTTTGTGGTCTACGGTCAACATCCCCGGATTCCGTTTCCCGTTTCTGCTTCAGTGGACAACCCTGCCGCGGAGTCTCTGGTCAGCGAATTTTCCACCATTTGGGAGGACACTAGATCCGAACTTCTTCAATCCTCCGAGCGGATGTAGAGACATGCGGATAAGAGACGTCTCAATTCCGTCCAGGAGACAAGGTTTGGCTCTCCTCCAAACATGTTCGTCTCAAAATACCCTCCTATAAGTTGGGTCCACAGTTCATCGGTCCATTTGAAGTCTTCAAGCAAATCAATCCAGTAGCCTACAAGTTAAAACTCCCGGCCACCTTACGGATTCCCAACTCCTTCCACGTATCTCTCCTCAAACCAGTTGTGCTTAATTATTTTTCCGACAATCCAGGTACCTCCCCAGCTCCGGTCTCCGCTGAGGACGTGTATGAGGTAGAGAACATTCTGGCCACCAAGAGGGTAAGAGGAAAAACCTTTTTTCTGGTGGATTGGAAGGGGTTTGGCCCAGAGGAGAGAATTTGGGAACCCAGGGAGAACATCCACGCCCCGCTTCTCCTTAAAAAATTTCTTTCAGGCCTAAAAAAGAGGGGGCATAAAGGGGGGGTACTGTAGTATCGGCATTTCTGCCCCCTGACAGGCAGAGACGCAGTCCCTCTTACCGCCGCGCTCCCCGCCCGGCATCCTCCGGCGCTCCTGCTTCTGCTGCTGCCGGCGCGTGCAGCTTCCTGTGCACTGTTCTTAGGGTGCGCGCGCTCCCTCCCTCTTAAAGGGGCCACGCGCGCCGTCCCAAGGAGTCCCCGGCCAATGGCCGGAGGACCTCTCATGTAAAAGGCACCTCCTCCAAAATGGAGGTGCCCATGCAAGGTTGTAGCTTTGTGTGTTAAACTCTGCTTCATCCCTCAGGTCCCGCTGCCAGAGTGACTACCAGTCCAGCCCGCCAGCCTGACTACAAGTCCAGTCCGCCATCCTGATTACAAGTCCAGTCCGCCAGCCTGACTACAAGTCCAGTCCGCCAGCCTGACTACTAGTCCAGTCCGCCAGCCTGACTACCAGCCCCGTCCACCAGCCTGACTACCAGTCCTGTCCGCCAGCCTGACTACCAGTCCAGTCTGCTAGCCTGACTACCAGTCCTGTCGGCCAGCTTGTCTACTCTCCAGCCCGACAGTCTGTCTACAGTCCAGTCCGCCAGTCTGTCTATGGGCCTTGCCCGCCTGCTTACCTGGAAGCACCTGCCTGTTACCGGCCGTGCCTGCCAGCCCGCTTACCTGGAAGCACCTGCCTGTTACCTGCCGTGCCAACCAGCCAGCCTACCGGGTGGCTCCTGCTTGTTACCTGCCGTGTCTGCCAGTCTGTCTACTTGGACCACCCGTCAGCCTGCCTGCCATGCTCATCTGCTGTACCGGTCAGTCCCTGCCTTCTGACCCGTGGGCGTCACCTGCTCTCATACAATGACGGTCCCAGAGTAGCACCTGGTCCCTCTGCTCGGTCCTTCCCTGGTCACAGAGTCGATTGAGCCGCCGTACGACCTTGGTCAGTCCGAGTTGATACCTAGTTATGCCCCTCTCGTCCCTCCTTGCACCGCAGCACAGAGTTTCCACCACCCAGATCCATAACACAGAGCTTCAGCCGGTGGTAGTCCTTTAGTCGATCTCGGTCGATGGCGATCTGCTACTGGGAAGTTTTGTGGTGGTGGGAGATAATCACAGAGTAGTAGTAAATTGCGATGGACTACTCTGGTTTTCTTGTCCCCCGTTTCCAATCGGATTTCATACACTGGACTATCATAGGCTTTCCTCTTCATGGCCACATACACCTTGGCAGCCTTGGCAAATGTCCATACAATAGAAAGAAGGGTGAGTAACCCGTTGCAACGCTCTTTGTACAGTTATAGGCATGTACCACTTTTGACAGAAAACTCTTCCAGTCTTTCTTCTCGGCAGTTGTTAAAGTGTGCAACATTGACAATAATGTCAGGTTAAAATGTTCCACTTGTCCATTACCCTCTGGGTAATAGGGCATTGTATAGGATCTCTGAATCCTACATTACTTTCCTAGCTTGGCAAAGAGCTGGTTCTCAAATTCTCTTCCTTGGTCGTGGTGTAACCTCGTAGGGAACCCAAGCCTCAAAGCAAAATGTAGATCTTCTCTGCCGCTGTTTGACCCACTTTATTGGTGGTGGCATAGGCTTTAGAAAATCAAGTAAAATGGTCCATCACCACCAAGATGTATTCTTAACCACCCTTGCACGTCTCGAGATGTAGAAAGTCTATTGAGACCATCTCAAACAGATACGTAGTTTGGATGCTGCCCATAGGTGCCCGGATTGATGTGTTGGGACATTTATCTTTCAGACACACACACTCCCTGGTCACGTACCTCTCAATATCTCTCTGCATGTACAGCCAGAAGAAACGTTCACGGATCAAATTTGTTGTCCTTTCCACTCCCAGGTGTCCCATGTTTTCATGGAGTTCTTTGAAAACCAACCTACGGAATACTCTGGGTAGTTCCAACTGCTGGTTTTGATCTCCTTTACGATACAGGATACCGTCTTCACTGAGGTAGAGCTCTGTCCGTTCTTTAACTAAAACAGATACTGCTGGTGACTCATTATCTCTCTCCCGTTTACTTGGAAACCGATTTTGGTCCACCTAAAGTAGTATTCCACCAATTATCTGATCTTCCCGTTGTGCTCAATGGATTTTTCCTTTTGGTAGTTGTTGAATAGACAGGGGGTGATCTTGTTATCTCGCTTTTATGGTGGTTTCCACCGTCAACGGACACCACAATGGTGTGTCTTCCTCTTGATAAGCTTGTACTGCTTGAGTAGTGCTCTCAATTGCTTCCAGACTGACTTCCTCCAAGCATTCTTGATTGTACTCCTCAGGCTCTAGTGGCATTCTCGACAATCCATCAGCATCCGCATTTCATTTTCCTGGCCTGTACTTGATGCTGAAATTGAAGTCAGCTAGTTCAGCTACCCATCTCTGACCCGTTGCATTCAGTTTGGCTGTAGTGAGGATATAGGTCAAAGGGTTGTTGTCAGTGTATACCTCAAACTCTTTGCTGTAGTAGAGATAATCTCTAAATCGTTCACAGAGAGCCCATTTCAATGCCAGGTACTCCAGTTTTCCGGAATGTAGATGGTAATTCTTCTCAGCGTCAGTCAACGTTCTAGAACCTTAACCGATTTCCATCTTGATGCTGATACAGGGCAGCTCCCAGTCCAACTTGAGAATTGTCACAATGAAGAACAAACAGTAAGTTGAAATCAGGATATCCCAAGATGGATGGTTTTACCAGGTAGTCAACTAGTTCTTCCAATAGGTCCTGGTGGTCTGCTGTGCAGAGAATGGGCTGTTGGGACAAAATGGCATTGTTTCTTTAAAGCCCGGTCTTCTTTTTCTTCGTGGGTGTTGTTGACTCTGTCGTCCCCCCAAGAGGAGGTATAGTAGGGCGGAAATCCTGGAGAAGTTCCAAACGCAAGTACGATAGTAGGAGAGGAATCCTATACCTGCCTCAACTCCCCGACCGTAGATGGCCGCTTGTTTTTTAAGGCCAGTACCAGAGCGATTTCTGCTGGGTCAATGGTATATTCTTCTCCGAACACAATTTTCCCTAGAAATTGGACTTGCCTTTTGAACAGTTCACACTTCTTTGGGGTCAACTTAACTCCACGTTGTTGATACCGCTGTAATACGGTCCTCACGTGTTCAACATGCTCCTGGAAGGTTTTGCTGTGTACCACATTGTCATCCAAGTACGGCTGGCAGATATCGTCCCTCAATCCTTCTAAACATGTCTCCATGCTCCTCTGGAATTCTGCTGGAGCTTAATTGAGCCCAAACGGTATGCGGATCCACTCATACACAAGTGGTCAAAATTGTTGGTACCCCTCGTTTAATGAAAGAAAAACCCACAATGGTCACAGAAATAACTTGAATCTGACAAAAGTAATAATAAATGAAAAATCTATGAAAATTAACAAATGTAAGTCAGTCATTGCTTTTCAACCCTGATTCCACAGATTTTTTTAAAAAAAAATAAACTCATGAAATAGGCCTGGACAGAAATGATGGTACTCTTAACTTAATATTTTGTTGAACAACCTTTTGAGGCAATCATTGCAGTCAAACGATTCCTGTAACTGTCAATGAGACTTCTGCACCTCTCGACAGGTATTTTGGCCCACTCCTCGTGAGCAAACTGCTCCTGATGTCTCGTGTTTGAAGGTTGCCTTTTCCAGACAGCATGTTTCAGCTCTTTCCAAAGAGGTTGTCCACTACTAGGAAAACCTCTGTTCATACCCCACATTTGGCCCCAATAAAATAAAAAAGCTTATACCCTCTCCTGCCATCGCTGTTGCAGCGGTGTCGGCACTAGGCACTAGTGGTCTCTGGGCTCCTGTGCGGTGGTTGTGACTCTTGATCCCGGCGCCCAGTTAGGGCTGGCATCACTGTCCCCACCTTTGTACAAACTGGACATGAAGAGAAAGTCAGAGATCAGCCACTTCCTCTTGATGTTCGATTTATCCGAAGGTGGGGACAGAGACGCCAGCCCTGACTGGGCGTTGGGGTCACGTGTCACAACCACCGCTCGGGAGCCAAGAGACCACTAATGCCGACACTGCTGAAATGGCATCAGAGTTGAGTATAACCTTTTTTTATTTTATCGGGGCCAAGCGTGGGGTATGAGAAGGGGTTGTCCTAGTAGCGGACAACCCCTTTAATGTAGCATGTTGTGGGACTTGCACAGGGAAGGGGGAGTGATGCGGTATGTCATTGGTCTTGCACATGAAATGTGCTGATGCTTCATGCACAGGGCTGCCTGCATGTTGTGGGGCTTACACAGTGAAGGGGGCGATGCATGCATGGCACTGCATGTTGTAGGGGATTGCATAGGGAAGTGATGTTGCATGTTGGGGGCTTGCATATGTAAGTGGGTGATGTTGAGGGTCTAGCACAGGGATTGGGGTGATGCATGCATGTGCTGCATGTTGTGGGGGCTTGTACAGGGAATGAGTTATGTGCACACCATCCGTACTGTCAGCGCTTTGAACACAGCCTACATTATGCTGTCCAAAGCGCTGCACGCAGGTGAATCCACATGTGTTCATTGAACCATGCGGATTCACCGCAATCAATACACTGCACTGATATAATTTCTCTAGCGGAGACTCTCTGTAAGAGAAATTGACATGCTGTGGTGTAGAAAGACGCACCGCATGTCTGTGTCCGCGGGTGATCCGCAGGAGCACCGAGACGCATAGTGGGCATGGGATTTCTTGAAATCCTATCCACTTTGCATGTAATGTCAAATGCTGCGGTTTGCACACAGCGCAAGTGTTGCATGTTCGGGCCTTGCATATGTAAGGGGGTGATGTTGCATTTCATTCCTCTTGAATGTGGAATTTGACTGATGCTGCATGCACAGGGCTGCATGTTGGGGGGCTTACCCAGTAAGGCTGCGTGCCCACTATGCATTTTTCAAGCGTTTTTGCTGCAGAATTTCCGCAACGAAAACACTTAAAAAGCGCTTGGTAATACGTGCCCCATGGTCCCCAATGATAATCCGCATGTGCTGTGCACATGCTGCGGAAATTTCCGCTGCGGATTATCATTGCGTAAAAATACGCAGCATGTCCATTAATTTTGCGGACACACAGCGTAAATGCCGCCATTGACTTGCATTGAAACGCTTGATATCCGCATCACTACATGTGCACATGCGCATATAAAGCGATTCAATGTGCGGATGGTACCCAGGTCTGGAGAAGATGAGACTCTCCTCTAGACCTGGGTACCATAAGTACCTGTAAAAAATAGAATTTAAAAATTATACTTACCTTCTGATGGCCCCCAGCCTCCTCAGCGATGCGTCCGGTGTGTTGGGCGGCTCGGGGTGGTGTGAGGACCTGACATGACGTCATTTAGTCATGTGACAGGTCACGTGACCGATGATATCGCGGTCGCGTGACCTGTCACATGACTCACTGAAATCATGGCAGGTCCTTTTACACAACCGCGAGCCGTCCAACACACCGGATGGAGCGGAGAAGGAGACCAGGGGCCATCAGATGGTAAGTATAATCTTTATTTTTTATTTTTTACCATTCTTATTCTTTTTTTTTAAACTATTTCTGGGTCACACTATATAAATCCATGCCGGTTGCATGGATTTATATAGTGTGACCAAGTTGTCAAGCACTTTTCCAAGTGATGCTAAAATCGCTTGGAAAAGCGCTTGATAACCCGCATGCAGAAATGCATGCAAAAACGCTTGACAAACGCTTCTACCTGGTGGGAAAAACGCATGTAAATTCCACAGGCGTTTTTCCTGCCAGGGAGAAGCGGAAAAAATATGCAGCATTTCTGCATCGTGGGAACATAGCCTTAAGGGGTGTATCTGGAATCATATCTGTTACAGGGACCCACTGAGACTCTTTCACCCGGGGCCCACAAAAATCTGAAGCCGACCCTGATGGTATGCTTTACCCTGATCGAGATCCAGGTCCTTCCTGATAGGGTATCCAGCATATCTTGAATCTTTGGTATCAGGTGCCGATCAGGTACTGACTTTCAGTTTAGTTCCCGGTAATCACAGCAGAGTCTCAAAGTACCGTCTTTCTTCCTAACACAAACAATAGGAGAGGAATAAGATGACTTCGACTTTTGGACCCAACCTCTGTTGATTAGGTCTTGTAAATACTCTTTCACTTCATGGTGTAATGGTTTCGACACAGACATGTAACTTCTGGTTACTGGGGTCGTGTCTTTCAAATTGATTTTCAACTGCAACGACGGGATACAGCCTATATCAGAGTCATCTTTGGAGAATGCATGACACTCTTCTCTCTGCATCTGTTTTGTTAACGCTCGATCTTCAGTATACAAGTGTTCCAGGGTTACCAGGGGATCCCAGGAACCCAAGGTGGGTCGTGCAATTTCCTCCCATGGGCAACTCCTGTTCCTTGGTGGGGAGACTAAATTCACAGTAGACCCCTGGGCGGGCCTCACACTGGCTGGATATACAGTTTTAACGGTTTCGATGTGACCTAACACAGTCTTTGGATCCAGTCTTACTTTGTGTTTTGTAGTATTCATCACCGGTACTGTCACTTGAGCAAACCCACCAGTAGGAATAAAAAGCACAGTCTCACATTGAACTAGGCCTTCCAGAAGTTCTGATGAGTCTTTTGGCACGAACAGTCTTTTCTGGACTTTTCTTCCCGGTTCTACCCGGACTCCACACCTCACCCCCACCATTTGGTTTGCAGTATACAAGTGTTCCAGGGTTACTAAGGGATCCCAGGAACCCAAGGTGGGTCGTGAAATTTCCTCCCATGGGCAATTCTTGTTCCTTGGTGGGGAGACTGAATTCACAGTAGACCCCTGGGTGGGTCTCACACTGGCTGGATATACAGTTTTAATGGTTTCGATGTGACCTAACACAGTCTTTGGATCCAGTCTAATTTAGTGTTTCGTAGTATTCATCACCGGTACTGTCACTTGAGCAAACTCACCAGTAGGAGTAATAAGCACAGTCTCACATTGAACTAGGCCTTCCAGAAGTTCTGATGAGTCTTTTGGCACGAACAGTCTTTTCTGGACTTTTCTTCCCGGTTCTACCCGGACTCCACACCTCACCCCCACTATTTGGTTTGCAGGGATGATGGTTGGGCACCAGCCTACCTTGACTTCTTTTAGGTCCATTTATTCTGTGCTTTCTTTACTCTATGAATCACATTTTCTGCCACGGCATTGGGTATTGCAAGCGATGTGGCAATTGCATCCACCACCAGCATCCCTGACTTGTGTTTCGTGATTACCTCACTGATTACATTATAACCCAGGATAGGATCCTCTGCCACGTTCTGATCACTGGTCACGAGAAAAGGTACCAAAAGCTCGATGGTGTTGCTGTTCTTCGTGGCCCTCTGTTGGAAAGTCCACCCAGCCTATGAAAAGGATTTTGGTCTGGTTGACGGCTTTGCCGTGTAGTACCACTGGTCCTAAGAGTTCTTTTAGCGACCGAAGGCAGGTATGTGGCAGGTAGAGCCTTCTCCATTCTTCATTTAAAAGGCTCGCTTGGGCTCCTGTCCCACAGTGCTTTTACCAGGAGTTCATCTAGCTGGCACTATATAAAGCATCTTTCATCGATTAGGCTGATGAGACTATCTTTACTGACCGAGGAATCCTCCTCCCAGGAGTACATCATTTGACCTCCGCACTGGGCATTAAGTAACTGATGCCCCTGTCTCTCTTGCAGCTGTTGTAGACGGGAACACACTTGGGGATAGTACTGATGCAGCCGTTTTACCTCATGCGCTGTTCTTGGGTTTGGTGAGATTCGGATTTGCTTCTGGGGCCTCCTCTGTGTCACAGTTACAAGTCGACCTGCACTGGCAACCTCCTGTCTTTTAACCCCAAACGACCGTGACCATTGGCATTCCTTGGCATAATATCCTTCCTCACCACATCTTAGACAGTGGACACACACCGTACTCTGACTTGATGAATGGCACTCATCACAAGCCGGGTATCTTCTGTTTTGGAACCCACTCCTGGGTCTGAGGGATACAGGTTCTGGCCTGGAACGAATCAACTTTTTCACCTCAATCAACTAGGCTCGCAGTTCTCCTATTACTTCCTCCCAGTCAGCACTGGCGGTCCTTTCTTTTGTTGGTGCGTTAAGGTTCCCCATCGGAGGTGGCACTGGAGGGTCTCCATGATTATCTTCAGCTGACTCATTTTGGTGATTTTAGGAGCAGAGCCTTTCGTTAGCTTTTGTTCGCTCTCTGACTCAAAACTAGCTGCCTCATTCATTTTTTCAATTAGGACTTCGTCCAGAATGCCAGGGTCTTCTAGGTACTGTTTCAGCTGCAACTTGATGTCTTTGCTGATTAGCCCTGTTCCTAATGATCTGAAGAACTTCTTCAGGACTAGTCCAGAATTAAACCTCTCCTCCGCTTCTACATCTCCGGATGCAAACAAAAGTCTATCCTTCAGTTCAATTGCTCTGAACAAAAAACTTTGGGGTGATTCATTAATTTTCTGTAAGAGGTTAATGAGTCGGTGGAACAATTCTGAAGTTCTCTCTTCTTTATAGTGCCCTTTTAAAATCATCTTGACTCTTCGTGGGAGAATTCTCCTGCGCATGCGGTGAACGTGAGAGAATTCTCCTGCGCTCACGGCAAGCGCAAGCGCAGGAGAATTTTCCCACGCTGTCAGTGACGTGCATGAGGTGAGCTGAGTTCATTGGACATGAACTCGGCTCATCTGGATGCCGTCACAGCCAGACACTGAGGAGCGCAATCATGCCTGCGCTTCTCAGTGTCTGCGGCATGGCAAGCTGGATGGCAGCTTTCGGCTGCAATCCAGCCTGTCATGTGAATGTAGCAGAGCTGGAGCCATCCTGGGAACCATGGAAAGGTAAGGATGATGATGATTTATTATTTAACTTTTATTGCAGAAGACATTTGCTTCAGCTGGAATGGGCGTGATGGTAAGCATGGTTTAATTTAGAACATTAAAAAATTGTGTGTTTATTTCAATTAAAGGACTTTATTCTGGGTGTTGTGTTTTTTTAAATACTTTATTAGAAATTCATGGCTGTCATGTCTAATATTGGCGTGACTCCATGAATTTCGGGCTGAGGGCCAGCTGATAATACCAAGCTGGCCCCAACCCCTTTATTACCCAGTGAGCCACCGCACCAGGGCCATGGATGAGTTGGGTACAGCACCAGAAGATGGCGGTTCTATGAACGCGCCATTTTCTGGGGTGGCTGCGGACTGCAATTTGCAGCGGGGGGGGGGGCAGAAAGCTTGGGCCTCCCTGCGCTGTGGATTCCAGCCCCCAGCTGCCTAGTTGTACCTGGCTGGACACAAAAATAGGGCGAAGCTCCACGTATTTTTTTTTTTAATTATTTCATGAAATTCATGTCAGCTTTTGGACACCATTTAAGGTGTTTTCTATGTGTTTTTATTTGCCTGCCACTGGTTTTAACGGTGTTCGACGGTGTTCGACAGTGTTCTAAGGTGTTCGACGAACAGTTCCACGAACATCCCAGTTTTCGACAAACCGAACCCGAACACTAAGGGGGTGGCTCAACACTAGAGGCTTTGAGTTGTTCTTTCAATTCCTGTAGTTCAGTCTGCGGACGGAGATTCCCGCTTTTGGTAATTGGTGCCGCCCCTCCATCCTCCAACTTCAACCTGGTTAGAAACTGTGTTAGCTCCTGGAGGAACATCCCCATGACTTCAATTTCTTTCTCCCCCAGCTCGTCCTTTTTTGCATTAATTGCAGCTAACAGTTGCCTGCGCTTTAGAAATCTGTTCTTCGGACATCTTTATATGTTCTGCTACTGTTTTCAATTCTTCACAGGTTAACTGAAGAAACAGCTCACTAATTCTGTCTATTTGTATTTCCACATCCATTGCTGCTAGTGAGTTTTCTTTAGAGCTGGTCCCCTTTAACTGGTGTAGCAGAGTTGAGTTGAGGTGCTGTGCTGCTGTGTATTTCCAGACACTTTTCCTCTTCTCCCTCTACACTCTAATTCCCGCTCAGGACTCCCCGTATGGGTCATCAATGTTACACGCACGCCGCTAGGTTCAGTCAGATAGGGTTTCATAAATTCATTGGAATCCTGAGGGAACTGTTACTCAGGGTGACCATAGTCTGCAGCTTCTCTTAGGCACACGATAGATTCAGTTGCTGACAAGACACATCTGACAAGAGTCTTTTTCAACAGTTTAACAGTGGAATTTAATCTGAAGCACGGCTAGTGCAATTCAGGGATATTACAGCAACAATCTTCATTACAGTACAGTCTCATAAAGCAAGCACAGTAACGTCGGTAGCATAATTCAGCACAGATTAGATTTCTTGGCAGCACACCTCTATGCATAAACAGCAGGCTTTTCCTTCACAAGGACTCACTAGTACACAGCATTCTTTATCCTGCATGGAGATGGAGGGGGGAGGGTTTTATGAGGGAGATGATCTCTGTGACACAATTCCTTCCAGTCCTTATCTTCCTGACCAACAATACTCTTCACTGTTAGCTCAGGGAGTTTATCTGACCTGTGTTTAGTTTCTCTCCTGATCTGAATCCTATTTAGTTGCCTTCTGTCAGATACAGATAACACACTACCTTTTTCTACGGCTCCAGCCAGAACACAATAACAAGTTCCCCACAATCCCCCTGGGGCTCTGCTAAAACACTCACTGTCTCCTGTGACTGTGTTAACCCCTCTAGCTGTTGGATGCTTCTGGAGCACAACACTTCCTGTCTCCTGTGACTGTGTTAACTCTTATAGTTGCTGTATGCTTTTGAAGCAACAGCACTACTTCTGCATGACACAATGTGACAAGAAAAATGCCAACAAACTCCCTCCTCATCGGCCGTATGATTGTCCAATTGATTTATTGCCTGGAGCAGCAATACCCTTTGGAAGCACTTACCCACCGGCAGAGCAGGAATTAGAAACACTCAAGGAATACATAGATGAAAGTGTAGCTAAAGTGTTTATTGGTACATCTTTATCACCAGCAGATGCGCCTATATTTTTTGTCAAAAAGAAACATAGTTCCATAAGAACCTGCGTTGATTACAGAGAATTGAATAAAATTACTGTAAAAGATCAATACAATCTGCATTTGATCCCTGAATTGCTGGACAGAGTTTGTCATGCAAAGTTGTTCACAAAACTGGATCTTCAAGGGGCATACAACTTGGTTTGTGTTAGACCAGATGATGAATGAAAAACGGCATTCATATCATGTTATGGACACTATGAGTACTTAGTCATGTCGTTTGGACTGTGCAATGCTCCTGCAATGTTTCAGCATTTCATTAATGACATTTTCAGAGACTTACTTGATCAATTTGTAGTCATTTATCTGGATGATATACTAATCTTTTCCAATTCTGCAGAAGAGTATCAGAATCATGTGAAAACTGTGCTAGAGCATCTAAGAACCTACCATCTTTATATTAAGCTGGAAAAATGTGAGTTTCATCAAACAGAGATCCAGTTCTTGGGCTATATAATCTCTGTGCAAAATTCAAGCTATCACTGAGTGGCCAACGCCAAAAAAACGTGAAAGAAGTCCAACGGTTTGTGGGTTTTGACAATTTTTACCGAGATTTCATTAAGAATTTTTCAGGTATAATTGCATCAATCACCAAATTAACAAAGAAAGGCATATCGTTTGTTTGGTCTCCTCAAGCACAAAATGCTTTTTCTTGCCTGAAGATGAAGTTCACCTCAGCTCCTATAGTAATTCATCCCAGTCCTGAACATGCCTTTATTGTAGAAGTGGATGCTTCAGACGGTGCAATGGGGGCCATTCTATCACAAAGAACTGGTACAAAAAATTTGCTACATCCTTGTGCTTATTTCTCCAGAAGTTTGACCGTGTCAGAGAAGAATTATGATGTGGGGAACAATGAGCTCTTAGCTATCATTGCTGCTTTCAAGGAATGGAGACATCATCTAGAAAGGAGCAGCTCAACAAATTGTTGTTCTAACTGACCATCATAACCTTGAATTTATCAGGTCTGCCAAATGTTGGTCCCCCCACCAGGCTCGATGCAGCCTCTTTCTTAACTGAATCAATTTTGTTATCTCTTACTGACTTACTGACCTGGCTCCTATAACGGTAAGGCTGATGCTTTATCTAGGATCTTCTCCAAAGATCCTTCTACAGCAAGAACGTCAAAACAACTATTCTGCCTGAGTCCATATTCCTGGGGATAATCCATAACAAAGACTTGCTGGAAGATATATGGGAAGCATACGAGACAGACCCAATTCATATGCATCCACCAGATGATATATCTCTTACCTTTCAAAATAAAGTATGGACTCATAATCATTGCAGCTATGTTCCCAAAACTGTGAGACTTAAAGTATTAAAACTAATCCATGACTCCAAGTTAGCAGGACACAAAGGAATTAAAAAAAGCACACGAATTTCTGTCTTGTTTCTTTTGGTGGCCCAATTGCCAAAAAGATGTCAAGCAAAATGTATCTTCCTGTAGCACCTGTAGTGCCATGTCTAAAATTCCCAGAACTATATCTATGAACTTTATTGTGGAACTACCAGTTTCAAAGTGAAAGAGTTCAATCCTAGTAGTGGTGGACCGACTCACCAAAGCAGCACACTTTGTCCCCTGCACTGGTTTACCATCTGCTGATCTTATAATTCAAAATGTGTTTAGTTTTCATGGGGTTCCAGACAAAGTCATCTCTGATCGTGGAACACAATTTGCATCTAGATTCTGGAAGGTTTTTGAGCAGCATTGGACATTGTTGTCAGCATATCTTCTGCATCCCATCCCCAATATAATGGTCAGACTGAACGCACAAACCAAACCTTAGAGCAATATCTCAGATACTACATTTGTCATCTCCAGGATGACTGGGTTGATTTGCTTCCTATGGCAGAATTTGCATATAACAATTCTCAAAATGCTTGAAACAAACAAACACCATTCTTCACAAATTCTGGGTACCATCCAAGTATCCTTCCTAATTTTCCCAGAAAAATGCCTATCCCTGCTGTCACCGACAGAATACAATCCCTGCAACAGAATCTGGAAATACTAAAAGACACTTTAAGAATTGCCCAGGAGAAATATAAGGAAGCAGCAGATAAATCTTGCAGACCTTCTCTAAGCTTCCAACTGGGTGATGAAGTATGGCATTCCACCAAGAATTTGAAACTCCATATTCCCTCACCAAAACTGGGTCAAAATATATTGGTCCATGTAAAATAAATGGACAAGTTAGCTCAGTAGCTTTTCACCTTTAACTTCCTAAAGCAATGAAAATACATCCAGTGTTCCATGTCTCCTTACAAAAGCCATTTGTTCCAAATCCTTTTCCAGGGTGTCGTCTGCCTTTTCCTGATTCTATTAAAGTGGATATGCAATAACATTAAACAGTTGAAAAGGACCTGGACTCCAGAATATTCAGAAACAAGTTGCAGTACTTAATAAAGTGGCAAGGATATGGCCCTGAAGATAACACCTGGGAACCTGTAGAAAATCTCAGTGCTCCTCGACTGCTTAATGAGTTTCACCAAAAATACCCACATAAACCGAGCCAAGCATCGTCTGGAGGCTGCTGTTCAAAGGGGAAGTAATGTCAGGATTGCTGTTGCCCTTCTACAGTTTGACCACTTGTGGCCGCTATTATTCACTTCAATGTTGTGCTACAGTTTCACTCCTGACCACTGGAGGCAGCTGTTGTTTTCTGCAATTGCCCCTTACCAAGATGGCAGATCCTGAGTCTATCAAATCCATCTTGTTTCCTGTTTGGGCCTACTTAAAGATGCATGGATCTCTCACTCATTGCTTGAGTATTGTGTCTAGCTGTTAACCTAGCTTCAGTCTCCAGCTCTTGAAAATTCTTACCCAGACTGTTCTATTCATTTATGGATTGTTTCCTACAAGTTCTGGCTATCTCCAAGAACTTTTACTACTGCTTGCTGTTCCTGCTTGCGCTCCTTCGGCCACTGGTTTCCAGCAGTACAACGCCAGTATCGTAACAAGTTGGTGCAAACTGATTGGCCATGTTGGTAATCAGCGACCACTGGATGGCAACCCTATGAAATGAAATGTCTGGCAGCATCCCTTGACTCCTATTTTGCTTAACTGGCATATCAAAATGTCACTGTTGTGGTGTGATCCACATGTGACATTGCATCAGGCCAGCTAATCAAAAGAAGAGCTGCAGATACTATCATTGAAGGGGCAGTTCTTAGGACTGCCACCTAATGTCCACAGATTATCAACCTGGCCAATAGACCAGATCTTGCAAATCCATTTGTAACCAACTCTACTTTGTACATTGAGCAGGGTGCATGAGATTAGCCATAGTAGGCAAATGGGATTAAGTGCAGTCAGACGGTGACACAGAAGTTATGTTCACGCAGGCCTTATCCTGTTATTTATTGCTGGCATACAGAATAAATGTAAAGTCTTTACATCCAAGTACAAAACATAAATGAACTCATGCTCAGCTGAGCACTTAATAAACATTACCTTTTCTGGCAATACATTTGGCCTACTACCAACCACCTGAATAAAAGCCAAAAAGGTTGTTACCCCATACCAATATTATCAATCATAGACTAGTAGTCCTCAATTACAGAATCTCTTGAAAAGACATCTTCTGTTTTTCTGACAGTTTTCCTCTATCTAAAGTACAGACAGTATATATCTTTCTAAACTATGAAATAGTCCAGCATCTGGACTGACTAAAGGCTGCATAAAAAATCAGGCCAACAATGATGGACAGACCAGCTACACAAACCTGCCTATTAGTTCATTAATATCCAGGCCTGAAAACAGGAGTTAGCAAAGCCCTTAGCAAACCTTAGCAGCTCTAACACATGGAATCTGCATCTGCTAGAACCCTCCTGTTTGTTTTTTCCATCTTGTGTTTTGCGGTCATGTGACCATCTGCCTTTATATTCCAGCTCCACCCTTTTAGCTGTGCTGGACTTCAGTGTTTGACTGTTTCTCTAGCCAGGTGCGTCTGTGCCTTTCTCTGTCAGTTCGTTTTGTACTTCTGGGACCTCTAGTACTTTTTTGTCTGTTTGTCTTTTTGTGTTCTGCAACAACTTCTCTGTTTAGGAGGTGTCCCATTTTTGTCCCAGTCCTTAGGGACCTTTTAGGGACCCCTCCCCTTATGCTATAGGTCTTCGTTCAGACTAGCCGAGGACTAAGGCGAGTCTGTTCGCTAGGAACAGGCAGCTCGCTACATCGTAGGGATTCAGCTTAGTTTTA
This sequence comes from Phyllobates terribilis, assembly GCF_046119375.1. Classification (NCBI taxonomy): domain Eukaryota; kingdom Metazoa; phylum Chordata; class Amphibia; order Anura; family Dendrobatidae; genus Phyllobates; species Phyllobates terribilis. The sequence continues at coordinate 321,488,789 of NW_027362762.1, read as the reverse complement.
TTGTAGGGACAGTTTTCCCTTATCTTTCCTTAGTACATGTTGCAGATCATAACAGTAAGTCCAGCCCAAAAAAAAAACTAAAAGGAAAGAAATTCGGGGATCAGTATGGTTTCCGTGCAGGATTTGGCTCAATGTCTGCAGGGATTGTCTCTAGAGGTAGCCAAGTTCCAGAAACACGTGAGTAGCTGTTCTGAAGCGCATTTTGTGGAACCCAAGGTAGGACTGCCTGATGTTTTTTATGGTAAACAGCAAGATTTTTTTTCCTTTAAAAATGCTTGTTTGTTATATTTTCGTTTGAGACCAAGGTCCTCGGGGAATGAATCACAGCACATTGGTTTTATTATGTCACTTTTGCGAAAAGAACCACAGGGGTGGGCCTTTCCTCTCCAACCTAATGATCCATTTTTAAGGTCTGTAGAAGAATTTTTTTCTGCTATGGGGCTATTATATGATGATCCTGATCGAATCTCATCTGCTGAGGCAGAACTCAGGCATTTGAATAAGGGGTTAGGTGATGTTGAAAATGATTGCACATACTTCAGAAGATGGGCCTCAGAAGTTAAATGGAATGATCCAGCTCTGAATTGTCTATTTCTTGCTGGTCTGAGTGAATGCTAATTGCATTCCCCACACCTGAGACCCTGCAGGATGCCATGCAATTAGCTGTTCGTGTGAATAGGAGACTGAGATTTAGACAGAATGAGGTAAAGACTCCTGTAATGCCAGGTCCTAGTCCCCAGAAAATATGCTCTGACGGCGGAGAACCGATGGAGGTTGGGGCGAAGTCGGTCCCCTCTCAAGAAAGAGACCAGAGGTTCGCTGATGGATTGTTTCTTTATTGTGGTAAAGCTGACCATTTGATTAAGTATTGTAAGCTTCGTTTAAGTAAAGAAAAAAAAAAGTTCAGTTACGCCCTTATTGCTTGTTTACTCTCTGCAGGAGTATTTCTTTCTGGGAGTACTACTTTGCAGGAAAATTTGATTGAATTTCAGGTATTTGTGGATTGTGGTTCAACACTTAATGTGATTGATAAAGGGTTTTTGGAAACCCTTAAATTGAAATCCAAACCTTTGTCATCATCTATTTCTGTGATTGCAATTGATAACACTACCTTAAAATGTATTACTCACAAGGTTGCTGCATTTCCACTCACTATCAATGGAGTTCACCAAGAAATGTTGGACTTGGTTGTATTAGATAATTTACCCTCTCCGGTCGTTCTAGGATTGCCTTGGTTAAAACTGCACAATCCTTTGCTGGACTGGTCTATTAATGTGATTAAGTCTTGGAGTCCGAAGTGCTATGATAAATGTTGTAATGGTTGCGGCTGTGGAAAAAGGGGAATTACCTGTACCTATTCAAGATTTTTGGAGGGTTTTTTCAGAGGAGTCGCAAGGTTGACCTCCTCATAGGGACTATGATTGCGCCATTGAGTTTGTTCCTGGAGCTACTCTTCCCAAGAGTCGCTTGTTTAATCTGACTATCCCTGAACGAAAGGCCTTGGAGGAGTACATACAGACTAGCCTGGCTGCTGGTCACATTAGACCTTCTAAGTCGACTGTGGCAGTTCGATTTTTCTTTGTTAAAAAAAAGGACGGGGGTTTACGTCCATGTCTGGATTTTCGTGAAATTAATAAGATTACCGTACGCAATTCCTACCCATTGCCGTTAATTCCTGACTTGTTTAACCAGTTGGTGGAGGCCAAGTGGTTCTCTAAAATTGATCTCCGGGGGGCATACAATTTGTTAAGAGTGAAGGAGGGTGATGAATGGAAAACTGCTTTTAACACTACGATAGGTCATTTTGAGAATCTGGTGATGCCTTTTGGTCTTACCAATGCACCTGCATTTTTTCAGAACCTTATTAATGACATCCTGAGACCTTTGATTGGTAAGAATGTGGTTGTGTATTTGGATGACATTTTGATTTATTCACCAGATCTAGAGTCCCATTGGCAGAGTGTACGTGAAGTTTTGCAGCTATTGAGTGATAATTCACTCTTTGCTAAGCTGGAGAAATGTGAGTTCGCTGTGCAGAAAATTATTTTTTTGGGCTGCATTGTCTCCAGCGAGGGCTTTGAGATGGACCCGGTGAAGGTTCAGGCTGTGCAGGAATGGCCTAGCCCTATTGGTTTGAAATCTATACAGAGATTTTTGGGTTTTGCCAATTATTACAGGAAATTCATTAAGAATTTTTCTGTAATTGTTAAGCCTCTGACCGATCTCACCAGGAGAGGTGCGAATACGGTCCAGTGGACTACTGAGGCCATTGAAGCGTTTGAGTATCTCAAAGAGAGGTTCAGTTCTGCCACTATCCTTATGCAGCCTGATGAGACCAAGCCTTTTTGGTCAAGGTCGAGGCTTCATCGGTGGGGGTTGGAGCAGTTTGGTCTCAGGAGAACAAGGATGGAGTACATCCTTGTGCCTTCTTTTCGAAAATTTTTTCGGAAACCAAACTGAATTATAATGTTGAAAATCGGGAGTTGCTGGCTATTAAACTCGCGTTTGAACATTGGCGTCATTTTTTGGAAGGCTAGATTTCCTATTCAGGTTTTCACAGATCATAAGAATTTGATCTATCTGGATGCTGCCAAACGATTGAATGCCCGTCAAGCTAGGTGGGCACTTTTTTTTCTCGGTTTCATTTTTCTGTTACCTATATCCCTGGTAATAAGAATGTTAAAGCCGATGCTTTATCTCGCAGCTTCTCTCCTACGGTCGGTGCCGAGGAGGAGGAGAGCATTTTACAGAAAGGAGTTGTGGTGGCGGCATTGGACTCCGTTTTGGAGAATGGGATTCTGAAAGCTCAAGATGATGCTCCATCTAACACTCCCCATGGGAGGTTGTTCGTGCTTAGAGCCTTTAGGAGAGATTTGTTTGTGGAGTGTCATGAGTATCGGTTGGCAGGTCATCCAGGAATTTTGGAGACCAAGACACTTATCAGTCGCAGTTTTTGGTGGCCTGGATGGCAGAAGGAAGTCATCAAGTGGGTGCGTCAATGTACTGTGTGTGCTAGGTCAAAGGCTTCACATACTCCTGCTGCGGGGTTGCTTTGCCCTCTGGAGGATCCTAGTGTGCCTTGGACGCATCTCACAATGGATTTTATTACTGATCTGCCTATGTGTGAGGGTTTTACTGTCATCTGGGTGGTCGTGGACCGTTTTAGTAAGATGTGTCATTTGGTTCCATTCATTAAGTTGCCCTGTGCCAAGACATTATCTAAGGTGCTTGTTAAGGAGATTGTCAAGCTCCATGGCGTTCCCACGGATATTGTTTCTGATAGAGGACCTCAGTCTGTGGCTCGCTTTTGGGTCGCTTTTTGTGACAGGTTTGGAGTCCATTTGTCATTTTCGTCTGGGTATCATCCTGAGTCTAATGGACAGATTGAAAGAAAGAACCAGGATGTTGAACAGTTTTGCGTTGTTTTGTGGCGGACAATCAGGAGGTGTGATCTGAGTTTCTGCCTCTCGCAGAATTTGCTCTTAACAATCATACATCCTCCTCTGCTGGGTGTTTTCCTTTTTTTTGTTGTACTGGGAGATATTCGTCTTTTGGTTCATTCTCCAAATTGGGGTCGGCGGTGCCGGAGGAGGAGAATTTTTCCGATGATTTGGAGAGAGTTTGGATTAATGTACGCTGCAACCTGCAAGAGGCTAACAAGAAGTCCAAGAAGTATTTTGACAGGAAACATAAGGAGGTTTCGTTTACTGTTGGTGACATGGTTTGGTTGTCCTCAAAGAACCTCTAAAAAACTGGGTCCTAAGTTTGTGGGTCCATTTAAAGTGCTTCAGGTTGTTAACCCGTCTACTGTTAGGTTGGATGTCCCTACTTCCTGGAAGATTAATACTGTGTTTCATGTTTCCTTGTTGAAAAAGGCTGATGTTTCAGATAGGGATGCCACTGTCTCAGTTCCTCCTGTGGTGGAAGACGGCGAATATGAAATTTCTCGTATCTTGAATTCTAGATGGCATAGAGGGAGATTACAGTATCTTGTCTCCTGGAAGGGTTTCGGTCCCGAAGACAACTCCTGGGTAAGGACGGATGATGTCTCTGCTCCTAGGCTTGTTAAAGCTTTCCATAAGAGGTTTCCAGATAGGCCTGGACCTGGAGGACCTGGAGGATCTGTTAGAACCCTCCTGTTTGTTTTTTCCATCTTGTATTTTGCGGTCACGTGACCATCTGCCTTTATATTCCAGCTCCGCCCTTTTGGCTGTGCTGGATTTCAGTGTTTGACTGTTTCTCTAGCCAGGTGCTTCTGTGCCTTTCTCTGTCAGCTCGTTTTGTCTTTCTGGGACCTCTAGTACTTTTTTGTCTGTTTGTCTTTTTGTGTTCTGCAACAACTTCTCTGTTTAGGACGTGTCCCATTTTTGTCCCAGTCCTTAGTTCTTTTAGGGACCCCTCCCCTTATGCTATAGGTCTTCATTCAAACTAGCCGAGGACTAAGGCGAGTTTTTCGCTAGGAACAGGCAGCCCACTACATCGTAGGGAATTCAGCTTAGTTTTACTGTAGGGACAGTTTTTCCTTATCTTTCCTTAGTACATGTTGGAGATCATAACAACATCATTCCACAGAACTTCAGTGGACCATTGCCATTGCCAGAACTCAGTACTATAATTCTCAGTGGTGCAGCCCCCTGTGTCAGGTTCATAATCTTTGCCTCCGCAACCCAGACTTTGTCAGGTTCATCATATATTAACCCTAAGGTGTAAAAAAAAGTCACAGATGACTGTTCTAGGGCTTGGGGGCACAAAAAAATGCCCAAGTATGAGGACCCCCTCGCAGTAAAACCATTATTATTCCCACCCACTGGGACTCATTCCGTGATGACTGGGGTCACAGGGTAAAAAATAGCCTGCAACTCTCCCTGGACATCCTAAACAGGTCTTTATCCCCTAAAAATTTGTCAGGAAGGGCCATTACTGGTTTGAGAGAAACCAACTACACATCAGAGGATACTGACATCACAGCCACTTCCGGCAGTGGAGAGCTATGGGAAGTTTTCATCAAACTTATCATCTGACCCTGCAAATGATATTGCTATGATTCAAGACTCAGGTATTCCTTGGCCAGGTCCTGAATCACCTGTATCAGATTCTCTACCTGGTCACAGAGCTTGTGAACAGAATCCATACTGGCGAAAAAGACAAATATATGCACCAATTGTAATGTGAAACTAGTCACTAATCAAGGACAAGCCAAGAGGTTGGGTAGGCAAGAGGCCCGAGGTCAAAAGCCAGGAGGATTCGTCATAGATAGAGGGATGAGACAAAGGCATAGTAAGGTCACAGTCCAGGGTCAGAATTCCAAGAAGGTAGTGGATCACGCTGTAGCATTGGCGTCTCTGCCCCCAGCTAGGCAGAGACGCCGTCCCTCTCACCTTCCTGCTCCGGGCGCGGCGTCCTCCAGCGCTCCTTCCCTCGCTGCTGCCGGCGCACGCTCCTTCCCGGGCACTGTGCTTAGGGCGCGCGTGCGCGCTCCCCCTCTCTTAAAGGGACCATGCGCACCGTCCTAAGGAGTCCCCGGCCAATTGCCAGAGGACCTCCCATATTTAAGGCACCTCCTCCAAAATGGAGGTGCCCGAGCAAAGTTGTTGCACAGTTCTGTTCTCTGCTTCAGCCCTCAGGTCCCGCTGCTCGCCTGACTCCTCGTCCTGCCTGCCAGCCCGTTATCTGCCTGTTACCTGCCGAGCCTGCCAGCCTGCTCACCTGGAGCGCTCACCTGTTACCTGCCTGTTACCTGCCCTGTCTGCCAGTCCGCTCACCTGGGAGCATCCGCCTGTTACCTGCCCTGTCTGCCAGTCCGCTCACCTGGGAGCATCCGCCTGTTACCTGCCCAGTCTGTCAGTCCGCTCACCTGGGAGCATCCGTCTGTTACCTGCAGAGTCCGTCAGCCCACTCACCTGGGAGCGCTCACCAGTTACCTGCCTGTTACCTGCCTTGTCGGTCTGCCCGCTCTCCTGGGAGCGCCCGCCTGTTTCCTGCCAGCCTGCCTGGAGGCTCTCCCGTCACTTGCTGTGACCACCTGCCTGGTAACCCTAGAGACTACTACCTGCTCTGCTGTCACGTACCGTGACCACCTGTCAGCTACCAGAGACTTCTGCCCGCTTGCCGTGTCCATCCGTCATACCGGTCAGTCCCAGCCATCTGACCCGTGGGAGTTACCTGCTGTCTTACAAGGTCATCCCCAGAGTAGCTCCTGGTCCCTCGGCCCGGATCCTCCCTGGTCACGGTGTCGTTTGCTGCCGTCCGACCAGGGTCGGTTCGGGTTGATACTTAGTCACGCCCCTCTGGGTCCCTCCTTGCACCTCGGCACAGAGGTTCCACCACCCGGACCCGTTACACATGCCAAAAGGGCTAGACAAACGCAAGGTCAAAGGCAAATCCAAGGTCAAGCGACAAAGATCAGATCACAAGACTAGGAGCACAGAACAGACACACACCTCTTGAGCAAAACTACAATTGGCAGTAATCTAAGATAGAGAGCTGGCTAAATAGCTAGGAAATTACTTCAAAATGCCACTTAAGACACTGACAGCTCAGCACCCCCCAGAATCCGAACTGTTATTCACTGCGTCCAGACACACTGATAGGTGGAATCGTGACAGTTGAGCATATAATTTGTATATTTTTGGAGTGTAGGTATGTTGCTTGTGCAGGTACAAGAAGACTTACATTTTGTGCAATTAAGGTTGGCTAGCTGCCATTGAGTCACCTTGCTACTGGAATAATAATAAAGTTAAAATCTAATAGATATATGTATAAAAAATGTAAAAAGTAACAAAGATAAATTCTGTTTTTAAAGCATCGACCTATGATGAAAAATTTAAAATACTCCCAATTCCCTTTTCAAACCCTTCCCTTGTATAAATAAGAAATAACATATAACTGTAATAAACATTTTCCAATTCATTGATGTTGGCTCAAGTATATCTTTTATAAGTCAGAAGAATCTTCTCATTTGTTACTGAATTCTATATTAATAATGCTGCTGTTACAGAATCTTCTTCCAGGATTATTGATGCCACTTTCTTATTTTTTGTACATCCTCGCAATTCCATAAGTGTGTAATGAATATATTTAAATAAAACAACAACCAATAACAGACCGTGGGGCATTCCCCTTACAAGTTTTGGCATCTCTCTAAAAGACACATAATTACTTTGCTTTCTACATTTAGCTAAATATCAATCTATTTACAAAGCTTTTTACCAACTTCTAAGTGCTTAGATTGTACTGTAACCTCCTGCCAGGCACTACATCAAATCCTTGGCAGTAGTTTAAAAAGACGCATTCTTTGCACAAACTTCTAATTACTTTCAAGGAACTCATATTGTTTTTTTTTATTTTGTTGTTTGTACTTAATTGTTTTTGTATTCATTAATCCAGTCTGATACCATTAATTTATGTTCTAAATATACAAACTAGAATATCTCAAAAGTAATTATATACTGAAGGTGGCTACTTAATTTACCACTAAGGGTGTATTCTGGCAGTTTTTACAATATTATTTTGTATTGCATCCTATGCAGGAATGTAACTATGGGTATATGGGAACAAGGGCAACTTTTGACCCTGTCCGCCTCCCCACTAGCTTGTTGCTTAGATGCCATATTACTTTTGCTAGGATTAATATAAGTTCTTACAACCTTAAAAACAAAACAAAAAAGCAAAAACAAAACACATGCAAACACATACACAGTACTGTGCAAATGTTTTAGGCAGGTATGAAAAAATACTGAACATAAGAATGCTTTAAAAATAGAAGTGATAATAGATAATAGTAAAGTGAATGAATAAAAGAGAACTCTAAATCAAATCAAATATTGGTGTGAGCATTTTTTGCCTCTCCCTCTCCGACCGCTTACAATCTGACTTTTGACTGCACCGTTCCACTGAAACTACCCTGACTAAACTCACCACTGACCTACTAACCTCCAAATCCAAGCGACACTACTCTGTCCTCCTCCTCCTAAACCTGTCCTCTGCTTTTGAAACAGTGGACCATTCCTTATTGCTACAGATTCTTTCATCTGTTGGCATCACAGACTTGTCCCTAACGTGGATCTCCGCGTTCCTAACAGACCGGACATTCAGCGTCTCCCACTCACACACCACCTCCTCACCTCGCCCCCTAACTGTCGGTGACCCTCAAGGTTCAGTTCTGGGGCCTCTGCTCTTCTCCATTTACACCTTCGGCCTGGGACAGATCACAGTATCCCACGGCTTTCAGTATCATCTCTATGCTGATGACTTACAGATCTACCTCTCTGGACCCGATATCACCTCCCTACTAACCAGAATCCCACAATGTCTGTCCTCTACTTCATCCTTCCTCTTTGTTAGATTTCTAAAACTTAACATGGACAAAACAAAATTCATCATCTTTCCCCCATCTCACGCAACTCCCCCAACGGCTGCTCACTCTTCCCAGTCCCGCAAGCTCGCTGCCTCATGGTAACCCTGGACTCTGATCTCTCCTTCAAACTACATATCCACTTCCTGCCGACTCCAACTCAAAAATATTTCCCAGATACATACATTCCTTACTCAAGAATGTGCAAAAACCCTAGTCAACGCCCTAATCACTCCCGCCTCGACTACTGCAACCTCATGCTCTGTGGCCTCCCCTTTAACACTCTCGCACCCCTCCAATCTATCCTAAACTTTGCTGCCTGATTAATTCATCTGTTCCCCCCCTATTCCCCCGCCTCTCCCCTCTGTCAATACCTTCACTGGCTCCCCATTACCCTGACACTCCAGTTCAAAATCCTAACTTTGCATAAATAGTAGTGTTGAGCGAGCACTAAAATGCTCGGGTGCTCGAAGCTCGGGCCGAGCTCGCCGTGATACTCGGGTGCTCGACCCGAGCAATGAGCCCAATGTTAGTCTATGGGAGACTCGAGCATTTTTGCGTTGGCACCCCCGGCAGTCTTTTAAAAGCCTAACAAGTGCCCAAAACGATAGTGACAGTGCTCAAATGACATGGAGACAGCATGGGGATCGCCCCAGGAAGCATTTCTGACCCCCACGTCACTGCTGTCAACAACGTGGTCAGAGGTATTAAGCCACTTTTACAGGCTCACAATAAAACGTTCAAAAACGAAAGTGAAACTTTTTTCCTGTGAAATATGTTAAGGAACATCCCTTCCAGGGTAAAGACTTGTGTATAAGTTAAAATAAATGACCAAAAACAAAAATACTCCTCCACACCTTCGGCTATGTTCACAAGTAGCATTTTTTATGCGTTTTTGCACTTTTGTATTGCTTTCAACTATGACAAATGCATTCACCGTGAAATGTCATTTTAACATTTTACAAACTTATCTGGCCATGTGCTGTGTGACACATGCATAAAGTGCTGAAAAGACAAGGGAACAGCATGGGGAAGACCCCTGGAAGCATCTCTGACTCCCAGGTCACTGTCTAAAAGTGTGCCCATCATAAGTGATCCTTACCGCATCAGAAGATACAGACTTGCAACTATCCCCATGCAAGTTCTAGTCCCAGGGCAGTGTTCAATTGTACCTCCCCCATTCCTTGCAATACAAGCTCAAGTATGCAGCCTGCCACCCACCCACCCCCAGGCTGCAATACCATACTGCTTGCTTGCTTGAACTTGAAATTGGGCCTTTTAGGCATGTGGAGGCGGAATCTGGCCACCACTTCATGGCTGTGTTGGTGGCCTGGAATCCATACTCAGTCCCCAGCCGCCCGGCGGCCGGGTGTCCATGCTCGGTCCCCAGCCGCCCCGCGGCCGGGTGTCCACACACGGTCCCCAGCCGCCTGGGGGCAGCCGGGTGTCCATTAACGGTCCCCAGCCGCCCCTATTTCTCCTTGGAACATCCCCCCACACACTTTTCTTAGCCCGGCCTGCTTTAGGCAGCATTGGACGAGCCCACCAGAGAACCAGACTCCTCCGGTGGGCCTGACTTCTCCATCGGTGGAGTTGAGAGTGCCAAGGTGAGGAGCATGATGATGATGACAGAAGTTAGCATCTGCTATGCTTTCTTTTAATGCAAGTGTAAGTGTTCAGCCTGCCACCCACCCACCCCCAGACTGCAATTCCATACTGCTAGCTTGCACTTGAAATGTGGCCTTTTAGTTTGGAGGAGGCCGAAGCTGGCCACTACCTCATGGCTGCTTCGGCAGCGAGGTATCCATACTCAGTCCCCAGCCGCCCATATTTGTCCTGGTGTGCCTTATATATAAGATTAAGCGCGTATACCAAAACATTACCTGTGCCCTCCCCAGTGCATTTAGTGGGAAGGAGAGCCTATTCCGCTGTAGTGTGTGCATGCCAAACCCCTGTTCATGGTACATGCGAAGATGCCTCCCACCTTGCACCTGTCGTTGCAGACTTGCAACTATCCCCATTCAAGTCCTTGTCCCAGGGCAGTGTTCAATTGTACCTCTACCATTCCTTGCAATGCAATCGCAAGTATGCTGCCTGCCACCCACCCACCCCCAGGCTGCAATACCATACTGCTTGATTGCACTTTAAATTGGCCCTTTTAGGCATGTGGAGGCGGAATCTGGCCACCACGCCATGGCTGTGTCGACGGCCTGGTATCCATACTCAGTCCCCAGCCGCCTGGTGGCCGGGTGTCCCCGCTTGCTCCCCAGCCTCCAGGGGGTGGCCAGGGGTCCATACTCGGTCCCCAGACACCCCTATTTGTCCCGGTAACCTTTCCCACACTTTTCTTAGCCTGGCCTGCTTTAGGGCAGCATTGACCGAGCCCACCGGACTATCAGACTCCTCCGGTGGGCCCTGGCTTCTCCATCAGGGGAGTTGAGAGTGCCAAGGTGAGGAGCATGATGAGGATGATAGAAGTTAGCATCTGCTTTGTTTTGTTGTAATGCAAGCGCATGTATGTAGTAGAGGCTAGGCCTGAGGTGGTCAGCGTTTTGGCGCATATCCTACCTCCTCCGAGGATTGCTGGATGTTTTCCTGCTACTATCCAAGTTCTATGACTCCCGTTAAAACAAAGCTTCAGGTGATAAATGATGGATGAGGTAGTGGCAAAGGAGATAGAGCAGGAGGAACAGGGACCATTCACATCAATATCAGGCCAGTCAACCAGATATGTCTTGTAGGATATGTTTCTGTAACAAAAGGAGCGGTTCGGCTACACAGTTATAGGGCATACAGTGAGTGCAATGCCTACCAAAAATTTCGAGCCACTCCAATGCCCCTTGGAAATGACATGGAGGTCAGAGGGCGTTAACTAAACCTTTTTTTCCATTTATAGCAACTGGGTCTCCCGTGCACTGTTGGCCTAAGCAGTGAATGGAAGGCTTTCCAAAAATTATGAGGAACTGCAATGCCCCTTACAAGAGCCATGTGTGGCACCCCAGGGGTCTGGTCACCACAGTAATAGAGATATTACGTCGGAGAGCAAGTGGGAGGTTTCCTGGTCAGGATCCCTTAAACATGCAACATCCTCCTGCCCCAATCCTAGGAGGGGAGAATTCTGCCCTTATAAACTGGATCTGGGGCGGGGTTGAGTGAGTCAGAGAACAGTCAGAGTCAGAGTGAGAGCAAGGGAAAGTAACAGCAAGGAGCTCTGTAGGAGCTAGGAGCTAAAGACCAGGGGCTGGAAGCTGAGCAGAGCTCGCCCTGGCAGAAGACAATAGGAACCGGACACAGGAGTCCGAAGCTGTGAGGACTTATATATCCAGCAGCAGAAACCAGCCAGCAGGGGATTTCAGGTCCTCTGGCCATAGAAGCCCGGAGGCTCAGTCACAAGTAAGGGACCAGCACCGCCGTCGTGGAGCGGAGGCTAAAAGAAGGCCCCAAGTCACCAGCCATACGGGTGAGCACTACACGGTACACTCAGGGACGTGGGCTACTTCTACCCGCTTACAGCAAGGTAGCCAGGAAGAGTGCAGACAGATGGGGAGGCCTACAACTCCACCTAGCCAGGGCAACTCCTGCTTGCTCACAGACTGACCAGGCCTCTTATGCTAGCCAGTACTCCCGGGAGGGTCTACCTTATAATCATCAGTAAAGACCCTGAACTGCACTGCAAAGACTCTCAGTCATTCCTGCTGCGCTCGTGCACCATCACCCCCATCATCCACACTCACTGTCCTGAGGCTATACTCCTCCCGAGGGGAGTTATTCCATTCTATGCTGCGCACACAACACCAGCCTCAGCGGTCTGCCTCGCAGCGGTGGTACTCCCTGACCACAATCCACGGGTGGCGCAGTCGGACAATTAACCTCAAAACCTAAGAAAGACTGCCACTGGTTTGACCAGCCTGAGCCACGGAACCAGGTCACCGCCACGGAGACTACAGACCCCAGAGACCCGGCACCGGGTATCCCACACACGTGTACACACGGCCCAGGGGGCGCGTCACATGCAGTACAGCATATTACAAACATAAGTCCCATTATTGGGGAGTGGGTGTCCCATGGTATTTGCTTATGCTTTCCAAGCAAAAGCTGCCAAAAATTAGGACGGAGCAACTTGCAATGCCCCTTACAAGAGCCATGCAGTACAGCATATTACAAACATAAGTCCCATTATTGGGGAGTGGGTGTCCCATAGTATTTGCTTATGCTTTCCCAGCAAAAGCTGCCAAAAATTAGGATGGAGCAACTTGCATTGATCCTTACAAGAGCCATGCAGTACACCATATTACAAACATAAGTCCCATTATTGGGGAGTGGGTGTCCCATAATATTTGCTTATGTTTTCCCAGCAAAAGCTGCCAAAAATTAGGACGGAGCAACTTGCAATGCCCCTTACAAGAGCCATGCAGTACAGCATATTACAAACATAAGTCCCATTATTGGGGAGTGGGTGTCCCATAGTATTTGCTTATGCCTTGCAAGCAAAAGCTGCCAAAAATAAGGACGGAGGAACTTGCAATGCTGGCACCCTGGTGGTATAGTGGTGGTGGAGGCTGAGGATAAGGAGAAGAAGATTAAACAGCCGAAACGAGGAAGCGTATACCCATGTGTGGGTGTGAAGCGGTGCATGTGAATACACCTCCCGAAATAACACAGTGGATTTGACTTTAAGTTACTCTGCTGTCATTTGGTGATGATGAGAAGTCTGGCCCAATCCAGCCCTTGTTCATTTTGATAAGGGTCAGCTTGTCAGCATTGTCAGTTGACAGGCGAGTGCGCTTATCAGTTATAATTCCCCCAGCGGCACTAAAAACACGCTCCGATAACACGCTAGCGGCAGGGCAGGCCAGGACCTCCAAGGCGTTCAGAGCGAGTTCATTCCAAGTGTCCAGCTTGGATACCCAATAATTAAAAGGCACAGAGGAATCACGGAGGACGCTGGTACGATCAGCAAGGTACTCCCTCACCATCTTTTGAAACTTTCCACTCCTTGTGAGAGTACCCCGTGCCTCAGGGCCTGTAAGCTGGGCGGGTGTCAGAAAACTGTCCCAGAACGTTGACAGTGTTCCCCTGCCTCTGCTGGATTGGAGTTGCATCTCTCTCGCCTGTACGCCTTGGTTGGGCAACGAACTGTGACCTCTGCCGCTAGCTGATGGGAATTTTTTTAAGAGTTCTGCAGCAAGGGCCTTCTGGTATTGCCCCATTATTGTAGACCTCTCCACCTCAGGAATAAGAGAGTGAAAGTTCTCCTTGTAGCGGGGGTCTACAAGTGTCACCAACCAGTAATGACTGTCACCCAACATTTTGACAACGCGAGGGTCACGGTTAAGGCAGAGTAACATAAAGTCAGCCATGCGTGCCAGACTGGTAACGGGCAAGATTTCCGTGTCCTCACCAAGATGACGACTGACCATGCTCTCCTCCTCCTCTTCCTCCTCCCCCCTGTCCTCAGGCCACCTACGCTGAACCGACGGTATGACAGTTGTACAGGTACTACCGTCTACAACGCATGATAGCAGCTCCTGTTCTTCCTCCTCCTCCTCTCCCTCATTGTCCCCCAATGCACGTTGGGATGAGATGAGGCTGGGCTGTGTGTAATCGCCCGCTACGGCTTCTTGATCCATCTCATCATACTCTGGCTGCAATGCCTCCTCTTTAATTCTCTGCAGAGAGCGTTGCAAAATACAGACAAGTGGGATGCTGACACTAATGATGGCATCATCGCCACTCACGATCTTGGTGGCCTCCTCAAAGTTTGTCAGGATGGTACATATGTCAGACATCCAGGTCCACTCCTGAGGTCTTATGTGTGGAGTCTGACCTGAATATCGACGGCCTTGTTGCTGCTGGTACTCCACAACTGCTCTCTTCTGCTCACAAATCCTTTGCAACATGTGGAGGGTAGAGTTCCAACGTGTGGAGACATCACACACCAGTCGGTGTGCTGGAAGCTACAAACGCTGCTGCAACACAGCAAGGGCGGGGGAAGCTGTAGCCGACTTGCGAAAATGAGCTGACAGGCGGCGTACTTTCACGAGCAGATCTGGCAACTCGGGGTATGATTTAAGAAACCGCTGAACCATGAGGTTAAGCACATGAGCCAGGCATGGTACGTGTGTGATCTCACCTCATCTCAGAGCCGCCACCAGGTTACGGCCATTGTCACACACGACCATGCCGGGATGTAGGTTCAGCGGTCTCAGCCACAGATCTGCCTGCTCTTTCACAGCTGTCCACAACTCACAAGCAGTGTGAGGTTTATCACCTAAGCTTATGAGTTTCAGCACAGCCTGTTGCCGCTTGGCGGAGGCAGTACTGCAATGCTTCCAGCTTGTAACTGATGTGGTGATATCTGAGATGGAGGCTGAACATGAAGAGGAGGAGGAGGAGGAGGATGCGTAGGAGCTGTACACTGTGGGAGCAACTCTGACTGACATAGGGCCCGCAATCCTCGGTGTGGGGAGGATGTGTTCCGTCCCAAGGTCTGACTGGGTCCCGGCTTCCACTATGTTTACCCAGTGTGCCGTCAGAGAGATGTACCGTCCCTGGCCACAAGCACTTGTCCACGTGTCCGTTGTCAGGTGGACTCTCCCAGTAACTGCGTTGTTGAGGGCACGGCAGATGCTTTGGGACACGTGCTTGTGTAGTGCGGGGATGGCACACCGGGCAAAATAGTGTCGGCTGGGGACCGAGTACCGAGGGACGGCCACCGCCATAAGATTGCGGAAGGATTCCGTCTCCACCAGCCTAAAAGGCAGCATTTCCAATGCAAGCAGTCGTGAAATGTGCGAATTTAGGACTGTGGCCTGTGGGGCGTTAGCTGCGAATTTCCGCTTTCGTTCAAAGGTCTGGGATATGGACAATTGAACGCTGCGGTGGGAAGTGGAAGTGGACGTTGATGCTGTTTCTTGAGAAACTGCCATAACAAGTGAAGACTGTAACATACCTGGCGGCGTCCTTGCATAGTGGTCCATCTCCCACTGTGCAAGAGCGCGCACTTGATCTCCAGTCCAGTTTGCTAGCCTGGCTTCCCTCCATGCTGTCTGTTTGCCTCTGTGTCTGCTGCTTAAGGGCGGTGCCCGATCACTTCCTGCTTTTTGTATCTGCTGCAGACACACCCCTTGTGCGTCCTCAGCCTATTGCTGTCTGCCATCTGGTATTTAACCCAGCTGCTACAATGAATCCCTGCCTGAGCATTGTGTTCTGTCAGTTGGCCTTTGGTCACTGATATGCCAGGTCCCGTTTATGTTTCCTGCCTTCGGTATCAGTTCCCGTGTCTGAACTGTGTCCTGTTTGTATTCTCTCCTAGCCTGTTCTGTTTTTCTCTATGTCCATACTTTCCCTTTTTCTGCAGAGTCTGAACTCGTACCTAACTCCTGCTTGTTGTCACTTCTCTGCAAGTACCCTGTGGGTATATGGTTCTGCCTTTCCCTTCTAGTCTGTTCCGTGTGAACAGAACCCTGTCTCTACCGCGTCTTTCGCTTTGCTCAGCTCTGTCCACCGCGTCTGCATCTTTCGCTTTGCTCAGCTCTGTCCACCGCGATTGCGTCTTTCGCTTTGCACAGCTCTGTCCACCGCGTCTGCGGTTTTCGCTTTGCTCAGCTCTGTCCACCACGTCGGCGGTTTTCGCTTTGCTCAGCTCTGTCCACCGCGTCTGCGGTTTTCGCTTTGCTCAGCTCTGTCCACCCCGTCTGCGGTTTTCGCTCTGCTCAGCTCTGTCCACCGCGTCTGAGGTTTTGCTTTGCTCAGCTCTGTCCACCGCGTCTGCGGTTTTCGCTTTGCTCTGCTCTGTCCACCGCGTCTGCGGTTTTCGCTTTGCTCAGCTCTGTCCACCGCGTCTGCAGTTTTCGCTTTGCTCAGCTCTGTCCACCGCGTCTGCGTTTTTCGCTTTGCTCAGCTCTGTCCACTGCGTCTGCGGTTTTCGCTTTGCTCAGCTCTGTCCACCGCGTCTGCGGTTTTCGCTTTGCTCAGCTCTGTCCACCGCGTCTGCGGTTTTCGCTTTGCTCAGCTCTGTCCACAGCGTCTGCGGTTTTCGCTTTGCTCAGCTCTGTCCAACGTGTCTGCGGTTTTCGCTTTGCTCAGCTCTGTCCACCGTGTCTGCGGTTTTAGCTTTGCTTAGCACTGTCCACAGCGTCTGCGGTTTTCGCTTTGCTCAGCTCTGTCCACCGCGTCTGCGGTTTTCGCTTTGCTCAGCTCTGTCCACCGCGTCTGCGGTTTTCGCTTTGCTCAGCTCTGTCCACCGCGTCTGCGGTTTTCGCTTTGCTCAGCTCTGTCCACCGCATCTGCGGTTTTCGCTTTGCTGAGCTCTGTCCACCGCGTCTGCGGTTTCGAATTTGTCTCCCAGTCTGTACTGGACCCTACTCAGCCTGCGCTCTAGTCTGCCTTTTCCTGTGTTCCCCGGTGTGGGTCAACAGCCGTGTCCGGAGTCTGACCTGGAGTAGACCCTGGTTCCTCTGCTCGGTTCCTCCCTGGTGCACTGGCGTCGTATGCCGTCGTGCGACCTTGGTCGGATCGGGCAGATACTTAGTTACGCCCCTCCAGGCACTCTCCGGTTCATGGCACAGTGGAATCACTACATAAACACGCACACGCCAGTCAGTCCGGACGTGTGCATTACAGCATGATCAGGCCATGGTTCCCGTTGAGCCCTATTGGCTTCGCTCTCTGAGACGTTTTCCAGCGAATACGTGCATTAAAAATAAATAAATAACATTTTTTTTTTTTTCTCTGTCTGAGTTCCAGGCGAATTACGCACCCGTCCAGATGGATCTTTCTGCACTCATTCCTGCGGATCCGCCATGGTACTATAGGGATCCAAGACAGAGTCATGCATTTGTGGAGCAATGCATGCTACACTTTAAGGCCTACCCTCTCTATTTTCCTTCCGATTGGGCTAAAGTGGCCTTTATGATTGACTACCTAGCGGGTGATGCCTTGAAATGGGTCACCCCCCTATGGGAAGCATGGGATCCTGTCGTCCTTGATCTGCAGGCCTTCCTGGTGGCCTTTCGTATGGTCTTTGAGGACCCTAACCCTGAAACCACTGCTGAAGCTTCACTTCCCAATATCCCGGAGCAGTCCCGACCGGTAATGTGTGTGGGTAGCGCCCTAGTCCTCCTGCCCGAAGAGACTACTGCCCACCCAGAATCCACACAGGATGACTACGCTCTCCGGAATACTTCTCACAACCTCTAGAGGCAGTCCAGACGTGCTAGGCGTAGAGGCAAGCCGTCACGCCAAGGTCTGTTCTCCCAAAGACCTCCTGATTCCAACATTGAGGTTCCTGCTGAAGCTTCACTTCCCTGTATCCCGGAGCAGCCTCGACGGGCAATGTGCGTGGGTAGCGCACCAGTTCTCCTGCCCGAAGAGACTACTGCCTACCCAGAATCCACACTGGAGGACTTCCTGCACCCGGTATCTGATGCTTCACCCACTTTAACCGGTAAGCCTGTCCAAGGGTACTCTGAAGCAGTGATTACCTCAGAGTCTGTGCATCTCTACTACCTGGTGGAGGACCCCCTGTTGCCTCCTGAATCCTCCGGGATACCACCTGATGACAAATGGAGAGAGACTTCCCTACACCCGGTATCCGATACTTCGTCTGCTCCGTCCTGTGAGCCTGACAATGGGTACCTCAAAGCGGTAGTTACCCCCAAGTCTCTACACCCCTCCGGCCAGGCGGAGGACCTCCAGTTGTCTCCTGAACCCTTCGGGGTGCTATCTGGTAGCGAATGGACAGAGACTTTCCTATAATCTGCACCTGATACCTCGCCCGCTTCATTCGGTGAGTCCGACCTAGTGTACTCCAAAGCAGAGGTTACCCCCGAGTCTCTACACCCTTCCGACCTGGCGGAGGACCTCCAGTTGTCTCCTGAACCCTTTGGGGTGCTACCTGATAGCGAATGGACAGAGACTCTCCTATACTCGGTACCTGATACCTCGCCCGCTTCTTCCAGTGAGTCCGACCTAGTGTACTCCGAAGCAGAGGTTATCCCCGAGTCTCTACACCCCTCCGACCAGGCGGAGGACCTCCAGTTGTCTCCTGAACCCTTCGGGGTGCTACCTGATAGCGAATGGACAGAGACTCTCCTATACTCGGTACCTGATACCTCGTCAACTTCTTCCAGTGAGTCCGACCCAGTGTACTCCGAAGCAGAGGTTACCCCCGAGTCTCTGCACTCTTCCGACCCGGCGGAGGACCCCCAGTTGTTTCCTGAATCCTCCGGGGTACCACCTGATAACAAAGAGACAGTGACTTTTCTACACCTTGTACCTGATACCTCGCCCATTTCATCCTGTGAGCTTGACAAGATGTACCCCGAAGCAGAGGTTACCCCCGAGTCTCTGCACCCCTCCAACCCGTCGGAGGGCTTCCAGTTGTCTCCTGAACCCTCTGGGGTGCTACCTGATAATAAGTGGAGAGAGACTTCCTTGTGTGCTATTCCTGGCACTCCACCCGTTTCGTCTGTTGCTGAGGATGGCTGGATAGGAGGTAGCATCCTAGCTACCCAGAGGAGACCAGTTTTTCCGGTGGACAGTGGAAGTGATCTCCTTGAAGTAAAGGATTGGCCCTCGAATTCCCTGCGGAACATTCTGGCAGGCCTGAAGAAGAGGGGGCGTAAGGGGGGGGGTACTGTCACATACCTGTCGGCGTCCTTGCATAGTGGTCCATCTCCCACTGTGCAAGAGCGCGCACTTGATCTCCAGTAAAGTTTGCTAGCCTGGCTTCCCTCCATGCTGCCTGTTTGCCTCTGTGTTTGCTGCTTAAGGGCGGCGCCCGATCACTTCCTGCTTTTTGTACCTGCTGCAGACACACCCCTTGTGCGTCCTCAGCCTATTGCTGTCTGCCATCTGGTATTTAACCCAGCTGCTCCAATGAATCCCTGCCTGAGCATTGTGTTCTGTCAGTTGGCCTTTGGTCACTGATATGCCAGGTCCCGTTTATGTTTCCTGCCTTCGGTATCAGTTCACTTGTCTGAACTGTGTCCTGTCTGTATTCTCTCCTAGCCTGTTTTGTTTTTCTCTATGTCCGTACTTTCCCTTTTTCTGCAGAGTCTGAACTCGTACCTAACTCCTGCTTGTTGTCACTGTACTTCCGTTTGTGAGTTTGTGGTCCACTCGCTACTTCTCTGCAAGTACCCTGTGGGTATCTGGTTCTGCCTTTTCCTTCTAGTCTGTTCCGTGTGAACAGAGCCCTGTCTCTACCGCGTCTTTGGCTTTGCTCAGTTCTGTCCACCGCGTCTGTGATTTTCACTTTGCTCAGCTCTGTCCACCGCGTCTGCGGTTTTCGCTTTGCTCAGCTCTGTCCACCGCGTCTGCGGTTTTCGCTTTGCTCAGCTCTGTCCACCGCGTCTGCGGTTTTCGCTTTGCTCAGCTCTGTCCACCGCGTCTGCGGTTTGCGCTCTGCTCAGCTCTGTCCACCGCGTCTGCGGTTTTCGCTCTGCTCAGCTCTGTCCACCGCGTCTGCGGTTTTCGCTTTGCTCAGCTCTATCCACCGCGTCTGCGGTTTTCGCTTTGCTCAGCTCTGTCCACCGCGTCTGCGGTTTTCGCTTTGCTCAGCTCTGTCCACCGCGTCTGCGGTTTTCGCTTTGCTCAGCTCTGTCCACCGCGTCTGCGGTTTTCGCTTTGCTCAGCTCTGTCCACCGCGTCTGCGGTTTTCGCTTTGCTCAGCTCTGTCCACCGCGTCTGCGGTTTTCGCTTTGCTCAGCTCTGTCCACCGCGTCTGCGGTTTTCGCTTTGCTCAGCTCTGTCCACCCCGTCTGCGGTTTTCGCTTTGCTCAGCTCTGTCCACCGCGTCTGCGGTTTTCGCTTTGCTCAGCTCTGTCCACCGCGTCTGCGGTTTTCGCTTTGCTCAGCTCTGTCCACCGCGTCTGCGGTTTTCGCTTTGCTCAGCTATGTCCACCGCGTCTGCGGTTTTCGCTCTGCTCAGCTCTGTCCACCGCATCTGCGTTTTTCGCTCTCCTCAGCTCTGTCCACCGCGTCTGCGGTTTTCGCTCTGCTCAGCTCTGTCCACCGCGTCTGCGGTTTTCGCTTTGCTCAGCTCTGTCCACCGCGTCTGCGGTTTTCGCTTTGCTCAGCTCTGCCCACCGCGTCTGCCGTTTTCGCTTTGCTCAGCTCTGTCCACCGCGTCTGCGGTTTTCGGTTTGCTCAGCTCTGTCCACCGCATCTGCGGTTTTCGCTTTGCTCAGCTCTGTCCACCGCGTCTGCGGTTTTCGCTTTGCTCAGCTCTGTCCACCGCGTCTGCGGTTTTCGCTTTGCTCAGCTCTGTCCACCGCGTCTGCGGTTTTCGCTTTGCTCATCTCTGTCCACCGCGTCTGCGGTTTTCGCTTTGCTCAGCTCTGTCCACCGCGTCTGCGGTTTTCGCTTTGCTCATCTCTGTCCACCGCGTCTGCGGTTTTCGCTTTGCTCAGCTCTGTCCACCGCGTCTGCGGTTTTCGCTTTGCTCAGTTATGTCCACTGCGCCTGCGGTTTTCGCTTTGCTCAGTTCTGTCCACCGCGTCTGCGGTTTTCGCTTTGCTCAGCTCTGTCCACCGCGTCTGCATTTTTCGCTTTGCTCAGCTCTGTCCACCGCGCCTGCGGTTTTCGCTTTGCTCAGCTCTGTCCACCGCGTCTGCGGTTTCGAATTTGTCTCCCAGTCTGTACTGGACCCTACCCAGCCTGCGCTCTAGTCTGCCTGTTCCTGTATTCCCCGGTGTGGGTCAACAGCCGTGTCCGGAGTCTGACCTGGAGTAGACCCTGATTCCTCTGCTCGGTTCCTCCCTGGTGCACTGGCGTCGTATGCCGTCGTGCGACCTTGGTCGGATCGGGCAGATAGTTAGTTACGCCCCTCCAGGCACTCTCGGTTCATGGCACAGTGGAATCACTACATAAACACGCACACGCCAGTCAGTCCGGGCGTGTGCATTACAAAGACTGAGAGGAGGGGGCATCTTTACATGCAGTATGGACAGGGGATTGCCTTGCACACACAACAGGGGGTTCTATTGCACGCACAACAGTGGAAGAAGCAGTGGTGACACCCGCTGACACTGGTCGTGGACCCTGGGTTTCGCCCCACAAAGTCGGGTGCTTTGCTGCCATGTGCCTGATCATGCTGGTGGTGGTCAGGCTCGTAGTTTTGTCACCCCTGCTGATGCTGGCATGGCAGGTGGAACATATGTCCTTTTTGGGGTTATCAGCAGAGTCTTTAAAAAAATTCCAGACTCTGTAAGACCTACCGCTTGTACTGGCAACGTCCCTCGTGTCGGTGTTACGGGGAACGGTTGCCTGCCTTCTGTCTGCGGCCACCACACTGCTACTTCCTGCCTGTTGGGGTACTCTGCCTCCCTCCCCCTGTGTGCTGCTGGCCTCACTCTGCATGTCCTCCTTCCACGTTGGGTCAGTTACTAGCTCATCCACCACCTTCTCCTCTTCCACTTGCGCACCACGATCCTGTTCCTCACTTCCTGGCAATTGTGTCTCGTCATCGTCCACCTCTTGTGACAGATTGCCAACGTCGACTTCCTGTGGCCGTGGCTGTTCAAATATTTGGACATCGCAACATGGGATCTCCTCTTCCACCACTTCAAGCGTATCAGGCGAGGGGCCCAAATATGGAAATGGACCAGTGAACAGCTCTTCAGAGTGTCCAAGTGTGGGATCACTTGCTGTCTGACGACACTCGGCATGGTGGGAGGAAGGAGCATCAGGGTGAGGAGGAGTATGCAGTCGAGACTCACGGCTACTAAGAGTTGACCGTGTGGAAGACAGACCGGAGGTGGTGGTGCCCAGTTAACTGGAAGTATTATCTGCTATCCAATTAATAACCTGTTCATACTGATCAGTTCTCAATACTGGTGTTGTTCTGTGCTTCCCTAGTAATTCGGTCAAGAAGTGGGAGCGAGAAGATGTGGCTGTTGGTTGTGGCACATTTTCACCTTGGCCACGGCCCCGTCCTCTGCACGAACCATCACTAGAACGTCCACTTCCACGTCCCTTGCCACGCGCCTTGCCCATTGTAAATGAAGTAAAATAGCTTTCACTTGCACTATCAATGGAAAAAGGGTAATAAAGAGTAGATTAGAACCGTGGAAGAGGAAAACCACAGTTATTGTTTACTGGGGTATACCACACTTTTTTAAATAGAGATATTTGCGGCTGAACAGTGAGCGACACACTCAAACTGCTTTTTTTTAGATACCAAAGGCCCAAAACTGAATAGTACAGCGATTTGACCCGTGGAACTGCGAAACCACACTGGGATGTCGGGCCTACACAAGACTATTTTCAACAGATATATTTTTGTGTCACAACAGTCAGGAGACACTACTGTTTTTCTTTACGGAAAAAACTACCAAAACCTGAATAATAGAGATTTTTTACCGTGGGATGGCAAAACCACAGTTATTGTTTACTGGGGTATACCACACTTTTTTAAATAGAGATATTTGCGGCTGAACAGTGAGCGACACACTCAAACTGCTTTTTTTTAGATACCAAAGGCCCAAAACTGGATAGTACAGCGATTTGACCCGTGGAACTGTGAAACCACACTGGGATGTCGAGCCTACACAAGACTATTTTCAACAGATATATTTTTGTGTCACAACAGTCAGGAGACACTACTGTTTTTCTTTACGGAAAAAACTACCAAAAGCTGAATAATAGAGATTTTTTACCGTGGGATGGCAAAACCACAGTTATTGTTTACTGGGGTATACCACACGTTTTTAAATAGAGATATTTGCGGCTGAACAGTGAGCGACACACTCAAACTGTTTTTTTTTTAGATACCAGAGGCCCAAAACTGGATAGTACAGTGGTTTGACCCGTGGAACTGCAAAACCACACTGGGATGTCGGGCCTACACAAGACTATTTTCAACAGATATATTTTTGTGTCACAACAGTCAGGAGACACTACTGTTTTTCTTTACGGAAAAAACTACCAAAACCTGAATAATAGAGATTTTTTACCGTGGCATGGCAAAACCACAGTTATTGTTTACTGGGGTATACCACACTTTTTTAAATAGAGATATTTGCGGCTGAACAGTGAGCGACACACTCAAACTGCTTTTTTTTTTAGATACCAAAGGCCCAAAACTGGATAGTACAGCGATTTGACTC
This sequence comes from Phyllobates terribilis, assembly GCF_046119375.1. NCBI lineage: Eukaryota > Metazoa > Chordata > Amphibia > Anura > Dendrobatidae > Phyllobates > Phyllobates terribilis. Next base: position 321,465,323 of record NW_027362762.1, on the reverse strand, counting down.
GTGGAACTGCGAAACCACACTGGGATGTCGGGCCTACACAAGACTATTTTCAACAGATATATTTTTGTGTCACAACAGTCAGGAGACACTACTGTTTTTCTTTACGGAAAAAACTACCAAAACCTGAATAATAGAGATTTTTTACCGTGGCATGGCAAAACCACAGTTATTGTTTACTGGGTTATACCACACTTTTTTTTAAATAGAGATATTTGCGGCTGAACAGTGAGCGACGCACTCAAACTGTTTTTTTTTTTAGATACAAATGGCCCAAAAAGGATAATACAGAGGTTTGAACCGTGGAAGTGCAAAACAACACTTCTGTTTCTCTAGCCTACACCAGAATATTTTCAACAGTTATATTTGTGTCTGAAAAATCAGAGACATGCTTTTTTTTGGGGGGGGGGGGGGGGGGACACACCAAAAGGTTAATAAGACGGGTACTTGTGCAGTGTGAAGGAGGAAAAAAAAAAGGAGGATTTAGATGAAAAAAAAAGGATTTTTCCTGGCCCCCGACACCTGGTGCTAAGTCCAGCAATTTCAGCAACATGAGCACACAGGACAGTAATGCAGCGTTTGCTGGTATAACCACTGTGTCTCCTATACAGCCTGCCTGCCTGGTATCTGGGATGGATATTAGTCCTGTAAAGGGCTGTTTGTTTGTTCTGGCAGCCTTTACAGACCCTACACTAACTATTTCGCAGTTTATATCTCTCCCTAAATCAGCAGCGCTGTCCCTACACTGTCTTATCCGGAGCGACTGTGTCCAAGATGGCGGCGCTCCGTTTTAAATACTCGAGGTGACGCTGTGCGGCCAGCCAATCACTGTAATGCCCACAACCAACATGGCTGCAGCATTACAGTGACTGGCTGGCAATCCCTGCATGTTCATTGGCTCTGTAAAGAGCGCCAAACATGCAGGGCGGAGACCCGAGCTCCCGCCTGAGTAACCCGGAAATGCTCGGTGCTCGCCGAACATCCCGAGTAGCGTGATGCTCGGGCGAGTACCGAGCAGTGTCGAGCATGTTCGCTCAACACTAATAAATAGCCATCCACAACCTGTCTCCTCCATACATCTGCGACCTAGTCTCCTGGTACTTACCTACACGCAACCTCTGATCCTCACAAGATCTCCCTCTCTACTCCCCTCTTATCTCCTCTTCCCATAATCACATACAAAATTTTTCCTGTGCATCTCCCCTGCTCTGGAACTCTCAACCCCAACATATCAGACTCTCTACTACTGTGGAAACCTTCAAAAGGAATCTGAAGACCTACCTCTTCTGAGAAGCGTACAACCTACAGTAAACATCGCTTCACCATACTGCTGCACATCCAACTCTACCCTCACCTACTGTTCCTCACCCATCCCTTGTTGATTGTGAGCCCTCGCAGGCAGGGCCTTCTCTCCTCCTGTACCAATCAGTGACTTGTATTGTTCAAGATTATTGTACTTGTTTTTTATTATGTATACCCCTCTTCACATGTAAAGCGCAATGGAATAAATGGCACTATAATAATAAATAATAATAAGTAGTAATCCCCTACAGAGTAATAGTCCTCCTAGTGAAGCCATAGATTCCCTTTTCCTTGCCCCCATAAAGTATGATGCCAACAAAAGTTCCCCCCAAACACAGTATGATATCCACACAGTAAATTCCTACACAGCACCCTCCAGATGCACAATATGATGACCCTACTGTACCCACCAGGCAAACTATAATGACCCCAACACAGTATGAAGCCCCAACTGTGACCCCAGCACAGCCCTCCACACAAGATGATGGCCCCCACACGGTATGATGGACCCTAAACAAACCTCCACACTGTATAATGGCCCCCACTAGCCCTCCAAACAGTATAATGTCCTCACATAGCCCTCCAAATAGTATAATGGCCCCTACATAGCCCTCCAAACAGTATAATTGTTATGACTGCAAAAGTCCCTTCACACGGGTAGCGTACAAACCAGGAAGACTAGGAAAAATCCGTTCTCTGACCTTGGTCTGTCCATGCCTGACCGTGGAGGCTGGCACCCTAAGATAATGTAATGGATCCCCCACTTGACAGCGGCTCACCCTGAATGTCCTTAGCAGCTCCTAGGATCGCGATAGCAGAAGTTCACTAAGGAATAAAGGAATCACATAAAACTACTGTGACCAACACAAACTACAGTAAAGTGAATGAATCCAACAAAGTCTATCACCAGCAGGAAACACCAGTAGGAGAAGGTATTTAAAACTGAATACAAAAAGCAAAGCCACAGTAAGAAGAATTAAAATTCCCCCCAAATTCAAGAAAAAAACACAGCTAAATAATCAGCAGTATTTACCTGCTCAGATCTACAGACCAAAATGCACTACCAAGGTGCAGCAGACCCATATAAAGATGGAGGCTACACTACCACTACCACTCACAACCTACCATTTCATGGAGGGGTGACTGCTTAGCAATTGAATTGCACAAAAAGGCTTGTATAGGGCGCTGTTCACACTTGGGTAGTGCACATTATCCGGCTTACAGCCTATTAGTTATGCCAATACTATTAGATTAGGCGGGCTGCCCGGTACTTTACAAGTGCACCCCATGGGAACAGACACACCAGTTTACAATGCTAGCACTAATGGACACGGCTGCACCCCGGAATAAAAAAGTGCAAAAATGCATATATATAATATGAGGTATTAGTCGATATTTTGGCCAAAATATGTAAGCTCGTAACCCGCGTCAAGGGTCATCATGCTTACGAGTCTCTACACTAAATACAAAAAGAAAAGCCACAATAAGAAGAATTAAAATTCCCCCAAAATTCAAGAAAAAAACACAGCAAAATAATCAGCAGTATTTACCTGCTCAGATCTTCACAATTTTGTGCAATTCAAATGCTAAGCAGTCACCTCCTCCATGAAATAGTAGGTTGCGAGTGGTTGTCACATCAGTATTTCGCACCTGTGTAGCCGCCATCTTTATATGGGTCTGCTGCAACCTAGTCGTGCATTTTGGTCTGAAGATCTGAGCAGGTAAATACTGCTGATTATTTTGCTGTGTTTTTTTTTTATTTAAAATTCCCCCTAAAACATGATAGGCAGAGTAAATGAAAAACACCTGTTACCCAAAACCGACAGAAACAAAGATAACAGAACTATGACGACACAGCTTTTCTCCTTAATTATGGCAGACAAATTCAGTAAGCCAGGAGCTATATGCTTTTATCTTCATGTTGACTTTTGCATTTGTGTTCTTCTTTGGTTGATTAACACAGACTATTGTTTGAATAATCCTGAATGTTGACACTTGAGTTGAGATGTACTGCAACTTATTGTCTGCAAATCTTGCAAGATAGGGTCATGGAGCAATAATGTTTGATAAAATGCTAATTACGTATTACACCAGCCCAGGGAGTTGTTGATTTTCTGAGCAATGGAGGTCAAACTATGCAAGTTGATTAAATGCTCAATGAGTCATGAACCCCTTCCACCTTCATCCCTGACCCTTGACCTGTGAATGATGGCTAAAAGGACAATTGTGATCTATAAAATGGGGGTCTCTGCCTCTATTTGGGGTCATTCTACAGCATATCAGCTTAGGGGACTATGGCCCCAGCTAGAGGAATACAGATTGGATCCATTGACCATTGCTGAATCCTCAGCTACGTCTTGAAAAATCCAGGTGCACAGTTCACCTGGCCCCAGACTTCACTGGTCTCGGCTAGTTTCCTAAGCTTACTGTTACCTCCTCTCTTTGGGGGCCCGCCAAAAGGGGTGCCACTGGTAGGGGTAGTCAGCCCTGGAAGCCCCGAAATGGCAGCTACTCTCTTCGCAACGGGCCAGCAGAAGGGTGAGGACTCTGTAATTTGCACCATCTTGGGTATTTGCTGTGACTGTGTGACGCTCACAGCCCTCACCCTGGGAAGTGGGGTTACTCGGAGCCGGGTCAGATGTTTGGTGGGTTGTAGCCGTGGCCTGGACCCATTCCATGCCCAGGGCTGTCACATTAAAAAGGAGTAATGGGCTTTCAGGGTTGGTGTTCATCGAGTGGTGGTATAGACTACACCACCTGTGGTGTCTGGTGATGGCCATCAGCGCTGTGGCAGTCCTCTGAGGCGGGATGTAGTGGCAGCAGAAGGTGAAACTACTCCCCACAGGCGGAGCAGGGCCTCAGGGCAGAGAGGACAGGAGGATGGGAGTTGTAGTGGAGGATGTGGTGCGGTGTGGTGCGGTGCCGCGTTGCAATAAGGAGCCGGAGGCCATAGGTATCGTCTTCCAAGCTTTACTCACGGTAGAATGCAAGGCTTCTCCCTGCTCCTCACGGCGCACTGCGGCCACCAGGACCGGGGGTCGACCACCTCCGAGTAATTCAGATGCTTTAACCAGGGCCCCGCATCAGAGTGTTCCTAGACTTTTCCCACTAGGTCCTCTCCTGTCCGTGTGTAGTACTTGTACTAAGGCTGGATCTCCCTCTGGACTATGTACAGAACAAGGGTTCGGGTGGCGACTCTGCTCCGTTACCCAGTGGGATCCACTGAGCCTCCGGGCTTCTCTGACTGAGACATAGAGTAACAAAGTCAGATATCGGGGGCCGGTACCCTTCTTGCAGCAGGAATCCCTCTGAATAGGCCAGAATAGCGAGGACAGATGGCGTATACCGCTCCATCTGCATCCCCCTGGGATCCTTTTGCGGTGGAGCTAGACTCCTCTGCTCCAGGCCTTCTTGGGTAGGGACCTTGACCGGGTAGAGACAACCGTTAACTCTTGCCCGCTCCTCCACTCAAGGCCAGAGTACGAGGACTGTGTCTTCATCAACTGCAGGTTCACACAGAAAGCCACGTTCAATGATGAAGATCACAATCAAAAGACCATAAGCCCAAGATGGCTGTTGATTAAATATGAATTATTAAGTGTAACCTAAATGTGCGTCCTCCACCCTCACCCACTACATGGTTCCCCCCTATCTTTTGGTTCCCCCCATCTCCTCTATCCTGACTGGGGCAGCACCCTGGTGCATATAAGCCCCTGGATGCAGAGGTGGGGTCTTGTCAGCCGCACCATCCTTACCTCGAAGGGGAGATACCACACCTCATCAAAGAGGTGCAGTACCCCTGTGGCGGTCTAACCCTCAGGGGCGCCACATTCCCCCCTGGTGAAACACAGCACGTCCGCAGGCTGCAAAGAGAGCAAAACCTGGTACAGACTTTTTTATATTTTTATATAACAATTGAACAATCTTCCCATTATGGGAGGCACTTTTTCTTAAACGTTACAAATTTTAAATAGCGCAAAAGTATAAAAACATATAAAAGCATCACAGAGACATTATGCATGTAGACAGACTGATTAAAGTGCGGCATGAAAGAGTTAGTTCATAAGCAAGAGGGACCTGTCCCAAACCCTCAACGTAGGCCCTGGGGTGGCTGCAGGGCATGAAGATCCCGAGTTGGACCTCCAGGAGAGCCACACCAGACAGGTTTTTTTCTTCCGAGGTCTGAGGTAGAAGTATTCGCGGTTTTACTTAAAACCAATAGGGGGCACCTAAAGAGATGCAAACTATTTACAAGAAGTAGAAGAGTCTGTCTACTGCAAGTCTGCACAGACAAATGTCTCTAGAATCCGGGAGGAAAACATGGGGTTAACTGGAAACATAATAACATAATAACTGCAAAAAGGTTACAGCCGCCGGGGCCGCTTAATCCATATCTCCCCACCGAGGGAAAGGCTCATTCCTCCCGACGGAGGCTGGTCGGTCCTCCACTGCCGAGCGCGAGGGGGCGTAGCTGCTGGACACCTTGTGAACATCCAGGGCGTACCACCCCCGCACCCTGTGGTGGCGGGTGTACGACACAAAGTCACCCGGGAAGAGGTTCTGACCAGGGTGTCCTTTCTTCAGCCGCGGCTCGACGTCCCGCCGGCTGACGAAGACGTCTTGCTCAAACTGGGGACTCCCTATGAAGCCCCATCCTGCCTCATGGTGGAAGCAAACAACTTGCCCTTGCTCCCGGGGGCTTGGATGGGCTGCCTCCTCCTGGCGGGCCCTGAATTTTGCGGCCTTGGCGCGCACTTCGAGGCGCTCGCAGCGGACCTCCCTCTGCCGTTGCTCCCGATCGAGCAGGAGGATTTCCTGCCGACACAGCTCGCTCCTCCTCCGCGCTTCAGCCTGGGTCTCCCGGGGGAAGCCCATCAGGTCCCCCCCCTGGTTGTCCCAGGCCCACTCTTCAGCTGCCGGCCAGGTAACTGGAGGTGCGGGCAGCGGTGACAGCAGGGGCTTCTGCAGGTCCTCAGGGAGTGGGGACCAGTCCGGGTTTGGGTCGGTGGATTCCCCAGCAGACACAGGTTCCTCCAAGATGGGAGGCGTGAGTCAATACAGGCCTCCGGGGATGGCGGAAGCTTCTAGCTCTGGAGCAAAGACCTGCTCCCAGGTTACAGCGCCAGGTAGCAGGTACTCTGTCATCAGATCCAGGAGGGGCACAGTGGGCTCAGCAGCCGGGATGGGGGTATCACACTCACCCGATCCTGGGCTGCACGCGACCTCTGTTGATTCTTCCTCCCGAGTTGCTGCTCCTTGGCGGCGGGTCCGGATCCGCTGTAGCATTTCTTCCCGCCACGCGGCGGACGCTGCATGCTGGGCCTCAGCTACCCTTCTAGCAAGGTCCGGGGTTTCCTTGCGGAGAAACTCAAGATCTCCTGGGGTCAGGGACATGCCACCCTCCTCGCCGATGGGAGAAGGACCTGAGCCAGGTTCGGAAAGCTCCGGTAGACTTCCCTCAGCAGCGTCCATGTCTGCTCCTGAGGATGGTAAGTCTCGGACAGTTATGGCCGCACCTTGTGGTTTCCTTCGTTCCCTCCTCTTTTCGGGGCGGCTCCAGGGTGGTAGGCTGATAGGCACGCCTTCGGACATCCCATCCGTTTTGACGGACACTGCCCCGAGGATAGTCTATAATGGAAGGGGCGGTCTGCTCTTTTGGAGCCATGGGGGAGCCAGGCCCACGATAGGTGGTGCTAGGAAGCTGTCCTTTCTACACATTATGGCGTCCGTTCTTCTTGGGCGGGCGCCATTTTAAGTGGAAAACGACAGTGTAAGGTAAAAGGCGCACAGTACCCAGTAGCAATGGGCAATCTCCTTCCGTTGCTGCGGGCACGCAATCCTGCCGACTACGCCAAGTTGTGACGCTAACAGCCCTCACCCTGGGAAGTGGGGTTACTCGGAGCCGGGTCAGATGTTTGGTGGGTTGTAGCCGTGGCCTGGACCCGTTCCGTGCCCAGGGCCGTCACATTAAAAAGGTGTAATGGGCTTTCAGGGTTGGTGTTCATCGAGTGGTGGTATAGACTACGCCACCTGTGGTGTCTGGTGATGGCCACCAGCGCTGCGGCAGTCCTTTGAGGTGGGATGTAGTGGCAGCAGAAGATGGAACTACTCCCCACAGGCGGAGCAGGGCCTCAGGGCAGAGAGGACAGGAGGATGGGAGTTGTAGTGGAGGATGTGGTGGGGTGTGGTGCGGTGCCGCGTTGCAATAAGGAACCGGAGGCCATAGGGGTAGTCTTCCAAGCTTTACTCACGGCAGAATGCACAGCTGCAAGGCTTCTCCCTGCTCCTCATGGCGTGCTGCGGCCACCAGGACCGGGGGTCGACTACCTCCGAGTAATTCAGATGCTTTGACCAGGGCCCCACACCAGCGTGTTCCTAGACTTTTCCCACTAGGTCCTCTCCTGTCCGTGTGTAGTACTTGTACTAAGGCTGGGTCTCCCTCTGGACTATGCACAGAACAAAGGTATGGGTGTCGACTCCGCTCCATTACCCGGTGGAATCCACTGAGCCTCCGGGCTTCTCTGACTGAGACATAGAGTAACAAAGTCAGATATCGGGGGCCAGTACCCTTCTTGCAGCAGGAATCCCTCTGACTAGGCCAGAATAGCGAGGACAGGTGGCGTATACCGCTCCGTCTGCATCCCCCTGGGATCCTTTAGCGGTGGAGCTAGACTCCTATGCTCCAGGCCTTCTTGGGTAGGGACCTTGACCGGGTAGAGACAACCATTAACTCTTGCCCGCTCCTCGACTCAAGGCCAGAGTACGAGGACCGTGTCCCCATCAACTGCATGTTCACACAGAAAGACACGTTCAGTGATGAAGATCACAATCAAAAGACCATAAGCCCAAGATGGCTGTTTATTAAATATGAATTATTAAGTGTAACCTAAATGTGCGTCCTCCACCCTCACCCACTACATGGTTCCCCCCTATCTTTTGGTTCCCCCCATCTCCTCTATCCCGACTGGGGCAGCACCCTGGTGCATATAAGCCCCCTTCAGGTGGGAGAGGTGTAGTGTTGGATGCAGAGGTGGGGTCCTGTCAGCCGCACCATCCTTACCTCGAAGGGGAGATACCACACCTCATCAAAGAGGTGCAGTACCCCTGTGGCGGTCGAACCCTCAGGGGCGCCACAACTGTTCTATATGTCATTTTTTGCCTGCGGTTCAATAAATTATGGCCACTTTGTTTTACTCTCCCCCTGTGTTGTCCGAGTAGTGTTCTGCACACAGTAAAAGAGAGCGGGCGCTTATTGGTATGAGCCCTGGTCCATGCAGTCTTTCCAAAGACAGCCGGGCCAGCGGACAAGAGCACCCACTGACCCTTGTGTCTTCACAAGAACTAAAACTTCCAAAGTAAAGGTGTATCTGTTGTGGCTCAGCGGAAAAATACGCCGACCACAGAACACAGAATCAAATCCAGAAACATGACAATAATACTACTATATATAATAACTTAAAATGGTGTATGAAACGCCAATCTTAATGAATCAGCTATGTTAATGGTGTAGTGTCCATGAAATTGCTTTACTTACTGGGCCCAACTGTGCTTTACTTAAATAATAAGCATGTTCAGTTTTGTACTATCAATATTTGATGACCACCCTTTGCCCTCATCAATTTTTCTAGGGCTTTGGGAAGCTATAAGGTTCCCTTCAAATTGCTGCTTTTGTACATAAATTTGCTGGGATATTAACCCATTCCTGACATGCACAGTATATGTATGGCGCTGCGGGAACTGTGTTCCCGCAAACCGCCGTACATATACTTTATGATGATTGCGCGGGCTAACGCTGAGTGCCGCCACTATCAAATGCGGGTGTCAGCTCTATATGAGAGATGACACCCTGCAGCAATGCTCACGATCAGTGCTACCACCGATCATGGGCGTTTAACCCCTCTGATGCCGCTATCAATAGTGACAGCGACATTAATGGCCATCGCAGAGGGAGTGAGCGATTGTGATCGTGTTGTGACAATGGTCTCCATGTTGACCCCGGTTCGAAAGATGGCCACGGGGTCACCCAGGGACGGTGATCTGTAAGCTCCTGCTCAGAACAGGAGCTGACACGTCTCCTCCCTGTGTGGGGGACACTGATCTAATGACCTGCAATGCAAAAGCATTGCAGAGTATTAGATCAGCGATCAGTCAGTGGAAAGTTGATTTTCCATATTGGGACAGGGTAAAAAAGTTAAATAAAAAGTTTTTAAAAATTGTAAAAATATAAAAAAATAAATCACAAAATAAAGAACAACAAAAAATAAAAAATATTAATCCAATAAATACATTTATTTATATAAAAACAAAAATAAACAAAAAAGTACACATATTTGGTATCGCCGCATCAGTAATGGCCCATCCTATAAACTTGTTACACTAGTTAACCCCTTAAGTGAACACCGTAAAAAAAAAAAAAAAAAACAAGGCAAAAAACTATGCTTATTTATCATACCACCAAACTAAAAGTGGATTGAAATGCGATCAAAAATAAAAATGATATCTCTGAAAATGTCATCTTGTACCGCAAAAAACAAGCCACCATAAAGATCTATAAGTGATGCAAAAATAATTATTTTTCCTATAAAATAGTTTTTATTGTGTAAAAGCGCCAAAACATGCAAAAACTATATAAATGTGGTATCGCTTTAATCGTAATGACCCGATGAATAAAACTGCCTTATCAATTTTACCACACGTGGAACGGCATAAAAAAACACCCCAAAAAACAATTCCCGAATTGCTGTTTTTTTTCTTCTTTCTGCTTCCCAAAAATCAGAATAGAAAGTGATCAAAAAATGTAATTTGCCTGAAAATGGTACCAATAAAAATGTTAACTCGTCCTGCAAAGTATAAGCCCTTCACATGACTCAGTCGGCTAAAATCTGGAAAAAAATATAGCTATCAAAATATGGGGATACAAAAACCTATTCTTGCAATAAAAAGCATCGTAGTGTGTGACAGCAGCAAAACATAAAAAACTGTATAAATTTGGTATAGCTGAAATCACACCGACCATAAGAACAAAGTTGCCTAATCACTTATACCCCAGGAGGAACACTGTAAAAAACAAATAAAATAAATTTTTGACCTACGGCTGATTTTTTCCTTCTGCCTCCCAAAGATGGCAGTAAGGCTCGGCTAACATTTATCCTCTGCTCTATGCTGAGCGTTTACACCGGGATTTCCGTGTAAATCTCTGATATACGTGATTCAGACGGAACCCCCGACTGAAGATTACCTATAATGAGGCAGATGGTGACACTGTGGATGGCTTCTGGAATATGATCCGGCTATGTCTGTCATTTTAGGCATGCATGAAAGTGCGGTAAGCCAGAGTTTTGTGCACTTCTGAAAAGAAGGGCAATGCTGAATAGAGGCCAGACGAAGTCCAGAGTAACTCTGCTGCCTCATTTTATAGAGTGAATCCCTCGGGGGTTTATTTGAATCACGTCATTCAGAGATTTAGATGGAAACTCCGATCTAAGTGGGCAGCATGGTGGCTCAGTGGTTAGCACTGCTGCCATGCAGCACTGGGGTCCTAGGTTCAAATCCCCCCAAGGACAACATGTTCTCCCCGTATTTGCATGGGTTTCCTCCCACATTCCAAAGACATACTGATAGGGAATTTAGATTGTAAGCCCCAATGGGGACAGTGATGATAATGTGTGTAAAGTGCAGCAGAATATGTTGGCGCTATATAAAAATAAAGATTATTATTATCTAAGTGTCAGCGTAGAGTTCCGGATAAATGTGATCCCAAATGTTTCTGCCAATAAAATCTTCAACTCAATCCACAAAAAAGCAAGTCCCCACTCAGGTCTATCATCTGTTAACTGAATTATAGAGGGCTTCCACATTACTGTTAGTACAAAGACTCGGGAAAAGTGATATGGCTCCTCGCCCCCCAAAAGAAATTCAACAAATTCTGCGCTCCCAAATCCAAATACCCCTCTCCCTTCTGAGCCCCACAGCGTGCCTAAACCACATTTAGCATCCACATGTTTGGAATTTCTGTAGCGATGAGAGCCTGCCTAATTTACAGGTACATGTCTCCAGAAGCTCAATGTCATGGGTTTACCGCAACAGAGAGGAGCCAGAAGACCACGCTGTCTGATTTCTCCTGCTCCTGCATTGATTAGAAGCACTTCACCTTCATATTAAACAGTGCAGGTTTCTTCTAGCAGTGCAGGGGTTAGTCTGTTCAGTTGAGAGCTCCAGGAAGCTTACCTGCTTTGATGCTCTGAGCTGTTCAGTGTTGGCCACTCCCCTCTCCTATATATACTCACCCCTGGCTAGCAGGCATTGCCAGAGTTAGCTTCAAACTACAAGGTTCGGGAGCTGGGGGAGTTTTGTTGTTTGAGGAGGCGTTTGGTGTATTTATCTAAAGACTGTTGCTTGGTTTTGGTTGTGTGCAAATCCTCTTCTCTTACTTTGATTTTTTCATTCCTTCACTCTCCGGTGTTCCCCTCTGTTGTTTGTGAGTGCATATTTGTATGATTGGCATTTTCCTTTATCCCTGTACATATTCACTTGTTAGTCTGGTTGGTGTATTTCCATACACTACTACTACCCTCTTTCCTGGGTGAGGGGAGGGAACAGACTAGGGGAGGATTCAGGAGCTCAGCAAGTTACGTGGCCCGGCATCTTCAACTTTAGAAGTAATGTGGGGAGCAGGGATAAATAGGGTGCCCCCATTCAGCAGAAATTATGGGACAAATTTTGGTGCCATTTTTAACCAATTTCCCAGAGTGAAAATGTAAAATCTGGGGCTAAAACTAAATTTTGGTGGTAAAACTTTAATTATTTTTTCTTTACTGCCCAATGGTATAAAATTCTGTCCAACATCTGTGGTGTCAATATGATCAGTTCACCCTTAGATGAATTCATTGAGAGGTGTAGCTTGTAAAATAGGGTCACTTATGGGGGGGTTCTGCTGTTCTGGCACCTCAGAGGCTCTGGCAATGTGACATGGCAACATCACACCATTCGAGCAATATCTGAACTCCAATATGGCAATTCTTCCCTTTTGAGCTTTGTACTGTGCGTTAAAAGTAGTTTTTGACCACATATGTGAAAATGAAACAATTTGGGGCTAAAACAACATTTTTGTGGGAAAAATATATATTTTTTTCATTTTCACAGATCAACGTTTTAAAATTATGTGAAGCACCTGTGGGTTCAAGCTCACCACATGTCTAGATGAATTCCTTGAGGGGTCTAGTTTCCAAAATGGCATAAATTTTGGAGGGGTTCCACTGTTTAGCACACTATGGGCTCTCCAAACGCGGAATGACACCTGCAGACTATTCTGAGCCTTGCCGTGTGCCCAAACAGTAGTTGTCCCCCACATATGTGGGTTCTGCATACTCAGGAAAACTGCACAACAAATTTTGGGGTCCATTTTCTTCTGGTACCCTTGTGAAAATAAAAAATTTGAGGCTAAAAGAATATTTGTGGGAAAAATTTGAGTTTTTTGTTATCACAGCTCTATGTTATAAACTTCTGTGTAGCACCTGAAGCTTCAAAGTGCTCACCAAACATCTAGATACATTCCTTGAGGGGTCTAGTTTCCAAAATGGGGTCACTTGTTGGGGTTTATACGTTTATGCACATCAGGGGCCTCCAAACGCGACATGGTGTTGGATAATTATTTCTGCAAATTTTGCATTCAAAAAGTCAAATGGCTCTCCTTCCCTTCCAAACCCTGCCATGCGTCCAACAGTAGTTTTCCTCCACAGGTTATACTTGTGAAAATAAAAAAAATTGGATCTAAAGTAACATTTTTGTGAAAAAAAGTTAAATGTTAATTTTTTCCTTCCACATTGCTTTAGTTCCTGTGAAGCACCTGAATGGTTAATAAACTTCTTGAATATGGTTTTGAGCACGTTGAGGAATGCAGTTTTTAGAATGGTGTCACTTTTGGGTATTTTCTGTCATATAGACCCCTCAAAGTCGCTTCAAATGTGATGTGGTCCCTAAAAATAATGGTTTTGTAAAGAAATCACTGGCGAACTTTTAACAATTCTAACTTCCTAGCAAAAAAAAATTATGTTTCAAAATTGTGCTGATGTAAAGAAGACATGTGGGAAATATTATGTATTAACTATTTTGTGTGACATAATTCTCTGATTTAAGGGCAAAAAAATTAAAAGTTTGAAAATTTGAAAATTTCCCTTTTTTTCACAAATGAACGTAAATCATACCAAAGAAATTTTACCACTATCATGAAATACAGTATTGAAACAAAAGAGGACTGGCACCACTTAAATAATCAGATGCAATAAGGAATGGGCTCATGGGCCATATACCAAAAAATGATCAGGCAGAAACAAAGAATTGTATATCTAGCACCAGTAAGCCTATAATCACAAAATAGTGGGGTTTGTAAGAGGCAAATGAAGTGTACATAAAATACCTTCAAGTATGGAAATAAAAAATAGATTAAAGTAAATTAAGTGGTTTATTTCACTTTTTTCCCTATAATCGTGGAGGGCTACCTATATTTTTATATATAGATATTGAAAAACATAATTTCCAACAGTTTTAATAGGTGATGATCACAGCTCCTTCTCCTCCCTGCACAATGACCTCTGCACAGATCAGAGAGGATACTTAGAAGTCTTTACACTTTCCTATAGTGCATGTTATTACAGTAAAGCATATTCATAGATGCTGTTAATGTGACGCTCGCAGCCCTGCCCTGGGAAGATGGGGGTTTTCTTTTTACTCGGAGCCGGGTCAGATGTTTGGTGGGTTGCAGCCGTGGCCTGGACCCGTTCCGTGCCCAGGGCCGTCACATTGAAAAAAGATGTAAAGGGCTATCAGGGTTGAGTAGTTGCTATCGACTACGCCACCTGTGGTACCTGTTGAAGACCACCAGCGCTGCTGCAGTCCTCTGAGGCGGGATGTTGTGGCAGCCAACGGTGCGGTGTAGTGCAGAAATAAAGAGTCCAGAGGCCATAGGGTTTTTTACTTACGGAAAAACGTGCAGCTGCAAGGCTTCTCCCTGCTCCTCACAGAGTTCTGCGGTAACCAGGAACGGGGATCCGACAACCTCCGGGTAATTCCAGTGCTTAGATCAGAGCCCCGCACCAGAGTGTTCCTAGACTTCAGACTGATTCCACTCCTGTCTGTGTGTGTGTAGATAGGCCGGGTCTCCCTCTGGACTACGCTCAGAATAAGGGTACGGGTGGCAACTCCGCTCCCTCCATTACCCGGTGGGGTCCCCTGGGCCTGCCGGACTTCCCTGACTAGGACATAGAGTAGCAAAGTCAGGTGACAGGGGCCAGTACCCCTCTTGCAGCCGGAATCCCTCTGACTAGGCCAGAAAGCGAGGACAGGTGGCGTATACCGCTCCGTCTGCATCCCCCTGGGATCCTTTTGCGATGGAGCTACATTCCTAAGCTCCAGGCCTTCTTGGGTATGGACCTTGACCGGGTTGAGACATCAGTTAACTCCAACCCGCCCCTCGACTCAAGGCCAGAGTACGAGGACCGCATCTCCATCCACTGCAGGTTCACCCAGAAGCCACGGTCAGGGATGAAGATCACAATCAAAAGACCATGAGCCCAAGAAGGCTGTTTATTAAATATGAAATATTAAGTGTAAACTGAATGTGCGTCCTCCACCTTCACCCTCTACATGGTTCCCCCTATCTTTTGGTTCTCCAGTCTCCCATTTTCCCAGGAGGGGCAGCCCACTAGTGCCTATTAGCCCCCTCTGGTGGGAGAAGTGTGGTGTTGGATGTGGAGGTGGGGTCCTGACCATTGCACCGTTCTTACCTCGAAGGAGGGATACCACACCCCATTGAAGAGGTGCAGCATCCCTGTGGCGACCGAACCCTCAGGGGCGCCACATTAACTCTTGCTCATGCAATTGCTCCTATATTCATGTGCAGAAAATAGAACAAAATCTACAATATGAAAATAAAAACATATTGGAAGCAAAGATTCTCATTAACACAATGAGCAGATATAGGAGAAGTTAACAGCACCATGTTGTAAAAGCTTTTTTGAATACACCTTATGACAACTAGCCCAACTTTGGTTTATTATAAACATTGTAACGTAAGATTGATACTCTGTAATAATACAATGAGTTATGCTACATTACAGTTACTTAACAATATATTAGGTAAATTATAAATCCATATATAAACTATAATATGGTATTGAAAGACAATTTAGGTTTAGATTCTCAATTTTGTTGCAATTAGAGTAATATATGGGGAAACATTTTCAGAATTAGGGTTTGTTCACAATTTTGTAACATGACATGAAGCTTTACTGCTAAAAACAGATTGTATTCTATATGGAGAATGCTTGGAATTCTACAAAAAAAAAGTTTCCTGACAGCTCTTGGTACAATGGTACAATAGTAAAATGCTGCATAAAATATGTGCGTTTTGTCACATATTTTTCATGCATTTTTTACTCCGATTTTTCCCCACTCATTATGGGTGAAAGCAGTAACAAAAACGCTGCTCGAACTGGCATGCTGAAGATTTCAATCTGCTACAAATGTACCTTGAAAAAATAAGCAACATATGCATGAGGAATATGATTCACTTTGCTAATACCAGGAAAGCCTTCAGTTTTTGTGACAAATCTATGCTTAAAAACGCTACCAAATCATAGTATTTAGTACATTTGACATTGATGTGCCAAAAGTGTATATTTCCTATTGTTATGCAAATGCCCCTTAAAGGGAACCTGTCTTCTAAAAAAACACTACTACTGGGGCTTCATTAAAGGAAATGAACTTTATTCCTTCTGACAGCTTCCGGCTTTCAGTCAAAGGGGTGGCCCGTGTGGCTTCAGTCACCGCTCAGTGCATAGTGAGTGGCGTCTGTATCCACTAATAAAGGTCATTTCCTCTTGGCAGCAGGGCTCTCAATGCAGGTGTCGAGCAACTTCAGAACGCTATAAACCTGCAGATTAACCACATATCTGCATGTTTATAACGGTTTGTTATATGACAGGTTCCCTTTAAGTTTTGATTTTTATTCTACATAAAATATGTCAGAAGAGAAAATGTTTGAAGACAACAGACATTCAAAAGCAATTTTTGTACTGTAAATGGTTAACTGGCACTTAGCAAACACATGAAAACATCTATATGAAAACAATATTTTGTTTAATAGTGTAGACCTTCTTTCTGTGAGGTTTTAATTGATTTAATTCACCAGCTAACCAAGGTCAATACAGACAAGAACACTCTCAATTCTCCTCCTCACTACTCATCTTCCTTTTCCACTCTACAAATGCTGCCACTTCTCAGTTAAAAGGACATGTAATTTAGTGCCAAAGAACAGATCAAGTCAAGTCCTATGAATTCTGACAAACCTTCTCAGAGGCCTTTCTGCATTCAATGTGCAAGGTCCATTTTATTTTGTTGATACTACATATATGAATGAGCAGAAAAACTTAGAAGAATGATGCAAGACTTGATAAATAAATGATTCCACTATAATAAATGTACAGCAACGTTTTCTTTTCAAGTCAAATATGTGCACAAGCATACAGAAAAAGGGTGTCAGCAGCACTGGACAATTGATGCATGTGACCCAACTGTATGTCTGAAACCATAATGCAGGAGACCATAGGCAGATTATAATGAGGTCAATCTGAGTTACCGTCCAGGGCCCGAGGCTCCTTGTGTCCCATGGCCAGACTGCCCTCATTATAATGTTTTGTGTGCCACCGATGATGGAGCACATATCCTGGTTAAAAGCTTTCCTTGAGCTCTGCTGCCAACAATACAGAATAGCAGTGCAGCTCCAGTGGAGCTACCGTCACCTCTGCTGTGATGTGCCTGCGCAATGACGTCATCAGTCAGCACAGCCACCATGTATGCACCACAAGTACAAGTGGAGCCTTGGGAACTGGAGCAGAGAGCCAGTAACGAGAGCGAAGTGAGTATGTGGTGTTTTTTTTATTAATACGTGTATGAGGTGTGTGCCAATATATTTTGGGCTATGTGTGGGCTCATACTGTATATAGGGGGCTATTTGATGGCTTGCACTGTATATAGGAGCCTATGTGAGGGTCATACTGTATATAGGAGGCTATGTGGGGCTCATATTGTATATAGGTAGCTATGTGCTCGCTCATACTGTATCTAGGCAGCTATTTACGGGCTCATTCTGTATATTGGAGGCTATATGGTGGCTCATACTGTATCTAGGGAGCTATGTGGGGGCTCATACTTTATATAAGAAGCTATGTGTGGGCTCATACTGTATATTGGGGCTATGTGAGGCTTCATACTGTATGTAGAGGGCTGCATGGACTCATACTGTTTGTAGGGAGCTGTGTATAGCCTCATACTGTACATAGGAAGGCTGTGTGGGGATGATATTGTATGTAGGGGCTATGTGGGGGCATATTGCCTGGGCCTGTGAGCTGCTATCCTTATTGAAGTACGGCTTATGGTCTCCTTTTCTTGTCCTGATTGAAGGAATTCCCTGATGAACTCCTGAATGACCAAAAGAGGATGGAAATGCGTCAGAAGAAGATGCCGTGAAGCTAAGTATACAACTGCTCAGGCATATAGGGTTTATATACACTGCTCAAAAAATGAATATTAATGAATGGAGGCCTGGATTTGGAGTCACCCCCAAAATTAAAGTGGAAAAACACACTACAGGATGATCCAACTTTGATGTAATGTCCTTAAAACAAGTCAAAATGAGGCTCAGTATTGTGTGCAGACTCCATGTGCCTGTATGACCTCCCTACAATGACTGGGCATGCTCCTGATGAGGTTGCGGATGGTCTCCTGTGGGATCTCCTCCCAGACCTGGACTAAAGCATCCGCCAACTCCTGGACAGTCTGTGGTGCAACGTGATGTTGGTGGATGGAGCGAGACATGATGTCCCAGATGTGCTCAATCGGATTCAGGTCTGGGGAACGGTCGGGCCAGTCCATAGCTTCAATGCCTTCATCTTGCAGGAATTGCTGACACACTCCAGCCACATGAGGTCTGGCATTGTCCTGCATTAGGAGGAGCCCAGGGCCAACTGCACCAGCATATGGGTCTGAGGATCTCATCTCGGTACCTAATGTCAGTCAGGCTACCTCTGGCGAGCACATGAAGGGCTGTGCGGCCCTCCAAAGAAATGCCACCCCACACCATTACTGACTCACTGCCAAACAGGTCATGCTGAAGGATGTTGCAGGTAGCAGATCGCTCTCCACGGCGTCTCCAGACTCTGTCACGTCTGTCACATGTGCTCAGTGTGAACCTGCTTTCATCTGTGAAGAGCACAGGGCACCAGTGTCGACTTTGCCAATCCTGGTGTTCTGTGGCAAATGCCAAGCATCCTGCATGGTGAGCACAACCCCCATCTGTGGACGTTGGGCCCTCATACCACCCTCATGGAGTCGGTTTCTAACCGTTTGTGCAGACACATGCACATTTGTGGCCTGCTGGAGGTCATTTTGCAGGGCTCTGGCAGTGCTCCTCCTGTTCCTCCTTGCACAAAGGCGGAGGTAGCGGTCCTGCTGCTGGGTTATTGCCCTCCTACGGCCCCCTCCACGTTTCCTGGTGTACAGGCCTGTCTTCTGGTAGCGCCTACAGCCTCTGGACACTACGCTGACAGACACAGCAAACCTTCTTGCCACAGCTCACATTGATGTGTCATCCTGGATGAGCTGCACTACCTGAGCAACTTCTGTGGGCTGTAGAGTCCGTCTCATGCTACCACGAGTGTGAAAGCACAACCAACATTCAAAAGTGACCAAAACATCAGCCAGAAAGCATTGGTACTGAGATGTGGCCTGTGGCCCCCACCTGCAGAACCACTCCTTTATTGAGTGTGTCTTGATAATTGCCAATCATTTCCATCTATTGTCTATTCCATTTGCACAACAGCATGTGAAATTGATTGCCAAGCAGTGTTGCTTCCTAAGTGGACAGTTTGATTTCACAGAAGTTTGATTTACTTGGAGTTATATTCTGTTGTTTAAGTGTTCCCTTTATTTTTTTGAGCAGTGTATATATATATATATATATATATATATATATATATATAGTCCGTGTAAATGGAAACATAACTATAAGATATAGTGTTTTTAAGCTAACTAAAGAGGGAATTTTTAAAGGTTTTTTACTTTTTATGGTTTACATCTATAAGGGCCCCATAGGTTGATCGCTTTGGATGTTGATTGAGGGGGCTATGTGAGGGCTCATATTGTATGTAGAGGGCTATGTGGGGGCTCATACTGCATATAGGGGGATGTCAGCAAACTTAACTCTCATCATACTATTAAGTCATACAATTAATATAAAAAAAATTTGAATTAATATGTTAATATTAATATTGAGCAGAATTAATTTCAGCCTATTGGTGCAGCCTCCACAACAGTCATCATCTCTCATGTGGCCCCTTCGGAAAATTAATCTCCCACCCCTGCTCTATTATGCATAGCGCTATGTTATGTATAGTGCTATACATAAGGGAAAAATTTGCGCGGCGTGCTACCTCTGTAGTTTTAAATCTGCAAATGTGTACCAGAGCACCTGTGTGTTACTCACATGACCTATCACATGATCTATCAAAGGGGATCATGTGACAGATCACGTGATACATCAGGTACCTGGGGGGGGCCCACACCTTCTAAACTGCCTGGGACCCTGGCTACTTTTAATCCTCCTCTGCAGGAGACATTAATTACTGTTATCATAACATGTAGCAAAAGCAGGAATGTAGTGTATAAAAGTAATAAAGCAAATAAAAGAGGCAATACATTGCAGAAAATAGCTTCATATACAAATTATATACACAAAGTAAAATGGGTCAATGAGAATAAATCTCTAAATACTGTAAGACTCCTTTAATCTGTGTTCCTACTGCTGTAGTGCTACTGAATATGAAAGTACCATGGTAAAGGAATCCTGCTTGCACCAAATGACCCGTTGCTCCATTCTTAAAAAAAGTAAATGAATAAATAAATAAGTTTTGGTCTGGTAAAAAAATCTTTCCAACAAAACATGTTTGGAGTGGAGCATCACTTGCTGCAAACCAGCATTTCTTTCCTATATTAGGGTTACTTTCCCCCTCGGTAACACCACAGGTGTAGGAGCATAGTCATAGCAGAAGTGTTATTTTGAGCTTTGTTCCCATCAATAATTTGTGCCTGATGACATTTCCTGTTATATTTGGGTTGTTTTATTTTCTGCACTATGTTGTACCTATTATATAATATTTAGCATATCATAACATGTTAATCATTATTGTACATGGTATATAACTTAGTACTTAGCTTTTCATTCCAGGGTATAGGTTTGTCCCTTGTATAGGCCTTGGTGCCAAATAAAGTTTTATACCTGCTAAATCAAGTGCCCATCTTGTCTTTTTCCTACCTATTTGTGTTTCACTTAGTGACAAGGGACTGTGGGCACCTTCCCAATCCCTCGAACTAGCTGCACCCTACGCTATCCCTGTACCCCGGATTACCCCAGATGGTGAAGATGCCAGGGTGTCGTAACTTGCTGTACTCCTATCTTAACTCTTATCTGTTCCCTTTCCCACCCAGGGAGGTGTGAGGCCAAAGTGTATTGGAAAACACTAACCAGACAGACAGGGGTTAAGAGACAGGGATAAAAGAAAATTACAATCATACAAATACACTCACAAACCAACAGAGTGGGAAACAGTGGAGGAATAGGAGGCACAAACCAAGTGGGAGAGTGTGAAGATCTGAGGTTGTGGGTTGTAATAATCACCTAGGCAGATTGACAGTGCAACAATATTTTATTCCTTACATTCATGATTTTACAATTCCAGGTAAAATGGTAAAAATACAATGCTCTCAGTCTACAAGTTCCCAACCCGGGATCGGTAGTTCCACTGTTCACGTAATAGGCAATACTCACTGTCTCTCAACTTTTGGTTGGCCCACAGATTTCTTATCTCCCACCAGTATAGTCTGTAACCACAGTCAACGCTCCTCGAGATGACAGATAACATGTATCAAGCAGCAAGAGTCCTTAAGAAAGTTCATCAAATCCAGACGACAGATCCCACAATTGTATCACGTGTGTCCAGCCCAGTTGGCAACCGATCTCCTAATTCCATAGGCCATTCATCCATGGCACCAGGACCTCAGTCTAGATCATCTCCCTTTGACATCACTGTCCCAACTCTTGACTAAACATGTAGCACCTTTTCCTCCCTCCCTGGGATCAGCCCCCTGATTGGGCAGAAGTGTTCACACCCTCACCCTTAAACATTGCCTTTTAACTCAAAGAATGAAGAATATTCCAGAAGCCCCTCACCTGGGACTACATGTGAGATCCCCTGTGGTCAAGGCTCCGCTGGGTCTACAATCCCCATTCACACAATGAGACTAGTGGCTGGGAGAACAATGGAATGATTGCATTCCTTGATTACTAATCTTGGGTCTGGCCTTATGTATGCATAAGATCCAGCCTACATGTCTTCCTCTACTTACCTTCCTGAGACTGAACTACGAGTAAACAAATCTGTAATAAAACACAGCAAGCAAATCTCCAATAAAACACAACAAGATCGGTGTAACTGGTGCTCAGTGCTGGAAAAAGTCTGCATCCCTTAGAGCCTCGGATTCCACTCTACGTGCATTGGTCCAATTGTCTTTAAAACAAGGCCAGCTCCTCACACTCCTCCCCCACTTTTTAAGAACAGTATTCATCGTTTGGGGACACGGATGATGTGGGCTAAAACGTTCCAGGAATTCCCTAGCAAAGTGTCCCATGTGTCCACAGTTATGGCAATGTAACCCCCCTCGCCCTGATGTGGATCGCACTGGGGAGCTTGGCAAACCTGCCCTCTTTGTGAAGTCCAAAATCCCCACTGTTCCTCCTCTTACTGGTCCATGGGTCTCACTGGCCTCCCTGCAACCTCCTGTTCCCGACTCGCTGGGGCTGTACTTCCACGTAGCCCTGGTCGCAGACCAATCATCTCTCCCATGGGCATAATACTACTCAGACAACACAGGGTGAGGGTAAAACAGTGTGGTAATACTTTATTGAACCACCAAACAGAAAATAAACATTTAGAACAGTCTTAGCAATACCCAAGATGGTGCAAATTACAGAGTCTCACGCTTCCGCTGACTTGCCAGTCTTAAAGCCGCTGCGACTTCGAGGGGCTTCCAAGGCCAACCACCACCACCACTGGCACCCTGCTTTTGGCAGGCACCCACAGAAAGGAGGTAATGACAAGTTTAGGAAGCTGAGAGTCCATTGAGGTACGTGGCCAGGAGACCCAAGGGTCCCAACCTGGCTTCTCCGAACATATCCATGGAACCAGGTGATCGAAGTGCCGAAACCTGGCTTCTCTGCATGTATCCATGGGTAACAGGTGACTGGAGGATCCCAACCTGGCTACCCCAAACATCTCCATGGGACCAGGTGAACGGAGGGTTCCAACCTGGTTTGCCCGAATGCATACATGGGTTCTGTGATAGTCAATGGAGCACATCTGTATTCCTCCAGATGGTCCTTTAGGCTGGCATCCTGTAGAATTCAAATCTGTGCCCCTTTTGATGGAGCCATGGTGTCCTGTAGAGCTGTCATGTAGAGTATTCCTGGCTGTGGTTTTGTAAAAGATTCCTGATACAGAGGTATATCCCTTTTATATATTTCACAACTGTCCTTTCAAGCCAACATCCACAGGTCAGGAGGAAGTTGGGATGAGTCTAACTCGCTTTGTTTGAGTATTTAATCAAACTGCCTATAGTTTGTCCTGCTCTGTTTTGCAGGTCAACAAACTAGCTGTCCCGGTACAAAATCATCTGAGGCTGGCTATGTTTTGACAAAATCTATATCAAGTCTGCAAAAAGCATGTGGGAAAATATGTTATGTTCTGGTGAGAGCAAGGTTGAACTTTTTGACCATAATTCCAAAAGGTATGTTTGGCGCAAAGCCAACACTGCACATCACCAAAAGAACACCATACCCACAGTGCAGCATGGTGGAGGCAGCATTATGCTTTGGGCCTGTATTTGGTAGCTGGAACTGAGGCTTTAGACAAGGTGGAGGAACAATTCAAAGGATCAGTTAATTTTGTATTAAAACCCTCAGACTTCTGCTTAAAAGCTGAATATGAAGATTAATTTCACCTTTAAGCTCGACAATCACCCTAAGCATACCTCAAAATCAACAAAAGAATGACTTTGCCAGAAAAATATCAACATTTTTGAAATGGAACAGTCAGAACGCAGATCTAAATCCAATTGAAAATCTGTGAGCTGACATGAAGAGGGCTGTACACAGGAGATGCCCTTGCAGTCTGACAGATTTGAAGTGATACTGCAAGAAAGCCTAGGTCAACTATTGCCAATTCTAGATGTGTCATGCTGATAGACTCCTACCACAAAGACAGAATGATGCCATAAGTGCACAGAGGACTTCAACAAACTATTAGCTTAAGGGAGTGCATATTTATGCAACCACATTATTCTATCTCTTTTCTTTTTTCCATCTGATAAGATTTCAGTTTTCTTTTCAATTGAATTGTACAAATTATAGGTAACATTAAAAGAGGAAGTTGTACTGAAATGATTCTTGTTGGTATGATTTTACATAACAAAATGTGGCGTGTAAAGAGAGACTTTTTATACATGCTAAATTTATTGTGTATTAACACCTATCAAAATTGAAATTGTAAAACTTAGAAGGAAAAGCAGTGGAATTATAAAATGACAGGATGGACAAACATATTATTGATATTCAATTTATGAAAAAGTGAAAAAAGTTCCAAACATCTTGTTTTATTCAGTATCTAGTATGAGCGCCTCACAAAGAAATACAAATACAAGCCATAGCATGCTATCAGTGAGGTTATTAATGGTTGTCTGAGGAACATTTTTCCATGCTGAATGCACATGGTCACTCAAATCATCAAGATCCACTGCAGGCAGCTCCCATTGTAATTTGCCGACCAATGACGTCTCAGATGTGCTCGATAGAAGACGAGTCCAGAGACTTTGCATGACATGGTAGCATGTTTAGGCCACGCAAGCTGCTCACAGTAGCACAAGGAACCTGCGGCCTTGCATTGTCATATTGAAAAATGTCTCCTATGACACTATGGAGAAATGGCTATTTCACTGGTTCCAAGATTGATCCATTCTGTGCTGCAAATGAGATTGGAAGTTGTAAACCAAGCCTATAGTGTCAAGCAGTGTCTTCAAAAACCATTAGAAGGCTTTTGCATGACATGGGGCTACAAGCCAAATGTTCAGCTATAGGTATTCTATTGACCTCATGCCATCACTCTCAAAGACTATCATGGTACTAAACAGGATGGAAATAGAGGCTGAAATTGAGGTCTATGCCCTTCAGTGATGAATGCTGCTTTGGTTTTGACTGTAATGATAGTTGGAGATTGGTTGGGAGACCACATGAGCAACGCCATGAAGAGGCTTTCACGAGGGAACGTCACACCAGTCCTATTCTCAGCATTATGGCATAGGGTGGTATAATGTACAAACACAGCTTGTGTTACATTGATTTGGTTGTGAAATCAGCAGTATGTCAATTTCTCCAAAGTGTCCCAGTAGCTATTTTTCATTACAATAATGCCAGACAAAATGTTGCTTGTGCAACTGTAAGCAGCCTATGTGGCCTAAACATACTACCAAGGCCTGCAGCATCTCCGAACTTGTCTCCCATCGTGCACATGTGGGACATCATTAGTTGGTAATTGCAAATGGAGTTTAGAGCAGTGGATCTTGATGATTTGTGTGTCTAAGGTTGATTATCATGGCAGAACATTCCTCATTCAACTATTAATAACCTCAGTGATAACATACAAGGCGCGTGTGTGTATTTTACTCAAGATTGCATAATATTGAGATGTTTGAAAAATGTTGTTTCCATTTTTTCATTATTTGCATTTAATTAACATGATCCTGTGATTTCCATAAGTCATGGGGTATATGTCTATATATTTTACATATGTATATATATATATATATACAGGTGCATCTCACTAAATTAGAATATCATCAAAAAATTAATTTATTTCAGTTCTTTAATACAAAAAGTGAAACTCATATATTATATAGAGTCATTACAAACAGAGTGATCTATTTCAAGTGTTTATTTCTGTTAATGTTGATAATTATGGCTTACAGCCAATGAAAACACAAAAGTCATTAACTCAGTAAATTAGAATAATTAACAAAAAACACCTGAAAAGGCTCCTAAGCATTTAAAAAGGTCCCTTAGTCTGTTTCAGTAGGCTCCACAATCATGGGGAAGACTGCTGACTTGACAGATGTCCAGAAGGCAGTCATTGACACTAAGTAAATGCAAGCTAAATTTTGCATTTCATTAGGAAATCAAGGTCCCAGAGTCTGGAGGAAGTGTGGAGAGGCACACAATCCAAGCTGCTTGAGGTCTAGTGTGAAGTTTCCACAATCAGTGATGGTTTGGGGAGCCATGTTATCTGCTGGTGTAGTTCCACTGTGTTTTATCAAGAACAAAGTCAGCACAGCCGTGTACCAGGAAATTTTAGAGCACTTCATGCTTCCCTCTGCCGACAAGCTTTTTGGAGATGGAAATTTCACTCTCCAGCAATACTTAGCACCTACCCACACTGCCAAAAGTACCAATACCAGGTTTAAAAACAACAGTATCACTGTGCTTGATTGGCCAGCAAACTCGCCTGACCTTAACCCCATAGAGAATCTATAGGGTATTGTCAAGAGGAAGATGAGAGACACCAGACGCAACAATGCAGACGAGCTGAAGGCTGCTATCAGAACAACCTGGGCTTCCATAACACCTCAGCAGTGCCACAGGCTGATTGCCTCCATGCCACGCCGCATTGATGCAGTAATTGATACAAAAGGAGCCACGACCAAGTATTGAGGGCATTTACTGAACATACATTTCAGTAGGCCAACATTTCAGATTTTAAAATCATTTTTCAAGCTGTTGTTATAAAGTATTCTAATTTACTGAGATAATGACTTTTGTGTTTTCATTGGCTGTAAGCCATAATCATCATTAACAGAAATAAACACTTGAAATAGATCACTCTGTTTGTAATGACTCTATATAATATATGAGTGTCACTTTTTGTATTGAAGAACTGAAATAAGTTAACTTTTTGATGATATTCTAATTTAGTGAGATGCACCTGTATATAAATATATATAGAGAAAGTATGTGTATGTTTGTGTTTCTTCATTGAATCTTTGGCTTTGACTGACACAATGTTAATTTGTTTTTGTCCTGTGTTATTTTCCCTATGAAGTTATTAATTTCCCTAATATAAAGAACAATTAGCATTGTAATATGCAAAAATAATGAAGAAATCTGAAGTGACGTCCTGGCTCCCCAGTTTGGGAATTACTGGCAGCATTTGGCTTTAACTTGTTTAATCAGTGAGGGATTGATTACAGGTACTAATAGTTTATGTTAGATATCATGTATTCTCTGGCAATCTACAGTATTTACAGGTTCACCTGTTGATGTTTGGATCAGATAGAAGCTGTAATGAAATCGTTGTTACTGTATTCAAAGGAGAAAAGGATTTCCTTTAGACACGTAGTCTTAATTGATTATAATTAAGACATGACTGCAGCAGTGGAAAACAAACGATAAGTTCCCCTCTCTATTAACATCAGAATGCAGTTTCAGTGAATGGTTGTGACCACTAATTAAAAATGTCACTCAAAGGAAGGGAAACTTTAATTTCCTCCAAGTAAAGGTTTCCTTAAGTTGAACTAGCACAGCACTGCACTGTAGTAGAATAATGTTTAGGAGTAAATGAACACAATGTGTGAACTAACAAAGTATGAACTACCTATGGCAAATATACAAAATATGAGGGCATTGACTAAATTTTTTTATTCCTCCCATGCAAGTAAATGGGACTGTTGGAGTATAGTGCTCACTATCAATCATTTAGTTTTTTTACTAGATTTTCAATGCGAATGCTCAACCGTCGGCAGTCGCCTGACCTGTCACATGACTAAATGACGTCATAGAAGGTCCTTTTACACCATCGAGAGCCACCGGGGAGCCAGGATGCACCGGACGGAGAGAAGACCGTGGGCCATCAGAAGGTGAGTATAATGTTTTTTTTTTTATTTTAAATTCTTTTTTTTTTACAGGTATTACGGTACCCAGGTCTGGATTAGAATCTCCTCTTCTCCAGACCCGGGTACCATCCGCACATTGAATCGCTTAATATCCGCATGTGCACATGTAGTCATGCGGATATTATGCGATTCAATGCAAGTCAATGGCGGCAATTACGCCGCGTTTCCGTAAAAATAATGGACATGCTGCAGATTTTTCCGCAATGATAATCCGCAGCGGAAATTTCCGCAACATGAGCACAGCACATGCGGATTATCATTGGGGACCATGGGGCACTTATTACCAAGCGTTTTCACTGCGGAAATTCCACGGTGAAAGCGCTTGAAAAACGCACACAGCCTTTAATGAGATTTGGTTTGAAGTCCATCATAAAATTGAACAGACATCCTCTAAATCCAAAAAGTTTGCTGATAAACTTGGGTTTGGCTGTTCACCAAGAACAAAGGGTTATACATTTTATTTAATTGAACAATTTAGCTTTGCAAACAAAACTCAGCCACATATCATTTACAACTGTTACCTACATTCCAAATTTCCAGTGCTTTCAATGTTTCCCATCTGTGTCCACTGACTGTTACAGAAGAGGACACAGACAAAAGGGGGGCCCTGTGCAAGAACAAGGTATGGGCCCTTTGCAGGCCAATAGGACATCATAATGCACAATTTCATCTGCTTTGGAGGAAGAAGTGAGCCTCTTCACTTCTTGGGCCCCTGTATGACTGCACATGTTGCACCAGTGGTATGTCCACCCCTGGACTGTTAGACATACAGTTGTGAAAGAGAGTGCTCCCAAGGAATATGAATACCCTGTTTACTGTAGAAATTTCATACAAAACTTTTTTGGAGAGGCTATAAGTGTTAAGGGGGGACTGAAATGTATCATGGTTTTGGCCAGGATTACAAGTGTGCAGTACGAAACAGCCATTGTCAGTGCCACAGGATTGTATCTACTAGACTGTAACTTTTAAACAAATGAAATAAAGTATGTTTTAATGGCTGTTGGGAGCTGCAACTTTCTCATATGGCTTTGGACTGTGTGATTCATTTTTTCTGTTGTTTAGCACCTCTACAAGTATCTCCGATTATGTGAAATATTGCCAGAAAGTGGCAGAAGAGTACTAATTTGCTATCTGAGTTAAGAAAATCCTATCTTTGTTCCTGCTTTAGTGTAATAGACCATCAGGGATAACACCATTAAGGAATTTATTTATCGAGATAGTCACATTTTTCTGCTATGTTGAAGGAGACAATTTTAGAAAAGTGAAAACAGTACATGCAGCCATACTAGCTTTTCAGATATGTATGGCAACCCTAGAATTAACTAATACAGAATTTTATGTTTTGGGTAAAAATAAATCTTCGAGTACTTATTGACCTCAATCAATAAAGGAATCAGATTAAGATTAGATGTTAGAACTGAGAGAATTGAATTCCAGGCATCAATACCCAAAATATTGAAAAAATGTTGAAAAAAATATTGCCATTTGTAAAAATGTAACTATGCCACATAGAAGCAAATTAAGTAAAGTATATGAATAGTTGTGGTATTGGGTGTCATACCTATCACCTATTGTAGATAATGCTTACATACTATACAGTATATATGTTTTTCCATGTTAACTGCTTGGCTGCAAACAATATTGATGCTAGCTCAATAATCATTGGAGAACTTCTTAACCTAAATTTATTGTCAGAAAAATCTGACACATGACAGATTCAGAGATGAAGAGTGGCATAGCCAATTGTCTTTTTAGACTTAGACAAGTGAATCAAGTATAACTTTTGCAATAACATGCTTTTTTAGTGTCATAATGAAATGCATCAGTGGGACACAAAGGTAAAAATATAACTCCCATATAATGTAAAAATGTAATTAAAATGATAAAATTAAGTTGGGCCTAGGAGCTACAGGATTTTATATTGGGTAGTTATTCAGCATGTTCTTATACATGTCAACATACTACTTGCTTTGTGACATACCACCAGGGCTGCCACTATGAATTTCGGGGCCCCAAACTGTCAAATTTTCCGGGCCCCCTTGAGACTCCACACGGGCTCCACCCCAGCTCCGCCTCACCCCGTGAACCTTCCACAGTCCCACCGCCCACTCTTGGAAAAACTCCACTTCTGCACCACGTCCTCACCAGTGACACATTAATAGTTCCCATTGAACACCATATCACATACATAGCCAGCAGCTTTTATTTTGGCCAAAAGATTTTTTAAGCCTCCACCATGACAAGGCAGACTCTTCTTGCCGGGTCCTACTCTACTGTAACCTATTAAACATTTCTTAAAAATATCCAATACTCTTTTTTAGGTATATTTTATTTATTTTTCTTTCAGGGAATGTGTCACATACATTTTTTTAAACTAATTGTAACCAGATTGTAATATTTTTTTTTATAATCTGTATTTCTGATTGCAGATTCCAATCATTCCCTCCCCTCCCCAACCAAATGTATCAGCTGTTACGGATCCGGATGGTGGAACCAATGTGCCAAGGCAAAATTGTGCTATATCTTAAAATGTCTTTCAACTTGGAATTAAAATATTGGTAAATCCACTTTGAGAGGGGAGCATTTTGGTTCAGTGTTTATAAGCCAAAAGCAAGAGCATAACCTATAGATCAGGGGTGGGCAATTATTTTTCCCAAGGGGTCACATGAGAAACCATGACTGTTGTGGAGGGCGGTACCAATCGCTTCAAATAATTCTGCACAATATTTATATTAACATATTGATTATAATTATTATTTTAAATGAATATTAAATGTATCACTTAACCAATTTAAAACATAATACGTACCTATACGTCATGGTCGGGAAGGGGTTCCCGACCAATAATGTATAGGTAAGTCATGGCGATTGTGAGTGGCACAGGAGCTGTGCACATGCAATTGCTGCCGGGGGCTCAGCTTAAGTGAGCCATTTCTGTCAAAGTCAGGGCCTGTGTCTGCACCACCCCCGGCTGTTTAACCCTTTAAATGCCGCAACCAATATTGATAGCAACATTTAGGAGGCTACAGGAGGGGTCTCAGTGTACCTTCCGATCGGCACCCCCACGACATCATCGTGAGGGCCCAATGGTCGTCATGGCAACCCAAGGTCGTCATGATAATAAAAAAAATCACAAAATAATAAAAAAATGGAAAAAATATTATACCCATAAATACGTAAAAACAAAAACAAACAAAAAAAAGTACACAAATTTAGCATTACTGCATCTGGGACAATCTGATCTATATAATTGTCACACTAGTTAACCCCTGAAGTGTAAAAAAATAAATAAAAGATCTGGCAAAAAAACGATGTTTTTTCATCATACCGCAAAGAAAAGTGGTATAAAACAAGATCAAAACGTCGAATGTAAAAAAAATCATATTATTGAAAACGTCATCTTGTTCTACAAAAAAAACAAGCCATCATACAGCTCCATCAGTGGACAAAAAAGCTATTAATCCCAAAATATAGCTATAGGTCTCAGGTATCGCTATAACAGTGTAAAGGACATATTAATATTCATGCTATCCAAGTGTAAATGACATATTGATACTCATGCTAGAGCAACTCCATTTTGTCTGCTTGCTTTAAAATCATGTTATTATCACTCCTTGCATAACATACATTCTTTCTTCTCTTCCCATGCAACTTTCCCACACTGACCTTTTCTCACAAGAACATTCTGCGAGACACCCTGCTCCTGTTATCTGACTAGTCTGAGCCGGGATGTACGACATTGTAAATTTCCAGCGTGCTTCGAACTAATGATAATATGACCATATATGTGTTTCCGTAATAATTGCACTAACATTGGCTCAAGCCTGTAGTACTGTAGTACGGCTGTAGATGATTGGACATTAATAAACTCAAAACAATATAAAATGCTAAGCAAAATAAACGGGATCAGAGATTCTTTGAATCCTCCCATACAGAGCATTGCCTCCATTTGGTTTTCTGTGGATTGCGCAATCAACATAATAATTTGACACTCACTTGGTCAACCGTGAAGGGCCATTGCCCTCCCTCAACAACAGTACTGACCCGAAAAATAGAACTGTTTTTATCACTTTTACCACACGATGAATGGCTTAAAAAAACCTCCAAAAACAATTTCTGAATTGCTGGTGTTTGTTCATTCTGCCTCCTAAAAATCGGAATAGAAAGCGATAAAAAAATGTTATGTGCCCGAAGATGGTACTTATAAAAATGTTAACTCGTCCCGCAGAATAAAGTCATCTAATTACTTATACCGCATGCTGTAAAAAAATAAATAAAACCAATTCTTCACCTGCTGTTGATTTGTTCATTCTGCTTCCCAAAGATCGCAGTAAGGCTCAGCTCACATTTATACTGAAAAACGTCATTTACATGGAACCCCCATCTGAAGATTTCTTATAATGAGGCAGATGGAGACACTGTGGATGCTGTCTGGCCTATGATCCAGTGGTGTCCCTCTTACTGTAAAACCGCAAATGGGATATTGCCACGTTCAGCAGAAATTGTGTGTCAAATTTTGTTGCCAATTTTACTCATTCAACTGTGTGAAAATGGAAAATCTGCATTTCAAACATTTTTTTGTGTGGCAGAAATGTAATTATTTTTTCTTTACATTTCATGGTATAAAATTCTGTGAGACAGCCGTGGTGTCAATGTGGCGCCCCTGAGGGTTCGACCGCCACAGGGATGCTGCACTTCTCTAATGGAGTGTAGTGTTCCTCCTCTGAGGTAAGAACAGTGTGATAGTCATGACCCAACCTTTGCATCCAACACCACATTTCTCCACCAGAGGGGGCTAGTATGCACTAGGTGCTGCCCTACTGGTTACAGGGAGACTGGGGAACCAAGAGTGAGGGGAACCAGTTAGTGGGTGAGGGTGGAGGACTTACAATTTAGTTACACTTTAAATTTCATATTTAAAAAAAAGCCATCTTGGGTCTTGGTTCTTTGACTGCCTTCAATCGCTCTTTGACTGTCTCTATGCTGTCAATTGCTGAGTGGACTGTGACCTCCCACCCTAACGCGGATCCTGTGTGGGCCCGCAATGGATGGAGACACAGCCCTCATGCCTCGGCCTTGGGACGAGGGGTAGGTTGTAGACAAGGAATGTCTCGACCCGGTCAAGGACCAGGACCAAGAAGGCCCGGAGCTTAAGAGTGTGGCTCCATAGCAAATGGATCCCAGGCAGGATGCAGACGGAGCGGTGTACGCCACCTGTCCTCGCCATGCTGATATATTCAGAGGGAGTCCGGCTGCAAGAGGGGTACCGGCCCCCAACACCCGACCTTGCCACTCCAAATCCTGGTCGGGAAAGCCCGGTAGGCCCTGAGGATCCCACCGGGTATCGGACGGAGCGGAGCTGCCACCCGTACCCTTGTTCTGAGAGGAGCTCAGAGGGAGAACCGGCCTATTTGCACACACATGGACAGGATAGGATTCGTTCTGTAGTTCAGGAACAATCTGGTGAAGGGTCCCGATCGAACGCTGGATTTACTCGGAGGTTGTCGGACCCCCGTCCCTGGTGACCGCAGGACTCCGCGGGGAGCAGGGAGTCGCCTTCCTTCTGCCAACTCTAAAGTGAGTAAAGCCTTGGAAGTTCACCCCTATGGCCTCCGGACTGTTTATTCTGCGCTACACCGCACGACGCGGCGTCCGTTCTCCTCTACTACTACCCCCTCCATCCTGTCTCTCTGCCCTGAGGCCTTGCTCCGCCTGTGGAGAGTAGTAACATCGACGGCTGCCCTAACACCAGGTCTCAGCAGACGGCGGCAGCGCTGGTGGCCTTCACCAGGCGCCACAGGTGGCGTAGTCGTAAATCAGCCACACAACCCGGATAAGCCCACACCATCCTTTTTAATGTGACGGCCCTGAGCATGGGTCGGGTTCGGGCCACGGGTGCACCCCATTTCTCCATCATAGGACCCGACTCCGAGTCCCCAATCTCCCAGGGTAAACAAAAGGGCTTTTTCGAGTAGAGGCGTCACATCAATATGATCACTGCACTCTTAGATGAATTCATTAAGAGGTATAGTTTGAAAAATTGGATCACTTATGGCGGGTTCTGCTGTTTTGGCACCTCAGAGGCTCTGCCAATGTCACATAGCAACCTCAAACCATTCCAGCAAAATCTGAACTCTAATATGGTGCTTCAAATATGACATGGCATCCACAATTTATTACAGCCAAAATTGAGCTCCAGAATTCAACTGGCTCTCCTTCCCTTCCAAGCCCTGCCGTGTGCCCGAACAGTAGTTTTCTACCACATATGGGGTATCGGTGTACTCAGGAGAAATTGCACAACAAATTGTATGGTCTATTTTTTCTTGTTACCCTTGTAAAACTAAAAAAATTGGGGCTAAAGCAACATTTTTGTGGGAGAAATGTATCTTTCCCTTTTTCACGACTCAACATTATAAGATTCTGTAAGGCATCTGGGGGTTCAAGGTGCTCACCACACCTCTAAATAAATTCTTGAGGGGTGGAGTTTACAAAATGGGATCACTTGTGGAGTATTTCCACTGTTTAGGCACATCAGGAGCTCTGCAAACGCGATGTGGCGTCCATTATCTATTTCCGCCAATTCTGTACTCCAGAAGTCAAATTATGCTCCTTCGCTTCCAAGTCCTGCCGTGCGCCCAAGCAGTAGTTTTTCACCCCATATGGGATATCAGTGTATTTAGGAGAAACTGCGCAAGAAATTGTATGGTCAATTTTCTCCTGGTTCCCTTGTGAAAGTGAAAAAATTTGGGCTAAAGCAACATTTTTATGGGAAAAATTAAAATTCAATTTTTTTCCTTCCACATTTCTTTAATTCCTGTGAAGCAATTAAAGGGTTAATAAACATCTAGATTGTTTTGAACACTTTAAGGAGTTTTGTTTTTAAAATATTGTCACTTTTGGGTATTTTCTGTCACATAGTCACCTCAAAGTCACCTCAAATGTGATGTGGTCCCTAAAAAAATGGTTTTGAAAATTTTGCTGCGAAAATGAAAAAATGCTGATTGACTTAACCCTAACAAAAAATTATGTTTCAAAAATGATGCTGATATAAAGTAGACATGTGGTAAATGGTATTTATTAACTATTTTTTGTGGTATAGCCATCTGTTTTCAGGGCATAAAATGTAAAAGTTTGAAAATTGCAAAATGTTTTCATTTTTTTGTCAAATTTTCGATATTTTCATGAACGTAAATCATATCGACCAAAATGTACCAATAATGTGAAGTACAGTGTGTCATGAAAAAACATTCTCAGAATCACAGGGATATGTTGAAGCGTTCCAAAATTAATACTTCATAAATTGACGCTGGTCAGAATTGTAAAATATGGCCTGGCCAGGAAGATGAAAACAGGCATGGGAGTGAAGGGATTCATTTTTAGCAGAAATAAATCTGTTTAGTCACTGCTATTGTTAAAGGGAATCTGTTACCACATTTGACCCATCTAAACTATTAATATGGGCATACAGGTTATAGACTGCTGAAAAAAGTCCTCTCTGTATGTCTCATATCAGATGTCTTGTTATTGATAGATCATCTTTTATCACTTTATGTAAATTACTTCTTCCAGGCTATGCGGAGGATGTTACCTGGAAGATAACTCTGCCTCCAGAGCTTATTTTCATAAAGAGGAGTTACCAGTGTGATGTGTGATGGCCACTCTCTTCTCTCCTGATCTCACTGCAGAGTTGTGTGTGATTATACCTGACACATCTGCAGGTTCCTCTCAGCTCCAGCTTCCATCTCACAGGCAGACAGGGCTGCAATATTGTTGCAATACAGCAGAGCTGAGAGGAGCAAAAAATGTGTTTGCAAGAAGACAAATTTCAGTTCTTCTGTTCTGTGTTAGTTACTTGTCACACAGTGGTGGTAAAATAAGCTCTGGATCCATAGCCTGGAAGAGGTCATTTACATAAAGTGATAAATGGTTATTTCTCAACAACATCTGATATGAGGCAGACAGGTAGGATTTTTTCAGCAGTCTATAACCTGCTTGCCCATATTAATAGTTTAGATATGTCAAATGTGGTAACAGACTCCCTTTAATACATGTTACAATAAGCTTATTGTAACATGTATTCTTACCTCTCGCAGCTAATCAATACCATATACTGTAATTTACAGCTTTTTGTACTGCTTTTGTAAAGTTGATAAATCATATGCTCTTATTATTCTGCACTTGTACCTCAACAGCTGCTCCCTAACAGT
The DNA here is from genome assembly GCF_046119375.1 of Phyllobates terribilis. Classification (NCBI taxonomy): domain Eukaryota; kingdom Metazoa; phylum Chordata; class Amphibia; order Anura; family Dendrobatidae; genus Phyllobates; species Phyllobates terribilis. The sequence continues at coordinate 321,429,714 of NW_027362762.1, read as the reverse complement.
ATGATGTCCCAAAAATGACTCCCATATACACAGTATGATCCCCCCACAGCCCCAACAAAGTACAATGCCCCAACAAAGTATAATGCCCCCACAACCTCCCAACATAGTATGATGCCCCAACAGCCCCTCAACATAGTATGATATCTCACAGCTCCCCAACACCATATGATGGCCTCCTCCACATCTACCGAAACATAGTATGATAACCAACAACAAACAGCATCATGGGAACTACTGTCCCCCCCCACATACATGGACCTCACAGCACCTCACACACAGTATGATGTTTCTCACAGGATCTTTATAATGTACTAGCTATTGAACCCGTTCTACGCCCGAGTGGCGAGCATTTTTATTGGTATATGGTCTCCCATACTGGTATGTACTGCCCCCTCCTGATATTTGTGCTGCCACAATCCTGTCCCCACCATCATATCCTGGTATGCATGGCATCCCTCATCCCTATCCTGGTATGCATAGCACCCCTCATCCCCAATCTTGGTATGCATGGCACCTTTCACCCCCAATCCTGGTATGCATGGCACCCCTCACCACCAATCCTGGTATGCATAGCACCCCTCATCCCCAATCCTGGTATGCATGGCACCCCTCATCCCCAATCCTGGTATGCGTGACACCCCTCATCCCCAATCCTGGTATGCGTGGCGCCCCTCATCCCCAATCCTTGTATGTGTGGTACTCCTCATCCCTATCCTGGTATGCATGGTACCCCATCGCTCATCCCTATCCTGGTATGTATGCTATCCCTCATCCTGGTATGCATGGGCCCCTCACACACATCCTGGTATGCATGGCATCCCTCATCCCCATCCTGGTATGCACGGCCCCTCATCCGAATCCTGGTATGCATGGCACTCCTCATCCCTATCCTGGTATGCATGGCCCCTCATCCGAATCCAGGTATGCATGGCACCCCTCATCCCCAATACCCATATGCATGGCACCCCTCATCCCAAATCCCTGTATGCATTTCACCCCTCATGCCCAATCCCGGTATGCATGGCTACCTCATCCCCAATCCCGGTATGCATGGCTCCCTCATCCCCAATCCCGGGATGCATGGCACCCCTCATCCCCAATCCCGGGATGCATGGCACCCCTCATCCCTAATCCTGGGATGCATGGCACCCCTCATCCCCAATCCTGAAATGCATGGCTCCCTCATCCCCAATCCCGGTTTGCATGGCACCCCTCATCCCCAATCCTGGGATGCATGGCACCCCTCATCCTCAATCCTGGTATGCATGGCACCCCTCATCCCCAATCCTGAAATGCATGGCTCCCTCATCCCCAATCCTGAAATGCATGGCTCCCCTCATCCCCAATCCTGACATGCATGACACCCCTCATCCCCAATCCCAGTATGCATGGCTCCGTCATCCCCAATCCCAGTATGCATGGCACCCCTCATCCCCAATCCTGGTATGCGTGGCACCCCTCATCCCCAATCCTGGTATGCATGGCACCCCTCATCCCCAATCCTGGTATGCATGGCACCCCTCATCCCCAATCCCTGCATGCATGGCTCCTTAATCCCCAATCCCAGTATGCATGGCACCCCTCATCCCCAATCCTGGTATGCATGGAACCCGTCATCCCCAATCCTGAAATGCATGGCTCCCTCATCCCCAATCCTGATATGTATGGCACCCCTCATCCCCAATCCTGGTATGCATGGCACCCCTCATCCCCAATCCCTGTATGCATGGCTCCCTCATCCCCAATCCCTGTATGCATGGCAGCCCTCATCCCCAATCAAGAAATGCAAGGCTCCCTCATCCCCAATCCTGATATGTATGGCACTCCTCATCCCCAATCCCAGTATGCATGGCTCCTTCATCCCCAATCCTGGTATGCGTGGCACCCCTCATCCCCAATCCTGGTGTGCATGGCACCTCTCATCCTCAATCCTGGTATGCATGGCTCCCTTATCCCCAATTCTGGTATGCATGGCACCCCTCATCCCCAATTCTGAAATGCATGGCTCCCTCATCCCCCATCCCGGTATGCATGGCACCCCTCATCCCCAATCCTGGTATGCATGGCACCCCTCATCCCCAATCCTGGTATGCATGGCACCCCTCATCCCCAATCCTGATATGCATGGCACCCCTCATCCACAATCCTGGGATGCATCGCACCCCTCATCCACAATCCTGGTGTGCATGGCATCCCTCATCCCCAATTCCGGTATGCATGGCTCCCTCATCCCCAATCCTGGTATGCATGGCACCCCTCATCCCCAATTCTGAAATGCATGGCTCCCTCATCCCCAATCCTGATATGCATGGCACTCCTCATTCCCAATCCTGGGATGTTTGGCACCCCCCATCCCCAATCCTGGTATGCATGGCACCCCTTATCCCCAATCACAGTATGTATGTCTCCCTCATCCCCAATCCCAGAATGCCTGGCATCCCTCATCCTCAATCCTGGTATGCATGGCACCCCTCATCCCCAATCCTGGTATGCATGGCACCCCTCATCCCCAATCCTGGTATGCATGGAACCCCTCATCCCCAATCCTGATATGCATGGCACCCCTCATCCCCAATCCTGGGATGCATGACACCCCTCATCCCCATTCCTGGTATTCATGGCAACCCTCATCCCCAATCCCAGTATGCATGGCTTCCTCATCCCCAATCCTGGTATGCATGGCACCCCTCATCCCCAATCCAAGTATGCGTGGCACCCATTATCCCCAATCCTGAAATGAACGGCTCCCTCATCCCCAATCCTGATATGCATGGCACCCCTCATCCCCAATCCTGGGGTGCATGGCACCCCTCATCCCCAATCCTGTTATGCATGGCACCCCTAATCCCCAATCCCGGTATGCATGGCACCCCTCATCCCCAATCCTGGTGTGCGTGGCACCCCTCATCCCCAATCCTGGTGTGCATGGCACCCCTCATCCCTAATCCTAGTATGCAAGGCACCACTCATCCCCAATCCTGGTATGCATGGCGCCCCTCATCCCCAATTTTCGTGTGCATGACACCCCTCATCCCCAATCCTGGTATGCATCTCACCTCTCATCCCCAATCCCGGTATGCATGGCTCTCTCATCCCCAATCCCGGTATGCATTGCTCCCTCATCCCCAATCCCGGTATGCATGGCACCCCTCATCCCCAATCCTGGTATGCATGGCACCCCTCATCCCCAATCCTGGTATGCGTGGCTCCCTCATCCCCAATCCTGGTATGCATGGCACCCATTATCCACAATCCTGTTATGCCTGGCACCCCTTATCCCCAATCCTGGTATGCATGGCACCGCTCACCCCCAATCCTGGTATGCATGGCACCCCTCATCCCCTGTCCTGAAATGCATGGCTTCCTCATCCCCAATCCCTGTATGCAATGCACCCCTCATCCCCAATCCTGGTATGCATGGCACCCCTCATCCCCAATCCTGAAATGCATGGCTCCCTCATCCCCAATATTGACATGCATGGCACCCCTCATCCCCAATCCCAGTATGCATGGCTCCGTCATCCCCAATCCAAGTATGCATGGCACCCCTCATCCCCAATCCTGGTATGCGTGGCACCCCTCATCCCCAATCCTGGTATGCATATCACCCCTCATCTCCAATCCCAGTATGCATGGCTCCCTCATCCCCAATCCCTGTATGCATGGCACCCCTCATCCCCAATCCTGGTATGCATGGCACCCCTCATCCCCAATTCTGAAATGCATGGCTCCCTCATCCCCAATCCTGATATGTATGGCACCCCTCATCCCCAATCCCAGTATGCATGGCTCCCTCATCCCCAATTCTGGTATGCATGGCACCCCTCATCCCCAATCTTGATGTGCGTGGCACCCCTCATCCCCAATCCTAGTATGCATAGCTTCCTCATCCTCAATCCTGGTATGCATGGCTCCCTCATCCCCAATCCTGATATGCATGGCTCCCTCATCCCCAATCCTGATATGCATGGCTCCCTCATCCCCAATCCTGATATGCATGGCACCCCTCATCCCCAATCCTGGGATGCATGGCACCCCTCATCCCCAATCCTTGTATGCATGGCACCCCTCATCCCCAATCCTGATATGCATGGCACCCCTCATCCCCAATCCTGGTATGCATGGCTCCCCTCATCCCCAATCCCGGTATGCATGGCTCCCTCATCCCCAATCCTGGGATGCATGGCACCCCTCATCCCCAATCCTTGTATGCATGGCACCCCTCATCCCCAATCCTGATATGCATGGCACCCCTCATCCCCATTCCTGGTATTCATGGCACCCCTCATCCCCAATCCCAGTATGCATGGCTCCCTCATCCCCAATCCTGGTATGCATGGCACCCTTCATCCCCAATCCTAGTATGCATGGCACCCATCATCCCCAATCCTGAAATGCACGGCTCCCTCATCCCCAATCCTGATATGCATGGCACCCCTCATCCCCAATCCTGGGATGCATGGCACCCCTCATCCCCAATCCTGGGTTGCATGGCACCCCTAATCCCCAATCCCGGTATGCATGGCTCCCTCATCCCCAATCCCGGAATGCATGGCACCCCTCATCCCCAATCCTGGTATGCGTGGCACCCCTCATCCCCAATCCTGGTATGCTTGGCACCCCTCATCCCCAATCCTGGTATGTGTGGCACCCCTCATCCCCAATCCTGGTGTGCATGGCACCCCTCATCTCTAATCCTAGTATGCATGTCACCCCTCATCCCCAATCCTGGTATGCATGGCGCCCCTCATCCCCAATTTTGATGTGCATGACACCCCTCATCCCCAATCCTGGTATGCATCTCACCTCTCATCCCCAATTCCGTTATGCATGGCTCTCTCATCCCCAATCCCGGTATGCATGGCTCCCTCATCCCCAATCCTGGTATATATGGCTCCCTCATCCCCAATCCTGGTATGCATGGCTCCCTCATCCCCAATCCCGGTATGCATGGCTCCCTCATCCCCAATCCCGGTATGCATGGCTCCCTCATCCCCAATCCCGGTATGCATGGCTCACTCATCCCCAATCCCATTATGCATGGCACCCCTCATCCCCAATCCCGGTATGCATTGCACCCCTCATCCCCAATCCCGTTATGCATGGCACCCCTCATCCCCAATCCCGGTATGCATTGCACCCCTCATCCCCAATCCTGGGATGCATGCCACCCCTAATCCCCAATCCTGGGATGCATACCACCCCTAATCCCCAATCCTGGGATGCATGGCACCCCTCATCCCCAATCCTGGTATGCATGGCACCCCTCATCACCAATCCCGGTATGCATGGCTCCCTCATCCCCAATCCCGGTATGCATGGCTCCCTCATCCCCAATCCTGGTATGCATGGCTCACTCATCCCCAATCCCGTTATGCATGGCACCCCTCATCCCCAATCCCGGTATGCATTGCACCCCTCATCCCCAATCCCGTTATGCATGGCACCCCTCATCCCCAATCCCGGTATGCATTGCACCCCTCATCCCCAATCCTGGGATGCATGCCACCCCTAATCCCCAATCCTGGGATGCATGGCACCCCTCATCCCCAATCCTGGTATGCATGGCACCCCTCATCACCAATCCTGGTATGCATGGCTCACTCATCCCCAATCCCGTTATGCATGGCACCCCTCATCCCCAATCCCGGTATGCATTGCACCCCTCATCCCCAATCCCGTTATGCATGGCACCCCTCATCCCCAATCCCGGTATGCATTGCACCCCTCATCCCCATTCCTGGGATGCTTACCACCCCTAATCCCCAATCCTGGGATGCATGGCACCCCTCATCCCCAATCCTGGTATGCATGGCACCCCTCATCACCAATCCTGGTTTGCATGGCACCCCTTATCCCCAATCCTGATATGCCTGGCACCCCTCATCTCCAATCCTGGTATGCATGGCACCCCTTATCCCCGTTCCTGGTATGTGTGACACCCCTCATCCCCAATCCTGGTATGCATGGTACCCCTCATCCCCAATCCTGGTGTTAGAACCCTCCTGTTAGTTTTTTTCTATTTTGTGGTCACGTGACCTGCTGCCTATTTATTCCAGCTCCGCCCTTCTGGCTTTGCTGGACTTCAGTGTTACTTTGACTCTTAATCTAGCCAGGTGCTTTGTACCTATCTCTATAGTTTGCTTGGTCCTTGGACCTCTAAGTATTTTTGTCTGTTTGTCTTTTTGCTCCGCTACAACTTCTGCTAGGAGGTGTCCAATTTTGTCCCAGTCCTTAGTACTTTTAGGGACCCCTCCCTTATATCTATAGGTCTGTGTTCAGACTAGCTGAGGATGAAGGTGGGTCTGTTCACAAGGAACAGGTTGCCGGCTGCATCGTAGGGAATCAGCTTAGTCCTATTGTAGGGACAGTTTTCCTTCTTTCCTTTGTTCTTGTAGGAGATCATAACAGTAAGTCCAGCCCAAAATCAAAAGAAAAAATCCTAAGGAACGAGATCCGGAGATCAGCATAGTGTCTGTTCAGGAATTGGCTCAACGCCTACAGGGATTGTCTCCTGAGGTGGCCGAGCTCCAGCAACACGTGAGTAGCTGTCCTGGAGCGCATTTTGTTGAACCGAAGGTAGGACTGCCTGATTTTTTTCATGGTAAACAACAAGATTTTTTTTCCTTTAAAAATGCTTGTTTATTATATTTACGTTTGAGACCCAGGTCGTCTGGGAATGAATCACAGCGCATTGGGTTTATCATGTCACTTTTGCGCAAGGAACCACAGGGATGGGCCTTTTCTCTCCAACCTAATGCTCCGTGTTTTAGATCAGTGGAAGATTTTTTTTCTGCTATGGGGTTGTTGTATGACGATGCTGATCGAGTCTCTTCTGCTGAGACACAACTGAGATGTTTAAAGCTGGGGTCAGGTGATGTTGAAAATTATTGTACACACTTCAGAAGGTGGTCTTCTGAAGTGAGATGGAATGATTCGGCGTTAAAATGTTTGTTTCTTGCTGGTCTAAGTGGAAGGGTTAAGGATCTGCTAATTGCTTTCCCTGCACCTGGAAACTTGCAAGAAGCCATGCAATTAGCTATACGGGTGGACAGGAGACTGCGTGCCAGGGTTAATGAGGAGAAAACTCCTGCTATGGCAGCTCCTAGTCATCAGAGGTTCTGCTCGGACGACGGAGAACCGATGGAGATTGGGGCGATGCCACTCCGCTCTCAGGAAAAAGACCACAGGTTTTCCAAGGGATTGTGTTTTTACTGTAGTAAATCTGACCATTTTGTTAAGAACTGTGAGCTTCTGTTAAACAAAGAAAAAAAAGGTCAGTTATGCCCGTATTGCTTGTTTAAACTCTAAGGCTATGTGCCCACGTTGCATTTATGAAGCAGAAAATTTCTGCTGCATAAATGCAAGTCCTCTCCCGGGAAAACGCATGCGGAATTCCGCACGCGTTTATCGCGCGTTTTTCGCGCGTTTATCACGCGTTTTCCACATGCGGAATTGCCTTGCGTTTTTTATGCATTGAACAAAGGCAATTCTGCTTGCGGAAACGCAAAATTAAATGACATGCTGCGGATTTTTGAACGCAGCATAAACGCTGCGGAAAAATCCGCAGCATGTGCATAGAACTTGCGGAATCCCATTGGGGACCATGGGGTGCGTGTTACCAAGCGTTTTTCAAGCGTTTACGCTGCGGAAATTCCGCATCAAAAACGCTTGAAAAATGCTACGTGGGCACACAGCCTTAGGGAGTATTTCTTTCAGGGAGTACCTCATTGCAGGAGGAGTTGATTGAATTTCATGTTTTTGTGGATTGTGGTTCTACACTGAATGTGATTGATAAGGGATTTTTGGAAAAACTTAAATTGGAACCTAAACCTTTGTCATCTCCTATTTCTGTGGTTGCTGTTGATAACACTCCTTTGAGATGTGTTACTCACAAGGTTTTTGAATTTCCCCTCACTATTAATGGTATTCACCAAGAGAATTTGGATTTAGTGGTATTAAATAATTTACCTTCTCCAGTAGTGTTAGGTTTGCCTTGGTTAAAACTGCACAATCCTTTACTGGACTGGTCTACTAATGAGATTAAATCTTGGAGTCCGAAGTGTTATGATAAATGTTCTAACAGTCGCATTGCTGCAGTGGAAAGAGGGGAATTACCTGTACCTATTCAGGATTTTTGGAAGGTTTTTCAGAGGAGGAGTCGCAAATTCTACCTCCTCATAGGGACTATGATTGCACCATTGAGTTTGTTCCTGGAGCTACTCTTCCCAAGAGTCGCTTATTTAATTTTACTATCCCTGAAAGAAAAGCCTTGGAGGAATACATACAGACGAGCTTGGCTGCTGGTCACATTAGACCTTCTAAGTCACCTGTGGCTGTTGGATTTTTTTTTGTAAAAAAAAAAAATGGCGGTTTACGTCCATGTCTGGACTTTCGCGAAATTAATAAAATTACCGTACGCAATTCCTACCAACGGCCGTTAATTCCTGACTTGTTTAACCAGTTAGTGGGGGCCAAGTGGTTCTCTAAAATTGATCTCCGGGGGGCATACAATTTGTTGCGAATGAAGGAGGGTGATGAATGGAAGACTGCTTTTAACACTCCGGTGGGTCATTTTGAGAATCTGGTTATGCCTTTTGGTCTTACCAATGCACCAGCATTTTTTCTGAACCTTATTAATGACATCCTGAGACCTTTGATTGGTAAGAATGTGGTGGTGTATTTGGATGACATTTTGATTTATTCGCCAGATCTGGAGTCTCATTGGCAGAGCGTACGTGAGGTATTGCAGTTATTAAGTGACAATTCACTTTTTGCTAAGCTGGAGAAATGCGAGTTCGCTGTGCAGAGAATTAGTTTTTTGGGCTACATTATCTCCAGCGAGGGCTTTGAGATGGACCCGGTGAAGGTTCAGGCTGTGCAGGAATGGCCTAGGCCTATTGGTTTAAAATCGATACAGAGATTTTTGGGTTTCGCCAATTATTACAGAAAATTCATTAAGAATTTTTCTATAATTGTTAAGCCGCTGACCGATCTCACCAGGAAAGGTGCGAATACGGTCCAGTGGACTACTGAGGCCATTGAAGCTTTTGTGTATCTCAAGGAGAGGTTCAGCTCTGCCCCTATCCTTATGCAGCCTGATGAGACAAAGCCTTTTTTGGTCGAGGTTGATGCTTCTTCAGTGGGGGTCGGTGCGGTTTTGTCTCAGGAGAACAAGGATGGGGTTCATCCCTGTGCTTTTTTTTCGAAAAAATTTTCTGAAACCGAACTTAATTACGATGTTGGTAATCGGGAATTGCTGGCTATCAAACTCGCTTTTGAACATTGGCGTCATTTCTTGGAAGGTGCTAAATTTCCCTTTCAGGTTTTCACTGATCATAAGAATCTGATCTATCTAGATGCTGCCAAGCGCTTGAATGCCCATCAGGCTAGGTGGGCACTGTTTTTTTCACGGTTTAATTTTTCTGTTACTTACATCCCGGGTACTAAGAATGTTAAAGCTGATGCTTTATCTCGCAGCTTTTCTCCTATGGTTGGTACCGAGGAGGAGGAGAGCATTTTACAGGAAGGAGTTGTGATAGCAACATTGGACTCCATTTTGGAAGATGGGATTCTGAAAGCCCAGGAGGATGCCCCATCTAACACTCCCCATGGGAGGTTGTTTGTAGCTAGAACCTTTAGGAGAGAGTTGCTTGTGGAGTATCATGAGTCTCGGTTGGCAGGTCAGCCAGGAATTTCTGAAACTAAGAGACTGGTAGGTCGCAGTTTTTGGTGGCCTGGGTGGCAGAAGGAAGTCATTAAATGGGTGCGTCAATGTACGGTGTGTGCTAGATCAAAGCCTTCACGTGCTCCTGCTGCGGGGTTGCTTTGCCCTCTGGAGGTTCCTAGTGCACCTTGGACGCATCTTGCAATGGATTTTATTACTGACCTTCCTTTGTCCGAGGGTTTCACTGTCATCTGGGTGGTTGTGGACCATTTTAGCAAGATGTGTCACTTGGTTCCTTTCATTAAACTACCCTGCGCTAAGACACTCGCTAAGGCTTTTGTCAAGGAAATTGTCAGACTCCATGGCGTTCCCACCGACATTGTTTCTGATAGGGGACCTCAGTTTGTGGCTCGTTTTTGGCATGCCTTTTGTGACAAGTTGGGAGTCCATTTGTCATTTTCATCTGGGTATCATCCTGAGTCTAATGGACAGACAGAAAGAAAGAACCAGGATGTTGAGCTGTTTTTGCGTTGTTTTGTGGCAGACAATCAAGAGGGGTGGTCTGAGTTTCTGCCACTTGCTGAATTTGCTCTTAACAACCATACATCCTCTTCTGCTGGGTGTTCTCCGTTTTTTGTTGTACTGGGAGACATCCGTCATTTGGTTCGTTCTCCAAATTGGTGTCGGCTGTGCCGGAGGAGGAGGAGAATTTTTCCGTTGATTTGGAGAGAGTTTGGACTGATGTACGTTGTAACCTTCAAGAGGCTAACAAAAAGTCTAAGAAGTATTTTAACAGGAAACGTCAAGAGGTTTTGTTTACTGTTGGTGACATGGTTTGGTTGTCCTCAAAGAATCTGCGGTTGAGAATTCCTTCTAAGAAATTGGGTCCGAAGTTTGTGGGACCATTTAAGGTGCTTCAGGTGGTTAACCAGTCTGCTGTTAGGTTGGAGGTTTAATCTGTTGTTTCATGTTTCCTTGTTGAAAAAAGCTGATGTATCGGATAGGGATGCCACTGTCACAGTTCCTCCGGTGATGCAAGATGGTGAATATGAAATTTCTCGTATCCTAAATTCCTGAAGGCATAGAGGGAGATTGCAGAATCTCGTCGCTTGGAAAGGTTTCGGTCCTGAGGATAACTCCTGGGCAAGGGCAGATGATGTCTCTGCTCCTAGACTTATCAGAGCGTTTCACAGGAGGTTTCCTGATAGGCCTGGGCCTGGAGGATCCGGAGGATCCTCATAGAAGAGGGGGTACTGTTAGAACCCTCCTGTTAGTTTTTTCTATTTTGTGGTCACGTGACCTGCTGCCTATTTATTCCAGCTCCGCCCTTCTGGCTTTGCTGGACATCAGTGTTACTTTGACTCTTAATCTAGCCAGGTGCTTTGTACCTATCTCTATAGTTTGCTTGGTCCTTGGACCTCTAAGTATTTTTGTCTGTTTGTCTTTTTGCTCCGCTACAACTTCTGCTAGGAGGTGTCCAATTTTTTCCCAGTCCTTAGTACTTTTAGGGACCCCTCCCTTATATCTATAGGTCTGCGTTCAGACTAGCTGAGGACGAAGGCGGGTCTGGAATAAGTTGCCCGCTGCATCGTAGGGAATCAGCTTAGTCCTATTGTAGGGACAGTTTTCCTTCTTTCCTTAGTTCTTGTAGCAGATCATAACACCTGGTATGCATGGCACCCCTCATCCCCAATCCTGGTATGCATGGCTCCCTCATCCCCAATCCTGCTATGCATGGCACCCCTCATCCCCAATCCTGATATCCATGGCTCCCTCATCCCCAATCCTGATATGCATGGCACCCCTCATCCCCAATCCTGGTATGCATGGCACCCGTCATCCCCAATCCTGGTATGCACGGCTCCCTCATCCCCAATCCTGGTTCGCAAGGCTCTCTCATGCCCAATCCTGGTATGCATAATTCCCCTCATCCCCAATCCTGGTATGCATGGCCCCCTCATCCCCAATCCTGGTATGCATGGCTCCCTCATCCCCAATCCTTGCATGCATGGCTCCCTCACTCCCATCCTGGTATGCATGGCACTCCTCATCCCTATCCTGGTATGCATGGATCCCTCATCCCCAATCCTGGTATACATGGTACCCCTCATCCCTATCCTGGCATACATGGTACCCCTCATCCCCATCCTGGTATGTATGGTACCCCTCATCCTGGTATGCATGACACCCCTCATCCCAATTCTGGTATGTATGGCCTCCTCATCCCAGGAACCTGGTATGCAAGGCACCCAATCCCTCATCCTAGTATGCAAGGCACTCCTCATCCTTATCCTGGTATGCATGGTACCCCTCATCCCTTTTCTGGTATGCATGATACCCCTCATCCTGGTATGCATGGCACCCCATCCCTCTCCTGGTATGTATGGTACCTCTCATCCCTATTCTGGTATGCATGGCACCTCTCATCCCTATTCTGGTATGCATGGCACCCCTCATCACCCAATCCTGGTATGCATGGTCCCCTCACCCTCCATCCTGATATGCATTGCACCCCTCACCCCCCAATCCTGGTATGTGTGGCCCCCTCATCCCCCAATCATGGTATGTGTCCCCCCCTCATCCCTTTCACACTGTACACACATACAAAAAAATAAACAGTTATACTCTCCTTTCTTCTCTGTGCTCCAGTGCTGCTGCGTCCTATTCAGCCGGAGGCCGGGGAAGGAGGGCGTCACAGGAGCACCGCGCTGTCCAGCGCCATTTTACTGAAGACACACTGCAAATGTGTCTTCAGTAAAATGGCTCCAGATAGCGATATGTGCATGCCCCGATCCGACGCCTCACTCCTTCCTCGGTCTCCGGCGAAGAGAGGCGCAGCGGCAACGCTTCTCCTGGTCAGGTAAGTATGTAAGTATGGCGCCAGAGATCGCGGTATGCGTAGGCACTCCTGATATGCATGGCACCCCTCATCCCCAATCCTGGTATGCATGGCTCCCTCACTCCCATCCTGATATGCATCGCACTCGTCATCCCTATCCTGGTATGCATGGGCCCCTCATCCCCAATCCTGGTATACATGGTACCCCTCATCCCTATCCTGGCATACATGGTACCCCTCATCCCTATCCTGGTATGTATGGTACCCCTCATCTTGGTATGCATGGCACCCCTCATCCCTATTCTGGTATGTATGGTACCCCTCATCCTGGTATGCATGGCACCCCTCATACCAATTCTGGTATGTATGGTCTCCTCATCCCAGAAACCTGGTATGCATGGCACCCAATCCCTCATCCTAGTATGCATGGCACCCAATCCCTCATCCTAGTATGCATGGCACCCCTCATCCTTATCCTGGTATGCATGGTACCCCTCATCCCTATTCTGGTATGCATGATACCCCTCATCCTGGTATGCATGTCACCCCATCCCTCATCCTGGTATGCATGGTACCCCGCATTTCTATCCTGGTATGTATGGTACCGCTCATCCCTATTCTGGGATGCATGGCACCCCTCACCGCCTAATCCTGGTATGCATGGTCCCCTCACCCCCCAATCCTGGTATGCATGGTCCACTCATCCCCCAATCCTGGTATGCATGGCACCCCTCACCCCCCAATCCTGGTATGCATGGTCCCCTCACCCCCCAATCCTGGTATGCATGGTCCCCTCACCCCCCAATCCTGGTATGCATGGTCCCCTCACCCCCCAAACCTGGTATGCATGGTCCCCTCACCCCACAATCCTGGTATGAATGGGCCCCTCATCCCCCAATAATGGTATGTGTGGTACCCCTCATCCTGGTATGCATGGTCCCCTCACCCCCCAATCCTGGTATGTGTGGTACCCCTCATCCCCCAATCCTGGTATGTGTGGCCTCCTCACCCCCCCAATCCTGGTATGTGTGCCCCCCTCATCACTCATCACACTGTACACACATACAAAAAAATAAACAGTTATACTCACCTTTCTTCTCTGTGCTCCAGCGCTGCTGCGTCCTGTTCTGCCGGAGGCCGGGGTAGGAGGGCGTCGCCGGAGCACCGCGCTGTCCGGCGCCATTTTGCTGAAGACACACTGCAAATGTGTCTTTAGTAAAATGGCGCCGGATAACAATATGCGCATGCACCGATCCGACTCCTCACTCCTGCCCCGGTCTCCGGCGAAGAGAGGCGCAGCGGCAATGCTCCTCCAGGTCAGGTAAGTATGCAAGTATGGCGCCGGAGATCGCGGTATGCGTTCAGTGCCTACGCATACCACGATCTCCGGCGCCATACACACTCCTCTTACCTGTAACGGCTGGATACGTGCTTCTGTCTGGATCCAGACTGCGCGTCGCGCATGCACAGTCTATCGAGGCTTCAGTTCAAGACACACATCCCCATTTATATTATAGATGATCCTCACAGCCTTCACAAGTATAATCACTAGTGTTGAGCAAGCACTAAAATGCTCGGGTGCTCGAAGCTCGGGCCGAGCTCACCGTGATACTCGGGTGCTCGACCAGAGCAACGAGCCCAATGCTTGTCTATGGGAGACCCGAGCATTTTTGTGGCGGCACCCCCGGCAGTCTGTAGAAAGCCTAAAAAGTGCCCAAAACGATAGTGACAGTGCTCAAATGACATGGGGATCGTCCCAGGAAGCATTTCTGACCCCCAGGTCATTGCTGTCAACAATGTGGTCAGAGGTATTAAGCCACTTTTACGGGCTCACAATAAAACGTTCAAAAACGAAACTGAAACTGCTTTCCTGTGAAATATGTTAAGGAACATCCTTTCCAGGGTAAAGACTTGTGTATAAGGTAAAATAAATAACCAAAAACAAAAATACTCTTCCACATCTTGGGCTATGTTCACAAGTAGCTTTTTTTATGCGTTTTTGCACTTTTGTATTGCTTTCAACCGTGACAAATGCATTCACCGGGAAATGTTATTTTAACATTTTACAACCTTATCTGGCCATGTGCTGTGTGACACATGCATACAGTGCTGAAAAGACATGGGAACAGCAGGGGGAAGACCCCTGGAAGTATCTCTGACACCCAGGTCACTGCCTAAAAGTGTGCCCATCAGTAGTGATTCTTGCTGCATCAGAAGATGCAGACTTGCAACTATCCCCATGCAAGTCCTTGTCCCAGGGCAGTGTTCAATTGCACCTTCCCATTGCTTGCAATGCAAGCACAAGTATGCAGCCTGCCACCCACCCACCCCCAGGCTGCAATACCATACTGCTTGCTTGCTTGCACTTGAAATTGGGCCTTTTAGGTGGGTGGAGGCGGAATCTGGCCACCACGTCATGGCTGCATCGGCGGCCTGGTATCCATACTCAGTCCCCAGCCGCCCGGTGGCCGGGTGTCCACGCTTGGTCCCCAGCCACCTGGGGGCAGCCGGGTGTCCATAAACGGTCCCCTGCCGCCCCCATTTGTCCCGGTGCGCCTTATACACAAGCGTGCATACCAAAACATTACCTGTGCCCTCCCCAGTGCATTTAGTGGGAAGGACAGCCTAACCACAAACACGTGGACAAGTGAATGTGTCCAGGGATGGTCCATCTCACTGACGCCTTCACACTGGGTTAATATTGTGGAAGCCGGGACACAGTTGGACACTGGGATGTAACACGTCCTCCAGACATAGAGAATTGCGGGTCCTGGGTCAATCAGGCTTCAACACAAAGTTCAGAAGGTAGACAGCAGCAGTGGTCGGCCTCTTACACAACGAGTAAATTATTCATGATTAGAGATGAGCGTTGTTCTACTCGAACTGTTCGCCAATCTCAAATTCGAGCTGTTTTGGGCGGTGTTCGAGCCGTTTGGCGAACACGAACAATTTGAGAAAAATTCGGCTGTTCGAGGTTATGTTCGATAACTGTTCGTGCACCAAAATCATAACTGGATTTTTTCTCAGCAATGATGAAAATTAATGTTAATACGCAGTTTGAGTGTACAGCGGGGTGGGGGGAGGGGCAGGGGATGGATCTCTGCAGGAACAATGAAGATCTCCATTTTTTTTTCTCTTTCCCGCATTTGCAGTGGGTAGGTGCAATCTGTCAGCCTATCAGCAGCGCACACACGGAGCGAAGTGCTTTTTTTCACACAAGCAAGGGCATGTGTCATTGGCAGTGTATGTCACATGTCCTTGCCCTATAAGACCAAGCCATTTTCCCCGTCGCCACCATTTTCTCACTGCTGCAGCTGCGTGTTAGACGGCACCGCTGTTGCTGTGTGCGCTATACCTTGTTAATTTCAAGCCAATTTTCGCACAAATCTACAGATAGCTTGGGAGTAGGGAATAGTTGTGATTGCAGTCCTTTTAAGGACTAGGTTACAGCATTTCCTACGACTTTTATCAGGCAGGTCTGTGCTCTTAAATAGATAGATTGTGGGAGTAAAGACTAATTGTAATTGGAGTCCTTTTCAGAACTAGGTTACATCAGTTCCTATCAGTTTTTGCCAGGCAGGTCTGTGCCAGTGCTGTGCAAGTTTTTTTCACAGCATTTGGCTGAATCTAGCAAAGCTAATCCTTTTTGGCCTATTGCAGAGTGTGTTAGTCAGTGGAGTAGCCTATCTGTGTTGCAAGATATACCACCTGTGTATAGAATACCAATTATTTTACTGCACCTAGTGAAGTAAAATCTTTTGGGCATAGCATCATTCTATAAGTCCATCTATACTGACCTCCATCAGGTTGCAAATTGAATATAATTTTTTTCTGCATCTAGCTCTGAAAAAATATTGGGCTTCTAGCTGTGTGTGGGACTTGTTCTATTAATCCATCTATACAGACCTCCATCAGGTTGCAAACTGAATATATTTTTTTCTGCATCCACCTCTGAAAAAATATTGGGCTTCTAGCTGTGTGTGGGACTTGTTCTATTAATCCATCTATACAGACCTCCATCAGGTTGCAAACTGAATATATTTTTTTCTGCATCTACCTCTGAAAAAATATTGGGCTTCTAGCTGTGTGTGGGACTTGTTGTATTAGTCCATCTATACTGACCTCCATCAGGTTGCAAACTGAATATATTTTTTTCTGCATCTACCTCTGAAAAAATATTGGGCTTCTAGCTGTGTGTGGGACTTGTTCTATTAATCCATCTATACAGACCTCCATCAGGTTGCAAACTGAATATATTTTTTTTCTGCATCTACCTCTGAAAAAATATTGGGCTTCTAGCTGTGTGTGGGACTTGTTGTATTAGTCCATCTATACTGACCTCCATCAGGTTGCAAACTGAATAAATTTTTTTCTGCATCTACCTCTGAAAAAATATTGGGCTTCTAGCTGTGTGTGGGACTTATTCTATTAATCCATCTATTCAGACCTCCATCAGGTTGCAAACTGAATATATTTTTTTCTGCATCTACCTCTGAAAAAATATTGGGCTTCTAGCTGTGTGTGGGACTTGTTCTATTAATCCATCTATACAGACCTCCATCAGGTTGCAAACTGAATATATTTTTTTTCTGCATCTACCTCTGAAAAAATATTGGGCTTCTAGCTGTGTGTGGGACTTGTTGTATTAGTCCATCTATACTGACCTCCATCAGGTTGCAAACTGAATATATTTTTTTCAGCATCTACCTCTGAAAAAATATTGGGCTTCTAGCTGTGTGTGGGACTTGTTCTATTAATCCATCTATACAGACCTCCATCAGGTTGCAAACTGAATATATTTTCTTCTGCATCTACCTCTGAAAAAATATTGGGCTTCTAGCTGTGTGTGGGACTTGTTCTATTAATCCATCTATACAGACCTCCATCAGGTTGCAAACTGAATATATTTTTTTCTGCATCTACCTCTGAAAAAATATTGGGCTTCTAGCTGTGTGTGGGACTTGTTCTATTAATCCATCTATACAGACCTCCATCAGGTTGCAAACTGAATATATTTTTTTTCTGCATCTACCTCTGAAAAAATATTGGGCTTCTAGCTGTGTGTGGGACTTGTTCTATTAATCCATCTATACAGACCTCCATCAGGTTGCAAACTGAATATATTTTTTTCTGCATCTACCTCTGAAAAAATATTGGGCTTCTAGCTGTGTGTGGGACTTGTTCTATTAATCCATCTATACAGACCTCCATCAGGTTGCAAACTGAATATATTTTTTTCTGCATCTACCTCTGAAAAAATATTCTGCCTCTAGCTGTGTGTGGGACTTGTTCTATTAATCCATCTATACAGACCTCCATCAGGTTGCAAACTGAATATATTTTTTTCTGCATCTACCTCTGAAAAAATATTGGGCTTCTAGCTGTGTGTGGGACTTGTTCTATTAATCCATCTATACAGACCTCCATCAGGTTGCAAACTGAATATATTTTCTTCTGCATCTACCTCTGAAAAAATATTGGGCTTCTAGCTGTGTGTGGGACTTGTTCTATTAATCCATCTATACAGACCTCCATCAGGTTGCAAACTGAATATATTTTTTTCTGCATCTACCTCTGAAAAAATATTGGGCTTCTAGCTGTGTGTGGGACTTGTTCTATTAATCCATCTATACAGACCTCCATCAGGTTGCAAACTGAATATATTTTTTTCTGCATCTACCTCTGAAAAAATATTGGGCTTCTAGCTGTGTGTGGGACTTGTTGTTTTAGTCCATCTATACTGACCTCCATCAGGTTGCAAACTGAATATATTTTTTTCTGCATCTAACTCTGAAAAAATATTGGGCTTCTAGCTGTGTGTGGGACTTGTTCTATTAATCCATCTATACAGACCTCCATCAGGTTGCAAATTGAATATAATTTTTTTCTGCATCTAACCCAGCCAATAGTTTTGGCCTAATACCACAGTTTGGCCACTCAGCTCTGCTCGGTTCCCATCCATTGTTTTGTGCAAACAACTCCAGAGTTGTGAATTAGTTAACCACCAAAATGAGTGGAAAAAGGCCTGCTGCTGGTGGAAAGGGGAATAGGCGTGTTGGGAAGGGGAAAAAAGGTTGTGTCCGTGGGGTAGGTGTTAAAGCAACAGTAACATCTACAGAAGAAAGACCATCTTCCAGCCAAACTAAAATGTCTACTTCTTTTAGCGGACAATGTGATAAGATCCCTTTCTTACGGCCACGCCAATCACTACAAATTCCAGATGAGGCACAAAAACAGCAGGTGCTTCAATGGATATCAAGTGCTCCTTTAAGTGGGCTCTCCTCCACATCAACTTCAACATCACAAATACTCCAGTCCTCAAAGGTGTCACCCAAATCGCACTTGCTTCCTCACAGCTCCCAAATCTCCAGCTGCCCGTCTGAGTATGAGGTAGAACAGATGGTTGAGTCTGCAGAGCTGTTTACTCATACTATAGCCTGGGAATCAGAGGTCGACTCCAGCGCTTCTGTGAATCCAGACGAGGAAATGATCTGCACTGATGCCCAGAATCTTTATGAGTCGGATCCAGGACCAGACGCAGAAGGTTCTGACCATAATGTAGACCCTCATTCCCAAACTGTAACTCCTGTTGGTGGAGACAATGAGGAAGACGATGATAAGACTCAAATACCTGATTGGAGCGACAACTTTAGTTTTTTGTCAGGGCAGGAACAGGTTGGCTCTGAGGACGACGGGTGTGATAACACACAGGGTGATGATGATGAGGTTGGAGATCCCACTTACTGTCAACCCATAGTCAGCCAAGAGATGAGGTCAGCAGAGGAGGTGGAGGAAGATGCTAGTGACGACGAGGTCAGGTTGCGCCTTCCTGGACAGAGACATAGTACTGGAAGCACGTCAACAACTGCATCCTCAAACACAACTCTGCCTCTCACCACAAGTCGTGGTGGCTCTTCAGGTCGCATGGGTGCTAAGCCTTGCATAGCCTGGGCATTTTTTCAGATCGATAAAGATGACCCAACTCGTGTTATCTGTAACATTTGTCAGCAAAAGCTAAGTAGAGGCCAAAAAATACATAGTTTGAGTACTTCATGCATGAACCGGCACATGGACATGAAGCATAAGTTGCAGTGGGAAGCTCAGTGTGCTACAATGCGGCCTAGCCGGCCGGGCCAACCACCGTCTGCCATATCTTGTGCATCCGCGGCCTCTTCATCCTCTGTGACTGGGGGGACAGCAGTCACACCTGTTTTGGGGCGCAGACCTGCCACCTCTTTACCCGCAACAGCCAGTGTGATTGGCAGGTCATCATTTTCTTTGGAGGTGGTAACACCAGCTGGTGTTGAGCGCTGTCCGACATCGATAGCACCACATTTGGATCAAGGCAACCTAACATGTCCGCCTGCATCTTCCTCACAGACCGGCAGTTTGCCGGGGACACCCTTATCAACCCCGTCTAAGCACAATAGCCAGCCCTCGGTCCCTCAGATGTGGACAAGTAAAAGACCATTTCCTCCTAGCCATGAGAAAGCTAAGAGGTTGAATTTCACCATCTGCAAGCTCTTGGCTACAGAAATGCTGCCTTTCCGCCTGGTGGACACAGAGGATTTTCGAGACCTTATGTCCGTCGCAGTGCCCCAGTACCAGATGCCCAGTCGGCACTACTTCTCAAAGAAAGGTGTGCCTGCGCTCCACCAGCATGTCGCACACAACATCACCGCTTCTTTGAGAAACTCTGTGTGTGACAGGGTGCATTTCACCACAGACACTTGGACGAGTAGGCATGGACAGGGGCGTTACATGTCGCTGACTGGGCACTGGGTAACTATGGTGACAGCAGGACAAGGGGCTGCTGTCCAAGTCTTGCCGTCCCCACGAGTTGTGCGTCAATCCTCTTTATGTCAAAGTTCCTCCACTGCTTCTGCCTCCTCAACCTCCTCTCGGTCTTCCACCTGCACCCAAAGCCTGTCTGGTCATGCCACAAGCTTTCTAACTGCGCAGAAGGGATCCTGCACACCTCCTTACTATGCTGGCAGTAGGGCTCAACGTCATCAGGCGGTTTTTACATTGAAATGTCTGGGAAATGTGAGTCACACAGCTGAGGAGTTGTGGTCAGCTCTGGAGAACCAATTTCATGAATGGTTGTCTCCACTGGACCTGAAACCAGGGAAGGCCGTGTGCGACAATGCTGCAAACCTGGGTGCGGCCCTTCGCCGAGGCAATGTCACACACGTGCCTTGTATGGCTCACGTGTTGAACCTGGTTGTCCAGCAATTTTTAGCCCACTATCCCAGACTAGATGGCCTTCTGCAGAGGGCACGGTCGCTGTGTGCTCACTTCTGCCGTTCGCATCCCGCAGCTCAGCGACTTACATCTCTACAGAAGTCGTTGGGCCTGCCACTTCACCGGCTAAAATGCGATGTGCCTACCCGGTGGAATTCAACTCTGCACATGTTGCAGCGACTGTGGCAGCACCGACAAGCCCTGGTGCAATACGTTCTGACGTATAGCCTGGGCCAACGAGATTCAGAGGTGGGGCAAATCACGCTGGAGGAGTGGTCTCAGATCAGGGACCTATGCACCCTTCTGCACAGTTTTGAAATGGCGACGAAGATGTTTAGTGCTGACGATGCCATTATCAGCATGACTATTCCGGTGATTTACATGCTGGAGCACATGTTAAACAGAATTCGGAGTCAGGTGGTGGCACAAGAGGAGGTGGAGGAAGTAGAGGAGGAGGAGTTGTATGCGGAAGGGCTAACATCTGCAAGGTCCAGACGGTCGGCAGCACCAAGGCGGCAGGCATGTGAGGGTGGGGGAGATGGTTTTACCAGGGCGCATGGTAGCAGCCAAACTAGTGAGGAAGGTGCAGGAGCCCAGGAAGAAGTGGAGGACGAACTGATGGAAGACTCATCAGATGAGGGAGACCTTGATCACATTTCTGTTGTGCGAGGTTGGGGGGAGAGGACAGAGGAAGGAAGCATGATTGTTACCTCGCCACCAACACAACAGGGACTTGGTGCTCCTGGATGCGCAACACACATGAGTGCCTTCTTGCTGCACTACCTGCAACATGACCCTCGAATTGTGAGAATTAGAAATAATCCTGACTACTGGGTTGCCACACTGTTAGATCCCCGGTACAAAAGTAAATTTGCAGAAATTATTCCTGCCATAGAAAGGGATGCACGCATGCAGGAGTATCAGCAGAGACTGTTGCAGAATCTTACATGTGCTTTTCCACAAAATACCAGTGGTGCACGTAGTGAATCTCACAGTTCCAACTTGCCAACCGTGGGACCGTCAAGTGTTCAGCACTCAAACCGTAACAGAACCACAGTATCTGCTGGTAACATCAATTTTGCGGAATCATTTCACCACTTTTTTAGCCCATCCTTTGCAAGGCCACAGGAGACAAGAAGTCTGACACATAGTCAACGCCTAGAGACGATGGTACAGGAGTATCTCCAAGTAAACATTGAAGCCACGACTGTGTCACTGGACCCTTGCTCTTTTTGGGCTTCCAATCTGGATAAATGGCCGGAGCTAGCCACTTACGCCTTGGAGATCTTGTCATGCCCCGCAGCCAGCGTTCTGTCTGAACGTGTGTTCAGCGCTGCTGGTGGTGTGCTGACAGATAAGCGCACGCGGCTCTCCACTGATAATGTAGACAGACTCACGTTCATAAAGATGAACAAATCATGGATCCGAAACGACTTTTCTACCCCTGTGTCATCCTGGGGAGAGTAAAAGCTTGATGATTGGTTAAAATCACCATACCAACCGTTTTAAGCTTTCAAATTACTAATCATGTTTATCTGTATCTTGGCTGGAAAATAATTTGGGCTTTGTAGCAGTGTGCAGCACTGATCCTATTAGGCCATCTATACTAAAGCTTCACCAGATTTAAAATTAATAATAATTTTTAGCTGCATCTAGCCCGGAAAATAATTTTGGGGCTCCGAGATGCGCAAGACACATAAGTGCCTTCTTGCTGCACTACCTGCAGCATGACCCTCATATTGTCAGAATTCGAAGTAATCATGACTACTGGGTTGCCACACTCTTAGATTCCCCAAACTTTTCGATCAACCTTTTCATTTTAATAAAGACCAAAAAAATGGTCATTTTTGAAATTATAAGCATTAGCAGGTTGTTAGAAACTGAAATCAAACAGTTTTCAACTCAAAACTTTATTCTAGGTGATGTTACATTTTCACATAGGACCCCTTGTTCGAAAGGAGCTTCTGAACTCTCTCGTCCATTGAATTTGTCAGGTTTTGGATGGTTTCTGCTTCAATTGTTTTGCATGAGGACAGAATACCCTCCCAGAGCTGTTGCTTAGATGTGAACTGCCTCCCGCCATCATAGACACTCCTTTTAATGATGCTCCAAAGGTTCTGAATGGGGTACAGGTCAGGGGAGCATGGGGGTCACACCATAAGTTTGTCCCCTTTTATGCCCATATCAGCCAGAGATGCAGATGTTTTATGTGCAGCATGAGATGGTGCATTATCATGCAGAAAAATGATCTTGCTGTGAAATACACGGTTCTTCTTCTTGAACCATGGCAGGAAGTGCTGTTTGAGAAAATCCACATACATTATGGAGTTCATCTTTAGCGCCTTCAGGGATCCTAAAGGGGCCGACAATCTCTCTCCCCATGATTCCAGCCCAAAACATTACTCCACCTCCTCCTTGTTGGCGCTGTAGCCGTGTTTGCGTGGGGTGTCCATCAACCAGCCATCCTCCACTCCATCCATCTGGACCATCGAGCGCTGCACGGCACTCATCCGTGAACAAAACAGTTTTGAAATCAGTCTTCATGTAATGTTTGGCCCACTGGAGCCGTTTCTGCTTGTGTGAAGTGGATAGAGGAGGTCGACAGGATGGCGTATGCACAGCTGCAAACCTCTGAAGGACCCTGCATCTTGTTGTTCGGGGGACGTTGGAGGCACAAGCAGCTTCAAAAACTTGTCTGCTGCTATGACAAGGCTTTTTTGCCGCTGCTCTTTCAACCTGACGTAATTGCCTGTAGGAAAGAGTCCTCAATTTGCCCTTATCAGCACGCACACGTGTGTACTGTGAATCAGCTACATACTTCTTGATTGCCAAGACACTTCATCCTGATCATCGCACAATGTTGATTGTAGTCATGCCTTGACCTAAACACTCCACAATTTGTTGCTTCTCAGCAGCCGACACATCCTTTTTCTTTCCCATTTTGGCAGAAAATGTAGGCTGCTTAATAATGTGAGACAGCCTTGTTAAGTAGTCTTGCCTTTCATTGGACACACCTGCCAAACTAATTAGCACAGGTGTCTGCAATTGCTTACAGTGATATAAAGAGCCCTGACACACATCACCATCAATGAGTTTAACTGACAAACAAACAAATTCTTCCCTTATCACTCCTAAACACTTTTTGCATAATAATTTGGAACGCAGTGTACATGTGCTTTTCCACAAAACACCAGTGGTTCACGTAGTGAATCTTACAGTTCTAACTTGCCAACCGTGGTCTGTATGCAGTTGTTCAATAAAGGGCCCAAAATTAAGATAACATAGATGGGAGAGGTCTCTATGAATAGGAATTCCTAAGTATTTGATACCCTGTGAGGGCCAGGCAAAGGGAAAGTTGGACTGGATGGAATCCTATATGGATTTGGGGAGGGAGACATCGAGGGCCTCAGACTTCGCTGCATTGATTTTAAAATTTGACCATGTAACAAAGTGATCTATTTCAGCCATAACAGCATGGATGGATATATGTGATTGAGTGATATATACTAGGACATCATCAGCAAATAGAGAGCACTTGTACTCGGTGCCTCCCACCTCAATCCACCTAATATTGGGGTTATGGCGAATTGATGAGAGCAGGTGCTCCGTCACTAGGATGTATAAGAGAGGGGACAGAGGACATCCCTGCCTTGTCCCATTGGTGATTGTGAAAGGTGATGAAAATGTTCTGATGCACCCCCTGGGCCTTGGGACACCCGGAGCCGGACCCTTTTTGGTGGATGCTGGTGGTTGTAGTCTTCGTGGCGGCGACCCGGTTCCGTGGCTCAGGGTGGTCAAACCAGTGGCGGAACTATTTATGTGGTTTTGATGTTTAAATGTCCGACTACGCCACCCGTGGATTGCGGTCAGAGTGAACCGCCGCTGCAGGGCAGACCGCTGAGGCTGGTGTTGTGGGTGCAGCAGAGCGTAGCATAACTCCCCACGGGAGGAGTATAGCCTCAGGGCAGTGTATGCGGAGGATGGGGGTGATGGTGCAGGGCAGCAGCAGTAACGACACGGAGTCAGTGATGCAGTCCAGGGCCTTTACTCACAGTTCTTATTATCCAGACCACGTCTGCAGGTAACGGCTGCCCACGTCGTACTGTGCTCACCAGGTGAGGGGCTCAGTCTACTTCCAGATAACTTTGGAGCGCTTCACAGGACCCCCTTTGTGTGTCCTTTGTCTGGCCTTTCTTACCAACCCTTCTGTCCGGCTGCCTCGGGCCTCCTCTTGGTAAACTTGGCGCCAGTTTCCCTGACCCTATGTGGTGCCTTCCTAGCGGGTGTAGCGAGGGGCTGCGCCACATAAAATGTCACAGCCTCCGGTTTCTAGCTGAGGGTCGTTTCCTGCCTCCACTAGTTTCGGGGACCGGTCTCCCCCTTTGGCCTGACCCCTCCACGCAGGTGGATTCGGGCGTGCGGTGGCGACTCGCCCGTCCGCACCCCTGGGATCCCTTCATTCCTCGTTCCTGGAGCCTTCTCCGCTCCTCTTCCTTCCTTCTCCCTCTTCCAGGCCTGGGCCTCTGTTACTAGGCCCGCCTCCGGAGCAGAGCTCATGCAGAGCCCCTGCTCCCTGCCACTTCTGCTCAGACTTCTCTGCACTGAACTAAGATGGTGCCTTTTATACTCCCTTCTCAATGCACCCAGGAACTGCTTCCTCCCTGCTCCTGCACTACAGGGTTCCCCTTCCTCAGTGTTCCCTCCCCCCACTCCAGCCAGGGACAGGGACTGTCGTGCCCATCTCAGAGGCATATTGGTCGCCCTGCCCCACGGCAATGTGGTGTAATGCATGCAGGTGTCGGGTCCTGATCCACACTCCATCCTTACCTGAGAGTGAGATATCACACCTCTGGGTGAGGTGCAATACCTCTGTAGCAACCGAGCCCTCAGGGTGCTACAGTTCCATTTATCTTCAGCCTAGGTGACGTATTGTGATACAGGGCCGTGATTTTGGCTATAAAAGCGTCCCCTAGACCCCTACCCCAAGCTTTTTAAGAGAATCATATATGGCGTGCCAGGAGACTCTATGGAATGCTTTCTCAGCATCCAACGAGAGTATCTAATTACAAATTTTTAACTGCATCTAGCCCAGGAAATACATTGTGCCTAGTAGCAGTGTCTGCTAGTCAGCGGATTATCCCGGCTGTTAAGCAAGCTACACCACCTGTAGTTTAGACACTTAATTTTTTCAAAGGAAATGCTTCGGGACCATGGGATACTCAGTGAAGAGCATCAGGAGGCACCCCAAGGCATAGGGGCTGGGACTGGCAGTAGGATGCCTTGCGGTGGACAGCCGAGCTCGATCCTTATAAAAGCTTTTTAACTGCAGCAGCTTTAGTGGACGCTACTGGAGCTGGAATTACGCGGCTGCTGGCATGAGACTTGCCCTCCAATAGATCCTTGTAAATGGATTTAAAGTGTATTCATTCAAATTAGAGAGACAATTTAAATTAAAAAGCTTAGAGCTGCCTCCACCACAGGGGGGCTCGCTCGACCCACCAGCGGACAGGCACCAGTATTGGGAGAGGGGGGCTGGCCATCAGGGTTCACCGCGGCTCTGGCACAAACCCGGCGACACGGAGGTGGCACGGGCAGGAGCGGACTGGCCGTGTCGGCTTCTCACTTTTTGGATTTTAGAAGGACATGACATGCCTATATCTGTGTCTCCCCCTCCTTTTACTCCTCCACCTCTTATATTTTCGCATGACTATATGTACTTGTCACTTTTCCATGTGTTAGTTATGTCTTCTGAGCAGTTTGTCAGCTTTTGGACACCTTTGAAGGTGTTTTCTATGTGTTTCTATGTGTTTTTGTTTGCCTGCCATTGGTTTTAACGGTGTTCGAAGGTGTTCGACGAACAGTTCGACGAACAGTTCGGCGAACACACGGGTGTTCGACGAACCGAACCGAACTCGAACACTACGGGGGTGGCTCAACACTATTCATGATCATGAGGCCATCCATCTCCTTAGCTTTCTGTTCCTTGGAATGCAAGCACATGTATGTAGTAGCGACTAGGCCTGAGGTGGTCAGCGTTGTGGCGCATATCCTACCTCCTCCGAGGATTGTTGGATGTTTTCCTGCTCCCATTAAAACAAAGCTTCAGGTGATGAATGATGGATGAGGTTGTGGCAAAGGAGAAAGAGCAGGAGGAACAGGACCATTCACATCAATATCAGGCCAGTCAACCACACATGTCTTGTAGGATATGTCTTGTACCAAAAGGAGCGCTTCGGCTACACAATTATAGGGCATACAGTGAGTGCAATGCCTAAAAAAATTTCGAGGCACTTCAATGCCCCTTGGAAGTGACATGGAGGTCAGAGGGCCTTAACAAAACCGTTTTTTCCATTTATAGCAACTGGGTCTCCTGTACACTGTTGGCCTAAGCAGTGAATGGAAGGCTTTCCAAAAATTATGAGGAACTGCAATGCCCCTTGAAACAGACGTGGATTACAGCGTACTAAAAACCTTCTACCCATTATTGGGGAGTGGGTCTTACTTACTGTTCGCCTATGCAATGAAAAGCAAAAGCTGACTAAAATTAGGAGGAAATGCAATGCCCGTTGGAAGAGTCGTGGAGGTTAGAGGTAATTAAAAACAACATTTCAATGCCCCTTGGAAGAGCTGTGGAGTTCAGAATGCTTTAACAAGACAGTTTTAATGCCCCTTGGAAGAGACGTGGAGGTCACAGTAGCAATGCCCCTTGGAAGAGACGTGGAGGTCATAGTAGCTTAACAAGACGATTTTAATGCCCTTGGCAGAGACGTGGAGGTCACAGTGGAATAAAAAGACAATATCAATGGCCCTTGGAAGAGACGTGGAGGTCACAGTAGCTTAACAATATGGTTTTAATGCCCCTTGGAAGAGACGTGGAGGTCAGAGTGGAATAAAAAGACAATATCAATGCCCCTTGGAAGAGTGGTGGAGGTTACAGTGGAATAAAAAGACAATATCAATGGCCCTTGGAAGAGTGGTGGAGGTCGCAGTGGAATAAAAAAACAATATCAATGCCCCTTGGAAGAGATGTGGAGGTCACAGTAGCTTAACAAGACCGTTTTAATGCCCCTTGGAAGAGACGTGGAGGTCAGAGTGATTTAACAAGACGGTTTTAATGCCCCTTGGAAGAGACGTGGATGTCACAGTAGCTTAACAAGACGGTTTTAATGCCCCTTGGAAGAGACGTGGAGGTCACAGTAGCTTAACAAGATGGTTTTAATGCCCCTTGGAAGAGACGTGGAGTTCAGAGTGGTTTAACAAGACGGTTTTAATGCCCCTTGGAAGAGACGTGGAAGTCAGAGTGGTTTAACAAGACGGTTTCAATGCCCCTTACAAGAGACATGCAGTACAGCATATTAAAAACATTATTCCCATTATTGGAGAGTGGGTCTCCCATAGTATTTGCCTATGCCTTCCAAGCAAAAGCTGCCAAAAATTAGGACGGAGGAACTTGCAATGCTGGCAACATGGACCATGGTCACCCTGGTGGTATAGTGGTGGTTGAGGCTGAGGCTAAGGAGGAGAGCAAAAAACAGCCGAAATGAGGAAGCGTATACCCATGTGTGGGTGTGAAGCGGTGCATGGGAATACACCTCCCAAAATAACAAAGTGGATTTGACTTTATGTTACTCTGCTGACATTTGGTGGTGATGAGAAGTCTGGCCCTATCCAGCCCTTGTTCATTTTGATAAGGGTAAGCTTGTCAGCATTGTCAGTTGACAGGCGAGTGCGCTTATCAGTTATAATTCCCCCAGCGGCACTAAAAACACGCTCCGATAACATGCTAGCGGCATGGCAGGCCAGGACCTCCAAGGCGTACAGAGCGAGTTCATTCCAAGTGTCCAGCTTGGATACCCAATAATTAAAAGGCACAGAGGAATCACGGAGGACGCTGGCACGGTCGGCAAGGTACTCCCTCACCTTCTTTTGAAACTTTCCACTTCTTGTGAGAGTACCCCGCGCCTCAGGGCCTGTAAGCTGGGCGGGTGTCAGAAAACTGTCCCAGAACGTTGACAGTGTTCCCCTGCCTCTGCTGGATTGGAGTTGCATCTCTCTCGCCTGTACACCTTGGTTGGGCAACGAACTGTGACCTCTGCTTCTAGCTTGTTCAGATGGGAATTTTTTTAACAGTTCTGCAGCAAGGGCCTTCTGGTACTGCTCCATTTTTGTAGACCTCTCCACCTCAGGAATAAGACAGTGAGAGTTCTCCTTGTAGCGGGGGGTCTAAAAGTGTCACCAACCTGTAATGACTGTCACCCAACATTTTGACAATGCGAGGGTCACGGTTAAGGCAGCGTAACATAAAGTCAGCCATGCGTGCCAGACTGGTAACGGGCAAGACTTCCGTGTCCTCACCAAGATGACGACTGACCATGCTCTCCTCCTCCTCCCCCCTGTCCTCAGGCCACTCATGCTGAACCGACGGTATGACAGTTGTACAGGTACTACCGTCTACAGCGCATGATACCAGCTCCTGTTCTTTCTCCTCCTCCTCCTCTCCCTCATTGACCCCAATGCACATTGGGATGAGATGAGGCTGGGCTGTGTGTAATCGCCCGCTATGGCTTCTTGATCCATCTCATTATTCTCTGGCTGCAATGCCTCCTCTTTAATTCTCTGCAGAGAGCGTTGCAAAAGACAGACAAGTGGGATGCTGACGCTAATGATGGCGTCATCGCCACTCACCATCTTGGTGGACTCCTCAAAGTTTGTCAGGATGTTACATATGTCAGACATCCAAGTCCACTCCTGAGGTCTTATGTGTGGAGTCTGACCTGAATATCGACGGCCTTGTTGCAGCTGGTACTCCACAACTGCTCTCTTCTGCTCACAAATATTTTGCAACATGTGAAGGGTGGAGTTCCAACATGTGGGGACATCACACACCAGTCGGTGTGCCGGAAGCTGAAAACGCTGCTGCAACACAGCAAGGGCGGCAGAAGCTGTAGCCGACTTCCGAAAATGAGCTGACAGGTGGCGTACTTTGACGAGCAGATCTGGTAACTCGGGGTACGATTTAAGAAACCGCTGAACCACGAGGTTAAGCACATGAGCCAGACATGGTACGTGTGTGATCTCGCCTCAGAGCCGCCACCAGGTTACGGCCAATGTCACACATGACCATGCCTGGATGTAGGTTCAGCGGTCTCAGCCACAGATCTGCCTGCTCTTTCACAGCTGTCCACAACTCACAAGTAGTGTGAGGTTTATCACCTAAGCTTATGAGTTTCAGCACAGCCTGTTGCCGCTTGGCTGAGGCAGTACTGCAGTGCTTCCAGCTTGTAACTGATGTGGAGGTATCTGAGATGGAGGCTGAACATGAGGAGGAGAATGATGCGCAGGAGCTGTACACTGTGGGGGCAACTCTGACTGACATATGGCCCGCAATCCTCTATGTTGGGAGGATGTGTTCCGTCCCAAGGTTCGACTGGGTCCCGGCTTCCACTATGTTTACCCAGTGTGCCGTCAGGGAGATGTACCATCCCTGGCCACAAGCACTTGTCCATGTGTCCGTTGTCAGGTGGACTCTCCCAGTAACTGCGTTGTTGAGGGCACGGCAGATGTTTTGGGACACGTGCTTGTGTAGTGCGGGGATGGCACACCGGGCAAAATAGCGTCGGCTGGGGACCGAGTACCGAGGGATGGCCCCCGCCATAAGGTTGCGGAAGAATTCCATCTCCACCATCCTAAAAGGCAGTATTTCCAACGCTAGCAGTCGTGAAATGTGCGAATTTAGGACTGTGGCCTGTGGGGCATTGGCTGCGAATTTGCGCTTTCATTCAAAGGTCTGGGATATGGACAATTGAACGCAGCGGTGGGACGTGGACGTTGATGTTGTTTCTTGAGAAATTGCCATAACAAGTGAAGACTGAGAGGAGGGGGCATCTTTGCATGCAGTATGGACAGGGGATTGCCTGGCACGCACAACAGGGGGTTCTCTAACATGCACAAGAGCGGAAGAAGCAGTGGTGACACCTGCTGACACTGGTCGTGGACCCTTGGATTCGCCCCACAAAGTCGGGTGCTTTGCTGCCATGTGCCTGATCATGCTGGTGGTGGTCAGGCTGGTAGTTTTGTCACCCCTGCTGATGCTGGCCTGGCAGGTGGTACAAATGGCCTTTTTGGGGTTATCAGCAGAGTCTTTAAAAAAATTCCAGACTCTGGAAGACCTACCGGTTGTACTGGCAACGTCCCTCGTGTTGGTGTTACGGGGAGCGGTTGCCCGCCTTCTGTCTGTGGCCACCACACTGCTTCTTCCTACCTGTTGGGGTACTCTGCCTCCCTCCCCCTGTGTGCTGCTGGCCTCGCTCTGCGTGTCCTCCTGCCATGTTGGGTCAGTTACTAGATCATCCACCACCTCCTCGTCTTCCACTTCCACACCACGGTCCTCCTCCTCACTTCGTGGCAATTGTGTCTGGTCATCGTCCACCTCTTGTGACAAATTGCCAGCGTCGACTTCCTGTGGCCGTGGCTGTTCAAACATTTGGCCATCGCTACATGGGATCTCCTCTTCCACCACTTCAAGCGGAGCAGGCGAGGGGCCCAAATATGGAAATGGACCAGTGAACAACTCTTCAGAGTGTCCAGTGTGGGATCAGTTGCTGTCTGACGACACTTGCATGGTGGGAGGAAGGAGCATCAGGGTGAGGATGAGTATGCGGTCAAGACTCTCGGCTACTAACACTTGACCGTGTGGAAGACAGACCGGAGGTGGTGGTGCCCAGGTAACTGGAAGTATTATCTGCTATCCAATTAATAACCTGTTCACACTGATCAGTTCACAATAGTGGTGCTTTTGTGTGCTTCCCTAGTAATTCGGTAAAGAAGTGGGAGCGAGAAGATGTGGCTGTTGGTTGTGGCACATTTTCACCTTGGCCATGGCCCCGTCCTCTGCACACACCATCACCAGAACGTGCAGTTCCACGTCCCTTGCCACGCGCCTTGCCCATTGTAAATGAATTAAAATAGTTTATACTCACACTATCAATGGCAAAAGGGTAATAAAAAGAAGATTAGAACCGTGGAAGAGGAAAACCACAGTTCTATTTATCTGGCCTACACCAGAATCTTTTAAACAGATGTATTTGTGTCTGAACAGTCAGCGAGACACTCAAAATGTTTTTTTTATGCAAAAAGGTGGATTACACCCAGATTTGAACCGTGGAAGAGGAAAACCACAGTTCTAGTTATCTGGCCTACACCAGAATCTTTTAAACAGATATATTTGGGTCCGAACAGTCAGCGAGACACTCAAAATGTTTTTTTATGGAAAAAAAGGCCAAAAAGTGGATAATACAGAGATTTGAACCGTGGAACTGCAGAACCACAGTTCTAGTTATCTGGCCTACACCAGACTCTTTTAAACAGATATATTTGTGTCTGAACACTCACAGACACACTCAATTTTTTATGTGTCTTAGCTCCCCGGTGGCTCATGGTGGTGTAAAAGGACCTTCCATGATGTCATTTAGTCATGTGACAGGTCACGCGACCGCCGACGTCAGCGGTCGCGTGACCTGTCACATGACTAAATGATGTCATGGAAGGTCCTTTTACACCATTGCGACCCGCCGGGGAGCCAGGACGCATCGTACAGGAGACCGGGGGCCATCAGAAGGTGAGTATAATGTATATTTTTTATTTACATTTTTTTTTTTACAGGTACTATGGTACCTGGGTCTGGAAAAGAGTCTCCTCTTCTCCAGACCCGGGTACCATCCGCACATTGAATCGCTTTATATCCGCATGTAGTCATGTGGATATTAAGTGATTCAATGCAAGTCAATGGTGGCAATTATGCTGCGTATCCGCAAAACTAATGGACATACTGCTGATTTTTCCGCAATGATAATCCCCAGTGGAAATTTCCGCAGCATGTGCATAGCACATGCGGATCATCATTTGGGGCCATGGGGCACTTGTTACCAAGCATTTTTTAAGCGTTTTCACTGCGGAAATTCCGCTGCAAAAACGCTTGAAAAACGCATAGTGGGCACGCAGCTGGAAGGAGTTAAACATTTTTATAGTCACTTAACCTCTCACCTTTCCTGGCACTGCAGCTCTCTGCCTATTCCTCTGATGACTTTTTTACTTCCCCAAGTTCCAGTCTTCTCTTCTGCCTTCACTTTTTGACACAACTGGTTCTGACTAAGTATAATTTTCAGTATTCTTCACTCTTTCGTGACTCCAGCACTCACTAAGCCATGATATCAGGATATCACTTAAGGAGGATATCCTGATGTCATGGCTTAGTGAGTGCTGGAGTCATGAAAGAGTGAAGAATACTGAAAATGGAAGAGAAGGCTGAAGCTGGAGGGAGGAAGAAATTCAGTGGAGGACCAGGTGGAGAGATTATATAAAGGGAGGCACAAACATTTTTTGACATGGTTTTGGAGAGATTTTTGTTCCACCTTGCTTACATTTAATTTCTCAATTAAAATCACAAGTAAAAAATAAAAAAAAATATTCCAAGATTCAAATGTTTGTCTTATTGTGGCCACATTTTTGTTCCATGCTCACATTTAAGTCCAAAGGGGTACAGTATCTGAATTGTGGCAATTCTTTTACTGTTTTTTCCCATCTTCAGAAAATCCTATTAACCTACTTAAACATCCAAATATCACTTTATAACCTGTTTCATCCCTCTTACACAGTGCTAGACTTTACCTGAAGTAATTAGTATTACATGGTAAATCAATCCAAAACTTGTGCTGCTGCTTATCTTACATTAGAGAAGGGATTATCCTATTCATCTACTCCTGTTAAACCTGGTGTGTGGCTTTTTCTCTCCCTGCTTTAATGAAGAGATTCCTGCTCCCTTTGAACATCATGACTCTATGACTGAGCCAAACTGCTGGAAATTGCCTACAGCAACTCATCACATCTGCAGGAGGGATACAAATTATTGATAAAATTGCAGATAGGTTTAGAACTTCAACCTGAAAAATCAATGCAACCTCACTGTAGATGAATTTGAATTTTGCTCAATAGTGTTTCAATTTGTAATTATCAATGAAGTATTATTTGCTATATTGGTTAATACTTTATGGATCAAGTCTCTTCTTGATTGGTTATCATTATCAAACTATTTCCACAATGTAAAGTTGTTCATACAGCAATAAATCAGTGGGTTATAGCTTATAATTGTATGGGTTTTATTTGTTTTACATTCATGTTATGAACATGTTTTGTAGGACATATAGGCATAGAAACATTGGGGCCCCATAGCAGAAGTCCTAGTTGGGCTTCCCCCACAAAAATATATATTTGGTTGGGTCACAGGAGATCATATCTCACAACTTTGCAGCCCTTATAAAGTATTTTTTCTCCTATTGAAGCCTCTAGATTCCCCTTTCATAGCTCCCATAAAGTATGATGCCAACAAAAATGCCTCCAAAACACATTATGATACCCCCACATTGAATTCCTCCATAGTACACGCCACACGCATAGTATGATGACAATACTGTACCCCCGCAGCAAAGTATGGTGACCCCAACATAGTATGGTGCCTTATGATTTTAACCCAGCCCTCCACACAATATGATGGCCCCCCAAACCACTCTATACAGTATAATGACCCTCCATACTGTACAATGGCCCTCACACCCATCCACACAGTATGATGACCTCAACACAACCTTCTACATGGTATAATTACCCCCCTAGTCCTCCAAACAGCATAATGGCTCCAACAAAACCCTCCACACAGTATGATGGACCTCACACAAACCTCCAGAAAGTATTATTGCTCGCATACAGTGTAATGGCCCCAACTACCCCTCCAAGCAGTATAATGGACCCACATAGCCCTCCAAATAGTATAATGTCATAGTATAGTATAACAGTATAATGAAGCTCAGCACGGCTCTGCACAGCGAGGGTGATAGAGTGAAGTCATCACACCCGCTATGCTTCGACATCAGAGCTCAGGCGTACAGGGAAAATGATGGAGGAGGGAGTGGATGGCTACCTGTTCAATCATTGCTTTCAACTGTATCAGCATCCAGGATGCTGATAAAGTTGAAAGTGCAATGCCAGGGGGGTGGCAGTAACAGAGCTGGCACTGAGCCCCCTGACTGACGGAGCCCATAGTGGTAAGCTACTGTATAAAGGAGATCCAGCTCAAGACAGCATAAAAAATTACAGACTCTATTGAAGTGCATTAAAATAATGATAACATCGGAAAAAATGCACCGATCAGCATGTAGCACCTACACATGTTATGAAGATGTTAAAGCTGCACACCACAGGCTAATATACAGACCAGGCAAATCCCTAACCTGACCCTGATTTTCCCAGCCTGACCGTGGAGATTGGCACCCTAAAATTACGCAATGGCTGACCCTGAGTGTCCTTAACTGCATCCTCAAGTATACACAGTGTGTAACTCAAAACAACGGAACGTAGTGCACACTGACAGAGGGTGAGACATAGGTCTAAAAATGTGTGTCTATACGTGAAAACTCCCAGACCGTGAATGTAGCAAAATGAGAAAAGTGCTAAGAAGGGGAACACGCAAACAAACCGCAGGAGAAGCAATAGAGAAAACCTCAGCAAGATAGTCCTTCACTGGGGAACTGAGACTCCAAACATCCTTCTTCCTTGGAATAAAGCTAGCAAAGACTGCATATGCCAGGAGAGAATAAATAGCCTTTCCCAAGATGTGATAGCACAAACCAAAACGAGGTAGTGAAAACACCTGGATAGAAGCAACACAGCAAAGTAAAAACAAGATTATCAGAAGTTGAATAGAGATAACACAGACTGTGGTCCAACAGAGAGGGAAACCAACCCAAAGTCAGAGGTCACTGGATCGAGCCCCGGATATGAGCCGTGACAATGCATTTCTTGTGTGTATAGCACCCTTGATTAAGAACGCAACATGCAGCAGAAAAGTGTGTGTGCTACATGCTGATCACTGCATTTTTCTGATATAATCACTACTTTAAAGCACTTCAATAAAGTCTGGAATTTTTTACTCTGTTTTGAGCTGTACCTCCTCTTTACCCTTAACCGTTTGATATCCATGAAAGTGGCTATGTATTGAGCTCCGGAGGACATCTTGCTGCTTTGGTGAACTGGCTTTTTCCCTTTTTTTTTTTTTACATGTTTTGTACTTTTGTCTAACATCTACCCAGATCTTGATGTGATAGAACATCAAGAACAGCTGGGAACCTTGATGTACCATTACAGATACGGCAAAGCTTGTCATGACTCACGCCAAATGACGTACTGTTCCAGCCACTTGACAGGGTCTGCGCCATCAATATGTCACAAGACAGATGAAACCTGTCTGCGGCTGTCATGGGGATACCGAGTCAGAGTGAGGCCAGATTATTGTGGCATCTGATTACACGAACGCTTGCACTTATTATATCTACTTCATCATCCGATTAAACAGTACAGGTTTCCTTGCTGTCATAGCAAGGGCTAATCAGTTCAGTTGATCTCCTGGAGCTTTCCATCTTGAATTTTCTCAGCTGTTCAGTGTTGGCCACTCCCTTCTTTTGACATCTGGATGGCACAGGCAGTGCTTCTAGAGTTAATGACAACCTCCGGAGAGGCCTAAACCATATTCAGAGGGTGAGGGGAGGTAAGTGTCACAGGTGTGTCAGAGATGACAAACAGTAGCCCTACAGTGGGTTGCAGGAGATCTCTACGTTTGGCATTGCAGACAGCTTCTTAGCTAAGAGGCTGTCTTTAGGACCGAGCAGCTACCTCTGTCTTGCTAATTAGCTCTCTAGCCTGGGTGTATATATACCTGGTGTGTCTGAGAGGGAGTCACCAACTATATCCATTTCCACTTATGAAGCTTAGCAGGAGCAGTACTTTGTCCTCTCTGGAGCTTGAGGCCGTGTGGTTATTTGGAGTTCATCTAAAGCTAAGCCATTTCCCCTGTTTTGTCAACCCTTGTTATATATAGAGTTTAGTGGAGGTTGACTAGTGCTCATCCTCTTCCATCCCTAGCCATAGCCATACGCCAGGGAGAGTAGGGCGAGGCACGCGTGCGGCGATTGCTGAGGAGTAGTGATGAGCGAGCACTAAAATGCTCGGGTGCTCAATGCTCGGGTCGAGCACATTGGAATACTCGGGTGCTTGACCCGAGCAACGAGCCCAATGTAAGCCTATGGGAAACTCGAGCATTTTTCAGGAGGCTCCCCGGCGGTCTGCAGAGGGCTTAAAAATTGTCCAAATCGTTGGGAACAGTGCTCAAACGACATGGGGACAGCATGGGGAACACCCCTGGAAGCATGTCTGACTCCCAGGTCACTTCTGTCAACAATGTTGTCAGAGTTATTATGCCACTTTTACGGACTCACAATAAAACA
This sequence comes from Phyllobates terribilis, assembly GCF_046119375.1. Taxonomy (NCBI): domain Eukaryota; kingdom Metazoa; phylum Chordata; class Amphibia; order Anura; family Dendrobatidae; genus Phyllobates; species Phyllobates terribilis. The sequence continues at coordinate 321,392,633 of NW_027362762.1, read as the reverse complement.
TACCAAAACGAAACCAAAATGGATTTTCCTGGGAAATATGTTAAGGAACATCCTTTACAGGGTAATGACTTGTATATAAAGCAAAATAAATAACCAAACACAAAAATGCTCCTCAACACCTTGGGCTATGTTCACACGTAGCGTTTTTGATGCGTTTTTTCACTTTTGCATTGCTTTCAATCGTGACAAATGCATTCACCAGGAAATGTCATTTTAACATTTTACAACCTTATCTGGCCATGTGGTGTGTGAGATATCATCAGACACATCGTGTTTCATTTATGAAGGAGGGTCTCTGAAAGTCACAAAGCCTATTTTTATAGGGCCATCAGGCGGCCTTTACTATTCTTAAAGGGCCAGCAGTCGGCCCTCACTATTCTTAGAGAGACATCAGCCGGCTATGTTTTATTGTTCCCATTACTAAAGAGTGGGTCTCCTATACTGTTATTGCATATGCAGTGAGTGGCAGGGCACCCCGATACCACTTTGAAAATTTGGATGCACCTTAATACCCCTTTGAAGAGACTTAGAGGAGGGCCTCCTGAAAACAATGTTCACATTATTAGGAAGTGGGTCTCCCATTGTGTTTGCCTATGCAGTGAATGCAAGGGTTGCCAAAAATTTGGAGCCACTCCAATGCCCATTGGAAGAGACGTGGAGGTCAGAGGGCCTCCTCAAAACAATGTTCCCATTATTAGGAAGTGGTTCTCCCATTGTGTTGGCCTAAGCAGTGAATGCAAGGGTTGCCAAAAATTTGAAGCCACTCCAATGCCCATTGGAAGAGACGTGGAGGTCAGAGGGCCTCCTCAAAACAATGTTCCCATTATTAGGAAGTGGGTTTCCCATTGTGTTGGCCTATGCAGGGAATGCAAGGGTTGCCAAAAATTTGGAGGCACTCCATTACCCCTTGGAAGAGACGTGGAGGTCAGAGGGCCTCCTCAAAACAATCTTCCCATTATTAGGAAGTGGTTCTCCCATTGTGTTTGCCTATGCAGTGAATGCAAGGGCTGCCAAAAATTGGGAGGCACTCCATTACCCCTTGGAAGAGACGTGGAGGTCAGAGGGCCTCCTCAAAACAATCTTCCCATTATTAGGAAGTGGTTCTCCCATTGTGTTTGCCTATGCAGTGAATGCAAGGGCTGCCAAAAATTGGGAGGCACTCCAATGCCCCTTGAGAGAGACGTGGAGGTGGGCCTCATAAAAAATTTTTCCCATTAGAAAGGAGCGGGCCTCCTATACTTGTAATGCCCATGCACTAAGTGTATGGGCTGACAAACATTTACCCCTGGGTGTTATACATGAACCTACGATATAATTTTTTTTTTTACGAGCATCATAAACACCCTTGAAAAAATTATGTGGGTGTTGCATCACGGACCACGGTCACCCTGGTGATATGATGGTGGAGGATGAGTATGAGGAGAACAAAAGCAAATAGCCAAAATTAGGAAGCGTATACCCATGTCTGGGTGTGAAAAGGTGCATGGGAATACATCTCCCAAGAAAAGACACTGGATTTCAGTTTATGTTACACTGCTATCATTCGGTGGTGTTGAGAAGTCTGGCCCAATCCAGCCCTTGTTCATTTTTATAAGAGTCATCCTGTCAGCATTTTCAGTTGACAGGCGGATGCGCTTATCAGTTATAATTCCACCAGCGGCACTAAAAACCTGCTCTGATAAAACGCTGGGGGCAGGGCAGGCCAAGACCTCCAAGGCATAGAGAGCCAGTTCATTCCACGTATCCAGCTTGGATACCCAATAATTATAAGGCACAGAGGAATCACAGAGGACGTTGGTACGGTCGGCAAGGTACTCCCTCAGCATCTTCCCAAACTTTGCACTCCTTGTGAGAGTACCCCGTGCCTCAGGGCTTGTGCAATGGGAAGGACTGAGAAAATTCTCCCAGAACTTTGACAGTGTTCCCCTGCCTCTGCTGGATTGAAGTTGTGTCTCTCTCGCCTGTACTCCTTGGTTGTCCAACGAACTGTGACCTCTTTTGCCAGCGTTTTCAGATGGGATTTTTTTTTAATAGTTTAGTTTTTAACAAGGGCCTTCTAGTACAGCCCCATTTTTGCAGTCTAGAAGTGTCACCAACCAGTAATGACTGTCATCCAAAATTTTGAGAATGTGAGGGTCATGGGAGAGGCAGCATAACATAAACTCAGCCATGCGTGCCAAACTACTAACAGGCAAGACTTCTGTGTCCTCACCAAGAGGATGACTGACCATGCTCTCCTCCTCCTCCTCTCTGTCCTCTGGCCATCCACGCTGAACAGACGGTATGACAGCTGTGCAGGTAGTACCGTCTATAGCACATGAAGCAAGCTTCTGTTCTTCCTCCTCCTCCTCTTACTCACTGTCCCCCAATCCACTTTGGGATGAGATGAGGCTGGGCTGTGTGTAATCACCCTGTATGGTTCCTTGCTCCATCTCATCGTGCTCCGCCTGCAATGCATCCTCTTTGATTGTGAGCAGAGAGCGTTTAAGAAGACTGAGAATTATGGCATCATCGCCGCTCACCATCTTGGTGGAGTCCTCAAAGTTTTGGAGGATGGTACATATGTCTGACATCCATGTGCACTCCTGAGGTCTTATGTGTGGAGTCTGAACTGAATATCGACGGCCTTGTTGATGCTGGTACTCAACAACTGCCCTCTTCTGCTCACAAATCCTTCTCAACAACTGCAGTGTAGAGTTCCAACGTGTGGGGACATCACACACCATTCTGTGAGCTGTAAGCTGCAAATGCTGCTGAAACACGGCAAGGGTTGCGGAAGCTGTAGGTGACTTTCTAAAATCGGCACACAGGCGACGTGCTTTAACAAGAAGATCCGGCAGCTCCAGGTAGGATTTGAGAAACCACTGAACCATGAGGTTAAGAACTTTGGCCAGGCATAGTACGTGTGTGAGCTCGCCTCGCCTCAGAGCCGCCACCAGGTTCCAGCCATTGTCACACATGACCATTCCTGGCTGTAGGTTCAGCGGTGTGAGCCACAGATCTGCCTGCTCTTTCAGAGCTACCCACAACTCTTCAGCATTGTGTGGTTTGTCATCTAAGCATATTAGCTTCAGCACAGCCTGTTGCAGCTTGGCCGAGGCAGTGCTGCAGTGCTTCCAGCTTGTGACTGATGTGGTCATTTCTGAGATGGAGGTTGAAGAGGAGGAGGAGGCTGAGGAGGATGAGGTGCAGGAGCTGTAGACCGTGGGGGCAACCCTGATTGACATAGGGCCCTCAAACCTTGGAGTCGGGAGGACATGTTCCGTCCCAAGGTCCGACTGGGTCCCAGCTTCCACTATGTTAACCCAGTGTGCCGTCAGCGAGATGTACCATCCCTGCCCACAAGCACTTGTCCACGTGTCCGTGGTTAGGTGGACTTTCCCGGTAACTACATTGTTGAGGGCACGGCTAATGTTTTGGGACACGTGCTTGTGTAATTTCGGGGACGGCACACCGGGAGAAATATTGGCGGCTGGGGACCGAGTACTGAGGGACAGCCACCGCCATCAGGTTGTGGAATGCTTCCGTCTCCACGAGCCTAAAAGGCAACATTTCGAGCACAAACAGTCGTGAAATGTGAGAATTTAGTACTGTGGGGCTGTGGGGTGTTGGCTGCATATTTGCGCTTGCATTTCAAGGACTGGGGTATGGACAACTGAACGCTGGGACAAGGACGTGGACGTGCTTCCTGATGCTGCTACTTGAGAGTGTGCAACGACAGGTTCAGGGCAGGAGGCATCTTTGCATGCACCATGGACAGGGGATTGGCTTGCATGCACAACAGCGGAAGAAGCACCCGCAGACACTGTTCCTGGACCCTGGGGTTCGGCCCACAAAGTCGGGTGCTTTGCTGCCATGTACCTGATCATGCTGGTGGTGGTCAGGCTGCTAGTTTTGCCACCCCTGCTGATGCTGGCCTGGCAGGTGGTGCAAATGTCCTTTTTGGGGTTATCGGCAGAGTCTTTAAAAAACAACCAGACTCGGGCAACTGGTACTGGCAACTTCATTCATGTTGGTGTTACGGGGAGTGGTTGCCTGCCTTCTGTCTGCGGCCATCACACTGCTTCTTTCTGCCTGTTGGGGTGCTCTGCCTCCATCTACCTGTGTGCTGCTGTCCTTGCTCTGCATGTCCTCCTGCCAGGTTGGGTCAGTTACTATATTATCCACCACCTCGTCTTCCACTTCTGCACCCTAGTCCTCTCCCTGACTTTCTGGAAATTGTGTCTCATCATCGTCCACCTCTAGTGACTCTTTCCCACCGTCGCCTTTGTGTGACCGTGGCTGCTCAAATACTTAGGCATCGTTACATGCAATCTCGTCTTGCCCCACTTCAAGTGGACCGGGCGAGAGGCCCGAATCTATAAATGGAAAAGTGAAAAGCTTTTCAGAGTGTCCAAGTGTGGGATCATTTATGTCCGGGCACTCGGTATGGTGGGAGGAAGGAGGATCAAGGTGAGGAATTTGCTGTCCAGACTCACGGCTACTGAGACTTGACCATGTGGAAGACAGGGTGGTGGTGGCTAAGTGACTGGAAGCATTATCCACTATCCAACAAACAACCTTTTGACACTGCTCTGGGTTCAATAGTGGTATGCTGCGGTCCCCTAGGAATTGGCACAGGAAGGTCGGGCGAGAAGATGTGGGTGTTTGTTGTGGCACAATTTCAGCTTGCCCACGGCCTTTTCCTCGGCCTCTGCATGCACCTTCACCATCACGTCCAGTTCCCCGTCCCTTGCCACGTGCCTTGCCCATTTTAAGTGGAGGACAATATCTTTCACGCTTACTACAAATGACTGAATTTGGAGTGAACTTTTTGTGATCTTTGTGACGGAGAAACCACAGTTTTAAATACCTGGCCTGTAGATAACAATTTTGAACAGCAATCTGGTGTCAATTGCTTCACTGAAACACTGAAACAAATTTTTAATGGAGGTCCGAAATGGCAGTATTTTCTGAAAACGTATATGTAATCCGTGTGACGGAGAAAACACAGTTTTAAATACCTGGTCTGTAGGTAACTATTTTGAACAGCAAACTGATGTCAATTGCTTCCCTGACACAATGAAATACATTTTTAATGGAGGCCAGAAATTGCAGTATTTTCTGAAAACGTATATGTGATCCGTGTGATGGAGAAAACAGAGTTTTAAATACATGGCCTGTAGGTAACTATTTTGAACAGCAAACTGGTGTCAATTGCTTCACTGACACATTGAAACAAATTTTTAATGGAGGTTAGAAATGACTGTATTTTCTGAAAACGTATATGTGATCTGTGTGACTGAGAAAACACAGTTTTAAATAGCTGGATTTTTAGCGCTGTAATATGGAAAGGACCTGGCTGTATTCTGCATTGCCAACAAGCAAAAGGCGCAGAAAAACGGTGTTCTCTGGATTGCTTTTTAAGCATATAATGAGGATTAAGATCCAAAAAGAAGTATTCCTGGCCCCTGAGACCTGGGCCTTTGTCTAGAATTATCTAACAGCAGCAGAAGGCAGAACTGGAATAGAGCCTCTTGTGCTATATGCATTGCAGTCTGCTATATACACTGCCTGAATATATACACTGTCTGCTTGATATGTCTGCAGATGGATTAGTCCTCAGAAGGACTGTTTGTTAAGATGGATATGTGTAATGTACGGGTTTTCTCCCTACACTATCTAATACACAACCAAATCTCTCCCTAGCTCAGCAGCACCTCTCCCTTCTTTGCCTGATTCCGGAGATACTGTGACGAGCACAGCGGCGCCAGGTCTGATATAGACCTGATGACGCTGTGCGGCCAGCCAATCACTGTAATGCCACAACCACCATGGCTGCGGCATTAGAATGAGTGGCAGGCAATCCCTGCATGTTGATTGGTGCTCTAAAAAGCACCAAACATGCAGGGAGGGGACCCGAGCATCCGCCCGAGCATCTCGCAAGTACTCGGCGAGTTCCGAGCATCTCGAGTACTGAGATGCTCGGGCGAGTACCGAATACTTGCGAGTATGCTCTCTCATCACTACTGAGGAGGCAATATTGGGATGGTAGTTGAGACAGGGTGATGCTAGAATAGACTATGAGGTCTCCACTTCCCCCCTTTCCCTAGTGTCTGGGCTCCCTTTCCCTTTTTCCTCTGTGTTGCACTAAGTCTTTCCCACACCTGGCATGACAGGTTAGTATTTTATAACAAGTAAGTATTTTATAACAGCCCATACCTTAAAAAAACGAAACTATGCAACCTCTTTGAATGTATAGATTCACAGCTGCTACGGGGAATTTCAGGGCTCCATACTGGGAAAATTTTCGGGCCTCTTTGAGACTCCACCTTCAGGAGTAATCCGAGGGACAGGGATAGACTAGTTTGAAGGATCGGGTAGATGCCCACAGTCCCTTAACACTACGTGACATTATCACTGGCCCAACCTTTTTGTATCTATTATGGATTATGTGGCAGTTTCAACAACTCTGCCTGGAGGTGACAGACTTGCGCTCCATGGCTTTACAGGGCCCATCGACTCCAGGATTAGGCCCCGAGACTTTCGGGCAACCCCTGGTAAAGCCCAAGATCGCTTTGCCAGATAGGTTCTCTGGAGGTCTGGATAAGCTTGTGGTTATCAGGGAGGCCTGCAAATTTTATTTTAGATTACGTCCTCATTCCTTGGGTACTGAGGAGCAATGGGTGGGGATCATAATGAGCAAAAACAGGAAAAAGGAAAGAAACAGGGATATCCATAATTAAAAAATATAGAGTAATTCTTCCGCGTTTCTAGCATAACTGCCCTTAGTCATAGATTATACAAAAGTGATATAAAGTGCCATATACAGTATATAGAAAAGATTGCTAACCACATGATCACGTCATTACCTTAAACCACCTAATACAATTTAAATGCAACACATGAACAGATAAATGCAAAAAATGCATGTAAGTATACTAGGTATTGAATAAGCATATTAATGCAAACTTAGACATGTATCCGTGCTGATCATACATTATAACATGTATAATGTTATAATGGCAGCACACAGCAAAAAAAAAGTTTTTTTTTTCTTTTTCTTATTTTACATATTAATTTCAAGGATAAAATAATGATTTCCAATACTATGCTTAAACATCTGAAGGCATGCAAATGAAACATAGAAAATGGCAACATCAATACAAGATTTATGCATATTCAAAGGCGTAGATGAATATCAAGCGCAGATGGATAAATGAATGGCTTGTGATAGCTTGTGTGGTACCTAAATAAGATCTATTATTACTGTTAATATTTTTTATATGTTCAGAGATCCTTTTCTTTAATTTTCAAATGGTACATCCAATATATTTAACCTGGCAAATGTCACAACCTATACAATAAACCACATATTGTGAATCGTAATTTCTCTTCTCCAGGGTGACCCTCAAGCCTGGGCATTTTCTCTCCTGCCTGATTCTCAGTAACTTCAGATGGTTGAGAATTTTTTTCCGGCTCTGGGTCTTATCTATGACTACCCCGACCGTGTTTCTCTGGCTGAGTCCAATATACGTCAGCTGCTGCAGGGAGACCGGTCAGCGGAGCAGTATTGGTCCGGGTTCCATTGGTGGTTTACGGATACTAGAAGGAATGACCCCGTGCTCCATAATCAGTTCTGTTAGGGGCTTTCTGAGAGCGTAAAGGATGCCTTTGCTCTGTATGATACCCCGGTTTCGCTGGAGGAGGCCTTGTCTCTAGCTATCTGAGTGGACCGCCGCCTACATCAGAGACATAAAGAGACACCTCTATTTTAGGAGTCAAGGGACAATGGATCCTAGGGCTGAGTCTGGGGAGGAACCCATGCAGTTGGGGGAATTTACCAGTCCTCCTGCAATTTGGCTCAAAGTGGGAGTGTATTTTTTATGCGGTAAGAAGGTAATTTTGTTGCTACTTGTCCATCTATACGTAACCGCAAATAGCCGCCGGAAAACGCAGGAGCACGGGTTGCAGGGAGGTTAGCAACCCGGGTGTACATATTTACTCTGTGGATAGGTTACAATTCTTTTTACTGGCTGAGATCCATTTTGGCGAAAGTAAGGTTGTTATTTCAGCCTTTCTGTACAGTTGGGCGGGGTTTAATCTGATTGACGCCCGCTTCATCCAGGTCCTGGGTCTCAATCCTCACAAATTGTCTAGATAGCTACCTATAATCGCTATTGATTGTGCACCCTTGCGCCAGAGGTATTTTTCTCAGGTTATTCGAGGGATACGTCTACAGGTGGGGGCCATGCAGTTGGAATCAATAGATTGTTACGTGCTAGAGGGCTTGCCTTCTCCTGTGGTTCTTGGACTACCTTGGCTGATGTTGCACAATCCCGTGGTGGACTGGCAGACTTGGGAGGTAGTAAGGTGGAGCAAGTACTGTCAAAGTCACTGCTTGGGCACCCATTTAGCCAGGGTTGATACCTGGTCCCTGCTGGAATACCTGTCTGATTTTGAGGATGTGTTCTCGGAACAGGGGTGTCAGGATCTTTCTTATCATCGTCCTTATGATTGCGTCGTTAATTCAATTTCTTGGGTCAAATTGCCTAATAGCAGGTTGCATAATATTTCAGGTCCGGAAAGGCAGTCCATGAAGGACTATATCTCAGAAAGTCTGGCTAAGGATCACATCAGACATTCCTCGTGTCCCGTTGCAGTGGGATTTTTATTTAATAAAAAAAATGGGGGTTATGCCCCTGCCTAGATTTCCGTGAACTTAATCGGATCACGGTTCAGGATCCTTTTCCTCTCCTTCTCATTCCGGACCTCTGTAACCAGATCATAGGAGTTAAGTGGTTTTCTAAACTGGACCTCAGGGGGAAAATAAACTCATCTGTATAAGGGAGGGGGATGATTGGAAGACTGCTTTTAATACACCAGGGGGACACTACAAAAACCTTGTTATGTCATTTGGGTTTACTAATGCTCCCATCGTTTTTCAGCACTTTGTAAATTACATTTTTTGTCATCTGGCAGGTAGATTTGTTGTATTCTGTCTGGATGACATATTTAGTTATTTTCTGGACCTTGAGTCACATTAGGTACATGTCAGGCAGGTCTTACAAATACTCAGGGACAATAAATTATATGTCAAACTAGAGAAATATATGTTTTAGGTTCAGGAGATCCCTTTTCTGGGATATTTCTTATTGTTTAGCAGTTTTCGCATGGATTCAGCGAAAGTCCAGGTGGTACTGGATTGGGATCGTCCTGAGGACTTAAAAGCTTTACCAAATTTTTAGGGTTCGTCAATTATTACTGTAAGTTCATCAAGAACTTTTCAATAGTGGCCAAACCACTGACGAGTATGACCGGGAAAGGGATGGACTTTTCTAAATGGTCCAGTCCGGCAAGTGAGGCATTTACTACTTTAAAGAGATGTTTTGCTTCTGCGCTGATTCTTACACAGCCTGACGTCACTTAGACATTCATTGTAGAGGTTGATGCATCAAAGGTGGGTTTGGGGCTGTATTGTTGCTGGGTTCTGCTCCACGTAAATGGCATCCGTTTGCATACTTCTGCAAGAAACTTTCGCTTGCAGAGAGAAAGTATGACATTGGTAATAGGGAATTCTTGGCAATAAAGTGGGCCTTTGAGGAGTGGCGTCATTTTTTGGAAGGGGCTGTTCATGCGGTCATGGTAATCACCGATCATAAAAATCTTTTGTATTTGGAATCTGTCAAACATCTGATACCTAGACAGGCAAGATGGTCATTGTTCTTCACCAGATTCAACTTTTTTGAGACATTTATCCTGGGGGATAAGAATATTAAAGCGGATGTTTTATCTCGTTGTTTTCCGAGGGGAGCAAGTAATTGCGAGCCAGTTCCTATATTACAGAAAGGACTAGTTATTGCTACTATATGTTCTGATCCGGAGAAGGATGTCGTTGATGCTCAGGGGGTTGCCCCTGCTGCCTGTACTTCAGGTAAACTGTTTGTCCCTGTGAACCTCCGTCTTAAAATTTTCAGTGAACATTATGACATCCTAGTAGTAAAGCCAACACAGATCTTCTTACTCATCGTTTTTGGTGTTCTAGGGTGCACCAGGATGTTCGGGAATATATATGCAGTATTTCCGCACGTTCTGAGGTTCCTGAGGTCCCTCTTAGGAGGTGGGGTACTGTCATAGGGACACCACTACAGAGTGGGGTCAGGCGATCGCGGAGTCTGGTTACACAAACTCCTGCACTTATTAGAAATGTTTCACTATCTGATTAAACAGTGAAGGTTTCCTTGCTGTCATGGCAAGGATTAAACAGTTTAGTTGATCTCCTGGAGTTCTCTATTATGAATTGTCTCAGCTGTTTAGTGTTGGACAATCCCATCTGGTATATATGCTTGCCACTGGCACTTGGGAGTTGCCAATGATAGTTCTACTTCCTGGTTTGGTAGTGAAGGAGAAAGTTCAGTGTTTGGAGTTGGGGTTGGAGAGTTTTTCTGGAGATTGCTGCTTGGAGTTAGTTTGCATATTTTTCCTTGTCCTTTCACATTTGGTTTCCCCTTCCTATACCTCCTCTGTTTCCAACTTTGTTGTTTTGTGAGTGTATTTGAATTATTGTAGTTTTCTTTTATCCCTGACTGTTAACCCTGTCTGGTTAGTGTTTTCCTATACACTTCAACCTGAGTGGGGGAGGGATCAGATAAGGGTTAAGTTAGGAGCATAGATATGTATGAGAACCCGGCATCTCCACCTTCAGGAGTAAACCCAGGGACAAGGATAGACTAGGGCGCCCCTAGTTCGAAGGATCAGGTTGGTGCCCACAGTCCCTTGGCCCTATGTGATAGCAGCTATCTTGTGACATCTTTTGACATCTGGATGGCACAGGCAGTGCTTCTAGAGTTAATGCCAACCTATGGAGAGGCCTAAACCATATTCAGAGGGTGAAGGGAGGTAAGTATTTTATAACAGCCCATACCTTAAAAAAATGAAACTATGCAACCTCTTTGAATGTATAGGTTCAGGGATGCAACTAGGAATTTCAGGGCTCCATACAGGCAAATTTTTGGGCCTCTTTGAGACTCCACCCAAGCTCCACCTCAGCTCTGCCTCCACCCCTCAAAACTTCCACAGTCTCACCGCCCACTCTTGGAAAACCTCCACTTCTGCACCACATCCTCACCAATCACATATTACCAGTTCGAACACCATATCACATACATAGTCATCAGCTTTTGTTTTGGCCAAAATATTTTTTTAAGAATGCAACAATGACAAGGTAGACTTTTTTGGCAGGGCCCTACTCTATATTAACCTTTTAATTTCTTAAAATACCCAATACTCTTTTTAGGCATATTTTTCTATTTTTTCTTTAAGGGAATGTGTTACATGCATTTTTTTTAAATGACCAATAATACCACATACAAGGGACGAATAGCGTCACACCATGGCCAGACCACATATTACCATCACATAGTGACCAAATAATAACACATACAAGGAATAAATACCACCACACCATGACCAGACCACATATTACCACCTCATAGTGACTGAATTATACAACATACAAGAGACAAATACAGCCACACCATGACCAGATCACATATTACCACAACATAGAGACTGAATAATACCGCATACAAGGGACAAATACTGTCACACCATGACAGGAGCACATATTACCACCACATAGTGACCGAATAATACCACATATAGGGGAAAAATACCACCGTACCATGACCAGACCACATATTACCACATTACCACTAGAGATGAGAGAACATGTTTGGAAAACGTTCGCCAATCTCAAATTCGGCGCGAACATTACACATTCGGATTCGTGTTCGGATTCCCGAGCATTTTTACTCAAAATCGTCAAAATTCGGCGGAGCCCAAACCGAACACCAGTTGTTTCCAAAGCCGTCATCTGCGCAACAGTGTGGGAAACAGGGGTTCTGATTGCCAGTAACATCGTTAACGCCTGTCAGAGCACTGAGGGATTACACTGTCAGGTGTCAGCGTGATCCTACAGCTGTGACCCACTGTAAAAAGCTTACAGCGGGTCGCAGGCATCGGGTAATGAGACTACGACTCCCATCAGCTGATGCCTGCTCTCACTATAAACAGTGAGAGAGGGCATCGCTGATGGAAGGAGTAGTCTCTCATCAGCTGGCGCCTGTGCTCCAAGTAAAAAAAGTAGTAAAAAAAAATTAATAAATACATATTCAGATGAAAATAAAAAACAGATCATACTCACCTACTCCTAATCCTTGATGCCCTTGTCCTCTGTAAACTATAAAAAAACACCATATACTCACATTAACGCCTAATCCCCAATGTCCATGTCACCTATAAAAAAGAAAAAATAATAAACCACTATATTCCGCATCTATCCGCCATAATCCAGGTAATCCAGAGTGTACCACTCCAATCTCAGTTATAGAACAGTCACATCGGGAGCATAATCACTCCCTCAGATTACAACGCTGCCGTAAGTGAGGTCACTGGGGCTCATCAGCTGATGAACTCCAGTGACCTATCTCACGGCAGCTCAGCGTTATACACTGCAGGAGCGATCACACTCCTGTCAGTGTATTGCTGGCTGCCAGATAGAGCAGCCACATCTAAAGATGTGATTGTTCTATAAGTGCCATTCTAATGATGGATTGCGGTGTGGGATTATATCTTGAATGGGTGAGTATTATGGTGGTTTATTATTTTTCTTCTTTTACAGGAGTCAAGGCCATCGGGGATTAGGTGCTAGGTGAGTATAGCTGTGTTTTTTACTATTAAATAAATATTTAAAACAGTGTGGGTTTTTATTTCAAATAAAGGACTTTACTCTGTCTATGTTTTATTACACTTTACTATGCGGTTAGTAATGGCGGCGTCTTATAGCCGCCTCTCCATTACTAACCCCTGGGCTTCATGTCAGCTGCCAATACAAGGCTGACATGAACCTTAAACGTATTACTTCATTTGCCACCGCACCAGGGCAAGTGGGAAGAGTGGAGGCTAAGTGCCATATTTGGCACATCTTATTGATGCGCCATTTCTGGGGCCACTTAGGGCTGATGTTATTAGCCTCGGAATGGGCCAGGATCCATGGCTCCTTCCCTGGCTATTAATATCAGCCCACAGATGTCTGCCTAGCCTTTGCTGGTTAGAATTTATTGGGGGACCCTACATCAATTTTTTCTGGGGAACTCCTGTAATCTAGCCAGTAAAGGCTAACCAAACAGCTGTGAGCTGTTATTAATAGCCAGGGGACATTTTAGGCTAATGGCCCCTTTCCCTGGCTAGTAACATCAGCCCCCAGCCATTGGATTTCCCTCTGGCTTGTTATGAAAGAGGACCCCATGCGGTTTTTCATTTTTTTTTTTTATTTATTAACAAGTACAGTATGATACCCAATGTAACCATAGTTTACAGCCTGCAGATGTTCCAGCAGCTGGAAACTACTGGGAACTTTAAATGTCCCTCAAGGTTTCCCATGAGTTTTCCGGACCTCGCAGCTGCTGGGAGACCCAGTGGCTCTGAATGCTGGTAACCTGAAAGGTTACCTGAGTTTAAGCCGCTGGGTCTCACGGTAGCTCTAGTGTCGGACTGTTGAGTGCCGGAGTGCTGGGTACTGAGTGCAGCTCACATCATTGTCACCTGGTCTCCCTGAGATCAGAGTGAGCAGGGGACAATGATGGGAGTTTTCCTCATCATCCATAGTGTACATTATGTGTAAAATAAAAAAAAAAAAAAAACAGTGTGGGCTCCTGCCGATTATTCGTAACTAGCAGAGGGAAAGCCAACCACTGGGGGCTAGTATTATAAACCAGGAAAAGGGGCCATTATCCAAAGATGTTCCCTGGCTATTAATAAAAGCTCACAGCCTTTACCGGCTAGATTATGAGGGGACCCGAGAAAAAAATAGACCTGGGGTCCCATTATAAAATCTGTGAGCTGATAATAGCCAGGGAGGGGGCTTGGATGTTTGCTTCCTACGAGACTAAGAATATCAGCCCTCAGCGGCCCCAGAAATGGCGCATCAATAAGATGCGCCAAATCTGGCTGTTAGCCTCACTCTTCCCACTTGCCCTGATGTGGTGGCAAGTGTAATAAGGTTGGAGTTCATGTCAACTTTGTATTAGCAATTGACATGAAGCCCAGGTTAGTAATGGAGAGGCGTCTATAAGACGCCCCCATTACTAACCCCACAGTAAAATTTGTGAAATAAAGACACAACCAGAAAAAAATCCTTTATTTGAAATAAAAACAAGGACTCCTCTAGTGATGATTCTCAATTTATCAAAAACAATTATGCTTACCTAATGCCTAATCCACTGAAGCCAATGTCCCGTGTAAAAAAAAATGACCCGCTGCAGCAAAAGTGGGCAACTGAACTGCGGTGGTCTCTGTGAGATCACTGCTTGCACCGTGAGAAAAAGTCTCATGGTGCTGCGCTGAGCTCAGAGTTCACCGCGCTGAGCTGAGTCAGTGAGAATTAAACTGCAGGTCTCTTGGCAGCTGCGAGGCCCGGAAAACTCATGGGAAACTTTGAGGAACATTTAAAGTTCACTATAGTTTTTAGCTGCTGGAACACCTGGAGGATGTGAAGTAAGGTTACCTTGGGTGTGTATTATACTGTACTTGTTAATAAATTAAAAAAAAAAGAAAAAAAAATGGTATGGTGTCACCCGTAATTTTCATAACAAGCAGAGGGAAAGCCGATGGCTGGGGGCTGATGTTACTAGCCAGGGAAAGGGGCCATTAGCCCAAAATGTTCCCTGGCTGTTAATAAGAGCTCACAGCTGTTTGGTTAGCCTTTACTGGCTAGATTACAGGGGGACCCCAGAAAAAAATGAAAGTATGGTCCCCCAATAAATTCTAACCAGAAAAGTCTAGGCAGACATCTGCAGGCTGATGTTAATAGCCAGGGAAGGAGCCATGGATCCTGACCCTCTCTGAGACTTATAACTTCAGCTCTCAGCGGCCCCAGAAATGACGCATCCATAAGATGCGCCAATTCTGGTGCTTAGCCTCCACTCTTCCCACTTGCCCTGGTGTGGTGGCAAGTGGAGTACTAGGGTTGGGGGTTGATGTCAGCTTTGTACTGGGAGCTGACATGAAGCCCAGGGGTTAGTAATGGAGAGGCGTCTATAAAACACCCCCATTACTAACCCTATACTCAAACACCCGGAATAAAGTATTTTATTTTAAATAATGACACAGACTCCTTTATTTAATCTCTTTTTATCAAAAAGCCATGTACTTACCATAATGCCCATTCCACTGAAACCCATGTCACATGTAAAAAAATCAAATAATAAAGCAACATAATGCTCACATGTCCCCGACATGAAGATAATAATCCATTTGTCCTGTGACGGGTCTAGCTCTGCTACATCTAGATGGCAGGCTGTATTGTTGCATGAGGGGACTATGCAGCCTACCCTCCTGCAGAGACACTGAGATGCACATGCTTTCACACCTCAGTGACTCTCGGTGACGTGATTAAGTAAGCAGGGTTCATATCCAATGAACTATGTTCACCTCACTGATGTCACTGTGAGAGTGAAAAAGTTCTCACGCTCACGGTGCCATCAGAATGGTGAGCTGGGTTTATATTCAATAAACACAGTTCACCTCAATGTCGTCAGTGTGAGTGAGGTGAGAACTTTCCCACCACGCTCGCGCTGACATAATTGCAGTGAAACCCTGGCCTCTCTGAGAGTTTCAATAGGGTCAGATGCCCAACTGGCCCCAATATGGCTTCTCCGAATGCCGCTATGGGTTCCAGGCGACCGGAGGGCCCCACGTGGCAACCCCAAACAACATATCCATGGGGCCAGGTGACTTCATCGTCCCAAACTGGTATCCCCAAAATGTATCCATGGGCTCTCTGATGGTCAAAGGAGCAGACCCGTATCTTTCCAGTCAGGGCTATACCCTTAGGCAGCAATCATGTAGAACCCAAATCTGTGTCTCTTTGGATAAAGCAATACTTCCAAGCTGATGGTCTCAGAGAGTCTGATCTTTGATTCTCCTTGTAAATAGAGATGAGCGTTGTTCTACTCGAACTGTTCGCCAATCTCAAATTCGAGCTGTTTTGGGCGGTGTTCGAGCCGTTCGGCGAACACGAACAATTTGAGAAAAATTCGGCTGTTCGAGGTTATGTTCGATAACTGTTCGTGCACCAAAATCATAACTGGATTTTTTCTCAGTAATGATGAAAATTAATGTTAATACGCAGTTTGAGTGTACAGCGGGGTGGGGGGAGGGGCAGGGGATGGATCTCTGCAGGAACAATGAAGATCTCCATTTTTTTTTCTCTTTCCCGCATTTACAGTGGGGAGGTGCAATCTGTCAGCCTATCAGCAGCGCACACACGGAGCAAAGTGCTTTTTTTCACACAAGCAAGGGCATGTGTCATTGGCAGTGTATGTCACATGTCCTTGCCCTATAAGACCAAGCCATTTTCCCCGTCGCCACCATTTTCTCACTGCTGCAGCTGCGTGCTAGACGGCACCGCTGTTGCTGTGTGCGCTATACCTTGTTAATTTCAAGCCAATTTTCGCACAAATATACAGATAGCTTGGGAGTAGGGAATAGTTGTGATTGCAGTCCTTTTAAGGACTAGGTTACAGCATTTCCTACGACTTTTATCAGGCAGGTCTGTGCTCTTAAATAGATAGGTTGTGGGAGTAAAGACTAATTGTAATTGGAGTCCTTTTCAGGACTAGGTTACATCAGTTCCTATCAGTTTTTGCCAGGCAGGTCTGTGCCAGTGCTGTGCAAGTTTTTTTCACAGCATTTGGCTGAATCTAGCAAAGCTAATCCTTTTTGGCCTATTGCAGAGTGTGTTAGTCAGTGGAGTAGCCTATCTGTGTTGCAAGATATACCACCTGTGTATAGAATACCAATTTTTTTACTGCACCTAGTGAAGTAAAATCTTTTGGGCATAGCATCATTCTATTAGTCCATCTATACTGACCTCCATCAGGTTGCAAACTGAATCTAATTTTTTTCTGCATCTAGCTCTGAAAAAATATTTGGCCTTCTAGCAGTGTGTGGGACTTGTTCTATTAGTCCACCTATACTGACCTCCATCAGGTTGCAAACTGAATATATTTTTTTCTGCATCTACCTCTGAAAAAATATTGGGCTTCTAGCTGTGTGTGGGACTTGTTGTATTAGTCCATCTATACTGACCTCCATCAGGTTGCAAACTGAATATATTTTTTTATGCATCTACCTCTGAAAAAATATTGGGCTTCTAGCTGTGTGTGGGTCTTGTTCTATTAATCCATCTATACTGACCTCCATCAGGTTGCAAACTGAATATAATTTTTTTCTGCATCTAGCTCTGAAAAAATATTTGGCCTTCTAGTAGTGTGTCGGACTTTCTCTATTAGTCCATCTATACTGACCTCCATCAGGTTGCAAATTAAAAATAATTTTTATCTGCATCTACAGTACCTCTGAAAAAATATTTGGGCTTCTAGCTGTGTGTGGGTCTTGTTCTATTAATCCATCTATACAGACCTCCATCAGGTTGCAAACTGAATATAATTTTTTTCTGCATCTACCTCTGAAAAAATATTGGGCTTCTAGCTGTGTGTGGGACTTGTTGTATTAGTCCATCTATACTGACCTCCATCAGGTTGCAAACTGAATATATTTTTTTCTGCATCTACCTCTGAAAAAATATTGGGCTTCTAGCTGTGTGTGGGACTTGTTGTATTAGTCCATCTATACTGACCTCCATCAGGTTGCAAACTGAATATATTTTTTTCTGCATCTACCTCTGAAAAAATATTGGGCTTCTAGCTGTGTGTGGGACTTGTTCTATTAATCCATCTATACAGACCTCCATCAGGTTGCAAACTGAATATATTTTTTTCTGCATCTACCTCTGAAAAAATATTGGGCTTCTAGCTGTGTGTGGGTCTTGTTCTATTAATCCATCTATACTGACCTCCATCAGGTTGCAAACTGAATATAATTTTTTTCTGCATCTAGCTCTGAAAAAATATTTGGCCTTCTAGTAGTGTGTCGGACTTTCTCTATTAGTCCATCTATACTGACCTCCATCAGGTTGCAAATTAAAAATAATTTTTATCTGCATCTACAATACCTCTGAAAAAATATTTGGGCTTCTAGCTGTGTGTGGGACTTGTTGTATTAGTCCATCTATACTGACCTCCATCAGGTTGCAAACTGAATATAATTTTTTTCTGCATCTAGCTCTGAAAAAATATTTGGCCTTCTAGTAGTGTGTGGGACTTTCTCTGTTAGTCCATCTATACTGACCTCCATCAGGTTGCAAACTGAATATAATTTTTTTCTGCATCTAGCTCTGAAAAAATATTTGGCCTTCTAGTAGTGTGTCGGACTTTCTCTATTAGTCCATCTATACTGACCTCCATCAGGTTGCAAATTGATTATAATTTTTTTCTGCATCTAACCCAGCCAATAGTTTTGGCCTAATACCACAGTTTGGCCACTCAGCTCTGCTCGGTTACCATCCATTGTTTTTTTGTGCAAACAACTCCAGAGTTGTGAATTAGTTAAAAACCAAAATGAGTGGAAAAAGGCCTGCTGCTGGTGGAAAGGGGAATAGGCGTGTTGGGAAGGGGAAAAAAGGTTGTGTCCGTGGGGTAGGTGTTAAAGCAACAGTAACATCTGCAGAAGAAAGACCATCTTCCAGCCAAACTAAAATGTCTACTTCTTTTAGCGGACAATGTGATAAGATCCCTTTCTTACGGCCACGCCAATCGCTACAAATTCCAGATGAGGCACAAAAACAGCAGGTGCTTCAACGGATATCAAGTGCTCCTTTAAGTGGGCTCTCCTCCACATCAACTTCAACATCACAAATACTCCAGTCCTCAAAGGTGTCACCCAAATCGCACTTGTTTCCTCACAGCTCCCAAATCTCCAGCTGCCCGTCTGAGTATGAGGTAGAACAGATGGTTGAGTCTGCAGAGCTGTTTACTCATACTATAGCCTGGGAATCAGAGGTCGACTCCAGCGCTTCTGTGAATCCAGACGAGGAAATGATCTGCATTGATGCCCATAATCTTTATGAGTCGGATCCAGGACCAGACGCAGAAGGTTCTGACCATAATGTAGACCCTCATTCCCAAACTGTAACTCCTGTTGGTGGAGACAATGAGGAAGACGATGATAAGACTCAAATACCTGATTGGAGCGACAACTTTAGTTTTTTGTCAGGGCAGGAACAGGTTGGCTCTGAGGACGACGGGTGTGATAACACACAGGGTGATGATGAGGAGGTTGGAGATCCCACTTACTGTCAACCCACAGTCAGCCAAGAGATGAGGTCAGCAGAGGAGGTGGAGGAAGATGCTAGTGACGACGAGGTCAGGTTGCGCCTTCCTGGACAGAGACGTAGTACTGGAAGCACGTCAACAACTGCATCCTCAAACACAACTCTCCCTCTCACCACAAGTCGTGGTGGCTCTTCAGGTCGCATGGGTGCTAAGCCTTGCATAGCCTGGGCATTTTTTCAGATCGATAAAGATGACCCAACTCGTGTTATCTGTAACATTTGTCAGCAAAAGCTAAGTAGAGGCCAAAAATTACATAGTTTGAGTACTTCATGCATGAACCGGCACATGGACATGAAGCATAAGTTGCAGTGGGAAGCTCAGTGTGCTACAATGCGGCCTAGCCAGCCGGGCCAACCACCGTCTGCCATATCTTGTGCATCCGCGGCCTCTTCATCCTCTGTGACTGGGGGGACAGCAGTCACACCTGTTTTGGGGTGCAGACCTGCCACCTCTTTACCCGCAACAGCCAGCGTGATTGGCAGGTCATCATTTTCTTTGGAGGTGGTAACACCAGCTGGTGTTGAGCGCTGTCCAACATCGATAGCACCACATTTGGATCAAGGCAACCTAACATGTCCGCCTGCATCTTCCTCACAGACCGGCAGTTTGCCGGGGACACCCTTATCAACCCCGTCTAAGCACAATAGCCAGCCCTCGGTCCCTCAGATGTGGACAAGTAAAAGACCATTTCCTCCTAGCCATGAGAAAGCTAAGAGGTTGAATTTCACCATCTGCAAGCTCTTGGCTACAGAAAGCCTGGTGGACACAGAGGATTTTCGAGACCTTATGTCCGTCGCAGTGCCCCAGTACCAGATGCCCAGTCGGCACTACTTCTCAAAGAAAGGTGTGCCTGCGCTCCACCAGCATGTCGCACACAACATCACCGCTTCTTTGAGAAACTCTGTGTGTGACAGGGTGCATTTCACCACAGACACTTGGACGAGTAGGCATGGACAGGGGCGTTACATGTCGCTGACTGGGCACTGGGTAACTATGGTGACAGCAGGACAAGGGGCTGCTGTCCAAGTCTTGCCGTCCCCACGAGTTGTGCGTCAATCCTCTTTATGTCAAAGTTCCTCCACTGCTTCTGCCTCCTCAACCTCCTCTCGGTCTTCCACCTGCACCCATAGCCTGTCTGGTCATGCCACAAGCTTTCTAACTGCGCAGAAGGGATCCTGCACACCTCCTTACTATGCTGGCAGTAGGGCTCAACGTCATCAGGCGGTTTTTACATTGAAATGTCTGGGAAATGTGAGTCACACAGCTGAGGAGTTGTGGTCAGCTCTGGAGAACCAATTTCATGAATGGTTGTCTCCACTGGACCTGAAACCAGGGAAGGCCGTGTGCGACAATGCTGCAAACCTGGGTGCGGCCCTTCGCCGGGGCAATGTCACACACGTGCCTTGTATGGCTCACGTGTTGAACCTGGTTGTCCAGCAATTTTTAGCCCACTATCCCAGACTAGATGGCCTTCTGCAGAGGGCACGGTCGCTGTGTGCTCACTTCCGCCGTTCGCATCCCGCAGCTCAGCGACTTACATCTCTACAGAAGTCGTTGGGCCTGCCACTTCACCGGCTAAAATGCGATGTGCCTACCCGGTGGAATTCAACTCTGCACATGTTGCAGCGACTGTGGCAGCACCGACAAGCCCTGGTGCAATACGTTCTGACGTATAGCCTGGGCCAACGAGATTCAGATGTGGGGCAAATCACGCTGGAGGAGTGGTCTCAGATCAGGGACCTATGCACCCTTCTGCACAGTTTTGAAATGGCGACAAAGATGTTTAGTGCTGACGATGCCATTATCAGCATGACTATTCCGGTGATTTACATGCTGGAGCACATGTTAAACAGAATTCGGAGTCAGGTGGTGGCACAAGAGGAGGTGGAGGAAGTAGAGGAGGAGGAGTTGTATGCGGAAGGGCTAACATCTGCAAGGTCCAGACGGTCGGCAGCACCAAGGCGGCAGGCATGTGAGGGTGGGGGAGATGGTTTTACCAGGGCGCATGGTAGCAGCCAAACTAGTGAGGAAGGTGCAGGAGCCCAGGAAGAAGTGGAGGACGAACTGATGGAAGACTCATCAGATGAGGGAGACCTTGATCACATTTCTGTTGTGCGAGGTGGTGGGGAGAGGACAGAGGAAGGAAGCATGATTGTTACCTCGCCACCAACACAACAGGGACTTGGTGCTCCTGGATGCGCAACACACATGAGTGCCTTCTTGCTGCACTACCTGCAACATGACCCTCGAATTGTGAGAATTAGAAATAATCCTGACTACTGGGTTGCCACACTGTTAGATCCCCGGTACAAAAGTAAATTTGCAGAAATTATTCCTGCCATAGAAAGGGATGCACGCATGCAGGAGTATCAGAGACTGTTGCAGAATCTTACATGTGCTTTTCCACAAAATACCAGTGGTGCACGTAGTGAATCTCACAGTTCCAACTTGCCAACCGTGGGACCGTCAAGTGTTCAGCACTCAAACCGTAACAGAACCACAGTATCTGCTGGTAACATCAATTTTGCGGAATCATTTCACCACTTTTTTAGCCCATCCTTTGCAAGGCCACAGGAGACAAGAAGTCTGACACATAGTCAACGCCTAGAGACGATGGTACATGAGTATCTCCAAGTAAACATTGAAGCCACGACTGTGTCACTGGACCCTTGCTCTTTTTGGGCTTCCAATCTGGATAAATGGCCGGAGCTAGCCACTTACGCCTTGGAGATCTTGTCATGCCCCGCAGCCAGCGTTCTGTCTGAACGTGTGTTCAGCGCTGCTGGTGGTGTGCTGACAGATAAGCGCACGCGGCTCTCCACTGATAATGTAGACAGACTCACGTTCATAAAGATGAACAAATCATGGATCCGAAACGACTTTTCTACCCCTGTGTCATCCTGGGGAGAGTAAAAGCTTGATGATTGGTTAAAATCACCCTACCAACCGTTTTAAGCTTTCAAATTACTAATCATGTTTATCTGTATCTTGGCTGGAAAATAATTTGGGCTTTGTAGCAGTGTGCAGCACTGATCCTATTAGGCCATCTATACTAAAGCTTCACCAGATTTAAAATTAATAATAATTTTTAGCTGCATCTAGCCCGAAAATAATTTTGGGGCTCCGAGATGCGCAAGACACATAAGTGCCTTCTTGCTGCACTACCTGCAGCATGACCCTCATATTGTCAGAATTCGAAGTAATCATGACTACTGGGTTGCCACACTCTTAGATCCCCCAAACTTTTCGATCAACCTTTTCATTTTAATAAAGACCAAAAAAATGGTCATTTTTGAAATTATAAGCATTAGCAGGTTGTTAGAAACTGAAATCAAACAGTTTTCAACTCAAAACTTTATTCTAGGTGATGTTACATTTTCACATAGGACCCCTTGTTCGATAGGAGCTTCTGAACTCTCTCGTCCATTGAATTTGTCAGGTTTTGGATGGTTTCTGCTTCAATTGTTTTGCATGAGGACAGAATACCCTCCCAGAGCTGTTGCTTAGATGTGAACTGCCTCCCGCCATCATAGACACTCCTTTTAATGATGCTCCAAAGGTTCTGAATGGGGTACAGGTCAGGGGAGCATGGGGGTCACACCATAAGTTTGTCCCCTTTTATGCCCATATCAGCCAGAGATGCAGATGTTTTATGTGCAGCATGAGATGGTGCATTATCATGCAGAAAAATGATCTTGCTGTGAAATACACGGTTCTTCTTCTTGAACCATGGCAGGAAGTGCTGTTTGAGAAAATCCACATACATTATGGAGTTCATCTTTAGCGCCTTCAGGGATCCTAAAGGGGCCGACAATCTCTCTCCCCATGATTCCAGCCCAAAACATTACTCCACCTCATCCTTGTTGGCGCTGTAGCCGTGTTTGCGTGGGGTGTCCATCAACCAGCCATCCTCCACTCCATCCATCTGGACCATCGAGCGCTGCACGGCACTCATCCGTGAACAAAACAGTTTTGAAATCAGTCTTCATGTAATGTTTGGCCCACTGGAGCCGTTTCTGCTTGTGTGAAGTGGATAGAGGAGGTCGACAGGATGGCGTATGCACAGCTGCAAACCTCTGAAGGACCCTGCATCTTGTTGTTCGGGGGACGTTGGAGGCACAAGCAGCTTCAAAAACTTGTCTGCTGCTATGACAAGGCTTTTTTGCCGCTGCTCTTTCAACCTGACGTAATTGCCTGTAGGAAAGAGTCCTCAATTTGCCCTTATCAGCACGCACACGTGTGTACTGTGAATCAGCTACATACTTCTTGATTGCCAAGACACTTCATCCTGATCATCGCACAATGTTGATTGTAGTCATGCCTTGACCTAAACACTCCACAATTTGTTGCTTCTCAGCAGCCGACACATCCTTTTTCTTTCCCATTTTGGCAGAAAATGTAGGCTGCTTAATAATGTGAGACAGCCTTGTTAAGTAGTCTTGCCTTTCATTGGACACACCTGCCAAACTAATTAGCACAGGTGTCTGCAATTGCTTACAGTGATATAAAGAGCCCTGACACACATCACCATCAATGAGTTTAACTGACAAACAAACAAATTCTTCCCTTATCACTCCTAAACACTTTTTGCATAATAATTTGGAACGCAGTGTACATGTGCTTTTCCACAAAACACCAGTGGTTCACGTAGTGAATCTTACAGTTCTAACTTGCCAACCGTGGTCTGTATGGAGTTGTTCAATAAAGGGCCCAAAATTAAGATAACATAGATGGGAGAGGTCTCTATGAATAGGAATTCCTAAGTATTTGATACCCTGTGAGGGCCAGGCAAAGGGAAAGTTGGACTGAATGGAATCCTATATGGATTTGGGGAGGGAGACATCGAGGGCCTCAGACTTCGCTGCATTGATTTTAAAATTTGACCATGTAACAAAGTGATCTATTTCAGCCATAACAGCATGGATGGATATATGTGATTGAGTGATATATACTAGGACATCATCAGCAAATAGAGAGCACTTGTACTCGGTGCCTCCCACCTCAATCCACCTAATATTGGGGTTATGGCGAATTGATGAGAGCAGGTGCTCCGTCACTAGGATGTATAAGAGAGGGGACAGAGGACATCCCTGCCTTGTCCCATTGGTGATTGTGAAAGGTGATGAAAATGTTCTGATGCACCCCCTGGGCCTTGGGACACCCGGAGCCGGACCCTTTTTGGTGGATGCTGGTGGTTGTAGTCTTCGTGGCGGCGACCCGGTTCCGTGGCTCAGGGTGGTCAAACCAGTGGCGGAACTATTTATGTGGTTTTGATGTTTAAATGTCCGACTACGCCACCCGTGGATTGCGGTCAGAGTGAACCGCCGCTGCAGGGCAGACCGCTGAGGCTGGTGTTGTGGGTGCAGCAGAGCGTAGCATAACTCCCCACGGGAGGAGTATAGCCTCAGGGCAGTGTATGCGGAGGATGGGGGTGATGGTGCAGGGCAGCAGCAGTAACGACACGGAGTCAGTGATTCAGTCCAGGGCCTTTACTCACAGTTCTTATTATCCAGACCACGTCTGCAGGTAACGGCTGCCCACGTCGTACTGTGCTCACCAGGTGAGGGGCTCAGACAACTCCCAGATAACTTTGGAGCGCTTCACAGGACCCCCTTTGTGTGTCCTTTGTCTGGCCTTTCTTACCAACCCTTCTGTCCGGCTGCCTCGGGCCTCCTCTTGGTAAACTTGGCGCCAGTTTCCCTGACCCTATGTGGTGCCTTCCTAGCGGGTGTAGCGAGGGGCTACGCCACATAAAATGTCACAGCCTCCGGTTTCTAGCTGAGGGTCGTTTCCTGCCTCCACTAGTTTCGGGGACCGGTCTCCCCCTTTGGCCTGACCCCTCCACGCAGGTGGATTCGGGCGTGCGGTGGCGACTCGCCCGTCCGCACCCCTGGGATCCCTTCATTCCTCGTTCCTGGAGCCTTCTCCGCTCCTCTTCCTTCCTTCTCCCTCTTCCAGGCCTGGGCCTCTGTTACTAGGCCCGCCTCCGGAGCAGAGCTCATGCAGAGCCCCTGCTCCCTGCCACTTCTGCTCAGACTTTTCTGCACTGAACTAAGATGGTGCCCACATTTTATACTCCCTTCTCAATGCACCCAGGAACTGCTTCCTCCCTGCTCCTGCACTACAGGGTTCCCCTTCCTCAGTGTTCCCTCCCCCCACTCCAGCCAGGGACAGGGACTGTCGTGCCCATCTCAGAGGCATATTGGTCGCCCTGCCCCACGGCAATGTGGTGTAATGCATGCAGGTGTCGGGTCCTGATCCACACTCCATCCTTACCTGAGAGTGAGATATCACACCTCTGGGTGAGGTGCAATACCTCTGTAGCAACCGAGCCCTCAGGGTGCTACAGTTCCATTTATCTTCAGCCTAGGTGACGTATTGTGATACAGGGCTGTGATTTTGGCTATAAAAGGGTCCCCTAGACCCCTACCCCAAGCTTTTTAAGAGAATCATATATGGCGTGCCAGGAGACTCTATGGAATGCTTTCTCAGCATCCAACGAGAGTATCTAATTACAAATTTTTAACTGCATCTAGCCCAGGAAATACTTTGTGCCTAGTAGCAGTGTCTGCTAGTCAGCGGATTATCCCGGCTGTTAAGCAAGCTACACCACCTGTAGTTTAGACACTTAATTTTTTCAAAGGAAATGCTTCGGGACCATGGGATACTCAGTGAAGAGCATCAGGAGGCACCCCAAGGCATAGGGGCTGGGACTGGCAGTAGGATGCCTTGCGGTGGACAGCCGAGCTCGATCCTTATAAAAGCTTTTTAACTGCAGCAGCTTTAGTGGACGCTACTGGAGCTGGAATTACGCGGCTGCTGGCATGAGACTTGCCTTCCAATAGATCCTTGTAAATGGATTTAAAGTGTATTCATTCAAATTAGAGAGACAATTTAAATTAAAAAGCTTAGAGCTGCCTCCACCACAGGGGGGCTCGCTCGACCCACGAGCGGACAGGCACCAGTATTGGGAGAGGGGGGCTGGCCATCAGGGTTCACCGCGGCTCTGGCACAAACCCGGCGACACGGAGGTGGCACGGGCAGGAGCGGACTGGCCGTGTCGGCTTCTCACTTTTTGGATTTTAGAAGGGCATGACATGCCTATATCTGTGTCTCCCCCTCCTTTTACTCCTCCACCTCTTTTATTTTCACATGACTATATGTACTTGTCACTTTTCCATGTGTTAGTTATGTCTTCTGAGCAGTTTGTCAGCTTTTGGACACCTTTGAAGGTGTTTTCTATGTGTTTCTATGTGTTTTTGTTTGCCTGCCATTGGTTTTAACGGTGTTCGAAGGTGTTCGACGAACAGTTCGATGAACAGTTCGGCGAACACACGGGTGTTCGACGAACCGAACCGAACTCGAACACTACGGGGGTGGCTCAACACTACTTGTAAAGGCCCTTTCCAATTTCTGTTTCAAGTCCGCCTCCTACAGAAGCACATGCCCCTTAAAATAGTTACAGTTGTCCTTGCAAGAACACATTCACAGGTAAGGGGTTAGGGAGGGCATTACTCACAGGGTTCTACTTTCAATGTTTGAGCTAATCTATTTACATAGTTGGTATAGTAGGGGGCTCTTGTAAATAAACATCTAGGTAACTTAGTATAATATGTAATTAAAACATCATTGTTCACAGACTCAAAGAGAAGACCACATTCAGGGTTATACAAATAATCAAATGTCCTTCTTGACCGATCACAGAAATACCCATACATTTACAAGTCAATACAAAGATAATAATGTATTTCTCTTGGCTTAACAAATCTAAATGTCTGGTTGAATAAGATTATAAACTGTATATTCACAATAACAAACACAGTTATACTCACCTAACGCCCATTCCATTAAAGCCATCATCTCCTGTAAAAAAGCAAAAATAAAAAACAACCATATTCCTCACCTGTCCGACATGATGAAATAATCCATACTGTTCCATAAAGATCTGGGTGAATTGTAGAGCAGTCACATCAGCAATCACTAATGTGACTGTTCTACAGGACAGCCGGCTATACAGTGACAGGAGTGTAATCACTCCTGTGTCAGTGTATAGCACTGAGCTGCAGTAAGAGAGGTCATAGGAGTTCATCAGCTGATGAACTCCGGTGACCTAATTTATGGCACTACCGCTACTTGAACGCTCCCCCAGTGTATAGCGCTAAGCTGTAGTCATTAGCTGATTGAACTCCGGTGACCGCTCTCACGGCAGCTCAGCGGTATACACTGGAGGTGCGATCATGCTTCTGTCAGTGTATCGCTGGCTGCTGGGCAGAACAGTCACATCTCTCGATGTGACTGTTCTACAAGTGAGATTGCCTTGGGACACATGGATTACAGCGGATAGGTGAGAATTATGGTGGTATCTTAGTTTTTCTTTTTTACAGGTGACATGGTCATTGGGGATTAGGTGTAGGTGAGTATAATGTGTTTTTCACTTTTTTTAACATTTATTTATTGATTTTAACTTTTTTTTCTTGGAGAACAGGCGTCGGCTGATGAGAGACTGCTCCTCCCATCAACAGTGCTTGCACTCATTGTTTAAAGTTACAGCAGGCGTCGGCTGATGGGGGTAGTAGTCTCATCAGCTTATGCCTGTGACCCGCAGTAAGCTTTTTACCATGGGTCACAGCTGTGGGATCACGCTGACATCTTACAGCATGATTCTACAGCACTCTGACAGGCGGTAACGATTTTACCACTGATCAGAGCCCCTCTTTCCTGCGCTGTCACACAAGATGACAGCATGAGAAACCATGGTTGTTTGGGGCCCCATTCTGGTTCGTGCTCGGGTCCCCGAACACTAACTTTTTTTGATGTTCGGGTAAAGTCGATGAACCCGAACATCAAAAGGTTCGCTCATCTCTAATTACCACCACACAGTGACTGAATAATACTACATACAAAGATCAAATACTGCCACATCATAATAAGACCACATATTGCCACCACATAATGACCAAATAATACCACATACAGGGAACAAATGCTGCCATACCATGACCAGACCACATATTACCACTACATAGTGATCGAATACTACAATACTGATCATTATATTAATATTACCATAAGTGCCATTATACACAGGAGCTCTGTACATAGTATACAGTGTATAGTGTCAGTGTGCAGGTACTACAGGGATCAACAGTGACAATATACACAGAAGCTCTTTATATAGTGTCAGTGTACAGGTAATACAGTGACTCACCAGTGATATTATACACAGAAGCTCTACATATAGTGTATAGTGTACAGGTAATACATGAATCACCAGTGTCATTATGCACAGGATCTCTGTACTTAGTATACAGTGTATAGTGTCAGTGTACAGGTAAAACACTGATTCACCAGTGACGTGTGCAGTCCTTCATCTTCGCTTTTCTTCTTCATGCATCGCAGACTGCCATCACTTCTTCCAGCGAGGACTTGTCTCTGCAGAAAATAACACATAGTTATCTAGAGCAACGCTTCCAGAGCACATTTCCCACTTTTTCCCCAACTTCTACACTACGCAGCTGAATACAGACATGCACCTATCATTAATATAAAATTAGTTATCATGCAACCCACCATTCCAAATATAAATTGTAATCCACCACTGTCACCCCACTAACTGTAAATAGCCACTTTGCCCACCCAATAAATATATAAATGAATTAGCACCTGTACTCTTTCCCCCAATTCAATACCAGTCACACTCCTGCATCCTTAACGCCCCCCACTCTGTACCTACCGCTCCCCCGATTCATTATATTTACATGCCCCCCTCCTTCCCAATTCATTATGTCATGTCCTCTCTCTCTCCCAACCAATCCTCTATTCATTATCAACTGCTCTCCCCCACCTTCAATTCATCATCATTTGGTCTCCTCCACCCTCAATGCAGCATTATTTGCTCTCCCCACACTCAACACATCATTTACTCTCCCTCAGTCTAAAGTTATCATTACTTGCTGTCACCCATCCCCTAGTCTCAGTACATCTTCATTTGCTACCCCCACCTTCAATTCATCATTATTTGCTTTACCTCACCTCCACCCTCAATTCATTAACATTTGTCTCCACCCTCAATTCATCATTTGTTCTCCCCCATCCCATAACCCTCAATTCATTATCATTTGCTCTCCCTTACCCTCAAATCATTATTTTCTCTCCTCACCCCCACCTTCAATTCATCATTTGCTATCCCCTGTACCCGTCCCCATCCTCACGTCATAATTTTCTTTCCCCCACCACCAATTCATCATTATTTGCTCTCCCCCATCTCAATACATCATCATTTATTGTCCCCCGTCCCCCACCCTCAATTATTCATCATTTCCTCCCCCCACACTCATTTAATTCATTTAAAAAAAAAAGTTTTTCATACTTATCTGTTATATGATCTCCTGCAGCTCCACTTATGGTATCCCTGCTCGTACATTCGGGCGCCTGTGCGATGATGTCATCATGTAGGTGCCGTCACTGCCTTTCTGTTTTGATGGCCAAGGAGCTCCAGGAAAGCCACCTGTGCCGAGATGTGCACCGCTGATGGCGTTGCACCGGCACACGATGCATTTTTATACTCTGGGACCAGATGAGCAGAAGCAAAGAGGGGGGCTGGATCCATTATGGGCCCCCCTCTTTGCTTCTGTTCACCGAGACCCATACACCAGTAAGGGCAATAATGCCCTGATGTTGGCCCTGGAGAGGTTACAGTATGTCAATGGTCATGCAATAGCTGTGACCCTCATCAATATTGAATGCAGGGCTGCTGTGCCTCCTTGTTTTGGAGGAGTGAGAGGTGGTCCTTCAGGAAATAATAAAGAAGCAGCTGAGCATGCAATATAAATTTGCTATTCATCATACCTGAATTCTGAAAATCTTGGGTTTGATTTGATTCAATTTGAATACATTTTAAACGTTCTGCATCATCACAACTTTTATAAGTTGATCTTAAAAGAGTTGTTCACTACCTGGCCAACCCTTTTTTAAATAAAGAAGTCCAACTTGTAAAATATAAAAATACACTTGTATTGAGCAAGACCGTGCCCACTAGATGGGTTCTACCAGGGAGTATGCATATCGCATACCTGACCTCCATTACTTGGGCAGAGAACGGCGAATCCTCACAGCACACAGTGCGTGCGCTGGTAGGATTCAGAAGTATGCAGTCACACAGAGTGTTTTCTTTAAGGTAACAATATTAACCCATGTAAAAATACACACTCAAACGTAATAAAAATGCAAGTAATTTAGCTAACAGATGCAGAAAATGTGTAACATCAAAAACTCACCAAGAAAGGAAAAGCTTGGATTTTTTTTATTTTTTATTTGCATTGGAAAAATGAATACTAAACTGTTGGTATAAATGGACACAAAGACAAAAAAACGGATGGAAATCAGATTCAGCACATTAATGGAAACCGGTCTGTTTTTTTCTTATACAGAAAAAAAACAACAAAAACGCATGTTAATTGGGTCTTACTGTTTGTTTTGTGAACATGTGATGATAATTCGGTGAGTCTAATTTCACAATATTATGTGAATTCACAGTACATTGTGACATCCGAGTTGCCAAATGAAAATGTCAGCTTTTAATAGAAATGAAAAAAAATGTATTTGGTGGATCTGAATATTACACATTTATAATCACTCAAGATTTTTTTCAATGCAATTGGCTACTTGACAGTTACACTAGGCCTCATACGTCCGTGGAAAAATGGCACTGGTGTCATCAGTGTTTTGGATCAGTATGTCATCCGTGTGTCCGAGTTTACCATCAGTGTGTTATCAGTGTTTTTCACAGATGGATAAAAAAATTAATTACAAAGCTTTTATACTTTCCAATGTTAAATACAGACAGCACATGGAGTGAATACTTATGCCATCCATGTGTGGTATTGTTTTTCACCCATAGAGCTAGTACACATGACCTATTATACTGAACAAGTGTCTGTCCGTGATTTTCATGGATAGTACTTGTACCCCTAATATTCAATGAAGCTGTGCAGATGTTGAATTTTTTCCTTGGACTGAGTGATCCGACTACAAAAACAGAGACATTTTGATCCAAGTGTCGGATCAAAATCAGCAATGCAAGTCTATGGGTCCATAAAAAATATCAGGCTGCACTTGGATGACATCCGAATGCAGTCCAATTTTCACGGACTGACAACATGGAGAATGTGCAGAATTTTTTTTTCTCTCTACCTATGAGAAAAACTGATGCCAATCTGATCAAAGTCTGATCAAACTCTGATCAGAGTCTGGTCATAATAATTGGACCATTTTTTCTCAAATGGAGAGAAAACTTTTGTGTGTGCAAGCTCATAGACTTGTACTGGCATTTTTCATCCATGATACCTGAAAAAAACATACATTTTCAGAGCCTTCTGCATGGACACACGGTCCATGAAAAAAGCAAGGACATGTGAATAACACTATAGATTATAATGGGTATGTGTTGGATTCGTGAAAAATACGGATAGAACATGTACATGCAATATGAACGGCTAAATTAGGCCTTACTATGACAGTGGGATACACCATCATAAACAAGATGAGGAGAAAAATGAACAACCCATCACATACATTTTATATAGACAAATCCAACACACGTAAATATTCTGAAAGATGAAATTCTAAATTACTTGCTAAATATCATTGAACAAATATAGTTCTCTTACATTGTACTAAAGCATGCAATAAAATTGTATCCCAGGTCACAAGGAAATAAGAGGGAAAGTTAGGCAAGGACAATGATTTCTTATGCTTGCTGGACATATGTGCCTATTCCATAAGAGCCAAACTACAACAGATAATACAGAATACATTTAATGCAAAAAAATTCTAAGCAGTGAACAAAAACTACATAGTGTTGGTTTATATTTTTGTTGCTGCTTCGATCCTGCTGAACTCTAACATTACATCTGTCTATATTTTTAATATTTCATTTGTAACAAGACGTTTTATAAATTAAAGTTTAAAATTATTTTTTCTCCAATTATTTAAAAATGAATCAAGTTTTGAATCCCTTTCCATCCTCCTATCTTCGTTAATAAAAAAAACAAACAAATGTGATAACAATGTAAATATGTCTATTGGATTTCAGTTTAATAAAACAGATCAAAGCAGTGACTGTAACAATTAGTATATTTCACCATTAGAATGTTTAGGTGCATAGAAATTATTATTTGTTTGCTTTGAGTGAACTGCTATTTTCCAGAAATGTTCTATTGAATATTCAATTTTATTTCTTGTAAGAGTAAGGCTTTTATATCATTTCTTTGTATTTAATTCTATAAAAGTTAATATCCAAATAAGGTGTGTCAAGGAAAAGAGTGAGGTTCCAGAGTGTTATCCTTTAGCTACACTGCGTTCTTTGCTGAGGGATGTGGGGCCTTGGCCTAATAAGCATAATCTCATTACACTGCAAATAAAAGTTTCCTATTTATCTGCAGATTTCAAATGAATCTAATAAGGCTTATGATACAGTCACCCAATACCCTAATCATATTTCTGCCTATCTAAAAGCAATCAGTAATTGTGTTATAGCAGAACGTGCTGACAATACCTCTGACACAGAAAGGAGAATGAGAGCCCAGCTGTACTAATTAAATTAAATGCTAGGCTGATGGAATACATTTGCTGAAGCTTGGAGAGTATGGGTGCAGAATTAATAAGCATTACAGCTTAGAGCGTGAGATGATATCATAATGGATGCAAGGTTTTGATGTGGAGAGGCTCATTCAGATTCAATGTACCATAATGTACGGATGTGACAGCTGCTTAGAGAGGTGCAGTACCTTAAACAAAGTGCATAAAAAACTTTTTTTTTACTTTTCTGGTGTCTCCCATAGGATAGGAACAATATATAATGTAGATCACCTGAAGTCCGTGTTTCCCTTTAAAAAATAAATAAATAAAGTAGTATCCTTTGTGAAATCACATTGGGAGGATTTGTGTTACATGCAGATTTAGATTCAGGTTGGCTGCAGACTTGCTGCAAATTTACCCAGTTCAATTCGAAGTGTGAAATCTACAACAAGACTATGGCAAATCAGCAGGAAATATATGCATGCATGTATCTGTATTTTATTTCTAGATTTCTGCACTAAAGATCTGTAAGGTTTAAACATAATCTAAAGTTTTTCCTATGATCTTAGCCGATGACTGATTTAAAGAAATTAATACAAAAATACTAAAATTGTTGAACATTGGAAGCAATGAGAACATGACACCTGTGGTCATTTAACATAGTAACTAGAGATGAGCGTTGTTCTACTCGAACTGTTCGCCAATCTCAAATTCGAGCTGTTTTGGGCGGTGTTCGAGCCGTTCGGCGAACACGAACGATTTGAGAAAAATTCGGCTGTTCGAGGTTATGTTCGATAACTGTTCGTGCACCAAAATCATAACTGGATTTTTTCTCAGTAATGATGAAAATTAATGTTAATACGCAGTTTGAGTGTACAGCGGGGTGGGGGGAGGGGCAGGGGATGGATCTCTGCAGGAACAATGAAGATCTCCATTTTTTTTTCTCTTTCCCGCATTTACAGTGGGGAGGTGCAATCTGTCAGCCTATCAGCAGCGCACACACGGAGCGAAGTGCTTTTTTTCACACAAGCAAGGGCATGTGTCATTGGCAGTGTATGTCACATGTCCTTGCCCTATAAGACCAAGCCATTTTCCCCGTCGCCACCATTTTCTCACTGCTGCAGCTGCGTGTTAGACGGCACCGCTGTTGCTGTGTGCGCTATACCTTGTTAATTTCAAGCCAATTTTCGCACAAATATACAGATAGCTTGGGAGTAGGGAATAGTTGTGATTGCAGTCCTTTTAAGGACTAGGTTACAGCATTTCCTACGACTTTTATCAGGGAGGTCTGTGCTCTTAAATAGATAGGTTGTGGGAGTAAAGACTAATTGTAATTGGAGTCCTTTTCAGGACTAGGTTACATGAGTTCCTATCAGTTTTTGCCAGGCAGGTCTGTGCCAGTGCTGTGCAAGTTTTTTTCACAGCATTTGGCTGAATCTAGCAAAGCTAATCCTTTTTGGCCTATTGCAGAGTGTGTTAGTCAGTGGAGTAGCCTATCTGTGTTGCAAGATATAACACCTGTGTATAGAATACCAATTTTTTTACTGCACCTAGTGAAGTAAAATTTTTGGGCATAGCATCATTCTATTAGTCCATCTATACTGACCTCCATCAGGTTGCAAACTGAATATAATTTTTTTCTGCATCTAGCTCTGAAAAAATATTTGGGCTTCTAGCAGTGTGTGGGACTTGGTCTATTAGTCCATCTATACTGACCTCCATCAGGTTGCAAATTAAAAATAATTTTTTTCTTCATTTAGCTCTGAAAAAATATTTGGGCTTCTAGCAGTGTGTGGGACTTGTTCTATTAGTCCTTCTATACTGACCTCCAGCAGGTTGCAAATTGAATATAATTTTTTTCTGCATCTAGCTCTGAAAAAATAGTTGGGCTTCTAGCGGTGTGTGGGACTTGGTCTATTAGTCCATCTATAATGATCTCCATCAGGTTGCAAATTAAAAATAATTTTTTTCTGCATCTAGCTCTGAAAAAATATTTGGGCTTCTAGCAGTGTGTGGGACTTGGTCTATTAATCCATCTATACTGACCTCCATCAGGTTGCAAATTAAAAATAATTTTTTTCTGCATCTAGCTCTGAAAAAATATTTGGGCTTCTAGCGGTGTGTGGGACTTGGTCTATTAGTCCATCTATACTGACCTCCATCAGATTGCAAATTAAAAATATTTTTTTTCTTCATTTAGCTCTGAAAAAATATTTGGGCTTCTAGCAGTGTGTGGGACTTGTTCTATTAGTCCTTCTATACTGACCTCCAGCAGGTTGCAAATTGAATATAATTTTTTTCTGCATCTAGCTCTGAAAAAATATTTGGGCTTCTAGCGGTGTGTGGGACTTGGTCTATTAGTCCATCTATACTGACCTCCATCAGGTTGCAAATTAAAAATAATTTTTTTCTGCATCTAGCTCTGAAAAAATATTTGGGCTTCTAGGAGTGTGTGGGACTTGGTTTATTAGTCCATCTATACTGACCTCCATCAGGTTGCAAATTAAAAATATTTTTTTTCTGCATCTAGCTCTGAAAAAATATTTGGGCTTCTAGCGGTGTGTGGGACTTGGTCTATTAGTCCATCTATACTGACCTCCATCAGGTTGCAAATTAAAAATAATTTTTTTCTTCATTTAGCTCTGAAAAAATATTTGGGCTTCTAGCAGTGTGTGGGACTTGTTCTATTAGTCCTTCTATACTGACCTCCAGCAGGTTGCAAATTGAATATAATTTTTTTCTGCATCTAGCTCTGAAAAAATAGTTGGGCTTCTAGCGGTGTGTGGGACTTGGTCTATTAGTCCATCTATACTGACCTCCATCAGGTTGCAAATTAAAAATAATTTTTTTCTGCATCTAGCTCTGAAAAAATATTTGGGCTTCTAGCAGTGTGTGGGACTTGGTCTATTAGTCCATCTATACTGACCTCCATCAGGTTGCAAATTAAAAATAATTTTTATCTGCATCTACAGTACCTCTGAAAAAATATTTGGGCTTCTAGCAGTGTGTGGGACTATTTGTATTAGTCCATCTATACTGACCTCCATCAGGTTGCAAATTCAAAATAATTTTTTTCTGCATCTAACCCAGCCAATAGTTTTGGCCTAATACCACAGTTTGGCCACTCAGCTCTGCTCGGTTACCATCCATTGTTTTTTTGTGCAAACAACTCCAGAGTTGTGAATTAGTTAACCACCAAAATGAGTGGAAAAAGGCCTGCTGCTGGTGGAAAGGGGAATAGGCGTGCTGGGAAGGGGAAAAAAGGTTGTGTCCGTGGGGTAGGTGTTAAAGCAACAGTAACATCTGCAGAAGAAAGACCATCTTCCAGCCAAACTAAAATGTCTACTTCTTTTAGCGGACAATGTGATAAGATCCCTTTCTTACGGCCACGCCAATCGCTACAAATTCCAGATGAGGCACAAAAACAGCAGGTGCTTCAACGGATATCAAGTGCTCCTTTAAGTGGGCTCTCCTCCACATCAACTTCAACATCACAAATACTCCAGTCCTCAAAGGTGTCACCCAAATCGCACTTGCTTCCTCACAGCTCCCAAATCTCCAGCTGCCCGTCTGAGTATGAGGTAGAACAGATGGTTGAGTCTGCAGAGCTGTTTACTCATACTATAGCCTGGGAATCAGAGGTCGACTCCAGCGCTTCTGTGAATCCAGACGAGGAAATGATCTGCACTGATGCCCAGAATCTTTATGAGTCGGATCCAGGACCAGACGCAGAAGGTTCTGACCATAATGTAGACCCTCATTCCCAAACTGTAACTCCTGTTGGTGGAGACAATGAGGAAGACGATGATAAGACTCAAATACCTGATTGGAGCGACAACTTTAGTTTTTTGTCAGGGCAGGAACAGGTTGGCTCTGAGGACGACGGGTGTGATAACGCACAGGGTGATGATGATGAGGTCGGAGATCCCACTTACTGTCAACCCACAGTCAGCCAAGAGATGAGGTCAGCAGAGGAGGTGGAGGAAGATGCTAGTGACGACGAGGTCAGGTTGCGCCTTCCTGGACAGAGACGTAGTACTGGAAGCACGTCAACAACTGCATCCTCAAACACAACTCTGCCTCTCACCACAAGTCGTGGTGGCTCTTCAGGTCGCATGGGTGCTAAGCCTTGCATAGCCTGGGCATTTTTTCAGATCGATAAAGATGACCCAACTCGTGTTATCTGTAACATTTGTCAGCAAAAGCTAAGTAGAGGCCAAAAAATACATAGTTTGAGTACTTCATGCATGAACCGGCACATGGACATGAAGCATAAGTTGCAGTGGGAAGCTCAGTGTGCTACAATGCGGCCTAGCCGGCCGGGCCAATCACCGTCTGCCATATCTTGTGCATCCGCGGCCTCTTCATCCTCTGTGACTGGGGGGACAGCAGTCACACCTGTTTTGGGGCGCAGACCTGCCACCTCTTTACCCGCAACAGCCAGCGTGATTGGCAGGTCATCATTTTCTTTGGAGGTGGTAACACCAGCTGGTGTTGAGCGCTGTCCGACATCGATAGCACCACCTTTGGATCAAGGCAACCTAACATGTCCGCCTGCATCTTCCTCACAGACCGGCAGTTTGCCGGGGACACCCTTATCAACCCCGTCTAAGCACAATAGCCAGCCCTCGGTCCCTCAGATGTGGACAAGTAAAAGACCATTTCCTCCTAGCCATGAGAAAGCTAAGAGGTTGAATTTCACCATCTGCAAGCTCTTGGCTACAGAAATGCTGCCTTTCCGCCTGGTGGACACAGAGGATTTTCGAGACCTTATGTCCGTCGCAGTGCCCCAGTACCAGATGCCCAGTCGGCACTACTTCTCAAAGAAAGGTGTGCCTGCGCTCCACCAGCATGTCGCACACAACATCACCGCTTCTTTGAGAAACTCTGTGTGTGACAGGGTGCATTTCACCACAGACACTTGGACGAGTAGGCATGGACAGGGGCGTTACATGTCGCTGACTGGGCACTGGGTAACTATGGTGACAGCAGGACAAGGGGCTGCTGTCCAAGTCTTGCCGTCCCCACGAGTTGTGCGTCAATCCTCTTTATGTCAAAGTTCCTCCACTGCTTCTGCCTCCTCAACCTCCTCTCGGTCTTCCACCTGCACCCAAAGCCTGTCTGGTCATGCCACAAGCTTTATAACTGCGCAGAAGGGATCCTGCACACCTCCTTACTATGCTGGCAGTAGGGCTCAACGTCATCAGGCGGTTTTTACATTGAAATGTCTGGGAAATGTGAGTCACACAGCTGAGGAGTTGTGGTCAGCTCTGGAGAACCAATTTCATGAATGGTTGTCTCCACTGGACCTGAAACCAGGGAAGGCCGTGTGCGACAATGCTGCAAACCTGGGTGCGGCCCTTCGCCGGGGCAATGTCACACACGTGCCTTGTATGGCTCACGTGTTGAACCTGGTTGTCCAGCAATTTTTAGCCCACTATCCCAGACTAGATGGCCTTCTGCAGAGGGCACGGTCGCTGTGTGTTCACTTCCGCCGTTCGCATCCCGCAGCTCAGCGACTTACATCTCTACAGAAGTCGTTGGGCCTGCCACTTCACCGGCTAAAATGCGATGTGCCTACCCGATGGAATTCAACTCTGCACATGTTGCAGCGACTGTGGCAGCACCGACAAGCCCTGGTGCAATACGTTCTGACGTATAGCCTGGGCCAACGAGATTCAGAGGTGGGGCAAATCACGCTGGAGGAGTGGTCTCAGATCAGGGACCTATGCACCCTTCTGCACAGTTTTGAAATGGCGACGAAGATGTTTAGTGCTGACGATGCCATTATCAGCATGACTATTCCAGTGATTTACATGCTGGAGCACATGTTAAACAGAATTCGGAGTCAGGTGGTGGCACAAGAGGAGGTGGAGGAAGTAGAGGAGGAGGAGTTGTATGCGGAAGGGCTAACATCTGCAAGGTCCAGACGGTCGGCAGCACCAAGGCGGCAGGCATGTGAGGGTGGGGGAGATGGTTTTACCAGGGCGCATGGTAGCAGCCAAACTAGTGAGGAAGGTGCAGGAGCCCAGGAAGAAGTGGAGGACGAACTGATGGAAGACTCATCAGATGAGGGAGACCTTGATCACATTTCTGTTGTGCGAGGTTGGGGGGAGAGGACAGAGGAAGGAAGCATGATTGTTACCTCGCCACCAACACAACAGGGACTTGGTGCTCCTGGATGCGCAACACACATGAGTGCCTTCTTGCTGCACTACCTGCAACATGACCCTCGAATTGTGAGAATTAGAAATAATCCTGACTACTGGGTTGCCACACTGTTAGATCCCCGGTACAAAAGTAAATTTGCAGAAATTATTCCTGCCATAGAAAGGGATGCACGCATGCAGGAGTATCAGCAGAGACTGTTGCAGAATCTTACATGTGCTTTTCCACAAAATATCAGTGGTGCACGTAGTGAATCTCACAGTTCCAACTTGCCAACCGTGGGACCGTCAAGTGTTCAGCACTCAAACCGTAACAGAACCACAGTATCTGCTGGTAACATCAATTTTGCGGAATCATTTCACCACTTTTTTAGCCCATCCTTTGCAAGGCCACAGGAGACAAGAAGTCTGACACATAGTCAACGCCTAGAGACGATGGTACAGGAGTATCTCCAAGTAAACATTGAAGCCACGACTGTGTCACTGGACCCTTGCTCTTTTTGGGCTTCCAATCTGGATAAATGGCCGGAGCTAACCACTTACGCCTTGGAGATCTTGTCATGCCCCGCAGCCAGCGTTCTGTCTGAACGTGTGTTCAGCGCTGCTGGTGGTGTGCTGACAGATAAGCGCACGCGGCTCTCCACTGATAATGTAGACAGACTCACGTTCATAAAGATGAACAAATCATGGATCCGAAACGACTTTTCTACCCCTGTGTCATCCTGGGGAGAGTAAAAGCTTGATGATTGGTTAAAATCACCCTACCAACCGTTTTAAGCTTTCAAATTACTAATCATGTTTATCTGTATCTTGACTGGAAAATAATTTGGGCTTTGTAGCAGTGTGCAGCACTGATCCGATTAGGCCATCTATACTAAAGCTTCACCAGATTTAAAATTAAAAATAATTTTTAGCTGCATCTAGCCCGGAAAATAATTTTGGGGCTCCGAGATGCGCAAGGCACATAAGTGCCTTCTTGCTGCACTACCTGCAGCATGACCCTCATATTGTCAGAATTCGAAGTAATCATGACTACTGGGTTGCCACACTCTTAGATCCCCCAAACTTTTCGATCAACCTTTTCATTTTAATAAAGACCAA
Organism: Phyllobates terribilis; assembly: GCF_046119375.1. Classification (NCBI taxonomy): domain Eukaryota; kingdom Metazoa; phylum Chordata; class Amphibia; order Anura; family Dendrobatidae; genus Phyllobates; species Phyllobates terribilis. Next base: position 321,352,513 of record NW_027362762.1, on the reverse strand, counting down.
AAAAATGGTCATTTTTGAAATTATAAGCATTAGCAGGTTGTTAGAAACTGAAATCAAACAGTTTTCAACTCAAAACTTTATTCTAGGTGATGTTACATTTTCACATAGGACCCCTTGTTCGAAAGGAGCTTCTGAACTCTCTCGTCCATTGAATTTGTCAGGTTTTGGATGGTTTCTGCTTCAATTGTTTTGCATGAGGACAGAATACCCTCCCAGAGCTGTTGCTTAGATGTGAACTGCCTCCCGCCATCATAGACACTCCTTTTAATGATGCTCCAAAGGTTCTGAATGGGGTAGAGGTCAGGGGAGCATGGGGGTCACACCATAAGTTTGTCCCCTTTTATGCCCATATCAGCCAGAGATGCAGATGTTTTATGTGCAGCATGAGATGGTGCATTATCATGCAGAAAAATGATCTTGCTGTGAAATACACGGTTCTTCTTCTTGAACCATGGCAGGAAGTGCTGTTTGAGAAAATCCACATACATTATGGAGTTCATCTTTAGCGCCTTCAGGGATCCTAAAGGGGCCGACAATCTCTCTCCCCATGATTCCAGCCCAAAACATTACTCCACCTCCTCCTTGTTGGCGCTGTAGCCGTGTTTGCGTGGGGTATCCATGAACCAGCCATCCTCCACTCCATCCATCTGGACCATCGAGCGCTGCACGGCACTCATCCGTGAACAAAACAGTTTTGAAATCAGTCTTCATGTAATGTTTGGCCCACTGGAGCCGTTTCTGCTTGTGTGAAGTGGATAGAGGAGGTCGACAGGATGGCGCATGCACAGCTGCAAACCTCTGAAGGACCCTGCATCTTGTTGTTCGCGGGACGTTGGAGGCACAAGCAGCTTCAAAAACTTGTCTGCTGCTATGACAAGGCTTTTTTGCCGCTGCTCTTTCAACCTGACGTAATTGCCTGTAGGAAAGAGTCCTCAATTTGCCTTTATCAGCACGCACACGTGTGTACTGTGAATCAGCTACATACTTCTTGATTGCCAAGACACTTCATCCTGATCATCGCACAATGTTGATTGTAGTCATGCCTTGACCTAAACACTCCACAATTTGTTGCTTCTCAGCAGCCGACACATCCTTTTTCTTTCCCATTTTGGCAGAAAATGTAGGCTGCTTAATAATGTGAGAGAGCCTTCTTAAGTAGTCTTGCCTTTCATTGGACACACCTGCCAAACTAATTAGCACAGGTGTCTGCAATTGCTTACAGTGATATAAAGAGCCCTGACACACATCACCATCAATGAGTTTAACTGACAAACAAATTCTTCCCTTATCACTCCTAAACACTTTTTGTATAATAATTTGGAACGCAGTGTACATGTGCTTTTCCACAAAACACCAGTGGTTCACGTAGTGAATCTTACAGTTCTAACTTGCCAACCGTGGTCTGTATGGAGTTGTTCAATAAAGGGCCCAAAATTAAGATAACATAGATGGGAGAGGTCTCTATGAATAGGAATTCCTAAGTATTTGATACCCTGTGAGGGCCAGGCAAAGGGAAAGTTGGACTGGATGGAATCCTATATGGATTTGGGGAGGGAGACATCGAGGGCCTCAGACTTCGCTGCATTGATTTTAAAATTTTACCATGTAACAAAGTGATCTATTTCAGCCATAACAGCATGGATGGATATATGTGATTGAGTGATATATACTAGGACATCATCAGCAAATAGAGAGCACTTGTACTCGGTGCCTCCCACCTCAATCCACCTAATATTGGGGTTATGGCGAATTGATGAGAGCAGGTGCTCCGTCACTAGGATGTATAAGAGAGGGGACAGAGGACATCACTGCCTTGTCCCATTGGTGATTGTGAAAGGTGATGAAAATGTTCTGACGCACCCCCTGGGCCTTGGGACACCCGGAGCCGGACCCTTTTTGGTGGATGCTGGTGGTTGTAGTCTTCGTGGCGGCGACCCAGTTCCGTGGCTCAGGGCGGTCAAACCAGTGGCGGAACTATTTATGTGGTTTTCATGTTTAAATGTCCGACTACGCCACCCGTGGATTGCGGTCAGAGTGAACCGCCGCTACAGGGCAGACCACTGAGGCTGGTGTTGTGGGTGCAGCAGAGCGTAGCATAACTCCCCACGGGAGAAGTATAGCCTCAGGGCAGTGTATGCGGAGGATGGGGGTGATGGTGCAGGGCAGCAGCAGTAACGACACGGAGTCAGTGATGCAGTTCAGGGCCTTTACTCACAGTTCTTATTATCCAGACCACGTCTGCAGGTAACGGCTGCCCACGTCGTACTGTGCTCACCAGGTGAGGGGCTCAGACAACTCCCAGATAACTTTGGAGCACTTCACAGGACCCCCTTTGTGTGTCCTTTGTCTGGCCTTTCTTACCAACACTTCTGTCCGGCTGCCTCGGGCCTCCTCTTGGTAAACTTGGCGCCAGTTTCCCTGACCCTATGTGGTGCCTTCCTAGCGGGTGTAGCGAGGGGCTGCGCCACATAAAATGTCAGAGCCTCCGGTTTCTAGCTGAGGGTCGTTTCCTGCCTCCACTAGTTCGGGGACCGGTCTCCCCCTTTGGCCTGACCCCTCCACGCAGGTGGATTCGGGCGTGCGGTGGCGACTCGCCCGTCCGCACCCCTAGGATCCCTTCATTCCTCGTTCCTGGAGCCTTCTCCGCTCCTCTTCCTTCCTTCTCCCTCTTCCAGGCCTGGGCCTCTGTTACTAGGCCCGCCTCCGGAGCAGAGCTCATGCAGAGCCCCTGCTCCCTGCCACTTCTGCTCAGACTTCTCTGCACTGAACTAAGATGGTGCCCACCTTTTATACTCCCTTCTCAATGCACACAGGAACTGCTTCCTCCCTGCTCCTGCACTACAGGGTTCCCCTTCCTCAGTGTTCCCTCCCCCCACTCCAGCCAGGGACAGGGACTGTCGTGCCCATCTCAGGGGCATATTGGTCGCCCTGCCCCACGGCAATGTGGTGTAATGCATGCAGGTGTCGGGTCCTGATCCACACTCCATCCTTACCTGAGAGTGAGATATCACACCTCTGGGTGAGGTGCAATACGTCTGTAGCAACCGAGCCCTCAGGGTGCTACAGTTCCATTTATCTTCAGCCTAGGTGACGTATTGCGATACAGGGCCGTGAATTTAGCTATAAAAGGGTCCCCTAGACCCCTACCCCAAGCTTTTTAAGAGAATCATATATGGCGTGCCAGGAGACTCTATGGAATGCTTTCTCAGGATCCAACGAGAGTATCTAATTACAAATTTTTAACTGCATCTAGCCCAGGAAATACTTTGTGCCTAGTAGCAGTGTCTGCTAGTGAGCGGATTATCCCGGCTGTTAAGCAAGCTGCACCACCTGTAGTTTAGACACTTAATTTTTTCAAAGGAAATGCTTCGGGACCATGGGATACTTAGTGAAGAGCATCAGGAGGCACCCCAAGGCATAGGGGCTGGGACTGGCAGTAGGATGCCTTGCGGTGGACAGCCGAGCTCGATCCTTATAAAAGCTTTTTAACTGCAGCAGCTTTAGTGGACGCTACTGGAGCTGGAATTACCGTGGCTGCTGGCATGAGACTTGCCCTCCAATAGATCCTTGTAAATGGATTTAAAGTGTATTCATTCAAATTAGAGAGACAATTTAAATAAAAAAGCTTAGAGCTGCCTCCACCACAGGGGGGCTCGCTCGACCCACCAGCGGACAGGCACCAGTATTGGGAGAGGGGGGCTGGCCGTCAGGGTTCACCGCGTCTCTGGCACAAACCCGGCGACACGGAGGTGGCACGGGCAGGAGCGGACTGGCCGTGTCGGCTTCTCACTTTTTGGATTTTAGAAGGGCATGACATGCCTATATCTGTGTCTCCCCCTGCTTTTACTCCTCCACCTCTTTTATTTTCGCATGACTATATGTACTTGTCACTTTTCCATGTGTTAGTTATGTCTTCTGAGCAGTTTGTCAGCTTTTGGACACCTTTGAAGGTGTTTTCTATGTGTTTCTATGTGTTTTTGTTTGCCTGCCATTGGTTTTAACGGTGTTCGAAGGTGTTCGACGAACAGTTCGACGAACAGTTCGGCGAACACACGGGTGTTCGACGAACCGAACCGAACTCGAACACTACGGGGGTGGCTCAACACTAATAGTAACATAGAAACATAGTAACATAGTTTTTAAGGTTGAAGGAAGACTAAGTCCATCTAGTTCATCCCATAGCCTAACATGTTGATCCAGAGGAAGGCAAAAAAACCCCATATGGCAAACACCAAGCTCCACATTGGGGAAAAAAAATCCTTCCTGACTCTATACGACAATCAGGCTAGTTCCCTGGATCAACGCCCTATCAAGGAATCTAGTATATATAACCTGTACTATTATACTTTTCAAGAAAGGCATCCATGCCCTTCTTAAATTTTAGTAGTGAATCACTCATTACAACATCATGTGGCAGAGAGTTCCATAGTCTCACTGCTTTTACAGTAAAGAATCCGCGTCTGTGATTATGATTAAACCTTCTTTCCTCCAGATGTAGAAGATGCTCCCTTGTCCCCGTCTCAGGCCTCAGAGTAAAAAGATCAGTAGAAAGATCTTTGCACTGTCCCCTCATATACTTGTACATAGTAATAAGATCACCCGTAAGTAGTGTTGAGCGATACCTTCCGATATCAGGAAATATCGGATCGGATTGGATCGGGCCGATACCCAAAAAGTATCGGATATCGCCGATTCCGATACCGGAAACCAATGCAAGTCAATGGGACACAAATATCGGAATGAAAATAAACCCTTTCTTTCCTTGTAGGTTAATTCTACATGAAGGAAAACAACTAACAATAATGTAGAATGTATTGGGGGAGGTGGTTGCCCAAATCGATGGGAACAGTGCTCACAGTGAAACATGAAAAGCCGGCAATTCAGCAGCAGCATACACCGGTACCCGACAATTTAGAACAGAAAGAATAGAGCTTCACACATAGATTAGATAGATAGAAACATGTCAGTCACATATATATGAAGTACAGTGACAGTGTTGCTTACTGTACTTGTCATTTAGTGTAAAGGATTTATTTAAAAAAATATTAGTGTTTTCATGCACCGTCTCTTTAAAAAAGCCGGCCGGCAATTCAGCAGCAGTACCCGACAATTTATAACAGAAAGATAGAGCATCACACATAGATTAGATACACAGAAATATGTCAGTCACATATATAAGAAGTACAGTGACAGTGTTGCTTACTGTACTTGTCATTTAGTGTAAAGGATTTATTTAAAAAAATATTAGTGTTTTCATGCACCGTCTCTTTAAAAAAGCCAACCGGCAATTCAGCAGCGGTACCCGACAATTTACAACAGAAATAATAGAGCATCACACATAGATTAGATAGATAGAAACATGTCAGTCACATATATATGAAGTACAGTGACAGTGTTGGTTACTGTACTTGTCATTTAGTGTTAAAATAAAGGATTTATTAAAAAAAAAATTGGCGTGGGGTTCCCCGTAATTTTAGTCTCTAGCGGAGGTTAAGCAGAGAGCTGGGGCAGATGTTTGAAGCTTGGGAAGGGGATAATAACCACGGAGCTTCCCAGGCTACTAAAATCAGCCCCCAGCTGAATACCTAGCCTTTACTAGCTATCAAAATGGGGGACCCCCCCAAAAAATGACGTGGGGTCCCCCCTATTTTAATAGCTAGCAAAGGCTAGGCAAACAGCTGGGGGCTGATATTAATAGCCCAGGAAGGGTGCCATGAATATTGGCCCCCTCCCAGGCTAGAAACACCAGCCGTCAGCCACCCCAGTAATGGCGCATCCATAGGATGCGCCAATTCTGGCACTTAGCCTCGCTCTTCCCACTGCCCTGTAGCGGTGGCAGTGGGGTAATAGGGTTGGGGTTGATGTCAGCTTATAATGCCAGCTGACATCAAGCCCAGGTTAGTAATGGAGAGGCTTCTATAAGACACCCCCATTACTAACCCCATAGTTAAAGTAAAAAAAAAACCACAAACACCCAGAATAAAGTCCTTTAATTGAAATAAACACACAATTCTTTATTGTTCTAAATTAAACCATACTTACCGTCACGCCCATTCCAGGTAAAGCCAACGATCTCCTGCAATAAAAGAAAAATAATAAAGCAACATCATCCTTACCTTTCGATGGTTCCCAGGACAGCTCCAGCTCTGCTACATCGAGATGACAGGCTGGACCGCAGGAGAAAGCTGCCATCCAGCCTGTCATCCCGCAGACACTGAGAAGCGCAGGCATGCTTGCGCTCCTCAGTGTCTGGCTGTGACGGCATCCAGATGAGCCAACAATGAACTCAGCTCACCTCATGCACGTCACTGACAGCGTGGGAGAATTCTCCTGCGCATGCGGTGAGCGTGAGAGACTCGGCTCATCGGGATGCCATCACAGCCTGACACTGAGGAGCGCAAGCATTCCTGCGCTTCTCAGTGTCTGCAGGATGACAGGCTGGATGGCAGCTTTCTCCTGCGGTCCAGCCTGTCATCTCGATGTAGCAGAGCTGGAGCTGTCCTGGGAACCCTCGAAAGGTAAGGATGAGGTTGCTTTATTAATTTTCTTTTATTGCAGGAGATCGTTGGCTTCAGCTGGAATGGGCGTGATGGTAAGTATGGTTTAATTTAGAACAATAAAGAATTGTGTCTTTATTTCAATTAAAGGACTTTATTCTGGGTGTTTGTGTTTTTTTTTAAATACTTTACTAGAAATTCATGGCGGTCATGTCTAATATTGGCGTGGCCCCATGAATTTCGGGCTTAGGGCCAGCTGATAATGCCAAGCTGGCCCTAACCCCTTTATTACCCAGTGAGCCACCGCACCAGGGCCCTGGATGAGTTAGGTACAGCGCCAGAAGATAGCGCTTCTATGAACGTGCCATTTTCCGGGATGGCTGCGGACTGCAATTTACAGCGGGTGGGGCCCAGAAAGCTTGGGCCTCCCTGCGCTGCAGATTCCAGTCCCCAGCTGCCTAGTTGTACCTGTCTGGATACAAAAATAGGGCGAAGCCCCACGTATTTTTTTTTAAATTATTTCATGAAATTCATGAAATAATTAAGAAAAAAAGGGCTTCCCTATATTGTTGTGTCCGGCCAGGTACAAATAGTCAGCTGGTGGTTGGGAGCTGCCCGTTCCTGCCTGCTGTACCTGGCTGGACACAAATATTGTGCAAAGCCCCACGTCAATTTTTTTTAAATTATTTCATGAAATAATTTAAAAAAAAGGGCTTCCCTATATTGTTGTGTCCGGCCAGGTACAAATAGGCAGCTGGTGGTTGGGGGCAGCCGGTTCCTGCCTGCTGTACCTGGCTGGACACAAATATAGGGCGAAGCCCCACATCAATTTTTTTTTAATTATTTCATGAATTTCCTGAAATAATATAAAAAAAATTGACGTGGGGCTTCGCACTATATTTGTGTCCAGCCAGTTACAGCAGGTAGGAACGGGCTGCCCCCAACCACCAGCTGCCTATTTGTACCTGGCCGGACACAACAATATAGGGAAGCCCTTTTTTTTAAATTATTTCCTGAAATAATTAAAAAAAAATTGACGTGGGGCTTCGCACTATATTTGTGTCCAGCCAGGTACAGCAGGCAGGAACGGGCTGCCCCCAACCACCAGCTGCCTATTTGTACCTGGCCGGACACAACAATATAGAGAAGCCCTTTTTTCTAATTATTTCATGAAATAATTAAAAAAAAAATTGACGTGGGGCTTCGCACTATATTTGTGTCCAGCCAGGTACAGCAGGCAGGAACGGGCTGCCCCCAACCACCAGCTGCCTATTTGTACCTGGTTGGACACAACAATATAGGGAAGCTCTTTTTTTCTTAATTATTTCACGAATTTCATGATTCCAGCTACAGCGCAGGGAGGCCCAAGCTTTCTGGGCCCCACCCCCATGCTGCAAATTGCAGTCCGCAGCCACCACGGAAAATGGTGCGTTCATAGAAGTGCCATCTTCTGGCGCTGTACCCAACTCATCCAGAGCCCTGGTGTGGTGGCTCACTGGGTAATAAAGGGGTTAGGGCCAGCTTGGTATTATCAGCTGGCCCTAAGCCCGAAATTCATGGGGTCGCGCCAATATTAGACCTGACCGCCATGAATTTCTAGTAAAGTATTTAAAAAAAACACAACACCCAGAATAAAGTCCTTTAATTGAAATAAAGACACAATTCTTTATTGCTCTAAATTAAACCATACTTACCATCACGCCCATTCCAGCTGAAGCCAACGATCTCCTGCAATAAAAGAAAAATAATAAACCAACATCATCCTTATCTTTCGATGGTTCCCAGGACAGCTCCAGCTCTGCTACATCGAGATGACAGGCTGGATCGCAGCAGAAAGCTGCCATCCAGCCTGTCATCCCGCAGACACTGAGAAGCGCAGGCATGCTTGCGCTCCTCAGTGTCAGGCTGTGACGGCATCGAGATGAGCCAAGTTTCTCACGATCACCGCATGCGCAGGAGAATTCTCCCACGCTGTCAGTGACGTGCATGAGGTGAGCTGAGTTCATTGTCGGCTCATCGGGCTGCTGTCACAGCCAGACACTGAGGAGCGCAAGCATGCCTGCGCTTCTTAGTGTCTGCGGGATGACAGGCTGGATGGCAGCTTTCTGCTGCGATCCAGCCTGTCATGTGAATGTAGCAGAGCTGAAGCTGTCCTGGGAACCATGGAAAGGTAAGGATGATATTGCTTTATTATTTTACTTTTATTGCAGGAGATCGTTGGCTTCAGCTGGAATGGGCATGACGGGAAGTAGAGTTTAATTTAGAACAATAAAGAATTGTGTGTTTATTTCAATAAAAGAACATTATTCTGGGTGTTGTGTTTTATTTAAATACTTTACTAGAAATTCATGGCGGTCATGTCTAATATTGGCGTGACCCCATGAATTTCGGGCTTAGGGCCAGCGGATAATACAAAGTTGGCACCGCACCAGGGCCCTGGATGAGCAGGATACAGCGCCAGAAGATGGCGCTTCTATGAACGCAACATTTTCTGGGGTGGCTGCGGACTGTAGTTCGCAGCAGGGGGGGCCCACAAAGCTTGGGCCACCCTGCGCTGTGGATTCCAACCCCCAGCTGCTTAGTTGTACCTGGCTGGACACAAAAATAGGGCGAAGCCCCACGTATTTTTTTTTTTTTTAAACTTATTTCAAGAAATTCATGAAATAATAAAAAAAAGGGCTTCCCTATATTGTTGTGTCCGGCCAGGTACAAATAGGCAGCTGGGAGTTGGGGGCAGCCCGTTCCTGGATTCTGTACCTGGCTGGCATACAAAAATATGGCAAAGCCCACGTCAACATTTTTGGAAAAAATTAATTAAAAAATAAATAATAATTTAGGGACTGCATCTTTATTAACCCCTCAATTGTCATTTAGTGTTAAAATAAAGGATTTATTAAAAAAAAAATTGGCGTGGGATCCCCCATAATTTTAGTCTCTAGCGGGGGTTAAGCAGACAGCTGCGGCAGATGTTTGAAGCCTGGGAAGGGGGTAATACCCACGGAGCTTCCAGGCTACTAATATCAGCCCCCAGCTGAATACCTAGCCTTTACTAGCTATTAAAATGGGAGACCCACCCAAAAAAATGACGTGGGGTCCCCCCTATTTTAATAGCTAGCAAAGGCTAGGCAGACAGCTGGGGGCTGATATTAATAGCCCAGGAAGGGTGCCATGAATATTGGCCCCCTCCCAGGCTAGAAACACCAGCCGTCAGCCGCCCCAGAAATGGCGCATCCATGGGATGTCTATAAGACACCCCCATTACTAACCTACAAAGTGTTAAAAAGAAAAAACACACACTACACCCAGAAAAAAATTATTTATTTGAAATAAAACACACCATTTTATTTAATTCTTAGTTTACTAAAAAAAAAATAGTTACCTGTCCATGTTCCTGCGCTGATCTCCCATGCACAGCTGTCACATCTGGAGATGGTGACAGCTGTCATGGCTGCTGTAAGCTCACGCTGCCGGGAACACGTCCGCTCCCGGCAGCGGGAGCCACTGACTGAGGCCACCGGAGTGCATTCAGTCAGCGCAGCTCCGGAGACCTTCTTTACGGCACTGCTGTACCGTGGGAATTTCTCACGGTACAGCAGGGCCGTAAAGGAGCTGACCGGAGCAGCGCTGCCTGAACTCCGGCGAACCTGCTTATGCAATGATGGGGCTGCTTTATGACCCCATCATTCTAGCGGCGGCAGCGGTTCAGAGCGGTCACATTCTATGTGGCTGCTCTAAACTGGAGATCTTCGTGGGACACTCGTGGACTACTATGGAGGGGTAAGGATAAGGTTGTGGTTTATTATTTTATATTTTATTACAGGAGATTGATGGCTTCGGGGAATTAGGTGTCTAGGTGAGTATAGGTGTAGTTTTTTATTTTTTACTTTATTTTAGGTGGCGATCGGCGGGGACAGGTAATGTATAAACTAATTTATTTTAGGTAACCACTGGCCACCAATGAAATGTATTTAAAATGTATTGGGGACACAGTAGGGCAATTTAAATAGGATCAGGCTGATGGGAACTACTGCTCCCATTGAGCTGATCCTGCTGGCACGAGTGGACGGGGGACAGACATAGGCCGATGGGAGTAGTAGTGTCACATCGGCCTATGTCTGCCTGCACGCACACATCCCGCACACATCCCGCACACATCCCGCACACATCGCACAGACACCCGCACACACCAATCATGATGGGCTGATGGTCTGCGAGGTGAGGCTGACCTGTGCGGCCGTGGGAAAGTTCATGTGAGTTCATGCAATGCAGTCAAGCATGAACTCACATGAACCCTCTGAGGGCAGCGCGGCGACTTCAAATGAACAGCTGATCGGCATCAGGGGATACCTCAGCTGTTCATTTGAAATAACCGGCGGGAAAGCGCAGCACAGAACAGGAAAGCCGGCGGTGAAGTCTTTTCACTGCCGGCTTCCCCGCCCGGGTCCTTCGCTCCCCGCTCCTTGGTGCTGCGCTCCCCGCCCGGTCCTAACTTACGATCGGGATGGGAGGTGGCAAGGGGAGCGGAGGATCGGGGTGGGAGGCTGCGGGGAAGCAGTATGGGGCTGAGTGATTGTTTAAAAGCCGGCGGGCGGTAAAAAGCCGCCGGCTTTTAAACAATCAGGAGAATTCTCCCATGCTGGGATGGCATTCTGATGACAGGCTGGATCGCAGCTGAGCACTGCCATCCAGCTTGTCATCCTTCAGAGACACTGCAGAGCGCAAGCATTATGGGAACTTCCAATTCCGGTATGCGATATTGTAAAAATATCCGAACTCAGTATCGGAACTCCGATACCGCGAATATCGGCCGATACCCGATTTTACAGTATCGGAGTGATCAACACTACCCGTAAGCCTTCGTTTTTCCAAAGTAAAGAACCCCAAGTGTAATAACCTGTCTTGATATTGCAGACCCCCCAGTCCTCTAATAACCTTGGTCGTTCTTCTCTGTACCCGCTCTAGTTCAGCTATGTCTTTCTTATACACCGGAGACCAGAACTGTACACAGTATTCTAAGTGTGGTCGCACTAGTGACTTGTATAGAGGTAAAATTATGTTTTCCTCATGAGCATCTATGTCTCTTTTAATGCATCCCATTATTTTATTTGCCTTTGCAGCAGCTGCCTGACACTGGCCACCAAGCGTAAGCTTGTCATCCACCAATACACCCAGGTCTTTTTCGGTGACAGTTTTGCCCAGTGTTTTACAATTAAGCATATAATTATACATTTTATTTCCTCTGCCCAAGTGCATTACCTTACATTTATCCCCATTAAAGCTCATTTGCCATTTATTAGCCCAAGCTTCTAGTTTACATAAATGCTCCTGTAATATAAAATTGATTACCCTGCAGAGTTTAGTGTCATCTGCAAATATTGAAATACTACTCTATATGCCCCCTACAAGTTCATTAATAAATATGTTAAAAAGAAGCGGGCCCAATACTGACCCCTGTGGTACCCCACTGTTAACTGAGACCCAGTCTGAGTGTGTTCCGTTAATAACCACCCTTTGTTTCCTATCACTGAGCCAGTTCTTAACCCACATAAATATATATTTTCCCCTATCCCAATTGTTCTCATTTTATGTATCAACCTTTTGTGTGGAACTGTATCAAAAGCTTTTGAAAAGTCCATATACACAACATCCACTGCATTTCATTGGTCCAGTCCGAAACTTGCCTCCTCATAAAAGCTAATCAGATTAGTTTGATAGGAATGGTCCCTCGTAAACCCATGTTGATATTGGGTCATGAGGTTATTCTTCAGATACTCTAGTATAGCATCTATTAGGAAACCCTCCAGGATTTTACCCACAGTAGAGGTTAAGCTTGCTGGCCTTTAATTTCCAAGTTCGGTTTTTGTCCCCTTTTTGAATATTGGCACCACATTTGCTATACGCCAGTCCTGTGGTACAGATCCCGTTATTATGGAATCTTTAAAGATTAAAAATAATGGTCTCCCTATGACGTTACTTAATTCCTGCAGTACTCGCAGGTGTATCCCATCCGGGCCCGGGGATTTGTTAACTTTAGTGATTTTTAGACGCCGCCGTACTTCCTGCTGGGTTAAGCAAGTGACATTTAATGGAGAATTTTTGTCATCATTAATCATGTTTTCTGTCATGCGATTTTCTTGTGTAAATACTGTTGAAAAAAAATCATTTAGCATATTGTTTTTTTCCTCATCCTCATCCACCATTTCACCCAGACTATTTTTAAGGGGGTCAACACTATCATTTTTTTGTTTTTTACTATTTATGTAGTTAAAGAATATTTTGGGATTATTTTTACTTTCAATGAGTTTCTCTGCCTCAATCTTTGCTGCCTTGATTTGTTTTTTACAGATTGTATTTAATTTTCTGTATTTATTTAATGCATCATCACTAACTACTTGCTCTAGTTCTCTAAATGCTTTTTTTTGTCACTTATTGCACCCCTTACAGCTCTATTTAGCCATAGTGGTTTCCTCCTATTTCTAGCATGTTTATTCCCATAGGGTATATATTGTGCACAGGTCCTATTCAGGATGTTAATAAATGTCTCCCATTTGCTTTGTGTAGTTTTATGTCTCAGGATATCATCCCAGTTTATTGCACTAAGATCATCTCTCTACCGTTAGAAATTTGCCTTCCTGAAGTTTAGTGTCCTTGTAACCCCTCTACTACACATCTTATTAAAGGATAAATGAAAACTTATTATTTTGTGATCACTATTACCCAAGCGACCCCCAATTCGTATATTTGATATGCGGTCAGGCCTATTGGTTAATATTAGATCTAGCAGTGCCCCCCTTCTTGTTGGGTCCTGAACCAGTTGTGAAAGGTAATTGTCTCTCAAAGTTGTCAAAAACCTATTACCCTTGCTTGAACTACAGGTTTCTGTCCCCCAATGTATTTCAGGGTAGTTAAAGTCCCCCATAATAATGAATTCTCCTTGAGTCGCTGCTTCATCTATTTGCTTTATGAGGATATTGTCCACTGCTTCCATTATTTTTGGAGACTTATAACAAACCCCTATCAGTAATTTATTATTGTTCCCCCCTTCCCTTATCTCCACCCACAGGGACTCTACATTTTCATAGGATTCACATATATGCTCACGCAAGATGGGTTGTAAGGATGATTTTACATATAAACACCCCCCGACACTTGTTTGTTACGGTCATTTCTGAACAGACTATAACCCTGTAAATTAAAGGAAATACATCTGCTTAGCACAAGCTCTCATCCCAGGGCTCACTGCATTTTAGGCTACATTCCCACAATGAGGTTTTGGTGCATTTTTGATGTTGCAGAATTTCTGCACCTATTATAAAAATAAGGTTACTTGCATTTTTTTCTTACTTTTTTGTGTGCATTTTTTTACCATGTGTTTTTATAGCATTTTTAATGCTGCGTTTTGTCTCTGTTTGGTGTGTCATGCTTTAAATAAAGTTGCTTTGTTTTTTATACTTCCTGTTTTTTTACTTTGACAAAATTTTACTGATATACTTAGGTGCAGATTACATATGTTTTTGATATGTTTCAGCCACGGAAACACACTGGAAACACATGCGTTTTTTGGCTGCAGATTTTCGACATCTAATGAAAGTCTATGGGGAAAATTTGCATAGAAAGCTCAGAATACTCGCAAGAGAAACTGACATACCGCGGATTGAAAGACCCACCAAAGGTGAGTTTATTCAGCATTAAAAAGAAGCACATTGGGCTTGAGATCTCTATAACTCTCATCCACTTCGATGGAACTGCAAGACGCTGTGTTTTTGTTGCTACAAGAACACGCAGCATCAAAAACGCACAAAAAGCTCATCGCAGGTATGTAGCCTTAGTGTTTTTTTGTGATCTGTTTATAAGAACAATTTCATATGAATTATTTAGATCATTTTATTATTGGCACATATCTCTTCGTTGGTAATATTATAAATAACTATCAACGGTAATTTCTAGTAAACATTATTTTACAATCGATCACCGTTTGCAACATAGTGTGCCTGCAGACAAGAGTGTAAATCGGATGTGTGCTATCCCATTTTTAATTGGATAGCACATGGATAGCACACTAACCCATATTATTCAATAGTCCTGTTCAGATGAACAATTTCTTTATTAGTTCGACTATGCTTGAGAAAAAAAATCTCAGCATGCACTACTTTCATCTGTCTCGTGGATAACACTCATGCACTCAAGTCTATGGGTGCAAGAAAAAAAATTAGATCCCACATGGACCATCAGAGTGACATTCAATTTTTCTGGGTATATTTCTATTATAAATTTGGTAAAGTGTATTTTAGTATGCACGTGTTTTAACCCTTCACGACATATGATGTAAACTTACGCACAAGTGATCAGGTGATATCAGCTGCAACTCCCCTAAGGGGACTATTAAATACAGTAAAAGTTGAAAAAAAAGTTTTAGAAGATATTTGTCCCATTGAAAATAAAACAATTTAATTTATTTTTTAAATATACATATTTGATTTTGCTGCATTTGTAAAAGTCTGGTCCATCAAAATATAAAACAAATTTATCTGATCAGTAAATCAAAACACCTGAATTCTGCTTTTTTGTCAGTTGAAACATTGCAACAAAATGCAATAAGAGGCGATCAAAACATTGTATCTACCCCAAAATGGTATCCGTAAAACATCAGCTCAGAGTTAAAAAAATAAATAAATAAATAAGCCCTCGCGCAGCCCCATATCCTGAAAATGAAACCGTTACGAGTCTTGGAAAAGGGCTAGAAAAGCAACATTTTTTTCTTTTTAAATTTTTTTTAGTTTTTTTCACCACTTAAATTAAAAAAAAAAAACTATACATGTTTTGGTATCTGTGTACTTTTACTGTTCCGGAGACTTATATTGCCTGTTTTAACATATAGTGAACATGGTAAATAAAAAAAACCAAAACAATTGTGAAATTGCACTTTTTTTTGCAATTTCAACGCACTTGGAATTTTCTTCCCATTTATCAGTATACTATGTAGTAAAATGTATGGTGTAATTCAAAAATACAACTTGTCTGGCAAAAAACAAGGCCTCATTCCGCTATATTGACAGAAAAATTAAAAAATATAGCTTTTCGAGAAGGGGAGGAAAAAACAAAAGCAAAAAACAGAAAATGGCGTTAATGTAGTTGTATGAAAGCTGATCACACACGGACATCACATGGATGTCACACAGACGTAAAAAGTGGGCACACAGATGGCACATGGATGAAAATCATATCAAAATTAGAAAACAATATCATCTGAGTTTTCTGGATGAAACTCAGATGATTTTTCATACTTTCGTCTGTTGGGACCCTGAAAAACATTATTAATACTAGCCCCATTGAGTTTGCTTTTTAATATCTTTATAACATTTGAAGCTTTGCTTGGCTATCTTCATATATACTTGGGCGCATTTTTTTTTATTCTGGTTACACAGGTTTTACATGCATATTTTTCTATATAGCAGTCTATGATAAAAAAAAATTCAAGAAAGAGATACCATTCCTACAATTCTACAATAATGTGATTTAATAAAACTCCAAAACACAATAAAAATCCACAAGCATGCAGAAATTCCTAAATTCTCCAAGTCCCCCTACTGGTAGGAGAATATTTAACATGATTCTTTTTCATTCTGTGTAGTGAATTTCATCTACTTTGACAAGAATTTCCTAAGATATGATAATTATATGCATGATCACACAATGAACGTAGCAGCGTTTGTAATGCTGAAGATATAAATACAAATTCAAATAGTTCAACCAATTCTCCTGCTATGTTGATCCAGAAGAAGACTGTTATAATACTGTTATAATACTATAAATTCTATATCTTTGGCATGCATAGAAAGTCACTTTTAGTGCAGCCATTTTTCTGCAATTGTAACTTAGGGATTTATAAACACTGATCAGCCGTAACATTTGAACCACTAACAGGAGACATGAATAACATTAATTATTTTGTGACAATAGTACCTATCTGTAATGGAGGAGGGATGATTTGAAAAGAACCACCTAAGCATGAATACCGCTGTAACCCATTAAGCTATGTGCCCACGATGCAGAAATGCTCAGGATTTTTTCCTGAGCGTTTCTGCATCTCCCTGGCAGAAAAAAAACGCATGCGGATTGTACATGCGTTTTTCCTGCCAGGGACAAGCGTAAGTGAAGCGTTCTTCCCTTGCATTTCCGCATGCGGGTTGACAAGCGCTTTCCAAGCGATTTTAGCATCACTTGGAAAGTGCTTGTCAACTTGGTCAAACTATATAAATCCATGCAAACAGCATGGATTTATATAGTGTGACCCGAGAGAATGTTAAAAAATAAAAAAATACATCTATACTTACCCTCCGATGGCCTGCGCTGTCTTGCTTCACCGTCCCGGCTGCAGGCATCGGTAGACTGAAGGACCTGCCAACGTCAGTGTCGCGTGACCCGTCACATGACTCTGACGTCAGTGCAGGTCCTTCAGTACATCGCGAACTGCTGGCAAGCAATGAGGAGCGCACTGCGGGCCGCCAGAAGGTAAGTATATATTTATTTTTTATTTTATTCTTTTTTTCACAGTTTCTATGGTACCCGAGTCCGGAGGAGAGTCTCCTCTCCTCTAGACCTGGGTGCCATCCGCACATTAGAATGCATGGAATGCGCATCTACATATACAGTGATGGGTAATCCATGCGATCTAATGCAAGCCAATGGCGGCGAAAACGCAGCACTTCCGCAAAATAATTGGTAGTGCTGCGTTTTTTCCGCAATGATAATCCACAGCGGAAATTTCCGCAGCATGTGCACTAGAGATGAGCGTTGTTCGACTCGAACTGTTCGCCAATCTCAAATTCGAGCTGTTTTGGGCGGTGTTCGAGCCGTTCGGCGAACACGAACGATTTGAGAAAAATTCGGCTGTTCGAGGTTATGTTTGATAACTGTTCATGCACCAAAATCATAACTGGATTTTTTCTCAGTAATGATGAAAATTAATGTTAATACGCAGTTTGAGTGTACAGCGGGGCGGGGGGAGGGGCAGGGGATGGATCTCTGCAGGAATAATGAAGATCTCCATTTTTTTTTCTCTTTCCCGCATTTACAGTGGGGAGGTGCAATCTGTCAGCCTATCAGCAGCGCACACACGGAGCGAAGTGCTTTTTTTCACACAAGCAAGGGCATGTGTCATTGGCAGTGTATGTCACATGTCCTTGCCCTATAAGACCAAGCCATTTTCCCCGTCGCCACCATTTTCTCACTGCTGCAGCTGCGTGTTAGACGGCACCGCTGTTGCTGTGTGCGCTATACCTTGTTAATTTCAAGCCAATTTTCGCACAAATCTACAGATAGCTTGGGAGTAGGGAATAGTTGTGATTGCAGTCCTTTTAAGGACTAGGTTACAGCATTTCCTACGACTTTTATCAGGCAGGTCTGTGCTCTTAAATAGATAGGTTGTGGGAGTAAAGACTAATTGTAATTGCAGTCCTTTTCAGGACTAGGTTACATCAGTTCCTATCAGTTTTTGCCAGGCAGGTCTGTGCCAGTGCTGTGCAAGTTTTTTTCACAGCATTTGGCTGAATCTAGCAAAGCTAATCCTTTTTGGCCTATTGCAGAGTGTGTTAGTCAGTGGAGTAGCCTATCTGTGTTGCAAGATATACCACCTGTGTATAGAATACCAATTTTTTTACTGCACCTAGTGAAGTAAAATCTTTTGGGCATAGCATCATTCTATTAGTCCATCTATACTGACCTCCATCAGGTTGCGAACTGAATATAATTTTTTTCTGCATCTAGCTCTGAAAAAATATTTGGCCTTCTAGCTGTGTGTGGGATTTGTTCTATTAGTCCATCTATACTGACCTCCAACACGTTGCAAATTCAAAATAATTTTTTGTCTGCATCTAGCTCTGAAAAAATATTTGGCCTTCTAGCAGTGTGTGGGACTTTCTCTATTAGTCCATCTATACTGACCTCCATCAGGTTGCAAACTGAATATATTTTTTTTCTGCATCTACCTCTGAAAAAATATTTGGGCTTCTAGCTGTGTGTGGGACTTGTTCTATTAGTCCATCTATACTGACCTCCATCAGGTTGCAAATTAAAAATAATTTTTATCTGCATCTAGCTCTGAAAAAATATTTGGCCTTCGAGCAGTGTGTGGGACTTGTTCTATTAGTCCATCTATACTGACCTCCATCACGTTGCAAATTCAAAATAATTTTTTGTCTGCATCCAGCTCTGAAAAAATATTTGGCCTTCTAGCAGTGTGTGGGACTTTCTCTATTAGTCCATCTATACTGACCTCCATCAGGTTGCAAATTAAAAATAGTTTTTATCTGCATCTAGCTCTGAAAAAATATTTGGCCTTCTAGCAGTGTGTGGGACTTTCTCTATTAGTCCATCTATACTGACCTCCATCAGGTTGCAAATTAAAAATAATTTTTTGTCTGCATCTAGCTCTGAAACAATATTTGGCCTTCTAGCAGTGTGTGGGACTTTCTCTATTAGTCCATCTATACTGACCTCCATCAGGTTGCAAACTGAATACATTTTTTTTCTGCATCTACCAAAAAAAAAAAAAAAAACTGTAACTCCTGTTGGTGGAGACAATGAGGAAGACGATGATGAGACTCAAATACCTGATTGGAGCGACAACTTTAGTTTTTTGTCAGGGCAGGAACAGGTTGGCTCTGAGGACGACGGGTGTGATAACGCACAGGGTGATGATGATGAGGTTGGAGATCCCACTTACTGTCAACCCACAGTCAGCCAAGAGATGAGGTCAGCAGAGGAGGTGGAGGAGGATGCTAGTGACGACGAGGTCAGGTTGCGCCTTCCTGGACAGAGACATAGTACTGGAAGCACGTCAACAACTGCATCCTCAAACACAACTCTGCCTCTCACCACAAGTCGTGGTGGCTCTTCAGGTCGCATGGGTGCTAAGCCTTGCATAGCCTGGGCATTTTTTCAGATCGATAAAGATGACCCAACTCGTGTTATCTGTAACATTTGTCAGCAAAAGCTAAGTAGAGGCCAAAAAATACATAGTTTGAGTACTTCATGCATGAACCGTCACATGGACATGAAGCATAAGTTGCAGTGGGAAGCTCACTGTGCTACAATGCGGCCTAGCCGGCCGGGCCAACCACCGTCTGCCATATCTTACATCTCTACAGAAGTCGTTGAGCCTGCCACTTCACCGGCTAAAATGCGATGTGCCTACCCGGTGGAATTCAACTCTGCACATGTTGCAGCGACTGTGGCAGCACCGACAAGCCCTGGTGCAATACGCTCTGACGTATAGCCTGGGCCAACGAGATCCAGAGGTGGGGCAAATCACGCTGGAGGAGTGGTCTCAGATCAGGGACCTATGCACCCTTCTGCACAGTTTTGAAATGGCGACGTAGATGTTTAGTGCTGACGATGCCATTATCAGCATGACTATTCCGGTGATTTACATGCTGGAGCACATGTTAAACAGAATTCGGAGTCAGGTGGTGGCACAAGAGGAGGTGGAGGAAGTAGAGGAGGAGGAGTTGTATGCGGAAGGGCTAACATCTGCAAGGTCCAGACGGTCGGCAGCACCAAGGCGGCAGGCATGTGAGGGTGGGGGAGATGGTTTTACCAGGGCGCATGGTAGCAGCCAAACTAGTGAGGAAGGTGCAGGAGCCCAGGAAGAAGTGGAGGATGAACTGATGGAAGACTCATCAGATGAGGGAGACCTTGATCACATTTCTGTTGTGCGAGGTTGAGGGGAGAGGACAGAGGAAGGAAGCATGATTGTTACCTCGCCACCAACACAACAGGGACTTGGTGCTCCTGGATGCGCAACACACATGATTGCCTTCTTGCTGCACTACCTGCAACATGACCCTCGAATTGTGAGAATTAGAAATAATCCTGACTACTGGGTTGCCACACTGTTAGATCCCCGGTACAAAAGTAAATTTGCAGAAATTATTCCTGCCATAGAAAGGGATGCACGCATGCAGGAGTATCAGCAGAGACTGTTGCAGAATCTTACATGTGCTTTTCCACAAAACACCAGTGGTGCACGTAGTGAATCTCACAGTTCCAACTTGCCAACCGTGGGACCGTCGAGTGTTCAGCACTCAAACCGTAACAGAACCACAGTGTCTGCTGGTAACATCAATTTTGCAGAATCATTTCACCACTTTTTTTGCCCATCCTTTGCAAGGCCACAGGAGACAAGAAGTCTGACACATAGTCAACGCCTTGAGACGATGGTACAGGAGTATCTCCAAGTAAACATTGAAGCCATGACTGTGTCACTGGCCCCTTGCTCTTTTTGGGCTTCCAATCTGGATAAATGGCCGGAGCTAGCCACTTACGCCTTTGAGATCTTGTCATGCCCCGCAGCCAGCGTTCTGTCTGAACGTGTGTTCAGCGCTGCTGGTGGTGTGCTGACAGATAAGCGCACGCGGCTCTCCACTGATAATGTAGACAGACTCACGTTCATAAAGATGAACAAATCATGGATCCGAAACGACTTTTCTACTCCTGTGTCATCCTGGGGAGAGTAAAAGCTTGATGATTGGTTAAAATCACCTCACCAACCGTATTAAGCTTTCAAATTACTAATCATGTTTATCTGTATCTTGGCTGGAAAATAATTTGGGCTTTGTAGCAGTGTGCAGCACTGATTCTATTAGGCCATCTATAATAAGCTCCACCAGATTTAAAATTACTAATCATGTTTATCTGTATCTTGGCTGGAAAATAATTTGGGCTTTGTAGCAGTGTGCAGCACTGATCCTATTAGGCCATCTATACTAAGCTCCACCAGATTTAAAATTAATAATAATTTTTAGCTGCATCTAGCCCGGAAAATAATTTTGGGGCTCAGAGATGCGCAAGACACATAAGTGCCTTCTTGCTGCACTACCTGCAACATGACCCTCATATTGTCAGAATTCGAAGTAATCCTGACTACTGGGTTGCCACACTCTTAGATCCCCCAAACTTTTCGATCAACCTTTTCATTTTAATAAAGACCAAAAAAATGGTAATTTTTGAAATTATAAGCATTAGCAGGTTATTAGAAACTGAAATCAAACAGTTTTCAACTCAAAACTTTATTCTAGGTGATGTTACATTTTCACATAGGACCCCTTGTTCGAAAGGAGCTTCTGAACTCTCTCGTCCATTGAATTTGTCAGGTTTTGGATGGTTTCTGCTTCAATTGTTTTGCATGAGGACAGAATACCCTCCCAGAGCTGTTGCTTAGATGTGAACTGCCTCCCGCCATCATAGACACTCCTTTTGATGATGCTCCAGAGGTTCTGAATGGGGTAGAGGTCAGGGGAGCATGGGGGTCACACCATAAGTTTGTCCCATTTTATGCCCATATCAGCCAGAGATGCAGATGTTTTATGTGCAGCATGAGATGGTGCATTATCATGCATAAAAATGATCTTACTGTGGAATACACGGTTCTTCTTCTTGAACCATGGCAGGAAGTGCTGTTTGAGAAACTCCACATACATTATGGAGTTCATCTTTACCCCTTCAGGGATCCTAAAGGGGCCGACAATCTCTCTCCCCATGATTCCAGCCCAAAACATTACTCCACCTCCTCCTTGTTGGCGCTGTAGCCGTGTTTGCGTGGGGTGTCCATCAACCAGCCATCTTCCACTCCATCCATCTGGACCATCGAGCGTTGCACGGCACTCATCCGTGAACAAAACAGTTTTGAAATCAGTCTTCATGTAATGTTTGGCCCACTGGAGCCGTTTCTGCTTGTGTGAAGTGGATAGAGGAGGTCGACAGGATGGCGTATGCACAGCTGCAAACCTCTGAAGGACCCTGCATCTTGTTGTTCGGGGGACGTTGGAGGCACCAGCAGCTTCAAAAACTTGTCTGCTGCTATGACAAGGCTTTTTTGCCGCTGCTCTTTTAACCTGACGTAATTGCCTGTAGGAAAGAGTCCTCAATTTGCCCTTATCAGCACGCACACGTATGTACTGTGAATCAGCTACATACTTCTTGATTGCCAAGACACTTCATCCTGATCATCGCACAATGTTGATTGCTGTCATGCCTTGACCTAAACACTCCACAATTTGTTGCTTCTCAGCAGCCGACACATCCTTTTTCTTTCCCATTTTGGCAGAAAATGTAGGCTGCTTAATAATGTGGGACAGCCTTCTTAAGTAGTCTTGCCTTTCATTGGACACACCTGCCAAACTAATTAGCACAGGTGTCTGCAATTGCTTACAGTGATATAAAGAGCCCTGACACACATCACCATCAATGAGTTTAACTGACAAACAAACAAATTCTTCCCTTATCACTCCTAAACACTTTTTGCATAATAATTTGGAACGCAGTGTACATGTGCTTTTCCACAAAACACCAGTGGTTCACGTAGTGAATCTTACAGTTCTAACTTGCCAACCGTGGTCTGTATGGAGTTGTTCAATAAAGGGCCCAAAATTAAGATAACATAGATGGGAGAGGTCTCTATGAATAGGAATTCCTAAGTATTTGATACCCTGTGAGGGCCAGGCAAAGGGAAAGTTGGACTGGATGGAATCCTGTATGGATTTGGGGAGGGAGACATCGAGGGCCTCAGACTTCGCTGCATTGATTTTAAAATTTGACCATGTAACAAAGTGATCTATTTCAGCCATAACAGCATGGATGGATATATGTGATTGAGTGATATATACTAGGACATCATCAGCAAATAGAGAGCACTTGTACACAGTGCCTCCCACCTCAATCCACCTAATATTGGGGTTATGGCGAATTGATGAGAGCAGGTGCTCCGTCACTAGGATGTATAAGAGAGGGGACAGAGGACATCCCTGCCTTGTCCCATTGGTGATTGTGAAAGGTGATGAAAATGTTCTGATTTACCCCCTGGGCCTTGGGACACCCGGAGCCGGACCCTTTATGGTGGATGCTGGTGGTTGTAGTCACCGTGGCGGCGACCCGGTTCCGTGGCTCAGGGCGGTCAAACCAGTGGCGGAACTATTTATGTGGTTTTTATGTTTAAATGTCCGACTCCGCCACCCATGGATTGTGGTCAGAGTGAACCGCCGCTGCAGGGCAGACCGCTGAGGCTGGTGTTGTGGGTGCAGCAGAGCGTAGCATAACTCCCAACGGGAGGAGTATAGCCTCAGGGTAGTGTATGCGGAGGATGGGGGTGATGGTGCAGGGCAGCAGCAGTAACGACACGGAGTCAGTGATGCAGTCCAGGGCCTTTACTCACAGTTCTTATTATCCAGACCACGTCTGCAGGTAACGGCTGCCCACGTCGTACTGTGCTCACCAGGTGAGGGGCTCAGACAACTCCCAGATAACTTTGGAGCGCTTCACAGGACCCCCTTTGTGTGTCCTTTGTCTGGCCTTTCTTACCAACCCTTCTGTCCGGCTGCCTCGGGCCTCCTCTTGGTAAACTTGACGCCAGTTTCCCTGACCCTATGTGGTGCCTTCCTAGCGGGTGAAGCGAGGGGCTGCGCCACATAAAATGTCACAGCCTCTGGTTTCTAGCTGAGGGTCGTTTCCTACCTCCACTAGTTTCGGGGACCGGTCTCCCCCTTTGGCCTGACCCCTCCAAGCAGGTGGATTCGGGCGTGCGGTGGCGACTCGCCAGTCTGCACCCCTGGGATCCCTTCGTTCCTCGTTCCTGGAGCCTTCTCCGCTCCTCTTTCTTCCTTCTCCCTCTTCCAGGCCTGGGCCTCTGTTACTAGGCCCGCCTCCGGAGCAGAGCTCATGCAGAGCCCCTGCTCCCTGTCTCTTCTGCTCAGACTTCTCTGCACTGAACTAAGATGGTGCCCACCTTTTATACTCCCTTCTCAATGCACCCAGGAACTGCTTCCTCCCTGCTCCTGCACTACAGGGTTCCCCTTCCTCAGTGTTCCCTCCCCCCACTCCAGCCAGGGACAGGGACTGTCGTGCCCATCTCAGCAGCATATTGGTCGCCCTGCCCCACGGCAATGTGGTGTAATGCATGCAGGTGTCGGGTCCTGATCCACACTACATCCTTAACTGAGAGTGAGATATCACACTTCTGGGTGAGGTGCAATACCTCTGTAGCAACCGAGCCCTCAGGGTGCTACAGTTCCATTTATCTTCAGCCTAGGTGACGTATTGCGATATAGGGCCGTGATTTTGGCTATAAAAGGGTCCCCTAGACCCCTACCCCAAGCTTTTTAAGAGAATCATATATGGCGTGCCAGGAGACTTTATGGAATGCTTTTTCAGTGTAGCACCCTGAGGATTCGGCTGCTACAGGGGTATTGCACCTCAAGCCAGAGGTGTGATATTCCACTCCCGGGTAAGGATGGAGTGTGGAACTGAGCTCAGTAGGCTGCATGCACTACACACATCCCATTTCCGAGGAACAGACCGATGGTACTCCCACTAGAGAAATGTGCAGGTACGACAGTGTCTGTTCCTGGCTGGAGTGGGAGGGGGGTGGAACATCCCAGTAGTGTAGGGGCAGATAGGGGGAGCAGTCTGGGTAGTGCTAGGAGCTCATTGGGTGCTGGTCACCTGAGCTCACACATAGAAGGAGTATATAAGGTGGGCACCATCTTAGGACAGGGTCTTTTGCAGAGTGAGGTCAGTCTGTCAGAGTTGAGTCAGAGAAGCAGAGCAGAGGAGAAGAGCAGCTCCAAGGCCCAGAGAGAGAGAGGAGAAAGAAGGACCCAGAGGGGGAGAAAGAAGGAACTCCAAGAGCCCAAATTAGACCAGAGGGTGAAGAGTTGGCAACAGGGTACCGGATCCCAAGCTGGCAGAGGCTACAGCACACCTTAGCCAGGAACCGGAGGTCGTGGGCAGGACCGATCTGCCATGATCACCCACTAAATCCACCCGGAAGGCAGACCAGGAATAGGGTCAGGGAACCCAGAGACAAGGGTTTACCACCAAGAGGCCCGAGGGAGCCGGACATAGGTGGATCCCTGGTGGGGAAGGCCAGAGAAGAGGACAGGACAGAAAGGGAGCTCAGGACCACGCTCCAGAATCACCTGGGGGTTGGCTGAGTCCAGGACCTGGTGGACGCAGCACGGCTCGGGTGGTCACTTAAGGCCGGAGTGACCAGAACAACTGCAGTAAGTAAACAAACCCTGAACTGCACAGCCCGACTCTGAGTCTCATTTCAATCCTCGCTGCACCATCACAACCCCCATCCTCTGCAACTGACCCCCTGAGGCTATACCCCTCCCGTTGGGGGTTATACTACCCGAGCTGCACATACATCACCAGCCTCAGCGGACCCTGCTGCAGCGGCGGCCTTTTGACCGCAAATCAACGGGTGGCGTAGTCGACACAAAGAACTCTAATAACATCTGTAGGACTGCCACACACTGAGCTTGACACCCTGGGCACGGACCGGGTCACAGCCACTCGGAGACTACAACCCCCATCTGATCCGGCTCCGGGTATCCCCAACAACACTGGCCCAGGGGGCGCGTCAACTTTGGCGTAGTCGGCAGGATTTCGTGCCCGCAACAACTGGGTACTGCGTGCCTGAAGAAAAGTTCACCGTTACCTCAAAAAGAAGTCTCCCGCCGGTTCCGGAGGGTCCCCGCCAACGGACCCCATCACATTTCGTTTCCCGCCGGTTGTCCGCCATTTGCAGCTTTTTCCCGCCATCCATGGAGTTTCCCGCCACTGGGAGACGATTCCCGCCATTTCCAAAGATTTCCCGCCTTGGAAGAGCGGACGCCATTATGGGCGTGCCAGAGGGTGGCAAGAGGCCACCTCCCATCGTGGGCCAGGTCGAAGAATGGCGCCAAAAGCGGAAACCGCGCCCACCAACAGAGACTGTGATGCTGGAAGTGTCCATCAGCGTAAGAGAACTGCCCCTGGAACTGACAATCACTAAGTTGCCCCGGGATCACCCTCGATGTGGGCGGAGACAGAAGAAGAGAACAAAGATGGGTGTCGCCTGGAGCAGTCTGGAGAGAGCGCACCCGGAGACAAGACCTCTGGAAGAGAGTCCAGAGAGAGCCTACCCGGAGATGGAGGGAGAGTCAGGCAGCACCGACCCAGTGGTCAGGAGCCTGTTGCAGGTCGCCACTCCAGAAGGCCTGCTGGAGATCCTAGCACAGCTCCCCCTAGACCGGGAGTGTGCACAGACCGCGCTGGAGGGCCTCGCACGGAGGATGGCCCGGGTGCAGCGGGAGACGTTGGCGGAGTGGAGCCGAGAGATGGCCCAGCAGACCGAAACCCGTCAGCGGAGCACGCCACCCGAGACGAGGAGACAGACCGCCTCTGAGGATGGCGCAGGAGGAATGAAGGCAGGAGACGGCGCCGAGAAGGGAGCTGAACGGACGGAGGCAGGTAAAGGGGACGTCTCTACCCCGAGCCGGGAAACCGCGTGCCTGCCCCAGCTCCCCGTCGCAGAGCCCGAAATTCCCCCTGCCGTGCCCGTCGCTGCATCGTCACCGCCGCCGACTAGGCCTCAACCGGAAACCGCGGCCGCGACCCCTGTGACGTCACACGCCTCGACCTCGAGCGTGGCCAAGCAGGAAATACCACCGGCCTGGTCGCAAGGCCTAGTACCTCCGGGCGCCGCAATACCAACAGCGCCCCCTACCTCTGCGGAGCCACCGGCCTGGTCGCAGGGCCGAATAACCCAGGGCGCCGCCGTTCTTACGGTGCCCTTTGCCTTTAAGGTGCCCCAAGCCTGGTTGCAAGGCCTGGTCGACCCGGGCGCAGCTACCATCAACGCGCCCTCAACCTCTAGAGTGCCGCACCTGGGTGAAAATCTATTTGCCCAGCATACGTGCCCGGATGGGCAGCCCTTCATATGGCCCCAGGAGTACATTCAGCTGGAACTCCAGAGAGCAAGGCCCATGTGCGAGCCCCTGATTCCGGCTCCGAAGCCCGTAAAGAGGACCTCGCCCCCGCTGGAGGAGGCACAGTTCGAGTGGGACCCCACCGGAGAAGACCTCATGGGGTTCACTCAGGAGACTCGGGCGGCCGCAGCAGAACGTGCAGAGTGCTGCCGGCAGCAGCTCGAGGTCTTCGAGAGGGAGCGGAGAGAGAGGCGGGTCCGGGAACAACAAGCGCAGATAAGGAGCGCGGAGCAGAAGAGCCGGACCAGGAGGAATCCCCGTGCAGCTCATGGTCCCCCTTCCACCGGGACTGTGATAAAATTCAACATGCAGCACGGATGGGGCTTTATCAGAGACCATCATACCCCCGGCGACGTCTTTGTGACCCGCAGAGACGTAGAAAGCCATCTGCCGGAGGGACACAGAGGTCGTGACCTGTATGTAGGGGACGAGGTCACCTTCACCCGGCACAAGTGTGCCAAAGGACCCTACGCCCTCCATGTGCATCGCCTGACGGAGGAGGAGCTGCGGTGTGAGGAGGAGCAAGAGGACCCGGACGGGTCTGAAGAGTCTAAAGAAGGAGCAGGAGGACGCCGTCGTTGAAGTACGGTAGAGAGAGACTGTACATAGTTACCCGTCAGGGTATAAGAACTGTTCTAGTTAAAATATAGTCCCCGTTGGGACCAGCCAAGAGTGAACTGTTAACCCCGTGTGTCCCTAGTTCCTAATACCTGGCCGAGGACTGAGAGCGGCCATATTCCCTTGTATATAGTTGCGCTTCCTAAAGCGCCCCCTACCGGTTTTATAGGAAACCGTGTTTCTTCAAGAGACTGTCGCACTTTACCCGGTCACAAGTTGCACCGTGGCCGGAGGAACAAGAGTGTTATTTATGATAAGTTTTATATGAAAAGTTTATGCTGATAATATATGATGTTTTCTATGTTTATGTTTATGAAAAAAATTGTATGTTTGTGGATGTTTATATCTTACAGCCCGAGGACGTGCTGTGATTTACCAGGGGGGAATGTAGCACCCTGAGGATTCGGCTGCTACAGGGGTATTGCACCTCAAGCCAGAGGTGTGATATTCCACTCCCGGGTAAGGATGGAGTGTGGAACTGAGCTCAGTAGGCTGCATGCACTACACACATCCCATTTCCGAGGAACAGACCGATGGTACTCCCACTAGAGAAATGTGCAGGTACGACAGTGTCTGTTCCTGGCTGGAGTGGGAGGGGGGTGGAACATCCCAGTAGTGTAGGGGCAGATAGGGGGAGCAGTCTGGGTAGTGCTAGGAGCTCATTGGGTGCTGGTCACCTGAGCTCACACATAAGGTGGGCACCATCTTAGGACAGGGTCTTTTGCAGAGTGAGGTCAGTCTGTCAGAGTTGAGTCAGAGAAGCAGAGCAGAGGAGAAGAGCAGCTCCAAGGCCCAGAGAGAGAGAGGAGAAAGAAGGACCCAGAGGGGGAGAAAGAAGGAACTCCAAGAGCCCAAATTAGACCAGAGGGTGAAGAGTTGGCAACAGGGTACGGGATCCCAAGCTGGCAGAGGCTACAGCACACCTTAGCCAGGAACCGGAGGTCGTGGGCAGGACCGATCTGCCACGATCACCCACTAAATCCACCCGGAAGGCAGACCAGGAATAGGGTCAGGGAACCCAGAGACAAGGGTTTACCACCAAGAGGCCCGAGGGAGCCGGACATAGGTGGATCCCTGGTGGGGAAGGCCAGAGAAGAGGACAGGACAGAAAGGGAGCTCAGGACCACGCTCCAGAATCACCTGGGGGTTGGCTGAGTCCAGGACCTGGTAGACGCAGCACGGCTCGGGTGGTCACTTAAGGCCGGAGTGACCAGAACAACTGCAGTAAGTAAACAAACCCTGAACTGCACAGCCCGACTCTGAGTCTCATTTCAATCCTCGCTGCACCATCACAACCCCCATCCTCTGCAACTGACCCCCTGAGGCTATACCCCTCCCGTTGTGGGTTATACTACCCGAGCTGCACATACATCACCAGCCTCAGCGGACCCTGCTGCAGCGGCGGCCTTTTGACCGCAAATCAACGGGTGGCGTAGTCGACACAAAGAACTCTAATAACATCTGTAGGACTGCCACACACTGAGCTTGACACCCTGGGCACGGACCGGGTCACAGCCACTCGGAGACTACAACCCCCATCTGATCCGGCTCCGGGTATCCCCAACAACACTGGCCCAGGGGGCGCGTCATCAGCATCCAACAAGAGTATCTAATTACAAATTTTTAACTGCATCTAGCCCAGGAAATACTTTGTGCCTAGTAGCAGTGTCTGCTGGTCAGCGGATTATCCCGGCTGTTAAGCAAGCTACACCACCTGTAGTTTGGACACTTAATTTTTTCAAAGTAAATGCTTCGGGACCACGGGATACTCAGTGAAGAGCATCAGGAGGCACCCCAAGGCATAGGGGCTGGGACTGGCAGTAGGATGCCTTGCGGTGGACAGCCGAGCTCGATCCTTATAAAAGCTTTTTAACTGCAGCAGCTTTAGTGGACGCTACTGGAGCTGGAATTACGCGGCTGCTGGCATGAGACTTGCCCTCCAATAGATCCTTGTAAATGGATTTAAAGTGTATTCATTCAAATTAGAGAGACAATTTAAATTAAAAAGCTTAGAGCTGCCTCCACCACAGGGGGGCTTGCTCGACCCACCAGCGGACAGGCACCAGTATTGGGAGAGGGGGGCTGGCCGTCAGGGTTCACTGCGGCTCTGGCACAAACCCGGCAACACGGAGGTGGCACGGGCAGGAGCGGACTGGCCATGTCGGCTTCTCACTTTTTGGATTTTAGAAGGGCATGACATGCCTATATCTGTGTCTCCCCCTCCTTTTACTCCTCCACCTCTTTTCTTTTCGCATGACTATATGTACTTGTCACTTTTCCATGTGTTAGTTGTGTCTTCTGAGCAGTTTGTCAGCTTTTGGACACCTTTGAAGGTGTTTTCTATGTGTTTCTATGTGTTTTTGTTTGCCTGCCATTGGTTTTAATGGTGTTAGAAGGTGTTCGACGAACAGTTCGACGAACAGTTCGGCGAACACACGGGTGTTCGACGAACCGAACCGAACTCGAACACTACGGGGGTGGTTCAACACTAATGTGCACAGCACATGCGGATTATCATTGGGGAACATGGCAGGCCTTCTACCATGCGTTTTTTAAGCGTTTCTGCCCCTGTGGAAATGCTTAAAAAATGCATCGTGGGCACACAGCCTTGCAAAAGCAGTATCTTTGAAAAGTTCACCCCTAGGGCTAATTCAGTCAACTGCGTTTTCATTCCAAATGTGATCCTCGGACCAAGTCTGTCTGAGGATAAAAATTGCAGCATGCAGGATTTGCATCCAATATTCGGATCATAGTCGGCCATGCAAGTCAATGAGTCCATGGAAAAAAATCGGACTGCATTCGGATGACATTCGATTCTGATCCATTTTTCAAGCACTGCCAGAATGAAGAAGATGGGGGCATTCGAGAAAATGGGATCACTCTGAAAGTGTGATCCGCATAATCAGCCCGATTCTCTCGGATGAGAAAAGATACGGTGGTGTTACCATAGCCTAATGATCACCAATAGGCCTTATTCCTAAGTGCAGGCTTTTTACAGAGCTGAGAAATAAGTATATAGTGCCTTCTGATGGGTGTTAATGCAGCAGGTGTCAGTGGTATACCACAGCTACCAATGTGCTGTATTGGTCACGATCGGTGTCAGTACCAATCATGGTTGTTTTATCCTCTAGATACTGCGAACATCGAGTAATAATGGTTGCCATGCCAACTAGATGGCCCAAGGGTCTACCAGCTGTCTGACACTGTTAAAAAATAAAAAAAATGAAAAAAGTAACTTTTTTTATACTAGAATAAAAAACGATCAATAAGTTGTATGCAAAAAAAAACTCAATGCAAATGTCCTGTACCAAAACAAGTCCTGTTATGGCTCTGTCGCGGAAAAATAAAGTTACACATTATGATAATGCAAATAACTATTACCATATTTTTCGGACTATAAGACGCACCAAACCATGAGACGCACCCCAAATTTTGGGGTGGAAAATAAGAAAAAAATATTTTCTATAAGATGGGGGTCCGTCTTAAAGTCTGAATAGGTATCTTACATGAAAGGGTGGTGGAGCGGGGGTCACAGGAGGCAGGGTCCCTCAGAAAGCCAGCAGAAGTAGAGGAAAACTGTGGACCATGGGTGGATAGAAGTGGGTGCCCCAGCATGGAGGGGTTGTGGTAGTGGTCAAGCGGGATCGCAAGAAGCAGTTTCCCTCCCTCAGGAATCTGGCGGCAGCAGCAAAAGTGGTGTGATACTGTGGGGCTGTGTCTGACTGTCGGTGGTCAGGCAGAGCAGCGTGCGCTGCTTTTCTGGCTGCTGCAGCCATCTTCCTGAAGGCGTGAACAACAGGAAAATGGCCACTCAAGCTGGCGCATGTGAGACTGGGATCTCGGTGGCCATTTTTCTGAACTCTTGGGCCTCAGGGAAATGGCCGCCCGAGCCGGCGCACGTGCAGACTGGGATCTCGGCGGCCATTTCCCTGAGGCCCATAAGTTCAGAAAAATGGCCACCGAGATCCCAGTCTGCACATGCGCCAGCTCGAGTGGCCATTTTCCTGTAGATCACAGCTTCAGGAAGATGCCAGCAGCAGCCGCAAAAGCAGCGCACGCCGCTCTGTCTCATCACACTGGCCCCTTAGAATCTCACTGCTTCTGCTACCGCCGCTGGGTTCCAGAGGGAAGGGAGGGATCCTGCTTCCTGTGATCATGCTCCACCACCACTGCAACTCCCTGGTAAGCTATGTTTGGACAATAAGACACACACCCCATTTTCCTCACAAATTTGAGGGCAAAAAGTGCGTCTTATGGTCAGAAAAATACAGTATTTTTTGTCAAAATCTGTGTTTAGTTTGCAAAAGTGGCAAAGCATAAAAACAAATATGCAAGTGGGGTATTATTATAATTGTACTAGCCTGAAGATCAAAGCTGTCTCATCACTTTTACTGCACAATGAACGACTTAAAAAAATGAAATAAAATAATTTCCGAACTCCTGTTTTTTTTTCATTCTGCATCCAAAAAATCTAAACAAAAAATATTAAAAAAAGTTATGTAGCCAAAAAATATACCAATGAAAACTTCAACTCATCCTGCAAAAAACAAGATCCCAAACAGCTCTGTTTTGCTAAAAGATGAAAAAAAGTTATATCTTTCTGAATATGGTGATAAAAAATATAAAAAAAAAAACAAAAAAACTTTTTAGTGTACCAATGTAGCAAAATGTAAAAATATATTAAGCTGGTATTGTTATAATCATACTGACCCAAAGAATAAAGTTGTCTTATAATATATACTGCACAGTGAATAGTGTAAACAAAATTAAAAACAATTAAACTGCTGCTAATTTATTCATTCTACCTCAAAACAATCAGTATAAGGTAGAAGTCACATGGCCATCGATTCTCTGATGTGAGAGAATCGGGCCGATTATGCAAATGTCACTCGGATTAAACTCTGTCAATGTTTAAGTCGAGTGTCATGTTTGCATTGATCCGATTCTCTCACATGAGAGAATCTTATCATAGGTGTGGATAACATGGAGAACATAATTTCTCCATCTTGTCTATTGTCTGTATCCGCGGTAATGTTTCACATGCATTCATAGACTAGAATAACTGGATGTACCTACAGCATGATGAAATTATTTTCTCATGCCGAATCAACATGAGAAAAAAAATCACAGATCTGCACTGCTCCATTGGGGTTGGCGCGCACGTGTACAGCATTTCAGGTAACTCTGATATAGGGGCTATTCTCCTCTTGTATTTGATTATGGTTGTTTCACACATATCACTAGGTCTCCAGAAGCAATATTTATATATTAGATATTTGTCATACTAATGTTATGCTATTCATGTGGTCATAAATATTATGCCCACCATATTTGCTATGGAGCCTCTCTCTCTTTTTTCAACGTGTGCGCCATTTTAAATTTGTGTGTTCTCTATGTATGTATTTTCACCCACATTTGAAACTTTTAATAAAATTTACAATATTTATTATGCCATTTGTGATGGATCATCCATTTTTGAGCTTCAGCTCTTCCCCCTTTCCATAGTATAGCTAGCATAACATTAGTTGGAAACCCCAATGTAAGTGGTCAGTGTAGAACACAGGATAAAGGTGAAATAATTCTTAAGTAAGTCTTAAAGGCGATTAAAAAATGTTATATAGCCCAAAATTCTTCCATAAAAAAAACTTTAAATCATACAGAAAAAAACAAGTCTAATCTCAGGTCCATCATCTGCCAATTGAAAAATAAGGTGTTACTGGTAGCTTAAACACTCTGGAAAAGCAACATACAATGGCTTGCCAAAATATTCACCCATTTGACTTTTTACCTATTTTGTTACATAACAACCTGTGTTGAAATATTTTTGTAATCCGATTTGGTGTGATGCATCAGCACTAAATAATGAAGTTAATGAAGTGAAGTGAGAAAAATATAGGCATAAATTTATGGGATCAAATAACTAAAAATGGCATGTGCATATGTATTCACCCCTTTTTCTTTGAAGCCCCTAAAACTTTCTGGTGCAAGCAATTACCTTCATAAGTCACATGCTTAGTGAAAGGATGTCCACCTGTGTGCAATCTAAGTGTCACATCATGGTCTGTCAGTATATACACATTTTTTCTAAAAGGCCACAGAGGCTGCAACACCATTATGCAAGTGGCACCACAAACCAAACCACAATATAAAGACCAAGGAGATGTCCAAACAAGTCATGGACAAAGTTGTTGAGAAGTACAAGTCAGGGTTGGGTTATAAAAAATATCCCAATCTCTGATGATCCCTGGAACACCATCAAATCCATTGTGATCAAAAAGAAAGCACATGGTACCACAACAAACCTACCAAGAGAGGGCCGCCCACCAAAACTCTTAGACCAGGCAAAGAGGGCATTAATCAGAGAGACAGCAAAGAGGCCAAAGGTAACCCTGAAGGAGCAGCAGAGTTCCCAAGCGGAGACTGGAGTATCTGTCCATGCGACCACAATAAGCCATATACTCCATAGAGATGGCCTTTATGAAAGAGTGGGCAGAAAAAAGCATTTACTTACAATCAAAAATTGTAAGGCTCATTTTGAGTTTGCCAAAGGACATCTTGGAGACTCCCCAAATGTATGGAGAACAGTGCTGTGGTCAGATGAGACCAAAATTGTACTTTTTGGCCACCAAGGTAATCGCGATGTCTGGTGCCAAACCAACACAGCTCATCACTCCAAGAACACAATTCCCACAGTGAAACATGGTTGTGGCAGCATCATGCTGTGGGGATGTTTTTTGGCAGTAGGTACAAGTCAAATGGTCCAAGTTGAGGGGAAAATGGATTGTGCGAAATACAGAGATATTCTTGAGCAAAACCTTTTTCAGTCTGTCAGTGATTTGAGACTGGGACAGAGGTTAACCTTTCAACAAGTCAATGACCCAAAGCATACTGCTAAAGACACACTCGAGTGATTTAAGGGGAAATGTGTAAATGTTTAGGAGTGGCCTAGTAAAAGCCCTGACCTTAATCCAATTGAAAATCTGTGGTCAGACCTGAAGATTGCTGTTCACCAGAGGAAACCATCTAACTTGAAGGAGCTGGAGCAGTTTTACCTTGAAGAATAGGCAAAAATCCCAGTGGTAAGATGTGAAAAGCTCATAGAGACTTATCCAAAGTGATTTGAAGCTGTAATTGCTGCAAAAGGAAGCTATAAAAGTACTGACTTTAGAGGAGTGAATAGTTATGCAAACTGAAGTTTTCAGTTATTTTGTCCTATTTGTTTGCTTCATATTAAAAAGGAAAAAAAAGGTTGTAGGCATGTTCTTTACATGAACTGATGCAAACCCTCAAAAAAACTGTGAAATTCCAGGTTGTGAGGTAGCAAAAAATGGAAAATGCCAAGAAGGGGGTGAATATTTTCACAAGCCCCTGTATCTCTTTCTTTCCCCAAACAAAATCCAGTGAAATCTGTGCTCCCAAATCCAAGAGGCCCTCTCCCTTCTGAGCCCCACAATAAATCTAATCTGCAGTTAGCATCTACATGTATGGCAATTCTTTAGCAGAAAGAAACCACTTAACAATTTATGGGTGTGTATCTCCCAATGCATGAGGTGGGCACTAAGCTGGCATATTTGCAATTTTTTACTTTGCAACATTCAGTCCATGCTTTTTTTCTGGAAAATACCTGTGGGGCCCAAATAGTCACTGTATCTGTTGATGACTTCCCCAATGTGTGTAATTTCCAAAATGGGCCCACTTTTTTGAGGTTATCTATTGCTCTTGGTTCTAAGGGTCTCTGAAAAATGTGCCATTTTCTGCCTAAATAGTAATATCCAGCCACATACTGGCTATAACTGTGTTCAGGAGAAATTGTTAACATATTATGTGGTCCATTTTCTCTATTACCTCGTTTAAAAATTACATATTTGAAGCTAAATTAATTTCATTTTAATGGCCCAATTTTAGAAAATTCTGTGAGGCACCAGTGGGATAAAAATGCTTACTACACCCCTATATGAATACATTGTGGGGTTTCGTTTTTAAAATGGGGTCACTTGTGAGGATTTTCTGCTTTTTGGCACGTCAAGAGTATTGCAAATGCAATTGCAACATGGTGTCGCAATATATTACTTTGTAAAAGTCAAATAGCGCTCCTTCCCTTTGAAGTTGTGCCATCTGACCAAACAGTACTATCCAACTATATATTGGATATCATTGTGTTCAGAAAAAATTGCTTAACAAAATATATGGTATATTTTCTCCTATTGCTACTTGTATGAATGGCAAATTTGAAGTAACATTTTTGTTTAAAAAATGCAACTTTTAGTTTTCACGGTCCAATCTTGGAAAATTCTGTGAAGCACCTATGGGTTAAAAAGGATTACCACACCCTGAGATAATTTTTTTGTGGAGTTTAGTGTTGAAAATGTAGTTATTTGAAGGAAGTTTTTGATTTTGGCACCTCAAAAGCTCTACAAATGCTACATGACATCTGCAATCTATCCAAGCTAAAAGTGAGCTCCAAACATCAAATAACACTCCTTCACCTAACTCTCCTTCATTTCTAACATTCCTTAGCACCACTGTGTGTCCAAGCAGTATTTTTTGACCAGCTATGAGGTATTGCTACATTTGTAAGATATAGCATAATACATTTTGGGGTCCATTTTGTCCTATTACCCATATGAAAATGAAATATTTGTAGCTTAAATAATATTTTAGTGGAAAGAAATGTAATTGTCATTCTACTTTGCATTTATTCCTGTGAAACACATGAAAATGTAATATGCAAATTGCCTCTTCAGAGAAAAAGAGGTCTTGTACTCTATAGCGCCACCTATTGGAAGCAGCAATCCTACAAGCCACAATCAACTCTTTAACGAGTCGTGCAATATGACTTAGGATAAAAGCCAAATCAGAATCTAAATATGCAGACAAGGTGTTTCGGGCTGTTCGCCCTCGTCAGTGCAAAGTATGAGCATTGATTTGGCTAGGTGAGAGGCTCTGGAATGAGGTCTAAGGGGTAACGTTTCTCCTTATGGAGAGTGACACACCAGCTCTGGCACGTCAAGGTAAAGAGGCTTATTCGCAATGCAATGCTCCTCTTGGAAATTTAATATGCAAATTGCCTCTTCAGAGGAAAAGAGGTCCTGTACTCTTGTACTCTATAGCACCACCTATTGGAAGCAGCCATCCTACAAGTCACAATCAACCCTTTAACGAGTCGTGCAATATGACTTAGGATAAAAGCCAAATCAGAATCTCAATTTGCAGACACGGTGTATCCTAAGTCATGTTGCACAACTCGTTAAAGGGTTGATTGTGACTTGTAGGATTGCTGCTTCCAATAGGTGGCGCTATAGAGTACAAGACTAGTGATGAGCGAGCATGCTCGCTACTGCTCGGTGCTCGCCCAAGCATCTCAGTACTCGCCGAGTACTTGCGAGATGCTCGGGCGGATTCTCGGGTCCCCTCCCTGCATGTTTGGCGCTCTTTAGAGAGCCAATGAACATGCAGGGATTTCCTGCCACTCACTGTAATGCCGTAGCCATGCTAGTTGTGGGCATTACAGTGATTGGCTGGCCGGCAACAGCGTCATCAGGTCTCTATCAGACCTGGCGCCGCCATGCTCATCACAGTCACTCAGGATCAGACAGTGTAGGGAGAGCTGCTGCTGTGTCAGGGACAGATTTGATCGTGCATTAAGTTGTGTAGGGAGAAAAACCGTACATTACACATATCCATCTTAACGAACAGTCCTTCTGAGGACTAATCCATCTGCAGAGATATCAGGCAGGCAGGGTGTATAGGCAGGCAGTGTATATAGCATGAGAGGTTCCATTCCAATTCTTCCTTCTGCTGCTGTTAGATATTTCTATACAAAGGCCCAGGTCTCAGGGGCCAGGAATACTTTTCTTTGGATCTTAATCCTCATTATTTGCTTAAAAAGCAATCCAGAGAATACAGTTTATTCTGCGCCATTTGCTTGTTGATACTGCAGAATACAGCCAGGTCCTTTCCATATTAGAGCGCTAGAAATCTAGCTATTTAAAACTGTGTTTTTTCCATCAAACGGATCACATACGTTGTCAGAAAATACTGCCATTTCTGGCCTCCACTAAAATTTTCCTTTAGTGTGTCAGTGAAGCAATTCACCCCAGTTTGCTTTTCAAACTACTTACCTACAGGCCAGGTATTTAAAATTCTGTTTTCTCTGTCACACGGATCACATATACTTCGTCAGAAAATACTGCCATTTCTGACCTCTATTAAAAATTTCTTTCAGTGTGTCAGTGAAGCAATTCACAGCAGTTTGCTGTTCAAACTACTTACCTACAGGCCAGGTATTTAAAACTCTGTTTTCTCCATCACACGGATCACATATAAGTTCGCTCCAAACTCAGTCATTTGTAGTGAGCATGGAAAATACTGTCCACCATTTAAAATGGGCAAGGCACTTGACAAGGGACGGGGAACTGGACGTGAAGCTAATGGTGCATGCAGAGGCCGAGGACAAGGCCGTGGGCAAGCCGAAATTGTGCCACAACAAACACCCACATCTTCTTGCCTGACCTTCCTGTCCCAATTTCTAGGGGACCGCAGCACACCACTATTGAACCTAGAGCAGTGTCAAAAGGTTGTTGGTTGGATAACAGATAATGCTTCCAGTCACTTAGCCACCACCACCACCCTGTCTTCCACATGGTCAAGTCTCAGTAGTCGTGTGTCTGGACCGCATATTCCTCACCCTGATCCTCCTTCCTCCCACCATGCCGAGTACCCAGAGACAACTGATCCCACACTTGGACACTCTGAAGAGCTGTTCACTTTTCAGTTTATAGATTCGGGCCTCTCGCCCGGTACACTTGAAGCAGGGCAAGAGGAGATCGCCCAAATATTTGAGCAGCCACAGTCACACGAAGGTGACGGTGGGAAAGTGTCACAAGAGGTGGACAATGATGAGACACAATTGCCAGAAAGTCAGGAGGAGGACCAGGGTGAGGAAGTGGAAGACGAGGTGGTGGATGATATAGTAACTGACCCAACCTGGCAGGAGGACATGCAGTGTGAAGACAGCAGCATACAGGGGGAGGGAGGCAGAGCACCCAAACAGGCAGGAAGAAGCAGTGTGGTGGCCGCAGACAGAAGGCAGGCAACCATTCCCCGTAACACCAACACGAAGGAAGTTGCCAGTACAACTGTTAGGTCTTCCCGAGTATGAATGTTTTTTAAAGACTCTGCCGATAACCCCAAAAAGGCCATTTGCACCACCTGCCAGGCCAGCATCAGCAGGGGTGGCAAAACTAGCAGCCTGACCACCACCAGCATGATCAGGCACATGTCAGCAAAGCACCTGACTTTGTGGGCTGAACCCCAGGGTCCAGTAACAGTGTCTGCGGGTGGCACCATTGCTTCTTCCGCTGTTGCGCATGCAAGCCAATCCCCTGTCCATGGTGAATGCGAAGATGCCTCCTGCCCTGTACCTGTCATTGCACACTCTCAAGTAGCAGCATCAGGAAGCAAGTCCATGTCCTTGTCCCAGAACAGCGTTCAGTTGTCCATACCCCAGTCCTTGGAACACAAGAGCAAATATGCAGCCAACGCCCCACAGGCCACACTACTAAATTCTCACATTTCACGACGGCTTGTGCTCAAAATGTTGCCTTTTAGGCTTGTGGAGACGGACGCATTCCGCAACCTGATGGCGGCAGCCGTCCCTCGCTACTCGGTCCCCAGCCGCCACTATTTCTCCCGGTGTGCCGTCCCCACAATAAACAAGCACATGTCCCAAAACATTAGCCGTTCACTCAACAACGCAGTTACTGTTGAAGTCCACCTAACCCCGGACACGTGGACAAGTGCTTATGGGCAGGGACGGTACAGCTCGCTGACGGCACACTGGGCTAACATAGTGGAAGCCGGGACTCAGTCGGACCTTGGGACGAAACATGTCCTCCTGATGCCAAGGATTGCGGGCCCTAGGTCAATCAGGGTTGCCCCCACGGTCTACAGCTCCTGCACCTTTTCCTCTTCAGCCTCCTCCTCCTCTTCAACCTCCATCTCCGAAATCACCACATCAGTCACAAGCTGGAAGCACTGCAGCACTGCCTCGGTCAAGCGGCAATAGGCTGTGCCGAAGCTAATATGCTTAGGTGAAAAACCGCACAATTCTGAAGAGTTGTGGACATCTCTGAAAGAGCAGGCTGATCTGTGGCTCACACCACTGAACCTACAGCCAGGCATGGTCATGTGTGACAATGGCCGGAACCTGGTGGCGGCCCTGAGGTCAGGTGAGCTCACACACGTACCATGCCTGGCCCATGTTCTTAACCTCATGGTTCAGCGGTGTCTCAAATCCTACCCGGAGCTGCCGGATCTGCTTGTTAAAGTACGCCGCCTGTGTGCCCATTTTAGAAAGTCAGCTACAGCTTGCGCCGCCCTTGCAGTATTTCAGCAGCGTTTGCAGCTTCTGACTCACAGACTGGTGTGTGATGTCCCCACGCGTTGGAACTCTACACTGCAGATGTTGGGAAGGATTTGTGAGCAGAAGAGGGCAGTTGTTGAGTACCAGCATCAACAAGGCCGTCGGTATTCAGTTCAGACTCCACACATAAGACCTCAGGAGTGGACATGGATGTCAGACATATGTACCATCCTCCAAAACTTTGAGGACTCCACCAAGATGGTGAGCGGCGATGATGCCATAATTAGCATTACCATCCAGCGTCTGTCTTCTGAAACGCTTTCTGCTCACAATCAAAGAGGATGCATTGCAGGCGGAGCACAATGAGATGGAGCAAGGAACCATACAGGGTGATTACACCAGGCCAAGCCTCATCTTATCCCAATGTAGATTGAGTGACAATGAGGAGAAGGAGGAGGAAGGACAGGAGCTAGTTTCATGCACTATAGGCGGTACTACCTGCGCAGCTGTCATACCGTCTGTTCAGCGTGGATGGCCAGAGGACAGAGAGGAGGAGGAGGAGAGCATGGTCAGTCATCATCTTGGTGAGGACACGGAAGTCTTGCCTGTTAGTAGTCTGGCACGCATGGCTGAGTTTATGTTATGCTGCCTTTTCCATGACCCTCGTGTTATCAAAATTTTGGGTGACAGTCATTACTAGT
Organism: Phyllobates terribilis; assembly: GCF_046119375.1. Lineage (NCBI taxonomy): Eukaryota > Metazoa > Chordata > Amphibia > Anura > Dendrobatidae > Phyllobates > Phyllobates terribilis. The sequence goes on along the minus strand of NW_027362762.1, from coordinate 321,311,526 downwards.
TGGTGACACTTCTAGACCCACACTACAAGGAGAACTTTATATCTGTTATTTCTGAGGCGGACAGGTCTACAAAAATGGGGCTGTACCAGAAGGTCCTTGTTGGGGAAATATTAAAAAAATTCCCATCTTAAAAAACTGGCGGCAGAGGGCATACTTCGCTGGACAACCAAGGAGTACAGGCGAGAGAGACACAACTTCAATCTAGCAGAGGCAGGGGAACACTGTCAAAGTTCTGGGAGAGGTTTCTCAGACCCTCCCATCGCACAGGCCCTGAGGCGCGGGGTACTCTCACAAGGAGTGCAAAGTTTGGGAAGATGCTGAGGGAGTACCTTGCGACCGCACCAATGTCCTCCGTGATTCCTCTGTGCCTTATAATTATTGGGTATCCACGCTGGATACATGGAATGAACTGGCTCTCTATGCCTTGGAGGTCCTGGCCTGCCCTGCTGCCAGCGTTTTATCAGAGCGGGTTTTTAGTGCCGCTGGTGGAATTATAACTGATAAGCGCATCCGCCTGTCAACTGAAAATGCTGACAGGCTGACTCTTATAAAAATGAACAAGGGCTGGATGGGCCAGACTTCTCAACACCATCGAATGATAGCAGCGTAACATAAACTCAAATCCAGTGTCTTTTCTTGGGAGGTGTATTCCCATGCACCTTTTCACACCCACACATGGGTATTCGCTTCCAGATTTTGTCTATTTGCTCTTGTCCTCCTCCTTCTCCTCATCCTCCACCACCATATTACCAGGGTGACCGTGGTCCGTGATACAACACCCTCATAATTTTTTTAAAGGGTGTTTATGATGCCCGTTAAAATTTTTTTTTATACAGTATGTTCATATATACCCCCAGGGGGAAAATATTTGTCAGCCCATACACTTAGTGCATGGGCATTACAAGTAAAGGAGACCCGCTCCTTTCTAATGGGAACATATTTTTATGAGGCCCTCCTCCACGTCTCTTCCAAGGGGTATTAAAGTGCTTCCAAATTTTTGGCAGTCCTTGCATTCACTGCATAGGCCAACACTATGGGAGACTCTCTCCTCTCTAATGGGAATTTGTCATTACTGTGGCCCTGCTCTATGTGTCTTTAAATTCTTAGTGGGATTTTTCATAAAATTAGTCAGCCGTTGGACTCACTGCATACCCTATAACTGTATAGCAGACCCTCTCCTTTTTAATGGGAACATGTCATACCTTGTTACTGTGGCCCTGTTCCGTGTGTCTTTAAATTCTTAGTGGGGTTTTCCCAAATTTTGGCAGCCCTTGCAGTCACAGCATGGGCATTACCACTATAGGAGACCTGCTCCTTTATAATGGGAACATTTTTTTTACTGATACCCTTCTCTATGTCTCTTCAAAGGGGTATTGGGTTGCGTCCAAATCTTTGGCAGTCCTTGCAGTCACTGGATATGCAATAACATTTTAGGAGACCCACTTGGTAATAATGGGAACAACAAAACATAGCCGGCTGATGGCTCTCTAACAATAGCTAGGGCCAACTGCTGGCCTTTTGAGAATAGTAAGGGCCATCTAATGTCCCTATAAAAATAGGCTTTATGACTTTCAGAGTCCATTCATCATAAATGAAACAGGATGTGTCTGATGATGTGTCACACACCACATTGCCAGATAAGGTTTTAAAATGTTAAAATGACATTTCCCGGTGAATGCATTTGTCTTAAAAAATAACGTAAAAAAACCCAAAACAATAGGATCTTTCTTTAGTATAAAAAACAGCGTCACCAATTTAACCTCAATGTAATCACATTGTTCAGCTCATGCACCTCCTCCTCCATCTCCGAAATGACCACATCAGTCACAAGCTGACAGCACTGCAGCACTGCTTTGGCCAAGCGGCAACAGGCTGTGCTGAAGATAACATGCTTAATGCTTAATTGACAAACCGCCCAGCGCTGCAGAGTTGTTGAAAGCTGTAACACAGCAGCCTGATCTGTGGCTCTCACCGCTGAACATACAGCCAGGCATGGTCATGTGTGACAATGGGCGGAACCTGGTGACGGAGAAATGACAGCCGGGTAGATACAGTTTCCCTCTACGCCAGTCCTTTCACCGAGCTAAAGAATATGGCTGTGGTGAAATACAACTCCCATTGAGAAGCTGTTTCAGAATGAAAAACATTGTGCCCACCAGAGGATTTGATTCTGAGGGCTAACCTTTCTCACCTGCTCAAGAGCCCCATAGCAGCTGCAAAGTTAGCGCTATCATGAACTCTCCTGAGGTAGAAGCCAAAGCACACCAGAGGATTCTCTGGTGGGACCGTCCAGCCCCGCCGAGAAGTAGTCCTGGCTAAGAAAAGTGTGTGGGAAGGTTCCAGGACACTCTATGGCTCCTTTTCTACTGAGGAGGAAACACACGCAAACACGGGGAGAACATACAAAGTGCTTGCAGATGTTGTCCTTGCTGGGATTTGAACCCAGGATCCCAGCGTTGCAAGGCTTCAGTGCTAACCACTGATCCAATGTGCTGCCGTTCACCCTCTAATATCTAACAGGCTGGAGAAACTTGCACCTACTGCCACTCTATCTTCAGCACCTTTGTGAGAAAATGTATTTGGGCAGCCACTCAGTCTACCAAATAAAATTCCTGAAAAGGAAATTGGGGATGGCTTCGCTACTGGTACTGGGTGCAGTGCTAATACCATGGCGTCGTACCATAGTTTGCTGGAAATATTCCAGGCTGGTAGGAGGCAGGTAAATTCCCACAGAAAAGTACCTGCAGTAATGTTAAGGCCACATTTCAAGTGCAAGCAGCTTTAGAGGACCTCCTGTGAGAAATGACATGCAGGGTAGATACGTTTTCCCTCTATGCCAGTCCTTTTACCGAGCTAAATACAACTCTTAGCAAAAAAAGTTGTGGACTGCCTCCGTACCGTCCATGGCCACATTCACCTGTCCACGTGTTTGTGGTTAGGCGGTCCTTCCCAGTAAGTGCACTGGGGAGGGCACGGGTAATGTTGTGGGACCCATGCTTGTGGAAGGCGGAGGCGATATCGGGAAATATAATGGCGGCTGGGGACCGAGTATGGACTCCCGGCCGCCGCCGGCATGAGGTTGTGAAAAGCTTCCGCCTCTACGAGCTTAAAAGGCCATATTTCAAGTGCAAAGAGCTGCCCAGAAATCTGGCAGTTTATTGTTGCGGCCTGTGGGTGGATGGGTGGCTGGCTGCATACTTGCACTTGCATTCCAAGTAACAGAAAACTAAGCAGATGGTGGCCTCTATCTTCATCATGGCCTCACCTTGGCACCATGAACTCTCCTGTAGGAGAAGCCAGGGCCCGCCGGAGGAGTCTCCGGTTCTCTGGTGAGCTCATCCAACCCTGCCGAAAAGCAGCCCTGGCTAAGAAAAGTGTGGAGGAAGGTTCCCGGACACTCTATGGCTGCTTTTTTAATGTGGATCGGCCATGCTTATGCATGTTTTTTCTCAAAACGCATTACAGATCAGGCCAATGTTCAACTCTGTATTCAAGAAATTAAATGCGCAAAGAAAGATGTGTGTGTGTCAAAGGACCACCGACAAGTGCGAGTTGATGTTGGAGGGGCTGCCATTGCTTCTGCAAAAAGCTCAATTACAGGACTTCCTGGGAGAAATGACACGCAGGGTAGATACAGTTTCCCTCTATGCCAGTCCTTTCACTGAGCTAAATACAACTCTTAGCAAAAAACAGTTGTGGACTGGATCCGTACCGTCCCTGGCCACATTCACCTGTCCATGTGTTGTGGTTAGGCGGTCCTTCCCAGTAAGTGCACTGGGGAGGGCACGGGTAATGTTGTAGGACCCGTGCTTGTGGAAGGCGGAGGCAATACTGGGAAATATAGTGGCGGCTGGGGACCGAGTAGGGACACCCGGCCGCCGCAGGCATGAGGTTATGAAAAGCTTCCGCCTCCACGAGCCTAAAAGGCCAAATTTCAAGTGCAAGCAGCTGTCAAAAATTTGGCAGTATAGTATTGCAGCCTGTGGGTGGGTGGCTGCCTGCATACTTGCGCTTGCATTCCAAGGAATGGGGTAGGGACAACTGAACGCTGCACTGGGACAAAGACGTGGACGGTGATTGTTGCAAGTCTGCAACGACAGGTGCATGGCGGGAGGCATCTTCGCATGCGCCAAGGATCACTTATGATGGGCATACTTTTAGGCAGTGACCTGGGAGTCAGAGATGCTTCCAGAGGTCTTCCCCATACTGTTCTCATGACTTTTCAGCACTGTATGCATGTGTCTGATGATGTGTCACACACCACATGGCCAGATAAGGTTGTAAAATGTTAAAATTAAATTTCCTGGTGAATGCATTTGTCTTGGTTGAAAGCAATGCAAAAGTGCAAAAACGGATCAAAAATGCTACATGTGAACATAACCGAAGGTATGGAGGAGTATTTTTGTTTTTAGTTATTTATTTTGCCTCATATACAAGTCATTACCCTGGAAAGGATGTTCCTTGACATATTTCCCAGGAAAATCCATTTTGGTTTCGTTTTTGTATATTTTATTGTGAGTCCATAAAAGTGGCGTAATACTCTGACAACGTTGTTGACATCAGTGTTCTGGGAGTCAGAAATGCTTCCAGGGGTCTTCCTCATGCTGTTCCCATGTCATTTGAGCACTGTTCCCATCGATTTGGGCAATTTTTAGGCCCTCTGCAGACCGCCGGGGGAGCCGCCTGAAAAATGCTCGAGTTTCCCATAGACTTACATTGGGCTCGTTGCTTGGGTTGAACACCCGAGTATTCCAATTTGCTAGACCCGAGCATTTTAGTGCTCGCTCATTACTATACAAGACCTCTTTTTCTCTGAAGAGGCAATTTGCATATTAAATTTCCCAGAGAAGCATTGCATGGCGAATAAGCCTCCTTATCTTGTGCCAGAGCTGGTGTGTCACTCTCCATAAGGAGAAACGTTATCCCTTAGATGAAAATGTTAAAAATTTCCTAACAGCTATTTTAATAATGTTTAACTTTTAGTAATTAACCCCTTCACTACCTTTGACGTACCCATACATCATAAAAGGGAACGAGTTTTCAACCTTTGACGTATCGGTACGTCATGGTGTTCATGTGATCATCATGCCTGAAGGCACGTCACTCATTACTCCTTCCTTTTGGAGCTCTGCTGTGCACCCAAGCAGTAGTTTTCCACCACATATGGGGTTTCATTGTACTCAGGAGAAATTGAGCAACAAATTATGGGGTACATTTTCTCCTGTTACCCTTGTGAAATTGAAAAATTTGGGTCAAAACAACAGTTTTGAAGGAAAAAATTAATTTTTTAATTTTTATGGCTTATCGTTCAAAGTGCATACCACACCTCTAGATAAATTCGGTCTAGATTCCGAAATTTGGTCACTTGTGGGAGGCTTTCTTCTGTTTAGGCACATCAGGGTCTTTCTAAACGTAACGTGGCGTCCGCTCTCAATTCTAGCAGATTTTGCATTCAAAAAGTCAAATGGTGCTCCTTCCCTTCTGAGCCCTGCCGTGCTCCCAAATAATAGTTTCCCCCCACATACATTGATGAGCAAAAGGGTAACACTGATCTATTAGAGAATGTGAGAACAGGTTGTAATTTGTAGTATGCAGGAGGAAAAAGATTTTTCCACCACCAAGAGCAAAACAGTAACAATTCTTTGACATGACAAGACTCTGCATAACTAAACATATCATAAATAGTTTCAAGTAAAATTTATGTATGAGATAACCAAGATGATTGTCAATAAAATGATTGCAGTCACACGTTGGAAGCAGTAGTGGATGGTGAGATATGGAGCCTGAAAGTCAAAAGTTCAGAACATTGCTCATCACTGTATAGGGTATCTGCGTACTCATAAGAAACTGGACAACAAGTCTTGGTGTCCATTTTTTCGTCCCCCTTCTGAAAATAAAAAATGTGTGGCTAAAATAAAATTTTTGGGGAAAAAGTAAAATGTTCGTGTTTTCCTTCCACATTGCTTTAATTCCTGTAAAGCACCTGAAGGGTTAATAAACTTAATGAATGTGGTTTTTAGCACTATGAGGAGTGCCACTTTTAGAATGGTGTCACTTTTGGGCATTTTCTGTCACATAGGCCCCTCAAAGTCTCTTCAAATGTTTACAAAAAATGGTTTTGTAAATTTTGTTGGAAAAATTAGAAATTGCTGATCAACTTTTAACTCTTCAAACTTCCTAATAAAATAAATATGTTTAAAAAATGATGCAGATGTAAAGTAGACATCCTGTAAATTTTATTCATTATCTATTTTTTGTGACATAACTCTCTATTTTAAGAGCATAAAAATTGAAAGCTTGAAAATTGCAAAATTTTCTAAATTTTTGCCAAATTTCCGATATTTTCACAAATAAATGCAAGTCACATCGAACAAATTTTACCACTATAATAAGTACAATATGCCATGAAAAAAAAGTCTCAGAATCAATTTGATCATGGGATTCATCGAAGTGTTCCAAAGTTATTACCTCATCTATTGACACTGGTCAGAATTGAAAAAATTTGTAAAGCGAGGAAAAAGGGAGAGGAGAGTCAGCTCACCAGTTTTAGATTCACTTTGCTACTGCAGGAATCATCGTGCAGAGTCGCCCTGGTTCGGGTCGTATAGGTGCACTATGAAGAAAGGGGAAATCTCCAGCGATGCACATAAGTTAAAAAGTATTAGTCTTTATTGGATCCAGTTAAACCAACGCCTCAAAACATCAGCAACCACCCAGTATCCCTAGTCAAGATCGACGCATTTCGACTGTATCAGCCTTAGTCATGATTTGTCCTAAGATCATGACTAAGGTTGATACAGTAGAAACGCGTCAACCGGCCATGTTCCCTCAGCACCATTTTATCCATGTCACTGTTGGAGACAGATGCTGCTAAGTGTGTGCCTGTGTACTGAGAGATATTAGCTAGATAGATGGGCGCTTGTTTGGAAGTCAGATAGTGTGGATAAGTCCTCTGCTCTGTACCTGTTCAATAAATCTTGCAGCACATTTTTTTTTCTTGTGCAATTACTGAGATTCTGTCAGAAAGAGCAGGGCCCATGCCATAGAACAGTGTTGTGCACCTGTTGTATTGTGCTTCATGCACGAGTATACCTTCAATCTATTTTTGCACTTGCTAATGTGATAAATCAAGCAAGCCCTTGTAGGCCACTTTTTGATTTTGTGGGGTTGAAATTCAGCTGTGTACAGACTCTGCAGATCTTCTGAGTGCAGAACACAAAAAACTTTTTTTTCATTTGCTAATGTGATAGTGCAAGCTGTGTTAGCCCAGTTTGTCATTTTTTTGGTGGGTGAACTTCAGCTGTATGCATAATAAAACAAATTTATTTTTTCTGTTAGCAGCCAGAGTTCTGTACTGGAAGAGGTGTTGGTCCTAATTACATTATTTCTAGTGTAGTGAAATTAATGCCACTTTGCTGGTGTCTGCCACTAATTTTTACAAATGTGGAGAATCCTGATTGGGTCTCCATCTATTGTGTTGACTGTAGTGAAAGAGGCGTTGGTTCCTAATTCTACAATTTCTACTGTAGTGAAATTAATGCCACTTTGCTGGTGTCTGCCACTAATTTTTGGAAATGTGGAGAATCCTGATTGGGTCTCTATCTATTGTGCTGGCTGTAGTGGAAGAGGTTTCGGTCTCCATTAAACTACTTTTACTCTGGTGAAATTGATAAAACTTTGGTGGTGTTAGGCCCTAATTTAGGGAAATGTAAACACTTCTGATTGATTCTCCATCTACTGGGTTGGTTGAAGGGGAAGAGGTGTCGTTCCTAATTCTACAATTTCTATTGTACTGAAATTGATGCCACTTTGCTGATGTTAGGCCCTAATTTAGGGAATCATGAACACCCCAGGTTAGGTTTCCAGCTCCTGGGTTGGCTGTAGTGGAAGAAGCGTCGTTCCTAATTCTATAATTTCTACTGTAGTCAAATTGATGCCACTTTGCTGGTGTCTGCCATTATTTTTTGCAAATGTGGAGAATCCTGATTGGGTCTCCATCTATTGTGTTGGCTGTAGTGGAATAGGTTTCGGTCTCCATTAAACTACTTCTACTTGGGTGAAATTGATGCCACTTTGGTGGTTTTAGGCCCAAATGTTTTCAAATGGGCACACTCCTCCTGATTGAGTCTCCTTCTAATGGGTTGGCTGTAGGGGAAGACGTGTAAGTCCTAATTATACTATCTCTATTGTAGTGAAATTGATGCCACTTTGGTGGTTTTAGGCCCAAATGTTTTCAAATGTGAACACTCCAGGTTAGGTCTCCATCTCCTGGGTTGGCTGTAGTGGAAGAGATGTCGTTCCTAATTCTACAATTTCTACTGTAGTGAAATTGATGCCACTTTGCTGCTGTCCGCTACTAATTTTTGGAAATGTGGAGAATCCTGATTGGTTCTCCATCTATTGGGTTGGCTGTAGTGGAAGAGGTGTCATTCCTAATTTTACAATTTCTACTGTGCTGAAATTGATGCCACTTTGCTGGTGTCTGCCACTAATTTTTGGAAATGGGGAGACTGGATCTCCATCCGCTGGGTTGGCTGTAGTGGAAGAGTTGTCACCATTATACTAGTTCTACTCTACTGAAATTAATTCTTTGGTGCAAATATTTTTGTCACAGGGGTACACAACATATAATCAAAATTAGTTTTCTTAGTACCGTGATATATAAAGCAGGCTATAATTCATCTTTCAATTCTTCGGTGCTGATATTGTTCTCCATACCGGGGTACACATTATTAATGAGAAAGCACAAAATGTGCTCAACTTAGTGGTTTAGCTGTTTCACAAAACCTACCCAGATCTGCCAGAGCTGCTTGTGAAAGTGCAACGCGTGTGTGCCTATTTCAGAAAGTCAGCTATAGCTTCCGCCACCCTGCCAGTGCTTCAGGAGCGTTTGCAGCTTCCAATTAATCAACTGTTGTGCGATGTCACCACATGTTTGAAATCAACGATGCCGATGTTGGGAAGGATTTGTGAGCAGCAGAGGGCAGTTGTTGAGTACCAGCTTCAACACACCCATCGACATTTAGGTCAGCCTCTGCACATAAGAGCTGATGAGTAGGCATGGATGTCTGACATCTGTGCTGCCCTCCAAAACTTTGAGGACTCCAACAAAATGGTGAGTGGCGATGACGCCAAAATTAGCGTCACCATCCCGCTTCTTTGTCTACTGAAACACTTGGTGTTCAGAGTTAAAGAGGAGGCATTGCAGGCGGAGTAAGGTACTATACTGCCCAGCCTGATCTCATCTCAATGCGGTTTGGGTGATAATGAGGATGAGAAGGAGAACATAGACAGTCGTCCTCTTGATGAGGACAGGGAACTTTTGGCTGTCTTGGAAGTCTTGATACCCCTCTTTCAGTCAGTGGGAAAGCTGTATGAGTTTCGCTTAAGTACCTTCAGTGGCCTAAACCGTGGCTTTGCTTATCCACTTTGATTCTCCGGTTCTCTGGTGGGTCCGTCCAACCCTGTGCAAAGCAGTCATCAAAGCAAAAGGTGGCTACTTTGAAGAACCTAGAATATAAGACATATTTTCAGTTGTTTCACACTTTTTTGTTAAGTATATAATTCCACATGTGTTAATTCATAGTTTTGATACCTTCAGTGTGAATGTACAATTTTCATAGTCATGAAAATACAGAAAAATCTTTAAATGAGAAGGTGTGTCCAAACTTTTGGTCTGTACTCTATTCCCTTATGTAATCTCCGGTCCTCCCAAGACCTCCTTCTCTCCACAATTATTTGTTCCTCACCGAATCGCCTACATTACTTCTACCAAATATCCCCCATTCTCTGGAATTATGTGCCTCAACACGTCAGATTAGCCAGCACATTTGGATCCTTCAGACACAACTTGAAAACCCATCTCTTCAAGACAGCCTACAGTATTCCATTGCCTCGCTGCCACCTCAACACCACAGGAGCTAATGCAACTCCAAAACCTCCTGTCTCCTTCTTCACCATCCTGTAGAATGTACGGCCGCAAGTGCAGGGTCTATAAGACTTAAGATGCAATATGGCACCTTGGTAAAGCCCAGTTATGTTCTCTCTCTGATATCTAACAGTAACAAACAGGTCATGCTGGAGAAACTTGCACCTACTGCCACTTGGTGTCCATGGAAATTGTGAATGGCTTTGCTTCTGGTACTTGGTGCTAATACCAAACCGTGGCGTGCCATTCATTGGATATTCCTGGCTGGTTGGAGACGAGCTCATTCCCACAGAAAAGTACCAGCAAGCTAAGGAGATGGTGACTCTATCATCATGAAGGAGTTTGCTCGTTGTCCAGTAGTCTGGCTTTTGTACTAAAAATCATGCTCATTTTTATAGTTTTAAGTGAGCACGTAGAGACCATGGTTTCTACAGCAACGCATCCAGCCCGGGATAGTGGCGGAAAAATTGCTGTACCATCAGGTTGAGGATGCGAGCCATGAAAGGCATGTGTCTGAGGTTGCCCCGGCGTAGGGCCGCCACCGGGTTTGCACCATTATTGCACATGGCCTTCCCTTGCTCCAGGTTCAGTGGAGACAGCTATTTCTCAAACTTGGTCTGGAGAGCTGTCCACAACTCTTCAGCTGTATGACTGCGATCTCCAAGGCATATTCATTTTAACACTGCCTGATTGCGGTGAGCCCTGGCTGCACAGTACAGCGGCGGAGGGGATTCTCTCTGCACTGTTGGAAAATGTGTCTCATTAAGGCAGAGGATGAGGGTGCAGGTGGAGGATGCAGAAGCACTGGAGGAAAAATTAGATAGAGATTTGTCCCGCAAGCCTTTGGGATTCTAACACTTGCTGTCTAGTATATAGTGGTTTAGTTCTCCATCCCCTGGAGTGTAGCAGTTTAGTTCTCCAATCCTAGAGGTTTAGTAGGTTAGTTTTTCAACTCCTGTTGTATTATTAGTTTAGTTCTTCATGTTCTGGTGTGTATTTGTTTCATTCTCCAACCTTAGCAGTTTAGTAGTTTAGTTCTCCAACCCCTGTTGTCTTATTAGTTTAGTTCTCCAACCCCTGTTTTCTATTATTTTGTTCTCCATGTTCGGTGTCTATTTGTTCCATTCTCCAACCTTAGCTGTGTAGTAGTTTAGTTTTCCCACCCCTGTTGTATATTAGTTTAGGTCTCCATGTTCTGGTGTGCATTATTTCTTTCTCCAACCCATCCAGGGGTTAACGTCTGGTGACGAGACTTTGGATTCTTCTCGGACCCTACTTCATCTGGGCCCGGATCAACTGAAAAAAATTTGAGGCATCGCTACACATGCTTTCCCCCTCTTGAGTCTGTGAAGCTTTGAATCAGACCTCTGATGCCCCGGAATAGAATGTGTGAACAGCTCTGCAAATTCGCCCATTTGTGCTTCCCCACAGTCAGTTGGTTGGTTGGAGAGTTGTGACGTGGGTGAAAACAAAAGTAATTGGGGTGCCAGCTCTTAGGACTGTACTGTGTGTGATATTAAGGTGGAGGAAGAGGAGCAGAGGCCACTTGATGCAGCGCTTTCGATCTACTGGAGCACATGTTCTTCCTGCCCCTCATCTACAAGGCATACCGCTGTGCGACTGCCAAAGAAATATAGTGGAGTCCAGTAACAGAAGTTTGAAAAATGCTGCACAATTGCTCACTGCAGCAAAACAAACCTACTTTTCATCTCTCTATCATACGTGTGTCACAACCCTAAACAGCTATTCGGTACTTTCAAGTCCCTCCTCTGTCCACCAGCTCCCCTTCTCTATCCTATCCTTTCCTCTCAGCTGAAGACTTAGCCTCATTCTTCAAGCAGAAGATTGACAACATAGGACAAAGCTTTTGCTTAAAGTCCCAACAGTTGAGTCTAATAACGACTCAACTCTCCTCCTCCAAGACCAGCTTCTCCGCCATAACGTAAGATGATCTTTACTCTCCAAATCACATCTCCCCACCTGTGAACTTGACTCAGTACCATTCCACCTCATTCCAAACCGTACCACAGTCTTCATCCCAAGCCTAACCCTCCTTTTCAACGTTGCACTAACAACTGGCGTCTTCCCCTCATGATTAAAAGAAAAAAAGTGGTTTGGTGCCGTGTTAGCCAGTTGAAAAAAGATTGCTCTCAGTGGATAAAACAAGATAATCTTGTAGTTATGATACCTTTTAATGGCTAACAAAAATAAAATAAAATAAAATAAAATAAATGATGTTACAAGGCAAGCTTTCAGGACAACTTAGGTCCCTTCCTCAGGCATGGCATGATATAACATGATATATGAAGAAATGCAAATATATGTACACAAAGGAAAAAAAAAAGGAAAGAAAAGCAGATGCATGGCATAATAAATTGACATTTAAATAAACAAACTGAGCTTGGAGAGTGAGTCCTTAATTGGATTATATTAGTGGTGTGAAAGTTTTATGGTCCCAATATCCATGTAAGATCATAGGCCTGTTGCCCTCACTCTCTGGAGCAGATTCCTCAGATTTTGTAGTGAGACATAAATCCTCCTGACAGATTTATTCCTGTGTGAAGGGTGTAAAAGACCCTAATCAATTTGCATTCCCAGACCCTTTGATGTTTTTGGAATTTAAAGTTGCCTTTTAATATGACAACTTTCATATTGTTGATGTTGTGTCCTGGACCACAGCTATGTTTGGCCACCAGTACCTGTTATTTTATTTTATCTGTAATCGTGGGGTGATGAGACCTCATCCTTGCTCTCAGTTTCTGTCCTGTTTCTCCCACATAGAGACCCTCAGTAGGAAATATAGTGCACAGAATTAAGTACACCACATTGGAAGAGGAGCATGTGAATGTCCCCGGAATCTTATATTCCTGCTGTGTGTAGGGAATCTGTATCTTGTCTTTGGTGTCTATATGGGTGCAGGTTTTGCAGCTCTTCACATTGCAAGGAAAAGTTCCTCTTGGTGTATCTGAGGCCATTGAACTTCAGATCATGATGGTTCTTAAATTTGGAGTTTGCCTGTAGCACAGCAAGGGAGGGTCTTTGAATATTGTTTTTAGACGGTCATTCTTGTTTTTCTCAGTACCTCAAGCTGTGAATTGTAGGTCACCACCAGAGGTACACGATTATTTTCCTCTTTTTCTCCATACTGAAGTAATTGACTTCTAGTGATCCTTGTTGCTCTACTGATCTGGTCATCAATAGAGGTGGGGTGGTAGCCTTGGTTTAAAAATGTCTTTTTAAGATGGGTTAGGTGTTCATCCCTGTCCATTGAACTGGAACAGATACGATTGAATTTAAGGGCCTGGCTGTAAACGATGGACTTTTTAATGTGTTTTGGGTGGAAACTGTCCATTCTGAGGTATGTGGGACGGTCAATTGGTTTCCGATACACTTATGCTTGGATTGAACCATTTTAAAAATTTATGGTGGTATCCAGAAAGTTGATTTCCGTTTTTGAGTGCTCCAATGTTAAGTTTATGGTGGGATGAAATCTATTGAATTTGTCATGGAATTTTAGAAGTTCTTGTTCAGACTCAGTCCAGATTATTAAGATGTCATCAATGTAATGAAAATAGGCCAGAGGTTTGATGGAGCATGATGCTAAAAAGTCATTTTCCAGTTTTGCCATGAAAAGGTTGGCATACTGCCAAATGTTTCTTAAAGCTAATGGGATCCTTTCCGAATCTGTATTAAGACTCACCAGATTTATCCTCACACATAACTTCTTCTCTTTCGGCGAGGAGCTATATATGCAGTGCACTGGAACTGCTATGGGCACCAAAATGGCACCCCAGTATGCCAACTTTTCATCCAACTCTATCTCCACCATACTGCTGCACGACCAGCTCTACCCTCACCTACTGTATCCCGACCCATCCTTTGTAGATTGTGAGAGTCCTATCTCCTCCTGTACCAGTCGGTGACTCGTTTTTGTTCAAGATTATTGTACTTGATGTTTGCTTTGCATACCCAATTTCACATGTGAAGCGCCATGGAATAAATGGCGCTATAATAATAAATAATAATAATTATGCTATTTGTACTGTGGGTCAATTGATGCCACTTTCCCAGTGCCTGTCCCTAATTTGAGTTGTTTTGACAGCTTTTGGCCCCCCCCAGGGTGTAGTCTGTGCATTTGGTTTTGCCTTTCATTGAATTCAATGGGGTTCGGATATGTTCGTCAACCTGTTCGCTGAACTGTTCGGCAAACATCGGTACATTGGTCGATCTGAACTGAACTGAACCTTGAAAGGTTTGCTCATCTCTAGTCACTATGATGCAGGGTAAGTTTCTAATATTACAGGTTAGGACCATCCCGAACTTGTGTACACCTTGACGTTGATGGGATGGGTTTTATGTTTTTTTTATCAATAACGGTGTTTATAATGTACCCAATGTTTTTTATATGCACTATTGCTTTCACTTATTTACTTACAGCAGGGTATTTACTTATTTTATTTATTTTGTTTCCGTCTTGGGTTTTGTCTGCTTTTTGGCCAGTGTGAACATGCTTCTATTTTGCATGCATACCAACTTGACTTCAGTTCATTAACTTTGGTTTAGCAATAGAGTAGCGATGTAGTACCAACCCAGAATGATGATAGGATTCTGCTCCTTATCACATAGAACAGATACCACTACAGTATATGACCACCCACTCTTAGCACTTTGTGATTACTGACCAATTGGCTCAATTCAAGCAGTGTGTTGTTCTTGGACAGACTGGTACCCTTTGTGATGCTGTCAATTTCGTGACAATATTCTTCTTGTTGCACACACCTGATGATGACCTGTTCGAAATGTTCGATGTCAGTGCCTGTAGGGTGTCCTTTAAGCATACAGTATGTCAGCCTCGACACTCGGATGATGTGTCACTTGTAAAACAATGATTGATGTGAAAAAAAATGAGCTATGGCTAGCAGAACGAATGACCAGTTTGAAAAGTGCTCAAACCAATGAGACTTTAGCTTCAATTTTGGTACCACAGAGGTTTAGTGAGTACAGATGGTAGGTCTAATTTCTTTGTCAGACTCTGGTTCCACCACCTCATAAGTGTTGTTGGTGTCAATTAATCAAGAATCCTCAAATAAGAAATTTGGAGGTGAGAGCCACATGTTGTCATGCAGCTTAGATGCAGCTGCAAGTCTTGTTTCTCGGTTAGCTGGGTTCGGATTCTCAGTCAGCTGGGTTCGGATCAGTGGAAATGTAATGCCACTGTTCAGGAGTAGAAAAACCTCTAATATGCTCTACTCTATTGCTGATATAAACATAGAATTGTTTTGTTTGGTTATATATGTAACCACACACCACTCTTAATACCTGTGTAGAATGTAAATGAATCAATTGCAATATCCATTTTGTCCTTTATAACTTCAGCAATTTACACTGCCAATACAGCAGCACAAAGTTTGAGCCTTGATACAGAGTATGCAGGTTTCAGGGTTAGTTTGGTCTTACCCAGGACAAATCCTCAATGTACTATGTTGTTGGCTTCTAAGGTATTCAGATAGTTTAGATAGGCTACTGCAGCTGTGGCCTCTATAAATGCATCAGAGAAAATGTGGACTCTTATGACAGCAGCCTAAAGGGACTTTAAGGAATAACAACTTGGGACTTTGAGATGTTCTAAGACATTCAGAGACTTCTTCCATGTCTCACACCTTTATTGTTTCAAGGACGGTAGCAGAGTATCCCAATCCGTGTTCTCAGCGATAAACTGTCTCAGCAATATCTTGCCTTGAATGGTGCTGGGTGCTGAGACTCAAGAGAATCATAGATGCTGTTTACAACAGATAAGACTTCTTGTTTCTTTAAGGGTTTGTCGCAAGCTGACAAATCGAATTTGATGTGTCCTGTTTAATGTCCTACAGCAGACCAATGTTGCGTTGCATGGGAGGAACATCAGAACCCAGATCAAGGTCCTTTTAAGCTTGTAGCATGGTCTTCAGATGGAAAAGCTTTCATTACCTCTTAGCTGTTGGAGATGATCTTATGAAGTCTGAGGTTTGCTGCAGACAGCATTTCCTGTGCTCTAGGAAGCAGATCAATTGCCTGTACACCTGCCCAAATAGATGAGCATCAGATATTAACCCCTTAATAACATCTGACGTACTAATACGCGTCTGTGCCCTGGGACTTAAGAGCCAGACCCGCATTAGTACGTCATCGCGATCGCGCGCGCACACAGGCTGTGCGGGCGCGATCGCCGCCGGGTGTCAGCTGATTGTCACAGCTGACACCCGGTACTATGTGCAGGGAGCGGTCACGCACCGCTCCCAGCACATTAACCCCCGTGATGCTGCGATCGAAGTCGATCGCGGCATTGCGGGGGCAAGGGGAGGTGATCGGCGATACTCACCTCCTCTTCCGGCTTCCAGCGCAGTCTGCAAAGGCTTCCCGGGTGTTGCCATGACGACCCGATGTCGTCATGACAACATCCGGGTCACCAGAGAGCAGGAAGATTGCTTGGACATGCGCAGTGCATCTCCAAGCAATCTTCACACTGTGCACTTCTGACAGCCTTCATGGCATAGGGATGGTGCTCCATTCCTGTGCCATGCAGGCGATCAGAAAAAAAAAAGTGAAAGTCCCAGAGTGGGACAAAGTAATAAAGTGTACAAACTGTCTGAAAGTGGAAAAAAAAAAAAAAAAAATGTGCAAAAATATTATAAAAAAATAAAAAAAATAATACACCAAAAATAAAAATATAATGTACCCATCAATAAATATTATTATAAAAAAAATAAAAACAAAACAATAAAAGTACACATATTTGGTATCGCCGCGTCCGGAACAACCTGACCTATAAAACTGTCCCACTAGTTAACCCCTTCAGTGAACACGGTAAAAAAAAAAAAAAAAAAACCAAGCAAAAAACAATGCTTTATCACCATACCGCCAAACAAAAAGTGGAATAACACGCGATCAAAAAGACGCATATAAATAAAAATGATACCGCTGAAAACGTCATCTCGTCCCGCAAAAAACAAGCCACCATATAGCTCCATCAGCCGAAAAATAAAAAAGTTATAGCTCTCAGAATAAAGCGATACTAAAAAATATTTTTTTCTATAAAATAGCTTTTATTGTGTATAAGCGCCAAAACATAGAAAAATGATACAAATGTGGTACCGCTGTAAACGTACTGACCCGAAGAGTAAAGCTGCCTCATCAATTTTACCACACGCGGAACAGAATAAAAAAAAAAAAAAAAAACAATTCCTGAATTGTTGGTTTTTGTTTATTCTGCCTCCCAAAAATCGGAATAGAAAGCGATCAAAAAATGTCACGTGCCTGAAAATGGCACCAATAACAACGTCAAGTCATCCCGCAAAAAACGAGCCATCACATGACTGTCTGCCAAAATCTGGAAAAATTATAGCTCTCAAAATATGGCGATGCAAAAACTAGATTTTACAAAAAATGCGTCTTTTAGTGTGTGACAGCTGTCAGTCATAAAAACCCCATATGATTCTGGCATTGCTGTAATCACACCGACCCGAAGAATAAAGTCGTCTAATCACTTATACCGCACAAGGAACGGCGTCAAAAATAAACTCTTGAGTTAGGATTGGGCTAGGGTTAGGGCTGGGTTTGGGGCTAGGGTTGTGCTGGGGCTAGGGTTGTGCTGGGGCTAGGGTTGTGCTGGGGCTAGGGTTGTGCTGGGGCTAGGGTTGTGCTGGGGCTAGGGTTGTGCTAGGGTTAGGGCTGGGGTTGGGATTTTTTTCAAAAGTAAGAAAAAAAGATGACGATATGGCGACTAGTGTTGAGAGCAAGTGCTCGCTACTTGAGTTTGCATCGGGTGCTCTGGTATGCATTTAGTATCGTGGGTATTTGAGTGACATGCTCGAGTCTCTGCCCCATATGCTTCGCGGCCAAAAAACTTTACGGGGATTGCCTGCCATGCACGAGCGATCCCCGCATGTTTTTTTTTGGGTGTCTAATAACCGTGAAACATGCAGAGCAGGGACTCGAGCATGTCACTCGAGCACACGCTGTACATGGTGCATACCTGAGTACCCGATGCAAACTCAAGTAGCGAGCACTTGCGCTCAAGAATAATGAAAACTTATTCAATATGATGACCTAATGTAAACAAATAATGTGCCGTACCTCTGGGTTCAAAATGTTCACTATACACCTTAATAAAATTTTGAGGGGTATAGTTTCCAAAATGGGGACACTTGTGGGGGAGCTCCACTGTTTAGGCACATCACGGGCTCTCCAAACGCGACATGGTGTCCGCTAACAAATTGAATGGAAAATCGGCTCAAATTGTTAGCGGACGCCATGTTGCGTTTGGAGAGCCCCTGTGTGCCCAAACATTGGAGCTCCCCCACAAGTGACCCCATTTTGGAAACTAGACCCCCCAAGGCACCTATCTAGATGCATAGTGAGCACTTAGAACCCCCAGGTGCTTCATAAATTGATTCGTAAAAATGAAAAAGTGAAAATAAAACACTTTTTCATTTTTATGAATCAATTTGTGAAGCACCTGGGGTTCCAAGTGCTCACTATGAATCTAGATAGGTGCCTTGGGGGGTCTAGTTTCCAAAATGGGGTCACTTGTGGGGGAGCTCCAATGTTTGGGCACACAGGGACTCTCTAAATGCAACATGGTATCCGCTAACAAATTGAATGGAAAATCGGCTCAAATTGTTAGCGGACACCACATTGCGTTTGGAGAGCCCCTCTGTGCCCAAACTTTGGAGCTCCCCCACAAGTGACCCCATTTTGGAAACTAGACCCCCCAAGGCACCTTTCGAGATGCATAGTGAGCACTTGGAACCCCCAGGTGCTTCACAAATTGATTCGTAAAAATGAAAAAGTGAAAAAAAAAACACTTTTTCATTTTTATGAATCAATTTGTGAAGCACCTGGGGTTCCAAGTGCTCACTATGAATCTAGATAGGTGCCTTGGGGGGTCTAGTTTCCAAAATGGGGTCACTTGTGGGGGAGCTCCAATGTTTGGGCACACAGGGACTCTCCAAATGCAACATGATATCCGCTAACAAATTGTCGGCTCAAATTGTTAGCGGATATCATGTTGCATTTGGAGAGTCCCTGTGTGCCCAAACATTGGAGCTCCTCCACAAGTGACCCCATTTTGGAAACTAGACCCCCCAAGGCACCTATCTAGATGCATAGTGAGCACTTGGAACCCCTAGGTGCTTCACAAATTAATTCGTAAAAATGAAAAAGTGTTTTTTTTTTCACTTTTTCATTATTACGAATCAATTTGTGAAGCACCTGGGGGTTCCAAGTGCTCACTATGCATCTAGAAAGGTGCCTTGGGGGGTCTAGTTTCCAAAATGGGGTCACTTGTGGGGGAGCTCCAAAGTTTGGGCACAGAGGGGCTCTCCAAACGCAATGTGGCGTCCGCTAACAATTTGAGCCGATTTTCCATTCAATTGGTTAGCGGATACCATGTTGCATTTAAAGAGTCCCTGTGTGCCCAAACATTGGAGCTCCCCCACAAGTGACCCCATTTTGGAAACTAGACCCCCCAAGGCACCTATCTAGATGCATAGTGAGCACTTGGAACCCCTAGGTGCTTCATAAATTGATTCGTAAAAATGAAAAAGTGTTTTTTTTTTCACTTTTTCATTGTTACGAATCAATTTGTGAAGCACCTGGGGGTTCCAAGTGCTCACTATGCATCTAGATAGGTGCCTTGGGGGTCTAGTTTCCAAAATGGGGTCACTTGTGGGGGAGCTCCAAAGTTTGGGCACAGAGAAGCTCTCCAAACGCAATGTGGTGTCCGCTAACAATTTGAGCCAATTTTCCATTCAATTTGTTAGCGGATACCATGTTGCATTTAGAGAGTCCCTGTGTGCCCAAACATTGGAGCTCTCCCACAAGTGACCCCATTTTTGAAACTAGACCCCCCAAGGCACCTATCTAGATGCATAGTGAGCAGTTGGAACCCCCAGGTGCTTCATAAATTGATTCGTAAAAATGAAAAATCATGAAGTACAATATGTCACGAAAAAACAATCTCAGAATCAGGGGGATCCGTTGAAGCGTTCGAGAGTAATTACCTCATAAAGTGACAGTGGTCAGAATTGTAAAAATTGGCCCGGTCATTAACGTGCAAACCACCCGCGGGGCTTAAGGGGTTAATTAGTGGTGAGAGAACGTGCTCGCCATTACTCGGTACTCACCCGAGCATCATGGTGCTCGACAATCTCGGCGATTATTTAGAGCTGCTCGGGCGGGAGCTCGGGTCCCCGCCCTGCATGTTTGGTGCTTTTTAGAGAGCCAATGAACATACAGGGATTGCTTGCCATGCACTGTAATGCTGTAGCCATGTTGGTTGTGGGCATTACAGTGATTGGCTGTCCACACAGCATCATCAGATCTATATAAGACCTGGTGCCGCTATGCTCGTCACAATCTACTCCGAAAACAGGCAGAGTTGGGAGAGATGCTGCTGAGTCAGGGAGAGATTTGCTTGTTTATAGTTAGTATAGATATTCCACAACATATATACACTGCTCAAAAAAATAAAAGGAACACTCAAATAACACATCCTAGGTCTGAATGAATGAAATATTCTCATTGAATACTTTGTTTTGTACAAAGTTGAATGTGCTGACAACAAAATCACACAAAAATCATCAATGGAAATTAAATTTATTAACCAATAGAGGCCTGGATTTGGAGTCACCCCCAAAATTAAAGTGGAAAAACACACTACAGGCTGATCCAACTTTGATGTAATGTCCTTAAAACAAGTCAAAATGAGGCTCAGTATTGTGTGTGGCCTCCACGTGTCTGTATGACCTCCCTACAATGCTTGGGCATGCTCCTGATGAGGTTGCGGATGGTCTTTTGTTGGATCTCCTCCCAGACCTGGACTAATGCATCCGCTAACTCCTGGACATTCTGTGGTGCAATGTGACGTTGGTGGATGGAGCGAGACATGATGTCCCAGATGTGCTCAATCGGATTCCGGTCTGGGGAATGGGTGGGCCAGTCCATAGCTTCAATGCCTTCATCTTGCAGGAACTGCTGACACACTCCAACCACATGAGGTCTGGCATTGTCCTGCATTAGGAGGAACCCAGGGCCAACCGCACCAGCAAATGGTCTCACAAGGGATCTGAGGATCTCATCTTGGTACCTAATGGCAGTCAGGCTACCTCTGGTGAGCACATGGAGGGCAGTGCGATCCTCCAAAGAAATGCCACCCCACACCATTACTGACCCACTGCCAAACCGGTCATGCTGAAGGATGTTGCAGGCAGCAGATCACTCTCCACAGCGTCTCCAGACTCTGTCACTTCTGTCACATGTGCTCAGTGTGAACCTGCTTTCATCTGTGAAGATCACAGGGCGCCAGTGGCGACTTTGCCGATCCTGGTGTTCTGTGGCAAATGCCAAGCGTCCTGCACGGTGTTGGGCTGTGAGCACAACCCCCACCTGTGGACGTTGGACCCTCATACCACCCTCATGGAGTCAGTTTCTAACCATTTGTGCAGACACAAACATTTGTGGCCTGCTGGTGGTAATTTTGCAGGGCTCTGGCAGTGCTCCTCCTGTTCCTCCTTGCACAAAGGCGGAGGTAGCGATCCTGCTGCTGGGTTGCTGCCCTCCTACGGCCCCCTCCACATCTCCTGGTGTACTGGCCTCTCTCCTGGTAGCGCCTCCAACCTCTGGACTTTACGCTGACAGACACAGTAAACCTTCTTCACAGCTCGCGTTGATGTGCCATCCTGGATGAGCTGCACTACCTGAGCAATTTCTGTGGGTTGTAGAGTCCGTCTTATGCTATCATGAGTGTGAAAGCACAACCAACATTCAAAAGTGACCTAAACATCAGCCAGAAAGCATTGGTACTGAGATGTGGTCTGTGGTCCTGACCTGCAGAATAACTCCTTTATTGAGGGTGTCTTGAAAATTGTCAATAATTTCCATCTATTGTCTATTCCATTTGCGCAATGGCATGTGGAATTGGTTGTCAATCAGTGTTGCTTCCTAAGTGGACAGTTTGATTTCACAGAAGTTTGATTCACTTGGAGTTATATTCTGTTGTTTAAATCTTCCCTTTATTTTTTTGAGCAGTGTATATATTCATGTGAACTAACAGTCCTTCTGAGGACTAATCTAGCTGCATATATTCAGTGGTGATATCAGAAGTTAGGCAGGGTGGCAGGGTATGTGGCAGACTGCAGTACATACAGTACAAGAGGGTCCATAGCACATTCTGACTGATCCTGCTGTGACAGATATTTGCAGACATAGCCCCAGATATCAGAGGCCAGGGTTAATTTTTTTTTTTATCTTCATCCTGGTTATTTGCTTAAAAAGCAAGGCAGGCAGGGTATATGACAGACTGCAGTGCATGATACAGCACAAGAGGGTCCATTGCACATTCTGACTGCTGCTATTATAGATATTTGTAGACATAGCCCCAGATATCAGGGGCCAGGACTAATTTTTTTTATCTTAATCCTAATTATTTGCTTATAAAGCAATCCAGAGTACACAAGTTTTCTGCTCCATTTGCTTGTTAGCACTGCAGAATACAGCCAGAACTTTTCCATATTACAGCGATAAAAATCCAGAAATTTCTAGTGAATGTGGAAAACATTGGCCTCCATTTCACACGAGGTCGCTGTGAAGAATAACATTAGAAAACTACAGACCTGCAATTTAAAACCGTGGTTCTCCGTCAGACGTATGATATATAACTGCGTTCCAAAATCAGCCATTTCTGGATTCCATTTCCATTTTGTTGCAGTGTGTCAGCAAAGCTATTCACATGAGGTCACTGTGAAGAATAGTATTAGTGAACTACAGGCCTGCAATTTAAAACCGTGGTTCTCCATCAGACATATCACATATAACTGCGTTCCAAATCCAGCCATTTCTAGCTTCCATTTCTATTTTGTTGCAGTGTGTCGGTGAAGCTATTCACACAAGGTTGCTGTGAAGAATAGTATTAGTAAACTACAGGCCTGCAATTTAAAACCGTGGTTCTCCATCAGACATATCACATATAACTGCGTTCCTAATTCATCCATTTCTGGCTTCCATTTCCATTTTGTTGCAGTGTGCCAGTGAAGCTATTCACACGAGATCGCTGTGAAGAATTGTAACTTACAGGCCCACTATTTAAAACCGTGGTTTTTCATCAGACTTATCACATATAACTGCGTTTCAAATCCAGCCATTTGTACTGAACGGAAAATATTGTCCTCCATTTAAAATTGGCAAGGTGCGTGGCAAGGGACGGGGAAGTGAACGTGATGGTGTATACAGAGGCCGAGGCCGTGGGCAAGCTGAAATTGTGCCACAACAAACACCCTCATCTTATCGCTCGACTTTCCTGTCCCAATTACTAAGGGACCGCAGAACACCACTATTGAACACAGAACAGTGTCAAAAGGTTGTTGGTTGGATAGCAGAAAATGCTTCCAGTCCCTTTACCACCACCACCCTGTCTTTCATACGATCAAGTCTCAGTAGCCGTGAGTCTGGACCGCAGACTCACTCCGTTCCTCACTCTGATCCTCCTTCTTCCCACCATGCCGAGTGCCCAGAGACAACTGATCCCACACTTGGACACTCTGAAGAGCTGTTCACTTTTTCATTTGTAGATTCGGGCCTCTTGCTGGGCCAGCTTCAAGTGAGTCAAGAGGTGAACGCGTGTAGCGATGCCCAAATATTTGAGCAGCCATGATCACATGAAGGCAATAGTGGGAAAGTACAATTACCGTCTCAAGAGGTGGATGATGATGAGACACAATTGCCAGAAAGTCAGGATGAGGACCAGGGTGGAAGACATGGTGGTGGATGATATAGTAACTCACCCAACCTGGCAGGGGAACATGCAGGGCAAGGACAGCAGCACACAGGGAGAGGGAAGCGTAGCACCACAACAGGCAGGAAGAAGCAGTGTGGTGGCCGCAGACTCAAGGCGGAAAAGCAATTCCAGTAACGCCAACATGAGGGAAGTTGCCAGCACAACAGTGTCTGCAGATGACACCGCTGCTTCTTCCACTGCTGTGCGTGCAAGCCTAACCCCTAGCTATGGAATATGCGAAGATGCCTCCTGCCCTGCACATGTCGTTGCACAGTGTCTGCGGGTGGCACCATTGCTTCTTCTGCTGTTGTGCATGCAAGCCAATCCCCTGTCCATGGTGCATGTGAAGATGCCTCCTGCCATGCATCTGTCGTTTCACACTCTCAAGTAGCAGCATCAGGAAGCACGTCCACGTCCTTGTCCCAGATCAGCGTTCAGTTGTCCCTACCCCAGTCCTTGGAACACAAATACAAATACGCAGCCAATGCCCCACAGGACACACTACTAAATTCACACATTTCACAAATGCTTATGCTCAAAATGTTGCCTTTTAGGCTCGAGGAGACAAAAGCTTTCTGCAACCTGATGGCGGTGGCCTTCGCTCGGTACTTGATCCCCAGCCGCCACTATTTCTCCCTGTGTGCTGTCCCCGCTTTAAACGAGCACGTGTCCCACAACATGCCTCAACAATGTAGTTACTGGGAAAGTCCACCTAACCACGGACACGTGGACAAGTGCTTGTGGGCAGGGACGGTACATCTCGCTGACGGCACACTGGGTTAATATAGTGGAAGCCGGGACCCAGTCGGACCTTGGGACAGAACACATCCTCCCGACGCCAAGGATTGTGTGCCCTGGGTCAATCAGGGTTGCCCCCACATTCTAAAGATCCTGCACCTCCTCCTCTTCAGCCTCCATTTCCGAAATGACCACATCAGTCAGAAGCTGGAAGCACTGCAGCACTGCCTCGGCCAAGCGGCAACAGGCCGTGCTGAAGCTAATATGTTTAGATGACAAGCTGCACAACGCTGAAGAGTTGTGGACAGCTCTGAAAGAGCAGGCAGATCTGTGGCTGACACCGCTGAACCTACAGCCAGGCATGGCCATGTGTGACAATGGCCATAACCTGGTGGCTGCTCTAAAGCGAAGCAAGCTCACACACGTACCATGCCTGGCCCATGTGTTTAAGCTCGTGGTTCAACGGTTTCTCAAAACCTATCCGGATCTGCAGGATCTGCTTGTCAAAGTATGCTACGTGTGTGCCCATTTTAGAAAGTCAGCTACAGCTGCCGCCGCCCTTGCCGTGCTTCAGCAGCGTTTGCAGCTTCCGGCTCACAGACTGGTGTGCGATGTTCCCATGCATTGGAACTCTACATTGCAGATGTTGCGAAGGATTTGTGAGTAGAAGAGGGCAGTTGTTGACTAATAGTATCAACAAGGCCATCGGTATTCAGGTCAGACTCCACACATAAGACCTCAGGAGTGGACATGGATGTCAGACATCTGTACCATCTTCCAAAACTTTGAGGACTCCAGCAAGATGGTGAGCGGTGATAACACCATAATTAGCATCACCATCCCACTTCTCTGTCTTCTGAAACTCTCTCTGCTCACAATTAAAGAGGATGCATTGCAGGCAGAGCATGATGAGATGGAGCAAGGAATCATACAGGGTAATTCCATTAGAGATGAGCGTTGTTCTACTCGAACTGTTCGTCAATCTCAAATTCGAGCTGTTTTGGGCGGTGTTCGAGCCGTTCGGCGAACACGAACAATTTGAGAAAAATTCGGCTGTTCGAGGTTATGTTCGATAACTGTTCGTGCACCAAATCATAACTGGATTTTTTCTCAGTAATGATGAAAATTAATGTTAATACGCAGTTTGAGTGTACAGCGGGGTGGGGGGAGGGGCAGGGGATGGATCTCTGCAGGAACAATGAAGATCTCCATTTTTTCTCTTTCCCGCATTTACAGTGGGGAGGTGCAATCTGTCAGCCTATCAGCAGCGCACACACGGAGCGAAGTGCTTTTTTTCACACAAGCAAGGGCATGTGTCATTGGCAGTGTATGTCACATGTCCTTGCCCTATAAGACCAAGCCATTTTCCCCGTCGCCACCATTTTCTCACTGCTGCAGCTGCGTGTTAGACGGCACCGCTGTTGCTGTGTGCGCTATACCTTGTTAATTTCAAGCCAATTTTCGCACAAATATACAGATAGCTTGGGAGTAGGGAATAGTTGTGATTGCAGTCCTTTTAAGGACTAGGTTACAGCATTTCCTACGACTTTTATCAGGCAGGTCTGTGCTCTTAAATAGATAGGTTGTGGGAGTAAAGACTAATTGTAATTGGAGTCCTTTTCAGGACTAGGTTACATCAGTTCCTATCAGTTTTTGCCAGGCAGGTCTGTGCCAGTGCTGTGCAAGTTTTTTTCACAGCATTTGGCTGAATCTAGCAAAGCTAATCCTTTTTGGCCTATTGCAAAGTGTGTAAGTCAGTGGAGTAGCCTATCTGTGTTGCAAGATATACCACCTGTGTATAGAATACCAATTTTTTTACTGCACCTAGTGAAGTAAAATCTTTTGGGCATAGCATCATTCTATTAGTCCATCTATACTGACCTCCATCAGGTTGCAAATTGAATATAATTTTTTTCTGCATCTAGCTCTGAAAAAATATTGGGCTTCTAGCTGTGTGTGGGACTTGTTCTATTAATCCATCTATACAGACCTCCATCAGGTTGCAAACTGAATATATTTTTTTCTGCATCTACCTCTGAAAAAATATTGAGCTTCTAGCTGTGTGTGGGACTTGTTCTATTAATCCATCTATACAGACCTCCATCAGGTTGCAAACTGAATATATTTTTTCTGCATCTACCTCTGAAAAAATATTGAGCTTCTAGCTGTGTGTGGGACTTGTTCTATTAATCCATCTATACAGACCTCCATCAGGTTGCAAACTGAATATAATTTTTTTCTGCATCTAGCTCTGAAAAAATATTTGGCCTTCTAGCAGTGTGTGGGACTTGTTCTATTAGTCCACCTATACTGACCTCCATCAGGTTGCAAATTCAAAATAATTTTTTGTATGCATCTAGCTCTGAAAAAATATTTGGCCTTCTAGCAGTGTGTGGGACTTTCTCTGTTAGTCCATCTATACTGACCTCCATCAGGTTGCAAATTAAAAATAATTTTTATCTGCATCTACAGTACCTCTGAAAAAATATTTGGCCTTCTAGTAGTGTGTCGGACTTTCTCTATTAGTCCATCTATACTGACCTCCATCAGGTTGCAAATTAAAAATAATTTTTATCTGCATCTACAGTACCTCTGAAAAAATATTTGGGCTTCTAGCTGTGTGTGGGACTTGTTGTATTAGTCCATCTATACTGACCTCCATCAGGTTGCAAACTGAATATATTTTTTTCTGCATCTACCTCTGAAAAAATATTGGGCTTCTAGCTGTGTGTGGGACTTGTTGTATTAGTCCATCTATACTGACCTCCATCAGGTTGCAAACTGAATATATTTTTTTCTGCATCTAACCCAGCCAATAGTTTTGGCCTAATACCACAGTTTGGCCACTCAGCTCTGCTCGGTTACCATCCATTGTTTTTTTGTGCAAACAACTCCAGAGTTGTGAATTAGTTAACCACCAAAATGAGTGGAAAAAGGCCTGCTGCTGGTGGAAAGGGGAATAGGCGTGTTGGGAAGGGGAAAAAAGGTTGTGTCCGTGGGGTAGGTGTTAAAGCAACAGTAACATCTGCAGAAGAAAGACCATCTTCCAGCCAAACTAAAATGTCTACTTCTTTTAGCGGACAATGTGATAAGATCCCTTTCTTACGGCCACGCCAATCGCTACAAATTCCAGATGAGGCACAAAAACAGCAGGTGCTTCAACGGATATCAAGTGCTCCTTTAAGTGGGCTCTCCTCCACATCAACTTCAACATCACAAATACTCCAGTCCTCAAAGGTGTCACCCCAATCGCACTTGCTTCCTCACAGCTCCCAAATCTCCAGCTGCCCGTCTGAGTATGAGGTAGAACAGATGGTTGAGTCTGCAGAGCTGTTTACTCATACTATAGCCTGGGAATCAGAGGTCGACTCCAGCGCTTCTGTGAATTCAGACGAGGAAATGATCTGCACTGATGCCCAGAATCTTTATGAGTCGGATCCAGGACCAGACGCAGAAGGTTCTGACCATAATGTAGACCCTCATTCCCAAACTGTAACTCCTGTTGGTGGAGACAATGAGGAAGACGATGATAAGACTCAAATACCTGATTGGAGCGACAACTTTAGTTTTTTGTCAGGGCAGGAACAGGTTGGCTCTGAGGACGACGGGTGTGATAACACACAGGGTGATGATGATGAGGTTGGAGATCCCACTTACTGTCAACCCACAGTCAGCCAAGAGATGAGGTCAGCAGAGGAGGTGGAGGAAGATGCTAGTGACGACGAGGTCAGGTTGCGCCTTCCTGGACAGAGACGTAGTACTGGAAGCACGTCAACAACTGCATCCTCAAACACAACTCTCCCTCTCACCACAAGTCGTGGTGGCTCTTCAGGTCGCATGGGTGCTAAGCCTTGCATAGCCTGGGCATTTTTTCAGATCGATAAAGATGACCCAACTCGTGTTATCTGTAACATTTGTCAGCAAAAGCTAAGTAGAGGCCAAAAAATACATAGTTTGAGTACTTCATGCATGAACCGGCACATGGACATGAAGCATAAGTTGCAGTGGGAAGCTCAGTGTGCTACAATGCGGCCTAGCCGGCCGGGCCAACCACCGTCTGCCATATCTTGTGCATCCGCGGCCTCTTCATCCTCTGTGACTGGGGGGACAGCAGTCACACCTGTTTTGGGGCGCAGACCTGCCACCTCTTTACCCGCAACAGCCAGCGTGATTGGCAGGTCATCATTTTCTTTGGAGGTGGGAACACCAGCTGGTGTTGAGCGCTGTCCGACATCGATAGCACCACCTTTGGATCAAGGCAACCTAACATGTCCGCCTGCATCTTCCTCACAGACCGGCCGTTTGCCGGGGACACCCTTATCAACCCCGTCTAAGCACAATAGCCAGCCCTCGGTCCCTCAGATGTGGACAAGTAAAAGACCATTTCCTCCTAGCCATGAGAAAGCTAAGAGGTTGAATTTCACCATCTGCAAGCTCTTGGCTACAGAAATGCTGCCTTTCCGCCTGGTGGACACAGAGGATTTTCGAGACCTTATGTCCGTCGCAGTGCCCCAGTACCAGATGCCCAGTCGGCACTACTTCTCAAAGAAAGGTGTGCCTGCGCTCCACCAGCATGTCGCACACAACATCACCGCTTCTTTGAGAAACTCTGTGTGTGACAGGGTGCATTTCACCACAGACACTTGGACGAGTAGGCATGGACAGGGGCGTTACATGTCGCTGACTGGGCACTGGGTAACTATGGTGACAGCAGGACAAGGGGCTGCTGTCCAAGTCTTGCCGTCCCCACGAGTTGTGCGTCAATCCTCTTTATGTCAAAGTTCCTCCACTGCTTCTGCCTCCTCAACCTCCTCTCGGTCTTCCACCTGCACCCAAAGCCTGTCTGGTCATGCCACAAGCTTTTTAACTGCGCAGAAGGGATCCTGCACACCTCCTTACTATGCTGGCAGTAGGGCTCAACGTCATCAGGCGGTTTTTACATTGAAATGTCTGGGAAATGTGAGTCACACAGCTGAGGAGTTGTGGTCAGCTCTGGAGAACCAATTTCATGAATGGTTGTCTCCACTGGACCTGAAACCAGGGAAGGCCGTGTGCAACAATGCTGCAAACCTGGGTGCGGCCCTTCGCCGGGGCAATGTCACACATGTGCCTTGTATGGCTCACGTGTTGAACCTGGTTGTCCAGCAATTTTTAGCCCACTATCCCAGACTAGATGGCCTTCTGCAGAGGGCACGGTCGCTGTGTGCTCACTTCCGCCGTTCGCATCCCGCAGCTCAGCGACTTACATCTCTACAGAAGTCGTTGGGCCTGCCACTTCACCGGCTAAAATGCGATGTGCCTACCCGGTGGAATTCAACTCTGCACATGTTTCAGCGACTGTGGCAGCACCGACAAGCCCTGGTGCAATACGTTCTGACGTATAGCCTGGGCCAACGAGATTCAGAGGTGGGGCAAATCACGCTGGAGGAGTGGTCTCAGATCAGGGACCTATGCACCCTTCTGCACAGTTTTGAAATGGCGACGAAGATGTTTAGTGCTGACGATGCCATTATCAGCATGACTATTCCGGTGATTTACATGCTGGAGCACATGTTAAACAGAATTCGGAGTCAGGTGGTGGCACAAGAGGAGGTGGAGGAAGTAGAGGAGGAGGAGTTGTATGC
Source organism: Phyllobates terribilis (assembly GCF_046119375.1). Taxonomy (NCBI): domain Eukaryota; kingdom Metazoa; phylum Chordata; class Amphibia; order Anura; family Dendrobatidae; genus Phyllobates; species Phyllobates terribilis. The sequence continues at coordinate 321,281,426 of NW_027362762.1, read as the reverse complement.
GGAAGGGCTAACATCTGCAAGGTCCAGACAGTCGGCAGCACCAAGGCGGCAGGCATGTGAGGGTGGGGGAGATGGTTTTACCAGGGCGCATGGTAGCAGCCAAACTAGTGAGGAAGGTGCAGGAGCCCAGGAAGAAGTGAAGGACGAACTGATGGAAGACTCATCAGATGAGGGAGACCTTGATCACATTTCTGTTGTGCGAGGTTGGGGGGAGAGGACAGAGGAAGGAAGCATGATTGTTACCTCGCCACCAACACAACAGGGACTTGGTGCTCCTGGATGCGCAACACACATGAGTGCCTTCTTGCTGCACTACCTGCAACATGACCCTCGAATTGTGAGAATTAGAAATAATCCTGACTACTGGGTTGCCACACTGTTAGATCCCCGGTACAAAAGTAAATTTGCAGAAATTATTCCTGCCATAGAAAGGGATGCACGCATGCATGAGTATCAGCAGAGACTGTTGCAGAATCTTACATGTGCTTTTCCACAAAATACCAGTGGTGCACGTAGTGAATCTCACAGTTCCAACTTGCCAACCATGGGACCGTCAAGTGTTCAGCACTCAAACCGTAACAGAACCACAGTATCTGCTGGTAACATCAATTTTGCTGAATCATTTCACCACTTTTTTAGCCCATCCTTTGCAAGGCCACAGGAGACAAGAAGTCTGACACATAGTCAACGCCTAGAGACGATGGTACAGGAGTATCTCCAAGTAAACATTGAAGCCACGACTGTGTCACTGGACCCTTACTCTTTTTGGGCTTCCAATCTGGATAAATGGCCGGAGCTAGCCACTTACGCCTTGGAGATCTTGTCATGCCCCGCAGCCAGCGTTCTGTCTGAACGTGTGTTCAGCGCTGCTGGTGGTGTGCTGACAGATAAGCGCACGCGGCTCTCCACTGATAATGTAGACAGACTCACGTTCATAAAGATGAACAAATCATGGATCCGAAACGACTTTTCTACCCCTGTGTCATCCTGGGGAGAGTAAAAGCTTGATGATTGGTTAAAATCACCCTACCAACCGTTTTAAGCTTTCAAATTACTAATCATGTTTATCTGTATCTTGACTGGAAAATAATTTGGGCTTTGTAGCAGTGTGCAGCACTGATCCTATTAGGCCATCTATACTAAAGCTTCACCAGATTTAAAATTAAAAATAATTTTTAGCTGCATCTAGCCCGGAAAATAATTTTGGGGCTCCGAGATGCGCAAGACACATAAGTGCCTTCTTGCTGCACTACCTGCAGCATGACCCTCATATTGTCAGAATTCGAAGTAATCATGACTACTGGGTTGCCACACTCTTAGATCCCCCAAACTTTTCGATCAACCTTTTCATTTTAATAAAGACCAAAAAAATGGTCATTTTTGAAATTATAAGCATTAGCAGGTTGTTAGAAACTGAAATCAAACAGTTTTCAACTCAAAACTTTATTCTAGGTGATGTTACATTTTCACATAGGACCCCTTGTTCGAAAGGAGCTTCTGAACTCTCTCGTCCATTGAATTTGTCAGGTTTTGGATGGTTTCTGCTTCAATTGTTTTGCATGAGGACAGAATACCCTCCCAGAGCTGTTGCTTAGATGTGAACTGCCTCCCGCCATCATAGACACTCCTTTTAATGATGCTCCAAAGGTTCTGAATGGGGTAGAGGTCAGGGGAGCATGGGGGTCACACCATAAGTTTGTCCCCTTTTATGCCCATATCAGCCAGAGATGCAGATGTTTTATGTGCAGCATGAGATGGTGCATTATCATGCAGAAAAATGATCTTGCTGTGAAATACACGGTTCTTCTTCTTGAACCATGGCAGGAAGTGCTGTTTGAGAAAATCCACATACATTATGGAGTTCATCTTTAGCGCCTTCAGGGATCCTAAAGGGGCCGACAATCTCTCTCCCCATGATTCCAGCCCAAAACATTACTCCACCTCCTCCTTGTTGGCGCTGTAGCCGTGTTTGCGTGGGGTGTCCATCAACCAGCCATCCTCCACTCCATCCATCTGGACCATCGAGCGCTGCACGGCACTCATCCGTGAACAAAACAGTTTTGAAATCAGTCTTCATGTAATGTTTGGCCCACTGGAGCCGTTTCTGCTTGTGTGAAGTGGATAGAGGAGGTCGACAGGATGGCGTATGCACAGCTGCAAACCTCTGAAGGAACCTGCATCTTGTTGTTCGGGGGACGTTGGAGGCACAAGCAGCTTCAAAAACTTGTCTGATGCTATGACAAGGCTTTTTTGCCGCTGCTCTTTCAACCTGACGTAATTGCCTGTAGGAAAGAGTCCTCAATTTGCCCTTATCAGCACGCACACGTGTGTACTGTGAATCAGCTACATACTTCTTGATTGCCAAGACACTTCATCCTGATCATCGCACAATGTTGATTGTAGTCATGCCTTGACCTAAACACTCCACAATTTGTTGCTTCTCAGCAGCCGACACATCCTTTTTCTTTCCCATTTTGGCAGAAAATGTAGGCTGCTTAATAATGTGAGAGAGCCTTCTTAAGTAGTCTTGCCTTTCATTGGACACACCTGCCAAACTAATTAGCACAGGTGTCTGCAATTGCTTACAGTGATATAAAGAGCCCTGACACACATCACCATCAATGAGTTTAACTGACAAACAAACAAATTCTTCCCTTATCACTCCTAAACACTTTTTGCATAATAATTTGGAACGCAGTGTACATGTGCTTATCCACAAAACACCAGCGGTTCACGTAGTGAATCTTACAGTTCTAACTTGCCAACCGTGGTCTGTATGGAGTTGTTCAATAAAGGGCCCAAAATTAAGATAACATAGATGGGAGAGGTCTCTATGAATAGGAATTCCTAAGTATTTGATACCCTGTGAGGGACAGGCAAAGGGAAAGTTGGACTGGATGGAATCCTATATGGATTTGGGGAGGGAGACATCGAGGGCCTCAGACTTCGCTGCATTGATTTTAAAATTTGACCATGTAACAAAGTGATCTATTTCAGCCATAACAGCATGGATGGATATATGTGATTGAGTGATATATACTAGGACATCATCAGCAAATAGAGAGCACTTGTACTCGGTGCCTCCCACCTCAATCCACCTAATATTGGGGTTATGGCGAATTGATGAGAGCAGGTGCTCCGTCACTAGGATGTATAAGAGAGGGGACAGAGGACATCCCTGCCTTGTCCCATTGGTGATTGTGAAAGGTGATGAAAATGTTCTGACGCACCCCCTGGGCCTTGGGACACCCGGAGCCGGACCCTTTTTGGTGGATGCTGGTGGTTGTAGTCTTCGTGGCGGCGACCCGGTTCCGTGGCTCAGGGCGGTCAAACCAGTGGCGGAACTATTTATGTGGTTTTGATGTTTAAATGTACGACTACGCCACCCGTGGATTGCGGTCAGAGTGAACCGCCGCTACAGGGCAGACCGCTGAGGCTGGTGTTGTGGGCGCAGCAGAGCGTAGCATAACTCCCTGCTCCTGCACTACCGGGTTCCCCTTCCTCAGTGTTCCCTCCCCCCACTCCAGCCAGGGACAGGGACTGTCGTGACCATCTCAGGGGCATATTGGTCGCCCTGCCCCACGGCAATGTGGTGTAATGCATGCAGGTGTCGGGTCCTGATCCACACTCCATCCTTACCTGAGAGTGAGATATCACACCTCTGGGTGAGGTGCAATACGTCTGTAGCAACCGAGCCCTCAGGGTGCTACAGTTCCATTTATCTTCAGCCTAGGTGACGTATTGTGATACAGGGCCGTGATTTTGGCTATAAAAGGGTCCCCTAGACCCCTACCCCAAGCTTTTTAAGAGAATCATATATGGCGTGCCAGGAGACTCTATGGAATGCTTTCTCAGCATCCAACGAGAGTATCTAATTACAAATTTTTAACTGCATCTAGCCCAGGAAATACTTTGTGCCTAGTAGCAGTGTCTGCTAGTCAGCGGATTATCCCGGCTGTTAAGCAAGCTACACCACCTGTAGTTTAGACACTTAATTTTTTCAAAGGAAATGCTTCGGGACCATGGGATACTCAGTGAAGAGCATCAGGAGGCACCCCAAGGCATAGGGGCTGGGACTGGCACTAGGATGCCTTGCGGTGGACAGCCGAGCTCGATCCTTATAAAAGCTTTTTAACTGCAGCAGCTTTAGTGGACGCTATTGGAGCTGGAATTACGCGGCTGCTGGCATGAGACTTGCCCTCCAATAGATACTTGTAAATGGATTTAAAGTGTATTCATTCAAATTAGAGAGACAATTTAAATTAAAAAGCTTAGAGCTGCCTCCACCACAGGGGGGCTCGCTCGACCCACCAGCGGACAGGCACCAGTATTGGGAGAGGGGGGCTGGCCATCAGGGTTCACCGCGGCTCTGGCACAAACCCGACGACACGGAGGTGGCACGGGCAGGAGCGGACTGGCCGTGTCGGCTTCTCACTTTTTGGATTTTAGAAGGGCATGACATGCCTATATCTGTGTCTCCCCCTCCTTTTACTCCTCCACCTCTTTTATTTTCGCATGACTATGTGTACTTGTCACTTTTCCATGTGTTAGTTATGTCTTCTGAGCAGTTTTTCAGCTTTTGGACACCTTTGAAGGTGTTTTCTATGTGTTTCTATGTGTTTTTGTTTGCCTGCCATTGGTTTTAACGGTGTTCGAAGGTGTTCGACGAACAGTTCGACGAACAGTTCGGCGAACACACGGGTGTTCGACGAACCGAACCGAACTCGAACACTACGGGGGTGGCTCAACACTAAATTCCATACAGCCCAGCCTCATCTCATCCAACGTGGATTGGGTGACAATGGGAAAGAGGAGGAGGAAGAACAGGAGCTAGTTTCCTGCGCTATAGACGGTACTACCTTCACCACTATCATACTGTCTGTTCAGCGTGAATGGCCTGAGGACAGGGAGGAGGAGGAGGAGGGGGATGAGAAGGAGAGCATGGTCAGTCATCCTCTTGGTGAGGACATGGAAGGCTTGCCTGTTAGCAGTCTGGCACACATGGCTGAGTTTACGTTATGCTGCCTTTCCCGTGACCCTCGCATTGTCCAAATTTTTGGTAACAGTCATTACTGGTTGGTGACACTTTTAGACCCATGCTACAAGGAGAACTTTCCTTATTCCGGCGACAGACAGGCCTAAAAAAATGGGGCAGTACCAGAAGGCCCTTGTTGCGGAATTATTAAAAAAATTCCCATCTGAAAATGCTGGCGGCAGAGGTCACAGTTCATTTGACAACCAAGGAGTACAGGCGAGAGAGACACAAATGCAATCCAACAGATGCAGGGGAACACTTTCCAAGTTCTGGGACAGTTTTCTCAGACCCTCCCATCGCACAGGCCCTGAGGTGCGGGGTACTCTCACAAGGAGGGAAAAGTTGAAAATGCCGACAGGCTGACTACTATAAAAATAAACAATCCTCATCCTCCACCACCATATCACCCCCATATCTACCATATCACAATATCTATGTCTCTTGCATGGGGCATTGAAGTTTTGGGCAGCCATTGCATTCACTGCATAGGCAAACAGAATGGGAGACCCACTTCCTAATAATGGAAACATTGTTTTTAGGATGCCTTCCGACCTCTACGTCTCTTGAAAGGGGCATTGGAGTTCCTTCAAATTTTTGGCAGCCATTGCATTCACTGTATAGCCAAACAATATGGGAGACCCACTTCCTAATAATGGGAACATTGTTTTCAGGAGGCCCTCCAACCTCTACGTCTCTTGCAAGGGGCATTGGAGTTCCTCCAAATTTTTGGCAGCCGTTGCATTCACTGCATATGCAAGAACAGTATAGAAACATGTTGTTAATGCATACCCTATAACGGTATAGCAGAACCGCTCCTTTCTAATGGGAACATGTCGTTACTGTGGCCCAGCTCTTTGTGTCTTTGAATTGTTATTGTCATTTTTCCTGAATTTTGGCAGCCGCTGTACTCACTGCATACCCTATAACTGTATAACAGACCCGCTCATTTCTAATGGAAACATATCGTTACTGTGGCCCAGCTCTGTGTCTTTAAATTGCTATTGGTGTTTTTCCTAAATTTTGGCAGCCGCTGTACTCACTGCATACCCTATAACTGTATAGCAGACCCGCTCCTTTCTAATGAGAACATGTCGTTACTGTGGCCCACCTCTATGTGTCTTTAAATTGTTATTGGGTTTTTTCCCAAATTTTGGCAGCCCTTGCAGTCACAGCATGGGCATTACCACTATAGGAGATCCACTCCTTTATAATGGGAAATTTTTTTTTACTGAGGCCCTTCTCTATGACTCTTCAAAGGGGTATTGAGGAGAGTCCAAATTTTTTGCAGCCCTTGCATTCACTGCATATGCAATAACAGTATAGGAGACCCACTTTTTAATAATGGAAACAACAAAGCATAGCCGACTGCTGGCCCTTTACAAATAGTAAGAGCAGCCTTATGGCCCTATAAAAATAGTCTTTGTGACTTTCAAAGTCCCTCCTTCATAAATGAAGCAGGATGTGTCTGATCATGTCTCACACACCACATGGCAAGATAAGGTAGTAAAATGTTAAAATGACATTTTCGAGTTTCCCATAGACTTACATTGGGCTCGTTACTCGGACCGAGCACTCGAGCATTCCAATTTGCTTGACCCGAGGAACGAGTACCCGAGCATTTTAGTGCTCGCTCATCACTAATCTTTTTTTTCTCTCACCTTGTTGGGCTTTCCGTGTCAGTCCATAGATTGCTGTAGCAGATGAGGGTCTATTGCCAAAGACATGTGCGTACCTTCATCTAGCAATCTCTGATCTCGTGGATGTCATTGTCCTTGTGCCATAGGAGCCTGAGAAAGTTTCTACTGTCTTCCCCCATGATAAACAATGAAACACTTGCTGGATGTCGGCCATTACTGCAAACGATTCTTGTCTGAAGTGAATCAGTGCAACACTAAAGCTGTTGTTTAGGTTAGTCCCAGTGAAGAGCAGGTTGTTAAGACCCAGTGCTCAGTATGAAGGCACTCTGATTTCTTAGGTTTGCGATGGTGATAAACACTAGAGATGAGCGTTGTTCTACTCGAACTGTTCGCCAATCTCAAATTCGAGCTGTTTTGGGCGGTGTTCGAGCCGGTCGGCGAACACGAACAATTTGAGAAAAATTCGGCTGTTCGAGGTTGTGTTCGATAACTGTTGGATTTTTTCTCAGTAATGATGAAAATTAATGTTAATACGCAGTTTGAGTGTACAGCGGGGCGGGGGGAGGGGCAGGGGATGGATCTCTGCAGGAACAATGAAGATCTCCATTTTTTTTTCTCTTTCCCGCATTTGCAGTGGGGAGGTGCAATCTGTCAGCCTATCAGCAGCGCACACACGGAGCGAAGTGCTTTTCTTCACACAAGCAAGGGCATGTGTGATTGGCAGTGTATGTCACATGTCCTTGCCCTATAAGACCAAGCCATTTTCCCCGTCGCCACCATTTTCTCACTGCTGCAGCTGCGTGTTAGACGGCACCGCTGTTGCTGTGTGCGCTATACCTTGCTAATTTCAAGCCAATTTTCGCACAAATATACAGATAGCTTGGGAGTAGGGAATAGTTGTGATTGCAGTCCTTTTAAGGACTAGGTTACAGCATTTCCTACGACTTTTATCAAGCAGGTCTGTGCTCTTAAATAGATAGATTGTGGGAGTAAAGACTAATTGTAATTGGAGTCCTTTTCAGGACTAGGTTACATCAGTTCCTATCAGTTTTTGCCAGGCAGGTCTGTGCCAGTGCTGTGCAAGTTTTTTTCACAGCATTTGGCTGAATCTAGCAAAGCTAATCCTTTTTGGCCTATTGCAGAGTGTGTTAGTCAGTGGAGTAGCCTATCTGTGTTGCAAGATATACCACCTGTGTATAGAATACCAATTTTTTTACTGCACCTAGTGAAGTAAAATCTTTTGGGCATAGCATCATTCTATTAGTCCATCTATACTGACCTCCATCAGGTTGCAAACTGAATATAATTTTTTTCTGCATCTAGCTCTGAAAAAATATTTGGGCTTCTAGCAGTGTGTGGGACTTGGTCTATTAGTCCATCTATACTGACCTCCATCAGGTTGCATATTAAAAATAATTTTTTTCTTCATTTAGCTCTGAAAAAATATTTGGGCTTCTAACAGTGTGTGGGACTTGTTCTATTAGTCCTTCTATACTGACCTCCAGCAGGTTGCAAATTGAATATAATTTTTTTCTGCATCTAGCTCTGAAAAAATATTTGGGCTTCTAGCGGTGTGTGGGACTTGGTCTATTAGTCCATCTATACTGACCTCCATCAGGTTGCAAATTAAAAATAATTTTTTTCTGCATCTAGCTCTGAAAAAATATTTGGGCTTCTAGCAGTGTGTGGGACTTGGTCTATTAGTCCATCTATACTGACCTCCATCAGGTTGCAAATTAAAAATAATTTTTTTCTTCATTTATCTCTGAAAAAATATTTGGGCTTCTAGCAGCGTGTGGGACTTGTTCTATTAGTCCATCTATACTGACCTCCATCAGGTTGCAAATTAAAAATAATTTTTTTCTGCATCTAGCTCTGAAAAAATATTTGGGCTTCTAGCAGTGTGTGGGACTTGGTCTATTAGTCCATCTATACTGACCTCCATCAGGTTGCAAATTAAAAATAATTTTTTTCTGCATCTAGCTCTGAAAAAATATTTGGGCTTCTAGCAGTGTGTGGGACTTGGTCTATTAGTCCATCTATACTGACCTCCATCAGGTTGCAAATTGAATAAAAAAAATTTCTGCATCTAGCTCTGAAAAAATATTTGGGCTTCTAGCGGTGTGTGGGACTTGGTCTATTAGTCCATCTATACTGACCTCCATCAGGTTGCAAATTAAAAATAATTTTTTTCTGCATCTAGCTCTGAAAAAATATTTGGGCTTCTAGTAGTGTGTGGGACTTGGTCTATTAGTCCATCTATACTGACCTCCATCAGGTTGCAAATTAAAAATAATTTTTTTCTTCATTTAGCTCTGAAAAAATATTTGGGCTTCTAGCAGTGTGTGGGACTTGTTCTATTAGTCCTTCTATACTGACCTCCAGCAGGTTGCAAATTGAATATAATTTTTTTCTGCATCTAGCTCTGAAAAAATATTTGGGCTTCTAGCGGTGTGTGGGACTTGGTCTATTAGTCCATCTATACTGACCTCCATCAGGTTGCAAATTAAAAATAATTTTTTTCTGCATCTAGCTCTGAAAAAATATTTGGGCTTCTAGCAGTGTGTGGGACTTGGTCTATTAGTCCATCTATACTGACCTCCATCAGGTTGCAAATTAAAAATAATTTTTTTCTGCATCTAGCTCCGAAAAAATATTTGGGCTTCTAGCAGTGTGTGGGACTTGGTCTATTAGTCCATCTATACTGACCTTCATCAGGTTGCAAATTGAATAAAAAAATTTTCTGCATCTAGCTCTGAAAAAATATTTGGGCTTCTAGTGGTGTGTGGGACTTGGTCTATTAGTCCATCTATACTGACCTCCATCAGGTTGCAAATTAAAAATATTTTTTTTCTGCATCTAGCTCTGAAAAAATATTTGGGCTTCTAGCAGTGTGTGGGACTTGGTCTATTAGTCCATCTATACTGACCTCCATCAGGTTGCAAATTAAAAATAATTTTTTTCTTCATTTAGCTCTGAAAAAATATTTGGGATTCTAGCAGTGTGTGGGACTTGTTCTATTAGTCCTTCTATACTGACCTCCAGCAGGTTGCAAATTGAATATAATTTTTTTCTGCATCTAGCTCTGAAAAAATATTTGGGCTTCTAGCGGTGTGTGGGACTTGGTCTATTAGTCCATCTATACTGACCTCCATCAGGTTGCAAATTAAAAATAATTTTTTTCTGCATCTAGCTCTGAAAAAATATTTGGGCTTCTAGCAGTGTGTGGGACTTGGTCTATTAGTCCATCTATACTGACCTCCATCAGGTTGCAAATTAAAAATAATTTTTTTCTGCATCTAGCTCTGAAAAAATATTTGGGCTTCTAGCAGTGTGTGGGACTTGGTCTATTAGTCCATCTATACTGACCTCCATCAGGTTGCAAATTGAATAAAAAAATTTTCTGCATCTAGCTCTGAAAAAATATTTGGGCTTCTAGCGGTGTGTGGGACTTGGTCTATTAGTCCATCTATACTGACCTCCATCAGGTTGCAAATTAAAAATAATTTTTTTCTGCATCTAACCCAGCCAATAGTTTTGGCCTAATACCACAGTTTGGCCACTCAGCTCTGCTCGGTTACCATCCATTGTTTTTTTGTGCAAACAACTCCAGAGTTGTGAATTAGTTAACCACCAAAATGAGTGGAAAAAGGCCTGCTGCTGGTGGAAAGGGGAATAGGCGTGTTGGGAAGGGGAAAAAAGGTTGTGTCCATGGGGTAGGTGCAGAAGAAAGACCATCTTCCAGCCAAACTAAAATGTCTACTTCTTTTAGCGGACAATGTGATAAGATCCCTTTCTTACGGCCACGCCAATCGCTACAAATTCCAGATGAGGCACAAAAACAGCAGGTGCTTCAACGGATATCAAGTGCTCCTTTAATTGGGCTCTCCTCCACATCAACTTCAACATCACAAATACTCCAGTCCTCAAAGGTGTCACCCAAATCGCACTTGCTTCCTCACAGCTCCCAAATCTCCAGCTGCCCGTCTGAGTATGAGGTAGAACAGATGGTTGAGTCTGCAGAGCTGTTTACTCATGCTATAGCCTGGGAATCAGAGGTCGACTCCAGCGCTTCTGTGAATCCAGACGAGGAAATGATCTGCACTGATGCCCAGAATCTTTATGAGTCGGATCCAGGACCAGACGCAGAAGGTTCTGACCATAATGTAGACCCTCATTCCCAAACTGTAACTCCTGTTGGTGGAGACAATGAGGAAGACGATGATAAGACTCAAATACCTGATTGGAGCGACAACTTTAGTTTTTTGTCAGGGCAGGAACAGGTTGGCTCTGAGGACGACGGGTGTGATAACGCACAGGGTGATGATGATGAGGTCGGAGATCCCACTTACTGTCAACCCACAGTCAGCCAAGAGATGAGGTCAGCAGAGGAGGTGGAGGAAGATGCTAGTGACGACGAGGTCAGGTTGCGCCTTCCTGGACAGAGACGTAGTACTGGAAGCACGTCAACAACTGCATCCTCAAACACAACTCTGCCTCTCACCACAAGTCGTGGTGGCTCTTCAGGTCGCATGGGTGCTAAGCCTTGCATAGCCTGGGCATTTTTTCAGATCGATAAAGATGACCCAACTCGTGTTATCTGTAACATTTGTCAGCAAAAGCTAAGTAGAGGCCAAAAAATACATAGTTTGAGTACTTCATGCATGAACCGGCACATGGACATGAAGCATAAGTTGCAGTGGGAAGCTCAGTGTGCTACAATGCGGCCTAGCCGGCCGGGCCAACCACCGTCTGCCATATCTTGTGCATCCGCGGCCTCTTCATCCTCTGTGACTGGGGGGACAGCAGTCACACCTGTTTTGGGGCGCAGACCTGCCACCTGTTTACCCGCAACAGCCAGCGTGATTGGCAGGTCATCATTTTCTTTGGAGGTGGTAACACCAGCTGGTCTTGAGCGCTGTCCGACATCGATAGCACCACCTTTGGATCAAGGCAACCTAACATGTCCGCCTGCATCTTCCTCACAGACCGGCAGTTTGCCGGGGACACCCTTATCAACCCCGTCTAAGCACAATAGCCAGCCCTCGGTCCCTCAGATGTGGACAAGTAAAAGACCATTTCCTCCTAGCCATGAGAAAGCTAAGAGGTTGAATTTCACCATCTGCAAGCTCTTGGCTACAGAAATGCTGCCTTTCCGCCTGGTGGACACAGAGGATTTTCGAGACCTTTTGTCCGTCGCAGTGCCCCAGTACCAGATGCCCAGTCGGCACTACTTCTCAAAGAAAGGTGTGCCTGCGCTCCACCAGCATGTCGCACACAACATCACCGCTTCTTTGAGAAACTCTGTGTGTGACAGGGTGCATTTCACCACAGACACTTGGACGAGTAGGCATGGACAGGGGCGTTACATGTCGCTGACTGGGCACTGGGTAACTATGGTGACAGCAGGACAAGGGGCTGCTGTCCAAGTCTTGCCGTCCCCACGAGTTGTGCGTCAATCCTCTTTATGTCAAAGTTCCTCCACTGCTTCTGCCTCCTCAACCTCCTCTCGGTCTTCCACCTGCACCCAAAGCCTGTCTGGTCATGCCACAAGCTTTGTAACTGCGCAGAAGGGATCCTGCACACCTCCTTACTATGCTGGCAGTAGGGCTCAACGTCATCAGGCGGTTTTTACATTGAAATGTCTGGGAAATGTGAGTCACACAGCTGAGGAGTTGTGGTCAGCTCTGGAGAACCAATTTCATGAATGGTTGTCTCCACTGGACCTGAAACCAGGGAAGGCCGTGTGCGACAATGCTGCAAACCTGGGTGCGGCCCTTCGCCGGGGCAATGTCACACACGTGCCTTGTATGGCTCACGTGTTGAACCTGGTTGTCCAGCAATTTTTAGCCCACTATCCCAGACTAGATGGCCTTGTAACATACCTGGCGGCGTCCTTGCATGGTGGTCCATCTCCCACTGTGCAAGAGGGCGCACTTGATCTCCTGTCCAGAATGTCTCTCTGGCTTCCCTCCATGCTGTCTGTTTGTGTCTGTTTCTGCTGCTTAAGGGCGGCGCCCGATCACTTCCTGCCTTTTGTACCTGCTGTGGGTCACACCCCTTGTGCGTCCTCAGCCTATTGCTGTCTGTCACTTGGTATATAGCTCAGCAGCTCCCTTCTATCCCGGCCTGAGCATAGTGTTTCCTTCAGTGTGTGCTTGCACTCTGAAGGTGCCAGGTCCCGTCTCTTGTCTCCTGCTTTTTGTATCAGTTCCCGTGTCTGAACTGAGTCCTGTATGTCTCCTGCTTTGCGGTATCAGCTCCCGTGTCTGAACTGAGTCCTTTCTGTGTTCTCTTGTCTGTCCTGTCTGAACACGCTCCTAGCCTGTTCCTCCTGCCTTCTAGGGGCCGATTACCTAGACCCGTTCCTGTATCTTGTCTGTCCTGTCTGAACACGCTCCTTGCCTGTTCGTTCCGCCTTTTAGTGGCCGATTTCCTAGACCCGCTCCTGTGTCTGGTCTGTCCTGTCTGAACACGCTCCTTGCCTGTTCGTTCCGCCTTCTAGTGGCCGATTTCCTAGACCCGCTCCTGTGTCTGGTCTGTCCTGTCTGAACACGCTCCTTGCCTGTTCGTTCCGCCTCTCTGGGGGCCGTATTCCCAGACCCGCTCCTGTATCCCTCTGCAGTGTCGGTCTCCTCCGTACACTCAGTTCCAGTCTGAACTCTCTCCTGTCCTTTACCTGTTTTGCCTCTATGTCCGTTCCCTTCCTTTTTCTGCAGAGTCTGAACTCGTACCTAACTCCTGCTTGTTGTCTCTGCAAGTACTGTGTGAGTATCTGGCTCTGTCTTTCCCTTCCTGTCTGTTCCGTGTGAACAGAGCCCTGTCCTCCCTGCTCAGCCTTGTCTGCACTCTAGCTGTGCTTGCCTGTAACCCTCTGTCTGTATTGTTCCTGAGTCCCGGTGTGTACTGGGTCCTATCCCGCCTGTGTTCCTACCTGCTAGTGCCTCCCTGTCTGCACTCTAGCTGTGCTTGCCTTTACCCCCCTGCCTGCATACCCGCCTGCCTGCATACCAGTCGTGCCTGCCTATACCCACCAGTCTGTGTGCCAGCCTACCAGCCTGTTCCTGTATTCCCCTGTGTGGGTCAACAGCCGTGTCCGGGGTCTGTCCTGGAGTAGCACCTGGTCCCTCTGCTCGGTTCCTCCTTGGTGCACTGGCGTCGTATGCCGTCGTGCGACCCTGGTCGGATCGGGTGAATACTTAGTCACGCCCCTCCAGGCATTCACTCTCCGGCACGGTCCAGTGGAATCACTACCAATCACACGCACACGCCGCTTAGCCCGGGCGTGTGCATAACAGCATGCTCAGGCCATGGTTCCCGTTGAGCCCCACGGCCTTCGCTCTTTGAGAAGTTTTTCCAGCGAATACATGCATTAAAATAAATAAATAAATTTTTTTTCCCCCTTTAGCTGAGTTCCAGGCGAATTACGCACCCGTCCAGATGGATCTATCAGCCCTCGTTCCTGCGGATCCGCCACGTTACTATGGGGATCCAAGACAGTGTCGTGCATTTGTGGAGCAATGCATGCTACACTTTAAGGCCTACCCTCTCTATTTTCCTTCCGATTGGGCTAAAGTGGCCTTTATGATTGACTACCTAGCGGGTGATGCCTTGAAATGGGTCACCCCCCTATGGGAAGCATGGGATCCTGTCATCCTTGACCTGCAGGCCTTCCTGGTGGCCTTTCGTATGGTCTTCGAGGACCCTAACTCTGAAGCCCCTGCTGAAGCTTCACTTCCCAATATCCCGGAGCAGCCCCGACGGGTAATGTGTGTGGGTAGCGCAATAGTCCTCCAGCCCAATGAGACTACTGCCCACCCAGAATCCTCACAGGGTGACTACGCTTTACGGAATACTTCTCTCAACCTCAAGAGGCAGTCCAGACGTGCTAGACTTAGAGGCAAGCCGTCACGCCAGGGTCTGTCCTCCCTGAGACCTCCTGACCCCAACCTTGAAGTCCCTACTGAAGCTTCATCTCCCTGTATCCCGGAGAAACCCCAATGGGTAATGTGCGTGGGTAGTGCACCAGTTCTCCTGGCCGAAGAGACTTCTGCCCATCCAGACTCCACACAGGAGAACTTCCTGCACCCGGCATCAGATGCTTCTTTCTCTTTAACCGGTGTGCATGTCCAAGGATGCTCCAAAGCTGTGGTTACCTCAGAGTCTGTGCACCTCTACTACCTGGCGGAGGATCCCCTGTTGCCTCCTGAACCCTCCGGGATACCACTCGATGACAAATGGAGAGAGACTTCTCTACACCCGGTACTCAATACTTTGTCCGCTTCGTCCTGTGAGCCTGACAATGGGTACCCCAAAGTGGTAGTTACCTCCGAGTCTCTACACCCCTCCGACCAGGCGGAGGATCTCCAGTTGTCTCCTGAACCCTTCGGGGTGCTACCTGGTAGCGAAAGGACAGAGACTCTCCTATACTCTGTACCTGATACCTCGCTCGCTTCGTCCAGTGAGTCCAACTTAGTGTACTCCGAAGCAGAGGTTACTCCTGAGTCTCTACACCCCTCCGACCAGGCGGAGGACCTCCAGTTGTGTTCAGAATCCTTCGGGGTGCCACCTGGTGGTGAATGGACAGAGACTTTCCTATATCCTGGATCTGATACCTCGCTTGCTTCGTCCAGTGAGTCCGACCTAGTGTACTCTGAAGCAGAGGTTACCCGTGAGTCTCTACACCCCTCTGACCAGGCGGAGGACCGCCAGCTGTCTCCAGAACCCTTCGGGGTGCCACCTGGTGGTGAATGGACAGAGACTTTCCTATACTCGGTACCCGATACCTCGCCTGCTTCCTCCAGCGAGTCCGACCTAGTGTACTCTGAAGCAGAGGTTACCCGTGAGTCTCTACACCCCTCTGACCAGGCGGAGGACCGCCAGCTGTCTCCAGAACCCTTCGGGGTGCCACCTGGTGGTGAATGGACAGAGACTTTCCTATACTCGGTACCCGATACCTCGCCTGCTTCCTCCAGTGAGTCCGACCTAGTGTACTCTGAAGCAGTTGTTTTCTCTGAGCCTCTGCACTCTTCTGACCCGGCGGAGGACCTCCAGTTGTTTCCTGAATCCTCCGGGATACCACCAGATAACAAAGAGACAGTGACTTTTCCTCATTATGTACCTGATAACCCGTCTATTTCTTCCTGTGAGCTTGACAAGATGTACCTCGAAGCAGAGATTACCCTTAAGTCTCTGTCCCCCTCCAACCCAGTGAACGACTGGCCCTCGAATTCCCTGCGGAAGATTCTGGCAGGCCTGAAGAAGAGGGGGCGTAAGGGGGGAGGTACTGTAACATACCTGGCGGCGTCCTTGCATGGTGGTCCATCTCCCACTGTGCAAGAGGGCGCACTTGATCTCCTGTCCAGAATGTCTCTCTGGCTTCCCTCCATGCTGTCTGTTTGTGTCTGTTTCTGCTGCTTAAGGGCGGCGCCCGATCACTTCCTGCCTTTTGTACCTGCTGTGGGTCACACCCCTTGTGCGTCCTCAGCCTATTGCTGTCTGTCACTTGGTATATAGCTCAGCAGCTCCCTTCTATCCCGGCCTGAGCATAGTGTTTCCTTCAGTGTGTGCTTGCACTCTGAAGGTGCCAGGTCCCGTCTCTTGTCTCCTGCTTTTTGTATCAGTTCCCGTGTCTGAACTGAGTCCTGTATGTCTCCTGCTTTGCGGTATCAGCTCCCGTGTCTGAACTGAGTCCTTTCTGTGTTCTCTTGTCTGTCCTGTCTGAACACGCTCCTAGCCTGTTCCTCCTGCCTTCTAGGGGCCGATTACCTAGACCCGTTCCTGTATCTTGTCTGTCCTGTCTGAACACGCTCCTTGCCTGTTCGTTCCGCCTTTTAGTGGCCGATTTCCTAGACCCGCTCCTGTGTCTGGTCTGTCCTGTCTGAACACGCTCCTTGCCTGTTCGTTCCACCTTCTAGTGGCCGATTTCCTAGACCCGCTCCTGTGTCTGGTCTGTCCTGTCTTAACACGCTCCTTGCCTGTTCGTTCCGCCTCTCTGGGGGCCGTATTCCCAGACCCGCTCCTGTATCCCTCTGCAGTGTCGGTCTCCTCCGTACACTCAGTTCCAGTCTGAACTCTCTCCTGTCCTTTACCTGTTTTGCCTCTATGTCCGTTCCCTTCCTTTTTCTGCAGAGTCTGAACTCGTACCTAACTCCTGCTTGTTGTCTCTGCAAGTACTGTGTGAGTATCTGGCTCTGTCTTTCCCTTCCTGTCTGTTCCGTGTGAACAGAGCCCTGTCCTCCCTGCTCAGCCTTGTCTGCACTCTAGCTGTGCTTGCCTGTAACCCTCTGTCTGTATTGTTCCTGAGTCCCGGTGTGTACTGGGTCCTATCCCGCCTGTGTTCCTACCTGCTAGTGCCTCCCTGTCTGCACTCTAGCTGTGCTTGCCTTTACCCCCCTGCCTGCATACCCGCCTGCCTGCATACCAGTCGTGCCTGCCTATACCCACCAGTCTGTGTGCCAGCCTACCAGCCTGTTCCTGTATTCCCCTGTGTGGGTCAACAGCCGTGTCCGGGGTCTGTCCTGGAGTAGCACCTGGTCCCTCTGCTCGGTTCCTCCTTGGTGCACTGGCGTCGTATGCCGTCGTGCGACCCTGGTCGGATCGGGTGAATACTTAGTCACGCCCCTCCAGGCATTCACTCTCCGGCACGGTCCAGTGGAATCACTACCAATCACACGCACACGCCGCTTAGCCCGGGCGTGTGCATAACAGGCCTTCTGCAGAGGGCACGGTCGCTGTGTGCTCACTTCCGCCGTTCGCATCCCGCAGCTCAGCGACTTATATCTCTACAGAAGTCGTTGGGCCTGCCACTTCACCGGCTAAAATGCGATGTGCCTACCCGGTGGAATTCAACTCTGCACATGTTGCAGCGACTGTGGCAGCACCGACAAGCCCTGGTGCAATACGTTCTGACGTATAGCCTGGGCCAACGAGATTCAGAGGTGGGGCAAATCACGCTGGAGGAGTGGTCTCAGATCAGGGACCTCTGCACCCTTCTGCACAGTTTTGAAATGGCGACGAAGATGTTTAGTGCTGACGATGCCATTATCAGCATGACTATTCCGGTGATTTACATGCTGGAGCACATGTTAAACAGAATTCGGAGTCAGGTGGTGGCACAAGAGGAGGTGGAGGAAGTAGAGGAGGAGGAGTTGTATGCGGAAGGGCTAACATCTGCAAGGTCCAGACGGTCGGCAGTACCAAGGCTGCAGGCATGTGAGGGTGGGGGAGATGATTTTACCATGGTAGCAGCCAAACTAGTGAGGAAGGTGCAGGAGCCCAGGAAGAAGTGGAGGACGAACTGATGGAAGACTCATCAGATGAGGGAGACCTTGATCACATTTCTGTTGTGCGAGTTTGGGGGGAGAGGACAGAGGAAGGAAGCATGATTGTTACCTCGCCACCAACACAACAGGGACTTGGTGCTCCTGGATGCGCAACACACATGAGTGCCTTCTTGCTGCACTACCTGCAACATGACCCTCGAATTGTGAGAATTAGAAATAATCCTGACTACTGGGTTGCCACACTGTTAGATCCCCGGTACAAACGCATGCAGGAGTATCAGCAGAGACTGTTGCAGAATCTTACATGTGCTTTTCCACAAAATACCAGTGGTGCACGTAGTGAATCTCACAGTTCCAACTTGCCAACCGTGGGACCGTCAAGTGTTCAGCACTCAAACCGTAACAGAACCACAGTATCTGCTGGTAACATCAATTTTGCGGAATCATTTCACCACTTTTTTAGCCCATCCTTTGCAAGGCCACAGGAGACAAGAAGTCTGACACATAGTCAACGCCTAGAGACGATGGTACAGGAGTATCTCCAAGTAAACATTGAAGCCACGACTGTGTCACTGGACCCTTGCTCTTTTTGGGCTTCCAATCTGGATAAATGGCCGGAGCTAGCCACTTACGCCTTGGAGATCTTGTCATGCCCCGCAGCCAGCGTTCTGTCTGAACGTGTGTTCAGCGCTGCTGGTGGTGTGCTGACAGATAAGCGCACGCGGCTCTCCACTGATAATGTAGACAGACTCACGTTCATAAAGATGAACAAATCATGGATCCGAAACGACTTTTCTACCCCTGTGTCATCCTGGGGAGAGTAAAAGCTTGATGATTGGTTAAAATCACCCTACCAACCGTTTTAAGCTTTCAAATTACTAATCATGTTTATCTGTATCTTGACTGGAAAATAATTTGGGCTTTGTAGCAGTGTGCAGCACTGATCCTATTAGGCCATCTATAATAAGCTTCACCAGATTTAAAATTAAAAATAATTTTTAGCTGCATCTAGCCCGGAAAATAATTTTGGGGCTCCGAGATGCGCAAGACACATAAGTGCCTTCTTGCTGCACTACCTGCAGCATGACCCTCATATTGTCAGAATTCGAAGTAATCATGACTACTGGGTTGCCACACTCTTAGATCCCCCAAACTTTTCGATCAACCTTTTCATTTTAATAAAGACCAAAAAAATGGTCATTTTTGAAATTATAAGCATTAGCAGGTTGTTAGTAACTGAAATCAAACAGTTTTCAACTCAAAACTTTATTCTAGGTGATGTTACATTTTCACATAGGACCCCTTGTTCGAAAGGAGCTTCTGAACTCTCTCGTCCATTGAATTTGTCAGGTTTTGGATGGTTTCTGCTTCAATTGTTTTGCATGAGGACAGAATACCCTCCCAGAGCTGTTGCTTAGATGTGAACTGCCTCCCGCCATCATAGACACTCCTTTTAATGATGCTCCAAAGGTTCTGAATGGGGTAGAGGTCAGGGGAGCATGGGGGTCACACCATAAGTTTGTCCCCTTTTATGCCCATATCAGCCAGAGATGCAGATGTTTTATGTGCAGCATGAGATGGTGCATTATCATGCAGAAAAATGATCTTGCTGTGAAATACACGGTTCTTCTTCTTGAACCATGGCAGGAAGTGCTGTTTGAGAAAATCCACATACATTATGGAGTTCATCTTTAGTGCCTTCAGGGATCCTAAAGGGGCCGACAATCTCTCTCCCCATGATTCCAGCCCAAAACATTACTCCACCTCCTCCTTGTTGGCGCTGTAGCCGTGTTTGCGTGGGGTGTCCATCAACCAGCCATCCTCCACTCCATTCATCTGGACCATCGAGCGCTGCACGGCACTCATCCGTGAATAAAACAGTTTTGAAATCAGTCTTCATGTAATGTTTGGCCCACTGGAGCCGTTTCTGCTTGTGTGAAGTGGATAGAGGAGGTCGACAGGATGGCGTATGCACAGCTGCAAACCTCTGAAGGACCCTGCATCTTGTTGTTCGGGGGACGTTGGAGGCACAAGCAGCTTCAAAAACTTGTCTGCTGCTATGACAAGGCTTTTTTGCCGCTGCTCTTTCAACCTGACGTAATTGCCTGTAGGAAAGAGTCCTCAATTTGCCCTTATCAGCACGCACACGTGTGTACTGTGAATCAGCTACATACTTCTTGATTGCCAAGACACTTCATCCTGATCATCGCACAATGTTGATTGTAGTCATGCCTTGACCTAAACACTCCACAATTTGTTGCTTCTCAGCAGCCGACACATCCTTTTTCTTTCCCATTTTGGCAGAAAATGTAGGCTGCTTAATAATGTGAGAGAGCCTTCTTAAGTAGTCTTGCCTTTCATTGGACACACCTGCCAAACTAATTAGCACAGGTGTCTGCAATTGCTTACAGTGATATAAAGAGCCCTGACACACATCACCATCAATGAGTTTAACTGACAAACAAACAAATTCTTCCCTTATCACTCCTAAACACTTTTTGCATAATAATTTGGAACGCGGTGTACATGTGCTTTTCCACAAAACACCAGTGGTTCACGTAGTAAATCTTACAGTTCTAACTTGCCAACCGTGGTCTGTATGGAATTGTTCAATAAAGGGCCCAAAATTAAGATAACATAGATGGGAGAGGTCTCTATGAATAGGAATTCCTAAGTATTTGATACCCTGTGAGGGCCAGGCAAAGGGAAAGTTGGACTGGATGGAATCCTATATGGATTTAGGGAGGGAGACATCGAGGGCCTCAGACTTCGCTGCATTGATTTTAAAATTTTACCATGTAACAAAGTGATCTATTTCAGCCATAACAGCAGGGATGGATATATGTGATTGAGTGATATATACTAGGACATCATCAGCAAATAGAGAGCACTTGTACTCGGTGCCTCCCACCTCAATCCACCTAATATTGGGGTTATGGCGAATTGATGAGAGCAGGTGCTCCGTCACTAGGATGTATAAGAGAGGGGACAGAGGACATCCCTGCCTTGTCCCATTGGTGATTGTGAAAGGTGATGAAAATGTTCTGACGCACCCCCTGGGCCTTGGGACACCCGGAGCCGGACCCTTTTTGGTGGATGCTGGTGGTTGTAGTCTTCGTGGCGGCGATCCGGTTCCGTGGCTCAGGGCGGTCAAACCAGTGGCGGAACTATTTATGTGGTTTTGATGTTTAAATGTCCGACTACGCCACCCGTGGATTGCGGTCAGAGTGAACCGCCGCTACAGGGCAGACCGCTAAGGCTGGTGTTGTGGGTGCAGCAGAGCGTAGCATGACTCCCCACGGGAGGAGTATAGCCTCAGGGCAGTGTATGCGGAGGATGGGGGTGATGGTGCAGGGCAGCAGCAGTAATGACACGGAGTCAGTGATGCAGTTCAGGGCCTTTACTCACAGTTCTTATTATCCAGACCACGTCTGCAGGTAACGGCTGCCCACGTCGTACTGTGCTCACCAGGTGAGGGGCTCAGACAACTCCCAGATAACTTTGGAGCGCTTCACAGGACCCCCTTTGTGTGTCCTTTGTCTGGCCTTTCTTACCAACACTTCTGTCCGGCTGCCTCGGGCCTCCTCTTGGTAAACTTGGCGCCAGTTTCCCTGACCCTATGTGGTGCCTTCCTAGCGGGTGGAGCAAGGGGCTGCGCCACATAAAATGTCAGAGCCTCCGGTTTCTAGCTGAGGGTCGTTTCCTGCCTCCACTAGTTCGGGGACCGGTCTCCCCCTTTGGCTTGACCCCTCCACGCAGGTGGATTCGGGCGTGCGGTGGCGACTCGCCCGTCCGCACCCCTGGGATCCCTTCATTCCTCGTTCCTGGAGCCTTCTCCGCTCCTCTTCCTTCCTTCTCCCTCTTGCAGGCCTGGGCCTCTGTTACTAGGCCCGCCTCCGGAGCAGAGCTCATGCAGAGCCCCTGCTCCCTGCCACTTCTGCTCAGACTTCTCTGCACTGAACTAAGATGGTGCCCACCTTTTATACTCCCTTCTCAATGCACCCAGGAACTGCTTCCTCCCTGCTCCTGCACTGCAGGGTTCCCCTTCCTCAGTGTTCCCTCCCCCCACTCCAGCCAGGGACAGGGACTGTCGTGCCCATCTCAGGGGCATATTGGTCGCCCTGCCCCACGGCAATGTGGTATAATGCATGCAGGTGTCGGGTCCTGATCCACACTCCATCCTTATCTGAGAGTGAGATATCACACCTCTGGGTGAGGTGCAATACGTCTGTAGCAACCGAGCCCTCGGTGCTACAGTTCCATTTATCTTCAGCCTAGGTGACGTATTGTGATACAGGGCCGTGATTTTGGCTATAAAAGGGTCCCCTAGACCCCTACCCCAAGCTTTTTAAGAGAATCATATATGGCGTGCCAGGAGACTCTATGGAATGCTTTCTCAGCATCCAACGAGAGTATCTACTTACAAATTTTTAACTGCATCTAGCCCAGGAAATACTTTGTGCCTAGTAGCAGGGTCTGCTAGTCAGCGGATTATCCCGGCTGTTAAGCAAGCTACACCACCTGTAGTTTGGACACTTAATTTTTTCAAAGGAAATGCTTCGGGACCACGGGATACTCAGTGAAGAGCATCAGGAGGCACCCCAAGGCATAGGGGCTGGGACTGGCACTAGGATGCCTTGCGGTGGACAGCCGAGCTCGATCCTTATAAAAGCTTTTTAACTGCAGCAGCTTTAGTGGACGCTACTGGAGCTGGAATTACGCGGCTGCTGGCATGAGACTTGCCCTCCAATAGATCCTTGTAAATGGATTTAAAGTGTATTCATTCAAATTAGAGGGACAATTTAAATTAAAAAGCTTAGAGCTGCCTCCACCACAGGGGGGCTCTCTCGACCCACCAGCGGACAGGCACCAGTATTGGGAGAGGGGGGCTGGCCGTCAGGGTTCACCGCGGCTCTGGCACAAACCCGGCGACACGGAGGTGGCACGGGCAGGAGCGGACTGGCCGTCTCGGCTTCTCACTTTTTGGATTTTAGAAGGGCATGACATGCCTATATCTGTGTCTCCCCCTCCTTTTACTCCTCCACCTCTTTTCTTTTCGCATGACTATATGTACTTGTCACTTTTCCATGTGTTAGTTGTGTCTTCTGAGCAGTTTGTCAGCTTTTGGACACCTTTGAAGGTGTTTTCTATGTGTTTCTATGTGTTTTTGTTTGCCTGCCATTGGTTTTAACGGTGTTCGAAGGTGTTCGACGAACAGTTCGACGAACATTTCGGCGAACACACGGGTGTTCGACGAACCGAACCGAACTCGAACACTACGGGGGTGGCTCAACACTAATAAACACCAAAGAATGGAAGGTATCAGCATTCTTCTCCTTCATTTTGTAGTGGTGTAGGCTCTGCATGATCTCTGTCAAAGATATTCTGCGTGAAGTTGATTAAATGTTTCTCCATCTCTGATTTCCACTTTAGGGTGTGTTTTAAAGATGAAAACCTTGCAGTTGCTTGCTGTAGTTTATTTGGCAACCTTGTTCTGGGAGAACAAATGGGTAAAGGTGAAACTCAGCTGTTGGAATCATCCTGGGCGAATTCCTTTGCCATAACCTTAATGTATTCTTTGTCTTCTCTTGCAGGTGCCAACTTGTTGTCTTCAATTGTAGAATTGAACACCTTTGATCTGAGGCTGTCATCACAGGACAGGAACGTGTTTATGTTGTCAGAGGGTGCTTGCTGCCACTTAATGTCATTCAGATTTTCCTCCATCCAGTAATGATGTGGGCATGGATGAAAGTAAGTGCTGCGACCATTTGGCAAGAGTTTAACATGAAAAAATCTTATTAGGCTTCTTCATCTTATCCATGAAGACATTGCATATGATAACCAGCCTAGATCAAAGGGTTGGCAAATGAAGCATTACAGTGGGGAAAAAAAGTATTTAGCCACCAATTGTGCAAGTTCTCACACTTAAAAAGATGAGAGAGGTCTGTAATTGACATCATAGGTAGACCTCAACTATGAGAGACAAAATTAGAAAACAAATCCTGAAAATCACATTGTCTGATTTGGAAAGAAATTTTTTTCAAATTTTGGTGGAAAATAAGTATTTGGTCAATTACAAACAAGCAAGTGTTCTGGCTCTCACAGACCTGTAACTTCTTCTTTAAGAGGCTCCTCTGTCCTCCACATATTACTTGTAGTACTGGCACCTGTTTGAACTTGTTATCAGTATAAAAGACACATGTCTGCAACCTCAAACAGTCACACTCCAAACTCCACTATGGTGAAGACTAAAGAGCTGTCGAAGGACACCAGAAACAAAATTGTAGCCCTGCACCAGGCTGGGAAGACTGAATCTGCAATAGGCATGCAGCTTGGTGTGAAGAAATCAACTGTGGGAGCAATAATTAGAAAATGGAAGACATACAAGACCACGGATAATCTCCCTCGATCTGGGGCTTCAGACAAGATTTCACCCTGTGGGGTCAAAATGATCTAAAAAACGGTGAGCAAAATTCCCAGAAACACACAGGGAGACCTATTGAATGACCTGCAGAGATTTGTGACCAACGTTACATAGGCTACCATCAGTAACACACTATGCCACCAGGAACTCAGATCCTGCAGTGCCAGATGTGTCCCCCTGCCTAAGCCATTACATGTCTGGGCCCATCTGAAGAGCATTTGAATGATCCAGAAAAATATTGGGAGAATTTCATATGGTCAGATGAAACTAAAGTAAAACTGTTTGGTAGAAACACAACTCGTCGTGTTTGGAGGAGAAAGAATGCTCAGTTGCATCCAAAAAAACACCATAGCTACTGTGAAGCATGGGGGTGGCATCATCATGCTTTGGGGCTGTTTCTCTGCCAAGGGACCAGGACGACTGATCCGTAAACATGACAGAATGAATGGGGCCATGTATCATGAGATTTGGAGTGCAAACCTCCTTCCATCTGCAAGGGCATTGAAGATGAGACGTGGCAGGGTCTTTCAGCATGACAATGATCCCAAGCACATCGCCAGGGCAATGAAGGAGTGGCTTCGTAAGAAGCATTTCAAGGTCCTGGAGTGGTCTAGCCAGTCTTCAGATCTAAACCCTATAGAAAACCTTTGGAGGGAGTTGAAAGTCCATGTTTCCCAGCGACAGCCCCAAAACATCATTGCTCTAGATGAGAACTGCATGGAGGAATGGGCCAACATACGAGCAACAGTTATAGAACGAAGAAGAAAATGCGATTGAAACAACCCGGCAGGTGGTTTAATCATAAAATTTTACTTTTATTGAATGTATAGTTAAAATAGAAAATGGATGTACAAGAAAAATATTTCTCAGAGACAGTGCAAGACATACATATCTAAAATTCCATCATGCTCAATGGACACCAAGGTATACAAAATGAGAAACCCACAAGGTCCATAATCCTAGGGCCCAAGTATTCCTCATCCACTGATCACCACTATATATCCCCAGTAATATTTGTGAAGCGATCATATTTCCTTCAGCCTAAGTGTTTGGCAACATAAGTATATTGGTGACCACTAAAAATTTGTACTAGCATATACCTGGGCAGAGGGCTGGCTGTAGGGATACTCTCACGTGGACCGCGCGTCCACCCCGACGCGTGTTTCAGCGTTACCTTCTTCAGGGGGCAACAGTGTGTGCCAACCTTGTGAAGACTTACAGAAAACGTTTGACCTCTGTCTTTGCCAACAAAGGATATATAACAAAGTATTGAGATGAACTTTTGTAATTGACCAAATACTTATTTTCCACCAAAATTTGAAAAAAATTTCTTTCCAAATCAGACAATGTGATTTTCAGGATTTGTTTTCTCATTTTGTCTCTCATAGTTGAGGTCTACCTATGATGTCAATTACAGGCCTCTCTCATCTTTTTAAGTGGGAGAACTTGCACAATTGGTGGCTGACTAAACACTTTTTTCCCCACTGTATGTGGTCTGTTGATTTGCTGATATACCTTGTGTAGCTGGAGAATATCTCTGGCAAGTAGAATCAGGATGTCTGCACTGTTGTCAAGGGCTGATATCATGTTGGCTATAGTCTTTAAATGAGGGTGATTGGAGCTTGGACCCGTAGAAGTGTTGGTAATACGCAAAACGGCCATTGTTCTCTCGTCTCCCCGCATGTCTCCCCTGCACCTCAAATAGACTGCTGCACCTGATTGTCCAGAATATTATGAAATAAAGGACTTTTAAGCCAAAGGACTTGGTGAGTGCTGCTATTCATATTTCTACTTGTTACATAGTTTACCAGGCATATCTGTACACATGACTTGCCCCAGAGGCCTTCTCCACAGCCTTCTGTGCATGCAGATGATACTGTTTTAGGACTCGCTGCTTGATCTGCATCCTCCCCACCATGCTTTGTGGTGGGAGAAGGCGTAAGCGGTGCAGAGTTAGGTTGGGATGGATGAAGCGCTTGTACGTGATCCTCACAGTCACATTCCAAACATTTAATAGTAATTTTACAGTCTTTAGCAAAGTGTTCAGTAGAAGTACATGATCTGTAACAAACCTCAAACTTCTTTAGAACCTGGAGCAGTTCTTTCTGAAGCTGATGCACTTCTTTAGATGATGTGGATTCTTATGAATGGGACACAGATGATTAGGGTTCTCAACCTTTTCATCTGTGTTGCTCTTCCCTGGAGCTGATGTAGGTATGGGAAGAATATCAGTTTTTTTCACTGACACTGGATCTCTGCAGTTTCTGTTGTTAGAACGTGGACTCTCATATTTAGGAGGAGATAAACCAGGGCTGATTGATTCTCCTTAGGAAAAGCTTGGGTCAGTCTTATGCTCTGAAATATTTTGAATAAACTCACATAACTAGGAAAATGGAGGGAAAAAGACTTGATTTTCTCTTTTGTATCTTGACCCAAGTGTGGTCCACTTTTCTTGAATATTGTACGCAGGGCCGGCTCCAGGTTTTTCTGGGCCCCGGGCGAAAGAGTCTCAGTGGGCCCCTTTAACACATACCATGATTCATGATGCAGAGATACGGCGGAGAAATATATATATATAGTACAATGCAAAGATTTCACTTCATGAGTGATATCTATTGTAAATTCCACAATAGCTCAGAAACCGGTGAATCGCTCCACACAGAATAGTGGCCCCCATATAAGGCTCCATACGGAATACTGGTCCCCATATAACGCCCATACGGAATACTGGCCCCCATATAACGCTTCATACGGAATACTGGCCCCCATATAAGGCCCCATACGGAATACTTGCCCCCATATAAGGCCCCATACGGAATACTTGCCCCCATATAAGGCCCCATACAGAATACTGGCCCCCATATAAGACCCCATACGGAATACTGGCCCCCATATAAGGCCCCATACGGAATACTGGCCCCCATATAAGGCCCCATACGGAATACTGGCCCCCATATAAGACCCCATACGGAATACTGGCCCCCATATAAGACCCCATACGGAATACTGGCCCCCATATAAGACCCCATACGGAATACTGGCCCCCATATAAGGCTCCATGCGGAATACTGACCCCCATATAAGGCTCCATGCGGAATACTGACCCCCATATAAGGCTCAATGCGGAATACTGGCCCCCATATAAGGCTCCATACGGAATACTGGCCCCCATATAAGGCTCCATACGGAATACTGGCCCCCATATAAGGCCCCATATGGAATACTGGCCCATATATAAGGCTCCATATGGAATACTGGCCCCCATATAAGGCTCCATAAGGAATACTGGCCCCCATATAAGGCTCCATACGGAATACTGGCCCCCATATAAGGCTCCATACGGAATACTGGCCCCCATATGGAATACTGGCCCCCATATAAGGCTCCATACAGAATACTGGCCCCCATATAACGCTCCATACAGGATACTGGCCCCCATATAACGCTCCATACAGGATACCGGTCCCCATATAATGCTGCATGCAGGCTGTTACCCCCCACATAATGCCCCATACAGGCTGTCCCTCCCCTTATAATGCTCCATGCAGGCTGTAACCCCCCACATAATGCCCCATACAGGCTGCCCCCCCCTTATAATGCTCCATGCAGGCTGTTCCCCCCTACATAATGCCCCATACAGGCTCCCCCCTTTTAATGCTCCATGCAGGCTGTTACCCCCCACATAATGCCCCATACAGGCTGCCCCCCCCCTTATAATGCTCCATGCAGGCTGTTCCCCCCCACATAATGCCCCATACAGGCCCCCCCCTTTTAATGCTCCATGCAGGCTGTTACCCCCCACATAATGCCCCATACAGGCTGCCCCCCTCTTTATAATGCCACATGCAGGCTGTCACCCCTCCTCTTTATAATGCTCCATGCAGGCTGTCACCCCTCCTCTTTATACTGCCCCATGCAGGCTGTCACCCCTCCTCTTTATAATGCCCCATGCAGGCTGTCACCCCCTCTCTTTATAATGCCCCATGCAGGCTGGTCCCCACCTTATAATGCCCCATGCAGGCTGTCACCCCTCCTCATTATAATGCCCCAAGCAGGAATCCCCCCCTCTTTATAATGCCCCATGCAGGCTGTTCCCCACCTTATAATGCCCCATGCAGGCTGTCACCCCTCCTCTTTATACTGCCCCATGCAGGCTGTCACCCCTCCTCTTTATAATGCCCCATGCAGGCTGTCACCCCTCCTCTTTATACTGCCCCATGCAGGCTGTCACCCCTCCTCTTTATAATGCCCCATGCAGGATGTCCCCCCCTCTCTTTATAATGCCCCGTGCAGGCTGTTCCCCACCTTATAATGCCCCATGCAGGCTGGTCCCCACCTTATAATGCCCCATGCAGGCTGGTCCCCACCTTATAATGCCCCATGCAGGCTGTCACCCCTCCTCATTATAATGCCCCAAGCAGGAATCCCCCCCTCTTTATAATGCCCCATGCAGGCTGTTCCCCACCTTATAATGCCCCATGCAGGCTATTACCCCTCCTCTTTATAATGCCCCATGCAGGATGCCCCCCCTCTCTTTATAATGCCCCGTGCAGGCTGTTCCCCACCTTATAATGACCCATGCAGGCTGGTCCCCACCTTATAATGCCCCATGCAGGCTGTCACCCCTCCTCATTATAATGCCCCAAGCAGGAATCCCCCCCTCTTTATAATGCCCCATGCAGGCTGTTCCCCACCTTATAATGCCCCATGCAGGCTGTCACCCCTCCTCTTTATAATGCCCCATGCAGGATGCCCCCATACATTAAAAAAAAAAAAAAAAATCAAATACTCACCTCCCTTCTCCTCACCTGCTGCCTGCTGCCCGCTGCCTGCTGCCCGCCGCTCGCTGCTCGGCTCCGAACTCCAGCGTTGTCGGCGTCTTCCCGCTCAGCGCTCCCTGTGACGGCTCAGGGGAGGGCGCGGTGTAAAGACGTCACCGCGCCCTCTGACCTGAGACGTCACAGGGAGCGCAGAGCAGGAAGACAGCTGATCTGCGGAGGCACGGGGAGAGGTAAGTATCGGGCTGCCGGGGCCCTGAGCAAGCGGCGGAGAAGGGCGGGCGCTGACACCGCTCTCCTCCGCCCATAGCCCAGCGGGGTGCGCGACCGCCAGTGGGCCCCTCTGCCTGCTCAGGGCCCCGGCATTTGCCCGGGTGCTGACGCCGGCCCTGATTGTACGGCAGCTTAAAGACTACTGTGCTTGCCTCACAAGCATTGTCCAGGTAGCTCAGTCTAGGTAGGTGAATGTCTGCCTTTGCCAGCTGGAGCTCTAACAGCAAGTCACTGACCTCTTGGAATTTTGAACTGTCTTTACTGGATATTTTTGAAAATCCTTTAGTCACTTGAACAGTGCATTCTCTGTGGCTTCAAAGCTTCGTTCTAGTCTCTCCCATGCAGCCATAAAACCAGCCACTGGATTATTGAAGTGGACAGATCTGAGTCTTTTGACCCTCTCTGTGGATTATGGCCTGAGCCTGATAAGCAGATCTAGCTCTTCAGCAGCAGTGATGCGTGCTGCCGAAGTTGCTAATTATGGTTCAAAAGGCACATTTCTAACTTACATAGTTCTCAGGTTGATCATCGAACCTTGTGAGACCGACCGTTCTTAGTAAGTTCACGGTGAACCATGCACCTTGCAAAGTGAGACATGTCAGTTTACTCTGATTTTTTAAAGGCAATTGCTGGCTAAGTTGTGCTATTCATATGATTGGTAGCATCCTGATCTAAAGATGCAGGAAAGTATAGGCATAGGCATTTAAGTCATTAACTTGTTTGATGTGCATAGTTTCTGCCACATGTGGACCAGGAACTATGTGGTTCTCAGAACTATGGTGACTCAGGAGTATGTAGTTTGCTGAGGCACAGGGCCCTGGTGCATTCTGGTGCATGAAGATAGTTCAAGATAATGAATTGGCAGTGCATTGTATTGACCTTGAATGCAGGATTCTGGAGAACAATCTGTGTACTGTTGCTTTGGAGGAAAGTCTGCGCAGGGGTTCTTGGAGTCAGGGGTGCACTAGTTTGTCTTAATACATAGTCTCGTGTGCACTTAAGAGGGTCTTCTGTATCGAAATCACTTATTTTGATTTCTTGGCTGTCTCTATGTACCTGTACTCACAAGAGTACAATATCATCAGATAGATTGACTTGACTGCAGAGTTACGTATGAAGATTGAACAAGAGAGTTTTCTTTTAAAGCGGAATTCTTGTAGTTATGCACAATTACAGTAGGTAAAATAGACTATTCTGAACCAGAGCTGCAAGACACGAGCTTCCTAAGATTGCTGCCATTCTCACAATGAGGAAAATGAGGGGAGGGGTAACTGACATCAGAGCTAGAGAGACAGATCGGGGGAGAGGTAGGACAAACTCATAAAAGGCAAACATTATTGCATAACAACGCAACTGCAATGTTACAATATAATACTGTATGATTCCAAAGTCGTGGTACATGACTGTCCGAGTGCAATCCACTGTTTTGTGGGATCACACTCAGACCGAAAATACAGTCATTTGCATGAACCTTTAAGAGTATAAAAATTCAAAGTGTGAAAATTGCTTATTTTTCAAATTTTTGGCAAATTTCAGATAATTTCTTTAAAGGGAAACTGCCATGTCAAAAAATGCTATTAACTAGCAGATATGGGGTCAATGCAGGTTTAGCATTCTGAAGCAAAGAGGCTGCCGCACTGAAAGGTCAGTCATAGAGGTGCGGTTAGCGTGGCTCAGTTAACGCTTAGGAAATAGTGAGTGGCAGCGATAACCACGCTCAGTGCTGAGCTGGCTGTCAGTCAGTGCTGGGGGTCTGGTTACAGCCACTACTCATTATGACTGAAAGCCCGAGGCTGTCGGGAGGATTAAAGTTCATTTCCTACTGGCAGCTGGGCTTTCAGTGCAGCAGCTGCATGCCTTCAGAATGCTATTAACCTGCAGCTTAGCCCCACAACCGCAGATTAATAGCATTTATTGATATGACAGGTTCCCTTTAAAAACGTAAAAAATATTTAACACACTAGAATGAAGTAAAATTTGTAAAGGAAAACTCAGAATCACAGGGACATGTCAAAATTGAAAAATGGGGCTGGGTCTCGAAGGCCAAAATGCTCTCGGTCAGTAAAGGGTTGAGACTAAAGATGAGTGGTTCGGACAAACTTAGAATTCATGGATTTTTACAGAAAATGTAATTGGCAATTACATTTTTCTCCGCAAATTGAATGTTCTTTAATATGCTCTGGGGCTTTCCCAGAGCATATAGGGAAAGGAAAATATAGAGCTAGAGATGCAGTGAAACGGAGGTGTGGAGAATCATTGGAGAAGGTATGGCTGAAGAGGTGGGCGGTGAGGTGACTATGCTTTTTTTTAAATCCTTTTGCCTGCCCTCTATTGTTTCAGAAATGTGGCCGAGTGAATTACAAAAATTTCCATATTGTTCAGAATGGGAATTTCTGTAAAATTCGAGTAAAATTAAATTCCAATCTAATAAATTTGCCCATCTCTAGATACGACCATTAAAGTACCTGTTCATTCTTGCTAACATTTGCTGTGTTTGTTATGAGTTATGTTCTCCACAGTTGCAAAAAAAGTAATATGTTCACTAACTCTTTAAGTAATCCCTAAGCAAGGTCCTTATGAATATTTATGAATATAGTGAGCCAGACAAACTTACCTGTATGATATATGAGCTGTTTATCCTCTTTTGTTATAGTAAATAGAGAAGCCATGAAGAAATCAGAGTGTTGTGCTTTAGTAGCTAAAATACCTTAAAAAGTAAATTTTGACTGCAATAAATATTTGAGAGTACACAATGAATTGCAACATGCTGCATATGGGGTTTCATAACCAGACCAGTCACATGTTTAACCATATCTGATGCCAAAGTCAGTGGACATGTGATCATCAGAATTGTACTATAGAGGCCTAGTCTGGTGAATCATGTTTTCTTTTAAATTATGTGACGCATGGGTGCATGCGCATGTGAGAAACAGATGATATTAGGAAGTGCTGTAGGAGGAGGGCAAGCTTGCAGAGTCAGTGTGATGCACTGGACAATGTTCTTCTGGGCTACATAGGCATTCAGATGGATTTGATATGTACATATAAAGAGTGGTTGTTTGGATATTGGAGTGCTCCTTTAAATTTAGGATTCATAAAGCCTTGAAGGTAGAGTGGTTTCTGGTGTCTCCACTCAGCAATGATGGAAGGAATGCAGTTACACAGTGGAGACAATTACAAATAATTTAAAAAAAGTTACATATGTTTTAAAATATGATTTTACAATGTGTCTTTTAAGAAGATGTAATTAAAATATTAGACATTTTTAAAACTGAAAGTGCTTTGTTGCTACTTTCTTGGATTTATGCAGCTGTGGACTAGCGACTACCATGCATGGGGTGATTTATGACAGAGCTTTGGGCAAGGTAAGCACTTCCAATTGTGTTGAAGTTGTACAAATAACATATTCACTAACAGGCAGCAAGTGTTACACACATGCCTTAGAGAAGCAGTGCATTCGCCTTTGGCTGATAGTCCATGCTAGGTTTCTCAGGTATCCCGGAGAACTCATCTTACATGACCACCCTTTTAACTCTGGCTCTGGAAGAGGTCAGCCACTTGGATGTTAAGTTGCATTTTTCACTGTTGCCTTAAGTTGGTCAGGAGATTTTGTCTACTTTATGTGGCCAAACTCCATCAAGATGTCCCTCATCTTCTCTGCTACTCCATGCTACAAGTAGTGTTATTTCCAAGGTCAGTCCAACTTAAATTTGGCTGTTGTCCACACAAACTTCTCACCATGAAAGTTATCAACTCCTCCCTGTAATGCACACGCCCGGGCTGAGCGGCGTGTGCGTGTGATTCCACTGGACCGTGCCGGAGAGTGAATACCTGGAGGGGCGTAACTAGGTATTCACCCGATCAGACCAGGGTCGCACGACTGCATACGACGCCAGTGCACCAAGGAGGAACCGAGCAGAGGGACCAGGTGCTACTCCAGGACAGACCCCGGACACGGCTGTTGACCCACACAGGGGAATACAGGAACAGACAGGTTAGGCTGGCACACAGACTGGTGGGTATAGGCAGGCACGACTGGTATGCAGGCAGGCGAGTATGCAGGCAGGGGGGTACAGGCAGGCATGGCTAGAGTGCAGACAGGGAGGCACTAGCAGGTTGGAACACAGGCGGGATAGGACCCAGTACACACTGGGACTCAGGAACAGAACCACAGATGTGGCGGACAAACACAGCAGGGTGAGGCCGCCCAGAGAGGTGAGCGAGAGCAGGGCAAGACGAGACCGCCTAGAGCGGTGAGCGAGAGTAGAGCAGGACGAGGCCATCTGGAGCGGTGAGCAAGAGTAGAGCAAGACGAGGCCGTCTGGAGTGGTGAGCAAGAGTAGAGCAGGGTCAGAGCTGAGCGAGACTGCCGGAGCATTGAACAAGGAGTCAGAGCAGAGCGAGACTGCCGGAGCAG
This sequence comes from Phyllobates terribilis, assembly GCF_046119375.1. Classification (NCBI taxonomy): domain Eukaryota; kingdom Metazoa; phylum Chordata; class Amphibia; order Anura; family Dendrobatidae; genus Phyllobates; species Phyllobates terribilis. Next base: position 321,247,577 of record NW_027362762.1, on the reverse strand, counting down.
TGAACAAGGAGTCAGAGCAGAGCGAGACTGCCGGGGCAGTGAGCAAAGGAGTCAGAGCAGAGCGAGACTGCCGGAGCAGTGAGCAAAGGAGTCAGAGCAGAGCGAGACTGCCGGAGCAGTGAGCAAAGGGTCAGAGCGGAGCGAGACTGCCGGAGCAGTTAGCAAAGGGTCAGAGCGGAGCGAGACTGCCGGAGCAGTGAGCAATGGGTCAGAGCAGAGCGAGACTGCCGGAGCAATGAGCAAAGGGTCAGAGAGGAGCGAGACTGCCGGAGCAGAGAGCAAAGGGTCAGGGCGGAGCGAGACTGCCGGAGCAGTGAGCAAAGGGTCAGAGCAGAGCAAGACTGCCGGAGCAGTGAGCAAAGGGTCAGAGCAGGCTAGAACCGCCGGAGCGGTGAGCAAGGCAGAGCAGGCTAGAACCGCCGGAGCGGTGAGCAACGCAGAGCAGGCTAGAACCGCCGGAGCGGTGAGCAAGGCAGAGCAGGGGGACAGGGCTCTGTACACACGGAACAGGCAGGAAGGGAAAGGCAGAACCAGATACCCACAGGGTACTTGCAGTGAAGTTGCGAGTGGACCACAAACTCACAAACGGAAGTACAGTGACAACGAGCAGGAGTTAGGTACGAGTTCAGACTCTGCAGAAAAAGGAAAGGTACGGACATAGAGAAACACAGAAAACAGGCTAGAAGAGTATACAGACAAGAACAGACACAGTAGCAAGATACAGGTGCCGGTCTAGGTATGCAGCCCCTAGAAGGCGGGAGGAACAGGCTAGGAGCGTGTTCAGACAGGACTGGAAATACAGCCTACAAGAAAGGCAAGCAAGCAAACACAGAAAGGGACCTGGCACATTCAGAGTGAAAGAGCACACTGAATGAAACACAATGCTCAAGCATGGGTTAATTGGAGCAGCTGGTTTAAATACCAGGTGACAGACAGCAATAGGCTGAGGACGCACAAGGGGTGTGCCTGCAGCAGGTACAAAAAGCAGGAAGTGATCGGGTGCCGCCCTTAAGCAGCAGAAACAGAATCAAACAGACAGCATGGAGGGAAGCCAGAGAGACATTCTGGATTGGAGATCAAGTGCGCGCTCTTGCACAGTGGGAGATGGACCACTATGCAAGGACGCCGCCAGGTATGTTACAGTACCCCCCCCTTACACCCCCTCTTCTTCAGGCCTGCCAGAATGTTCCGCAGGGAATTCGAGGGCCAATCCTTCACTTCAAGGAGATCACTTCCACTGTCCACCGGAAAAAGTGGTCTCCTCTGGGTAGCTAGGATGCTACCTCCTATCCAGCCATCCTCAGCAAAAGACGAAACGGGTGGAGTACCAGGAACAGCACACAAGGAAGTCTCTCTCCACTTATCAGGTAGCACCCCAGAGGGTTCAGGAGACAACTGGAAGCCCTCCGCCGGGTTGGAGGGGTGCAGAGACTCGGGGGTAACCTCTGCTTCGGGGTACAACTTGTCAAGCTCACAGGATGAAATGGGCGAGGTATCAGGTACAAGGTGTAGAAAAGTCACTGTCTCATTGTTATCAGGTGGTACCCCAGAGGATTCAGAAAACAACTGGGGGTCCTCCGCCGGGTCTGAAGAGTGCAGAGACTCGGGGGAAACCTCTGCTTCGGAGTACACTAGGTCGGACTCACTGGAAGAAGCGGGCGAGGTATCAGGTACCGAGTATAGGAGAGTCTCTGTCCATTCGCTATCAGGTAGCACCCCGAAGGGTTCAGGAGACAACTGGAGGTCCTCCGCCTGGTCGGAGGGGTGTAGAGACTCGGGGATAACCTCTGCTTCGGAGTACACTAGGTCAGACTCACTGGAAGAAGCGGGCGAGGTATCAGGTACCGAGTATAGGAGAGTCTCTTTCCATTCGCTATCAGGTAGCACCCCGAAGGGTTCAGGAGACAACTGGAGGTCCTCCGCCTGGTCGGAGGGGTGTAGAGACTCGGGGTTAACTACCACTTGGAGGTACCCATTGTCAGGCTCACAGGACGGAGCGGACGAAGTATCGGGTACCGGGTGTAGGGAAGTCTCTCTCCATTTGTCATCAGGTGGTATCCCGGAGGATTCTAGGTGGGCAGAAGTCACTTCGGGCAGGAGAACAGGTGCGCTACCCACGCATATTACCCATAGGGGCTGCTCCGGGATACAGGGAAATGAAGCTTCAGCAGGGACTTCAAGGTTGGGATCAGGAGGTCTTTGGGAGGACAGACCCAGGCGTGACGGCTTGCCTCTACTCCTAGCACGTCTGGACTGCCTCTTGAGGTAGGGAGAAGTATTCCGGAGAGCGCAGTCATCATGTGTGGATTCTGGAAGGGCAGTAGTCTCTTCGGGCAGGAGGACTAGTGCGCTACCCACACACATTTCCCATCGGGGCTGCTCTGGGATTTTGGGAAGTGAAGCTTCAGCAGGGGTCTCTGGGTTAGGGTCATCGAAGACCATTAGAAAGGCCACCAGGAAGGCCTGAAGGTCCAGGAGGATAGGATCCTGTGTTTCCCATAGGGGGTTGATCCATTCCAAGGCATCACCCGCTAGGATAGACATAATGAATCCCACCTTAACCCGATCGGTGGGAAAACAAAGAGGGTAGAACTTGAAGTGTAGCATGCATTGCTCCACAAATGCACGACTCTGTCTTGGATCCCCATAGTACCGTGGCGGATCCGCAGGAACGAGTGCAGAAAGTTCCATCTGGATGGGTGCGTAATTCGCCTGGAACTCAGCTAAAAAAAAAAAAATAAATATATTTTTCTTTATTTATTTTTAAAGCACGTATTCGCTGGAAAACGTCTCAGAGAGCGAAGGCCGTGGGGCTCAACAGGAACCATGGCCTGAGCATGCTGCAATGCACACGCCCGGGCTGAGCGGCGTGTGCGTGTGATTCCACTGGACCGTGCCGGAGAGTGAATGCCTGGAGGGGCGTAACTAGGTATTCACCCGATCCGACCAGGGTCGCACGACGGCATACGACGCCAGTGCACCAAGGAGGAACCGAGCAGAGGGACCAGGTGCTACTCCAGGACAGACCCCGGACACGGCTGTTGACCCACACAGGGGAATACAGGAACAGACAGGTTAGGCTGGCACACAGACTGGTGGGTATAGGCAGGCATGACTGGTATACAGGCCGGCGGGTATGCAGGCAGGGGGGTACGGGCAGGCACGGCTAGAGTGCAGACATGGAGGCACTAGCAGGTTGGAACACAGGCGGGATAGGACCCAGTACACACTGGGACTCAGGAACAGAACCACAGATGTGGCGGACAAACACAGCAGGGTGAGGCCGCCCAGAGAGGTGAGCGAGAGCAGGGCAAGACGAGACCGCCTAGAGCGGTGAGCGAGAGTAGAGCAGGACGAGGCCGTCTGGAGCGGTGAGCAAGAGTAGAGCAGGACGAGGCCGTCTGGAGCTGTGAGCAAGAGTAGAGTAGGACGAGGCCGCCTGGAGCGGTGAGCAAGAGTAGAGCAGGGCGAGGCCGCCTGGAGCAGTGAGCAAGAGTAGAGCAGGACAAGGCCGCCTGGAGCGGTGAGCAAGAGTAGAGCAGGGTCAGAGCTGAGCGAGACTGCCGGAGCAGTGAGCAAGGAGTCAGAGCTGAGCGAGACTGCCGGAGCAGTGAACAAGGAGTCAGAGCAGAGCGAGACTGCCTGAGCAGTGAGCAAAGGGTCAGAGCAGAGCGAGACTGCCAGAGCAGTGAGCAAAGGGTCAGAGCGGAGCGAGACTGCCGGAGCAGTGAGCAAAGGGTCAGAGCGGAGCGAGACTGCTGGAGCTTTGAGCAAAGGGTCAGAGCGGAGCGAGACTGCCGGAGCAGTGAGCAAAGGGTCAGAGCAGGCTAGAACCGCCGGAGCGGTGAGCAAGGCAGAGTAGGCTAGAACCGCAGGAGCGGTGAGCAAGGCAGAGCAGGCTAGAACCGCTGGAGCGGTGAGCAAGGCAGAGCAGGCTAGAACTGCCGGAGCGGTGAGCAAGGCAGAGCAGGCTAGAACCGCCAGAGCGGTGAGCAAGGCAGAGCAGGCTAGAACCACCGGAGCGGTGAGCAAGGCAGAGCAGGGGGGACAGGGCTCTGTACACACGGAACAGGCAGGAAGGGAAAGGCAGAACCAGATACCCACAGGGTACTTGCAGTGAAGTAGCGAGTGGACCACAAACTCACAAACAGAAGTACAGTGACAACGAGCAGGAGTTAGGTACGAGTTACCTGTTTTTCTCTATGTCCGTACCTTCCCTTTTCCTGCAGAATCTGATCCCGTACCTAACTCCTACTCGTTGTCCCTGTACTCCCGTTTGTGAGTTTAGAGACCACTCGCTACTTCATTGCAAGTATCTTGTGTGTACATGGTTCTGCCTCTCCCTTCCAGTCTGTTCCGAGTGAACAGAGCCCTGTCCCATCTGCTCTGCCTTGCTCACCGCTCCGGCGGTTCTTGCCTGCTCTGCCTTGCTCACCGCTCCTGCGGTTTCCGCTCTGCTCTGCCTTGCTCAGCGCTCCTGCAGTTTCCGCTCTGCTCTGCCTTGCTCACCGCTCCAGCGGTTTCCGCTCTGCTCTGCCTTGCTCACCGCTTCTGCGGTTTCCGCTCTGCTCTGCCTTGCTCACTGCTCCTGCGGTTTCCGCTCTGCCTTGCTCAGCGCTCCTGCGATTTCCGCTCTGCTCTGACCCTTTGCTCGCTGCTCCGGCAGTCTCGCTCTGCTCTGACCCTTTGCTTGCTGCTCCGGCAGTCTCGCTCTGCTCTGACCCTTTGCTCGCCGCTCCGGCAGTCTCGCTCTGCTCTGACCCTTTGCTCGCTGATCCGGCAGTCTCGCTCTGCTCTGACCCTTTGCGTGCTGCTCCGGCAGTCTCGCTCTGCTCTGACCCTTTGCTCGCTGCTCCGGCAGTCTCGCTCTGCTCTGACCCTTTGCTCGCCGCTCCGGCAGTCTCGCTCTGCTCTGACCCTTTGCTCGCTGATCCGGCAGTCTCGCTCTGCTCTGACCCTTTGCTCGCTGCTCCGGCAGTCTCGCTCTGCTCTGACCCTTTGCTCGCTGCTCCGGCAGTCTCGCTCTGCTCTGACCCTTTGCTCGCTGCTCCGGCAGTCTCGTCCTGCTCTTCTCTCGCTCACCGCTCCAGGCGGTCTCGTCTTGTTCTGCTCTTGCTCGCCGCTCTTGGCGGCCTCACTCTGCTGTGTTTGTCCACCGCATCTGTGGTTCTGTTCCTGAGTCCCAGTCTGTACTGGGTCCTATCCACTCGGTGCTCCAAACTGTCATACCTGCCAGTACCTCCCAGCCTGCATACCAGTCGTGCTTACCAGCATCCGCCAGTCTGCATACCAGCCGTGTCTGCCTATACCCAGCAGTCTGTGTGCCAGCCTAACCTGCCTGTTCCTGTATTCCCCTGTGTTGGTCAACAGCCGTGTCCGGGGTCTGTCCTGGTGTAGCACCTGGTCCCTCTGCTCGGTTCCTCCTTGGTGCACTGGCGTCGTATGCCGTCGTGCGACCCTGGTCGGATTGGGTAGATACTTAGTTACGCCCCTCCAGGCATTCACTCTCCGGTACGGTCCAGTGGAATCACTACATATACACGCACACGCCACTCAGCCCGGGTGTGTGCATTACAGCATGCTCAGGCCATGGTTCCCGTTGAGCCCCATGGCCTTCGCTCTCTGAGACGTTTTCCAGTGAATACGTGCATTAAAAAATAAATAAATAAATAAAATAATAATAATTTTTTTCTTTAGCTGAGCTCCAGGCGAATTACGCACCCGTCCAGATGGAACTTTCTGCACTCGTTCCTGCGGATCCGTCACGGTACTATGGGGATCCAAGACAGAGTCGTGCATTTGTGGCGCAATGCTTGCTACACTTCAAGTTCTACCCTCTTTGTTTTCCCACCGATCGGGTTAAGGTGGGATTCATGATGTCTTACCTAGCGGGTGATGCCTTGAAATGGATCACCCCCCTATGGGACGCACAGGATCCTATCGTTCTGGACTTGCAGGCCTTCCTGGTGGCCTTTCTAATGGGCTTCGATGACCCTAACCTGGAGGCTCCTACTGAAGCTTCACTTCCCAATATCCCGGAGCAGCCCCGATGGGTAATGTGTGTGGGTAGCGCACTAGTCCTCCTGCCCGAAGAGACTACTGCCTATCCAGAATCCACACAGGATGACTACGCTCTCCGGAATACTTCTCCCAACCTCAAGAGGCAGTCCAAACGTGCTAGGCGTAGAGACAAGCCGTCACGCCAGGGTCTGTCCTCCCAAAGACCTCCTGATCCCAACCTTGAAGTCCCTGCTGAAGCTTCATTTCCCTGTATCCCAGAGCAGCCCCGATGGGTAATGTGCATGGGTAGCGCACCTGTTCTCCTGCCCGAAGAGACTTCTGCCCACCTAGAATCCACACAGGAGGACTTACTGCACCCGGTATCTGATGCTTCACCCACTTTAACCGGTGAGCCTGTCCAAGGGTACTCCGAAGCAGTGATTACCTCCGAGTCTGTGCATCACTACTACCTGGCGGAGGACCCCCTGTTGCCTCCTGAATCCTCCGGGATATCACCTGATGACAAATGGAGAGAGACTTCCCTACACCCGGTACCCGATACTTCGTCCGCTCCGTCCTGTGAGCCTGACAATGGGTACCTCAAAGCGGTAGTTAACCCCGAGTCTCTACACCCCTCCGACCAGGCAGAGGACCTCCAGTTGTCTCCAGAACCCTTCGGGGTGCTACCTGGTAGCGAATGGACAGAGTATTCCCTATAATCTGTACCTGATACCTCGCCCGCTTCGTCCAGTGAGTCCGACCTAGTGTACTCCGAAGCAAAGGTTATCCCCGAGTCTCTACACCCCTCCGACCAGGCGGAGGACCTCCAGTTGTCTCCTGAACCCTTCGGGGTGCTACCTGATAGCGAATGGACAGAGACTCTCCTATTCTCGGTACCTGATACCTCGCCCATTTCATCCTGTGAGCTTGACAAGATGTACCCCGAAGCAGAGGTTACCCCAGAGTCTCTGCACCCCTCCAACCCGGCGGAGGACTTCCAGTTGTCTCCTGAACCCTCTGGGGTGCTACCTGATAATAAGTGGAGAGAGACTTCCTTGTGTGCTGTTCCTGGTACTCCACCCGTTTCGTCTGTTGCTGAGGATGGCTGGATAGGAGGTAGTATCCTAGCTACCCAGATGAGACCAGTTTTGTCTCTTCCTGTGGACAGTAGAAGTAATCTCCTTGAAGAGAAGGATTGGCCCTCAAATTCCCTGCGGAAGATTCTGGCAGGCCTGAAGAAGAGGGGGCATAAGGGGGGGGTACTGTAACATACCTGGCGGCGTCCTTGCATAGTGGTTCATCTCCCACTGTGCAAGAGCGCGCACTTGATTTCCAGCCAGACTATCACTCTGGCTTTCCTCCATGCTGTCTGCTTGCCTCTGTTTCTTCTGCTTAAGGGCGGCGCCCGACCACTTCCTGCTTCTTGTAGCTGCTGCGGGCACACCCCTTGTGCGTCCTCAGCCTATTGCTGTCTGTCACCTGGTATTTTACCCAGCTCTTTCCTGGAATCCTTGCCTGAGCATTGTGTTCTGTCAGTTGGCTTCTGTCACTGATGTGCCAGGTTCTGTCTATGTTTCCTGCCTTGCGGTATCAGTTCCCGTGTCTGAACTGTGTCCTGTCTGAACTATCTTCTAGCCTGTTGTCTTCTGCCTATCCTGGAGGCTGTATTTCCAGGCCAGTGTGAACACGCTCCTAGCCTGTTCTTTCCGCCTTCTAGGGGCTGCATACCTAGATCCGTTCCTGTATCTTGCCTGTTCCTGTCTGAACACGCTCCTAGCCTGTTCGTTCTGCCTTCTAGGGGCCGCATACCTAGAACCGCTCCTGTATCTTGCTGCTGTGTCTGTTCTTGTCTGAATACTCTCCTAGCCTGTTACCTGTTTTTCTCTATGTCCGTACCTTCCCTTTTCCTGCAGAATCTGATCCCGTACCTAACTCCTACTCGTTGTCCCTGTACTCCCGTTTGTGCCACTCGCTACTTCATTGCAAGTATCTTGTGTGTACCTGGTTCTGCCTCTCCCTTCCAGTCTGTTCCATGTGAACAGAGCCCTGTCCCCTCTGCTCTGCCTTGCTCACCGCTCCGGCGATTCTTGCCTGCTCTGCCTTGCTCACCGCTCCTACGGTTTCCGCTCTGCTCTGCCTTGCTCACCGCTCCTTCAGTTTCCGCTCTGCTCTGACCCTTTGCTCGCCGCTCCGGCAGTCTCGCTCTGCTCTGAGCCTTTGCTCGCCGCACCGGCAGTCTCGCTCTGCTCTGACCCTTTGCTCGCCGCTCCGGCAGTCTCGCTCTGCTCTGACCCTTTGCTCGCCGCTCCGGCAGTCTCGCTCTGCTCTGACCCTTTGCTCGCTGATCCGGCAGTCTCGCTCTGCTCTGACCCTTTGCTCGCCGCTCCGGCAGTCTCGCTCTGCTCTGACCCTTTGCTCGCCGCTCCGGCAGTCTCGCTCTGCTCTGACCCTTTGCTCGCCGCTCCGGCAGTCTCGCTCTGCTCTGACCCTTTGCTCGCCGCTCCGGCAGTCTCGCTCTGCTCTGACCCTTTGCTCGCCGCTCCGGCAGTCTCGCTCTGCTCTGACCCTTTGCTCGCCGCTCCGGCAGTCTCGCTCTGCTCTGACCCTTTGCTCGCCGCTCCGGCAGTCTCGCTCTGCTCTGACCCTTTGCTCGCCGCTCCGGCAGTCTCGCTCTGCTCTGACCCTTTGCTCGCCGCTCCGGCAGTCTCGCTCTGCTCTGACCCTTTGCTCGCCGCTCCGGCAGTCTCGCTCTGCTCTGACCCTTTGCTCGCCGCTCCGGCAGTCTCGCTCTGCTCTGACCCTTTGCTCGCCGCTCCGGCAGTCTCGCTCTGCTCTGACCCTTTGCTCGCCGCTCCGGCAGTCTCGCTCTGCTCTGACCCTTTGCTCGCCGCTCCGGCAGTCTCGCTCTGCTCTGACCCTTTGCTCGCCGCTCCGGCAGTCTCGCTCTGCTCTGACCCTTTGCTCGCCGCTCCGGCAGTCTCGCTCTGCTCTGACCCTTTGCTCGCCGCTCCGGCAGTCTCGCTCTGCTCTGACCCTTTGCTCGCCGCTCCGGCAGTCTCGCTCTGCTCTGACCCTTTGCTCGCCGCTCCGGCAGTCTCGCTCTGCTCTGACCCTTTGCTCGCCGCTCCGGCAGTCTCGCTCTGCTCTGACCCTTTGCTCGCCGCTCCGGCAGTCTCGCTCTGCTCTGACCCTTTGCTCGCCGCTTCGGCAGTCTCGCTCTGCTCTGACCCTTTGCTCGCCGCTCCGGCAGTCTCGCTCTGCTCTGACCCTTTGCTCGCCGCTCCGGCAGTCTCGCTCTGCTCTGACCCTTTGCTCGCCGCTCCGGCAGTCTCGCTCTGCTCTGACCCTTTGCTCGCCGCTCCGGCAGTCTCGCTCTGCTCTGACCCTTTGCTCGCCGCTCCGGCAGTCTCGCTCTGCTCTGACCCTTTGCTCGCCGCTCCGGCAGTCTCGCTCTGCTCTGACCCTTTGCTCGCCGCTCCGGCAGTCTCGCTCTGCTCTGACCCTTTGCTCGCCGCTCCGGCAGTCTCGCTCTGCTCTGACCCTTTGCTCGCCGCTCCGGCAGTCTCGCTCTGCTCTGACCCTTTGCTCGCCGCTCCGGCAGTCTCGCTCTGCTCTGACCCTTTGCTCGCCGCTCCGGCAGTCTCGCTCTGCTCTGACCCTTTGCTCGCCGCTCCGGCAGTCTCGCTCTGCTCTGACCCTTTGCTCGCCGCTCCGGCAGTCTCGCTCTGCTCTGACCCTTTGCTCGCCGCTCCGGCAGTCTCGCTCTGCTCTGACCCTTTGCTCGCCGCTCCGGCAGTCTCGCTCTGCTCTGACCCTTTGCTCGCCGCTCCGGCAGTCTCGCTCTGCTCTGACCCTTTGCTCGCCGCTCCGGCAGTCTCGCTCTGCTCTGACCCTTTGCTCGCCGCTCCGGCAGTCTCGCTCTGCTCTGACCCTTTGCTCGCCGCTCCGGCAGTCTCGCTCTGCTCTGACCCTTCGCTCGCCGCTCCGGCAGACTCGCTCTGCTCTGACCCTTCGCTCGCTGCTCCGGCAGTCTCCCTCTGCTCTGACCCTTCGCTCGCTGCTCCGGCAGTCTCGCTCTGCTCTGACCCTTCGCTCACTGCCCCGGCAGTCTCGCTCTGCTCTGACCCTTCGCTCGCTGCTCCGGCAGTCTCGCTCTGCTCTGACCCTTCGCTCGCTGCTTCGGCAGTCTCGTCCTGCTCTGACCCATCGCTCGCTGCTCCGGCAGTCTCATCCTGCTCTTCTCTCGCTCACCGCTCCAGGCGGTCTTGTCTTGTTCTGCTCTTGCTTGCCGCTCTGGGCGGCCTCACTCTTCTGTGTTTGTCCACCGCATCTGCGGTTCTGTTCCTGAGTCCCAGTCTGTACTGTGTCCTATCCACTCGTTGCTCCAACCTGTCGTACCTGCCAGTACCTCCCTGCCTGCATACCAGTCGTGCTTACCAGCATCCGCCAGTCTGCATACCAGCCATGTCTGCCTATACCCACCAGTCTGTGTGCCAGCCTAACCTGTCTGTTCCTGTATTCCCCTATGTGGGTCAACAGCCGGGTCCGGGGTCTGTCCTGGAGTAGCACCTGGTCCCCCTGCTTGGTTCCTCCATGGTGCACTGGCGTCGTATGCCGTCGTGCGACCCTGGTCGGATCGGGTGCATACTTAGTTACGCCCCTCCAGGCATTCAATCTCCGGCACGGTCCAGTGGAATCACTACATATACACGCACACGCCACTCAGCCCGGGCGTGTGCATTACACATTCAGAGTGAGAAGCTGTTGTCCTAGTAGTGGACAACCCCTTTAAAGTAAGAATACACACATATTTCTGACTGAGATAAAAAAGGAAGTCAAAAATATTTCTGCAGTATCCCAACATTTTGTCAAAATTCACAGAGAAAACATTAGTAGTGTTAGAGCAATTTGTATAGAAAAGGTGAAGTAAGAGGAGACGATCATGCAAGATTATTATTGTGCAGGGAAGCCCATTGGATTTTTGTTAAGCCCATTGGATTTTTGTTTTGCAAACAGCCTTTTGGTCTGAATTTACAATGAGCATATCTTTATTAAATAACTTGTTTATTAAGTTTTTAGATATTGTTTTTGTAAATTATATATTACGCTTTGTTTGGTATTGCTTTTTGGTGTTTTCTGCTTTTTTTTTTTGTAAATAGGTATATGTACCATATACCTGCCAAATATTATTTTCCAATTGGAAGACGCAGGACGGGATGGGTGGGTGCAATACATGCCTTTTTATTGGTGAATGTATTTAGTTTCAAACAGCAATGAATAAGGAAGTTATATTCTGAAATGCATCAAATGTTTGAATATGTGTGTTAGTGGTGTTTTAAGCACACATATTAAAAAGATAAAGAATATAAGTCTTCAAGGAAGATGGAGTGCTGACTTGTTTCCAATTTAAATTTTCATTGCTTGGTCCAACAAGTGACTGTCTGCCATACTTCTTCACAAAAGTTCTTTTACCTCTTGCTTTCAGTGACATTGACCTTCAACAATCAACAATGCTTCACAGCGGCTACAACTTTAAAAGTTCTTAAAAAGTTTAGTCCTATTTTAAATTTGTGGGAAGGATCTATCATGGGGTCCCTGAGCAGCCTGCTGTTGCCCAGCAGGTAACAAACTTGTCTACGTGCTACATGACGACCAGCTGACCACATAAATAATGCACCAGAACCAAGCTCATAACATATATGCAGCACCAGAATCATGCACATACAATAAGTATAGCACCAGATTGAATGCAATAAGATGTATACAGCCCAAGAACTGAGCTTGTAGCATAAACAAGAGACCAAAGCTAAACTAGCATGTATATACAGCGACGGACCTAAACTCATAAATTAGAATACTGCAGTAGAATCAAGTTCGTATCATAAATACCACACCTTAGCAAAGCTCATTAGGCAAATAAAGCACCAGAACCAAGCTCATCAGATAAATAAAGCACCAGAGCCATGCTCATTAGATGAATACAATGCCAGAGCTAGAGTAATAACATAAATACATAACCAGAGCCAAGCTCATTAGATAGTTCAATACCAGAGGCAAGAGGATGACATAAATACAGAAGATAAAGCAACCTCAATACAGAGAATAAATATATATACAGTACACAGCCAAAGATAAAATTATATAAACGGTGCAACATTCGTATTGGAATACCAAGTAATTCAACGAATAAAGAGCAAGGCAATAGATAGATAAATAGATAAAATAGTAAAATAAAATAAAGTAGATAAAAAAGTGAGCAAAAGACTGGTTGCACTTCCTGAATTTAAACAATATAATTATTTATAATGTAACAAACACGAAAACCTAGACAAGACAAATATTTTTTTAAAAAGGTGTACTTGCAAGACAACCTGTTTCCTAGACCAAAAACTGGCACTAGGATGCAACCCATAAAACTAGCATGATAACCAAGAGTGCTGTATAAATATATTCAATATCTAAAATAGGTATGAATAGACATTTCCCTAAGGTGATGTCAAATAGTATTTTATAAAGCAAAAAGGTGCAATGCGCATATTCAGATAATACATAAATAATGCAGTATCAAAATAATACAAAATACGTCAGCAGTAACACTGTGCAATAAAGTGCTATGTGCAGTCACCAAGGTAAACTGGCTCATAGGATACATACCATGTCAGAATGAATCCCCACGCATATCGCCAAAGGAGCTGGCTTCCTCAGGAGTGAGGTGTAGGAACATTATTCAATGTTTTTTTTGTCTTGTCTAGGTTTTTGTGCTTGTTACATAATAAATAACTATATTGTTTAACCTCAGGAAATGCAGTTGATCTTTTGTACGTGCCTATCCTTTTTTTCAATCATACATGTTTTATATGTATTTTGGCTAGCACTCCATTAATATACAGGTGGTGTCTGCTACCTTGCTACTTTTTGATAGAAAAGTGAGCAAAAAAAAAAACCCTTAAGAAAATCGTATCGCTGCCAAAATGCAGCTTCATCAGGAGAAGTATTTCAGCAATGATACGCATGGGTCTCCTCTCATTGCAGCTTATAGTTTTTTTATACTTTTATATATATTTTTTAGTTTTTTGCATATTTAGCCAAATGTTGGACCCTTTTGTTCCTTTATAAATAATCATTGACCAGTAACATTATTATTACCATATTAATCGTCATATAATAATTTCTTGGGAGCTGATGCAATATTGTATTTTGTATATTGCTACTTTTTGATATATGAACACCTATATACACAATCCATATGATTAGACTCTAATGTATGAAAAATCAGTACACAGAATATCAAAACAATGCAAGCCAATAAAATCACTGAAATCTTTATTATTAATATAGAAAACCAGACATACAATAGTTATCAAAAATAAATAGACAAAAAATACAATACACAGGCAATGAAAAAATGGGGGATATCTCTACAGGAAAAATAAAACCATAATGGAAACCTTGCTAGATAGATAATAGATGTAGCCTCAGGGGTATATTTACTGCAAATAATAATTCACTATAAAATGTAGGCAGGTAAGAAAAAATTAAGTAGGTACATATGGGAGTAAGGTAAGTAGATGTATTAGTTACAATAAACCCCCCATCTATCCAAGAAATCATTATATACCCACATGACTCCAATAATACAGCACCAAGGAAGAGGGTGATGTCCTGCTACACCCAAATCGCCTTTAGCAAGAATGGCTTCTTACAGGGGGTGAAACATTGTGAAATTGCAGGGTATTTAAATCAGAATCATCCACTTACTCAACACTAGTGATGAGCGAATTAGTTTGAAATCCGATCTTACAAATTAAGCTCGACACGAATATGGCACATTTGGATTCGTGATCAGAAATGCAAGCAAAATTTCTTAAATTTGGGAAAAATCTGCAACGTTCAGTGAATAAATGCGGGAACGTGATTGCGGGGCAACTATAGTATTTTTAACTGTTTTGCTAGCATAGTTCTAGTGTATGATGAGCGGGGGGACATGGTAGATGAGTATGGGGACTGGTGAGAACTTAGAACAGGTCAGATCAGTGACGCGCTTGTAATCTTTTTTTTTTCCCTGTAACTTTAAATCAGGAAAGCGCGGCTAGCCAATCAGAGCGCAGGAAGCATACACACTGTCCAGACACAAGGGCTTCTGCAATTGGCTGCTGAAATCACATGTCCACTCTATATAAAAACTGGCCATGTTCCCTCAGCGCCATTTTATCTATGTCACTGCTGGAGACAGACGCTGCTCAGTGTGTGCCCGTATACTGAGAGAGATATTAGCTAGATAGATGGGCGCTTGTTTGGAAGTCAGATAGTGTAGATAAGTACTGTGCTGTGTACCTGTTCAATCGACCTTACAGCACATTTTTTTTCTTGTACAATTACTGAGATTCTGACAGAAAGAGCAGGGCCCATGCAATAGAACAATGGTGTGCACCGGTTGTACTTTCCTCCATGCAGGAGTATACCTGCAATCTACTTTTGCACTTGCTAATCTGATAAAGCAAGCAAGCCCTTGTAGGCCACTTTATGATTTTGTGGGGTTGAAATTCAGCTATCTGCAGAGCTTGTCAATGCAGAGCTTCTGAGTGCAGAGCACAAAAAAACTTTTTTTTCATTTGTTAATGTGATAGTGCAAGCTGTGCTAGCCCAGTTTGTCATTTTTTTCGTGGGTGAACTTCAGCTGTATGCACAGTAAAACAAATATTTTTTTTCTGTTGGCAGGCAGAATCCACCAAAGATTTTTTTGTGTGGCAAACATCATACACTCTGCTATACATCAGCTACTACGTTAGTGGTGGTAAACTTCAGCTGTTTTCAGAGTACAAAAATATTTTTTCTAGTTGCTAGCCACAGTCCACCAAAGTTTTTTTTGTGTGGCAAACTTGATGCACTCTGCTAAAAGCCACCTACTATCTTAGTGGCGGTGAACCTCAGCTGTTTTCAGAGTAAAAAAATAGTTTTTTTGTCTTGCTAGGCAGAGTCCACCAAAGATATTTTTGTGTGGCAAACATTATACACTCTGCTATACGTCAGCTACTACATTAGTGGCGGTGAACTTCAGCTGTTTTCAGAGTAAAAGAAAACGATTTTTTGTCTGGTTAGGCAGAGTCCACCAAAGATTTTTTTGTGTGGCAAACTTGATGCACTCTGCTAAAAGACACCTACTGTCTTAGTGGATGTGAACTTCAGCCGTTTTCAGAGTAAAAAAATAGATTTTTTGTCTTGTTAGGCAGAGTCCACCACAGATATTTTTGTGTGGCAAACATCATACACTCTGCTATACGTCAGCTACTACATTATTGGCTGTGAACTTCAGCTGTTTTCAGAGTAAAAAAATATATTTTTTCTGTTGCTAGCCACAGTCCACCAAATTTTTTTTTGTGTGGCAAACCTGATACACTCTGCTAAAAGACACCTAGTAAGAGTAAAAAAATAGATTTTTTTTGTCTTACTAGGCATTTTCCATAAAAGATTTTTTTGTTTGGCAAACTTCATACACTCTGCTATACATGAGCTACTACATTACTCGCTGTGAACTTCAGCTGTTTTCAGAGTAAAAAAAATATTTTTTTTCTGTTGCTAGGCAGAGTCCAAAAAATATTTTTTTCTGTCACAAACAAGTTACTCTCTGCTATAGGCCACCAAGTCCTTTTAGTTGTGGTGAAATTCAGCTGTAATCAGAGCTTATGCAGAGTAAAAAAAATCTATTTTTTGCTGTTCCTAACATGATACAGCAGGCTAGATCTGAGTTTGAAATAGTTTGGAGAATATCTTGTATATTATAGAGGCGTCATCCACACTAAAAAAATACTTTGTTCGGTTCGTACGTTATACAGCTGGGACATCTCAGTTTGAAATAGTTTGTAGAATATCTCCTATGTTCTACAGGTCTCATCCACACTAAAAAAAATACTTTGTTCTGTTAGTAACGTTATACAGCAAGCCATATCTTATCCTTATACCTTATCATTCAGTGCTACTGAAATTCAGGTGTGCGCAGCGCTGTTGCAGAGGAAAAAATCTAATTTTGTTTTGCTAATAGCGTGCTCCTACCACAATATCTGAGCAACATGAGTGGGAAAAAGAGAGGTCGTGGTGGAAGGGGAAATTGGCTTGGTGTTCAAGGTATATGTGGGGTAGGTGGTAATGTTAGTGAAAGCACTAGCGAACCAACACCGTCATGTCCTATCCGAAGACAACTGACAACTTCAGTTAGTGAATGGGCTACCCCACTCCCTTTCTTTGGCAGTCGCACAGCAATGCACCTTGTTGATAAGGGTCAGAAAGAGCAGGTGCTCCAGTGGATGGCAAGCGCTGCTTCAAGTGGCCTCTCCTCTTATACCTCCACCTCAACATCACACACAGTACAGTGCACAGAGGTGGCTCCCCAATTACTCTTGGATGAGTCTGTAGAACTGTTCACCCATTCTATACCATGGGTATCAGAAGTGTACTCCAAATATTCACATAGTCAAGAAGAGGAGGAAAGCATCTGCACCGATGCCCAAATTTTTTTTAAGTTGGATTCGGGGCAGGACAGAGTAGGGTCCGAGCAGGTTCCTGACCCTCCCACTGGGGAGGGAGGTGATCCTAATGAGTCTCAGATACCTGAAGCTCAGGGCAACAAGATGAGAAGGGTCACTCTGACGGAGAGGAATGGGATAACACATTGGTTGATGACGAGGTTGAAGATCCTACTTTGTGTGAACCCAGAGTCACACAGCCAAGTAGCTTATCTGAGGAGGTGGAGGAAGAAGGCAAGGAGGTTACCTTTTGCCCTATGGTGCAGACACAGACTGATGCAAGTAAAAGGAGCACTGCATTCTTAGACACAACGGTTGATGTGGCCAGCAGTGGTCGTGGGTCTGCAGCTCGCAGGGGCCGAAAGGCTAGCCTAGCCTGGGCCTTTTTTGTCACTGCAAATGATGAATCAACTCACGTTATCTGTAGTGATGAGCGAGCATGCTTGCTATTGCTCGGTGCTCACCCGAGCATCTCACTGTACATCTCAGTACTCGAGATGCTCGGAACTCGCCGAGTACTTGCGAGATGCTCGGGCGGATGCTCGGGTCCCCTCCCTGCATGTTTGGCGGTCTTTAGAGCGCCAATGAACATGCAGGGATTGCCTGGCATGAACTGTAATGCCATAGCCATGTTGGTTGTGGGCATTACAGTTATTGGCTGGCTGCACAGCATCATCAGGTCTATATCAGACCTGGCGCCGCCATGCTCGTCACAGTCATTCCGAATCAGACAGTGTAGGGAGAGCTGCTGCTGGGTCAGGGAGAGATTTGATCGTGTATTAGGGAGTGTAGGGTGAAAAAACGCACATTACACATATCCATCTTAACAAACAGTCCTTCTGAGGACTAATCCATCTGCAGAGATAGCAGGCAGGCAGGGTATATAGACAGGCAGTGTATATAGCAGACTGCAGTGCATATAGCACAAGAGGGTCCATTCCAGTTCTGCCTTCTGCTGCTGTTAGATATTTCTATACAAAGGCCCAGGTCTCAGGGGCCAGGAATACTTTTCCTTGGATCTTAATCCTCATTATTTGCTTAAAAAGCAATCCAGAGAACACCATAATTTCTGCGCCATTTGCTTTTTGGCACTGCAGAATACAGCCAGGTCCTTTCCATATTAGAGCGCTAGAAACCCAGCTATTTAAAAATGTATTTTCTCCGTCAAACGGATCACATATACTCTGTCAGAAAATACTGCCATTTCTGGCATCCTCTAAAAATTTCCTTTAGTGTGTCATTGAAGCAATTCACCGCAGTTTGCTGTTCAAACTACTTACCTACAGGCCAGGTATTCAAAACTGGGTTTTCTCCGTCAAACGGATCACACATACGTTGTCAGAAAATACTGCCATTTCTGGCCTCCATTAAAAATTTCCTTTAGTGTGTCAGTGAAGCAATTCACACCAGTTTGCTGTTCAAACTACTTACCTACAGGCCAGGTATTTAAAACTGTTTTCTCCGTCAAACGGATCACATATATGTTGTCAGAAAATACTGCCATTTCTGGCCTCAATTAAAAATTTCCTTCAGTGTGTCATTGAAGCAATTCACCGCAGTTTGCTGTTCAAACTACTTACCTACAGGCCAGGTATTTAAAACTGTGTTTTCTCCGTCAAACGGATCACATATACGTTGCCAGAAAATACTGCCATTTCTGGCTCCCATTAAAAATTTCCTTTAGTGTGTCATTGAAGCAATTTACACCAGTTTGCTGTTCCAACTACTTACCTACAGGCCAGGTATTTAAAACTGTGTTTTCTCTATCACACGGATCACATATAAGTTCGATCCAAACTCAGTCATTCGTATTGAGCGTGGAAGATACTGTCCTCCATTTAAAATGGGCAAGGCAGGTGGCAAGGGACGGGGAACTGGACGTGATGGTAATGGCGCATGCAGAGGCCGAGGACAAGGCCGTGGGCAAGCTGAAATTGTGCCACAACAAACACCAACATCTTCTCGCCTGACCTTCCTGTCCCAATTTCTAGGGGACCGCAGCATATCACTATTGAACCTAGAGCAGTGTCAAAAAGTTGTTGGTTGGATAGCGAATAATGCTTCCTGTCACTTAGCCACCACCACCCTGTCTTCCACACCGTCAAGTCTCAGTAGCCATGAGTCTGGACCGCATATTCCTCACCCTGATCCTCCTTCCTCCCACCATGCCGAGTACCCAGAGGCAACTGATCCCACACTTGGACACTATGAATAGCTGTTCACTTTTCCATTTATATAGTCGGGCCTCTCGCCCGATCCACTTGAAGTGGGGCAAGAGGAGATCGCGTGTAGCGATGCCCAAATATTTGAGCAGCCACAGGTCACACGAAGGCGACGGTGGGAAAGTGTCACAAGAGGTGGACGATGATGAGACAAAATTGACAGAAAGTCAGGAGGAGGACCAGGGTGCGGAAGTGGAAGACGAAGTGGTGGATGATATAGTAACTGACCCAACCTGGCAGGAGGACATGCAGAGCGAGTAGAGCAGCACACAGGGGGAGGGAGGCAGATCACCCCAACAGGCAGGAAGAAGCAGTGTGGTGGCCGCAGACAGAAGGCAGGCAACGTTCCCCGGAACACCAACACAAAGGAAGTTGCCAGTACAACTGTTAGGTCTTCCCGAGTCTGATTGTTTTTTAAAGACTCTGCCAATAACCCCAAACAGGCCATTTTCACCACCTGCCAGGCAGCATCAGCAGGGGTGGCAAAACGACCAGCCTGACCACTACCAGCATGATCAGGCACATGGCAGCAAAGCACCCGACTTTGTGGGCCGAACCCCAGGGTCCAGGAACAGTGTCTGCGGGTGGCACCATTGCTTCTTCCGCTGTTGTGCATGCAAGCCAATCCCCTGTCCATGGAGCATGCAAAAATGCCTCCTGTCCTGCACCTGTTATTGCACACTCTCAAGTAGCAGCATCAGGAAGCACGTCCATGTCCTTGTCCAAGCGCAGAGTTCAGTTGTCCATACCCCAGTCCTTGGAATGCAAGCGCAAATATGCAGCCAACGCCCCATAGGCCACACTACTAAATTCTGACATTTCATGACTACTTGCGCTCAAAATGTTGCCTTTTAGGCTCGTGGAGACGGAAGCATTCCGCAACCTGATGGCGGCGGCCATCCCTCGGTACTCAGTCCCCAGCCGCCACTATTTCTCCCAATGTGCCGTCCCCCCATTACACAAGCACGTGTCCCAAAACATTAGCTGTGCTCTCAACAAGGCAGTTACCGGTAAAGTCCACCTAACCACGGACACGTGGACAAGTGCTTGTGGGCAGGGACAGTATAACTCGCTGACAGCACACTGGGTTAACATAGTGGAAGCTGGGACCCAGTCGGACCTTGGGACGGAACACGTCCTCCCGACGCCAAGGATTGCGGGCCCTAGATCAATCAGGGTTGCCCCCATGGTCTACAGCTCCTGCACCTCATCCTCCTCAGCCTCCTCCTCCTCTTCAGCCTCCATCTCCGAAATGACCACATCAGTCAAAAGCTGGAAGCACTGCAGCACTGCCTCGGCCAAGGGGCAACAGGCTGTGCTGAAGCTAATATGCTTAGGTGACAAACCGCACAATGCTGAAGAGTTGTGGACAGCTCTGAAAGAGCAGGCAGATCTGTGGCTCACACCGCTGAACCTACAGCCAGACATGGTCATGTGTGACAATGGCCGGAATCTGGTGGCAGCTCTGAGGCGAGGCGAGCTCACACACGTACCATGCCTGGCCCATGTGCTTAACCTCGTGGTTCAGCGGTCTCTCAAATCCTACCTGGAGCTTCCGGATATGCTTGTTAAAGTACACCGCCTGTTTGCACATTTTAGAAAGTCAGCTACAGCTTCCGCCACCCTTGAAGTGTTTCAGCAGTGTTTGCAACTTCCGGCTCACAGACTGGTGTGTGATGTCCCCACACATTGGAACTCTACACTGCAGATGTTGGGAAGGATTTGTGAGCAGAAGATGGCAGTTGTTGAGTACCAGCATCAACATGGCCGTCGGTATTCAGTTCAGACTCCACACATAAGACCTCAGGAGTGGACATGGATGTCAGACATATGTACCATCCTCCAAAACTTTGAGGACTCCACCAAGATGGTGAGCGGCGATGACGCCATAATTAGCATCACCATCCCGCTTCTCTGTCTTCTGAAACGCTCTCTGCTCACAATCAAAGAGGATGCATTGGAGGCGGAGCACAAGGAACCATACAGGGTGATTACACACAGCCAAGCCTCATCTCAACCCAACGTGGATTGGGTGACAATGAGGAAGAGGAGAAGGAGGAGGAAGGAAAGGAGCTAGTTTCATGCACTATAGACGGTACTGCCTGCACAGCTGTCATACCGTCTGTTCAGCGTGGATGGTCAGAGGACAGAGAGGAGGAGGAGGAGAAGGAGACCATGGTCAGTCATCCTCTTGGTGAGGACATGGAAGTCTTGCCTGTTAGTAGTCTGGCACGCATGGCTGAGTTTATGTTACGGTGCCTTTCCCATGACCCTCGCGTTCTCAAAATTTTGGGTGACAGTCATTACTGGTTGGTGACACTTCTAGACCCACGCTACAAGGAGAACTTTATATCTCTTATTCCTGAGGCGGACAGGTCTACAAAAATGGGGCCCTTGTTGCGGAACTATTAAAAAAATTCCTATCTGAAAACGCTGGCGGCAGAGGGCACACTTCATTGGACAACCAAGGAGTACAGGCGACAGAGACACAACTTCAATCCAGCAGAGGCAGGGGAACACTGTCAAAGTTCTGGAAGAGTTTTCTCAGACCCTCCCATCACACAGGCCGTGAGGTGCGGGGTACTCTCACAAGGAGTGCAAAGTAAGGGAAGATGCTGAGGGAGTACCTTGCTGACCGTACCAATGTCCGCTGTGATTTCTCTGTGCCTTATAATTATTGGGTATCCAAGCTGGATACGTGGAATGAACTGGCTCTCTATGCCTTGGAGGTCCTGGCCTGCCCTGCCGCCAGCGTTTTATCAGAGCGGGTTTTTAGTGCCACTGGTGGAATTATAACTGAGAAGTGCATCCACCTGTCAACTGAAAATGCTGACAGTCTGACTCTTATAAAAATGAACAAGGGCTGTATTGGGCAAGACTTCTCAACACCACCGAATGATAGCAGCGTAACAAACTCCAATCCAGTGTCTTTTCTTGAGAGGTGTATTTCCATGCACCTTTTCACACCCACACATGGGTATACGCTTCCTGATTTTGTCTATTTGCCCTTGTCCTCCTCCTTCTCCTCATCCTCCACCACCATATCACCAGGGTGACCGTGGTCCGTGATGCAACACCCACATAATTTTTTTAAAGGGTGTTAATGATGCCGGTGAAAATTTTTTTTTATACACTATGTTCATGTATACCCACAAGGGTAAATGTTTATCAGCCCATACACTTAGTGCATGGGCATTACAAGTATAGGAGGCCCGATCCTTTCCAATGGGAACATTTTTTTAATGAGACCCTCCTCCACGTCTCTTCCAATGGGCTTTGAAGTGCCTCCAAATTTTTGGCAGTCCTTGCATTCACTGCATAGGCCAGCACTATGGGAGACTCTTTACTTTCTAATGGGAATTTGTCATTACTGTGGCCCTTCTCTGTGTGTCTTTAAATTCTTAGTGGGGTTTTTCCTAAAATTGGCCAGCCGCTGGATTCACTGCATAACCTATAACTGTAAAGCAGACCCTCTTCTTTCTAATAGGAACATGTCGTACCTTGTTACTGTGGCCCTGCTCTGTGTGTCTTTAAATTCTAGAGGGGTTTTTCCTAAAATTGGTCAGCCATTGGACTCAATGCATACCTATAACTGTACAGCAGACCCTTTCCTTTCTAATGGGAACATGTCGTACCTTGCTACTGTGGCCCTGCTCTGTGTGTCTTTAAATTCTTAGTGGGGTTTTTCCTAAAATTAGTCAGCCGTTGGGCTCACTGCATACCCTATAATTGTATAGCAGACTCTCTCCTTTCCAATGGAAACATGTCGTACTTGTTACTGTGGCCCTGCTCCGTGTGTCTTTAAATTCTTAGTAGGGTTTTTCCTAAAATTGGTCAGCCGTTGGACTCACTGCATAATCTATAACTGTATAGCAGACTCTCTCCTTTCTAATGGGAACATGTCGTACTTGTTACTGTGGCCCTGCTCTATGTGTCTTTAAATTCTTAGTGGGGTTTTTCCTAAAATTGGTCAGCCGCTGGACTCACTGCATACCCTATAACTGTAAAGCAGACCCTCTTCTTTCTAATAGGAACATGTCGTACCTTGTTACTGTGGCCTTGCTCTATGTGTCTTTAAATTCTTAGTGGGTCTTTTCCCAAATTTTGGCAGCCCTTGCAGTCACAGCATGGGCATTACCACTATAAGAGACTCGCTCCTTTATAATGGGAACATTTTTTTTACTGAGACCCTCCTCTATATCTCTTCAAAGGCGTATTGGGTTGAGTTCAAATTTTTGGCAGCCCTTGCAGTCACTGGATACGCAATAACAGTATAGGAGACGCACTTTTTAATAATGGAACAACAAAGCATAGCTGACTTATGGCTCTCTAACAATAGCTATGGCCGACTGCTGGCCTTTTAAGAATAGTAAGGGCCGTCTGATGTCCCTGTAAAAATAGGCTTTATGACATTCAGAGTCCCTCCATCATAAATAAAAAAGGATGTGTCTGATGATGTGTCACACACCACATTGCCAGATAAGGTTGTAAAATGTTAAAATGACATTTACCGGTGAATGCATTTGTCTTAAAAAATAACGTAAAAAATACGAAACAATAGGATCTTTCTTATGTATAAAAAACAGCGTCACCAATTTAACCTCAATGTAATCACATTTTTCAGCCCATGCACCTCCTCCTGCATCTCCGAAATGATCACACTAGTCACAAGCTGACAGCACTGCTGCACTGCCTTGGCCAAGCGGCAACTGGCTGTGCTGAAGATAACATGCTTAATGCTTAATTGACAAACCGCCCAGCGCTGCAGAGTTGTTGAAAGCTGTAACACAGCAGCCTGATCTGTGGCTCTCACCGGTGAACATACAGCCAGGCATGGTCGTGTGTGACAATGGGCAGAACCTGGTGATGGAGAAATGACAGCCGGGGTAGATACGGTTTCCCTCTATGCCAGTCCTTTCACCGAGCTGAAAAATATGGCTGTGGTGAAATACAACTCCCACTGAGAAGCTGTTTCAGATTGAAAAACATTGTGTCAACCAGAGGATTTTATTCTGAGGGCTAACCTTTCTTCCCCGCTCAAGAGCCCCATAGCAGCTGCAAAGTTAGCGCTATCATGAACTCTCCTGAGGTAAAAACCAAGGCACACCAGAGGATTTTCTGGTGGGATCTACCAACCCTGCTGAGAAGCAGCCCTGGTTAAGAAAAGTGTGTGGGAAGGTTCCCGGACCCTCTATGGCTGCTTTTTTACTGAGGAGGAAACACATGCAAACACGGGAAGAACATACAAAGTCCTTGCAGATGTTGTCCTTGCTGGGATTTGAACCCAGGATCCCAGCGCTGCAAGGCTTCAGTGCTAACCACTGATCCAATGTGCTTCCGTTTACCCTCTAATATCTAACAGGCTGGAGAAACTTGCACCTACTGCCACTCTATCTTCAGCTCCTTTGTGAGAAAATGTATTTGGGAAGCCACTCAGTCTACCAAATAAAATTCCTGAGAAGGAAATTGGGGATGGCTTCGCTACTGGTACTGGGGTCAGTGCTAATACCATGGTGTTGTACCATAGTTTGCTGGAAATATTCCAGGCTAATAGGAGGCAAGCAAATTCCCACAGAAAAGTACCAGCAGTAATGTTCAGGCCACATTTCAAGTGCAAGCAGCTTTAGAGAACTTCCTGGAAGAAATGACACGCAGAGTACATACGGTTTCCCTCTATGCCAGTCCTTTCACTGAGCTAAATACAACTCACAGCCAAAAAAGTTGTGGACTGGCTCTGTACAGTCCCTGGCCACATTCACCTGTTCATTTGTTTGTGGTTAGGCAGTCCTTCCCAGAAAGTGCACTGGGGAGGGCACGGGTAATGTTGTGGGACCCGTGCTTGTGGAAAGCGGAGGCGATACCGGGAAATATAGTGACGGCTGGGGACCGAGTATGGACACCCGGCCGCTGCCGGCATGAGGTTGTAAAAAGCTTCCGCCTCCACGAGTTTAAAAGGCCATATTTCAAATGCAAAGTGCTGCCCAGAAATCTGGCAGTTTAGTGTTGCGGCCTATGGGTGGGTGGGTGGCTGGCTGCATACTTGTGCTTGCATTCCAAATAACAGAAAACTAAGCAGATGGTGGCCTCTAGCATCATCATGGCCTCACCTGGGCACCATGAACTCTCCTGAAGGAGAAGCCAGGGCCCGCCCCGTGTTGAGCCACCCCCGTAGTGTTTGAGTTCGGTTCGTTTAACACCCGTATGTTCGCCGAACTGTTCGTCGAACACCTTCGAACACCGTTAAAACCAATGGCAGGCAAACAAAACACATAGAAACACATAGAAAACACCTTCAAAGGTGTCCAAAAGCTAACAAACTGCTCAGAAGACACAACTAACACATGGAAAAGTGACAAGTACATATAGTCATGCGAAAAGAAAAGAGGTGGAGGAGTAAAAGGAGGGGGAGACACAGATATAGGCATGTCATGCCCTTCTAAAACCAAAAAAGTGTGAAGCCGACACGGCTAGTCTGTTCCTGCCCGTGCGACCTCCGTGTCGCCGGGTTTGTGCCAGAGCTGCGGTGGACCCTGACGGCCAGCCCCCCTCTCCCAATACTGGTGCCTGTCCGCTGGTGGGTCGAGCGAGCCCCCCTGTGGTGGAGGCAGGTCTAAGCTTTTTAATTTAAATTGTCTCTCTAATTTGAATGAATACACTTTAAATCCTTTTACAAGGATCTATTGGAGGGCAAGTCGCATGTCAGCAGCCGCGTAATTCCAGCTCCAGTAGCGTCCATTAAAGCTGCTGCAGTTAAAAAGCTTTTATAAGGATCGAGCTCGGCGGTCCACCGCAAGGCGTCCTACCGCCAGTCCCAGCCCCTATGCCTTGGGGTGCCTCCTGATGCTCTTCACTGAGTATCCCGGGGTCCCGAAGCATTTCCTTTGGAAAAATGAAGTGTCCAAACTACAGGTGGTGTAGCTTGCTTAACAGCTGGGATAATCCGCTGACTAGCAGACACTGCTACTAGGCACAAAGTATTTCCTGGGCTAGATGCAGTTAAAAATTTGTAATTAGATACTCTCGTTGGATGCTGAGAAAGCATTCCATAGAGTCTCCTGGCACGCCATATATTATTCTCTTAAAAAGCTTGGGGTAGGGGTTTAGGGGACCCTTTTATAGCCAAAATCACGGCCCTGTATCGCAATACATCACCTAGGCTGAAGATAAATGGAACTGTAGCACCCCGAGGGCTCGGTTGCTACAGAGGCATTGCACCTCACCCAGAGGTGTGATATCTCACTCTCAGGTAAGGATGGAGTGTGGATCAGGACCCCGATACCTGCATGCATTACACCACATTGCCGTGGGGCAGGGCGACCAATATGCCCCTGAGATGGGCACGACAGTCCCTGTCCCTGGCTGGAGTGGGGGGAGGGAACACTGAGGAAGGGGAACCCTGTAGTGCAGGAGCAGGGAGAAAGCAGTTCCTGGGTGCATTGAGAAGGGAGTATAAAAGGTGGGCACCATCTTAGTTCAGTGCAGAGAAGTCTGAGCAGAAGTGACAGGGAGCAGGGGCTCTGCATGAGCTCTGCTCTGGAGGCAGGCCTAGTAACAGAGGCCTAGGTCTGGAAGAGGGATAAGGAAGAAAGAGGAGAGGAGAAGGCTACAGGAACGAAGGGATCCCAGGGGTGCAGACGGGCGAGTCGCCACCGCACGCCCGAATCCACCTGCGTGGAGAAGTCAGGCCAAAGGGGGAGACCGGTCCCCGAAACTAGTGGAGGCAGGAAACGACTCTCAGCTAGAAACCGGAGGCTGTGACATTTTATGTGGCGCAGCCCCTCGCTACACCCGCTAGGAAGGCACCACATAGGGTCAAGGAAACTGGCGCCAAGTTTACCAAGAGGAGGCCCGAGGCAGCCGGACAGAAGGGTTGGTAAGAAAGGCCAGACAAAGGACACACAAAGGGGGTCCTGTGAAGCGCTCCAAAGTTATCTGGGAGTTGTCTGAGCCCCTCACCTGGTGAGCACAGTACGACATGGGCAGCCATTACCTGCAGAAGTGGTCTGGATAATAAGAACTGTGAGTAAAGGCCCTGGACTGCATCACTGACTCCGTGTCGTTACTGCTGCTGCCCTGCACCATTACCCCCATCCTCCGCATACACTGCCCTGAGGCTATACTCCTCCCGTGGGGAGTTATACTACGCTCTGCTGCACCCACATTACCAGCCTCAGCGGTCTGCCCTGCAGCGGCGGTTCACTCAGACCGCAATCCATGGGTGGCTTAGTCGGACATTTAAACATCAAAACCACATAAATAGTTCCGCCACTGGTTTGACCGCCCTGAGCCACGGAACCGGGTCGCCGCCACGGAGACTACAACCACCAGCATCCACCAAAAAGGGTCCGGCTCCGGGTGTCCCAAGGCCCAGGGGGCACGTCAGAACATTTTCATCACCTTTCATAATCACCAATGGGACAAGGCAGGGATGTCCTCTGTCCCCTCTCTTATACATCCTAGTGACGGAGCACCTGCTCTCATCAACTCGCCAATATTAGGTGGATTGAGGTGGGAGGCACCGAGTACAAGTGCTCTGCATTTGCTGATGATGTCCTAGTATATATCACTCAATCACATATATCCATCCCTGCTGTTATGGCTGAAATAGATCACTTTGTTACATGGTCAAATTTTAAAATCAATGCAGCGAAGTCTGAGGCCCTCGATGTCGCCCTCCCCAAATCCATACAGGATTCCATCCAGTCCAACTTTCCCTTTGCCTGGCCCTCACAGGGTATCAAATACTTAGGAATTCCTATTCATAGAGACCTCTCCCATCTATGTTATCTTAATTTTGGGCCCTTTATTGAACAACTCCATACAGACCACGGTTGGCAAGTTAGAACTGTAAGATTCACTACGTGAACCACTGGTGTTTTGTGGAAAAGCACATGTACACTGTGTTCCAAATTATTATGCAAAAAGTGTTTAGGAGTGATAAGGGAAGAATTTGTTTGTTTGTCAGTTAAACTCATTGATGGTGATGTGTGTCAGGGCTCTTTATATCACTGTAAGCAATTGCAGACACCTGTGCTAATTAGTTTGGCAGGTGTGTCCAATGAAAGGCAAGACTACTTAAGAAGGCTGTCCTACATTATTAAGCAGCCTACATTTTCTGCAAAAATGGGAAAGAAAAAGGATGTGTCGGCTGCTGAGAAGCCACAAATTGCGGAGTGTTTAGGTCAAGGCATGACTACAATCAACATTGCCAAGACACTTCATCCTGATCATCGCACAATCAAGAAGTATGTAGCTGATTCACAGTACACACGTGTGCGTGCTGATAAGGGAAAATTGAGGACTCTTTCCTACAGGCAATTACGTCAGGTTAAAAGAGCAACGGCAAAAAAGCCTTGTCATAGCAGCAAACAAGTTTTTGAAGCTGCTGGTGCCTCCAACGTCCCCCGAACAACAAGATGCAGAGTCCTTCAGAGGTATGTAGCTGTGCGCAAGCCATCCTGTAGACCTCCTCTATCCACTACACACAAGCAGAAACGGCTCCAGTGGGCCAAACAATACATGAAGACTGACTTCAAAACTGTTTTGTTCACCGATGAGTGCCGTGCAACGCTCGATGGTCCAGATGGATGGAGTGGAGGATGGCTGGTTGATGGACACCCCACGCAAACACGGCTACAGCGCCAACAAGGAGGAGGTGGAGTAATGTTTTGGGCTGGAATCATGCGGAGAGAGATTGTCGGCCCCTTTTGGATCCCTGAAGGGGTAAAGATGAACTCCATAATGTATGTGGAGTTTCTCAAACAGCACTTCCTGCCATGGTTCAAGAAGAAGAACCGTGTATTCCACAGCAAGATCATTTTCATGCATGATAATGCACCGTCTCATGCTGCACATAACACATCTGCATCTCTGGCTGATATGGGCATAAAAGGGGACAAACTTATGGTGTGACCCCCATGCTCCCCTGACCTCAACCCCATTCAGAACCTCTGGAGCATCATCAAAAGGAGTGTCTATGATGGCAGGAGTCAGTTCACATCTAAGCAACAGCTCTGGGAGGGTATTCTGTCCTCATGCAAAACAATTGAAGCAGAAACCATCCAAAACCTGACAAATTCAATGGACGAGAGAGTTCAGAAGCTCCTTTCGAACAAGGGGTCCTATGTGCAAATGTAACATCACCTAGAATAAAGTTTTGAGTTGAAAACTGTTTGATTTCAGTTTGTAATAACCTGCTAATGCTTATAATTTCAAAAATGACCATTTTTTTGTTCTTTATTAAAATGAAAAGGTTGATCGAAGAGTGTGGGAGTTCTAAGAGTGTGGCAACCCAGTAGTCAGGATTACTTCGAATTCTGATTATCTGAGGGTCATGTTGCAGTTAGTGCAGCAAGAAGACACTCATGTGTCTTGCGCATCCAGGAGCACCAAGTCCCTGTTGTGTTGGTGGCGAGGTAACAATCATGCTTCCTTCCTCTGTCCTCTCCCCCCAACCTCGCACAACAGAAATGTGATCAAGGTCTCCCTCATCTGATGAGTCTTCCATCAGTTCGTCCTCCACTTCTTCCTGGGCTCCTGCACCTTCCTCACTAGTTTGTCTGCTACCATGCGCCCTGGTAAAACCATCTCCCCCACCCTCACATGCCTGCCGCCTTGGTGCTGCCGACCGTCTGGACCTTGCAGATGTTAGCCCTTCCGCATACAACTCCTCCTCCTCTACCTCCTCCACCTCCTCTTGTGCCACCACCTGACTCCGAATTCTGTTTAACATGTGCTCCAGCATGTAAATCACCGGAATAGTCATGCTGATAAAGGCATCGTCAGCACTAAACATCTTCGTCGCCATTTCAAAACTGTGCAGAAGGGTGCATAGGTCCCTGATCTGAGACCACTCCTCCAGCGTGATTTGCCCCACCTCTGGATCTCGTTGGCCCAGGCTATACGTCAGAACGTATTGCACCAGGGCTTGTCGGTGCTGCCACAGTCGCTGCAACACGTGCAGAGTTGAATTCCACCGGGTAGGCACATCGCATTTTAGCCGGTGAAGTGGCAGGCCCAACGACTTCTGTAGAGATGTAAGTCGCTGAGCTGCGGGATGCGAATGGTGGAAGTGAGCACACCGCGACAGTGCCCTCTGCAGAAGACCATCTAGTCCGGGATAGTGGGCTAAAAATTGCTGGACAACCAGGTTCAACACATGAGCCATACAAGGCACGTGTGTGACATTGCCCCGGCGAAGGGCCGCACCCAGGTTTGCAGCATTGTCGCACACGGCCTTCCCTGGTTTCAGGTCCAGTGGAGACAACCATTCATGAAACTGGTTCTCCAGAGCTGACCACAACTCCTCAGCTGTGTGACTCACATTTCCCAGACTTTTCAAAGTAAAAACTGCCTGATGAAGTTGAGCCCTGCTGCCAGCATAGTAAGGAGGTGTGCAGGATCCCTTCTGCGCAGTTAGAAAGCTTGTGGCATGACCAGACAGGCTTTGGGTGCAGGTGGAGGACCGAGAGGAGGTTGAGGAGGCAGAAGCAGTGGAGGAACTTTGAGATAAAGAGGATTGACGCACAACTCGTGGGGACGGCAAGACTTGGACAGCAGCCCCTTGTCCTGCTGTCACCATAGTTACCCAGTGCCCAGTCAGCGACATGTAACGCCCCTGTCCATGCCTACTCGTCCAAGTGTCTGTGGTGAAATGCACCCTGTCACACACAGAGTTTCTCAAAGAAGCAGTGATGTTGTGTGCGACATGCTGGTGGAGCGCAGGCACACCTTTCTTTGAGAAGTAGTGCCGACTGGACATCTGGTACTGGGGCACTGCGACGGACATAAGGTCTCGAAAATCCTCTGTGTCCACCAGGCGGAAAGGAAGCATTTCTGCAGCCAAGAGCTTGCAGATGGTGAAATTCAACCTCTTAGCTTTCTCATGGCTAGGAGGAAATGGTCTTTTACTTGTCCACATCTGAGGGACCAAGGGCTGGCTGTTGTGCTTAGACGGGGTTGAGAAGGGTGTCCACGGCAAACTGCCGGTCTGTGAGGAAGATGCTGGCGGACATGTTAGGTTGCCTTGATCCAAAGGTGGTGCTATCGATGTCGGACAGCGCTCAACACCAGCTGGTGTTACCACCTCCAAAGAAAATGATGACCTGCCAATCACGCTGGCTGTTGCGGGTAAAGAGGTGACAGGTCTGCGTCCCAAAACAGGTGTGACTGCTGTCCGCCCAGGCACAGACAATGAAGAAGCTGCGGATAGACAAGATGTGGCAGACGGTGGTTGGCCCGGCCGGCTAGGCCGCATTGTAGCACAGTGAGCTTCCCACTGCAACTTATGCTTCATGTCCATGTGCCGGTTCATGCATGAAGTACTCAAACTATGTATTTTTTGGCCTCTACTTAGCTTTTGCTGACAAATGTTACAGATAACACGAGTTGGGTCATCTTTATCGATCTGAAAAAATGCCCAGGCTATGCAAGGCTTAACACCCATGCGACCTGAAGAGCCACCATGACTTGTGGTCAGAGGCAGAGTTGTGTTTGAGGATTGAGTTGTTGACATGCTTCCAGTACTACGTCTCTGTCCAGGAAGGCGCAACCTGACCTCGTCGTCACTAGCATCCTTCTCCACCTCCTCTGCTGACCTCATCTCTTGGCTGACTGTGGGTTGACAGTAAGTGGGATCTCCAACCTCATCATCATCACCCTGTGTGTTATCACACCCGTCGTCCTCAGTGCCAACCTGTTCCTGCCCTGACAAAAAACTAAAGTTGTCGCTCCGATCAGGTATTTGAGTATCATCATCGTCTTCCTCATTGTCTCCACCAACTGGAGTTACAGTTTGGGAACGAGGGTCTACATTATGGTCAGAACCTTCTGCGTCTGGTTCTGGATCCGACTCATAAAGATTCTGGGCATCAGTGCAGATCATTTCCTCTTCTGGATTCACACAAGCTCTGGATCTGACCTCTGATTCTCAGGCTATAGTATGAATAAACAGCTCTGCAGACTCAACCATCTGTTCTACCCCATACTCAGATGGGCAGCTGGAGACTTGGGAGCTGTGAGGAAGCAAGTGCAATTGGGGTGACACCTCTGAGGACTGGAGTATTTGTGATGTTGAAGTTGAGGTGGAGGAGAGCCCACTTAAAGGAGCACTTGATATCCGTTGAAGCACCTGCTGTTTTTGTGCCTCATCTGGAATTTGTAGCGATTGGCGTGGCCGTAAGAAAGGGATCTTATCACATTGTCCGCTAAAAGAAGTAGACATTTTAGTTTGGCTGGAAGATGGTCTTTCTTCTGCAGATGTTACTGTTGCTTTAACACCTACCCCACGGACACAACCTTTTTTCCCCTTCCCAACACGCCTATTCCCCTTTCCACCAGCAGCAGGCCTTTTTCCACACATTTTGTTGGTTAACTAATTCACAACTCTGGAGTTGTTTGCACAAAAAAACAATGGATGGGAACCGAGCAGAGCTGAGTGGCCAAACTGTGGTACTAGGCCAAAAGTATTGGCTGGGTTAGATGCAGATAAAAATTATATTGAATTTGCAACCTGATGGAGGTCAGTATAGATGGACTAATAGAACAAGTCCCACACACTGCTACAAGCAGAAATAATTTTTCAGAGCTAGATGCAGAAAAAAATTATATTGAATTTGCAACCTGATGGAGGTCAGTATAGATGGACTAATAGAACAAGTCCCACACACTGCTAGAAGCTTAAATATTTTTTCAGAGCTAGATGCAGAAAAAAATTATATTGAATTTGCAACCTGATGGAGGTCAGTATAGATGGACTAATAGAACAAGTCCCACACACTGCTACAAGCTGAAATATTTTCTCAGAGCTAGATGCAGGTAAAAGTTATTTTTAATTTGCAACCTGGTGGAGGTTAGTTTACTGTAGATGGACTAATAGACCAAGTCCCACACACTGCTAGAAGCCTAAATATTTTTTCAGAGCTAGATGCAGAAACAAATTATATTGAGTTTGCAACCTGATGGAGGTTAGTATAGATGCAATAATAGACCAAGTCCCACACACTGATAGAAGCCTAAATATTTTTTCAGAGCTAGATGCAGAAAAAAATTATATTGAATTTGCAACCTGATGGAGGTCAGTATAGATGTACTAATAGAACAAGTCCCACAACCTGCTAGAAGCTGAAATATTTTTTCAGAGCTAGATGTAGAAAAAAATTATATTGAATTTGTAACCTGATGGAGGTCAGTATAGATGGACTAATAGAACAAGTCCCACACACTGCTAGAAGCCTAAATATTTTTTCAGAGCTAGATGCAGAAAAAAATTATAGTGAATTTGCAACCTGATGGAGGTCAGTATAGATGGACTAATAGAACAAGTCCCATACACTGCTAGAAGCTGAAATATTTTTTCAGAGCTAGATGCAGAAAAAAATTATATTGAATTTGCAACCTGATGGAGGTCAGTATAGATGGACTAATAGAACAAGTCCCACACACTGCTAGAAGCCTAAATATTTTTTCAGAGCTAGATGCAGATAAAAATTATTTTCAATTTGCAACCTGGTGGAGGTTAGTATAGATGGACTAATAGAACAAGTCCCACACACTGCTAGAAGCCTAAATATTTTTTCAGAGCTAGATGCAGAAAAAAATTATATTGAATTTGCAACCTGATGGAGGTTAGTATAGATGTGACTCGCCCCCTGGGCCGTGGGGCACTCGGATCCGGGCAATTAGGGAAACGGTGGGAGTAGTAGTGGCAACCCGGTTCCGTGACTCAGGGTGGTCAGGCCAGTGGTAGTCCGTTATGTGCTATTGATAATGTCCGACTACGCCACCCGTGGATTTGCGGTCATTAGGTATCGCCGCTGCAAGGCAGACCGCTGGGGCTGATGAGGTGTGCAGCTGGGATGGTGTGACTCCCCACGGGAAGAGTGCGGCCCCAGGGCAGTGTAGTGGATGGTGGGAGTGATGGTGGTGAGAGTCCCAGTACCGGTAGTGCTGGAGGCGCGAAGAAGCACGCAGACAATAGGTTGCAGTCCAGGGTCTTTGCTGAAACAGGTAAACTGACCCATAAACAGTCCCGGCTAGGAGGGGACCTGGATGTCTGAGAGCAACGGGGAAATTGGCCCTGGTCAGGGTGAGGGTGTAGGCCTACCGTGCTTTCTGTGCTCCTTCTGGCTATCTCCACGTTATAGGGTAACAGCCCACGTTTCCGAGCTTTCCGTGTATTCTCGCCTGTATGGTCTGCGACATGGGTTCCTTTCTGCTCCTAGCCTTGTACGGCTTTACTGGTCCCTTCTGTTGTGGCAGAGCCTCCAGGCTTCTTAGGCCAAGGAATATACAGTCCCCTGCGAACTGGTTATCTGCTGGAGGATGTAGAATCCTCCCAGCCTCAGACACCAAAGTCTGGTAAAGTTTAGTCCGTTATCTGCCAAGACAGGCTCTCTTCGCCTCTTGTCTCTGGCTTGTGGCTCTCCTCCTGCCACACTTCCTCTTAGGTGCAGTGCAACTGTCTGTCCCTGCTCTGCTCTGGGACAAGTCTCAGTGCTGAGACAGGCCATCAAGTTCTCTCTAACCCTGCCCCCAGCACCAGCTTTTATAGGGGCAGCCTGCTCCCCCTACTGGCCTGAGACAGGAGGCATTGCATGCTAATGTTCCCCTGACTAGAGAACCTCCCCCTTGCTCTCAGACACAGCTTTATTTACACTTGTGGCATCCAGGCCAGGGTGACACATTCCCCCCTAGTAAAATTTAGTTCTTAGGGACTAAACAATAAACAAAGACAATATGCATAGCCATAAAAAATTAACAGACAGACGACGCACAGATTGAGTTCTTAAGGTCTCAGTGTGACCTGTGACCGGGTGTCCATATCACCAGCACAACGGGGAGCCTTAACCAGGTGAGGGTCTGTCCTACCCCAAGTCCTTTACAGTCTTAGTTCATTCCTTGGTTAGGCTCCCTACGCAGTCCATGCAAGGTCCCGGTTATAAAAAGTCCATAACCTTTGAGTCCTTACGGTAGCTGCAAGAAACTGAAACAGAGAATTACCAAACATGCATGTAACTTGGCAAACATTTTAACATTTGACAACAGGGTTATTTACAATTTTAGCGCGCTCTATATTCTCCAGCGAGCGGGTATCTGCCCCTTTGTGCTCCTGGTTGACCTACGTAGCCCACTGTCTGGTGGTGGACCAACCTGGCTTTCCCTACTAGCATTAGGGGTACAGCTACCAGCTGGGTGTACAGGTAGGGCAGGCAGCTGTCTGCGGGTTCTTTGGCTTACCGCAGGCATGGCAGGCTCACTGTCAGCAGAGGGTTGACTCTCCTGGGCTGCTGGTACAGGCTCTTCTGCCTCTGGAACCGCTTGCTCCTCTTCACCTTCCAGTTCTGGTGTTGGTTGTTGCTGTGCCGGTTGCAGGAAATGCAGGACAGGTACCACTATGGCATCATTTATGCGAGTCCAGGACTGAGGGAACTCTCCGAGAACGGTGCTGATCATTTCTTCCTTGTCCTCTGCGGGTTCAAAGTCACTCTGATCCTCTTCTGCACTACGGAGTTGCTCGGGGCACCTTTTGAGGTGGTCTCTAGAGATGACACTAGTGGTTTCTCCTCCGTCCTTGGTGATTACGCACACCTTTGGGTTGTCGTGGTCAGACTGCAGTACGGTGTAGGGTTCCCTTTCCCACTGGTCGTCCAACTTATGTAGCCTTCTCTTCCGCTTCAGGACTTGCTCACCACGTTCTAGGGGACCAGCAGGGGCATGTTGATTGAAGAGTTTTTCTTGCCTCTCTCTCACCTGGGCCAGGCTCTTCTCCGCACTCTCCTGTACCTTCTTGTACTGCAGTTGCCTTTCCGTATCCCAGTCCGCATCCGGGGAGGTGTCCTCAGGTATTAGGACTCCCATCTCCAGGTCTACGGGCAGCTTACCTGGTCTAGCTCGCATCAGGTAAGCCGGGGTGCAGTTTGTAGCATTCACCGGGATATTGTTGTATAGGTCTATCAGGTCCGGCAGTTTTTCTGGCCACAGGCTGCGTTCCTCCAGGGGCAACGTCTTCAGGAGATCAATGACTATATTGTTCATCTTCTCACACATCCCGTTGGTTTGGGGGTGGTAAGGCGTTGTACGAATCTTCTTACAGCCATAGAGGTTGCAGAACTCTTGGAAGATTTCAGCCTCGAACGCTGGACCCTGGTCTGTCAGGACCTGTTCCGGATACCCGTGTGGACGGCAGAAATATTGCTGGAAGGCTCTGGCCGCTGTTTGGGCTGTCAAGTCCTTTACCGGGACCACCACTAGAAAACGGGAATAGTGGTCCACGATTGTCAGGGCATAGATGTATCCGGACCGGCTGGGAGCCAATTTGACATGGTCCAGAGCTACCAGCTCAAGAGGCTGCGTGGTGACGATGGGCCTCAAGGGTGTCTTCTGGCTGGCATGGTCCTTCCTCCTCAGGTGACAAGGGCCACAGTCTCTGCACCACTTTTCTACAGCTCCTCTCATGCCGACCCAAAAGAACCTTCCTCTTAGCAGGAACTCCAGTTTCTTCCAACCGAAGTGTCCCGCTCGGTCATGGTAAGCCCCCAGGACCATAGCTGCATCCCGCCTTGGGACCACGACTTGCCAGGTCAGCTCGTGCGTCCGGTGGTTAACAATCCTTCTGCACAACTTGCCTTCGTAGAGGAACAGCTTGCTCTTCTCCTTCCATAGCTGCTTGGCTTCCTCTGGGGCATCTGGATCTAAGCGGGCGTCTTCCCGGGTCAGCAGATCTTTCACCAGGCGGACTGCAGGGTCACTATCTTGGGTCTCGGCCCAGCTGTGGTGAGGTAGGGGATTGATCATCACGGTTGTTAGATCCTCCTCCTTCACGCGGTGGGAGTATTGAGTGGCTCCATACCGGTGAAACGCGGGGAGTTCTACCTCCTCCAGCTCTTCTGGGTCTTCGTCACCTTCAGGTAAGTGAGGCATCCTCGATAGGGCGTCAGCGTTGGCATTGGTTTTGCCGGCCCGGTACTTGATCACGAAGTCATAGTTGGAGAGACGGGCCATCCACCGCTGTTCCAGGGCACCCAGTCTTGCATTGTCCAGGTGTGTCAATGGGTTGTTGTCCATGTACACGGTGAACTTTGCGGAGGCCAGGTAATGCTTGAAGCGTTCCATCACGGCCCATACCACCGCCAAGAATTCAAGCTTGAAGGAGCTGTAATTCTCCGGGTTCCTCTCGTAGGGCCTCAGCTTCCGACTGGCGTATGCGATCACCCGCTCTCTGCCCTGTTGGTCTTGGGACAGTACGGCCCCCAGTCCCACATTACTGGCGTCTGTGTGGAGAATGAAAGGCTGACCATAATCAGGGTAGGCCAGGATCTCATCCCCCGTGAGGGCCATCTTCAACTGGCGGAAGGACTCCTCTTCCGGTTTATCCCACTTGAAGGGTGGCTTTTGACTTCTGGACTTAGACTGTCCGATCAGGAGGTCCTGCATAGGAGCTGCCATCTTAGTGAACCCGGGGATGAACCTTCGGTAGTAGCCTACCAACCCGAGAAACTGTCTCACCTCTTTGATGTTCGAGGGGCTTGGCCAGCTCTTGATTGCCGTGACCTTGTCAGGGTCGGGGGCCACTCCTTCCGCGCTTACCACGTGCCCTAGGTACTGGACCTTTGGTTTCAGCAGGTGACACTTCGATGGTTTCACCTTCAGGCCGTAGCCTGCCAGGGCTTCGAACACCTCGGCCATGCGCTTTAGGTGGCCCTCGTAGGTCTTCGAATAGACGATCACGTCGTCCAGGTAAAGGAGGACCGTCTCAAAGTTTCGGTGCCCTAGACAGCATTCCATCAGCCGCTGGAAGGTCCTTGGTGCGTTTCAGAGCCCGAAAGGCATACAGTTGAATTCGTTCAGTCCCATCGGAGTGGTGAAGGCGGTCTTCTCCTTGTCAGCCTCTGCCACAGGAACCTGCCAGTACCCGCTAGTAAGGTCCAAAGTAGAAAAGAAGTTAGCTGATTTTAGTGCGGCTAAAGACTCCTCTATTCTAGGCAGCGGATATGCGTCTTTGTGAGTGATACGGTTGATTTGTCTATAGTCGACGCACATTCTCATGGTGCCATCTTTCTTTTTCACCAGAACCAAGGGGGCTGCTTCTTTCATTTCTCTTAGCATGTCCTTGGCGTTCTGATAATGTGCAGGGGGTACAGGTCTGTGCCTCTCTTTTATTGGTGGGTGGCTCCCGGTGGGGATGTGGTGTTCTATCCCCTTTACTCTGCCGAAGTCTAGCGGGTGCTTACTAAAGACTCTCTCGTACTCCTGAACCACCCGGTAGACTCCTTGTTTTTGGTGCAGGGGAGTGGAGTCAGCACCCACATGGAGTTTCTGGCACCAGTCCTCCTTTTGTTTCTGGGAGCCATTACCCTCCGCCTGTGGAGATGGAGGCAAGGGTTCCACGGCCCTGATAGCTTGGTGTTCGACAACAAACAGTTTGGCGAGTGTAGTGTACCTGGGTAAGTGTACTTCCCTCTCCCCAATGTTGAGGATGCGGACGGGCACCCTCCCATGAAGGACATCAAACACCCCCCGGGCTGTCAAAATGGTGGGCCTGCTGTCTGAGTACACGGGTTCTACCATGGCTTGGTAGTCTCTACCTCTCAACCCGATTGCAGTCCGACACCAGATCATCATTTCACTTTTGGGAGGCATGGAAATGGGGAATGGGTCACTCAGTCTTACGCTACCGATCTCACCACCAGACAGTTCTACCTGCTGCCGTCTCATCAGGGCTTTTATCTCCTTGTTGAGGACTCTCTGTTGGCTGGAACTAGCATTCACCGCCACCTGTTGTAGAATTACAATTACCTCTGAAAGACAATTTTCAATTATGTTAGTACCCACAGTTATTTTAGGGTGACTTTCACGTCGGTCAGTGTCCACAATAATCACTCCCTGTGCCGGTAGTTCAACTTTACCAATTTTAATGGTCATCTCCTTGAACCCCATCTGCGGCACGGGTAAGCCATTACTGGCGATGATGCTCAAGTTACTGTCTGGATACCGTGTGATATCAGCATCAGTCCAATACTGCTTAAAAAGTACATAAGGGATAGTGGTTACTTGCGACCCAGTATCCAGCAAGGCGCTCATGGGGATACCGTCCAGCACCACGGGTAAAACCGGGCGCCCCCCAACGTACTTATCACGCCAATTATAAGGGCCTGGTGATCTTATGCCTGGGGGTTGGCCCTCTGCCCCAGGTTGGACCCGTTTAAATTACAGTACCTGGAAATGTGTCCGGGCTGGTTGCATCGATGGCAAATGGGCTGTCCATCCTCTGCTTAGCGGTCTGTGGGCCTCCCTCGGAATGACGGGATCCTCCTCTGTCGACACCACGGGGCATTCTCCGGACTTGAAGCCAGCTCGATGGGTCTTGACGGGTCCACTTTGAACGCCTGGACGGTCCTGGTCAACGCCGCGACGCTCCTGGTCAGCTCCTGGACTTGGTGGTGCAGGTCTTTCGACGGGGCTTGGTTCAGGGCCTGTGCATCAGCCCCCACGGGGTCCATAGAGGAGGGCACCGCCTCCTGGTGGTAGGTGAGAGCAGGGCGCCGGGGGTTTATAGCGCCACTGGTTGCAGATTCACGGAGCACCCTTATGGCCCTGTCCTTAAATTGGGCAAAGGTCAGGTCAGGGTTCTGAAAGAACATGAGGCGCAGTTGGGCCCTGTGGGCGCTGGACAGCAGACCTTCTATGAATTGTTCTGTTAGCAGCTTATCCGTTTCCTGCACACTGCCAGGGTCAGTTTGTTGAATAGCCCTCAAGGCTTCCTGCAAATTTAGGGCATAGTCTCTGATGCTGTCCTGTGCCCGCTGCTTACATCCATAGAACCTCATTTTAATTTCAGCGGAGGTACGTGTGTCAAAGGTACCCCGCAGCCGGGCCAGAATACCCTTCACAGTCCTTTTCTCCTCAGTGGGCCATGATTTTACCTCCCTTTGGGCTGCGCCAGTTAACTGCCCTGCTAGTATGCTGACCTTCTGTTCCTCTGTCAGGGGGTAAACGTGGAACAAACTGTATAGCCTTTCCTTGAAGTCAGTTAGGGCATGGGGCTCCCCTGAGTATTTGGGCAGCCTGGCCACTCCAGGGATGTAGGGCAAGGAAAAGGGCATCACCGCTGCTGCAGCTGCGTTGGTGGTAGTGGGCGCCTCTGTGTCCAACATCTTCCTCCCCCCTAGTAAAGCGTGGCCTACCTTCCGACGATCCTCTTCTGTAGGCCGCGGCTCCACTGCTGCTGATATGGACGAGGACCTGGCGTCGTGTCCTGATGACGTCAGCGTCGCTGTCTCTCCCTTCCAGGACCTTGCGCAGCGTTGGTGCGTGGGGCGGAGCTTCGGATCTCGCGCGGTTTTGACGTTCATGCCCCTCTTCTTCCCGCGCGGCGTCCTGAAGATGGCATCCGATGGCGGGAATCGGCTCCGGATGGCGGGAAACTTCGCCACAGGTAAGATACAAAAGTCTTTTTCAGGCACGCAGTACCCGGTGGTTGCGGGCACGAAATCCTGCCGACTACGCCAAAGCTGACTCGCCCCCTGGGCCGTGGGGCACTCGGATCCGGGCAATTAGGGAAACGGTGGGAGTAGTAGTGGCAACCCGGTTCCGTGGCTCAGGGTGGTCAGGCCAGTGGTAGTCCGTTATGTGCTATTGATAATGTCTGACTACGCCACCCGTGGATTTGCGGTCATTAGGTACCGCCGCTGCAAGGCAGACCGCTGGGGCTGATGAGGTGTGCAGCTGGGATGGTGTGACTCCCCACGGGAAGAGTGCAGCCCCAGGGCAGTGTAGTGGATGGTGGGAGTGATGGTGGTGAGAGTCCCAGTACCGGTAGTGCTGGAGGCGCGAAGGAGCACACAGACAATAGGTTGCAGTCCAGGGTCTTTACTGAAACAGGTAAACTGACCCATAAACAGTCCCGGCTAGGAGGGGACCTGGATGTCTGAGAGCAACGGGGAAATTGGCCCTGGTCAGGGTGAGGGTGTAGGCCTACCGTGCTTTCTGTGCTCCTTCTGGCTATCTCCTCATTATAGGGTAACAGCCCACGTTTCCGAGCTTTCCGTGTATTCTCGCCTGTATGGTCTGCGACGTTGGTTCCTTTCTGCTCCCAGCCTTGTACGGCTTTACTGGTCCCTTCTGTTGTGGCAGAGCCTCCAGGCTTCTTAGGCCAAGGAATATACAGTCCCCTGCGAACTGGTTATCTGCTGGAGGATGTAGAATCCTCCCAGCCTCAGACACCAAAGTCTGGTAAAGTTTAGTCCGTTATCTGCCAAGACAGGCTCTCTTCGCCTCTTGTCTCTGGCTTGTGGCTCTCCTCCTGCCACACTTCCTCTTAGGTGCAGTGCAACTGTCTGTCCCTGCTCTGCTCTGGGACAAGTCTCAGTGCTGAGACAGGCCATCAAGTTCTTTCTAACCCTGCCCCCAGCACCAGCTTTTATAGGGGCAGCCTGCTCCCCCTACTGGCCTGAGACAGGAGGCATTGCATGCTAATGTTCCCCTGACTAGAGCACCTCCCCCTTGCTCTCAGACACAGCTTTATTTACACTTGTGGCATCCAGGCCAGGGTGACACAGATGGACTAATAGACCAAGTCCCACACACTGCTAGAAGCCTAAATATTTTTTCAGAGCTAGATGCAGAAAAAAATTATATTGAATTTGCAACCTGATGGAGGTCAGTATAGATGGATTAATAGAACAAGTCCCCCACACTGCTACAAGCTGAAATATTTTTTCAGAGCTAGATGCAGAAATAACTTATATTGAATTTGCAACCTGATGGAGGTCAGTATAGATGGACTAATAGAACAAGTCCCACACACTGCTAGAAGCCTAAATATTTTTTCAGAGCTAGATGCAGATAAAAATAATTTTCAATTTGCAAACTGGAGAAGGTTAGTATAGATGGACTAATAGACCAAGTCCCACACACTGCTAGAAGCCTAAATATTTTTTCAGAGCTAGATGCAGAAAAAAATTATATTGAATTTGCAACCTGATGGAGGTTAGTATAGATGGACTAATAGACCAAGTCCCACACACTGCTAGAAGCCTAAATATTTTTTCAGAGCTAGATGCAGATAAAAATTATTTTTAATTTGCAACCTGGTGGAGGTTAGTATAGATGGACTAATAGACCAAGTCCCACACACTGCTAGAAGCCTAAATATTTTTTCAGAGCTAGATGCAGAAAAAAATTATATTGAATTTGCAACCTGATGGAGGTTAGTATAGATGGACTAATAGAACAAGTCCCACACACTGCTAGAACCTGAAATATTTCTTCAGAGCT
Organism: Phyllobates terribilis; assembly: GCF_046119375.1. Classification (NCBI taxonomy): domain Eukaryota; kingdom Metazoa; phylum Chordata; class Amphibia; order Anura; family Dendrobatidae; genus Phyllobates; species Phyllobates terribilis. The sequence continues at coordinate 321,205,561 of NW_027362762.1, read as the reverse complement.
AGATGCAGAAAAAAATTATATTGAATTTGCAACCTGATGGAGGTCAATATAGATGGACTAATAGAACAAGTCCCATACACTGCTAGAATCTGAAATATTTTTTCAGAGCTAGATGCAGAAAAAAATTATATTGAATTTGCAACCTGATGGAGGTCAGTATAGATGGACTAATAGAACAAGTCCCACACACTGCTAGAAGCCTAAATATTTTTTCAGAGCTAGATGCAGATAAAAATTATTTTCAATTTGCAACCTGGTGGAGGTTAGTATAAATGGACTAATAGACCAAGTCCCACACGCTGCTACAGGCCTAAATATTTTTTCAGAGCTAGATGCAGAAAAAAATTATATTGAATTTGCAACCTGATGGAGGTTAGTATAGATGGACTAATAGACCAAGTCCCACACACTGCTAGAAGCGTAAATATTTTTTCAGAGCTAGATGCAGATAAAAATTATTTTTAATTTCCAACCTGGTGGAGGTTAGTATAGATGGACTAATAGACCAAGTCCCACACACTGCTAGAAGCCTAAATATTTTTTCAGAGCTAGATGCAGAAAAAAATTATATTGAATTTGCAACCTGATGGAGGTTAGTATAGATGGACTAATAGACCAAGTCCCACACACTGCTAGAAGCCTAAATATTTTTCAGAGCTAGGTGCAGATAAAAATTATTTTTAATTTGCAACCTGGTGGAGGTTAGTATAGATGGACTAATAGACCAAGTCCCACACACTGCTTGAAGCCTAAATATTTTTTCAGAGCTAGATGCAGAAAAAAATTATATTGAATTTGCAACCTGATGGAGGTCAGTATAGATGGACTAATAGAACAAGTCCCACACACTGCTAGAAGCCTAAATATTTTTTCAGAGCTAGATGCAGAAAAAAATTATATTGAATTTGCAACCTGATGGAGGTCAGTATAGATGGACTAATAGAACAAGTCCCATACACTGCTAGAAGCTGAAATATTTTTTCAGAGCTAGATGCAGAAATAACTTATATTGAATTTGCAACCTGATGGAGGTCAGTATAGATGGACTAATAGAACAAGTCCCACACACTGCTAGAAGCCTAAATATTTTTTCAGAGCTAGATGCAGATAAAAATAATTTTCAATTTGCAAACTGGAGAAGGTTAGTATAGATGGACTAATAGACCAAGTCCCACACACTGCTAGAAGCCTAAATATTTTTTCAGAGCTAGATGCAGAAAAAAATTATATTGAATTTGCAACCTGATGGAGGTTAGTATAGATGGACTAATAGACCAAGTCCCACACACTGCTAGAAGCCTAAATATTTTTTCAGAGCTAGATGCAGATAAAAATGATTTTTAATTTGCAACCTGGTGGAGGTTAGTATAGATGGACTAATAGACCAAGTCCCACACACTGCTAGAAGCCTAAATATTTTTTCAGAGCTAGATGCAGAAAAAAATTATATTGAATTTGCAACCTGATGGAGGTTAGTATAGATGGACTAATAGAACAAGTCCCACACACTGCTAGAACCTGAAATATTTCTTCAGAGCTAGATGCAGAAAAAAATTATATTGAATTTGCAACCTGATGGAGGTCAATATAGATGGACTAATAGAACAAGTCCCATACACTGCTAGAATCTGAAATATTTTTTCAGAGCTAGATGCAGAAAAAAATTATATTGAATTTGCAACCTGATGGAGGTCAGTATAGATGGACTAATAGAACAAGTCCCACACACTGCTAGAAGCCTAAATATTTTTTCAGAGCTAGATGCAGATAAAAATTATTTTCAATTTGCAACCTGGTGGAGGTTAGTATAAATGGACTAATAGACCAAGTCCCACACGCTGCTACAGGCCTAAATATTTTTTCAGAGCTAGATGCAGAAAAAAATTATATTGAATTTGCAACCTGATGGAGGTTAGTATAGATGGACTAATAGACCAAGTCCCACACACTGCTAGAAGCGTAAATATTTTTTCAGAGCTAGATGCAGATAAAAATTATTTTTAATTTCCAACCTGGTGGAGGTTAGTATAGATGGACTAATAGACCAAGTCCCACACACTGCTAGAAGCCTAAATATTTTTTCAGAGCTAGATGCAGAAAAAAATTATATTGAATTTGCAACCTGATGGAGGTTAGTATAGATGGACTAATAGACCAAGTCCCACACACTGCTAGAAGCCTAAATATTTTTTCAGAGCTAGATGTAGAAAAAAAATATATTGAATTTGCAGCCTGATGGAGGTCAGTATATATGGACTAATAGAACATGTCCCACACACTGCTAGAAGCTGAAATATTTTTTCAGAGCTTGATGCAGAAAAAAATTATATTGAATTTGCAACCTGATGGAGGTTAGTATAGATGGACTAATAGAACATGTCCCACACACTGCTAGAAGCCTAAATATTTTTTCAGAGCTCGATGCAGAAAAATATTATATTGAATTTGCAACCTGGTGGAGGTTAGTATAGATGGACTAATAGAATGATGCTATGCCCAAAAGGTTTTACTTCACTAGGTGCAGTAAAATAATTTGTATTCTATACACAGGTGTTGTAGCTTGCAACACAGATAGGCTACTCCACTGACTAACACACTCTGCAATAGGCCAAAAAGGATTTTTGTTTTGCTAGATTTAGCCAAATGCTGTGAAAAAAACTTGCACAGCTCTGGCACAGACCTGCCTGGCAAAAAGTGATAGGAACTGATGTAACCTAGCCCTGAAAAGGACTGCAATTACAATTAGTCTTTACTCCCAACCTATCTATTTAAGAGCACAGACCTGCCTGATAAAAGTGATAGGAACTGATGTAACCTAGCCCTGAAAAGGACTGCAATTACAATTAGTCTTTACTCCCACAACCTATCTATTTAAGAGCACAGACCTGCCTGATAAAAGTCGTAGGAAATGATTTAACCTAGTCCTTGAAAGGACTGCAATCACAACTCTTCCCTACTCCCAAGCTATCTGTAGATTTGTGTGAAAATTGGCTTGAAATTAACAAAGTATAGCGCACACAGCAACAGCGGTGCCGTCTAACATGCAGCTGCAGCAGTGAGAAAATGGTGGCGACGTGAAAAATGGCTGGGTCTTATAGGGCAAGGACATGTGACATACACTGCCAATGACACATGCCCTTGCTTGTGTGAAAAAAAGCAGTTCGCTCTGTGTGTGCGCTGCTGATAGGCTGACAGACTGCACCTCCCCACTGTAAATGCGGGAAAGAGAAAAAAAAATGGAGATCTTCATTATTCCTGCAGAGATCCATCCCCTGCCCCTCCCCCCGCCCCGCTGTACATTCAAACTGCGTATTAACATTAATTTTCAGCATTACTGAGAAAAAATCCAGTTATGATTTTGGTGCACGAACAGTTATCGAACATAACCTCGAACAGCCAATTTTTTTTCAAATCGTTCGTGTTCGCCGAACGGTTCGAACACCGCCCAAAACAGCTCAAATTTGAGAATGGCGAACAGTTCGAGTCGAACACCATGCTTATGCATGTTATTTCTCAAAACGCATTACAGATCAGGCCATTGTCCAACTCTGTATTCAAGAAATTAAATGCGCAAAGAAAGATGTGTGTGTGTGTCAAAGCACCATCGACAAGTGCGAGTTGATGTTGGACGGGCTGCCATTGCTTCTGCAACAAGCTCAATTACAGGACTTCCTAAGAGAAAAATGACACGCAGGGTACATACGGTTTCCCTCTATGCCAGTCCTTTCACTGAGCTAAATACAACTCTTAGCAAAAAAAGTGGTAGACTGGCTCCGTACCGTCCCTGGCCACATTCACCTGTCCACGTGTTTGTGGTTAGGCGGTCCTTCCCAGTAAGTGCACTGGGGAGGCCACGGGTAATGTTGTGGGATCCGTGCTTTTGGAAGGTGGAGGCGATACCGGGAAATATAGTGGCAGCTGGGGACTGAGTATGGACACCCGGCCGCCGCCGGCATGAGGTTGTGAAAAGCTTCCGCCTCCACGAGCCTAAAAGGCCACATTTCAAGTGCAAGCAGCTGTCAAAAATTTGGCAGTATAGTATTGCAGCCTGTGGGTGGGTGGGTGGCTGCCTGCATACTTGCGCTTGCATTCCAAGGAATGGGGTAGGGACAACTGAATGCTGCAGTGGGACAAGGACGTGGACTGTGATTGTTGCAAGTCTGCAACGACAGGTGCATGGCGGGAGGCATCTTCGCATGCGCCAAGGATCACTTATGATGGTCACACTTTTAGGCAGTGACCTGGGAGTCAGAGATGCTTCCAGAGGTCTTCCCCATGCTGTTCCCATGTCTTTTCAGCACTGTATGCATGTGTCTGATGATGTGTCACACCCCACATGGCCAGATAAGGTTGTAAAATGTTAAAGGATGTTCCTTAACATATTTCCCAGGAAAATCCATTTTGGTTTCGTTTTTGTATGTTTTATTGTGAGTCCGTAAAAGTGGTGTGACACTCTGACCATGTTGCTGACAGCAGTGATCTGGGAGTCAGAAATGCTTCCAGGCATCTTCCCCATGCTGTTCCCATGTCATTTGAGCACTGTTCCCATCGATTTGGGCAATTTTTAGGCCCTCTTCAGACCGCCGGGGGGAGCCGCCTGAAAAATGCTCGAGTTTTCCATAGACTTACATTGGGCTTGTTGCTCGGGTCGAGCACCCGAGTATTCCAATTTGCTCGACCCGAGCAACGAGTACCCAAGAATTTTAGTGCTCGCTCATCACTAGTCATCTGCGAAATTTGCAATAAAAAACTCAGTAGAGGTTAAAACTGCAATAATTTGACTACTACATCCATGAACGTTCACATGCGCTAACAACATGCGTTATGCCAAGTATTGTTACCGTGCCAAGTATTGGCACGCAGGTCTCCTACCGCAGAACCTTCGGTTCTCTACCCGCTCCAGTCAGGCTGAGTGAGAGCCCGTCAGCTGTAAAGGAAGCGGATATGCCTGCTGTGTTTGTTTCACTGAGCACTCCACATGTTTCTCAATCCACCATAACATCTGCGCCTGCACCTCACTCACAGTCCAGCAGTTTGTCCGTTTCATCAAAATCCGCCCTCTCTCAGAAATTGTACTCAAATTGATGCCACTTTGTTGGTGTTAGGCCCTAATTTAGGGAAATGTGAACACTCATCGTTAGTTCTCCATCTACTGGGTTGGCTGTAGGGGAAGAAGTGTCAGTTCTAATTATACTATTTCTACTATAGTGAAATTGATGCCACTTCGGTGGTGTTAGGCCCTAATTTAGGGAAATGTGAACATTCTTGGTTAGATCTCCATCTACTGGGTCGGCTGTAGGGGAAGAAGTGTCAGTCCTAATTATGTTATTTCTACTGTAGTGAAATTGATGCCACTTCGGTGGTGTTAGGCCCTAATTTAGGGAAATGTGAACACTCCTGGTTAGGTCTCCATCTACTGGGTTGGCTGTAGGGAAAGAGGTGTCGTTTCTAATTCTACAATTTCTACTGTGCTGAAATTGATGCCATTTTATTGGTGTCTGCCACTAATCTTTGGAAATGTGGGGAATCCTGATTGGTTCTCCCTCTATTGGGTTAGCTGTAGTGGAAGAGGTGTCGGTCCCCATTATACTACTTATACTCTAGTGAAATTGATGCCACTTTGGTGGTTTTAGGCCCAAATATTTTCAAATATGAACACTCCTGATTGGGTCTCCATCTACTGGGTTGGCTTTAGGGGAAGACGTGTCGTTCCTAATTCTACAATTTCTACTGCACTGAAATTGATGACACTTTATTGGTATCTGCCACTAAGTTTTGGAAATGTGGGGAATCCTGATTGGGTCTCCATCTACTGGGTTGGCTGTAGGGGAAGAAGTGTCAGTGCTAATTATACTATTGTGAAATTGATGCCACTTCGGTGATGTTAGACCCTAATTTAGGGAAATGTGAACACTCCTGGTTAGGTCTCTATCTACTGGGTTGGCTGTAGGGAAAGAGGTGTCGGTCCTAATTATGCTATTTATACTGTAGTGAAATTGATGCCACTTTGATGGTGTTAGGCCCTTGTTTAGGTAAATGTGAACATTCCTGATTGGGTCTCTATGTGCTGGGTTGGCTGTAATGGAAGAGGTTTTGGTCTCCTTTACAATACTACAGTTGTGCTCAAAAGTTTACATACCCCGGCAGAATTTTTCCTTTCTTGGCATTGTTGTTTCAGAGAATATGAATGGTAACAAAAAACTCTTTCTCCACTCATGGTTATTGGTTGGGTGAAGCCATTTATTGTCAAACTACTGTGTTTTCTATTTTTACATCTTAATTACAACCGTAACATCTGCGCCTGCACCTCATTCACTGTCCAGTAGTTTGTCCATTTCACCGCCTTCTCTCAGCACTGCAGCCAGCTCTCGGTCCCACAGTTGTGGTCACGTAAAAGATTGTTTCCTCCTACACATGACAAAGCTAAGAGGTGGAACTCCACCATTTCCAATTTGTTGGCCATGGAAATGGTGTTGTTAGGCCCTAAATTTTTGAACTGTGAACACTCCTGTATGGCTGCTTTTTTACTGAGGAGGTAACCGGAGAACCTGGGGGAAACCCCCGCAAACACGGGGAGAACATACAAACCACTTGCAGATGTTGTCCTCCATCATCATAAAGGAGTTAGCTCGTTATTTAGAAGACCGACCACTGCTGCTGTCTACCTTGTGAACATTGTGTTAAAGCTTGCAAGGTGTCACAGTTTTACCGTGACAGAGAGGAGCTAGAAGACAGCAGCTTCTGATTCCTCCCACTCATGCAGTCATTAGAAGCTTTTCGCCTTCATATTAATCCGTGCAGGGGTTAATCTGATCAGTTGTGAGCTCCATGAAGCTTACCGTGATTTAGGCTCTCAGCAGATTTGTCCCGTGCAGCTCCACTACTGTGATAACGCTGTACCCCAACACATCAGACTGCCGCCTACCGTGGAAACCTTGAAATGGAAGCTGAAGACCCGTTTGAAGGTGTTGTATATGCTTTTTTTTTTATCCCCTCATTGAATCGTGAGGTGTTCAGCAATGTTCAACCAACATTTGATGAATAAAATTGGCGAATGTTTAAGTATTCGGCTAGCATATCCGAACCGAACATTGAAATGTTTGCTCATCTCTACTCAGCACCTGTATAAAGTATGTCTCCGCCTACAGCCATGTAAGCAACCTATGTGTACTCACCCTGTCTGTGAATACAGCGGTGCTCACCATACAGGCTGAATGCTGAATGCTGACTTCAGCGGAAGAGGAGGATCATAGCAACCTATAGAGACATGTCACAAATCACTTGATTACGATCCGGTCATATGACCTATATGTCACGCGCAAAGCACCTACGCTATGTGGTGCTTGACACTCACAATAATGCCAGTGAATGTATCCAGAGCGGACCATTGTGAAGCATGTGACATGCACCAAGTCACATGACAGTGATGTATATTAGTTATGGGACCGGGTTGCTAGACACGCAGACATAGTGAGTTGTTCAGATTAAACAGGTGCTGCAGTTATTTAATACCTTAATATATACAGTGCTGGTCACCATTATTGGCACCCCATCATTTTTTTTCATAGACTGTACAATATCTTCAGAAATAAATGGCAATGTACCAAAGTTATATCCTCAGGATTTTTTAATTAGTGGTCCAAAGTAATACAACAATAAAACATTGTTTTTCAACTTCCATGTTGCAATTTAAAAGAAGAAACAGAATAACCAGCATGTGCAGCAATAAAGGCATCCCTAATTAATACTTAGTTGCACACCCTTTGGCATTACTGATAGCCTCCAAACGTTTCTTGTAGCCATCTATAAGCTTCTTGCACTTCTCAGCTGCATTTTCTCCCACTCTTCCTTTGCAGTTTGTTCAAGCTCTTGAATGTTTGCAGGGTTCTTTTTCCCAATGATAGATTTCAGCTCACCCCAAAGATTTTCAATGAGATTGAGGTAAGAACTCATTGCTGGCCATTTTAAAACAGTCTTTTTTCAACCATCCCTGTGTACTTTTAGATGTGGACTTTGAGTCATTGCTTTGCTTGAGGACCCATGATCTTTGACCCTACCCAAATTTTCTTACACTGGGTAGGACATTTGACTCGAAAATCTCTTGATAATTCTCTGATTTCATGATTCCTGTGGTATGATCAAGGCCTCTAGTACCAGATACAGCAAAGCAACCCCACAGCATTATGGATCTTCCACCATACTTAACTGTTGGTAAGGTGTTCTTTTCCATATAAGCTTCATTGTGCTGTCTGTAAACAAACTGTTGCTTTGCATTGCCCAAAAGCTCTATTTTTGTTTCATCTGCAGAAAATTTTCCCAGAAGGATTGTGGTTTGTCAAGGTACTCTTTGGCAAAAATCAGTTAATCCTTTTTATGTTATTTCTTCAGCAATGGTTTCTTCCTTGGCCTACACCCATAAAGCTCTGCTTGGTTAGTGTGCAGCATATGGTACTTGTTGAAACCATGACTCCAGACTCATCCAGGTTGGCCTTCAGGCCTTTGCATGTTTGACATGGTGTTTTTTCCACTATTCCCTCCAACCTTCAAAGACATTTCTTGTCAATTTTCCTCTTTCCCCCATGTCCAGGGAGATTCTTGACGGTTCCATGCTTGGCAAACTTCTTAATAACATTGCGCACTGATGAAACTGGGATACCAAGGTCTTTGAAGATGTCCTTATACCCTTTGGAAGTCTTGCGTTTGCTAATAATAACAGTTTTGATGTCCTCAGACTGCTCCTTTGTCGTCATCATTGTGATAAAGGAACAGGGCCTACCTTGTGGCTTTTTAAAACAGTGAAGTCATCATTCATTAGTTAATTCATGTCACATGGGCACTGACAATTAATCACAGGAGAATCTCTTTTGTGATTTACCACAGGAGAGTCAAAATGTGTTTCCATACTAAATTAATGTAAAGGGTGACAATATCAGTGTCACAGCAAGCTTTAGGTTTTTCTATGTTTGCCTTCCATTGTTTTTGGTTTATCATTTTCTCTTTTGTATTTAACATGAGTGCTCTGTACAAAAAAACTGTTTCACTTGATTCATTTTATTCAGGAGATATTCCACATTATGTGCTTAAACTTCATGGGTGCCAATAATAATGAGCAGGACTGTACAACCCAGATAAGGATAGATAAGGGGAATGCCAAACAACTGAAGACATAAGCCTGTTTCTTGTTTATCAAAAGTGACCATATACATCTATGTGAAGAAACCAATTAAATTATAAATATATGCTTATAGTGGTGATAGTACATGGGGCTTTGGTCCACATTTATACACGTATATATAACGATCGTGCGAAAAAATATTTTCACATTACTCAGGAAGGATATCCAACATGACACTACTTGCAATACAATAAAACATATAAAATAATTTTATACAAAAAATGGTGAAAAAAATAAATAGTAAGTAAATAAAAAAAATAAAACCACTAGTAGAAAAATAAAAAATAATTTATAAAGATAATACATTTAAAGTGAACAAAATAAAGGAAAAAATAGTGTAAACACAAAAGGCACCCGTGTAAAAAAACACATACAGTACATACCAAAAGTTTGGACACACCTTCTCATTTAAAGATTTTTCTGTATTTTCATGACTTTGAAAATTGTACATTCACACTGAAGGCATCAAAACTATGAATTAACAGTTGTGGAATTATATACTTAACAAAAAAGTGTGAAACAACTGAAAAGATGTCTTATATTCTAGGTTCTTCAAAATAGCCACCTTTTGCTTTGTTGACTGCTTTGCACACTCTTGGCATTCTCTTGATGAGCTTCAAGAGGTAGTCACCGGAAATGGTTTTCACTTCACAGGTGTGCCCTGTCAGGTTTAATAAGTGTGATTTCTTGCCTTATAAATAGTGTTGAGCCACCCCCGTAGTGTTCGGGTTCGGTTCCGTTCGTCGAACACCGGGATGTTCGAGGAACTGTTCGTCGAACTGTTCGTCGAACACCTTAGAACACCGTCGAACACCGTTAAAACCAATGGCAGGCAAACAAAAACACATAGGAACACATAGAAAACACCTTCAAAGGTGTCCAAAAGCTCACAAACTGCTCAGAAGACGCTTTCTTTAAAAAAGCCGGCCGGCAATTCAGCAGCGGCATACACCGGTACCCGACAATTTAGACATGAAGGAATAGAGCATCACACATAGATTAGATAGATAGAAACATGTCAGTCACATATATATGAAGTACAGTGACAGTGTTGCTTACTGTACTTGTCATTTAGTGTAAAGGATTTATTAAAAAATATAATAGTGTTTTCGTGCACCGTCTCTTTAAAAAAGCCGGCCGGCAATTCAGCAGCGGTACCCGACAATTTATAACAGACAGAATAGAGCTTCACACATAGATTAGATAGATAGAAACATGTCAGTCACATATATATGAAGTACTGTGACAGTGTTGCTTACTGTACTTGTCATTTACTGCAAAGGATTTATTAAAAAAAATAATAGTGTTTTCATGCACCGTCTCTTTAAAAAAGCCGGCTGGCAATTCAGCATCTGTACCCGACAATTTAGAATAGAAGGAATAGAGAATCACACATAGATTAGATAGATAGAAACATGTCAGCCACATATATATGAAGTACAGTGACAGTGTTGCTTACTGTAATTGTCATTTAGTGTAAAGGATTTATCAAAAAAAATAATAGTGTTTTCATGCACCGTCTCTTTAAAAAAGCCGGCCGGCAATTCAGCATCTGTACCCGACAATTTATAACAGACAGAATAGAGCTTCACACATAGATTAGATAGATAGAAACATGTCAGTCACATATATAATAAGTACAGTGATAGTTACTGTACTTGTCATTTAGTATTAAAATAAAGGATTTATTATTAAAAAAAATTGGCGTGGGGTTCCCCGTAATTTTAGTCTCTAGCGGAGGTTAAGCAGACAGCTGGGGCAGATGTTTGAAGCCTGGGAAGGGGGTAATACCCACGGAGCTTCCCAGGCTGCTAATATCAGCCCCCAGCTGAATACCTAGCCTTTACTAGCTATTAAAATGGAGGACCCCCCCAAAAAAAATGACGTGGGGTCCCCCCTAATTTAAAAGCTAGCAAAGGCTAGGCAGACAGCTGGGGGCTGATATTAGTAGCCTGGGAAGCTCCGTGGGTATTACCCTCTTCCCAGGCTTCAAACATCTGCCCCAGCTGTCTCCTTAAATGCGTGGGGCTTCGCCCTATTTTTGTGCCCAGCCAGGTACAACTAGGCAGCTGGGAGCTGGAATCCGCAGCACAGGGAGGCCCAAGCTTTCTGGGCCCCACCCGCTGCAAATTGCAGTCCGCAGCCGCCCCAGAAAATGGCGCGTTCATAGAAGCGCCATCTTCTGGCGCTGTACCCAACTCATCCAGGGCCCTGGTGCGGTGGCTCACTGGGTAATAAAGGGGTTAAGGCCAGCTTGGCATTATCAGCTGGCCCTAAGCCCGAAATTCATGGGGTCACGCCAATATTAGACATGACCACCATGAATTTCTAGTAAAGTATTTAAAAAAACACAACACCCAGAATAAAGTCTTTTAATTGAAATAAACACACAATTCTTTATTGTTCTAAATTAAACCATACTTACCGTCACGCCCATTCCAGCTGAAGCCAATGTCTTCTGCAATAAAAGTAAAATAATTAAGCAACCTCATCCTTACCTTTCCATGGTTCCCACGACAGCTTCAGCTCTGCTACATCGAGATGACAGGCTGGACCGCAGCAGAAAGCTGCCATCCAGCCTGTCATCCCGCGGACACTGAGAAGCGCAGGCATGCTTGCGCTCCTCAGTGTCTCGCTGTGACGGCATAAAGATGAGACAAGTTCATGTCCAATGAACTCGGCGCACCTCATGCACGTCACTGACAGCGTGGGAGAATTCTCCTGCACTCAGCACTTCAGCGTAAAAATTCTCCCACGCTGTCAGTGACGTACATGAGGTCAGCTGAGTTCATTGGACATGAATGAGCTCACCTCATGCACGTCACTGACAGCGTGGGAAAATTCTCACGCTGAAGCGCTGAGTGCAGGAGAATTTTCCCACGCTGTCAGTGACGTGCATGAGGTGAGCTCATTCATGTCCAATGATCTCAGCTCACCTCATGCACGTCACTGACAGCGTGGGAAAATTCTCCTGCACTCAGCGCTACAGCGTGAGAATTCTCCCACGCTGTCAGTGACGTGCATGAGGTGAGCTCATTCATGTCCAATGAACTCAGCTGACCTCATGTACGTCACTGACAGCGTGGGAGAATTCTCACGCTGAAGTGCTGAGTGCAGGAGAATTCTCCCACGCTGTCAGTGACGTGCATGAGGTGCGCCGAGCTCATTGGACATGACCTCGGCTCATCTGGATGCCGTCACAGCCAGACACTGCAGAGTGCAAGCATGCCTGCGCTTCTCAGTGTCTGCGGGATGACAGGCTGGATGGCAGCGTTCTGCTGCGGTCCAGCCTGTTATCTCGATGTAGCAGAGCTGAAGCTGTCGTGGGAACCATGGAAAGGTAAGGATGAGGTTGCTTTATTATTTTTCTTTTATTGCAGGAGATCGTTGGCTTCAGCTGGAATGGGCGTGACGGTAAGTATGGTTTAATTTAGAACAATAAAGGAATGTGTCTTTATTTCAATTAAAGGACTTTATTCTGGGTGTTTGTGTTTTCTTTTAACTTTGACTATGGGGTTAGTAATGGGGGTGTCTTATAGACGCCTCTCCATTACTAACCTGGGCTTGATGTCAGCTGGCATTATAAGCTGACATCAACCCCAACCCTATTACCCCACTGCTACCGCTACAGGGCAGTGGGAAGAGCGAGGCTAAGTGCCAGAATTGGCGCATCCTAAGGATGCGACATTTCTGGGGCGGCTGACGGCTGGTGTTTCTAGCCTGGGAGGGGGCCAATATTCATGGAACCCTTCCTGGGCTATTAATATCAGCCCCCAGCTGTCTGCCTAGCCTTTGCTAGCTATTAAAATAGGGGGGACCCCACGTCATTTTTTTGGGGGGTCCCCCATTTTAATAGCTAGTAAAGGCTAGGTATTCCGCTGGGGGCTGATATTAGTAGCCTGGGAAGCTCCGTGGGTATTACCCCCTTCCCAGGCTTCAAACATCTGCCCCAGCGGTCTGGTTAACCTCTGCTAGAGCCTAAAATTATGGGGATCCCCACGCCAATTTTTTTTTTAATAAATCCTTTACACTAAATGACAAGTACAGTAAGCAACACTGTCACTGTACTTCATATATATGTGACTGACCTGTTTCTATCTATCTAATCTATGTGTGATTCTCTATTCCTTCTATTCTAAATTGTCGGGTACAGATGCTGAATTGCCGGCCGGCTTTTTTAAAGAGACGGTGCATGAAAACACTATTATTTTTTTTAATAAATCCTTTACACTAAATGACAAGTACAGTAATCAACACTGTCACTGTACTTCATATATATGTGACTGACATGTTTCTATCTATCTAATCTATGTGTGAAGCTCTATTCTGTCTGTTATAAATTGTCGGGTACCGCTGCTGAATTGCCGGCCGGCTTTTTTAAAGAGACGGTGCATGAAAACACTATTATTTTTTTTGATAAATCCTTTACACTAAATGACAAGTACAGTAAGCAACACTGTCACTGTGCTTCTTATATGTGTGACTGACATGTTTCTATCTATCTAATCTATGTGTGAAGCTCTATTCTTTCGGTTCTAAATTGTCGGGTACCGGTGTATGCCGCTGATGAATTGCCGGCTTTTCATGTTTCACTGTTGGCACTGTTCCCATCGATTTGGGCAATCACTGTAATGCCACAACCACCATGGCTGTGGCATTACAGTGAGTGGCAGACAATCCCTGCATGATTGGTGCTCTAAATAGCGCCAGACATGCAGGACAAGCTTTTGGTGCACGAACAGTTATCGAACATAACCTCGAACAGCCGAATTTTTTGCAAATCGTTCGGGTTCGTCGAACAACTCGAACACCGCCCAAAACAGCTCGAATTTGAGATTGGCGAACAGTTCTAGTCGAACACCGCTCATCTCTACTTATAAATGGGGTTGGGACCATCTGTTGTGTTGTGCAGAAGACAGGAGGATACACAGCTGATAGTCCTACTGAATAGACTGTTAGAATTTGTACTATGGCAAGAAAAAAGCAGCTAAGTAAAGAAAAACGAGTGGCCATCATTACTTTAAGAAATGAAGGTCAGTCAGTTCAAAAAATTGGGCAAACTTTGAATGTGTCCCCAAGTGCATTTGCAAAAACCATCAAGCGCTACAAAGAAACTGGCTCACATGAGGACTGCCCCAGGAAAGGAAGACGAAGGGTCACCTCTGCTTCTGAGGATAAGTTTATCCAAGTCATCAGCCTCAGAAATCGCAGGTTAACAGCAGCTCATATTAGAGACCAGGTCAATGCTACACAGCGTTCTAGCAGCAGACACATCTCTACAACAACTGTTAAGATGAGACTTTGTGCAGCAGGCCTTCATGGTAAAATAGCTGCTAGGAAACCACTGCTAAGGACAGACAACAAGCAGAAGAGACTTGTTTGGGCTAAAGAACACAAGGAATGGATATTAGACTAGTGGAAATCTGTGCTTTGGTCTGATGACTCCAAATTTGAGATCTTTGGTTCCAACCACCGTGTCTTTGTGCGACGCAGAAAAGGTGAACGGATGAACTCTACATGCCTGGTTCTCACCGTGAAGCATGGAGAAGGAGGTGTGATGGTGCTTTGCTGGTGACACTGTTGGGGATTTATTAAAAATTGAAGGCATACTGAACCAGCATGGCTACCACAGCATCTTGCAGCGGAATGCTATTCCATCCGGTTTGCGTTTAGTTGGACCATCATTTATTTTTCAACAAGACAATGACCCCAAACACACCTCCAGGCTGTGTAAGGGCTATCTGACCAAGAAGAAGAGTGATGGGGTGCTACACCAGATGACCTGGCCTCCACAGTCACCAGACCTGAACCCAATCGAGATGGTTTGGGGTGAGCTGGACCGCAGAGTGAAGGCAAAAGGGCCAACAAGTGCTAAGCATCTCTGGGAACTCCTTCAAGATTGTAGGAATACCATTTCCGGTGACTACCTCTTGAAGCTCATCAAGAGAATGCCAAGAGTGTGCAAAGCAGTCACCAAAGCAATAGGTGGCTACTTTGAAGAACCTAGAATATAAGACATATTTTCAGTTGTTTCACACTTTTTTGTTAAGTATATAATTCCACATGTGTTAATTCATAGTTTTGATGCCTTCAGTGTGAATGTACAATTTTCAAAGTCATAAAAATACATAAAAATCTTTAAATGAGAATGTGTGTCCAAACTTTTGTTCTGTACTGTATATATAAAAACATAAGTATGCAGACATATAAGGCCACGTATCCATATATACATATATAGATGGAATATAAAACCACAAAAAATCACAGTGCAAATGGAGAACCAAAAACGAATAGAGACAAGTACAAATCAGAGTATGACTCAAAAAGGGCTAAAAATTGATAATAGTGTTGGACACACATGACTTGATAATGTAGGGATCCACCATCCAACATGGATCGGAAAGATAGGGAAAACACAAGTGTAGTGAAAGAAAATTAAGGAAAGCCATTTATACTTACCATTTCTACTTAATACATATTGTGGACATAAAAATGCATAAATAGGAAATAATATAAAAAAACAAAATAATAAAAAAAGAACATTAGACTTAAAGTAAACTTTATTAATACCTATTGTGGACATAAAAGTGCATGAATAAAATAATATGAGGATAAGTGGAGTAACAAAAAGGTGGGGGAGAGGAAAGAAGGGGAAAGAAAAGGAAGTGGGGAGGAAGGAAATGGGAAAAAATAGAAAATGGAGAGGAGAAGAGAAGGGGAAGGGGAAAAAAGATAAGAGTAATGTACATATAGAATAACATAAGTTATATATAAAGGATAAATAGACTATCCGAATAAAGTCTACCCAATAGAACACAAATAAAGAATGGGCAGAGACCATGTGCTGCAAAAAAATGGAACATGGGCCACTTCCAATTAAATAAAGTGAGTGACAGCAAACATATATGTATAGACATGTAATTGTATAATCAAGCAAGCGCACATGTAGAAGATTGAAAAATATGTAAAGAACAGAGACACCCAAATAAGCCTCGACTTATTAAAAATGGTTCTAAAATTAATTGAAAAAAGAAGAAAAGCCAATTCACTGTGTTTGGATAATTGGGACAATTCCCAATTTATTAATTTTCCTTTATGTCTATTTTGTCTTCTTTATCTAGATTACTGTTCTTGGGAATTGTCCCATTGGTGTTACCTTTTACTGAATTTGGACTCTACAACATATCTTTGTGATACCTAACTTTATAAGTAAAACAAACATCTTTGGTGGATGATTTTGGTGTCATTAGATTGGTTAGAAATTAATGGATGCTATGCTGCGATTGACTGCTGTGGGCAGATAACATTTTCTTAATCCAGCTTCCAAAGAGTGTGGTGGTGTCCATAGCATCCACTCATAGCATATATTTCATTTTACGTCAGCAGCATAAGAAATGAAAGTTGTGCTGTGATTGGTTATTATGGGCAGTAAATACAGATTTTTTTTAGTCACAGTTCATAACAGTGTGGTGGTTGTTGTGAATTAAGCTTCTGTTTCTAACAATGTGATCGAAAATGTCTATAAGGGGGTGCTGTAATTCACCCGACAACTTTTCCTACATTTTCGGTTGTTTTGTAGCGAAGAAACAACGAAGGAACATTACAGACTTCGTTAGAAAAGTGTATTATGTGTACTTTGGTGTAAAACTAGGTGATCATGACAAGTCGTGGGCTCCACATGTAGTGTGCTCTGTTTGTGTAGAATAACTATGACGGTAGTCTAAAGGGAAGAAAGAGAGCTTTTGTTTTGGCATTCCTATGATCTGGGGGAACCACAAAATCATAGTGATGACTGCTACATTTGTACGTGCAATATAGAGGAATTCAACCTTACAAATAAGAAGGAAATTATATACTTGATGTATGTAAAGCACTGTGGAATATGTTGGCGCTATATAAAAATAAAGATTATTATTATTATTACGTCATTGATTCACCTTGTGCCTCATGGTCTAGGAATACCTTTCCCTTCACCCCTGGAGAAACTTGAAGATATACCTGATTTTGAAGATTCAGAACATAAAGAACAGGATTCTGAGGAAGACTTTCACGCTAGTCCCAATGAGCTACATCTTTTTTCACAGTTCAAATTAAATGATTTAGTCAGGGACTTGGACCTTCCTAATCATTCTGCTGAACTTTTAGGCTCTTGACTAAAGTAAAAGAATCTGCTAGGACCTGGTACCTGTTTTTCATGGTACAGAAGCAGAGAAAAAAAATTCCTTTCATACTTTTCTCAAGAAGGTGCTCTACTGTGTGGCAGTGATGTTCCTGGGCTGGTGGAAAAAATGTGACATTGAGTACAATGTGAACAAGTGGAGACTCTTTATTGATTCATCCAAAAAAAGTTTGAAAGCTGTGCTACTGCACAATGGCAGCAAGTATGTTTCAGTAACTGTAGGGCATTCTGTGCTCTGGAAGGAAAGCTATTAGAATTTAGACTTTATTCTCAAGAAACGTAACTATGACGATCAAGGATAGTCAATATGTGGTGATCTGAAAGTTCTCTCTTTTCTCCTTGGGCAGCAAGGAGTATACGCGAAGTACCCATGCTTTTTTTGTGAATGGCACAGCCGGGATAGAACTCATTACTGGAGCCAAAAAAGTTAGCCAATGAGAATATCTTTGCAACCTGGACTCAAGAACATAGTTGCAGAAAGTTTAGTTGATCCCACTAAAGCTCTCCTGGCACCACTCCTTATTAGCTTGGACAAATAAAGCAGTTTCTGAAAGCTCTACCGAAAGGAGAGACTTTGAAGTAACTGTGTACCACGTTTCAGGGACTGTTCAAAGCAAAACTGAAGGTAGCCAATTTTGTGGGTCCGTATACTCAGATCCTCATGGAAGACGACATGTTTGAAACAAAAATGAAAGCTGCTGAGAAAAGGGCTTGGGCTTATTTTAAAGAAGTCTTGAAGAAATTTCTAGGTAACAGCAAAGATCCAAAATTTAATCCCATCGTGGAGAACATGCTGAAACGTTTCAAAGTCTTGGGTTGTCTGATGAATTTGAAGTTACATTTTTTACATTGCCATTTGGACTCCTTTCCTGAAAACCTTGGTGCTGTTAGCGAAGAGCAAGGAGAAAGGTTTCATCAGTATATCAAGGAAATGGAACTACGATTCCAAGATAAATGGAACGTGAACATGTTGGGGGACTACTGTACACAGAAAAGATCTGCATGTCTTCTATAAGAGAAAAGGTATCAAGAGAAGTTTAGAAGAGACAAGGAAAAGGCTCAAGAATTAATTATATATTATAATATTGTGTACATTTTTGGCTACAATAAAGATTTCTCCTGTTCATCTTGCTTGTACATAATTTCACAGGTGTTTTGTGCAAAATCCATACTTGATGGTTAAAAATATAAGTGTTTTTTTTTTTTTAAATCAGTGCATAAGAAAAGATAAGAATCAATCCTTGGATTTGAAAAAAATTTCATAAACCCAAATTTTGCATACCTGTTTAATTAAAACTCATCTCTCCCCACTTCCACGCCTAGCGATGATGTGCTCCTCCTCACTTTAATCCCTAGCCTGGCACAGGCAGTTCAATGAAATTATGTCATTGATCCGCCTAATGTCCCCTGCGTGGTGTTAGCATCTTGTAGGCCTCAGGCCAGAAGCTGCTTTTGGTCAGCTTCAGTAAGTGGCACAGCAGAGAGTTGTTGGCTCTGTTTAAAGTGAACTGGGCTATGTGGTCAGCTGCTAGTTTGGCCCGTCTGACATTTGAATAGGATGAAACATTTTTCTTAAAACACTAAATCAAATAAGTGAAATAAAATGGTCATATCCCCCATTATTGAGTTGTCTGTCAGATCACTGTTTACATGTTACAATGATAGTGATAATAAAGGTTGACAGATAAATTAATATTGTTGGCCAAACTTTCAAAAGTGTAGTATACACATTATCAATATACAATTTACAGAATATATTTAGCATTTGCTAATTTTGTGCATCAAACCAGATTTAGTTGAAAGTACAAAATGTAATGAAAGTATTTATTATCACAGGTCCTCAGTTATTATTCACTACTCAGTGTGAGCTTTAGGCTGCGTGCACACGATGCGTTTTTAATGCGTTTATGCTGAGGAATTTCCGCAGCGGAAACGCATCAAATACGCATGGTAATCCGCACCCCATGGTCCCCAATGGCATTCCGCAATGTCAATGAACATGCTGCGGATTTTTCCGCAGCGTTTCTGCAGCGCTCATAAATCCGCAGCATGTTCATTCATTTTGCGGAAGCGCAGCAGAAGCGCCGCCATTGACTTGCATTGAGACGCATGGAATGCGCGTCTGTACATTTGTACAAGTGGATTCTATGCGTCTCTATGTGCGGATGGTACCCAGTTCTGGAGGAGAGAAGACTCTCATCCAGACCTGGGTACCATTGTACCTGTAAAAAAAGAATAAAATAAAAAGTAAAGTTTATATTCACCTTTCCGACGGCTCTCTCGGCATGCCGGCAGCGCTGAAGGACCTTCGGTGACGTCACAGTCATGTGACCGCAGGCCCTTCACCGCTGTGTCTCGCGATATGCCGGCAGCCGGGAACCAGCCAGGAAGCAGCGCTGCAGCACACGCCGAGCATCGGGGGTGAGTATAGCTTTATTTTAAGCATTGTTTTACGGACACACTATATAAATCCATGCTGTTTGTATGTATTTATATAGTGTGACCTAGTTGTCAAGCACTTTCCAAGTGATGCTAATCGCCTGGAAAGTGCCTGTCAATCTGCATGCGGAAACGCATGTGAATCTGCATGTGAATCCGCATGTATTCCGCATGTATTCCGCAGGAAAAACGCATGCACAATCTGCATGCGTTTTTTTCTGCCAGGGAGATGCAGAAATGCTGCAGAAATTTTCTGCTTCATTTCTGCATCGTGGGCACATAGCCTTACAGTGTACAGAAGGGTAACACATATTAGAACCATGGTAGAAGGTGATTGTTAAATAATTATAAATTTTATTATTATCAGACATGAAAAAATATTTCAAAATTCAATTGGATTTTTCAAAATAGGACAAATTAAGATTATTTATCTGTCACCAATTATTGTTATTTTGCTACTTCTACAGATGCAAACAAAACATTAATATAAGCTATGCAGCATAATAGCCTATTTTCTTAGCTATATAATTTGGACGCTTTTTTTTTTTTATCTTAACAAATATTTGCAATACTGATAGTTCAAGATATGGTACATTTTTTTAACTGCAGATCTTACACATTTTGAGGTCAGATTCTCTGTCTATTTTTCCTATATATAATATAAGTATGTGTCCTATTGCACTGGGGGTATGGAGATGCAGTCACAGCACGCTCAACTTTCCATACTTCCGCAAACTTCTGCTAAATGCACACCAATTAAATGGTTGAAAACATCACACTTAAGCCGATAGGATGCAGATAAAGCTGGGCATTAAATTGCAATTTAACATACCCAGACTCAGTGGCTGCTGACAACTCTTAAGAGTTGTAATCTCATTTAACCCCCTCTTGTCATGACCAGACACTCCCCTCTAGCATAATGCACACCAAATTAGACTTGACATGGTAACAACAGAAATAAAGCCCTCTTTAGCTTAAAAGTCATGTCACAGTAGGTAACCCTGACCTTCAGCTGCATTCATAGAGCCCAATTCTTTTCTGAGGACCCCACAGGCATATTATGCTTTAGAAAGACCTGACATTGGACAGACTCTCCATCTATCTTTGTATCCATGTATGTATGAAAGTAGCTATCTATTTATCTTATAGGCTATTAATCAATATAATGTATATCTATCTGTCAATCCGTCTGTCTATCTACCAATCTGTTTAATGTATATATTTATGAATTATTTGTCTATTTTTTTCTCTAAAAATCTCACAAAAATGCTAACACACCTGTATGAAATATGTAGTAGGGGATGATAATAATAATAATGGAACAGTTGAAGCTCCCTTGAGACAAATTAAAAAGTAGTGATGTAGCATACAATATAAAAAGTCCCTTTAGTAATAAAAGATGAACCCTGATTGCTAGATCCAAACTACTCAGTCTCAATATTTTTCTTTGCCTGCCGTGATCTGTCACGTAGAAGCCGAGGGGCATCTCTGCTGGAGCAGAAGTGTTACTCATTTTATACATTCGGCTCCTTACATTTTAAATGAGGTCAGCTTGGTTGGTGGTGTAAGTCTTCAAAGCTTCTTCTGCTTTTGGCATTTACAGTAGTTCTGTTCACAGAAGGAAATCTAACAGTTTCTAACATTTTCTAAGAAAAACAACTTGCCTTAGATTTCGACAAAATGATCAGCATTTCTTTAAAAGCATAGAAAGGAGGCTTTATAAGGTTATCATTCCATAATTTATAAACTTTACAAAGTTTAGGCGCTATTTAACAACATGAAGGCTGCATTTAGTGCTGATATGGCCTTGTCACAGTCATACACTTCTGACAAGTATTTATTTCATTTCATTGATAACATTTAATTTAGTATCCTCTTAGATAAAGCAAATAAAATGGTCTAAGTGCACATCCAAGAATAATAAAATAATGAACAATTTAAGTGCAATACATGAACTCCCTAGTAGATCATATTGCTTTGGACAAAGTAAAACAGGACATGACAAATAACATTGTTAAACTACATTGTAAGTAATATTGTAGTAATCCAGAAAACACATGATCCTTCGTTTATCTAGAGCAATTACCTTAAAGGTTGTATTTTTTCTTACACAGTCTGAAGCAAGTAGACATCTAAATCCTGTGCAATGTTAATGCATTGACAAGCCAGAACAGAAAATTCCACACTAAGAATAACTAACTAATCACTTCATCGGATTCAAGAATGGAAGCAGCAATCTCCTCCCTTGCTTTAGTTCTCAAATAAACTGATGTCAGACTCTAGTGTTTAGTAAATGCAATTTGTGCCGATGAGTTGTGTGACTTACCAGCCCGTGCTTCTCCCAGGGGCCCCAATGTAGAAGTCAAAACTTTCCAAGCTTCTAACTGCACTGTAGATTCGAGAAGGAAAAGTCAATTGCCTTGATTGTCGTACATTATTACTCCACTGATTCCAAAGTCAATTGCCATCAGATCAATCCAAATATAAAAAAAAATTCACTGACTTTGTCCACACAAGACAAAAATTACCTAAACTTGGTAGAATAAACTGCATAATGTTTATTGGAACTTCCCAGTGCTACTGTGTAGTAGAGCTCTGCCTGCCCCAGCCTCTTTACCAATGGAGTGGTTTATTTAATTTGTCAGTATAATAGAAGCAGTTTGAATAAGAGACAGAGAATGCAGTGTGGTATAAAAGAAACAAAGGCTAAAAGTACCACTATTTTGATTCCCTTTTTAAAATTACTTCCAAAGTGTGATATCTATTGTGAAGAATAATGCTGAACAAAGCACAGTGTCTTGGCAATATTCACAGAGCTTATTCACACAGCCAGTTCTGTCTGTACATTCAGCGGTAGAATACACTTATAAATGATGTATTGGAAGCACTATAGTTTCCATTGTATTTCCAGTGTAAACAAAAAGACAGAGGGAGCTGAATGGCATATGGGCAGGGAGGCCATAGTTTATTCAGACATCGCATTGTGAAGGTAATCTATTATGATTATTTTATTGCAGATCTTTTTTATGATCCCAAAAAAATGTAATCTTGCAATAACTAACAGAGAAAAAGCCTTTTTCTGGTTAATGTAATAATCTTTTGAAATGTAGATTTTTTTTATTTCTGTCCACCCGGTATCTAGCGCACTAAGTAAGTGCATCTTAAATGTTTTTAGCACTTGTAAAAATTTGCCAATATGCATTAGAATTTGCAAATTTGGAGGTCATGGTTCAATATTCTCAATAGCCCTTATTTCCTACTTGAGTGAAGAGAGTTGCTGATTGCAAATGTAAGGAGGGTGCACTATTTGCTACTTTACATTACACCGCTTACACCCCATAGACGTAAAAGAATTGGGCAGCTGATAGCATTTTATGTTGGTCAGTCAGTCTGCTAAAATGGGGAGTGTTCAATGTTAGATGAGTGTCTAGTAGGTTGTGGGGGCGACGGAGATACTTGAAAGGTGGGGGGGAAATAGGGAAGATACTCAAAAAAACATTGTTAAAAGAAAATCGAAAAACTACTGCCAACAAAAAAGAAAGTATTGAATATTTTAATATTGTTTCTACCTAGAGGAAAACAATGCAATGTTCATCTGCAAAATATGTTTGATGTGCCTTAAAGGGGTTGGACACCTTTGGGGACATTTTTTTTTTACTTAAATGCATGTATTTTAAGCTAAAAATCACTTTACTGTCAAAACAAGCTCACTGATGGGTTCTCAGTTAGAGAGCGGCCACTTTCACTTTCCTCACACACTGACCAGCACTTCTGTCCATTGCGGCTGGTGGAGGAACATGTGACCAGACCATCAGCCTCCACCAATTGTGAAACACCTCACATGAGAAAGCTGCTTTTCTATTGGAGGAGACTGATGGACAGGTCTGGTCACATGTTTCTCCACCCGCAGCCATTGTATGGGCAGAAGTGCTGCTCAGTGTGTGAGAAAAGCTGCACTAACAGGCAAAAGTGGACGACTCTCTAACTGAGAATCCATCAGTGAGCTCTACTTACAGTCTAATAAGAAAGTTTGTAACTCTTTTTTGTTTGTGTTTTTCTGAGCTCTTCTCAGTTCATTTATGGCTGCAGATATTATAATTGAATGTGCAGGAAAGCAAAGAGTCTGTAAAAACAAAGCAGTGCAAATTTGTTATGAAACCCAAATGCAAAAATAACTTTTAGCCCATAATGCATGCCTTTATTCCTTCATGACATATGATGTACAGTTATGTCATATGTTGTGTCCCTGCCTTTGATTAGGGCGCACTTGATTTATTCAGTCAACATCTGTTTCAAACAGCCATGGGTGGAGCAGAGAGGAGCTCACGTCTCTTAGCATGTTAAATACTGCTGTCAATCTCTGACAGTGACATTTAACATGCATCAACGGGGGGGTGCGTTATTCCATGTGGCCTGTGGTGGTTCCGTGGCGCTGATGGGTTTGTATAACAGCTGGGTGTTTGCTGCAGAACCTTGAGCTTGTCATGATGATTCTCCTGTGAAGGCCAGCGTTTAGTTGGCGCTCATAAGAAATTGGCATTTTAGCTGCACATATCAGTGTTGATGCGCTGCTCTGTATAGCACAAGTAATACAAAAATACAAAAGTTCAAATCACCCCTCTTTCCCCAAAACAAACAAAAAATGCAGATATTTTGCTATCAAAATATAAAACTAATTAATCCAATTCTAAACAGCATAACGAGAAAAAATAATAGAGACACCAGAATTAAGTTTTTTTGGCCTCCACAACATTGCAATAAAATGGAATAAGAGGCGATCAAAACATCAAATCTACCCCAAAATGGTATCAGTGAAAACTTCAGCTCAAGGCACAAAAATAAGCCCTCACACAGCTCTTTATCCTGAAAATTGAAACAGTTACGGGTCTCGGAAAAATGTGACAAAAGCAACATTTTTTTTGTTTTACAAATTTCAGATTTTTTTTTCACCACTATTTTTTTCAAAACTATACTTATTTAGTATCTGTGTAATTGTACTGACATGGAGAATCATATTGCCACGTCAGTTTTAGATGATTGTATGGTGATATGCATAAAAAATTCAAAAAACAATTGTGGAATTGTATTTCTATTTTCAACGCACTTGGATTTTTTTTGGAAGAAAGGGAGGAAAAAACGAAAATGAAAAAACTGAAAATAAACTGATCATAAAGTCGTTAAGTAAAAAAAAACTCCCTAAAGGTCACCAATGCATTTAACCACAGAGCCCATGTGGTAATAGAATATAATTTTCTACTTTTTACGAATACAACACTTACGTACAACATGGTCATCTGAATGAGACTTTAATGAACTTGGCCCATCTTTCGGCTGCCTTTGCACCAATTTAAAGACGTTGACCACTCTTTTTTATCCAAGGGATACTCCATCAATATCTGATCTGTAGGAATGCGACAGCCAGTGCCGATCAGCTGTTACCAGAGCTGGCCAGAAGTTCTTGGATGCTTCTGGAGATAGTAGCTCTGTCATTTCTATGATGACTGTGGATGAGTACTGCAGATCAACCCCCTATTTGATTGATAGTTCATCAATAAAAAACTAGTGGCTAACTTTTTAAAATATGTAATCCAGTCAGAGACTGGTGAACATATTTGTCATAATTCACACCACTTTTGTGGCATAAAGTATGATGGATTTGTCAGTCACGCTCAGTTATGCCTCCTTCTGGCTAAGTTTCACCCTCTTTTTAGAGAGTTTGCAGAGCTGACTGTGCCAAAAGTCACAACATCTTTGAACATTTATGAGTAGTGCGTGTTTTTCAACAATTAAGCATATATTTTGAGACATTTCAAGCACTTTTGCACCAAAAATTCTGATGAAAATGTTTGATATGTAGAGGCCATTGGGTTTTAGAATAAATATAAGTTGATTGATTTAATTTCTCTATGTTGCTTTGGCTCACAGTACTTTTCACCTATTTAATTGTCTTCAGTTAGTCTGATGAAATAAGAATTGTACTAAGCTGTTGTAGTCATCTCTAAAGAATAGTTTCCATGATTTTTTTTGGATGTTATAAGTTTATAAGTAATTTTATTCACATCTCCTGAAAACAAAAGCATCTGAGCGCTTTATATGAATTTCGTATAAATCAAGGTTGATTCTTAAATCATTTAATTAAATTTTAACTTTCAATTCTGTGAAATTATTGTTTCTCTTTTTGTTTTTCAGATTAATTACTATGTAATATTGTCCATTATATAATGAGCTGTGTAAACTTGACACTTTGTCTTTGTACATGATATATACAGTATAGTGATGGGCGAACCGTGACTGTTCAGGTTCGGCTAATTGAGTCAAACGCCGAACAGTTTTTTTAAAAGTTCAGGTACCCAAACCCCGAACACGGATCCCATTCATGTGAATGGGGGAGCCGAATATCCCTGGTTTCCCGCACTTGCGTGACAGCGCAGGAAACACAAGCTCTGATCGGCAGTAATAGCATTACCGTGGTCAGAGCGCTGTGAGATCATGCTGACAGGTGTCAGCATAATCCCACAGCTGTGACAGTGACCTGCGGTAAGAAGCTTACCGCGAGTCATAGGCATCGGCTGATGTTACTACTACCACCATCAGCTGGCGCCTCCTGCCATAGGAAACAGTGAGCGCAGGCACCACTGGATGGGAGCCTGTGCTCTGCTGAAAGTAAAAAAAAATGTTCAAATAAAAATGTTTGCCGCCCTTGCAAAAAAAAAAACCCATCATATACTCACCTTACACCTGTAAAATGTAAAGTGTGGCCGCTCTGTTCAGCAGCCGGCAATACACTGACTCAGGGTATTGACGGCAAATGAGGTCAGCGCATGCGCAGTGAGTATTTTCCCACGCTTGCCAAGGAGTTGAAAAATACTCACTGCGCACATATAGAGCGGGCACATATAATAATGGGATCTTCATTGGACCCTCGCTATTTGGACTGCAGCGGACAGGTGAGGTTGAGGTTGCTTTATTATTTTATTTTTATTACAGGTGATCATGGGCTTTGGGGATTAGATGTAAGGTGAGTATATGTTTTTTTTTATTTTTTGCAGGGGTGGCAAACATCGGGGACAAGGTGTAGGTGAGTATAATATGTTTTATTTTTATTTGAATATTTTTTTATTAATTTTAACATTTTTTTTTTAACTTTCAGCAGAGCACAGGTGGCGGTGGATGGGAGACTACTGCTCCCATCCAGCAGTGCCTTCCCTCGCTGTTTCCTAAAGCAGGAGGCGCCGGCTGATGGTGGTAGTAGTACCATCAGCAGGCGCCTATGACCCGCGGTAAGCTTTGTACCGCGGGTCACTGTCACAGCTGTGGCATCATGCTGACACCTGTCAGCATGATCTCACAGCGCTCTGACCACGGTAATGCTTTTACCGCCGATCAGAGCCTGTGTTTCCTGCGCTGTCACGCAAGTGACAGTGCGGGAAACACGCAAACCCAAACCCGAGCCCAAGCCCAAACAGTAACACGGACTTCCTGAGGAAGTCCCTATTCGGGGTCCGTGCCCGAACAGTAGGTGTTTGGTACGGACCCACAAACTTTACTGTTCAGGTTCGCCCATCACTAATACTCCCAATATATATATACTGTTTATATATATAGTATCAACTTTACACTATTCACTTCGCTAACATTTCATAATTGAAAAAATGTAAATCACCTTAGAAATTGCTAGCAGTTAAAGTGAAAAATGTACAAAAAAATGCGGTATCTGGAAACTTTTAGAAAGCTGCTGTTTGATAGATCATTGTTATCATGTGTCTTTATTTAGTGATTTAAATATATAATAGTATATTTCTGAGAATAGTTTATGAGTTGCAGTCTAATTCATTAGCACATGAATGCCCAATGCAAACGTTAAGTATTCACATGCTAATTAGATGACTATTCTTATATATGAGAAAGGTTTTCTAAGACTATAAGAAAACGAGAAAGAAAAAAATAGTTATCATTACCTATAGCTCAATCCTACCACTACACTTCTTAGGTTGCTCAGTACCCAACAACACCTTCAAGTAACTGCATTAGCTTTGAAAGACAGTCCTTTCCAATGTATGAAACGTGATTACTGATATGCCACGTGTGATCTATATATTTTTGTGTTTATTTGTGCAAATATCCAAATTTTGGCCAAAAATTTGAAAATTTTGCAATTTTCAAACTTTTAATTTTAATGCCTTAGGCTGAGTTCACACGATGTGTATTTAATGCGTTTCCGTGGCGTTTTTGCAGTTGCGTAAGCGCCGCGGAAACGCATGAAAACCGCATGGTAGAAGGGCAGCAATGTTTCCCAATTGAAATCCGCATGTGCTGTGCCCATGATGCGGATTTTTCCGCAGCGTAAACGCTGCGCTCAAAAATCCGCAGCATGTCAATTAATTTTGCATAAACGCGGCGGTTTTGCCGCCATTGACTTGCATTAGAACGCGCCAATTCCGCAAGACTGCATCTGTACTTGCGTTATTGGCGCGTTCTAATGTGCGGATGGTACCCGAGTGTGGAGAAGAGGAGAGTCTCCTCCACACCCAGGTACCATTAAAAAAGCTGTAAAAGAAGAATAAAATAAAAAATATATATATACTTACCATCTGTCGGCCCGCGCAGCGCTCCTGCTTGGTTCCCGGCACTTGCAGTGAGTTGAAGGACCTGCGCTGACGTCAGAGTCATGTGACGGGTCACGTGACGCTGACGTCGGCAGGTCTTTCAATTCAAAGGTGCCGGCAGCCGGGAGAACGGAGTGTAAAGCAGGACAGCGCGGGCCATCGGAGGTAAGTATATACACTCTCTCGGATCACACTATATAAATCCATGCTGTTTGCATGGATTTATATAGTGTGACCTAGTTGTCAAGCACTTTCCAGGTGATGCTAAAATCGCCTGGAAAGCGCTTGTCAATCTGCATGCGGAAACGCATGTGAATCCGCATGTGGATCCGCATGTATTCTGCAGGAAAAACGCATGCACAATCTGCATGCGTTTTTTCTGCCAGGGAGATGCAGAAATGATGCAGAAATTTTCTGCTTCATTTCTGCATCGTGTGCACATACCCTTAAACCAGATAGTTATATCACACATAAATAGTAGTGATGAGCGAGCACTAAAATGCTCGGGTACTGTTTGAGTCGAGCAGATTGGAATGCTCGAGTGCTCGGTCTGAGTAACGTGCCCAAGGTAAGTCTATGGGAAACTCTAGCATTTTTTAGGCGGCTTCCCCCGGCGGTCTGCAGAGGGCCAAAAAATAGCCCAAATCGATGGGAACAGTGCTCAAATGACATGGAAACAGCATGGGGAAGACCCCTGGAAGCATTTCTGACTCCCAGGTCACTGCTGTCAACAACGTTGTCAGAGGTATTACGCCACTTTTACGGACTCACAATAAAACATACAAAAAAGAAACAAAAATAGATTTTCCTGGGAAATATGTTAAGGAACATCCTTTCCAGGATAATGACTTGTATATAAGGCAACATAAATAACCAAAAACAAAAGCAAAAATGCTCCTCCACACCTTGGGCTATGTTCACACGTAGCATTTTTGATGCGTTTTTGCACTTTTGCATTGCTTTCAGACCAATGCATTCACTGGAAAATGTCATTTTAACATTTTACAACCTTATCTGGCCATGTGGTGTGTGAAACATCATCAGACACATCCTGTTTCATTTATGAAGGAGGGATTGTGAAAGTCACAAACAATATTTTTACAGCTTTACTATTCTTAAAGGGCCAGCAGTTGGCCCTCGCTATTGCTAGAGAGCCATCAGCCGGCTATGCTTTGTTGTTCCCATTATTAACGAGTGGGTCTCCTATACTGTTGCATATGCAGTGACTGCAAGGGCTGCCAAAAATTTGGATGCAACCCAATATCCCTTTGAAGAGACAGAGCAGGATCTCAGTAAAAAAAATGTTCCCATTATAAAGGAGCGGGTCTCCTATAGTGGTATTGCCCATGCTGTGACTGAAAGGGGTGCCAAAATTTGGGAAAAGCCCCACTAATAATTTAAAGACACATAGAGCTGGGCCACAGTAACAGGTACGACATGTTCCCATTAGAAAGGAGAGGGTCTGCTATTCAGTTATAGGCTATGCAGTGAGTCCAACGGCTGGCAAAAATTTGGAGGAACTCCAATGACCCTTGCAAGAGACATAGAGGTCGGAGGTCCTCCTCAAAACAATGTTCCCATTATTAGGAAGTAGGTCTCCCATACTGTTTGCCTATGCAGTGAAGCAACGGCAGACAAAAATTTGGAGGAACTCCAATGTCCCAGAGACGTAGACATGTTGATATGGTACATATGGTGGTGGAGGATGAGGATGTGGAGAAGTAGGAGAACAAGAACAAATATACAAAATCTGGAAGCGTATGCCCATGTCTGGGTGTGAAGACAGAGGTGCATGGGAATACAGTTAGACCTCCCAAAAAAAGACGCTGTATTTGAGTTTGTTACGCTGCTATCATTCGGTGGTGATGAGAAATCTGTCCCAATTCAGCCTGTCAGCATTTTCAGTTGACAGACGGATGCGCCAATCAGTTATAATTCCATCAGCGGCACTAAATACCCGCTCTGACCAAACGCTAGTGTCAGGGCAGGTCAGGACCTTCAAGGCGTAGAGAGACAGTTCATGCCATGTGTCCAGTTTGGATACCCAATAATTATGAGGCACAGAGGAATCACGAAGGACGTTGGTACGGTCAGCAAGGTACTCCTTCAGCATTCTCCAAAACTTTTCCCTCCTTGGGACAATACCCCGCACCTCAGGGCTTGTGCGATGGGAGGGTCTGAGAAAACTGTCCCAGAACTTTGACAGTGTTCCCCTGCCTCTGCTGGATTGCATTTGTGTCTCTCTCGCCTGAACTCCTTGGTTGTCAAGCAAACTGTGACCTCAACCGCCAGTGTTTTCAGATGGGAATTTTTTTAATAATTCCGCAACAAGGGCCTTCTCGTACTGCCCCATTTTATTAGCCCTATCCTGTGCAGGAATAAGAGACAGAAAGTTCTCCTTGTAGCGTAGGTCTAGAAGTGTCACCAACCAATAATGACTGTCACCCAAAATTTGGACAACACGAGGGTCATGGGAAAGGCAGCGTAACATAAACTCAGCCATGTGTGGCAGACTGCAAAGAGGCAAGACTTCCATGTCCTCACCAAGAGGACGAAAGACCATGCTCTCCTCCTCTTCCTCCTCCTCCCTGTCTTCAGTCCATCAAATGGTATGACAGTTGTGCAGGTAGCACCGTTTATAGCACAGGAAACTAGCTCCTGTTCTTCCTCCTCCTCCTCTTCCTCATTGTCACCCAATCCATGTTGGGAAGAGATAAGGCTAGGCTGTGTGGAATCACCCTGTATGGTTCCTTGCTCCATCTCATCATGCTCCGCCGGCAATGCATCTTCTTTAATTATGAGCAGAGAGCGTTTCAGAAAACAGAGGAGAGGGATGGTGACGTTAATTATGGCGTCATCGCCGCTCACCATCTTGGTGGAGTTCTCAAAGTTTTGGAGGATAATACATATGTCTGACTTCCATGTCCACTCCTGAGGTTTTATGTGTGGAGTCTGACCTGAATACCGACAGCCTTGTTGATGCTGGAAGTCAACAACTGCCTTCTTCTGCTCACAAATCCTTCCCAACATCTGCAATGTGGAGTTACTGCGCGTGGGGACATCGCAGATCAGTCAGTGAGCCGGAAGCTGCAAATGCTGCTGAAGCACGGCAAGGGCGGCGTAAGCTGTAGCTTATTTTCTAAAATTGGGCACACAGGTGGTGTACTTCAAAAAGCAGATCCGACAGATCCGGGTAGGTTTTGAGAAACTGCTGAACCACGAGGTTAAGCATATGGGCCATGCATGGTACGTGTGTGAACTTTCCTCGCCTCAGAGCCGCCAGTAGGTTCCAGTCATTGTCACACACAACCGTGCCTGGCTGTAGGGTCAGCGGTGTCAGCCACAGATCTGCCTGCTCTTTCAGAGCTGTCGACAACTCTTCAGCGTTGAGCGGTTTGTCACCTAAGCATATTAGCTTCAGCACAGCCTGTTGCCACTCGGCTGAGGCAGTGCTGCAGTGTTTCCAGCTTGTGACTGATGTGGTCATTTCAGAGATGGAGGCTAAAGAGGATGAGGTGCAGGAGCTGCAGAATGTGCGTGCAACCCTGATTGACGCAGGGCCCGCAATCCTCAGTGTCGGGAGGACGTGTTCCGTCCCAAGGTCCGACTTGGTCCCGGCTTCCACTATGTTAACCCTGCGTG
Source organism: Phyllobates terribilis (assembly GCF_046119375.1). Lineage (NCBI taxonomy): Eukaryota > Metazoa > Chordata > Amphibia > Anura > Dendrobatidae > Phyllobates > Phyllobates terribilis. The sequence continues at coordinate 321,173,520 of NW_027362762.1, read as the reverse complement.
CTGTCAGCGAGATGTACCGTCCCTGCCCACAAGCACTTGTCCACGTGTCCGTGGTTAGGTGGACTTTCCCAGTAACTGCATTGTTGAGGGCATGTCTAATGTTGTGGGACACGTGCTCGTGTAATGCTGGGACGGCACACCGGGAGAAATAGTGGTAGCTGGGGACCGATTACCGAAGGATGGCTGCCGCCATCAGGATGCGGAAAGCTTCCGTCTCCATGAGCCTAAAAGGCAACATTTAGAGTGCAAGTATTCACGAAATGTGTGAGTTTAGTAGTGTGGCCTGTGGGGCGTTGGCTGCGTATTTGTGCTTGTGTTCCAAGGACTGGGGGAGGGACAACTGAATGCTGCGCTGGGACAAGGACGTGGACGTGCTTGCTGATGGTGCAAGTTGAGAATGTTCAACAACAGGTGCAGGGCGGGAGGCATCTTGGCATGCACCATGGACAGGGGATAGGTGGGCACGCACAACAGCAGAACAAACAGTGGTGTCACCTGCAGACACTGTTGCTGGACCCTGGGGTTCAGCTCACTTAGTCGGGTGCCTTGCTGCCATGTGCCTGATCATGCTGGTGGTGGTCAGGCTGCTAGTTTTGCTACCATTGCTGATTCTGGCCTGGCAGATGGTACAAATGGCCCTTTTGGAGTTATCTGCAGAGTCTTTAAAAAATAACCAGACTCGGGAAGACCTAACAGTTGCACTGGCAACTTCCGTCGTGTTGGCGTTACGAGGAGCGCTTTTGCGCTTTGTGTCTGTGGCCACCACACTGCTTCTTCCTGCCTGTTGTGGTACTACTCCTCCCTCCCCTTGTGTGCTGCTGTCCTTGCTCTGTACTTCCCCCTGCCAGGTTGGGTCAGTTACTAGATCATGCACCACCTCGTCTTCCACTTCCGCACCCTCGTCCTCCTCCCTACTTTCTGGCAATTGTGTTTCATCATCATCATCATCCACCTCTTGCGACAGTAATTGCACTTTCCCACCATCGCCTTCATGTGACCATTGCTGATCCAATATTTGGGCATCGCTACATGCGTTCTCCTGTTGACTCGCTTGAAGGTGGCAGGGCGAGAGGCCCGAATCTATAAATGGAAAAGTAAACAGCTCTTCTGAGTGTTAAAGTGTGGAATCAATTTTCTCCAGGCATTCGACATGGTAGGAGGAAGGAGGAGCAGGGTGAGGAATATGCGGTTCAGACTCACGGCTACTGAGACTTGACCATGTAGAAGACAGGGTGGTGGTGGTGGTGGCAAAGTGACTGGAAGCATTATCTACTGTCCAACCAACAACCTTTTGACATTGCTCTGTGTTAAATAGTGGTGTTCTGCGGTCCCCTAGTAATTGGTACAGGAAGGTTGAGTGACAAGATGTGGGTGCTTGTTATGGCAAAGTTTCAGCTTGCCCATGGCCACGTCCTCGGCCTCTGCATGCACCATCACCATCACGTCCACTTCCCTGTCCCTTGCCACGCACCTTGTCCATTTTTAATGGAGGACAATATTTTCCACGTTCACGAGAAATGGCTGTTTTGGAACAGTCTTATAGGTGATATGTCTGACAGATAACCATGGTTTTAAATAGCAGGCTTGTAATTTACTAACACTATTCTTCACAAACACCTAGTGTGAAGAGCATGACTGAAACACTGCAACAGAATGGAAATGGAAGAAATGCTTGATTTTGGAACAGTCTTATAGGTGATATGTCTGACAGAGAACCACAGTTTTATATAACAGGCCTGTAATTTACTAATACTATTCTTAACAGACACCTAATGTTAATAGCTTGACCGACACACTGCAACAGAATGGAAAAGGAAGCCAATATTTTCCACATTCAGTTTAAATTTCTGGATTTTTATTGCTGAAATATGGAACAGATGTGGCTTTATTCTGCAGTTAGAACAAGCAAATGGAGCAGAAAAATGGTGTACTCTGGATTGCTTTTTATGCAAATAACCAGAATTAAGATAAAAAAAATTTGCCCTGGCTCCTGATATCTGGGGCTATGTGTACAAATATCTATAATTATTGCAGCAGCAGAGAGGACGTTCAATGGACCCTCTTGCGCTATATGCACTCCAGTCTGCCACATACACTGCCTGCCTAACTCCTGCCTAGCACTGATTATATGCAGCTGGATTAGTCCTAAGAAGGACTGTTAGTTCAGATGGATATATATATATGTTGTTGAATACCTATACGAAATCTCTCCCTGACGCAGCAGCATCTCTCCCTACTTTGCCTGATTCTGGGGTACACTGTGATGAGCATAGCGGCACCAGGTCTTATATAGACCTGATGACGTTGTGCGACCGGCCAATCACTGTAATGCTCACAACCAACATGGTTACGGCATTACAGTGCATGTCAATCCCTGCATGTTCATTGGCTCTCTAAAGAGTGCCAAACATGCAGGGAGGGGACCCGATTTCCCACAAGAGCAACCCAGAAATACTCGCCGAGCTTGTCGAGCACTGTGATGTTCGGGCGAGTACCGAGCAGTGGAGAGCACGTTCGCTCATCACTAATAAATAGTTAATAAATAAAATGTACCACATTTCTACTTTACATTAGTAACATTTTTGAAACATATTTTTTTGTTAGGAAGTTAAAAGGGTTAAAAGTTTATCAGCAAATTCTCATTTTTCCAACAAAATTTACAAAACCAATTTTTTTAGGGACCACTTCACATTTGAAGTGACTTTGAGGAGCTTATATAACAGAAAATACCCAAAAGTGACACCATTTTAAACACTGCACCCCTCAAAGTGCTCAAAACCACATTCAAGAAGTTAATTAACCCTTCAGGTGCTTCACAGGAATTAAAGCAATGTGGGAGAAAAAATAAATAAAATTAACTTTTTCCCATAAAAATGCAAATTTAGCATTTTTACAACGGTAACAGGAGAAAATGGAAAATACAATTTGTTGTGCAATTTCTCCTGAATATACCAATACCCCATATCTGGCGGAAAACTACTGTTTAGGCACACGGCAGTGATCGGAAGGGAGGGAGCACTATTTGACTTTTGAAATGCAAAATTGGCTGGAAATGATAGCAGACGCCATGTCGTGTTTGCAGAGCCCCTGAGGGGCTGAAACAGTGGAAACCCCCACAAGTAACCCATTTTGGAAACTACACCCTGAAGGAATTTATCTAGAGGTGAGGTGAGCAGCTTGAACCCAAAGGTGCATCACAGAATTTTATAATGTTGAGCCGTGAAAATGAAAAAATAATTTTTTCCCACAAAAATGTTGTTTTTGCCCGGAAGTTTTCCTTTTTTCAAGAGTAAAAAAAGAAAATGGACTAAGAAATCTGTTGTCCAATTTTACTTGAGTACACTGACACCCCATAAGTGGTGGGGTTTGGGCGCACAGCAGGGTTCGGAAAAGAAGGAACACATTTGAATTTTGGAGTGCAAAATTGGCATGACTAGGTTGCGAAAGCCATGCCATTTGCAAAGCCCCTGAGGTGCCTAAACAGTGGAAACCCCACACAAGTGACACCATTTTGGAAACTAACACCCTAAAGGAACTCATCTAGAGGTGTGATGAGCACCTTTAACCCACAGGTGCTTCACAAGATTTTATAACGTTGCGCTGTGAAAATGAAAAAATACATTTTTCGCACAAAACTTTTGCTTCAGCCCAAAATTTTTCACTTCACAAGGGTAACAGAAGAAAATGGACCATATAATTTGTTGTGCAATTCCAGATGAGTACACTTATACCCTATATGTGGTGTAAAACTACTGTTTGGGTACACTGCAGGGCTCGGAAGGGAAGGAGCCCCAATTGAATTTTAGAGCGCAGTTTTGGCTGGAATAGATTTAGGATGCTATGTTGTGTTTGAAGACCTCTTTGCTATGGATCCGGGTGGTGGAACCTCTATGCTGCAGTGCAAGGAGGGGCCAGAGGGGCGTGACTAAGTATCTACTCTGCCTGACCAAGGTCGCACGGCGGCTCGGTCAACTCCGTGAACCAGGGAGGAACCGAGCAGAGGGACCAGGTGCCACTCTGGGACCGACCTTGTATGAGAGCAGGTGACTCCCATGGGTCAGAAGGAAGGAACTGACCGGTATTGTGGATGAGCTCGGCAGGCAGGCTGATGGGTGGTCCGGGTAGACAAGCAGGCTGAATAGGCTGATAGCCAGGCGAGTGTTCCGGGTAGGCAAGCTGGCGGGCACAACAGGTAGCTGGCAGATGCTTCCAGGTAAGCGGGCAGGCGGGCACAACAGATAGCTGGCAGGTGCTTCCAGGTAAGCAGGCTGGTGGGCACGGCAGGTAACAGGCAGGTGCTTCCAGGTAAGCAAGTGGGCAGAGCCCATAGGCAGACTGGCGGACTGGACTGTAGACAGACTGTCGGGCTGGATAGTAGTCAGACTGGCGGACTGGACTGTAGAACAGGCTGGCAGACAGGACTGACTTGCAGAGGACCTAAGGGCTGAAGCAAAGTAAGTAACACAAAGCAACAACCTTGCACGGGCACCTCCATATCAGAGGAGGTGCCTTTTATAGGGAAAGTCCTCCGGCCATTGGCCAGGGACTTTTTAGGATGGAGCGAACGGCCCCTTTAAGAGGGAGGGAGCGTGCGCGCGCCCTAAGCACAGAGCCAGGGAAGCTGCGTGCACCAGCAGCAGCTGCAGGAAGGCCGGAAGACGCCGGAGCAGGACGGCGGCGGTAAGGGGGACGGCGTCTCTGCCTGGCAGGGGGCAGAGACGTCGATGCTACACTCTTGGCATGCCAAAAAAGCAGAACCCTCACAAGTGACCCCATTTTGGAAACTATACCTCTTGAGGAATTCATATAGATGTGTAGTGAGCATTTTTAACCCTTAGGCATTCACAGAATTGCATAACATTGGGCTGAGTAAATGAAAAATTACCTTTTTTTCCATTAAAATGTTACTTTGGCCCTGAGTTTTTAATTTTCAAAAGGTATAATAGGAGAAAATTATTGGTACAGTTTGTTACACAATTTCTCCTGAGTATGCCAATACCACATATGTGGTCGAAAACTACTTGAAACACAGTGCAAAGCTCAGAAGGGTAGAAGCGGTATATTGAGGTTGATATTTTGCTGGAATGGTTTGAGGGTGCTATGTTACATTGGCAGAGCCCCTGAGGTGCCAGAACAGAAGGTGCCTACCCGACCATTATGTATAGTTATGTCAAATGTCGTGAAGGGGTTAATAATTTGCAGGGGAATAACATTTCTGCAAATTGAATTTCCTAGGAATGGTGAATTTAAATTTTGTCCAATCCACTCATCTCTAATTATGACATTACAGTGCAGTGAACCTTAATGACATTTTCAACGGCTTGGGCTGTGTTAAATTAGGCTGATTGCACATGCTGTGCCTTGCTGCATGCATATGAAATTCTGCCCACTGTTAACATTTACTGTATTTCTATACAATGAGAACCATTCCTGGCATATACATAGACACATAGACTGTAATAACCAAAAGTATGGCAAAAAAGTATAACTTTTAAAAAAAAATTGTGAAAAATTTAGTTGATTTCATTTTTAAATACACCAGGATCACCCAATAAATTTGTTCCCCAAATATACGTATATTTTTATATAATGGGAGTAAATCATATATGTATTCAATAGTATAAGCGTACAGTTTCAAATGTGTAGGGCATGCGTTCTGTGGAACGCTTCAAACACAAGTCAATCACATTTCTGAATGCAGCGGGAACATCTAAGGACTCATGCAGATGTGCGTCCAATTGGTCAGAGCACAGACAGCTAATGCACGGACTTGGGTCTCCTGACCTGAGCACGACAGCCTCTTAGAAAGATATGATGCTGTCATACTCAGGTCGAGAGAGCCATGGCCAGTCCTTGCATTGTGGTCTAAGATCTGACCGAAATCCATAAACGTCTGCACGAGCCCTTAGGTTCCTGATTAATCTGCAAGTACTGAGATAACTTTCAGCTCAGAGAACCTTTAGAATACTAGTATTTATTCTCTCTGTAGTGTTCAACTAACTTTGATGAGTAATAAAAATATAAACATAAAGAAAAAACAGGTGCTTTAATATAATAGAAAATTTGAATTTGAAATGTAAGTTGTCAGATGCAATAAGTTCTAAAACATAAAAATACAAACACTGTACGTATGTTTAAAGTATATTATAAATGTACACACATGTACAATATCTATCTATCTATCTATCTATCTATCTATATATAGATGTATAACATATATATAGTTTATATCATATTTGGCTTTATTGTCTGACATATTTCAAGATCCTCACATAGGAAAAATACTAATGCTATTTTGACCCATAAAATAAGTGGCCAAAGGTGATGTGAGTGAACCATAAGTGCACTATTTTTCCATCAGCATTGCCATTCTCACCTGACTTGTATTCAAGGTTTGATGGCTTGTTACCTTTCCCAGTGTTTGTACAGTACTGCCATGCTACTTTGAAGTCAATCAAATACCATGCCATTTACAAACAATATGATCGAGGTCAGCTAGTACTAAAGAATGTGATTGTCCTGTCCATGGCCTACCTAAGAACGCTTGTTGAAGGGGAAAATAGATGATGATAGAACACATGCATTACTGATGTCTAAGGTGAGACTGCTTCTGACTTGGCCGAGGCAATTGTTCAAGTCCATTTCATTTCATTTCTGAGAAAACATATGACCTCTGTAATGATGACAAGGTCAATGAGAATCACAGACATCTGCCTAAGTGCCAATCATAGATGTTCAACATTAAGGGCACAACTACAAATAAGGAGACCGTTTTATGGATGGGTCAATAACAGATGAGAGCACGGTGAACAAGACAGAACAGTGCAATCATTTTATAAATACTGTACTGTAAATCTGTCACCTAACATTGTACTGAAAGGTTTTCTTGTTGCTGAATGCATATGCAATATAAATGGTTCATTTATGTTAATATTAACAGATGTCATGGCACACGTGATGTTAGGGAACTAATACTGATATCCTTCAAAAACTATTCAATTTTTGTCTAAACCCTAATAAAAGAGTTTTTAGACTGAAATATAAATCTTCTGTTAAAATATCATATTTCATATCTTAGAATGAAAATATTGTTTATCTGTATTTTATAGCTATCTCTATTTTATAACTATTCCTGCTAGTCATAATACACCTTAAGTGCAACATCTATAAAAGTACTGTTAATAAATGGTTAATTGTTAAAACTGTGTAGTATATGTCACTATTAGTTTAATGTAGGAGACCTTTTGACTTTTTAGTGAATTAATTCATGGCAGAAAGACTTTTAATTTCAGTGTAAATTTGCTTTTTAGAACATTCTACAGGTAAATATACAGTCCACTCTTCATTCAGCAGAGGGTTGTGACTATTTGCGCTGTACTTTGTGCTGTGCTTTTTTTAAGATCTGTGCTTATAGTTAGTGAAAGAAAATTCTGAAATTTAGATTTTATAAATATACCTTACCCAAACAACTGTTCTCTTATAGGGCAAATGCCAAACGAGCTGCTGGGTTTGCTACAATATATCTGTATAAACAGAATAGGACAATTCGGGTAACAGCTAGACGAGAATATAATAATTCTACTTAGATCAGGGAAGAGTAGAGAAATGATGCTAAAAAAACTACATTCATTTTTTTTCAAGCCTTTTTGCAAACCCTTGTAGCTATTCATGTTGTACATTGTATACTTGCAAATGCTTTATATTTTTTAGGCGAAGACCTATCCAAAAAAACTAAGGAGCAGTGCTGACAAGTGTTTATTTTCTCATGTTGAGTCGGCATGAGAAAAAAAATCGCTGTGTGTTGTGATTGACAGCTTATATATCGGATGGCGCGCACCTATGGGTGCATGCAAAACATCGGACTTCACTCGGATGTTATCTGAGTGCAGTCTGATGTACGCCGACTCAGAGAATGGAGAAGATGGAGAAATTAAGTTTTCCATTTTGTCCGCATGAGAGAGATCGGATCACAGTAAAATGACACTCTAATCACGCTCACAGCAGAGTTTGACCTGAGGGTCATTTGCATGTGTGAGTGAATGAGAGAATCATGGCATGCTACTCGCCAGTGTGAGGGAGCACTTAGAGTGATTTATTACAGCAAAATCCAGATTGTTAGGAATCTAGTGGGTACAACACATCAGACCACTGGGAATGCCCTACATCTATATGAAGAGCAAGTGAAACTGTCAGCATTTTCATGACCTATGCTAACATCAATGTAAAGCTTTAGAGGGATTTCCAGAACAGATAAGCTTTATCAGCAATACAAATTAGTTACTGGCATCATGCTTCCCAAGCATAACAAAGAGGATTAACCCTCACAAAGTGGAATGTGCAGGCGAATAAAACTTTAACCCTGCTTTCTGATATTAAGACTTTCATTTTCTAATGAGGCAGGCTAAAATTAGCAAGCTTCTGATACTAATCTCACATTAAATCAATTTTTGACCACTTAGCACTCGTATACACAACGATATTACATATCTTTTGCCAGTTTATAATCATGAATTCCATTTGAATTTATTAAAAAAAAAGAAGCTGTATGCAGCATCAAATTGTTACTTGAAGGGGAGAATATGATACTTTAGAGATGCGCCATAAAGTGCCACATGTAGTGTCTACATGTCTGTATACTGTATACTGCAACCAAAATAAAATGGTTATATATAGTAAATATTTAAATTTCATAATTCGTTTAAGGTCATGTTTACTATTGTTTCAGCCTTTAAATTTTTTTTCTGACATGAACTAATTTACTTGATCCTGGTACATTCCAATGGATCAGAACTGATGGAAAAACTGATGCAAAAATTACATCTTATGCTTAGTGATAGTTAATTAATCCAGGGATTTAATCTGACTGCCAGATTGGAGTCGGAAAGTGAATTTTTCCTCAATTATGTAAATTGGCCTATACCGCATGGTTTTTTTTTGCCTTCCCCTGGATCAACGCTGCGGAATAGCTGCAGTGCACAAGAAATAGGCTGAGCTGGATGGACGCTTGTCTTTTTTCGGCCTTATAAACTATGTAACTAAAAAAAAAACTATCAGTTGCCATCAGGCTTTTGCATTATTTAGTCCCAGAACTGGACCTTTCTGGATCACAATATTATCAGAAATGTTTTGATCAAATCGCCAGAGTGACGACTGCAACTGTCCGGCACAAAAATTGATGCATCAGAGAGATGGAAACAATCCCATTGCAAACAATAAGTTGAGTTTCAATCAGATGTTTTTGTTAAACACCAGATGCAAACCAGGATGTAGCACTAACCATATTTGAAATCAGCCTTATTCAATTACTTTCACTGAGATCAAATAAACAGAGCATTGATTTTTGTACAAAGTGGTACATATTTATCAATACTATCCAATTCTTAGGTCTTTAAGACAAGACAGCCTTAAAATGCATCAGATTTATCTAAGTGGTTCATGCTGTTTGTTAAATGTGGTACATCCTTAAGCTGTTGTTAGATTCATCTGGTAAGGTGGATTCACCAAGCTGAAGGCCATAGTGGACAAGGCATTGGCACAATAGGCTGGAAGGCACATGGAACAGTGAGGGATTGGACAACAGGGTATAAAGGAGAGAAGATAAACAAGAGAGGCAGGACACACTGGAAGCCACGGAACCTCATGGGCATATGGCGAGGAAAACAGCCAACCTAAACACATTATTTATTATGGAGTGTCAAGATGAAAAGCTTGAACATGGAACTGCTGCTCAACTTGCCTATTTTGGACACATCATACAAACAGAACAATTACTGGAGAAGGATCTCAAGGTTGGAAGAATATAAGGAATAAGGAGAAGAGGAAGACCAGCAACCCAATAGCTTGATGCTTTCAAAATAACGGTGGAGAAGACCCTGGTTTACCTATCTAGGCTTGCACAAGATCAATCTTCCTACAGATCGTTCAGCCATCAAGATCAAGCAAAAGGCCTCTAAAAATAAAACGAAATTTATCACCGACAGACTAGTATTACTAAAGAGTATGGAATAAAGCTTAAGATTCACAGAACATACACTCTATAGACATAATTTTAACCCCTTTACTCCCGAGGGTGGTTTGCTTGTTAATGACCGGGCCAATTTTTACAATTCTGACCACTGTCAATTTATGAGGAAATTACTCTGGAACGCTTCAATGGATCCCCCTGATTCTGCGACAGTTTTTTCGGGACATATTGTACTTGATGATTTTGGTAAAATTTCTTCGATATCACTTGTGTTTATTTGTGAAAAAAACGGAAATTTGGCGAAAATTTAGAAAAATTTGCAATTTTCAAAATGTGAATTTTTATGCCCTTAAATCAGAGAGATATGTCACACAAAATAGTTAATAAATAACATTTCCCACATGTCTACTTTACCCAAATTTTTTTTATTAGGGAGCTATAAGGGTTAAAAGTTGACCAGCGATTTCTCATTTTTCCAACAAAATTTAGAAAACCATTTTTTTAGTGACCACATCACATTTGAAGTCACTTTGAGGGGCCTTTATGAGAGAAAATACCCAAAAGCGACACCATTCTAAAAACTGCACCCCTCAAGGTGCTCAAAACCACATTCAAGAACTTTATTAACTCTTCAGGTGCTTCACAGGAATTTTTGGAATGTGGAAGAAAAAAATTAACTTTTAACTTTTTTCACAAAAATGTTGCTTTAGACCCAATTTTTTTTATTTTCGCAGGAGTAACAGGAAAAAATGGACCCCAAAATTTGTTGTGCAATTTCCCATGAGCATGCAGATACCCCATACGTGGGGAAAAACCACTGTTAGGGTGCACGGCAGGGTTTGGAAGGAAAGGAGCACCATTTGACTTTTTGATTTGTACAATTTGCTTGAATAATTAGCGGACGCCATGTTGCTTTTGGAGAGCCCCTGATGTGCCTAAACAGTGGAAACCCCCCACAAGTGACACCATTTTGGAAAGTAGACCCCTAAAAGAACTTATCTAGATGAGTGGTGAGCACCTTGAATCCCAAGGTGCTTCACAGAAGTTTATAACATTGAGCCGTAAAAATAAAATGTTCACATTTTTCCCACAAAAATGTTTTTCAGCCCTCAATTTTGCATTTTCATAAGGGTAACAGGAGAAATTGCACCATGCAGTTTGTTGTGCAATTTCTCCTGAGTAAGCAGATACCCCATATGTGGGGGAAAACCACTGTTTGGGCGCACGGAAGGGTTCGGAAGGGAAGGAGCACCATTTACTTTTTGAATGTAAAATTTGCTTGATTAATTAGCGGACGCCATGTTGCGTTTGGAGAGCCCCTGATGTGCCTAAACAGTGGAAACCCCCCACAAGTGACAACATTTTGGAAACTAGAACCCTCAGGGAACTTATATAGATGTATGGTGAGCACCTTGAACCCCCAGATGCTTCACAGAAGTTTAGAACATTGAGCCGTAAAAATAAAATTTTCACATTTTTGCAACAAAAATGTTTTTCAGCCTCCAATTTTGCATTTTCATGAGGGTAACAGGACAAGGAGCACTATTTGACTTTTTGAATGTAAAATTTGCTTGAATAATTAGTAGATGTGCCCCTGATGTGCCTAAACAGTGGAAAACCCCCACAAGTGACACCATTTTGAAAACTAGACCCCTCAGGGAACTTATCTAGATGCGCGGTGAGCACCCTGAACCCCCAAGTGCTTTACAGAAGTTTATAACATGGAGCCATGAAAATAAATAAATAAAACTTTTTCCACAAAAATGATGTTTTAGCCCCAATTTTGTTATTTTCACAAGGATAAGAGGAGAAAATGGACCTCAAAAACTGTTGTGCAATTTCTCCTGAGTACGCTAGTACCCTATATGTGGGGAAAATACAGTGTTTGGGCGCACGGCAGAGTTCAGAAGGGAAGGAGCACTGTGTGACTTTTTGAACTCAAAATTGGCTGGAATTGAGAGCCGACGCCATGTCGCGTTTGGAGAGCCCCTGATGTGCCTAAATAGTGGAAACCCCCCACAAGTGACCCCATTTTGGAAACTACACCCCTCAAGGATTTTATCAAGGGGTATAGTGAACATTTTGAACCCAGAAGTACGATACAGAATTTGATAACATTAGGTCATCATATTGAATAAGTTGCTATTAGTCTTGAGTGCAAGTGCTCGCTACTTGAGTTTGCATCGGGTATTCGGGTATGCACCATGTATCACGCGTGCTTGAGTGACATGCTCGAGTCCCTGCTCGCATGTTCGCATGTTTCACGGTTATTAGACAGCCAAAAAAAACACATGGGGATCGCTCGTGCATGGCAGGCAATCCCCGCAAGGTTTTTTTGGCCACGAAGCATATGGGGCGGAGACTCGAGCATGTCACTCGAGCACCCGCGATACTCAGTGCATACCCGAGCACCCAATGCAAACTCAAGTAGCGAGCACTCAACACTAGTCGCCATATCGTCATCTTTTTTTTTACTATTGAAAAAAATCCCAACCCAACCCCAACCCTAATACAACCCTTACCCTAGCCCAACCCTAACCCTAGCACAACCCTAACCCCAACCCTAACCCCAACCCTAATACAATCCCAACCCTAGCCCAACCCTAACCCCAACCCAAACCCTAGCCCAACCCTAGCCCTAGCCCAGCCCTTACCCCAACCCTAACCCCAACCCTAACCCTAGCCCAATCCTAACCCTAGCCCAACCCTAACCCTAACCCCAAACCTAACCCTAACCCCAAACCTAACCCTAACCCCAAACCTAGCCCTAACCCCAACCCTAACCCTAACACAACCCTAACCCTAGAGTTTATTTTTTACGCCGTTCCACGTGCGATATAAGTGATTAGACGACTTTATTCTTCGGGTCAGTGCGATTACAGTGATACCAGAATCATATCGGGTTTTTATGATTGACAGCTGTCACACACTGAAAGATGCTTTATTTTGTAAAATCTAGTTTTTGCATCGCCATATTTTGAGAGCTATAATTTTTCCATATTTTGGCCGACAAAGTCATGCGATGGCTTGTTTTTTGCGGGACGAGTTGACGTTTTTATTGCTACCATTTTCAGGCACTTGACATTTTTTGATCGCTTTCTATTCTGATTTTTGGGAGGCAGAATAAACAAAAAACAGCAATTCAGGAATTGTTTTTATGTTTTTTTTTTTATGCTGTTCCGCGTGTGGTAAAGTTGATAAGGTAGCTTTATTCTTCGGGTCAGTATCTTTACAATGATACCACATTTATATAGTTTTTCTATGTTTTGGCGCTTTTACACAATAAAAGCTATTTTATAGAAAAAAAATATTTTTTTGCATCGCTTTATTCTGAGAGTTATAACTTTTTTATTTTTCGGCTGATGGAGCTGTATGTCAGCTTGTTTTTTGTGGGACAAGATGACGTTTGCAGCGGTGCCATTTTTGTTTATATTCGTCTTTTTGATCGCGTGTTATTCCATATTTTTTTGGCAGTATGATGATAAAGCTTTGCTTTTTGCTTCGTTTTTTATTTATTTTATTACCGTGTTCACTAAAGGGGTTAACTAGTTGGACAGTTTTATAGGTTAGGTCATTCCGGACATGGCGATACCAAATATGTGTACTTTTATTGTTTTTTTTTTATAATAATATTTATTGATGGGTACATTCTATTTTTATTTTTGGTGGATTATTTTTTTTAACTTTTTTAAAATATTTTTTAAATATTTTTTTTTCATTTTTTAACACTTTTTGAACTTTTATACATTGTCCCACTATGGGACTTTCACTTTTTTTATTCTGATCGCCTGCATAGCATAGGGATGGAGCACCATCCCTGCGCTATGCAGGCTGTCAGCGCTGCAGATGCAAAAGATACTTTGGTCATGCACTGCCCATAACCAAAATATCTTCCTGCTGTCTGGTGACCCGGATGTTGTCATGACAACATCGAGTCATCATGGCAACATTCGGGAAGCCGCGGCAGACAGCGTTGGAGGCCAGGAGAGGAGGTGAGTATTGCGATCACCTCCCCTTGCCTCCGCAATGCTGCGATCGACTTCGATAGCAGCATTGAGGGGGTTAATGTGCCGGGAGCGGTGCGGGACTGCTCCCAGCACATAGCACCGGGTGTCAGCTGTGACTATCAGCTGACACCCGGCGGCCATCGCCCCGCACCGCTTGTGCGCTGGCGCGATCGCCATATGACCTGATAGTATGTCATTGGTTCAATCGGCCTAGGTCACCATGACGTACTATTAGGTCACACGTCAGAAAGGGGTTAAAACATCACTTTTATTAATCTTTTAAAATAATATAAAAAATATATTAAAATCAATACGGCTAACCAAGGTAAGTATGCTTGACCAGGAAAAAAATATGGGGAAGGGAAGGAAATAGGAATGACCCCATTATCAGTCTATCCTATCTCTACCTTACTGTGGAGGTTGGCACTCTAGGAACGCAAATAACGCCCCTGCTCAATGGAGGCTCACCCTAATAGGCCATACAAAGCCCTACAAAATAATAAACAAGCATTTAATGCCAAAAATAGCAGTCTTTATCTATATTGGTTGATCTAACAATTTAGAGCAGTCTGCTCAATGTACTTCAATACTCAAATTTATGATCAATCCACAAAAAAGTTTACTCAATAAAACCCACTCATATAGTCTTAATCAAGCATCAGGCATATAATGGTGTACTAGTAGATAATAATAGTGTAGTAATAGATAGTAATATCCATGGGCATCCACACAAGCATTTCTCATGAATAGTCCCAAAAAGACTAGGTCTAATATATATAATATATCATATTACTTATTGTAGAAGTAAGGTCCACCAAATAAACACAGGTCAGTGACAAAAAGTACTGAGTATATCCCACTAGAGTAATGTAATAAATAATATCAGGCATAAAGAAAAATGTTCCTAGTAGGATAGAGAAATGTGGCGGATCCTACACGAGTTTATATAAACATCATATTATTAGTATATAATTTTCCCCTAAATAGGTTCACCAGGAAAACATACCAAGTTCAGACTGGAGAAACAGGGAAGAGGTAATCCCATGTGTAAATATCTAAAATAATAATGCTTAGCTTGAAAGCTGTATGCAGGCCTTTTGTCAAACAGCTTCTAGGTCATGAGGACTGGTATATAGAATGGCATCCAGCATCCATCTTGGCTACAAACTCTGCCAGTCCACTCTTTACTTGATCTCCTGATGAACCTGTATCCTATGAGCATGGGGGGGGGGGGATGTGTTGAGGCCGGAAACACGTTGAGGCCATGCCTTAGGACCACTTCTTAAAGGGAAGTATATCTTTTCTCTTCCTTCAGTAGCCATTTTTTTTGCAATTTATGCTTTTATCAAACTATGTGAACTAGTGATGCTTTCCCATTTGTAAATGTGTGTATTGGGTATGTCTATTGTGATCAGTTACATCACTAATTATGCATATATACCCATATGGACATTGATTTGTATGCTCTGAGTAGGACTCTTCCTGCTTTATCACCACTGGGTTTAGTTATGTGACCAATCTTTGTGTCACGTCATCATTCTTTATGCTATATTGGCTGTCAATGGGTGAATTTTGTGTAGGGGTTTAGGGATAGACAGGGAAAGTCTAGGTTGAGTCGGGGTGCCACAACTTGCGTTGCTTCTAGGGTGCCAACCTCCACGGCAAGGCAGTACCAGACAATAGGGCTGCTTAGTGACAAAGAATTTTCCTTCATCAAACCTATATCCCTCAATAAGTTGTTTCTATCTTGGTGTATATCTCATTTTTAAAAATACTCCACGGTCTTGTGTATATATGTTGTTGTTTTTTTCCTTTTTAATACATATCTAATAAAATGTATGATTTTTTCCTTAATGAAGGGAATTTTGTTGATACTAGTGAGCACCATGAGGACTGGTATCCATCCTAAATTGGCAGGGGAATGATGCCCAAGTAGTCAGCATATCTCATAATGGACATATGGTGCTATTTATGATGATGACCCGGGAAATACCTTTTGCCCCGACCGAGCCGCGCATGCGCATGGTATGCAGGAAGTGAACTGAAATGCACAATGAGCTCCAACTTGTGCATGTGAAGTATAGGTGAAACCGTGTCCTGACATGCACATGCGCAAGAGAGATTATAACGTGCATGCACTTTTCATGACGTTGTGGAACGCGATGCGTTACACTTCTATCAGAAGTGCATTTGTGCCTATCTTGATATTGTGAACAGCATTGCGCTCCATATGAGCGCATGCATCCACCCTTAATGTTCTTTAATCCAGATTAATGTATAAGGGTTGTACTTACAGGTAACTCTGGAATGCAAATGTGTTTCACCAATATACTGGGTGTCACACTGGTGTCTCGCATGCATTCTCAGTGCTACCCTACTCACTGCATTCACCACTTTGCTTTCCCAGCATCAGCCCATCTTCCGGTGCTGCTTTGTGCTCACTGCCAACTCTGCTCCTAGAAAATCTCCACCTGGCTAGAGGGAGGCGCGGCCACATCCTACAGGAATTTAACCCTGCTGTCTCCTGCAGGGTTTGCCTTCCCCAGCCTGGCTCGAGGCAGCCGCAGGTTTTTTAGGCTGCTCCTCCCACCACGACTTTTCCGATCGTAGGTTCCTAGTTGCAGTCTGTCTCTAGGTTTCCACTTTGGTGCATGTTTTGATTTGACTCTCTTGCTATTGACTAGGCTCATTTACCGTTTATTCTGACCTCTCCACTCCTGAACTCAGTTATGTATACTGAACCTGTGCTGCCTGCCCTGACCCAGGATTGCCTGACCACATTTTTGCCTCTGTCCTCCTGAACCTTGTACCTGTGCCTCGGATACTGTGGTCAGCTGCTGCAGACCCGGGGATTGACCTGGTGACTAACGGCGGCAAAGCCTATCCTCACCATCAGAGGCTCTAGTGAATACCCGCTAGTCACTTATTTATACCCTCCCAGGTAAAGGCTCACCCGTGTGGCACACCACCAGCTTTACACTAGGGATGGTGATATCACTTTTCACTAAGCCACATCCTTTTTGGTGAAGCCACACTTACATGTTTGACAAGGTGGAAATAATGTCTAAAGAACATAATAGTTATGGTGCAAATCAAGAAAAATCAATTCTGATATAATTTAATGATGCAAGCAATTTATGTTAACAATGTGCAACCAATTGGTCATCTGTAGACTTTTGTTTCTGCGTTATTTCACATCTGCCTTATTTTTTTAATCTGCCTTATCCAATGTGAGCAAAGTTTAGAAACCTACTTTTTATTTGATTTTGTTTAATATTATTATTTTTTAAACAGTGGGCAATATTTTTGTATTAGTTTTCCAACCTACTAGTTATGCAAATTACTAGAAAACCACAAACACAATAAAATACTCATGAAAACCAACAGGCAATTTTTATACATGTGCCCATTAGAATGCTTACAAAATAATTATAAAAACACCAGTAACATTACTGCACAGGCTAAATAGCAAATATGTATGGAACTGTTTTAAATTAAATTTTAACAAGTCATTGTTAACAATTTTAGATGGAATGGACTAATTGTAAGTAGAAACCTTGTCATTCCGAAAAGTAGCAATTCCCTTGTGAAGACTTCAGAGACACTGAAATTAAAATGTGAGTAAATTAAACACAGACTTGCCGTGCACATTATGTGGCAAATTAGTAGAGAAAAATACAGATAAATGTACATCTTTGGGGTTATCCTAGACCCCATGATGAGACAGGTATTATTGCCCTTTGTGCGATTATTTAAACCCTGTAGGAAAGCTCAGTGTTCGCTTATGTCAGAGCTCTGTTATTAGACAACTTTAATTAGGATCTATCCTGCTGCTCCTAACAAGTATTTAATTAACTTCCAGGCAAGGTAATTAGCTTTAGATTGTGGCTGATTTGCAGCCTCACCTTATGTTGACACTTGGCCTACAGTACATCAGCCTACTCTACTGACAGTGTAATAGATAGGATCTCTGAAAAGCCAAATGTCACGCCTGATTGGTCTAATAAAAAAAAAGAAGATAAAAGACATAATAATGACTGTCAGGTCATGGTCCAAAAAGGCAGCAAAGGGCACAGATCAGACAGGCTACACAAAAGCCTGTAAACAGGAAAGGAAGGAGAGAATAATTAAACATGATATATCCATAATAAATTTGATCTATGTATGCTTCAAGTCAAGACATTAGAGAAGCATGTCAGAAGAAAAATGCATTAGTATTAGAATACTCTATATCTGCCTGTCTCTCTAAAGTTCAATTCCTTATAGAAAAGCTGCTTTCAGAATATTAGTAGTATTTAGAGTAGGCACATGTGGAGAACTATAAAGAAAGGTTGATGCTTAGTGTTTTTAAAGGAAACCTGTCAGCTGTTAAAATCCAACCATAACTGCTGCCATGTCTATACTTCACCCTATTTCTTGTTTCTAATAACCCCCTTTATTGTGGCTTTGATATCTATACACTTTAAATTCTATGCTCACGTTATGTAAATGACTCAGGATTAGTTCAGCAGGGTGTGGATTCCTCCGAACTAGTCTTTCCCATATTGTAAGCACATAATAATAATAATCTTTATTTTTATATAGCGATAACATATTCTGCAGCGCTTTACATACACTATTACCACTGTCCCCATTGGGGCCCACAATCTAGATTCTCTATCTGTATGTCTTTACAATGTGGGAGGAAACTGGAGAACCTAGAGGAAACCCACACAAACACGAGGAGAATATACAAACTCCTTGAAGATGATGTCCTTGGTTGGATTTGAACCCAGGACCCCAACGCTGCAAGACTGCAGTGCTAACCACTGAGCCACTGTGCTGCCCTTTCTGTGTGTGATTAGCATGATTTGTAAGTGCCCTGTCATTGTTGGCTCCTTGCACAAATCGTACACATTCCCCCCCCCCTGTGGCCATGCAAAGTGTGCCGATAAAGCAGGGGAACATGCACCCAGCTTCACAGCACATTACCAGGGAGGCAGAAAACCACACACATATGCATGATTTGCAAGAAGCTGATGGTGATGTCACTCTTGCAAATAATGCTAGTTGTGCACATAGGGTCATGCTTATAAGATGCGAGGTACGACTAGTCCAGGGGAATCATGCTCTGTCAGACTATTTCTAAAACGTTTACATCAACGCAGAAGAAAACTTTATTTTGACAGAGGATAGACATTGCAAAGCCTCAAGAAGGGGGTTGTTAGATGGGGGCTAAGGTAGCTGATTGGTCCCATTAAAAGTATAAAATTGCCACTTAGCAATTATTGCTAAGTTAACGCCTTTTGAACAGGCATGAAGCTAGGCTCATGCTTTTGTTCTTGCTCTATTCCTGCCAAAATTGGAAGGACCTTTACATACAGTATTGCATTTTTCTATTCTAGTAAGATTGATACATGACTGAGTTAAGACTTGACTTGGCAAATTATTAGAAAGCGGTTAAGTGGTTATCTGATCAGGATCCTAAAGGGCAGGAAAGGAGAACCTCCGGCCCGTGGAGCATAAATGACCCATGGGGTCTTTTTATGCAGCCCTCGGTGAGATTGCCAATGACCGCAGTGCTCATGACCACAGGCCCATTAATTTCAACTTGCATTGCGAGCACGCGCATGCAGAGTTCGTTCACTACAAAATGCTGCGGCATGTGCAGTGAAGGATGTTTTTTGTGTGTGGGGTCAGCACACAGAGAAGAGAGCGTGCCAGTCCTCCAGACCAAGGCAGCAGAGGCAGCCCCAGCACCTCCTCTGATGTCTATATGCCCCAGCACCTCCTTTGATGTCTCTGATGTCTATATGCCCCAGCTCCAGCGCCTTCTCTGATGTCTATATGCCCACACCCCAGCTCCAGCGCCTCCTCTCATGTATTTATTCTCCAGCGCCTCCTCTGATGTCTATATACCCGAGCGCTAGCGTCTCCTCTCATGTATATATGCCCCAGTGATTCAATGCCTCCACTGATGTCTATATGCCCCAGTGCCTCCTCTGATGTAAATATGCCCCAGAGTCTGCACTGATATCTATATACCCCAGTGCCTCCTCTGATGTCTTTATGCCCAGCGCCTCATCTGATGTCTATATGCCCTTGTGACTTCTCTGATGTCTATATGCCTCAGTGCCTCCTCATGACCACCGGCCATTTAATTGCAACTTACATTGCAAGCATGCACTTGCAGAGTTTGTTCACTACAAAACGTTACGACGTGCAGTGAAGGATGTTTTTAGTGTGTGGAGTCAATGCACAGAGAAGAGAGCATGCCAGTCCTCCAGACCAAGGCAGCAGAGGCAGCCCCAATACCGCCTCTGATGTCTATATGCCCCAGCACCTCCTCTGATGTTTATATGCCCTAGCGCCTCCTCTGATGTCTATATGCTTGAGTGCCTCCAGTGATGTCAATATGCCTGTGCCTCCTCTGATTTATTTATTCCCCAGCGCCTCCTCTGATATATATATATTTGTATATATATATGCCTCAGCCCATCCAGTGATGTGTATGCCCCAGCTCCTCCTGTGAAGTATATGCTTTACTGAGTATAAGGACAAAATAATCAATTGTAAGTACACCGTGCTATATAATATGATGACTGCAATATATTAAGAGGATAACAACTTTGCTGGGAGTGCTTCTTTAAGGTGCTGTTCTTCAGTATATCACAGATCAATCAATTCACAGTCACACAGACTCTGCAGATTCTGGACCTCCCTCTGTCTTGAATCTATGTATTATTCTTCAGAGACTGAGACTACGGTTGGGTTCCCAGGAGTGTTGATTCTCTTACCCAGGAGAATCGGATGGAGTATGGTAATGACACGCTTATCAAACTCTGATCTGAGTTTGATCAGAGTGTTAGCTTACTGTGATCCCATTCTCTCGGATTGAGAATCGTAGCACAGGTGCGGAGAAGTGGGAGAACTTGAAGGTTTTTTTTCCATGAACAACATTTTGATCACTAGATCTTTTAATAAAAATAACTTTCACAATTTGATGTGCTTAAAAAAATGTCGCTGTGCTGAAATAATCTTATAAATATGTCCCTGCTATGTACTGTGTAATGCTTGTGTCTTCCCGTACAGGGACATGGTCTGATCATACCACATCTCCTGGACAGGGGAGGAAGCAACAGAGAGCATAAAGACTTTACAGCACGGGATCGCTGCTGATTCTTTTTGGGAGGTAAAACATTTCCCTGCCTGTTTTTAAACATTGTTTTACCTCAAAGAAAGAATCATTTGCGATCTCTGGCTGTAATGTCTGTATACTCTCTTTTGCTTCCTCCCTTGACACAGCCATTACACAGTACATAGCAATGACACATTTATAAGATTAGCTCAGCACAGGAACATTTTTGTAAACATCCAATAGTGGAACTTTTTTTATTCCAAGATCTAGTGATTAAAATGTTATTCGTGGGAAAACCCATTTAACCCCTTTACCCCCGAGGGTGGTTTGCACGTTAATGACCAGGCCAATTTTTACAATTCTGACCACTGTCACTTTATGAGGTAATTACTCTGGAACGCTTCAACGGATCCCCCTGATTCTGAGATTGTTTTTTCGTGACATATTTTATTTGATGACTGTGGTAAAATTTCTTCGATATCACTTGCGTTTATTTGTGAAAAAAATGGAAATTTGGTGAAAATTTTGAAAATTTTGCAATTTTCAAAATTTGAATTTTTATGCCCTTAAATCAGAGAGATATGTCACACAAAAGAGTTAATAAATAACATTTCCCACATGTCTACTTTACATCAGTACAATTTTGGAACCAAATTTTTTTTTTGTTAGGGAGCTATAAGGGTTAAAAGTTGACCAGCGATTTCTCATTTTTCCAACAAAATTTACAAAACCATTTTTTTAGGGACCACATCACATTTGAAGTCACTTTGAGAGGTCTTTATGACTGAAAATACCCAAAAGCGACACCATTCTAAAAACTGCACCCCTCAAGGTGCTCAAAACCACATTCAAGAACTTTACTAACCCTTCAGGTGCTTCACATGAATTTTTGGAATATGGAAGAAAAAAATGAACATTTAACTTTTTTCACAAAAATGTTACTTTAGACCTCAATTTTTTTTATTTTGCAGGGGTAACAAGAAAAAATAGACCCCAAAATTTGTTGTGCAATTTTCCCTGGGCACGCAGATACCTCATATGTTGGGAAAAACCACTGTTTGGGCGCACGGCAGGGCTCGGAAGGGAAGGAACGCCATTTGACTTTTTGATTGTAAAATTTGCTTGAATAATTAGCGGACGCCATGTTGCGTTTGGAGAGCCCCTGATGTGCCTAAACAGTGGAAACCCTCCACAAGTGACTCCATTTTGGAAACTAGACCCCCCAAGGCACCTATCTAGATGCATAGTGAGAACTTGGAACCCCTAGGTGCTTCACAAATTGATTTGTAAAAATGAAAAAAGTATTTTTTTTCCACTTTTTAATTTTTACAAATCAATTTGTGAAGCACCTGGGGGTTCCAAGTGCTCACTATGCATCTAGATAGGTGCCTTGGGTCGTCTAGTTTCCAAAATGGGGTCACTTGTGGGGGAGCTCCAATGTTTAGGCACACAGGGGCTCTCCAAACGCAACATGGTGTCCGCTAACAATTTGAGCCGATTTTCCATTCAATTTGTTAACGGACACCATGTCGCGTTTGGAGAGCCCCTGATGTTCCTAAACAGTGGAGCTCCCCCACAAGTGACCCCATTTTGGAAACTATACCCCTCAAGGATTTTATTAAGGGGTACAGTGAACATTTTGAACCCAGAGGTACGACACAGAATTTGATAGCATTAGGTCATCATATTGGATAAGTTGTCATTACTCTTGAGCGCAAGTGCTCGCTACTTGAGTTTGCATGGGGTACTCAGGTATGCACCATGTATGATGGGTGCTCAAGTGAAATGCTCGAGTCCCCGCCCGCATGTTTCACGGTTATTAGACACCCCAAAAAAACCTTGCGGGGATCGCTCGTGCATGGCAGGCAATCCCCGTGAGGTTTTTTTGGCCGCAAAGCATATGGGGCGGAGACTCGAGCACCCGCGATACTCAGTGCATACCCGAGCACCCGATGCAAACTCAAGTAGTGAGCACTTGCGTTCAACACTAGTTGCCATATCGTCATTTTTTTTTTTTTTTTTTAACTTTTGAAAAAAAAAAACAACCCCAACCCTAACATTAGCACAACCCCAACCCCTGCCCCAGCGCTTATTTTTTACGCCGTTCCTCGTGCGGTATAAGTGATGAGATTACTTTATTCTTCGGGTCAGTGCGATTACAGCGATACCAGAATCATATCGGGTTTTTATGATTGACAGCTGTCACACACTAAAAGACACATATTTTGTAAAATCTAGTTTTTGCATCGCCATATTTTGTCCGACAGAGTCATGTGATGGCTTGTTTTTTGTGGGATGAGTTGATGTTTTTATTGGTGCCATTTTCAGGCATGTGACTTTTTTTGATCGCTTTCTATTCCAGCTTATGGGAGGCAGAATAAACAAAAACCAACAATTCAGGAATTGTGTTTTTTTACATTTTTTTATTCTGCTCCGGGTGTGGTAAAATTGATAAGGTAGCTTTATTCTTTGGGTCAGTACGTTTACAGCGGTACCACATTTATATCGTTTTTTATGTTTTGGCGCTTTTACACAATAAAAGCTATTTTATAGAAAAAATTATTTTTTTGCATCGCTTTATTCTTAGAGCTGTAACTTTTTGATTTTTCGGATGATGGAGCTGTATGGCAGCTTGTTTTTTGCGGGACGAGATGATGTTTTCAGCGATACCATTTTTATTTATATTCATGTTTTTGATCGCGTGTTATTCCATTTTTTGTTTGGCGGTATGATGATAAAGCATTGTTTTTTTTTTTTTTTTTTTCTTTACCGTGTTCACTGAAGGGGTTAACTAGTGGAACAGTTTTATAGGCCAGATCGTTACGGACGTGGCAATACCAAATATGTGTACTTTTATTGTTTGTTTGGTTTTTTTCTTAATAATATTTATTGATGGGTACATTATATTTTTATTTTTAGTGGATTATTTTTTTTATTTTTTTTTTAATATTTTTAACATTTTTTTTTTTTTCACTTTCTGGGAGTTTTTTTACTTTTTTACTTTGTCCCACTATGGGACTTTCACTTTTTTTATTCTGATCGCCTGCATGGCACAGGAATGCAGCACCATCCTTGTGCCATGCAGGCAGTCAGCGCTGGACAGGGAGAAGATAGTTTGGAGATGCACTGCGCAAGTCCAAACAATCTTACTGCTGTCTGGTGACCCGGATGTTGTCATGACGACATCGGGTCGTCATGGCAACACCCGGGAAGCCGCAGCAGACACCGCTGGAGGCCGGAAGAGGAGGTGAGTATACCGATCACCTCCCCTTGCCTCGACATCGATAGCAGCATTGCGGGGGTTAATGTGCTGGGAGCGGTGCGGGACTGCTCCCTGCACATAGTACCGGGTGTCAGCTGTGACAATCAGCTGACACCCGGCAGCGATCGCGCCCACACAGCCTGTGTGCGCGCGCGATGATGTACTAATACGGGTCAGGCTCTTAAAGCCCAGGGCACTGACACGTATTAGTACATCATGGGCTCTAAAGGGGTTTAGTTCTCCGTTGTCTGAGTTGAAGTGCAGTCCAATGTTTTACATGTACCCATAGAATTGAAGGGGTGCATGTGTTATTTGTTTTTTTCCACACACAGATTCGGTCTGTGTAAAAAAACACAGGTCTGGACTGCGCCATTATTTAATATAACATTGATCCAAGTGTTATCCAATAAAACACCGGATAGCACTTAACCAAGTTATACACACATGTGAGCAAGCCCTACAACTCCAATTTTCTATGTTCATCAGTGCTTCAGTAGTGCATCAAAATCTGGCTCTGATAGTCCCCTCTGATTGGCTGCACTAGGCAATGTGATGTATTATCAGCCAAGCATTAAGGGGAAGTGTGCATAGCTGCGTCTGATGTCATGTCAGCCTGGTCTCTGGCTTATGCAATCTTCGGCAATGAGTGAAATGTCAGGTATTTTTTTAAAGATCTGCTCAAATAGAATTACAAATTGATCGAATTCGCTGGGGCCTGCAAATTTCAAGAAATTCGACTTGAAATCGACTGACAGTGGTTCGATTCCATCATCTCTAATAGCTCTTTGTAATTGCAGAAGCAGTACTTTTTGGTTGATTATGATAGAGTCTCTTGATCTAGTCACATCAATGAACCAAATTCTTATTTTAATGAAGATGTTGATTATATCACATATTGATATATGGCATTCACAACAATTTTTATTCATAAATGTTAAACTATGTAGTCGATTTGTTTTTACATAAAAAAAATCCAATTACAGTACATTTGCATGAATTTTAGAAAATTGAATTCTCATAAAGAAAAGAATTGTTAATGTAGGTATAACTGCTGATTACTCACTGTGCTGTACAGAAATGATACAGCCAATACATATGCTGTTTACTAACTTTTCACAAATTATAACAAGAAGAGGTCACATGACGCAATTCTGAAATATCCACATCCAATATTTTATAACAAAAAGTATTTTTTAGAGACATATAAATAAAGTGGAAATAAAACTGATACTACATATTACATTCCTGTCACGCTGTCTCTGTATACTGGAGGTATGGGGCCTAAGCTGACCCTAAGCTGGGGCCCTGACTAATCCCTCAACCTGGAGGTACTGTTAAAGGTACAGAGGTCCAGGCCGCCAGCGTAACCCCTACCTCCTGAGGATCCCTGCACCTAAGTAATCTAGTCCTGAGAAGGACCCCGATCACAACAAAAGGGGACAAGTAATAATATGCCCACACACAGTACTTAGACGAACGAGACAGTACAAGGGAAAAACCAAAACCACCTTGCATACAAAAACTACACAACTACAACAGAGGGAACACCAACGGGAAAGGAGATAAATGATAAAGCGAGGAAGGGAAAAAACACTCCAAATACACTTATCTCAGAAACTCCAAATACCACGATCCGCTCTGTTAGTCTGCATGAAATGCTTTCACCGACACTTCCCAAACAGACCAGCAGGCATTTGAAGGAGTCTCACTACAGCAGCATTGATTGCAGCTGGGCGAGGCTGGACCTCGTCTAGCACAGAGAGAGAGAGAATTAACTCCCTCACTGCCGAAAACACAAAGCACCAAAAAGTCAGCTGCGAGAAGTCAGGCTGTGTAATCGTGACGATCTTCGTGGCGACACACCCGTGACAATTCCCTAAAACTTTGAGCTGCCTTTTTACAAAAAATATAGCAGCACATGTGGATTCTGTTGTAAATTTTAGTCCTCATTTTATGGCTGGCTTCACTGCATTTTCCACAGTCTATATGTGAACATATAGATATGTATATATATATATATATATATATATATATATATATATATCTATACACATACATATATATGTGGTTCTGGTCCCTTATTCCTGTACTGATGGTGGTTGTGGTGAAATCTTCATGTAGTGATGGTTGTTCTGGTGCTGTATTAGTGTACTATTGAAGGTTCTGGTGATGTATTCACATAGTGATGATAGTTTTGGTGCTGTATTCATCACCAGAACTATCATCAGTACATGAATATAAAATCAAAATCATCATCAGTACATGATTACTTCACTACCAGAGCCATAAACAGTACATACAAATGGCACAAGAACAATCATAAGTAAATTAATAGGTCACTAGAACCACCATCAGTACATGAATACATCATCAAAACCAGATAAATGCATCACAGGAACCACAATCAGTACATTAATGCATCACAAGAATCTCCATCTGTACATGAATACATGACAAGAACCACAGTCTTTATATAAATACAACAACCGTACCATCATCAGTGCATGAATATGTCACCATAACCACCATTAGTACATGAATATATCACCAAGCTTAGTACAGCAATCAATTGTGATGTCAAGTCAGGCCCATATACATTTGTATCTCATGAACCTACAACTCCCAGTATGTCCTTAACAATAGTAATGTGATGCTGGGATTTGTTGTTATCAGTCATTATCAGTCTGTTGATCATACAGGAACCACAGTATTAATGAGACATAGTCAGTATCAACAAGTGAACATTTACATCCAGGTACCTTATAGGTGACATATTCACTGATTGAGTAGTTTATTTTTTTTCGTCTCCATCTTGTCCACATGCCATGGGGACTTTTCACATCCACAGCTCTTTCCTGCAGACTTACCTCTTCTCTGGTCTTTTGCAGCACATCCCCACATGGTCCCCTTAAAAATAAGAGTGTTACCCTTTTAATAACACTCGTAATGTCCTTTTAATAATCTGTCATTAAAATGGCCTTTTAAAAATAAAAGTGTTATTAAAATTCCCTTTGCATAAAAAAATCTGTCCATATTATAACCTAAATAAGCCTCCTATTGTATATGGCCTCCACATTGTCTGCTCTTATGAGATACACTCGCCACACTGTCTGCCTTAATTAGTTATAACTGCTTCACTGTCTGCCATTATCAGCTATACTCACAACACAGTCTGAACCACATCCCTTACCATGGTAGTCCCTTCTCTACTGTTTTCCCTTACACTCTTTATAGTTCAACACTGTCTCCCTGCCATGCTAATCTCTCTTCATACTGTGCCCACATTTCACACTGCCCCCTCTTCATATTCATATTGTGCCCCTTTTTCACATTATGTCCTCATCATGCCCATCACGTTGTCCTCTCCAAACTGTACCCCCTCCTCACATTGTCCTCCTACACAGTATGATGGTCTCTACAGCTGCCCATACAGTATAATATCAACAACAGCCCTCCATATACACTATGATGTTCATCACAATCCCACATGACGTCCACCACAGCCCCCATTTTTTATAGTATAATGGTTCCCACAGTACCCCATACAGTATAAGGGCCCCACAACTCCTTATATACAGTATAATGTCCCTCAACAGAACCCCACACAGTATGATATCCACAACATGCCCCCAATATACAGTATAATGTCCCACACAGCCCCCTATACAGTATGGTCACCATAGCCTCCAATATAAGGTCCCCAAAAGGCCCCAGTGCAGTATGGTTACCCTCTTGTTCTGTCCCCACAGCCCCTCTTTTAATGTCCCTTTAGTCAACCCCTTTTTGTAATGTCCCCATAACCAACCCCTCATGTAATGTACCCATAGCCAGCCCCTTATGTCCCCATAGCCAGCCCCTTTTCTCCTCATAGCCAGCTCCTGTTGTGATGTCCCCACAGCTCTCTTATGTCTCCATAGCCAGCATCTTATGTCCTCATAGCTAGCGTCTCTTGGAATGTCCCCACAGGCCCTAGGCAGAATAGCCTCCATTTGTTAGGAAACTAATAGAATAAAAATAAAAAAAGCTCACCTGTCCAGCGCAGCTCCGTCTCCTCTTCCATCTGGTGCCACAATGGGCGATGAACAGCGGGATGACGTCACTACATTGAAAAGTATAATGTTCTCTGCATGCAGGAAAGGAGCGATGGCCAGGATGCCCGCGCCCCGCCATCGCTGTACTTAATACCTGAGGCTAGAGAAAGTTGAAGGGTGGCCGCAGGCATTCAGCAATGTCAGGGTTTTTCTACCCCTCGGGTAGGTAGGAGGTAGCGCCATAGGAAGATGCCTACCCTGCCTACCCCTCATCCTGGCCCTGCTACAGATTACAGAAGCAGAAAATTGTGTGTAGTGCTGTGTGAGCTGTCTTCCTCCTCTCTTTAATGTCTACAGATCACTCCTTATCTCTGTTCCTGACCCCTCCACAGCTCTCCTGGGATGTGGATAGTAAAGAGGCATCTGCAAAGTCAAATGACAGATCCACCATATATATATGTATATCTATCTGTCTATCTATATGTACAGTAAATATATATTTGTTTGCATGTGTATATATCAGTATTTGTTTGTGTATCAGTATCACTATAGATTTATCTCTGTGTGTGTCAGTGTTTGTGTGTAATATGGGGAGTCTAATAGTGAATAAGTAATTGTGAGTGAATATAATAGCAAATACATGTTTTTTGTATGTACAGCACCTTTTTGACAGGTTCACCACTGTCTCTTTACTGCTGTTCAATTCTTTGCTGACAGGCTGCAGCAGAAATATCATGACTAAAGCTCACGTGACCACTGCAGCCATTCACTGGGCTTAGAAGTATTGTTGAGGTAGTCAGCCCAACAACTCATGACCCTAATATAATTGGTACAGCACTCATGAAGCAATCGAAAGGTAGCGCTTGACTGGCAGATGGTGAGTTGTCAACTTTAAAAAAATTGAAAGGCTGGCTCAGTTGGCCGTAAAAAGACAAACTCAGCAACACTCAACAATCACTAAGCTCAGTGACTTGTGCTGTGTAAGCCCGGCAAATGCATGTTCATACAGTTGCATTGCGAGCATGCTCTCATCCTTTTTTCCTGTCTGCATTAGCCACTCGCTACTGTTTTAATCCTATGTGCAGCAAATGCTGTCAATCAAACTAAGGGAATGAGCACAGCAAGCTAATTGAGTGGGGGAACTGTACACGTAGCATCAAAGAACCTTTATTTGCATAGAAAATAAAACTTAGATTTCTTTACCACTAAAAAAGTGAAATCTACACTATTATGTATGTATACAATAAATATTAAATATCCCAGAAAAGATTGAAGTATTAACATGGGTCAGACACACTGCAGATTTTCTGATCGGATTTTCCACGTGGAAAATTTACTACTTTTTAGAGATGAACGGATGAGGCAAAATTCAAATTCACCTGTGTGTACCGATTTTTCAGGAAGATATGATTTGCAGAAAAGATATCCTCCATCTCCAGACCCCGGAGAATAATAAACATAAGATGTAAAATATAAAAAAAAATAATTATACTCACCTTACCGCTCATCTCTAAAGTTGCTCTCACTGTTCCCTGCATGATGTCCAACCTTCTGTTTCTCCATCGTTCTTCCATTGGCCTTACGTTCCTCCATCCCTGCTTACCTGCAGCCGGAAGCAATGGCATAGAGACTTGGCCCAGTGTTCAATCTAGGCTCTGACTTCCAGCTGTGAGTAGACCATGAAGCATTCGCAGTGAAATATAGGACCTGCTCGCGGTTGGAGGCCTTGGCCTAGAGTGAACATTGGGCCAGAGATGCAGTTCGATGGAGGCACAGAGGAATGGCTAAAGGCAGGGAGCAGCAGGGGTGGCAAAAGGGATTAGCGCTCTCATTGCTTCTTTCACACTGTCGGGTCTTCCATGTTGCATCTCGAGACAGATTTTCTCTCAAGGTCAGGGCTTCAGGCTGCAGGTAGGTCCTCTGAGCATGAGCAGTGAACACTGTGCACTGCTTATGTGGCGCCCCTGAGGGTTCGACCGCCACAGGGATGCTGCACTTCTCTAATGGAGTGTAGTGTTCCTCCTTTGAGGTAAGAACAGTGTGATGGTCAGGACCCAACCTCCACATCCAACACCACACTTCTCCCACCAGAGGGGGCTAGAATGCACCAGGTGCTGCCCCTCCTGGTACTTGGGAGACAAGGGAACCAAGAGATAGGGGAACCAGATTAGTGGGTGAGGGTGGAGGATTCACATTTAGTGACACTTTAGATTTCATATTTAATAAACTGCCATCTTGGTTCTTGGTCGTCTTTTGATTGTGATCTCCCTCCCTGAGCGTGGATCCTGTGTGGGCCTGCAGAGGATGGAGGCACGGCCCTCGTACCCTGGCCTTGGGTCGAGGGGCAGGTTGCAGATAATGAATGTCTCAGCCCGGTCAAGGACCATGACCAAGAAGGCCCGGAACTTAAGAGTGTAGCTCCACCACAAATGGATTCCAAGGAGGATGCAGACGGAGCGGTATACGCCACCTGTCCTCGCCTAGCTGATCTATTCAGAGGGATTCCGGCTGCAAGAGGGGTACCGGCCCCTGACCACCGACCTTGCTACTTCACGTCCTGGTCAGGGAAGCCCGGTAGGCCCAGAGGATCCCACCGGGTAACGGAAAGAGCAGAGCTGCCACACGTACCCTTTTTCTGAGTGAGGTTCAGAGGGAGACCCGGCCTATTTACACACACAGACAGGAAAGGACCCGGTCTGAAGTTTAGGAACACTCTGGTGCGGGGTCCTGATTTAACACCTGACTTACTCGGAGGTTGTCGGACCCCCGTTCCTGGTGACCGCAGAGCTCCGCGAGGAGCAGGGAGAAGCCTTGCAGCTGTACTCTCCACCGTGAGTAAAACCCTGGAAGTTAACCCCTATGGCCTCCGGACTCTTATTCTGCACTACACCGCACTGCGCAGCACCAGACCTCCTAGACTACTACTCACTCCATCCTATCTCTCTGCCCTGAGGCCCTGCTCCGCCTGTGGGGAGTAGTAACAACAACGGCTGCCATAACATCCCGCCTCAGGGGACTGCAGCAGCGCTGGTGGCCTTCACCAGGTGCCACAGGTGGGGTAGTTGATAGCAACCACTCAACCCTGATAGCCCATTACATCCCTTTTAATGTGACGGCCCTGGGCACGGAGTGGGTCCGGGCCATGGCTGCACCCCATCTACCATACAGGACCCGTCTCTGAGTACCCCATCTTCCCAGGGTAGGGCTTCCAGAGTACGTCACACTTACGGCTGGAAACCCTGTCCTAAAGTGAACGCCGTAGTTGCAATGCGACAGAAGCGCGGAGGACCAAACAATGAGCAGAGAACAGCAGGGGTGAATTGAGAGGTGAGCGTTGAGGTATGTTTTTTTTTCATATTTGCTGGCGTTCTACTATTCAGCTAGATGTTGGCCACAACTGGCCTTTATATAGCTTTTATGTGAAGCGAATTATAAGAAATCCATGTTCTTTAGAAGGCGGATTTAGTAAAATGTGAGTACAATTAAATTTTCCTCTAATTAGAGATGGGCGAGCATGCTTGGCACTCCTGGATACTCGACAGAGAAAGAGAGAGAGAGAGATCGAAAAAATGCTCGAGTTTCACATTCACTTCCATTATTCTCGCTACTCGAGTCACACACCAAGCGTCCAACGTGCTTGATTCGAATACCGAGCACTCGAGCATTTCAGTGCTCAATCAACACTATCTCTAATGCTTACTACAATATGAGCAGCACCACATGCTTTGGTCATAATCTGCAGATAAACTTTTCATCCACAGTCTTTCAATTTATTACTGTAGATTACAATCAATTGCACTGCAAACTTCTTACAAATTGGTTCAGATTTTGCTACTGTGTGAATAAATATAGAGGTACCATAGAAGAAGTTTTCTGAAATGTCATAAATTTGCAGAAAAATTGGAAATGTGATAATTAAAAAAAAATTACCCTTACTCCTTCCGTTAGAATACAGCATCAAGCACTAAATGCTCCAGGTGTCCTCATTAATCTTTGTTTCTGTATACTTCCATCATGACCACAGCTGCCAATCACCAGTCTCAGCTGTTTTGTGCCATACAAAGACCTAAAGAACTACCAGAGCATCAATGCTGGAGTGGCAGGAGTTTTAACATGCCAGTAACGGTTATTTTTGTATTTACATCTTCTCCTGTTATGATAATTTTTTAAAACTCCCAGAAAACACTATTAACCCCTTTCTGATGTGATCAGTATTAGTACATCTTATTGACCTGGGCCTTATGGACCAGGTGTGTACTACATCACGGAATCGGTGCGTGTCAATTTCCCCCGGTTGTCAGCTGATTGTCACAGCTAACACCCATTGCTATGTTCCAGGAGAGGTCCTGCACTGCTCCTAGCACATTAACCCCCAAAATTCTGCAATCAAAGCAGATCGCAGCATTCAGGGAGCAAGGGGAGTTAAGTACTGCCTGGTGGTTGTCATGGTGCCCCGATGTCATCATGACAACATCCAGGTTACCAGGCATCAGCAAGTTAGCTAGACGGGCTCAGTGCACGGTCTAACTAACTTGTGTGTGTAGGGCTGCAGCCTGCATAGCATAGAGATGCTACTGCCGCATTTCTATGCTATGCCAGCGATCTGGGTTAAAAAAGTGAAAGTCCCATAGTGGGAAAAAGCGTAAAAGTATAAAAAAAGTGCCAGAAAGTGAAAAAAATAAATAAAATTGTAAAAATATTTTTAAAAAAAATGAAAAAATAATCCAAAAAAATAAAAATATACTGAATCCATAAATAAATATTATTATGAAAAAATAACAAACAAACCAATAAAAGTACACATATTTGGTATTCCTGTGTTTGGAACGACCTAACCTATGACACTGTCCCACTAGTTAACCTCTTTAGTGAACACGGTAAAAAAAATTATAAACAAAGAAGCAAAAAACGATGCTTTATCATCATACTGCCAAACAAAAAATGGAATAAAATGGATCAAAAAGATGAACATAAATAAAAATGGTACTGCTGAAAACGTAATCTTGTCCCGCAAAAAACAAGCCACTATACAGCTCCATCAGCCGAAAAATAAAAAAGTTATAGCTCTCAGAATAAAGCAATACAAAAAAATTATTTTTTCTATAAAATCATTTTTATTGTGTAAAATCGCCAAAACTTAAAGAAAGATATAGATGTGGTACCACTGTAATCGTACTGACCAGAAGAATAAAGGTATCTTATCAATTTTACCACACGCGGAATGGCATAAAAAAAAACAAAAAAACAATTCCTGAATTGTTGGTTGTTGTTTATTTTGCCTCACAAAAATCAGAATAGAAAGCGATCAAAAATATCACCTGCCCAAAAATGGTACCAATAAAAACGTCAAGATGTCCTGCAAAAAGCAAGCCATCACATGACTCTGTCGGCCGAAATATGGAAAAATTATAGCTCTCAAAATATGGCGATGCAAAAACTAGTCTTTGCAAAAAAAAGGGTTTTTTAGTGTGACAATGGTCAAACATAAAAACCTGATATGAATCTGGTATCGCTGTAATCGCATGGACCTGAAGAATAAAGTTGTCTAATCACTTATACCGCACTAGGAAAGGCATAAAAAAATAAACTCTAGGGTTAGGGTTGGGCTAGGGTTAGGGTTGTGTTAGGGTTAGGGTTGTGCTAGGGTTAGGGTTAGGATTGTACTAGGGTTAGGGTTGTGCTAGGGTTAGGGTTGGCCTAGGGTTAGGGTTGTGCTAGGGTTAGGGTTGTGCTAGAGTTAGGGCTGGTCTAGGGTTAGAGTTGGGCTAGGGTTGTGCTAGGGTTGGGATTGAATTAGGGTTGGGGTTAGAGTTGTGTTGGGGTTGGTATTTTTTCAAAAGTAAAGACAAAAAAACAACAATATGACGACTAGTGTTGAGCGCAAGTGCTCCCTACTTGAGTTTGCATCGGGTGCTCGGGTATGCACCAAGTATCGCGGATGCTCGAGTGACATGAAAATAAAAAAATTGAGGTCTAAAGTAACATTTTTGTGAAAAAAGTTAAATATACATTTTTTCTTCCACATTCCAAAAATTCCTGTGAAGCACCTGAAGAGTTAATAAACTTCTTCAATGTGGTTTTGAGCACCTTGAGGGGTGCAGATTTTAGAATGGTGTCACTTTGGGGTATTTTCTGACATAAAGGCCCCTCAAAGTCACTTCAAATGTGATGTGGTCCTTAAAAAAAAACGTTTTGTAAATTGTGTTGGAGAATTGGAAAAATGAGAAATCGCTGGTCAACTTTTAACCCTTATAACTTCGTAACAAAAGAAAAAAATTGTTTCCAAAATTGTGCTGATGTAAAGTAGACATGTGGGAAATGTTATTTATTAACTATTTTGTGTGACATATCTCTCTGATTTAAGGACATGAAAATTCAAAGTTTGAAAATTGCAAAATCGAAGAAATGTTACCACTTTCATGAAGTACAATATATCATGAAAAAACTTTCTCAGAATCAGTGGGATCCATTGAAGCATTCCAGAGTTATTACCTCATAAAGTGACACTGGTCAGAATTGTAAAAATTGGCCTGGTCATTAAAGTGCAAACCACTTTCGGATGTAAAGAGATTAAAGGGCACCACTATTGGTGGTATTGTCTCCTGCAATAAAAAAGAAAAAGAAAAAGCACATCTGGCAATATTGTCTGTATTGCTTATACTATTGGTATTATTTGTTTTGCTGGTACTGTTGGTATTGTCTGTAAAGTTGGTCTTGGTGGTATTGTTAGTATATTTGGTTATGCGGGTATTATTGGTATTGTCTGCATAGTTCATATAATTGGTTTTGTCAGCACTTGTGGGTATTGGTGGTATTATCAGTACTGCTGGTATTGTTGGTATCAGTAGTATTTCCAGTACTGTCACTATTATAGGTAATAGTGGCATTATCAGTACTGTCAATATTGTTGGCATTGGTAATATTGTTGGTGTTGTTTGTATAGTTGGTATGGTTAGTATTGTCAATATTGTCACTATTGTCAACATAATCTTGACATTTTTCTTTTCAAAATTGTGGCGAAAACATTGAGGCTCTACTGTGTAAAAAAGAATTGCAACAAGGCTGCTATGTTTATGTGTGGACGCAGCTTATCCATCAGTTAAAACACATCTGCGCCAGGATTGTGATAAGACTATTCTGCCTGGCTTTACCCTTATGCTATGTGTAGGTGGGGATGTAAAGCTGAATATTTGCCTGGGATGCAGGAAAACATAGATCAGCCTCAGCTCTGTGTAACGGGTCTGGGAGGCGGAACCTCTGAGCTACTATACAAGGGGGCGGTCCTTGTAAGGGAGCGGGTGGCGACCAGGCAGGCAGTCACAGCAGGTGACCGGGACAGTCTCTAGAAGAACGGGCAGGAGGTCACAGCAAGTGACCGGGGCAGTCTCTGGATGAACGGGCAGATAGTCACGGCAAGTGACCGGGGCAGTCTCTGGGTGAACGGGCAGATGGTCACGGCAAGTGACCGGGGCAGTCTCTGGGTGAACGGGCAGATGGTCACGGCAAGTGACCGGGGCAGTCTCTGGGTGAACGGGCAGATGGTCACGGCAAGTGACCGGGGCAGTCTCTGGGTGAACGGGCAGATGGTCACGGCAAGTGACCGGGGCAGTCTCTGGGTAAAGGGTTGGTACGACCTGTGGCGGCTGATGGTAGACGTGAGCTCCCAGGTGAGCAGGCGAGAGTCTCTGGATAAACGGGTGGTCACAGCATGTGACGGCGGAGCCTCCAGGAAGACCAACAGACAGGCGGCAGATGAGCACTCCCAGGTGAGCGGGCAGGAGTCACTGGACAGGCAGGTGGTCACAGCACGTGACGGCAGAGCCTCCAGGTAGGCTAGCAGGCAGGTAGCAGGAGTGCGCTCCCAGGTGAGCGGGCAAGCTGGTCCATAGACAGACTGACAGGAGTAGTAAGGCAGACCGTCGGACCTCAGGCTAGCAGGCAGGTAGCAGGATATCAGGCAGGAATTAGACAGCAGACTGGCAGGAATCTGGCAGGTATCTGGCAGGTAACTGGCAACGGGACCTGAGGGCTGAAGCAGAGTAGTGAACAGTGCTACAACATTGCTCGGGCACCTCCATTTTGGAGGAGGTGCCTTTTATATGGGAGGTCCTCCGGCAATTGGCCGGGGACTCCTTAGGATGGCGCGCGCGGTCCTTTTAAGAGAGGGGGAGCGCGCGCGCGCGCGCCCTAAGCACACTGCCGGGGAAGGAGCGCGTGCCGGAAGCAGCGGGGAGAGCAGCGCTGGAGGATGCCGCGCCAGGAGCGGGGAGGTGAGAGGGACGGCGTCTCTGCCTAGAACGGGGCAGAGACGCCGATGCTACAGTACCCCCCCCTTTAGGCCCCCTCTTTTTTTGGCCAGAAAGAAATTTCTCAAGGAGAAGCGGGGCGTTGATGTTCTCCCTGGGTTCCCAAGTTCTCTCCTCAGGACCAAACCCCTTCCAATCTACCAGAAAAAAGGTCTTTCCTCTTACCCTCTTGGAGGCCAGAATACTCTCTACCTCAAAGACGTCATCAGCGGAAACCGGAGCAGGAGGGGCACCTGGATTATTGGAAAAAGAGTTAAAGACAACGGGTTTGAGGAGAGACACATGGAAGGAGTTAGGAATCCGTAAGGTGGCGGGGAGTTTCAGTTTGTAGGCCACCGGATTTATTTGCCTGAGGATTTCGAATGGGCCGATGAAGCGAGGACCTAACTTGTAGGAGGGTATCTTGAGCCGCACATGTTTGGAGGAGAGCCAAACCTTGTCTCCCGGACGGAATTGAGGCGGATCCAGACGTCTCTTATCAGCATATCTCTTCATCCGCTCGGAGGACAGAAGTAGTGAGGATCTAGTACTTTCCCAAATGGTAGAAAACTCGCTGACAAGAGACTGCGCGGCAGGGTTGTCCACAGAGGCGGAGACGGGAAACGGAATCCGGGGGTGCTGGCCAAAGACAACAAAGAACGGGGATTTGGAAGAGGACTCGCTCTCGTGGTTTTTGTAAGAGAACTCGGCCCAAGGGAGGAGGTCCACCCAATCAGAATGGTGGGCATTAACAAAGTGCCGGAGATAGCTGGTAAGGATCTGTTTGATCCGCTCCACTTGACCATTGGACTGAGGGTGGTAAGCGGAGGAGAAGTCCAGGGTGACGTCCAGCAGTTTACATGTGGCTCTCCAGAAGCGCGAGGTGAACTGAACTCCTCGATCCGACACGATGTGGAGGGGTAGGCCATGAAGACGGAAGATATGGCGGATAAAGTCCTTAGCCAGCTCAGGTGCAGATGGAAGACCAGGCAGGGGAATGAAGTGGGCCATTTTAGAAAAGCGGTCAGCGACCACCCAAATGACAGTACACCCGGCAGAGACAGGAAGATCGGTAATGAAGTCCATAGCGATGTGTTGCCACAGGGCAACAGGTATGGGAAGCGGCAGGAGATGACCAGCTGGTAAGTGTCTGGGAACCTTGTTGCGGCCACAAGATGAACATGCAGAGACGAAGTCTACCACATCCTTACGCAGGGTAGACCACCAGTAATGCCGGGAAATGAGTAGGAAGGTCTTTTTTTGGCCGGCATGGCCAGCAAGTTTAGAAGAATGACCCCAGTGAAGAACCTTCTCACGGTCAGGAGGCGCCACGAACGTCTTGCCGGGTGGAAGACGAGTCAAATCCAGGGGGGCCACATTCATCACCTTGGAGGGGTCGATAATGTGCATAGGCTCCTCCTCTTGGTCGGAGGACAGGTAGGATCGGGACAAGGCATCAGCTTTGACATTCTTGTCCGCCGGGCGGAAATGAAGGATGAAATCGAAGCGGGCAAAAAACAAAGACCACCAGGCCTGACGTGGATTAAGTCTCTGGGCATTTTGGAGATATGCCAGGTTTTTGTGATCCGTGTAGATGATCACCGGGTATAGAGCCCCTTCAAGCAGGTAACGCCACTCCTCCAGCACCAATTTAACGGCTAACAGTTCTCGGTCTCCAATGGAGTAATTGCGCTCAGAGGAGGAGAAGATTTTAGAGAAGAAGCCGCAGGTTACCATTCTCCCGGAAGAAGACTTTTGGGTGAGCACCGCTCCGGCTCCAGAGGAGGAAGCATCAACTTCCAGGTAGAACTGTTTGTTGCAGTCCGGACGGTGCAGCACAGGGGCAGAGGAGAAGGCTTGCTTCAGGGAAAGGAAGGCCTCCTCAGCTTCGGGTGGCCATACCTTGGGATTTGCTCCCTTACGGGTGAGCGCAGATATGGGCGCAGTCCGAGACGAGAAGTGAGGAATGAAGAGACGATAGTAATTAGCGAAGCCCAGGAATCGCTGTATCGCCTTCAAGCCCTCCGGCCGGGGCCACTTTAGGACAGCAGAGAGCTTCTCGGGATCCATTCGCAAACCCGTCTGGGAGATAACGTAGCCCAGAAATGGAAGAGAGGTCTGCTCAAAAAGGCACTTCTTGTATTTAGCATAGAGGTGGTTCTGCCTGAGCCTCAGCAGGACCTGACGAACATCCCTCCGGTGTGAGGGAAGATCCAGAGAGAAGACCAAGATATCGTCCAGGTATACCACCACGCAGGAGTAAAGAAAGTCACGGAAGATGTCGTTGACCAGTTCTTGGAAGACGGCGGGAGCATTGCAGAGACCGAAGGGCATCACACGGTACTCATAGTGTCCGTCACGGGTATTAAATGCCGTTTTCCACTCGTCTCCCTGACGGATACGGACCAGGTTATACGCTCCACGTAGATCCAGCTTGGAAAAGATCCTGGCGCCTTTAAGGCGATCAAATAACTCGGAGATGAGCGGAAGGGGGTATTTATTTTTTACCGTGATCTGATTGAGTCCTCTATAGTCAATACAGGGGCGTAGCGAGCCATCTTTTTTTTTGACAAAGAAGAATCCGGCTCCAGCCGGGGAAGTAGACTTCCGGATGAATCCCCTGGCCAGATTCTCCTCTATGTACTCAGACATGGCCCGGGTTTCGGCCGCAGACAACGGATAAATACGCCCACGGGGTGGAGTGGCGCCAGGAACCAGGTCAGTCGGGCAATCATATGGCCTATGAGGTGGCAATGTCTCTGCTTCCTTCTTACCAAAGACGTCAGCATAGGTCCAGTAAGGAGCCGGAAGACCGGGTAAGTTAGCTGGGGTAGGTGGAGGATGAACCGGACGAACCGGAACCAGGCAGGTCTTATGGCAGTCCGGCCCCCACCGGAGTACTTCACCGGAATGCCAGTTCAACACGGGTTCGTGTGTTTGGAGCCAAGGTAGACCTAGCAATAGGGAGTGGGAGAGTCCGGGCAACACATGGAAGGAGATTACCTCAGAGTGCAGCATTCCCACCTGCAGGGTTATGGGTTCCGTGGCGAGCAGGATGGTCACCGGAAGGAGTCTTCCATCCACTGAGGCGACCGACAAGGGTTCAGCCAGAGACTTGGTGGGAATACGGTATTTCTCAACCAGGGACTGGGAGATGAGGTTTCCAGCGGATCCAGAATCCAGGTGGGCGAGTTCAAAGTGACGGGTCTCTCCCCAGGAGATAGATACAGACAAAGTCAGGGTTGGAGAGGATTTATTTTTGTCTAGGGCGACCTCTCCGAGCGGTCCTAGACAATGGAGTTTCCCGGCCTCTCCGGGCAGGAACGAATCAAGTGCTCCTTACTGCCACAATAGAAGCAGCTCCCCTCGGCTCGGCGAGACTCCTGGCGAGATTTGACCATCTTGGTCTGGTCGACCTGCATGGGC
This sequence comes from Phyllobates terribilis, assembly GCF_046119375.1. Classification (NCBI taxonomy): domain Eukaryota; kingdom Metazoa; phylum Chordata; class Amphibia; order Anura; family Dendrobatidae; genus Phyllobates; species Phyllobates terribilis. The sequence continues at coordinate 321,133,428 of NW_027362762.1, read as the reverse complement.
TCGGGTGAGTGTGCCCGGGGAGTGACAGAAGAGGAGACAGGTTTCTGAAAAGTAGGAGCTAGGCGGGGAAACCTTCTCTCTCGGGTGGTCTCTTTGGTGCGTTCTTGAAACCGGATGTCAATCCGGGTAGCCAACGACACCAGGTCATCCAGGGTGGTAGGAATATCCCAACCGGCGAGCCCATCTTTAATCCGACCGGAAAGGCCCTCCCAGAAGATGGACACCAGGGCCTCATTATCCCAGGCAAGCTCAGAAGCGAGGGTGCAGAACCGTATGGCATATTGGCCCACGGTGAGACTCCCTTGACGGAGACATAGCAAAGAGGAGGCAGATGAGGTTTTTCGTCCCGGTTCATCGAAGACTCTCCGGAAAGCAATGAGGAAAGACGACAGGTCGGACACCAGGGGATCCCCTCTCTCCCACAGGGGGTTAAGCCATGCCAGTGCCTCCCCAGTGAGATGGGACATGATGAATGCCACTTTGGCCCGGTCGGAGATAAACTGGTGAGTCAAGAGTTCAAAGTGCAGGGTGCACTGGTTTATGAAGCCCCGAGCTTGAGCGGGGTCCCATCCGAAGCGAGGAGGTGCAGACAGCCGGGGTCCGAGACAGGATGCCATGGTATTGGTGGGCAACGGTGCTGCCGGGGCGCGAGTCGTGACACTAGCGGTGGTTGCTGGTGGAGCAGACAGTGTGTCCAGGCGGGAGTTGACATTCCGCAGGTGGTTCAGGATGGACTCCTGCTGGGATCTCTGACGGGAGAGTTCATGGTATAGGTCAGAGAGCGAGGGAGCTTGGGTGCCACCGGGTTCCATGGCCCGAGCAAACTGTAACGGGTCTGGGAGGCGGAACCTCTGAGCTACTATACAAGGGGGCGGTCCTTGTAAGGGAGCGGGTGGCGACCAGGCAGGCAGTCACAGCAGGTGACCGGGACAGTCTCTAGAAGAACGGGCAGGAGGTCACGGCAAGTGACCGGGGCAGTCTCTGGGTGAACGGGCAGATGGTCACGGCAAGTGACCGGGGCAGTCTCTGGGTGAACGGGCAGATGGTCACGGCAAGTGACCGGGGCAGTCTCTGGGTGAACGGGCAGATGGTCACGGCAAGTGACCGGGGCAGTCTCTGGGTGAACGGGCAGATGGTCACGGCAAGTGACCGGGGCAGTCTCTGGGTGAACGGGCAGATGGTCACGGCAAGTGACCGGGGCAGTCTCTGGGTAAAGGGTTGGTACGACCTGTGGCGGCTGATGGTAGACGTGAGCTCCCAGGTGAGCAGGCGAGAGTCTCTGGATAAACGGGTGGTCACAGCATGTGACGGCGGAGCCTCCAGGAAGACCAACAGACAGGCGGCAGATGAGCGCTCCCAGGTGAGCGGGCAGGAGTCACTGGACAGGCAGGTGGTCACAGCACGTGACGGCAGAGCCTCCAGGTAGGCTAGCAGGCAGGTAGCAGGAGTGCGCTCCCAGGTGAGTGGGCAAGCTGGTCCATAGACAGACTGACAGGAGTAGTAAGGCAGACCGTCGGACCTCAGGCTAGCAGGCAGGTAGCAGGATATCAGGCAGGAATTAGACAGCAGACTGGCAGGAATCTGGCAGGTATCTGGCAGGTAACTGGCAACGGGACCTGAGGGCTGAAGCAGAGTAGTGAACAGTGCTACAACATTGCTCGGGCACCTCCATTTTGGAGGAGGTGCCTTTTATATGGGAGGTCCTCCGGCAATTGGCCGGGGACTCCTTAGGACGGCGCGCGCGGTCCCTTTAAGAGAGGGGGAGCGCGCGCGCGCGCGCCCTAAGCACACTGCCGGGGAAGGAGCGCGTGTCGGAAGCAGCGGGGAGAGCAGCGCTGGAGGATGCCGCGCCAGGAGCGGGGAGGTGAGAGGGACGGCGTCTCTGCCTAGAACGGGGCAGAGACGCCGATGCTACACTCTGCAGTATTGTGTTTGATAGTGAATAAATTAGTTGTGATACACTTTTTTTGAAAAATAAAATTAACCCGGCGAATTTGAATTTTAAAAGATTTGTTCACCTCTAATCAGCATGCTATATAATTAGATACATTTAAGCCTGGCAGTCTCTCTTGGTAGGCCCCACAGTGTGAGTGGGCCCTGGGCCACTGCCACCTCTGGCTTCCCAGCCCTCGGGCTAGTTCACTAATCACAAATCAAAATCTATAACAAAATAAAGAAATAAACAATGATTAAACAAAACTATAACATAGTGATAAAACCCACAGGAAACCTACCAATCATACTCCTTTTAGATTAGTCTGATAATCACTTTTTTGGTGGGTCTTACAAAATATGAGACCCACAAAAAGTTACGGGCTGTATTGATAATCTCTACTTAACGTGTTCTAAGTTTTTACATGCATTCCAGTATGCACAAACAATAGTTATACATCACTATGAAACTAATTGACACAACCAATAAAGACATTGCGTGTTATATATATATATATATATATATATATATATATATATATATATATACAGCTCTGGCAAAAATTAAGAGACCACTGGAAAATTTTCAGTTTCTCTGATTTTTCTCTTTATAGGTATATTTTTGAGTAAAATGTACATTGTTTTATTATATAAACTACTGACAACATGTCTCGAAATTCAAAGCTAAAAATGTTGTATTTATTTGCAGCAAATGATAAAGCATCAAAATACTAAAAAAGAAATGTGCTTTCAGACCTCAAATTACTCATGTTTTAACTCAGGAACAGTTCAGAAATCAATATTTGATGGACTAACCATGATTTTTAATCACAGCTTTCATGCGTCTTGGCATGCTTTCCACCAGTCTTTCCATGGTTTTCAATAGAAAACTGTTCAGTGGTCTCTTAATTTTTGCCAGAGCTGTATATCTTAACAGGTCAATGACTGTAAACCATCATAATTCCACAGCGCTTTACAGACATTATGATCGCTGTCCCCATTGGGGCTCACAATCTAAATTCCCTATCAGTATGTCTTTGGAGTGTGAGAAGAAACCTACACAAACACAGGGAGAACATACAAACTCCTTGCAGATGTTGTCCTTGGTGGGATTTGAATTCAGGACCACAGCACTGCAAGGCTGCAGTGCTAACCACTGAGCCAACGAGCTCACGTTTGCAAATGTAATTTGTTCTAACTGGTTTAGTTAATATAGACAATCTATAAACCTTTACAGAAAATTGCACAGGCAACATGTTTGTACAATCTCCCATTTACTCTCATATTAGTAGAGTTGACCTAGTTACCTACAATGTAGTGCATTAGCCTTTCCCTAAGTAGAATTAACTTTTCAATCTGACACGTCAAGTAGCAGTTAAACAATATTGATGTTCCATTTTACCTCTTTGTACATCTTTTCTAAGGATCCGAACCTTTAAACATCATTAGACAGGACAGAATAGAGAACTGCCAAGGGCTTCTCTACAGACAAGACAAGAAGCCAGACTGATAACAAGTCTGTGGTTAACCTCATAAGTACTGAAGAACTTTGTTCAAAGAAGTATGAAGTCTTAACACTCTTCAGATCAGAACCCTGCAATTTTCTGTCAGGAAGACATCTAATGTACACAGTATTAACACTCAAAAAGTGTCAGTTAAGAAGATTGTTTGACAAGTTGTATCACTCTGATAGCTATATAGTTTTCATCTTCTTGACATATGATGCTTCAATCCTCTCGGTGAAAAGATCTTCTAGTCAAACTAAAACTTGATTGATGTTGTTGCACTTAACTTATGATTTATTGCAATGTTTAAAAAAATTATTTTACAGTTAAAGTACATATCTTGATCTCTGAATAGATGACACAACATCCATGGGGGTGAAAGCAATTTTCAAGAGCTACCATAGTGTTCTGTTCTATCTGTTTGGACCAAATATTTTGAAATATTCCTTCTTAAACAACAACACTTGTCTGTGTTTTTGCAGTTATTGCAGCTGAGCTTCATTGAAGTGAATGTGGCCAAAATGAAAATAAATGAAAACCTAAGGACTAGTGTTGCATTGCATTTAACCCCTTAATTGCTGGTTGATTTTTCATTTTTGTGCTGTTGTTTTTTCCTCCCCTTCTTCAAAGAGTCATAACTTTTTTATTGTTAGTTCTACATAGACATATGAGGATTGTCTTATGGGGATTGCAAGAGCCCACAGAAAAAGTTTACTTTGTGGGTTCGCTGCAAACATTACATTACCTTCATTCAAAAATGTACCTATGCTTATATATAATAATACATCTGGTAGTTTGTTAAATGAATGTTGAGAAGTTGTCTTTGTCTGCATATAGGGAATAAAGTGTATCGTGTCAGACAATATTCAAATAGTGTGTTGGGGGGTCCACTTCTGTACAGGAGCCCACCAGGGGATTCTCCTGTTCCCATGTGGGCCACTTCGAGTAACATTTTTACATTCCAATCAATTAAGCTGTGTGAGGGCTTCTTTTTTGCATGGCGAACTGACAGTTTTATTAATACCAATTTGGAGTAGATACAGTTATATGAAAAAGTTTGGGCACTCCTATTAATCTTAAGCTTAATGTTTTTTAAAAATTGGTGTTTTTGCAACAGCTATTTCAGTTTGATATATGTAATAACTGTTGGACACAGTAATGTTTCTGCCTTGAAATGAGGTTTATTGTACTAACAGAAAATGTGCAACCTGAATTCAAACTAAATTTGACAGGTGCATAAGTATGGGCACCCTTGTCATTTTCTTGTTTTAAATACTCCTACCTACTTTTTACTGACTTACTAAAGCACTTTTTTTGGTTTTGTAACCTCATTGAGCTTTCAACTTCATAGCCAGGTGTATGCAATCATGAGAAAAGCTACTTAAAGTGGCCACTTGCAAGTTGTTCTCCTGTTTGAATCTCCTCTGAAGAGTGGCATCATGGGCTCCTCAAAACAACTGTCAAATGATCTGAAAACAAAGATTATTCAACATAGTTGTTCAGGGGAAGGATACAAAAAGCTGTCTCAGAGATTTAACCTGTCAGTTTCCACTGTGAGGAACATAGTAAAGAAATGGAAGAACACAGGGACAGTTCTTGTTAAGGCCAGAAGTGGCAGGCCGAGAAAAACATCAGAAAGGCAGAGAAGAAGAATGGTGAGATCAGTCAAGGACAATCCTCAGACCACCTCCAGAGAGATGCAGCATCAACTTGCTGCAGATGGTGTCACTGTACATCGGTCAACTATACAACGCACTTTGCACAAGGAGAAGCTGTATGGGAGAGTGATGCGAAAGAAGCCGTTTCTGCAAGCACGCCACAAACAGAGTCGGCTGAGGTATGCAAAAGCACATTTGGAGAAGCCAATTTCTTTTTGGAAGAAGATTGAGTTGTTTGGTCAGACAAAAAGGCGTCATGCATGGCGGCAAAAAAACACAGCATTCCAAGAAAAACACTTGCTACCCACAGTAAAATTTGGTGGAGGTTCCATCATGCTTTGGGGCTGTGTGGCCAATGCCAGCACCGGGAATCTTGTTAAAGTTGAGGGACGCATGGACTCCACTCAGTATCAGCAGATTCTTGACAATAATGTTCAAGAATCAGTGACAAAGGTGAAGTTACGCAGGGGATGGATCTTTCAGCAAGACAATGATCCAAAACACCGCTCCAAATCTACTCAGGCATTCATGCAGAGGAACAATTACAATGTTCTGGAATGGCCATCCCAGTCCCCAGACCTGAATATCATTGAACATCTGTGGGATCATTTGAAGAGGGCTGTCCATGCTCGGCGACCATCAAACTTAACTGAACTGGAATTGTTTTGTAAAGAGGAATGGTCAAAAATACCTTCATCCAGGATCCAGGAAATCATTAAAAGCTACAGGAAGCGACTAGAGGCTGTTATTTTTGCAAAAGGAGGATCTACTAAATATTAATGTCACTTTTCTGGTGAGGTGCCCATACTTATGCACCTGTCAAATTTTGTTTGAATGCAGATTGCACATTTTCTGTTAGTACAATAAACCTCATTTCAAGGCAGAAACATTATTGTGTCCAACAGTTATTACATATATCAAACTGAAATAGCTGTTGCAAAAACACCAATTTTTAAAAAACATTAAGCTTAAGATTAATAGGGGTGCCCAAACTTTTTCATATAACTGTATGATTTATTGATTTTGTTATTGCATTTCTTTAAGGAGGTGTGGTGACTGGAAAACCAGAATTCTGCCATTTTAACTAAGGTGATTTATGATATAATGTAAGATGGCCAGGTGACAGGTCCTCGAGGGGAGATATGTATCATCAAGGCTGGTAGCCTCCGTGATGTAAGCTCGGAAAAGCAGGCTTGCATATAGTGCTGAGAGAGTTAATAGGGCAAGTTCAGGGCCAGGTTTACGAGCTGTCAAAGAGATGGGTGGGACTGGCAGCTCACATATCCCCACCCCAAGGGGCATGGTAAGCAGATAAAAAGGAGGCCAGATGTCTCATTCAATGTCTGCATGTGAATATGTGCAGACCTCCAGTGTTGTTCGTGTTTGCTAAGGACAAAAGAGCTGGACACTAACCCGAGAGGGCAAACCCGCACCCCTGTATGGACTATTTGCTTTGTGCTTTCTCTTTGTGCCAGAAAAGGTTGGTTTTGTTTGATTACCCTGAGCGGTTTATGAAGTTTTAGTAAACCAGTCTGGACATTTTACTGAAACCGCTCCCCGTGCCTACCTCAAAACGCAACCGAGTGAGTAGAAATGCTACAGTATACAGTGGGTGAAATACGTATTTATTATGTCATCAATTTTCTAAGTAAATATATTTCTAAAGTTTATATTAACATAAAATTCTCACCAGATGTCAGTAACAACCCATCCAATCTAATAAGTCAAAGAAATCAAATAATAGATGTCCATAAATTAAGTTATGTGTAATAATCAGAAATGACCCAGGGAAAACGTATTGAATATGATTTCTGAAATTAAAATAATACTTCGTACAAAAGCCTTTGTTGGTGATGACTAGTGATGAGCGAGCATTAAAATGCTCGGGTGCTCGATGCTCGGGTCGAGCACATTGGAATACTCGGGTGCTCGACCCGAGCAACGAGCCCAATGTAAGTCTATGGGAAACTCGAGCATTTTTCAGGCGGCTCCCCCCGGCGGTCTGCAGAGGACCTAAAAATTGACAAAATCGATGGGAACAGTGCTCATATGACATGGGAACAGCATGAGGAAGACCCCTAGAAGCATTTCTGACTCCCAGGTCACTTCTGTCAACAACATTGTCAGAGGTATTACGCCACTTTTACAGACTCACAATAAAACATACCAAAACTAAACCAAAATGGAATTTCCTGGGAAATATGCTAAGGAACATCCTTTCCAGGGTAATGACTTGTATATAAAGTAAAATAAATAACCAAAAGCAAAAATGCTCCTCCACACCTTGGGCTATGTTCACACGTAGCGTTTTTGATGCATTCACCAGGAAATGTAATTTTAACATTTTACAACCTTATCTGGCCATGTGGTGTGTGAGAGATCATCAGACACATCGTGTTTCATTTATGAAGGAGGGACTCAGAGTCACAAAGCCAATTTTTATAGGGCCATCAGGTGGTCTTTACTATTCTTAAAGAGCCAGCAGTCGTCTCTCACTATTCTTAGAGAGCCATCAGCCGGCTATGTTTTATTGTTCCCATTACTAAGAGTGGGTCTATACTGTTATTGCATATGCAGTGAGTGCCAGGGCTGCCCAAAATTTGGACGCACCCCAATACCACTTTGAAAATTTGGATGCACCCCAATACCCCTTTGAAGAGACTTGGAGGAGGGCCTCCTGAAAAAAAATGTTCCCATTATTAGGAAGTGGGTCTCCCATAGTGTTGGCCTATGGAGTGAATTCAAGGGTTGCCTAAAATTTGGAGGCACTCCAATGCCCCTTGGAAGAGACATGGAGGTCAGAGGACCTCCTGAAAACAATGTTCCCATTATTAGGAAGTGGGTCTCCCATTGTGTTTGCCTATGCAGTGAATGCAAAGGTTGCCAAAAATTTGGAGGCACTCCAATGCCCCTTGGAAGAGACGTAGAGGGCCTCATAAAAAAAATATTCCCATTATTAGGAAATGGGTCTCCCATAGTGTTGGCCTTTGCAGTGAATGCAACGGCTGCCAAAAATTGGGAGGCACTCCAATGCCCATTGGAAGAGACGTGGAGGAGGGCCTCATAAAAAAATTTCCCATTAGAAAGGAGTGGGCCTTCTATACTTGTAATGCCCATGCACTAAGTGTATGGGCTGTCAAACATTTACCCCTGGGGGGTATACATGAACATACTGTATACATTTTTTTTTTTATGGGCATCATAAACACCTTTTAAAAAAATTATGTGGGTGTTGCATCACGGACCATGGTCACCCTGGTGATATGGTGGTGGAGGATGAGGAGAAGGGGGAGGACAAGAGCAAATAGCCAAAATCAGGAAGCGTATACCCATGTCTGGGTGTGAAATGGTGGATGGGAATACACCTCCCAAGAACAGACACTGGATTTGAGTTTATGTTACGCTGCTATCATTTGGTGGTGTTGAGAAGTCTGGCCCAATCCAGCCCTTGTTCATTTTTATAGGAGTCAGCCTGTTAGCATTTTCAGTTGACAGGCGGATGCGCTTATCAGTTATAATTCCACCAGTGGCACTAAAAACCCGCTTGATAAAACGCTGGCGGCAGGGCAGGCCATTACCTCCAAGGCATAGAGAGCCAGTTCATGCCACGTATCCAGCTTGGATACCCAATAATTTTAAGGCACAGAGGAATTACGGAGGATGTCAGTACGGTCGGCAAGGTACTCCCTCAGCATCTTCCCAAACTTTGCACTCCTTGTGATAGTAACCTGCGCCTCAGTGCCTGTGCGATGGGAGGGGCTGAGAAAACTCTCCCAGAACTTTGACAGTGTTCCCCTGCCTCTACTGGATTGAAGTTGTGTCTCTCTCGCCTGTACTCCTTGGTTGTACAATGAAGTGTGCCCTCTGCCGCCAGCGTTTTCAGATGGGAATTTTTTTAATAGTTCTGCAACAAGGGCCTTCTGGTACAGCCCCATTTTTGTAGACCTGTCCGCCTCAGGATTAAGAGATATAAAGATTAGTGTTGAGCCACCCCCGTAGTGTTCGAGTTCGGTTCGGTTCGTCGAACACCCGTGTGTTCGCCGAACTGTTCGTCGAACTGTTCGTCGAACACCTTCGAACGCCGTTAAAAACAATGGCAGGCAAACAAAAACACATAGAAACACATAGAAAACACCTTCAAAGGTGTCCAAAAGCTGACAAACTGCTCAGAAGACATAACTAACACATGGAAAAGTGACAAGTACATATAGTCATGCGAAAATAAAAGAGGTGGAGGAGTAAAAGGAGGGGGAGACACAGATATAGGCATGTCATGCCCTTCTAAAATCCAAAAAGTGAGAAGCCAACACGGCCAGTCCGCTCCTGCCCGTGCCACCTCCGTGTCGCCGGGTTTGTGCCAGAGCCGCGGTGAACCCTGACGGCCAGCCCCCCTCTCCCAATACTGGTGCCTGTCCGCTGGTGGGTCGAGCGAGCCCCCCTGTGGTGGAGGCAGCTCTAAGATTTTTAATTTAAATTGTCTCTCTAATTTGAATGAATACACTTTAAATCCATTTACAAGGATCTATTGGAGGGCAAGTCTCATGCCAGCAGCCGCGTAATTCCAGCTCCAGTAGCGTCCACTAAAGCTGCTGCAGTTAAAAAGCTTTTATAAGGATCGAGCTCGGCTGTCCACCGCAAGGCATCCTAATGCCAGTCCCAGCCCCTATGCCTTGGGGTGCCTCCTGATGCTCTTCACTAAGTATCCCATGGTCCCGAATCATTTCCTTTGAAAAAATTAAGTGTCTAAACTACAGGTGGTGTAGCTTGCTTAACAGCCGGGATAATCCGCTGACTAGCAGACACTGCTACTAGGCACAAAGTATTTCCTGGGCTAGATGCAGTTAAAAATTTGTAATTAGATACTCTCGTTGGATGCTGAGAAAGCATTCCATAGAGTCTCCTGGCACGCCATATATGATTCTCTTAAAAAGCTTGGGGTAGGGGTCTAGGGGACCCTTTTATAGCCAAAATCATGGCCCTGTATCGCAATACGTCACCTAGGCTGAAGATAAATGGAACTGTAGCATCCTGAGGGCTCGGTTGCTACAGACGTATTGCACCTCACCCAGAGGTGTGATATCTCACTCTCAGGTAAGGATGGAGTGTGGATCAGGACCCGACACCTGCATGCATTACACCACATTGCCGTGGGGCAGGGCGACCAATATGCCCCTGAGATGGGCACGACAGTCCCTGTCCCTGGCTGGAGTGAGGGGAGGGAACACTGAGGAAGGGGAACCCTGTAGTGCAGGAGCAGGGAGGAAGCAGTTCCTGGGTGCATTGAGAAGGGAGTATAAAAGGTGGGCACCATCTTAGTTCAGTGCAGAGAAGTCTGAGCAGAAGTGGCAGGGAGCAGGGGCTCTGTATGAGCTCTGCTCCGGAGGCGGGCCTAGTAACAGAGGCCCAGGCCTGGAAGAGGGAGAAGGAAGGAAGAGGAGCGGAGAAGGCTCCAGGAATGAGGAATGAAGGGATCCCAGGGGTGCGGACGGGCGAGTCACCACCGCACGCCCGAATCCACCTGCGTGGAGGGGTCAGGCCAAAGGGGGAGACCGGTCCCCGAACTAGTGGAGGCAGGAAACGACCCTCAGCTAGAAACCGGAGGCTCTGACATTTTATGTGGCGCAGCCCCTCGCTACACCCGCTAGGAAGGCACCACATAGGGTCAGGGAAACTGGCGCCAAGTTTACCAAGAGGAGGCCCGAGGCAGCCGGACAGAAGTGTTGGTAAGAAAGGCCAGACAAAGGACACACAAAGGGGGTCCTGTGAAGTGCTCCAAAGTTATCTGGGAGTTGTCTGAGCCCCTCACCTGGTGAGCACAGTACGACGTGGGCAGCCGTTACCTGCAGACGTGGTCTGGATAATAAGAACTGTGAGTAAAGGCCCTGGACTGCATCACTGACTCCGTGTCGTTACTGCTGCTGCCCTGCACCATCACCCCCATCCTCCGCATACACTGCCCTGAGGCTATACTCCTCCCGTGGGGAGTTATGCTACTCTCTGCTGCACCCACAACACCAGCCTCAGCGGTCTGCCCTGTAGCAGCGGTTCACTCTGACCGCAATCCACGGGTGGCGTAGTCGGACATTTAAACATCAAAACCACATAAATAGTTCTGCCACTGGTTTGACCGCCCTGAGCCACGGAACCGGGTCGCCGCCACGAAGACTACAACCACCAGCATCCACCAAAAAGGGTCCGGCTCCGGGTGTCCCAAGGCCCAGGGGGTGCGTCAGAACATTTTCATCACCTTTCACAATCACCAATGGGACAAGGCAGGGATGTCCTCTGTCCCCTCTCTTATACATCCTAGTGACGGAGCACCTGCTCTCATCAATTCGCCATAACCCCAATATTAGGTGGATTGAGGTGGGAGACACCGAGTACAAGTGCTCTCTATTTGCTGATGATGTCCTAGTATATATCACTCAATCACATATATCCATCCCTGCTGTTATGGCTGAAATAGATCACTTTGTTACATGGTCAAATTTTAAAATCAATGCAGCGAAGTCTGAGGCCCTCGATGTCTCCCTCCCCAAATCCATATAGGATTCCATCCAGTCCAACTTTCCCTTTGCCTGTCCCTCACAGGGTATCAAATACTTAGGAATTCCTATTCATAGAGACCTCTCCCATCTATGTTATCTTAATTTTGGGCCCTTTATTGAACAACTCCATACAGACCACGGTTGGCAAGTTAGAACTGTAAGATTCACTACGTGAACCGCTGGTGTTTCGTGGAAAAGCACATGTACACTGCGTTCCAAATTATTATGCAAAAAGTGTTTAGGAGTGATAAGGGAAGAATTTGTTTGTTTGTCAGTTAAACTCATTGATGGTGATGTGTGTCAGGGCTCTTTATATCACTGTAAGCAATTGCAGACACCTGTGCTAATTAGTTTGGCAGGTGTGTCCAATGAAAGGCAAGACTACTTAAGAAGGCTCTCTCACATTATTAAGCAGCCTACATTTTCTGCCAAAATGGGAAAGAAAAAGGATGTGTCGGCTGCTGAGAAGCAACAAATTGTGGAGTGTTTAGGTCAAGGCATGACTACAATCAACATTGTGCGATGATCAGGATGAAGTGTCTTGGCAATCAAGAAGTATGTAGCTGATTCACAGTACACACGTGTGCGTGCTGATAAGGGCAAATTGAGGACTCTTTCCTACAGGCAATTACGTCAGGTTGAAAGAGCAGCGGCCAAAAAGCCTTGTCATAGCAGCAGACAAGTTTTTGAAGCTGCCTGTGCCTCCAACGTCCCCCGAACAACAAGATGCAGGGTCCTTCAGAGGTTTGCAGCTGTGCATACGCCATCCTGTCGACCTCCTCTATCCACTTCACACAAGCAGAAACGGCTCCAGTGGGCCAAACATTACATGAAGACTGATTTCAAAACAGTTTTGTTCACGGATGAGTGCCGTGCAGCGCTCGATGGTCCAGATGGATGGAGTGGAGGATGGCTGGTTGATGGACACCCCACGCAAACACGGCTACAGCGCCAACAAGGAGGAGGTGGAGTAATGTTTTGTGCTGGAATCATGGGGAGAGAGATTGTCGGCCCCTTTAGGATCCCTGAAGGCGCTAAAGATGAACTCCATAATGTATGTGGATTTTCTCAAACAGCACTTCCTGCCATGGTTCAAGAAGAAGAACCGTGTATTTCACAGCAAGATCATTTTTCTGCATGATAATGCACCATCTCATGCTGCACATAAAACATCTGCATCTCTGGCTGATATGGGCATAAAAGGGGACAAACTTATGGTGTGACCCCCATGCTCCCCTGACCTCTACCCCATTCAGAACCTTTGGAGCATCATTAAAAGGAGTGTCTATGATGGCGGGAGGCAGTTCACATCTAAGCAACAGCTCTGGGAGGGTATTCTGTCCTCATGCAAAACAATTGAAGCAGAAACCATCCAAAACCTGACAAATTCAATGGACGAGAGAGTTCAGAAGCTCCTTTCGAACAAGGGGTCCTATGTGAAAATGTAACATCACCTAGAATAAAGTTTTGAGTTGAAAACTGTTTGATTTCAGTTTCTAACAACCTGCTAATGCTTATAATTTCAAAAATGACCATTTTTTTGGTCTTTATTAAAATGAAAAGGTTGATCGAAAAGTTTGGGGGATCTAAGAGTGTGGCAACCCAGTAGTCATGATTACTTCGAATTCTGACAATATGAGGGTCATGCTGCAGGTAGTGCAGCAAGAAGGCACTTATGTGTCTTGCGCATCTCGGAGCCCCAAAATTATTTTCCGGGCTAGATGCAGCTAAAAATTATTTTTAATTTTAAATCTGGTGAAGCTTTAGTATAGATGGCCTAATAGGATCAGTGCTGCACACTGCTACAAAGCCCAAATTATTTTCCAGTCAAGATACAGATAAACATGATTAGTAATTTTAAAGCTTAAAACGGTTGGTAGGGTGATTTTAACCAATCATCAAGCTTTTACTCTCCCCAGGATGACACAGGGGTAGAAAAGTCGTTTCGGATCCATGATTTGTTCATCTTTATGAACGTGAGTCTGTCTACATTATCAGTGGAGAGCCGCGTGCGCTTATCTGTCAGCACACCACCAGCAGCGCTGAACACACGTTCAGACACAACGCTGGCTGCAGGGCATGACAAGATCTCCAAGGCGTAAGTGGCTAGCTCCGGCCATTTATCCAGATTGGAAGCCCAAAAAGAGCAAGGGTCCAGTGACACAGTCGTGGCTTCAATGTTTACTTGGAGATACTCCTGTACCATCATCTCTAGGCGTTGACTATGCGTCAGACTTCTTGTCTCCTGTGGCCTTGCAAAGGATGGGCTAAAAAAGTGGTGAAATGATTCCGCAAAATTGATGTTACCAGCAGATACTGTGGTTCTGTTACGGTTTGAGTGCTGAACACTTGACGGTCCCACGGTTGGCAAGTTGGAACTGTGAGATTCACTACGTGCACCACTGGTATTTTGTGGAAAAGCACATGTAAGATTCTGCAACAGTCTCTGCTGATACTCCTGCATGCGTGCATCCCTTTCTATGGCAGGAATAATTTCTGCAAATTTACTTTTGTACCGGGGATCTAACAGTGTGGCAACCCAGTAGTCAGGATTATTTCTAATTCTCACAATTCGAGGGTCATGTTGCAGGTAGTGCAGCAAGAAGGCACTCATGTGTGTTGCGCATCCAGGAGCACCAAGTCCCTGTTGTGTTGGTGGCGAGGTAACAATCATGCTTCCTTCCTCTGTCCTCTCCCCCCAACCTCGCACAACAGAAATGTGATCAAGGTCTCCCTCATCTGATGAGTCTTCCATCAGTTCGTCCTCCACTTCTTCCTGGGCTCCTGCACCTTCCTCACTAGTTTGGCTGCTACCATGCGCCCTGGTAAAACCATCTCCCCCACCCTCACATGCCTGCCGCCTTGGTGCTGCCGACCGTCTGGACCTTGCAGATGTTAGCCCTTCCGCATACAACTCCTCCTCCTCTACTTCCTCCACCTCCTCTTGTGCCACCACCTGACTCCGAATTCTGTTTAACATGTGCTCCAGCATGTAAATCACCGGAATAGTCATGCTGATAATGGCATCGTCAGCACTAAACATCTTCGTCGCCATTTCAAAACTGTGCAGAAGGGTGCATAGGTCCCTGATCTGAGACCACTCCTCCAGCGTGATTTGCCCCACCTCTGAATCTCGTTGGCCCAGGCTATACGTCAGAACGTATTGCACCAGGGCTTGTCGGTGCTGCCACAGTCGCTGCAACATGTGCAGAGTTGAATTCCACCGGGTAGGCACATCGCATTTTAGCCGGTGAAGTGGCAGGCCCAACGACTTCTGTAGAGATGTAAGTCGCTGAGCTGCGGGATGCGAACGGCGGAAGTGAGCACACAGCGACCGTGCCCTCTGCAGAAGGCCATCTAGTCTGGGATAGTGGGCTAAAAATTGCTGGACAACCAGGTTCAACACGTGAGCCATACAAGGCACGTGTGTGACATTGCCCCGGCGAAGGGCCGCACCCAGGTTTGCAGCATTGTCGCACACGGCCTTCCCTGGTTTCAGGTCCAGTGGAGACAACCATTCATGAAATTGGTTCTCCAGAGCTGACCACAACTCCTCAGCTGTGTGACTCACATTTCCCAGACATTTCAATGTAAAAACCGCCTGATGACGTTGAGCCCTACTGCCAGCATAGTAAGGAGGTGTGCAGGATCCCTTCTGCGCAGTTAGAAAGCTTGTGGCATGACCAGACAGGCTTTGGGTGCAGGTGGAAGACCGAGAGGAGGTTGAGGAGGCAGAAGCAGTGGAGGAACTTTGACATAAAGAGGATTGACGCACAACTCGTGGGGACGGCAAGACTTGGACAGCAGCCCCTTGTCCTGCTGTCACCATAGTTACCCAGTGCCCAGTCAGCGACATGTAACGCCCCTGTCCATGCCTACTCGTCCAAGTGTCTGTGGTGAAATGCACCCTGTCACACACAGAGTTTCTCAAAGAAGCGGTGATGTTGTGTGCGACATGCTGGTGGAGCTCAGGCACACCTTTCTTTGAGAAGTAGTGCCGACTGGGCATCTGGTACTGGGGCACTGCGACGGACATAAGGTCTCGAAAATCCTCTGTGTCCACCAGGCGGAAGGCAGCATTTCTTTAGCCAAGAGCTTGAAGATGGTGAAATTCAACCTCTTAGCTTTCTCATGGCTAGGAGGAAATGGTCTTTTACTTGTCCACATCTGAGGGACCGAGGGCTGGCTATTGTGCTTAGACGGGGTTGATAAGGGTGTCCCCGGCAAACTGCCGGTCTGTGAGGAAGATGCAGGCGGACATGTTAGGTTGCCTTGATCCAAAGGTGGTGCTATCGATGTCGGACAGCGCTCAACACCAGCTGGTGTTCCCACCTCCAAAGAAAATGATGACCTGCCAATCACGCTGGCTGT
The DNA here is from genome assembly GCF_046119375.1 of Phyllobates terribilis. Classification (NCBI taxonomy): domain Eukaryota; kingdom Metazoa; phylum Chordata; class Amphibia; order Anura; family Dendrobatidae; genus Phyllobates; species Phyllobates terribilis. The sequence goes on along the minus strand of NW_027362762.1, from coordinate 321,117,414 downwards.
TGCGGGTAAAGAGGTGGCAGGTCTGCGCCCCAAAACAGGTGTGACTGCTGTCCCCCTAGTCACAGAGGATGAAGAGGCCGCGGATGCACAAGATATGGTAGACGGTGGTTGGCCCGGCCGGCTAGGCCGCATTGTAGCACACTGAGCTTCCCACTGCAACTTATGCTTCATGTCCATGTGCCGGTTCATGCATGAAGTACTCAAACTCTGTATTTTTTGGCCTCTACTTAGCTTTTGCTGACAAATGTTACAGATAACACGAGTTGGGTCATCTTTATCGATCTGAAAAAATGCCCAGGCTATGCAAGGCTTAGCACCCATGCGACCTGAAGAGCCACCACGACTTGTGGTGAGAGGCAGAGTTGTGTTTGAGGATGCAGTTGTTGACGTGCTTCCAGTACTACGTCTCTGTCCAGGAAGGCGCAACCTGACCTCGTCGTCACTAGCATCTTCCTCCACCTCCTCTGCTGACCTCATCTCTTGGCTGACTGTGGGTTGACAGTAAGTGGGATCTCCAACCTCATCATCATCACCCTGTGTGTTATCACACCCGTCGTCCTCAGAGCCAACCTGTTCCTGCCCTGACAAAAAACTAAAGTTGTCGCTCCAATCAGGTATTTGAGTCTTATCATCGTCTTCCTCATTGTCTCCACCAACAGGAGTTACAGTTTGGGAATGAGGGTCTACATTATGGTCAGAACCTTCTGCGTCTGGTCCTGGATCCGACTCAAAGATTCTGGGCATCAGTGCAGATCATTTCCTTGTCTGGATTCACAGAAGCGCTGGAGTCGACCTCTGATTCCCAGGCTATAGTATGAGTAAACAGCTCTGCAGACTCAACCATCTGTTCTACCTCATACTCAGACGGGCAGCTTGAGATTTGGGAGCTGTGAGGAAGCAAGTGCGATTTGGGTGACACCTTTGAGGACTGGAGTATTTGTGATGTTGAAGTTGATGTGGAGGAGAGCCCACTTAAAGGAGCACTTGATATCCGTTGAAGCACCTGCTGTTTTTGTGCCTCATCTGGAATTTGTAGCGATTGGCGTGGCCGTAAGAAAGGGATCTTATCACATTGTCCGCTAAAAGAAGTAGACATTTTAGTTTGGCTGGAAGATGGTCTTTCTTCTGCAGATGTTACTGTTGCTTTAACACCTACCCCACGGACACAACCTTTTTTCCCCTTCCCAACACGCCTATTCCCCTTTCCACCAGCAGCAGGCCTTTTTCCACTCATTTTGGTGGTTAACTAATTCACAACTCTGGAGTTGTTTGCACAAAAAAACAATGGATGGTAACCGAGCAGAGCTGAGTGGCCAAACTGTGGTATTAGGCCAAAACTATTGGCTGGGTTAGATGCAGAAAAAAATTATATTCAGTTTGCAACCTGATGGAGGTCAGTATAGATGGATTAATAGAACAAGACCCACACACAGCTAGAAGCCCAATATTTTTTCAGAGCTAGATGCAGAAAAAAATTAGATTCAGTTTGCAACCTGATGGAGGTCAGTATAGATGGACTAATACAACAAGTCCCACACACAGCTAGAAGCCCAATATTTTTTCAGAGCTAGATGCAGAAAAAAATTATATTCAGTTTGCAACCTGATGGAGGTCAGTATAGATGGATTAATAGAACAAGACCCACACACAGCTAGAAGCCCAATATTTTTTCAGAGCTAGATGCAGAAAAAAATTATATTCAGTTTGCAACCTGATGGAGGTCAGTATAGATGGACTAATACAACAAGTCCCACACACAGCTAGAAGCCCAATATTTTTTCAGAGGTAGATGCAGAAAAAAATATATTCAGTTTGCAACCTGATGGAGGTCAGTATAGGTGGACTAATAGAACAAGTCCCACACACTGCTAGAAGGCCAAATATTTTTTCAGAGCTAGATGCAGAAAAAAATTATATTCAGTTTGCAACCTGATGGAGGTCAGTATAGATGGATTAATAGAACAAGACCCACACACAGCTAGAAGCCCAATATTTTTTCAGAGCTAGATGCAGAAAAAAATTAGATTCAGTTTGCAACCTGATGGAGGTCAGTATAGATGGACTAATAGAATGATGCTATGCCCAAAAGATTTTACTTCACTAGGTGCAGTAAAAAAATTGGTATTCTATACACAGGTGGTATATCTTGCAACACAGATAGGCTTCTCCACTGACTAACACACTCTGCAATAGGCCAAAAAGGATTAGCTTTGCTAGATTCAGCCAAATGCTGTGAAAAAAACTTGCACAGCACTGGCACAGACCTGCCTGGCAAAAACTGATAGGAACTGATGTAACCTAGTCCTGAAAAGGACTCCAATTACAATTAGTCTTTACTCCCACAACCTATCTATTTAAGAGCACAGACCTGCCTGATAAAAGTCGATGGGAAATGCTGTAACCTAGTCCTTAAAAGGACTGCAATCACAACTATTCCCTACTCCCAAGCTATCTGTATATTTGTGCAAAAATTGGCTTGAAATTAACAAGGTATAGCGCACAAAGAACAGCGGTGCCGTCTAACACGCAGCTGCAGCAGTGAGAAAATGGTGGCGACGGGGAAAATGGCTTGGTCTTATAGGGCAAGGACATGTGACATACACTGCCAATCACACATGCCCTTGCTTGTGTGAAAAAAAGCACTTCGCTCCGTGTGTGCGCTGCTGATAGGCTGACAGATTGCACCTCCCCACTGTAAATGCGGGAAAGAGAAAAAAAAATGGAGATCTTCATTGTTCCTGCAGAGATCCATCCCCTGCCCCTCCCCCCACCCCGCTGTACACTCAAACTGCGTATTAACATTAATTTTCATCATTACTGAGAAAAAATCCAGTTATGATTTTGGTGCACGAACAGTTATCGAACATAACCTCGAACAGCCGAATTTTTCTCAAATTGTTCGTGTTCGCCGAACGGCTCGAACACCGCCCAAAACAGCTCGAATTTGAGATTGGCGAACAGTTCGAGTAGAACAACGCTCATCTCTAATAAAGATCTCCTTGTAGCGTGGGTCTAGAAGTGTCACCAACCAGTAAAGACTGTCACCCAAAATTTTGAGAACGCGAGGGTCATGGGAAAGGCAGCATAACATAAACTCAGATATGCTTGCCAGACTACTAACAGGCAAGATTTCCTTGTCCTCACCAAGAGGATGACTGACCATGCACTCCTCCTCTCTCTCCTCTGGCCATCCACGCTGAACAGACGGTATGACAGCTGTGCAGGTAGTACCGTCTATAGCGCATGAAACTAGCTCCTGTCCTTCCTGCTCCTCCTCCTCTTCCTCATTGTCACCCAATCCATGTTGGGATGAGATGAGGCTGGGCTGTGTGTAATTACCCTGTATGGTTCCTTGCTCCATCTCATCGTGCTCCGCCTGCAATGCATGCTCTTTGATTGTGAGCAGAGAGCGTTTCAGAAGACAGAGAAGCGGGATGGTGACACTAATTAAGGCGTCCATCTTGGTGGAGTCCTCAAAGTTTTGGAGGATGGTACATATGTCTGACATCCATGTCCACTTCTGAGGTCTTATGTGTGGAGTCTGAACTGAATACCGACGGCCTAGTTGATGCTGGAACTCAACAACTGCCCTCTTCTGTTCACAAATCCTTACCAATATCTGCAGAGAGTTTCAACGCATGGGGACATCACACACCAGTCTGTGAGCTGGAAGCTGCAAACGCTGCTGAAACACAGCAAGGGTGGCGGAAGCTGTAGGTGACTTTCTAAAATGGGTACACAGGCGGCGAACTTTAACAAGCTGATCCGGCAGCTCCTGGTAGGATTTGAGAAACCGCTGAATCACAAGGTTAAGCACATGGGCCAGGCATGGTACGTGTGTGAGCTCGCCTCGCCTCAGAACCGCCACCAGGTTCCGGCCATTGTCACACACGACCATGCTAAGCTATAGGTTCAGCGGTGTGAGCCACTGAACTGCCTGCTCTTTCAGAGCTGTCCACAACTCTTCAGCATTGTGCGGTTTGTTACCTAAGTATATTAGCTTCAGCTCAGCCAGTTTCCCCTTGGCCGAGGCAGTGCTGCAGTGCTTCCAGCTTTTGAATGATGTGGTCATTTCAGAGATGGAGGCTGAAGAGGAGGAGGAGGCTGAGGAGGATGAGGTGCAGCAGCAGTAGACCATGGCGGCAACCCTGATTGACCTACGGCCCACAATCCTTGGCGTTGGGAGGACGTGTTCCTTCCCAAGGTCCGACTGGGTCCCGGCTTCCACTGTGTTAACCCAGTGTACCGTCAGCGAGATGTACCGTTCCTGCCCACAAGCACTTGTCCACGTGTCTGTGGTTAGGTGGACTTTCCCAGTAACTGAGTTGTTGAGGGCATGGCTAATGTTTTTGGACACGTGCTTGTGTATTGCGGGGATGCCACACCGGGACAAATTGTGGCAGCTGGGGACCGAGTACCGAGGGACGGCCGCCACCATCAGGTTGCGGAATGTTTCCGTCTCCACGAGCCTAAAAGGCAACATTTCGAGCGCAAGCAGTCGTGAAATGTGAGAATTTAGTAGTGTGGCCTGTGGGGCGTTGGCTGCGTATTTGCGCTTGCATTCCAAGGACTGGGGTATGGACAACTGAACGTTGCGCTGGGACAAGGATGTGGACATGCTTCCTGATGCTGCTACTTGAGAGTGTGCAACGACAGGTGCAGGACAGGAGGCATCTTCGCATGCACCATGGACAGGGGATTGGCTTGCATGCACGACAGCGGAAGAAGCAATGGTGCCACCCGCAGACACTGTTACTGGACCCTGGGATTCGGCCCACAAAGTCGGGTGCTTTGCTGCCATGTGCCTGATGATACTGGTAGTGGTCAGGCTGGTCGTTTTGCCACCCCTGCTGATGCTGGCCTGGCAGGTTGTACAAATGGCCTTTTTGGGGTTATCGGCAGAGTTTTTAAAAACAACCAGACTCGGGAAGACCTAACAGTTGTACTGGCAACTTCCCTCATGTTGGTGCTACGGGGAACGGTTGCCTTTTTTCTGTCTGCGGCCACCACACTGCTTCTTCCTGCCTGTTGGGGTGCTCTGCCTCCCTCCCCCTGTGTGCTGTTCTCCTCGCTCTGCATGTCCTCCTGCCAGGTTGGGTCAGTCACTATATCATCCACCACCTCGTCTTCCACTTCCGCACCCTGGTCCTCCTCATGACTTTCTGGCAATTATGTCTCATCATCGTCCACCTCTTGTGACACTTTCCCAATGTCGCCTTCGTGTGACTGTGGCTGCTCAAAATTTGGGCATCGTTACATGCGATCTCCTCTTGCCCTGCTTCAAGTGGACCGGGTGAGAGGCCCGAATCTATAAATGGAAAAGTGAATAGCTCTTCAGAGTGTCCAAATGTGGTATCAGTTGTCTCCGGGATTCGGCATGGTGGGAGGAAGTAGGATCAGAGTGAAGAATATGAGGTCCAGACTCACGGCTACTGAGACTTGACCGTGTGGAAGACAGGGTGGTGGTGGTGGCAAAGTGACTGGAAGCAATATCCGCTATCCAACCAACAACCTTTTGACACTGCTCTTGGTTCAATAGTGGTGTGCTGCGGTCCCCTAGGAATTGGGACAGGAAGGTCGGGTGAGAAGATGTGGGTGTTTGTTGTGGCACAATTTCAGCTTGCCCACGTCTTTGTCCTTGACCTCTTCATGCACCATCACCATCATGTCCAGTTCCCCGTCCCTTGCCACTTGCCTTGCCCATTTTAAATGGAGGATAGTATCTTCCACGCTCACTACAAATGACTGAATTTGGAGCAAACTTATATGTGATCCGTGTGACGACAAAAAGAGGGTTATAAATACCGGGCCAGTAGGTAACTAGTTTGAACAGCAAACTGGTGTGAATTTCTTCACTGACACACTGAAAGAAATTTTTAAAGGAGACCAGAAATGGCAGTATTTTCTGACAACGTGTATGTGATCCGTGTGACGGAGAAAACACAGTTTTAAATAGATGGATTTCTAACGCTGTAATATGGAAAGGACCTGGCTGTATTCTGCAGTGCCAAAAAGCAAATGTCGCAGAAAAACGGTGTTCTCTGGATTGCTTTTTAAGCAAATAATGAGGATTAAGATCCAAAAAAAGTATACCTGGGCCTTTGTATAGAAATATCTAACAGCAGCAGAAGGCAGAATTGGAGTGGAGCCTCTTGTGAGATATGCACTGTAGTCTGCTATATACACTGCTTGCCTATATACCCTGTCTGCCTGATATCTCTGCAGAGGGATTAGTCCTCAGAAGGACTATTTGTTAAGATGGATATGTGTAATGTACGGGTTTTCTCCCGACTCTACCTAATACACAAGCAAATCTCTCCCTGACGCAGCACCTCTCCCTACTCTGCCTGATTCTGGAGTGACTGTGATGAGCACAGCAGCACCAGGTCTGATATAGACCTGATGATGCTGTGCGGCCAGCCAATCACTGTAATGCCACAACCACCATGGCTGCGGCATTACAATGAGTGGCAGGCAATCCCTGCATGTTGATTGGTGCTCTAAAGAGCGCCAAACATGCAGGGAGGGGACCCGAGCATCCGCCCGAGCATCTCGCAAGTACTTGGCGAGCTCCAAGCATCTCGAGTACTGAGATGCTCGGGTGAGTACCGAGTACTTGCGAGTATGCTCACTAGTGATGAAAGCTTAAAGATGCCTCCTGTATAGAGAAACTAGTCACATACATTGCTCAGGTGTGATTTTGGCCCATTCTTCCACACAAATACTCTTCAAACCTTGAAGGTTCCGTGGGCTACTTCTATGAACTCTGAGCTGTAGTTCCTTCCATAAATTTTCTATTAGATTCAGGTCAGGTGATTGGCTTGGTCATTCTAGCAGCTTTATTTTCTTTTTCTGAACCCAATTGAGAGATTCCTTGGCTGTGTCTTTGGTACTATTGTCTTGCTGAAATGTCCACCCTCATTTCATCTTCATCATCCTGGTAGATGGCAGCAGATGTTTATCAAGAATGTCTTGGTACATTTGTCCTTTCATCCTTCTTTTAATCATATGAAGTTTGCCAGTGCCGTATGCTGAAAAACATCCCCACACCATGATGCTCCCACCTCTAAACTTCACTGTTGGTATGGTGTTTTTGGGGTAATATACAGTGCCGTTTGGTCTCATCACACCAGGCTATATTCTCCCAGTATTTCACTGGCTTGTCTAAATAATGTTGAGCAAACTTTAAATGTGCTCGAACATGCTTCTTGCTCAGCAATGGAGGCTTGCGTGGTGAACGTGCAAACAGACCATGGTAGTTGTATGCATTACTCATTGTTTTCTATGAAACAACTGTACCTGCTGATTCCAGGTTTTTCTGTAGCTCTCCCCAAGTGTTCATTGGCTCTTGGACAACTCTTCTGTTAATTCTTTTCACTCCTCTGTCTTAAATCTTGCGGGCAGCTCCTGGTCATGGCTGGTTTATGGTGAAATGATGTTCTTTCCACTTCCAGACTATGGCCCCAACAGCGCTCACTGGAACCTTCAGTAGATTAGAAATCCTTCTGTAACCAATGCCATCAGTATTTTTTGCTAGAATAAGGTTGTGAAGGTCTAGACAACTCACTGGTTTTACCCATGAGCTGTTTCTTGCGTGGCACCTTTGTAATGAGACACCTTTTTATATTCCATCAGTTGAACCAGCTGACATTACTTTTCACTAAGTGGCAGGATTGCTTTCTAATTATTGATAAATTACAACTGGTGTCATGACTTTACATGGCTTTTTGCACCTCCCTTTTTCCATGTGTTCAATACTTTTACCCTGTGTCATTTCTCATTACTACGCATAACTTAATTTATCGACATCTATGGTTTGAATACTTTGCCTGTGTGGATTGGATGGATTGTTACCAACACCTGGTGAGAATTTCATGTCAATAGCACCTTTAGAAATATATTTATTTAGAAAATTGGTGACATGTTCAATACCTATTTACCATATAAACAATATTTTGCGGACTATGAGCCGCACCAGACCATAAGACGCACCCCAAATTTTTGGGAGGAAAATAGGATTTTTTTTTAAAAATAAAATGGGGGTCTGTCTTATAGTATGAATGTAACTTACTGAATGGGGGGTGGTGATGGTGGAGTGGGGTCACAGGAGGCAGGGTCGCTGCTGCAGGAAGGCGGTGGCAGGAGTGTGGCGATGCTGAGAGCCTCGGGCTGGGAGGAGGGAGTGTCCCAGGAGTGCAAGTGTGCGCGCCCTGGGCTTCAAGAAAATGTTGGCAGTGAGGTGGGAGTGGAGACCCCATTTTTCCAAATGATTTCCTGGTGGTGGGCTTCAAGAAAATGGCTACTGGAGGCGGCGCATGCGCAAATTGAGATTTCGGCTCGTCATTGAGCCGAGAGTTAAATTTGTGCATGCGCAGCCTCCTGTGGCCATTTTCCTAAAGCACTTAGCTTGGGAAATCCATTGACAGAGTGGGGACTCCACTCCTGCCTCACCGACGATATTTTCTTGAAGCCCAGGGCCCGCAGCCTTTCATCGCCGGGACTCCCTCTCCTCCCATCCCGGGGCCCACAGCATCACCCCACTCCTGCCGCCACTGGCTTCCTGCAACAGCAACCCTGCCTCCTGTGACCCTGCTCCACCACCACTGCGCCCCCCCCAGTAAGCTACATTTTGACTGGACTATAAGATGCACCCCCATTTTCATCTCAAATTTGGGGGAAAAAGTGCGATTTATAGTCTGAAAAATATGATATACATGTATCCATATATATGCGTTTATATAAACATATTGTTTTAAAACTATCTTGCTTTTACTTAATAATTCTTTATTCTCCCTAGGTAATTTGACCTTTTGATTGTCTGATCTCTTACATCGTCAGGAACACTGTGCTCTGGCTGGTCTCATGTACTTCCACACAGCTCCTTTTTGATTTGAATAGAAGCTGATCAGTAGGGGTGTCAGATATCAGACCCAAATGACTCTGGTATTGATGAAGCATCTTAAGGATAGGTCATCAATATCTATGTAATTTAAACCTCTTTCAGTGGTGCTACAGTATATAGAAATGAGATGACATTTACGTGACTAACGCTGATTGCATCTGACAAAAAGCCACAAATTCTGACTAAAATGTAGGTATCTTATTATGCATGTATTCCTATCTTTTGACTAGTTACTCTCTGATACCTATTAAAAATTATAATAACAGGTTTCATGATAGCATTTTATATTGTTCTTCTCGAGGAACTTTAGTCCTTTTTATAAATCATGTTACAGAATATTTAAAAAATGTCATAGAAAACGTCCCCTTTAGACAAGAATTAATGAATTTTTCTGAGTTTGAATCATATTGATTTTTTTTCCACATCAGAATGACTATATATTCTTGATTGTAAGATAATCATGTTATGAGTTCAAATAAAGAGAGCTCATGAGTCCAAGTGTATTCAATCACCTCCCAGCCAGCCTGACTAACAGCTGCAGCTTATACTGAGCAGTGGGAGATAGTCAAAACTATTTATATGATGAAATTGGTTGACAGATCAACTTTAATATTTGCATGAAGCATGGAATTATTCTCTGTAATCCATTCGTGACATATGAAGTCCTGAGTCAGGTACCTGTCTTTGATGCAGGCTCAGAAGTGGAGCCTACATCATTCCCAGCAAATTATGGTGGTATTACATAGCTATCATCTGCCTTTAACAGAAGCTTTTGGAACTGAACTCTACCAACTGCTGTTAACCCTTTAAATGATGGTGTCAAGCACTGTCAATGGCATTTAAAGATTGGGGTCTGGGGAGCTCACCATTCCACTGTTGTATTGCAGTATATAGTATAAGTGATCAGACAATTGCAGATTCAAGTCCTGTAAAGAGAATTAAAAATAAAGCAAAAAAGAAAAATATTTTTTAAAAAAGTGAATATATAAAAATTCAAATCACTACCTCTTTCCCCCATTTAAAAATAAAAAAATTAAATAAATAAACATGTGTGGTATCACTGCACCCAAAAAAATCCAGGATGTCAATATATAAAGTTAATTAACTGGACTAAAAAATCGAAGCGCCAGAAGTGCTTTTTTTAGGTCTCTGCAATACTTCAAGAAAATGCAATAAAAAGCAATTAAAACATCGTAGCCCAGATTGTACAAACAAACCTTCACAAAGCTCAATAAATGTAAAACTGAAAATGTTTCAGGTATTGGAAAATGGTGGCACCAGCAGAATTATTTTTTTGTGAATTTGTGATTTTTTTCACCACTTAATTGAATAGAGAAAAACTATGCAAGTGTTGTATTGCAGGTAATGTACTGACTCGGTGAATCATATTGCCAGATAATTTTTCAGCTAAATGAAACAAGCACTCCCATCAAAATCTGTATCTTATTATATTGCAATCATCATATTATATAGCATTGTGTACTTACAATTGCTCATTTTGCCCTTCTACCCAGTTAATTATTCTCTTTATCATTAGGTCAATGACATCATGTCATTAAAAACTGACTAGCTGAAAACTTCTAAGCTCTACATAGAAACAGGAAGTCTATTTTCCCTGTATGAGTCAATGAGTGACTGCAAAAGTCTCTGGCGGGGGAGGAGGGAGCAGTAGGGTAAGGAGATGAAGATAAGAATGATAAATGAAGGGAAAAGAGACTGCCTATTTCTATATAGAGCAGAGGAAAGAGAAGAACTAGCTGAGTAGAAAGGCAAAATGAGCAATTGTAAGTACACAGTACTATATAATATGATGACTGCAATATATTAAGAGGATAAAAACTTTGATGGTAGTACTTCTTGGATATCACTAAAACAAAACCCCAAAACACTATTGCAGAATTGCAGTTTTTTTTTTGCAATATCACTGCATTTTTATTTTTTTCCTGTTTTCCAGTACATCAAATGGTAAAAAGAATGATGTCTTTCATCGTGCAACCCATACTGTAAAAATGAAACCCTCATATGGCTTAGTTGACAGAAAAATAAAAAAGTTATGCGTCTTAGAAGAAAAGAAGGAGGAGAAAACTAAACTGCAAAAATGGAAAATCACCTGTTTGGGAAGAGGCTTAATAATGATTTGACAAAAATATTATTAATAGTGATGATAGTGGCTTTTATGCACAGAAAAAAATAATAAAATAAAATAAAAGAGATACAAAGATTTGTTGCTAATTTCTAAAGTTCTATCTCTTAATGGTTCTCAGCATAGCACTTGCTGTAAGTTGTAATAGGCAGATTGTTTCAATGGAGATGGTTTACAAGCACCAATACTCTCCGCTCTATATTTTATAATATCTGCAATTTGAAAAAAGCTGGAAGAGATATGCAATTATTCTACAGTTACAGTAGCAATTGTGGATGTACCAGCACCCAATTACTCACTCTGTCTGAAAACCAGCAGTTACCAGCTACAGAAATAACTGTAGGTATTTGCTACACGACTACACAAAAAGAACATTTAAATGTATGGGAGGTGCAAGAGTGTCAGTGCCTAAGCCCATTTATATGAATAGCTAAACAAGTTGAAAAGGATGTGTAGTGCTATATTTTGTTAATGTACAGTTAATGACATATGTGTAAGTATGTTGTAAAGAATCCAACTGTACCTTAATTTTTAGTACACATATCTTACAAAACAAGAGTTACCAGTGATCATTAAACTTTTATGCTATATTTTTCATCCATTTTATTTCCTCTAAAATATTCATGGTAATCAAACTTAAGAGTATACATAAAATGAGGCTGTCCCATATACTGTGGCATGTAAAAGTTTGGGCACCCCTGGCCAAACTTACTGTTGTTGTGAATAGTTAAGGAAGTTGAAGATGAAATGATCTCTGAAAAATTACATAAAGGAAAATGGGCTGATGTAAATGTTTGGGCACCCTTGGAGATTTGTGTGCTCAGATAACTTTGACCAAGGTTTCAGACCTTATTTAGCCTGTTAGGGTTATGGTTTGTTCACTATCATTGTTAGGAAAGACCAGATGATGCAAATTTCTCAGCTTTATAAAAACTCAGTCTCCTCTAACCTTGTGCCAAAAAGGCAGCCATAGGTTCTTCTAAGCAGATGCCTAGCAGTTTAAAAATGAAAATGGTGGATGCCCACAAAGCAGGAGAAGGCTATAAAAAGATAGCAAAGTGTTTTTAAGTTGCCCTTTCCTCTGTTCCAAATGTAATTAAGAAATGACAGTTAATAGCAACAATGGATGTCAAGATAAGGTCTGGAAGACCAAGCAAAATTTCAGTGAGAGCTGCTCATAAGATTGCAAGAGAGGCAAATCATAAGCCTCGCTTGGCTGCAAAAGACCTTCAGAAAGATTTAGCAGACTTTGGAGGTGTGGTTGATTGTTCTACTGTTCAGAGACACCTGCACAAATATGGCCTTCACAGAAGAGTAATCAAAAGAAAACCTCTCCTGTGTCCTCACCATAAAATTCAGCATTAGAAGTATGCAAAAGAACATGTAAACTAGCCTGATGCATTTTGGAAACAAGTCCCGTGGGCTGATGAGGTTAAAATAGAACTCTTTGGCCACAATTATCAAAGGTATGTGTGGAAGAAAAATGGCACAGAATTTCAGGAAAAGAAGAGCTTGTCAACCATTAGGCATGAGGGTGGATTAATCATGCTTTAGAGTTGTGTTTCAGCCAATGGCACAGGGAACATTTCACAGGTAAAGGGAAGAATGGATTCAACGAAATTTCAACAAATTCTTGATGCAAACATAACACCATCTGTAAAAAAACTGAAGTTGAAAAGAGAATGGCTTCTACAATTGGATAATGATCCTAAACACACATCAAAATCCACAGTAGACTACCTCAAAACGTGCAAGCTAAAGGATTTACAATGGCCCTCACAGTCCTCTGATCTGAACATTATTGAAAATCTGTGGCTAGACCTCAAAATAGCAGTGCATTCAAGATGACTCAGCTATCTCACAGAACTGGAAGAATTTTCCAAGGAAGAATGGATGAAAATCCCTCAAACAAGAATTGAAAGATGCTTGGATGACTACAAAAAGTGTTTACAAGCTGTGATACTTTCAAAATGGGTGCTAACCATGCAGGGTGCCCAAACTTTTGTATCGGCCCATTTTCCTTTTTGTAATTTTTAAAATGTAAAAGATGAAAAAATATATATTTTTTACTAAAATACAATCTACAACTTGCTTAACTGTTCACAATAACAGTAATTTTGAGAAGGGGTGCCCAAAATTTTACATGCCACTGTAGGGGATCATAATTTTAGCTATACATAGTGCTAATATACTGATATGTATAGCACAAGTGATTGGAAGATATCAGCTTCAAGTACTATAAAAGGACTATTAAATACAGTAAAAGTGAAAAAAAAAGTTTTTAAGAATATGAAAAAACCCCAAAAAGAACACAAAAGTTGAAATCATTCCTCTTTTGCCCCATTAAAAATAAAACAATTAAAAAAAACACTTATTTGGTATCATTGCGTATGTAAAAGTCGGATCTATCAAAATATTAAAAGAATTAATCCAATCGGTAAACGTATTGAAAAGAAATCAAAGCATCAGTATTACACATTTTTGGCTGCTGCAACATTGTGATAAGTGGTGATCAAAACATCATAATTACCCCAAAATGGTAGAAGTAAAAATGGCAGCTCAGGGCACTAAAAATAAGCCCTCACACAACCACACATTCTGAAAAATGAAAACGTTATAGGTCTCGAAAAATGGCGACGAAAGCAAATTTTTTCTTCTATTACAAATTTCAGAATTTTTTTCACCACTTAAATAAAGTTATAGCTCTTGGAAGAAGGGGAGGAAAATCTGAAAATGAAAAAAGAGAATAAGACCACAGTTTGAAGGGGTTAAACCACTCATTGCAGATTTTGCAAATAAATCCAAATTCTGAATTCAAAACTTGTTTCTGTTTGTAAATGAAAATTGATGCCTGTGCTTTGAGATGCAACTTTTCAACTTTTTTTTTTTTTAGAGAAATCTCTCTAAGGGTTCACTTACATCTGTGTATATAAAATCGGTCCCATTCTCATCCAGAAAAGTGGGATGAGTGGAATCCGTATGGTTCACCTTTTGTGATGGAAGTGCAATTTGAGTGTATGATTATTTTCTGACTAACATCCGTATGCGATCCATGTGACATGCGTATGCAATCCATATGCAATGCATTTTTAACATCATCTACTATAATACTCTATGTACAGAAAATTGAAGCTAGTTGCCACAAATAATAAAACAATCTTATATAAAGATATATATAGATGATAGAAAGATATTGGATATATAATAGATAATAGATAGATATTAGATAGCTAGTATAGATAGAAAAATTGATAGAATACACAGATATCCTGCAGATACAGAATTTCACAACCCCTCTACATATTTTAAAATGGCACCCTTTAGTGCCTTTCATGTGGAGTTTATTGTCTATAGGCTTTGAATGACGGAATCGGGGAATGTCTGGGGAAGCTCTGAACTACTTTGGACCTGCATGGGATCTTTTTTTATGTGAGCCAGGAATGGCTGCTGCTTAAAGCCTATGGAGCTTGCTGTATGCTGCGATTGGAAACGTATATTGGATGGCCCTCACCCATACAAGTTTATGGCTGCATGCAAAACATAGGACTGCACTCAGATGATGTCCGAGTGCAGTCCGATATACCCCGACTCATAGGATGGAGAAGATGGAGAAATTAAGTTCTCCATCTTCTATGCATCTGTGATCTGATTCTTGCATGCAAGAGAATCGTTTTACAGTAAAATGACACTTGGCTCATGCACTCAGCAGAGTTTGAGCTGAGGATCATTTACATATAGCATCTGATTCTCTTATGAGAGAATCATCGGATGCTACTTGCAAGTGTAAGTGAGCACTTAACCCCTTTTGGACATAGTACATAAAAATACGTCCCTGTGCCCTGGGGCTTATGGACCAGGTACATATTATTATGTCTTGGCGATCGCGCCCGCACAGAGGCTGTGGGGTGGGGTGCGATTGCAACGTGTCAGCTGATTAGGACTGCTGACACCCGCCAATCAGTAGAAGGAGCTGTTCCCGCACCGCTACCGGCACTTTAAATCCCCCAAATGTTGCGATTGCAGCATTTAGCCAGCGAGCAGAGGGACAGAAGCACCTCTGCTTTTGGATCGAAGGGTCCCGATCATTGCCATGGTGACCCGATGTTGTCATGACTACATTCGGGTCACCAGGCACTAGCAAGCTAGTTTGATCATGTGCAGTGCATGATCAAACTAGCTTGTGTCTGCATCACTCACAGTTCTGAGGTATAGCAGTGATCCTGCACTGCTATACCTTATAACTGCAATTAGACTGCAAAAAGTGAAAGTACCATATTGGAACTAATTAAAAAAGTGATAAAGTAAAAAAAAATGTAAAAATATATTTTAAAAAAATTAAAAAATAATAATAAAAAAAATATATAAATATTGTACCCATAAATAAATATTATTATGAAAAAAATCTCCAAATACAATAAAAGTACACATATCTGGTATTGCCTCGTCCTGATTGACCTGACCTATAAAACTGTCTGACTAGTAAATGCCTTTAGTGAACACAGTAAAAAATATAAATAAAAAACTAAGCAAAAAATAGTGCTTTATCATCATACCACCGAATAAAAAGTGGAATAAAATGCGATCAAAAAAACTAATGCAAATAAAAATGCTACCACTGAACGCCATCTTGTTCTGCAAAAAACAAGCCATGAAACAGCTCCATCAGTCGAAAAATAAAAAAGTTATAGCTCTCAGAATAAAGTAATGCTAAAAAAAATTATTTTTAAAATAGTTTTTATTGTTTAAAAGCGCCAAAACATAAATAATTATATAAATGTGGTATCGCTGTACACGTACTGACCAGAAGAATAAAGTTGCCTTATCAATTTTACCACACGCGGAATGGCATAAAAAAAAACAAAAATTCCTGAATTGTTTGTTTTTGTTTATTCTTCCACCCAAAAATCGGAATAGAAAGTAATAAAAAAAAGTCATATGCCTGAAAATGGTACCAATAAAAACGTCAACTTGGCCCTTACATGACTCTGTCAGCCGGAATATGGAAAACTTATAGCTCTCAAAGTATGGCGATGCAAAAACTAGTCTTTGCAAAAAAAAGTTTTTTAGTGTGTGACAGCTGCCAAACATAAAAACCCGATATAAATCTGGTATCGCTGTAATCATACCGACCTGAAGAATAAAGTTGTCTAATCACTTATACCTCATGAGCAACGGCGTAAAAAATAAATAAAACCAATTCTTTACCTGTTGCTGATTTGTTCATTCTGCCTCCCAAAGATCGCAGTATGGCTTGGCTCACATTTATCCTATGCTCTGCGCTGACTGCGTAAACCGGGGTTTCCACGTAAATCTCTAAAATACGTCATTCAGTCGAAACCCCCAGCAGAAGATTCCCTACAATAAGGCAGATGGAGGCACTGTGGATGCCGCCTGGCCTGTGATCCCACAGTGTTTGTCTTTTTATTAGGAGTGAAAAAAAGTGCTTGTCGGACACAGTTTTGTGAACCTCTGGAAAAAAGGACACCGCTAAACAGAGGCCAGACGGAGTCCAGAGTAAGGCCAGTTTCACATTTCCTGATATTTCCGGTACCGGAAAAAAAGTGTGTGTGTCTGTGTGCACCTGTGTGGCATACGTGTGTCAACCATGTGCCGCCCGTGTACCGCATCAGGTGCACAGGTACTGGTGCTTGGGAACCAGCGGTACAGTTAGTGCTTTTACCAAGTGCCGGGTGCTGATCGCTGCCCTCATCATTGTTCCCTGACACCACTGCGATTAGGGACAATGTTGAGGGTAGTATTCTGCTTCTGCTGTGTCCTGGTGTAAAAATAAGAATAAAATTAAAAAATCCTTATACGCTCACCTGTGTAAAGATGTCCCCCACTGTAATTCACCTGACCGCTCAGAGGAGCCGGGGAGAATAACTCGCTCCAGCGAGTGGGCCACGGAGCTGCACTCAGCGAGCAGTGTCCTGTCACTCACCAAGCTCAGCGCAGCTCCGGGCCTCGCTCGCTGGAGTAAGTCATTCTCCCTGGCTCCTCTGCATGAGCGGTCAGGTGGATTACAGTGTGGGACATCTTCGGACAAGTGAGTATAAGGATTTTTCAATTTTATTCTTATTCTTACACCCGGACACAACGGGAGCAGAATACTACTCTCATCATTGTCCCTTGCTCATGCTGATCACAGTGCAAGCAGGGGACAATGATGAGGGCAGCATTCAGCACCCAGCGCTTTGGAACAGCACTAACTGTATGCTGATTCCCAGGTTCCAGTATGTGGCACACTGATGACGCACGGATATTATCCATGTGTCATCAGTGTGGGACATTTTGAGTCCGTGTAGCGCGAAAAAACGAACGTGTCAGTGTGTTACTTGTTGGTGGTTTCCACTGTTTAGGCACATCTGGGGCTCTCCAAACACAAAATGGCATACGCTAATTATTTCAGCAAATTTTACATTCAAAAAGTCAAATGGCGCTCCTTCCATTCCAAGCCCTGCAGTGCACCCAAACAATGGTTTTCCCCCACATATGGGGTATTGGCTTACTCAGGAGAAATTGCCATACAAATGGTATGGTGATGTGTCTCCTGTAACCCTTATGAAAATGCAAAATCGGGGGCTAAAAAACATTTTTGTGAGAAAAATGTGAACATTTTATTTTTACAGCTCAATGTTATAAACTTTTGTGAAGCACCTGGGGGTTCAAGAGGTGCTCAACACACATCTAGATAAGTTACCTGAGGGGTCTAGTTTCCAAAATGTTGTCACTTTTCAGTGGTTTCCACTGTGTAAGCACATCAGGGGCTCTCCAAACACCACATGTCGTGCGCAAATTATTCCAGCAAATTTCACATTCAAAAAGTCAAATGGTGCTTCTTCTGTTCCGAGCCCTGCAGTGCACCCAAGCAGTGGTTTTCCCCCACATATGGTGTATCCACTTACTCAGGAGAAATTGCACAACAAATTTTGAAATTCATTTTTTCCTGTTACCCTTGCAAAAATAAAAAAAATTGGGTATAAAGTAACATTTTTGTGAAAAAAAGTTAAATGTTCATTGTTTTCTTCCACATTCCAAAAATTCCTGTGTAGCACCTGAATGGTTAATAAACTTCTTGAATGTGATTTTGAGCACCTTGAGGGGTGCAGTTTTTAGAATGGTGTCACTTTTGGATATTTTCTGACATAAAAGATCGTCAAAGTGACTTCAAATGTTGTGTGGTCCCTAAAAAAATGGTTTTGTAAATTTTGTTAGAAAAATGAGAAATAGCTGGACAAGTTTTAACCCTTATAACTTCTTAACAAAAAAAACTTTTGGTTCCAAAATTATGCAGATGTAAAGTAGACATGTGGGAAATGTTATTTATTAACTATTTTGTGTGACATATCTCTCTGATCTAAGGGCATGAAAATTTAAGTTTGAAAATTGCAAAAGTTTAAAAAATTTCGCCAAATTTCATTCATTGTACTTCATGATCGTGGTAAAATTTATTTGATATGACCAGCGCTTATTTATGAAAGAATCGAGTGTATAGCGCTGCTGGGACTAAGGTCACTGGAGTTCATCAGCTGAAGATAAGCTGTAGTTACTTCTCTTACTGCATCAGTGTTGCGTGGGAAAATTCTCATGCAGCACCAATGCTGTAAGTGAGGTCACCAGAGCTCTCAGCTGATATTCAGCTGATGAACTCCAGTGACTTCACTCCTGGGAGCTCTGCGCTATACAATGCTGGGAGCGATCACACTTCTGTCAGTGTATAGAGTGCTACAGGGTGAGAGGATGATGGGAGTGATGCTTCACGCAAGATTACGATGTAAGACACAGATGAAGTAATTCTTTCCTTATCTGGACATTTGGACTGACGCCCGGAAACTAGATTGTAACCTGTTTTTAGCTGTCTCAGTAACCTTCTACTGCTATGAATTAACACTTTTTATGAAACTTTCTTATTAACATTCCACTGTAATGAATCATTATTTCGCTGCTTGTAGAACAAAGGCATTTTACTGCGCATGTATGACAACAAACTAAGATTATTAGTATAAATAAAAGGGACAGCTCCAATAGAGGCAGACGCGCTCAGGGGCTTCCCAGTACTTGATTATACACTACGTGTCTGTGTATTTCTTGTTACGGGGATACCCCGACTCCAACAAGGACCCTCCATGGCTGAATGATCCTAACATTTCCTGGCGCCCGAAACAGGGACCCGAGGTCTGCGTATTCCTTCAAGTTCATCGACCGGCACGAGTAACCGCTGAGATTGGGACATCGGAACAGCAGATGACAAACCTGGCCAGGTAAGAGACACTGTTAGTTCTCTTACATCTGCTCTGCGATAGTCCGTAAATTTCATGCATATCTTGTGTTGGGATTGAGGAACTAGTAGAGAAGGATACCTATAGCTCGGGTCATTCATGTATATACTGTAGGATCTGCCGAAGGAGAGGTCAGAGAAGGTTATGAAACGGATGGTATGAAAGAGATGTGGATGTCGGGAATAGCCTCATAAGCCGCACTAAGGTAGATGACATAAGTATTACGGAGATTGCCTAACTGAGTCATAAGGTTGTGTCCTTTCGGGGAAACCTTCGCTCACGCTTAACTCCCGAACCTTTGTCCTCCTTTTTGACGGATAAGAGATTGACAGAATGAGCCCATGGAAGTAATGATAATACTCCAGGGACACGATATATAATGGAGACTGTATGGTTCATTTTATGTATTGTTGGTCTTGCCCTTGTTGCCATATATATGTGTGTTAGAATTACTCTACACTTCAGACAAAACGGTCCAGAGAAACCGTTTCAGATACTGGCTCCTTAGGACAGAATAGGTAACGAGGAAAGGTAGAATATAGAATATATTTTATCTAACCCAAAAAGCCTCCTAAGGTAGGAATAGTCAGGAAAAATGGGCAACAAGATACTGGCTCCTTAGGACAGAATAGGTAACGAGGAAAGGTAAAATATAGAATATATTTTATCTAACCCAAAAAGCCTCCTAAGGTAAGAATAGTCAGGAAAAATGGGCAACAAACAGACTAAGACCACAAATGATGAACAAGATGTCTATACAATCGTGAAAGAAAGGTGTGGTGTAGAAGCAACTAAGAATTTAGGGAAAGTTTGCAAAACTTTTCAGGTAGCAAGGCATGACAGGTTTAACAGGAAACTATGGGAGGACATTCGGGCTAGAAAAGCAGGAGTGGTAAGAGACAAAGGATGGTAGAGTCCAAATTTTGGTGCCTGATGACCAAGAGTCTCTAGAAAACATTGTAAAAGTCCAAGCCTTAGAGGATGAGAAAGATCCTGCCCCTACCCAAATTATTTTAGATCTTTCTGAGGTACCAGAAAAATTATGGGCACAACATGACACCGATGTAGGACTAATGCCAATAGCTCCTGTAAAAGTCACTCCTGTTCCAGGTGTGACACTACCCCAATTGAGACAGTATCCTATTAGTGCCCAACAAGAACACGCCATAGGAGAACAGATAAAAGATTATCTAAAAACTGGAGTACTGATAGAAGTAAAGTCACCAGCCAATACACCGTTGTACCCCGTAAAAAAGAAATCTACTGAGGGGTCAGCTGCTAGGTACCGGATGGTACATGATCTAAGAGAGATGAATAAAATTTTGGAACCTATTACTCCTGTTGTGCCAAATCCACACACGTTGCTATCACAGATCCCAGCAACAGCACGAGTATTTTCTGTCATAGACTTATCAAATGCATTTTTTTCAGTACCATTACACCCAGACTGTTACAAACTGTTTGCATTTACATTTAAGAATAGACAATTAGCATGGACAAGATTACCACAGGGTATGATACATTCACCTACCTTGTACTCAGAAGCTATGAGATCAGTTCTTCAAAATTTCAAACCTACGGATGAGGTTGTAATTCTCCAATATGTTGATGACCTATTGTTATGTGCCCCTGCTCAAGAGTCCGCAAACAGCAACACAATAAGGTTGTTAATATTTCTAGCAGACATGGGCTGTAAAGTTAACAAGAAAAAAGTACAACTTTGTATGACTACGGTAGTATTTCTAGGACACTGCATTTCACAAGGTATTCGGCACCTCACCGCCGACAGACTAAAAATCATTAGAGATCTTGTTCCTCCCAAGAACTACAAAACATTAAGAGCATTTTTGGGAATAGTATCACACTGCAGACAATGGGTTATACATGCTAGTCAGCTTATGCAACCTCTATATGATTGTTTAAAAATCGAGCCTTTTCAGTTAACTGAATCAGCGCTCATAGCCTTTCAAGACCTCAAGAAAGGTCTCATGTCAGCCCCGGCCTTGGGAATCCCAGACTACGCCAAACCATTCCAATTAATGGCTGCGGAAATGTCTAATCATGCTACAGGAGTACTAACACAGAAACATGAAAATAAACAAAGACCTGTCGCATACTATTCTGCTCAATTAGATAATGTTACCAAAGCTGCACCATCATGTGTCAGAGTAGTAGCAGCTGTCTCTCTTTTGGTAGAAAAAGCCTCAGAAATAGTACTAGACCATGCCCTAATAGTACAAACTACACATGATGTACATGGCATACTGAATCAGGTATTGCCAAAACACATTTCAATGGCTAGACATCTTAGATTACAATGCTCCTTACTAATGCCACCAAACCTCACTTTTCGCCGCATATTGTCTCTAAATTTAGCCACTCTGTTACCACTAGAGACAAAGGGGGGAGTGGAAGGAGGTCAGGAAGACGAAGATGAAAATTTTTTACAATACCACGAACAAGACAATATAATACATGATTGCTTACAGTGTATAGAACAAGAAACACAAGGGCTACCTAATGTACAGGACACCCCTCTTGACAATCCAGACCTACATATGTATATAGATGGTAGTAGGTATGCAGATGAAACTGGTAACTTTCACACAGGTTATGCCATTGTATCAGATTATGATGTTATTGAAGCTGAGCCAATGCAGGCCAGCTGTTCAGCCCAGGAAGCTGAACTATTAGCTCTAATACGAGCATTACAGTTAGCAAAAGAAAAAACCGCTAATATTTTTACCGATTCTAGATACGCATATGGTATTGTACATGATTTTGGATGTATATGGAGAGCTAGAGGTTATATGACAGCTTCAGGTCAACCAGTAAAACATGGACAAATGATTAGACAAATCCTAGAATCAGCTGCCTTAACCAAACAAGTAGCAGTAATAAAAGTACCTGCACATGTAAGACTCGACACCGAGATAGCTAGGGGTAATGACCGAGCCGACAAGGCTGCTAAGCGAGCTGCAGTAAAACCTCTGACAACTGACCACACTATTAGTGCAGTATCAGAATTTGACTTAATTACACGGCTCAAAGAAGCCCACCAGCAGGTGAGTAGAGAAGAAAAAGAAGAGTGGCAGAAACAGGGGGCAGAAGAAAAAGAAGGACTATGGAGAAAAGGAGATGAGCTTTGTCTCCCCCGAGCATGGTACCCTGTTGTGGTCAGTGAAGCCCACGGACCTACACATGTGTCTGCAAACGGTATGATACAGAGGGTCAGACAGAAGTGGTTAGCCCCAGGGTTCGGCCAGGTAGCTCGAGCAAAATGTGGTTCTTGTGAAATCTGTTTAGCCCACAATCCAGGACAGACTGTTAAGACCCCCCAGAAGCACCATGTAAGACCACTATATCCGTTCCAGAGACTTCAGATCGATTACATCCAGATGCCTAAGCATGGACACTATAAGTATGTACTGGTATGTGTGGACATGTTTTCGGGGTGGCCAGAGGCTTATCCAGTTCATACAGCCACGGCTAAAGTCACTGCAGTAAAAATAGCACATGAACTGGTACCCCGTTATGGTATCCCAGAAGTGATCGAGTCAGATAGAGGTACACATTTTACTGGAGAGATCTTTCAGAATGTAATGAAAATGTTGTGTATAAAAAGTGAACTACACACCCCTTACCACCCACAGAGTTCTGGTAAGGTTGAGAGAATGAATGGAACACTTAAGTTAAAAATACAGAAAGCCATGGCAGAAACACAGAAACCATGGACTGAGTGTCTCCCAATAGCATTGTATTCAGTCAGAAACACCCCCCAGGGAAAGAGCAAACTCACCCCCCATGAAATATTGTTTGGTAGAGTTGCCAATACAGGATTGTATTTCCCACAGACTTTAATGTTAGAAACTGAAAGCTTAACTGCTTATGTACAAAATTTATGTAAGCATGTGTCTAAAATACACTCTTTAGTGTTCTCTTCCATTCCAGATCCTGATTCCATCGAGGGAACGCACAAGCTGCAACCAGGAGACGAAGTCTACGTAAAAAGACATAACAGAAGAACGCTAGAACCCAGATTTGAGGGTCCATATCAGGTGTTATTGACAACTCCAACTGCAGTAAAATTGGAAGGAAAATCAGCAGGTAGATATGCAAGCAGTACCTAAACACACACTATACAAAAGAGCAGCCGACAACTCGCCTAGACCTTCAGGTAGGCCACATGTGGTCCAAATGGGAATTCCTAATAAAATATTCAGCACTTTCTTTGTGTATCCAATGTTGATGCAGATGTGGGATGAATATGACAGACACAATGACCAAAATAAAGATAGCTGGTGGTCAGACACCTTCTCCTTTCTCAACCCAAAGAACTGGTTTAAGGGTATTGGAGGTTGGGTGGCTGGAATTCTGCAAGGTATATTACAGATTGTGCTAATTATAGTAGTCATATATGTAGTGTTTAAAATAGGATTAAAAATTATTTTAATATGCATAAATAAGCTTTGTAACACGGACTCAAGAATATGAAAGAAAAGAAATCCCGGACCAGGTCTTCTACCAAAAGTCCATAAGGAAGAATCAAAGGGGGGACTGAGAGGATGATGGGAGTGATGCTTCATGCAAGATTACGATGTAAGACACAGATGAAGTAATTCTTTCCTTATCTGGACATTTGGACTGACGCCCGGAAACTAGATTGTAACCTGTTTTTAGCTGTCTCAGTAACCTTCTACTGCTATGAATTAACACTTTTTATGAAACTTTCTTATTAACATTCCACTGTAATGAATCATTATTTCGCTGCTTGTAGAACAAAGGCATTTTACTGCGCATGTATGACAACAAACTAAGATTATTAGTATAAATAAAAGGGACAGCTCCAATAGAGGCAGACGCGCTCAGGGGCTTCCCAGTACTTGATTATACACTACGTGTCTGTGTATTTCTTGTTACGGGGATACCCCGACTCCAACAAGGACCCTCCATGGCTGAATGATCCTAACAAGGGTGATCGGATCATCGTGGGACATCGGGATGATGGTGGACAGGTGAATATAAGATGTTTTTTATTTTAATATTAACCAAAATCAGCCATTTCTGACCTCCATTTACATTTTGTTGTAGTGTGTTGGTGAAGCTATTCACACGAGGTCGCTGTGAAGAATAGTAACCTACAGGCTCGTTATTTAAAACCATGGCTTTCCGTCAGACGTATCACATATAACTGTGGTCCAAATTCAGCCATTTCTGGCCTCCAATTACATTTTGTTGCAGTGCGTCGGTGAAGCTATTCACACAAGGTCGCTGTGAAGAATAGTATTAGTAAACTACAAGCCCGCTATTTAAAATCATGGTTGTCCATCAGACGTATCATATATAACTGCGGTTCAAATCCAGCCATTTGTACTGAACGTGGAAAACATTGTCCTCCATTTAAAATGGGCAAGGCGCATGGCAAGGGACGGGGAAGTGGACGTGATGGTGATGGTGCATGCAGGAGCCGAGGTCGTGGGCAAGCTGAAATTGTGCCACAAAAAACACCCACATCTTGTTGCTCGACCTTTCTGTTCCAATTATTAGGGGACCACAGAACACCACTATTGAACACAGAGCAGTGTCAAAAGGTTATTGGTTGGATAGCAGAGAATGCTTCCAGTCACTTAGCCACCACCACCACCACCCTGTCTTCCACACAGTCAAGTCTCAGTAGCCGTGAGTCTGGACTGCATATTCCTCACCCTGATCCTCCTTCCTCCCACCATGCCGAGTGCATGGTGGGAGGAACTGATCCCACACTTGGACACTCCGAAGAGCTGTTCACTTTTCCATTTATAGATTTGGGCCCCTGGCCCGGTCAACTTAAAGTGGGGCAAGAGTAGATCGCATGTAGTGATGCCCAAATATTAGAGCAGCCACTGTCACACGAAGTCAAAGGTGGGAAAGTGCAATTACTGTCGCAAGAGGTGGATGATAATGAGACACAATTGCCAGAAAGTCAGGAAGTGGATCAGGGTACGGAAGTGGAAGATGAGGTGGTGGATGATATAGTAACTGATCCAACCTGGCAGGGGGACATGCAGAGCGAGGACAGCAGCACACATGGGGAGGGAGGCGTAGCACCACAACAGGCAGGAAGAAGCAGTGTGGTGGCCGCAGACAGAAGGCGGGAAAGCCTTCTCCGTAACACCAACACGATGGAAGTTGCCAGTACAACTTTTAGGTCTTCCCGAGTCTGGTTATTTTTTAAAGATAACCCCAAAAATGCCATTTGCACCACCTGCCAGGCCAGCATCAGCAGAGGTAGCAAAACTAGCAGCCTGACCACTACCAGCATGATCAGGCACATGTCACCAAAGCACCCCACTAAATGGGCCGAACCCCATGGTCCAGAAACAGTGTGTAGTGGTGACACTACTGCTTCTTCCACTGTTGTACATGCACGCCAATCCCATGTCCATGGTGCATGCGAAGATGCCTCCCGCCCTGCACCTGTCGTTGCACACTCTCAACTAGCACAATCAGCAAGCACATCCACATACTTTTCCCAGTGCAGCGTTCATTTGTCTCTACCCCAGTCCTTGAAATGCAAGCGCAAATACGCAGCCAATGCCCCACAGGCCACACTACTAAATTCACACATTTTGCGAATGCTTGAGCTCGAATTGTTGCCTTTTAGGCTCGTGGAGACTGAAGCTTTCCACAACCTGATTGCGGCGGCCATCCCTCTCCCTCAGTACTTGGTCCTTAGATGCCACTATTTCTCCCATTGTGCCCTCCCTGCATTACACAAGCATGTGTCCCACAACATTAACCATGCCCTCAACACCTAACCATGGACACGTGGACAAGTGCTTGTGGGCAGGTAACGTACATCTCACTGATGCACACTGGGTTAATATAGTGGAAGCCGGGACCCAGTCGGACCTTGGGACGGAACATATATTCTCGACGCAGAGGATTGCGGGCCCTGGGTCATTCAGGGTTGCCCTCACAATCTACAGCTCCTGCTCCTCCTCCTCCTTCAGCCTACATCTCTGAAATGACCACATCAGTCACAAGCTGGAAGCACGACAGCACTGCCTCGGCCAAGCGGCAACAGGCTGTGCTGAGGCTAATATACTTAGGTGACAAACCGAACAACGCTGAAGAGTTGTGGACAGCTCTGAAAGAGCAGGCAGATCTGTGGCTGACACTGCTGAACCTACAGCCAGGCATAGTTGTTTGTGATAATGTCTGGAACCCGGTGGCAGCTCTGAAGTGAGGCGAGCTCACACACGTATCATGCCTGGCCCATGTGCTTAACCTCATGGTTCAGCGGTTTCTCAATACCTACCCAGATCTGCTGGATCTGCTTGTCAAAGTACACCACGTGTGTGCCCATTTTAGAAAGTCAGCTACAGTTTCCGCCGCCCTTGCCATGCTTCAGCAGTGTTTGCAGCTTCCAGCTCACCGATTGGTGTGCCATGTCCCCACGCGTTGGAACTCTACGTTGCATTTGTTGGGAAGGACTTGTGAGCATAAACACGGCCGTCGGTATTCAGGTCAGACCCCACACATAAGACCTCATCACATGGATGTCAGACATCTGTACTGTAGCATGGGCGTCTCTGCCTCCTGCCGGGCAGAGACGTCATTCCTCTCACTGCCGTGGTCCTGGTCTGGCATCTTCCTGCTCCCCTGCGGCTGTGGCGTGCACCGCGCATAGCTTACCGGACACTGTGCTTAGGGCGTGGGCGCGCTCCCTCTTAAAGGGGCCGCGCGCGCCATCCTAAGAGTCCCCGGCCAATGGCCGGAGGACTTCTCCTATATAAGGCACTTCCTCCAAAATGGAGGTGCCTGTGCAAGGTTGTTGTTTGTGTGCTAACACTCAGCTCTCAGGTCCCGCTGCCTGCCGTGCCCACCAGCCTGCCGCCCGGAACACCTGCCAAGTTACCTGCCGTGTCCGCCAGCCTGCCTACCTGGAGCACCTGCCAGTTACTTGCCGTGCCCGTCAGCCTGCCTACCTGGAGCACCTGCCAGTTTCCTGCCGTGCCCGCCAGCCTGCCAACCCAGAGCACCTGCCAAGTTACCTGCCGTGCCCGTAAGCCTGCCTACCTGCAGCACCTGCCAGTTACCTGCCGTGCCCACCAGCCTACCAACCCGGAGCACCTGCCAAGTAACCTGCCATGCTCGCCAGCTTGCCTACCCAGAGCACCTGTCTGGCTATTCGCCGAACCCGCCTGCTTGCCTACCGGAGCTCCTCTCCGGGTATCAGCCGAACCTGCCTGCTTATCTACTCGGACCACCCGCCAGCCTTCCTGCCGTGCTCTTCCGCTGTACCGGTCAGCTCCTGTCATTTGACCCGTGGGAGTCACCTGCTCTCACAAAAGGTCGGTCCCAGAGTGGCACCTGGTTCACCTGCCCGGTCCCTCCCTGGTTCACAGAGTCAACAAAGCCGCCGTGTGACCTGGGTCTGGCCGAGTAGGCACTTAGTTACGCCCCTCTGGTCCCTCTTTGCACCGAAGCACGGAGGTTCCACCACCCGGACCCGTAACATGTAACATCCTCCAAAACTTTGAGGACTCCACCAAGATGGTGAGCGGAGATGACACCATAATTACCGTCACCATCCCATTTCTCTGTCTTCTGAAATGCTCTCTGCTCACAATTAAAGAGGATGCATTGCAGGCGGAGCATGATGAGATGGAGCAAGGAACCATACAGGGTGATTCCACACAGCCCAGCCTCATCTCATCCCAACTTAGATTGGGTGACAATGAGGAAGAGGAGGAGGAGGAGGAAGAACAGAAGCTAGTTTCCTGCACTATAGACGGTACTACCTGCACAATTGTTATACCGTCTGTTCAGCATGGATGGCCTAAGGACAGGGAGGAGGAGGAAGAGAAGGAGGATGAGGAGGAGAGCATGATCAGTTGTCCTGTTGGTGATGACACGGAAGTCTTGCCTGTTAGCAGTCTTGCACACATGACTGAGTTTATGCCTTTTCCGTGACCCTTGTGTTGCCCAAATTTTGGGTGACAGTCATTACTGGTTGATGACACTTCTAGACCCACGCTACAAGGAGAACTTTCTATCTCTTATTCCCATGGCGGGCAAGCCTAATAAAATGGGGCAGTACCAGAAGGCCCTTGTTGCAGAATTATTAAAAAAATATCCATCTGAAAATGTTGGTGGCAGAGGTCATAGTTTGTTGGACAACCAAGGAGTACAGACGAGAGAGACACAAATCCATTCCAGCAGAGGCAGGGTAACACTGTCAAAGTTCTGGGACAGTTTTCTCAGACCCTCCCATCGCACAGGCTCTGAAGTGCAGGGTACTCTCACAAGGAGGCAAAAGTTTGGGAAGATGGTGATTGCCGACCATACCAACGTCCTCCGTGATTCCTCTGTGCCTTATAATTATTGATTATCCAAGCTGGACATGTGGCATGAGCTGGCCTTGGAGGTCCTGGCCTGCCCAGCCGCTAGCATTTTATCAGCATTTTTTAGTGCTGCTGGTGGAATTATAATCGATAGGCGCATCCGCCTGTCAACTGAAAATGCTGACAGGCTGACTCTTATAAAAATGAACAAGGGCTGGATTGGGCCAGACTTATCAACACCACTGAATGATAGCAGTGTAACAAAGTTAAATACAGTGTCTTTTTTTTGGGAGGTCTAACTCTATTCCCATGCACCTCTGTCTTCACACCCAGACATGGGTATGCGCTTACAGATTTTGTCTACTTGCTCTTGTCCTCCTCATCCTCATCCTCCACCACCATATCACCAAAATACGCACCATATCACCATATCTACGTCTCTTGCAAGGGGCATTGGAGTGCCTCCAAATTTTTTGCAGCCGTTGCATTAACTGCATAGGCAAACAGTATGGGAGACCCACTTCCTAATAATGGGAACATTTTTTCCAGGAGGCCTTCAGACCTCTATGTCTCTTGCAAAGGGCATTGGAGTGCCTCCAAATTTTTGAATTTTTGGCAGCCATTGCATTCACTGCATAGGCAAACAGTATGGAAGACCCTCTTCCTAATAATGGGAACATTTTATTCTAGAGACCCTCCTCTACGTCTCTTGCAAGGGGCATTGGAGTGCCTCCAAATTTTTGGCAGCTATTGCAGTCACTTCATGCGCAAGTATAGTATGGGAGACCAGCTCCTTTCTAATGGAAACATGTCGTTACTGAGGCCCACCACTTTTTGTCTTTAAATTGTTATTGGGGTTTTTCCTAAATTGTGATAGCTGTTGTACTCACTGCATACCCTTTAATTGTATAGCAGACCCGCTCCTTTCTAATGGGAACATGTCATACTCGTTACTGAGGCCCACCTCTATGTGTCTTTAAATTGTTATTGAGGTTTTTCCTAAATTTTGGCAGCCATTGTACTCAGTGCATACCCTATAACTATATAGCAGACCCGCTCCTTTCTAATGGGAACATGTAGTTACTGAGGCCCACCTCTAAGTGTCTTTAAATTGTTATTGGGGTCTTCCTAAATTTTGGCAGCCATTGTACTCACAGCATACCCTATAACTGTATAGCAGACCCGCTGCTTTCTAATGGGAACATGTAGTTACTGAGGCCCACCTCTATGTGTCTTTAAATTGTTCTTGGGGTTTTTCCTTAATTTTTGCAGCCGTTGTACTCACTGCATACTCTATAAATGTATAGCCGACCCGCGCCTTTTTAATGGGAATATGTCGTTACTGAGGCCCACCACTATTTGTCTTTAAATTGTTGTTGGGGTTTTTCCTAAATTGTGACAGTCGTTGTACTCACTGCATACCCTTTAATTGTATAGCAGACCTGCTCCTTTCTAATGGGAACATGTCGTTACTGAGGACCACCTCTATCTGTCTTTAAATTGTTTTTGGGGTTTTTCCTACATTTTGGCAGCCGTTTTACTCACTGCATACCCTATAGCTGTATAGCATTCCGGCTCTTTTCTACTGGGAACATGTTGTACTTGTTACTGAGCCCCACCTCTATGTGTCTTTAAATTGTTATTGGGGTTTTCCCCAAATTTGGCAGCCCTTGCAGTCACTGCATGGGCATTACCACTATAGGAAACCAACTCTTTTATAATGGGAACATTGTTTTCTTACTGAGGCCCTCCTCTATGTCTCTTCAAAGGGGTATTGGGGTGCATCCAAATTTTTGGAAGCCCTTGCAGTCACGGCATATGCAATAGTGTAGGAGACTCACTCATTAATAATGAGAACAACAAAGCTGATGGCTCTCTAACAATAGTGAGGGCCGACTGCTAGCCCATTAAGAATAGTAAGGGCCGCTTGATGGCTCTATAAAAATAGTCTTTGTGACTTTCAGAGTCCCTCCTTCATAAATGAAACAAGATGTGCCTGATCATGTCTCACATACCTCATTGCCAGTTAAGGTAGTAAAATGTTAAAATGACATTTGAATGTATTTTTAACCGTTGAAAGCAATGCAAAAGTGCAAAAACGCATCAAAAACGTTACGTATGAACATAGCCCAAGGTGTGGAGGAGCATTTTTGTTTTTGGCTATTTATTTTGCCTTATATACAAGTCATTACCCTGGAAGGGATGTTGCTTAACATTTTTCCCAGGAAAATCCATTTTGGTTTAGTTTTTGGATGTTTTATTTTAAGTCCGTAAAAGTGGCCTAATACTCTGACAACATTGTTGACAGCAGTGACCTGGGAGTCAGAGATGCTTCCAGGGGTCTTTCCCATGTTGTTCCCTGTTCATTTGAGCACTGTTCCCATCGATTTGGGCAATTTTTAGGCCCTCTGCAAACTGCCGGGGGGGGGGGGGTGGGCAGCTGGAAAAATGCTTGAGTTTTCCATAGACTTACATTGGGCTTGTTACTCGGATTGAGTACTCGAGCATTCCAATTTGCTTGACTCGAGCAACAAGTACCAGAGCATTTCAGTTCTCGCTCATTACTAATCCTTAGTATAAAAGTAAAATGGGGGGGAATTTTTTCCAGCTTCCAAAAGAGAGCCCAGATTGGATTACTTCCATGATAAGTTCTCTTGTCTTTCTCTGTGAAGCTTTTAAAGAACAAATGCCTGCTGTCTGCACAATTGACCAGCAGACCCCTCTGCGATCCACACAGACACAATGTTCCCCAGTCATTGCAAACATTAGGGCTACAACAAATAGCTGAAGGAGCAGCAACACCTACAATATATTTGACATGACGGACCAGATGTTTTTTAGCCTTTGCGGTAACCTGGCCCATTTCAGGTAACACAGACGTATTGGCTCCACAGTCAGGTTCAATCTTATATAGATTGTTTCCATTCTTGGTGTAAGGTGGCTAATGGTCGCGTAGTCAATGGGAGGTATGTAGAACAGAGATAGGTGGTCTCTATGATGTAACCCGGAGTATTTTCTCTAGTGCACACACACACTAAGAGGACTAATTGGTGCACCTGGGACCGGGTTACGGGTAGCTGTGAAGAGTTGAGAAGGTCTAGGTACCCACATACCTCATCTTTGGGTGTGGTTACCAGCCTATATAATGGAGGCTGTTTGACACATGGCCGGTGTTTGGAGGGAGAAGGCCTCCTGTGTGTTGTCTCCAGACTGATCTGTGTGCTGGTCACAGGTTACCACAGGTGCTGTCTACCAGTGACTTTGCTAAAAGGACTGTTTTACTTTTGCTTTTGCCTGGACTAAAGGATGCTTGTTTGTATTTTTCTTTTGTCGGTTTATGAAGCCAAGAAACTGCTATGGACATTTAAAGAAACATGCCTCCTTTTTGCCTCTCATCGCACCAGAGTGAGTACAATCCCTACACTTGGTCAGATAGTCTGAGCCCCAATCTCATGGATTTCTGAGTCAATAAATTGGATCAGAGCAACTACCTGACCCACTTTGCAATGGGAGAACTGTCATATCCAGCCTCCAGTGTCATATTAGAGAGAGTATTCAGTGCGGCCAGTGTATTTCTCACACCAAAAAGGACCAGGTTATTTTCCATAAGCGTGGAAAATAGTGATGAGTGAGCACTAAAATGCTCAGGTACTCGTTGCTCGGGTCGAGCAAATTGGAATACTCGGGTGCTCAACCCGAGCAATGAGCCCAATGTAAGTCCATGGGAACTTGAGTATTTTTCAGGCGGCTCCCCCGGGCGGTTTGCAGAGGGCCTAAAAATTGCCCAAATCGACAGTGCTCAAATGACATGGGAACAGCATGGGGAAGACCCCTGGAAGCATTTCTGACTCCCAGGTCACTGCTGTCAACAATGTTGTCAGAGTATTACGGCAATTTTTACGGACTCACAATAAAACATACAAAAACGAAACCAAAATGGATTTTCCTGGGAAATATGTTAAGGAACATCCTTTCCAAGGTAATGACTTGTATATAAGGCAAAATAAATAACCAAAACCAAAAATACTCCTCCACACCTTGGGCTATGTTCACACGTAGCATTTTTGATGCGTTTTTGCACCTTTGCATTGCTTTCAAACAAGACAAATGCATTCACTGGGAAATGTCATTTTAACATTTTGCAACCTTATCTGGCCATGTGGTGTGTGACACATCATCAGACACATGCATACAGTGCTGAAAAGACATGGCAACAGCATAGGGAAGACCTCTGGAAGCATCTCTGACTCCCAGGTCACTGCCTAAAAGTGTGCCCATCACAAGTGATCCTTGGCGCATGAGATGATGCCTCCCGCCATGCACCTGTCGAGGCAGACTTGCAACAATCACCGTCTACGGCCTTGTCCCAGTGCAGTGTTCAGTCGTCCCTACCCCATTCCTTGGAATACAAGTGCAAGTATGCAGCCAGCCACCCACCCACAGGCTGCAATACTATACTGCCAAATTTTTGACAGCTGCTTGCACTTGAAATGTGGCCTTTTAGGCTCGTGGAGGCGGAAGCTGTCCACAATCTTATGGTGGCGGTGACCGGGTATCCATACTCGGTTCCCAGCCACCACTATTTTTCCTGGATCGTATCCACCTTCCACAAGCATGGGTCCCACAACATAACCCGTGACCTCCCCAGTGCACTTACTGGGAAGGACCGTCTAACCAGAAACACGTGGATGGGTGAATGTGGCCAGGGACGGTACGGAGCCAGTCCACAGCTTTTTTTGCTGAGTTGTATTTCACCACAGCCATGTTCTTTAGCGTTGTGAAAGGACTTGGGAAACCATATCTACCCTGCTGTCATTTCTCCCAGGAAGTCTGCCAAATTTTTTACAGCTGCTTTCACTTGAAATGTGGCTTTTTAGGCTCGTAGAGGCGGAAGCTTTTCATAACCTCATGCCGGCAGCGGCCGGGTGTCCATACTCAGTCCCCAGGCGCCACTATTTCTCCCGGTATCGTCTCTGCCTTCCACAAGCACGGGTCCCACAACATTACCCGTGCCCTCCCCAGTGCACTTACTGGGAAGGACCGCCTAACCACAAACATGTGGACAGGTGAATGTGGCCAGTCCACAGGTTTTTTTGCTGAGTTGTATTTAGCTCGGTGAAAGGACTGGCATAGAGGGAAACCATATCTACTCTGGGTGTCATTTCTCCCAGAAAGTCCTCTAATGCAGCTTGTTGCAGAAGCAATGGCAGCCCGTCCAACATCAACTCGCACTTGTCGGTGGTGCTTTGACACACAAACATCTTTCTTTGCGCATTTAATTTCATGACTACAGAGTTAGGCAATGGCCTGATCTGCAATGCGGTTTGAGAAATAACATGTATAGGCACGTCTGATCCACATTAAAAAAGCAGCCATAGAGAATCCAGGAACTTTCCCCCACACTTTTCTTAGCCAGGACTGCTTCTCGGCAGGGTTGGACGGTCCCACCAGAGAATCCTCTGGTGTGCCCTGGCTTCTACCTCAAGAGATTTCATGATAGCACTAACTTTGCAGCTGCTATGGGGCTCTTGATTTGGGGAGAAAGGTGAGCCCTCAGAATCAAATCCTCTGGTGGGCACAATGTTTTTCAATCTGAAACAGCTTCTCAGTGGGAGTCCTATTTCACCACAGCCATATTCTTTAGTTCGGTGAAAGGACTGGCATAGAGGGAAACCGTATCTACTCCGGCTGTCATTTCTCCGTCACCAGGTTCCCCCCATTGTCACACACGCCCATGCCTGGCTGTATGTTCAGCAGTGAAAGCCACAGATCAGGCTGCTGTGTTACAGCTTTCAACAACTCTGCAGCGCTGGGCGATTTGTCACCTAAGCATTAAGCATGTTATCTTCAGCACAGCCTGTTGCCGCTAGGCCAAGGCAGTGCTGCAGTGCTGTCAGCTTGTGACTGATGTGATCATTTCGGAGATGGAGGAGGAGGTGCATGAGCTGAACAATGTGATTACATTGAGGTTAAATTGGTGACACTGTATTTTATACTAAGGAAAGATCCTAGTGTTTTGGGTTTTTTTACGCTATTTTTTAAGACAAATGCATTCACCGGTAAATGTAATTTTAACATTTTACAACCTTATCTGGCAATGTGGTGTATGACACATCATCAGACACATCCTGTTTCATTGATGATGGAGGGATTCTGAAAGTCATAAAGCCCATTTGTATAGGGCCTTCAGACGGCACTTAATATTCTTAAAAGGCCAGTTGTCAGCCCTCGCTACTGTTAGAGAGCCATCAGCCGGCTATGCTTTGTTGTTCCCCTTATTAACAAGTGGGACTCCTATACTGTTATTGCGTATCCAGTGATTGCAAGGGCTGTAAAAAATTTGGACATAACCCAATACCCCTTTGAAGAGACATAGAGGAGGGTCTCAGTAAAAAAAATGTTCCCATTATAAAGGAGCGGGTCTCCTAAAGTGGTAATACCCATGCTGTGACTGTAAGAGCTGCTAAAATTTGGGAAAAATCCCACTAAGAATTTAAAGACACACAGAGCAGGGCCACAGTAACAAGTACGACATGTTCCCATTAGAATGGAGAAAGTCTGCTATACAGTTATAGGGTATGCAGTGAGACCAACGGCTGACCAATTTTAGGAAAAACCCCACTAAGAATTTAAAGACACATAGAGCAGGGCCACAGTAACAAGTACGACATGTTCCCATTAGGAAGGAGAGAGTCTGCTATACAGTTATAGGGTATGCAGTGAGTCCAACGGCTGACCAAATTTAGAAAAAACCCACTAAGAATTTAAAGACACATAGAGCAGGGCCACAGTAACGACAAATTCCCATTAGAAAGGAGAGGGTCTGCTATACAGTTATAGGGTATGCAGTGAGTTCAACGGCTGACCAAATTTAGGAAAAACCGCACTAAGATTTAAAGACACATAGAGCAGGGCAACAGTAACGACAAATTCCCATTAGGAAGGAGAGAGTCTGCTATACAGTTATAGGGTATGCAGTGAGTCCAACAGCTGACCAAATTTAGGAAAAACTCCACTAAGAATTTAAAGACACATAGAGCAGGGCCACAGTAATGACAAATTCCCATTAGAAAGGAGAGAGTCTGCTATACAGTTATAGGGTATGCAGTGAGTCCAACGGCTGACCAATTTTTGGAAAAACGCCACTAAGAATTTAAAGACACATAGAGCAGGGCCACAGTAACGACAAATTCCCATTAGAAAGGAGAGAGTCTGCTATACAGTTATAGGGTATTCAGTGAGTCCAACGACTGACCAAATTTAGGAAAACCTCCACTAAGAATTTAAAGACACATAGAGCAGGGCCACAGTAACAAGGTACGACATGTTCCCATTAGAAAGGAGAGGGTCTGCTATACAGTTATAGGGTATGCAATGAGTCCAACGGCTGACCAATTTTAAGAAAAACCCCACTAAGAATTTAAAGACACACAGAGCAGGGCCACAGTATCGACAAATTCTCATTAGAAAGGAGAGAGTCTCCTATAGTGTTGGCCTATGCAGTGAATGCATGGGCTGCCAAAAATTGGGAGGCACTCCAATGCCCCTTGTAAGAGACTTAAAGGGCCTCATAAAAAAATGTTCCCATTAGAAAGGATCGGGTCTCCTATACTTGTAATGCCCATGCACTAAGTGTATGGGCTGACAAACATTTACCCCCAGGGGGGAAACATGAACATACTGTATAATTTTATTTTTTTTACGGCATCATAAACACCCTTTAAAAAGTTATGTGGTGGTTGCATCACGGACCACGGTCATCCTGGTGAAATGGTGGTGGAGGATGAGTATGAGAAGAAGGAGGAGGACAAGGGAAAATAGCCAAAATCAGGAAGCGTATACCCATGTGTGGGTGTGAAGAGTAGTGTGGAGCCACCCCCGTAGTGTTCGGGTTCGGTTCGGTTCGTCAAACACCGGGATGCTCGAGGAACTGTTCGTCGAACTGTTCGTCGAACACCTTAAAACACCGTAGAACACCGTTAAAACCTATGGCAGGAAAACAAAAACACATAGAAACACCTTCAAAGGTGTCCAAAAGCTGACAAACTGCTCAGAAGACGCTCTCTTTAATAAAGCCGGCCGGCAATTCAGCATGGGCATACACCGGTACCCGACAATTTAGACAAGAAGGAATAGAGCATCACACAGAGATTAGATAGATAGAAACATGTCAGTCACATATATAAGAAGTACAGTGACAGTGTTGGTTACTGTACTTGTCATTTAGTGTAAAGGATTTATTAAAAAAAATAATAGTGTTTTCATGCACCATCTCTTTAAACAAGCCGGCCGGCATTTCAGCAGCGGTACCCGACAATTTAGAGTAGAAGGAATAGAGAATCACGCCTAGATTAGATAGATAGAAACATGTCAGTCACATATATATGAAGTACAGTGACAGTGTTGGTTACTGTACTTGTCATTTAGTGTTAAAATAAAGGATTTATTAAAAAAAAAAAAATTGGCGTGGGGTTCCCCGTAATTTTAGTCTCTAGCGGAGGTTAAGCAGACGGCTGGGGCAAATGTTTGAAGCCTGGGAAGGGGGTAATTCCCACGGAGCTTCCCAGGCTACTAATATCAGCCCCCAGCTGAATACCTAGCCTTTACTAGCTATTAAAATGGGGGACCCTGCCAAAAAAATGATGTGGGGTCCCCCCTATTTTAATAGCTAGCAAAGGCTAGGCAGACAGCTGGGGGCTGATATTAATAGCCCAGGAAGGGTGCCATGAATATTGGCCCCCTCCCAGGCCAGAAACACCAGCCGTCAGCCGTCCCAGATATGGCGCATCCATAGGATGCGCCAATTCTGGCACTTAGCCTCACTCTTCCCACTGCCCTGTAGCGGTGGCAGGGGGTAATAGGGTTGGGGTTGATGTCAGCTTATAATGCCAGCTGACATCAAGCCCAGGTTAGTAATGGAGAGGCGTCTATAAGACACCCCCATTACTAACCCCATAGTTAAAGTAAAAAAAAACACAAACACCCAGAATAAAGTCCTTTAATTGAAATAAAGACACAATCCTTTATTGTTCTAAATTAAACCATACTTACCATCACGCCCATTCCAGCTGAAGCCAATGATCTCCTGCAATAAAAGAAAAATAATAAAGCAACCTCATCCTTACCTTTCCATGGTTCCCACAACAGCTTCAGCTCTGCTACATCGAGATGACAGGCTGGACCGCAGCAGAACGCTGCCATCCAGCCTCTCATCCCGCAGACACTGAGAAGCGCAGGCTTGCTTGCGCTTCACAGTGTCTCTCTGTGAGGGCATCCAGATGAGCCGACAATGAACTCGGCTCACCTCATGCACGTCACTGACAGCGTGGGAGAATTCTCCTGCACTCAGCGCTTCAGCGTGAGAATTTTCCCACGCTGTCAGTGACGTGCATGAGGTGAGTTCATGTCCAATGATCTCAGCTCACCTCATGCACGTCACTGACAGCGTGGGAGAATTCTCACGCTGAAACGCTGAGCGCAGGAGAATTCTTCCATGCTGTCAGTGACGTGCATGAGGTGAGCCGAGTTCATTGGACATGACCTCGGCGCATCTTTATGCCGTCACAGCGAGACACCGAGGAGCGCAAGCATGCCTGCGCTTCTCAGTCTCTGCGGCATGGCAAGCTGGATGGCAGCGTTCTGCTGCGATCCAGCCTGTTATGTGAATGTAGCAGAGCTGGAGCCATCGTGGGAACCATGGAAAGGTAATGATGATGTTGCTTTATTATTTTATTTTTATTGCAGAAGACATTGGCTTCAGCTGGAATGGGCGTGATGGTAAGTATGGTTTAATTTAGAACAATAAAGAATTGTGTCTTTATTTCTATTAAAGGACTTTATTCTGGGTGTTTGTGTTTTTTTTTAACTTTGACTATGGGGTTAGTAATGGGGGTGTCTTATAGACGCCTCTCCATTACTAACCTGGGCTTGATGTCAGCTGGCATTATAAGCTGACATCAACCCCAGCCCTATTACCCCACTGCCACCGCTACAGGGCAGTGGGAAGAGCAAGGCTAAGTGCCAGAATTGGCGCATCCTATGGATGCGCCATTTCTGGGGCGGCTGACGGCTGGTGTTTCTGGCCTGGGAGGGGGCCAATATTCATGGCATCCTTCCTGGGCTATTAATGTCAGCCCCCAGCTGTCTGCCAAGCCTTTGCTAGCTATTAAAATAGGGGGGGCCCCACGTCATTTTTTTGGCAGGGCCCCCCATTTTAATAGCTAGTAAAGGCTAGGTATTCAGCTGGGGGCTGATATTAGTAGCCTGGGAAGCTCCGTGGGTATTACCCTCTTCCCAGGCTTCAAACATCTGCCCCAGCCGTCTGCTTAACCTCCGCTTGAGCCTAAAATTACGGGGAACCCCACGCCAATTTTTTTTAAAATAAATCCTTTATTTTAACACTAAATGACAAGTACAGTAATCAACACTGTCACTGTACTTCATATATATGTGACTTACATGTTTCTATCTATCTAATCTATGTGTGATGCTCTATTCTTTCTGTTCTAAATTGTCGGGTACCGCTGCTGAATTGCCGGCCGGCTTTTTTAAAGAGACGGTGCATGAAAACACTATTATTTTTTTTAATAAATCCTTTACACTAAATGACAAGTACAGTAAGCAACACTATCACTGTACTTCTTATATATGTGACTGACATGTTTCTATGTATCTAATCTATGTGTGATTCTCTATTCTTTCTGTACTAAATTGTTGGGTACCAGTGTATGCCGCTCCTGAATTGCCGGCTTTTCATGTTTCACTGTGAGCACTGTTCCCATCGATTTGGGCAATCACTGTAATGCCACAACCACCATGGCTGTGGCATTACAGTGAGTGGCAGACAATCCCTGCATGATTGGTGCTCTAAATAGCGCCAGACATGCATGACACGCTTTTGGTGCTCGAACAGTTATCGAACATAACCTCGAACAGCCGAATTTTTTGCAAATCGTTCGGGTTCGTCGAACAACTCGAACAGCGCCCAAAACAGCTCGAATTTGAGATTGGTGAACAGTTCTAGTCGAACACCGCTCATCTCTAGTGAAGAGGTGCATGGGAATACACCTCCCAAAAAGAGACTCTTCGCTGGTGTTGAGAAGTCTGGCCCAATTCAGCCCTTGTTCATTTTTATAAGATTCAGCCTGTCAGCATTTTCAGTTGACAGGCAGATGCATATAATTCCACCGACGGCACTAAAAACCCGCTCTGATAAAACGCTAGCGGCAGGGCAGGCCAGGACCTCAAAGGCGTATAGAGAGAATTCAGTCCACGTATCCATCTTGGATACCCAATAATGAAAATCAATGTTGGACGTTGGTATGGTCGGCAAGGTACTCCCTCACCATCTTCCCAAACTTTGCACTCCTTGTGAGAGTACCCCGCGCCTCAGGGCCTGTCCGATGGGAGGGTCTGAGAAAACTCTCCCAGAACTTTGACAGTGTTCCTCTGCCTCTGCTGGATTGAAGTTGTGTCTCTCTTGCCTCTACTCCTTGGTTGTCCAATGAACTGTGACCTCTGCCGCCACCGTTTTCAGATGTGAATGTTTTTAATACTTCTGCAACAAGGGCCCCATTTTTGTAGACCTGTCCGCCTCAGGAATAAGAGATATAAAGTTCTCCTTGTAGCGTGGGTCTAGAAGTGTCACCAACCAGTAATGACTGTCACCCAAAATTTTGAGAACGCGAGGGTCATGGGAAAGGCAGCGTAGCATAAACTCAGCCATGTGTGAGAGACTGCTAACAGGCAAGACTTCCGTGTCCTCACCAAGTGGATGACTGACCATGCTCTCCTTCTCCTCCTTCTCCTCTCTGTCCTCTGGCCATCCACGCTGAACAGACGGTATGACAGTTGTGCAGGTAGTACCATCTATAGTGCATGAAACTAGCTCCTGTTCTTCTTCCTCTTCCTAATTGTCACCCAATCCACGTTGGATGAGATGAGGTTTCGCTGTGTGTAATCACCCTGTATAGTTCCTTGCTCCATCTCATCGTGCTCAGCCTGCAATGCATCCTCTTTGATTGTGAGCAGAGAGCGTTTCAGAAGACAGAGAAATGGGATGGTGACGCTAATTATGGCGTCATCGCCGCTCACCATCTTGGTGGAGTCCTCAATGTTTTGGAGGATGGTACTTATGTCTGACATCCATGTCCACTCCTGAGGTCTTATGTGTGGAGTCTAAACTGAATAACGACGGCCTTGTTGATGCTGGTACTCAACAACTGCCCTCTTCTGCTCACAAATCTGCTCACAAATCCTTTCCAACATCTGCAATGTAGAGTTCCAACGCTTGGGGGCATAACATACCAGCCTGTGAGCCGGAAGCTGCAAATGCTGCTGAAACATGGCAAGGGCGGCAGAAGCTGTAGGTGACTTTGTAAAATGGGCACACAGGCGGCGTACTTTAACAAGCAGATCCGGCAGCTCCAGGTAGGATTTGAGAAACCGCTGAACCACGAGGTTAAGCACATAGGCCCGGCATGGTATGTGTGTAAGCTCACAAGGTTCTGGCCATTGTCACACACGACCATGCCTGGCTGTAGGTTCAGCGGTGTGAACCACAGATCTGCCTGCTCTTTCAGAGCTGTCCACAACTCTTCAGCATTGTGCGGTTTGTCACCTAAGCATATTAGCTTCAGCACAGCCTGTTGCCACTTGGCCGAGGCAGTGCTGCAGTGCATCCAGCTTGTGACTGATGTGGTAATTTCGGAGATGGAGGCTGAAGAGGAGGAGGAGTCTGAGGAGGATGAGTTGCAGGAGTTGTAGACTGTGGGGGCAACCCTGATTGACCTAGGGTCCGCAATCCTCGGCGTCGGGAGGACGTGTTCCGTCCCAAGGTCCGACTGGGTCCCGGCTTCCACTATGTTAACCCAGTGTGCCGTCAGCGAGATTTACCATCCCTGCCCACAAGTACTTGTCCATGTGTCCGTGGTTAGGTGGACTTTCCCCGTAACTGCATTGTTGAGGGCACGGCTAATGTTTTGGGACACTTGCTTGTGTAATGCGGGGACGGCACACCAGGAGAAATAGTGGCGGCTGGGGACCGAGTACCGAGGGACGGCCGCCGCCATCAGGTTGCGGAATGCTTCCGTCTCCACGAGACTAAAAGGCAATATTTTGAGCGCAAGCAGTCGTGAAATGTGGGAATTTAGTAGTGTGGCCTGTGGGGTGTTGGCTGCGTATTTGTGCTTACGTTCCAAGGACTGGGGTATGGAAAACTGAACGCTGCGCTGGGACAAGGACGTGAACGTGCTTCCTGATGCTGCTACTTGAGAGTGTGCAATGACAGGTGCAGGACAGGAGGCATCTTCGCATGAACCATGGACAGGGGATTGGCTTGCATGCACAACAGCGGTAGAAGCAATGGTGCCACCCACACACTCTGTTCCGGGACCCTGGGGTTCGGCCCACAAAGTCAGGTGCTTTGCTGCCATGTGCCTGATCATGCTGGTGGTGGTCAGGCTGGTTGTTTTGCCACCCCTGCTGATGCTGTCCTGGCAGGTGGTGCAAATGACCTTTTTGGGGTTATCGGCAGAGTCTTTAAATAACAACCAGACTCGGGAAGACCTAAAAGTTGTACTGGCAACTTCCTTCGTGTTGGTGTTACGGGTAACAGTTGCCTGCTTTCTTTCTGTGGCCACCACACTGCTTCTTCCTGCCTGTAGGGTTGCTCTGCCTCTCTCCCCCTGTGTGCTGCTGTCCTCCCTCTCCATGTCCTCCTGCCGGGTTGGGTCAGTTACTATATCATCCACCACCTCGTCTTCCACTTATGCACGCTGGTCCTCCTCCTGACTTTCTGGCAATTGTGTCTCATCATCGTCCATCTCTAATGACGCTTTCCCACCATCGCCTTCGTGTGACCGTGGCTGCTCAAATATTTGGGCATCACTACATGCGATCTCCCCTTGCCCCCCTTCAAGTGGACAGGGCGATAGGCCCGAATATATAAATGGGAAAATGGTGGAGAAAAAAAGACCAGCATCCAATATGGGAAAAAATATTTTTTTGTAAAAGCAACCTTTAATGAAAAATGTTTTAAAAAAACGAGAGGTTAAAAACTGGTAGCGGATGCAACCGCATGCATGCTTGCGACGACGCATTTCAAACTTAAACTAGTTCTTTATCATAGTCTAAGCGTCATCTATCCAACCAATAACCTTTTCACACTGCTCTGTGTTCAATAGTGGTGTTCTGCTGTCCCCTATAAATTGGAACAGAAAGGTCACGCGAGAAGATGTGGGTGTTTGTTGTGGCACAATTTCAGCTTGCCCACGGCCTCGGCCTCTGCATGCACCATCATCACCATCAGTGCCCTGTCCCTTGCCACGTGCCTTGCCCATTTTAAATGGAGGACAATATCTTCCATGCTCACAACAAATGACTGAATTTGGAGCGAACTTAGATGTGATCTGTGTGACGGATAAACCACAGTTTTAAATACCTGACCAGTAGGTAACTATTTTGAACAGCAAACTGCTGTCAATTGCTTCACTGACACACTGAACCAAATTTTTAATGGAGGCCAGAAATGGCAGTATTTTCTGAAAACGTATATATGATCCGTGTGATGGAGAAAACACAGTTTAAATACCTGGCCTGTAGGTAACTATTTTGAACAGCAAACCGGTGTCAAAAACTTTGCTGACACTGAAAAATTTTTTAATGGAGGCCAGAAATGGCATTATTTTCTGAAAACGTTTATGTGATCCGTGTGACGGAGAAAACACAGTTTTAAATACTTGGCCTGTAGGTGACTATTTTGAACAGCAATCTGGTGTCAATTGCTTTAATGACACACTGAAACTAATTTTTAATGGAGGCCAGAAATTACATTATTTTCTGAAAACATATATGTGATCCGTGTGACAGAGAAAGCACAGTTTTAACACTAGAACTACTGATGGAGTCATTTTGACTCCTTTCATTTTTTATTTCTCTTCTGTGACTACATTTTTCAGAATTCCGGCTTGAAACTCGGTGACTTTTCCTCAAATATGATGTGAAAAAAGATTTTGTGAGAATAAATAATTTTGGTGAAAAATTTGCACGTTTTTTTCAAAATTTACCAAGAACTACTGAAGGGAGTCATTTTGACTCCCTACTATATTTTGAGGTCCTTTTGTCACTAAATGTTGCTATAAAGTTTTGTGCAGAATTTTTTCACTCTGTCTTATTTACCCTGATGTTCATATAGATGTAGTTCAATTTACATGTCAACTTTTCACATCTTCCTTGTGTTTTACCTGCTTGTATTACTGTGTAATGCTGAACAAACTCTATCTGATGAGGAGCTAGATGCATTCATTGCGATATTCTATGCTCGTGGAATATCTGGCACGAACCGTCACTCGATTAGCAGTATTTGGTGTAATGACTGGGGAATACCGTTTTGCAAAGCGACAATGTCTAGGGACCGCTTTGTTGAAATTATGAGGTTTCTCAGATTTGATGAGAAATCTACTCGATCGGAGAGACTGCAAACGGACAAGTTTGCTCTATTTTCTACTGTGTGGGACAGGTTTATTGAAAATTGTATTGCGTGTTACAAACCTGGCCCATACATAATGGTGGATGAGCAACTTTTCCCAAGCAAAACTAGGTGTCCATTCACGCAGTACATGCCTTCCAAACCAGATAAATATGGCCACAAATATTGGCTAGCTGTTGATAAGAGGAGCAAATATCTGGCAAATGGCTTCCCTTATCTAGGCAAAGATGACACATGCCGTGCTGAGGACCGTTTAGCTGACCATGTGGTAATGAAGTTATTGGACCCGTTTTTGAAAAAAGGTCGCAATGTTACAACCGATAATTATTTTACTTCAGTAAAATTAGCTAAACAGCTAAAAAGCAAAGGAACAACCATCGTGGGAACACTGAACAAGATAAGGCGAGAAGTACCTAAAGAAATAAAATCCATGAAAGAGGAATTGTACAACACTAAAGTGTTTAGAAATGAAGACAATTTTACACTTACAGTATATCAAGGAAAGCCCAACAAAAATGTTGTCATTTTGAGTTCCGTCCATCCAGATGTTGTTGTTGCGTCTGATTCCGCTAAAAAAACTCCAGAAACGGTAAAGTTTTACAATGAAACAAAATATGGAGTAGATGTAGTGGATCAGATGGCACGAAAATATACCACACGAACATGCACAAGGAGATGGCCTGTTCATGCATTTGAAAATGCCTTAGACTTTGCAGGTATAAATGCATGGATAATATTCAAGGAGATTACCCACCAAAAAATGTCACGCAAGGCATTTTTGC
This sequence comes from Phyllobates terribilis, assembly GCF_046119375.1. Classification (NCBI taxonomy): domain Eukaryota; kingdom Metazoa; phylum Chordata; class Amphibia; order Anura; family Dendrobatidae; genus Phyllobates; species Phyllobates terribilis. Next base: position 321,072,492 of record NW_027362762.1, on the reverse strand, counting down.
AAACGCTTGTGAGAGAGTTGAGTGGTCCTTATGTCACAGATAGGGAAAAGGGTTCCACGTCCCAAGTTTCTACATGCTCAGAAGTGATGGTTCAAACAAAATTTTGCCAGATCAAAGAAAAGTGCAAGAAAAATAGATCTGTCGGAAATTGTAAGACTTGTGGTAAGTCTTTGTGTGGGCAATGTACTGCCATAAATCAAAGGCAATGCCTAAAATGCGAAACACCAAATGTTTAGAAGGTGAATTCTGCGCCATATTTTCATTTTTATGCTCCTCCACCTACATTTTCTCTGCTTTTTGTTCTTCAGTTGTTGTTTATATGTGTGCACTTGAATAAAAAAAAATGTTTGAAAAACGTCTATTATAATTATTGTTGTTTTCTGTAGAAAAATAAGAAAAGCAGAAAAAAAACAATCAAAAGCATTACTGTTGGATCTCACAATAATAATACATTACAAAAAATATAATTATTAATAAATAACCACAAATGAAACTCTAAAAATAAACGAAAACAAGCAAGGAGTCAAAATGACTCCTTTCAGTAGTTCTAGGCGGGGTCACGAGTCCAGTAGTCCTAGTGTTAAATACCTGGCCTGTAGGTAATTATTTTGAACAGCAATCTGGTGTGAATTGCTTCACTGACACAGTGAAAAAAAAATTGAATGGAGGCCAGAAATGGCATTATTTTCTGAAAACGTATATGTGATCCGTGTGATGGAGAAAACACAGTTTTAGGTACCTGGCCTGTAGGTAACTATTTTGAGCAGCAAACCGTTGTCAAAAACTTTGCTGACACACTGAAAAAAAAATTTAATGGAGGCCAGAAATGGCAGTATTTTCTGAAAACGTATATGTGACCCGTGTGACGGAGAAAACACAGTTTTAAATATCTGGATTTTTAGCGCTGTAATATGGAAAGGACCTGGCTGTATTCTGCAGTGCCAACAAGCAAATGGCGCAGAAAAACTGTGTTCTCTGTATTGCTTTTTAAGCAAATAATGAGGATTAAGATCCAAAAAAAAATTATTCCTGGCCCCTGAGACCTGGGCCTATTTCTAGAAATATAACAGCAGCAGCAGACATAACTGGAATGGAGCCTCTTGTGCTATATGCACTGCAGTCTGCTATATACACTGCCTGCCTGCCTATATACACTGCCTGCCTGATATCTCTGCAGATGGATTAGTCCTCAGAAGGACTGTTTGTTGAAATGGATATGTGTCTCTAATATAGTTTGGTACACCCACACTAACTAAAAACAAGCAAATCTCTTCCTAGCTCAAAAGCTGCTCTCCCTACAATGTCTGATTCCGGAGTGACTGTGACGAGCATGGCGGCGCCAGGTCTGATATAGACCTAATGACACTGTGCGGCCAGCCAATCAATGTAATGCCGCAACCAACATGGCTACGGCATTACAGCGAGTGGCAGGCAATTCCTGCATGTTCATTGGCGCTCTAAAGAGCTCCAAACATGCAGGGAGGAGACCCGAGCTCCCGCCGAGCAACCCCGGAAATACTCGGCGAGCGCCTAGCATGTCGAGCAGTGAGATGCTCGGGCAAGCACCAAGCAGTAGCGAACATGCTCGCTCATCACTAGTAGAAAACAAAATGTATTTGTCAAAATAAATCAGGCATGAATCAGTGCAGACTTCTATGCACTGATGGCTGATGCCAATGATTAAATTAGCCATACTGCTGCTGCAAGTCTGCCGTTGATGGCCATAAGTTGTCAACCATTTCCTTGATGCTCCATCCTAACTCTGCAACGTGCTGCTTTTCCCACAGCCAATATGCAGCCACACACCTCTTGACTGCCATTTGTGTTTCATAGTGATATACCATACTTTGTTTTATATTGCTTGACAGTACTACTGATGCTGGGAAATGTACTCTCATGGGAAAAAAGGCTTGGTGACAGCAAACCATATCTCCCCCACTTTCAATACGAGATTCCTGTTTTGCCTCCAGAAAAAAAGAATAATTTTTGGAAGACTTGATAAATTCCATGGAGTTTTTCAGTTTCTTTGTCACTCTATAAACAACAACAATGAATACATCTACCCCCCCCAAATTGATAATTTTTAGACCATAATTTTTAGGCCTAAAACATCTGATACTACAGTATGTTGTTAAATATGCGGCTAAAAGATAAATAGGTTCTGGCTCAAAAGCTTAGCTCATGTTTCAGACAGTTTTGAATTAGAATATTTAACCCCTTTACAACCCAAGGTGGTTTACATGTTAATGACCAGGCCAATTTTTACAATTCTGACCACTGTCACTTTATGAGGTAATTATTCTGGAATGCTTCAAAGGATCCCCCTGATTCGGAGATTGTTTTTTCGTGACATATTGTACTTCATGATTGTGGAAAAATTTCTTCAATATCACTTGCGTTTATTTGTGAAAAAAGCGGAAATTTGGCGAAAATTTTACATTTTTTTTATTAGGGAGCTATAAGGTTTAAAAGTTGACCAATGATTTCTCATTTTTCCAACAAAATTTGAGAGCCGCTGATGTGCCTAAACAATGGAAACCCCCCACAAGTGACACTATTTTGGAAACTAGACCCCTCAGGGAACTTATCTAGATGTGTGGTGAGCACCTTGAACCCCAAGGTGCTTCACAGAAGTTTATAGCATTGAGCCGTAAAAATACAATTTTCACATTTTTCCCACAAAAATGATTTTCAGCCCCAAATTTTTGCATTTTCATAAGGTTAACAGGAGAAATTGCACCATGTAGTTTGTTGTGCAATTTCTCCTGAGTAAGCAGATACCCCATATGTGGGGAAAAACCACTGCTTGGGCATACGGCAGGGTTCGGAAGGGAAGGAGCACCATTTGACTTTTTGAATGTAAAATTTTCCTGAATAATTAGCGGATGTGCCCCTGATGTGCCTAAACAGTGGAAACCCCCCACAAGTGACACCATTTTAGAACCTAGACCCCTCGGGGAACTTGTCTAGATGTGTGGTGAGCACCCTGAACCCCCAAGTGCTTTACAGACGTTTATAACATGGAGTCGTGAAAATAAAAAAATCTAACTTTTTCCACAAAAATGATGTTTTAGCCCCAATTTTTTTTTCACAAGGGTAAGAGGAGAAAATAGACACCAAAAACTTCTCCTGAGTACACCAATACCCCATATGTGGGGAAAATATAGTGTTTGGGCGCACGGCAGAGTTCAGAAGGGAAAGAGCACTGTGTGACTTTTTGAACTCAAAATTGGCTGGAATTGAGAGCGGACGCCATGTAACGTTTGGAGAGCCCCTGATGTGCCTAAATAGTGGAAACCCCCCACAAGTGACCCCATTTTGGAAACTACACCCCTCAAGGATTTTATCAAGGGGTATAGTGAACATTTTAAACCCAGAGGTACGTCACAGAATTTGATAACATTAGGTCATCATATTGAATAAGTTCGGCATCGGGTACTCAGGTATGCACCATGTATCGCGGGTGCTCGAGTGACATGCTCGAGTCCCCGCCCACATGTTTCACGGTTATTAGACACACAAAAAAATACATGCAGGGATCGCTCGTGCATGGCAGGCAATCCCCGCGAGGCTTTTTTGGCTGCGAAGCATATTGGGTTGAGACTCGAGCAAGTCACTTGAGCACCCGCGATACTCAGTGTATTCACCAAGCACCCGATGCAAACTCAAGTAGCAAGCACTTGCGCTCAACACTAGTCGCCATATCGTCATCTTTTTTTTTTTTACTTTTGAAAATAATCCCAACCCTAACCCCAACCCCAACCCTAACCCTAGCCCAACCCTAACCCTAGCCCAACTCTAGCCCCAACCCCAACCCCAACCCTAACCCTAGCCCAACCCTAACTCTAGCCCAACCCTAATCCTAGCCCCAACCCTAACTCTAGTCCAACCCTAACCCTAGCCAAACCCTAACTCTAGCCCCAACCCTATCCCTAACCCAACCCTAGCCCAACCCTAACCCTAGACCAACCTTAACCCTAACGATAGAGTTTATTTTTTACGTTGTTCCTCGTGTGGTATAAGTGATTAAATGCCTTTATTCTTCGGGTCTGTGTGATTACAATGATACCAGAATCATATCAGGTTTTTATGATTGACAGCTGTCACACGCTAAAAGACGCTTTTTTTTGTAAAATCTAGTTTTTGCATCATCATATTTTGAGAGCTATAATTTTTCCATATTTTGGCCGACAGAGTCATGTGATGGCTTGTTTTTTGCGGGATGAGTTGACGTTTTTATTGGTGCCATTTTCTGGCATGTGACATTTTTTGATCATTTTCTATTCCAATTTTTGAGAGGCAGAATAAACAAAAAACAACTATTCAGGAATTGTTTTTTTTTTATTTTTTTTATGCTGTTCCGCATGTGGTAAAATTGATAAGGTAGCTTTATTCTTCGGGTCAGTACGTTTACAGTGGTACCACATTTATATAGTTTTACTATGTTTCGGCGCTTTTACGCAATAAAAGCTATTTTATAGATAAAAGGTTTTTTTGCATCGCTTTATTCTGATAGCTATAACTTTTTTATTTTTTGGCTCATGGAGCTGTATGGAGGCTTGTTATTTGCAGGACAAGATGACATTTTCAGTAGTACCATTTTTTTTTACATTCGTCTTTTTGATCGCGTGTTATTCTATTTTTTGTTTGGCGGTATGATGATAAAGCATTGTTTTTTGCTTAGTTTTTTTTTTTACCATGCTCACTAAAGGGGTTAACTAGTGGGACAGTTTTATAGGTCAGGTCATTCCGGACGCGGCGATACCAAATATGTGTACTTTTATTTTTTTTTTCATAATAATATTTATTTATGGGTACTTTATATTTTTATATCTGGTGGATTATTTATCCCTGTGCTATACAGGCTGTCAGCGCTGCGGATGCAGAAGATACTTTGGTCAAGCACTGCGCATGACCAAAATATCTTCCTGCTGTCTGGTGACCTGGATGTTGCCATGACGACATCGGGTCATCATGGTAACATCCGGGAATCTGCGGCAGACAGCGCTGGAGGCCGGGAGAGGAGGTGAGTATTGCGATCACCTCCCCTTGCCCCCGCAATGCTGCGATCGACTTCGAACTTGGTGTGTGGGCGAATATAAGAACCCTATATGCCACCCAAATACAGCCACCTTTTGACTTTCCTAGATTTTCTTGTCCTGTCCTTTTTGTGACTGTCTGGGGGTGTTTTTTTTTTTAAATAAAGACCATATTTTATTTATGAGTACTTGTTTTAATAGTGAATCTATGTGTAACTCGTGTAACATACCATTTTAGGGTTACATCACATTTTTGTTCAAGGAGGGATAAAAGAAAAAATATACAAAAAAGGTAAGGTTTAGCAACTGTTTTACTAATCGAATACTAAAATCGCAAGCGCTACAATGATACTGCTGGCTGTTGTCGTAAATTATTTTCCGTGTGTGTACATACCTATCAACACAGTTTTTTAGGATTACAGAATATTTTTTAAGGAGGTGAAAATGTAATCACAAAATATATATAAAAAATAAAAAGGTCAAAGGGAACATGCCTTGCTACATGATTTCAGCCATATATGTTTAACTCTACACTAGTGTTTAGCCACCCCCGTAGTGTTCGAGTTCGGCTCGGTTCGTCGAACACCCTTCGAACACCGTTAAAACCAATGGCAGGCAAACAAAAACACATAGAAACACATAGAAAACACCTTCAAAGGTGTCCAAAAGCTGACAAACTGCTCAGAAGACATAACTAACACATGGAAAAGTGACAAGTACATATAGTCATGCGAAAAGAAAAGAGGTGGAGGAGTAAAAGGAGGGGGAGACACAGATATAGGCATGTCATGCCCTTCTAAAATCCAAAAAGTGAGAAGTCAACACGGCCAGTCCGTTCCTGCCCGTGCCACCTCCGTTTGTGCCAGAGCCGCGGTGAACCCTGACGGCCAGCCCCCCTCTCCCAATACTGGTGCCTGTCCGCTGGTGGGTCGAGCGAGCCCCCCTGTGGTGGAGGCAGCTCTAAGCTTTTTAATTTAAATTGTCTCTCTAATTTGAATGAATACACTTTAAATCCTTTTACAAGGATCTATTGAAGGGCAAGTCTCATGCCAGCAGCCGCGTAATTCCAGCTCCAGTAGCATCCACTAAAGCTGCTGCAGTTAAAAAGCTTTTATAAGGATCGAGCTCGGCTGTCCACCGCAAGGCGTCCTACCGCCAGTCCCAGCCCCTATGCCTTGGGGTGCCTCCTGATGCTCTTCACTGAGTATCCCGTGGTCCCGAAGCATTTCCTTTGAAAAAATTAAGTGTCTAAACTACAGGTGGTGTAGCTTGCTTAACAGCTGGGATAATCCGCTGACTAGCAGACACTGCTACTAGGCACAAAGTATTTCCTGGGCTAGATGCAGTTAAAAATTTGTAATTAGATACTCTCGTTGGATGCTGAGAAAGCATTCCATAGAGTCTCCTGGCACGCCATATATTGTTCTCTTAAAAAGCTTGGGGTAGGGGTCTAGGGGACCCTTTTATAGCCAAAATCTCGGCCCTGTATCGCAATGCGTCACCTAGGCTGAAGATAAATGGAACTGTAGCACCCCGAGGGCTCGGTTGCTGCAGAGGTATTGCACCTCACCCAGAGGTGTGATATCTCACTCTCAGGTAAGGATGGAGTGTGGATCAGGACCCCGACACCTGCATGCATTACACCACATTGCCGTGTGGCAGGGCGACCAATATGCCCCTGAGATGGGCACGACAGTCCCTGTCCCTGGCTGGAGTGGGGGGAGGGAACACTGAGGAAGGGGAACCCTGCAGTGCAGGAGCAGGGAGGAAGCAGTTCCTGGGTGCATTGAGAAGGGAGTATAAAAGGTGGGCACCATCTTAGTTCAGTGCAGAGAAGTCTGAGCAGACGTGACAGGGAGCAGGGGCTCTGCATGAGCTCTGCTCCGGAGGCGGGCCTAGTAACAGAGGCCCAGGCCTGGAAGAGGGAGAAGGAAGGAAGAGGAGCGGAGAAGGCTCCAGGAACGAGGAACGAAGGGATCCCAGGGGTGTGGATGGGCGAGTCGCCACCGCACGCCCGAATCCACCTGCGTGGAGGGGTCAGGCCAAAGGGGGAGACCGGTCCCCAAAACTAGTGGAGGCGGGAAACGACCCTCAGCTAGAAACTGGAGGCTGTGACATTTTATGTGGCGCAGCCCCTCGCTACACCCGCTAGGAGGGCAGAACATAGGGTCAGAGAAACTGGCGCCAAGTTTACCAAGAGGAGGCCCGAGGTAGCCGGACAGAAGGGTTGGTAAGAAAGGCCAGACAAAGGACACACAAAGGGGGTCCTGTGAAGCGCTCCAAAGTTATCTGGGAGTTGTCTGAGCCCCTCACCTGGTGAGCACAGTACGACGTGGGCAGCCGTTACCTGCAGAAGTGGTCTGGATAATAAGAACTGTGAGTAAAGGCCCTGGACTGCATCACTGACTCCGTGTCGTTACTGCTGCTGCCCTGCACCATCACCCCCATCCTCCGCATACACTGCCCTGAGGCTATACTCCTCCCGTGGGGAGTTATGATACGCTCTGCTGCACCCACAACACCAGCCTCAGCGGTCTGCCCTGCAGCGGCGGTTCACTCTGACCGCAATCCACGGGTGGCATAGTCGGACATTTAAACATCAAAACCACATAAATAGTTCCGCCACTGGTTTGACCGCCCTGAGCCACGGAACCGGGTCGCCGCCACGGAGACTACAACCACCAGCATCCACCAAAAAGGGTCCGGCTCCGGATGTCCCAAGGCCCAGGGGGCGCGTCAGAATATTTTCATCACCTTTCATAATCACCAATGGGACAAGGCAGGGATGTCCTCTGTCCCCTCTCTTATACATCCTAGTGATGGAGCACCTGCTGTCATCAATTCGCCATAACCCCAATATTAGGTGGATTAAGGTGGGAGGCACCGAGTACAAGTGCTCTCTATTTGCTGATGATGTCCTAGTATATATCACTCAATCACATATATCCATCCCTGCTGTTATGGCTGAAATAGATCACTTTGTTACATGGTCAAATTTTAAAATCAATACAGCGAAGTCTGAGGCCCTCGATGTCTCCCTCCCCATATCCATACAGGATTCCATCCAGTCCAACTTTCCCTTTGCCTGGCCCTCACAGGGTATCAAATTCTTAGGAATTCCTATTCATAGAGACCTCTCCCGTCTATGTTATCTTAATTTTGGGCCATTTATTGAACAACTCCATACAGACCACAGTTGGCAAGTTAGAACTGTAAGATTCACTACGTGAACCACTGGTGTTTTGTGGAAAAGCACATGTACACTGTGTTCCAAATTATTATGCAAAAAGTGTTTAGGAGTGATAAGGGAAGAATTTGTTTGTTTCTCAGTTAAACTCATTGATGGTGATGTGTGTCAGGGCTCTTTATATCACTGTAAGCAATTGCAGACACCTGTGCTAATTAGTTTGGCAGGTGTGTCCAATGAACGGCAAGACTACTTAAGAAGGCTGTCCCAATTATTAAGCAGCCTATATTTTCTGCCAAAATGGGAAAGAAAAGGGATGTGTCGGCTGCTGAGAAGCAACAAATTGTGGAGTGTTTAGGTCAAGGCATGACAGCAATCAACATTGTGCGATGATCAGGATGAAGTGTCTTGGCAATCAAGAAGTATGTAGCTGATTCACAGTACACACGTGTGCGTCCTGATAAGGGCAAATTGAGGACTCTTTCCTACAGGCAATTACGTCAGGTTAAAAGAGCAGCGGCAAAAAAGCCTTGTCATAGCAGCAGACAAGTTTTTGAAGCTGCTGGTGCCTCCAACGTCCCCCGAACAACAAGATGCAGGATCCTTCAGAGGTTTGCAGTTGTGCATACGCCATCCTGTCGACCTCCTCTATCCACTGCACACAAGCAGAAATGGCTCCAGTGGGCCAAACATTACATGAAGACTGATTTCAAAACTGTTTTGTTCACGGTTGAGTGCCGTGCAACGCTCGATGGTCCAGATGGAAGGAGTGGAGGATGGCTGGTTGATGGACACCCCACGCAAACATGGCTGCAGCGCCAACAAGGAGGAGGTGGAGTAATGTTTTGGCTGGAATCATGGGGAAAGAGATTGTCAGCCCCTTTAGGATCCCTGAAGGGGTAAAGATGGACTCCATAATGTATGTGGAGTTTCTCAAACAGCACTTCCTGCCATGGTTCAAGAAGAAGAACCGTGTATTCCGCAGCAAGATCATTTTCATGCATGATAATGCACCGTCTCATGCTGCACATAACACATCTGCATCTCTGGCTGATATGGGCATAAAAGGGGACAAACTTATGGTGTGACCCCCATACTCCCCTGACCTCTACCCCATTCAGAACCTCTGGAGCATCATCAAAAGGAGTGTCTATGATGGCGGGAGGCAGTTCACATCTAAGCAACAGCTCTGGGAGGGTATTCTGTCCTCATGCAAAACAATTGAAGCAGAAACCATCCAAAACCTGACAAATTCAATAGACGAGAGAGTTCAGAAGCTCCTTTCGAACAAGGGGTCCTATGTGCAAATGTAACCTCACCTAGAATAAAGTTTTGAGTTGAAAACTGTTTGATTTCAGTTTCTAGTAACCTGCTAATGCTTATAATTTCAAAAGTGACCATTTTTTTGGTCTTTATTAAAATGAAAAGGTTGATCGAAGAGTGTGGGGGATCTAAAAGTGTGGCAACCCAGTAGTCAGGATTACTTCGAATTCTGACAATCTGAGGGTCATGTTGCAGGTAGTGCAGCAAGAAGGCACATATGTGTCTTGCGCATCTCGGAACCCCAAAATTATTTTCCGGGCTAGATGCAGCTAAAAAATATTATTAATTTTAAATCTGGTGGAGCTTAGTATAGATGGCCTAATAGAATCAGTACTGCACACTGCTACAAAGCCCAAATTATTTTCCAGCCAAAATACAGATAAACATGATTAGTAATTTGAAAGGTTAAAATGGTTGGTGAGGTGATTTTAACCAATCATCAAGCTTTTACTCTCCCCAGGATGACACAGGGGTAGAAAAGTCGTTTCGGATCCATGATTTGTTCATCTTTATGAACGTGAGTCTGTCTACATTATCAGTGGAGAGCCGCGTGCGCTTATCTGTCAGCACACCACCAGCAGCGCTGAACACACGTTCAGACAGAACGCTGGCTGCGGGGCATGACAAGATCTCCAAGGCGTAAGTGGCGAGCTCCGGCCATTTATCCAGATTGGAAGCCCAAAAAGAGCAAGGGTCCGGTGACACAGTCTTGGCTTCAATGTTTACTTGGAGATACTCCTGTACCATCGTCTCTTAGCGTTTACTATGTGTCAGACTTCTTGTCTCCTGTGGCCTTGCAAAGGATGAGCTAAAAAAGTGGTGAAATGATTTCGCAAAATTGATGGTACCAGCAGATACTGTGTTTCTGTTACGGTTTGAGTGCTGAACACTCGACGGTCCCACGGTTGGAAAGTAGGAACTGTGAGATTCACTACGTGCACCACTGGTGTTTTGTGGAAAAGCACATGTAAGATTCTGCAACAGTCTCTGCTGATACTCCTGCATGCGTGCATCCCTTTCTATGGCAGGAATTATTTCTGCAAATTTACTTTTGTACCGGGGATCTAACAGTGTGGCAACCCAGTAGTCAGGATTATTTCTAATTCTCCCAATTCGAGGGTCATGTTGCAGGTAGTGCAGCAAGAAGGCACTCATGTGTCTTGCGCATCCAGGAGCACGAAGTCCCTGTTGTGTTGGTGGCGAGGTAACAATCATGCTTCCTTCCTCTGTCCTCTCCCCCCAACCTCGCACAACAGAAAGGTGATCAAGGTCTCCCTCATCTGATGAGTCTTCCATCAGTTCGTCCTCCACTTCTTCCTGGGCTCCTGCATCTTCCTCACTAGTTTGGCTGCTACCATGCGCCCTGGTAAAACCATCTCCCCCACCCTCACATGCCTGCCGCCTTGGTGCTGCCGACCGTCTGGACCTTGCAGATGTTAGCCCTTCCGCATACAACTCCTCCTCCTCTACTTCCTCCACCTCCTCTTGTGCCACCACCTGACTCCGAATTCTGTTTAACATGTGCTCCAGCATGTAAATCACCGGAATAGTCATGCTGATAATGGCATCGTCAGCACTAAACATCTTCGTCGCCATTTCAAAACTGTGCAGAAGGGTGCATAGGTCCCTGATCTGAGACCACTCCTCCAGCGTGATTTGCCCCACCTCTGGATCCCGTTGGCCCAGGCTATACGTCAGAACGTATTGCACCAGGGCTTGTCGGTGCTGCCACAGTCACTGCAACATGTGCAGAGTTGAATTCCACCGGGTAGGCACATTGCATTTTAGGCGGTGAAGTGGCAGGCCCAACGACTTCTGTAGAGATGTATGTCGCTGAGCTGCGGGATGCGAACGGTGGAAGTGAGCACACAGTGACCGTGCCCTCAGCAGAAGGCCATCTAGTCCAGGATAGTGGGCTGAAAATTGCTGGACAACCAGGTTCAACACGTGAGCCATACAAGGTACTCGTGTGACATTGCCCCGGCGAAGGGCCGCACCCAGGTTTGCAGCATTGTCGCACACGGCCTTCCCTGGCTTCAGGTCCAGTGGAGACAACCATTCACGAAATTTTTTCTCCAGAGCTGACCACAACTCCTCAGCTGTGAGACTCACATTCCCCAGACAATTCAAAGTAAAAACCGCCTGATGACGTTGAGACCTACTGCCAGCATAGTAAGGAGGTGTGCAGGATCCCTTCTGCGCAGTTAGAAAGCTTGTGGTATGACCAGACAGGCTTTGGGTGCAGGTGGAGGACCGAGAGGAGGTTGAGGAGGCAGAAGCAGTGGAGGAACTTTGAGATAAAGAGGATTGACGCACAACTCGTGGGGACGGCAAGACTTGGACAGCAGCCCCTTGTCCTGCTGTCACCATAGTTACCCAGTGCCCAGTCAGTGACATGTAACGCCCCTGTCCATGCCTACTCGTCCAAGTGTCTGTGGTGAAATGCACCCTGTCACACACAGAGTTTCTCAAAGAAGCGGTGATGTTGTGTGCGACATGCTGGTGGAGCGCAGGCACACTTTTCTTTGAGAAGTAGTGCCGACTGGGCATCTGGTACTGGGGCACTGCGACGGACATAAGGTCTCGAAAATCCTCCGTGTCCACCAGGCGGAAAGGCAGCATTTCTGTAGCCAAGAGCTTGCAGATGGTGAAATTCAACCTCTTAGCTTTCTCATGGCTAGGAGGAAATGGTCTTTTACTTGTCCACATCTGAGGGACTGAGGGCTGGCTGTTGTGCTTAGACGAGGTTGATAAGGGTGTCCACGGCAAACTGCCGGTCTGTGAGGAAGATGCAGGCGGACATGTTAGGTTGCCTTGATCCAAAGGTGGTACTATCGATGTCGGACAGCGCTCAACACCAGCTGGTGTTACCACCTCCAAAGAAAATGATGACCTGCCAATCACGCTGGCTGTTGCGGATAAAGAGGTGGCAGGTCTGCGTCCCAAAACAGGTGTGACTGCTTTCCCCCCAGTCACAGAGGATGAAGAGGTCGCAGATGCACAAGATGGGGCAGACGGTGGTTGGCCCGGCCGGCTAGGCCGCATTGTAGCACAGTGAGCTTCCCACTGCAACTTATGCTTCATGTCCATGTGCCGGTTCATGCATGAAGTACTCAAACTATGTATTTTTTGAGCTATACTTAGCTTTTGTTGACAAATGTTACAGATAACACGAGTTGGGTCATCTTTATCGATCTGAAAAAATGCCCAGGCTATGCAAGGCTTAGCACCCATGCGACCTGAAGAGCCACCACGACTTGTGGTCAGAGGCAGAGTTGCGTTTGAGGATGCAGTTGTTGACGTGCTTCCAGTACTACGTCTCTGTCCAGGAAGGCGCAACCTGACCTCGTCGTGACTAGCATCCTCCTCCACCTCCTCTGCTGACCTCATCTCTTAGCTGACTGTGGGTTGACAGTAAGTGGGATCTCCAACCTCATCATCATCACCCTGTGTGTTATCACACCCGTCGTCCTCAGAGCCAACCTGTTCCTGCCCTGACAAAAAACTAAAGTTGTCGCTCCAATCAGGTATTTGAGTCTCATCATCCTCTTCCTCATTGTCTCCACCAACAGGAGTTACAGTTTGGGAATGAGGGTCTACATTATGGTCAGAACCTTCTGCTTCTGGTCCTGGATCCGACTCAAAGATTCTGGGCATCAGTGCAGATCATTTCCTCTTCTGGATTCATAGAAGCGCTGGAGCCGACCTCTGATTCCCAGGCTATAGTATGAGTAAACAGCTCTGCAGACTCAACCATCTGTTCTACCTCATACTCAGACGGGCAGCTGGAGATTTGGGAGCTGTGAGGAAGCAAGTGCGATTGGGGTGACACCTCTGAGGACTGGAGTATTTGTGATGTTGAAGTTGATGTGGAGGAGAGCCCACTTGAAGGAGCACTTGATATCCGTTGAAGCACCTGCTGTTTTTGTGCCTCATCTGGAATTTGTAGCGATTGGCGTGGCCGTAAGAAAGGGATCTTATCACATTGTCTGCTAAAAGAAGTAGACATTTTAGTTTTGCTGGAAGATGGTCTTTCTTCTGCAGATGTTACTGTTGCTTTAACACCTACTCCATGGACACAACCTTTTTTCCACTTCCCAACACACCTATTCCCCTTTCCACCAGCAGCAGGCCTTTTTCCACTCATTTTGGTGGTTAACTAATTCACAACGCTGGAGTTGTTTGCACAAAAAACCAATGGATGGGAACCAAGCAGAGCCGAGTGGCCAAACTGTGGTATTAGGCCAAAACTATTGTCTGGGTTAGATGCAGAAAAAAATTATATTCAGTTTGCAACCTGATGGAGGTCAGTATAGATGGACTAATAGAACAAGTCCCACACACTGCTAGAAGCCCAAATATTTTTTCAGAGCTAGATGCAGAAAAATATTATATTCAATTTGCAACCTGATGGAGGTCAGTATAGATGGACTAATAGAACAAGTCCCACACACTGCTAGAAGGCCAAATATTTTTTCAGAGCTAGATGCAGAAAAATATTATATTCAATTTGCAACCTGATGGAGGTCAGTATAGATGGACTAATAGAACAAGTCCCACACACTGCTAGAAGCCCAAATATTTTTTCAGAGCTAGATGCAGAAAAATATTATATTCAATTTGCAACCTGATGGAGGTCAGTATAGATGGACTAATCGAACAAGTCCCACACACTGCTAGAAGGCCAAATATTTTTTCAGAGCTAGATGCAGAACAATATTATATTCAATTTGCAACCTGATGGAGGTCAGTATAGATGGAGTAATAGAACAAGTCCCACACACTGCTAGAAGGCCAAATATTTATTCAGAGCTAGATGCAGAAAAATATTATATTCAATTTGCTACCTGATGGAGGTCAGTATAGATGGACTAATAGAACAAGTCCCACACACAGCTAGAAGCCCAAATATTTTTTCAGAGGTAGATGCAGAAAAAAATTATATTCAGTTTGCAACCTGATGGAGGTCAGTATAGATAGACTAATAGAACAAGTCCCACACAGAGCTAGAAGCCCAAATATTTTTTCAGAGCTAGATGCAGAAGAAAATTATATTCAATTTGCAACGTGATGGAGGTCAGTATAGATGGACTAATAGAACAAGTCCCACAAACTGCTAGAAGGCCAAATATTTTTTCAAAGCTAGATGCAGAAAAAAATTATATTCAATTTGCAACCTGATGGAGATCAGTATAGATGGACTAATAGAACAAGTCCTACACACAGCAAGAAGCCCAAATATTTTTTCAGAGGTAGATGCAGAAAAAAATTATATTCAGTTTGCAACCTGATGGAGGTCAGTATAGATGGACTAATAGAACAAGTCCCACACACAGCTAGAAGCCCAAATATTTTTTCAGAGCTAGATCCAGAAAAAAATTATATCAATTTGCAACGTGATGGAGGTCAGTATAGATGGAGTAATAGAACAAGTCCCACACACTGCTAGAAGGCCAAATATTTTTTCAGAGCTAGATGCAGAAAAATATTATATTCAATTTGCAACCTGATGGAGGTCAGTATAGATGGACTAATAGAACAAGTCCTACACACAGCTAGAAGCCCAAATATTTTTTCAGATGTAGATGCAGAAAAAAATTATATTCAGTTTGCAACCTGATGGAGGTCAGTATAGATGGACTAATAGAACAAGTCCCACACACTGCTAGAAGGCCAAATATTTTTTCAAAGCTAGATGCAGAAAAAAATTATATTCAATTTGCAACCTGATGGAGGTCAGTATAGATGGACTAATAGAACAAGTCCCACACACTGCTAGAAGGCCAAATATTTTTTCAGAGCTAGATGCAGAAAAATATTATATTCAATTTGCAACCTGATGGAGGTCACTATAGATGGACTTATAGAACAAGTCCCACACACTGCTAGAAGGCCAAATATTTTTTCAGAGCTAGGTGCAGAAAAATATTATATTCAATTTGCAACCTGATGGAGGTCAGTATAGATGGACTAATAGAACAAGTCCTACACACAGCTAGAAGCCCAAATATTTTTTCAGAGGTAGATGCAGAAAAAAATTATATTCAGTTTGCAACCTGATGGAGGTCAGTATAGATGGACTAATAGAACAAGTCCCACACACTGCTATAAGGCCAAATATTTTTTCAAAGCTAGATGCAGAAAAAAATTATATTCAATTTGCAACCTGATGGAGGTCAGTATAGATGGACTAATAGAACAAGTCCCGCACACTGCTAGAAGGCCAAATATTTTTTCAGAGCTAGATGCAGAAAAATATTATATTCAATTTGCAACCTGATGGAGGTCAGTATAGATGGACTAATAGAACAAGTCCCGCACACTGCTAGAAGGCCAAATATTTTTTCAGAGGTAGATGCAGAAAAATATTATATTCAATTTGCAACCTGATGGAGGTCAGTATAGATGGACTAATAGAACAAGTCCCACACACTGCTAGAAGGCCAAATATTTTTTCAGAGCTAGATGCAGAAAAATATTATATTCAATTTACAACCTGATGGAGGTCAGTATAGATGGACTAATAGAACAAGTCCCACACACTGCTAGAAGCCCAAATATTTTTTCAGAGGTAGATGCAGAAAAAAATTATATTCAATTTGCAACCTTATGGAGGTCAGTATAGATGGACTAATAGAATGATGCTATGCCCAAAAGGTTTTACTTCACTAGGTGCAGTAAAAAAAATGGTATTCTATACACAGGTGATGTAGCTTGCAACACAGATAGGCTACACCACTGACTAACTCACTCTGCAATAGGCCAAAAAGGATTAGCTTTGCTAGATTTAGCCAAATGCTGTGAAAAAAACTTGCACAGCACTGGCACAGACCTGCCTGGCAAAAACTGATAGGAACTGATCTAACTTAGTCCTGAAAAGGACTGCAATTACAATTAGTCTTTACTCCCAACCTATCTATTTAAGAGCACAGACCTGCCTGATAAAAGTCGTAGGAAATGCTGTAACCTAGTCCTTAAAAGGACTGCAATCACAACTATTCCCTACTCCCAAGCTATCTGTAGATTTGTACGAAAATTGGCTTGAAATTAACAAGGTATAGTGCACACAGCAACAGCGGTGCCGTCTAACACGCAGCTGCAGCAGTGAGAAAATGGTGGCGACGGGGAAAATGGCTGGGTCTTATAGGGCAAGGACATGTGACATACACTGCCAATGACACATGCCCTTGCTTGTGTGAAAAAAAACACTTCGCTCCGTGTGTGCGCTGCTGATAGGCTGACAGATTGCACCTCCCCACTGTAAATGCGGGAAAGACAGAAAAAAAAATGGAGATCTTCATTATTCCTGCAGAGATCCATCCCCTGCCCCTCCCCCACCCCGCTGTACACTCAAACTGCGTATTAACATTAATTTTCATCATTACTGAGAAAAAATCCAGTTATGATTTTGGTGCACAAACAGTTATCGAGCATAAACTCGAACAGCCGAATTTTTTTCAAATCGTTCGTGTTCGTCGAACGGCTCGAACACCGCCCAAAACAGCTCGAATTTGAGATTGGTGAACAGTTCAAGTCAAACACCGCTCATCTCTACTCTACACGTCATTTCAGAGAAAAAAGCTCAATTGTTGCTTGGGACCGAACTACACAGGAGACAAGTCAGACAGGCAGGTCCCCAGCTGCTTCTCCCATCTACTCCACTTTAATGTCAGGTCTCTCCATATACATGCAGGGAGAGACCCGTCACACCAGGACAGCGAGCTGGGAGCCGCAGGCGGCTATTAAACTACGTCTTTCTCTGAAACATCACAGCATTTTAAAGTTAAACATATATTGCTGAAATGATTCAGCCAAGGTCTGGTAAATTCTACCCATGGATTAGGAAGCATGTATCAGCTGTCACTTTCCTTTAAGTTTTTGCACAACTATATTGTGGCGCCCCTGCTGCGCATGAGTTCCACAGATCCTAGAGGGGTGCATGGACGGATTCCTCCACAAGAGGCCCTCATAGCATACATACACCTCCACCTTCCACCTCAGACCACCAGAGGGAGCCCGGATAGGGATATGAATAGGGAAGGTGGAGCTAGGCAGTCAGTCTAGTCTAGAGAAGACAGCTAATAGTTCAGCAGTGGAGCACGAGGCTCCTGAAAGCTAGACTCAGGGAGCTCAGTTAGAGCCCAAGGCGTGCCGATGCCATAAGAGCGGTGAAGGGTGGCAAGCTGCTGCTAGTGTGTATAGCCTAGTGAGGGCCTCGAGCGCAGCCAAAGGCTAGAGGAGCGAGTAGCATTGGGGGCAGAGGAGCTGTACAAGCTCAGCCCAGAAAACTTATACCAGACACCGGGTCCGCGTCTACGGGGCCGTATATTCCCCTGTAGAGACAACCGGAGACCCCTGGAAGACTTCAAGTCCCAGGATCACCCAAGAGCTTATACATACCAGAGCCAGGAGTCACGGAGGCCCCCCAAGCTGGGAGCGTGTACTCCAAGAGAAGGCCCTACCACAAAGTCAGCTGGTGCAGGACAGAGACAAAGTTAGGCCTAGCTCCAGGCAGGTCAGAAACTTACTACAGAAAGGCAAGAAACAGGAGGCCCTATACCCGCTCACTGGGGAGAATCCTGATATGCACCCTTCACCCTACAGTGCTCCGGAATGTGCCTGAACTTCCGTCAGTAAAAGGTACTGAAGTGAACTGTGTGTTTGCCTATCCTTCTTCAGGCTCTGCTGGGTTCTCCCTGTCCTACATCCCCTCATCCACGCTGCCCTGAGGCCTAGCTCCACCTGTGGGGAGCTATACCACCCAAGCTGCCTTAACACCGGCCTCAGTGTGCTGCCGCAGCGCTGGTGAACCTCACCAGACACCACAGGTGGCGTCACGAACTGTCACATAATTATCCACTCTTTTAAAGAGAGGCCCAGGGTACTGGCCCGGGAGCCGACTACCGCGACATCCCCAAAACTAACAACAAGGCCCGGGCGCCAAGTCCTCCCCATCCCCTGGGTACGTCATCTCTTTCCTGGCGTCATGAACAGGATTCCGTACCCGCTGCAATGACGGAGTGTCGCCATTGTTGGGCCGCCGAGCGGGAAGAAGGGCGGAACCGCGGGAAACTGAGGGGCTTACTTACAAAAAGCGCGTGAAGCCCCGGTCACGCCCCACACCTCGACGTCAAACCAGGAAGCGCCAGGTCCTGGAAGGAGCTTCGCAGAATGCTCTAACGTAGGACGCAAGCGACGCAAGGTCCTGAAGAAGACCGTCACCTGCGGAGCTGCGGCCTATCGGAAGAAAAGAAAAGAAGGTAGGCCACGGTTCGCTAGGGGGGCGCCAGGATGTCCGAGGAACAGCACAACGCCGGAATACTGGTTAACTGCCCTGATGCTCAACCTGCTCCCGACGCCGAGCAGGCCGGAGCAGCCGCTCCACCAGCAGGTCCTGTAACTCCTGTCATACCCATGGCCCTACCGTACATCCCTGGAGTGAAGTGACTCCCCCAGTACAGCGGCAAACCAGATACCCTGTCGAGATTTAAGGGGAAAATATGCGGTATACTGGACATGTACTCTATGGCAGGCAAGCAAAGAGCCGCTGTTGTATTAGGACCATTGACTGGTGCTGCGGAGCGGGAAGTAGAATCCTGGTCGGCCGCAGACCAGGAGTCAGTGTCTGTAATCTTTAAAAGGTTACAGACTGTCTTTGAAAATCGTACTGAGACAGACCTCCGGATGAGGTTCTACAACTGCTCTCAGCAACCGGAGGACAGTGTTCGGGACTATGCCTGGCGCTTACAAGGGGCCCTGCGGGCTCTGAAACAGGTTAGTCCAACCAGCATCAATGATGAAAATAAAATGCTGAAAGAACAGTTTATCCGGGGACTGAGGTCCCAAGAGGAGAGCAGGACTGTGCGTTGGTGGTCCCTGGATCATCCAGATGCCACCTTTGACACCCTTAAGGACATGGCTATAAAAGGACTGCAGCCCCTGGAAACAACTGCTATCCAATGTTACCAGGGTGGGGCCACCCCAGTGCCTGCAACGTCCACCTTTTCCCCAGTGGCTGCTGAAGCCAAGGTGCAAGCAACGTCCCCTAGTGAGCTGGACAGCCTGCGCTCTGAAGTGCGTCAGTTGAGCCAACCCCTGACCATTGTACTGAGTGCCCTGCAGCTGCGGACGGAGCCTGAGGAGGAAGAAAGGATCCTGCTAGCCGATAGCCCTGAGGATGTCCCCTGGATGAGAAGGAGGAAGAGGACAATGCCACCCCCTGGGAGGATCAGCGACCAACGCCGTCCACCGAGGGACCCTGTCTGCCACCGCTGCCACAAGTCAGGTCACACCATCCAGAGCTGTCTTTTAAACGAGAAAACCCTGGGTCCGAGGGCCAACACCCAGGAATAGACTCAGCAGGCCCCTCAGACTGGCACAGCAGGTACGTGGGAGGAAGACCTTTCCTGTCCATAATCCTGGACGGCATTGCGATACCTGCCCTGCTGGACACTGGATCTCAGGTAACAATTTTGCCTGATGTCCTTTACAAGAGATACTGGTCCATGGACAGTCTCCAACTCCAGAACCCATATTTTTCAGTATATGCCTCTAACGGCCTCCCTCTTAACCTAGTCGGGGTTAAGGATGTGACGGTAAAGGTGGGGAGAATGGAACTGAAGGACCAGGGACTCATTGTGGTAGAGACTGTCTCTGATGACGCAGGACTGAATATGGTACTAGGCACTAACATTGTTGCTAACTGTTTGGAGGAAGTGGTGTTTTTTCTCCAACAGCTCGCTAACGCCGCTGTTGGAGAGCTGATAACCCGGGAAGGTTCCTCCCTGGAGAAGGAAATGTCTCTGCAAGCAAAGCAGATGTGGAATGAGAGAAGCCGGCTGTTTATCTACCGTGAGAAGCTGTGCCGGAGATACGTCAATCCAAAAACCCATGAGATAGTATGGCAGATAGTGGTCCCCAAGACAGACATCCAAATGGTGTTGGAGGCCTACCACGATCAGGCAGGGCACTTTGGCTGGCAGAAGCTAGAGACCCTGCTGAAGTGTCGATTCTACTGGGTAGGAATGCGCAGCTCCATTGAGCGGTGGTGCCGAAACTGTGGACCCTGTAGTCTCAGAAGAAAAGACTACAGCAGCCAGAAGGCACCCCTGCAATACATCAAGACAACTCGACCCCTGGAGATCGTGGCCCTGGACCATGTCAAGCTGTCACCCAGCAGGTCAGGCTACTCCTATGCTCTGACCATGGTGGATCACTACTCCAGGTTCCTGGTGGTCACCCCAGTCAAAGATCTGATGGCAGAGACAGCTGCAAAAATGTTCCAGGCGTGTTTCTGCAGACCCCATGGATACCCTGAGCAGGTGCTGACGGACCAAGGCCCGGCCTTTAAGGCTGAGTTGTTCAAAGAGTTCTGCCATCTCTACGGGTGTAAGAAAATAAGAACTACACCGTACCATCCACAAACCAATGGTCTCTGTGAAAAGATGAACAACATCATCATCGACCTGCTGAAGACCTTACCACTTGAGGAGATAAACCAGTGGCCAGACCTACTACCTGACCTGGTAGATCTGTACAATCACATACCTGTGAGTTCCACCAATTGCACTCCAGCATATCTCATGCGAGCAAGACCAGGAAAGTTGCCCATGGACCTGGAGCTCGGTGTTGTAGAACCAAAAGCAGATGTGACCACTGAGGACTGGGACACGACCAGGCAGGAGCAGTACAGAAGAGCACAAGCCTGTGTCGAAGACAGTCTCACTCAGGTGAGGGACAAGCAGGAAGCTCAATACAACAGAGGTGCCCCAGCAGGACCCTTCAGACCTGGTGCAGTAGTGTTAAAAAGGAAGAGAAGAAACCACAAACTTGATGACCAGTGGGAGAGAGAACCCTACACTGTGTTGAATTCAAGATTTGACAATAAGAAAACCTGCCTAATTAGTAAAGACAGAGGAATAGCGACTGCAATGGTATCTAGAGACCATCTGAAGTTGTGTCCAGATCTGCTAAAGCCCCAAGGAGGAGTGCCTCTCATTATCCCGAAGGAACCTAAAGAAGCAGTAATCCATACTGACTTAGGAGACTTCCCTGCAGATTGGCCTCAACTAAGAGGAGCAGTAATAATACCTGTGATCCACTTCTTTCAACAGCCAGAGGACCCTCCACAGCAAGTTGAACCTGTATGTGCTGCAGAAGAGCCTAGTGCTGCAGAAGAGCCAGCTCAAGAAGAATCCCCGGATGAAGGATCCCCAGCAGGAGAAGAGCAAGAAGGCCCAGCCAATGGTGAACTTGTCAAGCCCAAAGGGAGGTTAAGGCAGTTTCTCAATACCATCACTAGTAGACCAAACCATGTAGCTGACAATACTGATACCTCACAGACCACCGCACTACGCAGATCTACACGTACTATGAGAGGTCAACCCCCTGTCAGATACACTGAGTAAAATAGTTAAACTTCTGACAAGTGTAGATAGTTACCCTTGGGGTATTATATAGCATTGTATTGTATATTACTGTATTATCTTGTATATTGCCATGTATTCATTGCCTTTTATATGCATTTAACTTATATTTTTGCCTTCATTAATGGACAATTCAAGTGATATGGATACTTTACCAATTTACTTCTCATTACCCGTATGGGTACTTAAGAACTCTGTGGCTGAGGACTATGTGCAGCCCAAAGACTTTTCTTTGCAAATATTTGCACTCCCTGGAGTGCCCCTTTGAGCAACCTATCCGGAAGAGACTTGGACTTCTAGGTTGCTTATTCCAATACATATATCTATTTAATACTTATCAATGTTATATGCAACGTTTAAGAATGTGCCTCCCATAAAGGGAAGATTGTTATAGTTCATGCTATATTGTTGTTTCAAAATGTACTTCAGCCCGGGAGTGCTAAGCTTTGCTAGAGGGGAATGTGGCACCCCTGCTGCGCATGAGTGCCACAGATCCTAGAGGAGTGCATGGACATATTCCTCCACAAGAGGCCCTCATAGCATACATACACCTCCACCTTCCACCTCAGACCACCAGAGGGAGCCCGGATAGGGATATAAATAGGGAAGGTGGAGCTAGGCAGTCAGTCTAGTCTAGAGAACACAGCTAATAGTTCAGCCGTGGAGCACGAGGCTCCTGAAAGCTTGACTCAGGGAGCTCAGTTAGAGCCCAAGGCGTGCCGACGCCATAAGAGCGGTGAAGCGCGGCAAGCTGCCGCTAGTGTGTATAGCCTAGTGAGGGCCTCGAGTGCAGCCGAAGGCTAGAGGAGTGAGTAGCATTGGGGGCAGAGGAACTGTACAAGCTCACCCCAGAAAACTTATACCAGACACCGGGTCCGCATCTACGGGGCCGTATATTCCCCTGTAGAGACAACCGGAGACCCCTGGAACTCTTCAAGTCCCAGGATCACCCAAGAGCTGATACGTACCAGAGCCAGGAGTCACGGAGGCCCCGCAAGCTGGGAGCGTGTACTCCAAGAGAAGGCCCTACCACAAACTCAGCCGGTGCAGGACAGAGACAAAGTTAGGCCTAGCTCCAGGCAGGTCAGAAACTTACTACACAAAGGCAAGAAACAGGAGGCCCTATACCCGCTCACTGGGGAGAATCCTGATATGCACTCTTCACCCTACAGTGCTCCGGAATGTGCCTGAACTTCCATCAGTAAAAGGTACTGAAGTGAACTGTGTGTTTGCCTATCCTTCTTCAGGCCCGGCTGGGTTCTCCCTGTCCTGCATCCCTACATCCACGCTGCCCTGAGGCCTAGCTCCACCTGTGGGGAGCTATACCACCCAAGCTGCCTTAACACCGGCCTCAGTGGGCTGCCGCAGCACTGGTGAACCTCACCAGACACCACAGGTGGCGTCACAAATTTTCACATAATTATCCACTCTTTTAAAGAGAGGCCCAGGGTACGGGCCCGGGAGCCGACTACCGCGACATCCCCAAAACTAACAACAAGGCCCAGGCGCCGAGTCCTCCCCATCCCCTGGGCGCGTCAATATTACTAGCCATTTTAACAAGCTTATGTGCCACAGCAATAATGGTGACTATTGCTGCAACATAATTTCTGGTTATGTATCCCTATGTATTGACATGGTTTTTAAGGATTTTTGCTTAAGGGGGAGAATTAAAAAAAATATATATTTATATTATATTTATATATAATATTTATATTATATTTATAACATAAAAACAACCGTTTAACAAGTAAAATTTAACCATTGTATACACCACAACAATATTTCTGTTGCAAACATTGCAGTGAGTTGCAGGTTGTATTGCAGGTAATTAAAAGCAACAATAATTTTTTATACAATGTGCTATCATATAATATATATTTGTATATACCAACATAATTTGCCTAAAAAATGAAACATTGAAGTTTTTAGGCATATAAAATGTTCTCTTTGTTTGAATACCAACAGTGACTAGCAATAAGAATATGAGATTTAATTGAAAATATGAAGGCAGTGAGATCTGGGGTGGAAAGGGAAACATATTAGCATCCAATCTAAAAATTCAGATCAGTATTTTATGTAGTTCCCTGTGCAGCAGTATGTGGTAAACCAGTGTGCCTCAATGATTCTAAGCTTTCAACCCCCTTCTGAAATCAAAGCACCCCAAGATCATAATACTTTAAAGAGGATATGTCAAAAATAAAAAATGGGCAGTTTAAGCACTTATTTTATTTTCATATCTGCCCTGAATAATCCAGTTTTTGTTTTTCTTAAATCCACCATAAAGATGCAGGAATATAAGCCTTGCTATTTAGTGTTGATTTTTCTGCTTTTTACAAGGGGGTGTGGCTTACAGGATTCTCAGGATTCTCTGCATGAGGACCCCATGAGCAATGCCCCCCTTGTAAAGACCATAAAAATTAGCACTAATAAAAAAGACCCAGACCTTTGGAACCAGATGGCGGATTTAAAAAGGAAAAGGCATAATACTCAGAGGAGCAGTGATAACAAAATAACAGCAAGAGCAGGCTACATCAGACCTGGTGACAGGTCCTCTTCAATTTGCACAAATACAAATAAAGAGATGTACCACAAGGGTAAAATTCTATGAATTGGCAAAAAAATTTCTATCCATAAAACATTTATTTTTGCCATCAAAATCAGATCTAGTTTAGGTTCATTACATCTTCAGGCATGTCAGATATAAATTTTAAAATAATGTTGGACATCAAAATTAGATCTAGCTTAGCTTCTTTATATCTTCGGAAACATCAATATAAATTTTTAAATCATTTTGGGCATCAAAATCAGATCGATCTGGTTTAGGTTCTTTACATCTTCAAACATGTCAAGTATAAACTTAAAAAAAATTTCATGGCAAGTATAATGCTACAATCAAACACATAGTTGTCATTGATATTTTATGAAAAATACAGGAGGACATTCAACAGAGCAATGTAAAGCTTTATACACGACAAGGCTCTAGAGCCGCTACAAACACTGCATGTGTTTTTAGTAGATAGCAAAATATTAAGATACTGTATGTGTTACTTCTGGTTACACGAATATCAGAAAAAATTCCCATTTATTAACATGCCAGTCAATTATGGCAGAGTGTTGTGCCTAGGCTGCCTGGATGTCTGTTTAAAGCTGGTCTGTCACCAAATGTTTTTATAATGCAAACTACAATATTAAATGCAATGGTAGATAGATTTCTTATGCTTAATGAGGCTTGTGTACTTACTTTGAAAATCCATGTCAGAATAGTTATATAATTTTGATATTAACAACGACATGAGTCCAGAGTAAAGAGTGAAAGAACTCTTGAATTTAAGTGTATTTCTTTTCTGTTCACCCAGCCTGAATAGCTACAGCTTGCAGTGTGAGATTTCAGCAACAGCATGGAGGAGGGGCATTGAGGAGCAGAGCAGACTTTGGGGATGGGGACAGATTGAGTTTAAACTTTCACAAAGTATTATACAGCCATTTGGACATGGATATTCAAAATAATTACTCTCCATTCCTAGTAGATCTTTGTAATAATGTTTGCTGTCGGTATTGTGAAATCTGGTCTCAGAATCGCTTTAAAGGGAACCTGTCAACGGAGTCATACTGCCTAAACAAGGGACAGCGTGAATCAGAGTTCAGCTGAATTATTGCAGCTGAGTATGGTTTACTTTAAACCACTGCAGTGGCATTTCAGAGAAAACAATATAAAAAAGCCAACTGGGAATTATATATTTCTGATGGCTATTCAAAAGCCAGTCCTCCATAGCTTTCCATGCCTCCCTCCCTATGACTGACAAATCTCTCCCTATATGTATGTAAAGGGAGAGACCTGTCATCCGAAGTGCAAAGTAAGGTTTCTCTGGAACAACAGAGTAAAACATAGACAACATTAATAACGCAGCCAAACTCTGACTCATGCTGCACGTGCAATCAGATGACAAGTTCCCTTTAAATGAAATACATTTACATAACAGTTTAAATTTCCTGCACTGTTGTATACTGTGTCATTTGTTACATAGCAGTAAGGACAGAAATATATTTCACTCTTGGACAGAGGGAACCAGTATATCAAGGTTTTCCTGACAAATTGCTACAGTACATATTTTTTATGATGGTAGTCTAGTTTTCCAAACATTATATGGATGTGCTCACATAGTTTATGCTAACTCCATCATGAGGTTACAAACTGACAAAAAGAAGCATATTTTTTCTTCATGTTCACTATTACATCTTTCTGGAATAGTAGTATATCAGGCTAGCTGTATGCGTTTTGGCATGGCCTAGGGCATGACAGCTGGCTTGGACCATAGCTTGCTTGCCAATCCCCTTAGGCTCTTACAAATCACTTGAAAAAGCATTGATGAAAACCTTATTCAGATTCCAAAAATGTAAAGAAAGGAAGAAAAAAAAATCCCATCTCATAAACCTTTGCCAAACAACACAGAAAACAATCGCTCTGATGCTGTGTTGCACTTTGATAATGGATTAACATTGTGGGCCAGTAACAAGTATAAATGGTGCTTGCAGTTATTTGCAAACAGTTTAACTTTACAATAAAACAATAATGTCCATTTTCATGAAGCATGCGTTCTGTGGTGATATTGCTGGAAAACAAAACTTGCAGAAAAACAGTTCTTATATTTGCATCTGCACAATAAAATTGGGTAAAACATGTAATGATACAAATCAACATTTTCTTCAATAGACTTCTTCTAAATGGCTTCATGGAAAATAGCAACCGATTCTGGAAAAACACCAAAATTCAAAGCAGTGGACATCACACTACCAAAGTCTTTATTTTTTCAAGGGATGAAGAACTTGTTGATCAGAACTATCTTAGAGTTTTTCACTCTTCTCCCTATATTCTCAGCCAACTGTAAAAGTAATAATACTCTATCAGCTTGCTTCCAAGTTTAAAGTGGTACCCAATAGACATGCCCCCCTTTATACTAAATTTTGATATTCTATTCTAGTGGGAAGCACAGTTAAAACATCAGTTACTAAACAGCTGCATCAGAATGTCATTTAATCATTTTAATCACTAGTCCACAAGTGGCTCCACCAAAAATGTTTAACAAGCTCAACTGTATTAATCAATGATTCTAAAGGTCTTGACACCCAAGTCAGAAAGGTGATTAAAATAATTTCCATTTACATGGCAGCACAAATGACTGAAATATTTAACTACATATTGAAAAGGTCTTTACAACGAGGATTATCCACATTAGCAAAATACATGATCTACTACTTGCATGTGACTACAGAATAATCTCTTAGATGAGCCAACAAAAATTGAAGGAAGGCAGTACCTGGCCATCACTTTTTTTTATTAAAGGTTGACCTGTCTGACACATTGTTATGAGGGTCTGTAAATTTTGGGGGTCTGGTATAAGATATGTGACCTTTAGGTTTGTCTAGGGTTTATATATCTGCAGTATAGATATATAAATATATATATATACACACATTATATATATATATATATATATATATATATATATATATATATATATATATATATATAGTCTGAAGTCTGTATATATATATATATATATATATATATATATAGATAAAATATATAAAATATATATAAATAAAATATATAGAAGTCTGGTCTGTATATAATGGGGTCTGTGTAGGTGGGAGCCTGTAATTAGTAAAGAAGAAGGTCTTTTATCTGCTTAATTGAGAATGACATAACGAAGGGATTGCCCACACCTGTCCATGAAATAGCCTTGGAGTCAATTGTCCAATTACTTTTGGTCCCTTTAAAAACAGGGTGGCACATGTTAAGGAGCTGAAACTCCTAAACCCTTCATCCAATTTTAATGTGGATACCCTCAAATGAAAGCTGAAAGTCTGAACTTCAACTGCATCTGAATTGTTTTGTTTAAAATTCATTGTGGTAATGTCTAGAACTAAAATTAGAAAAATGCTGTCTCTGTCCAAATATATATGGACCTAACTGTAACTACCTAGTAAAAAAATGTTTACCACTTTTTTTTTTCTCAAATGTTGGAAACTTTGCTCAAGTCACAAAACTGAATACTTTTACATTGGCATGTTTGAAACATTTGCTGGAGGTATAAGGTGAGAAAAGCTTCTGAAGTGTACTATCAATATAAACTGCAAATGCAATGTGAATGCCACTTTACAAAACATGTCTTAAATTCCCCTCCTGGAGTTCACTATTATTAAAGATATCTCCCTAACAAAGTGGCTTTTAATTGGCCTCTATTGGTTTATCATTATAAAAGCATAAAAAGTATTTTCAATGATAAAGCTTTGTTTACAAGACATTGAATAAAATAATGATCAAACGATGTTCTAATATAAATAAAGAGTGTCTAGTCAAGTGCAAGATAGGAAAAGGCTACAAAATGATACCTAAATGTTTCAATTTCATGGTAGAAACTGTGTAGCTCAATTGTATGAAATTAGAATCTTAATCAAACCACCCACTAATAACCTAGAAAAGTCTATCCATCAAAATTTAGCATGAAGAGGTAAACTATAATTGGAAAATGACTAATTCTTTATATATGGTGTAGGAATCCACACTTTCAAGTAGGCATTAGGTAGCGTTCATACAGGCAATGAGGTTTGGTCCAAACATGCAATTTTATTGCTTTCATAAAGCTCCAAGGGATTCAACCAAAAATGGCCTCTTCTGGGCACATAGGTGTAATAGCAAATAAACAGTTAATTTAGCAAAGCACATATTTGTCAGTGCAGGCTCTCCCAAACAGATTACAGTTCTTACTCCCAGAGCAAACTTTATACACAGAAGACACACGATCCCACCAATCTCAGTATCCCCTTGAGACTGAGCTCCAGCAGATTCCAGCACCAAACAGAAGTGTTCAACTCTAGGCACAGTTCACACTGGACAGGCTTCAATACCCATATTTCTCAGCTTTCTTAGCTGACTCATGCAGTCTCCATTCAGAGAAAGACTCTGGCATGTCTGGCTCTCAGCTTTAGCTCACATTTTGGCTGGTCACTTACCAGTAGCATGCTCAACTTTGCTCAAAATCCAGACACACCTAGTGAACACAGGCCATGATTATTAGATAAATCTAGCCAGGTGCATCAAATTAAGACCCACAGTGGTAGGATTTAACTAAGTCCTATCTGCTGGCTTTGCTACAATTGTTTTTGTGTTAAATGTATTTAAAAAAAAACATTTTTGACCATGTTTTTGTATCAAAATCTTGCAATTTTCACACTGGCCACTAGAGAATTTTTCAGACTGTTGCTTCAGGAACATGTACATAACCACAATGAACAGAATCCAAACCTATCTTTTGTATTGAAGCATCTCATGAGCTTTGGCAAAGATCATTATGAAGAGAGGAGAAACAGGGTCAGCTATGATATTACTTGATGTATATAATGGATCTTGTGTTATCATTTGTGTATTGCGTTGTTACCTGACATTGTAATTCTGCTTCTAATAATAAGGAGCCCACCATAAAGTCTCTCTTACCGTTCAGGAAGCATGAGATTAAACCAGCCCTAGTAATTAGTGAAAAAAATGTAAGATTATAATTTCCTTTTAGATAAAGATTGTTCTAAACAAAAATTCGACATTGTCAAAATGTATATATGAAAAAGTACATGTAAAACAAAAACTTAATTATAACAATAGGTCATTTTCTGATTATGGCTCCCTTAAGTGGCAGAAGAATTTTGATGAATGCCAAAAAAGACTAAGAAACTACAGAGCAAGATAAGTCCATCATGACAACATAATGGAGAGGGTGGCTGGCAAAAAGCCATTACAAAATACACAAATTATGATGTAATGATGACATGAGGCAGACATAGAGCTTTGATCATAATAAACTGTGATGAAGCGCAACTTAAACACTATTTCATATAAAAGTATAGTATACATTTATATTGCACAATAAGATCTGTCCATTCCTATAATAATGCCATTATTTTTTTCATGACTTTTCAAAAAATCTGGTCTAATAATTAACATAGTTGATGCTCAAACATTTCAGGGTTTGAAACTTTGAAAATAGTCCTTATTGAACTACCAAAAGATGTTCCAAAGCCCATTTTTGAAGTCTGTGGATTTGAAAAAAGATATTAATGCAATCTGTTGTCTAAGGTCAACTGTAAAAATAAATGCTATGATTAATATTATCCTATGCTTGAACAATATTTGGTCATAGTGATTAAACTTCAAAGCATGTTCAAATTTTGGGTAGTCTAAATCCAAAACTTATAATAATGAGTACAATTAGGAGTACAATTTTGCAAAATAATAAAGTTATGTCTTTGAATTATTTATTATATGTGTAGTCTTTCTTCATAGGTTTAATAACTGTTATAAATCTTGCAAAATCACTATCCCCCACCATTGGCTACTTCCAGAGCAGGTTTGCTAATAATGTCTCTCACTTTCCTGAGCCACATGCTTAATCAAATTCCCTGTTTTCTTTATATGTAAACATATTGATAATAGTGTAGATCAAAAAGCAAACCACTGATAGCTGAATATGTGTTAAAGAACTTGATCTGACTTTTATAGTTCTAATCATACTACAGTTCTGTTACTGTTTATGACATCCTGCTTATATATTGTGGTTAAGGTTATGGTATTTTATTATTTTCACTGTTTATATTGTGCAGTACATTTTATTATGTTTTATTTTAACTTCTCCCACAGCAACTTTTTGAAAAAGACTAAGAATGGGTTGAAACGTCACGTTGGCAGTCGCATATGTCCTTATACTCAGCACTATGTTGTTGTTTTGCACAAGTAAAACTTCAACATTACAAAAACTTCAAAGTTCTTCATTTGAGTGTGGTTGATTTTATTATAATTGTTATTTGGGTCAGCACCTCCTTACTACACTGAGTGCGCACCAAATCTCTCTTCACTCATCAGAACTGTCATTCAAGGAGCAGTGGCCACCCTGCCAGAAACCAGGAAATAAGGAGTCTGCAGAATTGTGAGTTGTTTCACAAGCAACTTGAGAAAAAACATTTAACATCTTGTTATGAGCTGACTGGTGAGTGGATTCTCTAAGTCATAGGTCAGGGTTTGCAACACAGACCAGAGGATTAGAGTTCCTGGGGGGCACATCAAGGGCCGGTAGAGCTGGATATGTAGGATGGCAGCTAGATAAGCAGAGCCAGAAACACAAGATGCACAAAGGCAATTTTGCAGACAGAAGAGGAACAGCAAATATGTGTAGGAAATCTGGAACCATGTTGCAGTTATGTAGAAGAAGACAGCACCAGGAATTCTGTGTTGAGTTGATTGTCAGGTAACTTGACAAAGCAGAGTTCAAGGTGTGATCAGCAACAGGATTTGTAGAGATGAGTTCATTATCATTTATCTTGATTTAGCAGGGTTGAAGGTGTGAACAGAACCAGGAATAGTAGGGATGAGTTTGTTATCAACCACCTTGATTCAGCAGAGTTGAAGGCATAAATAACACCAGGATTAGCAAAGCTGAGCTTGACAAAGTAGCTGGTTACATCATAGCAGTTTGAAGCAGCTGAACAGATAAACAAACACCTGGCTTGAACAGAACCAAGTGTGAATTATGGTTAAACTCCATATACCCACGTATTAGCAGAGTGCTATACTACCTTAACACTCAGGCCACCAGCAGCCACCTGAACAGGCCTTGGATGATGACATCAGAGTTGTTAAGTTGTTAGAGAGGAACGATAATATTAGTAGGAAGCAAAGCCCAACATTGGAGTCAGAACATGTGAGTAACAGATTTGCATTGTCAGTTTCTTTGATCTGCTCTGCCATAGGAGCTGATAGACTAAATTAATAAAGTTCTTGTTCTTTTGCCTGATGGACACAAACAAAGCACTTTGATTCTTCTGACTTATAAGGCTGTGTGCCCACTATGCGTTATTTAAGCGTTTCCGCAGCGGCAATTCCGCTGCAGAAATGCTTAAAAAATGCTTGGTGGAAGGTCTGCCATGTTCCCCAATGATAATCCGCATGTGCTGTGCACATACTGCGGAAATTTCCGCTGTGTATTATCATTGCGGAAAAATCTCAAGTACTACCAATTATTTTGCGGAATCGCGGTGTTTCCGCCGCCATTGACTTGCATTGAATAATATCCGCATCACTACATGTGCACATGCTGATATCATGCGGATATCATGTGGTTCAATGTGCCATGATGTCATTTACTCATGTGACGGGTCACGCGGCCGCTGACGTCAGTCCTCCATGTGCTCGCCAGAGATAGCCTGACTGCCATTAGGTACCGAGATGAGATCCTCAGACCCCTTGTTAGACCATATGCTGGTGCGGTTGGTCCTGGGTTCCTCCTAATGCAGGACAATGCCAGACCTCATGTGGCTGGAGTATGTCAGCAGTTCCTGCAAAATGAAGGCATTGAAGCTATTGACTTGCCCGCCCGTTCCCCAGACCTGAATCCGATTGAGCACATCTGGGACCGCATGTTTCACTCCATCAACCAACAGACTGTCCAGGAGTTGGCGGATGCTTTAGTCCAGGTCTGGGAGGAGATCCCACAGGAGACCATCCGCAACCTCATCAAGAGCATGCCCAGGCATTGTAGCGAGGTCATACAGGCACGTGGAGGCCACACACAATACGGAGCCTCATTTTGACTTGTTTTAAGGATATTACATCAAAGTCAATAAATTGGATTTCCATTGATGATTTTTGTGTGATTTTGTTGTCAGCATATTCAACTTTGTAAAGAACAAAGTATTCAATGAGGATATTTAATTTATTCAGATCTAGGATGTGTTATTTGAGGGTTCCCTTTATTTTTTGAGCAGTGTATAATAAAGTATATAAAGTGTTAACAGTGGTGACTTTTGCGTAACATTTATCGAGTCCAGTTTAGAAACACTTCACTTATTCGTCTGACTCACCAAGCGAAGATGATTTTCCGTTATATAGGATTTCATTATTTGCTAAATATCACATAATTGTTATCACACAATCAATACAACGTTTCTCTATATGGATGTGATATAGATGGCCACATCACACTTTTTAAGGCAGAGTAAAGAGCTGTTGTAAACTTCCACTTTTGAGATTTTTGTGATAATATATAGAATGCTGTGGCAGCCCCAAAAAGAAGTCCTTTATTTATGGTGAAAATGAACTTGTTTACTTAATAAAATGCTTACAAATACACATTGTTTTACATATATTCATCTTTTACTATACCTATTAACCTACACATTTAAACCCACAAAACTTAAAATCAATATATTTTTAATGGATTTCCATTGTGCCCAAAAATTATACATTTGTCACATATAAGCGACAATATTTCAAATCTAAACAAAGTGTATAGTCGTATAAATAAATGAAAACCTAAACAACTTCTTATTGTCATTTCACTGCTGCTTTTAACTTTCACTCTAGATAAATTAATGAGACCCCCTTCATACCACATTTAATGGTTGTAAAGGTTTGGCAGACTTCAAAAAATAATGGTAACCACAGTCATCTTTAAAAAATACAGTTTGAAACTGAATTATTCATGAAATATCAATTAAAAATGAGCAACCTGCAGAGGTAGGACAAAGCAACAAGAAAAGGCAATAGAATAGAAAACTTGATAAGTCAAAGGAGGCCTTTTAAAGATCTTTCACCTCTTTGGTGCAATGTGCTACATTAGTGACTACTTTATAAAAAAAAAAAGTTTTGGTCTGAATATGTCTTTTCTGAAATATGTTATTTATAGCAATTAAAGAACAATATTTTCTGGAAATACAAAGCCAATGCACTTGACAGGCTTTCCGAACATCCCTGATTGTGTATCAATCACCTTTATATGCCAAATTTAAAGACAGATTTATCGAAACATGTTAAGGAAAATTGGTACATTTGCTGATAAAAGCAAATCAGATTTTTGCCTACATTTTTAATTGGTCTTTTAAAATAAAGTACCAATCTGATTATTTGCTATGGGCAACGGCCCCAAACAATGTTTGCAATAGTTTTCATATATCTTTTCTTTTTTTTAATCTGGATATGATGAATAAAGAGCATTGGGTAAAATCACATTGAAGTAATTGTTCAGATCCTCTACAGCACTAGGGAAATAAAGCATTACATAGTTTCCATTTAACCCATTGCTGACAATTGTTATTTTATGTGGTTCAGTTTTTCCTTCCCCTTTTACCGAGAAACACCTTTTTTTATTTTTCCTTCAGCATAGCAGTACGAGGAGTTGTTTTTCAGAAATAAGTTATGGTTTTAAAACGGGGCAATCATTTTAATAGGCAAGCAGCTTGGTGAGAAGGCAACAACTATTGGCGTAATTATTAGAAAATGGAAGAAACACAACATGACTGTGAATCTACCTCGGTCTTGGGCTTCATGCAAGATCTTGACTCATGGTGTAACAATGATTCTGAGAAAAGCAGGAATAAGGCCAGAACTACACAAGAGGACCTGGTTAATGACGTGAAGAGACCTGGGACCACAGTCTGAAACATTACCATTAGTAACACACTATGCCATCATCGATTAAAATCCTGCAGGGCACACTGGGACCCCCTGCTCATGCCAGCACATGTCCAGGTCCATTTGAAGTTCAGCAATTACCATCTGAATGATCCATAGGAGGCATGAGAGAAGGTCATGTGGTCAGATGAGACCAAAATAGAACTTTTTGGTATCAACTCCACTCGCAGTGTTTAGAGGAATAAGAAGGATGAATGCTACCCCAAGAACACCATCCCAACCGTGAAGAATTGTTGGGGGAAAATCTTACTTTGGGGGCATTTTTCTGCAAAGGGGACAGGATGGCTGGGGACACGAATAATGAGATTTTGGCCAACAAACTCTTTCGCTCAGTAAGAGCATTGAAGATGGGTCATGGCTGGGTCTGCAAGCATGAAAATGACCCAAAACACACAGCCAGCACAACTAAGGAATGGCTCCATAAGAAGCATTTCAAGGTCCTGCAGTGGCCTAGCCAGTCTCCAGACCTGAACCCAATAATCCAATAGAAAATCTTTGGAGGGAGCTGAAACTCAATGTTGCCAAGTGACAGCCCCGAAACTTGAAAGATCTGGAGAAAATCTGTATGGATGAGTGGGACAAAATCCCTTCAAAAGTGTGTCCAAACTTGGTTAAGAAGCACAGGAAATGTCTGACCTCTGTAATTGAAAACAAAGGTTTCTGTACCAAATATTAAGTTTTGCTTTTCTATTGTATCAAATACTTATTTCATGCAATAAAATGCAAATTAATTATGTAAAAATCATACAGTGTGATTTTCCGTATTTTTTTTAAGATTCTGTCTCTTACAGTTGAAGTGTACCTACGATAAAAACAAGGCTGAAAAGTGTCTTTCTCTGGGTTTGAAAGACCCGTTCTTGAGATCACAGGTGGTCCCAGAGGTTGATCAAAGAAAGTAATACTTTGTTTTTTGGGTGGAATAATTTTTTAAGTAAAAATATAATGTAGCGTTTTATAATCATTCATTGAGTGTAACTTATGACTCCTTAGTGATTAGACAATAAGACAATATTTTATAGTATCCTACTCAGTCTTTAAATCATATATACAAACACACATAATCTTCTTAAAATATTGGAAATTTACATGTTTCTTTCTTTATTTTTGTTTAATCATGTCACTGCAATGCACTTTTTAATTTCATAAACATCAGTTCTAAAATAATGGCTCCTGAAAGTAAAATGTTGGATTCAACGTTTTTATTTTAAACATTTCAGGTAATATGACATTCTTTTTCTTTGTGATTGGCTTGCTTCTTTAACATTGCTGATGTTAAACGCTTTCATTGTTTGGTAATGTTCCGAATTTGTATCTACATGGGCCTTTTGCAGCAACAATTGATAAATACATACTCGATAAAATGTATCTATCCACTTATTTACTATATTACTAACAGCTCTCGCGATTTTTCCATGTTTTTTCCTTGTTATATTTTTTATTTTCTATGATGCTACCATGTTGATGGCCTGTGCCATGATTTGGTTAAACATTCATATTTGATTCAAGTAAAGAAGTTCATTTGTGTCCAAAACTTTGTTATCACACTTGGTTTATCCAGAAAAAATAATAAATCAACCAGAAATGCTGGGTAATACTTATGACTGACAAAAAGGACAATTAAGCAGTCTGCCTTTAATATTGGTGTGAATTGTGTCTCAAATTTGACAATTTAAACAGGTGTGGTAAAACACACTTGCACAATTAAGTGTCTCAGTTTACCGTAAAAAATTATTTACAAATTTTAGGTTAACGCAGATGACTTAAAGGACTATATTAAAACTAATACCAGAAGGAAGGAATACCGCTTAAAAATGCTGCCAAGGATCAATGCATAGTTGTGTGGTATACGGTTGCAAAACTGCAATATCAGAATAGGTATGCAAAAAGTAAATTGTGCATAACTGTTAAGAATTTTTTCCCAAAATTTTTTTTGGGAGAAGGTTAGATATTTTTTATTTTGAATTCTCCCCTCTTAACAACAATTCCATAACCCTAAAAACTGGGCCGCTATGTGGGTAGATGCAAGTAAAGTAATTTGTAAAATTGTGTTGCCTATGATTGTTAAATGCAACTACTAAAACAGATTCAAAGCCTTAACCTTTTTTAGGTGATTTCTTTTGTACAAACATATATATATATATTTCAACTACTGCTCCTTTCAATAATAATGCAATATTAAATTTGGATAGTGACAGAATCTTTGTGATTTGGGCTCTTCATTGGCACTATTTTGGGTTTAAAATGAAACAACTGAGATGCAATTGAAATATAAATTTGTTTAGATTTTTAGGTTTAATTAAAGGGGTTTAAACAAAATATCCTGTAAAACATCTAGGAATTGCCACCTTTTTTTTTACAAAACCCCCTTTTTTCAGGGTCTCAAAAGTAATTGTACAAATTAACTTTATCATAAATAAAATATTAATTTTTAATACTTTATAGAGAATCCTTTGCAGGCAATGATTACCTAAAGACTGGAAGCAAGCCATGGACATCACCAAACGCTGGGTTTCCTCCTTTGTGATGCTTTGCCAGGTCTTTATTGCAGCTGACCTCATTTGTTGCTTGTTTGTGGGTCTTTCTGCTTTAAGTTTTGTCTTAAGGAAGTGAAATGCTGGTCAATGGAGTTGAGATCTGTTGATTGACTCAACCATTGCTGAAATTTCCACTTCTTTGCCTTAAAAAAATCATGGCTGCTTAAGCAGTATGTTTTGGGTCATTGTCTATCTGTACTGTGAAGCGCCATCCAATCAACTTTGCTGTATTTGGTTGAATCTGAGCAGAAAGTATCGCCCTGTACACTTCAGAATTCATCTGACTGCTTCTGTCTTCAATCACATCATCAATAAACACTAGTGACCCAGTGTCATTGGAAGCCTTGCATGCCAATGCCATAACACTGCCTCCACCATGTTTGTCAGAGAATGTGGTATGCTTTGGATCATAAGCAGTTCCATGCCTCCTCCATACTTTCTTCTTCCCATCATTCTGATAGAAGTTGATTTTAGTTTCATCTGTCCGAAGAATGTTTTTCCAGAACATGGCTAGCTTCTTTAGATGGTTTTTGGTAAAGTCTAATTTGGTCTCTCCGTTTTTAAGACTGAAATATATTAAATGTAAAAAATGTAATCTTTATTTTCAGCCCAATTATGGTCTGTTTCATTTTCATTGAGTGCTCATTTGACCACATGTTGTGAGTTCAGAGCTACAGCTTTCAAATGCAAGTGCCACAACTGGAATCAGCTTCAGACCTTTTACCTTCTTAATTGATGATGGATTAATGAGGAAAATGCCATTGAATCCCAATAAATAGCTTTCGAGATAATTGTCAAATTACTTTTGGTCCTTTGAAAAAGAGGTAGCTACATATTAAGTACTAAACCCTTACTCCAATTAGGATGTGAATACCCTCAAATTAAAGCTGAGAGTCTGCACTTTTTAGCCCATATTGATTATACAACTGTATTTTGAATATGTTTTGGTAAAGAGCTAAAATGGCATAACTTGTGTCACTGTTAAAGTATTTCTAGACCTAACTATGTAACCTTTCAATGCCACTTTACAAAGTAGCTACACGTAGGCTCACGACTAGAAATGAAAATGCTGCAACAGCATGCAGTATGGTTGTCATATGTACGGTTGATAAATTGGACAATTAAAACAGGTATTCTGTAACAAAAAGTTATCTTTCTTTAAAAAATGTAAAAA
Source organism: Phyllobates terribilis (assembly GCF_046119375.1). Classification (NCBI taxonomy): domain Eukaryota; kingdom Metazoa; phylum Chordata; class Amphibia; order Anura; family Dendrobatidae; genus Phyllobates; species Phyllobates terribilis. Next base: position 321,034,296 of record NW_027362762.1, on the reverse strand, counting down.
ATATGACCACGTGCCTTCACAAAATCAGATGGGACAAGAAAAGCTAGGCAGATTCATATCCTAAAAGCAAGGACCTGCAATAGACCACTGTATTCAGGAGACATATGCATAGGTCTAATATTGGACATTTACAACAACTAAGTGTGCAAAACTTTTTTTTCACCACACGCACACTTTCTGATGTAGACAGTTGTGTTTATACTTCTGGATTATGGAGATATTTCTTTAGGATGAATAAAATTGACTGGCCCATTTTACTATGTAGGAAGCCCACTTTTTGTGACAAAAAACATTCAATTCAGGATTATTTTTAGAAGTAAAAATAACATTAAGGGGATTAATACTGTTCTTCTTGTTTTCAATGTGTGAAGAATAAAAAATGCTCTTATTAAGGTACTGTTACTGCAGTATATCTCAGATCAATCAATTCACAGTCACACTGAGTGACAATATAGCTACAGCATTTCCCTATGTATTACTTGAATATTTTCATTAGTATTCACAGACTGAGACTAGCACTACTATTTTCAATCGGTTTCATTACTGAAGTAGTGGACTACAGTTTGTTTAGTTCTTTTTCTGTCCTTTGGTGGCATGTGTTGTACGTACTGACCTATCTTGACACTGTACAAATATAAAATAGTGTTACTTGGCCAGTCCTCATCTTCTATACTGGCTGTATTAGCCCCCCTCTTTGGCTGCACTAGACCACGTGATGTGAGTGCTGTAGGGCATTATGGGAAAGCCAATGTGGATATGCCTGACATCTTTAGCCCACTCTATAAGCTTTCAACAGTGTGTGAAATGGCTCCAGGCTTTTTTTTTGTCCCATCCTCACGAAATGAGTAGCAGAATGTTTCAGTTTGTGGGGGCCTGTGAATTTCACTAAATTCAACTCTAATTTGATCCTTCGTGGATTGATCAGCTCATCTCTATTGCCAATACAATTTTACTCAAATATACTAGAATATATTATTCTTTCAAGTGCACTCCAAGAACAACTAATTATCCTGCGTGCATAACCTTAGAGGGACGTGTCCTTATCGAGGTTTTCTATTTTTCGTTTTGGAATCCTTTTGTCAGGTGCCCTCCCATCACACCATGTACCAGGCATTTTAGAATCATTTTCCAAAACTGTGATCCTAATGTCAAAATTATTTACTTCACATATACGATATTTTCCTACAGATTGTGGAGTTATAGTATACAGATATTATACTAAATTCCAGATTATAGCTGGCTTTTACTAGCTTTTATATAGCTTTTATTTTTTGACTAGACAGCCACTTACACATCTAACTCAAAAATTGCAACTGAAGCAATAAAGTATTTGAAAACTTGAGATGCTTTATTTAGAACTATAAATCCTATCATGATTTTTTTTACTGTTTATCATTTGAAATTGCTATTCAATTTATCTGTCTGCAGGTCTAGCTTCAATTTTAGACCATAGTTTAATGTCAAAATTCTTGAGGGATTAAGACCTATGCTAATAATTTCTTGTCCTATGTATTCTACCATGATCTATAGATACTATTGTAGTTTACGTTGTAATATTCTGCAGTGAAAATTTATAGTTACCAGAAACGTATAATTCCTTTCGGTGGGGCTCAATGCTACTACTATGCAGCTAGATAAAAGTTTAGTGCCATTAGAACGAACACAAATTTTCTCGAATACAGAGTTATATTTAGGTGATTTTCATTTAAAGTGTAGTTAGGTTAAAAATGCATGACAAAAATAAAAACATTTCTTTCAAGTACAAATGTTAGTAATTTATTTATATCTTATCTGCCATGCATTTCTAGTCATTAGAAAGAGTGTATTGTTACCTTCCTATTTACTATGATAAACATTATAATGCAAGTGAATTTAGAGAACATACTCGTATGGTGAGCCTCCATATATATGTGAAGAAATTGCAATATGTCAACTGAAAAACATACATCTAATATCCAGGACTGGTTTTAGACAAAGTGATGAGACTAGGACGGAGATTTATCTTCCAACAAGGCAATGATCCCAAACATAAAGCAAAATCTACAATGGAATGGTTCAAAAATAAACATATCCTGGTGTTAGAATGGTCAAGTCATAGTCCAGACCTGAATCCAATCGAGAATCTGTGGAAAGAGCTGAAAACTGCTGTTCACAAACGCCCTCCATCCAACCTCAATGAGCTCGAGCTGTTTTGCAAGGAAGAATGGGCAAGAATTTCAGCCTCTCGATGTGCAAAACTGATAGAGACATACCCCAAGCGAATTGCAGCTGAAATCGCAGCAAAAGGTGGCACTACAAAGTATTAACTCAAGGGGGCTGAATAATATTGCTCCCCCCACTTTTCAGTTTTTCATTTTTTTAAAAAGTTTAAAATATCCAATAAATTTCGTTCCACTTCACGATTGTATCCCACTTGTTGTTGATTCTTCCCCAAAAAATGAGAATTTTATATCTTTATGTTTGAAGTCAGAAATGTGGCAAAAGGTAGAAAAGTTCAAGGGGCCAAATACTTTCACAAGGCACTGTAGTATAATGCACAGCACATAGTACTTGATAGAGTATAATGGAGCCCCCGTGTGGTATAATGCAGCCCTCCATATGGTATAATGCAGCCCCCCATATGGTATAATACAGCCCCCATAGTCCTCCAGTATTATGGCCACTGCATGGTATAATGCAGAGCCCCGTATGGTATAATGCACACCCCATAGTCCTCCAGTATTATGACCACTAAGTACACACTAACTTAAAAAAAAAAATACAATAGTCATCTCTCTGTTGCCCCGCTGCTCCGGTCTTTGCAGAGTGTCTCAGCAGCCTACTACCTGGCACAGCTTGGCGCAATGAAGTGACATAATGATAATAATGCTGGCAGACATGTCAGATGCTGAGGGGAAATGATGGGAGAGGAAGCGACACCTGACGCTTCATCCTCCATCAATGCTTTAAACTGTATAGGCATCCAAGATGACGATACAGTTGAATGTGCGATGCAGGGCGGGGGGGGAGCCTAAGCCAGTGCTGGCACTGGGATCCCCTGACTCATGGGCCTCATAGGGGCCGCGTGGTCTGCCGCTATTAGTGGCACGGCACTGGCTGGTGGTGTGGGGGCCCTAGGAAAATACCTAGTTTCCTCTGCCCTAATGCTGGCCCTGCTATTATGACATTGACTCAAAATATCTTCAGAAACAATACAAAGATGAAACTGGAAACTAATGTAAATTTAAAGGTGAGTGTAATTAATGTCTATTCCATTCAGTTTGGTAAATACTGTATAATAAGTTAGAAATAATACTTTTTACAATACTAATTTTTGTACAGATAATAGTATCATTTTCTCTTCAACAGAACTATTTTTTTAATAGTGGCCATAAACATTGGCCTTTCGTTCATAAAAATGTGTGATTTCAACTAAAAAGATCATTAGGTAAAATGTAATAATAGTTCATATTACCTGGGGTATGAATTGCAAATAGTATCTAGTATTTGTGATTAGTACATCACCTTACACTGTGCAATTTCAGTCTTGTCCCACACTCTGCAAGCTATACCAAAAGATTGTCTGATGAATGTCATGAAACTGAAAACATTTACGCAACATTTGATTTACAGTTTGCAATAAAAAAAAATATTCAATTGAGTGTGCATTGGGAAAAAAACTATCTGTATGTTGAGATCCTCACCTATATTGAACAAAGGTAAAACAAAGAGCAACTGGTTAAATTAAACTTAACCCTTCACTCTGATTGATAAACACATTGAGAAAACAAAACCAACTCTCTAGGTATTACTAAACATTAGAGATGAGCGGATCACGCAAAATTTGAATTTGTCTGTTCGCGCCTTTTTTTCTAGGGAAATTTAATTTGCGAAAAAGTTATTCTCTGCAAATTTCATGTCCCTTATTATGCCCAAAGCACTCTCCAGATGCCAGAGTATAATGACTGTACCATGTTAAAAATTTGAAAAAATCCATATGCTCACCTCACTGCTCACCTCTCCAGCCCTTCTGCCACCCATCCGGTCCTCGCCTGCATCTTCCTTTCCCCTGCAGCTCATGTTTAAATCTTCAGTCCTCTCATGCTGTGCTGGTCTTGTGGGTGGGTGTCATGGCGCCAGGGAGTTTGGCGCAGTGCAAAAGGACCAGTAATTCCAATGCAAGCAGCGACAGGTTGGAATATACGGCAAGGACTAGATAGAAAGCGGTGAGTAGTGGGGGGTCCGGAGAAATGAGCGGTGAGGTGAATATAAGGATTTTTAAAAAATATTTTACCATTGCATGGCACATTATGGCTCAGAAAGAATGGCCTTTATTTTCAACTGAAAATGTATAAAATTTTATATCACTTTAATAATTATCTAAAAGCTGCTAATAGACAGAATATAAATGAATATGAACACATACATGTAGAATATGGATATTAATTATGGATACTTGTCTAATATTAAAAAAAACCCAGACACACTGATACTAAACATACAGTATATAACAAATAAATAAAATATGGTGAATGAGCATGACATTTCTAATGATATCAAGTCTGGGGGAAACACATATGTTGCAATACTGATAATTGTGGGGCCCTTTCACATGTAAATGCAATATAAACACAAAAAGTTACAAATATAAGAATGTTATCTATTTATAATGTTTAAACTCTGAGGTTTACATCCACAGTAAAACCTGAACTGGGCAGTAGTAATTGGCTACACATGTCTCTGGCAGTTTGCTATTGTGAATATAATGGTTATAGAGGTTAGTCTACTCACGCACAATTACACAGATCTTCGTAAATAATTCACCTGATTTAAGAGGATGGCAGAGAGTAATGACAGTGCAGGCAACCTTATTTTTGGTCCGAATGCGATCCAACAAAACATCGGATCACACTTGGACCAATGTTAGACTATGGGGCAGTGCACATGTCAGATTTTTTCCTTGGTCAGAGTCTATCCGAGGAAACAAATTGCTGCATGTCCAAGTTTGATATTCGGATCAAACTCGGCCACGCAAGTCAGTCAGTGCGTGGAAAACATCATATTGCACTTGGATGACATCTGTTTGCATGTCCATAGACTGACACAGTGGAGTAGATGGACTAATTATTTTCTCTACCTTAAACATAATAATCTTTTTATTTATATAGCGCCAACATATTACACAGCGCTTTACAATTCAGACAATTTACAGACATAATCGGCACTGTCCCCATTGGGGCTCACAATCTAGATTCCCTATCAGTATGTCTTTGGAATGTGAGAGGAAACCTGAGAATCCGGAGGAAACCAGCGCAAACACGGAGAGAACATACAAACTCTCCTCATCCGCGAGAATCAGATCACACTATGATAACACTGTGATCAAACTCTACATATTTTCAAAAGTTGTCAGGTTTAGTTATGAAATGAGCCACTTCTTAATGATTTTGAGCTCCTGAATGCAAATTTGACAATGAAAATTTTTAGTTGGCTTTTGTTTCTATGATATTAAAGAGTTTACCTTTTATTATTGCATGTAATTAATGCATAAAAGTTTTAGTAGTTTGAAAAAAATAGTTACCACTAATGTAAATGCTACACTTGCAGTCTTTTTCTTGCCTTGCAACAAATAGAGAAACTGCTCATCTTGAAGAAGCCTATGATTCATGTTCAGTACCACAAAATTCGATAAGTTCAACTAATTTTATCTCTGAACCAATTTGGCTATAGAACAGTGTAATCTGCCTTAATGGAAATAAATTTCCTCTGTCTTAACCCCTTCCTGACTTTGTGAGTTTCCATTTTTGCATTTAAATTTTTCCTCCCCTTCTTCTAATGGCCATAACTGTTTTGCTATGCCTGCCACATATGTGTAGGAGAGCTTGCTTTTTTTGCAAAATGAGTTGTACTTATGAGTGGAAAATTCATTGTGTACTCAAAAATGGGAAAAATTCTAAGTTCAGCAATATTGCAGTTAAAGAAATAGTGTCATTCAAAAGTACAATTCAGTCAGTAAAAAAATCAAGCCTTTGTATAGCTATGATAACAGAAAAAAATAAAAGAGTTATGGCTTTTGGAAGTATTGGCGGAAAAATGAAAGTGTAAAAACAACAAATTGCCTTGGAATGAAGGTGTAAATTTTTCAAGCTGTTTTTCAAAATAGATGGTGAGTTCAAAAGGTCGGTGAGGGGAAGAAGTATAATTTTCTGATAAGAAATACTATACTACAAGATATGCTTTAAATTATACAGTACTAATGTATTACAAATTTTCTACGTTGATTTATGCTATGCTTGTAAAAAGACAGTTACCCCTTAAGGTAGGGATGAGGAGCCTTTTATCTGCCAAGGGCCATTTGGATATTTATGACATTATTCGAGGGCTGTACAAAACCAACAACTTGAAAATTATCCTGCTATATTTGGTGGAACAATTAACTCACCCCTAATGCGATGGCTAGAACTGCTTCTCTTTGATGAAGCATATGATTATAGGTGGTATTGATGATGTTGCATCTTATAAAAAAAAATTTCAGCTTTGTGTCAGTCAGTCTGGAGCACAGTTGACTCTTTGCAATAAGATTTGTAAAGAACTGATAAAAGTATGTTGTTTCGAACACCGGTGCATATCTATGTACTACATAGCTCTTCAAAGTTCGGAATTCATCTCACTTAGGAGACACTGAAACTTCTGTATATAAATCACATAGGAGACATTGGGGTTGAAGCATAAACATCACATATGAGACACTGGGTCTGGAGCATATACATCACATAGGGGACACCAGGGCTAGAACACATGCATCATATAGTAGACACTGGGGCTGAAGCATTTACATTGCATAGGAGATACTGGGACTAGAGCATATATATGACATAGTAGACATGAGGGCTGGAGCATATACATAACATTGGAGATACTGGGGCTTGAGAATATATATCACACACAAGAGCAATTGCTGTCTGAAATGGGATGGGATCGCAGAGCGTGTTAACTAATCCTACAAAGAATGACCTGACACTGGCAGTGGCCCATGTCAGGACGTGTCCTTTATTGCATATGCCGCAGTATTCAATAATAAACTTTAAATCCACCACAGTGTAAGGTGGATTTAAAGGGCTGGAGGCCTGGGAATCTGCCCACCCCTGCTTTAAGGCATAGGACTTTTATGTTGAATAATTGCAGTATTAACTCACTGTTACGTAGTTGTATTGAACATATAGAAGAAAGTCCACCATCTTAATTTATGTAAAATGTAATTCCCTGTCAGCACCAATAATGAATCACTAATCCATTAAAATTGTCTTACAATGGAATTGTACTTTGAACAAATTTTGTACTAATCAATGGTACAGGTGACTACGTGAAAACTTTTTACTGTTGACTACATAGTGAGTGGCGGCTGTAAGCACCTCCTTGCACAATGACCGACACCCATTTCTGCAGCATATCAGAGCAGCGACGGCTGTCAGCCAATGTGCCAGAGCATGCTTACAGCTTCCTCTCACAATATATAGTACTGAGCTGTGATTGAAGCTGCGTCATCTCTATGACAGAGAGCAAGAGACTGCCAGTAGTAATAACGTTTATTTCCTCCTTTTAGCTGAGTTTTCAGTGCAGTGGCCTAGCAGCTTTAGAATGCAATTAACCTGCAGATTATCCCCATATCTGCAGGTTAATAGCATTTGTGAACATGAAAGATTCCCTGTATGATATAAGATTAATTATAAAAGTAGCTCACTAAATTATGTTTGTATATTTAAAAATAAATAGTATGCATTAAGCTTCTTAGCCTTTCCTAGCAGCTGCCTTAGGCCTCATTCAGACATCAGTCTTGTTGACATGAGAGAAAGCAAAATGATTTTTAGCAGTTTCATCAGAGTGTCAGAGTTTCATCAGAGTTTGGCCAAAGTTTTATCAATTTTTTACTGATGAGAAAATAAAACATTTCTCCACCTTTTCCTCTCTTTCAGTCAGTGAAAAACAGACAGGTTATGGATGGTATCCAAATTCTGTCCAATTTTTTCATTGCCCCATTAACTTATATTGCCGATTTTGACTCGACACTCGGTTCAATGGCGAACATGTCTTCTCAATTTTGCATGGACTACTCAGTCTGAGGTAAAAAATTGGACATGTGAACAGCCTCATAGACTAACATAGGTACAAATGCTATTTGTAAAAAATGGATATCAATTGTAAGTGAAAAACTGACGTGTTAATGAGTCCTACGACAGGAAGAATTTTGTCATTCATGGTGATACTGGAAATTTAGAGGTCTGTATGAGAAAAATTGATTTCTTTCTATTACTTTTTTGGTCCCTAAATGTTTATGGCACCAAAAATTATGCAAAAAGGTAGTGACTCATTTTATACATTTATGTGCACGTTGAGAACAATATTTTTTTCCCATGCCTAGATTACTCTTTTTTTAGGTATACATTTTCCTTTATTATTCTTTAAAAACAATTGACTCTTATAATTTTGATCCATTTACTACAGTTTCCTTTACATGCATATACTGTAAGTAATTTTTTCATAGCTAAACTACTTCTCCACCTTAAGCATCATCATCACTTATCTGTGACCAATGAGTTTGACACTCTACTCTCAGACATTCTTTCTTATTGAGCACAGACAAATATTTCTTTTGGTTTCATCCTTTCGATTTTGAACCATTTATTACAGTTCTACAGAACCCTGATATTAAGCTGCTCTTTGAGTCTTATCTAGGTATAATGTGTTGTTCATTTGAAAGGCTGGCGCTGAGAAGAAGATGCAGAGGGTGTAATGACAGCCATTATACAGCGCTAAACCTACACTTTCCTCAGTCAGCAGTAGGCATAGACATAAAAAAAGGAACTCTTAGAAACCGAGCCTAGCACCGAATATGTCATAAACACCCAAGGAAGCCTGTTCCCCTGCTTCCGAAACAGAAAGACAAAATACATTGATAGGAAAAATACTGCTATTACATTTTACTGATAACAAATAAAGTGAAAGGATTTCTACTGCAAATATATTATGAACTTTTAAGAATGAATATGTCTATGTACATATATATAAATATATATTAAAGGCATGATTTATTATACTGGTATACGATGGCTCTTAAGAGAAATAATCACTGGCTTTGTATTTAATATCGAATATTACCTCATCATAAAAATAATTTCAAGGGCTTTGCTTACTGCAAAAAGAATTACTTTTAGTTCTTCTATGTTTACCTGAATGAGGATAAGGTTTTAAAGTTCAGATATCTCAATTAACTTGTGCACATTAGGGCGATTTTTCATTCTTGCACTTTTATTTTTCCTTCCCTTCTTCCAAGTGCCATAACTTTTTCATTATTACATGAGCAAAGTCAATAACGGAATTGGAACTTGCTTTGATAGCTGTTGTTTAACAATCGCTGACAATGGCATTGAAATATTTAAGTTTCCCAGTCACACTTGCATCTGTGCCCATTGGCCCTCTGAAAGATGATCATGGGGTGCTGATTGATTACAAGTACAGTTACTAGACTTCTAAAGAATCCCAAAATTTAAGCATAAATGAAACACAATAAAAACATCAAAATATATCAAAACATCATTTATATTCTGAAATTGTATTGATAAAAATGTTAACTTGGCATGAAAAAAACAAGTCCTGATGTAGCTTCATTCATGGAAAAATAAACAAAACTTGTACATCACAGGAAATAGCAAGCCAACACCAAATTTATTTTTTTTACAAAGTTCAGAATTTCTTTTTTACCACTATAATATATAATAGAAACCCTTATAAGATTGCTATTGTTGTTCCCATACTGATCTGAAAAATTATATTCTCTGGTTATTTTTACTGCATAATAAATTATGTAAAATCCACCCCTGGACCCTAACAAAAAAATGGAATTGTGCTTTTTTTCCATTATTTTACCCCACTTGAAATATTGTAATTGTGATATACTGTATGTTACATAGTAAGGTGAATGGGGTCATTCAAAACTATATTTTGTCCCTTAAAAATTAAGCCTTTGTATGGCTATGTTGATACATAAAAAAAAAATTATAACTCTTGGGAGAATGAGAGTAATAAACAAAAATGCAAAAATGCTAAATTGTCTGGTCATGAATGGGTTAATAAACTCACTTATGAAAATGTTATTCCCTTAGAGATTCTATATGAACCTATTACTCTCACTATTCATACATCGAAGCTAAAACACAATTTAATACATCATTTTTTGCTCATATCATAAATAAACATATAAGTGTATGTTGTAAGCCTCTTATGGCAGGGTCCTTTCTTCCTCTATACCTGTCTGTCAATTTAATTTTTTATATATGTTTTATACACTACCGTTCAAAAGTTTGGGGTCACTCAGACAATTTTGTGTTTTCCATGAAAACTCGTACTTTTATTGAGTTGCAAAATGAATACAAAATATAGTCCAGACATTGACAAGGTTGGAAATAATGATTTTTATTTGAAAGAATATTTTTTTCCTTCAAACTTTGCTTTTGTCAAAGAATGCTCCCTTTGCAGCAATTCCAGCATTGCAGACCTTTGGAATTCTAGCTGTTAATTTGCTGAGGTATCTTGAGAAATTTCACCCCATGCTTCCTGAAGCCCCTCTCACAAGTTGGATTGGCTTGATGGGCACTTGTTGTGTACCATACGGTCAAGCTGCTCCCACAACAGCTCAATGGGGTTGAGATCTGGTGACTGCGCTGGCCACTCCATTACAGATATAATACCAGCTGCCTGCTTCTTCCCTAAATAGTTCATGCATAATTTGGAGGTGTGCTTTGGGTCATTGTCCTGTTGTAGAATGAAATTGGCTCCAATCAAGCGCTGTCCACAGGGTATGGCATGGCGTTGCAAAATGGAGTGATAGCCTTCCTTATTCAAACTCCCATTTACCTTGTACAAATCTCCCACTTTACCAGCACCAAAGCAAACCCAGACCATCATATTACCTCCACCATGCTTGATAGATGGCATCAGGCACTCTTCCAGCATCTTTTCAGTTGTTCTGCATCTCACAAATATTCTTCTGTGTGATCCAAACACTTCAAACTTTGATTCGTCTGTCCATAAAACTTTTTTCCAATCTTCCTCTGTCCAATGTCTTTGTTCTTTTGCCCATATTAATCTTTTCCTTTTATTAGCCAGTCTCAGATATGGCTTTTTCTTTGACACTTTGCCCTGAAGGCCAGCATCCCGGAGTCGCCTCTTCACTGTAGACGTTGACACTGGTGTTTTGCGTGTACTATTTAATGAAGATGCCTGTTGAGGAGCTGTGAGGCATCGATTTCTCAAACTAGAGACTCTAATGTACTTGTCTTGTTGCTCAGTTGTGCAGCGGGGCCTCCCGCTTCTCTTTCTACTCTGGTTAAAGTTTCTCCTCTGAAGGGATTTGTATACACCGTTGTAGGAAATCTTCAGTTTCTTGACAATTTCTCGCATGGAATAGCCTTCATTTCTAAGAACAAGAATAGTCTGTCGAGTTTCACATGAAAGTTCTCTTTTTCTGGCCATTTTGAGAGTTTCATAAAACAAACAAATGTAATGCTCCAGATTCTCAACTAGCTCAAAGGAAGGTCAATTTTATCGCTTCTCAAATCAGCCAAACCATTTTCAGCTGGGCTAACATACTTGTGCAAGGGTTTTCTAGGGTTTTCTAAACATCCATTAGACTTCTTACACAGTTAGCAAACACAATGTACCACTAAAACACTGGAGTGGTGGTTGTTGGAAATGGGCCTCTGTACACCTAGGTAGATATTGCAATAAAAACAAGACATTTGAAGCTAGAATAGTCATTTACCACATTAACAATGTATAGAGTTTATTTCTGATTCATTTAATGTTACCTTGATTGAAAAAAAATGTGCTTTTCTTTCAAAAATAATGAAATTTCTAAATGACCCCAAACTTTTGAACGATAGTGTATATGATATGTTACGCTCACGCCCTGCCTGACTGGCATGAGCGTGGTTAGTGATGCCACTAGTACACAGCCATGCATTCTTCATAGGCAAATATTGGAAAGACCATGGATTGTGCTGAAGAGCTCAGTAACTTTGACCATGGACTTTCAGTTCTTGAAATATAAAATCTACTAGATGCACCCTAGTAATTTGGAATGGATATTCACACAAAATGAAAAGTTGATGAGTAATAACAGCTCAGCCATGGCGTGTCCACCGCAGAAACATTTGGGACTGACAAATTCTAAATCCATTTGTGAATAAAAGTGTAATTTACATTTTTTCATTTTTTTCACCACTGAATTTCAAACTACTTCTAGAAGTTACATTAGAACAAAAATTTGCATTGCACAGAATCCCCGGATCACCATGTGCAATGAGGAGTATTAGCTGGAGAAATATAGAGCACATCACCACTGGACTCTGAAGCGGTGAAAAATTGTTCTCTAAAATTAGGACTATTTCACTACCAGCTAGTCTAATGGATGAATTTCATTGTTCCAGATTTTCCAAGGAAGCTAACCACCTGAATGCATAGTACCTACTATGACGGCTAGTGGCAATGCATAGCATACAATGATATTTAAGAGAATTCAATGCTTCCATTTTTGTGGTTACAGTTTGAGCCTTTTCTAGAATAGTATTGTTGCTGCCCACAAAAGTCTATAAATATGTGGTATGACAAATTTGGCATTGAGTAACTAGTGATAGCTGAAACACCATCCAAGCTACAGCTGCTATTCCCACATCGGTATCTGATCTCACTTTTCTTTCATTGAATATGTAAAAAGTTCCATAGACAAACTGCAATGATTGGTGGAAAGTTTTTTTTAGGAAAAATGGAGGCTGTTATAGTCATCGAAGGCACAACTCCATTATAGCGCACACAGATTAGGACTGGAATAGTCAACAAGCTCTAGAATACAATATACACTGCTCAGAAAAATAAAGGGAACACTTAAACAACAAAATATAACTCCAAGTAGATCAAACGTCTGTGAAATCAAACTGTCCACTTAGGAAGCAACACTGATTGACAATCAATTTCACATGCTGTTGTGCAAATGGAATAGACAATAGATGAAAATTATTGGCAATTATCAAGACACCCTCAATAAAGGAGTGGTTATGCAGGTGGGGACCACAGACCACATCTCAGTACCAATGCTTTCTGGCTGATGTTTTGGTCACTTGAATGTTGGTTGTGCTTTCACACTCGTGGTAGCATGAGAAAGACTCTACAACCCACAGAATTTGCCCAGATAGTGCAGCTCATCCAGGATGGCACATCAATGCAAGCTGTGGCAAGAAGGTTTGCTGTGCCTGTCAGCGTAGTGTCCAGAAGTCGGAGGTGCTACCAGGAGACAGGCCAGTACACCAGGAGATGTGGAGGGGGCCGTAGGAGAGCAACAACCCAGCAGCAGGACCGCTACCTCCGCCTTTGTGCAAGGAGGAAAAGGAGGAGCACTGCCAGAGCCCTGCAAAATGACCTCCAGCAGGCCACAAATGTGCATGTGTCTGCACAAACGGTTAGAAACCGACTCCATGAGGGTGGTATGAGGGCCCGACGTCCACAGATGGGGGTTGAGCTCACAGCCCAACACCAAGCAGGACGCTTTGCATTTGCCACAGAACACCAGGATTGGCAAAGTCGCCACTCGCGCCCTGTGCTCTTCACAGATGAAAGCAAGTTCACATTGAGCACATGTGACAGACGTGACAGAGTCTGGAGATGCCGTGGAGAGCGATCTGCTCCCTGCAACATCCTTCAGCATGACCGGTTTGGCAGTGGGTCAGTAATGGTGTGGGGTGGCATTTCTTTGGAGGGCCTCACAGCCCTCCATGTGCTCGCCAGAGGTATCCTGACTGCCAATAGGTACCGAGATGAGATCCTCAGACCCCTTATGAGACCATATGCTGGTGTGGTTGGCCCTGGGTTCCTCCTAATGCAGGACAATGCCAGAACTCATGTGGCTGGAGTGTGTCAGCAGTTCCTGCAAGATGAAGGCATTGAAGCTATGGACTGGCCCGGACGTTCCCCAGACCTGAATCCGATTGAGCACATCTGGGACATCATGTCTCGCTCCATCCACCAACGTCACGTTGCACCACAGACTGTCCAGGAGTTGGCGGATGCTTTAGTCCAGGTCTGGGAGGAGATCCCACAGGAGACTATCCGCAACCTCATCAGGAGCATATCCAGGCTTTGTAGGGAGGTCATACAGGCATGTGGAGGCCACACGCAATACTGAGCCTCATTTTGACTTGTTTTAAGGATATTACATCAAAGTTGGATCAGCCTGTAGTGTGTTTTTCCACTTTAATTTTGGGGGTGACTCCAATTCCAGGCCTCCATTAGTTAATAAATTTGATTTCCATTGATGATTTTTGCGTGATTTTGTTGTCAGCACATTCAACTTTGTACAGAACAAAGTATTCTATGAGACTATTTCATTCATTCAGATCTAGGATGTGTTATATGAGTGTTCCCTTTATTTTTTTGAGCAGTGTATTTACTCATAGCATTTTTAGCATCTCTCTTGTCCATTGTATTACAGATATTATGAATTTAAAGGTGCCTATCTTCTGGCATCTTCTTGTATCCTCTAGATAGAATAGTGACAATCTAATTACTATGGAGCATGTGGCTTGAATGTAGACCCTTGATAGGTTTGGCACTGGCTAAACACAGATGCACAGTAGCTACATAGTATACAATGGGAATGGCAGAAGACTAGTTAGGAATTGTGCAAGCTTAGAATGTGAGTAAAAATCAACAAATCATAGCAAGTAAAAGGGAAAAAACATTAAGCAGAGTTCAGGAATGAGACTAGATAATACACAACCAAACAATGGCAGACCTTTGATAACCTTTCCACACTGAAAAAGCACATGGAAAAAAAGCACCATGTGCACCATAGGACCTTTTACCATTAAAAGTAATAAGCAGCTTTTTTATAAATGATCTTAGAGAGAATTCGCAGAGTTTTTTCTTGTGGATTTTTCTGGCTTCAAAATCCACAATAAAAAACACTTTTTAATGTGTTTTTTTACACAGTTCTCAAAGTTTATTAGCACAATTTTTGTTGTGTTTTTTTTTTTACACAGTTCTGCATTTTTTCTGCTTTATTTAATTCGGTGGTTAAATTTAAAGAATATTTTCAAGAAGAAATGCCCCAAGAATTGATATGTTCCCTGCAAGAAAACAGAGTGAAAATAGCTTAACGTGCACTATAGAAACGCCTTTCTATTAAAAACAATAAGCTTAGACAAACAGTTTCAGAAGTCTTCATTGATATCGATTTTGGAGCAAAATCCACTCCAAAACCTAAGTAAACAATACTCTGTGTGATAATCTTTTTTTTAAATAAACTGCTCCAAATGCCTCATAAAAAAACAACTCTTGTGAACATGTTGTCAAGTGTTTATGTGCAATGGGAGCAGAAACAACACAGTCAAGGATATGGATCCTCAATTGAATTCTGGTAGAAAAATGAGGTCAGGGCACCATTTGCCTATCAACATTGCACAACAGATGAGGGGTTGCAAGAACAACTGTGCCAGAATGGGAAGAAATTAGCCAAAGCACAATTAGGACAAAACTTAAGGAATATTTTGATAAATTAGTAATAGAAAACAATAGATCTTTATGTAGTGACGCCAATATATTAAGTAGTACTTACAATATAGTGGGTTCACATACTGATATTTAGAGTGTGGAAATTGTAAGTACATTGGAGGATAAAGTAGAGTTTAGAGATAGGTTGGTGGTTAACCTAACACCAGTGGTCAAGAAATTTATTTTTTCAGCATGTTAAAAAAAAGAAGAAAATTTCAGAAGAAAGAAGTTAAATATATTAAGTAAGTAGAGACAGCCCTTGTGAAAAAATGAAGAAGTTATGAGAGAAAAGGATCATTAAATAGATCTTTACCTAAATTTCAAAATATTGACGGCTTACATATAATTGTATTGCAGACCCGATGAGACTAGTGCACTTACTTTGAAAACCTGAGTCATAATGGCTTTATAATCAATTGATCATTTTATGAGTCCAGCAAGAGAAGTAAATAAAAAGTTTTACTGAACAGTGTGAGAGTTTAGCAGTATACTATTGATACCTATAGACTATGAGATAATGTTTTGATGAAGGAGCAACATTTTAGATTGTTAGATATGTCTAATGTGTTAGGAGTTCATGGAAGTGAAATGCTTACCAGGCATGTTGAAGGGTTCAGTCATAAACTTTGGGCATTACCTGCAATGGAGAAAATGACATTAGTGATACTCAAATAAATAAATGATCAAGCATTCAAATTATGACTATTCAGTGCAAAATCTTCTTGTGATATAGGCAACTAACTGCACACAACATAAATGTACCATAAACGTACCCATATTGCACATACAGTATTTATTTAATATTGTGAACTATCACTAACCTCTAGACATTCAATTTTACATTTACATTATAGTAAGGATCAATGTTTTTTCTATTTGAGTGCAACATAGGGCAGAGTATGATATGCTGAGTACAATGACAATGTTTTTTTCACTTGATATAGTAGTTTTATGTAAAAAGCGTTTAAATGCCGTCAGGGCTAGAGTAGAAAGCATGTGAGATCTGTTTCCCTTGACTGCACAGTGATTGATAACTTTTAGTACATATAAAATCATACAGGAAGAGCTGTCAATCGAAAACTTTGTCTCTGAGCCACTTTAACTTGTATTTTCTACATGAGTCTTTAGCTGAACATTATCCCTATAGGCCTAAGATTACTAGCTGAATCTACATTTTTGGGATCCCCCCAAAAATGAAATATCTATGGCCAGTTTCAGGCAACCTCAGAATTATTACATCTTTTAAATTAACTGGATAATAGTAATTATATAAAACATCAAGAAAATTCCTCTATTCAGTATATAATAAAAAACATCTTCCAGGGGAGTATTTAGAACTGAGAAAGGAAAGAAACAGGAAATATAGGCTGAACAATAAATCAACTACAGTACTTTATTAGATATGTTGGTACAAAAATTGATAATTGATAATTTATATACAGTACATAAAAAAAATGAAGAGTAGCTAAGAAGGTGAAAAAAGGGAGAAGTTACAGTTCCTTCTGACAAAGTTGTGTGCTACATTGTGTGCTACAATGAAATGCGTGTAGAGGTTCTATCCAGGGCGGGGGAGACGCTGGCGTTTATTATACTACCAAGACAGCAGGCACTATACTTTAAATAATACTTACAGTGGCTTGTGAAAGAATTCACCCCCTTGTTTTTTTATCTATTTTGTTACATTATAACCTGTGTTTAAATATTTTTGTAATCCGATTTGTGTGTGATGCATCAGTACTAAATAGTTTAAGTTGGTGAAGTGAAGTGAGAAAAATATAGGCATAAATTACATTTATGGGATCAAATAACTAACAATTGGCATATGAATATGCATGTACCCCTTTTGTTATGAAGCCCCTAAAAATTTCTGGTAAAAACAATTGCCTTCATAAGTCACATGCTTAGCAAAAGGAAGTCCACCTGTGTGCAATCTAAGTGTCACATGGTCTGTCAGTATATACACACCTTTTCTGAAAGGCCATAGAGTCTGCAACCTCATTAAGCAAGAGGCATAACTAACCAAACAAAATCATGAAGACCAAAGAGATCTACAAACAAGTCAGGGACAGAGTTGTTGAGATGTACAAGTCAGGATTGGGTTCTAAAGAAATATCCCAATCTCTAATGATCCCCAGGAGCATCATCAAATATATTATCATCAAATGGAAAGAACATGGTACCACAACAAACCTGCCAAGACAGGGCCGCCCACCAAAACTCTCAGCCCGGGCAATGAGAGCATAAATCAGAGAGGCAGCACAGAGATCAAAGGTAACCTTGAAGGAGCTGCAGAGTTCCCAAGCAGAGAACGAAGTTTCTGTCCATATGACCATAATAAGCTATATACTTGACAGAGGTGGCCTTTATGGAAGAGTGTGCAGAAAAATGGCTTCACTAACACCCAAAAATTGTAAGGCTCATTTTTAGTTTGCCAAAAGACATGTGGATGATTTCCCAAATGTATGGAGGAAGGTGCTGTGGTCAAATGAGATCAAAATGGAACTTTTTTGCCACCAAGGTAAACGCTATGTCTGGTGCCAAACCAACATAACTCATCACCCCAAGATCACTATCTATAGTGAAACATGGTGGTGTCAGCATCATGTTGTGGAAATGTTTTTCAACAGCAAGGGACAGGAAAAATTGTCCAAGTCAAGGGCAAGATGAATAGTGCAAAATATAGAGATATTTTTGAAAAAAAACTGTTTCAGTCTGTTAATTATTTGAGACTGGGATATACTTTTACCTTCCAACAAGACAATGAACTAAATCATACTGCTAAAGCAACACTTCAGTGATTTAAGAGGAAACATGCAAATGCTTTGGAGTGGCCTAGTCAAAGCCCAGACCTTAATCCAACTGAGAATCTGTGGTCAGACTTGAAGATTGCGTTCACCAGAGGAAACCATCTAACTTGAACGAGCTGGAGCAGTTTTGCCTACAGGAATAGGCAAACATCCCAGTGTCATGATGTGGAAAGCTCATAGAGTCATAGAGACTTATCCAATGTGACTTGCAGCTGTAATAGCCGCAAAAGGAGGCTCTACAAGGTACTGACTTTAGGGGGTGTGACTATCTATGCAAGGTGAAGTTTTTTATTATGTTGTCGTATTTGTTGTTTGTTTCACAAAAAAAAGAAAACAAAATGTTCACAGTTGTAGGCACGTTCTTTTCATTAACTGATGCAAACCCTCAAAAAAACAGTGAAATTCCAGGTTGTGAGGTAGCAAAAAAAGAAAAATGCTAAGGGGGTGAATACTTTCGCAAGCCACTGTATTTACCTTTGCAATACTGCATATATGAGTCTGTTTCTCAGTAGCAGTTATGCTGATAATTCATATAATATGACAATGAATAATATTTATTATCTGGAACTACTACATCCTGTGACTCGATTTGCTAGTTGTAACTCTATTACATATGTACTAGCACTTTTCATAGATCATTAGCTTACTATGCCCACCATTTGAATATACTCCCCTCCCTGTGTGTCTCTGTATTTCACATTTCATCATTGTTACTGTAATTTTCCCCATTTTTTTCACCTTCTATTATCTGCTCATCATTATTTTTATTTTTGTATCTATTATCAATTTGGGAATTTTTTAAAGTTCCTTTTATTTCTTTGGCTACGATTTTTATTTTATTGTAGTGTCAGGAGTTGTAATACAGTGAGGACTCCAGACATGGGTTGTGAGCTTGCGTATTTTGGCCAAAATATGAACCAATACCTCATAATTACCTTATATTTTTCTGTACTTTTTATATATTTTGTACAGGGTGCAGCCAGACCCATAAATGATGACCTCATATTAGGGGCCTGTACCTCTGCAGTGCACACAGAATGCTGGACAGCCTGCCTAATCGAATAGTAGGGGCGTTTAATAGGCTGTAGGCTAGGCAATGTGTGTGACTCGCACCCTATTGCAAGCTTCATCTATGTGCAATTCTCATACTAGGCAATCAACCCCTCCATGTGTGTGTAGTGCCGGCGTCCCTGCCCTCTGCTAGGCAGGGACGCTGTTCCCCTCACCCCTCTGCTCCGAGCCCGGCGTCCTCCTCCCGCTCTGCTGGCAGCGCGCGCTCCTTCCCGGCCACTGTGCTTAGGGCGTGCGCGCTCCCTCCCTCTTAAAGGGCCGCGCGCGCCGTCCTAAGGAGTCCCCGGCCAATGGCCGGAGGACTTCACCATATATAAGGCACCTCCTCCAAAATGGAGGTGCCCGAGCAATGTTGTTGCACTGTTCACTACTCTGCTTCAGCCCGCAGGTCCCGTTGCCAGTTACCTGCCAGAATCCTGCCAGTTTACTGTCTGATTCCTGCCTGATATTCCGCTTACCTGCCTGCTAGCCTGAGGTCCGACGGTCTGCCTACCGACTCCTGTCAGTCTGTCTAAGGACCAGCTTGCCCGCTCACCTGGGAGCGCTCTTCTGCTACCTGCCTGCTAGCCTGAGGTCCGACGGTCTGCCCTCCAACTCCTGTCAGTCTGTCTATGGACCAGCTTGCCCGCTCACCTGGGAGCGCACATCTGCTACCTGCCTGCTAGCCTACCTGGAGGCTCCGCCGTCACGTGCTGTGACCACTTGCCATTCCAGAGACTCCTGCCCGCTCACCTGGGAGCGCACACCTGTTACCTGCCTTCTAGCCTACCTGGAGGCTCCGCCGTCACGTGCTGTGACCACCTGCCATTCCAGAGACTCTCGCTTGCTCACCTGGGAGCACACATCTACCATCTGCCTGCTAGCCTACCTGGAGGCTCTGCCATCACAGGTCGTACCTACCCTTTACCCAGAGACTGCCCCGGTCACTTGCCGTGACCTCCTGCCCGTTCATCCAGAGACTGCCCCGGTCACTTGCCGTGACCTCCTGTCCGTTCATCCAGAGACTGCCCCGGTCACTTGCCGTGACCTCCAGCCCGTTCACTCAGAGACTGTCCCGGTCACCTGCTGTGACCGCCTGCCCGTCTTCCCTGGTCGCCACCCGCTCCCTTACAAGGACCGCCCCCTTGTATAGTAGCTCAGAGGTTCCGCCTCCCAGTCCCGTTACAGTTTGCTCAGGCCATGGAACCCGGTGGCACCCAAGCTCCCTCACTCTCGGACCTGTGTCATGAACTGTCCCGTCAGAGGTCCCAACAGGAGTCCATCTTGGGTCACCTGCGGAATGTCAATTCTCGCCTGGACACTCTGACTGCTCCACCAGCAACCACCGCCAGTGCCATGACTCGTAATCCGGCAGCTCCGCTGCCCACCAATACTATGGTATCCTACCCCGGACCACGGCTTTCTGCACCTCCTCGCTTCGGAGGCGACTCCGCTCAGGCTCGGTGCTTTATAAATCAGTGCACCCTGCACTTTGAACTCCTGTCCCACCAGTTTAACTCCGACCGGGCCAAAATTGCCTTCATCATGTCCCATCTCACCGGGGAGGCCCTGGCCTGGCTAAATCCTCTATGGGAGAGAGGAGACCCCCTGGTGTCCGACTTGCCTGCCTTTCTCACGGCTTTCCGGAAAGTCTTCGACGAACCTGGACGGAAGACCTCATCCGCATCATCTCTGCTACGCCTCCGTCAGGAAAGTCTCACCGTGGGCCAATATGCCATACGGTTCCGTACCCTTGCCTCGGAGCTGTCCTGGGATAACGACGCTCTGGTATCTGTCTTCTGGGAGGGTCTGTCCGGCCGTATTAAAGATGAACTTGCCGGTCGAGACATTCCTACCACTCTCTATGACCTAATAACTTTTGCCACCCGGATTGACCTACGGTTCCAGGAGCGTGCCAAAGAAGTCACCCGTGAGAGGAGGTTCCCACGTCTAGCTCCTACTTTTCAGAAATCCGTCACTCCCTCCGTTTCTCCGTACACTCTCCTGAGCCTATGCAGGTCGACCAGACCAAGATGGTCAAAACCTGTCAGGACTTACGCCGTGCCGAGGGGAGCTGCTTCTACTGTGGCAGTAAGGAGCACCGGATCCGTACCTGCCCGGAGAGGTCGGGAAACGCCTGTGTCTAGGTTCGCTCAGAGAGGTCGACCTAGACAAGAATAAATCCTCTCCATCTCTGCTGCTGTCAGTCTCAATTATCTGCGGGGAGAATCGTTTTTTCGAACTAGCCCAACTCGACTCTGGAGCGGCCGGGAATCTTATTTCACAGGCCCTGGTAGAAAAATACCGCATTCCCACCAAACCTCTGGCTATACCATTATCTGTCGCTGCTGTGGATGGGGGCCTCTTACCACGTCCCATCCAACTCATCACCGAATCCGTAACTTTGCAGGTGGGAATGCTGCATTCTGAGAGCATCTCTTTTCATGTTCTGCCTGGACTCTCTCACGCCCTCTTACTAGGTCTACCTTGGCTCCAGAGACATGCACCCGTGCTTAACTGGCAGACCGGAGAAGTCCTTCGCTGGGGACAGGATTGTCATAAGACTTGTTTGGTTCCTGTTCATCCCGCCCGTCCTTCTCCTACCCCAACTAATCTACCTGGACTTCCGATTCCCTATTGGTCATTTGCTGATGTCTTTAATAAAAAGGAGGCAGAGACATTACCCCCTCATAGACCATACGACTGTCCTATCGACCTGTTACCCGGTGCTACGCCTCCCCGTGGGCGTATTTACCCATTGTCCGCTGCTGCGACCCGGTCGATGTCCGAATATATTGAGGAGAATTTGGCCAGGGGATTCATCCGGAAATCTACCTCCCCGGCGGGAGCAGGCTTCTTTTTCGTAAAAAAGAAGGACGGCTCTCTCCGTCCCTGTATAGACTATAGAGGCCTTAACCAGATCACGGTGAAGAATAAGTACCCCCTTCCGCTCATTCCAGAATTATTTGATCGTCTGAGGGGGGCTAGAATCTTCACCAAACTGGACCTCCGTGGGGCGTACAACCTGGTTCGTATCCGTCAAGGGGATGAATGGAAGACTGCATTCAACACCCGGGACGGCCACTATGAATATCTGGTAATGCCCTTTGGTCTCTGTAACGCTCCTGCCGTCTTTCAAGAGTTAGTCAATGACATCTTCCGGGACCTTCTCTACTCCTGCGTAGTGGTGTACCTGGACGACATCTTGGTCTTCTCTCCGGATCTCCAGACTCACCGGAGAGACGTTCGTCAGGTCCTGCTCAGGCTCAGGCAGAATCACCTCTTCGCTAAATATGAGAAGTGCCTCTTTGAGCAGACCTCGCTTCCGTTTTTGGGCTACATTATTTCTCAGACCGGCCTACGAATGGATCCAGAGAAACTGTCTGCCATCGAGAAATGGCCCCGACCGGAGGGGTTGAAGGCCATTCAGCGGTTCCTGGGCTTCGCCAACTACTACCGCCTCTTCATACCGCACTTCTCTTCCCGGACTGCCCCAATTTCCGCGCTCACCCGTAAGGGCACTAATCCCAGAGAGTGGCCGCCCGAAGCTGAGGAGGCCTTTCTTTCCTTAAAACAGGCCTTCTCTTCGGCCCCGATGCTGCATCGCCCAGATGGCAACAAGCAGTTCTTCCTGGAGGTTGACGCCTCCTCCTCTGGAGCCGGAGTGGTACTTACCCAAAAATCATCTTCCGGGAGAATGGTAACCTGTGGCTTCTTCTCCAAACTCTTCTCCTCTTCTGAGCGCAACTATTCCATTGGAGATCGAGAGTTATTGGCCATCAAGCTGGCATTGGAGGAGTGGCGTTACCTGCTCGAAGGGGCTCTTCACCCGGTAATAATTTACACTGACCACAAGAACTTGGCTTACCTCCAGGATGCCCAGAGACTTAACCCGCGCCAAGCTCGGTGGTCCTTGTTTTTTGCTCGCTTTGATTTTATTCTTCATTTTCGCCCGGCTGACAAAAACATCAAGGCGGACGCCTTATCCCGATCCTTTCTGGTGTCTGATCTCGAGGAAGAACCGAAACACATCATCGATCCCGCCAGAGTAATGCAGGTGGCTCCCATGAGTCTAAATTGTCTCCCTCCCGGTAAGCCGTTCGTATCAGTACCTGATCGGGAGAAGATCCTACACTGGGGTCACTCGTCTAAACTAGCTGGCCACGCCGGTCAGAAAAAGACCCTACAGCTTATTACCCGGCACTACTGGTGGCCTACTCTGCACAAGGACGTAATAGACTTTGTTTCTGCCTGTGTGTCCTGCGCCCGCAACAAGGTTCCGAGACATCTGCCAGCCGGTCGCCTTCTTCCGCTCCCAGTACCTGCTGCCCCCTGGCAGCATATAGCAATGGACTTTATAACTGACCTCCCCGTCTCTGCCGGTTGTACGGTCATTTGGGTGGTCGCTGACCGCTTTTCCAAGATGACTCATTTCGTTCCCCTGCCAGGCCTCCCGTCTGCACCCGAGCTGGCTAAAGACTTTATCCGCCACATCTTCCATCTTCATGGCCTGCCCCTCCACATCGTGTCGGATCGTGGGGTACAGTTCACCTCACGCTTCTGGAGAGCCACTTGTAAACTGCTAGACGTCACCCTGGACTTCTCCTCCGCTTACCACCCACAGTCTAATGGTCAAGTGGAGCGGATCAATCAGAACCTGACCAGTTACCTCCGGCACTTCGTTAATGCCCACCATTCAGACTGGGTGGATCTCCTGCCATGGGCCGAATTTTCTTACAACAATCACGAGAGCGAATCTTCCTCCAAATCCCCGTTTTTTGTAGTCTTCGGTCAGCATCCTCGGATCCCATTTCCCGTCTCCACCTCGGTGGACAATCCGACTGCGGAATCTCTTGTTAACATATTTTCCTCCATATGGGAGAGTACCCGATCCGCACTCCTTCTGTCATCCGAGCGTATGAAAAGACATGCTGACAAAAAACGTCTGGATCCTCCTCAATTCCGTCCAGGGGATAAGGTCTGGCTCTCGTCCAAGTATGTTCGGCTCAAGATTCCTTCCTATAAGTTAGGGCCTCGGTTCATCGGTCCTCTGGAGGTCATCAGTCAGATCAACCCGGTGGCCTATAAATTGAAACTCCCGGCCAACTTGCGGATCCCTAACTCCTTCCATGTATCTCTACTCAAACCTGTGGTACTTAACTCTTTTTCCAAGTCTACAGGTACGCCTCCTGCTCCGGTTTCCGCTGAAAACGAATTTGAGGTAGAGAACATTCTGGCCACCAAAAGGGTAAGAGGGAAGACCTTTTTTCTAGTAGATTGGAAGGGGTTTGGTCCTGAAGAGAGAACGTGGGAGCCCCGGGAGAACATCCATGCCCCTCTCATCCTAGCTAAATTTCTCTCTGGCCTAAAAAAGGGGGGGCCTAAAGGGGGGGGTACTGTAGCGCCGGCTTCCCTGCCCTCTGCTAGGCAGGGACGCTGTTCCCCTCACCCCTCTGCTCCGAGCCCGGCGTCCTCCTCCCGCTCTGCTGGCAGCGCGCGCTCCTTCCCGGCCACTGTTCTTAGGGCGAGCGCGCGCGCGCTCCCTCCCTCTTAAAGGGGCCGCGCGCACCGTCCTAAGGAGTCCCCGGCCAATGGCTGGAGGACTTCACCATATATAAGGCACCTCCTCCAAAATGGAGGTGCCCGAGCAA
The DNA here is from genome assembly GCF_046119375.1 of Phyllobates terribilis. NCBI lineage: Eukaryota > Metazoa > Chordata > Amphibia > Anura > Dendrobatidae > Phyllobates > Phyllobates terribilis. The sequence continues at coordinate 321,009,209 of NW_027362762.1, read as the reverse complement.
TGTTGTTGCACTGTTCACTACTCTGCTTCAGCCCTCAGGTCCTGTTGCCAGTTACCTGCCAGATTCCTGCCAGTTTACTGTCTGATTCCTGCCTGATATTCCGCTTACCTGCCTGCTAGCCTGAGGTCCGACGGTCTGCCTACCGACTCCTGTCAGTCTAAGGACCAGCTTGCCCGCTCACCTGGGAGCGCTCTTCTGCTACCTGCCTGCTAGCCTGAGGTCCGACGGTCTGCCCTCCAACTCCTGTCAGTCTGTCTATGGACCAGCTTGCCCGCTCACCTGGGAGCGCACATCTGCTACCTGCCTGCTAGCCTACCTGGAGGCTCCGCCGTCACGTGCTGTGACCACCTGCCATTCCAGAGACTCCTGCCCGCTCACCTGGGAGCGCACACCTGTTACCTGCCTGCTAGCCTACCTGGAGGCTCCGCCGTCACGTGCTGTGACCACCTGCCATTCCAGAGACTCTCGCTTGCTCACCTGGGAGCACACATCTACCATCTGCCTGCTAGCCTACCTGGAGGCTCTGCCATCACAGGTCGTACCTACCCTTTACCCAGAGACTGCCCCGGTCACTTGCCGTGACCTCCTGCCCGTTCATCCAGAGACTGCCCCGGTCACTTGCCGTGACCTCCTGCCCGTTCATCCAGAGACTGCCCCGGTCACTTGCCGTGACCTCCAGCCCGTTCACTCAGAGACTGTCCCGGTCACCTGCTGTGACCGCCTGCCCGTCTTCCCTGGTCGCCACCCGCTCCCTCACAAGGACCGCCCCCTTGTATAGTAGCTCAGAGGTTCCGCCTCCCAGTCCCGTTACAGTGTGGCACCCTGCTGTGCATAGGTACCACAGGACCCAGGGTGCATGGATGGACTTCTCCACAAGAGGCCCTCATTACAAACAAACACTTCCACCCTTCCACCTCAAACCACCAGAGGGAGCCCGCTAGGGACATATATATGGAGGGTGGAGCCAGGCAGTTCAGTTAGTCAGTCAGACATAGTCAGAGAGTCTGAGAGCGTGCTGACGTTGAGAGCAGCGAAGACGCAGCACATCTGCTGCCGTATTGAGGGCCCCGAGTGTGGCCGATGGCGAGGAGGAGAGGAGAGAGGAGTTTAGGGGGCAGAGGAGCATCTTAGGCTCACCCCGAATATACAAACCGGACACCGGGTCCGCGCCTATAGGGTCCTTTATACCCAGTAGGGATAACCGGCATACCAGGAGGACTACAAGTCCCTGGCCGACCTGAAGCTAAACCCTTAACAGGATCAGGAACCACAAAGGCCCCAGCGTTACCAGGGATAGTGGTTGCCAGCAGAAGGTCCTACTACCAAGCGACAGGTGAAGGAACAGCGCGACACATAAGCTAGGCCCAGTTGCAGGCTGGCCAGGAGCATACAGAGAGGCAGACACGGACCAGGAGGCCTTATACCCGCTCACTGGGGAGAAGTCCTGAAGTGCACCCATCCTACTGAGTACCCTGGACCGTACCTGACATCCGCCCCAGTAACGGTATTATATATGTACTAGCACTTTTCATAGATCATTAGCTTACTATGCCCACCATTTGAATATACTCCCCTCCCTGTGTGTCTCTGTATTTTACATTTCATCATTGTTACTGTAATTTTCCCCATTTTTTTCACCTTCTATTATCTGCTCATCATTATTTTTATTTTTGTATCTATTATCAATTTGGGATTTTTTTTAAGTTCCTTTTATTTCTTTGGCTACGATTTTTATTTTATTGTAGTGTCAGGAATTGTAATACAGTGAGGACCCCTGACATGGGTTGTGAGCTTGTATATTTTGGCCAAAATATGAGCCAATACCTCATAATTACCTTATATTTTTCAGTATTTTTTATATATTTTGTACAGGGTGCAGCCAGACCCATCAATGATGACCTCATATATTAGGGGCCTGTACCTCTGCAGTGCACACAGAATGCTGGACAGTCTGCCTAATCGAATAGTAGGGGCGTTTAATAGGCTGTAGGCTAGGCAATGTGTGTGACTCGCACCCTATTGCAAGCTTCATCTATGTGCAATTCTCATACTAGGCAATCAACCCCTCCATGTGTGGCACCCTGCTGTGCATAGGTACCACAGGACCCAGGGTGCATGGATGGACTTCTCCACAAGAGGCCCTCACTACAAACAAACAACTCCACCCTTCCACCTCATACCACCAGAGGGAGCCCGTTAGGGATATATATATGGAGAGTGGAGCCAGGCAGTTCAGTTAGTCAGTCAGACAGAGTCAGAGAGTCTGAGAGCGTGCTGACGTTGAGAGCAGCGAAGACGCAGCACGTCTGCTGCCGTATTGAGGGCCCCGAGTGTGGCAGACAGCGAGGAGGAGAGGAGAGAGGAGTTGAGGGGGCAGAGGAGCATCATAGGCACACCCCGAATATACAAACTGGACACCGGATCCGCGCCTACAGGGTCCTTTATACCCAGTAGGGATCACCGACATACCAGGAGGACTACAAGTGCCTGGCCGACCTGAAGCTAAACCCTTAACAGGATCAGGAACCACGAAGGCCCCAGCGTTACCAGGGATAGTGGTTGCCAGAAGAAGGTCCTACTACCAAGCGACAGGTGAAGGAACAGCACGACACATAAGTTAGGCCCAGTTGCAGGCTGGCCAGGAGCATACAGAGAGCCAGACACGGACCTGGAGGCCTTATACCCGCTCACTGGGGAGAAGTCCTGAAGTGCACCCATCCTCCTGAGTACCCTGGACCGTGCCTGACATCCGCACCAGTAAAGTTATTGAAGCGAATCCCCTGTCTCTATCAGTTACTCCTGCTGCGCCATTCTGCCTGCACTACAGGTCCCAGCATCACCACCCACCATCAAACTCTACCCTGCCCTGAGGCCCGCTCCACCTGTGGGGAGCCGTTCCATCCCAGCTGCCTTATCAACTGCCTCAGAGGTCTGCAGCAGCGCTGGTACAAATTACCAGAAACCACAGGTGGCGTCACGATCGAACTATAAACCCCCTATAAATTTTCCCCCCTTTTAATTGACCGCCCTGGGCCATGGACCGGGTCAGCCACTGTGACATCTCCCTTTCCCCCAGCATCTATCAGCCCGGACTCCGAGTACCCCATTGCCCTGGGGGCGCGACACATGAACTGATAGGTTGAGAGTGGTTATTTCATCAGTATATTACACGTGTGTTGCCTCCTTTATTAAGGGGCCTGCTGCATCCTGTTTGTGCATTTGTTTCTGTGACCTTGGATGTTAAATACATAGTAACATAGTAACATAGTTTGTAAAGCCGAATAAAGACTTGCGTCCATCAAGTTCGACCTGTTAGTTCTGTAATTGCTAAAGTTGATCCAGAGGAGGGCAAAAACCCCAAATGATTTAGCCAATCTTCACCTGAGGAAAAATTCCCTCCCGACTCTGAAACCAGCAGTCAGAATAAATCCCTGTATCAACCTACTATTTTATTTTATTTTTAAGTATACGCTGAAATCTGCCTGGTATCTAGAAATGCATCCAGTCCCCGCTTGAACTGGTGTAGTGAATACGACATTACCACCTCCTCACTCAGTGAATTCCATATTCTCACTGCTCTTACCGTAAAGAACCCCTTCCTATGCTGGTGCTGAAACCTTTTCTCTTCCAGTCTTAGTGAATGCCCTCTTGTTACCATAATATCCCTCCTTTTGAACAAATCCCGGGCAAAATCTCTATACTGTCCCCTCACATATTTGTTCACATTTATTATGTCCCCCCTCAACCTTCTCTTTTCCAGGCTGAATAGTCCTAGTTTTGCCAACCTCTCTGGGTATTGCAGTCCCTCCATTCCCTTTATTAATTTTGTTGCCCTCCTTTGTACCTTTTCAAGCTCATTTATATCCTTTCTATATATTGGGGCCCATAACTGAGCACAGTATTCCAAGTGTGGTCTGACCAGTGCTTTGTACAGTGGAAGAACAATGTTCTCATCCTTTGCAGCTATACCTCTTCTGATACATCCCATTACCCAGTTTGCCCTTACAGCAGCGGCCTGACTTTGGGCGCTCCAATTTAGTTTGGAAAATTGCAAAATTGCAAAACCATTGCAAAATTATTAGAACTCAAACAGCGATGATAATGCAAGGCAAATAGACACAAAAAGATCACCAATTCAACATTGTGTAGCTAAATTGTGGAGTTCTCAAATTTTCTAAAAAAAACTTTGGTGATAAGATACAATAGTTAGATATTAGGTTTTATTGTGGAATTGCCAAATTGTCTAACATTTAAAATCCAAGTAGCAAGATGTGGTAGGAAGTCTGGCAGCCTTTGATCTGAATCAGAATTCCAGAAATCTTATGTTTAGATGGTGCAAATAAGTGATAATTCACCTTAATTTAAGTGATATGACAGACTTAGATTTTCATTTTAACATTTATATTTGTGGCATATAAATGAAGACTTTAATACTGGAATTTAGATCCTTGTTTCACTTCCTTCCTTGTATTTTATATGGCAGATGCAAAACACGCATTTTTACTAGTTTATTTAAATTTTCTTGTGTTGCTAAATGGATTTTTATCTTACTGGACTAAAATTGAAAAAGTCAAAAAGTATACAATCTAAACAGCCCTGCAAGTCCATTTTCATTATTTTTTTTTAGCAATTCTCTGTAGAACCTTATCCTTTTAAAGTGTACCAATGTACCTAGCAGAAATGTCATAAGTTAAGAATTTTAAAACATGTTTTACTTCAGACAGTTAAAAAGTATGAGCTGTTATTAACAATTTATAAACAGTACAAGAAACAAATGTAAGATCAAATGTAAGATCAAAATTGTCACCTGTATTGTCTCAAATAGCTGAATCTCCTGTTGGAGGTTTATTTTTAAGGGTGAGACTAACTGTGGCCCAATCGGGATTTAACAGAGAAATTAGATTTGTAGCATCTATAATATAACACTAGATGCGTCTCTCTTTCCGAAGCCTCTATAGACTGTGCATGCGCGACGTGCCTGTGCAGTCTGTCTCCAGACACATCCAGCCGTTACAGGTAAGAGGAGTGTATGGTGCCGGAGATCGCGGTATGCATAGTCACTGAACGCATACCGCGCCAAAAGTACATACTTACCTGACCTGTAGAAGTGTCGCTGCGGTGCCTCTGTTCTGGCCGGAGGACGCGGGCAGACTGTGGCGTCGGAATCGGCGCATGATGCGCATAGCATGCTATCCGGTGCCATTTTACTGAAGACTAGGGATGAGTGAACGCGCTCGCCACTGCTCGGTACTTGCCTGAGCATCACTGTGCTCGACGAGCTCGGCCCTCGACGAGTATTTCTTGGTTGCTGTATATAAGACCGGGCGCCGCCATGCTCATCACAGTCTACCCCGGAATCAGGCAGAGTAGGGAGAGCTGCTGCTGCGTCAGGGAGAGATTTGCTTGTTCATAGTTAGTATAGGTATTCCACAACATATATCTATATCCATCTGAACCAACAGTCCTTCTGAGGACTAATCCAGCTGCATATTATCAGTGCTAGGCATGCAGGCAGCATATGTGGCAGACTGCAGTGTATAATACAGCACAAGAGGGTCCATTGAATGTCCTGTCTGCTGCTGCTGTAATAATTACAGATATTTCTAGACAGCTCCAGATATCAGGGGCGATGGCAATTTTTTTTTTATCTTAATCCTGGTTATTTGCTTAAAAAACAATCCAGAGTTCACCATTCTTCTGCTCACTGCAGAATAAAGCCAGATCTGTTCCATATTACAGTGATAAAAATCCAGAAATTTGAACTGAACGTAGAAAATATTGGCCTCCTTTTCCATTCCGTTGCAGTGTGTCAGTGAAGCTATTCACACTAGGTCTCCATGTAGAATAATATTAGTAAATTACAGGCCTACAATTTAAAGCCGTGGTTCTCTGTCAGACAAATCACCGAAGAGACTTCTAAAATCATACATTTCTTCCATATTCATTCAGTTGCAGTGTGTCAGTGAAGCTATTCACACCAGGTCTCTGTGTAGAATAATATTAGTAAATTACAGGCCTACAATTTAAACCTGTGGTTCTCTGTCAGACAGTCAGACATATCACGAAAAGACTTCTAAAATCATACATTTCTTCCATTTTCATTCCGTTGCAGTGTGTCAGTGACACTATTCACACTAGTAACACAGTAACATAGTTTTTAAGGTTGAAGGAAGACTAAGTTCATCTAGCTTAATCCATAGCCTAACATGTTGATCCAGAGGAAGGCCAAAAAAAAAACATGTGGCTCCACATTGGGGACAAAAATTCCTTCCTGACTCCATATGGCAATCAGACTAGTTCCCTGGATCAATGCCCTATTAATGAATCTAGTATATATAACCTGTAATATTATACTTTTCAAGAAAGGCATCCATGCCCTTCTTTAATTTTAGTAGTGAATCACTAATTACATCATGCGGCAGAGAATTTCATAGTCTCACTGCTCTTACAGTAAACAATCCGCGTCTGTGATTATGATTAAACCTTCTTCCCTCCAGACATAGAAGATGCCCCCTTGTCCCTGTCTCAGGCCTCAGAGTAAAAAGATCAGTAGAAATGTATTTGTACTGTCCCCTCATATACTTGTACATAGTAATAAGATCACCCCTAAGACTTCTTTTTTCCACAGTAAATAACCCCAAATGTAATTGACTCGCCCCCTGGGCCTAGTGTACACGTGTAGTGGGTTACCCGGAACCAGGTCTCTGGGGGGTTGTAGTCTCCGTGGCGGTGACCCGGTCCCGTGGCTCAGGCTGGTCAGGCCAATGGCGGTATTTTGTGGGGGTTTTAGGTTAATTGTCCGACTACGCCACCCATGGATTGCGGTCAGTGCGAACCGCCGCTGCAAGGGCAGACAACTGGGGCTGATGGTGTATGCAGCCAAGGTAGTGTGACTCCCCACGGGAAGAGTGCAGCCCCAGGGCAGTGTAGTTGATGGTGGGAATGATTGTGCGAGCGTCCCAGCACTAGTAGTGCTGGCGCGGCGATGAAGCACAGAGACGTGGGGTTGCAGTTCAAATTCTTTACTCACAGTTCTTTATATTCTTAGTCATTCCGCCGGCAATGACTGCCCGAGCCGTGCTGCGTCCACCAGATGCGGGGCTCGGTCAACCCCCAGGCAATTCCAGAGTGTGACACAGGACTCCCTTCTATTCCTTTCTCTGACCGTGCCCCACCAGTGACACTACGTCTGTCCAGCTCCCGCGGGCCTTCTCTTGGGAGGGCTTCGTGCTCACCTCCCTGACTCTATGTGGTGTGCCTTTCTAGTAGGTGTAGTGAAGGGTTGCACCAAGATGTGATCACGACCGCCGGACCTTGGCTGAGGATTAGTCGCCTCCACCAACTTGGGATCCGGTACCCTGTTCTGCCAACCCGTCACCCGCAATCTCCTGGGCCTTTGGGGTTCCTTCTGCCCTCGTGTCTCTGGGCCTCTCTGGGTGTTCTGTTCCTTTCTTCCTTTCCTTTCTGTTCCTTTCTGTATCTGTCCTCTCTGCTGGTTCTGGCCTCCACTCCAGGCCTGCCTCGTGGAGCTGGGCCCAGAATGAGCCACAGCTCCTTGTCAGCCCTCTCTGGCTGAACTCCTTCTCTCTCTGAGCTGAACTTCTCTCTGAACTAAGATGGTGCCCACCTTATATACCTCCCTCTAGTGTATGAGCCCAGGTGACTTGCAACCAATGGGCTCCTACCTATGCCCAGAGACCGTCCCCTCCTGCTCCTACATCACTTGGTTTTCCTCCCCCCTCCCCACTCCAGCCAGGGACAGATTCTGTCGTGCCTGCATTACTGTCTTAATGGGAGCACCGTTGAGCTGTCCGCCGGAAATGGGGTGTGTGTGATGCATGCAGCTAAACGAGCCCTGGTCCATACTCCATCCTTACCCGGGAGTGGAATATGACACCTCTGGCAGAGGTGCAATACCCCTGTAGCGGCTGAACCCTCGGAGGGCTACATAATAACCTGTCTTGGTATTGCAGACCCCCAGTCCACTAATATCCTTGGTCGCTCTTCTCTGCACCCTCTCTAGTTCAGCTATGTCTTTCTTTTACACCGGAGACCAAAACTGTACACAGTATTCTAAGTGTGGTCGCACTAATGACTTGTATAGAGGTAAAATTATGTTCTCCTCATGAGCATCTATGCCTCTTTTAATGCATCCCATTATTTTATTTGCCTTTGCAGCAGCTGCCTGACACTGGCCACCAAACATGAGCTTGTTGTCCACCAATACACCCAGGTCTTTTTCAGTGACCGTTTTGCCCAGTGTTTTACAATTAAGCATATAATTATACATTTTATTTCCTCTGCCCAAGTGCATTACCTTACATTTATCCCCATTAAAGCTCATTTGCCATTTATCAGCCCAAGCTTCTAGTTTACATAGATTCTCTTGTAATATAAAATTGTCCTCTGCTGTATTGATTACCCTGCAGAGTTTAGTGTCATCTGCAAATATTGAAATACTACTCTGTATGCCCCCTACAAGTTCATTAATAAATATGTTAAAAAGAAGCGGGCCCAATACTGAGTCCTGTGGTACCCCACTGTTAACTGTGACACAGTCTGAGTGTGTTCCATTAATAACCACACTTTGTTTCCTATCACAGAGCCAGTTCTTAACCCACATACATATATTTTCCCCTATCCCCATTGTTCTCATTTTATGTATCAAACTTTTGTGTGGAACCATATCAAAAGCTTTTGAAAAGTCCATATACACAACATCCACTGCATTTCCTTGGTCCAGTCCGGAACTTACCTCTTCATAAAAGCTGATCAGATTAGTTTGACAGGAACGGTCCCTTGTAAACCCATGTTGATATTGGGTCATGAGTAGAGATGAGCGGTGTTCGAATCGAACTGTTCGCCAATCTCAAATTCGAGCTGTTTTGGGCGGTGTTCGAGTCGTTCGGCGAACACGAACGATTTGAAAAAAATTCGGCTGTTCGAGGTTATGTTCGATAACTGTTTGTGCACCAAAATCTGGATTTTTTCTCAGTAATGCTGAAAATTAATGTTAATATGCAGTTTGAGTGTACAGTGGGGCGGGGAGAGGGGCAGGGGATGGATCTCTGCATAAATAATGAAGATCTCCATTTTTTTTTCTCTTTCCCGCATTTCCAGTGGGGAGGTGCAAACTGTCAGCCTATCAGCAGCGCACACACGGAGCGAACTGCTTTTTTTCACAGAAGCAAGGGCATGTGTCATTGGCAGTGTATGTCACATGTCCTTGCCCTATAAGACCCAGCCATTTTCCCCGTCGCCACCATTTTCTCACTGCTGCAGCTGCGTGTTAGACGGCACCGCTGTTGCTGTGTGCGCTATACTTTGTTAATTTCAAGCCAATTTTCGCACAAATCTACAGATAGCTTGGGAGTAGGGAATAGTTGTGATTGCAGTCAGTCCTTTTAAGGACTAGGTAACATCATTTCCTACGACTTTTATCAGGCAGGTCTGTTCTCTTAAATAGATAGGTTGGGAGTAAAGACTAATTGTAATTGCAGTCCTTTTCAGGGCTAGGTTACATCAGTTCCTATCACTTTTATCAGGCAGGTCTGTGCTCTTAAATAGATAGGGTGGGAGTAAAGAATAATTGTAATTGCAGTCCTTTTGAGGGCTAGGTTGAATCAGTTCCTATCACTTTTTGCCAGGCAGGTCTGTTTTAGTGCTGTGCAAGTTTTTTTCACATCATTTGGCTAAATCTAGCAAAGCAAATCCTTTTTGACCTCTTGCAGTGTGTGTTAGTCAGTGGAGTAGCCTATCTGTGTTGCAAGCGACACCACCAGCGTATAGAATACCAATTTTTTTACTGCACCTAGTAAAGTAAAACCTTTTGGGCATAGCATCATTCTATTAGTCCATCTATACTAACCTCCACCAGGTTGCAAATTCAATTTAATTTTTATCTGCATCTAGCTCTGAAAAAATATTTCGGCTTGTAGCAGTGTGTGGGACTTGTTCTATTAGTCCATCTATACTAACCTCCACCAGGTTGCAAATTCAATATAATTTTTATCTGCATCTAGCTCTGAAAAAATATTTGGGCTTTGGCTTGTAGCAGTGTGTGGGACTTGTTCTATTAGTCCATCTATACTAACCTCTACCAGGTTGCAAATTCAATATAATTTTTTTCTGCATCTAGCTCTGAAAAAATATTTCAGCTTGTAGCAGTGTGTGAGACTTGTTCTATTAGTCCATCTATACTAACCTCCACCAGGTTGCAAATTCAATATAATTTTTTTCTGCATCTAGCTCTGAAAAAATATTTCGACTTGAAGCAATGTGTGGGACTTGTTCTATTAGTCCATCTATACTAACCTCCACCAGGTTGCAAATTCAATATAATTTTTTTCTGCATCTAGCTCTGAAAAAATATTTCGGCTTGTAGTAGTGTGTGGGACTTGTTCTATTAGTCCATCTATACTAACTTCCATCAGGTTGCAAATTCAATATAATTTTTTTCTGCATCTAGCTCTGAAAAAATATTTCGGCTTGTAGTAGTGTGTGGGACTTGTTCTATTAGTCCATCTATACTAACCTCCACCAGGTTGCAAATTCAATATAATTTTTTTCTGCATCTAGCTCTGAAAAAATATTTCGGCTTGTAGCAGTGTGTGGGACTTGTTCTATAACGCCATCTATACTAACCTCCACCAGGTTGCAAATTCAATATAATTTTTTTCTGCATCTAGCTCTGAAAAAATATTTCGGCTTGTAGCAGTGTGTGGGACTTGTTCTATTAGTCCATCTATACTAACCTCCACCAGGTTGCAAATTCAATATAATTTTAATCTGCATCTAGCTCTGAAAAAATATTTTGGCTTGTAGCAGTGTGTGGGACTTGGTCTATTAGTCCATCTATACTAACCTCCACCAGGTTGCAAATTAAAAATAATTTTTATCTGCATCTAGCTCTGAAAAAATATTTGGGCTTGTAGCAGTGTGTGGTACTCATTGTATTAGGCCATCTATACCAAGCTCCACCAGCTTTGAACTTAATAATAATTTTTAGCTGCATCTAGCCCTGAAAATAATTTTTCTTCCCAATAGTGGTAGCAATAGAAATATGGGGCGCGCTCCTGGCTAACAAAAATATAAGCTTCATAACAAAAAACACCAGCCTAGCGCACTGCATTAATAAGATGGCATCATGGTCTCTCCCAGTGCTAGGCCTACTACGCCGCTTAGCATTCCTGTGCCTAAAACTCAATGTATGGGTCCGCGCTAGCCACGATGCTACTGCTAACGCTTTATCACAATTCAATTGGCAGATTTTCACAGAGCTCTTCCCCAACGCCCACCCATCAGGCAACAGTTGCCCACCCTCCCTATGGGATCTAGTGGCGAATAGTTGATGCCATTAATCAGATCGTCAGTTGCCCCGTCGACGTGACAAGCATACGGTAAGGCATGGGAAGAGTGGACACGACTAGTAGCAGGCAGATGGGTTGACCAATGTGAACAAGCCAGATCACAAGTCGCCATAGAATTTCTCCACCAGCTAATGATGAGGGGATATCAGGGGCGTCAGCGCAGCGGTGTCTGACCAGAGTAGCATTTCACTTCAAACTACTGAATTGGGGAGATGTGACAAAGATTCATCATCAGACAATCCATAAAAGGGTGGAAAAGGGTTCAGCCAAGTCAGGAGTGTAGACGTCCCATCCCGTTTCACTAAAACTGATTTCTCACATAATATCCCTAACACCATTAACATGACACTCACAATTTGAAGCAACACTACTGTCTACTGCATTTGCGATTGCCTTCTTCGGGGCTCTATGCATAAGCGAATTAGTCCCTCTAATCCAAAATTACCACCAGTGGAGGCTTATTACACCAGGATGTAGTCATAGCCAATAATGCAATATGTCTATGCATACGCCAATCGAAAACGGTTCCAGCGGGCAGGGGCACTTGGGTAACAATAGTAAAAACATATATAACCATCAGATCACAAAGTAATTTCTTCCTATCACACATTGATGGAACGCCATTATCAAGATACCAGTTCCAAGCTATATTTAATAAATGCAAGACATCGGCAGGGAACCACCCCTAAGATTATGGGACACACTCATTCCGCATAGGCGGGGCCCCGGAAGCAGCAAGAGCAGGACTGTCAGAAACAGAAGTTCAGAGGATAGGGAGATGGCGATCCACGTGTTTTGCGAGATACATAAGACCGGACTTGTTATCCTAACGTGGTTTGTTTCTTTTACAGGTGACGCTAAGCCAACAGTGTGGGTGATAGGCCACTTGTATATATATTGGGCATAAAAAAGGGCGAAAGTCCGCCCAGGCGGGAGGAAATTAGAGTTTCATAACACATATTTCAACTGGAGAGGTATTAGAGGCCTGCTATGGCCATAGGTACTAATGGAGGTAATCAAGGTAGGGAGAGAGGCAAGAGGTCTGGACATCTTAGTTATACAGGCCGGGGGAAACAACCTAGGTCATCACAAGAGCGCATAACTAATGGCAATAATGAAACTAGACACTGAGCGCTTCAGAGAATTTTTCACAAAACTAACTATAGTATGGTCAGAGATTGTGCCGATAGCGGTATGGCAAGGTGCGCGAGACATCACGGCCATCGAACGGACAAGGCGGGTAATAAATATTCGGATGGCAAAATTTAGAAGAGACAGAGGCGGTGTAGTGATACAACACCGACAACTGGAAGGAGATAAAGCAGGCCTCATACGGCCCGACGATGTTCACTTAATGGATATTGGACTGGACATATTCCTGTCAGGACTCCAGGATGGAGTGGAACAAGCGTTAAGGGTGATGGGTGGGGGTCAGAGTCCTGCATACGAGTCAGCAGGATCCTCCATGCCCTGGAAATAGAAATGACATGTTGTAGAGTTACACTTGTTGGCCAACTTGCCGGAGTGGAGACCCAGGGCATGCTGCAACAAGCTGAATTATTTTAGAAATAAAATGCCTTTCTACTCAAATGAGTATAAAGAGTTAATAAAGCTGTGACCGATCCTCACCCATCCAGTTGTAAGAGTTAGATTATTGTATTGTCAAGGAAAGGGGGGCGGTAGGGGGGCTGAGCATCTGGGTTTGGTTGGGGGTCCCCACAGTCTGCCTAGGCTAGATGCATTTAAAAATTCTTATTAGATACACAGGCGGTGCAGCTTGCTTCGCAGCTGGGCTACTACGCCAAAAGTATTGCCTAGGCTAGATGCAGTTAAAAATTCTACGCTGACTAGCAGACACTGAAGCTTTGGAGCAGACCTCTGAGTAAACAGCTCTTCAGACTCAACCATCTGTGTTACCCCAAGCCATAGTGTATGTAGTTTCTTACAGTTAAAAGGGGGGGTGCGACACAACCCACCTGGAATTGACGATGCCAACGTCACGTAAGACACAGCAAGGGGACTCCAAAAAGAGTCTCCATTTTTTCCCAAAATTGTGGGACAGACACCACCTAGAACGCATACCTGGGGCCTCGCAGGCCCGCCCTGTTAATTGTTTTCCATTTTCTGCAAGATTACTTAGTTAGAATTTTGAAACTCTAGGTATTCTTCATGTATATAGTTGTTTGTCATTTGACTTTGAGTTATTCCAAGTTATTTGCACACGGGCCTAAAAGGCCCCAGGTATGTGAAAGTGTAGATTTTTATGGTCATGCGTTCTAGGGTTAAGTGGCATCAATTGCCCCACAGTTGCTTAAAACGGTTGGTGAGGTGATTTTACCAAATCCTCAAGCTTTTAGTCTCCCCAGGATGACACAAGGGTAGAAAAGTCCTTGCGAATCCATGATTTGTTCATCTTTATGAACGTGAGTCTGTCTACATTCTCAGTGGACAACCGCGTGCGCTTATCTGTCAGCACACCACCAGCAGCGCTGAACATACGTTCAGAGAGAACGCTGGCTGCAGGGCATGACAAGATCTCCAAGGCTTGAGTGGCGAGCTCTGGCCATTTTTCCAGATTGGAATCCCAAAATGAGCAAGGGTCCAGTGACACAGTCATGGCTTCGATGTTCACTTGGAGATACTCCTGTACCATCTTCTCTAGGCGTTGACTATGTCAGACTTCTTGTCTCCTGTGGCCTTGCAAAGGATGGTCTAAAAAAGTGGTGAAACGATTTCACAAAATTGCTGTTACCAGCAGATACTGTGTTACTGTTACGGTTTGAGTGATGAAGACTCGACAGTCCCACGGTTGGCAAGTTAGAACTGTGAGATTCACTGAGTGCACCACTGGTGTTTTGTGGAAAAGCACAGGTAAGATTCTGCAACAGCGTCTGCAGATACTCCGGCATGCGTGAATCCCTTTCTATGGCAGGAATTATTTCGGCAAATTTACTTTTGTACCGAGGATCTAACAGTGTGGCAACCCTGTAGTCGGGATTACTTCGAATTCTGACAATCCGAGGGTCATGTTGCAGGTAGTGCAGCAAGAAGGCACTCATGTGTCTTGCACATCAAGGAGGACCAAGTCCTTGTTGTGTTGGTAGTGAGGTAAGAATCATGCTTCCTTCCTCTGCCCTCTCCCCCCAACCTCGCACAACAGAAATGTGATCAAGGTCTCCCTCATCTGATGAGTCTTCCATGCCCATCACCAGTTCGTCCTCCACTTCTTCCTCGGCTCCTGCACCTTCCTCAACAGTTTGGCTGCTACCATGCGCCCTGGTTAATCCCTCTCCCCCACCCTCCCATGCCTGCCGCCTTGGTGCTGCCGACCGTCTGGACCTTGGAGATGTTATCCCTTCCGCCTACGACTCCTCCTCTACTTCCTCCACCTCCTCTTGTCTCACCACCTGACTCTGAATTCTGTTTAATGTGTGCTCCAGCATGTAAATCACTGGAATAGTCATGCTGATAATGGCATCGTCGTCAGCACTAAACATCTTAGTCGCCATTTCAAAACTGTGCAGAAGGGTGTGTTGTTCCCCTGAGGGTTCAGTCGCCACAGAGTTACTGCATCTCACCCAGAGGTGTGGTATCTCACCCTCAGGTAAGGAAGGAGTATGGCTCGGGACCTTAACACCTGCATCCAACACATACCCGCAGTGGGGGTAGGGCGAGATTGCTCCTAAGGGAGAGCACAGTCCCAGGTCCCTAGCTGGTGGGAGGGTCCTATGTAGTGGGTGCTTAGGGGAGCAGCTTAGGGGAGCACATGACAGGGAGAGCATAAATAGGAAGCCATCTTAGAAAGAGCAAGCCAGTCAGAGGAGGAGAAGTGACAGGAGCAGAGGCTCTGCATGAGCTCTGCTCTGGAGGCAGGCCTAGCCTGGGAGGCCCAGGACTGAAGGAGAGAAGAGAGGAGAGGGAGCAGGAAGGCTCCAGGAACCGAAGGGACCCTAGGGGTATGGGCCGTGCAGAAGGCCACCCGTACGCCCGCTGCTACCATGAGGTAGAGGGGTCAGGCCAGATAAGGGGAACCGGTCCCTCAACTAGCGGAGAAACAGCAAGGCTCAACTAGAAACCGGAGGCTGCAGCATTTCATGTACTGCAGGCCAAAGTTCACACCAGTCTCACTAAGAAGGTAGCCACATAGGACCCAGGGGACGGAACACACGTCGCCCGCCAAGGCCCGAGGATAACAGATAGAAGTGTCACTGGGTGTGAGGTGCAGGAAGAAGGCCAGAGAAAGGACACACAGAAGGGGGTCCTGCTAAGTACTCCGGAGCTATCTGGGGGTGGACTGAGCCCCTCACTGAGTACGCACAGCACGACGGGGGAGATTGCTCTGGTACCTGTAATTTGGACTGCAACAACTGTGAGTAAAGATCTTGGGACTGCATCACACGGACTCTGTGTTCATTACTGACTCCCTGCACTACAACCACCATCATTCACCCACACTGCCCTGAAGCTACATTCTTCCTGTGGGGAGTAATAATACCATTGCTGCAATACCACCAGCTTCAGAGGACTGTTCCGCAGCGGCGGCCCCTTTGGCGTAGTCGGACATTATAAAACCCATATATACAAATTACCCTTGGATTGACCGCCCTGGGTCACGGACCGGGTCACCGCCACAGTGACTACAACCCCCAGCGCCTACAGGCCCGGCTCCGGGTACCCCACGGCCCAGGGGGCGCGTCATCTTCATAGGTCCCTGATCTGAGACCACTCCTGCAGCGTGATTTGCCCCACCTCTGGATCTCGTTGGCCCAGGCTATACATCAGAACGTATTGCACCAGGGCTTGTCGGTGCTGCCACAGTCGCTGCAACATGTGCAGAGTTGAATTCCACCGTGTCGGCACATCGCATTTCAGCCGGTGAACTGGCAGGCCCAACGACTTCTATAGAGATGTAAGTCGTTGAGCTGCGGGATGCGAATGGCGGAAGTGAGCACACAGCGACCGTGCCCTCTGCAGAAGGCCATCTACTCCGGGATAGTGGGCTAAAAATTGATGGACAACCAGGTTCAACACGTGAGCCATACAAGGCACGTGTGTGACATTGCCCCGGCGAAGGGCCGCACCCAGGTTTGCAGCATTGCCGCACACGGCCTTCCCTGGTTTCAGGTCCAGTGGAGACAAACATTCATGAAACTGGGTCTCCAGAGCTGACCACAACTCCTCAGCAGTGTGACTCACATTTCCCAGACATTTCAAAGTAAGCACTGATGCCGTTGAGCCCTGCTGCCAGCGAAATAAGGAGGTGTGCAGGATTCCTTCTGCGCAGTTAGAAAGCAGGTAACATTACCAGACAGGCTTTGTGTGCAGGTGGAGGACCGAGAGGAGGTTGAGGAGGCAGAAGCAGTGGAGGAACTTTGAGATAAAGAGGATTGACGCACAACTCGTGGGGATGGTAAGACTTGGACAGCAGCCCCTTGTCCTGCTGTCACCATAGTTACCCAGTGCCCAGTCAGCGACATGTAACACCCCTGTCCATGCCTACTCGTCCAAGTGTCTGTGGTGAAATGCACCCTGTCACACACAGAGTTTCTCAAAGAAGCGGTGATGTTGTGTGTGACATGCTGGTGGAGCGCAGGCACAGTGTGGCAACCCAGTAGTCAGGATTATTTCTAATTCTCACAATTCGAGGGTCATGTTACAGGTAGTGCAGCAAGAAGGCACTCATGTGTCTTGCGCATCCAGGAGCACCAAGTCCCTGTTGTGTTGGTGGCGAGGTAACAATCATGCTTCCTTCATCTGCCCTCTCCCCCCAACCTCGCACAACAGAAATGTGATCAAGGTCTCCCTCATCTGATGAGTCTTCCATCAGTTCGTCCTCCACTTCTTCCTGGGCTGCTGCACCTTCCTCACTAGTTTGGCTGTTACCATGCACCCTGATAAAACCATCTCCCCCACCCTCACATGCCTGCCGCCTTGGTGCTGCCGACCGTCTGGACCTTGCAGATGTTAGCCCTTCCGCATACAACTCCTCCTCCTCTACTTCCTCCACCTCCTCTTGTGCCACCACCTGACTCCGAATTCTATTTAACATGTGCTCCAGCATGTAAATCACCGGAATAGTCATGCTGATAATGGCATCATCAGCACTAAACATCTTCGTCGCCATATCAAAACTGTGCAGAAGGGTGCATAGGTCCCTGATCTGGACCACTCCTCCAGCGTGATTTTCCCCACCTCTGGATCTCGTTGGCCCAGGCTATACGTCAGAACGTATTGCACCAGGGCTTGTCGGTGCTGCCACAGTCGCTGCAACATGTGCAGAGTTGAATTCCACCAGGTAGGCACATCGCATTTTAGCCGGTGAAGTGGCAGGCCCAACGACTTCTGTAGAGATGTAAGTCACTGAGCTGCGGGATGCAAATGGCGGAAGTGAGCACACAGCGACCGTGCCCTCTGCAGAAGGCCATCTAGTCCGGGATAGTGGGCTAAAAATTGCTGGACAACCAGGTTCAACACGTGAGCCATACAAGGCACATGTGTGACATTGCCCCGGCGAAGGGCCGCACCCAGGTTTGCAGCATTGTCGCACACGGTCTTCCCTGGTTTCAGGTCCAGTGGAGACAACCATTCATGAAACTGGTTCTCCAGAGCTGACCACAACTCCTCAGCTGTGTGACTCATATTTCCCAGACGTTTCAAAGTAAAAAATGCCTGATGACGTTGAGCCCTACTGCCAGCATAGTAAGGAGGTGTGCAGGATCCCTTCTGCGCAGTTAGAAAGCTTGTGGCATGTCCAGACAGGCTTTGGGTGCAGGTGGAGGACCGAGAGGAGGTTGAGGAGGCAGAAGCAGTGGAGGAACTTTGACATAAAGAGGATTGACGCACAACTCGTGGGAACGGCAAGACTTGGACAGCAGCCCCTTGTCCTGCTGTCACCATAGTTACCCAGTGCCCAGTCAGCGACATGTACCGCCCCTGTCCATGCCTACTCGTCCAAGTGTCTGTGGTGAAATGCACCCTGTCACACACAGAGTTTCTCAAAGAAGCGGTGATGTTGTGTGCGACATGCTGGTGGAGCGCAGGCACACCTTTCTTTGAGATGTAGTGCCGACTGGGCATCTGGTACTGGGGCACTGCGACGGACATAAGGTCTCGAAAATCCTCTGTGTCCACCAGGCGGAAAGGCAGCATTTCTGTAGCCAACAGCTTGCAGATGGTGAAATTCAACCTCTTAGCTTTGTCATGGCTAGGAGGAAATGGTCTTTTACTTGTCCACATCTGAGGGACCGAGGGCTGGCTGTTGTGCTTTGACGGGGTTAAGTAGGGTGTCCCCGGCAAACTGCCGGTCTGTGAGGAGGATACAGGCAGACATGTTAGGTTGCCTTGATCCAAAGGTGGTGCTCTCGATGTCGGAGAGCGCTCAACACCAGCTGGTGTTTCCACTTCCAAATGAATTGACGACCTGCCAATCACACTGGCTGTTGCGGGTAAAAAGGTGGCAGGTCTGCGTCCAAAAACAATTGTGACTGCTGTCCCCCCCAGTCACAGAGGATGAAGAGGCCGCGGATGCACAAGATGAGGCAGACGGTGGTTGGCCCGGCCCGCTAGGCTGCATTGTAGCACAGTGAGCTTCCCACTGCAACTTATGCTTCATATCCATGTGACGGTTCATGCATGAAGTACTCAAACTATGGATTTTTGGCCTCTACTTAGCTTTTGGTGACAAATGTTACAGATAACACGAGTTGGGTCATCCTTATCGATCTGAAAAAATGCCCAGGCTATGCAAGGCTTAGAGCCCATGCGACCTGAAGAGCCACTACGACTTGTGGTCAGAGGCAGAGTTGTGGTTGAGGATGCAGTTGTTGACGTGCTTCCAGTACTCCGTTTCTCTCCAGGAAGGCGCAACCTAACCTCGTCGTCAATAGCATCTGTGACGCCCCGCTGCGCTTGGTATCACAGATACTAGAAAAGTGCATTGATGGAATCCTCCACAAGCGGCCCCCATAAACATTCACACATCTCCACCTTCCACCTCAGACCAGCAGAGGGAGCCCGTTAGGGATATAAATAGGGAAGGTGGAGCTAGGCAGTTCAGTTCCTCTGAAGAGTTCCTGCAATAGAGAAGCCTAAGAGAGGTCAGTCTGCAGTGGAGCTCAGTCTAGTCTAGAGAACTCAGTTAATAGGTCAGCAGTGGAGCACGAGGCTCCTGCTAGCTGGATTCAGGGAGCTCAGTTAGAGCTTAAGGTGTGCCGGCGCCATAAGATCGGTGAAGCGCGGCAAGCTGCCGTTAGTGTGTATAGCCTAGTGAGGGCCCGAGTAGGCCGAAGGTGAGTGGCGAGTTAGTACATAAGGGGCAGAGGAGCTTAACCAGCTCACCCCAAAGCATTTACCGGACACCGGATCCGAGCTTACCGGGATCTCTATAACCCAGTAAGGCATAACTGGAATCCCTGGAGAACTACAAGTCCCAGAATCGCTAAGGTGCTGATACGTAACAGAGCCAGGAGACGCTTAGGCCCCGCATACTGGGAGCGTGAACTCCAAGACAAGGCCCTACCACCAGGTCAGCCAGCGCAGGACAGAGACAAAGTTAGGCCTAGCTCCAGGCAGGTCAGAAACTTACTATGCAGAGGCAAGAAACAGGAGGCCCTACACCCGCTCATTGGGGAGGATCCTGATATGCACCCTTCACCCTACAGTGCTCCGGGATGTGCCAGAATTTCCTCCAGTAAAAGGTACTGAAGTGACTACCGTGTCCGTTCCCGTTCTTGCTCTGACCCAGCTGGGTCTCGCCTGTCCTGCATTCCCCCTGCTTACGCTGCCCTGAGGCCTAGCTCCACCTGTGCGGAGCTATACCATCAAGCTGCCTTATCACCGGCCTCAGTGGACTGCTGCAGCGCTGGTGCTTCTCACCAGATACCACAGGTGGCATCACGAACGCTTATAAAATTAACAATTATCCACCCTTTTAAAGAGTGACCCCAGGGTACGCACCCGGGAGCCGACCACCGCGACATCCCCAAGGCCGTCAAAGGCCCGGGTACCGAGTCATCCCCATCCCCTGGGCTAGTCACATCCTCCTCCACCTCCTTTGCTGTCCTCATCGACTGGCTGATTGTGGGTTGACAGTAAGTGGGATCTCCAACCTCGTCATCATCACCCTGTGTGTTCTCACACCCGTCGTCCTCAGAGCCAACCTCTTCCTGCCCTGACCGAAAAGTCAAGTTGTCGCTCCAATCAGGTATTTGAGTCTCATCATCGTCTTCATCATTGTCTCCACCAACAGGAGTTACAGTTTGGGAACGAGAGTCTACATTATGCTCAGAACCTTCTTCATCTGGTCCTGTATCTGACTTATAAAGATTCTGGGCATCAGTGCAGATCATTTCCTCATCTGGATTAACAGAAGCTCTGGAGCAGACCTCCGTTTCCCATGCTATAGTATGAGTAAACAGCTGTGCAGACTCAACCATCTGTGTTACCCTGTACTCAGACGGGCAGCTGGAGACTTGGGAGCTGTGAGGAAGCAAGTGCGATTGGGGTGACACCTCTGAGGACTGGAGTATTTGTGATGTTGAAGTTGAGGTGGAGGAGAGCCCACTTGAAGGAGCACTTGATATCCGTTGAAGCACCTGCTGTTTTTGTGCCTCATTTGGAATTTGTAGCGATGGGCGTGTCCATAAGAAAGGGATCGTATCACATTGTCCACGAAAAGAAGTAGACATCTTAGTTTGGCTGGAAGATGGTCTTTCTTCTGCAGATGTTACTCCCCCCCCCACCGCGGGGGGGCTCGACCCACCAGCGGACAGGCACCAGTATTGGGAGAGGGGGGCTGGCCGTCAGGGTCCACCGTGGCTCTGGCACAAACCCAGCGACACGGAGGTGGCACGGGCAGGAACGGACTGGCTGTGTCAACTTCACACTTTTTTGGTTTTAGAAGGGCATGACATGCCTATATCTGTGTCTCCCCCTCCTTTTACTCCTCCACCTCTTTTCTTTTCGCATGACTATATGTACTTGTCACTTTTCCATGTGCTAGTTGTGTCTTCTGAGCAGTTTGTCAGCTTTTGGACACCTTTGAAGTGTTTTCTATGTGTTTTCTATGTGTTGCTATGTGTTTTTGTTTGCCTGCCATTGGCTTTAATGGTGTTCGAAGGTGTTCGTCGAACAGTTCGACAAACAGTTCGTCGAACATACGGGTGTTCGACGAACCGAGCTCGAACACTACGGGGGTGGCTCAACACTAGTCATGAGGTCACTGTGTTGAATAATATTAGTAAATTACAGGCCTACAATTTAAAGCCATGGTTCTCTTTCAGACATATCACCGAAAAGACTTCTAAAATCATACATTTCTTCCATTTTCATTCCGTTGCAGTGTGTCAGTGAAGCTATTCACACTAGGTCTCCCCATAGAATAATATTAGTAAATTACGAGCCTGCTATTTAAAATCGTGTTTCTCTGTCAGACATATCACAAATAACTGCGTTCCAAAATCAGTCATTTTTCATGCACATGGAAAATATTGTCCTCAATTTAAAATGGGCAAGGTGCATGGCAAGGGACGGGGAAGTGAATGTGATAGTGATGGTGCATGCAGAGGCCGAGGACGTGACCGTGGGCAAGGTGAAATTGTGCCACAACAAACACCCACATCTTCTCGCTTGACCTTCCTGTCCCAATTACTAGGGGATGTCAGAGCACCACTATTGAACACAGAGCAGTGTGAAAAGGTTATTGGTTGGATAGCAGATAATGCTTCCAGTCACTTTGCCTCCACCACCTCCACTCTGTCTTCCACATGGTCAAGTCTCAGTAGCCGTGAGTCTAGACCGCATATTCCTCACCATGATCCTCCTTCCTCCCACCATGCCAAGTTCCCGGAGACAACTGATCCCACACGTGGACACTCAGAAAAGTTGTTCACGTTTCCATATGTAGATTCGGGCCTCTCGGCCGGCAAGTTTCAAGCGAGTCAAGAGGAGAACGCGTGTAGCGATGCCCAAATATTGGAGCAGCCACAGTCACACGAAGGCGACGATGGTAAAGTGCAATCACTGTTGCAAGAGGTGGATGATGATGATGAGACAGAATTGCCAGAAAGTCAAGAGGAGGACCAGGATGCAGAAGTGGAAGACGAGGTGGTGAATCATATAGTAACTGATCCAACCTGGCAGGGAGACATACAGAGCAAGGACAGCAGCAAAAAGGGGAAGGGAGGTGACGCACCCCTGGGCCTTCGTCGCGCGGCATCGCGCGCACGGGAGCTTACCCGGAGCCGGATCTGTTGAGGGTTGTAGTCTCGTGGCGGTGACCCGGTCCGTGCCCAGGGAGTCAAACTGAGCGGCGATGTATTAGCGGTAGATGTTGGATGACTACGCCACCCGTTGAATGCAGCGAAGGAGCTGCCGCTGCAGGGCAGACCGCTGAGGCCGGTGGTAGGATTGTGCAGCGTGATAGTATCACCCCCAGCGGGAGGGGTATGGCCTCAGGGCAGCCGACGTGGATGATGGGGGTAGCAGGAATCACTCAGAGACGATGCGGTGTAATTCAGGGTCTTTACTGGTGATAAAGATAGACCCTCCCGGAGTACTGGCTAGCGATCGGGGCCTGGTCAGTCCTTGAGCAGATGGGATCTCCCCTGGCCAGGCGGAGTTGTAGGCCTCCCAAACTGACTGTACTCTTCTGGCTACCTTGCTAGAGGCGGGTATAAGTAGCCCACGTCCCTGAGTGTACCGTGTGGTGCTCACCCGTATGGCCGGTGACTCGGGGCCTTCTATTGGCGTCCGCTTCACGACGGCGGTGCTGGTCCCACGCGTGTGACCGTGCCTTCGGGTTTCTTGGCCAGAGGACCTGAAATCCCCTGCCGGGCGGTTTCTGCTGCTGGGTAAAGATTAGTCCCCACAGCCTCGGACTCCGGGTCCGGTGATAGCTTCTCAGTCAGGGCGAGCTCCGCAGCTGCCAGCCCCCGACTCCCTATAGCACTGCTCCCACAGAGCTCCTGATGTTCTTTTCCTAGATCTGCTTCTCTTCTCTGTCTCTACTTCTTCTCTACTACCCTAACCCTGCCTCAGCCCTAGGTTTATATAGGGGAAGTTCTTCCCCTCCCAGGACTGGGCAGGAGGTGTGGCATGCACAGGATCCCTGACCAAGAGACCTCCCACCTGCTCTCAGACATAACATTGCTGTTACTGTGGAAACCAGACCCCTGGGGTGCCACATTCCCCCCTAGTGAAATTTAGTACTCCGGGACTAAACATATTTTTAGAAAAACATAACAAGGTATAAATAATAATAATACAATAAGAAAAACACATAAAGATGGTTACGGCGTGTCCGCAACCGGGTGCAGTCTTTGAAGAAAACAAAGGTGTCCATTTCACCAAAACAGGGAGACGTAACCAGGTAGGGGTCTGTCCTGCCCCGAGTCCTTAACAGTCTTTTAGTCCATTCCTGGGTTACGCTCCAACCAATTGTACAAGGATTCCCGGTAAATCCACCAAGGACTCCTAAAAATAACTAGAAACACATAATTATTTACAAGTAACAGACAGGTGACCACAAATAAAACAATTTAAACACTTCAAATCCTCCAACGTGCGGGTAACTGGCCTCTAGTGGCCCTAGTGGACCTACGGAGTTGACTGTCTGGCCCTGAACTACAGGGTGTAGGAGCTGTCAAGGGTAAACTGGGCAGCTGTCTACGGGCTCTTTGGCTCACTAGGGGTACGGCAGGCTCACTATGAGCAGAGGGTTGATCCTCCTGTTCTGCTTGTGTGGAGTCTGCTGCCTCCTGGACCGGCTGCTCTTCCAGCTCTACCTGTTGCTCCATAGGCACTTGGGATGCTGGTTGGAGGAACGTGAGGACGGGTACCACAACTGCACCATTGACTTGAGTCCAGGATCGAGGGAAGTCTCCGAGCACAGTACTAACCATATCTTCCCTTTCCTCTACGGGTCGAGGGTTTTCTTGCTCTCCTTCTGGGTTCCGTAGCTGTTCGGGACACTTCTTCAGGTGATCCCGGGATATAATGGCTGTGGTTTCCCCTCCGTCTTTACTGATGGTACAAACCTTTGGGTTGTCGTGGCTTGAGGGCAGTACGGTGTACGGGTCCTTCTCCCACTGGTCGTCCAACTTGTGGAGCCGTCTCTTCCTCTTCAAGACCTGCTCTCCGGGTACCAGGGGAACAGCGGGAGCATACTGGTTGTAATTTTTCTCTTGTCTTTCCCTAGCGAGACAGAGACTTCGCTCCACGCTCTCCTGTACTTTCCGGTACTGCTGCTGCCTCTCCGTGTCCCAGTCTGCTTCCGGTGAAGTGTCCTCGGGTGTCAGGACTCCCATCTCCAGGTCAACAGGTAGCTTACCAGGCCTTGCCCTCATTAGGTAAGCCGGGGTACAGTTGGTGGAACCTACAGGGATGTAGTTATATAGGTCCACCAGGTCGGGCAGCTTCTCAGGCCACAGACTGCGTTCTTCCAGGGGCAACATTTTCAGAAGATCCATTACCACCTGGTTCATTTTCTCACAAAGTCCATTAGTTTGCGGATGATAGGGTGTCGTCCTTATCTTCCGGCAGCCATACAGATTGCAGAATTCCTGGAAGACCTCCGCTTCAAAGGCAGGTCCCTGGTCCATCAGCACTTGGTCCGGGTACCCGTGTGGACGGCAGAAGTGCTGCTGGAAGGCTCTAGCTGCTGTTTGAGCTGTTAAGTCCTTAACGGGGACGACAACCAAGAACTGGGAGTAATGATCCACAATGGTTAACGCGTAGACGTAGCCACTTCTGCTTGGGGTCAGTTTTACATGATCCAAGGCTACCAGTTCCAACGGCTGCTTGGTGACAATGGACTGAAGGGGGGTCCTCTGGCTGGCACGGTCCTTCCTTCTTAGGTTGCACGGGCCACAGTCTCTGCACCACCTCTCGATGGTTCCCCTCATGCCTACCCAGTGGAACCGCCCGCGCAGCAGGAACTCCAGCTTCTTCCATCCGAAGTGTCCAGCCCCGTCGTGGTATGCCTCCATCACCATGGCTGCGTCTCTTCGTGGCACCACTACTTGCCAGATTAGTTCATGCGTCCGGGAGTTAACCATTCTGCGGCACAACTTCCCCTTGTAAACGAACAGTCGACTCTTCTCAGCCCACAGTTGTTTGGCTTCCTCCGGAGCGTCTGGGTCAAGGCGGGCATCTGGCTGAGTGAGCATCTCCTTCACCAGTCGGACGGCAGGGTCACTGTCTTGCGTTTCCTCCCAGTTGTAGTGAGGCAAGGGGTTAAACGTAGCGGCTTGCTTACTCCTTACCCGATGGGAATACTGGATAGTCCCATGACGGTGGAACGCGGGGAGTTCGACTTCTTCCAATCCCTCTGGATCTTCTCCTACGTCCGGTAGGTTTGGCATCCTGGACAGGGCGTCCGCGTTGGTATTGGAGCGTCCTGCCCGGTATTTGATTGTGAACTCGTAGTTGGACAGACGGGCCATCCATCTCTGCTCTAGGGCACCGAGTCTTGCCGTGTCCAGGTGTGTCAACGGGTTGTTATCCGTGTACACGGTGAACCGGGAAGAAGCGAGGTAGTGCTTAAAGCGTTCGGTGACTGCCCACACCACTGCCAGGAACTCTAGCTTAAATGAGCTGTAATTCTCAGGGTTTCTTTTGGTGGGTCGCAGTTTTCGACTGGCGTAAGCGATTACTCGTTCTTTCCCCTGCTGGATCTGGGACAGTACGGCTCCTAGCCCGATGTTACTTGCGTCGGTGTAGAGGATAAAGAGCTGGCTGTAATCAGGGTACGCCAGGATTTCATCCCCCGTGAGGGCCATCTTCAGCTGGCGGAAGGACTCTTCTTCTAACTTCTCCCATTTGAAGGGCGGCTTCTGGTTCTTGGCCTTCCGGGACTGGCCTATCAGGAGGTCCTGCATAGGAGCTGCCTTTTTGGTGAAACCGGGGATGAATCTGCGGTAATAGCCTACCAACCCGAGGAACTGCCGCACTTCCTTTACACTGGAGGGACTTGGCCATTCCTTAATTGCGGTGATCTTATCAGGGTCGGGAGCCACTCCGTCAGCGCTCACCACGTGTCCCAGGTACTGCACCTTTGGTTTTAGGAGGTGACACTTGGAGGGTTTTACCTTTAGGCCGTAGTTTGCCAGAGCTTCGAACACTTCCGCCAGGTGTTTCAGGTGGTCCTCATAAGTCTTGGAATATACGATGACATCGTCCAGGTACAACAGGACCGTCTCGAAGTTTCTGTGGCCCAGACAGCACTCCATTAATCGTTGAAAGGTTCCTGGTGCGTTACAGAGTCCGAACGGCATGCAGGTAAACTCGCTAAGTCCCATCGGGGTGGTGAATGCGGTCTTCTCCCGGTCCGCCTCTGCTACAGGAACCTGCCAGTACCCGCTAGTGAGATCCAAGGTAGAGAAGAAGTTAGCAGATCTTAAAGCAGCCAAAGACTCCTCTATCCTTGGTAAGGGGTACGCATCCTTGTGTGTGATACGGTTGATTTTCCGGTAATCTACACACATCCTCATGGTGTTGTCTTTCTTTTTGACTAAGACTAGTGGAGCTGCCCAGGGGCTACAGCTATCCCTGATCACCCCAGCCTCCTTCATGTCCCTAAGCATCCCCTTGGCGTGTTGGTAGTGTGCAGGGGGTACGGGTCGATACCTCTCTTTTATGGGAAGATGGTCTCCCGTGGGGATGTGGTGTTCTACCCCCTTGACTCGCCCGAAGTCTAACGGGTGTTTACTAAACACTCTCTCGTACTCTTGAACCACCCGATAGACTCCCTGTCTCTGGTGTGAGGGAGTGGAGTCAGTAC
This sequence comes from Phyllobates terribilis, assembly GCF_046119375.1. Taxonomy (NCBI): domain Eukaryota; kingdom Metazoa; phylum Chordata; class Amphibia; order Anura; family Dendrobatidae; genus Phyllobates; species Phyllobates terribilis. The sequence continues at coordinate 320,982,062 of NW_027362762.1, read as the reverse complement.
CCAAATGTAGTTGCTGACACCAGTCCTCCATTGTTTCCTTAGAGCCGTTACTTTCCTCCGGGGAAGATGGAGGCAAGGGTTCTACGAACTGTATGGAATTTTGATTGATGGTATACAATTTGGCTAGCGTGGCATACCGGGGCAGGTACACTTCCCTCTTCCCGATATTTATTATGCGAACGGGCACCCTCCCATGGCGTACATTGACCACTCCCCGTGCTGTCAAAATGGTGGGCCTACTGTCTGAGTAAACTGGTTCTACCATTGCCTGGTAATCTCTACCTCTCAGACCAATAGCTGCCCGGCACCAAATCATCATTTCACTTTTTGGGGGCATGGCAATAGGAAAAGGGTCACACATTCTTACGCTACCAATCTCACCACCGGAGAGTTCTATCTGTTGCCATCGCATCAGTGCCCGGATCTCTTTCTGGAGCACTCGCTGCTGGCCGGAGCTGGCGTTCTTGGCAACCTGCTGTAAAAGGAAAATCACCTCTGCAAGACAATTTTCAATTACATTAGTTCCTAGAGTTATCTTTGGGTGACTCTCGCGCTTGTCAATGTCTACAATGATCAGTCCCTGTGCCGCCAATTCGACTCTACCGATTTTAATGGTCACCTCTTTAAATCCAATCTGTGGCACGGGCTGACCATTGCTGGCGATGATACTCAAGTCGTCGTCAGGGTAGCGGGTGATATCCGAGTCATTCCAGTACTGCTTGAAGAGCATGTACGGGATAGTGGTAACCTGTGACCCGGTGTCCAGTAGGGCACTCATGGGGATGCCATCCAGTACCACGGGCAAGACTGGACGTCCTCCCACATATTTGTCGCGCCAGTTCGATGGGCCTGATGATCTTTTTCCTGGGGTTTGGCCCTCTACCCCAGGTTGTGCCAGTTTAAAGGACAGTACCTTGCCATATGTCCGAGTTGATTGCAGCGGCGGCAGATGGGTTGTCCGTCCTCGTTGTATCGGTCGCTGGGTCTTCCTCTGGCCGGTGGGGTCCTCCTTGGTCGACGCCATGGGATGTCCTCCGGTCCGGATGCCAGCTGGATCTTCCCTGGAGTGGAAACCTGTAAAGACTGCACAGTTCGGGTTAGCGCGGCAACGCTTTTAGCTAGCTCTTGGACCTGATGGTGCAGGTCTGGAGCCGGGTCATTGTTCAAAGCCTGCGCATCAGCTCCCACAGGCCCTGCCGACAAGGGTGCCGCCTCCTGGTGGTAAGTGGTAGTGGGGCGTCTGTGGGTCACAACGCCACCTGGTGCCGGTTCTTGGAGCACCCGGATGGCTCTGTCCTTGAACTGTGCAAATCCCAGATGAGGGTCCTGTAAGGCCATTGCCCGCAACTGGGTTCGGTGGGCATTGCAATATAAACCCTCTATAAATTGTTCAGTCAACAGCCTGTCCTCGTCTCCCACGCCGTCAGGGTCGGTCTGCTTAATGGCTCTCAGGGCCTCTTGTAGGTTCAGGGCATAGTCCCTTATACTCTCGTGTGCTCGCTGCTTGCACCCGTAGAATCCAAGCTTGATCTCGGCTGAGGTGCGGGTATCAAAGGTGTCCCTCAGCCGGGTTAGTATCCCTGCAACAGTCCTTCCCCCAGGTGGCCAGGACTTTACCTCCCTTTGGGCTGCCCCGGTTAATTGGGCCAACAGGATGCTCACTTTTTGCTCTTCTGTGAGGGGATACACCTGGAAGAGGCTATCCAGCTTTTCTCTAAAGTCATGCAGGGTATGTGACTCCCCTGAGTACTGGGGTAGCCAGGCCGCTCCCGGGATATAGGGCATGGTGAAAGGCATGACTGCAGCAGCGGTGGCGCTGGCGGGGGTTGAGGCAGTGAAGCTCTCCTCCGTATCCGACATCTTCCTCCCCCCTAGTGGACCGTGGCCTACCTTGCGATGATCCTCTTCCGTAGGCCGCGGCTCCGCAGTGGATCGTCAGGGTTGAGGACCTTCCGTCGCGCTCCTGTGACGTCGGCGTCTGCTGGGCTCCTTCCAGGACCTTACGCAACGTCCAGACGTGAGGCGGGGCTTCAGTCCACGCCCCTCTTCTTCCCGCGCAGCGTCTTCAAGATGGCGTCCAACGGCGGGAAAACTCCACGGATGGCGGGAAGAAGGCAGAAGATGGCGCCGGATGGCGGGAATCTTCACCACTGGTAAGTTTGAACAGTCTTTTTCAGGCACGCAGTACCCGGTGGTTGCGGGCACGAGATCCTGCCGACTATGCCAAAAGTTGACGCACCCCTGGGCCTTCGTCGCGCGGCATCGCGCGCACGGGAGCTTACCCGGAGCCGGATCTGTTGAGGGTTGTAGTCTCGTGGCGGTGACCCGGTCCGTGCCCAGGGAGTCAAACTGAGCGGCGATGTATTAGCGGTAGATGTTGGACGACTACGCCACCCGTTGAATGCAGCGAAGGAGCTGCCGCTGCAGGGCAGACCGCTGAGGCCGGTGGTAGGATTGTGCAGCGTGATAGTATCACCCCCAACGGGAGGGGTATGGCCTCAGGGCAGCCGACGTGGATGATGGGGGTAGCAGGAATCACTCAGAGACGATGCGGTGTAATTCAGGGTCTTTACTGGTGATAAAGATAGACTCTCCCGGAGTACTGGCTAGCGATCGGGGCCTGGTCAGTCCTTGAGCAGATGGGATCTCCCCTGGCCAGGCGGAGTTGTAGGCCTCCCAAACTGACTGTACTCTTCTGGCTACCTTGCTAGAGGCGGGTATAAGTAGCCCACGTCCCTGAGTGTACCGTGTGGTGCTCACCCGTATGGCCGGTGACTCGGGGCCTTCTAGTGGCGTCCGCTTCACGACGGCGGTGCTGGTCCCACGCGTGTGACCGTGCCTTCGGGTTTCTTGGCCAGAGGACCTGAAATCCCCTGCCGGGCGGTTTCTGCTGCTGGGTAAAGATTAGTCCCCACAGCCTCGGACTCCGGGTCCGGTGATAGCTTCTCAGTCAGGGCGAGCTCCGCAGCTGCCAGCCCCCGACTCCCTATAGCACTGCTCCCACAGAGCTCCTGATGTTCTTTTCCTAGATCTGCTTCTCTTCTCTGTCTCTACTTCTTCTCTACTACCCTAACCCTGCCTCAGCCCTAGGTTTATATAGGGGAAGTTCTTCCCCTCCCAGGACTGGGCAGGAGGTGTGGCATGCACAGGATCCCTGACCAAGAGACCTCCCACCTGCTCTCAGACATAACATTGCTGTTACTGTGGAAACCAGACCCCTGGGGTGCCACAGAGGCGTAGCACCAAAACAGGCAGGAAGAAGCAGTGTGGTGGCCGCAGACACAAGGCGGGAAAGTGTTCCTCGTAATGCCAGCACAACGGAAGTTGCCAGTACAACTATTAGGTTTTCCCAAGTCTGGTTACTTTTTAAAGACTGCAGATAACCCCCAAAAGGCCATTTGCACCACCTGCCAGGCCAGCATCAGCAAGGGTAGCAAAACTAGCAGCCTGACCACCACCAGCATCATCAGGCACATAGCAGAAAAGCATCCGACTAAGTGGGCTAAACCACAGGGTCCAGCAACAGTGTCTGCGGGTGAAATCACTGCTTCTTCAACTGTTGTACATGTATGCCAATCCTCTGTCCATTGCACATACCAACATGCCTCCTGACCTGCACCTGTCGTTGCACACTATCAACTAGCACCATCAGCAAGCACGTCCACGTCCTTGTCCCAGCGCAGCGTTCAGTTATCCCTACCCCAGTTCTTGGCACGCAAGCGCAAATACAGAGCCAAAACTCCACAGGCCACACTACTAAATTTACACATTTCACGAATGCATGCGCTCGAAATGTTGCCTATTAGGCTTGTGGAGACAGAAGTTTTCCGCAACCTGATGGCGGCGACAGTCCCTCAGTACTCGGTCCCCAGCCGCCACTATTTCTCCCGATCTGCCATCCTCGCATTACACGAGCATATGTCCCATAATATTAGACGTGCCCTGGCACATATTACTGAGTTAATGTTATACTGCCTTTCCCGTGACCCTCACGTTGTCCAAATTTGGTTGACAGTCATTACTGGTTGGCAACTATTCTAGTATCATGCTATAGGGAGAACTTTCTGTCTCTTATTCCCTTGCGGGACAAGCCTAATAAAATGGTGCAGTACGAGAAGGCCCTTGTTGCGGAATTATTTAAAAAATTCCCATCTGAAAACGCTGGCGGCAGAGGTCACAGTTCATTCGACAACCAAGGAGTACAGACGAGAGAGACACAAATGCAATCCAGCAGAGGCAGGGGAACACTGTCAAAGTTCTGGGACAATTTTCTCAGACCCTCCCATCACACAGGCCCTTAGGCGCAGGGTACTCTCACAAGGAATGCACAGTTTCGGAAGATGGTGAGGGAGTACCTTGCCGACAGTACCTTCCACCTCCGTGATTCCTCTGTGCCTTATAATTATTGGGTATCAAAGCTGCACACGTGGCCTTAACTGGCTCTCTAGGCTTTGGTCCTGGCCTGCCCTGCCGCTAGAGTTTTGTCAGAGTGGGTTTTTAGTGCCGCCGGTGGAATTATAACTGATAGGCGCATCCGCCTGTCAACTGAAAATGCTGACTCTTATAAAAATGAACAAGGGCTGGATTGGGCCAGAATTCTCAAAACCACTGAATGATAGCAGCGTAACCTAATCTCAAAAACAGTGTCTTTTTTTGGGAGGTCTAATTCTATTCCCATGCATCTCTGTCTTTACACCAAGACATGGGTATACACTTCCTGATTTTGTCTACTTGCTCTTGTCCTCTTCCTTCTCTGTATCCTCATCCTCCACCACCATATCACCATCATATGTGCCATATCAACATATCTATGTCTCTTGCAAGGGGCATTGGAGTTACTCCAAATTTTTGACAGCCGTTGCTTCACTGCATAGGCAAACAGTATGGGAGACCCACTTCCTAATAATGGGAAAATTGTTTTCAGGAGGCCCTCCGACCTCTACTTCTTTTGCAAAGGGCATTGAAGTTCCTCCAAATTTTTGACAGCCATTGCAGTCACTGCATAGGCAAACAGTATGGGAGACCCGCTCCTTTCTAATGGAAACATGTCATTTCTGCGGCCCTGCTCTATGTGTCTTTAAATTGTTAGTGAGGTTTTTCCTAAATTTTTGCAGCCGTTGGACTCACTGCATACCCTATAACTGTATAGCAGATCCTCTCCTTTCTAATGGAAACATGTCGTTACTGTGGCCTTGCTCTATGTGTCTTTAAATTGTTAGTGGGATTTTTCCTACATTTTGGAAGCCTTTGGACTCACTGCATACCCTATAACTGTATAGCAGACCCTCTCCTTTCTAATGGGAAGATGTCATTACTGTGGCCCAGCTCTATGTGTCTTTAAATTGTTAGTGGGGTTTTTCCTAAATTTTGGCAGCCGTTGGACTCACTTCATACCCTATAACTGTATAGGAGACCCTCTCCTTTCTAATGGGAAAATGTTGTTACTGTGGCCCAGCTCTATGTGTCTTTACATTGTTAGTGGAGTTTTTCCTAAATTTTGGCAGCCGTTGGACTCACTTCATACCTTAGAACTGTAGAGCAGACCGGCTCCTTTCTAATGGAAACATGTCGTTACTGTGGTCCTTCTCTATGTGTCTTTAAATTGTTAGTGGGGTTTTTGCCAAATTTTGGCAGCCCTTGCAGTCACAGCATGGGCATTATCACTTTAGGAGACCAGCTCCTTTATAATGGGAACATTTTTTTACTGAGACCCTCCTCTATGTCTTTTCAAAGGGTTATTGGGTTGCCTCCAAATTTTTGGCAGCCCTTGCAGTCACTGCATACACAATATCAGTATAGGAGACCCACTCGTTAATAATGGGAACAACAAAGCATAGCCGGCTGATGGCTCTCTAACAATAGCGAGGGCCGAATGCCGGCCCTTTAAGAATAGTAAGGGCCGCCTGATGACCCTATAAAAATAGGCTTTATGACTTTCAGAGTCCCTCCATCATAAATGAAACAGGATGTGTCTGATGATGTGTCACACACCACATGGCCAGATAAGGTTTTAAAATGTTAAAATGACATTTCCCGGTGAATGCATTTGTCTTAAAAAATAACTTAAAAAATAAATAAATAAAAAAATAAAAAAACAGTAGGATATTTGTTTAGTATAAAAACCAGACTCGCCAATGTAACCTCAATGTAAACACATTGTTCAGCTCCTGCACTTTCTCCTCCAGTTCGGCCTCCATGTCCGAATTGACCACATCAGTCACAAGCTGAAAGCACTGCAGCACTGCCTTGGCCAAGCTACAACAGGCTGTGCTGAAGATAACATGCTAATTGCTTAGGTGACAAACCGTCCACTGCTGCATAGTTGTTGAAAGCTGTTGTAGGCTCTCACCGCTAAAGAATATAGCTGTGGTGAAATACAACTCTCACTGAGAAGCAGTTTCAAGCTGAAAAACATTGGGCCCACCAGAGGATTTGATTCTGAGGGCTCACCTATCTCACCCGCTCAAGAGCCCCATAGCTGCTGCAAAGTTTGTGCTATCATGAACTCTCCTGATGGAGAAGCCAGGGCCCACCCGAGGATTCTCTGGTGGTACTGTCCGACCCTGCCGAGAAGCAGTCCTGGCTAAGAAAGTGTGTGGGAAGGTTCCCGGACCCTCTATGGCTCCTTTTTTTACTGAGGTGGAAACCCACGCAAACACGGGGAGAACATACAAAATCCTTGCAGATGTTGTCCTTGCTGGTTTTTGAATCCAGGATCCCAGAGCTGCAAGGCTTCAGTGCTAACCACTGAGCCAATGTGCTGCTGTTCACCCTGTGATATCTAACAGGCTGGAGAAACTTGCACCTACTACCACTCTATTTTCAGCTCCTTTGTGAGAAACTAATGTATTTGGGCAGCCACTCAGTCTACCAAATAGAATTCCTGAGAAGGAAATTGGGGATGGCTTTGCTACTGGTACTGGGGGCAGTGCTAATACCATGGCTTCGTACCATAGTTCACTGGAAATATTACAGGCTGGTAGGAGGTAAGCAGATTCCCACAGAAAAGTACCAGCAGTAATGTTCAGGGACCCATGCCTGTGGAAGGTGAATGGACATCCAGCTGCCGCCATGAGGTTGTGAAAAGCTTATGCCTCCACGAGTCTAAAAGGCCACATTTCAAGTGCAAGCTGCTATCAAAAATTTGACAGTATAGTATTTCAGCCTATGGGTGGCTGGCTGCATACTTGCACTTGCATTCCAATGAATATGGTAGGGACAACTGAACGCTGCACTGGGACAAGGACCTGGATGGTGATTGTTGCAAGACTGCAAGGAGAGATGGGCACACTTTTATTTAGTGACCTGGGAGTCAGAGATGCTTCCAGGGGTCTTCCCCATGCTGTTCCCATGTCTTTTCTGCACTGTATGCCTGTGTCTGATGATGTGTCACACACCAAATGGCCAGATAAGATTGTAAAATGTTAAAATGACATTTCCCAGTGAATGCATTTGTCTTGGCTGAAAACAATGCAAAAGTGCAAAAACGCATCGAAAACGCTGCATGTGAACATAGCCCAAGGTGTGGAGAAGCATTTTTGTTTTTGGTTATTTATTTTGCCTTATATACAAGTCATTACCCTGGAAAGGATGTTCCTTAACATTTTTCCCAGGAAAATCCATTTTGGTTTAGTTTTGGCATATTTTATTGTGAGTCCGTAAAAGTGGCGTAATACATCTGACAACATTGTTGACAGCAGTGAACTGGGCATCCGAAATGCTTCCAGGGGTCTTCCCCATGCTGATTCCATGTCATTTGAGCACTGTTCCCATCGATATTGGCAATTTTTAGGCCCTCAGCAGACCACTGGGGGGAGCCGCCGGAAAAATGTTTGAGTTTCCCATAGACTTACATTGGGCTCATTACTCGGTCCTAGCACTCGAGCATTCTAATTTGCCCGACCTGAACAACGAGTACCCAAGCATTTTAGTGCTCACTCATCACTACTGAAGACACAGTTGCAGAGTGTCTTCAACAAAATGGGGCCGGACAGCATGGTATAGGCACACGCTTACTCCGGCTCCACACTCCCCCCCCGGCCTCCGGCAGAATGGGACGCAGCACTGGAGCACAGGGAAGAAAGGTGAGTAGAAGTATTTGTTTTTTTGTGTGTGTGCAGGGTGATGGGGAATAGGGGCCATTCATACCAGGATTGGGGGATGAAGAGCCCATACATACCAGGATAGAGATGAGGGGGCCATACATATCAGGATTGGTGATGAGGGGGTACCATGCATACCTGGATAGTGATGAGGGGGTACCATGCTTACCAGGATAGGTATGAGGGGTACCATGCATTCCAGGATACGGATGAGGGGCCATATATACCAGGGTACAGATGAGGAGCCATATATACCAGGATAGGGATGAGGAGGCCATACATACCAGGATTGGGGGATGAGGGGTACCATGCTTACCAGGATAGGGATGAGGGGCCATACATACCAGGATAGGGATGAGGGGATACCATGCATACCAGGATAGGGATGAGGGGCCATACATACCAAGATAGGGATGAATGGTGCCATACATACCAGGATTGGGGGATGAGGGGTGCCATGCATACCAGGATAGGGATGAGGGGGGCCATGCATAGCAGGATATTGATGAGAGACCATGCATATCAGGATTGGGGATGTGGGGGGTCATACATACCAGGGTAGGGATGAGAGGAGCCATACATACCAGGATAGGGATGAGGGGGGCCATCCATACCAGGATAGGGATGAGGGGTACCATACAGACCAGGATTGGGGGATGAGGGGGCCATGCATACCAGGATAAGGATGGGGGGCCATACATACCAGGATAGGGATGAGGGAGTACCATGCATACCAGGATAGGGATGAGGGGGTACCATGCATACCAAGGTATGGATGAGGGGCCATTCATACCAGGATAAGGATGAGGGGGGCCATACATACCAGGATAGGGATGAAGGGTGCCATACATACCAGGATTAGGGATGAAGGGGCCATGCATATCAGGATTGGGGATGAGGGGGGCCATACATACCAGGATAGGGATGATGGGGACCATACATACCAGAATAAGGATGAAGGGTACTATGCATACAAGGATTGGGGATGAGGGGGCCATTCATACCAGGATAAGGATGAGGAGTGCATGCATACCAGGATAGGGATGATGGGGTCCATGCATAGCAGGATAGGGATGAGGGGCCATGCATACCAGGATTGGGGATGAGGGGGGCCATACAAGCCAGCGTAGGGATGAGAGGGGCCATACATACCAGGATAGGGATGAGAGGGGCCATCCATACCAGGATAGGGATGAGGGGTACCATACATATCAGGATTGGGGGATGAGGGGGCTATGCATACCAGGATAAGGATGATTAGCCATACATACAAGGATAGGGATGAGGGGTACCATGTATACCAGGATAGGGATGAGGGGGGCCATACATACCAGGATAGGGATTAAGGGTGCTATACATACCAGGATTGGGGCTGAGGGATACCATGCATACCATGATAGGGATGAGGGGGGCAATGCATACCAGGATTGGGGATGAAGGAGGCCATGCATATCAGGATTGGGGATGATGGGGCCATACATACCAGGATAGGGATGAGGGGGGCATACATACCAGAATAGGGATGAAGGGTACCATACATACCAGGATTGGGGATAAGGGGGCCATTCATACCAGGATATGGATGAGGAGTGCCATACATACCAGGATTGGGGATGAGGAGGTACCATGCTTACCAGGATAGGGATGAAGGGTACCATGCATACCAGGATAGGGATGAGAGGCCATAGATACCAGGATTGGGGATGAGGGGGTACCATGCTTACCCGGATAGGGATGAGGGGTACCATGCATACCAGGATTGGGGATGAGGGGTGCAATGCATATCAGGATAGGGAAGAGGGGTGCCATGCATACCAGGATTGGGGATGAGGGGTGCCATACTTACCAGGATAAGGATGAGGAGTGCCATACATACCAGGATTGGGGATGAGGGGTGCTATACATACCAGGATTGGGGATAAGGGGGCCATTCATACCAGGATATGGATGAGGAGTGCCATACATGCCAGGATTGGGGATGAGGAGGTACCATGCTTACCAGGATAGGGATGAGGGGTACCATGCATACCAGGATAGGGATGAGAGGCCATAGATACCAGGATTGGGGATGAGGGGGTACCATGCTTACCCGGATAGGGATGAGGGGTACCATGCATACCAGGATTGGGGATGAGGGGTGCCAAGCATATCAGGATAGGGAAGAGGGGTGCCATGCATACCAGGATTGGGGATGAGGGGTGCCATACATACCAGGATAACGATGAGGAGTGCCATACATACCAGGATTGGGGATGAGGGGTGCCATGCATACCAGGATTGGGGATGAGGGGTGCCATGCATACCAGGATAAGGATGAGGGGTGCCATGCATACCAAGATAGCGATGAGGGTTGCCATGCATACCAGGATAAGGATGAGGAGTGTCATACATACGAGGATAGGGATGAGGAGTGTCATACATACGAGGATAGGGATGAGGGAGGCTTTGCATACCAGGATAAGGATGATGGGGGCCTTGCATACCAGGATGGGGATCAGGGGTGCCATACATCCAGGGATGGAGGGGTGCCATGCATACCAGGATGGAGGAGTGCATACTGAGATGGAGGGGTGCAATGCATACTGGAATGGAGGGGTACCATGCATACTGGGATGGGGGATATTAACAGAATTGGGGGACATCTATAATATAACCAGGGATGTGTCCTTCTGTCCAAAGCCCCTATAGACTGCACAGGCGCGACGCGCCTCCGCAGTCTGGCTCCAGACAGAAAAACACATCCAAACATTACAGGTAAGAGAAGTATATGGCGCCAGAGATCGCAGTATGTGTAGACACTGAATGCATACCACGAGCTCTGGCACCATAAATACTTATCTGACCCGAAGGAATGTTGCCACGGCACATCTGTTTTGTCCGGAGTCAGGGGGACGAGTGTGGCGTCTGAATTGGCGCATGAGCATAACGCGCTATCCGGTACCATTTTAGTGAAGACACATTGGCGCCGGACAGCGCGGTATGGGCAGACGCGTACTCTGGCGCCACACTCTTACCCCGGCCTCCGGATGGGGGCAGCACATAACTGGTTGGGGGCTGCACATAGCAGGATGGGGGCTGCACATAGCAGGAAGGGGGGCTGCACATAGCAGGAAGGGGGGCTGCACATAGCAGGAAGGGGGGCTGCACATAACAGAATGGGGGCTGCTCATAACATTATGGGAGCGCAGGATGGGGGCTGCACATAATAGGATGGGGGCAGCACATAACAGGATGGAGGTGCAGGATGGGGGTTTCACAAAGCAGGATGGGGGCTGCACATAGCAGGATGGAGGCTGCACATAGCAAGATGGGAGCTGCACATAACAGGATGGGGGCACAGGATGGGGGCAGCATGAGACAGGATGGGGCTGCAAGTAACAGGATGGGGGTGGCACGTAACAGGATGGGGGCGGCACGTAACAGGATGGGGGAGCATATAGCAATAAATATGCTCGCCACCCGGGCATAGAATGTGTTAAATTGCTAGTATGTATTTAATGTAAATAAATGTTTATTATTATTATTCTCTGGGAAAGGGAAAAGAAGATGTGCAGAGGATCAGATGGCAAACTGCAGGAAAAGTGTGACAGATGAGCAGTAAAGTGAGTGTATATACAATGGGCAAAATAAGTATTGAACACGTCAACAATTTTCTAATTAAATATATTTGTAAAAGTGCTATTGATATGAAATTCTAACCATATGTCGATAACAACCCATCCAATCCACACAGGCAAGAAATCAAACCATAGATGTCCATATATTAAGTTATGTGTAATAAAAAGAAATGACACAGGGAAAAATTATTGAACAAATGAAGAAAGAGAGCTGCAAAAAGCCATGGAAAGTCATGACACCAGCTGAAATTTATTGTAATTAGAAAGCAATCCTGCCACTTAGTGAAAAATAATATCAGCTGGTTCAACTGATGGCCTATAAAAAGGTGTCTCATTACCAGGGTGCCACACAAGAAACATATCATGATGGGTAAAACCTTATTGTTCCAAAACATACTTATGGCATTTGTTACAGAAGAATTTCTAATCTGCCGAAGGTTCCAGCGAGCACTGTTGGGGCCATAATCTGAAAGTGGAAAGAACATAATTTCACCATAAACCAGCCATAACCAGGTGCTCCCTGCATGATTTCAGGCAGAGGAGTGAAAATAATTATTAAAAGAGTTGTCCAAGAGCCAAGGACTACTTGTGGAGAGTAGTGTTGAGCCACCCCCGTAGTGTTCGAGTTCGGTTCGGTTCGTCGAACACCCGTGTGTTCGCCGAACTGTTCGTCGAACTGTTCGTCGAAAAACCTTCGAACACCGTTAAAACCAATGGCAGGCAAACAAAAACACATAGAAACACATAGAAAACACCTTCAAAGGTGTCCAAAAGCTGACAAACTGCTCAGAAGACACAACTAACACATGGAAAAGTGACAAGTACATATAGTCATGCGGAAAGAAAAGAGGTGGAGGAGTAAAAGGAGGGGGAGACACAGATATAGGCATGTCATGCCCTTCTAAAATCCAAAAAGTGAGAATCCGACACGTTCAGTCCGCTCCTGCCCGTGCCACCTTCGTGTCGCCGGGTTTGTGCCAGAGCTGCGGTGAACCCTGACGGCCAGCCCCCCTCTCCCAATACTGGTGCCTGTCCGCTGGTGGGTCGAGCGAGCCCCCCTGTGGTGGAGGCAGCTCTAAGCTTTTTAATTTAAATTGTCTCTCTAATTTGAATGAATACACTTTAAATCCATTTACAAGGATCTATTGGAGGGCAAGTCTCATGCCAGCAGCCGCGTAATTCCAGCTGCAGTAGCATCCACTAAAGCTGCTGCAGTTAAAAAGCTTTTATAAGGATCGAGCTCGGCTGTCCACCGCAAGGCATCCTACTGCCAGTCCCAGCCCCTATGCCTTGGGGTGACTCCTGATGCTCTTCACTGAGTATCCCGTGGTCCCGAAGCATTTTCTTTGAAAAAATTAAGTGTCCAAACTACAGGTGGTGTAGCTTGCTTAACAGCCGGGATAATCCGCTGACTAGCAGACACTGCTACTAGGCACAAAGTATTTCCTGGGCTAGATGCAGTTAAAAATTTGTAATTAGATACTCTCGTTGGATGCTGAGAAAGCATTCCATAGAGTCTCCTGGCACGCCATATATGATTCTCTTAAAAAGCTTGGGGTAGGGGTCTAGGGGACCCTTTTATAGCCAAAATCACGGCCCTGTATCACAATACGTCACCTAGGCTGAAGATAAATGGAACTGTAGCACCCTGAGGGCTCGGTTGCTACAGAGGTATTGCACCTCACCCAGAGGTGTGATATCTCACTCTCAGGTAAGGATGGAGTGTGAATCAGGACCCGACACCTGCATGCATTACACCACATTGCCGTGGGGCAGGGCGACCAATATGCCTCTGAGATGGGCACGACAGTCCCTGTCCCTGGCTGGAGTGGGGGGAGGGAACACTGAGGAAGGGGAACCCTGTAGTGCAGGAGCAGGGAGGAAGCAGTTCCTGGGTGCATTGAGAAGGGAGTATAAAAGGTGGGCACCATCTTAGTTCAGTGCAGAGAAGTCTGAGCAGAAGTGGCAGGGAGCAGGGGCTCTGCATGAGCTCTGCTCCGGAGGCGGGCCTAGTTACAGAGGCCCAGGCCTGGAAGAGGGAGAAGGAAGGAAGAGGAGCGGAGAAGGCTCCAGGAACGAGGAATGAAGGGATCCCAGGGGTGCGGACGGGCGAGTCGCCACCGCACGCTCGAATCCACCTGCGTGGAGGGGTCAGGCCAAAGGTGGAGACCGGTCCCCGAAACTAGTGGAGGCAGGAAACGACCCTCAGCTAGAAACCGGAGGCTGTGACATTTTATGTGGCGCAGCCCCTCGCTACACCCGCTAGTAAGGCACCACATAGGGTCAGGGAAACTGGCGCCAAGTTTACCAAGAGGAGGCTCGAGGCAGCCGGACAGAAGAGTTGGTAAGAAAGGCCAGACAAAGGACACAGAAAGGGGGTCCTGTGAAGCGCTCCAAAGTTATCTGGGAGTTGTCTGAGCCCCTCACCTGGTGAGCACAGTACGACGTGGGCAGCCGTTACCTGCAGACGTGGTCTGGATAATAAGAACTATGAGTAAAGGCCCTGGACTGCATCACTGACTCCGTGTCGTTACTGCTGCTGCCCTGCACCATCACCCCCATCCTCCGCATACACTGCCCTGAGGCTATACTACTCCTGGGGAGTTATGCTACGCTCTGCTGCACCCACAACACCAGCCTCAGCGGTCTGCCCTGCAGCGGCGGTTCACTCTGACCGCAATCCACGGGTGGCGTAGTCGGACATTTAAACATCAAAACCACATAAATAGTTCCACCACTGGTTTGACCACCCTGAGCCACGGAACCGGGTCGCCGCCACGAAGACTACAACCACCAGCATCCACCAAAAAGGGTCCGGCTCCGGGTGTCCCAAGGCCCAGGGGGTGCATCAGAACATTTTCATCACCTTTCACAATCACCAATGGGACAAGGCAGGGATGCCCTCTGTCCCCTCTCTTATACATCCTAGTGACGGAGCACCTGCTCTCATCAATTCGCCATAACCCCAATATTAGGTGGATTGAGGTGGGAGGCACCGAGTACAAGTGCTCTCTATTTGCTGATGATGTCCTAGTATATATCACTCAATCACATATATCCATCCATGCTGTTATGGCTGAAATAGATCACTTTGTTACATGGTCAAATTTTGAAATCAATGCAGTGAAGTTTGAGGCCCTCGATGTCTCCCTCCCCAAATCCATATAGGATTCCATCCAGTCCAACTTTCCCTTTGCCTGGCCCTCACAGGGTATCAAATACTTAGGAATTCCTATTCATAGAGACCTCTCCCATCTATGTTATCTTACTTTTGGACCCTTTATTGAACAACTCCATACAGACCACGGTTGGCAAGTTAGAACTGTAAGATTCACTACGTGAACCACTGGTGTTTTGTGGAAAAGCACATGTACACTGTGTTCCAAATTATTATGCAAAAAGTGTTTAGGAGTGATAAGGGAAGAATGTGTTTGTTTGTCAGTTAAACTCATTGATGGTGATGTGTGTCAGGGCTCTTTATATCACTGTAAGCAATTGCAGACACCTGTGCTAATTAGTTTGGCAGGTGTGTCCAATGAAAGGCAAGACTACTTAAGAAGGCTGTCTCACATTATTAAGCAGCCTACATTTTCTGCCAAAATGGGAAAGAAAAAGGATGTGTCGGCTGCTGAGAAGCAACAAATTGTGGAGTGTTTAGGTCAAGGCATGACTACAATCAACATTGTGCGATGATCAGGATGAAGTGTCTTGGCAATCAAGAAGTATGTAGCTGATTCACAGTACACACGTGTGCGTGCTGATAAGGGCAAATTGAGGACTCTTTCCTACAGGCAATTACGTCAGGTTAAAAGAGCAGCGGCAAAAAAGCCTTGTCATAGCAGCAGACAAGTTTTTGAAGCTGCTTGTGCCTCCAACGTCCCCCGAACAACAAGATGCAGGGTCCTTCACAGGTTTGCAGCTGTGCATACGCTATCCTGTCGACCTCCTCTATCCACTTCACACAAGCGGAAACGGCTCCAGTGGGCTAAACATTAAATGAAGACTGATTTCAAAACTGTTTTGTTCACGGATGAGGGCCGTGCAGCGCTCGATGGTCCAGATGGATGGAGTGGAGGATGGCTGGTTGATGGACACCCCACGCAAACACGGCTACAGCGCCAACAAGGAGGAGGTGGAGTAATGTTTTGGGCTGGAATCATGGGGAGAGAGATTGTCGGCCCCTTTAGGATCCCTGAAGGCGCTAAAGATGAACTCTATAATGTATGTGGATTTTCTCAAACAGCACTTCCTGCCATGGTTCAAGAAGAAGAACCGTGTATTTCACAGCAAGATCATTTTTATGCATGATAATGCACCATCTCATGCTGCACATAAAACATCTGCATCTCTGGCTGATATGGGCATAAAAGGGGACAAACTTATGGTGTGACCCCCATGCTCCCCTGACCTCTACCCCATTCAGAACCTCTGGAGCATCATCAAAAGGAGTGTCTATGATGGCGGGAGGCAGTTCACATCTAAGCAACAGCTCTGGGAGGGTATTCTGTCCTCATGCAAAACAATTGAAGCAGAAACCATCCAAAACCTGACAAATTCAATGGACGAGAGAGTTCAGAATCTCCTTTCGAACAAGGGGTCCTATGTGAAAATGTAACATCACCTAGAATAAAGTTTTGAGCTGAAAACTGTTTGATTTTGGTTTCTAATAACCTGCTAATGCTTATAATTTGAAAAATGACAATTTTTTTGGTCTTTATTAAAATGAAAAGGTTGATCGAAAAGTTTGGGGGATCTAAGAGTGTGGCAACCCAGTAGTGATGATTACTTCGAATTCTGACAATATGAGGGTCATGTTGCAGGTAGTGCAGCAAGAAGGCACTTATGTGTCTTGCGCATCTCGGAGCCCCAAAATTATTTTCCGGGCTAGATGCAGCTAAAAATTATTATTAATTTTAAATCTGGTGGAGCTTAGTATAGATGGCCTAATAGGATCAGTGCTGCACACTGCTACAAAGCCCAAATTATTTTCCTGCCAAGATACAGTTAAACATGATTAGTAATTTTAAATCTGGTGGAGCTTATTATAGATGGCCTAATAGAATCAGTGCTGCACACTGCTACAAAGCCCAAATTATTTTCCAGCCAAGATACAGATAAACATGATTAGTAATTTGAAAGCTTAAAACGGTTGGTAGGGTGATTTTAACCAATCATCAAGCTTTTACTCTCCCCAGGATGACACAGGGGTAGAAAAGTCGTTTCGGATCCATGATTTGTTCATCTTTATGAACGTGAGGCTGTCTACATTATCAGTGGAGAGCCGCGTGCGCTTATCTGTCAGCACACCACCAGCAGCGCTGAACACACGTTCAGACAGAATGCTGGCTGCGGGGCATGACAAGATCTCCAAGGCGTAAGTGGCTAGCTCCGGCCATTTATCCAGATTGGAAGCCCAAAAAGAGCAAGGGTCCAGTGACACAGTCATGGCTTCAATGTTTACTTGGAAATACTCCTGTACCATCGTCTCTAGGCGTTGACTATGTGTCAGACTTCTTGTCTCCTGTGGCCTTGCAAAGGATGGGCTAAAAAAGTGGTGAAATGATTCCGCAAAATTGATGTTACCAGCAGATACTGTGGTTCTGTTACGGTAAGAGTGCTGAACACTTGACGGTCCCACGGTTGGCAAGTTGGAACTGAAATTCACTACGTGCACCACTGGTGTTTTGTGGAAAAGCACATGTAAGATTCTGCAACAGTCTCTGCTGATACTCCTGCATGCGTGCATCCCTTTCTATGGCAGGAATAATTTTGGCAAATTTACTTTTGTACCGGGGATCTAACAGTGTGGCAACCCAGTAGTCAGGATTATTTCTAATTCTCACAATTCGAGGGTCATGTTGCAGGTAGTGCAGCAAGAAGGCACTCATGTTTGTTGGCAATCCAGGAGCACCAAGTCCCTGTTGTGTTGGTGGCGAGGTAACAATCATGCTTCCTTCCTCTGTCCTCTCCCCCCAACCTCGCACAACAGAAATGTGATCAAGGTCTCCCTCATCTGATGAGTCTTCAATCAGTTCGTCCTCCACATCTTCCTGGGCTCCTGCACCTTCCTCACTAGTTTGGCTGCTACCATGCGCCCTGGTAAAACCATCTCCCCCACCCTCACATGCCTGCCGCCTTGGTGCTGCCGACCGTCTGGACCTTGCAGATGTTAGCCCTTCCGCATACAACTCCTCCTCCTCTACTTCCTCCACCTCCTCTTGTGCCACCACCTGACTCCGAATTCTGTTTAACATGTGCTCCAGCATGTAAATCACCGGAATAGTCATGCTGATAATGGCATCGTCAGCACTAAACATCTTCGTCGCCATTTCAAAACTGTGCAGAAGGGTGCATAGGTCCCTTATCTGAGACCACTCCTCCAGCGTGATTCGCCCCACCTCTGGATCTCGTTGGCCCAGGCAATACGTCAGAACGTATTGCACCAGGGCTTGTCGGTGCTGCCACAGTCGCTGCAACATGTGCAGAGTTGAATTCCACCGGGTTGGCACATCGCATTTTAGCCGGTGAAGTGGCAGGCCCAACGACTTCTGTAGAGATGTAAGTCACTGAGCTGCGGGATGCGAACGGCGGAAGTGAGCACACAGCGACCGTGCCCTCTGTAGAAGGCCATCTAGTCTGGGATAGTGGGCTAAAAATTGCTGGACAACCAGGTTCAACACGTGAGCCATACAAGGCACGTGTGTGACATTGCCCCGGCGAAGGGCCGCACCCAGGTTTGCAGCATTGTCGCACACGGCCTTCCCTGGTTTCAGGTCCAGTGGAGACAACCATTCATGAAATTGGTTCTCCAGAGCTGACCACAACTCCTCAGCTGTGTGACTCACATTTCCCAGACATTTCAAAGTAAAAACCGCCTGATGACGTTGAGCCCTACTGCCAGCATAGTAAGGAGGTGTGCAGGATCCCTTCTGCGCAGTTAGAAAGCTTGTGGCATGACCAGACAGGCTTTGGGTGCAGGTGGAAGACCGAGAAGAGGTTGAGGAGGCAGAAGCAGTGGAGGAACTTTGACATAAAGAGGATTGATGCACAACTCGTGGGGACGGCAAGACTTGGACAGCAGCCCCTTGTCCTGCTGTCACCATAGTTACCCAGTGCCCAGTCAGCGACATGTAACGCCCCTGTCCATGCCTACTCGTCCAAGTGTCTGTGGTGAAATGCACCCTGTCACACACAGAGTTTCTCAAAGAAGCGGTGATGTTGTGTGCGACATGCTGGTGGAGCGCAGGCACACCTTTCTTTGAGAAGTAGTGCCGACTGGGCATCTGGTACTGGGGCACTGCGATGGACATAAGGTCTCGAAAATCCTCTGTGTCCACCAGGCGGAAAGGCAGCATTTCTGTAGCCAAGAGTTTGCAGATGGTGAAATTCAACCTCTTAGCTTTCTCATGGCTAGGAGGAAATGGTCTTTTACTTGTCCACATCTGAGGGACCGAGGGCTGGCTATTGTGCTTAGACGGGGTTGATAAGGGTGTCCCCGGCAAACTGCCGGTCTGTGAGGAAGATGCAGGCGGACATGTTAGGTTGCCTTGATCCAAAGGTGGTGCTATCGATGTCGGACAGCGCTCAACACCAGCTGGTGTTACCACCTCCAAAGAAAATGATTACCTGCCAATCACGCTGGCTGTTGCGGGTAAAGAGGTGGCAGGTCTGCGCCCCAAAACAGGTGTGACTGCTGTCCCCCCAGTCACAGAGGATGAAGAGGCCGCGGATGCACGATATGCAAGATATGGCAGACGGTGGTTGGCCCGGCCGGCTAGGCCGCATTGTAGCACACTGAGCTTCCCACTGTAACTTATGCTTCATGTCCATGTGCCGGTTCATGCATGAAGTACTCAAACTATGTATTTTTTGGCCTCTACTTAGCTTTTGCTGACAAATGTTACAGATAACACGAGTTGGGTCATCTTTATCGATCTGAAAAAATGCCCAGGCTATGCAAGGCTTAGCACCCATGCGACCTGAAGAGCCACCACGACTTGCGGTGAGAGGCAGAGTTGTGTTTGAGGATGCAGTTGTTGACGTGCTTCCAGTACTACGTCTCTGTCCAGGAAGGCGCAACCTGACCTCGTCGTCACTAGCATCTTCCTCCACCTCCTCTGCTGACCTCATCTCTTGGCTGACTGTGGGTTGACAGTAAGTGGGATCTCCAACCTCATCATCATCACCCTGTGCGTTATCACACCCGTCGTCCTCAGAGCCAACCTGTTCCTGCCCTGACAAAAAACTGAAGTTGTCGCTCCAATCAGGTATTTGAGTCTTATCATCGTCTTCCTCATTGTCTCCACCAACAGGAGTTACAGTTTGGGAATGAGGGTCTACATTATGGTCAGAACCTTCTGCGTCTGGTCCTGGATCCGACTCAAAGATTCTGAGCATCAGTGCAGATCATTTCCTCGTCTGGATTCACAGAAGCGCTGGAGTCGACCTCTGATTCCCAGGCTAAAGTATGAGTAAACAGCTCTGCAGACTCAACCATCTGTTCTACCTCATACTCAGACGGGCAGCTGGAGATTTGGGAGCTGTGAGGAAGCAAGTGCGATTGGGGTGACACCTTTGAGGACTGGAGTATTTGTGATGTTGAAGTTGATGTGGAGGAGAGCCCACTTAAAGGAGCACTTGATATCCGTTGAAGCACCTGCTGTTTTTGTGCCTCATCTGGAATTTGTAGCGATTGGCGTGGCCGTAAGAAAGGGATCTTATCACATTGTCCGCTAAAAGAAGTAGACATTTTAGGTTGGCTGGAAGATGGTCTTCCTTCTGCAGGTGTTACTGTTGCTTTAACACCTACCCCACAGACACAACCTTTTTTCCCCTTCCCAACACGCCTATTCCCCTTTCCACCAGCAGCAGGCCTTTTTCCACTCATTTTGGTGGTTAACTAATTCACAACTCTGGAGTTGTTTGCACAAAAAAACAATGGATGGGAACCGAGCAGAGCTGAGTGGCCAAACTGTGGTATTAGGCCAAAACTATTGGCTGGGTTAGATGCAGAAAAAAATTATATTCGATTTGCAACCTGATGGAGGTCAGTATAGATGGACTAATAGAACAAGTCCCACACACTGCTAGAAGGCCAAATATTTTTTCAGAGCTAGATGCAGAAAAAAATTATATTCAGTTTGCAACCTGATGGAGGTCTGTATAGATGGATTAATAGAACAAGTCCCACACACAGCTAGAAGCCCAATATTTTTTCAGAGGTAGATGCAGAAAAAAAATTATTTTTAATTTGCAACCTGATGGAGGTCAGTATAGATGGACTAATAGAGAAAGTCCCACACACTGCTAGAAGGCCAAATATTTTTTCAGAGCTAGATGCAGAAAAAAATATATTCAGTTTGCAACCTGATGGAGGTCTGTATAGATGGATTAATAGAACAAGTCCCACACACAGCTAGAAGCCCAATATTTTTTCAGAGGTAGATGCAGAAAAAAATATATTCAGTTTGCAACCTGATGGAGGTCAGTATAGATGGACTAATAGAGAAAGTCCCACACACTGCTAGAAGGCCAAATATTTTTTCAGAGCTAGATGCAGAAAAAAAATTATATTCAGCTTGCAACCTGATGGAGGTCAGTACAGATGGACTAATAGAACAAGTCCCACACACAGCTAGAAGCCCAAATATTTTTTCAAAGGTAGATGCAGATAAAAATTATTTTTAATTTGCAACCTGATGGAGGTCAGTATAGATGGACTAATAGAGAAATTCCCACACACTGCTAGAAGGCCAAATATTTTTTCAGAGCTAGATGCAGAAAAAAATTATATTCAGTTTGCAACCTGATGGAGGTCAGTATAGATGGACTAATAGAAGAAGTCCCACACACTGCTAGAAGCCCAAATATTTTTTCAGAGCTAGATGCAGAAAAAAATTATATTCAATTTGCAACCTGATGGAGGTCCGTATAGATGGACTAATAGAATGATGCTATGCCTAAAATATTTTACTTCACTAGGTGCAGTAAAAAAATTGGTATTCTATACACAGGTGGTATATCTTGCAACACAGATAGGCTACTCCACTGACTAACACACTCTGCAATAGGCCAAAAAGGATTAGCTTTGCTAGATTCAGCCAAATGCTGTGAAAAAAACTTGCACAGCACTGGCACAGACCTGCCTGGCAAAAACTGATAGGAACTGATGTAACCTAGTCCTGAAAAGGACTCCAATTACAATTAGTCTTTACTCCCACAATCTATCTATTTAAGAGTACAGACCTGCCTGATAAAAGTCGTAGGAAATGCTGTAACTTAGTCCTTAAAAGGACTGCAATCACAACTATTCCCTACTCCCAAGCTATCTGTAGATTTGTGCGAAAATTGGCTTGAAATTAACAAGGTATAGCGCACACAGCAACAGCGGTGCCGTCTAACACGCAGCTGCAGCAGTGAGAAAATGGTGGCGACGGGGAAAATGGCTTGGTCTTATAGGGCAAGGACATGTGACATACACTGCCAATGACACATGCCCTTGCTTGTGTGAAAAACAGCAGTTCGCTCCGTGTGTGCGCTGCTGATAGGCTGACAGACTGCACCTCCCCACTGCAAATGCGGGAAAGAGAAAAAAAAATGGAGATCTTCATTATTCCTGCAGAGATCCATCCCCTGCCCCTCCCCCCACCCCGCTGTACACTCAAACTGCGTATTAACATTAATTTTCATCATTACTGAGAAAAAATCCAGTTATGATTTTGGTGCACGAACAGTTATCGAACATAACCTCGAACAGCCGAATTTTTCTCAAATCGTTCGTGTTCGCTGAATGGCTCGAACACCGCCCAAAACAGCTCGAATTTGAGATTGGCGAACAGTTCGAGTAGAACAACGCTCATCTCTAGTGGAGAGCTACTAAAATACCTGGAATCAGCAGGTACAATTGTTTCAAAGAAAACAATAAGTAATACACTCAATCTCCATGGCCTGTATAAATGTTCATCACGCATTGTTGAACAAAAAACATGTTCGAGCATCTTTAAAGTTTGTTCAACAACATTTAGACAAGCCTGTGAAATACTGGGAGAATATAGTCTGGTCAGAAGAGACCATAAATGAACTCTTTGGATGCCATACTACACACCATGTTTGGAGACTAAAACGCACTGCAAATTGCCCCAAAAACACCATGCCAACAGCAAAAATTTGGAAGTGGGAACATCATGGTGTCAGGCTGTTTTTTAGCATATGGCACTGGCAAACTTTATATGAATGAACAAATATACAGAGACATGCTTGATACAAATCTGCTGCCGTCTACCAGGTTGATGAAGATGAAGCAATGTTGGACAATTCAGCAAGATAATGATACCAAACACAAAGCCAAGGAAACTCTCAATTGGTTTCAGAGAAAGAAAGTAAAGCTGCTAGAATGGCGCAATCAATCAACTTACCTGAATCTCATAGAAAATTTATGGAAGGAACTAAAGCTCAGAGTTCATAGAAAGATCCCACGGAACCTTAAGAATTTGAAGAGTGTTTGTGCTGAAGAATAGGCCACTATCACACCGGAGTAATGCATGTGACCAGTTTGTCCATAAATAAAGCATATTTAAGCTGTCATCACCAACAAAGGCTTTTGTATTTCATGTCAATAGAAGCTTTAGAAATATATTTACCTAGAAAATTGGTGACGTGTTCAATAGTTATTTCACCCTCGGTATATATATATATATATATAATATATATATATACATACATACATACATACATACATATACAGTACAGACCAAAAGTTTGGACACACCTCATTTAAAGATTTCTCTGTATTTTCATGACTATGAAAATTGTACATTCACACTTAAGGCATCAAAACTATGAATTAACACATGTGGAATTATATACTTAACAAAAAAGTGTGAAACAACTGAAAATATGTCTTATATTCTAGGTTCTTCAAAGTAGCCACCTTTTGCTTTGATGACTGCTTTGCACACTCTTGGCATTCTCTTGATGATCTTCAAGAGGTAGTCACCGGAAATGGTCTTCCAACAATCTTGAAGGAGTTCTCAGAGATGCTTAGCACTTGTTGGCTTTTTGCCTTCACTCTGCGGTCCAGCTCACCCCAAACCATCTTGATTGGGTTCAGGTCTGGTGACTGTGGAGTCCAGGTCATCTGGCGTAGCACCCCATCACTCTCCTTCTTGGTCAAACAGCTCTTACACAGCCTGGAGGTGTGCTTGGGGTCATTGTCCTGTTGAAAAATAAATGATGGTCCAACTAAACACAAACCGGATGGACTGTATAAATATTTTTTTTTTACTATTTGCCTGTTCTCTATGATTTTGAAAAATGGTGGCAGCAGTTGGTCTCGATTTTGATGAAGTTGCATGCAGTGAAGTGCTAAAAAATCTGTATTTTGGAGAACATGATTTTTTTTAAAAAATTCAAGGAGAATTCAATTAAACTTAAACAAATGTGCTAATTTCTTGTCACACCTCACTCGACTCTCAATTTATTCTAACACTATATAACAAAGGTCTTACAAAGCTTTCCCCAAGTCAGTGGTGTATCATAGATAACTTCCTTATCAATTATAACATTACAGTGCAAACGTTATGAAAAATAAGAAAAAAATTATGTTATCACCCACCTTCTTAATCAGACATGTGAGGAATAAAGGTCTCCCACTGGCCCTTGTTTTGCTACATTCTGAGACAGGGGGGCACAAAAAATCCTTATTATCTCTGGTATGAGCAAACATGGTTCCCCAACAACATCTGTCTTAACAAAGGCAATCCACAAGTATCTTTTATGGTAAATAGCAACTAGTGATGAGCGTATTACAGACCACTGCAAATTCAAACACTCTGCAATTCGATTTGCGATTGATCTGTGATTTACTGCAGAAACAGCATCTTGATAACAGCCTTTTTTTTATTCTTCACACATTGCAAACAAGGAGGACAATGATAAACCCCTCAGTACTATTTTTTTTTCAAATAAAACAAAACCCTGAATCCAAGCTTATATTTTTTACATTCTTAGGAAAGATTTCTCTCGCTATTGTTGTGATAGTCAAATATTAGACCCATAAATATGCCACTTGAACACAGTCATCTGTTACAGCTGCTAGCTTTTGAAATGTGAATCTTCCTAGCTTTTCTTGTCTCGTTGTATCTTGTGAAGGCCATATTTTTTATTTTTTTTTATTTTTTACAGATCACATTTTAGTTTCAGAATACCTGCTTGTAAATTGTCCAATTTATCAATCCTACAATGTATAACCCATGACCATACTGCATGCTGTTGCCACATTTTCATTTCTGTTCGTGAACCTATGTGTAGCTACTTCACAAAGCAGCAAATGTTATGTAACTTATGTTATATTTTTCTTAGAAAGAGGGATAGTTAAAATAAAAAAAGAAAGAAAGAATAATAATAATAAAAATAATTAAAAAAAAGGTTAATGTTTTTCAACTGCTTAACTAGTTGCATTTAACAATCAAAAGCACCACAACAACGCTGCTGGCTGTTGCCACCAATTACTGTGCAAATTACTATATAGTGGCCTAGTTTATTTGTAATTTTTGTTAAGGTGATGGGAGAATCTAAAACAAAAATATCTATCTGCCCCCCCAAAAATAAATTTGAAAATAAGGATACCTACGCCTTAGTTTTGCATTACTATTTTAATATTCCAGTTTGACAATGACACGCCAAACAATTTTACTGTGCTCTGTTGCAGAAGTTTTAGGAGGTGTTCCTACCACTTAGCATTTACTTTTATTTGGTTCTTTTTGTCCAGGGATGATTTGACCCAAAATTTGCAACCAAATTATTACAGTAAATTGAGATGCTTAGTTGCGCAGATCTATTTTGCCACACCTGTTTAATTCCACAAATTGGAGACACATACACGTCATATGATATCATGGACGAACTGTTGATGAATTATCCTTTTGTCTATTATATAAACCCTGCCTAGCATTTCTGGAGGTGATTTCATACTTTTCCTAGCGTGGCTAAGTGTGGTAAGAAAGTTTTCAATGTAAATTGAACCTCATACTTGTGCTAAAATTGTAATTTATACCAAAACGGGCAATAGACATGGTAGGATGATAGAAACTCTATATAATGTAGAAAAATGTGGGAGCCGCTAGCAGCAGCAACGTCACTGGCACTGCTGGCAGCAACTATCCAGACAGTGGTGACACCTAACACAGGTAACAATTGATCTCTTTTGCCTCTAGGAAATGTCAGTGGGGAGGAACCAAAAGGCATACACCACTCATCTCAATCTCAACAGGATAATATAGCCTCTGATAACAACACCATCAGCTTGAGTAAGTGTTGTGCTCAGTCCACCTTCTCCATCGTTTTATCACTTAATGTTGTACAGTGTGGAATTTATATTTAATTATTGGCACTTTTTTTCTGTTTTGCCCCTTAGTCCACTAGGCCACATGACTATGGGGGGAAAGGAAGAATCTTCACTAGAACAACTTCCAGTTCATTGGAAGAGATGAACAATCAGCTGTCTTCTAGGATAACCTGGGACCAGAGGAGGAGAAAACAATTTAAACACCAAGCTGTATTGCGGGCAATCTGAGCTGTAGTGGTATTGGCATTGTCATTGGTAATAGCCCTCTGAGCCAGGGAAAATTTCAATTTCAGACTCAGGTTGGGAGCCAAGGAGGTTAGGCTATTTTTCAGACTGTGGCAACTATCAGCTGAATTATGGATGATGATTTTGTGGCGGACAAGATCTGGGAACCAGAAAATGGTGCCAAGAAGGTGATGTGATGTGAAGAGGCAGTTGTTGGCCTGTGGTGGTGATCATTGTAATAGCAAGTCCTATGTGTGGGCATCTTCTGTGTGGGAATTCTTTTCCACGTTGCTAGAGGACCAATCTATTGCAGTGTATAGCATGTGCTGTTAAAATAAAGCCAGGTACATCCTGGCACACATCAACTAGGAGCTACATCTGCTCATTTGGGCAAAGCAAATTAACCAGCAAGAAGGGGAAGGCTCAACCTATTCAACTTTTCCTCCTCGTGATTGTCTTTCCGGTAACCAGTCTTTATTCACGAGTTGTTTTATTCATGGTTGTTTTCATCAGCCCCATCATCCTCCTCAGCTACGTCTTTCTATACACATCACTAACAAACTAATATAATTGGTTTCCTATCAAATAAATTGTCTCACTGTGAAATATTACTAGGGTACATTAATGTTAAAATATAACTTTTACTCCATATATTAAAATAAACAAACAAGCAATAGAAATATCTATATGTACATTAGTGTTTATTTTAACATTCAATTATCTCTTAGAATTTATTCCGATCTAGGTAGGTACTCCAGACAAATACTAGGATCTTAGGAACCTGATAAATATATATACAGGGTGTGGGCCATTTATATGGATACACCTAAATAAAATGGGAATGGTTGGTGAAATCAAATTCCTGTTTGTGGCACATTAGTATATGGGAGGGGGAAAACTTTTCCAGATGGGTGGTGACCATGGCGACCATTTTGAAGTTGGCAATTTTGGATCCAACTTTATTTTTTTCAATGGGAAGAGGGTCATATGACACATCAAACTTGAGAATTTCATAAGAAAAAGAGTGGTGTGTTTGATTTTAACAAAACTTTATTCTTTCATGAGTTTTTACAAGTTTATGACCACTTATAAAATGTGTTCAAAGAAACCCTGATGCAATTCATGTCTGTACTGAATCACAATGAGTATAATATTCATCTAACATACCATTGTGATGCTAATTTTATCGATTTTTGGACGTCAAAATTTATAGGGACAATCTAAACTGTCTACACACTGATCTGTTTTGGAAATCCACATCCGTAAATGCCTTCCTACATGCCTCGTCATTCCACCATCCCAAGATAATTCAATCTATACCCACTGGCCAATTTTTGCGTCTTAAACGCATTTGTTCTAATGATGAGGACTTTGAACGACAATCCGTAGAACTTAAAGGGAGATTTTATGATAGAGGTTATAGCAAGAGGTCTGTAAAAAGAGCTTATAACCGAGCCAGACATACCCCGAGACATGAGCTGTTATATTCTAAGAAATTGAAACAAACGATTAAAAATAATGAAGTTAGATTTATAACTCAATACTTTGCCAACTCAGGGACTATACGTACATGTCTGGAGAAATCATGGCCAATCCTATTGGCAGATCCAATTTTGGCTAATTATTTGGGACAAAAAACAAGTATTATCTTTAGACGCTCCAACAATTTGAGAGACACATTGATGAAAAGCCATTACGTAAATTATAAGACTACTTTCCTAAATACCACTAAGTCCCCATGGGGTTGTACTCCTTGTGGTAAATGTGTTGCGTGCCTGAACATAGTGCGTGCTAAAACTTTTTATAACAGCTTGGGCACCAAGACATTCAATATAACACATACAATCACATGTAACACTACAGCGGTTATATACTTTGCCACATGTCCCTGCAATTAAATCTATGTAGGTTTAACCACGCGCCAACTAAAAGTGAGAGTGAGAGAACATGTGAATGGAATAAGTGCTGCCAAGGAGATTGATGATCCACTCACATTAAAAACAATCCCTAGGCACTTTAAGATCTACCACAATTGTGATACCTCTGGACTGAAGGTGAGAGGGATTGACAGGATTGTCTCTAATATAAGAGGTGGTAAAGTGAGTAACCGCCTGGCCAGATAGGAGGCAAAATGGATTTGATCCCTTGATACAGTCGACCCCCTGGGCCTCAATGAAAATTTAAGTTTCGTTCCATTTTTGTGAAAGGGTTCCACCATATCTAATGCTCCTAGGGATATGTCCTATATTGTGTTTTATTTTTGATTTTAACTCTTACTTTTATTTCTAGCTGCCATACATTTCGCATTGTAATATGGGGTTAGATTCTTGAAAAGGTGCTTTGGAATGATAAGCATGAAGTGGTTACAGCATTACAGTATATATCTATTGGGAAGGCTACCATCCTTTTGATGAAGTGGATTCGAAAAGCCACAGGAGCACATCATGACAAAAATGTACTGACATTTATATTGAAATTCCATGGCTGCACTTGTGAATGTATAAATTGATGAGTTCCATATGGGATAATATTATATTATAATGCTTGTCTTCAGTACATAGTGTTGTTTTTCCTTTCTTTAATATCTTAACCTCTCACCTTTGCCTGTATAAAGAGGGTAATATCTTGATATATGGTCATATGCCTATGAGTGTGTGCAATTGTTCATGTGTACATGTATATGTATACTGAATGAATGTATAGGTGAGTGATTGTTGACTGGGAGTAAGTGCATGTATATGCGTGGATATTATGGGTCACATGCTGCACACATGCGGTACAAGGTATGAATCCATGCAGATGTGTGGACTGTATGGGTATATATACACATGCCAAGAGTAAGTAGATAGTATAGATGTGCACATATGTGATTTGGATCGAGCATGATTGTCTGGATATAGGACATCATGAATTATTTGTGGTCTAATCATTGACCTATTGAACTTTGCTACATGTTGTTGTATTTGTAGCTAATTATCTTATATTATGCTATGAATTATGGGGTACTTAATTGTTTACTTATGTGGCCCACATGATATGTTCGATTACACGAGATGTGGACCATTATTACTTATCACCCATTATTGCACGTTGTATCCAACGATGGTGTTTATTACTGTAATCGTGTAATATTTGGTCATGCGCATACGTATTGGTACATGCATGTGTGTGCATGTGTGTGAGTGTGTGTGTATGTGTGTATGTGTATGTGTGTGTGTGTGTGTGTGGGTGTATGTATAGGTGTGTATATGTGGTCGTACATTGCCGTTCATTGTAGTGTTGATTTATTGCTATGATGTATTACGCACAATTAATTAATTAATTTATTTGTATTTCTTATGGATGTTTTTATTACATTCCTTTATATATTGTCATTAATGCTGCACAATGTATGGATTGGTGTAAAATATTGTGGCGTTTATCTATGTACAAAGGTATATCACCATTGTTTCTAATCATGTAATGTTTAGCACTCATATATATACACGGTTTTACAGTTTTTAATATATCACCTGATAGTATACTGTGATAATTATGCACAAATTTATTATTTATTTGCATTGCACTTTAATACATATTGGAATGTAGTATCACACATATGTATATTGATTTATTTAGATAGGTTTCATGGGCATATGAGTAGTAATGCTGTAATCTTGAATTAATCATGTTGCTTCAGATATACATATCCTTTGCTGCCGGAATGTTGATGAGCAGGGATACGCGGGTGTTTCTAGGCTGCTCCGGACCTCCACCGGTGTGGGCGTCTCTATGCGGCATAGGACCTGCGGTCACGTGACTCCACGTGACTGTGTTTCCTGGGCGTCGAGTCATGTGACCCCTCACGTGGCTCGGCCGCCTCAGCTGCATGACGCCTGTTGCGGTGGGGATCCTGGTATGCGCCGGCAGTATCCTGCGTTACCTCCCTGCTCACCCCCCATTGGTTGGCAGCATCTTTTTAAACTTGGCACTTGGAATCTGACGTCACCCCCTGATGAAGGATGCACCGAAACGCACGTCGGGGCGAGCGCCACGCTGAGAGTAGGACTATTGCATCCAGAGCTACTGTTACATGTGCAGATACTCTATATACCAGGTATGAATGAATGTTATATAACATCAATGTTATTTGTAAAAAATTCTTTCTGTTGTAATACATCCCCTGAGATATATAGATACACACCCTAAGATTACCTCTTGGAAATGCCTATAATGGCTCCCACCATTTAGGATTATATCCTTTACCATGGGTTTCTAGATATACCACTAGCATGTATTAGGTAATTTGGAGCTACTATTATTTAGCCCTGGTGTCCTTGCAATTTAATATGTCTCTGCAATTTAAGCAATCACATTATACTCACTAGTATATGGTATTAGTATATATGTGTGCACACTCTTTTCTTTGCCGCCATGTACCCAAATTGCTATAATAAAGGTCTTTTTTAACACTCTGACCCCTTGTCGGATATCATTACATATATTGGTTGTTGATGCATTAAATAAAGCACCCTTTCAATATACTTTATCTACTGAAGTAAAGGGTTGTTTTTATTAAATTCATGAGTAAAATATTAATATTGAGGACCCAATTCATTATTACATTTACGCTTGTTTTTCATTTACACCTTATTCTTCTTTTAATTTTCGCGAACCTGTTTAATTTTTCCAGATGTTGATTATTCAATTGTCACTTTTTAAAGAGTTGCAACATTTTTGTGCAAATGTACACCAGTCCCCATCTAAAATGATTTTATGTACACCTACATTTTCAACATTTTAGCAGAAATGCGACCTTTTGATCTAAAAACTTGCTAACAGGTTGAAACAAAAATAAAGAGGATTATATAAAGCTATAAATTAATCCAATAGGAAGTAAAATTAAGCATTTTTATTTATCCACACATATTTTTGCTTAAAAATGCTACAATCAGTATGACAAAAACTACATATGTGCAACCAATTTTATAGCTCAATGGACATTAACCATCCTGCTACTTCCATATCATTTTTTAAGCGTAGCATTAGTTCACTGAATTGAAAAGCTAACACTAAAAGGTTCATCTAGCTTAAACAATTAACTGTGACATTTATCGAGAACTGATTGAGGCCATTAAAGACTAATTTATATGCTATAAAATAATGCTTAAAATCAATGGGTCATTACTTCCAATTTTGCCCTGATTTATAGTGTCGGTTAGTAGTGGTAAACTATATATAAGTTTATGTTTAAACAACTGAGAATTCTTAACATGGGGACATGGTAATAATTTATATTTTGGACCCATAGGATAGAAAAAAAGATTATTGTTTCAAATAAGATAAAAATCTACAATTATATAATTTATAATTCAAACAAATCCATTTAATGTACAGGGATAAATACGTTTTTTTCTTTTTTTTTGTGGAAAAATGCATTTTACAGTAAGGATGAACAAAATTCTCATCACAGTCAATTAATCACAGCTTCCTATTTAAAAACAATGTTGAAAAGGTTATAATAATGTAGAAATTAATTAACTAATTTCTCAAACTATGTTCTAAATAGACTGAGATACATCAGATTTCCAATACAGTTCTACCAAAAAGTCAAGACCTATGCAGAGGAAATAGGTTTAGCTTTTGTAGCTGCAATTTAAAATTCATTATTTTCAAATGTGACTATGGTATTTTTCAACAGATAAAGCGCTTTCTAATCCATGGCAGGAAAACTGAATGTGACCTGCCTCTCTGATTAGAAAGCCTATTCTTTTCTCTCAGGTACATTTCATCCACAAAGGGAAATATTTAATTTGTATTTAATGATATTTCTTCTGTGAAATATTTTCTTGGAACTCAAACATGGTACTATAAAATAGAAAAAAACCTTGAAATGTTGGTATGTAACGCATAAACATATACACTTATAAAAATGTTAAGAATTACACCTATTGGCAACTTTTTGCAAAAAATGTACCACTACCTTTTACTACAGTGCATACCATTGGATGCTAGGAAGAAACAATGCAATATATAAAATCTAACCAATTTCTCAAGATATATTTATTTTAAACATAAAGAGAAAGTTTATCAGCAGTTTGAAGCAAAAAAATCTTTCCACTGATTGATATTACTGGTAAAGAAACTCCAAGAAGTAGAATACCTTCATGCTAATCTTTTTTTAATTTTCTTGTTTTTATTAAATATCCAAAGTTTCTCTAAAAAACATACTTTAAGGTACTTAATTTTTGCAAAAGTAAACAGCCAGATGGACTTCAATGAATCTGACGATCAATTTGCGATTTGTTTTGTGTTTATTGGAAAAAATGTCAGCCACCATATTATAAATTGCTGAACATTGCATCAGCCAATAACGGCTCACATGACCACAGGGCCTCATGATTCTGCAGTGCAGTTATCAAATCACATGTTATAGCACAACTGATCAGGAGGGATTATTATAGTCTGTATAAAAGCAAAGGCAGGGAATGCAGAAACCATTTTGTGGTGAATCTACATAGTGAGAGACCATCACAATTCCAAGCAAAGCCATAGAAATAGGCAGAGAAAACCATAAAACAGAAAACAAACTCGGCAGATACTATCATAAACTATCAACTGTTTACTCAAAACCATATCCAGTAGTGTAAAAATGTGTTTGCCCCCTTCCTGATTTCTTCTTGTTTTGCATGTTTGTCACACTTAAATGTTTCAGATCACAAAACAAATTTGAAAATTAGACAATGATAACACAAGTAAACACAGAATGCAGTTTTCAAATGAAGGTCTTTATTATTAAGGGAAAATTAAATCCAAACCTACAGGGCCCTGTGTGAAAAGATGATTGCTCCCCCCTCCTTAAAACATAAATTAACTATGGTTCATCACATCTTTGGGAAGCTGAATTCAATTTCCCTAGACACACACAGGCCTCATTACTGACACACCTGTTCTCAGTCAAGAAATCACTTAAATAGGTTCAACCTGACAAACTGATATACAGTATAGTTTGTGTACTGAGGAAGAAGTCAGGAATGACTTTGAAATGCATTGACTGAAGAACCTGAAATAAAAATCCTTAATACTTCCATTTGGATCTTCATTGCCTACCGGCAGTGGGGATATACCACATTTTGGCTCCTTTTTTTCTCTTTCCTGGTCAGAAATCCTGTGGATCTGCAGCAGCTGTTTTCATGCATATTCACGGTTGTGTGTCATACAACCCCATCAGGTGAGCATATCCTTTTATTTGCATAATTGTTATTCTCAGATAAGACCTTGTTTGCACTTTGTTGCTCCTAGTTTCTATTATTTCTAAAGCTTTGGGACTCCAGTGAACCACAGTGATAGCCATTATCCACAAATGGCGAAAACATGGAACAGTTGTCGGCCGACCCAAATTACCCCAAGAGTGTAGCTTTGACTCATCCATGAGGTCAAAAAAGACCCCACAACAGCATCCAAAGAACTGCAGGCCTTACTTGCCTCAGTTAACGTCAGTGTTTGTGACTAGTAATGGGCGAGCAATAAAGTCCTCGGGTGCTCGTTGCTCAGGTCAAGCAAATCTCAATGCTTGGTGTTCCACCCGAGCAGCGAGCCCAATGTAAGTCAATGGGAAAATCAAGCATTTTTCCGGTGGCCTTCCCCAGAGGTCTGGAGGGGGCCAATAAATTGGCTAAAATGGATGGAAACAGTGATCAAATTATATGGGAACAGCATGGGGAAGACACCTGGAAGCATCTCTGACTGCCAGGTCACTGCTGTGAACAATGTTGTTACGCCACTTTTACAGACTCACAATAAAACATACAAAAGCGAAGCCAAAATGCATTTTCCTGAAAAAAATGTTAAGGAACATTCTTTCCAGGCTAATGACTTGTATATAAAGCAAAATAAATATACAAAAACAAAAGTGCTTCTCCATACCTTGGCTTATGTTCACACGTAGCATTTATGATGTGTTTTTGCACTTTTGCATTGCTTTCAATGGTGAAAAATACATTCACCAGTAAATGTAATTTTAACATTTTACTACCTTATCTGGCCATGTGGTGTGTGAGACATGATCAGGCACATCCTGTTTCATTTATGAAGTAAGGACAGTGAAAGTCACAAAGCCTATTTTTACAAGGTCATCTGGCGACCATTACTATTGTTAAAGGGCCAGCAGTCGTCCCTCACTATTGTTAAAGGACCATCAGCCAGCTATGCTTTGTTGCTCTCATTATTAAGGAGTGGGTCTCCAATACTGTTATTATGTACTAGCCATTGAACCCATTCTACGCCCGGGTGGCGAGTATTTTTATTGGTATATGGTCCCCCATCCTGTTATGTGCTGTCTCCATCCTGTTATGTGCTGCCCCCATCCTGTTATGTGCTGCCCCCATCCTGTTATGTGCTGCCCCCATCCTGCACCCCCATACTGTTATGTGCTGCACCCATCCTGGTATTTGTGCTGCCCCCATCCTGGTATTTGTGGCACCCCATCATGGTATTTGTGCTTTCCAATCCTGTTCCCTCATCCTGCTATGTGCTACCCCCATCCTGTTCCCTCATCCTGGTATTTATGGTACCATTCATCCCCAATCCTGGTATGCATGGTACCCCTCATCCCCAATCCTGGTATGTATGGTACCCCTCATCCCTATCCTGGTATGTTTGGTACCCCTCATCTCCAATCCTGGTATGTATAGTACCCCTGATCCCTATCCTGGTATGTATGGCACCCCTCATCCCCAATCCTGGTATGCATGGAACCCCTCATCCCCAATCCTGGTATGTATGGTACCCATCATCCCTATCCTGTTATGCATAGTACCCCCTCATCCCCATCTTGGTATGCATGGTACCGCCTGATCCCTATTCTGGTATGCATGGTACCCCATCCCTCATCCTGATATGTATGGTACCCCTTATCCCATACCCAGTTATGCATGGTTCCCCTCATCCCCAATCCTGGTATGCATGGTACCCCATCCCTATCCTGGTATGCATGGCACCCTTCATCCTTATCCTGGTATGCATGATTCCCCCTCATCCCTAGGCTGGTATGCATGGTACCCCATCCATCATCCTGGTATGCATGGTACCCCCTCATCCCTATCACACTGCACACACACAAAAAAATGAACACTTATACTCACCTTTCTTCCCTGTGCTCCAGCGCTGTGTCCCATTCTGCTGGAGGCCGGGGGAGGAGTGTGGCGCCAGAGTTCGTGCATGCCCATACTGACACACTGCAAATTTGTCTTCAGTAAAATGGCGCTGGATAGTGCTCTATGCGCATGCGCCGATTCCAACGCCTCACTTCTGCCCCGGTCTCCCCTGCCTCTGCTGCATCATATTTGTGTCTCCCTCGCCTGTACTCCTTGGTTGTCCAAGGAACTGTGACCTCTGCTGCCAGCATTGTCAGATGGGAATTTTTTAAATAATTCTTGAACAAGGGTCTACTGGTACTGCAATATTTTAATAGACTTCTCCGCCAGCGTGAGTCTAGAAGTGTGACCAACCAGTAATTAGTGTTGCCCAAAATACGTACAATGCGAGGGTCACAGGAAAGGCAGCAAAACATAAAGTCAGCCATGTGTACCAGACTGCTAACAGCCAAGACTTCCCTGTCCTCACCAAGAGGATATGAAAAAACCTTGGCACTCAATATGGTTACTTTGAAGCTGAATAATTTTTAATGCAGTCCAGGAGAACAACAAACGTTTCGGCCAGTATGGCCTTCATCAGTGCAATCTAAATAGACAAAATGCGAAACAGAACCAAATAAACAAAATGAACAAAAAACAAAATAAAGTATATACACAGGATATAATTCAAGTGTCTAATTCATAGAAATTCATGTGACACATCAAACTTATTGAGAATTTCACAAGAAAAACAATGGTGTGCTTGGCTTTAACGTAACTTTATTCTTTCATGAGTTTTTTATAAGTTTATGACCCCTTATAAAATGTGTTCAAAGTGCTGCCCATTATGTTGGATTGTCAATGCAACCCTCTTCTCCCACTCATGACACACTGATAGCAACACCGCAGAAGAACTGCTACACAGGCTTCCAGAATCTGTTATTTCAGATGCTGCACATCTCATATCTTGATGGTATGGTGTGGTATATGGGGTACAAAGATAGTGAGGCCATTCTTCATCAATGGAAACCTCAATGCCACTGGATATCTGAAATTTCTACATGATGATGTGTTGCCCTTCTTATGCACTGAAGATGGCACGTTCCCTGAGTTTTTCCAACAAGATGGTGCACCACCACATTATGGGTGTCAGGTCGAGCATTCCTACATGAACAGCTTCCTGGAAAGTGGATTGGTCGTCGTGGGCCAGTTGAATGGCCACCAAGGTTTCCCAATCTGACCTCCTTAGACTTATATCTTTGGGGTCATCTGAAGGCAATTGTCTATGCTGTGAAGACACGAGATGTGCTGCATCTGAAACAACGGATACTGGCAGCCTGTGCTATAATTTCTTCTGCGGTGTTGCTATCAGTATGTCAAGAGTGGGAGAAGAGGGTTGCATTGACAATCCAACACAGTGGGCAGCACTTTGAACACATTTTATAAGTGGTCATAAACTTGTAAAAAACTCATGTTGGAATAAAGTTACATCAAAACCAAGCACACCATTCATTTAATTTAGGTGTATCCATATAAATGACCCACCCTGTATATAAAACTGTGGTTTGTCCGTCAGAGGGATCACATATAAGTGCGCTGAAAATTCAGCCATTTCTGGCCTCCATTGAAATTTTGTTGCAGTGTGGCAGAGAAGTAATTGACACGAGATTGCTGTTAATAGTTACCTACTGACCAGCTATTTACAATTGTGGTTTGTCCGTCACACAGATCACATATAAGTGCACTGAAAATTCTGCCATTTCTCGCCTCCATTGAAATTTTGTTGCAGTGTGTCAGTGGAGTTATTGACACGAGGTCGCTGTTGAAAATAGTTTCGTACAAGGCTGCTACTTAAAACTGTGGTTTGTCTGTCACACGGATCACATATATGTGCGCTGAAAATGCTGCCATTTCTGCCAACATTAAAATTTTGTTGCAGTGTGTCAGTGAAGTTATTGACACAAGGTGGCTGTTAAAAATAGTTACCTACAGGCCAGCTATTTACAACTGTGGTTTGTCCGTCACACGGATCACATATAAGTGCGCTGAAAATTCTGCCATTTCTGGCCTCCATTGAAATTTTGTTGCAGTGTGTCAGTGGAGTTATTGACACGAGGTCGCTGTTAAAAATAGTTACGTACAGAGCAGCTACTTAAAACTGTGGTTTTTCGTCACACGTATCACATATCACGGAGGTTCAAATCCAGCCATTTGTAGTGAACGTGGAAAATATTGTCCTCAATTTAAAATGGGCAAGCGCGTGGCAAGGAATGGGGATGTGGACCTGATTGTGATTATGGTGCATGCAGAGGACGAGGCCGAGGCCGTGGGCTAGCTGAAATTGTGCCACAACAAACACCCACATCTTCTCGCTCGACCTTCCTGTCCCAATTAATAGGGGACCGCAGAACACCAGAGCAGTGTGAAAAGGTTATTGGTTGAACAGCAGATAATGCTTCCAGTCACTTAGCCACCACCACTACCACCCTGTCTTCCACATGGTCAAGTCTCAGTAGCCATGAGTCTCGACCGCATATTCCTCACCCCATCCTTCCTCCCACCATGCCGAGTGCCTGGAGACAACTGATCCCACACTTGGACACTCCGAAGAACTGTTCACTTTTCCATTTATAGATTCGGGCCTCTCGCCTGGTCCACTTGAAGCGGGGTAAGAGGAGATAGCATGTAGCGATACCCAAATATTTGAGCAGCCACGTTCACACAAAGGCGACGGTGGGAAACTGTCACAAGAGGTGGACGATGATGAGACACAATTGCCAGAAAGTCAGGAGGAGGACCAGGTTGGCGAAGTGGAAGACAAGGTGGTGGATGATATAGTAAATGACCCAATCTGGCAGGGGGACATACAGAGCGAGGACAGCAGAACACAGGGGGAGGAAGGCGTAGCACCAAAACAGACAGGAAGAAGCAGTGTAGTGGCCACAGACAGAAGGCGGGCAGCCACTCCCCGTAACATCAACACGACGGAAGTTGCCAGTACAACTGTTAAGTCTTCCAGAGTCTGGTTGTTTTTTAAAGACTTTTAAAGACTCTGCCGATAAAACCTAAAAGGCCATTTGCACCACCTGCCAGGCCAGCATCAGCAGGGGTAGCAAAACTAGCAGCCTGATGACCACCAGCATGATCAGGCACATGGCAGCAAAGCACCCGACTAAGTGGGCTGAACCCCAGGGTCCAGGAACAGTGCTTCTTCCGCTGTTGTGCATGCAAGCCAATCCTCGGTCCATGGTGCATGCGAAGATGCCTCCAGCCCTGCACCTGTCGTTGTACACTCTCAAGTACCAGCATCAGGAAGCACGTCCACGTCCTTGTCCCAGCGCAGCGTTCAGTTGTCCCTACCCCAGTCATTGGAACGCAAGCGCAAATACGCAGTCAACGCCCCACAAGCCACCCACACTACTAAATTCACACATTTCGCGAATGCTTGCGCTCAAAATGTTGCCTTTTAGGCCCATGGAGATGGATGCTTTCCGCAACCTGATTGCTGCGACTGTCCCTTGATACTCGGTCCTCTGCCGCCACTATTTCACCAGGTTTGCCATCCCCGCATTACAAGAGCACATGTCCCACAACATTAGGTGTGCCCTCAACAACGCAGTTACTGAGAAAGTCCACCTAACCACAGACACCTGGACAAGTGCTTGTGGGGTGGGACGGTACATCTCACTGACGGCACACTGGGTTAACATAGTGGAAGCCGGAATCAGTCAGACCTTGGGACATAACATGTCCTCTCGATGCCGAGGATAGTGGACCCTAGGTCAATCAAGGTTGTCCCCACCGTCTACAGCTCCTGCACCTCCTCCTCCTCTTCAGCGTCCATCTCCGAAATGACCACATCAGCCTCGGCCAAGCGGCAACAGGCTGTGCTAGAGCTAATATTCTTAGGTGACAAACCACACATGCTGAATAGTTGGGGATAGCTCTTAAAGAGCAGGCAGATCTGTGGTTAACACTGCTGAACCTACAGCCAGGCATGGTCATGTGTGACAATGGGTGGAACATTGTGGCAACTCTGAGGCGAGGCGAGCTCACACACGTACCATGTCTGGCCCATGTGCTTAACCTCATGGTTCAGCGGAGCTGCCTGATCTGCTTGTCAAATTATGCCGCCTATGTGCTCACTTTAGAAAGTCACCTACAGCTTCCGCCGCCTTGACGTGTTTCAGCAGCGTTTGCAGCTTCTGGCTCACCGACTGGTGTGTGAAGTTCCCACGCGTTGGTACTCTACATTGCAGATTTGTGAGCATAGGAGGGCAGTTGTTGACTACCAGCATCAACAAGGCCGTCGGTATTCAGTTCAGACTCCACACATAAGACCTCAGGAGTGGACATGGATGTCAGATATATATACTATCCTTCAAAACTTTGAGGACTCCACCAAGATGGTGAGCGGCGATGATGCCTTAATTAGCATCACCATCCCGCTTCTCTGCCTTCTGAAACGCTCTGTGGTCACAATTACTAGTAGTAAGATGAAGATGGTGCTGGACCAGAACCGCGCTCCTCCGTGATGATGAAAAGTGCTGAGAGATAATATGATATTAACAATCTTTTGTTTATTACTTAATTACTTAAAGATACCATTACTACGCGTTTCGTGGACGTCCCATCCACTTCCTCTGGTACATAGCTGATCAACTAGTAATTCTAGAAGATCCTCTGGGATACTGTGCTGCCTGTAGCCCTTCGCTACATATTTTTACTTGAATTGTGCATTACACAACTCATAAAGGTGAACATTATTTCTTTTACCTATATGGTTGTTGTTGGATAACAGTGCTATTTGAGCCCTTGTCTCTCTACTCTCTCTGCTCACAATCAAAGAGGATGCATTGCAGGCCAGGTGGAGCATGATGAGATGGAACAATAAACCATACAGGGTGATTATACATAGCCCAGCCTCATCTCATCCCAACATGGATTGGGGGACAATGAGGAAGAGGAGGAGGAGGAGCTAGTTTCATGCATTATAGACGGTACTACCTGCACAACTGTCATACTGTCTGTTCAGAGTGGATGGCCTGAAGACAGGGAGGAGGAGGAGAGCATGGTCAGTCGTCCTCTTGGTGAGGACATGGAAGTCTTGCCTGTTAGCAGTCTGGCACGCAAGGCTGAGTTTATGTTATTCTGCCTTTCCCGTGACCCTAGCGTTCTTCAATTTTGGGTGACAGTCATTACTGGTTGGTGACACATCTAGACTAGAGAAGAGCGTTGTTCTACTCGAACTGTTCGCCAATCTCAAATTCGAGCTGTTTTGGGCGGTGTTCGAGCCGTTCGGCGAACACGAACATTTTGATAAAAATTCGGCTGTTCGAGGTTATGTTCGATAACTGTTCGTGCACCAAAATCATAACTGGATTTTTTCTCAGTAATGATGAAAATTAATGTTAATACGCAGTTTGAGTGTACAGCGGGGTGGGGGGAGGGGCAGGGGATGGATCTCTGCAGGAACAATGAAGATCTCCATTTTTTTTTCTCTTTCCCGCATTTGCAGTGGGGAGGTGCAATCTGTCAGCCTATCAGCAGCGCACACACGGAGCGAAGTGCTTTTTTTCACACAAGCAAGGGCATGTGTCATTGGCAGTGTATGTCACATGTCCTTGCCCTATAAGACCAAGCCATTTTCCCAGTCGCCACCATTTTCTCACTGCTGCAGCTGCGTGTTAGACGGCACCGCTGTTGCTGTGTGCGCTATACCTTGTTAATTTCAAGCCAATTTTCGCACAAATCTACAGATAGCTTGGGAGTAGGGAATAGTTGTGATTGCAGTCCTTTTAAGGACTAGGTTACAGCATTTCCTACGACTTTTATCAGGGAGGTCTGTGCTCTTAAATAGATAGGTTGTGGGTGTAAAGACTAATTGTAATTGGAGTCCTTTTCAGGACTAGGTTACATCAGTTCCTATCAGTTTTTGCCAGGCAGGTCTGTGCCAGTGCTGTGCAAGTTTTTTTCACAGCATTTGGCTGAATCTAGCAAAGCTAATCCTTTTTGGCCTATTGCAGAGTGTGTTAGTCAGTGGAGTAGCCTATCTGTGCTGCAAGATATACCACCTGTGTATAGAATACCAATTTTTTTACTGCTCCTAGTGAAGTAAAATATTTTGGGCATAGCATCATTCTATTAGTCCATCTATACTGACCTCCATCAGGTTGCAAATTAAAACTAATTTTTATCTGCATCTACAGTACCTCTGAAAAAATATTTGGGCTTCTAGCTGTGTGTGGGACTTGTTGTATTAGTCCATCTATACTGACCTCCATCAGGTTGCAAACAGAATATATTTTTTTCTGCATCTACCTCTGAAAAAATATTTGGGCTTCTAGTTGTGTGTGGGTCTTGTTCTATTAATCCATCTATACTGACCTCCATCAGGTTGCAAACTGAATATAATTTTTTTCTGCATCTAGCTCTGAAAAAATATTTGGCCTTCTAGCAGTGTGTCGGACTTTCTCTATTAGTCCATCTATACTGACCTCCATCAGTTTGCAAATTAAAAATAATTTGTATCTGCATCTACAGTACCTCTGAAAAAATATTTGGGCTTCTAGCTGTGTGTGGGACTTGTTGTATTAGTCCATCTATACTGACCTCCATCAGGTTGCAAACTGAATATATTTTTTTCTGCATCTACCTCTGAAAAAATATTTGGGCTTCTAGCTGTGTGTGGGACTTGTTGTATTAGTCCATCTATACTGACCTCCATCAGGTTGCAAACTGAATATATTTTTTTCTGCATCTACCTCTGAAAAAATATTGGGCTTCTAGCTGTGTGTGGGTCTTGTTCTATTAATCCATCTATACTGACCTCCATCAGGTTGCAAACTGAATATAATTTTTTTCTGCATCTACCTCTGAAAAAATATTTGGCCTTGTAGCAGTGTGTTGGACTTTCTCTATTAGTCCATCTATACTGACCTCCATCAGGTTGCAAACTGAATATATTTTTTTCTGCATCTACCCCAGCCAATAGTTTTGGCCTAATACCACAGTTTGGCCACTCAGCTCTGCTCGGTTACCATCCATTGTTTTTTTGTGCAAACAACTCCAGAGTTGTGAATTAGTTAACCACCAAAATGAGTGGAAAAAGGCCTGCTGCTGGTGGAAAGGGGAATAGGCGTGTTGGGAAGGGGAAAAAAGGTTGTGTCCGTGGGGTAGGTGTTAAAGCAACAGTAACATCTGCAGAAGAAAGACCATCTTCCAGCCAAACTAAAATGTCTACTTCTTTTAGCGGACAATGTGATAAGATCCCTTTCTTACGGCCACGCCAATCGCTACAAATTCCAGATGAGGCACAAAAACAGCAGATGCTTCAACGGATATCAAGTGCTCCTTTAAGTGGGCTCTCCTCCACATCAACTTCAACATCACAAATACTCCAGTCCTCAAAGGTGTCACCCAAATCGCACTTGCTTCCTCACAGCTCCCAAATCTCCAGCTGCCCGTCTGAGTATGAGGTAGAACAGATGGTTGAGTCTGCAGAGCTGTTTACTCATACTATAGCCTGGGAATCAGAGGTCGACTCCAGCGCTTCTGTGAATCCAGACGAGGAAATGATCTGCACTGATGCCCAGAATCTTTATGAGTTGGATCCAGGACCAGACGCAGAAGGTTCTGACCATAATGTAGACCCTCATTCCCAAACTGTAACTCCTGTTGGTGGAGACAATGAGGAAGACGATGATAAGACTCAAATACCTGATTGGAGCGACAACTTTAGTTTTTTGTCAGGGCAGGAACAGGTTGTCTCTGAGGACGACGGGTGTGATAACACACAGGGTGATGATGATGAGGTTGGAGATCCCACTTACTGTCAACCCACAGTCAGCCAAGAGATGAGGTCAGCAGAGGAGGTGGAGGAAGATGCTAGTGACGACGAGGTCAGGTTGCGCCTTCCTGGACAGAGACGTAGTACTGGAAGCACGTCAACAACTGCATCCTCAAACACAACTCTGCCTCTCACCACAAGTCGTGGTGGCTCTTCAGGTCGCATGGGTGCTAAGCCTTGCATAGCCTGGGCATTTTTTCAGATCGATAAAGATGACCCAACTCGTGTTATCTGTAACATTTGTCAGCAAAAGCTAAGTAGAGGCCAAAAAATACATAGTTTGAGTACTTCATGCATGAACCGGCACATGGACATGAAGCATAAGTTGCAGTGGGAAGCTCAGTGTGCTACAATGCGGCCTAGCCGGCCGGGCCAACCACCGTCTGCCATATCTTGTGCATCCGCGGCCTCTTCATCCTCTGTGACTGGGGGGACAGCAGTCACACCTGTTTTGGGGCGCAGACCTGCCACCTCTTTACCCGCAACAGCCAGCGTGATTGGCAGGTCATCATTTTCTTTGGAGGTGGTAACAGCAGCTGGTGTTGAGCGCTGTCCGACATCGATAGCACCACCTTTGGATCAAGGCAACCTAACATGTCCGCCTGCATTTTCCTCACAGACCGGCAGTTTGCCGGGGACACCCTTATCAACCCCGTCTAAGCACAATAGCCAGCCCTCGGTCCCTCAGATGTGGACAAGTAAAAGACCATTTCCTCCTAGCCATGAGAAAGCTAAGAGGTTGAATTTCACCATCTGCAAGCTCTTGGCTACAGAAATGCTGCCTTTCCGCCTGGTGGACACAGAGGATTTTCGAGACCTTATGTCCGTCGCAGTGCCCCAGTACCAGATGCCCAGTCGGCACTACTTCTCAAAGAAAGGTGTGCCTGCGCTCCACCAGCATGTCGCACACAACATCACCGCTTCTTTGAGAAACTCTGTGTGTGACAGGGTGCATTTCACCACAGACACTTGGACGAGTAGGGATGGACAGGGGCGTTACATGTCGCTGACTGGGCACTGGGTAACTATGGTGACAGCAGGACAAGGGGCTGCTGTCCAAGTCTTGCCGTCCCCACGAGTTGTGCGTCAATCCTCTTTATGTCAAAGTTCCTCCACTGCTTCTGCCTCCTCAACCTCCTCTCGGTCTTCCACCTGCACCCAAAGCCTGTCTGGTCATGCCACAAGCTTTCTAACTGCGCA
This sequence comes from Phyllobates terribilis, assembly GCF_046119375.1. Classification (NCBI taxonomy): domain Eukaryota; kingdom Metazoa; phylum Chordata; class Amphibia; order Anura; family Dendrobatidae; genus Phyllobates; species Phyllobates terribilis. The sequence goes on along the minus strand of NW_027362762.1, from coordinate 320,937,612 downwards.
GAAGGGATCCTGCACACCTCCTTACTATGCTGGCAGTAGGGCTCAACGTCATCAGGCGGTTTTAACATTGAAATGTCTGGGAAATGTGAGTCACACAGCTGAGGAGTTGTGGTCAGCTCTGGAGAACCAATTTCATGAATGGTTGTCTCCACTGGACCTGAAACCAGAGAAGGCCGTGTGCGACAATGCTGCAAACCTGGGTGCGGCCCTTCTCCGGGGCAATGTCACACACGTGCCTTGTATGGCTCACGTGTTGAACCTGGTTGTCCAGCAATTTTTAGCCCACTATCCCAGACTAGATGGCCTTCTGCAGAGGGCACGGTCGCTGTGTGCTCACTTCCGCCGTTCGCATCCCGCAGCTCAGCGACTTACATCTCTACAGAAGTCGTTGGGCCTGCCACTTCACCGGCTAAAATGCGATGTGCCTACCCGGTGGAATTCAACTCTGCACATGTTGCAGCGACTGTGGCAGCACCGACAAGCCCTGGTGCAATACGTTCTGACGTATAGCCTGGGCCAACGAGATTCAGAGGTGGGGCAAATCACGCTGGAGGAGTGGTCTCAGATCAGGGACCTATGCACCCTTCTGCACAGTTTTGAAATGGCGACGAAGATGTTTAGTGCTGACGATGCCATTATCAGCATGACTATTCCGGTGATTTACATGCTGGAGCACATGTTAAACAGAATTCGGAGTCAGGTGGTGGCACAAGAGGAGGTGGAGGAAGTAGAGGAGGAGTTGTATGCGGAAGGGCTAACATCTGCAAGGTCCAGACGGTCGGCAGCACCAAGGCGGCAGGCATGTGAGGGTGGGGGAGATGGTTTTACCAGGGCGCATGGTAGCAGCCCAACTAGTGAGGAAGGTGCAGGAGCCCAGGAAGAAGTGGAGGACGAACTGATGGAAGACTCATCAGATGAGGGAGACCTTGATCACATTTCTGTTGTGCGAGGTTGGGGGGAGAGGACAGAGGAAGGAAGCATGATTGTTACCTCGCCACCAACACAACAGGGACTTGGTGCTCCTGGATGCGCAACACACATGAGTGCCTTCTTGCTGCACTACCTGCAACATGACCCTCGAATTGTGAGAATTAGAAATAATCCTGACTACTGGGTTGCCACACTGTTAGATCTCCGGTACAAAAGTAAATTTGCAGAAATTATTCCTGCCATAGAAAGGGATGCACGCATGCAGGAGTATCAGCAGAGACTGTTGCAGAATCTTACATGTGCTTTTCCACAAAATACCAGTGGTGCACGTAGTGAATCTCACAGTTCCAACTTGCCAACCGTGGGACCGTCAAGTGTTCAGCACTCAAACCGTAACAGAACCACAGTATCTGGTGGTAACATAAATTTTGCGGAATCATTTCACCACTTTTTTAGCCCATCCTTTGCAAGGCCACAGGAGACAAGAAGTCTGACACATAGTCAACGCCTAGAGACGATGGTACAGGAGTATCTCCAAGTAAACATTGAAGCCACGACTGTGTCACTGGACCCTTGCTCTTTTTGGGCTTCCAATCTGGATAAATGGCCGGAGCTAGCCACTTACGCCTTGGAGATCTTGTCATGCCCCGCAGCCAGCGTTCTGTCTGAACGTGTGTTCAGCGCTGCTGGTGGTGTGCTGACAGATAAGCGCACGCGGCTCTCCACTGATAATGTAGACAGACTCACGTTCATAAAGATTAACAAATCATGGATCCGAAACGACTTTTCTACCCCTGTGTCATCCTGGGGAGAGTAAAAGCTTGATGATTGTTTAAAATCACCCTACCAACCGTTTTAAGCTTTCAAATTACTAATCATGTTTATCTGTATCTTGACTGGAAAATAATTTGGGCTTTGTAGCAGTGTGCAGCACTGATCCTATTAGGCCATCTATAATAAGCTCCACCAGATTTAAAATTAAAAATAATTTTTAGCTGCATCTAGCCCGGAAAATAATTTTGGGGCTCCGAGATGCGCAAGACACATAAGTGCCTTCTTGCTGCACTACCTGCAGCATGACCCTCATATTGTCAGAATTCGAAGTAATCATGACTACTGGGTTGCCACACTCTTAGATCCCCCAAACTTTTCGATCAACCTTTTCATTTTAATAAAGACCAAAAAAATGGTCATTTTTGAAATTATAAGCATTAGCAGGTTGTTAGAAACTGAAATCAAACAGTTTTCAACTCAAAACTTTATTCTAGGTGATGTTACATTTTCACATAGGACCCCTTGTTCGAAAGGAGCTTCTGAACTCTCTCGTCCATTGAATTTGTCAGGTTTTGGATGGTTTCTGCTTCAATTGTTTTGCATGAGGACAGAATACCCTCCCAGAGCAGTTGCTTAGATGTGAACTGCCTCCCGCCATCATAGACACTCCTTTTAATGATGCTCCAAAGGTTCTGAATGGGGTAGAGGTCAGGGGAGCATGGGGGTCACACCATAAGTTTGTCCCCTTTTATGCCCATATCAGCCAGAGATGCAGATGTTTTATGTGCAGCATGAGATGGTGCATTATCATGCAGAAAAATGATCTTGCTGTGAAATACACGGTTCTTCTTCTTGAACCATGGCAGGAAGTGCTGTTTGAGAAAATCCACATACATTATGGAGTTCATCTTTAGCGCCTTCAGGGATCCTAAAGGGGCCGACAATCTCTCTCCCCATGATTCCAGCCCAAAACATTACTCCACCTCCTCCTTGTTGGCGCTGTAGCCATGTTTGCGTGGGGTGTCCATCAACCAGCCATCCTCCACTCCATCCATCTGGACCATCGAGCGCTGCACGGCACTCATCCGTGAACAAAACAGTTTTGAAATCAGTCTTCATGTAATGTTTGGCCCACTGGAGCCGTTTCTGCTTGTGTGAAGTGGATAGAGGAGGTCGACAGGATGGCGTATGCACAGCTGCAAACCTCTGAAGGACCCTGCATCTTGTTGTTCGGGGGACGTTGGAGGCACAAGCAGCTTCAAAAACTTGTCTGCTGCTATGACAAGGCTTTTTTGCCGCTGCTCTTTTAACCTGACGTAATTGCCTGTAGGAAAGAGTCCTCAATTTGCCCTTATCAGCACACACACGTGTGTACTGTGAATCAGCTACATACTTCTTGATTGCCAAGACACTTCATCCTGATCATCGCACAATGTTGATTGTAGTCATGCCTTGACCTAAACACTCCACAATTTGTTGCTTCTCAGCAGCCGACACATCCTTTTTCTTTCCCATTTTGGCAGAAAATGTAGGCTGCTGAATAATGTGAGAGAGCCTTCTTAAGTAGTTTTGCCTTTCATTGGACACACCTGACAAACTAATTAGCACTGGTGTCTGCAATTGCTTACAGTGATATAAAGAGCCCTGACACACATCACCATCAATGAGTTTAACTGACAAACAAATGCTTCCCTTATCACTCCTAAACACTTTTTGCATAATAATTTGGAACACAGTGTACATGTGCTTTTCCACAAAACACCAGCGGTTCACGTAGTGAATCTTACAGTTCTAACTTGCCAACCGTGGTCTGTATGGAGTTGTTCAATAAAGGGCCCAAAATTAAGATAACATAGATGGGAGAGGTCTCTATGAATAGGAATTCCTAAGTATTTGATACCCTGTGAGGGCCAGGCAAAGGGAAAGTTGGACTGGATGGAATCCTATATGGATTTGGGGAGGGAGACATCGAGGGCCTCAGACTTCGCTGCATTGATTTTAAAATTTGACCATGTAACAAAGTGATCTATTTCAGCCATAACAGCATGGATGGATATATGTGATTGAGTGATATATACTAGGACATCATCAGCAAATAGAGAGCACTTGTACTCGGTGCCTCCCACCTCAATCCACCTAATATTGGGGTTATGGCGAATTGATGAGAGCAGGTGCTCCGTCACTAGGATGTATAAGAGAGGGGACAGAGAACATCCCTGCCTTGTCCCATTGGTGATTGTGAAAGGTGATGAAAATGTTCTGACGCGCCCCCTGGGCCTTGGGACACCCGGAGCCGGACCCTTTTTGGTGGATGCTGGTGGTTTTAGTCTCCGTGGCGGCAACCCGGTTCCGTGGCTCAGGGCGGTCAAACCAGTGGCGGAACTATTTATGTGGTTTTGATGTTTAAATGTCCGACTACGCCACCCGTGGATTGCGGTCAGAGTGAACCGCCGCTCCAGGGCAGACCGCTGAGGCTGGTGTTGTGGGTGCAGCAGAGCGTAGCATAACTCCCCACGGGAGGAGTATAGCCTCAGGGCAGTGTATGCGGAGGATGGGGGTGATGGTGCAGGGCAGCAGCAGTAATGACACGGAGTCAGTGATGCAGTCCAGGGCCTTTACTCACAGTTCTTATTATCCAGACCACGTCTGCAGGTAACGGCTGCCCACGTCGTACTGTGCTCCCCAGGTGAGGGGCTCAGACAACTCCCAGATAACTTTGGAGCGCTTCACAGGACCCCCTTTGTGTGTCCTTTGTCTGGCCTTTCTTACCAACCCTTCTGTCCGGCTGCCTCGGGCCTCCTCTTGGTAAACTTGGCGCCAGTTTCCCTGACCCTATGTGGTGCCTTCCTAGCGGGTGTAGCGAGGGGCTGCGCCACATAAAATGTCACAGCCTCCTGTTTCTAGCTGAGGGTCATTTCCTGCCTCCACTAGTTTCGGGGACCGGTCTCCCCCTTTGGCTTGACCCCTCCACGCAGGTGGATTCTGGCGTGCGGTGGCGACTCGCCCGTCCGCACCCCTGAGATCCCTTCGTTCCTCGTTCCTGGAGCCTTCTCCGCTCCTCTTCCTTCCTTCTCCCTCTTCCAGGCCTGGGCCTCTGTTACTAGGCCTGCCTCCGGAGCAGAGCTCATGCAGAGCCCCTGCTCCCTGCCACTTCTGCTCAGACTTCTCTGCACTGAACTAAGATGGTGCCCACCTTTTATACTCCCTTCTCAATGCACCCAGGAACTGCTTCCTCCCTGCTCCTGCACTACAGGGTTCCCCTTCCTCAGTGTTCCCTCCCCCCACTCCAGCCAGGGACAGGGACTGTCGTGCCCATCTCAGGGGCATATTGGTCGCCCTGCCCCACGGCAATGTGGTGTAATGCATGCAGGTGTCGGGTCCTGATCCACACTACATCCTTACCTGAGAGTGAGATATCACACCTCTGGGTGAGGTGCAATACCTCTGTAGCAACCGAGCCCTCAGGGTGCTACAGTTCCATTTATCTTCAGCCTAGGTGACGTATTGCGATACAGGGCCGTGATTTTGGCTATAAAAGGGTCCCCTAGACCCCTACCCCAAGCTTTTTAAGAGAATCATATATGGCGTGCCAGGAGACTCTATGGAATGCTTTCTCAGCATCCAACGAGAGTATCTAATTACAAATTTTTAACTGCATCTAGCCCAGGAAATACTTTGTGCCTAGTAGCAGGGTCTGCTAGTCAGCGGATTATCCCGGCTGTTAAGCAAGCTACACCACCTGTAGTTTGGACACTTCATTTTTTCAAAGGAAATGCTTCGGGACCACGGGATACTCAGTGAAGAGCATCAGGAGGCACCCCAAGGCATAGGGGCTGGGACTGGCAGTAGGATGCCTTGCGGTGGACAGCCGAGCTCGATCCTTATAAAAGCTTTTTAACTGCAGCAGCTTTAGTGGACGCTACTGGAGCTGGAATTACGCGGCTGCTGGCATGAGACTTGCCCTCCAATAGATCCTTGTAAATGGATTTAAAGTGTATTCATTCAAATTAGAGAGACAATTTAAATTAAAAAGCTTAGAGTTGCCTCCACCACAGGGGGGCTCGCTTGACCCACCAGCGGACAGGCACCAGTATTGGGAGAGGGGGGCTGGCCATCAGGGTTCACCGCGGCTCTGGCACAAACCCGGTGACACGGAGGTGGCATGGGCAGGAGCGGACTGGCCGTGTCGGCTTCTCACTTTTTGGATTTTAGAAGGGCATGACATGCCTATATCTGTGTCTCCCCCTCCTTTTACTCCTCCACCTCTTTTATTTTCGCATGACTATATGTACTTGTCACTTTTCCATGTGTTAGTTATGTCTTCTGAGCAGTTTGTCAGCTTTTGGACACCTTTGAAGGTGTTTTCTATGTGTTTCTATGTGTTTTTGTTTGCCTGCCATTGGTTTTAATGGTGTTCGAAGGTGTTCGTCGACCAGTTCGACGAACAGTTCGGCGAACACACGGGTGTTCGACGAACCGAACCGAACTCGAACACTACGGGGGTGGCTCAACACTAATCTAGACCCAAGCTACAAGGAGAACTTTCTATCTTTCATTCCAGAGGCGGACAGGTCTACTGAAATGGGGCAATACCAGAAAGCCCTTGTTGCGGAATTATTTAAAAAATTCCCATCTTAAAGCGCTGGCGGCAGAGGTCACAGTTCATTGGACAACCAAGGAGTACAGGCGAGAGAGACACAAACCCAATCCAGCAGAGGCAGGGGAACACTGTCAAAGTTCTGGGACAGTTTTCTCAAACCCTCCCATCTTACAGGCCCTGAGGCGTTGGGTACTCTTACAAGGAATGCAAAGTTTGGGAAGATGGTGAGGGAGTACCTTGCCAACCGTGCCAATGTCCTTCGTGATTCCGCTGTGCCTTATAATTACTGGTTATCCAAGCTGGACACGTGGAATGAACTCTCTCTCTATGCCTTGGAGGTCCCGGCCTCCCCTGCCGCTAGCGTTTTATCAGAGCTGGTTTTTAGTGCCGTGGGTGGAATTATAACTGATAATCGCATCCGCCTGTCAACTGAAAATGTTGACAAGCTGACTCTTATAAAAATGAACAAGGGCTGGATTGGGCCACACTTCTCAATGCCATCGAATGATAGCAGTGTAACAAACTCAAATCCAGTGTCTTTTCTTGGGAGGTGTATTTCCATGCACTTTTTCACACACAGACATGGGTATACGCTTCCTGATTTTGGCTATTTACTCTTGTCTTCCTTCTTCTCCTCATCCTCCACCACCATATCACCAGGGTGACCGTGGTCCGTGATGCAACACCCACATAATTTTTTTAAAGGGTGTTTATGATGCCCGTAAAAAAAAAAAAAAATCCTACAATATGTTCATGTATACCCCCTAGGGGTAAATGTTTGTCAGCCCATACACTTAGTACATGCGCATTACAAGTATTGGAGACCAGCTCCTTTCTAATGGGAACATATTTTTATGAGGCCCTCCTCCACGTCTCTTCCAAGGGGCATTGGAGTGCCTCCCAATTTTTGGCAGCCATAGCATTCACTGCATAGGTCAACACTATGGTAGACCCACTTCCTAATAATGGGATCGTTTTTTCATGAGGCCCTCTATGTCTCTTCCAAGGGGCATTGGAGTGCCTCCAAAGTTTTGGCAACTCTTGCATTCACTGAATAGGCAAACACAATGGGAGACCCACTTCCTAATAATGGGAACATTGTTTTCAGGAGGCCCTCCTCTAAGTCTCTTCAAAGAGGTATTGGGGTGCATCCAAATTTTCAAAGTGCTATTGGGGTGTGTCCAAATTTTGGGCAGCCCTGCCACTCACTGCATACGCAATAACAGTATAGGAGACCCACTCTGTAGTAATGTGAACAATAAAACATAGCCGGCTGATGGCTCTCTAAGAATAGTGAGGGCCAACTGCTGGCACTATAAAAATAGGCTTTGTGACTTTCAGAGTCCCTCCTTCATAAATAAAACAGGATGTGTCTTATGATATGTCACATACCACATGGCCAGATAAGGTTGTAAAATGTTAAAATTACATTTCCCGGTGAATGCATTTGTCATGGTTGAAAGCAATTCAAAAGTGAAGAAATGCATCAAAAAAGCTACATGTGAACATAGCCAAAGGTGTGGAGGAGAATTTTTGATTTTGGTTATTTATTTTGCTTTATATACAAGTCATTACCCTGGAAAGGATGTTCCTTAACACATTTCCCAGGAAAATCCATTTTGGTTTCGTTTTGGTATGTTTTATTGTGAGTCCATAAAAGTGGCGTAATACCTCTGACAACGTTGTTGACAGAAGTGACCTGGGAGTCAGAAATGCTGCCAGGGGTCTTCCCCATGCTGTCCCCATGTCATTTGAGCACTGTTCCCATCGATTTGGGCAATTTTTAGGCCCTCTGCAGTCCGCCAGGGGAGCCGCCTGAAAAATGCTAGAGTTTCCCATAGACTTACATTGGGCTCGTTGCTCGGGTCGAGCACCCGAGTATTCCAATGTGCTCGACACGAGCATCGAGAACCCGAGCATTTTAGTGCTCGCTCATCACTGAGTATAATATTTGTCATGTTCCAAAAAAATTTCAGGATTATTACTGCAGTAATATCGGATCACGTCTGATGACAACAGTTTTAGGCCGTGGCCAATTAGTATAGTATTGGTCAGCGACCAATTGTGAATAGGTTTGAACAACATACAATGGGGAAAAAAAGTATTTAGTCAGCCACCAACTGTGCAAGTTCTCCCACTTAAAAAGATGAGAGAGGCCTGTAATTGATATCATAGGTAGACCTCAACTATAAGAGACAATGAGAAAACAAATCCTGAAAATCACATCTGTCTGATTTGGAAAGAATTTTTTTTCAAATTTTGGTGGAAAATAAGTATTTGGTCAACTACAAAAGTTCATCTCAATACTTTGTTATATATCCTTTGTTGGCAATGACAGAGGTCAAATGTTTTCTGTAAGTCTTCACAAGGTTGGCACACACTGTTGCTGGTATGTTGGCCCATTCCTCCATGCAGATCTCTTCTAGAGAAATGATGTTTTGGGGCTGTCGCTGGGCAACATGGACTTTCAACTCCCTCCAAAGGTTTTCTATAGGGTTTAGATCTGGAGACTGGCTAGGCCACTCCAGGACCTTGAAATGCTTCTTACGAAGCCACTCCTTCATTGTCCTGGTGGTGTGCTTGGGATCATTGTCATACTGAAAGACCCAGCCACGTTTCATCTTTAATGCCCTGCTGATGGAAGGAGGTTTGCACTCAAAATCTCACGGTACATGGCCTCATTCATTCTTTCATGTACACGGAATCGTCATCCTGGTCCCTTGGCAGAGAAACAGCCCCAAAGCATGATGTTGAAACCCCCATGCTTCATATTAGGTATGGTGTTCTTTGGATGGAACTCAGCATTCTTTCTCCTCCTAACACGACGAGTTGTGTTTCTACCAAACAGTTCTACTTTGGTTTCATCTGAGCATATGACATTCTCCCAATACTCTTCTGCATCATCCAAATACTCTCTAGAAAACTTCAGACAGGCCCAAACATGTAATGGCTTAAGCAGGGGGAAATGTCTGGCACTGCAGGATCTGAGTCCCTGGCAGCGTAGTGTGTTACTGATGGTAGCCTGTGTAACGTTGGTCCCTGCTCTCTGGAGGTCATTCACTAGGTCCCCAGTGTGGTTCTGGGAATTTTGCTCACCATTCTTGAGATCATTTTGACCCCATGGGGTGAGATTTTGTGTGGAGCACCAGATCGAGGGAGATTATCAGTGATCTTGTATGTCTTCCATTTTCTAATTATTGCTCCCACAGTTGATTTCTTCACACCAAGCTGCTTGACTATTGCAGATTCAGTCTTCCCAGCCTGGTGCAGGGCTACAATTTTGTTTCTGGTGTCCTTCGACAGCTCTTTGGTCTTCACCATAGTGGAGTTTAGAGTGTGACTGTTTGAGGCTGCGGACAGGTGTCTTTTATACTGATAACAAGTTCAAACAGGTGCCAGTACTACAGGTAGTGAGTGTAGGACAGAGGAGCCTCTTAAAGAAGAAGTTACAGGTCTGTGAGAGCCAGAAATCTTGCTTGTTTGTAGGCGACCAAATACTTATTTTCCACCAAAATTTGAAAAAATGTCTTTCCAAATCAGACAATGTGATTTTCAGGATTTGTTTTCTCAGTTTTTCTCTCATAGTAGAGATCTACCTATGATGTCAATTACAGGTCTCTCTTATCTTTTCAAGTAGGAGAACTTGCACAATTGGTGGCTGATTAAATACTTTTTTCCCCACTGTACAATTGGCAGACTTTAAATGGAGTATAATATTTGGCATGCTCCCAAAAATGTTACCATCATTCCCGCAGTAATATCGGATCACATCTGATGACCACGGTTTTAGGCAGTGCCCTATTAGTATGGTATTAGTCAGCAACCAAGTGTGAATGGGTTTGAACAACACACAACTGGCAGACTTTAAATGGAGTATAATATTTGGCATGCTCCCAAAATTGTCATGATTATTACCGCAGTAATATCAGATCACGTCTGATGACTGCGGTTTTAAGCAGTGGCCTACTAGTACGGTATTGGTCAGCGACCAATTGTGAATAGGTTTGAACAACACACAACTGGCAGACTTTAAATGGAGTATAATATTTGGCACGCTCCCAAAAATGTCACGATTATTACTGCAGTAATATCGGATCACGTCTCATGATTACGGTTTTAGGCTGTGGCCTACTAGTACGATATTCGTCAGCGACCAAGAGTGAATAGGTTTGAATAACACACAACTGGCAGACTTTAAATGGGGTATAATATTTGGCACGCTCCCAAAATGTCACGATTACTACCGCAGTAATGTCAGATCACCTGAGATGATGTACAAGTTTCTCTGCTTCCACAATTCAGCAATGCTATTAAAATCAAAAAAATCTGTCTGTATGCTGCTAACAAGCAAATGGAGCAGTAAAAATGGTGTATTATAATGCTTTTCAAGCAAATATTTAGGATAAAGAGCAAAAAGAATATTATCACTGATATCTAGGGCTATAAATATCAGTAACAGCAGCAGACAGAAAGTGCAATGGACCCTATTCTGCTCTATACACTCTGCACAAACTATGCCTGCTTAACTCCTGCTATCACCACGATTGATATGCATCTGGCTTAGTACTTAGAAGAACTGTCATTTGAGATGTATATATATTGCTCTGGAATACCTATTACTTAACTAAATAAACCGTCAATTCTCTCCCTAGCTCAGCTGCATCTCTCTCTACTCTGCCTGTTTGAGGGGTAGACTGTGACAAGCATAGAGTCACCAGGTCTTCTATAGACCCGATGAGGATATGCGGCCAGCCAATCACTGTAATGCCACAACCAACATGGCTGCGGCATTTCAGTGAGTGGCAGGCAATTCCCTCATGTTTATTTCTTAAACAGAGCCAAACATGCGGGGCGGGGACCGAGCAGTTGCAAGCACGCTCAATCATTACTATTCGTGACTCCACCATAAAAAAAAGACTGGGAAAAAATGTCATGCATGACAGAGTTCCAAGATGAAAACCACTGCTGAGCAAAAAGAACATAAAGGCTCACCTCAGTTTTGCCAGAAAACATCTTGATGATCTCTATGACTTTTGGGAGAATACTCTGTGGACAGACGAGACAAAAGTTGAACTTTTTGGAAGGTTTATGTTCCATTACATCTGACATAGAAGTAACACAGCATTTCAGAAAAGGAACATCATACCAACAGTAAAATATGGTGGTGGTGGTGTCATGGTCTGGGGCTGTTTTGCTGCTTCAGGACCTGGAAGACTTGTTGTGGTATAGGGAACCATGAATTCTGCTGTATACAAAAAAATCCTGAAGGAGAATGTTCAGCCAACTGTTCGTGACCTCAAGCTGAAGTGCACTTGGATTATGCAGCAGGAGAATGATCCAAAACACACCAGCAAGTCGACCTCTGAATGGCTTAAGAAAAATAAAATTAAGACTTTGGAGTTGCCTAGTCAAAGTCCTGACCTTAAACCATTTCAAATGCTGTGGAATGACCTTAAAAAGGTGGTTCATGCTTGGAAACCCTCCACTGTGGCTGAATTATAACAATTTTGCAGAGATGAGCAGGCCAAAATTCCTCCAGAGCATTGTAAAAGACTCGTTGCCAGTGCCAGAAGCTGGAAATTCCAGTAACCTGAAAATGTCCCTCAAAGTTTCCCATGAGGTTTCTGGGCCTCACAGCTGCCGGGAGACTGGGTAGCTTTGAACTCTGGTTACCTGAGTTCAAGCCACCAGGTGTCACGATAGCTCTAGTGCCAGACTGTTGATTGCCGTATTGCTGAGCGCCGGACAGGTGCCAGGCACTGAGTGCAGATCAAATCATTGTCTTCTGTTCTCCCTGAGATACGTGCGACCAGGCAACAATTATGGGAGTTATAGTCAGCAAAAGAAAAGTACATTATGTGTAAAATAAAGAATTAAATAAAAAAAACAGCATGGGCTCCCGACGATTATTCATAACCAGTAGAGGGAAAGCCGTCTGCTGGGGGGTGAATTAGCCAAAATAATCACTGGCTACTGATAACACCTCACAGCTGTTTGATTAGCGTTTACTGGCTAGTTTACAGGGGACCCCAGAAACAAATTGATGTAGGGTCCCCCTATAAATTCTAACCAGCAAAGACTAAACAGACAGCTGTGGGCTGATAGTAAGAACCCTGGAAGGAACCATCGATATTGGTCCCCTCCGAGGCAAATAAGATCAGCCCTCAGTGACCAAAGAAATGGTGCATCAATAAGATTCTGGCACTTAGCCTCGCTCTTCCCACTTGCCCTGGTGTGGTTGCAAGTGGGTTAATAGGTTTGGGTTTATGTCAGCTTTTTATTGGCCGCTGACATCAAGCCCAGGAGTTAGTAATCAAGAGGTGTCTATAAGAAACCCCCATTACTAACCCCATAGTTAGAAAGTAAAAAAGACACAGCCAGAATAAAATCATTTAATTGAATGAAAGACATGGACACCTTTATTTGAAATAAAATAAAAAAAAACACAGTTCTACTTACCTTTACGCCTAATCCATTGAAGCCCATGTCACCTGTAAAAAAAACAGAAAACAAACAACCATAATACTCACTTTTACGCCTAATCTACCAATGTCCATGTCCCCTGGGAAAGAATAAAAATAATAATAAATAATAAAATAAAATAATAATAAATAATAAAAATAATAAATAACCATATCCCACACCTGTCCGATGTGAAGATAATCCATACTGTCCCATAACGATCTAGATGAATTGTAAAGCAATCACATAAGTGACTGCTCTCACAGCCAGCCCACTCACACTGAGACAGGAGCATAATCGTTCCTGCAGTGTGTAGCGCTGAGCTGCCGTAAGAAAGTTCAGCAGAGTTCAAAGCTTAAGGCACAGCTTGCTGCATGAGAAATTTCTCATGCAGCGAGCTACAACTTAAGTGAAGTCACCGGGGTTCATCAGCTATGAATTCCGGTGAACTTTCTCACCACACCGCTACACACTGCAGGAGCGTTATCATGCTCCTTTCTCAGTGTGTTTCGGCTGACGTGGAGAGTAGTCACATCAGTGACTGCTTTCCAAATTATCTGTATCATTGTGGGACAGTATGGATTATCTTCACATCAGGCGGGTGAGGAATATGGTTGTTTATTATTTTTCTTCTTCACCAGGGGACATTGGCATCGGTGATTTAGGCGTAAAGGTGAGTATAATGGTTGTTTATTATTTTCCGTTTTTTTCCAGGGAACATTGCCTTCAGTGGATTAGGTGTTAATGTGACTATAATGCATTTTTTTTTTGGTTAAAATAAAGTAGTCTGTGTCATTATTTCAATGAAAGGATGTTATTATGGCTGTTTTTTTTCTTGTTTTACCAATCTAACTATGGGATTAGCAATATGAGTGTTTAATAGATGCCTCTGCACTACTAACTTGTGGGTTTGATATCAGCCATAAAAAAGCTGACATCAACCATTATCCCACTTGCCATTACACCAGGACAAGTGGGAAGAGCCGGGCAAAGTGCAAGAATTGGTGCATCTAATAGATGCACCTTTTCTGGGGAGGCTGCAGGCTGCTATTTTAAGGCTGGGGGGGGCAATATCCATGTACCATTCCCAGTCTGAGAATACCAGCCACAAGCTGTCTGCTTTAGCTTGGCTGGTTGTCAAAAATGGGGAAACCTCATGCTGTTTTTTTTTTAATTATTTCTTTAAAAAATTAAAAAAAAAATGTGTGGGACCCCTCTATTCTTGTTAACCAGCCATGCATGATACAGCTGACAGCTGGGGGTTGCAGCCCGCAGCTGTCGGTTTTTTGCCTGCCCTGGTTATCAAATATACAGGGACCTCACGCAATTTTTAAAAAAATATCTTTATTAGGAGCCCAGGTGTCGGCTGATAAATACTCCCATCAGTGGCGCTTGCTCTTGTTGCTATCACTAATGTTCTCATTAGCCAATGCCTGTCAGAGCTGCTAGCTCACACACTGTCATCTGACAGCATGGGAACAGCAATGCTCTGACCAGTGGTAGCAATCTTACCGCCGATAAGAGCCCCCAGTGTTTCTCACGCTGTCACACAGATGAGAGCGTGGGAAACACCCAGTGTTCGTACTGCCGAACTTGAACAGTAACATGGACTTCCTGGAGAAGTCCATGTTCGGGGTCTGTGCCCGAGCACTAGGTGTTCTGTACGGACCGGGAGCTCTACTGTTCAGGTTCACCCATCACTATTTGTGTTATCTTTGTCTGTAACAAACATGTAAAAGAATAAGAAATCAGAAGGGGTCAAACACTTTTTGTATGTTGAAGTTGCTTTAACATTACTGCGACTGTATTTACATTAAAGAATAAGTTGGCTACAATGTTAGGAGAAAACTGTATGTTATACACATCTTTTTTTTAGGTAATTTGAGTACTTGCAATTTACAGCAAACTGATTCACCTTGAATCAAATTTTGGGGAAAAATTCAGCAAAGCTAACAAATTCCAATTTTCAAAATATTTGCTCTTCCCTAACTACCAGTTTTAAGAAATTAATATGATTTTTCATTGATGTTATTGTAACTAGAGATGAGTGAATGTTTCAATATTTGGTTCGGATTATGAGCGTCGAATCTGCAATATTCACCGATTTATTCGTCGAATATTCGCCGAACGCAATAGGATTCAATGGGGGGGGGGGCAAAAAAAATGCATATACAACACCTTCAAACAGGCCCAAAAGCTTCCAAAGCACATCAAATTAGGGGTATACACCTGGAAAGTGCCATCAATTTACCCAGAGTAGAAGTACTATAATTATTATTATTATTACAGTGACATTTATTCCGGGGCGCTTTACATGTGAAAAGGGGTCCCCGTCGGTGACTCAACAACTGGTATAAGAGGAGAGAGGCCCCCCCTGCGAGGGCGCACAAACAATCTACAAGGGATGGGTGAGGATACAGTAGGTCAGGGTACAGCCAGTCATGCAGCGGTATACTGGAGCGAGGGTTACCGCAGACTGGTTTCCACGGTAGGCAACAGTCTGATGTGTTGGGGTACAGAGGTAAACAGTAGGAGAGATGCACGGGACAAAGCTTGTATGCAATTGTGGCAAGAAGAGATAAGAGGCAAATAGAGAAGGAGATCTTGGAAGAATGGGAGGTTATGTGCAGGTAACTAGTACAGGGAAACTAGGTCACAGATGTATGAAGGAGATAGGTTTTTGATGGCTTGGTATGTCAAAGTTAGGCTTTTCTGGGCAACAGGGAGCCAGCGCAGGAATTGACAGAGGGGAGAAGCTTGGGAATAGCGGGGTGACAGGTGGATTAATCGGCCAGCACCGTTTAGGATAGATTGGAGGGGTGCGAGAGTGGTAGAAGGGAGGCCACAGAGCAAGAGCTTGTAGAAGTCGAGGCGGGAGATGATGAGGACATGCACTGGTGTTTTTCTAGATTCATGGTTGAGGAATGTGTGGATCCCCGAGATACTTTGGAGTTGGAGTGAGCAGCAAGTGGAAAAGGCAAATCAGAGTCAAGCTTGCAAGACTGGGGAGAGTGGGCAGTCATTCACTTTGATGGATAGGTCAGTTGGGGGGGATGAATGAGATGGTGGAAAGATGATGCATTTGGCTTTATCCATTTTAAGTTTTTCAAATTCAGCAGAGAAGAAAGATGAAATAGAGGACACACATTGTGGGATTCTGGTTAGCAACCAGGTGATATCAGGTCCAGAGAGGTAGATCTGTGTGTCATCAGCATAGAGGTGACACTGAAAGCCTTGAGACTATGAGCTATCCCAGGCCAAAGGTGTACTGTAGATGGAGAAGAGCAGGGGTCCTAGAACTGAACCTTGAGGTTCACCGACACATAGGGGGCGAGATGAGGAGGTGGTGGTTTTTGGATGGGAGACACTGAATGTCCTGTTGGTTAGGTATGAAAAGATTCAAGACAGGGCCAAGTCTGTGATGCTGAGAGATGAGAGTCTGTAGTAAGAGGGAATGGTCTACTGTGTCGAAGGCAGATGACAGGTCAAGGAGGAGGAGGACAGAGTAGTCTTGCTTGGATTTGGCTGTCAGTAGGTCGTTGGTGACTTTAGTCAGGGCAGTTTCAGTGAAATGGTGAGGTTGGAAGCCAGATTGTAAGCTGTGAAAGAGGGAGCAGGAGGAAAGGTGGGAGGACAGTTCAAAAAGGATGTGTTGATCCAGTAGTTTGGAGGCATAGGGGAGAAGTGAGATGGGGCGATAGCTAGGCATAGGATGGGACAAAGGAGGGCTTTTGGAGGATAGGTGTGATTGAGGTATGTTTGAATCATGAGGTGAAGACGCTAGTTGTTAGTGATAGGTTGAAGAGGAGGGTTAGGCTTGGGATGGTGGAGAAGCTGGCTTTGGAGGAGGAGAGTTGAGTAGTTATGAGGAGGGGCTGTTGGGACTTTAAGCAAAAGATTTTCCCTACGTTGTCAATCTTCTGCTTGAAGAATGAGGCTAAGTCTTCAGCTGAGAAGAGAGGAGAGGTAGAGGGAGGAGGAGCTGGTGAATAGAGGAGGGACTTGAAAGTACTGAATAGCTGTTTAGGGTTGTGAGACACATATAATATGAGAGAAGAGAAGTAGGTTTGTTTTGCTGCAGTGAGCAATTTTGTGCAGCATTTTGAAAACTTCTGTTTCTGCACTCAACTCCCTTTCTTTGTCAGTTGCACAGTGGTACGACTTGTAGATGAGGGCCAGGAAGAACATGTGCTCCAGTAGATGACAAGTGCCGCTTCAAGTGGCCTCTGCTCCTCTTCCTCCATCTTAACATCACACACAGTACAGTCCTCAGAGGTGGCACCTCAATTACCCTTGTTTTTACCCACATTACAACTCTCCAACTGCCCAACTGACTGTGAGGAAGCACAGATGGGTGAGTCTGCAGAGCTGTTCACATATTCTATTTCAGGGCATCAGCGGTCTGATCCGAAGCTTCACAGACTCAAGAGGGGGAAAGCATGTGTAGCGATGCCCACAATTTTTTCAGTTGATCTGGGCCTGGACAAAGTAGGGTCCGAGAAGAATCCAAAACTAGATGTTAACCTCTGGGGGTGGGAATGGATCGATTGGAGAACGAAATAAATACAGACCAGAACATGGAGAACTAAACTAATATACAACTGGGGTTGGAAAACTAAACTAGTAAACAGCTAGAGTTGGAGAACTAAACTACTACACACCAGGGGATGGAGAACAAACCTAATAGACAACAGAGGTTGGAGAACTAAACTACTAAACAGCTAAGGTTGGAGAATGAAACAAATACACACCAGAACATGGAGAACTAAAACTAATAGAAAATAGGGGGTGGAGAACTAAACTAATAAGACAACAGGGGTTGGAAAACTAACCTACTAAACAGCTAGGGTTGGAGAACTAAACTACTACACACCAGAAGATGGAGAACTAAACCACTAGACACCAAAGAGTCACTAGACAGCAAGTGTTGTAATCCTCAAGGCTTGCGGGACAAACCTCTGTATTTAACATTTTCTCCAGTGCTTCTGCATCCTCCACCTCCTCTAGGGCCTCCACCTGCGCCCTCAACCTCTTCCTTAATGAGACACACATTCCAACAGTGCAGAGAGAATCCCCCCACCTCCCTACTGCGCAGCCAGGGCTCACCGCAATCAGGCAGTGTTAAAATTAATATGCCTTGGAGATCGCAGTCATAAAGCTAAAGAGTTGTGGACAGCTCTCCAGGCCGAGTTTGAGCAATGGCTGTCTCCACTGAACCTGGAGCAAGGGAAGGCCTTCTGCGATAATGGTGCAAACCTGGTGGCGGCCCTACGCCGGGGAACCTCACACATGTGCTTTGCATGGCTCGCATCCTCAACCTGATAGTACAACAATTTCTCCACCACTATCCCAACCTGGATGTACTGCTGCAGAAACCACAGTCTGTGTGTGCTCACTTAAAACTATAAAAATAGTAGGATCTTTAGTATAAAAACCAGACTCCTTCATGAAGATAGATGCAACCATCTCCTTAGCTTGCTGATACTTTTTTGTGGGAATGAGCTTGTCTCCAGCAGCGAGGAATATCCAGTGAATGGCACGCCATGGTTTGATATTAGAACCCAGTACCAGAAGCAAAGCCATCCACAATTTCCATAACTCAAGATTTTATTTGATAGACTGGCTGCCCAAACATTAGTTTCTCACAAAGGAGCTGAAGACACTGAGTTGCAGTAGGTATAAGTTTCTCCAGCATGACCCGTTTAATATTGTTGGATATCAGAGGGAGAACGTAACTGGGCTTTTCCAAGGTACCATATTGCATCTTATGTCTTATAGACCCTGCACTTGCGGCCTTATATTCTACAGGATGGTGGGGAAGGAGACAGTAGGTTGTGGAGCTGCATTAGCTCCGGTGGTGGTGAGGTGGCAGCGAGGCAATGGCAAGCTGTAGGCTGTCTCGAAGAGATGAGTTTTTCAGGTTCGGTCTGAAGGATCTGAATGTGGTGGCTAATCGAACGTGTTGAGGCACAGAATTCCAGAATATGGGGGATGTTTGGTAAAAATCTAGGAGGCAATTGAGTGAGGAGCAAATAAGTGTGGAGGAGAGACTGAGATCCTGGGAGGACTGGAGATTACGTAAGGAACTATATCGGGAGATTAGTTCAGAGATGTACAGAGAAGAAAGGTTATGGATGGCTTTGTACGTCAGTTTTAGTACTTTGAACTGGATTTGCTGGGCAATTGGGAGCCAGTGAAGGGATCTTATAGATTGCTGGAGCTAGTGCACAGAAAAAAAGCAGCCATATAGCCATAGAGTGTCTGGGAACCTTCACACAGACTTTTCTTAGCCAGGGTTGGAAGGGCCCACCAGAGAACCGGAGACTCCTCCAGTGGGCCTTGGCTTCTCCTTCAGGAGAGTTCATAGCGCAAACCTTGCAGCTGCTATGGGGCTCTTGTGCGGGGGAGAAAGGTTGGCCCAATGTTCTTTAGTCTTAGACTGCTTCTCAGTGACAGTTGTATTTCACCTCAGCCATATTCTTTAGCTCTGTGAAAGGACTGGCATAGAGGGAAACCATATCTACTTCAGCTGTCATTTCTCCCAGGAAAGTCCTGTAAAACAGCTTGTCCAACATCAGCTCACACTTCTCGTTGGTGCTTCAACACACAAAGATCTTTCTTTGCGCTTTGAATTCCATGACTGCAGAGTTGGGCAATGGCCTGATCTGCAAAGCGTTTTGAGAAATAACTTGCATAAGCTAAGCCACGGTTTAGGCCTCTCAAGGTGTCACGCCAGGTGTGGGGAAGACTTAGTGCAACACAGAGGGAAAAGGGAAAGGGAGCCCAGACACTATGGAAAGCGGGGAAGTGGAGACCTAGACTGGTCTAGCATCACCCTGTGTCAACTATCGTCCCTATATTGCCTCCTCAGCATTCGCCACACGCGTGCCTCGCCCTACTCTCCCTGGCATATGAATATGGCTAGGGATGGAAGGAGATGAGCACTAGTCAACCTCCTCTAAACTCTATAGACAACAAGGGTGTACAAAACAGGGGAAATGGCCTAGCTTTAGAGGAACTCCAGATAAGCACATGGCATCAAGCTCCAGAGAGGACGATGTATTGCTCCTGCTAAGCTGCACAAGTAGAAATGGATAAAGCCAGCGACTCCCTCTCAGACACACCAGGTATATATACACCCAGGCCAGAGAGCTAATTAGGAAGAGAGAGGTAGCCGCTCGGTCCTAAAGACAGCCTCTTATCTAAGAAACTGTCTGCAATGCCAAACTTAGAGATCTCCTGCAACCCACTGCAGGGTGACTGTCTGTTACCTCTGACACACCCATGACACAAGGTTATCATTAAGCGAAACTCATACAGCTTTCCCACAGACTGGAAGAGGGGTATCCAGACTTCCAAGACTTCCCTGTCCTCACCAAGAGGACGACTGTCCATGTTCTCCTCCTCCTCATTATCACCCAATCCGCGTTGAGATGAGGCTGGGCTGTGTAGTTTCACCCTGAATAGTTCCTTACTCCACCTGCAATGCCTCCTCTTTAACTGTGAGCACAGCACGTTTCAGTAGACACAGAAGCGGGATGGTGACGCTAATTATGGCGTCATCGCCGCTCATCATCTTGGTGGAGTCCACAAAGTTTTGGAGGACAGCACAGATGTCAAACATCCATGCCCACTCATCAGCTCTTATGTGCGGAGGCTGACCTGAATTTTGACGGGCATATTGAAGCTAGTAATCAACAACTGCCCTGTGCTGCTCACAAATCCTTCCCAACATCTGCAACGATGATTTCCAACATGTGGTGACATCGCACAACAGTCAGTGAGCTGGAAGCTGCAAACCCTGCTGAAGCATTGACAGGGTGGCGGAAGCTGTAGCTTACTTTCTGAAATGGGCATACACGCGTTGTACTTTCACAAGCAGCTCTGACAGATCTGGGGATGTTTTGAGAAACCGCTGAACCACTAAGTTGAGCACATTTAGTGTTCTCTCACTACTAATCTGTACCCCTGTATGGAGAACAATATCAGCACCAAAGAATTAAAAGATGAAATATAGCCTGCTTTATATTTGACGGTACTAAAAAAAAATTTTGATTATATCTTGTGTACCCCTGTGACAACAATATCTGCACCGAAGAATTAATTTCACTAGAGTAGAACTAGTATAATGGGGACCAACAGCTCTTCCACTACAGAAAACCCAGCAGATGGAGTCCCAATCAGGATTCTCCACATTTCCAAAAATTAGTGGCAAACAACAGCAAGGTGGCATCAATTTCACTACAGTAGAAATAGTATAATTAGGACCGACACCTTCCAGTACAGTCAACCCAGGAGATGGAGACCTAACTAGGAGTGTTCACATTTCAAAAAATTAAGGTCAGACACCACTATTTCCGTTGCCAACTAATTGGAGATGGTGGAATTCAATCTCTTAGCTTTGTCATGTGTAGGAGAAAACAATCTTTTACGTGACCACAACTACAGGGCTGGCTGCACCGAGGGCTGGCTGCATTGCTGACAGAGGGCAGAGTATGGTGAACCGGACAAACTGCTTGACCTTGAGTGAGGTACAGGCAGAGATGTTACGGTGGATTGAGAAATATTTTGTATCCTCTGTGAAACAAACACAGCAGACATGTCCACTTCTGTTACAGCTGACGGGCTCTCACTCAGCCTGACTGGAGTGGGAAAAGAACTGGAGGTTCTGCGGTTAGAGACCTGCGTGACAATACTTGGCATGGTAACAGAGGAGGAGGAAGAAGCAGCAGATGCGGTTGATGGGGTGGCTGATGGTTGTTGAGGTCCGCTTTTTATCGCAGTGAGATTGCCAGAGTAACGCATGTTGATTAAGCATGTGAAGGTTCATGCATGTAGTAGTCAAATTATTGCACTTTTTCCTTCTATCTGCAAACTTTTCAAGAAAAAAACAGTAACATGAGTTGGCTCATCCTTTGTGGTCTCAAAAAAGGCCCAGGCTAGGCAACCCTTGTCGTCCCTGCGAGCTGCAGACCGGAGACCACTGCTGGCCACCGCCACATTTGTGGCTAAGGATGCAGTGCTCGTCGCGGTCACATCACTTCGTGTGTGCGCCGTAGGATGCAACGTAACCTACTTGTTTCCTCCTCCTCCACCTCCTCACATGAGCTACTCAGTTGGGTGCCTCTGGGTTCACACCAAGTGGTATCCACAACCTCAACACCATCCAATGTGTTATCCCATTCCTCGCCCTGACAGTCACCCTCCTGCTCTTCTTGCCCTAACAGCACAGTACAGTCTGCATGACCCTCAGGTATCTGAGTCTCTTCAGGATCACCTCTCCCCAACCAGGGGTTAATGTCTGGGGACGATGGTCAGGAAG
The DNA here is from genome assembly GCF_046119375.1 of Phyllobates terribilis. Lineage (NCBI taxonomy): Eukaryota > Metazoa > Chordata > Amphibia > Anura > Dendrobatidae > Phyllobates > Phyllobates terribilis. The sequence goes on along the minus strand of NW_027362762.1, from coordinate 320,915,524 downwards.
CTGCTAGGACCCAACTTTTTTTTCCCTTGTATGGAGAACAATATTTGCTCCAAAGAAGTTTAAACTCAGATGTAGTCTGCTTTCTATACCAACTTTGAGTTTATCATGTTTGTATACCCCTGTGTGGAGAACAATATCTGCACCAAAATTTTAAAAGATGAAATATAGCCTAATTTATATTCCACGGTAGAAAGAAAACCAATTTCTATTTTATCATGTGTACCCCTGTGAGAACAATATCTACATCAAAGCATTCATTTCAATAGAGTATAACTATTATAATGGGAACCGACACCTACTAGATGGAGACTCAATCAGGAGTGTTCACCTTTCTCTAAATTAGGGCCTTACACCATCAAGGTGGCATCAATTTCACCAGAGTAGAAGTAGTTTAATTGAGACCAAAAGCTATTCCACTACAGCCAACGCAATAGATGGAGACCCAATCAGGATTCTCCACATTTCAACAAATTAGGGCTTAAACCACGAAAGTGGCATCAATTTCAGTACAGTAGAAATTGTAGAATTAGGAATGACACCTCTTCCACTATAGGCAACACAATAGATGGAGAGACCCAATCAGGATTATCCACATTTCCCTAAATTAGGGCCTAACACCACCAAAGTGGCATAAATTTCACCAGAGTAGAAGTAGTTTAATGGAGACCCAAATCTCTTCCAATGCAGCCAACCCAATACATAGAGAGACCCAATCAGAAGTCTCCACATTTTCCTAAATTAGGGCCTAACACCACCAAAGTGGAATAAATTTTACCAGAGTAGAATTCAATGGAGACCAAAGCCTCTCCCACTACAGCCAACCCAATAGATGGCGACCCAATCAGGATTCTCCACATTTCCAAAAATTAGCGACAGACACCTGCAAAGTGGCATCAATTTCAGTACAGTAGAAATTGTAGAATTAGGTATGACACCTCTTCCATTACAGCCAACTCAATAGATGGAGACCCAATCAGCATTCTCCACATTTCCAAAAATAAGTGTCAGACACCAGCAAAGTGGCATCAATTTCACCAGAGTAGAAGTAATTTAATGGAGACTAAAACCTCTTCCACTACAGCCAAATCAATAGATGGAGAGACCCAATCAGGATTCTCCACATTTCCCTAAATTAGAACCTAACACCACAAAAATGGCATAAATTTTACCAGAGTAGAAGTAGTTTAAAGGAGACCAAAACCTCTTCCACTGCAGAGAACAAAATAGTTGGAGACCCAATCAGGATTCTCCGCATTTCCAAAAATTAGTGGCAGACACCAGCAAAGTGGCATCAATTTCTGTACAGTAGAAACTGTAGAATTAGGAATGACACCTTTTCCACTGCAGCCAACCCATTAGCTGGAGAGACCCAATCAGGATTCTCCACATTTCCCTAAATTAGGGCCTAGCACCACCAAAATTGCTTAAATTTTACCAGAGTAGAAGTAGTTTAAAGGAGACCAAAACCTCTTCCACTGCAGCCAACCCAATAAATGGAGACCCAATCAGGATTCTCTACATTTCCAAAAATTAGTGGCAGTCACCAACAAAGTGGCATCAATTTTAATACAGTAGAAATTGTAAAATTAGGAAAGACAACTTTTCCACTGCAGCCAAGCCAATAGCTGGAGAGACCCAATCAGGATTCTCCCCATTTCCCTAAATTAGGGCCTAATACCACCAAAGTGGCATAAATTTCACCAGAGAAGAAGAAGTTTAATGGAGGCCAAAGCCTCTTCCACTACAGCCAACCTAATAGATGGAGACCCAATCAGGATTCTCCACATTTCATAAAATTAGGGCTTGAAACCACCAAAGTGGCATCAATTTCACCAGAGTAGAAGTAGTGGTGACTTAAACCTCCTCCGCTATAGCCAACCCAATAGATGGAGACTCAATCAGGAGTGTTCACATTTTAAAAATTAGGGCTTAAAACCACCAAAGTGGCATGAATTTCAGTAGCGTATAAGTAGTATAATGGGGACCGACACCTTTTATACTACAGTCAACCCAGCAGATGGAGACACAATCAGGACTGTTCACATTTAAAAAAATTAGGGCCTAAGACCAACATTTCTGTGGCCAACAGACTGGAGATGGTGGAGTTCAACCTCTTAGATTTGTCATGTGTAGGAGGAAACAATCTTTTACATGACCACAACTGCGGGTCCGAGGGCTGGCTGCAGTGCTGAGAGAGGGCAGAGTATGGTGAACGGGACAAACTGCTGGACCGTGAGTGAGGTGCAGGCGAAAATGTTACGGTGGATTGAGAAACATGTGATGTGCTCAGTGAAACAAACATAGCACGCATGTCCCCTTCTGTTAGAGCTGACGGGCTCTCACTCAGCCTGACTGGAGCAGGTATACAACCGGAGGTTCTGCGGTCGGAGAGCTGCGTGACAAAACTTGGCATGGTTACAGAGGAGGAGGAAGAAGCAACAGATGCGTTTGATGGGGCGGCTGATGGTTGTTTATTGAAAAACCAATTTTGAGTTTCTCATCCTTGTGTACCCTGGTGTGGAGAACAATATCTGCACCAAAAAATGTATTTTACTACAATATAATTATTATAATGGAGACCAAAACCTCTTCCACTACAGCCAACCCAGCAAATGGGGACCCAACCAGGAGTGTTCCCATTAAAAAAATTAGGGCCTGACACCACCGAAGTGGCATCAATTTCGGTAGATTAGAAGTAGTATAATGGGGACAGACACCTCTTCCACTACAGCCAACCCAACAGATGGAGACCCAATCAGAATTCTCTACATTTAAAAAAATTAGTGGCAGACACCAGCAAAGTGACATTAATTTCACTACAGTAGAAATAGTAAAATTAGGAACAACACATCTTCCTCTACAGCCAACCCAGAAGATTGTAACTCAATCAGGAGTGCACCATCCTCTCCAGTCGTTCACCACATGTCAGACTTGTACTCTGTTGTTCTAGTGCACAAGCTGGTCTAAAAAATGTGTGAAAGGACTCAAAGAAATTGCTTCTGCCACTTACACTACTGCTAATGTTTTGGAGTTGAAGAATTGACGTGCTGGAGGTTGGAAGTGTAGAGCTGCGATGCACTCTGTGTGCCTCTCGGCTGTCTTAAGGAAAACCTATCTTAAGGTTGTGTAAAAGCGTGTTTCGATACTCCAGCATTCGCAGGTCCCTTTCCAGGGCAGGAAGCATCTAGAAAAATTTACTCTTATAACGTGGATGTAACAGAGTGGCAACCCAGTAGTCACTATTTTGAATCATAACTATATGGGGATCATGTTGCAGATAGTGCAGCAAGAAGGCACTCATATGTCGGGCTCTTCCATGAGGTTTAAGCCCATGCTGTGTTGGTGGCTGAGTAATTCTGATGCTTGTTTCCTCCATACCCTCCCGCCAAACACGAACAGAGAGGGGATGATTATCCTCTTCATGTTCTTACTGTTGTTTGTCCATCACCTCTTACTCTTCCATTTATTCCTCACCTCTTGCACCTTCACTAACTGTTTTTCTCGTATCACCAATCTCCTTCAATCTCAGTGAATCACCATCCATTGGCACCCTGAGATGTCCTCTAGTGTATGACGTTAGTAACAGAAGAATGTATTTTTTATGTGTGGATGAGGCCTGTATAACATAGGAGATATGCTACGAACAATTTCAAACTGTGATGTCCCCTACTGTATCACATTAGTAACAGAAGAAAGTATTTTTTTATTGTGGATGAGGCCTGTATAACATACAAGATATTCTCCAAACTATTTCAAACTGAGATGTCCCCTGCTATATAACGTTAGGAATCGAATAAAGTATTTCTTTTTACTGTGGATGACGCCTGTATAACACAGAATATATGCTTCAAGATATTTCAAACTCATATCTAGACTGCTGTATCATGTTAGTCACAGCAAAAAATAGATTTTCTTTACTCTGCATAAGCTCTGCATGCAGCTGAATTTCACCGCCACTAACGGACTAAGTGGGTTATAGCAGAGTGTAACACATTTGCGACAGAAAAAAATCTTTTGTGGACTCTGCCTATCAAGAGAAAAAAAATATTTTTTACTCTGAAAACAGCTGAAGTTCAACGCCACTAAAATAGTAGGGGGCTTATAGTAGATTGTATCACGTTTGCGACACAAAAAAATCTTTAGTGAACTCTGCCTAGCAACAGAAAAAATATATATCTTTTTACTGTGCATACAGCTGAATTTCACCCACCAAAAATGATAAAGTGGGATACTATATATTGAACTATCACATTAGCAAATGAAAAAAAAGTTTTTGTGCTCTGCATTAGGAAGCTTTGCAGAGTCTGCATACAGCTGAATTTCAACCCCACAAAATCAAAAGGTGGGCTGCAAGGGCTTGCTTGCTTTATCACATTAGCAAGTTCAAAAATAGATTGAAAGAATACTCGTGCATACAGCACAATACAAGCAGTGCACAACACAGTTCTATGCCATGGACCCTGCTGTTTCTGTCTGAATCTCAGTAATTGCACAAGAAAAAAAAATGTGCTCCATGGTTGATTTCACAGGTGCACAGCAGAGGACTTACCTACACTGTCTGACTTCCAAACAAGCGCCCATTTATCTAGCTAATATCTCTCATTAAACAGGAGCAGGGTGCAGGAATGACATGCATAAAATGGCACTGAGAGAACATGGCTGCTCTTTATATAGAGAGGACATGTGATTTCAGCATCCAATGGCAGAAGCCCTTGTGTCTGGACAGTGTGGATGCTTCTTGCGCTCTGATTGGCTAGCCACGCTTTCCTCACTTAAAGACTTAAAGTTACAGGAAGAGGATCGGTAAGTGCTGCCTTGCTATTTTCGTCTATTAACTGCATTAATGTGTGACGGCCTGTGCACCACCGTTGATTCCTGTCAGTCAGTCATAGTTTAGAACACTGGTGCCTGAAATTTCCTCTTTTTCGAATAAGGTTAAATGTAAGGAAGCAGGATAAAGAATTAAATCTTAGCTGTATTTAGTTTGAAAGTTTTTAACACTTGTTTTTTTTTCACTTTAATGAGAGTAATTTAGTTACTAATGAGAAAATATTATTAAATTAGTATTTAAACGCTATAACATTAATCCATTACGATAATGTAATAAAGACTGAAAATAATTATATGACAGCAAGATTTATAAAGTGACTAATACACCGCAATGATGAGAAGATTAATTACTTTTGCATGATAGTATTACCTATTAACTAATAGTGATGCAGAGCTGAGAAAATGTTACATAAAAACATAAGGGTTTTTTCCAACAGTTAAACATTTTAACCAGTAAAATAGTAAACCAGATTTCAAAATATATAAAAAAGCAATAGGATGCAATTTTCAAAGTGTTTAGTCATAACAACCTAAAATCACATACTTGAGTGGAATTGAACTCTACTCAAATTTTACAAAATTCTGTATTTGCCAAAATTTGTATTAGTCACACAGCTTTGTATGGGCTCAGTACAAAGTATAAAGTTCATTACACTGATGAACTGATTGTATAAAAAAAAATAAATTAACTATTAAGTTAAAGAGGACCTTTCCCAAATTTTTCATGTTGAACTGCGCACACGACCTTATAGCCACTGCAGAGTGGAATAAAATTATTATTTTGCCTCTTCATTGCAGAGATATTAGCAAGTGGCATGGTGGCTCAGGGGTTAGTACTGTGGCATTGGAGTCCTGGGTTCAAATCCCACCAAGGACAACATCTGCAAGAAGTTTATATGTTCTCCCTGTGCTTGCGTGGGTTTCCTCCAGGCACTCCAGTTTCCTCTCACATTCAAAAGACATAATTAGAATTTAGATTGTGAAACCCAATAGGGACAGTGATGACAAAGTCTGTAAAGCACTGTGGAATTAACTGCGCTGTATAAGTGATTAAAAATTAAATACAATTTAAAAAAATCAAAGTGTTTGGCAACTAATGAGTTAGCGAATTAAAGGTGTGGTCCAGCGCCTAAAATGTAATTTCTAAATATCTATCGTTACACCCTAACCACTCTTGTAGTTTGCTTTATTACAAAATACCCTATCCATCTAATCACTAAATGTGTTTTTTTTATAATACTTCCTGCAATGTTTTGTTTGAGAGGAGTCTCAAACAGGATGACACAGGAGGCTGGGACCGTACTAAGGCTGTGTGCCCACGATGCGTTTTTTAAGCGTTTCCGCAGCGGCAATTCCACTGCAGAAACGCTTAGAAAATGCTTGGTAGAAGGCCTGCCATGTTCCCCAATGATAATCCGCATGTGCTGTGCACATGCTGCGGAAATTTCCGCTGCGGATTATCATTGCGGAAAAAAATGCAGCACTACCAATTAGGCTATGTGCCCACGATGCAGAAATGCTCTGGATTTTTTCCTGAGCGTTTCTGCATCTCCCTGGCAGAAAAAACGGATTTATATAGTGTGACCAAGTTGTCAAGCACTTTCCAAGTGATGCTAAAATCGCTTGGAAAGCTCTTGTCAACCCGCATGCGGAAATGCATGTGAAGAACGCTTCACATCCGCTTGTCCCTGGCAGGAAAAATGCATGTACAATCCGCATGCGTTTTTTTCTGCCAGGGAGAAGCAGAAACGCTCAGGAAAAAATCCGGAGCATTTCTGCATCGTGGGCACATAGCCTTACTCCCTGCAGCATCTTACTAATGTTACAGGATGTAATTAGGGGGCAGCTCTGCAGCGTCTTACTAATTTCCTGCCTCGCCGACCCTTCAGAACATGCCCTATATCCTGGGTGATGAATGCTGTGGGAAATGTTTGTACAGCGCCAGAAGCTAGAAGCCGTGGGGAGATGCTGGTGTTACACACTGCTTCTATCTTCACCCCCTAATGATGTCTTCTTTCAGAGAAGCTATGTGGTGGAGGAGATAGAAGCAGAGTTCCGGTGCTGCACTCACATTTCCCACAGCATCCAGCACCCAGGATCCCTGTTTTCAGAGGGTGTGGCAAACTAGTGGATAACTGCAGCACAGCCCCCTGCAAAAGTAGTGAGTGTGTAGGATAGATATTTAGAAAATATTTTTTAGGTGCCGAACCACCCATTTAAGTCCAAATGGATGTTATATAAGATAGCCACTCAAACAGGGAGAAGAAGTGAAAAGTATCTAATAACCCACTTGGACTTTACTAAAGTTAACACATTAGTTGCCAAATGCTTTGACTGCTAATATCTATCTCCACTACATTTATCCTAACAAATGAAGTGAAATTAGAAACAAATAAAAAAATGTATTCCACTCTGCAGCCACTATTACATCGGGTGTCCAGTTGAACATGAAAAATTTGGTGAAAGGTCCTCTTTAAACTCTAAGTACCAGCACATAATGCAGAACAGAGTGCTCACTTGAATTTAGCACTCTGTCACATTTTAGCAATCACCTCAGTGAGACCAGACTGACACAATGCCAATTTAATTGAATACATCTATGATAGAGCTTGAAATTTTGTATACTATTTAATCAATGTAAATATTTTACTAATAGATAATGAATATTATTTGTAGTACTTTAAATCAGATATATGCTTGTGAGTAATTTATGTCAATATCAGCTAAGGTTTATAAAATTCAGAAAGCACAGAAAATGTCACCATCCACCTTCCCTCATGTACTTAAAGTTTATATGCACTTATTTCCATAGCAACTACTCCAGGTTAGAGCTAGACAGCTTTGTTATGGTACTGCCCTGCCCTTGATCTTTAGTGTGATATGTGGGTGTTTTCATTTCCTATTTCTTTCATAGAGAATTAAACACATACACATATATTTATCTTTCAAATATAATTCACATCGGTGACAGCATAAGTCAATTTTAAGATTGCAGCCATATGTATGAACTGGCATTAATACTGTATACAAGTAATCAATTGATATATTTATAGAATGCACAGGCAATAACATAAGCACTTGCATCATTCCCAGCAGATATGTAGACAGCATTGCATTCCCATCAAATAAAAAACTGAGCTGGTTAGCTGTGACCATGACCCTTATTTATGCAGAAAGTCTAAAATCATACCAGATTATGTACCACCTGAGATAATGTTGCAATAAGAACAACTTGACAGCAGCAATAAGTTGCTTATAAAAAAGTACAGTTTTCAGTTGAACAAAATCATGATTAAGGCCAATAAATACACCTATGGCTATTACATCAACATTGTTTGCTAAAGTCAATATGTCTAAAGAGAGAGAAATATCATAATGTACATACAGTTATGGCAGAAAGTGTTGGCACCCTTGAAATTGTTCCAGAAAAAGAAGCATTTTTTCCAGAAAATTATTGCAATTGCACATTTTGTTATTCACATCTTTAATTCCTTTGAGTGCATTAGAACAACACAAAAAAAAACAGAGAAAAAAAGGCAATGCAATGGACATAATTTCACACAAAACCCAAAAAATAGGCCGGACAAAATTGTTGGCACCTTTCCAAAATTGTGGGTAAGCACATTTTCATTTTCTGAAACAATTTCAAGAGTGTTAACACTTTCGGCCATGACTGTAAGATGCATAAACTGTGTAAACAAAACAAACATAAAAAATAAAATGTAATCAAGATGAATGCACAGTAAAGACAGAACAGATTACATTTTGAGCCCCCATATAAATAATATAGCCGTCAGACAAATGATCATTCAGCCAACAGCTATCTCTCCCGACTCCTCCATATACAGGGATGTTTGGCTCTGCCCCAATGTGCCTGTGTTCTCTATGAGCAAGCTGCTGCCAGACTCCTCTAGTAGCATTTTTTTTAAAAGGATCAACTTTTGAAATTCGACATGCTTGATCCTTGTCTCTTGCAGCATCATCTGTTGAGGGAGAGTCGAAAGGCCCCCCCACACATGTTAGAAGGTCAGCTGATCCAAGCCGACTTTTATCTAATATGTGTGGGTGTCTTTACTCTAGCAAAACAAAAGTAACATAAAAAACTATTTATGCTAACTAAAACCTTATTATCCCATTATATGTGCATCACACAGTTAATAGATTTTTAAATGTGTTGGCAACAGTAGTATAATAAGAGCCCAATGGGCTCGGGTGTGAAATTTGGACCTGGGCTCGCTCTAGATCCTATAAGCACATGCGTGTTTGCTCCCCCATGTAATAATGTCCCTCATCCTAGCTGCTTACTGTGTTAATCTCCCCCATAGCAGCCCTCATCCTGTAATAATGTCTCTCATCATAAGTCTCTTCATGGTGTAATATTCCCTTGTCCTGGGCCTTTTCCTGCTATAATGTCCCCGTCCTGAGCCCCTACCTGGTATAATGTTCCCTTTTATGGTATATTGTCCCCCATCCTTAGCCCCTTCCAGTAATAATGCCCCTCATTCTGGACTCCTTCCAGGTATAACCTCCCCTGGGCCCTTTTCTGTAATAATGTATCCCATCTTGGCCCCTTATTGTAGCAATGTCCCCCATCCTGTTATAATGTTCCCCATCATGGGCCCCTCCCTGGTATAATGTCCCCTACTCTATAACAATGTCCCCCATCCTTGGCTCCTTCCAGGTATTATCTCCCCCACGTTTTAACAATGTCCCCCATCCTTGTATAATGACCCCCATTTTGGGCCTTTTCCTAGTGCAATGTCCTCCTTCCTGGGCCCCTTCTTGATGTAAAGTCCTCCATCCTGGGCCACTTCCTGGTTTAATAATTTCCATGCTAGCATAATTCCCCTATCCTAAGTATTTCCTTGTATATTGCCACACATCCTGGACCCCTTCCTTGTACAATGCTCCTCATCCTTGGCTCCTTTCTTGTATAATGACCCCATCCTTGGCTACTTTCTTATATAATTCTTCCCATCTTGGAATAATTTCTGTATAATGTCACCCATCCAGGGCACATTCCTTGTATAATGCCCTCCATCCTAGGCCCCTTCCTCGTATAATGTTCACCTGCTTTTTTTCAACACACACATTAAATTTTAATAAAAAAAAGGGAAAAGGAGAAAAGAAAGGGGGGCGCAGATCTAAGTGTAATATTTTAACAATATCGAATTAGAATTAAAAATTGCTCTCACCTTTGTGGTGTCTTGTTATCCAGCATGTATCCCTGTCTTTAGGGAGTGGAGTAGTTGTCTGGATCTGCTGGCCTGCAGCTCAAAAACAGGTAAAACGAGCTCCTTTGCAGGAGACTCGTCAGAAAGTGCAAGAAAAAGTTTCCAGTTTGTCAGGGAGCGCTTCCAGGTGATTCATTACTTACTTCAAATCTTTCAGGAATAATCCAGTTTATTTTTATATAAACAACGCGTTTCGGCTATACATAACATTAGCCTTCATCAGGTAAAATCATAGTTGTCTTTAAAGAATACATTTATATAGCATAAAAAGAGGAGGAGGAACTAATCCAACCCCTCAATCAATTTTCATCAATTTAAAACACATGTGCACTTCTAAAAGGCATTAAGCAGTTAATTAAAAGTGAACTCTATATGGATTTAGAAAGGGGGGAGGGGGAAACAAAAAGAAAAACAAAAAAAAAAAAAAAATTTTTTTAAAAATATAATAAAAATAAAAACACCACTATATATTGTTTTTTCTTATTCAATAATTTTTTTTTTTTTTTTTTCTATAAAATAAAATTATTTGTCATATGACTCTATTTACTATCCTATTTTCTACTTCACTGATAGGGGAGAAATATTTTTCCCGATTCTAGAATATAACGATGTCATCAATATTAAGAACTCCATTTTTTATCTTATCTACTACATCACCAATAAGGGAAAAATATTTCTCCTAATTCTAGGGTATAACGAATTTATCACCAATATATGAACCAGTATCTTCCAGGATTGGAACTCATACATTTAGATTCCCCATATCTACAATATTTGCGTATTTACTCCATTGAGCCACTCACATGTATAGTCTCTGGGTGCTTAATTTTTCTTTTTATTCTCTTTAGCTTTTCTCCCTCTACCTCATTTACGAGGTTTGCAGACTTCGATTTTTAACCCCCAAAAATTTAGCGGTATTATATGTTCTCTAGTTTATCATTGAGGCCGTCTGGGTACAGAGTCCTCAATCTGTATATCCAGAAGGCCTCTTTTTTATTTAACTGTTGTATCCTATTGGAAACATCTCTAGGGATCTGTTCAATCGGTGTCAAAGTAACATTGAATACTTTTTTATGCGTTAGCAAAAGGTGTCTTGATAGACTATGGATAAGGAGACCGACTCTGGCATTGTGTCTGTGGCCATTCAGTCGGGTTTGGACCATTTGAGTGGTCCTCCCCACATACTGGAGGCCACAGTCACAATTTATAACATATATAACAAAGTCACTTATACATGTCAAATGTTGTTCTATCTGAAATATTTCACCTGTACTCTTGGAAACTATTTGTTGTTGTTTATCTGCTATATTATAGCAGCACTGACATTTTTTCTGGTTACATTTATATACTCCAGGTTTATTCACCTTTTTTGAGCAATTGTGGGTTTTCATGAAGTTTTTCAATCGGCTGGGAGCTACCATGTTCCTTATTGTTTTTCCCCTTCTAAATGTCATATTGGGGACTTGTGGTAATACATTTCGTAGCAAGGGATCTTGTTTTAAGATATACCAGTGTTTTTTCAAGATTCCACAAATTTTTTCGTTATCTTTATTATAGGCTGTAATGAAGTTGAACTGCCATTTCTCATCATTAGATTTCAGGTGAGATTTAGTTGTATCCATGACAGCATTTTCTCTCACAGTTTTTTCAGTGCTTTTTTCTCTAGTATTTTCAAGCGTTTTTTTCAAACATTCACCCTGAGTTTTTGCTAAGTTTACCTTATAAGCTTGTTGTATTAGGGTTTTTGGATACTTTTTTTCCTGAAATCTGTTAGTCAGGATCTTGCTTTGTGTTATATAATCCTGTTCACTACTATTATTTTTCCTTATTCTTAAATATTGACTGAATGGAATATTATTCTTCCATTTAGTATAGTGTGCACTGTTATAATGTAAATATCCATTAATGTCTACTTTTTTAAAATGTGTTTTTGTTACGATTTTCTTTTTCATATGTGAAATCTCTAAATCCAAGTAAACTATTTTTTCAGCGCTGATAGTGGATGTAAAGGAAATGCCCCATGTGTTTTGATTCATTTCCCTCACCAGCAAATGGGCTTGTTCTATATCCCCCCTCCAAATCATTAATAAGTCATCTATAAAACGTTTATACATTATTATGTTGTCTTTGTATTTTTCTGAATTAAGTGGGGATAGGGACTCGAATAGCCCCATAAAAAATTAAATAAACAATTCTTCTAACCTTCCACAGTTCCCATGACGTGCGGCATCCTCTTCTGCAGTTGACTTCAGTGTGACGATAAGGGTAGTTTTTTATGCTTTTTTGACAAAAATAGTGTAAACTAAGTACCTGATGTTGTTTACATGTACTATTTACTTACCTTCAGTGGCATATAAAAGTTTGGGCACCCCTGGTCAAAATTACTGTTAGGCTAAGTGCCCACGATGCAGAAACGCCCCGGATTTTTCCTGAGCGTTTCTGTATCTCCCTGGCAGAAAAAATGCATGCGGATTTTACATGCGTTTTTCCTGCCAGGGACAAGCGTAAGTGAAGCGTTTTGATCATGCGATTTTGCATGCGATTTTAGCATCACTTGGAAAGTGCTTGAAAACTTGGTCACACTATATAAATCCATGCAACCGGCATGGATTTTATAAAGCATGATCAAGTTATTAAAAAAAAGAATAAACATGGTAAAAAAAACCATTATACTCACCTTCCGATGACCCCCGGTCTCCTTATCCGATGTGTCCGGTCTTCCCGGTGTCTCGCGGTTGTGTAAAAAGACCTTCCATGATGTCATTTAGTCATGTGACAGGTTGTTATGCTGGCGTGTCCTTAAATAAAATAAAATAAAACTCAAAGGACACGTCGGGGTCCACCGGACCACAGAGGAGCTGCAGCAGCTGAGTCCCAGAGGAATGTTCAGCTAAGCACAGAGAAAGAAATAAACTAGTGTGTTAATGCACACACAAGTAGTAACTAAACAAGGTAAAATGCTGGGAGTTAGCAACACTCCAGAAACAAAACTAATAAACTTCTGCACTGCAGGACATCGCTGTGCAGAGCAGGAAGGATTTGGCAGCATGAAACGCCCGAGCACTAGATGGTGGCGTATAGAGCTGCAGATAGCTGCAGGCCAGGAACCTAAGTTCCTAAAGAGGGGGAGTATCTCTGCAGCACCCAACACATGGGTGTAAAAGCGGCAGTGTGACCACACATACAATGGCGGACCCTGGAATGCTGGATCGGTAGCGAAGACACCTCCAACGTCAGCGGTCGCGTGACCCATCACATGACTAAATGACGTCATGGCAGGTCCTTTGAGACCATTGTGAGCTGCCGGGGAGCCAGCACGCATCGCTATGGAGACCCGGGGCCATCAGAAGATGAGTATAATGGAAATTTTTCATTTTAATTCTTTTTTTTTACAGGTAGTATGGTACCCGGGTCTGGAGAAGACTCTCCTCTTCTCCAGACCCGGGTACCATCCGCACATTGAATCGCTTAATATCCGCATGTGCATATGAAGTCATGCGGATATTAAGTGATTCAATGCAAGTCAATGGCGGCGAAAAGGCTGCGATTATGCAAAATAATTGGTAGTGCTGCGAGTTTTTCAGCAATGATAATCCGCAGCGGAAATTTCCGCAGCATGTGCAGAGCAAATGTGGATTATCATTAGGGAACATGGCAGACCTTCTACCAAGCATTTTTTAAGCGTTTCTGCAGCGGAGTTGCCTCTACGGAAATGCATAAAAAACGCATAGTGTGCACACAGCCTTACTGTAAACAGTTAAGCAAGTTGAAGATTAAATGATCTCTAAAAGGCCTAAAGTTAAAGATGACACATTTCCTTTCTATTTTAGGCAAAATATATATATTTTAATATTTTACATTTTAAAAATGACAAAAAGGAAAATGGGCCAATGCAAAAGTTTGGGCACCCTTGGAGATTTGTGTGCTCAAATAACTTTGACTAAGGTTTCAGATTTTAATTAGCCTGTTAGGATTATGGCTTGTTCACTACCATCGTATTTATTTACTGTACTGCAGGGTGTATTCTCATTGTTTTTATCCTAGATTTTAACTCTAAAATATATATTACTAGTATGATTTTTAAAAGGGTTAAATCCCCTGTTTAAATGTTTTCAAAACTGAATTTTTATTTTGGAAATTAAAGACTCCCTGCAAATGATATCAACACATGCATCCTATCATTTTTGAACTGGAGTCCCAAAGCAGTATTAAACGTGTGCAACCACTACTTTTATAGGTAAGCAGTCTTTTGCTCTACTCATACGGGGACTTTGGGACCCCTGCTCTAATAATTGGCAAATATGCCATCATTTGGACCCCCGTGCTCATAAATTTTATCATCTATCCAGGGAATGGGTGATACAGTATACAGTGCCTACAAGTAGTATTCAACCCCCTGCAGATTTAGCTGGTTTGATAAGATGCAAATAAGTCAGAGCCTTCAAACTGCAAACGAGAGTAGGTTTTATGAACAGAAGCATAAATCTTACAAACCAAAAAGTTATGTTGCTCAGTTGAATTTTATTAAATTTTAAACATAAAAGTGTGGGTCAATTATTATACAACCCCTATGTTTAATATTTTGTGGAATAACCCTTGTTTGCAATTACAGCTAATCGTCTTTTATAAGACCTGATCAGGCCGGCACAGGTCTGTGGAGTTATCTTGGCCCACTCCTCCATGCAGATCTTCTCCAAGTTATCTAGGTTCTTTGGGTGTCTCATGTGGACTTTATTCTTGAGCTCCTTCCACAAGTTTTCAATTGGGTTAAGGTCAGGAGACTGACTAGGCCACTCCAACACCTTGACTTTTTCCCTCTTGAACCAGGCCTTGGTTTTCTTGGCTGTGTGCTTTGGGTCGTTGTCTTGTTGGAAGATGAAATTACGACCCATCTTAAGATCCTTGATGGAGGAGCGGAGGTTCTTGGCCAAAATCTCCAGGTAGGCTGTGCTATCCATCTTCCCATGGATGCGGACCAGATGGCCAGGCTCCTTGGGTGAGAAACAGCCCCACAGCATGATGCTGCCACCACCATGCTTGACTGTAGGGATGGTATTCTTGGGGTCGTATGCAGTGCCATCCAGTCTCCAAACGTCACGTGTGTGGTTGGCACCAAAGATCTCGATCTTGGTCTCATCAGACCATAGAACCTTGAACCAGTCTGTCTCAGAGTCCTCCAAGTGATCATGAGCAAACTGTAGACGAGCCTTGACATGACGCTTTGAAAGTAAAGGTACCATACAGGCTCGTCTGGAACGGAGACCATTGCGGTGGAGTACGTTACTTATGGTATTGACTGAAACCAATGTCCCCACTGCCATGAGATCTTCCCGGAGCTCCTTCCTTGTTGTCCTTGGGTTAGCCTTGACTCTTCAGACAAGCCTGGCCTCGGCACGGGAGGACACTTTCAAAGGCTGTCCAGGCCGTGGAAGGCTAACAGTAGTTCCATAAGCCTTCCACTTATGGATGATGCTCCCAACAGTGGAGACAGGTAGGCCCAACTCCTTGGAAAGGGTTTTGTACCCCTTGCCAGCCTTGTGACCCTCCACGATCTTGTCTCTGATGGCCTTGGAATGCTCCTTTGTCTTTCCCATGTTGACCATGTCTGAGTGCTGTTCACAAGTTTGGGGAGGGTCTTAAATAGTCAGAAAAGGCAGGCAAAAGAGATCTTTAATCCACACATGTGAAGCTCATTATTCTTGGTGCCTGAACTACTTCTTAATACTTTAGGGGGACCAAACAGAATTCTTGTGGTTTGAGGGGTTGAATAATAAATGACACTCTGAATTAACTTTTAACATTTAAAAAAAAAAAAAAAAAAAAAAAAATTTGCTGCAGTGCATTTCCCACTTCCAGGCTGATCTACAGTACAAATGTCACAATGCCAAGTTAATTCCGCATGTGTCAACCAGCTAAATCTGCAGGGGGTTGAATACTACTTGTAGGCACTGTATGTGGTTTATGGGACAACTACTTAAATTTTTCAGGAGCAGTTTTCATATTTATGATTCCTTCAGAGTTCTGTGCATTGGGTTATGTAATTTCATGATATTCATAGTTTAGAGTTCAGTATATTAAAAATGATTGATTTTCAGGTGCCAAATAGATGAAATATTATTTGAATTCCTGCTTGTGAATGAACAGATCTGCAGGCTCCTTATAAAATTGCTTTTTTGCATCTAGCTTCTTTCCTCAATATAGTGATATATAATATATGCTCTGCTTACCAAAGGATAGTATATATAATACTAGCAATTGAACCCATTCTACGCCCGGGTGGGGAGCATTATTATTGGTATGTGGTCTCCCATTCTAGCTCCCCCATCCCGTTATGTGGTCCCCCATCCTGCTCACCAATCCTATTATGTGCTGCCCCCATCCTTTGCCCCCATCCTGTTATGTGCTGCCCCATCCTGTTATGGGCTGCCCCCATTCTGCGCCCTCATCCTGTTATGTGATGCGCCCATGCTGCTATTTGCTGCCCCCATCCTGTTATGTGCTGCCCCCATCCTGTTACATGCTGCCGCCATCCTGCTCTCCCATCCTGCGCCCCCACATTGTTATGTACTGCCCCCATCCTGCGCTCCCATCCTGTTATGTGCTGCCCCCATCCTGTTATGTGATGCCCCCATCCTGCATCCTCATCCTGTTATGTGCTCTCCCATGCTACGCCCCATCCTGTTATGTGCTGCCTCCATTCTATTATGTGCTGCCCCATCCTGTTATGTGCTGCCCCATCAAGTTATGTACTGCCCCATCCTGTTCTCCCATCCTGTTATGTGCTGCCCCCATCCTGTTATGTGCTGCCTCCATCCTGTGCCCCATCCTGTTATGTGCTGCCCCCACCCTACGCCTTCATCCTGTTATGTGCTATGCCATCCTGTTATGTGCTGCCCCATCATGCTCCCCCATCCTATTATGTGCCTCCCCCATCCTTTTATGTGCTACCTCATCCTACACCCCCATCCTGCTATGTGATGCCCCCATCCTATTATGTGCTGCCCCATCCTGCGTCCCCATCCTGTTATGTGCTGCCCCATCCTGTGCCCCCATCCTGTTATGTGCTGCTCCATCCTGCTCCCCCATACTGTTATGTGCTGCCCCCATCCTGTTATGTGCTGCCACCATCCTGCTCCCCCATCCTGTTATGTGCTGCCCCATCCTGTTATGTGCTGCCCCATCCTGTTATGTACTGCTCCCATCCTGTACTCCTATCCTGTTATGTTCTGCAACCATCCTGTACCCCCATCCTGTGCCCCCATCCTGTTTTGTGCTGCCCCCATCCTGCGCTCCCATTCAGTTATGTGCTGCCCCTATCCTTTTATGTGCTACCCCCATCCTGTTATGTGCTGCCCCATCCTGCTGCCCCATCCTATTATGTGCAGCCCCCATCCTGCACCCCCTTCCTGTTATCTGCTGTCCCCATCTTGTTATGTGCTGCCCCCATCCTTCTCCCACATCCTTTTATGTGCTTACCCCATCCTGTTATGTGCTGCCCCCATCCTGTTATGTGCGCCCCTTTCCTGCTATGTGCTGCCCCATCCTGCTCCCCCATCCTTTTATGTGTTGCCCTGCTCCACATCCTGTTATGTGCTGTCCCCATCCTGTTATGTGCTTCCCCATCCTGTTATGTGCTGCCCCCATCCTGTTATGTGCGCCCCCATCCTGTTATGTGCTTCCCCATCCTAGTATATGCTCACCATCCTGTTATGTGCTCCCTCATCCTATTATGTGCTGCCCCCATCCTGTTATGTGCTGCCCCCATCCTGTTATGTGCTGCCCCCATCCTGTTATGTGCTCCCCAATCCTGTTATGTGCTCCCGTCATCCTGGTTATGCTCCCCCATCCTGGCATATGCTCCCCATCCTGTTATGTGTGCCCTCATCCTGTTATGTGTGTCCCCATCCTGTTATGTGCTGACCCCATCCTGTGCCTCATCCTGTTATGTGCTGCCTCCACGCTGCGCCTCTATCCTGTTATGTGCTCCCCAATCCTGTTATGGGCTGCCCTCATTCTGGTATATGCTCCCCCATCCTATTATGTGTGCCCTCATCCTGTTATGTGCTGCCCCCATCCTGCTCCTCCATCCTGTTATGTGCTGCCCCATCCTGCTCCCCAGGGGTGGATTAAGAGTAGCAAGGGCCCCGGGCAGTTTACAAGGTGCGGCCCCCCCTCTCCCCCCACACACACCTGATGTATCACATGTCACATGATCCCCTGTGATAGATCATGTGATAGTTCACATGAAATTAATTTGGCACAATATTAATTATAATAATTTTTTTTAGGCTGTGTGCCCACTATGAGCTTTTTAAGCATTTCCGCAGCGGCAATTGCATTACAGAAACGCTTAAAAAAAGCTTGGTAGAAGGTCTGCCATGTTCCCCAATGATAATCCGCATGTACTGTGCACATGCTGTGGAAATTTCCGCTGCAGATTATCATTGCTGAAAAATCTACAGCATTACCAATTATTTTGCGGAAGCACTGCATCTGTACATGCGGAATACATGCGTTTCAATGTGCGGATGGTATCCGGGTCTGGAGAGGAGGAAACTCTCCTCTGGACCCGGGCACCATAGAACCTCTTAAAAAAGAATAAAATAAAAAATAAATATTATACTTACCTTCTGATGGCCCCCGGTGTCTTTATCCGATGAGTTCTGGCTTGCCG